>NC_136070.1:809730432-819730432 GCF_964261635.1 Lissotriton helveticus
AGCGTGGCTGCTGTGCAGAATAGCTCAAAATAGTAATTAAAACAAGGACTATGATGTATCCAGCTCTCATGCGCATTAACCCTGGCCTCGTCATAGCGCTTTTTAAATTTTGTTTTAGCCACATTGTTTGCATTTTGTGCTGCTGTACTGCATGGCTACAAAACATTGCCAAAGCAAAGCCAATATCTCTCATAGGTGAGACCTTTTGGCTTTGCCAATGCCTGTTTAATCTCGCCCGCCGCTCACCCTTTCCTCCGTTGGTGTGGCTATGCCCTCCCGCCCCCACTCACTGGGTTGTTAACAGTACAGCTGTACAGTGCTCCGAAGCCTGACCCCTACAGAGAAATCTTTCGACACTCTCCCCGGACTCGGAATGTGAAGTGTGGGAAAGGAACCAGTTAAAATTCTGCCCTACAAGCGAATGGTCGATAGAGATCTCCGTGGGAACGTGCCCCCTCAAATTTACTTATTCAAACGTGAAAATGTCCATTTATCCTATACTCCCTGCCATCTGCTCCCTCATTATGCTGGTGAGAGGCAGTAGAGGGGAGCCTGGGTGCTAATTAGCATGATCGGGTTCCTCCTCTCCAGGTAGCACGTCCCCTCCCCCAGGGCAGCTTCTCATGTGCTCTTTTTGTTGTTAATTTGTGGTATGCTAATGGACTACTGTCCCGTACACCTGGGCACTGCTGGGCTGGAATTGTACCGTGGTCTGTCATGAAATGGCCAATGCCGCTGAAAGGCGGACGGGGCTGGGGCAGAGGCAGTTTCATGTCCGGCCAAACGCTGCAAAGCTGTGAAACAGTCAACGCCACACAGAAGGGAGAGGGTGGTTGAGGGTACAGTGTGAATTATAAAACACGATGGTGCTTCTAAGCGGCCTATGGAGGTGGGCAATAGCCAGTCACGTGTCAAGCCAGTGTCTCTGAATGGAAAGGAAATCTGCGGTCCAGTCAACCTATCTGTAAAAGGCTGGTAGAGCTGGGGAAATTCGGTCTCCTGTCAATCCGATGCCTTTGCTAATTAATTCCTCCGATCGGCGGAATTTTTCTGTCCTCGGAGCTCCCAGTGTTACCCACAAATAAGAATGCTTCACATTGGAATGGCAGCGTGCAAAAGATCCCGCCTGTTATTGCTCTGGTTTTCAACAAACAGGCTTTGGTGAGCGGATTAGAACATTGCATGCACCAGCAACACCCATGATCAAATACAATGATCACCATATGAAACTACTGACCGAGATTCAGTTGGGGCAGCGGAGCCAAGTTACATTGTTTAAAGTTCAAGGCACAAACATGAATACGAACGGAACTACATCCAAACTGGACATTAAAGGGGCCCAGAGTCAAAGGGCGATTGATACACCGCAGGGTCTGCTGGCCATAAAGTAGATCACATGGTGAACAATGAGAAAGAAATCAGAGAGCGTTTATTGTACCGTTTCTGAACATTTATATAGGGTTTATTTTCCGTCTGAAGCACTTGCCTACATGGGCCGTATGCTACATCGCGTGTTGTGGCTTAAAGTACGTTGTCTTTGTTTTTTTAACCTATGTGGGAAGTGTTTCCAAATGTATGCTTGTTAAAAGGCTCAACTCTCTCTCTCTCTCTCTCTCTCTCTCTCTCTCTCTATATATATATATATATATATATATATATATATATATATTTTTTTTTTTTTTTTTTTTTTTTTTTACAAAGGCCAGCATGGCCGAAACGCGTTTGTCAGCCATTGGGAGCGGAATAAAGTAATTTTGAATATCTTCGAGAGTGTGCGCCACGCTTTGTTACACTACTTTGTGTTTGGAGAAAAAAAAAGAATATATATATATATATATATATATATATATATATATATATATATATATATATATCACACGTTTACCAGATTCCCAAATTGAAGGGCCACCAGGAAGATTCATGGAAAAACGCCAGGTTTTATTCAGGGCTTGCTAGTGACAAGTTCACAGGAACACCAACCAGGAAATTTGTGAGGCCAGACGCGTTTCGGGAGAAACCTACTCCCTTCTTCTGTGGCTCGATGTGCTGGACACAAGAACAGTCTGTCTTAGTTTATAGCCGCGCCCCTGGGCGGGGACGCTGCCGCTCCTGCGGCATCATGGACTTTGTAGTGTTACCCTTGTGGGTGTCTAGTTCTTGCAAAAAATAAGCTTCAAAATTAAAATCCCAAGTGGGCTCCGAAGGTAACCTGTGCTTTGCCGTTCTGCTTTGTAACCCTGAAAAAAGCGTTCGCGTGAGCACTACTGGAATCGTGCTCACGCGTCTTCCATCCGTTGCTGTCACGCTCCCAGTGGTGCGGACACGGATCCATTGATTGGGGGGACACCTTCGCGACCGGGACGGCCGCTAAAACATCACACGTTTACCAGATTCCCAAATTGAAGGGCCACCAGGAAGATTCATGGAAAAACGCCAGGTTTTATTCAGGGCTTGCTAGTGACAAGTTCACAGGAACACCAACCAGGAAATTTGTGAGGCCAGACGCGTTTCGGGAGAAACCTACTCCCTTCTTCTGTGGCTCGATGTGCTGGACACAAGAACAGTCTGTCTTAGTTTATAGCCGCGCCCCTGGGCGGGGACGCTGCCGCTCCTGCGGCATCATGGACTTTGTAGTGTTACCCTTGTGGGTGTCTAGTTCTTGCAAAAAAATAAGCTTCAAAATTAAAATCCCAAGTGGGCTCCGAAGGTAACCTGTGCTTTGCCGTTCTGCTTTGTAACCCTGAAAAAAGCGTTCGCGTGAGCACTACTGGAATCGTGCTCACGCGTCTTCCATCCGTTGCTGTCACGCTCCCAGTGGTGCGGACACGGATCCATTGATTGGGGGGACACCTTCGCGACCGGGACGGCCGCTAAAACATCACACGTTTACCAGATTCCCAAATTGAAGGGCCACCAGGAAGATTCATGGAAAAACGCCAGGTTTTATTCAGGGCTTGCTAGTGACAAGTTCACAGGAACACCAACCAGGAAATTTGTGAGGCCAGACGCGTTTCGGGAGAAACCTACTCCCTTCTTCTGTGGCTCGATGTGCTGGACACAAGAACAGTCTGTCTTAGTTTATAGCCGCGCCCCTGGGCGGGGACGCTGCCGCTCCTGCGGCATCATGGACTTTGTAGTGTTACCCTTGTGGGTGTCTAGTTCTTGCAAAAAATAAGCTTCAAAATTAAAATCCCAAGTGGGCTCCGAAGGTAACCTGTGCTTTGCCGTTCTGCTTTGTAACCCTGAAAAAAGCGTTCGCGTGAGCACTACTGGAATCGTGCTCACGCGTCTTCCATCCGTTGCTGTCACGCTCCCAGTGGTGCGGACACGGATCCATTGATTGGGGGGACACCTTCGCGACCGGGACGGCCGCTAAAACATCACACGTTTACCAGATTCCCAAATTGAAGGGCCACCAGGAAGATTCATGGAAAAACGCCAGGTTTTATTCAGGGCTTGCTAGTGACAAGTTCACAGGAACACCAACCAGGAAATTTGTGAGGCCAGACGCGTTTCGGGAGAAACCTACTCCCTTCTTCTGTGGCTCGATGTGCTGGACACAAGAACAGTCTGTCTTAGTTTATAGCCGCGCCCCTGGGCGGGGACGCTGCCGCTCCTGCGGCATCATGGACTTTGTAGTGTTACCCTTGTGGGTGTCTAGTTCTTGCAAAAAATAAGCTTCAAAATTAAAATCCCAAGTGGGCTCCGAAGGTAACCTGTGCTTTGCCGTTCTGCTTTGTAACCCTGAAAAAAGCGTTCGCGTGAGCACTACTGGAATCGTGCTCACGCGTCTTCCATCCGTTGCTGTCACGCTCCCAGTGGTGCGGACACGGATCCATTGATTGGGGGGACACCTTCGCGACCGGGACGGCCGCTAAAACATCACACGTTTACCAGATTCCCAAATTGAAGGGCCACCAGGAAGATTCATGGAAAAACGCCAGGTTTTATTCAGGGCTTGCTAGTGACAAGTTCACAGGAACACCAACCAGGAAATTTGTGAGGCCAGACGCGTTTCGGGAGAAACCTACTCCCTTCTTCTGTGGCTCGATGTGCTGGACACAAGAACAGTCTGTCTTAGTTTATAGCCGCGCCCCTGGGCGGGGACGCTGCCGCTCCTGCGGCATCATGGACTTTGTAGTGTTACCCTTGTGGGTGTCTAGTTCTTGCAAAAAATAAGCTTCAAAATTAAAATCCCAAGTGGGCTCCGAAGGTAACCTGTGCTTTGCCGTTCTGCTTTGTAACCCTGAAAAAAGCGTTCGCGTGAGCACTACTGGAATCGTGCTCACGCGTCTTCCATCCGTTGCTGTCACGCTCCCAGTGGTGCGGACACGGATCCATTGATTGGGGGGACACCTTCGCGACCGGGACGGCCGCTAAAACATCACACGTTTACCAGATTCCCAAATTGAAGGGCCACCAGGAAGATTCATGGAAAAACGCCATATATATATATATATTTTTTTTTTTTTTTTTTTTTTTTTACAAAGGCCAGCATGGCCGAAACGCGTTTGTCAGCCATTGGGAGCGGAATAAAGTAATTTTGAATATCTTCGAGAGTGTGCGCCACGCTTTGTTACACTACTTTGTGTTTGGAGAAAAAAAAAAGAATATATATATATATATATATATATATATATATATATATATATATATATATATATATATATATATATATATATTTATATTTATGTGTGTGTTTTCTGTTACCTTAAAAGCAGGCATAAGCCGCACGTTACATGCAAAATAAATATAATGAAGCGCGCTGTTTCTTCGAGGTGTGCATAGCAATAGTAGCCCGGTTGGTCGGCGCACGGGCTTCTCCTAACAGTGTTGTGGTGTCCGATTTCCTCAGGGAGTGGGACGCAGCTGTGCTCGCCATTAGAGCTCGGTTAGTGCTACGTGAAGTCTCCTCCTGACAGGGCCTCACACTCAGCCTCCTCCAGGCTGCCCTGAACTGGGGAACCTCGCTGACCTGCCTGGACTTGACCTCAGCGTAAACCGTCGAGGTCTCGGGGTCAGCAGAGGTCAAAGTCAGTGAATGTGCTTGGGCCTGTAGCCCCTGGAAGGCATCACACGTCACAAACACATGGAGAGGAGACATTAGTGCCGGAGCAAGAGGGAGAGTGTTCTCCCGAGCCCTTGCTGCCCCCTTCTCTTTTCTTCAGCCGGATTTTGTACTCCCCCTCCCCTCCCTCTCTTCACGTGCAAGCCCTTTTCCAAGAGCTATGCACGTCTTCTTCCCTCTGAGTAGGCCCTACCACTCCCCTTCTTTCATCAGCTCATCTTGACCCTCTGCTTGAGCGAACTTGCTCTGCCATATCCGTTGCTGGGCTGGCTACCCTGCCACTCTGGCATGTTCCCAGTGAACTACAAGTTAGGGAGCTACTTTTAGAGATAAATGGGCTGTCATCTCCCAGCCATGAACTCCCCCATGGCCTCATTCCTCCTTCTGCAGTGTGGGGCTAGTGTGAACATTTTTGCCACGGCTGATTTTTGGTTTCCGGTTCGGTAATGACCATATCCCCCTCTCCCACATGTGTCAGACACTATTCATTCCCAGGTGGGCTAATACACACCTGTCCATCTTTTCAAGGCACAATTTGATGGAAAAGCTCACTCGCTGCCCGAAAGTACATATGTCTCATGAACCACTTGACACCTCTCCGATATTTCAGTTTATTTGTTCGACCCCAGGAATACCCTTTGTGCCCTTATTAGCCCACTCAAATAAGTCTTTGACAGGTGATTTACTAACTCATGTCACAAAAAGTGGTATTGCCTGATGCAAAGTGGTGCAAATCACTTTATCTCGGTATCAAAATCCATAAAACATAAATGCAACAATGAAAACACCAAATATTTATCACACATTAGAAATTCTTTCAAGTTAGATCAGCGTGTGAAATATCATCTGATTTTCTCTAAAATAAATCAAATTAAAACATAGTGCCTTGGTATATTGCGCAAACCGCCAAAATGTGAACACTTACATCAATTAGGCTAAATGCTTGCTCAAAATCAGCAAGCACCTAATTAGAAACTGACAGTTAAGATATATTGATTAAGAACCACAGCAAAAATCAGCAACCATTGAGGGAAATACTAGCATCGCCAGCTAAAAATCTCTTGCATATAGATCATGCAGAATAAAAAAAATAGCAACACTGATAACAATCACATCACTTGTGTCAGATCTCAGAATTCTTAGTGCAATTTCATAATGTCCAATACCCATAAACTGGCACACTGGTTCAATCCACTTCCTACATGGAAGTGTGTATGCACTGCAAAAGAAAAATAAGGGATGCAGTTTTTCAGACTTTGATTTGCATGACAAAGATAAAGTGCTCGTACAATTCTTCACTCCCCAGTAAATGCAGAAGCTATATATGGGTAGAATCCCGTATCTAAATGTTGTATATAGCTGCTTGGCTAAGGGGCCAGGGGCCTCATTTATGAAAAGTGATGCATCGCTGCGTGAAAACAGCGATGCGTCACTTTTCACTGCGCTCTCCCTGCGACACTAATGATGCGTCATATTTACAGTATGACGCATCATGTCGCAAGGAGTTACAGATACGTCAGTATTTCTGACGTATCTGTAGGCGCAAAAGTGACGCATTGCTGGAGTGTGTCACAAAAGTGATGCAAACTCCAGCAATGTGTACTTTCACATGGGAAGTCCCATGTTGTTAGTGCCTGCGTCAGTCTTACGCCTGCCATGAGGCAGGCATAGGATTTTGACGCATTAGCGTCCAAGAAATGGCGCCGTGAAATCTTATAGATTTCACTGTGTCACTTCTATGACGCTTTCTTGCGTCAAAACGCCCCCCCTTGCATACATTATACCTGGGGCAGGTATAATGTGGTGCAGGGGTTTACAAAGTGACACGTCTACCTAGATGCGTCACTTTGTAAATATGGTGCAACAAGGCACATTTTTTAGTCCGTTGGTGCGTCACAAAAAGTGACGACCAGCAGCGTAAAAGTGACGCAAGGGCTCATAAATGAGCCCCCAGGGATTTTGTCAATGGAAGATTAGTATAAGGAGATGGCTTGTTGTCTAGGAACATATCAGTCAAACTACCCGACTTGCATCTCTGTACTTCCTCTCCCCATAGGAACAGCGTTAGCTTTTCTTTAACTCGTTCAGCGCGGCGCGAATTTTCGCGCTGTGCTGAACGTTCTAAGAAACGGGTGTGGTCGTGACGGAACGGTTCCGTCATGAGCACAGCTCAACCGACGCTCATGACGGAACCGCTCCGTCATGAGCACAGAAGGGGTTAAATAATGTTTTGTTACTAGACTGGCTTCAGTTGGAGATTCCCAAACAATGGTATGGTCTAATTTAAATAACATACTTTTAATATAGGCTATCCAGGTGATGTTTAGATGACACTTTAAACACAATAATTCCCTTAAAAGAAACCTCTAAGGCTCTAATTCATCAGTACGCCATAATCTGTGCCAGTACAATAAGGGTCTCAACTTCTGGGTGGAAGTAATCAGATACACACCTACATCCAGTAACTGGGGAAGACGAGGGGCACTCCGCAGATTTAAAAAGGTGTTAATAAACTTGTTTTCAACCACTGCAAGCCTATTGCCTTTTACATGACCCCATAATTCTGAGCCATATAGGGCCTATCTTTCAGCTTTAAACCTATAGATTTTTAAGTTGGATAAAGTATCCTGGACTTGGATTTCTTTGCTAGCTTAATGACAGCCCCTGATTCCTGATGTAGCTTAAGGACGCTCTTGTAATCTGCAGAAATCAATAACATTTGTTGGACAGTCAGATTCCTAAAAAGACTAAGGGCCATATGTATCAAGCTAATTTTTAGTCTCAAATGCTGCTAATCGTAAAAAACAGCGTTTGCGAATAAAAATTCGCTATTTCCAATGTATGAAGCAAAATCGCATCGCAAAATGAGAAATCGCAAAAATTGCGATTCCTTATGTTGCGAGACCCAGAATTCTGCGAATTTCCTAGCAACTCCTTATTTTGCAATTTCTCAGTTAGCGAAATTCGCAAACGGGAAATCGCAAATTATGAAATCGCTATGATATGTATGAAAAAAAATCGCAATTTGCGAATTCACGAAAATCGCAATTTAGAGAATCGCAATTACCACCAAGTAGGAGCAGGAGGTAACCAGGTGCAAACTATTTAAGGAGACCCAGAATGCAACAGACTCTTTCCACAATGGCTGGGCTGTACGTGATAGCCAGGAGGCTGCGACTCAGAGCTGCTGCACAGAGGAGGCGACGCCAGGAGAGGATATTCCGTGCGCGCATTACCATGTTCTAGTGCACTGAGGAGGACATCTATACACACTAAAGACTGGATGAAGAGAGTATCCTTGGTTTAATTGAGGAACTCAAACCCTTCCTTGAACACCCCACACGCAAGACACACTTCATTCCCACCCACATCCAGGTCCTGTGCTCACTGCACCTCTTGGCATCAGGTAGTTTCCAGGGTGTGATAGCCTCAGCAGGAGGGGTGTCACAAAGTGCACTTTCGCGCTTTTTCCACGCGTTCCTTGATGCCATGGTACAGAGGCTGCATCACCACATTCACTTCCCAAGCACCCCACAGGCACTAGACCAGACCAAGCAGGACTTCTATCAAATAGCCCAATTTCCCCACGTCATTGGATGCATAGATGGGTCACATGTTGCAATATCCTCTCCCTCCCAGAATGAGTACGTATACAGGAATCGCAAATGCTACCATTCCCTGAACATACAGGTGGTGTGTGATGCCAAACACATCATCACAGACATTGTCGCTAAATACCCAGGCAGCACGCACAACGCTTTCATCTTCTGTCACAGTGGGATACACCGTAGACTCACAAGTGGGGAGTTTGGCGAGAGATATTTACTAGGTAAATGCATTCGAACAGAGGCCACACTTGTTAAGACTAGCATGTGCAGGACAGTGTTTAACAATATCCATCTCACCCCACAGGTGACAGTGGGTATGCGGTCCGGGACTTCATACTGACGCCCTACCTGAATCCAGCCAACGCTGGGGAGCGGCAGTACAACAGCGCCCACATAGCAACCAGAGGCACCATTGAGCGTACTTTCGGGATACTCAAGAGCAGATTCAGATGCCTACACAAGAGTGGAGGGGCACTACAATACAGCCCCCAGACCTGTTGCAAGATAGTGGTAGCATGTGCCATGCTGCACAACATCGCCACCAGGAAAGGCACACCGGTGGAGCTCAGTGAATCGGATTCATCAGATGTGGAGGGGCCTGCCCCAGGACGTATGTCAGCCGGTGTAGCTGTTGCAGCTGCTGGGCGCCAGAGGCGAGATGAGATTACACGCAACTATTTCTAGGTAAGAAAATATGACACAATGCTAAATATCATTTGTGAGACTGTGTTTTATTCCTTAACTTCAGGATGAATGATGTCACACAGCCTCAATGACTCCCAGTGTCTCTCCCAATGTCCAGCACATGTTATTGTCACAGTGCAAGTCATGAACATGAGCAAGTGTACAAGTAAAGTGGGTAGCTGCACCCATCCAGTGGTCACATTTGGTGCACCTCAAATGCAGCGCTGTCGTGAGGAAGCACCTGTTTGGGGTTGCACAGTGCCCTCCTCACTTGGGCCACTAGGCCTACTGGTACGGCCACAACGGCGCCTATCCATGGTGGGCGGGGGGTGATGCCTCTCCTTCCTGACTGTGCATCATCATCTGTGGGAGTCAGGACTCCAGGCCCAGTAGTGCGAACTGCCCGCAGCTCGTCTACTGCTGATGTAATTTGAACCAGTGCCCTTGCAACGTCCTGGCTGTTGTGTGCCACCTCGCTCTTCATGCAGATGCTGCGCCTTGATAGAACATTGGTGGCAGAGGACAGGCGGTTCACCGCCCGTGTGTACAGGTCCAGGCGCTGCATCTCTCTGCGCCTAGCAGCACGGTCAGCTTTGAGTTCTACACAGAGTGCCTCCAGGGCACCCGTCATTCCCCTGAAGCCTGCCCTCACTTCCCTCTGTAACGCTTTGATATTTTTTGCTTGCAGGCGTTGTACCTGCAACATGTGCATCTCCAGGCCACCAAAGGCTGTTTCATCCCCTGGATCTGCATCACTGCTGGATGTGCGCGACCTGCGCCTGCTTGGGACTGGTGGGATTGGGTCAGCACATGCACGTTGTAGTCGCTGTGGCTGTGTTGGCTTAGGGTGCACATCGCCATCGCTGTCCTGGCCCTCGTCCTCCAATGGGGGTAGTGGCGGGACTACAAGTTTCCTGTGGCGCTTTGGAGAGTTGACAGGGCTGCCCTCCTCCTCTGTGTCCTCCTCTTGCCCTGCTGCTGCTATGTTTGGGGAATCGCCCTGTCTTCCACTGCCTGTAGGCTGTGTTCGAGATGGTGCTGTGGACGTAAATGCAAACATTTATTAACTGTTCTGACTTGCACTTGACAATTATTTAATATCACTGATTGGGATTACATGTGTCTTGTATTTGCCTTTCCTGAAGTGCACATGCTATTGGGGACTGGCTGGGTGTAAATGCACCACTGTAATGTGCATGTGACTACATCTCCCATAATGCATTGCAGTGTGTGCTTGTGTACCTGCACTGGACTACTAATTTTGTCCTGCCCCTGGGTCGCTGCTGTGGGTGTAGGGGTTGGGGGGTGCCAGGGGTGTGATGGCATGTTTCTTACCTAGTCCTGGTACCGGGTGCTCGGAGCTGTCTAGGTCAGCCACGCCCATTACACTTTCAGGTAGCAGGGTCCCCTCCACCAGTTTCGCAAGAAGTGTGGAGTCAGTGGCTGTGGAGGTCCCTCCACCGGTCTTCCTGGACTGCTCCAACCTGGCAGCCACCTTCTCCTTAGAGCGCTGGCGCATATCATACCAGCCCTTTCTTAAGTCTTCCACACTCCTGTGTGTCACACCAACAACATTCACTTTCTGCTTGATTTCTGCCCATATGCGCCGCTTGAGTGTCTCAGTCACCCAAAGTGATTTTTTTCCAAATAGGTGCTCATGGCTGACCACCATTTCTTGGATTAGCACCTCCAACTCTGCCTCAGAAAATGTTTGCTTTCTCTTCCTCTGACCTTCCCCCTGCTGCTGCTGCTGTGTTTCCTGGCTGGCCATGTCTCCAGTGTCTGCCATTCTGTTTACCACTGCAGAGTTCTCTCTCCACCAGTCCTTCTCTCTGACTGTGATTCAGCAACTCAGGTGCAGCATGGGTAGTCACACTTCCTGGTTGTGATGTCATCAAGCTGCACCTGAGCTTCCAATTAGCAGATTATCGAAATTCGCAAAATTGCAATTTTTTACGTTAAGGAATCGCAAATTTGCAATTTTTTACGTTAAGGAATCACTATTGGGGGTATCGAAATGAAAATAGCGATTTTTACCGAATCACTATTTTATTGCGATTTCTTACATACATACCATTTTGCAAAAGGGTAGCTTGATACATATGGACCTAAGTGGTGTACTTGTTTGATAGGTTCATTCTGTACTGTAATGCTAGTTCTTACAGCTTTATAAGGGTTGAATGCCATAAACTTAGTCTTACTGATATTTAGTTCAATCCCCCTTGCAGTTCAAAGGCCTAAATAACAATCTTCTATAGCCTGGAGCCCTACATGGGTTATAGAGATGAGGAGCATATGATCTGCAAACAAGAGCTTTGGAATTTTTGAAAACACCTGTTCTCACGGCTGCATTAACAGGGTAGGTTTGGAATTGGACTAAGGGCCTTATTACCACTTTGGCGGACCTTCAGAGTAGCTGCCACCACGCCGTCTGCTGGAGGACCTCCAAAGACATAGTGCACCCGCCCGCCAGATTACAAGTTAATTCCTGGTCAAACAGGCGGTGCTGCACCTGTGAGTTGTTAGGCTCATAGTAGAGCCTAACATGAAGCCTGCTGCCGTGCCTGCGCTGAATCCATGTTACTGCAGGGTGTGGCATACATGCCACACCATGCAGGAACTGGGTGTGCAAATCCAGGGGAGCACAACGTGTACCCCCACATGCACCCCTAGGCCCAGGAACAGCACAGGGCCCATGTTAGGGTCCTCTTTGTTGCCTCTCCGCCACTGTTTTCATGTCGGGCTCACCGCCATGAAAGGGGCGGTGGACAGGTAACTCGTAAGCTGCCCGGCAGTGCCACAGCATCACCACCAGCATATTGCAGCCCCCATACGACTGCATGACTGCAGAGGGATCCTGGATCTCTGGAGATCACAGTGATCCTGTGGTAGTCCGACTGCCCTACTCATAATACTGCGGGCATGGCCGCAGTGTGGTGGTGGCCGGATGGTCAGAGCAAGTACGGTGGTCCTATGGGCCGCCATACTCATAATAAGGCCCTTAGTCATTTATTTGTAGTGTAAAAAGGATCAGGCCAGAATTCTGCCCCCCCCACTCTCTTTCCCCTTCTTAATTCTAAGAGTCAGATATCTCACCCCTATTTCCATACCTAACAGGAGCATCGGTAACTTCATGCAGTTTAGTAAGTTCAATAGCATATTGTCCGGGACCCCCATGTGGCCTAGAACACCCCGTATCTTTTGGCATGGAATCGAATCAAAGGCTGATTTTAGGTCAACAAAGACCACATACAGGTGACTCTTCTCCAGTGCAAAAGTTTCCCAATAGATTGTATAAAAATCGAATGTTTGGTCTATTGTACTAATCTTTTGGTGGAAGCCTGCTTGGAGATATGACAGAATATGGTTTTCCTAGGCCCGTTCAGACAATTGCCCTAATGTTTGGTGGCAGAATATCTTCTGCAATCCATCAATCAAACCGATAGGTCTATAGTTACAAGGATCCTTGTAAGGACAGCCCTTCTTGTAAATTGGGACAATCTCAGCATTCTGCCAGGACTTAGTTATAGGCAAACCTTCCAAGATGGATCATCAGAGCAAGTTGAGATATGAGCTCTATTTGAGTCGTTTGGCAGCATACAAAACTCCAGAGATAAAATACAGGACCTGGGCCAGGGACAGACTAATTTGCATACAGCCAGGTTCTGAAACTGGGATGGTGCAATGAGCTAAAAAACGGTGTTGGATCTAGCCCTGATCTCTTGACTGGGTGAGAGTACTCTGCTTAATTCAGAGACTCTGTCCATCACCACCCCTTGTTGTAAATAATTTTGTCCACCCTAAGCGTGGAAGGGTATACTCAGATGTGAGTCCCTTGCTCATTGCACCATCAGGATTCAAGCAAGCCGGGCCGAAGACGGCTGTAATGCCAGAAACCGGTCCCCGGAAGCTTGTTTCCTTCCCAGTGTAAGAATTGGCTTTTGTAGTCTGGTCTGCCCTGTTCCCATGATGCACTGGGCCAGGGACAGACTAATTTGCATACAGCCAGGTTCTGAAACTGGGATGGTGCAATGAGCTAAAAAACGGTGTTGGATCTAGCCCTGATCTCTTGACTGGGTGAAAGTACTCTGCTTAATTCAGAGACTCTGTCCATCACCACCCCTTGTTGTAAATAATTTTGTCCACCCTAAGCGTGGAAGGGTATACTCAGATGTGAGTCCCTTGCTCATTGCACCATCAGGATTCAAGCAAGCCGGGCCGAAGACGGCTGTAATGCCAGAAACCGGTCCCCGGAAGCTTGTTTCCTTCCCAGTGTAAGAATTGGCTTTTGTAGTCTGGTCTGCCCTGTTCCCATGATGCACTGGGCCAGGGACAGACTAATTTGCATACAGCCAGGTTCTGAAACTGGGATGGTGCAATGAGCTAAAAAACGGTGTTGGATCTAGCCCTGATCTCTTGACTGGGTGAGAGTACTCTGCTTAATTCAGAGACTCTGTCCATCACCACCCCTTGTTGTAAATAATTTTGTCCACCCTAAGCGTGGAAGGGTATACTCAGATGTGAGTCCCTTGCTCATTGCACCATCAGGATTCAAGCAAGCCGGGCCGAAGACGGCTGTAATGCCAGAAACCGGTCCCCGGAAGCTTGTTTCCTTCCTAGTGTAAGAATTGGCTTTTGTAGTCTGGTCTGCCCTGTTCCCATGATGCGCTGGGCCAGGGACAGACTAATTTGCATACAGCCAGGTTCTGAAACTGGGATGGTGCAATGAGCTAAAAAACGGTGTTGGATCTAGCCCTGATCTCTTGACTGGGTGAGAGTACTCTGCTTAATTCAGAGACTCTGTCCATCACCACCCCTTGTTGTAAATAATTTTGTCCACCCTAAGCGTGGAAGGGTATACTCAGATGTGAGTCCCTTGCTCATTGCACCATCAGGATTCAAGCAAGCCGGGCCGAAGACAGCTGTAATGCCAGAAACCGGTCCCCGGAAGCTTGTTTCCTTCCCAGTGTAAGAATTGGCTTTTGTAGTCTGGTCTGCCCTGTTCCCATGATGCACTGGGCCAGGGACAGACTAATTTGCATACAGCCAGGTTCTGAAACTGGGATGGTGCAATGAGCTAAAAAACGGTGTTGGATCTAGCCCTGATCTCTTGACTGGGTGAGAGTACTCTGCTTAATTCAGAGACTCTGTCCATCACCACCCCTTGTTGTAAATAATTTTGTCCACCCTAAGCGTGGAAGGGTATACTCAGATGTGAGTCCCTTGCTCATTGCACCATCAGGATTCAAGCAAGCCGGGCCGAAGACGGCTGTAATGCCAGAAACCGGTCCCCGGAAGCTTGTTTCCTTCCCAGTGTAAGAATTGGCTTTTGTAGTCTGGTCTGCCCTGTTCCCATGATGCACTGGGCCAGGGACAGACTAATTTGCATACAGCCAGGTTCTGAAACTGGGATGGTGCAATGAGCTAAAAAACGGTGTTGGATCTAGCCCTGATCTCTTGACTGGGTGAGAGTACTCTGCTTAATTCAGAGACTCGGTCCATCACCACCCCTTGTTGTAAATAATTTTGTCCACCCTAAGCGTGGAAGGGTATACTCAGATGTGAGTCCCTTGCTCATTGCACCATCAGGATTCAAGCAAGCCGGGCCGAAGAGGGCTGTAATGCCAGAAACCGGTCCCCGGAAGCTTGTTTCCTTCCCAGTGTAAGAATTGGCTTTTGTAGTCTGGTCTGCCCTGTTCCCATGATGCACTGGGCCAGGGACAGACTAATTTGCATACAGCCAGGTTCTGAAACTGGGATGGTGCAATGAGCTAAAAAACGGTGTTGGATCTAGCCCTGATCTCTTGACTGGGTGAGAGTACTCTGCTTAATTCAGAGACTCTGTCCATCACCACCCCTTGTTGTAAATAATTTTGTCCACCCTAAGCGTGGAAGGGTATACTCAGATGTGAGTCCCTTGCTCATTACACCATCAGGATTCAAGCAAGCCGGGCCGAAGACGGCTGTAATGCCAGAAACCGGTCCCCGGAAGCTTGTTTCCTTCCCAGTGTAAGAATTGGCTTTTGTAGTCTGGTCTGCCCTGTTCCCATGATGCACTGGGCCAGGGACAGACTAATTTGCATACAGCCAGGTTCTGAAACTGGGATGGTGCAATGAGCTAAAAAACGGTGTTGGATCTAGCCCTGATCTCTTGACTGGGTGAGAGTACTCTGCTTAATTCAGAGACTCTGTCCATCACCACCCCTTGTTGTAAATAATTTTGTCCACCCTAAGCGTGGAAGGGTATACTCAGATGTGAGTCCCTTGCTCATTGCACCATCAGGATTCAAGCAAGCCGGGCCGAAGACGGCTGTAATGCCAGAAACCGGTCCCCGGAAGCTTGTTTCCTTCCCAGTGTAAGAATTGGCTTTTGTAGTCTGGTCTGCCCTGTTCCCATGATGCACTGGGCCAGGGACAGACTAATTTGCATACAGCCAGGTTCTGAAACTGGGATGGTGCAATGAGCTAAAAAACGGTGTTGGATCTAGCCCTGATCTCTTGACTGGGTGAGAGTACTCTGCTTAATTCAGAGACTCTGTCCATCACCACCCCTTGTTGTAAATAATTTTGTCCACCCTAAGCGTGGAAGGGTATACTCAGATGTGAGTCCCTTGCTCATTGCACCATCAGGATTCAAGCAAGCCGGGCCGAAGACGGCTGTAATGCCAGTAACCGGTCCCCGGAAGCTTGTTTCCTTCCCAGTGTAAGAATTGGCTTTTGTAGTCTGGTCTGCCCTGTTCCCTTGATGCACTGGGCCAGGGACAGACTAATTTGCATACAGCCAGGTTCTGAAACTGGGATGGTGCAATGAGCTAAAAAACGGTGTTGGATCTAGCCCTGATCTCTTGACTGGGTGAGAGTACTCTGCTTAATTCAGAGACTCTGTCCATCACCACCCCTTGTTGTAAATAATTTTGTCCACCCTAAGCGTGGAAGGGTATACTCAGATGTGAGTCCCTTGCTCATTGCACCATCAGGATTCAAGCAAGCCGGGCCAAAGACGGCTGTAATGCCAGAAACCGGTCCCCGGAAGCTTGTTTCCTTCCCAGTGTAAGAATTGGCTTTTGTAGTCTGGTCTGCCCTGTTCCCATGATGCACTGGGCCAGGGACAGACTAATTTGCATACAGCCAGGTTCTGAAACTGGGATGGTGCAATGAGCTAAAAAACGGTGTTGGATCTAGCCCTGATCTCTTGACTGGGTGAGAGTACTCTGCTTAATTCAGAGACTCTGTCCATCACCACCCCTTGTTGTAAATAATTTTGTCCACCCTAAGCGTGGAAGGGTATACTCAGATGTGAGTCCCTTGCTCATTGCACCATCAGGATTCAAGCAAGCCGGGCCGAAGACGGCTGTAATGCCAGAAACCGGTCCCCGGAAGCTTGTTTCCTTCCCAGTGTAAGAATTGGCTTTTGTAGTCTGGTCTGCCCTGTTCCCATGATGCACTGGGCCAGGGACAGACTAATTTGCATACAGCCAGGTTCTGAAACTGGGATGGTGCAATGAGCTAAAAAACGGTGTTGGATCTAGCCCTGATCTCTTGACTGGGTGAGAGTACTCTGCTTAATTCAGAGACTCTGTCCATCACCACCCCTTGTTGTAAATAATTTTGTCCACCCTAAGCGTGGAAGGGTATACTCAGATGTGAGTCCCTTGCTCATTGCACCATCAGGATTCAAGCAAGCCGGGCCGAAGACGGCTGTAATGCCAGAAACCGGTCCCCGGAAGCTTGTTTCCTTCCCAGTGTAAGAATTGGCTTTTGTAGTCTGGTCTGCCCTGTTCCCATGATGCACTGGGCCAGGGACAGACTAATTTGCATACAGCCAGGTTCTGAAACTGGGATGGTGCAATGAGCTAAAAAACGGTGTTGGATCTAGCCCTGATCTCTTGACTGGGTGAGAGTACTCTGCTTAATTCAGAGACTCTGTCCATCACCACCCCTTGTTGTAAAGGACTTAGTTATAGGCAAACCTTCCAAGATGGATCATCAGAGCAAGTTGAGATATGAGCTCTATTTGAGTCGTTTGGCAGCATACAAAACTCCAGAGATAAAATACAGGACCGGGGACCTTCCCAGGGACTATGGCCTTCAATGTTCCAAGAGAATCTTTTAGGGATATTTCAAGAGGTGATGTTTGTTCATTAGATTTTGTAGGCCCCTGATTTATAACTTCACATTGAGACGTTGCACTGGACAAAGTGCTCGGCCCACACCTGGGTCTGCAGATGGTAGTCGACCTGCAAAATAACGTGCCGACCACCATGAGCAATTATATCCCCAAAGGTCTTATGATCCCCTGCCCTAACTGTTATCACCAGATCACTAAAGACTTCATTTTCCCATTTTGATCTAGCTTTGGCCAACTCTTCTTTATACTTTCTCCTGGTCAAAGTGATTTCTTCCCAATTTTTAGCTTTGATGGACCTAATTAAATCAGCCTTAGGGAGCCTTCTACGGCTATTAAACCATGTGTATTGTATCCATTTTTAGTTTGGACCTTTGCATTCCCTTGTTAACAATTCACTTGCAAGTTTTAACAGATCATCATGGTACTTAAGTACATGGCTTGAATCTTCTCCAAGGTAACTAATATTACTCATAATTTCCATTGTATCAGCTACTTTGGTTTAAATTTACACCAATCAATTAGGTTGGCCAGATACGTTCGCCCACTTTAGGGCCTTTTTATTATTTGTAAGGGTAAGATCACTGGAGAGCCTAGATTTTAGAATCTTGCAATTTGGAGCCATATGCACTTTTAGTGTTAATTTTAACACGTTGTGGTTGCTGTCAATCCAGTCTAGAACTTTCATAATCCACCATATGCGGCCACAATTGAAGGGCTAACAGAATATAGTAAATTCTGCATGCTTGCCTCTTAAAGGTATGGGTGCCCGCTTGATCCAACAAGGATCTACTATTGCAGGCTCTTAAGCCCAGATTCATAGTTAAGACTAATAGTTGATTAGATAACACACAGCCCACCTTTTAACAGGTATGGGATTTAACTGAGGGACACCCCAGATTACATCTTAAAACTGATCAGAATTGTCAAATGGCTTGAAGGTTACAGTGAAATCACCAGCAACTATCTCTGATTCCTCTGGTGGTAGATGGTCAATGAAATGCTTGAAGGTAATAAGAATAATAGCTTCCTTATTCAGCACATTTATTCTATTGTAAATGTTGAAAGTATAACGGTATTTATTTTAAAGTCTGAGTAACTCAGGAGATTTTAAGAGAAGCCTCCTGATTCTACGGTTTAGTGTGTTTTCACCCATAAGATCTAATCTGCCGGCAGGGCTGCCTCTCCCTTGGGAATTTGTTACACAGCAAAACGTCATGTAACCCAACCTATAGACTGGCTCCACACTCTCAGATTCTTGAAATAAAGATATATCAAAAGAGTCAATGAAGGTCCCCCTTGATGGATCTGGGGTTTTAGATTGAAAGCCAGTGATGTTCCAGGTGAGGATGCACCACTCATTATTAGTGGAAAAAAGAAGTGATTGATTGGTTATAATCAGGTGGACAAAGTCAGTCCTCACTTGCCACCTCCAGATAATCAGGTGGACAAAGTCAGTCCTCACTTGCCACCTCCACAAGTGGTTTCTTAGGTGGCAATATGGACGTCGACCTTTGACTGGAGATGTTATACTTAAAGCTGATATTTGTTTACATTGGACAGGGGTGTTGAAGTTCCAGTGTAATTAATTCATCTGCCAGATCCTGTATTGGCATCACAATTTCAATGTAATCAAGTTCCTCTCCAGGAATTGAGCAACATCTGGCCCCCACTATAACTTGACATATATTTCAGTATAAAAGGGGAAGTTTATTAAAGAACAAAGATTAAAGGAATACAAAATATGAAACACATAATACACATAGTGTAAATTAAAGAAAAGGGAAAACAAATACAATGAAAATAGAATATCATACAATCATGGCTGTAACTGAATGGTAATATAACAAAATAACAATATAAACATTAAGATAATATATTTGCAATTCATATAAAATGAGATAAACAAAGATTTTACAATATTTTCTTCGAAAGAAGGAGGGATGTCACGGAGGATGAATAACTTTTTGCTGAATAGGTGTTAAGGAAAAGGAGCGCTTAGCACTAGCATCAATAAATGTTGTGACTGGTGACCATAGATTCAAACGTTTTATAGCAAAATGAATGGGATGAACCAAAACTGTGTCAAGTCTATGATTGTAACATATGGCATACCACCTAGCTTGAAATGATAATTGATTCAAATCTTTCCAATTTTTTGTAATTTGTTGAAATGCAACAGCTAACAGTAAATCAATAATCCTTATATTATGTGTGTGGTCCTCCCAAATAGGTGACAGACTTCCTAAAAATAAGTGAATATCAGAGAAAGAAAAACGAGAACCAAAACTTTAGTTAATCTGGGACCAAACGAGTTTCTAAAAATTATGTACAGGTGTACAAGTGAAAAGAAGATGTTTCACGTCAGCAGTTGGGGAAGAGCAGGACCAGCAAATGTCAGGTGTGTCAGTGTGTCTTTTCTGCAACATGACCAGATGAAGTAAACGCCTATTGTAGATAAAAAACAATGTTTGAGTGGTGTTTGCAGCTCTAGAAGACTTTCTAATCTTAGTCCAAATTGTATTCCACATAAGAGCAAAGTCCTCTTCCCATGCGAGTTCCACCTTAGATTTTTGTCTATCTGAGGGTGGGAGACGTAGATGAGTATAAATATTGGAAGCTCTGGGGGAGGATTGTAGGACATTGGGTAAATTGTTAATAGGAGGTGGGGAAACATCCTTTACAATGCACGCAGTGCCTTTACGACGCAACTTTTACAACGCAAACCATTACAACGCATTGCGCTGGGGGGCGCTCTAGGATAGGGAATAGGTTTAATTTACTACCCAACACCTTCCCTACTATCCACGGGGACTGGAGTTGGAATAGTAAATTAAACTATTCACTATCCAGCGCCCCAAAGCACTATGCTTTGTAAAGGCATGCGTTGTAAAAACAGCGTTGTAAAGGCATGCGTGGTAAAAGCATGCGTTGTAATGTCATACATCCTAGGAGGTGAGCCGGAGGAGGGGTGGGAGGAGGCTTGAGTATAATCATTGAGTAAAGACTGGCTAAGGAGGTTGTATTTAGACTGAAAGTATGGAGGTAGGTCGAAGAGTGAGCTAGCTCTGGAGAAAGATAGAACAGTATTCTGGGAAAAAAGTTCACAAACCCAAATTAGACCATTTTGTCTCCAAGATTTCCAATAGAAAGGTTTCCCACAAATTAATAAAGCTTTGTTATGCCATAAAGAAGAATCTAGTAAGGAGTATGGATCAGTAGGAAGTAATGATGAACCAAAGCTCAGGAGTTTACAAGTGTACTTAATACTAGGGGTGGATAAAGATTGTGGTCTACGAGTGAAAGAAAGATATTCTTTAAATGAAAAAGGAGAAAGGAATATGCGTTTGAGGTCTACTGGGAACATTCTAACAAAGAGTCATCAAGCCATCTAGAGGCTTGACGAAGTAAGAAGGATTGGTGATAATTGAGGAAATCAGGATAATTCACTCCACCTTCTGATTTGGGTTTTGTTAATCGGAACAATGACATGCAAGATTTACTTTTAGTCCATAGACATGATAAAAGTAAAGAATTCAAAAAAACATTTTAAAGGAATAGGAGCAGGAATATTTGAGGAATACAAAAAAACATTTTAGAACAATAGGAGCAGGAATATTTGAGAGAGTATATAAAATATTAGGAGAGCATCATTTTAATAGTATAAATGTAAATGTAAATTGATACTTGTATAGCGCACTACTCACCCGCAAGGGTCTCAAGGCGCTTGTACGAATACCGCTGTGGAACCCATTCTGGCTTTCCCTGTGAGGTGTCCACTCCTGGACACCCCCAAGGTGGAGGCCAGGCATCCTTAGCGTTGTGGGGGCCGTTGTGGAGATTAAGCAAGCTATTGCCCAGAGTTGCAGAGTGGGACTTCATGATTGGAATAGGCACCGAGGCAAGAATTATCAGGTCCATGGAATTTTGAGCCCAAGACCTGCTGAGGCGGGGAATTGAACCCTGGTCTCGGGCTAGACCTTTGCATCAGGGTCTGCCGCTCTAACCATTGAGCCACACTACTCCAGTATCAAAGCAACTCCACCAGGAGCGATACAGGGGATGCCATTTAGTTGTCAGGGTGGAGTTTCTTTGTACGCATTTCTCCAGACATAAAGAGATTGTAGTTGAAAGTGAAGGGGTGAAAAAGAGTCCTAAATATTTACTATGATGAGAATTCCAGGTGAAATTTGAAACACAGAAATCATCTTTAAAAGTATATTTAGTTAAAGATAGTATTTCACACGTATCTTTATTTAGTTTATAACCAGAAACAGAAGCAAAAAGCTCCACCTCACTAAGAAAGGTTGGGATAGAGGAATGTGGGTTCGAGATGAATAATAAGATATCATCAGCATATACAGTCATCCTAACTTGAGTCTCATTTACTTCAAATCTATTGATGTCATTATTTTGATGTAATATGGATAAAAAAGGTTCCAGAGCTAAGTTCAAAAGAAATGGAGATAAGGTGCAGCCCTGACGCACACCTCTCTTCAGATCAAAATAAGAAGATGTAATGCCATTTATAAAGACAGCTGCACGTGGATTCGAATAAAGGACCGAAATCAGAGAGATGATCCTTGGACCAAAACCGCACCATTTAAGCACTTAGAAATGGTACGACCAATTGACTATGTAAAAAACCTTATCTGCATCTAAAGCTCTAGGAGCTAAAGAATGAGATAAATGGGGCGATTTAGAAATGATATAAAAAAATAAGCGAGTGTTATCTGAAATAAGACAGCCTTTTACAAATCCAGACTGTTCCGCACCAAGTAATTTGGGAAGGAAAATTTCTGAACGCAAAGCCAATGCATTTGAGAAAATTTTATAGTCTCAGTTGACAAG
Source organism: Lissotriton helveticus (assembly GCF_964261635.1). Lineage (NCBI taxonomy): Eukaryota > Metazoa > Chordata > Amphibia > Caudata > Salamandridae > Lissotriton > Lissotriton helveticus. The sequence continues at coordinate 809,752,769 of NC_136070.1, forward strand.
GGAGATAGGCCTATAATTTTTACAGAACTTTAAATCCTTGCCTTCTTTAGAAATTAGACATATTAAAGCATCCAAAAAGGATCCAGAGGACTTTGTTAAATGGGAAAATTAATTAAGGGGGGTAAGTAATTTAGGAAGGAGTAAAGAAGCGAAATGTGTAAAAAGTTCTATTGTGAATCCATCCGGTCCAGGAACATTGTCCATCTTTAAAGAAAGCAAAGCGGTAAGAATTTCTTGTTGAGAGATATCTGTTTCTAAAGGAGTAAAGTCTATTTGAGTGTCATAGGTACGATGAGTATTGTCAAAGAACTGGGTAATGTGGGAGTTTGAGGGGTGAAGAAATGAAATCTTCATTCTCAGGGAATACTTACTAATAGAAAAAAGAACTTGGCATAGCAGCTGAAATATGAAAATACATCTTTATTAAACTTAAATAAGTGAGGCTACGTCACCCAGAAGCCTTAGCAACTGAATGAGGCAGTCTGCGGAGTACAGAGAACAGAGGTCTTATATATGCTCAGGGTTACAAAACTCAGCATAAAAGTAAGGGGCAGTCCTTGCTTTTGCAAGCTTGCAAAATGCCTAACATGGACATGCAAGGTCTGCCAAACATTAGCCAATAGGACAAACACCCACTATTTACAATTGTCCAATCATAATCAATCAATCAATCATGCCATTTGTATAGCGCACTACTCACCCGGGAGGGTCTCAAGGCGCTTGGGGGGAGGGGTATGCTACTGCTCGAACAGCCAGGTCTTGAGTTGTTTCCTGAAGGCGAGATGGTCCTGGGTCAGCCGAAGGTGGATGGGGAGGGAGTTCCAAGTCTTGGCAGCCAGGTAAGAGAAGGATCTTCCTCCGGCGGTGGCTCTTCGGATGCGTGGTACGGCTGCGAGGGCGAGGCTGGTGGACCGTAGCTGGCGGGTGGGCGTGTAGAAGGTCAGGCGGTCGTTGAGGTACTTGGGGCCCAGGTCGTGGAGAGACTTGTGTGCGTGGGTGAGGAGCCGGAACGTGATCCTCTTGTCGACGGGGAGCCAGTGCAGGTTCCTCAGGTGGCTGGAGATGTGGCTGCGTCGGCGGACATCCAGGATGAGTCGGGCGGAGGCGTTCTGGATGCGCTGGAGTCTTTTCTGTAGCTTGGCTGTGGTTCCGGCATAGAGGGCGTTTTCGTAGTCCAGTCAGCTGGTGACGAGTGCCTGGGTGACAGTCTTCCTGGTCTCGGTCGGGATCCAGCGGAAGATCTTGCGAAGCATACGCAGGGTGTTGAAGCACGATGAGGAGACGGCGTTGACTTGTCTGGTCATCGAGAGGGAGGGGTCCAGGATGAAGCCCAGGTTGCGTGCATGGTCGGTTGGCTTGGGTGCGGTGCCCAGGGCTGGGGGCCACCAGGAGTCGTCACAGGCGGAGGGCAAAGATCCCAGGATGAGGACTTGTCCGAGTTCAGTTTCAGGCGGCTGTCCTTTATCCACTCGGCGACGTCTTTCATCCCTTCGTGTAGGCAGGTTCTGGCGGTGTCGGGGTCTCTGGTGAGGGAGAGGATCAGCTGGGTGTCGTCGGCGTAAGAGATGATGTTGAGGTTGTGCTGGCGTGCGATGGCTGCGAGAGGTTTCTTGTAGATGTTGAAGAGGGTGGGGCTGAGTGAAGATCCTTGCGGGACGCCGCAGATGACTTCGGTGGCCTCGGAGCAAAACGGGGGGAGGCGGACTCTTTGTGTTCTTCCGGCGAGGAACGAGATGATCCACTCCAGTGCCTTCTCTTGGATACCGATGTTGCTGAGGCGCTGGACTAGGGTGCGGTGGCAGACCGTGTCGAACGCAGCGGAGAGGTCCAGGAGGATGAGGGCCACTGTTTCCCCCTTGTCGAGCAGGGTCCAGATGTCGTCGGTGGCTGCGATGAGGGCGGTCTCGGTGCTGTGGTTGGCTCTGAAGCCAGACTGCGAGGGGTCGAGGGATCCGTTCGTCTCGAGGAAGGCGGTCAGCTGTCTGTTGACGATCTTCTCGATGACTTTAGCAGGAAAAGGGAGGGGCGAGATGGGGCGGAAGTTTTTGAGATCGGTGGGGTCCGCTGTAGGTTTCTTCAGGAGGGCGCTGATCTCGGCGTGCTTCCAGCTCTCCGGGAAGGTGGCGGTGTTGAAGGAGGCGTTGATGATGTTCCGGAGTTGGGGTGCGATGGTGGAGTCGGCCTTGTTGAAGACGTGGTGTGGGCAGGGGTCGGTCGGTGATCCGGAGTGGATGGTGTTCATCGTGCGGGCTGTGTCTTCGGTGGTCACCGTGGTCCAGGTGCGAAGGGTGGCGGTGGGGGGCGTTGGTTCGACGGTTGGGTGCGTGGGTGGGGCGCCGAAGCAGTTGTGGATGTCGGCGATCTTGCGGTGGAAGAACGAGGCGAGGGAGTCGCAGAGGTCTTGTGACGGAGTGATGTCGTTGGTGCCGGTGCTGGGGTTGGAGAACTCCTTGACGATAGTGAAGAGCTCTTTGCTGTCGTGGGCGTTGTTGTCCAGTCGTTCCTTCAGGGATTTCTTCTTGGTGGTGCGGATGAGCTGGTGGTGTTTGCGGGTAGCGTGTTTGAGGGCGGTCATGTTGTCGGTGGTCCGGTCAAGGAGCCAGGCTTTCTCGAGGGTGCGGCAGGTCTTCTTGGAGTCCTTGAGGTCGTCGGTGAACCAGGATGCCTTCTTGCTTCTGGGTCTGCTGGGAGGGTTCTTTAGTGGCGCGAGGTCGTCGGCGCAGGCGGTCAGCCACTGTGTGAAGTTGCGGGCTGCTTCATTGGGGTCCGTTGTGTTGGCGGGTGGGCTCTGGCTGAGGGAGGTGGTGAGCTGGTCTGCGGTGATCTTGCTCCAATTCCTGTGAGGTACCTGTTGCAGGTGGTGGTGGGTCGTGGATCTTTTGAAGCTGAAGTGGACGCAGCTGTGGTCGGTCCAGTGGAGTCCGGTGGCGTGGCTGAAGGTGATGTACTTGCTGGAAGAGAAGACGGGATCAAGCGTGTGGCCGGCGTAGTGGGTGGGGGTGTTGACCAGTTGCTTGAGTCTGAGGTTGGCGAGGTTTTCCAGAAGGGCGGTGGTGTGGCGGTCCTTGTTGTTCTCCAGGTGGAAGTTGAGGTCCCCGAGGAGGATGTAGTCGGTGGAGGGGAGGGCGTGCGGGCTGATGAAGTCTGTGATGTCTTCGCTGAATTGTGTGCGTGGTCCCGGGGGTCTGTAGACAAGGGTGCCTCTGAGGGTCGTCTTAGGGTCGGTGTGAATCTGGAAGTGGAGATGTTCGGCTGCGGCGAAGGAGTCGTTGGCGTCGGTCGTGATGCGGATGGTGTTCTTGTGGACGATGGCGATGCCACCTCCGGTCTGGTTGATGCGGTCCCTCCTGATGATCTTGTACCCGTCCGGGATGGCGATGGTGATGTCGGGTGCAGAGGAGGCGTTCATCCAGGTTTCCGTGAGGAAGGCGACGTCCAGTGATGTAGCGTCGAGGAGGTTCCAGAGTTCCACGGCGTGTCTGTGGACGGAGCGGGTGTTGATCAGGATGCACTTGAGGTGGTTGCTGCTGGTGTTTGTCTTGGCGGGTGCGGGGCAGGTTCGGAGGCAGGTGAACTTGCAGGTGCAGCAGGTGAAGGATCCGTGGGTGCGTCTCGGGGTGGCTCGGCAGCAGGCGTGGGTCCGGCCGGCATTGAGTGCATTGAGAGTGGCGGCGTCGTAGGTCAGTCGGGTCGTCTTGCCTCGGCGGGGAGGGCCAGGGGTCCTGGCGCTGGGTGCGGGCCAGGCGCGGACGGGCGCAGACGGGCTTACCTTTGGCGCACCTTCGGCGCTCAATCGGTGCTCCCGCTGCACGCGTCCGCTGCGCGGTCGCTCTGGGGGCGTCATAAGTAAGGAGCCGGGAGGGAGGAGCAGCTGGGTGGTGGTAGCGGGGCGGCGAATGGAATCACAGGGGGGCGGGGCCGCAGGGAGGCAGCAGCGGGAAATTCCAAGAAGCAGCGGGAAATTCCCAAGAACAGCGGGAAAATCCCAGGAGCAGCGGGAAATTCCCAGGAGCAGCGGGCAGCGAGCGAAGGAATCTGCAGGCAGGAGGCGGCAAAGGCAGGCAGGAGCGGCAGCAGTGAGTGGGGCGACCAAGCCCTGTGGAGGGCTGAGCGGTCAATCATAGGTATTATTACGCAAGGTATCGCATGACGACAAACCCATTTTGCAGTTGTCCGGCCCATAATCAATCATTGAACAAACCCAACATTCTTCTTTAGACAAGCCGGACAAACCCATAATAAAAAGGACCACAACCCATATCGTAAATAGACCATAAAAGAAGAAACAGATAGAAGTAGGATAATGCATGTTTGTGAACAATAAAACTTTATGATGTCCTGTGCTCTGATCCTTAATCTTGATCAGCTAAAGGGCAGGAACTGGTTTAACAAGGTCAGCTTCAGGCAACAGGGTCAGCTCACTCAGGTCAAACAGGAGTCAGCACGAACTCGAGCTAAGGTGTACATGTCCTTAAAAGACTAGTTCAGCCACAATCATCGGCCTATGTGAGGGCAACCACAAAATGGCTGCCATACACAAAATGGAACCCACAGGATCAGAATTCACAGAACCTCAAACCCTCCTTTTGCACTTACATAGGCAATCACTCAGTCTGTATCTGAATTGATGTCAATATTATCCGTTATTCCCTTCACTAAGGCATTATTACTCGAGTTATCTTTCATGGAACGCAAGGGATAGACTTCGTTGGCATAAATAAACATCGTCTGATATGCCCATACAGACCCATCGTAACTAAATGGCAGACCACATAGGGAATACCTCTATCTGTAGTATGTGGCATAAGACCACACACCCAACAATTAGTGGTGTTCATTACTAACTGGTGTTGATGCAGAAGCTGTACAAAGGAATTATTAGTAAACTCTGACCTCCTAACCAGTTCATGTTCAGGTAAAGTATGGAAAGAATGCAAAGAAGTAGTAGTAGGAAGAGACATAGGTTGGGAGGTGGGTACAGATGTCAATTGGGTAGCAAAAACAATCAAACCCACAAAAGACAACGTCATGCTTAAAAATACTAGAAAACACGTTATTAAGAACATATGGACAACAGGAGAAAGTAATGACCACTATTACAAACAAAATTATCATTTTTCACAACTCTAGGCAGAAAGCAAATCCTAAAATTATCTAGTAACATTTTTTATGGCTCCTATGCATTTCAGTAACTTATTATATGTTCAGGTGAAACAGTGGTGATCCTCATCAATGCTCTGAGGTGAAAAGGGGGTACTCTTCCACAGAGAATGGATTTTATTCTGCTTTTACTAAACAGAATACTACTTTAAAACAATGCCAGCAAAACAATAAGAATCAGTCTCCTAAAACCCATTTTATGCAATCACACGGAAACCACTTTGTGCAACAATTATGCCCAGAGTCTGTTCAAAGCCTCTCTGGCAGGCTTTTATTGTCCATCAAAGCCGCTTCTGTTGTTTTCTTCCGCATGGGCCTCTTCATTCAGGCCTTTCATGAAAATGGTCCTTCTCAGTATCCGTTGGAGTGCCCTCCTGGCAAACACTCACAGCTTATTTGAAAGTCTCAATGTCTCAAGGCAGTGCACCAATATCTCTCCTCTGCGGCAGGCACTACAGATAGTGTGCTCTTCATTGATCAAGGGCACAGATCATCTTATGCAGATCCGGGTCTACATTCTAAGGCTCCAACACTCATTACTCAGTGTCAGAGAACCCTCAGGCTGCTCTTTCATGGACACCATAATGTAGTGCCTTTTGCCACTCTTGGATCCTCCGGTGCACTGCACTTCCGTTGGAGCAAAGAAAAAAGGGGTGTGTGGCCAAAACTCGGGCCAAGGGGCTCAATGGGCTGCCTACTGTCAGAGGTTACCAGCACATGACAGGTGAAAAACTGAAGCCTCGAAGCAACAGGGATCCTTCTTTTTTGCTCTTTTGCACTGAAACTCGTTCTGTGATGTCCAATGTCGTCTGATGGAGCAAGTACAATTCTTTGGAGATACCATGGATGGCGCGCTGGCGAGCGTTGTCCAGCCTTGCTGCTTTTCTGGGTGCTGAGACTGTCACTGATGGGAATTAGCTTTTCATCAAAGGTCCGCAGGTTATTATGACATAATCCCGCAGAACCTAGTGACATAGGAAATGGGACACATTTGTAAGTTTCCTTCAATTTAGTACAGAAACAGTTTGTTTTTAACAAGAGGATTGCAAGCAGGTGGCCTGCAATCTGCGAAGGAGTGGCCATACGCCATGCGACAATTCTGGTCTAGAACACACTGTTATTCTCAAAGGCAATACAAAGACAAAGGCAGTAGGCAAAACAGTGCCTCTAGCCTCTTCAATTAGTTTTCCATGTGAGAGCATATCCTCTACCATCTAAGGGTAGATAGCGACATGGGTATTCTATCTGAATGGATGTCCTCACGCATGGTGACATCGTCTAATGGGGTAAACACATTTTTTCTCTCAATGATTACATATAGGTGTTCCTAAATTCCTTATCTAAAACATCTCAAAAGAGAAATCGCATAATACAGATTATCAGGGACATGTAGATACCTCCCTTTTAATAACTGTGCATCAGGTGCACTATGCAATACACAGACTAATGATCAAAATGTGGAAACTTGTCTTATATTAGCATTGAGTCAGTTAACCAGTCCATCACTACCATGACGGTCAGACTGGAAAACATCGAGGTAGAACTAAAGAAAATTCTAAAAAAACAGTTTGGTTATACAAAAGGGAATTATACATAATATAGGGGTTCCTAGTACATTACTGCAATCTGGAAGTGTGAACCTGAACAATACACCTACAATAATAAAAGCTGACTAGTGAAAGGAATATGAAAAAGAGAAATGGGACTAGGTCACAGCTAAAATCCCCAATAGCTAGGCACGATGCGACATCGGTCAGGGGAGAAGCAAAAAAAAAAATCTATAGGAGGAACAAGAAATTACTTGGGTGAACAAAAATCAAAAATAGTTCAGAAATGTTAGCTCTACCGCTGGCCGCTAAACCATATACTGTAATCTCAGCCAATGTTCCAGTTCCTTTCTTCAGGGAAAAAAATTAAACCTTGTTTCCTTTATGGTACAAAGCCATACACTATTCAGGAAGCAGAACAAAACTAACTAATGTAATATAAAAATTAGGTCACCATGCACAAAAGTCACAGATCTATAATTTATCCTTACGTCCAATTCAGGATACATAAATTTAGGGCTGCCTGTTCCTTACAGGAAAGGGGGCAGTAACGTGACTTAACTGTAGGTGAAACCTTGTTTCCTGTATATCTCTTTCATTTTACTTCAATACTATATAGCCAAAATAGACATGCACTGGTGAAGTGTTGTCTGTCTTGCTCACAGGATGAAAAATATCATATCTGTGAAATTTAGCGCAAATTCACCCAAGTGTTGTACAGCGATATACATCGTCATGTAGAACCCTTCACAACACAGGTGAACTTGTAATAGTATCTAAAGCAGCAACATAAAACAAAAAACATGCAAAAAAACGCACAAAACGGACGTGTCAAGCCATCAGATATACTTGCTGTATATCAAGCACAAAAAAACATAGACAAACAATAGCATGTGTGAATGAGCGGTGACGCACACACTTCAAGTCCTGTACTTTATGCACTGTGAACCTGCAGCCCAAAACCTATTATTCAGGGCTGCTTACTTTCCTTACCCTCCTTTTGACAGCTGATCACTAGTCAGTCGTGATCGGCTGGCAATACAATCTACTGTGTCACTTCTGATATACAGGACCATCAAGAACAATTCATGATAGGACCAAATACACAAACATGAAAACCACCTGAACATTCCTTTCGAAAGGAGTTACGCAAAAACACATCTCTTTTCAACCAACCAAACTCACATGTCTTGTCAGCCTTAAAATCACCCAGAACACTCCATGAATGATCTGTGGACAGAAGCAAAAAAAAAACATACACAACACACAAAAGAGAGACATTTCTCATAACAAACAAATATCAATTATAACTTTTAATCAGAAGACAAAACATGATACACATTAACAAACACAAAGATACATTTCCATTACTTAACTGTTACCATCTTGTCAGTCAGTTTGCAACATTAAGCCATTTTAACTTTTCAAAAGTAAAATTCTTTCACTGACACTCCATGTTATCTTAGCGCCACAATTCGTTCTCACTTAGGCATGTAGCCTTCAAAATTTCAATAAAAAGCTTTGTCTTATTTTCTGTCTAAGACTTAATGCATTGCTTCATTTTTGGTCAAATAAAAGCAACTAGCAGACATTATTTATTTATTATTAGTTATGTTTTTTAGAGCTGAGATACAAATGTATCATTTTCGCAGAGCATTTAGCATGATGTTGGGACTTTCAAAGAAATAAACCCTTTTTTTATATTTTCCCTTTGGAATTAAGTTCTTTAATTTTATTGATGTTCTTACGGAGAAAACCAGAAACCCTTTTAGAGGCCCGTTTAGCAAGGTCATTCTACACTTCACAGAGACAAGGCCCTAATTTACGAGGTCACAGATGTCGACATGGCAGCCTCCCTCCATTGTTTACAAGGAAAGTAAAGATAACACCTCAGCGCGACTCGAGCCAGCCTCTGCAGCTCTACTAGCCCCCAGCTTCTGCTCACTCTGAGGCTGTCCAAGACAAAAGGCCTTCCAAATTCCTCCTAACCTGCAATAATTCACTCTATTTAAAAACACATGTTATATATATATTACTCCTGTTAGGGGCTATCATTTATTTCTATACTTATATTACTAAAACATTTACTGTGAATAATTCGTAGAACATAATAACATAACATACCAGCCTAAATGTATGCATTTGCTGAAGCCTAAGGCACTTTAAAGCTATTTTAAATGGAAATAATACCCAAATTCGACTTTGATATTTGGGACACTTAAAAATAAATATCCTACAATAATGTTACATATTAATCATCCTCAGAATGTTCTTTACACATTACAGAGATCAGACATTAGACATAGCTCATGTAAATCCTTAGAAAAATGATTTTTTTACGCCTGCGCTAAGTGAAATTTCATATGGTAATGTCCTCATTATGCAGTGCAACACAACTTAAATTAAATTGTAATGCTAGGAGGTCATAGTATGAGCATTAAGCTTCATGAATAGTAAAAAACGAATTTTGTAGCACTTATTTTTAATAATTATTTTTCATAATTAATAATTATTTTTAATAAACCCAATCATTTTTGATAATTTCACGTATAGAAGCAAGCAGCATCCCTTGCCTATCATTTTAGACGCATTCATTTATAAGTCTAAGCACAGAACCCTAATTTGAAACATGACAAAATTTGGCGCCACATTTTTTCTTTCTAAAAAAGGACAATTTTATTTAGCAACAGAGCCAAGAATATGCGTACAAAAATGTTTAAAGAGAGGAAAACCCTTAATTGAAATGGCTTCCTGTAATACAAAATAATGAACCTTAGTTGTGGAACCTCTTTTTTAAAACACTATTCTGAAATGCAAAGATTCACCCGCGTTTAGCTAAGGGGAAAGGCCTGGCTGAATAAATACTCCTGTTTATTCTGTGACCTGCCAAGACAACAGCTATTTGCTCAGAGGTAATAAAAGTTCTCCTCTCAGTATCGTAACATGAGCATGGTGACAGTCTTTTTCAAACTAAGACATATCAATGCGTCTGAGTTCAGCCAAAAATGTACTTCAGATGAAGTGCTTGCCTGGTAATTTCTAATACAATGTATGTAAGTAAAAATATTATAAGTTTATTTTTCTACATAACATAAAATGTTTGTTTTTGAGGCCTTTTTTATTCCTAGTGAATGTGAATTTTTAATTTTTGTTTTTAAGCATTTACACATTTTTCTTAATAGACTGAAAACATCAAGAAACCCACGAACAAAACATTGAGCTCATTTCAGACATAAACAGAAAGGGGTCAAACACTCAGGACACACAATACAGCGCGCTTTAGCCATGCATTTCGTGAATAGCGCCGTCGCTATGTACTTACAAAAGTTGTACTAATGGGAAACCCACATAGACATTTAAACACACATTTAACCCACAAAGCAATACTCAGAACAGACACCAAGGACAGCCCACAGACTGTACTTAAACCAAACCATTTGCAAATACTAGTTGTAAGTCATATTTACAAGAAGTGCTTCTCAATAGTGTTCCAAAAGACTTCAAAAACAGCCCAACAAACTGATGTATGTCCAAGAAGCGAAAATACACTCAATTCACTAGCTTTGGCTAGCAGAACACCAAAAATCGTTCTACATATCAAAAAAAAAATTGCACAGAACAAAGGATCCTTGTTTGTATTTTGTCATATTTTAATTCCCTGGGGATACAAAATCACCAAGGAAGAAATATGTTTTTAAACCTAAACCTATTTATATATCCCATCTAGGGGAACCGGCTAATTTACTTCACATCACACTATGGTACCTTTAAAAAAACGCAACACATTCTTCAATGTGAGCTTGACAACAGGCATGCCAAAAACACTGCAGAATATTGCAAGTATTATAATCAAAGTAGTGCTTAATGTACTTTTCGTACGTGCACCGTTCAACAAAGCCAAATGGAGAAATATCTCCTCATTACCTGCCTACACAAATTGCAATTTGCATATCAAATCAATATCAAACTCAAAGTTGGCCAACACAAATTCAAAAATTCCAAAGCTACAGTCCTAAATTTGCTAAGACCAGGCATCTTATAGCTCACTAATCTAGCTTCAAACTTCAAGGGGTTATCAAAAACGATATACTCGCAAATATACAAGCCCCTCGGCTTTGGTAATTGCAATAACCAAATCAAAACCAAAAAACCAAACAAAGTCGTGGGAGCGACCAACTTGTACTTCTTATTTTTACTAATCAAAAGGTTATCCAAATTCTAACTGTCAAGTTCTACATGACCTAACGGTCTTTTTTAGAATACTCACGCCAAAAAGGTTCTCAGTCAGGAGTGACATCATGTGGAGGATCAAAATCAGGAAGATCAGAAATATACTGGGCTGCAGAAACAAAGAATTTCCAGAATCCCTGTGCACAGAGTACCTCCTTAGTAGAATCCTGTTCTGTCCTCCTCAGTAGATTTCAGTCCTCTGACAAGATCACTCCCACAGATAGTCACTTCTCCGATGAAGCCCACGTTGGCCGCGCCATTTGAAGAAATGAAATCTTCATTCTCAGGGAATACTTACTAATAGAAAAAAGAACTTGGCATAGAAGCTGAAATATGAAAAGACATCTTTATTAAACTTAAATAAGTGAGGCTATATCACCCATAAGCCTTTGCAACTGAATGAGGCAGTCTGCGGAGTACAGAGAACAGAGGCCTTATATATGCTCAGGGTTACAAAACTCAGCATAAAAGTAAGTGGCAGGCCTTGCTTTTGCAAGCATGCAAAATGCCTAACATGGACATGCAAGGTCTGCCAAACATTAGCCAATAGGACAAACACCCACTATTTACAATTGTCCAATCATAGGTATTATTACGCAAGGTATCGCATGACGACAAACCCATTTTGCAGTTGTCCGGCCCATAATCAATCATTGAACAAACCCAACATTCTTCTTTAGACAAGCCGGACAAACCCATAATAAAAAGGACCACAACCCATATCGTAAATAGACCATAAAAGAAGAAACAGAAACAGATAGAAGTAGGATAAGGCATGTTTGTGTGCAGTAAAACTTTATGATGTCCTGTGCTCTGATCCTTAATCTTGATCAGCTAAAGGGCAGGAACTGGTTTAACAAGGTCAGCTTCAGGCAACAGGATCAGTTCACTCAGGTCAAACAGGAGTCAGCACGAACTCGAACTAAGGTGTACATGTCCTTAAAAGACTAGTTCAGCCAAAATCATCGGCCTATGTGAGGGCAACCACAAAATGGCTGCCATACACAAAATGGAACCCACGGGTTCAGAATTCACAGAACCTCAAGGGACCATCTCAGGAGAGTAAAGTGCTTTATAAAAGGAAAGAAATTCATTCGATATTTCTGAGTCATTTGTTCGTAAGGTTTTTGTTCATCCACAATACATTCAATATCATGCTTATTATGTTTGACTTTTAAATAGTTTGCCAGAAGCTTACCCGCCTTATTTCGACCACCATAGAACTTAGCGCTAGATTTTAACAAATAAAGTGATGCATTTTCAGTTGATTCCTTATTAAATTGAAACTTTGCCTTGATAAGTTGAGACAAACATTGCTTGTATTTAGAGGTGTATTATAAATGCTCCAGTCTCTTTTTCTCAGCTAACATATCATCAGCGGCTTTGCAGGAATTTTTGCGCTTCCTAGGAACTAAACCAATAATGAAATCTCTTGCAGTAGCTTTGAAAGCATCCCAAGCAACATGAAAAGGAAGCGTGTCAGATTGATTTAAGGAGAAATATTCATGAAAGAAGGAAGAGAAAGAGGAAGTGAATTTGGGGTCTTAAACAAGTGAGTTATTAAAACGCCACCTCCAGGGGATGTTAGGTCTAGGTGTTATATCTAATTGAATATAGATGGGAGCATGATCTGAAATTAGGATGGAGCCAATTTCCACACCTCACAATGATTGAGAAATAGTATGAGAGACAAAAAAATAATCAGTTTGGGATTGAGTCTGATGGGCTGGAGAGTAAAAAGTATATTAGGGAAAGCCTCTGTCCACCACGCAATTATGGTTCAGACTACCATCACCATCCAGCCTTATCTAACGCTTGAAATTGGTATTTTCGATCGACTTCTACTAACCAGATTCAGATTAAACCTTTTCCATCGGCTAGTAGCTTTTCCCATGACGAATACTTGGGAGCCAAATTTAGGTCTTTGTCCTTGTCACGATAAATCAGTGCAGACCACCATACATACTGTACTGTTCTGCAAATTTTATCATGATCATCGTAAATTTTGGCTGCTATCATTGTTAAAATCGTGGGGTTTCAGACAGTACCGTCCTGCCATGTTGCGCCTTCAGTTTTTAGAGTCTGAAACCATTTGTTATCACGTTGTTAACTTTTTGAAATGTATTTTTAAACACAGAAAAAATTTGTAAGGAACGCGCCCAAAACAAAGAACAATGAATTTACTGAAATGTGAAGTGATATTCTTTTTAACTATTTGTCTTTAGTTTTACTGTATAACAGATCTTCTGCTTATTACTGTAATAATATGAACAATACTGCTTTTATGGATTTCTATTATGAAATACCGAATAAAGAAATGTATATATTACAAAGTATATTCTCTTGTATCGGGATTACAGAGTCTCCAAGCATCTATGAGTTTATATTGCTGGAGAGTTTGGAGGAACATGTTATGTATTTTATGCAGCTTGAAGGAAACTGACATATGTCAATCTATTAAAGGACCTACAATTTGATTACAATCCCCTTCTAAAATAAAATTTTCGCAAAAAACACAGTTGATGGACAGAATGTAGAACAATGTCATACATTCACCCCAGTACAAGGATCTGGGCCTAAATCCATAGTTTATTTGCACTCCACACCACCCTGGGTTAGACACTGGCTATATGCAAATCAGCTCTGACACCGTGCCTCATGGGAACAGTCCAGTCCGAACTACCAAGCCATGTCTTTCCCAGACCGGAATCAAGCATCCAAGGACCGGTTTCTGGCTATCAGCCTTCATCAGCCTGGATAGCTTGACTCCAGTGGTGTGGAGAGCTGGGACTCACGTCTGAGCATACCCAGCCCACTCGGGGTGAAAATTGCAAAAAACACAGTTGATGGACAGAATGTAGAACAATGTCATACATTCACCCCAGTACAAGGATCTGGGCCTAAATCCATCGTTTTTTTTGCACTCCACACCACCCCGGGTTAGACACTGGCTATATGCAAAACAGCTCTGACCCCGTGCCTCATGGGAACAGTCCAGTCCGAACTACCAAGCCATGTCTTTCCCAGACCGGAATCAAGCATCCAAGGACCGGTTTCTGGCTATCAGCCTTCATCAGCCTGGATAGCTTGACTCCAGTGGTGTGGAGAGCTGGGACTCACGTCTGAGCATACCCAGCCCACTCGGGGTGAAAATTGCAAAAAACACAGTTGATGGACAGAATGTAGAACAATGTCATACATTCACCCCAGTACAAGGATCTGGGCCTAAATCCATCGTTTTTTTGCACTCCACACCACCCTGGGTTAGACACTGGCTATATGCAAATCAGCTCTGACCCCGTGCCTCATGGGAACAGTCCAGTCCGAACTACCAAGCCATGTCTTTCCCAGACCGGAATCAAGCATCCAAGGACCGGTTTCTGGCTATCAGCCTTCATCAGCCTGGATAGCTTGACTCCAGTGGTGTGGAGAGCCTGGGACTCACGTCTGAGCATACCCAGCCCACTCGGGGTGAAAATTGCAAAAAACACAGTTGATGGACAGAATGTAGAACAATGTCATACATTCACCCCAGTACAAGGATCTGGGCCTAAATCCATCGTTTTTTTGCACTCCACACCACCCTGGGTTAGACACTGGCTATATGCAAATCAGCTCTGACCCCGTGCCTCAATGAACAATGAAATTCGTTGGGAAAGGGATTGCTAAAATGAAGGATCCCCAATAGTAGGAGCATAAATGTTGAACAAAGAGACTGAAGCATTTCTAATCAATAGCTTAGTAAATACCCATTCCCCTTCCTCATCAGTGAGTTGAGAGAGCAATATAACACCAAGTGATTTGTGACAAAGTGTTATTATACCGTTACGTTTAAAATCCCCGGGGGAGAAGAAAACATCTCCAGCCCAATCTTTCTTCAATTTCATAGATTGAGTAGCCGTTAAATGAGATTCTTGTAAAAGAGCAATATCAGCTCCTAGTTTAGAGAGATGGGTGAGAACACTCTGTCTTTTGATATGGGAGTTCAAACCCCTGACATTCCATGAAACGATCTTTAGAGTCATATAGACAACGTTGAGAAGCTAAGCAAATATGAGATTAAATAAACCATGTACACGTATAAGGCAGAATGAAAGGCACGCCAACCATGAGAGCAGGAGATAAGGCATGAAAGGAAAAGTAAGTACAAAAGTAAGTGTGGAGTAGTGAACCAGAAAAGAAAAAAAGAGATACGGGCAGTAAAAGGAAGGAAAGTAAGATAGAAAAAGATAGCAAGGGAAAAAAACCAAAGAATAACAATGAAAAAGAAACAACGTAGAACGAAAGGCGCGTCCAAACTTAACGGAAAAAGGACGGTAAACAGATCACAGCGAATCACAAAAGGTGAGGGTACATGTTGGGGATGGACATCAAATGACCTGTGAAGGAGAGGAGAAAACTATTATCTTAATAAGAGAAAACATGAAATACATAATACAATACCAACATAACAAGATGAAACGACTAAACATATGATGATATATAAACATATATTGTAAGTTAAAGTAGTAAATGTTCGAACCTTATAACAGAAAAATCAAAAAGAGAAATCTTTATATTAATTGGAATAAGCAAACAAACATTTTGAGAAGATGACGCTCCAGAGAAGTCCATAGAGTCAATTTTGTAAGAATTAATAAAACTCTGCAGTTTGACGGGGTCTTCATAAGTCGTCGTTTTGTTTTTATAGGTAACCTTAAAGAGGCAGGGATGAAAGAGGTTGTTTCGGGCACCCATAGCTCGTAGATCAGGTCTCATGATGACAAATTCTTTGGGTCTGTTCGCAGTGGATTTGGCATAGTACTGAGCAAACAATAATGTAGAACCAGACTATGAAATATGTTGAATAGATCTAGCTGCAGAAAGCACTTTGAGAAGATCTGTGTATTCAAGGAAATACACGATGACCCCTCTTGGTCTTTGAGAAGAGGAGGTGTCCGCACGTTGATGACCAAGTCTGTGAGCAGGTTGAATGTTAAGCAAAGTTCCTTCAGGTAGATGTAATACTTTAGGAATGAAGGATTTGAAAAATGATATGGGATTTGAGCACTCTGAACCTTCCGGTAGGCCATAAATGCAAAGATTATTTCTTCTATTTCTATTTCTATTTTCCAAATCCTCAACTTGCTGCTGTAGCAATAAAACCTGAGACTGAAGAGTATTGACTTTCTCATTTGTATGTGCATAAGAGGAAACACTGTGCTCCACCGTGTAAGGCTCTCATTCATTTGAGACAAATTATCCGTTAAGAATTGCAATTTGGTAGACTCATCCTCCATAAATGGGCGGAGCGCCTGTATCTCTTCCAATAATATATCTAGAGATACAGGAGATAAGGGTTTGGTGGAGAAGGTGGGTCCTTATTCAGTCTTTTGCTAGGGACTTTTCAAGGCACAGAAGCACCTGTGTTCGAATTAGGTGAAGCTTTGGCAATAGAGGCTAATACCTTTTCCATTTTGGGGAATTTAGAGAAGATTTTAGAGTTTTTAATAAATGCGTGCGTGGTATGTGATGTAGAGGGTCCAAGATTTCTAGTCTTCCCACAAGAGAGTCAAATAGGTGATGAATTAAGGCTCAGTTATATTGTGTTCCCTCAAATTCAAAAACCACATCAGGTGAGGGAGGACCTTGAGTAGACTTTAAACAAAATTCAGTGAAAGCAGTGCGCCCAACAAGGTAGTGACAAGTGGTAAGGAGAAATCTCAGAGAAAAAAGAGGGAAAGAGTTTTGTATTTATATAGGCCATGCGACCCCTGGTGGGGTTTTGAAGTGATTTTTTGGCCAGTAGCACACTACTCTGGAACCCATAAGCATAAGTGTTGAATTAGTATGGTTAAACATGAAAGTAATTTGAGTGGTGGATAAGCATGGGCGTAAAATCCGTTCCGCTCGCGGATTTTGCGGATTTTCGGTACATTCGCAATCCGCGAACTCTAGCGAACTTGCCGAAAAATTCGTAAAATCCGTGCGAAGCGGATTTTTTGCTTGCCAACTAGAATACTATACAATTTCGCGGGAGTAAATACTTGCGAACACGTAGATGCGGCGGGCAGCGACAATCTCGCAATTGCGAGATTGCAAAATTTGCAATTTCGCACAAGAAATCCACCAGCAGGCAGCATAAACCTTGAAAATTATGATTTTTATCAGAATAACTCCTCAGGTTGACATTTGCCTGCACTTTGTCTTTGCAAGGAGTCCATTTTGGGGGGTGGGAGGAAGGAAGTGCCCCACAGTCTCTAACTTCCTGTTCCTGTCCACCAGGCTCCTCCCAGTGCTTTCTTCATGTGCTGGTCAATTTGATTTGGATCTTGACCTGGAAGGATTACTTTTGTGGATGCTGCTGGATATTTGGATTTTTGCAATACTGAAAGCACTCAGCAGGTGCAAAAGTTCAATCTTATCATTAGTAACCATTCTCTGTAGTGCTTCCTGAGGGGCCGCTTCAGAGTTCATTTGTCTACTTGCAACTATTCTATGACCCTGCTCTGACCCTCACAGCAGGCTCAGAGAATAGCTACAAGTATACAACAAAGGTCCTGTTAAAAAAATTACACTGCAACAGAAAGCAATTACAGACAATACTGAAAGCACTCAGCAGGTGCAAAAGTTCAATCTTATCATTAGTAACCATTCCCTGTAGTGCTTCCTGAGGGGCCCCTTCAGAGTTCAGCAAATTACAGATAAGGAAGCAGGTGCCAGCCAGACTGGAAGTTTAAATTCAGTGACACATTAATCAACCCCAAATTAATTCATGTCAGTTGAAGCAGGGCAGGTGTGCTTGCTTTTTTTCACCCCCATAATCTACAGTGATAAACCAACCAGAGGGTGGCAGTGATGTACCAGAGGGTGGCATGGGTGTACCAGAGGGTGGCAGTGGTGAAACAGAGGGTGCTGTGAACCTGTGATGATGAACCAGATGTAGAAACAACATAGTCGCGGCCGTTGCGAGCCGACAAGTAAGTTCGCAATTGCGAACTGGTACAGAACCCTCGCGAACTGGCAGAAATCCTTGCGAACATTAAAAAAAAAAAATCCACAAATTCGCGAGAGTTTGCGGATTTTGCGGATTGCGAATCCGTAAATACGCAAGTTCGCGGATTGCCAATTCGTAAAATCCGCCCATGCTTAGTGGTGGATATGTTAGTCAAGTATTTGGGTTGGGGAGGGGTAGAAAAGGTAAAATTATTTGCATTTATATAGCGCTCGTAACCCTGATGGGGTGCTGAAACGCTTTATTGACAAGTAGCACGCTACTCTGAAACCCTAAAGGATTAGGGGTGAATTAGTATAGCGGAATATGGAATTGGAGAAGTGAACAGGTTAGTCTGTTATTTTGATTGGAAGGGATAGAAGAGTGAGGAATTTTGATATATATATTTTTTGGGAGGTCATAGCAGGACGAGGAGGCTTTTGGATGAGTAAAAATGGGTTTTGGAGGGGAAGAGTCAGAGGGAAGAGTTTATAAAGGTTTGTTTTGGGGGATCGGTATAGTAAAAAGAGGAGTCAGCTGATGCAACAAGGGGTAGAGTAGGGGAGAGTCTAGAAAGGGTTATTTTGGGGATCATAGTAGTGGTATGGGGTTTGGAATAAATGAGACTGGATGTAGAGGATATATTGATAGATATATAGTGTGAGAAATAGGGTAGTGCATTGGAATGAGTAGTAGAAAAGTTTGAGATGAGTCACAAAGTTGGGCTAGAAGATATATTGAGAGAAGTATAGGCAGAGAAATAGGGTAGTGCATTGGAAATGCTAAATTAGAAGAAAGTGATAAATATATAGATCCATAAGTACATTGAAAGTATATAGATGCATAAAGAAGGTAAGTATATGTTGATTAAAGATATTTATAGAGGTACAGGATGAGAACTAGGGTAGCGCATTGGATATGCTTTTTCAGGAGAAAAGTAACAAACACACAGATCCAAGTACTTGGAAGATACATAGATGCACAATGGAAGCAAGTACATGGTAGCGGAATACTGAATAGCTTACTGTGGGCCCATTACCTAATCTCCAAAATCAGCATTAACTGATGAGTTGCATTCAATACAAAGATGTAGATTTTAAGGGCATCAAGCCACGCCCCCATATCTTGACATATATTGATGAACATTTGCAGTCATTACGAAGCCTGTGGATCCCTTTTATTAGTCAGGGATTCATAATTTTCTCTTAAGTCTTGCGGTAGCCTGGGTATATTGAGCACATATATGGTCCCACCGAAATCATTTCTATGTTCCCAAAGAGTTGCTAAAGGAGCTCTGTTAAGTAAGGCTCGAGTGCTGTTATGTTACTGAGAGCATGGCTCTTTGGTGACTGCAGGCTGAGTCATAATATTGGACAGTCCTCATTGGGTATCCAGGCACCCATGGGTCATTAAGCGAGGATTTCTGCACAAGGAAAGGGAAGAAGAGAATCTAGTGAGTGCCATATTATCCCTGGCAATTTCCAATCCTCTGTTGCATGGCTGATGTTATAGTTAGGTTTTGAGGCTCTGGGCTACCACTGTCCTTATACAGTAACTGGTGTTGATTGACCATAGAGGCTTGATTCTGCTGATTCAGAGAAGGTTCAGGTTGAAGATGGATCACTGCCAATTTCTGGAGTAAAGGAATGATTGTAGAAACTTGGGCTGTTAGGAGCGTATCTTGGGTCCTTAGCTCCATAAGCTCTGCCTTAAGGTCACTCGCAAACTGGGGCAAAAACAGGTTCATAGAGGATTGCTTTCTAGGATGTAATGTGATAAAAGGAGGGCTGCTTGATAGGTTAGGCTCTCAAGAAATGGCCAGCTCCCGTACTGCCAGAGTAGAAAAGCTGTGGTTTCAGGTGACTTCGTCAAGGGTCGACTCAGAGATGGATTCACAAACTGTCTCGATTTGGAGAGGTCTGTCACCACACAGCCATTTGTAAGGGTAGGATGCTTACGTAACTGAAGACTGTTGGATTTGCCAAAATTAATTAACTGTTTGGTGAAGATTTTAGTTAGGGGTCTCCCTTTCCAGATGCTATGATAGAAGAAGGGGGTGCATGTTTTAATATTGTATCAACTTCCTCAATCAAGTCATCAATTTCTCCCAGTGCATTACTGCTATTTGAATGTTTTATTCTTTTCTTTGATGTGGAAGCTCCCATGGAGGTCTCAAGCAGCTTTCTTTTCCCCATTTTAATTAGAAGGCAGGACAAAGAGAACTTGAGTTTCTAATTTCAAACTGAGAAAAGAGCCGGCAGTTGCTGTTATAACAGGTTGACTGAAGACGTTGTAGAGTCAATAAACCCCAAAAAACCAAAGTAGCTTCGACGCTCGCTAATGTTCTCTGGTGAAATCATTTACATACATTCTACATACTGCCACAGTCAAGGGGAGTGGCCCAGCCTAGCCTCTTCTGGGTGATGAGTTGTGAAGACGGACCCGCTCTTCGCTCCCCATAATAGTGCTGTGGGCTGACTTCAGCAACACCCTGGTGCTTGGCGTTATGTGGGCTGAAGTCCCCCAAACAGTCCCCCACAAAGGTTCTGCGTCCTGCACTGCGAAATTGCAGGAGGCACTTAATAGTGCTGCCGGCTGACATTGGCACCTCCCTGGCGCTTGGCATTATGGGGCTTGAAGATCCCCAAACAGTCCCCCACAAAGATTTCGCATCCCGTTAAGAATTTAAGAAGGGGCCCAGAGTAAAAAAAGAAGCCATCAAAACAATATCAAGGCCATGTGAAATCGAAAAAGAAGCCATTGAGAGAAAACAGAATGATTTTGATAGGGCAGCCAACTCAAGACTGCAAACATTTCTGAAACGTGGTAACCCAACACCAATTTTTCATCAGCATAACATTTGAGACCACTTGCAGCCATATCTCAGTAAACCCATAAAGCCTCCTCATCGATGTTTCAAATCAAACTATAAACAACTGCTGAGAAAGTGAGAATTAAATAAAGTGTTGTGTTTCAAACCTGTAACGGAATGACTACGTCCAGGTATTTTCAGCATTGGTGAATGCCTGTGCTACAAACACTCTTTATCACATGTACTGCATCCACTAAAGTCCTCAACTCAGTATTTAACTCATGCATAAGGTCTGTTATAAGAAAGGATACAGAAATTGCCCATGATCAGAGACAGTCTAGATAAAATTGGCCACTCCTTTACAAATCGCCATTCATTTCTAGTCATCCAACAGTTGTACAGAAGTTCCACCATTCAAGTCAGATATGGAACTCAGGGCCAGCAAACAAAGACATTTGAATCACCTACTGGAGTACAACATGGCTACATCTTAGCTCCAGGCCCAGATTTACTGAGAGTTCACACAATGCAGAGTAGCGAGCAAAGTTGGTGCCCTGCTCCGCGTGACCTGGAGAGAGAAGAACTGTACCATATCTACAAAGAAATGGTGGAGTTGTGCTCCCTCCTTGTGGTGGAAACTTTGTGCTGCCTAGCACAAACGCAGACATCCTACACCGTAGTGCAAGGGTGTATGCCTTGTGGTCAGGATACTTTTTGTGCAAGAAGCAGTACCTTCCTGCTCAAAAACTATACTTTGAGGCTTTTCCCTCTTAGAATGTATTGTGAATGCATAATTTTAAACAAGGGGGTCTATTCTAGAAGGTTAAGAACTGGTAGGGGGCAGTACAGAGTGGGTGTGAGGGAATAAGGAAATAGATACTGTTGATGATGCTGAAAATAAATTATATTTAAATAATTCAATGCTTCATGCTTACTTCTCGACACCTCTTTGCAGTGTTGCAGAATGCAGAACACATGCAAAGGTAAAATAAAGAGGAGAAATAAAGATATTTCTTCTAGTTACGCCAGCCTCTGGCAGGCACACTATTTTGGCTCTAACATTATGTCTACTACCCTTTCTAAATATGGGATTGCGTCAAAATCCATGGGTGGAAGCAAGGAAACACCCATTCATCACCCATGGAATGCGTTGTGGACGTAAAGTAAAGCAATGCATTCCAGTCCTTTTTTTTTAATAAAGCAAATCGACCTTTATGTTGATTTGTAATTTCCAAAATGGATTTTGCGTTGGGTCAACCTAAAAAAAGTGAAGTAAACCTGATGCAAACCTTTGTAAATCTGGACCCTAGTGTTTTTCAACTGATATATTAACACCCTACCAATTGTCTCAATGCTACCACAGGCTACATAAACAAGCCCAGGAACATTTATGTGTCCTACTATAAGCTGATGACTCATTGATTATTACATGGACAAAGAATACCCTGCAAACTCTCAAATCATAGAGCGGGATATTGCAGCACGAACCCAATTACAAAGAAATCAGGAAAAATCAAAGATCATACCATGGGGGGGCCCTTACAAAAAAAGGACAAACTCTGCTACCAATTTGGCAAGGGCTCCTGTCAATCAATCAATCATACAATTGTAGAGCGCACAACTCACCTGTGAGGGTCTCAAGGAGCTGATGGGGGGTGGGGGTGGTGCTTCTGTTCGAACTACCAGGTCTTGAAGTCTCCTGAAGGTCAGCAGGTCCTGGGTCTGTCACAGGTGGATGGGGAGGGTGTTCCATGTCTTGGCGGCGAGGTGGGAGAATGATCTACCTCCGGTGATCGTTCGGAAGATGCGTGGGACAGTGGTGAGGGCGAGGTCAGTGGAGCAAAGCTGGTGGTTCGTGGTGTAGACGATGACTCGATTGTTGAGGTATGTCGGTCCGGTGTTGTGGAGTGCTTTGTGAGCGTGGGTGAGGAGCTTGAAGGTGATCCTCTTGTTGACGGGGAGCCAGTGCAGGTCTCTCTGGTGGGCAGTGATGTGGCTGTGGCGGGGGATGTAGAGGATAAGGCGTGCGGAGGCGTTCTGCATGTGTTGGA
This sequence comes from Lissotriton helveticus, assembly GCF_964261635.1. Taxonomy (NCBI): domain Eukaryota; kingdom Metazoa; phylum Chordata; class Amphibia; order Caudata; family Salamandridae; genus Lissotriton; species Lissotriton helveticus. Next base: position 809,775,542 of record NC_136070.1, read on the forward strand.
GTCTTCTCTAGAGTTTGGCCGTGGTTCCCGCGTAGAGGGCGTTGCCGTAGTCCAGAATGCTGCTGACCAGGGCTTGGTGACCGTCCTTCTAGTTCTAGTGGGGATCCATCTGTATATGTTGCAAAGAATGTGGAGGGTGTTGAAGCAGGAGGAGGAGACGGCGTTGACTTGCTGGGTCATTGATAGTGTTGAGTCCAGGATGCGTGCGTGGTTGGTGGGTGTCGGTGCAGCTCCCATAGTGGCCGGCCACCAGGGGTCGTCCCAGTCAGAGGGGGTGGAGCCGAGGATGAGGACCTCCGTCTTGGTAGAGTTCAGTTTCAGGCAACTGTTCTTCATCCATTTTGCGACAGCCTTCATTCATTCGTGGAGGTTGGTTTTGGCGGTGGCGGAGTCCTTGGTGAGGGAGAGGATCAGTTGGGTTTCGTCGGCGTATGAGATGATGTTGAGGTCGTGCGATCGGACCATGTTGACAAGCGGTGCCATGTAGACGTTAAAAAGGGTTGGGCTGAGGGATAATCCTTGAAGTACGCCGCAGGTGATCTTGGTGGCTTCCGATCGGAATTGGGGAGGCCGACTTTCTGGGTTTTGCCAGTGAGGAAGGCGGTGGTCCAGTCCAGCGCTTTGTCACAGATCCCTGCATCATGGAGGCGTGTGCGTAGGGTGTGGTGGCACACATGTCAAAGGCGGCCGGTGTCGAAGGCGGGCGAGAGGTCCAGAAGGATGAGGGCCTCAGTTTTGCCGTTGTCCATCAGGGTCCTGATGTCATCGGTGGCGGCGATGAGGGCGGTTTTGGTGCTATGGTTGCTGTGGAATTCGGATTGGGACGCGTCCAGGATGTTGTTCTCTGCGAGGAAGCGGGTCACTTGCATGTTAACCGTCTTCTCGATGACTTTTGCCGGGAACGGGAGCAGGGAGATGGGCCGGAAGTTCTTGAGGTCCTTTGGGTCCGCCTTGGGTTTCTTGAGTAGGGCGTTGATCTCGGTGTGTTTCCAGCTCTCCAGGAAGGTGGCTATCTTGAAGGATCTGTTGATGATCTTCCGGAGTTGGGGTGCGATGATGGATCTTGCTTTGTTGAAGATGTGGTGAGGGCAGGTGTCTGATGGTGAGCCGGAGTGGATGGTGTTCATGATTTTGATGGTGTCATCATCATTGAGGTGGTTCCAGGTGAGCAGGAGGCCGGTGTGGTTGGGCGATGGAGGGTCTGAAGTGTTGGCGGCTCTCTGGGGGGTCTGGGTGTTGAAGCTGTTGTGGATGTCTGTGATCTTACGGTGGAAGAAGGTGGCTAGAGAGTCGCAGAGGTCTTGCGACGGCAGGATGTCCTTAGAGCTGGAGCTGGGGTTGGCGAGTTCTTTCACGATGTTGAAGAGCTCTTTGCTGTTGTGCGCGTTGTTGTTGATGCGTTCCTTAAATGAGGTCCTTTTGGCGGTTCAAATGAGTTGGTGGTGCTTGCGGCTGGCGTTCTTGAGGGTAGGGTGGTTGTCCGGTGTCTGTTCATGGCGCCACTTCTTCTTGAGTATTCGGCAAGTCTGCTTGGATACTTGGAGGTCAGTGGTGAACCAGATGGCCCTTCTGTCGGTGCGTCTGTTTGAGGGTTTCTGGATCGGGGCAAGAGTGTTGGCACAGTCATCGATCCATTGCCTAAAGTTGTGGGCGGCTGTGTCGGTGGGGTCGGTTGGTGGGTCTTAGGCAGGGTGGTGCTTTGCTGGTCTTTGGTGACCTTGTTCCAGCTGCGGTAGGGGATTCATTGTGGGTGGTTGTGCGGGGTGTGTTTCTCAAGAGAAAAGTGGACACAGAGGTGGTGTGTCCGGTGGAGTTCGGTGGTGTGGCTGAAGGTGACGTGGTTGCTGGCGGAAAAGATGGGGTTGAGCATGTGTCCGGCGAGTGGGTGGGTGTCGTGACAAGCTGTTTGAGTCCAAGATTAGCAAGGTTGTCAAGCAGGGTGGTGGATTTGCTGTTGTTGGCGTTCTCGAGGTGGAAGTTCAGGTCTCCGAGGAGGATGTAGTCTGTGGATGCAAGGGCGTGCGTACTGACAATGTCGGTGATGGAGTCGCTGAACTGTGGTCGGGGTCCGAGGGGTCTTTAGACGAGGGTTTCTCTGAGGGTGGTGTTGGGATCGATGTGAATCTGGAAGTGCAGGTGTTCTGCAGTGCTGAGGGTGTCTTTGGTGCTGGTCGAAATTCTGAGGGTATTCCTGTGGATGATGGCGATTCCTCCTCGTGGTTTGTTAGTGCGGTCTCTGTGAGTGATCTTATAGGTGTGCGGGATGGCTATGGCAATGTCGGGCACCGAGGAGGGGTTCATCCAGGCCTCCATCAGGAAGGCGACGTCCGGGGAGGAGGAGTCGAGTGGGTCCCAGAGTTCGATGGTGTGCCTGTGGACGGAGCGGGTGGTGGATTTGCTGTTGTTGGCGTTCTCGAGGTGGAAGTTCAGGTCTCCGAGGAGGATGTAGTCTGTGGATGCAAGGGCGTGCGTACTGACAATGTCGGTGATGGAGTCGCTGAACTGTGGTCGGGGTCCGAGGGGTCTTTAGACGAGGGTTTCTCTGAGGGTGGTGTTGGGATCGATGTGAATCTGGAAGTGCAGGTGTTCTGCAGTGCTGAGGGTGTCTTTGGTGCTGGTCGAAATTCTGAGGGTATTCCTGTGGATGATGGCGATTCCTCCTCGTGGTTTGTTAGTGCGGTCTCTGTGAGTGATCTTATAGGTGTGCGGGATGGCTATGGCAATGTCGGGCACCGAGGAGGGGTTCATCCAGGCCTCCATCAGGAAGGCGACGTCCGGGGAGGAGGAGTCGAGTGGGTCCCAGAGTTCGATGGTGTGCCTGTGACGGAGCGGGTGTTGTGAACATGAAATGGCCATACTAAAACTTGAAAAAACTAAGTGCAAGGGTCTCGAGAGAAAATGGCGCAAGCATTATGATTCTCAGTCAAAGGAACTTTACCGTAAGGCCAGAAACCTCTATCATGGGGCCTGCTCTAGAGCTAAGGCTCTTTATGTAACTAAGACCATCGACATGGCTGCTAACAAAGCTCGGACCCTTTTCAACACAGTGAAAAATTTAGCCGGAGCAAATTCCTCGGCGGTTGCACGCCCCCTCACCTCGAAAAAATGCCAAGACCTTGCCACATACTTTGTGGAAAAGATCGACACCATTATAGCAAATATAAATCCCTCGGTGGGGGTGGATAGGGAAGTTCTTCCCTTAGATAGCCCTCCAGGAAATCGGCTGGATGCCTGGCCATGTATTTCTGGGGACACTTTAAAATCTCTGGCCACCTCTATTAAATCAGGTTCTCCGTGTGATCCCCTTCCTATTAATATCATGTGCCAATTGGATGATGGTGCTCTAGGAACTATTGCCGAGACACTTAATGCCTCCATCCGTTTGGCAACTGTTCCGGCGTCCTGGAAGCACGCTATGGTCAGCCCTCTGCTGAAAAAGCCATCTGCTGATCCAGAGGTCCTTGCAAACTATCGGCCGATATCTTTGCTACCTGCCTTCTCGAAAATTTTGGAGAAGCATATCCATGGTGCACTATCATCGCACGCGGAGAGTAACAACCTGCTCCACTTCTCCCAATCGGGCTTTAGGGCAGGTCATTCAACTGAATCCGCCCTCCTGGGAGTTACGGAGAAAATCAGGGCACTATTAGACGACGGGCAAACGGTGGCTCTCGTCCTGCTTGATTTGAGCGCGGCCTTCGACACCATCTCGCATAACAGACTGCTTGCCAGGCTGAGCGTGGATGGTGTCGGAGGGACCGCATTGGGCTGGATCAGATCCTATCTGAGCGACCGGACTTTCCAGATCTCGTCCTCTCACGCACAGTCGGATATTTTTCGGTCACCTCATGGAATGCCCCAGGGCTCAATTTTAAGCCCACTATTCTTCAACCTTTACCTCCGCCCCCTCGCTGATCTAGCAGAGCGAGTAGGTCTGGAACTCATGACCTACGCGGATGACTCACAGATTATTTTTTCCCATACTAATTCAGAGTCTTCATCCCCTTCAGTCCTGAAACTTGGTCTCCAGGAGGTCTTCAGCTGGATGTCAACTAACCAGCTGAAGCTTAATGGGGAGAAGACAGAGATTCTTCTCCTGGGGAAAAATCGTGAGCTGTGGCAAGATAGACATTGGCCGCCATCTATGGGTATTTTCCCTAGTCCGGCTACCCAGGTTAGAAATCTTGGGGTGTGTATCGACGATTCTCTGTCCATGAAGCAGCAGGCCAACAAAGTGGCTGGTACTTGTTTTACCATCATTAAATGGCTGCGGAAGATTATCTGGATGCTACCTGTGGATACCCAGAAGACCGTAGTCAACGCGCTAATAACATCTAGGCTTGACTACGGTAACATTCTCTATCTGGGCTCCAATTTAGCCGTAGTCAGACGACTACAATTGGTCCAGAACTCCGCAGCCAGGCTGTTATGTAAGATCCCTAGGACAGCAAGGATTTCGAAGCACCTCAGAGATCTACACTGGTTGAAAGTTGATAACCGGGTCCAGTTTAAGGCCTTGACCATAATGTTCAAGATCAGGGCAGGAACCGCACCACGGTACCTGCAGAATTTGGTCAGGCCCCATGTTCCTGTACGGAATCTTCGTTCCTTAAATGGAGCAACTTTCGAGGTTCCCAGATTCAAACTGGCCCGAATGGGAGGTAAATCTTTCTCCCACCTGGGACCAGTTCTTTGGAACTCTCTCCCTTTAGCTTTGCGCAAAGAGGAAAATTTTGCCAGTTTCAAGAAAAAAGTCAAAACCTGGCTGTTTAATAAATAATTGTGTTTACCAATGGTTGTTGTTCTGTGACAGTATTTTGCCTCTCAGTATCTTTTTCTCGTAGCCATGGCACCGGGAAACCCTTTGTGGGTATCTGCGCGCATTATAAGTGTAAAAAATAATAAATAATAATAATAATATTTCAGGCCAAACTGTCCACCACCTTTATTCTCTAAGGCGGAAAGATTTGGCTACCAGAAAACCCTCCAGGACAAAATACAAATATGTAGAAAGATATTTCACACCCCCACAGGCTTTCACTCTAGCACTACTCTAAGCACAGTGATTGAAGTTGAGTTGTGCATAACATTCTTTGGGTATAAAGTAAAAAGAAATATGGCCGATACAATGGCGAAAAAAACACCTCTTTTGATAGATACAAACTAAGGTAGTTTTCTACCAAAAGACTGGCAACTCAAACAACTGAAAGTGCACTAAAAACGCCTAAGATGTGGGACTTCTAAGATATGACAAGTTGAAAATCAAAGGCTGAAGCATGACCCCTGGGGAGAAATATTTGAACTCGTTCCTTTATCTATGCCTGCAATACCAGCCTTGTCAATCCAGACGTGAGATGCTAGACTGTCCTGGCAAGGTAAAATGTATTAAAAACAAACTTGAGGGAAATGACAGGGGTGAAAACTAACACAAATATTTGACCTATAAGATCTACTGGGGCATAATTACAAGGGATTGCACCACCGGAAAGTCAACTTTTTCAACTTTCCGGGGGCGCAATGCCCTGCACCATTTTTACAAAGCGGTACGCAGGTATGTGTGTGAAAGGGGTGTGCAATGGGTGTTGCTGTGGGCGTTCCACCGCCACACCCATTGCTTTTTGATGCTGCCCTAGAGCAAAACGCCATTAATGATTGTTTTTGTGCAGGAAGGTGTACCTTCCTCCACAAAATCGATCATTAAATAATGGCGAATTGCTCCTTCTATGTGTCCTGTAGAATGCAGTACACATAGAAGTAGCAAATCCCCATTATTGATTGCAAGAAGGGACACTTTCCTTCACATAACCAATCATTCTTGCACGCAGACACCCTTGCATTATGGCACACGGGTTGTGGGCACTAGGCAGCTATTGTTAGCGCCAGCGTAAGAGAAAACACAGGGGTGCGCCGTATTCTTCTAAATATGGTGTATCCCTGCGTTATTAAAATGATGCGGTGCTGCAAAGTTTGCTGCAGCGCCGTGCTGTGCCATTTCCTTGTACATATGTGCTACGGTGCTTCTGCCAATGGTACCATAGAGACATAAACATGATACTGAAAGGGATTGTGACAGTATTCACGATCAGGGGATTGGATAAAATTACAAGATACATCCTAGGGGACCAGGTCACTCATATTACAGGGAAAGAAACATTGTATCGAATAAACTCCAAAGTATGCCATTCATGGAGCAAGGTGGAGAAACAAAATTTTGTATACCCCTTGCGAAATAATTTCCTCATAACTATAACCTTTATTAATTGCGTGGAAAACATCAACCAACATAGTATAAAATGCACACACAAATACACGTGGGAATACTAATCTGCTTGTATGGCGAAAATATAACTAACTAATTAATGTTATTGCCGTGATGTGAAATAATGCAAAAGCTTTGAAATAATTAAAAGCGGCATAAATGTGCTTTCTGTTTATGTATTTTGTGGCAAAAACATGAAGACAGGTGAGCATATTACACATATGTGTTGCTTATTTTGCTAGGTAACAACTAATAGGGAAACCTTAGTATGGGGGAGGTAAACAGAAGGGCTATATTTCAATAATTAAGATTTATTGGTGTTTGTTTCTATGATAGTTCCCATTCTGGCCTGTGAGGTCTAGTGAAAATATGGCTGCTTTATTAACTGTGAATAGAAGACGAACTGAGCATGCGCAGCCCAAGTCCGAGTTCGATTTTGTGAGCTGGTTGTGCATGAACGAAACCAGTTCAAGGACAGCATGCCATGGAAGTCCTGATGACTGCCAAAAAGAATGAACGTTTGAGTTACTGAACGTGAGAAAAGTTCATGGAGTTGCTAGTTGAGGATGTGACTAGGCCAAAGACTTTCTTAAACAAAGGACTCTTTAAAATTCAGCTGACACAACGGAAATTGAATATTAGAATGATGTGGTGATGCTCAACCACCCCAAATTTGTCCAATCAGAATTCGAGTTTATGCTGATATTTACTTTTGTAGATAGATAAAGTTAGTGAAAAAGGTATAAAAAGTGCTGATTTTCTTTAAGAAAAAACTCCTTTTCGATTTACTCGTGAGGTGCTGTTGGTATGCTGATTTTTCGGAGATGCAAGACTTTGAATAATTTTCTATTTTCTTTGAATGAGAAATGAGCTTTAGATGAGGTTATTAGTTAGGGAAGTTAGGAGAAAATCAATTTTGGGAACTATCTGTCTTTTGCTAATACTGGTGTTCTGAATCTAAATAATAATGTCTATTTCTGAATCCCTGAAATAAATGAATATATCTGTTCGAGATAAAAACTTTTTTTTAAAGTTATTCTTTTGAATAAAGAAAGAAATAAAGCGAATAAACTGTTAGACATGCTAAACTTTGCTTTTGATAAAAATTAGATAAATGGAGAATTAAGCTGGTCTTGTATTTTCCTACGCCTAATTTTTTACTAGCAGATCCATTGACTATAATAGTGGTGTGTCTGAATAAAATGTTTTGTTAATAAAACCATGGTAAACTCTTTAACTGCAGGTGTAAATAGTATAAATATTCAGTTTTGATTTAGACACTCCGCTATGATACAGTAGCTCTCCTTTGAATCTCACCGATCCATGAAGTAGGATGGAAGTGTTTTGTGAGTAACTCACAGTGTTATGGGCCCCACTGATGAGTAAATATATGATTTGGTACTTCAGGGAAAGGTGATATGGTTTTAGAAAATATTTCCGGAGTAGCGCTGCATCAGTAATTAGCTTGGTAGCAGAGCATTGGTTGCTATAGAATTAGCTAGGATTATGTACAAAGTGACATATAAGGGTTTTTGATGTACAGAATTATGACTAACATCTGTTGAGTTCGTATTACGTTATATGTAGTCTGGAAAAGGCTTCCGAGTATTGCGAGAAGCTGGTGCCTCTGTCTGCAGGCAAAGGAAGTGTGACAAGTGAAGTCGCACATCGCATAGTCTGTTTCAAAAAGTAGTATTGTCGTATACTGCAGTGGTATCGTCGTATATCACTAGTGGTGTTGTCGCACATCACAAGTTTAGGGACTTTCTGTGTGAAAGGATAAATGCATAGCGAGGGCAGTCTATAAAATCTTAGCCTTCAAGTACAAGGATCATTGCGTATCCTGATTTAAAACCTACTGCTGGGGGAGTAATAGAGCTTAACCCGAGCTTGAGAGAAGGGTAAAGTAGAGGAAGTGGTGCTACTTTATTAGCAAGTGTAAAATTCTGTGGTAGAGAAGAGGTAAGCGCTGTCTACTGGAAATACAGAATACTTGTGCGGCTGAAAATTCTATCACTTTATTTAGCAAAACAGACAAATGGAGTTGTTTTGTGTAAGTTACTAACCGATTCAGTTGTATATCTTGTAAATACGGCTTCTCGATAAACCTTGCAAAGGAGGGGTCAGTCGAAGCTGCAGGAGCCGGAGCAGAGGTTGACGCCAAAAGTGTCGCGCAGGGATTGGTCCTTGTGACCAAGACAGAGTAAGGGCTGATTGGTGCAGCACCAAGGAAAAGCAGCGAAACTATTGGTTAAGCACTAAGGAGACGTATCTTGTTCTAATTGGTACGCTAGTGTAAACCGTGCTGTGATAGGTTGGTGTTACGGAACAGCAACAGAATAGTACGCGATTTTTTGAAAAACAGGGAATTTACAGAAAAATGGATTACTATTACGAAGAGGAAAAGAAGAAACCTTCATGGTTTAAAAAGTTGAAAAATGTGTTTGTAAAGGATAAGGCGATAGTAACAAGAGAGGGAAAATTACTTCTTCCGCCGAAAACGCCTGCATCCTATATGTTGTCAAAATATGGTTACTATACATGTGTTTGGCTAGAGAATTGTGCAAGGTATACCAGGAATGATGGTGCGTTAGCTTTCCCAGAAGTCGGATCTTTTAATTTGGCAGTTTTTCGAAACTTGAGAGAGAGAATGATGAAGCTTGAGCCAAGACCTAGACTGACTCAGTTTAAAGATTTAGTTGAATGGGAAGATGAGATGCACAAAATGGAACGAAAAAGGTCGGAAAAACATATCAGACCAAGAGGTAAATTGCGTGGTTTATGGGGAAAGACACTTGAGAGAAGAATGCGCAGATGGAGAAATGCTAACATGTGTGATGGAATGCATCCAAAAACCGCAAGTTTACTTAGCCCAACACTACTGACAGCACTTAAAAAAAACTCTAATAGCGTACCGTCTGGGCATGCATTTCACAAAAGACCTAATGCCTTCCTGGAAACGAAAAAAAGAAAGTGCAAACTGCAGACTATGCGGATACAAGAACGAAACAGTGCAACACATACTATGTGTATGTCCTGCGCTGCAAGCCTTAAGAAGAAGATATCTGCGGGAAATCTTCAACACACTGAAAATCCGCACATGCAGACAGGCGGTCATACAATGGTTAAGCGGTGCCTCCCCCACACTATCATGTCGGGGAATCAAATTCATGTCCATGGCAACAAAACAGATATTAGAAAAGGAACAGACTTAAGGAATATATAATGACTAAACTGAAACCAACGGACTTAACACGCTGTGTCCGGGGACCATGACAACCGTAAAGACTATTTATAGACAATTTGCAGACTCTACAACATTTTTTAACTCGTATTTTAAAACTTGTTGCGGTATGGTTTTTTATTATCTGTAAACATTGTAAAGATTTTAATTAATCAAACAATAAAATCATGATATGATATGATATGATATGATATATGATATATATGAATGTATCCAGTCAGATTAGTAGATGAATATGAAGGGTGGAAATGTACAGAAAAGAGGAAAAATGTAGAAACAGGGAAAGAAGGTTACGGTGATAGTGAATCAGAGGATGCTGTACTGGAAGAAATATTAAATAGGAGACCGCCACCATATCAACCAGGTTCTTTATGGACTACACCTAATGCTCCACCAGTAGAAGAGAGAATTAATGAAACCCCAAGGCAATTTAAATTTTTTAGAGATATACCAGAAAGAGTAGAAGTGAGATATAATCCAAATACCTCAACAACAGAAACAAGATTTACCGGTACTCCCAAGCAAAATGACGAAAGAGGAAGTATAAATAGAGTAGAGAAATGAGTTGAGGAACAAACAAGTACTGCCGAATACATACGGTCTACAAATGAGTTGACAGAAAAGATACAAGAGCTTACGAAAAACATAGAAGCAGTAACAGTCCCAGTAACGATAGGACCTGTAATTCCAGTGTTTGAAAACCAAAGAATAAAAGAGCCATGTCTGACAATCCCTTTACAACAGAGTTTGCAAAAGGTAAAAGAAAATATTTATCCAGATTTGTCAGAAATTAGGCAAGCAAATAATGTAAATCAGCCTGACTTAACTTTCAATCAGAGTTTACCCTATAAGTATGCAACCGGAAAAGAATCTGACTCTGCTACACCTGAAAAGAGCATGGAGAAAATAGATTTAACACAGACTCCTATCGGACCATCGGAACAAGAATTAAGTGATTGGCTTAAAACTTTGAAATTAAAAGAACATGAACCTAAAGTATTAGATGTGGCAAGATTAAAAATCGATATGGAAGAATTAATTGTTGGAACAATTGGAACAAACAGATTAAAAACTTATGAACTTATGTTTATGTGCAAAAGTATAACATGGAAAGCGAAGTCTGTACATGATCAATTAGAAGAATTAACAAATGAATTTGAAGTAGAATTCACAAAGAATAAAACATTGCAGAAATCCTACAGAGTAGACTTTTCAGAAAAGGACATTGAAAATATGAATACTGCAGAAAGGTTAACCCAAATAAAAGAATTGATTGTACTATTAAGGAGATGGGGAGATGTGAATAAGTGGAGAATAAAATGGGCAAAGAAAAAAGAAGAGGCTAGTGAAAAATCTACATTAGCATTCCCTGTTAGAGAAAAGGAAACAGCAGTAAATTAATTTCCTTTGAGAGAAATACTGGGAGGAGGATATGTGCATGTTCCTTGGAGTAGACAGGATATACTATCATTTACGAATGATTTCCCCAGATTGAGAGAAAAACCAGTAGAATGGTATCGACAGGTAGATCGATTTGTGAAAGTTTCAAAAGTACTATGGGTTGATCTGGATGGATTATTTGATATAGTCGTGCCAGCAGATTTGTGGGCTGAGTGTAAAATATCTGTAAATTGGCCGAGAGAAGAATATCCTCGTGATAAAGTAACAGGTGCTCCGTCACCTGAAGTAATGCGCAAATACGAACAAGTGATAGTGTTTTTGAAGAATAAAATTCCACCAAAAGAGACAGATTGGGTCAAAATAGACAGAACTACACAGGAACCGAAAGAATCTGTATATGCATTCTATGAAAGATTGTTGTTGGTGTTTAAACAATACAGTGGATATGAAGAGTTGAGCGAAAAGGACATGAGTAATTTATATATCAATTTGTGTATGGATTAAGACCGGAAATTCGAGATATGATTAGGCATAGTATGATAGGATGGCAGTCGAGCACTGTAGATGATGTTTTAAGAAAAGCCAAATATTGTAGTGAAGAAATTGATGCCAAACAAAAGAAGTTAAAAGAAAAGGCTATGTGGGCACAAGTGAAGGTAGCAGAACACCAAGTGGCACAATTGGAAAATAAAAACACTGATGCAAGTCAGGGAAAAGTAAAAGGAAATTTCCACAAAACAAAATTAGTAGGGAATATATAAGAGCTCAAGAAAAAGTTCCCTTGTCATAATTGTGGCAGAATAGGGCATTGGAAGAAAGAGTGTAAGTATCCACCAAAAGTTAATCCAGAAAATACATCATTGAATCCACAGGTGCAGCAGGAGGTAATTCAACAGCAACCGCAACAGCAGCAGATAGTTACTCAGCAAAGTCAGGTGCCACAAATGCAACTTCCACACAGTGTAAACCTACAGAGATACAGTGCAGAGACAGGATTCCGCGGAGGCGAGCAGGTAAACAGATCGCCCAGAGTGAATGTGATTCCCCAGTATTGGTTACAAGAGGAAGGCGGGAGTGAGTCGGATGAAAGTTTCTGTCGGTGCCTGAGAGAGGGAGAAGAGTGTGTGCTTGGAGCCACTCTTGAGGTAGATCAGTCTGGTCCGTTTGTGAACGGAAAGGTGAATGATGTAGAAATAACTTTCCTAGTGGACACTGGTGCTACCCATTCTACTGTTAGATCAGTGGAAGTCCAAAATCTTCCTCTCTCGGGAGAGCACATCCAAGTTGTAGGTGTAGCTAATAGACAGAGTAAAACCTCCTTAACCCAACCAGTTGAAGTAGAAATTGGAAATTTCAAAGACATGCATCGATTTGTGGTGTGTGATAGTAGACCCGTAAATCTGTTAGGACAAGACATTTTGTGTAAAACGTTATGTTATGTTATGTTAGTATGTGTCTTGTATAGTGCGCAGCTACTCCGAAGAGTGTCCTGGCGCTTTAGACCCCCAAAGAGGACACGGAAGTGGGAGGAGATGGCAAACCTACTGTACAAAAAGCCAAGTCTTAAGGTCTTTCCTAAAAGCTAAGAGATTAACATTCTTCCGCAGGGACAGAGGTAAAGCATTCCAAAGCTGTGGCGCCAAACGTTTGAAGGAACGACCTCCGACGCGCGTTCGTTTTATTGCCGGAACGGAAGCCAAGGCCAATGAAGATGACCTGAGCGACCGAGAAGGCAAATAAAAGTTCAGTCTTTTCCTGATATATTTGGCCCCTGTGCCATGAAGAGCTTTGAATGCTAGAGTGAGCGCTTTGAAAATAATACGCTTCCGAACTGGAAGCCAGTGGAGGGCCTTTAAGAGGTCTCTCGCACGGGATCTCCGATGAAGACCGAAAATTGCTCTCGCTGCAGAATTCTGCACAGTTTGCAGTCGTGATAACAGGAATTCCGGAAGGCCAAGATATAACACATTGGCATAATCCAGGCGTGAGCCTATCAGTGCTTGGACAGTAGTTCTTCTATGGGCAAAAGATAGTAATGGCAGGAACTTTCTAAGCATTTTAAGGAGACCAAAGCACTGACCAACGAGGCCAAGGATCTGAGGCTTTAACGTGAGACCACTGTCTACTTTCACCCCAATGTTTTTGGCCACGGAGGTGGCGGCCAGAGGTGGGAACATGGCCTCTGGCCACCAGGACTTCCAGCCCGAATCGGGAGGGCAGTCGAAGAAAAGCACCTCTGAATTGCACTTGAGGTTATTCAGTTGAAACCACTCGAGGACTGCCCCGAGACAACCCCTGATACTTTCGCCGTTAAACTCCGAGTTCTTATCGCAGGAGAAAAGGAGCTGGGTATCATCGGCGTACGAAACAATCCGGGCACCGTGGGACTCAGCCAGTGCCGCCAGAGGGGCCATATAGACGTTAAAAAGAGTAGGGCTCAAAATTGAGCCCTGGGGAACTCCTACCTCCAATGGCGGCACTACAGCTGAGTACGGGGGGGTCCAGACCGTTTGTTGGCGATCAGCTAGAAAGGACTCAAACCAGCTGAACACCGTCCCCCTCAGACCAATCTCACGGAGTCTTAAAAGGAGACGGCTGTGGGGGACGGTGTCAAAAGCCGCAGAGAGATCCAACATCACCAACATCACTTTTCCCCCAGAGTCCAAAACCTCCTTGATTACCTCAGTTACTACCAGCAATGCAGTTTCCGTGCTCAAATTTGCCGGGGAGCCCGACTGGGTGTGATGCAAGATGTCATTAGTCTCCAAAAAATTGGAGAGAGAAGAATGAACGTGCTTCTCTGCAATCTTGGCAAAAGCTGGGAGAAGAGAGATAGGTCTATAGTTGGCGTAAGTTATAGGATCAAGGTTAGGTTTTTTCAACAGAGGGAGAATAAGGGCCTGCTTCCATACCTGCGGGACCACTCCTGTGCTGAAAGAACGATTTAGCTCTGGGTTGATCACGTGCACTGTTTTGGCGAGAAATTTGGCCGGGCAGGGATCCAAAGGGGAGCCTGACTTCAACTTAATAAGAAGGTCCAGCGAAGCCGTGTGGGAAAGGGAGGGAAAACTTGACAGAACAGGACCTTCGGCAGCCGAAGAGGGTGAGAGGGTAGTGAGACCGGAAACTACAACATCACCGGGAGGTGAAAAGGATGCCTGGATATTTTTAATTTTGCTGGCAAAGAAATCAGCTAGTTGAGAGACCCATAATTCAGAATGGACTAGTTTGGATGTACTCGAGGAAGGTGAGGTAAATTCCTTTACTATTAAAAAGATTTTTTTGCTCGTATTGGTGGCTGCATCAATTCTCCTCGCAAAATAGGATTTTTTCTCCAAGGTGATGTCACTATGATACCTCTTAATGGAGCCCCTATAAGCCTCTTTAAATAGAGGATCGTAGTGCCGACGCCAAGCTCTCTCGGCAATCTTACAGTGCCGTCGACTCTCGGTCAGTGCAGGTGTAAACCAAGGGGCAGAAGCCTGCGAGGAATTTTTACGGGCAGCCAAGGGGGGAGCTAATTCATCCAAGCGCTGTGCTAACCATGATTGCAAGAGGTCCAAATCGGCCTTGAGATCACCCGATAGCTGGCAAGGGTACGATAACAAGGCTTGCGCCAGCATATCGGATGAAACGCGATGGAAGGCACGGGAAGCAAGAGATTGGCAGCCATTGGTACTCGGAGATATTCTGTCCAGTCGGGTAATCTGAAAGTTCACCAGATAATGATCCAACCACAGGACAGGTACTGGAATAGTTGCGTCAATAGGGATAGTAGAAAAGACTTGATCTAAAATGTGGCCTTTACTGTGAGTAGGGGTAGATAGGTAGGGGGTAAGCCTCAGAGGGATGGTTGTATCCATGATCTTAATATTATCCACCACATCCATCAAGTCCATGTGAATATTAAAATCGCCCAGAAGCAGGCAATGTTTGGATCTCAAACACAAAGGAGAGATAACGGACAGGAGCTCCTCATGGAAAGAGCCCATCGGCCCAGGGGGCCTGTAGACCAAAAGCCCAGTACAGGATTGATAAGGTGAAAGCGACAGAGAAAATCCCAATACCTATGCCCCCTGAATGTCATCCGTAGGAATGATTGAGCGGGCGAACCGGTTGTCCACCACCATTGCGACTCCACCACCCCTGCCGTTGGCCCTATCCTTCCTATAGATGACGTAGTTGGAAGGAAGTGCAGTGGCAATATCAGGGCCTGAACAATCTCTCAACCATGTCTCAGTAAGAAAGAGACAGGTGGGTTTAATCTCGGATAGTAAATTAAATAGATCTAATGCATGCTTGCTAAGAGACCTAGGCCCAGATGTAGGTAAACCGATTTTACCGATTCTAAAATACCGAATTTTACCGAATCGGTATTTTAGAATCGGTAAATGGTATGTAGATAAAAAAATCGGTAAAAAATACCGAATCGGTAAAAATCGGTATCGGACATTCGGAAAATACCGATTCTGTAGTTACCGAATCTGTATTTACCGAATCTGTATTTACCGATTCGGAATCCTCAATGCATTCCTATGGGCCTTTCGCCGCATAGGATTGCATTGGGAATACCAATTCGGTAAATACCGATTCGGTAAATACAGAATCGGAAAGCAAACAAAAGTGAAACTTTGGCAGGCAGCCAATCAGGTGCTACCACCCTCCTCCTCCCTCCCAGGAAGTAGCTACACAGGCAGCTGTAACTAATTAGAAGCTCCTGGAAAGGCAGTTGGAGAAGAGCCGAGTCACTGAGCAGCAGCAAGGATTTGGTGCACTTTTAAAAGTGTAAAATGGCAAGCAGCAAGGAAAAAGAGCAGCCTGAGAGGAAGAGGAAACTCAAATTCAGCAGCATGGAGTTGCAGGTCCTTGTGGAGGAGGTGGTGAAGGTGCACCACAGACTGTTTAGCAGGCAGTCCCTCACTGTGGCAGAATCTGGCAAAAGAAAAATCTGGCTGGAAATTTTGGACAAAGTAAATGCAGTTGGGGTGACCACCAGAGACACAGAGGACCTGAAAAAAAGATTTAATGACCTCAGGAGCCAAACCAAAAAGAAAATGGCTGAACATCACAAGCAGGCATCCAAAACTGGTGGAGGCAAGAACCCAGCACCCCCCCTTACTGACCTGGAGGAGATGGTGGCCTCAACCATCGAACCGGACAGCGTCTGCAGACTGGGAGAAGTAGACAGCTCAGCCAGAGCTGCAACAAAAAAAGGTAAGAGACATGCACAGCATACCCCCCCATACCATCATCCGTACCTGTACCCTTTGTGGCCCAGTGAACCCAAGTACAGTACTGCTAGCACTATACAGGGCCAAGTCATGATGAGAAATGTAGTCAAGAGATGCAATAACATGTCATACAGCACAACAACCAACTAGTGAAGTGAATGACTGCATAGAGAATATAGCCAATGTGATACACATTTAATTGTAGTGACTGTGAGATAGTAGCGCTTAGCTAATGTACGCTCATATGTCCACAGGTGAAACGTCTCGCAGGCGCTCGCAGGAGACAGAAGACACACCACCTGAGAGGGAGGACAGTCAGGAAGCAGGTCCAACTACCCACACCGTACCACAGGACACAGGTGCATCAAGTAGCCATCCTCCTGCACCAGACACAGTGATGCCTCAAGACTTCCTGGCGTCCCCTGACAGATCACAATCCCCTCTGTTGCTGTCATCCCCAGAAATGCCAGCATCACAGCATGAGTCCACACCTGCATCACAACCCAGCAGGAGGCATGTTGTGGCCCCACTCCCACAAATGGAGTCTGCAGCAGCTGACAGTGAGGGCGACGAAACACACAACTTGCCTGCAGATGTCAGCACTGGTACAAGGCACTCCAGTGCAGGGGTGGTCCATAGTGGTGCAAGACGCCGAAGAGTCCAAGAGAGGCCAGCAGATGCACCAGTTGAGGGTCCAAGTGTGTTCCGTGGTCTGAAGGGGAGCATGGTCAGAATACAGAGGATGCAGGGAAGAGCCATCCAGGCATGCCAACGGCAAATGAGGTCCCTGAACAGCAACATTGGAGAAATAGGAAAGGGCATCAGTGAGCTGGTACAAGTCAACAAAGAGATAGCAGCAGGGATGCGCATTATTGGCAACTCGGTGCAGCTGCTATGCACCAAACTAGACACTCATTTCGAGGCACGGCGCAGAGAAAGGCAGCGTGGTCATGGACTGACTAAGGCCATGAACCGCCTGGCCACTGCCACATCCCTGTCATGCAGGAGAAGCACTAACATGCAGGAGGCCATGACCCAAAACACCAATGAGGTCACTAGGGGCATCGGCAGGATGACCAGTGCTCTTGAGGCACTGTTAAATGCCCAAATTGCACATACAGCTGCTCTGGATGTGCCTGTCAGTGAGGAGAGCACAAGCAGGAGCAACATAGGAAGCACCCTTGTCCATGAAACAAGGAGGAGCAGGCGCCACGCTGAGGCCACAGGCCAGCAAGACAGTGAGCAGGGTGAGCAACCTACAGGTGTCACAGGGAAGCGAGGAAGGAAATGACTTTTAAAGTTCATGGTGATGTGAACCAGGACTGACATCATTGCTGTTACATACTTTTTGTTGCACAGTTGTACTTTACAAATCTACCTCTTTACCAAATTAAACTACATTTGGTGCATACTCCACCTGTCTGTGTCTCTTTACTTACTTAAAAGTAGTTGCGTGTGATCTCATCCCGCCTGTGTCTGCCATCAGTAGGTGTTGCAACTCCAGATGCGTGTGGTTCAGGCACTGCTTCCTCATCATCATGGTCGTCGTAATCTGAAAGTTCCACTGCTGTGCCCTTCTTGAACACAAGGTTGTGCAGCATAGCACAGGCTGCAATCTTCTTGCAGCAGATGATTGGTGTGTACTGGCGGGCACCTCCACTCTTGTGGAGGCAGTGAAACCTGCTCTTCAACATGCCAAAGGTGCGCTCCACAATGTTACGGGTTGTCTTGTGTGCCCTATTATATCTCCTCTGACTTGGTGTTGTAGGGTTGAGGTAGGGAGTGAAGATGAAGGACCGGAGGGCATATGCTCTGTCCCCTAATGGCAAGAGAAAAAAACATTACTCACATGCACACAGACACATCCACCTGTAATACGCATCAAGGGAATTTCACACAGTGTGTTACCTAGCAAGTATCCTTCTCCAAATTCCCCCGCTGTCAGGCGTGCGTAGATCCCACTGTTTTGGAAGATGTAGGAGTCGTGGTTACTCCCGGGGAATTTGGCTACTAGGTCAGTGATCATGTACTTGGAATCACAGATCACCTGTACATTTATGGTGTGGGTGGACTTCCGGTTCCGATAAATGTACTTTGTGGCAGCAGGTGGGCATATTGGTATGTGGGTACCATCAATGCATCCAATTATGTTTGGGAAATGCGCCATCTGATAAAAGTCTGTCTTTGTCCTTAGCAGTTCTGCATGCGTTACAGGGAAGCTGATGTACAAATGCATTCTCTGCAACAATGCATCAAGGAATTCTTTTTAAAAACGTGACAGACAGCTCTGGGACACCCCACCTACAGCAGCAACCACACTCTGGTAACTCCCAGAAGCAAGCAGGTGTAGGCTGCACAGCACCAGCACATGGGGTGGGATGGCATGTGCCCTTTTGGTTGGATGTTCCAATAGTGGGTGAAGGTCCCTGATTAGGCCCAGGATAGTTTGGGGGGCCAGCCTGTACCTTTGGAGGATCTCAGGCTCAGTAAGCTGGAATAGAGTGATCTTCTGCCTGTACACCTGCTCCTCCCTCCTCCAGACCCTCTCTCCTTCTGCCTGTAGCCGTATCCGCCTCGCAATGACATAGAATGCCGCCATTCTGGTGAAAATTTTGCATTTTGGGGCCTTTTTTATACCTTGCACCTGTTTACCACCTGATTTGAATCCATGGTAAATACAGACTCTTAAATACCGAATTTCATGCAAAATCGGTATTTAAGAGGTTTCCTACATCTCAAAAACTCATTTTACCATTTCTTATTTACCGAATCTGTAAATTTACCGATTCGGTAATGTTTCCGATTCGGAATATTTTCTGAATCGGTATTTTTTTCCGATTCGGTAAATTTACCGATTCGGAAACTTTACAGAATCGGTATATTTTCCGATTCGGTATTTTTTCCGATTCGGTAAGGTTTCCGATTCGGATGTTTTCGGTTCCCCTAAATCCCGAATGCCCAATACCGGTCGGTAAAGGCCGAAAATCGGTAAATTCGGCCGTTACCGACCGGTATTGGCCTACCTACATCTGGCCCCTAGTGTTGAGAAGTAGGCAAGTGAAGTAGATAGGCATGTTCTCTGGGATGGATATAGAGCCATTACCTGGTAACCATCCACAACCAGGGCAGCGCCTGTTGCCTCGAGGTCTACTGGGAAATACAGTACAACAGTTGATGGCATTACCCCTAAGTGCGGAGAGCTCTGCAGACGTAATATTTCAACATCCTGCCCCTAGATAAGTAGCCCCAATCCTCTTTCCGCCCGCACCTGACCGCCTCCGGGACGCTGACTGGCGCAGACGGGCTTTCCTTAGGCGCTCCTTCGGCGCGTAGGAGGCGCGTCCGCTGCTCGCGTCCGCTGCACGGAGCAAAGGGCATCTAGATTTATAGCATCGCCTGCGAGAGGCAGCAACACTAGTCCACCGACCAGCGAGACTGCCTCCCCCCAAGATGGCCACTGAGGAAGGTAACTGCCTACTAGTCCCAGAGTACCCTTCCGCTCCAAGTTGGCTGAATGGGTGAGGGACGGTAGGAGCGGCGCGCTAGTCAAAAGGTAGAGGGGTAAGTATGAAAATTGCAGTAATGATAGCAGGTAAGAGCCTAAGCGTCACCCGGCTTTCCGCCTCAGGCAACAGAGATAGAGCAGGAGAGTACGACACAAGTTAAAACAACAGAAACAAAATGCGAAACAAAAAATGATTAAAAGATTAAAACCAGCTAGTAGTCGGCATGGGTTGCACAAGCTCGCCCGCACCCGGCTTTCCGCCACAGGGTTTTTGGGAGCGAGAAAAGGTCTGAGCAGGGCGACCAGTCGGCGCAGATTAAAACGTCACCTTCGAGAGGCAGCAACACTAGTCCACCGACCAACGAGCCTGCCTTCCCCCAAGATGGCCACTGAGGAAGTTAACTGCCTACTAGTCCCAGAGTACCCTTCAGCTCCAAGTCAGCTGAAGGGGTGAGGGACGGTAGGAGCGGCGCGCTAGTCAAAAGGTAGAGGGGTAAGTATGGAAATTTCAGTAATGATAGCAGGTAAGAGCCTAAGCGTCACCCGGCTTTCTGCCTCAGGCAACAGAGATAGAGCAGGAGAGTATGACACAAGTTAAAACAACAGAAACAAAATGCAAAACAAAAAATAATTAAAAGATTAAAACCAGCTAGTAGTCAGCATGGGTTGCACAAGCTCGCCCGCACCCGGCTTTCCGCCACAGGATTTTTGGGAGCGAGAAAAGGTCTGATGAACTGTGCCATTTACTGTTCACCAGATGGCATAGAACTGCAAACCCCAGATGAAGTTAGCCTCTATAAAATGACCATGCTCATGATTGAGGCAGAACAAAATAAGTTGTTTCCTGTGTTTGATCGAGAAAAGATACCTAATCAATTGAACAAGGTAGTGAAAGAGAAGGTGTGAGATTTCACAGGAGAAGATGTCCCTGTTATAGCCACCCTGCTGCCCGCCCTATCTCTACTGGTCTCTGTGACTACTGGGGGGCTTCATTTATGGATCAGTATCCCCACCCAACACCCGCTGTCTTCTTCCCTCTAGTGGAGTGGTATTAATTAGAAAAGAGTATTGATTTCAAGCCTGGTTGATCGTCTCTTAGGAGTTAATGCTCCTTGATAAACCCAATATCGGTATCTAATTGACCTAGTTTGTTCAAGATGGATCTCCATCTGAACAGATTACAGAGGCCCCTAACATTATTGTTGTTCAGTGTTAGTGTAGCTACCACGAGAACTGTGAGGTATGTCTTTGTGTCTGCCCATCTGGGGACTCTTATGAGGCAGCTCGAATTTCGATTTCGATAGACAGTTCCTCCCCACCCTCCCCAACATCCCCCTACCACAACTTTCAATGGTTGAAAAATCACTAGTAAAGAAAACATGGGAATTACTGTTCCCCGCAACTGGTTTGGAACAAATTATTTGGTGCTCCATCAGTTCTTCCATCTCTCACTGGAGCAGTACCTGTATGAGCATGTGGTGTAAAGGCCTCTGCTGTTCATATTCTGGTAAAACGACCGTACGGACTGCAGCCCACACCATGGTCAGGAAATGTAGATGTGACCATATTGGGTCCCCCTGACCCATCTTGTTGTATTATTCATCTCCTCCTCTAGTCCTCCCTAGGGTCTTCCGCAGGGTATTCTTGCAAGTCTTGTTCCAGGGAGTCCGGCATCCGGAGCCCGCTGATTTTCTGGATTTGCTCTAGTACTGCTATACTACCAACTAGGATGTCTTCCTTCTATGTGGTCCTTTTTGGTGTCATGACACCCCACCACTGTCCACACTGGCCCCAAAGATTTGGGCAAATCCGAGGAGCAACCAGGCTCCCCCTCGGGGGTTGGCAGGCCAATTACCTGCCGGGCATCACAGATTGACTTGATGGTATTTCTTACCCTTCCACTTGAAGAAGAGCAGGAATGGATGGCACCATCTGTAGTGCACAATCTTGAGTCACTGGAAGGTGGTGACCTCACAAAAAGCCCCTAGGATCACAAACAATTGGAGCATTAAGCCTTTAGTGATCGGTATGTCCGCTGCGGAGGTGGTCCCCCTCTGTTCAGTCTCTCTGTCTCCTTGCTTAGCTTGTGTAGGGCCTCCGTCCCCTTTGTTGGTTTTAGGCAACTGTAAGAGGTCTTGATGCCTGGTGGTTGTCATCTCATTCTGGTTACGGCACCCGTGAGCCGACCACCTACCCTCTAGGCGCACCGGCGAACTTCCAAGAGGCCCTGTGGTTTGATGCATCTCAATCCAGGGTGTGCATGTCTATCATGGTGGACCACCTCAGGGGCAGCTGCCCTGTTGCGGTAATCACCACACTCTTCGATGGTACCATCTCTTAGAGGCCCTTGGATCGCTATCGGGGTGCTGTAGGTGGACCTTTGGCTGCAGACATGCTCAGGAGAGCTGAGGGACACCCCTCAATGTCACTGGGAATGCAGCAAATTTCTCATATGCCCTGGGGGCCAGTCCATCCAGTGCCTCCTTCTGGTTGGAATTGGTTGAGTAATTGGGTACTTGTCATCTGCAACAACAGTCTGCTCTCAGTCCCTCTGTTACAGTCCCCTCATGGAGCGTCACCACAGAGATTTCAAATTACGTGGCTCTGGGACCCTTGCCTACTTCAGGCTAGATGTTTGTCCCCTGCTCCTATTGTTGGCTGTCCTGTAGTCCACTCCAACTGCCTCTTCCTTCACAGAGGTTCACCTCCTTGTGCTGCCCCCTCTAAGTTGCTGTCATCCAGTTAGCGTGGTATTACTTAGTGGCCGCAGGCTCCCCACCGCACCGGCCCTCACTCCACTTCTCAGATTGCACTCTCAGGCTACTCTGGGTTGGAAGGTTCGTGAGCCACGCCAGCAGCTCTTCACCAAGGGCTCACCCCAGATTGCTGGGTCTTGTGCCACTGCCAGCTAGCAGGCGTGGCCACCGGCCAGCCTACCTTGCTGGCTCTCCCACTTCCTCTCCATTCGCGTCTTTTGCCTGCACTGAGTCAGGAGTCCTCCCGGGCCCCCCAGTCCTAGAACCTGATGCTAAAGGATGGGGACTACCCCCGGGAGTCTCACCTCTGCCAAATAACAGGAATTCTGTCGTCGTTGGGTTGAGCTTCAGGTAGGCGTTGGATACCCCAGTCTAGATGATGAGCAAGCAGTGTTTGAAGTGTTGGAAGTCTGAAGCAAAGCAGGCTTTCAAATAAACCTGTGTATGGTTAGCATATTGGTGAATCTTGATGTTGTTATTTGTTAGTAAAGCACCAAGCGGCCCCATATAAAGGTTGAAGATGAGAGGAGACAGTATGGAACCCGGGAGGACTCCACATTTGGCAGGGATCTTTTGTGAACTGGAGGTGCTCATGTGAAGAAACTGATGCTGATTGTAAAGGTAGGAGGAGAACAAGTGAAGGACATTACCAGTGAATCCAATTCAAGACACCAGGGTGCATATGAGGGTGGGATGGTCAACTGTGCCGACACCAGCAACGACGATGCCAATGTATGCCATAATCCATGCTCAAATGACGATAATGTTACCAGTAAGAACAATGCTGATATACGTTATAAGCTAAGCAAACTTAACTGTGTCAATACCACTAAGAACAATGTCAATATATGCAATGACAACTGTTTGCACAATGTTAAGGTTGTTGATAAAAATTATACCAGAGACTGCCATATTATTTTAGGAGTTCTAACAAACTCACATCATTGCTATCGAATTCACCCAAGGTGACCTCCCCATCAACCCTGAGTCAGAGATATATGGTAAGGCAAGTCCTACCACCTACATCCATGCCTATTGAATACCAGGTCTCAGGTGGGACTTCTCTAACCTAAAGACAAATGCGTGCCCAGTGAAAATTCTGATCGATTCCCACAGATAGTTGCACCACAAATAAGTCAGAGGAAATTGTCCCCAATAAAACCAGTTTGGCCAAAGGCTCGCCTTCCCCAAAAATACAACAAAGCTAGATACCACATGTAAATAGAGACACTCAACCAATCAGGACACAACATGCACACCACATATAGTGACCACGCGCTCCTCATGCCAGACATCTGGACACATACACCCTGGGCCACACTAGCTCTGCCAGAGGTCGAGAGCCATCTGCGCCCTTATCAGATACCCGCGCTTGTTGATTTACAACTGAGATGCTTTTTTGGACTGTAGAAAATTGCTTTATTGTACCTCATGAACTGTATTTAATAGTGGCCAAAACTTTGAACATTGAGAGTGTTTGAGCAGACTCACTCTGTCGAGGCTCTCCCAGCTTCAGCGTTTATTTAAACCAGCTTGTTTCTGTTTTGCCAAACGCCTCTTGTCTTTTCATTTATTCAAGGTAAATTCATACTTGAGCAACACCATTAAAAATGTCTGTAATTGGTGGACTAGATGATAAGCTTTATTCGATAAAAGGTTTATCATAAAAGCGTTGCAGAAATACAAATATGTAACCAAAATTAAAAGGAGCACAATGCACATATAAAAGGATTAGTCCATTCAATCCGATAAAATCAGCATAAGAAATACAATTAAAAATGATTACATTCATGGGACTTCATCACCATTTCATATATACAGGAGACGGTATCCACTTGATGCCCACTAACTTTGCTATTTAATCACTATTTAATCAGGTCAGTTATTCAACCCAGATCCTTCAAGAGGGAACTTGCCGATTCTTGCCTACCACCCCAGATATTTGGCTACTCCGCAAATCAGTGTCGGGGAAGAAGTATCTGTTTTCATAATGCGTAGAGCAGCCGCATGGCTCATAAAGCCTAGCGCTTTACAGACTGGCTTGAGCCACTTTTCTCTGGCCTTTGTATAGACAGGACATGCAAGGAAAAAGTGGGCAATGGACTCATCAGGATGGCCACAGCTAGGGCAAGATGCAGCAGCCGGATTCGACCCATTCCATGTGGATATCACTAAGTTAACCTGCAGGGTGCCGAATCTCAGCTTCATGTACAAGGTTCTATCCCTAGGAACCTGAATGAAGTCAAGGTAGGGCTCTAAGCTACATATGCTTTTGAATTCGAAAAATCCCTCCGTGAGTTTCCCCGCCTGCTGGCACGATAACTCACGTTTTGACACCCAATCCCAATATGCCCGCTTTAAATCGGGCTTGGAGGGGGGAGTCTGGGTTGCCCATGCCTCACTTAGACCGATGAGACCCATAAGGTGCTTCAAATCTGCCAGCCATTTTATCCTACATCCCCTGTCTGCCGCCAGTAGTTCATCAAACCCTGCAGCGTACTTTGAAAGCTCCTCCGTTCTCTTGAGCCGAGCCCAAAAGAGCAGGGGACGAAGCCTAGCAATGTCCTGAATGTGTCTCCTGCCAGTGTCGTAGAACAGAGGCCTCAAAGGGGTGGAAGTGGGAAGTGATACAAGATTTTTTTTAAATCTATTTTCTGACCTAGATAATTCAGTGATATTCTCCATGCCCCAGAGCTCCGCCCCATAAAGAGCCGAGGTTAGAGCTTTCCCATCATAAATTGCGAGTGCTGGTGCAACCGGTCTACTGACCGAAAGGTGTTGTTCTCTAGCAATCGCACCAGACACCCGCTTGTGATTTAAAAGCATTTCATCTAGGTGTAGGGACCACTTCATGTTTTTTGAAACTCTGATCCCCAGGTAGTCAAAGGACTCAACCATATCTAATGCAACTTCATCTAGGGTGATGTTGTTCCTAAAGCGTTTGGAGGGGTTAATAGTCATCAACTTAGTTTTACTGGTGTTGATGACTAGCCCTCACTCTTTGCAGAATGAGTCGAAGCTCTTCAACAATTTCTTTAAGCCACCTGGGGATTTGGAGATTAGGAGAGTATCGTCGGCAAAGAGGAGGGTGGGTATCTTCTCCCCTGCCAAGACTGGAGCGTCAGATGTCTCCTTATTAAGGTGGGCCACCACCCCATTGATGAATATTGAAAATAGGGTGGGGGCCAACACACAGCCCTGGCGTACCCCCCTCGCTACCGCGATCCTCTCTGTCAACTCCCCTTGGGCCCCACACCTGATTCTAGCATAATTACCAATATGCATCCTTTGTATAGAATCTAAAATGTATGAAGGCATACCCAGATGTCCAAGAACCTGCCAAAGCTTGTCCCGGGGGACCAGGTCGAAAGCAGTCTTCAGATCTATGAAAGCCAGATACAAACTCCCTTTGCCCAGAAGGACTGACTTCCAATAGATCATGAAGAATCTCAGGACCTAGTCCATTGTCCCCACCTTTTGCCGGAACGCTGCTTGGAAGTGTGATAGGATGTTGCCATCCTCCAACCAAGTTCTTATCCTCAACAGAAGGACCCTGCCAACAACCTTCTGAATCACGTCAATAAGACTGATTGGCTGATAGTTGGCAGGGTCCTCTCTATTCCCCTTTTTAAATATTGGGACCACCTCGGCTCCTTTCTAGGAGTCCGGGATAGCAAACCCTCTGACAATCTAGTTCATGATAAGGAGAATGAGTTGGGCCCAGGGCGTGGGATCGTGTAGAAGCAGGTCACCAGGCAGACCATCTGGTCCAGCTGCCTTTCCTGGAGCGATGCTACAAATTGCTTGCTCCACTTCCAGAAGGTCAAACCTGTCCGATGTTCCATGGGCTTCCTGTGAGACCAAACTGGAATCAATTGGGAGAGGCTCACATAGCGTCTCCCCCATGTATAGATTGGCAAAGTGATTCTGCCATTGAGAGCAGGTAATATGGTTGGGCATGGGGTCCGTTGATGTCCTATCTTTACGATTAATTAGATCCCAGAATACTACGGGGTCTCTCTGCACTGCAGCTGCCTTCAATTCTTGCCAATGCGCCTCCTCCCAACCCCTTTTGGCCTTCACCAATGCCCTAGCATACTCTTTCCTGGCAATTCTGACAGCAGATGGATCGTTCAATCTAATACTAAGTGCAATGGCTGCCCTTTTATCCCTGCAATCCTTAGTGTACCAGGGGTTGCAAGACCTTTGATGGTTGGATTTTCTGGGTAGCTTGCCTTCAGAAATAAAAAACGAACTCAGCTTATCTATTGCCGTTTGGTAAAAACTTTTAAAGTTGAAATCGGAGTATTCCCCCAAACCATTATACAATGCCATCAGCTCACTACTTTTGGCAACAACTTCGTCCCTCACGCTTACTAATAACCCTTCCTGGTGGGAAACTTTATTCCACTTGAGGCGTCTTTTACAATTTGATGGTATTACCTCTCTACTTGGAAGGGCAGGGCGTTTAAGTCTCTTACACCCACCTTGCTGCAATATATTGTTCAGTTGAAGGCAGAGAGGATTGTGGTCAGTGTCAAGTGTGGGCACCACTTCCATGTCAATCAAATCCCGCCATAGCCGAACATCCAGGAAGATATAATCTATCCTGGACGGGGACCCAAATCTATTAAAAGTAAATGCTCCATTTTGGTCAGAGCGCGTTCTGCCGTTAACAGCTCTCTAGTCATATTCCAGACTGAGGGCGTTAATTTGAATCGCTCGCTGTGACCATTTCTTGATTGGGTCTAGGTTAAGGGGTGGGATACCCCATTTACCATCCTCTTCGATGATACCTGTTTGGTCACCCGCACTCAAGGGTTCAAAGGTGACATTGAAGTCCCCAGCTAAGATTATATTTGTTGGTGGCATTATGGTTTCCAAGCTTCTCTCGAGAGTGGAAATAACGGGAGAAGTCTGGGCGCCGGGTGACCCTCTGGCATAGACATTAAATAACTCAAGTACCAAGCCCTTGCCTTGTCCTTTGATGGTCAAATGTAATAAATCAGCAGATTCGCCAGTATGTGGGGTGACCATCCAATTGGTGGACTATGTTTGTGATGGTACAGTTAAAACAGTAACAAAAATGATAGCATGGTCCTTTTTTCGTAAAATGTTCAAATCAACTGTACGTAATTGATTACAAGAGCACAAGCACTTTGTTTGCAAAACCTCACACAGAGCATCTGTGGTGTTTTGGTTTCTGTGTATTCATGGGCGATCTATGTCAGAGTGATGTAATAATCGAGTGATGATATTCATAGATCATCTATGTGTTCTCTACTGAAATCCATACTAATATTATAAAGAGAGAGCCCAAACCTTTGATGCGGGTAAGCTCAGGAACCGCAGCGCCAATCACAACACCCAATACAGCATTGGAAAGGACAGTTTCAGCAGATGGACATAGGCTATACAGCAGCCCATCATATACATTAGAAGGGTGAAAGAACGTTAGGGGCAAAGTAGTCCGTTGTGGGTGTGTGCGTTGTGCTGGGGGCATGTGCATACAGCGATGGCCAAGGCATTCGTCAAAACAAAGCGTTCAGAGTACTCCGTTGTGGGCATGTGCGTTGTGCTGGGGGCGTGTGCATACAGCGATGGGGTGTGTGCATACAGCGATGGCCAAGGCATTCGTCAAAACAAAGCGTTCAGAGTACTCCGTTGTGGGCGTGTGTGTTGTGCTAGGGGTGTGTGCATACAGCGATGGGCGCGGCAGTCGTCTAAACCAAGCTGTATTCCACCGCTTGCGAGGAGCGTTCTGGGTGGGACTACCATTCCAATACCAGTGGGCGTTGCATTTGGCAATTTTAGCTGCTTTGGACGTTCACGCCATGTGGGGCGTCTAAGTGGCGCTACAGAGGACAAACACATTCCCGGGTAACACAGTTTGCATCCTTCAGTGGCGTCAGGTACAGCGGACAAACACGCTCGCGGCTAGAGCCGAAACAGACGTTACCATATTGCTCCGGGGCTCAGGCGGGTGCTGAGGCGAGTCAGCGTAGCAGCGGGAAAACAAAACATTCAACAGACTGCTGTTTCACACACGCACAGCATCGCGTGCCTGCTGTCAGGCAGTGCACTGTCAGCCCAAAGGACTTAACACCAGGCACACAACATCGAGAGGGCCGCAGTCGGGTACTGTCAGCCCAAGGGACTCAACAGAAGCCACAGGCTGGAAACGTTACCGCTGCTGAGGCACATATCACTTGGGCGGTTCCTGCCACTGACTGCACAAGCGGACGCACATGTTGGACAGCAATGTACACCTACCGTTACCATCTATGCACACCTGAGCTGCACAGGTAAAAGAAATTTTGAAATAAATTTGCCTTGCCTATTAGGACCATTGCAGACATTCTATTTCATCCCTGGACAACGTCGGGATGGGCTGCTAGTGTATAATATTTGTCTTTCAATGTGAGTGCAGTTGGAGTCTATCTTTGGTCCCTTTGTTTATATCCTGATCTGCCGCTTGATACAATAAATCTTAAGATGATAAATGCAATGGATTGACATTCATCTTTCACAGCACTCTTCTTTTCTATTTATTAAAAGATGTTGACTCTGATGTTTTATATTATGACATTAATTTTGGAGAGCGAATTCAATTTTACTAATAATTTTCTGTCTATGTGTATATGTGATCAGTGTAGGCAATTTGTGACCTAGAAGCGGGATCTAGGTTTTGAACTCTCTAAAAAGGAGTGTTTGGGTGAATTGATTGGACAGAACTACTTATTTGAATACTGTACTTGACCCAGATTCTGAGGAAGACAGTGTAACCCCATATCATTTTACACATCCCATCATAAACCCGCACCACAATATACACCAGCCATAACAGTACAGTACATCACTCCCCTTCATACTGTCCACTACCACACCACAAAAGACCGTCTCTGTAATAAATATCATGCCATACTGTACCAAACCACTCCACACCTTAGAGTTTGTATTTATATCAGAAGAAAAGCAATGTAATTTGCAAGGACTAAGTCATGCCCTTGGTAACTGGCAAGAGTGCATGTGCATGCCCTGTATTATGTGGACAGTAAAGTGATTCAATTGATTTGCTATCCAACCAGAACAGTGTTTAATGGAAGGCTAGACAACTGCCTCTTACGAAATACTAATAGAGCGGGTCCCCTAACCTGGCACACCACGACATTTGTGTGAAGAATAAAGAGGTTATGGGCTTAAAACCCTTTCAAACCAGTAAGATAGAATGAGATGTCTTTATGGCTGTGACTCACTGCGAGCCTTCGCTCTAGCCTGAGCATCAATTAGCACCAAGGCATTACCCATTTAAAGGCCTAAAAGCAGCACATTTTATTTACCCGCGTGTAAGAAAAGTTAATTTTCAGGACACTAACCAAGTGATCTTGCTCTTTCTTTTAAACTGTTTTCACTTTGGGGCATTTCTTTTCTCAACCACTTCTCTACAGATGAAAGAGATTCATGTGATATACTACATTATTTGTGAGGTAGCATTTATTGTATTTGTTGCATTTATATAGTGCTGAGGAAGGCAGGTTTATATGTGAATATGAATGAATGATTTATGAATTTAGAGCTCCGCTGTTTGAAGCTATATGTATTATTGTTAATTGCTTTAGCAGTGGCATAGCCAGGCTGCCCGGGGTCCTACGCCAACACGGCAAATGGGCCCCTGTCTCAGTGTCGAGTAGTCGAAAACATCCATTCTAGCGGTGCAAGGCCCTTTATAGCCTAAGGTCCTGGTGCCACTGCACCAGCTGCACCATTGTAGCAGAGCCTCTGTGGCATAATTAACGGTAGAGCAGATATGTTAAATAGCTTGTTGATTTGCTGTGAAAATATGTGTGTGTGTGCGCGTGTGTGTGTGTGTGTGTGTGCGTGCGTGGGTGTGTGTGTGTGTATGCACATGGAATTGCCTATGGGTGTTTGTGCTTGCACAATAAATAGGCAGGTATAACAGGGTGTACTTGTGCATTTTTACTGATGTCAGCAAAAAATCTAGGCGGGTCCTATCAGGAGAGCCCTACTGTAACCTGTCCTGAACATTGCTTTCTGCTCCCCATGACACACCTATTCTCTCTGCAAAGGAAACTTGTACTGCTGCTTCTCGTGCTGTACTGGCTCTTTCTTTCTATATGCTCTGCTTATACTTTGCAGAGCAAAGTGCACTGCTGCTGGTGCCTGTGAGTCATACCTTGGCTGGCATACTTTACATTGTAAGTTTGGACGGGTAATGACTTCCACCATTAAATATCTTGCTGGAAATGTCGTATTGGTATGCAGCGTTTAGAACGCAAGCATTACCACGGAATACCTTTACAACGCGGGCGTAACAACGAAAGTTGTTACCACGCATTGCACTGGGGGGCGCTCAAGGATAGTAAATGATTTAATTTACTATCCCAACACCTTCCCTACTATCCACGGGGACTGGTGTTGGAATAGTAAATTAAATTAATCAATTTTGCGCCCCCCAGCGCAATGCGTGGTAACAACTTTCGTTGTTACGAACGCGTTGTAAAGGTACGCGTTGTCAATGTATGCGTTCTAACGTCATACATCCGTCGTATTTGTTCTGACGTTTTTCTATTCCAAAGCACTGCCTCTGGAATAAAAGGTTCAACATATGAAAAATAAATAAATCAAGCAAGACAGAGTGGTCTCAAAGTGGCCAGATTCGTTTTGTTCACACCCACAGACATTAGTGCCACTTTACAGAGTTTTCCATTGAAGCCCTGCTTCTGTTTTCTTGTCTTTATTTGAACAGCATTGTTTTCCCCAGGTGGGGAAGTGTACCAATCCTGGAGGTATTACAATGCCTGATTGATGGGTGGATTGGAAAACAAATCGTGTACAGTGGCTCTATGTTCAGGGATGTCATCTTTTTAAACCATACTGCTTGTGTTTTCTAAGGACATAAGCAATGGCATTGAAGTTGGGCCTGTAGTCATGTCAGGCAAAAACACTTGTTGAATTCTGAATAATGAGTGTAAAGCGTTAAGGTAACCATGTTGTTCCTGCTCACATTTCACGTGCTCTACTTAATCTTGCATTCCCTATGAGGATTTGCTTTTTCTAGGATGCTGTTACATTTTTTTTAGGCAGCATATTGCTCTTGTCTAGTCCATAATTTGACTTGAGTCACGTCCAGGTGTTTATAGCAGGGCACAATTGGGTTGTAGCTGAAAGTAATGTGAGTTTCTCTCAGTGGGGCAATATGGTGTTCAGTGGGGGAGAAGATGTGGCACTATGGCCAGAGCTGTCGAATTTGGAACTGGGAAACCAGGCATTCATGACCAGTCCACCAGAACACTCTCCTGAGGGAGCACATTCCCATGCTAGACCTTAAAAGACCCTGCAAGACCTTAGAAGCCCTGGTGTCTTAGCACCAGCAGGTGGACCCTAGATGTGGCAAGTGTGGTTTAATCTTAAAGGACTGTCCACCACAAGCCCTACTGAAGTTCACCTTGAGTCTTGCAGGCAGGCCTAGGAAGCATCACACCCTAGAGCGACAGTGACTCTGTCATTGAGGTCACAGGGCCCTTGAGGTGGGCCGGCTCTAGGGAGGTGTGACCGGTATGACCGCACCGGGTGCTGACTTTGGGTGGGGGCGTCTTGTCTGCAAGTAAATTATGGCTTTAAAAGCGGTTGCTGCCTCCCACCTGGCCCCCAGCAATTTTTGGCAACAAAACAAATATCTAGTTTGTTTTGTTATTTTACCCCTCAAGCAAGCCCCTTTATCTTACAACTCGTTATGTTCTCCTATGGGTCTAATAATACAGTTATCATATGTTGTGGGTGCTTATCAAGGGCTACCAATATCACACACCTACTGTAGGTCCAGCATGAGTAACATTCAGGCTAGTTCCTATTTACTCATGATTTATCCTAAATTGAAAAAACTACGGAGAAAATATATTCCGACCATATAGGGCAATATCACATCGAAAGTGGCTTGCGATGAATTCGAAGTTATGCAAATCGGAATGGCTAGAGGGTAGCATTATACTTTTTAAAAAGCATATAAACTATTTAGGACCCGATTCCGTTTAGGGTGATATACAGCAGATTATTTACTTCACCTTGTAAATATTAATACACTGGGGTAGGGCTGTTCCACAGGTGCAGTAAATACCATGTTTTTCTTTCTTCTTAACCAAGTCTTTTCCTTCAAAACATGCCAAGTTACCTGTTAGGGAAAAACATTGGGGTTATATTGATAGCACAGCTCGGGACTCTGGGCCTGATTTATTTTTTGGCCGACGGGTCACTCCTCACAACGTTATTCAAGGGACAGGATATCTCTCATCGTTGTGACGTATTAACTCGTCCGAAGAAATACAAATCAGGCTCTCTGATACCTGCTACACTTCCTGTTAGCATAGGGGTGAAATGTATTTGCACCTCATAAACAGGGTTTTAGTAATTTGTGATTAATTTGTATGAGGCTTTCCGTTTGTCTAATCCATATTAATTGAGGAATTGGGATTATTTGGAAGTGATGTCTGCAATGTCTTTTTATAGTTTAATTTATAAAAACATATTTTATGAAAACAAGGTATTAAAAAAAAATACACCAACTCACATTACACCACCACACACCATACAAAGACATACTTACATTTTAAAAAAACGAAAACCACTTACCTTGTAATCGCTGCATCGCCGACTAGGCGATGCAGCGAGTACAAAGTAAGTGTTTAATTTTTATTTATTTAAGTTTACCTCGTTGTCATCCGTCGACTCCCCCCTCATACCGCCCGCACCCCACCACTCTTACCAGCATGGGCCACGCCAGCCTACCACACCACCTCACTCAACCCAACATCACTACACACCTACAAGCACTACACCATCCAGGATCGCATAGAACTGTATCCCATCACTGTATGTCAAGCCACACCACATCACACATTTTAGAAACACACATTAACAACATCCACAAAGTTAAACTGTACAGCACAATATCATACACCACATACACATCACACTATATGACAACTCCACAACATACGACAACTTGCCTCAGCACACCACATACCATCATACCATCCTCCACCTCATACCATCATGCCATGAAACACATGCCGCACGATACTCCATCGGCTCCTCGTGTTTGAAGTTATACACTGAATATGCCTTTGATTACCCTGATGGACTGCTGAACCTTGTGAGGTAAAAAGAGCATGCCATGCTCCCTGCAGGCTGCTGCTCTGGGTGGAAAAGCATACATTGAATATGTACAGATGCCACTGCCTATGTCCTGGTGTTGGTACACTGTGCTGGGGCTCAGAAAAGACACTTCACAGGAGCAGCCAAGGGCCTGGTGCAAGTATAAGAATACCAACCAGGCTGCACTAGCAATTCCACCACGTTGGCAGTTCCATTGCTTAATTTGTGAAAGAAAGAGTGCTGGTCCCTAAGCTCTGCTCAGAAGCCAGTTGCTGGTGCAGTTAAATGTCGGTGCCCCCGAATACCAAGGCGATCAGTCTATAATCCACTTCCAGGCACTCCCTTTCCCTTTTTCTTTCTTTAGCAGGTTCCTGCTTTCTCTCTTTGTTCTGGTTTTGACGTCTTTCTCTTCCTCCATCTTTCTGATCTATCAGCCAGATTCATCAACGGGAAATCGGCTCGCAAAGGGCCAGATTCTGAGACTCTGGCCCTTTGTGAGCGCAATTTTTGCATTTGGGATTCATCACCCCAATGCAAAAATTGCAAATTACAAAATCGCTAAATTGCGAGGAATTGCATTTAAGGAATCTCTATTTGAGATTCCTTAAATGCAATTCATGAACCATTTTGAATTGCGAAATCGCTATTTTTGGCCGCTATTTACCGCGAAGTCTGACTTCGTGGTAAATAGCGAAAACTTAGAAAAAATCAACTTTAGTGCATTTTTCTAAGTTGTATGTTACACACACACACATGTCCTTTGGACATGTTTGTGCGCAACATCAGTCTACATTTACATTTCAGGGGTGCTACACCATGCCATTCCAGTTTGAACCCAGCCAAATGCAAATCAGTATTGACCCTGTGCCCATGGAAACTGTCCAGCCCGAACTGCCAAGCCAGATCCTCCATGGACTGTAAAAAAGCATCCTAATAGCGGTTTCGGTCTTTGAGCCCTCATCAGCCAAGATAGCTTAATTCCAGCGGCATGGAGAGCACCGGACTCACATCTGAGCATACCCGTCCCACTCGGGTGACAAATGCAAGAACAACAGTTGATGGACAGAATGCAGAACAATGTCATATATTCACCCCAGTACAGAGATCTGGGCCTAAATTCATCGTTTTTTTGCTCACCATGCCATTCCAGTTTGAACCCAGCCATATGCAAATCAGTCTTGACCCCGTGCCCCATGGGAACAATCCAGTCTGAACTGCCAAGCCAGGTCCTCCCTGCCTGGAAACAAGCATCCTAGGACCGGTTTCGGGCTTTAAGCCCTCATCAGCCAGGATAGCTTGATTCCAGTAGCATGGAGAGTACGGGACTCACGTCTGAGCATACCCGTCCCACTCGGGGTGACAAATGCAAAAACAACAGTTGATGGAGAGAATGCAGAACAATGTCATACATTCACTCCAGTACAACATCGTTTTTTTGCTCACCATGCCATTCCAGTTTGAACCCAGCCATATGCAAATCAGTCTTGACCCTGTGCCCAATGAGAACAGTCCATGCCGAACTGCCAAGCCAGGTCCTCCCTGGACTGGAAACAAGCATCCTAGGACCAGTTTCGGGCTTTCAGCCCTCATCAGCCAGGCTAGCTTGATTCCAGTGGCATGGAGAGCACAGGACTCACGTCTGAGCATACCCGTCCCACTCGGGGTGACAAATGCAAAACAACAGTTGATGGACAGAATGCAGAACAATGTCATACATTCACTCCAGTACAGAGATCTGGGCCTAAATCCATCGTTTTTTTTGCTCACCATGCCATTCCAGTTTGTACCCAGCCATGTGCAAATCAGTCTTGACCCTGTGCCCAATGGGAACAGTCCAGCCCGAACTGCCAAGCCAGGTCCTCCCTGGACTGGAAACAAGCATCCTAGGGCCGGTTTCGGGCT
Organism: Lissotriton helveticus; assembly: GCF_964261635.1. Classification (NCBI taxonomy): domain Eukaryota; kingdom Metazoa; phylum Chordata; class Amphibia; order Caudata; family Salamandridae; genus Lissotriton; species Lissotriton helveticus. Next base: position 809,811,012 of record NC_136070.1, read on the forward strand.
TTCAGCCCTCATCAGCGAGGATAGCTTGATTCCAGTGGCATGGAGAGCACGGGACTCATGTCTGAGCATACCCGTCCCAATCGGGGTGACAAATGCAAAAACAATAGTTGATGGACAGAATGCAGAACAATGTCATATATTCACCCCAGTACAGAGATCTGGGCCTAAATCCATCGTTGTTTTGCTCGCCATGCCATTCCAGTTTGAACACAGCCATATGCAAATCAGGCTTGACCCTGTGCCCCGTGGGAACAGTCCAGCACGAACAGCCAAGCCAGGTCCTCCTTGGACTGGAAACAAGCATCCTAGGACTGGTTTCGGGCTTTCAACCCTCATCAGCCAGGATAGCTTGATTCCAGTGGCATGGAGAGCACAGGACTCAAGTCTGAGCATACCCGTCCCACTCGGGGTGACAAATGCAAAAACAACAGTTGATGGACAGAATGCAGAACAATGTCATGCATTCACCCAGTACAGAGATCTGGGCCTAAATCCATTGTTTATTAGCTTTTCATGCCATTCCAGTTTGTACCCAGCCATATGCAAATCAGTCTTGACCCTGTGCCCAATGGGAACAGTCCAGCCCGAACTGCCAAGCCAGGTCCTCCCTGGACTGGAAACAAGCATCCTAGGGCCGGTTTCGGGCTTTCAGCCCTCATCAGCGAGGATAGCTTGATTCCAGTGGCATGGAGAGCACAGGACTCATGTCTGAGCATACCCGTCCCAATCGGGGTGACAAATGCAAAAACAATAGTTGATGGACAGAATGCAGAACAATGTCATATATTCACCCCAGTACAGAGATCTGGGCCTAAATCCATCGTTTTTTGCTCGCCATGCCATTCCAGTTTGAACACAGCCAGATGCAAATCAGGCTTGACCCTGTGCCCCGTGGGAACAGTCCAGCCCGAACAGCCAAGCCAGGTCCTCCTTGGACTGGAAACAAGCATCTTAGGACTGGTTTCGGGCTTTCAACCCTCATCAGCCAGGATAGCTTGATTCCAGTGGCATGGAGAGCCAGTCCTAGGATGCTTGTTTCCAGTCCATGGAGGACCTGCCTTGGCAGTTCGGGCTGGACTATTCCCATGGGGCACAGGATCATGACTGATTTGCATATGGCTAGGCTCAAACTGGAATGGCATGGTGAGCAAAAAAACAATGGATTTAGGCCCAGATCTCTGTACTGTGGTGAATGTATGACATTGTTCAGAATTCTGCCCATCAACTGTTGTTTTTGCATTAGTAGTATCGGTAAGTCATATGGGTCACCCCCAAATTTGAAGGTTTATATAAGAAATTGTCTCATAGACAAACATGAAAAGTGCAGATTCATCATTGCGTGAGCAAAGAAATACATTTTCAGCAAATCAGAATGTTGAAATAAAGGATTTCATATAGCCTTACCACTTAAGCACTATCCTGCTACATGAAAATAGATGAGTCTCCTCTGAGCTATTGTCATCTGGAGGTTTCAAAACAAAATAGATACAAAACAACAGGGAGCCATTGTGAATGAATGACATGCTGAGTGCAGGCGCAAGAACCTGGAAGAAATGATACAGCACTGAGCCCATGATAGAGTCTTCCTTGAGAACAGCATCATTCGGAAATAAACAAACATGACTTGCTTAACTTCCAGCGGCAGAAATGATAAACAGTGAACGAGCATTATGAGAAGTCCATTTTGAACAAGATGGCGTCGAGGCCTAGGTGAGGCCTAGTTAGCATAACCCAGAACAAATGCGCTTTCACATGTGACATTCAAATCTTTTCAAAAGCAATAGTATCATATCATTTTTTCAATTTATTTATTTATGATTTTGGAACTCACATGAGATCCACATAAAAGAGCACATAAGAGAAAATTACAATTACATTCAAATACAAATACGGTAGAGAAGCAAAAAAAAACAATTTCATATCCATTAATATAAGTCTAAAAAACATTTAAAGAAGTTCTGTAGCAAAACATTTCATTAGGGGGATTGTAAATGGCATCCATTAAAGAGCTGGCAGTCGAAATACTTAATTGTAAACAAATTGGTCTCAACCACTTTCGTCGGTATAAAAATAGAGCCTGGCATACAAAAAGAACATGAACGATGTCCTGGATCAAATTATGACACTATAAGTATAAGTATACCTATATGAACTTGAGTGTAGAGTACGATTCTGCCCCTTGTTAAATATGCACATTTCTGAAAGCTCCCAAAGGGGTGACTCAGGACTGTGATATTTTAAACCACATCCTAAAACATCCTCCATCCATTCTCTCCTGTCACTGATTCGCTCATTAGGTCGGCTCAGTCTACGTCCAATGAAATAGTCAATACGTTGGTATCCCTTTCAGGAAGCACTTGGGAAGGTTCTTGCTACTTTTTTCAAAGTCCGTTTCATGCCCTGATATTACTTCATCACAATATAAAATGTAGACACAAAACACACCCAGTTTGCGTTCTAGTTGCTTCTTTATTCGTGCAAAAAAGTCTCCGGTTTTTAGGGGCACGCCCAGCACCCGTTTGTTGGAACCTCTCCTTGAACCGCCCCTCGTTTGTTCAGCGTTCGCTCCCACACCGCACCCCTCCATCTTCCCGCCTACTCACCTCGCCGCGGGGTGGGTGAGACCCTGTGCCCCCTGGGGCACCTGAGGTAGCCAGGTCACGCAATGCGTCATCCCCAAAGGAGTCAGGTCGTCATGGCTGTGACCTTCGACGAATGTACAGCTGAGCTCCTAGGGAGAGGCAAGCCCGCCTGTGCATCTTTTTAAACGCTGCCCTCAACGTGCCCTCCCGGTCACTATTTGAACCTGCAGTCGAGGGATTCTTTCACAGGTTGTGGGAAATTTCTTTGAGCAGCTTTTACATAAAATGTGAAACTCTGGCAAACGTTGCCACTGAGAGGAAACACAAAGATAAGAAATCATTCCTCTACAACACAACGAGTTTCCGGCCATTCGTTCCAGAGGTTTCTTCCATTTACATTGCTTATTTATTTTATTTATTTATAAAGTTTAGTTGCACACTCATCTTTTTTCCTGCTATTTAGTAGCAAACATACCCCCAGATTCATCATTGTCATGTTTTGCGAGTCCTTAATAGCGATTATTAAGGAATCGCTATTAAAGACTCGCAAAACGGGATTCATGTAGAAATCGCAATATTTTTTGCGATTTCTACTGCTTCCTTATTTGCGATTCGCTAATTGCGAATCGCAAATAAGGAATGTTTTCCCATTCATTCCAATGAGCCTGAAGGCCCATAGGAATGAATGGGGAGTCATTCCTTATTTGCGATTCGCAATTTGCGAATCGCAAATAAGGAAGCGATTTCAAGGGTGCCAGGGTGTCCAAAGGACACCCTGTAGCACCCCTGAAATGATAATGAACACTGATGTTGCGCACACACATGTCCAATGTGTGTGTGTAACATACAACTTAGAAAAATGCACTAAAGTGCATTTTTCTAAGTTTTCGCTATTTACCACGTAGTCAGACTTCGTGGTAAATGGCGGCCCCAGATTGCGAAATCGCAAATTTAAAATGGTTTATGAATTGCATTTAAGGAATCTCAAATTGAGATTCCTTAAATGCAATTAATCGCAATTTAGCGATTTTTAAAATTGCGATTTTTGCATTTGGGATGATGAATCCCAAATGCAAAAATAGCGCTCGCAAAGGGCCAGATTCTCAGAATCTCGCCCTTTGCGAGTCGATTTCGGCTTGATGAATCTGGCTGCATGGGCCTTATTTATGAAGGTCTTGCGCCGCCGGTGCGTCACTTTTAAAATGACAAAAAGTGACGCACTAGTGGCGCAAGGCTTTCATAAATAAGGCCCCATGGGCCCGATTCACAGAACTAACTTAAGACAAAATCCTAAACTTACTACTTTTGGTATTCACAGAAGTTAGGATTTTGTCTTAAGTTTGTCTTAAGACAAACTTAAGACAGACTTAAGACAAACTTAAGACAAAATCCTAACTTAAGTCTGTCTTAAGTCTGTCTTAAGACAAACGTAAGACAAAATCCTAACTTCTGTGAATACCAAAAGTAGTAAGTTTAGGATTTTGTCTTAAATTAGTTCTGTGAATCGGGCCCCGTAAGTCTGACTTCTTTCAAAGAACAGAAACGTCCAGGGACGGACTGGGACAGGAAATAGGCCCATGCACCAAAATAAAGGTGCCACCCATTAAGGAATTAGTTGGCTTAAAACGTGGGCCTAATTCTGTAATTCGGAGCAGTTCTGTACGTGTACATACATGCTATATAGGGGTTTTGCAAAGTATGGGAGGCTCCCGCCATTTGTGCTTGCTGCAGGCAATGTTTGTCGTAATATCAGAGAAATCAACAGTAAAAAAAACTTCCTACAAGACCATAATAGAATGCCACAACCTGCCATAAATCCGGCACATCCAGTGACCTGACAGACCCTGCCAGATTGCCCCCTATAGGACAGCCCAACCCAGGTAACATCGAATAAGTGCCGTTTAATATTTTTTTAATCTCATGTTATATTTATTTTCCGAACCAATGGAATTATGCGGTACGGTATCCTCACTTTAGAATACAGTGTTAACTAAATAAGTTGCGCAACAGAAAAATGCATATTATGCAGCAACGTAAAGCAATATGTTCCGCGTGTTATGTACATGAAGACAAATTACGATGGATCTGCTGCAATATTATGTATTTGTTTAACGCGGATGTCTAGAGAAGAGATTCTATTGCTAAAACTACCGACGTTTCTTAATATAGGAAACTACACATTTCTTCTGCAGTTAATGATTTTGTCTCTAGTGGATGGGTGGAAACACGTTTTATTTATTTATTTGAAAAGTTTTATATAGCGCTGGCTAGACCCGGAGGTATCAGAGCGCTTTACATAAGGAAGTGGTTATTACATAACAGTGTTACATAGTTACATTAGTTTCTAGAGCAAAACAATTTACACAGTCTTTTCCTCTTTCCAGGATGGAATAGATTGTGTAAAACATAAACAAATTTGCATCCACCAGAAAACAAACCTAAGTGTCCCCGTTTTTTTTGTTTTAAAAGATCCCGAAGAGATTATAAAACGATGTCTAATTTATTTTGTGTATTCCAGTTATATTCTAAAGCTTATCTTCGGTTTCAGGTTCCGTTGTGTTCACTCAACTTGACGTAAGCTGAACACGGAAGCGTCATATATTTTTTATTTACGCACAACCTAGGAATAAAGACCTCGGACCTTAAAAATAAATGCAAGTTGTTTGTGATTCTTCTAAAGTCTGGGTGCCGTCTTGAAATAACTAGCGCTTTGTGTATTTTTTAAACAATGAAGTGAAACATTTTCTTGAAAAAGAAGCCATTCTCTTTTCAGCTCTTTATGAATTCCATTAAGCTACTTTGCACTCTTCTCCACTCCATCACTTGGGTATGTTTACACACTCTTAGTAAAACTGTCCCCTCTAGAAATGCCTGCATGCAGCTGAGCGGTGCCAAAGTAAATTGTACATAGTGGCATCAGGCCTGCACCCTGTGTAGCAGCAATTATACATTTTGGTTTGCTTGAGCTACAAAAGTTTCCATTATAGTCTGCAAATGATGCCCTTGGTTTATATGATAAGTGCAACAAGTTCATTTTTACCCGAAACATGTTGACTCCGTGGGATTGTGATTTCCTGTGGTCCTGGTTATGTGACAGGCAATAGTATTGTGAACAGCCCGCTGCCACAATGGCACGGTAGAAGTGCCCACTTCCAATCAGCCACTTGTGGCATTTGCATTATTATTTATTTATTTAAATTTCCAAATAAGCCTCTCCACTGGGAATGACGTACATACACACTCCCTGTAAGAAAATCAGCAGATGACATAGGACATGACAATGTAGTGGTATCACGAAAAAGAGAGGAGGAGGATAAAGCACCCATACCATCCTCCCATACACAAATCACATATCACATATAAGTAGGGTGCCTGCAGGGAAATCACAGATAGATGGCGACGACCACGGCTGAGTTGCCAAAGGGGTCATCCGATGCCATTAAATTCAGTGGGGTCAGATTATTATGGGAAGGCCATCCCTAGTGGAAGAGGATGTCTCACACACATAATAGTGTCATGCGTCATCATCGGCATCTTCTCCCCACCCCGGTAAGATGATGCCTCCAGGGCGGACTCGACCTCCACGAAGACTTGGCGGTAGGAGGGAGCTCTTACATAAAGCTTACTTGACAGTGCGGGATCCAGAACATCTACAAATCCCTCAAAGTGCCTCGGTTGTTACCTTTATTCACGAGGACTTTGGGTATGACTACAAACAATCAGCACGGCGGGTTGGTGGAGGGCTGTGGCTCGAACCCAGCCCTCAATAATTAGCCTATCTGGTCTGGGGCATTTGGGGTTGTTCGATAACCACTAGGCTCAATTTATTCTTTCTGGTAATGCAAGTGCATCACCGAACAATATAATCACCTAAGAGAGTCCTACCTGTTTTCTTTTCAAATGATTCTTGTAGAAAACCCTTGACTTTAGGGGATACGTATAGGCTGGTCAGGGAGGGGGTGGCGCCCTTTGTAGTCACACTTGCATCAAAAGGTTCACCACTCCAATGAACCTAATAATTCCCGCTCCGGGTCACTGGATTAGTGACATCGGATGACCCCTATAGAAACATAGGACAATGTAGCCATGGGAGAACAGCGAGACAAGGTCTTCGAGTTTCTACTTTTGTCCATATCAACATTATGCTAATTTTCCAACGTTACAGTAACTCTAAAATTCAGCATCTCCCTGTGATATAAATCCCCTATCTTTCCATCTCAAGTGTATCAATGCCTACGCCCGATCTGCTAGAATTACATGGCAACCTCTCCCCACCTGTCTCCTATGCCATCAGTTACTTCTCTACAATTATCACATCAGATTGGTGTCCACTGCGCATGTGTCACTTATGATGGAGAAATCATTGAACATCTTTTGTGTATGAGCAAGAGCAATGCTTTAGATGGGAATATATTAGTGCAGGTGTTCACCAGACATTGTGAGTTGGTTGGGTTAAGAGGCATGGCTAGTGGTTTAGTGGTGTGTCCAGTGGCTGTTAAAGGGAGGTGCTAGGAGGCAGGATATTAAATGAAATTGCCAGATTTTCTAGATGTGCATGCTCCTGTCTGCTGCCCATACAAGTGGAGCAGTCGTTTTGAACTTGCACCAACAAATTTACTGATTTAATATTTTCTTAACTATCCTTCATCAGCATTCTGATGAAAAAACAAAACAAAAAAAACCACATTACAAATACCAGACTCATTGCCGGAACTGAAAAATACTTACTCTTGTATCCCATACCTTAGGTGTGGCAGAAAGGGAGAGGGGTCAAGGGGGTGGAGCCAATGAAAATCAGTGTATGCATTATTTGTGGCAACCTCTGTCCCTAAAAGGAAGGGCAACAAGAAACAATGTGATAGTTAAGCAGGTCTTGTTTGATAAATTAGACACAGACTGGATTTTGAGATAACTGAGCAGATAAAGTATCACTTTAAGCGGCTAAAGGTATGGGTATCCAGTAGGGCTGTGGCCTAAGAGTGAAATTAACAATTGTTTATATGAGTTCCTGCCAATATAAGTAAGGGAGTATCTTTGCACAAGTGGCCTATAATCACAATGGCCTCCTCCCCTGGTCCTCCTCATCATTCTTCTAGTCTCCCTTCCAGTCTTCTCTCCATCCTAGACCTCCTGCTCTTGGTACTAGTTAGACCTTACGGCCTTGGGGGTCTTCCCCCAACTTTTTGCCTGCTTCCCTCAATTTTTCTGTATTCGTTTTAGCAGGCATTAAGGACTTTGTGCACTTTGCCACTGCTAATCAGTGCGAAAGTGCTTGTGCTCTCTCCCCTAAACATGGTATCATTAGATCATACCCAATTACTATATTTAATTTGCTTTTAAGTCCCTAATAAAGTGCACTTCAAGTGCCCAGGGCATGTAAATTAAATACTACTAGTGGGCCTGCAGCACTGATTGTGCCACCCACACATGTAGCCCGTTAATCATCTCTCAGGCCTCCCACTGCAGGGCCTGTTTGTATGCAGTTTACTGCTGCTTCAACTTGCCATTTAAAACAACTTGCCAAGCCTTGAACTCCCATTTAATTACGTATAAGCCACCCCTAAGGAAGGCCCATGGTAACCCAAAGGGCAGGGCACTATGTAAGTAAAAGGCAGGGCATGTCCTTCAATGTTTTACATGTCCTGGTATTGACAAACAGCTATATTATTTTTTCACTGCTGGGAGGTCGACTCTTCTCAGAGGCTAAAATTGGGAATTCCTTAAAATACCTTTAATCTGTAATTCCTGATCAGAAAGGAGCAGCTTTTTCATGTTTCATATCTTTAGAATTGTAATGATAAATCCTCTTTACTGGTAAAGTCTGATTTAACATTACAATTTTAGAAATGCCACTTTTTAGGAAGTGGACATTTCTCTGCTCGTACTGCTCTGTGTGCCTTACTGTCTGTCTCTAATACATGTCTGGGCTAGGTGAAAGATCCCTTTGTGCATTCCTTCTAGACAGCCACAGACACAGGAACAGGATGGGTGTGATTTAGCACCCATCTGCATTCCAAAGGGTCTTCCTGGGCAGGTGGAAAGAAGAGGCTCACCGTTACCCTTCAAAGGGTAGTGGCTGATCCATACGAAGGACTGAAAATGCCCCACTGGTAGTCTGAAGTGAGGGCTAGGATTGAAAGGGATACTGGTGCAATTCAAATCACTCTTTGAGGTTTCCCCTACATCAAAGACACCTTTGCATATAGGTAGTGAGTCCCGACCCTCCCAAATCAGACACTTGTGGACCTACACCAAGTCTCTGTCAGAAGAATGGCAGTGCTACTCAAAGGACTCAAATGAACTTTTTTTTTCTGAAAGGACTGCTGCCCTGCGGCCTGCTGCTCTCTGACTCTGCTGGATGGGGAGCTGGACTCTGCCTTCCCTCAAAAGTGACCTCCACAGGCTTGTTTGCTTGCCTCCTGTTTCCGTAGTCTCAGGGACACAAAAGACTTCTTGCAGTTCTGCGGGCGCTGCCGGATTGTGCCTTCTGTATAAGAGGCAACAAGCACAATTGAGTATGGAGTTACAGTTGGCATAAATCAAAAATCATAGGTCCTCATCACAGTGATAGTTTTTTCTTCTTTATTTTACTTTCTTCAGCCACACTACAAATATGCAGCCAAAGTATTTCACCTTAACCAAAGGCTTCATCGGGGTATGATTGTGAGTTGGTCAGTATACCCCTGTTTGCACAAGGGTCAGATTTACAAGTTGGTAAGTATTTAACACATCCAATAGTTATCGGATGCATTAAATACCTCAATCTTCATTACATTTCGGCAAGTCAAACCTGCCGATATTTAATAGGGGAAAAGCATATGGTATTTACAGTGTCATGTGAATTTTGGTACGTTAAACACCAAAACATGCATGTTATTCCCCACCAACTCATAGTAGGTGTTATGACGTTGAGGAGAATGTATACACATTAATAACTCCAAGCAAAAAGGAAGGTGAGAAAATAGTTGAAATTTCAACTAAAGGGGGGAATGTTACATTGAATGTAGGAAATGAAGAAGGTCCACAGCGTTGGCTGTGATACATCTAATAATAAAAGAAGAATAGAGAAAACCAGAAAGAAGGATTTGTACTCATTGAATGGACTCTATCCGTGCTTAAATACATACATGTTGGGGTGGTACAACTTTAATACATGATTAGAATATACCAGAGGAGGCTAAACAGATTTATCCTTCCAAGTGGGCTCTGGCCTTAGCTCCTGCTCTATATCGCAATCAAGCGGGTTGGGATAAGGATTCTCCTTTGCATGTTATTCCATTACGCTCTGCCCCCCAACCTCAATATCCCATTAAACGGGAAGCTAAAGCATCTGATAGTGACATTTTGACACAATTGGAGTATCAGGATATAATTGAGCCCTGTGTTTCATCAATGAATAATCCTCTTTTTCCGAAATTGATACCGGATGGTTTGTATCGTATAGTTTTGGACTATAGACATTTAAATAGTCATGCTCGTACCTATGCAGTACAGAACACACATAGTTCAGGCTTCGTAAATAATATTGTACGTAAAAAGTTCAAAACCACCTTAGATATTTCAAATAGATTTTTCAGTAGCACATTGGCTCTGGAAAGTTGTGACTTGACCGCATTCAGCGTTCTCGGCAATCAGAAACGTTAAGCGAGATTGCCTGTGGGTAGTAAGAATAGCCCCAGGGTTTTGATGGACTCATTGTGTCAATTTTACATGAAATTAACCCAGATGGGTTTTCATATGTTGAAGACTTTTACCTGATGAATGATGAGCTAAAGCCCCATCTTATGCGTGTTGATCGCATTATTATGTGTTTTTCCGCTTTGGGTTTACAAATTCAATTTTGCCAAGTCTCCTATTGCATTCTTGGTGGTTCTTTTTCTTGGTTATGAGTTAAATATTGAGGTTAGGGGTTGGCACCCCACTTTTTGGACAAGTGTGCTCAATTGCAACTTCCGACCACCCTCAAAAAGTTACAATCATTTATGGGTTTCTTGAATTTCTGCAAAACCTACATTTCAGATTATGCTCAGCGTATCAAACCTTTATACGTGTTGATACAACCTTCTTTTTTGTCTTCCAGTTGGCTTACAGAACACACAATGATACTGCACTCTTTGCAGGCTGATTTGCTTGCAACTCAATACTTGAAAGCTAGAGACAAAACTACCAATTTGGTCATACGGATTGTACCAGGTCAGTGGGATTCACTTATGTGACTTTTAATGAAGGGGATACAGTTCCCTTAGCTTACAAATTGCATGTGTATACTCTGGTGGAGTTACATTTTTCATCTACTGAAAGGATTTTAACAGACGTACATATGGCAATTCTAAAGGAACGCCCTCTGCTCAAGGCAAAATCATCTTTGTCATTTCACCGGTGCTGGGTTTAGAACCTGTCACAAAGGCGAGTGTACCCAACTCGAAAGCTCTGCATCCGCGTTGGATACAATGGGTTACTTCTTTGACGTCGGCGGATGTCAATTTTGTTTTTGATCCTTCTTTACAAACAAAAGAGTTTCTTCAAAATGAACATGTTCATCCTCTTCCTCCGTCCCTTCTTCCGCTTGATCAGTATAATTGTATTATTTACACTGATGGTTCTGCGAAACCGGCCATTAGTTTTGAACAAGTGTACTCTGCAGCCTGCGCAATTGTTGCGGGTACGATTGAGAATGGTGATTTTAAATCTTTCCTAGTTCACACGCAAACCATTGGAGATTGCATGGCATAATTGGCCGAGTTACGGACTTTATTTCTGGCTCTTGAGTTTGCTGATCCTAAGTTACCTACACTTGTTGTGTGTGACTCTTTCTACTGTGTACAATCATTTAATGACAACTTATTTTTTTGGAAGCAAAATGATTATCGAGATTCTAAAGGTAGCGCAATAAAGCATTAAACGCTTTGGTCTCGAGTGGCTGCTCTTAAGGAACAGTTGCCACTCACACGTTATACATACACTACGGCATCAGCGTGTGGGAGCACACACTGTAGAAAATTCTATGGCTGATTACGCAGCCAAATCTGCAGTAGCCACATGTTCAGTTGCAGCTGTTAAAAGGTCCATGACCAAAATTGATGATGATATTTTGGTGGCTATATCCACATCAAGGCAAGGTACTCCTTTTCCACAGGGTTTCCCTTCACATTATTCTTATCATTTATCTACTGAAAAAGTACAGTTTGTAACCATTCCAACTGTTGGGGATCATTTGAATCCCAACGAAGACAGCAGACTTTCTTCAATCATGGCCGCCCATAAAGGGATGGCTCTGCTCTCGCTGGGGTGATGGCACCAATTTCTCTTTTACAACAACTCTATTGGTGGTGCAGTTAATATCAACAAACATGTAAATATGTTCTTTCCTGTGGAATTTGTAAACATATTAGGAGTTCTCCTGTTTCGCGTCCACCACAGACTCATCTTTTCATTTCTAAACACCCTTTTGGGTGTATTTACATTGCTCACTGCGGTCCTTTATCATCAGACACAGCTTTCAAATATATTTTGGTTGTAGTGGATTCATGCACTAGATTCCTCTGGGTTTGGTCACAGCACTGCTCTGATGTTTGTACTATTATAAAAGATTTGCATGTATTTGTAGGGACTTATGCCTGTGGCGCTTTTCATTCTGACCAAGGTCCGGCTTTTGCCCCTAATGCTTACTATGATTCAATTAAGTCTAAGGGAGTGCAGGTATGTTTCTCATCTCCATATAGGCCAGAGGGCAACTCTTTTGTGGAGCTGATGAACTGTGATTTAAAGCAGACTTTAACAGCAAGGGTATTAGATACAGGCAGTGTATGGCTGACTCACCTCTACGGTGTTTAACATACACTAAACAATCCCCCTAAAAGATCTCTGGGTGGACGGAACCCCTACCAAATGCTCTTTGGCATTAAGATGTTTGTGCCTGACCTTGATGGTCTAGACGTTGTGGCAGCTGCCGCAACGTTTGCCATAGATAACCACTGTGCTATGTTGTAGGATCTACAAAAGAATCGGGATGCTCTAGCAAAATCCCATTTGCCCTCACCAATGGATGCAGAGGTGCTGATTCCTGTTTCTGGCTGGCTTCCTAAAGTTGGTCATTTGGTCCGGGAGAATGTGGTGAACAAGAAGGAATTTGGTTCCACATACCGTGCTCTGGTCCTGGTCCTTGGTCTTAAGGGAACCCGAACAGTGATTTTACATCCATTACCTGGATGCAAGGACAATCTCTTCATTTCCATTGAACATGTCAAGTTACACCATATGGCCGATACTCAATAGTATGCCTACAAGCATCCTACGTCGGGATGTTTCATTACAGCAAATGAATTCTGTTGCCACCGATTCCCACTGACTGCCAGAAGGGGAGATCGCGTCTTCAACTGATCCTGCGCCAGTTTTACCTTATACCACTTCAAGCGCAGAAATTGAATATACTTCCCCTCCAATTGAACTCTCTGCCACTGGACACAGTCTATGACTTCTAATCAAGAACAGCCCTGTTGTTTCAGCTCAGTTTCAGTGGTTATTACATCGACCAAGATAGTTTTTCTTCAGACACTTCTTCATTGTCTTCGGCTATCATACTGCCCCCTACATGGATTTGTGTTTTTATTGCATGGTTAAAACAAACTTTCCTGGTTCCCCCCTGGGCCTACATCTGGATCATGTTGTCGATGGTGTTCCTCTTCATGTGGATTCGATTCAGTCCCGATAGCTGATGGCACTGTTTGGGATAAAGTCCCATTCAATGTAATTGGTCCTACGGAGCCCTACAAGTACCCTATGTCTTCTGTGTTTCCTTAGGTGTTGTTGTTATACCTGGCGTGCATTTAGATGATTGGGATGTCAATACTGTGAATTCTTTATTTTCTGAATTGCAATACTAAACTGTTTTTGATGCAGAAGATTTGTATCTGAATTCAGCAAATTACGCTGAATTATTTTGTTACCAACACTAATCACATTCTACATAAAATAAGTACTCCATAGGTATCTTTTAATTATACACAATGGGAGTACTGTCCTACACCCTCTAAAGGGGGTTCCAAAACGCAACGTATGAAATCTACATATTTTAGTGGTTTCAATCTTTCAGACCCCACAGCATATTATTTCAAGTTAAAGCCCCCAATTCAGACAAATATATGCATACCCAAACTAAGTTAATTTATTCCTCAACATTCGTAGCAAATATATTACTCAAAGGTTACGATTTTTGGAAGGACACTATTGGTTTGAAAATGTATTTGGGGCACCGGATTTTGGCAGGTGCAGGGTATTGAGTCCCTACATCGTGCTTGTCTAATACCATCGCATATAATATTTTAAAATCAGACGGTACAACAAACTACATGTTTCAGTTTAGCCGCCTTAAAAAATTTGAATATACCCACTATTCCATCTCTGGCTCCAAATGCAAAGTGGTAAACACATACCTATACCTATACTATAGAAGAACTATCTTCTATGATACAAAATGGCCCTTTTAATTCATCTATAATTAATCCAGAGGGTTGGGCGCTTTAGCCGATTGACACAAATACTTGTCATTTACGCTTTATGAATGCTACACGTGAATTTACACAACATAGACAAGATCCACGCTATCTGCATTCGCATAAATGTACCACTTATTCAGTTGGGAAATTATACCAGCAATGGTTGGAGCATTCCACACTGTCATCTGTGAAACACCATCTAATTCTGTTGTCAGGTGACATTGATCTTTCAGATTTCCTTTTAGGACCAAAGTCCCCTCGAGCCAAACGTTCTGTGTATGCTGCATATAATTAATTTTGGAAACTTTCACAGATGGAAGCAGTTGTTCGCTTACACCAAATAGATCAGGATAATTTGGATAAAGTTCTTGCAGTCGTTTATAACAGCATAAACACGTTGTCTTCTCGCAGATACACTTTAGATAATGTTGTCCTTTTGTCATTGATATTATTCAGAGTGATGTGGCTACTTTGTATCATGGTCAGAATCAAATACGCTCTGTTATGCAATTTGGATGGACTTTAAAATCACTTAAACATGGGAGAGTACCATGGAATTACCTGAATGCTTCACCATTATTTTTACCTTTTAATTTGACTGACAAACAAAAACTTATGTCAATGAAAGATGCAACAAATACTATGTTACACATTGAAAAATTAGAAGAGTTACCATTTACTTTAGCAGAGACAGATTCAGCAGCCTGAAAAATTCATGGGGTTATTTCATTACCTAGCTCACTATTCTAATTTACCGCTTACATGAAACACTATCCTATGGGTAGATACGAATCGCTTGGGAGCAGGTACATACATGAATTGTGGTCTTTGTCATTTGCATTCCGTTGTCAGCGGGCAGACGGATGTTTTTCTCACAGGGGAGGACTGTGACTCTAGGTTGGCTACTTCCTTGTATGTTCAGCCCCTAATTTAGCTTGTTTTTTTAAAAGAAACCCCTGTTACAGCTGTTATTCCCACTCTTACTCTACTTTCTAAAGGCAGTAATCTCATTCTCAACAATCAGAACTGCTGCGGTTTATGGGCAGGCATCCCGTACATTGTAACTGTTTCACAACAAGATACTTGTTGCATCAACGTCCTGTTTCCCCCGCATTGGAAGTGTATATAGTTCACTGTGGCCTTCCATTTCAACTTTGAAAACAGATTTCAATAAGCTAAGCAGACTCAAAGTATTATTGTTTCAACACGAAGTGACCCTCACGTCCGCTCGTGAGACCTACAAGTTGCCGGTGGCGAGAACATCAAGGGAAATTCAATCTTTGTTAAATACGAATCTCCCCTTACACTTTGGTGAATCAATACACTGTGGGGCATATTACCAAGGGCCTTATCGCCGCTTTTGCAGGAATTTTTCCCGCTAAAGCGGCAATAATTTTATCGCCCTATTACCTAGCTGTCGCTAACACCAGTTAGCGACAGCTAGTAGGAGATAGCGATCATCTTGGGGCCCACTTTGCATGTCAGCGATACTTATCGCTAATGACGTGCAAAGTGGGCGTGCCAAGATGTTAGCGACTGTAAACAGTCGCTAACATCGCTATCTCCTATTACCTACAAAGGCGTACTTTTGGAAATATTCGCACTAAGCGCGAATATCTCCAAAAGCTAACGCCTGCCCAGAGCAGTTCTTAGCCATGTTATCCAATGGTGGGTGGATAACATGGCTAAGAGCATTAGCTCGGTAATGCATGAATATCGCTGACATTTCAGCGATATTCATGCATTACGGCCGATTTTTATCGCTTTTGAGATAAACCTTGATAATAGCAAGGTTTATCTGCGTTAAAAATTGGCGGAGCTCGGCGATAATAATATTGCAGCTAAGCCAACACAGCGATAATTATCGCTGGTTGTTGGTAATATGCCCCTAAATCTTTAATGCGTATGATACGGTAGGCCTGGCCCATTTTTTTCTTTAATTGTGGGATCCGGCCTTGTGTCCTCTTTTCAGACTATTTTTGAAGTAATGCCTGCCTTTGTTCACTCTGTTTTGTCCAGCGTATTTTGGGGGTTCCCTCTGCTGCTCCTCCTGGGTTGTGGCATCCTGGTACTTCTATTGCTATTCCATAGCAGCTGCTCGATCCGTGGTTCTGCCAGGCCAGGAACAGGTGCAGTTGTACCATGAGCGGATGCGACAGCTTTTTGGTTTGATGCCATTGGAAGCTCTCGATGTCGACTATTCACTAATGCTCCACTTGTGTGCAACTTTTGTTCTACTGCATCCGGTGCCCCTTTCAGCAGGCACTAGATGTCTGCCTGACCACCACGTCACACACTGCCCTGGATTTTGAACTGTTGATGGGTCAGTTGATTTCCCATAACCAGGACTGTTGCTTGGGTATGTGGCTACTGTACAATCCCTTATTGGGACCGGAGGTCGTCGTGAGTCCCGGTGCCCTTGCACAGCGCCTCTTGGATCTTAGTTTCATCAAAATTGACACGTGTTACCCAGCAATGCTCCTAATGGCCACTGGATATGAGGAGCATGTCCATTCGTTTGAATTGCTTAATTGGATGGCAACGCTTTTCTCTTTGAACGGCTCTGACGCCTTATTGGAGCTTATGGGATTCCACTTAGCACTCGATATTTTGGGCCAGAATAATACGCTGTAATTGGATATGTTTTTGCCTATAAACTTGTTTTACTCTCATAGCTCTTTCATTTTTCATTTTTCCTTTGGACTTTTTCTATTGCAATCTTTTTTTTCTTAACATTTTTATTTGCATTTTGTTAGGTAACAACAATACAATCATGTCATTTTTGGTCATCGCACCCTCGCCCCAACCTCCC
Source organism: Lissotriton helveticus (assembly GCF_964261635.1). Lineage (NCBI taxonomy): Eukaryota > Metazoa > Chordata > Amphibia > Caudata > Salamandridae > Lissotriton > Lissotriton helveticus. Next base: position 809,827,901 of record NC_136070.1, read on the forward strand.
ACCCACCGATCATCACCATTAATAGCAATATATTGTCATTCATAACGAGTATTTTTGCCGGAACAGTCTCGGGCTTATGTCTGTATTGCCTTATCGGGGAACTTGCCTCCGTACCCACTCCCCTCTTCGTCTCCTCTTTCCACATCTCCTCATTAAAGTCCTCCGTCAAGTCCATGATATTTCCGCCATTTACTCAATACTCTGCCAAATTTCTTAGGGCACCCCCTAGCTTTATATGTGACCCTTTCAGCTGCCATGTACAAATCTAGACCTCTCCGCCATTCCTCCAGCTGCGGAGGGGAGGCCACCCCCCACTTCCTCGCCACATCTCTCTTGGCCTCTACCAACGCCAGAACCAGGAAGATCAGGAGTGGGCGTGCGAGATCTACATCGTTGGTCATACCTAGCAGGACCAGTTTAGGGTCTGGTGGCAAGGGAGTTTCCAGCACATTCCCCAGTTCATTCAGTACCTCTGTCCAGTAGGCTTGGATTATCGGGCATGTCCAGATCATATGGTAGAAGTTCCCTTCCCCCTGTCCACACCTCAAGCAGTTCTGGTCGCCGCTCAGGAAGGTTCGACCATAGCTCCTGGCCCCTAGGGTCATAGAGAATGGACTTATGCCAGTTTATTCTGTAACCTGCTTGGGCCCCATATCTTTCCAGTTCTGAGAATAGGGCCGGTATCGTGGATTCAGGGTGTGTGATATACAGAAGGACATCGTCCGCATAAAGGGATATTTTTTCCTCTGCAGTATCTGCTCCCCCAGATGGAAACCTCTAATGCCCGGGTTTTGCCTAACTGCACTTGCGAGTACCTCAATTGTTAGTGTAAAAAGAAGAGGTGACAAGAGGCACCCTTGCCTGGTCCCTCGTCTCACAGGGAAGTCCCACGAGAAAACCCCATTTACTTTGACCTTCGCTCTAGGGTCAGTATACAATAATTGAATCCATTTTCGAAAATTGGGGCCAAAACCAAGCCTATCCAGGACTCCCGCCAGAAAGGGCCAGTGGACAGCATCAAATGCCTTCTCGGCGTCTAGGGAGAGGAACCAGTGTGGGTCCCGTCTATTACCCACCTCTTGCAGCCAGTTGTGGGTCCGTCTGGGATTAAATCTCGTGGCCCGTCCCGGGAGAAACCCGGTTTGGTCCAAGTGTACCAGTTCTGGGATTACCTTCCGCAATCTAAGAGCCAAAATGGTCGCCAATTGCTTCACCTCTATATTTAGGAGGGAGATAGGGCGATACGATGAACATTCATCATGTGGTTTACCTTCCTTGTAGATCTGTACGATCGTCGCCATGCGAAGATCTGGGGGCAGCACCCCCTCTTGAGCAGCCCCTTCAAAAAGCCCTAGTAGATGGCGGGCCAACAGGTCCGACGTCCGCTTGAAAAACTCTGCCGGGAACCCATTCGGGCCAGGTGACTTCCCTGCCCACAATTTTGTTAAGGCGGTTTTGACTTCGTCAATTGTAATTGCGGCCTCAAAGTCATCAAGGTCCTCGGCTGCCAGCAATGGGAGATCCAGGTGGGACATGTATTGTAGTGCCTCTTCTCGTGTTCCTAATGCCCTCTCCTCATAGAATTGCTTGTAATGGGTAGCAAAAGCCTTTGCTATCTGAGCGTCTGTCCCCGTCAGGTTCCCCTGGGCGTCTCGGACCTGCTCTACCCACCTGTCATCCCTTTCCTTTCTGCTAAGCCAGGCCAACAATTTTCCCGACTTGTCTCCGACGTCGTATAGACGATGGAGTGTCCCCAGCGCTTGCGTCTTGGCCTCTCCCGTGACCATGTCTCTATATTGGCCTTGCACATCTAGTAGTCTACGGAGGGATTGTGTGGTACCAGCAAGTTGGTGTTCCTTCTCCAGGGTCACGATCTGGGTCTCTAACGCCTCAATGTCCCTCTGGACCCTTCGATTCTCCTCCGCCAGTCTATTTTGCGCCCTATCCCTCATGACCGCCTTGAAAGCCTCCCATAAGACCACTTTAGAGGATACTGACCCCTCATTTTCAGCTAAATAAATTTTGATATCAGCTCTGAGGCCTTTCAAGATGGTCTGGTTTTGTAGGTCCCAGGCTGTCAGTCTACAGGACCCTTTCCTCTTTTCTTTTCTCTTTCCTACTGTCACCAGAAGCGGGGAGTGATCCGAGATCCCTCTGGCTCTATACTCCGCTAGGTTGTCTCTTGTCAGAAGATGGCGGGCAAGAAAAATATAGTCTAGCCTCGAGTAGACCTTATGAGCGCCTGAAAAAAACGAGTAGGCTCTCACGTCCTGGTGGAGCCATCTCCAGACATCTGGCAGTCCTAGAGTGGAGACCATCCTGGATAGTAACGTCTGGGTCTGGTCTCTGGTCTTGTCTCCCGATCTGTCATACGTCTGGGCCAGGACATCATTGAAGTCCCCTCCCAGCACTTGTATCGTATCGGAGGAGTCAAGGAGGATGTCAGTTATCCCTTTCAGAGTAGCTGCCTGCAGTTTAGGGGGTGCATACGCCGAGACGATTGTGTATTCCTGTCATCCCCAAGTGCCTCTTACTCCTACAAACGTCCCCCGTGAGTCAGACCATACTTGCGTAACACGGAACGGTGGTGTCTTCTTAATCAGTTTGGCCACCCCCCTTGAGCCTGTAGTAAATCCTGCATGTCCGAGAACTTTGTACTGTCCTCTGGCTAGGAAGCCACATTTAGTGCCCTGGAGGTGTGTTTCTTGTAATAGGATTATGTCTGGTCCCATCCTTTTTATATATGTATTAACTAGGCCACGTTTGATCTTACTTCCTAGCCCATTTATGTTCCATGTTAAGATCTTAAGCCCCTCTTGCTCTCTCTGCAGCTCTATGTGGTTAGCCGAAATCCGGTCGGGTGTCCTGGCATGTGGTGCATATTCTCTGTGCGAATGGAGTGTCACGGGCGCTGGCCCGCCTGACCTTCCTGACATGTTCCTCTCCCCACCCCTGGCCTCAACTCCCTACCTCTTCCCATCTCCCCTCCCCATCTTCTTCCCTATTCCAACCAAACTCAGAAAAAGAACCCCTGTAACTCCCTTCCATCCCCCCACCCTACCTCCCTCCCCCCGTCGCCCCCTCCCCATCAGGGATGAGATAGGACACACAGGCGGAGAAGGTCTGTCGCCCTTCCCAAATGTACCCCATATAAACGCACTTCAAACAATTGTGGCTGCCAAAGTCAAAAAACAGCGGTGTTTCCCACAGATTCCACTGTCATAAACATAATAGTTACAAGCTGTAAACACAATGGATATATAGTGTGTGAAACCACTTGCGTGCTTCCGTGCTGAGCCAGTAATTCTTCCATCATCGGTCCCTCTTAGATCATGCATTTGAGTATGGAACGTCCCCTTGTGAGGACTGGACCTCTTTGGCTGCATCCTTTTCTAGTTCATTAATAGCCTCCACCAGGGGATGTAACGACTGGTCCTCTGTGTCTTCCCCACCTGAGTTGGCGCCTTCGATTTCCTCTTCCCCTTCGGATCTTGCATTGCTTTCCAGGCAGCGAAACCTAGACCCGTCCTGGTCTTGAATAGTGAAGTTTGTGTCTCTGCGTTGTCGTGTGGTCATCGGATTCCACGTAGGATATGGCATCGCCTTTACCCGGTTGGAGCCTTGTGTACTCCGCAGCCTCTGTGTCTTCGGTGCCCCCCATTGGGATCTAGGAGCAGTCCTTTTCTCCGTCTCCCCCCTCATCTCTCCCTCTCGTCTCTGGAGTGTGGGGCGTTCCTCTAGCCGTTGCCATGCATCCTCCGGGTGGGTAAAGAAATACATCTTTTCCTTGAAGATGACATTGAGTTTGGCGGGAAGAGTAGCATATAACGGATCTGAAGGTCTCTTAGCTTGGCCTTCACTGCATCAAAGAAGCGTCTCTGTTTCTGGACTTCTTGACTGTAGTCGGGGAAGATCATTATCCGCGCACTAGCCATCGGTATGTCACCCGGGTTTCCGTGCTTCACGGAGGATTTCATCTTGGTCTGCAAAGTTCAGAAATCTGGCTATAATCGGGCGCGGTCTCTCCCCTACCGGTGGTTTCGCCAGGAGCGCCCGGTGTGCCCTCTCAATTATGAAACAGTTGGAGAAGGTCGCCTTGGGTAAAGTCTGTATCAGTCATTTACGGAGGAATTCCACCATGTTAGATCCTTCAATTCCTTCCCTAAAGCCCACAAAGCGGAGGTTATTGCGTCGGGCCCTGTTTTCGGCATCATCCACCTTCCACTGTAGGTGTTTATGGGAGGCCATGAGCTCCTTCATGTCCTTCTGCAGCGAGTGGATAGTGTCTTCCGCCTCCCCCAATCGAGTTTCGGCCGTAGTCACCCTCTCCGAGAGGTTGCGGAAATCTTGGCGCAAAAGCGTTACCTCTGAACCTACTTCCCCGATCTTGACCTCCAATGCCGCCCTGGATGCCTGAATGTCTTCCCTGGACGCCTGGATGGCACCCATCAGAAGCGCCGTGTCCGACCTTGGATCCATGGCCTCCGTGCCTGGCAGAGCAGTGTGGGGGGCCGACGCGTATCTATCTAGGGTGGCTTGACGAGGGACCTTGGGTGCCGTTTCCTTCTTTCCCATCCTGGCAGTCTGGGGGGGGATGCCATATGTGCAGTGGAGGCCAAGCCAAGTCTCTGCTGCCGTCGCTGGTTGACTCAGAGTCCGCTGTGGTCTGTCGGGTCAGCAGTGTATCAGTAGTCCAGGTGTGTCCCGCCCCAGGCGCAGTGCAGCCTTGTATGTTTCCCCCTCAAGGCCGACGGTGATGACCTTCCAGCGCGCCGCCCAGCCCTTCCAGGGAAGAATGGTCAAAGTCTTTGCCAAAAAGTGTGCTGCCCACCCCCCAGGGTCCACCTGCCGGTTTTCACTTACTAATGGCTTTCGGTGGCCCTTGCATGCCCCCGGCTCTTGTTCTGTTGATGTTGGGGCCCCTGTTCCGTTGGGCTGGTTCCCAAGGGTTCCGGTCTCGTCTGGGGGTAATGAGAGGGCCGCAATCTGTGCAGGGGGTGTGCTTCCTTTGTCCCGATGTCTCGCCCCGGCCTGGCAGGGTCTCGGGCCGCTAGCGTGTGGCTCCCCCTGTTTTCTATTGCAATCCTGACCACTGCCTGAGACTTTGGTTCTGCTTACCTGTGACTTCTGTGTCTGTCCAGTGCTAACGACCTGAACAAAGGGAGGGTGTTACATGGGCCGTAGCAACATTTTTGTTCTTCCTTATGTTGGCATGAGCACATTGCAGACAGACCGGTGCTTTGCGCACGTTACTACAAGAGTTTATTTTGCATTTGACATTCTGAAACTTTCACATACGATATACAGTTGTTTTCACACTTTGCAGGTTCCTGGGACTTAGTCTGAACATTGTGAACAAGGTCGAACGACAATTCCCCTTGTTATTCTGTTCTGGTCAGGCGCCAGCACCTACAAAAAACATGTATATGCAGCTGCTGTTTGGGAACACCTACTTTGGTCTAAGTGGAATACACGAATAGGTAGCACACACTTGGAGAGGGACCTTTCCAAGGAGAAGAGCATGACAGCACCTATGATGTAGATCCACCATCTAGAGACTGAGTTACAGGTTCTGCTGATAACGCCCATAGATCTTCTCATATATATTCATCTTGCTTCTAGACAAGAGGTGGGTGGTTAGATTATATGGTCATTTATGATGACAGTTCCTTTCATGATTTACGGACCACTTGCTATTCTGTCTGCATTTATACTATGAGTTTTTCTGCTAATTGTGGCACGTATATGGCACACTAGAGCACGTTAGTTAAAATACATATGTAAAACTTGTTCATGTCTCTGTCAGATGTTATTGTGGACGAGTACAAGAGTGTGAGCAAAAGAGTGTATCTTGCGACCGCGATTCCTGAGAGAGTCGAAAGTGTTGTAGCCTGGAGTGTCTAATCACTTGCTCCTATGTGAGTAAGTATGAGTGCAAGTGGGACAAGATAGCTAGTCGGTCCCGGGCTCATGGGTACTAAGGTGGTAGGGTGACTCAGTCCCTATATGCTAAGGTCCCATAATCCCACGCATAGTTCTGTGTTTCCACAGAATCCCTGCAACAGGATGCATTAAATACCTCAACCTTTGGGGGAAAAAGCATATGGTATTTACAGTGTCAGATGGATTTGTTGCGTTAAACACCAAAATTCGATGTCATTCCACACCAACTCAGAGTAAGTGATATTTATCGCACCTCATAAATAATGTACCATATGGTATCGTTATTTATCAAGTGCGATACAAAACACCTAAATTCTTAATCATGGCAATAGACACAAATACCTAAAAATCTTGCAACGCAAAAACAACAGTTGATGGGCAGAATGCAGAACAATGTCATACATTCACCCCAGTACAGAGATCTGGGTCTAAATCCATCGTTTTTTTGCACTCTACGCCACCGCAGTTCAGACATGGCCATATGCAAATCAGCCTTGACCCTGTGCCTCCTGGGAACAGTCCAGCCCGAACTGCCAAGCCATGTCTTCCCTGGACCGGACTCAAGCATCCTAGGACCGGTTTCTGGCTATCAGCCATCATCAGCCAGGATAGCTTGACTCCAGAGGTGTGGAGAGCACGGGACTTATGTCTGAGCATACCCGTCCCACTCGGGGTGACAAATACAAAAACAACAGTTGATGGACAGAATGCAGAACAATGTCATACATTCACCCCAGTACAGAGATCTGGGCCTAAATCCATCGTTTTTTTGCTCACCATACCATTCCATTTTGAACCTAGCCATATGCAAATCAGTCTTGACCCTGTGCCCCATGGGAACAGTCCAGCCTGAACCGCCAAGCCAGGTCCTCCTTGGAGTTCCCAACAACATCAATCTTCGTTTTTTTTTAATGCATCAGACTACAAGACATGTAGGATACTTACAAAGCACCTTAAACTCGATTGTAAAACATCCAGAGCCCTCGGAGTACACCATTGCTGGGTTTTACCATTCAAAATGCCAGCACACAGCTCCACACAACTCTTACAATGCAACTTTGTCAGGATTTACTTCACTGGTGCTTGTTAATTAGCCCATTCTTATGCTCACCTGGAATTAGAGGCATGGGGTAGAGAGGGGGACTGCAGCACCCCCAAAAATAACTGTGTTGGAGTTGAAAAGGTGTATGAGCAATAAAAATGTCTTTAAATTGTTGTTTTTTCTGTCACATTTGCTGCGTGTTAAAAGACAAAGGTCAAATGTCAGGTATGTCCTCCGACAAATTGCTGGTTATTAAGAAACTGGTGTTTACTTTTATTTCCCTGACTGCAAAGTGAAAGGATTTTTGTAAAAGTGACCTAGTTTACATTCTTGCTTCGGTGCAGGAAGTGAAAGGAAAGGGTGTAGGCTGTCAGTTTTTTTGTAACACACAACATAAATATCAGTAAACGAACTATACACAGGTATATTTCAAAATATATCAGCAATTAGGAAAAAACAAATGAAGTACATTTTTTTTAATTACGAAGTGTGATGGAATCAAAGATTTTAATAAAATCAAAACAAATCAAGACACATGACTTGGTGAAGCTGCATTTCCACACATCATCATTAACATGCTATATAGTAGTTTTGCCAGTAAAACTACATGTCTATGCAAATTTAGTGACTTTTTCAACTGAAAATGTGCCGTCTGTAAATGACAGTGCGCTAACACAGCAGTGCTCCAAGATGCACCATCACCTACATACTGCACCCTTACCGCTCTCCTGCTGAATGGGCGTTGCACATTTGCTACACGTTTTTTTTCTGTGATACTTGGATTTTTCACAAACCCTATGACTATTACCGCACTGTTCTTTCAAAAAATAGACTATTGTAAAGGCCTATTCCTGACCGCCAAACAAGAATACTCTGAATACACTCCAGATGGTCCAAAATGCAGAGGCCAGATTGCTTCTTGGGATATCAACACATCAGTCGTCTCCCAATCTATCCTTTTACTTCACTGGCTCCCAGTGAGAAAACGGGTAATGTTTAAGTCTCTACGTATAGCTTTTAAGGCCCTTCATCTTGATGGCCCAGAATCCAACAGCTACACGTTTTTTTCTGTGATACTTGAATTTTTCACAAACCCTATGACTATTACCGCACTGTTCTTTCAAAAAATAGACTATTGTAAAGGCCTATTCCTGACCGCCAAACAAGAATACTCTGCATACACTCCAGATGGTCCAAAATGCAGAGGCCAGATTGCTTCTTGGGATATCAACACATCAGTCAGTCTCCCAATCTATCCTTTTACTTCACTGGCTCCCGGTGAGAAAGCGGGTAATGTTTAAGTCTCTGCGCATAGCTTTTAAGGCCCTTCATCTTGATGGCCCAGAATCCAACAGACAGCTCTTTCAATGGTACACCCCTTCTAGGGCTTTAAGATCTTCCTCTCAGGCCAATTTGGTTGTATCTAAAATCAGAGAGTCACCTGGGGAGGCAAGAGCTTTGCAGTGGCCACTGTCAAACTTTGGAACTAGATGCGCCTCTAACTAAAATCTATAAACAACCTGCTTACCTTTCGAAAGGCTCTTAAAACATGGTTGTTTAATAATTAGCTCACTACTCATACAGTCCTTTTTACGGTCTGCACTTGTCTGGTCAGGTCACCCTTCCTTCCACCCATTGAGAGTTCTACCGCCTAGACACCCATAGGTAGTAGCACACTTTGAAAATTATAATTTCATTTTATTATGACTCCAATGTTATAACATTGATGTAGGCACTCCCACTCTGAAAATTGTTCCAACACTGCTGCTCTCACCCCAGTGCCATTGCTTCATAGCAAGTGGCTTATGCAAGCATGCACAGAGTTAAAATGGCCTGTATTCAAAATCTGAGATTTCTGCAAAGGTTACCCCTGAAAGCCCAATAAATCCAGAAACATGATTTACATATGGAAAACCACCAGAAATGTTGCCTGACTGTCCTGTCCCTGCAGTGACCAACTTTCAGATGCATAGGCCCAGGTCTGGTGGTTGTAGATGGGAGACAGCAATACTTTCTGGGGACGAGGCGTGTTTTGTTCCTATCAGAGGTGGACGAGCCACTGAACGCTGGAGCCAGGCTCAGTTCAAAGTTCTTTTTTTTTTTTAAATCCTCGAGCCCAAAACGAGCCAAGCCTTCATGTAGCTTCAACCTGTCACCAGGCTCTAATCTCATGCACCGAGAATTAAACACAAAGGTAGTGAACTTTGATGTAAAACATGCGAAAGACAGGGATACCAGTTTAGAAGCTGAACCCCACAATGTAGAACAGAAATAGTAGAATCAATTACTGTTTTCTCTCTTCACCAATTTGTGCAATCCATGATGATGATTTTTTTTTCTCTGAGCCTCTTTTTCTTCATTGTTGCTTGTTAGAGCACCTTCAAATGTGGGAGTTTGGGATTTGTAGCTTATGAAAACCTCTTGTGCTTAATTTGGTACACTATTGTGCTGCTGCATGATAAGATTCTAGGATTCGCATAGAGTGCAAATGACAAATAACTTGCCTTTTAGTGAACCAGTGGCATTGACGTCAGGGTGGGGGACATGAATATGTCTAAGTACATGTTTTAAAACTATAACTTTTAATAAATGCCTATCAATGTACTAATATAATCTGATGTACTATGGTGAAACACTTCCGCGTGTTATTGGCATTTAGCTGTTTGAATTTTGAAGTGACTTTATCATATTTTTATACGAAGTTTGTTGCATAATTTAGGCTCAGCTCCTGCACGGGCTCTTAGAGTCAAACCAGACCCTAGGCAAGGCTCTGGCTTGGCTCTCCCTGTTCATTTCTTGGCTCGCCCACCTCTAGTTCCTATTAGACTTTCACCTTCCAGCAAGAGCAGGGCACAAGTCCTAAAAAAAGAAGTGGAGGGGGACGCTGTCACCGGAAGTGACGTCACAACAGGAAGTGACGTCACGAAAGGTGGCTCCGATCTCGTCCCAGAGAGGCCAAAAAGGTGAAGTCCAGCTGTTTGGCAGGGGGGACGGTGTCCACCCTGTAAAATAAGTGGGGGGACGCCGTCCACCCGCGTGGTACCCCGACTCGAGCCCTGAGCAAGAGAGAGAAAGTTAAGAAAGAAGTGACAGAGGGAAGGCAGGTGTGGAAAAGAACCTGCAGAAGTTAAGACGGGGGTGTGGGGTCGGTGATGGAAGAAAGTGGCATGCAGTGGAATCAAAACCAGGTGGTATTCAGTTATCCAGCCTTTGGGAAGTGTTAGCTCCCAACTCCTAATGAAAACATCGGGCACGCCAGCCAGGGTTGGACTGGAACATAAAATTGACAGCAGAAACCGGCCCGTGTGCACACACAAAAAAATCAAGCTGATAAGGGTATCCTGTTGGCATAAATACATTTTAAGTGTCCTATTAAGCGAATAAAAAAATATTTTCATAAGTTTAAACACGCATCTGTTTTTCTTTCATTTCCTGGCTGTATCCCAGATACGAACAGTAGCAGCCGCGCGCTCAAAGAAGGCTCGTCCGTGTCTGTGTGTTCGAGTTTCAGAGGGAGAAGGTCAAGGCGACTGGCATGTGATGAACCACATCCCGACACAGAGGACTGCCTACGTGCCCGCCTTGTGGTGTGCAGACCGGTCAGACAGGCTGGACCTGGCCCCGGGAGGTAACAGGGATGTTGAGCTGGACGGGTGCGCAGGAGAGGCGGTACGGGTAGGGGTTGCTTTGCATACATTAAATACGCACGTTATCCCGCTACCCCGAGGACATCCGGGAACATGCACCGACTGGTAGGGGCATACCAACCGCCCTTCACGAATCTCAGCAAAGAGCGGCCGCCACAAAAGCCCCAGGGAAGGGAAGGACTGCTGGTCACTGCAGCGTTCACAATAGTGCAAACAGGGTGAGGTTTCTGCAGGTGTTTGGAAGAGCGCGGTAGGCATAGCAGCATCAGACGACTGCACGTGGCTGTTCTGGAGAAAGACGAGCGCCTAGAGGCTTGGCTGTGTAGTGTTGGGATGCTAGGCTTTGCTTCATTTCTGCGGACAAAGTCAGGGTTGGAATGGGATTAAAAATTGGCCTGGGCACGCAAAAAAAAAAAAAAAAAAGTGGCCCACATTTGCATATTGCCTTTCCGCAAAACACTGCTTTGGCGAAATTTTATAAAAAAGGGAGGGGGGAGCGTTAAAAAAAATGCACAGATTAGTTTACACTGGTGAAACATACCTGAAAACAAGTGAGGACACTTTTGCTCAGGCATCCTACTCCCGCTCAATATTCATGAATGGGCCGGCCCAGCGAGAGAAAGGGGGTGACACCTCTGCCCCTCGGTAAAAGGGATAATGGACGCCCATCTGCCTCCAGAAAGGCCACCCCGGGCCCCACTGGGCCGCTGGAGGCATCGAACAATGCAGAAACCGACCAAATCGCCCCCACCCGCTAAAAAAAGCAGCCCACTGCTGGAATTCGGATGCCGGGCCCTCGGGCATTGCCCGAGTGCCCACGTTACCAATCTGACGCTGGGCAAAGCCTCCAGAACAGAGCTGGAGGGCATGGACCTGAGGAAATAAGGCCAGAGGTACGAGTTCACATGTAGTAATTGGTGCAGTAGTACAGATTTCCACATACACTTAATCTCCCTGTGCCTTACAAAAATTAATGTGTCAACCTGGTGCTCATGTAAAGCGCTCTGATACCCGATTTCTCAGGTCTAGTTTTTAGGGGTAAACCAGGAGATGGCACCTGTAACAACCCTTGTACCGCTAGAGCGGAAATAGGGACTTTACCCGGAAGGGTCCCCACACAATGAAACACCCTCTGGTTAACCATGGCCAGAGGTTATAAATAAAAGGACGAAGATTGCTCGGGGTCTTCCCCATGTACCACCACACCAGAGTGGACGCGCATGATTTCTAGGCGCTTGTAAGCCGTGCTACCCCGCTACGCGCCAGCCCTACTGCACCCACAATGATTGCACGGCAGCAAGAGGTGTGTACAAGTGCTTCCAAGAGGATTGTTTAAGCGTGGTCCTCCTGTGAGGTGATCAGCATCCCATGGAGAGGCATGTTTTACCATTCGAAACAGTCTGCATTACAACCATAACTTCAGTTTAATTGAAGTTTTTTTAAGGGGATCTCGGAGGTTTTAATAACTAAATGTTTTTTATGAATAAGTGAAGCAACAATAAGTTACCTTAAATAAATTTCAATCAGTGTATGTTGGGTTTCTATGATATACTACCCCAAGCTCCGTCCCTCCGATACCAGCCTTGAGCCATGTGCAGTAGGGGTTGAGTTCTCTTCCTGGCCCACTTTAGTCATGTCTTTCATTCACCCACTGTGTAGACATGTGATAACACAATGCACAAAAGGCCTTCAGCTGTGCGTGGCTGTGGTCCAGCACAGGGTCTGTCAAAGGTCCTGTGGGTATAACTTACCACGCACAGGCTTCGGCTGTTCATTGTGGGGTTCGAGCACCCACGTCCATTCCATGTCTTGAGGTTTGGGCACTGGGCTACCAAGTGTACATAACCCACTATGTACAGACTTTGGCCTTACACAGAGCCCAGTTCTGTATGGATATAACCCACGGCACACATTGCTGAAGACTGCACACATAAGGTTAAGAGCATGGCCAGGCCCTCTGTCAGCCCCCCCCCAGCCCCAGGTGAATGTAGACCCTGAACCCACCCATTTGCTGTCGCATTAATGCACTGGGCCGGGAGTTGCACAGGGTGCCAGTGTGGACACAATGCACCATGCACGACCCTTGGCTCCAGTGTGGACACACACTACAGTGCACTTAACTCTAGGATGTCAGCCGACTGTATGTAGAACCATAGTAAAGTCAAAGCTTCAACTACATAGAACAGTTGTAAATAGGATTGCCTCCTTTATCTGAAAAAATACCGACCATTTCTCCATGTCCCAAACCTTAAAAGTAAATAAAATGGCAACTCAGCCTATTTCATCTGCAATTGCAGTGTACAAGGACACTTGTAGGCTTCAGCAAGGTGAAACCTGGTTTATGTCAGAAAAAAACAACTGCAGTAGTCTTAGCGCAGTCAAATAATGTTCATGCAATCAAGGACCGCACCGACCCCCTACCCTGCCCTGTCACAGTGATAGTAAGCTCTTCCTTTCCCATTCATTTACACACAATGGAGAGGCTTCAGGTTCTCCTCTCCTTTTATTTGCGCCTGCTTGCAGTCCCACTTGGAGACACTGTAGCAGAAGCAAACAAGCAGCTGGACTATCAATTTTGTTATATTTTCTTTTCTTAAATGAAAACATTTGAATATGATGTATGACATAAAAATTAAATAAAAATATGTTAAGAAAAAACATTAAAAAGGTTCAAAATCACCAGTCTGACTTAATGAAGATTGAAATCTGGGTCCAACTTGGTGGCGGTACAATAAGGGAGGGAGGGATGTGGACTTAGACGTGGAGGACTAAGAATCAGGGTAATGAAGATTACCGATAAGTAATTACCCCCTCATCTAGTCCTCTTCGTACAAGTCCTTACCTCTTGAGGATATACCAAGCAGTAAACTGGCCATAATGCATGCTCCCATAGTGAAATGGGAGGTGTTGTTCTTCCCTGCACCCCGTGGCAGGCACCTCAAGGTGCCTGCAACAAGGTGCAGTGATCAACAAGGCCTCGGCAGGGGGCACTGTTGGGGACACCCAAAGACACTATCTGACATGGTTTCCATGCCAGACAGACTGGCATGGAAACCATGTCAGAAACCGTCATCGTAATCTCAAGGGCGGAAAGAGCCGCCTTTGAGTTTACAGGCCGCATTCAGACTGGCGGATGGGCTCCCTGAACCTGTCGAAAGCCAGACGGAATGACCGCCCCTTTCCTTTCCGACAGGCTCCATCTTAATGAGGTGGTTGGAAAGGAAACCGAACGGCCCATTACGATTCAGCTGTAAAGGCTCCAACAGCAGGTTGGAGTCTTTACAAGCTGCATCATAATCGGCCCCTAGATGTTTAATGAAAGTATGGTGAGATGGCCAAGTAGCGGCCCTACAAATCTTCCGCAAGGAGGTACCTCCAGACTCTGCCCATGAAGTTAAAACTACCCTAGTTGAATGACATTATATATTAGATGGAACAGTTTGACCCTTTAACTTATAGACCTAGGAGTTTGTCTGCTGAACCTATCTGCATATGATTTGAGATGTTACTTTCTTTCCTTTATCCGCTGTGCCATAGCACTTGTGTGCATCTCTGACTAACAACTATCTGTTACTCAACGCCGGCAAAACAGAAATACTGCTCTTCGGCAATGCACACAAACAATGGGCAAACGACTGGTGGCCACTGGCCTTGGGACCCTGCCCCCCACCTAAGTCAAAAGCCCAGAATTTGGGGATAACACTCGACAACAAACTCTCTATGGCCTACTATATTAACAATGTAGTGCGCACCAGCTTCGGGCTAATGCGTAATCTTAGCAAAATCTTCAAATGGATCCCCCTTCCATCTCGCATGCCCCTAGTACAGGGACTAATCATAAGCCGTCTGAATTACAGCAATGCATTACTCGCCTCCATAAATGAGGACCTTCTGACAAAACTTCAGGTTCTGCAGAACACTGTGGCCAGACTGGTCTTAAACCTCCCTTCCCGCTCCCCCTCTGCGCCCAGTCTAAGGACATTACACTGGCTTCCCATAAAAACACATCAAGTTCAAACTATGCTGTCTAGTCCACAAGACCCTTAACGGTCATGAACCAAAATACCTAGCAAAAAAGCTGACGCTCTATCGCCCAGTTAGAACCCTCTGCTCCACCAGCAAACATCCTTCTCTAAAATAGCCCCAGAAACCTGGAACTCTCTACCTCAACACATCAGGCTGGAACCAAACTACCGGAAGTTCTGAAGAAACCTAAAAACCTGGCTTTTCTACCTCTGCCTGGCCCCACGTCTGTCTGCCCGGAATATCTGCTGGCGCTATGAGACCTATGGGTGCTTTACGTGCCTAACAAATACCAAATACACATACAAATACATTCAAATACAAATAAGGAAGATGGAATCTTAGAATCACTGTCTGACTGGAAAACAGGAAGATTGATCACCTGAGTAAGGTGAAAAGGTGAATGAATTTTTGGAACATACTTAAGGTCTAGCCTAAGGACAATTCGGTCTGGAAAAATTCTTAAATATGGGTGTGAAATAAACAAGGCACCCAAATCACATAATCTCCTTGCTGGCATGAAATATATCAGAAAAGGTCAGTTTTAGAAGATAACCAAACTAGATCTGCTTGATCGAAAGTTTTGAACAGATGTTGTAGCAGACCTTTCAGAGCTACTACTGACCAATCCCAAGTAGGAGAAGTATTTGGTGCTACAGGCGTATTCAGTCTAAAACCTTTTATTAGCCGGAAGACTAATGCAGATATCTTTGAGGAGGGTTTCAGAGCTTTTATGCCCTCCATTGGGCAGACAAGGTGGCTGGAGATAGACCTTGTAAGAATCCTACCCTTAAAAATTCGAAAATTTGAAAAAGATCTACAGTTAATTCAGTAAAGCCTCTAGCGGTACAAAAGGGGGGGGTGATGGATGGAGCATCCAAACCAAATTTTCTCAGACGTGAGTCCCTTGCTCACTTTGCCACTGGATTCAAGCAAGCCGGGCTGAAGACGGCTGGAATGCCAGAAGCCGGTCCTCGGAAGCTTGTTTCCGGTCCAGGGAAGGCATGGCTTGGCAGTTCGGGCTGGACTGTTCCCATGAGGCACAGGGTCAGACTGATTTGCATATAGCCATGTCTGGACTGGGGTGGCAGAGTGGGCTAAAGAACGGTGATGGATCAAACCCAGATCTTTTGACTGGGTGTGAGTGTTTGATTGGTTCAGATGCTCCGTCCATCACCACCCCCTTTTGTACCGGTAAAGCCTCTAGCAACACACCATTTCTAAAATTAAAAAAGGTTGGGAATACCTCTCCTCTGTGCAAAAAATTGGGAGCATTGCACTGTGCTGAGACAAAAAATGTCTAGTCAAGGGTTCTAAAGTGAGAGCAAATTTAGTTAAACTCCCGGGCCACCAGATGGTACATCACTGAGGATGGCAGATTGTGGTTGAGGCTGTCAGCCAATAATTTCAACAATTAGTGTATATACATTTCTGATATGGCCAGCACATGAGTCTCTGCCCAGGCAAATATCTGACTTGCCACATGAGTGAGCTCTTTGCTCTTTATGCGCTCTATGCATTTGAAATAACACCTTGTTACCTGGTTGTTTATCCCGCTTACAATATACCTGTCTTCAAGTGGGGTAGAGAATAACCAGAATGCCTTTCACACTCCAGACAATTCCCTCCGATTGGAGAAATGCATTCTCTCCTCTAACAAGGAGCTCTTCGCTTCCTGCTACCCGAGAGTCACACATCACACCAGGTCTGAGTTATTCAATTGGGAACAGCCATATAGGCTTATAGAGGAACAAGAAGAAATGCTACTGGTGTATTTCCAGTTTTTATTATGAGCGGGCGGAACCCAAGAACCAAATATAACCCAGGATGGTTGTTTAGCACTGGTACTGAGGAATGGTCTATTGAATCAGTTCAAGAAAAAATGAATGACGCTAAACTAAAAAGCAAAAACTACTATGACAAAATAAATAGCACAAGGAATGTGAATATCAAAGTTGGTGATTGAGTTTGTTTAAAAAAACTGGGGAAAGTTGTCAGAGGTGAAAGTCAATTTTTCGAACCAGAGGAAGTGATTGAGGTTTTGAATAATGCAGTAAGGTTGAGTAAGGCAAAGATCTGGAAGCCTAAAAGAGTTACCATGAGGTCAAAGGAAGTATGGAAGAACTTTCTGCAGAATTCCCCAATGGAGATGTAGCCGTATTGAGAGACTTGGATAATTTTGGGAAACAGGCAAATAGTAACAACACCACTAATGGTACAGATATTGTGAATAGTTCCATAGAATTATCAGCAGATGGGGAAGTGGTTAGACTGGACCTAAGGAAAGCGATTATACCACCTAATGGAGCAGAGACATAGCATGAATTTGATGCTGTACAGGATACCACCTTGGATGGAAGAGTTTTGGAAGGTGAGATGGAACTGGAACGACTGAAAGATAAGGATAGAAAACTACCTAAATGGTTAGATTATGTTTGTGATGGCAAGCTGTCTGTAAATGTTCATATAAGTTGCTATGTGTATTTGAGGCAGCATATGTAGAAAGAGGAAAACATTAAGGAAAATAAGCACATATCTCCTTGTTATGCCTCCCCTGGGACAGCGTAGCCATTTGACACATTCCCAGGACTACCACTCAAAGTAAATCTAGGAATGTGCCAGAATCCATTGGTGGATACGTATAAACACCCACGCTACACTCATGAATCGCCTCTGTGGCACAGAGTAAAGCAAGGCAGTGACTTGCGCTGCCTTGTCTTACTACAGATTTACCAGTCAAGGAGGCTTTATGGTGCTTGGTAAATCTGACCTTAGTATTGTGTTGCCATAGCGTTACCTTGTATGACGCAAGGGCAATGCAACACTATGATAAATCTGTCCCATAGTGTAATGGCTTAGAAACAAACTCATATCCTAGTCCATAATCCTCATACCGTGGCCCACTTTAAATCTTTGACAGTGATATTTCTGCATGAAATGGGAAGGTACTCGGCAAACTGAAGCATAGGAAGAGGTATATTACCATGCAATGTTTTGCAAGACAGGCATACATGCTCACATTTGTGTTTAATCCTGAAGAGAAAGACTTCAATGGAGAATTCACAGGGCTGGCAGAGGCAAAAATGTGCAGTAGTGCTTCCAAAAACAAAGTAGAGCGAGCAGGCTTTGGCCTCTGTGTGGCATATAGATTCTCAAAGTACTCCAGAGAGAAATATTAAGTTAGTGAATTAAATTCAAGATCAGATCTACATTTGGAATACCTCATTACGGGGATCCCCAAATACTGATGCCACAACCGTGGACATTGTCACTGTATGTTACTGTTAACCTAGGATGGGGCTGTAATAAAGGAAGGTATTTAATGCAAATCTTTGTGGCTGAGAATATATATAAAGTGAGGATTAATTACATTTATGCGGATGCAGCTGCAAATCAGGCCCTAAAGTGCTAGTCAGTTGGTTGTCAGGAACGCAATGGTACTCTAAGGAGAATATAAAAAAATGTCCACCATAAAAGAGAAAAAATTAGAACACCAATGTATGAGCACATTTATCTCCTTGCATGCAAATGGTGGAAATTCTTCTGCAGAGGGCGTTGTGAGCATATGGGCAGAGCATACTCACTGTTCTCGCGAGTTGAGAAGCTCTAACGAGATCACAGTAAATCTCAGGGCAATTTGAGAGCATCCCGCTATAAAAGGGGGTCATACCTACACTTTATTTCAGATTATTGAAGATTGTTCCTGCATATGGTTAGGTAATGAATCAGTGTATGTTTGGTTACTGAGCCATCCAGGAGGATAACGGAACTTGGCATTTGAAGGGATTGGATATGTTGTTTTCGGATTTGAGTAAGGTTTTGTTTATTTAGAGGATAGTATTTTCTGTAATTAATAACAACGTGGGGACAAAGCCAATCAAGTCCATGAAGGGTTCGCACATGTGAGAGTCTCCAGGAGAACTGAAAAGAACTTTGAGGAAATTGTTAAAAAGGATTGTGAGTCTAAGTACCAAGAGAAGTAATTTCAAGGAATGGTTGCGATTGAAAATCAAGAGACTAAAGTGAAAGACAAAGACAGTCCAAGTCCTGATGTGGAAGGAAGCAGGGTATGGCCAGAGGCTAAGACTGAGATGTCATGGATGATGTCCATCCCCTCAGAATTTGGCAAGTTGACCCTAATTATTATTTAGGCTGTCTCTCCCATAGATACACTAACTAAGACTAGGCCTGAGCATGGGCCCTGAAGAGTAGGAGCCGGCAATACACCTGTGAGGAGCTTTCATCTTCCTATCTCCTTCTTCCTATTTTCTTCCACACCATTCTGATTGAAATCTTTTCACATTTTTTTTATCTTTCTTGCATAAACCTTGCACCATCTTGGCAGACAGCTCTTTTAATGTCAATCTTCTGTCAATCTATTTTTAGCCTGAAGCACATAGTTGGACACTACCCCAGACAAAGGCCTTGCCTGTGACCAGCGCAGTGTACACTGGTAAAAGAGCCTATTTACCGCTCTCTATGCAGAACCTCATTTTCCAAGATGCTAAGATGATGGCCGCTACAGCATCAGTAGGACTGGGCTGGAGCAAAAGGAACACCAAAAGTACTATAAACAAGTTGATTGGCAACAGGGCCACTTCAAAAAAGTTCCTTATACATGCATTTTACGACCTCAAGAAAGAGACTATTGTGGTTAGTTCAGATTTACAGAAGCCACTGACAAAGATTTAAAAGGTTGTCTCTAAACAAGGTGACTGAGTACACAATTTGGAGGAAAACCTAGCTGAATAAGTGGATGATTGTGACTGTCTCCAGGCCCTGAGGGTTCAAGGCCTAGAAATGCACATCATCCCACAAGGAAAATGTGAGGACTTGTAAAATCGCTCAAGAAGAAATAATGTCCGTATAGAAGAAATCCCATGGCGAGTTGAGGTGGAGAACAACAACTGTTTTGTGCAAGGCTTGTTTGATTATGTCACAAAGAGAACAGGTGATGACCCAATTAGGATTAATAGGTGACACAGCTGAAAATAATGATAGCTGGTGGGGACTTTCCACTGGATATCCTAGTGAGGATACACTTTTTTAGTGACAAAGAGATGATCATGAACAAGGTTCAGTAGGAAAGACCTGACCTCCTGTAATGGACGACATTTACAGGTCCTTCAATCTCTCTCTCTCTCTTCAGTGACTCTGGTAATGCATTAATCCTTCAAACTGTTAAGGACCTGTTATGAAACAAAGGCATCAAGTATGACGGGGGTGCCCATTTCAAATTTGAAGATAAGCAATGTATCTATTTCTCACTGAAGAAAGCTCAACCGCCCTTAGGCCTGAGCTTGGAAGAAGGCACTGGTTCTGGCCCTGACCTGTCTAGAAAAATGCACAGTCTCCGGTCAGTGAAGCAGAAACTGCCTGGATTCAACAGAAATATCAGCAGGTAACTAATGTGAACAGGTCGAAAAACACCCACTGACATAAACGCCTACCATGAATTGTCCTTGGGGCTTTGGCATGGAGTGAAGCCCACAAAGCACTGGTGGGGATTGAGGAGCTGTGACTTGGGTTGATCAATTTTGACAGGACTACAGAACCCACACACATAGTTTGAATACTTGGATTTTACCTTGGCTTAGGGTTAGGAGGAATGTCGATAGAAATTAGTCTAGATGTTTCATGTAAGTCCCAATTGGTATGTTGCAAGATTGAGGGCTGCAAGAGAGGGGGCAGACACACACCCAGACGCGAGGGACACTCACATTGCTTTGTCATCTGTTGGAATTGCAGACGGGGCCTGCTGGTTGCAATCACAACAATATATTGATTCTTGAATCTGAAAGTGGCATTGGAAGTCACTAAATATCATACTAGAGGGTTAAACAATACTGTCAGTTCTTAGGTGTCATACATGAGGTAAGATTGTGATCCCACTTGTTCCTAAAGGAATATTTTATCTGAGCTTTAAAGAGGGTGGCAAGGGTGTGTATATTCAGGAATGCCCACCACTCATTCATAGAAGAGGTGACGAGAAAAGGCCTGGACAGACAATGGGTGGTGGTTATTGTACAGTGTAACCAATGTGGATACACAATAACCCAGGTCGACAACCAAATAAAGGTTAGTCAAAATGTATTACGAATTCAAAAACTGGCGGACATGCACGAATCTCAGCATAAGGGTATAAAAAATACAAAGGAAACAGAAGGAATCAAAATCGTTGGAAAAAATTCACTCTGTAGAGAAAGAAAATGACAACAAGTTCTATCATTCCTAAATAGGTAATCAAGAAGCAAAAATGAAGATTTCCCTGCATCAGTTGTTCGTGCTGAAGTGGCATCCCTATTTACAATTTAGATCAAAAGGTTAAGAAAAGGTGTCAGTGGTTAGAGCCTTCCTAAGAAGTCACTCCACCATGAGATGGGGCAAGCAGCATTAAGCCACTAACAGGAGAAAGCAGTTTAGCACTCAGATGCTTTCTATCTGAAAGGCAGAATGGAATGGGATGCTTATCCCTCGCTACAATAGTAAACAACACAAAATGCCCAAACCACAGTTACTCAATAAAAATTTTTGATATAGGGTAAGAAACACTTTATTATCGCTTCCCTGGACACCATTATTTTGTCAATCATTTTGTATTTTCTATAATTTGAAAAAATTGCTGACAGAAAAAAGACATTGATTGCAAATATTTACAAATATTTACAAGGCTGGACTAATGTTAGCAAACATTAAAGGCAAAGACTATTTACACATTTAGAAATCATTAGAACACACAATAGAAAATATTCTCACATCAGACATTATTGAAAAAATAATAATACAAACATATCAATTCCGAACAACAAAAAGCTAACAAACACTGAATGAGAGAAACTAGGGGTTGGGAAGATAAATGATTTAATATCTTGTATATTTTAGTGCTGGACCAGCCGGTCCTAGCTTTAGTGCAACAGTAATACTTTATATCTCCCAACCAATACTGCCGACGCGTTTCTAGACCAGACTGGAGTCACTGGTCTGTCATCAGGGCTGTATGTATCTTGTATCTGTGGGATACAAAAGCAATGTTTTGCTTAATCTAGTGTGTGGGCTCCTTTTTATCATACAGTAGCTGTAATGTCGGTGTGCGCTACATACCAAGGCTGCTCAGTGTTGAATTTCAGATCGGGTCTTTTGGGGGTCCGTTTAAATTAAATAACGTGGCCAAGCAGAGAAGCCTAAAAGAATTTAAGGGATGTTTTTAATTTTTATCATTACGAAATTGGTACAATATATTCACTAGCTAAAACAAGTTGGGGAAGTGGAAGCATACCTTTTACTTTCAGTAGTGCCGAGTGCTGGCAGGGTCCATTAAAAGCGGTGTGACCAGCAGTTTGGGTTCTGAGATATGGGAAAGATTAATATTCAGGCGCTTAGCGGTGTGCACGTTATGTTAAACACTCGCTTGGAGAATTTGAGAAGGGATTGCCTACCTTGATTTAATCTCTCATTTGCGTATAAATGGAATTGTTGATTTCAGCATTCTACAAAGAAAAACAAAGCGCACCCTTAGTAGAATATTTTAACTGATTCAGCGCTCAGCAAGCGCGTATTAGTGCAAGTGGGACAAATACCTGTGGCTGGAGCTGCTGCTCTGTACTGTGGGATTCGAATTTCTCTCAGTAAAGATGGCCGCCGCTATTTCCTGTTTGTTATATGCAAGAGCTGTACTGATGCATTGTGGGGCATGTAGTCCCATGAGTCACATTTGCTTGAAAATAGAGGCTAGACGTACTGTCTACAGCACCTTATCTTAGTCTAAAGGTAATGGGTACGTCCTTCCAATTGTTTGTTGTATCATGTATTTTAAAAACAAAAAATGAGTACACTATATTGTACTAGAATTTTGGGTGGCTTCTCTGGGTCAGTGACCTGTTCTCATGCAATAGAGGACCAAGACCAGCGGGCAAGCCAGGGATGTCTAACCGATGCAAATCAGGACAGATGTGGTCAAATATGTGCTATCTCAGACAGGTTACTTAAACCAGTCTGTGCACTATTGAATTTTAAAATTAGATACGCTTCTTTTTGTAACAGAACGCGTTCGACGTCATGGCATTTTGACCTGGAGTTTACAGTGTATAGGACAGACCATTTGAATTCTTGCTCATTGTGAGACTTCTCGCCGAAAAGCTCCACCATTGGAGCAGACATGACCTTTTTCTTAATCCGCGATCGGTGTTGACTTATTCTGTGGTTGACTTGCTGGCTGGTTTTTCCAATATAAATTAGTTGGCACGGACATAGAATCAAGTACACAACGTTCTTTGTTCTACAATTAGAAAATTCTTTGTGCTTCCACTTGGTCCCATGGTGTACAAACTCGTCGCCTTCTATTGTGCTAGAGCAGGCGATGCAGTTACCACACTTCTGGTGACCCTCGATAGGCTTGAGATTCCATTGCGCCAATAAGTCGCTTTTGGGCTTGGGAATAACCACGTCAGCTCGGATGAGTTCCTGGCCAATGCTGCGGTTTTTTCTGTATGCACAAATTGGTTTGGGGAACGGGCAGCTCAGCCCCTCCAACAAATGCCAATTCTTTAATACAGCCTGTCTCAATTTGTGGGTGTCCGGACAGAAGGTAGTGACGCACACAAGTTTCTCTAGAGGTGCTCGCTGCTTGGTTTGCAGTAGACATTCTCTAGGCGTATATTTTGCACGCTTAAGAGAGTGTTTGAGGAGCTTACGTGGATAACCACGCTCTTGCATATCACAGCAAAATGCTTGGGCATGCAGCTCATAGTCTTGTATTTCTGAGCAATTCCGTCTTATTCTTAATAATTGCCCATAGGGTAAATGAGCTTTTAGACTGCGGGGATGTGCGCTTCTGTGGTGTAAAATCGTGTTTCTGTCAGTGGCCTTCCTGAACAAAGACGAAACCAACCTCCCGTCCACACACCTCATTTCAATATCCAAAAAAGTCATATGACTAGGGCTATTTTCTATCGAGAATTTTTATATCTCTGTGCCTAGTATTGAGCCATCCATGAAAGGCCAATAACTCGGTCTGACTCCCCTGCCACAGGAGCCAGACGTCGTCTATGTACCTGTACCACTGTAGTATTTGATGTTTAAAAGGGTTATTCATGTCCACGAACCTTTCTTCATACTGCGCCATGAAGAGCACCGCCATTTCTGGGGCATAAGGACATCCCATGGCGGTGCCCTTCACTTGCATGTAGAACTGGCCGTTGAAAGTGAAGTAATTTCTCTTCAGTGCTATTGCTGCCAATTCTAAAATGAAGGCAGTCGGAACTCGATGTGGTCATTCTCTCATGTCCAGATATATCTGCATGACTTCTAAGGCTTCTTCCTGGGGGATTTGGGTATACAAGGACGTAACGTCCATTGTAACCATCATTTGCGATTGCGGATCAAAGATGGTACCTTCGACTTTGTTCAAAAAATCGGTTGTAAAGCGCAAATAAGATTTAACCTGGCACACAAATGGCTTTAAAAAGAAATCCACGTATTGCGCTATTGGCTCTAAACAAGAGTCACAGCCCGACACGATGGGACGTCCGGGGGGCTCTGTCTAGCTCTTGTGTATCTTCGGAAGAAGATAGAGGACAGGAGTCCTGGGGTACTTCTTTAAGAAGTAATCATACTCCTTATTACCCAGGAAACCACTTTCTTTGCCGGAGTCCAAGACTCTCGCAATTTGTCCCTGAATATCCTTTGTAGGGTCCTCTGTTAGTGCACGATACCAGATGGTGTTGTTGACCTGCTTGCCACCCTCTGACAGGTACATCTGGCGGGGCCAGATGACTATCGCCCCGCCCTTGTCCGCCGGTTTAATAACTATGGACGGGTCATTTTTGAGCGAACCTATTATGTCTCTCTGTTTTTTACTCATATTTTGTTTGGTAAAGATCTTGGCTTTCTCCATCTTAGTGATGGAAGACAATAATGTCTGTTCGAAGGCTTGAACCTGCTCTAGCACAATAGAAGGCGACGAGTTTGTACACCATGGGACCAAGTGGAAGCACAAAGAATTTTCTAATTGTAGAACAAAGAACGTTGTGTACTTGATTCTATGTCCGTGCCAACTAATTTATATTGGAAAAACCAGCCAGCAAGTCAACCACAGAATAAGTCTGCACCGATCGCGGATTAAGAAAAAAGGTCATGTCTGCTCCAATGGTGGAGCATTTCTGCGAGAAGTCTCACAATGAGCAAGAATTCAAATGGTCTGTCCTATACACTGTAAACTCCAGGTCAAAATGCCATGACGTCGAACGCGTTCTGTTACAAAAAGAAGCGTATCTAATTTTAAAATTCAATAGTGCACAGACTGGTTTAAATAACCTGCCTGAGATAGCGCATATTTGACCACATCTGTCCTGATTTGCATCGGTTAGACATCCCTGGCTTGCCCGCTGGTCTTGGTCCTCTATTGCATGAGAACAGGTCACTGACCCAGAGAAGCCCCCCAAAATTCTAGTACAATCTAGTGTACTCATTTTTTGTTTTTAAAATACATGATACAACAAACAATTGGAAGGACATACCCATTACCTTTAGACTAAGATAAGGTGCTGTAGACAGTACGTCTAGCCTCTATTTTCAAGCAAATGTGACTCATGGAACTACATGCCCCACAATGCATCAGTACAGCTTTTGCATATAACAAACAGGAAATAGCGGCGGCCATCTTTACTGAGAGAAATTCGAATCCCACAGTACAGAGCAGCAGCTCCAGCCACAGGTATTTGTCCCACTTGCACTAATACGCGCTTGCTGAGCGCTGAATCAGTTAAAATATTCTACTAAGGGTGCGCTTTGTTTTTCTTTGTAGAATGCTGAAATCAACAATTCCATTTATACGTAAATGAGAGATTAAATCAAGGTAGGCAATCCCTTCTCAAATTCTCCTAGCGAGTGTTTAACATAACGTGCACACCGCTAAGCGCCTGAATATTAATCTTTCCCATATCTCAGAACCAAACTGATGGTCACGCCGCTTTTAATGGACCCTGCCAGCACTCGGCACTACTGAAAGTAAAAGGTATGCTTCCACTTCCCCAACTTGTTTTAGCTAGTGAATATATTGTACCAATTTCGTAATGATAAAAATTAAAAACATCCCTTAAATTCTTTTAGGCTTCTCTGCTTGGCCACGTTATTTCATTTAAACGGACCCCCAAAAGACCCGATCTGAAATTCAACACTGAGCAGCCTTGGTATGTAGCGCACACCGACATTACAGCTACTGTATGATAACAAGCAATTACAATGCAATGGTCTCGGCATCATTAAAGGTAGAGCTATTGGCATTGCTCATGACATTTCTTTTTTTTTCTTTAAATCATAAATAAATGGCATTGTCATTTACATTGCCAATACACCGCACTCTGCACTCAACAGCACACAGCACTCAACAGCACACACCACTTTTGCACTCAACAGCACACACCACTCTGCACTCACTACTCTGCACTCACTACTCTGCACTCACTACTCTGCACTCACTACTCTGCACTCACCACTCTGCACTCACCACTCTGCACTCACCACTCTGCACTCCCTACTCTGCACTCTGCACTCCCTACTCTGCACTCTGCACTCCCTACTCTGCACTCACTACTCACTACTCTGCACTCACTACTCTGCACTCACTACTCCCTACTCTGCACTCCCTACTCTGCACTCCCTACTCTACACTCCCTACTCTACACTCCCTACTCTACACTCCCTACTCACAACTCTGCACTCACTACTCACTACACTGCACTCACTACTCACTACTCTGCACTCACTACTCTGCACTCACTACTCTGCACTCACTAATCTGCACTCACTACTCTGCACTCACTACTCTGCACTCACTACTCTGCACTCACCACTCTGCACTCACCACTCTGCACTCACCACTCTGCACTCACCACTCTGCACTCACCACTCTGCACTCCCTACTCTGCACTCCCTACTCTGCACTCTGCACTTACTACTCTGCACTCACTACTCTGCAATCACTACTCACTACTCTGCACTCACTACTCACTACTCTGCACTCACTACTCACTACTCTGCACTCACTACTCACTACTCTGCACTCACTACTCACTACTCTGCACTCACTACTCTGCACTCACTACTCTGCACTCACTACTCTGCACTCACTACTCTGCACTCACTACTCTGCACTCACTACTCACTACTCTGCACTCACTACTCTGCACTCACTACTCTGCACTCACTACTTTGCACTCACTACTCTGCACTCACTACTCTGCACTCACTACTCTGCACTCACTACTCACTACTCTGCACTCACTACTCACTACTCTGCACTCACTACACACTACTCACTACTCAGCACTCACTACTCACTACTCTGCACTCACTACTCACTACTCTGCACTCACTACTCACTACTTTGCACTCACTACTCCGCACTCACTACTCACTACTCTGCACTCACTACTCTGCACTCACTACTCTGCACTCACTACTCACTACTCTGCACTCACTACTCTGCACTCACTACTCACTACTCTGCACTCACTACTCCCTACTCTGCACTCCCTACTCTGCACTCCCTACTCTGCACTCCCTACTCTGCACTCACAACTCTGCACTCACTACTCACTACTCTGCACTCACTACTCACTACTCTGCACTCACTACTCTGCACTCACTACTCTGCACTCACTACTCTGCACTCACTACTCACTACTCTGCACTCACTACTCTGCACTCACTACTCTGCACTCACTACTCACTACTCTGCACTCACTACTCCCTACTCTGCACTCCCTACTCTGCACTCCCTACTCTGCACTCCCTACTCTGCACTCCCTACTCTGCACTCACAACTCTGCACTCACTACTCACTACTCTGCACTCACTACTCACTACTCTGCACTCACTACTCTGCACTCACTACTCTGCACTCACTACTCTGCACTCACTACCCTGCACTCACTACTCTGCACTCACTACTCACTACTCTGCACTCACTACTCTGCACTCACTACTTTGCACTCACTACTCTGCACTCACTACTCTGCACTCACTACTCTGCACTCACTACTCACTACTCACTACTCTGCACTCACTACTCTGCACTCACTACTCTGCACACACTACTCACTACTCTGCACTCACTACTCACTACTCACTACTCACTACTCTGCACTCACTACTCTGCACTCACTACTCTGCACTCACTACTCTGCACTCACTGCTCTGCACTCACTGCTCTGCACTCACTACTCTGCACTCACTACTCTGCACTCACTACTCACTACTCACTACTCTGCACTCACTACTCACTACTCTGCACTCACTACACACTACTCACTACTCAGCACTCACTACTCACTACTCTGCACTCACTACTCACTACTCTGCACTCACTACTCTGCACTCACTACTCACTACTCCGCACTCACTACTCTGCACTCACTACTCTGCACTCACTACTCTGCACTCACTACTCTGCACTCACTAATCTGCACTCACTACTCTGCACTCACTACTCTGCACTCACTACTCTGCACTCACCACTCTGCACTCACCACTCTGCACTCACCACTCTGCACTCACCACTCTGCACTCCCTACTCTGCACTCACTACTCTGCACTCACTACTCACTACTCTGCACTCACTACTCACTACTCTGCACTCACTACTCTGCACTCACTACTCTGCACTCACTACTCTGCACTCACTACTCTGCACTCACTACTCACTACTCTGCACTCACTACTCTGCACTCACTACTCTGCACTCACTACTTTGCACTCACTACTCTGCACTCACTACTCACTACTCTGCACTCACTACTCACTACTCTGCACTCACTACACACTACTCACTACTCAGCACTCACTACTCACTACTCTGCACTCACTACTCACTACTCTGCACTCACTACTCACTACTCTGCACTCACTACTCCGCACTCACTACTCACTACTCTGCACTCACTACTCTGCACTCACTACTCTGCACTCACTACTCTGCACTCACTACTCACTACTCTGCACTCACTACTCTGCACTCACTACTCACTACTCTGCACTCACTACTCCCTACTCTGCACTCCCTACTCTGCACTCCCTACTCTGCACTCCCTACTCTGCACTCACAACTCTGCACTCACTACTCACTACTCTGCACTCACTACTCACTACTCTGCACTCACTACTCACTACTCTGCACTCACTACTCTGCACTCACTACTCTGCACTCACTACTCTGCACTCACTACTCACTACTCTGCACTCACTACTCTGCACTCACTACTCTGCACTCACTACTCACTACTCTGCACTCACTACTCCCTACTCTGCACTCCCTACTCTGCACTCCCTACTCTGCACTCCCTACTCTGCACTCCCTACTCTGCACTCCCTACTCTGCACTCCCTACTCTGCACTCACAACTCTGCACTCACTACTCACTACTCTGCACTCACTACTCACTACTCTGCACTCACTACTCACTACTCTGCACTCACTACTCTGCACTCACTACTCTGCACTCACTACTCTGCACTCACTACCCTGCACTCACTACTCTGCACTCACTACTCACTACTCTGCACTCACTACTCTGCACTCACTACTTTGCACTCACTACTCTGCACTCACTACTCTGCACTCACTACTCTGCACTCACTACTCACTACTCACTACTCTGCACTCACTACTCTGCACTCACTACTCTGCACTCACTACTCACTACTCTGCACTCACTACTCACTACTCACTACTCACTACTCTGCACTCACTACTCTGCACTCACTACTCTGCACTCACTACTCTGCACTCACTGCTCTGCACTCACTGCTCTGCACTCACTACTCTGCACTCACTACTCTGCACTCACTACTCACTACTCACTACTCTGCACTCACTACTCACTACTCTGCACTCACTACACACTACTCACTACTCAGCACTCACTACTCACTACTCTGCACTCACTACTCACTACTCTGCACTCACTACTCTGCACTCACTACTCACTACTCCGCACTCACTACTCTGCACTCACTACTCTGCACTCACTACTCTGCACTCACTACTCTGCACTCACTAATCTGCACTCACTACTCTGCACTCACTACTCTGCACTCACTACTCTGCACTCACCACTCTGCACTCACCACTCTGCACTCACCACTCTGCACTCACCACTCTGCACTCCCTACTCTGCACTCCCTACTCTGCACTCCCTACTCTGCACTCCCTACTCTGCACTCTGCACTCACTACTCTGCACTCACTACTCTGCACTCACTACTCACTACTCTGCACTCACTACTCACTACTCTGCACTCACTACTCACTACTCTGCACTCACTACTCTGCACTCACTACTCTGCACTCACTACTCACTACTCTGCACTCACTACTCTGCACTCACTACTCTGCACTCACTACTTTGCACTCACTACTCTGCACTCACTACTCTGCACTCACTACTCTGCACTCACTACTCTGCACTCACTACTCACTACGCTGCACTCACTACACACTACTCACTACTCAGCACTCACTACTCACTACTCTGCACTCACTACTCACTACTCTGCACTCACTACTCACTACTCTGCACTCACTACTCACTACTCCGCACTCACTACTCACTACTCTGCACTCACTACTCTGCACTCACTACTCTGCACTCACTACTCTGCACTCACTACTCTGCACTCACTACTCACTACTCTGCACTCACTACTCCCTACTCTGCACTCCCTACTCTGCACTCCCTACTCTGCACTCCCTACTCTGCACTCCCTACTCTGCACTCACAACTCTGCACTCACTACTCACTACTCTGCACTCACTACTCACTACTATGCACTCACTACTCACTACTCTGCACTCACTACTCACTACTCTGCACTCACTACTCTGCACTCACTACTCTGCACTCACTACTCTGCACTCACTACTCTGCACTCACTACTCTGCACTCACTACTTTGCACTCACTACTCTGCACTCACTACTCTGCACTCACTACTCTGCACTCACTACTCTGCACTCACTACTCTGCACTCACTACTTTGCACTCACTACTCTGCACTCACTACTCTGCACTCACTACTCTGCACTCACTACTCACTACTCTTCACTCACTACTCTGCACTCACTACTCACTACTCTGCACTCACTACTCACTACTCTGCACTCACTACTCACTACTCACTACTCACTACTCTGCACTCACTACTCTGCACTCACTACTGTGCACTCACTACTCTGCACTCACTACTCTGCACTCACTACTCACTACTCTGCACTCACTACTCCCTACTCTGCACTCCCTACTCTGCACTCCCTACTCTGCACTCCCTACTCTGCACTCCCTACTCTGCACTCACAACTCTGCACTCACTACTCACTACTCTGCACTCACTACTCACTACTCTGCACTCACTACTCTGCACTCACTACTCTGCACTCACTACTCTGCACTCACTACCCTGCACTCACTACTCTGCACTCACTACTCACTACTCTGCACTCACTACTCTGCACTCACTACTTTGCACTCACTACTCTGCACTCACTACTCTGCACTCACTACTCTGCACTCACTACTCACTACTCACTACTCTGCACTCACTACTCTGCACTCACTACTCTGCACTCACTACTCACTACTCTGCACTCACTACTCACTACTCACTACTCACTACTCTGCACTCACTACTCTGCAATCACTACTCTGCACTCACTACTCTGCACTCACTACTCTGCACTCACTACTCTGCACTCACTACTCACTACTCACTACTCTGCACTCACTACTCACTACTCTGCACTCACTACACACTACTCACTACTCAGCACTCACTACTCACTACTCTGCACTCACTACTCACTACTCTGCACTCCCTACACACTACTCACTACTCTGCACTCACTACTCACTACTCTGCACTCACTACTCCCTACTCTGCACTCCCTACTCTGCACTCCCTACTCTGCACTCCCTACTCTGCACTCACAACTCTGCACTCACTACTCACTACTCTGCACTCACTACTCACTACTCTGCACTCACTACTCTGCACTCACTACTCTGCACTCACTACTCTGCACTCACTACCCTGCACTCACTACTCTGCACTCACTACTCACTACTCTGCACTCACCACTCTGCACTCACTACTTTGCACTCACTACTCTGCACTCACTACTCTGCACTCACTACTCTGCACTCACTACTCACTACTCACTACTCTGCACTCACTACTCTGCACTCACTACTCTGCACTCACTACTCACTACTCTGCACTCACTACTCACTACTCACTACTCTGCACTCACTACTCTGCACTCACTACTCTGCACTCACTACTCTGCACTCACTACTCTGCACTCACTACTCACTACTCACTACTCTGCACTCACTACTCACTACTCTGCACTCACTACACACTACTCACTACTCAGCACTCACTACTCACTACTCTGCACTCACTACTCTGCACTCACTACTGTGCACTCACTACTCTGCACTCACTACTCTGCACTCACTACTCTGCACTCACTACTCACTACTCTGCACTCACTACTCCCTACTCTGCACTCCCTACTCTGCACTCCCTACTCTGCACTCCCTACTCTGCTCTCCCTACTCTGCACTCACAACTCTGCACTCACTACTCACTACTCTGCACTCACTACTCACTACTCTGCACTCACTACTCTGCACTCACTACTCTGCACTCACTACTCTGCACTCACTACCCTGCACTCACTACTCTGCACTCACTACTCACTACTCTGCACTCACTACTCTGCACTCACTACTTTGCACTCACTACTCTGCACTCACTACTCTGCACTCACTACTCTGCACTCACTACTCACTACTCACTACTCTGCACTCACTACTCTGCACTCACTACTCTGCACTCACTACTCACTACTCTGCACTCACTACTCACTACTCACTACTCACTACTCTGCACTCACTACTCTGCACTCACTACTCTGCACTCACTACTCTGCACTCACTACTCTGCACTCACTACTCACTACTCACTACTCACTACTCTGCACTCACTACTCACTACTCTGCACTCACTACACACTACTCACTACTCAGCACTCACTACTCACTACTCTGCACTCACTACTCACTACTCTGCACTCACTACTCTGCACTCACTACTCACTACTCGGCACTCACTACTCTGCACTCACTACTCTGCACTCACTACTCTGCACTCACTACTCTGCACTCACTAATCTGCACTCACCACTCTGCACTCACCACTCTGCACTCACCACTCTGCACTCACCACTCTGCACTCCCTACTCTGCACTCCCTACTCTGCACTCCCTACTCTGCACTCCCTACTCTGCACTCACTACTCTGCACTCACTACTCACTACTCTGCACTCACTACTTTGCACTCACTACTCACTAATCTGCACTCCCTACTCTGCACTCACTACTCTGCACTCACTACTCTGCACTCACTACTCTGCACTCACTACTCTGCACTCACTACTGACTACTCTGCACTCACTACTCTGCACTCACTACTGACTACTCTGCACTCACTACTCACTACTCTGCACTCACTACCCTGCACTCACTACTCACTACTCTGCACTCACTACTCACTACTCACTACTCTGCACTCACTACTCACTACTCTGCACTCACTACTCACTACTCTGCACTTACTACTCACTACTCACTACTCACTACTCTGCACTCACTACTCACTACTCTGCACTCACTACTCACTACTCACTACTCTGCACTCACTACTCACTACTCTGCACTCACTACTCACTACTCTCTTCTCTGCACTCACTACTCTGCACTCACTACTCTGCACTCACTACTCTGCACTTACTACTCTGCACTCACTACTCACTACTCTGCACTCACTACTCTGCACTCACTACTCTGCACTCACTACTCAGCACTCACTACTCTGCACTCACTACTCTGCACTCACTACTCACTACTCTGCACTCACTACTCACTACTCTGCACTCACTACTCTGCACTCACTACTCTGCACTCACTGCTCTGCACTCACTGCTCTGCACTCACTGCTCTGCACTCACTACTCTGCACTCACTACTCTGCACTCACTACTCTGCACTCAGTACTCACTACTCACTACTCTGCACTCACTACTCTGCACTCACTACTCACGAGTCTGCACTCACTACTCTGCACTCACTACTCACTACTCTGCACTCACTACTCACTACTCTGCACTCACTACTTACTACTCTGCACTCACTACACACTACTCACTACTCAGCACTCACTACTCACTACTCTGCACTCACTACTCACTACTCTTCACTCACTACTCACTACTCTGCACTCACTACTCACTACTCCGCACTCACTACTCTGCACTCACTACTCTGCACTCACTACTCACTACTCTGCACTCACTACACACTAATCACTACTCAGCACTCACTACTCACTACTCTGCACTCACTACTCTGCACTCACTACTATGCACTCACTACTCTACACTCACTACTCACTACTCTGCACTCACTACTCTCCACTCACTACTCACGACTCTGCACTCACTACTCACGACTCTGCACTCACTACTCACTACTCTGCACTCACTACTCACTACTTTGCACTCACTACTCTGCACTCACTACTCTGCACTCACTACTCACTACTCTGCACTCACTACTTTGCACTCACTACTCCCTACTCTGCACTCACTACTCTGCACTCACTACTCTGCACTCACTACTCTGCACTCACTACTCTGCACTCACTACTCTGCACTCACTACTCACTACTCTGCACTCACTACTCACTACTCTGCACTCACTACTCACTACTCTGCACTCACTACTCTGCACTCACTACTCTGCACTCACTACTCACTACTCTGCACTCACTACTCTGCACTCACTACTCACTACTCTGCACTCACTATTCTGAACTCACTACTCACTACTCTGCACTCACTATTCTGAACTCAATACTCACTACTCTGCACTTACTACTCACTACTCTGCACTCACTACTCACTACTCTGCACTCACTACTCTGTACTCACTACTCACTACTCACTACTCTGCACTCACTACTCACTACTCTGCACTCACTACTCACTACTCTGCACTCACTACTCACTACTCTACACTCACTACTCACTACTCACTACTCTGCACTCACTACTCACTACTCACTACTCTGCACTCACTACTCACTACTCACTACTATGCACTCACTCACTACTCTGCACTCACTCACTACTCTGCACTCACTACTCTGCACTCACTACTCACTACTCTGCACTCACTACTCACTACTCTGCACTCACTACTCTGCACTCACTACTCTGCACTCACTACTCGGCACACTCACTCTGCATTCTGGACTCACACTCTGCACTCACTACTCTGCACACTCACTACTCTGCACTCACTACTCTGCACTCACTACTCACTACTCTGCACTCACTACACACTACTCTGCACTCACTACTCACTACTCTGCACTTACTACTCACTACTCTGCACTCACTACTCACTACTCTGCACTCACTACTCTGCACTCACTACTCACTACTCTGCACTCACTACTCACTACTCTGCACTCACTACTCACTACTCTGCACTCACTACTCTGCACTCACTACTCTGCACTCACTACTCTGCACTCACTACTCACTACTCTGTACTCACTACACACTACTCACTACTCAGCACTCACTACTCACTGCTCTGCACTCACTACTCACTACTCTGCACTCACTACTCACTACTCTGCACTCACTACTCACTACTCTGCACTCACTACTCACTACTCTGCACTCACTACTCTGCACTCACTACTCTGCACTCACTACTCTGCACTCACTACTCTGCACTCACTACTCACTACTCTGCACTCACTACACACTACTCACTACTCAGCACTCACTACTCTGCACTCACTACTCTGCACTCACTACTCTGCATTCACTACTCACTACTCTGCACTCACTACTCACTACTCTGCACTCACTACTCTGCACTCACTACTCACTACTCTGCACTCACTACTCACTACTCTGCACTCACTACTCTGCACTCACTACTATGCACTCACTACTATGCACTCACTACTATGCACTCACTACTCACTACTCTGCACTCACTACTCACTACTCTGCACTCACTACTCTGCACTCACTACTCTGCACTCACTACTCACTACTCTGCACTCACTACTCTGCACTCACTACTCTGCACTCACTACTCTGCACTCACTACTCACTACTCTGCACTCACTACTCACTACTCTGCACTCACTACTCTGCACTCACTACTCTGCACTCACTACTCACTACTCTGCACTCACTACACACTACTCACTACTCAGCACTCACTACTCACTGCTCTGCACTCACTACTCACTACTCTGCACTCACTACTCACTACTCTGCACTCACTACTCACTACTCTGCACTCACTACTCTGCACTCACTACTCTGCACTCACTACTCTGCACTCACTACTCACTACTCTGCACTCACTACACACTACTCACTACTCTGCACTCACTACTCTGCACTCACTACTCACTACTCTGCACTCACTACTCACTACTCTGCACTCACTACTCTGCACTCACTACTATGCACTCACTACTATGCACTCACTACTATGCACTCACTACTCACTACTCTGCACTCACTACTCACTATTCTGCACTCACTACTCTGCACTCACTACTCTGCACTCACTACTCACTACTCTGCACTCACTACTCTGCACTTACTACTCTGCACTCACTACTCACTACTCTGCACTCACTACTCGCTACTCTGCACTCACTACTCTGCACTCACTGCTCTGCACTCAGTGCTCTGCACTCACTACTCTGCACTCACTACTCTGCACTCACTACTCTGCACTCACTACTCACTACTCACTACTCTGCACTCACTACTCTGCACTCACTACTCACTAGTCTGCACTCACTACTCTGCACTCACTACTCACTACTCTGCACTCACTACTCACTACTCTGCACTCACTACTCACTACTCTGCACTCACTACACACTACTCACTACTCAGCACTCACTACTCACTACTCTGCACTCACTACTCACTACTCTGCACTCACTACTCACTACTCCGCACTCACTACTCTGCACTCACTACTCTGCACTCACTACTCTGCACTCACTACTCACTACTCTGCACTCACTACACACTACTCACTACTCAGCACTCACTACTCACTACTCTGCACTCACTACTCTGCACTCACTACTATGCACTCACTACTCTGCACTCACTACTCACTACTCTGCACTCACTACTCTCCACTCACTACTCACGACTCTGCACTCACTACTCATGACTCTGCACTCACTACTCACTACTCTGCACTCACTACTCACTACTCTGCACTCACTACTCTGCACTCACTACTCTGCACTCACTACTCACTACTCTGCACTCACTACTTTGCACTCACTACTCCCTACTCTGCACTCACTACTCTGCACTCACTACTCTGCACTCACTACTCTGCACTCACTACTCTGCAATCACTACTCTGCACTCACTACTCACTACTCTGCACTCACTAGTTACTACTCTGCACTCACTACTCACTACTCTGCACTCACTACTCTGCATTTACTACTCTGCACTCACTACTCTGCACTCACTACTCTGCACTCACTACTCTGCACTCACTACTCACTACTCTGCACTCACTACTCTGCACTCACTACTCACTACTCTGCACTCACTATTCTGAACTCACTACTCACTACTCTGCACTCACTATTCTGAACTCAATATTCACTACTCTGCACTTACTACTCACTACTCTGCACTCACTACTCACTACTCTGCACTCACTACTCTGTACTCACTACTCACTACTCTGCACTCACTACTCACTACTCACTACTCTGCACTCACTACTCACTACTCTGCACTCACTACTCTGCACTTACTACTCACTACTCTGCACTCACTACTCTGCACTCACTACTCACTACTCTGCACTCACTACTCACTACTCACTACTCTGCACTCACTACTCACTACTCACTACTCTGCACTCACTACTCACTACTCACTACTCTGCACTCACTACTCACTACTCTGCACTCACTCACTACTCTGCACTCTCTCACTACTCTGCACTCACTACTCTGCACTAATTACTCACTACTCTGCACTCACTACTCACTACTCTGCACTCACTACTCTGCACTCACTACTCTGCACTCACTACTCTGCACACTCACTCTGCACTCTGGACTCACACTCTGCACACTCACTACTCTGCACTCACTACTCTGCACTCACTACTCTGCACTCACTACTCACTACTCTGCACTCACTACTCACTACTCCGCACTCACTACACACTACTCTGCACTCACTACACACTACTCTGCACTCACTACTCACTACTCTGCACTCACTACTCACTACTCTGCACTCACTACTCTGCACTCACTACTCACTACTCTGCACTCACTACTCACTACTCTGCACTCACTACTCACTACTCTGCACTCACTACTCTGCACTCACTACTCTGCACTCACTACTCTGCACTCACTACTCACTACTCTGCACTCACTACACACTACTCACTACTCAGCACTCACTACTCACTGCTCTGCACTCACTACTCACTACTCTGCACTCACTACTCACTACTCTGCACTCACTACTCACTACTCTGCACTCACTACTCACTACTCTGCACTCACTACTATGCACTCACTACTATGCACTCACTACTATGCACTCACTACTCACTACTCTGCACTCACTACTCACTACTCTGCACTCACTACTCACTACTCTGCACTCACTACTCTGCACTCACTACTCTGCACTCACTACTCTGCACTCACTACTCAATACTCTGCACTCACTACACACTACTCACTACTCAGCACTCACTACTCACTGCTCTGCACTCACTACTCACTACTCTGCACTCACTACTCACTACTCTGCACTCACTACTCACTACTCTGCACTCACTGCTCACTACTCTGCACTCACTACTATGCACTCACTACTATGCACTCACTACTATGCACTCACTACTCACTACTCTGCACTCACTACTCACTACTCTGCACTCACTACTCACTACTCACTACTCTGCACTCACTACTCTGCACTCACTACTCTGCACTCACTACTCTGCACTCACTACTCTGCACTCACTACTCACTACTCTGCACTCACTGCACACTACTCACTACTCAGCACTCACTACTCTGCACTCACTACTCTGCACTCACTACTATGCACTCACTACTCTGCACTCACTACTCACTACTCTGCACTCACTACTCACTACTCTGCACTCACTACTCTGCACTCACTACTCACTACTCTGCACTCACTACTCACTACTCTGCACTCACTACTCTGCACTCACTACTATGCACTCACTACTATGCACTCACTACTATGCACTCACTACTCACTACTCTGCACTCACTACTCTGCACTCACTACTCTGCACTCACTACTCTGCACTCACTACTCTGCACTCACTACTGTGATGTATTCCTGTAGGTTCTGTATCGATCCCCCTATTCCTGACCCTATTCTGGTTAACAAATTAACTAGCAGCCATTCCATGATGCAGAAACCGTTATCTGATTAAGCCAGACCACGGCACAGGAGCGCGTTATCTGATTAGGTCATAACGCTTGCCATCTAATTAGGCAAGCAATATTCCTCCAGCCCCTGATAAGGCATACGGAGTTCTCAAAACAAATCAAACCTATGACAACCTGGGACAATCCCTGCGGCCATTGTTTTGATTTCTCAAAGAACTTCAGTAAAAGAATGTGCTAACGACCAGCTCGTATGACATCCTTATTGACGTATCTATGTCCATCCTTACGTCAATCTCGGCACCTTACAGGTATAAATATTACCGACATTGCCTTAAGCAAACACACGCGGTGGTGACGCGATCGGAGCAGCGAGACTTGCCGAAGCCCAGCAGAGAGCGAAGCCCACTGGCGCTGCCCCGCCTTCCTGACGCGCTGAGAACGAGACGCTGCCTTTCTCCTGCCGAGAAATCCAGCTCCGGCGCTTCCGAGCAGCCCTTGCAGGCAGCTTGGAATATCGAGACCACAGACGAGAGATACCATCCCTCAACAATCCTAGATCTCAGGTACAGAACTGAATAACCCCTTGCAGAGAATTCTTGAGTCAGTCACTTGGCAAAACAAACTTAACTCAAACTGCTACTTTCTACTCCAGCCACGTATTAGGCTTAGGTCAGGTACACCGGGGTAGGCGTGGTTAGAAGCACCAGTTGAGTACGATTAGTCGAATGTATATGTGTATATATATATTTTATCCATTTTAAATAGCATATGGCTTAGAAACCATATCAATGCTTTTACAGTATTATTTCATAATTCTGCTTTTATTGTATGCACTTTACTTAACCATAAGTATTGCGATAATATCGATCCATTTCTCTTGTACGAGAAAAGAGACTGATCAATAAACAACATCTTTTATTGAACACGCCCGTCTCTTCCTTTTCTCTACAAACTGGTGAAACTAAGAATGCACGTACTGACTGAGTAAAATAAGTTGTCTTTTGTTTTCACACGACTCTAGAGATACACTCTTGATTAGGGGAGAGCAAAGTTGTCATGTTCTATGGTTGTCAGAAACTAAATCCCTTCTTGTCTATCCAGGGAGGTTCAACTCCTCCTTGCCTATTCGAGAAAGTTTCTAGTGAACTCTGAGCTAGCTGGCAAACCCAAAACTTTAAGTCTAATATCGACAGTAGAAGACCTAGTTAATGTCTGGTCTAGGTCTATACTATTGGAGGTATTATTCGCATGCGCAGAGCCTATTGAGATAATAGGAACTACACTACACTACTCTGCACTCACTACTCTGCACTCACTATTCTGCACTCACTACTCACTACTCTGCACTCACTACTCTGCACTCACTACTCTGCACTCACTACTCTGCACTCACTACTCACTACTCTGCACTCACTACTCTGCACTCATTACTCACTACTCTGCACTCACTATTCTGCACTCACTACTCTGCACTCACTACTCACTACTCTGCACTTACTACTCACTACTCTGCACTCACTACTCACTACTCTGCACTCACTACTCACTACTCTGCACTCACTACTCTGCACTCACTACTCACTACTTTGCACTCACTACTCACTACTCTGCACTCACTACTCTGCACTCACTACTCACTACTCTGCACTCACTACTCACTACTCTGCACTCACTACACACTACTCACTACTCTGCACTCACTACTCACTATTCTGCACTCACTACACACTACTCACTACTCAGCACTCACTACTCACTACTCTGCACTCACTACACACTACTCACTACTCTGCACTCACTACACACTACTCACTACTCTGCACTCACTACTATGCACTCACTACTCTGCACTCACTACTATGCACTCACTACTCTGCACTCACTACTCACTACTCACTACTCTGCACTCACTACTCTGCACTCACTACTATGCACTCACTACTCTGCACTCACTACTCACTACTCACTACTCTGCACTCACTACTCTGCACTCACTACTCTGCACTCACTACTCTGCACTCACTACTCTGCACTCACTACTTTGCACTCCCTACTCTGCACTTCCTACTCTGCACTCACTACTCTGCACTCACTACTCTGCACTCACTACTCTGCACTCACTATTCTGCACTCACTACTCTGCACTCACTACTCACTATTCTGCACTTACTACTCACTACTCTGCACTCACTACTCTGCACTCACTACTCACTACTCTGCACTCACTACTCACTACTCTGCACTCACTACTCACTACTCTGCACTCACTACTCTGCACTCACTACTCTGCACTCACTACTCTGCACTCACTACTCACTACTCTGCACTCACTACACACTACTCACTACTCAGCACTCACTACTCACTGCTCTGCACTCACTACTCACTACTCTGCACTCACTACTCACTACTCTGCACTCACTACTCACTACTCTGCACTCACTACTCACTACTCTGCACTCACTACTCTGCACTCACTACTCTGAACTCACTACTCTGCACTCACTACTCTGCACTCACTACTCACTACTCTGCACTCACTACACACTACTCACTACTCAGCACTCACTACTCTGCACTCACTACTCTGCACTCACTACTCTGCACTCACTACTCTGCACTCACTACTCACTACTCTGCACTCACTACTCACTACTCTGCACTCACTACTCTGCACTCACTACTCACTACTCTGCACTCACTACTCACTACTCTGCACTCACTACTCTGCACTCACTACTATGCACTCACTACTATGCACTCACTACTATGCACTCACTACTCACTACTCTGCACTCACTACTCACTACTCTGCACTCACTACTCTGCACTCACTACTCTGCACTCACTACTCTGCACTCACTACTCACTACTCTGCACTCACTACTCTGCACTCACTACTCTGCACTCACTACTCTGCACTCACTACTCTGCACTCACTACTCTGCACTCACTACTCACTACTCTGCACTCACTACTCACTACTCTGCACTCACTACTCTGCACTCACTACTCTGCACTCACTGCTCTGCACTCACTGCTCTGCACTCACTGCTCTGCACTCACTACTCTGCACTCACTACTCTGCACTCACTACTCTGCACTCACTACTCACTACTCTGCACTCACTACTCTGCACTCACTACTCACTAGTCTGCACTCACTACTCTGCACTCACTACTCACTACTCTGCACTCACTACTCACTACTCTGCACTCACTACACACTATTCACTACTCAGCACTCACTACTCACTACTCTGCACTCACTACTCACTACTCTGCACTCACTACTCACTACTCTGCACTCACTACTCACTACTCCGCACTCACTACTCTGCACTCACTACTCTGCACTCACTACTCACTACTCTGCACTCACTACACACTACTCACTACTCAGCACTCACTACTCACTACTCTGCACTCACTACTCTGCACTCACTACTATGCACTCACTACTCTGCACTCACTACTCACTACTCTGCACTCACTACTCTCCACTCACTACTCATGACTCTGCACTCACTACTCATGACTCTGCACTCACTACTCACTACTCTGCACTCACTACTCACTACTCTGCACTCACTACTCTGCACTCACTACTCACTACTCTGCACTCACTACTTTGCACTCACTACTCCCTACTCTGCACTCACTACTCTGCACTCACTACTCTGCACTCACTACTCTGCACTCACTACTCACTACTCTGCACTCACTACTTACTACTCTGCACTCACTACTCACTACTCTGCACTCACTACTCTGCACTCACTACTCTGCACTCACTACTCTGCACTCACTACTCTGCACTCACTACTCACTACTCTGCACTCACTACTCACTACTCTGCACTCACTATTCTGAACTCACTACTCACTACTCTGCACTCACTATTCTGAACTCAATACTCACTACTCTGCACTTACTACTCACTACTCTGCACTCACTACTCACTACTCTGCACTCACTACTCTGTACTCACTACTCACTACTCACTACTCTGCACTCACTACTCACTACTCACTACTCTGCACTCACTACTCACTACTCACTACTCTGCACTCACTACTCTGCACTTACTACTCACTACTCTGCACTCACTACTCACTACTCTGCACTCACTACTCACTACTCTGCACTCACTACTCACTACTTACTACTCTGCACTCACTACTCACTACTCTGCACTCACTACTCACTGCTCACTACTCTGCACTCACTCACTACTCTGCACTCACTCACTACTCTGCACTCACTACTCTGCACTCACTACTCACTACTCTGCACTCACTACTAACTACTCTGCACTCACTACTCTGCACTCACTACTCTGCACTCACTACGCTGCACACTCACTCTGCACTCTGGACTCACACTCTGTACTCACTACTCTGCACACTCACTACTCTGCACTCACTACTCTGCACTCACTACTCTGCACTCACTACTCACTACTCTGCACTCACTACACACTACTCTGCACTCACTACTCACTACTCTGCACTCACTACTCACTACTCTGCACTCACTACTCACTACTCTGCACTCACTACTCACTACTCTGCACTCACTACTCACTACTCTGCACTCACTACTCTGCACTCACTACTCACTACTCTGCACTCACTACTCACTACTCTGCACTCACTACTCACTACTCTGCACTCACTACTCTGCACTCACTACTCTGCACTCACTACTCTGCACTCACTACTCACTACTCTGCACTCACTACACACTACTCACTACTCAGCACTCACTACTCACTGCTCTGC
This sequence comes from Lissotriton helveticus, assembly GCF_964261635.1. Lineage (NCBI taxonomy): Eukaryota > Metazoa > Chordata > Amphibia > Caudata > Salamandridae > Lissotriton > Lissotriton helveticus. The sequence goes on from NC_136070.1 coordinate 809,871,932, forward strand.
ACTCACTACTCACTACTCTGCACTCACTACTCACTACTCTGCACTCACTACTCACTACTCTGCACTCACTACTATGCACTCACTACTATGCACTCACTACTATGCACTCACTACTCACTACTCTGCACTCACTACTCACTACTCTGCACTCACTACTCACTACTCACTACTCTGCACTCACTACTCTGCACTCACTACTCTGCACTCACTACTCTGCACTCACTACTCTGCACTCACTACTCACTACTCTGCACTCACTACACACTACTCACTACTCAGCACTCACTACTCTGCACTCACTACTCTGCACTCACTACTATGCACTCACTACTCTGCACTCACTACTCACTACTCTGCACTCACTACTCACTACTCTGCACTCACTACTCTGCACTCACTACTCACTACTCTGCACTCACTACTCACTACTCTGCACTCACTACTCTGCACTCACTACTATGCACTCACTACTATGCACTCACTACTATGCACTCACTACTCACTACTCTGCACTCACTACTCACTACTCTGCACTCACTACTCTGCACTCACTACTCTGCACTCACTACTCACTACTCTGCACTCACTACTCTGCACTCACTACTCTGCACTCACTACTCACTACTCTGCACTCACTACTCACTACTCTGCACTTACTACTCACTACTCACTACTCACTACTCTGCACTCACTACTCACTACTCTGCACTCACTACTCACTACTCACTACTCACTACTCTGCACTCACTACTCACTACTCTGCACTCACTACTCACTACTATCTTCTCTGCACTCACTACTCTGCACTCACTACTCTGCACTCACTACTCTGCACTTACTACTCTGCACTCACTACTCACTACTCTGCACTCACTACTCTGCACTCACTACTCTGCACTCACTACTCAGCACTCACTACTCTGCACTCACTACTCTGCACTCACTACTCACTACTCTGCACTCACTACTCACTACTCTGCACTCACTACTCACTACTTACTACTCTGCACTCACTACTCACTACTCTGCACTCACTACTCACTGCTCACTACTCTGCACTCACTCACTACTCTGCACTCACTCACTACTCTGCACTCACTACTCTGCACTCACTACTCACTACTCTGCACTCACTACTAACTACTCTGCACTCACTACTCTGCACTCACTACTCTGCACTCACTACTCTGCACACTCACTCTGCACTCTGGACTCACACTCTGTACTCACTACTCTGCACACTCACTACTCTGCACTCACTACTCTGCACTCACTACTCTGCACTCACTACTCACTACTCTGCACTCACTACACACTACTCTGCACTCACTACTCACTACTCTGCACTCACTACTCACTACTCTGCACTCACTACTCACTACTCTGCACTCACTACTCACTACTCTGCACTCACTACTCACTACTCTGCACTCACTACTCTGCACTCACTACTCACTACTCTGCACTCACTACTCACTACTCTGCACTCACTACTCACTACTCTGCACTCACTACTCTGCACTCACTACTCTGCACTCACTACTCTGCACTCACTACTCACTACTCTGCACTCACTACACACTACTCACTACTCAGCACTCACTACTCACTGCTCTGCACTCACTACTCACTACTCTGCACTCACTACTCACTACTCTGCACTCACTACTCACTACTCTGCACTCACTACTCAATACTCTGCACTCACTACTATGCACTCACTACTATGCACTCACTACTATGCACTCACTACTCACTACTCTGCACTCACTACTCACTACTCTGCACTCACTACTCACTACTCACTACTCTGCACTCACTACTCTGCACTCACTACTCTGCACTCACTACTCTGCACTCACTACTCTGCACTCACTACTCACTACTCTGCACTCACTACACACTACTCACTACTCAGCACTCACTACTCTGCACTCACTACTCTGCACTCACTACTATGCACTCACTACTCTGCACTCACTACTCACTACTCTGCACTCACTACTCACTACTCTGCACTCACTACTCTGCACTCACTACTCACTACTCTGCACTCACTACTCACTACTCTGCACTCACTACTCTGCACTCACTACTATGCACTCACTACTATGCACTCACTACTATGCACTCACTACTCACTACTCTGCACTCACTACTCACTACTCTGCACTCACTACTCTGCACTCACTACTCTGCACTCACTACTCACTACTCTGCACTCACTACTCTGCACTCACTACTCTGCACTCACTACTCTGCACTCACTACTCACTACTCTGCACTCACTACTCACTACTCTGCACTTACTACTCACTACTCACTACTCACTACTCTGCACTCACTACTCACTACTCTGCACTCACTACTCACTACTCACTACTCACTACTCTGCACTCACTACTCACTAATCTGCACTCACTACTCACTACTATCTTCTCTGCACTCACTACTCTGCACTCACTACTCTGCACTCACTACTCTGCACTTACTACTCTGCACTCACTACTCACTACTCTGCACTCACTACTCTGCACTCACTACTCTGCACTCACTACTCAGCACTCACTACTCTGCACTCACTACTCTGCACTCACTACTCACTACTCTGCACTCACTACTCACTACTCTGCACTCACTACTCTGCACTCACTGCTCTGCACTCACTGCTCTGCACTCACTGCTCTGCACTCACTACTCTGCACTCACTACTCTGCACTCACTACTCTGCACTCAGTACTCACTACTCACTACTCTGCACTCACTACTCTGCACTCACTACTCACGAGTCTGCACTCACTACTCTGCACTCACTACTCACTACTCTGCACTCACTACTCACTACTCTGCACTCACTACTTACTACTCTGCACTCACTACACACTACTCACTACTCAGCACTCACTACTCACTACTCTGCACTCACTACTCACTACTCTGCACTCACTACTCACTACTCTGCACTCACTACTCACTACTCCGCACTCACTACTCTGCACTCACTACTCTGCACTCACTACTCACTACTCTGCACTCACTACACACTAATCACTACTCAGCACTCACTACTCACTACTCTGCACTCACTACTCTGCACTCACTACTATGCACTCACTACTCTACACTCACTACTCACTACTCTGCACTCACTACTCTCCACTCACTACTCACGACTCTGCACTCACTACTCACGACTCTGCACTCACTACTCACTACTCTGCACTCACTACTCTGCACTCACTACTCACTACTCTGCACTCACTACTTTGCACTCACTACTCCCTACTCTGCACTCACTACTCTGCACTCACTACTCTGCACCCACTACTCTGCACTCACTACTCTGCACTCACTACTCTGCACTCACTACTCACTACTCTGCACTCACTACTCACTACTCTGCACTCACTACTCTGCACTCACTACTCTGCACTCACTACTCACTACTCTGCACTCACTACCACTCACTATTCTGAACTCAATACTCACTACTCTGCACTTACTACTCACTACTCTGCACTCACTACTCACTACTCTGCACTCACTACTCTGTACTCACTACTCACTACTCACTACTCTGCACTCACTACTCACTACTCACTACTCTGCACTCACTACTCACTACTCACTACTCTGCACTCACTACTCTGCACTCACTACTCACTACTCTGCACTCACTACTCACTACTCTGCACTCACTACTCACTACTCACTACTCTGCACTCACTACTCACTACTCACTACTCTGCACTCACTACTCACTACTCACTACTATGCACTCACTCACTACTCTGCACTCACTCACTACTCTGCACTCACTACTCTGCACTCACTACTCACTACTCTGCACTCACTACTCACTACTCTGCACTCACTACTCTGCACTCACTACTCTGCACTCACTACTCGGCACACTCACTCTGCATTCTGGACTCACACTCTGCACTCACTACTCTGCACACTCACTACTCTGCACTCACTACTCTGCACTCACTACTCTGCACTCACTACTCACTACTCTGCACTCACTACACACTACTCTGCACTCACTACTCACTACTCTGCACTTACTACTCACTACTCTGCACTCACTACTCACTACTCTGCACTCACTACTCTGCACTCACTACTCACTACTCTGCACTCACTACTCACTACTCTGCACTCACTACTCACTACTCTGCACTCACTACTCTGCACTCACTACTCTGCACTCACTACTCTGCACTCACTACTCACTACTCTGCACTCACTACACACTACTCACTACTCAGCACTCACTACTCACTGCTCTGCACTCACTACTCACTACTCTGCACTCACTACTCACTACTCTGCACTCACTACTCACTACTCTGCACTCACTACTCACTACTCTGCACTCACTACTCTGCACTCACTACTCTGCACTCACTACTCTGCACTCACTACTCTGCACTCACTACTCACTACTCTGCACTCACTACACACTACTCACTACTCAGCACTCACTACTCTGCACTCACTACTCTGCACTCACTACTCTGCACTCACTACTCACTACTCTGCACTCACTACTCACTACTCTGCACTCACTACTCTGCACTCACTACTCACTACTCTGCACTCACTACTCACTACTCTGCACTCACTACTCTGCACTCACTACTATGCACTCACTACTATGCACTCACTACTATGCACTCACTACTCACTACTCTGCACTCACTACTCACTACTCTGCACTCACTACTCTGCACTCACTACTCTGCACTCACTACTCACTACTCTGCACTCACTACTCTGCACTCACTACTCTGCACTCACTACTCTGCACTCACTACTCACTACTCTGCACTCACTACTCTGCACTCACTACTCTGCACTCACTACTCACTACTCTGCACTCACTACACACTACTCACTACTCAGCACTCACTACTCACTGCTCTGCACTCACTACTCACTACTCTGCACTCACTACTCACTACTCTGCACTCACTACTCACTACTCTGCACTCACTACTCTGCACTCACTACTCTGCACTCACTACTCTGCACTCACTACTCACTACTCTGCACTCACTACACACTACTCACTACTCTGCACTCACTACTCTGCACTCACTACTCACTACTCTGCACTCACTACTCTGCACTCACTACTCTGCACTCACTACTATGCACTCACTACTATGCACTCACTACTATGCACTCACTACTCACTACTCTGCACTCACTACTCACTATTCTGCACTCACTACTCTGCACTCACTACTCTGCACTCACTACTCACTACTCTGCACTCACTACTCTGCACTCACTACTCTGCACTCACTACTCACTACTCTGCACTCACTACTCACTACTCTGCACTCACTACTCTGCACTCACTGCTCTGCACTCAGTGCTCTGCACTCACTACTCACTACTCACTACTCTGCACTCACTACTCTGCACTCACTACTCACTAGTCTGCACTCACTACTCTGCACTCACTACTCACTACTCTGCACTCACTACTCACTACTCTGCACTCACTACTCACTACTCTGCACTCACTACACACTACTCACTACTCAGCACTCACTACTCACTACTCTGCACTCACTACTCACTACTCTGCACTCACTACTCACTACTCTGCACTCACTACTCACTACTCTGCACTCACTACTCACTACTCTGCACTCACTACTCTGCACTCACTACTCTGCACTCACTACTCTGCACTCACTACTCACTACTCTGCACTCACTACTCACTACTCTGCACTCACTACACACTACTCTGCACTCACTACACACTACTCTGCACTCACTACTCACTACTCTGCACTCACTACTCACTACTCTGCACTCACTACTCTGCACTCACTACTCTGCACTCACTACTCTGCACTCACTACTCACTACTCTGCACTCACTACACACTACTCACTACTCAGCACTCACTACTCACTGCTCTGCACTCACTACTCACTACTCTGCACTCACTACTCACTACTCTGCACTCACTACTCACTACTCTGCACTCACTACTCACTACTCACTACTCTGCACTCACTACTCACTACTCACTACTCTGCACTCACTACTCACTACTCACTACTATGCACTCACTCACTACTCTGCACTCACTCACTACTCTGCACTCACTACTCTGCACTCACTACTCACTACTCTGCACTCACTACTCACTACTCTGCACTCACTACTCTGCACTCACTACTCTGCACTCACTACTCGGCACACTCACTCTGCATTCTGGACTCACACTCTGCACTCACTACTCTGCACACTCACTACTCTGCACTCACTACTCTGCACTCACTACTCTGCACTCACTACTCACTACTCTGCACTCACTACACACTACTCTGCACTCACTACTCACTACTCTGCACTTACAACTCACTACTCTGCACTCACTACTCACTACTCTGCACTCACTACTCTGCACTCACTACTCACTACTCTGCACTCACTACTCACTACTCTGCACTCACTACTCACTACTCTGCACTCACTACTCTGCACTCACTACTCTGCACTCACTACTCTGCACTCACTACTCACTACTCTGCACTCACTACACACTACTCACTACTCAGCACTCACTACTCACTGCTCTGCACTCACTACTCACTACTCTGCACTCACTACTCACTACTCTGCACTCACTACTCACTACTCTGCACTCACTACTCACTACTCTGCACTCACTACTCTGCACTCACTACTCTGCACTCACTACTCTGCACTCACTACTCTGCACTCACTACTCACTACTCTGCACTCACTACACACTACTCACTACTCAGCACTCACTACTCTGCACTCACTACTCTGCACTCACTACTCTGCACTCACTACTCACTACTCTGCACTCACTACTCACTACTCTGCACTCACTACTCTGCACTCACTACTCACTACTCTGCACTCACTACTCACTACTCTGCACTCACTACTCTGCACTCACTACTATGCACTCACTACTATGCACTCACTACTATGCACTCACTACTCACTACTCTGCACTCACTACTCACTACTCTGCACTCACTACTCTGCACTCACTACTCTGCACTCACTACTCACTACTCTGCACTCACTACTCTGCACTCACTACTCTGCACTCACTACTCTGCACTCACTACTCACTACTCTGCACTCACTACTCTGCACTCACTACTCTGCACTCACTACTCACTACTCTGCACTCACTACACACTACTCACTACTCAGCACTCACTACTCACTGCTCTGCACTCACTACTCACTACTCTGCACTCACTACTCACTACTCTGCACTCACTACTCACTACTCTGCACTCACTACTCTGCACTCACTACTCTGCACTCACTACTCTGCACTCACTACATCACTACTCTGCACTCACTACTCTGCACTCACTACTCTGCACTCACTACTCTGCACTCACTACTCACTACTCTGCACTCCTAACTACTCACTACTCTGCACTCACTACTCTGCACTCACTACTCACTACTCTGCACTCACTACTCTGCACTCACTACTCTGCACTCACTACTATGCACTCACTACTATGCACTCACTACTATGCACTCACTACTCACTACTCTGCACTCACTACTCACTATTCTGCACTCACTACTCTGCACTCACTACTCTGCACTCACTACTCACTACTCTGCACTCACTACTCTGCACTCACTACTCTGCACTCACTACTCACTACTCTGCACTCACTACTCACTACTCTGCACTCACTACTCTGCACTCACTGCTCTGCACTCAGTGCTCTGCACTCACTACTCACTACTCACTACTCTGCACTCACTACTCTGCACTCACTACTCACTAGTCTGCACTCACTACTCTGCACTCACTACTCACTACTCTGCACTCACTACTCACTACTCTGCACTCACTACTCACTACTCTGCACTCACTACACACTACTCACTACTCAGCACTCACTACTCACTACTCTGCACTCACTACTCACTACTCTGCACTCACTACTCACTACTCTGCACTCACTACTCACTACTCTGCACTCACTACTCACTACTCTGCACTCACTACTCTGCACTCTATACTCTGCACTCACTACTCTGCACTCACTACTCACTACTCTGCACTCACTACTCACTACTCTGCACTCACTACACACTACTCTGCACTCACTACACACTACTCTGCACTCACTACTCACTACTCTGCACTCACTACTCACTACTCTGCACTCACTACTCTGCACTCACTACTCTGCACTCACTACTCTGCACTCACTACTCACTACTCTGCACTCACTACACACTACTCACTACTCAGCACTCACTACTCACTGCTCTGCACTCACTACTCACTACTCTGCACTCACTACTCACTACTCTGCACTCACTACTCACTACTCTGCACTCACTACTCACTACTCACTACTCTGCACTCACTACTCACTACTCACTACTCTGCACTCACTACTCACTACTCACTACTATGCACTCACTCACTACTCTGCACTCACTCACTACTCTGCACTCACTACTCTGCACTCACTACTCACTACTCTGCACTCACTACTCACTACTCTGCACTCACTACTCTGCACTCACTACTCTGCACTCACTACTCGGCACACTCACTCTGCATTCTGGACTCACACTCTGCACTCACTACTCTGCACACTCACTACTCTGCACTCACTACTCTGCACTCACTACTCTGCACTCACTACTCACTACTCTGCACTCACTACACACTACTCTGCACTCACTACTCACTACTCTGCACTTACAACTCACTACTCTGCACTCACTACTCACTACTCTGCACTCACTACTCTGCACTCACTACTCACTACTCTGCACTCACTACTCACTACTCTGCACTCACTACTCACTACTCTGCACTCACTACTCTGCACTCACTACTCTGCACTCACTACTCTGCACTCACTACTCACTACTCTGCACTCACTACACACTACTCACTACTCAGCACTCACTACTCACTGCTCTGCACTCACTACTCACTACTCTGCACTCACTACTCACTACTCTGCACTCACTACTCACTACTCTGCACTCACTACTCACTACTCTGCACTCACTACTCTGCACTCACTACTCTGCACTCACTACTCTGCACTCACTACTCTGCACTCACTACTCACTACTCTGCACTCACTACACACTACTCACTACTCAGCACTCACTACTCTGCACTCACTACTCTGCACTCACTACTCTGCACTCACTACTCACTACTCTGCACTCACTACTCACTACTCTGCACTCACTACTCTGCACTCACTACTCACTACTCTGCACTCACTACTCACTACTCTGCACTCACTACTCTGCACTCACTACTATGCACTCACTACTATGCACTCACTACTATGCACTCACTACTCACTACTCTGCACTCACTACTCACTACTCTGCACTCACTACTCTGCACTCACTACTCTGCACTCACTACTCACTACTCTGCACTCACTACTCTGCACTCACTACTCTGCACTCACTACTCTGCACTCACTACTCACTACTCTGCACTCACTACTCACTACTCTGCACTCACTACTCTGCACTCACTACTCTGCACTCACTACTCACTACTCTGCACTCACTACACACTACTCACTACTCAGCACTCACTACTCACTGCTCTGCACTCACTACTCACTACTCTGCACTCACTACTCACTACTCTGCACTCACTACTCACTACTCTGCACTCACTACTCTGCACTCACTACTCTGCACTCACTACTCTGCACTCACTACTCACTACTCTGCACTCACTACACACTACTCACTACTCTGCACTCACTACTCTGCACTCACTACTCACTACTCTGCACTCACTACTCTGCACTCACTACTCTGCACTCACTACTATGCACTCACTACTATGCACTCACTACTATGCACTCACTACTCACTACTCTGCACTCACTACTCACTATTCTGCACTCACTACTCTGCACTCACTACTCTGCACTCACTACTCACTACTCTGCACTCACTACTCTGCACTCACTACTCTGCACTCACTACTCACTACTCTGCACTCACTACTCACTACTCTGCACTCACTACTCTGCACTCACTGCTCTGCACTCAGTGCTCTGCACTCACTACTCACTACTCACTACTCTGCACTCACTACTCTGCACTCACTACTCACTAGTCTGCACTCACTACTCTGCACTCACTACTCACTACTCTGCACTCACTACTCACTACTCTGCACTCACTACTCACTACTCTGCACTCACTACACACTACTCACTACTCAGCACTCACTACTCACTACTCTGCACTCACTACTCACTACTCTGCACTCACTACTCACTACTCCGCACTCACTACTCTGCACTCACTACTCTGCACTCACTACTCTGCACTCACTACTCACTACTCTGCACTCACTACACACTACTCACTACTCAGCACTCACTACTCACTACTCTGCACTCACTACTCTGCACTCACTACTATGCACTCACTACTCTGCACTCACTACTCACTACTCTGCACTCACTACTCTCCACTCACTACTCACGACTCTGCACTCACTACTCATGACTCTGCACTCACTACTCACTACTCTGCACTCACTACTCACTACTCTGCACTCACTACTCTGCACTCACTACTCTGCACTCACTACTCACTACTCTGCACTCACTACTTTGCACTCACTACTCCCTACTCTGCACTCACTACTCTGCACTCACTACTCTGCACTCACTACTCTGCACTCACTACTCTGCACTCACTACTCACTACTCTGCACTCACTACTCTCCACTCACTACTCACGACTCTGCACTCACTACTCATGACTCTGCACTCACTACTCACTACTCTGCACTCACTACTCACTACTCTGCACTCACTACTCTGCACTCACTACTCTGCACTCACTACTCACTACTCTGCACTCACTACTTTGCACTCACTACTCCCTACTCTGCACTCACTACTCTGCACTCACTACTCTGCACTCACTACTCTGCACTCACTACTCTGCACTCACTACTCACTACTCTGCACTCACTAGTTACTACTCTGCACTCACTACTCACTACTCTGCACTCACTACTCTGCATTTACTACTCTGCACTCACTACTCTGCACTCACTACTCTGCACTCACTACTCTGCACTCACTACTCACTACTCTGCACTCACTACTCTGCACTCACTACTCACTACTCTGCACTCACTATTCTGAACTCACTACTCACTACTCTGCACTCACTATTCTGAACTCAATATTCACTACTCTGCACTTACTACTCACTACTCTGCACTCACTACTCACTACTCTGCACTCACTACTCTGTACTCACTACTCACTACTCTGCACTCACTACTCACTACTCACTACTCTGCACTCACTACTCACTACTCTGCACTCACTACTCTGCACTTACTACTCACTACTCTGCACTCACTACTCTGCACTCACTACTCACTACTCTGCACTCACTACTCACTACTCACTACTCTGCACTCACTACTCACTACTCACTACTCTTCACTCACTACTCACTACTCACTACTCTGCACTCACTACTCACTACTCTGCACTCACTCACTACTCTGCACTCTCTCACTACTCTGCACTCACTACTCTGCACTAACTACTCACTACTCTGCACTCACTACTCACTACTCTGCACTCACTACTCTGCACTCACTACTCTGCACTCACTACTCTGCACACTCACTCTGCACTCTGGACTCACACTCTGCACACTCACTACTCTGCACTCACTACTCTGCACTCACTACTCTGCACTCACTACTCACTACTCTGCACTCACTACTCACTACTCTGCACTCACTACACACTACTCTGCACTCACTACACACTACTCTGCACTCACTACTCACTACTCTGCACTCACTACTCACTACTCTGCACTCACTACTCTGCACTCACTACTCACTACTCTGCACTCACTACTCACTACTCTGCACTCACTACTCACTACTCTGCACTCACTACTCACTACTCTGCACTCACTACTCTGCACTCACTACTCTGCACTCACTACTCTGCACTCACTACTCACTACTCTGCACTCACTACACACTACTCACTACTCAGCACTCACTACTCACTGCTCTGCACTCACTACTCACTACTCTGCACTCACTACTCACTACTCTGCACTCACTACTCACTACTCTGCACTCACTACTCACTACTCTGCACTCACTACTATGCACTCACTACTATGCACTCACTACTATGCACTCACTACTCACTACTCTGCACTCACTACTCACTACTCTGCACTCACTACTCACTACTCACTACTCTGCACTCACTACTCTGCACTCACTACTCTGCACTCACTACTCTGCACTCACTACTCACTACTCTGCACTCACTGCACACTACTCACTACTCAGCACTCACTACTCTGCACTCACTACTCTGCACTCACTACTATGCACTCACTACTCTGCACTCACTACTCACTACTCTGCACTCACTACTCACTACTCTGCACTCACTACTCTGCACTCACTACTCACTACTCTGCACTCACTACTCACTACTCTGCACTCACTACTCTGCACTCACTACTATGCACTCACTACTATGCACTCACTACTATGCACTCACTACTCACTACTCTGCACTCACTACTCACTACTCTGCACTCACTACTCTGCACTCACTACTCTGCACTCACTACTCTGCACTCACTACTCTGCACTCACTACTGTGATGTATTCCTGTAGGTTCTGTATCGATCCCCCTATTCCTGACCCTATTCTGGTTAACAAATTAACTAGCAGCCATTCCATGATGCAGAAACCGTTATCTGATTAAGCCAGACCACGGCACAGGAGCGCGTTATCTGATTAGGTCATAACGCTTGCCATCTAATTAGGCAAGCAATATTCCTCCAGCCCCTGATAAGGCATACGGAGTTCTCAAAACAAATCAAACCTATGACAACCTGGGACAATCCCTGCGGCCATTGTTTTGATTTCTCAAAGAACTTCAGTAAAAGAATGTGCTAACGACCAGCTCGTATGACATCCTTATTGACGTATCTATGTCCATCCTTACGTCAATCTCGGCACCTTACAGGTATAAATATTACCGACATTGCCTTAAGCAAACACACGCGGTGGTGACGCGATCGGAGCAGCGAGACTTGCCGAAGCCCAGCAGAGAGCGAAGCCCACTGGCGCTGCCCCGCCTTCCTGACGCGCTGAGAACGAGACGCTGCCTTTCTCCTGCCGAGAAATCCAGCTCCGGCGCTTCCGAGCAGCCCTTGCAGGCAGCTTGGAATATCGAGACCACAGACGAGAGATACCATCCCTCAACAATCCTAGATCTCAGGTACAGAACTGAATAACCCCTTGCAGAGAATTCTTGAGTCAGTCACTTGGCAAAACAAACTTAACTCAAACTGCTACTTTCTACTCCAGCCACGTATTAGGCTTAGGTCAGGTACACCGGGGTAGGCGTGGTTAGAAGCACCAGTTGAGTACGATTAGTCGAATGTATATGTGTATGTATATATTTTATCCATTTTAAATAGCATATGGCTTAGAAACCATATCAATGCTTTTACAGTATTATTTCATAATTCTGCTTTTATTGTATGCACTTTACTTAACCATAAGTATTGCGATAATATCGATCCATTTCTCTTGTACGAGAAAAGAGACTGATCAATAAACAACATCTTTTATTGAACACGCCCGTCTCTTCCTTTTCTCTACAAACTGGTGAAACTAAGAATGCACGTACTGACTGAGTAAAATAAGTTGTCTTTTGTTTTCACACGACTCTAGAGATACACTCTTGATTAGGGGAGAGCAAAGTTGTCATGTTCTATGGTTGTCAGAAACTAAATCCCTTCTTGTCTATCCAGGGAGGTTCAACTCCTCCTTGCCTATTCGAGAAAGTTTCTAGTGAACTCTGAGCTAGCTGGCAAACCCAAATTCTAGTGAACTCTGAGCTAGCTGGCAAACCCAAAACTTTAAGTCTAATATCGACAGTAGAAGACCTAGTTAATGTCTGGTCTAGGTCTATACTATTGGAGGTATTATTCGCATGCGCAGAGCCTATTGAGATAATAGGAACTACACTACACTACTCTGCACTCACTACTCTGCACTCACTATTCTGCACTCACTACTCACTACTCTGCACTCACTACTCTGCACTCACTACTCTGCACTCACTACTCTGCACTCACTACTCACTACTCTGCACTCACTACTCTGCACTCATTACTCACTACTCTGCACTCACTATTCTGCACTCACTACTCTGCACTCACTACTCACTACTCTGCACTTACTACTCACTACTCTGCACTCACTACTCACTACTCTGCACTCACTACTCACTACTCTGCACTCACTACTCTGCACTCACTACTCACTACTTTGCACTCACTACTCACTACTCTGCACTCACTACTCTGCACTCACTACTCACTACTCTGCACTCACTACTCACTACTCTGCACTCACTACACACTACTCACTACTCTGCACTCACTACTCACTATTCTGCACTCACTACACACTACTCACTACTCAGCACTCACTACTCACTACTCTGCACTCACTACACACTACTCACTACTCTGCACTCACTACACACTACTCACTACTCTGCACTCACTACTATGCACTCACTACTCTGCACTCACTACTATGCACTCACTACTCTGCACTCACTACTCACTACTCTGCACTCACTACTCACTACTCTGCACTCACTACTCACTACTCTGCACTCACTACTCTGCACTCACTACTATGCACTCACTACTCTGCACTCACTACTCACTACTCTGCACTCACTACTCTGCACTCACTACTCTGCACTCACTACTCTGCACTCACTACTTTGCACTCCCTACTCTGCACTTCCTACTCTGCACTCACTACTCTGCACTCACTACTCTGCACTCACTACTCTGCACTCACTATTCTGCACTCACTACTCTGCACTCACTACTCACTATTCTGCACTTACTACTCACTACTCTGCACTCACTACTCTGCACTCACTACTCACTACTCTGCACTCACTACTCACTACTCTGCACTCACTACTCACTACTCTGCACTCACTACTCTGCACTCACTACTCTGCACTCACTACTCACTACTCTGCACTCACTACACACTACTCACTACTCAGCACTCACTACTCACTGCTCTGCACTCACTACTCACTACTCTGCACTCACTACTCACTACTCTGCACTCACTACTCACTACTCTGCACTCACTGCTCACTACTCTGCACTCACTACTCTGCACTCACTACTCTGAACTCACTACTCTGCACTCACTACTCTGCACTCACTACTCACTACTCTGCACTCACTACACACTACTCACTACTCAGCACTCACTACTCTGCACTCACTACTCTGCACTCACTACTCTGCACTCACTACTCTGCACTCACTACTCACTACTCTGCACTCACTACTCACTACTCTGCACTCACTACTCTGCACTCACTACTCACTACTCTGCACTCACTACTCACTACTCTGCACTCACTACTCTGCACTCACTACTATGCACTCACTACTATGCACTCACTACTATGCACTCACTACTCACTACTCTGCACTCACTACTCACTACTCTGCACTCACTACTCTGCACTCACTACTCTGCACTCACTACTCTGCACTCACTATTCACTACTCTGCACTCACTACTCTGCACTCACTACTCTGCACTCACTACTCTGCACTCACTACTCTGCACTCACTACTCTGCACTCACTACTCACTACTCTGCACTCACTACTCACTACTCTGCACTCACTACTCTGCACTCACTACTCTGCACTCACTGCTCTGCACTCACTGCTCTGCACTCACTGCTCTGCACTCACTACTCTGCACTCACTACTCTGCACTCACTACTCACTACTCTGCACTCACTACTCTGCACTCACTACTCACTAGTCTGCACTCACTACTCTGCACTCACTACTCACTACTCTGCACTCACTACTCACTACTCTGCACTCACTACACACTATTCACTACTCAGCACTCACTACTCACTACTCTGCACTCACTACTCACTACTCTGCACTCACTACTCACTACTCTGCACTCACTACTCACTACTCCGCACTCACTACTCTGCACTCACTACTCTGCACTCACTACTCACTACTCTGCACTCACTACACACTACTCACTACTCAGCACTCACTACTCACTACTCTGCACTCACTACTCTGCACTCACTACTATGCACTCACTACTCTGCACTCACTACTCACTACTCTGCACTCACTACTCTGCACTCACTACTCATGACTCTGCACTCACTACTCATGACTCTGCACTCACTACTCACTACTCTGCACTCACTACTCACTACTCTGCACTCACTACTCTGCACTCACTACTCACTACTCTGCACTCACTACTTTGCACTCACTACTCCCTACTCTGCACTCACTACTCTGCACTCACTACTCTGCACTCACTACTCTGCACTCACTACTCACTACTCTGCACTCACTACTTACTACTCTGCACTCACTACTCACTACTCTGCACTCACTACTCTGCACTCACTACTCTGCACTCACTACTCACTACTCTGCACTCACTACTCACTACTCTGCACTCACTATTCTGAACTCACTACTCACTACTCTGCACTCACTATTCTGAACTCAATACTCACTACTCTGCACTTACTACTCACTACTCTGCACTCACTACTCACTACTCTGCACTCACTACTCTGTACTCACTACTCACTACTCACTACTCTGCACTCACTACTCACTACTCACTACTCTGCACTCACTACTCACTACTCACTACTCTGCACTCACTACTCTGCACTCACTACTCACTACTCTGCACTCACTACTCACTACTCTGCACTCACTACTCACTACTCTGCACTCACTACTCACTACTCACTACTCTGCACTCACTACTCACTACTCTGCACTCACTACTCACTGCTCACTACTCTGCACTCACTCACTACTCTGCACTCACTCACTACTCTGCACTCACTACTCTGCACTCACTACTCACTACTCTGCACTCACTACTAACTACTCTGCACTCACTACTCTGCACTCACTACTCTGCACTCACTACTCTGCACACTCACTCTGCACTCTGGACTCACACTCTGTACTCACTACTCTGCACACTCACTACTCTGCACTCACTACTCTGCACTCACTACTCTGCACTCACTACTCACTACTCTGCACTCACTACACACTACTCTGCACTCACTACTCACTACTCTGCACTCACTACTCACTACTCTGCACTCACTACTCACTACTCTGCACTCACTACTCACTACTCTGCACTCACTACTCTGCACTCACTACTCACTACTCTGCACTCACTACTCACTACTCTGCACTCACTACTCACTACTCTGCACTCACTACTCTGCACTCACTACTCTGCACTCACTACTCTGCACTCACTACTCACTACTCTGCACTCACTACACACTACTCACTACTCAGCACTCACTACTCACTGTTCTGCACTCACTACTCACTACTCTGCACTCACTACTCACTACTCTGCACTCACTACTCACTACTCTGCACTCACTACTCACTACTCTGCACTCACTACTATGCACTCACTACTATGCACTCACTACTATGCACTCACTACTCACTACTCTGCACTCACTACTCACTACTCTGCACTCACTACTCACTACTCACTACTCTGCACTCACTACTCTGCACTCACTACTCTGCACTCACTACTATGCACTCACTACTCTGCACTCACTACTCACTACTCTGCACTCACTACACACTACTCACTACTCAGCACTCACTACTCTGCACTCACTACTCTGCACTCACTACTATGCACTCACTACTCTGCACTCACTACTCACTACTCTGCACTCACTACTCACTACTCTGCACTCACTACTCTGCACTCACTACTCACTACTCTGCACTCACTACTCACTACTCTGCACTCACTACTCTGCACTCACTACTATGCACTCACTACTATGCACTCACTACTATGCACTCACTACTCACTACTCTGCACTCACTACTCACTACTCTGCACTCACTACTCTGCACTCACTACTCTGCACTCACTACTCACTACTCTGCACTCACTACTCTGCACTCACTACTCTGCACTCACTACTCTGCACTCACTACTCACTACTCTGCACTCACTACTCACTACTCTGCACTCACTACTCTGCACTCACTACTCTGCACTCACTGCTCTGCACTCACAGCTCTGCACTCACTGCTCTGCACTCACTACTCTGCACTCACTACTCTGCACTCACTACTCTGCACTCACTACTCACTACTCACTACTCTGCACTCACTACTCTGCACTCACTACTCACTAGTCTGCACTCACTACTCTGCACTCACTACTCACTACTCTGCACTCACTACTCACTACTCTGCACTCACTACTCACTACTCTGCACTCACTACACACTACTCACTACTCAGCACTCACTACTCACTACTCTGCACTCACTACTCACTACTCTGCACTCACTACTCACTACTCCGCACTCACTACTCTGCACTCACTACTCTGCACTCACTACTCTGCACTCACTACTCACTACTCTGCACTCACTACACACTACTCACTACTCAGCACTCACTACTCACTACTCTGCACTCACTACTCTGCACTCACTACTATGCACTCACTACTCTGCACTCACTACTCACTACTCTGCACTCACTACTCTCCACTCACTACTCACGACTCTGCACTCACTACTCATGACTCTGCACTCACTACTCACTACTCTGCACTCACTACTCACTACTCTGCACTCACTACTCTGCACTCACTACTCTGCACTCACTACTCTGCACTCACTACTCACTACTCTGCACTCACTACACACTACTCACTACTCAGCACTCACTACTCACTGTTCTGCACTCACTACTCACTACTCTGCACTCACTACTCACTACTCTGCACTCACTACTCACTACTCTGCACTCACTACTCACTACTCTGCACTCACTACTATGCACTCACTACTATGCACTCACTACTATGCACTCACTACTCACTACTCTGCACTCACTACTCACTACTCTGCACTCACTACTCACTACTCACTACTCTGCACTCACTACTCTGCACTCACTACTCTGCACTCACTACTATGCACTCACTACTCTGCACTCACTACTCACTACTCTGCACTCACTACACACTACTCACTACTCAGCACTCACTACTCTGCACTCACTACTCTGCACTCACTACTATGCACTCACTACTCTGCACTCACTACTCACTACTCTGCACTCACTACTCACTACTCTGCACTCACTACTCTGCACTCACTACTCACTACTCTGCACTCACTACTCACTACTCTGCACTCACTACTCTGCACTCACTACTATGCACTCACTACTATGCACTCACTACTATGCACTCACTACTCACTACTCTGCACTCACTACTCACTACTCTGCACTCACTACTCTGCACTCACTACTCTGCACTCACTACTCACTACTCTGCACTCACTACTCTGCACTCACTACTCTGCACTCACTACTCTGCACTCACTACTCACTACTCTGCACTCACTACTCACTACTCTGCACTCACTACTCTGCACTCACTACTCTGCACTCACTGCTCTGCACTCACAGCTCTGCACTCACTGCTCTGCACTCACTACTCTGCACTCACTACTCTGCACTCACTACTCTGCACTCACTACTCACTACTCACTACTCTGCACTCACTACTCTGCACTCACTACTCACTAGTCTGCACTCACTACTCTGCACTCACTACTCACTACTCTGCACTCACTACTCACTACTCTGCACTCACTACTCACTACTCTGCACTCACTACACACTACTCACTACTCAGCACTCACTACTCACTACTCTGCACTCACTACTCACTACTCTGCACTCACTACTCACTACTCCGCACTCACTACTCTGCACTCACTACTCTGCACTCACTACTCTGCACTCACTACTCACTACTCTGCACTCACTACACACTACTCACTACTCAGCACTCACTACTCACTACTCTGCACTCACTACTCTGCACTCACTACTATGCACTCACTACTCTGCACTCACTACTCACTACTCTGCACTCACTACTCTCCACTCACTACTCACGACTCTGCACTCACTACTCATGACTCTGCACTCACTACTCACTACTCTGCACTCACTACTCACTACTCTGCACTCACTACTCTGCACTCACTACTCTGCACTCACTACTCACTACTCTGAACTCACTACTTTGCACTCACTACTCCCTACTCTGCACCCACTACTGTGCACTCACTACTCTGCACTCACTACTCTGCACTCACTACTCACTACTCTGCACTCACTACTTACTACTCTGCACTCACTACTCACTACTCTGCACTCACTACTCTGCATTCACTACTCTGCACTCACTACTCTGCACTCACTACTCTGCACTCACTACTCTGCACTCACTACTCACTACTCTGCACTCACTATTCTGAACTCACTACTCACTACTCTGCACTCACTATTCTGAACTCAATATTCACTACTCTGCACTTACTACTCACTACTCTGCACTCACTACTCACTACTCTGCACTCACTACTCTGTACTCACTACTCACTACTCACTACTCTGCACTCACTACTCACTACTCTGCACTCACTACTCACTACTCACTACTCTGCACTCACTACTCTGCACTCACTACTCACTACTCTGCACTCACTACTCACTACTCTGCACTCACTACTCACTACTCTGCACTCACTACTCACTACTCACTACTCTGCACTCACTACTCACTACTCACTACTCTGCACTCACTACTCACTACTCACTACTCTGCACTCACTCACTACTCTGCACTCACTCACTACTCTGCACTCACTACTCTGCACTCACTACTCACTACTCTGCACTCACTACTCACTACTCTGCACTCACTACTCTGCACTCACTACTCTGCACTCACTACTCTGCACACTCACTCTGCACTCTGGACTCACACTCTGCACACTCACTACTCTGCACTCACTACTCTGCACTCACTACTCTGCACTCACTACTCACTACTCTGCACTCACTACTCACTACTCTGCACTCACTACACACTACTCTGCACTCACTACACACTACTCTGCACTCACTACTCACTACTCTGCACTCACTACTCACTACTCTGCACTCACTACTCTGCACTCACTACTCTGCACTCACTACTCACTACTCTGCACTCACTACTCACTACTCTGCACTCACTACTCTGCACTCACTACTCTGCACTCACTACTCACTACTCTGCACTCACTACTTACTACTCTGCACTCACTACTCACTACTCTGCACTCACTACTCTGCATTCACTACTCTGCACTCACTACTCTGCACTCACTACTCTGCACTCACTACTCTGCACTCACTACTCACTACTCTGCACTCACTATTCTGAACTCACTACTCACTACTCTGTACTCACTATTCTGAACTCAATATTCACTACTCTGCACTTACTACTCACTACTCTGCACTCACTACTCACTACTCTGCACTCACTACTCTGTACTCACTACTCACTACTCACTACTCTGCACTCACTACTCACTACTCACTACTCTGCACTCACTACTCACTACTCACTACTCTGCACTCACTACTCTGCACTCACTACTCACTACTCTGCACTCACTACTCACTACTCTGCACTCACTACTCACTACTCTGCACTCACTACTCACTACTCACTACTCTGCACTCACTACTCACTACTCACTACTCTGCACTCACTACTCACTACTCTGCACTCACTCACTACTCTGCACTCACTCACTACTCTGCACTCACTACTCTGCACTCACTACTCACTACTCTGCACTCACTACTCACTACTCTGCACTCACTACTCTGCACTCACTACTCTGCACTCACTACTCTGCACACTCACTCTGCACTCTGGACTCACACTCTGCACACTCACTACTCTGCACTCACTACTCTGCACTCACTACTCTGCACTCACTACTCACTACTCTGCACTCACTACTCACTACTCTGCACTCACTACACACTACTCTGCACTCACTACACACTACTCTGCACTCACTACTCACTACTCTGCACTCACTACTCACTACTCTGCACTCACTACTCTGCACTCACTACTCACTACTCTGCACTCACTACTCACTACTCTGCACTCACTACTCACTACTCTGCACTCACTACTCTGCACTCACTACTCTGCACTCACTACTCTGCACTCACTACTCACTACTCTGCACTCACTACTCACTACTCTGCACTCACTACTCACTACTCTGCACTCACTACTCACTACTCTGCACTCACTACTATGCACTCACTACTATGCACTCACTACTATGCACTCACTACTCACTACTCTGCACTCACTACTCTGCACTCACCACTCTGCACTCACTACTCTGCACTCACTACTCTGCACTCACTACTCACTACTCTGCACTCACTACTTACTACTCTGCACTCACTACTCACTACTCTGCACTCACTACTCTGCATTCACTACTCTGCACTCACTACTCTGCACTCACTACTCTGCACTCACTACTCTGCACTCACTACTCACTACTCTGCACTCACTACTCTGCACTCACTACTCACTACTCTGCACTCACTATTCTGAACTCACTACTCTACTCTGCACTCACTATTCTGAACTCAATATTCACTACTCTGCACTTACTACTCACTACTCTGCACTCACTACTCACTACTCTGCACTCACTACTCTGTACTCACTACTCACTACTCACTACTCTGCACTCACTACTCACTACTCACTACTCTGCATTCACTACTCACTACTCACTACTCTGCACTCACTACTCTGCACTCACTACTCACTACTCTGCACTCACTACTCACTACTCTGCACTCACTACTCACTACTCTGCACTCACTACTCACTACTCACTACTCTGCACTCACTACTCACTACTCACTACTCTGCACTCACTACTCACTACTCACTACTCTGCACTCACTCACTACTCTGCACTCACTCACTACTCTGCACTCACTACTCTGCACTCACTACTCACTACTCTGCACTCACTACTCACTACTCTGCACTCACTACTCTGCACTCACTACTCTGCACTCACTACTCTGCACACTCACTCTGCACTCTGGACTCACACTCTGCACACTCACTACTCTGCACTCACTACTCTGCACTCACTACTCTGCACTCACTACTCACTACTCTGCACTCACTACTCACTACTCTGCACTCACTACACACTACTCTGCACTCACTACACACTACTCTGCACTCACTACTCACTACTCTGCACTCACTACTCACTACTCTGCACTCACTACTCTGCACTCACTACTCACTACTCTGCACTCACTACTCACTACTCTGCACTCACTACTCACTACTCTGCACTCACTACTCTGCACTCACTACTCTGCACTCACTAATCTGCACTCACTACTCACTACTCTGCACTCACTACACACTACTCACTACTCAGCACTCACTACTCACTGCTCTGCACTCACTACTCACTACTCTGCACTCACTACTCTGCACTCACTACTCACTACTCTGCACTCACTACTATGCACTCACTACTATGCACTCACTGCTCTGCACTCACTACTCACTACTCTGCACTCACTACTCACTACTCTGCACTCACTACTCACTACTCTGCACTCACTGCTCACTACTCTGCACTCACTACTATGCACTCACTACTATGCACTCACTACTATGCACTCACTACTCACTACTCTGCACTCACTACTCACTACTCTGCACTCACTACTCACTACTCACTACTCTGCACTCACTACTCTGCACTCACTACTCTGCACTCACTACTCTGCACTCACTACTCACTACTCTGCACTCACTGCACACTACTCACTACTCAGCACTCACTACTCTGCACTCACTACTCTGCACTCACTACTATGCACTCACTACTCTGCACTCACTACTCACTATTCTGCACTCACTACTCACTACTCTGCACTCACTACTCTGCACTCACTACTCACTACTCTGCACTCACTACTCACTACTCTGCACTCACTACTCTGCACTCACTACTATGCACTCACTACTATGCACTCACTACTATGCACTCACTACTCACTACTCTGCACTCACTACTCACTACTCTGCACTCACTACTCTGCACTCACTACTCTGCACTCACTACTCTGCACTCACTACTCTGCACTCACTACTGTGATGTATTCCTGTAGGTTCTGTATCGATCCCCCTATTCCTGACCCTATTCTGGTTAACAAATTAACTAGCAGCCATTCCATGATGCAGAAACCGTTATCTGATTAAGCCAGACCACGGCACAGGAGCGCGTTATCTGATTAGGTCATAACGCTTGCCATCTAATTAGGCAAGCAATATTCCTCCAGCCCCTGATAAGGCATACGGAGTTCTCAAAACAAATCAAACCTATGACAACCTGGGAAAATCCCTGCGGCCATTGTTTTGATTTCTCAAAGAACTTCAGTAAAAGAATGTGCTAACGACCAGCTCGTATGACATCCTTATTGACGTATCTATGTCCATCCTTACGTCAATCTCGGCACCTTACAGGTATAAATATTACCGACATTGCCTTAAGCAAACACACGCGGTGGTGACGCGATCGGAGCAGCGAGACTTGCCGAAGCCCAGCAGAGAGCGAAGCCCACTGGCGCTGCCCCGCCTTCCTGACGCGCTGAGAACGAGACGCTGCCTTTCTCCTGCCGAGAAATCCAGCTCCGGCGCTTCCGAGCAGCCCTTGCAGGCAGCTTGGAATATCGAGACCACAGACGAGAGATACCATCCCTCAACAATCCTAGATCTCAGGTACAGAACTGAATAACCCCTTGCAGAGAATTCTTGAGTCAGTCACTTGGCAAAACAAACTTAACTCAAACTGCTACTTTCTACTCCAGCCCACGTATTAGGCTTAGGTCAGGTACACCGGGGTAGGCGTGGTTAGAAGCACCAGTTGAGTACGATTAGTCGAATGTATATGTGTATGTATATATTTTATCCATTTTAAATAGCATATGGCTTAGAAACCATATCAATGCTTTTACAGTATTATTTCATAATTCTGCTTTTATTGTATGCACTTTACTTAACCATAAGTATTGCGATAATATCGATCCATTTCTCTTGTACGAGAAAAGAGACTGATCAATAAACAACATCTTTTATTGAACACGCCCGTCTCTTCCTTTTCTCTACAAACTGGTGAAACTAAGAATGCACGTACTGACTGAGTAAAATAAGTTGTCTTTTGTTTTCACACGACTCTAGAGATACACTCTTGATTAGGGGAGAGCAAAGTTGTCATGTTCTATGGTTGTCAGAAACTAAATCCCTTCTTGTCTATCCAGGGAGGTTCAACTCCTCCTTGCCTATTCGAGAAAGTTTCTAGTGAACTCTGAGCTAGCTGGCAAACCCAAAACTTTAAGTCTAATATCGACAGTAGAAGACCTAGTTAACGTCTGGTCTAGGTCTATACTATTGGAGGTATTATTCGCATGCGCAGAGCCTATTGGGATAATAGGAACTACACTACACTACTCTGCACTCACTACTCTGCACTCACTATTCTGCACTCACTACTCACTACTCTGCACTCACTATTCTGAACTCACTACTCACTACTCTGCACTCACTATTCTGAACTCAATATTCACTACTCTGCACTTACTACTCACTACTCTGCACTCACTACTCACTACTCTGCACTCACTACTCTGTACTCACTACTCACTACTCACTACTCTGCACTCACTACTCACTACTCACTACTCTGCACTCACTACTCACTACTCACTACTCTGCACTCACTACTCTGCACTCACTACTCACTACTCTGCACTCACTACTCACTACTCTGCACTCACTACTCACTACTCTGCACTCACTACTCACTACTCACTACTCTGCACTCACTACTCACTACTCACTACTCTGCACTCACTACTCACTACTCACTACTCTGCACTCACTACTCACTACTCTGCACTCACTCACTACTCTGCACTCACTCACTACTCTGCACTCACTACTCTGCACTCACTACTCACTACTCTGCACTCACTACTCACTACTCTGCACTCACTACTCTGCACTCACTACTCTGCACTCACTACTCTGCACACTCACTCTGCACTCTGGACTCACACTCTGCACACTCACTACTCTGCACTCACTACTCTGCACTCACTACTCTGCACTCACTACTCACTACTCTGCACTCACTACTCACTACTCTGCACTCACTACTCACTACTCTGCACTCACTACTCACTACTCACTACTCTGCACTCACTACTCACTACTCACTACTCTGCACTCACTACTCACTACTCACTACTCTGCACTCACTACTCACTACTCACTACTCTGCACTCACTCACTACTCTGCACTCACTCACTACTCTGCACTCACTACTCTGCACTCACTACTCACTACTCTGCACTCACTACTCACTACTCTGCACTCACTACTCTGCACTCACTACTCTGCACTCACTACTCTGCACACTCACTCTGCACTCTGGACTCACACTCTGCACACTCACTACTCTGCACTCACTACTCTGCACTCACTACTCTGCACTCACTACTCACTACTCTGCACTCACTACTCACTACTCTGCACTCACTACACACTACTCTGCACTCACTACACACTACTCTGCACTCACTACTCACTACTCTGCACTCACTACTCACTACTCTGCACTCACTACTCTGCACTCACTACTCTGCACTCACTACTCTGCACTCACTACTCACTACTCTGCACTCACTACTCACTACTCTGCACTCACTACACACTACTCTGCACTCACTACACACTACTCTGCACTCACTACTCACTACTCTGCACTCACTACTCACTACTCTGCACTCACTACTCTGCACTCACTACTCTGCACTCACTACTCTGCACTCACTACTCACTACTCTGCACTCACTACACACTACTCACTACTCAGCACTCACTACTCACTGCTCTGCACTCACTACTCACTACTCTGCACTCACTACTCACTACTCTGCACTCACTACTCACTACTCTGCACTCACTACTCACTACTCTGCACTCACTACTATGCACTCACTACTATGCACTCACTACTATGCACTCACTACTCACTACTCTGCACTCACTACTCACTACTCTGCACTCACTACTCACTACTCTGCACTCACTACTCTGCACTCACTACTCTGCACTCACTACTCACTACTCTGCACTCACTACACACTACTCACTACTCAGCACTCACTACTCACTGCTCTGCACTCACTACTCACTACTCTGCACTCACTACTCACTACTCTGCACTCACTACTCACTACTCTGCACTCACTGCTCACTACTCTGCACTCACTACTATGCACTCACTACTATGCACTCACTACTATGCACTCACTACTCACTACTCTGCACTCACTACTCACTACTCTGCACTCACTACTCACTACTCACTACTCTGCACTCACTACTCTGCACTCACTACTCTGCACTCACTACTCTGCACTCACTACTCACTACTCTGCACTCACTGCACACTACTCACTACTCAGCACTCACTACTCTGCACTCACTACTCTGCACTCACTACTATGCACTCACTACTCTGCACTCACTACTCAGTATTCTGCACTCACTACTCACTACTCTGCACTCACTACTCTGCACTCACTACTCACTACTCTGCACTCACTACTCACTACTCTGCACTCACTACTCTGCACTCACTACTATGCACTCACTACTATGCACTCACTACTATGCACTCACTACTCACTACTCTGCACTCACTACTCACTACTCTGCACTCACTACTCTGCACTCACTACTCTGCACTCACTACTGTGATGTATTCCTGTAGGTTCTGTATCGATCCCCCTATTCCTGACCCTATTCTGGTTAACAAATTAACTAGCAGCCATTCCATGATGCAGAAACCGTTATCTGATTAAGCCAGACCACGGCACAGGAGCGCGTTATCTGATTAGGTCATAACGCTTGCCATCTAATTAGGCAAGCAATATTCCTCCAGCCCCTGATAAGGCATACGGAGTTCTCAAAACAAATCAAACCTATGACAACCTGGGAAAATCCCTGCGGCCATTGTTTTGATTTCTCAAAGAACTTCAGTAAAAGAATGTGCTAACGACCAGCTCGTATGACATCCTTATTGACGTATCTATGTCCATCCTTACGTCAATCTCGGCACCTTACAGGTATAAATATTACCGACATTGCCTTAAGCAAACACACGCGGTGGTGACGCGATCGGAGCAGCGAGACTTGCCGAAGCCCAGCAGAGAGCGAAGCCCACTGGCGCTGCCCCGCCTTCCTGACGCGCTGAGAACGAGACGCTGCCTTTCTCCTGCCGAGATATCCAGCTCCGGCGCTTCCGAGCAGCCCTTGCAGGCAGCTTGGAATATCGAGACCACAGACGAGAGATACCATCCCTCAACAATCCTAGATCTCAGGTACAGAACTGAATAACCCCTTGCAGAGAATTCTTGAGTCAGTCACTTGGCAAAACAAACTTAACTCAAACTGCTACTTTCTACTCCAGCCCACGTATTAGGCTTAGGTCAGGTACACCGGGGTAGGCGTGGTTAGAAGCACCAGTTGAGTACGATTAGTCGAATGTATATGTGTATGTATATATTTTATCCATTTTAAATAGCATATGGCTTAGAAACCATATCAATGCTTTTACAGTATTATTTCATAATTCTGCTTTTATTGTATGCACTTTACTTAACCATAAGTATTGCGATAATATCGATCCATTTCTCTTGTACGAGAAAAGAGACTGATCAATAAACAACATCTTTTATTGAACACGCCCGTCTCTTCCTTTTCTCTACAAACTGGTGAAACTAAGAATGCACGTACTGACTGAGTAAAATAAGTTGTCTTTTGTTTTCACACGGCTCTAGAGATACACTCTTGATTAGGGGAGAGCAAAGTTGTCATGTTCTATGGTTGTCAGAAACTAAATCCCTTCTTGTCTATCCAGGGAGGTTCAACTCCTCCTTGCCTATTCGAGAAAGTTTCTAGTGAACTCTGAGCTAGCTGGCAAACCCAAAACTTTAAGTCTAATATCGACAGTAGAAGACCTAGTTAACGTCTGGTCTAGGTCTATACTATTGGAGGTATTATTCGCATGCGCAGAGCCTATTGGGATAATAGGAACTACACTACACTACTCTGCACTCACTACTCTGCACTCACTATTCTGCACTCACTACTCACTACTCTGCACTCACTATTCTGAACTCACTACTCACTACTCTGCACTCACTATTCTGAACTCAATATTCACTACTCTGCACTTACTACTCACTACTCTGCACTCACTACTCACTACTCTGCACTCACTACTCTGTACTCACTACTCACTACTCACTACTCTGCACTCACTACTCACTACTCACTACTCTGCACTCACTACTCACTACTCACTACTCTGCACTCACTACTCTGCACTCACTACTCACTACTCTGCACTCACTACTCACTACTCTGCACTCACTACTCACTACTCTGCACTCACTACTCACTACTCACTACTCTGCACTCACTACTCACTACTCACTACTCTGCACTCACTACTCACTACTCACTACTCTGCACTCACTACTCACTACTCTGCACTCACTCACTACTCTGCACTCACTCACTACTCTGCACTCACTACTCTGCACTCACTACTCACTACTCTGCACTCACTACTCACTACTCTGCACTCACTACTCTGCACTCACTACTCTGCACTCACTACTCTGCACACTCACTCTGCACTCTGGACTCACACTCACTACTCTGCACTCACTACTCTGCACTCACTACTCACTACTCTGCACTCACTACTCACTACTCTGCACTCACTACACACTACTCTGCACTCACTACACACTACTCTGCACTCACTACTCACTACTCTGCACTCACTACTCACTACTCTGCACTCACTACTCTGCACTCACTACTCACTACTCTGCAATCACTACTCACTACTCTGCACTCACTACTCACTACTCTGCACTCACTACTCTGCACTCACTACTCTGCACTCACTACTCTGCACTCACTACTCACTACTCTGCACTCACTACTCACTACTCTGCACTCACTACTCACTACTCTGCACTCACTACTCACTACTCTGCACTCACTACTATGCACTCACTACTATGCACTCACTACTATGCAGTCACTACTCACTACTCTGCACTCACTACTCTGCACTCACTACTCTGCACTCACTACTCTGCACTCACTACTCTGCACTCACTACTCACTACTCTGCACTCACTACTTACTACTCTGCACTCACTACTCACTACTCTGCACTCACTACTCTGCATTCACTACTCTGCACTCACTACTCTGCACTCACTACTCTGCACTCACTACTCTGCACTCACTACTCACTACTCTGCACTCACTACTCTGCACTCACTACTCACTACTCTGCACTCACTATTCTGAACTCACTACTCACTACTCTGCACTCACTATTCTGAACTCAATATTCACTACTCTGCACTTACTACTCACTACTCTGCACTCACTACTCACTACTCTGCACTCACTACTCTGTACTCACTACTCACTACTCACTACTCTGCACTCACTACTCACTACTCACTACTCTGCACTCACTACTCACTACTCACTACTCTGCACTCACTACTCTGCACTCACTACTCACTACTCTGCACTCACTACTCACTACTCTGCACTCACTACTCACTACTCTGCACTCACTACTCACTACTCACTACTCTGCACTCACTACTCACTACTCTGCACTCACTACTCACTACTCACTACTCTGCACTCACTACTCACTACTCTGCACTCACTCACTACTCTGCACTCACTCACTACTCTGCACTCACTACTCTGCACTCACTACTCACTACTCTGCACTCACTACTCACTACTCTGCACTCACTACTCTGCACTCACTACTCTGCACTCACTACTCTGCACACTCACTCTGCACTCTGGACTCACACTCTGCACACTCACTACTCTGCACTCACTACTCTGCACTCACTACTCTGCACTCACTACTCACTACTCTGCACTCACTACTCACTACTCTGCACTCACTACACACTACTCTGCACTCACTACACACTACTCTGCACTCACTACTCACTACTCTGCACTCACTACTCACTACTCTGCACTCACTACTCTGCACTCACTACTCACTACTCTGCACTCACTACTCACTACTCTGCACTCACTACTCACTACTCTGCACTCACTACTCTGCACTCACTACTCTGCACTCACTACTCACTACTCTGCACTCACTACACACTACTCACTACTCAGCACTCACTACTCACTGCTCTGCACTCACTACTCACTACTCTGCACTCACTACTCACTACTCTGCACTCACTACTCACTACTCTGCACTCACTACTCACTACTCTGCACTCACTACTATGCACTCACTACTATGCACTCACTACTATGCACTCACTACTCACTACTCTGCACTCACTACACACTACTCACTACTCAGCACTCACTACTCACTGCTCTGCACTCACTACTCACTACTCTGCACTCACTACTCACTACTCTGCACTCACTACTCACTACTCTGCACTCACTGCTCACTACTCTGCACTCACTACTATGCACTCACTACTATGCTCTCACTACTATGCACTCACTACTCACTACTCTGCACTCACTACTCACTACTCTGCACTCACTACTCACTACTCTGCACTCACTACTCCGCACTCACTACTCTGCACTCACTACTCTGCACTCACTACTCACTACTCTGCACTCACTGCACACTACTCACTACTCAGCACTCACTACTCTGCACTCACTACTCTGCACTCACTACTATGCACTCACTACTCTGCACTCACTACTCACTATTCTGCACTCACTACTCACTACTCTGCACTCACTACTCTGCACTCACTACTCACTACTCTGCACTCACTACTCACTACTCTGCACTCACTACTCTGCACTCACTACTATGCACTCACTACTATGCACTCACTACTATGCACTCACTACTCACTACTCTGCACTCACTACTCACTACTCTGCACTCACTACTCTGCACTCACTACTCTGCACTCACTACTCTGCACTCACTACTCTGCACTCACTACTGTGATGTATTCCTGTAGGTTCTGTATCGATCCCCCTATTCCTGACCCTATTCTGGTTAACAAATTAACTAGCAGCCATTCCATGATGCAGAAACCGTTATCTGATTAAGCCAGACCACGGCACAGGAGCGCGTTATCTGATTAGGTCATAATGCTTGCCATCTAATTAGGCAAGCAATATTCCTCCAGCCCCTGATAAGGCATACGGAGTTCTCAAAACAAATCAAACCTATGACAACCTGGGAAAATCCCTGCGGCCATTGTTTTGATTTCTCAAAGAACTTCAGTAAAAGAATGTGCTAACGACCAGCTCGTATGACATCCTTATTGACGTATCTATGTCCATCCTTACGTCAATCTCGGCACCTTACAGGTATAAATATTACCGACATTGCCTTAAGCAAACACACGCGGTGGTGACGCGATCGGAGCAGCGAGACTTGCCGAAGCCCAGCAGAGAGCGAAGCCCACTGGCGCTGCCCCGCCTTCCTGACGCGCTGAGAACGAGACGCTGCCTTTCTCCTGCCGAGAAATCCAGCTCCGGCGCTTCCGAGCAGCCCTTGCAGGCAGCTTGGAATATCGAGACCACAGACGAGAGATACCATCCCTCAACAATCCTAGATCTCAGGTACAGAACTGAATAACCCCTTGCAGAGAATTCTTGAGTCAGTCACTTGGCAAAACAAACTTAACTCAAACTGCTACTTTCTACTCCAGCCCACGTATTAGGCTTAGGTCAGGTACACCGGGGTAGGCGTGGTTAGAAGCACCAGTTGAGTACGATTAGTCGAATGTATATGTGTATGTATATATTTTATCCATTTTAAATAGCATATGGCTTAGAAACCATATCAATGCTTTTACAGTATTATTTCATAATTCTGCTTTTATTGTATGCACTTTACTTAACCATAAGTATTGCGATAATATCGATCCATTTCTCTTGTACGAGAAAAGAGACTGATCAATAAACAACATCTTTTATTGAACACGCCCGTCTCTTCCTTTTCTCTACAAACTGGTGAAACTAAGAATGCACGTACTGACTGAGTAAAATAAGTTGTCTTTTGTTTTCACACGACTCTAGAGATACACTCTTGATTAGGGGAGAGCAAAGTTGTCATGTTCTATGGTTGTCAGAAACTAAATCCCTTCTTGTCTATCCAGGGAGGTTCAACTCCTCCTTGCCTATTCGAGAAAGTTTCTAGTGAACTCTGAGCTAGCTGGCAAACCCAAAACTTTAAGTCTAATATCGACAGTAGAAGACCTAGTTAACGTCTGGTCTAGGTCTATACTATTGGAGGTATT
Source organism: Lissotriton helveticus (assembly GCF_964261635.1). Taxonomy (NCBI): domain Eukaryota; kingdom Metazoa; phylum Chordata; class Amphibia; order Caudata; family Salamandridae; genus Lissotriton; species Lissotriton helveticus. Next base: position 809,905,531 of record NC_136070.1, read on the forward strand.
ATTCGCATGCGCAGAGCCTATTGGGATAATAGGAACTACACTACACTACTCTGCACTCACTACTCTGCACTCACTATTCTGCACTCACTACTCACTACTCTGCACTCACTACTCTGCACTCACTACTCTGCACTCACTACTCTGCACTCACTACTCACTACTCTGCACTCACTACTCTGCACTCATTACTCACTACTCTGCACTCACTATTCTGCACTCACTACTCTGCACTCACTACTCACTACTCTGCACTTACTACTCACTACTCTGCACTCACTACTCACTACTCTGCACTCACTACTCACTACTCTGCACTCACTACTCTGCACTCACTACTCACTACTTTGCACTCACTACTCACTACTCTGCACTCACTACTCTGCACTCACTACTCACTACTCTGCACTCACTACTCACTACTCTGCACTCACTACACACTACTCACTACTCTGCACTCACTACTCACTATTCTGCACTCACTACACACTACTCACTACTCTGCACTCACTACACACTACTCACTACTCTGCACTCACTACTATGCACTCACTACTCTGCACTCACTACTATGCACTCACTACTCTGCACTCACTACTCACTACTCTGCAATCACTACTCACGACTCTGCACTCACTACTCACTACTCTGCACTCACTACTCTGCACTCACTACTATGCACTCACTACTCTGCACTCACTACTTACTACTCTGCACTCACTACTCACTACTCTGCACTCACTACTCTGCACTCACTACTCTGCACTCACTACTCTGCACTCACTACTCTGCACTCACTACTTTGCACTCCCTACTCTGCACTTCCTACTCTGCACTCACTACTCTGCACTCACTACTCTGCACTCACTACTCTGCACTCACTATTCTGCACTCACTACTCTGCACTCACTACTCACTATTCTGCACTTACTACTCACTACTCTGCACTCACTACTCTGCACTCACTACTCACTACTCTGCACTCACTACTCACTACTCTGCACACACTACTCACTACTCTGCACTCACTACTCTGCACTCACTACTCTGCACTCACTACTCTGCACTCACTACTCACTACTCTGCACTCACTACACACTACTCACTACTCAGCACTCACTACTCACTGCTCTGCACTCACTACTCACTACTCTGCACTCACTACTCACTACTCTGCACTCACTACTCACTACTCTGCACTCACTACTCACTACTCTGCACTCACTACTCTGCACTCACTACTCTGCACTCACTACTCTGCACTCACTACTCTGCACTCACTACTCACTACTCTGCACTCACTACACACTACTCACTACTCAGCACTCACTACTCTGCACTCACTACTCTGCACTCACTACTCTGCACTCACTACTCTGCACTCACTACTCACTACTCTGCACTCACTACTCACTACTCTGCACTCACTACTCTGCACTCACTACTCACTACTCTGCACTCACTACTCACTACTCTGCACTCACTACTCTGCACTCACTACTATGCACTCACTACTATGCACTCACTACTATGCACTCACTACTCACTACTCTGCACTCACTACTCACTACTCTGCACTCACTACTCTGCACTCACTACTCTGCACTCACTACTCACTACTCTGCACTCACTACTCTGCACTCACTACTCTGCACTCACTACTCTGCACTCACTACTCTGCACTCACTACTCTGCACTCACTACTCACTACTCTGCACTCACTACTCACTACTCTGCACTCACTACTCTGCACTCACTACTCTGCACTCACTGCTCTGCACTCACTGCTCTGCACTCACTGCTCTGCACTCACTACTCTGCACTCACTACTCTGCACTCACTACTCTGCACTCACTACTCACTACTCTGCACTCACTACTCTGCACTCACTACTCACTAGTCTGCACTCACTACTCTGCACTCACTACTCACTACTCTGCACTCACTACTCACTACTCTGCACTCACTACTCACTACTCTGCACTCACTACACACTACTCACTACTCAGCACTCACTACTCACTACTCTGCACTCACTACTCACTACTCTGCACTCTCTACTCACTACTCTGCACTCACTAGTCACTACTCCGCACTCACTACTCTGCACTCACTACTCACTACTCTGCACTCACTACACACTACTCACTACTCAGCACTCACTACTCACTACTCTGCACTCACTACTCTGCACTCACTACTATGCACTCACTACTCTGCACTCACTACTCACTACTCTGCACTCACTACTCTCCACTCACTACTCACGACTCTGCACTCACTACTCATGACTCTGCACTCACTACTCACTACTCTGCACTCACTACTCACTACTCTGCACTCACTACTCTGCACTCACTACTCACTACTCTGCACTCACTACTTTGCACTCACTACTCCCTACTCTGCACTCACTACTCTGCACTCACTACTCTGCACTCACTACTCTGCACTCACTACTCACTACTCTGCACTCACTACTTACTACTCTGCACTCACTACTCACTACTCTGCACTCACTACTCTGCACTCACTACTCTGCACTCACTACTCTGCACTCACTACTCTGCACTCACTACTCACTACTCTGCACTCACTACTCACTACTCTGCACTCACTATTCTGAACTCACTACTCACTACTCTGCACTCACTACTCACTACTCTGCACTCACTACTCTGCACTCACTACTCTGCACTCACTACTCTGCACTCACTACTCACTACTCTGCACTCACTACTCTGCACTCACTACTCTGCACTCACTACTCTGCACTCACTACTCTGCACTCACTACTCTGCACTCACTACTCACTACTCTGCACTCACTACTCACTACTCTGCACTCACTACTCTGCACTCACTGCTCTGCACTCACTGCTCTGCACTCACTGCTCTGCACTCACTACTCTGCACTCACTACTCTGCACTCACTACTCTGCACTCACTACTCACTACTCTGCACTCACTACTCTGCACTCACTACTCACTAGTCTGCACTCACTACTCTGCACTCACTACTCACTACTCTGCACTCACTACTCACTACTCTGCACTCACTACTCACTACTCTGCACTCACTACACACTACTCACTACTCAGCACTCACTACTCACTACTCTGCACTCACTACTCACTACTCTGCACTCACTACTCACTACTCTGCACTCACTACTCACTACTCCGCACTCACTACTCTGCACTCACTACTCTGCACTCACTACTCACTACTCTGCACTCACTACACACTACTCACTACTCAGCACTCACTACTCACTACTCTGCACTCACTACTCTGCACTCACTACTATGCACTCACTACTCTGCACTCACTACTCACTACTCTGCACTCACTACTCTCCACTCACTACTCACGACTCTGCACTCACTACTCATGACTCTGCATTCACTACTCACTACTCTGCACTCACTACTCACTACTCTGCACTCACTACTCTGCACTCACTACTCACTACTCTGCACTCACTACTTTGCACTCACTACTCCCTACTCTGCACTCACTACTCTGCACTCACTACTCTGCACTCACTACTCTGCACTCACTACTCACTACTCTGCACTCACTACTTACTACTCTGCACTCACTACTCACTACTCTGCACTCACTACTCTGCACTCACTACTCACTACTCTGCACTCACTACTCACTACTCTGCACTCACTATTCTGAACTCACTACTCACTACTCTGCACTCACTATTCTGAACTCAATACTCACTACGCTGCACTTACTACTCACTACTCTGCACTCACTACTCACTACTCTGCACTCACTACTCTGTACTCACTACTCACTACTCACTACTCTGCACTCACTACTCACTACTCACTACTCTGCACTCACTACTCACTACTCACTACTCTGCACTCACTACTCTGCACTCACTACTCACTACTCTGCACTCACTACTCACTACTCTGCACTCACTACTCACTACTCTGCACTCACTACTCACTACTCACTACTCTGCACTCACTACTCACTACTCTGCACTCACTACTCACTACTCACTACTCTGCACTCACTCACTACTCTGCACTCACTCACTACTCTGCACTCACTACTCTGCACTCACTACTCACTACTCTGCACTCACTACTCACTACTCTGCACTCACTACTCTGCACTGACTACTCTGCACTCACTACTCTGCACACTCACTCTGCACTCTGGACTCACACTCTGCACTCACTACTCTGCACACTCACTACTCTGCACTCACTACTCTGCACTCACTACTCTGCACTCACTACTCACTACTCTGCACTCACTACTCACTACTCTGCACTCACTACACACTACTCTGCACTCACTACTCACTACTCTGCACTCACTACTCACTACTCTGCACTCACTACTCTGCACTCACTACTCACTACTCTGCACTCACTACTCACTACTCTGCACTCACTACTCACTACTCTGCACTCACTACTCTGCACTCACTACTCTGCACTCACTACTCTGCACTCACTACTCACTACTCTGCACTCACTACACACTACTCACTACTCAGCACTCACTACTCACTGCTCTGCACTCACTACTCACTACTCTGTACTCACTACTCACTACTCTGCACTCACTACTCACTACTCTGCACTCACTACTCACTACTCTGCACTCACTACTATGCACTCACTACTATGCACTCACTACTATGCACTCACTACTCACTACTCTGCACTCACTACTCACTACTCTGCACTCACTACTCACTACTCACTACTCTGCACTCACTACTCTTCACTCACTACTCTGCACTCACTACTCTGCACTCACTACTCTGCACTCACTACTCACTACTCTGCACTCACTACACACTACTCACTACTCAGCACTCACTACTCTGCACTCACTACTCTGCACTCACTACTATGCACTCACTACTCTGCACTCACTACTCACTACTCTGCACTCACTACTCACTACTCTGCACTCACTACTCTGCACTCACTACTCACTACTCTGCACTCACTACTTACTACTCTGCACTCACTACTATGCACTCACTACTATGCACTCACTACTATGCACTCACTACTCACTACTCTGCACTCACTACTCACTACTCTGCACTCACTACTCTGCACTCACTACTCTGCACTCACTACTCTGCACTCACTACTCTGCACTCACTACTCTGCACTCACTACTGTGATGTATTCCTATAGGTTCTGTATCGATCCCCCTATTCCTGACCCTATTCTGGTTAACAAATTAACTAGCAGCCATTCCATGATGCAGAAACTGTTATCTGATTAAGCCAGACCACTGCACAGGAGCGCGTTATCTGATTAGGTCATAACGCTTGCCATCTAATTAGGCAAGCAATATTCCTCCAGCCCCTGATAAGGCATACGGAGTTCTCAAAACAAATCAAACCTATGACAACCTGGGAAAATCCCTGCGGCCATTGTTTTGATTTCTCAAAGAACTTCAGTAAAAGAATGTGCTAACGACCAGCTCGTATGACATCCTTATTGACGTATCTATGTCCATCCTTACGTCAATCTCGGCACCTTACAGGTATAAATATTACCGACATTGCCTTAAGCAAACACACGCGGTGGTGACGAGATCGGAGCAGCGAGACTTGCCGAAGCCCAGCAGAGAGCGAAGCCCACTGGCGCTGCCCCGCCTTCCTGACGCGCTGAGAACGAGACGCTGCCTTTCTCCTGCCGAGAAATCCAGCTCCGGCGCTTCCGAGCAGCCCTTGCAGGCAGCTTGGAATATCGAGACCACAGACGAGAGATACCATCCCTCATCCATCCTAGATCTCAGGTACAGAACTGAATAACCCCTTGCAGAGAATTCTTGAGTCAGTCACTTGGCAAAACAAACTTAACTCAAACTGCTACTTTCTACTCCAGCCCACGTATTAGGCTTAGGTCAGGTACACCGGGGTAGGCGTGGTTAGAAGCACCAGTTGAGTACGATTAGTCGAATGTATATGTGTATGTATATATTTTATCCATTTTAAATAGCATATGGCTTAGAAACCATATCAATGCTTTTACAGTATTATTTCATAATTCTGCTTTTATTGTATGCACTTTACTTAACCATAAGTATTGCGATAATATCGATCCATTTCTCTTGTACGAGAAAAGAGACTGATCAATAAACAACATCTTTTATTGAACACGCCCGTCTCTTCCTTTTCTCTACAAACTGGTGAAACTAAGAATGCACGTACTGACTGAGTAAAATAAGTTGTCTTTTGTTTTCACACGATTCTAGAGATACACTCTTGATTAGGGGAGAGCAAAGTTGTCATGTTCTATGGTTGTCAGAAACTAAATCCCTTCTTGTCTATCCAGGGAGGTTCAACTCCTCCTTGCCTATTCGAGAAAGTTTCTAGTGAACTCTGAGCTAGCTGGCAAACCCAAAACTTTAAGTCTAATATCGACAGTAGAAGACCTAGTTAACGTCTGGTCTAGGTCTATACTATTGGAGGTATTATTCCAATGCGCAGAGCCTATTGGGATAATAGGAACTACACTACATGGCGCCCAACGTTTGGAAAGGCGATAAAACTAACGCAAGACTTTAGAGTAACTCAGTCGTGCTCTTTCACTCAGACCCTTTTTTTCCCATAATACTCCAAAGACGTCTGGAGTGGGTGAGAGGTAAAATCCGCCAAACCTCGCAGGAGGGAACTCCTATGTATGGTTCTTGGTTCAATCAACGTTGAAGGATACACTGTTCCAAAATATTGTGCATCTAATCTTTGTTTCCATAAGAAACCTGATCTGCAAACAAACAGAATAACCTTCCTGACAGTAAAATGTCAGAAAGTGATGATGAAAGAGAGAGAGTTAGATTAGCAGCTGAACTAATAGAAGCTGATAATACTCTGCAGGAAAATGACCCGGATATAAAACTCATCCCGGTCAACATAAGAAGATCTATAACGCTAAAACTTATAGAAAATGGACTGACACCAAGAGGTGGTACAGTCATATTCGTAATAGAGGCACACGAATATCGGCAGACAGAGGTATTCTATTCATGGATAAACTTTCCAGCAGCAAATGCTGTAACAAAGGACTTCCACTATTATAAAATAGAGGAACCTCCTAATGAGTACACTCCTTTCGAGGAGGTGGAAGTACCACTAAAATTTCAAGAGCACCTGCTCTTGTTTAATGGTGCCCTAAAACACAACAAACACATCACCAGGCTCGGTCCACTAGGTAGACCAGGAGCAACGTGGCCGGTCCTAGCCGGATACACACCACATCCAGACATTGAAGAAATGCCTGCACCAGAACTTTTAGTACAACTAAAACAATTAATCAAAATATATAGACAATTAGTCCAATATGTAATGCGGACTTCAACAATCCAACCAGCAATTAAAATTCCACAGCTGACCCCTCATCAGGGGAACACAAATAAAATTACACCACAGAACATACAGTCATGCCTAGGTAAAGTACCAGCTAAACGGGAACAAATACCATTCTGGTTAGCACAAAAAATCACCCAAATAGAGGCGGTATTTCCAGATACCACCCCGGTAGAAAAACACGGGATTCTGACTATCTGTCTTCCAATGGGAATCGCACCACACGTGGAGGACTGTGACACTTGGGGTACAGTCTTTGCTTCCATTTACACAAAAACACATGGAGTTCCATCCATGTCAGTAATACCAGATGTGCTAAAACAAATTCAAGACGAATACGGTCCAGAACCCGCTTTAACTCTCGGTATGAAATTACTAAAAGACTTCAAGCAGGTCTCGGCAATATTACTAGCCAACATAAAAGGAGAAGCAGCGAATGTGGCGATCCGCCAGAGGTTAAAAGAGACAGATATAGCAGACCAACCAGCTGAAATTGCCAGAATTATAGAAAAATCCTATGAAGAACTAGGTAGAGATAGTTTGGATGGAATACCAGTGAAGTCCCAACTAATTGAAAGTCCTGAAAAAATATTTATTAAAAATAATCTAAACAGTCAAAAGAAGAACTGGGATGGAAACAAACAATCCAATCCAAAAGAAAAAAGATTCCAGTCCAGAGGAAGGTCTCCTCGGCGGAGAGAAAGATCTCCGGACCAGGGACCCAAGTCTCCCCAAAGGGAGCCCTCTGTGAAAAGATACAACCTTAGAAATAGGGATAACATAAAGAAACCTGATAGATATCAAGATTTTGATACACGTCCCTCTCAATCTTTTCAGACTTCCTCGCAGAAATCGGAAAGAAGAGGACGATCGGAACCCAGGGAAGGGCACGTCAAGTCCAAAGACAAGGAACCTGCTCATCCAAATACAAAATTACAGTTTCCAAAGAAGAAGGTAGCCAGTATTAAAGTATTCAACAATGCCGAGAATACTGAGGACACAGCTGAAAAACGGAGAGTGGGCTCAGACAATGCTAGACAGCGCAGCAGAAGTGAGCATAGCACGCAAAGTCCTTATGAATCATCTGGAGACAGTGGACACGAATGAATACATTCAAGTGGAAACTGCAGACACCAGAGTTAGCAAACCTCACAAAATATATGAAATAACTTTACGTATAGAAGGGGATAAGACTAGAAAAATAAGGGGCCTTTTTTGGGATAATCTCTCCAAGGGCTATGACATCCTTCTAGCTGAAAAAGATTGGCCACCAGAGTTTGTCAGGGAGTGCCCACATGGCGAAGAAATAATTATGCCTGCCTTCTCAAATCATATTCCAATTCATAAAAAATATACACTTGCAAGAAAGTGGGCAGTAGCTCAAGCTCCTGCTTTATATAAAAATCATGTGGGATGGGATGAGGAATCTCCTCCACACAAAATCCAGTTAAAATCACAACCTACTGCACAAAGGCAGTATCCGATCAAGCAAGAAGCTAAAAAACAGGTAAAAGAAATTCTAGATCAACTAGAATACCAGGGGGTGATTGAAACTTGCACCTCACAAATGAACAACCCTTTGTTTCCTGTCTCCAAACCAGACAATTCATATCGTCTAGTTTTGGATTACAGACACCTTAACTCATGTTGCAAAACTTTTGCAGTGCAAAACTCGCATAGTGCTGCACTAATGAATAACATAGTGCGCAAAAAATATAAAACAACATTAGACATCTCTAATGGATTCTTTTGTCAAAATATAGCACCAGAGAGCAGATACTTGTCAGCGTTCTCAATAAATGGCGCTCAAAAGGAATTCTGTCGGTTACCCCAGGGGTACAAGAACAGCCCAGGATTATTCTCAGCGAGAGTAACAGAGTTACTACAAACATATGATGACGAAGCATTATCTTATGTCGATGACATATACCTAACAGATGATGACTTGGATACTCACTTGAAGAGAGTGAACACCATAATACTTGGGTTCGCAGCAGAGGGTTACAAATTCAACTTTAAAAAATCTAGAATTGCTCATCTAACAGTCCTGTTCTTAGGATATGAATTATCAAGTGAAGGCAAAAGCCTGGCTGACAATTTCCTAGAGAAATGTGCCGTACTCCAAGCACCTAGAACACTAAAAAACCTACAGTCAATTCTAGGCTTCCTAAATTTCGGAAGAACATACATTGCAAATTACGCAGAAAGGGTCAAACCCCTTTATGATCTAATAAAACCAGATTTTAAAAAAACCAATTGGACTCAAATACACACAGAAATTCTGAGATCCTTACAAACAGATATGTTAATTAAAACAAAATTAGAAACACGTGATAACACACGCAACCTTGTGATTCGAGTCATCCCAGGAAGATGCGGATTCACTTACCTGACCTCTAACGAGGGAGAAAAGGTACCAATTGCATTCAAATCACACTTGTACACAGAAGCTGAAAAGAAATTCAACATTAAAGAAAACAATGTTCATGCAGTTCAAACCGCAATAGCTAGAGAAAAAGATAAAGCTAACGGTAGACACATCACAGTCAGAACAGCAGAATCAGCCTTTGAGGCATTAACAACCCCGTGTAATTTACCAACAACAGCATTGAATCCGGAATGGATACAATGGGTGAATTCCATTACAATGGACAAAGTAAAATACTACTTTGATCCGGAACTAAAGGAACTAAAATATCTAGAATATGAAAGAACATTCCCTCTGCCAATCGACATTCTGCCATTACGACAGTACGCTTGTGTAATCTATACAGACGGACATGCTCAACCCTCCGTTTGGGGAGAACAAGCATACAACCCCACATGTGAGATTACAAAAGAAGTGTGGCGCGGAGGTATACTAAGACCTCTATTAACAAAGGCACACTCAGTAGAAACTAATTCAGAACAACAGACTGAAATAATAGCATTGAAAATGGCGCTAGATAATGCAGATCGCGAATTCCCGACACTTATAGTGTCCGATTCATATTACTGCGTCAAATCATATAACAGCGATTTGCAGAAATGGATTCAAAACGGTTACAAAGATGACACAGGTGCAACAATAAAGCAAAAACTGCTTTGGGAACAAATAGTTCTGTTAAAAAGAGAACTACCAAAGACTCACGTGATACACTCACTGAGTCATCAGCGTGATGGCGTTCACGTTGCAGGGAATTCATTGGCTGAGAAAGCCACAACGGTAGCAACTGAATCGGCTTCCGTAGCTAGAAAAAAGCGTGCAGTAAAATACATTGACGGTGAAACAATGCTGGCGGTGAAAACGTCATCAAAAGGCGACTGCTCAGCGTTACCGATCAGTTACCCACTCAAATATACATACATAATCGATGCAAACTCCGTTCCTTTTGCTCGAATCCCTGGAGTGGGGGATAGAGTAATTCCAAACATGGACAGGAGAGGCTTGTTAATAGCAGACGCACATATGGGCGAGGGTCTCAGACACCTCAAATTAAAATATTCTCTGGAAGAATTACAATCAGTGTACTGGTGGCCAGGCATGGGCCTGCATCATACCATTTTTGTAAAAAACTGCCCAAACTATAACAGAAATCGCAGTGGTGAAAGAAACGGTATATTACCTTGGAGTTTCACACCAGAAAGGATCAACAATAAAAAATAATCCCAATATGAAAAATGCGTCGTATTAACATACAGAGACTAGTTTTCACTTATAATGTAGACACCAACTTTCGGCTGACGCCAGAACTGTTATATCAAGATTTGCAAGTCTATAATGGCATATACGCTAGAAGCATGCTACGTACTGACCAATATCTTTCCATTGCCTCTCGGGTTTGTGGGGAGTGCTTGGCCAGAATGAGCATTGCATTTGCGGGAATCTTCTCACTTCCTTCCTGAGGGATATGGGACGGTGTAAAGAAAAAACCAAAGGCAGAGAGCGATCTATAACAGCAAAGGTATTAGGTTCGGGAGCTGGGTGGGTCAAACATCTAATAAGTGTCCAACGTAGTCTAAACAACCTGCCAAGAAATTCTCTGAAGGGATTCAGTCCGTACGAATTATTGTTTGGGACTAGGATGTTAGTCTTAGATCTTGACAGTCAGACTTCAGTGGTGAAAGAAAAAAGCTTTGATATCAAAGATCGTTTGGCTATTTTGCAGGACTTAATCGAAACAAGAAAAGACCTGAGTAACATAAAGTTGAAACAACAGCCAACAACCACTGAAGAAACACCACCTGTCCCAGCAAGACCTGCCTGGATTCCAAAAATCGGGGATCTAGTCAGAGAAAAGATCGCGGTAAAGAAGGAATTTGGGCCTTCTTACAGAAAAGCAGTTCCTGTCTTGTCCATCAACGGGACAAGATCAGTTGTACTACCGCCGCTTGCTGGTAAAAAGGAGAACCGAGTTGTATCCATCGACCTGGTAAAACCACAATCATGTGGCCGATAACAAACGGTAGGCCAAGTGGACTCCCGATAAGTAGTAGAACACTGAGGTTTGCTACAAGTACAGAGGTGCTAACTAAAAGGCTAATCACATTCGAAACGCCTACAGAACAACAACAAGGACTATGCAACAATGCAATGGAACTCACACCTCTGAAAACCCAAATAAAAACGTTTAGTAGAGACACACCAACCTACAATGAAGTAACAAATGAATATGCAAGAAACAGTAATCCTGAAACAATTGGAACAATTGATAGAACAGCATCCGGCTACTTCATAAACTTCAATGATTCCTCTGAAGACCTCAGTGAATCAAAGACACAGCCATCAACAAAAACCCTTAAAGACAAAGCTATGGAAATTTTGAAACAACTGAAAGAAACCTATCTGATTTCTCCATGGATTGAATTTTGGGTGTCCTTTGGTGTATTTATCCTCATACTTTGGCTCATCATGGTACTATGCTTGGGACGCTTCATTGAGGGAAAATATGCAAAAATGGACACAGCAAGCCAGAAAATCAACTTGATCCTCAAGCCACACACGTCTTCACACGTCGAGAAAAGAGAACTTTCTTCAGTCAACTTCACAGCCAATCCTATACCGGGTGGGGTAGCATGGGACAATACTGACTATGAAATTTATGGTCCGGTTGAAATCCTCAAATATCCACACCAAATCAAGATCTCGTTGAGTGACTTTGTAAAACCAAACTCATTTGCTGATGATTGGGACTTTGAAAGTATTAATGACATGATGTCTGACCTAGTGATGTCTGCTAAATTTACCAAACATGATTATTTGCAGGGTTCGTCTAATTATGATAATATGTACTGCTACAACCACTATGGTAACCATTTTCTACATAAATCTGCACAACCTAGAAATGTTTTAAATTATAATCAATGGGAACATTGTGCAACCCCTAAAAATGGAAGCTCAAGAACCTTTTATGACAAATATTCATATTTTTCAGGGTTCAATACAAGTAAAGCTGAAACATTTTATTTTAAATTGTCAAATAAGACAGGAACAAAAACCATGCTTACAAACACAAAATTGATATATTCGGACTCATTTTTTGAACAAATGAATACATTTGGTTTTGATTATTGGGACAAAAATGTGGAAGTGAAAAGTGTTTGGGGTACAAGAGAATGGCAAGTTCAGGGTGTAGAATCATTGTTTAGAGCCTGCATGATCCCAGAACAAATTATATTCTTGAATGACACTATTCAACAAACTACCTGTCTTGGATTAGCCAAAATCAAAGACTTAAATAAACCGTCTATTCCAAAACCAACAATGAACAGCAATAGCTCTGCAGATGAAGAGATAGACGTAAACTATGTATTAAACCAAAACAGAACAAATCCTGATTGGAAACAATGGTTAATCTGGCCCACAGATACTAATAACTGTCAAGACAGATTCCTGAACAAAACACAGGGGTTCACATTGACCAGGCCAGACCCTAGATATTCCCAAAGACAACACCCAGGGATAATCACCACCTACAGTGTGGGCAAACTCTGCCTTCAATGGCTACAAACTTCCACATTGACAGAAATTAAGCAACACCTAACTTCACTTACTGATGGTGCTGACTTGCGTGATTTCATTATGGGACCGCGCAAACAGCGTCAAAAACGCTTCATAGCAGCCTCTATATATGCAGCTTACAACAAGGCCTGGAAGATAACTCAAATTGAGACAGCAGAAAGTATACGGGAAATTGACCGTATTAATTTGGAAAAATCGCTTTCTGTAGTGGACAATGGGTTAATGACTCTGTCCTCCAGAATTTTTTCATTGGACAGCATTGTGTCTTCAGCAATCGACATAATATCGCAAGACTTACTGTTGTTACAACACGGCCAGTCGCAATTGCGTTCTATTGTACAGCTTGGATGGACGTTACAAAATCTGCGTTCAGGCTATGTGCCTTGGCGTTTAATCAACACAACGTCACTATTCAATATCTTTAACCTTACTGATAAACAAATCAGTATGGCACAAAAGGGTGCTGATTATACAATCCTGAGCATTGAGAAACTCGAGTGATTACCATTGACAATGTCAGAACGACCTGTCATTGAATGGATAATACATGGGATAATTAATATTCCGATATCTGCTTTCAGGTTTCAATACTGCCAAAAATATATACAGGCTGGCATGTACGAAAAATTAGGAAAAGGGTACATTAAGTCAACATGGAACTTGCCCTATTCACATGCATGTGTCAGTAATAAAGGACAGAAAGTGTTTCTTAGTGGCAATAATTGTGCAATGTCACTAAGCGGTACACTTCTGTGTAATGGAATTAGTTTGCATGGAGCCTGTGAAGGGAACTCAAATAACCTTTCATGTCACCAGCTAGGCACACCTGCATCACAGATAGAACCATTCTTTAAAAGACTCTATAACGGGAGTTACATCCTAATTGTGGATCGCAGATGTTGTAGTCTACAGCCCGGGGTTCCTTATCTCATAAGTACGACTGCGAAGGTCATGTGCTGTGGACGCTTATTGTTCCCCAGTTCCTTTTCAGACAGGGAGACAAGGACATGGCCTAACTTGAAAATTACTTCTATTCGAGTAGATACTTTAAGCAGAATGAAAACAGTGCTTCTTCAGACGCCGACCAGGCTCACGTCATCAAAAGAAACATATGATCTCCTAGTCGCAAGGACGACTGCAGAGATTCACTCATTGTTATCAACTAATTCCCCCATACATTTAGCAGAAATCCTGAATGAAATCTTAAATATTTCTGATATCAGTGGAGTCTCAAATGTATTTAAGACATTGTTTTCAGGGGCATTAACACCATTCAAAGCCATACTGGGTATTTTTCCAGACCTCGTCCATTCGATTTTTGGAGGAGTTCCCCTCATTTTGGGACTAATTGCAGGAATCCTATTCTTGGTCCTTATATTTCGTTATGGCAAACCATGTCACAGACAAAACACCTGCGACAAGGGAAGAAACAATCCGAGCCATTGGATACCGGGACCGGATATCAAAAATCCTGGGACTAACCCGGCTTAGAGACCTGAACATGACTTGGTTTCTTTCATTTCGACCGATATGGCAAAGATGTGTTTTACCTGTATTAAGGTGCATGCTGTGCGGAGAAGAATGCGTGTTGGACACCTGTCTGACGCTACAATCGGATGCGCCAATGGATGCAGAAACATTGTTGGGTCCGGTAACGGCTCATGCATTGTGCTGCCCTCAACGGCTGCCAATCCTGATGACGGCATTCGTGGAAACTTCACCACTACGATTGAGGGGTAGTGAAGTTCAAGATGAAAGCAGCATCGATCAGGTACGACCTTCTGTCAGCAATACTAATCAAAACGTCAATGGAGACAATCATGCACATGAATGCATGGTTACATCTTATTCCGAGTTAGTGGAACTCTCACAGGAAGCTGTTGACAGCTTTTTCGGCAGTCTCAATGATATGATGTTCTCACCAGAGCAGAAATAACGACTTTTGAGCAAGCTAGCACACGGCGTTCCCGACACCTTGAATTTGGCCTTCAACTTTAATAATAAAGTAGCAAGAACAATTTTTCCTCCAGTTCACGGACAGCAATTTTTTTAGCAGCCCCAAAATATTGTTATAATTTTTTCGGGACACTTATCTTCTGCTTAAAGTAAGAACTATTCTTAGAGAACTAATTTCTATTTTTAGAAACTTCATAGACATTAGCTGCCCGCTGGTATGTTCATAAATATTTTTGAACTGTGATGAAGTGGTCTCGAACTTTTCTTCTGTATTAAGAGCCATTTCATGTGTAATTCTCATATTCAATTACTAATAATGTATACATATGCGTGGTTATTTTTAGCATTATTCTACTGCTTGAGTGCATATAGTACATGTGACTATTTTTTTCCCGTATGTTACATAATTTCAAAATGCATTATGTGTATTTTGGGGTGGTAAGGTATACACGATACTCTACAGTATGTTTTACTATGCCTAGATTCGTAAATATGGCCATAGTTAGCGTGGAGTGGGTGTGATGTATTCCTATAGGTTCTGTATCGATCCCCCTATTCCTGACCCTATTCTGGTTAACAAATTAACTATCAGCCATTCCATGATGCAGAAACCGTTATCTGATTAAGCCAGACCACGGCACAGGAGCGCGTTATCTGATTAGGTCATAACGCTTGCCATCTAATTAGGCAAGCAATATTCCTCCAGCCCCTGATAAGGCATACGGAGTTCTCAAAACAAATCAAACCTATGACAACCTGGGAAAATCCCTGCGGCCATTGTTTTGATTTCTCAAAGAACTTCAGTAAAAGAATGTGCTAACGACCAGCTCGTATGACATCCTTATTGACGTATCTATGTCCATCCTTACGTCAATCTCGGCACCTTACAGGTATAAATATTACCGACATTGCCTTAAGCAAACACACGCGGTGGTGACGAGATCGGAGCAGCGAGACTTGCCGAAGCCCAGCAGAGAGCGAAGCCCACTGGCGCTGCCCCGCCTTCCTGACGCGCTGAGAACGAGACGCTGCCTTTCTCCTGCCGAGAAATCCAGCTCCGGCGCTTCCGAGCAGCCCTTGCAGGCAGCTTGGAATATCGAGACCACAGACGAGAGATACCATCCCTCAACCATCCTAGATCTCAGGTACAGAACTGAATAACCCCTTGCAGAGAATTCTTGAGTCAGTCACTTGGCAAAACAAACTTAACTCAAACTGCTACTTTCTACTCCAGCCCACGTATTAGGCTTAGGTCAGGTACACCGGGGTAGGCGTGGTTAGAAGCACCAGTTGAGTACGATTAGTCGAATGTATATGTGTATGTATATATTTTATCCATTTTAAATAGCATATGGCTTAGAAACCATATCAATGCTTTTACAGTATTATTTCATAATTCTGCTTTTATTGTATGCACTTTACTTAACCATAAGTATTGCGATAATATCGATCCATTTCTCTTGTACGAGAAAAGAGACTGATCAATAAACAACATCTTTTATTGAACACGCCCGTCTCTTCCTTTTCTCTACAAACTGGTGAAACTAAGAATGCACGTACTGACTGAGTAAAATAAGTTGTCTTTTGTTTTCACACGACTCTAGAGATACACTCTTGATTAGGGGAGAGCAAAGTTGTCATGTTCTATGGTTGTCAGAAACTAAATCCCTTCTTGTCTATCCAGGGAGGTTCAACTCCTCCTTGCCTATTCGAGAAAGTTTCTAGTGAACTCTGAGCTAGCTGGCAAACCCAAAACTTTTAAGTCTAATATCGACAGTAGAAGACCTAGTTAACGTCTGGTCTAGGTCTATACTATTGGAGGTATTATTCCAATGCGCAGAGCCTATTGGGATAATAGGAACTACACTACACTACTCTGCACTCACTACTCTGCACTCACTATTCTGCACTCACTACTCACTACTCTGCACTCACTACTCACTACTCTGCACTCACTACTCTGCACTCACTACTCTGCACTCACTACTCTGCACTCACTACTCACTACTCTGCACTCACTACTCTGCACTCATTACTCACTACTCTGCACTCACTATTCTGCACTCACTACTCTGCACTCACTACTCACTACTCTGCACTTACTACTCACTACTCTGCACTCACTACTCACTACTCTGCACTCACTACTCACTACTCTGCACTCACTACTCTGCACTCACTACTCACTACTTTGCACTCACTACTCACTACTCTGCACTCACTACTCTGCACTCACTACTCACTACTCTGCACTCACTACTCACTACTCTGCACTCACTACACACTACTCACTACTCACTACTCTGCACTCACTACTCACTACTCTGCACTCACTACACACTACTCACTACTCAGCACTCACTACTCACTACTCTGCACTCACTACACACTACTCACTACTCTGCACTCACTACACACTACTCACTACTCTGCACTCACTACTATGCACTCACTACTCTGCACTCACTACTATGCACTCACTACTCTGCACTCAAATTTACAAATCAAATTGTTTATTATGTTTTGGCTCTCGACCGAGGGCCACATAAAATGTACACAAATACAAGCAATATAATGCATTATACAAATAAAATCTATCCAAAAAGTACCAAAATTGAAGTCAGGCAACGTACACAACAGAACTGAGAGAATTGACAAGACAAAAGGCATCTCCATGGACTATTAATAAATAGCTAAAAAACCTTTAAAAAATTTAAAAATATGGAAGCAGAACATTTCATTGGGGGGACAATAAAGTGCATGAACAAAATCATTCAGCGTAAGAATGCCCAGGCGGAGACAAATTACTTTTAACCATCGAGTGCGCAATTTACATAGCGCCGGGCAAATCAGTAAAACATGCATACAGTCCTGGGTATTCAAATTACATAGATTACACAGAGAGGAGGTGCCGTACCATTTTGATAACAAATGATTTAATGGTATTAGGTCGTAGCGTAGCAAGAACCAAAATCTACGAATACCGTGAGGAAGGGACCAGCGCACATAAGATTGTGGCTGCTTCATCAGATAAGTGTCAAAAAGGATATCTGCATTCCTTTTTCCACGAATTAGCTTTTTATCCGATTGGAAGCAAAGGTCCCACGAGGCTGTTTTTAGAACAAGTTTTAACTGTGAAGGGGAATACACAAAAAGAGTGGTTTCATCTAATTTTAAAAGGGTTACAGCTTTTCTAAAATTACGGACCAGTTGAGAAAACTCTTTGAAATTACCCAATAATTCACTTTTGAGGAGAGCTCTCAATGACCCAACTTCTGCTCTCGCAAGACAGGCCACCCATCTAACTAGGGCACATAATCCCTGTACCCAACTGCTCCTTAGACCATAGTCGAGCCTGCAGGCAGACAGAGAGCAAGCAGTATTTAAGGAAGAAAGCGATCTTAAGAGTTTCCCCTCAATTTTATGGCAAAAGTCCCACTTTTTCACCTCTATTAACTCAATACCATAAAGAATAGTTGCGGGGATTTTTGATCTGTACACTTCCAATAGAATCGGAAAGTGCCGTTTCCCCGTTGCGTGGTATAATGAGTTTAAGCCTTTGCCATGGGCTAGAGCTTTACGAGAGCAATGCTCTATATGCAGCTTCTCACTCAAATTAGCCGTAACAATTTTCCCCAAAAAGATATAAGACTTCACAACCTCCAATTTTTGCCCCCCGATAAACCAGCTAAAATCTGCCGCTCGGCACCTCTTCTTGCCTACTATACACATGACTTTACTTTTGGTTATGTTAATCTTCATGCAATAAGCCACAGCGTAACTATGGAGAGCATGCAGCCGATTTGAAAGTCCTTTGGGAGTTAAATCAAGAATAAGAACATCATCGGCATACATCAAACAAGATATTGGGGTCCCCCCCACCAGTGGGGCGATGCCCTCTGTGACAGATAGAGCGGCGGGCAGGTCAGCCGTATATAAGGAGAACAAGAGGGGGGCTAATAAACATCCTTGTTTAAGGCCATTACCCGATGGAATTGGGTCGGATAGCCCCCCTTCACCCCCGAGCAGGACCCTGCACCAAGTCTCTGTATGGAGCGCCCGTACCAACTCGAACAGATGAGGTGGAAGACCAAGCGCAGCCAATTTTCTCCACAGGATTCCACGATCCACTTTGTCGAATGCCGTGGAGAAATCTATAAAAGCAGCATACACTGCCCCCCGCCTCACCTGTACATATTTGTCCGTGACCACCTGAAGAGCAGTTAGATTATCCAGCGTTCCGTGATTCCTACGGAAGCCAGTCTGTTCAAGCGGCAGGATATTATTTTCCTCGACCCAGGCGGAAAGGGATACTAAAAGGCACTTCGCGAAAACCTTTCCGATAGAATCCAGGAGAGCAATCAAACGGTAATTACTTGGGCAATCCCTAGTTCCCTTCTTAAAGATGGGGACCAGGATACTTCCCCTCCAGGAGGCGGGTACCGTTCTAGAGATAAAGCAAGCTTTATACAAAGGGTACAAAATTTTACTCCACCTTACAGGATCCTGTTTGAGCACCGTCATGGGGAGTTCATCTGGGCCCATTGCCCCGGAGACACGCATGTTTTTTATGGCCATCTCAATTTCCTTTTCAGAAGGATAGTTCATAGGGCCATCTTTAGTTAAACCGATAGAGATATCATCACCTACAATATCATTAAAGGCGATAATATCAGATGGACAATTCCCTGCATAAAGGTCCCGAATATAGATGGACCATACCTCTTCCGCTATAGGAATAGGGGAGGGGCTCAATCTAGACCCGCACCCCTTACCAATTATTGCCCAAAAATCCCTAATCTTACCGTGAGCAACAGCTTCCCTTAAGTCAATCCAGACTTTGTCTTCCTTGCCCTTTTTTAATTTTGACTTAAGTCTGCTTCTCTTTCTTTTTAGCCTGGAGATCTCTTTTCCACGTTCCATACCTCGATCTAGATATTGTTCCCGAACTAAATTGTTAATTTCTTTGTTTAAGATACACAATGTACTAGGAACCGCAACCCCTCTTCTCAATCTTGAAGGTTTCTTAGCATAAGAAATAACCTTCAGCAAAAATTCTTCAAAGCATACTATTTCCTTTCCATGCCACTCATTTAAAGCTAAAATGGTATCAGATAGAAAGTCTTGCACCCCATTAATGGCGGATGGATTCCAAAAGCACCTTCCCGATGAAACATGAAAGGCAGGATCACCGCCTATAAGGGACCACGGTGCAGTGGGCAGGGAATTTAAAGATATGGATACAAATAGTATAGTATGATCACTCAGAGGGGTAGGTATAATCTTAAGGTCGAGAATAAAAGGAAACAGGCCGTAGTCAGCAATGACATAGTCTAAGATGGAAGATCCAAAGGGAGACTTGTGAGTGAATTTTGCAGGGACGTCCGACGGGAATCTCCCATTTAGTATAAGCCCATCGACAGCCAATAATTCTTTTAACAGGATCTTCCCTCTTTTATTTGTTACTGACTTTTCAGGAAAGATAGCTTGGGGAACAAAATAAGCCTCTTCCTTGGACTTATTCCTGAAGAGCTCCAGACTAGCGTTGGAAATCTTACAATTCAGATCGCCCACCATCATAACTTCCGGAGGAAGAGGGACATTTTTAATTTGGTCGACATAACGAAAGACCTGCTTCATTAATACGTTAAAACGCTCCTCTGGAGGAATATACACATTTAAAATCACAATGGGCGCTTTTATGCCAACGTTGAACAGGTTTTCAATAGTTATAGCCTGGAAAAGTTTACTGGAGTCAATATAATGGGAGAATCTCCATTGGAATTTATTAGATAGTAAACAGGCGATTCCCCCCCTGGCGTGCCCTTTCTTGGAATGGGCAGCAGGCACTTCCAAGACATAATAGTCCTTAGAGACATTCAACATATTGACACACCAAGTTTCCTGTAAACAAATCACATTAGCTCCTAACGAGAAAAGAAGTCCAAATTTTTCTGGGCTACTATGAATCCCAGACGCGTTCCAGGAAATAATTTTCAGCGAGATGTTAAAGATGCTGAAACAATCTGGGGTTATCTTTAGTTTTTGTAGTTAAGGCACTATGCAGCCAGTTCCACCGATCATTATCCTCTGTAAGAGATGCAGTCTGCGTTAGCAGAAGCGGCTTTACTTGCAGGACCGAGCGTTTTCCCTTAGAGACCTGAATCTTCAGATCCTCATGGGAAGAGGCTACCCCCTTAATCTTATCTCTTCCTAGTGCCTCCCCAGAGGAGTAATTAATTTTTCCCAGATTACAGATCGGGAGAATATCGATACCTGTACGTTGAAAAAACTCAGCTTGCTGCAATATCAAGTCTACAATGATAGGTGAATAAAATTTAACCCTTATACTAGTGACCTTAACTTCCCCAAACAGGGTGACCAACTCAATATCCCTAGTCTGGATATGATGGAGACTTTCACTCTCACTGAAGCGCTTGAGTAGCCAAGCTCTGTTTAGGGGAAGGTCCACATCAAATAAAGGAAGAAAGTCTAGAACAAGAGTGTCCACAGGCACTTTTAATGTTGTTTGGGGGCAATCCGCTATAAGGCCATCATCCGTCTCTAGAACTATAGAGAAAGGAGGAGCCAGGGGGTTTAGAGGGCCAGATGGACAATAATTAAAATCTCCACTCGCCAACGGTAGAGACTGACGCGGAGGGTGACCCCCTATTTGGGACAGAACTTCCCGAGATGTTGATGGACACAGCACACTATCGCTTTTTAAAGGTGAAGAAATGATGGAGTTCCACTCAGCACCCGCCTTTGCGGATAATGAGCAGGACTCCAAAGCCACTACTTCATTCTCCAATTCGGCCGAACAATTTTGGAAAATTATTCGACGCTGCCTTTTCTTCCTATACTTTCGAATTGGTTTCTTTTTATTCCCTTTAATGTTTCCATGTTTAGCAATTTTTACCTTTACCTCTTGTTTAGTGTCAATCACGTCTTTTCTATTCTCAGACGTAAAAATGGGAAAAAGATCTTGAACCCCCTTAGACCCTGAGATGGATATATTTTCTTCCTCAATCTCTAAAACTGAGTTCTTAATACAATTTGGTGCTGCAGTTGAGGGGATAGCTACCGTATGCTTTTGCAAAGCTGCCTCCACATCCTTCATGGTAGTAACATCTACAGGGGCATTTATTTCTCCCACATGTTGACTATGTTGAGTCGTGGGAGAAAGAACACCTCTCATATCCGATGATTTTTGCAACAGAGCCTTCAAGATTTGGGTAACAGAATCCAAGATGCAATCTGAGCTGCCAACAAATTTCCCCAATAGAGCTAAAATCGAGGATAGTAATTGTTCCAAGGCAATCATGGATTCAGAAATTTGGTTTTTCACACGCCTCCTGAGGGTGGCATATACCTGATAAATTAAGACCCAAAGACCCAGAAGCGTCTAACAAATTAGACGTATCCTGACCATTTAAAGAGGGGGTACTGCTATACAGCATAAGCCCAGAAGGAGTCGCACCCCCCGACAATCTAGTAGGGGCCAAACTTGCCACTTTAGCTGTATTTACATACCGACCACAGAGTGCACGGTCGTTCGATAGACATAGCGAACCCCCGCCCGACCTTTCACTCTGCGGAGTATGAGACAGCAATCGATGGTTCCTGGGATCCCCTTCAGTTTCAACAAGATCAACCCTACTTTCTCCCTTCCCCTCTGCAGGAACAAGAGGAGAAGACACCACTAGTGCAGATTGTAACACAGAAGGCTGCACCAAAATGGGCGGGGGAGACGTAGAAGCTGAAGTAAAAACCTCCTGGGCCATCACACCAGGGGCTTTATTCGTAGACAAGTTAGCGATCTTGTGAGTCGGGAAATCCCAGAGATCAAATAGTTGGCATTGACCCTTCAGTGGGGGGTTATTTACAGATTTGTTTCTTAAGCGAACCGGTTTTGGTTGTGAGGCTAGCGTGCCTCCAACTTCCCTACCAGAACGCAATTTTTTAAACATCTTGTAAGAAAATTAACTCACAAACTAGTAGAACAGAAAAAATGCAAAGCCTCCAGTGGAGTTAATATAAAATAATTAAGATAATACGACACAATAAAAACAAATAGTCCTGGAGATCCAATAAAGACTGACGAAATAAGCAGTTCAAGAAGATGGCGGCCCAATTTCAATAGGTAACTCTTCCTCTAGCCAACCAGCCAGAGTCAACAAATCTCAAGAGGACACAATTTAAAATAGCACAATCAAAGTCAGTTACCGGGCCCAGCCCAGCCTACCTCGGCCACTGAGGGCCACAGAGGGCCCGCCCTTTGCCCGGGCTTAGCCCGGCGTCGCCCGCGCGCGTCCCGCGATGCGCGGACCTCAGGCGCTAATGAAGGCAGGTGAGGGGGCGTGTCAGGTGCAGTTCCTGTTACAGGAGGCTTCTGGTCAGTGAAGTCCCTTTGCCACCAGCCTTCTGCAGGCAGTCCCAGGCGAGTGTTTCCCGCGCAGCGGGAAACGCGAGCAGTAGTTTCAACAAGCGCTGCCAAAATGCGCTGACAGATGAAAGGCGCTAGGGCGGCTTCGGCGCTTTTTCTCCAGGGAACGCTCTGGTGCTTCAGGAGCCCACTACATCGAGCGCGACCAACAGCAAACAGGAAAAAGTTCTCCACAACTCAGCGCACCACAGGCGCTAATAAAGGCAGGTGAGGGGGGCGTGTCAGGTGCAGTTCCTGTTACAGGAGGCTTCTGGTCAGTGAAGTCTCTTTGCCACCAGCCTTCTGCAGGCAGTCCCAGGCGAGTGTTTCCCGCGCAGCGGGAAACGCGAGCAGTAGTTTCAACAAGCGCTGCCAAAATGCGCTGACAGATGAAAGGCGCTAGGGCGGCTTCGGCGCTTTTTCTCCAGGGAACGCTCTGGTGCTTCAGGAGCCCACTACATCGAGCGCGACCAACAGCAAACAGGAAAAAGTTCTCCACAACTCAGCGCACCACAGGCGCTAATGAAGGCAGGTGAGGGGGGCGTGTCAGGTGCAGTTCCTGTTACAGGAGGCTTCTGGTCAGTGAAGTCTCTTTGCCACCAGCCTTCTGCAGGCAGTCCCAGGCGAGTGTTTCCCGCGCAGCGGGAAACGCGAGCAGTAGTTTCAACAAGCGCTGCCAAAATGCGCTGACAGATGAAAGGCGCTAGGGCGGCTTCGGCGCTTTTTCTCCAGGGAACGCTCTGGTGCTTCAGGAGCCCACTACATCGAGCGCGACCAACAGCAAACAGAAAAAAGTTCTCTGCACTCACTACTCACTACTCTGCACTCACTACTCACTACTCTGCACTCACTACTCACTACTCTGCACTCACTACTCTGCACTCACTACTATGCACTCACTACTCTGCACTCACTACTCACTACTCTGCACTCACTACTCTGCACTCACTACTCTGCACTCACTACTCTGCACTCACTACTCTGCACTCACTACTCTGCACTCACTACTTTGCACTCCCTACTCTGCACTCCCTACTCTGCACTCACTACTCTGCACTCACTACTCTGCACTCACTACTCTGCACTCACTATTCTGCACTCACTACTCTGCACTCACTACTCACTATTCTGCACTTACTACTCACTACTCTGCACTCACTACTCACTACTCACTACTCTGCACTCACTACTCTGCACTCACTACTCACTACTCTGCACTCACTACTCTGCACTCACTACTCACTACTCTGCCCTCACTATTCTGCACTCACTACTCTGCACTCACTACTCACTACTCTGCACTTACTACTCACTACTCTGCACTCACTACTCACTACTCACTACTCTGCACTCACTACTCTGCACTCACTACTCTGCACTCACTACTCACTACTCACTACTCTGCACTCACTACTCTGCACTCACTACTATGCACTCACTACTCTGCACTCACTACTATGCACGCACTACTCTGCACTCACTACTCACTACTCTGCACTCACTACTCACTACTCTGCACTCACTACTCACTACTCTGCACTCACTACTCTGCACTCACTACTATGCACTCACTACTCTGCACTCACTACTCACTACTCTGCACTCACTACTCACTACTCTGCACTCACTACTCTGCACTCACTACTCTGCACTCACTACTCTGCACTCACTACTCTGCACTCACTACTTTGCACTCACTACTCTGCACTCACTACTCTGCACTCACTACTTTGCACTCACTACTCTGCACTCCCTACTCTGCACTCACTACTCTGCACTCACTACTCTGCACTCACTATTCTGCACTCACTACTCACTACTCTGCACTCACTACTCTGCACTCACTACTCTGCACTCACTACTCTGCACTCACTATTCTGCACTCACTACTCTGCACTCACTACTCACTAATCTGCACTTACTACTCACTACTCTGCACTCACTACTCACTACTCTGCACTCACTACTCTGCACTCACTACTCACTTCTCACTACTCTGCACTCTGCACACTCTCTCTGCACACTCTCTCTGCACACTCTCTCTGCACACTCACTACTCTGCACACTCACTACTCTGCACACTCACTCTGCACTCTGCAAACTCACTCTGCACTCACACTCTGCACTCACACTCTGCACTCATGGAATCTTCCACCACACTTTCTAAAACTCTATAGTCCGAAGCATAATAGGCACAGGACCAAAAGCAGGGTAGACATTTGCTTAAAATAATCTTATTGTATTTATGAGAAGCAAAAGCGAGACTGTGAAATGTGCTGAATATCAGTTTGTTACGAATCAACAGAGTGGAGTTAGAGAACCAAGAAATAGTAATTTAGAATCCGGGTTAGAAGGAGTAGTAATCACAAGCTGAGCATCAACGGGCGCGAAACAGCGTGGTGGGCGCGCACGAGACGCAGCGTGGGCGTGCACATCAGCTGAAGATCGCCGGAGAAGACACCGAGTCTGCCTGCTGCCATGACTGACCCGCTGCGGAGGGAAAGAGCCCGGTGAGTGGGGGTAGAGGGGGGGCGGCAGAGAGGGAGTGGGCAGAGAGGGAGGGTGTGTGTGTGTGTGTGTGTGTGTGTGTGTGTGCGTGCGTGCGTGTGCGTGCGTGTGTCTGTCTGTCTATGTGTGTCTTTCAGTGGCTGCCTGCCTGCCTGGGTGTGTGCGCGTCCACAGACCCTGGTCGGCTTGTGCACCGCTCTGTACTCCCTTGCGAGATTACTCGGTGACAATAGTTCTCGTTGCCGAGACCTAAAAAGGAGCCCACACACTAGATTAAGCAAAACATTGCTTTTGTATCCCACAGATGCAAGATACATACAGCCCTGATGACAGACCAGTGACTCCAGTCTGGTCTAGAAACGCGTCGGCAGTATTGGTTGGGAGATATAAAGTATTACTGTTGCACTAAAGCTAGGACCGGCTGGTCCAGCACTAAAATATACAAGATAATAAATCATTTATCTTCCCTACCCCTAGTTTCTCTCATTCAGTGTTTGTTAGCTTTTTGTTGTTCGTAATTGATATGTTTGTATTATTATTTTTTCAATAATGTCTGATGTGAGAATATTTTCTATTGTGTGTTCTAATGATTTCTAAATGTGTAAATAGTCTTTGCCTTTAATGTTTGCTAACATTAGTCCAGCCTTGTAAATATTTGTAAATATTTGCAATCAATGTCTTTTTTCTGTCAGCAATTTTTTCAAATGATAGAAAATACAAAATGATTGACACAAAATAATGGTGTCCAGGGAAGCGATATTAAAGTGTTTCTTACCCTATATCAAAAAATTGTATTGAGTAACTGTGGTTTGGGCATTTTGTGTTGTTTACTAATGTTATTAGGTCTAGCCCTCACCACATAAAGGTCCTAACCCCTTTTGTTCCCAATATCCCTTGCTACAATGCATCATATACCAAATATCATGTAACAGATCTCATAATGCTTCTCTCAGACTTTTTCCACAATATGCTCAACCACAGGTTTCTTCCATGACATTGGTTCCTTTCACTGCCTTCTCCATGTACACTCCTTCGCAACAATTTGTTCTTGGTCTCCTCTTCTTCTCCCATGGGAACGCACCGGCTTCCACCTTATCTTTGCCAGACTGTGCTAACTGTACCCTCTTCATACCTCAACTATGTAATGAAACTATGACCTTCCTCTTCTCTAACGAAGTATTTGCCCACCTGCAGTGTAAAACACGAAAACATGTAACATTTCAACGAAAATCGCATGGGAATTTAAGCATCAATTCAGAAATGTGAACATCCAATAAATGTGGTCTACGACTTAAGCTAAAATAATGAATGCACCATGTTAGTTATGATTTCCGGTTAACATTTTCATAATTTCATTAGCATTTTAAATAACCCTTTACTAAACTACATTAATTTGATTATTCCAACTACATCACTAGCATAATAATAATTCAAAATGCATTTAATGTGTCAGTTTGCCATGTCACTAATAAACTCTAGGTAAATACTTCACATCACTTATGGTTTAAATCTTTTAATGAAATTTATCCACATTCAATATGTTCGGGATTTCAAGGTCTGTGTCATAGCTATGGTTACACGGCTGACATATGTCATGGCTAAGAAGTCAAAGCATGTGAAGAACACATTAAAACAAAGGCAAAACATAACATAAAAAGGAAACTTATTCTAACCACTCCCCTCACCCTCCAACCCCCACCCCGTCCCTCGTCCACCAAATAAACAAATATAAGTGTTGCCTGGTTCCCGTTATTTGAGTGTGGGCCTCATGACCCTGCCAGCTGCGGATCAGAAAGCCGTAGGAGGCAGAGATACCTGGGCAGGTGATTTCCCTGAATTCGGAGGAAAGAAGGGACAAAAATGGATGCCATAATTCTACTTCACATCATTTATACGTAATTACCACAATTCTATAAATCATTTGTTAAACTCACATTGAATTATGTTAATATCACAAAGGTATGTTAATTAGTTCACATTTCTTCTACCATCTAATTTCATCAATAGCACTAAATAATATGAGAGCGCATACTACAAGTGGTGATGTCACACTCCTAACTTGTGTCCAAAGCGGGATAGAATTTCAGCTCTCTCACTTTGCAGGATATAGTGTCCTTCTCCTTAGGTATCTGATGGAGGCGACTTTAAACTGGTCCTGTGCCCTTGGCAAAATTGATTCCAACAAAGACAGGGTAGGCCACCGGCAATATCTATAGACAGGGCACAAGTCTTAAAAAAAAAGTGGAGGAACGCTCCAAGTTAGGTGGTGTCACATGAAGTGACCTCACGACAGGAAGTGACGTCACCAAAGGTAGTCCCCTCTTATTACCGGGTGACCCGCTTAACTTCGGGGGCCATGTTAACCCACTGTGGAATGTAGCCTCATTCTCCGACAGTCTCGGCGCGCAGATCAGCAGTTTACAGAACATCCCTTCCTTCGATACAATGCCATCCAGGTCGGATTTCTCACAGGCAACCAGGGGCCTGACATCACTTACTAAATGCACGTTGCAAACTAGCTACTCACGCACCACACATCCTAGTACAAGGAAGCGCTGGTAAACAATTCCACGGAATCACACGCCAACGAGCTCCAAGATAAACAGAAGCGTTCTCCAACCGCCAGGCTTTAGGGCAGGGGGACGGCGTCCACCCGGTAAAATAAGTGGGGAGACGCCGTCCACCTGTGTGGTAACCCGACTCGAGCCCTGTCTATAGAGGGGAAACAATGGCTTAAAGACCTGGGTTAGACAGATGTTTGGTGTCATCGACAACCCCCAGTTTAATATTTTCCCATTTCTCTGCAGTGCACCACACATACATTATAATAATTGTTCTGCTCGTAGGCAAGCGGTGATAGGTAGGTATGCTAGACTCCATAGATCAATATCCCCAGCCACTTGCTGGGCATGACTTGGCAAAGGAGACCTTCACATGGCCCGCTAATTGAGAAAGAGGGACTGCAAGTTCCGGGAAGTTAAATACATTCTTACTTAAGGACCCAGTGTTAGCAAGCACTGTCAGAAACCAGATTAAATAGTGCACCTCCCTAGATGACACAGGATAGGTCTTTAAGAGTATGGCTGGGAAGGCTCTGAAGGCTGTAGTGACTGACACTTTCATTAAGGAAGTGGCCTGCCTAAACAGCACGAAGGAAGCCGTGTATGTCAGGCACAAGTGAAAATTGCAGGAAATATAAGAGGGACTCAAGCTGTGTCATCCAGATCAGTATGGCGTAAGTAAGTGGCTTTGAGGAGGCAGATTTGTGCTAACAAATGTCATAGCGCTAATTACATACTACCAGGGATTCGTATGCACTACAATTAAGATGGCAACAAAGCAAGCAGGTTTCTAGCCACAAAACCATTAATGTGTCAGACCCATAGCTATATCTCGGAGAGGCAGGGGTAGCCCCACAAACCGAAGATGAAAAACTGAGCCTTCTGGTTCTTCCTTCCAGAAACTAAAGCAGCAAAACCCACACATACATATGACAGACACTAATACTTATTCTCTTCAGACCTACACCAAACTTAGGGGGTCATTAGGATGTAGGGTGAATCGCCACCGCCCGCATAGCGGTGGCGACCTGCCCAACCTCCGTCCGCCACCCATTTCCCCCTGCCATATTACTATGGCGGGGGGTCCACGGCGGATGGAAAGACCATCCGCCACTTTTCCACCTGGTCGACACGTCGACCGGGCGGAAAAGAGTTTAATTTGGTGGCGGTGTCTGCTAGACACCGCCATCCATATTATGATGGGGGCGGACACATACCTTTCCATGGCGGCGAAAGGCATGCGAGAATCTCTTGCGGGGGCCCGTTGTGGGCCCCCAGGCATCCTGGGGTGTGGGGGTGCACATGGGGGGTACCTATGGCACCCTCCTGCATTTCAATGTACAACGTGGCAGGCACCCCGCGGTGCCTGTCACGTTGTGCATTGAAATGCATGACGTGCATTTTTAGCATTGCAGCGGGCGGTGCTTTCAGCACCGCCCGCCGCAATGTTAAATATACGGGATGCGCCCACCAGTGTGGCGGGGGCATCCTTATGGCCCCCATGAGACGCCCCTCCCTTATGGCGGGCGGTCCCTTTTTACGTCGGGAGCCCGCCATCCTATTGTGCCCCCAAGTACTGTGGCAGAAGTGGACACTGATGCCCTATTGATTAAGTATCAGGTACTTCAGGTGAAAAGAGGGGTGAACTCCTTGAAAGTCAGGAGCCTGGTGGCTTCCCTGCCACTTTTCATGAAACATTTGCACCTTCTGACATTGATCTTCAATGGGTTTGACGTGTCTTAGGGGGTGATCCTGTTGATGGAAAAAGCAATGTTTGTGGATATTCTTAAGTCAAGTAAGGAGCCCATGTACTGTGCCTTAAATTGGTTGATCCCTTTACTGTACTTAAATGCAAAAATCTTTACAAAAGCTCTTGCCAACAGACTGAATGTGATATTACCTTGCTTGAGCTACTACCGGATAGTTGACAATGAAGCACTAATGACTAGGATCAAGGTTAACGATGACCTTGCAGCTGACCACTACTCAAAAACATCTTTTTAATTCAATAACGATGGAATTACTCACATTTGAAAAACACTCTACAGAATACAATCTTCTCAAGGACACATACAATCTCAAGCCTAAAGTCACACAGTTAAGACATTTTTGTACCACATGAAAAATACCAAAAGGTTTAACCACCAACTTCATTTATGAAAACTGGGTTTGAGGCTAAGCAAAAGCAATGCTAATTAATCATGCACCACCATCACCTAACATTTAAAACAATGCATCTCTTGAATCTCTACAACCTCTTAGCAGGATGGCGAGGACCCACAAGATAAGAGCCTCAAACTGAAAAATCAACATTTTCCATTAGGGTCTGTCCAATGGTGCTTGTTTGGGAAGTCTGTGGAGGGAACCCTAAGGGTAGCTTCTATGATGGCAGGATGGAATACTGCCTTTTGTTTCCTTAGAAAGTCATTTTTGGTTCTCCTTGTGTTATGCCTATGCATTACATTTCGACCTTCTCTAGACCTAATCATGTCTTTGGCGGTTATAGGTTCCTGAATGCAGCCAGTTGTTAGTCGCTGTATGGAGTGTACCCTGCTTTGTTGCTAACAGTGTACGGGCATTGGTGTGCAGTAGACACTTGGAAACTCTTGTGGATTACTTCAATAATCTTAACTTTGATGGCACCAGTGTTTCTTTTATTTTCTATACATGAGTACTGATTGGCTTGTCCATTGTGAAGCTTTATTTGGCCTAACCCCTTGATCAAAGCTTGGCATTTTGCCGTTTGTGCAAAGTCCCTTGATTTCTGAGGGGAACAGCGAGAATTAAATCTGTTCGTCTCCGCTGCTATGAGTAGAAGAAAGGTGTGTGACTATGTGTTGAACATAACCTTAGATTCAGAGAAATGGTAAGAAATCTAGAGGGCAAATAACGTTGTTATATATGCTCAAGGGAGATAAGTGGTTTATAGGATATTGTATCAGTGGCATCATGCAACTACAAGGCTTCTTACAATACACCATACTAAATCAGAGGAATGAATGAGAGGGTGTGGATAGCGGTGTGATTACCCGTATTCTATGGAGGTGTCAGAAACTGATTATTGACATTCTGCCGGTGTTAAGTGGGTGACAGGGGAATAAGTAGAGCATTGCCCAGGGACCTTTCTTTTAGAGCACACAAGACAGAGGACCGAATCTTTAACTTATATCATGGGGAAGACTATATCCCATTTACTTCTCGATGCTAAGCAAGTAACATTAGCATTGTGGGGTGAAGACCAGATCCTAGTGATAAAACTGTGGCTTCAAACAGTGTGGGAATTGCTGGAGAATGAGAAGAAAGTCTATGATACCACAGACCAGGATAATGTGTTCTGTAAGCTAACAGACACAGTTCCCTCTTATCAGTTCAAACGTCTTTATTTCGATATATTTCATCATAAAAGACATCATAAGACACTTTCTTCTACTATTTACAACATTTACCATAAAAATAAATACTTAAAAGCTTAATTTAACCATAAATTCCCAAACACATCTCCTACCAGTACAAAATTACACATTTACACTGAGATACTAAATAGTTAATTGATTAATATACATAAAACAGGATTAAATTAGCATATAAAGACGTTCCAAGAAATACATTACGGTTTAAAACATCAATTGATCAACAAACAAGTGTCAGTTGGGTGCCTAGCTCTAATAACCCAAGTCCATCCCAAAAATTTAGCAACAACTATGGCCACGGGGACTGATGTTATCGTCCTCAGCAGCCGTAAAGCCTCCTGTCCCACCCGTTTTCTCAGATTTTTACAAATTGGTTTTAACCATTTTCTCCGGGGGGCTAGGTATGCGGGACAGACAAAAAAGACATGGTCAATAGACTCTATCTGATCACTACACCACAGGCAGGTGGCCATCGACTGACCGTCCCATTTCTTTGTAAAA
Source organism: Lissotriton helveticus (assembly GCF_964261635.1). Classification (NCBI taxonomy): domain Eukaryota; kingdom Metazoa; phylum Chordata; class Amphibia; order Caudata; family Salamandridae; genus Lissotriton; species Lissotriton helveticus. The sequence goes on from NC_136070.1 coordinate 809,938,265, forward strand.
GATCTTAGTGGTAACGCCCCGACTCTAAACTGGTGCTACAGCTTCCTATCAATACTCTTGGTGATAACGTCCCAGTAAATTTCAAACGAGGGGTCGAGCTTATGATTCAGGAACCTACCAGTCAGGGAAACTGAATCAGACTGGGCAATAAGCTGATTCCTTTGGGCCGCCCAATATAGATCTTTAAATGCCCTTTTAGGAGGGAATACGTTACTTCCGGGGTCCAGCCACAGCTGACTTAGGCCCATATTCTCTAGTATGGATTTAACAGTCTTAAACCACGGGAGACTACTAGAACCCACTATAGATCTAACATCTTGGATTTCCTTTGCAAAGGATGCGAGTTCCGGGGTTGACCAAATCCTCCTCCACAGGGCAACAGTCCTGAAACGTGCAACTTCTTCAATCGGTTGAAAGCCTAGATCCAGTAACAAGGGTTTCATAGGAGTAGATTGGGGCAAACCAACCAGACAGCGCAGAAATTTATTTTGTACTCTGACTAGGGGGGACAAATCCGAGTAACCCCAAAGGTCCACACCATACAATATTGCCGAACTTATTTTAGCATTATATATTTTAAGTGCAGGACCAATTCTTTTTGTTATTGAGGTTCTCTGTTCCTTGATAAGGCACCCAGTCAGATGGGCAAACTTTAGAGAAAGTACATCAATCTGAGCTTTCCATCTAACCCTGTTTTCAAGGACAACCCCCAGGTAGGTCATCACTTCCACCTGCTCTAACCCAGTACCATTCACACTGACATAACCCGCCAGCGGCCTATTTTTCGTTAGCACCATAAATTTGGTTTTGCTCACATTAACCTGAAGATCATTAATCTTACAGAATTCCTGAGATGTATTCAGTGCTATTTGTAGCCCCTTTTGGGTTTTGGAGAGGATAAGGGTATCGTCAGCAAAAATGAGGAGTGGGAACTTTGTGCCACCTAGAGCAGGTGCATCAGTCGGTGTGTCCGCAAAATACTGCACAACCCTGTTGAGAAATAATAAAAACAGGGTCGGAGCTAGTACACACCCCTGGCGGACACCACGAGTAACCGGAAATCTCTGGGTAACCTGCCCCTGCCTGCCCCATCTAACTTGTGCAAAATTTGCCTCGTGCAGTCTTATAACCAAATCCAAGAGATCACTAGGCATACCTATACTCCCCAAAGCCTCCCATAACTTGGCTCTAGGGACAAGATCGAATGCAGACTTTAAGTCTACAAACGCAGCATAGATTGTTCCTCCACCCAGGGACACCACCTTCCAGTAGATAAGGATAAATCTGAACACCTGGTCGATCGTGCTGACACAGGTTCTAAAACCGGCCTGCATGGGGGATAAGATATTTCCAGTATCCATCCAGACCTGGATTTTAGCCAACACCATCCTAGATATAATTTTTTGGATTGCGTCTATCAGACTAATTGGACGGTAATTCCCCCGGGCCGAACGATCCCCCTTTTTGAATATAGGAAGAATTTCAGCCCCCAACCAAGAGTCCGGAATCGGAGCCCCATTCGCAATTGCATTCTCAAGTATGGTAATGTACGGCTCCCAAATCCCGGGAGCATATTTAAATAAGTCTGCCGGAATACAGTCCATGCCTGGGGCCTTACCGGCTTTTGTTAGACCCAGTGCAATCTCTGCATCTTTGGACTCAAATACTGCGGGAGGGCACCGCAACCTTGGCAATGCGGCAGTTATTATCGAGCCACCAATAACCACTAATTCAGGACCCCTAAACTGGGACTCAAAATATTGTACCCAGTCCTCCACAGCGACATGATTAGAGGGGGTTTGCAGTTCAAGGCTGCTACGCCATTTGACAATCTGCCAGAACTTGGTCTGGTTAGTAGACAAGCTTGCCTCATATAAGTCCTGCCAATGACGATCCTCCCATTCTCTCTTTGCCTCTCTCCGGATCTTTTTATACTCAAGCCTTGCCTTCCTGGTATCTGCACTAACACGGGTTTTTAATGCAGTAATCAGGACACTATGTGCCTGCCTGCACTGTTTGTTATACCATTTATGACCTGGTTTCACGGCCGAGATATCCGCGGGCTTGGTATTTTTGGAGAAAAGGGCTTTCAAAGAACTAAAGAGCTGTTCATGTAGTACACTTGTATGCGCCAGATTGTCCAAGGGATCAACCAATGCCTGCATGGCATGCAGAGTACTTAAGACTGTGTGGGAGATCTTATCCAAAACTGCGGGGTCTTCCACTATCCTGCTCCACCTCACCCTCCGCCTATCATTTGTTAAGATGGCCTCTGCTGTAGCACACTCGGTGACTATAGTACGTACTGAATTACTTTCAAGCTTCAAGCTAAGGACCAGAGGGTTATGGTCACTCTCCGGACGGGCAAGAACAGACATGTCCACCAAAGATGACCAACACTCTACTTTTATAAGGATATAATCAATTCGACTCGTTCTGATAGCATTGTCGAATGTGGCCCTACCAATTTTATCAGAGAGTGATCGGCCATTTACTGCTCTCGGCCCCCATTCGAGACAAAATCCTAACCAGTGTAGTGCAGCCTCAGTCCCATTCTTAATAGGTTTTAGTTCAAGGGGTAGAACATTCCAAGGCTTATCTTTTTCTATAGCAAAGTCCTCCCCGCCCCCCACATAGGGCTCAAAAGTACAATTAAGGTCCCCGGCCACAATTACGATCTTGTCCCTCCCTATCGAACCAAGTAAAGAATCAAGCTCTTTTAAAATGATCACCGGACTCCGCCCTCCAGGTAAACCACGGGCATAAACATTAACAATAAGGATTTCTCGGTGGTTAGGTCTGGTGAGCTTTATCCCAACAATATCTGGGTTATACACAATCACCTCAGTGGGCCTGTATTTGACTGACTGCCTTACCTAGATAGTTAGGCCTCCTGACGCTCTACCCTTACTGGCCCTTATGGCAGGTTTATAAAAGTTGAGATATCCTAAGCGGTGTATAGGGTCTGTAGCCCAGGTCTCCTGGAACAGGAGGATATCTTGAATGTCCACAAATTCAGCCCACTCGCTAATTGCTACCCTGCTTTTCAACCCTGCAATATTCCACAAAACTATTTTAAGGGGGGCGTCCTGGCTGGCCAGCTGAGGTGGAACTGCATTAGAATCTAGTGAACTCTCAACCACCAGCAAAGATTCTACACCTGGCATCTCTACGGTGCTACCACCAGCAGAGACTTTCTCCCCCTGAAAACCCTTCTCTAGTTGTAGGCTACCGGGTTGCTTGGACAAGACGTTTCCACCAGATACATTGGGGAGTCAATCCACACTCTCTAAATCTGTGAGAGGATCGAACCTATTAAACACGGGAAAAAGATGCGCCACCCGATTAGAAGGAATTGCACCATAGGGTCCTCCCCAACGATGTTTAGGATGGGGAATGTAAGGGCCATATTTTGTGCATGGATAAAAGTAGTCAAGGCCCAAAGATTGGATATCACCTTCTCTTCCAAACCTAGGTGCTCTTCGGATGTAGTCTACCACCCAGGGATCCCTAAAATTCACTACGATGCAGTCCCCCTCTAGTTCCTTGGGATTATGGCCCACAACTAGTTCACCCTTCTAACTCCCAAGATCTCTGTATTTGAAGAAGGAGGAAGAGTTCTATTCCTTTTTAACCAGAAGATCACCTTATTTTTCAGCTTCATATGCGACTCTAATTTCTCCCTCCCTATTGCTCGCACTCCCACCAATATAATCGTATATGGCGCAGACTCTGGGGGGAGATTTATACAGGGGAGACATTCTTTGCGGACCTCCTTCTCCTGCAAAGATTGACCATTAGTCTTTCTACCAGCTTTCAATACACTTGATGCAGGCTGCAGCCTAGGCACCGCCTCCATCACCCTACCCCCGGTCCTAGTGGTATCAGAAACATTTTTACCTACTGGCTGTTTCTTCAGGCACGATTGTTCCGGCTGACTGTTAGACTTTACGCCAGAGGCCTGAAGGGCCACCCTAGAATTTTTACCAGATCTCGGACCCTTAGTAATAATATCTGGGACCTTGGTACTAACCATACTTCTTGCCAGATCAGCCAATGTAAGTGAGTTACCTGTGACCTGTTTCTCAATCTGCTCTAATTTGGAGTTAATCATTCTGGTTCTCTCTAAAAGTGGTAACATCAAAGATTTCACCAAAATTTCAATTTTACCCAGAAATCCTCCATCATCAATAACACAGTGGGGGGAATGATGGATAACTTCTATTGGAGCCCTAAGTGGGCTAGGGGGCTGGACAACAACTGGTGGTGGTGCCGAAATACTATTGTTCTTTTGTATTTTAGCCCGGCCACCCTTCAGAGGACCACCCCCTCTTTTCTTGTTGTTAGGCTTATTCTTAACTGATGTCCCCTGGTTCTGGGCTGGGAAGGATGAACTATGAACCAAGGGAGAATTAGATACTCCTGTATTACTACTACTAGAAACCGGACTGGAAGGAGATACATTTACAATAGAACAGCCCACATCGTCACAACCTGGTTGAATTGTAGGTACAGGGGAGACCACAGTCCCAATACGTCCTAAGGACGAACGCTTCCCCGTTATTAGGTCTAGGGACAAACGCTTCTCAGCGAAGGCAATCTCCTTTTCAATGATAGTGGTAGCCCTTTTGAAAAATTGGTCCAGGGTACCAGTAACTACCCCACCTGAGGAAGAAAGGGTTACAAGTCATACAATATCAATAGGATACATAGCTAGAGTGGAAACATGCAGGAGTTCATGAGGAGAATGCCAGTGATAGAGGGGGGGCCCGGCCCGACCTTGAGCATCCTTGGACGGCCTTAGACGGCCCGCCCTTTGCCCGGGCTTCACCCGGTGCGCTCCCGCGACGCGGGAGTTGAGGCAGTGATTTAAGCGCCTCCTAGCGCGATTGTCCCGGGTGTGGCTTCCGGCCGCAAAGGCAGCTGGGCTTGGTAGTTCTGCTATACCACCGACCCCCTCCACACTGCGGCCGCACAAAGATGGAGTTGGAGTGCGGCAGCGGGAGGTGGGCTAGCACGGCAGGTCAAGCAGCAGGGTCCGCGTGAATGAAGGGCAGCAGGTAAGAGCCCACAAGTTCGCCACATGGTGAAGTGATTTCAGCAGTGATTCCCTCTTATCTTTTTGTGAATGGCAGGGGACTGACTCGTCCCAATAACATGAGAGTTCTGGGCTTTCTCTCCAAGGATAAATGTGCGACCAGCAAGCCAGAACAGAACAAACCATGAGACCATATTTGTGGGAAATTTGGCTATAACAAGAAGCATGAGTGTGTGTATGAGCTGATGTGTTAGGGGTACAGGGAAGTGTGGCTAGGGTGTCTGCTGGGGATTAAAAGGGAATGAACAGTGGGTGTGTCCACTTTATGTTGCCTTCTGATTAATAAATTAAATAGAGAAATATTGAAACTAAACTCAATATTCTAATAGAATACAAGCTTGATCATATCAGTTTTTGTGAACTTTCAGACCACTGGATGAGAATGAGCTATTGCACCACTGAAAATATTCCAAGCATCTGTGCCAGAGCCTTTTTAACTATGGGTGAAATAGTCATTTGGCCAGGACCATCCCACCTTCCAAGAGGTATCCTGAAAGAGTTATCCAATAAAAACTCCTGCTTGAACGTGTGCATCAAAACAGATTTAAAAAAATGACAGATGGGCCTGTACTCCTAACCCTTGAACAGCCGGGTAGCTGGTGGGAACAAAATTAAAGAAAGAATATGTTTTTTTGTTCAGGTGTCTTTCTTTGTATTTCACCTCACCTATTATTCCTCATGGCACCTTCATTACCTCACTCGGAGGCATATTACCAAGGGCAAAATCGCCGCTTTAGCGGGAAAAATTCCCGCTAAAGCGGCGATAATTTAATCGCCCTATTACCTAGCTGTCGCATAATAGGCGATTGCGGGCATTTAGGGGCCCACTCTGCATGTCAGCGATGATTATCGCTAATGACATGCAGAGTGGGCGTGCCAAGATGTTAGCGACTGGAAACAGTCGCTAACATCGCTATCCCCTATTACCAACTTTTGGAAATAATCGGGCAAAAGCTAACGCCTGCCCAGAGCAGTTCTTAGCCATGTTATCCAATGGTAGGTGGATAACATGGATAAGAGCATTTGCTCGCTAATGCATGAATATCGCGGACTTTTCAGTGATATTCATGCATTTCGGCCAATTTTTATCGCTTAGGAAATAAACCTTGATAATATCAAGGCTCCTAAGCGATAAAAATCTTAGGAGCGCGGCGATATTTAAATGCCCGCTAACCAAGCTTATCGATAATTATCGCTATAGCTTGGTAATATGCCCCTCAATTTCTTCCTACCTCCTCTCTCTATTCCAACTTTCCCTACCTCAGTTATGTCTACCTCAAACCGATCTCTCAAAACACTTTCCGTACCCCATCTTTACTTTTCTCTCTTAAACTCATCTTTCATTCTCTACTACTCTCTGTGGCTATCTCTACATCTCTATCCATCTCCCTGCCTAAGTTCTCTTTAAAGCATCACTCTTTCTACCCTTCACTCCTGTTCATCTCACCTCCATGAAACGCTCCTCCATCTACACCTCTCTTTCTATCTCACCCGGCCTGACCACAGCTCTCTCCATTTCTCTATACCTTACACTCACTCCTCAGTCTGCCTTACCACTGTCTACCTCCCTTCTTGCTCTAGCTCATTTCCTTCTCTACCTCACTTTTCTCTCTGGACCTCATCTCTCTCTTCCCCACCTCTCTCCTCCTCGCCATCTAACCTCTTGATTTATTTCGCCACTTCTTTGCTACCTCATCTCTCCACCCCTTGCTCTTTCTACACTGTTCCCTCTACCTCACTTCTCTAACTACCTTTTATCCCATAATCACTACCTCTTCTCTATCTCTACCTCTTTATCTCTATCATTACCTCCGCTCTGATCTCTTGCTATCCCGCCTTGCCCATTTCAACTAACTCTCTGTATATATAGCTCGCTCTACCCTTTTCTCATTATACACACCTCAACCACACCTTTGTCTCTACCTCCCAACTCACTACTCCACTCCTTTCCTTTCTCCACTTCTTTATCTACCTAACTTCTCTTTCTCTTCCTCATCTTTGTCTGTCTGCTTCGGGTGTTTTCTGGCTATACCTCAACTCTCTGTGCACACTTCACCCACTTCACTCCATTTCTCTCTGCCTCACTCTTGTAAGCTGTCTGCCTATAGCTCTTCCCATTCTCATTTCCCGCTTCGGTACCTCACCTCTCTTTATACTTATCTCACTACTTCACCAGCCTACCTCTCGCTGCATCTATCTCACCTCTCTTTTTACCATGCCACTTTCATTACCTCACCCCTCGGTGTGACCTGCCTCTCTCTGCATTTCTTTCTCCCAAATCTAACCCTGGAACCCACCCTGACTCACCTGAAGCCTCACGTACCTTAAGCTCTGTGTCTCTATCTAACTCTTCGGTTTTCTACCTCTTTGTATCTTTTTTTCTGGCTACACCACTTTTGTGTTTTTCATCTCCAATATCTCCTTACCTCTTCCAATATTTGTACCTCTCTCTCTTTACCTCAACCAAAATGTTTTCCGGGAGCCCCAAAAATCCTAAAAAATGCTGCTATCTGCAAGACGTACATAAACAAAAGTGGAGTCATTTTCGCAGATTACAGTGGCAACAACACACTTGAGGGAGTGGCGGGCACTAGACTAGGCCGTTTGGAGATACATAGCAATATAATAAAACGTCAGAGATTGCTTTCGATATGCAGCCTCGAGTAACTAGGCCTCTAACATGAAGCACGATATCCATAGAGTGCGATAGTTGTTCCAGAAGTACCGATATAGAAAAAAATAATTCTCAAACCGCTGCTAGCAGCTTTCCGACATTCCCTGGAGCTTCGGGGCACCATATGTGGACCATTTCTGCTTGCCCCCAAAGACACGATAATTACAGATAATCAAAGGCACCCGAGACTTGGGCAGTCAGAGGCTGATCACACCAGCCGTTGCAGGATCGCTCCCCTGCTGCCTGCGGACAGGTGTACATTTCGTACGGTTATTCTAATTATTGCATACAAAGCTGTGTGTGACATGAACTTCAGCTCGAGGTTCGTCGGCTGGAGGGCGTGTTTCCAAGGTGGCTGGCGACCCCAGAGGCATCTCCTTAAATAATTAGCGGGAAGGTGTTTCTATAAGCTGGCGTGCCGAAGCTGGTCTCCGGCTTTTCGTAAACACCTGTCATCCTTCCATGGAAATATGACAGATGGCGTGGAAGCAGGTCAGCACCGGAGTTCACACACCTCCGCGTGAATGTCATGTGTTCTTGAAGCCCCCCAGGAATGCAGCTGCGTGTTCCACTTATTTTACCCCAGTGGCGAGCGTGAAGGTGGACCCAAGCTACCAAAATGCAATGTTCACAAACTGAAATGCTTTCATTTCATATACTGCCGGCCCCACGAGCCCCCTCCTCAGCATTCTACTGAGGACATCAGGGGGTGTCTCGTTAGATATAATGGAAGGCTTCTTAAAGGCATGGGCTTGAAGTGGTGCTGATGGAACCGAAATGTACATTTTACGAACGAAGCCTTTGGATAAACCAGTTGTATGAATGGAAAGTTATCACCCTATGTCACCTACTACATGACTATCAAACATCTCATAAAAGTTAAGCACAAGGATGTTCAAGACGTGCGCGTCAAAAGTTCTTCCTATTTCCATAGACTAGAAAATATCCTCAAAGGACTCCATAAAGCCTCACGTAGCCAATAGCAGCGGTCTAGAGTTCAAGGAACAAAAACAACTGGGAGTAACTTAAAGCTGTGGAGCCCACTTGTAATACAGGCGTTCATTTAGACCCATGGATGGCTGTATTCTTTTCCGTCAGAGAAGCGGAGGGATATGTTCTGTCCTGGCACTCTACAACCCACCATGTTTAGAGATCTCCGCCTGCCTGGCAAGGTTGCTTTGCCTTCAGGAGAGCCACCACTAAGGTGGCTCCTCTGAAGGCACTGAATGTCTGCTGAGAGGTCACTTGTTACATGCTGAACCTCGGCTAACAGTTTATTTTTTTACAACAACCCACTCCTAAAGTAGGATTTTTCTAATACAAAAAAATCATGACCTTGATACCCAGGGACGTTTCTTCCTGGAGGTCCTGGGCGGAAAAAACCTACAACAGATCATCTGCTCTTAATGGTCAGATGGTCTGAAGTACTTACACCAACAGCCCTAAGTCCATCGGGCAAGGTTTCCGCCAGCGGAGGTCCCCCTGACAGAAACAAGATGGTCCTGACTTAAATAAAGTAGACAGAGTGTCAGTTTGGTGCACAGAGTACTTAACCATGTTTGTCGAAGACTATCCTGCCCACCAAACTCTAAATTTGGTTAACAAATTGTCCATTTATTCCCTTTCCATCCAAACTTAATCTTCAACGTCTGTCTCACTCTAATGTAGTCATTGTCTACCCTTCCTTTGCATGACCTGTATCTCCATTCAACTTTGACTTGATGGTAATCACCTATTTAGCATCCTTCGTCGCTTTCATCAAACAACCTCAAGCTCAATTGAGCACCCAACCTTTATCCTCAGATAACATTCAGCCACATCCAAACTCTACCTTAATTCACTCTACATCCCCATCCAGCTTACCTCCATTGCCAGCCAATCTACACATCTGCTGAAACCAACATCATTTTCCATCATACCTGCACCTCTGCCCAATTTCACTCTTCATCCTACCTTAATTCCATCCAATGCCAACCTACATCAACCCTTAATTTGCATTACTTTGATCCTCAGCCAAACTCAATCAACCGTTATTACCACACAACTGCTGTCTCTACCCCAACTACGTTGGGTATGGCATCGCCTGTGCTCTGTGCCCCACGTCCTTGATCCCATAGGTCATAGCACCAGCCCTAAGGTAATGCCTAAAAGCAAGCGTGGCAGGGCGCCAACAGGGATAGCACATGTAAAGTAGGCAATTGCTGTGTAGCCATCTTGTAATTTTGGTGTTTAACTACCTCTGACTGTATAATGTTTCAATTACTAAGGGAAATAACCAGGAACTGGACCCTGCAGATAAGCTGCCGCTCCAGACCATCACAAAGTACACCAACAAATAAAGGCACTTTTTGAGCCACATTCAGACATTTTAGACATGACTACTAATTCATCAACTGAAACCGTATTCATCACTGCAACCATAAATATAGCTCCAGCAACCAGTGTATTAGGGAATCTTGTGAAAATTACTGTAGCAACAAACAGAATGAGTCACATCATTACCAATCCAGGGAATACCAGCTCCAAAAATGATGTTTATTTATTTACTTTTTAACTAGACCAAAAGAGGGCTAGTTTTCTCTTCACCGGAACTTGAGACTTGCTGACCTGAGTAAACTATAAACCAATAGTTTGGAAATCTATAATGGATATAAGCTTAATGTAACAGCCATTTCATGCTCCTGTAGAAAAAAAATATTTGTATTCTATTGCAATAATAATTCAATCTAATTACAGAGAGTTCAGCACTATGGTTAAAAACAATCCCCTGGAGAAAAACAGGATACATATCAATGCCTCTCTTCATCATTTCGGGTAATGTTTCCAATTCTTGACTTTTGTGTGAAAGCCTTTCTGTGTTGTAGTCTTGCTTTGCATTTATTAAACAAATTAGACTTAAACGCCTGAAATCGATGATTTGTAGTTGAAAAGTTCAGGACAATATATTTAAGGAATAACCTGGAATGTGATGTCACCCTATCCTAGTTTAACCCTGCAACTCCTATGAAAATCCAGCAAACAAAAAACACGCAGGCAAGGCAAACCATTGTCCCTTGCAGTTGGGTTTACATACAAAAGGGGCACCTGCCTTTCCACCAGGAAAATCAATGAAAAAGCTACAAAATAGCTATAAACTTATGTGGAACAAATATACCTTCTACGCAATCACCAGTCAGGGTTCGAACCCTTAGTGGCCACTGAAACCAGATTGGAGATCATCGGATTTCAATGCATGAAAATCACGGTTTGTTGTAATATTACTCAATGGGCCATATGTACGAAAGTTAGTGTTTGCGATTTCCAAATAGCGATTTTGTAGAAATCACTATCTGGAAATCGCAAAATGGATGTACGTAGGAGAGTATCCCACCAATAGCGATTTCTACAAATTCACATTAGCAAATTAGAAATATCCTATTTGGAAATCGCACAGAAGCAGGAACACAACTTTATCTGTGTGCAGGACACACTGCTCTAGCCTCAGTGTGACATCTGTGCCAGATTGATGCTGTACCAGGCGAACAAGCTGACACACATCTGGAACAGATGAATCCCCACCTCCACAGCCAAGTCGTGCTGAGAAGGCGTCAAACACCAGAGGCCGTAAAAAGTGTCTTTTGTAGGCACTCAGATATATGAGACTACTTTGTTTTGCTTGCATCTTTAAACTTTGTTGCTTTTTAAAATAAAACTAAATCTTATAAGGATACAGTTGATACTGAAGAATTACATTGCTTCTAACTGAATAAAACTTTCAGTCATGCACAAAACATTACCATCATGTGTGTTGTCTTTTTCTTAGATGTGATTAAATAGTTGTTGGTGATCTCTGTGCATTGAGCTCGGCTCTCTGCTGCATGTGTCCCATCCTGCTGAATCTGTAACGGTGATAGTTCGCCATCTGAATCTAATTCTGGCTCTGTGTTGACATTGTGAAGACCCTTCCTCGTGGCTATGTTGTGAAGAATAGCATATGTGGCAATGCTCCACCAGTCTTACGTAGGGATGTATGTCGTTACAACGCATGCTTTTTCCACGCATGCCTTTACAACGCAGGTTTTACAACGAAAGTCGTTACAACGACTTGCGTTGGGGGATGCTGGATAGTGAATAGTTTAATTTACTATTCCAACTCCAGTCCCCGTGGATAGTAGGGAAGGTTTTGGGTAGTAAATTAAACTATTCCCTATCCTACAGCGCCCTCCAGCGCAAGTCGTTGTAATGACTTGCGTTGTAATTCCTGCGTTGTAAAGGTACTGCGTGGAAAAAGTTTTGTTGTAAAGGATGTTTCCCCTTACGTAGGCACCTAAAATATGATTTCATATTCCAAAAGTCTGTTCTATTATCTATTGCACTGTTTTATGTGCCCTGTTGTACTGCCTTTCACTTGTGGTTCCTGGATTCAAATATGGTGTCAATATCCAAGGGCCCAAGGCATTTGCACTGTCTCCTTAAAGGTTATGAGAAGGAGAAATAATTAGAATATTTAACAAACATGCTATTGAGCACTGTATGAATTGAGTTAGTAATCCTTTTACCAAGTACAAAAACATTGCTAAATTCACCATGAGACAGAAGATTATTAGTTCCACTGTGGCGGAACATAAAGGAGTCATGTGTGCTGCCTGGGAATCTGGCTACAAGGTCAGTTATGATGCATGCGGCATCACACACTACCTGAACATTGAGTGAATGGGTGCTCTGCCTGTTTCAATAAATTAATTTATCTGCCGGGGGCGTATGGCTATATGTGTGCCATCAACTCAACCAATAACGTTTGGAATCTGTGCTACCCATTAAAAAATATAAGTTTTGTGTGTTGTATATCTTGGGGAGTATTTGGAACATAAGTATATTGGCTCACTTTGCTAACCATAATGTCCATAAACCTGTGGAAAAACCTAGAAAAAGCATGTTGTGACACTACCCTGCCACGTCTATGACTCCCTTGTAAGTGCCAGGTGCTAAAAGGTGTAGACAACATAACTCCTGCACATGCGGTAGGATTCCATTGCTCCTGACTGTTAAGGGCTGTAGCTGAGGTTGTAGCTCACCAATTAAATCCAGAATTACCTCACTACTTAGTCTGTACTTTTCATATATCTTCTTCTCAGTCTGTTCAAACAGGGTGACCCTCACCCTAAATATCATCTCCTGTTTCCTCCTCCTTCTCTGCCTATCTGCCAAAATCCTAATCCTCCTTGCCAAGACATACAGAGCCACCTTTCTGAAGGAGCCATTTGCATTTTGGGTGACTTTTTATAGTTTGCACCTCATTGCCACCTGATACACATTGATGGTAATTGATGGTAATTGCATTTTCTAAATGGCCATTTTGTGACTCTTCGCAATTAGGAAATCCTTTGTACATAGTGTTAGCAATTTGCTAATTGGAAATCTCAATTTGTGATTTCCTTTTTAGGAATTCCCAAAATGTGATTTGTACATGATAGAAATTGCAAATTGCACCACCGAAAATGCCTTTCATACAAACCGAAATGGCATTTTGCACTTCCAAATGGCCTGAAATTGCAAATCGTACCATTAGGAAATGCTAAATGCCTTTGTACATATGGGCCAATGTCCCTGATCCATGTGGCACTACTAACTATAACAGAATCAGATCAGCCATTTCAAAGGGAATTTCTTTTATGTCTGGTCTTGGCTTAGTACATAACTCTGTGACACTGATACAGTTGTGCTCCGGTGCATCATCATACCTCCTGACATTTTCTTCTTACTGTCTGGAATAGTAAGCAGAGTTGCAGGATTTAGAAAATTACACTTCTTAATTGAGATGTTCTCAGCTACTAGTATGACTTGTTTAGACACCACCATACTGATTGCCCGCTCTGTAAACTGCCTTCGGATTTTATTAGATTCATTTTCCTCTTACATGGAAGGCTTGGACCTTAAAATCAACCATTCCAAATCCTGCACAATGATTTAGGGTCCTAGTAGTACAAGAACCAAATCACATATGAGGGGGAAAACCCATGTGGAGAAAGTAACCAATTTTAATTACTTAGGGATTCTTTTTAATTCCTTAAAATGGAACGTGTTTTTAACCACAAGGTCACATCATTTTAAAATTAATATTGAGGTGATTTTTAATTTCCAAATAGGCTGGGAAAGAAGCCCATTAGGGAGGTCACTCATTTGTATAAGAGTAAATGTGTTTCTGCTGTTCATTATGGAGCAGGTCTGTGGGGGTTTTCAAACGTATGTATACTCCAGAAGGTTGAGAATCGCTTTATACGGAGGCTTCATGTGGTTTACTTTGAGACCACCACCCTGACTTGCCCTGAAGAAATAGGTCTCTCCTATCTGGAGGACCAGATGAGTCTTGGCCCTCTTTTGCTGTGGGGAAAGATCTGGGGAAACCTAGAGGCGGCTTTTGTGAGAGCTAATGTTTTGGACTGCTTAACACTGGCTAGGCTGACGTGGATCCCATGGTTAGTATATCTTAAGAATACATTTGAGGCCATAGGATTAGGTAAAATGTTTGGTAACCCTCATATGATATCCATTGGAAGCAAAAAGGTAGTTAAGAAATGTTTCTATAACCCTGTACCCATTTGAGGTTGTGTAAATCCCAGTCTCTGGTTTCATTTGATAGCTACATGCTGGTATCAACCTGCAACAGCAAGGAACTGTAGTGTGTTTATCTAGGTACCTATATTGATACTCCTATTTCTGACCCTTGTCCGGTTATTAATTCACTAATGTCCATACAACGGCACAGAAACCCGTTTTCAGATTAGGTCATAGCGCATGCTGTCACATTAAGCAAGCACTATCCCTCCAGCCCCCTAGAAAGCACACCGAGTTCTCAAAACAAATCAAACCTCCAGCAGACCTGGGAAATCCCCCGCAGCTATTGTTTTGATTTCGCTCGAGAACTCCTGAAAAGAATGTAAGAACGACCAGTCCTTATGACATTCTTACTGACGTCTTATGTCCATCCTTACGTCAAACTCGGCACCTTTCAGGTATAAGTATACCAACGCTGCCCTAAGCAGAGACACGGTGGTGACGATCTTGGAGCAGCGCTACTTGCCGGCGAGCCCAGCTGATGCAGAAAAGCCCACGGACGCTGCCCCTCCCTTTTGATGTGCTGAGAGAGACGCTGCCTTTTCTCCTGCCGAGAAATCTAGCCTCCGGCGTTTCCAGCCACCCTCGCGGGTAACTGGGATATCGAGTCCTGAGACAGAGATACCAACCCTCCAGCCTTCTAAATCCCAGGTACTGAACTGACTAACCCCTTACAGAGAATTCTTGAGTCAGACCCTTGGCAAAACAAACTTAACTTAAACTGCTACTTATTTACTCCCGCCCACGTATTAGGCTTAGGTCAGGTACACCGGGGTAGGCGTAGTTAGAAGCACCAGTTGAGAACAATTAGTCAATGTATATATGTATGTATATCTTTTATCCATTTTAAGTATCATATGGCTAAGAAACCATATAAATGCTTTTACAGTATTATTTTATAATTCTGTTTTTACTGTATGCACTTTACTTAACTATAAGTATTGCAATAATAGCGATTCATTTCTCTTGTATGAGAAAAGAGACTGATCAATAAATAACATCTTTTTATTGAAACACGCCCATCTCTTATTTCTCTACAAACTGGTGAAACTAAGAATGCACGTACTGACTGAGTAAAATAGTTGTCTTTTGTTTTCACACGACTCTAGAGATATACTCTTGATTAGGGGGGAGCAAAGTTGTCATGTTCTATGGTTGTCAGAAACTAAATCCCTTCTTGTCTATCCAGGGAGGTTAAACTCCTCCTTGCCTATTCGAGAAATTTTCTAGTGAACTCTGAGCTAGCTGGCACACATAACTTTAAGTCTAATATCGTCAGTAGAAGACCTAGTTAACCACAGTCCTACGTCTATACTATTGAAGATATTATTATTCCAATGCGCAGAGCCTATTGGGAAAATAGGAACTACACTACATGGCGCCCAACGGTTTGGATAGGCGATAAATCTAGCAAGACATTAGAGTAACTCAGTCGTGCTTTTTCACACAGACCCTTTTTTCCCATAAAACTCCAAAGACGTCTGGAGTGGGTGAAAGGTTAAATCCGCCAAACTTAGTAGGAGGAGACTCCTATGTATGGTTTTTGGTTTATTCAACGTTGAAGGATACAGTGTTCCAAAATATTGTGCATCTAATCTTTGTTTCCGTGGAAACCTGATCTGCAACAAAAACCCTTCCTGACAGTAAAATGTCAGAAACTGAAGAAGAAAGGGAGACAGCTAGAATAGCAGCTCAACTCCTAGCGGATGACAGAAGTCTCCTAGAGCAAGACCCGGATGCAATACTCATCCCGGTCAGCATAAGAAAAACTAGGACTAACACCAAGAGGTGGTACAGTCATATTCGTAATTGAGGCACACGAATATCGGCAGACAGAGGTATTCTATTCATGGATAAATTTTCCAGCAGCAAACGCTGTAACAAAGGAGTTCCACTATTACAAGATAGAGGAACCTCCGGATGAGTACACCCCTTTCGAGGAGGTGGAAATACCACTCAAATACCAAGAGCACCTGCTCTGGTTTAAAGGCGCCCTAAAACATAATGATCATATCACCAGGCTCGGTCCACTAAGTAGACCAGGAGCAACGTGGCCGGTTCTAGCCAGCTACACACCACATCCAGATATTGAAAAAATGTCGAAACCAGAACTTTTAGCACAGTTAAAACAACTGATTAAAATACACAGACAATTAGTCCAATATGTAATGCGGACTTCAACAGTCCAACCAGCTATTAAAATTCCACAGCTGACCCCTCATCAGGGGAACACAAATAAAATCACACCACAGAACATACAGTCCTGTCTAGGTAAAGTACCCATTAAACGGGAACAAATTCCATTCTGGTTAGCACAGAAAATCACTCAAATAGAGGCGGTATTTCCAGATACCACCCCTGTTGAGAAACACAGAATTCTGACTATCTGTCTTCCAATGGGGATCGCACCACATGTGGAGGACTGTGACACTTGGGGTACAGTCTTTGCTTCCATTTACACAAAAACACATGGTGTTCCGTCCATGTCGGTAATACCAGAGGTGCTAAAACAGATTCAAAATGAATACGGTCCGGAACCTGCTTTAACTCTGGGTATGAAATTACTGAAAGACTTTAAGCAGGTCTCGGCAATATTACTAGCAAACATAAAGGGGGAAGCAGCAAATGTGGCAATCCGCCAAAGATTGAAGGAAACAGATATAGCAGAACAACCATTTGAACTTGCCAGAATCATAGAAAAATCCTATGAAGAACTAGGAAGAGATAGTTTGGGTGGGAAACCAGTGAAACCCCAACTAATAGAAAATCCTGAAAAGGTATTTATTAAAAATAATCTATACACTTCGAAAAAGAGCTGGGATGGAAATAAACAATCCACTCCCAAAGAGAAGAAATTCCAGTCCAGAGGAAGGTCTCCTCGGCGGAGAGAAAGATCTCCAGACCAAGGACACAAGTCTCCCCAGAGGGAGCCCTCTGAGAAAAAATACAACCTTAGAAATAGGGATAATTTGAAGAAACCTGATAGATATCAAGATATTGATACACGTCCATCTCGATCTTTTCAGACTTCCTCGCAGAAATCGGAAAGAAGAGGACGGTCAGAACACAGGGAAGAGCACGTCAAGTTCAAAGACAAGGAACCTGCTCATCAAAATAAAAAGTTACAATTTCCAAAGAAGAAGGTAGCCAGTATTAAAATAATCAAACAGGCCGAGGATCCTGAGGACACAGCTGAAAAACGGAGAGTGGGCTCAGACAATGCTAGACAGCGCAGCAGAAGTGAGCATAGCTCGCAAGATCCTGATGAATCATCTGGAGACAGTGGACACGAATGAATACATTCAGGTGGAAACTGCAGATACCAGAGTTAGCAAACCTCATAAAATATATGAAATAACCTTACGTATAGAGGGAGATAAGACTAGGAAAATAAGGGGTCCTATTTTGGGATAATCTCTCCAAGGGCTATGACATCCTTCTAGCTGAAAAAGACTGGCCACCAGAGTTTGTCAGGGAGTGCCCTAATGGCGAAGAAATGATTATGCCTGCCTTCTCAAATCATATTCCAATTCATAAAAAATATACACTTGCAAGAAAGTGGGCAGTAGCCCAGGCTCCTGCACTATATAAAAATCATGTGGGATGGGATGAGGACTCTCCTCCTCACAAGATCCAGTTAAAATCTCAACCGACTGCACAGAGGCAGTACCCAATTAAGCAAGAAGCTAAAAAACAGGTCAGGGAGATCTTAGATCAACTTGAATACCAGGGGGTGATTGAAACATGCACCTCACAAATGAACAATCCTTTGTTTCCTGTCTCCCAACCAGATGATTCATATCGTCTAGTTTTGGACTACAGACACCTTAACTCATGCTGCAAAACGTTTGCAGTACAAAACTCACACAGTGCAGCACTAATGAATAGCATAGTGCGCAAAAAATACAAAACAACATTAGACATTTCTAATGGATTCTTTTGTCAAAATATAGCACCAGAAAGCAGATATTTGACCGCTTTCTCAATAAATGGCTCGCAGTAAATTTCTGTTGTTTGCCCCAAGGGTTCAAGAACAGCCCAGGATTATTCTCAGCGAGAGTAACAGAGTTACTACAAATATATGATGATGAGGCATTATCTTATGTCGACGACATCTATCTAACAGATGATGACTTGCAGACTCACTTGAAAAGAGTGAACACCATAATACTTGGGTTCGCAGCAGAGGGTTACAAATTCAACTTCAAAAAGTCAAGAATTGCCAATCTGACTGTCCTATTTTTAGGATATGAATTATCAAGTGAAGGCAAAAGCCTGGCAGACAATTTCCTGGAGAAATGTGCTGTAATCCAAGCACCTAGAACACTGAAAAACTTGCAATCAATTCTAGGTTTCCTGAATTTCGGAAGAACTTACATTATAAATTACGCGGAGAGGGTTAAACCTCTCTATGACTTAATAAAACCAGATTTTAAAAGAATCAATTGGACTCAAAAACACACAGAAATTTTGAGATCTTTACAAACAGACATGTTAGTTAAAACAAAACTGCAAACACGCGATAACACACGCAACCTTGTAATCCGAGTCATCCCAGGAAGATGCGGATTCACATACCTAACCTCTAATGAGGGAGAAACGGTACCAATAGCATACAAATCACACTTGTACACAGAAGCTGAAAAAACATTCAGCATTAAGGAAAACATTGTTCATGCGGTTCAAACAGCTGTAGCAAGAGAAAGATACCAAGCTGACGGCAGACAGATTACAGTCAGAACAGCAGAATCGGCCTTTGAGGCATTAACAAGCCCATGTAATTTACCTACTATGGCACTAAATCCAAAATGGATACAATGGGAAGATTCTCTTGCTACAGACAGAGTGAAATACTATTTTGATCCAGAAATGACAAAATTAAAAAATCTAGAATATGAAAGAGAATATCCTCTGCCTAGCGACATTCTGCCCATACGACAGTACGCCTGTGTAATATATACAGACGGACATGCTCAGCCCTCAGTTTGGGGAGAGCAAGCTTATAACGCCACATGCGAGATTACAAAAGACGTGTGGCGCGGGGGTAAATTGAGACCTCTGTTTTCAAAAACACACTCAGTGGAAAATAATTCAGAACAACAAACTGAAATAATAGCGTTAAAAATGGCACTAGATAATGCCGATCGCGAATTCCCGACACTAATAGTGTGCGATTCGTATTACTGCGTCAAATCATACAATAACGATTTACAGAAATGGATTCAATATGGTTACAAAGATGACACAGGTGCAACAATAAAGCAAAAATCGCTTTGGGAACAAATAGTTCTTTTAAAGAAAGAACTACCAAAGACTCACGTGATACACTCACTGAGTCATCAGCGTGATGGCGTTCACGTTGCAGGGAATTCATTGGCTGAGACAGCCACAGCGGAAACAACTAAATCGGCTTCCGTAGCTACAAAAAAGCGTTCAGTAAAATACATTGACGGGGAAACAATGCTGGCGGTAAAAACGTCATCAAAAGGCGACTGCTCATCGCTACCCATCATGTATCCACTCAATTATACATACATAATCGATGCAAACTCCGTTCCTTTTGCTCGAATCCCTGGAGTGGGGGATAGAGTGATTCCAAACATGAACAGGAGAGTCTTGTTAATAGCAGACGCACATATGGGTGAGGGTCTTAGACACCTTAAACTTAAGGATTCTCTAGAAGAATTACAATCAACATACTGGTGGCCAGGAATGAGCCTGCAACATCACATATTTGCAAAAAATTGTCCAAACTGCAACAGAGATCGCAGTGGGGACCGAGACGGTGTATTGCCATGGTGTTTCGCTCAATAAAGGATTAGGCTATCGACATAAAATACCCAGTATGAATAATGCGTCATATTAACATGTAGAGACTATTTTCACTTATAATGTAGACCACAGCTCTCGGCTGACGTCTGAACTGTTATACAAAGATTTGCGAGTCTTTATCGGCACATACGCAATTGGCATGCTACACTCTGCCCAGGGTCCTGCTATTAGCTCTCGAGCTTATAAGGAGGCCATGACCAGCATGGGCATTGCATTGCGGTACTCTTGTCCCTTTCATCCTGAGGGAAACGGAATTGTGGAAAGAAGAAACTGTGACATAAAGCAATCTATAACGGCAAAGGTATTAGGTTCAGGAGCTGGGTGGGTCAAACATTTAATAAGTGTCCAACGTAGTCTTAATAATCTGCCAAGAAATTCTCTGAGAGGTCTCAGTCCGTACGAACTATTGTTTGGGACTAGAATGTTAATCCAGGACCTCGATAGTCAAATTTCAGTGGTTAAAGAAAAATGCTTTGATATCAAAGATAGTTTGGCTATTTTACAGGACTTAAACGAAACAAGAAAAGACCTGAGCAACATAAAATTGAAACAGCAGCCAATAACCACTGAGGAGAAACCACCTGTCCCAGCAAGGCCTCTCTGGATTCCAAAAATCTGGGATCTGGTCAGAGAGAAGATCGCGGTGAAGAAGGAATTTGGGCCTTCTTACAGAAAAGCAGTTCCTGTCTTGTCTGTCAACGGGACAAGATCAGTAGTACTACCGCCCCTTGCTGGTAAAAAGGAGAACCGAGTTGTATCCATCACAATCATGTGGCCAATAACAAGTAGTAGGCCAAGTGGACTCCCAAGAAGTAGTAGAACACCAAAGTTTGCTACAAACATAGAGGTTCAAACTGAAAGACTAATCACACCTGATAAACCTATAGTGATTCAACAAGGACTATGCAACAAAGCGATGGAACTTAAACCTCTTGAAACCCAAATCAAAGCTTTACATCAAGAAACTCCATTCTACAGTGATGTAACCACAGACTATACTAATGAAACAAAGCAAATACCTAAAGCAAAAAGGAATCCAGAAGCAATTAAAACAATTGACAGAACAGCATCCGGCTACTTCATCAACTTTTTTCTGAGGATCTGAGTGAACCTGAGGAACAGGCGACAACAAAAACTTTTAAAGACAAAGCAAAGGAACTCTTTCATCAACTAAAAGAAACCTATCTGATTTCTCCATGGATTGAACTTTGGGTGGCATTAGGAGTATTCATCCTCATACTTTGGCTCATCATGGTATAATGCTTGGGACATTTCATTGAGGGAAAATATGCTACAATGGACACAGCAAGTCAGAATATCAACTTGGTTCTGAAACCACACAAGTCTTCACACATCGAGAAAAGAGAACTTTCTTCAGTAAACTTCACAGCCAATCCTATACCCGGTGGGGTAGCATGGGACAAAACTGATTACGAAATCTATGGTCCCGTTGAGCTCCTGAAGTATCCTCATCAATTCAAGATTTCATTAAGTGACTTTGTAAAACCAAGCACATTCGCTGATGATTGGGACTTTGATAATATTAATGATATGATGTCTGATCTAGTAATGTCAGCTAAATTTACAGAGCATGATTATTTGCAAGGTTCATCTAATTACGATCAAATGTTTTGTTACAACCATTATGGTAACCATTATCTGCATAAATCTACTCAACCTAGAAATGTTTTAAATTACAACCAATGGGAACATTGTGCAACTCCACCAAAAGGCAGTTCAAAGACATTTTTTGATAAATATTCATATTTTTCAGGGTTCAACACAAGTAATGCAGAATCATTTTATTTCAAATTGTTAAATAAGACAGGAGTGAAAACCATGCTTACAAACACAAAATTGATATATTCGGACTCATTTTTTGAAAAAATGAATAAATTCGGTTTTGATTTCTGGAACAATAACATTGAAACGAAAACGATCTGGGGCACAAAAGATTGGCAAGTGCAAGGTACAGAATCATTATTTAGAGCCTGCATGATCCCAGAACAAATTATATTTTTGAATGATACAATTCAACAAACATCCTGTCTTGGCCTAGCCAAAATTAAAGACTTAAATAAACCGTCTATTCCAAAACCAACACCTACCAGTAATAGCAATACGGATGTTGAGATAGACGTATCCCATATTTTGAACCAAAACAGAACACATGCTGATTGGAAACAATGGTTGATCTGGCCCACAGACACAAATAACTGTCAAGACAGATTCCTGAACAAAATACAGGGGTTCACATTGACCAGGCCAGAACCAAGATACTCCCAGAGACAACATCCAGGGATTGTAACTACTTATAGTGTGGGGAAACTCTGCCTTCAATGGCTACATACATCCACACTGTCAGAAATTAAGCAACACTTAACGTTACTTAAAGAAGGTGCTGACTTGCGTGATTTCATCATGGGACCACGCAAACAGCGTCAAAAACGTTTCATAGCGGCCTCTATATATGCAGCTTACAACGAAGCTTGGAAAGTAACTCAAATTGAGACAGCAGAAAAAATACGGGAAATTGACCGTGTTAATTTGGAAAAATCACTTTCTGTTGTGGACAATGGGTTAATGACTCTGTCTTCCAGAATATATTCACTGGACAGTATTGTATCTTCTGCAATCGATATAATAGAACAAGACTTACTGATGTTGCAACACGGTCAGTCTCAATTACGTTCTATTGTACAGCTTGGCTGGACGTTACAAAATCTGCGTTCAGGCTATGTGCCTTGGCGTTTAATCAACACAACGTCACTATTTAATATCTTTAACCTTACTGATAAACAAATCAGTTTGGCACAAAAGGGTGCTGACTATACAATTCTGAGCATTGAAAAACTTGAGAGATTACCATTGACAATGTCAGAACGACCTGTCATTGAATGGATAATACATGGGATAATAAATATTCCGAGAACAACTTTCCAGTTTCAATACTGCCAAAAATATATTCAGGCAGGCCAGTATGAAAGGTTGGGTAAAGGATACATTAAGTCAACATGGAACTTACCTTATACACACACATGTTACAGTAATAAGGGACAAAGTGTATTTCTTAGTGGTAATAATTGTGAAAAATCACTAAGTGGTATACTTCTGTGTCAAGGCATAAGTTTACATGGGGCCTGTGAAGGGACTTCAAATAACCTTTCATGTCACCAGTTAGGCACACCTGCAACACAAATAGAACCATTCTTTAGAAGACTTTCGAACGGGAGTTACATTCTAATTGTAGATCACAGATGTTGTGGCTTGCTGCCAGGAAAAACTTATCTTGTAAGCGTGACTTCCAGGGTCATGTGCTGTGAAAGAGTATTGTTCCCGAATGATGCTCCAGACAGGGAGGGAAGGTTATGGCCCAGTTTAAAAATCTCTTCTATTCGAATTGATACTTTAAGCAGAATGAAGACTGTGCTCCTACAGATGCCAACCCAGTTGACGTCATCAAAAGAAACGTATGATCTCCAAGTTGCAAGGACAACGGCAGAGATTCATTCAATGTTATCAACAAATTGCCCCCTACACTTCGCAGAAATACTGAACGAAATCTTAAATATTTCTGATACAAGTGGTATCGCAAGTGTATTTAAGACAGTTTTTTCAGGAGCTTTAACACCATTCAAAGCGATCCTGGGTATTTTTCCAAATTTCGTCCATTCCATCTTTGGCGGACTTCCGCTCCTGTTGGGACTCGTAGCAGGCATTTTATTCTTGCTACTCTTGCTTCGTTATGGCAAGCCATGTCACAGACAAGACTCCAGCAACAATGGAAGAAACGATCCTAGCTATCCGCTACCGGGACCGCATAACTAAAGTCCTTGGCTTAGCCCGGCTACGAGATCTAAATATGACCTGGTTTCTTTCATTCAGACCCATCTGGCAGAATTGTGTTATGCCTGTATTAAGGTGCATGCTATGCGGCGATGAATGCGTGTTGGACACCTGTCTTACACTACAATCGGAAGTACCATTGGATGCAGATACTTTGTTGGGTCCAGTAAGGGCTCATGCATTGTGCTGTCCCCAGCGGCTACCTATCCTGATGACGGCATTCGTGGAGACTTCACCACTACGATTGAAGGGTAGTGAAGTACAAGATGAAAGCAGCATCGACCAGGTACGACCTTCTGTAAGCAGTTCTGATCGAACCATCATTGAAAGCAATCATGCGCATGACTGCATGGTAGCGACATTTTCCAACCTAGTCGAACTTTCACCAGAAGCTGTAGACTGTTTTTTCGAGAATCTGTCTGAAATGATGTTTTCACCGGAACAGAGAGAATAACTTTGAACAAACTTGCACGCGGCGTTCCCTGAACTCTGAATTTGGCCTTCAGTCTTTTGAAAACAACGTGACTGTGAACTATTTTTTCTTCTCCCCTGAAAAACGAAAACTTTTTTCCAATCCCAAAATATTTACCTTTTTTACAGTTATCTTCTGCTTGAAGTAAAACTATTCTTAGAGAACAGAGCTTCTATTCTTAGGAATTCTAGAGACATTACATTACCTCAACCTCTAGCTTATATGCAATTAATTTTGTTTATATGTGATGAGATGGTCTCGCAACTTTTTTCTGTATCAAGAGCCATTTCATGTGTAATTTTGCAACTCATTCATGCTGATATAATGTGTGCAACTCCTTTTTGAATGATTATACTGCTTGAATGCATACAGTACCTATACTCATTTCGTGCATTTTGCATACGCCATTTTTCATCTACACAAAAAAAAGTAAATTGTTTTTGGGGTGGTTCTGTATACACATGCACTGTTAGTTATGTTTACTATTGCTTAGTTTAGTAAATATGTACATAAAATCGTGGAGTGGGTGTAGTGTGTTTATCTAGGTACCTATATTGATACTCCTATTTCTGACCCTTGTCCGGTTATTAATTCACTAATGTCCATACAACGGCACAGAAACCCGTTTTCAGGTTAGGTCATAGCGCATGCTGTCACATTAAGCAAGCACTATCCCTCCAGCCCCCTAGAAAGCACACCGAGTTCTCAAAACAAATCAAACCTCCAGCAGACCTGGGAAATCCCCCGCAGCTATTGTTTTGATTTCGCTCGAGAACTCCTGAAAAGAATGTAAGAACGACCAGTCCTTATGACATTCTTACTGACGTCTTATGTCCATCCTTACGTCAAACTCGGCACCTTTCAGGTATAAGTATACCAACGCTGCCCTAAGCAGAGACACGGTGGTGATGAGCTTGGAGCAGCTCTACTTGCCGGAGAGCCCAGCTGATGCAGAAAAGCCCACGGACGCTGCCCCTCCCTTTTGACGCGCTGAGAGAGACGCTGCCTTTTCTCCTGCCGAGAAATCCAGCCTCCGGCGTTTCCTGCCGCCCTCGCGGGTAACTGGAATATCGAGTCCTGAGACAGAGATACCAACCCTCCAGCCTTCTAAATCCTAGGTACTGAACTGACTAACCCCTTACAGAGAATTCTTGAGTCAGACCCTTGGCAAAACAAACTTAACTTAAACTGCTACTTATTTACTCCCGCCCACGTATTAGGCTTAGGTCAGGTACACCGGGGTAGGCGTAGTTAGAAGCACCAGTTGAGAACGATTAGTCAATGTATATATGTATGTATATCTTTTATCCATTTTAAGTATCATATGGCTAAGAAACCATATAAATGCTTTTACAGTATTATTTTATAATCCTGTTTTTACTGTATGCACTTTACTTAACTATAAGTATTGCAATAATAGCGATTCATTTCTCTTGTATGAGAAAAGAGACTGATCAATAAATAACATCTTTTTATTGAAACACGCCCATCTCTTATTTCTCTACAAACTGGTGAAACTAAGAATGCACGTACTGACTGAGTAAAATAGTTGTCTTTTGTTTTCACACGACTCTAGAGATATACTCTTGATTAGGGGGGAGCAAAGTTGTCATGTTCTATGGTTGTCAGAAACTATATCCCTTCTTGTCTATCCAGGGAGGTTAAACTCCTCCTTGCCTATTCGAGAAAGTTTCTAGTGAACTCTGAGCTAGCTGGCACACATAACTTTAAGTCTAATATCGTCAGTAGAAGACCTAGTTAACCACAGTCCTACGTCTATACTATTGAAGATATTATTCCAATGCGCAGAGCCTATTGGGAAAATAGGAACCACACTACAGAACCTTATCTAACTTGGTTTCTGAACCCTATCCCCTGATGTTAATTGACATATTTTAGACTGAGTTTAATTAATTTTAAGGTCGCCTTCCCCCTGCCATGTGTATAGTCGAATTAATTACCGTTATGCCAGTGTAATAATGTTGCTAAACAAAGTACGACCCATTTTATATTGGTCTGCCCCCTATATAAGGATCCTAGGCATGATTTTCTGGTTCCTGGTTTATGAAAATCAAGCTTCAGAACCCATCAGAAAGGCCTGGTATTCCTACAGAAATTAGGTACTTTATGATGCTGATTCTGTCCCCATTTTATATCTTTGAGACGTTCTAAGGTGCGGAATGTTTATTTATTTATCCCCATGTTCTGCTGTCAGTATGATATTCACCAAGACCTATGGTTTTGCGCCGTT
Organism: Lissotriton helveticus; assembly: GCF_964261635.1. NCBI lineage: Eukaryota > Metazoa > Chordata > Amphibia > Caudata > Salamandridae > Lissotriton > Lissotriton helveticus. The sequence goes on from NC_136070.1 coordinate 809,965,032, forward strand.
TCCTTATGTGACTTGCACTATGCATTAAAAAAATGTAAGGGGTGAATTGCTTTTATTTCTTGTGTTTTATTTTATGTCTTTTAAGGCTGTTTGCAGAGTAAAGATTTGTTTGGATTGGACTTGTTCAACTGCAGCCTGTGCAGGTAAGAGCGGTGGGGCTGTGTGGGGGGTATGTCGACGGACGATGAACAGGGAAAATTAAATGAATAATTAATTTGTCCTGGTCAACGTCCTTCGAAATCCCCACTCATCCGGCCCCACCGCCCCACCGTTCTTACCTGCATGGGCCGCAACTGGACTTGTTTGTATCTGGTCGACCAACTCTTTGTCAAGTTCTATGTCCAGGTAAATGACAGCAAAATCTCATGATAATATTGAATAAGGACAATTCATTTATATCCCATGACAATTCATTCACTTTGCTCAATTGCATCGCAAACAGCTGCAACCACTTCCAGACAACTAGGAAGACCTAAAGCTACTGGATCTGACACAGCTGACAGGCAAGCGACAAGCCTCATTACGTCTCCATGTTTCTGACTAAGGACTGAAAAAGCACACCCACCTCTCTCGTGGCAGTAAAGAAACTCTAAATCATAATGAGGTATTCCAAGGGTGGGTGCATTACAATTTTTTCTAAAAATTTGTCTCAAATGGTACTCGATCTCTGATGTCACTGTGGGTCAGCCTTACTAAAGACTTTACGATCAAGGAAATGTTTTGAATCCACTGACAATAGTAGTCAACAATTCCCAGGAACACCCTCACCTCCCTTTTGGTGGTAGGAAGACTCATCTTCAGAATTGCATAAACACATTCTTTTGAGACTTTCTGTACCCATTTTTTGATGTGATGGCAAATATAAATCACTTCTAACAGTACTGCATTTTTGTAGGGGAACTTTTTCACCATTGTCAGACAAATGGTTCAATAGTATAATCGTATCAGGTCTATAGTCTTCTTTTGTCTTAGGTGCCACCAATAGATCATCTATATACTGTGTTACAGGGCAGTTGCAAACCTCCACGCTGACTAAAAATCTAAGGACTTTCAGTATACCCCTGTGGGATTTAACACCACCGAGAACTTTTATTTGGGCTGGAATGAGAAAAATAATTGCCTATCCTCATGTAGAGGAATGGAGGAGAATGCTTGGCATACGTTGATTACTACATAGGGAAGCGTCCTTTAGGACAAAACGCCAATCACATTGTGCCTTAATAACACCGGCAACAGAACGATCACATCTTTAGCATGTAGTCGTTCTGCACGCATGTCGTTACAACGACTTGCTTTAGGGGTGCGCATTGGTAGAATGGTTTGGAATTAAAGTCCAACACCTTCCCTGCTGTTGTGCAGACTGGAGTTAGAATAGTATTCCAAATCCAGCACCCCACAAGGCAAGTCGTTATAATGACTTGCGTGCAAAACGAATGCATGCTGAAGACGCTTTCCTTCTAATGACGGCGTTCCCAAAGCATTCATGAGAAACGCATGCGGAATACCGTAATACATTAAACTACATACCAGTCTGCATCTGTTGGAATGTGGCACATGCATCATTGTCAATTGCATTCGCAAACGGTACGAATCACAATTTTCGGCCGTTTGCGAATGCAATTGACAAAATTGGGATGCATCACGTTTTTCGCAATTTTAGAAATCACAATCATATTGCGATTTCTAAAATTGCGATTGCATTTAAGAAATCGCAATTTTCTATTTCTTAAATGCAATGCATGAACATTTTAAATTTGCGAATTCGCAAATAGGGAGAGGTAAATTACCATGAAGTTGACCTTCATGGTAATTTGCGAAAACTTTCAAAAATGCACAAAAGTGCATTTATGAAAGTTTCATTTTACACACACACATGCCCTTAGGGCATGTGTGTGTGAAAAATGTACTTAAAGTTATATTTCAGGGGTGCAGGGGGGGGGTCCTTTGGACCCTCCCCTGCACCCTTGAAATTGCATTCTCAATTTGCGATTCGCAAATTGCTAATCGCAAATTGAGAATGACTTCCCATTCATTCCTATGGGCCTCTAGACCCATAAGAATCAATGGGAAGGGATTCCTTAATTGCGATTCGCAAAATGAGAATCTCAATTAAGGAATTTTAAGAAATCGCAAAATTAATTGCAATTTCTTGATGCATAGCCTTTTGCGATTTCTTATTTGCGATTCCTTAATTTTCGCAATTAAGAAATCGCAAACGGCAACAATGATGCATGTGGCCGAAAATTACTGCAGGTTTAAGCAACAATGGACAACATGGAATCACTATTTTCTTTATTTGTCTAAGATCCTGCACAATTCTCAAATTTACCATCCTGTTTTTAATTCTCTTCACCGGAGCATTGTAAGGACAACCAAACACTTCCCACAGAATCCCTTGTTCAATAATTTTCTCATTGACGGGCTTCATTCCATCTTCTGCATCTTTTGAAAGTCTGTCTCGTTTAATTCTAGGGAAAATTGCATTTGGTTTTACATTTATCTTGAAAGGCTTTGCACTTTTTATCAGTCCTATCTCTTTTCCTGTAAAATCCTATACCTTCTCTTCGACAGTATGTCTTAATTCCAGAGGAGTATCATCTTTAGTAAGAACTGAGAATAACTAAACTCTCAAATCTTGTGACTTCATTTTAAACAGTGAGTATTCTTCTTGGTTTTTAATTGCCACACCCTCAAGTGTACAATAAATCACACAGTTTATTTTGCAAAGCAAGTCCCTGCCCAACAAATTGATAGGACTTGAATAACACAATATGAACTGGTGATTATTCTAAATGTATCCTATTTTAACCAGTTCGGCGCTGATGACGAGCTCAGCTCGTCATCAGTTGCGCCGCCCGCACGCTGATTGATGAGCTGAGCTCGTCATGTAACGCGGCTTTTTAAAAAAAGCTGTGCAGCGCGAAAAAAGCCGCCGCACGCATGCGGTTAACAGGGACATCTGCTGTAACATGGTTAGCAATTTGTTTATGGCTTATGCCTACAACTTGGACTTATCTTGCCGAGAGGGATCGGTTTGGAACCTCCACAGAACGAGCAATAGAGTGTGTAGCCCCTGTATCTATCAAGAAAGACAAGGAGTGGCCATTCACCTCACCATCTTCATAAGGCCAATTTGATCTACCTCCAGTACTGCTCCAGGTAAGCAGTCCTACTCTGTATTAGGCACCAGCACCGGTACTTAGTCTCTGGAGAAATCTGAGGAAAATCATTATTCAGAGTCAATGGATTCTATTGATACCCTTGACTGTTAAGCTTTTTGCTGTGCATATTCTTACAGCCCCACACTTGCTTTTCCACATTATACACAGAAGTTTGTTGGGATGAGGCTACTGACTGTGATTGCATCCGATTCAAAATCCGCTGCATCTGCAGAACAAAATCATACTGGATTCAGTCTGGATTCTATCTACATTCCCACTTCCAAAGGCCAGTTTTACTTGAGAAACGTTAAGCAGTGCTCTACTTTAATATACCAATATTTTAATTCACTCCAGGACTGTTCACAATTCCTTTTCCTTTACCTTACATTAAAACCATCTCATTTCCCATTCCTACACCTTGCATCGGATATCTCCCGCACATTCCAGCATTGTGAGATGGCAAAAAACCCAATTCAGAACTCATCATCTGGTTCTTGCCATTGTTCTGAAACTGCTCCACTGCGCAACCATCAGCTTCGCTTTGATCGTTTTCTGATTTTCAATAAACCAATCACTTCTGGATTGCATCAATACCCTTGGAGTGCCAACACATCACACTCTGCTTAATATGACAACTACGTTCAGGAAGCAAATGCAGATACGAAAACAGTAGCACCATCCTTCTTGGGATCTTCATCTTCACTGTGTTTCTTAAAAATCTGCTGGAGCCACATGTAATAACCATGCACTGACTCTGTAAGGGCTAAGGGTATAGGAGAGGCCTTGTAATGAGGCACAAAAGCTGATGTTGCATTGTAAAATAGGCAAAACTAGTACCTAGATCAGACCAGCTCTGTTGGGCATGTTTGGGGTTAGAAGGTGTATACTGCTGATGGGTGGGAAACGTATGCACAGAATGTTTGAATGTCATATTAAGTTGCTACCTATGGCACTCTGCATCAGCAAGAGCTCGTTTCTGTTTCCTGTTGTAAAATAAATATTTAAAAAAAAACATGCACTGACTCTTTCGGCTCTTGTGTAGATCTCAAAATCTTTGCCCGGTTAATTTCCTTCTCTGGCACCTTTATTTTCAAACACTGTCTCATGGCTTTGTACTTGTCAGCCACCCAGTGTTTAATTTGAGCCGCTGATTGCCGGTGGGGGCCACTGGTACTCTTTTGAGGATAGGCGTTTATTTTTCCTCATCAGACAAAGAGAGTGAAAACATACAAATAGGAAAAAAGGCAGAGGAGAAAGATGGGAAAATAGCTCAAAGTGAGATAGCAGAGGCCTGCAGCAGTTCAATAAAGGGGCAGACAGTCTCTTGCAGTGCATTAAAGAGGCTTGAGGTGGATTCGGGACTGTGCAACCTTGTTCAGCGTACTGACATTTAATAGAACCCGCTGCGGGCTTCTAAGCAGCCCGGTGGACACCAGCACTCATTGTTTTCCAAATTAGGCATTGCAACAACTATGGTAGATGGAGCATTATTAGGCGCAACTCTAGTTGGTTCTTCAGTCAGCCAAGCAACAGCCACCTTACTCTCAGACTAAATATCACAAGGAACAACAATTTCAAACAGAGCATCCAAATCACTCCAAAGTATTTTCAAAATTGTCGTCAACCTATGAACCCTGACTCTTGTACATCTCGCAATGTGGGAACATTTGTTGTAAAAGCATAAATAACACCTCTGGTTCTAGGCACATACCGATAGTTCTCTCCATGTACTCCTCTCAAGGGAAATTCTGAAACTGCCTCTAATCTGTATCACTAACAGACACTTTTGCCTTCTTTCCTGTCTCTAGAGCTTTCTTTTTAGTAGTAACCTTCTTCTTACACCTTTCTCCGTACTTCCTCAAACCCCCCAGTCCTTTATTTTTCAACTAAAACCTTAATGTGGGTTTGTAACATTAGTAATTCCAACTCCTTCATTTCATCATTAGTCAAATGCATTTTGTAATTTGTCTGTACATTTCTCATTTTACTAATATCAACCTCACACTCATCAGTCAGTTCCTCAAGCCTGTCATATGCCTCATTCTCACACCTTGCTGCTACTTTGATCAAGTAACATATTTCATCCACATTGTATGTCAGTAATCTATTTGTATCAGTTGTTCTCTTTAACATTTCTCCAAATTCAAGCATAAGAAGCCTGATATTCATATCTCACTTTCTAGGAGTCTCAGCAGGAACAACAGCAGGTATGACGCTTGGAGCTGGAGAGAGAACAGTAATACCTTTGCTATTACTCAGTACAACTGTTAATGCATTCTCAGGGGGAGTACTCGCTGATCCACTAGCAACTCCAGGCACAGTCACTCCCTGTACCTGTACTCTCATACCATGTACCGCATCACCCGTATCAGGTACTGCAGATTCCATCAATGTATATAGAGTTCTAGAATTCAAAAGATCATTTAAAATGTTATCCTCCTCATCTGAATCTATTTCTCGGCCCTGCATCTCTCTGCCTTCCTCATCGCCCTTCTTGTTGGTTGTTTCTTTGACTATTGCAAGAATAACTCTCACTCCCTCTTTCATAACCTCGCACCATCTCTCTTGAAGATCCCACTTGCCACTGCCTAAATTAACCCTTCTCCTGCTTCTTAATTTTCTTTTTCTCCTTCTCTGTAGCCATCCAGTATAATTTGTTCAGTGCCTTAAACTGTGTGGGTCTAGGTAACGGCTTCCTATCATTATTGGTCTGCCTCAAAATATCAAAATTTCTAATGGTAAAGGTACTCTCTGAAGGAAACTGCAAATCGTTGTCACAAGAGGTATATTCATGCCAGTCATGAGTCCAGGTACACGTATAAACACCAATGTTCTTCATCATTTCATATTTATGTGTATACTCTGCAGGTATTTTCTTTCACTCCAAAGCAGGTAGGCTAGATTAGGCTTATTCAACAGAGCACCCATTTTCACTCAAAATAATCCAACAACTGCACAAAACAAGCTTGGGAGCAAAAACCAATCCCAGTGAGGCTATGCCAAAAAACAACAATCACAGTGCGTCTGGCTTTAACAGCAACCAACTAATGACAGCGTGCTTTTGTGGTGATGTTGCACCAATCTCAGTGTGATTCCTTGGCTGACTAGCCAATCACATTGTGACTTCTCTGTGAATAAGAAAACAATTGCACAGCCTTTGTAAAGTAACACACACCAACTAAAACGAAATAAAGCTTGTCTGCTCAAACTAAATAGGAAAAAAATCAGCTAGCTAGAATAAGACAAATCTCGCAAACAACAGAAACAAGATTAGCATCTTTGTGGCACTTGTCAATCCCAATTCACACTAAAGCAGACTTCCATCCAGTGGCAATCCATCTATGGCTAGTGTATTTACTCACATGCACCAAGGAGCAAAAGACACCAACCTAGATTAAACATGCAACACCTTGAAAAAGAAAACTGTTAGTTCGTGAAAATCCCTATCTGTGTGTATGCAGCGCCTCACAAAACACACTACCTTATGCAGCCAGGTTCAACGACAATATCTTGTGATGTTGGATTCCGAAGAATCCGATATCCAAATTAACCTATAAGAAAACCCAGACCTTTTTGACACAAATCACAAACAAGAATAGTATATCAGAATCACAGTGATCTCGCCACCAGTTAAACCCGGAATCAACATCACATAACAAAAAATAAACCTCGTGACCAGCATAACATCCATCATGCAGCACACGACTCCACACTTCAATAACACCCCAGAATACTCTCAGTCACAAGAATAATTTAATTCTCGTCATACTTACAACTTGTTTCGTTCAGGAACAGCACTGCAAATCAAGAACTCTACTATTGCCATCCGGAGATGGTGTAAATGAACAGGCCCCGCAACTAGGGGAGTGGCGCCCATAGTCGCGCCGCGTGGCTGAGATTCCTCCAGGGTCAGGGAAGTAGATGGATAAAGGGGGGCGGAGGGGACGTCATCAGGCTACGCAGAGAATCCTGGCAGAGTAGAGTATATAAGGATGCGTCCCACTGCGTCCCAGTGGTTCGGCCTCTTTGTCCTCTCTGACCTTTCCGTGGCTGCAGGGGCGTCGTCATATGGGTTGAGCAGACAAGGACATTTGCCATCATGCAGATGTAATAGTTCAGCTTTCGTGTAGTTCAGGGCGCATGTGGGCGCATGATGTGGAATGGGCTGGATGCTCTGTCCGGCATGCTTCATCAGTTTCTTCCGTAACAATCTCAAGAAAAACCACAGGATCATTTTCGGTGCCCGGGTCAATTGTGCACGCAGTTGTGCATGCATAAATATCTAAAGCAGATAGTTTGATGCTAGGGGAAAGTGAGGGCAAGGGACAAAACGATACTACATTCCATTGCCAGTCGCGGCTGGCAATAACAGTCTCTATATAGGGCTGTTTATTAAGATTGCCAACACATAGGACTTGCCTCGTGGATAGTAATAGCCTTGGTGAGCAAGAGGGGCAGCTGGGGATCTGGTCTCAACCTATGAATATATAGGAAACAGTTGGCGTGGTCCTGTGAGATGGCTTGGTCACAGACAACAGTAATGACTCTAAGCTAAAATTGCAGAAGATTTTATCCAGGCTTCCCCAGGCCGTATTGGGGGCTCTTGGGGAGGACAGTCAGCACCGGGGGGGGGGTGGGGGAGGGGGCCGGGGGGGGGGGAGGGCGAGTGCGAAAGGGAGCTTCTCGTCCTGTGGCGGAGCGCTGACAGTTAACAATAAATAAGGGAGTTTCAGCTACTGGATGGACCCTATTAGGGGGTAGTTTTCACGTGTGAAGAGGGTAGGCGGGGAGGGGACTGGCCTGCTGGTGGTCCTGGACTCTACTGCCCTAACCCACCGCAGATGGACTGGAGTAGAATAATGGGGGGGGGCTGCCTGTGTTCAGGTACCCCGGTGGGCAGGTAAAGAATGCAGTGCCCTGGATTTCAAGTTGTGTCACTGCTGGCTGTAGTCCGTTGGGGCCTGCTGGTGCAATGGACGCAGCAGAGTGGGCGCTGGGTGAGCCGAGTAGGCCAAGTTCAAGTGTACGGCCAAGTTCAAGTGTACGGCCAAGTTCAAGTGAACGGCCAAGTAAAGTGTACGGCCAAGTTAACGATGAAGTGTAATGTCATGTTTAAAAGTTCTTACTGCCTGACACATATTGATGTTGATAAAGCTGTAAATACTTTGATATATACCAGGAAGGTAAGTATACTATCGTAATCAACTGTGGTGAAGTACCCTGATTGATGTGAATAAAGAAAAGGCTACGCCCTAAAACAACATATACTAAGTCTGAGAGTTCTTGGGCACAGCGGGATGGACGGGTGACAAGAATGTGGTGAGGAATGAATGTCATGTTGTGCGCGCACTATGAATAGGCGCTCCCCCCCCGCAACTAGGGAAGCGGCGCCCTTAGTCGCGCAGCGTGGCTGAGATTCCTCCAGGGGCAGGGAAATAGATAGATAAAGGGGGGGGGCGGAGGGGAGTTCATCAGGCTACGCAGGGAATCCTGGCAGAGTAGAGTATTTAAGGATGCGTCCCAGTGGTTCGGCCTCTTTGTCCTCTCGGACCTTTCCGAGGCCGCAGGTGCGTCATCGACCACCCACCCACCCGACAGAAGAGCAAGGCCTCGTGGAGTAGGAGTGGTGGCGGAGTGCTGACAGTTAACAATAAAGAATGGTGTTTCAGCTACTGGATGGACCCTATGAGGGGGTAGTTTCCACGTGTGAAGAGGGTAGGTGGGGAGGGGACTGGCTTGCTAGTGGTCCTGGACCCTACTGCCCTAACCCAACACGGATGGACTGGAGTTGAATATTGGGGGGGCTGCCTGTGTTCAGATACCCTGGTGGGCAGGTGCAGTATGCAGTGCCCTGGATTTCAAGTTGTGCCACTGCTGGCTGCAGTCTGTTGGGGCCTGCTGGTGCAATGGACACAGCAGAGTGGGCGCTGGGTGGGCTGAGTAGGCCAAGTTTAAGAGTACTGCCAAGTTCAAGTGTACGACCAAGTACAGTGTGCGGCCAAGTTAATGATTAAGTGCAATGTCATGTCTAAAAGTTCTTACTGCCTGACACACATTGATGTTGATAAACTGTGATGCAGCAAATACCTTGATATATACCATGAAGGTACGTTTACTATCGTAATGAACTGTGGTGAAGTACCCTGATTGATGTGAATAAAGAAAAGGCTACGCCCTTGAAAAAACTAGATACATGAACAACAGCAAGTTATTATGAATCAATATGGTAAAAAGAGCTAATGGAAAGACCTTGAAACAAAGCTACATTTTTGTGACTGGGCCAGGGAAAAGATTAATCGAAAACAGCATGAGTAATGACAATGAAAATAAACAAACATGATTCTGCCCCACTGTGTGCTGCCGAAATAACAAACAGTGAAATGTTAAGGGGGGTGGACAAGAGAAACATCCATTTGATAAAGATGGCTGCTAGACCCTAACTGAGGCCTAATTAATAAATATCAGGAAAATACACGTTTCTACATCATAGAAAATTCATTTTAAAAGCAACTGTACTATTTCAGTGTGTACATGTGTAATTGAGTGTGAATCTACAATATATATATATTGTTAATGCATAAACAAAGAAATGCACACAAATCTCCAACATGATAACCAGGTACAATTTAAAGCTTCACAAAAATCGAGTGATTCGAGCACTGCTCAGGTTATTGGAGAATATCCACACGTTTACTGTGCTCCGGGTACACCCTCCACTCCAGGGTGTGGAATGTACTAAATGAAATTTACAAGTTCTATGATCAACTTGTATACCTGGGCACAAGTATATGTTGCCTCAGCAACCGTTTTCAATAAAGTGTTCAAACAGATACGTTTGTTATGAGTTGCTTCTTTATTACTTATTCATGAGTTATCCAGATATCTTAATGTTACTTCACATTTAATATCTTCATGAACGAATATCTTCAGCTTTTGTACATTTTAATCGCCAAAAACATGGCCTCCAATGGCCTCCCAATGCATTTCGGCGCTGCCCAGCGCCTTTGTCAAGGGATCTGTAAATTTTAAATAATAATCATTACCACCATATCCATCGCAATCCACAAAACTAACTGCACTAAAATAGTGCCACTCAACTATTTCAAAATATCCTAATGCACAGTTGTTTAAACAATACAGTTGTAGCCTACTACATGCAATGCTATTAAGACTCACCCTGCTTGTATTTACAAAATACTCATACAGTCAAAATCTGAGCATATATACTGGAGGTACCTGCCACTACACAGAGTGACTAATCTCAATGGGGCGCATCTACACACTGAAAGTCTAGCTCCACAGTCGAGGGTGGTTTTATACCGCTTTACTAGTACAACGCCGCGTTCACTGTTGCTCTGCTCAACTATGTATTTAAATGACCCCGTCCCTGAAACTTGAAAACAAGCCTCTGAATGTCAATACGTTTTATCTAAGTAAGTCGAAAACTCGCTCTTATGGGTTTGGTGCGCTATGCTCAAATGTTAAACACAATGTTACAGCGGTCTCAGCTGCTCAGTTTACAAATGCGTTCGCGCTTACCAGATTCCGACGAGAAGTCGCTCTCCTCGGCTTGTTGAACTCTAACTCTTACTACGATAAATGGCGGGGGCGGTTAAATAAATTAAGGGGAGGAGTAAAAGACTCCTAGCCCAACGCTAAGCATCTTGAAACTAGTAGGCAACAGCCTCACTATATTACGCTATGCTCAATAGTTTAACACAATGTAACAGCGGTCTAAGCTGCTCAATATACAAATGCGTTCGCGCTTACCAGATTCAGACGAGAAGTCGCTCTCAACGGCTTGTTGAACTCTGACTCTTACAACGATAAATGGCGGGAGCGGTTAAATAAATTAAGGGGAGGAGTGAAAACTCCTAGCCCAGCGCTAAGCATCTTGGAATTAGTAGGCTCCGTGTTAAACTATATCAAAGAATCCTACACAATGCATGTTGGAATAATGCTACAAAATGACAATCAGAGCTTCCATGCATGGATTATATACATACTGCAAATAATCACTTTACAGGTAACATTGAAACTCCACCCTTTCATTAAGCCCAAATGGTTTAAGGGTCCTGAGACGATATATCCAGTGGTTTTCTCTTTTAAGCAGCTGGACTTTGTTGTTTGTTCCTTCATGTTTTTCCACATTTTCCAAGATACAGGCTTTCAAATCACTGAGTTCATGGCCAGCTTCCATAAAATGTACGGCAACTGTAGACTTGAGCTGTTTAGTACGAATGTTGCTCTTGTGCTCGTTTAGCCGGATTTTCAGTTTACGCTCTGTGTGGCCAACATACTGCAGTTTGCACGGGCAGGTTAAAACGTAAATTACGTTCATAGAGTCACATGTGCCATTTACTCGTAGATTGATGTTTACTTTAAATTCTGGGGTTGATAGCTGATTGCCCTTCTTTATATTCCCACAGTTACTACAATTTAAACATGGTAATGTGCCTTTCCAGATCCTATATGGCTCCGTTTTAACTTGCGTTTTCAATAGTTGACCAATGTTTTTTGAGCGTGTGTGAGCAAACAGAGGATCTAGTTCAAAAGCTCCCTTAAAATCTGGCTCTATGCGCAAGATAGCCCAATGTTTCCTAATGATGTTTTTAAAAGCTGTACTTGCTGTAGAAAATTTGCTAACACATGTCATCCGCTGCTCCTGTGAACCAGGTTTACTGCTCAACAGAGACTCCCTTGTTAATCCCTTCACTTTGTCTGTAGCTTCTTTCAGTATGGCTTGAGGATAGCCTCTTTTTTCAAAACGTGTACACATTTCTGTAATTTGAATATCTGCCTTTTGTTGGTCCGAGACCACTCTTTTCACCCTCATAAGTTGTGAAAGTGGTAAATGTTTTTTGAGCGCTGGGGGATGAAAGCTGCCAAAGCTTAATAGGTTATTGCGATCTGTGTTTTTCCTATAAAGAGTTGTTTCAAAGCTAGATTCTCCTCGGGTTATGTTAACATCTAGAAAATTGATGGTTTTATCCTGGATGTCCCAGGTAAACTTGATGCGTTCATCTATCACATTGAGTTTGGAGATTTCTGATATCAAAATTTCATTGGCGCCTTCCCAAACAATGAAAATATCGTCAATGAAACGAACATAAAGTTTGATATGTTCTTTCCAAATGTTTTGACTTAAAATGTTTGTCTCCTCAAAAATCCTCATGAAAATATTGGCATACGTGGGCGCTGCCGAATTTCCCATAGCTGTACCACTCTTCTGGATGTACCACTGTTCACCATGCTTAAAATAACTGTGCATAAGGGTAAATTCTAGAAGCTCCATCAAGAAAACTCTCATGGTGTCTTCATAATCGCTCTGTAATAGCACTTTTTCTACTGCCTCAATGCCTGACAAGTGCGGTATTGACGTATAGAGGGCTTGTACGTCTATTGTGACCATGTAGATGACTTGTTCTTTACTGATCTTTATATCCGCCAGTTTCTTTAAAAAGTCAGTAGTGTCTTTGATGTGCGAATGAGCTTCCACTGCGAACACTTGAAGATATTTATCGAGGAATTTCCCGACTGGTTCGTGTATGCTTTTGACCGTTGACACAATAGGTCTACCCGGAGGTTCATACAGATTCTTGTGGATTTTCGGCGTCATATAAAATGACGGACTCCGTGGATCTGCTTGTGTGAGATATTGTTTGGTCTTTACTTTGATGGTGCCATTTTCTACTGCTTTCTGCAAAATTTGCTTTAGGGTGTCTTGTATTTCTCTTGTTGGATTATGATTGATAATCATATATAGGTTTGTGTCATTGAGATGTTGATTAACAATTGAATCATAGTATGATCGGTCCATGATGACAAGGGCGCCACCCTTGTCTGCTTTCTGGCATAGTATACTGGTGGTAATGATTATTATTTAAAATTTACAGATCCCTTGACAAAGGCGCTGGGCAGCGCCGAAATGCATTGGGAGGCCATTGGAGGCCATGTTTTTGGCGATTAAAATGTACAAAAGCTGAAGATATTCGTTCATGAAGATATTAAATGTGAAGTAACATTAAGATATCTGGATAACTCATGAATAAGTAATAAAGAAGCAACTCATAACAAACGTATCTGTTTGAACACTTTATTGAAAACGGTTGCTGAGGCAACATATACTTGTGCCCAGGTATACAAGTTGATCATAGAACTTGTAAATTTCATTTAGTACATTCCACACCCTGGAGTGGAGGGTGTACCCGGAGCACAGTAAACGTGTGGATATTCTCCAATAACCTGAGCAGTGCTCGAATCACTCGATTTTTGTGATTATTACTATACCTACTCAACCAGGTTCGAGGCACGCCATAGAAACAAGATGCAATATGATGACATTACCCACATGACCGAAAGCAGGGCGGATACTTTCGCCTTTGACGAAGATGCAAGTGCACGCATATACTCTCTGATACAAGAAGATACCACGGAGTTCGCAACAAACAAAACTAAAGAGCAACATATCAAACAACTACTATACTTAACAAGAAAGACAATAAATCAGAGACTCCATGCCAGTACCTTAATTAGGTACCATAAATCGCAACGTATCCCTAGAGGACTGAGGATCCCTCTTAAACCCTCTTTATGTAAAAACAGCAAGCAATTTGTCGACAAGTGGTATGCAATTTTGAATAAATGCAGCCTAGATTTAATTCTGTTAATCATTGAGGAGTTGTCGAAAATACTACTAGAATTGAACACTGAAATTGAGGGAGTTCAGGAAGAACTGAAGAAATTTATGAGCACAGAAGAACTGGCTAAAACGTTGGAAGATATTAATCAACAATTAGTAAAACACACACAAGAGGTGAACGAACGCAAAATTAGAAAATATCGTCGAGATACCCTCGATTATAAACTTGAGGAAGTTTATTCATGTGCGGAGGTCTATGCAAAAAGAAGGATTAACAGAGGACAAAATTCACAAACGGATTCCTCGTCCACAGGAAGTGAGGCATCCACACGAAGTGGCCAACAAAGAACACAGACACAGGGATCAAAGGAAACACCTTCAACCTCTGCACAAACGCCTTTTTTAGAGTCAGGCCCAGACAAAAGGGCAGACCCAGGAGGGGCAAAAAACGTGGAAAAAGAAATAGAGCAACCGACGGGAAAGGACAAACCCAGGAGGAGGCAGAAGTAATGGATGAAAACAACTTAGTTATTAATATATCACACAAACTTATGACCGATAAAGAATTGCAAACATTACAGAAAGGTATGTCTTTTATTCCTACCGCAGGAACCGATGCCCTTGAACTGGAAGTGAGTTTATTTAAGCTCACACGGAAACTACGCCTCAGAAATTTCTTTGACAACGTTATGACAGAAACTACTGGTACAGAACCAGATGAACTAAAAGGCCTTAAAACATCGAGTAAATACCTGGCACCAGTCAGTCATAAAGCCATTGATTTGTTTGAAACTTTATGTAAACAGGACTTACTTTCGATCAATCCTCAATGTAAAAAACATAGCAACATATCTCCAGGAGAACTCAACATCATCAGAAATATCAGTCAGGATGAAAGTATACTATGCCAGAAAGCAGACAAGGGTGGCGCCCTTGTCATCATGGACCGATCATACTATGATTCAATTGTTAATCAACATCTCAATGACACAAACCTATATATGATTATCAATCATAATCCAACAAGAGAAATACAAGACACCCTAAAGCAAATTTTGCAGAAAGCAGTAGAAAATGGCACCATCAAAGAAAAGACCAAACAATATCTCACACAAGCAGATCCACGGAGTCCGTCATTTTATATGACGCCGAAAATCCACAAGAATCTGTATGAACCTCCGGGTAGACCTATCGTGTCAACGGTCAAAAGCATACATGAACCAGTCGGGAAATTCCTCGATAAATATCTTAAAGTGTTCGCAGTGGAAGCTCATTCGCACATCAAAGACACTACTGACTTTTTAAAGAAACTGGCGGATATAAAGATCAGTAAAGAACAAGTCATCTACATGGTCACAATAGACGTACAAGCCCTCTATACGTCAATACCGCACTTGTCAGGCATTGAGGCATTAGAAAAAGTGCTATTACAGAGCGATTATGAAGACACCATGAGAGTTTTCTTGATGGAGCTTCTAGAATTTACCCTTATGCACAGTTATTTTAAGCATGGTGAACAGTGGTACATCCAGAAGAGTGGTACAGCTATGGGAAATTCGGCAGCGCCCACGTATGCCAATATTTTCATGAGGATTTTTGAGGAGACAAACATTTTAAGTCAAAACATTTGGAAAGAACATATCAAACTTTATGTTCGTTTCATTGACGATATTTTCATTGTTTGGGAAGGCGCCAATGAAATTTTGATATCAGAAATCTCCAAACTCAATGTGATAGATGAACGCATCAAGTTTACCTGGGACATCCAGGATAAAACCATCAATTTTCTAGATGTTAACATAACCCGAGGAGAATCTAGCTTTGAAACAACTCTTTATAGGAAAAACACAGATCGCAATAACCTATTAAGCTTTGGCAGCTTTCATCCCCCAGCGCTCAAAAAACATTTACCACTTTCACAACTTATGAGGGTGAAAAGAGTGGTCTCGGACCAACAAAAGGCAGATATTCAAATTACAGAAATGTGTACACGTTTTGAAAAAAGAGGCTATCCTCAAGCCATACTGAAAGAAGCTACAGACAAAGTGAAGGGATTAACATGGGAGTCTCTGTTGAGCAGTAAACCTGGTTCACAGGAGCAGCGGATGACATGTGTTAGCAAATTTTCTACAGCAAGTACAGCTTTTAAAAACATCATTAGGAAACATTGGGCTATCTTGCGCATAGAGCCAGATTTTAAGGGAGCTTTTGAACTAGATCCTCTGTTTGCTCACACACGCTCAAAAAACATTGGTCAACCATTGAAAACGCAAGTTAAAACGGAGCCATATAGGATCTGGAAAGGCACATTACCATGTTTAAATTGTAGTAACTGTGGGAATATAAAGAAGGGCAATCAGCTATCAACCCCAGAATTTAAAGTAAACATCAATCTACGAGTAAATGGCACATGTGACTCTATGAACGTAATTTACGTTTTAACCTGCCCGTGCAAACTGCAGTATGTTGGCCACACAGAGCGTAAACTGAAAATCCGGCTAAACGAGCACAAGAGCAACATTCGTACTAAACAGCTCAAGTCTACAGTTGCCGTACATTTTATGGAAGCTGGCCATGAACTCAGTGATTTGAAAGCCTGTGTCTTGGAAAATGTGGAAAAACATGAAGGAACAAACAACAAAGTCCAGCTGCTTAAAAGAGAAAACCACTGGATATATCGTCTCAGGACCCTTAAACCATTTGGGCTTAATGAAAGGGTGGAGTTTCAATGTTACCTGTAAAGTGATTATTTGCAGTATGTATATAATCCATGCATGGAAGCTCTGATTGTCATTTTGTAGCATTATTCCAACATGCATTGTGTAGGATTCTTTGATATAGTTTAACACGGAGCCTACTAATTCCAAGATGCTTAGCGCTGGGCTAGGAGTTTTCACTCCTCCCCTTAATTTATTTAACCGCTCCCGCCATTTATCGTAGTAAGAGTCAGAGTTCAACAAGCCGTTGAGAGCGACTTCTCGTCTGAATCTGGTAAGCGCGAACGCATTTGTATATTGAGCAGCTTAGACCGCTGTTACATTGTGTTAAACTATTGAGCATAGCGTAATATAGTGAGGCTGTTGCCTACTAGTTTCAAGATGCTTAGCGTTGGGCTAGGAGTCTTTTACTCCTCCCCTTAATTTATTTAACCGCCCCCGCCATTTATCGTAGTAAGAGTTAGAGTTCAACAAGCCGAGGAGAGCGACTTCTCGTCGGAATCTGGTAAGCGCGAACGCATTTGTAAACTGAGCAGCTGAGACCGCTGTAACATTGTGTTTAACATTTGAGCATAGCGCACCAAACCCATAAGAGCGAGTTTTCGACTTACTTAGATAAAACGTATTGACATTCAGAGGCTTGTTTTCAAGTTTCAGGGACAGGGTCATTTAAATACATAGTTGAGCAGAGCAACAGTGAACGCGGCGTTGTACTAGTAAAGCGGTATAAAACCACCCTCTACTGTGGAGCTAGACTTTCAGTGTGTAGATGCGCCCCATTGAGATTAGTCACTCTGTCTAGTGGCAGGTACCTCCAGTATATATGCTCAGATTTTGACTGTATGAGTATTTTGTAAATACAAGCAGGGTGAGTCTTAATAGCATTGCATGTAGTAGGCTACAACTGTATTGTTTAAACAACTGTGCATTAGGATATTTTGAAATAGTTGAGTGGCACTATTTTAGTGCAGTTAGTTTTGTGGATTGCGATGGATATGGTGGTAATGATTATTATTTAAAATTTACAGATCCCTTGACAAAGGCGCTGGGCAGCGCCGAAATGCATTGGGAGGCCATTGGAGGCCATGTTTTTGGCGATTAAAATGTACAAAAGCTGAAGATATTCGTTCATGAAGATATTAAATGTGAAGTAACATTAAGATATCTGGATAACTCATGAATAAGTAATAAAGAAGCAACTCATAACAAACGTATCTGTTTGAACACTTTATTGAAAACGGTTGCTGAGGCAACATATACTTGTGCCCAGGTATACAAGTTGATCATAGAACTTGTAAATTTCATTTAGCACAATTTAAAGCTTCCCTTAAGAGCCCCCCCATCCTCACAATGATCTGCTTGAAGGAAAGAGATCGTGCTGTTGCTTTTTAACAGGCTCTGTGCCCGGGCAACAATACTAATCTCAAATATCTTGGCTAATATATCAATAAGGTGGATGAACCCATAATTGACTGCCAGCGCTTGGTCCCACTTCTTGAATACAGGCATGATTTTGGTTCTTGTGCAGAATAAATGGATGGTTCCAGTGGTCATGACAACAAAGAAAAAGAGGCTTGGGCCAGATGCCCAATTCTGCCTTATAGAGATCTGCTGCAGTGCATTTGAAGACGTAAGCTTTGCATAGGTCTGGTCATTAAAAGATTATCTTACCTAAGGAAGGTCAAGGGTACAAACACACATGAAGAATTGATTCTCTGGTTCATTCCCAAGGTAATGGATGTTCAAATGCAAACTGATATTGTGGTCAACCCAGTCCAGTAGAACTCTTCTTAGGAAAAAAAAATCACTTGTGGCCCAATACACCAGTGAATGTCCCTGAAATTGTGTTTTAAAGCAGCTTGTCTGAGATCTTTATATGCACTTTCTATCAATTCCTTCTTTTTGTGAGCCATCAGTGTTTTCTCTTTAAGCAGTAAAGTAGAACATTTAATGGAAAAGAAGTCTGAACAGCAGCCTGCTGTAAAAGCAAGCTTCTAAAGATTTCTCTACTCTGCCTGGCATTCGTCATCAAAAAAAGGATAACTGTTTTGAGGTCTATAGAAGATCATCTACCAGAAGCCTTACAAAAATAAGAACAGGTCAGTTCTTCCATTGTTAAAAACTCGTAAATTATGAAATTGGAGGTAATTTATGCAATTGATAAGGAATCCAAAAATGGAAGATTTTTGTACCCATTGTGGGAAAAACAATTATTGGTCAGCAGAAGCTCTATCAAAAGCTTTGAGTTGAGAGAACATTTGCTGGGCAACCTAATCAAAGCAAAATAAACAGGGGATTGATCCTTCTTAGTTTTTATGGTAGCAATCAATTGATCATGATGACTTCCAAGTCTATGAAATATGGCCATAGCCAAAACAACATACCATGCCTCAATATTGAAAATATTACATTGCATACAGTATCTAGCATTGGGACTAAAGAATGAAAAGAGGATCTAGCCGATTCCCATCTTACTTTCAAAATTCTCACATCTATTTAGTTGCAGGAACATCTATACTGTTGCCCTGTGTGATTGGGTTGAGATTCTTTTGGGTTGCATATCGGGGATCGCCATAAGCTCTTTCATTGGCAGATAAGCCATTGTTATATGTCAGAGGACCATCTTCAGGAGCTGTACATCTATTTAGATACCTTACAGTTAACAATACATAATTATCAGCTTCTGAGTCCTCTTGTGAGCATTAAGGTTTCTCAAGATTTATTGGTATTGGTATTAGCCAATTAATAACATCATGTGTAAGTTCATTGGTTTATGCAAAGCGTAGATACAATATATTGGGGTTACCGACTACAAATGGATCATTTTCATTTTGAGCAAGCCAGAGATCCACATTACCAAACCTCCTTAAAGCTATCTCATGCACCCTTGCAAGCAGAGATCTAAGTAGGGAGAGCTTGCAAGAGGCTGCACAGCCAATATTTCCTGAAATCAGCACATTTGACAAGGTAATCCAACCAATATCTTCTAATGTACTCATTAGGCCAGCAATATCCCATGATGGTAGCCACAATGCTGACTTACCGTTTCTTCTTACATTCTGAGCTCTGGGTTTCTCTTTGTCAATCCACTGAATGAACAGAGAAGTAAGTAGTTTAAAGTGAGGTAGAGGATGCTTAGAGAGAAACAGGGACACGTCAGGTTAACTTAGGGTTGAATGTCAGTGGTGGTCCGTAATGTGCAGTAGGAGAGGGGCGGACACACACACACACATGCATTTAGAACATGTACAGTGCCTAGCCTCCTGACCCACACATGAAGAGTGTTTGTCAGGCTGACCTTTGCTCAGTCTAACAGACACTCTTCATGCGTTGGTGTAAAGTAAACATCAGAGGGGCAGGGCCCCTCCGCCCTTAATGAGAGCCTTTGCTGTTGAATGTACAGTGGGAAACTGCCAGGTTTCAGAGGACATCACAATCCTTGAACTTGCAGGATCATGTAGAAAAGAGCTGTGGGAGATCTTGTAAGAATGCCAAGGAGTGAGGTCCAAAGTCTGATAGATAAAATATAGGCTGTCCGGTCTTAGATTTAAACCTATAAAAAACTGATAAACCCCACCGAAAGGGAAATAGCCCTCACCACTATAAATATATAAACACTGAAAAAACCCTTGCACAACCACAAACTAAATCTCAATCAAAGAAAGGAAAAGGAGAGCGAAAGACTCATTTTTGTTTCTCCCTGAAGGGGCCAATACAATGTAACTTTGTTATACAAGCTAGCAGCAAGAACGACTGGCTAACATTATTCTGTTTGAGTTTTCTGCAGGGTTTAGAAGCATGTTTTATGTCTTGTTTAATTATTTTATAAACTGTATAGAATCAGGATATATCAAAATCATATTTAATATTTTGGCTGCTGTTGATTCTTTCATTGATATGTACAATGGCTGGATTCATAACAACTTTCCCAATATGTGCCATCACATTTACCTTCCCACAGAGAATGGGTTAAAACCCTTGATACATCAGCCCCCAGTTTCTAATGAGTTAGTATTGATAGTAGGTGAATTGCCAACACCTCAGGCTTTAAACATTCAATGCAAGGTATAGTGACAAGTATATGTGAAAATAGTGCTATCACCAGGCTACTGGGAAAGTGGTGAAAACATGACACCAGCCTTTTGGAAAACATGGAATGCAGTGTAACTTGAAAGGCTGCTGCAAAAAGGTTCTTTCCAAGTTCAACAAAGATTGAAGTGATAGTGTTTGTGTTTGCAGTGATTCAGCTATGTAAATAAAAAAATGGTGTGATTGTAGGAGAGTGGGGTCTGCAATCCCATGGCCACCCCAGATTTTTGCTTCACTGATTTACGACTTTCCCTGGCTGTGGGCCTGCTAATCAGACCCACAGCCTAGCTGTTCTCTCTCTAAATTACAACCATGTACCTTAGGTGCATTTTACCAATTGGTACTGGGCCACCTTATCAGTCCCTGTACAGCATACCTTAGGTATCCAGGGCATAGGTGTACCCAGGGCCTACCAGGGGCTGAAGCATGTATTATGCCACCCCTGGCTGGCTACCCAAACAGACACAACTGGCTGCACGACAGCTGGGGCAAGGTGGTGTAATCACCCTTTGCTTTAGATATAGTATGCCTATATCTAACCCTAAAATGGACACATATATTCCTATCAGTCACTCCTATGGCAGGCCTTATCAATCCTGAAGGCAGAGTGCTTGGAATTATGTGAGATGGTGCTCTGGCATGAGCTGAGCCTGTTTACAGCTTGCGGAACCAAGTCCAAATAGCTGTTCCATGATAACGCTATACCATATACTCTTAAGTGCATTATAATCCTCGCGCTTAAATGCTAACTTTGGTATAGCTTTATCAAAACATGTCGAGTAAGGTGTCATACGAATTGGAATACTAACCCCTCACCAATTCTGGCGACGGGGTTAGCATTCCACCCTTCTAGAGGGACACGACATGTATGTAACTGTGATCCCCGGTTAAAGTCAGACATAGCCTCAGCTCCACAAAATGGATGCTGCCACCGAGACACAAGTCTGCCCTCCTGCTGCTGGGAGTCCTTCCAGCAATGGAGGCCTGGACAAAGGGTTTCCTGTCAGGGGCGGTGCTAGCACCATCCCAGACAGGATTTTGTGTATCCCAGGTAGGCAGGGCTGAAAGGAAGGTGACTGCAAGTGGCACCCCGGTGCTCACTGTGCATATGCCGGCTCAAACCAGTTCCAGGGGCATACCAGCCCCTGAGCTGGGAAGAGACTGGACAAAGGAGAGGGGTGTAACCACCCCCCTCCTGGTCCCACCCATAGGGCAGGACCTAGTCGCGTGCCAGCCCCTTTTCTTAGGATAAAGATAGGAGCAGGCCCCCTTCCCAAATTGGATCATTCTGAATCTTGAAACTACTTTCCACGAAAGGAACTCTTGACTCTTTTGAAGACTCTCCCTTGTGGCTAAGGAGTAGCCACCCTGCACCAGCAGGCACCAACGAAGCTCTTGCGGTTTGCTGTAAGTCCATCCTCCGGATCAAGACTGCCCAGCTCGACGAGACCCGGATTCCCTGCCATCTCTGACTTCTACCTACATCATCCAGCCCAGCTGAGATTCGTGGGTGTGACGAGACCCGTGGGACCGGCCATCTTCAAGACCTGCACGACGCTTCTCCAGCACGACCCCCGAGAGACCCTCGAGTAAGTGCACTGGGGTTTGAGAAGCCCTAACCCTAAGCAGCTCCAGCACCGAAGTCCAGCCTCCCAGCATCCACGAGATCTGCGTGGGGCCCTTCTGCTTCTTGGCTGCTTGCCACATTGTCCGGTCACTTGCCCGTTGGCTAGTGACCCTCTACACGACGTACCACGACAATTTCACTGCTGGTCTGGTTGCTCCAGACTGGCCCTTGCTCCCTCCCAAGAGAGGAGCACCCCGGACCCTCCTGGTCCACTCCAGACGCCATCTTGACTCCACCGCGTGGGCTTGACTTTGCCAAGGGTTGTTGCTCAAATCCTGAGTCCAGCATCGCCGACAGCCGACAGCCTCGTGGGACAGCTCGCACCTCCAGCCTGGACGCCGACAACGCCTCCTAGCCCGTGTGACTGCAGAGTCCAGCGTCGCCCACTCACCTGGTCGAGGTGACTTCATCCAGTGCCATCCTGGTGCCCACATAATCACTGGCTAGTGATTAAGAACTAAGTCCCCTCTGCTTTCAGGTCGTCTCCTTCACTGATCCAGCCTTGGATCACACCGAACTTCTTCACTGGTCGCCTGCCAGCAACTTCTTCTTTCAGGCTCCATAGACTTCAACGAGGATTCCCGACGTCTTTTGAACCCTATGCAGCCGCGGCCCCTGGGCTAGGTAACTTGAGTATTTCGGTACTCCAGCACAGGTTCACTATCCAAGTGTCCAGATCCTTTGTCGTTTTTAGTCTACCTAGTCGGATTCGTCCGGAAACAGTAACTTTAGAAACGCTAGCATCCATAGACTTCTTCCCGCATCCCGCGTGAGAGTGCACACTCTGCACACGATCTCCCTAGACCTCCTGCTCGTAATCTTAAGGTTCAGTAGTGTAGTCCTAGCGATCCTGAAGCCTCTGGATCTTGTTACTTACCTGTTAGCATTTCACATTCCACTTTTTGTGTATATGGTTTTTCGTGCCCCTCGGGCACTTGTGTAAATTGTGCAATTTAAAGTATTTTCGTAAGTTTTGTATTGTGCTTAGCTCCCTGACTCATAAAGAGTTCAGGGTAGAACTGTTATTAATAAATATCCTATATTTTTATAACAACTTGTGTGGTGTCCTTTCACTTGGTGTTCAAGGGGTATATGTGATGGTAAAACAGCTGGCTTAACACGCCCTCTAGAGTTTAGCCTGAAGACTGCTCGTGTCCATGCTACTAGGATAGCTGGTCTAAAAGGTTGACTTACAACCAATCATCAATAAGGGTTGTTTGGTATGATACAAAGTGATCACTAGAATAGTGAGCACTATATATCAGGCCAACTCCTCACATTGGTGTGCAGCGGTTGGGATTTGAGCTTGCTGTTGTTTTACCTCGCACGTATCCTAAGAATATCAATTGAAAGATCACATAAGTACCCAGGTACATATAACTTAACTTAGAATACTCTGAGTTCTACTGAACCAGCTGTTGTAGTGTAACAGGGCTTCGCACACCCTGACTACAACTCTTAGCAAGGGATCAGTAGGTAAACCCATAGTGTAGGTAGGTGCATCACTTACACCACACTAGAAGCATGTCTACCCATGGAGAGTCTTCAGAGACTCCCCTTGTGGCTGTTGACCCTCCACAGGTCACTTCCAGATATGCAGGCCTTAGCTTCCAGGAGATGAGACAATTGTGTACCTCCAGGAAACTAAAACAGGGTTCTAACCCTACCACTCCTTTTCTGTTAGATCTCTTAGAGACCTATGATGCTAGAAAGGCTTCTCATACAGATGGGAGCATGCCCCTCTTAGAAGGTACCCAGGGAGATCCTGACCTCACTGAAACTGAGGAATAAGAGGAGGAAGAGGATGAAGAGGTTATTTCTGGGGATGAGGCAGACAATGGTCCTGAGCTAGTCAGCAGACTCACTAGGGCCAACTTAGACCTGCATAGGGAAGGATCTGGGGGACCCCCAGTACTGACCCTAATCAGGCCTAACATTGGAGCCAGAAGAGATAGGTCTCATTCTAGGGACTCCAACAGATCTGTGCACTCTCATGGCTCTGCCCAGAGGAGAATGACTTCCCCTCAGAGGAGAGAACATGAAGCACGGATGAGACAAGCTAATCTGAGGATCCAAAGGGAAGAACTTGCCCTTGCCAAAGAGAAGCTTGCCTTTGCTAGAGAGCAACAGTTAAGTGGGGTAGTCCCCACTGGTGGCAGCAATATCCCTAAGGATAAAGACAGGAGTTTTGATACTAGACACCTGAGTAAAATAGTGCCCCCCTTTAAACAAGGGGATGACATCCACAAATGGATGACTGCTTTGGAGAGGGCCTGCACTGTCCAGTGCATCCCCCAGAGTCAGTGGGCAGCTATTTTGTGGCTCTCCTTTGAAGGTAAAGGTAGAGATAAGCTCCTCACTACTAGAGCTGAGGATGCTAACAATTACCAAGTCTTGAAAAATACACTGATTGATGGGTTTGGCTTAACCACTGAACAGTACAGGTTGCTGTTCAGAGACACCCAGAAAATTCAGTCTCAAGATTGGGCTGACTTTGTAGATTGTGCCACTAAGGCTTTTGAAGGCTGGTTACTGGGAAGTAAAGTTACTGATTACACAGGATTGTATAACCTAATTATGAGAGAACAAATCTTAAGTAATTGTCAAAATCAGTTGTTGCATCAGCACCTTATTGACTCAGATCTGACCTCTCCCCAAGAATTGGGAAAGAAGGCAGACAGATGGGTCAGGACAAGGGTCAAGCAGCAGAACCAGAACCAGGGTGGTGGCCAGAAGAAAGCAGATCCCAAGGGTAATGAGAATAAGCAAAATGACCAGAAGTCTTCAACAGGGCCCCAACAATCTAAAGAGGGTGGGTCCCAGAATTCCCAGAATTCCCAAAAGAAGAAGAATGGTCAGAAGAAACCATGGTGCCAATACTGCAAAAGTAATACTCACTGGTTTAGTGAGTGCACCAAGAAAGGCCCAACTCCTACCACTACTGCCCCTAAGGCACCTGCACCCCCTAGTTCAGTTAGTAGTGGTAGTAATCCTCCTAAGGCTATAGTGGGGTTAACCCTGGGAACTGAGGCGGGCTCTGACTTAGTCAGAACACCTACTCAGGCTGTTCTTGTTTGTACTGGGGACATGGATATGACCCCTACAATAAGTCCCAGTACTCTGGGCAAGTACAGGCAAACGCCTTTGATTAATGGAAAAATGGCTCAGGCCTACAGGGACACTTGTGCCAGTGTCACCATGGTGACACCTAACTTTGTGGACCCTGACCAGGTAATACTGGGAGCAGACTACCTGGTGACCAATGCTAGCAATGCCACTACCTCCCATAGTATGGCACTTGTTAACTTCTCCTGGGGAGGGGTAAATGGCCTCAAAAGGGTTGTTGTCAGTTCAGACCTCCCTGTGGACTGTCTTTTGGGCAATGATTTGGAATCCTCCTTATGGTCAGATGTGGAGTATAGGACTCATGTGGAAATGTTAGGTTTGTCAGCACATGTCCTTGCTGTGACTAGGTCACAGGCCAAGAAATGCCCAGCTGAACTAGTGCTGGATCCTGGAACAATGGACCAGACACTAACCAAGAGAAAGAGCAGTAGGGGTAAGGTTGACCCTTCCCCCTGCCTCAGGAACAGGATCAGCTCTCTCAGGAGACTGACCCCAAGACCCCAGAAGGAACTGTCCTAGAAGAACTGGAGCCTGAACATGTTGAGTTTCTTGGGACAGGGGGCCCTTCCAGGGCAGACTTGAGGCAGGCACAGTTAGACTGTTCCTCTCTTGAACCCCTCAGACAGCAGGCTGCTGCTGAGGCTGCAGGGAATGCCACAGGTGCCCATAAAGTGTACTGGGACGATGGACTCCTTTACTCTGAGGCAAGAGACCCCAAGCCTGGTGCTACCAGGAGGCTGGTCATCCCCTTGTCTCTGAGAGGTTTCCTTCTCACCTTGGCCCATGAAATTCCCCTTGCAGGTCACTTAGGCCAGAATAAGACTTGGGACAGGCTTGCCCCACACTTTCACTGGCCCCATATGTCTGAGGACACCAAGAACTTTTGTCGTTCATGTGTCACCTGCCAAGCCAGTAGCAAATCAGGTGGCACAACAAAGGCCCCCCTTATACCACTACCTGTGGTGGGGGTTCCCTTTGAAAGAGTGGGGATTGACATTGTTGGACCAATGGACCCCCCAACAGCCTCTGGGCACAGATTTATACTGGTGGTAGTGGATCATGCCACCAGGTATCCAGAAGCTATTCCCCTTAGAGCCACTACAGCTCCTGTTGTGGCAAGGGCCCTGGTTGGAGTTTTCTCCAGAGTGGGGTTCCCTAGGGAGGTGATCTCTGACAGAGGTGCAAACTTTATGTCAGGATACTTGACTGCTATGTGGAAGGAGTGTGGTGTCAATTACAAATTCACCACACCCTATCACCCACAATGCAATGGGCTTGTTGAAAGATTCAACAAGACCCTCAAAGGGATGATAAAAGGGTTACCAGAAAAGCTTAGGCGAAGATGGGACATCCTTTAACCCTGCCTTCTGTTTGCTTACAGAGAGGTCCCACAGAAGGGGGTTGGTTACAGCCCTTTTGAGCTTTTGTTTGGACACCCTGTAAGAGGACCCCTATGTCTGGTGAAGGAAGGATGGGAGTTACCTCTCAAAAAGCCTAAACTAGACATAGTGGACTATGTACTTGGTCTCCGCTCCAGGATGGCAGAGTACATGGAGAAGGCATCTAAAAACCTTGAGGCCAGCCAGGAACTTCAAAAAGCTTGGCATGACCAAAAGGCTGTCCTAACTGTATACCATGCAGGACAGAAGGTGTGGGTGTTGGAGCCAGTGGCCCCAGCAGCTCTCCAAGACAAATGGTCTGGACCCCACATCATCATTGAACAAAAGGGAGAAGTCACCTATTTGGTTGACATGGGAACTCCCAGGAGCCCTCACAGAGTACTTCATGTGAATAGGCTCACAGCATTTGTTGACAGGGAGGACATGGGCTTGCTCATGGCCACAGATGAGGGACAGGACGAAGAGAGTGACCCTCTCCCAGACCTGCTCACTCAGAACCCTGATGATGGGTCAGTAGATGGTGTAGTCTTTTCTGACAGCCTCTCTGAGCCTCAGCAACAGGATTGTAGGCAAGTCCTTCAATCCTTCACACAAATGTTTTCTCTGACCCCCAGTCAGACAAACTGGTGCACACATGAGGTGGACACTGGAGACAGTCTGCCTATAAAGAGTAAAATCTACAGGCAACCTGACCACGTCAGGGACTGCATAAAAACTGAAGTACAAAAGATGTTGGAATTGGGAGTCATTGAACCCTCAGAGAGCCCTTGGGCTAGTCCTGTAGTTCTAGTGCCTAAACCTCACACCCAGGATGGTAAGAGAGAGATGAGGTTTTGCGTAGACTACAGGGGTCTCAATGCTGTCACTAAGACAGATGCCCATCCAATACCAAGAGCAGATGAACTCATTGACAGATTGGCTTCTGCCAAGTTCTTGAGTACATTTGACCTGACAGCTGGTTATTGGCAAATCAGGTTAGCTGAGGATGCCAAGGCCAAGACAGCATTTTCTACCCCAGGAGGTCACTACCAATTTGTGGTGATGCCCTTTGGTTTGAAAAATGCACCTGCCACTTTTCAAAGGTTGGTGAACCAAGTTCTCACTGGGTTGGATGACTTTTGTGCAGCATATCTAGATGATATTGTTGTCTTTAGCTCCACCTGGGAGGATCACCTGATCCACCTGAGGAAAGTTTTAGAGGCCCTGCAAAAGGCAGGCCTCACTATCAAGGCTACTAAGTGCCAGAAAGGGCAGAGTCAAGTTGTATACTTGGGCCACCTTGTAGGTGGAGGCCAAGTTCAACCTCTGGAGAGCAAGATACAGGCCATAAAGGACAGTGCTCCTCCAACCACCCAGACACAGGTCAGAGCTTTCTTGGGCCTGTCTGGTTATTACAGAAAATTTGTCAGAAATTATGGAACCATTGTGACTCCACTTAATGACCTGACAAGTAAGAAAATGCCAAAGAAAGTTCAGTGGACAGTCAGCTGTCAGAAGGCATTCGATGACCTAAAGCAGGCCATGTGCACTGCACCTATTCTCAAGAGTACAGACTACTCCAAGCCATTCATTGTCCAAACAGATGCTTCTGAGTTGGGTGTGGGAGCTGTTCTATCTCAGTTGAATATTGATGGTCATGACCAGCCCATTGCTTTTATAAGCAGAAGGCTGACCCCTAGAGAGAAACGTTGGTCAGCTATTGAGAGGGAGGCCTTTGCTGTGGTTTGGGCCCTGAAGAAGTTGAGGCCATACCTGTTTGGTACTCACTTCAAAGTTCAGACCGACCATAAGCCCCTCTTATGGCTAAATCAAATGAAGGGTGAAAACCCCAAACTTCTTAGGTGGTCCATTTCCCTACAGGGGATGGACTTTACAGTGGAGCACCGCCCAGGGACTGACCATGGTAATGCAGATGGTCTCTCCAGGTACTTCCACTTAGAGCAAGAAGACTCACCTGGTCAAGGTTAGTTTAATGTCCCTAAGTTTGGGGGGGGTTATGTAGGAGAGTGGGGTCTGCAATCCCATGGCCACCCCAGATTTTTGCTTTTTGCTTCACTGATTTACGACTTTCCCTGGCTGTGGGCCTACTAATCAGACCCACAGCCTAGCTGTTCTCTCTCTAAATTACAACCATGTACCTTAGGTGCATTTTACCAATTGGTACTGGGCCACCTTATCAGTCCCTGTACAGCATACCTTAGGTATCCAGGGCATAGGTGTACCCAGGGCCTACCAGGGGCTGAAGCATGTATTATGCCACCCCTGGCTGGCTACCCAAACAGACACAACTGGCTGCACGACAGCTGGGGCAAGGTGGTGTAATCACCCTTTGCTTTAGATATAGTATGCCTATATCTAACCCTAAAATGGACACATATATTCCTATCAGTAACTCCTTTGGCAGGCCTTATCAATCCTGAAGGCAGAGTGCTTGGAATTATGTGAGATGGTGCTCTGGCATGAGCTGAGCCCGTTTACAGCTTGCGGAACCAAGTCCAAATAGCTGTTCCATGATAACGCTATACCATATACTCTTAAGTGCATTATAATCCTCGCGGTTAAATGCTAACTTTGGTATAGCTTTATCAAAACATGTCGAGTAATGTGTCATACGAATTGGAATACTAACCCCTCGCCAATTCTGGCGACGGGGTTAGCATTCCACCCTTCTAGAGGGACAAGACATGTATGTAACTGTGAACCCCGGTTAAAGTCAGACATAGCCTCAGCTCCACAAAATGGATGCTGCCACCGAGACACAAGTCTGCCCTCCTGCTGCTGGGAGTCCTTCCAGCAACGGAGGCCTGGACAAAGGGTTTCCTGTCAGGGGCGGTGCTAGCACCATCCCAGACAGGATTTTGTGTATCCCAGGTAGGCAGGGCTGAAAGGAAGGTGACTGCAAGTGGCACCCCGGTGCTCACTGTGCATATGCCGGCTCAAACCAGTTCCAGGGGCACACCAGCCCCTGAGCTGGGGAGAGACTGGACAAAGGAGAGGGGTGTAACCACCCCCCTCCTGGTCCCACCCATAGGGCAGGACCTAGTCGCGTGCCAGCCCCTTTTCTTAGGATAAAGATAGGAGCAGGCCCCCTTCCCAAATTGGATCATTCTGAATCTTGAAACTACTTTCCACGATAGGAACTCTTGACTCTTCTGAAGACTCTCCCTTGTGGCTAAGGAGTAGCCACCCTGCACCAGCAGGCACCAACGAAGCTCTTGCGGTTTGCTGTAAGTCCATCCTCCGGATCAAGACTGCCCAGCTTGACGAGACCCGGATTCCCTGCCATCTCTGACCTTTACCTACATCATCCAGCCCAGCTGAGATTCGTGGGTGTGACGAGACCCGTGGGACCAGCCATCTTCAAGACCTGCACGACGCTTCTCCAGCACAACCCCCGAGAGACCCTCGAGTAAGTGCACTGGGGTTTGAGAAGCCCTAACCCTAAGCAGCTCTAGCACCGAAGTCCAGCCTCCCAGCATCCACGAGATCTGCGTGGGGCCCTTCGGCTTCTTTGCTGCTTGCCACGTTGTCCGGTCACTTGCCCGTTGGCTAGTGACCCTCTACACGACGTACACGACGATTTCACTGCTGGTCTGGTTGCTCCAGACTGGCCCTTGCTCCCTCCCAAGAGAGGAGCACCCCGGACCCTCCTGGTCCACTCCAGACGCCATCTTGACTCCACCGCGTGGGCTTGCCTTTGCCAAGGATTGTTGCTCAAATCCTGAGTCCAGCATCGCCGACAGCCGACAGCCTTGTGGGACAGCTCGCACCTCCAGCCTGGACGCCGAC
This sequence comes from Lissotriton helveticus, assembly GCF_964261635.1. Classification (NCBI taxonomy): domain Eukaryota; kingdom Metazoa; phylum Chordata; class Amphibia; order Caudata; family Salamandridae; genus Lissotriton; species Lissotriton helveticus. The sequence continues at coordinate 809,995,583 of NC_136070.1, forward strand.
AACGCCTCCTAGCCCGTGTGACTGCAGAGTCCAGCGTCGCCCACTCACCTGGTCGAGGTGACTTCATCCGGTGCCATCCTGGTGCCCACATAATCACTGGCTAGTAATTAAGAACTACGTCCCCTCTGCTTTCAGGTTGTCTCCTTCACTGATCCAGCCTTGGATCACACCGAACTTCTTCACTGGTCGCCTGCCAGCAACTTCTTCTTTCAGGCTGCATAGACTTCAACGAGGATTCCCGATGTCTTTTGAACCCTATGCAGCCGTGGCCCCTGGGCTAGGTAACTTGAGTATTTCCGTACTCCAGCACAGGTTCACTATCCAAGTGTCCAGATCCTTTGTCGTTTTTAGTCTACCTAATCGGATTCGTCCGGAAACAGTAACTTTAGAAACGCTAGCATCCATAGACTTCTTCCCGCATCCCGCTTGAGAGTGCACACTCTGCACACGATCTCCCTAGACCTCCTGCTCGTAATCTTAAGGTTCAGTAGTGTAGTCCTAGCGATCCTGAAGCCTCTGGATCTTGTTACTTACCTGTTAGCATTTCGCATTCCACTTTTTGTGTATATGGTTTTTCGTGCCCCTCGGGCACTTGTGTAAATTGTGCAACTTAAAGTATTTTCGTAAGAGTTTTGTATTGTGCTTAGCTCCCTGACTCATAAAGAGTTCAGGGTAGAACTGTTAATAATAAATATCCTATATTTTTATAACAACTTGTGTGGTGTCCTTTCACTTGGTGTTCAAGGGGTATATGTGATGGTAAAACAGCTGGCTTAATTATTATTATTATTAAATTACACTTGTATAGCGCTATCTACCCGGAGGCCTCGTAGCGCTCATGACTGACACTTTATTAGCGCGGGCTCAGGGCAGATCAGCGTACTTTCGCATACAAGTGTGTTTTAAGGGTTTTCCTGAAGGAAAGATGGTTAGTAGTTTCCCGGAGGGATAAGGGGAGGGCGTTCCAGAGCCTGGCCGCGGTGTGTGAAAAGGAGCGGCCACCCCATCGAGCCTTCTTGACTCTGACGGAGGTGGCCAGCTGGAGGGAGCCAGAGCGGAGGGAACGCAAAGGGACATAGGGGGTAACCAAGGTCTGTAGAATTGCGGGGCCAGTGTGATGGAAGGCCTTGTGTAGAATACACATAGCCTTGAACTGTACTCTCGCTGCAATAGGGAGCCAATGGAGTTCTCTTAAGGCATTCCTAGCTGACTGCCAGCGAGGAAGATTGTAGAGAAGGCAGGCCGCACTGTTTTGGGTGACTTGGAGCTTTTGAATAACAAAGGAAGGGGCTCCCATAAAAAGAGCGTTCCCATAGTCCAGGCGCGATAATATCAGGGCCTGGACCAGGATCCTCCTGGCCTGAAAAGGGAGCAGGGGGAGCACCTTCCGCAACATCCTCATCAACCCAAACAGGTGGCTGCAATCTTAGTGGCTTGTACCGAAAAGTTCAAGGCTGAGTCGAACCAGATCCCCAGGCTTTTTATCTGGGGCTTGGGAGTGGGGGGCTCACCCAGACATGGTGGCCAGATGGATGCAAAAGTGGAGGGGGAAGAATTCCCCAACAGGATGACGTCCGTCTTCTCCCCATTAAGTTTTAAACAGGAGGATTGCATCCATCTGGCGACCGCCTCCAGACAGGGACCTAAGGTGTGGGACGAACCCTCCGCGTGGTCTAAAGAGACCACCAGTTGGGTATCGTCCGCGTAGGTGACAATACGCACACCGAAGGGTTGGACTATCCTGTCTAGGGGCTCCATGTAGGCATTAAACAGGGTGGGGCTCAGGGAGGAGCCCTGAGGGACCCCACACCTGAGTGGATGTTTAGGGGACAACGCCTCACCCTCAAAGACCTGGAAAAACCGGTCGGACAAGAAGGACGTCAGCCATTCCAGGGCCGCGCCCGACACGCCCATGTACGTCAGTCGTTGCAACAACGTGACATGGTTAACCGTGTCGAACGCGGCACTCAGGTCCAATAGGATAATGGCGACTTTCCCACCCTGATCCAGCACAGCTCTTGCTTCTTCCGTGACCGCTAGAAGAGCAGTTTCTGTCCCATGTAGCGGACGAAACCCTGTCTGAGAGGCACGCAGGAGACTGTTTGACTCCAGATAGTTCGTTAAGGTGTTATTTACGTGCCTCTCAAGCAGTTTGCTCAACCAGGGGAGCAGGGAAATGGGACGATAGTTTGCAAGGTTACTTTGGTCAAGATTGGGCTTTTTCAGCAGCGCTCTTACCATTGCGCACTTCCATGGCGGGGGAACGGATTTGGAGGAGATGGAGGTGTTAAGAACATCCAATATGATGGGGCGGATCATATCCATAGCCAATTTGAGAGTTTGTGGGGGTGCTGGATCGTTGGGAGATCCAGAGGTGACTTTAGCAGTCAGTTTATCTAGTGCCGGCTGGCTGGCACGCCCTCTAGAGTTTAGCCTGAAGACTGCTCGTGTCCATGCTACTAGGATAGCTGGTCTAAAAGGTTGACTTACAACCAATCATCAATAAGGGTTGTTTGGTATGATACAAAGTGATCACTAGAATAGTGAGCACTATATATCAGGCCAACTTCTCACAGTGATGACCTGTCAAAATCGATAACTGAGCTGAGGTGCTTCCCTGTAAGATATCTCTGCCACTTGTTAGATAGTATGCTGAAAGCATCTTTACAATCTTCAGACCTAATGAAGAATGCTATTGACTTTTTAGTCCATTTTGATGCACTGTTTTGTTATGCGCTGGAACTAAAACGCAAATATTTCTCATTTTGTACTTTGTGTGGCATCAAAGAGTCATCCCAACTATGTCACTTAGTTGATGGTTCTTTTCCATGGGAAGTGGCTGTGAATGCTATATTATCCATGTGGCAACCGTTTACAGAATTTTTGCTGAGTGATGATGCCAAAAGCAAAAAATGTGATGCTCTTTGGTCGTATATTGATAGTGATGTGAAAATAAAACTCTACTGCATTCTTAGATTTGTACAGGAAACATAACTGCTGTAGAGGACATAATAAAAAAAACTAAAGTCTGAAAACACCCTTGTCTGCCAAGTGTTCAGCATAATTGGTGTAGATGTGAAACATCTCATTGAGAGTGGCTGGGTGACACCTTTAGTGAATTTGGCACTGGAAAATGTTCCATGTTAGAGTACTTGCCACTTGGTAAGCAAAGCAATGTTGAAGAGAAATTCAGGAACTTTTATTTTATAATGTATGAGAAATGACTTGCAATGATGCATCAAAATGTCCCCTCGCCAACCATATTTAACAACAAGGGGTGGTGATGGACAGAGTTTCTGAATTAAGCAGAATACTCTCACCCAGTCAAGAGATCAGGGCTAGATCCAACACCGTTTTTTAGCTCACTGCACCATCCCAGTTCAGAACCTGGCTATATGCAAATTAGTCTGTTCCTGTCCCAGTGCATGATGGGAACAGGGCAAACCAAACTACCAAGCCAATTCTTACACTGGGAAGGAAACATGCTTCCGGGGACCGGTTTCTGCCATTTCAGGCGTCGTCGTCGCCCGGCTTGCTTGAATCCTGATGGTGCAATGAGCAAGGGACTCACATCTGAGTATACCCTTCCACGCTTAGGGTGGACAAAATATTTAACAACAAGGGGTGGTGATGGACAGAGTTTCTGAATTAAGCAGAATACTCTAGCCCAGTCAAGAGATCAGGGCTAGATCCAACACCGTTTTTTAGCTCACTGCACCATCCCAGTTCAGAACCTGGCTATATGCAAATTAGTCTGTTCCTTTCCCAGTGCATGATGGGAACAGGGCAAACCAAACTACCAAGCCAATTCTTACACTGGGAAGGAAACAAGCTTCCGGGGACCGGTTTCTGCCATTTCAGGCATCGTCGGCCCGGCTTGCTTGAATCCTGATGGTGCAATGAGCAAGGGACTCACATCTGAGTATACCCTTCCACGCTTAGGGTGGACAAAATATTTAACAACAAGGGGTGGTGATGGACAGAGTTTCTGAATTAAGCAGAATACTCTCACCCAGTCAAGAGATCAGGGCTAGATCCAACACCGTTTTTTAGCTCACTGCACCATCCCAGTTCAGAACCCGGCTATATGCAAATTAGTCTGTTCCTGTCCCAGTGCATGATGGGAACAGGGCAAACCAAACTACCAAGCCAATTTTTACACTGGGAAGGAAACAAGCTTCCGGGGACCGGTTTCTGCCATTTCAGGCGTCGTCGGCCCTCGCCAACCATGGCATTTGAAGTCAATGAAACCTCACTGTGGTACTCTGTACAAGTTCTAGATCCCTTCTTTAAAGGGAATCTTCTCCGTAGTTTCAAAAGTGCTGCTTCTTTTTTGACCGCTTCAATAACTTTGAGGGCATAAGCACCCAGTTCGAGGCAAATGTTACAAAACCTGCCCAGAGAATCGAATCTTCAAGTGCACCAGTATTGGCATGGAAAGCTATGTCAGTGGCCAGGGTTAGCAAATTGTGAACTGGCTGTTTTGGTGTTGCCCGTCTCAAGTACCAATGTTGAGAGGGCCTTTTCACAGAAAAAAGTTTACATAGGAAGGAAAGAGCGAGTGCACATGACCAAAGACTCACTGAAGAAGTATTCTATAATGCACTACAATAAGTTTGATTTGCAAAAATGTATTTGTACCTCATATACACTGTATGTACACTGTCTATATACCATGCACTATCAGTGCAGAACACAAGCAATAATAAAAGCAAAATGTTCCATAAACAATGGAAAAACACTGTTTCTGTTGTTTTTAATGGCGTGAACATGTGTAACCACTGATAACCACTGTTTTTTAAGGTATTGAAATCACCTGAAAACACTGAAAAAACCCCACCAGAATTTACCAAAAATAGAAACTGAAAACAGGAAAGCATAATAATATATCACCCCCTTTTGAGGCACTCAAAATAGTGGTGGTTACCTGAGAGTTGTAGACAAGACTGGGGTGAAGAATATTATCTACACATATACATAGACTCTATATTATCGAATGCCAACCTATTTTCAAGGTGAGCACCGATGTCCACCGTCCATACAACCTGTGTTATTTTACCCACAATGATGAACTCTTTCATCCCTCCCTACAATGACCCGCCCAAGCTAACTGGGTGTCTGGTTGGTTTAAAAGCTCATGGAAGTGAGAGAAGGAAGGCTTTATGGTGGTGGAACTTGCGCCGAAAATAAAGTGGGATTTAGTTTATTAGTTGGGTTCAAAGTAGGATCCTTAGTAGTTTGTCCTTGATGTTTGGTGGAAACGCATCAACAGAGCAATTGGAAATTCGTTTGTCACTGTTTACCTCCTGATTAATTCATGGTCCTTGTTCCTGCCTTTGGGGGCGCTACAGATTTTAACTGATCAATTTCCCATTGCATCCCTACTGCTGATAAAGCCACACATTTCTCTGCCTGAATTTGAGCAGTATGAAAGAGAATCACACAGTGTCCCACTTTCCATTTGTCCGAACCCTCCCTATGGAAACATTGCTTGGCCAAACACCTTTTCCATCAGGGCCCAAATTTGAACAGGGAAATCTATTTTGGCATTGGCAGTAGAGGAAGATGGCGATATTTGGACTAAATCAAAGGAAAGTAATGACTGAAATTAGGAAATATAATACTGCATGAAAGATAGCTTATCACTCTGTCGAAGCCATGGGTTATAGGGGAAAGAACATACTCCTATATTTTTTTCTCTCATTTAAACAGCCAATTAACAAGGAAGCCTGCTTAATCATAGCATCCCCATCCTCAGCTTTTCCCCAGCCCAGTTTCACCAGCAAAATGGCCAATATTTGAGGTGCAGAATAAAGCACAGGGGCCTGTATGTTAACTAGGGAAGAGGGCTTCTGTAGCTGAGGATGATATGCAGACAAGGGACTTCTTCTCTTGCACATCAGGGATATCCACGAGTGAGTCTGACCCCAAAAGATATTTTTGCTCTGGTCCTCTTGCAACAAGACATCAGTGGCCTGATACATAAAATACTATGCAAGTGCAAAGCCAGTGCAACTGACTTTGCAAATGTAACATATGGATTCGCAAAAGCACAATAGCCACCATTCAAAGATTCCACTTGCCCCTCCCTCCCAACACACTCTACCCCACCTAAGCAGCCTGAGACCACACATTCAAGTTTTTGGTTAGAGATTCTTAAATCTCAGGCCGTATTTTTTAAGAATCACTCAAGCATAGTAAACAACTTTATGCAACATCACACAAGCAAACTATAATCCAATTTTACATAATGTTTACATCACTCCCCATGTTTAACAGAGTCAACTATACATTGAGTCCCCTAACCCCTCTACTACCCCAGTAATCAAATTCTGTGAGCTCATGGTTGGCCTGCACCAAGATCCGATCCAACCCCCAAAGGGCCAGTGAGACCAAACGCACATGCGTAAGGCTGGGCACATAGGCCGAGGAGCGACAACTTAACTACCAATTGCAGCTTCTCTAAAAAATGCTGCAAGCCCCCCCCCCTTTGAGGTCCCATTGGCACTGATAAAAAATACATTTTGTGAAATGCGCAGGGTGACTCTGAAAAGTGCCTGCCAACCATGAATTCACCCCACTTCAATATGACAAAACGAAAACGCATTTGGAATACTCAACAGAATATGCAAATGTAAAAGGAAGTTAGGGACACTACAGGCAACAACACAGTAACTAAAGGAACGAGCACCAATGGCCACCAAGAGTACACACCAATTCCCCAGCTACAAACAAGCATTGGCATAGCCAATAGGTCTCGCCTTTGGGACCTTATAAGTATGTAATTATGCAGCACAATATCCTTGGTGCAACATCAACTGTTGCATGGCCAAACACTTATAATGTCCCAAAGGCGAGACCTATTGGCTATGCCAATGCTGGCTTTCCTGGCCCTAGAGTTCAGCTCTCAAGCAAATATATCCTTCCTCTTCGCCTGAAGGAACCTTCATTTGGTTCTACCTTTATAGGCTTTACTTGTTGACATCTGCTGCTTAAACTTCTCCCAACCTCATTTGCATCCTCAGCTTAGCATTAGGCAATTTCCCTTTAGGGTAAACTGAACCTAATTCAATTTGCATATGGCATTCCTTAAATAACCAGTCTTTGTACTTGTTCTTTTAGCTCACTTTCGATTACACCAACCTATGCTGTATATGGTGATTATTTATTTATGACTAACTCAAATGATTTTAAGTTTTTAACTTTGCTAATTTGCTAATAAACCTTCATGGTTTGCAAATATACTACTCTGTCACCCTTGTGGACCAAAATGTGCTTCACTGTCATTGATGATTTGAACTGTTGGTGTTAAGCCTCAATTCGAGACAAAGGTCCATTCACTTGAATGCAGCTTGTGTTTGAATTTGCACCATAGATTTGGATGGGGCAAACTCCACCCGGCGCTGCTCCACCTGTCCTGTCCCAAATTCTGATAGGGCCAGAGATTTTGCCCCATCAGAAGCTAGCAGGTGTCTGAAGGCAGACCCTCCTTTCATTAATCCCACCGTTTGTCATGCTGAGCTTGTACCTGTTCAAGATTCATGGCCTGCAGGTTCCAGTTTCCCATGCCATGAAAGATGGAGTAATCCCTAGCCTGAAGAAGCTCTCCGCCAGAGACAGCAAGGTAAATAAAACATATTACACATTTGGGTGAGTTTATTGCACAAAATAAAGTGGCATAAAAACTCTTATTTCACATGAACCTGACAAGTATAGAAACAGCTCCCAAGCCACCCTATAGAGTTTTACCCTTTTCATGGCCGCTAGCATTATGTGGCAATGGAGGACCAAATTAAGTGCAAGACTTGCTTAATATATGCAGCAATAAAAGGCAAATTATGCAACACATACTTTAATAGTATTATTTTCATTCATTTGAGCCAGAATCACTATTTTAGTTGACATCATTTGAGCTAGAATCACTTTTCCAACAGACTGGATGTGTTTTGCTAACACCGGGAACAGTGTTTTTTGCCTGCAATTATCCATTCTTGACTACATGCTTAGGTACTGTTTCCTTCTTTTTACAGCAGTCAATCAAACAGTAAAGTCCATCCCTTTGCTATGTTCGATAACGGTTTTCTAAAAAAAAAAAAACTTTTGACAGCTAACTACTGTATATTATGCATTTTAAATTAAAAAAAAAGACAACTTGTAGTATGGTCCAATATCACCATATCACCGTTCTGGTGACATTTCCAAACAAGCCACTTGCCTTGTGACCTTGTGGATTATGAGGTCATCAGAACAACGTAATGGCAACAGTGGATCATATTACTCCTTTACGCATTTCATGTGTCATAGTTATGTATCCCAAATATATGTATTTTTCCAACGTTGCTCTGGGTGTTCGCGCATGTTTGCATGAAAATATGTATGACGCTTTGAAGTATGTTGCTCTCTCTGAAGAAAAGGAGGTAATTTTTGGTATCTGAGGCCAACAATAGAATATTGGAGAGGGCAAAAAAGGTAATGGCTGCCCACTGCATAGCACAGGTAATTCTTAGTTTAAGCGGGTTTGCATAGTAACTTGGGGGGGTGGGGGCACGGCAAAATGCTGGACCAAGAATACTAGAGGCACTTATTGGCAATTGAGGGTCACACATGGCACACGGGCAAATGTAGCATCTGGCAGTATGCTGGAAATAGTTTCTTGAAATTAACAAATTAACTCCTAACATTAGTGGAACATTCATGCCATATGCTATCTCACTCATTGGCAAAATGCTGGCACACTGGTGGCAATTATTGGCGTATGGGTGCACCCATCGCATAAGGTGACAGAGCACCCACAGCGAAATACTGGCCTTGGACTATAAGAAGTAACTCTTGACACCCATCACATGACGGTACCCACACCTGGAAAGGTGCTGACCTGGCATAATGCGGGCAATTCTTAATTTATGGTGAAGGAAGCTTCCCTGGCATGATGATTCCCACCCTTAGCCCTAGCATGGTATTAGTAATCTTTGGTTTAAGCTCTGCAGCTGCCAGTTGGGTCGTTAGCTGCTTGCTCTTTGGTCCTCCTAGTCACCATCCTTACCTCTTCTACGGTACTTGTCTTTGAGCAGTATCCCTGCATTACTAATAGAAAATATCAGATGGATGGACACACATAAAGGAGGATGGCGACTGCCTGAGAGAGCAGATATTGCATATTTCATCTGCCCAAAATCTTTGCTATCCCACTGTTCTGTGAGTACTAAGCATAGTAGAAACTCATTCCCCTAACTTACTCCAGTTAGGATACCCCATGTGCATTACACGTTCCTGGAATAGGGTGCCTTATAAAACGTCACGGGCTTCCAGTGCTGTGCAGTTACATACTTCGTAACAAAGCTACAAGAGTACAGAAGGATCATAAAAACCCAAGTGGAAAGGAAGCAAAAACCGAGAGTGCTGGTCACCAATGGAAACAATCAGCAATGTGAACTGGGAATGTTTCTATGGGTGTCGCTTTATGTTCCAAACAGTATATTACTGGGGTACTTCATTTGCATTTTGGAATTTTTGGTCTCCAGAGGAGTAAATTATTTTCTACCCACGTTCACCGTTAGAACTATAATCTTACGTCTTTAAATTGGGTAAAATCAACACAAAAAGGTAAAAAAAAAATATAAAAATGAACAATAGTTAGGCGAGGTTGTAAGGTAGCACAGTGCCAGACAACCACTGCTCTTAAAACAAAGGTATGTGAAAACGACAAACAAAACACAGATGCGCTACATAAATGGTCTATGAATAAACTAATCCGCATTTTTCGATTACTTGGCTATTAAATTACAAATTAAACGAAAGCGCATTTTCAAATTGAGCTATGATTAAAAACAAAGCAAAGATAAGCCGTGTGTGTGCGTCTCCCCTGCTAATTTAGCCTTGAAAAGTACACAGCTAGTAAAGTGGCAGGGTCACATTTCTCAAAATGAGTGAAGCAGATTTGCACCCCTTCACAAGTTACGCAACACTGCTGGTATAGCATCCTTTATAGTGACACCTATAATTTGAGTTGCAGTCAAGTCCAATCCTTCTCAGGCACCCCTCGCTGTCACTATCCGTTACTGACAAACGACAGAGCCCAGTTTCTTAGAAACGGCTCCTTTGTCAGGCATCACATTTGTGTAGCATGTGGTATAATTTGAACACTACTGGCACTGCATTATTGCTAGGGGGCATTGAGTTTTAACCCCCTGGTTGAAAGCTTCAATCTCGAATGAACGCCCAGACGTGTGGCATTTAGTTCCCACGCCATCCACAACGCACCCAACATTGATTAAATATGCGTTCAGAGTTACAGCATCAGGCGCCATTCCAGAAACGAGGTGTCTCACATTTATGAAATCACAATGTTCTTTAGTTTCCGGGATGACGCGTAACTCACCTCAGTCGCTCCTGTCATCTGGATGGCTGTACAAGCTTCCAAGAATAACTCCTCTGTTATCGAATCATATTTCACACTTTTCAACTAGTGCCAAACTCCAGGCTGGCAGACCCAGCACTAAACCCGCATGCCTCCGATAACGTCTGCCACAGAGACAGGAACGCGTCAAATCCGTCGGTCCCAAGCAGTTACTCAAGTGCAACCTCCTGTGCCTCTGACTGACTAATAGGGACGCCACTGTAATCTGGGCTGCATGCTTCATTTGTGCTCCCTGCAACTCCGCTGGGCTTATTAGCGAAGCAAGGTTTAGGGTGCACTCTTAAAGGGGCCATGCCGAGCCCCGCAGGGCAGCGCCTTGCTCTGTGAAGTGGACTGGTATCGAATGGATGAGTAGACTGTCAGAAACATTGCATTCAATTAGTGATCAAAAACAACCTGTCATAGTGAACCAGCACAAGCGCGTGCCTCGCGCAGCAGCAGGGGGAGGGGGCCTGCCCGATTCCCTTGCAGGAGCGTGCAGCAAGGCGAGATGATTGCGACCAGATGGCGCCACCATATAGCGCCTCGCGCTCCCACAAGGGAATCGCCAGACGTGCACGCATTGCCATTGCAAGCAATGCAACGCCTGCACGTTTATGCCCCAAAGCTGTGCCGATGGCTAAAGGTCTCTCTCCTAAGCAGCACAGGCGTGTTGCATAGGCGAGACCTAAAAAGGGGGCCAGGTGGGTAGGGAAAGCAGGCAAGCACCTACAGAAGCTTCTGCTGCAGTCTTCCCTCAGCAACTGAGGTGCAGCCACGGACGGGCCTCTGGCAAGATAAGGTGGGCAAAACACCAAGCCTCGATTACGCCCTCCTTTTGTGCTTTGGACCGTCGGGACTCCACCCCTCGCCACCCCACAGTCACAAGACTTTTGATATTGGGAGCCAGACCTTACAGTGCCGCAGGCCACACCCTCCAAAAGTAGGGAGGCCTACTGAGTGGCCCACCATCTTTAGAGTGTGCCGGCCTCGCCGTGCCCCTTCATATTTGCGGGCAAGTCCCAGTTGGGGCGCATCTCAGGGCATTCTTGTAATGTGCATTACGAGCAACAATATAGGCATTCCAATCCCATGTGAATGGCAAGGTGAAAGTGGGTAGCCAAAGGACGTTCATAGCAACATTGCGATTATTAAAAAAATGAACACATGCTTTGTGACTGTGTTTGTGGTGGTCAAGTGAGGAAGCTTTAGCCCCTGCAGAAGTGCAAGGTCAAAATTTGACATCTTACAATCTGTTTGTGCAGGCTGCAGATACCTGGAACACCACCTTTAATACTCGATATCGCATTCAAAATGTGCCACTATTAGCGGTATTGTGAACCCTGTTACATTAAGGGACATGGGTGCAATGCTGGGAGATTGTGAATGCAAGAATGGGGAGTTCTGCGGTCGTATGCAGTCCTCATAGTTCCGATATAGGCAACCCTCCCTACGCAATATGAACATAGCATGACACAGGCTGGAAGGGTTGTGGCGAACAGGGAACTTTTGTTCATATTATGTGGGAAAGCCCATACCTACACGACTGCTAGAATGAAGCCTTAAATAATTAACACAAGATAACCGGGTCGGACTTGCTAGTAAGGTGCACCATCAGAAGAAATGTAAACAGTACATAACACCAAAGGAGAAACACATTTCTTCCTCTTGGCGGCATAAAAGGCAGGTCACACATTTGGGGGGAAAAGGAGCTCCAGGGCATGACCAGAGAGTATGGTTTCTGTTGGGGATGGAAAAACTACAATATGAAATACAGGACAAAGATACACAATATCAGAGACTCGAAGTCCTGTGCTATTCTTTTGGCACAGGTATGTTTGAGTCTAACTGTAAAGGCTGACAGATGCAATGAAATCAGAAAGAGGAAAGCCTGCAGAGGTGAGAATCATTTCATGGTATAAACTCTGCAAAAATTCTTGAGCACAGTTCCGCTGACAGAATGTCTCAATGAGTTCAACTCTTACCTCTGAGATATCTGGTAACCTGCTGCGACGTGTTCGAATTTCAGCAAAATCAACTCAACCTTCCAATCGTATGGGATCAGAAAACTAAGTAGCATTAAAATGGTCAATTTTTATTTATGACACCAAATAAAACAAGTTATTGATCTTAGATGAAGGCAATAAAGGGATGGGATATGTCAATGCCATCAGACTGACCCTCACTTTAACTGGGACATACAAGCACAGAGAAGCGGACTTTCAGCAGGAGCGGGATCGTCATAAAGTCCAAGTAGAAACCTCTTTGCCTTTGTACCTCACTTTTCTTACCCATGTCTGGGTCATAAATTGGAAAATCCTGGCTCAACTAGTGACTAAATCGCCCTCCTCGCTTTGGCGCCATGAACACTGACCTCAGACTCAGCTACATGCCAATGACAGGCTGAGTCTCTTTGAGGCCAACCACAGAAAAATCCCCTCAAGGTATAATTGTGCATTACATGTCTCTCATGTACATTTTTCACTACAAAGAAGTGCAATATTCAAGATGACAAACCTGAAAAAAAGATGCACAATTTTGGGGATTTTTTTAAAAGTATGAGTGTTGTCTTCAAATATCTGATGCTTAGAGAGCATTATCCCTCATGCAAACGTGAATTTGCATAAAAAGTGAAATAACTCGCATTCATGTCAAGAGGTAGATCATTCTCTCTAACCTATTTGAATTATATTTACATTTTTTAAGGTTTTCCTAATGCAGGACAAAAGCCTTGCTGTAGCCCATTTACTGGGACAGTAACACTATCTTTGCTATTTGAAGCAAAATTGATGCTGCAGACAGTACATTCTACCCAGAGTTTTTAACAAAGGTTAATCTCATTTTGAAACATTAATTCTGTTTCAAGTTTATCATTCATGAAATTAGTCCCTTGATCTCAGATGGTGAATATTAAGCCCTTGCTGATTCAAGAGTGGCTGTGTGAACATACAGCAACTAAGTCACACTTTTGTTTTTCATTTTAAGAATGCAATCAATCATATCAATCATATAATTTGTAAAGCGCACTACTCACTCATGAGGGTCTCAAGGCGCTGGGGTGGGGAATGCTGCTAGGAATGATGCAGGAATTTGGGTTTATGGTTGAGGGGGATGTCAACCCTTCTAAAGCAATAACTGCAATCCTTGTCAGAGTGAACCACAAAAAGTCACAAAATTAACCCTTGCTTAACCATCTTGTAGCCAGGCACAAAATTATTCAGGCTTAACTTAAGGGCAATGTGTTAAGCATTTATGCAGCACCAAAGTAGTTCTAATGCCTAAACCTCACACCCAGGATGGTAAGAGAGAGATGAGGTTTTGCGTAGACTACAGGGGTCTCAATGCTGTCACTAAGACAGATGCCCATCCAATACCAAGAGCAGATGAACTCATTGACAGATTGGCTTCTGCCAAGTTCTTGAGTACATTTGGCCTGACAGCTGGTTATTGGCAAATCAGGTTAGCTGAGGATGCCAAGGCCAAGACAGCATTTTCTACCCCAGGAGGTCATTACCAATTTGTGGTGATGCCCTTTGGTTTGAAAAATGCACCTGCCACTTTTCAAAGGTTGGTGAACCAATTTCTCACTGGGTTGGATGACTTTTGTGCAGCATATCTAGATGATATTGCTGTCTTTAGCTCCACCTGGGAGGATCACCTGATCCACCTGAGGAAAGTTTTAGAGGCCCTGCAAAAGGCAGGCCTCACTATCAAGGCTACTAAGTGCCAGATAGGGCAGAGTCAAGTTGTATACTTGGGCCACCTTGTAGGTGGAGGCCAAGTTCAACCTCTGGAGAGCAAGATACAGGCCATAAAGGACAGGGCTCCTCCAACCACCCAGACACAGGTCAGAGCTTTCTTGGGCCTGTCTGGTTATTACAGAAAATTTGTCAGAAATTATGGAACCATTGTGACTCCACTTAATGACCTGACAAGTAAGAAAATGCCAAAGAAAGTTCAGTGGACAGTCAGCTGTCAGAAGGCATTCGATGACCTAAAGCAGGCCATGTGCACTGCACCTATTCTCAAGAGTACAGACTACTCCAAGCCATTCATTGTCCAAACAGATGCTTCTGAGTTGGGTGTGGGAGCTGTTCTATCTCAGTTGAATATTGATGGTCATGACCAGCCCATTGCTTTTATAAGCAGAAGGCTGACCCCTAGAGAGAAACGTTGGTCAGCTATTGAGAGGGAGGCCTTTGCTGTGGTTTGGGCCCTGAAGAAGTTGAGGCCATACCTGTTTGGTACTCACTTCAAAGTTCAGACCGACCATAAGCCCCTCTTATGGCTAAATCAAATGAAGGGTGAAAACCCCAAACTTCTTAGGTGGTCCATTTCCCTACAGGGGATGGACTTTACAGTGGAGCACCGCCCAGGGACTGACCATGGTAATGCAGATGGTCTCTCCAGGTACTTCCACTTAGAGCAAGAAGACTCACCTGGTCAAGGTTAGTTTAATGTCCCTAAGTTTGGGGGGGGGGGTTATGTAGGAGAGTGGGGTCTGCAATCCCATGGCCACCCCAGATTTTTGCTTTTTGCTTCACTGATTTACGACTTTCCCTGGCTGTGGGCCTGCTAATCAGACCCACAGCCTAGCTGTTCTCTCTCTAAATTACAACCATGTACCTTAGGTTCATTTTACCAATTGGTACTGGGCCACCTTATCAGTCCCTGTACAGCATACCTTAGGTATCCAGGGCATAGGTGTACCCAGGGCCTACCAGGGGCTGAAGCATGTATTATGCCACCCCTGGCTGGCTACCCAAACAGACACAACTGGCTGCACGACAGCTGGGGCAAGGTGGTGTAATCACCCTTTGCTTTAGATATAGTATGCCTATATCTAACCCTAAAATGGACACATATATTCCTATCAGTCACTCCTTTGGAAGGCCTTATCAATCCTGAAGGCAGAGTGCTTGGAATTATGTGAGATGGTGCTCTGGCATGAGCTGAGCCCGTTTACAGCTTGCGGAACCAAGTCCAAATAGCTGTTCCATGATAACGCTATACCATATACTCTTAAGTGCATTATAATCCTCGCGGTTAAATGCTAACTTTGGTATAGCTTTATCAAAACATGTCGAGTAAGGTGTCATACGAATTGGAATACTAACCCCTCGCCAATTCTGGTGACGGGGTTAGCATTCCACCCTTCTAGAGGGACACGACATGTATGTAACTGTGAACCCCGGTTAAAGTCAGACATAGCCTCAGCTCCACAAAATGGATGCTGCCACTGAGACACAAGTCTGCCCTCCTGCTGCTGGGAGTCCTTCCAGCAACGGAGGCCTGGACAAAGGGTTTCCTGTCAGGGGCGGTGCTAGCACCATCCCAGACAGGATTTTGTGTATCCCAGGTAGGCAGGGCTGAAAGGAAGGTGACTGCAAGTGGCACCCCGGTGCTCACTGTGCATATGCCGGCTCAAACCAGTTCCAGGGGCACACCAGCCCCTGAGCTGGGGAGAGACTGGACAAAGGAGAGGGGTGTAACCACCCCCCTCCTGGTCCCACCCATAGGGCAGGACCTAGTCGCGTGCCAGCCCCTTTTCTTAGGATAAAGATAGGAGCAGGCCCCCTTCCCAAATTGGATCATTCTGAATCTTGAAACTACTTTCCACGAAAGGAACTCTTGACTCTTCTGAAGACTCTCCCTTGTGGCTAAGGAGTAGCCACCCTGCACCAGCAGGCACCAATGAAGCTCTTGCGGTTTGCTGTAAGTCCATCCTCCGGATCAAGACTGCCCAGCTCGACGAGACCCGGATTCCCTGCCATCTCTGACCTCTACCTACATCATCCAGCCCAGCTGAGATTCGTGGGTGTGACGAGACCCGTGGGACCGGCCATCTTCAAGACCTGCACGACGCTTCTCCAGCACGACCCCCGAGAGACCCTCGAGTAAGTGCACTGGGGTTTGAGAAGCCCTAACCCTAAGCAGCTCCAGCACCGAAGTCCAGCCGCCCAGCATCCACGAGATCTGCGTGGGGCCCTTCTGCTTCTTGGCTGCTTGCCACGTTGTCCGGTCACTTGCCCGTTGGCTAGTGACCCTCTACACGACGTACCATGACGATTTCACTGCTGGTCTGGTTGCTCCAGACTGGCCCTTGCTCCCTCCCAAGAGAGGAGCACCCCGAACCCTCCTGGTCCACTCCAGACGCCATCTTGACTCCACCGAGTGGGCTTGCCTTTGCCAAGGGTTGTTGCTCAAATCCTGAGTCCAGCATCGCCGACAGCCGACAGCCTCGTGGGACAGCTCGCACCTCCAGCCTGGACGCCGACAACGCCTCCTAGCCCGTGTGACTGCAGAGTCCAGCGTCGCCCACTCACCTGGTCGAGGTGACTTCATCCGGTGCCATCCTGGTGCCCACATAATCACTGGCTAGTGATTAAGAACTAAGTCCCCTCTGCTTTCAGGTCGTCTCCTTCACTGATCCAGCCTTGGATCACACCAAACTTCTTCACTGGTCGCCTGCCAGCAACTTCTTCTTTCAGGCTCCATAGACTTCAACGAGGATTCCCGACGTCTTTTGAACCCTATGCAGCCGCGGCCCCTGGGCTATGTAACTTGAGTATTTCGGTACTCCAGCACAGGTTCACTATCCAAGTGTCCAGATCCTTTGTCGTTTTTAGTCTACCTAATCGGATTCGTCCGGAAACAGTAACTTTAGAAACGCTAGCATCCATAGACTTCTTCCCGCATCCCGCGTGAGAGTGCACACTCTGCACACGATCTCCCTAATCCTCCTGCTCGTAATCTTAAGGTTCAGTAGTGTAGTCCTAGCGATCCTGAAGCCTCTGGATCTTGTTACTTACCTGTTAGCATTTCGCATTCCACTTTTTGTGTATATGGTTTTTCGTGCCCCTCGGGCACTTGTGTAAATTGTGCAACTTAAAGTATTTTCGTAAGAGTTTTGTATTGTGCTTAGCTCCCTGACTCATAAAGAGTTCAGGGTAGAACTGTTATTAATAAATATCCTATATTTTTATAACAACTTGTGTGGTGTCCTTTCACTTGGTGTTCAAGGGGTATATGTGATGGTAAAACAGCTGGCTTAACACGCCCTCTAGAGTTTAGCCTGAAGACTGCTCGTGTCCATGCTACTAGGATAGCTGGTCTAAAAGGTTGACTTACAACCAATCATCAATAAGGGTTGTTTGGTATGATACAAAGTGATCACTAAAATAGTGAGCACTATATATCAGGCCAACTTCTCACAGTGATGACCTGTCAAAATCGATAACTGAGCTGAGGTGCTTCCCTGTAAGATATCTCTGCCACTTGTTAGATAGTATGCTGAAAGCATCTTTACAATCTTCAGACCTAATGAAGAATGCTATTGACTTTTTAGTCCATTTTGATGCACTGTTTTGTTATGCGCTGGAACTAAAACGCAAATATTTCTCATTTTGTACTTTGTGTGGCATCAAAGAGTCATCCCAACTATGTCACTTAGTTGATGGTTCTTTTCCATGGGAAGTGGCTGTGAATGCTATATTATCCATGTGGCAACCGTTTACAGAATTTTTGCTGAGTGATGATGCCAAAAGCAAAAAATGTGATGCTCTTTGGTCGTATATTGATAGTGATGTGAAAATAAAACTCTACTGCATTCTTAGATTTGTACAGGAAACATAACTGCTGTAGAGGACATAATAAAAAAACTAAAGTCTGAAAACACCCTTGTCTGCCAAGTGTTCAGCATAATTGGTGTAGATGTGAAACATCTCATTGAGGTAAGGCTGGGTGACACCTTTAGTGAATTTGGCACTGGAAAATGTTCCATGTTAGAGTACTTGCCACTTGGTAAGCAAAGCAATGTTGAAGAGAAATTCAGGAACTTTTATTTTATAATGTATGAGAAATGACTTGCAATGATGCATCAAAATGTCCCCTCGCCAACCATGGCATTTGAAGTCAATGAAACCTCACTGTGGTACTCTGTACAAGTTCTAGATCCCTTCTTTAAAGGGAATCTTCTCCGTAGTTTCAAAAGTGCTGCTTCTTTTTTGACCGCTTCAATAACTTTGAGGGCATAAGCACCCAGTTCGAGGCAAATGTTGCAAAACCTGCCCAGAGAATCGAATCTTCAAGTGCACCAGTATTGGCATGGAAAGCTATGTCAGTGGCCAGAGTTAGCAAATTGTGAACTGGCTGTTTTGGTGTTGCCCGTCTCAAGTACCAATGTTGAGAGGGCCTTTTCACAGAAAAAAGTTTACATAGGAAGGAAAGAGCGAGTGCACATGACCAAAGACTCACTGAAGAAGTATTCTATAATGCACTACAATAAGTTTGATTTGCAAAAATGTATTTGTACCTCATATACACTGTATGTACACTGTCTATATACCATGCACTATCAGTGCAGAACACAAGCAATAATAAAAGCAAAATGTTCCATAAACACTGGAAAAACACTGTTTCTGTTGTTTTTAATGGCGTGAACATGTGTAACCACTGATAACCACTGTTTTTAAGGTATTGAAATCACCTGAAAACACTGAAAAAACCCCACCAGAATTTACCAAAAATAGAAACTGAAAACAGGAAAGCATAATAATATATCACCCCCTTTTGAGGCACTCAAAATAGTGGTGGTTACCTGAGAGTTGTAGACAAGACTGTGGTGAAGAATATTATCTACACATAAACATGGACTCGATATTATCGAATGCCAACCTATTTTCAAGGTGAGCACCGATGTCCACCGTCCATACAACCTGTGTTATTTTACCCACAATGATGAACTCTTTCATCCCTCCCTACAATGACCCGCCCAAGCTAACTGGGTGTCTGGTTGGTTTAAAAGCTCATGGAAGTGAGAGAAGGAAGGCTTTATGGTGGTGGAACTTGCGCCGAAAATAAAGTGGGATTTAGTTTATTAGTTGGGTTCAAAGTAGGATCCTTAGTAGTTTGTCCTTGATGTTTGGTGGAAACGCATCAACAGAGCAATTGGAAATTCGTTTGTCACTGTTTACCTCCTGATTAATTCATGGTCCTTGTTCCTGCCTTTGGGGGCGCTACAGATTTTAACTGATCAATTTCCCATTGCATCCCTACTGCTGATAAAGCCACACATTTCTCTGCCTGAATTTGAGCAGTATGAAAGAGAATCACACAGTGTCCCACTTTCCATTTGTCCGAACCCTCCCTATGGAAACATTGCTTGGCCAAACACCTTTTCCATCAGGGCCCAAATTTGAACAGGGAAATCTATTTTGGCATTGGCAGTAGAGGAAGATGGCGATATTTGGACTAAATCAAAGGAAAGTAATGACTGAAATTAGGAAATATAATACTGCATGAAAGATAGCTTATCACTCTGTCGAAGCCATGGGTTATAGGGGAAAGAAAATACTCCTATATTTTTTTCTCTCATTTAAACAGCCAATTAACAAGGAAGCCTGCTTAATCATAGCATCCCCATCCTCAGCTTTTGCCCCAGCCCAGTTTCACCAGCAAAATGGCCAATATTTGAGGTGCAGAATAAAGCACAGGGGCCTGAATGTTAACTAGGGAAGAGGGCTTCTGTAGCTGAGGATGATATGCAGACAAGGGACTTCTTCTCTTGCACATCAGGGATATCCACGAGTGAGTCTGACCCCAAAAGATATTTTTGCCCTGGTCCTCTTGCAACAAGACATCAGTGGCCTGATACATAAAATACTATGCAAGTGCAAAGCCAGTGCAACTGACTTTGCAAATGTAACATATGGATTCGCAAAAGCACAATAGCCACCATTCAAAGATTCCACTTGCCCCTCCCTCCCAACACACTCTACCCCACCTAAGCAGCCTGAGACCACACATTCAAGTTTTTGGTTAGAGATTCTTAAATCTCAGGCCGTATCTTTTAAGAATCACTCAAGCCGTATTTTTTAAGAATCACTCAAGCATAGTAAACAACTTTATGCAACATCACACAAGCAAACTATAATCCAATTTTACATAATGTTTACATCACTCCCCATGTTTAACAGAGTCAACTATACATTGAGTCCCCTAACCCCTCTACTACCCCAGTAATCAAATTCTGTGAGCTCATGGTTGGCCTGCACCAAGATCCGATCCAACCCCCAAAGGGCCAGTGAGACCAAGCGTAAACGCACATGCGTAAGGCTGGGCACATAGGCCGAGGAGCGACAACTTAACTACCAATTGCAGCTTCTCTAAAAAATGCTGCAAGCCCCCCCCCTTTGAGGTCCCATTGACACTGATAAAAAATACATTTTGTGAAATGCGCAGGGTGACTCTGAAAAGTGCCTGCCAACCATGAATTCACCCCACTTCAATACGACAAAACGCATTTGGAATACTCAACAGAATATGCAAATGTAAAAGGAAGTTAGGGACACTACAGGCAACAACACAATAACTAAAGGAACGAGCACCAATGGCCACCAAGAGTACACACCAATTCCCCAGCTACAAACAAGCATTGGCATAGCCAATAGGTCTCGCCTTTGGGACCTTATAAGTATGTAATTATGCAGCACAATATCCTTGGTGCAACACCAACTGTTGCATGGCCAAACACTTATAATGTCCCAAAGGCGAGACCTATTGGCTATGCCAATGCTGGTTTTCCTGGCCCTAGAGTTCAGCTCTCAAGCAAATATATTCTTACTCTTCGCCTGAAGGAACCTTCATTTGGTTCTACCTTTATAGGCTTTACTTGTTGACACCTGCTGCTTAAACTTCTCCCAACCTAATTTGCATACTCAGCTTAGCATTAGGCAATTTCCCTTTAAGGCACACTGAACCTAATTCAATTTGCATATGGCATTCCTTAAATAACCAGTCTTTGTACTTGTTCTTTTAGCTCACTTTCGATTACACCAACCTTTGCTGTATATGGTGATTATTTATTTATGACTAACTCAAATGATTTTAAGTTTTTAACTTTGCTAATTTTCTAATAAATCTTCATGGTTTGCAAATATATTACTCTGTCACCCTTGTGGACCAAAATGTGCTTCACTGTCATTGATGATTTGAACTGTTGGTGTTAAGCCTCAATTCGAGACAAAGGTCCATTCACTTGAATGCAGCTTGTATTTGAATTTGCACCATAGATTTGGATGGGGCAAACTCCACCCGGCGCTGCTCCACCTGTCCTGTCCCAACTTCTGATAGGGCCAGAGATTTCGCCCCATCAGAAGCTAGCAGGTGTCTTAAGGCAGACCCTCCTTTCATTAATCCCACCGTTTGTCATGCTGAGCTTGTACCTGTTCAAGATTCATGGCCTGCTGGTTCCGGTTTCCCATGCCATGAAAGATGGAGTAATCCCTAGCCTGAAGAAGCTCTCCGCCAGAGACAGCAAGGTAAATAAAACATATTACATATTTGGGTGAGTTTATTGCACAAAATAAAGTGGCATAAAAACTCTTATTTCACTTGAACCTGACAAGTATAGAAACAGCTCCCGAGCCACCCTATATAGTTTTACCCTTTTCATGGCCGCTAGCATTATGTGGCAATGGAGGACCAAATTAAGTGCAAGAATTGCTTAATGTATGCAGCAAGAAAAGGCAAATTATACAACACATCCTTTAATAGTATTATTTTCATTCATTTGAGCCAGAATCACCATTTTAGTTGACATCATTTGAGCTAGAATCACAATTTCAGTTGACATCTGCAAATTGGGTGTAAATTATGAGGCTAATATGGGAAACCCATAATTGTGCTGTAAATGCTGTGGTCACAGATTCACATAATAATTCCGTTGCTTTATGAACACTCTATTTATGAAAGTTACAAAACAAACATTTTAATTCCAACCAGTGTCCACTGTTACCTGTATCTTGAAGAAAACAACTTCAACAATCACTTTCCCAACAAACTGAATGTGTTTTCCTAACACCGGGAACAGTGTTTTTTGCCTGCAATTATCCATTCTTGACTACATGCTTAGGTACTGTTTCCTTCTTTTTACAGCAGTCAATCAAACAAACAATAAAGTCCATCCCTTCGCTATGTTCGATAACGGTTTTCTAAAAAAAAAACAAAAAACCTTTTGAGAGCTATCTACTGTATATTATGCATGTTAAATAAAAAAAAAGGCAATGTGTAGTATGGTCCCATATTACCATCTCACCGTTCTGGTGATATTTCCAAACAAGCCACTTGCCCTTTGACCTTGTGGATTATGAGGTCATCAGAACCACGTAATGGCAACAGTGGATCATATTACTCAGTTACGCATTTCATGTGTCATAGTTATGTATCCCAAATATATGTATTTTTCCAACGTTGCTCTGGGTGTTAGCGTATGTTTGTGTGAAAATATGTATGACGCTTTGAAGTCTGTTGCTCTCTCTGAAGTAAAGGAGGTAATTTTTGTTATCTGAGCCCAAAAATAGAATATTGGAGAGGGCAAAAATGGTAATGGCCGCCCACTGCATAGCACAGGTAATTATTAGTTTATGCGGGTTTGCATAGTAAATTGGGGGGGGGGGGGGATCGAGCACGGCAAAATGCTGGACCAAGAATACTAGAGGCAATTATTGGCAATTGAGGGTCACACATGGGACACGGGCAAATGTGGATTCTGGCAGCATGCTGGAAATTGTTTATTGAAATTAACTCCTAACATTAGTGGAACATCCATGCCATATGCTATCTCACTCATTGGCAAAATGCTGGCACACTGAGGGCAATTATTGGCGTATGGGTGCACCAATCGCATGAGGCGAC
The DNA here is from genome assembly GCF_964261635.1 of Lissotriton helveticus. Lineage (NCBI taxonomy): Eukaryota > Metazoa > Chordata > Amphibia > Caudata > Salamandridae > Lissotriton > Lissotriton helveticus. The sequence goes on from NC_136070.1 coordinate 810,018,675, forward strand.
AGAGCACCCACAGTGAAATACTGGCCTTGGACTATTAGAAGTAACTCTTGCCACCCATCACATGACGGTACCCACACCTGGAAAGGTGCTGACCTGGCATAATGCTGGTAATTCTTAATTTATGGTGAAGGAAGCTTCCCTGGCATGATTATTCCCACCCTTAGCCCTAGCATGGTATTAGTAATCTTTGGTTTAAGCTCTGCAGCTGCCAGTTGGGTCGTTAGCTGCTTGCTCTTTGGTCCTCCTAGGCACCATCCTTACCTCTTCTACTGTACCTGTCTTTGAGCAGTATCCCTGCATTACTAATAGAAAATATCATATGGATGGGCACACATAAAGGAGGATGGCGACTGCCCGAGAGAGCAGATATTGCATATTTTATCTACCCAAAATCTTTGCTATCACACTGTTCTGTGAGTACTAAGCATAGTAGAAGCCCATTCCCCTAACTTACTCCAGTTAGGATACCCCATGTGCATTACACGTTCATGGAATAGGGTGCCTTATAAAACGTCACGGGCTTCCAGTGCTGTGCAGTTACGTACAAAGCTACAAGAGTACAGAAGGATCTTAAAAACCCAAGTGGAAAGGAAGCAAAAACCGAGAGTGCTGGTCACCCATGGAAACAATCAGCAATGTGAACTGGGAATGTTTCTATGGGTGTTGCTTTATGTTCCAAACAGTATATTACTGGGGTACTTCATTTGCATTTTGAAATTTTTGGTCCCCAGAGGAGTAAATTATTTTCTATCCACGTTTACCATTAGAACTATAATCTTATGTCTTTAAATTGGGTAAAATCAACACAAAAAGGTAAAAAAAATATATATAAAAATGAACAATAGTTAGGCGAGGTTGGAAGGAAGCACAGTGACAGACAACCACTGCTCTTAAAACAAAGGTATGTGAAAATGACAAACAAAACACAGATACTCTACATAAACGGTCTATGAATAAACTAATCCGCATTTTTCGATAACTTGGCTATTAAATTACAAATTAAACGGAAGCGCATGTTCAAATTGAGCTATGATTGAAAACAGAGCAAAGATAAGCCGTGTGTGTGCGTCTCCCCTGCTAATTTAGCCTTGAAAAGTACACAGCTAGTAAAGTGGCAGGGTCACATTTCTCAAAATGAGTGAAACAGATTTGCACCTCTTCACAAGTTACGCAACACTGCTGGTATAGCATCCTTTATGGTGACACCTATAAATTGAGTTGCAGTCAAGTCCAATCCTTCTCAGGCACCCCTCGCTGTCACTATCCATTACTGACAATCGACAGAGCCCAGTTTCTTAGAAACGGCTCCTTTGTCAGGCATCACATTTGTGTAGCATGTGGTATAATTTGAACTCTACTGGCACTGCATTATTGCTAGGGGGCATTGAGTTTTAACCCCCGTGGTAGAAAGCTTCAATCTCGAATGAACGCCCAGACGTGTGCCATTTAGTTCCCAGGCCATCCACAACGCACCCAACATTGATTAAATATGCGTTCAGAGTTACAGCATCAGGCGCCATTCCAGAAACGAGGTGTCTCACATTTATGAAATCACAATGTTCTTTAGTTTCCGGGATGACGCGTAACTCACCTCAGTCGCTCCTGTCATCTGGATGGCTGTACAAGCTTCCAAGAATAACTCCTCTGTTATCGAATCATATTTCACACTTTTCAACTAGTGCCAAACTCCAGGCTGGCAGACCCAGCACTAAACCCGCATGCCTCCGATAACGTCTGCCACGGAGACAGGAACGCGTCAAATCCGTCCGTCCCAAGCAGTTACTCAAGTGCAACCTTCTGTGCCTCTGACTGACTAATAGGGACGCCACTGTAATTTGGGCTGCACGCTTCATTTGTGCTCCCTGCAACTCCGCTGGGCTTATTAGCGTAGCAATGTTCAGGGTGCACTCTTAAAGGGGCCATGCCGAGCCCCGCAGGGCAGCGCCTTGCTCTGTGAAGTGGACTGGACGATGAATGGATGAGTAGACTGTCAGAAACATTGCATTCAATTAGTGATCATAAACAACCTGTCATAGTGAACCAGCACAAGCGCGCGCCTCGCGCAGCAGCAAGGGGAGGAGGCCTGCCCGATTCCCTTGCAGGAGCGTGCCGCAAGGCGCGATGATTGCGACCAGATGGCACCACCATATAGCGCCGCGCGCTCCCACAAGGGAATCGCCAGACGTGCGCGCGTTGCCTTTGCAAGCAATGCAACGCCTGCACGTTTATGCCCCAAAGCTGTGCCGATGGCTAAAGGTCTCTCTCCTACGCAGCACAAGCGCGTTGCGTAGGCGAGACCTAAAAAGGGGGCCAGGTGGGTAGGGAAAGCAGGCAAGCACCTACAGAAGCTTCTGCTGCAGGCTTCCCTCAGCAACTGAGGTTTAGCCACGGACGGGCCTCTGGCAAGATAAGGTGGGCAAAACACCAAGCCTCGATTACGCCCTCCTTTTGTGCTTTGGACCGTCGGGACTCCACCCCTCGCCACCCCACAGTCACAAGACTTTCGATATTGGGAGCCAGGCCTTACAGTGCCGCAGGCCACACCCTCCAAAGTAGGGAGGCCTACTGAGTGGCCCACCATCTTTAGAGTGTGCCCGGCCTCGCCGTGCCCCTTCATATTTGCGGGCAAGTCCCAGTTGGGGCGCATCTCAGGGCATTCTTGTAATGTGCATTACGAGCAACAATATAGGCATTCCCATCCCATGTGAATGGCAAGGGGAAAGTGGGTAGCCAAAGGACGTTCATAGCAACATTGCGATTATGAAAAAAATTAACAAATGCTTTGTGACTGTGTTTGTGGTGGTCAAGTGAGGAAGCTTTAGACCCTGCACAAAGTGCAAGGTCAAAATTTGACATCTTACAATCTGCTTGTGCAGGCTGCAGATACCTGGAACACTACCTTTAGTACTTGATATCGCATTCAAAATGTGCCACTATTAGCGGTATTGTGAACCCTGTTACATTAAGGGACATGGTGCAATGCAGGGAGATTGTGAATGCAAGAATGGGGAGTTCTGCTTTCCTACGCAGTCCTCATTGTGCCAATATAGGCAACCCTCCCCACGCAATATGAACATAGCATACACTGTAATAAATAAACTTACAAAAACAGCTTTGTTGGAAAGCAGTTTGCTGCAGGTTTATTTCGTACAAGGAGTATGCCAACGTGGTGGGTTTGTTTTGGCAGCGATGCAACACTTTTCATAAATAAGGCCCTCTGTGATCAGACACAGGCTGGAAGGGTTGTGGTGAACAGGGAACTTTAGTTCATATTATGTGGGAAAGCCCATACCTACACGACTGCTGGATGAAGTCTTAAATAATTAACACACGATAACCGGGACTTGCTAGTAAGGTGCACCATCAGAAGAAATGTAAAAAGTACAGAACACCAAAGGAGAAACACATTTCTTCCTCTTGGCGGCATAAAAGGCAGGTCACACATTTTGGGGGAAAAGAAGCGCCAGGGCAAGACCAGAAAGTATGGTTTCTGTTGGGGATGGAAAAACTACAATATGAAACACAGGACACAAAGATAAACAATATCAGAGGCTAGAAGTCCTGTGCTGTGCTTTATGGCACATGATTGTTTGCGTCTAACTGTAAAGGCTGACAGATACAATGATATCAGAAAAAGGAAAGCCTGCAGAGGTGAGAATCATTTCATGGTATAAACTCTGCAAAAAAAGATTTGACCACAGTTCCGCTGGCAGAATGTCTCAATGAGTTCAACTCTTACCTCTGAGAAATCTGGTAACCTGCTGCTGACGTGTTCGAATTTCAGCAAGATCAACTTAGCCTTCCAATCTTATGGGGTTAGAAAACTGAGTAGCATTAAAATGGTTCATTTTTATTTATGACACTATATAAAACAAGTTATTGATCTTAGATGAAGGCAATAAAGGGATGGGATATGTCAATGTCATCAGACTGGCCTACATAGCCTTGACCCTCACTTTAACTGGGCCATACAAGCAGGGCTCGAGTCGGGGGTCCACGCGGGTGGGGGGGAACAGCGTTTACAATGCAACTTTTACAACGAAGTACCTTTACGACGCAACCATTACAACGCAACATTTACAACGACTTGCGATGTGGTGCGCTCTAGGATAGGGAATAGTTTTAATTTACTATCCAACACCTTCCCTACTATCCACGGAGACTGGAGTTGGAATAGTAAATTAAACTATTCACTATCCAGCGCCCCTCAACGCAAGTCGTTGTAACGACTTGCGTTGTAAAACTTGCGTCGTAAAGGCATGCGTTGTAAAAGCATGCGTTGTAACGACGTACATCCCGCGGGTGGACGTTGTCCCCCCACTCTTTTCACAGGGTGGACGCCGTCCCCCCTGCCAAGAACTTGGGCCCCACAGGGTGTGGATGAAAAAGGATATCGTTCGTGTAAGCAGTATTGTCCTAATTGCAGTAATATGAAACGGCGTTCATTGGCTGTCCTGTGACTTTAAAACACAACTCGGCGAAGGACTGGGTTAATTGCGCTGCATTCTCGGCGATTCTTTGCTATCTAGTGTGGGTATTCGATTTAGCTGCAGGGCAGCTTCCTCTAGTAAAGCAGAGTCCCCAGCTTTCCCACAGTCTTGTGTGAGTAGTTCCCTCAGTCCAGGTTTTTACTCTGTATACGATGTCTTTATTTGCGCATTCTCTAATGGTATAAGCAGGACTATAAGTTCCAGAATACAGAGTAAAAACTTGGACTGAACATATGAAACGTGCGAGTTCTGCTTTTCATGGCGTCAATTACATATTGTCAGTCCCCCCACTTCTTTTTATAGGACTTGTGCCCTGCATATATAAGCACAGAGAAGCGGACGGTCAGCAGGAGCTGGATCATCATAAAGTCCCAGAAGAAACCCCTTTGACTTTGTACCTCACTTTTCTTACCCATGTCTGGGTCATAAATTGGAAAATCCTGGCTCAACTAGTGACTAAATCGCCCTCCTCGCTTTGGTGACATGAACACTGACCTCAGACTCCGCTACATGCCGATGACAGGCTGAGTCTCTGTGAGGCCAACCACAGAAAAATCCCCTCAAGGTATAATTGTGCATTACATGTCTCTCATGTACATTTTTCACTACAAAGAAATGTAATATTCAAGATAACAAACCTGAAAAAAAGATGCAACATTTTGGGATTTTTTTAAAAGCATGAGTGTTGTCTTCAAATATCTGATGCTTAGAGCATTATCCCTCATGCAAATGTGAATTTGCATAAAAAGTGAAACAACTCGCATTCATGTCAAGAGGTAGATCATTCTCTCTAACTTATTTGAATTATATTTACATTGTTAACGTTTTCCTGATGCAGGACAAAAGCCTTGATGTAGCCCATTGACTGGGACAGTAACACTATCTTTGCTATCCCTGAAGAGGTGTTGAAGCAAAATTGATGCTGCAGACAGTACATTCTACCCAAAGGTTAATCTCATTTTGAAACATTAATTCGTTTTCAAGTTTATCATTCATGAAATTAGTCCCTTGATCTCAGATGGTGAATATTAAGCCCTTGCTGATTGAGATTCAAGAGTGGCTGTGTGAACATACAGCAACTAAGTCACCCTTTTGTTTTTCATTTTAAGAATGCAATCAATCAATCAATCATATCATTTGTAAAGCGCACTACTCACCCGTGAGGGTCTCAGGTGCTGGGGTGGGGAATGCTGCTAGGAATGTACTCACCCGTGAGGGTCTCAGGCGCTGGGGTGGGGAATGCTGCTAGGAATGATGCAGGAATTTGGGTTTATGGTTGAGGGGGATGTCAACCCTTCTAAAGCAATAACCGCAATCCTTGTCAGAGTGAACCACAAAAAGTCACAAAATTACCCCTTGCTTAACCATCTTGTAGCCAGGCACAAAAGTATTCAGGCTTAACTTAAGGGCAATGTGTTAAGCATTTATGCAGCACCAAACAAAAACAAAGTGAAAACACAACACACGAAAAATCTGACATCAAATTAGAAAACTAGAGAAAACTTTAATAACTTATTTGACACCATAAGACAAAAATCCAATCAATACAACCCGGGTTATGAATTCTTCAAGTTTTCAATGAAAATGAGTGTCTAAAAAATCAAAGCGCCAACTGCTGACATCTAGTCACGCAAGACCGGGGCTAAGTGAAAAGTTAGGGTTGACTGTGATGGTGCGCTGTTCGGATACATGAAGATACATGAGGTGGATTGGAGCTTGTCTCTGCTTGACTTCAGACTTAGAAGAAATTTCTAAGAAAAATCTTTGAGAAACTAAAGTTAGGCAGGGGCAGGTGGCTTAGTCAACTAATGCGTCCACTGTATGGACCTGTGCTTGACCTCATGGTCATAGGTTCAAATCCTGGCGAGTCCACTCAGCCTTTGATCTTTCTGAGGTTGATACATTGAGTACAATTGAGTTGAGCAACAATAAACACCTGTTATATAGCATCAAGATGCCCACGGGTGAGTGAACGGGTGGTTTATAAATACTTATAGTACAAAAGCAACAGGAGTGTAACCCTTAGACCATGTTGAGATCTCGGTAAGTAAGAAAAAAACACCCATTAATCGACTACTCAGTCCTAAAGATGATTCTGATTCAACAGGATCGAAACGTCGTCGACCAATCCAGCGCAAATTCACGGCGCAAAATGCAATATGGTTCAGAGAAAATCACTGACCAAACTTTGATCTCATGTGTAATTAACAATTGTTGAACCATATATCTTTGTACATCATTTTTCCCATTGTCACATTGCGCCTTTTTGCTGTTCTTTCACTTGTCACTTGCGCCGTCACCTTGTGTCACAAGCACATTAGTGCACCAGTTCTCTTAGGGTGGCCCTTGCAATTCTTTGCACAGTGCTGATACACCTGCCATTTATTGTATATAATTCATTTTTGCAATATATGATGCCATGAGCACTTTTCAAACCTTACCACAAGTCTCCCTTTTCCTTTCTTGTAATGTTTTATACATGCATATATACTTGCCTTCCTAAAATAATACCGGTTGAGGCATTGTTCTTATTTTTTTTATTTTTTTATAAATACTTATGTTATGCTGTGTTAAAGTTCAGAGGAGCAAGGCAGTCAGGAGTGTCCAAGGAGGAGGTGTCATCATCACGGAGCAACTGGACCAAGTCACAGTGAAGATTTCTACATTCAGATTTAGTAATTTTTTGGGTAGTCGTAAACCTCCAGCAGGACGACACTGGAGGCTGTAGCCAATGAGAGTATATTCCTCTGCAGAGGGGGCACTGAACAGGATTTGCTGCTGCGGAGATGAACGTGGGGGAGCTACTGCGAAGTGAGGCAGACTAGTGATGCACCTTGGGTACATCGGCGAGCAAGCAGGTCCCAGTCTCCTGTTATTTTTCAGACCACTCATTAGTGGAAACTTTTTTACGCCACAAGTTGTGTTCTGAGGCTGTTTGGGCACCTTTAGCAACACTTCAAATGGTCCAGGACTTGGTGGGCACCACTTGGAAGGTATGACTCACTCCAGGCAGGGTCCAAATCCAGCGTTCAAGTTATTGGAGGTTTTTGCGTCCCTGTAGTTCACAGCAGGTGGCCAGCCAACTAGCGTATGAAGTCACTCTGGTAGTCTGGGGATGAAGCAGCAATCAGTAGAAGTCTTATGTGTCATGTATAATTAAAACATTTCTAGCCTTTTACTCTATGGTTGTGACTTACTATCTAAGAAGGAATTAGCCTCCCTTCAGACTACAGAAACAAAAATTTGGATAAATGGTTGGGCCCAGCAAAACAAACCATCAATAGTGGGTTGAGGGTGGAGTTGGGACTGACCAATATTAAATTTAAGGGCCAGCAAAAGACTGCAAATTACTTGTTGAGCTTGTTGAAAGCTGAAGAAGGATCAGTCAGTTCTGGTTAAAAATAAGTGTGCAGTATGACATAAAGGAGCCATTACCAACTAATTTGGCTAACATAACAAAAGGCCTTGACATGGAAAAGCTTGTTAGCCTAAAGGTCATTTCAGGAGTATGTAGGAACATATGTTAAAAAGGTTGTTTAAATAACATCTATTGACATTAATCGTTAGGACTGCCAGGGTCGATCACAGCTGGCTCATCTGATGGATAAAGATCATAGAGGTCTGCCACAACTGTATTTAAAAACATTAAACTCAGAAATATTCAACAACAGATGTTGAAACTCAGATTGGGTCTCTTTTTAAATGGATAAAGAACAGCAGGGATGATGAAAATGCTGATGTAGTGGGAAAAACTTGTACTTGCTGTGCTAAAAGTGACCTGACTCTGGTTCACCTTTTGTTTTTTTATTCCTCATTTGAGGGCGAGAGAAAGAGACTGTTACTACCAAGATTTCGAGAAATTAATATCCAGCATTTACCTAGTTTGCTAGTTTACATTATGAATTGGAATGATGGCTGCGTATGCCATGCTCTAGGTTGGTTGTTAGATATTGTTAGCAACACATAGGTTGTGGGCAGACTCTGAGTCAAGATTTTGATTTTTGGGATGACATTCTGCTACTTAAATGCAGTGCACTTTTTAATATTCTGCACATGGTCTGATATTAATATCAAAATAGAAATATATATTACAGCTGGTATTAATAATTTTTAAGTGTGACAGTTTGTATCTCTACATACCTTTAATTAGTATTTATTATACTTATATCGGCAAATGGGGTTGTTGGGAATTGTATATGTCATGGTTCTTTTTGTAATTGTTTATATCATTTTAATATAGGTTGGAAGAAAATTGGGTCTTATAATACTGGATTTTGCTTAAAATATTCCAAAGATTTGTAATAGGCAATATGGACTAGGTCCCTTTTTAATTGTATTTACTCCCATAAATTGTGTACCTCTTACTGATCTGTTGTATGATTTAGCAAGGGTGTTATTTTAGAAGTGTATTTATATACTGAGGCAGTTATGAAGATTTCTTAATAGGTCAGTGGATTAGGGAGTTATATTAATGCAATATGCATGATTAGGATAAATATGGGCATGGGCGACTGTAATGTTAATTGTATGATGGTTATGTATGTTTGTGTTGCCTTATTAGCACTGTGTCAAACAAATAAATATTGAAACTGGGTCCAACAGGTCTCCCTCAACTGGGCACTACTCCATGCATAGGTCTCCTAAACTTAATGGATTACAGAGCTAGGCCAAAAAATCCAGGTTTCAACAAATATCTTGTACAACTTGACCAGCTGTCTTTCTAGCTTGACTTTAGCTAACTATACAGAAAAGTCTCACACCATCAAAAACATGAACCCCTTCGCTGCTAGGCCTCACCCCCCCCCCCCCTCCCCCCAGGTCCTAAGCCTTTTTTGTGACTATTAGGGGTAGTTTGCGCTTAGGCCCCTGTACCTTTTTGACCACATAAGGTATCCATGCCAAATTTGCGTCCTTTTCTTCCAACATCATGAGGATTCTAAAGGTACCCAGGGTTTGTGGATTCACCGGGAGGGGACCCAGAAATTAGCCAAAATACAGCAAAATTTGGAGGGTTTTGGGAAAAAAGTGCTGCAAATGAAAGCGTCTGTTTTTTTCCCTGCAAATGGTATCAAAAAAGGATTATGGGGCTGAAATCACCATTTTCCCAGCTTTAAGGGAATGACAAACTTTTGTCAGAAAACCAAAATTATTTACACAGTTTTGGCATTTTTCTGAGACATAGCCTATTTGTGCTATTTTTTGTGCTTTCAACCTCCTTCCAGTTAATGGTAGAAATGGATATGAAAGCAATAATGGATCCTGAAAAGCTATACATTTTAGAAATGTAGACACAATTCTGAATTCAGCAAAGGATCATTTGTGTAGATCCTTCAAGGTTTCTTTACAGAAATTAACAGTTAAATATTGGAAAAATTAAAACAGCCATTTCGGTCAACGTTTTCACCTGTAACTTCTTCCAATTATGACAGCTGTTTGAAAGCAATATACCGTTACATCCGCTGGACTTTTCTGGTTGTGGGGATATATAGGACTCGTAGGTTCACCAAGAACCCGACTAACCCAGAGCCAATAACTGAGCAGCGACTTGCAATAGTTTTTTATTATATACCGGGTATAAAGCAATTATTTTGGGAAAATATATACATGGAAAAATCAGTATGAAAGACACCTATGTATTTATGAAATGGGAATAAAATATAGAGTTTAGAAACAGTAGATATTTGCACATTTTCAAAATTAGGAATTCCCATACTAGCATAAGAATTATAGGTCATTTTTAAAAATGACTTATTTTTTACACATTGTCTTTCATTTGGAAGGCAGAAATGCATCAAAAGTCAATAAGTAATAACAGTTGCTCTACAATTCTCTGTTACCCTAAACCTCCCGATACAAATGGTACCTCACTTGTGTGGGTAGACCTAGAGCCCACGACAGGAAAATGCTCAAAACGCAAAGTGGACACACCACATTTTCACAATGAAAAATTAACCCCTTTTTGCAAAGTGCCTAGCTGTAGTTTTTTAACCCTAGCTCTGCCGGCACCTAGGGAAACCTAGCAAACCTATACATTTTTTTAAACTAGACACCCAGGGGAATCCAGGATTTGGTGACTGGACTGGCTTTCACCGGGTTCTGTTACCCAGATTTCCTTGCAAAATAAACACATTTTCCTCACATTTCTGTGGTGGAAAGATCTGGAATCTGCGTGGATCCACAAAATTTTACCCACCCTGCATTTCTCAAAGTCTTCAGAGAAAAATGGTACCTCACCACGCAGATTCCAGAACGTTCCACCACAGAAATGTGCGGAAAATGTGTTTTTTGACATTGTTTTAGGTTTGCAAGTGATTCTGAGTAACAGAACCTGGTGAGAGCCTGTCAAGCCACACCATACTGGATTCCCCTGGGTGTGTAGTTTTAAAAAACTAGACACCTGGTTTCTAGTGGGGTTTCTGTCCATGGGGGGACAAATTGGGGGCTGCTGGCCCCATATGCCCCCCAGGGGTGCAGAAAGACTGGAATTTTTGCAGGTGGGGTGGGGGCATTGGCATGCTCGTTTTGGGCTGCCACCACCCCTGATTCAAATTGGCAAAAATCACTGGCGTCTAGTGGGCTTTTTGTCCCCCTGGGGGGTCTGATTGGGGGCTACTGCTGTAGTTTTTGGCAGGAGGGTGGGGGCATTGGCATGCCCGTTTTGGGCAGCCCCCACCCTAATTAAAATTGCCCAAAAATAAATTTGGGGGTACTGCCCCAATCTGCTCCCTGGGGGGGCGCACAAAGACTGTAATTATTGCCAGGGGTGGGGGCATTAGCATGCCCACTTTGGGCAGCCCACACCCTGTAAACAATTGTGCAAAAGAAAATCTCCTACGTTTAGTGGGCTTTCTGCCCCCAGGGGTGCAGAAAGGCTGTAATTTTGGCAGGGGTGGTGGCAATGGCAAGCCCGTTTTGGGCAGCCCCCAACCTAATTAAATTATACCAAAAAGTCTAGTGGGCTTTTTGTCCCCCTGGGGGCAGATTGGGCGCTACTGCCCCCAGGGGGGGGGTAGAAGGGCTGTTATTATGCAGGGAGGGATGGGGGAATTGGAATGCCCATTTTGGGCAGCCCTCACCCTAAAAACAATGTACCCCAAAAAATCCCTAGCGCTTAGTGGGCTTTCTGGCCCCCCCGGGGGGGCCAGAATGGGGGCTACTGCCCCCATATGCCCCCCGGGGGGGCAGAAAGACTGAATAATGCCAATTTCTATGGAGGGAGTGAGGGCCCTTGCCCAAGGGGCAGCTCCCCCCTCCCTGGTGTCTAGTGGGTGGATCCCCTTTCCAATGATACCTCTCCTGTCTTTCTACGTTCTGAGGGGGCTGAGATAGCCCCCTGATCATGTAGAAAGTGAAAGGCTCATTTCAGTTTTGGTTTCAGTGAAATGACATCAGTGCGACGTGCGAGATGATCGTCATTTCACTGAAAGGGGGGCCTCGGGAGCTGGAGAAGCTCTTCCCTAGCTTCCGAGGCTACAGAGGAGAAATAGAAATTCCTCTGGTGCCTGCACCAGAGGGATTTCCGGGGCTACTTGTCATAATGGCCGGGAGCCGTCGTGCGCAACGGTGCTCGTGCGCGCAAGACAGCTTCCGGCTGCCGTGCGCGTGGAAGGGGTTAAGGTGGAACTCAGGAAATGGTACATTAAATACACAATGCTACCTACCACTAGTTGTCCCCCTGGGACATTATCCTGGGGAACGGAGACATCCTACCCTGCTCCGCTGCTACCATCCTTGTAGCAGAGGAGCAGGGTAGGTCGGTCACTGGGCTCTGATTGGGAGCAGGGACACCATTCATAGTGTCTTCTTAAAACTTTGCTGCAACTGATGAGGTAATACCTTTTACCTTACTAGGTCATCTCTGTTAGAATTGGGGGTCTCTGGTTGGCACAGGTAGGTACTTGTGACAAGCAGGGACCCTCTCATCTAGTCAGGGCAAGGGAATTACTCTCTCAAAATAACCCCTGCTCACCCTCTAGGCGGCTTCTCCTTCCCTTTCACAGCACCACGCAGGGACATCAGACGCCCCACAGGAGGTGAGCCAGTATTGTTGAAGGCAAGTACAGCCCTGGAGCACTTTGTTGACACTCTTCCTTCTCTTCTTTCAGTGTGCAGGGCAGGGACATCAGACATACCACAGGGGGTGGAGTCAGCATTATAGAGGGAAGGCCTAGCCCTATTCAGGTCTCAGGTGCAACTCCTCCCTCCTATCTGGATGCAGATCTCCCAATTCACCACCGGGCTGCCCCAGCCTGTCTCCTGGAATTGCCAGTCCTGTCACACACAAACCCAGACAAGGAATACACAACTTAGCAGAGGCGGGCTCAAATGGTTCGGCAAGCAAATACCTACTTTCTAAAAGTGGTATTTGCAAACACAGAATATTAAAATAAACTTTACTAAAATATGTATTTTATTATTCTGAGTCCAGGCATACTAAACTCAAATTTCTACCATGTTCTATGAGTCTGCTAGGATTATAAACATGTAACAATCCAGCAGCCCATTCTAGCCTATGGAGAAGAGGTAGCCTTGCAATAGTGAAAAACGAAAATGGTTGTAATTCACTATTAGGACATGGCACACACATCGGGGCTTGTCCTACCTTTTACGTACAATGCACCCTGCCCTTGGTCCTACCATAGGGGTGACTAATATGAAGAGAAGGGAAGGTTTAGGGACTGGCAAGTGGGTGCCCTTGCCCAGTCAGCATGACAGTACCAGACTGCACGCAGTTTCTGCAATGGCAGACCTTAGACACATTTTACAAGGCTGCTTCTGTGGGTGGCACAACCAGTGCTGCAAGCCCACTAGCAGCATTTGGATCACACACCCTGGGCACACTCAGTGCACTGTACTAGGGTCTGACAGTAAACCAAACATCCAATCAGGGAACCACTAATCAATACATCAATTTACAGTAGGGAGCACTTGCACTGTGGCACTGGACAGCAGTGACACAGTGCTCAAAGCATCTATTACCAGAAAAACACATGAGGCAACAGCGAAAAATGGAAGGGAGACTCACGCCAATGGTGCCAGGTCTAACAGTCTCCGTTCACCAGGATAATGTCCCAGGGGGACAACTAGTGGTAGGTAGCATGGCACCTCACCACCCACATGTAAATAGTTTTTCCTTACTCAGCACGGTCCTGAAGAATCGCACATGTTCACTCTTTGACAAATGAAGGCGAGAAACATGATGACCACCTGGGAGTAGAGTAGGATTTTTGTCACATTATAACAAAAAGCTATATCCCTCCCTATTTTTTTTTTTTTTTTTTCAGAACAAATTTTATTAGGTTTTAGCAGTTGACAGAATAGAAAGGAAACACTGCTTCCATGGAAGCAGGAAGACAGTGAGCTTATAAGTGCAATTATAATCAAAGTATTCAATCAACGTTCCCCTGAACCCCCCTCCCCGTAAACCAGCCCAGCACCCACCCCCCACCCCGCACGGTGTTTACATTGTCTAGAACAGGAGCGTAAGCATCTCAATAATAGCATGTGGTTCAGTTCATTCGGGGGCAGTGTGAATAAGGTCAATATCAGAGGCCCGAGTTGCCGGGGGATCAAGTAGCAGGCCCCTATAGTCCGCCCATTTCTTCCAGATCCGATAGTGCTTCTTGGGGCAGCCCCTGGCCTCAAAGATTGGGCGTTCCAGACCCATGTTGAAGTCCATGCCTCGCTTCCACACCCCTACCAGCGGAGCCCTGGGGGCTTTCCAAGCTTGGGCTATGTCCCTCTTGGCCACCGTGAGACCCAAAAGAAGCAGGTGTCGTTTGTATCTATTACCCCCAACTTGTTCCATAACATGAAGGAGACCCAGTTTCGGTGTGCGGGGGAGTTCCCATGCTAGAACTTCCTCAAGGCAGTCCCACACGCCAGTCCAAAATCTTTGCAGCCGTACACATTCCCATACCGTATGTAAGAAGGAGCCTATCGCACTGCCACACCTCAGACACTCCGGGGAGGCTATCAGCCCCGCCTTCCACAGGCGCTCCCTCGTATAGTACGCCCTATGTAGGTACTTAAACTGGATAAAGCGCAGGCGCACCGCTATCGCTGCTCCCCTAGGGGCCTCCAGGGCTTCCCTCCAGTCTTCCTCCTCTAGCTCCCCCAGCTCATCCTCCCAGACCGCCCGCAGTTTAGCAAGTGAGGGGGAACAATGGGTCACCAACATTTGGTATATAGTCGAAATTTTCTTTGTTTCCAATTCCCCCATAAATATCTTTGCTTCTAAAGGGCTAAATTCTGGTAAGGACGTTATGTCTGCAATTGCGGGGGCCAGAGCGTGTCGGAGCTGCAGATATCTAAAGAATTGGGACTGGGGCATGTCATATTCCTCCCGCAGTGCTTGGAATGATTTGAGGGTCGTGCCCTTCATAACATGGCCCAGCGCCGAGATGCCAATGGCATCCCAGCCTTCGAAGCCCCGTAGTGAGGCCAAGCCTGGCAACCTCCCGTTGTGCCACAGGGGAGTCTCGCTCGTTAATCTATTCCACCACCCCATGCGGCGGAGAGCGTCGCGCCACACTCTGAAAACTACCTGGGTGACCATAGGGAGCCTCTACCGGATAGCCGCCGAGTATAGGATAGTATGGAGCGTGTCCGGGTCCATCATATATCTCTCCAGGGCATAGGTCGGGTCACCTCGATCTCCATACCACCATTCGTTAAGGACAAGCAGGTGCGACGCCTGGTAGTAGGACTGGACGTCCGACGTGGCCAGCCCCCCACAGTAGGTCGACAGGAAGCAGGTGCGGAGCGCCACTCTCACTGCTCCCCCAGTCCTTAGGAACCGACCCAGGGCGGAATTCACCTGCCGAAACCACTGCGGCTGAACCGGGTATGGGTGATTTTGCAGTTGGTAGAGGATACGGGGCAGGGCCACCATCTTGAAAATGGCCGAACGGCCATAGACATTCAGGGGCATCCTGGACCACGTCTGCATATCCGAGCGAATTCTATCCCAAACCGGCACTATGTTGCGGGACCACGACACTCCCGGTATATCGGTCAGGAAGACGCCCAAGTATTTAAGGCCTCCCGTTGCTTCCTGCAGAGCCGAGGCCCAGGGACCCAAGGGCCCTCCGTCACCCAGGACCCATAATTTCGACTTCCGTACGTTAAGTCCAAGACCGGACACCTCACCAAAAACACGCATTATTTCCAGGACCCTCGGCCCTGATTTAGTAAGGTCTGTGAGGAAGAAAAGCACGTCGTCAGCATAAAGGGCAATCCTGTCAGACGGGCCTCCCACCCATTCCACTCCACGCAATTGGGCATCTATCCTCACCCAAGCCGCGAGCGGTTCCATAGCCAAAGCGAACAAGTACGGTGAGAGGGGGCATCCCTGCCGGGTGCCTCGACCAATGGGGAACGAGCCGGAGACCGCCCCGCAATCCTGACCGCTGCCGTCAGGTCCGTGTACAGCAAGTGAATGTAAGATAGAAAACGGGGGCCTAGGTTGAGTCGGAGGAGAAGTGCTCGAAGATAAGGCCAGCTAAGGGAGTCAAAGGCGTGGTCTATATCCGACAGCAGAAGGGCCGCGGGGATGCCCGCCGCCCGCACCGCCTCCACCACCAAGTGCGCGCGCCGTATATTATGTCTCGTCGCTCTATGGGGCATGAAACCTGCCTGGTCTGCATGGATCAGATCCGTGATATACGGGAGGAGGCGGTTCACCAAGGCCTTTGCCAGTATCTTCGCCTCAACGTTCAGTAACGAAATCGGGCGATAGGATTCCGGCCTTTCATGGGGCCTCCCTGGTTTGCAAAATACCACAATTTCGGCATGTCGCCAGTCTGCTGGCAGTCTTCCGCGGTCCCTAGCTACCTCCAAGGCCTTCTTATAGCGCATCCCTAATTGGAGATGAAACATCTTCATATATTCGCACGGGAATCCATTGGGCCCAGGGGCCTTGCCCGCGTTCAGCCCGCCCAGGGCTTCTCCCAGTTCCTCCGCTGACAACGGTAGGTCCAATCGATCTCGGGCCTCATCCGAGAGTGCCCTGGGTGGAAGGTCCGCGAGAAATTTGTCGATCTCCTCCGCTGGGAGGGATTCCCGAGGGGCATACTGTGTCTCGTAGTATCTGGCAAACGTCTGGGCCAGAACCCCGGGGTCCGAGATAGAGTCTCCCACAGCGTCTCGGAGGCCCGGCAAGGGTTGGGCTTGGTAAGTATCATGACACAGCCTATATAGCATCGTGCTAGATTTGTCCCCCCATTGATAGATTCTGCTCTGTGTAGCGAGCCAAGTCTGTCGGGCCTCATCCAGCAAGAGGGAGGTGTAGGACCGCTGGAGGTGCAGGAGCTTGGTCACCTCGTCTCCATGCTCTCCCGTCAGGCAGTTCGCCTCTTGACTTCGCACCTGAGCAGCTGCGTCCGCCAAAGCCAGCGTGCGGGTCCTACGGTGCGCGGCGCACCACGCGATGTCTACGCCCCGAAGCACCGGTTTCAGGGCCTCCCACAAAGTCATAGCATCTATACTCGGGTCCTCGTTCTCCGCCCAGTAGTGTGCGATTGCCTCCCTCATGTGTGATTGGTAATCATCGCGCTGCAAGTGCCACGTGGAGAGGCGCCAGCGGAAAGGTTGTCGTCGCGCACCCAGGCTCAATGTCAGCGCGGTCGGGAGTGGTCAGACAGGCCCCTAGGAAGTATGGAAGTAGAGTCGACCCTCCCTATCCAGGGCTGTGGGACAAACAGGTAGTCAAGGCGAGAGAAGGATTTGTGGACCGCAGAGACAAACGTATATTCGCGATTGCATGCATGTTGATATCGCCAGGTGTCCACCCAGCCCATCCCCCGCGCCATTCTGCTCAGCCGTGTAGTAGTATCAGAGAGCTGACCTCCCCCGGGCCTACAGCGATCCAGTCTCCCACCCATCACGTCGTTCCAATCGCCACCCACAACCGTCAATACAAGTGGGACCTCAGTCCACACATCGAACAGTCGTTCAATCAGAGCATCCTGGAGGGGGGGTGGAGCATACACACTGCCAAAGACCACTGGCTCACTCCCCAGCTTCCCTTTAACAAATGCGTATCGGCCATGCATATCCAGCCACTGTGTGTCATGTGTGTAAGGGACCCTGCGATGTATCAGGATAGCGACACCCCTGGACCCCCTCGTGAACCCAGCATGGAACACTTGGTCATATCCATACCTCCGTAAACTAAGGACTTTGGTGCCCATAAGGTGCGTCTCTTGAAGTAGCAAAACATCCGCTTTTTCAGTCTTCCCCAATCGTAAAACCGCACTCCGCTTAATTTTATCTAGCATCCCTCTCACATTCCAACTCAATATACGCAGCGAGGCTCGCGAAAGATTCGCCCCCTGTCCTTCAACCGCCATCTATCGTCCAAAATCTGAGATTTTCGGGCCACCAAGACCACGCACGTACAGATCTCTGCCTCCAAGTTCTCGTAAACACCATGCTAGAACTAGACCCAACTTCCCCCCCACCACCCCCGGGACCCCAAAACCCCCTGATCCCCCCTTACACTCCCTCCCGTACCCCAAACTGTACCAACAACCCCCCCTCCAACCCCCCACCCCATACCTCAGCAACATTGAAGTACCTGTCGCGGTGCAGGCAATCTCAACCCTCCAACATTTGAAGGTCCAAGACCCACTACACCAATGGATCCCACCCAACTACCCACCACGTACACAACAACCCCCCTCCCAGCACGTGGGAACGAACTCCGGGAGTAGGCCCGCTCTCGTGCGAGCGTCTCCCGACCCACCGCCACCCATGGGTAAGGAATTACGTAGTTCATCTGAAAGTGGCATGTCCATGATCAGTACCATGCCTGCTCCATCCGTCAAGGCACCTCATCAGCCTTATAGGCCCAATTCTAGAATCAGTGTGAGTATGAGGATCTCAGGATTTAGAGGGGGAAGAATCCGTCCCCTCCGGCGCCTCGGCTGTCTCGTCTCGGGGAGGCGGGCGCTTCTGGGAGCGCGACCTCCAGTTGCTCTTGCTGCGTGATCTCCTAGGTGTCCTCGGGGTCTCCCGGTGGTCGACGAATCCGAGTTCCTCCTAGGGGGAGTGTTCACCTTGACCCGCACCGTTTCGTCTGTCCACTCAAACACTTCCTCCGGGGAATTGAAGAACTGGGTGCGGGATTGAAAGACCACCCGCAGGCGTGCCGGGAAGAGTAGAGCATATGGAATCTTGAGCTCTCGCAGACGTGCTTTCGCAGCGGTAAACGACTGTCTCTGCTGTTGGACCAGTTTCGTATAGTCCGGGAACACAAGGATTTTGTGGTTCTCAAACATTAGGGGGTCTTGGGCGCGGGCTTGACGTAGGATGACGTCCCTGTCGTGGTAATTTAGTAGTTTAGCAATCACCGAGCGGGGGCGAGCTCCAGTGGGCGGTTTGGGAAGAAGTGCCCGATGTGCCCGCTCCACCACAAAGCAGCGTGACAGGGAGTCCGCGGGGAGCCATCCCTCCAGCCATTGAGTCAGGAAGGCCTCCATGTTCCCTTTTTCGCAGTCCTCCGGGAAGCCCACGAAGCGCAGGTTGTTTCTTCTGGCTCTTCCTTCCGCATCCTCCACCCGCAGCGCAAGACCCTTCTGGATCCCCTCCATGGCGGCAACTTTCTTCTTGAGAACCACCACGTCGTCCTCAACCTCCGTGATCCTGGATTCTGTTTCGGTGATGCGTGCGACCGCATTGCGGAGGTCCTGTCGGAGCAGGGTCACGTCGGCTCCAACCGCGCCGATTTTCGCGTCCAGCATGTCCCTCGACTGCGTGATTGCCGCCATCAACGCTGCGTTGTCCGGTCCAGTGCTCTGGGGACCGCCAGAGGCCCCTGCACCCCCACTGGGCCCCGTGAACTTGTCCATCGGGCCCTGTTTGGGAGCGTTGCCACCGCCACCCCCTCTCGTCATGGCGCGGGCAGAGCAGGATTCTCAGGTCCGGGGAGCCAGCAGCCAAGGGCACCACCCACTGGATGTGCGTTCACCGGTGACGAGCACCTTCAAGGTCACCGGGGTAGGTCTCGGTCCGGGAAGTCTCGGAATGCGGAGCACTCCACCTGCGGATCACTTGGAAGTCACTAAGTGCCCAGTGGCCTGAGACAATGCTGGGTCCACACGGCCGAGGCACGCGGCAACCGGGACCACTCACTATGCCCACGTGTCCCGGGGCCACCGGCCGGCCAGCATCTGCGCGAGGGCTGCGGGGGCCTGTCAAGCTCGCTCCCCTCACCGCGGCCCGACTCGGCCGCCGAGCTGGGGCGCACCGACCGTCCAATACCTGCAGGATCACAGTACCAATGAGGAGGAGGGGGGGGGGAGACCGTCAGGGGAGTCAGTATGGCAGCCGCCTCCCTAATGCTTCGGTATGCCTCGGCCCCCGCGGCTCGAGCCCGCCGCCGAGTGGGGTCTGACACGGTCTCAGGGTGCCCCCTCCCCCACTGGGTCACACGCCCCACCACCACTCCTCACCCCTCGGTAGTTGGTGCCAGGGCGCCTTCGTCGTCCTCCTCCGTTGGCACTATCGCGCTGCCGTCCAGGCGTGGGCGGGGTCAGCCCATCCCCCACCGCCGCTTCGCAGTCTCTTATCGCCGGAGCGGCACCTTCCGCCGGCGCACCCCGGCTTCCTTGCACTTCCGGTCGGGTGAGCCGGTAATCGAGGTCCCGGCCGCGGCCAGGAAGGAAGGCCTCGTCTCCGCCGTGCCCCCGGCGGCCGTATCTCACCGGCCCCGGACCGCCGACGCTCCTAAATTGCCGTCGGGGGTCGCCACCAGGGCCGCTCATCGCCACTCGGTTTTGGGGGCTGTGTGGTCGGGGCGACGCAGGATATATGTAGAATCGAGATTCGGCGGGACGGAGCTCGTCTAGGCTGCGTCCGCCATGGTTGCCACGCCCCCCCTCCCTATTTATTTTTAATCAGGTTGGGTCCCTCGCAGAATAAACTTCACTACAGAGGACTCACTTACCTGTTTTATTATCACTCCTGACATCTACACCCACGTAGGACCCTCACACCCACATCACCCTTACGGCGAGGAACAAAAGATCTCCGATAAAGAGCCCCTTCAAGGGTGCCCATCGGGCATTGCAGCGCCGGCCCGACGAGGAGCAGACCCAGATGATGAAGCATGACACCTAGCTTGCTGGGTGTGTGAGGGTTTCAGTTCCAAAAGGAGGGATTCCCCCTCCTCACAACCTGTAGTACCTTTTAAATACACATCTGTGATTAATACATAACTTAGGAACTCCGTACCCTCTTCTTGGAATACCAGGCTTAGAACTACCTTAGAATCTAATAATAGTGAGCCGATTGGCAACTATTTCTTAACTGAACTGCAAACTGTACAACGTACAGTCTTGCCATCTTAATCTATATTCCATAATAAAAACGATCTATGAACATCCACAAATATCTGCTAGAAAAATGCTTCAGTGATTTGGACCATCACTTGATCAGGCACAGAGATTTTAACTTTGTCCTGGACCTGATATTTGATAGTACACTCAGCATCCCTCACCTGTGAACCAAGCTCCTTAAATCGCAGTTCCTCCATGTTTGTGCTTTATTTAAACTGTTGAGAATATCCCTTCCCAACTATAAGGACTTCTCCTACAACTCCACAGTCCATTAATGCCCCCCTACTTTAAAACTCCCAATGGCCCTCTAGATCTAGCCACCATACCTATGAAATGAGCAGCACTGGGTGCAGAGCCTGGTCTTTAGCAACACCCTTTCCCAGCCACCATCTCCGTAGAAACAGGTAAGTCCAGCTTTTGGCCATTCACAGTTGGCTTTGGGCTTGACCATTGACTACTCCCTATGCCTAACCATCTCAGTTTGCCATGAACATCAAATTTGGGGTGTACAGACCTACACTCAGCCCCCATACCCACATGCGCAGTGGCACTCCAGGCTTGACCTTCTCTCATATAGAAAGATCCTTAAAGATCCTAATTGGATCCCTGCACCCAAATGTATCCTGATATATCTACTGATCTGATTATTAAGAAAATGCCAGTACCAGTATCCACAGGACCTTCTGGTGAATTTGAGGATTGTCATTGTTATGTTTGAGTGCAGTTCTCTCTCTGCCATTCCCATATCTTGCCTGGGATTAGTGAATGCCCTGGGTCACCACTTCCATTTTGTTAAACTTTATTCTGTGACACAGAATACCTTGCATCACTTACTGGCAGCTTTAACAAAAGAATTTCAGTCATAACCAGCCAGTCAAATTCCCTGGGTCTGAAGGCTACCTCTTCCAATAACTTTTGCTTATTTTTCTGAATGTCCAGATCTCTGAATGATTTAGGGATTATTGGGGAAATTATAGATAAAATGAAACCTTTGGTGCCCACCTGACAACATTTTGTCACATAGGTATGTCTCAAAACTACTCAACAGTTTACACAAAAGCACCTATTCAGTGTAAAGTAAGCTTTTTTGCAAGTTTGGTGTATTCCTGTTCAGTAGGTTATGCTATAGTCTAGAGCAAATTTCATTTGGCTCTTAAATTAGAAAATACTACTTTTTAGGGAAAAAAAATATTTTTTAATTTAAAATACTGCATTCCAGACAGAAATACTTTATACTTGTGTTTGCCCATCATGCACTAATCAAAACATAGTTGGACAATTCTAGATGGAATAATTAGTAAAACTCGAATAGAACCTCAACCATTAAAGCAGTCATTCATAGAATGAAGAGCCCCAAAACCATCAGAGCTCTCCCAAGAAGAACAGAGGGAAGGAACGAGTGGAGAGATAAAAGAGAAACATTACACAAAAAGCTCGAAGAGGGAATATCAAGGAGTAAATAAATCCCCCTGCACCTCATTCTACAGCAATTCCTGCACTGCCCTCCAGTTTAAATTAACGTACTACTGGACCCAGATTACCAGGAAGGTCTTAGAAGAAATTACAGGTTCTCTGTAAACTACAAAATATGCAAATGCTCTTTTCATCAGCACCTATTGAATACTCTACATGCCTTGTTTCTAACCAGTTTTTGTGGACTCACCTCTGGAAACTGCAAGTCTCATATCGCCCCATTTCACCAGCATCTTACTAATCTCAGAATTCAATCTTAAATTCAGATGACTTGACAATCATCATTACTGTGGCACAATAGCACCTCCTGGTTTCGCTTGAATTTTGTGAAAGCCTAAAATCTTTTATACAAGTATCTTGACTCCAGCCACTTAGTCGATATTCCTGTGATCTCATTCATCTCGACGCTTAAACTCTTTAATATTAAGAGGGTCTATTTGCAGAAAAAGGAGAATCCAGTAGTCCATCACTCAGCCTAGAACATTTAGGGAAAACTTACACCACTAGGCTTTTTAGTTCTCTGTTTTGTTGATTTATTCAAATATCAAAATCATCATTACAGAAAATAAAAAGGTAGGTATAATCCGAAGAATCAATATAAACCAATTCATCAATAAATGCAAAATGCCAAATGCCTTACGGTATGTATTAGCCACACACATTTCGCAAATAATCAAATTAAAAATAAAGCACAAAAATAAGTCTATTTCTCAGTAAGTCTGAAATTCTGAGAGCCTTAGAGTCTTAACTACATATCGTTAACAAATCTTCATAATGTTTTAGACTTGGAAATCACACAGATTCATGGCATGATACTGTGTAAAGAGGTGGTAGAAAAAGGTTAGTTTCCAAACCTCCCGAAGAACACCTACTTCCAAATTGATTTTCCTTGGCCATTAACCAATTTAATAGTTACATGTAGTAAGTTATAAGTTTTAACTACACAGAAACAGAAGAAATCAACCTTAATACAATCGACTTTTCTACATGGTTGTAACAACGGACATAGCATAGCAACAGAGGTTTAGGTAAATAACCTTGCAAATTGTTTCAAACACATGCCCTCGGCCAAGGAAGCCAGAAAAAGGATACTTCACACATACAGAGAAACACTATAGCTTAATTTCAAAGATTTTCTGAAAGAAAATGGAAAACCATGAGAATGCACAACATTTACACAAGCACTCTTAGTAATGTGGATTGGTAGGTCTAGTTATGCTAACTGAATCAAACTTATAATAAAATAATCATTTTCCACACTCAGGAGAGACCCCATGGAAACCTCAGCAGGAATCCACAAACATTTAATGTTGGAACACCTTCTCAGATTACCTAATGTCTCAACTTTATGTTTGCCTCCACTGCCACCAAGATCCACAGCAACATTGAATTTAAAGGTCTTTAATTCTGTCAACCTAGCACCGCTTTCTTGCTCTTGACCATCAAGGATCTGGCACCAGTTTCTCGGTGTCCTCCACTAACTTGTTCACAGCTAGATCCTTACCAAATAGTCCACATCTTTCAGTGCCACATGTATGAAATCTGTTTCTTCTGTTTACTAACTGTGTAATCCACTGATAGAGAGCAAAAATGCTCTCTCATCCTGTGTCACATCAGCCATTTCAATTGGCTTGGAGGATGATTCATTTCGGTTGGTTTTCAATGGTGTCCCTTGTGGTGTATAAAAGTCGTTTTACTTTTTCTCATGTCCAACCATCAGGCTGTAGCTTTAGACGGGGTGTTTCGGGTGTGACAAGTTCCAAATGAATGCATTTGTGGCATGGTAGTTGGGCCCTGAATCAGGTCTGCTATGTTTGTGCACAATTTTAGACAAAACAGTGACCTTTGATGTTAAGCATGAAAGAGATAGAGAGACAGAGATATACATCTATGCGCCACCTGGTGGCTGAATTTTAAAATGTGAATCAAGATAACCTGGAATAAATTCTGGCTTCACTGCTTGTCTAAACTATGTAATCCTAGGAAAGTATTTTATATAAAAGCCTCTTAAAACAAGAACACCAGTGGTTAACCATTGCCTGGAAAGAGGAGTTCAGGGCTTTTAAGGATTTTCTGAGAGCTATTGATGGCTTCATATTCAAACCTGAAACGAAAAAACTGGTTGTTGGAACATTCATCTGCCTTTGTTCATACCTGATGATGTGGAAGAAGAGCTGGATGAATATGTCAAAGAAATTTAGAGATTGGAGACTCTTCTGCAAGTGGCCTAACTTAGTTGCTAGAAGACACATGTTTTTTCAAGAGAACAGCATGCTACAGAATCTATAGACATGAATGTGGCTTCTTTGCTTGTTTTGCCAGCCAAGTGTGGGTTTGGTGTTTTTATTGAGCAACCTATAAGGGATCAGCTGGTTACCAGGTGTTTCGACAAAACTACTATCTGGTAAAAATCTATCCTTTGAGGAGGTTGTGGATATTGCCAAACATAACCAAGATTCTAAGTTGTCTGCCAAAGAATTGAATAAGAACACTGAGGAGAGTGTTCTGGCCGTTAAAGGAACCAAGACCTTCCTTAGTAAATCACCTTATGTCTCGAGGAGAAAAAGTGGAAATCTCTGTTATCGCTGTGGATCTAGGTTTCATATTACCTCTTCAAAGCAATGTCCAGTTCTAGGGAAGGACTCCAACAAGTGTGGAGTTTCTGGTCACTTCGCCAGAGTATGCCAAAAAAACACTACAAAAATTAGTGTGAATGCAGTGTCTGATAACCCCGATCAAGGGTACACAGACAGTGTGATAAAATGTGCTTTTGTGTGTCAGAATTCCTGAAAATTATATTCTCAGGTCCAGGGCTCCAATTGAGGGCTTTGCCATTGGGGATGCATGTGTACCTTTAGAAGCAGTAACATTGTATTCCAAGGATGGAAAGCTTGATACAATGATCCTCTTTTCAGGCGTTGGACCGGCAGCCGACACGTGTTTTGTTTCAAATAAACTTTTTCAAGGCTTCAAGGCTTCAATAAATACTAGAATAGTTCCAAACGTGTTATACGGATATTCAGGTCTTGTAGTTGGAAATCGTCAGTCCCTATATATAGTAGTATTCTTATTTAGAACGAAAAATGCGCCCCATATTTTGAAATAGATCCAATAAAAAGTTGTAGATTATTGGCCGATGAATGTAGGGCTATGATATGCCCCTGTCAGTAAGCCTTCCTCCATGCAACGAGGCCGTTCCGAATACGTCAAGCAAACAACATCACCATGAGCCTTCACGATGGTGTCTAAAGAAGTCCGATGGTCGGCAGATATCAACGCTGAAAATCATCAGTAAGCGGATTTGGTGAGTGCGGGTACGTTGTGCTCAATGCTGCTGCATGACTCACGTCTGACTTTGCTTGAGCGAGTAGCCACAGTAGGGGGGCGTCGTAGGGAGCAGCAGGAAGCCATGTCATGTCCTGCCTCACACGTAGCCAATGTTATAAGAGGCAAAAACGAACACAACTCAAAGTAAGATTTTAATGATGCAAGTTCAACAAAAATGGAGGGAGAAAAGCCATGTCCTCACCGCTCCCGAGGAAAATCCATCTCCAAGTGAGATTTCTCTATGCGGGCGATCAGATTACACAATGCGGGCAGTTATGGTCGCGACCACTTACGTTGAGAAACCTTCTGTTCGCATTGAGAAAGCTGCTCGAGTGGCAGAAAAGAATTAGCACCCTCTTGTGCTGCAAATGGTGCCATTCGCGTTGATTTTCCAGCCCGGGACAAACACCCGGCGCTGAAATTGACGTGAAAGGCATGACCAAATGCACTCTGCTGCTTGCAGAACTCTACATACCGTGGTGGAGTTTTTAGGTCACTTCGTGGAGTTTTGCAGAGCAGGAACTCCACCCAGGCCTCACATGTACATAACACACTTTTTTCTTTATTATCACATATATATATATATACCACAATGAAGATACTCCTTCCAGACTTCCAGGGACTCACGGAGAGTGGCTCGCACGCCGGCGGAGTAATCTGACTATTTAAATACCTTCTCGTAACTTTAGCTCTTCGCGGCTCTCAGGAAAGAAACACCCAGCGTCTCATCAGTATAACTGTTGTTTATTCACACTGCGCGTTTCACCTATCCCAAGGCTTGATCACGTGTATATGTATATATATATACGCACACTACAGCCATAAGGGATACAGGAGCACTCAGCGGGTTGCCACATTCTTTTATTTCATCCTGGCAGACGTGATTCAGCGAACATGCCTTTTTCAATGCCGGTCAATAATAATACCAGTTTGCAGGTTGTTTAAAATGGTTCAATCTTATTCCTTTTGGATATTCTATTCGTAACCATCAAAAGTGGACTGTACTCACTTCAAGGGAAAAAGCCTTTTCCCATGTGCCATCACAGTGTGTCCAGTATGTCATTAATTCATCATGCTTGTGTGCTCGTATACAACATTCTAATGATTGTTACCGTCCGAAATGGATTCGAGCCACAGAGCATTTATTTATCACACATCTTGACATATCATGACGGTCCTCCCTTATCAATGGCATCGACGCAAGTCAAACTGGATTAATTCTGCATCTCTCGTCGACCGCACACGTGATTTTTTCAAGCATACCTGTAAGTATTAACTTTGTAGTCAATAAATAAACATTTGGTAATGTCCTGATCTGTGTCACCAAGCATGTCCTGAAATTCACATTTGCAGTGGTTCTGATGGTTCCAATTTAATCCGTAAACCAAAGCCACTCATTAACCATCGAACACTTGATGACAGTGGCTCCTGACATGAGAGTGGCATCACAGTAAAACATTATTCACCAAAAACCACATGGGAAACCGGAGCACTCAACGGGTTGCAATATTCTTTTATTTCATCCTGGCAGACGCGTTTCGGTGGACATGCCTTTTTCAATGCCGGTCAATAATAATACCAGTTTGCAGGTTGTTTAAAATGGTTTAATCTTATTCCTATTGGATATTCTATTTGTGGCCATCAAAAGTGGACTGTACTCACTTGAAGGGAAAAAGCCTTTTCATATCCGCCATCAAAGTGTGTCCAGTATGTCATTAATTCATCATGCTTCTGTGCTCGTATACAACATTCTAGTGATTGTTACCGTCCCAAATGGATTCGAGCCACACAGCATTCATTTATCACACATCGTGACATATCATGGTGGTCCTCCCTTATCAATGGCATCGAGATGTGTCAAATTGGACTAATTTGGGATCCCTCGTCGGCTGCACACGAATATATATATATATATATAGTGGCCTACTGGCAGCCAATAGTAGGTAGTTATAGATTGTACCTAGTTTCCATAGTAAAAGTGTTTTTGTGTTGCTAATAACTTTGACGCCTTTTAACGAATATTCACAAAATTTCTATTCAATTCGTCAAGCGAGGGGAGAAAAAAGGGGGGTTCCCAAAACACGTTTTCCCCATGCTATCTCTCATAGGGATTTTGAACACGACTACAGCCCGAGCTGGAATTACACCACATTTGGCAGAAAGCTAGATCTTGGTCCAGAAAGTGTTTTTTTTGTAATTTGATGTAAATCAGTTCAATAGCTCATAAGTATTAAAAAGAAAATGATGTATATCTAGGGATGGGGAGGGTCTGAAGATCTGACAGTTCACAAGGTGAGACCTGATTAGCTACCACCACTTCAATCAGGAAGTGGTGTCAGCCATCTTGGGACTTGGATCGAGTCCCAAGAAAAATGAAAAAAGAAACACAAGGGGCAGGGTAGAAATACCCTCACCCCTTAGGCTTGGTGGTGGAGTTCCTGTGGACCCACAAGTCTTGGATGCCCTCATGCCCTAAGGCAGTGGTCTTCAAACGTTTTCATGCCGCAACCTCCCAGTCTAAAAAAAAAATCATTGGCCCCCCTCAGAATTTTTCACAATTATTCTATTCAATTTGTAATGTTTAAGTATGTCTAGACTTATTTACACATTAGAGTTGTGTTAAACCTTTTAAAAATGGCCTATTACAGAATTCCTGACTGCTGATCTTTTGTTTTCAGGTTAAAACAAAGCACTGCTATCAGCAGGATGCTTCATTTGACTGGCGCCTGGTGCCCCCCTGGAATCAGTTAAGGTCTCCCTAGGGGGGTCACCCCCAGTTTGAAGAACCCTTCTCTAAGGTAACTATAACTCAGGCCCTAGCCATGCACTGCTAATTACCCCACATATTACCTCACTCATGGCATCTTCTATGACATATTTGATAACATCAGTGCAACATTTGCTATAAAATTATCGATGATAAACTTGTGCATGGTGGGTGCACAAGTTATAGTTACCTTAGGGCACAAGTTCTGTTCAAAATCTACGAGTGGCTACAGGAAGCTTTTGACATCCTGATACCACTCAAAACCACACAACAGAACAAAAGAAAAAAAGCACCTTGAAGAAACATAGAAATAAAAGACATAAAACAACAAATTAGAAAGCTTCAACGTACCTGGCTCAAAACAAACGCCAAACAAGACAAACTTCACCTACAGAAAATAACAGATTATACAAGTCGGCTATCAAAAAAGCTAAGAAAAGGTACTATTCAGACAAAATTCAAAATGCTAAATGTGCAAATAAAGAATTCTATAAAATGGGGGGCGTGGCTTGGACGCCGACCGGGATGGCTGTGTGAGCGAGCTGCTCTGCGCCTGATCCCGCTATTACTCCTGAGGAACCTGCCGTCGGAGCTCCCAAAAGCGCGGTCTACCGTGCGAGGTGCTGCCTAAGCGGAGGGGGGAGTCTGAACCAACGGACGCTCAGAAACGGAGCGGCGGCCCGGCCCCGGAGCTTGGAGGAGCCGAGCAGCGGCCATAGAAAATGGCGGCACGGAAAAACAACTGGCCTGCCCACGGAGCAGAATGAGCCCGGACTGAGCCCGTAAATAAACAACTGCCTCGCAGGGCGAGTAGAGCGGGGATTTGCCGGCAAATACATCCGGAGCGGCGCTGGAGAAGCGCGACGAATTCGCCGCACGAGGGATCGACGAAAGGAGTGCCCATCCCCCCGCTCCCCAACATGGCGGTCGCGTGAGTAGCAGACTGCTCTCGTGAAGCGACGCCTTCATTAGGTGGCGGCTGGGTCTTCTGGGGAGCCGGCGCGAGGGCCGGAGAACACTGTCTGCGAGCTCCTGTGTGGTGACAAGAGCGGACCCACACCATCGGGGAGTGCGGCGGCTGCTGGGGGCATCTGGGACCGGCTGTGGCCGCGCCCTGAACTTCGGTGGAGGCTGCGGGGATCTATAGTAAGCGGTGAGTCCCGTACCGCTGGGCAGCCCAGGACCTGTGGACGGCACAACCTCGGAGCGGGGTTTAGTGCTGAGCTATACGCCTTGCGCGGCGCAACGACCCTGGTCAGCCGACGCAGCCGGCTCTAGACGACGCCCGCCGGCGCGTTTCCGGTCACATTGCTGGATCATTGCAACTGGTTTGCGCAATCCCCGAACCTGTGGTGGAGGTGCAGTGGGCCCGCACGACTGACGGCCATACCAATACGCAGGGGCTCAGGGATCAAGAACGCGCTGGGGGTGCAGGGAACAGGAAGTGAGGATGCACACGCTCTTTGGGCTGCGGGACCTGAGCCCTTGTACTGACGAAGACTGAGCCCTGCAGAGAGGCATTAGTGAGCGGTGTACCCACGCAAGAGACCCCTGAAGGTGGCCCTAGGGCAGCACCTGCAGCGATTGAGATGGCAGCTACCGGCGGTGCCTCGGGTATACCGCATGGTCACGACGTTATGACCTCCTTGATTCAAGATGGCGGAACCCATGCCCCACCGGATACATCGACACAGGAGCAAAGGCTGAACCTGCGTCTCGACAGCATACTAGAAGCGATAACCGCGACGAAGGAATCGCTGCACCAAGATATAGCGCAGGTTGCGACGGGGCTGGGTCTCCTGAAGGCGGACCATGCCAAGCTCTCAGACAGAGTGAAGGACAATGACCAACTGCTTCGGGAGCTGAAGCCAGCGGTGGTGACTGTGGAGCACAAACTAACTGATATCCTGGGCCGTTTGGCGACCCTGGAACGACGGGCTGAAGATGCTGAAAGTCGCAATCGGAGGAATAACGTGAGGGTAGTGGGCCTTCCAGAAAAAATTGAAGGGGGCGACGCTGTGACCTACATGGAGAACTGGTTCCGGACGGTGGTGGCACCGGAGGGTCTGTCTCCATTCTTCTCCCTGGAGCGAGCACACAGAGTGCCAGCCCGCCCTCCTCTGCAGGGCCGGCCGCCTAGGCCGATGGTGGTAAGACTGTTGCATTACAAAGACCGTGATCTGCTGATTCAAAGAGCTCGCTCACAGGGCCCCTTCCAAGTGGACAATAACAAAGTCACGATCTTCCCGGATTATACACAGGCCGTCCAGAAACACAGAGCATCCTTCTTATCAGTGAAAAAAGAATTGAGAGACGAAGGGATTCAATACTCCTTGCTTTTCCCTGCCAAATTAAGGGTGATCGTGGATGAGAAAACTCACTTCTTTCAGACCCCGGATGAAGCATGGTCATGGCTTGAACTGTACCGTGCGGGAACAGATCGCTCATACAAAGGCGGTAGGGAAAGGCAAAAGCCGGTCCAGATACGGAAATCACAGCGCATTCACACGCGAAATAAACTCGAAAGAACCTTGAGAGATGCTAAAATGTCGGCAGATAGGAAAGGGGCATTGGCCGCAACGGCGATTATAACGGGATCACAGCAAGAGAAGACATCGGGGGGATCGGACTCTGACGAGGTGGGTGAGAAATCCGGAGGAGACGAATCAGAAACTGGGAGCGTGAAGGGTCCAGCGGTCACCCCACAGACTTCAGATGAACTGTTTAATGAGTGACATTTCAGAGAACTGTACAATTCCGAGTTCCGTTATGGGACGGACTCTCCGGAGGTCTAGTGGACTATCAGGTATGGCGCTGTGACTGCAGCATGGGATCAAGGGCGCGGGGTGGGGGCTCTGCCTATCCTAGGTCGGCGCTCACTCACCCTCTTGTGGCCCTTAAGGCCTTCTGTGGTGACGACCACAGATTAGTGTTATGTGTGCTGTGCTGAAGGTTTGGAACGGGGCTGAAGCTGGGTTATTAGGTCCTGTCCTGGGGAGAGGGGTTTGGGGAGTTTTGCAGGATGTTTTGAAGGGGGGGTATAACTGCTGCGATGTAGGAGCCTACTGTTTATCATTGATACTGCGTAGAGACAACTTTAATGGGGACGTTACCTGATTTAAAATGCATCACATGGAATGTCCGTGGTCTTCAAACGATGGTGAGACGTCGTACGGTACATGCCTATTTGGTGCGGCGGGGCGTCCAGATAGCAATGCTGCAGGAAACTCACCTGACCGAGAAGGAATGCACTGCACTGCAGAGGAGATGGCATGGTCAGGTATTTGGCACCAAATACTCAGCATTTGCCAGGGGAGTGCTGATATGGATAAGGGCGGGGACACCATTCCAAGTTACGAACCAGCGGGTGGACCCTGAGGGTAGATATGTGGCAATAGAAGGGAGGCTCTATGGTAGGGAGGTGGTCCTGTGTAATATATATGCCCCCAACGCAGATCAGGCCCGCTTTTTTGATTGTTTAACGAGCTCGCTGGCCTGTTTCCTGGCAGGCCCCGTCATATTAGGGGGTGACTTTAACTCGATCACTGATGTGCTATTGGATAGATCGCACCCACCCCTGACCGACTCCCCAGTACGTAGGCTAGCCGCTAACAGGAAGGACTGGCAAGACAGATGGGGACTGATAGATGTGTGGAGGGAACAACACCCTGAAGCTAGGGACTATTCCTTCTTTTCAGCAATACACGCACTGCATGTTAGATTAGACTCGCTGCTATGTAGTGGACCTTTAGCTGCTGTGATAACTCACACGGAATATCTAGCCAGGACTGTATCAGATCATAATCCCTTATTGGTGTCAGTGCGGTGGCAGCAGGCGAGATCAGCGGTCCCTACATGGCGGCTGCGGCCTGACACGCTAGAAGATCCGGTGTTTAGTGACACGGTTCAACAGGGCATTGTAAACTATTTTGAGTTGAACGAGGGCTCAACCACCACGAGATCGTTAGAATGGGATGCGATGAAAGTGGTGGTGAGCGGTGTGTGCATGGGCAAATTCTCGAATGCAAGGACGACAGTATTGAATGATCTGGCGAAGGCGGAAGAGGTGTTAAGGGGTTTGGAACAGCGAAGACCAGAACGCCCAGACCTACAGGAGCGCTTGCTAGAGGCTAAGGAGGTGGTGGCGACTGAAACAGAAAGGCTGCGGTGCTATGATTATAAGTTGTATGCCATTAAGGTGCACGCGGAGCGGGACAAAGTAGGTACGCTCCTGGCCAGGCTCGCTAACCCAGAGCCTAGAGGGTGCCCGATCATGAGTATAAGAGCGCAAAAGGGGGACATAGTCTACTCACAGCCTGCGTTTCTGGCGCGCTTTCAATCCTACTACACGAGATTATATGAGTGCCAACTAGATGCGGAGGTCTATGAGATAGGTGACTATTTGGACTTGGTCCCACTGCCGGTACTAGATGGTGAGGCTGCGAAGGACCTAGGAGGACCCATAACGGTTACTGAAATTAGGGTCGCTATCAAACAGATGGCCAGAAATAAAACTCCAGGGGTGGATGGACTGCCGATTGAGTTCTATGCCAAATTTATTGACCTCTTAGCACCCAAACTATTGGTGGCATACTCGGAAGCCGAGAAACTGGGACGCTTGCCTGAATCAATGAGGGAGGCACTAGTGGTGCCACTGCTGAAACCTGGCAGAGAGGCATTGGATGTAACATCTTACCGTCCCTTGTCTATGCTGACAGTGGATTATAAGATCTTGAGCCGTATATTGGCCACCAGATTACTGCCGCACATGACCACTCTGGTGCACAGGGATCAAGCGGGATTTATCCCGACCAGGAATACATCAATGAATATACGCCGTCTGGTTCGGATATTAGGCGGTGCCGGGGCGTCACCTCATGACCCCGCGGTATTATCAGTTGATATTGAAAAGGCTTTTGACAGCCTCGAGTGGGGGTACCTAGATGTGGTGTTGGCGAAATTAGGGGTAGGAGACGGCTTTAGGAGGTGGACGAGAGTTCTCTACTCGTCGGCAACGGCTAGGGTGCGACTGGGGCCGCTTATATCTTCAGCTTACCCTGTATGTAGGGGGACGAGGCAGGGCTGCTCCCTGTCCCCCTTGCTGTTCGCGTTAGCGATGGAACCGCTGGCGGCGCGAGCAAGGTCGGGGGTCATGTATAGAGGGATCACGCAGGGAGCAGAGACACATTATATATCACTCTATGCAGATGATCTTTTACTGTACCTAGCGGACACCGGACAAGCCTTGGGGGGAGCGGTGGATATGCTGGCTAGATTCGGGCAGTTATCAGGCCTTAGGGTAAATTGGGCTAAAACCTGTGTGTTCCCGCTACAGATGAGCGCACCGTGCCCCCCACTCGCGATGGAGGTGAGGTGGGAGCCCTCCTGCTTCACTTACCTGGGAGTGCGCATTTACCATGGGGCCGCGGACCTGCTGGAAGGCAACATAGGACGTGCGTGCGTGCACTGAAGGGTAGCATGGCCTTTTGGGCCTCCCTCCCTCTGTCCGTGATGGGACGAGTAGCATTACTGAAGATGGTGGCACTTCCGCGGCTGCTTTACTATTTCCGGACTCTACCGATATGGATCCCGCAGCGGGTCTTTAGAGAACTGAGGGTGCTAGTCACTTGCTTCCTTTGGGGTCACGGGAGGCGCAGGGTGGCATTGGGTACTCTGACTAGGCCCAAGCTAGAGGGGGGGATAGCGGTCCTTGATTTTGAATTGTACTACCTGGCGGCACAACTGCAGATTTTAACACAACACGTCACCAGGGAATTCAGGGGGCCAGAACACGAACGTGGGATTGGTATCCAGAGGCATGTCTTGTCCTACATAGTCATGCAACTGAAACTAGATGTGAGGGCCCTCACGATGGAGGAACGAACGCTCAAATTATGTTGGCACAGGAGTATGAAGAGAGCGAAGAATACCCGACCGTATGCACCGGAAATACCGCTGGGGATGCTGACTGCGCTACCGCATGGCGGCGATTGGTCCCCGTTATTAGAATGGGAGGAGTTGGGCATGCAGATGGTGGGGGACCTGTACCTAGATGGGGTATTGGTCCCTTTTCGGACGATGCAGGAGCGATTTGGCCTACCGGACGGGTCCTTTCTACTGCACGCAGCAGTGATTGCAGCGCTGCAGAAACACTGGAGAGGAGGGCTGGCCGAGCCGGAGGCGACCATGGCATGCCAATATGTGGTGATGGCGGCGGGTACTGTCAAAGCGGTGACTTGCCTTCACACCAGAATGTTGAATGAGGGACTGGAACCGCTGCTAGCACTGAGGACGAGATGGGAGGGTAGCATAGGCAAACCCATACCGGACACGGTCTGGAGTCAGATTCTAAATCGAACTTGGAAGGGTACAAGGAACGCACGATTCCAGCAGGTACATTTCTTCATCATCCATAGGGCCTACCTGACCCCGGAGAGGATTAACAGATATTTTCGGGTACATGATGCAATGTGCCCGAGATGCTTGGCGCCTGCAGCTGATCTGGATCATCTGTTGTGGGGGTGCCCGAGACTAGGGACGTACTGGCCGGAAGTGGGGGACATCCTGAACGTGATTACGGATAGGGAAGTGGACTTTGATATGGCGGCGTGTCTACTGCTTTGGTTCCCTCATACTAAAAGAACGAAAGTGACGAGTAACTTTATTGACCTTGGACTCATGTTGGCTCAGAGGGAGATCACCTGGCACTGGAAATCTAAGGAAGGCCCGTCAGTGAGGAGGTGGATGAATGAGCTGTTGAAATGGTCCGGATGTGAGAGCGCTATCAGAATGCGACAAGCTACTAGGACTGATAACGAGAAAAGCTTGGATCTGGCGAGAGCATGGGAAACGGTGGTTCAAGCATTGCGTGACTACATGGTGGGGGATGAAGGTGAGACGGACTGAATGGACGGAACTACATGATGCTTAAGCGACCGACAGCAATTCCCGACAGGTAGCATGCTTCAGGGTTGGCACAGATTACACGGGCCCGCATGAGCAGCAGTTGGAGGGGGGAGGGGGGGGACAACACACGAGGGGTAGTTAGGCACTGCGACACTGTCTAGGGGGAACTCACAGGTGGGGTGTACAGCTCGATTGCGGGATGGAAGGTCCCTGAAGTATGACAGCGAATATCCAAATAGCGATAAAAGTAGGACCCTGGAGAGGGTCGCTGGAGAAATATTGGAAAGACTGCATTGGGACGGATGTTCACTGCTGACGTTGTCCCCGCAAGACGTATGTGTCAGTTTGTCGGTGCAAGGGGGGTGGGAGTTTGGGGGATAAAAGCAGATACTAAATGATGATATTAACCGACCGCCCGGATGGGGTGGATACTGTATCATCTTCATGCAGAGGAAAAGACGAAGGTTCTGACGCGCCGCCCAGCCTCTGGGATGTGGGCTGAATGGCTGTGTACAACATTCAAGTCAGCTATGTGTTGCATGATGTATTCGGTGTACTGGTTGACCCACTCTGAGGTCTGGTTTCTAATTCTGCAATAAAAACAAATTAAAAAAATAAATAAATAAAGAATTCTATAAAATACTCAATATCGCAAACCAAATTGCCTAGAAAGAACTCATCCTGTTACTCTAGATTTCACAGACAAACTGGCAAATCATTACAGGGACAAAGCAGACACGTTGGACTCGTACTTAACAGAAACAGAAACAACAATCCAAGAATGCTCTAATCAAGCCTCTCCGTTCCTTCCAACACATCTCGCACAATGAATTTATGGACCTGGTCAAAGCAAGCAGGCCTGCCGGCAGCCCTTCTGACCCCTATCTGCCACAGACTTTCAAGACAATTCTTTTAACAACCTCTGCTGGCACTCTAGTAAGAAGAATCATCAATGATTCCTTAACTACTGGAATATTTCCAGAAGAACTCAAAAAGTCATACATACGCCCTTTACTGAAGAAATCAAACTTGGACCCGCTGAACCCTGACCACTACAAATGGACCTTTCCTGGGCAAACTGATAGAAACAGCAGTGTTCGCCCAGATGTCACAATTCATTGAAGAGAGTAACCTACTTTCAGACTTCCAAACAGGATTCCGTCCGGGAAGAGGCACTGAATCTGCCCTCCTTGCCATCTGGGATGACCTAAAGAATACAGTTGACCGCAACGGGGTTGCTGCTCTACTTCTCTTGGACCTCTCGGCTGCCTTTGACACGGTTGACCATGTCACTCTGAAACAAAGACTTTATGAAGCCGGCATAGAGGGAGCTGCTCTAGACTGGATCGCGTCCTACCTTCGAAACAGAACTAATGTCATCCATACCCCACCTTTCTCGTCCAAACCGTACTCCACGTGCTACAACTATGCAGATGACACGCAAATACTCCTTCAACTGGAATGCCGAAAGGACATTGGAAAATCACCAATTTTCAGCTGTCTCAGAGCCGTGGATCAGTGGATGACTTGGAGCCATCTCAAATTGAATGCTTCAAAAACTGAAATACTCACGTGTGGCGTTTGGAAAAATTACAACCCGCTTGCCGCATTGCCTGATGAACTAGGATCACTGCCTAAAGTATCGAAGGAAGTAAGAAACCTCGGAATGGCCATGGACTCCAAGCTGTCGATGAATGCTCAAGTGAACAAACTAACAAGATCAAGCTTTGCTACTATAAAAACGCTGCAACAAATGTTCCCACATTTGGGATTTCCACACAAGGTCCAAGCTACCATCTCTCTTGTTCTGTCTAAACTCGATTACGCCAATAGCCTCTACCACGGATCTCCTCTTTCGACCATGAAAAGACTACAACGGATTCAGAACTCGCATGCCAGACTACTCTTGCATATCAAACCGCAAGACCACATCTCCCCTGCCTTGAAAGCCCTGCATTGGTTACCGGTTGCCAGAAGATCCACGTTCAAGCTGCTTTGTATCACCCACAAAGGACCACTCTTCATCAGGAATAAAATCACCAAACACATGCTACAAAGCAACCTCCACTCTAAAGGAGCATCTCGCCTCAAAATCCCACCATACAAGAAAAAACCATGGGTGGCACATCATTCTCTGTTTAAGCAGCCAAACTATGAAACTCTCTACCCCCAACATAAGATCCACCGACCACCACCTTATCTTCAGAAAACTACTCAAGATTTGGCTCTTCCCCACATAAGCACCATACACAAACAGAAATGTACAGCACATCCCTCTGTAAATAAGCCTTTGTTTTCACTATAGATATGTACCTATCTTTGTGCATTACTTTGTATAAACATGTACAATAATTATGTTAAGAAAAGAAAAATAAATAAATGAATAAATAAAAATCATCTTTGGTCTACATGTACAAACTTCCATTGTGCATCTATGTACCTTCCATGTATTTGGATCTGTGTGTCTGTTACTTTTCTCCTGAAAAAGCATATCCAATGCTCTACCCCAGTGGTTCCCAAACTTTTTTGACCCGTGGCTCCCTTGACCTAATTGGCAGTTGGCCGTGGCTCTCCACAATTTTTTTACCCGCACACCGGGGTGCCGCGGCGCACCCTTTGGGAACCACTGGTCTACATGAAGAATCAAGCCTAGACGTGATGAAGGATTCAGAGAGTAGCCATCACTGTCATAAAACTTTATTTGCAATCACAAAGATCTTATAAAGTACATCTCAATGCATACATAGAGTAGTAAAAAGCACTCGCGCTAAAAGTAACCAGGCTAGAGAAAGGCTCAAGGAGCTCTGTGGCGTTACAAGAAGTTTACGTGAGGTGGGCTCTGATCATGGGTATCCGCAGAAATGTTTTCGGAGGGGGGCACATTTTTAACTTCTTCACCATCCCCCTTGCACCCTTCTCCCCTCTGCCTTGCACCCTTCTCCCCCTTCCCCTTGTACCCTACTTCACCTCAGCCTTGCACCCTTTTCTACCTTGCACCGTTCTCCCCTCTGCCTAGCACCCTT
The DNA here is from genome assembly GCF_964261635.1 of Lissotriton helveticus. Lineage (NCBI taxonomy): Eukaryota > Metazoa > Chordata > Amphibia > Caudata > Salamandridae > Lissotriton > Lissotriton helveticus. The sequence continues at coordinate 810,057,001 of NC_136070.1, forward strand.
CTCCCCTCTGCCTTGCACCCTTCTCCCCTCTGCCTTGCACCCTTTCTCCCCTCACACTCTCCAACATGCAGCAGTCACGAGTGACGACCCCTCAACGAGGAGTGAGGCAAAGACAGAAGCTGGCAGAGTGCGGCTGCATCAGGGCATAAGGCGCCCACCCAACACCCTCCAACAGGCTGCTCACCCTGCACGCACCCAATGCTCTCCACCAGGCCCCTGAACCTGCACCCACCCAACGTTCTCCACCAGGCCCCTGACCCCGCACCCACCCACCCAACGCTCTCTACCAGACCCCTGACCCTGCACCCACCCTACGCTCTCCACCAGGCTCCTAACCCTGCACCCACCCACCCAACACTCTCCACCAGGACCCTGACCCTGCACCCACCCACCCAACATTCTCCACCAGGCCCCTGACCCCACACCCACCCACCCAACGCTCTCCACCAGACCCCTGACCCTGCACCCGACCCGAAGAGCACCAGTCACATTACACAAGGATACATTCATGTATTCTGTTTTTGTAGGCTCTGGGAGATTAAGTGATTTGCCCAGAATGACACCGGATTCTGAGCTGACGTCGAGGGTCGAACCCAGTTCCCCAGCTCCAAAATTGGCAGCTCGCAGTTCCAGTACATTTTGAGGATAATTATATATTTTTTTCAGACCCACATGCTGCACAGCGGCGCGGCGCCCCTGGCTTCCCTTCATGGCGCACCAGGATACTGCGGCGCACACTTTGGGAACCACAGATGTATGACATAGATATTAAGAGTGTACTCCCTGGACAGGTCCTGAGCATGGGTAGAGGAGGGGAGAAGATGGAGCTTGAGGTCAGAGCTACCCACTTTGGAACTGAGGAATTAGGTTTGATTCTGGTTTTGGCTCAACATCCTGTGATCCTGGGCAAATCACTTAATCTCTCCGTATCTAAAAAAGGAACATGTCCTTATGAAATGTCATTGGTGCTCATGTAAAGTACTCCAATATGTTTGGTTTGGGTTTGCTCTATATAAAAATTGAGGGGGAAAAAATGAAAAAATGTGTTTAATTTACTCTTTCAATGCTATTTGCATCTAAATAACCAAAGGTGCTCATGACTCCACAAGGAGCATGACCCCCTCCTGTGCTGCAACACCTTCCTTTCTGCCACTGACCAGCATCTCTTTCACAGCTCATCAGCAGCTGAAAGAGTTGATTGCCCCCCCCCCCCACCCCGCCGGCCGCCGTGATGCTCTGCTTCAGAAAGGCAGACTAGGGCAGAGCAACCTATTCATCACGGAGGCGAAAGTGACGGAGGAGGGCCTACTGTTTCTTACAGATATATCTTTACAGAAGGTGAGTAACTTGTGCTTTGTAGCTTATTGAGCTGTACTGCAGACATGCACCAAAGCTATTCGTATGGTACACGGTGAACTGAAACATCGCAAAGTAGAAGCACTTGAGGGCAGCAGAGAGTACTTCAAATGTTGTATTGACATCTGATGCAACTTCCTATCGACCACCGAAAAAGTCCAGACGAGTCCAGCATATTATGCTGCCAAATATCAAATGTCCCATGCAAATAATCTTGTCGGAGCTGCTGGGCGGAAAATATCCATATTTCATATCGGTTATAATTTCTGAGAAATATCCTGTTCGAAGGTCACACCTAAATATGACCTTATGCCCCATATCAAATTGAAAACAGTAAAGCATCTTTTGAAAATAAAACCGTAAACAAGCACTTGGCAAACTGTGCTCGTCCGATGAAATAAATGTTTAACTTCCTTCCTATATTGCAACCATACATTATACAGCTGTTTTCAAACGGGAAAAATATGTTTTTTAGCAAGCCAGAAGCAATCCCTTACTACTCAATACAAGCCTGTGAGGATCTGGAAGTACACAGGTGACATCCACTTGTGACACGCATGTTCAAGATGGGTGAAAAAGAATATCTCCAACATTTTCTATTGCTATGCTAGTTTCACCATTCGCTTAAGAGGGCAACTAACTGTTTGTGGAACCATTTAAGAGGCAGACTTGCCCCTATTCATCACGGAGGCGAAAGTGACACATTCTTAGTGTGACACTTCCTTTCCCAGATCGTGCGCGGCGCCCCTGGCTCCTGATAACGGCGCACCAGGGCGCCGCGGCGCACAGTTTGGGAACCACAGCTCTACCCTATTTCTCATCCTGTGCCTATATCAATATCTTTAATCTACATATACTTACTTCCTTTATGTATCTATATACTTTCAATGTACTTCTGGATCTATATATTTATCACTTTCTTCTAATTTAGCATTTCCAATGCTCTACCCAATTTCTCAGCCTATACTTCGCTCAATATATCTTCTAGCCCAATCTCCTGACTCAGCTCAAACTTCTTTCTACTACTCTTTCCGATGCACTACCCAATCTCTCATCATATACATCTATCAATATATCCTCTACATCCACTCTCTCATTTGTCCCAAACCCCATACCACTACTATGATCGCCAAAATAACCCTTTCTAGACTCTCTCCTCCTCTACTCTTCCTTGCATCATCGGACACCTCTTTTTACTATACCGATCTCCTAAAACAAGCCTTTCTAAACTCTTCCCTCTGACTCCTCGCCTCCAAAACTCCTTTTTACTCATCCAAAAGCCTCCTCCTACTGCTAATACCTAAAAAATATTACATTTTTATCCCTCCACTTTCCTTTCCAATCAAAATTAACAGACTAACATGTTCACTTCTCAAATTCCATATTCAACTATACTAATATACTACCCAAACAACTGAATAACATATCTACTACTTAAATTACTTCATATTTATACTATACTAATTTTCAACACTAATCCTTCATGGGTTCCGGAGTGGCGTGCTACTCGCCAGAAAAGTGCTTCAACGCCCATCAGGGGAACCAAGTGCTATATGAATGCAAATCTTTCTTCCCCTTTTATCCCTCCGCTATCCTTCTCACTCCAAGTAACAGACTAATATCCACCACTGAAATTACTTCATATTTCACCATATTAATTCACCACTAATCCTTTATAGCCTTCCTGAATAGCGTGCGTCAACAAGCGCTAAATAAATACAAACCTTTGTCCTCATCTATCCTTCTGCTATCATTCCAAATAATTGACTAACCTATCCACCACTTAAAATGTACTTGCATGTTTCACTATACTAATTCAACACTAATCCTCTATGGGTCCCGGAGTAGCGCGCTACTCGCCGAAAAAGCGCTTCGACGCCTCGTCAGGGGTAGTAAGCGCTATATAAATGCAATTACAATACAATACAATACATGAGATAACTCTGATTATAACCGCTGAATTTCGATGGTTTTGTGTGTGTAAAATCTGAAGCTATCTATAACATTCCTGTAATTTTGTTTTTTAGTGAATCTCAACTGAAAAAACAAACGTTAAAGGGATGTTATTTTTAAGTGAAAATGTCAGGTAAAACATGCCATTTTAAACTAACAAAACCACTGAAATGCACTTGTACCCTAAATTAACTATAACTCACACCCCAACCATGCACATTGCTATAATCAAGTATAGCATTTCAGCTGTTGCAGTGATTTTATCAATGATGAGATAGAACATGTTATGACTGATGTAATATGTGAGGTCATTCATACTACTACTGGTCGGGCCAGCGTCCAACTCCTCACGGGCAGCCAACTCCACATCGAGCATGGCCCTCAGCCTTGCATCCATGCCGGGATCAGGGTGGGGTTTAGATGCCAAGCCCTGGGACCAACTGGTAGGGGTTGGGACACAACCTGGCACCCAAACCCACTGTGGGTGCGCACGGCTAACTGTATGATGTTACAATCTATAGGGTGTCATTTTAAGTAACACAGACATACTGACTTTGTTACAGGCCACAACAGCAATATAAAAAGGGTGTCTATTGACTTTATCAACGGGTCAGAGTATCAACATATATAAAGTACACCAATTTTCTCTGTCAAAAAAACACTAATAATTATAACCAAATGTATATTTCCATTAATTCACACAGTGCAATAATAATAAATGCAATATTTGATAAAAGTTACTGTCTTTAAAAAATGAATAAAATATTATGTAAAAAAATAATCAACATGCGTTTGATTCCTTTTTTCAATTGTCAAGCTACAAAGTGGAGCCAACGACCCAGCCATAAGGGGCCTCTGCACTCCAGCTGAAGAGCATAGTGCTCCAGCTAGGAGTGCTGTAACAAAATATGGGAAGCTGTGAAAGGAAATGAAATGACATACCGGTATTTGTAAAGCGCGAACAATTACCTTAAGGGTGTCAAGGCACTGGGGGCTGTCGGGAAGATTACGTGAGCTATTGCCCAGAGCCACATGGTGCTGGGCTAACCTGCGGCCGGCGATCGAACCGTGAGCCCCATGCTCCGGAGTCAGCCACTTGGCCGCTGTGCCACACCTCTTCCACAGCTCTCCTAGAGTCATGGATTTAATATTTGTTACTATTATTTTATGTTGCTGGGTGGCTCCTGCACTCCTTGCAGCCCCCAGAACATTACAAAACGGCTCAATGGTGCCCTATGCTCCTTCTAGGGACACCGCAAGGCTCCACAAAATATATTTTGAAAGCCCTCATTGGGCATTGTTAGGTGCCCCTTAATGTAGCAGTGAATAATAAATAAGGAGCTCCTTATGTTCATTTGTTATTCATTTTATCTTTGTTTTTTTTTGGGGTGCCCTAGTGCCCACCCGGGCACCCACACCCGAGCTGACCATTTCAATCCTGCCTTTTTTGGGGGTCATGGGAGGAGCCCAAGACCCATGCAGCTCCAGCTGGTTCCCCATCCAACACCATACTGGATGCTGGTGGGAGCCAGCACCATTCCTTTGCTCCCACCGGGTGAGAGCAGCTTTTTTACGGCTTTCGCCAGGTGGGAGAAAAGCTCTGGTTCTGGGTATGCCTACACTCTCCTGGGCAGTAAACAGCAGTGTCCCAAGGGATGGGGTCTCGGGGACACTGCAGCCATATCGGGCCCCGACGAATGGGGTTGCGCACCCACTCCCCTTTTGTACACTTCTGTGGGATGGGGGGATGGGGTCCTGGGGCCTCTATAAGGCTCAGGAAGGGGGTTATGTACCCCTCCCTTTAAAACCTATGCTTCTCAGGAATTGGGGTCCCTAGAGCCTGTAAGAGGCCTGCACCTCTTCCCCTTAATATATCATACATTTGGTGTAAATCGATTCAATCATTCGGGCTGTAGCTGTGTCTAAATGTCCCTTATTGTCAATTGGCTGCACCTCACTCCTGTGAGAATGTCCCCCTAGGCACTATCCTGGTCATGCGACCAACATTCCAGTTTTGTGATTTTAATAAAGTTCATCCAAAGTGTTCAAAAATAAATTCCATATGTTTGTTACTTGTGAACAAGTTTATTTCACTTATCCATCATTATTCACTTTTTTGTTTGTATTTAAATCGCATTTTTTAGTTCCAATGCATTTCGGGTTTTTTAACAACCCTTCATCAGGGAAAAACTACAATAGCAACATCAATTGTAAAAGAACATGAAAGAACATAAACATTATGTACATACTCTATTGTGAGCGTTTTTTTTCTGTTTTTTGTGCCAGCATGCTCGTTTGTAATTATGAATTTGTCAAAGTTGGGGTTTACTCAAAACGCCCAAATCATACATGCGTTTGGTGGTGACTACGAGCAACGGTTATCATGCAAGTTTTATGTTATTTGAGGAAGGACCAGCATGCACCAGAATAGACTGTCTCTTTAACAGGCAGGTTGTGTTAGGTCAGTCAGTGCAGTTCAAGAGGACACGAATGTGCTAGTTATGGATCAGTGGCCGTGTACGATTTAGAAAACGGTCAATAATAGGTCTCAACACTCAAGGGACTTATGTTTACAGGTGAAGAACACAAAGCTATTGCTCGTGTGTTGCATCTATAACATTAAAGCAAGAGAATAGTAACCATGTGGTTATGTGGATTATCGCAAGTAGAATATTTATTAGATTAAGCGCGCGTTGGTAACTTACGTATTGCAAGTTTGTAAAAAGCGTCTCTAAAGAAAAGATAATCAAAGGCAAGCGGTCAATATGCTGGTTGCCAATATTTCGAATATATACAGATATGCGTCGGCTGACGACTTACGTAATAAACTTCCATCTGTTGCGGTGATGGTATTCTAAATCTCATAAAGTCGATGTCGGAGATCCGAAGTATTGAGTTGAACAGCTGATGGGCGTGCTAGCATTTATGTTTGTTCGAAATCAATGATGGACTGTGGTCCAATGCGGTGGCGACCATGATGTAACGGTAATGTTTAAACGATTAGAATGTACCGGGTGTGGTTGTGTGATTCGTTAATACGAAAAAAGGCTTCTGTCTTATGCGACAGTGTGCTTTATTTTATGCTATCAAAGTCGGAGATCTGAAATAGTATGGCTGATAGGCATTGCTGGATATCAATGACGGACTACGGTGCAATGTGATGGGGGCCATTTTGTAACGATAAATTAATACACGGTTGGAAAGTACCAAATGGTACTACAGTGGCAAATGTAATAGTGTGATAAAGGTCTAAGATCCACTAAATGTTGAAATACAAAAAGTTATGAAATACAGTGATACAGAGAATAAAATTACATATTTTGAACAGCAGTCAATATGAGGAAATTTAAAACGTTCTCGTCCTGTCGATTCCCTATGTAGGTCAGAAATGTATAAATAACATAAGTATTCGATGCGGTCGTTCATTCCATATGGTTTCAGTGATTCCATGAGCTTAATCCAGTGATTCTCTCTTTGCAACAAGTACTTATGATTGTCCCTTCCTTCTGTCTTCTGTACTGTTTCAAGTATCAGGAACTTGAGTTGACTGATATTATGTTGGTGTTCGAGAAAATGGGTAGCAACTGTAGATTTGGTGTTTTTGGTACGTTTATTAGACTTGTGTTCAGTAATTCTTATCTTGAGCTTACGTTCGGTCTTTCCAATGTATACCTGTCCACATGGACATTTTAGTAAGTAGATAACATTCATGGTATCGCAAGTAGCTGTTACTTGTAGTCTTATTTTATGTCCTTTGCATGGGTGTGTAACTGCTGTCCCTGTGATGATGTTATTGCAGTTACTACAGTTATGGCATGCCATGGTGCCTTTAAATGATTCACGGTGAATTGATCTTGGTTGTTTCAAAATTTCACCTACATTTTTTCTCCTAGTATAGGCAAAGATTGGATATTCATGGAATATGTTGTTAAAGTCCTGTTCTTGCATGAGGATATGCCACTGTTTTTTATGATACTCTTGTACTTATGACTAACAGTTGAAAATTTGGATACCAAGACGTTGGGTTTGTCTTCTTTGGGTTTGGTTTTCAGAAATAGATCGTCTCTTGATTTGTTGGCACTTCGTTCAGTGGCTTACATTAAAATGGACTTCGGGTATCCTCTTTGTTCAAATCTGTTGACCGTTTCTTTTATCCGTTGTTGTGTTATGTGTGGTTGTGACGTGATCCTTTTTGCTCTTAAAATTTGTGAGTATGGTAAATGATTCTTGAGTGAAGCTTGGTGAAAACTGTTGTAGTGAAGGGTGTTGTTACGATCTGTTGGCTTTCTATAAAGATCCGTCTCAAGTGAATGACCTGTATTAGTGATTGCCACGTCTAAAAAAGTGATGTGATCTTGTGCCACTTCATATGAGAACTGTATACGATCGTTGATCGAGTTTAGAGCTTGTAACGCTTCTTCTAAGGTATCTCTAGGACCGTTCCAGATGATAAAAATATAATTGATGTAACGTATGAATAGTTTGTTATATGTTTGCCATGGTTGTTTCGATATGATATTATCTTCCTCGAACCTTTCCACAAATAAATTGGCGTACGCCGGGGCAGCACAATTGCCCATTGAAGTACCGCTAGTCTGTAAATACAAATTTTCTTTCCACTTAAAGTAACTTTGATATAGGGTAAAATTGAGTAGTTCCAATGGAACGATTTGCATGTCTGAGTCTAAATCTGAACATAGCAAGGCGTGTTCAATGGCTTCAATAACTAGGCTGTGTGGTATGGAGGTATACAAACTTTTTACATCTACTGTGCACAGTAAGATAGGTTCATCATTGTTGATTGAAATTTGTTTGAGTTTCAATAAAAAAATCTGTGGTGGTCCTTGATGTATGTTTTATTTTGATGACTCTCGGTTGAAGATATTTGTCTAAAAACTGTCCTATTGGTTCATGTATGCTCCCGCGTGTTGAAACGATGGGCCAGAATGGAAGTTTATGCAAGTGTTTATGAATCTTGGGGACCGTGTATATCGTGGGGCTTTTTGGGTATTATTGTATTAGAAATGTTTTAGTTCTTTCGTTAATGGTTCCGTTTTCGTAGTCTCTCTGAACGATCATGAAAGACTCAGTGGGGTTGGTTTCCTGTTTAATGTAAGTAGATTCATCCGTAACATGTTTGAGAATTACAGTAGCTCCTCCTTTGTCTGCTTTTTGGCACAATATGTTGGGATTGTTTGCAATTTTGTGGAGTATGCCATATTCTTTGTTGGTAAGGTTGTTGTGTCTCCTTTTTCATGTGTAGTTGAGCTTAGTAAGGTCTTGTTTTACTAAGTTCTCAAAAGTGTCTAATGATTTATGGCTAACCGGAGCCATATATTCGCTGTGTGGTTGTAATCCCAATAGTTGGTCTTTATCGCTGATGCGTTGTTCTTGGAATACATTGTCAAAGAAGTTTCTTAATCTTAACTTCCTCATAAATTTGAAGAAGCTTATTTTAAGTTCCAGTAAGTTGGTATGAGCTGTAGGGACGTATGATGTTTCTTTTTGAAGAACCTTTATTTCTTCCTGATTCAACCTTTGGTGGGAAATATTTATGACTAGATTTAATTCTTCTTGCCTTTGCTCTTCAGGGTAGCTATGGTGCTCCTGGGTGGCTGGTGTTCCTTTTTCCCCTCCGGGGTCGCTTCTTTCCGTTTGGCTTACCGCTAAAAAAGGCCCTGCGGTAGTTGTGCTGGATTCACCTGTTTGTATATTGTGTGGTACCATTGTTGTTGTCTGTGGAATTAGATCCGCTGTTTGAGCCTGTGTTAATCCCTGTTGTTTATCAGCTCTTTGTTGTCTGGGTCTACACCATATAAATGTTCCTTATTCTCAGCCCCGCTTGTCAGATCACATTGAAACTTTCTAGGAAAGAGCTGAGGTGGATGAGACTTCTTTTTCAGAATGTTTGGTGAAGATTCATTAAACGATGCCAAAGTTATTAGCTAACCAAAAGATCCATTTCCAGAACTGGAGGAGCTCTCTTGATTTGGTGAGTCCTTTAAAGTAACCCCTTTTTTAGTCAGAGTTTAGTCTTTACATACTCCACTTACTCCTGATTACCTTCTTTTATATAGGGTGTTTAAATTCCATACACCAGTCCTGAGGAAGACCCGCAGTGACATTCATTCAATTACGCATTGAATGAATGTCGAGGCTTCTTCAATCTGCTTATGTCCCTAGTCTCTTCACCCTTCCATTGAGAAGAAGGTATTCCAAAGAGTTATTCATATTGTATATATGTGTATTTAATTTGTATGTTTTATTTATCCTCCATAGAACGTATGCACCTTATGTCACTTGGTTCACGAAAGTGACATTATTTAAATAAATAAAATAAATAAAAATATGTGGTTTGTTTTGCCATTCGTGTATGTGACAGTCATATATTACATTGACTAATATAAATAATAGATATATTTTCTGATAAACTGAATCTATGTGGTGTGTTTTGTCGTTTATCCCTGTCTAAAAACAAATTACTAGAAATTGATTGACATTTGATTGCTATACAGGAAAGACTCTATTAAGCAATTGGTTTACCCAACAAACTCAATGTAGATTACATTCTTACACTCAGGTTCTGAGGAGCACAGAGTTTACCCCATTATTTTTAATGGGTTACTGTCATTGGCAGCATGGCAAGGGCAATGTGTGGGGCAAGCTGCAGTGGCCCTGGCACATTTTTTTTTACAATATAAGCACTGATTATCAATGGATAAATATTCTTTAGGTTCCACTCTATGTTGACAGAGAAGCTGCCCACAGCATATACTGGTTACAGGCAGTCATTGTAAATAATTTAAAGAGTCAGTTCAAGAGTGACGAAGAGTCACCTTCAGGGCAGCACAGGAGAAATGCAGCCTTAGCTAATGCTTTTTAGAATCTACTGAGAAGCAACTGATGGACAATCTACAGGCATGGGCTGGGTACATGCAACTAGAGTCAAGGTCCCAATTAGGAATATAGACTGCCAAACAAATCTAGACAAGGCAAGGGTAAGAAAATAGGCAAGTGAAAGATGAGACGGTTAAGCCCAATTCACACACAAAAGATTTAATCTTTTTTTTCCAGGAATTAGCACTGCCAGGACCATTTCGGACTTTGCTTGCTAGGAACAACCCAAGTCTAGCAGAAAACAGGTATGCACTAATTGCATGTACCCAGGAAAAATGGTCCACACGGTCCATCCAGGAGAGACAGAGACGCTCCAAGTATGCACTGGTTGCATGTAACCGAGGTGAATTCTCTGTTAGATCCACCCAGTAGTGACAGAGGAGTAGTTCAGACATGCCCAGCAGAGTCAGCCCTAGTATATGCTCTGTAGTGCCAACCCAAGAGCAACAGAAGCTACCCTTGTCATTATCTAGTTACAGGCAGGCATGTTTAAAATGCTCTGCATAGCCTATCCAGAAGCAACAAAAAAAAACATATGGGGGCAGATTTATGATAACTGGCGCATCCCCAGGGATGCGCCAGTTATTTTCCGCCGCTGCTCCGCCACCCATGGTGCGCCGCATTTACAATGCGGCGCACCATGGGGCAAAAATGGCACAGATGCGTGACGCATCTGTGCCGTAAAGGTGGCGCATTGCTGGAGTTGCATCGCAAGCGCGACGCAGCTCCAGCAAGGCTCGGGGGTGCCCCATCTTTACAATGCTGTGTCAAGACCTACGCCTGCTTCAAGCAGGCGCAGGGTTTTGACGCAGCATTGGCCTGAAAGTGACTGAGTGAAATCTTATAGATTTCACTCAGCCACTTTTGCGAGGCGCACCTGCCCCGGAACGCCCACCCTGCGCCGGAACGCCCACAAGTGGCGCAGGGCTTTACAACGTGACGCATCTGCCTAGATGCGTCACGTTGTAAATGGGTCGTAGGGATGCGCCACATTTACGCAGCAGTTGCGTGGCGCAAACGTGGTGCATTCCCAACATAAATCTGCCCCATGGTATATACTACTGATTACAATGCATAAATAGGAAGTAGGCTAGGAAGGACGAATCAGGTGAGCCACGTGACCTAACAGGAAGAGGTGGAGAAAGTAGTTCTTGTTTGGAAGTGGACAAGAGGGAAGGAGGTTGGCTGAGCCACTAAGGGGCTCTGGCCTAATATCCACCACACAAATAAGGCTGAACATCCCCTAAACAATGTAAGCAAGGAGATATGGATCCTGAAGAAACATGCACAATCCATGTGCAGAAAGCACAAAAACACCAATGCAAATACATCATATCCTGATGGAACTCCATTAGCTTGCATTTCCGGCCCGTACAATCTCAAAAAAACAGCTGCATCATTTACAAAGCTATCACGATTAACACCCCTGCTTATATCCCAAATTAGCTCACCATCTCTGGTGGATCTCGGTCCACATGAAGCTAGGACACAATCAGCCTGCAGACTAAGAAGTTTAAAAAATAAAAAATAAAACATCAAGCCTTTTTCATCTATGTACCTAGGATCTGGAATAATATCCCCTTATCTATTAGGGCTGCCCCAAAGCTGCTTCAATTTAGAAAATAGTTGAAGACTTCCCTCTTTAAAGAACACTGCATCACAATGCATTAACCAATCTCAATTCAGCTGTAGCTCTTCTTATTCATTGACTTTATGCATGTTTTTGACCGTGTGCAGTGTCCTCTGCCTTTTGGCTAGGTTCACGCTATGGAAATACCATATACATAAATATATACATACATAAATACATTTGCCGAAACTTAGCAGATAATTCTGATCAACACATGATCATCAAAGTCAAACTTTGAAAACTGAGGATATTACTTGCATGATCTTTGATTGCTGTTGTTGGTGAATAACTCTCATGTGATACTCAGCGGGAGGGTCCTAACCTTATTTCATTCTCATTTTTAGAAAAGTCTAGTTTACTGATGTTGTACTACAGAATATTTACCTAGTCCAATGCATGTCAATTTAGAATTGACTTTCGACTATCAGTTTAATGTGAGAGTCAACTCATTGCAACTTTAACAGGTTGAGAGCTATGGGGATGCAATTATATATATCGTTGCATTAGGTCAGTGATACTCAAAGATCCCTTTACGTGCAACCCCTGGTGAACAGCAGCACTGGACTGCTGTTTAATTGACGGAGCACTAACATTCACCATGAAATTAAATAACCAGTGCAAGCATTTATTTACAGGTTAAAAGAAGTAAAATAAAAGAAGCATAAACGGTGTCTTGGCCGACTTAATTTTTGGAACACCTTTGTTTTGCAACAAGCGCATAAAACAATATAAAGTTTCTTCAATAAATCACAAAAAAATGATTTCATTAACATGCTGAAGCGTTTAACCTTAGCACATTAGATTGTATCAGTGCATTAAGAAGCATTTTTAAAATTGACAGTTTTCAAACATGAGCGTAGAAACATTCACGCTTCTCCCACCCTGACTACAGTGCCAATCAGTAAACTAAGATGCATGTCAGTTCTCATGTGGACCCCTCTGAGTGGCCTGGGATTGTTGGTATACATGGACAGCAGGATCGTTTATTAAATCAGTCATAAGAGAAGGGTTTATACAGTGCACATCCAGAACTCATGTATTTCAAGGTGCCATTATGTATGATAATAAAGATGAAGAAGGCAAAGTGACATAGAAATTGCCTATGGTCACACAGTTTAGTTAAGTGGGGAGGCTGGGATGATCCCAGGTTTTCTGTTTTCATGTTGTGGACTTCTATTTCATTCCAATTGAAAAATCAAGTTAGGTCCTTTGTAAACTTGACTTGCTCAAGATAGTGATAGCAAGCAGAGAAGGCTTGCACCAAGCTGCGGTAGAGGGTTAGCGACTCAGGTACAGCATAACACATCATTGTCAAGTCTATGACTCTTCTAGAGACTGGACATTTTATTTATACGGCATTTGGGAATGAAACCTGGATAACTCTGTGTCTGCCCTATTTGGCCCTACCCCTGCACTATAGTCATTCAGAGGTCCTTACCTGCAGGTACACTTCTGCTTTTCAAGTCTTGGGTAACAACTCAGCTGTCGGACACATCATTTGCTTACCATATATTTCTAGTGGGCATTGGGTCTGTCGCTTTCAATCACTGGCTTTATTGATCAGCATCTTTCAGTCATTTGCTACGGGGCAGAGCCATTCACATCTTGACTAAGTTTGGGATAGCTGTGGCTGTTAGTGTGTCATCTTATAATACAATACTTATACTGAGCTGTATCAGGGACTGCTTTAGAACTATAGGTCCTTCTGCTCCTGCTGGCTCCCTCCAGGCCCTCTCTCTTTTTCATGTGTATCATTCTTCCGTTTTCCAGCCCATTACCCCCGCTCATCTCTCATTCCAGCCATTTCTTTTTTTCGTATTCTCCTAATATTCTCCTAGTACACCTGCTCACCACCCTTCCCTTTCATTCCTCCTACCCCTTCCTCTTTCCTCTTTGTGCTCCATGCTCCTTGCCCTACCACCCCTCTTGTTCCTTCCAAATGCCCTTCCATCCCATAAGCTTCTTGCTAGTGCAGGGTATCTATATTGGAGGCTCCCTTGACTTCATACAGCCCTCTTTTTGCTCCCATGTCAAATGAAGGCCGGATGACCAAGGAGCCCTTATTACCGTTCTTCCTCTCTTTTTATTTCTTAGAAACTAACCACTATCATGAAGGCTTCCTTGCCACCCGACCTTTATTTAACATAGAAAAAAAACAGGACTTTTTTAAATCATGGGAGCCTTCAATACAGACGCTGCTCTTATTAGACAATTAACCTCAGGTCTATTGGCTTTGACAATGCTTATTATGAATGCTTATACAGTAGACCTCTCAAGTGGGCAATAGCGCGGCTTTGAGTTACTCTGGTCAAGTGGGTGTCCCATGTATGGTACATGGGCAGTCCTTTGCTACCACCCATGGTTCTTTTACACAAAACCCTAGCTACTATCAATAGTAGTCAGAGTTTTGTGCCAAAAATTAACGCAACTTAAATGAGGCATTAAAATGAGAAATGCTTTCATTCCTCCTTTCTTTTCTGACGTTGCATGTGTGCTGCACTGTGCAGCACACATACAAATGAGGAAAGGTTGTAAAGGCTGTTGAAGCATAGTTTGTACTTGATACCTTTCCAGTACAAAAACCTATGCAAGAGTTATGCAGACACCTTTGCACTATGGCGCAAAGGGATGGGTGTGGCGTTTGGCAGCATAAGTCTGCATTGGTGGTAGGGAGAGAGGAGGATTGTTCTATATCTCTGTAGAAAGGGCACAAGTCGAGGGTACACATGGGTAGACGGCGTCTACCCACTCTTTTCACAGCTTGGACGCCGTCTACCCTGCCAAGGGGTTGTCTCCACCGAAATATGCTAAATTTATCACGGTGTAAATTTCAGACACAGGGACACATTCAGCAGCACCTGCAAGTTGTCTGCGTTCCTCCTAAGCAACAATATGCAGGCGACGGGCTTATCAGACTCCAGCTTTGCCCATGACAAAAGCCGAAGTTAAGGGGCCAGCACGTATCCTGCCTGGGACCTATGGGGAGCCTCACACCTAAATGGAATGCAGGGGAAACAAAGGTGCAGTGCTTATCACTTCACAGGTGCTTAACCCCTTCCACGCGGGGCTAATTCCCCCACGGTGCGGGGGGGAGGGGCCGTGCACGGCACCGCGGTACTCATGACGAGTCCAGCTCCTCATGCTGCACAGTGGAGCTGTACTCATGACGAGCTGGACTCGTCATGACTCCGCACAGGCGGGGAATTAGCCGCGCGTGGGCCGGCCGCGGCAGTTATGACGAGCTAAGCTCGTCATGAGCACAGCTCCACTGTGCCTCATGAAGAGCTGAGCTCGTCATAAGTGCTAACGCGGGATTTCTGGTCTATTGTTACCTTACCAGATCCCAGCTCAGGTCGACTGAATCGTTGGTACCCGTCATTGAGTAAAAGGCAATCCACTTCTAGGTTAATCAAGAAAGAACTTACACCACTCTAAAGAACCACTTACCACTAGAAAAGGTTTAAAAGTTTATTATAAAGCCAAAAGTATCTGGAGATACAAACATCTCAGAATAAGATTCAAAAGATATACAGGTATCAATATAAAAAGATATTCTCTGAATGCTCTTAATCGGCAAAAGGAAATTATCAAAAATATCTCAAATACCATGAGAGTTGCAAGAATCGCTATGAGTTGCAACTTGAGAGTCATTTACAGAAAGGAAAATACAGGTTAAACTGTCCCTACACTAGACTAAGTGACATCCCTACTTAACAAGATCTTTACCTAAAAAGGTGTCAGCAGTGGTGACTTCCAAAGAAGATCACACACTTCCCTTAGTCTCTAATTCAAGTTGAAGTCTTGCAGTTCTCTATCTGCCTACCCATCCGCTCTCTTAGGTTCCTCAGATCATCTGCTCTAGCTCCACCCCGGGGTGCTGTCCCTAATACAAAATCACATTTCCAATAGGAACGCCCCTGGAGACGCCTCTCACGTGGTGTAGTTTCTGGCGGCAAATTCCATGCTGGTGCTCCTCGGGACCCTTCATTAAAGTTGACCTTGCTTCCCAGGCTTCTCTCCGACCAGGCGGTACCCCCTAAAATTCCTGAAGACTCCTACAGGCCTGTGCCTGGCGTCTCTGAACAAAAGTCTATTCATCATTTCCTGATAAAGCCCCCCTCGCACCTGCAAACAGACACTTTCTCGGTAGGCCCCAAATTCCGGCCTTCCACCATATCTTAAAGTCGTAAACCATGTTACAGACTTTTCGTTCGTGCTCTGTGCGACCTCTCCTTAACGAGCACATGCAGATCAAAGAAGCGACTTTATCTATTCAGGCCTACTAGAATTACATGAAACGGGCCTCTGCAATATACACATTTAATTTCTTTGTTTAAATAGTATTCTAACTAACACACATTACTATAATGTAACACATCTATTTTAAAACATTATTTCAATTCTATGATTAACAATACTCTATAGTAAAATGACATTAGAATCCAAGTTACTTAAAAGTGTAGCAGCATCTTTCGTTTCTTGTGAAATGCCATGTGGCCTACACATTTCCATGGTTTGCAGAATTACATTTCTTTTTCACACAGCCCCATAACGTGAGACTCCAACATCATTCTAACATTTCTACACCTCTACATTAGTTTTTCACACTGATATATGTATCCCTATTCTAATTAAACACTCATGTATATATTTTCTCTATATAAGTTTGACACTCTTGTATATTATCTACTAGACTAATACAACGTGCTTGTAAATATGGTGCACTTCTACATTTTTCAGATTTGTGCTCTCTCAATCCCCCCTTTGATGACTTACAGTAGTCATCATCATCACAACATCCTCTCTAAGGTATAGAGTATCAAACTGAAGTCGTGGCAACCTTCCCTCGTTTCATCTCCTCTAGAGCCCTCAGACTCCTGTACTGATTCTCCTGCATCGCAGCTAGTCTCTTCCCCTGCTCTCGCATGGATCTCTGCAATCTGTTTGCTCGATACCATTTGTACAGTCTCACCAATCCCCACAAAGTGATTATACAAATCACTATTATGATGATAGGTTTCAGTATGTACCAAATGATATTCTTTCCCAGGTTGGCAAACCAACCTCCAACTTTATCCATTCCTTGACCTACTTTTTCCCACACTGTTACCTTAGTCAAATTTTCTATCTCATGGTGTATTTCAGTAATATTTCGAATGTACTTTTCTAGAGGTTTTGAATTGTCTGGAATGTAAGTGCAACATTCCTGGACCTTCAAAGCCTTACAGACTCCGCCCTCTTTGGCCAACAGAACGTCTAGAGCAAGTCGGTTTTGAAGAACCATTGCCCTTATCGATTGCATCTCTCCCTCCACCAGCATTAAAGATCTAGCAGTACTGGCGGATAGTCTATCTACAACTGTTGCCAATCTTCTTATCTTAACATCATTTAGTGCTATTCCCAAAATAGGAAACATAGCACCAAATACATCTCCAACTACCTCCTCAGCGCTTACATCCCTTCTTCTTCTAGTTTGTTTTCCTCTCTTTTTGGTTTCTAAGTCCTCCGCATGATATATTTTGGGGAAGACAATAGCTAGATAACATTCGGGATCGCCTGCATTCCCCTTAGGAAATCCTTGGAGTAATACTCCAATTGGAAAGCATGTTCACAACTGACTGCTCCCACAAACACATTCTCATAATATGTTTGACTTCTGTGTATACATAGCTTTCCCCTTTTCTCTCGGTCTAAAGCTATTGGACCACTGCTACCCTTTCTTTGGTGTTCTCTTTCTTCCTGGGTCCAATCTGTTTTCCATTGTCCTGAAGCTTTTAGGATCTTTTGTCTCCTATATCGATCATCCACCTGCCCTATAAACTTTTTCTCAACTTCTGACACTTTACAAGTCAAATTATTTCTTCGGGCATGTGAAGTATCTAAAGTTCTCCATGGAAGGAAAAACTTCTGTAACCTGTCTTCACACTTATAATAATCCCACTTATTTAGGTGTTTATAATTCGGCACCTCTGGCAATACCGAATCGAAGTTTGAGAAGTAATACTCAAACCCTTCACGTTCATAAAATATGCTCAGCAATAAACTACATGATATTCCATAGGTCAATGGAAAATGGTGATATCTGATGCCTTCATCTACAGAAGCTGGCAACTGCATACAGACGTAGCAGTTCTTCGCCTCCATGACATCAATATATTCATAAAGCAATTTGGCATAAGCATTTGTTTTAAAATTCCCCTGTGATTCATCTGCATGTAATCTTTTTATTTCAGCATCTAACAAAGCTTTCTCCTTCGCTGTGTTTTCCCCCTGTTTGCCAGCCGTAGGAGGCTTCTGTGTTGATGCACTTTTTGCTTCTTTTTCTGCTTTCACATCATTTTCATGTCCCACTACATATGATACAGTAACCACTAAAACTATAAGGGAAATCACTACCACTAAAAGTGTGCCTACTATGCATTTTGCCCTGCGGTTCGGGTTGCCAGCCTCCATGGTCTCAAAACAGTGTAGTTCTGTTTTCTTTCACAGTACAAGTCTCTTTTCTTTGCTTCTCCAATCTTTCGAACCACGCCTGGAAGCTGAAAAATCCCCTCCGCAAAACAGTCTCTGAGTTCTGTAGCAACAGGCAACCTTAGTCCTTCTCCATCCTAGAAATCCCTAATTTCTTCTTCTTCTTCTTGGCACTAGGTTAACTCTCAATCTGTATTTACAAAGTTCTTTTCAAAGTCTTTAGTAATCCGAAACTATGCGTGTTCCAAGAACTTCCACCACTTGCTCGAATATTTCCATACGAAGAAGGATTCCCTCAAGTATTGGACACCTTGAACAACAACATGGAAATTCAACTGTCTCTAGAATCAATTTTCTTATTCCACTCAGGAGAGGAGGATAGACGATGTTAAGTGTCAGCAGTCTCTCGACCTCCACTCCTGGTACCACCAACTCTACTTCCACTGTTATGAAGGGGTCAGTTCTGGTCAGGGTCACTTTCCTCACCCTCCCAGTTCTGCGTCCCGCTGAGGACATCTGTAGCGAGGTAGGTCCACTCGGGAGTAGCGTATCTTCTGCAAGGCACTCGCACCCTCCTTGACCTTCTCGGACCTTCCTGCTCTTGTCCTTGTGCACTTTCTTCTGGATCTGAGTCTTCGGATATAGGAGCAAGAGTTTCCTCTCGAGCTGGCTTCAAGCTTGGCCTCCTTTTTCTTTCAGGCCAGGTAGCTGCTCCACGCCTTGTTCTCCTATCTCTTGTCCGTTCACTCAGTTCTTGATCACTCTGAATTTGTTCTGTCTCTGAGTTGGTTTCACAACAGCTTTCTCCTTCAGTGGCAACTTCAGTTTCACTGCCGTCCTGCCTTTCTTCGTCTTCTGTGACACTCCCAACTTCTTCAGACACCCCCACAGCTTGACCGATCCCCTCTTGCGATTCTTCCTCCACAACTGGATTTTCGTCTGTGTGAGGAGCTGTTTCTTCAAGAGGTGCTGGAACTCTTCGAGTATGGGAAGCGTGGATCCAATTTGGCAGTCCTCCGCACTTCACGGCAGTGTTCGTGGTTAAGATTATCTGGTAAGGCCCCTTCCAGCGCACGTCCAAACAGTTCTTCCGGACGTGCTTCTTCACCAGCACCCAGTCTCCTGGGCACAGGTCGTGGCACTGATTTCTTGAAGGTGGAACTTCTGCGGCCTGTACCTGAAGAGACACAGAATGAATGGCGTCAGACAACCCCTTGCAATAATCCAGGATCAGGTCATCTGTAATGTTCAGTAATGCAGTTGTTGGGACAGTTGGAAGTCTCATTGCCCTCCCCATCAACACCTCGTGTGGAGAGAGACCTGTCCTCCTGTCGGGTGTGCTACGCATGCTCATAAGGACCAAAGGAAGAGCATCAGGCCAACTTAAGGAAGTTGAAGAACACACTTTAGCCATTCGACATTTCAACGTCCCATTTATCTGTTCCACGATACCTGAAGCCTCTGGTCGATAGCTACAATGCAATTTCTGATCAATGTTCAATGCAGAGCAAAGCATCTTCACAACTTCGCTGTTAAAATGTGTCCCTCTGTCCGATTCCAGAGAGGCAGGCACCCCGAAGCGCGGTATCAACTCTCTAAGCAACAACTTTGCTACTGTGAGTGTATCGCACCTGCGTGTAGGGTATGCTTCAACCCATCTGGAAAATATGCATACTACCACCAGAACATACCTAAGGCGGTTGACTTTTGGCATTTCAATAAAATCCAATTGCATTCTGTTGAAAGGCCCCCAGACCTCCCAATGTGACTCAGTGTAACTGGTGTTCTTTTCCCTATGTTCAACTGTTGACAAGTAACACATCGCTTACACACTGCTTCTGCTGCAATCCTAAATTTTGGGCAATACCAAGTCTGCCTGAACACCCTCAGCATGGCATCTCTTCCCAAATGCACTGGACCATGTATCTGTCGTGCCATTGGACTCGCTAACTCCTCAGGTAACACGGCCCTTCCATCTGCTGAAACCCAAATATCCATTTCGCTTCTCACACACCCTGCTGTTTCCCATGCCTGCTTCTCAGATTCAGGTGCATTGTCTTGCATTTGTTTCAAATCTTGCCAAGTATCAACCGTTTCTAACATCATGCTTAATTCTGTCCTTTCCTGAGCCCCACTTACTTCCACCTCCGTGAAAGAATAACCATGCTCCGCACAATAGCGGGCAACTTCGTCTGCATATCTATTTCCTTGTGACACAAAATCTGTATTTTTCGTATGAGCTACACATTTTACAACCGCGATTGCAGCTGGACCCTGTAATGCTTCTAACAGCAGCCGCACAAATTCTCCATTTCTGATTGGCGAACCAGAGGAGGTCATGTAACCCCTCTGAGACCACAATTGCCCGAAATCATGAACTACACCGAAACCATATTGGCTATCAGTATATATGGTGACTCTAATTTTCTTGCCTGCTGTACAGGCACGTGTCAATGCAACGATTTCTGCTACCTGTGTGGAGTGTATTCCTTCCAGGCAAGCGGCTTCCACAACTCCAGTAATGGTGCAAACAGCATAAGCTGCTCTCAACCGACCAGTATCATCTCTTAAACACGAACCATCGACAAAGTAAATTTCATCGGGGTCGATCAATGGTTCATCCACAATATCTGGTCTTGGCTTCGTACATAGTTCAGTCACATCAAGGCAATCGTGATCTTCACAGTCTTCGCTTTCAATGTCATTAGGAAGTGGCATCAGTGTAGCAGGATTCAAGACAGAGCACCTCTTAAGGGTCACGTTCTCTGCAGCAAGAATAACTTGCTCATAGCGCGTGAGCCTACTGTTAGTCAAGTGCTGGGTCTTGGTCCTGGTCATTAACAGTTCCACAGAATGAGGTACATAAACCACTAACTGGTGTCCCATCACAATGCTTTCACAACGCTCAATGCTGACACCTGTTGCAGCAACGGATTTGAGACATCCGGGCAACGCTGCGGCTACTGGATCTAAGGTAGCCGAAAAGTATGCAACTGGTCTACGGGCATTTCCATGGACTTGTACTAAAACTGACAAAGCACAGCCCTCCCTTTCGCAGCAATAGAGGGAAAATGGCCTCTCATAGTCCGGCATCCCCAGAGCCGGAGCACGACACAAGTCATCTCTCAGCTGTAGGAACGCCATCAAGCACTCATTGTCCCATGGTACCGGATCGCTCACCTCCTTGTGCGTCAGTTTCTGTAAGGGTTTTGCTTTCAGTGAAAAGTTAGCTATCCACTGTCGGCAATAACCAACCATTCCTAGAAACATCCTAACTTCTCTCTGTGTTGTAGGCAAGTTCATCTTCATAATTGCCTCTATTCTATCTGGTGACACCTTGGCTTTCCTTTTTCTATCCGGTGACGCAAGTACTGTACTTCTGTCAGACAGTACTGCAATTTGCTCGGGGATACCTTGTGTCCATTTTCAGCTAAATGGTTCAGCAAGGCGATGGTATCTGTCTTACAAGCCTCTTCTGTTTCTGACGCAACAAGTAGGTCGTCTATGTACTGGACCAGAACCGAATTCTGGGGCAGTACCAGACTTTCAAGGTTCTTTTTCAACAGCTGGTTGAAGATTGAAGGGCTATCTGTGAACCCTTGTGGGATTCTACACCATGTTAAGACGCGACTCTCCATTTTAAACGCAAAAAGATACTGTCTATCTTCGTCTAATGGGATTGAAAAGAAAGCCTGACAAAGATCTATTACTGTGAACCACTCAGCTTGGAATGGTATCTGAAACAGTATCACTGATGGATTCGGTACCACTGGACAACATGAAACAACAATGTTATTAATTTTCCGAAGGTCCTGTACTATCCTAAATTTCCCACTAGGCTTCTGCAAACCTATAATCGGGGAGTTGCATGGGCTTCCCACGATTTCCTTCAGTATTCCCTGTTTAATCATAGAGTCGATCACGGGTTTTATTCCTGCAATCGTCTCTTGAGACAGCTTGTATTGTGGCGTTCTTAGATAATCAACATTTGGTTTCACTATGATCTTCACTGGCTCTACCCCTTTGACCAATCCTATCTCTTCTCCTGTAAAATCCCATACTTCTGATGATACTGCCTCACGTAAGTCCCAAGGAAGGTCCTCCACAGTCAGAGTGGGATACAGTTCTATGCATGTTCTTGAATTCACAATTTTGAAGGTAGCATCATCATCTGTCGTTTCTACCTCTACTCCCTGTGGTGTGCAGTATATGGTACAGTTCAGCTTGCACAATAAGTCCCTTCCTAACAGACACACAGGACTAGAATCGCACACCACAAACTGATGTTCATTCGTGTAGTTTCCGATTTTCACTGACACTGGTTCCGTCAAAGGGCTAGTCATTCTCTTGTTTGCGACTCCTACCACCTGAATTGTTTCCCCCGACATTGGTAGATCCGGAACCACTGCTGATCTCAAAGTTGATCGAGTAGCTCCGGTATCCACCAAGAATGTTGTGGGACACCCTGCCACTTCTGCCTCTACAAATGGTCCTCTTTGATCCACTTCCAGAACTGCCCCGAGGGTGCAGTCCTCTTCTTTGCTTACACGTTGTCCCGTCAAGGGATCAATGTAGTAACATTTTTTCTCATCTACAAAAAGAGGCATTTGTCTAAAAACCTTTCCCCCTGTCGAAATCTTTGGTGGCTGCGGAAACTGAGCTCGTGGAGCCGAAGTCCCCCCTTTGGCCACCTTGATTCTCGGCACTGGCACCCCTTGAACTGGAACCTCTGGAACCTCCTCCTCTACTTCTAATTCTCCGTTTTCAGGGTTATAGGGACACTCGCGTCTCCAATGTCCCACCTGATGACACTGGTGGCACTTTGTCGTTTTCTTCAACGTAGCAAGGTCTATTCTAGGTCTCGGGTTTTCCTCGCTGTCTCTATTCTGTCCGTTTGGTTTTCGTCCCATTGTCCCTGTTCCCTGTTGGCGCTGTCCACCCTTTCCAGCTGACTGCATCTGTACTACCATCAGCTTCTCTTTTAGCTTCTTTGCTTTGGAATCTATTTCGTCACTGCAGTACCTTGCATACCTCAAAATCTCATCTAATGGTCTGTTTTGCCAACAAATTAAATGTTGCTGAATCATCAAACAAATATCAGGTCTCAATCCCAAAACAAACTTTGACACAAACTGCCCTATGTCCTTGGGGTCCATTACATCGAGTCCACTGTATTGTTTGAATGTTTTCAGCAATCTCTCATAAAACTCATGAACTGTCTCCTTGGGTTCCTGTCTTGTTCGGTCTATTTTTACCCAATCTATGTCTTGTGGTGGGACCTTTTCCTTCAGCCAAGTTATTACTCTTTCATATTTCAACATTACAGTTTCAGACGGTCCATTTGTAGCAGCATTCCTTTCTGGTTCTACAGTTGGCCACTCGACACTAGTCTTGCATGCTGTCCACAAATCTCCTGGCACCACAATGTCAAACAAGGTGTTCAAATCAATCCACAATACCTTTGAGATTTTCACAAACCTTTCTACCTGCTTGTACCACTCAACGGGATTGTCCCTTAACTTCAGAAATGAATTGGTAAATGCAGCCAAATCTCCTCTACTCCAGGGCACATGTACATAGTTCCCATTCGATATTTCTCTCAAAGGAAATGCCTCCATCTGCATTACCCTTCCTTCCGGAGACATCACACTCGTGCTCCTCCTGACAGTACCCCTTTTGGACCACCTCTCTTCCCATTTGTTCAGATCTCTCCAAGCTCTTATTCCTGTTATCAGCTTCCTTATGTGTGTCTTTAATCCTGTAGTTCTCTTCTCATCTAAGTCTTGGTCTGAATACTGCAACCTATGGTTACTCTGTAATGTCTTTGTTCTGGACAAGTCTACCAGATACTTCTCTGCCAGTTCAGACAGTTTCTCATGAATTGCTCTTGCCTTTCGGGTAATATCCTTTGCTATAAACAGTAACTCATCTTGTTCGTATAGGTCAATCCTTTCTAAGGCTAACGTCCCATCTATTATCTCGTCCAGATCATTTTTTAAACTAGTGACATCAAGTCTTCTGGCCTTTACTGCAGCTTTCAGTATGCTAGCTCTAGGGGGTCCATTCACATCTCTCCCATCCCAGCTCCGAGTCCTACGTCTAGGCTCAGGCGAGTTATGGGGAGTCCTCCCATGTTCCCATCTCTCCAGGTCCCATGCAGTTCCATCCTCTCTGGGTGTATGGTGAAACACTTTCCCATTTCTCATAATCCCACAAGTCCCATCCTGCATGGTTTCCCTAGATGTATGGTAAGACATTCCGTTATTCCCCCTTTCTTCATCATTTGCCGGTGGTCTCTGATCTCTCGACCCATGGCAAGATCCTTCACTGTTCCCCATGCTCCCACGACTCCAGTGCTGTACATTATCATTAGGTGCATGGTGAGTACATCTAAACCTATCCCTGTATTCTTGTGTCCTTCTGTCTCCCTCACTGGTTATGAGACGGGACGTCTCTCCACATCCTGTACTTCTCTCCCGTCTCTCTTGCTCATTCCCACCGTCAGTATGACGTATAGCTCCTCTACTCTCCGGACTGTTACCATCCCACTCCTGACTACTTGCGCTAGCCCCGCAGTGAGACAATGTTCCGTTGCCTCTACTTCCCCACTCAGCCCCTGTTCTTGGCCTGTGGGCTGGTGCTTCTGTGGACCCATCCCATTCTCTCAAGTCAGCTCTCAGCTCCTTAAAGGATTTCGGCCGTGGTCCCCTCAAGTCCATCGGTCCTCTCTGGCCCCCCTGTTCTGCTGCGGGACCCTCTGCTGAATCAAATGGGGTGCTCCACGTCACTGGTCCTGGCAATTGCTTCCAGGCATTTGTCGTGTTATTTCTCCTTTCCATTTAAGCTCTCTCTCTATCTAACCTCATCTGTTCTTCCTCTCTGTCTCTCTCGGGGTTGTAAATCGATACTATAGGACCTATGGTAACGGGTACTTGTAGAGCGTCTGGCAACCCATAGGACTCAACCCTCTCTGTTTCCAGTACCTTCTGCACCACAAACCTTCCGACTACTCTCGGTACTGTACTATGTTGAGGTGCCTCCTCACCTTTGACAGGTGTCCACTCTGATATAGGGAGTGGTACATACCCCTCTATGGCAGGCCCATCATCCCTTGCGAGTCCCCTATCCTCCATTCTCCCAACGTTCGGAGGCGGTCTATCTATCAGCAACCTATTTATCAAGTTGTCCTCCGACTCGCTCTCCTCATCCTCTTCCATGAGCCTCTGTTCTCCTGTCACCTCTCTCACTGGGTATAACTTATCCACCTCAATAGCCTGTACCCTCCATCTCTTGGCGTCCACATCCCATTGGGCATCTCGCACTGCCCGTACTGATCGCTTCAACCTTTCTTGGCGCCTGTTCAGATTTCTGTCGTGTGCCGCACTAAGCCACGCATTAAGGGCCTCAAACTGTGTTGGCCTAGGCGGAGGATTCAATGAGGACATAATTGATTTCAGCCGATGTAACGCCTCTAACCTGAACGTTCCATACCTAGGAAACGTCAGTTCCTCATTCCCTTCCGAAATCTTACTCCATTCACTAATCCATAGTATCGTATGCAAGCCAACATTCGTTGCCATATAGTAAGCTGGTGTACCCTCTGGCGGTGCCTCTTCCCCGTAATAAGAGTCCCTTCTTTTCCTCTTAAAAATCCCTCTCAAACATTTAAAACACTTCATGTTCAAAACCTACAGAATTTCTATTTTTCTCCGCGTCTGTTTACTTCCTGATGAAAATCCACCAATCTCAGCACGGTTCTTGCCAACTGCCCTATCAGAACGCGGCTTTTCACTGACGTCACACCAACCGCCCTATCACGGCACGGCTTCTCACTAACCGGCCTATCTCAGCGCGACTCTCGCTGACGTCACTCGTCCCCCTTTGCAGCAGTTCCCCTCCTTTCTCAGCTCGTCTCCGCGGTCATGCACGCGTCCCATTCATACTCCGAAAAATGATTACTTCCGTCCAAGCGATCACTTTTCTTTGACTGTACGTCCACAGCCTAACTGTGTGGCGCTGCGGCCAGGGCGACTGACGCTGGAATCTGGGGACCACGGTTCGGTCCCCGGCTCCGGCGGCAGGTCAGCCCAGCACCATGTGACTCTGGGCAATAGCTCGCTTAATCTTCCCGACGGCACCCCAGCGCCTAGAGACCCTTACGGGTGATTGTGCGCTTTACAAATGTGGACTTTACTTTACTTTACCTTAACTGACGAAATGTCTTTCCGTTTACGTCCAGACAATCGCCTTCTCTGATAGGTTACTTACACACAGTAACTTTCGACCTGCGTCCGTTACTCACACATACACTCTTGCGTTCCCCCTATCTCGGTCCTGCGGCGGTCAATGGTACCTCATGACCTCCTTACTCTGGTCGACAATTACTCTGGATGTTCGATACACCCGAACCACTTAAGCTCTACCCCGAACTTAAGATTTTACCAGGTTGCGCGCGCTCACAACCTTCTCACAATCATACTACAGGCATTCAACTCTGCATGACATTACAATACAAATACAACACAAAACACCGCAATCTGTTCACGCATGACCCTTTTTATACTCACTCTCGTCCGATACTGCTGCTTTTCTCTCTCGGTCAGTGCCTTCTTCGGCAGGCCACCTCTCGAGCTCTAGGGACCTTGGGGTAAACTAACCTAGCCTAGATTACCTTCCTCAAGAAGATAACCATCCTCACTCTGCTACCAACTGCTAACGCGGGATTTCTGGTCTATTGTTACCTTACCAGATCCCAGCTCAGGTCGACTGAATCGTTGGTACCTGTCATTGAGTAAAAGGCAATCCACTTCTAGGTTAATCAAGAAAGAACTTACACCACTCTAAAGAACCACTTACCACTAGAAAAGATTTAAAAGTGTATTATAAAGCCAAAAGTATCTGGAGATACAAACATCTCAGAATAAGATTCAAAAGATATACAGGTATCAATATAAAAAGATATTCTCTGAATGCTCTTAATCGGCAAAAGGAAATTATCAAAAATATCTCAAATACCATGAGAGTTGCAAGAATCGCTATGAGTTGCAACTTGAGAGTCATTTACAGAAAGGAAAATGCAGGTTAAACTGTCCCTACACTAGACTAAGTGACATCCCTACTTAACAATTTACCTAAAAAGGTGTCAGCAGTGGTGACTTCCAAAGAAGATCACACACTTCCCTTAGTCTCTAATTCAAGTTGAAGTCTTGCAGTTTTCTATCTGCCTACCCATCCGCTCTCTTAGGTTCCTCAGATCATCTGCTCTAGCTCCACCCCGGGTGCTGTCCCTAATACAAAATCACATTTCCAATAGGAACGCCCCTGGAGACGCCTCTCACGTGGTGTAGTTTCTGGCGGCAAATTCCATGCTGGTGCTCCTTGGGACCCTTCATTAAAGTTGACCTTGCTTCCCAGGCTTCTCTCCGACCAGGCGAAACCCCCTAAAATTCCTGAAGACTCCTACAGGCCTGTGCCTGGCGTCTCTGAACAAAAGTCTATTCATCATTTCCTGATAAAGCCCCCCTCGCACCTGCAAACAGACACTTTCTCGGTAGGCCCCAAATTCCGGCCTTCCACCATATCTTAAAGTCGTAAACCATGTTACAGACTTTTCGTTCGTGCTCTGTGCGACCTCTCCTTAACGAGCACATGCAGATCAAAGAAGCGACTTTATCTATTCAGGCCTACTAGAATTACATGAAACGGGCCTCTGCAATATACACATTTAATTTCTTTGTTTAAATTGTATTCTAACTAACACACATTACTATAATGTAACACATCTATTTTAAAACATTATTTCAATTCTATGATTAACAATACTCTATAGTAAAATGACATTAGAATCCAAGTTACTTAAAAGTGTAGCAGCATCTTTCGTTTCTTGTGAAATGCCATGTGGCCTACACATTTCCATGGTTTGCAGAATTACATTTCTTTTTCACACAGCCCCATAACATGAGACTCCAACATCATTCTAACATTTCTACACCTCTACATTAGTTTTTCACACTGATATATGTATCCCTATTCTAATTAAACACTCATGTATATATTTTCTCTATATAAGTTTGACACTCTTGTATATTATCTACTAGACTAATACAACGTGCTTGTAAATATGGTGCACTTCTACATTTTTCAGATTTGTGCTCTCTCATAAGCATGCAAGGGGTTAAGAGAGACAGGCTTTTGACTTTGTTCAGTCCCTGTATATAAGAGATATGCCCACATTTTAAGAATGCAAGATGTGTTGGTCTGCCCCAGTATTTACTCAAATTACAATTTAAATACCACTATTTTATTTTATTTCTTTTACAGCGATATAGCACTACTCATCCAAATGTAGGGTGTCAGAGCACTTTATATCACATGTACAGACCATACATTGACATTAAATTGTAATTGTCTAAATCAATATGTAGGAAGTGTAATGTAAGACAGTGAAGGTTACACGGCTACATGTCCTTCATAGCTCACTGTGCTATATTAGAATGATTACACTTTATGAACTGCAAGTAACAAAAAGATCTGTGTTAAAAGCAGTAGCCCACTTACCCATTTTCATAAAATAAAAATCTGTCATCTACATGTTACATAATGTGCTTTACAGGAAACATATTAACCCTCTATGCTACTTTGATTCGAAACTGGCACTACACAAAATACAGATGTCTCCAGCAAATACGTTAACCTCCAGAGTTATCTTACTATTATTATTATTATTCCCTGCGATTTAATTGGCTCACAAAGATCTTTGGAGCAGGGGCCTTAACACCATAAGATATTTTAAAATGCAGACTTTGCAACCAATTGAGCAAAACAGATTTACTACTACGATTCTCCTTGTTGACAATTTCTTTGCTGCAGGATTAAAAAAAACAAAGGTTAAATTGACACCCGTATTCTGCCCTGGGGTTGTGTCAATTTTTTTGGCACAACTCGACACAAAATCTCATTTGTTAAGTATTATAATACACTCAGATTTACTCATAACAGACCTGTTACACATATGTATGTGGTTTTAAGATCTGATGTCACTTCCTGTGAGGTCAAGGGTTGTGATGCCACGGGAGGTCACACGGCGTGATGTCACGCACCAAGATGTCACTTGCATACTGCCTAACTTGGTTAGTCCCCCCACTTAGGGCCTCATTTATGAAAAGTGACGCATCGCTGCGTGAAAACAGCGATGCGTCACTTTTCACTGCGCCCTCCTTGCGACACCAATGATGCGTCATATTTACAGTATGACGCATCATGGTGCAAGGAGTTACAGATACGTCAGTATTTCTAACGTATTTGTATGAAGCAATAGTGACGCATTGCTGGAGTATGTCACAAAAGTGACGCAACTCCAGCAATGTGTCCTTTCACATGGGGCAAGCCCCATGTGAAAGGGCCTGCGTCAGTCTTACGCCTGCTGTGAGGCAGGTGTAAGAAATTGACGCATTTGTATCCTAGAAGTGGCGCAATGAAATCTTATAGATTTCACTGCGCCACTTCTATGACCCTTTCTTGCGTCAGAACACCATCCCCCTGGGTACATTATACCTGGCGTGGGTATAATGTAGCGCAGGGGTTTACAAAGTGACGCATCTACCTAGATGCATCACTTTGTAAATATGGTGCAACAAGGCACATTTTTTACGCTGCTGGTGCGTCACAAAAAGTGACGCACCGGCGGCGTAAAAGTGGCGCACGGCCTCATAAATGAGGCCCTTAGTTTTTTAGAACTTGTGCCCTGTCTGTAGATATGGCACTATCCTTCTCTCCCTGTGGAGCAACGCAGCACAGCAACTTTGGGTGCTGCGCTGCGTTTCATGAGAGTGTTGCAAATCTAGGCCATAGGGTTTTATAATATTGCTGAGTGATGGAAGGGTTTTTCTGTCGTTGCACTTAAGTTTATTTAGCCTATGGTGTTTCGTTAGGGTGGGTACAATTCGGTGCACGGTTTCTTCCCAGGAAGCGGTGATATTTTGCGCAATGCTCTCATCAGAGCCTGGGCCTCCCTACTGCCAAGGCACTAGCAGGGGTGATGGATGGTCCAGCAATATGCTGCCAGGGCGACTGTTGTCTCTGATACAGGCAGGCTAGTCATGGGTACTGTCCTACTCACAGAATAGGTGGGTATCTATGATAGGGCGATCCATCAGTGCCGTTGACAGGCATGCAAAATGCTGAGGGGCAAACCAGACGAGGGTGGCGTGGGGAGGAGACTCCCAACGTGTGACCTTGTCATTTCCGGGACGGCCCTCTCCACGATGGCGCCATTAGCAAAATGCAGACGGTCGCGGCAGATGGGAGGCCTTGACTGCAAAATATCACAAGGAGAGCACGCACTGCACGTGAGACGCCGTAGACCCTTGAACTGCGCAACGTCAAGACTGCCGCGGGCCTGCTTAAGAGCGCAGACGAGTTCCTCCCTCTGCTAATCCGTTTTAGATGTTTCTGCAAGCTTGTATTCTGGATTCCCAATGCTAATATGTAAATAATAGATAATATATTCCATGTCTGTTCCGTCGTTATCTTCGCCTCATTTTCCACCAGTCATGCTTCATCAACACTTCTCCGTCAAATCTGCCTTTGTTCTTACGTTTTGCTTCGTACAGCCTTTCAGTTCAAACTATTGTGCATTTATAAATATAAACTCAAATTAAGCAACAGCAACGCCAACAAGCCTGGGCTCTGCAAGCTTGAGCGATGTTTATTACTTGTAATCGCAGGTCTACACAAAAAGGGAGGGGGGAAAAATATGTCGCCAAGATGGCCCCATATTCTCGCAACAAAAAAATGTAAGTTTACAAAACATTCACTGATTTGGCTTCTACTGTGTTTTTTAAACTAATATCCCTTTCTTTTGTTCCATTATCATTTCTAGTGAAGAAAGCGAGGCTCAAAATCACGATGTAACCACTCACATTACGGGCAATAACGTTACAATGTCAATTAAACACTTTCTAACAGAAACTATAAATAGGAGAGGGAAAATTAATTACCATCTAAGTGGGCACCCAAAATACAGCAGAATAAATAACCAGTATTTAAAGGTTATATAAATAATTACATAATTTGAAAAACACACTTTGACACCTCTTTAATACTGAAGCGAAAGGAACTGTGTGTGAAAAACGTAGACAGGCCTTGTGCAGTCACTCAAAGTAGAAGAAGCCGATTGGTATTGTGGGCAACACATTGGTCCATGCTACATGCTGTCATGGGTGGAAGAACAAGCACTGGCATAGACAATAGATCTCATCTTTGGGCCCTTATAAGTATTTAGCCATGCAGCACATTATCCTGCGTGCTACAACAGCTACTGTTACTTCATGTGCCACTGGTGAACGCCCAAACACACCCAATGATCGGTTTCCGTGCTATTTAATGAAATATGATAAAGTCTCTTTAAAATTAAAAAAAAAGTGTATTTCTTTACCAAAGAAGCTTTGACACTAATAGGCACAGTAAAGCACTGCATTGAGAAGTACTTATTAAAGTGTTTTTTTGTACAACAGGTAGTCTGAACTTATATGAAATCAACAAAAATGTACAAGGTTCCCCAAGGGAGGGTGAAGGGTCAACGCTCTCCTGACCACGCCCCCTCATGGCGCCCGCGGAGTCTCGCATTTAAGCATTACCGAGACCCCAACCAGGTTAGCGGCTGTCCTGCGATCCTGCATCGCTGTCGTGGTAGGGGTAGGTGCATTCCGGCATTTGCCTCGAGCTAATAAGGTAATCACCCAACAGCTCAGGCCCCACAAGGACAGTCTGTGGGGACCATCCACCAAGGATTAGGGGTCGGGAACCCACGCAGGATACCCTCCTGCACTGGTACATCCACCACGCAGGTTGTATGTGAAACTTCTTCCAAACTTGATAGATTTCCCTTACAAGTTGATGAGCACGCTTAGGTCCTGATGAATTGCCGTTGAGGCATGAAACATGTTGACCACACTACAGGTGAGGGTTGAACGAAGCCGAACCACCTAATTTTTGAGCTTCGGTACCCCTCCCTTCACTATTTTAATAAGGCAGTAAGCCACATGAATAAAGTAATCTGAAGTGGACTTTTCTGACCTTTTTTACCTTTTTCCTTCACGCTCACTTCTTCATCTCCCAGGCCCCTCACACACACGCATCCATTGGCCAGGAACAAAAGAACTCCACCAAAGAGTAGCACTCTGTGCTACCCGTCAGGCATTGCACCGCCAGCCTGTCGTTGGAGCAGGAGGCCAATGATGACACAATACAACCATCAGGTAGGATGACAACAGGTGTCCAGCTTTTTAGTTGTGTGAGGCATCCTCAGTTCCGATAAGGGATCACCTTATTCCCTGTCATGGTTTTACACCACTTCCAGTGAGAGAGTCACTCTTCTAACCCTTCACCCTCCCTTGGGGAACCTTGTACATTTTTGTTGATTTCAGCTTAGTAGGACACGTACATTGGACCCCGGTAAAGATTGTCCTTAATTTGTCCCTCCTTGTTGTTAATAGTCTGAACTTATATATCTGGAAGTGCTTTCATATGGGATAGCATATGTTGCATTCAGAGAGTTCAAGAGCATGTGACACACTCAGGACCCATAGAGGCTGCAGCCAGAAGAAGCACGAGCTTCCATCAAAGAACGTAAGCGACTGCAATTAGAGTTAAGCTACATGTGTGTGGGTATGAATGCCACCTGCCCACTCTGTGTCTTTCTGCTACTACTGTTTTACAGTCCCTACACCATGCCAGCCTCCTGCACCCTGAGTTCATTCTTCTTAATGTTGACTGCATCAGTCATTTACTAAACATAAGAGAAGCGTGTTCCAATACACACCATTCTGCTGAAAAAAGGAGATCCAGCACTGGTGTACCTATACTCTGGAAAGGTACTTGCTGGACATGACATATGCATGCACGCACAGCAGTAGCACACAAAGCTGTGTATTGTATTGTATTGTACTGTAATTGCATTTTTATAGCGCTTACTACCTCTTAAGAGTCGTCAAAAAGCTTTTTCGGTGAGTAGCACGCTATTCTGGAACCCATAAAGGATTTGTGGTAAATTAGTATAGTGAAATATGAAAGTAATTTGAGTGGTGGGTATGTTAGTCAGTTATTTGGAGGGAGAAGGATAGTGGAGGGATAGAAAAGGGAAACAGGTTTGCATTTATATAGCGCTTGCTATTCTTAATGAGGTGTTGAAGCACTTTTTAGGTGAGTAGCATGCTACTCCATAATCCATAACGGATTAGTGGTGAATTAGTATAGTGAAATATGAAAGTAATTTAAGTGGTGGATATGTTAGTCAGTTATTTGGATTGAGAAATCAATTAATCAATCAATCAATCAATCAATCAGAGTACTTGTAGAGCGCACTACTTACCCGTGAGGGTCTCAAGGCACTGAGGGTGGGGGGTGCTGCTACTGCTCGAAGAGCCAGGTCTTGAGGAGTCTTCTGAAGGCGAGTAGGTCTCGGGTCTGCCGTATGTGGGTAGGGAGGGTGTTCCAGGTCTTGGCGGCGAGGTAGGAGAAGGATCTGCCGCCGGAGGTCGTTCGTTGGATGCGGGGGACAGCGGCGAGGGCGAGGCTGGTGGAGCGGAGCTGGCGGGTGGGGGTGTAGAAGCTGAGTATGCTATTCAGGTAGGCTGGTCCGGCGTTGTGCAGTGCTTTGTGTGCGTGGGTGAAGAGCTTGAAGGTGATCCTCTTGTCGACAGGGAGCCAGTGTGGGTCTCTCAGGTGGGGGTGATGTGGCTGCGGCGGGGGACGTTGACGATCAGTCGGGCGGAGGTGTTTTGGATGCGTTGTAGTCGTCGTAGGTGTTTGGCTGGGATTCCTGCGCAGAGTGTGTTGCCATAGTCCGGTCTGCTGCTGACGAGGGCCTGTGTCACCGTTTTTCTGGTTTCAGTTGGGATCCACTTGTAGATCCTGCGGAGCATGCGGAGGGAGTTGTAGCAGGAGGAGGAGACGAGTTGACCTGTTTAGACATGGAGAGGGAGGAGTCGAGGATAAATCCTAGGTTGCGTGCGTGGTCGGTAGGTGTTGGTGCTGTTCCCAGTGTGGTCGGCCACCAGGAGTCGTCCCAGGCTGAGGGGGTGGGTCCGAGGATGAGAACCTTCATCTTCTCCGAGTTCAGCTTCAGGCGGCTACTCCTCATCCAGTCGGCGACGGCCTTCATTCCCTCATGGTTTTGGCGGTGTGTGGGTCCTTGGTGAGGGAGAGGATGAGCTGGGTGTCGTCGGCATAGGAGATGATGTTGAGGTTGTGATGGCAGGCCACTTGTGCGAGGGGGGCCATGTAGATGTTGAACAGCGTAGGGCAGAGGGATGAGCCCTGGGGGACGCCGCAGATGATGTCGGTGGCTCCG
This sequence comes from Lissotriton helveticus, assembly GCF_964261635.1. Taxonomy (NCBI): domain Eukaryota; kingdom Metazoa; phylum Chordata; class Amphibia; order Caudata; family Salamandridae; genus Lissotriton; species Lissotriton helveticus. The sequence goes on from NC_136070.1 coordinate 810,091,659, forward strand.
GATTGGAAGGGTGGGAGGCGGATGCTCTGGGTTCTGCCGGAGAGGAAGGACGTGGTCCAGTTAAGGGCCTTCTCTTGGATTCCGGCTCCTATACGTCGCGTCTTTAGAGTGCGATGACAGACCATGTCGAAGGTGGCCGACAGATCCGAGAGGATGAGGGCTGATGTTTCGCCGTTGTCTAGTTGGCACCTGATGTCATCTGTGGCTGCGATGAGGGCTGTCTCGGTGCTGTGGTTTCTTCTGAATCCGGACTGGGGCGGGGTCCAGGATGTTGTTGTCTTCCAGGTGGCGGGCCAATTGTCCGCTGACGATTTTCTCAAATGATCTTTACCGGGAACGGGAGCAGGGAGATTGGCCGGAAGTTCTTGAGGTCCTTGGGGTCCCTTTGGGCTTCTTGAGGAGGGCTTTGATTTTGGCGTGCTTCCAGCTTTCCGGGAATGTCGCTGTTTTGAAGGAGATGTTGATGGCCTTCCGTAGTTGGGGTGCGATGGCTGCATCTGCTTTGTTGACTACGTGGTGTGGGCACGGGTCTGACGGAGATCCTGAGTGCATGGAGTTCATGACCTTGCGTGTCTCGTCGTCGTTGACGTTGGACTAGGATGTCAGGCGGATGGCGCTGGTGAAGCTGGTGGAGAAGGATAGTGGAGAGATAGAAGAGGAAAAAAAGGTTTGTATTTATACAGCGCTTTCTAACCTCTGATGAGGTGTTGAAGCACCTTTCCAGCGAGTAGCACGCTACTCCAGAACACATAAAGGTTTAGTGGTGAATTTGTTTAGTGAAACAGCATTAGGTGCAGTTCTTGTCTTGCTACTAGGTGGCACTGTTATCCACTGGTAGAAAATGGGAGGAATCAGGATGTAAAAGTAGGACAAAGATACCTTTATAGTAGCTTAGTTACTATTAGTCCTTGTCACATTATACAGGAACAGAAACTGCTTCTAAGACTGCTAAACAGAGCTTTGAGCAATGGTGTTATGCACACATGGACATGTCTCAACTGGAATGCCCTAATCCTAAGCATATGTGCAGCCCTCCAATTCACTTCTTTAAGTCAGAGCCAATTGGTATAACTTTTCAGACCAATGTTTGAGAAGTCATTGGGCAAGTGTTGATGATGACAAAAAGTATAACGACTAAGGATCCAAAGTACAAAGAGACATGTCGCACACAGCGGTTGCAATTTGTGAACCAACTTTTTGTGGCCTCGCTCTAATTTTGCCATGTGTCTTATGACTCCAGTTGCAGGGGAAATTAATTAGGCGGGTTGCTGTTTGCGAGCTCATGTGACTGAGTACAACCATGGAGATGTACTTGTGTCTGCACTCCCAAATGGAATTGTTTTAAGCATCCCATGTTCCTTAACAAAACCAATGCTGCTTTAAAAAAAGAAAAGTTTCCTGTTTGGCATTCTTTGCGCCACCTGACATCACCCACCATTATTCTCAAGACGCTGTCCAAAGAAAACATTTTGCCCTTTGAGAATCTCTTACCTCATTTGCTGAATATGTAACCTTTTAATGGATAGTTACTGGAATTGCAGTAGCAAGCCACTTGTAAGTCTCATATTGAATCACAATGAGAAGGAAACGCCCCTTTCAAGCCCCTTCCTAATTGTGATTCGGAATGCGTTGCAAAACATCTTTTGTGATTCAGGAAGCCTTTTCCAAATTGCAAAAGGTGTTTAATATATTCTAAAATATAATTTTGTGGTCATAACCCCTGTGATTTTGTGAATTACAGGGTTTGGAACTGCAAAATGTTTTTACCAGGGCCCACAGATCAACAAACTCCTTGGTTGATTCCACTGCAATAGAAAACGAGAAAGGCAAAAGGAGAAAGGATGCATTGAGCAATTTAGGTCTAGGTATAATAGTTATTGAGAATGCCTAGCAAAACATTGCACTGCTTTTTGAAAAACTTCAAGAGTGTAGTGGCAAAAGAATGTGTGTGGAGTAGCACAGCCTGTGTTTAAGAAAGCTGAGGAGGAGGGGGTGGAGCTTGCCCTCTGGTAAAATGGCCACCATCTAAGTGCACTCCACTGGATGGGCTCCCTCGAGACGGCATCAGCCTGTAATAGGGCAGGACAATCTACCAATTTACCAGCAATTCATTTAAGAGACCAGTGATGTCAACTAGTACCCTTACGGTTGCTACCAACCAGCGGCTCAGCCTGGAATGCAAGGATCACATGGAGTCACTAGACCTTGGCACTGAGGCACAATGAAGGTGAGGCCTAGGAGGAAGCTGTTGAACTGCTTTCCATCAGGGCCTTCTTCATGCTATGCACCACTGGTGGGAGCTTACTGTGAGTGCCTCCTTCAATACTCATATCCCTGGGAGAATAGAGACTCAATGAGTCTCTGCAGTCAGCCCTTTCCTGAATTCATGTCACATTTATTCTGGTGTTGTGAGCACTTTGAATGGGGCCATACAGTCAGCTTCTCTGCACCTTACAGCCTAGCCTGGTATTGAGTGAATAAGCGGGACCCATGGAATACAGTGACAACTCTTTCTGTAAGGCCCCTAGTGACCACTGTGAGGTTTGCGGGGCTCGTTGAAAAAGACAATACAGTGCAGAATCTCCCTCTTATACAGTAATGTGAAATAAGTTGTGATCTCCTCACCCAATGTTTAAGGGGGCACGCACGGAACACTTGGACCATGTTACATCATTCTGAGTGTTCACTGGTGATGACGCGTCTGTGTGTCCTGGCCTCTTTTGACATTATGGGCTGCCATAGGAGGCTACTCAGTTCTATCTCACACTGTCACTGGTTTGACGAATCCTAAACTGGTCAAGGAGCTTCAATTCACAGAGGAACTCATGATCACCAAGCATCCAGCCAGGCCTGACTCAGTATTGACCACGCTGACCACAGACATGAAGGCCATAAGAAACAAACTGTCAAACATCGGACAGTGTATTAAACAAATGGACTCAACGGTGTCTGATATATCCACTGAAGTCATATCCATGAGATCAAATCTCACCTCCTTTCATTCCAAGCTTGGACGCACAGAAGCGAGGCTAGATGTTGGACTTGGCTCTTTTCCCAAAAGTTTTTGCTTTTCACCCCCCTGTTTTAGGACGTCTCCCCCATGGAGAAGAAAACTGTATAGGCCATGTATGGTGTGAGACGCCATGTTAAATGTAATGCAATGGTGTGCACTTGTTAACCCCTATTGTAAACATGCACCTTACTGAAATTATGCTTTTAAAATGGATGCCATTTCTGTCTGCTTGTGCCGCCTGACTGAGGTGGGTTAGCGGTCTAGTGTTTGAAGTGACAAGGTGCTCTATACTCCCCACAGTGACAATTAAGGCTGGAACTGCCAGGGACCTTCTAGAAGCTTCCAGCCTTTCTGGTATTTGTAGAGCAGTAAAGATACCATGTGCTCAGTCAGAGCGTGGGCTTGAGAGTGAGGGGACCTGCTGGCAGGGGGTGCCGCCGCATGGGCCTGGGGCTGGCCCCTGAGCCCATCTGTACCCCTCCACAGTTCACCGGGCGAGTGAGAGCCCGCTGCTGGAGTCCAGGCTGCTGTACCAGGAGGAGTGCCACGTTACAGGGGATGATGGTTCCGAGGAGCTGCTGTCCTGTACTGATGAGTACCCATTGACCGCTGACCTGGCCTAGCACTGCCCCTAGAGCCTGGAAAAGGAGAGCGCTTTGACTGACTGCCAAGGTGCACCTTTGAGTGCACCCAGAAGGAGGTGAGGAGCACAACCTGTTGTCCCTGAGTCTGCTGGTGGGACCTAGAGTCTCGTGAGCCGTCCATGTGGACTGCCTGTACCCTCCCCCTGCCTGCACTCTAGCGCTGTGCTGCCCAAGCGCTATATGCAGATGGCCAGAGAAGAGAGAGGAGCGTGGGCCCTATGTCCTTAGGTGGAACCCTTAATCTGTGGCAGCTACCTAGCGCCTCGTGAGCGCTATATTCGCATTGCTGGTGAGGAGCTGAGGCCTGCAGGGCTGTGCTGTCAAAGCGCTATATTTCAATTCCCCTGCATGTGTGCTGCATTTTGGTGCTGCCAGAGTGCCTTATTCGTATTGACTGTGCTCTGCTTGCTGCCAAGGCGCTACAACTGTGCCCAGGAGAAGAGGAGTGGACGTCTGCAGCGCCGGGGTTCTAAAGCACTACGAGGGGATCCCGGCGTGTGGGATTCCCCCCTGCCTGCTTGGTTGATAGCGAGCAGCTTCAACATTGTGGGGCACTCTTAATTACAGAGTCCAGAAGAGGGACTCCATTTTTCCAGGCGCAGTGGCGCCAGAGGTTACTCTGCAACTCGGGGGCCTCCGTGAAGTTAGAGACCCCTTTGCGACTGCGTAGTGCACCAGAAATTCATCTGCCGCGTAGGGGGAAAGGACTGTAGGTGTTGAGGCCAGCTGACTGTGAGGATGTCTATGCTAATGGCTTATGCTCCCCTACCAATGTGATTTAAGCTAACGCAGGATGCCCCCATGTTGAATGCGGTCAGGCTAATGAAAGTTTTAGGCCTAGAGTTCTCCAGCTGCAGAGGTTGCTGATGTTATGCATGATAATACCTGATGCCTGTGCTAATGTGGTTAATAATGTATTCCTTTCAGGCTTGTGTATATTGTGTTCATGGGCTGGCCTGACATCTTAAGGGAGGCTCATGGTTAATGCCCTATACCCCGAGAAGTTATATGCCTAGGGGAGGCCAAATACCATACCAGGATATCTGCATTGTACGCCTGATGTTCTTTTTGCAGGGGATTCTGATGCAATGCATAATGTGCTTTTACGCCTAATGTTCCTACCCTGAGGATAATGTCCCCGGCTGGCGTATGCCCCATCTGTTCCTGCCTGATTCCAGGCCGATGGTGAATGTCCTGCTAAGAGGTTTTATTGCAGATGTTCCTGCCTAATGTTTGATGCCAAATGATAATGCTTTGTTTCTTTATTAGAGCCTTGACACGGATGAACTTACCTTTCTCATTTATTCTTTATCCTTGCGTAATGGTTCTGGTAGTGGCCCGATTGGCCCTGCCCTGTAAATAATCCCCTTTGTATATAATGTCCTGGCGCCAGTTGGCGCAGTCTAGAGACTACTGTGGTTACCTACGTGGTTACTCTTGTATGTTTTATACAATACAAAAGTTATTCTTTTCATCTAATCTGGTGTGTTCTCTTTTTGTGGTGTGCCATGTATGTCGCCTGTGTGTACTGCGTGGATGCTTTACACCTGTCCTCTGGAGTTTGGCCCGCCCGCTCGGCACCATGCTACACCATGTCTAACATTGTTGGCGAGCAGTGGGATAGGACTTGTGTTTGCGCAGCACCACAGGGACAACAGGTTACACTGCAAATTGAGCTTTGGAAAGTAATCACAGTTTTTCTTGGGGATTATTGTGTTCTTTCTGATTATTGTTTCCTCCTAAAAGTGATTTTGAATTGTGTCCCCCTGTTGCACAGTGGGTGGTGTGTCCCGGGTGTACCTTGCCAGGATGGGGTTGGTCTACGATGAGGATTACCTCATGGAGTACACCGAGTGTTAACAAAAACAACCATTTGAAAGAGGGTCTCAGGGCATATTTATAGACCACAACATAGAAATAACCCCCAAAGGAATACACTTATAACAACAACAAATGACTATGGGTCTGTGGGGCCAGCTTAACAGTCCTGATCAAGATACAAACAAATAGTTACAAGACAGTATATACCCGTATTTATTAAAGGCACAACACGATATCACCAGGGTATAAAAAGTACCCATCAGTTCCCAAACGGTACCGCCCTTGTCATCATATGGGTTCTCCCTACACCAAGGAGAGCATGCTTGCAACCACTAGATGTTGTAAGTGGTTGCCGCCAAACTATTGAGAATGGTAATTAAGGAATGGGAAGTACCAAGACAAAGGTGTATTAGGGTAACTGATATGCAGTGCGTGGATAAGTGAGAGTGTGAAAATAGTGAGTGTATAAAATTGGAGAGCAGAGAGAAAATAATTTTTATTTATGTCTCTCAGAACTTCCAAGTTTAAAAACAGTGCAAAACTTAAGCAGATTCGCCAAATAACTGCTTGTTTTAAATCATGGGTCAACATGTTTCAGCATGTATGGATATTTGTAGTCCACTGCTTTCATCAGGACCATGGGTTTGCTAGTGCAAGAGTGAAGAAAATGATACAAACAAACCAATAACCATGTCACCTGATAATCTAGGTCATGGAGAATCCTCCTCCAAGGAACTGCATGTTCAGGCCAGAAGAGTAGTCATACCCAGAACAGGACATAAGAAAAACGAAAAGATGTCAACAACAATGAGTGCATCTAGAAGTAGCTAAACATGCTATTTTCTGCTTACTTATTTATCATATCAGGATATTAACATTATCCCCTTGTTTGCATATGAGTCCGCTTGCCTATGGGGTAGGAGGATAAAGCATCACCTCACCTGGCTGCAACTCAGGTAAGTGGAGCACTGCTCTAGTAAGACAGAAGAACAATAGTTCAGTGAACACTCTGATGGAGAAAGCTCCATCGAATAGTTGTTAAAATAGTGCATATTTTCTCATAATTCAATATAATCTCAAAACCGACATTAAAGATCTTGCATCTAATCTCCAGGAAAAAATGTGAGGTATAAGCCACCACATCAAACCGATTTTTAATACAAACTGTCAACTCTCTTGTGGTGCTAATTTCGTCAAAGTACACCTACAAACACCCGCCATATGTTGGTAATTAGTGCCCGCAGACACAAGTAGCATGACGGCTGGATGGTTGTCCCATAAAAGCTTGTTCGTCGCACCCACATGTTGTGCATAATAAACATTCATGTCACATCACAGCAAGAAACTATCTGCTGTATTACACCGCGGTACCGAATCAGCCGCTGTGTTAAGCAGAGTACTCAGGGAGATAAGCTTCCACTCATCGCACTCCCAAAGCAATTGTACACAACAAACAGCCAAGTAAGAAGCATCATTTAAACCAACCTGTCCGTCGGTTCCTCCGGCTTCCCTCAGAGCTGTTTGGGAAGGTAACCGGCATTGTTTGGATTCTGTTTTCAATGTGCGCATTGAGCCGGAAATTGGTGCGCGTCACGTGTACCGCGCAGATATATGGGAAAACTAGTCGCACTCGATCTATTACGGTACGGGTGCGAATTATGTTTTTGAGTATCACACCTTTGCCCTAATCACGTCACATATCAGCCCTTTAGAGTAATGTAATACCAGATGACATTTATTAGGTTTACTCTTGCAACCAAATTGGCAAAAGTGGGGCATGATCTAGAAAAATGGACCGCTATTCAAGAGATGTCAATAAAGTTTTCGTAACAGTGATGTATTACTGGGTAAAGTTTTAATGCTGCCGTTAATACCAAATCAAATCAAAAATTGGCAGAAATGCCACTCGAAAAACGTAATTACAGCTGGTAGGAATTTAGCGACAAAGACTAGGAGGAAATGGAGTCTATAGTTGGTATACTTGGTGTTGCCATAATGAGGAGCGATAGGAAGGCTTCTCTTTACGATGCCTCGACATACTTCCCTTTATTAAGGAAACGTATAATGATAGTTATTAAATTGCTGCTCTTTCAACTAACTACAATCTATCTCCACGTAAAGCTTGAAAAAATGTGAAGATGAAAAAGTAAATTTTATAACTGTATAGTTGGCTACTGGGAGTGAGCCCACCTACATGTCTCCCCCATCTATACTAATCATGGCCATTTCTGCGTATCTATTTATTATTTTCAATAACAGTAAGGGTCTAAGCAACTAGTTCCGCACCCTGAACTTCAATTAGATCCTAATTGTCAATTGTTACAATGACATCCAAGGTATGTCTTCATTCAGTCCGTCTTTGTCTGTATTGAGTTTAGTTTATATACTCATTTCTGTTCCTTTGAGAATAGATATTTGCTTATATCCGTTACGTGTTCAGGAATGAACGGTTGTTCTAATACTGTCCAAGTAAATTCCATTCCATTTTTTCTGTTTGCAAAAAATGCGTTGTCAATCGGGCGGCCTGCTTATGGCACCTTATTGTGCTTTTATGTTCCGATATACGAACCATGACCCTTCTCGTAGTCATACCAACATATCTCAGTTGTCAAGGACATGTAATGAGGTAAATCAAGTTCTGCCTGTTGCAGTTGGTGAACTTTTTCTGCTGCCATGGTCGGTCAGTACCGATATCTACACTCAGTGATTTACTCGTTTGAGGGCAAGCGGCACAGGAGCCGCATGGATGATGACCTTCTATCGCCGGCATATCCCAAAGTGTGCCTACCGCTCTAGGTGTTCTGCCTTTCGGTCGAGTGTGCACTAGCTTGTCCTTTAGATTCGGCCCCCGTTTAAAGGCAAAAAGGGGAGGTGGTAGATGATCTCCTCCAGTATTCAGAATAGACCAATGTCTCTGGATTATTTTCTGTACTTGATTGGATTTAGTGTTAAATGTATTAACAAAGGTCAATCTTTCTGATTTTTTTTTGGTAACCGATGGTTCCAAGAGGGCTTCCCGGTTGTTATTAGACGCGCGTTTCATTGAGTCACATATGATTTTCTTGGGATACTTCCTAGCCAGCAGTCAAGTTCTCTGCATGTACTTTGAATTAGTCTTTACTGGAGCAGTTCCTTTGGATCCTCAAAAATTGGCAGAACGGCAAGTTGTTTCTCAAGGATCTTGGATGGCAACTCTCGTAGCTCAATAAGGAGTTTCGAGTCATAGGTTTCTTATAGAGTTCTGATCTTAAACCTGTTGGTGTAGCTGTTATAAGGAGATCAAGAAAAGCCAGACAATGTTTGTCATGTTCGACTGTAAAGCAGAGATTGTTATTTCTCGTATTTAACCATTGATGGAATAGTAGGAATATCTTCAACAGTGCCGCGTCACACCACGAAAATATCATCAATGTATCGCCTCCAGATTCGTAGTGACTGGAAAAACGGATTAGTGGGTAACAGCACGTGTTCCTGCTCAAACTGATGTACATAGAGGTTCGCTAGGCTGGGAGCAAAAACGCTCCCCATGCTGGTCCCCGAAACATGCAGATAAATATTTTCTATGGCTTATTGAGCTACGAGAGTTGCCATCCAAGATCCTTGAGAAACAACTTGCCGTTCGACCAATTTTTGAGGATCCAAAGGAACTGCTCCAGTAAAGACTCATTCAAGGTACATGCAGAGAACTTGAAGGACCAACTGCTGGCTAGGAAGTATCCCAAGAAAATCATATATGACTCAATGAAACGTGCGTCTAATAACAACCGGGAAGCCCTCTTAGAACCATCGGTTACCAAAGAAAAATCTGAAAGAATGACCTTTGTTAATACATTTAACAATAAATCCAATCAAGTACAGAAAATAATCCAGAGACATTGGTCTATTCTGAATACTGGAGGAGATCATCTACCACCTCCCCTTTTTGCCTTTAAACGGGGGCCGAATCTAAAGGACAAGCTAGTGCACACTCGACCGAAAGGCAGAACACATAGAGCGGTAGGCACACTTTGGGATATGCCGGCAGATAGAAGGTCATCATCCATGCGGCTCCTGTGCCGCTTGCCCTCTAACGAGTAAATCACTGAGTGTAGATATCGGTACTGGCCGACCATGGCAGCAGAAAAAGTTCACCAACTGCAACAGCCAGAACTTGATTTACCTCATTACATATCCTTGCCAACTGAGATATGTTGGTATGACTACGTGAAGGGTCAAGGTTCGTATATCGGAACATAAAAGCACGATAAGGTGCCGTAAGCAGGCCGCCCGATTGACAACGCATTTTTTGCAAACAGGACATGGCCCTACGGAATTTACTTGGACAGTATTAGAATAACCGTTCATTCCTGAACACGTAACGGATATAAGCAAATATCTATTCTCAAAGGAACAGAAATGGGTATATAAACTCAATACAGACAAAGACGGACTGAATGAAGATCTACCTTAGATGTCATTGTAACAATTGACAATTAGGATCTATTTGAAGTTCAGGGTGCAGAACTAGTTGCGTAGACCCTTACTGTTATTGAAAATAATAAATAGATCCGCAGAAATGGCCATGATTAGTATAGATGGGGGAGACATGTAGGTGGGTTCACTCCCAGTAGCCAACTATACAGTTATAAAATGTACTTTTTCATCTTCACATTTTTTCAAGCTTTACGTGGAGATGGATTGTAGTTAGTTGAAAGAGCAGCAATTCCATAACTATCGTTATAAGTTTCCTTAATAAAGGGAAGTATGTCGAGGCATCGTAAAGAGAAGCCTTTCTATCGCTCCTCATTATGGCAACACCAAGCATACCAACTATAGACTACATTTTCTCCTAGTCTTTGTCGCTAAATTCCTACCAGCTGTATTTACGTTTTTGGAGTGGCATTTCTGCCAATTTGATTTGATTTGGTATTAACGGCAGCATTAAAACTTTACCCAGTAATACATCACTGTTACGAAAACTTTATTGACATCTCTTGAATGGCGGTCCATTTTTCTAGATCGTGCCCCACTTTTGCCAATTTGGTTGCAAGAGTAAACCTAATAAATTTCATCTGGTATTACATTACTCTAAAGGGCTGATATGTGAAGTGATTAGGGCAAAGGTGTGATACTCAAAGACAAAATTTTCAACAACGAGAGGAACTCGTGAACGGACGATATTTAGATGGGGTCCAGTGTATGTGTCCAGGACTAGAGCGCACAGAAGGATACAAAGTTCCCCGAGGAGATGGGGGGTTTATTTAAAAAAAAGGGGGGGACAGGTTGTACTTCAGTGGAGAGAGAATCTCATACAGAGTGTGCAATCAAGGAACTAAGAGGTTCCATTGTCGGAATTAGAGAGCCTCACACACCCAGGGTGTTTAGGTGTGGAACACACCCTGACCGTAGGGTGTCCAGTGTCATCATTGGCTCACTGCTCCTCGTCAGACCGGCGCTGCAATGTCTGACGGGGTGCTCGGAGGCACCCTTTTAACGGAGGTCTTTTATTCCTTGCCGATGGTGTGTGTGAGTCAGAGGGAAGATGGTGTAGTCGGTGTGGAAATTGTGAATATTAAAAAGGGTAACCAGTCCACAATAGGATTTATTGGCGTGGCTGCTTCCCTGATTAAAAGGGGGTGAGAGGGGAGCTAGAGACTGTAGGGAGTATCAGAACCTAACTCTACCCCCTGATGTGGTCAACATGTTTCTCGCCATCCGGCGATTCGTCAGGACCAGAACAGAGTACTACACGTGAAAAAAAGGGGGGTTCAAACACAAGAGGAAAAACAAACACAAATACAACCTCACTGGGTCGGTTGAAAAGAGGGCCTAAGGTCCTGCTCTAGTTATGCGACCTGTGGAATGAAAGGAAAACAGAAGAACAACAACAGGTTCAAACATATCTCATAATAATGATTAATACTTTGATAAAGTGTGAGGTCACTCTGAGATATATTGCTCTCCACATTGTAGGATACAGGGTGCAAAAACGTGCAGGAGGTGCATTAAAACAACTCATTCATAATCGGTTCCTTGTAAATACGACTATAATCTCTCAAACTAGGACATTATCATGTAGCCATGATCAATGGTAGAGTCAATTGACATTTGCTCTGTATAATGAAAGACGTCCCCGCCCCTATATTTTGATCGTGCCTGGGCTCAATCCACTTATCTCTGTGACGGAGCCCTTACTCACAGGCACCCCTGTCCTATCACACACCCAAACAATGCCGGTTACCTTCCCAGACAGCTCTGAGGGAAGCCGGGGGAACCGACGGACAGGTTGGTTTAAATAATGATTCTTACTTGGCTGTTTGTTGTGTACGATTGCTTTGGCAGTCCGATGAGTGGAAGCTTATCTCCCTGTAGTACTCTGCTTAACACAGCGGCTGATTCGGTACCGAAGTGTAATACAGCAGATAGTTTCTTGCTGTGATGTGAGATGAATGTTTATTATGCACAACATGTGGGTGCGACGAACAAGCTGTTATGGGACAACCATCCAGACGTCATGCTACTTGTGTCTGCGGGCACTAATTACCAACATATGGCGGGTGTTTGTAGGTGTACTTTGATGAAATTAGCACCACAAGAGAGTCGACAGTTTGTCTTAAAAATCGGTTTGATGTGGTGCCTTATACTTCAAATTTTTTCCTGGAGACTAGATGCAAGGTCTTTAATGTCGGTTGTGAATTTATATTGAATTATGAGAAAATATGCACTATTTTAACAACTATTCGATGGAGCTTTCTCCATCAGAGAGTTCACTGAACTATTGTTCTTCTGTCTTACTACAGCGGTGCTCCACTTACCTGAGCTGCAGCCAGGTGAGGTGATGCTTTATCCTCCTACCCCATAGGTAAGCAGACTCATACACACAAGGGGGTAATGTTAATATCCCGATATGATAAATAAGTAAGCACAAAATAGCATGTTTAGCTACTTCTAGATGCACTCATTGTTGTTGACATCTTTTTGCTTTTCTTATGTCCTGTTCTGGGTATGACTACTCTTCTGGCCTGAACATGCAGTTCCTTGGAGGAGGATTCTCCATGACCTAGATTATCAGGTGACATGGTTATTGGTTTGTTTGTATAATTTTTCTTCACTCTTGCAGTAGCGAACCCATGGTCCTGATGAAAGCAGTGGACTACAAATATCCACACATGCTGAAACATGTTGACCTATGATTTAAAACAAGCAGTTATTTGGTGAATCTGCTTAAGGTTTGCACTGTTTTAAAACTTGGACGTTTTGAGAGACATAAATAAAAATTATTTTCTCTCTGCTCTCCAATTTTATACACTCACTATTTTCACACTCTCACTTATCCACGCACTGCATATCAGTTACCCTAATACACTTTTGTCTTGGTACTTCCCATTCCTTAATTACCATTCTCAATAGTTTGGCGGCATCCACTTACAACATCTAGTGGTTGCAAGCATGCTCTCCTTGGTGTAGGGAGAACCATTATGATGACAAGGGCAGTACCGTTTGGGAACTAATGGGTACTTTTTATACCCTGGTGATATCGCGTTGTGCCTTTAATATATACGGGTACATACTGTCTTCTAACTATTTGTTTGTATCTTGACCAGGACTGTTAAGCTGGCCTCACAGACCCATAGACATTTGTTGTTGTTATAAGTGTACACCGAGTGTTACCATCCGCACTCACCTGAATACCAGGTACCGCAGGAACGATGAGAGCCTCCCCTCTCACCTATAAACCAATCCTCCACACAGATCTTCACTGTCTGGGCGATTGATCCAGTGGGGAAGGGGGAGAATTTTACCTCAAGATAGAGGTGTATAGCAGGTAAGGGATAAGTCTAGGCAGGACGTCTCAGGGAGGGGTGTTGTCCAAAGGAAAAGGAAATGCAGGGTTTCTGGAGGACGACCTTCAGTAGGTTCTAGAAGACAGAAAAGTACCAGAGAATTGTATAGCCATTTCAGGAGGCTCTACAAGAACTATTCTTTAATAACATGAAGAGATATATATAAAATATAACGATCCTCTTACCATTACGGAAGTTTATCAATGTCTTGAAAATACAAGAGGAGGGACTCCGTGGATAACAATATGAAAGGGAATTATAGTTTCACGAAGCTTCAGGACCATGAACCTGGGAGGCGGTGCTGCCGGCTCCTGACGTGCGCCTCTTAAAACATAAAGCAACAAAAGCTAAAAAATGTGAAGGAACAAAATAACGCTGTCAAGTGGAAACGATATTGAGGATTTCAACCCTAGATGAACGGAGGTGCAGCAGATTCCACTTGACTCAAGGCATCTCAAAAGTTTTGTTACCAAAATGGAGGGTGAAATAATAATTCCAAAGAAGAGAGGACGGTTCACTCTCCGTCAAAATAAAACTTGAATGTGCTGTATGTTGCTACCTCAACCGTGTTACATCACAAGCGGCTACATAGCATTAGTAATATGTGTGGGGCGACAGGAGGTGTTCTACCGCATTCAACAGAAGAGCTGTACCTACCGCGTATGCCCCTTGTTTGTGTTGGGGCTCCAGACGTGTTTAAGGTTTTCCCCAGCGACTTGTGCCGCGTTTTAATCTCAAGCGGCAACAACCGCAACAGGGGGTTAATGAGGAAAGCAGCCCTTCCAGCGCCGACTTCTCAGCGGCTACAACCGCTTTCTATATCCAGCGGCAACAGCCGCTTTGATGTATAATCTTCTGCTGCTTCTGCCGTGACTATTTTGCGCTGATTTTGCAAATGCGCTTTAGAGAATCTTTGCGGCAGCGGCAGCGACACCAGAGTTCCGTAGGCGGCTCCTGCCTCGTTAATTCCCCACAGCTGATATCCAACTCTGTTAGGAACCAATAGCGGCAATTGGAAGACTACCACAGAGTTCCGTTGGCGGCTCCTTCCGCGATCTTTGTTCATGAAATCGTGGAGTACGAAAGAAGTACTCTCCAAGGTTGTGAATCTCTCCTTTTCACTGAGGGCAGTGAAAAGAAGACATAATTCGTAATTAGAGATTAACAAAGATGAAAGGAGTAAGGGGGTTGAAAGGGAAGGAAGAACAGGGATCAGGACGGGGTCTGGACACAGAGAGAAAACGCTCCAGCGTTCTCTCGGGGCCTAAGGCAAGGAAATCCATTAAAGCCAAGCACTGGCTCGAAGGAAGGGAGGGGCTTATATACCACTTCCCTCCTCACCTGACTGCCAACTTTAATTAAAGGGAGAGGAACTCCTTAGAAAGGGAAGAGGTAGCATCAATATGTGAGGGCTCTACGGGGAACAGGAAAAGTGGTAACATTACTTAGCCCTCAAGGCTCTTCTTACAGGGCGAGGTTTCCGTGGGTGACTAGTATGGAATCTTCTAATCAATCGTGGAGCATGGACATTGTCTGTAGGTTCCCATGAACGCTCCTCAGGAGGATACCCTTTCCAATCCACGAGATAGTATAATTTCCCTCCCCTTCTCCGAGAATCCAGAATACGATTTACCTCATATTCCTCCTGATTAATGAGTAGTAAAGGAGGAGGTGAAACCATGGAATGGGCAAAAGAAGTGAAAGGCTTCAAAAGAGACGTATGGAAGACAGGATGTATTTTGTACTCTTCTGGTAAAGATAATTTCATGGCCACAGGATTGATGATTTGTATGATTTCAAAGGGACCTACATAACGAGGTTGCAACTTTTTTGGCCCATGTAACTTCAGATTTTTTTAAGCCAGCCATACTTTGTCTCCTATGTCATACTCAGGTGCCGGTCGCCTATGCTTGTCTGCGGCCTTTTTCATCTTATTTTTTGTCACCTTTAATTGAGAATAGGCAGCCTTCCATATTTCTTTCACGTCCTTACACAAGGTGTCTACAGCTGGAACCTACAGTGTGGATTGTACAGGCATTGCTCTGGGATGAAATCCCATAGAGCAGTAGAAGGGAGACTCTGCGATCTGTAATACTTTTACCCAACTACTTGTTAAAGTCGCTAATAAACAGCGTAAAAACTGTTCCATGGTCTGATTCACTCTCTCCGTCTGTCCATGTGAAGGGCTGAGCCTATTTTGTGCCAAAATTTAGAAACAAACTGGGGGCCTCTGTCTGACACAAGCACCGAAGGAATGCTATGTAATCTGATCACGTTATTTAAGAAAATAGCCACTAATTCACTTGCATTAGGGATTTTGGGTAGAGGTATAAAATGGGCTGTCTTGTAAAGGAGTCTACTACAACCAATATGGTGTTAACCCCTTCCTCTGGAGGGAGATCTGTGACAAAATCCATGCTCACGGTATGCCAAGGATAAGGGGGAACGGGAAGAGGATGCAATAAACCGACTGGGGTGGAGCGTGGTGTTTTCTGTGTGGTGCAAACGGGACAAGAGGTAACATAACTCTGGATATCCTTGGCCATATTCTCCCACCAAAACCACCTGTGACATATTTCATTTGTTTTGGCAATGTCAGGGTGACTCACCAATGCGGAGGAATGTACCCATTGTAACACTTGTTCTCTCAATATGTCTTGAACATATAATTGCTCTCGATGATAAAGCAAACCCTTTGTCATTTGGAATTCTGTTTTTTCCAACCAAGAGGATAATTCCATGTCTTTGAACTTTTCTTCTAGTTCCATACAACAATTATCAAATGAGATATGCCCTAGAATTCTACCAGGTGGTATGAATACTTCCAGTTTAGGGTCCATTCTCTTGTGCGGGAGTGTAACACATAAGCGTGATAACGCATCGGCTTTCACCTGTCTTGCGGCTGGCCTATATGTTATAACGAAATCAAACTCGTTAAAGAAAGAGACCCAACGCATTTGTCTGGGGGTTAAGGCTCGAGCAGTACGAAAGAACTCCAGGTTCTTATGATCCGAATAGATTGTGATGGTATGTTTAGCCCCTCAAAGATAGTGTCTCCATTCTTGGAATGCTTTCCTAGTAGCTAGAAGTTCTCTTTCTGACACTGTGTAATTTTGTTCTGCTGGTAGTAACTACTTGGAAAAAAATGCAATAGGATGCATCTGCCCAGTACTGTCTCTCTGCGAAAGCACCACTCCTACCGCATATTGTGAAGCATCTGCTTCTACGTAATATGGGAGAGTCGGATCAGGATGTATAAGGATAGGAGCCGTAGTGAATGCCTTTTTTAAGGTATCAAAAGCTTGCTGTGCTTCGGCAGACCAAACAAAAGGCACTCCCTTTTTTACCAATCTGGTTAGGGGGATAACTAGATCTGAAAAATGGGTTATAAACCTTCAATAGAAGTTCGCAAACCCTAGTAATGCCTGTATTTCTTTAACATTGGTAGGAATAGGCCAGGATAATATAGCCTCAATTTTCTTTTATCCATCTTTATTCCATCAGCAGAAATTACAAACCCCAGAAAGTCAACCATATCCGCATGAAAGGTGCATGTTTTCTAATTTAGAAAAAAGATGATGTTCTCTTAACCGTTGTAATACTTGTTTGACATGTGTTGTGTGTTCTTTATAATTTTTTGAGAAGATCAATATGTCATCTATATAGACAATCAAAAATTGGTATAAATAATCCCGAAAGATCTCATTGATAAAGAATTGGAATGCCGCAGGGGCATTGCATAGCCCGAAAGGCATCACACAATACTCAAACAGCCCGAATTTGGTTCGGAATGCCGTGTTCCACTCGTCGAAGCCCCTTACTCTTATAAGGTGGTAGGCTCCGCATACATCAATTTTTGTGAATATCGTGGCGTCTTTTATCTGGTCCAATAATACTGGAATGAGGGGTAATGGGTACTTATTTTTTATGGTGATTTTATTGAGAGACATATAGTCAATACAGGCGCAAAGACCTCCTTCGCGTTTTGCTATGAAGAAGAGGGGAGACGAAACGGGTGAAGTGGAATGCCTGATAAAACCACGCTGCAGCATAGTATCCAAATATTCTTTGAGATAAGCAGTCTCGGGTTCCGACAGGGCTTAAACACGACTGCAGGGCAAGATGCCTCCGGACTCTAAGTCAATGCGACAATCAAAATCGCGAAGAGGTGGTAGTACTGTAGCTTTTAATTCATCGAAGACATCAGAATACTGATCATAGCAAGGAGGAAGGCAATCCAACTTTTGAACGTTACAAGAAGTACATATTAATGGAGACGCCCAATCAATGGCCTCCTGATAACAGTTCTGTATACAATAATGAGAATCAAGAGTCACGGTTCTTCTGACCCAATCAATTTTGGGGGTGCTTTTGCAACCAGGGTACCCCCAGGATTACCCCAAAGGCTGGAGTGTTAATGAGGTCAAAAGTAACTTCTTCTGTATGTCCGTTGTCACAAACCAATGTCAACGGTGCGGTTTGTCTAGTGATGGGTCCGGAAGACAATGCAGTCCCATCAACGGCTCTGACTGTTTCAGGTTCATTTTTCTAGATACACATTACTCCTAACGATGAGGTTAGTTTGTTGTCCCAGAAGTTTCCCGTAGCCCCAGAATCCAGTAAGTCCGAAAAGGTCACTCGTCTGCTAATAGAAAGGATCAGATTAACACTGATCGTAAAATGTTTTGGCACTCTGGCCACCATGGCATCTTGTTTTTTCCAGGCCAGTGCCACTATCTTTCGGGGCCCTCCGGTTTTAGGATACATGGGACATTCTCGTGTGAAATTACCTCCCTTTCCGCAATACAAACAGAGGTTTAGATTGCTGCTTTTATCTTTCTCCTCTTTCGTTAGAGGACCTCTAACTCCTCCTATCTGCATGGGCTCGTCCGTGTTTAATCGTTGTTCCTCTTACTTGAGATTTCTATACTGTAATACTCGGGGATATCCCCCTTTCCTTTCCCCCATGTCTTTCTCGCAATCGGAGGTCTAATTTAACCACCAAATCTATGAACTCCGTACATTCCTCTGGGGGGTCCACAATCTGTGATAACACGTCCTTAACCCCTTCGACGCTCATGACGAGCTGGGCTCGTCATGCAGTAGCCTCCCAGCACGCTCATGACGAGCCCAGCTCGTCATGAATAATGGGTTTTTGCATATTCCAGCACAGGGGCGGAACTCATCGAGCACCGATGTGGTTAAGCTCCTCATTCAACCCTTTATAAAATAGAGAGGTACGTCTTTCAAGTGGCCATCTAGTTTCAGCCATTAAACGATTAAATTCAGTTACATATGAGAGTAAGGAAGTTTTTCCTTGTCGGAGATTCAGTAGTTCCGTATCGCTGGCCTGTATAAATGTATGTTTATCAAACAGTCTTCTCATCTGTTCTTGGAAGGCTGGGAAGTCATGTAATATAGGATCGTCCGAGGCCCATGGCACAACCATCCAGACGTCATGCTACTTGTGTCTCCGGGCACTAATTACCAACATATGGCGGGTGTTTGTAGGTGTACTTTGATGAAATTAGCACCACAAGAGAGTCGACATTTTGTCTTAAAAACGGTTTGATGTGGTGCCTTATACGTCACATTTTTTCCTGGAGACTAGATGCAAGGTCTTTAATGTCGGTTGTGAGATTATACTGTATTATGAGAACATATGCACTATTTTAACAACTATTTGATGGAGCTTTCTCCATCAGAGAGTTCACTGAACTATTGTTCTGCTGTCTTACTAGAACGGTGCTCCACTTACCTGAGCTGCAGCCAGGTGAGGTGATGCTTTATCCTCCTACCCCATAGGTAAGCGGACTCATATACACACAAGGCCGTAATGTTAATATCCCGATATGATAAATAAGTAAGCACAAAATAGCATGTTTAGCTACTTCTAGATGCACTCATTGTTGTTGACATCTTTTTGCTTTTCTTATGTCCTGTTCTGGGTATGACTACTCTTCTGGCCTGAACATGCAGTTCCTTTGAGGAGGATTCTCCATGACCTAGATTATCAGGTGACATGGTTATTGGTTTGTATGTATAATTTTTCTTCACTCTTGCAGTAGCGAACCCATAGTCCTGATGAAAGCAGTGGACTACAAATACCACACATGCTGAAACATGTTGACCTATGATTTAAAACAAGCAGTTATTTGGTGAATCTGCTTAAGGTTTGCACTGT
Source organism: Lissotriton helveticus (assembly GCF_964261635.1). Classification (NCBI taxonomy): domain Eukaryota; kingdom Metazoa; phylum Chordata; class Amphibia; order Caudata; family Salamandridae; genus Lissotriton; species Lissotriton helveticus. The sequence continues at coordinate 810,111,144 of NC_136070.1, forward strand.
TTTAAAACTTGGAAGTTTTGAGAGACATAAATAAAAATTATTTTCTCTCTGCTCTCCAATTTTATACACTCACTATTTTCACACTCACTTATCCACGCACTGCATATCAGTTACCCTAATACACCTTTGTCTTGGTACTTCCCATTCCTTAATTACCATTCTCAATGGTTTGGCGGCAACCACTTACAACATCTAGTGGTTGCAAGCATGCTCTCCTTGGTGTAGGGAGAACCATTATGATGACAAGGGCAGTACCCTTTGGGAACTGATGGGTACTTTTTATACCCTGGTGATATCGTGCTGTGCCTTTAATATATACGGGTACATACTGTCTTCTAACTATTTGTTTGTATCTTGACCCGGACTGTTAAGCTGGCCCCACAGACCCATAGACATTTGTTGTTGTTATAAGTGTACACCGAGTGTTACCAACTGCACTCACCTGAATACCAGGTACCGCAGGAATGATGAGAGCCTCCCCTCTCACCTATAAACCAATCCTCCACACAGATCTTCACTGTCTGGGTGATTGATCCAGTGGGGAAGGGGGAGAATTTTACCTCGAGATAGAGGTGTCTAGCAGGTAAGGGATAAGTCTAGGCAGGATGTCTCAGGGAGGGATGTTGTCCAAAGGAAAAGGAAATGCAGGGTTTCTGAGGGACAACCTTCAGTAGGTTCTAGAAGACAGAAAAGTACCAGAGAATTGTATAGCCATTTCAGGAGCCTCTACAAGAACTATTCTTTAATACCATGAAGAGATATATATAAAATATAACGATCCTCTTACCATTACGGAAGTTTATCAATGTCTTGAAAATACAAGAGGAGGGACTCCGTGGATAACAAGATGACAGGGAATTATAGTTTCACGAAGCTTCAGGACCATGAACCTGGGAGGCGGTGCTGCCGGCTCCTGACGTGCGCCTCTTAAAACATAAAGCAAACAAAAGCTAAAAAATGTGAAGGAACAAAATAACGCTGTCAAGCGGAAACGATAATGAGGATTTCACCCCTGGATGAACGGAGGTGCAGCAGATTCCACTTGACTCAAGGCATCTCAAAAGTGTTTGTTACCAAAATGGAAGGTGAAATAATAATTCCAAAGAAGAGAGGACGGTTCACTCTCCGTCAAAATACCACTTGAATGTGCTGTATGTTGCTACCTCAGCCGTGTTACATCACAAGCGGCTACATAGCATTAGTAATATGTGTGGGGCGACAGGAGGTGTTCTACCGCGTTCAACAGAAGAGCTGTACCTACTGCGTATGCCCCTTGTTTGTGTTGGGGGCTCCAGACGTGTTTAAGGTTTTCCCCAGTGACTTCTGACGCGTTTTAATCTCAAGCGGCAACGACCGCTACAGGGGGTTAATGAGGAAAGCAGCCCTTCCAGCATCGACTTCTCAGTGGCTACAACCGCTTTCTATATCCAGCGGCAACGGCCGCTTTGATATATAATCTTCAGCTGCTTCTGCCGCGACTATTTTGCACTGATAATGCAAATGCGCTTTAGAGAATCTCGGCGGCAGCGGCAGCAACACCAGAGTTCCGTCGGCGGCTCCTGCCACGTTAATTCCCTACAGCTGATATCCAACTCTGTTAGGAACCAATAGCGGCAATCGGAAGACTACCACAGAGTTCCGTTGGTGGCTCCTGCCGTGATCTTTGTTCATGAAATCATGGAGTACGAAAGAAGTACACTCCAAGGTTGTGAATCTCTTCTTTTCACTGAGGCAGTGAAAAGAAGACAGAATTCGTAATTAGAGATTAACAAAGATGAAAGGAATAAGGGGGTTGAAAGGGAAGGAAGAACAGGGATCAGGACGGGGTCTGGACACAGAGAGAAAACGCTCCAGGGTTCTCTCAGGGCCTAAGGCAAGGAAATCCATTAAAGCCAAGCACTGGCTGGAAGGAAGGGAGGGGCTTACATACCACTTCCCTCCTCACCTGACTGCCAACTTTAATTAAAGGGAGAGGAACTCCTTAGAAAGGGAAGAGGTAGCATATATATGTGAGGGCTCTACGTAGAACAGGAAAAGTGGTAACATTACTTCCCCCTCAAGGCTCTTCTTACAGGGCGAGGTTTCCGTGGGTGACTAGTATGGAATCTTCTAATCAATCGTGGAGCATGGAAATTGTCTGTAGGTTCCCATAAACGCTCCTCAGGAGGATACCCTTTCCAATCCACGAGATAGTATAATTTCCCTTCCCTTCTCTGATAATCCAGAATACGATTTATCTTGTATTCCTCCTGATTATTGAGTAGTAAAGGAGGAGGTGGAACCATGGAATGGGCAAAAGAAGTGAAAGGCTTCAAAAGAGACGTATGGAAGACAGGATGTATTATGTACTCTTCTGGTAAAGATAATTTCATGGCCACAGGATTGATGATTTGTATGATTTCAAAGGGACCTACATAACGAGGTTGCAACTTTTTTGGCCCATGTAACTTCAGATTTTTTAAGCCAGCCATACCTTGTCTCCTATGTCATACTCAGGTGCCGGTCGCCTATGCTTGTCTGCGGCCTTTTTCATCTTATTTTTTGTCACCTTTATTTGAGAATAGGCAGCCTTCCATATTTCTTTCAAGTCCTTACACAAGGTGTCTACAGCTGGAACCTTCAGTGTGGGTTGTAAAGGCATTGCTCTGGGATGAAATCCCATAGAGCAGTAGAAGGGAGACTCTGCGATCGGTAATACTTTTACCCAACTACTTGTTAAATGTCGCTAATAAACAGCGTAAAACTGTTCCATGGTCTGAGTCACTCTCTCCGTCTGTCCATGTGAAGGGCTGAGCCTGTTTCGTGCCAAAATTTAGAAACAAACTGGGGGCCTCTGTCTGACACAAGCACCGAAGGAATGCCATGTAATCTGATCACGTTATTTAAGAAAATAGCCACTAATTCACTTGCATTAGGGATTTTGGGTAGAGGTATAAAATGGGCTGTCTTGGTAAAGGAGTCTACTACAACCAATATGGTGTTAACCCCTTCCTCTGGAGGGAGATCTGTGACTAAATCCATGCTCACGGTATGCCAAGGATGAGGGGGAACGGGAAGAGGATGCAATAAACCGACTGGGGTGGAGCGTGGTGTTTTCTGTGTGGCGCAAACGGGACAAGAGGTAACATAACTCTGGATATCCTTGGCCATATTCTCCCACCAAAACCACCTGTGACATATTTCATTTGTTTTGGCAATGCCAGGGTGACTCACCAATGCGGAGGAATGTGCCCATTGTAACACCTGTTCTCTCAATATGTCTGGAACATATAATTGCTCTCCATGATAAAGCAAACCCTTTGTCATTTGGAATTCTGTTTTTTCCAACCAAGAGGATAATTCCATGTCTTTTAACTTTTCTTCTAGTTCCAGACAACAATTATCAAATGAGACATGCCCTAGAATTCTACCAGGTGGTATGAATACTTCCAGTTTAGGTTCCATTCTCTTGTGCGGGAGTGTAACACATAAGCGTGATAACGCATCGGCTTTCACCTGTCTTGCGGCTGGCCTATCTGTTATAACGAAATCAAACTTGTTAAAGAAAGAGACCCAACGCATTTGTCTGGGGGTTAAGGCTCGAGCAGTACGAAAGAACTCCAGGTTCTTATGATCCGAATAGATCGTGATGGTATGTTTAGCCCCTCAAAGATAGTGTCTCCATTCTTGGAATGCTTTCCTAATAGCTAGAAGTTCTCTTTCTGACACTGTGTAATTTAGTTCTGCTGGTAGTAACTTCTTGGAAAAAAATGCAATAGGATGCATCTTTCCAGTACTGTCTCTCGGCGAAAGCACCACTCCTACCGCATATTGTGAAGCATCTGCTTCTACGTAATATGGGAGAGTCGGATCAGGATGTTTAAGGATAGGAGCCGTAGTGAATACCTTTTTTAAGGTATCAAAAGCTTGCTGTGCTTCGGCAGACCAAAGAAAAGGCACTCCCTTTTTTACCAATCTGGTTAGGATGATAACTAGATCTGAAAAATCGGTTATAAACCTTCGATAGAAGTTCGCAAACCCTAGTAATGCCTGTATTTCTTTAACATTGGTAGGAATAGGCCAGGATAATATAGCCTCAATTTTCTTTTTATCCATCTTTATTCCATCAGCAGAAATTACAAACCCCAGAATGTCAACCATATCCGCATGAAAGGTGCATGTTTTCTAATTTAGAAAAAAGATGATGTTCTCTTAACCGTTGTCATACTTGTTTGACATGTGTTGTGTGTTCTTTATAATTTTTTGAGAAGATCAATATGTCATCCAATTAGACAATCAAAAATTGGTCTAAATAATCCCAAAAGATCTCATTGATGAAGAATTGGAATGCCGCAGGGGCATTACATAGCCCGAAAGGCATCACACAATACTCAAACAGCCCGAATTTGGTTTGGAATGCCGTTTTCCACTCGTCGAAGCCCCTTACTCTTATAAGGTGGTAAGCTCCGCGTACATCAATTTTTGTGAATATGGTGGCGTATTTTATCTGGTCCAATAATACTGGAATGAGGGGTAATGGGTACTTATTTTTTATGGTGATTTTATTGAGAGACATATAGTCGATACAGGCGCAAAGACCTCCTTCTCGTTTTGCTATGAAGAAGAGGGGAGACGAAACGGGTGAAGTGGAATGCCTGATAAAACTACGCTGCAGCATAGTATCCAAATATTCTTTGAGATAAGCAGTCTCTGGTTCCGACATCTCATAAACACGACTGCAGGTTAAGATGCCTCCGGACAATCAAAATCGCGAAGAGGTGGTAGTACTGTAGCTTTTACCTCTTCGAAGACATCAGAATACTGATCATAGCAAGGAGGAAGGCAATCCAACTTTTGAATGTTACAAGAAGCACATATTAATGGAGACACCCAATCAATGGCCTCCTGATAACAGTTCTGTATACAATAATGAGAATCAAGAGTCACGGTTCTTCTGACCCAATCAATTTTGGGGTTGTGCTTTTGCAACCAGAGTACCCCCAGGATTAGCCCAAAGGCTGGAGTGTCAATGAGGTCGAAAGTAACTTCTTCTGAATGTCCGTTGTCACAAACCAATATCAACGGCGCGGTTTGTCTAGTGATGGGTCCGGAAGACAATGCAGTCCCATCAACGGCTCTGACTGTTTCAGGTTCATTTTTCTAGATACACATTACTCCTAACGATGAGGTTAGTTTGTTATCCCAGAAGTTTCCCGTAGCCCCAGAATCCAGTAAGACCGAAAAGGTCACTCGTCTGCTAATAGAAAGGATCAGTGTAACACTGATCGTAAAATGTTTTGGCACTCTGGCCACCATGGCATCTTGTTTTTTCCAGGCCAGTGCCACTATCTTTCGGGGCCCTCCGGTTTTAGGATACACGGGACATTCTCGTGTGAAATGACCTCCCTTTCCGCAATACAAACAGAGGTTTAGATTGCGTCTTTTATCTTTCTCCTCTTTCGTTAGAGGGCCTCTAACTCATCCTATCTGTATGGGCTCGTCCGTGTTTAATCGTTGTTCCTCTTTTTTGAGATTTCTATACTGTAATACTCGGGGATATCCCCCTTTCCTTTCCCCCATGTCTTTCTCGCAATCGGTGGTCTAATCTAACCACCAAATCTATGAACTCGGTACATTCCTCTGGGGGGTCCACAATCTGTGATAAAACGTCCTTAAGCTCCTCATTCAACCCTTTATAAAATAGAGAGGTACGTTTTTCAAGTGGCCATCTAGTTTCAGCCTTCAAACGATTAAACTCAGTTACATATGAGAGTAAGGAAGTTTTTCCTTGTCGGAGATTCAGTAGTTCCGTATCGCTGGCCTGTATAAATGTATGTTTATCAAACAGTCTTCTCATCTGTTCTTGGAAGGCTGGGAAGTCATGTAATATAGGATCGTCTGAGGCCACTAAAGGGATAGACCAATTAGCGGCTACTCCTACCAGATAGGAAATAACGAACGCCACCTTAGCTGTGTCGTCTGGAAAAGCCGTAGGTCTACACATGAATTGTAAAGAACATTGGTTCATAAAACTACGATATTTACCACATTCACCATTGAATCGTTCTGGAGTAGCCAAGGGTACGGGGACAGGGGTGACTACAGTAATGCTCGTTGGAGGGGATCCCCCTTCCGCAGCTGTTTTGTCATAGTGAAAAGTAGCGGGTTGGACAATAGAACGATGGCCTCTAGGGATTGCTCCAGGGGGAGTGACCCATGGATTATGAACCTGCCTCGCCTGTAGTTCTGATTTCAGAGATATATTTTCTTGTCGTAGTGCCTGCACCTCATGTTGTTTATTTTTTTTTATTTATTTATTTATTTATAAAGTTTTATATAGCGCGAACATGATCCCGAAGGATATCAGAGCGCTTTACAGTTTGAGGGAGAGGGAGGTAAAAGTTGCAGTACAATCATCAAAGGGATAACAACACAAACAAATCAAATATGCACGTCAAACAAGAAGGTTACAATCGAAGGGACAAGGGTAAGATAATGACTGGAACATAGCAAACTGGGAGGGGAGCAAGTGAATAGTAGAGCAGAATAATATCAAACGCAGGCCTTAGGGTGAAGGTCCAAAGCATTAGAGCAGACTATCTAAAAACTTTTAAGGTAGGAACTTGTTCATGAGGAATCTTTTTACTTCCAATTTGAAGGTAGTCTTGGAGGAGATTGTGTATTTCCGGTGGGAGAGAGTTCCAGATCTTCGGCGAAGAGCCGGAGAAGGCTCGGTGACTTGTTCTCTATTTGCAAAAGATCTGTGGTTTAAGGATGAGAGAGTTAGCACTCCAAGAAGGTCTACCCCCTCCGGATAGTTCCAGCTTTTGCGCTAGATAACTGGGGGTTTTGAAATGGAGGGCTTTGTGAGACGGACAGGCAATCTTTAGCTGAATTCTTGCTTCATAGGGCAGCCAAATTAGGGATTTTAAGACTAGGGAGATGTGCTGGTTTCTTTTGGTACCAGTAACCAATCTAGCCACTGCATTCAGAGGCCCTTAGTGGGGACCAGGGTATATTTGGGGAGGACACAGAACATAGCACTGCCATAGTCTAGCCTCGGTAGAACAAGTGCTTGGACCACTTGCTTGAAGTCCGCTTGTGGGAGGAAAGGTTTGAGATTCCAGAGTATCCTCATTAGGTGATTAGCTCACTTGCACACATTGCTGGGGGATAGGGCGGACCCTTGTTGGACCCCCATGGATACTGGCGAAGGTTCGGATAGAGTAGTTTGCCTTAACTCTTTGGGATCTGTGGAGGAGGAAGGACGAGGACCATTGTAGCACCGAGCCTGAAAGGCCCGTTCAGTACTTCAAAGTGGATATGAGGTTGTCGTGGTTAACAGTGTCAAAAAGGTCAAGGAGGTAGGATTCATTTTGGTAGAGAATTTTTAAAATGTCATCCATAACGTGAGTGAGAGCCGATTCGGAGCAGTGCCCACTCTGGAAGCCAGATTTGTGAAGGTCCAGGAGATGGAAATTCTCGATGTGGGCACAGAGTTGAGATTGGACGCATTTTTCTAGGAGTTTGGCTAGGGTGGGGATGATCGAGATAGGGTAGAAGCTGTTCAGGTCCGTACAATCATGGGAATTTTTGTTGGAGGTATGGGCCTAATCCTTGTCCCAATTAACCTGCTTTGCAATATAGTACGTATATGCATGTTTTAAGGTGCTGATTATTTTTATTTTACTGTGTATAGGTGTTTTATGTGGTGGATGGGTGAGAACCTCCCACCCTCCACACTATTTGGCAAATTTAATGGTCGTGGTCAACCCCAGTTGCCGGACATATTGGATAACTTTGGAAGTCGTGGTCAACTCCCATTGAAGAGTTGCCGGGTCCCTTATGGTGTCAAGATCAGTCTCCGTTTAGGAGATGATTCTCGCCTTTTGGGTTCGCCACCACCGGGGATTGGTGGTGTGTGTGTGTGTGGGGGGGGTTTGGTGTGGGTTTATGACCTTCCCGTCCGCTTTGCAGAAACGTTGTAAATGTGAGCTGCATTTGGTGCCACGTTAGAAGTGTTGTGCCCAGCTATTTAATGCCTAGGAAGGAAAGGGGCATTTGGTTTGCAGCCAGCCATTACATTATCCGATGGCTTAGTGAATGTATTTTCTGCTGCAATGCTAAATATTTGAAAAGTAGAACCTCCTGTAGGAAAACCTCTTTGGTAACCCTTGTAAACATCTTGTACACTGACACTACAACATGTTGTAGTGTCAGTAAGGCAGCAGCTAAATCCTGAACTGAGGGAAGGGAAGAAGCTTCTGCGGAAATCTGACTCTCTTATGTCTATCTTGTTCCGTCATCGCTCGGGCAGTGTACATTTTCGTGGGCTTGGCTTTACCAACCACACTCACCTGAATACCAGGTACCGCAGGAACAGTGAGAGCCTCCCCTCTCACCTATAAACCAATCCTCCACACAGATCTTCACTGTCTGGGCGATTGATCCAGTGGGGAAGGGGGAGAATTTTACCTCGAGATAGAGGTGTCTAGCAGGTAAGGGATAAGTCTAGGCGGGACGTCTCAGGGAGGGATGTTGTCCAAAGGAGAAGGAAATGCAGGGTTTCTGGAGGACGACCTTCAGTAGGTTCTAGAAGACAGAAAAGTACCAGAGAATTGTATAGCCATTTCAGGAGCCTCTACAAGAACTATTCTTTAATAACATGAAGAGATATATATAAAATATAACAATCCTCTTACCATTACTGAAGTTTATCAATGTCTTGAAAATACAAGAGGAGGGACTCCGTGGATACCAAGATGAAAGGGAATTATAGTTTCACGAAGCTTCAGGACCATGAACCTGGGAGGCGGTGCTGCCAGCTCCTGCCGTGCGCCTCTAAAGTTATTTTGCCAAGAATATCAGGCGTTGGAGGCGATGCCGCCGGCTCCTGCCGTGCGCCTCTTAAAACATAAAGCAACAAAAGCTAAAAAATGTGAAGGAACAAAATAACGCTGTCAAGCGGAAACAATAATGAGGATTTCACCCCTAGATGAATAGAGGTGCAGCAGATTCCACTTGACTCAAGGCATCTCAAAAGTGATTGTTATCAAAATGGAAGGTGAAATAATAATTCCAAAGAAGAGAGGACGGTTCACTCTCCGTCAAAATACCACTTGAATGTGCTGTATGTTGCTACCTCAGCCGTGTTACATCACAAGCGGCTACATAGCATTAGTAATATGTGTGGGGCGACAGGAGGTGTTCTACCGCGCTCAACAGAAGAGCTGTACCTACCGCGTATGCCCCTTGTTTGTGTTGGGGGCTCCAGATGCGTTTAAGGTTTACCCCAGCGGCTTCTGCCGCGTTTTAATCTCAAGCGGCAACGACCGCAACAGGGGGTTAATGAGGAAAGCAGCCCTTCCATCGTCGACTTCTCAGCGGCTACTACCGCTTTCTATATCCAGCGGCAACGGCCGTTTTGATGTATAATCTTCAGCGGCTCCTGCCACGACTATTTTGCACCGATATTGCAAATGCGCTTTAGAGAATCCCCGCGGCAGCGGCAGCAACACCAGAGTTCCGTAGGCGGCTCCTGCCGCGTTAATTCCCCACAGCTGATATCCAACTCTGCTAGGAACTAATAGGGGCAATCGGAAGACTACCACAGAGTTCCGTTGGCGGCTCCTGCCGCGATCTTTGTTCATGAAATCGTGGAGTACGAAAGAAGTACACTGCAAGGTTGTAAATCTCTCCTTTTCACTGAGGGCAGTGAAAAGAAGACAGAATTTGTAATTAGAGATTAACAAATATGAAAGGAGTAAGGGGGTTGGAAGGGAAGGAAGAACAGGGATCAGGACGGGGTCTAGACACAGAGAGAAAACGTTCCAGCGTTCTCTCGGGGCCTAAGGCAAGGAAATCTATTAAAGCCAAGCACTGGCTCGAAGGAAGGGAGGGGCTTATATACCACTTCCCTCCTCACCTGACTGCCAACTTTAATTAAAGGGGAAGGAACTCCTTAGAAAGGGAAGAGGTAGCATCAATATGTGAGGGCTCTACGGGGAACAGGAAAAGTGGTAACACCGAGCAGGAAGTGTTGTATTTCTGCCGAGGAAGAGGGATACCCCCGGTAGGCGACATTCACAGGAAGCTGTTTCTCTATGAGGCCCTCAAGAAGGGGGAACCCTTAGAGTCCTGTGGGGACCTGTCCGATTACCCCTCCGTGTATTTAAGGGTGGATTTGGTGGAGACCAGAGGGAGGGCTCCCAGTCCATAACCCTGGAGGGTGGTGATAGTGATGAGGAAGAAGAAATTGATAGGGCGGAGACACCAGTAGCTAGTGAGGACACCACAGACAGGGAGTCCCGCGCTGGGTCCAGTCCCGGGGGCACTGCCCGTCCCTTTCCCTGTCCCCATTAGAGTGGGTAGATAGGAGGGAAGAAAGGGAACATCAGCTGGCACTGGAGAAGCTCAGGTTGGAGCATGCCAGGGAATTAGCACAACTGAGGGTGGAAGAGAAAAGGCTAGAGACGGAGAAGGTCCTAGCACAGGAGAGGATGGCGGAGGCGGAGAGGGCCTTTGCCAGGGAGAGACTAGCTCAGGTGGGTAGGTTGTCCCCTGAGAGTGTTTTTTGTGGTCTGGATTCACCGGTGAGGGTGGGATCCAGTGGTGGCAGCGAGAGTGGTTCCAGTGCAGGGAATCCCACTCCCAGAGCCCAGGAGACGGTGCCTGATTCCCAGGAAGAGGGGGACGGGTTGGAGTTCAGGGACAGGGAAAACTGTCCCACCAGTCCTGGGGGGAGTTTGCAGAGGAGTGTTGGACTGCATTGGAGGATTGGGTGGTGATTAGCGCAGGGGAGGATTGGGAAGGGCTGTGCCATGTAGTTATCAAGGAGCACATGCTGAGGAATTGATTCCCAAGGTTGCGTCACCACCTGTTGCAGTGTGGGTTCTCTGACCCCAGGGAACTTGCACGGGAGGCAGACCAGAGAGTCTGAGGGGGCATTGGGGAGTGATCCAGAAGGGAGTGGTGCAGGGATCTTCCGACCCAGCGAGGCGGGAGAGGTGAGGAATAGCCCAGCTAGGTCCCAGGGAAGTGAGAGGGTGTAGGGCCTCACATCCTATCTACAGAAGGAGTGAGACGGGGAGGTGTCCCGAGGTGCCCCCACCGCAGTCTTAGGGCCTGGAGAGTTTCAGAAGGGAACCCCAGGTGGGGAGCCTAGGCTGTCCTGATGTGCCGTCCAGTGAAAAGGATCCCCTCGTGTCAGGAAAACCCAGAGCATCTGTAATCGGAGCTCCAGAGGTTCGGGGGTCTGCTCAGTCGCAGGGTTTAGATCCTGGGTTGGGGTGCCAGGTTCGGGGGTTGCCTGACCTGGAGGGAGGGGCACTTGTACTCAAGGTCCATACTGGTTTGACTCCCAGGGGTACTTCTCCCGGTGGGAGGGTGCGGAACTCTGGGAGGGGGTGCAGAGGGAGGAAGGTCTCTCCTCTGTCACCGGCGCAGTCGCGGGGTTTAGATCCTGGGCTGGGATGCCAGGTTCAGGGGTTGCCTGACCTGGCGGGTGGGACGTCTGTAAACAGTATCCCCCCCCGTCTTCCGGTGTACTACTCCAGTTAGGAGGGTGCAGAACTCTGGGAAGGGGTGCAGGGGAGGGAGGACTCGCCCCTGTCACCAGTTCAACCTAAGGGTTTAGACTCTAGGTTGGGGAATCAGTTGCAGGGTCAAGGCCCTGGACTGGGGAGAGAGTGGTGTTCTGAGGGTGCCCCGTGTAGAAGGAGAGGGCGGAACCCCAGAGGCGAGGTAGGGGAGGAGAGCGTCGCTCCTGGTTGCTGGTCAGCCTGAGGGTGCACTCTGTGGCCACATGGAAGTGTGCTTTAAAGAGGGGTGCAGCTCTGGCCAAGAAAGCCTGTGCAGATAAGGTTTCACGTTTTGAACAGAATGTGAGGAATGCAATAACTGCACACAATATGAACCCATCCCCCGACATGAAGAGAAAAACTTAAATTAAATGGCTCACACTCAGATGGCGGAATGACCTCAGATAAAACCAAAACTGCGTCACTATAAGAGGGAGGGAAAGGCGGGTCGCCTTCTAACCGCCCTTCAAAGCAAAGAGACATAGAAAATGGTGATCAACACCATTAGATACTACGATGGCCTCTTGCTGACCCACCCTCTAGACATTGTAGGTAGATGTGCCTCCTTCTACGAGAATCTTTATGACTCTGACCAATTTGACACAACAGATTTAGAAACAGCTTTCTAAAGTACCCCAAAATGTCCCACTACTGCAGATGACCACAGGGCACTCTTAGTAACAGAAGAAGAACTATCCGAAACCATCTCAGCATTACCTTGTCATTATATCATTAATCCCATAGAAAGGGAAAAAACCACCTTGGTTATTCAAATTATAGGCCTATGTGCCTCATCAAGGTAGATCTTAAGACCCTGGGCAAGATACTGGCAATCAGGCTCAGAAAAAGTACTCCCTTCCCTGGTTCATGAATCCCAGGTTAGTTTTGTATCTGACAGAGCAGCCAGAAACAGCCTTGTCACATATCTTGTGGGCAACAAAAGACCACGGGGCGGAAGCTTTGGCTCTCTCATTGGATGCCAAGAAGACATTCAATAGTCAAGTGGGGATATCTTTTCCGTATCCTCGAGAGGGCCAGGCTTGGACAGTGCTCTAGTTCTAAAGTAAAATGGCTCTATGAGGCACCACTGACATGTGTTAAAGCGGTATATTTGTCTCGTCACATCTATATTGGGCAGGGTACCACAAAGAACTGCCAACTCTCACCCCTGCTTTTCATACTTTTAGTAGAACCATTATCTGCGGTACTGAGAACAGCCTTGACAGTGAAAGGCATTGATACTGCGGTGGGCCCATTCAAGGTCTTACTGTTTGCAGACAATATCCTCCTAACACTGGCCAATCCCACTAGCTCCATCCCTGTGTCTGTGTCCATTATCCAGAGCTACTCGCAGTTCTTCAGCTACAAGATCGCATGGGGGAAGTGTGAAGACCTTCCTCTTACTAAGATCACAACCAGAGAATGCCTAGAAGGATTCACAATTAAATGTTCTCCAAGTGGGCTATTCTACCTGGGAATCAAGCGCAACAGAGAGATAGAAAACATTACCAGTAACAAAGTAAACACCCCCAAGAACATGCACCTCTTCTAACTTCATGAAGTGTACACAATTAAATGTGTCCCTATGGAGTAGAGTACGGGTGGTCATAATGTCTCTTGCTCATAGTAAATAATTGACAGCTGTCTAGGTACATACAAAAAATACCCTCAACAAAACCAATTTTCATAACTAATTTCCTCTTTTATTATAAAGTTGATCAATTCTATCTATATATCATCACAATTCATTAGATCCATCATACATGTTAAAAACAATTTGTAAACCTAACCAAGCAGACTTATCATTAACGCTCTAATATCATTGAAAACATTTAGCAGAAAGAGTTCCATTAGATGTGGTACATTATCTTCATTTACATTTCCATCCCACATTCCCAATATACAATTAGGCACTCTTTTACATATAGTCACAAAAAACTTTGCATTTTATCAACTATGAATCCTTAGTTTTGGTCAAATCACTCCACAATGTCTGTTCCACCTTAGTACAACTACATTTTAGTATGCTCTCCCTTTTGTTAAAAGGAGACAGGCTTCACATAATTGAGTCTAATATAGAAACATTCATTTGGGGGTGCAACAATACCCAGGCTTAAACCAAGGATATAATGAGTACATTCCAGTTCTGAAGGCTTTCTATTGCCATGCATGAAATTGTATTATTATTGCTACCAATTGTCACAATTGACTTATTTTGCCCACTCAGCTCACATGCCTATATGGCCAGCTCTCAAGTAATATCTCCTCAACTGTCTACAACCCACCATGCCCGTTTATGGTTGTGTATCACAACCACTGCTGACCACTAACCCAATCCCAGGCTGCATGCTGATGACTTTAGTGCAATGCCATAGACTCCTTTGAATAAACCCTTATATACACTTGTCTGCCCCTCTTTGGGTAAATACTGCTTTTTTCATTTCAAAAGATTGTTAGAGTTATGTCGAGCAGATAATAGGTACAATGTCTCAAATTACAATCTAGAGAAAGACAGCACACAATCACTTACAATTGTAACAAAAATCTTCAGTATAATGATCAACCCAGTGCACATAGCAATATCTGGAGTATGATTGACATCTTACTTGGATGGGTATATCGGAATTAGCAGTCGGTCCGAATATTGTTGTGCTGATACTATTGAATAATGTCAAATTAGCACAAATCGTGCTAAAAAACATGCCACCAGTCTTATATAGTGCATATAAGCTTATAAGATACAAACAGAGGAGTAAAGTTATAAGAGAGAGAGGAGATAACAGAAAGAGAAAAACTTAGTAATATTGCAATGAGTGAAGTGTGGTGGCATATATGCAGCAACAGGAGACATGAAAAAAGTATTTCATTTCAAAAGTAACAAACTCATTGCATTTTAAATGATTAAGGGGGATCTATTTGTTGCATTTATTCATCAAGAGCAGTCCAAAGATTCCTGGAGGAGCCAAGTAAGTGGAGTTTCGGAAAGAAATAATTATTAGCACTTCTGACGAAACAGCCAAGCCCACCATGTTTGATAAGAAACATTAATAGAGCTTTTCCATTCTGAGAGGATTAATTTAGTGCCTATCGCTAAGGTTAGATTAATTAATTGGAGATCTGTAGGGTTCAAATTCGGAATAATTGTGGAAGCATAGATGCCTAAAAGGGTTGTAATTACATTTACTGTGATTGTGGTTTTAATTATTTATTGTAGAAGCGATTGAATCGGACCCCAAAGTAGACTAATAGACTATGGTTCTAATTTACAATTCCAACATCGGTCCGAACCTAGCTTGTGAAGTTTTATCGGAGTCGGGTATGCATTATGTATTACTGTAAAGAGAATAAAGAAGGTACCCTGCCAATTATTTATAAAGGTCCCACCTAGAGGATCCTACTGTGATAAGGTGAGGGGATGAATAGCCCAGAGGCTGAGGCTGCACAGGACAAGACTAGGTCATTCCAAACAAGCTCCACAACATGTTTTGGAAAAATACATATTTTTTTATTTTTATTTTATTTTTTTCCTTCTTAGATATATTCAAAAGACATACATATATAAATTTAAATAATCAATGATATTTTACAAAACATATAAACAAAAATGCTTTTCAAAGTTAAGACCTGCCCATACTTCAGACAAACTACCACATTCATTCACACAGGGATTTTCCTAACTACAATAGAACCATTCAACTCTCATTCATCCATTCTTATAATTATGGCGTAGACAACAATAGATCTTAGGTAGGTTGCCTAAAACGGAGGGTTCATCCAGGCAGATGGTATTAATACGGGTCCTGATGTATTTAGAACGGGTTGCCGTATTCCTGGGACAACGTGCCGACGCGCGTTTCGGTGGAAGGCCAATATGGCCACACCTTCGTCAGGGCCAAAGTAGTATGGTGGGCAGGGATAAGGGATAAAAATCTGTTTAGTTTATTGGGGACGCCTACGCAGTAAGGTCCACCTTCACCATATCAGGAGGGAGTAAGTTTCAATTATTACCCAAGATTTAAAAAGTCCACCCGTAGTCCCTCCTGCAGGTTTACCAGGTTTTAGTTTCTAGCTTCTTCCTTAGTAGCTGCCTTGCGTCCGGAAGGAGGTACTCTCGGTGCGTAGTCCTGCACTTTCTAGTCCTTTTCTTTCGGTGTCACAGATCGAATCACAATAATGTGTCGGGTATTTCTTTAACTTAAACGTAGATCAAGCCGGGCTTTTGGTTAAGGATTCCACCGACATTGCTCGGGACCATGATGAATAGCCGCTTCTGTTAGTCCCGTCGGAGTGTCCTGTATTATGCTGTTGGGCGATTGAGGCAGCCGGCGGAACCCCCTCTAACGTAGACGACCGACCATTAGACGGGACTAACAGAAGCGGCTATTCATCATGGTCCCGAGCAATGTCGGTGGAATCCTTAACCAAAAGCCCGGCTTGATCTACGTTTAAGTTAAAGAAATACCCGACACATTATTGTGATTCGATCTGTGACACCGAAAGAAAAGGACTAGAAAGTGCAGGACTACGCACCGAGAGTACCTCCTTCCGGACGCAAGGCAGCTACTAAGGAAGAAGCTAGAAACTAAAACCTGGTAAACCTGCAGGAGGGACTACGGGTGGACTTTTTAAATCTTGGGTAATAATTGAAACTTACTCCCTCCTGATATGGTGAAGGTGGACCTTACTGCGTAGGCGTCCCCAATAAACTAAACAGATTTTTATCCCTTATCCCTGCCCACCATACTACTTTGGCCCTGACGAAGGTGTGGCCATATTGGCCTTCCACCGAAACGCGCGTCGGCACGTTGTCCCAGGAATACGGCAACCCGTTCTAAATACATCAGGACCCGTATTAATACCATCTGCCTGGATGAACCCTCCGTTTTAGGCAACCTACCTAAGATCTATTGTTGTCTACGCCATAATTATAAGAATGGATGAATGAGAGTTGAATGGTTCTATTGTAGTTAGGAAAATCCCTGTGTGAATGAATGTGGTAGTTTGTCTGAAGTATGGGCAGGTCTTAACTTTGAAAAGCATTTTTGTTTATATGTTTTGTAAAATATCATTGATTATTTAAATTTATATATGTATGTCTTTTGAATATATCTAAGAAGGAAAAAAATAAAATAAAAATAAAAAAATATGTATTTTTCCAAAACATGTTGTGGAGCTTGTTTGGAATGACCTAGTCTTGTCCTGTGCAGCCTCAGCCTCTGGGCTATTCATCCCCTCACCTTATCACAGTAGGATCCTCTAGGTGGGACCTTTATAAATAATTGGCAGGGTACCTTCTTTATTCTCTTTACAGTTGTTCTTCCCCCCTTGGCCTGCCTATATCTCTAAGAAACCCTACGGGGAGCCCCCTTCTATTGTTGATGCATTATGTATTATCCAGAATCTCATTTGTACTAGAGCAGGTGTGGTTTTTCCTTTGAAAGGGAACTCCAAATGTTTGGCCAGCATAAGTGTGGGAAATCATTTCCCGAGTGGATTCTAATAATATCATTCCATGTATTGATCAGTTTTTGGTGAGATAGGGGTTTGGGTGTCAGTAGAAGACTATATATATTTTTGAGGCTACTTGTCCTACTTTCATGAAGTTCCCCAGTATTGTATTGTATTGTATCGTGCACTTATATAGCGCAGACTGTCACCCTAAGGGTATCCTGGCGCTTAAAAAACCTAGACATATGGAACCAGCAGAAACGGGCCTGATTATGGGCGAGCAATGCTCTTAGATCTTGGGAAATAGCCAGGTCTTCAAACTCTTTCTTAAACACATCAGAGAGTTGGCTTGCCTGGTGTTCTGGGGTAGCTCATTCCAAAGGCGTGATGCCACTGTGCCAAAAACCCTACCTCCCATCCTGGATTTCTTAAATCTGGTAGTTGTTACCAGATTTACACTGGATGAGCGAAGGTGCCTGGTAGGCTTGTACCAAGTAAAGCATTCTTGCATTGATAGAGGGCCCTACTGTGCAGCGCTCTGTATACAATGCATAGTGATTTAAAGGTTACTCTGTCCCTTATCGGCAGCCAGTGAAAATCTCTCAGAGCCATTGTAGTAGTGGAGCTTCGCTGTCTGTTAAGTGCCAGCTTTGCTGCTAAATACTGTACTCTTTGCAACCCCTGCAGGATATATTGTGGGGCGCTCAGATACAGGGAGTTGCAATAGTCCAGTCTGCTCAGAATTATGCTTCTCACCACCAGGGGTCTAGCCTCACTGGGTAGAAGTGGAAGAATCTGCTGAAGTGCTTTTAGCAAGGCAAAGCATACACTGATTGCTTTGTTGGTCTGAGACATCATTTGAAGATTTTCATCAAACAATACACCCAGGTTGAGTACTGTTTTGACTGGGACCAGGGGATCAGCCCCCGGGGAAAGCCTAAACTCGCACAGTAGGAGCTGTGTCATTTTAGCGGCAGAGCGGTATACCACCACCGTTTCACCCCATTGAACTGCAAAGAGTTTACTTTAAGTCAGCCAGAGGCCCGACGCATGCATTCCTGGAAGATGTCCATAGACACCGCATGCTTCCCTTCCAGGGAAAACACCAGTTGAGTGTCGTCGGCGTAGTTGATCTGATCAATCCCATAAGATTTTATAATGGGAATCAAGGGGCGCAGGTATATATTGAATAGGAAGGGGCTTATTGCCGAACCCTGTGGCACTCCATGATGAACCGAAGACCGGAGGCAAACGGTGTCATGGTTACAACCTGTTGTCTTTCTGACAGGTACGATTGCAGCCATTTCAGGGCTCGACCTTTCATGCCCAGTCTCTCCAATCTACCTATCAACACTGCATGGCTTACCGTGTCGAATGCGGCCGACATGTCCAGTAACAATAACACCGATGAGTTACTATTGTCAGCTTGCATTCGCAGATTATCCAACACAGTTGCCAAAGCAGTTTCCATCCCATGGCCTGGGCGGAAGCCAAACTGATCCCTGTCCAGTAGATGGTTATCTTCGAGATAACTCGACAGAGACTTGCTGACAGCCTTTTCCAAGATTTTTATAGGATAGGGCAGGAGAGATATGGGCCTAAAATCGGCTGGATTTGTTGGGTCCAGAGAGGGTTTCTTAAGCAGGAGGGTTACCACTGCCTGCTTCCACACCTCTGGGACCACTCCTTCCTCCAAGGATTGGCAACAGATCAGTTGCATCCATGGGAATACTTCCAGGCCATACTCCTTCCAGATCCTATGAGGAAGGGGGTCTAGGGGGGATCTGGAAGATACACTTAAAGCGAGGCTATTGAAAAGCTCTTCAGTGAGAGGTTGGAAACATTCAATAGATGTTTCTACCCACGGTTCCTCCTCAACTATGTGGGATAATGCATCCTGGCTGCTGGCATTACCCAGATCAAGTCCCCCAACAATTTTGGCAATCTTTACGTCAAAGAAGATGGCAATTTCGTCAAATAGTTTTTGTGATGCAACCACCCTATTGCCCGTGCAAGCAGGGCTGGAGAGGTCTCTTATGATATTAAAAAGAGCTTTTGTACTGTTAGGTGCTTGTAATATAGAGCTGGCATAAAAGAGAGCTTTCGACTAGGCAATGGTCCCTTTGTATTGAGCCTGCACTAATTTCAGCAATTTCCTATCAGATTCTAGGTAGGATCTTCGCCACCTCCTCTCTGCCTGTCGGCAATCGTTTCGTAGCACTTTCAGCTCCTCACTAAACCAGGGAGCTGAAGGTTTCCTTCTGTTCTTTATCTTTTTCATGGGGACAAGCCTTTCCAGAGTATTAGTAATATGGCTACAGTAGGTTTGGTAGTTCTTACCCACTGAGTCACCTGGGGCGAAAAGTGTCTGATTGGGGAAAATTGGGTCTGTTTTATCTTTTGGCAATATAGCCCAATCTATTCCCCTTCGGTAGGTCACTGGACAGTTGTTATTATTCATGTGGGTGGATATAGTAATCCTAAAATGGATTAATGAATGGTCAGTCCAGCTTTGGGGCAATATACCAATCACCTCCGTCTCAGTCTGGTTTGCGAACACAAGGTCCAGCATATGTCCTCCTGAATGGGTTGGCTCCTGTATTAGCTGATTTAAACCAAAGTTCTCACATGTATGTCGCAGGTCTCTCAGATGGCTCCCTAAAGTCCCATTATCCCATGAATTAAAATCTTCCAGAAACATCATTTTGGAATGGGTCAGGGCCAGGGCAGCGATGGTGTCGAGCAATGCCTGGTACTGGGTGTCTAGGCCCGGAGGTCTATAGCAGACCATACCTGTTAATAGCCTTCCTTTTGGTTCTTGCAGGGTAACGCCCAGTAGTTCAGTCCAGTAGATATGGAAAAGTGGGAGCATGGATATTACCTAAATTTCGCATTGCTTCTTTAATCTGGTGAAATTTGTAGAAATCCAAATTAGAGAGTTTGTGTTTAGATTGCAGTGCAACAAATGTATTAGGGGGTAGCCTGGTTGCCTAGAACTTTAATAAGGTAAATCCCCGTTGTTTCCCGACTTTCTCAAAATAATTCATTCACATCAATCTTAATCTTAATATGATTGTTCAGCATTAATGGCGCATTATCTGATCTATGTAGTTTTTTCAGCAGTTTTGCGTCCAAAGTATGTAAAGTATCCAGGTTCTTATTTATAAGAGGCTTGCGCTGCTGAAGCATCACTTTTTTCACGCTCCGGTGGTCCAGGCCTCTCAATCACATCTATGAGGCGACGCAAAACCACCCTGCGTGGCTATGCATGGCCTCATAGAGATGAAGTAATGCAAGGCAGTGCAAAGTGCCTTACTCTGCATCAAGGAGGGATTCCATGGACGTTGCAGTGGGCTTTCCCACGCCACACCCACGGATTTCATAGCTGTTCCAGATTTACAAAAGCATGTAAACCTGGCACAGTGCCAAAACCTTACGCCTCACAAGAGCAGTCGTAACAAGAAGAACTGTTTTAATTTCTCCTTGTTTTTAGGTCGAGCCTGGGCAGCGCATGTGCTGCTCTGCGTGGCATGCTTTATTGAGGTGGGGTCTTGAAGTTCCACCCACAGTTTTCATTGGCTTGTGTCATTGTCCACTTTAAACTGTGGCTGTTCATTGGTCAAAAGGCTTAGTAGTCCCGCCTTAGTACCGCCCTGTCTCATTTTGTAACCTCCCATGGCACACCCCTGTTACGTGTATTGTTGCTAGGTTGGCTTTAATTACAGCCTCCGAGCACTATTTTCTCAAATAGCTTTATCCTACCTGCTAACGCAATTTTTAATTTTTATAGCTCACATTTGCAATGCAATAGGTCTTGCATTTGCGAGAGTTTAAGCCAGAGCTTTTCAAACGGTATGTCCCGACACAGTACTGTGTCGCCTGCAAAGGGTGGGTGTGTCGTGGGATGACACTGGTATTAATGGGCACTTAGCACATAACTGCTGCTAATTAAGAGGCATTCCTCTGAAAGAGTGTCAGCGAACAATGCAGCAGCGTGGACTCCCTGACACTATGCTCCATGGGGGCCCAGGAGATTCACAATGAAGCAGTAAATGGTCTTTTAAAGACCTGCGTAGTACTGGGGTGCGGCTGTGTGTGTGTCCAGGAAGCTGTCTATGTCCAGGCTGAAACACACGCGGGGTGAGAGGACAGAGGGTGACAGACAGAGGGAGACAGACAGAGAGAGATAGAGGGAGGAAGACAGAGGGAGGGAGACAGAGAGGGAGGGAGGGAGACAGAGGGACGCAGACAGAGAGAGAGAGAGACAGAGGGCGACAGACAGAGATAGAGGGAGAGAGGGCGACAGACAGAGAGAAAGGGAGACAGAGGGAGGAAGACAGCAGCAGCGGCCCATGGAGGGAGTTCCGTGGGGCAGGCAGGCAGGGCGGGGGAGGGGTAGGGTGGGGGATGGTAAACACCGGAATATGGATGATTGCAGGTAAGTAAACAATTACATTAAAAAAACGATTTTCGTTGCGCGCCCTGCATCGCAAAATGCGATGCAGGGCGCGCTACGAAACAGACAGACAAGAGGGAGACAGGCGGAGACAGACGGAGACAGACAAGAGGGAGACAGACGGAGACAGACAAGAGGGAGACAGACGGAGACAGACAGTGGGAGGGAGACAGAGAGAGAGAGAGGGAAGGAGACAGAGAGAGGGAGACAGAGAGAGAGAGGGAGACAGACAGAGTGAGGGAGACAGAGAGAGAGGGAGAGAGATAGAGAGAGGGAGGGAGACAGAAAGAAAGAGGAAGGGAGACAGAGGGAGAGACAGAGAGAGGTAGGGAGACAGACAGAGATAGAGACAGGGACAGACAGAGACAGGAACAGACAGATAGAGGCAGAGACAGGGACAGACAGAGGCAGAAACTGAGACAGAGAGTCAGAGAGGGAGATGGAGAGGGAGACAGAGGGAGAGAGACAAAGAGGGAGACAGAGGGTGAATGAGTGAGGGAGACAGAGAGAGAGGGACACAGAGGGAGACGACAGTCAGGGGGAGACAGAGGGAAGGAGAGGGAGACAGACAGAGGGAGACAGAGAGAGAGACAGAGGCAGACAGAGGGAGACAGAGGGAGGCAGAGGGAGGGAGACAGAGGGAGGGAGGCAGAGAGAGGGAGACAGAGGGAGAGGGAGGGAGAGGGAGACAAAGGGAGATGGAGACAGAGGGAGGCAGACAGAGGGAGGGAGACAGAGGGAGGGAGACAGAGGGACGGAAACAGAAGGACGGAGACAGAGGGAGGGAGATAGAGGGAGGGAAGAAAGAGGGAGGGAGACAGAGGGAGGGAGACAGAGGGAGTGAGACAGAGGGACAGAAACAGAGGGAGACAGAGAGTGGGAGACAGAGGGTGACAGACATAGGGAGTGAGACAGAGATAGTGAGACAGAGGGAGGAGGACAACAGAGGGAGGAGGGCAACAGAGGAAGGGAGACAGAGGGAGCGAGACAGACAGAGAGAGACAGAGGGAGGGAGACAGACAGAGGGAGACAGATGAGACATACAGAAGGAGACAGAGGGAGGGAGGCAGTGGGAGACAGGGGGATACAGAGGTAAGGAGAGGGAGGGAGAGGGAGGGAGACAGAGGGAGACAGAGAGAGACAGAGAGAGAGGGAGAGAGAGAAGGAGACAGAGAGGGAGATGACAGAGGGAGGGAGACTGAGGGAAACGGACAGAGGGTGACATACAGAGGAAGAGGGAGACAGAGGAAGAGGGAGACAGAGGGAGAGGGAGATGGAGAGGGAGAGAGAGAGAGGGAGAGGGAGGGTGACAGAGGGAGGGTGACAGAGGAATGGAGACAGAGGAATGGAGACAGAGGAATGGAGACAGAGGGAGGGAAACAGAGAGACGGAAACAGAGGGAGACATAGAGAGGGAGACAGAGAGCGGGCGACAGAGGGAGACAGACAGAGGGAGGAGGGTGACAGTGAGCAAGACAGAGGGAGCGAGACAGACAGAGAGAGACAGAGGGAGGTAGACAGACAGAGGGAGCCAGACAGAGACAGACAGAGGGAGACAGAGGGAGAGAGAGGGAGGGAGACAGAGGGAGAGAGAGGAAGGGAGACAGAGAGAGGGAGACAGTGAGAGAGAGAGAGAGAGAGAGAGAGAGAGAGAGAGAGAGAGGGAAACAGAGTGAGTGAGAACCCCCCGAACCCTCTTAGGTGGTTCGGGCTCGCTGGTTCGCTACACTGCCTTACTGTGTCACAAAATGATGCATCTCCAAAAAGTGTGCCACCAACATGAAAAGTTTGGAAAGCTGTGGTTTAAGCTATTGGCATTGTAAATGACAATGCCTTTTAACTCTCATATATGCGAGACATATTGCATGTCAAGTTCTTATTTCCTCTTTCCATGTGTGCTGCAATCTGCAGCACAAATACAATGAAGAAAATGTCTCCTTGGATTGTTTTTGTGCAGGAAGATGCCCCTTCCTGAACAAAAACATTCCTGCCAACAACGCAGACAACCTTGCACCATCTGCTAGGCACCAAATTGCGCGTCGGCTGATAGAACAGAATGCACTGCGTCTCATAAATATGGTGCATTTCTGTCCTGTCAAATTGGCATAGGCAGCACAGCAAAAAGACTTGTGGGGCTGCCCTATGCCAATTTTTTGTAAATGAGGCCCCGATTGTATTGTGAATGATGTCATGTGAATGTTCTATCTTGAGAGAATTAATATTTCTTATTGTTAAAAATGCACTTAGAAAAAGAGATAAGGAAAGGGATCTTTCAATTCGGAGCCAAGTAGAAATATTGTTTTCATTTGCTGAAAACCACCATGTGCTTTGCCTATCAAGGAAGGCCAATTGGTATAGTAGAAAGTTCGGAAGTCGAACCCCCCCCATATTTCTTGTTTAATATCACTTTTTTTAATGAGATCCTTGCTTTTTCGTTTTTCCATTAAAAGCCTGATATTAAGTTGCCTAGAGTATTTAAGCATGAAATAATGTCAGTGGTGTGGGGGAAGTACTGCTTTTAAAGTCGATAAGCAACCCTTGAAAGATCGAGGCTGGGCAGGCAAAGGCGTAATGCAGGTCAACCACCTATCATCCAAGTGATTTTTAAAGGGGTTCAAGATTTACGCAATGATTTTAATTTACCTGGATCCCATGCTTGGTGCTACAGACAAATACCTACCTGTGTGAACACAGTATTAGCCCTTCTGCCAGAGACATCCCAAGATGGCCATTTCTACACCACTTACATGTTTTTGGACAATTGAGGGTCATGTATGGAATATATAGGCTGTCCGGAATGCGGTTAAAACCGACTCTCCCCGACAGTACACCTCCGGATGAAAATCAGGTGACCCGGTTTAAACCGAGTGTCACTGATTTTCATAGCTGAAGTGGGAGAGAGGAGCTGTTGTGGTCTGCCGTCTGTTTTACTGCAGCCGCACCCGAGTACTTCACAGGTCTTTAAAAAGACCATTCACTTAATAAGGCTTTGTTGATCTGTCGCCCCTTCTCAGAGTCCTTGGGGGCGGGTCTGGGCGCAGAAACAGTCTTTCTTGCTTGCGGTTTTGTCATGTCTGACAGCCGGCCGTGAACCAGGGAGCTTGGAAGCAGAAACCTATTGGGCTCAAACGGCCGTCTGTCCCTTCCCCCCTCCCACCTCCTCCCCCCGTAGTGTGTCTGCCCGGGCTGAGCAGCCTCCAGTATTTACCCTCTCTGCATCCGTCACTGGCAGTCCAGAGCACCCTTCTGGTGTGGAGAGGCCTGGGGTCATGTCTGCGCAGGGTCACCGGTGCGCCGTTGTATAGACGGGTCAAATTTAGGGACAAGAAAACAAAAAAATTCAAAATACTAGAAAAGCCAGTCTAAGAAAAGGGGGTATAGAAGCGTCACACATGACTTATCTAGTCCCCTGCATGCGACCACAAATTCAATTAGGATGAAAATGTCTAAATTGCCGAAGAAATAGAAAACCAGGGCAAGACCTTGATACTAATTCACACGAACACTAAATTGGATCGTGGGAATTAAGAGAATTACCAGACTGAGGGTGGATGTTTTCTAATTATCTAGGGATCTAAAAAAGAAAGTTGTTCTAAAATCAGTATCTTCTACCCAAATTCAAGAAGCCCACGGCAACTCGATGACGTCATTAGCATGGTCTATTTCTGAAAATGAATCCAGCACATCTGAATAGAGCTGGCTTTATGGGTGGTGCATTTTTCATTTCCATATACAAAAGTTTACACTCTTGGCCTTGTCAGTTCTTTTGCTGGTTGTCTGTACTCTATCCAGTATCTTTCACTTCTCCCATCTCCCTGGAGGTAGTTATTAGTGACCGAAAAAAAAAATTCTGTCTTGAAAACTCGTGTTTTCTCAAAGCTGATGTTACAGCCACTAAAAACATTAACATTGTGGTTTTAAGCACTGCAAAGAAGTTGCTTTAATTCTTATTATGCCAGCACAGGTGCCTCTCCACAAACTGCCCCGGCCCACTGCGCTGCAGTGCCACCCCTGGGCTGGTGCCGCCTGTGCACTGACTGCCCCAGAGCGCTGGTCCTGTCCGAACCCCGTACTGTCACCCCCCCTGCTTCCCAATCATCAGCCCAGCCCCTTGTCAGCGAGCTCTCTCATGGCTGGCAGCACATGCATCGGCTCACGTAGGCCGCACGTCTGTGCCCCTTTTGTACAGGTAATTAGAGAGGCGGGGCCCCCCTGCAGGAGGTGTGGACTCACCTGGAGGGAAGTGTGGACTCACCTGGGGGGAGACACAGGCCCTGGGTCAGGGAGAGGGCGGGGTGAGGGGTACAGGTGGGGCCCTCCCAGCAGGAGGTGTGGAGTCACCTGGAGGGAGACACCGGCCCTGGGACAGGGAGAGGGCGGGGTGAGGGGTACAGGTGTGGGACCCCCTGCAGGAGGAGTGGACTCACCTGGGGGTGACACCGGCCCTGGGACAGGGAGAGGGCAGGGGTGAGGGGTACAGGTGGGGGCCCCCAGCAGGAGGTGTGGACTCACCTGGGGGGAGACACCGGCCCTGGGACAGGGAGAGGGTGGGGGTGAGGGGTACAGGTAGGGGACCTCCTGCAGGAGGTGTGGACTCACCTGGAGGGAGGTGTGGACTCACATGGGGGGACACCGGGCCCTGGGACCGGGAGAGGGCGGGGGTGAGGGGTGAGGGGTACAGGTAGAGGACCCCCTGCAGGAGGTGTGGACTCACCTGGGGGTGACACCGGCCCAGGGACAGGGAGAGGGCGAGGGTGAAGGGTACAGGTAGGGGACCCCCTGCAGGAGGTGTGGACTCACCTGGAGGGAGACACCGGGTCCTGGGTCCGGGAGAGGGTGGGGGTGAGGGCAACAAGTGGGGGATCCCCTGCAGGAGGTGTGGACTCAACTGGAGGGAGACACTGGCCCTGGGAACAGGGAGAGGGCGGGGTGAGGGGTACAGGTCTTACTGCGGCCGCACCCGAGTACTTCAAAGGTCTTTAAAAAGACCATTTACTTAACGAGGCTACCTTTGAAATCGCTTGGAAGCACAGGCTAATTGTTGTAGGCGCTGCTTAGTGGTTAGATGGCCAGTCGTAGGTTTATGGTAGCTGAATTCTAATCCTGGCTCCTCGGCAATGTGTGATCCTGACCTTTGCCTCGTCCTTCGTGTACTGAAAACAATATTCGCCTAGCAGCACGCATGCACTCGACATCATAAAGTAGAAAAGTGCTGTACAAGTGATGTCAAAACAGTTATTAATAGGGCGTACCTGTCTGCGGGAGATGTGGGCTTCCCTTGCTGTCCCAGCAGAGAGGCCTCCTCCTGCCCCATACTGCCCGCCATGCTCGTGTCCATCAGTACAATCCTCAGAGAGGGGCGGCTTCGGGGAGCTTTGGACCCTCAGTGCACATTGGCAGCTCTGGGCAGCTCCCACTGCTCCCAGCATTGCCCTCTCTGCACGCATCTCTGCTCCCCCCCCTCCCCCCACCAAGGACCGCCCCCAAAACACGGCAAGCAGCTGCTCCGGTCTAGGGGTGTCCCATTGTCGATGGAGTCACCCCAGGAGCGCGTGCATGCGGGAGGTGTCAGCAAGCGCACAGAGGCCGAGTCTGGGGGTCATAGATTCATTCACCACCACGAGGGTAATGGTGAAAAGTACAATAATGTGCTCTCCTTCCCCCCACCCCGATCACGGGAGCCACGCACAAGCATGTGGCTATGAGTTAGTGAATGAATGGCTGAAGAATTAATGAATAAAGAACATGGCAGACCAACGCTACAAACATGGTCTACCGTGCGCTACTAGGAGAAATGAGGGGCATTTGGGAGACAGAGGGACGTGACACCAGTAGGGAGGGAGGGTTACTAGAGGAAGGAAGACAGTGCACGTGTGGATGAGAGGGCTGTGGTGGAAACACGAATGTCACGAGGAAGAGGAGTGTCACTTAAAGCGGGGGGAGGGGGTATCACTAGGGGACCGAGTGACAAATGTTACCAGGGGAGTTTGTGACACAAGGGACAAGAGGGCGCTATTAGGGAGAGACTGATATCACTCAACGAAAGAAGGAATGTCACAGAAGAGATTGTGTTATAAAGATGGAGGAAGGGTGTGAGGGAATGTCACTAGAGAGATGGATGTCACCCAAGGAGGGAGGGAATGTCACTAGAAAGAGGGATGTCACCCAAGGAGGAGATTGTACAGCAAACAATGTATGGAGCAGGAGGGGTTAACCCCTTCGCAGCGCCGAATAGGTTAAACAAACTTTTGTTGGACAGACATTTCCGCCAGCTGCTGAAAGTTTGCAAAGTTTACAAAAGTAACACATTTTTCAAATATGTGAGATTTCAAAGTTTGTCATTTTCACAAAACGCC
Organism: Lissotriton helveticus; assembly: GCF_964261635.1. Lineage (NCBI taxonomy): Eukaryota > Metazoa > Chordata > Amphibia > Caudata > Salamandridae > Lissotriton > Lissotriton helveticus. The sequence continues at coordinate 810,138,961 of NC_136070.1, forward strand.
TTTAACTTGCAGGCTGTATTTACGTCCTAATGCCCTACGGATTGGATTTTAAAATACTCTCTGTATGTTGAGCACTTTGAAACAAAAACACACTCACAACACGCGCTTTAGACAGCAAATGCAAATGTAGTAGTCTCGAACATTTTGCTGAAAACTTCTACAATATGTACGAATTTGAGTGTTTAAAATAACATTTTAATGTGTTTTTAGAATGCCAACTCTTCCTTGGATAACTGGTCTAATTAAAAAAGTTCAACGCTTTTTCAATGGCTTTTTTCATACAATTTGGGACGACCAGTCATAAACCATTGCATAGTCCCATCAGGTCAACAGAACCCCGCGCCCCCAACATACCCAACATCCCGCAAATAACACACAGACACCAGTGTTAGATTGGGAAAAAGTTGCTGCAGGTTTATTACATACAACGTTATGTAATCACTGTGGGTTATCTTACAGACGATCCAAGGCCAGGCTGCATTCTCGCCACCTGCCCGCCTGATGAGCCAAGCAGCACAGTGGCGAACCACCCATCTGCTGCGCCATTATGGTAATCACTCTACTCACGCCCCTTGCGGGGCGTATCTAGGCAAACCCCCGGTTGCACAGGCCCACAACCGCCCGAAGGACTACTGGGGCGCCGACACGGGTTCCCGGACCTCCCATGAGGTTCGAGGTTAGGCTCTGGCACCCCTATGTGCCCGCTGAAGTACAATGTTGCACCTCTCTGCTTCCGGATCGCCCTGTAACTCCGCCTGCAACGAAAAAGAACACATTAAAGCTCCCCCAGGTGCCCACCCCCCCAAGCAGACACTCAGGGTAAGAGGTAGGGAGGGAAAAGAGTGTCCCGATACACGACGTCCGGAGCGGCAAAGAGGCAACTAAAATGGCGAGGGGGAGATATATACCCCCTCGCCTTGCCTGCCGCCACCCCCGCGTCACAGCCTACTAGGCTCCCCCTGCCCGGGGGAGGAGTGGAGGACCACAGGCAAGGGGGCGGGGGAAGCCCTCTGGGACTAAGAGGCCCGCCCTCCTGATGGCCACCGGGTGGCCTCGGGCAGCCGCATAGTCCCATCAGGTCAACAGAACCCCCCGCCCCCAACATACCCAACATCCCGCAAATAACACACAGACACCAGTGTTAGATTGGGAAAAAGTTGCTGCAGGTTTATTACATACAACGTTATGTAATCACTGTGGGTTATCTTACGGACGATCCAAGGGCAGGCTGCATTCTCGCCACCTGCCCGCCTGATGAGCCAAGCAGCACAGTGGCGAACCACCCATCTACTGCGCCATTATGGTAATCACTCTACTCACGCCCCTTGCGGGGCGTATCTAGGCAACCCCCCGGATGCACAGGCCCACAACCGCCCAAAGGACTACTGGGGCACCGACAGGGGTTCCCGGACCTCCCATGAGGCTCGAGGTTAGGCTCTGGCACCCCTATGTGCCCGCTGAAGAACAATGTTGCACCTCGCTGCTTCCGGATCGCCCTGTAACTCCGCCACAGCCCGGCCGGCGGCCACCGTCGCCGTCCGGGCCCCCCACCACTTCGCTACTTAGGGGAAACCTGCAACCCTTGCTCTGCAGAGCTACTCGTCAGTCCAATAGGAACAAGTCAAACCGACAGGAGAGAGTTGGACCCCTTCCACTTCAAAGTGACCTGAAACTGTCCTGAATCAACACATGCCTGACTAACCAAAACCCCTCTGTCACTAATCTACAGATTACCCCCGGGTCTAAATGCCTCTACAGAATTAGAGTAGACCGTCCCAGGTACGTGGGGTCATACCCCCAGGTGAAGGACCAAGCGCTGAGGAGGGGACCCCCATTGCTGATAGCGCTTCCTGTAATCTGCACAATAGGAGATCCAGCGCACACCACTGAGACCCAACCACACACCTACACAAAGCGTCAGCAGACTACACCCCGGTAAGTTTCAACTACTGCCGTAACGCGGTCCCCCGAGTAATCAGTAAAAAGTACCACTGATTAAACGCTTGAGCTTCCATACTCAAAGAGTACAGGGGATCATTCTAGTGAGAATTACATATATTTTATAATGAATAACTTGTGTGGAGTCCCTACATTTGGGGATCATGCTGGTGAAAATTGCCTATATTTTATAATATATAGCTTGTGTGGGGTCACTACCTTTGCTATCACAGGATTGCAATGGTAAAACACTGGCTTCTATGCCCTCGAGAGTTAGCCCATAGGCAGCTAGTCCATGCTACCCTAGGATAGCTTGACTATAAAGTTGACATACCACCAGCACCATAAGGGATTGCGTTGACTGCTGCAAGGTGCCCCCAGAGTTGGCGACACATAATTCAGGCCAACGCCAACTTTGCACACTGGAAGGGGCTTCCAAGAGAATCTATAGGTTGCTCAAATTCATTCACGAGGCAGTTCCGGCACACGCCCAGGGAGCCCAACAACCCGAACGTGTTCGTGAAACCATGTGTACAATTCCTGATAGGAGCCCACAGACAAAGCCACGACCCAACTGAGTGAAAACAAGCAAAGGGGTTTTGGGTCACCAGCCAGATCAGTGTGAACCCCTGCAAACTTAAGCGGGGAAAATTGTGAGGGCCCCTCCCCATTGAACGGCACAGGAGTATGCCCAGACAACAAATCTGTAAATTGTATAATATATGATGCCCAGGTGGTTTTTCGCACGGCACATAAAGGGTTTCACAATAGCTGAAAAGGCAATTCCAATAACTAATTTACGCAAACTACCCGCTGCACGTGATCCTGCACTCCCTCCTACTAGCCCTAACAGGAGGAAGTCAAGCGTCGCCTGCTGGACCATGTGCCTGTGGTAATTAGCCGCTTGAAAATCACTACCCATCCTGTATGTCAGAAGGCCGATGCCCCAGAATACTGTAGAGCGAACAGCTCTACTCCTGACGCTGCAGAGCGGCGACCTGGCACATCCGGCCCAGAGCAATGGAGCACACTGCAACTGTGTGCCCTTATCAGGGTAAGGAAAGGGGAAAATCCAAGGACAACGGACCCTGTCGCCAATGGCTCTACTACTGTGTAACCCGCATCTGTGCCACAATACACTTGAATGATGCAACTACTAACGCGCGGCTGGATATGATTTAACTGAGCGACCAGTTATCAAATGTCCAATTCGCTACCTCGGGTTAGCCCCATGTGACTGACACCACACTCCATTCTGTGCATTGTGTGAACATGGCCACCATAGAGTATGAGCAGCGCCCCGTGAAGTATACTTGGCTTTGTGGCCGTTGATGCACCAGTAAGGGGAGGAAGATGGAACATACTAGCTGAGACCTGTACTGGCAGGGGTGGTGGCGTAGTCTCGTGACTTGCAGCTGCGTCCATTATTCAGATGCTTACGCAAGATAATGACCATTGCACTTTGGTATGTGTGATATAGCATCACATCCTAACTCAACCCCATACCACTCTACCCAGGAACGTTCCTCATCCCAGGCCTCCAAACTGAACTTCCAGTTCCCCTCCTAAAGGAGACTTCCAATTACAATTAATGCTCTTTCCATTAATTGCAGACGGCCTTTTTATTCTTCAAGTTCTAATCTCCCTGACCCTGGGAGGTCTTCCTCTAAAGTTCATGTGGTTAGAGAGTCCGCCATTAGAAGCAGTAACATCCTCTTACCTCGCGTTTATTTCTGGTATATGGCAAGAGCCACCTCCTGGTAAGTCTGCACTTATCTACGGCATAGTGAGCACTGGCTGCCGACAAGGCCCAGGAGGGTGAGCATCGACTAGCTGTGGGCTGACTCACGTGACACCCAGTCATCCCCCGGGAGCTCGAGTCATGTGAGAATGGGGATTCTCTCAATCAAAAAGGGGGGGGGGCGCGAAAGACGGCATGCCTGGAGCGGAGTTATGCGACTAATTCTCGTCCTATACATATCACAGCTCCGCTGACTAAAGGCGAGAAAACTTCGCCCAATGGCTTGCCCAATGACCCAACAACTTAGGCCCAAGTAAAAATTCCGGATGAAACACAGACTACCACCACCCTTTCCTACGATGAATCAACAAGTAGGAGAAGCAGGTAATTTATCCCCTACCTATGGAGCCATAGGGAAGAATCTGACTCGCAGGTGAAGGTAGTGTGTTGGATATGTGAACGATACCCTAACCGGCATCCCTTCGACATGTATGTGCTCAATACCGTGCCTGAAATTTGGCCTCTTGGTGAATGGATCCAAGACCATGCTAATAACATTTCCTATGGTTACAAGGGAGGTAGTCACCGAGCGCGGACAGCCAGTGTCTATAACTATTGTGCTCCCCCCCCTACGCAGAAGGTGGAACCCATGTGCTTGCTTCTGGATGAAGGCGTGATATACACGCGCTCTTCTACATACACGGCTCCGGGAAAACGTTTCCCAGAACAGGTCTCTACCCAGAAAATTGCAATTTAGTATGTAACCTCTTCGCGAGTGCCTACCAGGTAGCACGTGGATGCGTGGCCCAGAATAAGCGCTGAGATATGTAAGGTGCCACTATTTACCCGGACAAGAAAGGACCAACCCTGTGATATGACTGAACCCTAATCCGACAGCGGCGGTGCGCTCTGTTCGAAGGGGCAGGTGCACAGTATATACATTATACTTTGGCACATGCGCGTTACACGCTCTGTCCAGAATCATCCCATCGGGCGCGACCCATGGGCCCGAAACCAGGTACTAGCCTACACGTCAGGAGTGCGAGCCCGGCCCAGGATTAAGGAGCGCTTGCATGAGCAGTAATTCTTACCCTATTCAGGCACCTGCAAGGTAAGTGAGTTGGCCATCAGCCACTAAAAAGCAGCGCAAACTCAGCAAAAACTAACTGCTTTGACCTATATCCCTGCATGTGAACGCGCTTATTCCAGGATCACCTGATTGGACGCGACCCTTCGGCTCAAAACCTGGTTCTAGCACCCGCGATACCTGGTTCTAGCACCCGCGATGGGAGTACGAGATCGGCCCAGAGAAGAAGCACATATGTGCAGTAATTCATTTATCAATCAAGGGCACATGCAAGGTAGGTGGAATGACCGAAGTTACTGCATGTGATGCGATCCCGCGACAAACAACCACTGTTAAAGCTTTGCAAACTCGGCACAAACAACTGATTTGACCGCAAACACAGCATGTGCCGCGATCCTGAGACAAGAAACCGAATTAAGCAGCGCGAACGCAGCACAAACTAATTGATTTGACAGAAATCGCTGCATGTGAATGCGATCCTGAGACAAGAAACCGCTATTTCAGCCGCACCCTTAGTTATCCAGCACACACTCAAAACTAAGCAGTCGTTAGGCCAAAAACCCTGCCTGTGAACGCGGCCTAGCGGCAAGAAACCACTAAACAACCCGCGCGAACTTAACCCCAAACGAATGGGGCAAGTCATGAGTAGGAGTATCACTACCCATGAACACCTTGCGATCTGCAAAAGGAAGGCTGAGACCTAGATTCACAGCTTCCCTAAGTGGTGTATCCCTGAAATTACCAACAAAGGTTGCCGCATCCGGTCCCACAATGGTTCATGTGGCCCCGCCAAGTTCCATGGGCCAGAGAAATAAAAGATTAACACCGGGCAAACATGTATCGCGACACTACCGAGACTCGAAAACCAGGTCCCCAGGTCCGAGGTCGAGCGCCCTAGCCAGTATTATACCTCTACTTGAACTGTGTACACTTTAGAAACCTGCACACATCTCACTTTACCCCTGCAATGTACGTTTGCTACCTCTTGTCTCTCGGTTGCTCACCAGTGTCACTTTCGCCTCGTGTCATTTAGCGTTTGCTTTGTAACTTGCTCACTTGACTTATTTCCCCTCCACGTAGGTTATTAGTTTTCCTGTTGTGAAGCGCTCTGAAAACTCTGGGTAAGTCGGCGCAATGCAAAATCGCATGGAAAATAAAGAAACTGGCCACGCAAAGAACTCCAAAATTAGGTCAGTCTATAGTACAGAGTGGGCGGTGGCCTTTCGTAGAGATATCACGGGTACCGTGTGGCCTCAAACCAACCCGAAGGGGGGGGGGGGTCTACGGGCAATGTCTCGCTTCTCGCACCCACCCAAATACCTGCAAACAGACCCCACCAACGCCAGGCAACGCCTGTGCAAGCAGGCCTTGTGTCTCGCATGTAAGGAGGGGCAGACGCACAAGGACACACATCGCCCGCGATGTGCCAGTGTGAAACTGCCAGGCGAAACGGAAAGCCACAACTGGCGAGTACTCCTGTCCAACGAACATGTAAATGCGCAGTTAAACCGCGCATTCGGACTCCTGTCCATGCGGCATGTAATTGCACAGGAGAACCCTGCATTACGGTAACAGAGGAAACCTAGGATTCATAGGCAAAGGTATACCCATTCCACATAACTTCGCACTCGTAAAAACCGGACAAGTGATACCTTTTTACTATCTCAACATCTGTTCGTCCTTACAAATCTGAACCGATAAGCACTCATCACTTATCAATACACCCCTCCATGCACCTAAACGCATATCATTGTAAAATTGTAGCTACAAGGATAGCTCCTGTCTCGATGCCTCGCGCATCGTCTACAGCAGACCTGCTGAGATAGCAAAGGATCAATCTTCGACTCAGAACGAGCCTCAACACCGATCTGCCCAAGGACCCGAATGTGATTGCGTAGTTGCCAAATCAACACCGCCACACGGGCCTCGAGATACTAAGGCCTAACGATTCTATACACCATATTTACATAAGGACAGTAGAAACAAAATAGCGCACGTAATCGGCCCTTCGCGCTGAAATATGCAATGCCACGTGTTACAATGAATAAGTCACTCGATTGGGCCTCGTGATACTATGGCCCAATGATACTATACACCATTTGTAAATACGGACACACCACAAATTTGCGCACGTAATAGGCTTACCCATCGCGCTGAAATATGCAATGCCACATGTTAAAATGAATAAGTCACTCGATTGGGCCTCGGGTACTATGGCCCAATGATACTATACACCATTGTAAATACGGACACCATCAACAAAATTGCGCACGGAATAGGCTTACCCATCGCGCTGAAATATGCAATGCCACGTGTTAAAATTGAATAAGACACCCATTTTGTGGCAAAAGAGCCTTTGCTCAATGCACTCTTCCTCCCATGCACAGTTAATCACATTCAAAGCCGGTTGGCAAGAGGCTCACGTGCTGAGTCCACACCCCGAGCTCGATATGGGGACACTAGCATAAAATAAACCACTTGTGGCAACGTGGAAAAGTGCCAATGCTTCCCACACACAATTATAAATGTGAGGATCCCTTTCGCGGCACTGGCTGAAAGCGCCCGGATGGCCACTGCTCAAAGTCGTAGAAAAGGCCTCCACAGGTACTCCCCACACCACTCGCCCAGTCATCCCTTAAAAACCTTCAACTTCCAAGTTCGAACAATTGACTCATTACAAGCAGTCACTTGGTGCACAACATATTTTACAACTGGCTCATAGCTAATGTGATCGCGCTATAAAATCATACTCCTAAGAATTGGACACGTGGAGATGCAAGCCTCAGAGGTCTGTTTTTCGAGCTGTGTGTAAAGCGGGCAATACTCAAAAGCAAAAGCAATGCCCAAGGCCCGCGTTGCTTTGCTAAAACCCCACTAAAAAACTCCTGACGGTGCTCACGTGACCCGCCTGAGCAACATACCCTCAACGCATCACAGCCTGGGCGGATGCACGTAGATGCTCCTGATATGCCACGACACCCTGATCTACCCTCCTCCTCCAACAAGAGAGCTACACCTACAAGCACCAGCCTAAAAACACCCCCTTCCGGAGGCACCATGGGGACCACTGATCCGCTGTGAACATACGATATATTACACAATAACAGCCGGGCGCCTCGTAAACGTTCATCGGTAAGTACTATCTGGCCAGGCACTATGCTGCAAGGACACATACTGCACAGTGTTCTGTATTCTCTAATTTCCCCCGACTACAAATACCAGGCTTACTTAAGCAACGGTAGCAGCTCCAGAACTAGCCCTACCTGTCCCAAACACCATGTGAACACGCGATCCGCTCGAAATCACGGAATGGAGCGCTGGCGCCGAAACACACTCTATTTTTTAAACTGCGAACACCGGAATTGCGCGCTCCGCCACAACGGTCGGATAGGCCATTTCCACAAATTTAATCTGCCAATCTGCCTACAACCGACCAGCCCTCTCGTGCCCCGGGACCTTTAAAGGATGAACTCCTATCGCCATTAAAGTACTGCAGGCGCGCGGCCATTTCCGACGCAAATACATCTCTGGAGAACCTTCCACACCGCTCTATTCCCTCTGCCCAAAACACCCTCTATTGCTCCACAGCACGGGAGATCAGGCCGGGCACCCAACTGCCCCCATTGCCAAGGCAACAAAACTCGGCCCACATTCAACCACCAAGGCCGTACAATACCGGGCCGCTCCCCCCAATGTAACCCAAGGTATAGGGGGCAGCGGGAGGAGGCTGGGAATGCCCCGCCACTCACCACGTACACGAGACAGACCAGGGCCCAATGTCTTAAAATCGCGGCAGCTCCTCGGCACGGCCACCTAGGCCAGAGAAGACGAGGAGAAAATAGTGTCCCGATGCACGACGTCCGGAGCGGCAAAGAGGCAACTAAAATGGCGAGGGGGAGATATATACCCCCTCGCCTTGCCTGCCACCCCGGACGCGCGTCACAGCCTACTAGGCTCCCCCTGCCCGGGGGAGGAGTGGAGGACCACAGGCAAGGGGGCGGGGGAAGCCCTCTGGGACTAAGAGGCCCGCCCTCCTGATGGCCACCGGGCGGCCTCGGGCAGCCGCATTTCAGGGGAAGTGCTCTCACCGCTCATTTGGAATGCGGATTGGTTGACAAAGTCTTGAGCAAGTGTTGTTCCTTTTCTAGTAGTTCACAAAAGTCTAAGACAATTGATGTCGCCCCAGCCACTGGGGTAGCACCAAATAAGCACAATGGGGGCAGGTGGTCCTAAACAAAGGGCTTATATGTCCACTGAGTGTCCCGAGAGCTGTGGCAAGACCGGAGGGCCACAAATCGGCGCTTTTGGCCCTTCAATTTATGACCTTTCTAGCATTACTCAGAAACTTAAAATGTATGGGGTAGGTTCAAGACACGAAAACAAATGAACAATCCGAATTTCTGGCTCTGTGAATCTGAGGCGGTAGCAAGAGGGCAAGGCCGAGTGCGCCCCAACCACGCCAGTCTGTCTGACCCACGTGACCTCCCCAGTCCCAGTGAGCGTAACAGGAAAATGGCATTTAGTTATGGGTTGCGGGCACATAATTAAATCGGAGAAAAAAACGACCTTGTGTGTGGAATGTGTCTCCAGATTTCGATTTGCGACAGAGTGATTAGAACGGTCCCTTGCCCGGCCCGAAAGCAGCATGTGGATGTCCATTATGAATGTATTTATGTTTAACATGGCTTACGACCCTCTCCCCACTTGTGCCAATAAACGGCAGTGTGTCTGCCTTTTGTCCCAGCCACCCGCTATGCATGCACACATGCCATGTGTATGTTCATACTTGTGCCACCTGCTTTCGGCGTTCAGGCTGTAAATGTAGCCAGGACACATCTCCTAGGCGTCACATTCAAGACTTTTGTTAAAAACGTATTTGAAGTTCGTTATCTCCGTCTCCTTCATTTTTGCAACATATATATATAAAAATAAAACACATGCTCAGGGCTCGCACTGCAACCAAAATGTTTCTCCACAGAGACGCTGCACACAACCTTTTCGCAAACTCGTCCATTATACAGCTGAAAATCTGCCTTCCTCAAAACTTGGGACCTTTAAGTCCCCAGACTTCAAATTTATTATGCTCTGGCTTCCCACTCTGAACATTAGAACCATCCATCTGGATCCGGTGCTGAAGACTAATTGTACTGTGGCCACCAGCAAAAATCACCTCGGTTGTCTAGAGAACAACTTTTGCTCTTTTTTTATTGGAGTGTCAACTATTAACTTTTATATTACTGAATTTCGTGATATTCCACTTACGTTTTTTAATATTTTTTAAATACAACAAAATTCATTAAAAAATGTTTTCCGTATACAGGGTGCAAATCCAGTCTAACTACTTTGTACAAAAATCAAATTGCAACTTTCAGTTCTAACTTTGAAAAGCCAAGACACTTCGGTTATTTATTTTATTGCAATTTTTCTAAGTAATCATGCAAATAAAATTATCTTACATACTCAGGGGGACAATGCAGTGACAAACTTATGTACAGAAAATGTGTGTGTGTCTATATATAGGGAAAGGAGTTGGCCTAACGGCTAGAGCTGTTGACCTCGAATCTGGGAAACCGGGTCCGAGTCTCGGCAATGACGCTGAACATCCTGCGATTCTGGGCGAATCACTTAATCTACCTGTGCCTAAAAAAAATTAATGTGTCCTCATGTAATGCAACTGGTGCTATGTAAAGCGCTCTGATACCCGATTCTGGGTCAAGTTTGCGCTATATAAAACTCTGTAAAAAAACACACAAAAAAACACACCCGCACCCTGTCTCATCACAAGACAAAGGCCGGCTGCAAAGTGCCCCCATTACAAACAACGCCACTTTGATATTTTATTTGCAGGTGGCGCTAGGGTCTGGGGTGGTGAATCAAAGCGGAAACACCAACACAAGCCGCTCACACCTTGACCAGTCTGCGCGATCCTTATCTCAGGCCTCAACTGCTTCTGAGCTCAGGTAACAGAGGCTGAGGGAAGGGTCAGCAGGCTGAGGATGTCTCTTTAAAAATAAAAATACAAAAATGGACAAAGAACCTGCACAAAATTAACCGGCGCATCCTCAGATTGCAGACCGATAGCTTGTTGGCCCAGGTATGCAGGGAAAATGTTGACCGTAGAAATGACAGCAGCATTCATACCAACCAGCACTTGCACCAAACTACCACCCCACCTACTCTCATACCCGCAGCATTCCCGCACTCCAACACAGACCACCACATCCACCGCTTCACAAGCACCTTTGTGGCAGTCATTTATTTATACATGTCTGTGGGAGGAACGTGTGGCAGCACAGTAGGCATCATACCAATGCTTTTACCCTTAGAATTGGTAGTTAAGCACCTTCTGAAGGGCCTCTGTTGAGGGATTCCTTGACTAGGTGTAGCATAGATGGTTGCACTAAATGTATTCCAGTAACAAGCAATAATAAAAGCAAAGCGTTCCATAAACACCAGTAAAACACTGTTACAGTTGTTTTTTACGGCGCGAAAACGAGTAACCACTGAAAAGCACTGTTTTTTTGAGGTATTCAAATCACTGGAAAACACTGAAAAAACACCACCAGAATTTACCAAAAATAGAAACTGAAAACAGGAAAGCCTAGAAATATATGACCTATTAGTGGAAGCCCTCTATTCCAAAGCCGGAATCCATTCTACCAGGACTTGAAGGTGGGAAGGCAGGATCTGCTTTATTATTATTTTTACTATAACAGCACTTATGAAGCGCACAGCTACTCCATGGAGTGTTCCGGCACATTCCCTACCGAACGGTTAGGAGGAGCAGGCGAAACTTATTTAAAGACACAGGTTTTCAGCTACTTTCTAAATAGCCCCGAATCACTCACAACTCGTAAGTCAGTCGGGAGTTGATTCCAGGCCACCGCACCCAACCGGGTCAGTGATCTGCCACCGGCTCTCTGTGTGAGGATCCTAGGAGTGCAAACCAGCAGCTTATTTGAGGATCGCATGTTGCCTAGACGGAATATAGAAGCTGAATCTTGAACTCAATTAGGAAGGTTCATTGCCACATAAAGCGAAATATACCATCACCAGGGTCTTAAACTTCAATTTTTCTTTCACAGGCAACAAATGAAGGTCCTGGAGATGCAGCATGACATTAGCCCTCTTAGGGAGGTTGAGTAGCAACCGAGCCATTGCATTCTGGATCACTTTGAGTTTATTGAGGAGATAGCCTGGCAAAGCTGATATATAACGCTTTGGCATAGTCAATGCGAGCCGTAATCAACGCTTGGATGACCGTTTTCCTAGCATGTACAGGTAGTAGCGGTAAAAACCTATTTCATGCTTTCAAAACCCCAGAGCATGTTCCTGACAGCCTATTAATTTGAGGCCAAAGGACAGCTTGTCGTTGAACCATATCCCTATATTTTTTACTGGTCCACTCTGATGCACCGGCGGGGGAGACTCGTCTGGCCAAAAAGAGAGCCAGAACTGCATGGGGAAATTACCAAAGAGAAGAATCTCCATCCTGTCCTCATTACATTTCAATTGGGCCTTCGCTAACCAGTGAAAAACTGCAGTGAGGCAGGCTTTCACATACGAGCAATTTGCTTTACTCCCCTTATTCCAGGAAAAGAGCAGCTGTGTATTATCTGCACATGAGATGAATTTGGCCCTGAGTTTGTCTGCTATCTGAATTAACAGGGACATATCAATATTAAACAACACGGTGCTCAAAACCGAACACCTGAGGAACCCCAGTGTCCAATTTTTGAGGGGCAGCTGAGAAGGGAGGAATCCAAATGTGTTGGGTTCTATCTTCCAAATAGGATTCAAACCAATTCCAGGCTAAGCCATCCACCCCAATCTCCCGCGGACGGTTTAGAAGCAAGGCACGAGGCACCATGTCGAACGCCGCCGACAAATCCAGTAAAACCAGAAAGAATACACTGAGATAGATTGGGCAGACAATCTGACCATCTGACCGGTGCGATTCGGCCCTCCAGACGGTTGCTGTTGTTCCATTGTGAACACTGAGGTTCCGCCTGATCTTCGGGCATTCACCACAACTGGTTCCTATATCCCCATAATCAATCTGGACTTCTGGAATTCCTTTTACACGTGGATATTCCACCCACTACCTTCCTTCCATCTGACCGCAGCGGCGCCACCGGACGGGACGCACTGCTTGCCTTATGACCTAGGTTTCGCCTTATTGAGGGCACTCACCGCTACTTGTTCCCATCCTACCCCCATTCAATCCGGACCTCTGGAATTCCTTCTACACGTGGATTTTCCACCCACGACCAATCCTCTCAATTGACCGCAGCAGCGCCACCGGACGGGACGCCCTGCTTGCCTTATTTCCTAGGCTTGCATATTAGGCAATACACTGGTTGTCCTGATGATGATCCTCATTTTAACAGGATCGAAACGCCGTCGACAGTTGATGTAGTTTAAACACTAGTTCCCCACTGTGTGACATAATTGCGTTTTTACTACATGAGTAAAGCTAGATTGATTCCTTCCATTTTGTACTAGCTTCTCACAAATTGTAAAATTGCCTGATAAACCTCCTACCTTTGTATTTTGTTTGTCTAGCCTTGTTGTTTGTTGTGGATACAGGACTGTGTCCCACTATATACATGTTGTTTTGAAACTTCATTCTATCTTTGTCATTGACTAAATTCAGGGTCCGGCTGGACACCTTACTTATTATAGCGCAGATTGTGGCCTATAATTATTCAATGTTATACATTCCTTTTTTGTCAAGGACCTTTGTTGATTGATATTACTAATACCCTTGGTCCTTGCTTACCGAGTGGGTTCCCTTGTTTCTCTTAGTAGTATGTTGGAAACATACAACAGAGTGTTCCGTGATCCCAAAATGAAATTTTAATTTTTTAAGATACTTCATTCGTGGGTAGGTCACCTATGAGATTGCACAAGGCAGGTTTACTCACCAGCGATAGATGGTGAAGGTGTTGTGCAAGTCGATGTGACATATTGAATATCCTATAGCATTGCTGCTTGCTCCACCGTTATTGGGTGACAGTATGGCAAGAACTAGCTATGGTCATTCTTGTCCAGATCACTCACACTTGGTCTATTATGCTACTGCATATGACAGACATTTAGGGGCTGGGTACACATTTCTCTATCTGGCTAGCCACATCAATGGCAGCAACCAAGATACACGTGTTCTATGCTCTGTATGCAATTGTTAGTGGTTATTCCCAGATTGTGTTTATTCTCTCTTGATTTATAGGTATCCTTTTGTTCAAGATGAAATTTTCATGCATTGTCACATCACCCATTATGTTATGTCACACCTTATACTACGCATACCTCTCATACTCCATTCAACATGCCCTTCCCCTTCTCCCATTCTCCCATTTGTCTTTGTAGCCCCCACTCTCTTCTTGTTCCCCCGCACTATCCCCTTTAATTATCCGACCTCTTTTTGTATGCTGACAAAAAAAATAAGGAATTTTTGCACAAAAAAAAATCATAGAAGGGTAGGGCACTGATGGATCAGAATTATGTGTACTCAGCAAGATTCAAGGTAGAATAGCTAAAAGGTTACCGGAATTGCTGGACAGAACTTTGTATAAATGCTTGTCACAGGTGTAAATCATCATAAAATTGTTCAGATGCCCTTGGTTCACAGCACGGCGTTTAACATGCTGGGTACAGATCTATTTTCTGTGTAAGGTAGGTCAGTGCATGTATGCTCCTGTTGGGAAGATGCTTGTGTAAACTCCTGGTCACAAGTAACAGCCAGTGAGTTATGCACATGTTGCAAGCAGCTCAGGCAACCATCAAGGAGTATGTTCAGATGGGAAACATCCTTTACGACGCAACTTTTACCACGCAGTGCCTTTACAACGTAGGTTTTTCAACGCAAGTCATTACAACGAATTGCGCTGGGGGGCGCTCTAGGATAGGTAATAGTTTAATTTACTATCCAACACCTTCCCTACTATCCACGGGGACTGGAGTTGGAATAGTAAATTAAACTATTCACTATCCAGCACCCCCCAACGCAAGTCGTTGTAACGACTTGCGTTGAAAAACCTGCGTTGTAAAGGCATGCGTAGTAAAAGCATGCGTTGTAACAACGTACATCCGTTCAGATCCTCATAGGTTTTAACTTAACCTTTCATTAGGTGATAGTTAACAAAATGGGTTCTGTTTAGTAGTAATAAACACTTATTAGTAAGAACCCAACACATCAGTTTGTATTAGGTGTCACATAAATGCCTACATACAGACAGGCACCCATTCCTGACGTTTCGACAGAGCACATGCAGACCAAATTATTGTAAATGATATGGAGCTTGAGAAAGTAAAAAGCACTTCCAAATCTGAGTTCTCCTAGCAACTTGAGCAGTACCATGGCGTGTAGTTGGTTTCTCCCTGAAACAGTTGCCTAATCTATCTGGAAGGTGCTATTGCCCAGGGCGGCTCTTTTTAATCTAGTAATCTGAAAGGACACAACTTGGACAAAAGGAACTATTGATTGTCTGTGATGCGAGGCATTTAAAACCGAGCCATTCCAGAAATGAAAATGAGTTCCCCTGCTCGCTGTTACGCTGCACTGGTACCAAGGCAAATGTCCCATTTAGTGACCTAAACTTTTATAAATATATTTTGTGAGGAATGCAGATCCCAGGTTTTCTCCAAATTAAAGCTCAGGGCATTCCCGATGTCCATATCGTGGTCTTCTCCTTCAACAAAGAGGTAAGGGAATCTAGAAGCAAATGCAGGTGAGACAATTTTTTTAATTCAGATACAACTCTGAAAATAAAATACTTTTGTTATGAAGGAAGGTTGGGCTTGGAAGACCACCTTGTCATTATGGAACTTTGAGAACAGGTGAGGTGCAAATGACATGCAGCAATCCTTTGTGCCTGGCCAGTGTTGTAGTCTAGATGCCTCAGAAGGCCACTGCTTCAGAAGGTTTGTGCACCATCCTGGCTTCAGTTGGTTGTGTCTTGGGTGCCAGTGGGACCCAAGCTGGAGCGAATAATTCCATTAGGCCCATCAGAAACGTAAGTGCAAATCGGAGAAGGCACCAAATGGATCCCTTGATACTAATAAATATTGCAGCATCTGTGATATAAAACAAAACACGTAAAAGGCCAAGAAATAACTCAAGCAAAAAGATGGGGTGCACCTCACACTGTAGTGCACTGGTGTGATCGGGTAAATAGATAACAACATCCAATACATGGAAAATCTGAACAAACTTCACATAATTCACAACCTCATAAATATGCAAACACTGTTAAACCCATAATTACTTATAAGCACATATATATGTTCATAATAAATACTCAATCAAATATCAACGCACTGACCTCACCATTTAACAGCCATCTATAGAAGTTTCTTTACTCCAAGCGCAGGTTGGCCAAAATTAATTAAAGCCAAACAAGTTGCATGAGATAAGAACTGTTGAATAACAAGCATTTACAATGCAACGGTCTCACCTTTGCAAACGTTAGAGCTATTAGCATTGTACATGACAAGATTTTTATTTATGTGTTGGCTTTGAAAACAGATAAATAAATGGCATTGTCATTTACAATGCCAATAGCTTAATCTCTCGCAAATGCAAGACCTATTGCATTTGCACCCAGACACACAGAGACACAAACACACAGAGAGCCACACACACACAGAGCCACACACACACACACAGAGCCACAAACACAGAGCCACACACACACACAGACCCACACACACACATACACACACACAGAGACACACACACACACACACACACACACAGAGCCACACACACACACAGATCCACACACACACCCACAGAGCCACACACACACAGAGCCACACACACACAGAGCCACACACACAGAGCCACACACACACAGAGCCACACACACAGACAGAGCCACACAAACACACACACACACAGAGCCACACACACACACACAGAGCCCCCCCACACACACAGACCAACAAACAAACACAGGGCCAAACACACAGAGCCACAGAGCATAATTCCAAGAGCCAATGTAGTTAAAAAATTACTTGTGAAGAAGCATCCGGGGCACCGTGGAGGCGCTGACAGCTCATTTGCTTCATTTTCATTATGGTCGAATGACAAAAAAAGTGGTTCGCAATCCAAACGAAGAGCGCAGCCTTGTCTGCTGCTGCTCCTGCTCATGCAAGCACTTCCCGCTGAAGGTAGCTTAGGTAGTAGAAGTCTATCCCCTGACTTCACCCCGCCCCCACAAAGCACTTTTTCCAATTATACTTTCTTGTCCCTTTACTGATCCCTGCCCTGTGAATGACGTGCGCGCACCACCCCCTTGGTATATGTAAAACAATGGTCCCAAGGATTTATCGTAGAAAAATCTGAAATACGGTTAATGCTGCAAAGGATAAAAAATAAACTATGCAATTAGACAAAAAAACCTAAAACCGCTTCATGCTGTAGCAAGAATACAGTTTTAGTAAACTGAGGACCACGACCAGATATCTGATAAAACAGCAGAAAAAGCAAATTCTTAGAAAATGGGTGAGAGAAAACAAAGCAGTCACCAGCACGTGACCCCGAGCTGCTTGCAGCCCCCGCAGTACAGAGCTGGGGGCTCTTTGGATTTAGCTACTAGTTTAGCCACCTACAGGACCCCTCAAAGATCGCAGCCACACGGGTCATGCTGGAATTGAAGGCTTACAGTACAACGCGAAAAGACACTACAAGTCCCAGAATGCAACAAGCTCATGGCCCAACAGTTAGGACCGAACGAAGGAGTCGCCGGGCTCAAGATATCTTGATAGTACAGAGATCCGCACTGAAATGTGCAGTCCGGGGATGGGGGGGGGGGGTGCAGGCACTCAGCACAGATACTGGGAATATTCTAGAACAAAATCAGAAGGGATAACATCCATTGACACTCTTCATGGGGAGAGGGAGAAGGGGAGGCTTCCGGGCTCTGAAAGTTTCCCAAAAATCGAGAGACTGGTGCCAGACTTTAAGCTTAAGAGATTACAGCGCTGAGCTAAACTCGTCAAAACAAGGGAAAGCAGACAGCGCTAGACGCTGTGTGTACCCCATCTTTACCGGATTAAAAACCACAGGCCACCCAGTATGTGAACACCTCACCTGCCCAGCGAGGGGCATGCGTTATCACAAGCCACCCAGTGCGCGATCATTTCACCTGCAAAGCAAGGGACGTGCAGGTGGTCACAAGCCTCCCAGGCCTGAGACCTCACCTGCACAGCGAGATGCACGAGTCACAAGCCACCCAGTGAGTGAAAATTTCACCTGAGGCACTTCAATAAATGTAGCCAGCACTTACAAACGCCTACAGTCGCACAGCGCAGTAAGGATGAAGGCCTGTAGCTTCCGACCCAAGCCTTCAGGCCGTACCAAGCATGAAACGTTCAGGGACGCAGCGCTAGGCCCCGTTCTAGAGTTTATAAAGTGGCTTCCGCCCTTCTAGTTTAGTGTCCCAGCACCATATCACCTCATCTAATGGACCGAAGTGCACCATTGGAGGTGAAGAAGGAGCAAAGGGTCAAACCCCTGTCTAGAGACCCCCACCACCCAGTCTGCAGGCCCGGCTCCTGCGGGCACCTCGGGGTTAAACAAAAAGCCGGGATTCCTGCCAAGGAAAAAACGCAGAGGGGTGAAAAGGAGGGGAAATATGGAGTTTCAATTGAGAGCAGCAGCTCCGCTCAGGAACGAAAGTATGTCACTTTCAAGCCAAAAACGCACCCGACGCCGCGCGCCGGCCCCGTCTGGGCCACGGAGCGGCACTCCCCTCCCAGGAGAGACGCCCAGATAGGCCAGTGATCAGAAACAACGCGAACCACAAACACGAGAAGGAAACCGGCAGTTTTCACCTCTCTGGCAACAGCATCGACCTCTGCCCCAACCCCTGCAGCGACTCCCCAGAAGCAGCTACGAGGGCAGGCGGAGTGCAGGGACAGACTGGATGGACTCAACAGAGACTCCATGGGAGGGCAGGAGACAGCCGGCGACACAGTCAACAGTTGGCGACATTGGAAAGGTCTGTCACAGCACTGATTGCGCCAGGTACGATGGCGCGTGCAGGTAAGAGCTTGTGAGAGAAACAACGGGCCGCAAAACATGGCAAAAATAGGACACAGAACACAGGACCGTCTGATGTGGCAACGGTGCCAATGCAGCCCCGTGATAGGACGGACAGTAGCCATGGAATTAGGTGACTGAACCACTAGCGAACCCAGTGTGTCCAGTCCTTTGCCAGGAAAGTAAAGTGCCCCTCAAGCTGCTGTTTGAATTACAAACTAGCAGCAGCAAAAGCAGGAATGCTTGTTTAGCAAGCAGGAAATGGAGTGGTCGAAGTGGGGTGGGGGTAGCCAACCAGAACAAGCGCTCGTGTAGCAGTTGTCTGACGTAGCCTTTCTCTTCCCCCGACTTCCTTTTGCTGTAAAAGGTTTCTAATCTTTATGGGGCAGGCCCCATAAATATAACAAATATTTTACAGCAGAAGGAAGTCAAGTAAGCCAGTCTGAAAAGGACGGGGCTTACAGAGAAAGAAGAACGTCACTAGGACCTCTTCTCCAATGGCTGGCCACCGTTTAAGACGCCAGCCAATGGAAAAGAGGGGCTGGGCTTAACCTTGCTAGTAGAAAATACCCTATATCATTAAATCTCGCCAGCTCGACTGCGCATGTGCTCAGTCTTTCGCAGGCCAAGACCTAAAACCAAGAGCGGACATGTTATCCCTCTGCCAATATGGGAGTTCCCGAAGCCCGACACCACACTTGGGAAAAGCCACTAAAAATTTATGAGGTTCAATCTAAAATGAGTAAGATAAAAACGATGTTGTGCGCTGTTTACAAAAGAAAAGACGGGACTCCATAATCCCTAGGGTTGAAACAAAGGCATTCAATCCCGTGAGTTTACTACATTCTCTTACCATTCTTATATAATCTCACAAAATGTAAAAACAAATCTTTCATTAAAGCTTTAGTTGAGGTATTTATCAGATCGGGATTGCCAAATAATTCAGGAATACCCAACTGGGAACAGACCCTCCTATAGCATGCATGTTCAGATTGGACTATAGGGCAATCAGTTAATGCCTGATGGGCTGGTCTGACAAGTCAGCATGTTGGCTGGTTTATGTATGGTCTGCTGGTCCAGTTTTTACTGTTGGTTTCCCTGATATTAAACCAAACATTACCTGCAGCAAGCACTTATACAGCATGTCTAAACATGTTGTGAACTGCCCCAATTTGCAAACATGGGACACTTTTTTAAATTATCTGATTCACTAATGTTGCCCAGGCCTATTTTCTGTCCCAGTCTACCCCTGAATGTATGATAACGAAGGGATCTTTAATGCATTATCCAAAGCTAAGCAATCTCTAGGTACTGACCTAGCGAAAATGGCCGCCGGTTTCATCCAAATGTATGTTCTTAAAAAAAGAATATAAAACAGAGGCCAAATTACTGGCAGGGAAGCTAAAAGAAAGGAGGTACCCATTACATCTGATTAGAAAGGCAAAAAAGAGCGAGAGATATAGCAATTGAGACCTACTCTTAACAGACAGAGAAATGAAGCCTAAATAACAGATCATATGAATAAGAACTTTCACAAATCTCTGCAATCAACTAATAAAAGAATTAATAAATACTGGAGATACTAAAGAACAATAATCTTAATTTGGAAAAACCTCTCTTCTCCTTCAATGAAACAGAAGTATAACAAATATGTTAGTCCACACACATCTCAAAACAAATAACAAGAGATAACAGAATACACTCTGGGGCTTACCATCTGTCAAGGGACATTTCCCATGTGGTCAGAGCACAGTGTGTGCATACACAACACATACAGAGCCTTTAGGCCTAGGTCTAGAATATATATGGGAACAGAGAAGCCATACTAACTGTAACACAAACAATGTATTATAGCTGATAAGGGGAGAGGAGTTAGCCTAACGGCTAAGGCACTCGACCTCGGACCTGGGGATCTGGGTTCGAGTCTCGGTAACGACGCCAAAACCTCCTGTGATTCTGGGCAAATCACTTAATCTCCCCGTGCCTAAAAATGAAAGTGTGTGTCCTCATGTAAAAACGTAACTTGTGCTATGTAAAGCGCTCTGATACCTGATTCGGTTCGGGTCTAGTTCGCGCTATATAAAAAAAAAAAAAACTCTAAACTTGGCCATGCCGACTGAGATACATAGGAATGACCACTAGAAAAGTACACATGAGGATCACAGAACACCGTAGTATTATCAGATGTTCTCGTAACACAACAAAAATGACTAGCCGTTTCATAACAAGCGACCACAGTGAAAATGATATAAGACGGTCAGTAATAGAAAAAATAACAGTGAACTAAAACGCAATCAGGCTCCTAACAAAACGTGAGCAAAGATGGGTTTATAAATTGGGCACACACAAGAAGAGACTGAATGATGAAATTCTTTGGAACTTTATAATACATTGAAAAACTAAAATGGATGGTAATCTCAGTCTCCACAACAGATCTGATATTAATATATATATATAGGTTTCAGACATGTTATAGTTAGGAATTAGCATTCAAAAAACCTCAGAAATTCACTGAAAAAAACACAGGTTTCCGGGGTGTTATAGTTAGTTGGACATTTCACTCTTACAAAACCATTGAAATTCCCCCGTTATAGTTAGTTGTACTAACTATAACTCGCGCGCCCGCAATCCACTGCTGATGAAGTCACATATTACATCATTCATGACATGGTCAGTGACATCGCTGATGACATCACTGATGACATCTCAAATGACATCACTGGCTTTTTCAGTGAATTTCAAAGGTTTTTAAAATGCTAATTCCTAACTATAACATGTCTGAAACCTATGTTTTTTTCAGTGACTTTCAAAGGTTTTTTAAATGCTAATTCCTAATTATAACATGTCTGAACCCTATGGTTTTTTCAGTGAATTTTAAAGGTTTTGTAAATGACAATTTTTAAATATATTTATTCTTATATTTATTTTTTTGATACTGATTTACTAATTTTTTTTAACTATTTATTTTTAGATATTTTATTTTTTAAATTATATTACATTGTGTGGCCCCCCTTCTTTTTATTTTTTTTGGGCCCTGGACCCCATCCCCTAGAGCCTGACCCGCAAATCTACATTTATTAATTTTTTATAGGAATGGGATTCATATGGAAGGAAATACAAGTTAATTGTAAGTATGCTTGGAACTACTTTTCATGGTCAGTGCTGGGCTAAAAGATGCAGCACTAGTTTCTCTCCTGATAACAAATGAATAAATCGGAATTCGTTGTTCGGATGACTTAAGGTGAATATTTTAAAGTTCGAAAACTGCACACTTAGAAGAATTTGCAACTGTAACCAGTCAATGTCAGCCTATGAAAGGAAATTCACTTAGCAAGTAAATAGTGTTATTATTACTTTTTCTTACTCAGAGGTGGATCCTGGATCCAGCACTGCTGCATCACCTCTAAACAGTTGAAAGAATGCAAATTACCAAAGACGCACGGAAGCCCACGTCTCTTTTTTTTTTTTAATATCGCAAGAATGCGCTCACCCCGCGATTTTACCAAAAAGAATTGGGGCCCAGGGGGTCCTTGTGGAATCACCTGAGCAGACCTAGAGGGTCAGGGTGTGTCTACCCTCCCCCTTTTCACGTTTTAAACTCACATTTCACACGCTTCTTCAACCTCCCTTCTACCGAGGCATAAAATGGTTGCCAACAGTTTCAAGTTTCGAATGTACACAAGCACTTGACAGCCAATTAGCATTCAGCACGTGATCGGAAGGCTGTGCTTATGGTACGATGACAATAAGCGGAGTATCGGTATTCACATTTTTTTTATGGGAATGGGGCCGCCCGGCCCCCCTCCCGTGCTCAATTCCGGGCACCGAGGTCCCCACCCCCGGGGCATGGCTAATTATATAATATTATTTTGTGGAGGAGGGCTGCATAGCCCCCCTACTGAAGCCACTTCAAGGCCCCAGGGACCCCATTCCCTGGGGACATCCTTTTTTAAAATGTATTATGACCATCACCGTTGGGGACCATGCGGGGGTCTTCAATTCACCTTCTGTCCCACCGGCTCCCCGCCTCCTGCGGGAGCCGGTGTTCTATCAACATCCGAAGTCCATCTGTGTATGTACCACCTAGGAGTTGCCTTCACTTTGCGCATGCACATTTGTGGTAGCGCATGCGTGTTAATATCATGTATGCGCACAATACGTCCCACTGTCTGGATATGTACCCCTAACGTATTTCATTTAATTTGCGCATGCTCAATTACAACATGCTCAATCACAGCTCTCACACCCAGTGACATCATGCTCAATCATCCTACTGCAAAGCATTTATAACCTGCCAACCTTCTCAAACTTTTCCTATTCTGCAGTCACTGCCATTGATAGTGTTCGTATCCACTTCATCGTAGGTGAGCACTTTTTTTAAGAATAATGAAATTAATTAATCTGAATGATCTTTAAATACTGCGTAAATGCACATTTTTGTTCGATTTGACAATGTTGTTTTTAAGCACGCTTTCCTACTTTTTTATATTGTTAAAGTTGACTTTGTAACTTTTGTTTCTGAGCAAATCACTTAATCCTGCCACCTTCAATTTTGTAAATAGTGCGCCACGTGCTGTTTCCTCCCCATGCAGTGCACATGTAATGGATTGGTCAATGTTGTATTTTAGCACCCTCTCCATGTTTTTAATAACGTTAAACTTGATTTGCTATCCTTTGTTCTGTACAAATCAGTTAATCCTGCCACGTTTCTTTAATTTGCCAAGCGCCACGTGGCCCTTCCCGCATCAGTGTGCTACGTACTGTTCAAGCTAATGCAAAGTAGTTGTTCTCGTGTAAGTAGTGCGTTACGTGCCCCATGCATTGCAAAAGTAATGTTTTCGGCAATACTGTATTTTAGCACGGTTTCCAGCTCTTATACCTCCAATATCTTACCTTGGTAAGCGATGTTTCTAGGCAAATCACTTAATCCTGTCGCCTTTAATTTTTTTTAAGTACTGCACCACGTGCTACTTCCTCCCCATGCACTGCACAGTAATCGATTAGCCAATGTTGTATTTTAGCACGCTCTCCACGTTTTTTAATAACCTTAAACTTGATTTGTCTCCTGTTCTATCTCATTATACAGATATCTCAACCATGGGAGGTCCTGGTCGCCACAAGCTGTTTATTCCTGCCCATGCACTATAGCAGATGGTGGTCAACCACTTGACATACCAGATCCACTGACTGCTCTCCATATGCTATCAGAAAATTGCAATGGACCTAATGGAGTTATCAGGTTTGACTTAAACATTTCATGATTGAAAAGCATTCTGAGATAAGTATTTGTGTATTTCATGTGTTTGCAGACAGATAACTGTGCTTTTAAAAGGGTTCAATCAGATCAAGGCCAGGAGTTTGTAAATGAAGTGAGTGACCAATCTCGGCCTAACATTTGTATAATGCAATGCTATTTCCTATTTTGCTTGCCAAATATAACCTCTGATTATTGCTTTTCAACCCCAATCCTATTGAGAACAAATGTTTTATGTACATTTAAATTCATTTTGGACATATGTACAGCATATACATTTTTAACTCTTTTTTTCAGTTTGAAGAATGTTACATTAATCAGCAGCAAATTGCCGAGGTTGAAGAAAAGTATATCCTCCTGTTCCAGCTGATTACACCGATGTCTCAAATATGGCATTTACTAGTTGTCTGAAGCCATGAAGATTCACAAATTTTTAACTGACAATGTTAAGGTAAATACTCTCAATATGAGTAGTCGACAAAGTTAAAAAGTAACAGATATAAGTACTTGAGGGGGTTTTGGTGTCAGATAATGTCCAATTCACACTTGTACGGATGAGTCTGATACAGGGTGGATCACTGTATAACTAATGAATGATTAGGTATTAGGATGGCATACAAAGCTCCCAACCTTCTTACTTTTTCTCTTAAAGGGTTCCAAATTGGGGGCGAATATTAGGCTGTGCAGTAGAGGTTGACGGTGTTGCTCCACTGGTACTTGGGCCTTCTCATGAAACAGAAGGAGCCTCTCTCAATATCCTTAACTCTTCCCTTCCAAAGTTGACCGGATTCTTAGTCTGCAAGTCCTTCCGCATACTTGCAGTTCCACACCAGTACTCTTTATTGGGGGTCTCCTCATGAAAGCAGTCTTGCATATCCGGCAAGTAACCAACCAAAGCGGAGTTCAAGTTGTGAACTCTGTTGGCCACAGTGTTTACACAAGGTAAGCAGAGCGGCCTAGATATACAATACCTCCAATTAAATGCATTAGAAATAAAAGACCTTATTTACAAACCCCTTGAGCCACTGTTGCGTCACTTTCAACATGTGGACCTCAACAACTCCCCTCAAGCTCCGGGAATCACCACCCCCGGGAATATGTGTATTACGGGAGGCAGACTGCATGGCCCTCTGCCTGGTGCCCTTGAGGGCCCTGGAAACTACTACAACCAGCTCCTGCAGTGTCCCGGGGTGCCTACCCCCAGTATACTCCTGTTTGCTTTGACAGAGCGGGACTCTCACGATTCCCGTCCTCCCATAGCAAACATAGTTTGCATTTTGAAAGACAGAGCAGTGAAATCTGTTCTCACTTTCAAAATCCAAAGCAGATTGCATTTCCATATACAAATTAGCATCTACTCATGCAAAAAAACAATACTGGCTCCCGAAGAACGGAAACGTTCATCACACAATGTTGCTAAAAAAAACAGCGTGTGCTCCACTTCTCAATATACTACCTTATCCTGCGTAATGTTATTTTCAATCACGTTCTGATAACCAATAAGAATCATGCTTTTAAAAAACAGAAACATGCACCCTAGTTTTCTGTGTAGAATGTTGTCAAACGACCAATCATTTCTTTTCTGTTTTAATTTCACTTTTCCCCCAAACTCCCTTTGTCTATTCTAACATATGCCGAAGGCAGAAATGGAACTACTCCAATCTAGTTTGTCCACTGATTGAGAAAGCTAGGAAAAAATGTGAATAAATCTGTTTCTACTTTTCTCCGAGACTATAGAATGGTGGCCATATACCACAACAATCTGCATTTCAATATGCAATGCAAGTATAGGAGAGATGCTGTACATTTTACAGATGAAGGGAACAGAGTATTTCTCATGAACTTTAGACTTTGCATCGGTACTTACTTGTAAGTACTAAAATCTCTCAATAAACACAAGGTCTCTTTTTAGAGCCACCCAACATCTATACACATAAGCTTGATGTATATCTCAAAAATACATGATTTTTTTTTTTTTGACGGCGAAATGCGCGGATCCTACGCACATCCCACGACTTTTTAAAAAAAAGAAAAATACTATCTTACTTTTTTATCCCTACGGGTCCTTATGTGACCCCCTGAGCAGGCCTAGATAGTCAGGGTGTGTCTACCCTGCCCCCTTTTCATATTTTGCACACATATTTCACTGACTTCCTCAGCCTCGCTTCTACCGAGGCACAAAATGGCTGCCAAAAGTTCCTGATTTTGAATGTTTACAACCGCTTGACAGCCAATTAGAATTGAGCGCGTGATCGGGACGGTGTGCTTATCATATGAGGCCAATCCTCGCACAATCCGCGGATCCTCTGCGCCCATAGATATATAAATGCCTTTAACCGTAATTTTCAAAGAAACTACTGAACAAATTGACACCAGATATGCGAAAGGCACAAGTCGGAACTAAAGACTACCTCTCTGCCAAATTTGGTGTAATTCCATTCAGCCGTTCGAGTTGTAGCCGTGGCTAAAGGTCCTATGGGAAATTGCATGTGGAAAACACGTTTTGGGATCCCCCTTTTTTCTTGGCCCCCGCTTCACCAATCACCCCCAAACTTTCAGGGAAGGAGCGGAACTGAGCTGGCCAAAAGTTTGGAAATTTCAAGAAGATTCATCAATCAACGCCAAAGTTATTGCCAAAAGAATGTTGCAGATTTCCTATGGATAATAGGTCCTAACTATAACTACCTACTGGTGACCGCCAGTAGGTAATATATATATATACAACCCAACGCGTTTCGAGATCCGCCGATCTCTTGCTCACGGGTGGAGCTTACCAGTACTGACATCCATTTAAAGTGACATACTTTTTTTCTCGAGTTTGCAGCACGTGATTATAGACATAAAAGAAATATACAAGTTAAGGCTATGTCTATTCAAGATATAAACAATGTTTCATGTAAACAATTGTATCAATTCCAAAACAGAAATTAATTTGAAAACATTTGGAAACCCCACTCATTATAGTGTCCGATTTAGACTTCTCCAAGTATTTAAACAATGTTCGTAATTGTAGACATTACTAAATTATTTGAACTGTTCAAATTACATTGTGCCAATAATACCCGGCATCAATGTGATACTGTGTTGAATTTACACCAGTACACCACGTCATTGTTCGTAAGTTGTACTGCCCAAGTGGGCTGAAGTCAATCAGTTATTTACTTTGAAGTGATCTCCTGTATTGCCCCTGTGGGCAATGAGATATTCCATATTCCTGTAAGGAAAAGAAAAGAGAACATAGCTATATGTGACAATATTTACATTATAGATCAGTGCATAATTAAAACCAATAAAAACTTAGAATTCAAATACCAAGGAAGCAGCAGCTATACTTCAAATCATTTAGAACCACATTTCATGTTTGGAGATGGATGGCTAACTCCTCCCCCAAATTATGTCCCTTAGGTTGCAGAGTGTTATACATTATAATGTATTTAGATTCGAGTTTTCTTAACTCAAGCCACCTGTTACCTCCCCTCTCGTTATTCTCAATGCTGTCCAGAACACAGAATTTCATCAGGTTGGGATTTTTGTTATGTACCATGGCAAAGTGCCTGGCCATAGGATACTGTTGGTTCTCATTCCTTATTGCTCTCTGATGTTCCAAAATTCTTAATTTTGCCTGTTTAGTTGTGCACCCTATGTAAAAAATTTTACAGGGGCATTCAAGGGCATAAACAACATACTCAGTCGTACAACTGAGATGTTTGGTGATTTTATGAGCACATCTGTCTTTAGACAATTCAATTGATTTACAGGTGTTGCTGTATTTGCAGGCTTTACATCTGCGACATGGATAAAAACCTTGAATTGAATTGGGTTTCCTACTTTCTTTTATCAGTGTATTGCTCAGTGTGTCTTTGAGTGATTTTGCCTTTCTGAATGTCAGCGACGGAATTTCATGAATTGCATTTTTTACATCATTGTCCAGTTTCAATGTATCCCAATACTTGGTTAGACTTTTACGTAGTTTCCAGGATTGACTACTATAGGTAGTAATGAAACGTACCTGTCGCAGATGTAAAGCCTGCAAATACAGCAACACCTGTAAATCAATTGAATTGTCTAAAGACAGATGTGCTCATAAAATCACCAAACATCTCAGTTGTACGACTGAGTATGTTGTTTATGCCCTTGAATGCCCCTGTAAAATTTTTTACATAGGGTGCACAACTAAACAGGAAAAATTAAGAATTTTGGAACATCAGAGAGCAATAAGGAATGAGAACCAACAGTATCCTATGGCCAGGCACTTTGCCATGGTACATAACAAAAATCCCAACCTGATGAAATTCTGTGTTCTGGACAGCATTGAGAATAACGAGAGGGGAGGTAACAGGTGGCTTGAGTTAAGAAAACTCGAATCTAAATACATTATAATGTATAACACTCTGCAACCTAAGGGACATAATTTGGGGGAGGAGTTAGCCATCCATCTCCAAACATGAAATGTGGTTCTAAATGATTTGAAGTATAGCTGCTGCTTCCTTGGTATCTGAATTCTAAGTTTTTATTGGTTTTAATTATGCACTGATCTATAATGTAAATATTGTCACATATAGCTATGTTCTCTTTTCTTTTCCTTACAGGAATATGGAATATCTCATTGCCCACAGGGGCAATACAGGAGATCACTTCAAAGTAAATAACTGATTGACTTCAGCCCACTTGGGCAGTACAACTTACGAACAATGACGTGGTGTACTGGTGTAAATTCAACACAGTATCACATTGATGCCGGGTATTATTGGCACAATTTAATTTGAACAGTTCAAATAATTTAGTAATGTCTACAATTACGAACATTGTTTAAATACTTGGAGAAGTCTAAATCGGACACTATAATGAGTGTGGTTTCCAAATGTTTTCAAATTAATTTCTGTTTTGGAATTGATACAATTGTTTACATGAAACATTGTTTATATCTTGAATAGACATAGCCTTAACGTGTATATTTCTTTTATGT
This sequence comes from Lissotriton helveticus, assembly GCF_964261635.1. Taxonomy (NCBI): domain Eukaryota; kingdom Metazoa; phylum Chordata; class Amphibia; order Caudata; family Salamandridae; genus Lissotriton; species Lissotriton helveticus. The sequence goes on from NC_136070.1 coordinate 810,167,997, forward strand.
CTATAATCACGTGATGCAAACTCGAGAAAAAAAGTATGTCACTTTAAATGGATGTCAGTACTGGTAAGCTCCACCCGTGAGCAAGAGATCGGCGGATCTCGAAACGCGTTGGGTTGTCTCTGCTGATTAAACTGACAGCACCATATCATACTTGGGCTCCGACTCTGGTTTTTTCATTGATGAATCGTGACCAGGAGTGTGTTTATATGAGAGGGGTTGGCGTACCCCGTCGTGAGCCCGCCGTTCAAGTGGCTTAAGCTCGCCAGCCTTGTGTGTGTTTATAATTTAAATAATTGCTTTTGCCCGCCTGATTCATGGCTGCACTGGATTGAGGAATCGCATCAAAGGAAAGAAGCTTTGAACGTACGAAAGCAATCAACTGACATCCGACAATCTGGGATCAGATCGGAGTCGACTGAAATTTGAATAACGATTTCCCACCCAGGATTGGGTAACAGTGACAGCCAGTAGCAGTGCAAAACGGATAACTACGGTACAACAACAAACCGGCCGGCTTGTTGTGTCAGACGAAAATGGCAGAATCAAGAAATAGTAGGAGGGCGGAAGCAGCCGCGAAACTTTTCACTTCAAACGAAACCAGTGAGGGGGAAGCGACACGACCACCCGGTAGGCAAGTGAATGAATTAAAAACACTTTGGGATGCACTTTGGAAGAATTTAAAACGTGAGCAATCACGCTGGTGGGAGGCGGCTGCCTTAACCAAGTATCTCGAGTGCAACAGGATACCGCGTGGTCTAAGGATCTTTGTTATACCCACTTTTCAAGATCCTGACCCCGAACTAATTAGCGAGTGGATGGAAAATAACCATATCTGCTCGATTAACATGTTAAAAATGCTTGTAAAGAATGCTGAGAAGGAGTGTGCTAAAATCAATACAGAGAATGAAGCACTAATTATGAAACTTAAAGCCAAGTACACAGATAATGAATTTACCACAGAAATGGACAAGATGAATAAACGCCTTGACAAAATAGAGGATGAAATCAAAGAAAAAAAGCAGCGGAAATTTTACCGCGATGAAGTTGACTACAGCAAGGGTCAAATCCTAACCTTTGCTAAGCGGTATGATGTAATCAGGGATGCCGCCAAGAAAACTACAACAAAAAGTCAGGCAACACCCGGAAAAAAGACAAAGGTGCTGAACCAAGGCACAACAGTTCCGAGTGAAACAGCGACTTTGGAGGATGATATTGAGTCAATTGAAAGTGACATTTCTGAGCCACTGGAAACGATTCCAGTAAAAGATTTAATTTTAAAGGAAGTAGCCCTGATGACCAAGGAACGCCAGACAGGCACCCCATCAAAAGGGCGTGGAAGAGGCGGCAGAGGAGGACGCGGAAGAGGCAACAGATCTTCCGAAGTGGCTCCAAGCCCAATAGGAGTGGTAACCAGAGGCAAGGCGGCGAGAAAATAAACTCCATGACAGTGGTAAATCTCTCTAGTCGTACTTTAACACCTGTACAAATTGAAGTACTTTCCAGGGGGCTTTCATTCTGTCCAACCTCTACCTTTAATTTCACCAATGCTCGCATTGATCTTTTTTGTTTCACACGCAAGCTAAAATTAAGAAAGTGGTTTGCGAACAAACCCCGACTCAGAAAAGATACTATGACTGAAAAACCCAGTACACTAAATATCAATGACGCAGAACTCTTGCAATCTGTACAATTGTTGGCAGGTTGCGAGGATGTGCATGATGATGCTTTGCTTAACTTAGTGGACACTGAGGATACAGTCTATATGAGTAGCGGTGGTGGTTTTAAACTAAAATCGGTTTTTGTTCCACAAATTGCCAACAGCTACATTGATAGTTTCGAACGGGGAATGATACAGGAAATGAGACGTATGGACAGAATGAAGCCTAAAATGAACTGGAACCTTAACAAAAAACAGTTTCTTGCTTTAAAGGAAATGGAAAGTTGGGTTGACGTTGTGATTAAGAACAGTGACAAGGGCGGGAATGTGGTGGTCTGGCCTATTGAAATGTACCTAAAAGAAGGTTTAATGCAATTGTCTGATGAACATAATTACATGAAAGCGACCAGGGAGGAATACAATATATCTAAACGTGCCTATAGTGACAAATTGTATGACTGGAAAGCTAGAGGTATACTTGAGGATGATGAGTTTAACTACCTCCAGGTAAAATATCCAAAAACACCTGCACTATACTTGCTCCCGAAGCTACATAAAAACCTTCAAACACCTCCCGGCAGACCTATTGTTTCGTCGGTGGGTAGTCTGTATGAAAAAACTAGCAGATATATTGACCACTTTCTGCAGCCCTATGTAACTGGCCTACCCTCGTATGTTAGGGACTCATCTGATTTTTTACACATCATCAAAGATATTGTGTGGAGTCCCCAGTATTGGCTGGTTAGCTTTGATGTGGCCAGCCTCTACACTAGTATTCCACAGGAACTGGGGGTGGAAGCATGCAAATTCTACCTTAGAAACAGATCGATTTCTTTCTTATCACACACCAACATGTTATTGGACATGATATGGGATTGCATGACCAACAACTATTTCATTTTCGATAAATTACTGTTTAAACAAATCCGGGGGGTGGCGATGGGTACTAGCTTTGCCCCCAGTCTAGCCTGTTTATATCTGGGCTGGTGGGAAGAGCTAGTGGTGAGTAAGATCTCCCACTATAGTACCCACGTCATCCTCTGGAAAAGGTATATTGATGACATTTTCTGTATTTGGGATGGCACCCTGGACCAGATACACAAATTTGAATCTACTCTGAACAATAACTCTCTCAATCTAAAATTCACTAGGGTAATCAGCAAAGAACAACTGGAATTCTTGGACATCAAGCTTGAAATTGAGGATGGAAATCTCAATAGCACTCTATTCCGCAAATTGACAGCTGGTAATAGCCTGCTTCACGCAGGGAGCAGTCATCCCCAGAGTCTTATACGGAGTATTCCTATAGGTGAACTAATTAGGGCTAAAAGAAACTGTAGCTCTACAGAGGGTTTCTCCAAAGAAAGCAAGATTATGGTGCAGCGATTCTCTGAGAGGGGGTACAGTGGAAAAATAATACAGCAGGCCCTAACTAAGGTTAATGCGATGGACAGGAAAGATCTTTTAGTCCCCAAAGAGCATAAAAAAGAAGAAAAGGTACGTTTCATTACTACCTATAGTAGTCAATCCTGGAAACTACGCAAAAGTCTATCCAAGTATTGGGATACATTGAAACTGGACAATGATGTAAAAAATGCAATTCATGAAATTCCGTCGCTGACATTCAGAAAGGCAAAATCACTCAAAGACACACTGAGCAATACACTGATAAAAGAAAGTAGGAAACCCAATTCAATTCAAGGTTTTTATCCATGTCGCAGATGTAAAGCCTGCAAATACAGCAACACCTGTAAATCAATTGAATTGTCTAAAGACAGATGTGCTCATAAAATCACCAAACATCTCAGTTGTACGACTGAGTATGTTGTTTATGCCCTTGAATGCCCCTGTAAAAATTTTTACATAGGGTGCACAACTAAACAGGCAAAATTAAGAATTTTGGAACATCAGAGAGCAATAAGGAATGAGAACCAACAGTATCCTATGGCCAGGCACTTTGCCATGGTACATAACAAAAATCCCAACCTGATGAAATTCTGTGTTCTGGACAGCATTGAGAATAACGAGAGGGGAGGTAACAGGTGGCTTGAGTTAAGAAAACTCGAATCTAAATACATTATAATGTATAACACTCGGCATCCTAAGGGACATAATTTGGGGGAGGAGTTAGCCATCCATCTCCAAACATGAAATGTGGTTCTAAATGATTTGTAGTATAGCTGCTGCTTCCTTGGTATCTGAATTCTAAGTTTTTATTGGTTTTAATTATGCACTGATCTATAATGTAAATATTGTCACATATAGCTATGTTCTCTTTTCTTTTCCTTACAGGAATATGGAATATCTCATTGCCCACAGGGGCAATACAGGAGATCACTTCAAAGTAAATAACTGATTGACTTCAGCCCACTTGGGCAGTACAACTTACGAACAATGACGTGGTGTACTGGTGTAAATTAAACACAGTATCACATTGATGCCGGGTATTATTGGCACAATTTAATTTGAACAGTTCAAATAATTTAGTAATGTCTACAATTACGAACATTGTTTAAATACTTGGAGAAGTCTAAATCGGACACTATAATGAGTGTGGTTTCCAAATGTTTTCAAATTAATTTCTGTTTTGGAATTGATACAATTGTTTACATGAAACATTGTTTATATCTTGAATAGACATAGCCTTAACTTGTATATTTCTTTTATGTCTATAATCACGTGATGCAAACTCGAGAAAAAAAGTATGTCACTTCAAATGGATGTCAGTACTGGTAAGCTCCACCCGTGAGCAAGAGATCGGCGGATCTCGAAACGCGTTGGGTTGTCTCTGCTGATTAAACTGACAGCACCGTATCATACTTGGGCTCCGACTCTGGTTTTTTCATTGATGAATCGTGACCAGGAGTGTGTTTATATGCGAGGGGTTGGCGTACCCCGTCGTGAGCCCGCCGTTCAAGTGGCTTAAGCTCGCCAGCCTTGTGTGTGTTTATATATATATATATATACCTAAAGTTCCTGACCTCCGATAGCAAGGCGGGTCTGCTCAGGTGCGGACCGCTTCCCCAAAATCCCTCGTTTAGTAACGAGCCACCACACCAAAGTTCGTGTAAGCAGTGTATTTCATTTAATCAGGAAATTCACAGACAAATGTCTCCCATGACGCATTTCACTCCGTGAAGGAGCTTGATATATTACCTACTGGCGGTCGCCAGTAGGTATATATAGTTAGGATTTTTTCTCTATGGGATTTTTGAAAATTCTATGTCTAATAACTTTGGCGTTTGTGGACGGAATTGGCTGAAATATTCAGGAAAATGGCACATTTTGTTTCTGAGCAGCCCTTGAAAATTTGGGGGGTTTGTCAAGGGGGGGCCGAGAAAAAAGGGGGGTCCCAAAACGTGTTTTTAACATTGAGTTTTCCATAGGGCGGTTGGCCTCACTTTTAGCCCGAACGGCTGAATGGATTTGCACGAAACTTGGCAAAATTGTAGGGACTGGTAGCCCGATGTGCCTTTGCTAGGTCTTAATATATGTGCTTCAGTGGATTTTGAGAAATTAACGTTCAAAAAAAGATATATATCTGTAACAGCGGACCGGGCAGCGCTCCGGTTCGCGGACTTTACGCGTTACGGAGCTTTGTGAAGCGAAGCTGATTGGTTCTCTGGCGTCTGTGAACATTCCAAACAGTCCGTAGCGGCCGCCATCTTGTCTCTCGGTAGGATCGAGAGACAAGCGGAGGCCAAAGCGAGGGGGCAAATGACCATAAGGGGGCATAGTAGATCCTCCCTGACCCTCTAGGTTTGATGTGGAGGTTTTAAAAGGGCCCCGCGGGGCAAAAAAAAAAATAATAATAATAATCGAACGGCTGAATGGATTTGCACGAAACTTGGTAAAATATTAGGGACTGGTAGCCCGATGTGCCTTTGCTAGGTCTCAATATATGTGCTCCAGTGGATTTTGAGAAATTAACGTTCAAAAAAAGATATATATCTGTAACAGCGCTCCGCTTCGCGTAACGGAGGTTTGCGAAGCTGATTGGTTCTCCGGCGTCTGTAAACATTGCAAACAGTCCGTAGCGGCCGCCATCTTGTCTCTCGGTAGGATCGAGAGACAAGAGGAGGCCAAAGCGAAGGGGCAAATGACCATAAGGGGGCATAGTAGATCCTCCTTGACCTCTTAGGTTTGATGTGGAGGTTTTAAAAGGGCCCCGCGGCCATCTCCAAAAGCTACCACCTGCCCTGAGCAGTTCTTAGCCATGTTATCCAATGGGAGGTGGATAACATGGCTAAGAGCATTAGCTCGGTAATGCATGAATATCGCTGAGTTTTCAGCGATATTAATGCATTGCGGTCGTTTTTTATCGTATTTGCGATAAACCTTGATAATAGCAAGGTTTATCTGCGATAATTTCTGAAGATGCTTAGCGGTAAAAAATTCGTTGCTAAGCATCGTTAGGGATAAATATCGCTTAACTTTGGTAATATGCCCCAACGTCTGTTAACGTTCGATTCGAAGGAAATCAGGAAGTGTTGAAAAACATTGTCTGCGCCATCTTGCCTTTTTTCAAATGCCACACTTTTGTCGTGCATGGCAGTCATTTTAGATGCCTTGACCAGACGCACTCTCTGCACGCTGTCGATCCTTAGCATGGCTCCCCACCCTCGCAAGCATCTCCCCCAGGCAGTGGTCACCCCCGCTCTCTGTCTTATGCATGGGTAATAAACCACCCCCCATCTGCGCTGCTCTTCCCTGAGAATCACACCCTGTGCCCGCCCGACACCTCCCTTTCGCCCTATTCACTACCGCACCCTCTGACACTCCTTTTCCTCTGTGTCCGATTGTCCAGGCCGGTCCTAGGCTATCAGCTAGCCCTGCAGATGTAGTTTATGGCCCCAGCTGTAAAGAATCACCCCTCTTCAAAGGAGTTATAGTAGATCAAGGCCCACACTCGATGAGATCCGTCACAGCAGACGCGTTCCTATTATCTGAAAACCATCCTGTATTGTGATTGGGAAGGGGACCGAGCCTGAAGCGGAAGATTCCAGGGATGACTCTTTGTACATCAAAGTTTTTACAATTATGTGTCACATTAAAAATATATAGCACTCCAACAAAGTAGTAAGATTATAAAACTTTAATAACTTATAAATATATACAAGAAAACAAAAACAGTAATAACATATAAACATTTTTAGGGAAAAACAACGAAGTAGCGGTCGGCTGTGCGAATAGTCCCAACGCAGCACAACGTCCAGATTTCACTGATTTCGGAATCCGGCGTGGGGCGTCGCGGGGGGTGGGTCATCAGTAGCAAACTGTTGTGCGAATAGTTCCAAGGCAGCAGAACGATGGCACCAAGGTGATGTCCAGTAAGTTGCCGCACTGGTTTTGGTATCCTACAATGCTGCTCCGAATAACGGCGTGGGGCGCCCCGGGGGAGGCGGCGTGAACGGGCCTCTCCAGGTGGAGTCTCGTCTGTTGTAGTGGGGCGCCCCTTTACCGTTTCAGTTGCCATTCCGTCCGCTTTTGGTCCACTGTGTCAAAAGCCGCAATTCAGCTGAGTTGCGCCCACTCTTGCGGTGCAGCGATAGGCGGCTGTCACAGGACTCTCAAAATGGCGGCAGGCTGTTTCCTTTTTGGGCCTGGTCCACTGAAATGGCCCTGGGACACCTTGGAAATCGGACGCTTGTCTGCTAGGTCTTGGACCCCATTCTCGAAAGCGTCCCCTCCGCCTTGAGGATTCATCAAAAGTTTTGGGGGCCCCCGACTCCTGCAGGCTTCTGGTGGGGAGCGGCTGCCATGATTGCTCGCGGAATGACTACGACGGAGCCACGAGATGGTGGTGCTTTCATGGTGACGCCAGCTTCAGTCTGAAACATCCAGAAACAAGGTGGGGCTTTCATCGTTTGGGGAAAAAAAAAAGTTTTCATCCAATGAAAAGTGTTGTTTTTAGGTCATATGATCAAGCCTTCCATCATTAGGAAACCAAAAGTAAAATGAACCAATGAAAAGTTTTATAAACAAGTCACATGACCTGTTATGCGGCATAGGGTATAAAATGCGGAGAAAATACGTTGGCACGTGAGGCGGCGTCAGTAGCGGACCGATGTGCGAATAGGCCGAAGGCAACACAACGCGCCAAGATCCGGATGGCACCGAGGTGGTGTCCAGCAAGTTGCAGCACTGGTGTGGCCATCCTACAATGCTGAAAGTCGGCGTGGGGCGCCCTGTTGGCCTGTGAGTTCGCGTCAGTAGCGGACCGATGTGCGAATAGGCCGAAGGCAGCACAACGCGCCAAGATCCGGATGGCACCGAGGTGGTGTCTAGTAAGGTGCACTGGTGTGGCCATCCTACAATGTTGAAAGTCGGCGTGGGGCGCCCCGTTGGCCTGTGAGATGGCGTCAGTAGCGGACCGATATGCGAATGGGGCCAAAGGCAGCGCAACAATGTTTTCTGAATAGAAGACACCACAAGGCGCTGAGATGCCAAGATCCGGATGGCACCGAGGTGGTGTCTAGCAAGTTGTGGCACTGGTGTGGCCATCCTACAATGGTAAAAGTCGGCGTGGGGCGCCCTGTTGGCCTGTGAGATGGCGTCAGTAGCGGACCGATGTGCGAATGGGGCCAAAGGCAGCGCAACAATATTTTCTGTATGGAAGATACCACTAGGCGTTGAGATGCCAAGATCCGGATGGCACCGAGGTGATGTCTAGCAAGTTGCCGCACTGGTGTGGCCATCCTACAATGCTGAAAGTCGGCGTGGGGCGCCCCGTTGGCCTGTGAGATGGCGTCAGTAGCGGACCGATGTGTGAATAGGCCGGAACCAGCACAAGGCGCCAAGATCCGGATGGCACCGTGGTGGTTTCATAGTTGAGAGGCACTTCATCTGCAGTGGGGCGCCGAGATCCGGATGGCACCGAGGTGATGTCTAGCAAGTTGCTGTACTGGTGTGGTCATCCTACAATGCTGAAACTCGGCGTGGGGCGCCCCATTAGCTTGTGAGATGGCGTCAGTAGCGGACCGATGTGCGAATGGGGCAAAGGTAGCGCAAGAATATTTTCTGAAGAGAAGACACCAGAAGGCGCTGAGATTCGGTTACCACCGAGGTGATGTCTAGCAAGTTGCCGCACTGGTGTGGCCATCCTACAATACTGCTCCGAATAACGGCGTGGGGTGCCCGAAGGGGGGGGGGGGGCGGCGTGAACGGGCCTTCCTAGGTGGAGGCTCGTCTGCTGTAGTGGGGCGCCCCTTTACCGTTTCAGTTGCCATTCAGCTGAGTTTTGGTCGCTCTTGATGCTACAGCGACAGGCGGCTGCAACAGGACTCTCAAAATGGCGGCCTGTTCTTTGGATTTGGGCCTGGTCTACTAAAATGGCCCTGGGACACTTTAGAACTCGGACGCTCGATTTTTTTTTTTCCTTTCCTGTACATGCAAAAAAAGGTAAATTCCCGGTACGTTACACGCTTCATCTGCCACGATGTACTCTCCAGAGGAACCGAAAAAAAATATAGTTATGGTAACTATACCATGCATCGTCATATGGAGAGGTGGCACCAATTAATTATAGTGCTGCATAAAAGAGAGATTTGGAGGAGAACCCCCGACCTGCCAGTACATTCATCAAAGAAGTGGCACTGACAGCATCAGAGGCAAGGGAAATGGTCCCAAATATTTAGAACTTTGGAAAGATTAAAATGACATGTTTAGATTGTGGCAAATTAATTTCATGTGGACAGATGAGTGTTACTCTAATAAATACAGCATATGAACATCATCATAGTCGATGGTTGGTAGAGACATTTTGACTATATCCTGGACCTGCCCGTCCTCGCCCAAAATGGCGCCGGAATAAATGGGACTCGTAACTCCTTGTTGTGTACTGGTTGCAGAACCTTGAAATCACGAGATACGTATGCAGTTTTGAAGCATATGGCGGGCGGGGACGAGAATTGATTGAATATTTCGACATCCCTATTGATATTAAGTTCTGATGTGTTATTGATTACTGTACTATTGAAAGTTCGAATTAACGTCACCCATGGTACTTGCCCGCAAATGTATATCTAGATAATTTTATTGTAACTGGCCCTGTCGTATTTTAATTATAAAATGTACGTCCACCGATTCCGCAACTGTTAGACACCTTAGTTCTTGCAACCTAATGGCCCGCCCGTTACGTTCCTCTACAGTGTAAATGTCTACTCATCATATACGATTACAGTTTGCTCCGTGGCCGGCCCACGTGGTTATAGGCTCGTATTTGTATAATGAAATTTTCACAATAAAGGTTTTTAAAAGAAAACATGGTAGTAGTATATACATTGGTAAAGTTTTTAATAATAGTCACTGTTTTAGAATCATTAAAAGGCAAGTGAAATAAAGCAGATCAATTACATGAAGGGTAAAAGGTATAATACGCAGGAACGCAGTAAAGATAAATGGTCAAGGGCTGTTGTGTTTTCTACTCCTGCAACATATAGTGATCGATAAGAATCTCATATTCAGGCGTATCGGCGACTAAGACAGCAGGTCGACCCTCTTTTGCTCAACGGCTCCGTCATGGGACGAAGAAACGCTCTTTTTCTCGAAAAAAGAATATATTTTACTTGCAGGACAGTTGTAAATTTTCCGGGAAAGTACATTAGCCTGGAACATTATAACATATATTTAAGAAAAAATAATGTTCGGAAGTAATAAAAAGCGTAATTTTTAGGTCATATGACCAAGCCTTTCATCATTAGAATAAGAAAAGTATAATGAACCAATGAAAAGTTTTATTAACAAGTCACATGACTTGTTATGCTTACGTTACGCGCTGCGCGTCGCGCCCCGGATGACTTCCGGATGCGCTAACGCGGCGCGTCATATGACGCATTACGCGACAACGCAGGTCCAGAATATAGTCAAAATGTCTCCACCAACCAGCGGTCGGAACACAACCCCTTTCAGCAGGCTAAATAGTTCTGTTAAATGACAACAGAAGGGACAGGCAACAAGAACCATCAGTCAAAGAGGGGAGGGCTAGTTCTTCTCTACCGGGTTACATTGGCGCGCTACCGGAACTGATCGAATTGGTAGTCTACAGTGTTTCTGGATGTTTCAGACTGAAGCTGGGGTTAGCATGAGAGCACCACCATTTCGTAGCTCCGTCGTGGCCATTCCGCAACCAATCATGGCAGCCGCTCTTTATCGTTATTTTGGGCGGGGTGGGTGGCGGAGCCGAGCTGTTTTGCAGCCATCATTGTGTGGAGTTCAGTTCATCTCACTAGTTTTGTATTTGTCATGAGGGGTTGTTCCTAATGTTTCTATTTTAGCGAGGTCAAAAAGAGATCCCATTAGTGGCCTACTGATTTTGCTTGATTCCTTTTCTTTTTTTTTACACGATTTTTCGTTATCTGCAAAGACTAAACAGAGTATTGCGACTCTGTGTTTGTTTGTAAATAGAGAATGAACCAAAGAGAACCAATTCTAAAACAGTAAATGCTTGGATAACAATCAATCAAATGGAGAGAGAAGCAGGCACGACGTATTACAACGGGGGCAAAGGCCTGCGTTAACTACCTTTCACTATCTGCAAAGAGAGAGTACTCCTAATAGAAATGAGGGGGGGGGCACCATTCAAAGCAGATCAGTGTGCATAAACACGAAAATGTTTTCACTTACCACGTACTTGACATTCGACAGCTTATGATATTTGCTATTAAAAATCCATTGAAATTCACTGAAAAAACCATAGGTTATAGACCATATATAGTTAGGAATTAGCATTTACAAAACCTTGAAAATTCACTGAAAAAACCATAGGTTATAGACCATATATAGTTAGGAATTAGCATTTAAAAAACCTTATTTTACTCACACAAAACCATTGAAATTCCATATATAGTTAGTTGCACTAACTATATATCGCGCACCCGCAATCCACTGCTGATGATGTCACATATTACATCATTCATGACATGGTCAGTGACATCACTGATGACATCACTGATGACATCTCAAATGACATCACTGATGACATCACTGATGACATCTCAAATGACATCACTGATGACATCACTGATGACATCTCATTTGACATTACTGATCACATCACTGATGACATCATTCATGTGATGATACGATGAACCTCTTCAGACTCTAATATAACCTTAGATACACTCAGTGTAAACAGACACTCACAGACTGTCACTCATCCATGGAGTTACTCACACACCTAGTCAGCCTTGCAAAGAATCAATCACACCTCCATTTCCTCAACTATATAGTTATACCCACCTTACTTATTGAAACATATACTAACACATATTTACTCTCTTATACAATCCCTGATACAAGTTCACAATGATCCATACAGCCACTCACACATTCACTGGCTCTTATGCACAGTTATTTATATATGTCAACTCTCACATGTACTGTGTTTTACATATGTACTTACTTTGACATGTAGCACTGAGATATCCATTCACTCACCAATACACTCATGCACACAGTCAACCGCCCATACAGCTGTTTCCACGTGCACTTTTGAACCCATACATCTAGTGAATCAACTGCTCACACATCTATGCACAGAGTCATACACCTCCCAGCCACCCACACACACACTCAGTCTCCCATACAAATACTTGGGCAACCAATCAATAACCCATATAGTTAGTCATATAGCTAATGATCAACACATTCAGCAGATTACAGAACAACAGACACAATGATGCACAAATTAAAACAGTTTAGTCACTAACCCACGCACTCAGTGAGACACATTTAATCACTCACTCATACAGTCAGTCATGCACCTACTAAATCCTTCATCCAGACACTTATACATCCACTCATTCTTCAATATGTAAGACGTATTTTAACTTTACAGAAACATACAGTCACTGGATGTTGTCATCAGTGATGTCATCAGTGATGTCATTTGAGATGTCATCAGTGATGTCATCAGTGATGTCACTGACCATGTCATGAATGATGTAATATGTGACATCATCAGCAGTGGATTGCGGGTGCGCGATATATAGTTAGTGCAACTAACTATATATGGAATTTCAATGGTTTTGTGTGAGTAAAATAAGGTTTTTTAAATGCTAATTCCTAACTATATATGGTCTATAACCTATGGTTTTTTCAGTGAATTTTCAAGGTTTTGTAAATGCTAATTCCTAACTATATATGGTCTATAACCTATGGTTTTTTCAGTGAATATATATATATATATATATATATATATATATATATATACACTCCCATTGCACCTTAGGCTAAAATCACTCACGAACGGGTGCTTACTTGTCGCGGTACCTTCCACAACCAATTTCAGCTCGCATTCAAACAGTAATGTAGAAAAATAAGCACTTACGGGCAACTTTCTACTGGATCTTTATTCAGACCAAACAAACGTGTTTCGGCGTACTGCCTTCTTCGGTGTTAGCAACATACAGAGAAGACGCCATACTTCATGCCTTCAACATGTGCATTGCAACAAACAAGGAACTGTGTCATTGATGCTATTATCAACGCCAGTTTGTAATGTGTAATTTCAGCATAGATAGCAGTGATTCAACAGCTCAACATTTCATATTTTCCAATTTACACTAGATCAACAGAGGTAATAAATATTGCATATTCATTTTCAATACCCTATGATGTTATTAGCAATGCTGCTATGCAGCTTCACAAAACCATATAGTTTAGTTTTTGCAACAGCCCAATTCTCACTGCCGTATATCGGCTTTTGTTCCGCTATTGCTAGAAGACATACATGGACTCAAACACATTTTCATCAGGGTATAATCTCATAGAGTGAATATCTTGCATTATCTAATGTCCATGCTCCCGCCCTGCCATAGCAAACTTGGTTTGAATGAAAGAGAGAGCAGGAAAACTTGCTCTCTCTTTCAAAATTCAAACCAAATTGCTTTTCCATATGGGGAGCTGCATCTTAGCAGATCCCCATGTGGAAAAGCAATTCCGGCTCCCGAAGGATGCGGGGAGCCGGCGGGACCGTGGGGGGATTGTGGACCCCCCCACGGTCCCCAAGGGAGAGGGCCAACCCCGGGGGATGGGGTCCCTGGGGCTACAAGTGGGAGGTCACACAGCCAGGGCTGAAGAATTCACTGGGCAAAGGAGCTGACACAGACCGGAAAGGCGCAGGAGCCCAGCCATCGTACTGCCCTGCAGCTCTGCCGCATTGGAAGTCCCTCGGGGGGCCGGGAAAGTTTGAGAAGCACCTGGAGCTCATCAGGAAGCGTTCGGGCCGGAGTTCATCGCAGCTACGGTCTTGGTCTTAACCTGAGGGACTGTGTCGGACGTGTGGGGGGTGCCGGTGGTGGCGCAGATAGAGGTCTAATCTCGTTGCTGGTGCCGAGCCGGAGTTCACCGTGGTGGGACTTCACTGCCAGTGCACATACAGACAGACGTGCTCTGCTACACGGGCAGCGGTGCTGCAATCCAGGAGGCAGACGGACTACAGTGCCCAGACTGCTTTGCAGAGTTGCATCATCGACACTGGGCCAAGCCAAGTAGCGCTTAACACCGCCCCCCCCCACTGAAAAGGACACCTTGACCTTGACCTGCCCTATGATCTATTTGCCAGGTACTGTACCGTGGCCATACCCAGGCCTTAATTTTGTGACTTTGTGACTTTGTCTGCAGCGAGCCTGCGTAGATCTTACTTTTTAACAATGAGCAAAAACAAGGGGGTCTCAGGTGTTTCGGGGGTTACAGGAATGTTGGATACTTTCATTATAAGGGCTGAATCCTTACTTACTCATGAGATTCAACTCACAGAGAGGAGGTTATCTTTGGATCCATCCTCCTTACAAAGGCGCTCATCATTAGACATTGCTGCTTGAACTGCCCCCCAAACCTGTTTATCGCCCTCTCCAGAGGGTACTCTGCAGGCCCCTCTCGACCCTGACTATGACCCGAGGGTCTCCATAAAGGATACCTCCAGCGGCCTCAATGAGCCCAGCATAGCTTTAAGGACTCGGACCTCTAAACTTCAATGTGAAGGTACGACAAGAGAGTTACCTGCGAAGCGTAAGCGGGGTATAGCTACAGGTGCATATAAATCAAAAGCACTAAAGGAGCCCCATCGTGCTCACTCCCCATCAATCCAAACAAGTTCTATCGGCATACAGACTTATGATTTTTTTCTCCCTACGTCAAGCATTGCTTCAGAGGCTGCCGTTACAGAGGCCAGTAAGCCTCTTTTGGATAGTGTTTTAACCCAGTTTAAGGATCTTATTGACACTAAATGTTCCCAATTGTATGGGTGCTTAGAACGTATGGACATGGTCCTAAAAAAATATGAACAATTTGAATAGTCAAAATATGCCCTCTCATGTTGCTGTTGCTCCAGGGGAGGGTCTGGTCTTGGATAATTTCTATGTATCAATTAAAGCTCCCCTAGAGAAATTGCTGACCAGAGTACCCGATATAGAGGAAGCATTAAAAAAAGTTGAAAGCGTAGGCTCAGTTAACCACTCAGTTAATCACTTGCAAAATTTTCCAAAACCAACACCCACACTAAATACTGGCAGTTCATCTCATGCCCCATCTCATGCCCCCCAGGCTAACACTCTTCAAACACAAGGCAGGGCACTTGAAGGCAACAAGAGTACCACCAACACAAAATATACTGAAGCCGTACTACACAATAACGCCAGACGTCCTCTCAAGTTGCCAAGGCCGTGTGCAGCCCCTACGGATAGGGAGAACATGGAAGAGGTGAGACTGAACTTGCCCCCAGAAGCCAAGCCGTATATAATAATATTGGCAAAGTTCCATCTCTTACCTCACAGGCTAATGAAACGTGGGCGACATTAAGGACCAAGGCACTCTGCTGGCTCGGAACAAGGACGGGACTAACAGAAGCCCTGTTCACTGAGTTTAAAATGGTAAGAAGAGTCGGATGGGTAGGGACCAGGGAAAAAAACTCTCCCTGGCACTTGTATTGTTCTTACTCTTAGAACGCCCAGCTTGACCCGGGAGATTCTACAAAGACTTGGGAGCACTTATGTGACAACTAAGGATATAAACGTACTCCCCCTGGGATACTTCTACCCTCCAACAGAGCACATCCACCACCAGGCTCGACAGCAGAGGTCTACACATTTATTTATTTATTTATTTATTTATTCCATTTGTATGGCGAAACAGCTACCCTGAGGGTTTCCCGGCGCCTTGGATCATAACTGTTCCGTAGGGTCATACGTTCAGGTATCATTCTTGGTTAAAAAGCCATGCTTTAGCTCCTCTCCTAAATTTCATGTAGTTAGTTTCCAGGCAAAGAGTGAGCGGGATTGAATTCCATAGTACTGGTGCCATATATCCGAAGGAACGTCCTCCTTGTCTTGCTCGCCTGAATCTAGGGACATCAAATCTCTCCTGGTGGATAGACCGGAGGTTCCGGATCGGGGTGTACTTATGGACCAGTTTACACAGATAAATTGGTGCTTCTCCTGTTTTTATTTTATGCATAAAGCATAACGCTTTAAATTTTACTCCGTTGCCTATCTTGAGCCAATGTATTTTTTGTAGATGTTCCGATACATGTGCTCGCCTAGGTAGATGGAGAAGTATCCTCGCTGCCGCATTTTGCACGACCTGAAGTCGACGTGTAATTTCCTTGTTGGCCCCTAGGAACAAAATGTTCCCGTAGTCCAGGCTTGACCCAATTAATGCTTGCACTACAGTTCTCTGTGCCCCTTTCGGAAGTTGCCACAAAATTTTCCTCAACCATTTGAGAATGGCAAAGCAGACTGATGCCGTTTTCGTAACCTGAGTACGCATTGTCAAATTGTCATCTATTATTACTCCTAAATTACTAGCTGAAGCAACGGCTCTCGGGAGCGGCCCCATTTCCGCCGGCCAATGCGCTGGACCCCACAGATCTTTCTGGTTCCCGAATAAGAGTAATTCGGTTTTGTCTCCATTTAGTTTTAATTTCTTGGAGTGCATCCATTGCGCCATGCTCTGTAGTCCGGAATGAAGGGAGGAGGGATTCTTTTTATCAGTTGATGACAAGGAGAATACCAGTTGGGTATCGTCTGCGTACGAAAATATTGTCAGACCAAATTTGTCTGCAATGCACGCAAGAGGGGCAATATAAATATTAAATAACAGGGGACTCAGGATTGACCCTTGAGGAACTCCATGTGGGGAAGTTAAAATCTCGGAGGTGTTGGTTTTAGAAAATACCTGATAAGACCTGTCAGTTAAAACAATTTCAAGCCATCTCAATGCTGTACCCTTTATACCTATTCCCTCCAAAGTTTCTAGTAGTGTTTCATGGGATATCGTGTCAAATGCGGCACTCAAATCAAGAAGAATGAGTGCCGCCGTGCCCCCCTGATCTAACGTTTGACGTATAGCCTCTGTAACTCCTAGTAGGGTGGATTCTGTCGAGTGCCCTGCTCGGAATCCTGACTGTGATGGGTGTAGTAGCTTATTGGTGGTTATGAATTCCCCTAATTGCTTGTTTACATGTTTCTCTAAAATTTTGGAAAACAAAGGAAGCAGTGATACCGGTCTATAATTTGACAGTGTCTCCGGGTCGCTGTTTGCTTTTTTCAACAACGGTACTACCATCGCATGTTTCCATGTCGCCGGTAGTATCGCTTCCTCTAGAGATGCATTTAGCAATACTCTAATGATGTTAAGTATGTCAGGGTCCAGTTGTTTAAAAATGCCAGCTGGAATAGGATCATTTGGGGAACCAGATTTAATGCTGTTAAGTATTTCTGTAAATGACTGTAGGTCTAGGGGTTTCCAGTTCGACAATTGATTCCCGGGAGGGTCTATCCTCACCATGGGATTCAGGGTTCTCTTCGGGGAAAGATGTTGGGCCTCCTCATTTCCAAGGGATAAATTAATATTAGCAATTTTGTCACTAAAAAAGTTCGCAAGGTCATTACACTGTGATGTAGATAATGTTGGCGGTTCTGGTTGGTGGGCGGCCCCTGCTAGATCTTTTAGGACTTTGAATAAGGTTCCAGAATTATTTTGGGCTTCAAGAATAATTCTTTTGGTGAAATCCCCGTTAGTTATCTTACATAGCAGATGGTATGCCTTCAGAGCTTGTTTATATGTTTCCTTCTTTTCCCCATCATAGTCTCTCCTCCAGCTCCGTTCCAATTTTTTGCATTTACTTTTTTCTAATTTAAGCCTTTCGGAAAACCACGGGGCTGGTGGTCTCCCCGAAACCCGTTTGCTCCTTGAGAGTGGAATGGTTGACTCTACAGCTTTGGTTAACCATTGAGTTATTTTGTCCTGTTCTCTGACTTTGAGACTATCTAAATTTAGTTGGGGCTTCAGTTTATATAATTGAGAATTCAGGTCTTCTATCTTTAGTTTTTTCCAACTTCTAAAGTAAGAATTCTTAGGTCTGCTTATCACTTTGTTATCTGTTCTCTTAATATTAAAAATAGTCAGATGGTGGTCAGACCAGATTACCGGTAGTGCCGGTTCACAGATAAGGCCTTCCAAATTTGCAAAAACTGGATCTAGTTGATGGGCCGCTATGTGGGTGGGGCCTGAATTGCATAAATGAACATTAGGAGCTTCCAAATCCGTAAGGAAATTCTGAACCAGTGGGCATGAATGGTCTTCCAAGTGTAAATTCAGATCTCCTAAAATCATAAAAATGGATGCTTCTAATATCAGAGGGGTAATGAATTCCGGGAATGCTGCCACCCAGTCCCTGGCAACACCAGGAGGGCGATATACCAGAATTCCAGTAACCGTGGATTGTGGAGCTAAAGCAAGTTTAAACAGTCCTGCTTCACAGTTGGCCAGTGATAAATCTTCCCATTTACACGAGTATTCTTTCTTAAAAATAATCCCTATGCCTCCCCCAGTTTGATTTACCCTATCTTTTCTCACTATAAGATAGTTTGATGGTAGGGCCATAGCAATGTCGGGACCCGAACTCGCGTTGAGCCACGTTTCGGTTAGAAACAGAACGTCTGGTTTGACATCCATTAAGAGATTAAATATATCCTCCTTATGTTTCGGGAGGGATCTACAATTAATGGTGATAAATGTGAAGTGTCTAGTTACCTCATCATTGATCTTAGTCATATCTTTCCTAACCCAGGCGTTCTCGCCAGTTATTCCTAATGCTGAATGGGAGAAAGCAAACTTACAGTTGTTACAACAGGGCATGCGGTGTTCCATATTCAGTGGATTGCAATATTGGAGCTCCATGGGTCTTAGGGCTAGAAGCTCACTCCGTGAGTATGCGCATAAAGTTGCATTAGGGGCAGGGGTTGTGGCCCCTGGTCCCGGGCGGTCGCGGACGGGCGCAGTCGGGCTTGCCTTTGGCGCGCCTTTGGCGCGCCCGCTGCGTGAACAACACATTGCCGGTTTTTATGTTAATTAGGCAGTGCTCCCGCCCCCCGACCTCTCCCCCGGAAGAATGTCCCTGTCCCGCCTTACTCCCTCCACATCAAGCGGGAAAACCCGTGGTGGACCGGGGAGCGGGCGGACAGGACTGCGGGTGACTGGAGGCTCTAGGTGGCAGTGAGTAAAATTTTAAAAGCAAGTTTAAAATATAGTGCATCTAAAACAACGTTTCATAAAAGTGCAGGCAAATTCATTCAAATTGTGCAAAATAGCAATGTTGTAATCACACCCCCATTATGGCACCTGAAGAACGAATAATAATTTAGCCAATCATCTACAATTTAGTGTACCACTACACAATGGATTTGATATACTCTCTTCCCTGGAAGAAATAGATTGACACAACTATGCATCTAGTCACATAGTGCAGAGCCAGTCTACTGTAAGCTGTCCAGAAGGATTAGTTCCCAATCTAACCCTTCCTGACCCGTGGGATGACCAAAACACTTTTGACGTTTCACAAGAGGACCGTGGCCTAGGTAGAGAGGGGCCACTGGTTGATGCCCACTTATATGCTGAGAGGCCAGGTGACAGCACTGTACCCTGCAATAACTATTAGAGCCCAAATCAGTTAAATATAACGACTCCTCATGCATCCTTTCTAAAAAATAATAGCTTCCCTTCTATTGCCTTTAATGACATCCCTCCCTGTAACAATTGTGATCTATTTTGCAGTAACCGTGATTGTCAGGGCATTTATAGGTCTAGCCTAGAGACCAATATCTCTGGGAATGTTGCTCATAACTCTCCTGGTTATTGTAATCTTCTCGGAAACGATATTAATAATAATAATAAGATCTGTGACATCATCAGGAAATAACCTTACAGTTTTAAGCTGGAATGTCGCGGGGCTCCGCAGTAACCATAGTATTCCAGAATGGCTGGAATTTATGACTGGTTTTGTGATCATAATGGTGCAAGAAACCTGGGCCAACGACCCTATACATCTTAACAGTTTCAAGACCTTCCATCACCGAGCTATTCCATCCAGTCATGGTAGATCAAAGGGTGGCCTCTGTGTCTATGTATGTAACAAATTGGCCAGCAACAGTGTAACAGTAGATTTACCCAATCCATTTTATCAAATTGTCCAGGTTGATTCAACGACCTCTAATTAATTGATCTTAGTAAATTTTTAAAACAATGCTTGTAACTCGGGCATAAAAGTTATTCTGTGTCAACTTGATGAGGAACTGGAAACTATCTTGGGTAAGCGTACAAATGATAGAATGTTGCTTTGGGGGGTGATTTTAATATCCAACCCTGCCAATTGCTGGCTAATAAAGTCTGTGGCATGATTTCTCCATTGGGTGACGTTGTCTCCCACTTTGTTCATTCAGGGTACGGGGAGAAAATTAATGAGCTGCTCTTCAAATATGACTTAGGTTTTACGAACTTGGAGGCTGCCCGGTTGCAGTATCCTGTACATTTGATGGCAGCAGGGGTAAGAGTGTCATTGATTTCCATTTATTTCCCAAACATTATTCTGCACTTGTTCTTAACTTTTCATTACACTATATCGGAATGAGCAATCACTTTTCTCAGAGCTTTGAACTGGCCATTAGTCTTCAGAGCAAGTCTGGTCAAGGGCATATCACGCTTGCCGCGGAGAATATAGTACTGCCCCATTCAAACGGCTTTACCCCGGGTTGGTCCATGGTTGACCCATCTCGATTTTTACAGCAAGTCATTATAAAACAGAGTAGGGCGTTTGAGGTCTGTTTGGATGAGACTGCGGACGCTAGTACGGTCGTGGAGGCTTTTGGACACATTAGTGAGGAGATTAGTGGTGGGTTGATTACCAAACAGATTAGAGGGGCAACGAAAAAGCTAGGATGGTTTGACCATGCTTGCACTTCTGCACACAATAAGTTAAAGAAAGCCTTGAAGGAGTCGCCTAGGAATAACACAGAAGTACAAAACTGTAGGCGGGCCTACAAGCTAGCACTAAAACATCGCAAAAAGGTTCTTAAAGAGGAGGCTTGGGACCGTCTGCAGGAAGCAAGCCAGAATAAAGACTCTAAGTCATTCTGGCGTATTGTAAACTCTCCCTTCTGCTGTGACGATGATAAACACAGAGTAGAGGCAGCAATTACAGAACAAGAATGGGTGGCCCATTTTGCGAAATTATGTATGGGTTCAGCTGAAAAGGACCAATAGAACTCCGTGGCCGGCATGAGAGATATCTCCCCTGGGCCCACTCCAGTGTGGAAGTATTTTGATTTTAGCTTCAAACTGGAGGAGGTGATCCAGGCAATTGGAGCTAGCAAGGGAGGGAAGGCTCCTGGCCCCGACGGGATCCTGATTGACATTTTTAAAGACAACATTGATCTCTGGGGACCTCTTGACCCTGGTCCTGAAGTCTTTTTCGGGAATTTGGTTTTCCAGCATCCTGGTCGAAATCACATATCGTGCCTATATTTAAAAATGGAGACCGCAACTGTCCCGCACACTATAGACCCCTCTCCTTGCTGGACTCGTTGGTCAAGGTGGTGGGGCGTATTGTGCTGGACAGATTGCAGGAGTGGGCAGGCTGTAACAATATTCTGTCCGACTTCCAATATGGCTTTCGCCAGGGTGTTGGGACCAGAGAGCAGGCCATCAACTTGAACTTGCTAGTGAGCAAGTACACACAAATAAAAGGGGGACACTTGTTCCTGGCATTTGTGGATTTGACCTCCGGATTCGATTGTGTCGCCCATGATAAACTTTGGTCTAGTATGGCCTCAATGGGCGTTGACTGTGCTATCGTCAACTTCCTCAGATTCTTGTATTCAATGAGCTCTGCCAAGATCCGATATGGTATGAATGGTGAATGCACAAGCC
This sequence comes from Lissotriton helveticus, assembly GCF_964261635.1. NCBI lineage: Eukaryota > Metazoa > Chordata > Amphibia > Caudata > Salamandridae > Lissotriton > Lissotriton helveticus. The sequence continues at coordinate 810,189,859 of NC_136070.1, forward strand.
CTGTTGACATTAAGAAGGGGGTCCGTCAGGGGTGTGTGCTCGCGCCGTTCTTATTTAACTAATATATCAATGGTTTGGCCAGCACCCTTGTGGACTCCTGTATCGATCTGCCCCAAATCGGCAATAGGCCAGTACCAATATCATTGTATGCGGATGACGCTGTACTTATGGCCCGCACCCCCAATGCCCTTCAGCATCTTTTAGATAAATTTATAAATTTTATGGAGAACCTAGGTCTTTTATTCAATATAGGTAAAATGTACGTTATGAAAGCTGGTCGAAAGCTAGCCAATGGAGGCAAGATTTTAATAGGAAATGAGATTTTACCCCAAACATCAACTTTTTCATATTTGGGAATCCAGTTCAATAGTAATGGTAACTGGAAAAGTGCAGTGAAATCGAGAAGAATGCAGCTCCTCAGATCAATTGCGGGTCTGAAGAATTTTTCCAGGAAAATGCGACGTAAATCTCCCAGGGCTATGATGAGCATTTATAACGCCAAATGCCGATCAGTAGCGATGTACGGCTCTGAGTTGTGGGGACATGTAGATGTTGATTCCTTACAGCTGGTTTCTTAAAAATCTTTTTGGGCTCCCAACCAGTTGCTCAAACTTCGTGTGACATGCAGAGTTGGGCGTAACTTATCTAGAAGATTTAATAAGGGTGCAGCCAGTGCTCCTATGGCACAAGCTTTGGACATCGGACCACACAGGCTTTAACAGAACCATCGTACAGGACTGTTGTGGTGCCGACCATGCATTGAAAATTCCATGGCTGAAGTTCATAAAGAATTTTATGCAGGATATTTGTCATTCTGAATACTACGATAATCCTGAATCTTTGTTGCACTTATCAAGAGCATCCTTAAAGAAAATATGCCTGAACAACTTAGAGGAAAAGTGATTAACAACAGAACTTGTGGGGGAGGAGCTACGCTAGCAAACTAGATGGCCGCTTAGGCTCCCGGCTCCGCCGACCTCCGTCTCCTGCCAGATGATCCTGTCATCCATCGTTTGTTTAAGCCCGACCTCCGTGTGGATGAATCGGTGTACAATCCGATGGTGCAATCCCGAGAATTTTACCGGCTTGGTTGACGGAGTTACGTCGGGTTACAGTTTGCGGCCTAGCCCAGCTGGAGAGCCGGGGCCACGAGTACTGGCTCAGCCGGGTTACAGTTGAACAACATCGGCCGTGGGAATCAGTCAGGGTCCGGTCTATCGCTGTGGAGGTTGTTTTTGCCAGATTTTGACGGCGGTCATTTTGATTGACTAACATTGAGGGAGTGGCGACGTGGCACGACTTCGGCTGTGGGCGGAGGTCCCTGTCCCGTGGACCCGGTTTTCCCCCCGCCGGTGTTCGGTGGGTCGGGGTCTTCGCTCGCGGTAGCGGAGTACAGATCGCTGCCGCGGAGAACGATAAGTCGCCCTCGGATGCCGTCCGTTCCGCTCTTGCCTGTTTCCCCGGAGAGACTGGGCTCTCTTGGAGAAGTGATTATGGTCGATACCGAGCGAGGAGTGATGGACCGGATGGAGTGTGAGCCGTCGCTGAAGAAAGTACTGGCAGCCATTGGGGCACTTCACTCACATGTGGATGCCCTGGTTCACAAAATGATTGCGGGTCTACTTGAGACGGGGCTTGTGAGATCGGACTCTGCTCCACTGCAAGAACTACAACTAGCTAAGATTCCCACGATGACCATTTTAACTCCGGACGAGGACCCCGTGCGATGAGAGGTGTCGAAGCCTTTGGTCAGTGTATTGGATAATCCCGAGCCTGGCGCTTCGAACTGACGAGGGGTGAAAGGAAGCCCTCTAGGGTGTGGTCACAGGTCACAAACCACCCCGCTGTGGTCATGAGCCGTGGTCACATGTCATCGACGCACCACTTCACTGAGGAACAAGGAACAATGATATGAGATAACAAAAGATGACATTTGAAGTGGCATTTTATTCGTTAAGTCTTAAGTACATCAGAAAATGCATTTATAACCCATGCAAGTTTAACATTCCAAAGAGATCCAAGGTGCAGAAGGACTGGGATCTTTTAAAAAAGGCACAATTGACATTAGTTAGGGAGAGCAGAACACTCTACAAAGTCTAGTGCCTAGAAGCACCCCAGCCATAGAGACTATCCCAGCAGGCCCTAATAGTTTAAGGGAACCTAAGAATGCAAGGATTTGGGTGTGAATGGAAAATACAGAGCATGGACAGACATTTAAGAAGACAAAAGTATTATCTGACTTAGGGAGCCCACCACCTGAGAGAGAGGAATTGACACCCTAAGTCAGACAATCGACTAGCCGGAGAGCTTGCATGCAAAAGTCGCATTAGCAGAACTCTGGCTTCAGATTTGATGGGCTGAATCTAATAAACCTGAAAATGCGGAACCAGGTTCTATGGTGACATACTGGCCTACGCCCATTCAGTGCAGGCGGTCTAACCACATGTGTTCTAGGACACCGGAAGGACATCTTCAAAGAACATTTTGTACATTTGTGACAAGAGAACATTGTGTACATTTGTGACAAGAGAGCATTGTGTACATTTGTGACAAGAGAACATTGTGTACATTTATGACAAGAGAACATTGTGTACATTTATGACAAGAGAACATTTTGTACATTTGTGACAAGAGCAATGGGGCTTGTGAAAGGCTACTGTACTTTTCAGGTTTGCTCAATTGCCTCACTGTGTTCAGCACATCAGAAATGCACGTTTAAAACTATTTAGGCCCAGTGGATTTTGTTAACATAAGGCGGTGGCCTTTGGCCTTTGGCTTGGGCCTACAAACCCGGGATTCAGGGTATCCGTGGGATTTCATTTGCTGATTTTATATGGTGAAAATTGGTCATTTTAGTCTATTTTCAGATTTCGTCAAGTAGGGCTCACATCAGACCTTCATCCTACCAAGGTCGATAAAAAAGGCCCCTCTATCAGAACGGATTGCTAAGCCTAACATCGCTGTTGACTGTGGGAGGACTAATCGGTGTTCCCTTCCCGGAGACTCCTGTTGGTAACTGTTCTCGGACTGCAACAACATCTTTTCCCTCTCTGGCAGTTACAGTCGTACGGTCGTGGAGGAAACAGCACTGGGACTTTCCGTCAATGAGGGAGCTTTTCGGTGCAATGGGGTTCTCAAAGACTTAACATTTTTGATTCGTTTCGGACTGAATTTTTCTGAACTCTTTTCGCACTCCGATTCTCCTGTGGATGCGGTGGTTCTAGCGGGAGGGGTTCGCATGATAGATCGGAAGGGCCAAGGCTGAGATTGATTGACTGGATTTGATATTGTGGCCTTAATGGATGTGGGATTTGCTACTGTTGTGCCTACGGAAGGTTGAGCGGTGTTTTACAGCTCACCCTGATTTGCTTTTTCTGTGTTTTCTGATAGATTCTGGTTTCCATCGCAGGGGTTGCTTGTTTCTGGCGGGGGGAGGGGGGACCGGGAGCCGTACGGAAATGCCCTCCCCCATTTTCTACTTTTAGAATTTAGTTAGATGGGGCGACAGGCACACTGCTAGTTGGGGTTAGGGCGAAAGCCATATGCAGGGGTGCAGGGTGGAGGGGAGGGGTTTATTGTATTGTCTATGTTTTTGTTTTTATGTTCGATATCCTATTCATATCCTGATATTGGGTGCCTTCCTGATGGGTTATCCTGCTAGGTGGGTGGACGGGTCCTGGGGGTGGTAGTGTTTACACGATTTTCTACAATGTGTTGCCTTTTATTGCTGGTAGCGGTTGTTGTTTTGTCCACTGCTCTATCGTATTACGCTCTCCTGCCACTCGAAATTGCCATACTCATGATAATCCTGTTCCTATGGGTAGTGGGCTTGTGAACAATGCCGATTAGATTGGACTTATACTTATTGTATTTTATACGGCCGCACGCCAATTCCATATCATGATTCATCTTCTGCCTTAGGGGTTATCCGTCTATTACTCGCCATATGTTTGTATAATTGTTGCTTATTCTATGATGTAAGGCACCTGCCGTTTGTTTTTCTTGTTTTTCAATTAATAAAAAGATTTATAAAAAAATAAAAAACAGAACTTGTGTAGCCCACCGTACAATATAACCAAATGGTACTGACCTGTTATACGATGCAACCATATTTAATTGGTGTTTTAAATGCTCAACATAGATTTGTATTGACACGTTTTAGGCTAGATATTTTTCATCGTTTGACAACCTTTCCCACTACCATCAATTGGTCTCGTCAATTAATATGCTGTCCTTGTGATCAGATCTCTAAGCAATTAACTATTCATGTACTGTTTTTCGGCAAATTTTATACAGACATAAGGACTATTTTTATAAAGCCTCTAATGAAATCGTTACATTTTAGACAATGCAGACCAGCCTACTTATACCTACAATTGCTTCCGGACTTGTTTACATGTGTGGTAGTGGCAAGATTCTTGAGATCTGTCATCACTAAAAGGAAGTTTTTAACTGCTGTATTTTAAACTGGCAAGCATTTTTACGGTACCTTTTTTTTACGAATTGATTAACTCTTCTCATTTTTAAACCTGTACTGAACTGTAAGATTTTATGATTTTTTGTTTGAATCGAATAAAGTTGATTTGAATTGAATTGAAGTGGCCCGGGAGGAGGGCCACGCGGCCCCCTCCCCAAAATTAAAACATTTTTTTTTTAAGGAACAAAGGCCGGCCCTGGGGGATGGGTCCCCGGGGCCATAAATGGCCTAAGGAGGGGGGCAAGGCAGCCCCCCTTCAAAAAAAAAGAATAATAATAATATGGCCATGCCCCAGGGGATGGGGTCCCCGGGGCAGATTTTGGCCTCGGGAGTTGGGCCACGCAGCCCCCTTCCCAAAATGTTTAAAAAAATAAATTGGGGGCATGCCCTGGGGGATGGGGTCCCCAAGGACAAGAATATTTGGAAAAGAAGGGGGGCCACACAGCCCTCTTCTTTAAAAAGAAAAAAAAAAGACCGGCATCATGCCAGAGTCCACGCCCCCTCCTTTGAGCACTCTGCAAACGCGCCCCCCTGGTACGCTTGCAGATGGGGAACGAATTCCCCTTGAATACTGGGGGTCCCCGTGGGCAAATTAGCCCACGATGAACCTCCAGTATGCGCCGGGGGCTGCGTTGCAAAGATGTGTTTGGAGGCCACGCCCCTTTTTACACCTCGCTACAACGCAGCTTTGTGGTGCTTAATGGAGGTACCTGGTGGGCTAGTTGCACCCCAGGGACCCTCAGTATTCAAGGGGAGTTAATCCCCCAACTTAAAACGCACCACAGGCGTGTTTTCGTAGTGGTGAAGGGAGGGGGCGGGGCCTGAGTTGACATGTGTGCAAACACACCCTGTGGCGCGGTTTAAGTTGAGGAATTCATTCCTCTCCAATCCTGAGGGTCCCTGGGGGGCAACCAGCCTACCAGGTACCGCCAGTAAGCGCCACGGATCTGCGCTGCAGAGTGTTGTAAAAATGTTGTGGCCTCTGAACACCTCTCTGGAGGTACCTGGTGGGCTAGTTGGCCTCTAGGGACCCTCAGGATTGAGGAGGAATTAATTCCCCAACTTAAACCGCACCACAGGGTGTGTTTGCAGACATGTCACTTCAGGCCACACCCCCTTCCTTCACCACTGTACAAACGCGCCATGTGGCGTGTTTTAAGTTGGGGGATTAATTCTCTTTTAATACTGAGGGTCCCTGAGGGCCAACTAGCCCTCCGGCTATCTCCAGTATGTACCAGGGAGCTACGTTGCAGACAGATGTTCAGAGGCCACGCCCCTTTTTACAACACTCTGCGCTTACTGGAGGTACCTAGTGGGCTAGTTTGACCCTAGGGACCCTCAGGATTCAAGGGGACTTACGGCCATATTATCAAGGACAGGCGATACATTATCGCCGCTTTTATCGGCAGGAAACTGACGATAAAGCGGCGATAATGGCCTTGATAATATGCTCTATGAATTCCAATCGAAGCCCATGTTAGATGTGAACAAACAATGGACATACCAATACCACTTACAACACACCTATTTAGTAATTCCAAGATCTGCACACACATCCACTCATTCATCAACAGTCATATACAGACACTCATACATGTACTCAATCATCATATGTACTCATACACCAATACATCCTGTTACACAATGACACTCATCCATAGAGTTACTCACACACATAGTCACACATGTAAACAAAGTATCAAACATCCATTACATTGCATATACAGTTATACACACACCGCCACACTTACTGGTACAGACACTTACAAGTACTTACTCGCTTAAGCAATCACTTATAGAAACACAGACTAATTTAGACAGGAACTCTACCAATCTCTCACTCTCACATATACTCACTTATATACACCAAAACTCACATATACTAGTTTGAAACATATGTAGTTACTCATAAAGACACTATTGAGACAGGCATTCACTCACTAACACACCCATACACACACTCATCCACCCATACAGTCCTGCAAACATACTGTCTCAACACATACAAACAGTGACGCACTCATTCATGCATCTATGCACTTAGTAATACCCCCACTGAACCATACAGACACTCAGACACTCATACTGATAGTCGAAAAACAAACTAATAACCTATATAGATAAGTGTAGTAATCAGGACAACACAGGCATGATGAAGTCAACATAGTTTTATTGAAGAGTAGATAAAGCAGGTAAGAAGGTCTCTGTAAGCTCCATCAAGAGTCCCTCAACAGTCCCACCGGGCGCAGCCTGCTAGCTGCTCAGCCCCATCCATCCAACTGTCATTCTGCTGCAATCACCCAAGCATAGTCATAGTTCACAGATGTGCTTGACAGCCTCATGGAATTCACCTGTCCTCCTACTAGCCATTATGGTACAGGCACTTCAATTTATCGCAGTTTGGGTATTTTGAAGTTCAGCTTGCAGACATTGCAATTATTTTATCAGTTAATACTTGCTCAATCGTTACTGAAAATTTCCTCACACATACTCATTGTATTTACCATTCATCATAGAAAAGTATTGCTTCCATCGACACAGGTGTTTACATGTTGCTTTTTTATTACTGTGGTGAAATACCAAACAAGCATTCACAATGCTAATAGGTCTGGCTTTAAATGAATGTTGTATGGGAATGTGAAGCATTACAAGTAAATTACATGGGAATAAATGTGTATTTGTGTGGAAGCAAAAAAACTAAAGAATAATATTGGTGTAAGTTAAAAGATCAAGTGACAATTGTACTGCCAAGCCAGACATAAAAATCCATGTAGGTTAATGACTGCCCTCTTCCCATCTGTGCTGCAAACAGAGAAAAACAACATAAATTATCTAGTTGTCTAAGACACTTTAATAGCCTTCTAGTTATGTGTGTGGCCACGGAATTTCAAGCTTAGGCAGCTGGATAAATAAACAAAATTATCACAGCTTCATTGAGGGCAAGCACTTTTTTGTGGAAGCACACAACTTCTGCCCAATAAAAACATGAACTACTGATTCCCAAAGCCCCTCTTAGTGATGCTCACACAATTGTCTGGTGACAGCTGCCCTCCAAAGTCAGACCATAAAAACATAATCCTGTTGGTTCAGGTAGCTGATTGACTTCTCTCCTGCGCAGAAGAATTACGATTCTCCAATTAGTATGCTAAGAGAATGTTGATTTCATTAAAGACTACGGAGGCTAACATTATGCAACAAGATTTTATTGCTGACCCAACATGCAGCCCTTTAAAGAATAGTACTACATCGTAAAATATTAGACTGTTCATAAGGGACTATAAGTATCCAGCGCACAAAGTCATCCTCTTCTTTTTGCTGCGTCATAAAAGAAACAAGACGCCTCTGTGATTTCTTTTGCATTCTATGAAACATTATCTGAGGACAATGGAGAAGAAAAACAACTCACAGTAAATGAAATCCAACCAGTGAACATCAAAATTGTAGAAAACCAACTTCAAAAAGCAATACTTTTTTCTACAAACATTTACACGAAGGTATAATGGATTCCACACTCTTAGAATGCTCACCTTTAAATCCCTCTTCTCAAGGGTGTGGAGGGTGGGATAATGTTAGCCTCCATAGTCTTTAAAGAAATCAAGATTCTCTGAGCATACTAATTGGAGAATCACCATTTCATTACAAGACTGGAGACTACCATTGTGCATGTGTAAAGCCAGCTAAAGCTTTATTAATAGCATGCTCTACTGGTCTCAAACAAAACTTTGCAAACGTCTTTGCATTCGACCAGGCGGCTGTTTTAAGTATTACAGGCAGGGAACCACCTGACCAAAAGACTTTACTAGCCATGGCCTCTATTAAGGAATGGGCTCCAAACCTTAAAATGTTGACACCAGCCTCGCTCATAATTGTGTGCACCCATCTGGCCAGTGTGGCGGCAGATACAGGTTTATAAGGTTTTACGTAGGATCTAAGAAGTTGATCAATGCCATGTGACATAAACTCCGAGATTTTGCTCTCGTACTACTCCATACATCTTACCACACATAATTTCTCACAATCATGGAAAAAGGGGTAGAAGACTGAATCTGTCATAGTCTTTGTTCTTTTCCAAACATCAAAATGTACACCATGTGTAGTGCTTTGATGTCTGAGATTCTTCTAAAAGAAATTAAACATAACAAGGTTGACAATGTCATTGATATTTGCTTAAGGGAAAGTAAGTATTGTTTGGCCAGGAGCTAAAGAACTTGAAAATCAAGTAAACATCCCACAGTGACTCATAACGTACCCTAGGTGGTCTCTTTAGCCTCACACCCTTCATCACTCTTCTTATTAGAGGATTACTACAGATTGCAAAATTATTAACCAAAGCATGACCAGAGGAAATTGCAGTTCTATAACAATTGATTGTCCTATAGGAAAGGCCAGAGTTAAAAAGCTTTGCTAGATAATTGGCTATCCACTGTACAGGGACTTCCTCAGGATCCTGATCCCTTTCCATGCACCAACCAAACCAATTTTTCCAAACACCCCTGTATCTTTTTCTTGTTCGGGGGGCCCATGACTCATCCAGTAAACCGTTAGCTTCTCCTGAAAGCCATGAATATCTACTTGATCCCCTGAAATCCTCCAAAAAACAAGGTTCATGTTCCCCTCTAAGACTAAAGGGTGTTCCTCTCTGTCTAAACCCTGTAGTAGATCCAAGGATACCAGAACCAGGCGTGGAATATCACTCCCGGGAACCATACCTGAGACCTCCAGAAGGGACTCACTAGGATAATGCTGAAACATTCTAGTCTTAATTTCTACAACACTCTCTGAATCATGGCAAACAGGGGAAAGGCATATCCCTCATTCTTGCCCCAGTGTTAGAGATAATTATCCACAGCTGCTGCTTTTGGATCTGGTCTCCACCTGAAATATAACAGTACTTGGAAGGTTAGTATGCTTGCAAATAAATCTATGTGAATTGCCCCCATAAGTCTTGTATTAGAACGAAAACCTTTGCCTGTGGCATCCAATCGCTAGAATCCTGGAGAAATCTGGAATTCCAGTCTGCCCTTACATTTTGAAGACCTGGAAAGTATTTAGCTCTTAACACAATTTTGTGTTCCCAACAAAAATACCAAATTTGTTTTGCCAACTCTGCCAAGGCTTTCATCCTTGCACCACCCAATTGGTTTATGTATGACTCCGCTCTGAAATTGTCTAATCGAATCAGTGTGTTTGAATTTTTCAGCAAATTTCTGAAACTCATTAAGGCATTCAGATCAGCCAGCATCTCCAAATAATTTAAATGGAGTGACTGCTCTTCCTGTGACCATTTCCCACCTGTTTTTAAAATGCCTAGCCGGGCTCCCCAGCCCGAAGATGGTCTTGCCATACAATGCTTCGAGATTCTGTAGCCACCATTCCAGATCTTCTAAAGCATCCTCTGATAGAGGGAGAGAATCCCCATACCATAAGCCTTTCCTAAACCCCATAGCTTTCAATCTCTGTAGGCCCCTGTAGTGTAGAGGGACAGGGCAAATGGTATGAATGGAAGATGACAAAAAAAGCAGAACTCTCACTAGATCTCTCAGAAGAATTGATGTTTTGCACAAAACTGATCTCATCTCCTTCTTTATCTTTGTCACTTTCTTGTGTGGAAGAACGAATTGCGGTACAATTGAATTTACTTGGAACCCCAGAAACCCTATGTTCTCCATGGAGACCATTACAGATGTCTCTGAGTTCTATCGTCCAAGACAGATGCTTCAGAAGCTCCAATTTGTCCTGATACATAATGAGGATATTCTCCAATTATATGATTAGACAAACTCGACTCTGTCTGAGGTAGCTTACCACAGGACAAATCACCTTGGTGAAACACCATGGAGCCGAGGACAGCACGAACGGCAGGCAGAGGAATTGATAAATAAGGCCCCTCCATGAGAAGCATATATATTTCTAGCTGTCCCTGTCCATGGGTATCATGAAGTAAGAATCTTTGAGGTCCAATTTTAACAGCCAATCCGTGGCCTGCAAAATACCCCTCAAAAGATGGACACCTTCAATCTTGAAATGTCCGTAGATTAGAAATATGTTTAATTCCCTTAAGTTTATAACAGGGCACCATCCTTTGTCTTTCTTTTTCACCAAAGAAACCATGCTCACAAAGCCCCCTGCCAATTCCTGTTCTGGGACCTGAATTAATGCCCCTTTGTCAAACATTTGGGATACTTCTGAGTCTATGAGCGACCTTTTCTCTGCATCCAAAACCAACAATTTGGGTTTTATCGTTTGGGCTTGATACTCCCAAAATTCTATTCTGAATCCTCCAACAGTTTCCCAAGTGTCCTGTGCTATTTTTCCCAATTGTGGATAAACAATCTTAACCTTCCTCTCATCTTGACGAGGGAAGGAGAGGTACTGCTCTGCTTAATATCCTGCATTTGAGGTCCTAGATCATCCTCCACGGTTTCTTGATATTCACCCTCCCGGGGTAGAAGTTTGAGTTTTGGCGGTAACCTCTGCCGTAGGTACCCAAGCCTCTTTGTTCTTGTGGGTAAAACTGGGACCTAAAGGCTCCAAGACTGAGAGCCAGTCCCCTTCTGTCAGGCCATCCAAAAATAGCCTGCGAGCCAAATACTGTGCATGCTCGTTTGAGCCTCACTAAAGGATTTGAAGAAGGAAACCTATTTTCCTCGTGACTTTACAAAGGTTTCCATGAAAAGGAGGTCTTAGAATTACCCATGTCCTCTTTAGCTTAGGATTCATCCTCATTAATACTGCCTTCCTTCTCTCCGTAATCAGGATAGCATTAGCATTACCCAGCATACATATGATCAGTGGCGTCACTAGGGTTGGTGTCACCCAGTGCGATAACTCATGGTGCCACCCCCCGTGCAGTCCACACCCCTCGCACCCTCCTAGTGACGCCACTGGTTGCTTATACAAGATGCCGTGTCTAGCAAACGTAGCTCCCACCGCAGAGTTTAACAACAACATTTTGAATACAAAAGAATGCGATGCTGTAGTGTACATGTTGAGCAGGCCTTATATAGCTCCAGCTTACAAGATGCGCCTAGTTTGCCAGTCCTACCGGTTTAAATTGTGAATTTCATTCTGCATTACGGTTACTGTAATGTAGGCCACAGCGTGAACTTTCATTGTAACAAAGTCCCTCGTCTGTGTTTATTCTGACAGTGAGCATGACTTCATGCAGTTCCTGCACCAGTGTCAGAGCTGTTAACCACGACTACCTCCAAATATTCAGATCACTTGTCAGAAATGCATCTCCACCATCCCCTGGCGCACCTGCTATGCAAGAGCATGTGTAAATAAAGGAACAGAAACGCGTTCACTAAACAAATGCCAGAACTATCTGCTTCGGCAGCTCCTTGCTCCGTACACCCCTGAGAGAGCCCTCAGACCCTCCAACGCGCCATGGGCTCGAGTTCCCTCCATTAGAAGGGCAAGCAGTGGAGGGCAATCCTTTGGCTTCAGTGCAGCCAAACTCTGCAACTCTCTTCCCAAAACAATAAAAGAGGAGAGATCGGGCAGTGCAACGGCGCAAAGTGCTTGAGAGAGAGAAATGCACATTGCAGATCGGGGCTTGGTACTCACAGAGACCGCTCGAGCCGGTACTTGTCAACATACTTCTGCAGCTTAAAGGCCAGTCCTCTTTCTCTACCACTTTTATAAAAAGTACTGTACAGTAAACCTCCACTAAACTCTTTGCAGCTGCACAGATATTACTTTTGAAAACTCTCCATTAGAATGAAAGTTACAAGTCAAAGGCTAATATCTAAGGCGGCCTGTAGGGGCCAAAAATATGTCAATTGGAGACGCTTAGGAAAACGCAAAGGAGGCGTGGATGGCGTGATTTAGGGAGCAGCGACACATGACGGGCACTGCTGAGCATTTGAGTACCTTCGAAAGAATTGGACTACAAAGCCTCGTGTTAGTGTTGTTACTGGAAAGAAGGCGCCCCGCTTGTCATTATCCCTTTGACATAAAAGAGGGAGTGTCTTGGCATCGAGAAGGTGCATTCTGAAGTATTCTGATGTTATTTATGAATAGTATTTTGGTGTCACGGGTGTCACCCCATGTGATGTGTCACCCGGTGCGGTCCGCACCACCCTAGTGTTAAATATTAGAATGCGATGTGAACATTACCGGCGCCATCTTGTCCCACTTAGGCCTCTGCGAGCGCATAAGCGGCAGCCATCTTAGACACTGTGGCCATTCCGTAACATTGCCGATTGCCTGCACGTCTCCCCGACCTCACAATCATCCCCCACACGCTGGCAGCCCCCAAGCACACATGCTAGAGTCATAAAGCATCCTCAGCGCGACCCTGCCCCGGAGGCACTTCCCGTGCCAAGCCCACATGCCCTTTCATCCCTTGCGCACGAACAGGCCATTCGATAGTCAACTCCCCTGCACCTGGCTGTTCGATCCGATCCCAGGCCATAACCAACCCCTGCTGATAGAGTTTATTGCCCCCGTACAGTAAGATCTCGCCTCCCATCAAAGGGGCCGGAATTAATCAATGACACGACTCCATGAGATCCGACCGATTGCGCGTGTTTCAGCTCCTGCCAGAATGCCCAGCTGCGCGATAGCAATCACCTACTGAGACCGGGGTGGGGGACAGTTACTGTTGATATGTGTGGCAACGGGCCTGAAGCGGGGATTCCGAAGATGGTTTAAAATGCATCAAAGTAATGCCAGGAATGTGTTACACTGCAATAAAACGTTACAAATGTATAATGTATATAAAAGGCCAGGCCACAGAGATGCAGTTAGAGCACCTTGAGACGACACCCCGTTTGTCTGACCAGACGTGTTTTCCTTCGAAGAAATAAATCAGTTTCCTGCTTTCCAGCTTCCAGCGCCCGCCTCTTTATTTGATAAATACGGAGTGAATTAGAGGCGACTAACGCCAAGCAGTGCTTGAGGATATCTGGGGAAAATCTGCTTATTCAATAAGTGGCGTCCCAACGCGGGGCCCATCAGTGACACGTGGGTCCAGTGAGAGAGGTCCTAACGACGGAGTGAAAGACTGCAATGGTCGGGAAGAGCTCCTGCTCGAAAGACCCTCGTCTGGCAGCCGGTCATCCGACCTTCACTGGTTCCGAACAGACCTCTCTCGAGTGATCTACGGTCCTGACTGGGATCCCACAGGAGTGCCGCGGCAATAACGGAGAATAGAGGATGACCGGGCGCTGGAAGTGGAAGACGAGAAACAGTCCATACGGTCCGGGTAAGGTCGTGCAGCATGATTGTTTGTTTGGAAAATACTAGTGTTACTCATTGATTGGTTCGTTTAGCCTTCGTTGCTACTCAATATAATGGTTCTTTTTGAGATATTCTCTGTTTGCAAACAACGAAGAATAGAAATATTCTGGCTAGTCTTTGCAGGTAGTGAACGATAGGTAGTGAGGACCTTTGTCCACCATTATTTGAGATCTTCACTTGTCCGATATACGTCATGCCTATCTTCTCCCCACTGATTGGTAATTGGTTCAACCCGGATCGTTTATTAGAGGTAGATCATCCAGCTCCACTGGAAGGCACCCCTAATAAGGACATGTTTGTTAGATATGGACTAGCTTACAGTAAACTATGGCATAAAAATACTAAGAAAGATCGAGAAAGTCAGTGGCCACTGATGGGATCTTTAGACCTCGCTAAAATCGAAGCGCTAGAGATAGCCCTTCGCAAAAATAAAACCACGCCAACCATGCTTGATAGTCTCGGCATGTGGCAAAAAGAAGCAACGCAACGTAAGAAGAGAGACGAAGCAAAGATCGATAAAGAGCTACGAAAAGCATCTCACTTAGCTGGTAAAAAGTTGGAAGAAGAAATAAAGGAAAGAGAAAAAGCTAGAAAAGAACGAGAATCAGAAACCTCAGGCCAATGCCCTGTCAGAACACCCTCAGCGCTTTACCCTGAGCTCCCATCAAAGCATAGGACAGAAGATGATTTACTCTTAGGTCCCCCAATCATCTATATGCCTCCTCCTTATGCCCTTACCCATCCCTTAGTACAGCACCTAGAACCCCAGAACTTAACCCTAGGTAGTGCCAGGGCCTCGGTACCCACGGCCTCCGCGCCGACTGAGCCTCTCGTACTAAACACCTTGTTAAAAGGCACCTCAGAAAAGATCGAAACCAAAGAGAAAGAACCGGCGAGAATTCCCCGTTTGAGCAAAACCGAACGGGCCGGCATCGAGAAAATAGTTAAGACCTTAGTTGATAGGAAAGAAGCCGAAGAATATATAACAGACATGTGTAACTCTTTCACTGGCAATTACAAACAACACTTCGTCGTGCATTTTTGTTATCACACCCTCACAGCGTACGAAGAAAAATACAAGAATATAGGACCTGATCGACTCATGACTCTATATAGAAAGGTGGACACGGGAGACGAGAGCGAATGTGACGTAGCAGAACTCTTCTCCTACACCCTAGAAGTCTTCCGCCACCTTATAGAACAAGGGCGAATAGTCAAGAGCACCACACCTGTAATAGCTGAACCCCCGATTGAGAAATTAGACAATATGATGCCCATAAAGGAAGCTGTCCCCTATTGGGTTCCCTCTAGAGGCCAGGGAACTCACGCCGACATAAATCACCAGGACGCAAAAGGAAGAGTAGTTTACAACTGGGTAGTCAAGTCAAGTCAAATCCACTTTATTCGATTATTTTAAAATCATAAAAGTATGCTATTCAATCACATAATAAAATCAGAAACACAAAAGATATATACAAGTTACTTTACAAAATGTACAGTTCATATATACAGAACACACAGTGGTGTCGAATTGATAACTAATCATATTATACACTATAGTCAGTGATACAATACAAAATTACAAACAACAGAATTAATTTCATGTACAATCTCAATTAGTTGGTAGAATTGATTTATTTATTTTTTATTTTTTTGAACCCTCTATGAGTTAGTAATGGGGTAATGAACTTTTTCCTGGCTCCCATATAAAATGGACAAAAAAACACAAAGTGCATCGTGTCCTGGTATGAGTGATCGTCACACTTGCAAGGGGCAGCTTCCTCTGGTTTACACCACTCCTTGAAGATTCCCAATACCAAGTGCGACTGATTGAATCGAAATTTAGTGAGCAACCATCAATGAAAGGGTTTGATGGCAATAGACAGGTACGGTTGGATAGACAATGACAATATCAGCATAAAGTGAGCCCTCACAGTTGGTTTGCTAATTACTATTGCTTCACGGTCCAGTTCTCTAGATTTAAAAAAAAATGTTTTTACCCAGTTAATATCAGCCTTAGTTAGACTTTCTGGGTTTGTGTAAATCTCTGGACGTCCCAGATAATTAGATGTTGATTTAATAAAGGACAGCCATTGTATTTCCACCACTTTGTCAAGTAACATACAGTCCCTGATGATGTTATGGTTCAAAGTAAGATTGGGATTCGACCAGGTTCGTATCCATTGCAAGATGGGGGCCATGCTCAATAAATCTGAAATATATCCCATCCCGAGCTCCAGATGTACTGCATAACTAACAGTTGAATGGGGAGGCCTAAAAGGGCACGTAGGAATTTATTTTCTTCTCTCTGAATGAGAGCTGTGTCCTTGAAGCCCCATATTGCTGCCCCGTACCTTGCAATGGCCATACTTTTCGCTTTATATATAGACAAAATTGCCTCCCCTGGTTTACCACCCAATCTCTTTGCAAACCCTAAAATAGCAGCCGCAGATGTTCTTACGGCGGCTACTTTATTCAGGACTTGGGGTGCCCATGAACCTGCATCGTCGAACACGACCCCTAGGTAAGTGAAGACTTTTACTTTGGTTATTACCGAATCATTACAAGAGACTGTTTTAAAGGACTTTCTTCTATTCCCTAGTGACATGACATGCGATTTTTCTGTGTTGATAACTAGGTCTAGTTTTTTCATAAACTTCCCGAAAGAATCAAGGAGTCGTTGTAGGGCATTTGGTGTTCTAGCCAATAACACTGTATCGTCCGCGTATAGGAGGACAGGAATGGGCGTTCCTCCCATATGCGGAATGTCAAGCGTTGCAGTTACCAAGGCATCTTCCAGGGAGTTCATATAAAGTGTGAACAGCATTGGGGCCAATATGCACTCTTGGCGCACCCCCCTGCCAGATTTAAACTCAGACGTACACTTTCCCTCTTGTGTCATTCTAATAGATGCAGACAGGTCTCTGTGCAATTCAGCAAAACAATTCACCAATGCCTGGTCAAGCCCCAGCTCCAGGAGCTTCATCCACAGCTTTGACCTATTGACTAGGTCAAAAGCTGTGGATAAGTCCATAAACGCCAGGAAGATTGATCCTTTAGTCGCAGCCGTGTACTTATTAATTATAAGGTGTAGGTTTAGGCACTGGTCTTCAGTGCCTCTCCCCGATCTAAAGTCATATTGGGCGTTACTTAGGATGGCTTTATCTGTTGCCCAGGCTGTTATCCTGGCCAAAATTACTTTCCCCATTATTTTGATTGAGGAATCAATCAAAGAAAATGGCCGGTAACATTTTGGGTCTCCCCTTTGGCCCTTTTTGAAAACGGGGATTATGATGGAGCGAGACCAGGAGGTGGGAAGAGTGGCAGGGATAGAACTTGCTGCTAGATTAAAAACGTTTGTAAGTATTATTGACCAAGAATCAGGGTTGGCCTTATACATGTCGAGGGTACCCCATCGGGGCCCGGTGCTTTCTGTCCCGCCGTATCTGCTATTGCTTTTTGTACTTCTTTTATAGTGAAAATCAGGGGAGACCCCGTTGCCTCTCTAGTGTGCGACACATAGGTGTCAAGCTCTAAATTACTTCCATAGATATTCTCAAAATGATTTAGCCATTCCCTTTCTGTAATGTTAACTTCTAGAGGAGAATTTTCTACACCATTAAACAAGGGGGAGTTAATGATAGTCCAAAATGTAGCGCTATCCCTTAAGGTGGCTTTGTCATATAGCGAATTCCATGCCTCTTTCTTTATTTCAATTTTACGTGTTTGTGAAATGGTCTTGTATTTTTTCCTTAGGTAAGAAACTTCATGCTTGAGTAAGAAACTTCATGCTTACAACTGGGTATATCAGCCCTGGGATAGACAGGACATCCTGACGTTCCGCAAATCCTTGCCGGACTTGCGAAAGAATCCCACCGCGTTCTATACGGAATTAGGTACCGCTTTAGGATCGACAATTATGACCCTTGCCAACATCGACTTGTTCTTTGGGCTATGTCTGCCAGCTGACGTGTGGAAGCAAATCCGGAAAATCAACCACACTGACCTGTTCGGACATACCTGGGAACAACTCGACAATCTAGATAAGCAACAAAACCCTGGACAGAAACCCCTGAAAGCCATACTAGACCTCCCAGATAAGATCGTACAAAAAGTAAAGACCCTAATCCCCGAGAGAAAGGTAGACTGGTCTATAGTACCAGCTTGCCGCCAGAAACCCCAAGAAGACATCTCCGAATACTTCTCCCGGTTCGAAACGGTGTTCTCCGATTACAGTGGACAGGACATGACCACTACAACCGGACATCACTTGTTTGTACAGAATTACGTTAAAGGTCTATTACCGGAAGTTTCGCAGAAATTACAAACCAGTGAAAGCAGTTGGGCTGCCTCAAAGCCCGCGCCCATCCTCCAAATGGCCCAGTATTACGAACATCAGAAGAATGAAAGTGATAGAGCTTCCGAAAGGAAAAAGAAAGATTTAAAGGAACGAGTTATGATAGCCCATTTACAAGGTGTGAATATAGGGAAAGAACAATACAAGGGAGGTTATCAACAGAATACTCCTAGAACTCTACCGCCCAGAAACAATGCACCCGTACCCTACACTGGACGTAGAGACTTAGGCGAGAACCAATGTGCATTTTGTAAAGAGTACGGACATTGGAAGTCTCAATGTCCGGTCCTGTTAGAAATGAATAGGAACAAAGAGACAAGAAAACTAGCGAATGGGCCGAGAAATAGAGGACGTGGACGAGGGTACGCAAACGACGCTAGTGACGAAAGACCAGGTAGAACAAATACATTTGACCGTCCCCGACAGAATCAGTACCAGCAATCTGACTGCGACATCGCATACGAAAGAACTATTTCACCTTCAATGGTGAGTTCTTCATGCAGATTAAGGGGACTGCCATGGGGTGTCCTTATGCCCCAGAAATGGCAGTCCTCTTTATGGCACAGTACGAAGAGAAATTTGTTGAGTTGAATAATCCTTTTAAGGACTACATCAAACAGTGGTACAGGTACATTGATGACGTCTGGCTCCTGTGGCAGGGGAGCCAGACCGATTTAATGTTGTTCCACTCTTGGCTCAATTCGAGACATAGTGACATACAGTTTTCCATCGAACACAGTACCAACCGCATGACATTTTTGGATGTAGAACTCATGTGTGCCCAAGGACAACTGAAAGTATCCCTCTTCAAAAAACCGACTGACAGGAACACTATTTTACATCACAATAGTGCCCATCCAAGAAATCTCAAAGCCAATTTGCCCTTTGGCCAATTGCTTCGAATTCGACGCAATTGTTCCGAAATGAACGATTATGAAAAACATGGTCAGCATTTCTGTTCGGACATGCGTCAACGGGGGTATCCCAAAAAGCTTCTTAAGCATTCCTTTAAGAGAGCCAAATACACACCCCGCGAATGCTTTTGCAAGTCAAACAACGCCCTCCATTGGATAGACTTGTTTGTGTCACGACATTCTGCCCTGACACGCACAAACTCAGGCAGGCTGTACTCAAAAATTGGCATCTTCTGGAAGGACTTGATTGTCCCTTCCCAAGGCCTATTTTTGCATACAAAAAAAATCGAAGCATCGGCCAACAGCTGGTCCGAGCGGATATTGCTCTACCGATGGCTCAGTGGAAACTCAAACCAATTGAGGGCCACCACAAGTGTGGAAACTTTGTCGCTTGTCCCAACACGATTGAGGGTAAAGAGTTTATTCACCAAGGGACCAAATGGTCGCATAACGAATTTTCCAATTGCCGCACTAAAAATGTGGTATACGTGATACAGTGCCCTTGCCCCAAGATTTACGTCGGCAAGACAAACCAACAGATTGACCACCGAATTAGCCAACATCGTTCTCGAATCAAAAAGAAGGTGATGGTGGCACCCATGGTGCAACACTTCCGAGAAAAGGGCCACACTGAGCATGACTTCAGATGGTCCGTGCTGCATGTAGTGAATTCAAAAAAGAATCTTCAAGACATTGATCGGGTTTTGCTTCAAAAAGAAGCATATTTAATTTTGAAATTCAACAGTGCCCAGACTGGATTAAACAACCTGTCTGAGGTCACATGCCTGTAACATCATTATGGTAATGAGTGACTTGGTTTCCCTTGTGGCACCCGTGGGTGGTCTAAGCGCCTGCTTTCCCATCCTTTTTGAGAAATGACACCTCCAGGGTTGTGGGTACGTCAGACAAACAATGTTTTCTTCCTTCATTAATTGTTTTATGTTTTAATTTGCATTTTACTTATTATTCTTTTGTAAATTGAACCATGTGTTGGACGGTCGAGTGACTAATAATGTGTTGCCTGCACATTTTTGCGGTATTCGCACTTAAAATCCCAAGCCCGTTTTCTCACAAAATTATTAAGTCCAGAATGCCCTGGGCTCAAACCAGTATATCCAACCAAGAATAGCCCGCCGGCCATCTTAGAATCGATGTGATTCTCATCGTGTTCTGGGAAGGCACGGACACAAACGGTAAGCGGCTCCCCTCCGCGCGTAATCTGTGAGCAATTCGGCTCTAAGCTAGCCATATGCTGACCGGACACTGTTCCCCTCCTTTCATCCCGCCAGGTCCGGTGTTGCGGAACAATTTTTTGGATGTTTGGATATTTTCGGGCCTCTGAAGCAGTAAAGAAAGGTAGGCTCCTGCACTTCGTTTTTTCAGTAAGACGAACAGCGGCTACACACGCAATTTGACTTATTTTCCAAACATGTTTTTTCAACACAGAAAAACCGCTACATGGTCACAATTTATCAAAAGCTTGGCCGGGAGACGGCATAGTAAAGGTCAGTTTCCCTTTCTTAATTCTAATTCCATCAAAAATGCAAGTTCGACTTTGGCGCCATAGTTACACGCGCTCCCCTTTGTTTTGATTAGGTACCCCTCCTCTAAATAAAGCCCTTGGTGTTGCAGATTCTTAAAGAACGCGACGTTTCCGCCACATGACCTCAACCTTGGTATGTATACTCGGCAATTACCTTTAGAGAATCGAGGAGAGCCAAACAAGTAGTTCAAGTCCAGTAATTAGCTTCTCTTTAACATCCTACAGATATAAAGAACCTAAGCCCTGATGAGAGACCGGGGACATTTGTCCTGGCCTCGAAACGCGTCGGCTTTTGTGTTTGTTGGAACAAATTCTGAACTGTAATAACAGCTAGGACCCAGTGGTCCAGTTATTTTTATCATTTGTCATTAATTTGGCACCAGTTCCACGCACATTTCAATAATTCATTTGGTGTTGTTTATATGTATTTTTTGTAATTGTTTGTATTTTCTGTAGCTTGTTCTGATGTCGTCTTAATTGATTCATGATTTTTTGTGATGTTTGTAAATAGTGTATAAATATCTTATGTATAGTGTTTGTTTTTTGCTAGTATAATTTAAAAATTGTTTACAAAATTTGAAGTAAATGGCAATAAAAGATTTGCCTGGTTTGGAATGAATAAGTATTTTTCCATCCATTGAAGCTGATTTGAATTTATTGTGGTTGGGACATTTTTGTTGTTTGTATAAACGTATAAGGTTCAGTCTCAATCACTGATAAGGACCTAACTCCTTAGGGATACAACATCGCATACGACTTTGCATAGGACTGCCAAGGGCAAGGGAGGGATCCAGTCGAGCTTTATGTTGACCAGCAAGGCCCTTATGTTACCGCAAAGGTCCTAGACACAAAGTCTCCATTTCTGGTAGACACGGGAGCAACACATAGTGCATTATCCAAACGACTGATTCCAAGGGCACCCTTGTCTGGCTCACACGTGACATCAATAGGATTTTATGGTACGCCCTCCACCAACCCCTTGTCCAAACCGATCCCGTTTGACCTTGAAAACAATATCACTGACACGACATTCCTCCTCTCCTCCAATACCCCAGACGCCATTATGGGTCTTGACTTGCTGAAGTATTTTCGAGCAACTATTAGGTGCTCGCCCAACGGAGTCCGAGTCATCCTATATGACAACCCCAGCCTATTCAGATCTTGCCCTTCATGACCCATGTACCTCTTTACTGACGCAGACATGTCCCTACTTGATACTTTACCATCGCACTTATGGGCGAAAGCTGACTCGGACGTAGGACGAATGATGATGGACCCAGTGCATGTGACTGTACGACAGGACGCGACCCTACTGAAAGTACCCCAGTACAAAATTTCACCAGAAGGCCTGAAAGCACTGATTGAAATAATACAGTCGCTAGTAGATGCAGGAGCAGTAGAAGAAGTAGTAAGCAACATCTGCAACAGCCCAATTCTACCGATCATCAAAAGGCAAGAAGAGGGAGATGAGAAAGAGTACCGCTTCATTATCGACCTACGAGAGGTCAACAAGATAGTTGTTCCACAGTACCCTGTAGTCTCTGACATCACCACCATCCTGACCCTGATCCCGTCCACTGCCACCACCTTCACTGTCATCGACCTCAAAAATGCCTTCTTCTCTATACCCATTCACCCAGACAGCCGCTACCTCTTCGGATTCACCCTAAGATCCCGCTCGTATAGATTTTGTCGAGCACCCCAGGGGTACACCGAAAGCCTGAGTATCTATAGCCAAGCGCTCAAAAGACAGCTAGATGCAGTTCAGTTACCAGACGGAGTGGTGTTGATACAGTATGTCGATGATATCCTTTTAGCAGCCGACACCACTCCACTTGCAATCACAGCCACCATCCAGCTCCTACACTTCCTTGCAGAGAATGGTCACAAAGTTTCCCGAAAGAAGTTGCAGTTTTGTAAATCCCAAGTGACATATCTAGGACACCTCTTTTCAAAGGAAGGGAGGAAACTCACACCTGACAGAATCCAGACTATCCTAGACACTCCCATCCCTAAGAGCCAGAAGCAAGTCCGCTCTCTGGTAGGCCTCACCTCATTCTGCCGACAGTGGTTGCCGAACTTTAGTTTCATTGTTAAGCCCCTACTTTCCCTTCTAGCCAAAGATGTTCCTTTTCCCCTCCCTTGGACCCCTGAATGCCAGACCTCTTTCAAAGAATTGCGAGACGCCCTTTGTTCGGCGCCCGTTCTAGGAACCCCAGACTACTTCAAACCATTCTCCCTTTTCACACACGAAAGAGAGGGATGTGCATTATCTGTCCTGATACAATCGATTGGCCCCAAACAGCGCCCTTGCGCCTATTTCTCAGCCACTCTTGACCCCGTAGCCAGAGCATTACCAGCTTGCCTACGAGCTATTGCAGCCGCAGCAGTTTCGATACGATAGAGTGAAGGAATTGTGCTTTCCAACCCCCTTACAGTGTTAGTACCCCATGCTGTTGACAACCTCCTGAATCAGACCAAGACCCAGCACCTGACTAGTGCACGACTGACTGGATACGAGTTGACCCTATTGGCACCACACATTACCCTGAAACGATGCACCACTCTAAACCCAGCTACATTGTTAACACTGCCTGAAAACGACCCTAATGTAACTCCCCTACATGACTGTGTGACCCTCACCGACGAACAAACAAAGAGCAGAGTAAACCTCCGAGACACTGCCTTCCCAGAACCTGACGGAGAACTATAGGTAGATGGCTCATGCATCAAACTCCCCGATGGCACCACCTCAGCCACATATGCCGTCACCACAGCCCGAACCATTATTGAAACAGCCCGAATTGCCCAGCGATCCGCACAGGCGGCAGAACTGATTGCCCTCACACAAGCATGTACTTTAGAAGCAGGGACGACAGTAAACATTTACACAGACAGCCATTATGCCTTCGGGGTAGTTCACCATTTTGGGCTCCTATGGAGAGAAAGGGGATGCTTCACACTGCACACTGATCTTACATGGAGATCTGGTCTCCACCCTGACCGAAGCAGTCCTCCTCCCCAAACAGCTAGCAGTAATCAAATGCCAAGCACATAAGAAAGTAACGGACATTATAGGACAGGGAAATGCACTAGCTGACATCACTGCCCGAACCACAGCTGAAAACAGAATGACGACACGAATGTATGTGACCAGGTCACAAGCAGAGAAATGGACAGACGCTAGGACCACTATAAGAGATATCCAACTGACGAGTACACCACATGAACTTACTGAATGGGCTCTGTGGGACTAAAGGATGATGAAGGCTGCTGGAGGACAAAGGACAAAGACAAATGGCTGTTACCCAATGCATATCTGATCCCCATATTGACCATGGCGCACTTACCGGCACACATAGGATCCGCTCCCATGACCGAACTGATTACTAGAGTATGGCATAATGACAGGATAGCAGATTCAGCAAAATGCCTAGTTCAACAATGCATGGTATGCCGGCAACACAATCCAGGGAAAGGGACTGTAGTACCACGGGGAGGGTTTGGGGTCCCTGACCATCCCTTTGAAATCCTCCAAATAGATTACATTCAGGTAGAAAGGTGCCATGGTCTGAAATACGTCCTAGTTATTGTGTGCGCATTCAGCAAATGGGTGGAAGCTTACCCCACTTGCGACAATACCGCCACCGCTACTGCAAAAGTGTTGTTAAAAGAGTTTTTCCCACGCTATGGCCTTTGTAGAATTTTATGGAGCGATAATGGCCCCCACTTCATAGCCGAAGTTATCCAACTCATATTGAAAGGGGAGTAAAACAAAAGTTCCACGCAGTTTTACACCCCCAATCTGCAGGCCTGGTAGAAAGACACAACGCCACAATGAAGCTAAAACTAGCAAAGATAGTTGCCACCACAGGACTAAAATGGCCTGACGCCCTCCCACTGGCATTGCTATCAATGCGCTCCACCCCGACTAGACACCACTTGACTCCGTACGAGGTTGTCTTTGGCCGGCCAATGAACATTTGGGCCGCGCCGAAGCCAACCTCCATCCATGATGTCCCGGACATTCTAATGTCTGATTACCTGCATAATCTTAGCAAAGAACTAACTGTTATCCACCAACAGGTGCAGCAAGCCATACCAGATGCACCCAGGGACCCCGGGCAAGACATCAAACCTGGATAGTATGTCTTAATCCGGAATTTTCAGAGATCGAAGAGTCCGGAACCCAGGTGGACGGGTCCCTGGCAAGTCTTGATCACCACCCGAACTGCACTTTGAGTGGAAGGGAAAAAAAATTGGCTCCATGCGCACCACTGCAAAAGAATATCCCCAACCCTGACAACGAACGAAAACGTGGACACCCAAGAAGAGCTCCTGACCAAAGACCGACCAGCCCTGAGTTGTTACCCAGAATCAGAGACACTCAAATTGGCAGAATATCCCAATCCCACTGTGCCATCCAGAAAAGGGTACAACTTGCGACGAAAGGAGAGTGCTTCGGAAAAGCAGACCACTAACTGAGTCAAAAATCTCAGAGCGGTGGCTAACACTACAATAGCTACCAGGAGAGACGCCAGACAACGTATGTGGTCCTGCCAGTCACCGAGCCTCTTGAAGGTGATGGAAGATCCCGGACAACCAAAGACCCACCGCAAGACTGCCAAACTGCATAGTTCAAAGACAATTGTACTTTTCATTGCATCCCTCATCTGCCTCTTACTAATGGTCACAGTCTGGATCATAGAAGAGAGTGCTCCTGCTCACCGGACAATATCACCCACTATGCAGCCCACCACCAAGAAAGAACATTATCTGGTCTCACTGTCACCCCATCTCCGAGAACGACGCAAATAATTTTGGAACAACTCCTTTGTACAACTGCTGCATCAACACAACCTTGCTGCCAATGCCACGAACTGTTGGGTCTGTGGGCTGCTACCACATGCAACTGAACATTCTATTTCTTTCATCCCTTCACCCTTCTCTGTTCATGGGTCCTGCCTTGCCTGGTTAATGCTCCTGCAAGAGAGCTACAAAGGCAATACTACATCTGATGGAACAATCACACAGTTCTACAACGTGTTCTGGCTGAACAAGACTGGAAAAACCTCTGCTCCCTTTTGCCCTCTGACCTCAAACACAACCTTTCAAATGAACATTTCGGAAAAAGAACGAATCGAAATGCAAGTATTCAACAACCCAGCCAGACCCACCTTCTCATATCTGCGAAAACGGACTGCTGCAACTCTGACTGTAGCCCTATCTGTGGTGAACTTCTCAGGCCTTGTTTCCATTGAGGGCCATGGGACGAAAATCGTGGGCCACAGCTCCTGCCCCATAAAAAGGACTCTGAACACTGCTGATCCCCCTTCATTTCTTGCATCACCAAATATGTACTTTGTCTGCAGTACAAAAGCTTACACCTGGCTCCCAAAAGGCTGGGGGGGGCACATGCTACATCGCCTCTGTCCTTCCTCCAACGTACGTAGCACCAGAAAGCTATCACAGACAGAAACGCTCAAAGGACACAGAGCAAGCAGACTCCACCGCATCACAGTTCCTCGATGCAGCAAAAGGACTCATCCCTGTGTGGGGTCCGATGGCAAACAGTCGAGCCATCCGACATCTGACCCAAGCAGTCGAAACAGCTTTGAACATCCAAGCCGGCATCCTCACCAACAATACAGCTGAGCTGCAGGCGGTCCGTCTGGTGGCTTTGCAAAACCGCCTTGTTTTAGATGTGGTACTAGCGGATCGTGGAGGAGCATGCCGCATCATCAGTGCCAGCTGTTGCACCTTCGTCCCAGACTACTCACCTTCCGTCTACAAAGCAATGGAACACCTTCACAGACTGGCATCAGAGATCCACCAGGAACAAGAGGGTTGGACACTTGGAAGCTGGTTTTGGAACATTTTGAATGACTGGGCCTGGAAACTGTTGATGATAATATTGGTGCCAGTTTTTGTAATATGTGGTTGCTGCCTGGGGATACAATGCATACCGCCCTTATGCTCTCTTTTTATGAACTCAATATGCCCTAAGACTTTGGACACTAAATTTGAAAATATGAAAGTATTGTATGACAGAGAGTTACAGAATATTATGAACATTGACATAGATTGACAAGATGACTAGGCATGTTCAAAGGAAGGACTGTTAAATATTAGAATGCGATGTGAACATTACCGGCGCCATCTTGTCCCACTTAGGCCTATGCGAGCGCGTAAGCGGCAGCCATCTTAGACACTGTGGCCATTCCGTAACATTGCCGATAGCCTGCACGTCTCCCCGACCTCGCAATTTTCCCCCACGAGCTGGCAGCCCCCAAGCACACATGCTAGAGTCAGTCAGTCAGTCAAATTTCTTTATTCGATTAATAAAAATCAAAAAAGGTGGACACATAATACATTTCATCATTACACGCACAGTGCATCTTCTATTAGTTGCAAATTTATAAAAAAGTTTCCACATAAAAAAATCGTACAGTCACATTTCATGTAATTAATACATATAAAAAGTATCTAAAAATTATTAAAAATTATAAAAACATCATATATGCTAAAAATGGTCAGATATTAGTTGGTGTAAACTATAAGTTTAGGCGATTCTTATTAATGCGAACTCCTGCGACTAAAATATTTGCTACGTGAAATGTTACTCTTGCGCTAGGTAAAAGTTGCAAAAACATGAGTGCTAGGTCGTGTTTTGTTCTGAAAAAAAAAAACATGAGTGCTGGCCTAACCTGTATAAAGCCTGCCTCACGCAAAATTGGTAGCAAATATTTTTTCCTGATCTCGGTGTAGTGATCGCAGAACATGATAAAATGTAACATGTCCTGGGTAGAACAATGATCACAGTCACAGGGTTTTGCATTTTCTGGTATATCCCAATTAAGATAATGACCAAGCATTAGATGGATAAGGTTCAAACGAAATCTGATTAAAAGGAATCGATGAAATGGTCTGGTTACTGAGATAAGATAAGGTTCGATGTCGGGACAGTCATTAGCGTGTATTTCTTTCTGACAAGTGGCTTCTTTAATTCAATTTCTTCCCTTTCTGATATGTACATATTAGCCAGGGTACTTTTTACTGTATTAACATCCTCTTTTGTAATACGTTCTGGGGAGAGAAAAAGCTCAGGACGTCCCGCTTGTGTAAGCTGTGACTTAACATATCTCACCCACGGGATATTTAAGGCTCTATCCAGGGCTAGACAGTCTTTAAGGATTATATGATTTAATGATATCTCCTTAATGAGCCAGGTTTTTAGCCAACAAATGACTGGGGCTAACTTTAATGCATCTGTTACATAGCCCAAGCCCAGTTCTGCGTGTAGTGAGTATGTAGGGGTGGATTGGGGAACAGAGAGCAAAGATCTTAAAAATTTATTTTCCACCTTTTGAATCTTGTCATGGTTCGTGTGACCCCAGATGGCGGAGCCATAGTAGGCTATAGCCAAACATTTGGCTTTATATACTTTTAAAATAGACTCCATGGGGCGTGCTCCCAGCCTTTTTGTAAATCCAAGTAATGCTGCAGCCGCTCTTGCTACAGCATTACTTTTTGAAGTTTTCTGGGGACCCCAGGTTGTTCTGTCATCAAAGATGACCCCTAAGTATGGGAAGAATGGAACTCTCTTTATCTCCTGCCCAGTACAAAAAAATGTTTTTGTTTTCTTTTTCCTGCTTGCAGCTCCTGCTATCATAATCTGTGATTTCTGAGTGGTAATTTTCAGGTCTAGAGAGGCCATAAATTTACCAAAGGAAGCCAATAATCGGTTAAGGGCCACCCCAGAACGTGCCAATAGGACGGCATCATCTGCGTACAGGAGGACCGGGATCTTTGTCTCTCCTGCACGCAGGATGTCCAAAGATGAATCAGCCAGAGCCGGCTCAAGGGCGTTAATATAAAGTGTAAAGAGGAGGGGAGCAAGGATACAACCTTGCCTAACCCCCGTCTCTGATTTAAAATGACAGGTACACCTCCCCTCCTTGGTGACTCTAACCGAGGCCGAAAGATCGCGGTGAAGTTCAGCCATGTAGCTAACCGGTGGGGGATCAAAGCCCATGTCCAAAAGGACCCGCCACAGCCTCGCCCTGTTAACAAGGTCGAAGGCTGAGGAGAGGTCCATAAAGGCTATGTACAGTGACCCCCCCCTTGGCAATCGAATATTTATTTATAAGGAGTTCGAGGTTAAGACACTGGTCCAGTGTGCTCCTGTTAGCCCTGAAACCATATTGTGCATTTGACATAATCCCTTTCCCATCAAGCCATGTTGTCAATCTCCCCAATAATACTCTGCCCAGGATTTTAACACTGGAGTCTATTAGCGAGATCGGCCTGTAACAGGCTGGATCTGCCCTCAGACATTTTTAAAAAATTGGGATAATTATAGACTTTGCCCAAGACTCGGGGAAGTTATTGTCTCTTGTGGCATTAAAAACGTTACTGAGGATTTTAGCCCAAAAAATCGGTGCGCACTTGAAGAAATCAGCGGGGACCCCATCTGGGCCTGGGGCTTTATTCTTTAGTGTGTCATTTATGGCTTTCTCCACTTTCTCAACCCTGAAAGCCGGGACAATCGCTACATTTCGGGGGGGCGTTATCTCATGTATGGTAGTGTGGGCTGTATGACTGTATATGTTTCCAAAATGAGCCACCCACTGTTCATCCGGAATAATACATTCTACTCCATGGTTCTCTACGCCCAAGAAATAGGGATGGTTTATGATTGACCAAAATTTGGCATTATCCCGCTGAGCCTCAACTGATAGCAAATCATTCCAGGCCTCATCTTTGATCTTTGATTTACGGGCCTGGGTGGCCTGTTTATATTGTTTTCTAAGAGATGCAATAAGTAACTCTGTCCCTAGGTTTTTCCTTTAGCGCTTTAAGGAGAACTGAGTGGGCTTTTGAACAATTGGAGTCAAACCATTTTGGCCCCAAATTCCTACCTGGTTTTGTTTTGACCATTAACTCTGTATTAACTTGATGGCATATAACATTAAAAGCCTCAACTATTATTGCATTCGGGGCAATGTTATCCAGGCAAATGCCCAGCTCTACCTTAACCAGGGTGTCTTGTAGGAAGGTCATTGGGATTACTTTGTCCCATTTTAGCCTCCGATTCTGGTCTTTGGGGACCAGCTCAGTGGTGCAAAGAGACTGGGTCTCAATACATCCCAGTAATCCCCCTCGGGTGACCTCCAGGATTACGGGATTGTGGTCGCTAAAAACAGAATGTTCTACCCTGTAGTTTATGACTTGTGACAAAACATAGGAGAATAGAAAAATAAAATCAAAAACTGTGCCTGTGTGATTTCCTACATATGTGTTTGACCTAGGCCCAATCTCGCAGCATCCAGATTCATAAAGATTCATTGATGCCAGGAGAAGCTCCAACGCCTCGCCCTGTTTTGTGTGTTCAAAATGCGTCTGGAGCGAATGGGGGGATCCCTCACTATCTTTCCGAAGGCACTCTAAACTACATGGGTGAATATTAAAGTCTCCCATGAGTATGACCTCGAACCCATATTTACTGGACTCCCTGTATTTGTCCAAAAACTCCCCTAGGGAGTCTAGATGCTCGTTCTGGGTATGACTGACTGGAGAATTATAAAAATTTATAAGCAATAGGGTGGGGGAGTTAGTTATCTTCAGTTCAACGACTAGACAATTTTTAGAACCAGATTCAATCTGTTTTGCTATGCCTTTTATGTTTAATGAAATGAGTGTGGCTAGTCCTCCCTTCGCCCTTCCAGCCGTACTTGTTTCGGCTGGAATGCTAAAATGGGTATAACCGTCCACTTCCAGGCAAGTTTCTTGCAGTGCTAGAATTTCGTGGGCTCTATTCATGCCCAACCATATTTCATCCTTACTTTTTGATCTGATACCGGCTATGTTCCAGCTCAGAATACTACATGTATTTTTTGGAAGTGACTCAGCAACAATCAAATCTTTTTTGCCACAATGGTTTAGTTGTCAATCTAACTCCTCCATCCCAGCAAGTGGCAAAAAGCGGTTTCATAGAGGTATACCCCCACATGGTGTGTTGACCTTATTTTTGGGGACCTTGGATGATATGATAAGTTGCTGAGGAGGGGTACAAGATGCCCTAGATCTAGAGATTCCATCATAAGTAAGTATTCCCGAGTGGGGTTGGCTGTGTGATAATAATAGGGGCCGCCTACCGTTCTGGGCATTTAAAGATTGATAGAAAAAGCCCAGTGGAAATGGTCTAACCCCAGATTTAGTGATCTCAGAACTGTCCCAAAACAGTCTTTCAGCGACGTTTTTCTCGCGGAAATTTACAACAATGCAGTCCCCTTGAATTGACTTTGGGCCTTTACCTACCCACCCCACTCTCCTAACCATACTAATGGAGGCGGGTAAGTCCTAATCCCCGCTAGAGTAATGTCTGCACCAATCTCTAGTTTTGCCTAAAAGTTCCACTGTAGACTCTGTGGCCTCTTGTGCTAAGGGTGGAATCCCAGTTAATACAGCCACGAAAGGGGCGGCATCGGGGGGGAGGATGCAACCTAAAGTTGCTAGATTTATGGGTGGTAGTAGTGATGTTTGACTGTGGTGTATTATGCTTTTGAGTGTCGGTATTTATGGCGGATGCACCAGTATGTGTGAAGGTGTTTTCTTTGCTAAGGGTCAAATTGTTAAGTTCGCCTACTTGTTTGTCATTAGCTTTTACACGTGTGTCAGGTGTGATTACACTTGGCCCTGAACATTCCATAGCCTCCGAAACTATGGGGGGTGCGAGCTTAAAGATGGTGTTCCCCTCCCGAGAGTGCGATAGGTAATCTTTTATGAAATCGTCTATGATTTCGCACCTTTTTAATAGACCAGCTACACAAGCATTTAGTGAGTCCACAATATCTTTTGCAATGCCCACGAGTAATGGTTCTATTCGTGAGTTAATCAATTCCTCCAGTTTATCCCCCAAAAATGCATTCGTAGTTTGATCTTGATCTTGTTGCGAATGTTTTGTTTTGCGAGCGCATTTCTTGGGTTTTGACTGTTCCAGAGCTAAAGGATTCCTATGACTGGTCCCCTCCTCCGGTAGCGATACACGTGTATTGATAACAATGTCTTGTGGTGTGTCAGGAACAGGGATTGTGTGCTCACGTAGAGGCTCTGACAGTACAGAAGAGGTAGGAGTTTTGTTTGCAGTGCCATTTGTCCTTTCCAGTTCAGGAACCTTCTCAGCATTTGCAATCATTCCGTTTATAGCCCCCACTGCTGAGGTTAGATAGGATATAATGGTGTCTGCCTTGCGTGGGACTTTAGCGTTTTTAATACCAAGACCCTCAGAACCCATCTGTTTTCGCGTACCCATACTTGCAAGTTAGGGAAGTGGCCCGGCCTGGCCTCCCCTGGCCCCAGACGGCCACAGACGGCCCGCCCTCTGCCCGGGCTCCGCCCGGCACCGCCCACGCGCATCCGCGAGGCGGAGGAAGCCTCCTCCTTATCAGCGCCTCCGGGCGCGTGGTGGCAGGAAGTGGTTGGGTGGAGGGTCGCTCGGCCTGCTGGGAGCTGTAGTTCCTCCCCACAGCGGCCGTGCAGGTGGTGAGCACCGGCGGCGGGAGGAACAAACAACGTAAGAGGCCCAGCGATGATGGTGTCAGCAGCAGCTTTCCCCCTGGTCCTGCGTGTCAGGTAGGTCCTCGTGAGTGTCCCCCGCTCCCCAGTGGGAGCCTCCTCCTTATCAGCGCCTCCGGGCGCGTGGTGGCAGGAAGTGGTTGGGCGGAGGGTCGCTCGACCTGCTGGGAGCTGTAGTTCCTCCCCACAGCGGCCGTGCAGGTGGTGAGCACCGGCAGCGAGAGGAACAAACAACGTAAGAGGCCCAGCAATGATGGTGTCAGCAGCAGCTTTCCCCCTGGTCCTGCGTGTCAGGTAGGTCCTCGCTAGAGTCATAAAGCATCCTCAGTGCGTCCCTGCCCCGGAGCCACTTCCCGTGCCGAGGCCACATGCCCTTTCATCCCTTGCGCACGAACAGGCCCTCAGATAGTCTCCTCCCCTGCACCTGGCTGTTCGATCCGATCCCAGGCAATAACCAACCCCTGCGGATACAGTTTATTGCCCCCGTACAGTAAGATCTCGCCTCCCATCAAAGGGGCCGGAATTAATCAATGACACGACCCCATGAGATCCGACCGATTGCGCTTGTTTCAGCTCCTGCCGGAATGCCCAGCTTCGCGATAGCAATCACCTACTGAGACCGGGGTGGGGGACAGTTACTGTTGATATGTGTGGGAACGGGCCTGAAGCGGGGATTCCGGAGATGGTTTACAATGCATCCAAGTAATGCCAGGAATGTGTTACACTGCAATAAAACGTTACAAATGTATATAAAAGGCCAGGCCACAGAGATGCAGTTAGAGCACCTCGAGACGACACCCTGTTTGTCTGACCAAACGTGTTTTCCTTCGAAGAAATAAATCTGTTTCCTGCTTTCCAGCTTCCAGCGCCCGCCTCTTTATTTGATAAATACGGAGTGAATTAGAGGCGACTAACGCCAAGCAGGGCTTGAGGATATCTGGGAAAAATCTGCTTATTCAACACTAGTGACGCCACTGCATATGATACGCTGTGCCCAACCTCTGAGAAGGTCAATGTTTACTGAAGCATTCTTGGTCCTGGCATCTTTTGCTATATCTAGTACACATTTGAGTGGGCTCAATATGTCACAGGCCTTATCATGACATTGTTTAAAACATTTTGTGATATCCTTTCTAGGGTCCTTTCCAAATTTAAACAGAAAGGTTATAAGTTTTGGTTCCAAATTGGGTGTGTTGCCCACTTTATCCTCCATAGAGGGTCTAGGACACTCAGTTCATAATAGATTGCGAGTGTCCTTGTCCAGTGGCTTCCATACACAATAAGATAAACATCAAAAGGGGGAGGTAGAGGAAGAATGTATGAGGACTCGTCCTCCAAAAACATACTTAATAACCAAAGAGAGTCACTCTTGTCCTAAGTGTAAAGTATTCTCACACCCTTGAAGAAAATTACATATTTATATGTATTTGTGCCCCCACTAGCTACCCTCTCACCATCTGCCATGTTGAATAAAAACCCCTGCATTACTTCACATTCAGAGGCCTTATTTCTCTGTCACCAGGCCCCTCCATGCCAGACCCTGAAAAAGGCACACGTTACATTTCTCTGCAGCACATTAGATATTTTTTTGAGCAGTCACGCAGAAGAGGCCCAGCCCGGGGTGTCTTAACAGTGTCAAACAAGGGTCGACCTGATAAAGCTGCATTCCGGCCCGAGCAGGAGGCGAGCAGAAGCCCCTCTGCAGAGATAAGGCCCAGTTTTGCTGCCGGCTCTCAGAGATAAGTGGGGCCCATGTCAAGGGAAACCTCCAAGACAGTTACACAAGGGGTGGACAGGAAGGGCCAAACCAACTGCTAGTATGAAGCAGCAACACTTCTACAGATGAGAGCAATCTGCATGCTGCCCCGAGCTAGAGATAAGACCAGACATGCTAGTCACTCTGACACCCAGGGCCCTCCCTGGCCAACAGAAAGGAAACAGCCCTCATGGAGAAGTCTGATAAAGTTACGCAAATAGGCAGGGCAAGTTTTAGCTGACCTTGCAACCCCCTCTATGCACCCACCCACCTATGACTCATTACAGTGAACGCCTACATGCTCATATCTTTTTCTTTCCTTCTGCTTGGAGGGCTCCTCCCTATGTATGCAAAGAATGTATAAATATTGTACTCTGTGAATAGAGGTCAGAACTCTCCTGTGCCCGCTTGGCGCTGGAGCTCTCCCTTAACTCGAGTTAATGCAATAAAGCCCATTGACTCTAATACCACGGACTCTGCTCCTCATTTATGCTTGACCCTTTTGATATTTATTTATTTATAGAAATTATGATAGTGTAAATAATTTATTTACGACATAATCTGGCGCCCGAACAGGTCCGCATCCCCTTCCCCACGCGCCGGCGATGTAGGTCCGGCCCCTGCCCCCTTCTACAGCCTAGACGGACTTCAAGTGTACACGCCAGCGGGACTTCCCGCCAACTCCCTCAGGCCCACGGAGGAGGCGGACTGCGACCAGACATCCACACGAGGCGGTGAGGAAGATTGCGGAGCGTCCTGACCCAGAGCCCAACCAGTGAGAGAGCCGAGTCCGAGGTCTTCAGAGGTCCGCCATTCCTGCGCAAGCGTCAAGCGTCCGATGACCAGGTCTTCAAGTTCTGCTTCCCGGTGAGTACCACTGAGAACGCATAAAGACGGGTTTATTTAATGAACACGGTAAAGACGTGTCTCCTTCACGAGACCGGTATGGTTGTACTGTATTCCAGTACATAAGTATATGTTGTATATGTTTGAGTTTGAAATTGTTTTAGTTAGGTTCCAGCATGCCGTTGTTTTCAAAATTGCGTAAAATAGGCACTAAAAAGGGAATATGAGAAGAGGCAGTTAATGTCCTGCCAAGAGATACTCCCGGTCATTTTATGTATAACAAACATGGCATCAGCGCTATTCTCTATTTAGACCTCTGGGTAGATTACACAAAGGATCTAGAGACGGTGGATAGATGGCCTGCGACCGGCACATGGGATTCAGAATGTATTATGAGAGTAGAGGAACAACTATGGAAAAGGAAGTCGAGGCCCTCGCAGAAAGAGGCCATTGAATTATGGCGCAAAGAGGCTAATAGGAGGGCCCTGAAAGAACTTAACAAAGCCGAGAAAAGCAGGCAAATGTCAGAACAGGCAAAAGAAAAAGAGTTACTAGAAGAGGGTGAACAGGTTCGAGTGGAACAACTGGATAGGGAAAGAAATGCTCTTGTTGCTGGTATCTATCCTGTACTCTCAGAGGAGATTGCAGAGGAAGTTCCCCAAAATGTACCCCTTAAAATTAAACCAACGGCACCAGAGGCGTTCCTTTCCGCCTACCTAGCAGAGCCACCCCCAGCCTATATGGACGCACCATTTCCCCCGCTCCCACCAGAGGCCGCGCCCCAGCCAGTCCAGGACCAACAACAGGTTTCCGGGGGTGCGGAAGGGGGGGGGGATAAGGAAATAAAGGATGACGTTGAACTCCCTAGATGTATATATGATTTACAGCCAGGTATTACTGGTCCAATGCGCGCCATATCAATACGAGTAAGGCAAGCCATCGCAGAGCTAGATGGACTGCCTGATATGAATACACATTTAGATGCCTTGTATGAGTTCATCAGAACAGGACGGAACCATGAAAGCGTAGCTCAAGCTATGGAAAATAGAAAAGTAAAAGCTAAGAACAACATCCTCCGTTTTATTGTCAACTGTCTGATCAGGGAACGTGATGAGGGTGATGGGGACGTGGAGGTTAGTTTAATAGAGTAGAGCGACAGCATCAATGACGGTAAACATGATAAGGTAGGGCAGACAGAAGCAATGACGAATAAGATTAAAAAGAAAATACTAGCAATACGTAACGCCGAGAAGGAAGGCAGGGATAGTGTGTCAGAGGAAGGGGATAATAACGAGACGCCAGACAAAATGAATTTTCTGGGCATAGCACGGCACTGTAATGGCGCCAAACACCATCGACCTCAGAAAACAAGGGTTAACCAGGAAACACACATCTCTCCTGAGGATGTGTTTCAAACAACTGAAAAGGCCCTAGACCATTGGATGGACGACGAGCCACCCCTCACGCCACATGAGAGGGAGTTGGCTCGGTCGGCCACCCAGTGGGTGTCCCAACATCATGTATATAATCCCGACATAGTGGCCCAGATGTTCCTAAACCTCCCACCACTCGAACAACGCCTGGCCAGCATCTATATGGTCCAACACTTGATCACGTTGTATGAGAGCCAATATCACCACCCTGGCAAATTATATAAAATACTGGAAAAGGTAATACTAGATAGATGGATGAAACAGGGCCCAGAACTGATTAACACCATTTTAGACTTGCGTCTCCAATATGAACAATTCCTGTCCGCCTCAATGACACCCGATCCTCGCCCCAGAGGACAGTACCCTCTGCGAGAGGTCCACCCCATAACAAAACAAGATGGCTCTGTCCAGCGGGTATATGTCTATACCCCTCTCACCAAGCTAGAAATACTGGAAATGAAGAGGTTGTTACCTTCCCATGATAAAGACCCGGGGGGGTTTCACAGAGAAATAAAAGATACACTCTGCATAGGAGACTATACTTACCCTGATATCCTAAGGTTACTAAAGTTTTGTTACCAGCAGGCATTTACGAGAAACTTAAAGAGAAAGACTGGGATGTGGGAGATAAAATGTTGAAGTGGGCAGAGTTGCAAGCTGAAGATGCAGGTAGGGCCCCTGGGGATGGCCTTGGTGAAAAAATTAAGGGGCTCCCCGAACTCCTTATACAAATTTTACCAAGACTATTGACGACTAAAAAGGAAGACTGGGATGCAATTTCAGCCTGTAAACAGAAACCAGAGGAAGACACGAGCGATTACTACACTAGGTTGGAAAAATGCTTCGCTGTCAACAGTGGTTTAAAACACAGTAGTGAGGCCTATCCCAACCTTTTTGTGACCAAACTGGTAGATAACGCCCTTCCTCAGATTAGGAATAGAGTGCTGAAGGTTGAGAGCACTTGGCAAGCAAATAGCCCCTCACAAATGTTACAGATGTTGCAATACCACCAAAATAGAATAAGGGAAGAGCAAGAACAAGAAAAGAAGCGCATGAAGGATACAAAAATGAAGGTGCTAGTTGCCCAAACAGTACCTGCAAACACGAACAAGAATGGTACCGCACCCACTAAAGGGACCTGCAATTATTGTAAACAACAGGGTCACTTTGTAAGGGAATGCCCCGTCCTAAAGCACAATATAGCCACAGGTAAAACGAAGGAACGGCCCTATACACCCAGACAGTACAACACTCAACAGACACAAGTCCCCACCCCGCCGCAGGTCCAGACGCCCGCTGCCGCTGCACCTCAAATGTATCAGTACACGCAGTCAGACTACCCAGAATACCAATCTTTTTCATGAAACAGCCTCGAGAGGGAAGATCGCTTGCCCCTTATCCCAGTTCCTGTGGACCAAGAGGGTCCTTATGTACATGCTCGTTTGCTGGGGCAAGATAGAAAGTTTCTGATTGACACAGGGGCAAGCAGGACTACCATCAGTCATGACGAGGTCCCAGGGGCACCTCTCTCGGGCTCACAGAATATATCCCTGGGATTTTCTGGAAAGCCAATTGTCAACAAAGTATCAGAACCAGTCTCTTTAGGGGTGGGTCCACTGACACGCACCACAGACCTACTACTCACTAAAACATGTCCAGAAAATGTACTAGGTATAAAGACCCTAAAAGAACTGGGAGCAGTTATCTGTTGCTCACCAGAAGGAGTAAGACTGTTTTCGCGTGATTTCAAAGGGCATTTCACGGTTAGAGATTTTGATCCCAGACTTCAGGATGTCCCACAGTATCTATGGGCACAAGGTTCGACTGACGTAGGTTACATGGATATAACACCACACGAGGTCACTCTTAAGGAAGGAGTAGTCCTACCCCGAATACGACAGTACAGGATTCCACCTGAGGCTGAAACAGCCTTATTAAAAATAATTCAAAAACTCATTGAACAGGGGGTGGTGGTGGAGACAGACTCGAATGTGTGTAACTCCCCCGTCCTCCCTGTTCTTAAACACACAGACCCTCAAGCACCCTCAGTTTACAGACTAGTAGTTGACCTTCGAGAACTGAACAAATGTGTGGTCCCACAATACCCAGTGGTCCCAGACATTTCCTCATTATTTACTGCCATTGATTCTGAGGCAACATTTTTCACGGTCATTGACCTGAAGAATGCATTCTTCAGCATTCCAATACATCCTGACAGTCAATATCTTTTTGGATTCAGTTTAAAAGGACGCAGCTTTAAATTTACAAGAGCTCCCCAAGGCTTTACAGAAAGCCCAAGTGTTTACAGTCAGGCATTAAAGAAAACAACTTGACAGTATTAGTATGCCTACTAACACAGCATTAATACAGTACGTGGATGACATTCTCATCACAGCAAGATCAGAAACTGACTGTGAAGAGGCTTCCCTCACGGTCCTTCATTTTCTGGCGGACAAGGGGCACAAGGTGTCCCCTTCAAAGTTACAGTTCTGTGAACAGCAAGTGGCTTACTTAGGGCACTTGCTGTCCAAGGAGGGTAGGCAGCTGACACAAGAACGAATTAAATTGATTTCCAACATTTCACAACCCAAAACACAGAAAGAAGTACGTGCATTCATTGGCCTTACTTCCTATTGCAGACAATGGATTCCCCAGTATGCCCACATAGTCAAGCCACTCATACAATTGACTACATTGGAGGCAGCCACCTCTAACGTCCTCCCTTGGACATCAGAGCACACCTTAGCATTTGAGGAACTAAAACGGGCATTATGTCAAGCGCCAGTTTTAGCCACTCCTGATTACAAGAAACACTTCACCCTGTTCGTGACAGAGCGGGATGGAACAGCACTATCTGTCCTCACACAAGACCAAGCAGGGAAACACAAGCCATGTGCTTATTTTTCTAGTACACTGGACCCTGTAGCACAGGCTCTGCCAGCATGCTTGAAATCTGTTGCGGCCACAGCTTTGGCCATAAGACAAAGTGACTCGATAGTGCTGGGACACTCCCTGACAGTACAAGTACCACACGCAGTGGAAGTTCTCCTGAATAGGACACAGACACAACACCTAACTGTAGCAAGATTGACAGGATACGAGCTGACACTATTTCAACCCCACATAGAGATTAGAAGATGTAACATACTCAACCCTGCCACTCTTTTACCCTCAAGCACAGATGACACCACACCCCATGACTGTGTGGAAGTAATAAATGTAGTGACGAAGCCAAGACAAGACTTGACAGATGTTGCACTCCCAGACCCTGACATAACGTTTTATGTAGATGGATCATGCATGAGAACAGGGGCAGGAGAATTAGTGGCAGCATACGCCGTAACTACTGACCATGAGATCATAGAGACACAAAGAATAGATATCCTGTCAGCACAAGCAGCAGAGCTCATTGCTTTGACGCAAGCCTGTAAACAAGCAAAACAGTTAAGGGTTAACATCTACACTGATTCACAATATGCGTTTGGGGTAGTTCATGACTTTGGGGTACTATGGAGGGAGAGAGGTTTTCTGGCCTCACACGGGGCCAAGATACAGCATGGCCCTCTCATACAGGCCTTGTTAGAAGCAATACACCTACCTACAGGCATAGCGATCCTGAAATGCAAAGCACACACCAAGGCCACAGATGTCATTTCCCAAGGTAATGACCTGGCAGACCAAGCTGCTAAACAGACAGCTCAGACTCCAATTGACATAACAAACTCACAGGTATTACCACTGACAAGGACTATGACAGTCAGGGATCCTTCCAAAGATGTACAAGATATACAGACCCATGCCACTCCAGATGAAATAAAGAAATGGATTGAACAAGGAGGGGTCCAGACTGACCAGGGTTGGATGACTAAAAACAAAAAGACATGGTTCCTCCCAGACTCTATGGTACAGGTGATAATAGAGACAGCACATAGCCCGGCACACATGGGAGAGAAGGGAATGTTGGATGGCCTGCAGAATATCTAGTTTAACAAACACTTGCGAGCAGCAGCAAAGCAGAAAGTGAAGACTTGCATGATTTGTTGCCAATTCAACCCTGGAAAAGGCATCTCAGTGGAACAGGGTGGATTTCATCCCCCTGATCACCCTTTTGAGGTTCTCCAAATGGATTATATTCAAATGGACAGATGTAGAGGTCACAAGTACGTCCTGGTAGTGGTGTGTGCCCTAACCAGATGGACAGAAGCTTACCGAGTCCCAGATTATACTGCAGTTACAACAGCCAAACAGTTAGTGAGGGAGTTCTTCCCTAGATACGGGTTGCCACGTGTCATTTACTCAGACAATGGCCAGCCCTTCTCCTCTGAGCTCATGAAACAGGTGTCCCTTCTGTTGGGATATACCTGGAAGTTCCATTGTGTAAGGCATCCCCAAGCAGCAGGTCTAGTAGAGAGACATAACCAGACCCTCAAAACAAAATTAGTTAAAGTCTGTGCAGAAAAGGGCGTGGATTGGATGGTAGCCTTACCGGTTGCCCTCTTTTACATGCGCATGGTAGCTCATTCTAGAACCGGCCTATCCCCATATGAGGTGGTCTTTGGAAGACCACCGAATATGTGGGGTACACCAATACCTAAAAGAATAACTGATGTTGACAGTACTATGCTCACAGATTACCTGGCTTCCTTGATGTCTGCACTACTCTCTTGCCGTTCGCAGGTTGCCGCTGCCTTCCCTGACAACACCCAGGTCGAGGACCATGCCATAGCCCCAGGGGACTGGGTGCTGATAAGGAATTTCGACCGGACGAGCCCTCTGGACCCCAGGTGGAAGGCACCAAAATTAGTCATGCTGACGACGAGGACGGCCATCAAAGTCGAGGGAAGAAAGGGGTGGCTGCATGCCAGTCACTGTAAAAAATACTTTGGGACTAACGGAACATTTGCAGTACAGACTTTGAGCCCCCCTTTCTGGAAAAGACTCCCCAGCAAGAGTACACTTCCAAACTGAGATCTAGAAGGTCAGTCGACGTTTGATTGTCTAAGTCCACCCGGTGGTGAAGCGGTTGAACATGATGTCTGACTTGAATAAACTAGTGAACAGTAAAGAAAAAAGGACTAATATGAGAAAGAAATACTGCAAGCTATTACACAGCAGATGTATAGTGTCTCTGATTATTGTTCTTTTTATGAGCATTGTGGTAATAAGTATTGGCTGGCTCTTACATGTTCTCTATCCACCTGCTGTCTCACAGAACGCCACCATAGTACACTCACATGTTGAGCTCCCAGTACACTTAGAGAACAGAAGAAATGAATTTAAGAACAATACTTTCATCACCCTTTTACAACAGCATCAACTGGCCATAAACACATCCAACTGCTGGGTGTGCGGTCTTCTTCCCCATACAGTTGCCAAAGGCATGCCTTTCATCACTCTCCCTTTTTCTTAGGAAGGCTCTTGTACCGGTTGGTGGGAAACAAACAAAGCTTCCTATATGGCCAATACGGATACAAAAGAGCAGTCTCAGCTCAGATATCACCTATACATTTTATGTTGGCGAGGTGAAAAGAACAGGGCATGTGGTACCCCACTAGAGCAGGAAGCCTATGCTGACCACGGTAACAGATCTAATAAGTTATATTATCAGTATATGGACAGGAGAAAAAGATCCGTTTCACCTGTTTTTGTGGCATCAACGAAAGCCCCTTTTTGTGTCCAAAGTAAAGGAAAGATACGTATGGGTGATAGCATCTGCAATCACACAGTCAATTTGAATGGAACAAACAATACACGGCTTATAGCCGCACAGGGCACCTACTTCATATGTGGGGATAAAGGTTATACATGGCTCCCAC
Organism: Lissotriton helveticus; assembly: GCF_964261635.1. NCBI lineage: Eukaryota > Metazoa > Chordata > Amphibia > Caudata > Salamandridae > Lissotriton > Lissotriton helveticus. The sequence goes on from NC_136070.1 coordinate 810,231,824, forward strand.
AGGGCTGGTCCGGCACTTGTTACATTGCTTTTCTCCTTCCCCCCACCTACACTGCCCCTGCAGACTATCATGAAATTGAGCCTCTGACTGTCTATAACAGACGGCGAAGGGGGGTCATAGATACAGAAGATACAGCAGGGCAGGAGGCGGAAGACTTTTTTGCCGGAGTCATTCCATTTTGGGGTCCCATGGTAAACAGCAGGAACATCCGCCACCTCACACGAGTGGTGCAAAACACGATAGATGCAACAGCAGGTGCCCTCTCTAATCTCACAGCCGAGGTGGTCGCGGATAGACTCATGACCCTACAAAATCGCATTGTTTTAGACATCGTTTTGGCTGACCGTGGTGGTGTTTGCAGATTGATCTCCACGAGTTGTTGTGTGTTTATTCCAAATAACGCACCTACGGTATACCAAGCCATTGCCAAGCTACACAAGATGTCAAGTCAGCTAGACATGGATAAAGGAGAATGGTCCTTAAGCAGCTGGTTGTGGGGATTAGTATCAACATGGGGATGGAAAGTGTTGACTGTAGTAGGATCAATACTGTTTATCATCTTCAGTTGTTGCCTCTGCATCCAAGGCGGCCCGGCCATCTGCGGTCTGTGCGCCACTGCCTGCATTCCCCGTCCACATGTGCAGAGCAGAAAAAATGAAAAGATCATGTTGCAAGAACACATTAACGGCCTGATGAAAATAGAGGTGTATTAGAGGGGTGCGCTTGGGGACAAGGAGGGAATGAAGAAAATTACATATTTATATGTATTCGTGCCCCCACGCGCTACCCTCTCACCATCTGCCATGTTGAATAAAACCCCCTGCATTACTTCACATTCAGAGGCCTTATTTCTCGGTCACCAGGCCCCTCCATGCCAGACCCTGAAAAAGGCACACGTTACATTTCTCTGCAGCACATTAGATATTTTTTTGAGCAGTCACGGAGAAGAGGCCCAGCCCGGGGTGTCTTAACAGTGTCAAACAAGGGTCGACCTGATAAAGCTGCATTCCGGCCCGAGCAGGAGGCAAGCAGAAGCCCCTCTGCAGAGATAAGGCCCAGTTTTTCTGTCGGCTCTCAGAGATAAATGGGGCCCATGTCAAGGGAAACCTCCAAGACAGTTACACAAGGGGTGGACAGGAAGGGCCAAACCAACTGCTAGTATGAAGCAGCAACACTTCTACAGATGAGAGCAATCTGCATGCTGCCCCGAGCTAGAGATAAGACCAGACATGCTAGTCACTCTGACACCCAGGGCCCTCCCTGGCCAACAGAAAGGAAACAGCCCTCATGGAGAAGTCTGATGAAGTTACGCAAACAGGCAGGGCAAGTTTTAGCTGACCTTGCAACCCCCTCTATGCACCCACCCACCTATGACTCATTACAGTGAACGCCTACATGCTCATATCTTTTTCTTTCCTTCTGCTTGGAGGGCTCCTCCCTATGTATGCAAAGAATGTATAAATATTGTACTCTGTGAATAAAGCTCAGAACTCTCCTGTGCCCGCTTGGCGCTGGAGCTCTCCCTTAACTCGAGTTAATGCAATAAAGCCCATTGACTCTAATACCACGGACTCTGCTCCTCATTTATGCTTGACCCTTTTGATATTTATTTATTTATAGAAATTATGATAGTGTAAATAATTTATTTACGACACCCTCATGTTAGAAAAAATATTTTCTTTAAAAATCCCTCTTCCACCAGAGTTGTCCCTCGGTGGCATGCTTCGTCATAGGGTTCTTCCCAAACCAGCTGCAGAAAGGGGCGTGCTACGACTAACGGGTACATGGGAGCACTGATAGTATTGGAACCGATTCAGATGAGTAAGGTACAGAGGAGTGTTTTTTTTTTTTTTAAAGTCGATAGGATTAAAATAAGGGGACAGTGAGAGACTTACGTGGTCATGTCCCTGAGTTTCTCTGGTCAACTAGTTTCTAGCACTACCCTAAGGCTTCTCTTCAGGACCTATGTAGCTACTCCCTGTTACCACTCTTTCAGTCCTGGAGATCACAGTGTTCTCAGATATCTATCTGGATTGGCTTTCCATAACAGGTCCCATATATATCATCCAGCCACTGCCCTGTCCATATGGAGCCAATGTTTATCCGACTCCCTCATGGTCCATTCACACATCACTCCTAGTTTGTGCTGCTTTATAATATAGAGAAAAGTCAGGCAACGTCAGGTCTCCTGCCTCTTTTGGGAGTCATAGTTGTTTAAAGGGAAGACGTGCTCTTCGACCTTGCCACATAAATGGTATTGTCAGCAAAAAAATCCCTAGGTAGCGCTATAGGGAGACCTTAAAAAAGGTATAAAATCTGGGGGAAGACTGTCATTTTAATTGCATTAATGTGCCCAAACCATGAAAGATATATAGGGGACCATTATTTAAGGTCAGTTTTAAATTGTCTGAGCAGTGGAGGGTAGTTGGCACGATGGAAATCTGAAACCTGAGAGGGGATTTTAATCCCTAGATAGATGTCTTTTTTCGCCCATTGGAAGGGCGTCTGTTTTACCAGTGATTCCATTTTCTGTGTGGGTAGGGTTACATTTAGAAGAAAGGGTTTATGAAGATTAATGTGATAGCTCACTACTGCTCCATTGTATGTTAATTCTTGTTGTAGGGTTATTATTGATGTGGAGGAAGAGCAACACATTGTCCGCAAAAAGGGAGATCTTGTGATCTGCCAAGCTAAAGGAAATACCGCTAATGGCCGGGGTTGCTCTGAGTTTAACAGCCAAGGGTTCTATACTGAGTGCAAATAAAAGTGGGACCAATGGGCATCCTTGGCATGTTTCGTCCTAATTGGAAATAACTGGATCCCACTCTATTAACCACCAATCATGTGAGCAGATGTGTGTAATTTGCTCGAACCATATTGATATATTGTTCGCCTAACCCAAACTTGCGGAGAGCATGGAAGAGGAAGGACCAATTGAACTGGTTGAAGGCCTTTTCAGCATCTAATGCCAACGAAATGGCTGGGATCTGTATCTTGGTGACCTTTTCTACCAGGTGGATCATCCTCTGTAGGTTATCGTGTGATTGCCTCCCTTGAATAAAACCTGACTGTTCCAAATTGATCCAATCTGGTAGCCAGGACTTTCATATAGAATTTAATGTTGAAATTGAGTAGGGCTATAGGATTATATGAAGAACAATAGTGAGAGTCTTTCCCTCATATGGGGATGACCAAGATCAATGCCTAGCTCATCGTTGGATAACCATGCCAGTGGATGCCATGTAGTTATGTGTAGGAGAAGGGATTAAGTCTGAACTAAACGTTTTGTAGAACTGGGCTTAAAACCCATCGGGCCCTGGGGATTTATCTAATTTGAGAGCATTAATTGCTGGCCATATCTCGTCTGCATTGATCGGGCTACTCAATTCCTCATTCTGATCGGCGGTTACACGGGGCAACGCCACATCCCATAGCAGGCCTAATTGTGTCTCTACACTCGGTGATTCAGATGTATATAGGGTTGTGTAAAAGTCGGGGAATGCTTTCGCTTTGTCTTTCTCCTGTGTCTGTACAAATATGAGGGCAAAAGTCTTTCTTAAGTTCTATCCTAAGCTGTCGTGCCAAATGTATGCCCACTTTGTTCCCTTTGGCGTATGTCTTGCGCTTAAGATGGAGCAGCTTTTATTCTGCCTTGTTGGTGTATATTACGGTTAGTTTTCTCCCTAAGAACTGTAGCTTTCCTTGCAATGCGAGAGTGGGGATTTCTTTGTGCACTTTCTCTGCTGTCTGGAGCTTGTTCTCCAGAGAAAGTTTATCCTTGGTTTTCTGCTTTGTTTAATGCTGACATCAGAGAGGTGAACATACCTCTAATTGTTGCCTTTAAGGCACCCCCAGTAGTGGAAGGGATGGTATCCTTCGGGTCAATTAATTGCGAGTATTCTCTATTCGATTTACATACATCATCTCGTAGGTGACTGTCCCTGGTTAGAGAGCCCAGTAAAAACCAACGACAGAGCAATAGGTTGAAGGTTGATCATCATAATGGCATGTTGTGATAATTGGCTAAGAAAGACATAGTCAATACGCGAGTAGGAGTGGTGGGAATGTGAAAAGAAGGTTTAGTCCCAGGCGGATGGATGTGCCTTTCTGCTGGCGTCATGCATGACTTTAGATTATATTGCGGTTTTTAAGACCTTATAAAAGATGCCTGTACCAGCTCTGTATGGGTGGGTGCTATCTATTTTAGATCCCACGTGAGATGATGCCCCCATTAATATCATTTCACCTTTGGCAAACCCTCCCAAGAGGGTAAGGAAAGAGTGGAGAAAAACAGCTTGTGCCTTGTTCGGGGCGAGGAACATGGCGGCCGCCAGCTGAACGGCCGCAGCCGCCTCCCCCTTCTATGGAGTAACTAACGCCTCGTAACAGGCGATATTAGCTAAAAAATTGAAATGAGACCTGCGGAAATCTAGCTGTTAAACCCCCCCCCCCCCCCTACGGTGTTTTTACCGTTTTTACAGTTTTTTGGGTTTCCGCCGTGGATTATGCCCCCGGAGGAGGGATCGGACTGTCGGCCCCTTGAAGCGGACCGCGGAGCAGAGCGGGATGACGGCGTGTGTAGGAGCCGGCACTGGATGTGGGAGGAGGCGGCTTTGACACGGAAGAGGCGAGACTTCGCTCTGCTCGTGTTCCGGGTCAGCGGAGGTAGAGCCAGCGGCAGCTTCCACGGAGCAGAGGCGGCGGTTAGAGGAGCGGCGAAAGAAACAAGTAACTTCTTTCTTTGGCAGTGCGGTGGAGGGAGCCTCAAACGGTGTTCCACGCTCATTGAAGGGGAGAACAGCGTGCTGCTATCCAAGTCCCCTAGGGAACGAAACTCCCCGCAATTAGTCGCTACATTAACCAATACCCCAAAAAGGTGTATGGATGTTGGGGGCACTCCTGACAAGGGCACTAGTAAAGAGGCATGCTTAAGGGGGTCCTGTGGTATAGAGGAAACACATCTCCCAGCTAAAGTTAATAGGTACACACTAAGAGCTAGGACTGTGTTTGACTCTACCAAGGGAAAGCCTGTGTACCCTCCCCACATCTCGCCCCCTATCACTGAAGTAAGGGAACGAGGAAGAAGGGGCAAAGCTAAGCTGAATACCTCAGAGGAATACCTGAGTGTGAAAAATATTAAAAGCAAGGGAAAAAGCAAAAGCAGGGGAGGTAAAGCAGCAGAGGCCAGTATTAAAGTTACCCCCTCACTCAAAACCTACTACAAGGTAATGTCTACCACTACTACTACCACCAATCCCACCATTAGCGGCCTTCCCGCATCAGCTTAGTCTGCCCAGCTTGCCCAGCCTTTAGATCACATACAGCCCGTTCCGGTGGCCTTGGCTGAAAATGACAAAGGGTCTTTAGTTGGCGGAGACACAGAATCTATGTGTGCAGATACACCAATAGCCCCAGTTGAGGTAGTGGCGATGATACACCCAGACATCGGCCTGGTTAACAGGTATTCGGTGTTGGAGGATAATGGATCTGGTGTTATTCAACTGGACTCTACAGTAAAGGTCAGAAGTATTGATATAACAAATACAGATACAACGCAATCAGGACAAGTATACCAACCTGCCACTTCTGTGATCTCTGACAGCATTGACGTAGAGTCCAACACAGATAAACCCGCCGCAACCGCAGGGACTTTGGCTGAAATATTGCTAGCCATGAAGGATGAGATTACCAGCAGGTTTACGGTATCAGAAACCAACCAAGCTGAGATGTCCAATAGATTTTCAATATCTGAAGCCAATCAAGCAGCAATCAAGGCCTCCTGTGACGAACTGGCCAAGAGGGTGGATGAGGTCACCCTTAGAACCGAGGCAATTGAATCAGAAATTCCCAAGTAAAGGAATCCCTGCGCGCCACCGAGGTAGAGGTTACAAAGTTATCTGCTCAGAATAAAGAACTAAAGGAGGACATTGAGCGTCTGGAAAATTACTCACGCCGAAATAATCTGAGAATTCTGAATGTGCCGGAAGCCATGGAGGGGGGAGACATTAAGGGGTTCGTTATATCTTTACTGATGGGGACAATTTTAAAAGGCACCTCAGATGTGGACTTGCTGCATGATATACAGAGGGTGCACCGGGACCCCTATAGGAGAACTCTTGCAAGACAAAAACCCAGGAAGATCTTGGTGAACTTTTTAACCTACTCCATAAAGGAACAGATCCTGTCTTCCACCTTAAAAGAAGGCACTATACACTATAATAGCTCCAACCCGTTCAGCTTTCAAATAAGATCTGATATTTCTCACATCACCGCATCAATGCAGTGGGAGTTGTGGAAAATTAGTACGGTTTGGTAAACATTATCTGCGCCATCTTGCCTTTCCCCCTGATGCCACACTTTTTTTCGTGCGCACCCGCCATTTTAGGCGCCTCGATCAGAACCACCCTCTGCACGCCACTGATCCCCAGCACAGCTCTTCGCCCTCACAAGCCCCCCCCCCCCATGCACTGGCCACCCCCGCTCTCACATGCCCTGGGTCATAAACCCTTCTTCACCGCAGCTCTGCCCCGGAATCCCATCCTGTTCCCAGCGCGACACCTCCCTTCATCCCTTTCATGGTCCCAGGCCCTTCGATACAAACCCCCTTTTTCCTGTGTGCCCGTTTGTCTTCCTCGTTCCCAGGCCGCCACCTGGCCCTGCGGATACTGTTTATTGCCCCCCCCCCATACAGTAGGAAGCTTCCCCCATTAAAGGACCCTTGAATTGATCAAAGCCCCTCCCTATGAGATCCGATCAACCCCACACATCCCGTGAGTCGGCGGAATGTCCAGCTGCGCGATAATCATCACCTGTTGTGACCGGGGTGGGGACTTCAACTGTGAATGTGTGTGGGAACGGGCCTGAAGGGGAGATTCCGAGGATGTCCTTTCATACTTCAAAGCATTGCAAGAATGTGTTACCTGCAATAAAGATCATAAACCTGTGTATAAGAGGCCAGGCCTCAGAGATGCGGTTAGAGCACCTCGTGACGATACTGGCTGTCTGAACTGACGTGTTCTCCTCCGGAGAAAATAAATCCTTGTTTCCTGCCTTCCAGTATCCAGCGCCTGCCTCTTCCTTTATTAATATTTTGTGGGTTCAAGAGGCGACACCGCCGGGCAATACTTAAGGATCTTTGTTTATTGGTTATCCCTGACCCTTCTTTTACAATTGGCGTCCCAAGCGTGGGGCCCATCAGCGACACGTGGATCCAGTGGGAGAGGTCCTGACGACAGAGTGAACGACTGCAACGATCGGGAGAGTTCCTGCCCAATAGACCCTCGTCTGGCAGCCGATCATCCGAACTTCACTGGTTCCGAACAGACCTCTCTCGAGTGATCTACGGTCCTGACTGGGAACCATCAAGAGTGCCGCGAGGAATACGAGGAAAAGAGGACGATCGGGCGCTGGATTCGGAAGACAAGAAACTGTCCATACGGTCCGGGTAAGGTCGTGTAAACACGACGAATTGCGAAATGATTGTTTGATTGTTTGGAAAATACTGGTATTGCTCTTTGTTGATTTGTTTGGAGATTCGCTGTCTGCAAACGGAGAAACGACAGGCCCTCTCTCTCTCTTTGCAAGCAGTGAAGGATAGGTAACGCAGCCGTCATGCCTATTTTTCTCCCCAACTGATTGATTGTTTGAACCCGAACTACGGTTCGTGGATTGTTCTCGGGAGATTTCCCTCTCCCACACTGATTAATTTTTTGACCCCGAACTACTGTTCGCGGATTGTTTTCTGGAGATTCTCTGTCTGCAAACAGGAAAGAACAGGTTCCTCTTTGCAGATAGTGAAAGGGTAGAGGACGCAGACCTTTGCGGGCCTACTTATTCTCCCCACTGATTGTTTGATTGACCGAACATTGACTGTTCGATATTTGTTCATGAGGTATTCGCTGCCTGCAAACAACGTAGAATAGAAATATTCTGTCTAGTCTTTTGCACGCAGTAATAAGGCAGGTAGTGCTGACTTTTGGCCCCATTGTAATCCGTCATGCCTATCTTCTCCTCACTGATTGGTAATTGGTTCAACCCGGACCGTTTATTAGAGGTGGACCATCTAGCTCCGCTGGAAGGCACCCCTAATAAAGACATGTTCACAAAGTATGGATTAGTTACCATAGCCTATAGTAAGCTGTGGCACAAGTATACCAAAGAAAATCAAGAGAAACAGTGGCCACTGATAGGATCCTTCGATCTTGATCAAATAGAAACGTTAGAAATAGCCCTTTGTAGTAGTAAGACAACGCCTATTATGCTCGACAGTCTCGGTATGTGGCGCAAAGAAGCAATGCAACGAAAGAAAAGAGACGAAGTCAGAGTAGGTAAAGAAACGCGACAGACAACCTTCCAAGCATCTGGTAGGCAAAAGGAAGGGATAGCGGCAACACGGTTCCAAGGAGTAAACGCAGGAAGGGAACGGTGTAAAGGGATATACCGACAGGACAACCCCAAGACACAACGACCCGAAAGTAATCCCCCGACACTACGCGCAGGACGACCAGACTTAGGGCAAAACCAATGTGCTTTTTGTAAATATTCCGGGCACTGGAAAGCCCAATGCCCGACTCTACTGAACATGGGTAAGAGCAGAGGGCCGACAGAAATAACGGGCCGGCAGAAAGGGAAAAGGCGTGAGACAAAGATGAATCAGACTGGCACAGACAGGCCGGATAGAACCACCGCGTTTGATTACGCCCGATGGCACAGATTTCGCCAGACCGATTTCAGCGACATGTTTGAGTCCTCATAGATCGAACAATGCTAAGACGGGAAACCCAGTCTAGCTCTAAGTTACCCGGTGACGAACCCCATACTACCGCTACTGTTCCCGAGCACAAAAGCCACCCTTCGGATAACATACAGAAACAATACACAGAGTAGTCTCGGACAGATTAGTATACATTCCATTAATGAACTCAAACCCCGAGTGCAATGGGACTGATTACTCTCTGTTGCCCCCCCCCACACTCTAAAAAAAAAAAGGAAAAAAAAGCAATTACAGGCCTGCATAGACAATCCCCCCCATTGCCCAGGCATGCCTGTCCAAACAAAATACCTACCCCCACTCCGGAAGTTCCCGAAATGCAGCAGGTCACCGGTCACGCCCATCCGGAAGGTGAAACACACAGCACGTGTCGGGCGGGGCCTGCTGACAGCCATCGATCGAAAAGATCGCCAGTGGGATGTCCAGGAGGCACCACGGGCCCGACTTGAAATGGCCTTCCCATCCTCTTCTTCCTGGGGCGGCGTCCCCCGGGCCACGAGTAGGAAGGGGGCGGATGCAGATGACCCCCTCCCTCGTATCTCCTGGTCCGGCCATCACAAATACCTCCGCCGAAGAATTGGTACAGGGCGGGCTGGGAAGGAGAGGCGACGCGAACGAGCCTCTCCCACCTCCCCGGGTAGGAGGTTTTCCCAGCCCCGGCCCGGCGCCGAAATCCTCCAGCCGGGCCAGCGACAATACTTCCGCAGCACAGGACATAGGATGGCCAGCGACCATACTTCCGCAGCACAGGACATACAATGCCCAGCAACCATACTTGCGCAGCACAGGACATACAATGCCCAGCAACCATACTTGCGCAGCACAAGACATACGATGGCCCTCAAGTGTACTTGCGGAGCACGGGATGTGGGGTGGCCATCAGGTATACCCGTGAAAAGGGGCGGCGTGGGGTGCACTGGGAGAGGGAGGCGGCGCGAACGAGTCTCCCTCGCCCCCCCAGGTGGGGGCGCCACAGCTGCACCCTAGCGCCCGAGCCGGACGTCCTGCTCCTACGGCACGGTGTTCCATTTTTTTCGCCCCAAGAAGTCTCTTCCACTCTTGCAGACACGACGAAGGGCGGCCGCTGCGGGGTCTCAAAATGGCGTCTGGGCCCCCTGGAAGGCGGGTCTAGGCCGCTAGAGAAACTTTGGCCAGCAATGTAACTCGGACGCTTGCCCACCGGGGCACGAGCCCCCACCTCCGACAGCATCCCCACAGCCTTGAAGATTCTACAAAAGTCCCCGGAGCCCTCGGCCCCTGCAGGCTTCCGGGGAGGAACAACTGCCTTGATCGCTAACGAACTAACCACGACATAGCCACCCCTTCTGTTAGCACAAGTCTTTTTGAACTGCCGAAAGGGACTCTGGTCCAACCGCCGGTTGTGGGAAAACATTTTTTCCCTGATGCTACTTCCGGACTAACCCGGCCTCGCCCAAAATGGCGCCGGTGTCAATAGGAACTTACGAACACCTCGTGGTGTTTTTAGCTAATAAGACTTGATGTTCCGAGATATGTATATGATCCTCTGTACACTTGACGAAAAAGAGGGAGGGTTCACTTGACGAACATGTAAAAGGATCCCGTTAAAATGTTGGTTTCAATGTACGATTTATTATGATATTATTGTAACTGATACATGACATTGCTTATGACACACGCCCACGGTATGAATCTAGGAAATTTGATTACAACTAGTCTGACTGTGCTTCCAATTATGAAATGAATGCCCTTGATCCCTCAACTATTGATAGACGTTTTTAGTTTCCTGCAAATGAATAAATAAACCCTTTTAAAATGTTTTTAATGCCGCAAAATAGCCCCCCCTACTGTACGCGCTTCAGCCATCGCCGTGTCCGGCCAAATACGATTGCACTCTCATATCTACATGCTGAACGATTGTGCAAATAAAGGTTTTCCAAACTATGAACAGATATTGCATGCTTTTGTAAAATGTGGGATCAGCGGGAGAGTTTTTCTGTGCGCTCTGCTTTGTTCTCTTTTTAAGGTTATTAGAAGATGGTTACTCAGCCCCGGATTGAGGATCGAATCTAAGGCACGATACTCTGCCTCCAAATATGCGACTGGCTCAGGAACTAACGCATGGAGAAGGACCTCGACTTCTGAGGACGGGTAAAGTGAAGCGGTGTAAATAATAGAATGTTATAGAGGTATGGTACTCAAAGGTACTAGGGAACAGGGTTGGCCGAAGAGCTGATATGCCTTAGGACATCACAGCGTTGGAAAAGATTTAAGAACCCCGATAGCTAGATACATCTACAAACTAGATACCTCGCACTAAGCGCCTCTGACTTCTTTTTAACGTTTCCCTACACACGGCCTATAATGCCACACTCGGACCGTCTCCCTCGTGAACAACATATCGCTCGCCGTCCTTGCCACACTGCCCGCCCCCCTGACTTCAGAAACCAAGACCCCAGGGATTATATCCCGAGGAGATAAGACGAGTATGTGGTAAGTAAAGGACTTTCGTGCCCGTGCATTTGATATGCTCGAATGTTGTTCCCCCTCCCTTCCCCCCTTTTCCTCCCCCTACAGGTTACAGTGGAATCACGACCGAGGCATGGAGAAGATCTGAAACTTCGCCATGTCTGATACATGAGGCGGACTAACGCTGCAAGATGGCACCTAAGGACACCCACAAACTACTCTTGTAACAAAAGAGCCAATGAGTTGTATGATATGATGAAACACGATCACCCCTAATCCGTGTTGCGTGAATGAGCACATGTCACGTATGTCTGAAACTATGAGAAAATGTTTTTTTTATGCGACTGAAGCATTGACTTAACTAGTCAAAGGACCGAGAGTGCGAGGAGTGCGACACAATGATGCCTTTTTACTCAATGCATGTCCCTTTGTACCCGGCCTAATGCTCGTCCGTCCCAAATTGCATGCTTTCGAAATTCTAACACAGACCCATAATGTCTCAATGTTGTGTAATGCGCTGAATAGCCTATCTTAATACACGGCCACTCCCCATGTCGCACGTGTACTATTTAGCCTATTGTTGCACATCTCTCTCTCTCTCTCTCTCTCTCTCTCTCTCTCTCTCTCTCTCTCTCTCTCTCTCTCTCTCTCTCTCTCTCTCTCTCTCTCTCTCTCTCTCTCTCTCTCTCTCTCTCTCTCTCTCTCTCTCTCTCCACACTCTCACTCTTCCTAACGACTGGCACCTAATTGGCAAACCACCACCCCTGGTGCACCACCCAATTGGCTCCAAATACCGCAAGTATTTGCACAAATTTGTCTTAAATAAAATCACCTTGATGCCATGTTACTACCTCTCCTTTCTACTAAAATATTGATGAAACCTAGAATTGGCCAAAAAGGAAAGGACAGGTAAGATGACTGAGGTTCCCTAATCTGACCCGTAATAAGGGAACTACATGTCAATGGCTTCTATGATAAAATGCCTCAGGTAACGCGACCTTCCCCGTCCCGAATTGTCTCAACACCCAGACAGTAAAAGTGATCGAAGCATCCCCGTCTTCCCAGAACGCCCCCAGTTTTTGTATCAGCTGCCCCGGACGAGAGTTTAGCCGTTGTTCCTTGAAATGATTTGCTGATGAGCAAGCTACAGAGTTTAGAATTCGAGAAATGTCACTGAACGCTTACCAACTGAACTGTGGCCTCCTGCTAGATAACGCCCTCCTAACACAAAGCAAGACGATAGTCCCTCACCCCAGTTTACTATGTTCCTAGTTGCTTTCCATAAGACCCCGGTCACCCCAAGGATGAGTCGAATAGTTATCTCAAGCCCCCCCGGTTTTTAATGAAGTAGTCAGGTTATAAGAGACTATGTAGAAATTAGAATGATGTTTGCGAAGTTAAGATTAGACCGAAATGAAGAAATTGTTGCAGTAAACCCTGTTGAAAGTAAAATGTTTAGCTGAAAGATCGGATGCATTGATATAATGGAAAATTGTTTAGCCTATGTTCATTCCTCAGAAAGACGCCTATCAGACCATGGTAATAGCACGTTGCACTCTTTCGTAAAATACAAAGCCCTGGAGAACGGTATAGCTTCGTAAGGCTCGTACTAGGAAAGTGGGTCTCTGCCAGAAAAACTGATGTGACTGTAATAAACAAATGCAATGAATAGGTATCAGATCCTGTACCACGACAATGAATGTAATACCAACAAACACCAAAGAAATGGTTACGAAGGAAAGTTATAGGAAATCCAGCAAACCCATCAATTATTTATATGTTGGTTGTTAACCCCAATGTAACGGTTGTTTCCCAGTTGCTTGGAGTTGGGAGAGAAATAGACTTATGTGATTACCTTCCTCTGCCAATTCTCTAAAGACTGTCTTTTCAAACTCATTTAAGGGTACCACTGTCGGAGGAGAGAGAGACCGGATGTGGGAGCACGCGGCCTGACTACAGATCGTGGAACATCTGCGGCATTGGCCAAGGCGAGACCGCAACAGTAAGGAGTCGCAGGACGAGGCACTGTTTCCGACAAAATGAAAGGAAAGGGCTGACCTGATGCCCCTGCTCGATGATCAACATGTGCCGAAAGGTCCCCGCCCTCTGAACTCGGTCATGGGCCCGCCTACCTGAAGTTTTCCGTCCCCCCTGGTCTGTTCCCGATCTGGCCCTGCTCCATCCCCATTTCCTCCGACCTACCCTAAGGACTACTTACACACCCCCCTTCTTCCACTTGAACTCTTTGACAATAAAATGAAACTTGGGTGCCCTGTCTAAGGCACCCATGAAAGAATAATTAGGACACAGGGCGAAAAAGGACCTTTTTGACCAGGAAAACGAGGAAAAGGTCATGCCCTGCAACGCAGGACCTAGAATAGAGCTGGACACATAGCTCCACCGCCGGTGCTCAACAGTGCCAACAGAAGACGACAAAGAATGCTGAGAACTCACTAATGATGGCCCACGACAATAAGACTTCCCCTTCGAACAGTGACACCCCTGATTGTCGTTTTTACTACGTCTCATTTCTCTCCCAGCCACCATTGTATTGATTATGCTCCGACCGAATACGAAATGAACTTACATATGTAATAACCTATCAGTTCATATTCCGAATGACTATAAGCATCTATGAAATGTACCCAACGCTCTCACTACAGAATCGTTTTTGTCCGATATTGCATTACTATGACTTTCCTGCAACAAGCTTAACGATAGGCCCGCCTCCTAGGATGAAAGATTTTAAATGTAATGTTTACAGCTCCTTCACCTGGGTTCCTACTTCTTTACTTATGACCGCCACAGTAGACATGGATAGGAAATAGGCCAGCAAGATGTCTTGGGAATGTTAAAGGGAGGACTGTGGAAAATTAGTACGGTTTGGTAAACATTATCTGCGCCATCTTGCCTTTCCCCCTGATGCCACACTTTTTGTCGTGCGCACCCGCCATTTTAGGCGCCTCGATCAGAACCACCCTCTGCACGCCACTAATCCCCAGCACAGCTCTTCGCCCTCACAAGCCCCCCCCCCACGCACTGGACACCCCCGCTCTCACATGCCCTGGGTCATAAACCCCTCTTCAGCGCAGCTCTGCCCCGGAATCCCATCCTGTTCCCAGCGCGACACCTCCCTTCATCCCTTTCATGGTCCCAGGCCCTTCGATACAAACCCCCTTTTTCCTGTGTGCCCGTTTGTCTTCCTCGTTCCCAGGCCGCCACCTGGCCCTGCGGATACTGTTTATTGCCCCCCCCCCCCGTACAGTAGGAAGCTTCCCCCATTAAAGGACCCTTGAATTGATCAAAGCCCCTCCCTATGAGATCCGATCAACCCCACACATCCCGTGAGTCGGCGGAATGTACAGCTGCGCGATAATCATCACCTGTTGTGACCGGGGTGGGGACTTCAACTGTGAATGTGTGTGGGAACGGGCCTGAAGGGGAGATTACGAGGATGTCCTTTCATACTTCAAAGCATTGCAAGAATGTGTTACCTGCAATAAAGATCATAAACCTGTGTATAAGAGGCCAGGCCTCAGAGATGCGGTTAGAGCACCTCGTGACGATACTGGCTGTCTGAACTGACGTGTTCTCCTCCGGAGAAAATAAATCCTTGTTTCCTGCCTTCCAGTCTCCAGCGCCTGCCTCTTCATTTATTAATATTTTGTGGGTTCAAGAGGCGACACCGCCGGGCAATACTTAAGGATCTTTGTTTATTGGTTATCCCTGACCCTTCTTTTACAGAGTTGGGGAAAAGGCTAGAGGAGCTGAACAGTATAGGTGCTAAGGCACAGCTTAAATTCCCAGCACAGTTAAGAGTGATGTGGAACAACCACATGCATCTGATTAAGACAGGCGATGAAGCGGATGCTCTTATAGCTAAGATTAGAGATAGACAAGGGAGACAAGGGGGATGTAGATTTAGAGGGTCTCTTGGCACAAACATGAAATGTAATATTCAGGAAAAAAATGTTTTTAATTAAAATGTGATTAGCTGCTTTGTTTAATGCTGACATCAGAGAGGTGAACATACCTCTAATTGTTGCCTTCAAGGCACCCCCAGTAGTGGAAGGGATGGTATCATTCGGGTCAATTAATTGCGAGTATTCTCTATTCGATTTACATACATCATCTCGTAGGTGACTGTCTCTGGTTAGAGAGCCCAGTAAAAACCAACGACAGAGCAATAGGTTGAAGGTTGATCATCATAATGGCATGTTGTGATAATTGGCTAAGAAAGACATAGTCAATACGCGAGTAGGAGTGGTGGGAATGGGAAAAGAAGGTTTAGTCCCAGGCGGATGGATGTGCCTTTCTGCTGGCGTCAAGCATGACTTTAGATTATATTGCGGTTTTTAAGACCTTATAAAAGATGCCTGTGCCAGCTCTGTGTGGGTGGGTGCTATCTATTTTTAGATCCCACGTGAGATGATACCCCCATTAATATAATTTCACCTTCGGCAAACCTTCCCAAGAGGGTAAGGAAAGAGTGGAGAAAAACAGCTTGTGCCTTGTTCGGGGCGTATATCGAGACTCTTGTACACATCCTGCCTAATATCGTCCCTTTTACCATCATCAGTCTTCCTTCCTTATCGGATATGGAATTGGAGAGAGGAATGGAAGAGAAAGGCCACTGCATTATGCTTAGTGGGAGCTGAGGTTATGTAAATTGTAGAATATGCTTCGTGTCATAGTCTATGTTCGTCGCTGCATTTGACATGAGTCTCTTGCAATGCTACTATATTGCATCTTTTATCAAACAGATATTTCCATATTTGTGTTGTTTAGCTGGGTAGTAAAGCCCCTTAATGTTCCACGTCAATGTGGTTAACGCCATGATAGTGGGTTATACTTAAAGGCAAATGTGGTCATTTCTCCAGTCTCTTCCCTGGTGTCACATTGCTCTTCTCTCCCTCCCAAGATCGCTCCCCCTCCCTCCACCCCCTCCAGCCCACCCCACCATCCCACTCTGCCTTTGGACTTGATCTCACTCATGGTACAAAAACTAAATAACATTACAAGAACCTCTTTGGGATATTGTACCCTAACAACTAGATAACAAGAAGATATATTGTGTTCGTGTAGGCATGTTTTTCATGAACCACTTTACGCATTTGCACTGTGGTAGCATTTGATAGAGGTGATTGCATATAGGTTACTGACAAGAACTATATGTCCCTCTACTCTTGAATATTGAATCATCCTTTGAGTCTCCTGTGTTAGGCTACAATATTGATATTAAGCCCTCAATGAGCATCTTAGAGAAGTCATCTTCAGTTAACAATTTCTAGTCTCTCATTTGGATCTTCATCGCCGTATGTTCAGGAATCCGCATTGGCAGTGTTGCCTTGAGTCTTTTGTTTCACTTGCCATCTTGATTGACTTTGTGAGAGCTATTGCTGTGTGCTAGAACGAACCAAATTACTCGTCAATTGGCCTTCAGGTGAGAGTCTGGGTTTTCTGCTTCAGAAATTAATAGTCCTAACAAAGCTGAAGTCTCCTGATGATCTGTGAAGTGGACCGGCTTATTCTAGACGTTAAAGGCAATACAGAAGGGTTAAGTCAATCTATATTCAATGTTGTGTTTGTCAGTAAGAAGCTTGAACTGTAGGTAACAAGCAAGAGTGGCCGGGACAATATCTTGAAACGCGGAACATGATGTTCCTTGAAAGGAAATCTCCTACACCTTTCTCGCTGCCTGTAGGAAAGCTTTTTTAACTTTGAAAGAGAGCAGTTTTGCAAGGACGTCTTGTGGGTGCTTTCCTTCACCATGGAGCAAGGGGCCCATTCTATGGATTTTTTCAAGCTTGATTTTGGGGCCAGTCTTCCCTAGGAGTTCGGAGAACAGGCAACCACAAAAGCCTCTAAATCTGGTCCCTCCACACTCTCCTCCAGATGTTGTAGTCTGATGTTGTCACATCAGGAGTGTTTTTCCAGGTCCTTGCATTTTAGTAGAGTGGCTTTTAGATGGGTTTGAGTATATGAAGAGGAGCCTTCGAGTCGGCCTATTCTATGGTCCAGAGTCTGGCAGGCATTATCCAATTAGAGTGACCATGACCTAACAGAGTCCACATCTTTTTGGAGAGTAGTGAGCTTCAAGGTGAGGTCTGTTTGAAGTGCCTCTAAAGAGGTAGTGAGAGCAGCTTTGAGTTTCTCCTGTGGTTCCTTTTTAAAGCTCTGGAGAGAGGATATTAGTTCTTCCTTAGTTAGTGCCATTGCGCCGGTTGGAGGTTCAGGTGGGGGCTGGTCTCTCGTCTCGCCAGGTTAGAAGTAGCTTGACACCCTTTTCATCTGTAATTTCTTCTGAGGCATGTAGATCGTGACTATTCCCGTAGAATAAGGAATGGCACTGAAAGTTCCTCTGTATCGCCGGTGACTGTACTGGATGCTCTTTTGAAGGTATCCCTACGTGTCTTAGCTGCCTCTGGGTTATCCTCAGGACAGTTGGGGAGGATTCCTATCTGTGACCTCACCACCAGTTACAAGCGGATATTATTTCCTTGTGTTAGAGTAGCGCTGAATTACTCCTTGTCCCCCATGGAAGGACATCTGCCCTAGTCTAAGATGTGATTACCTAGCTCTGAAGAGTCGAATCCTTAACCTCTGCAGCATCCGCTGTGTGATCTAGTTATACTTATCTTGGGGTTCATTGAGAAAAGGGGTTGCCTACATATTTAACTCTAATTCTGGCAGTCAGCCCTATTAAATCTTTCCTTTGCTGCAGGCATTACACAGACTCTTGGAGGAGGAGTCTCCACCCCCTGTTCCTCTTATCTGACCATTGCCCAAACCTCAAACCCCCACCTGTAGGGTTTCGCTCCCCATATCCAGCAAGATGCTCCTGGAACGCCACATGACCAAGGTAGTTCAATAGGAGAGAGGGAGCAGGCCTGGGTGTAGAGACCTCAGACAGTGTGGCGCTCCCAGGGTCTGATATTGTATATTTCCTTTCTCTACCTTTCTTCGTCAATCACTTTCCGTCCCTGGCTAGGGGTAGCAACAAAACCATTCACTGGACCCAGAGCAGCCACCTTCCTCCACTTAGCACCTCAGGGCGGGTCTTCGAAGAGCTCAATTACCGTGTAGCGTGGCTGCCATTTTGAGGTCAGGCAAAGGGGGCCTCATCGATGTCACAGTGCAGCCGCATGGATATCATGGCTCCCTTCCACCCGGCCTCTGGCGCCTCCACTGCTCCAATAATCCAGTGCTCTTCTAGGAGCAGCCAATGGTAAGGCGATTCCTCCTGAGGCTCCCCGGCCTACATAACTGGTGTAGGTGCCGTTCATCCAGGAATCGTTTTGGGCCTTGTCTCAATGCTCCACTTCGATGGGGGGGAGCCATTCAGGGGTGAATTAGGATTGTGCAGTTGTTCTCACCGGACGCATGACGTGGGCCCTGCTGAGTGGCTCTTCCGCACCGAATGGAAGATTTATCAGATGTATGATACAATTTATAAATGTATAAGAGTAAATCAGATACAATACCCTTAAAGGTGGGCACAGATTATTTAATTTATATAACTGAGTTATATTGTATTTAATACTGGGAAGCCCACTCTTCACAATGTCACAGTCCTTACTCATCACACAATATAACTAGCTTATGCGATAAAAAATCAAAAACACAAATCATGTGGAAGGCATGCTATCTGGGAGTGGATGTACAGAAAGATAGCTTGATGCTTCAAGAGCCAGTTCATGGGTGTAAAAGAATCACCCAAACCCTGCATTTCTAAAAAACGATGACAAAAAAACCTTGGGAAATAAACAGTACAGAATTCTGGCATTCCCCGAGTGGCAGAAAGTTGCTAGTCACAGTTGATAGGCATTTAGAGACGCCAAATATTAACTAAATTAGAAACGTTGCTAGAAACACAAAGATTTCTACACATTCTAAAGGCTAACCATGGTACGCTTTATCACGGATGTGAATTTCATAACTACCTAATCGGGCATCAATGGGTAACTCTCAGTGGCCATAGGTAAATGGTTATCCAAACCACTTCATTAGGATCTTCCAGAAGGTTAAAGGCGAAGAGCAATTTGTGGTCTTCGAGCTATAGATCAATGACTTACACTTGGACAAATGATGTATTCTCGCTCCATGGCTGATACAATTTCGAGCCTTGCATCCCAGACTCCAGAGCCATTTTCCTGTGAGCAGATCAAGTTAGGTAGAGTTATATCAACAGCAGAGTGAGCTGCTGCAGAGGCACTCGATTTTAGGGCAACCAAGTAGGTGATCTGGTGTTGGTAATAGACTAATATCTTGTAGGGGAGTTTAGAATGCAAATTGACGCAAACTCTCTGACAGTGGTGGGTCATTGTATATCTCATCTGATATATTACATACCAGAAAAATACTGTATCCACTACATCGACCTAACCACTACAAGGCAAGGTAGCCATATAATTATTGTTCTTAACTCCACCTACACTTACCTCTGATGGTATTAGTGAAGTTAAGAATAGTACTCTTATTCTTACCTTGTGATGTAGTCGTAGGAAATTAAGTGGATGTGATATTGAAAGACATGTACTGTAGTCAGGCTCTAGGCAGTTCAACATGGGGCATAATTCCGACATCTTTAAATGTTCCCTCATTCAAGAATTTCAAAGAGCAGTAAATGTTTGATCCAGAACTGTTTGACTCTTGGCAAGACCTAATTTTTGGTGTAAGGCTGGAGTTGTGTGCCACCTGGACTATCGCTGATACACAACCTCTTCTAATAAGAACTGGGCTGACTGTAAGATGGGGCTCGGAGGCCAGCCTTAAGCTGAAACATGTGCGTGCCCATGGGTCTCAGTATGAACTAAGACTATGACAATCGGACAAAAAATGAAGTAATGTGTTAGACTAAAGTTCTTCTTCGCAGATTGACAGAAAGCTGTTGATCTTCCACCACACACAGGAGGTCATGGAGCTTATCAGTAGTGTTCCCCAAGTGTCTATACTACATCCCTTTCTGTTTAACGTGTATAATTTACTCAGTCGGAAGCCTAATTCTATGTGTAAGCACATGACCTCCGGCTAATATGTGGTCTCTCTTATTATAGTTCAGACAAGACCACAGAAAATGTAAATGCTGCCTGTTGGAACAGCAAAGAATGGGCCACTCTACCCCTTCAACTAAGTAGGAGCTTTACATAGGAATATACACTGACTCCAAGCTTGCTCTAAATACCCAGGTGGCAAATGTGGCTACTGAGTGTTTTCTTCACCTGAGAATTACTAAAGAACATTTTCCCCGTCTTGAGTACTCAATTACTCACATCTGTAATCAATGACTTCCCAACGAGATTTCCCTGCAGCACTGGGAAAGGCTGGGTACCAACTTCATCTGATACAAAATACGGTCTCAAGGTTAGTAGGACAGCCTTTCTAGTTGTAAACACATCACCCCTCGAGTATTACACTTGCAACTCATCGACAGCTGAATTTGCTTCAAAGCCATGACAAGTGTACACACATTTAATTAGCACATCCTAAGCAGGGCCCTTGGTTTTGCCAACCTCATGTGCCCAAAAGTAGTACGGTGACCAGGGTTGGACTGGCCAGTAAACTACTCTAATATTTCCCTAGTAGGATTCAGGCTAAGGGACTGCATTTAGAGCAGGATGGTATGTCATGATCCAACCATACTACTATGGCCTCCATAACTGTGCATTGATTTGAATTATCTTGCCCCCTAATTGCGGTTTCTAATCCGGTTCTGATGAAGACGTATGGAGACAGAACCTTCTCCTTTGTCAACGTTGAATGGTGACTTTCTACTGAACACAACTATTTAGATTATATGTCAAGGTTTGGTTGTTTAACCAAAATTTTCATTTATTAGTGTCTGAGATTTAATTCAGATGTACTTTTAGCTGTTTTGTACTATTCTTAGGCTGTTCTGTTCATTCCTGATAGTGCCAAGAAGTTAAAGCATACCGCTCTGAAGAAATAAATTAACTTAAGGCAAGACCAGGGACCTTACACTCAAATGAGACTTTATGTGTTATGTGTCTCATCTTTAATTCTAATTTGAAGTCTTTTCTCACGTTGAGACACTGTCTTCATTGACAATGAGGCAAAATATTTTTCAGGGACCTTACTAGAGGAACTCTTGGTGTGGGTAACTGGCAAAGGAATAATAACACTAAAGCAAACTGGGTTTTTGAAAACCTTGGGCACAGCAGCTAACATCATGGTCATATCACTACTCATAGACAAGGTGAAAATCACAAAATAGCAACTATGCTTCATCGATTACAAGGCAGCATTCGACCATCTGGACTGGATCAGGATCTGGAGCAAACTGGCACGCTGGGGCATTCCTGGACTCTCCTGGACTGCTAATCTCTCTTCACGTGGACACATGGGTGCAGGTGAAACTGGGAGGAGTAGTGCATCTCTCAAGGTAAATTCCAACAAGCAAAGGGGTAAAGCAGGGGTGTGTCCTGGCTCCCACTTTGTTCAAACTGTACTTAGCAGACCTGACGCTGGCACTCAACGCCTGCAACTCCCATGTACCGAGGCTAGCGAGCTTGGCGTTGTCGAGGCTCATGTACGCTGAAGACGTAGTTCTAGTCAGTCATTTAAGGCAGGCTTACAGCGCCTTCTTAACACACACAGGAATATTTGGATAACAACAGATTAACCAACAATTTTGCCAAAATAAGCACAATGACAACTGGTAACAACAGATTAAATCAACAGGCATGGCTCTGGGAAAGATGCAAATTTAGTCAGCTACAGACTACAAATACCAATACCCTGGGGTGATCGTTGACAATGCAGGCAACTTTGTGCAACAAATGGACACTATGAAAAGGAAAGGTCTGGTGCTAGCAGTGTCACTAAAGAGCTTGAAATTAAACTTAAACGGGCCATCATCACCCCTCTTCTCCGGGTGGTGCACGCCAAACTGATGCGAAATATAGAATATGGCAGCGAGCTCCAAAAAGGTAGGGATGTTAAAATCCTAGACAGCACACAAGTGAAAGCATACAGGCGCCGCATCTGGAGCACACCAGAACTTGCGAGCTATAGAAGTGAGCTCCAAGAGATCCTCTGTCTACCTAAATCAAGACAAATTCCATGGTTGAGTTACATCAAACAAACATGTGAGAAAATGGGCAGACCAGAGTTATGGCTAGATCCAGCTAACGCTTGCACGAGGACCTCACGTAAACTCATAGCAAAAGATTTTCGCGAGATGAGGCTCACTGTTACATTGGGAAAACCACGGGAGGGGTCCTTGACAGAATTGTTTCTTAAGTTTAAGGAAGTGTATTTGTTTGAGTGTGTGCTAGACGACATTTCCCCGGTCCTTACAAGGAAAATCTTCTTACAATGGCGATATGGCACACTCCCTACAAGGGCATTTACAAAACACTGGGCCCAGACTGCATTGAGTGAACATTGCCTGTCTTGCTCGTACCATCGGGAAGATGATCTGCACATCATATTCTTCTGCAAGGCCTATCGAAGACCAAGGAAATACTGGCTTGTCCCCCTCCTCAAAAAATTGGGCTTTACAAGATACCTCCCAGCTTACAGGATTTTAAAAACGGACCTTTCACCTATTATTGTATTTGGGGTTGGCAAAATTCTTAACTGCGATGTGGCACATCCGTAATCGACTTTTAAAATTTGAACAAGAGCTGGCATAAATGAAATGTTCTGATTTTATGTAAATCTAATAATCTTTTAAATGTTGCGTAATCTTGGTTTGACCGTCTTGCTGTTTTAACTGAATGTGTTTTGCATATCTTTTATGATCTAATAATGATCGCAATAAAGAAAGAAATGAAAAAAAAATGAAAGCATACTGGATCATCTTCTGTCTACCTAAGCGTACCTCACCAGCACAAATCAGGCTGGTGTTTGGTCTCCAAAAGTAGTCCCTGGTGAGGTGAAGAGCTTTCATCAACCTCGAAGGGTAAAATCAGGAAAACGGCTCCCGGTACTCCTAACCACAACTTATGGCAGGAACTCCAACAGAGGTACTCATCGCCTGCCAGAGTATATTTTAAAGAATCTCTGGCCAAGATTGGGTTGACCCAGTTATGGGAAACACCAACCACCCATCCTATGATCAAAAAATCTGTATGGAAATCAGTTAAACTTCTCTCCTTTGTAAGAGACATGGTGGAATTCTCAGATAGAGCCCATGCCTGGATGTCATTAAACACCTACACCGCAACAGCACCCCAGAACTACTAGGCTTACCTAGATCCATTAAAGAGCAATTCTTGAAGTACCATCTGGGGTTGCTACCATGCATATCTCATTTTCCCTATTGGCTGAGAGAATCCATAACAAACATCTGCCGTTTGTGTGGTACTGACACTGGGAACATACCGCACCTGCAATGCACCTGTGAAAAGCTGCTGGAGGAAAGAAGACAAATGCTGAAAGCTCCATTTAACCAAAGAAGTATTCGCTCACGGAAATAGGTGTGTTGGCCTGCTTCGCCCTGGTCGATACAATGCTAAACTGTCGATTAGTAAAGTGCCACGCATTTGTGCGTAGGAAATTGCCAATGGCTACAATACGCTGAGAAGACTCTCTCTCTTGGCACCTTACATCTATGAACAACTGCGGCTCTCAGCACTCAGCACCTTTTGCACATAGGCTCGGATCGGTGGAGCTGAGAGAGGTTTCTGGGTACCACTCCAGACGGAGACTTGCCAATTCCTAATCCCTGCTGTGGCACATAGCACTTTCTGATCTCCTGCACTTTTTGCACTTGGGTTTTGAACCCAAGTGGGGCAAGAATTTCTGGGTCTCATTTTATGTAAAGGTGCCTATAATCAGGTTCCCCCCTCCGCCCCCCGACCTTCAGTCTCAGCTTTTGCACACAGCACTTTCTGTTTCCAAACCTTCGTACCTACTCACCTGCCCTTAAGGGCTCACTTGTCTCCTCCCGCAGTCTCTAACTGCTACTCCGATAACAGGAATCTCCTCTACTTGCTGCACGCCCAAAATACATTTTAATATTGTCATTTTATGGTTAACTCTAGCATAATTTATTACAATACTTTTTAAAGTAATTTTAATTGGTTTTAGCTTATGAGAAAGTTTTTATCCTACCACGAGAAAGATGTTACCTTAACATATGTGTAACACAGTATTATGTGCGTATGTGCGTATTCAATGTTTTATTGCTGGTGTTATTATTGTAGTCGTTTTAAGTAACTATGCAAACAAAATAAACTTAAACTAACTAACGTTGGGACATTGTCTACTATGTTCTGTTGGTGTTTGTGAAGGTTTTTATGCTTGAAAAATCTAGGAATGTGCAGACCCTGGGATGCTCAGGCCCTCTGTTCTCTGGTTTTGTATCAGGAATTAAACAAAATGTACGTTGCATGTTCTCACGAAGACGTGGGAAGTGGTGGCAGTTCTGCGCTGCACATTCACTATATGTGCGCCCCGAATTATAAACACTGAGCGTGACATTTTGCATACGTGGCCCCGCCCCGAATCCATGTTTGATTGAGGGCCACTGATCGTTCCGTCCTTGGGTTCCCTGGGTTTCTGAGCATGTGGCCTTTCAACTCGGAGAGGACAGAGGTCAGAGTCTGCCAATGTCTGAGGATTGTGAGAGAGGAAACCTTACCTCAGCCGCTTTTAAAACTGACCTCTGTGTCAGCTGTGCCTGCTCGAGCCCAGGCGGGGTCATGTGGGCAGCGCTATATTATTCTCGGGAAGGGGGTGTGAAAGGGAGAGCAGTGGGTGGGGGATGCCTGTGATACAGGTGGCATCCCTATAATCTCTGGGGGTGGGGTACCATGCCCCTCCCCCGTGGCTACCGACAGAAAAGGCGTAGCGGGCCGAGCTCCGGACACCTGGGAGGTGAAGAGGTCATCAACGCCATTGTGCTGATGTGAAACGTATACATGTCTACACGTCCCCACCTGCAGATTCAGATAAGAGCATTAACGGAGTCCGCCCATGACACCGGGGTGCATAGCTGCACTCTGGGGATAAACAGGCCAGGCCGAGACGCATAGAGACGGCGGGTCACGCAGCGGCCATGTCATGCAGTCTCCATGCTAGATAACAGCATATCAGAAAACCGCTGGCTACTGCCATTCACAAAGAACCATAAACACACATGAGCCATGCCATTCATCCAATATGCTGTCAAGCCAGTATAACAAGTAGATAGCAAACAGGCCTTATCATAGGATTGGCATTTCATATAATGTCCGTGCCATACAACTGATATTTCATAGAACCTCTATACTGCATAAGAAGTCATACGCCAGGTCTGGTACCTCAGTGGATTAATGCCTCTGCTGCAGGAACTTCTGTTTGACCTCAAGGTCACATGTTTGAATCCAGGTGGGACCACTCAGCCTTTCATCCTCCCAAGGTTGATAAAGTATGATTGAGATGTGTAACAAGTAACATTGTTATTTGAGCAGCAAGATACCCATCTGGGTGAGCCATGCGCCTTACATATTTACACCATATTGTAAGATACTGACCTTCAATTTTATAGAACTGCTGCATTAGAGATGAATGTATGACGTTACAACGAATTCTGTTGCAACGCATGCCTTTACCACGCATGCGTTACAACGGAATTCGTTTTCCACGCATAACCTTTACCTCGAATACTTGCGTGGTGACGTCATACGTCGTTAAGAGAAAACTGAAGTTTATTTTCCGATTTCTCTTAAACGATGCTGATTTTCTGCATATCCCGACGTGACTATAGGTGAGTTTTTTTTGGGGGGGGGAGACCCCCTCCCAAGCCCCCCTTTTTTTACTTTTTACCTTTACCACATATGCCTTTACTACAAACCTCGTAGTAAAGGTATGCGTGGTAAAGGCTTTCGTGGTAACCACGCATGCGTTGTACTGCATGCGTGGTTAAGGATTTCGTGGAAACGGCTTCGTTGTAGTGGCCGTTTCCCATTAGAGATTTATCACATCATACAATTGTCCCGGCAGAGAACAACAATGAAACTAAATCACCTTGTGACGGAACCACCGTGGCACTAGACCCCTAGGTCACAATACCACTGTTTCCCGTAAAGCTCTATGGGCCAGATGCATCAAGCATCCATTTTGCGATTCCTTATTAGCGAAAAATAAGGAATCGCTAATAAGGAATAGCAAAATGGAATGCATCAAGCAATCACTACAAAAATAGCGATTCCTTAGAATTCCTTAATTGCGACTCACAAATTGGGAGTCGCAATTAATGAATACCTCCCCATACATTCCTATGGGCGTACAGGCCCATAGGAATGTATTGGAGATTGCATGAGCAATTAGCGAGTACCAGTAGGTACTCGCAAATTGCTCATGCAATTTCAAGGGTGCAAGGGTGTCAAAATGACACCCTGTTGCACCCCTGATTTTGATCTATGCACATATGTTGCGCACACACATGCCCTTAGGGCATGTGTGTGCGCAACATGAAACTTTGAAATATGCACAAAAGTGCATTTTTCAAAGTTTTTGCAAATTACCATGAAGTTGTACTTCGTGGTAATTTGCGTGCCCTATTAGCGAATTCGCTATTTTTGAAACTTTCATGCATTGCATTTAAGGAATCTCAATTTGAGATTCCTTAAATGCAAACAATCGCAATGTAGCGAATTCTCTATTTCCGATTTTTGCATTTGGGATGATGCATCCCAAATGCAAAAATACCGGTCGCAAAGGGGCAGATTCTGAGAATCTGCCCTTTTGCGACCGGTTTTTTGCTTGATGCATCTGGCCCTATGTCACTGAACTGCAATTTTGCAACATCACAGAAACACCACATAAACCAATTCTCATATGTCTGAAGTACCATAAAATAGAGCCAACATGGTACTGAATCACAATAAACCTAAGTGCTGTAGTGCAGGATTGTCACTATGTCATAAGCCATAATGTCATAAACCACAATGTCACTAGACAATAGCACAGAACTATGGTATAACCGGATCGCCATATCACTGAACCACTGGTTCCATCATCATACGATGAACTTGTAGACAAACTCTCCTGTGAATGAGTTAACATATGAAACTCAGATAGACGCTTTCCTAAGAACAAACTTAGATACCTATTTATATGAAAAAGGACTCAGAGATGCCCTGGGGCTACCAGATACCTAAGGCATACAAGACCATCTGAGGTTCTAGTAGAAAGTAAAGGCCTGGCTTTCCCATGCTAGGGATGCAATACCCAGCCAAAGTCTTAGCACCAAAAACTTGAGCAACCTTTGAGGCGTAAAGACACCTCTCCAGTCAAGAGTGGTTCAAGAGACACTCTGGAACAAGGTCCGTTCCCAGAAAAGTCACAGGAAGGTTGGAAATGGTGAAGTATTACAGCTTTAATCAGTGGATACTTTAGAATAATCCTCTCATGATTGTCCTGATAAGGCTTTATCTTGGCTACTTATAGCTATAGGCAGTCACAATAAAACCGTATCAGGACAAACTACCAGAAAGAGCATTATCAAATGTAAGTAACTTATTTATTACAATGGAAGACAGATCTCTTCATGACTTGGTTGCATGACCACTTAATGAGTGAGATTGGTTCAGGAGGTTTGTATTGTATTGACATGTATATAATGCTTTCCAAAGCCAATGTTTGGCCTAAAGCACTTTTGTAGTTGTGTCAGTAGTTACTCCAAATGTATAGTTCATACAGCAGTTTATTTGTTTGTAAGTAGTCAGTCTTGAAAACGTCACACCACATCACAAATTTGTCCCAGGTCCCAGGATAAATGCATTTTGTGAAAGGGCACCTGAAAGCAGGGACAACATCCACCACTCAGGCAGCAGATCAAACAAGGTCTGTTGCTGCCCTCAATCTCCATGCATGTCTTTTTAGATTGCGCAAATTCAGATTGAGGACCCTGCCCTGCTGCTGAGGCAGGAAGTCCTCGCAAAATGGCAGCCTGTCTGGAGGAAAGATCCTCATGCCCAGAAAGTCTGGGTACCACTCTCTGGTCGCCCTATCAGGAGCCTCAGGATGATTTGGGCAAATCTTTCCTGATATTTTTCAGTACTCTTGGTAGGAGAAGCAGTGGCAGGAGTCCTGAGTTTCATTCCTAAAAGAATGTACTTGCAGAAACTCAAATGTGCACAACTGTAGACACTGCACTTTCTCAATGGTTTAAAAAAGGATCTTGGCAGAGCTCTCTCCAATGCTGGAAGGAGCATTGTGCTACCTTGGGGAAGAAGGTGCCACTGGTGATCTACCCAGATGCCAGGGGCCCTGCCAGGTGGTTTGCTATCAGGAAAAAGTCCTGGCATTCCAACCACCTCTAGACACACAGAGCCTCCTGGCACAGGAACCTACTCCACACTGCTTGTAACAGTTCCTCAAAGTTTTGGTGGTGTCCGCGAGAGCCCGCACCAGCCTCCTCTTGATGGATGACAAGAAGAGCTTCTTTGCCAGATGAATGGCCAGCAACTCTAGTAGAAAACAGAGTATCCTGAACTCCATCTACCCCAGATGACTTCCACAGCCCAGCAGAGATGTGTCTGTCACCACCATTAGCTTTGGGAGGAGAGGGGTCTGCGCCTTGATCAGTTGCGTTCTAGCAACCATTCCTGCATATCTAGATCTATCTCCTCCAAAACCTGATGCCATTGGTCAGACTGCCTAGATGCTAGGCTCATTCTAACTTCAAATTCCAACGCATAGCCCGCATGTGCAAAGTGGCCTAATTGATAAGAAGAATGCAGGAGCCTTAAATCCAAGAGGTCTCTGAGAGCTGCTCTCGCTGTGATCCAAGATCGAGCCTGAAACATTGGGATCATAGCCCACATCTTCTATCTCATTGCGATGGAGTGAGAGCCCTGATCTCCACTATTTCAAGGATTGCCCAAATGAAGGAAAGCCTCTGCAAAGGATTCAGGTGGGACTTCGACTCATTGATAGTGAATCCAAATGATGTAAAGAGGTTTGCAGTTGTCCAGAGGTGGTCCACGATTTACTGTGGTGGGCTCGCCTTCAACAGCCAGTCGCCAAGATACAGAAAGGCTGGCTTCCCTGAGTGCTGAAAGTGGGCAGCAACCACCGAAAACACTTTTGTGAACACCTGGGGGACGCTAGTGAGGCTGAAAGAGAGCACAGCAAACTGAAAATAATCCTGGCCTACCTTGAATCGCAGATAACATCTGTGGGACTGCAAGATGGGCATAAGAAAATACGTGACTAGCAGATCCAAGGACACCATCCAGCCATGCTGGTTCAGAGTGAATACAACCTGGGCCAGCATGAGCCTTCTGAATTCGTACTCCTGCTGGAAGGCATTCAGAGTGTAAAGGTCCAGAATACACCTGAGGCTCCTGTCCTTCTATAGAACAAAGAAAACAAAACAGTTTGTAGTGCCTCCTCTTTCCGAGTTGTGAACCCTTGATTGCACCCTTGGAGAGCAACAACCACACCTCATGTAATAGAATGCACTAGTGATCATCTCAAATATGCTTTGGTGTAGGAGGAAGTGGGTATGACAGACCGAAAAGTCCAATCATGAAGAATCGGCAGCCTGGGAGGAAATGTTGAATCCTGTCTACCACTTGTTGGGCATAAGACACTAAGGGCAAAGTATAGTAGTTACTGGCCATTGTGGCAGGGGAGGAGGCATTGGAGGGCTGATTCGACTTCTAGCTGTCTACCAGACTCACACCCTTGAAGGGACTGGGTGTTCTGCTCCATCAGTGGTCTGACTGCCCTCAGACATAGCCTCTAAACTTTCTGGAGTGATGTGAGAACTGTTTGGCAGAGGTCAAAAGCCCAAATGAGGGTGCCGAAGTTCTGCTGTCCTCAAAGCGGTCCAACGCCGAGTCCAGCTTCTCACCAAAAAGTGGGGACCCACCAAAAGGAATATCTATGAGGAAGACATGTACATCGCAAGATAATCTTTTGTAATGCGTCCACGTTTGTTGACGAAGGTCAACACTAGTTGTCCATCAGGTACTACAGACTGTCTGGGAGGGACTGCACCCCGAGGTAGTCCGTAGTATAGAGCACTGAGAAGATAACATATTTGATAGCATCCAGTCCATCAAGGATTTTCTGGGCCAAAGAGGCCTTAAGGTCTTTTGCTGACTACTGGCAAGATCTTGCTAGTTATGTCCGAAAAGGCTTGTGTGCAGCAGCCAAGCAAACAAAGATCATTTACAGAGTGCAGTGTCAAACTGGCTGAAGGAAACACGTGCTTGTCAACAGAATCAATCCTCTTGGATGTCCTATCAGAGGACTAGTTGTAAATGAGTTAGGGTTTACCTTACTAGTCAAGGACTACACAATAAGACTTTCTGGAGTGGAGTGTTTCGTTAGAAAATTCAGGTCACCTGGCTCTGGTCAAGTGGCCAACAAAGTATTAGAGAATGCATCTTTAAAAGGAATCAGTGGCTCAGAAGTCTGAATCCAATGCTTCAAAATCACAAAAAGAACATTTGCTTTGGTCTCAACTAAGACAATCTGCACTTCTAGTGCCTCAGCTGCCTTTTGGACCACTACTGCAAATGAGGCACTCTGTTAGTTCTGTTGGTGGCCCAAGAGGTGAGTCAAGCTCTGTCTCAGACATTGTGTCAAGCCCACTGGCAATTTATAAATCAATGTATAAGGCATCATTAGTATAGTGAGGGGATGAAAGCCATTCCCATCACTGTCATTATCATCATCATCATCATCATTAATGTCCCCTGCTCTGACACAGGATCAGAGTCAGAATCAAAGTGATAATGTTGCCTCTCTTGGTATGTGCAATATGGCAGAGACACTGAGTTTAAGTCAAGTTGTATTTTATTTATTTAATTTTTTTAATTTATAAAGCACATGAATCACCCCCGGAGGGGTATCTCCGCGCTATAGGGAACATTACAGACAGTACAGACAAAAAGACCATTTGCATTTTTGTTATTTCATAGACTGACATCAGTCGTGCTCGAGCTCAAGTTGGTTTGGGTCCGTCATTGGTGTCAGCACTGGATTACCCTCCAGCACCAGTGGCGTTGACATCGGCGTCAAGGTAGCAGGGACCGGCATCAAATTTGGGGCCCAGTATGAGCCTGGTAACTTGTTACAATGAGTCAGATGGTGACAAGGATGGACCCCCTTTGGTAGACCGACTGGAGGCCCCTGTGTGCCTGCAGAGTCAACGACAGCCAAGAACCCTCGGGCGGGTAGGACCAGCTGAGGATTGGTTCTGGGGCTGGAAACCTCAAAGGAGTGCGGCTGACATAGTATTGCCTTTGCATCTTCTCTTGTAGAAAGTCACTGTCCAGCACTTTCTCTGAAATATGCTCTCATGCGAATTTAGAATAGTATTTATACCCTCAAAGTCACTGTCCAGCACCTGCCCTGAGGTATGCCCCTACCGCAGTTGGCATAGACTTTTTGCTCATAAAGTCTATGTCCAGGACCTTTCCTGAGGTAACGATCTGGCGGAGTTAGGTTACTTATTTTTACCCTAACCACTATGTAGCACCTGTCCTGAGAAAATTCATATATTAAAAACCATGTTTAACATAGTTATTTTCTTTTAATGTAATTAAAAAGGGCCTCCTAAAGTCGGAAATAAAAATACCTTGTAAATGTTTTATATACTGACTTACATTAATAGGATTCCAGTAATTGCAGCTGGAAAACGTTTTGCAGATAATTTGTAATTAATTTGTGAATGTTAAAAAAAAATCATTATATATGTTTATGGGATTTCATGAGTTAATATTAAAGGTGTTTATTGTAAACGTCATACTTACTTGTACTGATAGATGGTAGTCTCCCAACAGCAAACTATTGTTGGTCTGGAACGGTCGCTGAAGCATGGGTCACCAGAAATGTCAGTGTACCACTAATCCCAAAATAGTGAACGGATGAATTTATACATTTTTGAGTGGTATTCCATAATTCAAAAAAGATATTTTTTGGACTGTATTTTTTAACGTGGTTTAGAATCTGACTGAATGTATATTTATTTTGTTTAGTGAAAAATGTATGCTTTCTCTCCTTTTTCACATAAAGCAACATCCATTTTAATTTGGGTCAAGCTGCACTGAGTTGTACTGAGTTGTACTAGTCGATTCATTGTAAAGACAGTGTTTTAAAGGCATGTGTGGTAAAGTTATTTATCGCCAACCATCCGTTCACATGCACAGCTCCTGGGAATGTATATTTATTTAGTTTAGTGAAAAATGTATGCTTTCTCTCCTTTTTCACATAAAGCAATATCCATTTTAATTTGGGTCAAGCTGCCTTGAGTTGTACTAGTCGATTCATTGTATAGACCGCGTTTTAAAGGCATTTATTGTGCCATCATCCATCCGTTCACATGCACAGCTCCTGGCAGGTACCGTCTCTCTCTCTTGAGGCGCACTTACCAGTGTCCTGATGATTAGAGTTGCTCTAGCCCCAGCCACATGCGGTAAGTGTCTTCTTTCTTGGTCGGGTATGGGGGCAGTCTCCTTGCTTCAGTGGGGCTCTGGCGGTGTCTCCTCTGTCCTTGGGCCTCCTCAGATGCAAAGCCTCCCTTGTCTTGGTTGTAGTAGCAGTTCTGGGTAACAGGCAACAACCCTGACCTCCGGCCTCAGCATTCCGAGCAGCCCCTCCTGCCTTACGGGGTCGCTCTGACAAACCTCACTGTTGGGTCATGGTGGCCTCAGGTTGCCTCTCCTGCAGCTCCTCCAGACATAAAAGGTTATGGCAACTTCCCACACATAGGCGACGGCCCAATCGATGCGACACAGCTCCTTGGTGCACAGCGGCCCCTCCTGGCATACGGGGTCGCCATCTTCCACAGTGCTGCACTCAGGTGACGGTCGGATCGATGCAGAACTTGTCTTTTGTGCGCCGCAGCCCCTCATGGCATACGGGGTCGCTAAACTCAACATTTTGCACACGGGCAATGGCCCGATCAATGAGGCCCTTGTCTTTTGTGCATGGTGGCCCCTCATGGTATGCTGGGTTGCCAAACTCACAATGCTGCACACGGGCGACGGCCAGATCGGTGCAACACTTGTCTTTGGTGCATGGTGGCCCCTTCTGGCATACAAGATCACCAAACTCACACCGCACATGGGCGATGGCCCGATCGATACAGCACTGCTACTCACACCTTGCTCAGGAGCCCCACAGATCGGGGCTCCCTCTGGGCTTTGCTCCCTACAACATGTTCCTCTCCCTCACATGCACTCCAGTCTTGGCAAGCAGCCTGGTACTCGTGTTCCAGACTCCATGGCAGGCGGTCTTGTTTCCTTTGAGTAATGCCCCCACACTCAGCAGGGAGACGAGCAGGCTCTGCCCCCAGTATTAATCACAGGCAGAAGTCTTGCAGAGCTTCCCCTCCTCGTGCAGCCTGGCTGGTTGCTCGGCAGAGGACAAAGTATGGGATCTCACACTCCCTTACTTTTTGTTCAAGACATAAAATGTGATCTAAGGTCTAGACCGTAGAAGTTTTATGTTGAGGTTCTGCTTCTTTGATATGGACATCACTCCCCTTCATCCTTCCTTCTGAATGAAGTCTGTCACAGCAGGCAGGACTCCGAAGCTGATTAACCCACAACACATGTCATGGGAGTGACCAGAGTTCACACCTGGAATGTCAGTCACAGTGATATGTGCATCAAAGCTACATCCTGGACCCTCGGCCCTACTGTTTATGATTCTCCTATCAGCCTCATCTCCCTCTTCTTAAGATGTGTTTAGATCCCTTCCTTGTGGCCTGTTACTGAATCAAAGAGGCCTTTGCAATGAACAGGGAGAGCCTAGCTCCTCCTTATCCAGTGCTTGTCCCACCCAGTTTACAGGAATGCCGCGATATACAGTTCTGTTTGGAGGAGATTCCTCTACTCTTATGTTTTGACCAGGTAGGCCTAGGCTTCCCAAAATGGATCCTGAGGTCCTCCATGTAATGTACCAGTGCAGGCACTTCTGCACAGTCACAGCACATTCCACTGTCTAGTACTGTTGTGCCCATGTACCATGCCACCACCAGAACTCCCACATGCAGCACACACACTCAGTCTGAGTACACTGTTCAGCACTACAGTCCCTCTGTACTACACCAGAATGTGTCACTTAAAACACACACTACCAGCACATACACATTTATCATATGCACACTGTTCCACACTTTACTCTGGGTGTAGAGTGTGTCTTGCACACTCACATGCATTCATCTCGAGTTTTCACCATGCACGCACTTCCACATCAATTTGATGAAGGCCAAGGGTGAGTGAAACATACAGCAGCTGAACTTTTAAAAAGGTGAGTGGGCCTGTAGGTTCCATTCCAGTGACATGGGGTAAAAAGAACCTGTTCACTACTACTGATCATTACAGGGTATGATGTCACCACCACAATTGTACTCTTTAATACCTGTTGAAGCCAGTAGCCTCCCACCACTATGAGGGTAGCGCTTTGGGCACCCTTCTTGATTCAACAAGTCTGCAATCCGTGAGATAGGCCTATGCCATGGCGCACACACATGATCCGTGTTGGCCTATGACAAAATAATCAGCATTAGGGACCCAGACATCAATACATTTGGCCACTCAGGGCAGGAGTACTCATCTTCACCATGCAGAGGACTTTTTCATCCCAACAAGGCTCTTGTTTTTCACCCAAGAATTCTATAGGGGACCTTCATAGTAACTCACTAATGTAAATCATGTGTGATCTTTTCCTCTTCCTTTCAGTGCAGCACTATTAAGCACTGCTACTCACAACAGGTTGTACTCCAGAATATCAAGTGGTAAATATTGTTTTACCACAATTTCGAGGTCTAAATATCAAAGCAAAAATAATGAGGGCGTAAGCACATATCAGTAAGTACAAATTAACTCTTCTTAACTTTACATCTACATATCTTCAATGCATTCATCTCATCAAGGTTCATAAATTTGGAGTTAAAGTACAGTATATAAATGTTGAGTTAAAGTCAGCGGTGCTGGAATGATTTTCATAGTGGGGTGCTGCCTTTAACGTTATATCACTGAAGTCATAAGGATTGTGAAAAATCCAACTGTCAGGCAAAAAATGTGTGTTACACCCATTCAGCAGCATAGTGGTATGGGTGTGTGTGGTATGTACCTGATGGTGCAGTAAATTTGCAAAGACATGCAGTTTTACTGGTAAAACCATATAGCACACAAACAATCATATGTGGAACCTGGTTTTCAGCTAATATTTACCAGAGTCAACTTAATTCAGGCCGAATATCCCCCATAAAAGTTGCATAAAACCAACAATTAAGACATGACATAAACCAGTTAATAAAACAATACATGTCTGTTAAAAACAGCAGCATAAAATGCGACAGAGTTAGCAGGATGATTATGAGAGCATAGTGCTGCAGGCCCTCACGTCTAATTTCAACAAGCATCGGCAATGTAATTTGCAGTGCAATAGCTCTCGCATTTGCGAGAGTTTCAGCTATTATGTCTTTTTATGTAGGTTTTGAAAATCAAAACATAAGTAAAAGGCATTGTCATCTACAATGCCAATAGCTGAAACTCTTGTAAATGTGAGACCCATTGCATTCCAAATGATTGACCCTCCTACAGTAAGAGAAACTCATTAAAGAAAATAGTGCCTACAGACTAAAGAAGACGTACCGTTTAACCACCGAAATAAAAGGGCCAGTCCTCATTGAACAAGCTTAATAAAGAATCAGAAGCCAGGATTTACGAAGGAAAATGACACAAGCCAATGACAAATATGGGCGGACAGTGGTCAAGGCTTCAAGTACATACTCCAATACAACATGGCTCACAGAGCAGCGCATGTGCTGCCCAGGCTTGACCTAAATAGGAACCGACATCCAGGGTGCTGTCTTTGTCTAATAATTGTAATAAAAAAGTAAAAGCCCTGCAGTGACTACTGATATAATATTTCTTTTTTAAGAATGTACCGTTCATAAAATTTGCAAAAAAAACATTAAATGCATCATCGATTGACCTGATTTCCCATCACACGGGCATGGGGTATTATCCAGATTATTCTTACAACCAAGAGGGAAGCACAACAAATATTTAACAGTGTCTTCTCTTAGGCGAAACAACAATGAATGTTCCTAGCGCCCCAGTGCTTGCCCAAGGAAAATTGTAAGGGGAGTTCTGTGCAATCAAGTACTGGTACGCCACAATCTGCATCTTCCCTGTCGTGCTGCTTAAGCACCATGCTCTCTCACTATCATAAAGTGCCAATAAAACCTCCCTTTTTAGGGCTCGGCTGAATGCGCGGAAGCGCGTCTCTGCCGAGAACTTATTGTGGCCGTGTCTCCTTTCAAGGAGACATTCCTGGCCGCGCGCATCGCCTTGGAGGCGATTCGAAGTGAGCACGCGAACGCGCTCGCTGCATTCACAGGGCTCGGCTGAACGCGCGGAAGGAACGGGGACTGTAATGCTTGTCATTATTGTTATTAAGAGTTCGATACTAAGAGGAGGCAGAAGCAGACGGCCATTACTCCTTCACAGGCCGCGGCTTTGTTTTAAAAGGGACAGAATGACAATGCAGTATATTCTGTTTTGACAAAGATTATTGATTGAAGCCCCCACACAATAGTGCAAGGCTACTTAAAAGTCACCTGGAGAAAAATGAGTTTACACTCGAGCAGAGCAGGCTTTTCTGTCATGAAGGCATAATGATGTGTTTGCTCTTCCGATAAAAACCAACTTCAGTATTATCACTTTAACGAGAGGTAAATCAAGTCTCTATCGTCTACACATCAACCATATGTCGCGATTACCGATTCTGGCACCACGACAGATGAAACATTCATTTTAAGATCATCGCTCTATAGACTCATCCATTCTTCCTGATTTTATTACGAATTCCTGAAAGAAAGTATACCCTATCTAGGATCGCATACTACGTATGTCTATCAGATCTATTTCAGAATATCAACTTTTACTTTAGAGCATTGACCGAACCAATCCCTGGTCTGTGTGATATTGTTTTGTGGCTCCTGAAGAAGGCGTTAATTCGCCGAAACGCGCGTCGAGTACTGTATTAATAACCTTGTCGGACACCCCTATTACTGGTGTTATGTTCATAATTTTAATTGTACTATGCTCTGATATGTATTGCATATATGTAATTGTCATTATTGTATCAATTAGGTTGAATTATTCTTGATTCACTACAGGTGTTTTGTTTTTAATATTATGTTGTTTTTATTAAAAATTAATGATTTTAGATAAGTCATCTCAGCCATTCAAGTGTCCTTGTTTTGGGTCCTTCACTTGTTTATTTTATTTGAAAGCCTTGACTGCCTAGGAATTTTTGCACACAGGTGTTTGCTCTTCCCTGCACTGCGTGGTCTGTATATTTTACAAACACCACAACAGAGATAGATAGAAGCGCCGGCATGCTGAGGAAATTTGTTATTTCGGAAATGGGAGAGGGAAAGTGCTTTGTGTCTGAGATTCCCATGCCGATAGAGAGGCTAAGTATTAAAGCGGCGCAGGGATGCCTCGCCGTGCCCCAGGGGGCTCTCGTTCTGAGGCGAGTGCAGACTGGAGTCTGGGGAGGGTGACAGCAAACAACGACCACAAGACATTTACAGCAGGTCTGTCAGAGAAAGGTCGCAGGGTTTTGGATTCACAATGTTTTCAGTCACAGCCGAGCACTTGGTGAAGCCACTTTCACCCGACAGGGGCGCTAAAGACCGCTCAAGTCGTGCAGTCCATTTGTGCTACTAACACAAGAACAGGGGGAACTAAAATGTTTATGTTCCTGATGCTAATCACAGGAGGATAGAGAGTATGCCATGCAGCACAGGCACACATATTTGCTATAGCATCATTGCTCCATTTCCCGCCAATTTGCTGTTGGATATACTTTTAGACACTACGGCAGATGGGACTTCTTTTTGTTGCACCAACTCCTCCGTTATTAGTGTTTAACAATTTCTTCCAGTAAGGTGGTCGCCTCCACCATCGTAGTGAGTGCAGAGCAGTGAGTGCAGAGCAGTGAGTGCAGAGTAGTGAGTGCAGAGTAGTGAGTAGTGAGTGCAGAGTAGTGAGTAGTGAGTGCAGAGTAGTGAGTAGTGAGTGCTGAGTAGTGAGTAGTGAGTGCAGAGTAGTGAGTAGTGAGTGCAGAGTAGTGAGTGCAGAGTAGTGAGTAGTGAGTGCAGAGTAGTGAGTGCAGAGTAGTGAGTAGTGAGTAGTGAGTAGTGAGTAGTGAGTGCAGAGTAGTGAGTGCAGAGTAGTGAGTAGTGAGTAGTGAGTGCAGAGTAGTGAGTGCAGAGTAGTGAGTAGTGAGTGCAGAGTAGTGAGTGCAGAGTAGTGAGTGCAGAGTAGTGAGTGCAGAGTAGTGAGTAGTGAGTGCAGAGTAGTGAGTGCAGAGTAGTGAGTAGTGAGTGCAGAGTAGTGAGTGCAGAGTAGTGAGTGCAGAGTAGTGAGCAGTGAGTGCAGAGTAGTGAGTGCAGAGTAGTGAGTGCAGAGTAGTGAGTGCAGAGTGCAGAGTAGTGAGTGCAGAGTAGTGAGTGCAGAGTAGTGAGTGCAGAGTAGTGAGTGCAAAGTGCAGAGTGCAGAGTGCAGAGTAGTGAGTGCAGAGTGCAGAGTAGTGAGTGCAGAGTGAGTGCAGAGTAGTGAGTGCAGAGTAGTGAGTTCAGAGTAGTGAGTGCAGAGTGCAGAGTAGTGAGTGCAGAGTAGTGAGCGCAGAGTAGTGAGTGCAGAGTGCAGAGTAGTGAGTGCAGAGTGCAGAGTAGTGAGTGCAGAGTGCAGAGTAGTGAGTGCAGAGTGCAGAGTAGTGAGTGCAGAGTAGTGAGTGCAGAGTAGTGAGTGCAGAGTAGTGAGTGCAGAGTAGTGAGTGCAGAGTAGTGAGTAGTGAGTGCAGAGTAGTGAGTGCAGAGTAGTGAGTAGTGAGTGCAGAGTAGTGAGTAGTGAGTGCAGAGTAGTGAGTGCAGAGTAGTGAGTGCAGAGTAGTGAGTGCAGAGTAGTGAGTAGTGAGTGCAGAGTAGTGAGTGCAGAGTAGTGAGTGCAGAGTAGTGAGTGCAGAGTGCAGAGTAGTGAGTGCAGAGTAGTGAGTAGTGAGTGCAGAGTAGTGAGTAGTGAGTGCAGAGTAGTGAGTGCAGAGTAGTGAGTGCAGAGTAGTGAGCAGTGAGTGCAGAGTAGTGAGTGCAGAGTAGTGAGCAGTGAGTGCAGAGTAGTGAGTGCAGAGTAGTGAGCAGTGAGTGCAGAGTAGTGAGTGCTGAGTGCAGAGTAGTGAGTGCAGAGTAGTGAGTGCAGAGTAGTGAGTGCAGAGTAGTGAGTAGTGAGTGTAGAGTAGTGAGTAGTGAGTGCAGAGTAGTGAGTGCACATCATCAGAGCTGTATGAATAATAACTGTATCAGCCCCGTGCGTGAGGTGCATCATCCACATTGCTCAGGTCACCCAAATTCCTGCACTCTCTACCACACGGTTGTATGACTATCCATCGCAAGCAATCTCATCGCGGGCGTTTGCATCGCGGGAAAAACATCGCAGAAGACATCACAGCGGCCATTTTTTGATCGCGCGTCGTTACGACGCAACTGCGGGCACAGCCTTGGATAGCCTGTTCTATCGGCGACATGACATCGCGCGACTTAACAACGCGATGTTTTACATCGCCAATGGGTTGGTGGGGGGGTTGGGGGGGTATATATTGTGTTGCACACAGTGTGTTAATCTATTTGTCCCTGTGCCGGTACCGTGTGGACTGCCTCCTGTAATCGGTAAGTGTTCCCCTCATTCTCTGTGCCTGCCTTCGGCCCTATCTTAAAAACTAAAGTTCCTGGCACGTGCAGCTGGTGCAGAATATTAACTCTTGGCAGGAATGGGGGAAACGCGATGCGTTGCAATGATTTACTTAGTCAGTATCTCCTAGCTCTTCCCTTAGAGAAATACGCTGTAATTTGATGTGTTTGAGCCTTATAAAAAAAAAAGTGTTCGATGCATGGTTTGTCTTGCTACTTGGCACCTTGGCATTAAGATCTACGGCTATATCTGGCACCTTTCATGTTCCCGTAAAGCCGCAAAATAATTGCCTTTAATTTATCACTTAATATTAGTGTAGCGCACACTGCTCACCTTGTTAGCCGTTTCGGAAAACATGCAAAGCTTGTCTTTATCCACGTAAATGCTAATCTAACTAAAATCGGTCGAGGAATAAACGCGCATTTTCACCAGTCAGGCATTTGCCTCTCCCTGAACTTCTCATTGAAATACATTACCCTCCAGTCACAAAATTTGAGTTTTCAGACCTCCCAACGGTTAGTGTCGGCCATTGAAGCAAATTAGTGTGCAACCACTTTACATAATGGATAGCGTGGGATGTGTGCACTATTTGCCGCAGTTTTTTCTTGCCTCTGCACAATGTTTTCCTCGTTGTTGTGTGCCCTCCTGCCCTATGTTTCCCTCTTTCATGCGTGCCCTAATGCCCTGTGTTTCCCTTGTTTTTCGTGCCCCTTTGCCCTATGTTTCACTCGTTTTTGAGTGCCCTTCTGCCCTCTGTTTCCCTCGTTTTGTGTGCCCTCCTGCCCTATGTTTCCCTCGTTTTTGAGTGCCCTTCTGCCCTCTGTTTGCCTCGTTTTGTGTGCCCTCCTGCCCTATGTTTCCCTCGTTTTTGAGTGCCCTTCTGCCCTCTGTTTGCCTCGTTTTGTGTGCCCTCCAGCCCTATGTTTCCCTCGTTTTTGAGTGCCCTTCTGCCCTCTGTTTGCATCGTTTTGTGTGCCCTCCTGCCCTATGTTACCCTCGTTTTGAGTGCCCTTCTGCCATGTGTTTCGCTCGTTTTGGTAGATGCCAGTAAAAAAGTCGAGCTGAATACCCCCAGCGAACAGCATGTCGGTATGTTAGCCAACCTCAAGTCTTGTATCTTAAAAGAAGTAATTGTGTGCAAGATCAAGTTAAACACAATTACATTAAATAAAGAATGCATCTGTGTTCAATCTTTAAGGAAAGAAGGAACTTTGCGAGGTTCCGCTTGCTATGAGTATTTTCCTTCGGGGAGTTCTGAGGCATCGTTCAGTAAGCTGGCCGGCCTGTGGGGTACCACTATTGGGCTATGTTTTTGAATAAATATCCTTGCTACATTATTGTGGCTCCAGATTTCCTTCGCAACAAAGTTGTGCCGACTGGAGGCTGGGAGGTCTGCAGGACGCAACACAACTGATGGTTACACAAACCCACTTATCGGACAAAGAAAGCAGGCTTGTGGGAGAGACAGGTTACCATGTGAGAAACTGTGCCACACCAACGAACAAATGGTAGAAAAAAACATTTATGGGGCAGGAAGGAATGCAGCATTAGAGAGACAGGGTACTGTGTGAAGAACTATACCACATTTCAACCCAGTATTGACTGTTAGGACGAACTGATAGGCACCCACCCATCCATCCATCCATCCACCCATCCCACCCATCCATCCATCCACCCAATCCACCACCATCCATCCATCCACCCATCCCACCCACCCATCCACCTACCCATCCAGCCATCCACCCACCCACCCATCCATCCATCCACCCATCCCACCCACCCACCCAACCATCCATCCACCCATCCACCCACCCACCCACCCATCCATCCACCCATCCCACCCAACCATCCACCCATCCATCCACCGACCCATCCATCCAATCCACCACCATCCATCCATCCATCCACCCATCCCACCCACCCACCCATCCATCCATCCATCCACCCACCCACCCATCCATCCACCCATGCCATCCCACCCACCCACCCATCCATCCATCCATCCACCCACCCACCCATCCATCCACCCATGCCACCCATGCACCCACCAGATATATTGATTTGAGGGGATGTCGCACACCACCATCCCACCCACCCACCCATCCATCCATCCATCCATCCATCCACCCACCCACCCATCCATCCACCCATGCCACCCATGCACCCACCAGATATATTGATGAGGGGATGTGCGTGATAAATAAACTTCCCATCAAATTTTGTTGTAAAAAATAAGTATATGAAAAAAAAATAAGTATATAATCTTGGTATGATTGGAGGATTGCAGGCGCGAACCGTGTCTGTCAGCACCAAAGTCAGTCTATGTTTCCGTTAGACCACATGTTGTTGCAGTGACTGACATTGATGTTTTGCTTATTGAAATAAACATATTTCCCAAAAATAAGTGTATGATTGGAGGATTGCAGGCGCGAACCGTGTCTGTCAGCACCAAAGTCAGTCTATGTTTCCGTTAGACCACATGTTGTTACAGTCACTGACGTTGATGTTTTGCTTATTGAAATAAACATATTTCCAAATATGCACCGCTGTGCTTGTTTCTGTTTATGCTTCCCGTTTTTAATGTGCTCGCTGCTTCCCGTTTTTAATGTGCTCGCTTTACGCTTTTTTTGTAAGTAAGTTTATGTGATTGTGCGCATATTGCTTGTGCGCATATTGCTTAAATAAACATTCTTCTAATGATGCTTAAATTGTTGTTGAAAATGACCTCCGTCAATGTTCTTTACAATGATGCTTAAATATGAATTCGATGTCAATGATGCTTAAATAAACAAATAAACATCGTTTTTAAATAACCATATTTCCAAATATGCACCGCTTTGCTTGTTTCTGTTAATGCTCGCCGTTTTTAATGTCTATTGAAATTACCTCCGTCAGTTTATGTCATTGTGCTTAAATAAACATTCTTCTAATGATGCTTAAATAAACATTGTTTTGTAATCATATTTCCAAATATGCACCGTTTTTACACTGCTTAATTACCTCCGTCAGAAATAAACATTCTTCTAATGATGCTTAAATAAACATTGTTTTGTAATCATATTTCCAAATATGCACCCTTTTTACGCTGATGCTTAATTAAACATTGTTTTGTAATCATATTTCCAAATATGCACCGTTTTTACGCTGCTTAATTACCTCCGTCAGTTTATGTCATTGTGCTTAAATAAACATTCTTAAAATAACCCCCGTCAGTGTTCTTTACATGTAAACACTGTCATGTTATTCGCTCGCTTCCCAGTCAATTCGATGTCATCGCTAACGATGTATTAGGTAATGCGATGCACTTGCATGCGTCCTAATGACATGCGAGGTAATGACGGGCACGATGTAATTGCCGCGTTGCAATGTCAGCGCGATGCGATGTATCCGATGTAAGGGGTGCTTCCCCTACCACACTGCTTTCAAGAACAGCATACTCTTGCACACACACTCACTGCTCACCAATTCAAAGTTTGCTAAACATTTTATGCAACGCATTGTCATACACAATGCCAATAACTCAAACTTTAATGCTGCGAGCCCTATTGCATTGTAAATGCTTGTTTTGGATTGCTGCAGGTGTCTGACTCCACAAAGACACTCTGTAAACCAATTTTACCAAATAGTTGTGTTCTGCGTTAGGAGCTGTTAACACCTTGCAGAGTAGTGAGCAGTGAGTGCAGAGTAGTGAGTGCAGAGTAGTGAGCAGTGAGTGCAGAGTAGTGTGTGCAGAGTAGTGAGCAGTGAGTGCAGAGTAGTGAGTGCTGAGTGCAGAGTAGTGAGTGCAGAGTAGTGAGTGCAGAGTAGTGAGTGCAGAGTAGTGAGTAGTGAGTGCAGAGTAGTGAGTAGTGAGTGCAGAGTAGTGAGTAGTGAGTGCAGAGTAGTGAGTGCAGAGTAGTGAGTGCAGAGTAGTGAGTGCAGAGTAGTGAGTGCAGAGTAGTGAGTGCAGAGTAGTGAGTGCAGAGTAGTGAGTGCAGAAGAGTGAGTGCAGAGTAGTGAGTGCACATCATCAGAGCTGTATGAATAATAACTGTATCAGCCCCGTGCGTGAGGTGCATCATCCACATTGCTCAGGTCACCCAAATTCCTGCACTCTCTACCACACTGCTTTCAAGAACAGCATACTCTTGCACACACACTCACTGCTCACCAATTCAAAGTTTGCTAAACATTTTATGCAACGCATTGTCATACACAATGCCAATAACTCAAACTTTAATGCTGCGAGCCCTATTGCATTGTAAATGCTTGTTTTGGATTGCTGCAGGTGTCTGACTCCACAAAGACACTCTGTAAACCAATTTTACCAAATAGTTGTGTTCTGCGTTAGGAGCTGTTAACACCTTGCATGCTCATGACGAGCTCAGCTCGTCTTGAGGCACGGTGCTCCTGTGCTCATGACGAGCACATCATGGGCCGTGGAACGCTCACACGTGGGGATAGTTCCCCTGCTGTGCTGAACGTTCCACGAAAACGGGTGCGACCGTGAAAAGCTGAGCTCGTCATGAGCACAGGAGCACTGTGCCTCATGACGAGCTGAGCTCGTCATAAGCATGGGGGCACTGTGCGCGCCCCCCGCCACCCAGCACAGCGGGGTAATTACCCCCGCAGCGAAGGGGTTAAGAGTCCATGACCCTGCGACTGAAAAGCTTACTCTCAAATACTAAAAACGTTTTACACTAGTCAAATAATTGGCCCCAACTGACACCGATAGACCTAAGAGCTGACTGCACCTTGGATACATGCCATGATGTGTGATTTAGGAAAAGTTGGTATGCGTTTCCCGAGCAGCCATAGACTACACAAAAGCAAGCAATAGTAGATGCAATGCTTTTTTGTGCGAGCCATTAGCACGGAGTCATCCGCATATAAAAGCGGGGTTAACAATCTATCTGCCCTTAATTTTTGGTACCTCATGAGTGACTCTAGTTTAAAAAAACGTGGAGCTCA
Source organism: Lissotriton helveticus (assembly GCF_964261635.1). NCBI lineage: Eukaryota > Metazoa > Chordata > Amphibia > Caudata > Salamandridae > Lissotriton > Lissotriton helveticus. The sequence continues at coordinate 810,276,674 of NC_136070.1, forward strand.
TTGATATATAAAATAAATAAAAGAGGGGCCAACACACACCCTTGTCTCACACCCGGGTAAATATCTATATCATTAGATACCTCGCCCTTGTTGCTAATTCTGACCCTGGCTCTCATATCCATGTGCAAATACACAAGGAGGTGCACATGGTCTACATCCTCGTGATAAGAGCATTTGCCATAGCTTGGGGCAGCTAACACAGTCAAATGCTGCGGTCAGGTCCATAAAAGCTAAGTAAAAAGGGGTTTGCTTGGCAACAGTGTATTTACCAAGCACCAAGTTCAGATTCAAGCTTTGTTCAATGTTTCCTATGTTTTCTCTGAGCCCATATTGACATGTGTATAGGACAGACTCTGCTTGGACCCACTTCTTGGTTCTATTAGCTAATATTCAGCAGGAGCTACTCTGCTATGCCGGAGAAGCATTGACCCACCTGTCAGCAGTCGAAAAAATAAAAAATAAAATGGTCATAAACCCTTGTTTGTTATTGTTTTATTTTTCTCTTTGGGCACTGCTATACAGTGCGCACGGTTGTCTGTCTGGCCGTCTCAGGCTGGCCAAACCGGCATGCGCACTGAATCTCTCTCCAACCCCAGCTGCACTGCTGGGTTGGGGAGAGCAAACACAGGCTCCCAGTCTACCTGGGAGCGCATATAAGTGGGGCTCAGGCTAATCCTGATGAAGCAGCATCAGGTTTGGCTGCAGTGCACTCTGGGAGCCTGTGCCTGGAATAGAGAGGGGTGCGATGCGGCGAGCAGGTCTTTTTTTTTATTTTTGTCTCCGCCCCATTCCCCCTCCTTGCCCCCCTTCCCCCGCCACTCAGTCAACACGCCGGACGCTACTTCTAACATTTATAATTTGTGCATCACCAAATAAAGAGGTTTGATTTATTTCGAGGCTAGTAAAATATTTGTTCCCATTAAACTTCAGGATTTAAAAAAATGTGTTTCGTTTGTGCTTTCCTAATTGCTGATATATTTTGAAATATGTATACAGTTTTTTACAGGTATTTACATTTTGTGCATTAAAAAAAACTGACATCCGTCAGCCTTTCCTTTCACTTACTGTACCCCAGCAAGATTGTTCCTTTCATCACTTTTACAAAATCCTCTCACTTTGCCATCAGAGCAATAAAAGTAAACACCAGTTTTTGAATAAGCAGCAATTTGTCAGAAGCCAAGGCTTGACACTTGACCTTTGTCTTTTAACACACAGCAAATGTGACAAGATAAACACAAAATGTAAAGGCATCTTCATTGCTGATTCACTTTCTGAACTCTGGCATGGTTATTTTTGGGGGTGTTTCAGACATCCCCCGCATCCCTACTTCCAGCGCCTATTGTTAAAGTACAGTAAACCTAAAATTACCTCTATATCGATATTTTTGTCTTCGATATTTAGGGCTCGATAGGGTGGTAGAATGATCCTTACCACTCAATAGGCCAGAACCACGCTCCAAGGCGAGGTAGGAGGAACACTCTGGTCACTCATGTAGGACACTAATATGCTTCCCAGATAGACCTCGCTGCATTGCAACACCCTTCAGTGAAGCACTCTCTCATGAAGCACTTTGTCTCTATAGGGAGCGTCCTGGCTGCTACCCGAAAATGTTGCCAGCATGCTTACCGAGGACATAAATAAAGGTGCTCTGACCGCCTGTGGGCAGAGCAGCTCAACACAAGAAACTGTGTGCAGTGTATCCTTACCAGCGTCCTCCCGCAGCCCTCATCTGGCCTTTAATAGCCAAGCCCCCCACCCACTACACTGGCAGTGAGTGGGCCGTATCCCAGCTTGTGCAGTGGGCACCGGTGCGCATCGGATGCCCGTCTGTTCAGAGGCTGCAGTGCATCGGTGTGAGGATGCTGCTGGGATGGCGCACCATGGACTGTGGTGCGTAGCTGCATGGTGTGCAGAGTCCAGCAAAGAGCTTTGGTCAGGAGTTTGACACAGCATCTATGTCCCAGGGGAGTAGTGACGCAGAGTGGCTGAGCTCCATGTGGGAACTGGAACATGTTCTTGCCCCAGGGCGGAAGATCCCTGCAAGGCCATTGTGGTGTGGTGGTGGCTGCCACAAATGGATGCCTTTGAGGACAGCAGGTGCCCCTTCCCCGTGGTGATACTCTGGTGAGCGGAAAGTGGTGCAGAGCTCATGGCTGTCTCAAGGCCCAGTCCTTGGGGTGGACTGCCAGGATTGTGACTTTGTCAGTGTGGTGTGAAGGAGAGAGGCCACAAGCAGTAGGTGCCTGCAGAGCACAGATTGGCCAGCAAGAAGGTCCCAAGGCCTCACAACATGGCAGTAGGGGCATCCAAGCAGAATGTCGATGCCGCCTCCAGCAGCTGCTCCTGTAGTGCAACAGCAATGGTCGCACCCCACCCATCAACACCTTGCCTCCATTCAGGCAGATGGCAGACCCAGCAACAGCGGCACTGAGATGGCGCCTGTGGACTGGTTGCTTACAACATTATTTTTGTGCCGCCCGAGTGACTGACGGTACAGTTAAGAGATGGATGATGTTTCAGATGTGGGGTGATGAGCTATATGATCTTTTTGAGAACTTACCTAACACAGGTGCTGACCACTATTTTGATGCCACCATCGCATCGCTCAATAGACATTTCGACCCCCAGTTGAATCCTGATTATGAAAGATCAAAACGCCAGCAGGCGTGACAAGCAGAGTGGAAATCCGTGGACACTTTCTTTTGCACGGCTGCGCAAGCTGGTGAGCATGTGCTCTGGCATTGACAAATTTGACGAAATCCAGGCCCAGTTGATTCAGAGATGTTGCTTGTCTAATCTTCGCAAACTCATTCTGCTGCAGCCAGGGATCTCACTCAATGATAGTCTGATCCTCGCCAGTCCTTAAGCCTTCCACCTACAAACGCTTAATCAAGGAAGAGTAGGTGGAGACCATACAAAGGCAGCCAGCGAGACCATGCGGAGATCCCACGTCAAGACCTTGTGACAAGAATTGTGGGAACTGTGGGTCTGTACACTATCCAACAAGAGGATGCTTGGTGCAGGGAAAGCCAGGCTTGAAGTGCGGCCGCTTTAATCACTGTGCGAAGGTGTGCCTCAGTTCCAGTGCATCATCAGGACTGAACAAGGGAGAAGAGGCACGAAAGTCAGGCAGCTGTCGTTGGGGGAAGAGACTGTCCCAACGTGAAAGAGCAGTGCAGACACCAACCAAACAGAAGGAGACGAGGAGGAAGAAGTGTTCACAATATCTTTTATGGGGGGAGACAGTCAAAGAAGGAGGACTCCGCCCATGTGCCACGTGGACATTAATGGGGCCCAGATCACTGCCCTCATTGACACAGGGGCTTCTGTGAATGTTATTGATGAAGAGCAACAGGAGAAAATTGACCCCTCACTACCCCAGCATCCAGAAAAGCCAAAATATACATTTATGGGGACTGATCCCATTCCGCTGCAAAGAGTCATTGAGGTAGAGGTGGCTTATGGTGAAAACAAGATAAGTACCAGATTCCGCATGACCACTGGTGAGACAGGAAAACTATTCAGGTTGCAAGAGGTCCTCGGTTTGGTCTTCTTTGAAAAACAAATAACCCTGTCCCAAGTGGGGAACATTTTGGCAGAATTTTCAGAGATGTTCCGGGGATTGGGGTGCCTGAAAGGTGTGCAGGCCAAACTCCACATAGATGAGACTGTCTGCCCCATGGCATTGCAGCACCGAAGAGTGCCATTAGATCTCAGACTACTAGTCGAAAAGGAGCTAGAATCACTTGAACAAGCTGGAGTAATTGAAAAGGTGACGGGACCCACTCCAAGGGTCTCGCTATTGGTGATTGCCCCGAAAACCAAAGCAACCAGGGGCAAAAAGACTATTTATTTGTATGTATGTATTTTTAAAGTTTTATATAGCGCTGGCTAGACCCAGAGGTATCAGAGCACTTTACATGATCAAGATAGTATAAGGCAAACATGGTATAAAAGCATAAACACAGAGAAAGCAGTGTGAAATATCAAAGTAAATAACAACATAATTACAAATCAAGAAGGAATAAAACAGGAGCTGGAGGAATACATTAACAAGTAATTTAGTTAAAGTGGAGTACAGGAAGAGGGACATATATTACTGAAACAAATATAGTATGGTGAAAAGAGATCAGGAGTCTGGCACGTTAGGATCCCCAATAGTAGTTAAGGAGGTGGGTTCTGAGGTCTTTTTTGAAGCTGGCGTAGGAGGGGTTACAGCGCAGGTTTTTTGGGAGGGTATTCCAGATAGTAGGGGCATTGCCAGAGAAGGAGCGAGATTGTGTGGTTTTCTTTTTATGCAGAGGTGGGATTAGGAGGAGGGCGTTGGTGCTTCTCAGAGAACGAGTGGTACCAGCGATGAGGAGTTTCTTGGAGAGGTACTGCGGAGTGTTTTGGTGGAGGGCTTTATGAGTAATGCAGACAGTTTTGTAAGCTGATCTCCCCTTCCATGGGGAGCCATTTAAGAGATTTGAGAGCTGGGGAGATATGATCGAACCGTTTGCAGTCGGTGATGAGCCTGGCTGCAAGGTTGAGCACAGCTTTAATTGGAGCAAGGTGGACCTTGGAGATTCCGTTGAGGATGGCGTTTCCATAGTCAATACGTGAAAGAACAAGTGATTGAACAGCAAGTTTAAAATTATCGGTGGGTATGAATGGTTTGATTTTCTTGAGGTGACGGAGAGTGAAGAGGGCTCCTTTGGCAGAGTTTTTGATGTGAACGTTAAGGGTGAGGGTGTTGTCAATAGTAATGTCAAGAGATTTGACAGAGTTTGACAGTGTGAGTGAGCAGTTGAGCCCGTTATGGTCTGAAATCCATGACTGAACGAGGAGAGCGTTCTTTTTAGGGGAGAAAAGAATGATTTCAGTTTTATTAGGGTTTAGTTTGAGATGATTTGAATGGAACCAGGATTGGATCTTGTAAAGGGTGTTGTTCAGGTGTAAGATGTCAGCATGAGTTTTAATCTTGTAATAGATTTGGGTGTCATCAGCGTATAGGTGGTAGTTGATACCTGCTTGTTTAAGAATGAGAGTGAGGGGTTCCATAAAGAGGTTAAATAGGAAAGGAGAGAGAATAGATCCTTGGGGGACTCCAAGGGAGGCTGGAGTGGGTTTAGAGAGACGATTTTGAATTTTGATTTGCCGAGTTCGGTGTTGATGGTAAGAGGTGAACCATTTGAAGCGGTGCCATTAATGCCGAAACGGGTAATAAGAACATTAAGTAGGACTGGATGATTGACTGTATCGAATGCTGCGGAGAGATCAAGGAGGATAAGAAGGCAGGTCTCGCCATTATCAAGTGATTGATGGATGTCATCAATGACATTGAGCATTGCCGTTTCGGTGCTGCAGCCTTGTCTGAAGCCAGACTGAAGGGTGTCAAGTAGGTTGAAGTTTTCGATGTGTTTGTCAAGTTGTAGTAGTACACATTTTGACTACACTATGTGTGGACATGCGACTCCTGAATCAGGTGATTCGAAGGTAGAGGCACATAACGCCCACGGCTGATGAAATTGTGGCTGACCTGAATGGAGCCCGTTGGTTTTTGAAAATTTACCTGAACTCCGATTATCATCAATTGGTGTTGGAAGAATCCTCCCGCTACATTGCAACCTTCTCCAATCATGTGGAGCTCTGCCGGTTCAAAAGGCTCAGCTTTGGGGTGTCCTTGACAGCCAACGTGTTTCAAGAGGCAATATGAGGGCACTGTCAGGATTAATAGGTGTCATCAGCGTGAGTGATGATATACTCATATCCCCCAACACTCTTGAGGAACATCACACTCGATTATGAGCAACCCTGAGACAGTTGGCAGAGAGAGGACTGATCTTGCACCAGCAGAAATGTGCATTCTACACCTATGAGGTGAAGTTCTTTTGGACAAAGGTTCTCTACAGAAGGTCTACAGGTTGACACTCAGAAGGTGGAGGCCATCAGATTGGCCGTGGTTCCGCGAAACCAGTCAGAGGTACGCACTTCTAGGGTGCTCACTGCGGTGGAGACAAGATATCCTCAAAGAAAGAGAGAGGCCTTGGCCATCCGGTGGGCCTGCAAGCATTTTCATCTCTACCTATGTGGCCAGATGTTTATGGTGATCACCGAACACAAAACCCTGGTGACACTGTTTGCGGATACAACTTGCAATGGACCACGGAGGATAGAGAGATGGGCAGTCCAGTATCAGTAGTATTCGATCGACATTGCATACTGGCAGGGGTGAACAACCTGGCTGATTACTTGTCACGCCATCCTGTGGACATGGGTTACAGTGCCCATAGAGAAGACGATCCAGGAGCAGTTCATATGGTTGATTGCTGTGACGCCGTGCCCTCGATCCTGCATCCTAACCAGCGGTGAACCGCCGCTAGTGCCAGTGATCACTGAACCTCTCAGCGCCACACCCTGGGTCACAATAAGCATGGACTTTGGGAGCTTTCCGGATCATCGGCTCACGCTGGTAGTGATGGACAGTCACTCAAAGTTTCCAGTGATGGAATTGGTCAGGTTGACATCTTTTGAGTGTGAAAAGCTGGTGTTGGGCTGCTTTTTTGCACTACTAAGGCTACCGGAAAAGATCAAAACAGGCAATGGCCCTTCTTTTTAAGGTCAAGAATTCAAGGACTACCTCCATAGCCTTAACAAACAACACAGGAGGATCATACCACAATGGCCTCAGGCCAAACAGCGAGGTAGAGAGATTTATGTGAACACTGAACAAAGCACTCAGGACTGGAGTGGAAAAGGTCGAAGACCTGGAGATCTGCTTGCAACAATTTCTAAGAACCTATCGCCAGACATCGCACTGTACAACATGAAAAGGTCTTGGCAGGATGTGGTGCCTGCAGGACCCTCATGGTAGGCAGGGGTAATGAATTTGATGGCCTACTAAGCAAGGAGAAACACCAACAATGACAAGGCCATTTGTCGAAGGAGAGCATCTGAACCATGCATTGGCGTTGGAGATAAAGTGGTCATCGAGGATCGACATCCCAGATTGAAGTACAGCACTCCCTTTGAGAAAGAGACCTGGGAGTTTGTGAGAGTTTCGGGGGTACCATGATGACTGCTGTGAGAAGAAACATGGAAGTCTCGAGAAACATTTCATGGTTCAATAAAATCCAGGAGAGAGAGGCTGAGGCTGTTGAGGAGCCGGGTTTGTAAGAACTCGAGGTGGGAGTTCCTGGAGGAGTGCTGGGGAGCCCCGGGGGAACGAACTCCTAAGGCCAAGGCTTTATCAATGTCATGGAGAAGTGATCCATTCACCTAGAGAAGGAGTGGCTCCAACAATCCTGGGAGTGACCGAGGGCCAACGAGGTTATCCTTACAGTCTATGGGCCAATCCCCGGCCCAGCCAGCGATTGAGAGACTTTGCGTGCTGATCTCTGCGCATGATGTTTCACTCATGTTGGTGATATTTATCACACGACTGCTAGCAGACAGACGCGTGCAGGCTGCTGCGACCACGCATCCTTCGTGCTTCGTAGAACTTTAAACTGAGGAATCTTCCTTGCAAAGTGGACACCTGGCCACATCCTGGCCCGCTTAATCTTCATTTATCACTACCAAGTAATCTCACCCTGAGTTCCGCCAATTCATCCTGACCTACCATTTCTTCTTCCTACCACATCGTGATCGTTGGCTCACACCCTCAACAGGGAACCTGGCTGGGTCTCCCTGTGAGCATCTTTCTTCTTTTCACTTCACTCACGATTGGCACTAATCACCAGAGCTAGGCGATTTGCAATTCAGATGTCCCTACTATCAGAGGTCCTGACGAGACCCCACATTCTGAGAGGGTTGAAACGCCGCCAACACTATTGAGGAAAGTGAACCAGTCACACAGCACTTATTATTATATACAGCTGCTGTACATTGTGTGAAAATATCAGATGTGGTCCCTTTCAATTAGACAAAAATTGTGAAACCTTGTAAATACTGTCACATTATGTCACTCAACTGTTAGGTTCATATTTCACTTGGGACACCTTGCACAATTGAATTTTTCTGTACATAACTTTCTATACTGTGCGAATAATACATATTTATGTGTTAAAAAAACATTGGTGTTTCTGATCCTCTCTCTTTGACTTCAGTATAACCCTCGTATCACGATTGAGCATTCAATAGAATTGTATACAGATTACTATTCCACAGGAACCATTGTTTTCTTGTTATCGCTAGGGCTATGAAGCACTACACAAATGGAGTTACAATTACCTGACAGTTAACAACGAACTAAACAGCACTGTTACCCTCACATGATCTCAAGAGACATTCAGCCCACTGTCCAAATTCACCCTTCCCCAGCCACAGGACCGATGTCATAGGAGCAGACTGTGCTAAGATATGAACTGCGACAGACGCCTCACTAATAAGGCTGTGCAAACGCTGCCCGCTTTAGGCGAATGCTTGTGTTGGTTCTTACACTTAACTTTGCGTGTCAGGTGCCACTTTAGTGGCTAAAGAAGTGAGCTAAAGAACGATGATGGATTCAACCCAGATCTGTGACTGGTGGTGAGTGTCTGAAAAGTTTCAGCGCTCCATCCATCATCTCCTTGCGTTTGACTTGTGACTTATACTGCTCTAATCCTGCATGCACCAGGTGCAATGTGTTTATCTCGCATAATTTAGGGATAACTGTGGATTTAGATCAGTGTGGTATGCGAGATGTTGTAGCCTTGCATGTTTCAGACCGAGGTGTACAGCGTGACCAAGATTCATAACTAAGACTCGTGTCTTAGGTGATGTGTGAGGAGCTCACCCTGCATGTTTTTGAGTGACTTGTGAGATGGGCTTACCATGTACGTTGCAGCAGCTAAGAGTGATGTTCTCCATCTGCTTGTTCAGACTGTGTGTCGTGCTCACACTGCTTGTTCAATACATATGTGTGATGTGCACACCTTGTTGGTGTCAATCAATCAATCAATTGATCTTTATTTCGGCCATACATGGCCATAAAAGATTTGCATAAAAAACACATTTCATTTACAAAATGCATATCAAGCACCATTTATGAAACAACTAACAATTGTTGCCAAAAAATCAAAACAGTTTAAAAAAGACGAAAAAGGAAGAATAAAAACATGGTGGCATAACTGGTAAAAAATACATTTGGACAGGGAGCTGGAAAGTAAACCATAAAAATACATACTATCAAACCAATGGACATATGTGTGATGTGCTCGCACTCCATGTTACAGGACAGAAGTCACTTGCTCTCATTCTATGTCATGATGACATATGTCGCGGGCTCACACTGCATGTTTCAGGAGCTGTGTGTGATTTTCTCTCATGTGTTGCCATGCGCTCTCGCATACTGCATGTTTCAGGACCTAAGTGCTATGTGTTCCCACAGCATGTTTATTGGTGCTATGGGTGACGTACTCATAAATCATGTCGGGAGAGCTAAGCTCTGTCTGCTGAACTCAGACTCCATGGGGCTTATTTACAAGCCTCTGCGCCACCCGTACGTCACTTTTCCCAAGTTAAAAATTACGTAAAAGTGGCGCAAGAGGCTTGTAAATAAGAACCACATTTTTAACGGAGATGCGTGACATGCAGAACTTTAATTGAGGGGAGTTACCATACTTAGTCTATGTCGCACATTATTTTCAGTGAGATGGTGTCGTTACGTTTCGACGTATTTGGATTTATTCATACATTTTCCGGAAGTAAAGCACCCTTAGGGATAAAGAGAATAACGGGAATATATGTTTTAGAAGTGTTTCACGGCCGACTGTCCAAGTCACTGCACTGCAATGATAGAAAAAAAAACACGGAAGTGAAAAAATAATGTAATTTGCTTTCAAGCATTTAAACTCAGGGCCCGATTCACAGGACTAACTTAAGACAAAATCCTGAACTTACTACTTTTGGTATTCACAGAAGGCATTTAGTAGTAGTAAAGTTAGGATTTTGTCTTAAATTTGTCTTAAGTCTGTCTTAAGTCTGTCCTAAGTCTGTTTTAAGTCAAATTTAAGACAAAATCCTAACTTTACTACTACTAAATACCTTCTGTGAATACCAAAAGTAGTAAGTTTAGGATTTTGTCTTAAGTTAGTTCTGCGAATCAGGCCCGAAATTTTGGGGAAATCACTCAAAATCATGACAGATTACACGAAATGCAAAAACGGCATTTGGCATTATATTGCAGTGTGAAATGCGTCACCGCGTCCATTTTGAACAGAAATGGGTCTTTCATGCAAAAAAGGGCTTGAAAACACTATAGCCACTGCTTTTGCATTCTGGCAGTTCGCATTGTTTTCCCACCCAATTGAGCATACTTTGTATGGCGTTATTCCACAATTTCGGGAATTTCACATAACACGAAATTATCAAAATTTCGCCCGCATAATGGAAACTTTGCTTTAGCCTAAGAAAAACTGGTTCTTGCCAGTGTCGTCAATATACTTACGTCGGCACTTTACACGAAATGGAACAATAAATAGGGGTGTTTGTTAGGGCCTTTCACGTAGCCTGCTGCGCACAGCTGAAATGATGACGTATTCCCTTCACAAGTGTGTGGCCACACTCCCGATGGACATTCTTGCGGGGGTCTCTTCCTTGAACTTTTCCCATTACGGCCCTGAAAGGGGTCGGGGAAGCCTTGTTACCTGAGACTGACAATGACGAACAATATGCTATCTGTCAGGGATGAGCCTGCTGTCTGGGGCTCACAAGTCTCCGTTACAATGAGTGCACAGCCCAGGAGACGCTAAGCTGGCCAGGTCAGGAGCTGAAGGTCAGGCCGCCTGGGGCCGCCTGTGCCATGACTTTGGCAGTGGCTTGTGGCTGGATGCTGGGGGTTCTCTTCACCCTTTGACTCTGGAGTGAAACTCGATCTGGTGGCCAGGGGGCGTCCAGGAGCAGGGGCCCTGCCCGGCTCTGTGCAGGGTGCGGCCTAGGAGGGCAGGGTGACAGCTGCCATATTGTTGCATCAGCTCTCGTTTGCGTGAACTTGGACACATAAGCCCCTGAGATGGGACGCTGATGGTCTTCTCTCGGCCTCATCGGATTGTTCACCTTTAAACTTTAACTTACCAGGTTTTAACTTCCACCATCTGCATGGGTCACTCGTTTTCGTTCCCACATCCACTGACCTCGACATAGAATCCTGTGGTTCCCACACCCACTGACCTCGACACATCATCTCCCCACCAGCGGCAGACACCTCTGCTGCTTGTCTCGCAAAGCATGCCGGCCAAGACAGCCACATCTCCCCAATGACAATTTCGCAAACAGAAGCCTCTACATTAATAGCTCAGCTGTTTCTGAAAGTGACAACTATTCACTGATAGGACGTCCAAGCCGACTAATAAACACTACTTGTCCTGTCTGTATCTATTCCAGGAACCTACAAGCCCATCCAATATTAATAAACTGGATGTTGGTGTTCAAGAAATGATGCATAGTTATGTAGAAATTATTAGATAGCGCCTGCTCCTGCCTAGTGCCAAGATGAATATACGCACAAGTAAAGTCAACATCTTATGTCAAACCACTACTGTAGAGACAGCGCTATGTCTATAGACACCTTTAGTTTCTGGGAGACCTTTTGCTATTGTTCTTCCAAAAAGTACCATAAGAAAAAGGGGAGGGGGGAGGGGGAGAGGGATATATATATATATATATATATATATATATATATATATATATATATATATATATATATATATATATATATATATGATCAAGTTCGGGTTTCCCGGACGAAACGCGTCATGCTGCTACCCATCTCGGAATAAAGGCACTTTATTTTGCACCATCCATCGCTGTGGTCTGTACCTGTTTGTGCTCGTGTTTACCTTTGGGTCCATGTGCTACAGGACTGTGGAGTTCGATATATATATGCTTTCACATGTTATTGAGGAGGTCGAGCCTGCAAGAGCATGCTCTAGAGTAGGCGTCTCGCTTGCAAGACACTGTTGTACACAGAAAAGGGATTGGAGCCCGCCCATTACTTATCATTTGTTGACTTCTTGTGACTCTTTTTTTAAGTCTCCTTAATTGGCCAGTGCAGGCGAAACGTAATTTCCAATCATTGCTGTGAAGCAGGGACCAAGCACAGATTGATTTAAGTTAATATGTGCCCGTCCGCTGCTCCCGACATGATTGAGGTGCTATTTCTCATCCACTCTGCCTGCCTGCTGCTTCCTCAATAGTGCTTGCGCTTTTTCCCTTGTTTTGTGTTGTTGTTGCCATGGATGTTATCAAGAGAAAGAAGATTTCAATCTGTGTTGTGTGTGTGTGTGTGTATATATATATACATATATATATGGATGCAAACAAAATGAGGGTAGAGGCTATTGAGACCACACCTGACAAATGAAAAGTGTCTTTTAGTATCCTAAGGTGCAAAGAACCAAGGAGCACTCCCCTCTATGCTCCTTAACTAGGACAGGTCCTATCACAACATTAAACACAAAGGGGTTCAGCACTATTCAGAAAATTATATCAATACAATGTCGATCATTCAAGAACCAGTGAACACACAAAAGATGTCACCGATGTGATTTCTTAAAAAAGTTTTCTTTATTTCTTATTTTCATAGGAATGGAAGATCATAGCAGACGTGTTTCGTCTCTAAAAGAGACTTCTTCAGGGCTTCACAAAGTAATACAGAGGGTATTCACTATGATGTTCATATAGTTCAAGCAGGTGTCTGAGAATCCAATTTTCGTAAAACTTCTTATATAGTAGATATTGTCAGAGGTGGCATGGTAGCCCATAGCTTCTGTTCTCCTCGCTTACGAACTTATTATCCAAGCCCCCCGCAGTCCCATGAAATGCGGGGGCACGCAGCCCCCCGCAGCCCCTTGGACCGCCCCCTTCCCGGGACTCTATTTAACAAAAAAGATGATGTGTGGGGGGGGTAAGAGCCCCCACAAGGCCCGGGAACCACCACCTCCCTGGGGCACACACTTATTAAAAATGCAGGGGTCTGTAGCAGACCCCCCGGCCCTGGGCACTACTTCCTCCCCAGGGATTTGAAAATGCTGGCCCCCCTCCTGGAGCCCTTGATGGCCCCGGGGACCGCCACCCCCCAGGACCGGCTCCTGAATGTACCGGGGTGCCCACCCCCGGGACATTGCTATTTGCTATGGCAGGGCGGGAGTACTGCTCTTGCCCTGTCATAGCAAACTTGCTTTGGTTTTTGGAAGCAAGAGCAGCTCGCCTTGTGCAAAAGCAATGCCGGCTCCCGCAGGAGACGGGGAGCTGGCGGGACTGTGGGGGCATTGGGATTCCCCCCACTGTTCCCATCACAGACGCCAGGCTGGGGTCCCCGGGGCCAGAAGTGGCCCGGGAGGGGGGCCACACGGCCCCCTCCCCCGCAATAATATAAGTGAAAATTTAAAAAAGGAAAGACCGGCCCTGGGGGATGGGGTCCCCGGGGCCATAACTGGCCTGAGAAGGGGGGCCACGCGGCACCCCTCCAAAGAATTAAATTAATAAATAAATAAAAAAGACTGGCCGGGGACCCCTGGGGATGGGGTCCCCGGGCCGAAATTGGACTCGAGAGGGGGGCCTCGCAGCCCCGATTTAAGAAAAAAATTAGAATAAGGGGTCAGGCCCTATGGGAAAAAGTAAAAAAAAAAGGGGGCCACACATCCCCCCTTGTAAAAAAAAAAACTGGCATCTCGCGGGAGGCCACACCCCCATTCTCCACCACTCTGCAAACGAGCCCCCAGGGGGCGCGTTGTAAGTTGGGGAATTAATTACCCTTGAATATTGAGGGTCCCTGGGGGCCAACTAGCCCACCAGGTACCTCCAATATGCGCCACAGAGCAGCTTTGCTGAGAGGTGGTCCGAGGCCATGCCACTTTTTACACCTCTCTGTAATGCAGCTCTGTGGCGCCTATTAGAGGTACCTGGTGGGCTAGTTGGCCCCCAGGGACCCTCAGGATTCAAGTGGACTAAGGGCCATATGTATCAAGCAAATTAGCATTCGCAAAGGCCGAATTTGCTAAATGGTATGTATGAAACATTTTTGCTGCAAAATAAGGAATCGCAAAATTTGCTATTCCTTATTTTGCGATTGCATTTAAGGAATCGCGAATTTTGCGATTCCTTAAATGCAATGTATCAAAGAAAAAATATTTCAAAAATGCCCATAAGGATTCGCAAATTACCACCAACTTCTAGTTGGTGGTAAGTTGCGAATTCTTTTCAAAAATCAATTTAAAAAAAAACCAAAGGTGCCATATGACGCTCATACATGCCCTTAGGGCATGTATGTGCGCCATATGCCCCCACATGTCATTTTCAGGGGTGCAGCAGGGTGTTCTTGAGACACCCCTGCACCCTTGAAAATATTCTTAATTTGCGATTAGCAAATTGCTAATTGCAAATTTCCCCTTCATTCCTATGGGCCTCCTGGCCCATAGAAATGAATGGGAAATTTGCGATTAGCAATTTACTAATCGCAAATTAGGAATGTTAAGGAATCGCTAAAAAGAAGCGATTTTTTACATACATACCGTTTTGCGAATTCTAAATAGCGATTCCTTAAAAATCGCTATTTAGAATTCGCAAAACGGAACTATGATACATATGGCCCTTAATCCCCCAACTTAAAACGCACCAGGGGGCACGTTTGCACAGTGGTGCAGGGAGGGGACAGGGCCTGACAGAACAAGTGTTCAAACGCGCCCCTTGGCGAGTCGTACGTTGGGGAATTAATTCCCCTTGAATATTGAGGGTCGCTGGGAGCAAACTAGCCCACCAGGTACCTCCAATATGCGCCAAAGAGCTGCGTTGCAGAGAGGTGGTCCAAGGCCACGCCCATTTTCACATCTCGCTGCAACGCAGCTCTGTGGCGCTTACTAGAGGTACCTGCTGGGCTAGTTGGCCCCCAGGGACCCTCAGGATTCAAGGGGACTTAATCCCCCAACTTACAATATGCCAGGAGGCAGGTTTGCACAGTGGTGTGGGGCAGGCCTGACATAACAAGTGTGCAATCACGCCCCCTGGCACGTTATAAATTGGGGGATTAAGTCCCCTTCAATCCTGAGGGCCCCTGGGAGCCAACTAGCCCTCCAAGTACCTCCAGTAAGCACCACAGAGCTGCATTGCAGAGAGCTGGTCACGCCCCTTTTCACATCTCTCTGCAACGCAGCTCTCTGGCACTTACTGGAGGTACCTGGTGGGCTAGTTGGCCCCCAGGGACCCTCAGGATTGAAGGGGACTTAATATCTCAACTTACAATGCGTCAGCATTGAAATTCACTGAAACATCATAGGTTTCAGGCACGTTATACTTAGAAAATAGCATTTAAAAACCTTTGAAATTCACTGAAAAAACCATAGGTTTCAGGGACGTTATAGTTAGTTGGACATTTCACTCGTTCAAAACCAGAGAAATTCCGACGTTATAGTTAGTTCAGCTAACTATAACTCGCGTCCCTGCAATGCACTGCTGATGATGTCACATATTACATCATTCATGACATGGTCAGTGACGCCAGTCAGGGTGAGTCAACAAACGTCAGCGCGCTTCAAGGTCACGTATTGCAGCCATTTTGGAAATCGGATTTCTATAGCAACGACACAGCAACGAGCAACGTCGCTCCGGATTAAGCCATTTTCCAAGGGATTTTTTCACGGTCTGAAGCTCCTCGGCGATTTCGTTCCAAGAGACAGTGATCCACAGTATTTTTCCCTGATTTAATATTTTTACAGGTACATTAATAAGTGCATGCAGCACTATTTTCTCGAAGTTTTGCTTGGAAATCTACCTTTCTATGTGATATTGTGACTATTTTCTCTACTATTTTACCAGCTACGTTTGAATGTCTACGCCTTCATTGGTAACAGTTTGAGTTTTGCTGTTTTTTCGTGAAGTTATTATCAATACTTATTACCCTCCTGCTTGAGTACTTTTTCTGCTACGTATCTCTGTCTTCACACACTTTCAACGAGGATATATGGTAGTTACCTTTCTAGTGCTCTAGTAGCATCTCCTTGGCAACATAGTACGTTTTCCGGTGCTCATCTTTACCTTGGTCTAGTCATGTCTACTAATACTACAGAAGCAGTTCCATTAAGATCAAACACTGCAGGAGACGTCAATTTGTCAAATTTACATATCAACTCTCCCAAAGAATTTTTGCCAACTCCTGGCGAACCTGTAGTGGCATGGTTGGACTGGAAGAAATATTTTCTCAATTATATTGCGAACCTTGAAGACGTCAGCGGAATTTTTTCTCCTGAAAGGAAAAAGAGAATGTTATTGTACTCTTTAGGTCCTAAAGGTTTACGCATATTTAATGAATTGCATAGACACGAAAGATCTGAACGGGATTTAGATGTCTTTAAGTTAGCTATTTTGGATCTTGATGACCATTTCTCTCCCACAGCTTGTATTGCAGGAACTAGACACTCTTTTTTCCACAGGAAGCAAGAAAAACACGAGTCAATAGAGGAGTATGTTTCTGCATTAAAGAAATTAGCGAGTAAGTGTAAATTTGCACAACTGCATGACGAGTTCAAACGTGACCAGGTGGTCATGTACACTAAGAACAAGAGCTTACAGGACAAATTGTAGGTGGAAGGTGAAGGATGTTTGAAAGATATCATTGCAATGGTAAAAAAAGCAGAACTCTCTGAGCGTTGTACAAAAGCTACACTTTCGCAAGATAAAAAGAGTTTGGAGGAAATTGTGGGGGAGAGTTGTTGAAAAGAAGTCAGCGTACAAGAACTGCAGAGGTGCAAAGTTTGATGGAAAAAAATCAGATCACACTGACAGGTGAAAAGTAGATGGCACAGAGCAAAATAAATTTTGTAATTTGATTTGTTTTAGATGTGGTAGTTATTCACACTCTACGGCTTACGAGAAATGTCCTGCTAAATCTGCAAAATGTTTAGAATGTGGCTTAATTGGACATTTCTCTAGAAAAAGTCTAAAGGTAAAGTTGCCTGTTTGCAAGAAGGTGAGGAGGAAAGTTCCTCAAACTCCAGTGACATTGATGTACAAATTAATTGTGTTCAGAAGAGGAAAGTGGTACTAAATATCACTGGCAATTCTTCTTCAAAACCTTTGTGTCATGTCTCCCTGGGAGGTATCACAGTCTAATTGGCGGCAGATTCAGGGTCTCCTTTTACTATTATTGCTCAAGATTTATGGAAAAATCATTTTATCAATAATATCGGTGAGTGGTTAGAACCTAATGATGTTTCCGCTGAAAAGTTTCACAGGAGAAAAAATCGATATGTTAGGTTTTAGAACCCTAATCTTCCGTTTTAAGGAGAGACAATCTGTGGGAAAATTGTATATAGCTAAGGAAGGACCATCAGTGTTGGGGTGGAAAGACCAAAGGTTGTTAAACATCATTCTCAATCTTAACAGTAAGGAGCAGGTTTTGGTGTCCTGTGAGGGGGAGGACACAAAGAAATGGGTTCTACAAGAGTTTCCGAAGTGTTTACGAATGGCATGGGAAAATTGAAGGGTTTTACTCATAAAATTCATTTAAAGGAGGGAGCAATTCCTAAAATACATAAAGCTAGAAACATTCCCTTTATAGTTAGGGAAGAAGTTAAAGAGGAGTTGGAGAAAATGCTAACGAACAATGTTATTGAACCTGTAGAAGCAGTCGAATGGGTTTCTCCATTGGTCGTTGCTCGTAAATCCAATGGAAAGGCCTGTTTATGTGTGGACTTAAGGTATCTTAACAGCAATATATTAGTTGACCCGTTTCCACTCCCCAGGATTGATGAAATGCTTTCCTTGACACGCAATGCCAAATATTTTTCTACTTTGAATCTTTCTGATGCGTATCATCAAGTGGTGTTGGACAAAGATAGCAGACAGTTCACTACATTTTGCACACCATTTGGTTGTTATAGATTTAAACAAATGCCGTTTGGTTTGGCATCAGCCGCTGCGGTATTTCAGAGGTTGATGTCAAAGCTATTTGGTCACATTCGGGAGGTCGTATTCTTCCAGGACGATTTTCTAATAATGGGGAAGGATAAGACAGAACATGATAGCATTCTGAGGGAAGTTGTGTCCATTCTTAGAGATAATGGTTTGATTGCGGATAGCAGCAAATGCAAATTTGCTGAAAAATCGGTCACTTACCTGGGCCACGAAATTGGTGGTTCTGGCATTAAACCTAAGAGTAGTTTGGTAGAAGCCATACTCAACGCTCCTGCGCCCAAGTCAAAGGATGAACTTCGATCTTTTCTTGGGTTGACAGAATTTTATTCAAAGTTTGTTAATAATTTTTCACAAAAAACGTATAAAATGCGTTTACTAATGAAGAACAAAGTTACTTTCACTTGGAGTGATGCTTGTCAAAAGTCATTTAATAGCATCAAGGAGGCCATTGCCAACACACCCACATTACAAGGATTTGATCCACACACAAATACAATTGTTACGACTGACGCCAGTAGAACTGGCTTGGGGGGTGTTTTGTCACAAATTTCTGAACAAGGCAAATAGGTTGTCATAGCCTTTGAGTTGCATTCTCTTTCTCCCACTGAGGAGAAATATTTGGTGATAGAACGAGAGGCGTTGGCGTGTGTATGGGCCATAGAGAATTTTAGGAAATTTATATGGGGGAATAATTTGTTTTACGATCTGACCATAAACCTCTTACGAAATTATTCACCACAGGGGGTCTTTCAAGGGCAGAGAGAGAAGTAACTCTCTAATCATGAGCAATAGTGCTCTGGCTAGCACATTTTGCCCCAACCTGTTACTGGATAAAGCATATCCTTATAGAAGACCCCTCACTCACCAACCTGGTTGGTGACATGCTTCATCATCGGGGTCCCACCCCATAGGCCGAGTGCCTACAGGGTGTGCTACGACACCTGATTACAGTGGAGCTGGTTTCGTTTTTATGTGTACAAGACTATCAAAATTGTGTATTAAAAAGGGCCAACACTACTCACTTCAAGATTTATTCTTGAGCGCTTGAACCCTTATTAAAAATAAAGTGTGGCACCTTTGCCTAATTAGGAAGGCTTCGGTGTCAAAAGTCGTGTTAAAATATATAAAAATAGCAAAAGTGTGCTATGTGAATGTGAATATACAAAATTAATGTTTAAAAAGGTCTACATGTTTCAACCCAAACATGGATTTCAAGGGTTTTCGTCAGGACCGTAGGTGATTTGAACTGGGTGGTCCGCCCGCGCTAAGGAGCGTCCTGCCCTAGTTCAATTAAGAGATCTTAAATAGGGATCTCGTGAAAAAAAGTGCGTTTGTTCAATTTTGAAAAAACCTGCAAAAACAGGGAAACAAAGAACAGGAGGGGTCACACACAGGGGTAGACAAAATAGATTGTACCACATATAACATAGACATTCGGGATTATTTGGACAATCATAATATCCATGTGTGGAATCATACCAGTATGTCACTTGAGTGGTTGTTAACAAATCTATTGCGTGTGTGGCAACAGAACTGTAGTGAAAAAATGGCCGGGGAGTGCCTTTTGATTAAAAGGGCAGGCGCCAAATGAGGGGTGTCGATATGATTTGGCGTCTGGGATACGTGGAAAAAAGGGGTCGGTAAATGGGAGAGTGACCTGTTAGCGTGCTGCGCTGTGAACGGCTGCCGAGACAACTGTGACTCGTCGTGAAAAGCCGTCTTAATGATATTATAGTAGCTGGTTATTTGGTGCTTACGCTTGAAAGCGAGACTCTCGCTTCATGGGCACCAGCGTAACCAAGTAGACAGGATTCCGTCTCCTGTAAGTGAAAAACAAGTTTCCAGTGTCAGCGCTATTGATGAAGCGCATTTGACAATCGAGTTGTCCCAAGACAGAGTAGTGAATACTACAAGCGATCGTTCCCGCTTAGCGGTCCCTCAAAGTGTACTTACTTGTCGCTTCTGTTCATCAGACCGATAAACCTACTTGGTTCTTGCTCGGCGTGCCCCGTGGAGTGTCTCCGGTGTTTGTTTGCCGGTAATGTGAACACTTCCTTGTTGGGCGTGGCCGGGTCACGTGTGGTGAGCACGTGGTCAGGTGTTGGCCAATCAGAATTTTTAGTGAACATAGTTGTAGGACTGGCCTGGGTAAAGCAATGTGTACATTGCTATGGTAACAGTGCAGTGATCACGAGCGGACAGCGCTCGAGTCTGCTGAGCCATGGTTCAGGTATATTTGTTATAGTTTTTCCAAGCACATATATGGGAGTCAAAGGCGATATTTACAATTGAGTGTTACACAGAGAATACTTTCAGGACACGGGAACAAACGCCCTTTATACGGGGACTTTGGTAAAACAAGATGATTATGTGAGAACTCTGTCTGGTAAGGTCTAGACTGCTATATTCCCTTATGTCAGCACATTGTTCCACGGAATATTGTCGTTTAAACCGGTTTTGTGCGTGGAAAGTCGATAGACCCACCTCTGTTCCTTCTCATATAGGCGTTTGTCTAGGCTTGTGCCTGGTTGTACTTGTTCAATTATTGTCCATTTTATGTCATCTGCAGTGTGACCCTGCGACAAAAAATGTTCAGTAAGTTTTGTATTTGTCTTCTTGCACCTAATGGTGCTTCTGTGCTCTCCTATGCGGAGTTTTATTTTTCTACTGGTCATTCCTACATAGTGTAATTCGCATGGGCATGTCAGTCTGTAGATGACATTCTCGCTGTTGCAATTAGTCTGTCCTCTAATTGTCCATACTTTGTTTGGTTCCAACAGTAGTGTTTTTGTATTTGTTGTAAAAGGACAGACACTGCAACTTCCGCATTTGTAGTGACCAGTTACCTTGGGAAGACCCCATAGGTTAGTTTGTGTTTCTTTCTTGTGTTGTACTACAAGAGGTCTGGTGTTTACTACGGCATCCTTTATGCTTCGCGCTCTTCTGAAGGAGAATAGCGGTTTGTCCCATCTTAGGTTTCCTGTATTCAGAATATTCCAGTGTTTTTTTACTATTCTTGACACATCATTGGATATAGTGTTATATGTAGTCACACATGTTAAAGGGATCTCTTCCGAGGTCCTTTCCTTTGGTTCCAAAAGCGCTGCGCGAGGCTGGTTTCGGGCTCGCTTCTGGCTCTTTTGGAGGATTCTGTTTGGGTAACCACGGTTTTGGAGTTTCTGAGAAAGATCTTTGGCTTGACTCTTGTAGTCACTGTTACAACAAATACAAAAACACTACTGTTGGAACCAAACAAAGTATGGACAATTAGAGGACAGACTAATTGCAACAGCGAGAATGTCATCTACAGACTGACATGCCCATGCGAATTACACTATGTAGGAATGACCAGTAGAAAAATAAAACTCCGCATAGGAGAGCACAGAAGCACCATTAGGTGCAAGAAGACAAATACAAAACTTACTGAACATTTTTTGTCGCAGGGTCACACTGCAGATGACATAAAATGGACAATAATTGAACAAGTACAACCAGGCACAAGCCTAGACAAACGCCTATATGAGAAGGAACAGAGGTGGGTCTATCGACTTTCCACGCACAAAACCGGTTTAAACGACAATATTCCGTGGAACAATGTGCTGACATAAGGGAATATAGCAGTCTAGACCTTACCAGACAGAGTTCTCACATAATCATCTTGTTTTACCAAAGTCCCCGTATAAAGGGCGTTTGTTCCCGTGTCCTGAAAGTATTCTCTGTGTAACACTCAATTGTAAATATCGCCTTTGACTCCCATATATGTGCTTGGAAAAACTATAACAAATATACCTGAACCATGGCTCAGCAGACTCGAGCGCTGTCCGCTCGTGATCACTGCACTGTTACCATAGCAATGTACACATTGCTTTACCCAGGCCAGTCCTACAACTATGTTCACTAAAAATTCTGATTGGCCAACACCTGACCACGTGCTCACCACACGTGACCCGGCCACGCCCAACAAGGAAGTGTTCACATTACCGGCAAACAAACACCGGAGACACTCCACGGGGCACGCCGAGCAAGAACCAAGTAGGTTTATCGGTCTGATGAACAGAAGCGACAAGTAAGTACACTTTGAGGGACCGCTAAGCGGGAACGATCGCTTGTAGTATTCACTACTCTGTCTTGGGACAACTCGATTGTCAAATGCGCTTCATCAATAGCGCTGACACTGGAAACTTGTTTTTCACTTACAGGAGACGGAATCCTGTCTACTTGGTTACGCTGGTGCCCATGAAGCGAGAGTCTCGCTTTCAAGCGTAAGCACCAAATAACCAGCTACTATAATATCATTAAGACGGCTTTTCACGACGAGTCACAGTTGTCTCGGCAGCCGTTCACAGCGCAGCACGCTAACAGGTCACTCTCCCATTTACCGACCCCTTTTTTCCACGTATCCCAGACGCCAAATCATATCGACACCCCTCATTTGGCGCCTGCCCTTTTAATCAAAAGGCACTCCCCGGCCATTTTTTCACTACAGTTCTGTTGCCACACACGCAATAGATTTGTTAACAACCACTCAAGTGACATACTGGTATGATTCCACACATGGATATTATGATTGTCCAAATAATCCCGAATGTCTATGTTATATGTGGTACAATCTATTTTGTCTACCCCTGTGTGTGACCCCTCCTGTTCTTTGTTTCCCTGTTTTTGCAGGTTTTTTCAAAATTGAACAAACGCACTTTTTTTCACGAGATCCCTATTTAAGATCTCTTAATTGAACTAGGGCAGGACGCTCCTTAGCGCGGGCGGACCACCCAGTTCAAATCACCTACGGTCCTGACGAAAACCCTTGAAATCCATGTTTGGGTTGAAACATGTAGACCTTTTTAAACATTAATTTTGTATATTCACATTCACATAGCACACTTTTGCTATTTTTATATATTTTAACACGACTTTTGACACCGAAGCCTTCCTAATTAGGCAAAGGTGCCACACTTTATTTTTAATAAGGGTTCAAGCGCTCAAGAATAAATCTTGAAGTGAGTAGTGTTGGCCCTTTTTAATACACAATTTTGATAGTCTTGTACACATAAAAACGAAACCAGCTCCACTGTAATCAGGTGTCGTAGCACACCCTGTAGGCACTCGGCCTATGGGGTGGGACCCCGATGATGAAGCATGTCACCAACCAGGTTGGTGAGTGAGGGGTCTTCTATAAGGATATGCTTTATCCAGTAACAGGTTGGGGCAAAATGTGCTAGCCAGAGCACTATTGCTCATGATTAGAGAGTTACTTCTCTCTCTACCCACGAGGGGTTACTCCTCTATTGTTTTTTCAGATTAATTGGGGGACCAGGAGTTCCCGCCTCACATAGTGCCTAGCATTATTAATTTCCCTCCCTCTCTCCATTGTTGTGAAGGTCTTTCAAGGGCGTCAGCAAGAATTGCTAGGATGTCTATAAGACTTCAAGACTTCGTTTATGATGTGCAATATGTCCCTGGAGCAAAGAATGTGGTGGTTTCCCGATTCCACCCCACCCCCCTCCCATGGACTTCCAATTTACGGTTGTCCCTCACCCTAAACATGACCTTCCCTTTTTCCGCCAGCGCGCGATCGCGCAGTAACTTTACCGATACCCGCCGCGTTTTTACCGCTGTCCCCGCTCCCATTTCATTTTGTCCGCATCGCTCTGAGGTACGCTCCATATTAAAGGAAGGGGCATTAGCAACACCCGCATTGCGTGCCTCCTTTCCTTAGCGACTTTCCTCTTCTTCGGCGGCTGAGCTCGAGCGTTCCTCGATATTTTGTCAGTTGCTCTGCTTCAGCCACCGCAGATACTCTATCTATTTGCGCGTTTACCAATACCAATATTTTAATAATAATACCCATTTATTATCAACAAATACCTCAATTCCCCAAGAATATTAACAAGAATATTTAACTAAGGATATTAATTCCCCAATAATATTAACAAGAATATTTAAATAAGGATATTAATTCCCCAAGAATACTGATAAGAATATTAATTCTCTTCTCAACTTACCCCCATACCTTACATATAATATAATTTTTAAAAAAAGTAGTTTTTAGATTCTGAGCTTAAATTTAAAAAAATTAAAAAAAATAAAAAAGAGGAGAAAGAGAGAAGTTTCAATACTTTATCTTTATTAATATCATTCTTTCATTTCCTTGTTTCAAATCTCTTAATACCCTCTGAGATCTTACTACACCATGTCTGACATGGATTCAGATGACGCCACTGCAAGCTCACCTGCGCCTATTGGCAATTCACTTAAGAAATTCCTTCAACAGGAGATTAAATCCTGTATGATGTCGTCCCTCAAAGAAGTCATGTTCTCTAAAAGACCGTATGATTCCCAAGATCTCCCCCCTATACACGGTAAGAGACCCAAAAAGACGAAACATTGTGAAAGCACTACAGGCCCTAGCGCCTCTCATAGTACGGGAGGTCCTAGCACCTCAGTTTGGATGGGAGGCCACTGCGCCTCACTTGAACCTGATGTCCCTCGGGACACTCCCTTGATCGGTGCCCATGGCAGCACAAATATGAACGGTGTCCCTCGCAGCACGCTTTGGGATAGTGTTAACCAAAAAAGGAATATTGGTTTTAACTCCTCTTCCTCCTCCTTTGATGACGACTCCTCCAAAGATCCCTTCGGCGAATTCGTCTTTGACCTAGATGAGGTCCAACATGACTTTAATTCTCAACCTGATCCGGAGCCGGCCTCTAAAAATACTATTCTGAACCCTATGGGAGAAGAGATGTTCTCTCCCCTAAATATCTCTCACCCTAATAGTTCGAAGTGGTTCCCACAGGAACATGTTTCCCAGTTTGTCACACGTTGGTTGAGAAACCTTTTAGATAGAAATACTAGAAACACCATGAGATCTGAATCTCCCAGACCTACTATTGAGGAGAGGGTCTGTCAGACTCCAAACCTAGATCCAGACCTTATCAAATTCCTATTTAAGTTAGGGCGAGACCCTAGAAAAGGACTGGAGAAAGCTCTTAAAGGCTGCCAAGACCGTCTTTTAGCTGTCTTAGGACCACTTGTTAGAATCTTGGACATGGCTGAGCAATCCCACCTCTCCTCTACCCCTTTAAATGTTGATCTCATTCGAGGGTGGAGCCAAAGAGCCATTGTTCTCCTTGGCAAGGCTAATTCCAGTTTAAACGTTGAAAGGAGGAGGTCCATTTTAAACAAAATTAACCCAAAATTAGGAGACATAGCAGAGAAGGAACCCTCCCAAAACCCTAAAGGCCTACTCTTCGGGGAGGATATAATCAAGGAGATTGGTAAATATGTTTCTACCTTCACTGCTCTCGTGCTCTCGACAGAGCACAAAACAACCTGAGACGGGTGTTTAACACCAACCTTTTGGTCAGGCCGGGAGAAGGGGTCGCTCTTCCGGCCGAGGCAACCAACGACCCTACTCATCATTCAGAGGAACTGGAAGAGGCTTCTTCCCCCCTAGATAACCCTTCTTCTCCCAAAGAGGAAGAGGTACAAGAAACCGAGGTTCAAGAGGTTGTGGTACTCCCATCACCTCCAATTCTACAAGTAAGTACTACTCCTTCTTCTTCTTTCCCTCCCATAGTAGGGGGCAGGCTAAAACAGTTTTATCATGTTTGGGATTCAATCACCCAAGATCCATGGGTTCTAGAAACCGTTATGGGCTTCAAGATAGACTTTTTACAGGTCCCCTTCCAGACGTGTTTTCCCCAACCCTTTGTCCTTTCAGAGGATCAAGAAAAGATCGTGGAGGAAGAGATTATTTCTATGCTCGAAAAGAACGCTATAGTGGAGGTTCCCTGGTCCCATGCAAGATTCATAAGCACTCTGTTTCTTGTTCAGAAAAAGGACAAAGGGTGGAGACCCGTAATAAACCTTCGAGAAGTCAACACATTTCTGGTCTATCGTCATTTCAAAATGGAGGGTATCCACCTTCTAAGGGATCTCCTTCTCAAAGGAGATTGGTTAGTCAAATTGGACTTGAAGGATGCCTACTTCACCATCCCTATGTACAAAGAACACCAAGCTTTCCTTCAATTTGCTTGGAGGGAACGTCTGTTCCAATTTCAAACACTACCCTTCGGCCTCTCTTCTGCCCCTTGGTGTTTTACCAAGATCATGAAGTGTATTGTTACAATTCTAAGAGAAAGGGATATCCGTCTCATCATCTACCTGGACGATATCCTTATCATGTCCCAATCCCATTCAGACCTCCTAAGAGATCTGAGAACTTCCATGAATTTAATAGAGAGTCTAGGGTTCATCATCAACAGAGAAAAATCCATTCTCTCTCCCTGCATGACCATAGAATTCCTTGGTTTCACTCTAGACACCGTGAAATGTCTTCTCCTTCTTCCTTCCAAAAAGATTTCCAAGCTCCGGAAGGAGATCAGGTCCGTCTTAAAACAGGAATCCTTAACACTCCGCGAACTAGCCAGGGTTCTTGGGCTTCTTTCTTCTTCTATCCAGGCCATTTTTCCCGGTCCTCTGAATTACTGCGCTCTCCAGAGATTAAAGAGAAAAGCGCTCAATTCAGGTCTCTGGTATGGAGAGCTTATCTCTCTTGACCCAGATGTCAGAGCAGAAATCTATTGGTGGCTGGAGAACTTAGACGCCTGGAATGGCAAAGCTATCTTCGGTTCATCCCCGGATTTCGTCCTAGAATCAGATGCCAGTCTTCATGGCTGGGGTGCACGTTTGGAAGACCAGAACACCGTAGGGGTTTGGACCCTGACGGAATCTTCCCAACACATACATTTTCTGGAATTGACAGCTGGTTTATACGCTCTTATGAGCTTCAAACACTCCATTCAAGGGAGGTCTGTTGTTCTGAAAATGGACAACATTTCTGCTGTGGCCTATATCAATCGTCTTGGAGGAACGAGATCTGCAGATCTCTCCAATCTTGCCAGGAAACTTTGGATGTTCTGTCTGGAACACAAAATTTCCCTCAGGGCGGAATATCTTGCCGGGAAGTCGAACATTTCTGCAGATTGGAATTCGAGATTCCTTCTAGATTTCTCGGACTGGAAACTCAATGTGAACGTCTTCAATTCCCTCTTCCACTTTTGGGGTCCCATAGACGTGGACTTATTTGCCAGCAGGCTCACCTTCCAGTTACCCAACTACTTCAGTTAGATGCCAGACCCGGGCGCTCTTGCTGTGAACGCCTTTCTCCAACCATGGTCTCACTTCCTGGGTTATGCTTTCCCTCCTTTTGCCATGATTCAGAGGGTCCTCCAGAAAGTCAGAACGGAAGAATGTCTTCTGATCCTAATAACTCCTTTTTGGCCGTCCCAAGCTGGGTTCCCGACAGCCCTGGAACTAGCATGCGACATTCCCTTTCTGATCCCAGCGTCTCCAGGCCTGGTATCAAACGCAGACGGGGAAGATTATCATCTTATTCTCGAGGGGAATTTGAACCTTCTTGCCTGGAAAGTGTCAGGCAATCTAACGAGTTGTCTGGACTTTCGTCGACAGCTCTCTCTCTCTCCTCGGAGAATCTTGGGATCCCGGAACACACCTTAGGTACTACAACATTTAGAAAAAATTGTTTCATTGGTACCTGGAAAGGAGTCTGGATCCCGTGGAGGCTCCTGTCGTCAATATCGTAAATTTTATTGTCGAACACTTTGACAGAGGCCTATCTTATCGTACTATTAATTGCTTTAGATCCGCAATCTCAGCGTGCCATTCCCCTATCAACGGTAAATCGGTAGGTAAAAATGCTATCATTTGTAGAGTCCTCAAGAGTATAAGACTAAGGAGACCCCCTAGACCTAAGTATCAGACCCTTTGGGATGTCAAGTGTATTCTAGACCTTTTTTGTTCTTGGCCAGATAACTCTTCCCTTAATAGAAAATTTCTCTCCTTCAAACTCGCCACTCTCTTGTGTTTAATCTCCTGTAGGAGAGTATCCGACATCAGAAGCTTAGATATTTCAAATAGATGTTATGATATGTTTGGTGTTAAGTTTGAATTACTAAGAAGAACTAAAACCATGTCAGATTTTATCTTTTATCCTCGTTTTGACAGTTTCCCTAAACTTTGTGTGGTTGCTTGTATGAAAGAGTATGACACAAGGATGTCTCTACTACGTCCTAATGATGCAAATCAACTTTTAGTTTCTTTTGTTAAACCTTTTAAACCTGTTTCTTCCACCTCCATAGCTAGATGGGTTAAGTCTACCATGAGTCTTGCTGGTATTGACCTCTCTAAGTTTCAAGCACACTCTATCAGAGGAGCTATGGCCAGTAAATCCTTCTGGTCAGGTGGTAAGCTGGATGATATCCTGAAAGCCGCTGACTGGTCAAATGCTAACACCTTTGCTCGTCATTATTGTAAGCCTATCGAGCATATGTCTGATGTTGTCCTTCGGGGCTACGAACATGCATAATGTAGCCTCCGGTCTTGTAATGAAATTGCGATTCTCCTATTAACATGACCAGAGAATCTGGATTTCATTAAAGACACGGAGGCTGACATTATCCCTCCCTCTTCCCTTTTACAACTTTTGATATTTTTTTTATAAACTTATTGATTACTTCAATTGTTGTTATTCTATGATTTATGCCTATGCTTCTGTTATCTTTATTGAATGTAATGAAGTCTTTTGGCTCTCTAGGCTCTTCACTATAGATTTGGTTCTTAATCCTTTCTTTCTCCTTTCAGGTAATTCCGTTTAACCGCCTGATCCTTTCCATTTGAGATACTGAAGTTTATCCCATGATGTTTTCAAGCTCTACTTGGATTTCTCCGTTTATGAAGATCTTTCCTGCTGCGATTCTTTTAAAAGAGGCAGATCATCTCCTGGATACATCCTTTGTCCACTGTTGTGTAAACTCTAGAGCTTTATCCTTTATGATGTAGTGTGGCTGCTGTGAGTTGCTATTAAAGGATAATGCATAATGTCAGCCTCCGTGTCTTTAATGAAATCCAGATTCTCTTGTCATGTTAATAGGAGAATCGCAACTTCAAGACTTCGTTTATGATGTGCAATATGTCCCTGGAGCAAAGAATGTGATTGCTGACTTTCTCATTAGACTATCTTTACCTTTGAAGGAGATTGATTGTGATCCCTGGTGCGATTTTTGTGTTGCTGGAGTGTTTAGCGATACTGCTGGACTACGTGAAAATGATTGGGAAGAAGAATATATGAAGGATGAAGTTTTGTTAACTGTCAAAAATAGGATCATTAATGGGTGGTCCAACGAGTGTAAGCTTAATGCCATGTTAAGAGCATTCTGTGAGGTTCGTGTCGAATTGAGTTTAGATGGTGATTTTGTCTGTAGAGGAGGGAAAATTATACCTCCTTCAGGTATGCAAACTAAAATTGTAGTCATAGGCCATGAGGGACATCCTGGGGTGTCTCGTACTAAGAGTAATATAAAAGCATTGTATTGGTGGCCATGAATTGATTTGGATATAGAAAGATATGTATGTGCATGTGTCAGTTGTGAGAGTTCAGATAAAGCACAAAAGACTCTTAATCCTCCCATGTTATCACTCGGTTGCCCAAATTTACCGTGGGAAAACATTGCGTTAGATATTATGGGACCTTTAATTTGGCAAGATGGAGTTACTAAGTATATTTTAGTTCTTGTTGACTTGTTTTCTAGGTGGCTTGAGATTGAGGTGGTCACAAAAGTGTATACTGAAAGTAGTTTCCTGGAAAAATGTTTTTAAGAGAAGGTTTTCAGGCTTCCATTTTGACCAACAATGGAGTTCAATTTAAATCAGATTTGATGAAAAGATTTTTGAACAATACTGGTATTGAACAGACGTTTACTGCTTTTATCATCCCATGGGCAATTCAGTTTTTGAAAGAGCGAACAGAGTTTTAAAGGGTGTTTTACAGTTAGCAAAAAAAGGGAATAAGAATTGGGAAGATGAACTTAACAAACTGATCTGGTCATATATGATTACTGTCCATGATACTGTTGGAGAGAGTACGTTTGGATTAATGCGGGGAAGGTTTCACCATTGCAAAATTAATCCTGTATGGTTAGGTAGGAGTAGGAAGTATGGCTGGAATTGTGAACAGGTTAAGGAATTCATATTGAATTCTCAATGAAAGAATAAGCTTTATTTTGATGCGAAACATGGTACCAAAGAAGTGGATATTAAGGTTGGACAAATTGTCAGAGATAAATGTGGGAGAAAAACAGGTAAAGTACAGTTTTCGGATCCCAGGACGGTTACTAGGGTCATGAGAAGTACGGTTGAACTTGATGATAGTAGTGTGCATCATATAAGTCGTATAGCCATTTCTGGTGATACAATGGTTAAAAGAAAATGTGTTTTGGAAGGGAAAAAAGAGTATTGGTGGATTGATGTTTTACCGTCTCTTGAAAAGGAGAATGAAATGAGTATGAACTCTGATCAAAATCCTGCGATGAGTATGAACTGATCAAAATCCTCAATTATTGGACTTTCCACAAGTCGCACAAAGTTCGAAGGATGGAGTGAGTGGTGTGGATCCTCAAGAGAATGATAGGGGTGGAAGTCAGCTTGGTTTGGATTCTGAAGAGATTGTATCTCTTAATCATACTACTGTTGGGGAATCAGGTGTGCAGAGTGGAGTTGTGACTAAAGACAACATGGTGGTAAACAGGTCCAGCAAATTTGGGAGACGTATTATTACTCCAAAGAAATTTGCTGACTTTGTTCGTTTTTGAAAGTTCTTAATTTTTTTGTGTGTTTTAAATTATTTTATTTTTGTATTTTTATTAAGAAGGGAGATGTGTGGTAATAGGCATATCTCTTTAAGGTATTCCATAGTAGAATTGTAAGGATGTAATAAGAATGTCTAACAGGCAATTGTAATATAAGAATGTTATGATTCACTTTACCAGCAGTTCCAAACTGAGCTGCATGCACTTTGTACCGAGTTTCTCAACAAAGCTGCAGGATTACTTTCCACATATAAGTGTGTGCCTTACACTTATTTATTCCTCTGCAATATTACTACAGCTCACCTTGAGTAGGCGGACAGGGGTGATATAAGAGGCGTGTAGGTAGAAAAGTTGTTTTTGCCATTTCTGGAGGTCTATCTTGGCCTTAGTGCCCAGAGGAGTAATGTTAAGCACCCAGGCCAGCTTGGGGAGTAGGGTGACCTATACCTAAGTATTTGAAAGATTGCCTATTGATAGGGATAGTAGATTGCCACTCTCTTGATAGATGCAAGAGAACTAGAGTCGATTTGGCTGAGTTCAGGCGTAACCCAGAAACTCGCTTGAAGGACTGCAGTATCTGAAGGCATCTAGGACCAGATTGGGCCGGGTCTGTGAGAAAGACTAGGACTGTTGTATATGAATTTAGGACCCTAGTATAATTTTCCCGATTCATGCCCATATATAGGTATAAATCATCCTATCCTTATATAGGCATAGAAATCATAACCATATTTAGACTTAGCCTATGCAGTCCAAATACGGCATGGTTACTTCCACTAGTTCCGAAAATCCACAATGATTTCTTGGAAAAACCCGCCTTCAGCAGTCAGGGACTTCCCCTTGCTTGAATATTGATTTAACCAAGAACTCATGGAGTTTTCAAAGAACTTAGTCTTTGATGACGTTATTATGTCCAACCTTACGTCAAACTCGGCACCTTCAAGGTATAAATATGCCCACACTTGCCCAGGCAAACACACGGTGGTTTGGAGCAGTTCGACTAACTACCTACACGACACAGCTCGCCGAAGCAAGTGCCGAAGGAAGACGACCCTCCAGCAGACGTACTGAGTGAGACCCTGTCTTTTTCTCTTGCTGAGAAATCCAGCTCCAGTGTTTCCAAGCTACCCTTGTGGGTTGTTGGGAAATCGAGTCCTGAGAGAGAGATACCAGACCTCCTTCATTCTAAACCAGGGGTACTCATAGTA
The DNA here is from genome assembly GCF_964261635.1 of Lissotriton helveticus. Classification (NCBI taxonomy): domain Eukaryota; kingdom Metazoa; phylum Chordata; class Amphibia; order Caudata; family Salamandridae; genus Lissotriton; species Lissotriton helveticus. The sequence goes on from NC_136070.1 coordinate 810,308,421, forward strand.
CGGCCCGCGGGCCTCCAGCGGCCCGGCAAGCCTTCCCTGGCGGCCCGCAGACAGTCCAAACATCGTACCCTTTTTAATATATATATATATATATATATTTTAATAGTGTCAGCAAACACCCCTGCGGCAGCGCGAGTCAAGAGACTGCTGCTCTGTGGGGGCCGGGACCGGGGCCGGGCGATTCCGCGGAGCTGTAGGGGCCTACGAGGTGAACAAAGCCTCATTAACATGGGAATGGTCTTTTAAAGACCTGTGATTGCTCGGGTGCGGCTGTGTGTGTGTGTGCCCGGAAGCTGTCTCAGCCCAGGCACACACAGGCAGGATTTGAAGACAAAGGTGTGTATAAATCTGGTAGGCTTTGTGCTTTAAACAAGGGGAAATCTAGTTGAGATTGATGCTAGCTATACCAACTATAGTTTGGCTTCTGAATTTAAAAACATCTATATTTGGTATTTTTGAGCAAACCAGCACCAGGGGGAGGATGGATGGCTACCTGGTCTTAAAGAGGTACAATTCATCCCGGTCTGCCAACCTACCAAATGGCGCCATTTAGAAGTCAGGGGGCGCTAGGGTAGAACCAGTCACAAGTCAGCCTTGCATCTTTAAGGGAATGAGGGCTTTGGACGAGTGAAACCCTGTAAGGCCGACGTGGCTGGGCCAGCGTCAGCCACACTTGTGCAGCTAAACGATGAAGAAAGACTACTAGGCTGGTCACTGCATTTTAAAAGTGCAGAAAGGCAGATGTATGCAGCAACATTATATCTATCGTCTCACCTTTAACACCTTCTCGGTTTTTACTGATAAATGACAACTCAGCCGCACTGTTTTTGTTATAGACATGCACAGACTATTTTCTCAGTTTAGCTCCTATCTGGAAATCAAATGAGGTGGGGCGGAGTCAGTCACGTCATGTTATTAGGTTGGCATAGAAGGGTTTATCATTCTATTTGTATCTGGAAGAAAATAGAAAATGAAACACTATTTTAAAAGGGAAAAAGTGTTCCAAGAAATGGCACACGTTTTTAAGGGAAGACAAAAGCAAATATATGTTATATTAAAATGTCTATATATGGAGAGGAATTTGAGTTTGATCCTTAGTCTAGATGGGGCTAATGAGTTTTAATTAAGGGTCTCAGTTAAGGTTTGACGGGTTGGGCACCAAACCATTGGGCTGGGGCTTAGGACAGATACACATCTACTTTCCCCTGACATACACTGGGGTGAGTGTTGGGGGGCTTAGGACAGACAAACATCTCCCTCTCTGAGGAAAAGCGAGGGAGAGGCAGACAGAGGGAGAGTGCGGGAGAGGCAGACAGAGGGAGAGCGAGGGAGAGGCAGACAGAGGGAGAGCGAGGGAGAGCGCGGGAGAGCGATGGAGAGCGAGGGAGGGAGACAGAGGCAGACAGAGGGAGAGCGAGGGAGGGAGACATAGGCCGAGGGAGGGAGGGAGAGGCAGACAGAGGAAGAGCGAGGGAGGGAGACAGAGGGAGAGCGAGGGAGAGGCAGACAGAGGGAGAGCAAGGGAGAGGCAGACAGAGGGAGAGTGAGGGAGAGCGCGGGAGAGTGATGGACAGCGAGGGAGGGAGACAGAGGCAGACAGAGGGAGAGCGAGGGAGGGAGACATAGGCAGAGGGAGACAGAGGCAGACAGAGGAAGAGCGAGGGAGGGAGACAGAGGGAGACAGAGGGAGAGCGAAGGAGAGCGAGGGAGGGCGAGGGAGAGCAAGGGAGAGTTAGGGAGGGAGACAGAGTCAGACAGAGGGAGAGCGAGGGAGGAAGGCAGAGGCAGACAGAGGGAGAGCGAGGGAGGGAGACAGAGCGAGGGAGGGAGACAGAGCGAGGGAGGGAGACCTCAGAGTGAGGGAGAGGAAAGGAGAGAGAGGGAGACAGAGGGAAGGAGACAGAGGGAGACAGAGGGAAGGAGGGAGAGGGAAGGAGAGAAAGGGAGAGGGAAATAGAGTGAGGAGAGGGAAACAGAGAGAGGGAGAGGGTAACAGAGAGAGGGAGAGGGTAACAGGGAGAGGGAAACAGAGAGACGGAGACAGTGAGAGAGTGAGACAGTCAGAGTGAGTGAGACAGAGTGAGACAGTCAGAGTGAGTGAGACAGAGGAAGAGCGGGAGTGAGAGGAAGTGAGACAGTCAGAGTGAGTGAGACAGACTGAGACAGAGAGACAGAGGGAGAGAGAGGTAGAGAGAGGGAGGGAGAGAGGGAAGGAGAGGGAGAGAGAGAGGGAGGGAGAGGGAGAGAGAGAGGGAGGGAGACAGAAAGACAGAGAGAGAGAGAGAGAGAGAGAGAGAGAGACAGAGAGAGAGAGAGAGAGAGAGAGAGAGAGTGAGAAAGAATGAGAGAGGGAGATGTGTGTATGTCGGGTCTGGTGGCTCAGTGGACGAAGGCATCCGCTGCAGGGACCAGTGATCAACCTACCAGTTTTTTTTGTTGCGCGAGCCCCGCCCCCTTCCCCACTGACTCCGCCCCCACCGGTGCGGCCCTCGGCCACAAACCACACTGTAAATTTGGCCCCCGAGAGAAAGTTTGTGAGTACCCATGTTCTAAACCAAGGTACGGAGCTGATTAGACCCTTAGAGAATTCTTGGATAGGTTCTTGGCAAAAGAATACTGAAATTAAGCTACACCTCACTTACTTCTTCCCTTGTACTAGACCTAGGTTAGGTACACCGGGGTAGGCATATTTTAGAAGCACCAGTTGAGTACTTTTAGTCTTTATTTATTAATGTATGTATTCTATGGCTTAGAAACCATATAATGCTTTTACAGTATTATTTTATAATACTCTTCGTACTGTACACATTGTACTTTGCAACCAGTATTACGATTGTAGCGGTTCATTTCTCCTGCATGAGACAGAAGACTGTTCAATAAATACCTTTTATTGAAAACGCCTGTCTCCCTATTTCTCTGCACCTCTGGTGAAACGAAACGAAGCATGCACGATTGACTGAGTGAAATATCTATCTATTGTTTCCGCGACTCTAGAGATACATTTCTTATTCTTGGGAAACAAAGTTGTCATGTTTATGCGGTTGTCAGAAACTAATCCCTTCTTGTTCATTCAAGAAAGTTTCTATTGACCTCTGAGCTAGCTGGCACTCACAATTAAGTCTCATATATTCGATAGAGACCTAGTAGACTTCAGTCCTACGTCAAATCTATAGTATATGTTATTCCAATGCACAGATCCTATTGGGAATGTAGGAACTACACTACATGGCGCCCAACGTTTGGTAAGGCGATAATTTAACGCTAGATACTAGACCCCTTTTTTCCCATAAAATACTCCAATAGACGTCTGGAGTGGGTAAAAGAATATAATATCCGCCAAAACTGCGTAGGAAAAAAAAATCCTATGCATTAGTTATTGGTTTGTTCAACGTTGAAGGATACAGTGTTCCAAAAATATTGTGCACCTTATCTTTGTTTCCTTGAAACTTGCTCTGCAAACATTCGGTCAACAAAATGTCAGAGAGTAACGACGAAAGGGAGAGTGCTGCAGCAGCAGCTCAGGCCGTTTTAGACGACACAAGTCTCCAACAAAATGACCCGGATGCTATACTCATCCCGGTAAATATAAGGAAAACAATCACTATAAAGCTTATAAATAATGGAGTATCATCGAGAGGTGGTGAAGTAATATTTGTTATAGAGGCACATGAATATCGGCAGACAGAGGTATTCTATTCATGGATTCTGTTTCCTGCAGCAAATCCAGTAACACACGAGTTCCACTACTACAAAGTAGAGGCACCTCCAGTGGAATACGTTTTTTTCGAGGACGTTTAAATTCCACTAACTTACCAAGAGCATCAGCTCAGGTTTAAAGGCACCCTACAACATCAAAATCACATTACCCGGCTCGGTCCACTAGGTAGACCAGGAGCAACATGGCTGGTATTAACCAGCTATACACCACATCCTGCCATTGAACAAATGACAGGTCCAGAATTATTAGCTCAGCTAAAACAGCTAATTAAAAAACATAGACAGTTGGTTCAATATGTAATGCGGACTTTAACAGTCCAACCTGCTGTAAGGATTCCAAAGCACACCCCTCACAGGGGAACACAAACAAAATTACACCACAGACTATACAATCAGTCATTGGTAAATTGCCCGCAAAAAGGGAACAAATTCTGTTCTGGGTAACTCAAAAAATTACTCAAATTGAGGCAGTATTCCCTGATAGTACACCTCATGAGAAACAGAATTTTAACAATCTGTTTACCAATGGGGATCGTACCAAACGTGGAGGACTGTGCCACTTGGGGTACAGTCTTTTTGGCAATCTACACCAAAACACATGGTGTTCCGTCTATGGCGGTAATACCAGACGTCCTAAGACAGATTCAAAATGAATACGGACCAGAACCTGCCTTAAATCTTGGTATGAAGTTACTAAAAGATTTCAAACAGGTCTCGTCCATACTATTAGCTAACATCAAAGGCGAAGCAGCATCCGTGGCAATCCGTCGAAAACGAAAAGAAACTGATATAACAGAGCAACCATATGAACTTGCAAGAATTATTGAAAAATCCTATGAAGAACTAGGAAGAGATAGCTTGGGGGGGGGAAACCAGTAAAACCTGAACTAACAGAAAATCCTGAAAAAGTTTTTATTAAAAATAATCTCACTACTCCTAAAAAGAAGTGGGAGAATACTAAACAGACAGTTGCTAAAGAGAAACGCTCTCAGTCCAGGGGAAGGTCTCCTCAATAGGAGCCCTCTGAAAAGAGGTATAACATCAGGAATAGGGATAATTTGAGAAAACCTGATAGATATCAAGATACTGATACACGTTCCTCTTGTACCTTTCAGACTTCCTCGCAGAAATCCGAAAGAAGAGGACGATCAGAACAAAAAGAGAAACGCGTGAAGTCCAAAGACGAACAGCACGTTCCGAAAAATAAGAAGACCCAATTTACCAAAAAGAAGGTAGCAAGTCTAAAGATCAGACATGCCGAGGATCTTGAGGACAGAACTCAAGAACGGGGAGTGGGCCCAGACAATGCTAGACAGCGCAGCAGAAGTCACCATAGCTCGCAAAATCTTGAAGGATCATCTGGAGACAGTGGACTTGAATGAATGCATTTAAGTTGAAACTGCCGACACCAGGGTTAGTGTACCCCATACGTTATATGAAGTAACACTCCGGATGGAGGGGGAAATAACTAGGAAAATAAAAGCACTCTTTTGGGAGAAGCTATCTAAGGGTTATGACATTCTTCTAGCTGAACAAGACTGGCCACCTGAATTTGTCAGGGAGTGCCCACATGGTGAAGAGATAATTATGCCAGCCTTCTCAAATCACATTCCAAATCATAGAAAATACACATATGCCAGAAAATGGGCAGTAGCCCAGGCTCCAGCATTATACAAAAATCACGTAGGATGGGATGAGGACTCTCCTCACCATAAAATCCAGTTAAAAAATCAACCTACTGCACAGAGGCAGTATCCAGTTAAGTAAGAAGCTAAAAAACAGGTCAGGGAGATCTTAGATCAACTTGAATACCAAGGGGTGATTGAAACATGTACCTCATCTATGAACAATCCTTTGTTTCCTGTCTCCAAACCAGACAATTCATATCGTCTAGTTTTGGACTATAGACATTTAAACACTTGTTGCAAAACTTTTGCAGTACAAAATGCACACAGTGCAGCACTGATGAATAACATCATGCAGAAAAAATATAAAACCACATTAGATATTTCTAACGGTTTCTTCTGTCAAAACATTGCACCAGAAAGTAGGTACTTGACCGCTTTCTCAATAATGGGGACACATGGACAATTTTGCCGTCTCCCCCAGGGATTCAAGAATAGTCCAAGTTTATTTTCAGTCAGAGTAACAGAGTTACTACAAACGTATGATGAGGAGGCATTATCTTATGTAGACGACATCTCTCTTACAGATGATGATTTGGACGGACACTTGAAAAGAGTGAACACCATAATACTTGGGTTTGCTTCTGAATGGTATGAATTCAATTTCAAGAAATCACAAATAGCCCACCTCAACGTCCTATTCTTAGGCTACGAGTTATCAAGTGAAGGCAAAAGCCTGGCAGCCACTTTCTAGAGGAATGTGCGCTGCTCCAACCTGCAAAAAACGCTGAAAAACTTACAGTCAATTCTAGGTTTCCTGAATTTTGGAAGAACTTATGTTCTAAAATACGCAGAAAGGGTTAAACCTCTCTACGAACTAATAAAACCTGATTTCAAATCAACTAATTGGATTCAAAAACACACAGAAATTTTGCGTTCAGTGCAAACAGACATGTTAGCAAAAACACAATTACAGACACGCGACAATGTACGGAACCTTGTGATTCGGATCATCCCAGGGAGATGTGGATTCACATACCTAACCTTTAATGAAGGTGAAAAGGTACCAATAGCTTACAAATCACACTTGTATACACAAGCTGAAATGAAATTCACTTCTACAGAAAAGATTCTGACAGCAGTTCAAACTGCAGTAGCAAAAGAGAGAGCTCTCGCGCCGGGTGAACGCATAATGATCGTCACACCTGTACCTGCCTTAGAGGCAGTGACAAAAGCGAGCATTCTCAATGCTAAGGCTTTACATCCGAGATGGATACAATGGGTTAATTCTCTTGCTGCAACAGACGTTGAATACGTTTTTGACCCCTACTTAAAGACACAAGAATTTCTCCAATACGAACAAGAATGTCCTCTGCCTATTGAGATTCTGCCTCTAGAACATTACGGATGTATAATCTATACAGACGGATCAGCACAGCCCGCAATTGGGGGTAAACAAGCCTATAGTGCTGCGTGCGCGATTGTTAATCACCACCCCCTTTTCTGTATCGTTTTTGGCCACTATAGGTGTGGCAGGGTATACTCAGACATGAGTCCCTTTCTCACTGCTCCATCAGGATTCAAGCAAGCCGGGCCGAAGAGGCTGAAATGCCAGAAACCGGTCCCCGGTAGCTTGTCTCCTTTCTGGTGAAGAATTGGCTTGGTAGTTTGGTCTGCCCTGTTCCCATGATGCACTGGGTCAGGGACAGACTAATTTGCATATAGCCAGGTTCTGAGCTGGGATGGGGCAGTGAGATAAATAACGGTGATGGATCAAGCCCTGATCTTTGGACTGGGTAAGAGTGGTCTGCTTAATTCAGACACTCTGTTCATCACCACCCCCTTTTCTGTATCGTTTTTGGCCACTATAGGTGTGGCAGGGTATACTCAGACATGAGTCCCTTTCTCACTGCTCCATCAGGATTCAAGCAAGCCGGGCCGAAGAGGCTGAAATGCCAGAAACCGGTCCCCGGTAGCTTGTCTCCTTTCTGGTGAAGAATTGGCTTGGTAGTTTGGTCTGCCCTGTTCCCATGATGCACTGGGTCAGGGACAGACTAATTTGCATATAGCCAGGTTCTGAGCTGGGATGGGGCAGTGAGATAAATAACGGTGATGGATCAAGCCCTGATCTTTGGACTGGGTAAGAGTGGTCTGCTTAATTCAGACACTCTGTTCATCACCACCCCCTTTTCTGTATCGTTTTTGGCCACTATAGGTGTGGCAGGGTATACTCAGACATGAGTCCCTTTCTCACTGCTCCATCAGGATTCAAGCAAGCCGGGCCGAAGAGGCTGAAATGCCAGAAACCGGTCCCCGGTAGCTTGTCTCCTTTCTGGTGAAGAATTGGCTTGGTAGTTTGGTCTGCCCTGTTCCCATGATGCACTGGGTCAGGGACAGACTAATTTGCATATAGCCAGGTTCTGAGCTGGGATGGGGCAGTGAGATAAATAACGGTGATGGATCAAGCCCTGATCTTTGGACTGGGTAAGAGTGGTCTGCTTAATTCAGACACTCTGTTCATCACCACCCCCTTTTCTGTATCGTTTTTGGCCACTATAGGTGTGGCAGGGTATACTCAGACATGAGTCCCTTTCTCACTGCTCCATCAGGATTCAAGCAAGCCGGGCCGAAGAGGCTGAAATGCCAGAAACCGGTCCCCGGTAGCTTGTCTCCTTTCTGGTGAAGAATTGGCTTGGTAGTTTGGTCTGCCCTGTTCCCATGATGCACTGGGTCAGGGACAGACTAATTTGCATATAGCCAGGTTCTGAGCTGGGATGGGGCAGTGAGATAAATAACGGTGATGGATCAAGCCCTGATCTTTGGACTGGGTAAGAGTGGTCTGCTTAATTCAGACACTCTGTTCATCACCACCCCCTTTTCTGTATCGTTTTTGGCCACTATAGGTGTGGCAGGGTATACTCAGACATGAGTCCCTTTCTCACTGCTCCATCAGGATTCAAGCAAGCCGGGCCGAAGAGGCTGAAATGCCAGAAACCGGTCCCCGGTAGCTTGTCTCCTTTCTGGTGAAGAATTGGCTTGGTAGTTTGGTCTGCCCTGTTCCCATGATGCACTGGGTCAGGGACAGACTAATTTGCATATAGCCAGGTTCTGAGCTGGGATGGGGCAGTGAGATAAATAACGGTGATGGATCAAGCCCTGATCTTTGGACTGGGTAAGAGTGGTCTGCTTAATTCAGACACTCTGTTCATCACCACCCCCTTTTCTGTATCGTTTTTGGCCACTATAGGTGTGGCAGGGTATACTCAGACATGAGTCCCTTTCTCACTGCTCCATCAGGATTCAAGCAAGCCGGGCCGAAGAGGCTGAAATGCCAGAAACCGGTCCCCGGTAGCTTGTCTCCTTTCTGGTGAAGAATTGGCTTGGTAGTTTGGTCTGCCCTGTTCCCATGATGCACTGGGTCAGGGACAGACTAATTTGCATATAGCCAGGTTCTGAGCTGGGATGGGGCAGTGAGATAAATAACGGTGATGGATCAAGCCCTGATCTTTGGACTGGGTAAGAGTGGTCTGCTTAATTCAGACACTCTGTTCATCACCACCCCCTTTTCTGTATCGTTTTTGGCCACTATAGGTGTGGCAGGGTATACTCAGACATGAGTCCCTTTCTCACTGCTCCATCAGGATTCAAGCAAGCCGGGCCGAAGAGGCTGAAATGCCAGAAACCGGTCCCCGGTAGCTTGTCTCCTTTCTGGTGAAGAATTGGCTTGGTAGTTTGGTCTGCCCTGTTCCCATGATGCACTGGGTCAGGGACAGACTAATTTGCATATAGCCAGGTTCTGAGCTGGGATGGGGCAGTGAGATAAATAACGGTGATGGATCAAGCCCTGATCTTTGGACTGGGTAAGAGTGGTCTGCTTAATTCAGACACTCTGTTCATCACCACCCCCTTTTCGGTATCGTTTTTGGCCACTATAGGTGTGGCAGGGTATACTCAGACATGAGTCCCTTTCTCACTGCTCCATCAGGATTCAAGCAAGCCGGGCCGAAGAGGCTGAAATGCCAGAAACCGGTCCCCGGTAGCTTGTCTCCTTTCTGGTGAAGAATTGGCTTGGTAGTTTGGTCTGCCCTGTTCCCATGATGCACTGGGTCAGGGACAGACTAATTTGCATATAGCCAGGTTCTGAGCTGGGATGGGGCAGTGAGATAAATAACGGTGATGGATCAAGCCCTGATCTTTGGACTGGGTAAGAGTGGTCTGCTTAATTCAGACACTCTGTTCATCACCACCCCCTTTTCTGTATCGTTTTTGGCCACTATAGGTGTGGCAGGGTATACTCAGACATGAGTCCCTTTCTCACTGCTCCATCAGGATTCAAGCAAGCCGGGCCGAAGAGGCTGAAATGCCAGAAACCGGTCCCCGGTAGCTTGTCTCCTTTCTGGTGAAGAATTGGCTTGGTAGTTTGGTCTGCCCTGTTCCCATGATGCACTGGGTCAGGGACAGACTAATTTGCATATAGCCAGGTTCTGAGCTGGGATGGGGCAGTGAGATAAATAACGGTGATGGATCAAGCCCTGATCTTTGGACTGGGTAAGAGTGGTCTGCTTAATTCAGACACTCTGTTCATCACCACCCCCTTTTCTGTATCGTTTTTGGCCACTATAGGTGTGGCAGGGTATACTCAGACATGAGTCCCTTTCTCACTGCTCCATCAGGATTCAAGCAAGCCGGGCCGAAGAGGCTGAAATGCCAGAAACCGGTCCCCGGTAGCTTGTCTCCTTTCTGGTGAAGAATTGGCTTGGTAGTTTGGTCTGCCCTGTTCCCATGATGCACTGGGTCAGGGACAGACTAATTTGCATATAGCCAGGTTCTGAGCTGGGATGGGGCAGTGAGATAAATAACGGTGATGGATAAAGCCCTGATCTTTGGACTGGGTAAGAGTGGTCTGCTTAATTCAGACACTCTGTTCATCACCACCCCCTTTTCTGTATCGTTTTTGGCCACTATAGGTGTGGCAGGGTATACTCAGACATGAGTCCCTTTCTCACTGCTCCATCAGGATTCAAGCAAGCCGGGCCGAAGAGGCTGAAATGCCAGAAACCGGTCCCCGGTAGCTTGTCTCCTTTCTGGTGAAGAATTGGCTTGGTAGTTTGGTCTGCCCTGTTCCCATGATGCACTGGGTCAGGGACAGACTAATTTGCATATAGCCAGGTTCTGAGCTGGGATGGGGCAGTGAGATAAATAACGGTGATGGATCAAGACCTGATCTTTGGACTGGGTAAGAGTGGTCTGCTTAATTCAGACACTCTGTTCATCACCACCCCCTTTTCTGTATCGTTTTTGGCCACTATAGGTGTGGCAGGGTATACTCAGACATGAGTCCCTTTCTCACTGCTCCATCAGGATTCAAGCAAGCCGGGCCGAAGAGGCTGAAATGCCAGAAACCGGTCCCCGGTAGCTTGTCTCCTTTCTGGTGAAGAATTGGCTTGGTAGTTTGGTCTGCCCTGTTCCCATGATGCACTGGGTCAGGGACAGACTAATTTGCATATAGCCAGGTTCTGAGCTGGGATGGGGCAGTGAGATAAATAACGGTGATGGATCAAGCCCTGATCTTTGGACTGGGTAAGAGTGGTCTGCTTAATTCAGACACTCTGTTCATCACCACCCCCTTTTCTGTATCGTTTTTGGCCACTATAGGTGTGGCAGGGTATACTCAGACATGAGTCCCTTTCTCACTGCTCCATCAGGATTCAAGCAAGCCGGGCCGAAGAGGCTGAAATGCCAGAAACCGGTCCCCGGTAGCTTGTCTCCTTTCTGGTGAAGAATTGGCTTGGTAGTTTGGTCTGCCCTGTTCCCATGATGCACTGGGTCAGGGACAGACTAATTTGCATATAGCCAGGTTCTGAGCTGGGATGGGGCAGTGAGATAAATAACGGTGATGGATCAAGCCCTGATCTTTGGACTGGGTAAGAGTGGTCTGCTTAATTCAGACACTCTGTTCATCACCACCCCCTTTTCTGTATCGTTTTTGGCCACTATAGGTGTGGCAGGGTATACTCAGACATGAGTCCCTTTCTCACTGCTCCATCAGGATTCAAGCAAGCCGGGCCGAAGAGGCTGAAATGCCAGAAACCGGTCCCCGGTAGCTTGTCTCCTTTCTGGTGAAGAATTGGCTTGGTAGTTTGGTCTGCCCTGTTCCCATGATGCACTGGGTCAGGGACAGACTAATTTGCATATAGCCAGGTTCTGAGCTGGGATGGGGCAGTGAGATAAATAACGGTGATGGATCAAGCCCTGATCTTTGGACTGGGTAAGAGTGGTCTGCTTAATTCAGACACTCTGTTCATCACCACCCCCTTTTCTGTATCGTTTTTGGCCACTATAGGTGTGGCAGGGTATACTCAGACATGAGTCCCTTTCTCACTGCTCCATCAGGATTCAAGCAAGCCGGGCCGAAGAGGCTGAAATGCCAGAAACCGGTCCCCGGTAGCTTGTCTCCTTTCTGGTGAAGAATTGGCTTGGTAGTTTGGTCTGCCCTGTTCCCATGATGCACTGGGTCAGGGACAGACTAATTTGCATATAGCCAGGTTCTGAGCTGGGATGGGGCAGTGAGATAAATAACGGTGATGGATCAAGCCCTGATCTTTGGACTGGGTAAGAGTGGTCTGCTTAATTCAGACACTCTGTTCATCACCACCCCCTTTTCTGTATCGTTTTTGGCCACTATAGGTGTGGCAGGGTATACTCAGACATGAGTCCCTTTCTCACTGCTCCATCAGGATTCAAGCAAGCCGGGCCGAAGAGGCTGAAATGCCAGAAACCGGTCCCCGGTAGCTTGTCTCCTTTCTGGTGAAGAATTGGCTTGGTAGTTTGGTCTGCCCTGTTCCCATGATGCACTGGGTCAGGGACAGACTAATTTGCATATAGCCAGGTTCTGAGCTGGGATGGGGCAGTGAGATAAATAACGGTGATGGATCAAGCCCTGATCTTTGGACTGGGTAAGAGTGGTCTGCTTAATTCAGACACTCTGTTCATCACCACCCCCTTTTCTGTATCGTTTTTGGCCACTATAGGTGTGGCAGGGTATACTCAGACATGAGTCCCTTTCTCACTGCTCCATCAGGATTCAAGCAAGCCGGGCCGAAGAGGCTGAAATGCCAGAAACCGGTCCCCGGTAGCTTGTCTCCTTTCTGGTGAAGAATTGGCTTGGTAGTTTTGTCTGCCCTGTTCCCATGATGCACTGGGTCAGGGACAGACTAATTTGCATATAGCCAGGTTCTGAGCTGGGATGGGGCAGTGAGATAAATAACGGTGATGGATCAAGCCCTGATCTTTGGACTGGGTAAGAGTGGTCTGCTTAATTCAGACACTCTGTTCATCACCACCCCCTTTTCTGTATCGTTTTTGGCCACTATAGGTGTGGCAGGGTATACTCAGACATGAGTCCCTTTCTCACTGCTCCATCAGGATTCAAGCAAGCCGGGCCGAAGAGGCTGAAATGCCAGAAACCGGTCCCCGGTAGCTTGTCTCCTTTCTGGTGAAGAATTGGCTTGGTAGTTTGGTCTGCCCTGTTCCCATGATGCACTGGGTCAGGGACAGACTAATTTGCATATAGCCAGGTTCTGAGCTGGGATGGGGCAGTGAGATAAATAACGGTGATGGATCAAGCCCTGATCTTTGGACTGGGTAAGAGTGGTCTGCTTAATTCAGACACTCTGTTCATCACCACCCCCTTTTCTGTATCGTTTTTGGCCACTATAGGTGTGGCAGGGTATACTCAGACATGAGTCCCTTTCTCACTGCTCCATCAGGATTCAAGCAAGCCGGGCCGAAGAGGCTGAAATGCCAGAAACCGGTCCCCGGTAGCTTGTCTCCTTTCTGGTGAAGAATTGGCTTGGTAGTTTGGTCTGCCCTGTTCCCATGATGCACTGGGTCAGGGACAGACTAATTTGCATATAGCCAGGTTCTGAGCTGGGATGGGGCAGTGAGATAAATAACGGTGATGGATCAAGCCCTGATCTTTGGACTGGGTAAGAGTGGTCTGCTTAATTCAGACACTCTGTTCATCACCACCCCCTTTTCTGTATCGTTTTTGGCCACTATAGGTGTGGCAGGGTATACTCAGACATGAGTCCCTTTCTCACTGCTCCATCAGGATTCAAGCAAGCCGGGCCGAAGAGGCTGAAATGCCAGAAACCGGTCCCCGGTAGCTTGTCTCCTTTCTGGTGAAGAATTGGCTTGATAGTTTGGTCTGCCCTGTTCCCATGATGCACTGGGTCAGGGACAGACTAATTTGCATATAGCCAGGTTCTGAGCTGGGATGGGGCAGTGAGATAAATAACGGTGATGGATCAAGCCCTGATCTTTGGACTGGGTAAGAGTGGTCTGCTTAATTCAGACACTCTGTTCATCACCACCCCCTTTTCTGTATCGTTTTTGGCCACTATAGGTGTGGCAGGGTATACTCAGACATGAGTCCCTTTCTCACTGCTCCATCAGGATTCAAGCAAGCCGGGCCGAAGAGGCTGAAATGCCAGAAACCGGTCCCCGGTAGCTTGTCTCCTTTCTGGTGAAGAATTGGCTTGGTAGTTTGGTCTGCCCTGTTCCCATGATGCACTGGGTCAGGGACAGACTAATTTGCATATAGCCAGGTTCTGAGCTGGGATGGGGCAGTGAGATAAATAACGGTGATGGATCAAGCCCTGATCTTTGGACTGGGTAAGAGTGGTCTGCTTAATTCAGACACTCTGTTCATCACCACCCCCTTTTCTGTATCGTTTTTGGCCACTATAGGTGTGGCAGGGTATACTCAGACATGAGTCCCTTTCTCACTGCTCCATCAGGATTCAAGCAAGCCGGGCCGAAGAGGCTGAAATGCCAGAAACCGGTCCCCGGTAGCTTGTCTCCTTTCTGGTGAAGAATTGGCTTGGTAGTTTGGTCTGCCCTGTTCCCATGATGCACTGGGTCAGGGACAGACTAATTTGCATATAGCCAGGTTCTGAGCTGGGATGGGGCAGTGAGATAAATAACGGTGATGGATCAAGCCCTGATCTTTGGACTGGGTAAGAGTGGTCTGCTTAATTCAGACACTCTGTTCATCACCACCCCCTTTTCTGTATCGTTTTTGGCCACTATAGGTGTGGCAGGGTATACTCAGACATGAGTCCCTTTCTCACTGCTCCATCAGGATTCAAGCAAGCCGGGCCGAAGAGGCTGAAATGCCAGAAACCGGTCCCCGGTAGCTTGTCTCCTTTCTGGTGAAGAATTGGCTTGGTAGTTTGGTCTGCCCTGTTCCCATGATGCACTGGGTCAGGGACAGACTAATTTGCATATAGCCAGGTTCTGAGCTGGGATGGGGCAGTGAGATAAATAACGGTGATGGATCAAGCCCTGATCTTTGGACTGGGTAAGAGTGGTCTGCTTAATTCAGACACTCTGTTCATCACCACCCCCTTTTCTGTATCGTTTTTGGCCACTATAGGTGTGGCAGGGTATACTCAGACATGAGTCCCTTTCTCACTGCTCCATCAGGATTCAAGCAAGCCTGGCCGAAGAGGCTGAAATGCCAGAAACCGGTCCCCGGTAGCTTGTCTCCTTTCTGGTGAAGAATTGGCTTGGTAGTTTGGTCTGCCCTGTTCCCATGATGCACTGGGTCAGGGACAGACTAATTTGCATATAGCCAGGTTCTGAGCTGGGATGGGGCAGTGAGATAAATAACGGTGATGGATCAAGCCCTGATCTTTGGACTGGGTAAGAGTGGTCTGCTTAATTCAGACACTCTGTTCATCACCACCCCCTTTTCTGTATCGTTTTTGGCCACTATAGGTGTGGCAGGGTATACTCAGACATGAGTCCCTTTCTCACTGCTCCATCAGGATTCAAGCAAGCCGGGCCGAAGAGGCTGAAATGCCAGAAACCGGTCCCCGGTAGCTTGTCTCCTTTCTGGTGAAGAATTGGCTTGGTAGTTTGGTCTGCCCTGTTCCCATGATGCACTGGGTCAGGGACAGACTAATTTGCATATAGCCAGGTTCTGAGCTGGGATGGGGCAGTGAGATAAATAACGGTGATGGATCAAGCCCTGATCTTTGGACTGGGTAAGAGTGGTCTGCTTAATTCAGACACTCTGTTCATCACCACCCCCTTTTCTGTATCGTTTTTGGCCACTATAGGTGTGGCAGGGTATACTCAGACAGGAGTCCCTTTCTCACTGCTCCATCAGGATTCAAGCAAGCCGGGCCGAAGAGGCTGAAATGCCAGAAACCTGTCCCCGGTAGCTTGTCTCCTTTCTGGTGAAGAATTGGCTTGGTAGTTTGGTCTGCCCTGTTCCCATGATGCACTGGGTCAGGGACAGACTAATTTGCATATAGCCAGGTTCTGAGCTGGGATGGGGCAGTGAGATAAATAACGGTGATGGATCAAGCCCTGATCTTTGGACTGGGTAAGAGTGGTCTGCTTAATTCAGACACTCTGTTCATCACCACCCCCTTTTCTGTATCGTTTTTGGCCACTATAGGTGTGGCAGGGTATACTCAGACATGAGTCCCTTTCTCACTGCTCCATCAGGATTCAAGCAAGCCGGGCCGAAGAGGCTGAAATGCCAGAAACCGGTCCCCGGTAGCTTGTCTCCTTTCTGGTGAAGAATTGGCTTGGTAGTTTGGTCTGCCCTGTTCCCATGATGCACTGGGTCAGGGACAGACTAATTTGCATATATCCAGGTTCTGAGCTGGGATGGGGCAGTGAGATAAATAACGGTGATGGATCAAGCCCTGATCTTTGGACTGGGTAAGAGTGGTCTGCTTAATTCAGACACTCTGTTCATCACCACCCCCTTTTCTGTATCGTTTTTGGCCACTATAGGTGTGGCAGGGTATACTCAGACATGAGTCCCTTTCTCACTGCTCCATCAGGATTCAAGCAAGCCGGGCCGAAGAGGCTGAAATGCCAGAAACCGGTCCCCGGTAGCTTGTCTCCTTTCTGGTGAAGAATTGGCTTGGTAGTTTGGTCTGCCCTGTTCCCATGATGCACTGGGTCAGGGACAGACTAATTTGCATATAGCCAGGTTCTGAGCTGGGATGGGGCAGTGAGATAAATAACGGTGATGGATCAAGCCCTGATCTTTGGACTGGGTAAGAGTGGTCTGCTTAATTCAGACACTCTGTTCATCACCACCCCCTTTTCTGTATCGTTTTTGGCCACTATAGGTGTGGCAGGGTATACTCAGACATGAGTCCCTTTCTCACTGCTCCATCAGGATTCAAGCAAGCCGGGCCGAAGAGGCTGAAATGCCAGAAACCGGTCCCCGGTAGCTTGTCTCCTTTCTGGTGAAGAATTGGCTTGGTAGTTTGGTCTGCCCTGTTCCCATGATGCACTGGGTCAGGGACAGACTAATTTGCATATAGCCAGGTTCTGAGCTGGGATGGGGCAGTGAGATAAATAACGGTGATGGATCAAGCCCTGATCTTTGGACTGGGTAAGAGTGGTCTGCTTAATTCAGACACTCTGTTCATCACCACCCCCTTTTCTGTATCGTTTTTGGCCACTATAGGTGTGGCAGGGTATACTCAGACATGAGTCCCTTTCTCACTGCTCCATCAGGATTCAAGCAAGCCGGGCCGAAGAGGCTGAAATGCCAGAAACCGGTCCCCGGTAGCTTGTCTCCTTTCTGGTGAAGAATTGGCTTGGTAGTTTGGTCTGCCCTGTTCCCATGATGCACTGGGTCAGGGACAGACTAATTTGCATATAGCCAGGTTCTGAGCTGGGATGGGGCAGTGAGATAAATAACGGTGATGGATCAAGCCCTGATCTTTGGACTGGGTAAGAGTGGTCTGCTTAATTCAGACACTCTGTTCATCACCACCCCCTTTTCTGTATCGTTTTTGGCCACTATAGGTGTGGCAGGGTATACTCAGACATGAGTCCCTTTCTCACTGCTCCATCAGGATTCAAGCAAGCCGGGCCGAAGAGGCTGAAATGCCAGAAACCGGTCCCCGGTAGCTTGTCTCCTTTCTGGTGAAGAATTGGCTTGGTAGTTTGGTCTGCCCTGTTCCCATGATGCACTGGGTCAGGGACAGACTAATTTGCATATAGCCAGGTTCTGAGCTGGGATGGGGCAGTGAGATAAATAACGGTGATGGATCAAGCCCTGATCTTTGGACTGGGTAAGAGTGGTCTGCTTAATTCAGACACTCTGTTCATCACCACCCCCTTTTCTGTATCGTTTTTGGCCACTATAGGTGTGGCAGGGTATACTCAGACATGAGTCCCTTTCTCACTGCTCCATCAGGATTCAAGCAAGCCGGGCCGAAGAGGCTGAAATGCCAGAAACCGGTCCCCGGTAGCTTGTCTCCTTTCTGGTGAAGAATTGGCTTGGTAGTTTGGTCTGCCCTGTTCCCATGATGCACTGGGTCAGGGACAGACTAATTTGCATATAGCCAGGTTCTGAGCTGGGATGGGGCAGTGAGTTAAATAACGGTGATGGATCAAGCCCTGATCTTTGGACTGGGTAAGAGTGGTCTGCTTAATTCAGACACTCTGTTCATCACCACCCCCTTTTCTGTATCGTTTTTGGCCACTATAGGTGTGGCAGGGTATACTCAGACATGAGTCCCTTTCTCACTGCTCCATCAGGATTCAAGCAAGCCGGGCCGAAGAGGCTGAAATGCCAGAAACCGGTCCCCGGTAGCTTGTCTCCTTTCTGGTGAAGAATTGGCTTGGTAGTTTGGTCTGCCCTGTTCCCATGATGCACTGGGTCAGGGACAGACTAATTTGCATATAGCCAGGTTCTGAGCTGGGATGGGGCAGTGAGATAAATAACGGTGATGGATCAAGCCCTGATCTTTGGACTGGGTAAGAGTGTTCTGCTTAATTCAGACACTCTGTTCATCACCACCCCCTTTTCTGTATCGTTTTTGGCCACTATAGGTGTGGCAGGGTATACTCAGACATGAGTCCCTTTCTCACTGCTCCATCAGGATTCAAGCAAGCCGGGCCGAAGAGGCTGAAATGCCAGAAACCGGTCCCCGGTAGCTTGTCTCCTTTCTGGTGAAGAATTGGCTTGGTAGTTTGGTCTGCCCTGTTCCCATGATGCACTGGGTCAGGGACAGACTAATTTGCATATAGCCAGGTTCTGAGCTGGGATGGGGCAGTGAGATAAATAACGGTGATGGATCAAGCCCTGATCTTTGGACTGGGTAAGAGTGGTCTGCTTAATTCAGACACTCTGTTCATCACCACCCCCTTTTCTGTATCGTTTTTGGCCACTATAGGTGTGGCAGGGTATACTCAGACATGAGTCCCTTTCTCACTGCTCCATCAGGATTCAAGCAAGCCGGGCCGAAGAGGCTGAAATGCCAGAAACCGGTCCCCGGTAGCTTGTCTCCTTTCTGGTGAAGAATTGGCTTGGTAGTTTGGTCTGCCCTGTTCCCATGATGCACTGGGTCAGGGACAGACTAATTTGCATATAGCCAGGTTCTGAGCTGGGATGGGGCAGTGAGATAAATAACGGTGATGGATCAAGCCCTGATCTTTGGACTGGGTAAGAGTGGTCTGCTTAATTCAGACACTCTGTTCATCACCACCCCCTTTTCTGTATCGTTTTTGGCCACTATAGGTGTGGCAGGGTATACTCAGACATGAGTCCCTTTCTCACTGCTCCATCAGGATTCAAGCAAGCCGGGCCGAAGAGGCTGAAATGCCAGAAACCGGTCCCCGGTAGCTTGTCTCCTTTCTGGTGAAGAATTGGCTTGGTAGTTTGGTCTGCCCTGTTCCCATGATGCACTGGGTCAGGGACAGACTAATTTGCATATAGCCAGGTTCTGAGCTGGGATGGGGCAGTGAGATAAATAACGGTGATGGATCAAGCCCTGATCTTTGGACTGGGTAAGAGTGGTCTGCTTAATTCAGACACTCTGTTCATCACCACCCCCTTTTCTGTATCGTTTTTGGCCACTATAGGTGTGGCAGGGTATACTCAGACATGAGTCCCTTTCTCACTGCTCCATCAGGATTCAAGCAAGCCGGGCCGAAGAGGCTGAAATGCCAGAAACCGGTCCCCGGTAGCTTGTCTCCTTTCTGGTGAAGAATTGGCTTGGTAGTTTGGTCTGCCCTGTTCCCATGATGCACTGGGTCAGGGACAGACTAATTTGCATATAGCCAGGTTCTGAGCTGGGATGGGGCAGTGAGATAAATAACGGTGATGGATCAAGCCCTGATCTTTGGACTGGGTAAGAGTGGTCTGCTTAATTCAGACACTCTGTTCATCACCACCCCCTTTTCTGTATCGTTTTTGCCACTATAGGTGTGGCAGGGTATACTCAGACATGAGTCCCTTTCTCACTGCTCCATCAGGATTCAAGCAAGCCGGGCCGAAGAGGCTGAAATGCCAGAAACCGGTCCCCGGTAGCTTGTCTCCTTTCTGGTGAAGAATTGGCTTGGTAGTTTGGTCTGCCCTCTTCCCATGATGCACTGGGTCAGGGACAGACTAATTTGCATATAGCCAGGTTCTGAGCTGGGATGGGGCAGTGAGATAAATAACGGTGATGGATCAAGCCCTGATCTTTGGACTGGGTAAGAGTGGTCTGCTTAATTCAGACACTCTGTTCATCACCACCCCCTTTTCTGTATCGTTTTTGGCCACTATAGGTGTGGCAGGGTATACTCAGACATGAGTCCCTTTCTCACTGCTCCATCAGGATTCAAGCAAGCCGGGCCGAAGAGGCTGAAATGCCAGAAACCGGTCCCCGGTAGCTTGTCTCCTTTCTGGTGAAGAATTGGCTTGGTAGTTTGGTCTGCCCTGTTCCCATGATGCACTGGGTCAGGGACAGACTAATTTGCATATAGCCAGGTTCTGAGCTGGGATGGGGCAGTGAGATAAATAACGGTGATGGATCAAGCCCTGATCTTTGGACTGGGTAAGAGTGGTCTGCTTAATTCAGACACTCTGTTCATCACCACCCCCTTTTCTGTATCGTTTTTGGCCACTATAGGTGTGGCAGGGTATACTCAGACATGAGTCCCTTTCTCACTGCTCCATCAGGATTCAAGCAAGCCGGGCCGAAGAGGCTGAAATGCCAGAAACCGGTCCCCGGTAGCTTGTCTCCTTTCTGGTGAAGAATTGGCTTGGTAGTTTGGTCTGCCCTGTTCCCATGATGCACTGGGTCAGGGACAGACTAATTTGCATATAGCCAGGTTCTGAGCTGGGATGGGGCAGTGAGATAAATAACGGTGATGGATCAAGCCCTGATCTTTGGACTGGGTAAGAGTGGTCTGCTTAATTCAGACACTCTGTTCATCACCACCCCCTTTTCTGTATCGCGATTGTTAAAGGTCGCTGGTGCAAAGGTAAATTTAGACCAATGGTCATTAAAACTCAATCACTCGGAGACTGTACAGCTCAGCGAGCTGAACTACAGGCTTTCAAGATGGTGCTTGAAAATACCGATCGCGAATTCCCCAGACTCATAGTGTGCAGTTCGTATTGCTGCGTCCAGTCTTACAATGAATATCTGCAGAACTGGGTTCAAAACGGTTTCAAAGACGTAAGAGGTGGCACAATCAAGCATAAAATGCTTTGGGAGCAAGTAGTTCTATTACAGAAAGAACTACAAAAGACTCATGTGATCCATACGCTGAGTCATCAGTGTGATGGCGCTCACGTTGCAGGGAATTCATTGGCTGATGAAGCCGCGAAGGCAGCTGTGCAAACGGCTTCCGTAGTTGCAATCACTCGTTCAAAAACAAAAATAGACAGCGACATAGTGCAAGCTGTCACTGCCTCAGTAAAAGACAGTGGTAAAACACTCCCAAAAGGCTTTCCAGTAAAGTACTCATATATAACGGATATAAATAATGTTCCTTTTGTTCGAATCCCTGAAGCGGGGGATAGGGCAATCCCAAACATGGAACATAGGTTAGGACTAACCTTAGCAGCACATGAAGGACTCGCCTCTGCACACGCAGGAGTTTCCACCACAGTATCATTATTAAAACCGAGATATTGGTGGCCGCGCATGAGGAAACAAACTAGAAACTATGTTCTAGGATGTGAAATCTGCCAAAAAATGAAATTTTCTACAGTGAAACGGCCAACGCAGATGCCACTTCTAATTTCAGATAAACCATATAAATATAGCATGGTCGCAGTAGATTCCTGCACAAGATTCATTTGGATGTGGCCTCAGCGCTCGGCTGACGCCCGAACTGTTATAAAAGATTTGCCAGTCTTTATCGGCACATAGGTAAATCGGCACACTGCATTCTGACCAGGGCCCTGCGTTTAGCTCTAGAGTTTACAAGGAGGCCATGGCTAGTTTGGGCGTTGCATTGCGGTACTCAAGTCCATTCCATCCTGAGGGAAATGCGGTAGTGGAAAGAAAAAAACGTGACATAAAGCAATCTATAACAGCTAGGGTATTAGGTTCGGGTGACGGGTGGGTCAAACATCTAATAAGTGTCCAACGTAGTCTTAATAATCTGCCAAGAAATTCTCTGGGTGGAATCACTCCATATGAATTACTATTTGGTACTAGAATGATCATCCAGGATCTTGATCATCAAACTTCAGTGGTGAAACAAAAACCCTTTGATATCAAAGACCGTTTGGCTGTTTTACAGGACTTAAATGAAACAAGAAGAAGTCTGAGCAACACAACACAAAAGCCAACGACCACTGAAGAGAAACCACCTGTCACAGCAAGGCCTGTCTGGATTCCAAAGATTGGGGATCTAGTCAGAGAAAAGATCACAGATAAGAAGGAATTTGGGCCTTCTTACAGAAAACCAGTACCTGTACTAGCAATCCACGGATCAAGAACAGTGTTACTGCCACCCCTTGCTGGAAGAAAGGAGAACAGGTCCGTATCCATCGACCTGGTAAAACCACATCATGTGGCCGATAATAAGTAGTAGGCCCAGTGGACTCCCAAGATGTAGCAGACCACCAAATCTTGCTACAATACAAGAGGTTCAAACTGAAAGACTCATCACCTTTGATAAGCCTGCAGTGAGAAAAGAAGGGCTATGCAACAAATCCATGGAACTTGTGCCTCTTGAGACCCAAATAACAGTTTGTCAAGAAAATCCTGTCTCCAATGATATAGCCTCTGACTATACAAATATGACAAAGGAAGAAGCAGCTCCAATGATTCCAAACAATCCTGATGCAATTCCAACAATTGACAGAACTGCCCCTGGCTATTTCATCAACTTTGATACATGTTATGAGGATCCTTGTGAACCTGAAACTACGCCAGCAAATAAAACTTTCAAAGAAAAAATCACAGAGCTCATTCATCAGCTTAAAAATACATATCTGGTTTCACCATGGGTTGACTTTTGGATTGAGTTAGGTGTACTTTTTCTCCTACTTTGGCTCATTCTTGTTTTAAGTTTGGGAAAGATGATAGATGGAAAATACAGTACAATGGACAGAAAAGTAAGAACATCAACTTGCTCCTGAAACCTCACAAATCTTCTCATCGTGAGCGATGAGACCTATCATCAGTGAACATCATAGCCGTTCCTTTACCTGGTGGTATAGCATTGGACACAACTGATTATGACATTTGTGGCCGGGTGGAACTGTTGAAGATTCCACACCAGTTTAAGGTTTCTTTGAGTGACTTTGTTTCACTCGGCACATTTTCTGATGATTGGGACTTTGAAACTGTTAATAATATGATGACAGCTTTAGAAATGTCAGCAAAATTCACTAAACATGAATACTTAGAAGGTTCATCAGATTATGAACAAATGTATTGTTTTAATCATTATGGTCACCATTATTTGCACAGATCGGCAAACCCTAGAAATATTTTACTTACAATCAATGGTAACATTGTCCAACGCCTCCAAAGGGCAGCTCTAAAACATTTTATGGAAAGTTTCCATACTTCTCAGGTTATAATGTCACAAATCTAGAAACGTTTTATTTAAAAAATATGAATAAGACAGGAATGAAAAACATGTTGACCAATACTAAACAGATTTATTCTGCGAACTTTTATGCTCAACTGTCTACATTAGGGTTTAACTTTTGGAAAGACAACATTGAGACAAAAACTGTCTGGGGCACAAAAGACTGGCAGGTACAAGGTTTAGAAGCCTTATTCAGAGCCTGCATTATCCCAGAACAAATAATGTTTTTAAATTATACTAATCAACAAACATCATGTCTTGGCTTGGCTAAGATAAAAGAGTTAAACAAACCGTCCATACCTAAGCCCAGAACTGACAGTAATAGCACTGCAGATGAGGAGGTAGACGTAAAACAGATATTACAACAGAACAGAACTAATCCTGATTGGAAAAAATGGTTAATCTGGCCCACAGACACGAATAACTGTCAAGATAGATTCCTGAACAAAACACAAGGGTTCACAGTAACTAGGGCAGATCCAAGATATTCCCAGAGACAACATCCAGGGATAGTTACAACATACAGTGTAGGAAAACTATGCCTTGAGTGGCTACAGAAATTCACACTTCCAGAAATTAAACAACACTTAACTTTACTTAAAGAAGGCGCTGATTTACGAGACTTCCTACTTGGACCTCGTAAACCACGTCAAAAATGTTTCATATACGCCGGCATATACTCTGCTTACAATGAAGCATGGAAAGTTACGCAAATGAAAACTGCAGAAAGAATACGAGAAATTGATCGTATTAATTTAGAGAAAGCTCTCTCTGTAGTGGACAATGGGTTAACGACTCTGTCCTCCAGAATTTATTCATTGGACAGCATTGTATCCTCTGCCATTGACATAATAGAGCAGGACTTGCTAATGTTACAACATGGCCAGTCTCAATTACGTTCTATAATGCTGCTAGGCTGGACATTACAAAATCTCTGTTCAGGCTACGTACCATGGCGTCTAATCAACACCACGTCATTGTTTACTGTCTTTAACCTTACACATAAACAAATCTCTTTGGCACAAAGAGGAGCAGACTATATGGTGCTGAGCATAGAAAAACTGGAAAGATTATCATTAACTTTTTCTGAGAAGCCAGTCGTGGAATGGATAATACATGGCACCCTCACGAGACCAGTGACAATTTTCCAGTTTAAGTACTACTTAAAACACATACCAGCGGGCCTGTATGAAAGGTTGGGTAAAGAATGCATTAAGTCGACCTGGAATTTACCATACACACACAAATATTGGAGTGGGGGAAAGGAGGTATTTCTTAGTGGAAAAAATTGTAAGAACTTGCTAAGCGGTACACTTTTGTGTCAAGGTATTAATTTACACGGAGCCTGCGAGGGTTCTTCAAATAACCTTTCTTGCCACTTGCACGGTTCTCCAGCAGCAGTGATAGACCCAGTTTTTAGGCAGCTATCCAATGGTAGCTACATAATGTTGAATGATCACAGCTGTTGTGGAATGATGCCAGGTATAGCCTATCTAGTTAGTGTGTCAGCCAGGGTCACTTGTTGTATGCAAGTATTGTTTCCTAAAAGCAAGACAGACGGGGAGTCGCTGTTATGGCCTTCACTGAATATCTCTTCTATACGAATTGATACTTTAAGCAGAATGAAAGCCATTCTTTTGCAAAAAACTGTGCTACTGACCTCGTCCAGAGAAACGTATGATCTGCAAGTCGCAAGGACTTCTGCGAGATACATGCCCTATTATCAATGAACTGTCCAATACATTTCGCAGAAATGTTAGGTCGTATCTTAAACATGTTAGCACCCTTTAAAGCAGTCCTAGGCATTTTTCCAAATTTCGTGCACTCTGTGTTCGGCGGCCTGCCTCTTATTTTGGGACTCGTAGCAGGAATCCTATTTTTGTTTCTTCTGCTCCAATATGGCAAGTCCAGTCACCAGCGATACCCAGACTACCATGGAGAACGCTCTCCTAGCCATGAGGTACCGTGACAGAAATACACAGATTCTTGGCTTGGCTCGTTTAAGAGATCTGAATACCACATGGTTTCTTTCATTCAGACCAATCTGGCAAGATTGCATCTTACTTGTTCTACGATGCCTGCTTTGCGGAGAAGAATGCGTGTTGGACGTTTGTCTTACACTTCCATCAGCACTGCCAACGGATGTTGACGCTTTGCTAGGTCCGGTAACGGCTCATGCATTGTGTTGCCCCCAACGGCTGCCAATACTGATGACGGCATTCATAGAGATCTCACCAGCAACTACAGCTAATGGTGAGGTACGTGGAACAACAGGCACACAGGTACCATCTACTGCGAACATTGCTAATGCGAATGACGCTGACAGCGATGCTTCTCATCTGTGCACAATTGATCTACTTAATGAAGTAGTTCCACTTTCACCTACTGTGGTAGCCGATTTATTTGCCAGCCTGGACAATTTGATGTTTTCTCCTGACACCGAGAATAACTTTTTAAATCTGCACACAGCGTTCCATGAACTCTGAATTAGGCCTTTGTTTTTCAAAAACAAAGCTTCTAACTTTGGAACTCTATTTTTCTACTATTTTGATATGACTGTTTCCAAAATTGCACTCTTTTTGGCACAAAGTAATCTGCTTAAAGTAGAACTATTCGTAGAGAACAGGAAATTCTTTTTCGAACACTTCCTAGAGACAATATTTGACCTTGTCCTCAAAAACAATAACAGTCTATATATTCTGCTATGGAATGGTCTCGACCTTTTTCTTCTGTAAACCTAGAGCCATTTCATAAAAATGAAAACTCATGATTCATTCAGTTAGCATTGCCAATATCATACCATATGCTTAGGATGAAATCATTCCTTTTATATGCGTACGGTACAAATGCTCATTTTTCAGGTGCAACCATGTTGAAATGCATTTTTGTGTATTTTGGGTGGGATTGTAAACACATGCTTTAGATATGTTTTGGTGCTTATGATTTAGTAATGTTAAACATAATAAAAGTGGAGTGGGTGTAGTATATGAATTTAGGACCCTAGTGTAATTTTCCCGATTCATGATCATATATAGGTATAAATCCCCCTATCCTTATATAGGCATAGAAATCATAACCATATTTAGACTTAGCCTATGCAGTCCAAATACAGCATGGCTACTTCCACTAGTTCCGAAAATCCACAACGATTTCTTGGAAAAACCCGCCTTCAGCAGTCAGGGACTTCCCTTTGCTTGAATATTTATTTAACCAAGAACTCATGGAGTTTTCAAAGAACTGAGTCTTTGATGACGTCATTATGTCCAACCTTACGTCAAACTCGGCACCTTCAAGGTATAAATATGCCCACACTTGCCCAGGCAAACACACGGATTGTTTGGAGCAGTTCAATATCAACCTACACGACACAGCTCGCCGAAGCAAGTGCCGAAGGAAGACGACCCTCCAGCAGACGCACTGAGAGAAACGCTGTCTTTTTCTCTTGCCGAGAAATCCAGCTCCAGTGTTTCCAAGCTACCCTTGCGGGTTGTTGGGAAATCGAGTCCTGAGAGAGAGATACCAGACCTCCTTCATTCTAAACCAAGGTACGGCGCTCATTAAACCCTTAGAGAATTCTTGGATAGGTTCTTGGCAAAAGAATACTGAAACTAAGCTACACCTCACTGACTTCTTCCCTTGTACTATACCTAGATTAGGTACACCGGGGTAGGCGTATTTTAGAAGCACCAGTTGAGTTCTTTTAGTCTTTATTTATTAATGTATGTATTCTATGTATTTTATGGCTTAGAAACCATATCATGCTTTTACAGTATTATTTTATAATACTCTTCGTACTGTACGCATTGTACTTTGCAAACAGTATTACGATTGTAGCAGTTCATTTCTCCTGCATGAGACAGAAGACTGTTCAATAAATACTTTTTATTGAAAACGCCCGTCTCTCTATTTCTCTGCACCTCTGGCGAAACGAAGCATGCACGATTGACTGAGTGAAATATCTATCTATTGTTTCCGCGACTCTAGAGATACATTTCTTATTCTTGGGAAACAAAGTTGTCATGTTTATGCGATTGTCAGAAACTAATCCCTTCTTGTTCATTTGAGAAAGTTTCTAGTGACCTCTGAGCTAGCTGGCACTCACAATTAAGTCTAATATATTCGATAGAGACCTAGTAGACCTCAGTCCTACGTCAAATCTATAGTATATGTTATTCCAATGCACAGAGCCTTTAATATAGGGAATGTAGGAACTACACTACAGGACATCGTCTGCATATAAAGCAATTTTGTCCTCATGAGAGCCTGCCCAATTCCAGCCACGAACCCGATTGTCCGAGCGGATGAGGTTGGCCAGGGGCTCCATTGCCAGAGCGAAAAGGAGGGGTGAGAGGGGACATCCTTGCCTCGTGCCTCTTCTGATTGGGAAGAGATTTGAGAGTTTTCCATTGACCAGCACTCTTGCAGTCAGGTTGAAGTATAAGATGTGGACCATACGATGAAAGTCGGGGCCCATGCCCATAGCCATTAGGACGTTCTCTAGGTATCCTCAGGTGACTGGGTCAAAGGATTTCTCGAAGTTGACTAAGAGGAGCACCAGGTAGGGGGCTAGTGACTGTCGGTTGACCAAGGTTAGGTGAAGGCGCCGGAGTGTCTGGTACTCCGTGCCGGCATGAAGGCGCATTGACCGGGGTGGTACAATTTGTTACGGTATGCCCTAAGACGTTGGGCCAGGGCTGTGGTGTAAACTTTGACTTCAGTATTGATTAGGGAGATAGGGTAGTAAGCTGTACGAGTTGGTGAGTGTGGTTGCGTTTTGGGAATGATGACCATCGTGGCTGTGTCGATTTCTGGAGGGAAGGTGCCTTTTTCTATGGCTTCCTCGTAAAGGGCCGCAAAGTGGGGGATAAGTATGTTGCGGTATGCAGAAAGATTTTCTTGTGGGTAGCCGTCCGGGCCAGGAGTTTTGCTAGCAGCGACCAGTGAGAGGGCACCTTGTATTTCTTTGCACGTGATTGGGCCCTCCATTCCATCCAATTCCACTGCATTGAGCCTAGGGAGATGGAGGATTTCTAGGGTGATCAGCTCTGTAAGTAAGAGTTCTCTTTTTTGGTATGAGTATAGATCAGAGTAGTAGTCTGCAAAAGGCTGAGCCATCGCTTGGGGAGAGCGGTGAGTATTTCCTTCTGGGTCACGATTTTCCGGGATTATCCGATTCGCTAAGGGGTAAGATACTAACCTATGCAGTATTCTCCCATTCTTTTCACCCCCTCCATATATCCATGAGATGGAGGACCTCCATGTGAGTTTTGCAGAGTCCAGTGAGATCTGTCTCATTTCATCCCGCACCAATACCAGTTGGCGCAGCTGGGCTTCACCTGGTGTTCCAGATGTATCTCTCTCAAGCTGGGTTGCCTGGGACTCAAGAAGCCTGAGCCTACTATCCTGAGCTGCTTCTTGGGCTTTAAAGTGGCCCTTGGCGAGTCTGCAGATGGTGGCCTTACCCGCCTCCCACAGGGTGCCCGGGGACAAGACTGAGTCTTGGTTCGTTAGAAAGTATTGTTGGAGTTCCGCTCCAATTGTTTTTTTAAATTTCCCGTCTTGGAGAAACCATGCATTCATCCTCCACATTGGCCAGAGTGCAGTGGGGGAGTCACCTAGGGTGAGGAGCAGAGGTGAGTGGTCTGAGATGCCCCGGGGTAGGATACATATTTCTCTAACTTTGCGACATTCGGGGTCTGGCATGAACATCATGTCGATGCGAGATTGATTGTGATGCGCTGCTGAGGTGTGGGTGTATTGGATCTCCTGTGGGTTCCATGACCGCCACACGTCACAGACCCCTGTGGTTTTGGTCCCGCTCACCAATTGTTTGGTGTGTAGGATACATGAGTCAGAGGGTGTCCCTGTGATGTTAAGTCTGTGGTGCATGACGGCATTTATGTCTCCCCACTTCACCATTATTCCATGCGGTAGGGAGCTGAGTACTTCACCTATGTGGTCTAGGGTCCGTGTATGGGTGGCGCCAGGAACATAGATGGAGAGGACATTGAAGGCCTCTTCACCCAGAGTTCCTGAGAGGGCAACAAAACAGCCATGGGGATCCCTGGTGATTGAAGTCGGTACAAAAGGCAAATTGCGTTTCAGGAGGATCGCAACCCCACGCGAACTCCGTGTAAAGCTTGAGTGCCAGGATCTATCAAACACGTACCTTTTAAGGAAGGGACAGAAAATGCCCATGAAGTGGGTTTCTTGGAGCAGGAGAATATCGGAGGTGTGTCTTTGGGAATGCTACAGGACCGCGATTCGTTTGATTCTGTCTAACAGGCTTTTGATATTCCACGACATTACCCGGAGAGAGTTTCCTTTATATGCCATTTGTGTCATGGTCAATGTGAAAAGCCTCCAGGGCTCCGAGAACCTGCTCCTTGATGGACGTGCTAGGGTTTGGATTGTGCTGGTTAGGGGTCTCGCCTGCTGGTGTGTGATTGAGGTATATTGTTGTGCAAGTGCAAAGCTGAGATGCTGTGAACCTTGAATTTCTGAATAAAGTGCTACCCTCCCCACACTCTATACTTTGAGAACGGAAGCATCTGTTGCCATACAACTGTGGAGAAAAAGCTAAAATATAATGTTTAGAGTCAAGGTATCGTGGTGAATCAGTTCGCACAACGACAGAAGTATCCTGATTGGCATGGTGTCATGCGACTACTCACAAGAGTTCACTTCAATTTGCCGGGTTCTGTTCGTGGCGTTTTTAGGAGCTTCAGATGGGGAGAGCCAGGCTGCAGGAAAGATCCGAGTCTGTGGAGTCTACGCCCATAGTTTTGGGTGAAGCGCTTCCTGTTGGTGAGTGATCTCGGGAACTGGAGTGTTGAGGAAGGTGGAATCCTGGAGACATGTCCCGATGTTAGGAGGTAGGGGATTTGGCCGCCGGTGAGTCCGATCTGGCCCTGCCCACCTTCCGACCCTTGTGAGATTGTGTGTACCTTCTTCGTGGAGCAGGGTTAGTGGTAGTTGCAGCTCGGGCCCCTGACGCCGGAGCCGTGGATTTAAGTTGAAGAGAGCACTCTTCTGTCAGCCAGGTCCAGGTTGCATCTGGATTATCAAAAAGTGTGTTTTGTCTTCAAAGATCACACACAGCTGTGCAGGAAAAAGTAGCTTATATTGCAGTTTGAGGGTGCCCAGTTTTTGTTTAACTTCTGCATAAGAGTGTCTTTGGGTTTGGAGTTCCCTGGAGTCGTCTGGGAATATCATGATGGTGTGGTTCTGGTAGGTTATGGTTTTCTGGATTCGGGCTTGCAGCAGGATCAAATCTCTGTCTCTGAAGTTGAGGATCCTGGCTATAATTGGTCGGTGTGGGGCACCGTGGGGGGGGGGGGTTTGGAGCCAGGGAGCGATGCACATACTCTATAGCAAACTAGGTGGATCATGTGTCCTTGGGCATCCATGAGTAGATCCAGTTCTCAATGAAGGATTTCATCGTTCCATGTTCTGTGGCCTCCGGGAATCCCACCAGGCGTAGGTTGTTGCGTCGGGACCTATTCTCTGCATCTTCTGCCCTCTTGTGAAGTTCTTTGGTCTCAGTTAGCAGGTGGGTCATTTGCTCTTTCAAGCTTAGGACGTCGTCTTCAACAGAGGAGATGCGGGATTCCGTTTCGTAATAGGGGCTGTTGCATTACAGAGGTCCTGTCGAAGCAGGGCCATATCAACCCGGACCTCTCCAATCTTGCTCTCCACTGAGGCCTGTGAGGTGCTGATGGCTTGCAGGGTTGTGTTAAGTTTGCATCCCGTTGCAGTAATTACCCCCGCCTCTTCAGACTGGGCTCCGGCTTCGTTGACAGTGCATTAGTCAACTTTGGTCTGTGTTGCGGGTGGTTTCGGACCCCAGTCTTTCCCCATGGCTGGTGAGTCCAGGGATGGTCAGTAGATGGCAGAAGTACTGCTAGATGTCGAATGGCTTCACCAGGAGTATTTTAGCTGGTTTACTTAAGTAGCGTGTGTGTTCTTGTCACTGCTGGTCCCTAAGGGTGACTGGGGCCCTCCTGCGTCTCTGGGCCGGTTTCTTGTGGTAGCGACCAGGTAAGTTCCCACTTCCGGCAGGGTAGGCTCCCTCTGCAGCATATCTACACTGCAGTAGGGATGAGGGCAGGCCAGTTCCACGGTACAGTCACTTTCGCCCAAGGATTAAGCTCTGCTTTACTATGTCGTGTGTAGAGCTGGGTTAGGTGGTGAGGGGATGAGGTTGGAGCAGATGATCACTCCGGGATCGTTGACTTGATGGATGCCCCTGGTTATCACCCTCCCGTCCAGAAGCCGGCCAAAGTTTTACCAGCGAGGTAGCCTGATGGGGAGGTGAGTGGTCACTGTAGCCCTGCGGGCGGCCTACATATAGAGCCACGAGGTCCACCGGGGCAGGGAAGGGGGTCCGGTAGCCTGCCGCTGCAACACCTCGCAGCCGATCCCTTTGCCCATGAGTTTTGAGGTGCTGCTTTGCCAGGCCACACAGTGGGACAGAGCTGTGCTCCACTCCCCAATGGAGTCCAGAGTCTGTGCTCCCCCCCGGGTCCCACCTGCCCCTCAAGTTTGAGTTGAGTGTCTCCATGGCTGGAGACCCTCACAGTCCAAGAGTCAGGGCCCCAACCAGCTCACAACCCCTTCGGTAGCCGGAGCAGCAGCAGGGGAAGCTCCAATGAGGTTTGGCAGTCAGTGCGAGGAGCCAAGGACCAAAGGCTGCAACGATGAGAGGCAGGAGCACCCCGAGATCTGTTCTCCTCTAAAGCCAGTACTTATACTAGTGGCTGGGGGTGGGATTTGGTTACCTATGTAGAATGCCCAGTGCATCTGATCAGGTCACCACACAGGCTGCCTCAGTGGGGTTGAAAGACACCTTCAGGGCCAACTGCTGGTGCGCTTATCCGGAGGCGCGACAGGGGTTCGCTTTCCACCCCAGAGCGGGTCCAGTCACCACTGCGCACTGGGGAGGTCGTGGAGAGAAGCCAGTTCTCTATATTCCATCTCTGCACGCACAGGCTGCTATCTCCTTTGCGCATGCCAGGACTTCCAGATCCGTTAGGGGAGGGGAGGGGGGGCCCTCACGACGCGCCGCTGAGTAAAATCTCAACCGGACGCTCCCCCTGTGATCGGTTGGCTGCCCCCCGGGGCACGGCCCTGTCAGGCCACAAGTTCAGTATTGCGCTTCTCAGCAGTATTTATGGATGCCCCTGGAGCCCCCGCAGCATTTCAGTACCGGGCAGGTATGGATGATGGAGGGGGGAGGGGGAGTCCTCTCACTAGGCTCCCGCTGCATCGTTGTTGCAGCCAATCCTCACGCAAAAAGCAAACTATAGTAACCTTTCTTTCACTTATGGACGCCTGAGCAGCAAAAGTACACATCGAAAGACCTCACTTTAGTAATGAACGACCTTCCTTCATTGCTAAAGTGCTACAGTGCTTTATGAAAACAATACATCAACAGCCAAGGTAAGGAAAACTATTGCATGTTTTATGTGCTCAAAAGTGCTACTATGCTACATAATTTCCATCAATCTACTGGTCCCTCTATGCGGAACGAGCAATAATCTTCAACAGCAATTAATAAAGTGAGGTGACCCCTGGGTCCCACCTGCTAACATGTTGATTCATGCCGGGTTATGTTCTTCAATGGTGCCCATACAGCAAGATATTTTCTCAAACGGTCCCTTCTCCCCATATACACTTCTTTGAACCACTCTGTTCTTTGTAGCTTCAATATCCACATCTTACAAGTCGGTACTGTGATTGTGCACCAGCATTGTAATATCAATGATCTGGCCACATCTAGACATGCTACAGTAAATTTTGAGCAAATTTGTCTAGCCGCGAGGTCTGACTAGATACCCCAAACAGTACTAATTTTGCTTCCGGCTGTAGCACAGCTTGAATAACCTGGCTTAGTTCTTGGAATATCCCCTCCCATTGTTGTGACAGCTTGGGACATTAAAGAAAATATGTCGCCAAGCCCCTTTCCCCTCTTGGGCGCATCTCAATCATTTATTAGGGATAATTGGAAACATACTATGACTGCTTTTGGAGTATAATAAGCCATCCATACTGATAAAAAACAAATTCTCTTGAAGCTAGCTGCCTTAAGAGATTTATACCCTAGTATCGAAATAGGAGCCCATTCTCCTACTGCCAACTGGCATCCTGTCTCCTGTTCTATATTTCCGAGATGGTCTTCGATCAATGAGGAGTCTGTACCAATTCCCAATCCCCATCAATTGGGTTTTATGCCATAGTTTCATCAACACCTCTGAGGAATGGCTGTTTATCAACTCTTTAAGTTGAACAAAACTGTGCCACAGCTTCGCATGTTCTGCCCCTACCTGCAGCTGTATTTCCTTCCAATCTGCAATCAGAGTTCCTAGATAGAAGTCGCCCAATCAACAATACCCTCCACAGTTCCATATCCTACAAATTGCTTCAGGTATCGCAAACCCTAACCCCTGACAGTCCTGCAACATTTTGCAGGAAATCAATGACCTCGAAGAAAAACTGAATGCATCGACAGCTGTAGAAGAGGGAAAGAACTGTCTTGAAAAAATCAAAACGGAGATGAAGGATTTTGAAACTTATCTCACTAATAAAAAGATGGATAAGCTAAAAAAAGATGTAAGGTGGTTTACTAAAGAAAGGATTTATCCTTACCTTACCCCTAGTTATTATCAGGAGGGAGTACAAGGTAATCATAATTCCAAATATAATGGTTACTCAGGGAGAAAGTACACCAACTTCTCGGACTCAGGCTCTTCTGGTTCGGAAGGAGACAACTACCAGGATATGAATTATGGTCAATCGAACTCTGGGCCGTTTAGGGGTAGACCTAATCAATGTCCATTTAATGGAAGGGGTTTTTTACCCCGGGGCCAATACAGAGGGAGGAATGTTCGCTGGCAAGACCAAGGAGCACATGCCCAAAGGAACCCTCAACCTCCACAACAATACGTGAGGACTCGCAACCAACAGTATTGGTGGTAGGAGGCTTTGAGACCTCTACGCCGGTATCCGCACAAGACTTACCCGTCTACAATTTGTCCTCAACGACTCTGAAACCTGAGGACATAAAGTACTCAGTAGGGGTTTGTCATTTGTCCCTAGTATCCACCTAAACAAATTTAAACTACATGAAGACCTGTTTGCCTTTTTTCGTAAAGTTAGATTGAACAAATTCTTCACTGACCGCCCACCTAATGAGGAAGACAATAATCTGTCAGGGTGCAAACCTCCATCGACTTTTACACCTACATTGGATATGGTGGGTACTGAGGTACGCATTTTTGAACAGAGTGTCCTTCAGGACATCGTGCGGGTCATAAAAAACCCTTACAAACCACAATCTAATCTTTCCAACTTGGAAACAACATCCCTGAATGAATTAAAAGCTAATCCCTCAATAGTCATCAAGCCTTGTGATAAAGGCGGGGGAATTACTGTATTTGACAAAGCGAGTTATGATGACAAAATGCTGGAAATGTTGGCTGTGTCAGAACACTATAGACCTGCTCAGCGTAAGGAATTGGAAAGACTCAACAGACACATCCAAGAAATGACCCAGGTGGCTTTTACGGATGGCTATATCTGTGAGGATGAGTATGTTTTTTTAAACAAAGTAACTCTTACCACTTCTGTTTTGTATGGTCTCCCTAAGACGCACAAACAGAAATTAATCCACCCATGCGACCCATAATTTCGACGATTGGATCCTGTACAGAACCACTGTCGAAGTATGTGAACAGGTTTTTGTGTCCTCTAACTCAAAAATATGCCTCCTATATCCGTGACACCGGCGATATAATTAACAAGATAGAGGGCTTACCATTCAATCCCGATGCAGACATCCTTGTGACGCTCGACATTGAGGCATTATACACCAACATCCCTCAGTGTCGAGCGTTACAGGCGGTCTCAGACCTTTTGACGAGATATCCGTCTGACCGCCCTGATGTCTTCATCCTTCAATGTTTGGAGATTGTGTTGATGAATAACTTTTTTGAGTATAATGGGAGTGTCTTCAAACAAATTAAGGGGACATCAATGGGGGCTTTGTGTGCCCCGAGTGTGGCTAACACATTTATGGGAGAATGGGAGCTTAAAAATATTTACAATGAACTGGCCCCATTTTTTTAGAATATTTTTGTTTGGAAGCGTTTTATTGATGACATTTTTTTCATTTGGAGTGGACCGGAAGAACAACTACAGGCATTCTTCCTCTGGCTCAATGCGAGTGATACCAACCTGAGGTTCACTATGAACTTCAGTACTCGTAAAGTAGACTTCTTAGACATTAGCATTGAAGGCACCGACGGGCATTTAACAGTTAGCCTATTTAGGAAAAGCACTGCTAAAAACACCATCTTGGAGTACAATAGTTATCATCCGAACTGCCAAAGGGAATCTATACCCTTCGGTGAATTTTTACGAATTCGCCGTAATTGTACGGACATCGGCTCATTCCATAAACATGGAGATGCACTCAAAGAAAGGCTGCTTAAAAGGGGTTATCCGCATCGCCTTGTGCGACATGCCTACAAAAGAGCTAAATATTACGACAGAGCTGCACTCCTACAGGGTAACACACGTGTCAAACAAAATCGGATCACATGTGTGATTAATCACTCCACATTGAATTTTAAGATCCGGAATATCATCAATAAAAATTGGAGAATCCTGAATACTGATGAAAGCGTTTCTCCACTACCTCTCCCAATGCTCGCATACAGAAGGAATAGAAACTTGAGGGATATGCTGGTTCACACCAGACAATTAACAAGAAATTCTCATTCCAGCAACCAGCGCTCTGTCACAGGATTACCAGTGGTTGTGGGCAATCACAGATGTGGCTCATGCCACGCCTGTGACTCAGCCATTACATCTGATGTGATAACATAAAATGAAAAACAGATTAAACTGCGATTTTTGACAAACTGTCGCAGTAGTTACATCGTGTACATCCTCTTCTGTGGCTGTGGTTTGGCTTATGTGGGTGAGACGGGTCGTGAGTTTCGCGTCCGGTTCAGTGAACATAAGTCTGCCATCATGACCAAAAAGGTGTCAGCCCCTCTAGTCCAACATTGTCTAGAGAAATCCCATACAGAACATGAGATTAAATGGTCTATTTTGGAAAAGGTAGTACCTAAAATGGGTCAATCGAATGACATCACTCGCAAAAAGCGTGAAACTTTTTGGATCTACCTCTTGGATAGTGTCAAACGAGGTCTGAATGAAGAATTATCTTGGTATGTGACCAAGTAATTACATCACTTCTTGATTCACCTTATATTAATTTCAGACACTCACTGGCAATCTTTAAGGAAACATCTCTCGATAATTGACTCATTTTTGAGGTGCCCTCGACATTATTGAATTTTGTATCAACAGATGTTCTACATAGGAACACTGTCCCCTCGCATGCACTTCGCATACATGGTCCGTATTGTGAGAATTTTGATAAATTTGGGTTTTCATTTCTCACCTCAGTCTTTTTTCTTTAGTTGGCTTATGAATAGAAATTAGTTTTCAAATAGACGTCCTCTTCTATTTTTACTCTGTGGACTCACTCGCTTTTAGAGTGTTCCCCTAGCAAGATGGAGTACGCCTCATAGTCCTCTGTTTATGTTCACTACTAGAGGCGCTCTCATTTACGCTCACAGCATGCGACATCTCGCGTGATTCCTGACTGCGTGAGACAGCTTAAAAAGATACATCAGATCCCCTCAAATGTTTGTCGAGTTTTCGTCAACGGTGAGGGTCGACGTCGTGTTTTCACGAATTGCAAGGTAGGCGAGCCTCACGGGTCATGCTATGGCCCTTATGTAGTCGTATTAGGCTTTTCGGAGCAATTTCTCTAATGTTTAATAACAGGATACGCCCTTTTTAGTTGTTCATATACTTTTGCTCTATGAGCTAGGAATGTTTGGATCACCTTGAAATCGGTTGATTATTTTTATGCGCCATGGACTGTATTTGTGAAATCAAGGGACCTTTGCTGTCATCCTAGGCATCCCCTATTGAAAATTTGGATACTATATGCTGTAATACGTACCTATGTTGTCTCTAAACTAAAACAATGAGACATCGTTTACATATCCCATGTCGTCCCCGTCCTCTTTCTTTTTTGAGTAAACATATCCATATATTTTCACATTTCAGGGTCGCTGAATTTTGGAATACCTGCAATCTATGGTATGGACTTTCGTCGCATATCAAAGTAAGAACGCGCATTAACACAACTGTGTAGTCATCACCCTGTTGGATGCAACTATGCAATTATTAAGTGTATTCCCTCGTTTAATTTAGAATTTTATTTTTTCTTTTCACTTTAGATTATGAATTAACGAAATTCAATCCCCTCGCCGGCTGAGCAAATTTGAGTCTTAATATCTCGGCACCAGTTACAAATGTGCATGCCTTGAAGATTGAGTAGTACGAAACCCAATTACCATCTCGGCTACGTTAAATTGGGCTTCAAAAAAACGATATCATTAAAAAGGTGCAACTAGATACAACATATAAACTAATTCATTACCCTTGACAAGTCTAATCTCCAGTTATTACATCGTGGTATAAATAATTTTTCTTGCAGCCACTGAGATGAGATGAAGTGCTTACCAACTGCTGACATGAAGCTTTGAAGTTTTTACGTTTTCTGACTCCACCGTGAGCGGTGTTATTGGTAAGTTTTCCATTCTGGAAAACACTTGAGCCTCAGCCAGTTTCCCCTTAGCAATTCAAATGAAAGCCTTTCTTAACCTTCCATGCAGATGCTGTGAGTCTATTTCTATCCTACCCATGATTCCACCTCCATAATCTCAGGCGATAGGATATCCTTAAGTTTCATTGTAAGTAGATTGAGATTTAGATATTGTGTGCTACGATGTGTCTTAATACAGTGCCAAAATCCTTTTTGCAAAATGATAATTTCTGTCATTTCTGCTTTGACCCTTGAGAACGCTATCTGTGATACAGTTTGCTTTGCTATGTTGGTACTATGAAAAGAATTTTAATGTGTAGACACGATTAGAAATGTGTATATTTTGTAGACTATGGTCACGGTGATGAGCTCCTGTAGTTAAACTGATCAGTGAATTAATTTTTTATGAATTATTTTTATATGGTGACGTTGGTGTGGTGACAGAATATATATTTTTTTCTCTTTTATGTATATTTTGCAGATCCCCTGGTACTTGTTCAAACATGATGAAAAAGGTCCTGATGAAGGTGGCCTAGAGCCGCCGAAACGCGCGTAGACCTGCTGCAAGGGCCGAAAATTACATCTTGGGGCCCTAATAATAGCATTGTGAACTTGCTAACTATAACCCAGTTCCTTTTCTTCATTTGAGTATGTGATTTGATTGTGGTATGAGTGCTAGTATGTGAGTAGGTTCATTGGTTTGGTTGTTACCAAGGGGTATTTTTCTTATGATATGGTTTCTTGTTATGTATATTTATGATCTATTTGTGTTATTTCTGACCTTAATTATGAAGTAAGAATTTCTCTCTTTGAAATAAACAGATACATTTTTTATGAACTCTTTAATCCAAAACAGTATTTATATGAATTTAAAAAAATGAAAAAGAAAGTATATTTTTTTGAATAACTCTTGTTTAGAATAATTCCTTTCTGTCACCAACCTTTGAAATTTATAGATGTATACCAACAATTGAAATATATGGCCACCGTAAGAACAACCCTTTACATTATATGCAGTCCTGCAACATTACCATACGACAACATGCCGAGGCATGTCTAATTAAAAAAAAACTTTTCACTATCCAAATGGTTTTGCCTAGCACCTTGCATCTGGTTCTTTTCGGCTGTCTTGCCATCTTTAAAAACACTGGTAGGTTACTTCCACTCTCCTGCACCATCCTCTTAATAAAAGAAGGGATCAAAAGATCCTTCCACTGTGCCCATTCTCACTAAAAATTCCAACCATGTGGCCTGGTAGTACAAAAACAATCAGGAAGAGCCAGGCCACCTAGTTCTGTGACCAGCTGAAGGATTGGAAATCTCACTCTTGAATTTTTACCTTTCCATAAGAAATCAATTATGAGGGAACTAGTTATTTAAACAATGCTCTATTAACCTTTGTCATGAGATTTGCAAATAAGAATAAAAAATGGGAAGGATAGACATTTTCAATAAAGACACTTTCCCTACTAATGTGAGAGGCAGCAAGGGCCATCTATTTAGAAGGCCTTTGACCTTCTCCATTGTCTTCTCACACATAAACTTGAATAAGTTGGTATATTTATTTGTCACATGGGTCACAAGAAAACACATAAGATGATTAATATTAAAATAGTTACTTATGTCTGCAGGCAACACTGAGGGCTGGATATTAAAAAGTAAAGTCTCAGTTTTATCTTGATTAACCTTATATCCTCCCAAATTTGTGTATTCTTGAATAGGATTGTTAGACCTGGCACCATTGGCCTGGGTCTCCCTTCCATTTTTTCTGTTGCCTCATGTGTTTTTGCTGGTGTTAGATGCTTTGGGAACTGTGCCACTGCTATTCAGTGCCACAGTGCAAGTGCTCCCTATTGTAAATTGATGTATGAATCAGTGGTTCCATGTTTGGCTATTTGATTTACTTGTCAGACCCTAGTCTAGTGCACTGAGTGTGCCCAGGGCGTGTAAATCCAAATGCTGCGGGTGGGCTTGCAGCACTGGTTGTGCCACCCACAGAAGCAGCCTTGTAAAATGTGTCTAAGGTCTGCCATTGCAGAGCCTGCATGCAGTCTGGTACTGTCATGCTGACTGGGCAAGTGCACCTACTTTCCAGTCCCTAAACCTTCCCTTTTCTTCATATCAGTCACCCCTATGGTAGGCCCAAGGGCAGGGTGCATTGTAAGTATAAGGTAGGACAAGCCCTGATGTGTGTGGCATGTCATAATAGTGAATTACAGCCTTTTCCGCTTTTCACCATTGAAAGGATACCTGTACTCCATAGGCCAGAATGGGCTGTTAGAGTTATTACCTTTTATAATCCTAACTGTCTCAGAGAATAGGGTAGAAATTCAAGTTTAGTATGCCTGTACTCAGAATAATAAAATACATCTTTTAGTAAAGTTATTTTAATATTCTGTGTTTGCAAATACCACTTTTAGAAAGTAGGTATTTTCTTGTCTATCCATTCAAACCTGCCTCTGCTAGGTTGTGTATTCCTATGTCTGGTTTTTTGAGTGACAGGGCTGGGCTGGGGAATTCCAGGAGACAGGCTGAGTCACCCAGTGGTGAATAGAGAGATCTGCATCTATATGGGAGGGAGGAGTTGCACCTGAGCCTTGAATAGGGCTGTGCCTGCCTTCCACAATGCTGGCTCCATCCCCTGGGGAGCGGCGGAAGTCTCTGCCCTGCACACTGAAAGAAGAGAAGGAGTCCTGTAAACAAAGTGCTCCAGGACTGTACTTGCCTTCCACAATGCTGGCTCCACCTCCTGTGGGGCGTCTGATGTGCCTGCCCTGCACTGTGAAAGGAAAGGAGAAGTCTGGTAAACAGAATGCTCCAGAACTGGTTTGGACAGGGCAAAGGCCCCTCTGCCCTCAGAGAACAATGGATTTTGGGGTACAAATATTGGGACCCTGATCCCATGAAATTAGATCACTTTGGACTACAAGAAGAAACCTTTACTGAGGAGAGGAACCTGAAGAAACTGAGGAGAGACTATTCCCAAGCTGAAGTGCCGCTTGGGGGATTGGCCTGCAGTGGTTGCCTTACTGTCAAAGGAAAGAGAAAGGAGCTTTGTGTACTTTGCTTTCAACTTGTGAAGGATCTCCAAGGGCTTGGAAAAGAGCTGGCCTCCTGCTGAAGTCTCAGGGACAACAGACTTCACACCCCAGAGTTCTTTTGGAAGTGCCTGCTGCTGTTTTGGGCCTTCTGAGGAACTGCATGTCACAAGGAGCTGGAAGCGCGACTCAACAAGATAAAGCGTGTCACCGTCGCTGGGCCTGCCATCGCAACTCTGAAGGAGGGTGTCGCCGCAGGAACTGTTGTACTGCACCGCATCGGCGAGAAGCGTGCCGCAACGAAGAGGAAGCGTGTCGCCGTCGCTGATGCTGCCGTCGCAACTCTGAAGGAGGGTGTCGTGTAGTACTGAAAATTCTGGACCCGTGTCATAAACATCGTCGTATCATGACGATTTTGGTATCAGCGGACCGAGAATGACGAGTACACTATGTACGAGCATTTTCGTCGCATTCGAGTGGCGAGATCACCCTGAAATCAGGGATCTCGTCCTGAACCCTCTGGTTCCATTTTGTGCATGGCAGCCATTTTGTGGTTGCCCTCACATAGGCCGATGACTAAGGCCAAAACAAATCTTAAGGACACATACACCTTTGCTGACTTTTGTGTGACCTGGGCAAAGTTGACTCCACTGCCTGAAGCCAAACCTGTTCGGCCAGTTCCTCTCCCAGTGGCCGATTGAGATTAAGATCAAGGCACAGCATACCATAAACCTTTCATTGCATACAAACCATGCCTAATCTTACACACACCTGTCTCTGTTTCCTTCTTTATGACCTGCTTTACGAGGAGGAGGTGCCCGATTTTATTAGGGGTCCGTCCGATATCTGATGAAAATGTTGGGCCTTGCCGGGAAATTGATTGTGGGCTGGACAAACTGAAAATGGGCTTCTCATCATGAATCTGCTTTTTCTTTGTCATCAAAATATGTGAATGGTCAACTGTAAAATAAGGAATGTTTGCCTAAAGCATAATATTTTGTATAAAAAGGGATGGCTGGCTTTGTAAGTTGAGCAGTCTCCTGAGAATATACAGCGTGTTGTACTTCTAGGATACCTGTTACTGGCTGCAGCCAATAAATTCGATCTTTGACTTCACCAAGAAGACTCTGTGTTTCTGTAGTCTGGGACAGGAAGGACTCGAAGTCTTAGGGTGTGTTCCCTGGCACCGCTGGGTTCTTAAAAACCCAGTACTTCAGTTGGCGCCCAACGTGGGGTGATTTCAGCGGTACCGGTCCAAGCCAGAGGTTCGTGAGGAGCTTCGTGTGAAAATTCTGGAGGAAGGCCAACCACTTCATCGACCCCTGTATGTCGTTCGTGGTCCGAAAGTCTTTGCTGCGAGGTTCCCCGCTTCCCGACGGCTACGAAGGACTGATGCCCTGACTATCGCCCTGTCTTGGACCCTTTGATGATTTGTAGAGCGAAACGATAGACGAGTCTTCTGGTGACGTCATCGATACCTCAGTTAAGTATGAGTGGAGCGTCTCCCAGTCCTTAGTTTGGTTCTTAGTTTGGGTATCCCCTTGGGATCTTTGATTTGGAACTTGCAAGTACCAAAGCCAAGGGACTCGTGTATTCACGTGACTATCGTATTCGATAATCCTTTGAAGTTTGAAGCTAGACTAGAGAGCGAAGATGCCTGGTCCTAGCAGACTTGGAAATTTGTTTTGTCATGGTTGTAATAGGGATTCCCGATTGGACGACTCGTGTCCGGTTCCTCCAATTGGAACTCCAACTTATGAACTCTATGTAAAACACGGCGTGGGCCCCATCACGTATAATGAAGTATGGATTCGATACACCAGGAAGGATGGTGTTTTAAAATGGCCCCAATATGGTAGTTTTGACACAGAGACATTAGATAATCTAGAGGTTAGACTTTTTAAGAAGAAAGCCCGGCCGGCGATGTTTGACTCTTTCCGCCTATGGTGAAAGGAAGCCAAACAGAAAGAAATTAAATTAGCTAAAAGGAATAAAAGAGAAAAGGGTATCTCGATAATGCAAGCCGCTATGCAATATAAAGATGATGAAGAAGAACAAGCGAGTGAGCAGTTGCACAGGCAACGTAAAATGGCAATCGATAAATGCTATCCAGTTTTGTCACCTCTCCAGCAGGATACAGGAAAGGAACTTGAGAAAGATCCTCTAATGTCACATTTTTTGAATTCGCCACCCCCCTATGCGCAGAGTGCTACTGCACCTCCGCAACCTTTAGTTGTGCAACCTCCGGTTGTTGTGCCTCAGGTTCTTCCACAACCGCCAGCTCCTTTTCAGTTGGCTCCTTCTGCTACGGCTCACCCTCCTCAAGGGCCGCTGACTTTGCTACCTGCTCCCTCTGTACTTCTTACGACTTTGCCTACTGCATCGACTACCTCTTCTGATGTTCCTACTGTTACTGCGTCTGCATCTGCCTTGCCTCACTCTGCCTTTCCCCCTGTTCTTTCGTCGACTTCTCCTTCTGTTCGACAGAGAATGACTGACACTGTTGCTAGTCTCCTATCTCCCCTCTTTGGGGCAGCAAGTATGACCCCTGTTTCAACGCACAAACAGTTGCGTAGTCAACTGCCCGACTCTAGAGAGTGGGAAACATTGGATTATTTGGCACATAAATGGGTTACAGACCCCACAAGATATGAGCTAGAGTCTGTTATGGATGTCTTCCATCAGTGGGAAGCACCGAAGCAAAGATATGTTTTTGATAAAATGTGTGCTTTTCTTTGTGAGGATTTGGAGGATAATGATTTGGAGCCCAATCCACCTGAGTTGTACCGTGTACGGTTCGAGTTTGCAAAAGGAACGATTGTGGGTTCCGATGTTGAAAGAGCAGTTGCGACCTTGTTGTCATTTAGGAAGGAGGCATTCTCTCGATCATTGTTTGAGCCTGATCCCTCTGTTAGGAGGAAAACGAGACAGTATCCCATGAGAGAAGTTCCTCCGGTATGGAAGGATGCCGTTGCAGCTGATGTCCCTAATAATATCGATACCATACCGGCTCACTTTCAGCGTGTTTTTGTACATGTTCCATGGAAGCGAGCTGAAGTTTTGGCCCTTAAGCAGACTTTGCCTGACCCCTGTAAAAATCCTGCAGGGTATTATAAGGAACTATCACAGACCGCAGACTCATGTATTATGAATTTAGCTGACATAGACATGTTGTTTGGAAATGTGGTTCCACAGCCTTTGTGGGGATTGATTCGTCTTACAGATCATGCGCCGGAGTTAGGTGATACATGGGCTAATATTGCTACTGCAGATGGCCGACAAGTTGGTGGTGCTAAACCTGAGCCTGTAGTTGCAGAACTTCCTGGCAAAATCGTTACCTACATGAAGACTTTAATGCCTGCTATGCGAGTGAACTGGGACAAATTGTCTGCATGTAAGCAGAAGAAAGAGGAAACCGTGTCTGATTTCTTCACCAGGTTTGAGGAAACGTTTATCGACCACAGTGGTCAAGATATGAGTACAGAAGGTGGTCAACGGTTGTTCGTTGACAAGTTCGTACATAATTTGCTTCCTGAGTTGTGTAAAAAATTGAAAGATTCAGAGAGTTCTTGGGCCGTTTCCTCATCAGCACAGATATTGGCTACTGCACAGTATTACGAAAATAGAGATAAGGACGAGAAAGATAGAGTAGAAAAGAAAACTAAAGAGTTAAAGACGAAGGTTCTTTTACAGCAAGCTTATCCGCCTCGTGGTGGTCAGCGTGAATATCAGCAACCTCAACAGTTCCAG
The DNA here is from genome assembly GCF_964261635.1 of Lissotriton helveticus. Taxonomy (NCBI): domain Eukaryota; kingdom Metazoa; phylum Chordata; class Amphibia; order Caudata; family Salamandridae; genus Lissotriton; species Lissotriton helveticus. Next base: position 810,353,111 of record NC_136070.1, read on the forward strand.
AGAAACTCGCAGAGGTTCGAGTTTTCTCAACGTTTTCCTGTAGGCCCTAATCAGTGTGCATATTGCAAAGAAGAAGGTCATTTTAAAAGTAACTGCCCTGCTTTGTTACAGCATATGAATGGTGTTTCTAGTGCACGAGGTCAAGGTGCTCCGCAAGCGCCTAGAGGTAGAGGACGTGGAAATTTCCCCCAGAACGCACGTTCCTTTCCGCCTCAGAATTCAATGAAAAGTTTTGATCAGCAGAATAACGTGGCTGGTAGGACGCCTCAATACTATGCTGATGACTACTATGCAGAAGATGAGAATATGGAAGGTAATGATTGCTAGGACAGCCATAGACAAAGAGAGGGAGTTGTTTCAGTTCCAGTACATCAGAGTGGACCTTATGTTGAGGTGATTACATCAGGTGTGTCAGAGCCTTTTCTGTTGGATACTGGTGCTACAAAGAGTTCTATTATACACTCTAAACTCCCTGGCGCACCTTTGTCTGGCGAAATGAATGTTTCAGTAGGTTTTTCTGGCGCCCCGGTTAGGAACCCGATTTCTAGTCCTGTGTCCCTGTCTGTTGGACCTTATGAATTGGAAGCACCCCTTATTTTGACGACAGGTTGTGGTGAGAACTTGTTAGGATTGGATCTGTTGAAAAGATTATATGCAACCTTGTATTGTTCTCCTTCAGGAGTACAACTTACACTAGGTAAGAAAGTGGTCTCCCAGATGTATTTGTCGAAGGATAAACTTCCGACAGAATTGTCGCTTCTTCCTGATATTCTTTGGGCTACTGGCCCTAATGATGTGGGTCTTTTGGAAATACCGCCATATGTTGTGACATTAAAAGCGAATATTAAAATGCCACGTATTCCCCAATACAAGATCTCTAGTGAAGGTGAAAAAGCGTTGCTAGCGATCATTTATGATTTGATTGAAAAAGATGTAATTGAGGAGACAAGAGGCAACGTTTGCAATAGCCCGGTTTTGCCTGTTTTGAAGCGCACTGACCCTTCCCAGCCACCTGTTTACAGGTTTGTGATTGATCTTAGGGAGGTGAATAAAATAGTTGTGCCACAGTTTCCAGTTGTCTCTGATATCACTGCCTTATTAACGATGATTCCAGCTTCCGCCACTTGGTTCTCAGTGATTGACCTGAAAAATGCTTTCTTCAGCATCCCAATTGCCGAGGAGAGTAGGGATATTTTTGGCTTCTGTTTAGGAGGACAAAGCTTCCGGTTCAAACGCGCTCCCCAGGGCTATTGTGAGAGTCCATCGATATATAGTCAGGCTTTAAAAACACAGCTTGATACGATTGTTCTACCTGATGGCGCTACCCTTATTCAGTACGTTGACGATTTACTAGTCGCTGCAGATACTCAGGAAATTTGTAAAGAAGCAACATTGTCATTGTTGCGTCATTTGTCTGATTTGCATCACAAAGTGTCCCTTTCGAAGTTACAATATTGTCGACAAGAAGTGACCTACTTAGGTCATCTCCTATCGAAGGAGGGAAGGAAACTGACCCCAGAAATTCAGGCAATTGCAAAATTGAGTGTGCCAAGGACACAGAGAGAAGTGCGTGCTTTCTTGGGTATCACGTCATATTGTAGACAATGGATACCGAATTTTTCTTTACTGGCCAAACCTTTGGTGGCATTGACTTGTAAAGATACACCGAATCCCCTTCCATGGTCTGAGGATTGTCAGAAAAGTTTTACCGAATTGCGTGATGCATTGTGTTCGGCTCCTGTGTTGGGTACCCCCGACTACAGTAAGCCTTTTACACTGTATGTCCATGAGAAAGAAGGTTGTGCATTGTCAGTGTTGACACAGTCTTTTGGGGACAAGCAACGTCCATGCGCGTATTTCTCGTCGACTTTGGATCCGGTAGCTAGAGCATTGCCAAGTTGCCTGAGAGCCACAGCGGAAGCAGCAGTTTCTATTCGGCAGTCTTCTGGGTTAGTGATGAATAATATGTTGATTGTAATGGTTCCACATGCAGTGGACATTTTGTTCAACAGAACCAAGACACAGCACTTAACTAGTGCTCGATTCTCAGGTTATGAGCTGACACTTTTAGCGAGTCATGTGCACATAAAAAGATGCAACACATTGAATCCAGCTACGTTGTTGCCGATTGTAGCAGAAACAGATGTTTCTGAACAGCATGATTGTTTTCTTAAGACAGAGGAAGAAACGAAAGGGAGAGTAGATCGCAGAGACACTCCTCTTGTGGAGTGTGATGGTACCTTATGGGTGGATGGTTCATGCTTCAAGCTTCCGAATGGTGATACGACTGCAGCATATGCTGTTACGACTTTGCATACGATTGTTGAAGCTGCACGTATCCCACATAATTCAGCTCAAGCAGCAGAGTTGATTGCACTTACAAGAGCGTGTGTGTTATCAAAAGGAATGAAAGTGGCCATATATACTGACAGCCAGCATGCCTTTGGTGTGGCCCATAGTTTTGGACGATTGTGGAAAGAACGTGGGTTTCTGACTTCGCATGGAGCCAAGATACAGCATGGTCAGTTGGTGAATGAGCTTCTTGAGTCACTTACTTTGCTGTTGCAAGTTGCGATTGTGAAATGCAGTGCACATAAGAAGGTTACTGATGATGTTGGTTGTGGCAATGCATTTGCTGATGAAATCGCAAAAAAAACAGCGAGGGATGTGATGAGTCGAATGTATGTTGCAGACCCTGCGAGATGGGTTGGTGACATTGGGATGTGTGAAGATACGATAGAGAGTGTGAAGTCTATTCAAGCTGAAGCTACAGAAAAAGAGTTGAGTGTATGGAGAGAGAGTACGGGTAAATTGGATGCAAATGGTTGTTGGGTTGAATTGTCAGAACATCAACGATGGTTGTTACCCGATGCATATGTGCTTGCAGTGGTTACAATGGCCCATGGAATGGCTCACATCAGTGTGAAAGGGATTTGTAAGTTGTTGGCTCCAGTATGGCAAAATGCTAGAATACCAAAATGCGCAGAGAATGTAGTCAAGAATTGCATGGTGTGCTTGAAATACAATCCTGGTAGGGGAACCCCAACTCCAGCTGGTCATTTTGCGCCTCCAACGTATCCGTTTGAGGTTTTGCAGCTAGATTTCATCCACATGGAAAGGTGCAACAATTTGAAATACGTACTCGTTGTTGTTTGTGCCTTTTCGAGATGGGTAGAAGCATATCCCCTGAAAGATAACACTGCCTTATCCACAGCTAAAGCCCATGTCAAAGAGTTTTTCCCTAGATTCGGCGTGCCGAGAATGGTCTGGAGTGATGATGGGAGTGAGTTTGTGGGTCCAGTGATGAAGAAAGTATGTGAAGGGCTAGGAATCCAGCAAAAATTCCACGCTGCAAATCACCCCCAATCAGCTGGACTAGTAGAGTGCTACAATGGCACGTTAAAACTGAAACTGGCCAAAATACAAGCGAGCTCTGGACTTAAATGGCCCGATGCCTTACCATTAGCACTTCTATCGACAAGAATGACTGTGCATTCACGAATGGGACTTAGTCCTTATGAAATTGTGTTCGGCCGCCTGGCCAACATATGGGGAGTGCCTAGGCCGACAAAATTCAGTGAGATTGAACACCCTGTATTGCTTGATTATTTGTATGATTTGACGGCTAAATTGCGTGTTTTACACCAACAGGTTCACGATACTCTGCCTCAGGTCTCTGAAGCTCCAGGACACGCTATCGATCCTGGTTCATGGGTCTTGGTTAGAAACTTCCAGCGGACAAAGAATGATCAGCCCTGCTGGACCGGCCCCCACCTAGTCCTTTTGTCAATGAGATCCGCCGTGCGAGTGGAAGGCAAGAGGAACTGGATCCACGGCGTACACTGTAAGAGGGTCCCTTTGCCTCTGACGTATGACCGGTGGGTCCAGGAGGGTATTGCTAACTCTGAGACTGAGACTGTGCCTCGTTTTCTGCCTTTCAGCGATGCACGTGTAAAAGGAACAAAATCTGAACGTGAAAGTGACAATCTTTTGCAGGAAGCTGTGCCACCGTCAATTCGATTGGACACTACAGACCCTGAACTGTTGTTCCAAGACCAGACATTATCTGGAAAGAGCCGTTATAATCTGAGGCCGAGAACTATGGACAAATAAAACCTTTTCTTTGCTATTTTTGAAAGTGCAGCTCTCTCATCTGAGAAACTTTTTTATTCTTGTTTTTCGAACCACCATCCGGGTTCAGCTGTAGGGTCGCGGGCGACAAGTCTTTGGAGTGCAAGCCGAAGACACAAGGTCAACGGTTCTGGTTGGTCCTTGGGCGTTTCCCTTGGACTGACAGGCGTATTCCTTAGCACGGAACACCCTACCTCCGCGAGCAGCAAGGTTAGAGGATGGAGTTTTTCGAGATGGAGAGACCTGCCAAAGAGATGAACTTTAAAACCAAAATGTGTATAATGATGACCAGAAAAGCTTTTTGATATCTTGCATTTTTATGTTGCTTAGTGTAATGATGTTTTTAATAGGATATGTTTTATTTTATTTTCGAGTAACATTTGCACCAACTGTACAGCCCATGCCTCCTTCTACTGTTTCCTCACATTCTTTTCACCCTTTTCCTGAACATGAGTCCGTTAGAAGATTGGAGTTTGTCAATAACTCCTTCGTTCAGCTTTTGCACCAACACCAATTAGTAATAAACACGACTAACTGTTGGGTGTGTGGTCTTATGCCTCATACTACTGATAAAGGTATCCCTTATCTGGTCCTGCCATTTAGCTACAATGGTTCTGTATGGGCATACAGAACGATGTTCATCTATGCTCATGAAGTCCACCCCCTACGTTCTGAAAAAGATAATCCAAAGAATAGTGCTCTAGTTAAGGGTATAGTAGATATGATTAGAGAAGCTATTTCCTATGAGACTATCCCGAGAGATGAGACACTAGCGTATATTGGATGGAACGTGACCGGGTATGGAGTTACTCTGAGTGAAAACCAGCGAGCAAAGAGATCCTCCCCGATTTGGATTGTACCCCATCAGGGTCACCTATGTCTGCAAGGTAATGGCAAGAATCCCAGAGCTCAGCTAGGAAACAGTATCTGCACAGAGACATATGTCTTTGCGTCTCAGACTTCCACTTCGTTCCTAGCAGCTAAGGGTACCTATTTCATCTGTCATGATAGAGCCTACACATGGTTGCCCCCTGACTTCTCGGGCAAATTTTTTGTTTCGTTCCTGTTGCCACCCACCTACACAGCTGCGGCAGATTACCACAAGACAAGGATAGTTAGAGGTGTCTTCAGTAAAGAAGACACTGCGGGACAAGGATTTGGAGACTTCTTTAAGGGTTTTCTGCCGTTTTGGGGACCTATGGTTAACAGCAGGAACATAAAGCAATTGACGAGGGTGGTTGAATCCACCGTAGTTGAAACTGCCGGTGCCCTTAGTAACTTGACTGCTGAGCTCCAGTCGGATCGCTTTATGACCGTTCAGAACAGAGTTGCGCTAGATGTCATACTTGCAGACCGAGGTGGGGTGTGTAAAGTGATCCAATCGAGTTGCTGTATTTTCATTCCAGATAACGCTCCAACAGTGTACCAGGCCATCTCCAAACTACACAAGATCTCTGAATCTATTCATGTGGATAAAGGAGATTGGTCGTTGATGGGGTGGTTCTGGGAACTGATATCCGCCTGGGGATGGTAGATTCTGATGGTCCTTGGGATGACATTAGTCATTCTTTTCCTGTTTTGTCTGTGCATACAGTGTGCTCCTGCAATATGTGGCCTCTGTGCTACATCATGTATAAGGAAACCTGTATCGAGGGACGAACTAAGTAATAGGATGATGCTACAGCGACATCTCAATGATTTTATGAATATAGACCTGGACTCAGATTAGCGTGAGTGTAGGTTGATTGACTATGTAAGGGCAAAAGGAGGTCTGTAGTACTGAAAATTCTGGACCCGTGTCATAAACATCATCGTATCATGACGATTTTGGTATCAGCGGACCGAGAATGACGAGTACACTATGTACGAGCATTTTCGTTGCATTCGAGTGGCGAGATCACCTTGAAATCAGGGATCTCGTCCTGAACCCTCGGGTTCCATTTTGTGCTTGGCAGCCATTTTGTGGTTGCCCTCACATAGGCCGATGACTAAGGCCAAAACGAGTCTTAAGGACACATACACCTTTGCTGACTTTTGTGTGACCTGGGCAAAGTTGACTCCACTGCCTGAAGCCAAACCTGTTCGGCCAGTTCCTCTCCCAGTGGCCGATCGAGATTAAGATCAAGGCACAGCATACCATAAACCTTTCATTGCATACAAACCATGCCTAATCTTACACACACCTGTCTCTGTTTCCTTCTTTATGACCTGCTTTACGAGGAGGCGGTGCCCGATTTTATTAGGGGTCCGTCCGATATCTGATGAAAATGTTGGGCCTTGCCGGGAAATTGATTGTGGGCTGGACAAACTGAAAATGGGCTTGTCATCATGAATCTGCTTTTTCTTTGTCATCAAAATATGTGAATGGTCAACTGTAAAATAAGGAATGTTTGCCTAAAGCATAATATTTTGTATAAAAAGGGATGGCTGGCTTTGTAAGTTGAGCAGTCTCCTGAGAATATACACTGTGTTGTACTTCTAGGATACCTGTTACTGGCTGCAGCCAATAAATTCGATCTTTGACTTCACCAAGAAGACTCTGTGTTTCTGTAGTCTGGGACAGGAAGGACTCGAAGTCTTAGGGTGTGTTCCCTGGCACCGCTGGGTTCTTAAAAACTCAGTACTTCAGTCGCCGCTGTAGTTGTCGCACTGCACCGCATCAGGAGAAAAATCTCGCAACGAGGTCGGAGCGTGTCACCGATGCTGTGCCTGCCGTCGCAGCTCCGAAGGAGGGTGTGGCCGCTGGAACTGTCGCATTGCACCGCATCGACCAAGAGCACCTCGCATCCCCGAGAAGTGCGCCGCCATCGGAGCTGCTGCCGTCACATCTTGGATGTCGCCGCTGTAGTTGTCGCATCGAGCGGAAGCTTCACGCATCGAGGGAGACGAGCTTCGCAGCTGGAGCTGTTGCCGTCGCATCGCAAGGGTGTCGCCGCTGTATTCCACGCATCGAACCGAGGACTTCTCACATCCCCGAGAAGCGTGCCGCATCTGGAAGATCTTGACGTCTTTATTTCTTTGTATCTGAACTTTGCCGCATTTCCCATCACTGCCACATTGCTTGCTGTGGAAGCGCAACGCAACTTAAGGTACATTGAGGCAGAGTGTCGCATCTAAGAACTGAACTGAACTAAGCTTAAATCAACCATCTTAAAGTAATCATAGTGTGTATTTTTGTCGTTTATGGTCTTCTGGTAACTCTATATAAAGTCTACTTATTTTTAATATAAAACCTGTGTGGTGTCCATTTGTAGTGTTGTCGCTGGGTTACTGTATGTGGTCACAACTGCTTAACTTACAACGCCTCTTGACTGCTCGTGCCACGCTTCCAAGGGGGTGAGTAGGAGTTATTTTAGAAGTGTAATCCCCTTACCCTGACTAGAGGAGAGGGTCCCTATTTGTCACAAATACCTACCTGTGCCAACGAGAGACCCCCAAATCTAACAAGCATTCAGAGCACTCTTGATATTAACCTGGTCAGCTCTTAAGCATAAGACCATTTTGTCCGCAAATAACTTAAGTTTAGACATCACTTGCAGTGGGGTGGGGCAATATTAACAGCACTGAGTGTTCTTTCTGCTAGTGGTTAAATAAATAAAGTAAAAAGCACATGGGACATTGGGTATTCCTGCCTGGTGCCACATTTAATTTGCACAGTATTTGCCAGCTTTGGGTTGATTATTACCTGTTCTTCAGCAGCTTGATATAGCTTCTTGAGCAGTGCCACTATTCTAGCCAGAAATCCAAACCTCTCTAATGCGAAAACCAAGGCATCACAGTTGCCGGGGTCGAATGCCTATTTGGCATCAGTCATTACAATTGCAGCCTTATCTTGGCCACAAGAAAAAATGTCTATAGCCTAGTCTAAGTACTCTGTATCTACTGCCATTATTCGCTTCGGTAAAAACCCATTCTGCTCCTTATGGACCAGTCTGCCCAACCTCGGCTATACGTGATGCTCAGATCTTTGTATATAACTTGTAGTCCTCATTAAGAATACTTATTATGTGATAAGAATTGGTGCTTGTAGGAAAGTAGGATCTGCTTTCATGGTGACTCCGACTTTTTTGCTGGTGTTCTGCTGTTTTTCTGACTAGTCTGACTGGGATCCTGCTAATCAGGACCCCAATCACTGTGCTTCCTCCCTAAATTGGTTATAGTGAGTGCCTTGGTACATTCCTATTTGGCTACTGGGGAACCCTTGTAAGTCCCTAGTATATGGTACTAAGGTATCTAGAGCATAGGTACCCCAGGGTTCCCCTATGGGCTGCTGCATGTTTTATGTCACCCATGAGGGACCATTCACTCTTTGACTATGGGCCTGCCATTGCAGCCTGTGTGAGTTGGTGCAGGCACCTCTCATGAAAGATATGTCCTTATATCTCACATCACTGCACTTGAAAACTGTAAGTCACACCTCTAGCAGGCCTTTCAGCCCCAAAGGCAGGGCGTGCGGTTCCGAGTGTGATTGTGACCCTGCATGTACAGACCACCCCTACGAACCCCGAAGTCCGTTCTCCAGACATTGTAAGTGGATCAGCCATTACAATAGCCATGCATCATTACGCGATGACCATCTCTAAATTGGCTGGAACAAACCTGGGCATGTTTGATATCAAGCATGTTGGAATCATACCCCAACACCATATCTGGTGTTAGTGGTATGATTCCATCCACGGTAGGGCCCCTCCGTGAAGCCCTCCATGCTCCCGGGACAGATCTTACAGAGCCTAACAGCAACCTAGGGCTGCTGCCAACCAAAGACACGATTCTGCCCTCGTGCTACTGGGCCGAGCCAGAGCAGAGGAAGGTAGGACAATAGGTTTCCTGTCACAGGGGTGTGTGACCACCTCCTAGACAGGTTTTAGTGTATTAGGCCGGGGTGGGGCCGCTTGCCAGCGCCACATAGTCTGGTAGAAGGGCACATTTGGTGCCCTCCTTACATACTCCAGTTCAAACCAGCTCAGGGAGCCGTTCACTCCCGTCTGGCACAAAATTGGATAATGGACATGGGAGAATCCTCCCCTCTGTCAGCCCCTCCTCTGGGAGGGACCCCTGAATCATTCCAACCCTCTCCTGAGGGTACTTAATGCTTTACCTGTGGGTGGAACCCTAGATTCGTTGCGGGGTTCAATTCAGCTCAAACTTCACTTCATCTTTGACCGTCTTGACATCCTGGCCGAGTCGTGCTGACCGTGCAGGACTGATCGCATCGTCCTTTGCTTTTGAACCGAGACTGCAACTGGGAAGACCCTGCTGCATCTGACCTCGTCGTCCTGCAAACCCGCTGCACCATCAGTGTCCAGGCTCAATACAGGTTCCGGCCTGGGCCTGTAGACATCTAAAGACATCCAAAGTAATCTCCCTTGGAGCGAAGGAGTTACTCCCTGCCTCCGCAGGCACCGCAAAACAATCGATTGGTCTGCCGAACCTGGGCTCCAATGGACTTCAAAAGGCTCAGCAACAGCCTGAGTTATCCTCTTGTAGAGTTGAGGCCAGCATCCCTCGTGAACGCCCTGCAACCGAACCCCTGTGCACCGCATCGCTGTATCGCTTCAACAGACGGTAACCGCATCGATTACCATGACCAACTCATGTCAACGGAGTCAGACGCATCGAAAGATTCTGTTGACGAGTCTGGCATCGCTATAACTGACCCAGATCTATGCGATTGGTTGGACGGACGGATTCTATTGTCTTCAGAATTATGGTGGCTCGGATAGAGCTCTTGATTCGGTGTACCTGTACTAGAAGCCTCTTTATCGACTGACCTGTTTTCATTGAACTCGAGTGGCCTTCATCTTCCGTGCCTCCTGGGCAACCTGGAGTGGCATAGACTCTGTCCCCTCTGCTTTTAGGTACTTTTCGACACGAACCCGCACCAGGTTTCCAACAGACTCTTTCTACCTTCTGCAACAGATGTCTCGTCCTGAAGTCCTCGATTGTGACCAAGGGTATCCATGGGGTGGTGGCTCCTCAACCTTCTGTCTTCCACGGGGTATCTTCAAGATCCAGTGGGAAGAGTCTATCCTCTTCAAGACTGCAACCGCAATGTACCCTGAGTAGTATTGAGCATGCGGTTGTGTATCTTCAATTGATGTGCCCACTTTTGTAGTACTACTGCAAATGTATTTTTTTTTGCAGTTCTCTATTCCTTTGTTAGTGTTGTGTCCATCCTTTTAAGGGAGGGGGACTTCGAAATTTAAGGCAGGTGAAGGAACCAATAATATTATACTAACGGACCATACTTACCAATAGCCACTTCACACAAGTAATACAAGCATATATATGTTTCACACATAGCACAATGTCACCTTAGAAGTAAGATACAGTTTGTCAGAGGGCCAACAGGAAGACCCATATAAGGCACAATTGATTGCTAGTTGCTCGGCCTAAGCTATTCCGGGGGCAGGTCAGTAGGGTGCCTCCCTTTCTATCTGAAGCTCGGGGAGGACAAGAACAGGCTCTACTAGAATGTGCGCATCCCACTAAGAGGGCAGGTGTGACCTTGAGTTTCCCTGAGCTACAAACTAACGAGTGGAGCAGACAGCTAAGTCTGCCATCATGGTTTCATACAGAAAGCCTAATCACGTGATTTCAGGGAAACAGTACTAGACACAGAGAAACGAAAGAGCATGGCTCCGGTCACGCCAATAGGCTTGAGCAAACAGAAAATGAATCGTTTCTAACTACAACAATACGATGTGAATAATGCAATGCTAACATACGATTATAAGGTTATATTGTATATACTAGGCCAACTTTATGTAAGTCTGCCATCATGGTTTCGTACAGAAAGCCTAATCACGTGATTTCAGGGAAACAGTACTAGACACGGAGAAACGAAAGAGCATGGCTCCGGTCACGCCAATAGGCTTGAGCAAACAGAACATGAATCGTTTCTAACTATAATAATACGATGTGAATAATGCAATGCTAACATACGACTATAAGGTTATATTGTATATGCTAGGCCAACTTACATGTATCTATTGTATTTATATCCCATCAGATGGCCCCTTTGGCCTACTATAGCCAATATAACTGGGTTCATTCTACAAACTCTCCTTCATCAATCTGCATCAGATCTGACACCTCTTTCTGAATCATTTGTTTGTTGACCTTTGCTTGTCGGGAGACATTCAAGGCAGACGTTATCCTAGCTGCACAGAAAGAACAACAAGCCGGGCCGCAATGGAGACATAAGCAGCAAGTAAATATTACTCCAAAGGCTCCGGCTAGAATCATAAATATCTTCCAACTCCAAGTAGCCAAAAGACCCCAAAACCAACTACGAAGAGACCAGGTACCATTGTCCACATGTGCTTAGCTGGCTAATCGATGGAGTTTCTGTATTGCAAGATGAATGGTAGGGGCCGAATCAGGAATGGACACACAGCAAGAGCTGCAGATCACGCGGCAAGCTCCGCCCCTATCTGCGAGGATGACGTCAAGAACCATTCGGTTCTGAAGCGAAACAAGCCTCGTCGCCTGAAGCTCAACAGTAATGTTAGTCAAGATCCCAGTTGAGGTCTGAACCACATTTTCCACTATTCTTGACAAACGTCTTATACTACGGCTATTGAAAATAGGTCCCCAAAAGACCTTTGGCAAAATCCTCGAATTGTTGCAAGGAGGTGTCTGTCTGGTCGGTACCCTCGGTATCAAAACTCCTAATGCTCCGATTAGCTGCTACCTCTCTCCGAATCAATTGATGTGTCCTGTGATAATCAGGGGGGGCAATATAAACTGGAGGGTAGAGAAATGAGAGGTAGCAACGCCCTGCCCAGCCTCTTGGGAGCCAAGTATACGCGTTCTCTCCACACACAAAATATACATTGGGAGGAGTAATCATAGGAGGAGTACTATATACCTGCAGGGTGTAAGTGTAATTACATTTACTCTTCCCTACCTTAATATGACCTCGTCCCTGTATGCAAAAGGGGGAGGTGGTATTAATAATAGGGATTGGCAGGGCTTTGTCATTAGTGACATTTTGTTCCTTAAAATGCTGAAAATACATGGTGTAATTGGAAAGTTCAAAATCCTGCATTTCCTCTTGTAACCAGGTCATATTTTTATAATCAGTATATACATTCATACAAGCATTTGGATCCAGGGATCCCTCTCCTCCATTTCCCTCGGCATCAAATCCTTGATAATGTTCTATATATTTCAAAATAGCCTCATAATCTCTTTCAGTATATATCTTAGGTTCAGCTACATAATGAGAATACATCAATGATAATAATTGGAACCATGCTTCACAGCTCGCTAAGTTGGATAACGATAGGGAAATGAATAATTCATGCTGATGCATTACTGAGGGAAGTAACCCACAAACCCAACAATTCGTTTTGTTCGTAGTACTATGGGTCTGATGTAACATTTCAATAAAAGCATTTTTTACATAAGTTTCTCTATGTCGAGCCTTATGAGGGGGTAAGGAATAAAAGAGGTGTTCCTCCGGGGCAACAGTAGTTCCTAACAGCTTCTGTACAGGGTGCTGGAATTCTAAATACGCAAATACACACATCAAAATCACTGTGATTATAACAATAAAAGCAATGAATGCCACCTTCACTCTGGTAGGCCATCCAGAAAACAGATGCATATTATCAACATATCGTCGAGGGGCAAGTGGCCGTTCATCCTCCATTGCAAATCGAGCAAAAGGAAACATGCTCTCTATAAGTCCAAAACTAACTCGGTGTGAGAAGTTGGCCTGATATGCAGTGCTCACTATTCTAGTGATCACTATGTATCAGTCCAAACAACCCTTATTGATGATTGGTTGTAAGTCAACCTTATAGACCAGCTATCCTAGTAGCATGGATACGAGCAGTCTAAGGCTAAGACTCTAGAGGGCGTGTTAAGCCAGCTGTTTTACCATCACATTACCCCTTGAACACCAAGTGAAAGGACACCACACAAGTTGTTATGAAAATAAACAGATATTTATTTATAACAAGTCTACCCTGAACTCTTTATGAGTCAGGGAGCTAAGCACACAACAAAACTCTTACGAAAATACTTTAAGTCGCACAATTTACACAAATGCCCGAGGGGCACGAAAAACCATATACACAGTAAGTGGAATGCGAACTTGCTAGCAGGTAAGTAGTACTTTTCTAGACTCAGGAATCGCTAGGCTTACAATTCTAAACACTGGGATTAGATGCAGGAGGCCTGTGGACGTCATGTGCAGAGTGGGAACTCTCACGCGTAAGGCGGGAAAAAGTCTATGGAGGCTAGCAGTTGCAAAGTTACTGTTCTCGGGCGAACCCGACTAGGTGGGTCGAAAACGGGGGTGGATCCGAACACTTAGGGTGTTGGACTATGCTGAAGCACCGGAGTACTTGGTTTACCTAGCCCAGGGGCTGCGGCTGCATAGGGTTGAAGTTGCGTCGGAAACCCACGTTGAAGAACCAGGAGCCTGAAGAAAGAGTTGCTGGCAGGCGGCCAGTGAAGAAAGTTCGGAGTGATCCAAGTCTGGATCAGGGAAGAAGAAACCTGTAAGCAGAGGGGACCAAGTTCTGAATCACTAGCCAGTGATTTGAGTGGGCACCAGGATGGCACCGGACGAAGTCACCTCAGCCAGGTGAGTGGGCGCTGCTGGGCTCGGCAGTCTCTCGGACCAGGAGGCGTTGTCGGCGACCAGGATGGAGGTGCGGGCTGTCCCACGAAGGTTCTTGCTGTCGACGTCGCTGGACCCAGGATTGGGCAACAAGTCTTGGCAAATGCAAGGCCCACGCGGTGGACCTAAAATGGCATCTTGAGTGGACCAGGAGGGTCCAGGGTGCTCCTCTTTTGGAGGGGAGCAAGGGCTAGTCTGGAGCAACCAGACCAGCAGTGTTTGTCGTCGTGGAGCGTCGTGAGAGGGCCACTAGCCAACGGGCAAGCGACCTGGACAACGCGGTTGGCAGCAAAGAGCAGAAGGGCCCCACGCAGATCTCGTGGATGCAGGGGGGCTGAACTTCGGTGCTGGAGCTGCTCAGGGTCGGGGCTTCTCTTACCCCAAAGCACTCGGTCGAGGGTCACTCGGTGGTCGTGCTGGACAAGCGTCGTGCAGTTCTGAAGATGGCCGGTCCCTCGAGGTCTCGTCACACCCACAGATCACAGCTGGGCTGATGATGTAGGTTGAGGTCAGAGGTGCCAGGGAAGCCGGTTCTCATCGTGCTGGAGCAGTCTTGATCCGAAGGAGAGACTGGCAACAAAACGCGATGCTTGGTTGGTGCCTGCTGCTGCAGGGTGACTACTCCTTAGTCACAAGGGAGAATCTTGGGAAGAAGTCTTGAGTTCCTTTCGTGGAAAGTAGTTTCAGGATTCAAAGATGTTCTGATCTGGAAGGGGGCCAGGTCCTACCTTTATCCTGCAAAAAGGGGCTGGCACGCGACTAAGTCCTGCCCTATGGGTGGGACCAGGAGGGGGGTGGTTACACCCCTCTCCTTTGGCGGGCTTTCCCCAGGCCAGGGGCTGGAGTGCCCCTGGAACTGGTTTCAGCCGGCCTATGCACAGTGAGCACCGGGGTGCCACTTGCAGTCACCTTCCTCTAAAGCCCTGCCTACCTAGGATACACAAAATCCTGTCTGGGACGGTGCTGGCACCGCCCCTGGCAGGAAACCCTTTGTCCTTGCCTCCTGGGCTGGGAGGACTCCCAGCAGCAGGAGGGCAGACTTGTGTCCCGGTGGCAGCATCCATTTTGTGGAGCTAAGGCTCTGTCTGACTTTAACCGGGGTTACAGGTTACATACATGTCGTGTCCCTCTAGAAGGGTGGAATGCTAACCCCGTCGCCAGAATTGGCGAGGGGTTAGTATTCCAATTCGTATGACACCTTACTCGACATGTTTTGATAAAGCGATACCAGAGTTGGCATATAACCGCGAGGATTATAATGCACTTAAGAGTATATGGTATGCGATATCATGGAAACGGCTAAGGGATGGGTCCCGAAAGCCACAGACAGGCTCAGCTCATGCCAGAGCACCATCTCACACGATTCCAAGCACTCTGCCTTCAGGATTGTTAAGGCCTGCCATAGGAGTGACTGATAGGAGATCTGTGTGCCCATTTAGGTTTAGATATAGGAATACTAAATCTAAAGCAAAGGGTGATTACACCACTTTGCCCCAGCTGTCAAGCAGCCAGTTGTGTCTGATTTAGTTAGTCAGCCCAGGGGTGGCATAATACATGCTGCAGCCCCTGGGAGACTTCTGGGTGCACCTCAGCCCTGAGTACAGGGACATGAGAGGGCCCAGTGCCAATTCAGTACCTGGGTACAATTTGGAGTAGAGAGAACAGCTAGGCTGTGGGTCTGATTAGCAGGCCCACAGCCAGGGAAAGTCGTAAACCAGTGAAGCAAAAAGCAAAAATCTGGGTGATCATAGGATTGCAGACCCTACTCTCCTACATGACCCCCCCCCAAACTTTGGGACAATAAACTAACCTTGTCCAGGTGAGTCTTCTTGCTCTAAGTGGAAATACCTGGAGAGCCCATCAGCATTGCCATGATCAGTACCAGGTCTGTGCTCCACTGTAAAATCCATCCCCTGTAGGGAAATGGACCACCTAAGTAGTTTGGGGTTTTCACCCTTCATCTGACTTAGCCATAAGAGGGGCTTATGGTCGGTCTGAACTGTGAAGTGAGTTCCAAACAAGTAGGACCTCAACTTCTTCAGGGCCCATACCACAGCAAAGGCCTCCCTCTCAATAGCTGACCAATTTTTCTCTCTGGGGGTCAGCCTTCTGCTAATGAAAGCAATTGGCTGGTCGTTGCCATCAAAATTCAGCTGAGATAGAACAGCTCCCACACCCAACTCAGAAGCATCTGTTTGGACAATGAATGGTTTGGAGAAGTCTGGACTCTTTAGGATAGGTGCTGTGCACATGGCCTGCTTTAGGTCATCGAATGCTTTCTGACAGCTTGCTGTCCACTGAACTTTCTTTGGCATCTTCTTACTTGTCAGGTCATTAAGGGGGGTCACTATGGACCCATAATTTCTGACAAATTTCCTATAGTACCCAGTCAGGCCCAAGAAAGCTCGAACCTGAGTCTGGGTGATTGGAGGAGCCCAGTCCTTGATGGCCTGTATCTTACTCTCCAATGGCTGAACCTGGCCTCCACCTACAAGGTGGCCCAGGTATACAACCTGTGTCTGCCCTATCTGGCACTTAGTGGCCTTGATAGTGAGGCCTGCCTTTTGCAGGGCCTCTAACACTTTCCTCAGGTGGACCAGGTGATCCTCCCAGGTGGAGCTAAAGACAGCAATATCATCCAGATATGCTGCACAGAAGTCATCCATCCCAGTGAGAACTTGATTCACCAGCCTTTGGAAGGTGGCAGGTGCATTTTTCAACCCAAAGGGCATTACCACAAACTGATAATGCCCACCAGGGGTAGAAAATGCTGTCTTGGGCCTGGCTTCCTCAGCTAACCTGATTTGCCAATACCCAGCTGTCAGGTCAAATGTGCTTCAGTAGTTGGCAGAAGCCAATCTATCTATAAGTTCATCTGCCCTTGGTATTGGGTGGGCATCAGTCTTAGTGACTGCATTGAGGCCTCTGTAGTCTACGCAAAATCTCATCTCTCTCTTACCACCCTGGGTGTGAGGCTTTGGCACTAGAACTACTGGGCTAGCCCAAGGGCTGTCTGAGGGCTCAATGACTCCCAGCTCCAACATTTTCTGCACTTCTGTCTTGATGCAGTCTCTGACATGATCAGGCTGTCTGTAGACTTTACTCTTGACAGGCAGACTGTCTCCAGTGTCCACTTCATGGGTACACCAATCAGTTTGACTGGGTGTCAGAGAGAACATATGTCTGAAGGATTGCAGAACTTGCCTACAATCCTGTTGCTGATGTTCAGAGAGGCTGCCACAAAAGACAACACCATCTACTGATCCATCATCAGGATTCTGAGTGAGCAGGTCTGGGAGAGGGTCACTCTCTTCCTCCTGTCCCTCATCTGTGGCCATGAGCAAGCTCATGTCCTTCCTGTCGACATATGCCTTGAGCCTGTTCACATGGAGCACCCTGAGGGGGCTCCTGGGGGTTCCAAGGTCCACCAGGTAGGTGACCTCTCCCTTTTGCTCAATGATGGTGTGGGGCCCAGACCATTTGTCTTTGAGGGCTGCTGGGGCCACTGGCTCCAGTACCCACACCTTCTGTCCAGGCTGGTACACAGTCAGGACAGCCTTCTGGTCATGCCAAGCTTTTTGGAGTTCTTGGCTGGCCTCTAGGTTTTTCGTTGCCTTCTCCATGTATTCAGCCATCCTGGAGCGGAGACCAAGTACATAGTCCACTATGCTGGTTGCAGGCTTTTTGAGAGGTCTCTCCCATCCTTCCTTCACCAAACACAGGGGTCCTCTTACAGGATGCCCATACAGAAGCTCAAAAGGGCTGTAGCCAACCCCCTTCTGTGGGACCTCTCTGTAAGCAAACAAGAGGCAGGGTATCAGGACATCCCATCTTCGCCTGAGCTTTTCAGGTAGTCCATGAATCATCCCTTTGAGGGTCCTGTTGAATCTCTCAACAAGCCCATTGCACTGTGGATGATAGGGGGTGGTGAACTTGTAGTTAACACCACATTCCTTCCACATTGCAGTCAGATATCCTGACATGAAGTTTGCACCTCTGTCAGAAACAACCTCCTTAGGGAAGCCCACTCTGGAGAACACTCCAACTAGGGCCCTTGCCACTACAGGTGCTGTAGTGGTCCTAAGTGGAATAGCTTCAGGATACCTGGTGGCATGGTCCACCACCACCAGTATAAACTTGTGCCCTGATGCTGTCTGGGGTTCCATTGGACCAACAATGTCAATCCCCACTCTTTCAAAGGGAACCCCCACCACAGGTAGTAGTATGAGGGGGGCCTTTGTTGTGCCACCTGACTTACCACTGGCTTGGCAAGTGACACAGGAGCGACAAAACTCCTTGGTATTCTCACTCATGTGAGGCCAGTGAAAGTGTGAGACAAGCCTGTCCCAAGTCTTTGTCTGGCCTAAGTGACCTGCAAGTGGAATCTCATGGGCCAAGGTGAGAAGGAAACCTCTCAGAGACAAGGGGATGACCAGCCTCCTGGTTGCACCAGGCTTGGGGTCTCTTGACTCAGAGTACAGGAGTCCATCTTCCCAGTATACCCTATGGGCACCTGTGGCATTCCCTGCAGCCTCAGCAGCAGCCTGCTGTCTGAGGGGTTCAAGGGAAGGGCAGTCTAACTGTGCCTTCCCCAGGTCTTCTCTGGAGGGTCCCCCTGAGCCCAGGAACTCAACTTGATCAAGTTCAAGCTCTTTAGGCTCAGTTTCCCTCAGCTCTCTCAGATCAGCCTCCTCAGAGACTTGATCCTCAACCTGGGGCAAGGGGGAAGGCAAAGCCTTAACCCTACTGCTCTTCTTCTTGGAAGGTATCTGGTCCATTCTTCCAGGATCCAGCACCTGTTCAGTGGGGCATCTTCTGGCCTGTGACCTAGTCACAGCAAGCACATGTGCTGGCAAGCCTAACATTTCCATGTGAGTCCTCTGCTCCACTTCTGACAATTGTGATGACTCCAAATCATTGCCCAACAAACAATCCACTGGGAGGTCTGAACTAACCACAACTTTCTTTTGGCCACTTACCCCTCCCCAGGAGAAAGCAACAATCGCCATACTATGACTGGTAGTGACGTTGCTGGCATTGGTCACCAGGAAATCTGTACCTGGCATGATCTGTCCAGGGTCCACAAAGTTAGGTGACACTGGCACAAGTGTCCCTATAGGCCTGAGCCATTTTGCCATTTATTAAAGGTGTCTGCCTGTATTTGCCCAAAGTATTGGGACTTACATCAGGGGACATATCCATATCCCCTGTACAGACAAGGACAGCCTGAGTGAGTGTGCCAACTAAGTTGTCAGACTCCTCAGTTCCCAAGGTTAACCCAACTAATCCCTTGGGAGGTGCACTACCACTACTGACTGTACTAGGGGGTGCAGTTGCCTTAGGGGCTGTAGTGGTAGAGGTTTGCCCTCCTCTTTTGGTGCACTCACTAAACCAGTGAGACTTACTTTTACAGTACTGGCACCACCTTTTTGACTGGCCTTCTTGAGTCTTCTTTTTCCGCTGTGAAGCCTGACCCCCACCCTCTTTGGTTTGTTGGGGACCTGTTGAAGACTTCTGGTCATTTTGTTCACTCTTAGTATTACCCTTCTGGTCTGCTTTCTTCTGACCACCCTGCTTCTGGTTCTGGTTCTGCTTGATCCTTGTTCTGACCCATTTGTCTGCCTTCTTTCCCAATTCTTGGGGAGAGGTCAGATCTGAATCAACAAGGTGCTGGTGCAACAACTGGTTCTGACAGTTATTTAAAATTTGTTCTCTCATCATCAGATTATACAATCCTGTGTAATCAGTAACCTTGCTAACCAGCAACCAGCCCTCCAAAGCCTTAGTGGCACTATCCACAAAGTCAGACCAGTCCTGAGACTGAGTTTTCTGGGTGTCTCTGAACAGCAACCTGTACTGCTCAGTGGTTAAACCAAACCCATCAACCAGTGTATTCTTCAGGACCTGGTAATTGTTAGCATCCTCCACTCTTGTAGTGAGGAGCTTATCTCTACCTTTGCCATCAAAGGAGAGCCACAGTATAGCTGCCCACTGACTCTGGGGAATGCCCTGCACAGTGCAGGCCCTCTCCAAAGCAGCCATCCATTTCTGGATGTCATCCCCTTGTTTAAAGGGGGGCACTATTTTTGTCAGGTGTTTAGTATCTAAACCCTTCTCTCTATCTCTTGGGAGATTGCTGCCACCAGTGGGAACTAACCCACTCATCTGCTGCTCTCTAGCAAAGGCAAGCTTTTCTTTGGCCAGGGCAAGTTCTTCACTTTCAATCCTCAGAGCAGCTTGTCTCATTCTGGCTTCATGCTCTATTCTCTGAGGGGAAGTCAATCTCCTCTGGGGAGAGTTCCTTCTCCTCTGAGAAGAGGCATTAGAGTGCAGAGATCCATTGGAGTCCCTAGAAAGAGATCTATCTCTCCTAACTCCAAGGTTAGGCCTACTTAGGGTCAGTACTGGGGGTCCCCCAGATCCTAGCCCAAGCAAGTCTATGTTGGCCCTAGTTAGCCTTCTGACTACCTCAAGACCTTTGTCTACCTCATCCCCAGAGAGTTCCTCAGGATCCTCCTCCCCAACTGCATTTACAGTGTTGTGGAGGTCTGGATCCCCAGTGGTACCCTCTAAGGCTGGCATATTCCCATCTAGCTGAGAAATCTTTCTCGCATCATATGTCTCTAAGAGACCTATCAGAAAGGGAATGGTGGGGATAGACCCCTGTTTCAGTTTCCTGGAGGTACACACCTGTCTCATCTCCTGGAAACTGAGAGCTGCATATCTTGAAGTGACCTGTGGAGGGTCAACTGCCACAAGGGGAGTCTCAGTAGACTCTCCCTGGGTAGACATGCTTTTCTAGTGAGGTGTAAGTGGTGCACTTACCTACACTATATGTTTACCTACTGATCCCTTGCTAGAGTTGTAGTTTAGGGTGTGCTAGGCCCTAGGAGCTACAACAGCTGGTTCAGTAGAACTCAGAGTATTCTAAGCTAAGTTATATGTACCTTAGTACTTATGTGATCTTTCAAATGATATTCTTAGGATATGTGTGGTTAAACAACAGCAAGCTCAAATCCCAACCGCTGCTCACCAATGTGAGAAGTTGGCCTGATATGCAGTGCTCACTATTCTAGTGATCACTATGTATCAGTCCAAACAACCCTTATTGATGATTGGTTGTAAGTCAACCTTATAGACCAGCTATCCTAGTAGCATGGATACGAGCAGTCTAAGGCTAAGACTCTAGAGGGCGTGTTAAGCCAGCTGTTTTACCATCACATTACCCCTTGAACACCAAGTGAAAGGACACCACACAAGTTGTTATGAAAATAAACAGATATTTATTTATAACAAGTCTACCCTGAACTCTTTATGAGTCAGGGAGCTAAGCACACAACAAAACTCTTACGAAAATACTTTAAGTCGCACAACTTACACAAATGCCCGAGGGGCACGAAAAACCATATACACAGTAAGTGGAATGCGAACTTGCTAGCAGGTAAGTAGTACTTTTCTAGACTCAGGAATCACTAGGCCTACAATTCTAAACACTGGGATTAGATGCAGGAGGCCTGTGGACGTCGTGTGCAGAGTGGGAACTCTCACGCGTAAGGCGGGAAAAAGTCTATGGAGGCTAGCAGTTGCAAAGTTACTGTTCTCGGGCGAACCCGACTAGGTGGGTCGAAAACGGGGGTGGATCCGAACACTTAGGGTGTTGGACTATGCTGAAGCACCGGAGTACTTGGTTTACCTAGCCCAGGGGCTGCGGCTGCATAGGGTTGAAGTTGCGTCGGAAACCCACGTTGAAGAACCAGGAGCCTGAAGAAAGAGTTGCTGGCAGGCGGCCAGTGAAGAAAGTTCGGAGTGATCCAAGTCTGGATCAGGAAAGAAGAAACCTGTAAGCAGAGGGGACCAAGTTCTGAATCACTAGCCAGTGATTTGAGTGGGCACCAGGATGGCACCGGACGAAGTCACCTCAGCCAGGTGAGTGGGCACTGCTGGGCTCTGCAGTCTCTCGGACCAGGAGGCGTTGTCGGTGACCAGGATGGAGGTGCGAGCTGTCCCACGAAGGTTCTTGCTGTCGACGTCGCTGGACCCAGGATTGGGCAACAAGTCTTGGCAAATGCAAGGCCCACGCGGTGGACCTAAAATGGCGTCTTGAGTGGACCAGGAGGGTCCAGGGTGCTCCTCTTTTGGAGGGGAGCAAGGGCTAGTCTGGAGCAACCAGACCAGCAGTGTTTGTCGTCGTGGAGCGTCGTGAGAGGGCCACTAGCCAACGGGCAAGCGACCTGGACAACGCGGTTGGCAGCAAAGAGCAGAAGGGCCCCACGCAGATCTCGTGGATGCAGGGGGGCTGAACTTCGGTGCTGGAGCTGCTCAGGGTCGGGGCTTCTCTTACCCCAAAGCACTCGGTCGAGGGTCACTTGGTGGTCGTGCTGGACAAGCGTCGTGCAGTTCTGAAGATGGCCGGTCCCTCGAGGTCTCGTCACACCCACGGATCACAGCTGGGCTGATGATGTAGGTTGAGGTCAGAGGTGCCAGGGAAGCCTGTTCTCGTCGTGCTGGAGCAGTCTTGATCCGAAGGAGAGACTGGCAACAAACCGCGATGCTTGGTTGGTGCCTGCTGCTGCAGGGTGACTACTCCTTAGTCACAAGGGAGAATCTTGGGAAGAAGTCTTGAGTTCCTTTCGTGGAAAGTAGTTTCAGGATTCAAAGATGATCTGATCTGGAAGGGGGCCAGGTCCTACCTTTATCCTGCAAAAAGGGGCTGGCACGCGACTAAGTCCTGCCCTATGGGTGGGACCAGGAGGGGGGTGGTTACACTCCTCTCCTTTGGCGGGCTTTCCCCAGGCCAGGGGCTGGAGTGCCCCTGGAACTGGTTTCAGCCGGCCTATGCACAGTGAGCACCGGGGTGCCACTTGCAGTCACCTTCCTCTAAAGCCCTGCCTACCTAGGATACACAAAATCCTATCTGGGACGGTGCTGGCACCGCCCCTGGCAGGAAACCCTTTGTCCTTGCCTCCTGGGCTGGGAGGACTCCCAGCAGCAGGAGGGCAGACTTGTGTCTCGGTGGCAGCATCCATTTTGTGGAGCTAAGGCTCTGTCTGACTTTAACCGGGGTTACAGGTTACATACATGTCGTGTCCCTCTAGAAGGGTGGAATGCTAACCCCGTCGCCAGAATTGGCGAGGGGTTAGTATTCCAATTCGTATGACACCTTACTCGACATGTTTTGATAAAGCGATACCAGAGTTGGCATATAACCGCGAGGATTATAATGCACTTAAGAGTATATGGTATGCGATATCATGGAAACGGCTAAGGGATGGGTCCCGAAAGCCGCAGACAGGCTCAGCTCATGCCAGAGCACCATCTCACACGATTCCAAGCACTCTGCCTTCAGGATTGTTAAGGCCTGCCATAGGAGTGACTGATAGGAGATCTGTGTGCCCATTTAGGTTTAGATATAGGAATACTATATCTAAAGCAAAGGGTGATTACACCACTTTGCCCCAGCTGTCAAGCAGCCAGTTGTGTCTGATTTAGTTAGTCAGCCCAGGGGTGGCATAATACATGCTGCAGCCCCTGGGAGACTTCTGGGTGCACCTCAGCCCTGAGTACAGGGACTTGAGAGGGCCCAGTGCCAATTCAGTACCTGGGTACAATTTGGAGTAGAGAGAACAGCTAGGCTGTGGGTCTGATTAGCAGGCCCACAGCCAGGGAAAGTCGTAAACCAGTGAAGCAAAAAGCAAAAATCTGGGTGATCATAGGATTGCAGACCCTACTCTCCTACACTCGGTCCCTCTCTATAAGTCCAAAACTAACTTTGTATCCACAAAGCACGCACACCACCAGAGGGTTCTACTTCCCACTAAGGGATCTTCTCCCTGTGTCCGTTAGAGTCTCACAGGTAGACTCCTATCGTTCATCAAAAAGAACCAACTTGTAGATTCCAGTAGTACAACCGCGGCCCTTAACTCAGTCTTTCTTTCTGAACAGAGCTATTTAACACAATGTTGCTAGCTCTCAGCGGGTTCAGTCCAGTGTCTCGCTCAGTACCCCAGTGATTCTATCTGATATTCCGCAACTCAGGTCTCTGTCTAGCTCCTACCATTGGGAGCTGGGGTACCGCGCTGTTTTCGGGGCCGCAGGTCGTAGTTACAACGGCCAGGTTGCTCCTGGTCAGAAAACAATTCTGCTGCAAGGGTATCCGATGCATTCGAAACCTGCGATGCCCTGGGAACAACAGCCTCTGTTGGTTGAGCTGTCGCACTTTCCACAGTGGGCAACACCTCGCTTGGTTGCCCTATTTCTTGAGCATCCGAAAAGGGCACAAAGCTTTTATTTAGCTCTCCTTCCTGACTCGGAATTCCGTCTCGATTCCTGAGGTTAAATGGTAAGGGCAGCGGGAGACGTTTCAAATGACTAACATGGATCCAGTGCTTTCTTCCATGCACTTTAACTGCCGTTCTGGTCACCAAGATGATTTGATACGGCTCGGACCACCTCAGCTCCAGGCTTGATTTCCGTTGAAAATTCCTCACCATCACCCACTGGCCGTGCTCCAAGCGGTGTCCAAGACCCTCTGGTAGCAGCTGCAGTGTGTCCGATACCTGTTGATGAATGGAACGCAGATCTTTAGTCAAAGCGTACAAATAGTCTGTCATCAATGGGTAATCAACATCTCTAAAGGATCGGGGTCTGGGGACTCCCCACACATTAGCAGGCCGACCAAAGATCACCTCATAAGGAGATAATTCAGTTCTAGTATGGGGGGTTGTTCTTAGGGACAGTAAGGCCAATGGGAGAGCATCAGGCCACTTCAATCCAGTACTCTCACAGATCTTGGCCATTTTTTGTTTTAATGTTCCGTTATATTTCTCAACCAATCCAGCCGACTGAGGATGCCTAGCGGCGTGGAATTTTTGCTTGATCTGCAACCCTTCACACACACTCTGAACTAGCAAGGCATTAAAATGAGGCCCGTTGTCGGACCAAACAATGCGAGGCAAACAATATCGGGGCAGATATTCCTTAATCAAAGCTTTTGCAGTAGCAACTGCAGTGGCTTCCTTGGTGGGGTAGGCTTCAACCCATTTACTAAAAGCACATACCACCACCAATACATACTTTAGGTTATTCACTCTTTCCATTTGTATATAATCAATTTGTATTACCTCAAAGGGCAAGGATGGCGGGGCAAAACTTCCACTCAAAACAGATTCTCTACCTCCGGGATTATAGCGCAAACACACCGGACAGTATTTCACTATGTGTGCTGCAGTTTTAGGAATATTTGGGTTGTTCCATACTGGGTCTAACACAGCGCAAATACCTTTCGCGCCTATGTGGGCCGGGCCATGGGCCATTGTCACTACAGCATACACCAGTGCATTGGGCAGTAACCATCGCTGTTTCTCAGAAAGATCTATCCAACAATCATTGTTATCTAATTTTCCTACTTCCTGTTCCCATCTCTGTACTTCATCTAGCGTGGCTTCTTTCTGTAATTCTTTCACACTTTCAATAGTATTATCAAACAAGGATGTTTCTGCCACCCATCGAGCCGATGTACTAGGGAACATAGGATTCGTTCTAGTCTGGGCTGTTTCTTTCGCTATTGAATCAGCCAAGGTTTTCCCTTTCCAGTAGAATCAACAACTTTCTTGTGGGCGCTACACTTAATAATGGCCACTTTCTCTGGTAAAGTTAGGGCAAATAACAATGGATCAATCAAGGGACCATGCTGGATTTTCTGACCATGTGTAGTAAAGAAACCCCTTTCCCTCCACAGCCTCCCAAAGCTATGGGCCACGCCAAAGGCGTTCTGGCTGTCCGTAAAAATGTTCACCCTCAATCCTTCACTCAACTCGCATGCTCTTAACAAGGCTATTAGTTCAGCTGCTTGAGCCGAGTGGTGAGAAATCCTTGCTGTTTCTACCACAGTCATCAGTGTCGTGATTGCATAGGCAGCTGTCGCAGTGCCTTCTGGTAACTTAAAACAAGAACCATCCACATACAACTCCCCTTGGGGTTCAGATAAAGGGGTGTCAGAGAGATCTTCACGCCCCTTTGTTTCTTCTTCTGTTCTAAATATACAATCATGGACGTCCTCCTTCACATCATTCGAAGGAAGGGGCAGCAATGTGGCTGGGTTCAAAGTGGCACATCTTTTGATCGTGATATGGGGTGCAAACAGAGTCAATTCATATCCTGTTAATCTGGCACTCGTAAGGTGCTGGGTCTTAGTTCTATTCAAAAGGATATCCACAGCATGCGGTACCATGACTGTGAGATCCGTATTCAGGACTATTCCCTCTGATTGCCGGATGGCCATCGCAACTGCAGCAGTGGCCCTCAGGCAACTCGGGAGGGCTCGAGCAACAGTATCCAAGACTGATGAAAAGAAAGCGCAGGGTCTCTGCTTTCCGCCAAAACATTGTGTTAATACTGACAGTGAGCAACCGTCCACCTCGTGCACAAAAAGTACAAGCATTGGAAATGCAATAGGTCTCGCAGCATTAGAGTTAGTGCTTTTAGAATTGTTTATGGGTTTTTGTGTAAATCTTTAGCATTTTTGTTTCCTGTAGCCAATGCTAAAGAATTAAAAAAAAAAGCCATAAACATTTCTAAAAGCTCTAACTCAAATGCTCCGAGACCTATTGCACTGTGTGAGGGTGAGGGGTTGAGGGTGAGTGAGGGTGAGTGAGGGTGAGGGTGGGTGAGGGTGAGTGAGGGTGAGTGAGGGGTTGAGGGTGAGTGAGGGTGAGGGGTTGAGGGTGAGTGAGAGCGAGGGTGAGTGAGGGTGAGTGAGGGTGAGTGAGAGTGAGGGTGAGTGAGGGTGAGAGTGAGTGAGGGTGAGGGTGAGTGAGGGTGAGTGAGGGTGAGGGTGAGGGTGGGTGAGGGTGAGTGAGGGTGAGGGTGAGTGAGGGTGGGTGAGGGTGAGTGAGGGTGAGGGTGAGTGAGGGTGGGTGAGGGTGAGTGAGGGTGAGGGTGAGTGAGGGTGAGGGGTTGATGTTGAGGGGTTGAGGGTGAGAGGGTGAGTGAGGGGTTGAGGGTGAGTGAGGGTGAGGGTGAGTTAGGGTGAGGGGTTGAGGGTGAGTGAGGGTGAGGGGTTGAGGGTGACGTGAGAGGATAAACATGAGGGGCCCCTCCGCTCTACAATGTGAGCTCCCTTGGCCGGGGTCTGTGAGGCGAGGGGGAGGGGAGAGGATGAATTTGAGGGGCCCCTCCGCTCTATACTGGGAGCTCCCTTGGCTGGGGTCTGTGGGGCGAGGGGGACGTGAGAGGGTGAACATGCGCAGCGCCTCGATCACCTCTCCTGCATTAACAAAAGCTGCAAGAACGCGTGGAACCGGCTGCTGCAGCCTCCAGTGCTGACAGCACGCTACATAAATAAAGCATTAGCCGGTGAAAGTGAGAAAGGCCATACAAACGACGCGGCTGGAACACAAGCTCCTGAGAAGGCGGGAGATCGGGTTTCACCAGTGGGCCCAACGCGTTCCATGGGAGCTGCAATCAAACGTGGGAAGCATCGAGCCGAAGGGATAATGAACCTGGCAGCACACGAGCTGCGCGGCGACAGCGGCGGCGCTGGGACTCGAGAGGTGGAAAGTACGGGAGCGCCTTCTATTTAATAAACTTGAAATCTAAACTGAGGAATGGTAACGGCTGGTCACCGACGGGACAGCTGGGCCTGCTCAGGATAGGTGTCAGCTGTTTACTCGAAGCCGGGAACACTCCGACATATATAATAAACAAAGGGACAAAATCATTATCCGACAAGAAAGATGTGTCCGTTCTTAAAGTCGCCAAAGCATAACACCATTAATATTCTCACCGGAAGAGGTCGGGGTATCGAGCAATACTGCTGCTTGCTACCGCTAACATTTTGTTTGCTTTCTAGCGGCAGGCAGGCAGGGGAGGAGAGGAGGAGGGGGGAGGAGAGTAGGGGAGGCACGGCCTAGCGGCCGTGCAATCAAGTAGTGAGGGGGCAGAGCTGGGGGAGGCTGTGGAAGAGAGTAGGCAAGGCGACACGGCGGGAGGGGGCGGAGCGGGTAAACAAAGACGGACATGCACGCGCCCGTGACTTTTAAGGTCAATGCGCATGCGCATAAGCTTAATGCGCATGCGCATTGACCTTAAAAGTCACGGGCACTGCAAGGAATCGCCACGATTCCTTGCAGTGTGGATAAAGAGTGGATAACTCGCAATACTCTCGCCTTGCTCGATGCGCATGCGCATCGACAGGCGAGACCTAAAAAAAGGCTTCCGGTAATCTGGAGTACCTAGAACAGGTGCAGAGCAAAGAGCAGACTTTAAAGAATCAAAGGCTTCTTGACATTCATCCGTCCAGGGTAGGGGTTCATGCACATCTTTGGTTGTCAGATACAACAAGGGTTTAGAGAGGAGTGAATAGTTAGGAATCCACTGGCGACAGTAAGAGGTTATGCCAAGAAAAGCACGAACATCACGTTGAGTACAAGGAACAGACATGTTAGTAATTACAGATATTCGCTCGGGGGTCAATCGCCTCCCCGCTTTCGACAGTAAGTGGCCAAGGTAAGTCACTTCCTGTCGACAATACTGACATTTAGAAAGGGATACTTTATTCCCTTTGTGAGCCAAATGATGCAACAATTTAACTGTGGCCTCCTTACAACCTTCTTCCGTATCGGAGGCCACCAGGATATCATCCACATACTGGATGATGGAATTTCCTGGGGGCAAACTTAATTCATCGAGTACAGTCTTTAAGGCTTGGCTATAAATACTGGGACTCTCTGTATAGCCTTGGGGTGCACATGTAAATCTAAAGCTTCGGCCAGCCAATGAGAATCCGAAGACATGTCTGCTATCAGGGTGAATTGGAATGCTAAAGAATGCGTTCTTCAAATCTATGACTGAGAAATACTGAGCCGTAGGGGGAATCATTGTCAAAATTGCAGTAATGTCAGGCACCACTGGACATTGCAGGACTACAATTTTGCTCACCTCTCTAAGGTCAATCACAAAACGATATGTATCTTTATAATCCGGGGCACCATCAATTGGGGTTTTCTTCAAGATCGGCAAAATCGGACTATTACAGACATTGGCAGCTGTTTCTTCTACCACCCCTCTTTTAATGAGGTCACGAATAATGAGCAGCAAGGCCTGTTCACCTTCTGGTGAAATTTTATACTGCGGAATGCGAGGCAGCTGGGCATTAGGTTTCAAAGTTGTTGACACGGGAGCTATTCTTAACAGGCCAACATCAGTGTCCCCGTGGCCCATAATGTAAAAGGGATAGTAGAGAATTCAGGAGGGAGATTCTCATTTTTAGCAAAATACTGGGTTGCATTTAAAGGGGGTTTTTGCATTGTCAAGTAGACACCATCAGGGGAACAATAAATACGCGCATTTAACCTTTTCAAGATGTCTAGTCCTAAAAGATTTTCTCCACAATTGGAGGTCAAAAGAAAAGGTGATTGTATAGAAATGGGACCCACAGTGAAAGGCAGAGGCTTAGATACGGGGCTTACCACAGGTATTCCAGAGAATCCCACCAAGACATTATTTTGGCCAGACAGAGCAGCCCCTGGGACCAAAGTATGGGCAACCAAACTATTCATTGCCCCAGTATCCAATAGAAATTTTCCTGGCGCTCCCAACAGTTCTCCTTTAACATAAGGTCCCTCTTAGTCAACTGGTACTGTAATATGGCCCCCGCTCTGTCCTTGGCTATCTCATGCATAGTCTTGTCCGTCATACTCACCATCCCCGTAAGTCTCATTGTACTACTGTCGATTCTGGGGATTGTCAAAATAATTCTTCCGAGAGTCCTCATGTTGCATTTCTTCTCGTCGCATACTATTCCTGTCTATATTTCCTCGACCTCTTCCTCGTCCTCTAATAGGACCATTTCTGGCTCGCAACAGAGGGCAATCTGCCCTCCAATGCCCTTCCTGTTTACAATATGAGCATTGATTTGTGCCAATGTTCGGGGGTCCTCCTCTACCCCTCCCCGTCATTGCACCCCTCTGGAATGAACCCCGTAGTTCTCGTCCTGTATTCTGTCCTCTACTAACTTGTTGCAACAGAACTCTAGTCTTTAAATCCTTAGTCTTCTTTTCTGACTTTTCTTTGCTCTCATTTTCTCGATGTTCATAATATTGAGCCATACTAAGAATTACTGACGGGGCAGCTGTAGTCCATGTGCTCTCAGCTGCTTGGAGACGGGACATAACTTCAGGGAGCAAGTTTGTAACAAACCTATTCACAAACAACCGTATCCCACCTTCCGTGGATAGGTCCTGCCCACTAAAGTCAATAAAGACTTTCTCAAATCTGGTAAAGAAATCTGACACACTTTCATCCTTCTTCTGTTTACAGGCCGTCAATTTGTCCCAATCAACTTTTCTAGGAGGGAGGAGAGTTTTCATATACGTAATGATTTTATCTGGTACTGCTAGTACCTCGTCCCTAGGTTTCTCTCCAGGCTTCCGCTCCTTGTCCCAAGCTTTTAATTGGTCCCATGTCCCTCCTAATTCGGGAACATTGTCCGTGTCATGTATTTGTCTCCAAATGTCTACCGGGATCAAAAGACCAAAAAATAGCTCTATATCTGGTATTGTCATAATAGCAGAATTGGCGGCCTCGGCTAATTCCTTATAGTAGGCAGTGGGATTCTTACAGGGGTCGGGGAGCTGAGCTTTTAGAGTGAGAACCTCGCTTCATTTCCAAGGAGTATAAACCCATTGTTCCTGAAGCCTGGCATCATCGCGAGCCCTAATTACTACATTATTAACATCTTTTAACTCGGGCACCTCGGGAAAAAAGAGTGGATGTACTTCTCTCATAGGGTGCTGTGCTCCCCAATCAGCACACTTTCGGTGCATGCGTTCACGATAATGTACCAGAGTTTCTACATTCTGATATACCTCATCAGCCTGTAATTGGAATTTATGGGCTCGATCTCTTATATCACGCAGTATCTGAGGAGGAAATCCTTCCTCAAAACACTGTTCCCATAGTGAAATCAATCAAATCGCCATATTCTCCAAAGCCAGTTGCTGTGCAACCGGTTCAAAATCTTTCATGGTACTCCAAATGTCTTCCAAGGTGTAAATAGCATTTCGCATCCACTGGGATGCCTGAATCACTATAGCTTTTCTTTCTTCCACACCCATCAGCGACCTCGTATATACTCGCTGATCGCTTGGATCAGACCTGAGGCGCTTGGGCGTGGTATCCAGGCAAGCCGTATATTGGGTATCTATAGCAGTCTGAATTGGAGGGGAGAGAAATACAGGGTGCGAAGAAGAAGGAACAGCCACATCCAGCTGTAAAGATATCAAGGGTGAGGTAGTCTGTCGGAGAGTGGGAGGGGGATGTAACGCACTCCGTACTAACCCGTCAGCAGGGGCTGTGGCAACCGTTCCTGCCGGCGCTCTAACAGCCGACGCTGCTCCAGGTTGATCCGCCCGTACCAAAGGTATGGCGGGATATAAGCCCGGAGGGGCATAAGGAGAAGGTGGTCTGGCTTCTAATAAATCCTCTAATTCGTCTCCAGTATCAGGTCGGGATACATAACTTTTGACCGTTTCTAAACGGAACTGTCTATCCATTTGCACAATATTTTCCTCCACCTTTGCTTTATCATAAGCTACAGCTTTCTGCGTAACCGTCTGTCCCGACTTAAGTTTTCCTAATTTCTCTTCCCTTATCCGTCGTCGTTTTGCCTCCTTCAACCATAGGTTCAAAGAGTCAAACATCGACTGGCGGCTTTTCTTCATAAATAGCTTATTCTGGATATAATTGATCTTTTTCTCATCAAACGACCCCGTTAGAGGCCATTGCAAATCTGAATTATCTTTTGTATATTTGTGCCAGAGCGAGTTAAATAAAATCGGTTGGAGACCGTGTTTCACATACATATCAAAACTGGGGCTGCCTTCGGGAGGGGCAGGCTGTCTTTCTTCCAACCTTGCGCTTCGCCGACAGCAGCAACCAAAACATATTTTACTAAAACAAGGCATTTTAATAATATTTACTCGATTCTACTCACATACTCCAAAACCCATTCACTATCGGACGCGTCCTTCTCACCACTCACACTCTCATATTTCTTCCACACTAAAGAGCTGTAAAGTATCACAAGGCTGTTACCAGTTCTATGCAAATGACATCTTCAAAATACGAACAGAGCCCGTCGACTCCTGTTCGGAGAACCAACAAAATTCAACAAAAAAGGAACAGTCACCAGATTGTTCTGAGATCACCTGAAAGGCGAACCACGAACCCTCTTACAGGCCATCCCATGGTCCTGTTCTGGTTGGGCCGGGCGTCTGGGCACGTAGCTCCAGAACCCTAGCTTACCCAGTTGCTCCCAGGGCTTTCCCGAAGAGGATTCGGCCGAGCGAGTAACGCCGTACTCCGCTAAGGCACCAGGTGTAGTCTCAAGATTTCACCAAACAAGTCCGTGAGGTATCCGCCCGCGCAGCCCCTTCGCCGCCATGGTGGATCCCCAGATTCCCTTGTGTTCCGGCTTCCCCGGCCACCTTCAAAAGCAGTTAACCGCTATCAAAGAAACACTTCTTCCGAGTATTTCATATCTAATACAATCAAAGTTCACTCACCTGGTGCACTCCCGACTCCTAAACAGACCGGCAGTCTGTTCTTTTCTCTCGGGTTAAGCCCGTAGGACTCCGGCGTAGGTCTTCAGCAGCTGGGAGGGATACTGGGCTCCAGAGTGGAAATACTTGTTTTCGTACCACAAACGGGTGTCTCAAATCAGGATCCTATTTCTGTCCACCCATTCGGCAAGAACTCCTCCCTGTCCCTCTTACTCCTGTTTACAGGAGGGGACGACCCTATCGCAGAGTCCCGGCGGAGTCGCCAACTGAAGGAACCAATAATATTATACTAACGGACTATACTTACCTATAGCCCATATATCTTATCCATAAATAATAGGTCAGTCGGCAATGGAGAAGGTTCAATCGTTTATTCCATAATACAAACCCTGACAGGGGAGCCTCAGTCTACACGACCCTCAGAGGTGCGCAGAGGAGACTGACTTCACACAAGTAATACAAGCATATATACGTTTCACACATAGCACAATGTCACCTTAGAAGGAAAGATACAGTTTGTCAGAGGGCCAACAGGAAGACCGATATAAGTCACAATTGATTGGTGGTTGCTCGGCCTAAGCTATTCCGAGGGCAGGTCAGTAGGGTGCCTCCCTTTCTATCTGAAGCTTGGGGAGGACAAGAACAGGCTCTACTAGAATGTGCGCATCCCACTAAAAGGACAGGTGTGACCTTGAGTTTCCCTGAGCTACAAACTAACGAGTGGAGCAGACAGCTAAGTCTGCCATCATGGTTTCGTACAGAAAGCCTAATCACGTGATTTCAGGGAAACAGTACTAGACACGGAGAAACGAAAGAGCATGGCTCCGGTCACGCCAATAGGCTTGAGCAAACAGAAAATGAATCGTTTCTAACTATATTAATACGATGTGAATAATGCAAAGCTAACATACGATTATAAGGTTATATTGTATATACTAGGCCAACTTACATGTATCTATTGTATTTATATCCCATCACAGGGGGTGGGGTAGTAGGTTATTTTCTCCATGTTGGTCACAGGCCTTTCTGAACATGGCAAAATACACAAGGCTTCTGGTGCTCTGCTGGGGATTTCTGCAGGACTTAAATTGGGGAACTCCTTTCTCAGAAGAACAGCTAATCTGTTCTGGAGAAAACAGCTGAAACAAATAGTGAAGTAAACAATATCACGATTTCTGAGATAGTTTGATTAAAACTAGAGCTCAAAATTTGCATCTGGTATTAGCAACACTGACAAGGCAAACAACATCTCAAAGAGGGCTTATGGTCTATAAAAGTGTGGTGCTCCACAAGCCACTAAATTGAACATATGGAAACTAAAGAGAACACTTTGGTTGAAAGTAGATTTCTGCAGGCCTGTATTATAGGTTTGAAATCAGGAGACTTAGAGAACCTATAATAAACTACATGCAGGAAATGTGCCCTTTCTGCAGGGTCACCCCAGATTTTTCACCTTTTGCTGGACCCTATATTTTTGCTGGCATTAGAACGTTATGCACTTTACCCATTCTAAACAATGATAAAGTGCCTGTGCTCCCCTTTCAATATGGTGAATTTAGCAAAACCCCAATTGGCATAGTTTATTTACCAATAAGCCCCTAGTGTATGGTACAAAGTCTTTCTGGCGCTTGTAAGTCAAATGTCATTAGTGTACTGCAGTACCTATTGTGTATCCCACTACAGTGAGAGCGCAAGCATGACCGCAGGCCTACCATTTTTACCCTGGTGTTGTAGTTTTAAACTTCAAATTCGAACAGTCCAAATAACCCCATTTGTCAGGTCAAACCCTTCCTTTAAATATTTGTAAGTTACCCCTATGTATGCCTTATATCCCATAAAGCAAGGTGCAAGCTATTTAAAAACAGGATCTCTAGGAATTTAATGTGAAAAATTACGAAAAGCTATTTTCATTATAGGAAGGTTGGTTGTTCCATAGGAAAACGGTGGGTTACATTATTACATTTAATAATTCTAATGTTGATTAGGAAACTGCTAGAAAATTAATGAAAGAACTATTTTAATAGTTATTAAAATCTAATTCAATGGTTAAGTTAGACTTTTGATAAATATTAATGAAAAGGTACTTTTAGAGAGTTACCTTTCCCCTGCCTAAAGCCTCTAGAGCCCCATTTGTATTTGCTCTTCCACTTCTGCAAGCCAGTAATTATATTTGAATAGGTATGAATATGTGTTCCCAGGAACAAAAAATAAGCTGGATTGAATGGGTGGAGATGTCACGCTGAACATGACAGAATATGCAAGATGGAGCTGTGAGCATCCCTTTTGACATTTTAGTGTTAAATCCTGCAAGACAAGTCTGCAGTGATTTTATAAATAACTTTTGAGGTGCACTTCAAAGAGTGGAAACAGAATGTCAAGTCAATTCTTGTGTATTGACTGTCTAGTTGATGGAAATTCCTTCTTTTGTTTACAAGACTTCTATCTCTGGGTCTATTGTGGATACAATGACTGCCCCAAACTGGATTTTAGTGTTAGATATCGGAAGACACTAGGATTACCATAGTATACTCTCCCCACACTCACAGCACTCAGAACCCAAGTTTACTGTGGTCAAA
Organism: Lissotriton helveticus; assembly: GCF_964261635.1. NCBI lineage: Eukaryota > Metazoa > Chordata > Amphibia > Caudata > Salamandridae > Lissotriton > Lissotriton helveticus. The sequence goes on from NC_136070.1 coordinate 810,388,015, forward strand.
GACTTCCTCTATCTTGAAAATGTCCAAAGAGGGTGGTGTATGCCCCAATAACTTTTACCCTATTGGTAAGAGCTTGCCCAGGAATCATTCTCACCCACTAGCTAATGCTAGGCAAAAATGTGGAATCTCCAGGTACTCACTTCAGAACAGTCCTAGACCTGAGGAATATCAGAAGAGGACAGAACACTCCTAGACCTAAGGAAGGTCAGAAGAGGATTAAACATATTTTCTGTGAACTAGGAACAGCCCTGAAAGGACTGGACATGTCATTTAATTTCCTCCAGACAAGGTAGTAGACTCAAAGGCCATAAGCCTAATCCCCTGTTAAAACTACAGGGACACAACAAACTACAAGAGGCCTTTTCTTGTAACTAGCATGCTGACCCGTGGCAATTGGACCTGGACTGGAACCTGCCTGTCACACTGTGAGGCTCTACGTGCCTCCCCTGAGGTCCTCAGGCATTAGATGTTTTACTCCTGTGGTGGATTGAGACTTAAAGGACTATAGTTAGCAGGTAAAATCTTGAACAAGATGAATCCGGTTGTTGATTCTTTCAGCATCAAATTGCACAAACGTCCCGATCAAATGCGACCATTGACTTGTAATGGCACTTCATGCCTTTCCCGCTAGTCCTGCTTAAAGCTTTAAAACTTCTTATATTCAGTTTCCCGTATTGGACTTTTTACTTTTTGTTTATTAAATTTTACTTTTCTAATTCTGCATGGGATTTTTGTTGTGGTGCATTTGACCATGATTACTGTTTAAATATGATGATAATACTTTACACATTGCCCTAAGTTAAGCCAGTCTGCTCTGCGCCATAACTACCGGTGGGTTGAGGTCAGGTTAATTTAGTAAAACACACAAGATGATGGACGGAATGTTGCACAATGGCAAAACATTCACCCCCAGTCACAGATCTGGGTTTAATCCATTGTTATTTTGCTCACCAAGCCACCCCAGTTCAGACAGGGCCATATGCAAATCAGTCTTGACCCTGTGCCTCATGGGAACAGTCCAGCCCGAACTGCCAAGCCAAGTCTTTCCTGGACCAGCATCAAGCATCCTAGGACCGGTCTCTGGCTATCAGCCATCTTCAGCCAGATCTCTGTACTGGGGTGAATGTATGACATTGATCTGCATTCTGTTCATCAATTGTTGTTTTGCATTTGTCACCCCGAGTGGGATGGGTATGCTCAGACGTGAGTCCCATGCTCTCCACACCACTGGGGTCAAGCTATCCTGGCTGAAGACAGCTGATAGCCAGAAACCGGTCCTAGAATGCTTGATTCCGGTCCAGGAAAGACATTGCTTGGCAGTTCGGGCTGGACTGTTCTCATGAGGCACAGGGTCAAGGCTGATTTGTATATGGCCATGTCTGAACTGGGGTGGTGTGGAGTGCAAAAAAACGACGGATTTAGGCCCAGATCTCTGTACTGGGGTGAATGTATGACATTGATCTGCATTCTGTCCATCAATTGTTGTTTTGCATTTGTCACCCCGAGTGGGATGGGTATGCTCAGACGTGAGTCCCATGCTCTCCACACCACTGGGGTCAAGCTATCCTGGCTGAAGACAGCTGATAGCCAGAAACCGGTCCTAGAATGCTTGATTCCGGTCCAGGAAAGACATTGCTTGGCAGTTCGGGCTGGACTGTTCCCATGAGGCACAGGGTCAAGGCTGATTTGCATATGGCCATGTCTGAACTAGGGTGGTGTGGAGTGCAAAAAAACAATGGATTTAGGCCCAGATCTCTGTACTGGGGTGAATGTATGACATTGATCTGCATTCTGTCCATCAATTGTTGTTCTGCATTTGTCACCCCGAGTGGGATGGGTATGCTCAGACATGAGTCCCAAGCTCTCCACACCACTGGAGTCAAGCTATCCTGGCTGAAGACGGCTGATAGCCAGAAACCGGTCCTAGGATGCTTGATTCCGGTCCAGGAAAGACATGGCTTGGCAGTTCGGGCTGGACTGTTCCCATGAGGCACAGGGTCAAGGCTGATTTGCATATGGCCATGTCTGAACTGGGGTGGCGTGGAGTGCAAAAAAATGATGGATTTAGGCCCAGATCTCTGTACTGGGGTGAATGTATGACATTGATCTGCATTCTGTCCATCAATTGTTGTTTTGCAGGTTAATTTAGTATCTTTTAGGGTTCACCATGACAAGGGTTGAGATTATTCCATGAGGTGGGCAGTTATCCACCTGAATTAATAATCCAATTTAGGCGAAACAGAAGAAAATTGTGCCTAAAAAACTGGTGCAGATCAAAATTCTGATGCTCAATTTGAATTATGGACAGAAAATTAGACATTTATCAATCAAACATTTTTGACAAACTTTCAAATAAGATCATAATGTGCATCCTCTTCATCAAAAATGGTAATAAATGGAGTATTGTCCAAAAGTATAACTTCCTTTAAACTTAAAGCACTGAAATGAAATGAATCTTTATTCAGATGCGATCACAGCCAGAAAAGATAAAATCATGATACAAAATACATTCTTTGTAATTTCATAAATAGTTCAAAATAAAAACGTCTGCCCTGCCTAGGGTAGATATGGACTCCTCCACATACAATATCCAAGGAATTTTAAGTGCATGATCTAATGTCAAACAATCTGAAATGATCTAGCGGTTTAGCTCAGAATCCTCCCTGAACCATATCTTCACCCAACACAACAGGGGCCTCACTGCCACCAGATCGGCAATATAGTTTACTCCAAGTTCTTCATGAGGAAGTACTCGGGTGACATTTATAATTCATCTCAAAAACTAATTTTGGGCAAGCTGTAACTTATGCACTAAGGTGTACCCCATACTTCACTTCTGTATAAACCTTAGAAATACATTTGGACTAATATAACTTTAAAAGCATGCTTAGCGATCATGATCCCAATTTATGGGCATAGCTGGCAATGGCCCCTATGGATTTGTTCATATCACCCAACTTTCCCTCAATTAACGGTTTCCAATTCAGGTTTGCATGAAACAAAGGAGTCAATTAGGATAGCGGACGTACAAAGTCCGTCCGCCATCCTGTCAGAGGACGGGACCGCCCGCCACAGGGGCGGAGGTCCCGTGCCTCGAATTAGGATGCACCCGCCACAGTGGCGGGTGCATCCCGCATTTTTAACATTGCGGCGGACGGTGCTGAAAATGCATGTTGTGCGTTTCAAAGAACATGACAGGCACCGCGCGGTGCCTGCCATGTTGTATTTTGAAACGCAGGGGAGTACCATAGGTACCTCCCATGTGTACCTCCACCCCCCTTCACCCTGGGGGCCCGCAACGGGCCCCCAAAGCAAAGACCGTATGCCTTTTTGTGGCGGCATTGCCGCAACGGAAAGGCATTGCCCACAGCACATCCTAATATGGCTGGCGGTGTCTGATAGACACCACCACCATATTAGACCTTTTCTTTCCCGTCCGCCGCGGTCCCATCCGCCATTGTAATATGGCGGGGGGAAATAGGTGGCGGACAGGCACAGATGGCGGCCGGATCGCCACCGCCTGCATGCCGGTGGCGATCCGTCCGCCATCCTAATCGGCCCCTAAGTTCCCAGATAAGAAAAAGCCAGAACCTTAAAGGTTTTTGGACCTAGTCGACCGAGGGCCAACTTCCAAAACATAAGCTTTAGTAAAGTTTACCATCAGGTCCAATCAGTACTGAAATAGACACAAGCTGTGGTTTGGCAAGACGGCAGCTAGAGGCTGGCGTTGTTCAGATGCAGTGGTGCATATTGGATATCAGCAGCTGATTCTTTCAGAGGCCGGGTTGAGTCATTAATATTTTGGTATTAGCCGTTACTGATGGGGCTCCTGTACTTACCAGGTTGGCCAAATTGGCTATACTTACCCTCTACCCAGATTCTAGGGGCATCTTGGGGCACTGTGGCATTTTTACATTCCTTTTCTCTGCCTCTGCTCAGTGGAGTTTCTCTCCCCCACTTTGCGCTCTGTGATGATTTTCATGGCATTCTTTGACTGCTGGGGGTAGGGGTCAGTTGCCTCCTTGTGTGTCTCTCTGGTGGAATGGTGGAGCCCAGGGGGGCTCACCAGACTACTCAAGGGGCTAGTTCAAAGGCTCCACGTTGACCTTCTGGTGCCTGCGCAGCTGCTGTACAGCGGGAACTGCTGTTTGCAGAGGACCATACTCCTGAGGCATGAACCGGGAGCAACGCAAACCGCAGCTTGAATAATCGCGCTGATATTTTTTAATTGTGCACTTTACTGTGTGGGGGCTCAATTGTTTTAAATCTTCCTGTGTTACGTTTTCTTACCTCGCTCTGCATCTTTAGATCCTCGGGACGCATTGATCAGGATAGGGGAGGGAGTGTGGTTGCCATCTTGTGTTAGGAGACGAGGTCGCAGACTAGTGTTTGCTGACTCGCCTGCTTCCGGGGCCACCATAAAAGACGTCAATCAGGTGCCCGCGCATTACCATACTCCTGAGGCGTGAGCCGGGAGCAACGCAACGCAAACCGCAGCTTGAATAATCACGCTGATATTTTTTAATTGTGCACTTTACTGTGTGGGGGCTCAATTGTTTTAAATGTTCCTGTGTTACGTTTTCTTACCTCGCTCTGCATCTTTAGATCCTCGGGGATGCTTTGATTGGGATAGGGGAGGGAGTGTGGTTGCCATCTTGTGTGAGGAGACGAGGTCGCAGACTAGTGTTTGCTGACTCGCCTGCCTCCGGGGCCACCATAAATGATGGTAGGCAAGCCCGTCTGCACCCGTCCGCGCCGGGTCGTCGCCGGTTGCCGGGATCCCTGCCTCTACCGTTTTAAACCGCATTTCTTATGCGCGAGATGAGCTTTTGGCACAGGAGGTCAAGTGTCCTTCTTTTGTCTGGGACCCAAGTGACGAGGCTTTTCAGTGTACACATTGTGCCTGCCACTTCCAGGCCACGGACTCGCACATCCATTTGGGAGAGGGCACAGTCTTAAAGTTCCTGAGCCTGAACTGTATATCCCTTGCCAAACACCATGGTGAGGTTTTTGATCTTTTAATAGAAGAAGCCCCAGATGTTTTATTTTTAACTGAGACATGGCTTACATCGGACTCGGTGGCTGAATCCTCGTTGGCCCTTCCTTCAGGATACAGGCTGTATAGCATTCATAGGGAGTCAGGCAGAGGGGGGGCATTGCAATCATTGCCAGGGAAGTTTACAACTGCTCTCTCAATAAAGAAAGCATTGTAGGCTGCGAAAGCGCCCTAATCAAGATCACATTGAACTATAATTTCATCCTGACTAGCTTCCTCATCTACCGCCCGCCAGGTCTATCTGGTCCCTTTAGAGACGACTTGCTCAATAAAGTGGCGCATTTCGCATGTAAAATGGCTAATTTCACCATTCTTGGGGACCTCAATCTTCATCTTGATAATTGCAAGACGGCTGAGATTGCTAGCTTCTTGGCAGATTTGGAGGCCCATCAGCTGACCCAACTGGTGCAAACTGGCACTCATCTGGCCGGTCACCTATTGGATCCCATCTTTACATATTTAAGCTCTTGCACAGCCTCTTCGCCCATCCCACATTCTTGGACCGACCATGTTTTGGTCCCCTTTACCCTGTGACTCTTAGTCAAAGGGGCTGTAACTTGTCCTGTTCCCATTCTAAAGCGGCCCTGGCACAAGCTCGACTCGGGCCGCTTCTCGTCTTGGCTGTCTAGTCACAGGCCTCAGGTGACACAGGATATGGAGACGGCGAATTCCGGCTTCAATGAGTGGGTATCCTCAGGACTGGATAACTGCATTCCGGCAAGGTTGGGAGGGAAATTTCGCGGACCGTCAAACTCCCTAGTCGCGGCCAGAAAGGTTTGCAAGCAGCTGGAACGCATATGGAGGCGCTCGTATGATCTGACGGCAAAAAGGAAATATCGTGCCACGATTCAGCATTACCATAAGCTTATACAGCAAGCTCGTGCCAAGTTTGTGGCCGATAAAATCCTGACTAGCACCAACCCTGTTAAAACCATCTTTGCTGTTCTAAAGAGCATGAAAAGCGGAGGGGCTATGGTGACCTCTGTGATCTCGTCAAACAAACAGTGTACTGAGCTGGCCTTGCACTTTGTGAACAAGGTTGATAAGATCTACCTGGGGTTACCCACCCCCATCCCGCCACTGGCGGGGGAGGACTTGGGGATTCTGGGATCAATGGGGATGAATACCTTGTCCTTTCGTCCTCCATTGACTCAGTCTGAGTTTGAGGTTCTCTGCTCTAAGATTAAATCCGGTTCGCCAGCGGACCCACTGACGCCTGCTCACTTCCGCCAATTCCATCCGCTTCTTGCTCCGCTGAACTTCAATCTGGTCAACCTTTCCTTGACCTCAGCGTCTGCCCCCAGGGCTTGGAAACATGCCAAGGTTATTCCCTTGCTCAAAAAACCCTCGCTGGACCCCGCTGAGCCAGCTAATTACCGTCCAGTCTCCCAATTGCCTTTCCTGGCTAAGGTGACTGAATCGCATGTGAATGCCACACTTTCCAGGTTTGTGGAGCAGAATGACATCTTCGACTTATCCCAACATGGTTTCAGGGCCCGGCACAGCACTGAGTCTGCGTTATCGGTTGTCACGGAGACATTCCTTGTGAGGCACGTAGGTTACCTACCTTGTTGAAATCGGCGAAACTAGTAAGTTTCCAAGCTGAGTTAACCCTCCCACTGCCCCTCGAAGCCTGAGAGACCCGCAATAGGAGTCTCTTTTTCTTCTCGCCTATTTTAGGTTTGAGTTTGTGCCTATTGCCGATTTTTGCAATTAGGCTTCAGGAATCTATGATTGGGTGCACGTTAGTGTGTGTAGACCGTCCAATTTCCTTTTTCTGGTCCTGATGAAAACCTGGGATTGATCTCGCATAGGTTGAAACATGTAGACCATCCACATAGACACTTACGGTCATAATCACCCACCAGTATCTTCTCACTATTTTTAATATTGTCCAGTTGCTTATGAATAAAGTTTTTTCAATAAAGTTATACCAGGACAATTTTTAACATCACTCTTCCCTTTTTTTGCACCAATCACTCAAACAAAACAGCTCCACTGTAGTTCAGGTGTCGCAGCACACCCTGGTGACACTCAGTCATCAGGGTGGACCCCAATGATGAAGCATGTCACCAACCAGGTTGGTGAGTGAGGGTTTTTTTAACAAAGGGTAATACTCCTTTGGTTCTAAACACATCCCATTCAGAATCTTCCTTAGATTCCTATGGTGATACTCCATTTTTGTTATATTTATACCTTAGTCCAGGGGACTTGGAGTGTATCCCTTTCACATATGTGAAATAAATCCCTTACTCTCTCCCTTGTTTATACAGACCATCTGGGCCAACCTGGACGTTGGAGACTCGGCGGCCTTGGTCCTGTTGGACTTAAGTGCCGCTTTCGACACTGTCTCCCATGCAATACTTTTGCAACGCCTACAGGAAATTGGCATTAGAAACCTGGCCTTGGAGTGGCTTCGGTCTTTCTTGAAAGAGAGGTCCTTCCAAGTCCATGTCTCACCTTTCCAGTCACAGGAGTTTGCTCTGCGCCAGGGTGTACCGCAGGGTTCAGTGTTAAGTCCCCTATTGTTCAACATTTATGTCCAACCTTTGGCTGTGCTGGCGAGGGATAGGGGCTTGGCACTGGTATCTTACGCTGATGAAACCCAGCTGGTGATTGCTTTCTCCAAAAAAAACGTCACAAACCTGTTGAAGTTTAAGGAGGATCTTGCTGTGATTGCGGACTGGATGGCAGCGAACTGCTTGCAGTTGAACGCTGGCAAGTCCGAGATCCTGCTGTTTGGGAAAGATCGGGGGCCGTGGTCCAAGAGTTATTGGCCCGACCAGCTGAAACCTGCCCCCTTGCCCATCGACACAGTGAAAAATCTTGGCATCTGGTTCGACAGTGAACTAACATTTGACGCCCAATCTAAAGCTGTGGCTGGGATGTGTTTTGGTGTCCTGAGGGGCTTGAAACCGCTGTTGGGCTTTTTCCCCCGAAAGTCCGCCAACTCATCCTCCAGGCGACCATTTTGTCAAGATTGGATTATGGGAACTGCCTATATTTAGGCGCAAACAAGGCTTGATGCTTGATTCCGGTCTGGGAAAGATATGGCTGCTGTAGTTCGGACTGGACTGTTCCCATGGGGCAACAGGGTCAGAGCTGATTTGCATAAAGCCATTATCTGACCCAGGGTGGTGTGGAGTGCAAAAAAACGATGGATTTGGGCCCAGATCTTTTGACTGGGGGAGTGTGTGACATTGATCCACATTCAGTCCATCACTTGTTGTTTTTTGCAATTGCCGCCCTAAGTGCGCTGGGGATGCCCAGACGTGGGTCCCAGGCACTCCACACCACTTGGAGTCAAGCTAGCCGGGCTGAAGAGAGGTGTTACCTCGAAACCGGTCCGGTCCTCGGATGCTTGATTCCGGTCTGGGAAAGATATGGCTGCTGTAGTTCGGACTGGACTGTTCCCATGGGGCAACAGGGTCAGAGCTGATTTGCATAAAGCCATTATCTGACCCAGGGTGGTGTGGAGTGCAAAAAAACGATGGATTTGGGCCCAGATCTTTTGACTGGGGGAGTGTGTGACATTGATCCACATTCAGTCCATCACTTGTTGTTTTTTGCAATTGCCGCCCTAAGTGCGCTGGGGATGCCCAGACGTGGGTCCCAGGCACTCCACACCACTTGGAGTCAAGCTAGCCGGGCTGAAGAGAGGTGTTACCTCGAAACCGGTCCGGTCCTCGGATGCTTGATTCCGGTCTGGGAAAGATATGGCTGCTGTAGTTCGGACTGGACTGTTCCCATGGGGCAACAGGGTCAGAGCTGATTTGCATAAAGCCATTATCTGACCCAGGGTGGTGTGGAGTGCAAAAAAACGATGGATTTGGGCCCAGATCTTTTGACTGGGGGAGTGTGTGACATTGATCCACATTCAGTCCATCACTTGTTGTTTTTTGCAATTGCCGCCCTAAGTGCGCTGGGGATGCCCAGACGTGGGTCCCAGGCACTCCACACCACTTGGAGTCAAGCTAGCCGGGCTGAAGAGAGGTGTTACCTCGAAACCGGTCCGGTCCTCGGATGCTTGATTCCGGTCTGGGAAAGATATGGCTGCTGTAGTTCGGACTGGACTGTTCCCATGGGGCAACAGGGTCAGAGCTGATTTGCATAAAGCCATTATCTGACCCAGGGTGGTGTGGAGTGCAAAAAAACGATGGATTTGGGCCCAGATCTTTTGACTGGGGGAGTGTGTGACATTGATCCACATTCAGTCCATCACTTGTTGTTTTTTGCAATTGCCGCCCTAAGTGCGCTGGGGATGCCCAGACGTGGGTCCCAGGCACTCCACACCACTTGGAGTCAAGCTAGCCGGGCTGAAGAGAGGTGTTACCTCGAAACCGGTCCGGTCCTCGGATGCTTGATTCCGGTCTGGGAAAGATATGGCTGCTGTAGTTCGGACTGGACTGTTCCCATGGGGCAACAGGGTCAGAGCTGATTTGCATAAAGCCATTATCTGACCCAGGGTGGTGTGGAGTGCAAAAAAACGATGGATTTGGGCCCAGATCTTTTGACTGGGGGAGTGTGTGACATTGATCCACATTCAGTCCATCACTTGTTGTTTTTTGCAATTGCCGCCCTAAGTGCGCTGGGGATGCCCAGACGTGGGTCCCAGGCACTCCACACCACTTGGAGTCAAGCTAGCCGGGCTGAAGAGAGGTGTTACCTCGAAACCGGTCCGGTCCTCGGATGCTTGATTCCGGTCTGGGAAAGATATGGCTGCTGTAGTTCGGACTGGACTGTTCCCATGGGGCAACAGGGTCAGAGCTGATTTGCATAAAGCCATTATCTGACCCAGGGTGGTGTGGAGTGCAAAAAAACGATGGATTTGGGCCCAGATCTTTTGACTGGGGGAGTGTGTGACATTGATCCACATTCAGTCCATCACTTGTTGTTTTTTGCAATTGCCGCCCTAAGTGCGCTGGGGATGCCCAGACGTGGGTCCCAGGCACTCCACACCACTTGGAGTCAAGCTAGCCGGGCTGAAGAGAGGTGTTACCTCGAAACCGGTCCGGTCCTCGGATGCTTGATTCCGGTCTGGGAAAGATATGGCTGCTGTAGTTCGGACTGGACTGTTCCCATGGGGCAACAGGGTCAGAGCTGATTTGCATAAAGCCATTATCTGACCCAGGGTGGTGTGGAGTGCAAAAAAACGATGGATTTGGGCCCAGATCTTTTGACTGGGGGAGTGTGTGACATTGATCCACATTCAGTCCATCACTTGTTGTTTTTTGCAATTGCCGCCCTAAGTGCGCTGGGGATGCCCAGACGTGGGTCCCAGGCACTCCACACCACTTGGAGTCAAGCTAGCCGGGCTGAAGAGAGGTGTTACCTCGAAACCGGTCCGGTCCTCGGATGCTTGATTCCGGTCTGGGAAAGATATGGCTGCTGTAGTTCGGACTGGACTGTTCCCATGGGGCAACAGGGTCAGAGCTGATTTGCATAAAGCCATTATCTGACCCAGGGTGGTGTGGAGTGCAAAAAAACGATGGATTTGGGCCCAGATCTTTTGACTGGGGGAGTGTGTGACATTGATCCACATTCAGTCCATCACTTGTTGTTTTTTGCAATTGCCGCCCTAAGTGCGCTGGGGATGCCCAGACGTGGGTCCCAGGCACTCCACACCACTTGGAGTCAAGCTAGCCGGGCTGAAGAGAGGTGTTACCTCGAAACCGGTCCGGTCCTCGGATGCTTGATTCCGGTCTGGGAAAGATATGGCTGCTGTAGTTCGGACTGGACTGTTCCCATGGGGCAACAGGGTCAGAGCTGATTTGCATAAAGCCATTATCTGACCCAGGGTGGTGTGGAGTGCAAAAAAACAATGGATTTGGGCCCAGATCTTTTGACTGGGGGAGTGTGTGACATTGATCCACATTCAGTCCATCACTTGTTGTTTTTTGCAATTGCCGCCCTAAGTGCGCTGGGGATGCCCAGACGTGGGTCCCAGGCACTCCACACCACTTGGAGTCAAGCTAGCCGGGCTGAAGAGAGGTGTTACCTCGAAACCGGTCCGGTCCTCGGATGCTTGATTCCGGTCTGGGAAAGATATGGCTGCTGTAGTTCGGACTGGACTGTTCCCATGGGGCAACAGGGTCAGAGCTGATTTGCATAAAGCCATTATCTGACCCAGGGTGGTGTGGAGTGCAAAAAAACGATGGATTTGGGCCCAGATCTTTTGACTGGGGGAGTGTGTGACATTGATCCACATTCAGTCCATCACTTGTTGTTTTTTGCAATTGCCGCCCTAAGTGCGCTGGGGATGCCCAGACGTGGGTCCCAGGCACTCCACACCACTTGGAGTCAAGCTAGCCGGGCTGAAGAGAGGTGTTACCTCGAAACCGGTCCGGTCCTCGGATGCTTGATTCCGGTCTGGGAAAGATATGGCTGCTGTAGTTCGGACTGGACTGTTCCCATGGGGCAACAGGGTCAGAGCTGATTTGCATAAAGCCATTATCTGACCCAGGGTGGTGTGGAGTGCAAAAAAACGATGGATTTGGGCCCAGATCTTTTGACTGGGGGAGTGTGTGACATTGATCCACATTCAGTCCATCACTTGTTGTTTTTTGCAATTGCCGCCCTAAGTGCGCTGGGGATGCCCAGACGTGGGTCCCAGGCACTCCACACCACTTGGAGTCAAGCTAGCCGGGCTGAAGAGAGGTGTTACCTCGAAACCGGTCCGGTCCTCGGATGCTTGATTCCGGTCTGGGAAAGATATGGCTGCTGTAGTTCGGACTGGACTGTTCCCATGGGGCAATAGGGTCAGAGCTGATTTGCATAAAGCCATTATCTGACCCAGGGTGGTGTGGAGTGCAAAAAAACGATGGATTTGGGCCCAGATCTTTTGACTGGGGGAGTGTGTGACATTGATCCACATTCAGTCCATCACTTGTTGTTTTTTGCAATTGCCGCCCTAAGTGCGCTGGGGATGCCCAGACGTGGGTCCCAGGCACTCCACACCACTTGGAGTCAAGCTAGCCGGGCTGAAGAGAGGTGTTACCTCGAAACCGGTCCGGTCCTCGGATGCTTGATTCCGGTCTGGGAAAGATATGGCTGCTGTAGTTCGGACTGGACTGTTCCCATGGGGCAACAGGGTCAGAGCTGATTTGCATAAAGCCATTATCTGACCCAGGGTGGTGTGGAGTGCAAAAAAACGATGGATTTGGGCCCAGATCTTTTGACTGGGGGAGTGTGTGACATTGATCCACATTCAGTCCATCACTTGTTGTTTTTTGCAATTGCCGCCCTAAGTGCGCTGGGGATGCCCAGACGTGGGTCCCAGGCACTCCACACCACTTGGAGTCAAGCTAGCCGGGCTGAAGAGAGGTGTTACCTCGAAACCGGTCCGGTCCTCGGATGCTTGATTCCGGTCTGGGAAAGATATGGCTGCTGTAGTTCGGACTGGACTGTTCCCATGGGGCAACAGGGTCAGAGCTGATTTGCATAAAGCCATTATCTGACCCAGGGTGGTGTGGAGTGCAAAAAAACGATGGATTTGGGCCCAGATCTTTTGACTGGGGGAGTGTGTGACATTGATCCACATTCAGTCCATCACTTGTTGTTTTTTGCAATTGCCGCCCTAAGTGCGCTGGGGATGCCCAGACGTGGGTCCCAGGCACTCCACACCACTTGGAGTCAAGCTAGCCGGGCTGAAGAGAGGTGTTACCTCGAAACCGGTCCGGTCCTCGGATGCTTGATTCCGGTCTGGGAAAGATATGGCTGCTGTAGTTCGGACTGGACTGTTCCCATGGGGCAACAGGGTCAGAGCTGATTTGCATAAAGCCATTATCTGACCCAGGGTGGTGTGGAGTGCAAAAAAACGATGGATTTGGGCCCAGATCTTTTGACTGGGGGAGTGTGTGACATTGATCCACATTCAGTCCATCACTTGTTGTTTTTTGCAATTGCCGCCCTAAGTGCGCTGGGGATGCCCAGACGTGGGTCCCAGGCACTCCACACCACTTGGAGTCAAGCTAGCCGGGCTGAAGAGAGGTGTTACCTCGAAACCGGTCCGGTCCTCGGATGCTTGATTCCGGTCTGGGAAAGATATGGCTGCTGTAGTTCGGACTGGACTGTTCCCATGGGGCAACAGGGTCAGAGCTGATTTGCATAAAGCCATTATCTGACCCAGGGTGGTGTGGAGTGCAAAAAAACGATGGATTTGGGCCCAGATCTTTTGACTGGGGGAGTGTGTGACATTGATCCACATTCAGTCCATCACTTGTTGTTTTTTGCAATTGCCGCCCTAAGTGCGCTGGGGATGCCCAGACGTGGGTCCCAGGCACTCCACACCACTTGGAGTCAAGCTAGCCGGGCTGAAGAGAGGTGTTACCTCGAAACCGGTCCGGTCCTCGGATGCTTGATTCCGGTCTGGGAAAGATATGGCTGCTGTAGTTCGGACTGGACTGTTCCCATGGGGCAACAGGGTCAGAGCTGATTTGCATAAAGCCATTATCTGACCCAGGGTGGTGTGGAGTGCAAAAAAACGATGGATTTGGGCCCAGATCTTTTGACTGGGGGAGTGTGTGACATTGATCCACATTCAGTCCATCACTTGTTGTTTTTTGCAATTGCCGCCCTAAGTGCGCTGGGGATGCCCAGACGTGGGTCCCAGGCACTCCACACCACTTGGAGTCAAGCTAGCCGGGCTGAAGAGAGGTGTTACCTCGAAACCGGTCCGGTCCTCGGATGCTTGATTCCGGTCTGGGAAAGATATGGCTGCTGTAGTTCGGACTGGACTGTTCCCATGGGGCAACAGGGTCAGAGCTGATTTGCATAAAGCCATTATCTGACCCAGGGTGGTGTGGAGTGCAAAAAAACGATGGATTTGGGCCCAGATCTTTTGACTGGGGGAGTGTGTGACATTGATCCACATTCAGTCCATCACTTGTTGTTTTTTGCAATTGCCGCCCTAAGTGCGCTGGGGATGCCCAGACGTGGGTCCCAGGCACTCCACACCACTTGGAGTCAAGCTAGCCGGGCTGAAGAGAGGTGTTACCTCGAAACCGGTCCGGTCCTCGGATGCTTGATTCCGGTCTGGGAAAGATATGGCTGCTGTAGTTCGGACTGGACTGTTCCCATGGGGCAACAGGGTCAGAGCTGATTTGCATAAAGCCATTATCTGACCCAGGGTGGTGTGGAGTGCAAAAAAACGATGGATTTGGGCCCAGATCTTTTGACTGGGGGAGTGTGTGACATTGATCCACATTCAGTCCATCACTTGTTGTTTTTTGCAATTGCCGCCCTAAGTGCGCTGGGGATGCCCAGACGTGGGTCCCAGGCACTCCACACCACTTGGAGTCAAGCTAGCCGGGCTGAAGAGAGGTGTTACCTCGAAACCGGTCCGGTCCTCGGATGCTTGATTCCGGTCTGGGAAAGATATGGCTGCTGTAGTTCGGACTGGACTGTTCCCATGGGGCAACAGGGTCAGAGCTGATTTGCATAAAGCCATTATCTGACCCAGGGTGGTGTGGAGTGCAAAAAAACGATGGATTTGGGCCCAGATCTTTTGACTGGGGGAGTGTGTGACATTGATCCACATTCAGTCCATCACTTGTTGTTTTTTGCAAACAAGGCTAGGGTCAAGCGTCTGCAGAGGGCACAGAACACTGCTGCCCGCATGCTGATGGCCCTCCCGTACACCTGTTCGGTCTCCCATGTTCTGCAGAAGCTTCATTGGCTGCCGATAGAAAAGCGTATCCAATTTAAGACGCTTTGTTTGGCGCATAAGATCTTAACACCGAAGGCACCGGCTGGCTTGAGGGGACTGCTGCAGTTCTATACACCCCGCCGTCCTTTAAGATCTGCCACCTTAGCACTGGCATGCACCCCGCGTGTTTGGAAAGCCAGAGCTGGTGGCCGTTCCTTCCGCTGCCTAGCTGCGCAACTGTGGAACTCGCTCCCTGGGTCCATCAGAGCAACTCGAAATCATTTTGCGTTCCGGAAGGCCATTAAGACCTGGCTTTTTCCGGCCTAATAGCTGTTTGTCTCGGTTTCGTGTCTGGGAGTTGTTGGTCTGCGCTGGGGCAGCCATGCGCAATATAAATCTAACAAATAAAAAAATAAAATAAATACAATAAAATAGACGCTCCTCTGGTGACAGGCTCACAATGAGAGAGGTGGATGCTTCAGAGAGATTGACTCAGGCTGGCAGGAATGGCAAAAGTGAAAGCAACCAAGCACCAGCACAGGTAACATCTGCTGAATTAAAACTCAGTGCAGATATGAGTGACAGTTCTAACCGGTATCCGAGCAGTCTGGCTGAGACATCCTTTCTGTTTCCTCTAAAACTACTGTCTTTGCAGTGTACCAGTATCACGTCCCAGAGAACTGTGAAGGCATTTTTTTCAGTTTAACAAGCGCAATCTAAATCAACCTCTTCAATCACTATCTGTGTCGGGATCTGTCAATTAAGTGCGTTATTTTAATTGGTCACATCCTTCCCGATGACTTTTTAATGGACTCTGCAGTGAATAATCTTGATTTGAGCAATTCTGTTAAAAGGAAAGAAAAATATTTTCAGTTAGTTAAATGTTGTATACCTGTATCAGAGCTTGATTCTACACAGGCCTCACAAGATTCAACTTTAAAAGGGGCTCTAACTTCATAGAACTCTTTATAACTTTTGCAGTTTGCCATTGCGCCATCTTTGTAAGTATTTTTTGCAAAAAGGGAGTGTGGCCCATTCGGACAGGAGTGGGGTACGGGCCCAAATACTTTGTGAAAAGAGCAAAGGAACCCACACTTCATAGTATTTCACACCATTTTGATTCGGGATGAAAAAAGATAAACAAAGCTTAATATGTTTATCTTGGCGATTAGTTACGCCGTTTTATTCATCAATTCTATCAACAGTAGATATCACTCCAGTCAAGAGAAGTGTCAATGTCTTGAACGTACTGACCGTACACGTACAACATGAAGTTCAAATCAAAAATTGCGTGATTGCACAATAATTTGACGTAACATACATATAAATTGTGAAAACATATAACCAATAAACAATATTCAAAAAACATGTGGTTTCATTTCAAATGAAAGGGGAATTTTTCAATGTATCATTTCATGACATTATCATGCGATATTTAGAAATATTTGACCAAAATGAAGCCTTTCAATGAGCTTCCACACAACAAAACGACCTCTCGGTAGAAATGTTAGCAGGCTTAATGTTCCTAACAGTTTTAACTATTTCTCAAAAACTTAGGACTTGATCCTGTCCGCCAGAATCAAGTCCTAAGTTTTTGAGAAATAGTTAAAACTGTTAGGAACATTAAGCCTGCTAACATTTCTACCGAGAGGTCGTTTTGTTGTGTGGAAGCTCATTGAAAGGCTTCATTTTGGTCAAATATTTCTAAATATCGCATGATAATGTCATGAAATGATACATTGAAAAATTCCCCTTTCATTTGAAATGAAACCACATGTTTTTTGAATATTGTTTATTGGTTATATGTTTTCACAATTTATATGTATGTTACGTCAAATTATTGTGCAATCACGCAATTTTTGATTTGAACTTCATGTTGTACGTGTACGGTCAGTACGTTCAAGACATTGACACTTCTCTTGACTGGAGTGATATCTACTGTTGATAGAATTGATGAATAAAACGGCGTAACTAATCGCCAAGATAAACATATTAAGCTTTGTTTATCTTTTTTCATCCCAAATCAAAATGGTGTGAAATACTATGAAGTGTGGGTTCCTTTGCTCTTTTCACAAAATCTTTGTAAGTATGTCACGAGACACAAGTTTCACTAAAGGCTTTTTTTCCACTTTCATATGGCTCTGAGATTGAGAGTGTGAACTCCTCTTCAGGCTCAGAATCGGAGGGCAAGATTGAGCGAGACAAAGAGAGGGACAAAGAGCATAGCAGAGACTTAACTCAGTTGAAAACTAGCAGCTGTCTAACTAAATCAGTTTCAAGGACCAGAGGAGAGGAAGACGGAAGCATTCTAGAAAGATGGTTGGATCTGACCTCTGACGAACAATCTAGATGCTCAGATCTATGCTTCAGGGAAGCTGGATCAAACACGTCTAAGGAATTATCATGAGATCCTTAGGGGTTTTAGCTTACTCCTACCAATACTACAGTTCTCCTCCAGTCCTCTCCAAAATAATCCCCACAGCTGATCATGACCGATGGTGATGTTTCCCCCATACCAATTCAAGCCTCAACAAATGAACATAATGGTAGTGCTTCTTCCAAATTGCCCTTGGCAGTCTGTAATGCACCAATGATGGCTTCTATATATGATCTGATTCAGTTTCACAGGGAAGAATATAAAAAAGATTCAATGGCCTTGAAAATCTCTCACCTTAAAACGCAGGTTGTTCTTCAAAAGATGGCCCAAAATAAGGCTATAATCCAGAGACACCTCAATAAAATGGAATCTTGCTCTGCAAACTTGATGTGCTAGTTCAGGCTACTCAATCACAGCTGGAGGTACATGAAGGCCAACTCAGGATATGACATCTAAAATGGAGGACGTGGAAAATCAAATTTGACAAAATAATCTTCAGGTCCTTGGGATTCCAGAAGAAAATGAGGGCGATTATGCAAAAGCATACGCTGTCAAACTGTTTAAAGAAGCATTTCCACAGTTTGATGATTAGAATATGGTCTGTTTGATCCAGAGAGCACATCGAGTTCCATTTCATATGGGTGGCAAGCGCAGAACAGTGTAATATCCATGAGCAAATATTGTATATGTGGGTAACTTCATATTTTGATCACTTACTTTTCAAACTGCCCATCCCTGTGATAGCATGCTGGGTTGAATTCTTTGTAAGGTATTACTTCCGTCATGAGACTGTCAAATGCATATGGCAGCTTTGTAAATGTGTACCTTCCTTTCAAAAGGCAGGAGCCACAGTCGCACTTTTGGAGCCAGCTAATCTGCGTATTAACCACATGGGTAGAACTTCTTTTTTACAGGCTCCTATTTAGGTGAAGGATTTGTTTAGCCAACTGCATCTAAAAGACGGGCTTCCTAGCTAGTTGTTGTGCCCAAACATTGTAATAATGTTGTGCTTTAGTTGGTGTTTATGAGGAATAGGCTTCTTCTCCTGAGTGATGAATAATGCATCTTAGTTAGATGATACATCTGCCAGTTAATATATTAGGTGCCTCAGAAACATATTTGTAGTAATAGTCAGCATGTCTAGGATTTGTGGATCTTTGGAACTAATGCTTTTTACTGATCGTTGTTACTGTCATTTATGTTTGAATGAGGGTTTCGCTCCAACTCTTGTCAATGCTATATTTTTATAAGCCATTTATTGTTGCTGTATTTAGGTGGGCACTGTTTACGCTGATGGCTGGAAGCTCTAATTACATTTGTGCTTGTGAGTGTTTTTGTAATAGGATTTTTTAGGTCCTTATTATACTGAATTTGGACAGGAATGGATGGAAGTAGATGATGGGTTGTATGGTCGAGGAGTTGTATTTTTTGCGGTTCGCTGGCGTGGGCTGTACAGAGAGGCTGCTTGTGGTGAGTTTTGTGGGTTGTGTCACATGTGCAAAGCAGGAGACAATGAAAAATGTGGAATTATCAAATGCTTGAGACAATTGTGGCATCATACATATCAGTGTCTTATTCCCTATGGCTAAGTCACTTCAAATGGGGTGCCAAGATCTACACATACTTAGCTGGAAAATTCATGGGATCAGATCAATGAAATATATCAGAGAGGAGCGTAGCAAACTCAAACTGCAATTACTCTGTCTTCACAAGCCTCATCTCACTAAGTTAGAAGTGCAAGAAGATTATGTTCATAAAGGCCCCTCATAAAAAAAAAACACATTAGGCTCTGGAACGCACTGGCTACCGAGGGCAACCCAAAGGTAATTCTGGTGAATTGGTACACACCGATGCTTTAGAGTCTGGGTGTAGCTTGATTTGGGAGTAAGCACTTCTCAAGCCCAGTTTGGGAAAGTACTTACCACCAGATGACATCAAAATCATCTCATTGATATCTGCCGCCACCTCACCTCCATCCTCCATCTCCACTCTTCATCTTCCTGTACCGGCCGCCAGCAGAAGGAAGCACCCAGGCACACAGGCTCCCCATAGCCAATTACAATGCTGCAATGCAGTGTTGTGATTGGTCTGAGTGCCTTGGATCGTCTGTCAGACTGGAACAGGAAGTCTGTGCATGTTCCTGACCAGGCTGAGTAATGCAGCCAGGTAGGAACATGCAAAGTGCGAATGAACTGTTTGGTCGCAGGTAGGAACATGCAAAGTGCGAATGAACTGTTTGGTCGGCCCAAGAGGGCCGGCCAAACGGTTCATGCGCATTTAGGGAGTGCACACCACTCCTTCCCTCCTCTGGCCATCCCCACCTCGCCCTGCCCCAGCAATGACTGTAATAGGGAAAATAAAATGATAATAACTATATGTTTTTATCATTTTATTTTTCCTTTTGAGCAGTGGGGCGACGCTCCTCAGCCTTAGTGGAGGAGCCACCACTGGGTTCTATAACCCCATTTTTCACATTTGATACAAGAATTCTTTTACTTCTCCCTTGATAGGCATGAGGATACTTCTCACAGTATCGTCAAGATGAATTTGTTCACATATCCTTTTGTTTCTCCTAACTTTTCAAACTCTTTCAAATTTCTTTAAAACTTCATCTAGGCCTTCACCTTCTGCAGTCGTCAACTGGTCCCTAGACCTTTGGTTAACCACGATGTGCAAGTCATACTATGTATTCAACCTAGTATGGGCGGCCCTGAGTCCGAAACATACACTTTTCTTGTAATTTGATTCTTTTTTAATATGATTTTTCCACCATGAACCCTATGGGGCATATTTACAAAGAGCTCGCGCCACCGCATCATTTTTTTGACTGCCTCACACTGCTCCATATTTTCAAACTGACGCATTGGACCCAATGCTTCAGTTTGTAGAGGCCTGCATTACTTTTACCTGCGCCAGGTATAATGTATACAGGGTAGTAGTTCCCACGTTAAAAGACACGTAGAACTGACGCCGTGAAATGTACAACTTTTCACTGTGTCACTCTACTACTTGACTGTGTCAAAATCCCAATGTCTTCTCAAACCAGGCGAAAGGACTGATGCACGGCTTTTAACATGGGACTTGCCTCTGTGTTCTGATGCATTGCTGGAGTTGCGTCAGTCTTACGACCTACTCCAGCAATGCTTCACTTTAGTACCAAAATATGTGTCAGAATTTCGGACACATCCCTGAATCCTTGCGCCATGGAGCACTGTATTGTATATACAGCGCATCCATAGCGTTGTTAGAGCATTTGAGGCAGGCGCAAGAAATATTATGCGCAGATGCATCAGTTCTTGTAAATATGCCCCTATGACTTCAATACCAGCTCCTTGGTAACCTTTCAAATTTATATATTTTGGTTCTAATTTGTCATTCGACTACGTGATGACAAAGAAGTCTTTCTGTATTACTGTTTCTAGTGACCATGAATCCACCATCAGTGTTACTTCCTTGTCTATGATCTCAACTCTAGGTTTTGGTTGATTCTTTGATCTTAGAGGACTCACACTGTTATCATCATTATCAGTGCTGTGATTCACATTGAGTACCTTGAGAGTATCATAATTGTTTCCTCCACAGCCACAACTCGCCCTCTACGCAACTCTCTTCATCCTCTCGCAAAATACCCCTTTTTTCTAGAATTCCAGAATTCCTTGCCCACCACATAGCAATTCTTGAAATCACATGAATGCATGTTGCTTCTATATTTGTGACAAGGTCTTATTACCGTTCTCATAACACCCCCATTTGCTACCGTTGACTTAAAGTGGTAGTTCTTACTGACACTGGGAAAAGTGCCCTTTCCCACGGTGTTTATGTCCTCTAGCTATTCAACTATTGCTGCCAAATCCACTGATTTTTTAAAATGTCTAATCATTGCATCTCCTTCATCCACTTCAGAGAATTTTAAATCACTTTAGGAATGTTGATGGCTTTCTTTAGAGACATATATCAAGAATATTGTATGTAATTTGTAAGCAGAAGGGATACCCATGACAAAATATGGCTCTAACAATGGAAGTATTTTTGACATATGGAAGCACCCATAGGAGTTTTTTTTTAATGGGATCAACACATGGGACAGTCAGATTTCAGTGGATTTGCAAACCAAGAAAGGACTTGAATATTTAATGACTGTCTTGTCAGAGCGTATGGTTTTTAGCACCTTATGTGAAAATTGTTATTTAAAATCCAGTAATAAAGCACATTTTTCAAAATGTTCTCACGGCGAGAAATCCACCTCCCCAATCACCCTGTCCCCACCAGAAGATGTCAGACTAACTAATTCATTTTGCTCACTTACCACAACTAAGGCAAATGTTTCCTTGACATATCATGTGGGCACCGTAATATAGAGGATGGATCTAAAATAGACAGTTATCTGTATTGTGATCTTAATCATGGAGTTGTCATGGAAATTCAGCGTTCAGTTAATTATTGTGATGTCATCAGGGTTAAAGTCATGTGGCAACACTTCCTGGGAAGATTCAGGGCAAACAGATCATATGATGTCACTTCCTGCGACAACTTTTATGTCAAAGGGTGTATGATGTCAATTCTGTTACCCCAGGCATTTTGGTTAATCGATGCCCCAAGAAGCAGTGAGGCTTGAATTGCAATTTGGACGCAAGTGAGAGCATGAGGCGTGTGTCCGCTCCAACAGCATGCTCAAGGCGAAGCAACACGGCTTGAATTGTAGTAGGGAAAACAAATTAGCAGACTTCACTACTGCATGGTGTTAGGCGTAAGTAAGTTTAAGCATATTTTAAATACTTCCTTTCCTATGCTTTGGCGAAAAGCAATAAAGGAGTAGATGGCGACAAGCTAATAATGTGTAGTTTTTCTAATTTTATAAAATACTAGCTTTCAGAAACAGGTTTTGGGGTAAAGGAACAGCATTCATTTTCTTAAGGATTTGAAAGTAAAAGTCTTTGGTTGAGGAAATATTGACAGCATACTTTTTATGCTTAGATTGAAAGCGCAGTCATCAGGGTTGTCCCATTGGTGGTGTCCTTGTCCAGCTGGTCGCCATAAAATTGATTGTAGTAAAAACTCCTTGGCAAGTTCCTCGAGAACAGGATGAGGTTTACTTGTAACAACCCAGTTTCATCTGTTGAGGTCAGGCAGCACAGCTTAACTGTTCACAGATATTCCAATATAAATCCACATATGAGCTGGTTGACAACATTCCCTGGAATGCTAAAGGGTGTAAGCATTCCTTAAAGATAAAGTTGCTGCAATATATCTGGCTCATGAGGCTGGGCCCAGTCTCAAGTGCCTCAGATGTCTTCCTGTTCTACCATCAACAGCATGAAATGGGATACAGGTGATGGAGCAAGGTTGAGCACGTAAAGCGACTTGCTTGTACTCAACCCTCTCGAAATAATTTGTAACATACTAATTAACATGTTTCGTCTTACTAATATTGCACCACACGACATTTCTAGTATCTAAGGGAAGCTCGCCTATGTGCTTATACTAACGAGTAACTTCAGTGACTTAATATGGCCGCCGCAACGCGGGATCTGTAATGCGCATGCGTCTGCACACTCATGTGACATGGCGTATTCTCTCTGCTTGGTGGGAAATTCTTGCTTCTGCGCACTAGAACTAAGATGGCTACTCTGTGTGTTAACGTGCTAACACTTGCACTATTGCTTTTACTAAGATGTTCTTTCTGTTTAATAACTAATGCCATAGTTAAAATAAAATAATGGGAATAGAGTAGAGATAAATGGTATACAGTGCATTCATTTAGTTCTTGTTCTAAAACTGTTTCTCTTCTACTTTGCATGTATCATACTTTGGGCCTGACATGTACTTCTGAACTCCATCTTTGGAGGAACTGCGCCTGTGCAGAGAAGCTCAAATCCCTGAATCACTGACATTGAAACCCGGCCAAGTCTTGACTGTCTAGAAGATGCGCCTGGGAGAATGACCTCTCAACCCCACAAGAGGAAGCTGGACTGTACAAATTAAAATACAATGTTATTGATATTGATACATTCACTGCCGGGTGGAATAAAAGTGCATGGGAAAATAAAATTATGGGCGGGAATGCCAATTTCCATATTGAAGTAGATGATCTCATAACTGGTATGGTGTGATGACCTCTCCTCGTCTTTTGACCAATCAAATTGCGGGAATACACGAATTTGCAACACCGGGGGTGGTACACTGCCCTGGAAAATGGTATATCTAAGGTAGGCTTAGCTAGTTAGATTGTCCGACTTGTCCGAATAGGTGACCTGTCACTGACCCAACGCACTCAATAGGCGATCGAGAGCAGAGGTGCTGGCGGAGCACTCTGTCAGAAGATTCGATAACCCAATCGGGGTTCTGGGAAGGAGTTCGATAACCCAATCGGGGTCCGACTGGTTAGCTGTAGAGAGGGGTTTGACGCTGGCATTGCACTTTAGCTGTGGGTGCCTGTCCTGACCTGCGGTGGTCTTATTCTGATCCAATTTGGTCCGTACCTGTCCTGATTATGGTCTGCACCTGTTCTGTCCGGATATATGACGGTACCACGCGTACTTTTACAACGCGTACCGTTACAACGCTACTTTTACCACGCAAGTCGTTACAACGACTTGCGTGGAGGGGCGCTGGATAGTAAATTTTTTAATTTACTATTCCAACTCCAGTCCCCGTGGACTCTAGGTAAAGGAGTTGGATAGTAAATTAATCTATTTACTATCCTGGAGCGCCCCCCAGCGCAAGTCGTTGTATCGACTTGCGTGGTAAAAGTAGCGTGGTAACGGTACCGCGTTGTAAAAAATGCGTGGTTACCGTTGTATACCGTTCTGTCCTGTTGGCACCTGAACTATCGGGGGTCCTGTCCTTTATCCCAGCCTGTGGCCAGGGTTGGTCTTCACACCATTCTATGTAACTATAAATTAATGTGGGTATGTCATTGTACTGTTTCCCGTTTCTTACCCTTCCCATGTTTCAATGCTTAAAGAAAGTCTCGTAATATTTTCACATCATCTTGCTTTAATCATATTCTTTCTAATTGAACAAGCTTTGATTAAGTTGGTATGGACTCTGACATTTAAGAATTTACATAAATAAAGTGTTTAAACCTTTCCAGAGTCTGTGGTTATTTTATAAATGAAATGTTGTTTTATTGCCTATTATTCTAACACCTTTGATCCCTTAGGACTCTAGGTATCGGTGACTAGGATTGGTAAGTCAAATGGTAAAGGTCCTAAATGGTTAATTAAATCCTGGTTGAGCGTAGGTTTACCTGTTCAAAGTGTGTATGTTTTATGGGCCTAGGTGAGTATGGTAAAATCCCGAGCAGGTGAGCCCGCGCTCTATCACAGGGATCATGTTAGTCAGGGTTCCAAACTATGTGGATGTCAGTGTGGTGCAGGAAACAGAAACTGGGGCCTCTATTCTTGTTTCTCAGCTTTCCTTCCTGCATTCCTCTCTCCGCATCAGGCCCTTTCCATCCTTACTTGTTACAGCCCTATAGGTAGGTATGTATTGCAGTATATTAAATTGGCTGCTATACATCTCACTGCTGCACTAGACTTATCTTTTGACCGTGCTCGGCAACAATATGCTGGTCAATATTCAAATGTAAACTGCAGTGACCAGGTAAATACAAAAATGCAGGTGTAAAATGTCCCTGTATTCTCTGTGGACCTATGTGAACAAATACTAATTAAACATTCATGTGCGATGTACCACTCCCAGTGCGCGAGGCCAGTGGCATGGAAAATACACTTTGCAGGTCACTAATAAGATTCGGTTTCAAGTTTCTCTGATGTTGTCTGTCTGAGAGAAAGACAGACTTCCCCTTTCGGCCTCCTGCTGCCTTTCTTATCTGCCCTCACCCTCACCCTCTCCCGCCCTCCCAGCTAATGTCCATTCCGCCTCCTCCCCGCCTCTTGTAATGAGATCCCCGCTCCCTCGTGATATTGATTAAGCAGAAGCTGAGAGGTGAAGGGATCATCTCCCCACAAGATACAGCGCTGCCACCCTTTCCTGGGAATGTCCCTGGGTCTGCTCTCTGCGTGCCCCGGCCTCGCAGTCAGCCTGTTTGTCTCGGACCTGCTGCCCAGGGGCAGCTCTCTCCCCAGGGGTCAGGGCATACCAGTACGATCGTATTTCCCACGATCCTTAGAGGGTTTAAGGTTCATGCCTGACAGGGCAAACAGGGCTGGATATGAGGTCAATAGAGGGGGTGGTGTTCAGAGTTCACCGTCACAGCCACAGACGGGAGGCAGGATATGACGCAGAACGAGGCATCTTTACATACAGCTCACAAGGCTTTTCAGCTGGGCCTCAAGCGACGCAACGTAAGTTACGTAACTCTTCTACCTTCATCGAACGTGAAGGCGTTCGAGGCCGTCTCTGCTGTGTTTGGAACCTCCAACCTGCTGTGTACACACAGGTCTGCACTCTGCATACCACAGAGGCGTTCGTACCACAGAGCCATCACCAAGTTCAGTACTCGTGCTCAGTCATATATTTTACTACAATGCAAATCTGTTGAACACTGATCTCTTGTGCAGCAAGGGTAACTAGCCCCACCCAACTATAGTACTGGGATAGTAAACTCTGCACATGCGTTCTGTTTTACAAAGGGTCACAAGACATCTGAAGATACTAAGTCCTCAATCACCCTTATTAGTGGAGTCGTTTTAGCACTTTTCTAAATGTCACTACTGCCCGTCGACAGAGGGAGCAGCTCGGGTGTGCTGGGCAAAGCTGAAAGTCTGATGAATTAGTCCATCGGACATAAGGCATGAAATACTGTTCAGACAGGGTTCATGGAGTCACATAGTAGGATTGTGTGTCAAACCTGGAGGCAAGGCTCATTTGGGTTTCTTGATCATAATATACATAATATTCACCAGCAGAGTATTGTAGTTAGTAATTAGTTCATTTTTCCATGCCATGACATCCATGCATCACATTACCCTCCTCTTTATGCCCATATGTCTGCCCACACTTCTATGTCCAAACACCCGTCTATTCTCACTCATCTATCCATGCACTCGTCTGTTTATTCCGACCCTCCCATCATAACACATTCATCCACCCTCCACAGACACGTGCCCATATCTACACATCTATTAGCCCATCCCCAAGCAGTCATCCTCCAAGCAGAAACCTACTCATACTCACACCAATACCTTCATCCATCAATACTCAAAAAATAATTAACAAATGTACCCACACTCACCCCGGCCCCCCGTTACTCCCACTAGCTGTGGGGACCGTGTTTTACTGGTAATCACAGTGACGTGAGTTAAGCGCAGGTGTAGTCATTAAATTCCCACAGATACCATACCCGTTTTCAGGTAGGTGATATACCTCATGTCCCTCAGGTGCGGTTACCTACCCTGCGGCCTTCGGCGAGATCCAGGGGAGTCAGCCAGGACTTGGGAGAAGATTGATTACTGTTCTTTTAAACTGGGGCAGGAAAGAGTGTGGGGGGGCAACAAGTGGCATTTCAAGGCAGGAGCATCAATTCTAATATCAGGTGGGAGGGCACTATACAAAAGTTCCTGGAGTATGAGTAGCACCAGGTCGGCGAAGACTGCCTTGGCGGAAGTGCGGCCCCCGGCCAAGCAATAGATAGGGGGGTTAGTGAGAGTACTGAACATTTTCGGTGGTGTCCATGCAGGACGTTGTGGCGCCAGTGTCGGAAATGTGGGCCGTGACAATTGTGGACGTACACGGCAGTGATGCGAGAAACATTTTCGACATTGGAATATATACATTTGAATGTATTTTTTTTTTTTAAATGTATGTATTAAGCACTGGAACTTGAATGCTAGATACCCCGAGGCTCCTCTCATTTCGAGGACTCTATGTCCCTGAAATTACCTACTCTATAGTACTCGGCCTGACACCCTCACAGAACAGAGTGACATGCATAGACAGGTCTGTCATGTAACAGACTCTGCTTTAGACCTACTCGCTTTTCAAACATACTTATATTTTATTTTATTTTTAAAGTTTTATAAAGCGCTAGCTTGACCCGTAGGTATCAGAGCGCTTTACATACACACAGTAAACAGCAGAAGGACATTACATTACATAGTAGGCCGGCAGTAAGGAAGCAAACCACAGAAAAAATACAGCATGAGAAATAAATATGCAGTGCAGCGGAGGGGGAGAGAGCAATAAAAGAATAGGTGATAATGACATAGTCCGGTCACCTACTATCCTTGAATGTCCAGAGAGAGAGGAGACAACTCGGATAAAGAAGACTAGGTTAGTTGACGTTGGTCATGAAAGTATTTGTTTAGGAGATGAAGTTTCAGGTCCCTTTTAAAACAGGAGAAGGAGGGGTTGCAACTGAGGACTCCAGGGAGAGCGTTCCATATCCTGGGAGCGTTGCCAGAAAACGATAGGTTTTGGGTGGATTTCTTTTTCAATTTCGGAGGAATAAGGAGTGAGTTGGAGCTTCTTAGCGTTCTGGATTGACCTGCTCTTATCAGTTTGTTATTTAAGTAGTTGGGGGCAGGAGAGTGAAGGGTTTTGTGTGTGATGCTGGCCAATTTATAGATACATCTCCCTTCCATGGGAAGCCAATTGAGGCAGTTGAGAGCTGGAGTGATGTTTTCAAATCTTTTAACTCCAGATACGAGTCGAGCGGACATGTTCAGCACTGCCCTTGTGACTGACTGTCCAGCCCTAGACAACTTTCAGAAAGTGCCCGAAAGTCTCAATGTGACTTGCTGCTCCTCACGCTCATAGGCCCCAGACAATCCGCAGCTATTCAGTGGAAGAGCTTAACATACAAAAGGGTTACTCGGACTCCATCTGGGGACGGAAGTGACGATAAAACATAAATACTTTTGCTGTCCAATCGAAATTTACCGAACTGCGCATTGCTTTGCCGAGTGGACTGGAGAGGTAAACATCTGCCGTTCAGTGCAACCTTAAACCACGTCACACCGAACAGTTTGTTTTATGAATCAAGGCGTGTTGTCGTTTTTGCATTGCCGTGTACTATTTTTCTGATGATAAATGTTACCGATTGAGGGCATTTTATAACCGTTATTTATGTATACCTTTCTACGCCAGTTCTTTTGTACACCGACCTAGCCCCCACTTTTAACTACGTTTACTCCACAAATGAAAATGTTATAAATAAATAATCTGTTTTTAAAAGAAGAGCCGGACTCTCGCCTTCTTCAGCAGTACAAAGCGGAACAGGATAGGTCATTAAGGGAGGCACCTGTCAGCTCCCTATGGATTATTTAGGAAATCTATTGTTTTCACTTCAAACCCGCTGACTGCCGCTCGCTATTCACCGTCTTCTGGAGCCCTCATCCCTTGGCAGGTCCCGCAGCAAAGTCCTCGGTGACTTCCTCTGACTCCCGCCCCGCCCCTTCCCTGGACTGGCCGCCTCTCCCACAGGTGTCTAATCCTTTGAAAGCCAAACTCTTTTATCTGCAGGGCAGGGCTGGGCCTGTTCAACCACAGCCCCGGCGGCTAATCTCCTGTCTGGCTCTCTGAGAGCAAAGCGACCTGTGCGACCCGTGTCTGGTCACCTGCAGCCCGGGGGCTGACTGGGCAGGAGCTGAGCTGACCCAGGCGAGGAGCGGCCCTCGGGCGCCACTTGGAGGAAATCCCCCCAATTAGGAAAATAATTCAGTGCCAGAATCGGGAACAAAATAGTCCGTTTTAGGGCATACAATTTTCAATTTTGTAAGTTTAGAAGGTGCCATTTTCATTAGTTGTCCCTCTCTTTAGTGGACTGTACCTTAAGTATTAATATCGTCGTTTATTTTCCTCACAGGCGTTGCAGAGTACTATTTTATCACTTTTGGGATACTTTTTTCATTCTGTGCGGAATAATCCCGAAAGAGGCAACAGAAAACCTGTATCATGACGGATTGTTTGCATACAACAAAAAACGGTGTTTTGAATGTAAAAAAACACACAAGTGGAAGTTAGGCAGTGGGCGGGCGGACCAGGGTGTGTGGCTTGGGGGTGGAGCTAGATGGCAAACATGTAATAGGATCCAGATTTTCTTGGTACGTATAATAGAGACATTTCAGTTATCTTTCGCGTATTCTTGTATGCATGCACAAAAGCATACCTTTAATATTTAACATATGTGCAGATTGCCTGTGCACAAATAACGGTACGAACAAAATGTAGAATTATGGTACTGTATACAATTATGACTAATGTGGTCAGTTTGATTTTCTATTTTTTTTTTTACAATTAATTAAAATTGAAAATATTTCGGTTCTGAAAATGTCAGGCTGAATTAGACATTAACAAGGTCTAGAAGGGGTGGTGGTCTTGGGAGTGTTAGTCAACCTCGTTCTGCCATTTTTACGGGTAGACATTTGCACCCTTTTTAGGGCTCGGGCCTACGTCACCACGAAGTGGGGCGGAGCTTCCGAGCTCTTATGCATTAGAAAAAAAAAAGAGTCTTTAGGGCCTCGGGAAAGACACATTCCTTAGTTTTTTCTTATCTGAATGTTGATTGGTCGTCGCGGTGCTGTTTTTGTAGTAGTCTTGATGCCATAGGGCATTAGGCGTCCATGTTGGCATATTCTCGGCGGTTTCGCGCTCGGCCGTCCATAAATATCAATTAGGAGCTGTCAGGGTGGCCGTGTAATGCATTCCAGATGGTGTGCGCGCGTTCACCATCGAGCACTGCGTTTGTCGGGCACGCGTCCTCCTCACGTGCACACAGGCATAGCGAGTGTCCTCAGGCGATGTCTGCATTTCGATTATAGAAGAATCTAACCTATGTCTTAGTGACATGTCTCTAGATCTCAAATGTATTTAATTTTCTGCACTTGGTGAATGGCCTGGTGTGGGGACGGGAGAGGGTGGCAATGCTTTCGGTAGATAAGGAAATGGTGGCCGTTTTTTCTATTTAAGATCTCTTTCGTTATTACTGGTCACGCCTGCTACTGTACGCTACAGCAGCGGCCTTTCCCTGTGTACATCTGCGCTTTCGTGAGACAGACAGGGCGAGGGGCGTCTGGCTCACTGCAGGCCTGTGGCTTTCCAGGCTCAGTGGCGGGCTGAAGGAAGATTCTCGGCCAGCCCTCAGGCTCTGCACGTGAAGGTTCAGACGAGAACCCTTTAAAGTCAAAAACCACAAGCAAGAGGGAAGGCCAATAAACTTGTGAATAAAGTTCGCCCTTTAAAAATCAGAATTACCTCCGGGAATTTGTAATAGAGGGGACGGAGGGGCGGCGGGTGGCATCGTCTCCGGCAGAGATGGGCTGCCCGCGCCTCCGCAGTCTGCCGAGGGTTGAAGATGGGGCCGGATTTCAGTCAGAGACCGTGGCTGGTCAACGAGAGCGGGAGAAGCGAGGCGCCGCGAGACGCACAGGAGCCTGGAGCAAGGTATTTACATGAGCGTAAGAGCAGACCGACAAACTACCAGAGATCTCGCTCCATCTGTCCCGTTTCATCTCCGCCAGAGCTCCACGTCAGTCAGTCAGTTCATCTGCCTGCCTGCTTGGGTTATATGCACCTCCCCCAACCCTCGTTGTACCTGAGCTAATATCCGTCTCCGCCAGAGCTCCACGTCAGCTGTCCGTCTGCTTGTTTTATGTCAACATCCCTGTCATTGTATGCGTGTTTTTTAAATCCGTCCACCGTGCACGTCAGTCAGTCCGTCTGTCTACATGCGTTGTATATACCTCCCTGCCCCCACCTCCAAGTGTATCGGTGCTAGTATGTATCCCCGCAGACCTGCAGGTCAGTCAGTACCTCCGTTTGCCTGTTTGTTATCTGCCTCCCTCCCTGCCACCCACCCCATTGGGTACCCGTGCTATTTCCCCCTGTCAGAGCTCCATGTCAGCCGTTCTGTCTGCCTGCTGTTTTTAAGGCAGCCGAGAGTGTACCTGTGCTACAATGCAAACACTCAGACGTCGGTGTGTTCGTGCACACGTCTCTGACGTGACCTGGCTGCATGGTGCGCATCTGTCTGCACCATTGGCGCACACAATCCCACTAGTTGTCAGGGCTGTATGTCTGTTTAATAGCAGCCATGCTACATCTGCATGTCTAGGGCGTGTTTAGCTATAGTTTATTTCTATACTGCGTATCTCTCTATAGTGTAAGCCCGTCTACACTGCAGGCATGCCTTTATTGGATGCTTAACCGCGCTTTATCCCGTTATCATATATCTGGCTACAGTTAATTGTATATATTTACTATACCATTAGCTTTGATGTAGGTCTTTACTGCATGTAGAGCTATATGTGCTTGCATCTTTACTATAATATCTGACTGCATTCCACGTATGTGTATAACAAACTACGCAGTATATCTGGCTATAGAGTATATATAGCTGTAACATCTATACATTTACTACATGTATGGCTATAATGTTGCTAAAATCCATGTAATTAAGGCATTGCTCCAGTAACGTGGGGATTCAGTGGAAGCGTAAAGGCAGTCCTGCAACATAGGGGATTGTCAAATAACTTAATATCCAAATAATTAACTAATAGGTAGCCACTGTCAGAGACGTCCATAGCCTAAAAGGAACACATGGGTTAAACAGTGGGCACACAGCAATGCTACATGAGAAAGAACTTTTGAGTTTGGAGGACCAACACTACAATGTTGGTTATGCCTTTCATGTAGTGAGTAGAGTAGTGAGTAGAGTAGTGAGTAGTGAGTAGAGTAGTGAGTAGTGAATAGAGTAGTGAGTAGTAAGTGCAGAGTAGTGAGTAGTAAGTGCAGAGTAGTGAGTAGAGTAGTGAGTAGAGTAGTGAGGTGAGTAGAGTAGAGTAGTGAGTAAAGTAGTGAGTGCAGAGTAGTGAGTAGAGAAGTGAGTAGTGAGTAGAGTAGTGAGTAGTGAGTTGAGTAGTGAGTAGAGTAGTGAGTAGAGTAGTGAGTAGTGAGTAGAGTAGTGAGTGGAGAGTAGTGAATAGTGAGTTGAGTAGTCAGTGCAGAGTAGTGAGTAGAGTAGTGAGTAGAGTAGTGAGTAGAGTAGTGAGTAGTGAGTAGTGAGTGCAGAGTAGTAAGTAGTGAGTGCAGAGTAGTGAGTAGAGTAGTGAGTAGAGTAGTGAGTAGTGAGTGCAAAGTAGTGAGTAGAGTAATGAGTAGAGTAGTGAGTAGGACATCACAGGCAGCAGCTGTGCAAGCTTCTTACACTCACAAGGAGACCACAGGCAGCTGAGGTGCAATCTTCTCCCACTCACAAGAACGACATCACAGTCAGCAGCAGTGCAAGCTTCTTACACTCCCAAGGAGACCACAGGCAGCAGAGGTGCAAGCTTCTCACACTCACAAGAAGGACATCACAGGCAGTAACGGTGCAATATTCTCACACTCACAAGGAGATCACTGGCAGTACACACCACATGAACACGCTCCATAACACATAGCAACAATACATTGGCATTACAATGCCATTAGCTCAAACTCAAATAAATCCGAGCCCGATTGCATTTCTAATGCTTGTTTCTTTCTGAAATCTTCTCAGTATCTCTGTCTTCTCAAATGTCTTTAACCTGTCCTTTCGCATCCTTTCTTCGCCCCCCTTCACTGTTCTCTTTCACATCCATAAATGTACTCATTCACTCTCTCCTCATCTGTAAACACACAATTTTCTTTCGTCAAATTTTCAGCACACGCCTACCCCCTATATAGTTATAATAAAAATTGTCAAATATAAAACCATGGGCTAGATGTAGGTAAACAATATTTACCGACTCTTAAATATCGAATTTTACCGATTCGGTATTTAAGAGTCGGTAAATATGAAGGGGGGGAGATGTAGGACAATCCAGATGTTTTTTTACCGAATCGGTAAAATTCGGTATTTACCGATTCGGTAAATACCGACCGGTAATGCCCATTCATTCCTATGGGCTTTGAAGCCCATAGGAATGAATGGGCATTACCGATTCGGTATTTACCGAATTTCACAAGGGTGCAGGGGGTGTCACTTTGACACCCTCTGGCCCCCCCAAAACAGGCTCGGGTGCCATGTGGCAGGCATACATGCCCCATGGGCAGGTCTGCCTGTCACATGGCAGAGGTGTGCATGCACACATGTGCATGCACACCGGAATCGGTATTTTACCATCAAATTGGATTTGATGGTAAAATACTGATTCGGTAAGGCTTGTGGGACTCAGAAGAGTTCCACCTACATCTCAAATTTACCGAATCGGTAAAAATACCGATTCGGTAATTTACAGAATCGGTAAATTTACCGATCGGTAAATTTACCGATTCTGTATGAAATTGCCCCCTACATCTCAAAATCCATTTACCGGTCGGTAACGGCCGAAATCGGCCGTTACCGACCGGTAAAAGCCTACCTACATCTGGCCCCATATGCGCTGTGCACTCTGCTGAGAGGCCAGGGATTGGATGTGCATGTTTGTGTCCCAATGGCAAGCACAATGAGAATCTCACACTGCTGTCTTACGAAAGTCCAAAGCTAATAAATCTTACCCCACCATCCACGCCATCAACCCACCCATATCACATAGCCTCGTTTGTAAGACCATAGATATGACACCGCCTACTGATGCAGATGTACCCTGGGCCAAGAAGTAATTAGAGGGAACTCAGACATAGCTCAAGAGACCCAAATACGGAAGTGGAGGAAATGGGCAGGGGCCTTCCCATAGGGAATTAGCATAAATGTAGTGTTTACAGCTTAGAAACAATGCTTCACAAAGTGTGCATGTTACAGAGGGAGTATTTGGCAAAGACAGAACTTAACTGGCTACTTTTTGTTACAAGGCCTAAAGGCACAATCAATGGACACCATGTAGGAGGTGTAGCAGACATTGCCACGTTGTGGGGTTAAATGGGTTATTGGGGATGGGCACTTTATTATGTGTGCCACTTCTTGGCATCCCTCAGACACGTTTGGCCTGCTGTGCTAAAGAGAGGGGTGCCAAAGAATACCTAAACCTTACCCAAAGTATCACAACTTCTCCACTGCACCACATGGCAGACTTGCACAAGAATCAACTGACAAGGAAGTTGGTAAGACTGACCGTTCTCAATTCAGAGCCCACAAGCGTATTTTAATTCACACTAATAAAGGATTTAAACATTTTAAGAAGTCTGAAATCGGCTCGGAAAGAAGATAAAACAAAAAGAAACCCTACACAAACGTCTACAGAGCAGGGCCAGCTTTAGGCATGGGCAAATTGGAGCCAGGCCCAGAGAGGCTTACTTCAGATGGGTGCACTGAGCTTACTTACTAAATTGCTTTAAAAAAAAAAAATCATTTTTTAGGAAAAGCCCAAGTACTGTGCCCCACATGGTTTTCACAAACACACAGAACATACTCACCACATGAGATTGCAAAACTGGGGTCAGAGTCCCCAGTACCTTTTCACTTCTCCTGACTAGTTTCGAGCCAAGATACCCACACTAAGGGGCCGATTAGGATGGCGGACGGAAGTGCCTCCGCAGCACCGGAGTATGCGGAACATGCCTATTCTCCGTCCACCCGTCGCGGACACTCCGTCCGCCAGATCAGGATAGCAAATAGAGGTCAAAATCCGTCCGCTGCGGTAGATGACGGTCCGCCGCGCAACCTCACCCAACCACGCAGCGGACGTAAGCAATCCAGATACGCCGCCGTACGGACTGACGTCTACGCCCGTCCACCAAATCAAGATAGCGGAAAATACACATAAAAGCGCCGCGGAAAAACAACCTGCCTGAACACAGCGGATTCACCACAGCGACCATACCCACCACGAGCCGCTCGCCGACATGGACCCTGCACTACACGCATACCCGATACTCTACGCGATCCACCACATCCTAGTCTTGGCCTACCATCGAGGACGACGCAGGTAGGCTACAAACATTTCGCTGCCTGGTGAGGAGTACCTGCAAGGGACGTGACGTAGAGAGGGGGGAGTGACATGTAGCGGAAACGACAGATACGTGTGGAGGGCACCACCTGCAAGGCTCGTCACCCAGGTAGGGGGGGAGTGGCATGTAGCGGAAACGACTGATTCATGTGGAGGGCACCACCTGCAAGGGTCGTCACCCAGGTAGGGGGGAGTCACATGTACCGGAAATCACTCAGTCGCGTGGACGGCAGCACCTGCAAGAGTCGTGACCTAGGTAGGGGGGAGAGACATATATCCGAACACACTGCCTTGAAGGAAAAACAAATACACACCAGCATCACACACGCAAGAATGACTCCGACAACCCACGACACATGAATGACAACTTTATTTACACATAATCGGGGTAACATCACAGTGTAGGCTCGAGCATGGGCAGTGTGGACACCAGAGCAGGTACATCAGAGGCAGTATATCACAGGGCATACAGCAGCATGAGAAAAGCAACAGGGCAGTGTGGACACCAGAGCAGGTCCATCAGAGGCAGCACATGAGAGGGGCTAAGTGCACCAACAGTCCTTGGCAAGGCACAGGTCCATCAGAGGCAGCACATGAGAGGGGCTAAGTACACCAACAGTCCTTGGCAAGGCACAGGTCCATCAGAGGCAGCACATCAGAGGGGCTAAGTGCACCAACAGTCCTTGGCAAGGCACAGGTCCATCAGAGGCAGCACATGAGAGGGGCTAAGTGCACCAACAGTCCTTGGCAAGGCACAGGTCCATCAGAGGCAGCACATGAGAGGGGCTAAGTGCACCAACAGTCCTTGGCAAGGCACAGGTCCATCAGAGGCAGCACATGAGAGGGGCTAAGTGCACCAACAGTCCTTGGCAAGGCACAGGTCCATCAGAGGCAGCACATGAGAGGGGCTAAGTGCACCAACAGTCCTTGGCAAGGCACAGGTCCATCAGAGGCAGCACATGAGAGGGGCTAAGTGCACCAACAGTCCTTGGCAAGGCACAGGTCCATCAGAGGCAGCACATGAGAGGGGCTAAGTGCACCAACAGTCCTTGGCAAGGCACAGGTCCATCAGAGGCAGCACATGAGAGGGGCTAAGTGCACCTACAGTCCTTGGCAAGGCACAGGTCCATCAGAGGCAGTACATCAGAGGGCATAGAGCAGTATGAGAACAGCAACAGGGCAGTGTGGACACCAGAGCAGGTACATCACAGGGCATAGAGCAGTATGAGAACAGCAACAGGGCAGTGTGGACACCAGAGCAGGTACATCACAGGGCATACAGCAGTATGAGAACAGCAACAGGGCAGTGTGGACACCAGAGCAGGTACATCACAGGGCATACAGCAGTATGAGAACAGCAACAGGGCAGTGTGGACACCAGAGCAGGTACATCACAGGGCATACAGCAGTATGAGAACAGCAACAGGGCAGTGTGGACACCAGAGCAGGTACATCAGAGGCAGTACATCACAGGGCATAGAGCAGCATGAGAACAGCAACAGGGCAGTGTGGACACCAGAGCAGGTACATCACAGGCAGTACATCACAGGGCATAGAGCAGCATGAGAACAGCAACAGGGCAGTGTGGACACCAGAGCAGGTCCATCAGAGGCAGCACATGAGAGGGGCTAAGTGCACCAACAGTCCTTGGCAAGGCACAGGTCCATCAGAGGCAGTACATCAGAGGGCATAGAGCAGTATGAGAACAGCAACAGGGCAGTGTGGACACCAGAGCAGGTACATCACAGGGCATAGAGCAGTATGAGAACAGCAACAGGGCAGTGTGGACACCAGAGCAGGTACATCACAGGGCATACAGCAGTATGAGAACAGCAACAGGGCAGTGTGGACACCAGAACAGGTACATCACAGGGCATACAGCAGTATGAGAACAGCAACAGGGCAGTGTGGACACCAGAGCAGGTACATCACAGGGTATACAGCAGTATGAGAACAGCAACAGGGCAGTGTGGACACCAGAGCAGGTACATCACAGGGCATACAGCAGTATGAGAACAGCAACAGGGCAGTGTGGACACCAGAGCAGGTACATCACAGGGCATACAGCAGTATGAGAACAGCAACAGGGCAGTGTGGGCACCAGAGCAGGTACATCACAGGGCATACAGCAGTATGAGAACAGCAACAGGGCAGTGTGGACACCAGAGCAGGTACATCACAGGGCATACAGCAGTATGAGAACAGCAACAGGGCAGTGTGGACACCAGAGCAGGTACATCACAGGGCATACAGCAGCATGAGAACAGCAACAGGGCAGTGTGGACACCAGAGCAGGTACATCACAGGCAGTACATCACAGGGCATACAGCAGTATGAGAACAGCAACAGGGCAGTGTGGACACCAGAGCAGGTACATCACAGGGCATACAGCAGTATGAGAACAGCAACAGGGCAGTGTGGACACCAGAGCAGGTACATCAGAGGCAGTACATCACAGGGCATAGAGCAGTATCTGAGGCACCACAAGTACGAATCACCAACAACCCGTAACAAGGTCCACAGCAGTGGAAGACTGTGTACAATGGACAATTCACACACCATGTCCAATTACATGTGAGTGAAGACAACAGCACCTTACATCACACTATCAGGTGGATTGCGTGAAGTTCCTGCATCGGACAGACTGGCAGCACCAGAAACCGTAGTGTGACACACAGCCACAGATGTAGTGACTGACACGTGAGCCACAGACCCAGACAGACTGCCAGCACCTGAAACAGGAGTGTGAGACACAGCCACAGCCCGAGTGACCGACACATGGGCCACAGACCCAGACAGACTGCCAGCACCTGAAACAGGAGTGTGAGACACAGCCACAGCCCGAGTGACCGACACATGCGCCACAGACCCAGACACACTGCCAGCACCTGATACAGGATGAGGCACAACTGATACAGTGCCACTACATGATGCATGACAGCAAACAACAGACACAGTGCCACTACCTGACACATGCGAGTCAACTGCAGCGGCGCCACTGGGACCACTGAAATGATGAGCCACAGGGCTGTATGGGCCAGGAGGCAGGGTGGCTCTGGGAGCGGGGGATAGTTGCAATTGGCCGACATCGGGTTGGCCATGTGTCAATGGTGTGTGTTTCCGTTTCTTGGTGACATGTGACTGCACCCTGGACAGGACAGGACTGGCAAGTAGGCCTGACTGGGTAGAAATATCACCCACCATGGGAGGCGAATCTGCTGGCGGGGGAATGCTCTCTGGGGACGTGCTTGAGCCAGCTTGTCGTTTGCTGTGTGGCTGCCTTCTGGCCTCTGCAACATGTGGCATGGGGGATGCTACTACAGGGTCAACCTCCATGCGCTCCTGACGGGCCCTGATGGGAGTGGAGGTAAGGGGTGACTCCACTGCGGAGACATCTGTATTCCGTTTCCCAGAAAACAGCAACCGCAGTGCATCAAGGGGTGATGTATGCCTGTCCTTGACAGCACCACTGTCCATGGGAGATGCCTTTGCCCTTGGATGTCCTATTTCCGTAGGAGGAATTATGTCTGTGGGTCTTCCCTGTTCCCTGGATGGTGCCCTGTCCCAGGCAGCAGACTTGTCTTTGGTGTACACATCCCCAGGACACACCTTCTCCCTGTGTGTGTCCCTGCCCCTGGGAGTGTCCGTGCTCTTCTTAGGTGCGTATGTCTTTTGACTGTCCTTGTCTCTGCCCTTGGGAGTGTCGCCTTCCTTCCTAGTCTCCCTGCCCTTGGGAGTGGCTCCTTCCTTCCTAGTCTCCCTGCCCTTGGGAGTGGCTCCTTCCTTCCTAGTCTCCCTGCCCTTGGGAGTGGCTCCTTCCTTCCCAGTCTCCCTGCCCTTGGGAGTGGCTCCTTCCTTCCTAGTCTCCCTGCCCTTGGGAGTGGCTCCTTCCTTCCCAGTCTCCCTGCCCTTGGGAGTGGCTCCTTCCTTCCCAGTCTCCCTGCCCTTGGGAGTGGCTCCTTCCTTCCTAGTCTCCCTGCCCTTGGGAGTGGCTCCTTCCTTCCTAGTCTCCCTGCCCTTGGGAGTGGCTCCTTCCTTCCCAGTCTCCCTGCCCTTGGGAGGGGCTCCTTCCTTCCTAGTCTCCCTGCCCTTGGGAGTGGCTCCTTCCTTCCCAGTCTCCCTGCCCTTGGGAGTGGCTCCTTCCTTCCCAGTCTCCCTGCCCTTGGGAGTGGCTCCTTCCTTCCTAGTCTCCCTGCCCTTGGGAGTGGCTCCTTCCTTCCTAGTCTCCCTGCCCTTGGGAGTGGCTCCTTCCTTCCTAGTCTCCCTGCCCCTGGGAGTGTCCCTGCTCTCATGAGGTGCCTTCCTCTTCTCACTGTCCATGTCCAAGGTAGTGTCAATGGAACTGGGAGTAAGGTTTGCCTTGGGAGTACCTTGTGTGTGGGATGCCTGTGCAGCATGTGTTGCCATTGAACCCAAACCCTCTATTGGATCACGTGTCTCTACTCCACTGTCTCTGACGGTGTCTCTGTGAACAGATTTAGCTGACCTAGGGGATGGTGTCTGAGCCCTCCGAGACTTGACGTGCTGGCTGACGCTGCTTCTAGTGCAATGACCTGTGTTCGAGTCCTGGTCAGACAATTGACTCCCCCCTGAGACATCCAGTGTTGTAGATGGTGGAACAGAAGTTGCACCCAGTCCCTGCGACTGTACAATGGCAGACGACACACTGTTCCCCAATGACTGCACTGTCCTGTGTAGAGCAGCCAGATCGCCATGCATACCTTCCATGAAAGCTACCACCTGCCCCAACTTCCTATCGTGGTCTTGGAAAGCATTAATCATATTGGTCTGCCCCACACACAGCTGTCGCAGCAGATCAACAGCCTCAGCACAAAGAGCATTTTGGCTCACGGAGGCCGGGGCAGCGGTT
The DNA here is from genome assembly GCF_964261635.1 of Lissotriton helveticus. Taxonomy (NCBI): domain Eukaryota; kingdom Metazoa; phylum Chordata; class Amphibia; order Caudata; family Salamandridae; genus Lissotriton; species Lissotriton helveticus. The sequence goes on from NC_136070.1 coordinate 810,427,774, forward strand.
CCGGCACCGAACGCTACTCTGCTCCCCCTACTCCTGCGTGCACGAACAGTACATGGTGCAGTTGGCGGCAGGGTGGGCCCTGTGTGCTGTGTCCCGACCAAAGGTGTTGATTGCCCACTCCCAGTCTGTGACAACAGTGCTGACTCACCAACACTGTCGGAAGATGTTGACGATGTTGTCTCCACATGCGAGTCCTCCGGGACGGTCCTGTCCCCCTCTCCGGCGCTGCCCCCTTCTGTGTCAGTCTGCGTGTGCCCGACGTCTGATCCGGATGCATTGGCTTCAAACATCTCCTCGGTCTGTGGCTGAGTGTCCTCTGCCAAAGCTGAAATTCACAGAAAAGAGGTGTATGTCACGGCCACACTCACGTACAGTACTGGTACGGAATCCCTATTGCCATTGCTGACGATGTACTTCGATCCCCCAACCTGCACACGGGCCACCCCTACCAGTCATCCTCACACGAAATAAGTGGCGTTGTCCGTGCGACATGTACAGCATGCGGACAGGGCATGAGCAACTACATCTGCACACCAGTCTTGCCATGGGGTGACGGAGCACTACAGCATGTGCATCAACACTCAACTGCTTAGCGAGTGCCGTCTCAACATGCCGCACCGGAAAGTGACTTTTAACTGCGCCAATGTCACCAACATGGCATTGCAACGAGACGCACGATTCACGGAAGTCACTAATGTGTCTGGCCAACATAACATGCATTGCACTCACAAGCAACATTCACTGACAGTATGCTCACCGCCACGTTGCTGGTCATCCACACGCAACCGCTCGGACAGGGCAGGATGCGTCACAGCTATGATACGGTGCATGAGAGGGGTCATTGAGCGTCGGGCCAGTCGTGCCGTTCTTGGAATCATCCCTAGTGTCACTTCCGCTACGTTCCTGCTCAGCCTGGAAATGTCGTCCCAGCGTTTGTGGCAGTGTGTATGTCGTCTATTGGACACCCCCACTGCTCGTACATCACGTGCAATGCTCCTCCACACGTTCTTGCGAAGGTGCAGCTTGACCTACCATGATGGGAGACAAAAGGGTGCAAGTTAGTGGACAGTTGGCCAGTCACACAGATTGGGGCAACACGTTACTCTCAGCAGCCATGCACATTGCGAATCATGTGTTGGTCCCACATCACACCGCCAAGATCCCAGAGCCCAGGTGTCATGGTACACCTCATGCACACCAACTTGTCCCCCACTGCACTTACCACCTGTCCGGGTGCGCCGTACAGGCGTCCGTAGTTGCGGAGCACACCGTCCACGAGGACATCCAGCTCCGCGGCGGTGAAGGGACGAGACCGGATCTCTTTGCCTCTCGACATGGCAAGGTCACGGAGTAGGGCACTAGAGCGGCAGTCGGTGGTCAGCTCCGCAGCAGCAGTTGGAGGTGATGGTCACAGGCAGCAGTCGGTGGTCAGCTCCGCAGCAGCAGATGGAGGTGATGGTCACAGGCAGCAGTCGGTGGTCAGCTCCGCAGCAGCAGATGGAGGTGATGGTCACAGGCAGCAGTCGGTGGTCAGCTCCGCAGCAGCAGTTGGAGGTGATGGTCACAGGCAGCAGTCGGTGGTCATCGTGGAATGTGTGGTATTGCACATGACACATTTATAGGGCCCTGTGGCCATGTCAGTGGCATACGGCGACAGCCATTGGTCAGCCCTAGAAGCGTGTTTGGAAATGGGCCAATGACTGGCCCTGGTGTTGCGCTGCCCAGCATACGGTACATTCTATTGGGCACACGCCGCCCTTGTTCTCACCTCCCATTTCTGCACGTGCACAGACCGTCACGCTCACACACCGGCAAGTGCATGTGCAAGGTTCCGGGACGGATGGTCGATTTGCAACAATGTTGTATCACTGGCGCCAACATGGCGGGGCACGTGTTCGGCGGGGGACGTGCAGGCCAACACATCCATTAGCTGATGTCAATGCACATGGCAGGTCATGCCCCCCCTTACAGTGACATTGCATCATCCAGCCTTCACCGGCCGGCCCTGCCCTGCCCAGGACCGCCGTGCCGCCCATGCCAACCACCGCCGTTGCACGGCCCTTCCACTACCAGCGTTCCCTGGCGGTCCGTGCAACGGCGGTGGTTGGCATGGCCGGCACGGCGGTCCTGGGCAGGGCCTGGCACGGCGGTAGTGGAAGGGCCGTGCAACGGCGGTGGTTGGCATGGCCGGCACGGCGGTCCTGGGCAGGGCCTGGCACGGCGGTAGTGGAAGGGCCGTGCAACGGCGGTGGTTGGCATGGCCGGCACGGCGGTCCTGGGCAGGGCCTGGCACGGCGGTAGTGGAAGGGCCGTGCAACGGCGGTGGTTGGCATGGCCGGCACGGCTGTCCTGGGCAGGGCCTGGCACGGCGGTAGTGGAAGGGCCGTGCATCGGCGGTGGTTGGCATGGCCGGCACTGCGGTCCTGGGCAGGGCCTGGCACGGCGGTAGTGGAAGGGCCGTGCAACGGCGGTGGTTGGCATGGCCGGCACGGCGGTCCTGGGCAGGGCCTGGCACGGTGGTAGTGGAAGGGCCGTGCAACGGCGGTGGTTGGCATGACCGGCACGGCGGTCCTGGGCAGGGCAGGGCCGGCCGGCCGGCCGGTGAAGGCTGGATGATGCAATGTCACTGTAAGGGGGGGCATGACCTGCCATGTGCATTGACATCAGCTAATGGATGTGTTGGCCTGCACGTCCCCCGCCGAACACATGCCCCGCCATGTTGGCGCCAGTGATACAACATTGTTGCAAATCGACCATCCGTCCCGGAACCTTGCACATGCACTTGCCGGTGTGTGAGCGTGACGGTCTGTGCACGTGCAGACAATGTGAATGTCGAAGGCGGGCCGCGTATACCCAGACGTAAACAGCGGAAGCAGTGCACCGCCATGGCGGGGTCAATGTTTGAATCTTCGCTGATGATGCACCTTGTACCATTGTCTGCAGCTGCCTGCTCACGGTTGTGTGCGTGATTGCGTGGCTACACATGTCATGCTCTATCCCATGTGTGTCCATACCATGGCCATCGGTGAGCCACAAGTGTCCATCACGTCTGCATGTCCACATCGGGTAGTACCCTACACAAGTTTGTCGTACCTCACATCTACACAGTAGATCCCGTATGTATGGGCACCTGTGAATCAGTTGTCAGTGAGTGGTATGTGTCAGATGATGACTATGGTGGGGGTTCTGTTGTGTACTGTACATGTGTGTTGCCTATTGTGTCCCCATGCATGTGATGTCCGTATGGCCACCATTATTGGTGCTGCCATTGGTGCATCATGAAATGGGCGGGTGGGGGGTGTTTATTTTAGTATGTGTGCATGTACTTGCATGTGTGCATGTGATGTTGGGCCTACACATGTGGGTCATGTCACATGTCTGGTTGGCAGTAATGTTGAGGTGAGACACTGTGCATTGCACATGTTGCTAAACATCATGTTGCTAGTGGATGCACATTGTTGCTACGTCAATCCATGTTGTCCTGACAATCAGAGAAGTCACACATATGACAATCATACACTGGATACTACATGTTGGTAGAGGGCGTTGACATGTGAGTGAGTTGCACACACATGCGTTGTATGTGAATTGACTTCCATTCCATCTACTCCCACACAGGAGGGCTCCAAATGTCCATCGCCCATACACTGTGCTGGAGGATATGGTGGACGAGGAGGTGATCCGGAAATTCAGGCTGGATCGGCGTCGATTGTTGGACCTTGTGACCCTATTGTCTCCTCACCTGCAGCCGCGAAGAACCTATCCAGGTTCCATGACACCCACGCAAAAGGTGATGGCGGCACTCCATTTCTTTGCAACAGGCACATTCCAGTACACAGTTGGACATGCCGGGGGAATGTCACAGGCCATGTTCAGCACGGTACTCCAGGATGTACTGACAGCCATGATGCTGTACAAGCATGACTATATACATTTCCCTCAGGCGGCGGAGTTGGCAGCGGTCAAAGCTGACTTCTATGCCCTGGGTCGCATACCACACGTTGTGGGTTCCATTGATGGCACGCATATCGCTATCATTGCACCACGGGCACGTGAGCAGGTGTATAGGAATCGGAAACACTTCCATTCCCTCAACGTGCAGGTGGTGTGCCAGGCCGACAACATCATCTCACATGTGTGTGCAAGATTCCCTGGCTCTGCACATGACGCCCACATCATGCGGAGCAGCATGGTCCCCCAACTGATGGCTAATCTGCGTCCGGCACAAGCGTGGCTTGTTGGTGAGTATGCTGTGGTGACAGGAGTGATATCTGTGTGGCATGGTGTGCCCCACAATGCAGGTTGTGATGTTTCTCTCTCTCTCTCTTCCACCAACACAGGCGACTCGGCTTACCCAAACAGGCCTTGGCTGCTCAGTCCCATACGCAATCCCACTACAGCTGGAGAAATGAGATACAATGATGCCCATGGTAGGACACGTCGAGTGGTAGAACGAACATTTGGGCTGCTCAAGTCTAGGTTTCAGTGCCTGGATAAGACTGGAGGGGCCCTGCCTTACTCACCAGGCAAAGTATGCAAGATCGTGATAGAGTGCTGCATGCTCCACAACCTGGCTGTGCGCTATAACATTGAACTGCTGTTGGACCCTGATGAACTGCAAGTTCCTCGCCCTCCCGACCCACCCATGTCAACTGATGAGGATAGTGGTGAGGAGGAAGGTGTGGACCAGAGGCGCCAGATCATTGATCGCTACTTCCCTTGATTGTGAGTGTGCTCCTCTTGTGCTGCTTGGGTATGCCCTGTGAATGTGTGCTGGTGTTGTGGCATTGTGGTGTGCTTCATCTCTGTGTTCTGCTATGTGATGCATGCATGTGTGTGTGTGTTAATTTTTGGTCAATGCACGTCTCCATGATGTGTGTCGTCTCATCCATTACTGTTGTGAAGCGTGTGGGTTGTTCAATGTTGCACTGCAGTGTGTTCTGATGAGTGTGATCATGTTTCCTGACGTGTCTTTGCGGTTTCTATTTTCCCTAGGTCACTCCCGCAGCGCCATGATTCTGTACCAGTTGGATACCTGTACCTAGTAACATCTATTTCTGATGCATTCATGTGAATAAACATGGAGGCAACACATGATTGAGTGAGTAAGTGGCATTTATTTACAAATTGTGCATGGGTGTAGGTGCATATTTACAAATGAGTGAAGGGGTGGGGGAGTGAGAGTAGAAGGTTATGGCAGATGAAATGTCCGTGCTGACACCACATAGGGTGGTGTCTGCCTAGTGCAGTAGGCCTGTGGCAGGTGGGACCGGATAGTTGGCAGGGTGAATGGCATGCTCAGGTACTGTTATAGTCATTTTCGGTTCCTCTTGGAGCGTGTGCCAGCTGCTTCCTCACTGCTCTCGCCCACTTCCAGCCTCGGACGGCCCCTCCGTCTTTGTGACGGTACGGAGTCAGCTGGGTGCGCTGGCGCATCAGGTACCACATCCGCCGCAGGTGGCGGTGGCGGTGGCGTTGTTTGTGGGGTTGTGGGGAGGGTGGTGTTGGCGGATGTACATGGCATCCGCATGTTGGTTGTCATGGTAAAAATGTCCACTAGTTGGCCAAGCCGCCTCTCAATGGCCCCCAACATAGCAGTGTTGTCAACAAAGTCCTGGTGGGCCCGGTCTGCCTGTGCCTGACCACGTTGATAGCTTACCTCCACCCTGCCCAGTGCTTCCAATGACTGTTGCACAGCAGTGTGTGTGTTGGCATCCTCATGTCGTCTTTGGCGTATGCTCCTGCCTGCCGGATCTGGCCTTGCATCTCTGCCTTGCCTCACACTCTCCCTGCGTGGCTGGGATGGCGCTGGCACGGCGTTGGCCGGTGGGTTGGGCAGGGTGGCAGGGGCAGAAGTGGTGGTAGTAGTGGTGGTGGTGGTGGAGGTGGTGCTGGTGGTGGCTGTGCAGGTCACAGTGGCCGGTGTTGTGACAATGGCAGAGGCCGTAGTCGTTGGTGCAGGTGTGACCTGGGAGCCAGATGGCCCTGGCTGCCTGCTTGTGCCGGGATCATCCTCTGCCCCGGAGGTGGCTGCCCAATCGTCCCCTGAGACTTCTGTGTGTGGCGAGTCTGGAGGGCGGGTGTTGGTTCCAGCTGTCAGATTAGGATGACCTGCAAAACGAAAATGTGAGGATGAGTAATGTGGACTTGACAGGTTGTTTTCATTTTGTTGCCGATTCTGTCTGCACTGGTACTCACCCCACCCACCACCACCACCACCGCCATCCCTATGGACATGGGGGCCTGTTGGGAGTTGTAGTTCCGTCCCCTCACACCCACCACCCACCACCACCACCGCCATCCCTATGGACATGGGGGCCTGTTGGGAGTTGTAGTTCCGTCCCCTCACACCCACCACCCACCACCACCACCGCCATCCCTATGGACATGGGGGCCTGTTGGGAGTTGTAGTTCCGTCCCCTCACACCCACCACCCACCACCACCACCGCCATCCCTATGGACATGGGGGCCTGTTGGGAGTTGTAGTTCCGTCCCCTCACACCCACCACCCACCACCACCACCGCCATCCCTATGGACATGGGGGCCTGTTGGGAGTTGTAGTTCCGTCCCCTCACACCCACCACCCACCACCACCACCACCGCCATCCCTATGGACATGGGGGCCTGTTGGAGTGATTTCGACGTTGGTGAGTATGTGGACTGCATGCATGGGTTGGGGTCTGGGAGATGTGTCTTCACAGTTGTGTGAGGCACACCATGTAGTTGTGCTCGTGGTGCTTGGTTTGTACTTACCAGCCTCTTCTCCCTCAGCAAGTCCATCAAGGGTCTCAGGGTGGATGATGGTCATCACCTTGTCCTCCCACTCGGTGTAGGGTAAGGGCTCCGGGGGGGTTCCACCGCCTGTGTGATTTGCCCGGAGATAGTTCTTGGCTCGAATGGATTTCACTCGGGTCTTGAGATCATGCCACCGCCTCTGTATATCCTGCTTCGTCCTCGGGACGCTCCCGGAGGCATTCACCCTGGTGACTATCCGGTCCCACATGCTGTTTTTCCTGGCTATGCTGGTCTGCTGCACTAGGGCCCCGAATAAGTGGGGTTCGACACGGATTATCTCATCTACCATAACCTTTAACTCGGTGTCAGTGAATTTTGGTTTTTTTTTTGGTGCCATGGTGTGTGGTGCTCGGGGTGTGGGTTTGCGTGAATGGGGAGGTGCAGGTGTGTAGGAATGGTGTGGTGGGTCTTTGTGTGGTGGGTGTGTTTGGGTGTGGGTTATGTGAATGATATATGTCTTTGCTGTCAGTTAAGTCGTGTATCCTGCTAGCAGCTATGCAGTGATGCAGAGGATTTGTGGAGAGGGTGGGAGTTATTTTATGGTGTGTGTCTTGGCCGTGTCTGAATGGTTATTGGCAGTCAGGTGCTAGGTGGGAGTGTTGCCAGGTGTGCATTGTGTGGTGCTTGGCGGTGGATCATTGTGTGTTGTGATTGGTTTGGATGTTTTCGGTGGGTGGTCGTTCATTTTCGTGTGTTTGGTGATAACTTCCGTCGCAATGTATGGCATTGGTTTGACAGTAGGGATGTTGTTTGTGTTGGCGTTCCGCTGTGGAGCACGGATTCTCGGTGCATTGGTACCGCTGCGGACGTGGATGGCGGTGACTACCGGGGTACTTGCGGAGTTATCCTAATTGCGGACACGGACACTGCGCAGGTATCGCGGGGGAAGTGGATGTATTCGCGGTCATGTGCGTACGCGGCGGTCGGTGTTCTTTCTGTTCCGTCCGCCTGCCGCGGACTCAGGTGTACTCCGACCACCGCGGACGAGGATTGGTGTGCTCCGTACGCCGCGATCGGCGTTTTTAGCATATTTTATCCTAATTGCTGTTGCGGATTTTCCGCGGACAGGTCCGGAGTATCTTGCCACCTTCCGCGGCGGACGGTACACGTTTCCGTCCGCCATCCTAATCGACCCCTAGGTCTGGGCTTTCAATAGCACAGCTTAGCCACAAGCTACCGATAAACAACAGAGAATGCTGGTGCTAGTCACTTCAACACAACAATTTAAATCCAAAAACATTGGACTAAAACCAAATGTTTTTGATTTGTATTTTCTTTTTAATTAATTCGATTTAATCAATATTTCTTTTGACACATCTTATTATTTTACATTTCACCTATTTTTTACAAACATATTTGACCTTATGTACAAAACCTAAACATTAATTTTCAAAAAACAGAACACTTTCTAAAAAAGTCATTCAAGCTCTGAATCATACTCCACTCATACTATTACAGATAAAATACAGCTGGAAATACAATGTTCACAGTAAAGCCATATGACAAATATAGAAATTCAAATTTATTATATAGTCTTTTGGTCTGTTCAATTTTCTTAATGGCTGTCAACAGTCTACGCGTTTCGAACCCAATTTTTTTTTATAGATTTCTCATCAGGACGGTAGTCTCATATCAGTCAGAGCCTAGGGAGGTTGATCATTTCCCGACGTAAAATCACCTGTAAAGCAACTTGTGCTCAAATGATGGGGGTTTACGTCTTATTACTCTGTGCAGCCTGAAACTGGGTTTTAGCTGCTTGCTTCCAAAGCAGGGCTCTTTACTATTCTTAATGTATATGTTTAAGTTTTACACCCACCTGGATGAGATACCTTTACATCTCTTTTTTAAACGTGGAGGTCCAGCGAGTATTGCAGATTTTGAGCAGATTCTAGCTATGTGCGTGCTTTGCCATGTTAAGCAGAAAACTTAGGGGTTAGCCTAAACCTGCGCAGAGCCCACACTCCCTGAATTGTTCACGGGATTCAGCATGTTTTTGGGCCTGTGGCAAAGAAAGGACCTTTCCATACACTAAAACAAAAAACTTTTATTTTATACCACTTTCACTAAACTCTTTACATAAAACAGTATAACATTATTTTCATTAATTCGAAATTGGTATCTAGTCTAACGACCTTGGCAGAATTGACTGTCTAAAGATCGTCACCAGTATTCAAATGTGAGACCTGCACATCCCACACTGATCTCGGCAGAAAATGTTGATCTTGCTAAGGTGAGCAAACTATTGCCCCAGCCAGAATAGAATAGGAGCCAGTCTTCTAATTTTACTACACTGGGAAGGTGCCACTGCATGGGGGGTTGGGGTGAATGGGAGCCTGTCCTTTGATTTCAATGCACTGGAGCCATTTCCCTAAATACTACATACACAGCAAAACACATTCAGAGGGAGATTGAGTGTGAAAACTGTTAGCATGGCATGCTAGACTGCAAAGCACACACATGCTCGTACTGCCCATTAGAAACCAAAGAGAGGTTGTTGTCCAAACACAAGAAGCAATAAAGAAATCCTTCATGGACCACCATGATAGCCTATACTCTAGCCCCATAAACTCAACACTTATATCCATTGATCAATTCCTAAAAAGAGTGGCCATTCCTCAGATACCTCGTGCTGCTGTAGAGGGTCTGGTGGCCGCCGTCTCTAAACAGGAGACATAACAACCAATTTTTAGCTTTCCAAGGACAAAACAACGGGCTCTGATGGCTCGCCCATCGAATTCTATGACATATATGAGTCTCCACTGGTGCGTTGACTATTAAAGTTATATGAGGGAGGCTTTGATAGAGCTTGGCTGTCATCCACTGCTTAGGAGGCGGTGTCACTTTTACACTAAAGCCCGGACGAGACCCACTAAATTTAGCGTCCTATAGGCCACTCTCCATCATAAATACAGCATATAAAATAGTAAGTACATTTATAGCAGAGAGGCTCCTCTCTTTGCTATCACATCTTATATACATGAAGAGCAAAATGCTTCATCCCCCAGAGGAACACCTCCCTTAACATCACAAGGTTCTACCAAGTCCTGGAACAGGCACCCACGGTGTAGCCCAACCCAGCATGTCTAGCATTGGACCTCAACTAGGCCTTTGATACTGTTGATGGGACATGTCTACTTAGGGTGCTAGGAAGATATAGCATTAATAATCAACTGATTGAGTTGATTAGACTTCTCTGTGCCAAAACAAAAGCCATGACAAAAATGGGTGTCATATCTCTAGCACCTATGTGATAGCCAGAGGTACACAACAGTGATGACGGCTATCTTCCCTGCTATTTGCCCTGGCAATAGAGTCCCTGGCAGTGAAATAGCGAGATCAGCAACAGATAATTAGGGCATTCCGCTGGCAGACAAAATACATATCATTTCCTGATATGTTGACAACATATTGCTATATATACACAAGACATGTAACCAGACCTTATCTCAATCTCCAATATTAATCAGGACTGCCACAAAGTCTCCGGTGTGTGAGTCAATTATCCTAAATCATATGTATTTCCACACCAGCAGACCCTGACACAAGATAGAACTGGGAGAACGAACCCAACAGTGTGCACCCAACACCTTTCAATGTTTGGGGATCAACATCTATCTCTCACAGGCACATTTTTTGAGGATAATCTAGATAGAGTGATTCAATCTTTGCCATCCCAGATAGCCTTCTGGACTGGTTTACCCATCAAGGCATCAGGCTGCATTGCAATGGCTAACATGATTGTTAGATCTGGCATAATTGGCGTGGGTCTCCCTTCCTCTCTTCTCCCCCTATCTTTTATATTGCCTGGATTTAGATGTTTTGGGCACCGTGCCACTGCTACTCAGTGCCACAGCGCGAGTGCTCCCTGTATATAAATGACTGTATGAGTAAGGATAACTATAATACCTACATCGGTGTAGTCTGTTTCAATAGTGAGTTATCCTCCATTTCACTGTCGCTACTGCAAAACGATCCATTCTCATAGGCAAGGATGGGCCGGTTAAAGATTGCTTTCTATCATTCTATCGAGCCCTAGGAACCCGATAGGAACCTAAAGTTTGATATGTATATGCTCAGGACATTGAGGGGCACCTTCTAGTAAGGACCATTTATATATTACATGTTTTGAAATACCTTTCCTGAAAACGTGGTAGTTTCTTGCCTAAGCTTTACAGTACGCTGTTGCGAGTATGTGTATTGGCTGTCTGGTTTTAGAGCAGCAGGGCCATCTGGGTCAGACCTGGCTGGAGAGAGAGAGAGATCGGTTTTCCAAGCATGGGTAGGGGTGTCTCTTTGATCCGAGCAGGGCCGTGCCTGACAATGTGAATGATGGCTCCACCTCCCAATGAATGTCTCATTCTGAAAGGGCAGGATGTTGCCTCGTAAACCAAGTGCTCCCCGACCCCACCAAACTGGTTCTGACTGGACCGAGTGATTTGTGACTTTAGCGCTGCACTGGAACCTTGTCCAAGTGTGTTCCTTCTGGATGTCAAGACGAAACTCTGCCCGAGTGAACAGAGGAAAGGACTTTGCAACTTTCATCAAGCTTGCTGAAGAAACTACCCGAGGGCCTAAATCGAGAGCACCTACTGCAGAAGTCTCAGGGACATTAGACTTCACCCCGTCAGCCGTCGAAATTCCTGTTCGAGGAGTTCTGCTTGCAGGTGAGGTCTCAGTCGAGTAATCCGGAACCTCTAGTTCTACGGTGAGGACCGCAGACTGGGCACTTTTGAACTTTTGCTAAACCTGTGTGGGCTGCTGCAGCTAAGAGAGCTGCCGCCACTGAGAGCCCGCCTGAATCGGAATTGAGACTTTCTAAACTTTTGCTGAACCTGTGCAGGCCGCTGCAGCTACGAGAGAGCTGCAGCCGCTGAGTGCCCGCCTGACTCTGAACCTTTGAACCTTTTTGCTAAACCTGTGTGGGCCGTTGCCGCTAAGAAGAGAGCTGTCGCCACTGAGAGCCCGCCTAAATCTGTATCTTCAAACCTTTTGCTGGATCCGTGTGGGCAGCTACAGCTAAGAGAGAGCTGCTGCCGCCGCTGAGCGCCCGCCTGAATCTGCACCTTCGTATCTTCAGCGGAATCTGTGTGGACTGCTGCAGTTGAGAGAGAGTTGTGGCCGCTGAGCATCCACCGTGGTGCCCACCTGGTCGAGATCATCCTGGGTCGTGCAGACCGCCACAGCTGAGAGGGAGCTGCTGCTGGTCAGTGCCCGCACCCTTTGCCACTTTGCCTCATAGGGATTTGTCCCATGGGCCTCCGCAGCCAATAGAGAGCTGTAGCCGCTGAGTGCCCACACCCTTTGCTACTGTGCATCATCAAGATTTATCCTGTGGGCCGCTGCAGCCAAGAGAGAGCTGTAGCCGCGGAGTACCCACACCCGTTGCTACTGTGCATCGTCGTGATTTGTCCCGTTGCCCGCCGCAGCCAAGAGGTGGCTGTAGCCGCTGAGTGCCCACACCATTTGCTACAGTGCATCATCGTGATTTGTCCCGTTGCCTGCTGCAGCCAAGAGAGAGTTGTAGCCGCTGAGTACCCACACCCTTTGCAACTGTGCTGCATCCTGATTTGCCCCGTGGGCCGCCACAGTCAAGAGAGCTGTAGCCGCTGAGTGCCCACACCCTGTGCTATTTTTGCATCCTCGTAATTTTCCCCGTGGGCCGCCACAGCTAAGAGAGAGCTGTGGCCGCTGAGCGCCCGCACCATTGACAACTATGCATCCTCGTAATTTGCCCCGCGGGCCGTCGCAGCTAAGAGGGAGCTGTGGCTGCTGAACGCCCGCACCATTGACAACTTTGCATCCTTGGGATTTGTCCTGTGGTCCGCCGCAGCTAAGAGAGAGCTGCTGCCGCTGTGAGCCCACCACGGAGCTGCACGACAAGAGTCATCGCCACCACCAGCCCAGGCCGCCGCTGCTGCCACTGCGCGCCCACCTGTCCATGAGTGACCGAACCACTGTGAGTGCACGCTGCGGATCTCAGCCACCAAGACTTGTGGTCACTGGGAGTCCGCCTGTCACCATCTCCGCTTCTTCCAGAAGCTACGTGCTGTATCCCCTTCCAACGACAGGTATCTGGTGCGCAACGCTTCACGTAGGCCCCGGCCCTGACCTCAGTCGGTGTCGCGCTTTGGGTAAATACGTTGTCTTTTTGAGTCACTACAGGTTGACGTGAATTGTAGTTGTTGAAACGCTTTGAGAGTTTTGAGTTAAACTGTTAGATAAGGATATTATTTTTCTATATCTACCAGAGTTGCCTCCTTTTGTGGTGTCATTACTGCCTTTTTATACGTGGCCACAAACGCTTCACACAGTGCCTCTGAGATAGGTCTAACTGCTCGTGCTACGTTACCACAGGGTTGAGCAAGGGTTATCAAAGGGGGTGACGCACTTGCCCTGACTTAGGAAGAAGGGTCCCTATTTGGACAGTGGTGCCAGCCAGTGCTAACTTGAGACCTCCATTTCTAACAATGATCATGTTTTTCTGCCCCCAAATGTTTTTTGTGTGCAAATTTGCCTTTGCAAATACCTCCATCACACTTTAAACAATTAGATTCTCTCCTAATATAATTCATATGGGGAACCGGCCAGCACAGAGTGAGCCTGTCTAAATTGAAACTATGTACTAGCAAAGGAGGTAGGGATGCCACAGACTTTAAGGCATATTATTTTGCTGCTCAACTCCAAAGTTTTTATTCTATCAAGGGGTCTTGTCCTTACGTGACCGAGTCGGACAAATATAAGTGTAATCAAGTAAGGATGACTCGGTCTCGGCTTTATTTCGGGCCACTCTATTTTATTTCTGAGAGCCCTACAGCATCTAAATAAGTTTCTTCTTAGATGCCTGCATTGATTCACAACAATTTCATCATAAAGCTTGAATACATTTATACAGTTTCAATGTCCAAGTCTTGACACGCCATGATACATATAATAATCATATATAATTGAAAAAATTCAAATCTAAACAATAATGCATAAACAAATTAATTTCAACATGCTTCATACTATTCAAAATTCACATTTGCAGTGAGTACACCAGTACTTTTTTGAAAAAACTGTCCGTCCTATAAAGTGAATCTTTCTGTTTTAGGACAGAAATCGCGGGGAACAATATTTTGCAAATTGCAATGTCTTTGTAGAACCCTCCGTGAGTAAGGATGAGTTTTAAAAGAAATAGCCAACGCGTTTCCAAACCCGATACAAAATTGTTCGGTTTTTCCTCAGGGCTTTACTGGGTACCAATTGGAAAATAAAAGGGGGAATGTTTAAGTGTTTTGGCCGTCACCTATCATGTTATTACATACTTTCAGTGTGGAAATAAAACAAAGGTTACCTCTGTCTTTTACAATTACTTAGTTGCGGTGTCTTTATGGTTGTAGTGTTTTGTTGGGGGAAACACCTTTCGGTTCTGTAATTAAAAAAGATGAATGTCTTCTGTTATCTACAGTTGAAATGAGCTACACTTCCTCATCCTTTATTTTAGTGGCACGTATATTCAAGAACTCACTGTTTATGTCGTAGTCTCCATGCATGTGACCAACTGTCTGCTTCCAATCGCTTGAAGACAGTGGAGGCTAAGGTAACGTTTATCTGTTAAAAATTGGAATAGGACCATTATAGTGTAAGCTTTATATATGCTGTATTATTCCAAAAGATTCTCTCGTGGCGCAAGACTTACTTAATTACCGCACTCTGCTGTGCTGGCGTTCTTCTTAATGGCGGCGGCAGCACTGTGTGATACCTTTTGTTCGTCTCGGTGATCTAAAAACATATCGTCATTTTGTCAGCGTGATCATGACCGTTTATAATGTTAGTCTCAACGTGTTGTGAGATTACTAGCTATGTGCCTCACCTTTTTGCAAGCTTCCAACCGTATTAATCGGGCGTCTGTCCTTGCGTTACCAATATAATTAGTTTGATGATTGCGTGCCGCGTTTGTGTCCTGAATTAAGTAAAGTGCAATGCGCTATGGGAAGCAGAGAGCTTTGTTGGAAATGTAGTCAATCTTTTTAGGAGACTGCGAGCGCTTATGTAAACATTGTCTGTGATTTGATCAGAATGCAAAACATTCCTATTTAATGTATTTTAAGTGCTGGTCTTCCAGAGGTCATTATTAAGGGGGCTCAGCGTATGGCTTGTTGTAGTTCAGACATCTCGTTCAGCCCTTCAATCACACAGTTGAATTTTAAAATCAAGTACGCTTCTTTTTTTAAAAGGATTATCTCGACATCACCTCCACGAGGTGGATTTTTAATGCCAGCTAGTACCGTCCATTTGAAGTCTTTTTCAGTATGATTTTGTTCTACAAAGTGTTGAACCATTGGAGCAGTCAACACTTTCTGCTTGATTCGTGATCTATGTTGGGTCAGTCTTTGATTAATTTGTTAATTGGTCTTCCCAATATAGATCTTGGGACATGGGCAGGTTATAGCATACACTACGTTTTTGCAGTTAGTGAATACTTTGTGTGTCCATTTGATGGCGTTAAACTCGAACACTGTTCCCTCTACTATGGTTGCGCATGTTAGGCATGTTCCACATTTGTGGTGGCCTTCAACAGGCTTGAGATTCCATATTGCATGCAAATCAGACTTCGCTTTCGTTGTGCCCAAGTCTGCTTTGATAATTTGTTGGCCTATGCTCTTGTTTCTATTTAGAGCAAAAAGTGGTTTTTCCATTGGCATTTCTAGGTTAGAGACCAAATGCCACTTTTTTAATATGATGGATTTGAATTTGTTGGTGTGAGGGCCATACGTTGACACACAGACCAATCTATCCAGAGGTTTTTTTTCTTTGTTAATCAATAGTTCCTCACTAGGGGTGAACCAAGCACGTTTAGTAGCATGCTTGAGCAACTTTTTTGGATAGCCCCTAGCGCTGAGCTGATTGCATAAGATTTCTGCATGTACTTGGAAATCATCTTTTCGAGAACAATTTCTTCTAATACGAAGTAATTGGCTGTATGGCAAATTAGCTTTTAAACTCTGAGGGTGAAAATCCCATAATGGAGTATAGTGTTCTTGTCAGTTCTCTTACGGTACAAGGATGTCACTAATTTATGGTCTTGTGAAAAGACCTCAACGTCTAAAAAAAGTTAGACGTGTACGGCTGTATGCAATGCTAAATTTTATATCTGGATGCCTCGTGTTGAGCCAATCATGGAACTGGATGAGGAGTTCTTCAGTCCCTGACCACTGGCACCAGATATCATCAATGTAGCAATACCATTTTAATATGTGGTCATGATAAGGGTTATTCTGATAGACGAAACGTTCCTCATACAGTGCCATGAAGAGAACCGCCATTTCTGGGGCATAAGGACACCCCATGGCGGTCCCCTTCACCTGCATGTAGAATGAGTCGATAAATCTGAAATAATTGCGTTTGAGTGCTATGCTGGCCAAGTCGATTATGAACCCTGTGGGCACCCTTTGTGGTTTGGGTCTCTTTTCTAAAAAGAATTCCATGGCCTCTAGTCCTTCCTCTTGAGGGATCTGGGTGTAAAGGGAAGTAACATCGAAGGATACCATAAGATCTTGTTCTCTATGTTGGGTCAGTCTTTGATTAATTTGTTGATTGGTCTCCCCAATATAGATCTTGGGACACAGGCAGGTTATAGCATACACTGCGTTTTTACTTTTGCAGTTAGTGAATACTTTGTGTGTCCATTTGATGGCGTTAAACTCGAACACTGTTCCCTCATCCTATGGTTGCGCATGATAGGCATGTTCCACATTTGTGGTGGCCTTCAACAGGCTTGAGATTCCATATTGCATGCAAATCAGACTTCGCTTTCGTGGTGCCCAAGTCTGCTCTGATAATTTGTTGGCCTATGCTCTTGTTTCTCTTTAGAGCAAAAAGTGTTTTTTCCATTGGAATTTCTGGGTTAGAGACCAAATGCCAGTTTTTTAATATGATGGATTTGAATTTGTTGATGTGAGGGCCATACGTTGATACACAGACCAATCGATCCGGAGGTTTTTTTTCTTTGTTAATCAATAGTTCCTCCCTAGGGGTGAACCAAGCACGTTTAGTAGCATGCTTGAGCAACTTTTTTGGATAGCCCCTAGCGCCGAGATGATTGCATAAGATTTCTGCATGTACTTGGAAATCATCTTTTCGAGAATTTTTTTTCTAAAACGAAGTAATTGGCTATATGGCAAATTAGCTTTTAAGCTCTGAGGGTTAAAACTCCCATAATCGTCTCCGGGTGTGACTCAGTTCTTGAACCGATTGCCAAATACGTGGACGTCTTCCTAAAACCTTTCATGAAAGATGTCAAATCTTACTTGAAAGATACAGCTGATTTTATTAACAAGACAGAAGGCTTACCATACCATAATGAACAAGATCTTATGGTATCGTTCGATGTTACTTCCCTTTACACCCAGATCCCTCAAGAGGAAGGACTAGAGGCCATGGAATTCTTTTTAGAAAAGAGACCCAAACCACAAAGGGTGCCCACAGGGTTCATAATCGACTTGGCCAGCATAGCACTCAAACGCAGTTATTTCAGATTTATCGACTCGTTCTACATGCAGGGGAAGAGGACCGCCATGGGGTGTCCTTATGCCCCAGAAATGGCGGTTCTCTTCATGGCACTGTATGAGGAACGTTTCGTCTATCAGAATAACCCTTATCATGACCACATATTAAAATGGTATTGCTACATTGATGATATCTGGTGCCAGTGGTCAGGGACTGAAGAACTCCTCATCCAGTTCCATGATTGGCTCAACACGAGGCATCCAGATATAAAATTTAGCATTGCATACAGCCGTACACGTCTAACTTTTTTAGACGTTGAGGTCTTTTCACAAGACCATAAATTAGTGACCACCTTGTACCGTAAGAAAACTGACAAGAACAATCCATTATGGGAGTTTTAACCCTCAGAGCTTAAAAGCTAATTTGCCATACAGCCAATTACTTCGTATTAGAAGAAATTGTTCTCGAAAAGATGATTTCCAAGTACATGCAGAAATCTTATGCAATCAGCTCAGCGCTAGGGGTTATCCAAAAAAGTTGCTCAAGCATGCTTCTAAACGTGCTTGGTTCACCCTTAGGGAGAACCTATTGATTAACAAAGAAAAAACTCTGGATCGATTGGTCTGTGTATCAACAAATGGCCCTCACACCAACAAATTCAAATCCATCATATTAAAAAACTGCCATTTGGTCTTTAACCTAGAAATGCCAATGGAAAAAAACACTTTTTGCTCTAAAGAGAAACAAGAGAATAGGCCAACAAATTATCAGAGCAGACTTGGGCACCACGAAAGCGAAGTCTGATTTGCATGCAATATGGAATCTCAAGCCTGTTGAAGGCCACCACAAATGTGGAACATGCGTATCATGCGCAACCATAGGATGAGGGAACAGTGTTCGAGTTTAACGCCATCAAATGGACACACAAAGAATTCACTAACTGCAAAAACGTAGTGTATGCTATAACCTGCCCGTGTCCCAAGATCTATATTGGGAAGACCAATCAACAAATTAATCAAAGGCTGACCCAACATAGATCATGAATCAAGCAGAAAGTGTTGACTGCTCCAATGGTTCAACACTTCGTAGAACAAAATCATACAGAAAAAGACTTCAAATGGACGGTACTAGCTGGCATTAAAAATCCACCTCGTGGAGGTGATATCGAGAAAATCTTTAAAAAAAAAGAAAGGTACTTGATTTTAAAATTCAACTGTGTGATTGAAGGGCTGAACGAGATGTCTGAAGTACAACAAGCCATACGCTGAGCCCCCTTAATAATGACCACTGGAAGACCAGCACTTAAAATACATTAAATAGGAATGTTTTGCATTCTGATCAAATCACAGACAATGTTTACATAAGCACTCGCAGTCTCCTAAAAAGATTGACTACATTTCCCACAAAGCCCTCTGCTTCCCATAGCGCATTGCACTTTACTTAATTCAGGACACAAACGCGGCACGCATTCGTCAAACTAATTATGTTGGTAACGCAAGCACAGACGCCCGATTAATACGGTTGGAAGCTTGCAAAAAGGTGAGGCACATAGCTAGTAATCTCACACCAGCGTTAAGTCTAACATTATAAACGGGCATGATCACGCTGACAAAATGACGATATGTTCTTAGATTACCGAGACGAACAAAAGATATCACACAGTGCTGCCGCCGCCATTTAGAAGAACGCCAGCACAGCAGATTGCGGTAATTAAGTAAGTCTTGCGCCACAAGAGAATCTTTTGGAATAATACAGCATATATAAAGCTTAGACTATAATGGTCCTATTCCAATTTTTAACAGATAATCGTTACCTTAGCCTCCACTGGCTTCAAGCGATTGGAAGCAGACAGTTGGTCCCATGCATGGAGACTTTGACATAAACAGTGAGTTCTTGAATATACGTGCCACTAAAATAAAGGATGAGGAAGTGTAGCTCATTTCAACTGTAGATAACAGAAGACATTCATCCTTTTTTAATTACAGAACCGAAAGATGTTTCCCCCCAAAAAACGCTACAACCATAAAGACACCGCAACAAAGTAATTGTAAAAGACAAAGGTAACCTTTGTTTCATTTCCACACTGAAAGTATGTAATAACATGATAGGTGACGCCAAAACACTTAAACATTCCCCCTTTTATTTTCCAATAGGTACCCAGTAAAGCCCGGAGGAAAAACCCGACAATGTTGTATCGGGTTTGGAAACGCGTCGGCTGTTTCTTTTAAAACTCATCCTTACTCGTGGAGGGCTCTACAAAGACATTGCAATTTGCAAAATATTGTTCCCCGCGATTTCTGTCCTAAAACAGAAAGATTCACTTTATAGGACGGACAGTTTTTTCAAAAAAGTACCGGTGTACTCACTGCAAATGTGAATTTTGAACAGTATGAAGCACGTTGAAGTGAACTTGTTTATGCATTATTGTTTAGATTTGATTTTTTCAGTTATATATGATTATTATATGTATCATGGCGTGTCAAGACTTGGACATTGAAACTGTATAAATATATTCAAGCTTTATGATGAAATTGTTGTGAATCAATGCAGGCATCTAAGAAGAAACTTATTTAGATGCTGTAGGGCTCTCAGAAATAAAATAGAGTGGCCCGAAATTAAACCGAGACCAAGGCATCCTTATTTGATTACAACTCCAAAGTTTGGCAGGCCATTACCTGATGGAAACTGGAATTAATGAGGAACAATACAGGAAAGGCGCACTTCATAGACTATAGTTTTCAGGCATTATCTCTATGAGAAGAGGTCAACATACGTTCAGGTTAGGGGCATCTTTGAAGAGGGAAGGGTCCACGAATTCCAGGCATTAGTTGATACCTATGGCCTACTGTGAGAAACTGGCCTGGTATATGATGTCCACTAATGTAAGTGGGCACCTTGCACCAGTCCAGACAACCATTATGGTGATTTAAGAGGTCTCAGACAACATTACAAAGCTATCCAAGTGGTAGCTGTGGAGAGCAGCCTTCAGGCTTAGTCTTGAAGGAGCTGAAAACAGCTTGTTTTACCAGAAAGCAATCTTATAGTATAGATTAAATGAAAGATAACCACACCAAGTATTTATGAAAATATGTATTTATTATATAACACTCCCTAGTATGTTACAGTATCTCCTACACAGAGATAGACACAAAGCACACAATACCTTAGCCAAGAAATCACAGTAAATAGCACTAATACACAGTGGGCCCGGGGGGGACCAAACCATAAACCAAGAAAGTGGTATAAGAAGCATGACTCGAGTCAGGACAATGTTGAGAGTATTTAGAATTGTTGGGGACCCACAGAACCACGCAAGGTAAGTAGATAGGGACCCCACGGAGTGTGTGCAGTGTGTGAACACGACTGCGTGCTCTGTACAAGTCTATGTGCAAGTTGTGATTGGAATTTTAAAGATTAAGGACCCTTCCCAGTGGACCCTGAAGAAACCCTGTGGAAGACAGAAGGTTGGAGAGCCACCCCACCCATAGATGCAGAGCTACCCAAGTTGCCTATTCCAGGGAAGCATGGTGCATAGGAGTGAAGTGGTGTCGGAAACCGCAGTCGAACCTAATGGAGGACTTCAGGAAAGTGCCACTGCTGTAGAAGGAGATATTGTCTGGAGGAATACAAACGTGGATTTGTGAAGAGGAGTACCGGAAAGCAGAGGGGACAGAGTCTATGTCACTCAGAAGTGACCAGGAGACTTGGAAGACAAATGCCCTCCGATGTCGGGTACTTCAGGATAGATGACGGTGACCTTGACTCTGCAGCTGCAAGGACCAGGCGATGGGGAGGGCAACCAGGACCCGGATACGAGCTGTCCCACAAACGATGTCGAGTGCTGAGTGGTCAGTGTCCAGCGGGAGCACCAACAAGCCATGGCAAATGCAACTCCGGCAGGAAGTCAGGAAGGTGCACGGTTGGGACCAGCAAGATCCAGGAGACTCACCGCAAGCAGGGGAATCAGGGCAGGCCCCAAGCAATCAGTGGAACCCAAGGAAAGCAAAGATGACCCTCAAGTGGACCCACAGGTCGGAGGCACAGGGATCGCAAAAGGACCTCAAGCAGCTCACTAAAAGGAGCAGGCCACGGGGCCCACGAGATGATGTGGCTGAAGAAGTTTCCGGAGGTTGGGGCAACGTGGAGCCCAAAGTACTTGACGCAAAGTTGCCAGCAAGCATATGCATTTGCAAAAATACGCAGTGCACAGGGGTTCAGACCTCAGACTTGGTGAGAGGGTAGCTCTGGCCTCAGGAGATGTAGATAACCACCACCTGTGTTGTTTAACCCTTCGGAGTCTGCAGGAGCTTGGGATCAGCAGACTTGTCAACTGTGTTGAGGTGCCGACAAATAAAGGGGAGTGACCCCTTCACTCCAAGGGAGATTACTTCGGTTGTCCTTGATGCTTCATAGGCATTGGAAGGTTCCTGTATGATGCACAGACGATGCAGCAGACTGTAAGGGAGACGAAGTCAGGCCCAAACGAAGTCAAGTGAGGTCCAGAGTACCCCTATAGTAGAAGTGCAGTGGTTTCAGTTCTTAATCTTATCCCACGACAAATCTAGGGACCTACACCCAGGCAAGCCCTTAAGTGTCCTAGGGAAAGGGTTGGGAAGGTTCAGGGGACCCTCCCAGGCGAAGGTCTGGACAGGGGGGACATTACTCCCATGTCTTTTGTCCAGTTACGCACCAGAGCGGGAGCCAACAGCTCCCAGGACTGGTTTGAACTGGACTATGCACAGGGACACCAAATGTGCCCCTCCTGCACACTTTCAGACGCTGGCAAGCGCACCCAGCCAGCCCTAATACACTAAATCCTGTCTGGGAGGTGGTCACACCTCCCTGTGACAGGATGCCTATTGTTCTGCTCGAGCTTGGCTCGGCAGCAGTAGGGCAGAAATGTGTCTCTGGTCGGCAGCAACCATTTTGTGCTGTCCGGGACTAGACGGCTGGCAATGCAAAAAAAAAAATTTCCAACATGTTTGATACCAAACATGATTGGATTCATTGCAGCCGTTTTCAATATGGTCATCCTGCGGTCACATGAAGCCTGAAGCTTTTGAATTTGGTTCTTGGAGATCCCAAGATAAAGAGAACTGCAATAATCCAGTCTTGTGTATATTATGGCCGAGATTGCAATATGTCTGCCTTCTTCAGAAAGAAAGTCGAGAATAGGCCGTACCTCATGAAAATAAAGGGCAGGACCAAAACTACAGCGGAAATATGAGAATCAAGTTTAAGATGTTGATCCTATTTCACTCCTAATGATTTAACCACAGTCTTATTAGTCGGAAAAGAACAGAGGGAATTAGACCAAATGGATGGATATCAAACCAACAGATTTCTGTCCACTATCACAAATTCTTATCCAAGTTGATCATTAGCAAATTCTGATCCATCCATTTTTTGACATTAGAAAGACAGCTCATCAAGATGTCAATTTGTGAGCCAGACTTGCTGAGCTGAATGATTAGCTGTGCTTCACCTGTGTAAGTTTAAACAGAGCACACACATTTCCAAATTAAAAGTACAAAAGGAGTGCATACATATTTAAAAGAAGGGAAGAGAATGCAGCCCTAAGGTGCTCCCCCATTGGTGACAACAATAGGTGAAAAAAAAATCCTTTTAGTGGGATCTTGCAGGAAGGAGAGAGACAAACCACTCTAGAGCAATGCCTTTGACACCGTAGTGTTTCAATCTCACAATTAGGATGTTATGATCAACGGTGTCAAAGGCAGCCGAGAGATTCATCGGATTTAGAGCAGAGGTGGAATTGTTATTGGTTGTCATTTTAAGGTGATCAAGCACCACCAGCAAAGTGGTTTCAGTGTCGCAATTGGGCCTAATACTACTTGACAATCATGGCGCTATAATCTTAAAAATTGAATAATGGTTAGCAATAAAATTGCCCAAAGTTTTGGCCAAGGCAGAGAGAAGGGTTATGGGATGCTAACTGTCAGCCTCTGCAGGATCCAGGTTGGCTTTCTTTATCAATGGCTTAACAATACCCAGCTTTAATTTGGAAGGTAGAATACCAGCATTCAGGGACAAAGAAAATATTTCAAAGATGAGCCTGTTTAGATGTGGTATATTCTTCGGTAGATTTTTTTATGGGCATGGGATAACAGGGTGAGACAGAGCCACATTTCAGAATGAATATCTGAAGTTGGTTCAATGGCACTTGGAATTTCTCTAATGATTCAGGAGGATCAGAATTGGGAACATGGTTTGACAAAAAATCAAATGAAGTACCTTCATGCATCAAGAATGCTTACTATAGCCATCTTTGTGAAGTTGTTGACATACCATCTAAGGGCGTACGTAAAATTGGCAGAATGCAGGTCAGGAATGCACAAAGAGAGAACATGCCAGTCCAGGCACTCACAGAGGAGCAGTGGGAACGAGTTAGAATTTAGCTTTGTGGCTCAAGCCTTAAATACCAAGCTTTCTGGAAAAGGATGCATTCATTGGAATTCATGAGTGAAAGGCACAGGACTCTGACATTGTGCATATGGTCTTCAAACTTCCGTACTCAAAAAGAGTTTTTCCTATGCGTTACTAGTTCGAGCAACACCGCCGTAAATAGCAAGAGCAGTTCTGGGGCTGCCAAAAATTACGGACTGCATGATTTCCATTCGGATGCTGGACCTCAGTGGCCTTGCGGACTAAAATGTTAAGAAGCAGACTTTGTCAGGTGGTGTAGAAGGATAAAGGTGTGTGATCTCACCTTCTGGGGGCTTATCAAAACCACTAGCATTTTTAAGGCAGAGGAAGAGTTCAGCGTCGCTTTGATAAGCAAGAAGGAGGTTATCAGCCTTCAAATAACCTCCATTCATCAGCCCATAATCCTGGTTATTGCAAAAACCACAGTTGATGGACAGAATGTAGAACAATGTCATACATTCACCCCAGTACAAGGATCTGGGCCTAAATCCATCGTTTTTTTGCACTCCACACCACCCTGGGTTAGACACTGGCAATATGCAAATCAGCTCTGACCCTGTGCCTCATGGGAACAGTCCAGTCCGAACTACCAAGCCATGTATTTCCCAGACCGGAATCAAGCATCCAAGGACCGGTTTCTGGCTATCAGCCTTCATCAGCCTGGATAGCTTGACTTCAGTGGTGTGGAGAGCCTGGGACTCACGTCTGAGCATACCCAGCCCACTCGGGCTGTATGACATTGTTCTGCATTCTTTCCATCACCTGTTGTTTTTGCCATAATCCTGGTTAGGCATGTAAAGAGATTTAGAGTCGAAGTCAATCAGCTCCTATATTTGAGTAGAAATTTGGAGCTACAGTGAGAGGATCTGCTAGTTGAATAATTTCTGCTGAATTCACAGAGAACAACTCTGATGACAGATCACAGAGTAGTTTTTGTTGTAGTTTTTGTTTAACCCTGAAGAAGAGCTCTGGACCAGGTCGGTATAGCATGGAGAAACGGAAACCAATGCCACCATACCAGATAGGGACTTATGGAGGCCTGGGTTTTCACATCTACATGGATGTAGCCAGCATTTTCATCTATATAAGTTTTGATGTGAGATAGGAGGGTCTCTTTCATCAAGCGATTTGTAGCTAGATGTGTTGTTGTATTGACACATTTGATGGTGGGTTTGACAGGGTCCAGGTGACACTGTACTACAGAACAAAGTTATTTTCCTTCAGTAATGATCATTCTGTTGGATGCATTATTTAGCTGGTGATTTCTCACCTTGTGAATATTTCTCAGGTGTCATACTGGATCCCACATTTTTTACAGAACTGTTCCAGTGTGTTTGGTAGGTGGCATCATGCAGCTTCTCACCATTGTGCCGCTCTGGAAGTGACAATCAGAGCTGCATATATGCGCCATTCATGTGTGCTGCCGCCAGTTGCTTTTTTAGGCTGATGGCACCGTGTCCAGAGAGCCCGTCTGAAGATTAGCATGAACGGTGCAGAAATCTTTTGATTGGGACCTTTTTGGATGGAAAAAAGTCCAGATAACCGAACAGGGATGTACGAGAGTTGATGAAGAATCTGTGGTTGGATAGACTATCCACCAAAAAGATTGTTATCAAAGGTAAGTAACTTATTCCCCTGATGGATACTCCCAACTGCATATTCCTTACCTTATCAATAGATACCATAGTAGTACCTACCCACGTGGTGAACCTGACCTGGCTCTGAATAAATAGGTCCTGCTGGTCCAAGTGGGAAAAATGCCTCTCTCAATGGACCAGACTATCATGGCAGCAGTGCTTCGTGAAAGTATGTACTAACACCCACGTAGCCATCTGGAAAATGTCCAGCACAGGCACTCTGTGTGATAACCCAGTGGTAGCAGATTTGGCTCTGGTGGAATGAGCTCATAAACCTTCTGGAGGTAGCTTTTTAACCAGCGTGTAGCAGATCTTTAGGCAGAGAACAATCCATTGAGAGATGGTCAGTTCTTGCACTGGCTTGCCTTTCCTTGCTCCAGAAAAAACCCACAAAGAGCTGATCGTCCACCTGATAGTCCTTGGTGCGATCAGTATAAAAGCTTTGTGCCCTCTAAGAGTCCAAATAATGAAGTCTATCTTCCTCCATAGAGTGATGAGGTGGAGCAGAGAATGCTAGAAGGGGGACAGCCTGCATAACATGAAAAGGAGTGACTACATTTTATAAAAAGGAAGCGGAGTTCCTAAGCACCAATCTCTCGTGAAAGAATGTTGTATGAGATGGATTGACAAAAAGAGCTTGCAGCTCATGCACAAGTCTAGCCGATGTCATGGAGATAAGAAAGACAATTTTCAAAGATATTTTTGACCAGAGAATTTTCAGTGTCAAATGTCTCAATGGAACACTGTGCAGCAGCTTAAAAGGAGTGCATATCACACCCCAATGACGCATCACAAAGGACTTTGGCAGAAAGAATTGTTATGAATCTTTCAAAAATCTCATAAAACAGGTGATTTAAATAAAGAAGCCTATTCCAGGACTCACAAAAAGGCTGAAAGGACCAATTAGTGGCCAGTAACAGTGCCCAAAGCAAGTCCTTCCTGGCCAGGGATAGCACAAACAAAGCTTCAGACAACGTGATTTGCAATGGGTGCCGCAGCACCAAGCCACAAATTTGTCTCAGTAACTGGTATACATGGATTTTGTGGAGGAAGGCCTCGCTGACGAGTTAACTATTGACCTCAGAGGGAAGGTTGAAGGAGTTCAACTGCTGTCAGTGAATATCCAATCATGGAGATCTACATTGTGCAGGCCTGGCTGCAAGTCCCTACACTGCTGCTGCAACAGAAGATCCTCCCGAAGTGAGTTTGACCGGAGGACTGATGCTCTCACCCAGGAACTCTGGATACCACACTCTCCTGGCCCAATCTCGTGCCATTAGGATGACTTGCAACTGGTCATTACTGATCTTCTTTAGAACTCAGGGTAGGAGAGGTAGTGATGGTAAGACATACAGGAGTCCAAAGCTCATTTCTAGATGGAAGGCATCTCTGAGAAAAGCAACTTTGGAAGCTCCAATGAGCAGCACTGCTGACATTGCACAATCTCGGTTGTGGTGGACAGATCTAGTCAGGGTTATCCCCAATGATGGAAGATGCCCTGTGCCTCCTTTGGTGAAACTGCCACTGGTGATCCGCTAAGGGTCTGTAGCTGAGTTTGCCCACCTTGCCATATGGAGATCCTAATTCAACAAAAGGATTCTACAACTTACAATTTATCCTTCATAGTTTAGAAAAATTATAATGATGGTGGTGGGAAAAGTGTTGAACCCAAGAATTGTCCTGGGAAACACTATATGTTTTTTTGATACCCCTCACACACCAAAAGTTTATTCCGTGTCATGCTTCATCATAGGGTCTTCCCGTCCCTCTACGGGGCGGGCATGCTGTGACCTGTGGAGACACTGGAGCACTTATTTAAGTGAAAAACTATGTGTTGTTCAGAGGTGGGAGTGGTAGGGTCAAGGGAGATAGTGGTGCAAAATTAAAAGTTACCTGGCTAGTGGAAAAAATAAATGTTATTGCCTTCCCTATCTGGCAGCGTTAAAAATGGGGAGATGGCGGGGGTATACTGTTATGAGTTAACTCCTACTTGGTCTACATGTTTCAAAAGCTATCCCCTTGGCTTTCTCTTAAGGACCTTGCGTGTTCCCTACTCCACTCACACATTAACCCCTTCAGCGCTAATGACAAGGGTAACTCGTCATGGACTTTCCATTGATTTCAATGGAAAGTCAATGGACCTCGCACACACCCCTTAGCAGCCAAGTGGTTAATTATGTGATATTTGTGTGCCTAATAATATTCAGCCACCGTTCATGCTAATTAAATGAGTATGCAAAAACCTTTCCTAATCAGTATCTATTACAATCTGTAATGAGAGAACAAAATAATAAGGAGAGGCAGTATTGCACTGTATAAAACATATCCCCATCGTGTGGAAAAGGAAGTTGGTGGTAAATATCACTGTGATATATTTTTCTCAAATTTATCGAGGTGCATCATACTCATTCTTTGAAGTGGGGTGCTGTGCTGCCCAAGGCTGATTGTCAAGTCCTTTCAAAAAACATTTAAAAACACACACACATATATGTCTCACACACGAGACCCAGCATTCTGGAGAGCATTCTTGGGATGTATTCTACATACATTCTGTTTGGTTCTGTTATACATGCGCAGTTGCCATTGCGGTCACACAATATACATACATTATTTTGAGGAAGTTATAGCCTCATGAGCTGTCATGGAAGGGTAGGGCGCCTGTAGTCAAACACTGCAGGGAAAATCACAATAGAGAGTTCAACTTTAAGTTTGTTACGATATTCGTTATTCAGCTAAAAAACAAAGGAGAGGAGGCTATTTTAAAGACCCGCCAAAGTCTTACTCATGTTTTCAGTCCGGGGAAATGCTGTGTGGTTCATTCTCCTGGAAAATCCTGTGATTACCCAGATCCATGTTCAAATAGTGTGAGAACACTAGAATGTTACCTTTCCAAAAATGTCCGCCTCCTTTGTGCCATGCAAGTCAATTGAGGTAATTCACTTCCTGTATTACTCCTCCTCATTGATGTGCCTGACTTCAAGGGTTTTCGCATTGATACGATCTGTGTGTGAGGATGCTTGTATGTTAACCCCTCAAAGTGGCTACTCACACTGTGTTTTCGCATTCAATTCAGTAATTTCGTTACATCCCATGTGTTGATCCTGTTGAAGAGATCGAATTCCTCATAACTGTTTGTAGAAAAATGCAGTCTGAAAGAACGTTTATAATTGGCCCCAGGGAATTTAATCATTGAGGCCTGTGTCCTGAGTATTTAAGCGGAACACCCACCGCTGTTCTTTTTCAAAAAGATATTTAGTTGGGGACCTGTTCAATCACTGTCCAGGAGATTTCATCATGTGTGTGACCTCTCTCTAGGAAGTGCGAAGCCATTTTTGTAGTGCTCTTCTTGCCCTTGATATTGTTCTTATGTTCCCCAATTCTGATCTTTACTGGACGTGTGGTCATACCTGCGTACTCTTGGTGTTACATGTTGTGAATTTTCTCTGCTCCCACCTTGTGCCGTTACAGAAGACAATTTCTCTGCTCTTTTTAATTAGTCTGCAAACATTGCACAGTCCGCAAGGATGATGTTCCTTGATTTGTGGTAATAATGTACTTTGTCTCATAGGTTCACACTCACGTGGTCTGGTGTGCACCACCATATCTCTGATGCTCCTTCCTCTCCTGTGGGAGAAGATTGGTTTTGGGAGGCTCATTACCCCACTGTTCAGGATACGCTAGTGTTTATTAACAATCTTTGTTATCTGGTTGGAGTTGGTATTGAATGTGGTTATGCAAATTGGATATTTCTCATCTTGTTTTAATGGGAAAAGGTTCCAACAGGCTTTCCCTGCAGTTGTTCTGTGCTCTTTTGCAAGCCTGGTCAATCACCTTTCTGGGGTATAGCCGTTTCTCCATTTTCTTTTTCAAATCCTCCGACTGTTGTTTGAAGTCAGTAATTTCCGTACAATTTCTCCTTAGGCGTAATAATTGGAAATAAGGGAGATTATCGTGAAGGTGTCTGGGGTGGAAGCTTTGATATAATAACTGCCAGTTCTTAAAGTAGATTTGAAATGTGTTGTAGTCACAAGTTTTCCTTGACTCTGGCTCTGAACTCCTCATCTCCCAGATGGCTCCCTTAATTCAGTTGCCCTGCATCTGTGACCACTGTCAGCTCTTTGTGGGGCAAGAAGTGGGTTCTTGCACTGACCTAATTGCAGTCCAGTAGCCACTACCGCAGGTCTTTTGCAGTACTTTCAGAAATCTGGATAAAAGCCAACATTCTCCCTTGCTGAAGCCCATTGAGATTTGAGATCTCAATTTAGGGCCAGAATGTGCCACCTGGTACCTTTGGACAGCAGGATGCAGGAGGCCAACAATCCCAGGAGCCTCATAGTAATCTGCACCAAGATCCAGGACTGAGGCTGAAACATCGGGATCATAGCCTAAATGTCCTGGACCCTCCGTTCCAGGAGAAAGGTAAAAAACCGTATTGTATTCAGAATAACTCAGAGGATGATGATGGTAGAGCATGGTGGCAATAAGCCCATCCACTCTAAGGCAGAGTCCACAGGGGTGCTCCTTGAAACAATTAATCCATCTTTGGGATGTCTTATTGAGGTGGAGTTAAGGGTTCATGAATGTTGTTGTGTGCATGTGAAATTTTATGCCTAAGGGGATCTGTGATTGGTCCCCCCTGGGAGAGAAAGATGTTTTGTTTATTTCTTTTTCTCTAGCATTGTTCTGTTGTCTCTTTACGCTTCCTTTTCCCACCAATAAGCTTTGATAAGCCACAGTGCTATTTACATGGAGATTTACCAAGTCAGGAAATGTCTTGTTAAAAAGGATTGTTTCTTTGATTGGCGACTGCTGGACCACAGGCCTTTGGATGCAGGTGGGTCTCTGTGTTCTCTTTCATATCCAATAAATATAGTTAGACCTATCAGCATGCTTCAGATTAAAAGAAGATGCATACAAAAATAGATACGGTGAAAGAACATGGTATTATCAGTATGGGTAGAAACTCTAGCTCATCATCATGAGGTTCTGGATTCATGCTAATGTTGGCCCTATTACAATCTTATCTTACGAAGTTTGGTTCAGCCAGTCCAGGGAACTTAGAAACACTCATGTCTTGAGTTTTTTTTTTTAATTGTTTTATTCGATTTTGAGCAAAATCATTAAAGCACAGATACAATACATTTAATACGACATTAATAGCAAAAACGATCATAAAGCATATCACAACCTAAAAACGATCATAATAAACAATCCATCATATTAGATAAAATCAATCCAAATTTAGGGAACGGCAAATCGAAGGTGCACTTGTAAACAGCAAATTTTGAGGATAAAAAAGTTAAGACAGCTTGCAATCAGTGCGGGATAAATCCCACAACTCACTTGGTCTTCCTCAAGGCAATTAGTATTCTCAAATATGATGCCACTGCTTTTACCACAAAAGCGGTTTCCAGCATCTTCAACTTACAATAAGCAGCTCTGCATCCACTAATGCCCCATTTAGTAAAAATAGGCTTTAAAAACAGTTTCCTTGGTGCCAAATAAAATTTACAGAAGAGAATGGAATGAATATTTGATTGGTCGGATGACCCATCACATGGGCACTTCACCAAATGTTTGGACCAATCATTGCAGTTTGGGAACGTTACCAGGCGATAATAGATGTCTGCCCGAGACCTAGTCAGTAGCATTCTCGAAAAAGGGCTAGAATCTATCATTAGATAAGGTTTTATACCTTTATGAAGAACAAAGGCCTGGCTTGCCTTAGCCGTGTGTTTATCTTTTTCGACAAGCCATCTTTTGTGGTCTAAAAATTCCAAAATCAGTTTAAGCGT
This sequence comes from Lissotriton helveticus, assembly GCF_964261635.1. Lineage (NCBI taxonomy): Eukaryota > Metazoa > Chordata > Amphibia > Caudata > Salamandridae > Lissotriton > Lissotriton helveticus. Next base: position 810,458,935 of record NC_136070.1, read on the forward strand.
ACGCCTAGGGACAGATTCTAAGCATGCTGGGTTTTCAAAATATTCTTTATGGCCAATGTCTGTTGCCATATTTTTAATATAATGCAACCATTTAATGTTTCGTGCTCCATCCAACTGTAGGCAATCCAAAATAACCTCCCTATTAAGGGATGTCTCTGGAGTAATCCAGATCTTGTGCCACAAAAGAAGGAGGGAGCATTTAATTATATCCTCGATGTATGGAATCCCCAGTTCGCTATGGCTGAAGTAAATAGACGTTGATTTAGGTGTTGCCAGTAAATAACGGATGAAATCGTTTTCAGTAAGTTGTATCTGGTCAGTTCTGGTAAAACCCCAAATACCAGCGCCATAAATGCCGGTGGAGATGCATTTGGCTTTATATATTTGTATAAGCTCTTTAACTGGGCGACCACCTAATTTCCTCGCGAAGTTTTTCAAGGCACCGTTAGCTCTACTAAAAGCCAGATTTCTGGCATACACTGCCTTAGTCCAACTCCCCCTGCTGTCAAAGTTTACTCCTAAGTAAGAAAAACTGGTGGTGTTTTCTATTTTTTTCTTGTTCAAAAAGATTGCTTTATTAGTTTTTTGAGAGGCACTACATCTCATAGAGTATGTCTTGGAAACATTAATTAATAGCCCGCGTGCGTTCATGTAATCTGAGAATTCAGCCACCGCCCTTTGCAGGCCGATAACGGTGCAGGATATAATTGCAGCGTCATCCGCATACAAAAGGATGGGAAAGGAATTTCGACCCACAGCTGGATAATCGTACTGAAAGGTCTTAAGGTGCTCTGCCACGCTGTTTATATATAGGATAAAGAGAAAAGGCGCCAGAATGCACCCTTGTCTCACTCTTCTATTAATGCTAAATTTATCAGAGCATGCCCCGTCCCTCCCGTACCTTACCCTCGCCCCTGCATCCCTATACAGTTCTTTAATGAATAGTATAATCTGCTGATCTATGCCCATGCCTTCTAACGTCTCCCATAGCATAGAATGGTCTACACAGACAAACGCGGAACTTAAGTCTACAAACGTTATAAAAAGACTTTCGTTCTTTGCTTGAGTGTATTTTGCAGTCAGCAGTGCTAAATTGAGGCCCTGTTCTATCGCGCCCTTGCCTGTACGAAAACCATATTGTAGGGTGGATATAACCTGGTTTTCCTCTGCCCAATCCTGCAGCCTATTAAGAATGATTCTGCCTGCTACCTTCATTAGGGCATCTAAAAGAGATATTGGACGATAGCAGGCAGGATCATTCCTGTCCCCTTTTTAAAAAATTGGCACTACCATTGCCTCTGGCCATGTAGAAATAAAGCCTAAAACATTAACGCTATTTAAAACATTTGTTAATAGAGGTGACCACAATGCTGGCTCGCTTTTATATATGTCATTTGGAACGCCATCTGGTCCCGGTGCCTTCCCTGAAGCGCTGTCCTTGATAGCCCTCAATACCTCCTTATGCTCAAAGACAATCCCCAGTGGAAACCGCTCAGAGGACTCCTGGTTATCAATAGCATTATTAGTCACCCGTGGATTAAAGTTCTTATACAAGGTGGAAAAATGCTCAACCCAGACATCTCCTGGGACTGCTATATCAATTATGTCTATATCTTTGTCTAGGAAAAAAGGAGCATTAACAGCCCTCCAGAAGGCAATATTATCATTTTTTTTAAACAAGCTTCGTGGAGGCTCTGCCAAGTTTCATGTTTTAGTTCTTGTCTCCTTCTGACGAGGGCAGTCCAGTAGAGTTTTCGCGCCTGTCTTACCCGTTCTAATGATCTTGGTGATTCGTGTAATACCAATATTAGATTTTTATGTGCCTTTGAGCAATCTTTGTCGAACCAGCCCTTCCCTTTATGAGAGTGTTTTTTGTATGGTCTTAACAGCAATTTATTTATCTCGGTCGTAATTTCCCCAAAAGAGTCAAGAACTTGTTCAGGACTTTCGGATTCAGACAAACAAATCATTAAATGGTCAAAAACTCTGGTAACCAATTTATATAAAAAGATATCAGGCTCTACCCTCTCCCACTTAGTGGAATAACCATTTGTGCTGCCTAAAGTTATTGGCATATGATAGGTCGCCTCATTAGTTTGTACCTGTCCCGTTGTTAACAAGGAGAAGGAAATAGGGTAATGTCACTGAAAGCAAGATCTAAAGTCTCCCAAGACAGGACTAAACGCCGATACCTAAGGGATAGAAGGGCAAAGTCGATTATAGAGTTTACCCCTCTTCCATTGAAGGTTGGTTTAAAATCCTTCGCTGGAGAGCAACTTTCATTTACAAAGCCCAAGTCAAACTCATAGATCAATGCGTTTAACAGGTCTCCTATCCCTAAATGAACAAATTAACAAAGTGGGTCGGTGCTTCTGCCCTGTTCTCCTTCAAGGGGCAGATACCAGTATCACTGCCAGTACAGATTGAACAATTAAAATCACCTGCCCATATAAGTGCCAAGTCTCCAGCACCTATTTTCTCCAGTGTCTTTAGCTGCTTTCTTAAATTAGAGATAATACCATCCCATAAGGAAGCATGGGCGTTATTGTAAAAATGTAGGATAGCCAGCTTTTTTACTCCCGGCCAGCTGACTAATAGGACCTGGTAAAAGTCTGCTGAGATAAATTTGGTGGCTGTAATGTCAGATGCATTTGAAATATAAATACATAAGCCACCTTTGTTTCTGCCATGATTACTTGATGTACCTGGGGTGTTAAAAGTTTGATATCCCTTTAAATGTATCTCATGGGCCAGCCATGTTTCTTGGAAACACAGAATACTATATTTATTTATTATATTTAGCCAATCAGGGTCGTCCACTTTATTCTTCATGCCCGCTAAATTCCAGGACATGATCAGTTGGCCTTTATGTATCCTCGTGTCAATAATGTCAGCCCCTCCTGTCCTACCATTTGTATCGTTTTGGCCTTTTTCCTTACTTAATTCCTCATCATCTATGATCGTGGGGATATCATCATGCGCTCTCAAAATTCCATCACTCCTGTGTGAGAGTCAATCAACCCCCTCCATTCCCATGAGTGAAGAGAAACGATTTGAGGTGGTGATGTTGAACATAGGAGGCACCACAGACCTACTATTTAAATTTCCTCTTCTTAGGGGGTTGCCTACTAAGGCTTTTGGATAGAAGTAGCTTAAATCTCTAGTGGATATACCTCCTTCGTAGCCTTCCGGGTACCAGTCTCTGATGTAGGTTACTGCTCTGTGATCCCTGAAATTTATAATAATGGCATCCCCAGGTACCTCTTTTGGTCTTCTTCCCCCCACCCAACCTAGCCTTCTGACGTGTAAAATTTCGCCATCTAAGTTTGGGGAAAATGGCCTGTTCACTCTTAGCCAGTGCATAACCTTGTTCTTGAGAGTCTGATGGCTTTCAAACTTCCCCCCTGACAGTTCTGGCACCCCTGTTAATACAATGACATAGGGTTCGGCCTCCGGCAGGAGATCTATATGCTGAGCAGGGCCTATGATCTCTTTGTCCAAATGGGGAGTCCTCTGCTTATTGCCGTGTTCCTGTTGGCCTTTCTTAGTTGGTTGTCCAACCCTGCTTTTATCTAGTACTTCCCTAGGCTTAGATGGTTCAGGGACTATGTTTGTGGACTGTATGTCCGTGATGTCATCGTGATCTATAAGCTGCCGATTACCACTGATTACATGGTTAGTTGTTTTAAAACTATTTCTGGGGCAATCGGGGGGTCGATCTTGGTCGATAGCTCTTTAAGTAAGTGGGTATTAGCACTTCCAATAGCTGTGATGGAGCCAAGTTGTTCAGCCATTCGCTTTACCCTCTCAACTAAAGGTAGTATCAGAGATTTAATCAATTGCTCAATGTTATTCATTAAAGCTTGCTGGGAATCTATAGTCGGATGGTCCTGATCAGCTTTGCTTACAACTAGGCCTTTAGATTTCTTAGGGCTCATGGTGATCTTATGGATTTTTGCTCGATTTCCCTTTTGCCTGTTAACCCCCCTTTTTCTTTTTGTAGAAGTGCTTCGACCTATTGTTTTGATGTTAACATCCCTCTCATTGATACGATTACTGGCTGTTACTGATGAAGACTCTGCCCGGGTTTGTTCGATTTGCGAATCAGTACTGATATCAATGAAATTGGATTCCCCGGGTCTCCCTGGGCGATCGGGTAGATCTTGTAGCTGGGGGGAATGCCTATATCATTTGTTTGTCCTGTTCTGAAACCATCTTGTGTGGGGGTCTTAACTGACTGAATGGCCCCCAAGGATGAACGTTTATTCTGCCATTCAGAGGATATACACCGCTCAGTTAATAACATTTCCTTTTCTAAGACAGAGGTGGCCCTGGTAATAAAGGCATCTAAGGTCCCTCTAATAGAGCCTCCCACCAGTGATTTCCGTCCTAAGCTAGGGTTGCTAGTCATTTTCTGTACAGGAATTACAGAACAGTAAGCATAACAGGCATGTAAACCTTACTGAATATAACGTGTATTGACAGTAAAAGGTAGAGTCTTACTTCAATGTCCCGAGTAATATTGACCAAGGGTGGTGGCCCAGCCCAGCCTTGGCCAGCCCCGGACGGCCACAGAGGGCCCACCCTTAGCCCGGCGCCGCCCGCGCGCGACGCGGATGGCACGCCGTTGTTTTGTGCGCCTCCGGGCACGTGAATGTGTGTGGGTGGGCGGGGAGGTCACGCTAGGCACTCTGGGGGCTGTAGTTCCCCCGCTCAGCGGCCGCGTAAAGATGTGGAAGGCGGCAGCAGGGGGGACCAGCAAACCAAGATGTCCGTGCGCTGAGGCGCGATTAGGGAGGAAGTCTGAGCAGCAAAAAAGTTCAGCAGAGGTGTGGCATTCAAGCGATAAGTGTCACCCGCTCTGCCGAGGGCACGCCGTTGTTTTGTGCGCCTCCGGGTGCGTGAATGTGCGTGGGTGGGCGGGGAGGTCCCGCTAGGCACTCTGGGGGCTCTAGTCCCCCCGCTCAGCAGCCGCGTAAAGACGTGGAAGGCGGCAGCGGGGGGGACCAGCAAACCAAGATGTCTGTGCGCTGAGGCGCGATTAGGGAGGCAGTCTGGGCAGCAAAAAAGTTCAGCAGGAGATGTGGCGTTCAAGCGATAAGTGTCACCCGCTCGGCCGAGGGCACGCCGTTGTTTTGTGCGCCTCCGGGCGCGTGGTTGGGCTGGGAGGTCCCGCTAGGCACTCTGGGGGCTGTAGTCCCCCCTACTCAGCGGCCGCGTCAAGATGTGGAAGGCGGCGGTGGGGGGGACCAGCAAACCAAGATGTCCGTGCGCTGAGGCGCGATTAGGGAGGCAGTCTGGGCAGCAAAAAAGTTCAACAGGAGATGTGGCGTTCAAGCGATAAGTGTCTCCCGCGCTGCCGAGGGCACGCCGTTGTTTTGTGCGCCTCCGGGCGCGTGAATGTGCGTGGGTAGGCGGGGAGGTCCCGCTAGGCACTCTGGGGGCTGTAGTCCCCCCGCTCAGCGGCCGCGTAAAGATGTGGAAGGCGGCGGCGGGGGGGGGACCAACAAACCAAGATGTCCGTGCACTGAGGCGCGATTAGAGAGGCAGTTTGGGCAGCAAAAAAGTTCAGCAGGAGATGTGGCGTTCAAGCGATAAGTGTCACCCGCTCTGCCGAGGGCACGCCGTTGTTTTGTGCGCCTCCTGGCGCGTGAATGTGCGTGGGTGGGCGGGGAGGTCCCGCTAGGCACTCTGGGGGCTGTAGTCCCCCCGCTCAGCGGCCGCGTAAAGATGTGGAAGGCGGTGGCGGATGGGAACAACAAACCAAGATGTCCGTGCGCTGAGGCACGATTAGGGAGGCAGTCTGGGCAGCAAAAAAGTTCAGCAGGAGATGTGGCGTTCAAGCGATAAGTGTCACCCGCTCTGCCGAGGGCACGCCGTTGTTAGGTGCGCCTCCGGGCACGTGAATGTGCGTGGGTGGGTGGGGAGGTCCCGCTAGGCACTCTGGGGGCTGTAGTCCCCCCGCTCAGCGGCCGCGTAAAGATGTGGAAGGCGTCGGCGGGGGGGACCAGAAAACCAAGATGTCCATGCGCTGAGGCGCGATTAGGGAGGCAGTCTGGGCAGCAAAAAAGTTCAGCAGGAGATGTGGCGTTCAAGAGATAAGTGTCTTGAGTTATTAGCAGGAGCTAAACTGTTGTGAGCAGGGGTTGCAGAGAACTCTGCACCCACTTTCGAACTTTGAGTACAACTCTGGCTCCAAACAGTGGAGTAAAAGAGGTCAGTCCTCGAAATAAGTGAAGACAGAATAAAAGTGGTCACCCCAAAAAAAGTTAAACCCAAAAACCCACCACCTGTCTGACGGAACTACGAATGTCATTACCATGTATTCCTTGACAAAGCTGTCATTACAACGCATGCGTCTTTACCATGCATATGCCTTCACCCAAAAAGGCATTTGTGGTAAAAATTGTACAGGTAAGTATAAACCCTTTATATATACGTCTAAAGGGTTTATACTTACATGTAAAATACTTAAATTTTCTTGATAAAGGCATATGCGCGTGTGTGTGTATGTGTATATATATATATATATATATATATATATATATATATAACCTACTGGCGGTCGCCAGTAGGTATATATAGTTAGGATTTTTTCTCTATGGGTTTTTTGAAAATTCTATGTCTAATAACTTTGGCGTTTGTGGACGGAATTGGCTGAAATTTTCAGGAAAATGGCACATTTTGTTTCTGAGCAGCCCTTGAAAATTTGGGGGGGGTTCGTCCAGTGGGGGCCGAGAAAAAAGGGGGGTCCCAAAACGTGTTTTTAACATTGAGTTTTCCATAGGGCGGTTGGCCTCACTTTTAGCCCGAACGGCTGAATGGATTTGCACGAAACTTGGCAAAATTGTAGGGACTGGTAGCCCGATGTGCCTTTTGTAGGTCTCAATATATGTGCTCCAGTGGATTTTGAGAAATTAACGTTTAAAAAAAGATATATATCTGTAACAGCGGACCGGGCAGCGCTCTGGTTCGCGGACTTTTCGCGCAACGGAGCTTTGTGAAGCGAAGCTGATTGGTTCTCCGGCGTCTGTCAACATTCCAAACAGTCCGTAGCGGCCGCCATCTTGTCTCTCGGTAGGATCGAGAGACAAGAGGAGGTCAAAACAAAGGGGGAAATAACTATAAGGGGGCATAGTAGATCCTCGCTGACCCCCTAGGTTTGATGTGGAGGTTTTAAAAGGGCCCCGCGGGGCAAAAAAAAATAATAATAATAATAATCGAACGGCTGAATGGATTTGCACGAAACTTGGCAAAATTGTAGGGACTGGTAGCCCGATGTGCCTTTGCTAGGTCTCAATATATGTGCTTCAGTGGATTTTGAGAAATTAACGTTCAAAAAAAGATATATATCTGTAACAGCGCACCGCTTCGCGTACTTTTCGCGTTACGGAGCTTTGCGAAGCGAAGCTGATTGGCTCTCCGGTGTCTGTAAACATTCCAAACAGTACGTAGCGGCCGCCATCTTGTCTCTCGGTAGGATCGAGAGACAAGAGGAGGCCAAAGCGAAGGGGCAAATGACCATAAGGGGGCATAGTAGATCCTCGCTGACCCCCTAGGTTTGATGTGGAGGTTTTACAAGGGCCCCGCGGGGCAAAAAAAAAAAATAATAATAATAATCGAACGGCTGAATGGATTTGCACGAAACTTGGTAAAATATTAGGGACTGGTAGCCCGATGTGCCTTTGCTATGTCTCAATATATGTGCTTCAGTGCATTTTGAGAAATTAACGTTCAAAAACAAGATATATATCTGTAACAGCGCTCCGCTTCGCGGAGATAAAATTATATCTGTATTACCTAGCTGTTGCTAACACCAGTTAGCGACGGCTAGTAGGAGATAGCGACCATCTTGGGTCCCACTTTGCATGTGAGTGATATTTATCACTAATGACATGCAAAGTGGGCATGCCAAGATGTTAGCGACTGGAAACAGTCGCTAACATCGCTATCTCCTATTATCAACTTTTGGAAATATTCGAGATAAGCGCGAATATCTCCAAAAAGTAACAGATGCCCTGAGCAGTTCTTAGCCATGTTATCCAATGGGAGGTGGATAACATGGCTAAGAGCATTAGCTCGGTAATGCATGAATATCGCGGAGTTTTCAGCGATATTAATGCATTGCGCTCGTTTTTTATCGTATTTGCGATAAACCTTGGTAATAGCAAGGTTTATCTGCGATAATTTCTGACGGTAAAAAAATCTTTGCAATGCATCGTTAGGGATAAATATCGCTTAACTTTGGTAATATGCCCCAACGTCTGTTAACGTTCGATTCGAAGGAAATCAGGAATTGTTGAAAAACATTGTGTGCGCCATCTTGTCTTTTTTCAAATGCCACACTTTTGTCGTGCACGGCAGCCATTTTAGATGCCTTGACCAGACCCACTCTGTGCACGCTGTCGATCCTTAGCATGGCTCCCCACCCTCGCAAGCATCTCACCCAGGCAGTGGTCACCCCCGCTCTCTGTCTTATGCATGGGTAATAAACCTCCCCCCATCTGCGCTGCTCTTCCCTGAGAATCACACCCTGTGCCCGCCCGACACCTCCCTTTCGCCCTATTCACTACCGCACCCTCTGACACTCCTTTTCCTCTGTGTCCGATTGTCCAGGCCGGTCCTAGGCTATCAGCTAGCCCTGCAGATGTAGTTTATGGCCACAGCTGTAAAGAATCACCCCTCTTCAAAGGAGTTATAGTAGATCAAGGCCCACACTCGATGAGATCCGTCACAGCAGAAGCGTTGCTATTATCTGAAAACCATCCTGTATTGTGATTGGGGAGGGGACCGAGCGTGAAGCGGAAGATTCCAGGGATGACTCTTTGTACATCAAAGTTTTTACAATTATGTGTCACATTAAAAATATATAGCACTCCGACAAAGTAGTAAGATTATAAAACTTTAATAATTTATAAATATATACAAGAAAACAAAAATAGTAATAACATATAAACATTTTTAGGGAAAAACAACGAAGTAGCGGTCGGCTGTGCGAATAGTCCCAACGCAGCACAAAGTCCAGATTTCCGGCGTGGGGCGTCGCGGGGGGTGGGTCATCAGTAGCAAACTGTTGTGCGAATAGTTCCAAGGCAGCAGAACGCGCCGAAATCTAGATGACACGAAAGTGATGTCTAGTAAGTTGCCACCCAGCAAATAACGGCGTGGGGCGTCGCGGGGGGTGGGTCATCAGTAGCAAACTGTTGTGCGAATAGTTCCAAGGCAGCAGAACGATGGCACCAAGGTGATGTCCAGTAAGTTGCCGCACTGGTTTTGGTATCCTACAATGCTGCTCCGAATAACGGCGTGGAGCGCCCCGGGGGAGGCGGCGTGAACGGGCCTCTCCAGGTGGAGTCTCATCTGTTTTAGTGGGGCGCCCCTTTACCGTTTCAGTTGCCATTCCGTCCGCTTTTGGTCCACTGTGTCAAAATCCGCCATTCAGCTGAGTTGCGCCCACTCTTGCGGTGCAGCGATAGGCGGCTGCCACAGGACTCTCAAAATGGCGGCAGGCTCTTTCCTTTTTGGGCGTGGTCCACTGAAATGGCCCTGGGACACCTTGGAAATCGGACGCTTGTCTGCTAGGTCTTGGACCCCATTCTCGAAAGCGTCCCCTCCGCCTTGAGAATTCATCAAAAGTTTTGGGGGCCCAGACTCCTGCAGGCTTCTGGTGGGGAGCGGCTGCCATGATTGCTCGCGGAATGACCACGACGGAGCTACGAGATGGTGGTGCTCTCATGCTGACGCCAGTTTAGTCTGAAACATCCAGAAACAAGGTGGGGCTTTCATCGTTGGGGGAAAAAAAAAAGTTTTCATCCAATGAAAAGTGTTGTTTTTAGGTCATATGATCAAGCCTTCCATCATTCGGAAACCAAAAGTAAAATGAACCAATGAAAAGTTTTATAAACAAGTCACATGACCTGTTATGCGGCATAGGGTATAAAATGCGGAGAAAATACGTTGGCACGTGAGGCGGCGTCAGTAGCGGACCGATGTGCGAATAGGCCGAAGGCAATACAACGCGCCAAGATCCGGATGGCACCGAGGTGGTGTCCAGCAAGTTGCAGCACTGGTGTGGCCATCCTACAATGCTGAAAGTCGGCGTGGGGCGCCCCGTTGGCCTGTGAGTTTGCGTCAGTAGCGGACCGATGTGCGAATAGGCCGAAGGCAGCACAACGCGCCAAGATCCGGATGGCACCGAGGTGGTGTCTAGTAAGTTGTCGCACTTCTGTGGCCATCCTACAATGTTGAAAGTCGGCGTGGGGCGCCCCGTTGGCCTGTGAGATGGCGTCAGTAGCGGACCGATGTGCGAATGGGGCCAAAGGCAGCGCAACAATATTTTCTGACTGACACCACAAGGCGCTGAGATGCCAAGATCCGGATGGCACCGAGGTGATGTCTAAGTTGCGGATTGATGTGCGAATGGGGCCAAAGGCAGCGTAACAATATTTTTTGTATGGAAGATACCACTAGGCGTTGAGATGCCAAGATTCGGATGGCACTGAGGTGATGTCTAGCAAGTTGGTGTGGTCATTCTACAATGCTGAAACTCGGCGTGGGTCGCCCCATTAGCCTGTGAGATGGCGTCAGTAGCGGACCGATGTGCGAATAGGCCGAAGGCAGCACAACGCGCCAAGATCCGGATGTCACCGTGGTGGTTTCATAGTTGAGAGGCACTTCATCTGCAGTGGGGCGCCGAGATCCGGATGGCACCGAGGTGATGTCTAGCAAGTTGCTGTACTGGTGTGGTCATCCTACAATGCTGAAACTCGGCGTGGGTCGCCCCATTAGCCTGTGAGATGGCGTCAGTAGCGGACCGATGTGCGAATAGGCCGAAGGCAGCACAACGCGCCAAGATCCGGATGTCACCGTGGTGGTTTCATAGTTGAGAGGCACTTCATCTGCAGTGGGGCGCCGAGATCCGGATGGCACCGAGGTGATGTCTAGCAAGTTGCTGTACTTGTGTGGTCATCCTACAATGCTGAAACTCGGCGTGGGTCGCCCCATTAGCCTGTGAGATGGCTGTTCTTTGGATTTGGGCCTGGTCCACCAAAATGGCCCTGGGACACCTTAGAACTCGGACGCTCGATTTTTTTTTCCTTTCCTGTACATGCAAAAAAAGGTAAATGCCCGGTACGTTACACGCTTCATCTGCCACGATGAACTCTCCAGAGGAACCGAAAAAAAATATAGTTGTGGTAACTATACCATGCATCGTCATATGGAGAGGTGGCACCAATTAATTATAGTGCTGCATAAAAGAGAGATTTGGAGGAGAACCCCTGACCTGCTAGTACATTCATCAAAGAAGTGGCACTGAGAGCTTCAGAGGCAAGGGAAACGGTCCCAAATATTTAGAAGAACTTTGGAAAGATTAAAATGACATGTTTAGATTGTGGCAAATTAATTTCATGTGGACAGATGAGTGTTACTCTAATAAATACAGCATATGAACATCATCATAGTCGATGGTTGGTAGAGACATTTTGACTATATCCTGGACCTGCCCGTCCTCGCCCAAAATGGCGCCGGAATAAATGGGACTCGTAACTCCTTGTTGTGTACTGGTTGCAGAACCTTGAAATCACGAGATACGTATGCAGTTTTGAAGCACATGGCGGGCGGGGACGAGAATTGATTGAATATTTCGACATCCCTATTGATATTAAGTTCTGATGTGTTATTGATTACTGTACTGTTGAAAGTTCGAATTAACGTCACCCATGGTACTTGCCCGCAAATGTATATCTAGATAATTTTATTGTAACTGGCCCTGTCGTATTTTAATTATAAAATGTACGTCCACCGATTCCGTAACTGTTAGACACCTTAGTTCTTGCAACCTAATGGCCCGCCCGTTACGTTCCTCTACAGTGTAAATGTCTATTCATCATATACGATTACAGTTTGCTCTGTGGCAGGCCCACGTGGTTATAGGCTCGTATTTGTATAATGAAATTTTCACAATAAAGGTTTTTAAAAGAAAACATGGTAGTAGTATATACATTGGTAAAGTTTTTAATAATAGTGACTGTTTTAGAATCATTAAAAGGCAAGTGAAATAAAGCAGACCAATTACATGAAGGGTAAAAGGTATAATACGAAGGAACGCAGTAAAGATAAATGGTCAAGGGCTGTTATGTTTTCTATTCCTGCAACATAAAGTGATCGATAAGAATCTCATATTCAGGCGTATCGGCGACTAAGACAGCAGGTCGACCCTCTTTTGCTCAACGGCTCCGTCATGGGACGAAGAAACGCTATTTTTCTCGAAAAAAGAATATATTTTACTTGCAGGACAGTTGTAAAATTTCCGGGAAAGTACATTAGCCTGGAACATTATAACATATATTTAAGAAAAAATAATGTTCGGAAGTAATGAAAAGCGTAATTTTTAGGTCATATGACCAAGCCTTTCATCATTACAATAAGAAAAGTAAAATGAACCAATGAAAAGTTTTATTAACAAGTCACATGACTTGTTATGCTTACGTTACGCGCTGCGCGCCCCGGATGACTTCCGGATGCGCTAACGCGGCGCGTCATATGACGCATTACGCGACAACGCAGGTACAGAATATAGTCAAAATGTCTCCACCAACCAGCGGTCGGAACACAACCCCTTTCAGCAGGCTAAATAGTTCTGTTAAATGACAACAGAAGGGACAGGCAACAAGAACCATCAGTCAAAGAGGGGAGAGCTAGTTCTTCTCTACCGGGTTACATTGGGGCGCTACCGGAACTGATCGAATTGGTAGTCTACAGTGTTTCTGGATGTTTCAGACTGAAGCTGGGGTTAGCATGAGAGCAGCACCATTTCGTAGCTCCGTCGTGGTCATTCCGCAACCAATCATGGCAGCCGTTCTTTATCGTTATTTTGGGCGGGGTGGGTGGCGGAGCCGAGCTGTTTTGCAGCCATCATTGTGTGGAGTTCAGTTCATCTCACTAGTTTTGTATTTGTCATGAGGGGTTGTTCCTAATGTTTCTATTTTAGCGAGGTCAAAAAGAGATCCCATTAGTGGCCTACTGATTTTGCTCGATTCCTTTTCTTTTTTTTTTACACGATTTTTCGTTATCTGCAAAGACTAAACAGAGTATTGCGACTCTGTGTTTGTTTGTAAATAGAGAATGAACCAAAGAGAACTAATTCTAAAACAGTAAATACTTGGATAACAATCAATCAAATGGAGAGAGAAGCAGGCACGACGGATTACAATGGGGGCAAAGACCTGCGTTAACTACCTTTCACTATCTGCAAAGAGAGAGTACTCCTAATAGAAATGAGGGGGGGGGGGCACCATTCAAAGCAGATCAGTGTGCATAAACACGAAAATGTTTTCACTTACCACGTACTTGACATTCGGCAGCTTATGATATTTGCTATTAAAAAACCATTGAAATTCACTGAAAAAACCATAGGTTATAGACCATATATAGTTAGGAATTAGCATTTACAAAACCTTGAAAATTCACTGAAAAAACCATAGGTTATAGACCATATATAGTTAGGAATTAGCATTTAAAAAACCTTATTTTACTCGCACAAAACCATTGAAATTCCATATATAGTTAGTTGCACTAACTATATATCGCGCACCTGCAATCCACTGCTGATCATGTCACATATTACATCATTCATGACATGGTCAGTGACATCACTGATGACATCACTGATGACATCTCAAATGACATCACTGATGACATCACTGATGACATCTCATTTGACATCATTCTTGTGCTAATACGATAAACCTCTTCAGACTCTAATATAACCTTAGATACACTCAGTGTATACAGACACTCACACACTGCCACTCATCCATGGAGTTACTCACACACCCAGTCAGTCATGCAAAGAAACAATCTCATCTCCATTTCTTCAACTATACAGTTAAACACACCTTACTTATTAAAACATATACTAACACGTATTTACTCTCTTATACAATCCCTGATACAAGTTCACAATGATCGATACAACCACTCACTCATTCGGTGGCTCTCATGCACAGTTATTTATATATGCCAACTCTCACATGTACTGTGTTTTACATATGTACTTACTATGACATGTAGCATTGAGATATCCATTCACTCATCAATACACTCATGCACACAGTCAACTGCCCATGTAGCTGTTTCCACATGCACTCTTGAACTCATACACCTAGTGAATAAACTGTTCACACATCTATGCATAGAGTCACACACCTTCCAGCCACCCCCACACAAACTCAATCTCCCATAGAAATACTTGGGCAACCAATTAATAACACATATAGCCTCTCGTATAGCTAATGATCAACACATGCAGCAGTTTACAGAACAACAGACATAATGATGCACAAATTAAGACAGTTTAGTCACTAACCCATGCATTCAGTGAGACACATTTAATCACTCACTCATACAGTCAGTCACGCACCTACTAAATCCTTCATCCAGACACTTATACATCCACTCATTCTTCAATATGTAAGACATATTTTAACTTTACAGAAACATACAGTCACTGGATGTTGTCATCAGTGATGTCATCAGTGATGTCATTTGAGATGTCATCAGTGATGTCATCAGTGATGTCACTGACCATGTCATGAATGATGTAATATGTGACATGATCAGCAGTGGATTGCAGGTGCGCGATATATAGTTAGTGCAACTAACTATATATGGAATTTCAATGGTTTTGTGTGAGTAAAATAAGGTTTTTTAAATGCTAATTCCTAACTATATATGGTCTATAACCTATGGTTTTTTCAGTGAATTTTCAAGGTTTTGTAAATGCTAATTCCTACTATATATGGTCTATAACCTATGGTTTTTTCAGTGATATATATATATATATATATATATATATATATATATATATATATATATATATATATATATATATATATAACAGCTCCAATTCCTCCAGAAATACCCAGCCGGGTCGATCAGAAGAATACAGCACTCACGGGATTTGGTAGCTTTACAGCACGGATTTATTTCTCAAAACAAACGCGTTTCGGGAAAGGTTCCCTTCGTCAGTGTTTACATCAGAACGTTTTTCGCGGCAACATTTTATAATTGCATTCTGGGTAGTTGCAATAGACATAGGACCAGAGTGGCCTTCGTTCTTACGCGCCATATTTAAACGTGCAATATATACACATAAAAGGAGTTATTTATGAAAACCTCTTCCATATAACAAATCAAGCCATGTATTGGCAGAGCATGCACATATCGTCGTGAATCGGCAAAGCATGCATATGATTTGTTATATGGAAGAGGTTTTCATAAATAACTCCTTTTATGTGTATATATTGCACGTTTAAATATGGCGCGTAAGAACGAAGGCCACTCTGGTCCTATGTCTATTGCAACTACCCAGAATGCAATTATAAAATGTTGCCGCGAAAAACGTTCTGATGTAAACACTGACGAAGGGAACCTTTCCCGAAACGCGTTTGTTTTGAGAAATAAATCTGTGCTGTAAAGCTACCAAATCCCGTGAGTGCTGTATTCTTCTGATCGACCCGGCTGGGTATTTCTGGAGGAATTGGAGCTGTTATTTGTATTGCGGGACACCGCCGCATTTACAGCACCCGCTACTGGAGTGACTCGGGTTGTTGGTGTAAAGGAGCGTCATATATATATATATATATATATATATATATATATATATATTTATATATATATATATATTTATCATGCTCCGGCCTGGGACCGTTCATTTGAAAGGCACTCGAAAAACACCAAAGTGCTCCAAGCATTGCAAATTTATTAATGCGGAAAGGAAAAAGTCTGCCTGCTGCCTTTCAAATGAACAATCCCAAGCCGGAGCATGATTTATTGGCGGCGGTCGTGCCGTTGAAAGGCACCACCCCTAGAACCTGGGGGCTTCAGGGGTTGACATTTCCCAGCCTCTATTTTGGGATCAACATCAAGGAATTGAGGAAGACGTCTTACTGCCGGGGCTCATCTGGGGGTTTGTTCAGGAGGACATTTGCATACTTATTCAAAGCAGTCACTACATTGCCCAGGGGACAGCCATAATGGTCAGGTAACAGATGTAGCCCCCAATTGTAAGATTATTAGTTGGAACATAGCGGGCCTTAGAAGCAAAAAAGATGACCCCAGGTGGCTGGGTTTTCTAAAAACTATGACATAATTAGTTTACAGGAGACCTGGGACAAGGCAGATAACTTCTGGGTGGATGGGTTTAAATCATACTGTTCCCCAGCACGTCCCGCTCCGGCAGGTAGAGCAAAGGGGGGCCTCTTAAAGCTATTTTTGTTAAAATTGAAAGGGACCCAAAGGAGGATGGATGTGGGGTCTCATAATTGCCTTGCAATAGAATTTATAACCCCTAACCTCCCTAAAATGTTATTTGTTAATTCTTAGAACTCTGGTGAGAGCTGGTTTTTAAACCAACATTTATGTCACTCGAAATGTTTCTTAGAAGAATATAGGATAAAGCAAACCACTTTCTATTCTATTGTACTTATGGGCGATTTTAACATTCATGTGTGCGACCTGAACTGTCAGGTTGATGATCATTTCGGCCCAGTCTATTCCTCGACTCCCCAATTTGAGCATACACAACAGGGGGAAGCCTTGGAGGAGCTTTTGGCTGGGGTAGATCTTTTTGAACCTAGTTTTAGTGATCCCACGGACCCGATCCCCACTTTCAAAGCGCAGGAGTGGGAGACTGTTATAGATTATATATTTATCTCCCCCACCATGCTATCTTAGGTACTGTTTTATAATGCCAGGTGCTCGCCTTTTAGTGATCACAATCTGGTGATACTTGTGCTAGATAAAGAATGTGGTCTTTTGGGGAATCCTGTAAAGATAGGGGGAGCTAATAGTGTGATAACAAGTGATCAGGGGCGGAGGATTGAATGGGCCAAGGTAATTCCGGACCACTTTTTCACAGACCTTTGTGAGAAGGCTAAAGATAATATAGCAATATGTCTTGATAATATCATCCAAGGGGAAAAGGTTCTTAGAGCCTTTGAAGGCATTTGTGGTCAGGTAGCAGCTGATCTGACAATGATAACTAAACCCAGATTAATTATGGGTGAAAGGTGGTTTGATAGTAATTGCTCACGGGCCCACCATAACCTGGTTCAAGCTTTGAAAAACATACCACGAGATAAGGGCCAGATAGCTATGCTCAGGAAACAGTATAAGATTGCTGTTGAGATTAAAGAGGATGCTTGGAATGCCCTTTTACAGTTAAGGTTCTTAAGGACAGCTCTAGATTTTGGCCATTGTTAATAAACCTTTTTTCTCTGGTACAGAGAATGGCTCTCTAGAATGTATTATTACAGAAGCCCAGTGGCTTTCCCATTTTGAAGCAATTTACGGGTCTAATGTTACTGCGGACTCACCCGCTAGTTTAGAGGTCAATAGGGTCTCCCTTCCTGTGGTTCTTAATGAAGATGATGTAGAAAGGGCGATAATACAGATGTCTAGTAATAAAGCTCCCGGCCCAGATGCCGTTACGGCTGATCTGTATAAACTTAATCCAAAATTTTGGGCCAAAATACTGACTAATGTATTTAATGTGTCACGTTCCCTGGGATTCCCGACATCATGGTCTTTATCCACGATCATTCCTGTTTTTAAAAAGGGCCAGAGAGGGGGATCCATGGTGTTATAGACCGATATCTCTAACTGATTCCGCTGTGAAAATCCTAGGGAGAGTGATCCTATCTAAGGTCACGGAATGGGTGAACAAAAATTAGGTTTTATCGAACCTTCAATATGGCTTTATACAAGGTAGGAGTACCATGGATCAGTGCCTTAATTTACATTTAATAGTAGGTAAATATACCATAGTTAAAGCGGGTATTTTACAGTTGGCCTTTATGGACGTCTCCTCGGCCTTCGATCTGGTTAACAGATCGAAGCTGTGGTCTATCCTGCTAGATATGGGCATTGTCTAGTTCATTTCCTGGCGGATTTACACAGGGATATCTCAGCAACAGTTAGGGTCACCCAGGAAGGAAAATGCACAAGGCACTTTAAATCTGGCAGAGGGGTTTGCCAGGAATATATTATGGCGCCATTACCTTTTACCCGTTATATTAATAATTTAGATACTTTTTTAGACTTGGCTAGTTTGGACATCCTGCGAGTAGGGGAAAGGGGTATCCCTGTTTTCCTATACGCGGATGATGTGTAAATAAATAATTAATTACCGGTTCTATTTTTGACTGGATACAATATAACAGATAGCTCAATAAATAAGAGTCAAGATTCGAGGTAGCTGGAGTTGACAGGCTTTAATTAAGCATAAAGGACTGGAACAGGACAGCCTGTACGGGGATGGGATGGCAGGGCCCGACAGCTGCCGGGGCAGGATCTGGGAATGGCTAGCAAACTTTAATAACAGTGCACAATATTTATAGTTAAACAAATACATTACATTCAATACAGGGGGCGTAGCAGTAGGCGTGGTTTGTAGCAGTCGCGAAAGATAAGGCAGAAAGTGGGTGTAACAAGAGGCGTGTACATAGACATGTGATGCAAACGTAACAGAATATGTCATAAACGGGGCGGAAACATGGAGGGGGCTACCTGAGCAGCTGGGACCTTTAACCTAGTGGTGCGCGCAAACGGGCAATGATGTGTTACTAGGGAGAACTGGGGGCTATGACTTCTGCACTAGAAGAGGAGACGAAAGTCTGGAGGGTCAGAGCGACATGTACCTAGGCATATCTAGTATCTGTTGTTTAGAGTACATGTTGATAGAATCCAAAAGTTATCAGGGCAAAGGCTAACAGACACTAAGACTGGTGCATGCATAATTCTTCATGTAGTGTGTGTGCGAGGAATATTCTATGAATATTAATACAGTATTTCTCTTACATGGAGACATAAAGGCTAGACCATGACGGAAACTATTGATGCGATTCAGTAGCTTAGGAATGCAGAGAAGGAGGGCTGGACTGATAACTAGAATCATAACATACTCTTGGCAGACTGGGAGGCAGAGCCAGGCCGGGCCGGGCACTGCGTAGCATGAAAGTAAGTGAAGGGTCAGGGATGCAGGTGGGGGCTGTATCGCTCCTCGGAGAGTTCAGGAGACAGGAGCTGAATCTGAGTCCGGGCCCTTTTGAGGCCTAGAAACGGGGACAATTCAATGAATTAACGTGCACACTGTGAAATGTGGCAACGTAGTTTACATAGGCCTGATATTCGTTGTATTCACGAGGACTGGAAACTGGCATACTAGAGATGGACACAACTGTAATTGCGTCTTTAATCGATCAGAGGGGAATACATGCATATCGATCATGCACATATAGCATAACATGGGGAACACGTAGGCACATACAACATGGCAAAATTTACTTTTCCACATTCCCTCCTTGTGCCCTACGTTTCCATCAGGAAACATCAATATTCATGATACCATCTATCATTTCATATAGCATCATTTGCTCGTCTCGAATTGTCTTGGAACGGGATTTAGGACTAGGAATACAAGAGGTAGCACAAATGCCGCAAATCGCAGGGCCACATTGTATACAGAGGCAGCAACTGAATATGATCATTACTGCAATACCTAGGAATGAAAATACTTTCCATCCCCAGGCAGATATAATACTCCAGAGCCAACTGGACCATGTCCAGGTGCCTGGATTCTGGTGTAACTGATGGGCAATTTTATGAAGTCTGTTTATAGCTGAATAAACAGACGGCGCGTTATTAGGAATGAAAATGCAGCAACTAGATCCGATGACTCTACATGCTCCTCCTCTATCGGCCAGTATGACGTCAAGAACGAGACGATTTTGGAGCACGACAAATCTCATAGCAGATTGCTCTTCGGTTAAGTTACCTAGAGCAGAAGTAGTCTCATTCACTACTGCTTCGAGGGTTCTGGTTAGTCTACGTATTAACTTACTATTCTGGATAGGTCCTATAAAAAAGAAGAAACCTTTATTGAAATCTTGATACTGTTCTAGAGTAGTTTCAGTTTGATCGACAATTGGGGACTCGATCTCCCTTCTATGTCTGACGTGTACTAGATGTGTGTTTCTATGATAATCAGATGGGGCTAGAAAAACTGGTGGCAGTAGGAAGGCAACGTAACATGTTCCATCCCAATCGAGGGGCAGACGAACATATGCGGTCTGACCACAAACAAAATAAGAATGACGTGAGGCTTTGAAAATAGATTTCCCACTGTCACTATACTTGACAGTAGTAGTACAATCACTATGTCCTACATGTGCGGAACCATTCTTTCTGACACATAATTCGCCTTTGACTGGTAGTACTGAAATAGCAGGTAAATTTGTAGTAGTATCAGACTGAACATTCAGGACCATAAAATTCGAAGAATAATTACCTAAATTATAAACTTCATTTTCTAGATCTAACCCTGTTCTATGGGGGAGACCTTGCTTGTCTGGAAAACATGTTCTATTCAGAAGGGACATGTCATTGGAAGATGATGTTAACATGGACCATGCTCCACATGAACCATTATGTGAAAACGGATAAGGAAAGAGTGGCAGAACTCCCTTCGGTGTCTGGAAAGGGGGGAGTCGACCACACACCCAACAATTAGTGGCATTGCTGGTCTGGTGTGAATAGTGTAACATTCTGATGAATGTGTTATTTCTCATAGCAAGACGATAGGATAGCTCGTGAGGAGGCAGATCACTAAATGTGTGCTCTACTGTAGCATTAGCAAACTTATTTACATGAGAAATTGGAAAACATAAATGTAATGCATAACTTGTGCAGGTAACCATCAAACTTAGAAACAATAGAAAACTTAGAAAAACGATACATCTGATAGAGTTTCGACTAACTCTCTCACTATGGGGGTCTATCTCATACATGTCAGAAACCTGTCTAACCGTTTCACCCGAGAGGGACTTAGACAATTAAACTGGCTGACTTATTTTGCTAGACCGGAGTTTTAATTTATACTCCTGCTGTGGAGTTTTCTCTAACAGAGGAACTGTCAATTCTGGATTTGAATCAGTGTCTGGTTTAGAGTCTGGTTTCAGGCAGTCTTTAGAAAAGGAACAATCCTTGGAAATGTTCTTGGCAAAAGTTTTATTACGGAGTCCATGAAACTTCTTGACGTGAGACAGGTGGACCCAACCCTTACGGCCTTCCAACTTCACGGCCGTACGGGTGGTCAGAAGGACTAGTTGAGGTTGCTTCCAGCGGGGCTCCAGCGGACTTGAACGATCAAAATTCCGGACCAAAACGAGATCCCCGGGGATGACCTCATGCGGTTTCACTTCAGTATTGTCTGGAAATGCGGCGGCAACCTGTGAACGACAAGAGTGTAGGGCAGACATCAAGGAAGCTAGGTAATCTGTCAGCATATTACTTGAAACATCTGTAATACTGCGGGGTCTAGGTGTTCCCCACATGTTTGGGGGGCGGCCGAATACGACCTCATAAGGGGACAGACCTGATCTGGAATGTGCGACCATGCGCATAAAGAATAGAGCAACTGGCAGGGCAACTAGCCAGTCTACACCTTTCTCTTTACATGTCTTGGCAATACGGATTTTCAGGGTTTGATTATGTCTCTCTACGAGACCGGCTGCTTCAGGATGGCGTACACAATGGAACTTCCACTGGTACCCTAACAAAAGGGAAACATGCTTCATGAGCTCAGATGAGAATGGCTGGCCGTTATCAGAATATACGACCCTAGGGAGTCCATAACGGGGGAAAAATTCACGAACCAACTGCTTGGCAGTGGTCGCTGCTGTGTAATCTGGAACTGGATATGCTTCTGTCCACCTGGACAAAGCGCATACAACTACAAGAACATACTTGAAACCTCGACATCGCTCCATCTGAATATAATCCATCTGGAGGACTTCAAAAGGGTGGTCAGGAGGTTGGAATCCACCTTGTTCCACCGGGATACTTTTACCTGGATTGAACTGACAACATATCATACAGGTACGGACTTTCTGCTTGGCTGCAGCTCGTAAGTGCTTGTTGAACCAAAGGTTCTGTATACTGTCTAACATAGCTTTTTCTCCTAGATGTGCTGGACTATGTGCGGTATTGATAATGACTTGAACCATAGAGTCGGGGAGAAACCATGTGGCTTTTCCCTTCGTCACCCATCCCTGATCTGTCTGGACCCCTCCTTGTTCAGACCATTTCTTGATTTCTTCAGGAGTAGCATGTAACTGTATGTCTATGACATCTTGTGTAGGGTCCTTAACTGTCATACATGTAGTCGGATCTGGAGTGGATGTCTGTGTCTTGTTAACTGGAATGTCTGGTGTCTGAGCTGTAAGCTTGGCTGTTCGGTCTGCTAGATCATTTCCTTGGGAAATGATGTCAGTAACTTTCGTGTGTGCCTTGCACTTCATGATAGCGATAGCTGTCGGTAAATGTATTGCATCTAACAGAGCTTGAATGAGGAGACCATGCTGAATCTTGGTTCCATGAGAAGTCATGAAACCTCTCTCCTGCCAGAGCACTCCAAAGTCATGTACGACTCCGAATGCATAACGTGAATCTGTATATATATTTACTTTCAGGTTCTTGGCACGTATGCAGGCTTGGGTCAGAGCAACTAGCTCTGCTGCTTGAGCAGACAGGGTGTCAATACGGTGTGTTTCAATAACGTCGGTGTCAGTAGTCACTGCATACGCGGCTACTAGTTCTCCTGTACTAGTTCTCATACATGAACCATCCACATAAAGTGTCAGGTCAGGATTAGGTAGTGCAATGTCTGTCAGGTCTTGTCTTGGCTTAGTCATAGTATTAATGACTTCCACGCAGTCATGTGTGGCAGGATTTGAAGTAACTGACGGTAACAGTGTAGCAGGATTTAAAACGTTGCAGCGTCTGATTTCTATGTGTGGCTGGAATAGTGTCAGTTCATAACCTGTTAAACGTGCAATGGTCAAATGCTGTGTCTGTGTTCGGTTTAAAAGAACTTCCACGGAGTGTGGAACTTGTACTGTCAGGGAGTGTCCTAATACTATGGAATCACTTTGTCTGATTGCTAGAGCTGTGGCTGCAACTGACTTGAGGCACACAGGCAGAGCCTGGGCTACTGGATCTAATGTGCTAGAAAAATAAGCACAAGGCTTGTATTGTCCTGCTTGATCTTGTGTGAGAACAGATAATGCAGTACCATTACGTTCTGTGACAAAAAGTGTAAAAGGCTTACTGTAGTTCGGTGTAGCTAGAACAGGTGCTTGGCATAAGGCTTTCTTTAACTCATTAAAACTAAGTGTATGTTCAGATGTCCAAGGGAGGACAGTCGATACGGCTGCCTCCTGTGTTGTTAACTGTATCAGTGGCTTTGCTAGAAATGCATACTGAGGAATCCATTGTCTGCAATAAGAAGTGAGGCCAATAAAAGCACGTACCTCCTTCTGTGTCTTGGGCTGAGGAAGACTCGCTATTAACTGGATACGGTCTGGTGTCAACTGCCTACCCCACTTGGACATTGAGTGGCCTAAGTAGATCACTTGCTGGACACAGAACTGAAGCTTCGAAGGGGACACCTTGTGCCCCATCTCGGCTAGGAAATACAGAACGGTAAGTGACGCTCGCTCGCAGTCACGTTCAGAACGGGCTGTGATCAGTAGATCATCGACATACTGGAGCAGGGCAGTGTCAGCTGGCATGTGAATATTGTCTAGTTGTCTTTTAAGTGCTTGACTGTAAATACTAGGACTTTCTGTGAAACCTTGAGGAGCTCGTGTGAACTTATAGCTCCTTCCATTTAAACAAAAACCGAAAAGGTACTGGCTGTCTGGATGAATCGGGACACTGAAAAATGCATTCTTGAGGTCTATTACAGTAAAAAATGTAGCTTCGGGATCAATGGCTGTCAATAGGGATGAAATATCTGGGACTACTGGATACTGAGGTATGATACATTTATTAAGTTCTCGAAGGTCAATCACTAATCGATATACTGGAGGTGCATTTGGATCAGTACGTTTCATGACTGGAATGATAGGAGAATTACATACATTGGAGTCAGTTTCTACAACCACTCCTTGAGCAATGAGCTCGTCAATAATTTTGGATAAGGCTGCTACAGCCTCAGGTGGCAATCTGTACTGTCTGATTCGTGGCAAGACTATACCTTGCTTGAGAGTCACACGATGGGGTGTGATTTGCATACAACCAACATCAGTTGGACCTTGCGCCCATAGATGCTGGGGGACGTTTAGTAATCTTGGATCAAAATCGCGTAATACACAGTGACCTTTAAAATCCCTTAAAAACAATCGGACTCCTTCTGGAGAACAGCAAATAACTGCACCTAATTCTTTCAATGTTTTAATGCCTAACAAATTTTCTGGACATGACTTCGTAAGTAACAAATCAGTAGTTCGGGACAATGGACCTACTTCTAGAGAAACTGGTTTTGAAATCTCGTTTACAATAGGCTTTCCTGAAAATCCAAGGGAAACATTTCTAGAGCCTGAGAGCGGAGCCCCTGGAACCTCGTCATGACTGATAGTAGTCCTACTTGCCCCTGTATCATTCAGAAACTTTCTGTCTTTCCCTAATACTTGACTGTGTACATAGGGACCCTCTTGATCTACAGGTATCTCGATGAGAGGCAAGCCTACCTCCCTCTCTAGGCTGTTTCATGAATACTGTTGATACTCTGGATACTCTGTCTGAGCATACTGGTACATTTGCTGTGTAACATGCTGTGTTGCAGCGATGGGCTGCGATGCTGGAACTGTCTGTTGTGCATTCTGTGGTGACTGAGAAGTCTGGGTAACTTGTTCTTGTCTGGGCGGACGTGGTCTTTCTTTAGTCTTACCAGTGGCTATGTTGTGTTTCAGAACTGCACACTCGTTTATAAAATGACCTGGCTGTTTACAATAATTGCAAGTCCCTTTAACGGGAGCTGCTGGATGACTGGCTTGATTCGGACCCCTCTTCTGACTGTCTTGTGGAACAGATTGGGCAACTAATACTTTCATTTTTGTATCTTTCATACGTTTCCTTTCGTGTTCTTGCTCTTCCCTGATTCTATTCTGGTGATATTGGAGCATCTGAAGCATTTGTGACGGGGTATTAGCTTGCCAGGTACTTTCGACTTTCAAAACTCGATTTTTAACTTGTGGACTTGAATTCTCGACTAGTTTAGTAACAAAAAGATGAGGGTATGACTCGCTACCTGTCTTCAAACCACTGTTAATGATAAAACATTTCTCGAATCTAGAATAAAAATCACTAGTGTCTTCATCCTGTTTCTGTTTACAGGCTGAGATGGCATCCCAATCTTCCTTTTTCGTGGCTAGTAACCTTGGCAAAACTTGAATCAATAACTCGGGCAATTCTTTACATTTGTCCCCAAGACCGGTACCTGGTACACGTGAATTGTCTTCAGCTTCTAGAGCTGTCCAATCTATCTTTTTCTCTCCCACCTCCCATTCTTTTTCCTTGAGTTTTTCATATACCCCTGCGGGCAACAGGACCTTTAACATTTTAATGATATCTGGATACGTGTATTCTCCCATACGGAGCATGTCTTTTAATTCTCGATGGAACCCTGCTGGATCTTTGTCGTGACAGGGAATTAATTTCTTCATCTCTAAGAGTTCCATCTTTGTGATCGGGGTGTAAACAAATACTCGTTCTAGATCGCCACCCGTTCCTCTAACTGGGTGTACTTCTCGTAACGGATGCTGTCTATCTATATAGAATGGTTTACTGTCTGGAGGTGAGACATGAACAAAATGCGGATTCAGAAACGTTCTATATTTGTGGCGCTGTTCTAGAATGACACTAATTAAATCGGTACCTAAACCTTTCCATCTATACTGGAGTAACTCATTCAGAACATCGTGTAACGGACCTGGGTCAGAATGTTGTCCCTCATACAGTGTAATGAGGTGCTGGATCATATACATACCCACCAGTCGCTGCTCGGCTGGGGGCAGTTTCAGAAACATTTGTGCCACTATTTCATCTGGAAAAGTGGTAGAATCAGTAATCCATCGGACTGCTGATCGGGCTAGTTCTTGTTCATGCATGGTACTAAGTTCACTATAACCGATACGTGATTTCAGAATGTGATCGGTAGCTTGAAATACTTGTTCCAGAGAACCTTGTTCTGGTGCTGGAAGATGAAAAACTTTCTTGTGTTCTAGGCGTAAATGTCGGTCTGGGAATCTAGATTTACCTACATACGCTATTCTGGTAGGATTCTCGTCGTCTACCTCTTCAGTAGAAGAGTTGTCTTCTTTCTCACTTACTTGTGCTTCTTTACGTTTCTCGTGCAACTTTATTATTTCCTTACGAATTTTCTTGTACATACTCTCTATACTACTGAGGGTCTTGTGTCTACCCTCGGCTATATTATCACTCCACCTTGTCAGGACTTTCATTTCGGTCGGATTTTTAGTCGGACAATCTTGTTCCCTTACTAAACAATTAATTAGAAACTTTAATAGCATGAGCTGGGTCTCAGCTTTCCTTAGAGACATGATTTCGCCAATACTTTCTGGATCGTCTCCTGTACGGATGAAACGATATATTCTGTCTAGATCTTCTTTCATATTCGGTAGGGTGTCCAAATACTCGGTCACCCGTCTTACACGCAATGAATATATAACCATATTATCATCGCCTGGGACTGGATCATAACGGCATTCTGTAAGAGCTCGTTTGATATCTGCAACGGACTGATATTTGGGCGTACGCTGTAACGCACGTTCATGTAACTCGACTAACGTTACACGTTTGTGTGGCGGCGGGGTACCAGGAGGACCTCCCCCCGCGACCCCTAAACTGGAATCGTCGACTGATACTCTTCGTGCAGGCAGAGTGACCGATGTAGCGGGTACTTGTACTGCGGGCTGGACCGGGGGCACCGTAACAGGTGCTGTAACAGGTGCCCCGGTGGCTGGAGGAACAGGAATTACATTATTTACAGGAGCTGGCGGAACAGGATTTGCATATTCTGGGACTGTGTCGTCCAAATAGGACGAGAGAAAAATATCAGCTGCGGTCGGTTTGTGACGTAGCTTAATCGGAACTAATGGCGGCGGAAAATTACATGGTACTTCCGGGGTTGCTTTCGGCAAGCCCTCGGCAAGAAGAGGATACATACCCTTAATAAGGGCATTTCTCTGTCTGTCTGACTGTTCGGCTTTAACTCGTTCACCTATTTCGATCAATTCCCTTTCTTGGGCTCTTTCTGAGGATTCTCTACTTAATTCTGACTTTCTGATTTCTTTTTCGATTCTTCTATGAGATTCTTTGCGCCATAACTCGATGGCATCTTTCTGGGACTGTCTGGATTTCTTTTTCCATAATGCTTCTTCTACTCGCATGATGCACTCGGCATACCATGTACCTGATACAGGCCATCTATATTTCTCTTCGAGATGTTTAGTATACTCGACCCATAAGTCTAGATATAATATGGCACTTATGCCATGTTTATGATACATAAAATGACATGGACTGTCCCTAGACGGGACAGGAACTGCTTCCTCGAGCAGACCTTTTCTAGTTTTTAACTGACGTAACTTGGAGAACAGAGGCATGACTGGACTGGAGTCTAGACACAATACAATACACAATAAACACAATAATAACTGTAATACGAATCATTCATACCACGACATTGAAAACACATGAAATAACATTTAAAATAACAGTTTGGACAGAATACTACCTGGAATACTGAAAACAGAAACACATGAATTTCTCGAGAACAGAACTTACTAGAACAGACTAGATGCACTGCTAAAACAGTACGAAACTTACCGGTCTCATAAAGAGACACGTCAGGACCCGCATCCACCTAGGTGGACACTTCGTGTTGGATCTGTGTACCCAAACCCACGGACCAGAGACAAATTACTTTGACCCTGTCTAGATACTACCCCAGCAACGGTACTCACCGGGCAGCAGGAACGGAAGGCCTCGGACTGGACTGGACTGGACTGCTACGACGACGGACGACGAACTTCGGACTTCAGTTACAGGTGGGCCTCCGGATACCTCGGACCTTGGACTCTCGGCTTGGGCTCTGGTCGGGACTCGCCGCGTTCCTCCACCGCCTCGTCTGGATGCTGGACCGCAACCTCCGTCTCCTCCGTGGGCCTGAGGGATATTTGAAGCAGAAATATCTGCACGTGCACGGTATGGTTCCGTCACGGCTGCAGAGGATCAGGGGGCCTGCGTGGCTTCTCCGGTGCGTGGGGAAAGGGCAAGTCCCTGTTCGGGCGCCATTATGTGGTAAATAAATAATTAATTACCGGTTCTATTTTTGACTGGATACAATATAACAGATAGCTCAATAAATAAGAGTCAAGATTCGAGGTAGCTGGAGTTGACAGGCTTTAATTAAGCATAAAGGACTGGAACAGGACAGCCTGTACGGGGATGGGATGGCAGGGCCCGACAGCTGCCGGGGCAGGATCTGGGAATGGCTAGCAAACTTTAATAACAGTGCACAATATTTATAGTTAAACAAATACATTACATTCAATACAGGGGGCGTAGCAGTAGGCGTGGTTTGTAGCAGTCGCGAAAGATAAGGCAGAAAGTGGGTGTAACAAGAGGCGTGTACATAGACATGTGATGCAAACGTAACAGAATATGTCATAAACGGGGCGGAAACATGGAGGGGGCTACCTGAGCAGCTGGGACCTTTAACCTAGTGGTGCGCGCAAACTGGCAATGATGTGTTACTAGGGAGAACTGGGGGCTATGACTTCTGCACTAGAAGAGGAGACGAAAGTCTGGAGGGTCAGAGCGACATGTACCTAGGCATATCTAGTATCTGTTGTTTAGAGTAAATGTTGATAGAATCCAAAAGTTATCAGGGCAAAGGCTAACAGACACTAAGACTGGTGCATGCATAATTCTTCATGTAGTGTGTGTGCGAGGAATATTCTATGAATATTAATACAGTATTTCTCTTACATGGAGACATAAAGGCTAGACCATGACGGAAACTATTGATGCGATTCAGTAGCTTAGGAATGCAGAGAAGGAGGGCTGGACTGATAACTAGAATCATAACATACTCTTGGCAGACTGGGAGGCAGAGCCAGGCCGGGCCGGGCACTGCGTAGCATGAAAGTAAGTGAAGGGTCAGGGATGCAGGTGGGGGCTGTATCGCTCCTCGGAGAGTTCAGGAGACAGGAGCTGAATCTGAGTCCGGGCCCTTTTGAGGCCTAGAAACGGGGACAATTCAATGAATTAACGTGCACACTGTGAAATGTGGCAACGTAGTTTACATAGGCCTGATATTCGTTGTATTCACGAGGACTGGAAACTGGCATACTAGAGATGGACACAACTGTAATTGCGTCTTTAATCGATCAGAGGGGAATACATGCATATCGATCATGCACATATAGCATAACATGGGGAACACGTAGGCACATACAACATGGCAAAATTTACTTTTCCACACTGTGTTATTACCACGTACAACCATAGGTCTTCAGAGGCTATTGGATGCCTTTTGGGCCTATATGAAGTCCTTGGACTTAGTTGTGAATATATCGAAATCTCATGTTATGTCTACGGGCCAAAGAAACAAAAAAGTAAAATCCTTTTATTGTAACGGAGCTGAGGTGTCTAGGGTGTCCACTTTTACTTTTTTGGGGGTTTTATTCGACGAGAGAGTTTCCTTGGTCCCACAACAGAAAATCAAAAGAAGTGCAACGGTAAGATCAACGGCTGCTGTACAAGGGTTTGCACAGCTTCTGGGGGCTAGGCCAATCGAAGTCATGCTTAATATTTATAGATCTAAATGCTTGGCTATTGCTCTGCCATCTGGGGCTACAAGCACTTGGAAGGGGTCCAGATAGCCAAAAATAAATTTCTGCGTACCCTTTTGTCGGTACCTCAATCAACTCCAACTTTTGCTATTCATCAAGAATTGAGGCTTGGATATGTGTCAGACAGGATGAGGTTGGCCCCGGTGGTTTGCTGGCTTAAGACCTGGCTTAAACCAGATTTAATACTGAATCATCAGATTATTCGGGACTGTGTTCCCGTGGCGAAAGCTAGTAGTATCCTGTGGTTGCATTATGTTAAGCAAAAAAAGAGGAAGTTAAATGGGTTAAATCCCAATTTTCGAATTTATTGTTGGCAGATCGTGAGGAGCGGGAGCTATTGAAACCCTCAGTTTGGGCTCATTTTTTTTTTTTAAAACCTCCCCTTTGATCGAGCCCTACCTAAGAATTGTTACACCAAGCCCTTTCATCGCTGGCTTTTAACTAGGTTTAGTTTTAATTTAATCCACTTTTCTTTAGGTAATCTGCAAGGTTGGTGCAGACCAGAGGAATTAGGTCCATGTCCTTGTGACAATTTTTCGTCACAGGACACAATGCATTTTATAATGTTTTGTGACCATTACAATGAGATTCATAGGAGGTTTTTAGTCCCTCTGCTAAGGTAAAAGGGGTTTTTACAGGTTGGACCTGCCTTTTTTTTTATCTTTAACTGCTCAACGATCCATGGGAGATTTTTAATATTGCCAGCTTTTTAGTTGCAGCGGCTCATCTCAGAAAAAGAAGGTACCCTATGTTAAAATCTGAATGAATTCAGATCGTGTAGAAAACCTGTTTTACTCCTTTTTGAAATTACCCTTAATTGTGTTTTTATGCATTTGAAAATTTAAATTGATTTTCTATATTAATTCTTTTTTAAGTCGCTCATATTTTTTATTGGGCTACATGATTTTATTACATTGTGTATTGTGTACTGTACTTTTATGGTTTTAAATTAACTGAATAAAGTGGTTAGACAGACTGACTGATACAGAGGATGATCCACCTGGACAGCATTCTTTTGTGGACAGCCTTGCTCTTCATCTTGTCCATGTATCCGATGAAAATATTGTCTTACATGCTAAAAATCTCAAGGGACAACTATGCAAGGGTTCAAAAGGAAAATCCATCAAGAAAGTGAGAACCAAATTTAAATCCCACTGAGGCATGATAAAGGGAGTGGGAGGAAACCTATTGGTGAGACGCTTAATGAACGTCATACCTATGGGAGATATAAATAAAGAGGGTTGGTTTGGTAACAGAGAAGCCGACAAGGCAGATTATTAGTCTTTAACAGTAGCTACTGCACAACCCTGTTGAGCCAGGGAAAGAGAGACACTCAGTATATCAGACAAATGGGATTGCAAAGGCCATATCAATCGCTCTACACACCACTTAACAAACTTGGCCACCTACCAGAATAGATTTGGTGGAGTATCTTCTGGCTGATAAAATAACATCCACCACATTCGGCGGGAGACAGAAAGAGTTCAGGTTGCCCTGTTCAATCTCCAGGAATGAAGGTGCAGGCTCTGGAGGTGGGAGTGTAGAACCTGCCCCTGCGACTGCGAGAGGTTTGCCCTGAGAGGGAGACAGAGCGGAGGGTGCGATGAGAGGTAAATAAGGTCTGTGTACCACACTCTTCTTGCGCAATCCAGGCGAACAATATGACTTGAGCCCGATCTTGGCAAATCTTTCTCAGAGTAATCAAGGATATGGGAGGAAATGCGTAAAGAAACTGTGAGCCCCAATCTAACTGAAACGCGTCCCCTAACTCTCTCCACATCAGATACTGGAGACAATAGAACGACGGGCAGGGCATATTCTCATGAGTGGTAAACAGGTCCAAACGAGGAAACCACCACATCCTGAAAATGTGATGGACCACCTCCGGATGGAGACGCCATTCATGATCAGCAGAGTACTGCCAACTGAGACGGTCCGCACGCAAATTCAGCACTCTGGCCAGATGATTCGCAATCATGTATATCTGACGGTCCTAAGCCCAGGACCAGAATCGCAGAGCGTCTCTGCAGAGACGATACAACCCTACTCCTCCATGTTTGTCGAGGAACCACATTGTGGTAGTGTTGTCTGTCAGGACCTGAATGGACAGACGTCCCCAACAGGCCCCAGCACGCCGGACCCACCTCACCCCACCGACCACGACCCCCTGACAATCTGGCCCAATGTGAGCATCAAAGACACAATCAAGACCATGGGCACAATCCACTCCGGCTCGCCGTCTGACCCTTTTCCAAACCACATCTTCAACAAAGCCGGCAGCTCCATCGCACCCCACCTACGCAACATCAACCACCTCTCTTTCGAGAACGCGACCTTCCCGGAGCGCTGGAAGCACGCCGAGATCAACGCCCTACTGAAGAAACCCAAGGCGGAACCGAGCAAACTCAAAAACCTCTGGCCCATCTCCCTGCTTCCGTTCCCAGCTAAGGTCATCGAGAAGATAGTCAACATCCAGCTCACCCGCTACCTCGAAGACAACAGCATCTTAGACCCCTCCCAGTCAGGATTCCGCAGCAACCACAGCACCGAGACCGCCCTCATCGCCGCCACAGACGACATTTATTTATTTATTATTAAGATTTGTAGAGCGCATACGTATGCCCGTAGGCGTCTTGGCGCTAAATTACAACATAGGATCTCTGAGTGGTAGCAGCATACAGGCAAAGGGGTCCTTACTGCTTAAACAACCATGTCTTCACCTGTTTCCTAAACTGGAGAAGAGATTGGACCGATCTAATTGTCAGCGGAAGAGAGTTCCAGAGTCTGGCTGCAGACACCGTGAAACGCCGGTCGCCCCAGGTAACCGTTCTGGTACGAGGTACTGCCAATTGATGTAGTTGCATTGATCTCAATTGTCTTGAAGGACAATAGATTGAGAGCTGCTCTTGCAGAAACTTTGGGCCTTGATTGTGAATCGCTTTAAAAGTTAAACACAGTGCCTTAAATTTAATGCGGTTTTTAATTGTTAGCCAGTGATAGCTCTTAATTGTGTGACTGACTGATTTAAATTTAGGGGTCTTGGATAGGGGTCTTGGACATCAGGATCCTACTGGACAACGGCGAGTTCGCGGCCCTCATCCTTCTGGACCCCTCCTCCGCCTTCGACACCGTCTGCCACCGCCCACTACGCACTCGACTCCACGACGCTGGGATCAGAGACAAGGCCCTGGACTGAACCTCCTCCTTCCTCTCCGGCAGAACCCAGAGAGTCCGCCTCCCCCCGTTCCGATCCGAAGCCTCCGAGATCATCTGCGGCGTCCGGAGGGCTCCTCCCTCAGCCCGACGCTGTTCAACATCTACATGGCACCCCTCGCACGCATCATCGGACATCACGACCTCAACATAATCTCCTACGCCGCCACAACCTGGAACACCCTCCCCCTCTTCCTACAACAAACCGAAGACCTTCTAACCTTCAGGAGACAACTCAAGACCTGGCTGTTCGACCAGTAGCAACAGCCCCCCCACCTCCCCCCTCAGAGCATTGGAACACTTGCAGGTACGTAGTGCGCTCTACAAATTGTATTGTATTGGATTGTATTAATGGACTGACACCGAAGGGAGGGAAGAAAGGACTTGAGATGCAAACGTATCGCCCGCAAAGGCCTTTGACCTCCAGATTCCTCAAATGAGCTCCCTACCCTTAAGTGAAGGCATCTGTTATTACTGTGGCCACCGGTGGAGGAGGTTGAAACGGCTTCCCTTGAGACAGGTACCACTGGAGGGCCCTCATGTGCCAGCGTGCATGGTTGACCAACAGTATGCAGGAAACGTACAGACCGAGATGGCACAAGACCTTCAGGACTGGAACAACCGCTTCATTGTGAAAAAGCAGCATTATTGCCTGGATGTCTTGAATCCTCTGCAGAGGTGGAAAGGCACGACCCACAGTAGTGTCCAGTATTGCCCTTATAAACAGTTTGTGCTGAGAGGGCACCAGCTGAGATTTGGCTATGTTTATTGAAAAACCCAAGTCAAATATCAGACACGTTGTCACTTGCAAATGATAAAGCACCATCTCTGGCGGATTTGCTTTGAGCAGCCAGTCGTCCAGATAAGGGAAAACTGGAATCCCCGACCTTCTGAGATGTGCTGCTACCACCGACAATCACCTTTGTGAAGACACAAGGTGCTTTTTGGTAATCAGGAAGTACTGGGAGTAGCATCGCTGGCCCCATTCCTGCTCAGGAACCACCTCTACCGCATCTTTCTGCAGCAAAGATAGAACCTCCTGTTGTAGTAGCAACAGGTTCTACTCTGAGCACCAACCCTGGCACGGGGGAAAGGAGGAGGAAACTCCTGGAAGGGTAGGGCATACCCATTCTCCATGAGATCCAACACCCAGAGATTTGAAGTAACAGAACTCCAATTTCGTAGAAAGTAGGACACCCACCCTCCCACGGGACCAACATGATCTCGAATGGAGGAGCTAGATCTGCTTCCCTGTGGTACCTGTTGGAGGGGCGGAGGAGGAGACTTTCTGCAGCGCTGTGCCTTGCAGCCGACCTCTACTTTTTCCTCTGTATGATCTATACAGAGGGTTCACCTGTTGCTACTGTTGTGACTGCTGCAGCTGCTTGGCTCGAAAGGATGAAGTCCTGCCAACACCGTGAAACTTGCGGTACCCAAAACCCTAGGGCTGAGACTGGAGATCCAACGATTTTGCTGTTTCTCTGCTATCTTTAAAGTGATGTAGCGCTGAATCCACTTTGGTGCCGAAAAGACGAGAACTGTCAAAAGGCAAGTCCTGTACATCCGGTGTAATCCCGGACCCCCTTAGTCAAACGTGCCTCTTAATTGCAACAGTCTTTCCGAATCAGTTCCTACCGGCTCTCAGAGAATTCCTGTCGGTCGGAACCGCATCATACAGCTCTACAGACACCATTTCTGACCGAGCGATTACAATGCCATTTCCAACAGCCTTTACAAGTTGGCCTGTCCGACATGAAAAGGCTTTCAGAAACTGACTTAAGAGGCCCATGGCAGAGCCCCCTTCATCCTGCAGCCTCCGGTTGGGGGCCTAGGGGGGTACCTAAAGGACCCCCCTGTAAAACCCAGCACTGTGTGGCAGGCACAATGGGTGCTTGCAACAAGGTGGAGGGTTTTCCGCACACACTCCATTTCCCCATAGGAGCCTGTGTTGTCGGGCGGAACACGGGATCCCATAGGAATCAATGGGACTCCAACCGAACAGTGTGCGGTTGCATCATAATCGGTCGGGCGGAACCACAGACCGCAAGTTAGTCGGCCCAGATTCCAAGGCTGTGTCGGGCAGAAAGTTTCCGCGCGACATCGTAGTAAGGCCCATAGTTTAAAATATAGTTTTTTTAAATGTATTATATTATATATTTTAAATGTATATTAATAAATATTTGTTTAATTGTTCATACATTTTGTTAATTGTGCAATTAAATTTTGTTTTAGATTTTGGTTGTGGGTTTTGTAGAGTTATGGGGTAAGAAGTAAATTCATTTTAAGTAATTGATAATTATTGTTTAAATTAATATTAATAATGAATTTGATACTGTGTACATACTTTTTTGTTCAATTCTATGAGTGGGTTTTGTAAGGGAATATTGTGGGAAGTATATTAATTATAATTAATTAATTAATTAGTTTGTTGATAAATATTAATAGTGTAAATATATACATATATATTTAAGTTAAGTGTAAGGTGCAGGCTTTTAGTTTTGTGGGGTTATAGGGTGGGAAGTTAGAAAATTAAATGTATGTAATACATATTTTTTATAATAAATCATTTCTAAATGAAAATATGTATATGATAAATATTTTAGTATTATATTTATAATATTTGTAGGTATATGTCATAGGTATCTAACATTGGAATATGTTTTCATTTTTAATATTAAATATATTTGATTTTTTTTTTACATTTATATTTTTCTTTAATTACCTTGTTTTTGAAATAATTTAATTTTGTTTAAAATAATTTGTTTGTTTTTAATGTTGCCCTGACTGAAGTGGGAATAGTATATTTTACCCTTCCTCTATCCAACACTTTCCCATCTGTTGTATTGACTAGAGTGGGATTAGTACATTTTACCGCTCCGCTTTCCAACACTTTCCCTACTGTTGTACTGACTGGAGTGGGAATAGTAAATGATACCCCTCCACGCTCCAACAGTTTCCTTACTGTTGTACTGGCTGGAATGGTTATAATAAATATGATCTATCCACAATCAAACACTTTCACTACTGTTGCATTTACTGGAGGGAGATTTGTAAATTTTACCCAATTGTATTATTTTTGCGCTGTGTAAAGTGGGAGTAGTATTTCTTTTCAAATATATTTACTATAACTAGTTTGCACAGTTTTGCATACATTGTTGAGGGAATAGTATATGTATACATTTTATATTTTATTTTCTATTGTTATAATTTATATTATGTTTTTGTTTATTTAAAATATGTTTAATTATTGTTTTTAATGTCAAAGAATTTATACTGAATTTTAAGTTGGTTACTTTTTAAATTTAATTACGGTTTGTTTTCTAAATAGGTTATGTTTTTGGTATACATATATGTACATATATTATAATATTTAATTTTTTTTTATTATATCAATTACAATTAATGGTTTCATAATCGTTTTTAAGTAGATATATGTAAATATATATTTTCTATACGTGTTTAGCTTTTTTTAAATTAAGTATATTTGTGAAATGTATAGTAAATCTATTTAATTTTTTTTAATTAATAATATTATTTAATATATGCAACAATATGGATTTGCTGCATAAGCCATCTGCTGCATAATGTGCCGCTTTTACTGAAAACATAATTTTCTTTTTAGCTCAAATGTTCCTAAAATTGCAGCAACACTTGTTCCTGCACAGCGGATATTCTTTCACGACGGTTAACTGGTCAGCTTTCTGTTGCTTATTGATGTATGTGAGTGAAAGTTAATACAATAACAAAATGTGCTACTTTATGCCACATAATTTGCCTTTTCTTGCTGCATAAATGAGTAAACCCTGTAATTTGGTCCTTTCTTGCCACATAATTCCAGTAGCTCTGCTTTTAGTTCACTAATACCATGATCATCAGGGCAGGGGCAGCAGGGTTTCTCAGTTCATGTTTTAAAACTCTCACTTTTACTAAATACATCTCAATCAAGGGATATAATTCCACGTACTAAGGAAAAACACTTCTGTTTGTTAAAGAAATTTGCGATTTTGTATTTTGATGACACCGGTCTCCCTTTCCTTCATTCTAGGTGATGGGACGTGATACTTTCTTTTGTTGTGAGCCCTGCAGGACACACTGCTTTAGTTATCAGCAGGTGTGGGGCCCCGGGTAGCTGCCCACACTGCCCATGCATAGCACCGGCCCTGATGCAGGCAGAAGGCTGGTGTCCCACATACAGGACAGGTGTTCTTGGCTTTCAGGGTGACTGCCCCTCACCAAGATGGAAGACTGCCAGGACTTGATCCCCAGCCCTGGTTGCAGCAGCTTGAAATCTTAATGATTTTTCTCTTGATGACCAGTGCTCTTAAAGTATGGGACTCATGCTCCCACCTTTATAGTTCAAATCCAGACACAAATGTGAATTAGGGTCTGGTCCTTTGACATTTGGGTTGCTGGTGCCAGCTTCTTTGAAGTGCTCCCTCATCTGCCCTGTCTTTTATCAAAGTTACAACATATCACAGTAGGAGAAGATTCAATTCTAAATGACTCAAATCACAGTCCATGGGAGAATCAGAAATCACACCTGGTTGTCAGTGTCCACTAAACTATGCTTCACAAAGTTTGTCAGGTCTAATTCTTCCCCTCTATCACAATGCCCTGGTACACAGCGCCAACATTATCAGTTCCATCATCTAACTGACAATGAGACCAAGCCTCAATTATCAGTAACACTTCCTAGAATCATATTAATCTCTGATATGCACAGAGGAGGCTCTGTTCCCCTTACTCCAGTGTGTTCCAACCCCAGCCATCAGGAATATCAGCAATCTACACATCCTGTTGGGGTTGCAGTCCTCATCTCCACTATACTTTCCAGGCACTGGGCTTCCAAAACACAAGCCTCCATGTTATGTACCATACACAGGCACACAAACATCCCAGCATGCACACACATGTATCTCATATAGTCCAGCCCTACACACAATCCATCCAGACCAAGGGTGAGTTAAGTACACAGCAACAGAACTTCACGAGTTGGCCAGTAAGTGCCACTCCAGTGACACAGTTATAAAGGTCTGTTCACACTAGTGATTGCTATCAAACACAGAGCGGGTATGCACTGCCACTTAACTCCAGGTAAGCACAGTAGCCCTCTACCACACTGGTAATAATATTTGGTTTACCCCTCCACGTCTAACAAAAAGCCTTAACGTGGTGCACATGTGTGATCTGTGTTTGCCCATAACCAAAAATGTACAAGGGTCAAGATATCCATGCAGCAGGGGCACTCAGGGAAGGGGTGCACGTCGGTCACCATGTAGGGGCTTTTTTTGTCCCAGCAAATGTACCTACCAATTCAGACTACCCCAAACCAACTTTTGAAGAGGTTGGGTCTTCAGATCAGCAACAGAGAAGGCAAAGTCTATCTGCATTCCCATGGCTCAATCAGGCAGTGCACCACTACAAATTCAAACGCTTGGAGTGAAATAGACATCTCAAAAACTTAGGGTTTAACTTCCTTGATAGCAACCAATCACTTTAATGGCTTATAATCTGTTTGCATTACAAATTTAGTGCCAAACCAGTAAAAGCGAAACTTCTGCAAGGTCCACACTATTTTAAAGCACTCTTTTTCAATGGCTGCCTAGTTAGTTTCCCTTGGTAGTCATCAACTATTAATAAAAGTTACAGGTCACACTCTACCTTGTCAATTTAAAAATGCTTGCATAGTGCCTTATTCAGTTTCTCAAATGGCATATGACACTTTACAGTCCAAATTACTTTCCTAAGCTGCATCACAGTTAATAGGGCAACTATACTCTCATAGTTAACCACAATTGTCCTTTAATACCAAGTGGGTCTTTAAAATGCCCTCACTTTAGCCTCGTTAATGGGCATCTCCCACTCCATCACAGACTGTATACTGGCAACCAGTGGGAAAATGTCCTTGTTACCCATCTTATGCCCAAGGAAGACTACAGAGAACTGCCCCACCTGACACTTGGTCACCTTCCTCCTGTATCCTAGCTAACACATGCCCTAGCAGCCTCGGGTTGTCCTGCTATGAATTGCAGAATATCTCAATATCATCTAGGTAGGCCAAATAGAACTCCTTCAGCCCTGCAAGAAAATGTTTCACTAGGCACTGAAACATGGCAGTTAAATTCCTACATCCACGAGTCCCTTGAGAATTATTCTGGCCTATCCCATCCAGTTTGGAACCAGTCTGGGGAGAATTTCTATCCCCTCTTGGTCCCGCTCAGTCAGATAGGACAAGCTATGCCCGAGTGGGGTAGGGCACTTCTTCCAGAGTCACAGTTTCACCCTCAACTGGTTAAGAGAAAAAAATCCTTGCCCTCCATCCCACTCATGCAACACACTGAATAAAAGTCTCAATCAGAACAGCATTCACTCTCGTACAGCCACTAAACCTCTAAAGGTACAGAGCTGGCTTTAACCCACATTGTCTAATAAGCTTCCTTCATGCTCTCATAGGCCATCTTGTCTGCCACAGGCTGTTCCGTCCAAGGCATAAGACTCCTTAGACAACTGTCTTTATCTTCTCATTCAATGTTTGTGTCTTACTAGCGACCTTAAAGCTCACAAACCATTCCAATATTTCCTGCCCCTCCAGATATATGTGTACAAGCTCTCCTGGACTCTTGACCACTGCCTAGCTGGAACTAGAGTTGCTTCTTCCAGTGGAGCTGTCTTGGTGCCATCCCAAGCTCTGCCTTCTCAGGGGCAATAATCTTCCTCTCTAGCTCTATTTCCCCTCTCAAATTCTTTTCCAACTCTTAATTTGTTTTCCAGGCCCATTCCCTGTGTCGCTTCCTCTGGCTCTCCTCTTGTTCATGGTGAACTAGCCTCGGCTTCTCCCTCTCAAATTCCATGGCCAACTCCTCCTGCTCTGATTTCAATTTCTGGAGAGCCAACTGCAACTTCAGGGTGTCTACTAGACTCAAGGGATTTACTTCTGGAATTGGTGACAGTGGTACTCTAGGAATTAGAGGTGGTGTGCATGTTGCGGAAACTCAGGAATGTGCATTAGCAGACACACTTAGTGTGTCTCCACCCTCTGTCCATGCATACATCCTTCCACTTATCTGTAGTCATTGTGCTATGGTCTACTCCAACCCGATGTTCTCTATTATTTACGTGTGTAGACTATGGAGGAAAAAGGACATATTTTGACACTTGTGTAAATGGCCTCAGTAGTACTTGTATGCTGGACTCCTAAACGCACAAGTTACTACTTGTGTAACGATATATCTGTAAGAGACATTAGTTAGTGATAGATTCCTTACCTTAGAATAATCCCCATGCGTCAGACTGGATCCGGAAAGGTTTTCCATAGCAGTACCCCTGCACGTCGGTAGGTGGCATCCTGCGGCTTTGCATCAGTCACTGGCATCGTGCGCGCCGAGATGACGTCACGGAGACTACTTAGACCCCACCCATGCGCGCTGACGTCAGTTCTGTACACTACTTTCCGCGCCGAAATGCAGAGCCATGCAGGATACTGACCATTGGTGCATAAAACTAGGGCCCTAAAAGGGGATGACCTTAACCCTAGTAATCAGTTCGCAGAACGGGGAGAATGGAAGGGGTGGTAAGGAATCTATCACTAACTAATGTCTCTTACAGATATATCGATACACAAGTAGTAACTTGTGCATCTGAAAGAGACATGTTAGTGATAGATTCCTTACCTTCGATTAGATACCCCAGCAATACCAACCCCAGTGGTGGGTCTGCGAACAATATTACACCAGAAAGTCACGGAGGACAGAACGGCCAAAGAAGCTGTCTCTCCGGACTTGACTGTGAAGGCAGTAGTGCTTTGTAAACGTGTGCAGTGAGGCCCACGTAGCTGCCTGACAAATGTCCCGCAAGGGAACGCCGCGTCCCAAGGCAGTAGTGGCTGCAAATGCCCTGGTTAAATGGGCATGCAACCCCACAGGAGGCTCCTTCTTGGCCAACGAGTAACATGCTTTGATGCACAGAACGACCCATCGGGATATGGCCAGTTTGTGCACAGCCCGACCTTTTTTGGCACCCTCGTAGCCAACAAAGAGCTCATCATCCACCCGGAACTGTTGTGTATGCTGCAGATAGAAAGCAAGCGCACCTTTTGGGTCCAGACGGCGGACTCTCTCCTCTTCCCTGGAAGGATGCGGAGGCAGAAAGAAGGTGGGTAAAGTGATGGCCTGCCCGATGTGGAAGAGCGTTACAACCTTTGGCAAGAAAGAAGGATAGGTCCTTAAAACCACCATGTCCAGATGAACAGAAGGGAAAGGAGGTTTAGAAGAAAGAGCCTGGAGCTCAAGCACTCTTCTGGCAGGGGTGATAGCTACCAGGAAAGCGGTCTTGAGAGTGAGAAGACATAAAGGACAGTTACGAAGGGGCTCAAAGGGAGCGCACTTCAGAAAAGACAAGACAAGACAAGATTTAAGTCCCATTGAGGCCTTATGAAAGGCACGGGAGGGAACGTGTGTGTAATGCCTTTGAGGAAACTGTTAACAACTGGGGACTTAATACGAGAAGGCTGCTCAGGAAGCCTCAGGAAGCCAGAAATGGCATAAAGATAACCGTTGGTAGTGCCCAGAGCAGAGCCCTGCTGGGCCAAAGAGAGAAGAAACAGAAGAACCTGAGAAAGAGGGGCCGAAAGGGGATCCACAGCCTTTGCTGTGCACCACGCCACAAATTTGTTCCATCGGCAGGCATATACCATTTTAGCTGAGGGACACCTGGCTGCCAGATTAACATTACAGACCTCAAGAGGAAGGTCGAAAGCAGTCAACTGTCGCCGCTCAATATCCACGCATGGAGGTGAAGGCTGGACAGGTTCGGGTGGAGGACCATCCCCTGCTGCTGCGACAGAAGATCCTCCTGAAGATGCAGACGGATCGGGGATCGATGCTCATACTGAATAGCTCGGGATACCATACTCTTCGAGCCCAGTCCGGGGCCACCAGAATAACTAAGGCCCGGTCGCGTCTGATCTTCTTCAGCACTCTGGGCAGAAGTGGTATAGGCGGAAAGGCGTACAACAGACCGCAAATCCACTTGCGACGAAAAGCGTCTCCGAGCGAGTGCCGCCTTGGAAATTCCAAAGCGCAGAACTGATGACATTGCGCATTTTCTTCGGTGGCAAATAGATCTAACCAAGGCTCTCCCCACTGCAGAAAGAGACCTTGGGCCACGCCCGGGTTCAGATGCATTTCGTGATCCATCAAGTACCGGCGGCTGAGTTAATCCGCCCTGGCGTTCAGAGGACCTGCCAGGTGTTGAACCACCAAGGTAATGCCTTGATGTTCCAGCCATGTTCAGAGGCACAGAGCCTCCTGACATAGGGTCCAGGACCCCACCCCGCCCTGTTTGTTGCAATACCACATGGCAGTGGTGTTGTCCGTGAGCACCTGAACTACACTTTCCCGGACAGAGGGAAGGAATGCCTTCAATACAAGTCGGATTGCCCGCAGCTCCAGAAGGTTGATATGGAGCCTGGACTCCGCTGGAGACCAGCGACCTCTGATCTCAGCCTCTCCCAAGTGGCCTCCCCATCCCAGGAGGGATGCATCCGTCCCTACTGTGTGCTCCGGTTGGGGAAGGGAGAGGGATCTGCCATTGACCCAATCGCGATTCGTGAGTGACCACTGCAAGTGTCGTGCAGTGCCCTCGGAGATCTGGACATGATCGGACAGGTTGCCCTGATGCTGTGCCCAATGGAACTTCAGGTCCCACTGCAAAGCCCGCATGTGCCATCTGGCATGTTGCACTAGCAGGATGCAGGAGGCCATCAAGTCCAGGAGCCAGAAGGTCATCCTGATTGAAACCCAGGATAGAGGATGAAAGATCGGAATCATAGCCTGGATATCCCGGACTCGCTGCTCGGGAGGATAAACCGGAAACCGCGTTGAATCCAGAACCACTCCAATGAAGGGGAGCTTCTGAGAGGGACTCGATGCAACTTCGGCACATTGATGGAGAACCCCAGCAAATGCAGGAAGTCGGCCGTAGTCTAAAGGTGGTCGGCGACTGTCTGGGGCGAGCCCGCCTTCCACAACCAGTTGTCGAGGTAGGGGAAGACTGATACCCCTGACTTGCGCAGATGAGCTGCGACCACCGCCACTTTCGTGAACACTAGAGGGACGCTGGAAAGGCCGAAGGGGAGCACAGTAAACTGAAAATGCTCCTCGTCTACCGTGA
This sequence comes from Lissotriton helveticus, assembly GCF_964261635.1. Classification (NCBI taxonomy): domain Eukaryota; kingdom Metazoa; phylum Chordata; class Amphibia; order Caudata; family Salamandridae; genus Lissotriton; species Lissotriton helveticus. The sequence goes on from NC_136070.1 coordinate 810,502,101, forward strand.
AGCGCAGGTAACGCCGTTGGGCCGGCAGGACTGGGGTGTGAAAATATGCGTCCTGCAAGTCCAACGCCACGATCCAGTCTTCAGGGTCGAGGGCAGCCAAGACCTGAGCCAGAGTCAGCATCTTGAACTTCTCCTCTGGAGGAAGCGATTGACGTCCCGGAGGTCCAAGATAGGACGCAGACCTCCTTTGTCCTTCTTGGGAGCCAGAAAGTAGTGGGAATAACAACCACACCCTACTTCTGGCCCAGGAACGCACTCGATGGCCCCCTTGGCCAAGAGGGTCGCGACTCTTCCTGCTGGAGATGTGCCAAGTGTTCCACCGACATGCAGTGGTATTGAGGTGGCATGGCTGGCGGGGTGGACTGAATGGGAAGGGAGTAACCGTGGCAGAATATCTGCCGCACCCACTTGTCCGATGTAATTTTGCGCCAGTGGTGGAGGTGGTGGCGGATCCTGCCAATCACCGGCATGGGGTGCTCCCTACTAATGCTCGGATTAGGAAGGCTTAGAGGCGGAAGCAACGGGGGTGAAAGTGGACTGACCCACGCGCTGGTTACCAGACCTGCCCCTGCTGAATCCACGGCCGCGCTGAGGCTGGTTCTGCACAAGCTTGCTGGAAGAGGGTGCCTGGGTACCCCTGCCTACGAAAGGAACGAAACCTAGGCATGGCAGGGTTCTTTGCGGAAAGAACCAAAGACTTGGTCTTTGGGTAGCCGGAGAGTCTTTAAAACGCTCCAGGGCATTGTCGGCCTTATCGCCAAAGAGGCGTGAGCCATCAAAGGGCATGTCCATGAACGAGCTCTGGACATCGGGTGAGAACCCAGTGCAACGCAACCAGGCATGGCGCCGTACTGCAACAGTCGTGGAAATTGCGCTGCCCAACGAATCAGCGATGTCCAAACTACACCTGATGGCAAACTTCGCCTCATCCTCGCTTGGGAAAGGACAGCCTGGACCTCTTCAGAACACTGAGGTAAGACCGTAGCTACCGAATCCCACACTGCGTGGGAGTAACGGGCCAATAAACAGGGGATGTTAACCGACCGCAACCCCAAGCTGGCTGAGAACAACCTCTTGCCAAATTGGTCTAGCCTTTTAGAGTCCTTATCCGGCGGAGACGTGGGAAGGCACTCTGCGACATCGAGGCCTGAATGACCAGGCTCTCAGGCATGGGGTGAGTGGTCAAGAAGGCAGGGTCACCAGACGCTGGCTGATGACACCTGGCGATGTTTTTATCCACCGGCGTCCCCTCGGCCGGGCGCAACCAAGTGCCCAGGAGGACTTCGGTGAGAGCCTCATTGAAAGGGAGCATTGGCTCCGACGACGTAGATGCTGTCTAGAGCACCTCCGTAAAGAAATTTGTCTTAAGGGCCACCGTAGGGAGGCGGCGAGGGGGCATGCGGCGTCGGGAACGGCGCCGAAAACGATGCCAGTCGGGGCCGAGCCGGAGCCATATCCCAATGCGGATCCCAGGCCGGAACGAAATGGTCCGAAAACCGGGGCAGGGGGTGGGATAAACGGCACCCAGTGCGGCACCTGTGGCGGAGCCGGGGCCTTCCCTTAATTGACGGGTGGGGAAAGGATTGGGTTCTGCCCTTGAACCAATCGAGGTCTGTTGGCCACCACTGCAGGTCTCTTGCAGTGCGCTCTGAAATCTGAAACAGGTTGGTGAGATTTCCTCGATGCTGTGGCCATTGGAAAGTCAGGTCCCGCTGCAGAGTTTGCATGTGCAACGTGCATGGGTCACAAGCAGGATGCAGGAGGCCATGAAGCCCAACAGTCTCAGAGTCATTGTTACCGAAATCCAGGTCAGAGACTGAAATATCAGTATCATAGCCTGAATATCTTGGACTCGCTGCTCGGGAAGATAGACCCAAAACTGGACTAATGAAACGGAGCGCCTGAAAGGGGGTCAGGTGTGCGTTGGCACGTTGATAGTGAACCCCAGCGAATGCAGGCAGTTCGCTGTAATATGGAGGTGGGAAACATCTGTTTGGGGAGAGCCCACCATCAACAATCAGACGTCGAGATAGGGGAAGACTGGAACCCCTGCTCTCCGCAGATGGGCTACGACCACCGCCATCATCTTTGTGAACCCCCGAGGGGTGCTGGTGAGGCCGAAAGGGAGCACTGCAAATTGAAAGTGCTTGTGGCCCACTGTAAACCGCAGGTAGCACTGATGGGCAGGCAGGACGGGGATGTGGAAATCGGTTTCCTGCAAGTCCAACGCTACCATTGAGTCTCCTGGGTCCAAGGCAGACAGTGCCTGAGCTAGCGTGAGCATCTTGAACAACTTTTTGAGGAAGTAGTTGAGGGCTCTGAGGTTTAAGATAGAACGAAGGACTCCATCCTTCCCTGGGACCAGAAAGTAGCGGGAATAACAACCACATACTTCTGGCCCAGGAACCCTCTCTTTAGCCCCCTTGGGCAAGAGTCTTGACTTCCTCGCAGAGTAGGGCAAGATGATCCTCCATCAGCCGATCGTATACTGGAGGAATGTATAGAGGGGTAGTCTCGAAGGGAAGGGAGTAGCCCCTTTGGACTATTTGCAACACCCACCTGTCCAACATGATGTCATAATCTGCCACCAACTGGCTATAAATGATCCTGGATGAGTGGACTAGGAAGGTTTTGAAGTGGAGGAGGTGGTTGTGGCCTGGCTCAACTTCTGGCCTCCCGACCCACGGGGTCGGGGTGAACGACATCCACATCCCCACAGAGGCCCCTGAGCTTGCGGGCCCCTCTGGCTGGAATAGGGTTGGCGTGGTTGGTAGTCTCTTCAGTAGTCACGAAAGGAGCGAAAAGTGGATGCCGTCCGGGATGTGGTAGTGAGGCCCAAGGACTTGGCCATGGTCGTGAGTACTTGAAATGCTCAGGGGTGGCATCTGCCTTGTCTCTGAAGAGACAGGAGCCATTGAAGGGCATATCCATGAGGTTGGCTTGGACACCCCCCGAAAAGCCTGACGTTCTCAATCAGGCGTGGACGACAGATGGGCACTGTTGTGGAAATTGCTCTGACCAGCCAGTCTGTCGTGTCCAAGCCACATCTGATGGCGAACTTTGCTGCATCTCCTCCATCGGAAATAGCTTGGGAGAGTAGAGCTCGGTCCTCCTCCGACTCTCTGGGCAGCACTTGCGCAACCGCGTGCCATATAGATTGGGAATAATGGCCCAAAATGCATGCAGCGTTCACCGACCGCAATGCAAGACTGACGGAAGCAAAAATCTTCTTCCCAAAATGTTCCTGTCTTTTGAATTCCCTGTCCGGATGTGCGGAAGGGAACGCGCCATGGGAAGTGGAAGCTTGGACCACCAAGCTTTGTGGGGTGGAGTGGGTGGTGAGGAAATGTGGGTCGCCCGGTGCATGGTGGTGGCAGCGGCCAGTCGCCCATTCACAGGAGCCCGTGCTGGGTTTGGACCATGTAGCCAGAAGGACGTCCTTTAAGGCCACATTAAAAGGCAGCAAGGGTCCCGAGCTGGAGACCGCACGCTGCAGGACCTCGGTCAAGAAGTTAGTCTTGACTGCCACTGTAGGGAGCTGCAGGTCCAGGACCTCCGCAGCCCTATGCACCAGCATAGCAAAGTATGTCCCCTCCTCCGTAGCCAGGGTAGGTGGAGACAGCATGCCAGAATCTGGAGAGGTGTCCAGATCATTGGCATCATCCAGGGCCTCGTAACAGTCCATCTCCTGTGGTTGCTGGATTTTTAAGGGATCCTACTCCCCCTCGCAATACTCTTCATCCATCCCCAACCCTTCAGAATAGGGCAGGTTGAACGACATGGCACTGTACGGCCCCGTGCCATCGGGTATGAGGATAGGGGAGGTACCGCTGGTGGATGCAGGCAACACCGAGGGCCTAGGCACTGGATGCGGCACCGGGGAAGGTCATTGTGGAGGTTCCTCCACCATATTGCCAGACGGGTAGGGTGAAGTCGAAGGGTGCTTTGACTTCTTGTGTTCTTTGTGGCGCCTCTTACCTGACTTCGACGAAGAAGATTTTGATTAGCGGGAACGATGCTCGGACCTTCTTCTCGACCGAGACCTGGACCGGGATTGAGAGCGAAGAGGCAACCTTTGCTTTGCTGGACGCCGGGCTGCGAGCTGCTTTAGGGACCGCTCCCTCAAAGCTTTTGGTGCCATGGCCCGGCAGTTGGAGCACGACTTCGAGTCATGGTCGAGCTCCAGACACCACAGACACACCAAGTGGGGATTCTTAACCGACATGGTGCGGTGAGAGGTGCCACACAGCTTGAACCCTTACGTCTTCTTGGATGACATCCTACACACCAAAGAATTTGACAAAAGTTGAAAAAAAGTCTGTCAAAAAATGACAGGAGGTAGCTCTCTTCAACGGATCGGCGCTGGCTGGGACGGAAAGAAAAAAAACGGACGTCAGCGGAGTGGCGGTTATATTGACTACTCTGACGTCACGACTATGACGTCACGCAAAGTCAACCGATGCCACCTACCGGCGAACAGGAGTACTGCTATGAAGATTCTTCTGGATCCAGCCTGACGCCTGGAAGTTCACAGGTAAGGAATCTGCGGTTAGATGTCTCTATAAGATATCTGAAAGTGCTCTTAGCTTACTGAAACCACAGATAGCACCATGCAGTCTCCTGAATTCAGGGCAGACAGAACTTGGGCCTGGGTGAGCTTTTTGCACTTCAGCCCGGATGTCCTGTGCCACCTCCCTCTCTCTTGCTCCCTTTGCTAAGAGAGCCTGAACTGTTCTACCAAGTATGGCCATATGGTCCTCAGGAAGGTATTGTGGTGTTGGAGGTCTATTCAGGGTACAGGAGAAGAAAGATAGAGAGTAGACCTGTTGCATGATTTGGAGCACTCATTGGTTGGAGATGCTGCTCCTCCATCCATGGCTGTGAAAGGTTATTTGACCTCTGACCGGTCGATCATGAGCTGCCGAGGGTAAATTAAAGTGGTTTTGCAGCAACTGAAAAGTGGGTGGCTGGGGTCTGGATAGCATGTCGCCCCTGGGGGCCTGGACGCTGTTAATCTGCTTGAAAGGCACAAAGTTGCTGCTTGAACTACCAAGCAGGCTGGGCTAGGCTGAAAGAGCAAGCAGTGGTCTTGCTCTCTTTAAACCTTTCTTCGGCCAAGTCAGCCTTCACTCTAAACAGCATAGAGCTGTAGAAGGGTATGTCTGTAAAGGACTGTTGGATGCTGGAGGAAGAGACCATGGAGTGAATCCAGGTGTGGAGCTGAAGCCTGCGGTAGTTCCGAATGCCCTACCCAGATAGCCGGTGGTATACAGACTTGAGGAAAAAGTGTACTTCGCTGCATCCTGACAATCTAAAATCAAATGTCATAACGTTGGTCGGATTTCCTCCTTGACAGCAGGCAAGACGTCCTCCACTCTGTCCCACAATGTGTGCGAGTACCTGCCTAGGAGGCAAGAGGTGCTTACGTATCAAAGGTCGAAGCTAGAGGAGAACATTCATTTGATGAAAGTTCACATCCGTTTAGTCTCTGGCGGGGGAGGGGTTGTGGAATGAACAAGGGTTCAGGGTACTGGTGGACTTTTGTACCACCCAGAACTCTGGCGTAGGATGCTTGAGGAGAACATACAGATCTACAAGAGCGGGTTTGTGTCACCTTGTCACTTTTTTATTCACTGGGGGGGGGGGCAACCTCCTAGTTTCAACCAGGTTACCACCAGGACATCAGTTTAGGGCCCCCTTAAAGGGTAATGGAGGTTCCTGGCTGGTTTGTCAAGGGTTAAGGTCCGCAGTAAGTATGTTTGTTTTCACCTCAATGAAAAGTAAAGAACAAACCCCCTACTGTCCATCTGATTATCATAGCGAAGGAGGTGGATTCTTCTACTGCCATAACATCAGTCAGGGATGACAGGCCAATATCAGGTTATGTATCCAGACTACTTGTATCCTGAAGGTTATCAAATATATTGCTTTCATCTATTGGTCTTGATCATCATCACCATCAATATATTGAGGCACGTATGTGTTAGGTTCTGCTTGGGCGTTCTGTTGAGGTTTGGGTGGAAGGGCATGGGTCTGAGAGTCTGATAAGGCAATCTGCTCCATTCCCGATATTGGTACAGGCATCGATGTCGAACCAGTGGCATCAGGCGTGTCGCCCTGAGTGGTGGAACGCATGACTTTGGGCTGGAGTTGGCAGAGAAAAAGCCAAGGAAGGGGCTATCATCCAATCGGGGTTCACAGTCTGAGACGGAGATAGGTCAGCCGCAGTAACCTAACTAGTGGCCCTATCGGATCTTTGGGGCACAAAGGCATGCCAGGTGTTTCAGCTCGTACAACTGTGGTGGCATTGAAGGCTCTGGAAATTTTTGGCACATTGGACCAGCAATGGAATTGGTTCCAATGTAGAGGACTGATTCGGTATAGAGGTGCCAGGTGAGTCACACAAATTCAAGTGCAGTGAGTGGTGGGACAATGGAGACCCATGACTGGACTTATGTTTCTTGGCCTTTTTTGACCTACCTAATCACTTTGATTATGCTCACGACCGGTCACAGGAGTGGTCTTGGCAGCCATACGTGCCCTCGACTTTGACCTACGAAGTTAAGCGACAGCGAGTTTCGCTTTGCAAATAGCTTTACGGTTCATGTTGGTGCAGCAGTTGTAAGAAGCCAAGTCATATTTGGAGGGTGGAATCAAAGCACCCAAGACACACATCTTGGGTGTCAGTTACTGAGATTGAAGAGAACATCCATGACAGCTCAAAACCTGTTGTTTTCGGGGGACACACACTGACGAAGTTTAGAGGGAAATAAGTCAGCTAGAATTACAGGACTCGAAGCTACAGATCTGCGTTGGAAGGCGTGGGAAGAAAAGAACAGACATTAACACACAGTGGCAGTGCAAACATCTGGGGCGGGGTCAGCTCCAATGCAGAGCCACACAATATCACTTAACAACGTGTGGGGGAATTGCTACCAAAATTTCCGGATCCAGCCTGGTATTTGGGAAAATTTACAAGGTGAGGAATTCGCAGTTAGAAGTCTCAATCCAAACACTGATTATGGACCAGTTAATGAATTGGTCTCATGCAATCATGAACAGGGTAACAGTGGGATGCAGGAGGCCATCAAGCCTGACATTTTCTCCAACATCCTCACTGTTATACTACCCCCTCTGGGTATCACAAGCTTCTTCTGCTAGTACCAGGATCCTTTAGCAGTGCGGAAGGCCATTGACTTCACTGTGTTAAGCCTTGCGCCCAGGAAAGTCTTGTCCCCTCTCCGGTTTTTGTAATGATTTTTCAGGGTTTGTTGTAAACGCTAGCTTGTGAAGTGTGCCCATGACCATGTGGATGCTCCTCGTGCTCCGGGAGAATGAGTCTGCTTATACCAGTCAGTCTAGGTAGGGGTATAAGAGTATCCCCCTTTCTTCTCAAGGGAACAGCTACAGCATTTTATAAACACCCTTGGTGCTGATTTGACGCCAAGGGGAGCACCCTGAACTGGTAGTGCACTGGTGTCCTGTGGTGGGTATATTTGTGTGAACTCACTTGCTTCAGGAGAGTGCTTCTCTAGAGGGCTGTCCCCTGCCCCTTGTACTCCCCCAAAACGGTGGGACTGGGCTGCCAGAAGCAGTCACTGCTGTGGTGTTGCTTGTTGTGGGGCTGCGTGCTGGTGAGAATATTAGGGTGTTGAGCTCCCCCATCCTATTGGCCTTCTCATGGGAGTTTCCCTTTGTGGGAGTCCTTGAAATTGCAAAGCTCCCATGGCCTTTGCCATGTCATTTTGCTTTATTTCTTGCAGTGCGTCGAGCACTGCCGACCCAAACAAGTGTTCTCCAGTAAAGGGTAAGTTAATGATGTTGGCTTGTCCCTCATTTTTTAAGTCCGACACCCACAGCCAGGCATGTCTCCTCAGGGTTTTCCCTGTGATCACCTGCCTGCTTTGTCGTATCTGTGGCGTCCAGGTCAGATTTTAGGCAGGTGTTGACAATGGTTTTCTCTCTTCTATGAGGGAGGCCACCTTTTCCATTACTGCTCTGGGAAGTACTTTATCAGTTCTCCTACTTCCACCCACATTTAGTGAGCTTACTAATTGATCAACAGAGCATTGGAGTTGTAGATCCTCCACTGAGTTGCTGCTCCTCTTTCCACTTTCCGTCCTACTAACTCTAACATCTTACTCTTCTTCTCAGAAGTGGCCCAATGGATGTTGGGACGTTGGCTTTTTTCTTCGCTGTGGCCACTATGATGGAATCTGTCACTACATTACCCTGCACGTAATGGGAGTCCTTGGATGAATGCGTATATTTTTCCTGCACACTTGGAAGTGAGTTTTTCAGCCAGTTGGCTCCCTGAATTTCTTCTTTCCCGATCTAGAAGGCTAGGTAGCATAGGGCGGTACTGACACCTCCTCTGTGAGGGTAGGAGACTCTATAGAAGAGAACAAGCCTGTGCCTTTCTCTTTCTCAGATTGGACCCCTACTTATCTGCAGGTTCTCTATCACCGAAATGTACAGGGCATCGGATGGTCTTTATGAGTCGACTCCCTCTGGAGAGTCGGGGTCGCGTACCTGCCACTGGTCATCAATGCTTTTGGCACCCTGGAAAATTCCCTGTTCCTCCAGGTCTTCCTCATGGATGATCATCTGGTGTTCTTTTTCCGGCTCAGGCTTAGTGGGAGGTTCAAGTTCACCCTGCTCTTCCTCCAACAGACTCCTCTTCCTGGATGGCTTTGAAAAAATCCAAAATTCTGGTGGGGACAGATTGAAATCTATCTTGTTCTGGGAGGACCGTTGCCAATTTTGCTTTGAGGTGTCTTTTCTTACACTCTATTTCAATTGCTTTTTTCAGCGTTAAATGCTGTTGACTGCTTTTTCTTCTGAGTTGGGCATCAATGCCTTGGTCTTCGTTTGTTTATCTTTCCACGTCAGGTGTTCAATGGAGGAATGTCCTCCACTCGTGTCCATGTGTCGGGACCTATGGGGCTATTTGTTTCGACTTCCCTTCGGTTAACAAAGTTTGAGTGCCAAGGTAGTTTTGGCGCGGCTGCACTGGGTATTTTAGGTGCTATCTGAGGATGTTTTTGGTGGTCTCCCTGCTTGGGTTTTTTTTGGCGGCTGCTCCAGCTCAATCTGGTTGATGCCCGCTTCTTCATCAGAGCCTTAACCGGTGGACATCTGAGATAACAGAACAAAAGGACAAAGGCAGCAGACCAGGTCAAGCACTACGGATCATTTAGTTCCTAAGTAATGACGGTGCAAACTCTTCCTGCATCCGCTGCCATGGGATGCGTAAATGATTAGGATACCAAAACAGAATGGACGGTGCACTCGAATAAAAGTCAGTTTCAATAAAGCTTTTTGTGTAAATTCTTCTTTATTCAAAAAGTTTTTTCAGCAGCATAGGCACAACCAACGCGTTTCGTTCCTCTTTTTTTGTTGCCTTTGGGAACTTCGTCAGGGCAGATAAATGCAAAGTTAAGGGGCTGAGTTGAAAAAGTTGAATTGAAAGCGGCTCAGCATAATAAACTGTACCAATATATATTAGTAACCTTAATAGTTGGGTAGAATAAGCCAGGAGGTTATCGTCTCACGTAGTTCCAATTTATACGATAAAATCCAATACCAAGTAATCTTGATAGAATCAGATCAGGTAGTTGACGAAAAATAATAAGAAAATAATATGGTGTCGGCTTCAAAACCCTCGGCTGAACGCCGCGTACGCCGAGGGTTTTGAAGCAGACACCATATTACAGGGTTGGTTCTCCGCAATATCTACTCCGAACTGGGTTAAAGCCTACTTTTTGCTCGCAAAACCTGGGGGGCCCTCGACGTGGGACTAAGAATATATACGGCACCGGACTCATTATTGAGTTTATTGGAACTCCCTACGATGTGGCGATACACAGTGTCAACCTAACTTTGGGGCTGCCATTAGGCACTTTTTTCTTATTATTTTTCGTCAACTACCTGATCTGATTCTATCAAGATTACTTGGTATGGAGTTCAGCGCGCCATCTACCTCAGAGGCTAAAGGTGAAACAACGAAAATGAGTTGAGTGCCCAAGTAAATAGACAATGATATGTTATACGAACAATGTTAATTCAGCTGTCATCTATTTCAAAAGATGGCAATGACAGTCTGCGTCAAAGAAGAATGATTCAAGCTGTGACGCTATCAAATATCCAAAGCTAGATAAGACATTGGATAAAGGTTGGTTTAACTTAAAACACCATTGTTATGAGGGTCAGTACCTGAGAACTGCTTGTTGTATCTAATGTACCGCAGAGAGCCCCTTGTAAGAGGAATGGGCAGCAGAGCGATGGAAACAGTTTTTTGGACGACTATTATTGAATAAGCAAATAAATATATCATTTTCTGAAGGGAACATCACAAAAGAACTCAAGTCCAAAAAGAGAGACACCACAACGAAAAAGATTCTGAGGGTTCCGGAGGCATCGATTTTTCAAGGAGAGTTTATATGCACTTTTTACTCAATCTCAAACAATATTGGCAAATTCAACAAATTTGACATTTAGAAACTTTTTGAGGAAAATCTTTTAGCTATTTATATTGCTATCAGTTAGAGTTACTTTGGGTGACCCACTACAATAGGGGGACCAATTAAATCCTACGAAACAGTTACCTCAGCAGGTGAAGCAGACTTCAGTCGGTACCAGGCACTTTTATCCTTTGATATAGGTTTTCATGGAAGAGGTCCTGATGCATAGGATACAGGATGCTGAAGATGCTGTGAATTTAATGTGGTCGACATGAGCCTTCCTGCAGCTACTCTACCGCCCATGGAGCGAGTCAGGCTGTCCTGGCCATGGGGTCAATCTCTCCAAGTTCCCTCGGGTATAGCAGAAGTCCAGTCGCCACTGGACTACCCAGTTGCCAGGTATGGCAGTCACAGCTAAATCCTTGCCTGGGCAGTAACTTGTCTTCTGCGTGGACAAGTTGCACTCCAATGACACTCCCAGATATAGCAGAATCAGGTTTAACTTTTGAGCGTCTGGAACTGGCCTCTGGTGCCTCCTAACGGCGGTCTGAAGATTCTGATCTACCAACTTGCCCCAGCAGCCTTTTTCAGGTGTTCTGGCCCTGTGCTGTGAGATCAACCACCTGAACCTTGGAGTCTCTTGCCTCAGCCGGGTTCTGGAGACAACTCCTCCATGAGCAGGACACAGCAGGAAGAGTCCTTTCTTCTTTGCTAGCAACCAGGTTAAATAGGTGCAGTCCACGGTGGTGCAGTGTTGCTTAGCTGGTTCCACTGTGCAGCAGGGCAGTCCTTCCAATCCAGTAGAGATCGGGGTACTAGGTGCCAGGGGTGCCTTATTTATGCTGAGAAAATGCCCTCACGGTAAGATGTGGCAGATAGCCAATGGGGTACCAGGTTCTCTCCCTCCTGATGAACACTTTCTGTGAAGTGTGGCATCTTGTTATCTAAAGATGCACCATTCTGCCAGCATCTAACATGGAAGAACCCCTTTATGCATCCAAAGCTCCCTAGCCAAACTCAGAGATGTGGCTACACGTCCCTGGAAAACAAATATGGCAACTGATTTCCCCTTCCCTGTCCCTAGTGCCAGCCTGTCTAAGTAGACAATGGTGCCGCCCCTCTCCCAAGAGTTACCAATTTCCTCTTCAAAGGTGACTTCTACATTGAAGCTCGCCTTTTGGGTCACCACCAATGTGGCTTCCTACAGGAGGCAGGCAACACCTCTCTCTAGTGCAGGCTTCTATTGCCTCCTTTACTGGGAGTTGTTAGCAGGGCTCCCCAGGAGGGCTGAAAACGGTGTTAAGACAGGTGTCTTGTCTAACCGTTAAGGGCACAAGAGATTAAAGTCAACAAAGTGGAAAGTTTGCAATAGTTGCACACTGTCAAGTTACATTAATTTCAACTTGAAAACCAAGACGGGTTAATGTAATGAGTGATGCGATACCTTGGAATATCAACTTTGGTCACACCATTCATGAGTTTGCACAGCTTAGGGGGTCAGTATGTAACTCTGTACGCGCCAACGGGGTGACCAGATCTTTCCAAAGTAAAAAACAGCTGTTTTGCATTTTTATTGCCAGAACATGAAAAATCCACGTTTTATCTCTGAAATATGCAATATGCTGCACCTGCCTTGCTTGAAGTTGTGGTGGCAGCACTTCGGAAGGTCCGCTGACCGCTGGGAGCAGACTGCGAGCTTGGGAAACAGCGTGGAACTCTTCTTTCACACGTTCCCTATTCCTCCCTGCTACATTTTAATTAGCGTTTTTCGCTCGATATTTTTATCAAATTCATTCCCCTCACTCCCCTCATTGCTCTTACTTGATTTTATTTGGGCCAGTCAGCGGGTGATCTAATACTCGCTCCCTCAGTAGGGTGAGCCTCCATGCCCCGGTCCATCGCGGCTGACGTGCCGCTTGTTGTGGAGGGCAGGCGCCATCTTAGGTGAGGACCTGGTTCCCGGCGGTGCCGCTCGCTGCGGTCTAGTTGGGGGTGGGGTTTAGTTTCAAATTGCAATGGCTCCCCGGAAGCGCAGCGGACATGCCCAGCAGGCGCGCCGAAGGTGTGCAAAGGTAAGCCCGTCTGCGCCCGTCCGGGGCTTGGGGCATGTCCCCCTGCTCGTTTTTTAAGTTATTCGTCCTCCGATTTATTCCATCTACATGCCCATTGGCCTCTTACCCCTACCACTCGACCAAAACTTGAGTTATTGGGGTTATTTTGTGCGCGGGAAAATTTCCCCGAGATAGACCTTCCCCTGGCCTCAGCCCCAAACTTTTCTCCTGCCACACCATCCCCCCCAGATACTGATCTCCCTTTAACTAAAGGGCCCTTATGCGCTCCTTTGAACACTCGTTGTGGGGGGTAGAAGACTCGTTTTGGGGGGAGAATCACTCCTACCTGCTCACTGCTGCCCACAGGACATTTGGGAATCCTTGATGCTTCTCCCCCGCCGCCGCAGAACTACAGGATAGTGGCTGCCGTGGGGTGGGGAAACTACATCCCCCAGACTCCTCTGCTGCTACTTCCGCCCCCGGAGGGGATAGAAAAAGAAGGACAGCCCTGGTGGAGTGGGCGCTCCTTTGAACACTCGTTGTGGGGGGTAGAAGACTCGTTTTGGGGGGAGAATCACCCCTACCTGCTCACTGCTGCCCACAGGACATTTGGGAATCCTTGATGCTTCTCCCCCGCCGCCGCAGAACTACAGGATAGTGGCTGCCGTGGGGTGGGGAAACTACATCCCCCAGACTCCTCTGCTGCTACTTCCGCCCCCGGAGGGGATAGAAAAAGAAGGACAGCCCTGGTGGAGTGGGCGCTCCTTTGAACACTCGTTGTGGGGGGTAGAAGACTCGTTTTGGGGGGAGAATCACCCCTACCTGCTCACTGCTGCCCACAGGACATTTGGGAATCCTTGATGCTTCTCCCCCGCCGCCGCAGAACTACAGGATAGTGGCTGCCGTGGGGTGGGGAAACTACATCCCCCAGACTCCTCTGCCGCTACTTCCGCCCCCGGAGGGGATAGAAAAAGAAGGACAGCCCTGGTGGAATGGGCGCTCCTTTGAACACTCGTTGTGGGGGGTAGAAGACTCGTTTTGGGGGGAGAATCACCCCTACCTGCTCACTGCTGCCCACAGGACATTTGGGAATCCTTGATGCTTCTCCCCCGCCGCCGCAGAACTACAGGATAGTGGCTGCCGTGGGGTGGGGAAACTACATCCCCCAGACTACTCTGCTGCTACTTCCGCCCCCGGAGGGGATAGAAAAAGAAGGACAGCCCTCGCGTAGCTGGCTCGCGCGCGGGCTAAGCCCGGGCAAAGGGCGGGCCCTCAGAGGCACGAGGAGGACGGGACGGGCTCCGCCACTTGGTTTTCCCGGAGGAGGTAAAGCCCATTTTACATACTGTTCCGGTCATTAGTATTACCCCAACAAACTCTATATTACCTTGTCCACATCCAAGCTATATCATGAACCAGAAAGGGGTTGCCACAAAACTAGCGCCTCGGCCGACTACCTGTCTGAGGTCGCAAGATAAGTACATAAATAACATAATGCTACCCTTACCTATAGAGGCGGATAAAAACAACTGCCACCAGCCTGTAGCCAGTCTATCTTGTAATCACTCTCCTCCTCAACCAAACAATACAATGTGTAGTCTCTCACTGTTGGAGGAATTAAACTGTTTGTGTAAGACCAGCTATGTCCCTGCAGGATCACCAGCCCCTCCAAATAATATTAATTTATTAACTACAAATGAGAGAATGCTGGAACCTTTCCCTATATTATCCAAAACAAATATGCAATGTCGAGTATTCGCCCGGGCCACACCTAACAAAAGTAAGGAGGACGGGGATAAATACAACGAGATCCAATCGAAAGTACAATTAATACAATTTGAATCCCCAACCTCGAGTCCAACCCCCATCATTCTTCCCCAAATCGGAGAGGTGGCAGATAAATTAGACGACCTTGCTCCCTCCTCCCAGAGTGCCCTATTGTCAATGATCGAACAACTGATCAAATCCACCATAGACCCCATAATCGATAAAATAAACATCCTGGGGGATAGATTTGCAGGGATTGAGGAAAAAATAAACTCTAATCTGTTAACCTCTAGCCATGCTTCTATACCCCCCCATCCTTTGACAACTGTTACCTTAAATAAGCCCATACCTGCCATTCAAAATAAAGCTACCCAAAATAAAGTTGCCCAAATTCGAGTATCAGTTCCCACTAATCTTCCCCTAAACATTTCTAAAGCCTCTCTTAATTCCACTACACCGAAAAATTCTGTCCCCAGGGTAGAGCGAAACAGGGTTCTCAGAATGCATCTACCACCAGAGGCAGCTCCGTTTGTATGCATCCTCTCGGGAGTTCCGCACCTAAAAAAGGGTAAAATAGAGAGACAGGATGACCTGTTAAATAAGGTCCAGTTTTGGTTATCAAAAAATAGACCCCTGCCCCGTGACGGTGGGATTGTGAGCGTAAGGAGAGTAGGTTGGCTGGGCCCCCTTCCGAAAAACATTATTGGTGACCTGATACTAATAAGATTCAGAAGCAGAAACATTGCCCCACTTCTTCGAACTTGGCAACCTAAAGAAGGGGATGGTCCCATATCCATCTGGGACCTACATGACTTCTATCCCAGCACATTGTATACTCGCGCTGCTAGGCCAACGACTGGGGATTGTACCAGCCTGGGTAGAGGATCTTGTTTACCGCTTGTTTGTAGTATTTCCGCCCCAAATAGATCTGAAATACCGTTTAGTATTTTTTAACTCATTGTTACCCCTTGCACATTCCCTTTTGATGAAAAGGAAGAACTGATATCATGAACATTGTACAGTATGCTATTGGTAGGAAGTTATATTCATAGGATGAGCAAATGTTTGTTTATTCTTTTATCTTGGAGATATCTGTGTTTCATATGTATGTACCTTATTTTTAATTATGAATGTATTTTAAAATTGTATGCTTTTATGATTTTATACAAAAAATCGAATAAAGCTTTTTGAAATGATCTCCCTTTAACTAAAGGGCCCTTATGTTCTAAACTCAATGTGAGTTATCTTAATACTCGTTCACTGGTTAAACACCAGCTGGAAATCTTTACCTATTTAGATACTGTTAATCCTGATATACTGCTGCTCACCGAGACTTGGCTGAACGAGGAATCCTCTCCAGACATTCTTGCCGCAATTCCTTCCGGCTATTACATTCTTCAAGTGAATAGAGCCCCGGGTAGGCCAGGAGGTGGGGTAGCAGCTATTATCAAACATTCTATTAGATTTTCTGCTCTGACTACTGTCAGTATTCCCTCGGTCGATTATCTCGTGCTAAGACTGGAATCTCCAGTGACACCTTTTATCTGTGTATTAGTATATCGCCCTCCTCAGCCCATGCCCAACTTTCCGATGATGTTTGGGGATATGCTTTCTCAATTAGTCATTAACAATTCTAAAATCTTAGTTATAGGAGAATTTAATTACTGGCCCCTTCATGAAAAGGAGAGTGCCTGTTCTGTTATGTTTTCTGATTTATTATCTGGGATGAATTGTAGTCAACACATAAACGTAGCGACCCACTTTAAAGGCCATGTTTTGGACCAGGTTTGGACCTCAAACCTGGACATCTCTGTTCCTTTTATCTCTCCTTGCCTATGGTCGGACCACTCCATAATCTCCTTCTCCCTTATGGCCACTCCTTTCCCTAATAGGGCCCTGGAGGGTAACCTCCTGGCCCGGAATTGGAAGAGGGCCAACCTTAGTGAATTTGTTAATCTACTTAGTACTTCTGTCCCTCCCCCCTCTGATTCCATTGATACTCAAGCTTCTGCCTTGACGTGCTGGCTCGAATCAGCCAGTAACGTTGTAGCCCCTTTTAGGCAGCTTAAGCTTGAGCGCCCTCATGATGCACAAAAGTGGTTCACCGAGGATCTCAAAGCTCGGACTCAGGCAGGCTGAGCGCCGTGGGCGACGAGGCTATGCCGCCGATACGAAGCTGCGGTTTGTACTTCTGCTTAGAGAGTATAAAACAGCAGTCTTACATGCAAAGACTTCTTACTTCTCTAAAAAGATCATTGACTCGTCCTCCAAAACTAAAGATATTTTTTCCATTGTGGAGGAGCTGTCACACCCAGACAGGGTCACTATTAAACCTCTCCCCTCCCGTGCGCTCTGCGACTCAACCAGTTTTTCGTGGACAAAATTGTCAATATTAAAAATAGCATCTTATTAGTGGGCCCTCCCTTGTCCCCCAGGTTTAGTTCCCCCATGCCGGCTCCTAACCCTCAGCAACTGACTAAGATCCCTCCGATTTTGGTGGAGGAATTCTTGGTTCTCTTAAATAAAGTCACTTCCGGGTCTCCCTCCGATTGTTGTCCCCCTTTAGTTCTTCGTGAGGCTTTTACAGCCTGCCCACTTCCCCCTTTGGGGCTTTTGAATAAGTCTCTTTTTTCCGGCCTGGTTCCCAACTCATTTAAAGTTGCTGAGGTTGTGCCTATTTTAAAAAAAAAACACGGCGGACCCTTTGGTTATGAGCAACTTTCGGCCCATTTCCCTCCTCCCCTACCTCAGTAAGATTCTTGAGTCTCATGTTACCAACATTTTGAGCTCATTTATCAAACATTCCCAATTTCTTGATCCTCAACAAGCCGGTTTCAGACCCGCCCACTCAACGGAGTCAGTTATTCTTTCAGTTATGGAGGAACTGCGGAGAGGGGCAGACTCTAATATCAGTCAGGTTTTGGTGCTCCTGGACTTGTCGGCAGCCTTTGACACGGTCCACCATGATATCCTGGTCGGCCGTGTCGAGGAGGCAGGCATTCGGGGTACCGCCCTTGACTGGGTCTGCTCCTTTCTGAACAACGGCCGCCAGTCGGTCCGGCTCTCTCAGTTTACTGCCGACGGGGTTGGACTGACGTGCGGCGTCCCGCAGGGTTCCTCCTTATCCCCCCTTCTTTTTAATTTATATCTGACTCCCCTTACCCGCTCCCTGCGAGGTAGTCACGCCATCGCGTTTAATTACGCGGATGACATCCAGCTAGTTTTTAATATTGACTCCTCGGACCAGTCTATTGCCAATTTTCAGTCCACCCTCTGCTACATTAGTGACTGGATGGGGGTAAACCACCTCGAGCTTAACCCCGACAAGACAGAGTTGGTCCTTGTCGGGGGAGCTGCCAACCCGTGGAAATCCACCTTTTGGCCTGTGAGGTTCGGCCCCCCCCCCAACCCAGTTAATTCAGCAAAAAGTCTGCGGGTTATCATTAGTAACGATCTTACAATGAAGCCCCAGATCAACGCTGTAGTCTCTTCCAGTTTTTTCCAGTTGCGGAAAATCCGAAAGATTGCCCGTTTCCTGACAATTGAGGCCCTCACTGTAGTTCTATTGGCCTTAGTTATCTCGAGGATAGACTACGCCAACTCTCTTTATGCTGGTATTCCGGCCTACCTGCTGAAAAGGTTGCAACTTGTTCAAAACCAGGCTGCCCGTCTTATTTACCGTCAACCAAGGCACCAACACGTCCGTCCTTTGTTGAAATCCCTTCACTGGCTTCTTATGTTTCAGCGCTGTAAATTCAAACTTGGTTGCACCATTTTTAAGTCCCTCGCCGGAACTGGTCCATCTTACGCTCCATTTTGGCTCGATAATACATGAGCCCCTCCATGTGCCTCATCAGATACGTTTCTTTCCACAAAGCTAGTGACGCCACGCCGTAGCGATAATCATCACTTTCAGCTCCCTACAGATATCCGACCTGTGTCTTTAGGCTTTCATCATTTTAACTTCTAATCAATATACGAGTCATCATAGTCTTCACATCAGAACCTGAAGACTTTCAAAGTCCGTGCCTAGTGGATTAATAGCGATTTCCTGATCCCATCCACCTGCACAGTGTAGTGCCTGCCGTTTGGGAACACACAACCACTTAAATTGAGCTATTGAGTTTCCGCTAGCTTTTAACTTTATCCGCCGTCACCCATTCTGCCATGAATAATTGATCTACGAAGTGATATCAGCGTTTTCACAGATATACAGACCTGGTGCAGAGACCGTGAGAGGACCTGTCTCTACATGGTTTTTCTTTGAACACCTTAAAGCACCTTTATGCTACAAGATGGTAGCGTCCTGAGTAAGACACTTTTCATGTGTTGAAACGCGTAGACGAAAACCATCTCCCCTTCAGATCATTGGGAACATTTGTACAAACAATAATCTATATATATCAAATTTCCAATGAAAGAATTTTTATTGTTACTTTTTATTTGTTTCTATGTCATTGATTATCCTCATGACTCCTTTTTATAAATTTTATTAAACTAAATCCTCGAATGCTAATTTTGTGCCTGATTATCTTTTATTAATTTGTTGTCACTTGAACTTCACCAGTATAGTTGTTTTTGCCTGGGTATGTTATTTTCTCATAAAAGGCAACTTGTTCAAAACCAGGCTGCCCGTCTTATTTACCGTCAACCAAGGCACCAACACGTCCGTCCTTTGTTGAAATCCCTTCACTGGCTTCCTATGTTTCAGCGCTGTAAATTCAAACTTGGTTGCACCATTTTTAAGTCCCTCGCCGGAACTGGTCCATCTTTCATCTCCTCATTACTGCACCCTTTATGTTTCTTCCCGCAATCTTCGTTCCGCTCACCTGGCTTTGCTTAAGGTTCCGGTCTTTAAACGGAAGAAACATGGTGGATTGAGATTTTCTTTTCTTGCTCCCTCATTTTGGAATTCCCTTCCCCTGAACATAAGACTTGCTTCCTCCTATACCCGTTTTAGGTCCCTTTTAAAGACTTATCTGTTCTGTAATGTTTATGACTAACGCCTTTTGCCTTGTTTACTGTCTACCCCCTTCTGCTCGAGCGCCAACAAACCGCTAGGTGTTAGTTGCGCTTTAAAAATATTTTTTACATTACATCAGTAGGCCTGCCACATAGGTGACTTGCACATATTTCAGACGGAGATTTGGCTTTGCCATTACTTTAAATGGCAAAGTTGGGCTAGCTTTTTAAAACTGCTTTTCCAGACGCTTTAGGGAGCCTTCCTGCCGTTTTTTGCTGCCAGAGCCTTTATCCCCTGTGCACCAGAACTTGGGCTGCCTTACATGTCTTTGTGGCTCCAAGTATACGTCCAGCACAGCCTGGTGGGACTCGCTGTCCCAGGCTGCACCGGCTCCACAAACAACATCATTGTTCCCAGCTGCCACAGGGGGAGGCGTGGTGATCGCGCTATAAAGCGCTGCCTCAACCCCCGCGGCGCGGGACGCTTTAGGGAGCCTTCCTGCCGTTTTTTGCTGCCAGAGCCTGTATCCCCTGTGCATCAGTCTGACTGATTTGCATATGGCCATGTCTGAACTGGGGTGGCAGAGTGGGTTTAAGAACGGTGATGGATTAAACCCAGATCTGTTGACTGGGTGTGAGTGTTTGATTGGTTCAGAGGCTCCGTCCATCACCACCCCCTTTTGTACCACTTTGTTCGCCATAAATTGGCAGGGTATGCTCAGACGTGAGTCCCTTGCTCACTTTGCCACTGGATTCAAGCAAGCTGGGCTGAAGACGGCTGAAATGCCAGAAACCGGTCCTCGGAAGCTTGTTTCCGGCCCAGGGAAGGCATGGATTGGCAGTTCGGGCTGGACTGTTCCCATGAGGCACAGGGTCAGACTGATTTGCATATGGCCATGTCTGAACTGGGGTGGCAGAGTGGGCTAAAGAACGGTGATGGATTAAACCCAGAACTGTTGACTGGGTGTGAGTGTTTGATTGGTTCAGATGCTCCGTCCATCACCACCCCCTTTTGTACCAGTATACGTCAAGCACAGCCTGGTGGGACTCGCTGTCCCAGGCTGCACCGGCTCCACAAACTCCATAATTGTTCCCAGCTGCCGCAGTGGGAGGCGTGGTGATCGCACTATAAAGCGCTGCCTCATCCCCCGCGGCACAGGACGCTTTAGGGAACCTTCCTGCCGTTTTTTGCTGCCAGAGCCTGTATCCCCTGTGCACCAGAACTCGGGCTGCCTTACATGTCTTTGTGGCTCCAAGTAAACGTCCAGCACAGCCTGGTGGGACTCTCTGTACCAGGCTGCACCGGCTCCACAAACTCATCATTGTTCCCAGCTGCCGCAAGGGGAGGCGTGGTGAACGTGCTTCAAAGCGCTGCCTCAAACCCCGCGGCGCGGGACACGCGGGTGCGTCGGGCGAAGCCCGGGCCAAGGGCGGGCCCGTACGAGACTGGACTGGGCCACCCTGCTGATAAGTCAGCAAAAGTGAGTGACCTTGTGGTTATTTGAGACTTGTCTAACCGATAATGCTCCATAGAGTATTATGAGGGGTTTAGTATGTTCAAAGTCTGCTGCTATTGACTAATTGTAGGGAGCGTGTATATTTTGCTTGACCTTTCAACATTCTTTGTTTTTTACTAGTAATCCTAGTATTTGTAGAAGTATGAGGGAGAGCCCTCCCCCGCAAACAAACACCCGATACAAAGCCTTTGTACGTACACCTACCACCAAACCAACAGCTATCGATAAAATGCTGCGTCAGGTGCTGTCTGACATGAGATAGAACGCACAGAGCGCCGACTCTCCCCGACACTAATAATTTCAATACTAAGCCTCTCCATGGTTGTGGAATCAGGAGCCTCTGACCTTTCCCAGACAGTAAACCTATTGAATACTCCTGACTTAATGCTAGCTATGGAAAGGGTACCCTCTGGAACTGTTGATAAATCCGATATGGGGGGCAGAACAAGAAAGGTGGCCAAAAGAAACAGTAAACACACAAAGGGGGAAGCAAGGGAATCTTTCCACAAGACTGGCCCCAAAGACTCAGACAGAGAATAGCACACCCTGTGTAAGTATCCCCATAGCATTGGAGTCCCCGACCTCGGCTATAAATATGTCAAGTGAAATCAAAACCCATTTGGAAACTTATATCCATAGCGAGAAAGAACCCCTCAAAAGACATCTAGAGAAGCTCACTTTGACGATTGACCTATGGGGGACCAAAATTGACAACCTCTGTAATACCTTGGTCAGATCCAAGGCTTTAGAACAGGCACCTATATTACAGAGCAATAGCGTGGCAACAACCCCTCATATCGTCTCTAGAGGAGTTAATGCTGTAATGGGGCTTCCCCCCTCCATCTAACCACTCTGTAGTTTTGGGTGGCTTACAACTTGGGGCTCTAGACAGACCCTCCAGTTTATCGCGATTCACGAAAAAATCGCGTAATCAGCAGATTACCGCGATGGCCGCGATAATAACCACATTGGCCGCGATATTTACAAAAAAGTACAAACAATGCCTTTTATTGGCTGTGAGCCCCCCCCCCCCCCCACTCGTGTGTGTCAGCAGCTTCCCGGGAGACACACAGTCAGTTTTCGAACTGCCAGCCGCACCCGAGTACTTCACAGGTCATTAAAAGACCTTTCACTTGTTAATGAGGCTTTGTTTTTCAACCCTTCTTTGACCCCTCTGCCTAGGGCTGGAATAATTAGCCACTCCGCATACTGGAAAGCACATGGCACACACACATTCTGTAGACGAGATCAGCTTTTATCTCGGGTTTCTTTTTTCAACAGCGATCTGTGAGCTATTATATCACGCATTTAATTTATACCAGCCTAAGAAACCTGCACGATTCAGATGAAGAATCTACCAACAGTCACTCAAGTGAGAGGGTTTAAATGCAGCAGAAAAAAATCCTGGAGGGCACTACATACATGAACTCAAGTACGATACTGGACTTAAGAGTATGAGGATTTTTTAAAAGATCATTACTCCCGACCGGCAGTCCCCCGGATGGAAATATCTAATAACAACACTGTTCTGTACTCCCACATCCTACAGAGAACTTTTATTAGTTAGTGGAGTTGTACCATAACCCTTTTACGGTCCAATTTCTATGCATAACACCTCTCCTGTACATGTTTGTGAAGAATACTGTACCTGAAAATATACGTGATTAAATCTAGACATTTTTAATTTATGCTGCACACTTCATTAAACAGATGTGTCGGAGGCACGTGTAAATCGTGTTTTTTAAGGAACTGGTACGTGTTTGAAAAGTTTGTTAATGGCGCAGAGTGCATCTTTCGACATCTGCGTTCAAATAATGATAACTCTGCCGCCGGAAAGTTTATAGTCTCATTTTAGTAGGCGCTCATATATGTAAACATTAATATTCATTTTTTTAATGCCCTTCTGCTATTTTCACTCATTTGCTGATCGTCATTTGTTTTTAACATATGATAAATTCTCCAGGAACCGGAAGGAGACAGCATAGGTTAATCCCAGGCACTGACGCCAGGTTCCAAGAGAAATGTCAAAGTCTCCAAGTCTTGCGTCGTCTGTGTGAAAAGTCACATCCCGGACTACGGAAAGGTGGGCCTTTTCGAGTTGATGAGTTGCTCCTTTAGTTTCACATTGCCTTTGCTCCTTATCAGCCTGAATTCGGGAGTGCTTAAAAACGAGCAAAAGGCTTTTAAAAGGGAACATATGTATTGCATAGAAAAAATGCCACAGGTGAGATGCACACAAATATAATACACTCTCTAAATACTGTTATAAATCTATGGTCTACATCTCGTGTGTGTTATCAAATATAAGTCTTGAAAGGGGGCTGGACAGGCAAATTGGCAGATTATATGGTTTACGCTAGGCACTCCAGGTGCACTGCTGGCATATTGTAACCATAAATGAGTTGACACTATCACTGGATTAGGTTAGCCAGGATGGACAGAAACATTCGGTATATTATAACAGCAAAATTTACAAAAAATTAGCGTAGGGGAGCGACGCTGCATTACGCCGCCAGCCCATGAAGACGTGTCAGGCCGGGCTGACACACACGACGGGGGGCTAAAGCCCCATGCGCCCAATGGGTGTTGCGCGCCTGACCATCCATCACGACGATGCATAAGTAGGGCCGTGAGCCAAAGGGTGTGCATCACGGTGGACTCGGGTGAACTCTGCATTTGACATCTCGCTCGGTCACGCCATCACCTACTCCAGGTCTGGTTCGACAACAAGCAGAGAACGCACTTCAAGAGACCAATGGTGCGGACTGTCCAATGACGTCACGCCCCTGGAATACTTCACCACTTCATTTCCCCACGACCAGCACCAGGATTTGACACATGTTGAGAATTCCCAAACCATATCCAGAGATACACTCGAATATCTGTACATGCTTTTCGAGGGAAACAAAGTGTCTACATTGTAAATAAACCAAATATACATAGCTTCATGTTGTTAAATAACTAAAAAAACTAAGATATCTGTGTTTGTTGTAGGAAAAATGGCCAAATAAAATGCCGCAAAATTGCCGCTAAATTTCCATATTTGTGCCGCTAAATTTCCATATTTGTGCCGCTAAATTCGCTAATCCATGCCGCTATATCCTGGGGGGTCTGTCTAGAGAGGAGGGTGGATGGCCAAGGTCCTCCCACACTGGTAACAACCCCATGCCCCGAAGTGGAATCTAATAATCCCAGCAAAAGTAGAGGAGACTCTGAGAACAATGGCCGTTATAATAGAGCCATACCAAAACCCACTCAACAATGCATAGATTTACCTCCGGTTTCGACTCCCTATACTGTTATCCTAACTGGAGTCCCTGAGCTGGGAAGTGACAGAGGGGAGTCATACCCTGAATTAAAAAATAAAGTGATTTTCTGGCTACATAAATATAGACCACTGCCCACTTTTCTCCAGAGTGAAATTCTCTTTACCTGGCGGCTTAACTGGCTGGGCCAGAGAAAGAAAGACATCCAGGGGGACTGTGTTTTGATCAACTTCAGGGACCCCAGGGTGGTCGACTACATTCTAAACTGGGATCGGGGAAGGGAGGTTAGTGGCATTAGGACGCTCCCTCTTGGTTATTTCTATCCTTCCACTCCCCTGATAGAAAGAATGGGAGGTGTATATAAAAAAAATGGGAACAAAGAGCTCAGACTGACCACCTGTTAAACTACAAGCAGGATTTAGGTCCAAAACTTCAACTATAGACCACATCTTTAGATGGCAGCTAATCTATTGGAATACAATAGTCTTGGGAGGGGGTAGCCTTTACTTGACATTTGTGGACCTTGAGTCCGCTTTTGACATGGTCCACCGTGAGCAGCTATGGGGACTCCTATACGATCTGGGGGTGCCGGTCTACCTTTGCCAGCTTTTAAAACGCCTTCATGAAGGCACCTATGCAAGGGTAAGATTCGGCAAGAATGGAGCACTGACTGCCCCTTTCCCTGTGGAGACAGGGGTGAGGCAGGGATGGGTGTTAGCCCCTACCCTTTTCTCTCTTTTCCTGAACAGCTTAATTGGCACTATTTTGGCTGTGAAGGATATAGACTCACCAAGGTTAGCAAATAGGAAAATTCAGCTTTAATGTTTGCTGACGACATGCTGCTCCTGTCTAAATCATCTATGGGGATGCAGCGTGTTTTGGATGAGTTTAGTGCATTTTGTAGGAAAAGGAATTTGGTGATTAACGTAAAAAAACCAAATATATGGTCTTCCACGCTAAAACTACTAATTGCTCACACCCCTGAATGGATGGTAGGCCGCTTGAGAGAGTACCCATTTTTGACTATTTGGGCATTACATTGAATGACAAAATGGACTGGAGGGCCCAAATAACGAAGGCCAATTTGAAATTAACCCAATCAATGGGAGGTATTCTTAAGGCTCAAAAAAATTGTTCCCAAAAAGTGATTGGTCCCCCTGCTGAAATCTATAAAACCCGAGTAAGGGGTGCATCCCTTTACGGTGCCGAACTTTGGGGTCATTGTTCATCTCACTCCTTATTGGCGACTGAGAATACATTTATTAGGCAACTATTGGGTCTCTCAAAAAGTGCACCTCTGACCCCGCTTAGGATGGACTTGGGGATTGTCCCCATCTCAGAGCTAATCGCCTCCCGCCCTCTCCTATTCTGGCGTCGCATCTGGAGCACGCCAGAGTTCATTAACTACAGGGAGGAACTGAGTGATGTGATGTGTAAATTGGGGGCTACCAACTTACCTTGGCTGTCCTATGTCAAGAGTCTTTGTTTGCACTGGGGTGCGGCAACATGTTGTCAAAGCCGGAAGAGAACTATTCAAGCATCTAAAAAAAAAACTCTAGCTTTAGCCTTTAAGGATTTTAAGATGGCAAAACTAGTCCAAAGCTCGATCTCATGCTCCTTGACATCGAGGTTTCTCGATGTGAAGCAGCAATATAAACTTGAAACGACTTTGGACAGTATCCAGCCATTTTTGGCAAAAAAACAATTTTTACAGATCAGGCATGGCACACTCCCCCTGCGGGCATTTACAAACAATTGGAAGGGTGCAGTAATATTAGATTACCCTGGCTGCTCTGTTCGGTAGAAACAGAATGTCATGTACTGCTTTTCTGTCCTGCATATCATAGTTTGAGATCAAAGTGGGTTCTTCAAATATGTAGAAACTTAGGGTTTAGAAACCACACCGAGAATTTTAGGCTACTTAAAGTTGAAACAACACCATTATTTGTAGTTGCCACCTCAAAATTCCTCTTGGAATGTGGCGCACGCGTAGACGAATTTTGAAGGGGGAAGAACTGGGCAATAGATGATGTTCCCCCCTATACTTTACTCCTACCGCCACTTGTTGCTATGGTATTGTCTAGAAAATTTGATGATAGTAATTGTGTTTACTTTGGTTATGTAGGAATGTAAATTTTAATGTTTATTATTCTAAATAATTTACCCAATTCTGAAAATGTTTTGATATTTTTCCAACCTGTCTTACAAATCCCAAATAAGTGACTCTGGTCTTACTGACAACCTGCACGCTACCATCTAGGGTACCAGGTACTCATTCCATGTCTGTCAAAGCTGAGCTAAATACTTAATATATTTTGTTGACAAAGGAATGGCCGCTTCGAATTTCCACACTAAATTGTTCTTTTTATGCTAATATGTTAACTTATTTTATTGGATGTAAAATGTATATTGCTCTTATGGCTGTAAAGCCGAAATATAGTATTTTTGACTGACTGACTGGCTTTTCCAGTCTGCAATTCCAGACTGGGAGGCTCGTTTTACTTGAGTCACACCCAGGGTTGCAAAATCAGTGATACAATCCCTGGGATGACCTTCCAACTTACATGCCCTCGGTAACATAAACGAGGGACTTGAAGGTAACTTTCCTGTGCCAATTGTGTATTGCAAAAGTAACATACACGTTTTGGGGGTCAGGGCACTGGCATGGAGGTCTGATTAACAGGTTTCAATCCACAACGAGATTCGAAAAACCAGCAGCATCAGTCCAAAAACTTGTGGGTTACCCTACGAAAAGAGGCCTTTCCTACAGATACTAGCATAGCAAAAGCTCCAAAATGTCTAAAGGGATTGCATTAAGGATTGTTTTAGTAATTATTATAGCAGGAGAAATCCATACTGTTTTGTGTGAGCAAGCGCATTTAAGTGTAATCACAAAATACGTGTTTCTACAGAAATGATTCGAAATCTAAATAAAATACCAGTTCCTTTGTGGGAGGAGGCTTATATTTTCTGATGACTATTGAACAGTAATTTCCTGTAGTCGTACAATACAGACACTCGTGCACAGGCTTTTTAAAAACTGTAAAACCATGTGTGTTTCTAATTTTGCTTTCAAGTGCTCCATTGATTTCATAATTGTATTTGGTTTCACACAAAGCAAAAACATTTATAGTTAAACTATTTAGCAGTGCAGATGGCCTGCAGAAAAGTGTGCACTGCGCTACTGAGCATCTGGGTATGATGATTATTACTGTTTCCTAGTAAGCCAATTTCTTACATTTTGTCGTTTTAATAAAATCACACAAAAAAGCTCAGCAAAGTTAACCACTCAAACTGTATTTACATCCCGGCGGAGGTTCAAGGTTAAAACAGAGCGAAATCCTGGTCAAAAAGATACAAGCCAGAGTTATTTTCTGCAATTAAAACAGAAACTGTAACTACAAACAGTTTGCTGCGATTACGACTGCTGCACACATGAATTACAATCAAAAATTCCAAATACGCCACTCTCTAAGTGGGTCTTCTCCACGTCACAGTTCAATTTGCTCCAGCGGAGTTCTTCCTGCACACTCTACATAGATAAACAATTGAGTTATGTATGATAATGAAACAGATGTATGAAGTCTAAATTGCGCTGTTTTATGCTCCAATAAGGTTTGGTTATGTTCAATTTAAAAGCACAATGGAAGTTAAATTAATTACTTATCTGTCCTAATTTCTTGCATGCCCGGACCTAGGCGGTTTTACGTCAGTGTTGAGCTGTTCTGAACAAAGGTTCGGTTTATGTCCCACTCCTCCCCTCAGAAGCATCATACTTGTCTTTGAATCAATCAAGCAACAACTGTAGATAATGGCTTCTCTCTGAGTAACAACACATCCATATTGAACAAAGGTTTAGAACATGACCGAATCGGTCAATTTAAGTTGGGATTATACAACGAAAATAAGTTTTAAACTATTGAAAGGGGGACACTTAATGAAACATGGGAGAGTCCCTTATCTTGATAATTAACTGAATGAGAATACTTTGAAGAGTGTTTTAGCAAAAGTCAGTCCAGATTTAGGGAGACTAAAATCGCCACAATCAACAATACATTGTATTTTTCACTTTCATTAGTTTAACATGTTGATTTCTAGAAGTAGCACTCCGAAAAGTTCCTCTCACCTTTTGTCCTAATTCCAATCTTGTACCCAGTTTGCTCTTCAGCAAACAAATACTCATACAAGTTGCTGCTTTCATCAAAGAAAATATCATTTTACAAGCTAACCTTTCACCAACTCCAATACATTAGATGGGAAGTAATCACCACAGTTGGCTTGGTGGAAGAAACCTGGACAATGGTCAGTCACTGCAAACCACAAAGGGAAACATGAAATATATAGTATTTGCCAGCAACCTGTATCAATGGCACAGGGTACAGTACTGGACTTAAGCGAGAGCCAGCAGGCGCCTCGGAGAACAGAGGTGCAGGAGCACCAGTAAGCTGCATTAACAGCGCAGGATTCAAAACAGCGGCTTATGGTGGGGTTCAGTGACATGGGATTTTAAAGAGCACTGCACCAAGTCACGACCCAGGAAGAATACGTGCAAGTCAAGACTGGAAAGAGTCAGGGAGTGTAAGAGTAAGTTCACAAATGGGCTGAGTTTAGCATCAAGTAGGTCAGTAACTAGAAAAAGTCATTGAGAATGAAGGAGTGGAAAGTTAATGCAAGCATTAGAGACTGAATAGAGCCAGCCAAAGTACACATGCAGCAAAAGGCTGCGCGATTCAAAGATTGGCAAAACAACTGGCACGGGTACCAGAGCAGGAAAAGCATTGGTAAATAATGGTGTCAAAAGAAGGATGGAGAAATGTAGGGAAGATTAATTTTAATGGTGAGAATTAGTGGATAGGAAGCGCATTACTGAGACCGAGGGTCCTAGATACTGTATTGTATATGCAAAAGTGCTGGGAAAAAAATGAAGAAAATCAAATCACAAGAAGCGGGAAGAGCAGCAGTGCACATGAGTGGCCACAGAGGGGAGCAGCATGAAAGAGGACATGCACCAATAGGTGAAACAAGAACCACAAAGTATCAAAAGGATAACAGGCCATGATAGAAGATTAACATACAGCAACATATCAAAGAAATGATGCTGTTCTGACCTTCTGAGATTGAAAAAAATTGACGGTGGTCTAAAAGAATATAATCTCAAGAGGCTAACATTTTCAGGTTATGGACATTGTTGGACCCATTTTGGCATTCACAACCCCTCGTATGTGCTTTATTTGAGACACTTAAAATCAGTTGATTTTTCTGCACCAGGCGCAAAAAAATCAGAAAGTGGCAGAAAAATGTCGAAACCATTTTCATTACAATTTAGATACAAACTAAAGCACAGTATTTGGAAATAAAAATAAAGGCGCAAAAAGTTAAGGAGAACAACAAATGAAATACACCACGTGCCTTTTCCCTCTACGAAGGAAGACACACGTTGTATTAACTGTTTTAACACACTTTAAGCAGGTACAACGTTAGTACTGGTTCTAAGCCTCAAATGTGTCTGCGGACAAAAAAGTAAACTTTTCTTTGTTGGTGTAACTGAACTGTCATAAGCTCATAAGATTGTCCATAGAGTGTTAGCGTGTGCTGTAGCCTGAGCAGGATTCGACTGTGCTGTTTTAAACACAATGCAGGCTAAAGCGCTGGCTCTGCATCGCCACATCCTACGCCATGGAATTTTCATGGAAGATTCGGTTGAGCTATTTTCACTTTGCTCATCATCTGGCTGTAGGGCTAGTGGCGGTAGTGAGGGCTCCGTGAGCGGGATCGCCTGTTAAGAGACAGAAAAATATAAAACAGACTTGAGATGAACAATAGTTATATCGGACGCACTAAGTCAAGTTATTGTAGGCACACAGATACATAGCTGCCAAAGTGTCATATTGCTTATGTGTGACATTCTCATAATTTCAGTGTAATTATGAGTGGCATTTAACAGCTATGAGTGAGACTTTTTGCAAGAAAAAACAAGCAATAAAGACAAGATAACTAATATTAGAAAGGACACCCATTTGAGCAATGAGAAACTAAGAAGACCTTAAAACTGCTGCTAAGCACCAGAAATGGAAGGTACTAACCAACATGACACACAGAGTCCATAGTTGCCAAGTTTTCAGATTGCTTATGTGAGACATTTTTATGGTTTCAGTGCACCTCTTTGCACAATAATACAGCGGTTCCCCCTTGTGTCCATCAGGTTTCCACGGTTCAGGCTGAGTGATTCTTCAGGTGAATTGGGAACTAATGCTCTGTTCTAGTGAGCACAGTCTTTTTTATTTGAAACAAAAACCTGGAAGTTTTGGCTTTGAAAATGTTTATATCTGGTGCAGTAACGACGGCCACAGTGAAAAGAACCAAGATAAGTGATTACCATGCACCCGACAGCTCCATGCCCCAGCAATGATTTCAAGGAACAATACTTACTTACCTGTAATCTGTGGTTCTCCAGTATTGGCGTCTTTCATAGATTCACATGCATGAATCATTCCCCGTCGTCGGAGTGGGAGTCCCACGATACATAAAAAAGCAATAAATATGCCCATAATAACCAAAAAACCTTGGTAACATAAAACCTGGAAGTAAAGTAGCCCAAAGCTACATAAGAAAAAAGTTCCACATCTATGACTATCACAGTCATTATACATAGTCCAAACTGCAGCCAATCAGGCGACAGCACCCACCAGAATGTTCTCCCCAGAGGCTCAGGCTCTCAGATTTTCTCGCACAAGAGTGCAACCAAGAGATAAGAGCATAAACCAGCCTCTGAGGGGAGGTCGGCGTATTGCATGTGAATCTATGAAAGACACCAATACTGGAGGGAGAACCAGAGATTACAGGTAAGTAACTATTGTTCTTCTCCAGTATTGGGATGTCTTTCATAGATTCACATGCCTGAATCAGAGTAGATAGCAGTATGCAAATAATGCTAGGAAGACGCTATTTGTAACATAAACCTGCACATAGAAAGCATATGCAATCACTTACCAAGAAATGCTATAATATGCATAAATACATGTAAGCTTCCAACCACGAGAATGCTACTATATATTAGGCATGATAATAAGCGTCTGAGAAGCAGTACAGAGGAGAAGGAAAAACAAAGGCTCCCCTTATTTGAAAAGATTGCAGAGAACCGCATGTCCCACTGACGTATCAGCATTGCTGGCAGCCTCCAAACAGTAGTGCTTGGTAAAAGTGTGTCTGCTGGACCAAGTCGCTGCTCTGCAGATTTGCTGAAGAGGAACACCAGCAAAGAGAGCAGTCGAGGAAGAAACCGCCCTCGTAGAGTGCGCTCTTGGAGTTGTCTGCAAAGGTCTTCCAGCTTGCTGATGGCAAAAGTCAATAGCGGCAGAAATCCAGCGAGCTATGGTCTGTTTAGACACTGCATGTACTTGCCGTATTCTTCTGTAGGCAACAAACAATTGATCTGTTTTACGAAGGGTAGAGGTCCTTATTTAATATAATTTAAGACATCTTCTGATGTCAAGGGTATGCAACGCCCTTTCCGCAGGGGATTGTGGATTAGGAAAAAATGTCTTTACGATGACTGGTTCGTTAAGGTGAAAGTCCGAAGGCACCTTCGGCATAAAACTGGGATTTGTGCGTAGCACCACAGAATTGGAAGTGAACTGCAGAAAAGTTGAATTTATGGTGAAAGCTTGAATGTCGCTGACTCTTCTAGTTGAAGTCAAGGCCAGTAGTAGAGATACCTTCCAGGATAGAAATTTGAAATCCACTCTATGAATAGGTTCAAAGGGGTGCCGCATGAGCTGCGCTAGTACCACATTGAGATGCCAGGATGGAGGAGGACGACGGACAGGAGGAAACATTCGAAATAGCCCTTTAAAAAATTGTTGTATTATCCCTGACTAATAGAGAGAATTGGAACCATCTTGTCGGAACCTTGAGATGGCCGCCAAAAAGACCTTTAAGGTTGAATGGGAAAGGCCTGATCTTGCTAAATGTAAGAAAAAAGGTAAAATCTGCTCAGGTGTTGCATGAATCGGGTGAACATTGGCAGATTGACACCATATGCAGAATATTTTCCATTTAAGTCTGTATGTCTTTATCGTGACAGGCGCTCAAGCGTGAGCCAAAACTTCCTTGCAATCCACAGGGATATTTAGATGAGCGAATTCAAGATGCTCAGGCGGCAGGCAGCTAATTTCAGAGATGCAGGGTCCGGATGGCAAATTTGACCGTTCAAGAATGGACAGGAGATTCGGTATTGGTCGAAACTGAATGGGATCGTATTCTGATAGGAGGAGAAGTTCGGTGAATCAGAACTGGCGAGGCCACCTGGGAGCAATGAGAATTAGGCTTTGCAAGCTTGCAAAGAATAGGCATTTGCTGTTCCGATTGGTCGCAAAGAGGTCTAGATCGGGATGACCCCACTCTTGGAAAACTCGATCTACCGTCAGTTGATGCAGTTCCCATTCGTGAGTGAATACCGAGGACATGCTGAAGGAATCCACCAGAACATTGGAAACTCCCGGCACATGAACTGCCGAAAGATTGATCCTGTGCTGAATCGCCCAATCACAGATTTCTTGGGCTTCTTAAGAAAGAAGAGCCGACCTTGTTCATCCCTGCTTGTTTAAGTAATGCATAATTGTAGTATTGTCTGACCGAATCAGTACTGTGGCTCCTAGAATGACTGTTCTAAATGATTTCAGGGATAAGGAGATGGCTCGTAGTTCCAGCAGGTTGATGTACCACTTCCGTTGTTGAGGGCACCATTTTCCGCTGACCGTTAGCCCTTGAAGATGTGCTCTGCAACCCTCGAGGGACGCATCTGTGATGATTCTAAAATCTGGCGTTTACTGAAGGAATGCACATCCCTTCTCTACATTCTTCTTCTGAGCCCACCAGAGGAAGGCTTCTCGCATCCGAGGAGTGACCTGAATGAGATCGTCGAACGATCCTGAGATCTGTAACCATTGTTGGTTGAGTTCTTCTTGTAGGGGCCTCATCCTGAGGAGGCAGTTTGGTATTAAGGGGAAGCAAGAAGAGCTCATTCCTAGAAAGGACTTGAACTGTCGGACTGAAACTGACTTTATTGATCTTAACTTTGTGAGCTAGCTTGCGGATCTTTTGCTGCCTTTCGTTTGCAACAAAAGCCTGGATCAGCTGCATGTCCAACGTTGCCCCTTAAAACATTTGCCTTTGTGAAGGAACAAGATAAGATTTGTCGAGGTTGATAGAGAGATCCAGCAACTGAAATAGAGACAGACATCTCTGGACATGGGTGTCTGTGTCTGAGAATGAACTCGCCTTGATAAGGCAGTCGTCCAAATAAGGAAATATTTGAATCCCTTCCAGACGGAGGTGCGCCGCAACTGGTGCTAGAACCTTCGTAAACACTCTGGGAGCCGACCTTAGTCAGAAGGGAAGGACCTTGAAGTGAAAGTCCCTGCCACCCACTCTGAACCGCAAGAACTTTCTGTGCCTGGGGAGAATGGTAACATGGAAGTACGCATCTTGAAGGTCGAGGGTGGCCATGTGATCCCCTGCCGACAGAAGTTGTAGGATTTCTTGAAGCGTTAACATCCGAAAGGACAATTTCTTTAGGTATTTGTTGAGGGAGCGAAGATCGAGAATGGGACGCCATTCTCCCGATTTTTTCTTTATTAGGAAAACCCTTGAATAAAATCCTGTTCCTCTCTGCAATTGAGGGACTTTTTCGATCGCTCCTTTTTGTATCATCAAATTTATCTGGGAAAACAACTCATTGTGATGAGCTGAAGGGAGGCCTCTTGGGGGAAAATTTGGAGGAAACTTTTCGAATTCTAGAGCATGGCCTTTGGATACGATGTCTAGGACCCACT
This sequence comes from Lissotriton helveticus, assembly GCF_964261635.1. Classification (NCBI taxonomy): domain Eukaryota; kingdom Metazoa; phylum Chordata; class Amphibia; order Caudata; family Salamandridae; genus Lissotriton; species Lissotriton helveticus. Next base: position 810,535,960 of record NC_136070.1, read on the forward strand.
TGTCCGATGTCATTGACGACCAATTTGAGTAAAATTGTGAGATTCTTCCTCCAACCTTTACACAGGACTGCGGTAGAAGCTGTGGCAGGTGGCGGTTCTCATTGCTTCTTATTTGAAACTTTTCCACGGTAGGACGGCTTCCTTTTATTTTGCGAATAGGAAGTGTTGCGTTGACCATATGACTGCTGTCTTTGTGACTGGTATCGCTGATTACCTTGATACGACTGGTAGGATATCTGCTGGCTGTAGCTCCCTCGATTGGAGAACGATCCACGTCCTTTCCCACCTCGAACGTGCGGCTTACGAAATTGCAAAGTACCGAGAGATCTGGCCGTTTTGGTGTCTTTCTTGATACTTTGTAGGGCTTCTTCTACATGTTAGCCGAACAAAGCCTCTCCATCAAACGGCATGTCGATTACCTTTGCCTGTACCTCCTGGCGAAAAGATGTAGCCTTCAACCAGCCTTGCCTCGCAGAACAGCTGCACCCGATAGCTGTCTGAAACCTGTGGATAATACATCTACGGCCGAATCAATAATCTCCGCAGAGATACGTTCCTCTTCCTGTAAAATCTTCAGAGCTTCAGCCTTTGAAGGTTCTGGTAACATGTCCATATACGATGAAATGTCTGACCACATTTGTCTGTCGTAGCGACCCAGGATGGCTACTGAATTGGCCGCACGGACTGTTGTCGCTGCCATTGTGGAGACTCTTTTCCCAATTGAGTCCAACCGTCTGTCGTCCCTGTCAGGTGGGGTTGTGATATGAGAAGATGGATTCCTAACCTGTTTTTGAGCAGCTTGCACGATTACGGAGTTAGCCTTTGGGTGCCCTATGAGGCATGCCGGAGAATGTTCGGTCACTTTATACTTCTTGTCCAGCCGGGGCAAGACTGGAGGGATAGACGCAGAAGTTGACATTACTTTCGATCAGTCCTTCCATATAAAATTTATAATGGGGATCGTCCGTATCTGCCTCCTTGGCTGATCTTTAAAATCATACAGGAAGCATTCTTCCTTCTTCAGCTCCATGGAATAAGGAATCTTTGAGTTGCTCTCTCCATGAGGAGGTGGAAGCCTCCAATATCCACCTTTTCATTTTACCCCAAACCATCATGTTAATAAAAATGTTGTGAAAGAACAGTTGCTTTTGACACTGTCTTTTAACTGGACTCATCCACCTTCGACCTTTCATCTACCCATCCAAAGTTGGCTGTGGTATCAAATTGGGCTGTGACCACTGGGAGAATTTAGAGAACCCAGGGTCATAGGGCTAGATAAGCAAGTACATGCTTCAACAGAAACAGAATTGCAAGAAGTGGTTGGCAGGGCCAGTGCCGGACTGAAAGGTCTATCTGCAGGCTAAGGATATCAAATCTGCCTTCATGGCATCAAACTTCATGATTCTGGACAAAAAGCCCACATTACCCGTAATTATTAGAGTAAGTTGGGAATGGGTGTCTCCACAATGCTTGTCCATCTGCAACAAAGGAAGGCCCTAGAATGGATCGTGATCACCTGCTATACTAACGCCTCAGTTGTAAGAAATTAAGTGGCACCAAAGGTCCAAGAGAAGCAGGTACCTCACCAAAGGTGGCTGGAATAACCCAGGATATACATCTCTGATCTAGTCTACTGCCGATTCCTTATGTGATATATACCATTCAATAATATAGAAAGATTCTGATATTCACTTATGTCTATAGGAACTATTTCTACTTAATAATAGAAGAAAGGGCATGCCATACTGTGTGTGGGCAACCTGGGCTGCAAAATTAGTTGCCTCTGCCAAAGAATACTCTTTTTGGATTTATTTTGCTTCTCTAAATTATAGGATGTTGCTTGGAATGTTATGATGCTACTGATATGGCTATGGAATTACCATTCTCATCAGGAACGTTTTTCCTAATTCCTCAGTTTGGTTGTACCTTTAAATGAAGAAGAGAGCACATCACATTAGTTACTGTCCTACCAGCACCAAATTGGAACTGGTAGTAGGAGTATAAAGAACAAATTGGATATTGTGGCTAGGGTTTAGATTTGAGGCTTGGTAAAATATATATTCTTTAAGCACTTCGGAGGAAACTTGAATAAGATTATCTGATGACAGTGAGCTCCCCTCGGCCCCGTGAGAGAAGCTACTGAAAACGGTGGTAAATTAGAAAAAACAGGGCTCCCAAAGAAGTTTGTTCTTCAAAGACCAAACGGAAATAATTGCAAAGGTACAATGAAGGCAGATCATACATTCAGATCTGTGGGGTCTCAGCATTGAACATGTACCCTAGCTTCCTAATAAAAACTCTTTGCTGTGCAAAAGATAGTTAATTCCACTCTACTCTGACCAGGGCATACCAAGAAAGTAGTAAAAGATACTGAACATAGACGTGCATTGTCATATGTTTGGGAAACAAGGATGCTGGCTAAATAGGATACAGAGACAGCTACATCTGGAAAAATTGCCATCCAGAGGTGGGCATGTTTTCAAATGTTATGGATAAATTAAGCGGTCTACTCTTCTCAGAAAGTTGAACTGACTCATGGACATCAAACTATCAAGTAAAATGTTGCTGGGGAAAGGATGCCCACCTAAATACCTACCTGTAATTATGGACACCCGGACCCTGTGGTCTATGCAGATTTCCACTCTTTGAATCTTCCCACTTCTCAAGGTGCGATTCTCTCCTAAAAGGCAAAACATGTTTATCTCATTCAACGTAGGTATAGCAGCATGTCATTATTAAATATTATGTATTTCTATGCTTCAAATATTAACCCCTTGCCTGCGGCCGGAATTCCGCTCCTGTGCTGGACATTCAGATCGCGGGCGTGGGCATGACGGCTCCCGGCCGTCATCAGCACAGGAGCACTTGAATGCATGACGGACGGGCGCCGTCATCAGCACGCAAGGGGTTAAATACACTACCCCATGTGCAGTTTTCAGATAGAATAGTGGAAAATGGCTCAGGGATCACCATTTAAAAGGTAACAGCATTCCCCCCTCAGCAAATGTTAAATGCTGGTAGTGATACTGAAAACAATGCCAGTGGTGTGAGGTAACCAGCTGCATATATCATTTGCAGAAAAAGACACTGCAAGTCTGATTTAAAAACCTATTGGCTCTAGCATTGATATATACACTGTAGCACACTGTGAATTTAATTCACTTTCCTACTCGCACTCAGGCAACTTAAATGTGCTTTCAGTGTGGATTATGGTTACAGGAAGACGGGTAATGACCATATAAATGTAAGTGGAGAACATTCTAACTAAAGATATGGTTTTGAGTTGTTTTCTGTACTTCCAGTTGTTGGGTGTCAGTCACGGTACCGTGGCATAGTGGGTAAAAAACAATGGTCTTGTATGCGTCATGATTAAACACATGTAGCCGAGATTAACCCCTTTGCTGCGGGGATTATTCACCTGCTGTGCTGGGGGGCAGGGGGGCGCGCACAGCGACCGCATGCTCTTGACGAGTTCAGCTCGTCATGAGGCACGGCGCTCCTGTGCTCATGACGAGCTGAGCTCGTCACAGGTGCAATGGCTCCCATGGAACGTTCAGCACAGGAGGGGAATTCTCGCCGCACCCGAGCGTTCCACGGGCCATGACGAGCTGAGCTCGTCATGAGCACCGGAGCGCCGTGGCTCATGACGAGGTCAGCTGGTCATGAGCATGGGAGGGGTTAACATCTTCATTCCTTTCAGCACCTTGATGTTTGTTGTGGAAAGTGCTTACGTTTGGCAGGCATGCCCAAACATAGGTCCCTGCTCACTATGCCACAGGACTGACACTGTGCCACAGAACCAACCCTGACAAGATCTAACCAGGACAAAACTGGTCTGGGACTGCTTGTGTTTCCCATCTGGGGGGAACTGGGCCTGGGAATTTGGGACAGGCAGTTCAGACAGGAGTATCATCAAAACTGGTTTACATACGGCAGGCCTATGTCTCGAGTTGCATAGAGAGGCGGGGAAAAACAATTGTGTCTGGAACGCGGCTCAATTGACCACCATTGGCTGAGATGAACAAGTAACCTACCTTTTGTAAGGTACTTTTGCTAGAGACTTCAGCTACACATTCCTTACATTAGGATAATCCCCAGGTATTAGACTGGATCTGGAAACCTTTAGTGAGCAGTACTACTGCATGCCGGTAGGTGGCATTGCTTAGTTTTGCGTAGCGTCACCCGAGCCGCAAAGTGACACACAGTACCTATATAGGCACCACCCCCGTGCGCTGATGCCATTTTCTTTTTGTGACTTTTCATGCCAGAAGGGTGGAGCCACTGAGAGCACTGAACACTGGTGTGTTAAGCTAGGGCCCCTTAGAAGGGCAAACAAATCTTAACTCTAAAATCATATCACAGAGCGGAGAGGACACGTTAGAATAGATATCCAAGCATTACCTCCGTGGAGGAAGGACTGCAATACGAATTAAACTAAAAAGTCCCGTAGGACCTAGGGGGCTAGGTGACCTTCACATTGGGCCGGACTGTCTAGGCAGTAGTGCTTCGCAAACGTGTGCATGGAAGCCCACATTGCGGCCTTACGGACAGCCAGGACATGAACTCTGTAAGCTAAAGCAGTGGTTGCAGCCTTGGCTCTGGTAGAGCGAGTGCGCAATAGTTCAGGAGGTTGCTTTTTGGCCAAAGCGTAGCAGTTCCTGATGCAGACCCATCGTGAGATGGTCCTTTACTGCACCGCCTTCCCTTTTGTGGCTCCAAGGTACCCCTAGGAAGAGTTGATCATACAATTGGAAATGTTTCGTGCAGCCAAGGGAGAACAACAATGCTCTGAGTCCAGCCTGAGTCTCTCCTCTTCTTTAGAGGGGTGAGGCGGGGATATAGGAAAGGGCCCCTTTTTGAAATAGTGGCCCTACTTTTTGCCTTAGTACTGATGCTTTTTGACAAAGTTCACTGGGTCCCTGCAGACCAGCACCCAGTTCAATTTCCCTTAACACAAGGTAAATATCTAATTGTAACCGAGTTAGCAAGGATTTTAGCAGTCCTACAAGTCCCCCGCAAATGGTACCTCTGACACCCAGGGCATGGGTAGTAAAGAAGGTCTGTATGGGCTGCAGTATCTATCATGGCATACAAAGGGACCCACACAAACTGCATGCTGCCTGCCATTGCAGAATGCGTGAACAATTTTGCAAATTGTTTTGAAAACAGAACATGGAACACTACGTGTACCATGCCCATGTACACGGAATATACTGCATGTGCGTCGCCCCTATAGCAGGCCTTAGAGCCCTGAGGCAGGGTGCATTATATAATGTGTATGGCAATATCTGCACGAGCAGATATGTCCCTGTGATGCCCAGTTCCATTGCTGGTCATTGCAAGCGTTCAGGCAGCCATTTCAAAACCATGTTCTGGTCACTGGTCATCACGAGTGACCCAGCTACTTGACACCTGCACTGAAAGTTATGGTGTTTGACATCAAACACCTTGTCTTAATAAATCCACATTGATGCCTGTATTGGATTGTTGGACTTTGCCCTTTTTGCAGTGTCAAAACTGAACTTTTTGCCTTATTTCTAGCCTTTTTTGTGACATGGTGTTGGTGGTTTTAGGACTCTGGGAACTTTAGCACTGCTGTCCAGTGTAAAGTGTGTGTGCTCTCTGTGGTAAACATGGTAAGATTGGTCTACACCGGTTTAATTTACCTGTCATTCTCTTGTAAAGTGGTATCTCAGACACCCAGGGCCAGTAAATGAACTGCCACTGGTGGGCTTGCAGCGCTGATTGCGCCACCCACAAAGTAGCCTTTCAAACCTGTCTCAGGCCTCTGCCATTGCGGGGCCTGTGCGCGCAGTGCTACTACCGCTGTGACGTGACACCTAAAGTGTGTGCATGTCTGTGATCCCCCTTTTACTGCATGTCAGTCGCCGTAAAAGGTAGGCCCTAGCTAGAACTATTGTCAGGGTGCATTGTAGGTAATAGGTAGGGCATGTACCATAAGTGTGTGACATGTCCTGGTAGTGACAAACAGCCATTTTGGTTTCCCACTGCTGTGAGGCTGCCCTCTCATAGGAATGCATTGGGGATTCCCTGATAAGTGTTTCAGTGGTAATTCCTGATATGAGAGGAGCAGCGTGGTCAAGTTTGCTATGTTTGGGAAAGTAATAATAAATGCTGCACACTTGTGTGGAGTTTCTTTTGTGGTAAGCCTAGTGTGTTGCGCAAACGCTTAACACATTGCCTCTGGGATAAGCCTGACTGCTCGTGCCAAGCTACCAAGGGGGTAAGCAGGGGCTATCTTCAGCGTGTAACTCTCCTGACCGGACTAGAGTGGTGGTTTCTGCCTGACTTAAGCGCAAGCCCTGGCCAACCAGAAATCCCATTTCTAATATGGATTTATTATGACATGCACCAAAGGGCACCTTATAGGTACCCCCTGAATCCTAAAAGTCTTTTAGTGTGCTGGCTGACTGGACACCCTGTCACAACACATACATTTCTTACCCCCTGCTCAGGACGGCCAATGCTCTCAGAAGTCAGGAACAATACAAGCTACGGCAGAAGGTGATCACACCTCCTCCAGCAGGATGGCTAGCAAATTGGCATACCAAGGGCAGAAATGTCACAGCCGCTGCCGCCTTTGAAATGCCCTACTGGCTTCCTCCAGACCTGGAGAATGCCACCCTCTGCCCTGGGGCCCATTTGGCACCAGAGCAGGCAGGAAAACTAATCAGTAGGCGTGCCTAACTATCAGACTAGGCACATCCCTAAGGTTGGCTACTTGAAGTGGAGACTTGAAGAAGGGTTTCACCATCTTGTTTTTTGGGGAAACTAAGAACTCTGGGTCAGGTTTATGCCCTCTCTCCCTGAAGAGTGGTCATATAGGGTCTGTAGTCACCCCAGGGGTAGGTAGCCCTTAAATTCAGCATTTAAGTATTTAGGTGGTTCCCAGCACCAGTAACTTTGATTTGACTACCTAGGAATAGAAAAAGGACAAAGAAGAGTCAACGATGCAAGAACTGTGGACCACCACCGAAATTGGCACCAAAACCTACCGGGCTGCTTCTCTCCTGAGAATTGCAAGAAACTACTCGTCTTGCCGCTGAACAGCCTCCCCAAACCCTTGGAGGACTGCCCAGTACTTCGCCAACCAAGAATCTCCCTTGAGGTGGAGGAGCCATTTCCCTGCACCTGCAGGCACAGACTGCATTTGCCAGGTTCACAGTTTTGCTGTCCATCGCGTCCACAGAGGGAGCAACACGGCAGGAGGAGGTCATTGACAATCCAGGAGGTCAGCACCATTGTTTCACCAAGTCTCCAGGCGCTGAGCCTTCCTGGAGCCACCCTGCACCAATTCCCAGGGTACCGGAGCCCCTGCAAGCACAAAGGCTTATTGCGTGCCCAGCCCGTACACCACCAATGCAAACACCAACCTGCCAATAAGGGACGTCAGGATCTCTGAGGTCATCACTGAGAGTGCCATGCAGTCTTGTTTTCTCCCACTCTCCAGGTCACCAAAACCAAGTGAGAGCCTCTGACTCAAGCATCCTATTGCATAAAACTCTGCTGCCGAGCCCGCCCCAGGCTGGTCCACGTAAACCAACCTGCTCTAAAGACCCTCAGGAGCCGAGCCCCTCTTTGGGTTCTGCCAGACTGCAGCCTTTGCAAGTTCTTCTCCATTGACTTTACTGTGTAGCGCTCAAGGCTACCAATGTGAACAGCACCTCGGCACCCAGTCACCCCAGGGCAGGTAAAACCAAACTGCAGGTGGTTTCTTGGACATTGGCCCCTAAACTGTATGCAAGTATTTCTTTGCAGTGAATGTTAACTACATAGCATAACATTACAGCTCATGCCTCCAAAAACGTTATTTGAGCATTTTACTGTTTTACTGTAAAAATCCTATGTCTAAAAGCCAGCGGCGGCTTCTCCGTTAAAGCGGCGGAGCGTTGCCCCACTGCTCTGCGAGCAGTAGGTAAAGGAAAACTAAAATGATAACCAACGTTATCATTTTAGCTTTCTGTTTCCTGGGGCAGGGCTGCTGTGCTGACAGAGCAGGGCCCAGGGGGAGGAGTGGTTTGCCCACTCAAGGTGCACATGAACGGTTGGCCGGCCGTCTAAGGCAGGCCAAACATTCAGACAGAAGATCCTACCAAAGAAGCAGCCTGATCGCAGGACCAATGGTCATGCTCATGCTCGACAGCTCGGGATACCAGACTCTCCGTGCCCAAGCCAGAGCCACAAAAATGACAGGGGCCTAGTCGTTCCTGATCTTTCTGAGAACTCTTGGCAGGAGTGGTATTGGCAGAAAGGCATAAAGGAGGCCAGTACTCCACTCGCACCAAAAAGTGTATCCGCAAAACTGCTGACATTGTGCGTTCTCTACGGCGGCAAACAGACCTACGCAAGTTTCTACCCATTCTTGGAAGAAATCTTGCACCACCTCTGGATGGAGATGCCATTCGTGCTCGTCTTGGCATCGATGGCTGAGTTTGTCTGCTCTTGCGATCCCGGAGCCCACCAGGTGTTTTCAGCCATGCCCAGAGGCATGCTGACTCTTGCCGAAAGGTCCACAATGCCCCCACCCCACCACCCCCACCCAGTTTGTTGCAAACCCACAGAGCAGTAATGATGTCTGTGAAGCACAAGTTACTTACCTTCGCTAACGATATATCTGTAAGAAACAGTAGTTAGTATTAGATTCCTTACCTTAGAATATCCCCAGGCGTCAGACTGGACCCGGAAAATTTTGCGTAGCAGTACCCTTGCGCGTCGGTAGGCGTCGTCTGCGGCTCCGCGGCCGTCGTCGGCGTCGTTGGCGCCTGGATGACGTTGTCGGAGTACTTAGATGCCGCCCTCGCGCGCTGACGTCAGTTCTTATACACAGCTTTTCAGCGCCAGAAAACGCAGAGCCATGATAAAAACCAACACTGGTGCCATAAAACTAGGGCCCTGAAAGGGGATGACCTTAACCCTAGATATCGGTTCGCAGAACGGGGAGGATGGGTGGGACGGTAAGGAATCTAATACCAACTACTGTTTCTTACAGATATATCATTACCAAAGGTAAGTAACGTGTGCATCTGAAAGAAACAGGTTAGTATTAGATTCCTTACCTCAGAATAGATACCCCAGCAATACCAACCCCGGTGGTGGGTCTGCGAACCAATGATCACACCAGAAAGTCCTGGAGAACGGAACGGCCGAAAAAGCCATCTCGCCGGACTTGGCTGTCCAGGCAGTAGTGTCTTGCGAACGTGTGCAGCGAGGCCCACGTAGCTGCCTAACAGATGTCCAGCAAGGGGACTCCACGACCCAGGGCAGTGGAGCCGCCATGGACCGAGTAGAATGGGCCCTCAGCCCAACAGGAGGCTCCTTCCTCGCCAAAGAGTAGCAAATCTTGATGCACAAGACGACCCACCGAGAGATGGTTCGTTTGTGCACCGCCCGACCCTTCTTAGCGCCCACGTAACCAACAAAGAGTTGGTCATCCATCCGGAAATGGAATGTGCGATCCAGATAGAATGAGAGCGCACGTTTTGGGTCCAGACGGTGGAGCCTCTCTTCCTCTTTCGAGGGATGCGGAAGCGGAAAGAAGGTGGGCAAGGTGATGGACTGCCCGATGTGGAAGGCTGTGACTACCTTGGTCAGGAAAGAGGGTCGCGTCCGCAACACAACTTTGTCCGGATGGAGGTTTAGAAGAAAGAGCCTGGAGCTCACTCACTCTCCTGGCAGAGGTGATGGCAACGAGGAATGCAGTCTTAAAGGTAAGAAGACGAACAAAGAGGACAGTTATGAAGTGGCTCGAAGGGAGCGCACATCAGATAAGTTAGAACAAGGTTCAAGTCCCACTGAGGCATCACGAAAGGAACAGGAGGGAACAGATGAGTGATGCCCTTCAAGAACCTATTTACAACTGGGGACTTGAACAAAGATGGCTGATCAGGCAGCCTTAAGAAGGCGGAAATGGCAGAGAGGTAGCCCTTGATAGTGCCCAGAGCAGAGCCCAGCTGGGCAAGAGAAAGAAGAAAGAGGAGAACCTCAGAAAGAGGTGCAGAGAGTGGATCCACAGCCTTTGCAGTGCACCATGCCACAAATTTGTTCCACCTGCAGGCGCATACTGATTTTGTGGAGGGACGCCTGGCTGCCAGAATAACATCAGAGACTTCAGGCGGCAAGTAAAATCGCCTCAACTGTCGCCGCTTAATCTCCATGCTTAGAGGTGGAGGCTGGACAGGTTCGGGTGGAGGACCGTCCCCTGCTGCTGCGACAGAATTTCCTCCTGAAGAGGCAGACGAATCAGGGGATCGACTGACATGCTGAGTAGCTCGGGATACCAGTATCTTGGTGCCTAGTCGGGAGCCACAAGGATGACTTGGGCCCAGTCGCGCCTGATCTTCTTCAGCACTCTGGGCAGAAGTGGTATAGGCGGAAAGGCGTACAACAGACTGCAACTCTACTCGCGTCGAAAAGCGTCGCCGAGCGAGTGCCGCCTTGGAAATTCCACAGCGCAGAACTGATGACATTGTGCGTTCTCTTCTGTGGTGAATACATCTAACCAAAGCTCTCCCCACTGCTGAAAGAGACCTTGCGCCACGTCCAAGTTCAGACACCATTCGTGATCCATCATGCACCGACAGATGAGTTCGTCTGCCCTGGCGTTCAGGGAACCTGCGAGGTGTTGAACCACCAGGGTCACACCCTGATGTTCCAGCCACTGTCAGAGGTGCAGAGCCTCCTGGCATAGGGTCCACGACCCCACCCCGCCCTGTTTGTTGGAGTACCACATGGTGGTGGTGTTGTCCGTGAACACCTGCACTACACTCCCCCTGACAGAGGGGAGGAATGCCTTCAGTGCAAGCCGGATCGCCCGCAGCTCCAGAAGGTTGATATGGAGCCGGGACTCCGCCGGAGACCAGAGACCTCTGATCTCCGCCTCTCCCATGTGGCCCCCCAAGCCCTGGAGGGACGCGTCCGTCACAACTACATGCTCCGGTTGGGGTAGGGAGAGGGATCTGCCGCTGACCCAATCGCGGTGCGTGAGCCACCACTGCAACTGTCTTGCAGTGCCCTCCGAGATCAAGACGTGGTCGGACAAGTTGCCCTGATGCTGGGCCCACTGAAACTTCAGGTCCCACTGCAGAGCCACCAGAAGGATGCAGGAGGCCATCAGCCCCAGAAGCCGCAGCGTCAACCTGACGAGACTCGGGATAACGGCTGAAAGATCGGAATCAGAGCCTGAATATCCCGAACCGGCTGTTCGGGAGGATAAACCCGAAACTGCGCCGAGTCTAGAACCGCTCCGATGAAGAGGAGCTTCTGGGAGGGACACAGGTGCGTCTTCGGCACATTGATTGAGAACCCCAGCATGTGCAGGAGGTCGGCCGTAGTCTGGAGGTGGTTGACGACTGTCTGGGGCGAGCCCGCCTTCAACAACCCCTAACCTGCGCAGATGAGCTGCGATCACCGCCATCACTTTCGTGAACACCCGTGGGGCGCTGGTAAGGCGGAAGGGGAGCACAGTAAACTGAAAGTGCTCGTGGCCTACCGTGAACCGCAGGTAACGCCGGTGGGCCGGCAGGACGGAGATGTGGAAATACGCGTCCTGCAAGTCCAACGCTACCATCCAGTCTCCGGGGTCCAGGGCAGCCAAGACCTGAGCCAGAGTCAGCATCTTGAACTTCTCCTTCCGGAGGAAGCCATTGACGTTCCTTAGGCCCCCTTTGCCCTTCTTCGGTACCAGAAAGTAGTGACAATAGTAACCACACCCTACTTCTGGCCCAGGAACGTGCTTGATGGCCCCCATGGCCAAGAGGGCCGACAAGTCCTCTTGCAGAAGTTGCAAGTGATCCCCCGACACGCGATTTGCAGCACCCACCTGTCCGAAGTGATGGTACGCCAGTGAAAGAGGTGATGGCGGACCCTGCCCCCCACTGGCGTTAAATGGGCCTGAAAGCTCGGACTAGGAGGGCTTTGAGGCGGATGCTGCGGGAGTAGATGTGGACTGGCTGCGCCGTTGTCCCCTGGCACCGCCACGGCGGTTACCACGCCCACCGCCGCGCTGGATGTTAGACTGCGGCCCGTGGCTGGTAGGACGTGAAGGGGCGCCCCTTCCTTGGCCACGAAAGGAGCGAAAAGCAGACTGCTGCTGACGCTGCCCCGAGAGGCCCAAGGACTTGGCCGTAGCCCTGGAGTTCTTGAAACGTTCAAGCGCATGATCTGCCTTGCCACCAAAGAGGTGGCTGCCATCAAACGGCATGTCCATGAGAGTGTTCTGTAAATCGGCCGAGAAGTTGGCGGACCTCAGCCAGGAGTGGCGGCGAACCGCCACCGCCGTTGACATCGCCCTGCCCAGCGATTCCGTGGTATCCAGTCCACATTGTATAGAGTACCGAGCTGCGTCTCGTCCCTCCGCGAGGGCTTGTGCGAGTTTTGCCCGGGCCCCCTCCGAACACTCTGGCAGCACGGCCGCAACCGTATCCCACAGTGGGTATAACGGCCCAAGAGGCACGCGGTGTTGACTGACCGCAGTCCGCACCTAAGGGACGAGAACAGCTTCTTATCAAACTGTTCATACCTCTTGGATTCCCGATCAGGGGGAGCAGTCGGGAATGCGGATTGGGAAGTAAAGGCCTGGATAACCAGACTCTCAGGGGTAGGGTGGGTGGACAGGAAGCTAGGGTCGCCCGGAGCTGGGCGGTGGCGCCTAGAGACGTTCCTATCTACAGAGGGGCCTGTAGCGGGCCTGGACCACGTGCTCAACAGGACGTCCATGAGAGCCTCATTAAACAGCAGTAAAGGCTCCGGAGCGCCAGTCTGCGGTTTAAGGACCTCAGTGAGGATGTTAGACCTCACAGTAGCGACGGGGAGCGTAAGCGCCAAGGCCTTGGCTGCCCGCGTCAGCACCACACTATAAGCAGCCCCCTCCTCCGTAGCCACGGAAGGAGGGGAGACAAAGCCAGTGTCAGGGGAGGTATCAAGACCACTGGCCTCCCCTAGCTCCTCTGTCCAGTCCTGGGAGGACTGACACTCCTGTGTCAGAGGGTCTTCAGACCCCTCACAATCCCCTTCGTCCTCCATCTCCTGAAACTCAGGGTCAAAGAATGGAGCCGGATCAAAGAAGAAAGGTTCTTCAGCCGGCGTCGAATGCGGCGTCGGTCGACGCCGGTCCGACGCCGGATCCGGACCGAGAGAGGAATCAGGGACGGCGTTGTGCGGAGACGGCGCCGGGGGCGACACCGGCAGGGTCATGAGGTCGAGCAGCGGCGACCCGGATCTGGAACCGGATCCAGCGGGAGCCTGCGGCGTCGGGGCCGAAGCCCCCGACGCTGCCGGAACACGCGACCCGCTTGGACTCCCAGTCGGGGCTGCGGGGCCCGGAGGCACCGCGGGACCCGACGGAGGAGAGAGGGTCCTCATGGCCATGAGGAAGGCCTCGATCTCCTCCGGTGTCACGTTCAGCCCAGGGACCGGCGGGTATGGAGCTGGCCGCGGCGCCTGCGGCTCCGGCGGAGCCGCAGAGGCGGTGTCGTCCGAACCCCCGGCCTCATCGCTCGAGCGTCGGGGGGAGTCAGAAGAGCGATGGCGTCTCTTCGACTTCTTGTGCCTCTCACCTGAGGACTTGGAGCCCGACGAATGGTGTTGACTCGTCGAGCTTTGATGACTGTGGCCCCGCTACCGGTCCCTCGACCCCCTCCTGGACCGGGACCTCGAGCGGCGCGGGGCCGACTGCCGGAGCTCGAGGCGCTTCGACGTCAAGGCCCGGCAGTCGGGGCACGACCGGTTGTCGTGGTCGGCCCCAAGGCAATACAGGCACCGGCGGTGGGGATCGGTAACCGACTTCAGTCGGTTGCAGTCGGTACAGGGCTTGAACCCGGGCAATCCCTACCGGCACAGAGAGTCGTGAAGACTCGAGAAGAGATCAAAAAGATCAAAAAAGTTTTAGTCAAAAAATGACTAAGGTACTGCTTTCTCCGGACCTGCGCTAGCTGGCGCGGAAAAAAGAAGAACCAACGTCAGCGCGCGAGGGCAGCGCCCAAGTACTCCGACGACATCATCACAGTGCCAACGACGGACGAGGAGCCGCAGACGACGCGCAAGGGTACTGCTACGCAAAATTTTCCAGATCCAGTCTGACGCCTGGGGATATTCTAAGGTAACCTCTCCCAGATGGCCGCCCCAGCCCAGAAGTGATGCATCTGTCACTATAGTTAGCACTGGTTGGGGAAGAAAGAGAAGTCTGACACGAACCCATTCGCGGTCCAAAAGCTCCCCCTGCAGATCTTTTACAGTTCCTTTTCAGATCTGGACCATGTCGGAGTGACTCCCCTGATGTTGCGTCCACTGTAACTTCAGCTCCCACTGAAGAGCCCTCATATGCCAATGGACATGTGTTACTAAGAGGATGCAGGACCCACAAGGTTCAACAGCCTCAGAGTCAGTCTCACCAAAATCCAGGATAAAAGCTTAAACATCTGTATCATAGTCTGAATATCCTGGACTCGCCGCTCGGGAGGATAAGCCTGAAACTGCAGTATCCAGAATGTCTCTGATGACAGGGAGCACCTGAGAGGGAGTCAGAAGTGATTTCATCACACTGATTGTGAACCCCACAGAGAGCAGAAGATTTGGCGTAGTGTGGAGGTAGGAGACGACTGCCAAGGGTGAGCCCCCCTTCAACAGCCAATCGTTGAGGTACGGCAAGACTGGAATCTCTCACCTCTGCAGATTAGCTGCGACCATTGACATCGCTTTCATGAACACCCGAGGGGCACTGGCAAGGCCAGAGGGCAGCGCAGCAAACAAAGTGCTCTTGGATGACCATGAACCGCGGGTAAAGCCTATGGGCAGGCTGGACAGGGGTGTGAAAATGAGTGTCCTGAAAGTCCAGCGTTACCATCAAGTATCCTGAGCAGACAGGACTTGAGCAAGCATTTTTAATTTCTCCTTTTTTTCAGAAAGCGATTGGAAGGCACAGGCCTAGAACGAAGGCCTCTGTCCTTCCTAGGTACCAGACCATGGCGGGAATAGCAACCACAACCTACTTCTGATGCCAGCTACCTTCCAATACTCTTTTGGCCTAGAGAGCCAACACTTCCTGACTGAGCAAAGAGAGGTGGTCCTCTGTCAGCTTGTCGTAAGTAAGTGGCATGGGGCAGTAGTAGTGGTGGTCACAAAGGGAAGGGAGTCACATCTTTGGACGATCTGCAAAACCCAATGGTCAGATGTTGTTGACCTCCAGAGGAGTAGGTGAGGGTGTATCGTGCCCCCCCACTGGAAGCCCACGAGGGTTGGAGGGCAGGCTAAAGGGTTCGGAGGCTGCGGCTACTGGGGGTGGTTGACTAGCTCAAGTTCTGGCTGCCTATCTCAGGTGGTCAGTCACTGTGTTTTTGGCCACAAAACGTTTGTGCAGGTTGTTGGCCATGGTGGCTGGGTGTGTAAAGATGCAGTAGAAAGCCCTCACATGGCCACGAAAGGGATGACGAACTGGGGTTGGTGAGGGGTCATGGAATGGCCCAAGGACTTGGCAGTAGCTCTGCTGTCCTTTAAGTACTCTAGTGCTGAGTCCGCTTTCCCTCCAAATAACCGGAAGAGATCAAAGGGCATGTCCATATGTGAAGATTGGACTTCCCCCAAAAAACACGTGGGTTCTCAACCAGGCAAGGCATCACAGGGCAATCAACAAGCAAATTGCTCGGCCCAGTGAATGTCAAAGAAAGCCATAATATGTATAGTGAACTTGGCTGCATCCCTCCCGTCAGCAATTGCTTGGGAGAGTATGGCTCGGGCCTCCTCCGAGACCATGGGCAGCACTTGTGCAATGGAGTCCCAGATCGTATGGGAGTATTGGCCCAATAGGCATGCAGTGCTAGGCTGGCGGAAGAGAACAGTCTCTTTCCAAAGGTATCCAGCATCTTGAATTCAGTGGAGTGAAGGGAACGTGTTGATTCTGGAAGTAGAGGCCTAGACCACCAAGTTCCCTGGAGTAGGGTGCAGGGTGAGGAAACTGTGGTCCCTAGGAGCAGATGGTGGCAACGGGCAATCGTCCTGTGCACAGGAAACCCTGTGCAGGGCTTGGACCTGGCAGCAAGGAGGAAGTCAGTGAGGGCTTCATTAAAGGGGAGCAAGGATTCAGAAGGGGCAGTCCCTAGCAGAAGCACAATTGAGGGCAAATGAATGTCAGCCGCCCCACGCACCACCATGGCAAAAGAGGCCCCTCACCGCAATAACTACAGTAGCAGGGAAGACCAGGCCAGTGTCATGTGAGGTGTCTAACCAACTGGCATTCACCGGATCCTCACACAAGGTGTCTTCTTTGTCATCCAATGGTAGGCACTTTTCATCAGGGTCGCCATATCCCTCCCAAATGTCCCCTGTACCACCCCTGTCGAAGCCAAAAGGCCCTGGCTTTGACTCAAAAGGCATAGGTGTAGACGCAACGGGACAGGCATCATGTAATGCCTGTCCCACTCTGTGTCGGAGTCGAAGAAGGCAGGGGTGCCAGTAGAGAAGCAGGCACCGGAGAAGTTCATAGTGGCGATGGTGCACCGGATCCAAAGGGTCCAACTGGTCAGATGGCGTACCCGCTGGTGGGAATCTGGTGAGGGACCCCATGGCACCCGAAGGAGTTCTAGAGGGGCCGGGCCGCTCAAAAATGAGGTGCATGGTCTCATACAAGTCAGTGCCCACGGGGATGGGTCTAGTGATTCACTAGAAACACAATTATCGATCAAGTTTCGACGTCCAGGGATGACAGACGTTACCCGAGGAGCACCCACAAAATAACAAAAAAATTTTGAAGAAATTTATGAACAACAGTGTCGTGCACCAATCTCTCACCAATAGTACTCATACAAGTCAGGCAGGTGTTGTTCCGTCTCCAGGAAAGTCAGGAACGTGTAGAGCCGACCCTGATTGCGGCTCCCCAGAGGCGAGGGGTCTAGAGTGCCGATGCTCTCTCACCTCAACCAAGGATTTGGGCGGATGCAGAGAAGTCGAAGACCTCTTAGATTTTTTCTTCTTATGAGACTTACCCAACAACGTCTTTGACCAGGACAACGACGGTCACTCAATCTTAAACCAGAACTCACAACATTGAACTGTCTATAGAGTACAGTAAAGAAACTATTGATTTTCTAGACTGCACGATATATGTATAAGATCGGAAACTTACTAGTAAAATAGAGAGGAAGCCTACTTCAGTGAATAGTATTTTACATTCAACTTCTGTACATCCTTCTCATTAGACATACAATATTCCTTAAGGAGAATTATTTAGAGCTAGATAGATATGCAGTAAAGATTCTGATTTTATGAATGAGGTTACAAACATTAGAGCACATTTTATCCAAAGGGGTCACCATCCACAGGTTATCCAGGAGGCTTTGAACCAAATTAAACGTGTAAAGAGGAAATACTTATTATATAAAAATATCAGTAAACCCACCAGAGCTCCATTGAAGACTATACCCACCAGCAGTACAATCGGATTCAATATAATATATCAAGATATAATCAAGAAAGTTCTGAGATACACAATATCCTTGGCATCCTTTGAGATTAGATAATGAACTATGTAACCATTTGAACAGAAGACTCTAGATTACCTAACAAAGAGGGAAATCTCTGAAGGGCACTTTGGCCCAAATTCAGTGTCTGGCGGTCTACTGACCACAACAGCGCAGCTGTCTCCCAATGCCCTATTATGAGTTGGGCAGTGGGACCACCACGGCCCGCCACAGCCGCCAGTGAATCGATGTTCCCTGACAGTGTTGAGGCAGCGTAGGGCATCAATATGCTTGGTGAGACCGCTGCGGTTCCTATTAGGAGTGTCCTCTCCGGCAGGGTTTTAATGGTGGCTCCCTGGCGGAGTGGAAACAAAGGGGGCCACATAGGGCCATCTTTGCCTCTGCAACCAGGAGGGCACACAACATATGCCCCCCTGTGTGCATGCACACCAGTTCCTGCACAGCATGGACTTTTCAGTCCATACCGTGCAGGAACTGTTTTTGGCGTTCCCTTTGAAGGTGCCCGCTTTCAGAGTCAGCGCCATGGAAATGCTAAAACAAAAATAAAACCCTCCAGACAGGAGGAAACTCCTATTCTGGCGGGCAGCCGGACCACAGTTTTTGCGGTGAGGTGGCAGGGCGGACCCGGTCCTGCACCGCCAAAGTCATAATGGGGACCTTTGTGTCCTAGTGCTTGTGAGAGTTACTCAAAATGTCAGTGACATACGTTGAGTTTGAATGGATTTTTTTTTTATATATACGAGTGCATTGGGTGTTTGAAGAAACACGTTTGTTTTTTCAATGAGTTCTAGTAACCTGCGGACATCATAGCGGACTGGGGATATAATTAGACAATTGTATTGTCATTAGATATCTCTGCAACTTTGCTGATTTATAATAAATTTGACGAGTGAATCCTATCTGTAAAAATGTATGTCACTATTTCTTATGATCTTCCAAGTGATACTTCCTGATATCTGCTTAATAATATACTTGCTGAGTTTCTGCCAAGCTCTCAGAGGCCAGTAAGTGTAAAATGGATGCCTATGACTCTGACTATCTATTTTAGAGTTTTATGCTCGTTAAATGTGTTACAGCAGCCTGTTACACATATTTGTTGACAGACGTCTCATGCCGCATTAATAGGAGAATCTTTTTATTTTAAGTTTGGAATAGTTTAAGTCTTTTTCCTCTCTTGGGATGCCATTTGTAAACATGGTATCCCCACCCTTTTTTTCTTTTACGGTTTTCAGAAAATTTGGAGGCAATTATCATCCTACAGTCACAGATTTATTTGCTTAAAAAGTAAGTATTGCACTTTGTTGCCATCACTTGTAATTGGTGTTAGTTCACAAAGTCGTCACTTCTTTCGTTAGACTGTAATCATAAAATGAAATGTGCGACCCGCTTCTAATGTAATTATTGTTTTTTCACGAGAGTATATTATGGTCAAGATTACTACTGTTCGTTTCCTTACCCTGAAAAGCGTCAAAGACTGCTGCATTGGTATGATTTCACATACAACTATTCTTGTATGTTCCTTCACAAATACCCCTTTGTGTTCACTAAGTATCTCGAAGTTCAGTCTAGATATTTAGTCACAACCGTGTGTAATACATCCAACACACTCTCCCTTTTTTAATTTAATTTTTATTTTGTTACATCTTTTTGGGACCAAAAAGATGTGTTAACAGACTTTCTGTTGTTGTCCTCCCTTGCACTCTTTTTCTTCACCCTTTCGGGTACTTTGGTCTTCTTTAATCACGTTGTATTGTTGGGTATTACTCCTGCCACTTGGGTAACAGTATCTCCCTACCCTATCTCTCCCCCTCCACTTTTAGCAGTGTTTAGTATCTCATTACAAAGACATTGTTTGTTAAATAATGATTATGCTAATCAACATTTTGTTGCTTTTTTATATTTCTGTGCACTCTTTCTGTGATCCCTTTGTTCTCTATGGATATGTAATTTGTTGCTACAATACTTGGTTCAATAACAATTGAAGAGTATATATTTTTTTGGCCCTGCTGAAGGGACAGGTTGTTGTGAAACATGTGTTGGCCTATGAAAACTCTTGAACTATTAATAAGAAAATCTCATTATCCAACCATCATTCAACCACAGAGTATTCATCTAACTGTGACAGGCACCACATGGTTTGAAACCAGCTGGTTTCTTATGAGACATCCTGTTATACCAGGAGAAAAGTATTTCTCAAAAAGTGGTCAACAAAAAGTGGAAAAAAGCCCTTCAAAAAGTGAATAAAGGGTAGCTCTTCACAGATCTGCATTATCTGGTGTGGAAAGAAAAAACTTCTGTCAGTTTATCGAGGTGGCAACTATATAGGTATCGCGTACATTATTTCTGGAGTTGATGCTGCCGATGCAAAGCCAAATGATGCCACTTACCGGCGCGCAGGGGTATTGCTTGAAAATTCCCAGATTCAGTCGGACTCCTGGGATTCTAAGGTAAAGAATATGTGGCTAGAAGTTTCTATCATATAAGCTAACCAAAGATAACTCAGTGGGCTCTTCCTCAATCGCTTAAAGTCAATTGCTTAAGGGTTTCTGAAGCCTGCAGGTCATAACCAGAATCTTAATAGGCCTGACTACAATTGCTAAGAGGCTGAAAAAAATCCCAAAAATGTATGTTTTTCAAGAAAACCACAAGGGATCGAAACGGTCTCCAACATAACGATCATGCATCAGTGACCAAGAGCTGTTCACTTTTAAAAAGACAAGCTTTACCCTTAGAGAACAGAAGGAAGGAAGAAGGATCAAGATGATGTTCATACGACATTAACTGCGTACTGGGTGAGCTGGTTTAGATTAGGAAGAACATTGACTGATAAACTTAAGAGCCACAGAGGCCAGCTTCGGACACATCTGCTCTTTCACTGAGAGTAAGGTCCACGCCTTACATGTTCAAGGAAGAGATTCTTCCATCTCTTTGTTCAACAGACTATGTGAATTTCCGCACTGTGTACTATTCGCGGGCAACTATTAGCAGTCCATTCTAGGATAGCAGATTGCCGTTAATAAAGACTCCCCTCCCCAAATAACTATAAATCTTACAAAAACTGCAAAGGGATGAGCTTGAAAATCTGCTATGTGAAACACTTTTTGGGAGTACTGACAGTCATGCTATTTAGGTAATCTCGGAGCCCATCAAGATTGAAAAGTGAATGCAAAATAATCTCTAGAATCTATGGTGAGTAGGGTTCACCAATGGGAATCTATTACTTGAATACACCGTTAGGTATCTATGGTATGGGTGTTCCTTTTTGAACAAGAGCTTGAGCTGGTTAGTGAAGGAGTAGTTTCTTACCTGTAACTTCAGTTCTGTAATAGGGGTATCTCTGTTATAGTCATAATCTAGTGAATAGTCCCGCCCATGTGCGTGAACCCCGGAGCAATCAAAAATAATCTCTTAAACTGTCTTCATTGCAGTCCTGCATAGACACTTAAGAGAAAATTAAAGAGAATAATGCAGCCTGTACCTACAAGGCTACACGGTCCAGAACCTGAACTAGAAATGCCAAGGATATAACATCAATAACACATTTAACACAATCTGTCAAGTTTCACCCACAGAGAAACTTTCCTCCCCTCACCAAATCCTTGGAATGATAGAGAGGAAGGTAAGGACAGACAAGCCTCCATAGGCTGCCATTATGTGTCTGGAAAAGGGATACCGTGCCTTTGAGGAACTCTGTGGAGACCCTCGGTATCCCAGCATGCTCAGCCCCTTCCTTTTACTTTCAGTTCTTTTTGAAGGTGCATAAAGCAAGGCCTGTAGCATACATCACAGTACCATTTTCTCCACCCGGGAGGAGGGCGGGCGCTTATGACTAACAGAGATACACCTACTACAGAACTGGAGTTACAGGTAAGAAACTACTCCTTCTGTAGTAGGGGATCTCTGTGTATAGTCATAATCTAGTGAATAGAATGGCAAGCCCATCCAAAAACAATCCAGCGGTGGAGAAATAAGAATAACACCACTATTGTGCGAACAGATTCCACAGCGAAGCCTGCCCAACCTGAGCATCTGCTCTGGCATCAGAGTCCAGACAGTAATGCTTAGCAAAGGTGTGGACCGACTTCCAAGGGGCCGCCCTGCAGATCTCTGCAATGGGAACATTTCGAAGCAAAGCTGGTGTAGCTGCTTTGCCCCTGGCAGAATGAGCCTTAGGCTTACCCCCTAAGGTCTTATTCACTTTCTGATAACAGAGCTGGATACATGACACAATCCACATAGAGATGGACTGTTTCGAAGTAGCCAGACCAGTCCTAACCGACCCATAGTTGACAAACAGCTGGTCGGATCTACGAATATCCTTGGTCTTTTCCAGATAGAATTTCAACACCCTTCCGACATCCAGGGAATGAAGAGACCGTTCCGCTGGAGTGGAAGGATTCTGGAAAAATGTTGGTAAAGTTATAGTCTGATTAACATGAAAATCAGAAATCATCTTGTGAAGGAACTTAGGGTGAGTAGGCATAACACCCTTAGCAGCATGAAATACAATGCCTGAAGTTCACTCACCCTGCGGCCGATGTAATGGCCACAAGGAACGCCGCCTTCCAAAACAGGTGCTGCAGTGAAGCCTTATGAATAGGCTCGAAGGGTTCCTTCATCAGCCTGAACAGCACCACATTCAGTTCCCATGAAGGCGAAGGAAGCCGAACAGGAGGGAACACCTTCTTCAACCCTTCCAAAAAATCCTTAATCACAGGAATCTGGACAAAGGATGTCTGTGAAGGGCATTTTCTGTAAGCAGTCAATGCAGCTAGATGACCTTAATGGAATGAAAATTGAGGCCAGACTGAGCTAGATGCAGAAGGTATGGAAGGATAACATCCTCTTTGCATGTCGTCGGATCATAGTTCTTAGACATGCACCAGATGAGGAATCTCTTCCATTTCTAAGCATAAGAGGTCCTAGTAGATGGCCTCTTAGCCTCCTTCAATATGTTCATGCAATCCTCAGGAAGATTCAAGTGGCCATATTGCACTCTCAGGAGCCATGCCGCCAAACTCAACGATGAGAGGTTGGGGTGCACCATCTGCCCCCCGAACTTCGTGAGAAGGTCCGGCCGACACGGCAGCCGCCGATGAGGTAGGATCGACCGGTGATGCAGGTCCGTGAACCACCACTGTCTGGGCCATTCCGGCACAATGAGGATCATCCATGCCCGGGATCGGGCCAGCTTGATGAGCACCGCTGGAATCAGGGGAATGGGTGGAAAAGCGTACAGAAAGCTGTTCGACCAGCTGATACATAACGTGTTCCCCAGAGTCCCCGGCTGGTAATACCTCGAGGCGAAGTCGCGGCATTTGCTGTTTTCTGCGGTGGCGAATAGATCCACTTCTGGAGTGCCCCACATGGCGAAGATGTCGTCGAGCACCTCGTCGTTTATGACCCACCCGTGGTTTTCGTGAAGCAATCGGCTGAGGGCGTCCGCCTGAACATTCTGCACACCTAGCAGATGAGTTGCCGTTATCGTCAGTCCTCTGGCTATCAGCCAGTGCTAGATCGCCTGCGATCCCTGTGACAGTGTGTGCGATCTCGAGCCCCCCTGCTTGTTGAGGTAATACATCGTGGTCGTATTGTCCGTCTGCACAAACAAGGAGTTGGTCTGGAAGGACGGATGAAAGGCCTTCAGTGCCAAGTGAACAGCTCTGAGTTCCAGGAAATAGATGTGATACGTGGACTCTGTCGGAGACCACGTTCCCTGGATCTGTAGATGGTCTGAATGCGCTCCCCAGCCCAGGAGAGACTCATCCGTCACGATAGTCTGAGTTGGGATGTCCTTGTGGAAAGGAACCCCTCTGAGGAGATTCTCCGCTGAGCACCACCATCTCAGGGATTGTTGGGCGTGAAGAGACAACTGAATCCGGTCGTCCCAACACCCTTTCCTCTGGTCCCACTGGTCCTCCAAATATTCCTGTAGGGGCTTCATGTGTAGGCGCGCGTGCGGAGTGAGGAAGATACAAGAGGCCATCGATCCCAGTAGAGAAGACACCGTCCTCACTGTTGTAGATGGAGGAGCTATGAGAGCCCGAGCCTTCCGAAGGATGGATAAACGTCTCTCCTCCGAAGGAGACACGCTTGCCGACAGCGTATTGATGGAGGCTCCCAAGTACTGCAGGCACTGTACAGGAATGGGGACAGACTTGGACAGATTTATGTGCAACACCAGACGGTTCAACAGGACAGCCGTCCTGTTGAAGTGCAATTGCGCTTCCTGGAAGGTGGAGGCTTTGAGCAACCAACAATCCAGGTACGGGTAGACAAATACCTTGTTCTTTCTCAGGTGCGCTGCTACCACAGCCATGCATTTCGAAAAAGTCCTGGGTGCAGACTTCAGTCCAAACGGTTGTACGGTGTACTGATAGGGATTGGCGCCGACGAGGAAGCGCAGGAACTTCTGATGTTTCCGTGCAATGGGCACATGGAAGTACGCATCTTGCAGATCTATTGCGCACAGCCAGTCTCCCCTCTGCAGCTGAGGATAAATCTGGTGCAAAGACAGCATGCAAAACTTTTCCCTGCAAATCCACTTGTTTGCTTGTCGCAAATCCAGAAGGGGTCTGAACTCGTTCTTGTTCTTCTTCTGTACTAGGAAGAAGCGTGAGTAAAGACCCTTTCCCCTTTGAGACAGAGGGACGTCTTCTATCGCCCTTTTTCTTAACAGGGTATCGGCTTCCGCCTGGAGCTCACGTAGTTGGAATTGCGAGCTGACCGGTGGAATTGCTGGAGGCGGGCTGGTGAAACGAAGACTGTATCCATTGAAAACAATATTCAGCACCCACTTGTCCTGAGTAATGTTTCTCCACTCTGCCAGGTAATGTTGAATGCTGCCCCCCACCGGAGCGGTTAACGGATGAGGGGGAAGAAGCACCTCAAGGCCTAGACCCAGCCGGGCCTTTGGTCGCGGAGGAAGACTGTTGACCCCCTCGGCCCCTCTGGCGCTTTTGGAACGGTTTCCGCTGGAACTGCTGCTGCTGTCCAGCCTGCCGACCTTTCCCTCTGCCCTGCGCCCCGTACCGCCTCTGGAACGGGCGGAAGGTCTTTTTCTGTTCCTTAGGCTTTTCCAACCCGACAGCCGTCAGGGTTTCCGCCTCCGCCTTCATGCGGGCCATCTCGACGTCCGCATGTTTTCGAAAGAGGGTCTCTCTCGAAAAGGGTAGGTTAGCAACTCTCTGCTGCGCCTCGTGCTTCAAGGATGTAAGACGCAGCCAGGCGTGGCGCCTCAGGTTGACCCCATGGCAGTACCCCAGGGCTGCCAAGAGGGAAGAATCCGCAGCTGAACTTATCACCTGGTTGGAAACCAGCAGACCTTCAGCGAGGATCTCTTGGAAATCTTCCCTCTTCTCCCGGGGAAGGTGTTCCGCAAACTGTTGGAGGGACTCTCACAGAGCCCGATCGTAACATCCCAACAGGGCTGAGGCACTCGCGGCCTTCATCGATGTGGAGGCCGTCCCCCAAACCTTCCTGCCTGCCTAATCCATCCAGCGGCTCTCCTTGTCAGGAGGTACTGTTGATGATGGGGTGGTGGCGTGCTGTTTTCTTGCCGCCGTCACAATCACTGAGTCAGGCGTGGGATCCACCCGAAGAAATGCTGGGTCCGAGTCAGGAGCCTTATATTTCTTCTGCAGCCTTGAAGGTGCCGATCTCGTAGACGCAGGCATGAGGAATAGTTCCATGGCGGGTTCTACCAGCCCAGGCACCAAGGGCAGCAAAGGGCGAGACAACTGCTTCTTGTGCAGCGTTTCGAAGATGACGGACGTCTGTGGCGCGGGCACAGTGAGCGTGATGCCCAGCTTAGCCGACCCTCGTAGCAACACGTCCTGGAAGGACACTATGTAGTCTACCGGAGACACCCTCGTCTGAGGGGAATCCGTCAGGGTAGGTGAATAGTCCCTGGCACTAGAGGAATCCGTGTAGCGGGACTTCGATCGGTCCTTTCTGTGGCGCCGTCTGGATTTTGTAGACTAGTTACAGCGACTCCTGGATCTATCCCTCCGCGTTGGAGCGAGATCTCGACCTCCGCGGCCTCGGACGTTCCACGGGCCGCAGCGGAGGGCGCTGTGGAGGCCTAAACGGGAGCCTAGGTTGCGGTGGCCCTGTAGACGGCATCGGGAGATGTGGTAACGAGGGAGACCTCGGCGGAGGTGGAGGACGATGAGGAGGACCAGGTGGCGGAGGTGGCGTCCGGTTACGTGGAGGAGGGTCCTTCGGTAACGGAGGAGGTGTAGGTGACCTTTGCTTGGCGGGGGAATAAACTTGTGAGTGCTCCGAGCCTGGAGCCTCTTCCCCTCTCTTCCTTTTCTCCGCCTGACCTGAAGGGGGGACCTACAGGCCGTACCCCTGGCAGCCGAGCGATGGCGCCGCCGCGACCGTGGACTTGTGGTGACCAAAGACACAGTCCTGGCTTTGGACCGCCTCCTGGAGGGCGATGCTCTCCTCCTCGACGCTGAGCGCCTTTTCGATGTCGATGAACGCCAGTCTCGACGTCGATGAACGCCAGTCTCGACGTCGATGAACGCCAGTCTCGACGTCGATGAACGCCAGTCTCGACGTCGAGGAACGCCAGTCTCGACGTCGAGGAACGCCAGTCTCGACGTCGAGGAACGCCAGTCTCGACGTCGAGGAACGCCAGTCTCGACGTCGAGGAACGCCAGTCTCGACGTCGATGAACGCCGAACTTCGAGTCGACGTCGATGGTGAACGACGGTGACGCCTCGACGTCGACCGTTTGAGTCTTCTCTGACCCTCTCGACGTTGATGATGACTCGACGACGAAGCAGTTCTCGACGTCGACCTCGTCGGAGGTCTCGACGTCAATCCCCTCTATGTCGACGTCGCTTCGACCCAGAGCCCTGGGGAGACGGGGAGCAGACCGTGGTCATTCCACTCGACGCCGACGTCGAGGCTATCGACGCTGACGGAGACCGGTGGTGTTTTCTGGCCGCCTTCTTACTGAGGCAAAAATACGTCGAGTGAACACACTAACACTTTAAAAGTGCCAAAAAGTTAACAAAACACCCAAAAAGGTAGAGCTCAAATGCTGTAGGGTCCTGCTAGCAGGAGCCGGAAAAAAGAACTGAAAGTAAAAGGAAGGGGCTGAGCATGCTGGGATACCGAGGGTCTCCAGAGAGTTCCTTAAAGGCACGGTATCCCTTTTCCAGATACATAATGGCAGCCTATGGAGGCCTGTCTGTCCTTACCTTCCTCTCTATCATTCCAAGGATTTGGTGAGGGGAGGAAAGTTTCTCTGTGGGTGAAACTTGACAGATTGTGTTAAATGTGTTATTGGTGTTATATCCTTGACATTTCTAGTTGAGGTTCTGGACCGTGTAGCCTTGTAGGTACAGGCTGTATTATTCTCTTTAATTTTCTCTTAAGTGTCTATGCAGGACTGAAATGAAGACAGCTTAAGAGATTATTTTTGATTGCTCCGGGGTCCACGCACATGGGCGGTACTATTCACTAGATTATGACTATACACAGAGATCCCCTACTACAGAACCCAGATGTCTTTAGCTGTGCCTGCATCGGGCCAAACAGGCCTCCTGGCAGGTGCAGTCCAAATCTTCAGAAGAGAAGCCTTCGGTCCCACCCAAGTTCACAGCAACAACAGGATTCTGCAAGCTTCTCAGATGTAGGTCTAGTCGGGGAAAGGGGGGGGAAAGGGGGGGTGTCGGGGGAGGGAGGGTGTCAAACAGATTCCACTTTTAGCCAAGTGGCGTATCTTTCCTGCATGGGTGCATGTCTCTTCTGTGTTCAACAAATGATGTTTGGGCTGCCCATTCCTTATGCATCTCCAGTACTCAAAGGGGGATGACAGAGGATCTGCACAATTTTTAATTTTACAGGCCTCACTCAAACCTGGAGAAGCATCCTGTCTCTAATGATCACAACACTTCACAGGCTTCGAGCCCTGCTCCCGCTCCTAAAGCAGACTGAGTCAATATTAGAAATGGTGGAAAAAGTGTCGCCCAAGGGAGGGGAAACTTTTTCTGGACCTCCACCTTCGAATAACACATTACACATGTACTGTTTAAGAGTGCCCCACACTGAATGATGGCAAGGATTTCTAATTTTGGAGTCTGGTAGGATCTTACGGAGGACAGCTTGATGGTGATTGCCACTGAACAATACTGCCAGTAACAGCATAGTATGCATTGAAAGGCAATAGTCACATTCACATAGAAAGAGTGCTGATAAGGGCAAAACCTGACATAGAGCAGCTCAAAATGGGGTTGACAAAATTGAGGCGTCCACTTTTTTCAGCTAGGAAAGAGCTCCAGATGGCACAACTTTATGACCCCATGCACAGTACTTTTATCCCATCTTGGAGGATTAACTGTTTCTTCTTCCTGGGAATGAAGCTTATTGCTATTTCACATCCCGAGGTGTCTACGATAGATGGCTCCGTGTCCTAAGAGCTTATGAAATGTGACACCAGTGCTTTAGGTTCATGTGTTCTTGAGTATTTCTCTTCACCCAGCCATAAATGCTGGAGAGGGAGCAGGCGTGCAGCGGGTGCACCGCTGGCGCGGGAGGGCTAGCGATTATCTAGCGATTAATTATCGCAATTCGCTTGAGGCCAGTTTCACACTGGTGCATCATTTAGATTGTGAGGCACTTAGGTTTAGTATTTGTCTGAACAGATCCTATACATTTCAAGGATTGATAATCTTCCGACCCCCTGGCCCAAGGAGGGGCTCTGTTGACAAAATCCAATCCTTTATGGAATCCGGCATAACGTACGCACATTTTACACTGGTAAGGGACCTCAATTTTCATTTAGAGTTGTCCTCGGATGCAGATACAGGCTATCTGATGGACACTCTTAATAGTTGTAATTTATTCCAACAAATTGAAGTACCTACTCACATAGCCAACCATACATTGGATGGTACCTTTACAAATAATGCCGAATTAGGCAAAGACAAGATCCTTCCACTTCCATGGTCGGACCACATGGCCATTTTCTTTTCAACCACGACCCAGTGTATTAGAGCTGAATCAAATAGCACAGCTAGAGTTAAGTACCGGCCATGGAAGGATACCCAGGTGGATGCTCTATAGGAGGGTCTCTCCAACCTTGTTCCTGTTTCTGTCAAGGATATTGACGATGCAGCAACTAGCTATACGAGCTGCCTGGAGACAGCATGCATCAAAGTAGTGCCTGTGAAAACAATGAAGAGCCATAGGAAAAATCCATCGGCTCCTTGGTTTTCTCCGGCTTTGAAAGCAGCACGGCTGAGGTGCAGGCAGGGAGGGTAGATTATTCCCCCGGGAAAAAAGCCACATACAAAAAAAAAACCTTACGGAGTATAAAAAGCTCATTAAAGCCGAAAAGTCAAACATTTTCGCAGGGAAAATCAGACTAGCAGCAAATTCCTCTAGGGAACTTTTTAAAACGGTTAAAGATTTGTCGAATTGGAGCACCAGCAACTCCTTTGTTCTGGACGAATCTTTCTGCAACACGCCGGCAGATTTCTTCCAATGTAAGGTCAACTATCTTTCAGGTATTCTCTCAGCAGTCTCCTAGCACTAACCTCATCTTTAATTTGGAAGAGGCCTCGAATTAGGGTACATTCATGGGTCGCGAGGTATCGCCCACCTTGGAGAAGGTTTCTTTTCTCACGCAGGATAAAACAATCAGCCTCATGAGTTCTATCAAGTCTGGGGCCCCCACTCTGACCCTTACCCTCCGGGGATCATCAACAAGCTGACTAGTCAGGTGGTTGAGCCACTTAAAGATCTACTGAACCAAGTACTGAGTTCGGGGCACTACCCTGACATCTGGAAAAAGGTCTCTATTCTTCCTTTGGTGAAGAAACCCTCCCTGGACCCCAAGTTGGTGGATAGTTATAGACCAATTTCTCGACTCCCGTTCCCGGCTCAGGGGTTAGAGAAGGCCATGAATGTGGAAATTCTATCTTTTCTGGACACCAATCAACTGCTAGATCCCGCTCATTAGGGTTTAGAGAGAACCACTGCACGGAGTCCGCACTGGCGGAAGCATCGGAAGAAATTAGAGTGAGGGTGCACAAGGGTGGCAGAACTGCATTAATTCTTTCTGCCACCTTTGATACAGTCCACCACGTGCTTCTTAGGAAATGCCTTAACTCCTTCGGCTTTAGGAGCACTGCACTATCTTTGTTGGGCTAATTTCTCGAAGATAGGCAACAGTGGGTCGAGCCCCTTTTCCCTCCCTTGTGGAGTGCTGCAGGGTTCAGTGCTTAGCCCCACTCTGTTCAACGTGTACGTCACCCCCTGGTGAAGCTTATTCTGAGCTTCGGCCTGATCGTACCATCTTATGCAGATGACACATAGATAGTGGTGTCCGTCTCATCTTAGTTCGAAAATGATGCCAACAATTTCAGCAGTTGCATGGCTGCAGTGACAAGTTGGATGAAGGGGAACTGTCTTAAATTGAATTTGGATAAAATGAAGGTATTGCACTTTGGGAATGAGACTTCCTTCTGGAATGCATCCTGGTGGCCCCAGGAGCTGGGTGATCTGCCCAAGCCTTTGCAGAAGGTAAAAAATTTAGGAGTAATTTTTGACACCAAACAACACTTTGCTGCTTAGATCAATGCAGTGACCTCTGGGGATGCTTTATGTTACGGTTCCTCAATAAAATCCTCCCTTTCATTCCAACGGACCTTTAGAAGACCGAAATGCTGGCGCTCATAGGCTCTAAACTGGACTACTGCAATGCCCTTTATCGTGGCACCTCGAAATGACTGGTAAAAAAAAGTGCAGTCCCTAAAGAATCTGGTAGCCAGAACTCTTCCGAAAATCCCAAAGTTTAAATCAGTATCTCATCTGTTACATGGCCTTCATTGGCTACCGGTGGAGAAGAGACTCTCAATTAAAACTCTGTGCCTAATGCACAAGGTTCTTCACGATGCTGGTACCCTCTATTTCCAGGAGAGATTTACCTGGTATGCGCCCAGAAGAACACTCAGATCTAGTTTGGCGTATATGGTACTGATTCCTAGAATTAAACTAGTAAACTGGGGCGGTAGAACACTCTCCCTCTTGTGGGGGGGGGGGGTGCAGGGGGGTGTCACTCAGACCTGACTCGGTTTGATACTCCTTCCTCAGTCCTTGATTCGCCTAGCGCTAAGACACCTTCGGGTAATGGGCGCTGTACAAAACTTCTTCAGTCATTCATATGCCTTCTTCTATTAATATAAAAAGGAGATCTTTTCCACTTTAATTTATTAAACCAAGCAGAGATGAGCATTTCACAGATGATAAAGGTGCAATGTGACTGCATACTAGAATGTAAGTTGCACATAACAAAAGTGCTCTAATGATCAAGACAATTAGATGGTAGCATCACAATTAACTCCATGTAGAAACAAAGACAGCGAAACCTCTAACAACCATGCATGTTGCAGAAATAGGGGCAATTCAACCTCCTCACGAGTGGCTGTTCATTTTCCATCAACTGCAACAACATTTTATATTTGTCTCCCTGATAAAGGATAGTGTAAGCAATGCTTACAAAATGAAGTTTCATGTGAGCAGCAAACTTTTAATTAGCAGCAGCATAATGGATTACATGTGCAGTTGAAGTATTTAAATTTGCAAGTCTTTTCTCTCCAGTGTCATCTAGAAATAAAGCAGCTTACTCCTTATTCCTCCTGTAAGCTGCATTTGGGAATTTTCAGATCATCACCACATGTCTTATTCCAGGAGTCTTGAGTGTCCCAAATATTTAAAAGCAAAGCCCCCAAAATACAACTTTGGTGGCACAGTAAGTATTATGCCTTCTACTAGAGTCTGTGTTTATGGAGAGGAGATGTAACTTTTCATGCAAGTGACTACGTTTTGATCCTTTTGCCCTCGAAAACCATCAGGTGCAGGGATTTTCTCTTTAAACTTGTGCAGTTTAATACACTCCATATGACTTACCTTATCAACATTATTTATGGGAAAGATCAGAAATGCCTTAGATGGGTAGAATGAGATGCCAGTTTTGCACACATGATTGGGACTTGTACAGTAGTACAGACATACTGGCTACAGATTATAGAGACCCTAAACGGAGTCTTGGTATGCACTATGAAATGTTGCTCAGAAGTCTGCCTGTTAAGACTATTTCCGAGGCCTAAAGCCAGAAAAATTGGGCACAGGTTTGTCGACCTGGCCTTGCTTTTGGCAAACGGTGAATTGCCCTCAGATAGCGTGTGAACGTGGTCCCCAGTCCCTGGATTACCAAGTACTTATTGCAGTGTATCACAATTTTCAAGGAGGAGTGCTACAGTAACCAGTTCTCCTTCCGATGACAAAATACATTTTTCAGGAGGCTAAAATTTTACAAGAATGTCTTGCCCAAAAACTGAAAGGGAGACTTCTCTTTACAGGACATACTGCTTAAATCCATTATTCACAATTACAGCATGAGTGGAGAGTGTACAAATTTTGGGTTCAACGTCAATCATAGAACTTAGAGAATTATTAAGCACGATCAGGACTGCAATAAGTCAAGCTCACAACAATGGTAAGATCTCTGCTTGTTAACAGATTTAGGCACAAATAAAAATAAATACAATAAATAAAACAAAACGTGATTGAAGAGGAGTAGCAGTAAATAAAACGTTGGGTGAAAGATCGAATACTGGCACAGATTTTTTTTTATCACTAACAAAAAACTGAAAAATAATCAAATCAGTGTTCACTTGATTGCAACTATGACAGGGTTAAAAAAAAGGAATAGATAAAGACTGTCGTAGAAAACTGCTGGGAGGCGAGTCAGGCAGAAGATGGTCATTGAAAACATGCTGAATGCTAGCACATTGGACTTAAGTGTTCTTTATATAAAATCCTAACACTGGCAAACAATTGAAAATCAGGAGGCCAAGTAGAAAAGTGATTGACATGATTAAAGGTTTTGTGTCAGTTTCAATAAATCCTTGCTTATTATACCAATGTAACAGAGAACCAGTTAAAAGGGCCATCTCAATCACTACATAGTAATATTAGGTTAGGCAATTTTAACACTCATCTCAATATCCCAATTTTAGATCCTATCATAAAAGACAGCTTATTAAAATGGACAGAATGGCCCTGCAAAAATACTACCTCCATACTGCACCAAGCCGATGAGCACACTGCAGTGGCGTTTGGTGGGAGTAAGTAGTTGTACTCCCACCCAAAGAATGGGACACTAGACTACATTATATCTTCAGGGTCTGGTGTAGGAATCTAGAGCATTACTCTCCTGCAGCAGAAAAAATGTCCCACACTATTGAAGTCCGCAAGCAAATTTCCATCCTCTCTTGTAGTGAAGTCTGGACCGGATGGATTGGGCTTTTAATATGATGCTTGAAATTGCATTTTAAACCCAAGAGTCAAACTATAGCCAACATATTCAAATCTTAGTTTAACAGTAGAATATTTAAGAAAATGCAGAAGAAAACTTACCTTCGAGACGAGCTGTACTCACGACCTGCAAATCCAAGAGAAGTGGTTAGAACACAAACATAAGTCATTCTAGTACAGGCTACACCATCACACTTCGAAAAAAGCAACACAATAGGTAAATTGTGCTAATTTATATTAATCTTCTGATATCATGCCATCAAATAAAGTGAGAGTGTAAGTTGCCAGGGTCAGGGGTGCGACCCCCTAACCCTGCTTGCAGGCCAGGTTGCTCCCCTCCTGCCGCACAGCTCCACCTGTGTGCCAGTGCCTCTCCCCCCTAGCTGCCGCTCTGAGAGTGAGTTCTTGCCTGCTGTGCCCCTGATCGCCGCTGTCTGGAGTGAGTGAACTGTTACCACTATTCTGTACTGTGCTTAATCTTACTTTGTGCTCTGTTCCTGTTGTGTCAATTGTACTTTGTGCCCTGTTTATTTTTACGTTTTCGCTCTGTTGCCGTCTCTGCCCTCGCGTCGCGCCCCCCTTTCTCTTGTGTATCCCTGCCTGATCCCGCCACTGCGTCCCCACCCGCTCGCCTTCCATTCGCCGCCACCCCACCCAGCTGATTCCCCCCTTCCTCCCTCCCTGCCTTCCATGGAGGCCGCGCCGAAGGCACGCCTAAGGCTAGCCCGCCTGTGCCTGGACCGCGCCCAGTGCCAGAACGCCTGGACCCCACGAACGCCACAACACCAGACTCCACTACGATGCCAGCAGCCTCCATGCACTCAACGCCGGCCAAACCACACCTGCTTCTAGGCCACCCAGAAACGGACCCACGGACCCTTCTCCTGCCGCACCTGCAGCTTCACCTGCGACAGAACCACCAAATCTCCAAGGACTGGACCCAACCACCTCCGCTGCATACTCCTCAACATCCGCTTCACTAGCAAACACGCAGTCGAGCTCTGGGATCAGCTCGACACCTCCGCCCCAGACGTGGTCTTCCTGACAGAGACCTGGTGGAACGACTCCTCGGCACCCGACATCGCCATTGCCATCCAGGGCGGCTACAAGATCTCCCGCAGGGATCGCACCAACGGAACTGGAGGAGGAATAGCCACGTCCACAAGTCCACCCTCAAGGTCGCCACCCACGCAGACGACACCCTCCACACCGCCGAACACCTGCACTTCCGGATCCACACCGACCCCAACACCACCCTCAGAGGAACACTCATCTACAGACCGCCCTGGGCTCAGTTCAGCGACTCCATCGCCTACCTCGCCAGCACCCACGCACTCGCTTCCACAGACTACATCCTGCTCGGGGACCTGAACTTCCACTTCTAGAACAACAACAACGCCAACTCCGCCACCCTGATCGACAACCTCTCCAACCTTGGCCTCAAACAACTCGTCACCGCACCCACCCACACCGCTAGCCACACGCTGGACCCCGTCTTCTCCACATGTCACCTTCGACCACACCACCGAACTCCACTGGACCTGCCACCGCTGCATTAATTTCACCTTCAAGAAACCAACTACGCACCACCGCACCCAACATCTACCTCGCCGCTGCTGGAGCAAAGTCACTGAAGACCGGCAGATCACCACACTCGTCCAGAACCCACCCACCAACGCAGACGCCGCAGCCCCCAACCTCAGACAGTGGATTGACGACCCCGCTCAAGAAACCCTCCAACAGCCACTACAGCAAGAGAGCCACCTGGGTCACCGACGAACTCCAGACCTCCAAACGCGCATGCTGGAAACTGGAGAAAATATGGCTCCACGAACGCACACTGGACAACCACGCAGGCCACAAGGACGCCACCCGCAGACATCACCACCTCATCAGGTGGTGGTGGCCAAGAGATCATCCTTCAAAAACCGGTTGGACAACAACGCACAGCAAAGAGCTCTTCAGCGTCGTAAAAGAACTCTCCAACCCCAGCGCCAACGACATCCAGCCCTTACAAGAACTGTGCGACTCACTAGCCATCTTCTTCCACCGCAAGATCGCTGACATCCACGACAGCTTCAACACCACAACCGCCCCGACTACGCCAGACTCTACCACCCCTGCGAACACCACCAGCGCCATCCACCTGACCTCCTGGTCCAACATCAACTACGCCGAGACACGCAACATCATGAACTCCATCCACTCAGGATCTCAGTCAGACCCGTGCCCCCACCACGTATTCAACAAAGCAGACGCAGCCATCGCACCCCAACTACGGAAGGTCGTCAACATCTCCTTCGAAACAGCGACATTCCCGGAAAGCTGGAAGCACGCTGAAATCAACGCCCTCCTCAAGAAGCCCAAGGCAGACCCTAAGGACGTCAAGAACTTCACGCCCATCTCCCTGCTCCCGGCAAAGGTAATTGAGAAAATCGTCAACAGGCAATTGGCCCGCCACCTGGAAGACAACATCTTGGACCCGTCCCAGTCCGGATTCAGACAAAACCACAGCACCTTCATCGCCGCCACAGACGACATCAGGCGCCAACTAGACAACAGCGAAACATCAGCCCTCATCCTCCTGGACCTGTCTGCTGCCTTTGACACAGTCTGCTATCGCACTCTAAAGACACGCCTCTTAGAAGCCGGGATCCAAGAGAAGGCCCTTGACTGGACCACGTCCGTTCTCTCCGGCAGAACCCAGAGCGCCCGCCTCCCACCCTTCCGATCCAAATCCACAGACATCATCTGCGGCGTCCCCCTGGGCTCTTCCCTCAGTCCGACGCTGTTCAACATCTACATGGCCCCCCTCGCACAAGTGGCCCGCCAGCACGACCTCAACATCAGCTCCTATGCCGACGACACCCAGCTCATCCTCTCCCTCACCAAGGACCGACACACCGCCAAAACCAACCTCCACGAGGGAATGAAGGCCGTCACCGACTGGATGAGGGGCAACCGTCTGAAGCTGAACTTGGACAAGACGAAGGTACTTATCCTCGGACCCACCCCCACGGCCTGGGACGACTCTTGGTGGCCGACCACACTGGGAACAGCACCAACATCCACCGACCATGCAAGCAACCTAGGATTCATCCTCGACTCTGCCCTCCTCATGGCTAAGCAGGTCAACGCCGTCTCCGCCTCCTGCTACAACACCCTCCGCATGCTCCGCAGGATCTACAAGTGGATCCCTGACGAAATAAGAAGAACGGTGACACAGGCCCTCGTCAGCAGCAGACTGGACTACGGCAACGCACTCTATGCAGGAATCCCAGCCAAACACCTACGACGACTACAACGTATCCAAAACGCCTCCGCCCGACTGATCGTCAACGTCCCCCGCCGCAGCCACATCACACTCCACCTGAGAGACCTACACTGGCTCCCCGTCGTCAAGAGGGTCACCTTCAAGCTCCTCACCCACGCACACAAAGCACTCCACAAGGCCGAACCAGCCTACCTTAACAGCAGACTCAACTTCTACACCCCCACCCACCAGCTCCGCCAGCCTCGCCCTCGCCGCTGTCCCCCACATCCAACGAACGACCTCCGGTGGCAGATCCTTCTCCTACCTTGCCGCCAAGACCTGGAACACCATCCCTACCCACATACGGCAGACCCAAGACCTACTCGCCTTCAGAAGACTCCTCAAGACCTGGCTCTTGGAGCAGTAGCAGCACCCCCCATCAGCGCCTTGAGACCCTCACAGGTAAGTAGGGCGCTCTACAAGTACTCTGATTGACTCCAATTGATTGCAATTAACGTTGTCCCAAAAAATAAAGCAGCAACATAATGGTTGGAGGCTCACACACAGGTCCCTAGATTAGTGGCTAAAAATAAAATTATAGTGAAAGTGTTCTGCACAAATGTTCACCCAAATTTAAACAAAAACTCTTCATATAACCCCAGGTCTTGTCCAGTCAAATTTAGAACTTCCTTGGTCATGCCAGTGAATTTCAGTCTTCTCTAAAAATAAATCTATTTCCCAACCCTTGTATTCATTGGTCTACTATTTGAGACATAAAAACAAGGAGTCCGCCAATCGCAATCATTTAGTTTTCTTGTATTTTAATTGTGGAGGACGCCTACTGAATTGGTAATGTATCCCTGTGCAGCATACATCTACAGTTTCAAATGCACAAGTTACTACTTGTGTAAAGATATCTGTAAGAGACAGATAGTGATAGATTCCTTACCTTAGAATAATCCCCAGGCGTCAGACTGGATCGGGTAAGTTTTTGCTTAGCAGGACCCCTGCGCGTCGGTTAGGTGGGGTCTTGCGGCTCCGCGTCCGTCACTGGCGCCGTGAGTGCCGAGATGACATCACAGAGACTACTTAGGCGCCACCCACGCGCGCTGACGTCAGTTCTGTACAGGACTTTCCGCACCGAAACGCAGAGCCATGCAAGAAACCTGCCCCTTGCTGTATAAAACTAGGGCCCTAAAAGGTGATGACCTTTACCCTGGTAATCAGTTAGCAAAACGGGGAGGATGGGCGGGCGGTAAGGAATCTATCACTAACTAATGTCGCTTACATATATATCGTTACACAAGTAGTAACTTGTGCATCTGAAAGAGACACGTTAGTGATAGATCCCTTACCTTAGAGTAAGGAGTAACAGGTGTGGCGCCGCGGCCAGGGCGACTGACGCTGGAATCTGGGGACCACGGTTCGATCCCCGGCTCCGACGGCAGGTTAGCCCAGCACCATGTGACTCTGGGCAATAGCTCGCTTAATCTTCCCGACGGCCCCCAGCGCCTAGAGACCCTTACGGGTGATTGTGCGCTTTACAAATGTGGACTTTACTTTGCTTTGCTGCACCAAACGACCCACCGGGAAATGGTCTGTTCGTGCACAGCCCGACCTTTTTTGGCGCCCACGTAGCCAACAAAGAGCTGATCATCCACCCGGAACTATTGTGTACGCTGCAGATAGAAAGCAGTACCTGCAAACACAACAATGATGGACAGAATGTGGATCAATGTCACACATTCACCCCAGTCCAAAGATCTGGGCCCAAATCCATTGTTTTTCCACTCCACACCACCCTGGGTTAGAAAATGGCGATATGCAAATCAGCGCTGACCCTGTGCCCCATGAGAACAGTCCAGTCCGAACTACAAAAGCCATGTCCTTCCCAGAACGGAAACAAGCATCCGAGGACCGGCCCGGTTTCGAGGTAACACCTCTCATCAGCCCGGCTGGCTTGATTCCAGTGGTGTGGAGTGCCTGGGACTCACGTCTGAGCATCCCCAGTACACTTAGAGCGGTACCTGCAAACACAACAATGATGGACAGAATGTGGATCAATGTCACACATTCACCCCAGTCCAAAGATCTGGGCCCAAATCCATCGTTTTTCCACTCCACACCACCCTGGGTTAGACAATGGCGATATGCAAATCAGCGCTGACCCTGTGCCCCATGGGAACAGTCCAGTCCGAACTACAAAAGCCATGTCCTTCCCAGAACGGAAACAAGCATCCGAGGACCGGCCCGGTTTCGAGGTAACACGCTTTTGTAGTTCGGACTGGACTGTTCCCATGGGGCAACAGGGTCAGCGCTGATTTGCATATCGCCATTGTCTAACCCAGGGTGGTGTGGAGTGGAAAAACGATGGATTTGGGCCCAGATCTTTTGACTGGGGTGAATGTGTGACATTGATCCACATTCTGTCCATCATTGTTGTGTTTGCAGTTACCGCTCTAAGTGTACTGGGGATGCTCAGACGTGAGTCCCAGACACTCCACACCACTGGAATCAAGCTAGCCGGGCTGATGAGAGGTGTTACCTCGAAACCGGGCCGGTCCTCGGATGCTTGTTTCCGTTCTGGGAAGGACATGGCTTTTGTAGTTCGGACTGGACTGTTCCCATGGGGCAACAGGGTCAGCGCTGATTTGCATATCACCATTGTCTAACCCAGGGTGGTGTGGAGTGGAAAAACGATGGATTTGGGCCCAGATCTTTTGACTGGGGTGAATATGTGACATTGATCCACATTCTGTCCATCATTGTTGTGTTTGCAGTTACCGCTCTAAGTGTACTGGGAATGCTCAGACGTGAGTCCCAGACACTCCACACCACTGGAATCAAGCTAGCCGGGCTGATGAGAGGTGTTACCTCGAAACCGGGCCGGTCCTCGGATGCTTGTTTCCGTTCTGGGAAGGACATGGCTTTTGTAGTTCGGACTGGACTGTTCCCATGGGGCAACAGGGTCAGCGCTGATTTGCATATCGCCATTGTCTAACCCAGGGTGGTGTGGAGTGGAAAAACGATGGATTTGGGCCCAGATCTTTTGACTGGGGTGAATGTGTGACATTGATCCACATTCTGTCCATCATTGTTGTGTTTGCAGTTACCGCTCTAAGGGCCAGATGTAGGTAGGGTTTTACCGGTCGGTAACGGCCGAATTCGGCCGTTACCGACCGGTATTTGGCATTTGATATGTAGGGGCAGGTAAACAGGGAAAATCGGTAATTTTACCGATTCGGTAAATATACCGGTCGGTAAATTTACCGACCGGTATATTTACCGAATCGGTAAAATTGATATGTAGGTGGGACTCTTCTGAGTCCCACAAGGCCTACAAAATCGGTATTTTACCATCAAATTGTATTTGATGTTAAAATACCGATTCAGGTGTGCATGCACATGTGTGCATGCACACCTGTGCCATATGACAGGCAGACCTGCCCTTAGTGCAGGTATGCCTGCCATATGGCCTCCGAACCTTTTGTGGGGGTGCTAGAGGGTGTCAAAGTGACACCCCCTGCACCCTTGTCAAAATCGGTATTTACCGAATCGGTAAATACCGACCGGTAATGCCCCATTCATTCCTATGGGCTTCAAAGCCCATAGGAATGAATGGAGCATTACCGGTCGGTATTTACCGATTCGGTAAATACCGATTCTTAAGGATTCGGTAAATGGAACATCTGGATGTTCCTACATACCCCCACTTCTTATTTACCGATTCTTAATTACCGAATCGGTAAAATTCGGTAATTAAGAATCGGTAAATAAGTTTTACCTACATCTGGGCCTAAGTGTACTGGGGATGCTCAGACGTGAGTCCCAGACACTCCACACCACTGGAATCAAGCTAGCCGGGCTGATGAGGTGTTACCTCGAAACCGGGCCGGTCCTCGGATGCTTGTTTCCGTTCTGGGAAGGACATGGCTTTTGTAGTTCGGACTGGACTGTTCCCATGGGGCAACAGGGTCAGCGCTGATTTGCATATCGCCATTGTCTAACCCAGGGTGGTGTGGAGTGGAAAAACGATGGATTTGGGCCCAGATCTTTTGACTGGGGTGAATGTGTGACATTGATCCACATTCTGTCCATCATTGTTGTGTTTGCAGTTACCGCTCTAAGTGTACTGGGGATGCTCAGACATGAGTCCCAGACACTCCACACCACTGGAATCAAGCTAGCCGGGCTGATGAGAGGTGTTACCTCGAAACCGGGCCGGTCCTCGGATGCTTGTTTCCGTTCTGGGAAGGACATGGCTTTTGTAGTTCGGACTGGACTGTTCCCATGGGGCAACAGGGTCAGCGCTGAATTGCATATCGCCATTGTCTAACCCAGGGTGGTGTGGAGTGGAAAAACAATGGATTTGGGCCCAGATCTTTTGACTGGGGTGAATGTGTGACATTGATCCACATTCTGTCCATCATTGTTGTGTTTGCAGTTACCGCTCTAAGTGTACTGGGGATGCTCAGACGTGAGTCCCAGACACTCCACACCACTGGAATCAAGCTAGCCGGGCTGATGAGAGGTGTTACCTCGAAACCGGGCCGGTCCTCGGATGCTTGTTTCCGTTCTGGGAAGGACATGGCTTTTGTAGTTCGGACTGGACTGTTCCCATGGGGCAACAGGGTCAGCGCTGATTTGCATATCGCCATGGTCTAACCCAGGGTGGTGTGGAGTGGAAAAACGATGGATTTGGGCCCAGATCTTTTGACTGGGGTGAATGTGTGACATTGA
The DNA here is from genome assembly GCF_964261635.1 of Lissotriton helveticus. Lineage (NCBI taxonomy): Eukaryota > Metazoa > Chordata > Amphibia > Caudata > Salamandridae > Lissotriton > Lissotriton helveticus. The sequence continues at coordinate 810,576,781 of NC_136070.1, forward strand.
TCCACATTCTGTCCATCATTGTTGTGTTTGCAGTTACCGCTCTAAGTGTACTGGGGATGCTCAGACGTGAGTCCCAGACACTCCACACCACTGGAATCAAGCTAGCCGGGCTGATGAGAGGTGTTACCTCGAAACCGGGCCGGTCCTCGGATGCTTGTTTCCGTTCTGGGAAGGACATGGCTTTTGTAGTTCGGACTGGACTGTTCCCATGGGGCAACAGGGTCAGCGCTGATTTGCATATCGCCATGGTCTAACCCAGGGTGGTGTGGAGTGGAAAAACGATGGATTCGGGCCCAGATCTTTTGACTGGGGTGAATGTGTGACATTGATCCACATTCTGTCCATCATTGTTGTGTTTGCAGTTACCGCTCTAAGTGTACTGGGGATGCTCAGACGTGAGTCCCAGACACTCCACACCACTGGAATCAAGCTAGCCGGGCTGATGAGAGGTGTTACCTCGAAACCGGGCCGGTCCTCGGATGCTTGTTTCCGTTCTGGGAAGGACATGGCTTTTGTAGTTCGGACTGGACTGTTCCCATGGGGCAACAGGGTCAGCGCTGATTTGCATATCGCCATTGTCTAACCCAGGGTGGTGTGGAGTGGAAAAACGATGGATTCGGGCCCAGATCTTTTGACTGGGGTGAATGTGTGACATTGATCCACATTCTGTCCATCATTGTTGTGTTTGCAGTTACCGCTCTAAGTGTACTGGGGATGCTCAGACGTGAGTCCCAGACACTCCACACCACTGGAATCAAGCTAGCCGGGCTGATGAGAGGTGTTACCTCGAAACCGGGCCGGTCCTCGGATGCTTGTTTCCGTTCTGGGAAGGACATGGCTTTTGTAGTTCGGACTGGACTGTTCCCATGGGGCAACAGGGTCAGCGCTGATTTGCATATCGCCATTGTCTAACCCAGGGTGGTGTGGAGTGGAAAAACGATGGATTTGGGCCCAGATCTTTTGACTGGGGTGAATGTGTGACATTGATCCACATTCTGTCCATCATTGTTGTGTTTGCAGTTACCGCTCTAAGTGTACTGGGGATGCTCAGACGTGAGTCCCAGACACTCCACACCACTGGAATCAAGCTAGCCGGGCTGATGAGAGGTGTTACCTCGAAACCGGGCCGGTCCTCGGATGCTTGTTTCCGTTCTGGGAAGGACATGGCTTTTGTAGTTCGGACTGGACTGTTCCCATGGGGCAACAGGGTCAGCGCTGATTTGCATATCGCCATTGTCTAACCCAGGGTGGTGTGGAGTGGAGTGGAAAAACGATGGATTTGGGCCCAGATCTTTTGACTGGGGTGAATGTGTGACATTGATCCACATTCTGTCCATCATTGTTGTGTTTGCAGTTACCGCTCTAAGTGTACTGGGGATGCTCAGACGTGAGTCCCAGACACTCCACACCACTGGAATCAAGCTAGCCGGGCTGATGAGAGGTGTTACCTCGAAACCGGGCCGGTCCTCGGATGCTTGTTTCCGTTCTGGGAAGGACATGGCTTTTGTAGTTCGGACTGGACTGTTCCCATGGGGCAACAGGGTCAGCGCTGATTTGCATATCGCCATTGTCTAACCCAGGGTGGTGTGGAGTGGAAAAACGATGGATTTGGGCCCAGATCTTTTGACTGGGGTGAATGTGTGACATTGATCCACATTCTGTCCATCATTGTTGTGTTTGCAGTTACCGCAGATAGAAAGCAAGCGCACGGTTTGGGTCCAGACGATGGAGCCTCTCCTCTTCCCTGGAAAGATGCGAAGGCGGAAAGAAGGTGGGCAAAGTGATGCTCTGCCCGATGTGGAAGGGCGTGACAACCTTTGGCAAGAAAGACGGATGGGTCCTCAAAACCACCTGTCCGGATGAACAGAAAGGAAAGGAGGTTTAGAATAAAGGGCCTGGAGCTCACTCACTCTTCAGGCAGAGGTGATAGCCACCATTGCAATCAGACGTAAAGGACAGTTATGAAGGGGCTTAAAAGGAGCGCACAACAGAAAAGTCAGGACAAGATTTAAGTCCCATTGAGGCATTATGAAAGGCACGGGAGGAAACGTGTGTGTAATGCCTTTGAGAAAGAAGTTAACAACCGGGGACTTGAAAAGAGAAGGCTGATCAGGAAGCCTCAGGAAGGCGGAAATGGCAGAAAGATAGCCTTTGATAGTGCCCAGAGCAGAGCCCTGCTGGGCCAAAGATAGGAGAAACAGAAGAACCTCAGAAAGAGGGGCCGAAAGGGGATCCACAGCCTTTGCTGTGCACCATGCCACACATTTGTTCCATCAGCAGTCGTATACCGTTTTATTGGAGGAACGCCTGGCTGCCAGAATGACATTACAAACTTCGGGAGGAAGGTCGAAAGCCGTCAATTGTCGCCGCTCAATCTCCACGTATGGAGGTGGAGGCTGGACAGGTTCGGGTGGAGGACCGTCCTCTGCTGCTGCGACAGTAGATCCTCCCGAAGAGGCAGATGGATCGGGGGATCGATGCTCATACTAAGTAGCTTGGGATAGCATACTCTTCGAGCCCAGTCCGGAGCCACAAGAATAACTTGAGCCCGGTCCCGCCTGATATTCTTCAGCACTCTGGGCAGAAGTGGTATAGGCGGAAAGGCGTACTAGACCGCAGCTCCACTCGAGACGAAAAGCGTCTGAGCGAGTGCCGCCTTGGAAATTCCAACGTGCAGAACTAATGACATTGCGCGTTCTCTACAGTGGCAAATAGATCTAACCAAGGCTCTCCCCACTGCAGAAAGAGATTGCAACACGTCCGAGTTCAGACGCCATTCGTGATCCATCAAGCACCGGCGGCAGAGTTCCTCCGCCCTGGCGTTCAGAAACCCTGCCTGGTGTTGAACCACCAAGGTAATGCCTTGATGTTCCAGCCATGTCCAGAGGCGCAGAGCCTCCTGACATAGGGTCCAGGACCCCACCCAGTCCTGTTTGTTGCAATACCACATGGCGGTTGTGTTGTTAGTGAACAACTGCACTACAATTCCCCGGACTGAGGGAAGGAATGCCTTCAGTGCAAGTTGGATCGCCCGCAGCTCCAGAAGGTTGATATGGAGCCGGGACTCCACCGGAGAGAAGAGGCCTCTGATCTCCGCCTCTGCCAAGTGGCCTCCCCATCCCAGGTGGGACGCATCCGTCAACATTGTGTTCTCCGGTTGGGGAAGGGAGAGGGATCTGCCACTGACCCAATCGCGATTCATGAGCCACCACTGCAGATGCACTGCAGATGTCGTGCAGTACCCTCCAAGATCTGGACATGATCGGACAGGTTACCCTGATGCTGTGCCCAGTGGAACTTCAGGTCCCAACGCAGAGTCCGCATATGCCATCTGGCATGTCGTACTAGCAGGATGCAGGAGACCGTCAGGCCCAGGACCAAAAGGGTCAACCTGACGGAAACCCGGGATAGAGGCTGAAAGATCGGAATCATAGCCTGAATATCCCGGACTCTGTTTGGGAGGATAAACCCAAAACTGCATCGAGTCCAGAACCGCTCCGATGAAGGGGAGCTTCTGAGAGGTACTCAGGTGCGACTTTGGGACGTTGAGGGAGTACCCCAGCAAGTGCAGGAGGTCGGCCGTAGTATGAAGGTGGTTGACGACAGCCTGGGGCGAGCCCCCCTTCAACAACCAGTCATCGAGGTAGGGGAAGACTGACACCCCTAACCTGCGCAGATGAGCTGCGACCACTGCCATCACTTTCATGAACACCCGAGGGGCGCTGGTAAGGCCGAAGGGGAGCACGGTAAACTGAAAGTGCTCGTGGCCTACCGTCAACCGCAGGTAGAGCCGGTGGGCCGGCAGGACGGGGATGTGAAAATATGCGTCCTGCAAGTCCAATGTTACCATCCAGTCTCCAGGGTTAGGGCAGCTAGGACCTGAGCTTAAGTCAGCATCTTGAACTTCTCCTTCGGAGGAAGCCGTTGACGCTCTGGAGGTCCAAGATAGGGCGTAGGCCTCCTTTGCCCTTCTTGGGTACCAGAAAGTAGTGGGAGTAGCAACCACGTCCTACTTCTGGCCCAGGAACGCGCTCGATGGCCCCCTTAGCCAAGAGGGCCATAACTTCCTCCGTCAGAAGTTGCAAGTGATCCCCTGACATGCGGTGGCATTGCAGTGGCATGGCTGGAGGGGTCGCCTCGAAGGGGAGGGAGTAGCCCCTTCGGACGATTTGCAGCACCCACCTGTCTGACGTGATGGAGCGCCAGTGGAGAAGGTGATGGCGGACCCTGCCCCCCCACTGGCGCCGAATGGGCCTGAAAGGTCCGACTAGGAAGGCTATGAGGCAGATGCTGCGGGAGCGGATGTGGACTGACCTTGCCCTTGTCCCCCGGCACCGCACGGCGGTTACCACGTCCGCAGCCGCGTTGAGGCTGGTTCTGCAGCTGGCAGGACGTGTGGGAGTGCCCCTTCCCTGGCCACGAAAGGGGCAAAAAGCAGAAGTTTGCTGGTGCTGGCCCGACGGGCCCAAGGGCTTGGCCGTAGCCCTGGAGTCCTTGAAACGCTCAAGCGCACTGTCTTGCTTTGTCGCCAAAGAGGCGACGGCCATCGAAAGGCATGTCCATGAGCGTAGCCTGGACAACGCCCGAGACATTGGCGGACCTCAGCCAGGCATGGCGGCGAACCGCCACAGTAGTGGAAATCGCCCTTACCAGTGAGTCCGTGGTATCCAGTCCACACCTGATGGAATAATGTGGCGCAACCCGCCCCTCCGCAAGGGCTTGGGCGAGCCGGGCCCGGGCCTCCTCCGGGCACTGGGGCAGCACGTCCAGAACCATGTCTCACAAAGAGTGAGTATAACGGCCCAAACGGCTCGCGGTGTTGATAGACCGCAACCCCAAACTCAATGAGGAGAACAGTTTCTTCCCAAACTGATCAAACCTTTTGGATTCCCGATCCGGGGGAGCGGTCGGGAATGCGGTCTGGGGCGTAGTAGCCTGGATCACCAGGCTCTCGGGGGTGGGGTGCATGGACAGAAAGCTAGAGTCGCCCAGAGCCGGGCATTGGGCCACTGTGGAGGGCTTGGACCAAGTGTCCAACAGAACGTCCGTGAGGGCCTCATTGAATGGCAATAGAGGCTCTGAGGAGCTTACTGGCGGCTGAAGCACCTCAGTGAGGAGGTTAGTCCTCACAGCCACAGCAGGGAGCTCATGAGCCAAGGCCTTGGCTGCCCTGCGCAACACCACACCATAAGTGGCACCCTCCTCTGTAGCCACGGAGGGAGGAGAGATGAATCCAGTGCTGCGCAATGTGTCCAGACCACTGGCCTCCCCTAGCTCGTCTGCCCAGTCCTGGCTCAACTGGCACTGCTGTGCCAGAGGGTCCTCAGACCCCTCCATGTCCTCCCCGTCATCAGTGTCCTGGTAAACAGGCTGGAGTGACGGAGCCGGGTCGTAGGTGAAGGCCTTACCCATCGATGCCGGAGACGGCGCCGTTCCGACGCTGGACCCGGACTGAAACTGGGGCCGACGTTGTCCGAGGACGGCGCCGGGAGCGACACCATGGAGGTCAGTGCCAGCGGAGGGGTCGTAAGGTCAACTGGCATCGACCGGGATCCAGGCACGATCCCACGGGTGGCGGCGGCGGCGTCGGGACCTAAGTTGACGACGGCGCCAGAGCCACCAGCCCGCCTAGGCCCCAAGTTGAGAATGCTGGGCCCGAAGGCGCGCCGGCAGGCCTCAACGGAGGAAAGTCAGTCCATATGGCAATGAGGAAATCACGAATCTCCTCCGGCATGGCTCGCAGGCCAGGGACCAGAGGGTATGGGCCTGGAGGCGGCGCCTGCGGCTCTAACGGAGTCGCGCGGGCGGTGTCACCCGAACCCTCAGCAGCGTCGTGCGAAGGGAGTCAGAAGAGCGATGTCGCCTCTTCCAAGACTTCTTGGAGTGCCTCGACTTACCGGAGGACTTGGACCCCGACGAGTGCTGGTGATGACTCGACGAGCGACGACTGCGGCTCCGCGACCGGTCCCTCGACTGGGACCTCGAGTGGCGCGGCGCCGACTGCTGGATCTCGAGTAGCTTCGGGAATGCTCCCGCCTAGCTTTCGAAGTCTAGGGTCGGCAGTCGGGGCACGACTTGTCGTTGTGGTTGGCCTAGTGGCAGTAGAGACACGGACGGTGGGGGTCGGTCACTGACATCAGGCGGTGACAGGCGTCGCACGGCTTGAAGCCAGGCATCCCTACTGCACCAGGAGTCGAAGTCGACGGGAAAAAGAGATCCAAAATAGATGCAAAAGCTAGTCAAAAAATGACTAAGAGTACTGCTCTTCCCGGATCTGCGCTAGCTGGCGCGGAAAAAAGAAGAACTGACGTCCGCACGCGAGGGCGGCGTCTAAGTACTTCGACGACTTCATCCCGGCGATCACGACGCCGACGACGGACGCGGAGCTGCAGACGACGCCTACCAACGCGTAGGGGTACTGCTGACGAAAACTTTACGGATCCAGCTTGACGCCTGGGGATATTCTAAGGTAAGGAATCTAACACTAACCTGTTTCTTTCAGATGTGAACTTTGCGTGAGGACACAAAACATGCCTGCCGTACGTTAGATTGGCTTCTATCAGGCACCAATGAAGACGCTGGGCTGCTACATCTGTGACGAAAAGGGGGAAGGGTCTTTGGGACTGCAGGAGGGGTACATAAAAGTATGCGTCCAGCAAGTCCATGCATACCATCCTGTCATCTCAATCCACGGGACAAAGGACCTGGGCCAGAGTCAACATTTTGAACTAGTCACTTTGAAGGAAAGCATTCAAGACCTGAAGATCTAACTCTGATCCAAGGCTTTTAGGCACCAAAAAGTAGCAGGAGTAGCAAGCTGTACCATTATCCTCTTTGAAAACTCTCTTGATGACCCCTTTGAACAATTTATCAGACTTCCTAGGCGAGGCTGGAGATATGTAGGGATAAGAGGTACAGGACTGGGGTAAGCCAAGAAGGTGAGACCAAATCATGTTGAACCACCTGCAGAACCCACCAGTATGCGGTAACTGCAAGCCAACAGAGTAGGAAAAAATTCCTGTCCACTACCGGACACAAATAACTGAAGATTGGGGAAATAGAGTGATGTGGCTACATTTGCAGCCAGGGAAGAGGAAGAAGATTAATGCAGTCCCTGCTGCAGACTATGGCCTATGCCGCTATCTTCCTAGGAAGCCAAGTACCGAATGTATGGAGCGTTTAAAAGGTTGCCTTTGTCAGTAAGCAAGGCCTTGTGAGTACCCTTTGAATTTCCAATATTACTGGTGGAATTGACAAGCTGACAACAAGCTGAGTGAATGGGTTGTAATTAGACCTTCCTTGAAGTGCTCCAGGACAGAACCTGTCTTTCCCAAAAGTCTGGAGCTATCAAAAGGCATATCTATAGGGATAAGTGCGTGTCCTCAGACACACTATGTGGCACAGATGCATGTGGGACGTCCGATCACTACACTAGTGCATATGGTGTGACCATGCTATGCATCATTTACAGTTCGTTCTACTAACATATTTAGCCCTAACCTGAACATCAGGTTGTCTGTAAATGCATTTCTGAAACTTTCAGGAACAGCTGGCATGATTTCGCTGGACATATCCCAGAGCACGTGTTCACCTATAGACACCTTCATGACCCCAATGCCAAACCAGCAAATGAGAAAGGAAAATGCTACTTACCAGTATGCATCTGTTCTTGGCATGTAGAGCTGCAGATTTCTACACTTTGCATTAGATTGTCACCTGGTGTTGGGCTCGGATGATTGCATGTTGTTGTTGTCTTGGAAGAAGTCTTTGTAGTCACGAGATAGGCGACTCCTCCCATGGGCGATAGATAGTGCGCATGGGCATCGGCTCCATCCTTAGATTGTTTTTTTCAGCCACTGAGTTCGGATCAAACTTTTCCGCTACGGTTCGAAATCTACTTTTCAAGTACTTCGACGTGTAAAAATTTCTTCAAACTTCATCAAACAACTTTCGATACCAATAAACATCAACTAGACTTCGTCAGCTTGATTCCAGTCGTCGACTCGGGACGTTGGGCCTACCCACGCCGTGAGGCCTACACCTCAATGGAAGGACGCCATTCAAAAGATGCCCAGAGTGTGACCAAAATTTCCACACAGTGACCATCACGAGGTCTGTAACCTGTGCTTATCGCCAGACCACGAAGAATCCGACTGCACAGCCTGTGCATCTTTTCGATTGAAAAAGACCATTCGGGATCGGAGGGCCTGTCAACACGACATGCAGAGATCAGCGCCGGAACCAGTGGACATCTTCGCGAAGGTCCATGTGTCCCGGAGGAAGATTCCGATAATCTCCAGATCGTATCCGAGGCAGATGAATCCGATGACTCCATACCTTCGGGTCAACGTGTGAGTACCACTGCCCCTACCCCAGCCCAAACACCAAAATCGAAGGCAAAGGTCAACACTCCGCCTGCGGGGCCCAGTCGAGACCGAAAAAAACTTTCAAAAGCCCCGCCATCGAGCTCAGCTCCGAAGAAAATAATGAAGCCTTCTGGTAGCTCCATACCCAGCAAACCGCATGTGCAGATACCACCTGCTCCCTCTGCACCGAAACAAAAAGAAGTCCCGGTTCCGAAAGACACTCCGAAACCGTTGACTCTGAGAGACAAAGCGGTTCCGAAAACAACGAAGCCGGTTTCCAAAGCCCAGAAAATGCATAGTGGTAGCTGCAGCAAGTGGGAGTTGGCACCTAGATTGTTTGGGTCAGACCTGAGGAAGACAACTAAAGAAATGGTTAATTACCAGGTGAAGTAGTTTTGCAGCTTGAACATTTTTCTAGATTCAGAGGAGGTGCATTAGTCTGCCGTCTAGTAATTGGGTCTGGAATTGTCTTTTCTTTCTCTTTTTTTCCCCATGGGCATCGTTGACCACCATTATATGTCTGCCCCATGCATGACTTCAGACGGCACCCCAGATGTCCATACGAGTAGTCGCCATCTTTGGATTCTTTTTTCTGGTTTTGGATTTTTCCTCTTGTTTAAATCTCTCTTTTCCCACACGATTGCATTGTTTCCAATTTCTCAGGAGGCGGGTGGGTTGTATGTAAATCCAGAAAACTTGTCAAGCTACAAAACTACTCCTACTGGTACGTAACCATTTAGTTTTGGCTCAGGAATCCATTTCTGGATTCACATGCTGTGATTTAGATTATGTAGTGGTGTCCCTTCCTTTGGATTAGTCGGGATAAAATTAGCATGAATTTGCAAACAGGCACTGAAGTACTTTTTGTCCCACCTGTGCTTTCTTGTTCATTTGAATGTCCACAATGCAATGTTTCGCAAACGTGCGTGGTAAAAACACATGTTGTTGCTGCGCAGAGGGTGTCTATGGGTATATTTGCTAGAAAGTGTAAAGTTGTGCCTTTCTTTCTTGTTGAGTATGCTCTTGGGCATGCAGATAGTGCCTCCCCTGCGCCTGATTAGAAAGTCTATTTCCACAATCCATCGCAAGATTGTTCCCTTTGTTACTGGAGAACTCTTGCTTGCTTTTGTGTAGGAGACAAACAATTGATTTCCATTGCGAAACTCTTGTTTTTTTTAGCAGATAGTATATTAAAGCTCACCTTACATCTAAGGTGTTTAGGTTCTTTCTATATGTTTTTGAAGTTCGTTGAAGAATACTGGTAGTTGAATGCTTTGACCTACGTGAAATTTGCTCAATATTTTTGGTAAGAACTGTGGGTTGGTTCTGAGAACCTGTATGTCCTTGTGTACTTGCAGGTATGTTTCATGCATTGTTAGAACTGGTAGTTCCCTCACTCTTTGCAGTGAGGTGAATGCAATTAGGAATGCTGTTTTAAGTGTGAGTGATCAGAGATCTGCTTTGTGCATAGGCTGAAATGGTTTTGCCATCAATTGCATTAGCACAGTTTGGGTTCCACTCGTATCTTCTGTATTGCCTTTTGTTGTAAGAGTTCTTCGACCTCTTTCCTGAGCTGTATGACCGCTACACTGCTTGAAGCTTTTTGTTTTGGGGGGGAATTGGTGGTTGTTTTTTAAGCAGTTCTATGCAACATCACGTTAAAATCGAATTATCCTTGGTGATTTCTTCCCAATGCTGTGAGTAATCACCTATTCTGCCTCCCACTGGTATTTTGTGGAGGCTTGTTTTGTTTGTCAAGTCACTTGCTTGTGGCCCCTCCATCTCGGGGAGTCTGTCCTCTTCCACGAAAGGGCTGCATTGCTGGGTTCTGCCGCTGTTAATATGTGGTCTGCTGTGTGGCTTGGTGGGAGCTAGTTTGTGTTTGTATTTGTTGCTGCTGCTGCTGCCTAGATTGGAAGGGAGCTCTGCCTGTGGGTCTTCGTGTTGTGCTTCCACCCCTTCTGAATAAGCTTCTGTATTGTAAGGCTCCCATTGCCTTAGATGTTTCATTGTCCTTTTATTTGCTTCGAGGACTCATGGACCGCCTGGCTGAATAGTGCATCCCCAGCAATGGGTATGTTGATGATCTCTGCTTGCACCTCCTGTTTAAACAGGCAGGCATTTCTCCTCAGCATTGTTCCTGTGCACATCTGTCTGCTGGCAGTGCCTGCTGTATCCAAGGCATGTGACCATTTCTGTACAGCAGCACATTTGAATTTGCAATTCACCACCGTGTTGCAGCCTCCCTTTCTAACTTTCTTCCTACCATGTTGAGCCACCTGATCTTTACTGGTGGAGGCCATGCCGAGGTGTGTGTGTTGTGGCCCTTTCTGGCAGTAGTAACAATAATGGAGTCTGCTGGTGCGTTCCCCTGAATATACTTAGGGTCTTTTGTTGGGGGTTTATATTTATTTTTCACTTGTGGTGTCACTGCTTTGACTGTCTCCCGAAAAGCTTCCTTGCCTGATCTAATATGCTGGGCAGCACTGGTAGATAGAAGTTTCCTTTGTTGGCAGGCAGTAATGTCTCGAGGAGAACACAGGAGTCTCCCTTATCCTCCTCTAATGGCACTTCAGAAGTGTCTGCAGCCATTCTGATCAGACGGTTATACACAGTGAGGTCCGTCAAGCAGTGATGGCCTCAAAAGTTAATTGTCAACCTCTTCTTCTAGAGATTGTTTCGAGGTTGTTCCATTACTCCTCATTGAACCCGTCTGCTCCTTCCTCCCCCTTGGGTTCGTAGAACTCCTCTTCGACTTACTCTCCACGAGGTTCCGATGTTGCTGGAGCTTCAAAAGCAGATTCCTCCACTTCAGGGTCGAGGCCCTTCAAAGGTTTACTTGGATTTCGAAATTCCATTAAGGAGTTGTCAAACTCCTTTAACTCAAGAAGCACTGGCACACTGCCTCTAATCTTCGGTTTTTACTTTTGACCACTTGCGTCTTCTTTGCTTCGAGCGTCGGCAATGGTCTCTTCTTCGGCATAGAATGTTCCCTCACGATCTCTTGACCTGATGGGGTTTTAAAGGGTTTCACCCTTGACTGCTCCTGGTAAGATAAAGCAGGCGCTTAAGGACACCTCTACACCAGTTGCCCCTAGTCCGTGGAGAAGAGGACCAAAGGCCTCACGAAACTCAAGGACCGAGCACTGAGAGGCTTGAGGCCCTCTGCTGGTTCAGCTCGACTGCCGCCACCCGCCCCCCAGTCAAAGCCTGCAGCCTCTTTTCGCAAAGACTGATCCCCATAGAATAACATTGGGCACCCGACGCGGTGATGCACCTCTGGATCCTGCCGACGCAGTGTCGTTTGTGGTGTTCTGCTGGTGCTGCCTTGGACCTTGCCCACCACTCACTTTAAATCCTGGAGATTGGTTCCGTTAACATTTCTCTTGAAAAACTTACTTATCTGAACAAATTGATTCTAGTGCCTAAACATATATAAAGATACTGGTTATTTTTTATACATTGATGTGGTTCTCATTATTAAGTCGTGTGTATCACTTATTGACTATTGTTTACATTTGCTGATGTCTTGCACTCCTCTCTGATAAGGCTAAGGCTGCTCGACCATACAGCCCCTAGAAGAGCACCTTGGGATTGCTAGAGCAAGCCCCTGTCCACTCATAAGAGAAACCCTGGACTCTTTGCACGATATATCTCATTTTGTGATATATAAAGAGACAGCTTTCTACACTGTACTAAAATACTCCCAGTTTTGAAGGAAACAATCTGCACAAAATGATGTAGACACCTTCTGGTGCACTGTTCACACCAGTCGAGCTAACCCATCTTAAAATCAACGGACTACACTATTGATTTTCAGAAAGGATTTAACTGAAAAAAGAAAGGTTTGTGAAATAGATACAAATATACCCAGTCAGGTCAGTGAATATACGTACAACCTTTCATAAAATATATATATTTTTTTCACTAACTGCAGCAACTGCTAGGTGTAAGAACGTGACCTTCTGCAAAAGTTTGATAACAACTGAACTGAAGCATTCCTTTATAAGCCTGAAAATGCGGAACCTTATGTTGCAAATAAATACAAAATAATCTTATAAAGCACAATGCTGCGAGGCCACGAGCTTGGTGCATGAAGACAGAATTTTTTTTTAAATTGCTTCATATAGATCGTGCTTAATTTAAACAAACATACAAACAAAAAAAACATTTATTTCATCGATGGGATCAATGTTGTACATGTAGCACTTATTCACATCACCATTTTATGAAATACCAAATTAGAAAAAGGACAAAGAGCGTCGAGTTTTATGGAAATTTGCCTCCTTGCTCTTCAAGAGTACAAATGTAAGACGTTATCTAGATTGATTGCAACGCACACCGGAGATCAGGAAACACGTGTTGGGCAAGGAAAGCAGAGGTACTACCCGACAAAACATGGAGTTCATTGAAGTGGACCGACGCAACATTTTAACAGCGGACACTTATCTATTAACGAAGGACACACATCTATTTGTGTCGAGCTCCCTCACACAACTACTTTCAATATTTAAAAAGAGTGTCCAAAACAATCGAAGATGAACATCCTCAAACGACTAAACCAGCAGAAGGGATCAATGCTGCCATGCCTGGACTTGCCAAAAAATGCTATTTCGAGGCATGAAGTCTGGGCCTAATCCCAGACGATGTCATTGCAGGTTTACAAAAGAGCATAAACGTGTGTTATGCGCGAGTTTGTCAGCACTCTATACCTTAGGGCTGAGAAGCTATTCAAACAAAAACATTGCTCTCCTTCACAAAGTTCTGACTGTCTAGACACACTAAGTCCTTCATTTATCAGCTGCCTATAATATATACGGATTGAATCTGTGAAAATTAGCTGTAGTAGTATTTGCTTTTCATAGTATATTAACTTACTCACACCGAGTAAATAAAGAGTGGATTTGCAGTTTATATCCGAATGTCCGTCTAAGATTACCCTAATGCTCTCTCTAGGTGCTGTTAAATTAAAGTGATTTGACTGCAAGTACACATAAGATGAACACCAAAATCGTGGGCTCTGAAAGCAATGCTTATACTACGGCTGGTAGTCCAAATACCAATTGCGCGGTTCACGTATACAAGGAACGAATACAATAAAGTTGAAGAAAAAGCACGCCCGGACCACAAAGTGGGCGCGGCTAAGTAAAGCAGAAGTCAGTGCTGGCTGAAGGACAGGTCGATAATTAATTGGTTGCAACACACCCCTTAAAAAAATACAAAGGAAAGGAAGGTTCTTTATTAAATGGACAAGTTACATACCTTCGGTAACACCTTATTTGATAGAGACATAATGCAGCCGCAGATTCCTTAACTTAAAATATCCCAGGCTTCAGGGTGGATCCAGAAAACTTTTGCTTGAGCAATAAATACCTTTGCGTGCTAGTAGGTGGCATCCGTCAGCTCCTCACTGAGTCGTCAACGTTGTCCACGCAGGAAGTGACGTCTGTCTCACCTATATAAGCCAAACACTCGGCACGCTCACGTCAGTTACTTTTCAAGACTTTCCACGCCGGGTGCGCGGAGCAATGAAGTGCACTGACATTGGTGTGCTTAGAACAACTAGAGCCCTGAAAGGGATCAGTCCTGACCCTAAGAACCTCTCTGCAGCACTGGGAGGACGGGTGGGTCGGTAAGGAATGTGCGGCTACATTATGTCTCTACCAGATAAGGTGTTACCGATGGTAAGTACCTGTCCATCTAGGCGCAGATTCCTTACATTAGAATAGATACCGAAGCAATACCAACCCCGGAGGAGGGACTGTGGACAAGTTTAGGCCAGGTAGTCCTGCAGGACAGAGCAGGCAAAAATGCCATCCCCGTGGACTTGAATGTCCAGGCAGTAGTGCTTAGTGAACATGTGCAGTGACGCCCACATTGCCGTCTGACAAATGTCAAGGACTGGAATACCATCTTGCAACCCTATGGTCGCAGACTTAGCTCATGTGAAATACGCTCTTAAACCTTCAGGAACCTGTTTCTTAGTCAGTGCATAGCACATTTTGATGCAGAGGATGACCCATCGAGAGATAGTCCTCTACTGCACCACACGACATTTCTTTGATCCAATGCACCCACAAAGAGTTGGTCATCCACCCAGAACTCACGGAGCCGCTCCTTCTATTCTGAGGTGTGCGGAGGAGCACAGAAAGTGGGCAAGGTGACTGACTGCCCACGTTGAATGGTGTTACCACTTTTGATGCGAAGCACCACCTAATCAGGGAAGATGGTCAGTTAAAGGGGGCTAGTGTGACAGTGCCTGCAATTCACTCACCCTCTTGGCAGAAGTGGCACTAAAGAGGGTGTTTCGGAGAGGGCAGCTGTGCAGAGGTCCGAACTGAACGTACATGTGGAAGGTGAGTACCAAATTAAGGTCCCACTGAGGCATGATGAATGGGGTAGGTGGGAACATAAGTAAAAGCCCATTAGAATCTGTTCACAATAGGGATTCTTTAATAAATAGGGCTGGTCTGGCAGCATCAAGAAGGCAGACAAGACCGGAAGGTAGCCTTTAAGAGTGCTCAGAGCAGAGCCCTGCTGGGCAAGGGTCAAAATAAAACGCTCCGTCCATCATCCCCTTTTGTATCGCTTTGTTCGCCCTAAGTGTGGCAGGGTATGCTCAGACGTGAGTCCCTTGCTCACTTGGCCACTGGATTCAAGATAGCCTGGCTGATGAGGATTATGAATCCGAAACCGGTCCCAGGATGCTTGTTTCCGGTCCAGGGAAGACATGGCTTGGCAGTTCGGGCTGGACTGTTCCCATGAGGCACAGGGTCAGACTGATTTGCATATGGCCATGTCTGAATTGGGGTGGCTGAGTGAGCTAAAGAATGGTGATGGACTAAACCCAGATCAGTTGACTGGGGGTGAGTGTTTGATTTGCTCAAACGCTCCGTCCATCATCCCCTTTTGTATCGCTTTGCATATGTCATCTGGCATGCGTCACTAGCAGGATGCAGGAAGCCACGAGACCCAGCAGCCTCAGAGTCATTCTCACCGAAATCTAGGATAGACTGAAACATCAGTATCATAGTCTGAATACCCTGGACTCACTGCTTGGGGGGATAGGCCCAAACCCGCACGGTGTCCCGAACAGCTCAGATGAAGGGGAGCGTCTGAGAAGGAGCCAGGTGGGACTATGGCACGTTGATCGTAAACCCCAGCGAAAGCGGGAGGTACGTCATAGTCTGCAGGTGGGAGAGGACAGTCTAGGGCGAGCACGCCGTCAACAGCCAGTCGTCGAGATAAGGGAAGACCGGCACCTCTGATCTGCACAGATGAGCTGCGACTACCGCCATCACATGGGTGATGGTTAGGCCAAATGGGAGCACTGTGAACTGAAAATGCTTCCTCCCTCGTTGTCTGTTCGAAAAAGGTGGCCCCGGGGGGTCCGTTGTTTCCCTCGTCAGTTGCCACGCACTGGATGCGTTCACTCACTTCCTCAACTCTCCGGCTCCCACTGGCTCGCCTCATTGAGTGAGGCGAGCCAGTGGGAGCAACTGACGAGGGAAACAACGGAGCCCCCGGGGCCACCTTTTTCGAACAGACAACGAGGGAGGAAGCAAAATTGTTTTTTGAAACACAGGTCTTGCACATAACTACCAGCCTTTGAGGGACTGACAATCGAAACGTCAATGTGAACTGGGACACAGAAATAAGGATTGCTGATACAGCCATCACGACCTCCTCCCTCCAAGAGGCGCCGGACGGTGCACATGGAGAAATTTGAAACTCAGAACAACGTCTGCCACTAGACATTAATGAAAACGCCGCCAGCCTGACAGAGAAAGAGAAATAACAAAGCCGCGATGAGGGTTCGAGAACTTGTCACTCGAACCTGAAACGCGTCGGCACTTCAACAAGAGTCACTATCATTTATTGATACATTGAAAAATATATATATATATATTGTTACTCTTGTAATCCAACTTCGCTTTGTTTCTGTTTATTTTCAAAAAAAGGATTTGATTCGTAATCATTGAGGAAATGAACTGTTAATATTCAATGTTTCATGTTAATTGGATGTAATTTTTCATGTATGTTTTTCGTGAAAATTGTTTAAGTTTTGTGATGTAATGTTATAAATGTATATCTTCTTTTGCCTTAAAAATATGACTTTCTAAAAAGTAAAATATACGAGTGATGGGTATAAATAAAAGTACCTGACCAGGTCTAATGAATTTACATTTGGTCTTGTTTAAATAGTTGTATTATCAAGATACGAGGAGTTGGGGCATCTCATTTGTCTATATAGTATAAACGGTCCAGCCCACCCTCAGTCCCACTAAGGACCTAACTCCCTCTTTTGTTTCTTCTCACCACCATAGCATATGAAGGTCCCTCGTCCGTAGCCACGGTAGGGAGCTAAAGCAAGCCAGAATCTGGGGAGGTGTCAAGGCCACTGGCCTCACCCAAGCGTTCATACTAGTGC
Source organism: Lissotriton helveticus (assembly GCF_964261635.1). NCBI lineage: Eukaryota > Metazoa > Chordata > Amphibia > Caudata > Salamandridae > Lissotriton > Lissotriton helveticus. The sequence goes on from NC_136070.1 coordinate 810,593,578, forward strand.
ATTTTGTGCTCAGGCTGGTCTTGTAAAGGTTCCTGCGGCCCCTCCCAATCATCCTTCATTCTTAGCCCCTCAAAACATGGCTGAATAATCGACCTAGGGCCCAAGGGTTTTGCCACCAGCACCGGAGTCAGTCAATAGGCACCGATCTGTCTCTTGGTTGTTGGGGATGAGAATGGGGCAGGCATCACCGGGAGTCTCGTCGCTGGGGCCGGTGACAGGGAACACTGCAGGGGAACGATCGGCACAGTAGGGATCCGCCACCAGATCCTTTGAGGGGGGGGGGGGGCATCGGCACCGACGCTGCAGGTGCGGAACCCGATAGAGCTTCTCCTGAGCCTCCGTGCCCAAAGGCACTCCAGGAAAGTCAGGTCACCCAAATATGAGACACATGGCAACAGAGAAGTCTTAACTGGGTGTGGGTTGCTCCAGTCCCTGGGAAGGCAAGGTAACGCGGAGCTGACCCAGGCACAGGTTCTGCAACATGAATCCTGGAGTGTCAAAGCCCCTCCGTCACAACGGCCGACAGACAGGGAAACGTTTAAGCATGCTTAGACTTTTTGGGCTTCTTATGCCTCTTATCTGACCGACTTAACAACTTAGAGTGGGAGGATAAGGACTTAGGACTCAGAGCGGTGCCGGGACCTGCCCTTCGACCGGGAACAAGACCTCCGGGACGAACGGTGTTGAGCCGAATGCCAGGCTGCAAGCAGCTTTAGGGACTGCTCCCACAAAGCCTTCGGAGTCATGCCCCGGGATTTACAGCACTACTTCGAGTCGTGGTTGCTCTCCAGGTTTCATAGACAAACTAAGCGTGGATCGGTCACCGACACAGTGTGATGGAAGGCGCCACATGGTTTTAAACTAGAAGTCTTTTTCGATATTGAGGAAAAAACCTACACATCCAAGATCTACAACGAAATGTCAGTGGGTAGCTCTCTTCATGGATCTGCGCTAGCTGGTGTGGAAAGAAAAGAACCGGCGTCGGCGAGGTGGCTAGTATACAGGCGACAAAACGTTACATCTGGCGAGGACAACGCCATGAGGAGCTGACCGTTGCAACCTACCAGAATGCAAGGATATTGCTCGAGCAAAAGTCTTAAGGATCCAGCAGGACGCCTTGGATAGTCTAAAGAAAGGAATCTGCCACTAGATGTCTCTATTAGATAAATCAGACACATTTACAGTAGTCATCAATGAGGAAGAATGGCTGCAATTTGCTAAATTATTCTACTTGGTCAGAAGTGTCAAATTTTCTAAAAAGGAAGCATGACCTCCCTCATCTTACGATTTGGTTCACCAAATCAAGCAACTCTGGGGGTCCACATTAGTCGATTAGGTTTTTTATTATCCGGTCCTAATGAATTGCCACTGATCTGTTCAAGGCACACTGCTACTAACATGTCGACCACTGAACAGATGATGAAGCATGCCAGCACAGTTGGTGATGGTCTGTGTATTCTATAAAGGATGCCTCTGTTGACCAGAAACGGGTCCTATTACCAGCATCTGGCCACCAGGACCTAGATTTCAGAACTGTACACTAACTTGTGAACAAGGCTTGGAGTGGAGCACCTTGTACACCATCTTTATAGAGCGTGACTGCAGATAACTCACTGAGCAGCAGGAGTTTTAGCAACACCTTTTATAGTGGCAAAGGAGGCCTTTCTACTAGGCCATGTCGGGGAGAGTTACCCACTAGCCTCTCAGTTTTCACAGTCAGACAGTCCCCTCCAACTGGATCCGTCGCCAAACCCGGTGGGACATATTGCTGTGATAACTAAGATAGAGGTTTGAGAGGGCCCTTTCCAAGCCCACTTTTGTCTGAAAGAGCAAATCCTCCCCTAATAGGTTAAAAGGTACTTATGGGTTTAAGTATCCCTTGCTTTGGGGCCCTTGTTTTGTGGCTCTTCTGTCTGAAGACTCCCAGCTTTCCTACTCACACTGTGACAAAGACCTTGCTGGGACAGCAAGAATGTACTAATTATAAGGGGCAGTACTGCCCAAAACCAGTTTCAGAGCTTACTGTTACACAATTATAATCTGCAACTTTAGTATAAATGATTGCTCTACCAGAACCCATGGTAAGTCTACACAGCAGTGGCGACTAGAAACTCTGAGCTCTAGATCTGGCTAACTCCCCGTGCCAGGTTCAGGATCATAATCTAGATTATCAAGTAAAACTGCCAGGAGAGGCTGCAGGACTCCGCTTTGCGGGAGAGAGCACACCAAGTGTTCAAGTAGTACATTGGAGGTGTTCTTGCATAAGAGACGCTGCTTAGAATACGGATGAACTGTAGGCGTAAAATGTGCACCAGGGAACAATCAGCCCTCCTCTCAAGAGCTTGACCCTGGAGTCCCCAAAGTGTCACTACAGAGTACCCAGTCTGTGTACCCCCTTGGATGGAGAGTAACCGGGTACTCAAGTCTGTTTCAGTTCCGACATTTAAGTGCTTCAAAGTGTTAAAATAAATCTGATCGCAGTCCACGGTCTATGCAAGAGACAAGCCGAAGTGCCAGAGGAGAGCCACCTGACCAGAGAAGCCTACATATAGATCTAGGACCTATAAAAAGCAACCCAAGACTCCCTCAGGAGACTGGGTAAGGAGTGTTACTAATACACATGCTCTTGAAGGAACTATTCACAAATAGAGATTTGGAAAAATGTATGCATTAGTTAGATAGTGGGTGCATAACCATACCACAGAACCATAATTTCATTAAGTATAATCCTTTCAAAATTAAATAAATTGAAGACTCAAGCGGTCTACATAGTGTTATTGTTAAACAATAGCTAAATCATCTAATCATCTATGTAGAGTAGAAAAACAAGTAGAAAAGACTATACAAAATCTAGTATATCACTTCAATTAAATATCATAATTTTTCAACACCATATTGACTTCTTGACTTGACACATATGAGAGACAAAATCTGCAATTTTATAAGTGCCCTTTAAAAAAACTTTACTTGAAGGCCTCGATTTACAAGCCAACTGCAGACAGACATCAACATTTTGTCTCACAGAGTCATTACTACACAAGATAATCATCAGGACCAATTAATATTTTACATGACAATGCAACTCAACATTAGTTTTCAAAGCAAGCATTTCCCAGTTGTATGAAATATCACAAGTTTCATAATCACCGGTAACACCTTCAATACCCGATTCAATTAAAGAATCAAGTCAAGTTTTTAAAGAAGACTTATCAAATGTCAGCATTTCACCTACATCTGTCATGTCCAGAAGATAGTGAAAAATTATGATATCTGAATACAATTGTTCATGGATATCTGATAGCTTTTGTACTGCACATAGATGAATACATGATATAACAATTATTTCAACAATAAGACTGCGCAGACAGCATGATTCTTAATTTTCCTTATACTTGGGAAAGTTATATTTAATGAAATAATGGTTCTGTTGGATGATTTTGCAACCACGATCTGACTAACGTATAAATTATTCTAAATCTCTATTGGTGAATAATTCCTATAGAAGTGTGTGAAGTGGTTAAACAACATCTTTTAGGCATTCACCACGGTGGGCACCAATCGTCTTGGGTGGTGAGTTTTGTGACTGGGCACAAGAAAGATCTCCAAACCGCAAACTCCTCTGAAGTGCAACATCGCCTCTTTATCTAGTGCTGGCACTGCATCATTAACCTAAAGCCTGCGCTGTACCTTCCAACTAAATACCAGCTACTTGTGCTAGCACTTCGCTCACTGTGTCCAGGGGTCGTGTGGCCAACACCCTATGAGCAGCATGGTCCATCTAAAATGCCAGAACACCACAAGTGCAGCCAGTGCTATGAACAAACTAACAACAGAACTGAAAAGGAAGGCAGTGAGTGAAGCCCATATTACCCAAGTGGGAAGGACAACTGAAACAGACCACTGATCCAGCTGGCTGAACTCTATGATATTCTTAAACCTTCAATGTACTACCACTGGGAACCTCAGAAGACTGGGAGAATGGTGGCACAAGTTGTATCTTACGAGGCTGCAACAGAGTACTGGAGTACTGTAGGCTACCTGCCGCAATCATCAATGAACAGTAATATTCCCCCTTCACTTTGTTGTTTTTGAAGCAATTATGTACAGTTTTACATTGTGTACGATTTATGTAAAGTACATTTTCTTTTTTAAAGACTAAGCACTGGCTGATTATTTAGTTACTGACTTGCATTAATTGGTTTGTTGTGTTCCGAATCTCTAACCCTACACCATGCCACAGACAAAGTCTTTGACTGCTCAATTTTGCTACTGTGAAGGTCAAGTGCTAAAGGGGTGTACTTGGTGTTCAGTTTTGGGTTTAACAATAGGGTTAAGCCACAGGACACCAGTGGTAAACCGCTCTGACGGAGACAATCTTAGCCCTTTCCTCAATTAGCCCAGCCAACTTTCATCATATTAAAGCCTAAATCTCTGAACACCCAACCTCATGCTGCTTCAAGACTTAAGTTTCCAGGACAGTGGCGGCTGGTGACATTTGAAAGTGGTGCGGCGTAAAACAGTTGTCGTACTTCACTGCGGCGAGCGAGCGAGCCTGAACCACCAACGTAGGGTTCGGGGGGTCTACCCACTGAGATAATTTTGAAAAAAGAGTGGGCAAATGGGCCATTCTCAAGCAAACCAGAAGGTGCTAGTGGAGGGAAGAAGGCCACTAGCTGAGGCAGAAGCAGGTAAAGTTGGGGGCCAGCAGTGGTGAAATGCAGGACAGGTATACTTGTGATGAATGGTTCTGCATCAAACATCATTTAAAATCCAAAATGCTGCCCCAACAACGGAACTTCCCAGCGATGGACCCAGTCAATGGAGTTGAGTTTCACAGCACCAATCCATCACAGTGACTCAAATGAACACTCAGATTTCTGCAGAAAAGAATGCCTATTTTGAGGAAGACGCCTACACTTTAAACCATTTACAATGTTTAGATTGTCTTTTCATCTCCAGCGAGTGGCGCCACAAATCAGGTACACTATGAACAGTGCTTGTTACATGGCGAAAAAATGACATCCTGAAAATTCAGTCGCCAGCTGTCAAGAACACTTAGGTCTTCAGTTTATTTGCTGCACTACTGGAAAGAGCGGGATTCTTTCTGGGAGTAAACACTCAAGCTTTGGTAAAGCCACCAAGTCTGGCTTTTCCACGAAAATGGTTATAATAGCGTTACTACAGCAACTAGTACACCACTAGTATGGCTACTAACTCTGCTAATGATAATGAAAATGCTACTTACCAGTATGCATCTGTTCTTGGCATGTAGGGCTGCTAACATTCATTACTTAGCATTAGATCGCCGCCTAGTGTTGGGTCCGGATGATCGCACATTGTTGTCCTGGAAGAGTCTTCGAAGTATCCTGAGATAGGTGGCTCCTCCCCTGGACTACAGTGCGCATGGGCATCGGCTCCATCCCCAGATTGTTTTTCGCCATTGTGGCAGAAGATGGAGTGAAAAGTGTAAAGGATGTCCATGCTAATGATTGAATACAATAGTATATCTGCAGCTGCGACAGGCACCGGGGAGGAGGGTGGGCGATATGAATGTTAGCAGCCCTACATGCCAAGAACAGATGCATACTGGTAAGTAGCATATTCAGTTCGAGGCATGTGGGCTGCTAAATTCATATCTTAGCATAGAATACATAGCAGTCCCTCCATCAGCGGCGGTTGCCCGTGCCAGCTGCAGAAACCTGAAAAAGTGTCTTGAGAACAGCCTGTCCTACAGCAGCTTGCTGCTTGGAATGCACATCAACACAGTAGTGTTTTGTAAAGGTATGTGGGGTAACCCACGTGGCTGCTCTGCAAATGTCTTCTAAAGGAATGTTCCCCAGGAAAGCCATGGATGCCCCCAATTTGCGTGTGGAGTGCGCCCTTGGGGGTATCGTTAAAGTGCGCTTGGCCTTTTGATAACAGATTTGGATGCACTTAACAATCCACCTGGCTATTCCTGCTTTGGAAATAGGGTTGCCTTTGTGCTGTGGTGAGAAGGCAACAAAAAGTTGTTTTGTTTTCCTAAAGTGTTGTGTTCTGTCTATGTAGTACATCAACGCCCTCCGTACGTCTAACGTATGGAGCATTCTTTCCGCTACCGTTTGTGGGTTTTGGAAGAATGCCGGCAAGTCAATAGTTTGGTTGAGATGAAACTGTGACACCACCTTCGGAAGGAATTTGGGGTTAGTACGTAGCACTACCCTATTTGGATGAATCTGAATGAATGGCTCTTGGATTGTGAGCGCTTGTAGCTCACTAACACGCCTCAGTGACGTAATAGCAATGAGGAAAGCTACTTTCCACGTTAGGAACTGGAGTTCACACGAGTGCAGTGGCTCAAAGGGTGGTCCCATCAGTCTGGTGAGGACCACATTGAGGTTCCACACCGGAGCTGGCGGTGTTCTTGGGGGAATGACTCGTTTCAGACCTTCAAGGAAAGCTTTAATGGCAGGCACCCTGAAGACAGAGAGATGCTGCCTATTCTGAAGATAAGCTGCGATGGCGGATAGATGTATCCGAATAGAAGTGAACGCTAGATTGCACTTGTAAAGATGTAGCAGATAGCAAATGATGTTAGGGATAGATGCATCTAGCGGGTTGATGTCATTGGCTGTACAGTAAATGACAAAACGCTTCCATTTTGCAGCATAGCATGCTCTGGTAGTAGGCTTCCTTGCCTCCTTGATGATGTCCATGCATTCTGGAGGTAGGTGGAGGTATCCAAACTCTAGGACTTCAGGAGCCAGATCGCCAGGTTGAGCTGTTGCGGATCTGGATGCTGAATGTCTCCATGGTTCTGCGTCAAAAGTCTGGGCGTGAGGCGCAGTCTTTGATGCGGCACCACTGAGAGTTCGAGGAACGTGGTGTACCATGCTTGGCGCGCCCACGTTGGAGCAACCAGGATGAGAGTCATCGAGTGCTGCCTTAGCTTTCTTGCCACCAGCGGTATCAGAGGGGCTGGCGGAAAAGCGTACGCAAATTTGCCTGACCAGTTCATCCATATCGCATTCCCCTGCGACAGTGGGTGAGGGAACCTGGCGGCAAAGTGTTGGCATTTTGCGTTTTCTTTTGTTGCAAACAGGTCTATCTCCGGATGACCCCACTGCTGGAAGTACGGGTGGAGTACAGATGGGTGTAACTCCCACTCGTGCATTTGATGGCTGTATCTGCTGAGCAGATCCGCCATCTGATTGTCCTTGCCCGGGAGGTGTTCTGCCATGAGGAAGATGTTCCTCTGAATGGCCCACCGCCACATGCCCTGAGCCAGATGAGACAGCTGTGGCGAGTGGGTGCCCCCCTGCTTTTGAATGTAGTACATCGCGGTCATGTTGTCCGTCCGGACTAACACTACCTTGTTGCACAGATGTACAATGAAGGACTTGAGCGCCATGAAGATTGCCATCAGTTCCAGATAGTTGATGTGCATCTTCTGTTGCTGCGTCGTCCATAGTCCCTGCACTGTGTAAGTGAGCAGATGAGCTCCCCATCCCTGGAGAGATGCGTCCGTTGTCAGGGTAATCTGTGGCACTGGCTCCTGGAACAGTCGGCCCTTGCAAAGGTTGTGTGGAGTCCACCAATGCAGAGAGTCGTATGCCCGACTGGTAACCAACACTAGGTCTGTTAATTGGCCTTGAGCCTGTGTCCACTGATTTGCTAAGCACTCCTGGAGCGGGCGCATATGCAACCGTGCGTGAGGGACTATGAAGATGCAGGAGGCCATCATGCCTATCAACTGCATGAACACTCTCGCTGGAAGTGAGTGTTGTGGTCTGAACTTCTGGATCAGAGACTGCATGCTGTCTATCCTGACTTGGTTTGGTTGAGCCATGGCCGTTAGGGTATTGATCGTCGCACCTAGAAACTGCCGGACATGTGCCGGCTGAAGATGCGACTTTGGGTAGTTCAACGAGAAACCTAGATCGTGAAGGAGGTGAATGGTAGTTGACATGTCCGCGGCGCACTGTTGTTCCGACTTGGCTTGAACGAGCCAGTCGTCCAGGTAGGGGTAGACATGTATGTTCTGCCTCCTGAGGTGCGCTGCTACTGTCGCCAGACACTTGGTAAACACTCTTGGGGCTGTGGTCACTCCGAAGGGTAGGACCTTGAACTGATAATGCCTGCCTTGGATAGTGAACCTGAGGTATCTTCTGTGGGACGGGTGTAGTGGTATGTGGAAATAAGCATCCTTGAGGTCTAAGGTTGCTAAGAAGTCCCCTTGGTTTAACAAGGGAAGAATCTGTTGCAGTGTGAGCATATGGAAATGTTCTGACAGTATATACAGGTTGAGGGGACGTAGATCTAGAATGGGTCTGAGAGATCCGTCCTTCTTCGGAATAAGGAAGTACAGGGAATATACCCCTGTGCCTTCCTCCTCTACTGGCACGAGCTCGATTGCGCCTTTTTGCAGCATCACCACTACTTCCTGCTGCAATAAGTGCAAGTGCTCTGCGGACATAGGCCGTTGCCTTGGTGGGATGTTGGGTGGAGTGGATTTTAACTCTAGACAATAACCGTACTGGACAAGTTGTCGCACCCACCTGTCTGTGGTGATGTTTCTCCAGACGGGCAGGAACTGCTGTAGTCTCCCCCCGACAGGTGTTAAGTGGTCGGGGGGCAGTGACAGAGAGTCACTGTTTGCTTGGGGCAGAGGAGCGGGAGTTGTTGTTCCCTCTGCCACGTCCTCTGGTGCTGTTTCCTCGGTAACCCCCCTTGTTCTGTTTGGGGTACGAGGATTGTGCTCCACCTCTAGAGAATTGTGATTGTTGACCCATCTGTCCTCTGGTGACTCCACGTGCACCTGAGCGACGAAAATTGTTGCCACGAAACTGTTGTGATTGTAGGGCCCCCATAGACTTAGCAGTTTCGGTGTCCTTCTTAATTTTTTCTAGGGTGGTGTCCACATCTGGACCAAACAGTCTATCAGAATTGACTGGCTGATTAAGTATGGTTGTCTGAATGTCAGGTTTAAACCCCGATATGCGGAGCCACGTCTGTCGTCTCAGCATGACGCTAGTGTTAATGGCCCTAGCTGCTGTGTCTGCGGCATCAAGTGCACACTTTATGGCTGCGTTGGAGATTAGTTTTCCCTCTTCTATAAGCAGTTTGGTGCCCTCTTGAAACTGCGAAGGCAGGTGTTCTAAAACCCGCTCTAGGGTGTCGTAATGCGCCCTATCATAACGTGCCAAGAGTGCCTGTGTATTTGCAATACGCCAAAAATTGGCAGCCTGTGCAGCTACCCTTTTGCCTCCTGCCTCTAGCACCTTGGACTCCTTATCCGGGGGAGGAGCTTCACCCGTTGTTTGGGAGTTAGCCCTTTTGCGGGCATTTGCGACCACCAGGGAGTCAAGCGGCAACTGTCCCCGAATGTATGCAGGGTCTGCAGGTGCTGGTCTGTACTTCTTTTCGATACGTGGATTGACCACTCTCGCCCTGGTAGGTTCCTTAAAGATGTCCGCAGCATGTTTGAGGACCCCTTTGAGCATAGGCAGTGTCTTTACTGTCCTTTCAGAGACTGAAAAAGTGTCAAATAGAAAGTCTTCTTCTACTGGGTCAGCATGCATGTCCACATCATGATTAGCAGCTGCCCTTTCAATGAGTGCATGAAAACCTGCAGAATCTTCTGTTGGGGATGCACGTGCAGTGAAAGGCTGTGGGTCTTGCCCCACATCTTGGGTGCCTTGGTCACCAATGTCATCATATGAATCCGGCTGTGCATCTGGATCATTGATGGGGAAAGTGTATTGGTCATCTTCAACATATCCCTCACCCTCAGAGTGTCCTGGGGAAGGAGTTGGGCTCCTTCTTGGAGGAGGCTGGATAGGTTCCATGAGGCCTGAAGCGTCTTGAGGAAGCCTTTTTTTCTTCAGGGGGATGACATAGGAGTCCACTGGCTGTGAAGTGATCCTCCTCTTGTAAAGGGTCAATTTGCCCGTGTCTGCGTCGATAAAACGCTTAGAATCCTCTTCAGAGTCGAGAACCCGACTTGAAAGTGCCCCTGCCGTTGAAGAATCCGACTTCTTTGGCGTCGATTTTGTTGAAAAGGCCTTCGGCGTCTCTTTTGGCGGCAGAAGGAAGAGAAGTTTACCCGCAGGCTTCACCGGAATGTCCATCGGCTTCTGTGGCGATGGCATCGGAGCCGGCGTAGCAGAGGCCTTCTCCCTGATTCTCTGTAGTGAAGAGGCGATGGGGGGACGCGTCACTTACAGTGGCCTTTGGCGCCGACGAGGAGGTCTTGACCTTGCCCTCGGATCCGACGTCCTGTTGGCCCTTCTGAGTTTTGGACGATGATGCCGCAGCCGCCGACCCAGAGTCCTTGGACCGGTGCGCAGATGTGCCAGTCTTCGATCCGTGTGATTTTGTCGGCTCCGTCTCCACCACGCGTCCGACTAACGAAGTCCCAGTCGGAACCGGAGCCGTGTCGCTGGCTTTGGCGGGCTTTGACGGCGTCGCAGCGGTTGACCCGTGCCGACCACCCTTCTTAGAGGATCCCTCCTCTGGCGCCGATTTCGACCCTGTGGAATCGACAGATTTCTTCGACTTTTGTGGACCGGAGGTCGACGGAGTCGATGAAGCAGCGGGTGTAGTCGTTTTTGGTGGTACGGCCGCCATCTTAGGGTCGCTCGAAACGATAAGTTTCGGTTTCGTTTTCGGGTCGGCCATTTTAGGTGTAGTCGATACCGTAGGTTTCAGTTTCGATACGGGCTGCGCAGCAAGTATGTCCGTGGCCGGGCCTGAAGGCGGGGCCGTGGCTTGCGGTACGGGGTCTTGGGTAAGGCCGACAGGCGATCCCGTGACCCGATCTGGATCTTCGTAACCTTCGGGGCATAGCTCGTCCCCTGAGCTATCTTCCGCGGCCCCATAAATCTCTTCGACGTCCCCTACCTCGTCGACGTATTCAAGGCCTTGACCCACGACTCCGTCGTCGTCTTCCGGATCTGCCTCGACCTCCGTCTCGGGCGGGGAGATTTGAAGATGATGGCTCTGGTCCTCCTCTTCTTGGTCGCCGAAGATGTTTTCTGGATCCGGGGCCGCTTGTCTGGCCTCAAGGCGCACCGCACGCCGAAGCTTGAGTGTCTTCTTTGACCTGAATCTTGCGCAGGCCCTGCAGTTGTCTTCGTTATGGTCTGGTGAAAGGCATTTGTTACAGACCGGGTGCACGTCGATATGTGGGTATTTGGACCCACAGAGCGGACAGTACTTAAACGGACTCCGCTCCATGCTGGAAAGTTGCGTCGTGTCGCGATGAGAAGGCCTCGATGTCCGAAGAGTGCAAGCACTCCGTTGATTCCGACTCCAAGAGACGGAAGGACTCAAGACCGTGCGCAAACAATACCGACGCAAAGAATACAAGGCCTTTTGGCCGTAACAAGTTAGTTTTTCTCGGTTCCGACAGAGAGACATCGAGACCGCATCCGAACCCAATGGCGGAAAAAAACAATCTGGGGATGGAGCCGATGCCCATGCGCACTGTAGTCCAGGGGAGGAGCCACCTATCTCAGGATACTTCGTAGACTCTTCCAGGACAACAATGTGCGATCATCCGGACCCAACACTAGGCGGCGATCTAATGCTAAGATATGAATTTAGCAGCCCACATGCCTCGAACCACTTAATATTATAATGTAAACGTATATTTATATAGAATGTTCTTGCACTTATGATGTTACCTGCCATGAATAAAATGAACTATTTCTATATAGCCAAAAGGTTCCTACTGATGAACTTCTGCTTTACAGCACACTGATACCCTGAATACACGCCCTGTTGAGGATTTTCGAGGTTCCTGCTTGTGGGCTGTACTACCGGGGAGATTGTGGGGGTGTATGGAGAGATTTCAACTACAAGAAACAGCTGTATTAAACATTCAGGTAGTTGGAAGTTGTTTTCCAATCGACAATAAATTAAGTACATCCTTTTAATTTCATTCTTACTAAATAAGCCATGGTGCAGAGCAGATAATTACGCTGTCGATAGTAGTCACCAAAGTAAGAAATATGGGCTAACAACCTTGTTCTTTGGAAGAAAAGCGCTATAAAGATGGCATCAATGGGTTTTCAAGGTTTTTCTCACTTTAATGGGCACCCTATTTGAAAACAATCCTTGCCTGATTAACCGCACACCACGTAGCATAGAAACAGTAATTAAATACAATCTGAGATGCTTCGATGCACTTTCCAGTGCCTACAATGCCAATACCCATAAATGATAATCCGTCGGAAGCATTTACCGTCGTCCGGAGTGAGGCCGTTCATCCCCGCAGGCACGGTGGAACAGGAGCAGCAATGTGAGGGCACAGTACACATATATTCATTCTAGGTTTACACACACACACACAAAAGTTGCGGCTTGCAATACTCGAGGAGGGGGGGGCCAGGGAAGTTTAAAATTAAAATATAATGAAAGAAAACTTACCGGTCCACGCCTCCTCTGCTCGACTGCTCCTGAGCCGTGACGTCACTGCCAACCCCTCTACTGACGCTGCTCCAGCAGCGCCAGGATTGGCTTCAGGGGAGTGATACTCCATTCCCATAGGAGACCGGGGGCTGCGGCATGAAGCAACCCTCGGTCTCTTAAGGGGAAGGCTAGTGCGCATGTTCGGGCTGATCATAGAAATGACCAGCCCAAAAACGAACATACGCACTATTGCTGTGACTGTCTAGTGTGCTGCTGCCACTCAACTCCCTGGGTGCTGCCGCAGCCCCGTCCCACCCCCTTCAGCTTCCCTTGTTCTATTTCTCCGACGCTAATTCCAATCAGGAGTCCTGATTGGAATTAGCGTCGGAGAAGTAGAATGAAGAATTTGAATGGGGCCGTAGCATTAGTGGGGCAACACCCCAGTGCCTCCAATGGACGCACCGCCACTGTTCCAGGACTGGGAGGGGGCTAAGTCCAGGAAGGCTAGAGAACAGCGAACAGCAGACTATGGGAGGGACATTTGAATAATATAGTGAGTGCAACTAAAGGGGAGGCCAGAGTAAGGTTGGGAAGTAATGCACTGGATAGGAGAGTTCAGGAATACAGATTTGCAGTATATGCAGTGCTTTAAATGGGCCGGTACTCACCGGTACTGAGTACCGGCACTTCTTTTTTTTACCCCCGAGAGTACCGGCACTTTTTCCTTACAAAAGGAGAGTACCGGTACTCATAAAATCAGGTCGGCTTTTCACGTTAAAGTGAGCATGCGTCACATCTTTCACTGTGACACATGCTCACATAATGGCTGGAATGTGTGCCGTGGCGCGGTACTGATGTAGCATAGCCAAGCAACGTCTGACGTCACCCGCCAGGTAGATGTTTGGCGCGAAGGATCAAAGGCCTTTAATAAAGTTTTTTTTAACATAAAAAAAAAAAAAAAAAAAAAAAAAGGCCAGTTTAGGCGGGTTTTCCCTGTTGCGGTTTCCAGCGCAGGACAGAAAGCAGAGCCACAGGATCAGCACCGAGGGAGAGCTATCGTGAAGGATTTCGCAAGCCAGACCCAGCGAGGAACCCTCCACAAACTCCTCGGTACATACAGGTTAGTACAATGCACGCCTTTTGTTGTGGAAAGCGGGATTGATGGGCCCCTTCGAGAGATGTAATGCAGGGAAGTGTAGCTGCCCCTGCATTACACAAGCACACTAGTGTGTTTCAGGCACGGTAGTCTGAAAAACATTAGTGTGCTTGTGTAATGCAGGGGCGGCTGCTGCACTGCATTACACAAGCACACTAATGTTCGCGGCCAGGGCGACTGACGCTGGAATCTGGGGACCACGGTTCGATCCCCGGCTCCGGCGGCAGGTTAGCCCAGCACCATGTGACTCTGGGCAATAGCTCGCTTAATCTTCCCGACGGCCCCCAGCGCCTAGAGACCCTTACGGGTGATTGTGCGCTATACAAATGTGGACTTTACTTTTTACTTTACTTCACCCCGGTGCCCTGATTACATCTCTCCAAGGGGCCCATCAATCCTGCTGTTTCTGCCTCTGCTGCTGTATTTCATTCCGGTCCTCGCTGCTGGCCCGGCTCCTCTCTCCAAGGGCAGATCTTCAGGAGGGTTTGTATGGAGCTACCACCCCCGCCCCCCCTCACCCCCAGCCCAATTATACTTTTTTTGTTTATTTTCATTTTATTCGTTTTTGTATAGCGCAGCTTTTACCCGAAGTTGTCAGAGCGCTTCACAATAGGAATAGTAGTGAAACACGAGGAAAAATTACAAGTCAGCATTTAAAGAAAAATTATCTGTGTAATGCGCTCCTTGTCATTTTTTTTCCAATATTTTCTGGGAGGAGGAGGGAGACCGGGTAGTTGATCTTTATGGTTTTGCTCCCTGTGAGATTCAGAACACCGAGAGAGCACGCTCCCTCCCATCCACCCCTGGCCACAAAGAAGCTCTTTCAAACAGGTGAGATCAGGCAGAGTTATATTTAAAGTAGCACCTTATCAAAATATGCATGGGACCCCATCATTAGGATTCATATGTATGGCAATTCAACATATTGAATTCTATACTTGCTTTAAAGAGCTTGGGCAGGCATGCAAATTCCACAAACAGAAATGTCAGCTCACATAAAGGCACAGGTGCAAAGAAGCACACGGACATGTACAAACACATAAGCTAAACATGGCAGCTTCTCAGCCAGCCAAGAGCCAGCAGACAGTGACACAAAAAAGGGCATCGTCCTGCTCTGCTTCCTTTCCCTCAACTACTATTGCATTCTGCTACAGATTTTTCAGTTCTGCAGAGGCTCCATGTAGAATGTGTGACAACACCGGTCGCAAAAGCCAAGAGACCTGTGAACATCCCAGGAGGAGGCGTGGCCTTGCCTATGCCAGCAAAAATATTAGGGTGTCTTCTTAGGCAGCTAAGTTTCATTTTCCACCATCAAGAGTCTCTGCCACCATGGCGTTAGTGACATCCAGATAGAATGTGCCTAACAACTATATTTAGATCTTCCACAAATAAATCTGCTGGGACTCAGGCTGCGGGGGCACACATCCTACTACTCTGCTCACCCATCACATGTGTTCTTTGCACACTGCATGCCTTCCATTTCCTTTTCCTCGAGGGATTCACTTGAGGTCACTGTGTACAGACAATCAGAAATGTTACAGTTTAGGTCCTTTATTTCGCAATCAAAAATTCCAGTCCTACTGCTACAGGCTGAACTTACTCTGCTCTTCCACCTCCCAATAGTGACAATTGTGCATGTATCAAGAGCAAACCAATCTGTATTTGGTCCGGTTTTATGGCGTTTATTCAGCCCAGGTGTTTGTGCAATTAAAACGTTCGGGCAGCAGCGTCTGGTATCTGGGCGAGCAGGCCTTTAAAAAGTCACAGACATGTAATTTTCCTTTTTGATGGCCCCTGGAGTGCAATACACTGTTTTGGTATTCAGTATTTTGCCATTTTTATAGTTGTTGTCCTTTATACAACTCTCCAGTTTACACCAGAATTGGGGTTTTGATTTGTACCTAACAAGCGGATTAGTAAATATCATGGGTTCTCACTTACATTTTTGTTTGCCTAGGATCACACAATTTGGTGAAGTGGGGAAGCCAGGACTAATCCCAGGTTTTCTGGTTTCACATTGTGCAGTTGACCAGAAATCAGAAAATCTGGGATTAATCCTGGCTTCCCCACTTTACCAAATTGTGTGATCCTACGCAATTGTTTATACTTTCCCTCCCTTTACTTCATTATCAAATATAGGAGAAGCGCGCAATATTACTTCAGGATATGCACTTTACAAAATCCTCCCCTGTGTTTGATTGATAAATTATAGTGATCATGTATAATGGGAAACCAGGCCGCTCAAGAGGATGAACATAAGTTCCATATTTACATTGTTGTCAGGGTGAAGGGAAGAATTCATGTTTTTAAATTCATGTTTGAAAACCATCACTTTAAAACGGAAAATGCTTATCAACGCACTGGTATATTCTGATGTATTAAGGATAAGCGGTTCTGCATGTTAAGAAAATAACACTTTTAATTGGGAAGAGATTTTATATATTGTGTACACTCTTGCAGCAAAATGTGTTTAAAAATGAGTGTTGGTAAAGTTAAGAGGTGCAGGACACCCTAGTTACTTTCTTCTTTTCTTTTACGTCACTTCACCTTTAAATACATGCTTGCATGTTTATTTAAAATCTTTTTGATGTCAGTTCTTGGTTGAGTAGGCTGCAGCCGAGTGCTGCTGTTGATCAGGTGCCGCACGTCCAGGTCAGTGCTGTATAGCATTCTGTTAGTCCATAACCAGAAAGATAAAGCATACTAAAGAATGGTATGGCTTTAACTAAACTGTGTCCGGTTAGATTAATAAACTTTTTTTTTTTGCAATTGATCTTGGTGGACTGAATTCCAGACTGTACTTCATTAGACCAATGCCTCTGATAAAAAGGAAAACCTGATGGCTACCTATTCAATAATCTGTCAACTAGTATTGGTTGGTTGTCTACTTTTCTTTCATAAGCTGGCCATGGTCGCTGAATCTGTGCATAATAATTGTGATTCATGTACCATTTGTGCACCAGCAATTTCATATGCAGCATTTGAAGGAGAAAGTTAAGAGTATCTTTAATACATGCAAGGGTATCAATATATTACAGATTTGAAGCAATGTGTCGGTATCGCACCCCAAAAAATTCTTGCGCCTTTTAAATTGACATTAGCCCCGCCCCTTGTCCCGCCTCCTAGCCCCGCCTTCTTGCCACGCCCCCAGGTCACAGCTCAATTTGATGAGTACCTGCACTTTTTTTTCCCCATTTAAAGCACTGAGTATATGTATCGAGGAGTGCGGGGATGGACAAGTGCCAATGTAGATGTAGAGAAAAGGCCAGGATTTGTGGGTAGATGGGGGTGACGTTCAGGGAATAAATGAGAATGGTGGGTAGAGGAGAGCATTAAAGTACACCTAATATGCAACTTTGAACATCGTACAACAGTCAGAAAACCACCCAAGAGGGCTGTCATGAAGAATTGCTACTGTCCTTTATCATCTGAATAAATACCACATGTATCATGAATACACATACCGTGGTGGAGAAGGGCATTGGTAGTCCTGATGAAGCACAAAGGTGGGGATTTGAATGTACTGTGGGGATCTGAGATGCTATATGTGAATCAGGAGGTGGAATAGGTGGGAGAGAGCCAGACTATGGCTGTCCCAATTAAAAGTTAGAAACAGCATGGAAGTGCAGAGGTAGCTGATGAAGGTTAGAAGGATGTGCTCTGTTATGGTCCCAGATGGAAGAACATTTAAGTGGGCTGAATCACAATAGTCCCACCAAGGCATGGCGATGGACTGGGCCAGAAGTATCTAGGCTGGTGAAATTTTGGACCATAAAGATCAGGCTGCAGAAGCAATTGGGAAACCAGCTGTGTGGGTAGGGAGCAACAGAACACGGGCTGAGGACAAGACTAGTATGGAGAGAAGGAAGCAAGCCCACACCCTTGCGAAGGGCACAGAGAGACTATGGATTAGGCCATTAGTGGCCTCTCCGAGAGGACCAAAAGGTGCTTCAATTCTCTCTCTCAGACACACATTTCACAGAGGCTATATGCTGTTGCAGCCTGTGTACTGCTTCCTCAAAGATCAAACAAAAAGAAATGAGTGGCGACATGCTACTTTGCAACTTATCAACTATGATGTAAATAACCATTGTAAATGTAAGCAAGGAAAATGTAAAATTGATGCAAAAGCGGTGGCTGATCGAAAAGTAAAGGGCACGGAAAACATGCCATGGTGACCCAAAGCCTCTCAATATCTATTTTTTGTTTTATTCTTGTTTTGTTAACTTTCAATCTGACACACAGCTAAATCCTTCTGCAGGCCACTCAAATTAGTGCTACTGGTCAGTACCCACTACCATAAAGCTGACCACTCTGCTGATGGGAACAGAATCTACCACATTCAAGTCCGAGGACAAGGTGGACTATCAATGACCAGTTCCATGAAATGATCACTCATGTGATGAGTCTAAGTGACCCATCAGTTCTACTATCTCTCACGAGAGACAGGAATAATTGGAGTATAAGTACAAAAATCACAGATGTTAAAGAGGCCAAGGCACAAGCCTAATGGAAAAGACAATCCAACTTCTTGGGCTCCATTTCCAGGGACATGTAGGAAAAATAATTAGGACACGTCTTGACTGAAGATGCTTGAAGCACCAAAAATTTACGGTAGTGGGCGGAAGGCCAAGAAGGTCTGATGGACAATGCTTTTTATTTTAGTAGTTTTTAAGACTGGATAATCGATTAGGATGCAGACTATGAATTCTCCTAAACATACAAAAAGAAAATGTTCACATGAAGCTCAATGAATGGGAGCCACAGATGTACATGCATATGTTTAAAACCGTGGCAGCTTTGCAAGGAAATCCTATGAAAAGGAAAATGCTACTTACCCAGTATGCATCTGTTCTTGGCATGTAGAACTGTAGAATCTCATGCTTTGCATAAAGTCGCCATCTAGCATTGGGTCCGGATGTTTGCACTTTGTTTTTCTGGAAGAAGTTTTCCCTAGTCACAAGGTAGGGGACTCTTCCCTTAAGTGATAATGCGCATGGTCATCGGCTCCATATTCAGATTGTTTTCCGCAGAGGGTAAGAGAATGGAGTAGTAGTAAAGAATAGAGATGTCCATGCGTAAGTATGTGTAGTAAGACAGAGAACTACAGCAGTTACATGTACCCGGGTAGGTGGGTGGGAGCATGAGATTCTACAGCTCTACATGCTTTGCATAGACTATACAGCAGCCTCCCCGAAGCGGTGGCTATCCTGTAACTGTTGGAGTTGTGTGAAATAACGTTTTAAGTACTGCTTGGCCCACATTAGCTTGTTGTCTGCTAACACATCTACACAATAGTGTTTGGTGAATGTGTGTGGTGTGGACCATGTTGCAGCTTTGCAGATATCAGCAATAGGGATATTTCCTAAAAAAGCCATAGTAGCCCCTAACATGCGAGAGGAATGTGCTCTAGGGGGTACTGTAAGAGTCCTTTTGGCTTTTTTGGTAACAAATCTAAATACACTTGACAATCCACCTAGCAATTCTGGTTTTGGAAAGGTGGTGCAGAAGCTACAAAGAGTTGCTAGGTTTTCCGAAATGATTTTGTTCAGTGTAATACAAAAGAGCTCTTCTGACAAATAAGGTATGTAAGCTCGTTCTGCAACAGAGTCAGGTTGAGGGAAGAATACAGCTATTTAAACCGACTGATTGATGTGAAATGCAGATACAACCTTAGGTAGGAATTTAGAGTTGGTACGAAGAACTACTTTATCTTTATATAAATGGAAAAAGAGTTCTTCTATGGTTAGTGCATGTAATTCAACCACTCTCCTCAATGAAGTGATTGCAATGAGGAAAGCGGTTTTCCAAGTATGGAACTGTAGTTCACATTTGTGCATGGGTTCAAATGGCGGAACCATTAGCCTTGTGAGTACTATGTTGATTCCATACTGGGGCAGGTGGAAGCTTTGGTGGTATTACCCTTTTTAGCCCTTCCATGAATGCTTTGATGACGGGCACTCTAAATAGCGCTAAGTGCTGCCTATTTTGAAGGTAAGCTGCTATGGCAGCAAGTTGCAGTTCGATGGATGTATAGGCCAATGCGGACTGCTGCAAATGTAATAGGTAGCACAGTATGTTCTGTATGGAAGCATCAAGAGGGTTGATGTGATTGTTATTGCAACAAATAACAACATGCTTCCATTCGGCTGCGTAGCAGGCCCTAATGGTAGGCTTTCTAGCCTCTCTAATAATATTCACACAGTCTGGTGGAAGGTTGAAGTAACCAAACTCTATAACTTCAGGAGCCAGATCGCAAGGTTCAGCTGTTTGGGATCTGGGTGTTTGATTTCTCCAGGGCTCTGTGTGAGGAGACTGGGAGTTAAATGTAATTTTTGGTGTGGTACCAGAGGGTGTTCCAACAGGGTTGTGAACCAGGGTTGACATGCCCATGTTGGAGCTAGTAGTATTAGCGTGAGTGATGTTTGCCTGAGTTTCCGAACCACTCTTGGAATGAGAGGGAGAGGCAGAAAAGCGTAGGCAAATATTCCTGACCAGTTCATCCATAGAACATTGCCTTTGGACATTGGGTGTGGATACCTGCAGGCGAAGCGTTGGCATTTTGTGTTTTCGGGGATTGCGAACAGGTCTATGTGAGGGACTCCCCAAGCTTGAGAATATGGGTGGAGAACTTGAGGGTGAAGTTCCCACTTGTGTATTTGATACCTGCTGAGGAGGTCTGCAATCTGAGTGTTGACTCCTGGGAAGTGTTCCGCTAGGAGATAAATGTTGTGGTGAATAGCCCACTTCCAGATGCTAAGTGGGACAGTTGGAGAGAGTGTGTCCCCCGCTGCTTTTGTATGCAATACATAGCTGTCATGTTGTTGGTTCGGACTAAGACAGCTTTGCCAGACAGGTGATCTTGTAAGGCTTTGAAAGCTAAAAAGATTGCCATGAGCTCTAAGTGGTTGATGTGGATCATCTTTTGCTGGCGACTCCACAGTCCTTGCATTGTGTGTTGTTGAAGATGAGCTGCCCAGCCAGAAAGGGATGCGTCCACTGTAAACACTGTCTGTGGAATCAGGTCTATGACCGGCTACCCTTTTGATTTTGTGCGGTCCACCACTGCAGAGCGCGACAAGTACAGCCGCTTACCAACACTAGATCGGTTAATGGACCTTGAGACTGGTTCCACTGACTGGCTAAACACTCTTGAAGTGGCCACATGTGTAGCCTGGCGTGGGAAACTATCATGATGCAAGATGCCATCATTCACAAGAGTTGCATAAAGACTCGAGCCGGAAGAGACTGAGTGGGTTGAAATTTGAGAAGGAGCGCCTGAATGCCTTGAATTCCGGCTGCATTGGGATATGCTAGGGCCTTGTGAGTATCTAGAGTGGCTCCTAGGTAATCTGAGAAATTTGCGGTGAGCCTGATGGGTTGGAATATGAAAGTAGGCGTCCTTTAAATCTAGAGTAGAAAGAAAATGGCCTTTTTGCAAAAGAGGCAGTACTTGTTGCAGTGTTACTATGAGGAAGTGGTCTGACTGTATGTAAAGGTTGAGGTCTCTGAGATCCAGTATGGGTCTGAGAGAGCCGTCCTTTTTTGGAATTAGAAAATAAAAGGAGTACACGCCCACCCCCTGGTGTTGAGGTGGTATGGGCTCTATGGCTTGTTTTAGTAGCAGTGATTGTACTTCTGGTTTGAGAAGGTCTAGGTGATCGGGTGGAAGTCTGTGCGACTTTGGGGTAATATTTGGAGGAGTGTTGATGAACTCCAGGCAGTAACCATAATGGATAATATGGAGAACCCATTTGTCTGTTGTTATTGACTGCCACTTTGATAGAAATTGTGACAGTCTTCCCCCTACAGCTGTTAAGTGGTCGGGGGGAATTATGGGCAAGTCACTGTTTTGTATTGGATGGCGAGGTACATGTGTTGGAACCTCTACCTCTGCCCTTGCCGCTGTTTCCTCTGTAATTGCCTCGGTAGAAACGCTTGGAACCTGAGGGCTGGTTATTGCCCTTACAGGTGGACGCGGTGTCCGAGGAAGTAGTTTTAGATCCTGCTCTATAAAAGCAGCGACGAAAGGAACCACAACCTTGTGGAGACTGAAGTGCTCCCATGGATTTAGCCACTTCAGTATCCTTCTTAATTTTATCCAATGAAGTGTCAACGAACTGCCCAAAAAGGAGTTCCTTGTCAAAAGGTTTGTTTAATATGTAAGTTTGAACCTCCTGTTTAAACCAGGATATGCGCAGCCAGGCGTGTCTTCTTAAAAGAACACTAGTGTTTACAGCTCTGGCAGATGTATCAGCAGCATTTAGGGAGCATCTAATTTAGTTGTTAGAAATTAACTGTCCCTCACAAACCAGGTCTTGCGCTTTTAATTTGTGTTCTTGAGGTAGAAACTGGATGAGTTGCTCCAATTCATCCCAGTGGGCGTGGTCATACAGTGCTAGTAATGCTTGTGTATTGGAATTACGCCAAAAGTTAGCAGCCTGGGTAGCTATCCCTTTCCTTGTAGCATTAAGGAGTTTAGACTCTTTATCTGGTGGTGGTGTGTCTCCAGTAGTCTGGGAGTTTGCCCTTTTCCGTGCATTAGAAACTGCTAGTGAATCTAATGGTAGTTGACCGTTTATGTATACTGGATCTGATGGGGAAGGCTTGTATTTTTTTTTATTATATACCCTCGGTGTAAGGATAGGTGCCTAACAGGATCCTTAACAATGTTGTTTACTTTTCTGGTCATGCTTTTCAACATGGGCAACATGTGTGTAGATTTTTGTGTGTTTTGTAGAGTTTCAAAAAGAAAGTCCTCGTCAAGGGATTCTTTGTGTAGTGGGAGTCCATAGTAAGTAGCAGCTCTACTTAATAACTCGACAAATCCTGCACTGTCATCTGGTGGAGAGGGTTTTGGTAGGATATATGTGCTGGTCGTTATCAGTGGGAGAATCAATATTATAGTCACCCCACACGTCTCCAGGCTGATTGTCATCATTATTATCCCCATCCCTCTGATTGTCAGGTGTGTGTGGTGGTGAGTGCTCAGGTAAAGTTGGCACAGGTATAGTCTGGGGTACAGAAGGTGAAGGAAGAGGAAGAAGAGGAGGAGGGAAAGGATGTGTCCCAATAGTTCTCTTCTTCAAAGGTGTGTGGTATTCCACTTCAGTAGTAGCACCTCTCTTCAAAGTCACTTTAGTGGTGATATGTCCAGTCTTTGGGTGTATAACCAGGATTTTTTGTTTCATATCCAATTTGTCGATTGGATCACCGAAAACATGTTTCTTTGGTGACTTTAGCGTCTCCATGTGTTTCGGTTCAGAATGTTTTGGCGCCGGTGGTTTCTTTGCCGGGGTCTTCGGATCCGAAGTCTGTTTCGGTGCCGACGGAGGATGTTCGTTCGGTGCCAGACTTTTTCTTTGGCTCCGAAGTCTTTGGCTCGATGCCCGATTTGGTATGGGGCTTTTTGGAGCCAGAAGGCTTTTTAGTATGCTTTGGTGCCAAGCACGAAGGCGGGGCTTCGGAAGCTTATTCTCGGCGCCCACTGGGGCCGGAGGGCACAGGTTGGTTTGGAACCTTTTTCTTGCATGGGAGTCGAAGGTGGGGCGAGGTAAGGGCTGTACTCATGGTACATTGTCTTCATCCTTATCGGAGCTATCTTCAGAAACAAAGATGTCTTCCTGTTCTTCATCGGTTGCGATGGGCTAGTCACCTTCCTCCTCTTCTGATTGAGGTCCGAAGAGGTCCCGAATGGAACCTGCTTGTTTTCTCTGCATGTTGCATCGTCGGGCCAGGCGATCGCGAAGAGTATTTTAGGAGCGGAAAGCTCGGCAAGCGTTGCAGTGGTCTTCTCTGTGGTCGGGTGACAAACAAAAATTGCACACCTGATGTGAGTTGGTGTGCAGGTATTTCACATGGCACCGAGGACAGGACTTGAAAGGAGTTTGTTCCATCGACTGCGAGTCGAACCAGGGACTAGGCTCGACGGCCTACCAAAAGCTCTCCGATCTAAATTTTTGTTAGGCATAACGATCCGCGATGAAAGGGGAACACGAACGGAAACAATACTGTTGAGTGTGAATGTGATACGCGCCGGGAAGGATCGAAGTCAAACTGGAGCGCAGCGAGGTACATCCGAACCCGATGGTGGAAAAACGTATCTGAAGATGGAGCCGATGACCATGCGCTCTATCACCTAAGGTAGGAGACCCCTACCTCATGACTAGGGAAAACTTCTTCCAGAAAAACAAAGTGCAAACATTTGGACCCATCACTTGATGGCGATCTTATGCAAAGCATGTGATCTACAGCTCACATGCCTGGAACATAAGTTACCTTCTGTGAAGTTATTTCTGGTGGATACTTTAACCATAGACTTTCCAACCTTGTAAATCTCTATAGGTATCAAAATAGATTTTTAAGCTCTCACTAAAGATTCTGCATGCTGGCAGGTGGCACCATCAGTCTCTCTACAACTTCATCCCATGCCTGAACATGACAAGATGAAGCTGTATTTAGACTCCACTGGGTGCAGATCTAACTTGGGAACTTATTCAATCCTAAACGTCTACTACACTGAATGGGAAGGTAGGCTGGTGGCGAGGAATCCGCTGTCAGAATGTTCACCACAAAGATTGTTACCTAAGGTAAGTAACTTATTCTTTTGATGGATAATCTTTATCCCAGATTCCTCACCTAGTGAATTAACACCAAAGCTATGTCCCATCCACGGAGGTAGGCCAGATGAGCTGGCACTAGAAAAAGCAGTCCTACAGAAAGGAGCAGGCAAAATGACCAGCTTGTAGATATGAAAACCGATAGAGAGGTGCCTAGTGAAAGTATGGATGTGGCTGCCTGGCAAATGTCCAACACAGTAACACCAGAGCATGGGCTGTTGTCATTGCTTTTACCGTAGTGGAATAAACCCTAATCCCCTCAGTATGTTCCTTTTTGGCAAAGGCATAACACACCCTAATGTAAAGTATATTCACTTGATAGAGTGAGACTACTTTAAAAAGTACCAGCTTGTCTAGAAATAAAGGTAGTGTCCAGATACTGGAATAACACCTAGAGCTAATGATACACAGAAGTAGTTGCAATGTGAAACCGTCTTCAAAGTCAACAGAGCACAGATGTGAAAAGGTCCAAAGGGAGCACATATGTAGGATGTTAAGATCAAATTATGATCCCACAGCTAAATTAACATGGGGAGCAGGAAGAAGCATATGTATAAGCCCTTTAATAAATGCATCACCACAGGTGATATGAATACAAATGACAGAACAACAGATTGTTCGGCCTGTAGATGGTCAACTTGCTTCTTTCTCACATTATTACACATATTTTGCCCAACTGCCGCAATAAATGGCATAGCGGCAGGGGCACCTGGGCAGACAGAATGATATCCATTTATTAGGTAAGTAGGTCAATACCACTCAGATGATTAGGCTTAGTCTACATGCATAGAGATGTAGACTGAAAAGGTTCCATGTAATACTCTTGCCCTGCTGTAGATTCTTCTGAAGAGCAAGATGAAGTGGAGGGAGATGCTCATAGCCAGTAGCTTGGACTATCAGCCTCCCTGAGTCCAAGACAGTAGCACTATGTCTCACCTGATTTTCTTAAAAACCTGGGTAAAAAAATCCCAGAAAATGAGCTTCATCTCTGCTGTCTTCAAAATGCTTATGGGTCGCTTCGGCTTTGTTTGCCAGACAGCCTAGATCAATCCTAGGGCATGTTAGCAGGAGAGGGATTGACGTCCGCAGAACACCCAATCGACATGTTCTAGAAAACAAACAGCATTAGCATAGCACTAGGCTGGATGACAAAGACTTTCTCACACGTAACGTTTGTTTGGGGCTGTTGAAAACTAGTTTGAGTTACCTTTGCTTGTGGAAGCAGAAACTATTAGGCTCTGAGAAGCAGAGTATTCTGTCAGGAATTTAAGGCCAACTGGTGCAGGTCTGTATCGCCCCGCAATACGACATCTCAATTACGGGGCTCAGCAAGGCATCGGCTAGACCGCCATAACAGGCTCAGAAAGAGTTTCATTGAAGAGTCTCAATATCTTAGTCTCCTCTCTGTGGAGTTGCCATTCGTTAATCAGACGTCCAACAGATCACTACAAAAGAAGCAGTCTTGCTCTCTGTAGAGGACCCTAAAGGTGAGATAAATTCACTCTCTAGCAAGACATCTCGGTCACTAGATTTTTGGAAGTCAAGCAAAGAGCCGGCATCAGTAAAAAAAGAAAGAAGAAAATTATCCACTGCCTAATCATCATCATGTGAAACTTATTCAAGGTCTTGTACAACATCAAAACCTGAGCCGAAGAGTATAGATTCTCCAGTAGTATTGTTGCTGAGGCAGAGGAGCTGGAGGACCATCATCTTCACTCCGAGGTTCAGCTTTGTAAACAGAGAAACATGACATAGGGGGCACCCTTGATGAAACCGGTTCCAGATCAAAACTGGAGTTGATTCACTGCCTTACCAAGGGATATAATTTACTGGGCCTGAAGTGCTTGAGTGGAGTCACTGCCCTGCAACAAAAGTGGAGCGGGATGACTGGAGCCAGAAGTTCAACTGGGGTACCCGATGGATCCATAGTGGATGAGGGTGTGTCAGAAGGATCTAGTACCAGCTTGAAGAGCTGAAACACGATCATTTTGAAGGCTCCAATTTGCTGCTTGGGCCTCAATAGCCAGAGTAACTCCAGTGCACTGAATTGCGATTCAGCATTGGTTCAGAGTTGAGCGTTCAAAAACAGAATTGGTTTCCTCAAAAGCAGATGTGGACACCATTCCCTGAAGTGGGGGCATTTGGACATCAAGTAACTTTGTTTACTACTTTTCTTTTGTTATTTTCTTTGACTTGACCTTCAACTTCAATTTGGGCTAGTCTAAAGGGGGTAAACAGGAGCAACCTCGTGACTTGCAGTGGGACCGGTCCCTGTTTCTTGTGCTCAGCCACAGCGTCTGGCCTATTATGCTGTAATGGCCTGTGAATACATCAGAGAGAATGTGTTGCAGGTCATGGAGTGCCAAGGCGCCAAGTAATACATTGTGTGGCTCTGTGAACAGCTTCCATTTCCAAACCTTTCATGGCTTGAAACCAATCATTTTAAGGGGCAACATTCCTGCACACTGTCAAAAAAAAATGTACAAACAAAGTTGGCTAAAATACCTGAAGTCATTTTGAGTGGAGCTATTGATCAGCATTTTCAGGCACAGAACAAGAGGAACTGGTGTCAGCATGCAGGGATGGCACTTGTATGCTGTTCTGTGTCATCATGTCAGGAAGCAGGGTAAAGTTTCAACACAAACTGATGGAGCCACCTACTATCATGCAGGTGTTATTGCAAGAGTTTTGAAATCCAGGCGGGCGCCTGGGTAGATTTACAAAGTGAGGAATTTTTTCAAGTCTTGTCTTATGCCCTTCTTAGCACCAACTTTTTATCAACATCGCTCTCTGCTGCCCTACTACATGTAGCACTGGGATCAAATCAGCTAGAGGAGGCAAAATGTGTAGAGCTAACTTCAGCAAAATGGGTGTTGACAACGCCCTCCAGAATTCACAAGCAGGCAACCTTCTGACTGACTTGTGTTACAGGGTCACCAAAATGACAGATTTCCTGTTCCTTATATGGTGTCCATTGCAATTACATGTCCATGTTACAGAACTTCACCACCTGCAAGCTGGAATTAGGACAGGGATTTTATGTATGTTGCGAGTTGTAATGACGACAACTCGTGTATGAATGGTGCTGTGCAGAAAAGGACAGACCAGGAATTCAATTCTCTTGCTTCCAAGGAAGACTGAAGTCAGTCTGCCTTCACAATTTCAGATTAGTGTCCGGTTCTGTTGGTGTGGCACGGAATTACCTATTCGAGCCATGTTTGAGGGGTCAGAGGGCACAGAGGGGGTTCTGAGCCCGAACAGTGGTGGTAGGGGACGTTTGTCACTGGGGTCAGTCCTATTACAGCTTTGCAAACTGAGGAAAGTACAACACTTTCCTCCCCTGACTCTCAGGGTAGAATGAGTGAGCAGTCGGACTTCTCAGGGAGGCAGCGTGGGGACACAAGCTCAGAACTCAACAATCAATGGACACAAGAAAATCAATCTTCAGCCTTGCGCTTAACTTTTTAGAAAAGGAAGTCCTTTTTAGCCTCACCCCAGTACTAAATACAACATGATTCAATAAAGTATATTGAGTAGTGATCTTGGTCATGAATGTCCCTTGTAACGCTAGACCCACTGATTCCCTCTTGTGCCATCTCCCACCTGGTGCCCTTGATAAGCTTGTCCCCACAGCGGTCATTATGAAAGAAGCATAAATTAGTCTAAGGTGCAGAGTCTGGCGCCCCAAAAAGTCAAATGTCAAACCAGTAAATGTGTACTGTGTGTTCTTATCCCTGATGATGAAGCAGCCAGAGTCCTTTACACTAGACCAACACAGTTCTGACAGCCTAACCTTCCTCTCACAGATGGAAGCCCGCGGTAGTTTGAGGCAGTCATCGGAAGCTAAGAAGGTAAGGGCTCCAGCCAGTCCAACACAATCACCAGGACAGTTGTAGCCCTAATAGGGCTGCTACGTTCACAAAGGCAGCTGCAGCCAGGCAGACAATCCCCATGGATGTGGCAAGCCCGATTGGGCTAACAGCCACCACAGCAATTGTAGCCCAGACTGGGTCCTTTTTTTTTGTTTATAAGGATTATGTTACCTCCCCAGTAAGCATCTGTTCTTGGCATGTGGAGGTGTAGATTCACATGCTTTGCATACTCCTGCCATCTAGTGTTGGGTCCGGATGTTTGCAAGTTTTTCTCCGAAGACGTTTTTCCAGTCACAAGGTAAGGTGACTCCTCCTTTCGGTGATAGTGCACATGGGCATTGACTCCATTGTTAGATTGTTTTCCCACAAGAGGGTGAGAATGGAGTGAGTGAGTGTATTAAAGAGATGTCCATGCGTAGATACTGTAAATAATGAAAACTGCAACAACTACAGGTGCCCAGGGAGGTGAGTGGGCACATGTGAATCTATAGCTCTACATGCCACGAACAGATGTTTACTGGGTAAGTAACAATCTGTTCGAGGCATGTGTACTGTAGATACACAGGCTTTGCATAGACTATATAACCGCGTTCTCCCAATTCGGTGGCTAACCAGGAGATGTTGCAGTTGTGTGGAAAAGGGTCTTTAGCACTGCCTGCCCTACATTGGCTTGTTGGCGTGCTAGCACATACAAACTATATTGTTTGGTAAATGTGTGTGGTGTAGACCATGTTGCTGCTTCACAAATGTCAGCAGTAGGAATGTCATCTAAAAAGCCATCGATGCCCCTATTTTGCGAGTGAAATGCACTCTAGGGGGTATAAAGTTCTTTTAGCTTTTACATAGCAAGTTTGAATGCACTTAACAATCCATCTTGAAATGGAAGATTTAGAGATAGGATTGCCTTTGTGAGGTGGTGCAAATGAAACTAACAGTTGCTTTGATTTACAAAATATTTTGTCCTTTCAATATAGTACAATAAAGCTCTTCTGACATCAAGTGTATGAAGAAACCGTTCTGCTACTGAGTCAGGTTGAGGAAAGAACACAGGTAACTCAACTGACGCCCGTACCCGCTGTTCTTGCCTCGCTGAGGGACCACAAGACCTGGCCTGCAACATGGCTTCCTGCCGCCACCGACCCAGTCATTGTTGCGCGCCAGGAGGTGTGAGAAAAGGGGCAGAGGGCTCCTGCAGCGCAGGACGCCCATCCCTGCTGTTCTTGCCTTGCTGGGGGACCACAAGAACCGGCCTGCAAGGCGGCTTCCTTCCGCCACCAACCCCGTCATTGTTGCGCGGCAGGAGGCGCTAGAGGAGTGGAGGAGGGCTCCCGCCGCGCTGGAAGCACGCAGGCATGCCCGGGCTGTACCCAGGAAAAGGGCAGGCCAGTCTGAGGCCGCACGAGGCTGGGCCCAGTCTCTTGGTTTGATGATACAGCTTCATCCCCTATTGGGTTATCCGTTACCACAGGCAACGGATGGGGAATGGGGAAACGTAAACTAACTATGCCTCCTCGTAAGGACCGTCCACTAACTTCAACCATTACCAGCTTCCTTATTACCACCATGGGGGCCATTAATAGTGAGATCGAATGTGTGGAGACTGGGGGGCCACAAAGCGGGCACTACACACAAGCTCACTGGTAGAATCAGTAAGCCCATCACAGAGTCACCGACATAGGGGTTCCAACTCACCCACGGGTGTTATAACACCCAATGATCCGGAAGCTTCTAATACCAATACTATTCAGCAAGGTTGCTCCCTTGACATCTTATGCCCCCCCCCCCCCCATAAAAGGTACAGGCATGCAGCAAATCAAAGAGAGAACCATTGCCACTTGCAACACGGAAAAAAATATTTGGCGCCCACCGCGAGGAAGAGCGCAAGGGCTCCTGATTTGGAAGCTGATGTAAGTTCCAAGGATAATGGAGATTCACTGTTGCATGCACAGTTCGCCAGTTCTCTTGCAACAGTAGCGACATCCCTTCTTGACTCTTTAAGTATTCTCAATAGCATTGATATGTAATTGAAAACTCTGATCGGCTCCAGGCTTTCCAGTTTAACCACTGGGTCCAACTGTCAGGAAGCAGGTCACCGCGCCTGAATAAGACTACATTTCCCAGCATCTCCGGGCTTTGAACTACATTACCCAGAATCCCCGGTAGAACAGGATATCACGGGGCAGAGACAGGTATCGGTGCTCGTAATTCTGGATGCGGAGGTAGCGGCAGCTCCTTTGCTGGGTCCTGTCCTGGTCTTCGGAGGTCTGGTCTTTGTCCCTTTCCATCGGGAGAAAAAGAAACGTTCATTGCCGGTATTTGTTCAACTCGCGCTGGCTAGCGCGTTTGCATTTAGACATACTGTTCATGTGTTCTGTTTTGCCCCGCGGAGGCGAGGTACTGTTCCTGTGTTTAGGGCCCCAAGGCGTGTGGGGCTTGCGCTGTGATCTAAACAGCGGTATTTTTACGTACTTTTCGTTTCCTGTGTGTTCGTCAGTGGCGGAGTGCAGGGGGGGATTTGGTGGACCTCCGCACTACCGTCACGAACAGTGACTACGTGGTGCTTCTGATTGTTGTGGATGTACAAATGCCAAAGCGGATGACTGTAGTGAGTTAACTACGTCATACCGTGTTTGGTTTTGGCTTTCAAGCGTCTGACTCTTTAGGGAGAATTCCTCGCCAATATATTACAGGGGAGGATTATTTGGAACTTTCATTGAGGAGCCAGTTCTTACTTACAGCCCTGTTGTTTACTGTTCTTTTGGTGCTGGCTCTTACTGGATATGGATATCACTTTAGAGCCTGCTGTTAGAAGGCAAAGGGGTATGTTACTACATCCATCTACCAGTGTTTAGACAGATGGTGGCTCGGCTTCCTGTTCATACCTGTTATTTGTGTTTACGCAGGATAAAAGGAAAGAGTGAAAGGATCAGCAGTTGGTGTATGTACACATACATTACAGGTGAATTTACAGGTTGTGCTTTAGTGAGACATTAATGAGTGTAGGGATTAAGAACTGTATTAACACTTGTATACTTTGTCTTCCAGTTTCTTTTTCCCTGCTGCCCCTCCCTTTCTCCTCTTTATTCTTTCGGGTTTTTTCCCCTTTTGGGGTTTTTCCCTCACCGTATCGTCTGAACACCCTGTGTAATTACTTCAGGGTGTTTGGAGGGTCCGGAGGTGGAGCAATGTTGCTGCATGCGGATCCTGCGGAGTGCAAACCTGACACCAACAATGCGACAGACTCTGGCTCTTTGTCTCTGCGTCGCACTACTTTGCTGCCCCCCCCCCCCGAGGTTGGCTCCCCCTGATTTATGGTGAGACACACAATGTAGAGGCAATCTTAGCTCGAAAAGAAGCAGATCAGGAGGGACTCAATGAGTGCATTGAATGGAAAAAAGTGA
Source organism: Lissotriton helveticus (assembly GCF_964261635.1). NCBI lineage: Eukaryota > Metazoa > Chordata > Amphibia > Caudata > Salamandridae > Lissotriton > Lissotriton helveticus. Next base: position 810,625,019 of record NC_136070.1, read on the forward strand.
GCAGATGCTAATAGGAGTAGGGATTGAGGGACCTCTTACTCTGAATATACTCCCTGGTTAGACCGCACGACGCCCAGTTATTTTTCCTCTGTTATTTTTTCCTCCTTTACCTTATTGTCTGAAAGGATGTTCCCACACCATTAATTTACAACTGAGGTGTGCATTCCTTGTCGTGGGCATTTATCATTCGATGGAGCTTCACACTTATAATAAGTTTTGGTTTGGTCAATTTTCTTGTTCCTCCCTTCCCTCCTGATTTCAGTGGCCAGTTCTTCTCGTATTTTACCAGGGGCACTATTCTTTTATAGACGGCTATATGTGTGCTTTTATTAGTAAAGATAGTGTGATATATGGGAAATTTCCATACATCACACATTCTAAAGCTGGGCAGTACCGGTGGCATGAGGTTGGTTAATGATGATATCCATATTCAGCATGCTAACGTTGTGAAATTGGTTGTGCTCTTTGTGTTAGACCGGGTCCTCTTTTTAACAAAACGGGCCGGTGAGGGGTGACAGCGTTTTACATATTGTGTGCATGCACTTTATAATATACAATATAAAAACATTTTCTTTCACCTCCATAATGGGCCCCGCAGTAATTGTGGACATAAATAACATAACCCCCCTGGGTGTTGGTAGCAGTACCCTTCAAACACTAGATGTTGGTGATCGAATCAACTTTATTTAGATCTGGCCGTGTCGGGATTACCCGATCCAAAATGGCCGCCGCGCGCCAGGAGGCGCGATACGGTATGCGTCATCCTGGGGGTGTGGCTCCAGCCTGAGTTTAACCGCGAGGCAGTTGCAGGAAGGAGTGGGAGAGCAGCTTTTTGTGGTGGAGGGACTCGGCGTTGGTAAGGAGGGGCTGGAGTGAGAAGGGAGGTTGCGCGCCATGCCCAGGCCAGTTGGGAGAGAACGCAGCTTGTTTGAAGAACTGTTTGATGCTGTCGAGTCGAGTTTGTGGGCCTGGCGTAGGACAGTTAGAACCGGGCTTGTTTAAAGAGCGGGTTTGATGGCTCTTAGCCAAGGCAAGAAACTCTGAAAGAAGTTTGGTTTCTGCAGTTTGCATCGATGCATGATGCTGTAGTTACACTTGCGATAGAGTTGAGTATAATTTAAGTGTACAGTCCTAACGGTGGGGTTGACCCCATGCTGTGTGCTTGATTCATTCTGCAGGGGGCCAGAAATTGATTGAGCCACCAGAAGACACGTGATCTATAGACACGGGGTCTAGTGTTTCTGATGGTTGCGGGTATGCAGTAACTGGCAACCATCAGGTAATAGTGGAAACAGTCATTGTAGAGTCTGTGTGTCTCCTATATTTCTTTTTTTTATTGATGGTTCATTGCAATATACATCTTAAACAATTGAGTAAACACAAATAGAGCATTGGGACCATATATGTACATAAGACGACATAAATAGATAAATAGATACATAATTCCAAATAGATAAAAGTACAATTCCTAATGATAATGATAATGATAGGTGGCTGGAATACAATTAGGGCAATTAAATACAGATACAATATTAAAATTTAGTCAAGCTCTTTTCATACAATAGTTCTATCTTCCCTCCAATTCAGAATAGGTGCCCATATACGTCTTCCCATCTCGCGTTTTTTAACTCCTTTAAATTCATACAGACAGGACTCAATATAATGAATGCCAAGAAGTCTCGATAGCCACATCTGAAAGGAGGGGGCGTTTTCATCTTTCCAATTTGCAGTGATCAGTATTCGCATAACCGCTACTGACAAAAAGACAAGGGCTTCCACATCTTTTTCGAGACCCAATTTTGAGTCCGTGCCTATTAATACCAATGTTGGGGATAGGTCGATCTTATGACCTAGCAGCCCCTCGCAAAATTTGGAAATCTCCTCCTTGAGAGGGCCCAATCTAACACATGTGACAAACATATGAATTATGTCCGCTTGATGTGAGCCACATCTAGGGCAGCAATCGTCCTGTCTAACACCCCACTCAAATAATTTTGTCGGGGTATGATACAGCTTAAATATTGTCTTAAAGTGCTGAGCCCGTAAATTTGAGGTCCGAAAGAGTTTTTTATTCAGTTCTATAGAGAGATCCAGATCGACATTGGGGTTGTTCAATTTCCTGGCCCAGCCGCTTTCCTTTTTCTCAATGTCATCTTGAATCTTATCTATTAGTAAATTATATATTGTTTTAATCTTTCTACAGCCTCTGTCCAATACCTCCAGTACAGTAATATCTATTTTGGGCTTTAATTTAGGTCTTAGGCCTCGTAAGGTGCAGGCTATTTGTTCATATAGAAGCCAATGAGTGCGTGGAATGTTATATAGCTTTTGCAGATCCTCAAACCCTCCGATCTTATCTCCCTCCATTACATCTTCGATACTCTTAACCCCCATTCGCTTCCATTCCTGGAGATTCCTATCTGACCTCAATTGTGGAAAAAGACATGAATTTACCAGGAGGAGATATGAGTTTACTTTAGGGGCTTTATAATGTTTCAGGATGGTTTTCCACACTGACCAGGCCCCTAATAAGGTCTTAAAGCGTGCCTTTTTATAAAACCTGCGCTCAACTTCGCGGAGCAAAAGTCCTGTAGCATTTTTTTTTTCCTAACAACATTTCATAAAATGGGGGTGGACCTTGAGTCCCAAGATTGAGGTTCCCCTCGACAGGGTTGGTATTAATTTGGAGTAATATAGGCATTTGAATTAAAAGGCAAGACCAATGGTATAGTCTAAGATTTGGAAGTGTCATACCACCCCTCTCCCTTGGCAATGACATAAGATTGGTAGAGCGTCTAATCTTGCCATAGTGCCATATGAATTTTATAAAAACTGATTTCAATTTGTTCAATATTTTATCCTCTATCAAAAGGGGAATCGCCCTGAATAAGTACAGAACTTTTGGAAACATTGCCATCTTTATAGCGTTTACCCTACCAACCAGAGAGAGATGCAATACATCAATTCTTCTCAGTTCTGTCTCTATGTTTTTAATTAATGGGAGATAATTTTCTTCTACTATTTTTTCCACGGATGCATTAATTTTTACCCCCAGATAGACCGCAGAATCCACAAAACGGGTATCAGACTTAACAATATTTTTTTAACAGATTATTTGAGTCTTGGATTCGTTTAGAAGGTACCCAGAGCTCAGTCCAAAAGTCTTTGCCATTTCTACCAAAATGGGTAAAGTCTGTTGGGGATCCGTTGTAATTACGGCTAGGTCATCGGCATATGCTAATAATTTATTTGTAAATCTGTTAAATATCACCAGGGGAATATTTGGATTCTCTAGTATTTTCTGGATAAGGGGATCGATATATAAAGAGAACAAAATAGGGGAGCAGGGACAGCCCTGACGTGTCCCTCTCTTTATAGAAAATGTATTTGACTTTTCCCCCATAGCCACGACTCTCGCGATCGGGTCCATATACATGGCTCTAAGTGCCCTGATGATTTTCTCTCCAAAACCTCTACCTGCCAATATCCCCCAGAGAAAGCCCCAATCAACGCGGTCAAAAGCTTTCTCTGCATCCAGCAGGATCATGGCAACTTTCCCCCTCGTGGCAGTCTGGGCGTCAAACAGACGTATAGCTCTACAGGTATGGTCGGTTGTCCCCCGACCAGGGACAAACCCGTGCTGCCACGGGGAGACAAGGTCGCCAATGATCCTGCCCAGCCGCTTAGCCCAGATCTTTGAGTAGAGCTTAGTGTCGGCATTGATCAGGTATATCGGCCGATATGAGCCCGGCTTCTCCGCCGGCTTGCCCTTCTTATGAAAAATTATAATGTTCGTTTCCCTCCATGAATCGGGCACAACACCAGAGTACAGGATACCATTAAAGAGATCAACTAACATTGGTACAATCTCACGCTCTAGGGCCTTGTACATTTCCAGGGGTATCCCATCTGGGCCAGCAGCTTTACCTGAAGCTAATTCCCGCAGGTCAGTCAACACTTCTCCATAGGATATATCTTTATCGAGGTCCGTTCTAGTTAACTCCTTCAAAGAGGGGCCCTTATCTGGGTAATTTTGACCTTGCTTGTTCCCATCTTGGGCAAGGCCAAAAAAAGTGAGAACCGACTGCAATGGTAGATGGGCAATTGTTGAAATGGAGCTAGGTTTCTCAATTTGTGTAATCTATGGGTCAAATGATGATGATCCTGAAATATTTGACTATCTGGAAACAGAGCTGGCCGGCTGGCCCACTCCCGTGGTGGTTACAGGAGACCTCAATATTTCTATAGACTGGGGTAATAATACATCATATGAAGGACGGAAACCCAGAGTTTTCAGATCTGTTGAGGCTCTCATTAGATCACACGGGTTGGTAGATGTATGGCAAACAAAAGAACCCCAGAACCCAGGATATACATATTTCTCAAATCCGGCTCAGAAATATTCAAAGCTAGACTATGTCCTGATATCTAACCCAGAAATAGAGAAGGTTGGGATCATCAAACTCACAAGAGTGTTTTCTGACCACAACCCTCTGCTGCTTAATTATGACTTGGGAAGAGGGGAGAGAACTAAAACCTCTTGGTCTTTTGAAAGACGATTGTTAGCAGATGATAGGTTTCTTGATCATATGAATAAGTGGGCGGAAGAATACTTTGCAGTAAACAGGTACAGTGCATCACGGAATGGAGTCTGGGAGGCTTTTAAAGCTGCGCTGAGAGGTGAGACGATTAGCTGCTCTTCAAGACTCAGAAGGGAAGATAGGATGGAGGTAGAGAAACTTATGGGTAAACTCTCCATTGCGGAAGCACAACATATCGCAGTTATCGCCATTGGAGGAGATGGTGACGAAAGCCATAATGTCTTGTTGACCATTAAAGCGAATATACAGAGGGAAGTAACACAAAGGGCAGTAAGGGACTTTCAAATATCTAGAGTAAAGAGGTATGAAACAGGAGAGCAAGCGGGTAGAGCCCTTGCACTTCGGTTAAGACAAGAAAAGTCAAAAAACCACATTGCACGTATTGACGAAAATGGTAACACATACACAGAAACTAAGGATGTTTTAAAAGTATTTCATAATTTTTATAAAGAACTATATGATGTGTGTCTCCTATATTTCTATGTTGCTGTTTTGTACATCTGTGTACCTACAAAGTCCCTCGCAGAGGGCTCACATCCTTTCACCGCTGTGTTTGTGTTTTTAAATGTCACTACAGGTCCTGTGAACCAACAAAAGTAAAGATTGGAAAGACAGAACACCATTTTTGCCCTGAAGAAGTTGCTGGAGTATGTAGCAACGAAACATGTTGGCATTCGGCATTCAGAAAAAGAATTATGGTATATTGGTAACCATTTTTAACTGGGAAGTCTTGCAGCATCAGAATAAAGTTGATAAGCCAGCAAGCCATACCACATTTTAGCAGTGAGAACCGAGTGTTTTGGTTATCCCAGGGGCTCTAGGTGTACATATTCTCACAGTTTGTTATTAATGGACATATAGGTTTAGTTCACTACTCTTTCACTACACCATTATTAGTTTGGGAAACTGCCACTTTGTTTTTTTCTGTTTTTTAACTTCTTTACACACAACAAAGAGAGTGGCCGATGATGAGAAGTGGGTAAACTGGCAATTGCCTGCCAGGAACCCCCTCGGGTGTTGCTACCGTGCAGTACTCTCTCTTTGTTCACTTTATTAGACACCTTTTAGAGTGGGATTAGACCTGGTTGCGACATTTTATTGTAAAAAAACCACACCATGACCCAATAGAATAGTATTAATAAACACATCTAGGGGGTTAGTATAGTTTGTTATCTAACCCTTTCAGTGGGTTTATGATCATAGGTGTGAGGTAGGTGAGGCCCTTATTGTTGATTATTGGTTGAGTGGGGGCCGGCCTCTCCCTTTGTTTCCCCTAGTGCTCCTATTGATTGTACGTCCCCCTGATTTAGACCGGCTCCTGGTCGCTGCCCCGCAATCAACACTAATACTTTACCTCACCCTTCTCAATCTCAAACATATGTAGCATCTGCTGCGGCTGGAGGCCACTCAACTTTGAATGGGGTAAATGATGCCGGAGCCTTTAGACCAGTTGTCAATCACCATGTTAAATCAAGGAAAGTCCAAATAGAATTCTCCACCTTCCACCAGAAGCAACTCCACTGGTAATAGTTCTCAAGAATGTACCACCTTTGTCACCCAACAAGGAGGAAAACTTGCCGCAGTTAAGGAATAAAACGATACACTGGCTAGTAAAAGCCACGGATCGGCCGAAAAGTGAAGACTTATTTCGGAACATGAATAATGTTGATAATGTTGAAGGAGTTTCATGGGTGGGCATCCAACCTAAAACGGACTTAGGCGATTGTGTTGTTGTCAATTTTCAAAATAGGTAATTGGTTCATTCCCTTGTGGACAGGCTCTTCTGGAGCAGTAACTCCAGTGGCCTTATTGTGGCGGTACTCCTTGGATATTTTTACAAACCAAATTCAGTCATAGAGCAGAGGTCACATCATATAACTTGTAGTGCTCTGCATAATTTTGCTATTCCAACTTTTAATCATTTTTCCCCTCTTGATCACATGGAATGACTGTACTATAGGGCGCAGGGATCTGCTTTGACTATTGACTGTGACCAGGACAAGATAAATGCCAAGGGTAGTACCGGCGTGTTTGTTAAACCGTTGTTTAATATCTGGCCCATGTAGGCAGTCCTGTCCTCTCTGATTCAGCAAGGATATCATTGGTGGAATCTGATAATATTCCACCAGTTGAGCAGGCCCAATAGTCAAAGACCCTTTACACAGCCCAGAAATCCCAGGGCGACTGTGAGATAATTGCTCATACAAGTAATGAGGGAGCACCTCTCAGTCATAATAGAACAATTGTTCATGGTAGCCTATTTTGGAATATTGCTGGCTTGTCGAACAAGCTGAAATCTGACCCATGGCTTGATTTCATAAAAGATTATAGTATCAAATGCCTCCAAGAAACCTGGATGAGAGAGACAGTTTATATTAACGATTTTGCCTCCATACATACTCCGGCCAATGCAGCTCAGGGTGGCCATCTTTTGGGTGGCTTTTTAACTTTGGAAGCGACCACACTATCAGACAGAGTAGGTAAAACCCAGCTCCATTCCCCATATCTTCAAATTATTGATATTCTCTTCAAAAAGAATGTTACGCTGGTCGTTGTTAATTTTCATCATAATAATTTTATTTCAAAACAATACTGCCAATGCGTGGGGAGTCTGTTAGAAGCTTGACTCGATCACCTGCTGCCTGACAGAACGGCGGAGGGGGGAATATTTACATACCTATTCTAGCCTGTTTTTAACTGCCTGTCCTCACTATTTTTAAAACCCAATTTTTAACTGTGTTTGTCTATGCTGCATTTCGAGCACTGTCCACTTTGTTCTAAATTGCTTACTTGCACAAACGAACCGTTGAAGTGCCCAGCTACATAGAGGCTTGTCTTCCGCCCCGGTCAAACCGCAGCGACGTGCTGTTTGAGTGGAGGGCGGAGCTGACAACACCTGAATTCAACGCATAGCATTTCTGGCCAAAAAGGGGGCGGAGCTGCACTTCTGCTTGCCCTCTTAAACCGCAGTGCCAGCGCGCGCGCAGTGGAGCGTGGTGAATCTGTGAGAAGCTTGACTCGATCACCTGCTGCTTGACAGAACAGCAGAGGGGGGAATATTTACGTGGCTGTCCTAGCCTGTTCTTAACTGTCTGTCCTCACTATTTTTAAAACCCACTTTTTAACTGTGTATGTCTTTGCTGCATTACGGGCACTGTTAACTTTGTTCTAAATTACTTACTTGCACAAATGAAGCGTTGAAGCGCCCAGCTACATAGAGGCTTGTTTTCTGCCCCGGTCCAGTGCTTTTTGAGTGGAGGGCTGGGCTGACAACACTTGAATTCGCGGCATAGCATTTCCGGCTGAAAAGGGGGCGGAGCTGCACTTCAGCTTGTCCTCTTAGAATGATGTGCCAGCGTGCGCACAGCAGGGGCGTGCTGCTGGCGCGCCAAATGCGCATCTAAGGCAAGCCCGTCTGCGCCCGTCCGAGACCAGGGGCCAGAACACCTGTTCCACATGGGAAAGAATAAAAAAGCCTGTTGCGCTACTCAAGAGAAATACTTCTTGGGTTAGCCACCCATACCTCATTTAAACCAATCTCAGGTTGTATTGAAGGATCCTTCTCTTGTACACGGTGCAAATGGATCAGTCTAACCCCGCACAAGCAGCCACAAGGAGAAATGGATAATCACAGTGAGCTTAACTGTATCTATTTCAATGCCAGGTCAGTGCTGAAACACGCACTGGAGATCTGGGACACTATTAAAGAGACAGACCCAGACTTGGTCTTTATCACCGAGACCTGGCTTAGTGAGAGCAACTGCCCAGACATCGCCAACACCCTGCCCCCCCCCCCCCCCCCCCGAGTACAAAATACTCAGACAAGATAGACTTGGACGGAAGGGCTGGGGTCTAGCAATCCTATTTAAAGATCATATCACCTGCTCCCCCACCACAATAGGTCAAGCGGGAGAGTATGAATTACTGTCATTCTAATTATCTATCGGGAACCACACACTATTAGGAGTAGCTGTGATCTATAATCCCCCAGGCTATCAGGCTGACTTCAGCACCAAATTGCTCACTGAACTATTGCCCGCATGTATAAAATACATAAATTATTTGGTCATTGGAGACTTTAATGTTCATTATGAAAAAACTGGTAACACAGCAACAAGTCACCTTGAAAATGACATGACCATCCTTCAACTAAAACAATGGATTAAGGGACCTACACACATTGCAGGGCACACACTAGATCTTCTGTTCTTTAACATAGAAGATATTATAGTTAGAGATTAAAGCAGTCACATGGACTGATCGTACATTAATTAGGTTTACTCTCTCCACACATGTGAAATCAGCAAGAGCCACCAAATGCATGCACGAAACATACAGAGCATGGAAATTGGTATCACCGGACTCATTCCACCACCACTTTTCTCCCAATAACCTAGCAAGTCTGGAGAAACTATCCCCCCACCAGAGGCGCACTTCTCCTTGAAACCAAAATGCTAGACCAATTTGCACCGAAAACCAAATCCAAACCCAAGAAAACAGTATCTGAAAAGTGGTATACGGTAGAACTTATGACGCTGAAAAAAGATTGTAAAACATTGGAACACAAGTGGCGGATGTCCAGACTGGACTCTGACACATGAGCGTACAAAACATAACTCAGGGGCTATACACACGCAATCAAGAAGACAAAAAAGGCATATTTTACACAACGGATTCATGAGAACACAAATTCGTCAAACGAGCTCTATAAAATAGTACGCGAACTATGCAAACCAACCTGCATGTCTCAAACTCTGCCGCCCTCAGTAGACCGCTCTGAAAAATTAGTAATTTCTTCACAGATAAAATAGATATGATCTATTCGTCGTTTAACAACATCCCCCCACAAAATACCATCAACTGGGAAAATACTGACCCTCACGTAGACAGTCCTGCGCATTTAGATAGCTTTGCCCCTTTTACAGAAAACAAAATTGCCACAGCAATGGAGGAAGTCAGATCTGGATCCCTGCTCGACCCATGTCCGCACTTTATTTTCTCACAACTTACACCTATTCTGTGCCCTTACATCACTCAGCTGCTTATGCAATCTCTGAAGACAGTGGCCTTTCCAGAGTTCTGGAAACAAGCCTTAGTAACGCCATTACTGAAAAAGGTAGGATCTGATGTTAACAATCCAGCCAACTACAGGCCAATTTCACAGCTTCCCCACCTCTCCAAGGTTCTGGAGAAACTTGTCAATAGACAGCTAGTCAACTATCTAGAATCAAACGAGCTGCTGGCAACAGCACGGGGGCAACCCTCCTGGTGTCCTAGACAATGTAGGATCACTGTTAGATCAGGGAAAGGCTGTAGCCCTGATCCTGTTAGACCTATCGGCGGCTTTTGACGCGGTCTCTCACCAACTTCTACTGGAATAACTGCATGAAAGGGGGATACATGCTAAGGCTCTGAAATGGTTGAGCTCAATCCTATGTAACAGAACCCAAACTGTACAGCTGGGTACCTTTTCGTCCACTCCCCAAAAATTTTAATTGTGGCGTTCCGGAGGGAGCATCCCTAAGCCTCACATAATTTAACGCCTATGTTTCATCCTTGGCAAAGATTGGCACGAAATGGGGTTTTGGAATTTGCTCCTATGCGGACAACACCCAACTGACAATAGGCATTGGAAATCAGCATGATGACACCAGAACCAAACTCAATAATTGTCTTACTGAGATGGCAACCTGGATGTCAGAACATTGCCTAAAGTTCAATGCGGAGAAATCAGAAATTCTGCTTCTTGGCGGAGCCAATCACATCTGGGATTCTTCCTGGTGGCCACCCTCATTGGGCATGGCGCCAGCACCAAAACAGTGTGTCAAAAACCTGGGCATCACCATTGACAACACCCTGTCAATGAAAGGCCACGTGCGAATCCTGTGTGGTAGAAGCTTCGCCACCCTGAAGCTCCTAAAAAGACTATTTCCATGGATCCCTCTGGACAGCAGGAGAACCATCACGCAGGCACTGCTAGTCAGCAGGTTGGATTACGGAAATGCACTTTTTGTCGGCATGCCAGATTATCTTTTTAAACGCCTGCAGGTATTACAGAATGCAGCAGCTAGACTGGTGTGCAATGAGAGTAGATACAGCTCCGCGACAAAATGTCTAAAACACCTCCACTGGCTGCTAATGCGCCAAATATCACGTTTTAAACACCTAGGACACGCCCATCGGGCACTCGACCGCACAGGCCCCAAGATTCTCCAGAATAGAATCAAATTCTATACCCCACCCAGATGCCTACGGTCACGCTCTTTAGCACTAGCTGAGACCAAAAAAATCAGTAGGAGCAGTACAGGTGGACGCTCTTTTCGCACCTTGCAGCACTGCATTGGAATGAGCTTCCGTTGGAGTTACGACTAACCGACGAATCTATTACGATCAGGAAGAAACCTAAAACATATCTATTTCCCTAACCCCGCTGTCTGCCGCTGCCCCATCAATCACATGTTTCACCACTTCTCTGCTACTCCTAGCGCCGTGATATCTCAATGGGATGAATGTCGGGCTTTATAAATAAATAAATAAATTGCAGAAGACTTAGAAAATTCACTGAACAGACACATACAAGAGCTAAACAAAGGTTTTATTGTTCTTTAGGGAGGTAATTTTAATTGTAAATGATGTCCCTTATCAAAGCAATCTGCATGCTGTTTACTAGATGGGGCTAAATATGGCGTTGCCACTTTTTTCATAACCCTTGTGGGAATATTTTTAATTAGTTGCTTTCAATTTTCTTTTTCTATTTCCTCACAATAGATCTTATTCAACTATTAGGCCCGGGTCTTGATTCCTTTACGGGCAGAGGTCAAGGCACTCCAATTGATCTCATTGCCCTTTCTGAATATTTTAAACCCCAATCTGTGGCTTTTAGCATTCTTAAGGTTTGTTTCAGTGACCACTTTCCATTGGCTATTTATTTAGAGACCCAAACTGGCATTACCTCAGGGAGAGATAAACTACGCCCCATAACTTATAACAACAAGCATTGGAAATGCAATAGGTCTCGCAGCATTAGAGTTAGTGCTTTTAGAATTGTTTATGGTTTTTTTTGTAAATCTTAAGCATTTTTGTTTCCTGTAGCCAATGCTAAAGAATAAAAAAAAAAAAAGCCATAAACATTTCTAAAAGCTCTAACTCAAATGCTCCGAGACCTATTGCACTGTGTGAGGGTGAGGGGTTGAGGGTGAGGGGTTGAGGGTGAGTGAGGGTGAGTGAGGGTGAGTGAGGGTGAGTGAGGGTGAGTGAGGGTGAGTGTGAGTGAGGGTGAGTGAGGGTGAGAGTGGGTGAGGGTGAGTGAGGGTGAGTGAGGGTGAGTGAGGGTGAGTGAGGGTGAGTGAGGGTGAGTGAGGGTGAGTGAGTGAGGGTGAGTGAGTGAGGGTGAGTGAGGGTGAGGGTGAGGGGTTGAGGGTGAGGGGTTGAGGGTGGGTGAGGGTGAGTGAGGGTGAGTGAGGGTGAGGGGTTGAGGGTGAGTGAGGTTTTTTTTTTTTTTTTTAAAGGCACAAGCAGGCTCTTTGGAGCAAGTATACTGCATTCCTCTTTCCTATAAACGCTGACACTTTGAAGTTAGCCTAGAGCAAAATAAAAAGCTTCCCATGTAAACACAGCTTGACATTTTATTTGGGTGAGTAGTTTATGTATGTCCTGGAAAATACCTTAAGAAATGGGTCGAAAACAGAGTTGCCTCTTAAGTATCATCAACACATTTATTTCAACAAACCAGTTTTAACAGGCTGGGTTGCGTATTAATATTTTTTGGAGTCAAAGGATGTACAGTCTGTGCCAAGTTTTGCTGTTTACAATACATGGTGAAGTCGGGGAGCTGGTAAACTGTGCACGAGGGGCATGCGTGATTCGTAAATGCTACAGCAGTGAGAGTGAAGACAACCAATGAGAGACGACTAGGTCCGTGCACTGGGAGACGGTGTGAGTATCGCAGCCAATGGGAAGCCAAAAAGGCCCTGCTGGCTCACGAGAAGCAGGCGTGAACTGCTGTGCGATTGGCTGAAAGGCTCATGAAGATCGCCGACAACAGCAACCGATACACGAGGAGTAGGCGTGCAGGGCTTGTGACTGGGGCAGGGGAGGGGCTTGCGGGCGGCTTCCCTAGGAAATTGACGTAGCTGTAGATTCAAAATGGCCGCCGGGTTTACGTGCGGTCATTCACGTCCTTGCAGTATTACAGCTCCACAATGTATCTCATGTTCGCTCTTTATTATTTCTAGCGGCTGAGTCGGGTCGGGTTGGGCCCTTTTTACTCTGCCATTGTAGATTCCTTGCTAGCTCTATGTTTGCGGGAGGGGTTAGGGTTGCAAGGCTACTGCTGGCATTTAGAATGTATTTCGAGTTAAGTTTTCATACTGCTCCAAAAGCACCCGGAGTTAACGTGTTTTCACTGCTCGCTTTTCAGGTAGTTGTACAAGTGCGCCCCCAAAAATCCCAGTGCATGAATTCTTTCTCTTTGCTAAGTAAAAAAACAAGCCTTTCACCGTAACACGGCTGGCAGGGGAGGGGGCGGAGAGGGGAGAGGTGCGACACGGCAGTAGGAGGAGGAGGGGGGAGGAGAGTAGGGGAGGCACGGCCTAGCAGCAGGCAGGCAGGGGAGGAGAGGAGGAGGGGGGAGGAGAGTAGGGGAGGCACGGCCTAGCGGCCGTGCAATCAAGTAGTGAGGGGGCGGAGCTGGGGGAGGCTGTGAGAGAGAGTAGGCAAGGCAGGCGGCTGGGGGCATGTGCACGCGCTTTTAAGCTCAATGCACATGCGCATTGAGCTTAAAAGTCACGGGCACTGCAAGGAATCGCCACGATTCCTTGCAAGTTAGATAAAGTCTGGATGAGCCCCTATAGTCTCGCTTGCTCGATGCGCATGCGCATCGACAGGCGAGACCTAAAAATGAGGGACTATTGCGTAAGTGGGCTACTGTTGATCGAGATTCCGTTCTTCAACGGATTCTGACCACTTATATGAGACAAATTTTAGAGTGCCTGGAAGATAGTGCAAATCCCCCATCCATGTTAACAGCTTTTGCAGTAATAACTGAGACCATTAATGCTGCTTTACGAAGTTACAACAGATCAAGACCCAGGAAGCAATGTAAATGGTTTAACAGTGACTGTTCACAATCTTATAATTTTGTGATGGCACTGAAAAAAAAACCAGGGCCAACTTAGTGGTAAAACATCTTCGAAACAAATATAAACAGGCTGTAGGGAGACGTAAACTGGATATAAGAAAAGAGGCCTGGGAACAACTGCATGTAGCATGTCAAAATAAAGATCCCAGACTATTTTGGAAAACTATCAACTCTGATTTCTCCCAAAGCTCCCACAATAGCAGCATTGATGCCACAATTATGCCTGATGCATGGGTACAGCAGTCTATATAGTGCCAACAATAAGTACATAAGTACTGTCCCACCCTACATTATGGGACCTTAGAGCTGGTTCAAGCAACACTCAATGAAGTTGAAAGGGCATTAAATCAAACCGTAAAGAATAATGCACCTGGCCCTGATGGCGTCCCCGCCGATTTGTTTTTGACCAACCCCGCTATGGCTCCCTTTGCTGACCAATATTCTAAGTTGCATAGCATCCCAGGCCTCCAAAACCATGGGGGGGCTGGGATAATAATAGTACCCATTTAAAAAAAAAAAAAAAAGAGGATAGGTCGGACCCAAAATGTTATCGGCCCATCTCATTAATTGACTGTACTTGTAAATTGATGGGTAGGGTCATATTAGAAGGGTTGGAGGCCAACCGAAAGCTGGAAGTTTTCGGATGTACAATATGGCTTCAGTAGGGGCCTGGGAACCATCAAACAATGTCTTAATCTGCACCTGGTCATAAGCAAGTACACAATAGTTAAGCCCGGATCTCTTTATCTCGGGTTCATGGATCTTACACCAGCTTGTGACTGGGTGCAGAGGGGGAGATTATGAGAAAAATGCTGGATCTGTGCACTGAACCATCTTTAGTCCATTTGTTTTCTAAAATGCATCAAGATGGGACTGAGAGGGTCAGCTACGGAGTGGGTGGGGAACTCTGCTCAAATCAAAATGAAGCGTGGGGTTCGTCAAGGCTGTGTCCTTGCCCCCTTTTTATTTTGCCTGTATATTAATGATTTAGAAAGTTACATTAATCATGGGAATGTGGATGCCCCCAAGATAGGTAACAGAAACCTCCTGCCATTACTTTATGCCGATGACTGTGTCCTAATGTCTAGAACCAGGTTGGGCCTACAGAAGTTAATGACCAGGTGTAATGATTTTATGAAAGAACTGGGTTTAGGGACCAACAAAGCTAAATCTTATACCATGGCGGTGGGTAAATACCCCACCATTTTAAAATCATGTTTTATTAACAATGAAAAGCTGTCCTATGTCCCAACTTTTTCGTACATGGGAATCCCGTTCAATTAGAAAAGCACCTGGCACCATCTAGTTGAAACAAGGGTCAGTAGTTTTAATCAAAACCTGGAGGCCGTATTTAGGTTCACCAAGAAATTAGTCTCAAGACCGATCAATTATAATTGATATTTATAAGGATCGCTAGTGCTCTGTTATCTTGTATGGGGCTGGAGTATGGGGCTCTTGTAATCCGGCGCGGATCCAAATAGCTGGGAACAACTTTATGAGACGTTTGTTGACAGTCCCCAATAGTCTTCCAGCAACTCTTTGTCATGGTAAACTTGGTTTGACCCCTTTGTCTTTTCGCATACAAACTGCACCAATTTTACTGTGGTACTCAATTTCGGGCGAATCAAGAGCCAGCCTTTAATCGCAGAATTATTTTAGACTGTTTTAAACTTGATTACATGTTGAAGATTCCTCAGCTCAGTTACATAAAAAAAAAAAACAGATGGAGATGTTGGCGTATTGTTTTTATAATCCAGCGAATATTACCAGGATCCCAAAACCTAAATTGAAAAAGGATCTCTTGACCTGTCTAAAGTCTTCTTGTGAGCACCTAGAGATGGTAAAAAGAGTGTTTTGGAACACTCACTTTTAGGATGTTCTCCAGGTGTTGAGCCTTGTCTCTCTTTTTATTTTCAGTCATATTACATAGTTTTGTCTTATCAGATACCGGTTTGGCATCTCGCACATTTTGGTCTCTTATTCCCGCCGAAGCCTATTACGATGCTAAACTGGATCTGTGCCCTTGTGATTCCAAGTCTATACAGAGTACGCTTAATTTTGTGATCTTTTGTCAACTCTATATCAAGCCAAGGCATGATTTTATTATCCCTCTTTTAATGATTTTAAACATTTGGAAGTGCCGGGCAGCTTTATATCATCTCCAGCTTGTAAATGATGAATTCACTTGTTTATTGATTTATAGATACATTTCTGCAGCTGTACGTTTACGTAATATTGTTGGGAAATGATCTTCTTTGTCCTGTTTTAATGATTTATCTTTGAATTTTATGGCCCACAGGACGGGGGTTCCTCATGAAGTTTATTATATACTGTTTCTAGTTTATGCTGCTATTTTGTAGAAATACTAATTTATTGAATTACTACTACATCCTGACTATGAATTACTACTATTTTGAAGTATATGATCCATTGTCTGTATTATATGTTCAAGTCAGGTTTTAAAAAACATGTTTTTGAGGATGCATTCTTTAATGGCTGCAAGTCAGCCGAATAAAGATATTTGACTGACTGATATGAAAAGCAGAAACTACTTTGGGAAGGAATCTGGGATTGGTGCGAAGAACTACCCTATCTTTATGTAGTTTAAAGAAGGGTTCTACTAAGGTTAACGCCTGTAGCTCACCAACTCTCCTTAATGAAGTGATTGCAATGAGGAAGGCGACCTTCCATGAAAGAAACTGTAAAGGACAATTGTGTAATGGTTCAAAGGGTGGGCCCATACATCTTGTAAGCACAACGTTTAGATTCCATACTGGTGGCAGAGGGATTCTTGGTGGTATTACTCTTTTTAAGCCCTCCATAAAGGTTTTAATGACAGGAACTTTGAATGAAGATAAATGCTGTCTATTCTGCAAATATGCAGCTACTGCTGCAAGTTGCAAATGAATAGATGTGTAAGCTAGCCCCCATTTCTGTAACTGGAGAAGGTAACAGATAATGTTCTGAACAGAAGCATCTAGGGGAATCATTTTGTTTTTGTTACAATAGATAACAAATCGTTTCTACTTTGCTGCATAGCGAGCTCTGGTGGTAGGTTTTCTTGCTTCTCTCAGAATAGTCATACAGTCTGGTGGCAAATTTAAATATTCAAACTCTGACTTCAGGAACCAAAACGCTAAGTTGAGGTCCTTGGGATTTGGATGCTCGATTTCTCCAGGGTTCTGAGTGAGAAGACTGGAGGTGAGATGTAGCTTTTGATGTGGAACTACTGATAGTTCTAACAGGGTGGTGTACCATGGCTGACAGGCCCATGAGAGAGCTACCAAAATCAGTGTGTGTGATGTTTACCTGAGTTTCCGAACCAGAAACGGAAGTACGGAAGTAGTGGAAGAGGCGGAAAGGTGTAGGCAAATATCCCCGAACAATTCATCCATAGGGCATTTGCTTTGGATAGAGGGTGTGGGAACCTGGAGGCGAATTTTGGGCATTGTGCGTGGTCTACAGTGGCAAACAGATCTATTTGCGGGCATCCCCACTGTTGAAAGTATAGAGGAGAACTTGGGAATGAAGCACCCACTCGTGTATTCACTGCTTCCATCTGCTGAGGAGATCGGCAATTTGATTGTTCACTTCTGCCAGAAGGTGAATTTTGTAATGGGTTGCCCATTTCCAAATTATTGGAGACAGGCGTGAGAGTTGGAGAGTGTGCGAGTGTTTCACTCCCTATTTTTGTACATAGTACATTGCAGTCATGTTGTCTGTGCGGACTAGGACAACTTTGCCTGTGAGAAGAGACTGAAAAGCTTTCAGCGCTAGAAATACTGCTAGATGTTCTAGATAGTTGATGTAGAGACGCTTGTGTTTTGTCATCCCAGAGACCCTGAATTGTGCAATGATGGAGATGTACACCGCAACCTATGAGAGATGTGTCTGCTTTTAGCACGATTAGTAGAACTGGGTCGATGAAAGTCTGCCCTTTTGTGGGTTCCACCACTGCTGAGAGCGATGGGTGCGGCTGTCTACAAACACTAGATCTGTGAATTGACCCTGTGACTGATTCCATTGATGTGCTAAGCATTCTTGTAGTGGGCGCATGTGTAGTCTTGTATGAGACACTATTGCAATGCATGACGCCACAATTCCTAAAAGGCGCACAAAAGTCCAGACTGGCAAGGAATGGTCGATTTGGAACTGCAGCAATAGAGTCTGGACATTGCACATTCTGGTTGCATTGGGAGTGGCTAGAGCTGTGTGAGTGGCTTCTAGATATGATTGTATTTGTGAGGGCTGTAAGTGAGACTTTTGCATGTTGAACCTGAAACCCAATTGGTGGAGTAGGTGTAGCATGGTCCTTGTGTTCTAGAGACTGATGGTGTGTGCAGTCGTCTAGGTACGGGAAGATGTGAATTTGTTGTCTTCTGAGATGAGCTGCCACTACCGCTAAACATTTGGTAAACACTCTGGGAGCTGTAGTTACTCCGAATGGGGGTACCTTGAACTGGTAGTGTTTGCCTGCTATCACAAATCGGAGATATTTGCGATGAGCTGGAGGAATGGTGATGATAAACAGGCATCTAATTCTAGAATAGACGTAAGATTGCCTTGCTGTAGAAGTGGAAGTACTTGTTGAAGTGTTACCATATGGAAGTATACTGACAGTATGTAGTAGTTTAACACTCTGAGATCCAAAATTGGTCTTAAGGAAGCGTCTTTTTAGGGTATTTGAAAATAAAGAGAGTAAACCTATGAACCTTGGTACTGTAATGGAACTGGTTCTATGGCTCCTTTGTCTAAAAGAGATTGCACCTCTTGTTTAAGTAACTGTAAGTGGTCTGACAACAGTTCGTGAATGCAAGGTGGGATTTTTGGAGGATTGGTGGTAAGCTCCAGGCAATAACCATGTTGGATAATGTTAATCACCCATTTTTTTTTTTTTTTTTTAAATTTGTTTTATTGTTGCATCAGAGTATACGGTACAGTGCAAATAAGCCGTTGACGTGGCCTCAACATTCAGCCATGCGTGCAACGCGTTTTTGTTTATACAACTGGTACACATATCCATTTCCTCCAGAAATCAGTACATATCATGCAACCATGTTTGCAGGTCAGAAGACAGTGAGCCTACATAGCCAGGAGGACAGTGAATGATAACAGGAATATAAAGTCCCGTCTCAAATGGCGTTGGATCGGGGCCTGTTCAGTCCATATAATGGTGTTACCAGAAAACAGGGGGGGACAAAACTGTGGGGGGGAAGCATGTGGGCGCTAGCGTGGTCGAAATACCGGTGATGGGCGCCGGGGGGGGGGGGGGGGGGGGGGAAACGGATCCAAGGAGCTATTCAGCCTGCGCTCTAGAAGGGTGGGAATTCTATCAGGATGCAGGGGGTATCCGGAACCTGCCCCAGGGAGGGGGACAACAGACAGATATCAACGGTCTTCTCCGGCCGGGGGGGGGGGGGGGGGAGGAGAAGGTGGGTCGCCCACTCGCGTGGACTGTCGAAAACTGTAGAGGAGCATGGCCCATTCCATGGATATGGGAAATTTACGTGCACCCCTGGCTTCTTCTTCTCTAAGAGCATCCTCTTCCGCCGCCGCCCATTTACTGACCGCCCCCGTCCATGCTGCTATAGGGGGACCTTCCGGGGATCGCCAGCGCATGGCTATGCATCTGTTCGCCAGCAGGAGCGCTAAGGACACGAAGCGTCTATGTACTGGGGCTTGCTTAGGGACATGGAAGATGCCTAATGCGCTAGATTCCCAGGTGGAGAGTGTAGTGAGACCTGTCAGGTCTGACAGTGTGTTGTGTACCGCTTGCCAAAAGGGGTGAAGGTTTGGACAGCTCCAGAACATGTGGCGAAAGTCTGCAGCAGGGGAGCAGCATCTGGGGCATAAGAATGGTGTGGAGGGATAGAACTTCTGTAATCGCGCTGGGGTGAGGTACGCCCTGTGTAGGATATAGTATTGAATGTTCTTGAAGCGGGCGTTCCTAGAGACGCGTTTAGGGGCCTCGAGCGCTTTGGCCCACTCCGAGTCATGTAGTGCGCGACCTATGTCCTCCTCCCATGTAGCCCGCAAGGTCGTCAGAGGTGCGTGTGAGAGTTCCCGGATGGATTTATACAGCCAGGTGACTAAATGGCATCCCACCCCCATACGCAGGACAGCGTGTATTACTGGATGCGTGTCTGGCTCGCCAGTACGGAGGTTAAAATGGGGCCGGTATCCATCAACCAGCTGGCGATATCTGAGGAATTGGCCCGGGGGGAGCCCGTATTCAGCGGTCAGGCGGTCAAGTGATTTCAACTGGCCTTCCTCAAAGAGCGATTCTAGATCCATGATGCCACAGCGCGACCATTCGGTAAAGAGCGGAGCCGTGAAGTAGGAGTCTTGCCTGGGGCTGCCTATCAGTGGTAACAGCGGGGAGTACGGAGGTCTATTAGGGGACATTCGGTGGATCCGCATCATGCACCGGCGCGCTATCGCCACCTGGAGGGGGTACGTGCGCCGTGGCTTGGTGCCCGGGAGAAGAAGACGGGTGAGTTCCGGGGTTGCGATTCTGCCAGTCGTGGTGACAGTCTCCTGAGGGTAACGGTCCGCTGTCCAGTATGACAGCCATTGGAGTTGTGCCGCGAGGAAATATGACTCGAAGGACGGAGCTCCGAGACCTCCCATCGTCGTAGGAAGTTGGAGGGTTTTCAGGGCGACCCTATGGCGGCCCTCGCCCCAGATAAGGGTCCCTAGGAGGGAGTCTACGTCGCGGAAGAAGGATCTGGGTGGTATTACCGGCAAATTCGTGAAGTGGTAAAGGAGTCGAGGGAGCATTATCATTTTGGCCAGCGCTATCCTTCCTATCGGGGCCAGTGGGAGCTTACTCCAAAAAGCGACCGCTGGGCGCAAGCTGGCAAGTGCCCTGCGATGATTCCCCTCGAAAAGGTCAGCTGGGGAATGGTACAAGCGGACACCAAGGTATCGGGGGGCTTCCGCGGACCATAAGAGGGTATGCGCTCCGAGCCCGACTTCCCGGGGGGGCAGGTTCGGGTGTAAGGGGTAAACTGTGGACTTGTCCCAGTTCACCTGTAGTCCCGAGGCCTCTGCGAAGTCCGCCAGCGTCGTCCCTATAGGGGTCATGTCCGTTTCGATGTCTCGGACGTATATGAGGAGATCATCCGCATACATGGATACGCAATGCGTGCTGTCTGCAATTGGGATGCCCCATTCCACACCTTCCTGACGGAGCCGAACCGCCAGCGGTTCGACTGCTAGCGCGAATAAGAGAGGCGACAGGGGGCACCCTTGTCTTGTGCCTCGCCGAACTGCGAACGCTGGCGATATACGTTTCCCGATACGTATCCGCGTGGTCAAGTCGGTATACAAGAGGCGTGTGTACGCTATGAGCGTCGGGCCGATGTTTAGGCGCTGCAAGACTGAGAAGAGATAGGGCCAGGTGAGGGTGTCAAACGCCTTCTCCAGGTCCATAATGAGGCAGGCGGCGCGAGGAAATCTGTCACGTATCTGGTCTTGAACGTGGAAGATTCGGCGGAGGTTCTGGGAGGTGTTCCTCCCCGGAACAAAGCCGCATTGATCGGGGTGGACCAGCGGGCGTATGACCTGCGCATAACGATCAGCCAGAATTTTCCCCAGGATTTTACAGTCGGCCGATAGGAGCGTGATGGGGCGATACGATCCCATGTGGAGTGGGTCTCTGTGGGGTTTGGGAAAGGTGACAATCACAGATTCCCGCA
Organism: Lissotriton helveticus; assembly: GCF_964261635.1. Taxonomy (NCBI): domain Eukaryota; kingdom Metazoa; phylum Chordata; class Amphibia; order Caudata; family Salamandridae; genus Lissotriton; species Lissotriton helveticus. The sequence goes on from NC_136070.1 coordinate 810,646,459, forward strand.
GTGACTGGGGTAACCTCCCTTGATGAAGAGACGCCTCGAACACCCGTGATAAATGGAGGACCACTAGGGGCGAAAATGTCGAGTAGTACTCCAGCGGGAAGCCGTCCAGTCCCGGCGCTTTATTCCGGGACATGGCACGGATTGCCTGAGTGATGTCAGGGGGTTTTATCTTGACGTCAAGGGTGCGCTTGTCTACATCCGAGATTGCGGGCAGCGTCAGTGGGTCCAAAAAACGATCCACAGAGAATGGGGAGTATTGGGCCGGGGTCCCGTACACTTGCGTATAGTGTCGCTGGAACGCTAGGAGGATCTCGGCCTGCGAGTGCACCAGTACACCGTCTGGATCGACGATATCCGTGATCGGCTTGATTTCGGTATCCTGCCTCGCCATCCAGGCTAGTAGCGCTCCAGTTTTGTCTCTGTCCTTATGTACCCTAGAGGCGTAAGCCCTAAAATTGTATCTTCGGAGGTCAGCGCAGGCAGTCTGATACTCCGTTTTAGCTTTGGCCGTGAGCACGGCATGCTCCTCCGAGTCGTCTGGCCGTTTAGTGAGTGCGGCCAGAGATTGTTCTGAGGCTTGGAGCGTCCGTTCCAAGGTGCGGCGGACTCCCACCACCTGCTTGATGCATTCTCCCCGTGCCACCACCTTAAACGCGTCCCATTCCACCAGTACCGACGATGCTGTGTTTGTGTTGTGCGTAAAGTAGTCGCGGATACTGGTTTCGTGTGTGTCTCTGAATACCGGATCTGAAAGGCAGTCCCTAGGGAGGCGCCAGGTGGGGACAGGTGGGTGCGGGGGGCGCCAGGTTAGGCGAATGATGTGAGCGTCATGATCCGAGAGGATCCGACCCAGGTAATCTGTGGAAGTGATCTTAGGGAGGATTGGTGCAGAGCAGAGGAAACGGTCCAGGCGGACCCTGAGGTTATGTGGAATCGAGTGGAAGGAGTAAATGCGAGCCAGTGGGTGTAGGTGTCGCCATGCGTCAGTGAGTGCCCAGTGCGTGGTCCATGCACTGAAGAGTTCTGCCTGTCGGGGAGTGTGTGGGGGGGGGATGGGAGCGGTCCAGGGTGGGGTCCAGCGTGCAATTGAAGTCACCTCCCAATATCCACGGAACTGTAGTGAACTGGGCTAAAACGCCCGTGAGGTGGTCCCAAAATTTATCCTGATCCGTATTGGGGGCGTAAATACTACCAAGGAGTATACCCTGACCATCAAGCATTCCCTCTAGAAGCGCATATCTGCCCTCTCTATCTATCACCCGTCGGAGCTCTCGGAAGGGAGTACCTGGCCTGACCCAAATTAACGCGCCGCGCGCAAACGCTGAGTAGTGAGTGGCACAGAAGGTCCCTCGCCATTTGACCTGCAAGCGAGAGAGTTCGGTGGTGTTCATGTGCGTCTCTTGCAGGAACGCAATACTGGCTGACATACGCCTAATGTATGAGTAAACAGAGTAGCGTTTGCTGGGCGTGTGTAGGCCTCGCACGTTCAGTGTAAGGGCATTAATGTCTGAGCGTGAGTCTGCCATTCGTACGGTGTCGTGAGTGGGAAAGGGACCCCCCTGTAGCCCCCGCCGGCCGCCGGTGTGTATGTGTCACGTGTACTCCTAGTGCGCCAAGCTTCCACAGTCATGGGGGAGGGACTTAGGGAATTAACAACAAATAGAACTTTGGGCGGGAAACAGTCCCAATACTGAGGATATCTCACCGGAGGTGGCATATCCAAACTAGTGTCCCACTAGGGGAGAAATACAACGGGTATCTGCGGGGGTGGCAGCGTGTGTCGTTGCTGGGCCGGTGCGCGGATCGGGCTCTGGCAGGATAAGCGTCTGTCGCTCGCAAGCGCTCACAATTATTTGACAAAGCAGTCTAGGCTCCTAGACGTCGCGCAACACAATAGGCCACCATGAAAAGGATATAACAGTGAAAAGTTCTTTCATCATGAAGAGGTGCCAGGTCGGTTGGCCAGGGTAGCGTCCAAGGCATGCATCGTAACAAGGGGGGAGGAGATTGGTCCAATCCCCGACATTGTTCCGTCACTGTCCCGGTCCTTCTCAGGGGTGAACAGGTGCGGTCGACCTTCCAAATCAGACGCTATGGGTGACGTGTGCAGTCCGGTCACCGCTCGTAAGGCTTCTCGTCGCTCTTGCATGATTTGCGTGGGGTCGGGTGAGCCCGTGGGGGATGAGGATTGGCCTTTGGGGCGGCCTGATCGAGCACGGCTCGCACCTCGACGTCTGGGGCGTCTGAAGTCGTTGTTGCGCGTTCTCTGGGGTCCAGGATTAGGGATTATTGGGCAGTGAAACTCAGTCCAATCCTGTGCTTCCTCCGCCGTGTTGAAAAAGAGGGCTTTCCCCTTGTGCAGTACTTTCAGGCGGGCCGGGAACAGCAGGGAATATTGAAGATCATTTGCGCGGAGGCGCCTCTTGACGTCTAGGTAGGTGGAACGCTGGTGTTGGATCTCTCGGGCATAGTCCGGGAACACCATAACGTGCTGGTCTTCCACTTGTAGGGGGCCCGCCGTCCGGGCCGCACGAAGCACCGCATCGCGGTCTCGGAAGTGCAAGAATTTAGCCAACATGGGTCGCGGAGGGAGGCCCGGCTTGGGCGCCCGGGCCGGGACCCTATGAGCTCTTTCAATGGAAAAATATGCCGACCTGTCCGCCTCCGATGTGAAAGATTTAGTCCAGAGCTCCATGTATGTTAGAGGGTCCGAGTTCTCAATTCCTTCCGGCAGGCCCAGGACGCGGATGTTACAGCGCCTCGAGCGCCCTTCCAGGTCCACTGTGCGTTCCTCGAGGGCCGCCACGCGGTGCAGGACCTCCTTCAGTTCCGCCTCCTGTGCTTTCACCGCAGGTTGCAGCTCGGACACAATCCGTTCTCCGTCTTTCACTCTGTCCGCCAACTTGCGGTGGTCGTCGCGAATCAAACTGATGTCCGTGGTCAGGACGCCCAATCTCTCTTCCATTGAGAGGCGGGACAATTCGATTGCCGCCAACACCTGATCCAATTTTGCCGACAGTGTGGGGTCGGTTTGCGACGCGTTGGCTTGCGTCCATGTCCTTGTTTGTGGCATCCTCTCGGGGGCCGTCTCGGGGACAGTCGTCGTCTGCGTGGGCCTCGTTTTCCCCATGAGTGCAGTCAGAGATGGGGAGGGCCCGGCCCTCCATGCGCCCCGCAATCAGTAAGCCACCGCTCCTCCATGTATCCGGGCGGACAGCAGCTCGGTGCAGATCGGGCTCCTAGTCTCTCTTGGCCACGGGGCGTTCACTGTCCTCCTACCTTCTGGGGGACCTCCGCCAGAGTAACTTGCGGCATCAAGGGGGCGACAGCCCAGGCGTCAGGAGATGCACAGCAGAAGGGCACTGTTCCTGCAGTCCAGGCTTCTCCGGAGGGGTGCTTGTCAGTGAGGTCGGTCCCCGCCCCCTCAGGCGACCCCGGGGGCCGAGGAGCCGGCGACCAGGGTCCGGGGAGGGGGGGGGGGGGTTGATGAGTTGCCCCGGTGTGGTGTGCTGTCGCCTCGGGGTCAGTGGAGCACCGTCCCTGCAGAGTGGAGCCCACGTCGATCACGGCGCCTCGGTCCCCGCGGGCGCCATCTTAAGGTCAGGCACCCGGGTCCACCGGGCCACACAGTGTGAAAGGAGCGTTCTGGCTCCCCCCCCCTTTTTGAGCAAGGGCCGACGCCCTCCGCGGCCCCCCGACCGGCCCCAGAGGGGATAGGAGGCCGGCGGGTCACCGGCACCGAGATCCACGGGAGGAAGAGGGGGGGGGGGGGGGAAGGGGTCAGCACTCACCGCCTCCAGATGGGATCGAGGCCGTCCGAAGGACCCCACGTCACACAGGTGGTACCCTCACTGGCGTCCCGCAGTCCGTGGCAGTGGGCTGATCAGTTCTGGGATTAGGCTCCCGGTCGCGCAGGAGCGCCGATGTTGTGGATCGCCGGGATGGCGGCCGCCATCTTGTGTACCGGGCTGTCACCGCAATGGATAGCCCGTCTTGGCGCGAGAGCCCGCGGGTCGGTTACCCCGCTCCTCGCTGGGGTGCTGGGGCCGCTAGTCGTCTTCTCCGCCAAGGGCCGTCGCCTCGGGGACAGGCACTCAAAGGCGCCCACCGCAGGCAGAAGGAGCCGCGCCCGCCATCTTGAATATTCGGCGCTCGGCTCCGGTGTTGATGCGGGACGGTGTCAAACGCTCGTCCGCAGCTCCCGCAGTTTGATCAGAGGACGCCCACCACAGGTAAGCCTCCGTGGAATAGTTTCTGTAGGCTGAGGCTCCCAGCGATCTCAGGAAGTGGGCAAGATGCTAGCCCGATCGCGGAGCCTCAGCAGGACACAGCCGCCATCGTGGCTTGCCAAGCCACGCCCCATGTTAATCACCCATTTGTCGGTTTTTATAGATTGCCAAATGGGGAGAAATTGTTGAAGTCTTCCCTGACAGGTGTTAAGTGATCGGGGAAAGTGTGGGCAAGTCACTGTTTGTTAGGGAAAGGGGTGATACGCGGTGTGTTGCCTTTACCCCTACCCTTGGAATTGTTTCCTCTATACCCTCCTCAATAGAAACATCTAGAGGGAAAGAATTGGGTATTGCTTTTATAAGGAAGCATTTGGGTCTGAGGATGTTGTTTTACACCCTGCTCTGTGAAAAGAATGATGAAAGGAGCCTCTATTTGATGTGGACTGGAGCGCTCCCATGGACTTTGCCACTTTGGTATCTTTTTTCATTTTCTGCTAGGGATTGGTCGACTACAGGACCAAACAGGTGTTCTTTGTCAAAGGGGTTGTGCTGAATCTCAGGCTTCAAACCTGAAGTCCTAAGCCATGCATGCCTTCTAAGGAGAATGCTGGTATAAATCTCCCTAGCTGCAGTGTCCGCTGCATCTAGAGCACATCTGATTGAGGAGTTAGAGATTAGTTTTCCCTCTTCAACTAACTGCTGTGCTTTAGCTTTGTGTTCTTCTGGAAGGTATTGGCGCAGCTGCTCCATTTCATCCCAGTGTGCCCTGTGTACCTGGCTAGTAGGCCCTGTGTGTTCGCGATGAGCCAGTGGATAGCGGCTTGAACAGCCACTCGTTTTCCTGTTGCATCAATGAGCTTAGATTCTTTGTCTGGTGGAGGTGCATCACCAAAAGTTTGTGAATTGGCTCTTTTGCGAGCATTGGACACTACTAAGGAGTCGAGAGGTAGTTGTCCCTTGATAAACACAGGATCTGATGGTGAGGGTTTGTAGCTTTTATCTACTCTTGGGAGTTAAAATACGTGCCTGTACAGGGTCTTTAAGGATATCCTCTGCATAACTCATCATGCCTTTAAGCTAGGCCTGGGCAGTAAAGTCCGTTCCGCTCGCGGAATTTGGGTAATTTCGCGTTCCGCGGAGAATGCAAAATTGCCCATAGTTCTGCGTTCCGCGACTTCGCAAGATTTTTTGCTTGTTCGCGAGCTCAAAATGCGTGTTCGCAAGATATTTCCCCCAAGCACGCAAACAGCAATTGCGAACAGGGAAACAGCATTGCGAACAAGCAATTCCGCGCGTTCGCGGAATTCCTGCGTGTTCGCGAAGATTTTTTACCGTTTCGCGGAGATTTGAGATTACGCAAATTCCGCCCACCCCTACTTTAAGCATGGGGAGTGATTGACTGGACCCGAGTGTGGACTCATGTGTCTCAAATAAAAAGTCTCCTTTTAAGGACTCTATGTAAGGCCACCCCATGTAACTTTTCTGCTCTAGCAGAGTTGTTGATAAGCCATGTTGTCTGGAGGTGATGGCTTTGCAGGATAAAGGTCCGGGTAATTATCTACTGGAGGGTCAATGGTGTAGTCCTTCCATGGATCTACGCGCAAAAGTGTCTCCTCATCAATATGATCCCCATCTGGATCTGTATGTAGCGATCCCGGAGGTGTTATATGTAAGGGATCCTCAATTATTAAGTTTGGAGAAGATGGAGAGGGTTGTGGGGCAGGATAAACAGGGCTAGTAGCCATGTCCTCCTCCTTCTTCAAAGGAATCTTGTAGGCAGTGTGAGAAGTTGGCCTGGTATATGATGGTCACTATTCTAGTGAGCACCTTGCACCAGTCCAAACAACCCTTATGGTGATGGTTGTAAGTCAACCTTATAGACCATCTATCCTAGTAGTAGCGTGGACAGAACAGTCTTAGGCTAGAAGACTCTTGAGGGCGTGTAAAGCCAGCTGTTTTACCATATGTAACCCTTTGAATATCACATGAAAGGCCACCACACAGGATATATATAAAATATATAAGTATTTATTTACTAAGACTCCTCTGAACTCTTTATGAGAACAGAGGCCAAAGCACATAAGTTCTACTCAGAAATACTTTAAATAGCACAATTTACAGTTAGGCCCTAGGGGCGCGTAAAACCATATACTAAGGAAGTGGTATAAGAACCACAACTTTGGAAAGGAGAAGGCCTAGGGCATCGCTGGGGCTACACTATCTGACCCTTAGGTTAGGAGTAGGAGGCCCACAGGTGGCGCGTGCAGAGTCAGTACTCTCACGCGAGAGTCAATAGAAAGTCAATAGGAACGTAAAAAGGTAAGTAATTAAGTTTTAGGACACGTCCGGTCTAACTAGGATTACACAACTAGCAAAACTGGACACTAGGATAGTTAATCCCTACAGCAACACCGAAGTACTCGCGTTACCTCACCCACGGCCCGCGGGTGTATAGGTGTCAAAGTGTGTTGGGTTTTCTCGTCGTTTCCTATGGAGCCTTGGAAGAAGATGCTGCAGGAGACCAGGAGGAAGATGTCCGGGTGTATCCAAGGGTGGATCGGAGTTGAAGAAGACCTGAAAGCAGAGGGGACAGAGTCTAGGTCACTAGCCAGTGACCGGGTGGAACCAGGAAAGAACCAGATGTCGTAGAGGAGCAATCAGGTGCTGTCGTGAAGCTTGTCGTTGAAGCCACACGGACCAGGAGGCATCAAGGACGACCAGGTGCTGGAGAGGAGCTGTCCCACGAAAGTTCTTGCAGATGGAGGGGTCGACTTCAGGATTGGAGCCAACAAGCCTAAGCAAAGGCAACCCATGCAGGATACACAAAAGGCGCCTGGTGCAGACGAGGAGGGTCTGAGGTACTTCACCTCTTCAGGGAAGCGAGGGCCAGTCTGGAGCAACTAGACCAGCGATGGATTTTCACAACAATCGTCGTCAGAGGGCTACTAGCCAACGGGTCAGCAACCGGACAACGCGTCGAGCAGAACACAAGCAGAAGGGCCCCACGCAGATCTCGTGGAGTGTGGAGGGCTGGTCTTCGGTGCAGGTGGAGCTCGGTATCGGGGTGTCTCAGTCCCCAGTGCACAGCTTCGAGGATGCCTCAGGAGCTGCGCTGTTAGCAAGTTGAAGACTTTCCAAGTTGCCTGCTTCCACGAATTCCGACGCCTTCCACGGAGCTCAGCTGTGCTGGAGTCGTGCAGTGGGGTCAGAGGAGTCCGGGAGTCGAAGGTCTTGTCAGGCTCTGTGCTCGGGTTCTGGCAGGACCGGGGAAAAAGCAAGCCGTCGAGTTGCTGGATGGTGCCTGGTTGCCCAGGGTGGTCACTCCTTGGCCACAAGGGGGATTCTTCAGTCTTCAGCTTCAGTTGAATGTCGAAGGGTCCGGAGTTTCGTCTTCAATTCGATTCCAGGATTAATCTAAAGTCTCCTGGGTCAGCTCCTACCTTTATACAAATAAAGGGGGCTGGTTTACTCACTAGGTCCCTCCTATGGGTGGGACCAGGAAGGGGGGTGGTTACACCCCCTTTCCTTTGTGCAGCTTCACGCCAGAGCTGTGGCTGGAGTGCCCCAGCAACCGGTTTGAACTGGGGTATGCATGGAGCACCTAGTGTGCCCCAGGCATGTCTCATTCTATTCAGCCCTCCCTTTCCCAATACACAAAATCCTGTCTGGGGTGGTGCTCGCAACTCTTCAGGCAGGAAACCTATTGTCCAGGCCTCCCTCGCTGGAAGGACTCCCAGCAGCAGGAGGTCAGACTTGTGTCTGTGGCAGCAGCATCCATTTTGTGACGCTGGGGCTCTGGTTAACTTTAACCAAGATAGTCAGACCTAACATGTCTTCTCCCTCTAGAAGGGTGGAATGCTACCCCCGTCGCCAGAATTGGCGAGGGGGCAGTATTCCAAAGCGTATGACACCTTATACGACATGTTTAGATAAAGCCAAACCAAAGTTACCATTCAACCGCGAGGATTATAATGCACTTAAGAGTATATGGTATGGCAATATCATAGAACAGCTATAAGGACATGGTTCCGAAAGCTGCAGACAGGCTCAGCTCATGCTAGAGCACCATCTCACACATAACCAAGCACTCTGCCTCCAGGATTGTTAAGGCCTGCCATAGGAGTGACTTATAGGTTACTGTGTATCTATATATAAGGGTAGATATAGGAATACTATACCTAAGCAAGGGGTGATTACACGACCTTGCCCCAGCTGAGTGATCAGCCAGTTGTGTCAGTTTGAGTGGCCAGCCAGGGGTGGCATAATACATGCTGCAGCCCCTGGTAGTGAATATGCTACTTACCAGTATGCATCTGTTCTTGGCATGTAGGGCTGCTAACATTCATATCTATTGCATAGATCGCCGCCTAGTGTTGGGTCCGGATGATTGCACATTGTTGTCCTGGAAGAGTCTTCGAAGTATCACGAGATAGGTGGCTCCTCCCCTGGACTACAGTGCGCATGGGCATCGACTCCATCCCCAGATTGTTTTTAGCCATTGTGGCAAAGATGGAGTGCGATAGTAGAAAAGATGTCCATGCTAGTGATGAAATGCAAGAAGTAATCTGCAGCTGCTACAGGCGCCGGGGAGGAGGGTGGGCGATATGAATGTTAGCAGCCCTACATGCCAAGAACAGATGCATACTGGTAAGCAGCATATTCAGTTCGAGGCATGTGGGCTGCTAAATTCATATCTATTGCATAGAATACATAGCAGTCCCCTCATTAGCGGCGGCCGCCCGTGCCAGCTGCAGAAGTCTGAAAAAGAGTTTTGAGAACAGCCTGTCCTACAGCTGCCTGCTGTTTGGAGTGCACATCTACACAGTAATGTTTGGTAAATGTATGTGGTGTAGCCCACGTGGCTGCTCTACAAATGTCTTCCAAAGGAATGTTACCTAGGAATGCCATGGAGGCCCCCAACTTGCGTGTGGAGTGCGCCCTGGGGGGGGACCGTTAAAGTGCGTTTAGCCTTCTGATAACAAATCTGAATACATTTAACGATCCACCTGGCTATTCCAGCTTTGGAAATAGGGTTGCCTTTGTGCGTTGCTGAGAAGGCAACGAAAAGTTGCTGTGTCTTTCTAAAGTGTTGTGTTCTGTCAATGTAGTACATTAATGCCCTTTTAACGTCCAGCGTGTGGAGCATTCTTTCTGCTACTGTTTCTGGGTTTTGAAAGAATGCGGGCAGTTCAATTGTCTGATTGACATGAAACTGTGACACCACCTTTGGAAGGAACTTGGGGTTAGTGCGGAGCACTACCCTGTTTGAATGCACTTGAATGAATGGCTCTTGTATTGTGAGCGCTTGTAGCTCACTAACACGTCTTAGAGACGTGATAGCAATGAGGAAAGCCACTTTCCATGTCAGGAACTGAACCTCACACGAATGTAGAGGCTCAAAAGGTGGGCCCATCAACCTAGTGAGGACCACGTTGAGATTCCATACTGGAGCGGGTGGGGTCCTGGGAGGAATGACCCGCTTCAGCCCTTCTAGAAAAGCTTTAATGGCAGGCACCCTGAAAACAGAGATGCTGCCTGTTTTGAAGATAAGCCGTTATGGCGGATAAGTGTATCCTAATGGAAGCGTACGCTAGATTGCATTTGTAAAGATGCAACAAATGGCAGATGTTTGGAATGGATGCATCTAGCGGGTTTATGTTATGCGCTGTACAATAAATGACAAACCGCTTCCATTTTGCTGCATAGCAAGCTCTTGTAGTGGGCTTCCGTGCCTCCCTGATGATGTCCATGCATTCTGGAGGCAGGTTAAGGTAGCCAAACTCTAAGACCTCAGGAGCCAGATCGCCAGATTGAGCTGTTGCGGATCTGGTTGCTGAATGTCGCCATGGTTCTGCGTCAAGAGCCTGGGTGTGAGGCGCAGCCTTTGATGCGGTACCACGGAGAGTTCTAGAAACGTGGTGTACCATGGTTGGCGTGCCCACGTTGGAGCAACCAGGATGAGTGTCATCGAGTGTTGCTTTAGCTTTCTTGCCACCAGCGGTTTTAGAGGTGCTGGGGGAAAAGCGTACGCAAATCTGCCTGACCAGTTCATCCATATCGCATTGCCCTGCGATTGTGGGTGAGGGAACCTGGCGGCAAAGCTTTGGCATTTTGCGTTTTCCCTTTTGGCAAACAGGTCTATCTCTGGATGACCCCACTGCTGGAAGTACGGGCGGAGTACTGATGGATGTATCTCCCACTCGTGCATTTGATGGCTGTACCTGCTGAGCAGATCCGCCATTTGATTGTCCTTGCCCGGGAGGTGTTCCGCCATGAGGAAAATGTTCCTCTGAATGGCCCACTTCCACATGCTCTGAGCCAGATGAGAAAGCTGTGGAGAGTGCGTACCTCCCTGCTTCTGGATGTAGTACATGGCAGTCATGTTGTCCGTCCGGATCAACACGACTTTGTTGCACAAATGTACTTTGAAGGACTTGAGTGCCATGAAGATTGCCATTAACTCTAGATAGTTGATGTGCATCTTCTTTTGCTGTGTCGTCCATAGTCCCTGCACCGTCTAGTGGAGCACATGAGCTCCCCATCCCTGGAGAGAAGCGTCCGTCGTCATGATGATCTGCGGCACAGGCTCCTGGAACGGTCGGCCCTTGCAAAGGTTGTGTGGATTCCACCAATGCAGAGAGCGGTATGCCCGACCGGTCACCAACACTAGGTCTTTCAACTGTCCTTGAGCCTGTGTCCACTGATGCGCCAAGCATTCTTGGAGCGGACGCATATGCAACCTTGCGTGCGGGACTATGAAGATGCAGGAGGCCATCATGCCTATCAACTGCATAAACACTCTCGCTGGGAGTGAGTGTTGCGGTCTGAACCTTTGGATGAGCGACTGGATGTTGTCGATCCTCACTTGGTTCGGCTGAGCCGTAGCAGTCAGAGTATTTATTGTCGCGCCCAGATACTGCCGCACATGGGCTGGCTGAAGGTGCGACTTTGGATAGTTCAGGGAGAACCCCAGACTGTGAAGGAGGTGAATTGTGTGGGACATGTCTGCGGCGCACTGCTGTTCCGACTTTGCTTGAACGAGCCAGTCGTCTAGGTAAGGGTAGACATGTATGTTCTGTCTCCTGAGGTGCGCCGCCACGGTCGCCAGACACTTTGTGAACACTCTGGGGGCAGTGGTCACTCCGAAGGGTAGGACCTTGAACTGGTAATGCCTGTTCTGTATGGTGAACCTGAGGTACTTTCTGTGGGATGGGTGGAGTGGTATGTGAAAATAAGCATCCTTGAGGTCCAAGGTTGCAAGGAAGTCTCCCTGGTTTAACAATGGAAGAACCTGCTGCAGTGTTAACATATGAAAATGTTCTGAGAGGATGTACAGGTTGAGGGGGCGTAGGTCCAGAATTGGTCTGAGCGAACCGTCCTTTTTCGGGATTAAGAAGTACAGGGAATAAACCCCTGTGCCTTCTTCCTCCACCGGCACGAGCTCTAGTGCGCCTTTTTGCAGCATCACAAGAACCTCTTGCTGCAATAAGTGTAAGTGCTCTGCTGACATAGGTCGTTGTCTTGGGGGTATGTTGGGTGGAGTGGACGTCAACTCCAAACAATAACGGAACTGGATAAGTTTCCTTACCCACCTGTCTGTGGTGATGGACGTCCAGACCGGCAGGAACTGCTGGAGTCTCCCCCCGACAGGTGTTGGATGGTCGGGGGGGCAGTGACAGAGAGTCACTGTTTGTTGGCAGCAGAGGAACGGGAACTATTGTTGCCTCTGCCTCTGCCCTTGGCGCTGTTGCCTCTGTAACCACCTCTATTCTGTTTTGGGTACGAGGCCTGGGCGCCTCCTCTGCTGAAATGTGACTGCTGTGCCAAGTGTCCTCTGGTAACACCCCGTGTACTTGAGCGACGAAAAGTGTTTCCTCTGTATTGCTGACACTGAAGTGCCCCCATGGACTTAGCCGTCTCAGTATCTTTTTTGATCTTCTCGAGGGTGGTGTCAACCTCAGGCCCAAACAGTCTGTCTGGATTGACGGGCTGGTTGAGGATAGTCGTCTGTATTTCTGGCTTGAACCCTGAGACGCGGAGCCATGCCTGACGCCTCAACATAACACTAGTGTTGACCGCTCTTGCCGCTGTATCTGCCACGTCTAGCGCACATTTAATTGCAGCGTTAGAAATGAGCTTGCCCTCTTGTATCAGCATCTCAGCTCCTTCTTTAAACTTGTCTGGAAGGTGTTGTAAGAGCTGCTCTAAGGTCTCATAGTGCGCCCTATCATACCTGGCTAATAGGGCTTGTGTGTTAGATATGCGCCATATGTTGGCTGCCTGCGCAGCCACCCTTTTGCCCGCTGCCTCCAGCACTTTTGACTCTTTGTCCGGGGGAGGAGCTTCACCCGTTGTCTGCGAATTCGCCCTTTTGCGGGCATTTGAGACCACCAAAGAGTCTAGAGGCAACTGGCCTCGTATATAAGTAGGGTCCCCAGGTGCCGGCCTGTACTTTTTTTTAATTCGTGGGTTCACCACTCTGGCTCTGGTGGGTTCCTTGAAAATGTCTGTGGCATGCTTGAGAACCCCTTTAAGCATTGGAAGTGTCTTCACAGTTTTTTCTGAGGCAGAGAAAGTATCAAACAAAAAGTCAACTTCTACCGGGTCGGCATGCATCTCCACCTTATGGTTTGTAGCCGCCCTTTCAATTAAAGCATTAAATGCCGCAGAGTCTTCAGTTGGAGAAGTTTTAACCCCATACATATGTGGGTCACTGACCACCTGTTAGTCCCCCTGATCACCAGAGTGTATCCATGAGTCCTGCTGCTCATCAGGGTCAGTATTGTCTGGGAAGTTATACCCCTCATCTTGTTCATCCCCCATCTCCATTTGAGCAAGTGGGTGAAGGTGTAGGACTCCGCCTAGGCTGTTGAGGAACGGGTTCAACAAGTTCTGGCGTGTCTGACGCAGGCTTTTTCTTCTTTAGAGGTATTACATAGGATTCCACAGGCTGGGATGTAATTTTCCTCTTGTAGAGCGTTAATCTACCCGTGTCGGCGTCGATAAAATGCTCCGCTTGGTCGTCAGGTAAAGGTGGCCGACCAAAGCCTCCACTTAGCTGAGTCTGCCGCAATGGCTCCGAGTCCTCGGGCACCGTACGAGGTGCAAAAGCCTTTGGCGCCACCTTCGGTGGTAGAGTATAGAGGATTGGCATCGAAGTCTTCTTATGTGGAACACTTGGCTTCGGTACCGAAGGTGTTTTCGGCTCCGATGCCTTGTCTCTTATCCGTTTCAGGGAGTCCAAGATTTGCTTCGTAAAAGAAGCGGACGGCTTCGTCGATCCGACCGACGACCTCTGTCCACCCACAGGGGAAGATCCGAGCGTCGACGATTTTTCTTTGGGTGGCGTGCCGCGGACGCACCTTCGACAGCTGCGCTCTGCTCCCCTGTCCCGGCCTTAGTAGTCGACGTCGCAGACTTTGGATCAGCAGATTGTTCTTTCTGCGTCGGGGCTCCAGACTTCGGCTCGGTGCCCCTCGCCGACTTCGCTTCGACTGTCCGTTTGCCTGTCGGTGCCGCAGCCTTGGTTGAAGGTGTCTCGACAGTCTTCTTCGACTTCGACTCGACCACCTTACTCGACACTGGCTCGACGACCTTCTTCGAGCTGGTCTCCTTGGCCCCTTTCGGTACCTTAGCCTGTTCGACAGCCTTCTGCGGCTTCGAGGGCTCCGAAGACGACGGTTTCGATGTAGTCTCAGACGTCTTCGGTGTCGATGGTTTGTCGGCCATCTTTGTTGTTTTCGATTCCGATGGTTTCGGTTTCGATTTGTGTAATGGAGGCTCCGCTGGTATGTCCGTAGCCGGGCCAGGAGGCGGGGCCGAGGACTGAGGAGTAGGGTCGTGGGTAAGGCCGTGTGGCGATCCCGTGACCTGAGCCTTAGTAAATGTACGCACGGGGCATAGCTCTTCCTCCGAGCTATCTTCTGCGGCCCCATAAACTTCCTCGTCGTCCCCTACCTCCTCGACGTTTTCGTCTAGGTCCAGGTCCTCAACGGGTTCTCCGCAGTCGGCCTCGACCTCCGCCGATGTAGGTGAGATCTGCAGGTGAAGCTCTTGCTCGTCTGCTTCGGGGTCGCCAAAGATGTCTGCCGGCGCTGGTGTGGATCGCTGGGCCTCGAGGCGCGCCACGCGCCGAATCTTGAGCGTCTTCTTCGACCTGAATTTCGAACAGGCCATACAGTTGGCCTCGTTGTGGTCCGGCGACAGGCACTTGTTGCATACAGGATGCACGTCGATGTGTGGGTATTTCGAACCGCACACGGGGCAGTACTTGAACGGGCTTCGTTCCATCGTAGCGTCGTCCGGGTCTTGCTGCGTCGACAGGGCCTCGATGACCGAAGTGTCACCCGACTCCACAGTTATCCGACTCGAAGAGTTGGAGTACACACGAGACCGAACGCTAACAATACCGACGAAGTAAAGAAAGCCTTGTGGCCTTCAAAAGTTGTTTTATCGATTCCGAACAGGAGACGTCGAAATCACATCCGAACCCAATGGCGGAAAAAAACAATCTGGGGATGGAGTCGATGCCCATGCGCACTGTAGTCCAGGGGAGGAGCCACCTATCTCGTGATACTTCGAAGACTCTTCCAGGACAACAATGTGCAATCATCCGGACCCAACACTAGGCGGCGATCTATGCAATAGATATGAATTTAGCAGCCCACATGCCTTGAACGCCTTGGTTACACCTATGCCCTGAGTACCTAGGGTACACTTCTACAGGGGCTGACAAGTTGAACCAATTCCCAATTGGATGTACCTAGAGTACATGGCGTGAATTTAGAGAGAGTGCATCTGGGCTGTGGGTCTGATTAGCAGGCCCACAGCCACATCTAAGTCGAAAACCAGTAAAGCAAAAAGTGGGGGTGACCATAGGAAGCAGACCCTACTCTCCTACAGGCAGGGTCCTCTGAAGGAAGTTTGCATTATGATGGAATTTTAGCAGAAATATCTCCAGTATCAGGATTAATATAAAGCATCTTCTGCTTAGGATCTAATTTGGCCATAAGAATGTCTAAAATTGGTTCTGGAGACTCAGGGAGGCTGTCCTTGGATTTTGGGGCTGTAATCTACTTGTCCTTGGGAGTGGCAGGTTTCAGTTCTGAAGCATGTATTTGTTTCAGAGCAGAGGATTTCGGTTTTGAAGCATTTTTTTGTTTCTGAGTGGAAGTGGAGGTTTTCGGCTCCAAACTAAATTTGTCCTTTGATCCTGATGGTTTCGGCCCTAAAGAAGATTTTGTTCGACCCGGTCCCGAGCCAGAAGTTTTGATAGTCTGTTTTGGTGCAGAGCCGGTAGGCAGGAGGTTGGAAACAATGTCTCGGTGTGGACCTTGGACAAAAGGCAGAGGGGGTGCCGAAGCCTTATGCATTTTGTAAGAGGCTTTAGGGGGCAAGCGGTCTTCGGTAGTCTTGGCACCTTGTCACGGAGGCACATCTGAAGTCTGCATTTTCTCATGGAGGAGCTGAGTTTGTGCAGAGCGTCTAGAAGTCTGCCTAACTATTGAGAGTGGCAAGAATCTGCCTCGCCCATCTAGAGAAAAGACTCCGGGAGGAGAAGCCCAGTCTGCCCCTTGATGGGGGACACCCATAGAAAGAGAGAATTTCTTGTTCTCTCTGAAGGCTCCGGTAGAGTATTATAAAAAGGCTACATGAACGCAAAGACCCAGTCTGGGAATCTCTACAAGGAAGCTGTTCACAAAGGCTCCTTCCCTAAGGATATCGATCAAGACACTATTGTGGTCATACCTAAGACACAGCTGGCATCCACCTCATGTGCCAATTATCTATTAATCTCTCTAATTAATGAGGAGATTAAAATGTTTGCACCCATCCTGAACACACAGTTGCGACGGGTTTTGTGGCCACTTATTCATCCAGACCAATGTGGCTTTATTCCCGGTAGAAGTACTAAACACGGATTGAATCGCATGCATGTGGCCTTGTATCACCGTCACCTACTCACAGCTCCGTTAGCCTTGCTCCTATTAGATTTTGCGAAAGCATTTGACACGGTGAACTGTGGCTATTCAGCTCGAGAGCTGGAAGTGGCTGGACTTGGTCCCCACTTTCACAATCTGGTGAGCATTTTTTATTCTAATCCAACAGCTGGGGCACAGGTGAATGCAGTGGTCTCTGACCACTTTCCCATCCGACGGGACTAGACAGGGGCCCCCCTATACATTTTGCATTAACTATAGAGTATTTTGCGAGAGTCAAATGATGCAATGCTCAGATTTCGGAGTGGGACTCTGGCCATGAAGACCGCATTGCCCTCCATGCAGATGATGTAGTGCTGTACGTTTCACACCCAGCGTACAGTGGCCCTCGCTGCCTTTGTCTCTTGCAATTTTTTTGCAGATGATTTCGGCTTGCTGGTTAACTCGCCAAGTTGAATTTAGTGCTGTTGCCCGCGCACACAGGATTGATTTGATTGGCAAACGACCATACCAGTACGTCGCCTCAGTTTTTGCTACCTGAGCATAAAGATGGCAATCCTTCTCGAACTGACATGGTCCCTACATATTACCCCTCTTACCCACAAGATCACAGCTGATCTTAAGAAGTGGCAGACACTGCTGCTGAATGTCATGGTGCGGATGGCTCTGTACTAAATGATTGTTTTACCAAGATTTTTTATACCTTCTCCAGAACTTTATCCAATGTATCCCGCATCAGAGGCTTAGAAAGATGGACTTATTAGCCATCTCCACTCTATGATGCACCACCGGGGCCCGCTTGGCCTTTTCCACCTGCCAGTGTGCGTCCTATGAAGGGGGTCCTGGAATGGTTAACTTATATTTATACTACCTGCTACGCATCTCTTTGTCATTAACTATTGGCTTACCCGGAGTTGGTCACATTCAGCATACAGGCAAGAGCTCAACATGCTGGGGTTCCCACGCATCATGGCATAACTCTATGAGACTACCATCCCTAATGTGATACCGGAAGTGACCTGCCTGGTTTTTAGTGGTTGAGGGCAGCTTCGGAACAAACTGGGTGGTGGAAGAAACTCACTCAACATACCCCATTATGGCATGGCACATGGTTGGGGAAAGAGGCGACACTCAAGGGGTTTGCTCGTTTGGACACCATAGTTATCACACCACTGGGCAACGTCTGGGCAGACTCCGATATGGTCTCCAGCAAACCTATACCCTCTCTACAATTTCATAAATCTCTACAGCTCCACCATGAGCTACACGACCACAATCCCTCGAACTCGACGATCCCAGAGTTCAGCCCCCTGGGAGTCAGGGTACTGATGGGTGCCCTAGGCAGAGGGGAGGTCTCCCATATTTATCGTACCTTGATCCTTAATGCCCCTGGATCTTTAGACTACCTCAGATCTCTTGGGGAGGAATGCATAGGACCCTTAGAAGATGACTGATGTGATGCGCTGATGACCCCTAGATTAATGGCAGTTTCAGCACTGATTTGGTCGGTGCAAACTTATTACCTACACAATGCCTACCTTACTCCTGTCAGGCTGTTTTGTGCTGGCCTAATCAACGGCCCGTCTGCTATCGCTGCTCTTATATGTCTGCATATTTCTTTCACTTGGAGTGGTCCTACCCTATCATAGCCTGTTACTCAGAGGCGATGATGGCTGAACTGTCAGATGAATTGGGCCTGGTGTTGGAACCCTCCCCTTTGCTGCTCATTGTGGGGGTCGATGATGTGGGAGGGCTCTTGGGGAGACAAAGCTTTCTTGGGAACCGCTCATGTAGTAGCTAAAAGAGATATTGCAGCCCAGAGGAAGGCCCCCAGGGCACCTTTGCAAACATTATGGAGGCACAGGGTGGACTGGTGTACATAACAAGAAAAACCTGTGTATGAGGCCAGAGGATGTCCTGCTAAAAATGCAAATGTTTGGGGTAAATGGCTTGGGGCTTCGGGTATGGACGCTGTAGTAGAATGAGAACGCACCAGTTACATGTCTCTTATTGTTATATATGTTGGCTTGAATAAGCTGATGGGCTTGCTGCCAAATGTAATGGTCACAGGATGATGTTTTTTATAGACTGATTATGCAACTATGTTGTTCCCTTGCATTTTCCTGGCATCTAGTGTTGGGTCCCGATGTTTGCAAGTTGTGTTTCTTCGAAGAAGTCTTTCTAGTCACGAGGTAAGGTGACTCTTCCTTTCTTCAATAGTGTGTATGCGCATCGGCTTCATTGTTAGATTGTTTTTTTTCTGCCATTGGGGTCGGATGTGTATTGCTGAGCTCCGGTTCGCAATTGTTCTCCGGGTTCCCCTCGGTGAGAAATCCACTGTACTCTCAGCGGAATTGATTTCGTACGCGTTTCTTGGTTCTAAGCATATGGAATCGGTTAACAATGTTTCCATCTTTGATCAAAAACCTGGTTGGTGGCTATCGGGCCTAGCCGCGTCGGGCCAGCCTTCTGCCGATGGAACAGACTCAATTCAAATGTAGTCCTCGGTGCCACATCAAGTACCCTCGCACAGACCAACATCAAGTTTGTAACTTGTGCCTCCCTATGGAGCAGAAAGAGTACTGCTGCGATGCTTGTGAATCGGTTCGGTCCAAGAAGACTACGCGATTGTCTGACTCGACGATGGGAAACGCAATGTCAAAGCATTCAACACACTCAGGATATCTTCAGGGAAGAATCCGAGCAGGAGGCGATCAAAGCGTCGGCCCTTCTCCGTTTGAAAGTCCGATCCTGAGCTGGAGATGGATCTGGAGCCTCTGGTAGATTTGTGGTCATGTAGACACCAGCACAGGTCACAAAATCCTTCCAGTGCTCTGTAGAACACTCCCTTAATTGGTCCTTGACGGATATGAAACTTGAACAAGGTGGGGTGGGGTGAGGTTTAGGTCGGACATTTATGCATTTTCTAGACAGTGATGTGAACCACCTTTCAGAACTAGTTAGGGGGTGGTTCTCTTGTTAAGTGCTGGCCTACTGCTGCTATCCAGACACAGACTTTATGTATAATAATACTCTACAGGTAAGCACTGGGGCTGTAGCCAGCCGGGGGGCACAATCAACTGTAAGGTGTTGGTACCTGGCTGTCATCAGTCTCTCGGAAGCAGTAAATAGGGACAGACTAAAAGGGCAGGCCTGACCCTCAAACTCCCTCACTTTGCACAACAGAAACTGCAGTTCCATGCCGCACACCTGCCATCTAGCAAATGGCAGTGCTCAGAAAAAAACGAATCAGCAGCAAGTGCTAACAAAAGTCTTCATGGAATTTCTCAAGGTAGCTGTAAGAAAGGGCTCCTTTTTGACATGGTCACCCCCATGTTTTGCATGGTATTTGATGTGATTTAGACTGGAAGTACACTGCGTTCCTGATATCCAAGTCCCCAGAACCAGATCTCTTTCCCAAAACTGTACAACTGTTTCCTCTAATTGGCAACATCTTTAGCACTCTCTACATTCCTAGTAAATTGTACCCCTAGTACCTAGGGCCTGAGACATTAAAAAGGATGCCAAAGGGCTGAAGCACAAATTGTGCCACCCTTAGAAACCCCTCACCAAACTCATGCATGACTGCCATTGCAGATTGCGTGTTTTGGCGCAGGCAAAAGTGAAAACACAGTATGACACTTCCCTGTGTGCCATGCCCCCTATCACTGCATGTAATATTTGTAAGTCACCCCTACAACTGGCCTTACAGCCTTAAGGCAGGGTGCCTATTATTACATGTGAGGTCATATCCACATGAGTAGATATGCTCCTGTGCTGGTCAGTTTAATTACTGCAAGTGAACAGGGAAGCCATATCAGGACGTGCTGGGCACTGGTGAAAACGAGTTCCCAGCTACATAATGGCTTCACTGAAAATAGGGAAGTTTGGTATCAAAGATCTCGTATTAATGAACCCACACTGATTCCAGTGTTGGGTTTATTAATACATGCACCCAGAGGGCACCTTAGCAACTGGTGTGTTGACTGACTGGGTTTTGCCAGCCTGCCACCAGAGACAAGTTCCTAACCCGAAACTTGGGGGCCTATGCTCTCAGGAGGTCAGAAACAAAGCCTGCTCTGTAAGAGGGAGTGCCCACCTCCTTCCACAGGATGACCTTCTGATTAACATTCCAAGGTAGGGGAGCTTCTCAAAGCCACCATCTTTGAAATGAGTGTCAGGCTCCCCTCACCTGAGAGGAAGCGGACCCCTTTGTCCAGCACCCGTTGACACCTGGATAAGTGGGTAAATTAGCTACTCTGGTAAGGGGGTGGGCACCACCTCTAAGGTGGCCTAACCTGAAATGGACAGTACTATTCAGTGTTGCCCATCTTGGTGATTAGGAACTCTGGGACCGGTTTATGCCCATTTCCCACAGGAAGTGGTCATATAGGGGGGTAGTGATCTCAGGGGTAGGTAACCAATTACATATTACCTTACACTCCACTAATGCCCCTATATTCAGTATTTAGGGGAGTCCCTGGCACCAGAAAATCAGATCTGCCAA
Organism: Lissotriton helveticus; assembly: GCF_964261635.1. Classification (NCBI taxonomy): domain Eukaryota; kingdom Metazoa; phylum Chordata; class Amphibia; order Caudata; family Salamandridae; genus Lissotriton; species Lissotriton helveticus. The sequence continues at coordinate 810,667,134 of NC_136070.1, forward strand.
CCTGAAAAAAGACAACGGATGTGAAGAGTTAAAAATATCAAGACTAGAAGACGCAGAAACTGACTGTCTCCAAACCCTTGGAGACCTGCCAGCACTTCACCCAGGAACCAGGAACTCCTGTGAAGCAGCGGAGCACCGTCCGTGCATTCGGCAGGCACTTAGAGACCTGAGAAGACTCCAAAACCACAAAAACCTGACGCTCAAGAACACCACTGAACCAGTCACTCCAAGCCACCGTGGACCCCCTCCCCAGCCCTCCAGAGACAGAGTCCACTGTGGTTTCACTACTCGTGAACTCCCAGACGTTGCCTGCAGCCTCTGTTCACAGGCCTCCCCTCTACTGCGACTACTTCCGGTAAGGAAAACCCGGCACCCTAATACACCTCTGCACCGGTCACCCATGGCCTGCAGGAAAGAGGACTTATGGTGTCCCCACGAACTGAGCATCATGAGGCCTGAGCCTTCCTGTTGGTTCAAGCCGACTGGCCTCCCAGTCCAAGCCTGCAGCTTCTTTACGCGAAGACCTATCCCCACAGACTAACATTGGGGACCAGATGCTGAATTGCACCTCTGCATCCGACCGTCCTAGTGCCGCAAAGTGTGAAGGATTGGTGCTGCCTTGGATCCTTGCCCAATTCCAACGTCCTTTTTAGGTCGAGTCTAGAGCAGCGCATGCGTTACTTGCTCGACTTTTAGTAAGTGGGTTTTCAAAGTGCTACTAGAGGCTTCTGCTGGCCTCAAGCTTGCGTGCAAGTGCGCATATGCGCAGTCGCCATGTGGGTTTCTGTCAAGGCTCATTAAGCCTTGCATGCGCCAGCCCATCTGCAGCCACACAATCTGTTTCTTACTTCTGTTTCCCTTATCTCTTCTCCTCCCTGATCGTTATCTTGGCTTTCCCCGGCCACATTTGTTTATTACACTTTGCTTTTCTCCTCCCACTTTGAGCTTCTGCCATTTGAAAAGGTCCAAACACTAAAACGTTTAATGTTAGTAGAAAAAAGTGTTTGAAGTTGTGCAACAATTCCATTTGGACATCGGCTGTTTCCTGCAATTCTTAACTTGCTGTAACGAGTGCTGCTCCTAAACCACCATGTTTTTCGGTAACAATAATGCACAACACAAACTTTGGCAGAATGCAGATTGCCAAACTAAATTCAAACGGGACATCACCTGTTTCCTGTAATGATTTACTTGCCGTAACGAGAGCTGCGCCTAAACCACCATGTCTTTCAGAAACATTCATTTGAATTTGTGGAGAATGCGCCCTCTAGAACACTCTTTTGGCCCTAAACCTTCATTATTTACCATCTGTGTCCCCGCCCCCACCTCACAAACTAAGAGGGTCTTGCTGACTCAGTTGTTGGGAGTGACTCCTTTTATATTGCTGTACTGGCCCCGACATAATGCTTCCTCGCTCTTACATCCGAGTTTCGTTTGTTCCAGACACCGTTTTTGCTCCTTAGGTTTTTAGGTCTGGCTGGGCAACTGTCTGTTATGTTAAGTTATGTTATGTTAAATGGCACTTTTTGAGCGCACTGACACCCGGAGGTTTCCTGGCGCTTGCTGACAGAGCATGTGTAGAGTGACAAAGAGAGATTACCCAGAGAGAGTGAACAGGAAAGTTTTGAGAAGTTTCCTGAACTGAAAGAGGGAACCACTGGATTTAATGGCCTGGGGAAGGGGGTTCCAGAATTTAGGGGCGAGGAGAGAAAAACGGCGGCCCCCGAATTTATTGGTTTTGAATTTGGGAGTGACAAGTAGGTGATGGTGAACTGAACGGAGGGAACGTGCAGGTCGATACAGAGTGATCAGGGAGTTAAGAAAAGCGGGGCAGGGGCAGTGAAGAGATTTGAAAACCATGCAGCCCGTCTTAAAGGCAGCCCTCTGCTCAACTGGAAGCCAATGGAGCTTGCGAAGCAAGGGCTTCGCAGATTGCCACCTAGGGATCTTAAAAATAAGACGGGCCGCCATATTCTGCATGACCTGGAGACGACAAAGAAGAAATCGGGGGAGTGCGTGATAAAGAGAGTTAGAAAAGTCGAGGCGAGAGAGAACAAGGGACATGACGACCTGACACAGAGCCGCATGTGGGAGTAGGTGCCTGATCTTCCGGATCTTTCGGAGTTGGAACATGTCTGCTGATTAAGGTTTCACAGAGTGCTTTGGCTTAGCGCTGAGGGGTGTTCTCTCCCCTCCTGTTCCTTACTGGTTGCTCAGTGTTCTGTGTGCCTCATGTGATGTGCTTGCACGGCAGTGCACAAAGGGCTATTTAACATCTCTCAGGTATAATGCATCATCACAAGTGACCTTGATCTCAGACAAATTGCATCAAGCTCGCAGGACGGGTCTCACTCATGTTGGGGACACTATGTGGACACGAGCTTGGGGTTCACCTCTGCAGTAACCTGCGCATTACCTCATGCTACTTTTCTTTATGACTTTCCACAAAGGTTATTCCAGCTGCAGACACCACAGGGCTGTGCAGGGGAGCTTTGACTTGCAAATGGAGCTGAGCTCGAAGTTCTCTAACCAGCTTCTGAAACCTGACCTCGCCTAAGGCTCCCTCCTCTAACCCCCACCTTCAGAGAATTCCTGAGCGTGAAATGAGTTAGATATTCCAATGATGTACGTGTGTGTCTCGGGACCTACCACTTTTTCTCAGCTCCCTTTGTCCTGAAGAAAGACATTGTGTTCGGTTTACTTTGAAAAGCCAAACAGGGGAGGCTGGTCCTAGTGAGAAGGGGCTGCAGGGGGGGCCTGGGGGCAGCACCCCTTCCGATTCTATCACTGCCTGAAAGGCTATTTTACATAATTGCAGGGTGAACCTTTAAAGGGCCATCTCCATTTGGAATCACATGGTGTCTGTTTGAGAGCCTTTCAGTCAGTGCTAGTAAAGGGCATGAATAAAATGGATGGAAAAAAGACGGAGTTTCTGTGTTTTTTCCCTTCTTGCAAATTGGTGTGTCTGATGGGGTGAATTTGCGTTTTTGTGCTCACAAGAGGCGCTTTGAGAGCTTATCCGTGGCCCTATTTTGGATGAGAGGGGGTCAAGACACACTGCCCAGTCCCCCAAATAAAAACACCACAGTGCCACCCCAGCCTATTCCCATAATCACTGCCAGCAACATCGATCAATCAATGAGCGTCCGTGAAACTAAAGAGGCTCCTGTCACGCGAGAAGTGCAATCAGTGTGCCACTGGAGGAGCCCAGCAGAAGCCACTCTTTCTCCACAAATGCTGTGTAATTTCGAAAATTGTTATCCATCCTAAAAGAAATATTTCTCCCTCCATTGAGCCATCCATGTTCATCCATAATATATATATATATATATATATATATATATACACACACACACATACACTTGTATAAAGTCAACCACCAACTTCTCTCGCCCGCCATCCATACATCCACCCAATTTCCATCCATCCATCCTCATTGTCTCCCTCTCCATTTTTGCGTTAATCACACCACTCACACTCCATCCAGTCCATATGTTATCCATCTATCTGTCCATTCATTCAGTCATCCAGCCACAATGCACAAGTTACTACTTGTGTAACGATATATATGTAAGAGACATTAGTTAGTGATAGATTCCTTACCTTAGAATATTCCCAGACGTCAGACTGGATCCGGAAACATTTGCGTAGCAGTACCCTTGCGCGTCTGAAGGCGTCATCTGCGGCTCCGCGTCCGTCGTCAGCGTCGGGATGACGGCGCCGGAGTACTTAGACGCCGTCCTCGCGCGCTGACGTCAGTTCTTATACATAGCTTTTCCGCGCCAAAAACGCAGAGCCATGATAAAAACCAACACTGGTGCCATGAAAGTAGGGCCCTGAAAGGGGATGACCTTAACCCTAGATATCAGTTCGCAGAACGGGGAGGATGGGTGGGGTGGTAAGGAATCTATCACTAACTAAAGTCTCTTACAGATATATCGTTACACAATTAGTAACTTGTGCATCTGAAAGAGACACGTTAGTGATAGAATCCTTACCTTAGAATAGATACCCCAGCAATACCAACCCCAGTGGTGGGTCTGCGAACCAATAATCACACCAGAAAGTCCTGGAGGACGGAACGGCCAAAAAAGCCATCCCTCCGGACTTGGCTATCCAGGCAGTAGTGTCTTGCAAACGTGTGCAGCGAGGTCCACGTAGCTGCCTGACATATGTCCCCGGCCCAGGGCAGTAGTAGCCGCCGTGGCCAGAGTGGAATGGGCCCTCAGCCCAACAGGAGGTTCCTTCTTGGCCAAAGAGTAGCACGTCTTGATGCACAACACGACCCACCGAGAGATGGTCCGTTTGTGCACCGCCCGTCCCCTTTTAGCGTCCACGTAACCAACAAAGAGTTGGTCATCCACCCGGAACTGGCGTGTGCGATCCAGATAGTATGAGAGCGCACGTTTTGGGTCCAGACGGTGGAGCCTCTCTTCCTCTTTCGAGGGATGCAGAGGCGGAAAAAAGGTGGGCAAGGTGATGGACTGCCTAATGTGGAAGGCTGTGACTACCTTGGGCAGGAAAGAGGGTCTTGTCCGCAACACAACCTTGTCCAGATGGACAGAAAGGAAAGGAGGTTTAGAGGAAAGAGCCTGGAGCTCACTCACTCTCCTGGCAGAGGTGATGGCAACCAGGAAAGCAGTCTTCAAAGTAAGAAGGCAGAGAGGACAGTTATGAAGTGGCTCAAAAGGAGCACACATCAGGTAAGTTAGAACCAGGTTCAAGTCCCACTAGGGCATCACGAAAGGAACAGGGGGGAACATATGAGTGATGCCCTTCAAGAATCTGTTAACAATCGGGGGCTTGAACAAAGAAGGCTGATCATGTAGCCTCAAGAAGGCGGAAAGGGCAGAAAGGTAGCCCTTGATAGTGCCCAGGCAGAGCCCTGCTGGGCAAGAGAAGGAAGGAAGAGGAGAACCTCAGAAAGGGGGGCAGAGAGTGGATCCACAGCCTTTGCTGTGCACCATGCCACAAATCTGTTCCACCTGCAGGCGTATACCGACTTTGTGGAGGGACGCCTGGCTGCCAGAATAACATTACAGACTTCAGGAGGCAAGGCAAATGGCCTCTACTGTCGCCGCTCAATCTCCAAACTTGTAGGTGGAGACTGGACAGGTTCGGGTGGAGGACCGTCCCCTGCTGCTGCGACAGAAGGTCCTCCTGCAGAGGCAGACGAATCGGGGGATCGACAGACATGCTGAGTAGCTCTGGACACCAATATCTTCGTGCCCAGTCCGGAGCCACAAGGATAACCTGGGCCCGGTCGCGCCTGATCTTCTTCAGCACTCTGGGCAGAAGTGGTATAGGCGGAAAGACGTACAATAGACCGCAACTCCTCTCGCGACGAAAAGCATCTCCGAGCGAGTGCCGCCTTGGAAATTCCAACGCGCAGAACTGATGACATTGCGCATTCTCTTCTGTCGGGAATAGATCTAACCAAGGCTCTCCCCACTGCTGAAAGAGACCTTGCGCCACGTCCGAGTTCAGACGCCATTCGTGATCCATCATCCACCGACAGCTGAGTTCGTCCGCCCTGGCGTTCAGAGAACCTGACAGGTGTTGAACCACCAGGGTCACGCCCTGATGTTCCAGCCACTGCCAGAGGCGCAGAGCCTCCTGGCATAGGGTCCACGACCCCACCCCGCCCTGTTTGTTGCAGTACCACATGGCGGTGGTGTTGTCCGTGAACACCTGCACTACTCTCCCCCGGACAGAGGGGGAGGAATGCCTTCAGTGCAAGTTGGATCGCCCGCAGCTCCAGAAGGTTGATGTGGAGCTGGGACTCCGCCGGAGACCAGAGGCCTCTGATCTCCGCCTCTCCCATGTGGCCCCCTCAGCCCTGGAGGGACGCGTCCGTCACAACTACGTGCTCCGGTAGGGAGAGGGATTTGCCGCTGACCCAATCGCGGTCCGTGAGCCACCACTGCAACTGCCTTGCAGTGCCCTCCGAGATCAAGATATGGTCGGACAAGTTGCCCTGATGCTGGGCCCACTGAAACTTCAGGTCCCACTGCAGAGCCCGCATCCGCCACCGGGAGTGATGCACCAGAAGGATGTAGGAGGCCATCAGCCCCAGAAGCCGCAGCGTCAACCTGACCGAGACTCTGGATAAAGGCTGAAAGATCGGAATCAGAGCCTGAATATCCCGAACCCGCTGTTCGGGAGGATAAACCCGAAACTGCGCCGAGTCTAGAACCGCTCCGATGAAGAGGAGCTTCTGAGAGGGACACAGGTGTGACTTCGGCACATTGATGGAGAACCCCAGCAGTTGCAGGAGTCGGCCGTAGTCTGGAGGTGGCTGACGACTGTCTGGGACGAGCCCGCCTTCAACAACCAGTCGTCGAGGTAGGGGAAGACTGAAACCCCTAGCCTGCGCAGATGAGCTGCGACCACCACCATCACTTTCGTGAACACCCGTGGGGCGCTGGTAAGGCCGAAGGGGAGCACGGTAAACTGAAAGTGCTCGTGGCCTACCGTGAACCGCAGGTAACGCCAGTGGGTCGGCAGGACGGGGATGTGAAAATAAGCGTCCTGCAAGTCCAACGCTACCATCCGGTCTCCAGGGTCTAGGGCGGCTAAGACCTGAGCCAATGTCAGCATCTTGAACTTCTCCTTCCGGAGGAAGCCGTTGACGTTCCGTAGGTCCAAGATAGGGCGTGGGCCCCTTTGCCCCTCTTGGGTACCAGAAAGTGGTGGGAGTAACAACCACACCCTACTTCTGGCCCAGGAACGCGCTCAATGGCTCTCTTGGCCAAGAGGGCCGTAACTTCCTCTTTTGTAAGTGTCATGTGATCCCCCGACACGCGGTGGTACTGCGGTGGCATGGCTGGAGGGGACGCCTCGAAGGGGAGGGAGTAGCCCCTTCGGACAATTTGCAGCACCCACCTGTCCGAAGTGACAGTGCGCCAGTGGTGGTGGTGATGGCGAACCCTGCCCCCCACTGGCGTCACATGAGCCTGAAAGCACGGACTAGGAGGGTTTTGAGGCGGATGCTGCAGGGGTAGGTGTGGACTGGCCTCGCCGTTGTCCCCGACCGCCGCCGCGGCGGATTCCACGGCCACCACCGCGCTGGCTGGCAGCACGTGTGGGGGCGCCCCTTCCTTGGCCACGAAAGGAGCGAAAGGCACCAGTTTGCTGGCGCAGGGCCGAGAGGCCCAAGGACTTGGCCGTAGCCCTGGAGTCCTTAAAGCTCTCAAGCGCATGGTCTGCCTTGTCGCCAAAGAGGCGACGGCCATCGAACGGCATGTCCATAAGTGTGTTTTGGACATCGGCCGAGAAATTGGCGGACCTCAACCAGGCGTGACGACGAATCGCCACCGTCGTTGCCATCGCTCTGCCTAGAGAGTCGGTAGTGTCCAGCTGACACCAGATGGAATACCGTGCCGCGTCTCAGGCCTCCACAAGGGCCTGGCCGAGTTTAGCCGGTACCTCCAACGGGCATTCTGGCAGCGCGACCGTGTCCCACAGAGAGTGGGTGTAGCGGCCCAAGAGGCACACGATAATGACTGACCGCAATCCCAAACTCAGGGAGCAGAATACCTTTTTCCTGTAATTCTCGTACCTCTTGGATTCCCGGTCGGGGGGAGCCGACGGGAATGCGGTCTGGGAATTGGAGGCCTGGATAACCAGGCTCTCAGGGGTGGGATGGGTAGACAAAAAGCAAGTTTCACCCGGAGCCGGGCGGTGGCGTCTGGCCACGATCCTATCCACAGGCTGCCCTGTGGCGGGCCTGGACCAAGTGCCCAAAAGAACGTCTGACAAGGCCTTATTAAACGGCAGCAGAGGCTCGGCCGAGCTTGACTGCAGTTTAAGGACCTCAGTGAGGAGGTTAGTCCTCACGGCCGCGACGGGGAGCTCAAGGTCCAAGGCCTTGGCCGCCCTCATCAGCACCACGCTATAAGCAGCCCCCTCCTCCGTAGCCACGCTAGGAGGGGAGACAAAACCAGTGTCGGGCGAAGTGTCCAGACCACTGACCTCCCCAAGCTCTCCTGTCCCGTCCGCAGAAGACTGACACTCCCGTGCCAGAGGGTCCTCAGACCCCTCCCAGTCGTCCTCATCACCCACCGCCTGGTACTGAGGCTCAAAAGTTGGGGTCGGGTCATAGAAATAAAATTCTCCCATCGGCGTCGAGAGCGGCGCCGGACCCGAATCGAGGGCAGGACCAGGGACAACATCGTCCTGGGACGGCGCCGGGGGCGACACCCTCAGGGCAGACGCCGGGGAGGTCGTGAGGTCGACCGGCGGCGACCCGGAACCGGACCCAGAGGGGCCCTGCAGCGTCGGGACCGAAGTCGCCGCCGGCGCCGGGGCCGAATGGCCCGGCCCGCGTGGGGACCAAGTCGGGGCCGCTTGGCCCGAAGGCGCCGCGGAACCCGACGGAGGAGCGAGCGACCTCATGGCCATGGGGAAGTCTGCAATCTCCCCCGCATCGCGTCCTGCCCAGGGACCGGCGGGTGTGAAGCAGGCCGTGACACCTGTGGCTCCAGCGGAGACGCGTGGGCGGTGTCGCCCGAACCCCCGGCCGCGTCGCCCGAGCGTCGGGGGGAGTCATAAGAGTGATGATGCCTCTTCTACTTCTTGTACCTCTTACCTGAGGACTTCGAGCCCAAAGACCGATGACGACTCCCGGAACTATGGTGGCTCCAGCCCCGCGATCGGTCCCTCGACCTCCTTGCGGACCGGGACCTCGAGCGGCGCAGGGCGGACTGCCGAAGCTCGAGACGCTTACGGGACCGCTCCCGTCTAGCCTTAGACGTCAGGGCCCGGCAGTCGGAGCAGGACTTGTCGTCTTGGTCCAGGCCTAAACAGTGCAGGCACCGGCGATGGGGGTCGGTAAACGACATCAGTCGGTTGCAGTTGGCGCAGGGCTTAAACCCAGGCATCCCTACCGGCACCGTCGGAGTCGAATAGACTTCGAAAAAGTATCAAAAAGGATCTCAAAAGGTTAGCCAAAAAGTGACTAGGGTACAACCTTTTCCAGATCTGCGTTAGCTGGCGCGGAAAAAAGAAGAACGGACGTCAGCACGCGGAGGCGGCGTCTAAGTACTCCGACGACGTCATCAGGGCGCCCACGACGCGGACGACGGACGCAGAGTCGCGGACGACGCCTACCGACGCACATGGGTACTGCTACGCAAAAAAAGTCCGGATCCAGTCTGACTCCTGGGGATATTCTAAGGTAAGGAATCTATCACTAACGTGTCTCTTTCAGATATTTCTTTCATTATACAGACCTCTGTCACTATAAAGAGTAACATTACTGACCTCCTTTGTAAAAAACCTTGATATGTTAACTGGATTAGGAGTCTGTTTTGTCACCAAGTGATACTGATTGTTCCTTTATCGATTTAAAATTTTCATCTTAGAACATCCTACTTAGTCATTCTTTTGGTTTATCATATAAAGTGCCAGCTTCCTACAGTAGCCCTGTCTCCAGTATTCTCATTTCAGCGCATGGCAGTTCACCCTGCACCCTGAAGCCACAGGAATAAAGGCAAACCACTTCTACTGACTGGTGATGCTTCCCTCATCCTCCATCGTGTGCCATGCCAAACCAGGGTCATCCAAAATGGATCCAGCTGGCTTCAGTATTCAGATATAGAGTCCTACTACTGCTCCACGTACACCATACACACCCATGACATACACATAGATTGGTAATGTAAGGTTCTGAGCGCTCACATAATAGCAACATTTTACACACTAGGGACCAGTAGGCCACAAACTTAATACAGATAAAATATTTGGCCACATTATCAATCTCAAAACATTGTAAGCCGCCACCCCTGCTTTACGTCCACATTCAGGCCACAGAAGATGTACAGGACCTTGTATAGTCAGGGACAGTCCTATGCCTCAGTGCTCAAGCTTAGATTAGTGTGCCACTAGGGCCAAAATAAAAGTCAGGATACCAGATACAAAGGCAAGTCGGGCACTCGGAGAAGGGAAACACGCCCATGTATCATGCAGGGGAAAATCCTGTCCCAACATCCCAGTTCTGTAGGGCCTTGAGCCACTGTTTTAGCACAATCAGGATTTGAGGTCTGGGATGAGCCACTCTTCCCAAGTCCAGTTCCAAGTGGGGACTGGTATAGATAATGGTGGGATTCCAAAATAAAATTTCTTTAGGTAAACATCCTCCTCTACCCCAGTTCTGAATTGTTTCCTAGACTCTGGTTGTTAAAACAGTCTAACCAGACACTGGTGACAGGCCCCCATCACCAGAACTGCGCTGTGGTGTTTCATTAGGATGGCATCTTAGGTTGTTATAATGGCGGGTTTTGGGATTTCTGAGACACTTTATTTCAGGTTCTGAAAAGTCAGCATCTGAGGCTTCCAACCTGTTGCGTGGACCAGTATGGTACTGAAAGATGCACAAGTACAGGGAGCATAAAACAAAACTACTTAAGGGGAAAAGGTCATTTTAACAAAAAATAAAAACATAGTTCCAATGAGTTTCACAGAATCTGTCGTCGTCCTAAGCACAACCAGATAGGATAACACTAGTCTTATGCCAGTATCATAGAATATAGAGTCCCTAGCATGTGCAGCCAAAGACATTCTGAAGCAGCTTAGAAATGAATGCAGGTAGCCTTCACTAATGAGCTATACAAGCTTGTGGGGCTATATCTCATCCACAGAAGGCTCTAGTCACATCTTTCCAGATCCTAAATGAAATTCATTTGATTTAATTGTATTTACCCTTAGTAAGTGAATGCCCTTTGTCTATGAGGTTATAGAAATAACTGTGTACAGAGGTAATTGAGAGTTATTTTCTGTGACATAACATCTCTGTATTTCTTACCCCTATAACCACCCAGGTAAGCCTTGGCAATTCAAGCCAACTACCTGCAAAGAAATTCAAGTAAGGAAAGGATACTTGGATATTCAATTGGAGTGCACCAGTATAGTGCCCCTGTAACCCCAATGGTAAATATCAGAACCCATACTGGATACCACAAAGTAGCCAGTGACTGCACCAGGAACCCCAAGAAAGATCTCACACCAAACACTATGGGCACCTAGTCCAAATACTGTCTATTATTCAATAATGGAATAGTTAAAATGATTCCCAATGACAAACAATCGATAACAATATTCTTTGATTTAATCCTTAGAAAAGATTTAGATATGTTAATATTGTTTGAAAGCTGGGTCAGTGACTAATCTTGACTGGCAATTGCAAAGGCAGATCTAACTAGTTATAACTGAAACCTTGAAGTAGAATTACTTGTACACTAAATGACTACAATGCTGCAACCTTGTCCTCTAACCACTTTCGTTTAAAATTGAGTTTTTAGTCATAAAAGTTATCTTACTTCGTAATACATTACAAGTTTCGTAAATGCTTACCGGCCTCAGGCTATGATGATAGCTTCCAACATCCTTTTTTAGAGTTGCTCTACAATAGCTTTGCATTATAATCAGATTCATGTTTCTGGTGATTTAAATCTTTGTGCTGGTTGTTCTGACGCCAATCTTAGATCTTATTCATTTACGTGCATGAGACATACACCAATTGCTCATCAGCCTGACACACTGAGGGTCATAAACTTGATGTTTTTGCACAAAACGTTATTTCTTTCCAGAGTGTGGTTTCTTTAGCTTGGCCTGGTGTAGTCATTTATTTTATTATACACGCTGTAAAGAGTAACATTACTCACCTCCTCTGTAAAAAAAAAAACCTTGATATATTCACTGGAGTAGGTGTATGTTTTTTCGCCAAGTGATACTGATTGTTGCTTTACCTATTTCAAATCTTGGTCTTAGAACATCCTGCTCAGTCATTAAAAGTAAATCAAGACCCAAAATATCCAGTGCAAAACCACTGGTATATGTAGACTTGGCTGTTAACAAATTTAAGGAGGCAGATGGCATGCCTATCGTAGGCACTTGGGAAAATAAATATAAATCTTAGCACTAAAATTCTATATTACCATCTGCAAATTGAGACAAGGGTTTGTAAATTATGAAAAGTCATTTTCAAGCTGTCAATTATAGTTAACTGATCACATCCCAATGAACAGTTTAAGAACATTTCTGAAGTTCAATATTCACAATATTCGATATCTCATACATAAGTGCTATTTATCTATTTTAGGAGTTTTCTATATCGCAAACATGACCCATCTGGGTCAGAACACTGTAAAAAATAGGTTGGACATATAAAAAATTGGTAATAAACAGATAAAAATACAGTTAGAGTTAGAACTTCTTACAGAACGACTCTCACTTGATAGTTCAAGTTTTTTTTGTTGGGTAGACGAGTGTTGTGATGAAGAGCCTTATGGGTCATGCAGGCTACCTTAAACAGAATTCAGGCTTCAAACAGAAGCAATTTTAGATATTTCGGATCAGATGTAATGTTGTCACATTTACAGGATCCAGTTATGAGCCTAGTAGCTGAGTTTAGAGTGGCCCTTAATAGGGCCAACCGAGCTTTGAGTAGACCAGCAAGAGTGCCACTCGCGTAATCTAGGCATGATAGAACTGCTAGCTGAAAGTCATCTGGAGGTAAGAAGGGTTTAATTTTCCTTGGAGTGCTCAAATGGTAATTAACTCCTCTGGTAGTTGAATTGATGTGATCTTGCATACTGAGGTAGGGGTCCAGTGTAACAGAAAGATCTAGTAGAATCAGCAACATGACGGGCGCAGTAGAGTGCTGTAAGTTGTTGAGCCATTCATTTATGGGAGTGGAGAGATGGGGGGGGGGGCTGATCAGGCGAAATCTAGTCTTTAGAGGATTTAGCATAAGGTGATTGTGGGTTTTCAATAGGGCAAGGCTAAGAGTTTTGATATCTTCAGATGAGGAGATTTTCCTATATAATTGTGTCATCCGCACACTTGGGGTACTGTGTATTTGAGTGTGCAATAATTTCAGTAAGCAGTTCCATGAGCAAGTTGAATAGCCGTAGAGCGAGTGCGGATCCTTGAGATACCCCAATCAAGACTGGAGTAATGTCTGATAGTTTCAGGTTCTTGGTGGGAGGGTGGGGTAGTTTTTCAGGTTCTGGTTGGGCGGGTGGGGCAGTTTTTCAGGTTCAGGGTGGGGTCGTTTTTCAGGTTCGGGGTGGGGTCGTTTCTCAGGTTCTGGGTGGGAGGGTGGGGTCGTTTCTCAGGTTCTGGGTGGGATAGTTTCTCAGGTTCTGGGTGGGAGGGTGGGATAGTTTCTCAGGTTCTGGGTGGGAGGGTGGGATAGTTTCTCAGGTTCTGGGTGGGAGGGTGGGATAGTTTCTCAGGTTCTGGGCGGGAGGGTGGGATAGTTTCTCAGGTTCTGGGCGGGAGGGTGGGCTAGTTTCTCAGGTTCTGGGCGGGAGGGTGGGCTAGTTTCTCAGGTTCTGGGTGGGAGGGTGGGCTAGTTTCTCAGGTTCTGGGTGGGAGGGTGGGCTAGTTTCTCAGGTTCTGGGTGGGAGGGTGGGCTAGTTTCTCAGGTTCTGGGTGGGAGGGTGGGATAGTTTCTCAGGTTCTGGGTGGGATAGTTTCTCAGGTTCTGGGTGGGAGGGTGGGATAGTTTCTCAGGTTCTGGGTGGGAGGGTGGGATAGTTTCTCAGGTTCTGGGAGGGAGGGTGGGGTAGTTTCTCAGGTTCTGGGAGGGAGGGTGGGGTAGTTTCTCAGGTTCTGAGCGGGGTAGTTTCTCAGGTTCTGAGCGGGGTAGTTTCTCAGGTTCTGAGCGGGGTAGTTTCTCAGGTTCTGGGTGGGAGGGGTAGTTTTTCAGGTTCTGGGTGGGAGGGGGTAGTTTTTCAGGTTCTGGGTGGGAGGGGGGTAGTTTCTCAGGTTCTGGGTGGGAGGGAGGTAGTTTCTCAGGTTCTGGGTGGGGGGGTAGTTTCTCAGGTTCTGGGTGGGAGGGGGGTAGTTTCTCAGGTTCTGGGTGGCAGGGGGGGTAGTTTCTCAGGTTCTGGGTGGGAAGTTTCTCAGGTTCTGGGTGGGAGGGTGGGTAGTGTCTCAGGTTCTGGGTGGGAGGGTGGGTAGTGTCTCAGGTTCTGGGTGGGTAGTGTCTCAGGTTCTGGGTGGGTGGGTAGTTTCTCAGGTTCTGGGTGGGAGGGTAGTTTCTCAGGTTCTGGGTGGGGTAGTTTTTTAGGTTCTAGGTGGGAGGGTGGGGTCGTTTTTCAGGTTCTGGGTGGGAGGGTGGGGTAGTTTTTCAGGTTCTGGGTGGGAGGGTGGGAGGGTGGGGTAGTTTTTCAGGTTCTGGGTGGGAGGGTGGGGTAGTTTTTCAGGTTCTGGGTGGGAGGGTGGGGTAGTTTCTCAAGTTCTGGGTGGGAGGGTGGGGTAGTTTTTCAGGTTCTGGGTGGGAGGGTGGGGTCGTTTTTCAGGTTCTGGGTGGGAGGGTGGGGTCGTTTTTCAGGTTCTGGGTGGGAGGGTGGGGTAGTTTTTCAGGTTCTGGGTGGGAGGGTGGGGTAGTTTTTCAGGTTCTGGGTGGGAGGGTGGGGTAGTTTTTCAGGTTCTGGGTGGGAGGGTGGGGTAGTTTTTCAGGTTCTGGGTGGGAGGGTGGGGTAGTTTTTCAGGTTCTGGGTGGGAGGGTGGGGTAGTTTTTCAGGTTCTGGGTGGGAGGGTGGGGTAGTTTCTCAAGTTCTGGGTGGGAGGGTGGGGTAGTTTCTCAAGTTCTGGGTGGGAGGGTGGGGTAGTTTCTCAAGTTCTGGGTGGGAGGGTGGGGTGGTTTCTCAAATTCTGGGTGGGAGGGTTTCTGGTAGTTTCATTCATCATTTCAATCTTTATTTCATTCTTTCGATCATAAAAGATATACAAGCAATTTAAAATCAAACTAACAAGTAGTACAAAACAGTAAAACAAGGATAAAAAACTTTGCAGTTGACATTATAAAAGTATTGCAAGACATTCAAGTTAAAAAAGAATCAGGAGACTTGAATTATTACAGTTCTATATCTGCCTTCAGAATACGGGTGCGAGTGTGCCACATTGCTGTTAGAAATTTTGCCACCGCAAACACAATTGGAGGTGATACATTCGTTTTTAATATTCTGTAAGCTGGATGGTAGTGCCTGCAACCCAGATTTTTAAAAAGTGGGACAAGCCAAAGCTTTTTAGCTCTTTGGTATGCATTACAGAAAAATATCACGTGCAAATCATTTTCCTGGTGATGTGAGCATGCCGGGCATTGCTCTGTGGACGGGGGCTGAGACCAACAGCTAGTAAAAGACCTAAGAGGGAGTGTATTGTATCTCCACTGCAGGAATAATTTTCTAGTCAAAACCGGACTAATGCCATCAAGGACATGTTCCAAGTTATAAATCTTTGAATAGGGTGAATAGATTTGTCAGGGAGCCCTCCCGTGTACTCCTTAGAGAGGTGATTCAATTTAGCTCATAATAATCCTTTGAAAGGAGTTTACGTGGGATCCTACTGCATGCGTTCGCCGGATCTAGCCATAGTTCTGGCTTTCCTAGGCTCTCGCATGTCCTTTTTATATAACTTAACCATGGGATTTTTGTTACATTAGGTAGGCGTAGAATCTCTTGGAGCTCAGTCCTGTAGCTCGTAAGTTCTGCAGCGCTCCAGATTCGACGCCAGAATGTTAATGGTTTTAGTCCCAGCTCTTCTACTATTGGTCTAATACCCAGGTCTAGTCTCAACGGGAGGAGCGGAGTACCTGGAGGTAGAGCTGCCAGCTGCCTGATGAATTTGTTTTCAGTGATCAACAGGTTTTGGGCAGATATGTGTCCCCACATCTCCTCCCCGTATGTGACAGCACCCTGTGCCTGAATCCTATAGATTTGTAGCACTGGACCAAGGGGTTTGTAGGACGATCGATTTGACATCCTACAAATACCGCCTGTTAGCTGCACCAGTTTAATGTTGGCCTTAGTCCTATGTGCGTCCCAGGTCATATTTTGGTTGATGGTTACACCCAAGTACTCGAATGTAAAACCCCTCTCTAATCTCAATGAGCCTATGGATGGGTTGGGGCGTGTTGAAGGTGGGGGATTGAGAATCATGTATTTTGTTTTCAGGGCATTGACTTCGAGCCCCCTCTCCACACAAAGTCGAAAACCCATCCACGACCCGTTGTATTCCCATTGGGGACTTCGACAGCAGCAGGGTGTCATCCGCAAACATTATAGCGGGCACCCTGCTGCCGTTGAGCTTTGGAGCGTCTATATCAGCAATCCTGGTCAAGTGGGCGATTACCCCGTTGACAAAGAGGCAGAACAGGGTCGGTGCAAGCACACAACCCTGTCTCACCCCCCTGTCAACTGGGAATTTACCTGAAAGTGCCCCATTCCTGCCGCACCTAACTTGTGCGAAGTTTTTCTGATGTAATTTTATCAAGATGGTCAGGATATCTGCAGGAATACCCAAGTCCGCCAGCACAGTCCAAAGTCTGAATCTTGGCACCAAATCGAAGGCGGCACGCAAGTCCACAAATACTGTGTACAAGCTGCCACCCTCGATTACGGCGGTCTTCCAGAACAAAAGATTCAGACGAAAAATCTGGTCCGTTGTCGAGACCCCCTTCTGAATCCTGCCTGGTAGGGACTTAAAATAGAAAATTCTTCCATCCAATTTTGGAGGCGATCTAATATCAACCTGCCAAATAACTTTTGTGAGACGTCTATGAGGCTGATGGACCTGTAGTTGGCTGGAAGCAGAGGTGATCCCTTCTTGAATATGGGAACGATCTCTGCGCCCAGCCAAGTACAGGGCACATCCATACCCCCCAAAACAGCGTTAAATAACGTCAACAAGTAGGGGGCCCATACGTCTGGTTCCTGCTTAAATAAATCACCAGGGAGGCCATCCAGTCCAGGGGCTTTACCTGATGACAACCCTGAAATAGCGGCCCGTACCTCAGCATCTGTGAAGGGGTCCCCCTCTGACTGCAAACTAGTAGTAAAAAATGAATGGGTCGAGGCCCCGTCATCATCCCTATATAGGGACGGAAAATGATCTTGCCATGCCTTGGCTGAGATGTTAGGTTTGATGGCCGAGGCTAGCTCCTCGGATCCAGTGTTGACTATACGCCAAAATTTGCGGGGATCGCTATCGGCTAGTGAGGTGGTGAGGTTTTCCCATTTCTCTTGATCCCACTCAATTTTGGCATGGGTAAGCAGGCTCTTGTAGTCCATTCTCCTGGCCTGGATCACCGATCTGTTTTTACCCTCCTTGATGGAGGACAACAGATCTGATTTAGCCTTTCAGCATGCAGCATTGTACCAGGTGGGGCGGTTAAAAGAACAGCCTGCTCTCCTTCCTCTTTTGGAAAAGAGGACCTCAGCCGCGGACTTGATAAGATCCTCATGCACCAACCATAATTGCGTGTGGATATCCTGGTTTCTGGGATACTCCAATAATACACGCACCTTTTCCAGTGTGGGGATAACCCGGGCATAAAGCCCGGAAAGCTTCTCTGTGTCGCTAACTAGCTTTTCCCACCTCACTCGCCGTCTATTGTTCGCCAGGACCAGCCCCGGGGCGGGCGCTTCTACAGCGGCCCCCAATTCATCCATGCCAGGGAGGGCATATTCCAATTCAAGGGCATTATGGTCACTGTCCTCCCTATCTATCACCCTAAAGTCGTTAATGTGCGGCCAAGAGAACAGTTGGACTAAAATATAATCCAATCTTGACTCCCTACCCACTTTGATGAAAGTACATTTGGGAGGAATATCAGATTTTGTACGTCCATTGCAAGCCGCCACACCGTGTTTAAGGGTTAGGGCAGTGATCTGTACCGCAAGGGGCGTCCAGGCCCTGGGTGGTGGGGCCGCCATAGGGGGTACTGACCACACTGCGTCCTCCTCTAGGGATGACCCGTCGAGTAGACCTGAGAGTGGCTCGAAGTGACAATTTAAGTCCCCTCCCACCAGGAAGGGTATACCCTGGGGGATGTCACTAAGAAAAACGGAAAGTTCCTCAATGGTACGCGAATCTTGAGATGCGTTTACCGGTCGGGAGTAGACATTTACAACGGCCAGTCTGCTAGAGTTTGACCACTCCAACAGGATACCTAAAATATCCCCAGAAATTATAGGGAGTGGCGTGGCCTTGCAACCCAGATGAGTTGCCACCCAGATCGCGAGTCCTCCAGAAGGACGCCCCCGACCCCCCCACCTAGCAGGAATGGAGAATACTGAAAAACCTGGACGAGAGTGTTCCTCTCTCGCCCAGGTTTCTTGGAACAGGCAGATGTCTTTGCACTCAATAAATGAACTCCAGTCCTGACAATTTAATTTACTTCCCAGGCCTGCCACATTCCAGGATATTATCTTTAAAAAAGGCTGTCTGGGGTTCAAGGTGGGAGTTGGAAAAGTACCCATGTCGTTTGGACTAGCCAGTGATCTAACATTTAGATCCTCCTCCACTTGTTCGTCTATGGTTTCCCTTCTGCTAGGTAAGGGCCCTGGTGTGGACAATTGCAACTCCCTCGTGCGAGATAGCTCCCCAGTAGTTTCTCAAGTTCAGGGTGGGAGGGTGGGGTAGTTTCTCAGGTTCTTGCAGTTTCCCAGGTTCTGGGTGGGAGGGTGGGGTAGTTTTTCAGGTTCGGTTCAGTTTTTCAGGTTCTTCGGGGGTGGGAGGGTGGGGTAGTTTTTCAGGTTCTTCGGGGGTGGGAGGGTGGGGTAGTTTTTCAGGTTCTTCGGGGGTGGGAGGGTGGGGTAGTTTTTCAGGTTCTTCGGGGGTGGGAGGGTGGGGTAGTTTTTCAGATTCGGGGGTGGGAGGGTGGGGTAGTTTTTCAGGTTCGGGGGTGGGAGGGTGGGGTAGTTTTTCAGGTTCGGGGGTGGGATCGTTTTTCAGGTTCGGGGTGGGATCGTTTTTAGTGTCTGTGTTGTTCTTAGGGTCCGGGGGGGCAGTTTTTAGAGTTCAGGGAAGGGTGGGCTCGTTTTTGGGGTGTTCGGAGAGCGGGGTCGTTTTAGAGTCTAGGGGGAGGGTGGGGTCGTTTTTAGGGATCAGAGGGAGGGTGGGTCGCTTTTATGGTTCAGGGGGGAGGTGGGGTCGTTTTTAGGGTTCAGGGGAGGGTGGGGAGTTTCTAGGGTTCATGGGGGTGGGGTAGTTTCTAGGGTTCAGGGGGTAGTTTTTAAGGCCCAGGGGGAATATGGGGTAGTTTTTAAGGCTCGGGGGAGGGTGGGGTTGTTTTTAGGGCTCAGGGGTGGAGTAGTTTTAGGGCTCAGGGGTGGAGTCGTTTATAGGGCTCGGGGGTGGAGTCGTTTATAGGGCTCGGGGGGAGGGTGGGTCGTTTTTGGGGGGAGGGTGGGGTAGTTTTTAGGGCTCGTGTGGGACGTGGAGTAGTTTTTATGGCCCAGTGGGAAGGGGTAGTTTTTAAAGCTCGGGTGGGAGGGGGGTAGTTTTTAGGGCTCGGGTGGGAGGGGGTAGTTTTTAGGGCTCGGTTGGGAGGGGGTAGTTTTTAGGGCTCGGGTGGGTAGTTTTTAGGGCTCGGGTGGGTAGTTTTTAGGGCTCGGGTGGGAGGGTGGGTAGTTTTTAGGGCTCGGGTGGGAGGGTGGGTAGTTTTTAGGGCTCGGGTGGGAGGGTGGGTAGTTTTTAGGGCTCGGGTGGGAGGGTGGGTAGTTTTTAGGGCTCGGGTGGGAGGGTGGGTAGTTTTTAGGGCTCGGGTGGGAGGGGGTAGTTTTTAGGGCTCGGTGGGAGGGGGGTAGTTTTTAGGGCTCGGGTGGGGGGGGGGGGGGGAGTTTTTAGGGCTCGGGTGGGGGGGTAGTTTTTAGGGCTCGGGTGGGAGGGGGGTAGTTTTTAGGGCTCGGGTGGGAGTCGATTTTAGGGCTCGGGTGGGAGGGGGGTAGTTTTCAGGGCTCGGGTGGGAGGGGGGTAGTTTTTAGGGCTCGGGTGGGAGGGGGGTAGTTTTTAGGGCTCGGGTGGGAGGGGGGTAGTTTTTAGGGCTTGGGTGGGAGGGGGTAGTTTTTAGGGCTTGGGTGGGGGGTAGTTTTTAGGGCTTGGGTGGGAGGGGGGTAGTTTTTAGGGCTTGGGTGGGAGGGGGGTAGTTTTTAGAGCTTGGGTGGGAGGGGGGGTAGTTTTTAGGGCTTGGGTGGGAGGGGAGTAGTTTTTAGGGCTTGGGTGGGAGGGGAGTAGTTTTTAGGGCTCGGGGGAGGATGGGTTAGTTTTTAGGGCTTGGGGGAGTGGGTGTGTTAGTTTTTAGGGCTTGGGGGAGTGGGTGGGGTAGTTTATAGGGCTTGGGGGAGTGGGTGGGGTAGTTTTTAGGGATCAGGGATGGTTATCAGGAGGAAAGGGAGTAGTTTTAGGTCTCAGGACAGGGGCTTGGGGGCCGTTTTAGGGCTCAGGGTATGGGGCTGGGGTAGAATTCTGGTCTGAGGGTATTTTAGAGCTGGGGGGTGGGTTTACACTTAACTGGTAAGTCTTAACCACACACGTCTTTGCCACACATGCCTTAACAACGCGTATTTCGCTGTAAAGGCATGCGTGGTAATGAATATGCTACTTACCAGTATGCATCTGTTCTTGGCATGTAGGGCTGCTAACATTCATATCTTTGCATTAGATCGCCGCCTAGTGTTGGGTCCGGATGATCGCACATTGTTGTCCTGGAAGAGTCTTCGAAGTATCCTGAGATAGGTGGCTCCTCCCCTGGACTACAGTGCGCATGGGCATCGGCTCCATCCCCAGATTGTTTTTAGCCATTGTGGCAGAGATGGAGTGAAATAGTGTAAAGGATGTCCATGCTAATGATTGAATGCAAGAATATGTCTGCAGCTGCGACAGGCACCGAGGAGGAGGGTGGGCGATATGAATGTTAGCAGCCCTACATGCCAAGAACAGATGCATACTGGTAAGTAGCATATTCAGTTCGAGGCATGTGGGCTGCTAAATTCACATCTTTGCATAGAATATATAGCAGTCCCTCCATTAGCGGCGGTTGCCCGTGCCAGCTGCAGAAACTTGAAAAAGTGTTTTGAGAACAGCCTGTCCTACAGCCGCTTGCTGTTTGGAATGCACATCAACACAGTAGTGTTTTGTAAAGGTATGTGGTGTAACCCACGTGGCTGCTCTGCAAATGTCTTCTAAAGGAATGTTCCCCAGGAAAGCCATAGATGCCCCCAATTTGCGTGTGGAGTGCGCCCTTGGGGGTATCGTTAAGGTACGTTTAGCCTTTTGATAACAGATTTGGATGCACTTAACAATCCACCTGGCTATTCCTGCTTTGGAAATTGGGTTGCCCTTGTGCTGTGGCGAGAAGGCAACAAATAGCTGTTTTGTTTTCCTAAAGTGTTGTGTCCTGTCAATATAGTACATCAACGCCCTCCTGACATCCAAAGTATGAAGCATTCTTTCCGCCACCGTTTGTGGGTTTTGGAAGAATGCAGGCAAGTCAATAGTTTGGTTGAGATGAAACTGTGACACCACCTTCGGAAGGAATTTGGGGTTAGTACGCAGTACCACCCTATTTGGATGAATCTGAATGAATGGCTCTTGGGTTGTGAGCGCTTGCAGCTCACTAACACGCCTCAGTGACGTAATAGCTATTAGGAAAGCTACTTTCCACGTTAGGAATTGGAGTTCACATGAGTGTAATGGCTCAAAAGGTGGTCCCATCAGCCTGGTGAGGACCACATTGAGGTTCCACACCGGAGCTGGCGGTATTCTTGGGGGAATGACTCGTTTCAGGCCTTCAAGAAAAGCTTTAATGGCAGGCACTCTGAAGACTGAGAGATGCTGCCTGTTCTGAAGATAAGCTGCTATGGCGGATAGATGTATCCGAATGGACGTGTACGCCAGATTGCACTTGTAAAGATGCAACAGATAGCAAATGATGTTAGGGATAGATGCATCTAGCGGGTTGATGTTATTGGCTGTACAGTAAATGACAAAACGCTTCCATTTTGCAGCATAGCACGCTCTGGTAGTCGGCTTTCTCGCCTCCTTGATGATGTCCATGCATTCTGGAGGCAGGTGAAGGTATCCAAACTCTAGGACTTCAGGAGCCAGATCGCCAGGTTGAGCTGTTGCGGATCTGGATGCTGAATGTCTCCATGGTTCTGCGTCAAAAGTCTGGGCGTGAGGCGCAGCCTTTGATGCTGCACCACCGAGAGTTCGAGAAACGTGGTGTACCATGCTTGGCGCGCCCACGTTGGAGCAACCAGGATGAGAGTCATCGAGTGCTGCCTTAGTTTTCTTGCCACCAGCGGGATCAGAGGGGCTGGCGGAAAAGCGTACGCAAATCTGCCTGACCAGTTCATCCATATCGCATTCCCCTGCGACTGCGGGTGAGGGAACCTGACGGCAAAGTGTTGGCATTTTGCGTTTTCGTTTGTGGCAAACAGGTCTATCTCCGGATGACCCCACTGCTGGAAGTACGGTCGGAGAACAGAGGGGTGTAACTCCCACTCGTGCATTTGATGGCTGTATCTGCTGAGCAGATCCGCCATCTGATTGTCCTTGCCGGGGAGGTGTTCTGCCATGAGGAAAATGTTCCTCTGAATGGCCCACTTCCACATGCTCTGAGCCAGATGAGACAGCTGTGGCGAGTGTGTGCCCCCCTGCTTTTGAATGTAGTACATCGCGGTCATGTTGTCCGTCCGGACTAACACTACCTTGTTGCACAGATGTACATTGAAGGACTTGAGCGCCATGAAGATTGCCATCAGTTCCAGATAGTTGATGTGCATCTTCTGTTGCTGCGTCGTCCATAGTCCCTGCACCGTGTAAGTGAGCAGATGAGCTCCCCATCCCTGGAGAGATGCGTCCGTTGTCAGGATAATCTGTGGCACTGGGTCCTGGAACAGTCGGCCCTTGCAAAGGTTGTGTGGAGTCCACCAATGTAGAGAGTCGTATGCCCGACTGGTAACCAACACTAGGTCTGTCAATTGTCCCTGAGCCTGTGTCCACTGATTTGCTAAGCACTCCTGGAGCGGACGCATATGTAAACGTGCGTGAGGGACTATGAAGATGCAGGAGGCCATCATGCCAATTAACTGCATGAACACTCTCGCTGGAAGCGAGTGTTGTGGTTTGAACTTTTGGATTAGAGACCGCATGCTGTCTATCCTGACTTGGTTTGGCTGAGCTATGGCCGTCAGGGTATTGATCGTCGCACCTAGAAACTGCCGGACATGTGCCGGCTGAAGATGCGACTTTGGGTAGTTCAACGAGAAGCCCAGATCGTGAAGGAGGTGAATGGTAGTTGACATGTCCGCGGCGCACTGTTGTTCCGACTTGGCTTGAACGAGCCAGTCGTCCAGGTAGGGGTAGACATGGATGTTCTGCCTCCTGAGGTGCGCCGCTACCGTCGCCAGACACTTGGTAAACACTCTTGGGGCTGTGGTCACCCCGAAGGGTAGGACCTTGAACTGGTAATGCTTGCCGTGTATAGTGAACCTGAGGTATTTTCTGTGGGACGGGTGTAGTGGAATGTGGAAATATGCATCCTTGAGGTCTAAGGTTGCTAAGAAGTCCCCTTGGTTTAACAAGGGAAGGATCTGTTGCAGTATAAGCATATGGAAATGTTCTGACAGTATATACAGGTTGAGGGGACGCAGATCCAGAATGGGTCTGAGAGATCCGTCCTTCTTTGGAATAAGGAAGTACAGGGAATATACCCCCGTGCCTTCCTCCTCCACTGGCACGAGCTCGATTGCGCCTTTTTGCAGCATCACCACCACTTCCTGCTGCAATAAGTGCAAATGCTCTGCGGACATAGGCCGTTGCCTTGGTGGAATGTTGGGTGGAGTGGACTTTAACTCTAGACAATAACCGTACTGGACAAGTTGTCGCACCCACCTGTCTGTGGTGATGTTCGTCCAGACTGGCAGGAACTGCTGGAGTCTCCCCCCGACAGGTGTTAAATGGTCGGGGGGCAGTGACAGAGAGTCACTGTTTGTTTGGGGCAGAGGAGCGGGAATTGTTGTTTCCTCTGCCACGCCCTCTGGTGCTGTTTCCTCGATAACCCCCTTTGTTCTGCTTGGGGTACGAGGACTGTGCTCCACCTCTGGAGAACTGTGACTGTTGACCCATCTGTCCTCTGGTGACTCCACGTGCACCTGAGCGACGAAAAGTGTTGCCCCGGAACTGTTATGATTGTAGGGCCCCCATAGACTTAGCAGTTTCGTTGTCTTTCTTAATCTTTTCGAGGGTGGTGTCAACATCAGGACCAAACAGTCTATCAGGATTGACGGGCTGATTGAGTATGGTTGTTTGAATGTCCGGTTTAAACCCCGATATGCGGAGCCATGCCTGCCGTCTCAGCATGACGCTAGTGTTAATAGCCCTAGCTGCTGTGTCTGCGGCATCAAGTGCACACTTTATGGCTGCGTTAGAGATTAGTTTTCCCTCCTCTATAAGCAGTCTGGTAGCCTCTTGAAACTGCGGAGGCAGGTGTTGTAAAACTTGCTCTAGGGTGTCGTAATGCGCCCTATCATAACGTGCTAATAGTGCCTGTGTATTGGCAATACGCCAGAAATTGGCAGCCTGCGCAGCTACCCTTTTGCCCCCTGCCTCCAGCACTTTGGACTCCTTGTCCGGGGGAGGAGCTTCACCCGTCGTTTGGGAGTTCGCCCGTTTGCGGGCATTTGCGACCACAAGGGAGTCAAGAGGCAACTGTCCCCGAATGTATGCAGGGTCTGCAGGGGCTGGTCTGTACTTCTTCTCGATGCGTGGATTGACCACCCTCGCCCTGGTGGGTTCTTTAAAGATGTCCGCAGCATGCTTAAGGACCCCCTTGAGCATAGGCAGTGTCTTTACTGTCCTTTCAGAGACTGAAAAAGTGTCAAATAGAAAGTCTTCTTCTACTGGGTCAGCATGCATGTCCACATCATGATTAGCAGCTGCCCGTTCAATGAGTGCATGAAAACCTGCAGAATCTTCTGTTGGGGATGCACGTGCACTGAAAGGCTGTTGGTCCTGCCCCACATCCTGTGTGCCTTGGTCACCTATGTCGTCATAGGAATCTTGCTGCGCATCGGGTTCATTGACGGGGAAAGTGTATTGGTCATCTTCACCATATCCCTCACCCTCAGAGTGGTCTGGGGAAGGTGTTGGGCTCCTTCTAGGGGGAGGCTGGATAGGTTCTATCAGGGCTGAAGCGTCCTGAGCAAGCTTTTTCTTCTTCAGTGGGATAACATAGGAGTCCACTGGTTGCGAAGTGATCTTTCTTTTGTAAAGGGTCAATTTGCCCGTATCTGCGTCGATAAAACGCTCAGAATCTTCTCCTGAGTCGAGTAGTCGACCTGTCAGTGCTCCAGACGTTGACGATTCCGATGTCTTTGGCGCCGTTTTTGGCGTAAAGGCCTTCGGAGCCTCCTTGGGCGGCAGAATGAAGAGAAGCTTACCAGCAGGCTTCGCCGGCAAGTCCATCGGCTTCTGGTGCGATGGCATCGGAGCCGACGTCGCAGATGCCTTCTCCCGAATTCTCTGTAGTGAAGCGGCGATGGGGGACGCGTCACTCAAAGCGGCACTCGGCGCCGACGAGGAGGCCTTCACCTTGCCCTCGGATCCGACGTCTTGTTGGCCCTTCTGAGTCCTAGACGTTGACGCTGCAGCCGTAGACACAGAGTCCTTGGACCGATGTGTTGAGCTTCCAGCTTTCGATCCGTGTGATTTTGCCGTCTCCGTCTCCACCACGCGCCCGACTGACGACGTCCCAGTCGGAACCGGAGTCTTGTCGCCGGCTTTGGCGGGCTTTGAAGGCGTCGCACCGGTCGACCCGTGCCGAACTCCCTTCTTAGAGGAAACCTCTTCTGTCGACGATGTCGACACTGTCGAATCGACAGTTTTCTTCGACTTCTGTGGACCGGAGGCCGACGGAGTCGATGAGGCAGCAGGTTTCGGTTTCTTTGGTGGAACGGCCGCCATCTTAGGGACGCTCGAATCCGTAAGTTTCGGTTTCGGTTTCGGGTCGGCCATTTTAGGTGTAGTCGATACCGCTGGTTTCAGTTTCGCTACGGGCAGCACAGCAAGTATGTCCGTGGCCGGGCCTGAAGGCGGGGCCGTGGCTTGCGGTACGGGGTCTTGGGTAAGGCCGACTGGCGATCCCGTGACCCGAGCCTGATCCGCATAACCTTCGGGGCATAGCTCATCACCCGAGCTATCTTCCGCGGCCCCATAAACTTCTTCGACGTCCCCTACCTCGTCGGCGTATTGAAGGCCTTGACCCACGACTCCATCGTCGTCTTCCGGATCTGCCTCGACGTCCGTCGCGAGCGGTGAAATTTGAAGATGATGGCTTTGGCCCTCCTCTTCTTGGTCGCCGAAGATGTTTTCTGGATCCGGGGCCGCTTGTCTGGCCTCAAGGCGCACCGTGCGCCGAAGCTTGAGAGTCTTCTTTGACCTGAATCTGGAGCAGGCCATGCAGTTGTCCTCGTTGTGGTCCGGCGAGAGGCACTTGTTACAGACCGGGTGCACATCGATATGTGGGTATTTCGACCCACAGACGGGACAGTATTTAAACGGGCTCCACTCCATGCTGAAAAGTTGCGGTCGTGTTGCGATGAGAAGGCCTCGATCTCCGAAGAGTGATACGACTCCGTAGAATCCGACTCAAAGAGACGGAAGAACTCGAGACCGTGCGCAAACAATACCGACGCGATGAAAGTAAGGCCTTTTGGCCGTAAAAAGCTAGTTTTTCTCGGTTCCGACAGAGAGACGTGGAGACCGCATCCGAACCCAATGGCGGAAAAAAACAATCTGGGGATGGAGCAGATGCCCATACGCACTGTAGTCCAGGGGAGGAGCCACCTATCTCAGGATACTTCGAAGACTCTTCCAGGACAACAATGTGCGATCATCCGGACCCAACACTAGGCGGCGATCTAATGCAAAGATGTGAATTTAGCAGCCCACATGCCTCGAACCGGTATATGTGTAGTTGAGGCATGCATGGTTAAGATCGCATTGAACCGGTATGCATGGTAATCGTATACATGGTTCCATCACACAACCTCTCCCAGTTAATTCAATGTATATGTTGAGTTACTGCCTTATCCATCTAATGACATCCAGATGGAAACTTTACACCTACAGATGAGCATTCAATACATACAGTTAATACTTTTCTTTAGATTTATCAGAGGCTTATGACCACTAATGAAGATTACCTAGTGGAGATGGAAAAGAAACTTATGTGAAATCTTCATTAAAGTACTAAGTCACCCAGCCTCTGACATTGGTTATATTGGAAGAGTTTTCTTGGGTTAGTTGGGGGTTTAATTGTTTATTAAAAGTCTATATTATACGTTATAAATGTATAAGTATATTTCAAAAGTGCTTTGGGAATCTACATGTGGGTTACTATTAAAGATGCTCTAGAAGACATTATTTGAAATCATTCTTTTAACTGGAGCATATAGAAATAACATTATGCTAACTGTAGGTCAACATAATAAAAATGAATACCAATATGAAAACAAATGGTTTGAATCAAAAATAATTTTAAAATAGAAAAATAATAGGAAACGCGCAGGAGAGGAAAAAATGTGAGTTAGTGATAAAAACCGAGTTCATCCAGTAGACGTCCCCAAGTCTAATCACCTGATCATTGCCCAACTCCGAAAGTTATTGGTAGCCAGTTAAGCAGCTCCCGACTCCATGGATCATGTTATGAATTCAGAATAATCTGGGAGTCAAAGCCACAAGCATTTGCAACTGCATGGATGGAGTGATGGGATAGGATGAAAGGATACCCACTGGCTCAAACTCAACATTCTTAAGAGTGAGGTGAGGGCGAGAGCATGATTGAAGAACAGTGGAATCAGACTTTTTGGCTTGAGAATTTAGAAATTTGTGCCAAGCTGGTTCAATTTGATTTCCGCTTTTATCAACACAGACTACTGCAAAGAATTTTCCTGTGTCTCACTCCCTGTCGATGGAATACTGCAGTCCTAACACTGACGCAATCATGACTGAGCTACCTTTAGATTGCTTAAGCGTCCCATAAACAGCTATAAAATAATAAAAAACACTTCTGCAAGACTTCTGAATGCGATTCAAAAGCAGGAAACTGTAAAAGTAGTGCAAGAGAAGGCAGCAAATATGGACTGACCTGTGCAATGCATCAATGACTGGCTAACTCCCGCAGAATGGCTCTGCCTTTTGCTTCGGTACGTGTTTGATCTTTCTCTTGGAGTTGCATTGAGAGAAACTTGACCTGATCTCCTCACTGGGAAATGGAAAACAAAAATACATGTACAAATTGGACAGCCTGCTAGGTTCAGAGAAAAATGTATTTTCAAACCCATGTAATGAAAGAAAAGTAACTTCCCTGTAGTAAAAATGGTTCACTAGTGATGATGCCCTATGTGTCTCTCTGCTGTTACAGAAGCTACCTTTACTATGTTAGGGTTTATGATCCTTCCCTTTTAGGCCTCGCCTAAAAAAGAACTATAATCTCATACATTAAAAAAAATACATATGCCTGACTTTGGATGGACTCATTGCTTAAGTGTGGATGGCTTTCTTGTTGAACTCATTTCCCAGCTTCTTATTTGATGGCATTCCTCCCAATTCTTCGTTTGCCCAGCCTCTGAAGTGTATCTTTCATATTATGTGTCCTTCCACTGTCTCTATTAAGAATTTTTTTTCTTTTAGTACTCATGGTAGTGAAAATATTTTGTTGTTCTCTCCTAAAAAATGTCCCCCAGTTACCCATTAATACCTCACCCAGTTCTCTGCGTTGCTTCCACCTCTTCGCTCAACGTTATTCCATTGCTGCCCCACTCACCTTCCTTATGATTATGTTTGTTGAATTTTTATATTTTTAAAACCCCTACTCGCTCCTCTGTGGCGTCTCTGCACCTACTTTTACTGTTGCTGCTTGGAAGCACTAGCTTCCTTCAATCTTCCCCGCTCCTTCGTTGCTCCCCTGTAATGTTCCTTTACATATTAAAAAATAATAATAATTATAATATTCTTTCTAGGAGGTTTCTGCAGCAGCAACTGGCTACCCTCCCTCCCTCCCCCCTCCGGGGATGCTGCTTTATTTTTTCAAGTGCTGTCATGCACAATTTTTAAACTTACTGATACAAGTTTGCCATTTGCAAACTGAAACATTAAACTGAATTTTTTTTAAAATTAACCATTGCATCACGATGAATGTGTGCAATAATGTGCATGTCCAAATCATCATGCAATAGCAGGTACCGTCAAGACACATACATGCAAGAGTCACCAAGCATGCAGGCCTACAACATAATCGCACTGCTTCCCCCTTTTTTCCCTGCTGATATTGAATAGCATCAGCCAAAAAGACTGGCAAAGATAAAACATCTGCGTAAGGATACCCAAAACGCAAGACTGATTTTCTTTGCCAATGATTTTTAAGAAAATCAGCAGAGATATTCGATTCTGTTCAAGGGCAGAAACATGAAGTGTAGGTTCTACAATCAAAAGAACAGAGGCTCCCTTGAAACACAAGGATAGTCTTACCAGAGCTACATCTACATGCAAGTAACCTTTAACACTTTTGCATGAGATTCTGATTAAAGTCATGTTTTTTAAATTGAGTATAATGTGGGGTGTTCTCATCTTGATGCTGGAGAAGGCCACTGACCTTAACTACCCCCAAATTTTTCTTAATCTTCTCCAGCATTTTATGTACCTGGGGGTGAGAAAAGGTATTTTTCATCAAAAGGTAGCCTTATAAGGCGTTACAAAAACTTCAAGCAAAAGCGGGATACCCTAAGTCAAGCATGGTGTTGTAATAGGATTCTTGGATTGTCATGCCTGGAGGAGGTCTTGCCATAATATCCACGGTACATCTGATGTAGACTGGAGTTGACATTTCCCTCCTCCACATTCTCTTTACTCTCTTTATCTTCACATCAAAACGAGGTTGCATTATCTCCTCCATTTCTCCCACTGTTGCCCACATCTTGCTAGTAAGACCACAACAATTTCAATAAGCCACTACAATGAGGTTTCCGTTTCTGTACGCCAACGCACCCTGCAGCATCAATCTTGCTCTTTTTATGAGGGGCAGAGTGTCCCCCTTTACATGAGTGCCTTCATCCACACCACTAGTGAGTCCGAAGAGACATGCGCATGGATGAACAAGGAGTGAGGAGGGAATTTAAGGATTAGGTTACTTACCATGTAAGCATCTGTTCGTTGCATGTAGATTCACAAGCTCTGCATACTCTTGCCATCTAGTATTGGGCGTGGTCGGCAGCAACTTGTTTATCTTCAAGAAAGTGTTTTGAGTCACAAGGTCTCGGTGACTCCTGCTCTCGCCTAGGATGTGCATGAGCACTGACACCCTGTTAAGGATGTTTTTCACTTTTCGGGAGAGAGTAGAAATGGAGTAGTGAGTAGAAAAAAATGGTGTCAACACGTATAGAGACAAATGTATTAAGTGAAAAGAGTCTGTAACAAACACTAGCTTCCATGTCAGAGGGTGGGTGCATTGAATAAACAGCACTACATGCAATGAACAGATGTAGATACACGTTTTGCATACACCATGAAGCAGTACTCCCCTATGCAGTGGCAAGCCAGTGGATGGTGCAGAGGTCTGAAACAGAGTCCTAAGGACAGTCTGACCAAATTTATCTTGCTGCCTTGCAAGAATATCCACATAATAATGTTTTGTAAAAGTGTGTGCATTAGACGGAGTAGCAGTTTTACAAATATCTGCTATGAGTATGTTCCCTGGAAATGCCAAAGAAGCACACTATTTGAGGGTTGAGTGAGGACTGGAATGGCAAGGTAGGGTTTTTTAGATTTTGCATAACAGGTTTGGAAGTGGCAATCTTTGCCTTAAAAATGGCATGACCATTATGAGGTTGTGAAAAGGTCACAAACAATGTTTTGAGAAAGGATGTGGTACTGTCAATGAAGGACATAAGAGCACGCTTGAGATCAAGTGTTTGTAGTGCCCGTTCAGCTACCAAGTCTGGGTGTGGAAATAAGACAGGGAGCTCAATGGTCTGGTTAAGGTGGAACGGAGAGACCATCTTGGGCAAGATTTTTGTATTGGTGCCAAGAACCAATCTGTCCTGATTTTTCTGGGAGAAAGGTTTCTATAATGTGAGTGCTTGCAGCTCACTAATTTTTCTGAAAGATGTTATGAATACTAAAAAAAAGCAACCTTCCAAGAGGGAAACTGCAAGAATGCATGAATGCAGTGGATCACAGGGGAGCCCCATAAGTCTGGTGAGGACAGTATTAAGATACCTTAAAGCTTTTATACAGGAATTTTGAAAAGAGAAGATTGTTATATGCAGCAATAGCAGCTAAATGTAGCCGAATTGGCATGATGGCAGTGGCAGATATTATTTTGCACTATAGGAATAAGAGGAGTTATGTGGTTTGGAGAACAATAGTGCTCAAAATACTTCCATTTAGCAGCATAGCAGAAGCATGTTGTAGGCAACAGGGTTTCCAGAGTATGCCTATGAACTCTTCGGGTAATTTGAGATAACCACACTCTAAAACCGCAGGGGCCAAATCGCTAGGTTCAGTCGTCTGGTGGCCGACTTGGCTGTGGTTTGGGCGAGAAGGTCAGGCCAGTAGGGGAGCTTCTCGTGGGAGGAAACGGACATTTCCAGAACCATAATTGGCTTGCCCAAGTTGGAGCGACTAGGATAAGAGTGAATGATGTTTGCTTTAGCTTCCTGACGACAAACAATTCGTGGGAGAGGAGAAACCACGTGCAACTATTGCAGGCCTGTGAGAAGAGCATCCTCCTCTTCTTCCACATAGAGGGGAAGTGTATGGTGTACTACCACTATCACTATGACAAAATGGTACACCAAAGTTTAGTCAGGAAATGAAGCATTCACCAAGGACAGCTCTAGAGAGGACCCGTCTTGAGCATCTACACTGTAATAATGCCAATCCATCCAGTAATCAAACCAGGTGTCACCCTACTGTTTTGTTGGCCCTGGCTCTTGATATGGAGGGGATCTAGAGAGGAGTCCTCTTCTGAAACAAGAGTGCAATGTAGGCAAGTGGTGGTCATACAGGAGTTTCACTGTTTCCTACATTTATGTTTTTCAGGACAGAAAAAGGCAAAGTGTCTTCAGAAATTGCCTCATCATGAAGTACCTGTGTGGTTGGGGAAAAGGACAATATGACCAGTGTTAGGGTTGATTTAAGTCGTCTTCTGCCTAGCATTAGGCTGTGGTATCTAGGGTAGCCTCACTGCCCTCCTGCTAAGGCTTGTAGATATGAAGGACTTCCTAGGCTTCAAAGCCTCCTTTTGCCCCAAGGCCGACTGGAATCCGCTCGGTTTAATTAGTACTAGCTCTGGGCTTTTGAGATTCCTCAGGCGCTGAGCACACAATGGTCTCAACCACTGTAGGCAGAGCAGACTGTCGAGACTTGCAGCTGAGGTCCTTCAGTCAAGGCATTGTGCTTTCAGGGCGATTCCCTGCCACTGAAGCAAGGGTCTTTTCAAGATTGATTCCTTGGGGTGGAAACCCTCGACCTGTAAAGGGAACATAAGTGACTGAAGCTGGTGGTGTTACAACTAGTCCTTGTGTTGGGGATTGAAACCTAAGGTGTGGGCTTGGGTTGTTCAGGCAACATCACTCCTGCTGAGCTTCCAGAGTATCCGAAGGTTTAGCCACTTTGTAGTCGGACTAACTGTTTACCTTCCTCATTGGTGACCTGGGATTCTGTAGAGTTCTGGTCCTGCATATCGGTCTAGTGTGCCCAACTTCTGTCCTTACGGTGACCAATAGTTTTCATAAAATGGCATATCACTACATGATCAACAGGCATGTTTGAGGGGGGTCCATCGGTGGGTAGAGGCTCCAGACACAAAATCTAAACACAATACTTTCCATATCCTCCTTACAAAGTGAGCCAGTCTCATATGACATGGTCCAAAGGCTCTTCAAATCAAACAAACTGAAAGTGGTTGATGTTCTTCAAATACTACTTAATGCCATTGTGGATGTCTTCAAGTTTTCCAGTCTTTAGTAGTTGTAGGTTTTCTTTAAAGCACAGCAACAATGGAGAAGTCAAAAACATGTCCAAAGAAGAAAATGGAAAAAACACAATCTGAAGTGGAATCGGTGTCCTGGTGCGCAGTAGGCATCACAAGTCACCTCGAAATGGTAATGCCTTTTTTGAACAGCAACTTGCTATGTTCTGAACACAACACTAGATGACAGGAGAGTGCACAGCAAGTGAACTATAGCAGCACATGTTCCAAACCAGACTTTTTGATAGATTATTACTGTAACACAGCAGATTTAAGCGGTTTCATTTTCCAATCCCCAACATACACAGATGCAGTTGAGTGGGCCTCATATTTAGATGCATCACCAGGGCACAAGATACTATGAGGGACAAAACCAATTGCAACTACCACACTCAAATAACAAAGCTGCCTTTCAGTGAACAAGTATGTTCTGAAGAAAACGATTATGTTACTTACCCTGTAAGTATCTGTTCTTGGCATGTAGAGCTGTAGATTCACATGCTTTGCATACTCCTGCCATCTAGTGTTGGGTCTAGATGGTTGCAAGTTGTTTTTCTTCAAAGAAGTATTTTCCAGTTACAAGGTAAGGCGACTGATCCTTTAGGTGATAATGCACATGGGCATTGACTCCATTGTTAGATTGTTTGTCCGCAAGAAGTTGAGAATGGAGTAAGTGCAGTATTGAGATGTCCATGCGTAGGTAACATGAATAATAAGAACTGCAACAACAATTGGTGTCCGTGGAGGAGGGAGGGCGCATGTGAATCTACAGCTCTGCATGCCAAGAGTTACATAATCAGTTAAAGCATGTGTGCTGTAGGTACTCATGCTTTGCATTGACTATATAGCAGTATTCTCCCAAAGCGGTACTATCCCGTGGGTGTTGCAGTTGTTTGAAAAAGTGTTGACATGCTAATATACAGCCACAGATTAATGTTTGGTAAATGTGTGTGGTGTAGACCATGTAGCTTCCTTACATGTGTCAGCTATGGGAATGTTGCCTAAAAAGGCCATAGATGCTCCTATTTTGTGACAAAAATGTGCTCTAGGAGGTATAGTTAAAGTTATTTTAGCTTTAGCATAGCAAGTTTGAATACATTTAAGGATCCATCTAGAAATACCGGATTTAGATATAGGATTCACTTTATGAGGTGAAACAAAGGCAACAAAAAGTTGTTTTGCAAAAAAAGTGTGTGTCTTATCAATGAACAAGTTACTTACCTTCGGTAACGATATATCTGTAAGAAAACATAGGTTAGTTATAGATTCCTTACCTTAGAATTACCCCCAAGGAGTCAGACTGGATCCAGAACGTTTTTCGTCAGCAGTACCCTTGCGTGTAGGAAGGTGGCATCGGTCGACTCCGCGTTCATCGTCGTGGTCGCAGGGATGACGTCACGGTAGCTACATAGACGCTGCCCTTGCGCGCTGACATCAGTTCTGTACACGATTTTCTGCGCCAGAAGCGCAGAGCCATGCAAGACACTGATCACTGGTGCATAAAACTAGGGAACTAAAAGGATGTTCTTAACCCATGAAGTCAGTTCGCAGAACGGGAAGGATGGGTAGGCCAGTAAGGAATCTATAACTAACCTATGTTTCTTACAGATATATTGTTACCGAAGCGAAGTAAATTGTTCATCTGAAATAAACAGTTAGTTATAGATTCCTTACCTTAGGATAGATACCCCATTAATACCAACCCGGAGGTGGGTCTGCGAACCAAGTTCACACCAGAAAGTCCTGGAGAACACAACGGCCAAAGAAGCAGTCTCTCCGAACTTGGCTGTCCAGGCAGTAGTGCTTGGTGAACGTGTGCAGAGATGCCCACGTAGCTGCCTGACAGATGTCATTAAAGGGGACACCCCGTCCGAAAGCAGTGGTAGATGACGTTGCCCTGGTGGAATGGGCGTGCAGCCCCACTGAAGGCTCCTTCTTAGCCAAAGAAAAGCAGGCTTGAAAGAAAGGAGGAACAAGAGAACCTCAGAAAGAGGGGTGGAAAGGGGATCCACAGCCTTTGCTGTGCACCATGCCACAAATGTGTTTCATCTGCAGGCGTATACGTCTTGGTGGAGGGACACCTGGCTGCCAAGATAACATTGCAGACTTCCGGAGGCAGGTCAAACGAAGTCAACAGGCGCCGCTAAATCTCCACACAAGGAGGTGGAGGCTGCACAGATTCGGGTGGAGGACCGTCCCCTGCTGCTGTGACAGAAGATCCTCCCGCAGAGGCAGTTGTATCGGAGGATTGATGGCCATGTTGAGCAGCTCAGGATACCAGAATCTTCATGCCCAATCCAGAACCACAAGAATGACTTGGACGAGGTAGTGCTTGATCTTCTTCAGCAATATGGGCAGAAGTGGTATAGGTGGAAAGGCATATAGAAGATCGCAACTCCATTCGCGATGAAAAGCGCCCCCTAGTGAGAATTGCTGACATTGCGCGTTCTCTTCAGTGGGAAATAGACCTAACCAAGGCTCTCCCCAGTGCTGAAAGAGACCTTGCACCACCTCTTAGTGAAGACGCCATTCAAGATTCATCATGCACCTGCGGCGGAGTTCGTCCGCCCTGGCGCTCGGAGAACCTGCCAGGCGTTGAGCCACCAGGGATATGCCCTGATGTTCCAGCCATGTCCAGAGGCCTCTTGACATAGGGTCCACGACCCCACCCCGCCTTGTTTGTTGCAGTACCACATGGCTGTAGTGTTGTCCGTGAACACCTGCACTGCTCTTCCCCGGACAGAGTGAAGGAATGCTCTGAGTGCAAGATGGATCACCCGAAGCTCCAGAAGGTTGATGTGGAGCCCAGACTTCGCCAGAGACCAGAGGCCTCTGTTCTCCGCCTCTCTCATGTGGTCACCCCATCCCAGAAGGGACGAGTGTGTCACCACTGTGTGTTCTAGTTGGTGAAGGGAGAGGGATCTGTTGTTGACCCAATCCGGGTTCGAGAGACACCACTGCAATGGTCGTGCAGTGCCCTCCGAGATCCGTACTCAATCGGGCAGATTCCCCTGATGCTGCGCCCACTGGAATTTCAGATCCCACTGCAGAGCCCGCATATGCCACCTGGCATGAGCGACCAGCAGGATGCAGGAGGCCGTGAGGCCCAGCAGCCTCAGGGTCATCCTGACCGAAACCCGGGATAGGGGCTGAAAGATCGGAATCATAGCCCGAATATCTCGCTGTTTGGGAGGATAAACCCGAAACTGTATTGTGTCCAGAACCGCTCAGATGAAGAGGAGCTTCTGAGAGGGTGTCAGGTGCGACTTCGGCATGTTGATGGAGAACCCCAGCGAGGTCGGCAGTAGACCGTAGGTGGGAGACAACAGCCTGTGGCGAGCCCGCCATCAACAGCCAGTCGTCGAGATAGGGGAAGACTGGAACCCATGATGTGCGCAGATGAGCTGCGACCACGGCAATCACTTTTGTGAACACCCAAGGGGCGCTGGTAAGGCCAAAGGGGAGCACGGTAAACTGAAAGTGCTCGTGGTCTATCATGAACTGCAGGGAACGCTGGTGGGCCAGCAGGACGAGGATGTGAAAGTAAGCGTCCTGCAAGTGCAACGCTACCATCCAGTCTCCAGGGTCGAGGACAGACAAGACCTGAGAGAGCGTCAACATCTTGAACTTCTCCTTCCGGAGGAAGCGGTGGACGTTCCTGAGATCCAAGATAGGACGCAGACCTTTCTCCTTCTTGGGTACCAGAAAGTAGTGGGAATAGCAACCACAACCTACTTCTGGGGCAGGAACGCGCTCAATGGCACCCTTGACCAAGAGTGCAGAAACTTCCTGTTGGTGAAGGGCCAGGTGATCCTCCGACATGCAATGGTACTGAGGTGGAATGGAGGGAGGGGTAGTCTCGAAGGGGAGGGAGTAGCCCCTTCGGACTATTTGCAAAACCCACGTGTCTGCCGTGATGGTCCACCAGTGGGGGAGGTGATGTCCGATCCTGGCCCCCACTGGGTATTGGTGCCCTGAAAGGTCGGACTAGGAGGGTTTGGAGGGTGCTGCAGAAGGGGCTGTGGTGGACTGGCCCGCCCGTTGGCCCCCAAACCACACTGGTGGTTCACACGTCCCCAGCCACGCTGGGGCTGAACAGCTTGCGCCGGCCTGTGGCTCTGGGCGGGACGTAGTGGGAAACCCCTTACATAGCCACGAAATGGGCGAAAGGCAGACTGCACAGGGCAGGTGGTGGAAAGGCCCAAGGACCTGGCCGCTGCCCGAGAGTCCTTAAAGAGCTCTAGCGCGTTGTCTGCCTTGTTGCTGAAAAGGGTACGGCCATCAAAGGGCATGTCCATAAGAGTGGATTGGACATCCACGGTAAAACTATTTGAACGCAACTAGGCATAACGCCGAAGGGCTACTGACGTAGAAATCGTCCTGCCAAGTGTGTCGGCGGTATCCAGCCCACAGCTGATGGTAAACTTCGCTTCGGCTCTCCACTTGGCAACTGCACGCGAAAGTACGGCCCAGGCCTCCTCCGGGTACTGAGGCAGCACCTGCGCCACCATATCCCACACAGAGGGGGTGTAACGGCTCAACAGACATGCAGTGTTTACCGACCGCAGTCCCAAGCTGGCGGAAGAAAACATTTTCTTCCCAAGGTGGTCCAGCTTTTTGGGTTCCCTTTCCGGTGGTGCGGTAGGGAAGGCACCTTTAAAAGTGGAGGCTTGAACCACCAATCTCCCAGAGGTGGGGTGTTGGGAGAGGAAAGAGGGGCAGTGGCGTTGGGCAATCATCCTGTCCACAGGAGCCCCAGTGTTGGGCCTGGACCATGTGTCCAAAAGGATGTCCGTGAGGGCTTCATTAAACGGCAGCAGGGGCTCTGAAGAGCTCGCAGCAGGCTGAAGGACCTCTGTCAGGAGATTAGTCCTGACTGCCAACGTAGGTAGCTCAAGGTGGAGAGCTTCGGCCGCCCTGTGCAAGACCACTGCGTATGACGCTCCCTCCTCTGTAGCCACAGTAAGAGGAGACAAAATGCCAAGGTCTGGTGAGGTATCCAGTCCACTGCCTTCCCCCTGTTCCTCTCGCCAGTCTAGATCGTACACCTACTGGTCCGTTAGAGGGTCCCCAGACCCCTCCCAGTCCTCCTCATCCTCCCATGGCTAACAATCTGATCTCAAAGAGCCAGGGTAGAAATGGAGCACAAAAGTACCTGCTGGTCCGGCTCTTTGTCTACCTCGAGGTGGAGGCAGGGGACACAGCTGACGCCGGTGGCGGACGTGGTGCCGGTGGAAACGGTGCCGGGGGAGGCATAACAAGGTTAACAGGCACTGATCCGGATCCAGGCCTGGATCCACAGAGACACTGCGGCGCCGAGGCCGGAGAGGCCGAAGGCCCAGGGCCCCCAGCAGAGTCCGCAGGCCCGAAGGCGCGCCGGCAGAGTCGGACTGCCCACAGATGGCGTGCATCACTTTGTAGAACTGACAAAGCTAGGCAGGGGTTGCTCCTGGTCCCGGGAAGGAAACCCGGAGCCAACCCTATGGGCTAAGCATGCAGAGCCGGGGTAGGGGCACCACTTGCATCCCTTGTCGCTTTGGCCGACGGACGGGGACTAGTTAAAGAGCGACGATTCTTCTTCAACTTCTTTTCGTGCTTCGACTTACCTGACCCAGAGTGCGAAGACTTAGAGGATGAATGGTGGTAGCTCCGCGACTGGTCCTTCGACCTCCTCAGCGATTGGGTACCTCGAACGGCGTGGAGCCGACTGCCGGGCCTCGAGTGGCTTTCTGGACCGCTCACGCAAAGACTTTGGGGCCATGGTCTGGCAATCGGTGCACGACTTGGGGTCGTTGTCGAGCCTCAGACAGTAGAGGCACATGCGGTGCGGATCCGTCACCTACTTCAGTTGGTTACAGGAACCGCAAGCCTTAAAGCAGGGCATCCCTCATGCACCAGGAGTCGTGAGGACTCAAAAAGCAATGAAGTCGACAAAAGTCGAGAAAAAAAGCTCAGTCAAAAAATGAATGGGAGTCCCGCTCTCTCCGGATCAGCGCTTGCTGGCGCAGAAAAAGAAAGAACTGACTTCGGCGCACAGAGGCGGTGTCTATGTAGAGACTGCGATGCCATCCTGGCGACCACGATGCTGAACGCGGAGTCAGCAGACGCCACTTTCCGACGCGCAGGGGTACTGCCGACGAAAAACTTTCCGGATCCAGTCTGACGCCTGGGCTTAATTCTAAGGAAAGGAATCTATAACTGTTTCTTTCAGATATAGTATAACAGTGCTCTTTAAACATCAAGTGTGCGTAGAGCTTTTTCTGCTACCAAATCAGGTTTAGGGAAAACACAGGTAACTCAACTGATTGGTTGATATGAAAAGCAGAGAACAATTTTGGAAGGAATTTTGTGTTTGTATGAAGAACCATTATCTTTATGAAATTGAAAGAACGGTTCTTCCAAGGAAAATAAAGTGATAGCAATGAGGAAGGCAACCTTCCAAGAAAGAAATTGTAATGAACAATTGTATAATGGTTCAATAGGTGGCCCCATAAGTCTAGTGAGAACAATGTTAAGGTTTCAGACAGTTGCAGGTGGTACTCTGGGTGGTATTAATCTTTTAAGGCCTTCCATAAAGACTTTAATTAAAGCAACTTTGAATAAGATTAGATGTTACTGCTGCACGATGTAAACAAATAGATGTGTAGGCTAAGCCAGCTTGTTGTAGATGTAAGAGGTAACAAATAGTCTGTTGTATAGATGCATCTAGTGGATCAATTGTATTTTCTTTACAATATATAGCAAACTTTTTCCACTTTGCTGCATAACATGCTCTACTGGTAGGGTTCCTTGCCTCTAAGAATTTTCATACAATCTGGTGTTAGATTTAGGTATCCAAACTCTAAGACTTCAGGGGCCAAATCGCTGGGTTGAGCTCCTTGGGGTTTGGATGTCTGATTTCTCCATGGTTCTGTTTGAGAAGGTTTGAAGTGAGGTGCAGCTTTTGGTTTGGAACCACTGATAGTTCTAGTGTTGTGGTCAACCATGGTTGAGAAGCCCATGTGGGAGCCACTAGAATCAGTGTGAGTGATGTCTGCCTGAGTTTGCAAACCAGAAATGAAAGGAGAGGGGGAGGCGGAAAACCCATAGGTCATTGCCTTTGGATAGATGGTGTGGGAATGTGAAGTTGAAGTTTGAGCATTTCGAGTTCTCTATTGTGGCAAAGAGGTCTAACTCTAGAAACACCCATTTCTGGAAGTATGGAAGCAGAACCTGGGGATGAAGTTCCCATTTGTGTACTTGCCGCATCCTGCTGAGGGCAAATTGGTTGTGCATCCCTGGTAGGTGTTCTGCGAGACGAATTTTTGATGTATTGCACAATGCCAAATGGTCTGAGAGAGGCGTGACAACTGTAGAGTGTGCCCCCCACCCCCCTGTTTTTGTACATAGCATATAGCTGTAATATAGTCTGTCCAGACTAGGGCAATGTTCCCTATGGGGTGAGGCCAAAAATACTTTAGTGCTAGAAACTCTTTTGTTTGGTTTTGTTTGTTCCATCAGTGTAGAGAGCGATGAGTGTGCCTGTGTACCAACACTTGATCTGTTAACTGACCCTGTGATTGATTCCACTGAAGTGCTAAGCCTTCCTGTAGAGGATGCATGTGTAATCTTGCGTGAGGCACTACTGCAATGCATGATGCCATCATCCCTAATAGTTGCATGGACATTTTGACTGTTAGGTATTGTTGTTTTGAAACTGTAGTGATAGTGTCTAAATGTTTTTAATTCTCGCTGCATCAGGAGAGGCAAGAGCTGTAGGAGTGTTTAGCGTTGCTCCCAGATAGAGTTGCAGTTATGAGGGTTGAAGATGGGACTTTTGCACATTGACTGTAAATCCCAATTGATGGAGAAGTTCTTTGGTACTTTTAATGTGTTGTAAAGGCATATGCTATGTCTTAGCTTTGATGAACCAATCGTTTAGATAAGGGAAGACATGAATTTGTTGTTGTCTTAGAAGAGCTGCTACTACTGCTAGACATTTTGTGAACACTCTGGTTACAGTAGTAACCCTGATTGGGAGCACTTTGAATAGATAGTGATTTCCTGCTATCACAAATCTGAGATATTTGCAATGTGCTAGGTGAATAGGAATGTGGAAGTATGCGTCCTTTAGGTCTAGTATTGACATAAAGTCGACTTGTTGTAGAAGTGGAAGCATTCTCCGATGTTATTGATTGCAAAATGGGATAAAATTGTTATAGTCTTCCCCCCACTGGTGTAAGATGTTCGAGGGAATTATAGGGAAGTCACGGTTTGTTGGGAGATGGAGAGGTATGGGTTGGTGTATCTTTACCTCCGCTTTTAAAATTGTTCCCTCTATATCCGCTTTTATAGAAGCCTCTAGATGGAGAGGGTTGTTTGTTCGATTTATATGAGGACACATTAGGATGTGAGGAATTACTTTTGGATCCTCCTCTATAAAATGAGTGGCAAATTGACCCTCTATTGGATGGTGACTGCAGTGCTCTCATTGAATTTGCCACTTCTGTATCCTTTTTCATCTTCGAGGGATTCATCCACTTGAGGTCCAAAAAGATGCTGTTTATCAAAAGAAGCATTGAGAATAGTTTGTTGTACTCCTGGTTTAAGACCAGAAATTCTCAACCATGAATGTCTCCTAAGAAAATGCTGTTATTAACACCCCTAGATGCAGTATCAGCAGCATCTAGTGCACATCTAATAGATGAATTAGAGATACCTTTTCGCTCCTGCACTATTTCTTGTCATTTTTTCTAATGTTCTAATGGAAAGTATTGGAGTAAGTCCTCATTTTCGCCCCAGTGGACCCTATCATGCCTAGCTAATAGGCTTTGTGTGTTGGCTATATGCCAATGGTTGGTGGTTTGTGCTGCTACTCTTTTACCTGATGCAACTATTAATTTAGACTTTGTCTGGAGATGGTACATCTGCTGTAGTTGGTGAGTTTTCGTTTTTTCGAGCATTGGATAAAACTTAGGAATCTAAAGGTAACTGTCCCCTAATAAAAAGTGGGTCAGATGGTAGAGGTTTGTATTTTTTGTCAACCCTGGGTGTTTCTACACATGCACGTATAGGGTCCTTAGAAATGTCACCAGCATGGCAAATCATACCTTTTAACATGGGTAAAGATTGATTTTGTGTGTAGTTCCTAAAGTTTCAAATAAAACGCATCCTCCTCTAAAGATTTCTTGTTTAGTGCAACTCCATGGTATGAAGCTGCCCTGGAAATTAACTCCTGATATGATGTGTTGTCATCAGGAGGCAATGGTTTTGCAGGGTATAAGTCTGGATAATTAACGATTGGTGGATCAATATTGTAATCATTCCATGCATCTATTGGGGGGTGGACTATTGTCATCCCCTATATTAGGACGTGTAAGCAGAGAACCCTGTGGTGTAATGTCTAAAGGGTTTGATCAGGGTAATGGCGTAGTTGGTGGAGGGGACTGAGGGAATGGGTGGAAAGGGCTTATAGCCTTGTCCTTTTTTAGAGGGATTGTGTAGGTCATGTCGTCTGGAGGAATTTTCCTTTCGAAAGACGTTACAGATTTTGCCAATATATGTCCAGTGTCTGGATTAATGGAAATTTTCTTTAGCGTAGGATCCAGCTTTTCCTTCATA
Organism: Lissotriton helveticus; assembly: GCF_964261635.1. Classification (NCBI taxonomy): domain Eukaryota; kingdom Metazoa; phylum Chordata; class Amphibia; order Caudata; family Salamandridae; genus Lissotriton; species Lissotriton helveticus. Next base: position 810,709,564 of record NC_136070.1, read on the forward strand.
GTTTCCAGGATTGATTGTGGAGGCTTTTGAACAGCGTCCTTTGGTTTTGGTGCTGAAACGTTCGGTGCCGAGCTGGACCTGTCTTTTTTATCCTTTGGATCAGAAGGTTTCGGTGCCGAAGGAGTTTGGTCTTGGCTCGAGCCTGAGCTGTAAGGCTTGGTGTGCCTTTTGGTGCAGAGACTAATAGCGGGGCGTTGGAAGCAGTGTCTTGGTGTAGACCATGGTTAGAAGGCAGTGGGGCCCAGAGCCTTTTGTTTGGTGGAAGCAAGTTTGGTGGGCAAATGGGCTTTGTTACTCACTGCACCCTGTCCAGCTGGAGTGTCTTCAGGCTCTAGCTAGAGCTCTAATTTTGAATCTGAATCTTGGATGCCTCCTCTTCCGCAGCATTTACATTTAAACAAGGGAACCCAAAAAAGTACCTATGGACCATGGGTAATTAATTTTAAAGACAACAAGGGTCCTAAGGAGAACAAGGTAAACAAAAAGATGAATTTACAGACCACAATCGGTACTATAATCAAGCTTCCAGACCCAGCCGGGTAAGGAATTGTTTAATTTTAGAAATAAAAGGAATAGGGTGACCTAGAGGTGGTCAGTTATACACACTTTAGATAGGGTACAGTCCTGTACCTATCCTTCAGGGAAGAAAGTGTAATAGAAGTAAAACAAGAGTGAGAGAAGTTTTTCAGGCAAAGAGGTTTGGAGCCAAAATGTCGCTTGTAGATTAGTGATCAATACACACAAGTTTCGACATACAGTATTTACAGAATGGCATACAATTGAATTTTCCGCAATACTGTTCAACCGTCAACGTTTCGATCCCCTGGCTCCTAATGAACCGGGATCATCATCAGGACTATTTCAATCATTTGCCTGTGTTCTAAGAACGCCTGTAAAAATAATGGAGACAAGAGAGAAAGGAATAGAAAGCATAAGGCATCCGTATGCAGTTAAAGAATTTGTACACACGTATATATACAGTTTGCGTGGCGAGGATTACTTACACTTTGCATGCTTACATTGTTGGTCAAAGGGGTGGTGCTGGAATTCAAATTAAAAGGAGCCGTACCGTGATGTGAGGGCAACTGAGTGGTTGATCAGAACGCAAAAAATATATAAAATATAAAATATATATAAGAACGTCAAGAGGTGCGAGCCAGTGAGTGGGACAGGTGCTGAACAGGTCGTGATATTGTACCCGAGTGTGGACGCCTATCATGCACGTAGAGTGCTTGTCATTGAGAGCCATGACTGTTATAAGTACCGCTATATTCCGACTACGCAGTGAGACTGGTGTTACGTGAGCTAGGTGGTGCTAGGTATCGGCAAAAACCGTGTACACGCGAGTGGAAAAGTTCCATGCACGACGGAGTATCTGGTGTGGAGCAGACGGATAAAGCTCCATGTTCAAGCGTATCTAGCGAACTATGTATACAGAGCACTGACCTGCCAGGTTATTGAAATTCTTTATTCAGGTCAGGTATTTATTAGGGGTAGTCAGGATACCGAGAGGTGCCGGTACCTAAGAGAGGAAAAGGTGCAACATTATCTATGCGGATCGCGGCCATTGTGAGCCTGTGCCTCGAAGGTGCTTGGCGTGCCGTTTACCTGGTCTCAGGGCGAGGATGATGAACCTTAATATTGCGCGTGCCAGGAAGTTTTACTCGTCCGAGTAAACATGCGTCCTTAGGTAAGGGCCGAAGGTAGATACAACGCCCGTATGGCTGAAAAGAAAGGAAGGTGGGGGAGGAGGTATTGAAAGCGGGCCGAGGGAAGAGCAAAACCTTCCGAGCGTGCATGCCTGCATCGTCATAGGGAGAGTGCTTACCTATTGAGTCCGCGAGGGATGATGCGGGATAACGGCGAGACTCAGTGGTCTCTCTCCGTGTCATTAGCAGCGTGGATACGCCGACCGGGTGTTGTGGGTCCACCAGGACTTAAGCCATGCAATGGAGTTAAGAAACAAAAAAGGGACTCTTCTCGCGCGTTCCCTTTGGTCGCCATTTTGGGTTGGGCAAGGGCCCCGAAATGGTAAAGGGACTCGAGTGCACGCTAGTCTCGGGGGTGGTAGAGGAATTGGTGCATCCGTGAAAGTGATTGTGCATTGTGAGTCGGCCATATTAAAAGAACTGTGGCAGTGACAGGTCGAGGGTGCATTAGAGGAAGAATTCCTCGTGGTAGTGCTACATGCTCCTTAAGTACCCCTTGACCAAGATTTAAAAGCCCAATACACATGGCGAACAGTGAACACTGTGCATTTCATTTACATTACAATAGTACAGAAGTATTGTAATAGCATCTGGAGTGCCTATAAGAGATCAGTCTTTACACATTCAATAGATGAGCAGTATTAGTAATAGACCGTGGGGGAGATTCAATAGCAGACAGAACCTAGTGGGTTTCTCGGATACCTCTGCCGAATCATCTGACACATCAGACGCAGGTGAAGGATCCAGTACCTCTAGAAGAGGAGGAGGAGCACAACACGGTTCCACTCCTTTTTTACAAAGGGGCCAACAAGAACCGCCACAACGTGGCCGTGTCAAGAAACCCCAAAGATGGGTCAATCCCCCTGGCGAGCGGAGAACCAGGAACAACTATTACCAATGGTAACACATGACCCCCAGAACGCCGAGTTGATTCCCATCTTCAACTTGGCGGGCTACCCTTTGGGTGAGGATGAACTTTCTGTCCTCAAAAAGGGCCTGTCTTTTGTCCCAACCATAGCACCCAACTTTATGGAGGTCCAGACTGAACTCCTACGCTTCTTCAGACGCATCAGACTGAAGGCGTTCTTTCAGATTCACCCCCCCGTCTGAAAGTAAAGCTTTCACCCCCTTCCGCCCACCCTCGACCTTTTTACCATCTGCAGGTATGTTACCATCAGAGGTGACAACGTTTGAGAAATTGGTCCTTAAAGACCTCTCAAACTTACAACATCAAAGAAGATTTATACCATACAATATTACACTAAAGGAGAAACAAGCAATCAGTTCGCTTAAAACCAACACCTCAATTGTAATCAAAAGTGCTGACAAGGGGGGTGGTATTGTTATACAAGACCAGGACTCCTATACAGCAGAGATTCAGAGACAGCTGGACAATAAAGATCACTACCTCAGGCTAGCATCCAACCCCACAAAAGAAATTCAGGAACTAATACGGAAGGTCACACTGGATGCAGTGGAAGAAGGTTTTTTGACCAAAAAGGAATTTAATTACCTAAATGTAAAAAGTCCCAGGACCCCCGTGATATACACGCTGCCCAAAGTCCATAAGAATATCACTACACCACCAGGGCGTCCAATTGTATCTGCATGCGGATCAATTTTAGAACCACTAGGTGCCTTTGTTGACCACTTCATCAAAGTCTTTGTCCCCTTAACAGCCTGTTATGTGCGAGACTCCATGTCCATGATTAACTTGATTGAGCATCACCCATTTAATCCAGTTACTGACACTTTATGCACCATGGACGTGGAGGCTTTATACACTAATATACCACAGGTTGCCGCACTCCAGGTCATACAAAGAATTCTGGACACACGCCCACGTCCACATGCCATACCAACGATATTCATCTGTCAATTGCTAGAAATCTGTCTTACCAGAAATTTCTTTTCATTCAAGGGCCTCTTCTACCAACAAATCAAGGGGACCGCCATGGGCGCAATTTTTGCTCCGAATCTGGCCATATTGTTCATGGACGAAATAGAGAGACAGGTTATTCTGGCACCATCCAACCCATTCTTCACCGGTATAATCATGTGGCGTAGATACATTGATGACATTTTCATGCTATGGAAGTTTGACGTCAATGTTCTACGCCACTTCATGCACTGGATGAACAATAACTGTTCGGGTCTGAACTTCACGTCCTCATTTGATAAATCTTCCATTGATTTTTTGGATTTAACGATTTTTCATCAGGAGGGAGAACTGCTTACCCGGTTGTTCAGAAAACCCACTGAGAGAAATACACTGTTGGAATATACGAGCAACCATCCGAGGGCTTTAAGAGACTCGCTACCCTTCTCGCAGTTCCTCCGAATCAGGAGAAACTGTTCTAACAGGGAAGACTACTTCAAAGAGAGTGCCATCCTGGCCAACAAACTGAAAGATAGAGGCTACCCTAAAAAAACTGTAAAAAGTGCTCTGAAAAGAGCCTGGTATCGTCCCCGAGAAACACTGCTTGTCCCAAACCCCAAGAAAGATCAGGAGAGGATAGCATGCGTAACAACTTTCTCCCCTCTATCTAACAGACTAAGAAAAATGATCCTACAACATTGGCCTGTTATCAATGCGGGCGTCTTAAAGATCGAACGCCCGCTTTTTGCTTTCAAAAAAAGCAAGAATTTGAGAGACCATTTGGTGAGAGCAGCCCTCCCCTGTCCTGTCCAACTTCCTACTCTTGAATCTAGATGGGGACTGTCCCCCATTGTTGGACATGTGAAATGTGTTGTATGCAATCTGACCATTGAAGGTAAAACGTTTGAGTTTAACAACATCAAGTTTCAATGTAACACCTTAACAAATTGTAATACCAGTAATGTTGTGTATCTCATTCAATGTCCATGCCAAAAAGTATATGTGGGCCAAACCTCACAAAAAATCAAGACACGCATTTGCCAGCACAGAAGCCGTATTAGATGTAAGACAGCAAATGCCCCACTGGTGGAGCACTTTATTGATGCCAACCATGACGAGGATGACATTCGCTGGACAATACTAAAGGCAATAAAACTACCCCCAAGAGGAGGAAGCATGACAAGTCTCCTTAACAAAGAAGAATTGAAATGCATAATACTTTTGGACTCAATCCACAACGGTTTGAATCGGATGGTGGACTGGACATCCCTCCTCTGATTTGAGTACTGCTCAGTCTCTCTGATACAGGTCCCTAACTCCTGTTTTTTGACATTGAGAAATGGAGGGCTCTCCATGAATATGTACCCCAGACCTTATTGGAGTAAATATGAAATATTGCAGTGCAAATGCAAAGTGATTTTTGAATGTGTAAAGACTGATCTCTTATAGGCACTCCAGATGCTATTACAATACTTCTGTACTATTGTAATGTAAATGAAATGCACAGTGTTCACTGTTCGCCATGTGTATTGGGCTTTTAAATCTTGGTCAAGGGGTACTTAAGGAGCATGTAGCACTACCACGAGGAATTCTTCCTCTAATGCACCCTCGACCTGTCACTGCCACAGTTCTTTTAATATGGCCGACTCACAATGCACAATCACTTTCACGGATGCACCAATTCCTCTACCACCCCCGAGACTAGCGTGCACTCGAGTCCCTTTACCATTTCGGGGCCCTTGCCCAACCCAAAATGGCGACCAAAGGGAACTCGCGAGTAGAGTCCCTTTTTTGTTTCTTAACTCCATTGCATGGCTTAAGTCCTGGTGGACCCACAACACCCGGTCGGCGTATCCACGCTGCTAATGACACGGAGAGAGACCACTGAGTCTCGCCGTTATCCCGCATCATCCCTCGCGGACTCAATAGGTAAGCACTCTCCCTATGACGATGCAGGCATGCGCGCTCGGAAGGTTTTGCTCTTCCCTCGGCCCGCTTTCAATACCTCCTCCCCCACCTTCCTTTCTTTTCAGCCATACGGGCGTTGTATCTACCTTCGGCCCTTACCTAAGGACGCATGTTTACTCGGACGAGTAAAACTTCCTGGCACGCGCAATATTAAGGTTCATCATCCTCGCCCTGAGACCAGGTAAACGGCACGCCAAGCACCTTCGAGGCACAGGCTCACAATGGCCGCGATCCGCATAGATAATGTTGTACCTTTTCCTCTCTTAGGTACCGGCACCTCTCGGTATCCTGACTACCCCTAATAAATACCTGACCTGAATAAAGAATTTCAATAACCTGGCAGGTCAGTGCTCTGTATACATAGTTCGCTAGATACGCTTGAACATGGAGCTTTATCCGTCTGCTCCACACCAGATACTCCGTCGTGCATGGAACTTTTCCACTCGCGTGTACACGGTTTTTGCCGATACCTAGCACCACCTAGCTCACGTAACACCAGTCTCACTGCGTAGTCGGAATATAGCGGTACTTATAACAGTCATGGCTCTCAATGACAAGCACTCTACGTGCATGATAGGCGTCCACACTCGGGTACAATATCACGACCTGTCCAGCACCTGTCCCACTCACTGGCTCGCACCTCTTGACGTTCTTATATATATTTTATATTTTATATATTTTTTGCGTTATGATCAACCACTCAGTTGCCCTCACATCACGGTACGGCTCCTTTTAATTTGAATTCCAGCACCACCCCTTTGACCAACAATGTAAGCATGCAAAGTGTAAGTAATCCTCGCCACGCAAACTGTATATATACGTGTGTACAAATTCTTTAACTGCATACGGATGCCTTATGCTTTCTATTCCTTTCTCTCTTGTCTCCATTATTTTTACAGGCGTTCTTAGAACACAGGCAAATGATTGAAATAGTCCTGATGATGATCCCGGTTCATTAGGAGCCAGGGGATCGAAACGTTGACGGTTGAACAGTATTGCGGAAAATTCAATTGTATGCATTCTGTAAATACTGTATGTCGAAACTTGTGTGTATTGATCACTAATCTACAAGCGACATTTTGGCTCCAAACTTCTTTGCCTGAAAAACTTCTCTCACTCTTGTTTTACTTCTATTACACTTTCTTCCCTGAAGGATAGGTACAGGACTGTACCCTATCTAAAGTGTGTATAACTGACCACCTCTAGGTCACCCTATTCCTTTTATTTCTAAAATTAAACAATTCCTTACCCGGCTGGGTCTGGAAGCTTGATTATAGTACCGATTGTGGTCTGTAAATTCATCTTTTTGTTTACCTTGTTCTCCTTAGGACCCTTGTTGTCTTTAAAATCCTCTTCCGCAGCAGACACTTCCATCTCCTCCAGCTTGCATCTCTTCTCCGAAGATATCCGCGGTGTGTTCGATGTTCTGCAGCTGCATGTTCCTTCGTCGAGCCCAAAGGTCCCGCAAAGTCTTTTTTGATCGGAATGACTGCCAAGTGTCGCAATTATCTTCTTTGTGATCCGGTTGCAGACTATATGCAGGTCGGTGCGCGGATATTTAGAGTGGCACCAAGGACAGAATTGGAGCAAAGTCTGTTCCATCAGCAGAAGACTCGATGATATGTGATAAGTGGAAGTAACTGATGCGGATAGGCCCAAAGGCTGCCACTGATGTCTTTTTGATTGAAGATGGAGAGATTTCTGATTTTTTTCGACACGCAGAAGATGATGAAAGCGTACGAAAGAATACTGACGAGGGTACAGTGGATTGTGCACTGAGGGGATCCCGTAGAATGTTTTTGAACCAAAGTCCTGGAAACCACGTCCGAACCCAATGGCGGAAAGAAAACAATCTAACAATGGAGTCGATGCCCATGGGCATTATCACCGAAAGGAGGAGTTACCTTTCCTTGTGACTAGAAAAGACTTCTTCAAAGAAAAACAACATGCAACATCCGGACCCAACACTAGATGGCAGAGTATGCAAAGTATGTGTATCTAGAGCACACATGCCTCGAACATATACTTATCCTTGGTAACAGTCATTCTGGTGGATGCCCTATCTGCAGGTACATCAATCCAGATGCCAGACTGGATCTGGTAACTCTGGCAACAGCTCCTGTGTTCCAGCAACTATTGCCATGGGCCACCGTTAAGGATCTGCTCCACATATGATAGGGACCTACATAAAGGCCTGTGCATTAACAATAGTTTACCTATTTTTTCCGGTCATTAGGCACAGCGCATGACCGATAACATAGAATTTTCGTGCTGGCATTGTGCAAAAAATAACTTGGAGACTCCCATATGGGAGATGGATCATGGTGAAGACTGTGTGGTATATTTTAGTTTCACCAAGAGGGTTAAGGGAATTCATATTATTTAGATGCATACTTCTAACCAATGATTCCTTAACTTATGAATCATCACTAAATCTATGTGGCTCCCCCGTCCCCACCAAAACCCTCAAGGGTGAGAGTTTTTCAACATAGCAAAGCATACCAAACAGTTCAACATTAATGAGGTACTCCTTAGTTCTGTTAATGTATAAACTGAGCCCATGCCATTTGTCCAACTAGTGCAGCCTCTCCTGCCGTTTTAAGTGTGGAACAGAATGAAAGGAGCATGACGGACTTCCCTACGTATGAAAAGGTGAAACCACTTTGGGAGAAAGGATGCCCTGAAAGGAAGACCTTAACCCTAGAAGTCAGTTCACAGAACAGGGAGAATGGGTGGGGTGGTAAGGAATCTATAACTACCCTATGTTTCTTACAAATATAACGTTACCGAAAGTAAGTAACTTGTTCATGTGAAAGAAATAACTAGTTATAGATTTCTTACCTTAGAATAGATACCCCAGCAATACCAACCCCGGAGGTGGGTCTGCGAACCAAGTTCACACCAGAAAGACCTGGAGAACAGAACAGCCTTGGCTGTCCAGGCACTAGTGTTTGGTGAATGTGTGCAGCAATGCCCCCGTAGCTGCCTGACAGATGACATTTAGGAGAACTCCTCGTCCCAAAGTGGAGGTTGCTGCCCTCGCCCTTCTGGAATAGGCATACAGTCCCAATGGAGGCTCCTTCTTTGCCAAAGAATAGCAGGCTTTGATGCACAGAACGGCTCATCTAGAGATGGTCCGTTTGAGCACGGCCTGACCTTTCTTAGCACCCACGTAACCAACAAAGAGCCGGTCATCCACCCGGAATGGTTTGGTGCGATCCAAGTAGAAGTAAAGCACACGTTTTGGATCCAAACGGTGGAGCTTCTCTTCCTCTTTCGAAGGATGCAGAGTGGGGACGAAGGTGGGCAAATTGATGGTTTGGCGAATGTGGAAAGAAGTAATCACCTAGGGACGAAAGGAATGTCTAGTTCTAAGGACGACCTTGTCCGGATGGACAGCCACAAAGGCTTGAAAGAAAGAGCATGTACTTCACTCACCCTGCGTGCAGAGGTGATGGCCACCTGAAAGGCAGTCTTTAAAGTGAGAAGTCTCAGTGGACAGTTATGTAACGGCTCAAAGGAAGCGCACATAAGATATGTTAGAAACAAGTTCAAGTCCTCCTCGGGGATTACGAAGAGAACAGGAGGAAAAAGATGAGGAAAGCCCTTAAGGAATTTATTTACAACAGGGGACTTGAAAAGAGAAGGCTGGTCAGGAAGCCTAAGGAAGGCTGAAATGGGCGAGAGGTAGCCCTTTAGAGTGCCCAGAGCAGAGCCCTGCTGGGCCAAAGAAAGGAGGAACAAGAGAACGTCAGAAAGAGGGACAGAAAAGGGATCCACAGCCTTTGTTGTGCATCATACCACCATTTTTTTCATCTGCAGGTGTATACCGTCTTAGTGGAGTGACGCCTAGCTGCCAAGATAACATCGCAGACTTCGGGAGGCATGTCAAACGAAGTCAACAGCCGTCGCTAAATCTCCACGCAAGGAGGTGGAGGCTGCACAGATTCGGGTGGAGGGCCGTCCCCTGCTGCTGCGACAAAAGATCCTCCCAAATAGGCAGTCGGATCGGAGGATCGATGATGGCCATGTTGAGCAGCTCAGGATACCAGACTCTTTGAGCCCAATCCGGAGCCACAAGAATGACTTGGACCTGGTAGAGCCTGATCTTCTTCAGCACTCTGGGCAGAAGTGGTATAGGTGGAAAGGCGTATAGAAGACCGCAACTTCATTTGGGACGAAAAGCATTGGCTAGCGAGTGCCGCCTTGGAAATTCCAACATGCAGAACTGCTGACATTGCGTGTTCTCTTTGGTGGCGAATAAATCTAACCAAGGCTCTCCGCATTGCTGAGAGACACCTCTAAGAGAAGATGCCATTCATGATCCATCATGCAACTGCGGCGTAGTTTGTCCGCCCTGGCGTTCAGGGAACCTGCCAGGTGTTGAACCACCAGGGATATGCCCTGATGTTCAAGCCATGTCCGGAGGCTGAGGGCCTCCTGACATACGGTCCACGACCCCACCCCGCCCTCAGGGGTGGGGAATTCCTATCTCCCGACGCCCGAGACATCTAGATTTATTAGGAGGGCAAGAGGTTTTAATTTGCATTTTGTCCAAAGGACAAGTAGACAGTTTTATGGTAATAAGATACACAGCTGTTCAACCCTGTAGGTCACAGGCAGTAAATAGGTTGCTCTGAGCCGTTTATTGGCAGTGAAAGGGTCAATGCAAAAGCTGGGGCCTGCACTTTAATTTCCCCAGAGCAGAACAACAAAATGATAAAGGAGAGCTCAAAGATAGAGCCAGCTCCATAAGCTCATGTGACTTCCAGGCCCTCCCCTGGTCTTTTTATTTTCTTCAAGCACGAGACACACATCGAGCTTCTGCAGCTCCAGTACACTGGCAGCAATGGCATGTAAGAGGCTGCTTTTTCTGCCTCTTGGCCCCTTGCTCCGACTTGAACTGTATGACCCCTGCCTTGTATTCTCTCCTCCACTCCTGGGCCTCATAGGGCTCCAATATCCCTGCTCATCTTCAACACACTTTGATTTCCCTTCTCGTGCACCCCCTCCTTGGCACTTTGCGTTTCCTGTACACCTTATGTTACACCCGGTGCCTGAACCTGCTAACACCACCCCACCCTCCGCCGCCCTCTCTGACATCCCTGTCCTGCTCCCCTTGACCTTTCATATCATCGAGGGCTTACATTAAAGCTCATTAGTTTCCCCATGGGCTTTCATGCAGGCCTAAGGACACCCCCAATTCTGTCCTTGCACTAGGCCTCTCATCTCTCTTTGTGCCTGCACCAGGGGCATTGTGAACACACTGCTGTAGCAACTACAGCAGCTGTAGAGTTTTTGATGGGCCTCTTCAGTCTGCAAGTCTGCAGACAAAGGCCCATAATGGACTTGAAAGGGTGGGTGGGAGAGTGAGTGAAAGGGTGGATGAATAGATGCATGGATGAATAGTGAAAGGGTGGATGGATAGATGCATGTATGAATAAGTGAAAGGGAGGATATACAGATGCATGGATGAATACGTGCAAGAGTGAATGATAGATGCATAAATTAATGAGTGAAAGGGTGAATGGATAGATGCATGGATGAATGAGTGAAAGGCTGGATGGATATTTGGTTGAATGAGTGGAGTGAAAGGGTGGATGTTTAGATGCATAAATGAATGAATGAATGAAAGGGTGGATGGATGGGTGCATGGATGAATAAGTGAAAGGGTGGATGTATAGATGCATGGATGAATATGTGCAAGTGTGGATAGATGCATACATTAATGGGTGAATGGATAGATGCATGGATGAATGAGTGAAAGGCTGGATGATAGATGGATGAATGAGTGGAGTGAAACGGTAGATGCATGGATGAATGAGTGGATGGATGTATGAAAGAATGGTAGGATAAGTGCAAGGGTGAATGAAGGGATGGGTGAGTGGATGGATAGGTTGGAAGTGGATTGATGAGTGAAAGGATGGACGGCTTATTGAAAGGGTGGATTAATGGGTGAGAGAGTAGATGAATAGATGGCTGAGTGGGTGGGGATGGATGGGTGGGTGGGTTGGAAGGGTGGACAGTTGAGTGTGAAAATGGATGGAGGGATTAGTGAAAGGGTGGATGGATATATTAGCGAAACGGAAGATGGACGGGTGAAAGGGTGGATGTACGAGCGAAAGCTTGAATGGAGGAAGTGAAAGGGTCGGTGGATAGATGAGTAAAGGAGGATGGATGGGGTGGATGGATGAGTGAAAGGATGGATGAAGGGATGAGTGAAACGGTGGATGAATAGGAGTGAAAAGGAGGATGTGTGGGGTGAAAGGATGGATGGATGAGCAAAAGGATGGATGAGTGCAAGGAAGGCAGGATGGATTAGTTGGATTAATAGGTTTGGAGATGGCAGGATAGGTTTGAACAGGGGCTTCGTGAACGCCCCCCTTTAGTAGCTACAGTAGAGGTGGAGCTCTAGATGGGCCTCTTCTGTCTGCAGCTCGCAGACAAAGATTCGTAGTTAATGTGAAAGGATGAATGGATGTGTGGGTGAAAGGATGAGTGAGTGGAAGTATGGCTGGCTAGATGGATGAATGAATGAATGAATGAATGAATGACCGGATGGCTGAGTGACAGGGCTGGTGGATGGACAAAGGATGTTATAATTAAGGAAAGGGTGAATGATTGGATAGGTTACAGGGTGTAAGGATTAGAGAGCGAAAGGATAGAGGAGTGTAAAGGATAAATGGATGGATGAGTGGAAGGATGGATTGATGGATGGGTCGAAGGGAGGGTGGAAGGATGAGTGAAAGGGAGGGTGGATAGATGAGTGAAAGGGAGGGTGTATGGATAAGCGAAAGAATGGATGGATGGTTGAAATGGATAGGTTTGGAGATGGATGGGTAGGTTTGGATATGGATGAGCGGATGGACTGACGGATGAACAGATGGATGAACAGATTGGTGACAGGCTAATGGATAAAAGAATGAATGGGTGCCAATGTAAAGGTGAAATGCTAGGTATCAGTAAGTGAAAGGATGAATGGATAGATGCTTAGATGGAAGAGACAGAGCTATTCTGTCGACGATTCCAATGACTTTTTTTTTGCTTGCTTGGTGTCATAAGAACTTTGGATCAACGTGGGGGGTATTTTAATTTTCTGGTTACTAACTTGGCCTATGCTCCTTTCTCTACCTTGAGGTTATCAGGTAGGCGTGGTGCTGTATGCCAGCGCGTTCTTACTAGACCGCTAGTATTTGGTCTCATAAAGGCCACATTGCCATAGAAATTCCTGGCACTGAACAAAACTACTTTGTAAAAGAGTAGAATGCTGTGACACAATGAATCCAGCTCACAGATAGGAAGAGATAGCATTTTATTAAAAACAAAATGTCTTGGTTAACTCAGATGTAATTAGGGGCTCAAATGTTAAAGTCACCAAAGTGCACCCATGATATATGTCCTTGTATTAATGCAGATTTACGTTTTGAATTCACATGAATTTCCTTAAGTAGGCCAGGAAACCAAAGTCCTAGAAAATATTTGTGTATTGCTTCTTAGCATGAGCAAATATGAATATGCCCCAGCGGAAATCTGTTGAGTGTTTACAAGTTCACTTTTTCTCCAACCACATTTTTCCCAGCCCTGGAAGAAACTTCTTCTGCCATTGTCAGGGGTAAATTGCCCACATTTCCCAGTATGGGAAAAGATTAGAGAAGAGCTGGTGAAAAACTCCAAAATTCAAATCCTTCTATGGTATTAGCCTGACATAACCTGAGAGGCTATTATCAGAGCTCTTCTATAAAGAGATTGCAGCCATTATTTGACGGCGCTCTACATGGCACTAAAGGGACAAGTGGATTTTGTTACAGGACATGTAGATTTATGAAGCTACTTGTCCCATGGACAAGTACATATTTCATTAAATTCCACACCCCTGCGCCCTGTTTGTTGGAAGACCACACGGTGGTGGTGTTGTCTGTGAACACCTGCACTACTCTTCCCCGGACAGAGGGTAGGAATGCTTTGAGTTCAAGATGAATCGCCCGAAGCTCCAGAAGGTAGATATGGAGCCCAACTCCCCCGGAGGCCAGAGGCCTCGGCCTCGCCGATATTGCCGCCCCATCCTATTCAACCCCCCTGGCAAAGCTGATCTCCAAAACTGGGATCAAAGTAACATCTTACGAGAATGATACCCAGCTACTGTTCACCTTTAGTGGCGCATGTCCAAACGGTCTTGGCAGCCTGTTTTGGTCAAATTAAAATTATTAAGAAATTCATCAATTATCAGCCTAATGCAACCCGCAAAACCGTGGTCCATGCTTTGATAACCTCTCACCTTGACTATGCGAATGTTCTATACATGGGTCTTCCGCTTGGCCTGATCCGTAGACTCCAGATCATTCAAAACGCAGCAGCCCGTTTGGTCTCCGGTGTCCCGCTTCGACCCTGCATCTCCCCTTACCTTCGACAACTTCACTGGCTGCCAATAGCCAAACGGATCGAATTTAAGGCTCTGACATTCGCATACCAGGCAGACAAAGGGAGAGGCCTGGCCTATCTAAGGAGGAGACTCCGACCCTATCAACAATCCAGATCTTTAAGGTCTAACAATAAACGCTTTCTGGTCACCCCGCGGTTTGCAAAAGCTAGAATGGGAGGCAGATCATTTGAGGTGAGCACCACCAAATGTTGGAACAACCTACCGCCCCTTTTACACATAATATAGTCTGAACAGGAATTCCGCAACTCTCTGACAACCTGGCTCTTTAGTAGGAACGACTAAAGTAGGACTCCTCTCCTTGCCCTCTAACTGCTATAGCGCCGGGACACCCCGTCGGGGGTACTGCGCGCTTAACAAAGGCCTATATTATTATTACCAATTTTCTCACCGACCTTGCTGCCTGAAGCAGGCTGGGCGGGGGGGCTTCTCCACTATCTGGAGAGGCCCTGGATAGCCTTTGAGGCTCACCGCTCTGAATGCAATTCCTGCTTGGGGCCAGGTATGACGACCTCTCCACCCTGAGCAGGCTTTGTTTCTGACCCACGAGACCACAAGGTTCAGGAAATCAGAAACATGCCTGGAAGCGGCTGTCTGCTGCAGACCAGTTAGCTGCACACCATAGAGTTGGTCGTTTATCAAGGGGCATCTCTGAGTACATTTTAGAATAAATCCAACACGGGCATCAGTGTGGGTTTATTATGCTGAGAAGTTTGATATCAGACTTCCTAGCATTCAGTAAAGCCATCATGGTGCTGTGGACTTTGTAATGACACACTTCAAGCCCATGTACTCAATATGGCTTTACTGCAATTACAATGTCTAAAAATGGACTTAGACACTGTAGAGGCATATTCCTCATGCAGCTATGCCCTCACCTGTGGTATAGTGCTCCCTGTCTTAGGGCTGTGAGGCATGCTAGAGGGGTGACACACATGCCACAGGCAGTGGCTTGTAGGCTTGGCACACAGGAATGTGTGCCATGTTGACTCTTCAGTTTTAGCTACACCTAAACACATAGTCTGCAATGGTAGTGTGTATGTGCTAGATGAGGGGTATCTCAGGGTGGCATAATACAATCTGAAGCCCTTAGAGACCCTCTCTGGTCACAATGCTCTTGGTACCACTGGTACGCTTTACAGGGGACTTATCTGTGAGCCAGAGGTGTGGCAATTGTGAAAACAATGCTACGGTTTAGGGAATAGAGCAGAGGTACTGGGGCCTGGTAAGGATGGACCCAGTACATGGTCAGTCAAAGTTGCATCAGATAACCGGTAAAAAGTGTGTGTGGTGGGGGAGGGGGTACTACAACAGAACCCCATGTTTGGACAACCACTCACCATGTGTCATGAATCATTAAGCGAGAAGGGGGGCGGAGTTGCAAGGAATACACAGACTCAACAGTTGCCTACCCAATTCAAAGAAGGATGTATTACTTGAACTGACTGCATCTGTGTAAGAACAAAAAAGGTTGCATCTGCTCTAGATTCATACGTTTACCAGATTCTTATATAAAAAAAAGTTGGCAGGCAGCAAAAAGAGACCTTCTCAGGAGGGGCTAGTAACAAGGATAAGGTGGGTGTAAAGCCAAGAAGACGAACTGTACCCGGGGACATTAATTTGCATACGTAACTGGATTGTGGTGTCTTGGGTTTTTCATCATGATGCTTATTACATACAAGCCAGGGATGAGTGGATTGCAACATGAAAGCACAACATTCTTTAGTGTGTGTGTGTTTGACAGGTGCATCTATTCATAGCATGCTGTGCTGCAGAATCACATGATCTGCATACTACTGCCATCTAGTGTTGGGTTTGGAAGTTTGCAACTTGTTTCTCTTCAAATTAGTCTTTTGAGTGACAAGGTACAGTGAGTGGCTCCTCTGTTAGTTGGTAATGCACATGGTCCATTGTTGAGATTGTTTTTCGCACAACAGTAGACCAAAGAGATGGAGCAGTAGACAGAACAGATGGGGACTATGCAAGAAGTTACATACAAAGTAAAAGTATGTGCATGAAGAAGTGTACATCTGCAGAAATCATTGGCTCCCAGACAGGCAGGTGGGCACATGTGAATCTGCAGCATAATACACTAAGAACAGATGCTTACAGGGTAACATTCGGTTTGTAGCACGTGTGACTGTAGAAACACATGCTTGGCATAAACTACGAAACAGTACTGCCTTAAACGGTGATTAACCGGTGTATGGTGCAGATTTCTGAAACAAGGTTCTCAAAACTGTCTGACCAATTCTAGTTTGCTGATGAGCTAAAACATCCATAAAGTAATGCTTGCCAAAGTGTGGAGTGAAGCATGTCTTACAGATGTCATCACATTGCGTCACCAGGCTGCCTGGACCCATCAAAGTCCCGTTTTGGACCAATGCACAGCACTGAATTAACTCTCATAGCTGTTAGGGACTACAACGGACACTTGACAAAAATCAAGCAGTTGTTCTGGTGTTGTTGAATCTGTCGGCAGCCTTTGATACGGTGTCTTATTTCAAATTACTCCAAAGACTGAGGGAGATAGTGATTAGTGCACTTGCTTTAAAATCTCTAAAATAGTTCTCTAGTTTTTTTAATCAGCACACACAAACCATTAACCTGGGTCCCTTCTGCTCTTGTACCATTGAGCTTATGAAGGAAGTACCACAGGGCTCCTGTCTTAGCCCTACTATGTTGAATGTTTATATGGCTTCTATTGTGAGGATTATTAGAAATGTTGGGGTTACCCCCTTTTCATATGCTTCACAAATTCTGGTTGTTGCTGTACCCTCGCAGGGCCGCCCTGCGCAGCCCCCTGGAGTCCTCAGGAGTCCCCCCCCCCCTCTGGTGTCAGTGCTGGGCCATCCTATGCTGCATCACGGTTTCGCTGGCCAATGCCTATCTCACCTTCCACTCATCAGGGCTTGTTGCTCTGATCACCCCAATCCCTGAATGGGTGTTGCTGTGGATCAAATCGGCCCCTGCTGCTAGCTCTCCCAGCCTCCAGCCTACTTGAGCGTCTGTCTGCCACGGGTCTCCGTTTCAGGCCGCTCTCAGTAAGCGGGCCCGAGACGGTGCTCTCTCCTCCCTAAGCGCAGAGCTGCTGGCAAGCCGGCACTCCGCACTATAGAGTTCTTTGTTTTTTCGGCCGCTGTCTGCACCGCCCTCGCTCCCTTTCACCAGCACAGGGGACAGTCGCTGTGCTGCCATGCTCCCAGGGATCCCTATCAGGCCGCAATTTTACAGCCTTTTCGGTTTCGATATCTCCGGGCTCCCCTATTGCAGCTCCGTTCCTTTGGTTTTGCAGGCCTGTCAAGCTCCGGCTTCAGCTCATGCGGCGTCGGAGGCTAGCCCACCCGTCCAGCACCCAAATACAGGTCAGCAGGGACCCATTATTTACTTTTACATTTCCTTCCATAATTCCCTCCATCTTTCATTCTTTTTTGTTCTTTCATTAAATTCTTTCCTTTCACCCTCTCTTTTCCTTTCACCCTGTTTTCGCTTTTAAAACTTTACCCTTAAACCTTCCTCTTTACAGTTTGTCTTCCCTCCAACCTAATTTGAGCCGAGCCACCGAAAAAATAACTTTAAAAACCAACACTTAGAGAGTGGTTCAGAACTTTTTCCCTTGAGTACAGATTTGTATTTGCCTTATGTTATGTGCTTTCATTGAAGAATATTGCGTGCATTGCACTTTTGACTTTAGGGGGCAGCTTATGCTCAACACAGAAGGAATGATTTAGTTAGGGCGACAAGCCATTAATCAAGGCTATAGGACTGATATGCTTATTTTGAAAAGTCATGATTAGTCAGTCGCCCCAACTTATTTATTCTGAAAATCACATTCTAAAGCCAAGTGGTGTTTTGATGAATTGTGATTACGTTTTCTTAAAGCTGGTAGGCAGATATTTTGTTATTGGGAACCTTAGACTACAATAGTAGTAGGCAAGTACTTGGTTGCAAAATTACCGCCCAAATAAACATCATTTACAATGCCAATAGCTTTAACTTTAACAAATGCAAGACCTATTGCATTGCAAATGCTTGTTATGATACGGGCACCGCAAATTTATTTTGATAGTTGGGATCATCGTGTGCACTAGAACTAGTTGAGGTGGCATATTAGTGGGCATTGGGGCATTTTGGTGTAGTATTGGTGCATTTTGGTGTAGTATTGGTGCACTTTGGTGGTAGTATGCAGGCATGGTGGAGGAAAACGCTGCGCAATTCCATAGTCTGCCTAAATTCTATTTAATTAAGGCCCATTATAATTTTACCGGGTGAGTAACCGTATTGTAGCGTCTAGTTATATCGTAAGGTTAAAGACACCTTTTACTAAGCTTTAAATTGAGCCATTTTTATGAATATAAGTTGTGCCACTGGTGAGCTACGCCATAAATAATGATCATTTAGGAGCAGAATCTGTGTCTGCTTAAGTCTTTTACATGGTTCTGGGCAGCTGATATTTTAAAAATCGTAATATGTCTTATTCAGCTGTATTTATTCCCAGATGTATACAGAATTGTAACTACAACTTTATTGAAGACGTGAAGAGATTAACTTTTGTTGTTTCAAAGCTAAGCCTCGATATAAAGACCTACTAATATATGGATGGAAAATACTACTTAACCAGTATGCATCTGTTCTTGGCATATAAAGCTGTAGATTGTGTTAGCATTGATCGCCATCTGGTGTTGGACCCTGATGTGTGCACTTTGTTTTTCATCGGAGAAGTCTTTGTCGTCACAAGGTAGATGACTCCTCCCTTTGGTGAAAGTGTGCATGGGCATCAACTCCATCCCCAGATTGTTTTGTCGTGATGGTCATGATGGAGTTAGTAAGAGTAGAAAGAGATGTCCATGTATAGTGTAGCTAAGTAAGATAATACTGCAACAGATAAAGGTACCCGGGGAGGCGGGTGGGTGCATATGAATCTACAGCTTTATATGCCAAGAACAGATGCATACTGGGTAAGTAGCATTTTCTGTTCGAGGCATATGAGCTGTAGATCATATGCATTCGCATAGACTATACAGCAGTTATCTTCCCAGCGGTGGCTAACCTGTACCTGTTGCAGTGGTTTGAAATAGTGTTTTTAAAACGGCCTGGCCCACACTAGCTTGTTGTTTCACTAACACATCTACACAATAGTGCTTTGTGAATGTGTGCGGTGTAGACTATGTTGCAGCCTTGCAGATGTCATCTAAGGGTATGTTCCCTAAGAATGCCATAGAAGCCTGTAGTTTGCCTGTAGAGTGAGCTCTAGGGGGAATTGTGAAGGTGTGTTTAGCCTTGAGGTAGCATATTTGGATGCACTTAACTATCCACCGTGCAATACCTGCTTTTGAAATGGGATTGCCTTTATGTGGTGGGGAAAAAGCAACAAAGAGTTGTTTAGTTTTCCTAAAAGATTTAGTTCTTTCAATGTAATAAAGTATTGCTATTTTCACATCTGCTACTGGGTCTAGTTGAGAAAAAACAACACGGGTAACTCAACTGACTGGTTGAGGTGAAAGGCAGAAACGACTTTGGGTAAAAAATTGGGTTAGCCCTAAGAACCACAATATTGTGGTGAATTTATAAAAATGGCTCTTGTATGTTTAGAGACCGGAGCTCACCAACTCTTCTAAGAGATGTGATGGCTATAAGAAAGGCTACCTTCCATGTCAGAAACAGTAGATCGCATTTGTGCAAAGGCTCAAATGGCGGGCCTATGAGTCTTGTAAAGACTATGTTAAGATTCCACACGGGAGACGGTGGAAGTCTAGGAGGAATGATTCTTTTGAGTCCTTCCATAAAGGCTTTGATAGCAGGTACATGAAACAAAGACAAGTATTGTCTGTTTTGTAGGTTAGCCGCTATTGCGGCAAGATGTAATCGTATAGTTGTATATGCTAAGTTAACACGTTGTAAGTGTAACAGATAGCAAATTATGTTTTGAGTAGAAGCCCCTAACGGATTGATTTTATTGTTAGTACAATAAATTACAAATTGTTTCCATTTTGCTGCACAGTATGCTCTTGTGGTAGGGTGTCAAGCCTCTTTAATGACGTCCATGCAGTCTGACGGGAGATTAAGGTAGCCAAACTCTAGGATTTCTGGTGCCAGATCTCAAGGTTGAGTTGCCTGGGATCTGGATGTCTTATCTCTCTATGGTTCTAAATGAGAAGCTTGGGGGAAGAGGTTTAACTTTGATGAGGAACTACTGATAGTTCCAACAGGGTTGTGTACCATAGTTGTCGAGCCCATGTGGGAGCAACTAGGATCATTGTGAGGGAATGTTGTTTGAGCTTCCGAACCATTATTGAATTAGCGGGAGACGTGGAAAAGCGTAAGCAAATTTCCCTGACCAATTCATCTATAACGCATTGCCTTTGGACAATGGGTATGGGGACCTGGACGCGAAGTTTGGGCATTTTGCGTTGAGGTGTGTGGTGAACAGATCTATTTCTGGGTAGCCCCAGGTCTGGAAGAATGGAAGGAGTACTTGAGGATGTAGTTCCCATTCGTGCATTTGTTGTGTTTGATGACTGAGCAGATCTGCAATCTGATTGTTTACTCCTGGTAGATGTTCTCTAAGGAGATATATATTCTGAGGTATGGCCCATATGCTTTGAGCTAGGTGTGAAAGCTGTGGAGTGTGTGTTCCCCCTTGTTTTTGTATGTAGTATATTTCAGTCATATTGTCCGTACTGACTAGGACAACTTTGCCTACTATGTGTTGCTGAAAAGCTTTCGATGCCAGAAAAACTGATAGCAGGTCCAGATGGTTTATGTGGAGTTTTTTTTTGTGTCCAGATGCCCTGAATGGTATGTTGTTGAATATGAGCTCCCCAACCAGTAAGGGATGCATCTGTGGAACCTGGTCAAGGAATGGCCGCCCTTTGGAAAGGTTTTGTGTATTCCACCACTGCAGAGAGCGGTGAGTGAGGCCGTCCACCAACACCAGATCGGTTAACTGGCCTTGAGCCTAGTTCCACCGACGTGCTAAGCATTCTCGTAGGGGACGCATTTGGAGTCTTGCGTGAGTAACAATTAGAATGCAAGACGCCATCATTCCGATCAACTGCATAAACACTTGTGATGGTAGTGAGTGCTGCGGTTGAAACTGTGATATTAGTGTTTGCATGTTGCGTATTCTGACTGGGTTGGGGTGCGCTAGAGCTTTTCAAGTGTCTATTGTGGCTCATAGGTACATTTGTGTATTGGAGTGTTGAAGATGAGACTTGGTGATGTTGACAGTGAATCTCAAGTCGTGAAGCAGCTGAACTGTCTTGTGAGAGTGATGTATGCAGCTGTGTTGTGACTTGGCTTTATTAGCCAGTCGTCTAAGTAAGGGTAGACGTGAATGTGTTGTCTTCTTTAATGAGCTGCGACTACTGCTAAGCACTTGGTGAAAACACTTGGTGCTGTAGTAACCCCGAATGGGAGGACTTTGAATTGATAATGTTGTCCGTCCACTACGAACCTGAGCTATTTCCTGTGAGATGGGTGAATGGCAATATGGAAGTAGGCGTCCTTTACAACTAGGGTGGAAAGAAAGTCGCCTTGCTGAAGTATTGGGAGCACCTGCTGAAGGGTGCTCAAGTGGAAGTGGTCCAACTGAATGTAGAGGTTTAGTTGTCTTAGGTCCAATATGGGCCTGAAGGAGCAGTCCTTTTTTGGATAAGTATAGGGAGTACACTCCAGTTCCTTGATGACGTAATGAGACCGGTTGCATTGATGTTTGTGTAACAGAGAGAGAACCTCTTGTTTAAACAGGGTGAGATGTCTCAGAAGGATTGTTGGTGGAGTGCTGGTAAGTTCCAGGCAATAACCCTGTTGGATAATTTGTATTACCCACTTGTCTATGGTGATTGATTTCCAGAAAGGTAGGAACTGTGAGAGACATCCCCCGACAGGTGTTAAATAATCGGGGCGAGTGGAGGGAAATCACTGTTAATTGGCAGAGGAAGTGCGGGTGGAATTACCTCTGCCTAGTTCCCTGTTATTATTTCCCCTGTAGCCTCCTCGAAAATAACCTCTGGAGGTGGTGGACTGGTGGTTTTTATAAGAGGCGGAGGGAGTCTCTGACGACACGGTTTTTGAGCCACCTCTATAAAAGGAGCGGCGAAAGGCAACCCTGCTGGAAGGTAACTGCAAGGCCCCCATGGACTTAGCAGTTTCTGTGTCCCTTTTCATCTTTTCAAGTGAAGTGTCCACTGTTGGCCCAAATAGATGCTCTTTATCAAAGGGATGATTGAGTATGGAGGATTGGACCTCCTGCTTGAATCCAGAGATTCAAAGCCAAGTGTGCTTGCGTAATAGTATGCTGGTGTTGATGGCACAAGATGCTGGGTCTGCTACATCCAGTGCACATATTATGGAAGTATTGGTGATAAGCTTCCCTTTTTAGGTCTCCTGGCGTTTAACAGCGCGTCAGCGCTGTGTCCGCCAGGAGATCTTTTGTCACTGACTGTGCTCCCCAGGAGACAGTACCGGCCGCGCGCATTTTGTCTCCGAGGAGGCGATTAGAGCTGGCCACGCGCACGCGAACGAGCGCTGTGGCCAGCTGCTGTCTCCTGGGAAGCTCCCACACGCATGCGCATTCACACAGACACAGACACACACACGAGCACCCATGCACGCACGCACGCACATACATACATACATACATACAGAGACACACACTCTCCCATGCATACACACACACACACGAGTGCGCCGAGGCCCCCCCGCCGTCGCATACACACACACACACACACACACACACACACACACGTGCACCGATACCCCCTCCTACCTCCTACAACTAAGTTGTCCGGTCCTGTTCTCTTCCGTGCAGTCCTTGGATTCCGCCGGTTTCTCCTCTCGTTGCCCGCTGCCCGTCTCTGCCGGTCTGTGATCCCACTTCTGGCCGTTTAGCGCGCATGCGTGTGATTGCACGCATGCGCTTTCCAGATCCAGCGGCGAACACTACTCCTGCTTGAGCAGCGTTAACCCCATCGCTGTGGAGGACCAAAGTGATATGGCCAGAACATCCTCCCCTTCAAATGGGGCAAGAGAGCGGAGGCATGCAGTGAGACTTTGAGAGGTGCCAGGTGATTTTTAGGAATATCAGATATTATGCGCTTCATAGTTCAATCTAGATTGAAACAGCTATAATTATTTCCTAGAAGACGTGTTCTGATAAGTAGGGTTTCCCTACCACCAAAAATGGCGCTAGTATGCCACTTACAATAATGACCTGTGCTGGAACCTTTACTCTCAAATCCTATAAGCTGCCTCCAACTAACGCACCTTAAATAGAGCAAAATAAGTCTGTGACTGTTGAGATCTTTGAGAGCTTCCGCATTTCTCTGACAAATCCCGTTTAAAGAGGCAGTGCTTCCAGAGTGTAGCATTATTATGGTCTTTTGCTTGAAATCCTCTCAATGCCCGCCTCTGCAGTTGTGCAGTTTCGACTCGCGTCTCCTTGGTTCTTGGGTAATATTCCTTGATAAAAAGGCAGCAGCTGAGATATGGGGGCACGGGTGATTATGGAGGTAGACTTGTATCCCTTACTTGGAAAAAAGAAGTCAAATAAATGGCGAAGCTCACTAAATCATGTGGTGAATGCCGCCTGATCTCCATGAAATGCGCTCGACCTGCTGCACTTTGAAGTTTTGAGGTACAACTGCTTGAGAAAGGACGAGATAGAATGGCAGATGTTTCTGGCTGGTAGCCCCAGGCCTCGCTGTTATAACGACATCAGCATAGCCTGCCTGAGTACAGACACTGGGGCATGGGAAGTGTCCTGGGGTCAGCCCTTTGATATTCTAGCAGCCATTTGATGTGTTAACTCCCCAGGTCGCCATAGACTCACCAAAAGGCTTTCTGGCCTCCTTTTGGTATTCCTCCGGCAGGGGGGCTACGGGTCGACTTTTTTTGCCATCCTTTCTTTATCTTTCAGATTAGCGTGTGTTGAAAACCTCCTCCCCCCACAGCTGGGGACAGCCTGACCTGGCTGCCCCTCGCTGAACCCTTCTCCAGGGTTGGGTTTCCAGTGTGTTTACATATCATTTTGTTGCAGCGGCGCTGGAAGGCTCTGCCACCCCCAGGAATGGCGCGCGGTGTGGCCCAGCACGCCTCAAGAGCGCGCGCTGCCAGGGCTCAGCGTCAGTCCGTCAGCGCGGGACAAGCACGTGGATTTATGACGTTACTGATAGCCCTGTCAGGGGCCTTCACGCTGAGGGAAATTCGCTACACTCTGCTGAAAGGTTTAGGGGGCTGCGTCTATGGGAAGTCCCTCCCAATCATTGATGAAGGTCTGCTTATCCGGCGAACCCGTTTTTTAGGTCTCCTGGCGTTTAACAGCGCGTCAGTGCTGTGTCCGCCAGGAGATCTTTTGTCACTGACTGTGCTTCCCAGGAGACAGTACCGGCCGCGCGCATTTTCTCTCCGAGGAGGCGATTAGAGCTGGCCACGCGCACGCGAACGAGCGCTGTGGCCAGCTGCTGTCTCCTGGGAAGCTCCCACACGCATGCGCATTCACACAGACACAGACACACACACGAGCACCCATGCACGCACGCACGCACATACATACATACATACAGAGACACACACTCTCCCATGCATACACACACACACGAGTGCGCCGAGGCCCCCCCGCCGTCGCATACACACACACACACACACACACACACGCACACACACACACACACACACACACACACACACACACACGTACACGTGCACCGATACCCCCTCCTACCTCCTACAACTAAGTTGTCCGGTCCTGTTCTCTTCCGTGCAGTCCTTGGATTCCGCCGGTTTCTCCTCTCGTTGCCCGCTGCCCGTCTCTGCCGGTCTGTGATCCCACTTCTGGCCGTTTAGCGCGCATGCGTGTGATTGCACGCATGCGCTTTCCAGATCCAGCGGCGAACACTACTCCTGCTTGAGCAGCGTTAACCCCATCGCTGCCAGCCAAGGCTGAAAACAGAGCAGAAGGAGCCAGGCAGCGGCTGCACAGCTCACTAAAGGCAGAGGGCACAGGCAGCTCAGAACGATGAAGCATCAATTGTATTTATTAATAGCAGCCACAGCAGGTCAGCTGCACTCCTATATACCGGCGCGTGCCGCGGGTTCAGGGAGGTACACTGGCAGGGAGAGCTATATCAATATAATACTATACTGCTGACTTTCAAAGGGGCTGCTTCCATTAGGACCGGAGTATCACGGGGTCAACTGGTGGCAATGGAATATTTATATACCTTATATAGCTGCCACCGAGCACTCAGGATGGTTTGCAGTGACTGCTAGGAGTCAGTGAGCTTACAGAGAGCCCCCTTTTCGGCCACAGGCTGCTCTGAAGACAGGCAGTAGCAGTAAAACACACTACTGTGTGTGTCACTACACTGTCCGAACACCGTTATCTTACTGGGATATGTGGTATGGTAACAGTTATGTATTACCCTGGTGGCCCAAGGAGCTAATGTGCCTACTCCAAGGATCTGTGTTTGCTCTCCTATACTGACATGTTCACTTGTTTGATTTCACATGAGTTTACATGGCTTTTCATCCTAAGGTCGATAAAATGAGTACCATTGAACAAAGGATCTTTGACCATTCAATAGCACAACTAAACTTTTCAGTGAGCTTACAGAGAGCCCCCTTTTCGGCCACAGGCTGCTCTGAAGACAGGCAGTAGCAGTAAAACACACTACTGTGTGTGTCACTACACTGTCCGAACACCGTTATCTTACTGGGTCATGTGGTATGGTAACAGTTATGTATTACACTGGTGGCCAAAGGAGCTAATGTGCCTACTCCAAGGATCTGTGTTTGCTCTCCTATACTCACATGTTCACTTGTTTGATTCCACGTGAGTTTACATAGCTTTTCATCCTTCTAAGGTCGATAAAATGAGTACCATTGAACAAAGGATCTTTGACCATTCAATAGCACAACTAAACTTTCAGTGAGCTTACAGAGAGCCCCCTTTTCGGTCACAGGCTGCTCTGAAGACAGGCAGTAGCAGTAAAACACACTACTGTGTGTGTCACTACACTGTCCGAACACCGTTATCTTACTGGGACATGTGGTATGGTAACAGTTATGTATTACACTGGTGGCCAAAGGAGCTAATGTGCCTACTCCAAGGATCTGTGTTTGCTCTCCTATACTCACATGTTCACTTGTTTGATTCCACACGAGTTTACATGGCTTTTCATCCTTCTAAGGTCGATAAAATGAGTACCATTGAACAGAGGATCTTTGACCATTCAATAGCACAACTAAACTTTTCAGTGAGCTTACAGAGAGCGCAGAGTAGTGAATGCAGAGTAGTGAATGGAGAGTAGTGAGTAGTGAGTGCCGAGTAGTGAGTAGTGAGTGCAGAGTAGTGAGTAGTGAGTGCAGAGTAGTGAGTAGTGAGTGCAAAGTAGTGAGTGCAGAGTAGTGAGTAGTGAGTGCAGAGTAGTGAGTGCAGAGTAGTGAGTAGTGAGTGCAGAGTAGTGAGTGCAGAGTAGTGAGTAGTGAGTGCAGAGTAGTGAGCAGTGAGTGCAGAGTAGTGAGTAGTGAGTGCAGAGTAGTGAGTAGTGAGTGCAGAGTAGTGAGTGCAGAGTAGTGAGTGCAGAGTAGTGAGTAGTGAGTGCAGAGTAGTGAGTAGTGAGTGCAGAGTAGTGAGTAGTGAGTGCAGAGTAGTGAGCAGTGAGTGCAGAGTAGTGAGTGCAGAGTAGTGAGTGCAGAGTAGTGAGTTGCCTCAAGTGAAGTACTCTGGTACCCAAGGATGACTAGCAAACAATATTATTCACAACGTTGCTTACTATTCAGCAACATTTGACAGTTTGCAAATCATCTTTATACAACAATTCAGAGTTTGATAACAAGTTAATGTAACACATTGTAATATACAATGCCAATAGCTCAAACTTTAAAGCTGGGAGACCTATTGCATTGTAAATGCTTGTTGAATAAAGTTGTTAGCGTTTGTCTTGTACTCATCAGGCAAGTGTTGGATGAGGCCACTCGTGTGCCTGATGCATCTATTAATTTAGACTCCTTATCAGGAGGAGGGGCGTCGCCTGTAGTTTGGGAATTAGCTATTTTGCAGGCGTTTGCTACGACAAGAGAGTCTAAGGGCAACTATCCCCTAATATACGCAGGGTCTGTAGGAGCGGGCTTGTACATTTTATCCACTCTAGGGGTCAGCATTCTGTCTCTGACTGGGTCTTTAAAGACCTTGTGTAAGTGTTCTGTCATGCCCTTGAGCATGGGGTAAAGTATTAGTGGACTTCTGTGAATATGTGAATGTCTCCACAAAAAAATCCTCTTCTAGAGGGTCTGAGTGTAGCTCCACCCCAGGGTATTAAGCAGCCCTGTTAATAAGCTGTACAAAGCCTATACTGTCATCAGGTGGGGAGGGTCTGGAGGGATACAGGTCAGGGTCATTATTGTAATCTTCCCATGGATCAGTGTCATGTGGAATGTCTTGTGGTATGTCCTGATCCTCGTCCCCATCCTCATAATCATCATCCTGTGGTTCAGATGAAAACGGGGGTGGTGGTGAATTTGATGGTGTGATTAGTAGATGTGGGTTAGGTTGAGGAGAAGGAGGTATGTAAGGAGGGGAAGGGTTAGTACCCATATCCTTCTTTTTCATAGGAATAGGACAGTCCTCTGAGAGCAGCAGCATCCGTTTCTTTGGAAGAGTGGCTGTAAGGTGTCCAGTATCGAGATCGATACTGAGTCTTTTTTGTTTTGGTCCAAAACTGTGTCTTTGGATGGAAGTTCCTTGGAAGGAGTGTCTTTGTCGTCAGGAATAGGTTTCGGCGTGGAAGATTTATGAGGGTCTTTGTGCGCCAAATGTTCCGAATGCGAATGCTTATTTTTGTGGTAGGAACCTGAATCCTTTGGAGCGGGATGTTTCGGCTCCGAGTGTTTTGGTGCGGAGATAGACGGTTCCGAGCTTTTAGGTGCCAAGGATTTTGGTGTGAACGATTTTAGCTCTGAAGCTTTTTTCGGCTCCGAGGCCTTCGCTGCCGAAGAGGTCTTCGATGCCGGAGATGGTGGGAGTGGCATGAGGCGACTTATGTTTTGGTGCCGAAGGTGGTATATTGGTACCGGAATGGGGCAGGCTCGAGTCGGAGATGGAAGGCTTGCCCTTATGTTTTGTAGCCAGGTCGGAGGGCGGGGCATTAGAAACTTTTTGTCGCCGTGAACCCAAGCCCGACAGTGGGGGTGATAACGGAGCCTTAGGTTTATTGGAGTGCGTGGTCACATGGGGATTTGTACTCCCGGTACGTTGACCCGGGGTGATGCTGAGGTCTTCCTACATGTCGGAGTCAGCTTCGGAGACGGAGACCAGTTCTTCTTCGGCCTCACGTCAGTACATGGAACCTTTGAATCTTCACCAAAGATGTCCGGTATGGAGCCGCTGTCTCGCTGCATTTCGTGGCGCCGAGTCCGACGGTAACTAAGAATCTTTTTCGATCAGAACGATCGACATGCTTCACAGTCCTTCTCGTCGTGTTCTGGGGATAAGCAGAGGTTGCAGACTTCATGCAGGTCGATGCGTGGGAACTTAGCACAACACCAGGGACGTAGTTTAAATGGAGTCCGTTCCATCTACTGCTGGCGTGGTCGACACGGGTAGGCCCGACGGCCCGCCTCGAAGTTACCAATCGAAGGTTTTACAAACTCTACGATGCGCGTGGAATGGGAAACCGCGATCGAAAGACAATACCGTTGAGGCTTGAGGATTGCACGTTGAAGGGGTTAGAAAACTATAACAAACTGGAGCGCAACAACACACATCCGAACCTTATGGCGGAAAAAAAATGGAGTCGATGCCCATGCGCACTATCATCAAAGGGAGGAGTCACGTACTTCGTGACTACAAAGACTTCTCCGAAGAAAAACAAAGTGCAAACATCCAGGCCCAACACCAGCTGGCGATCTATGCTAACGCATATGATCTACAGCTCATATGCCTCGAACAAAAAGTTCTCATGTTTGTCACTAACACAATTCATTAAAGTAAACAGATTGTTCACTGACCGGACATCTAACACACTATCGGTAACTAATCTATTTAAGTATGAAACTAGCTTAACCTTTCACAGGAGCCCTGCTCCTACAATGCCAAACCTAAAAGCACAGCACAATTATTCTAGAGAAAGGATTTTAAAATTGTCTAAATCACAGCAACCTCATGAACTCTGTGTTAATCATCCCCTAGAGATCTGGAAGGTGTATTCTCATGCTGCCATTGTAAATGGGGGAGCCTAATAACTCATGTACAATACATGATGAAAGCTACCCATTCAGACACCTTCCATATGACTTGCATTTATTTCAACTTCAGATCCATGCCTAAACACTGACTTGGGATCTGGGATGTCCTAGCAGATTTAAAACCAGACCTAGCATTCATTCCTGAAACATGGCTAGATGACAATACCCCCGATATTGTCATTGCTCTACTGGTGGGATACAAGTTATTAAAACAGGACAGAAAGGGGAGGAAGGGCGGGGGCATAGCTGTCCTATTTAAAGAGTGCTTTACTTGCATCCCCGAGGCAGTGGCCCAGCTGGGCGAACATGAGATTTTAGATTTATCGTTGCCTAATGGTGAACACAAACTACTCAGGGAAGCAGTAATTTACAACCCTCCGGGCTACCAGCCAGATTTTAGCGTGAAATTGCTGTCTCAACTTTTCCCTCTCTGCCTAAAACAAAAACCCTTTCTAGTCATTGGTGATTTCAATATCCAATTTGAAAACACAAGGAACCCAGGGGCCAAACACTTGAAAAATGACATGCTGATACTGAAGCTAAATTAGTGGATCATAGGGCCAACTCACACGTCCGGACACACATTAGATCTACTGTTTTCCAACTTTGAGACCACCAATGTTTCCAAGATTATACCTCTGTCCTGGACCAACCACTCTTTAATTTCCTTCTCTTTTAAACTGCCAATCAAACCATCCCATGCTACCACATGACCAACAATAGGAAAAAGTCCTTGGAAACGGCATTACCTCTAACTTGTTGCTTCCCATTTTTCATCTTATGAGACCAGCGCCACTAAATCCCTTACTGCCCAGGCATAGGTAGAACACCTGCATAAAGAGATTGCGAATGCGCTGGATCAGTGCGCCCCTACACTAGATTGCAAAACTAGCAGGGCAGCACAATCAGAGAAGTGGTACTCACTAGAACTGAAAAAAATGTAACTCTCTGGAACACAAGTGGTGACTATCCAAAGATAGTAATGATAGACAGATTTACAAATCCGAGCTGAAAAGCTATCATAAAGTCTTAAAAAATGCCAAAAAAAGACTACTACGCAAAACGAATAGAAGACAACGGCCAATCATCTAAAGAATTATATAAAATAGTAAGAGAACTCTGTAAACCAACTAGTATGTCCCAGACCATGGTTCCTACAACTGATAATTGTGAGGTAACCAACAACTTCTTCACTGATCAAGTGGCCAAAATTTACGCCTCATTCAACAACCAGTCTGTGGTTGACAATACGGATTGGGAAACACTAGCACCACATCCTCTAGCACATGCCTATCTAGGCAACCTGGCCCGTCTCTCAGAAGAACAGGTTACAAAAGCCATGATAGAGGTAAAAGCAAGATCCCCACTCGACCCCTGCCCTCACTTTCTTCCCACGACTTGTAAGTTCTATGCCCACATGTCACCCAAATCTTCAACAAATCTCAGGAGTCAGCGTCATTTCCTGTCATATGGAAGGAAACCGTGGTTTTACCACTGCTAAAAAAAAAATAGGATTGAAAATCTATGATCCAGCAAATTACCAACCAATCGCCCAACTATCATACTTATGTACAGTATTGGAGAGATTGGTCAATAGACAACTGGTCAACTTTTTAGAAGCCAATTACCTCTTAGATCCTTCTCAGACAGGATTTAGAGCCGCCAACGATACAGAAGCCACATTACTTGCCGTATTCGACAACATTAGATCCCTGGTGGACCATGGTAGGGTTGTGGCACTGATCCTTCAAGATCGGACGGCGGCTTTTGATACAGTATCACATGATAACCATGAAAAAGGAATACATTTGAAAGCTCTTCAGTGGTTCTCGTCCTTCCTACAAAATAGAACACAAAAGTTCAAATGGGCCCGTACTCATTAAGTCCAAAAACAAGGAGTCCCACAGGGACCCTCTTTGAGCCCCACTCTTTTCAAAGCCTATGTCTCCTCAGCAGCATTAGCAGGAAATTGGGCTTCGATATCTGCTGATGACACAACTACCAATCTCCCAAAATTACAAGCATGTGGACACCAAAAGTAGCATAACTAACTGTCTGACTGAAATAGCAATTTGGATGACTGAACACTGTCTAAAGTTAAATGCCCGAAAATTAGAGCTTCTACTTTTTGGTGGAGCACATCTAATCTGGTACCTGGTGGTCCTGGGTGCTGGAAGCCGCTTCCGAACCCAAATGAGTTGCAAAAATTCTGGACATCCTTTTTGATAATGCACTGTCCATGCAAGATCAAGTTCGAAAGCTGTGTGGAAAAAGTTTCGCTGCAATGAAACTACTTTGTAGACTCTTTTCCTGGATCCCCTTAAACTGTAGGAAATCTATTAACCAGGCCCTATTTTCAAGCAGACTGGATTATGGGAATGCGATCTATGTGGGCATGCCTGAGTATCTCTTCTCTTGTCTGCAGGTGGTTCAAAATGCAGCTGCTAGGGGCTGGTTTGCAATAAAAGCAAGCATAGCTCGGCATCTGATAGTCTGAGGGAGCTGCATTGGCTACCAGTACGTCAAAGGGCCGCGTTCAAGCTCCCCATATCTTGCAAGACAAGACAGAATTCTACGCTCCCCCATCAAACTTGAGGTCTCGCCATCAGGCCCTGGCGAAGATCAAACCGACCAAAAGAGTTATAGCAGGAAAACGATCCTTTTCAAAACTTGCAGCCGTCCAATGGAATGAACTTCCAATAGACTTACGGATAACAGAGGAATATCCGCTTTTCATGAAGAAATTAAAAACCTCCCCGTTTCCTAGACTATAACTAAAGCAACCGATTATCCACTGATGCCTCACCCTGAAACTGACATTCGTCTTCCCCACTTCAGGATTATGCTCTCCTTGCGACACGATATCTCTTGGGATGAATGTTGCGTTCTACAAATATAATACAATACATCTACCAGGTCAGTCTAAACTCTACTCCCACATCTAGGTCTAATAAATGATGCACACTGAGTCCTGCCAGTACCCTGGATTTTGGATATATACCATGACTCTTCTACTTTTACTCCACTTGTCTCTTAAGGTTTCCACTGCTCTTCTCTCATGGGATTCATTTTAAATAACTTAAAGCGCCTACCTCTGCTCCAGAGTCATAAACCAAAATCTCAACTCCTTTTCTTAGCAAAATGAGAATGACTGCCCTTACTCTCACTCATGGTGATGGTTTCTTTGGCACATAGGATTCAAAATCAATGTTTCCATTTATTATGTTGGATTCTTACAGCCTTGAGAAAGCCCCAGGCACATTAGCCGGAGAGGATGAAACACCTATTGGCTGCTCCTAAATCCAGTTACACATCAAACACACATCAAATCATCTACCTGCAAACAAAAAAGGAAATTTACAAACGGATACAACTATGACTCATTACTACATAGGTAGACACTCCTAACTTATCTTGAATCCATTGTGATGGTCAACTCCGGAACGGAATCTGTGAATGCCGGGCCCTGTAACAAATTGCTGATGTACCACCACTACAGAGAGCGATGGGTGATGGCCAGTAGCAACACTAGATCTTCCAACTGACCCTCTGCCTGTGACCATTGCCTTGACAGGCATTGCTGGAGCAGATGCATGTGTAGTCTGGCATGGGAGACAATGGCTATGCATAAGGCCATCATCCCTAGGAGGAACATTACTGTTTTGACTGAGTTAACGATCTGGATGAAAAAGAGGCAGCAGCTGCTGTACCATAGGTTGGCTGGGGTAGGCTTTGACAGTGAGGGCACTGAGAATGGCCCCTAAGAAGGGCTGAATCTGAAGTGGCTGGAGGGGAGATTTGCCAGCATTATGGTGAACCCTAACCCACTCACTTTCCTGTACTCTTGATCAGCCAATCACCAAGCTTCTGAGATGGGCGGCTCCCAAAGCGAAGGATTTGGTGATTATCCTGGGGGATGTGGTGACACTGAATGGCAATAACTTCAATTGATAATGATGGCTTCTTACCACAAAACGAAGGTAGCGGCGAAGAGTGGAATGGATGGGTAAGTAGAAGTAGGAACCCTTCAGACAGAGTGTGGTCATGAAGTTGCTTAGCAGCAGCAGGATGACGTCCAGCAGTGTGATCATACAACTGTGCTGCAGCTTTTTACTAACCTTCCAATTCTGACGCATTGCCAAGGACAGGCTTATACCCTCCATACTTTGTTTGGTACTGACATGGATAAGACGAATAGGACACATGGAATGGGTTTGCCCAGCTATTTAATGAGGACAACTGATATGAAGCCTTCCAGGATGCGAGTGGAATGACACCAGTTTCTTACCTTCGGAAACGATATATCTGTAAGAAACATTAGTAGTGATAGATTCCTTACCTTAGAATTACCCCCAGGCATCAGACTGGATCCGTAAAGTTTTTCGTCAGCAGTACCTCTGCGCATCGGTAGGCGTCGTCGTGTAGCTCCGCGTGCGTCGTTGGCACCGTGATGACGACGTCGGAGCTACTTAGACGCGCCCACACGTGCTGATGTCAGTTCTGTACACGTCTTTCCGCGCCAGAAACGCAGAGTCATGCAAGATACTGACCACTGGTGCCATGATACTAGGGCCCTGAAAGGGATGACCTTAACCCTAGAAATCAGTTTGAAGAACGGGGAGGATGGGTGGGGCGGTAAGGAATCTATCACTACTAATGTTTCTTACAGATATATCGTTACCGAAGGTAAGTAACTTGTGCATCTGAAAGAAACACGTAGTGATAGATTCCTTACCTTAGAATAGATACCCCAGCAATACCCACCCCGGTGGTAGGTCTGCAAACCAAGATCACACCAGAAAGTCCTGGAGAAACGAACGGCCAAAGAAGCCGTTGTCCAGGCAGTAGTGCTTGGTAAACGTGTGCAGCGAGGCCCACGTAGCTGCCTGACAAATATCCTGCAAGGGAACGCCGCGTCCCAGAGCAGTAGGGCCCGCTGTCGTCCTAATAGAATGGGTGCGCAACCCCACCGGAGGCTCCTTTTTAGCCAAGGAGTAGCAAGCCTTTATGCACAGAACGACCCAACGAGAGATGACCCGTTTGTGCACAGCCCGACCTTTCTTGGCACCCACGTAGCCAACAAAGAGCTGGTCATCCACCAGGAACTGTTGTGTGTGACTCACAGAAGGAGAGCGCACGTTTTGGGTCCAGCCAGTGGAGCCTCTCTTCCTCTTTAGAGGGATGCGGAGGCGGAAAGAAGGTGGGCAAAGTGATGGTCTGCCCGCGGTGACAACCTTAGGAAGAAAGGCAGGACGAGTCCTCAGAACAACTTTATCCAGATGGACAGAGAGAAAAGGTGGTTTAGAAGAAAGAGCCTGGAGCTCACTCACTCTTCTGGCAGAGGTGATGGCAACCAGGAAAGCAGTCTTTAGAGTCCGAAGACGAAGAGGACAATTATGAAGGGGCTCAAAGGGAGCGCACATCAGAAAGGTAAGAACTAGATTCAAGTCCCAGTGAGGCATCACGAAAGGAACAGGAGGAAACATGTGCCTTTCAAGAATCTATTTACAACAGGGGACTTGAAAAGGGAAGGCTGTTTTGGAAGCCTTAGAAAGGCGGAAACGGCCGAGAGATAGCCCTTGATAGTTCCCAGAGCAGAGCCCTGCTGGGCCAAAGAAAGAACAAAAAGCAGAAGCTCTGAAAGAGGGGCAGAAAGGGGATCCAGAGCCTTTGCTGTGCACCATGCCACAAACTTATTCCACCTACACGCGTTTATCATTTTTGTGGAGGGACGCCTGGCTATCAGAATAACATTACAGACTTCAGGAGGCAGGTCGAAAGATGTAAAACTGCCGCCGCTCAATCTCCACGCCGCTCAATCTCCACGCAAGGAGGAGGAGACTGGACAGGTTTGGGTGGATGACCGTCCCCTGCTGCTGCGACAGAAGATCCCCCCCGAAGAGGCAGACGGATCAGGGGATCAATGCTCATACTGAGTAGCTCGGGATACCATACTCTTCGAGCCCAGTCCGGAGACACAAGGATGACTTGGGCCCGGTCGCGCCTGATCTTCTTCAGCACTCTGGGCAGAAGTGGTATAGGCGGAAAGGTGTACAACAGACGGCAACTCCACTCGCAACGAAAAGCATCGCCGAGCTAGTGCCTCCTTGGAAATTCCAACGCGCAGAACTGATAACATTGCGCATTCTCTTCGGTGGCGAACAGATCTAACCAAGGCTCTCCCCACTGCTGAAAGAGACCTTCCACCACATCCGAGTACAGACGCCATTCGTGATAAAACATGCACCGGCGGCGGAGTTCGTCCACCCTGGCGTTTAGAGAACCTGCAAGGTGTTGAACCATCAGGAACATGCCCTGATGGTCCAGCCAAGCCCAGAGACGCAGAGCCTCTTGGCATAAGGTCCACGTTCCCCACCCTGCCCTGTTTGTTGCAGTACCGCATGGCGGTGGTGTTGTCTGTGAACACCTGCACTACACTTCCCCGGACTGAGGGAAGGAATGCCTTCAGTGCCAGTCGGATCGCACGAAGCTCCAACAGGTTGATGTGGACCTGGGACTCCGCCGGAGACCAGAGGCCTTTGATCTCCGCCACTCCCATGTGGCCGTCCCATCCCAGAAGGGACGCATTCGTCACAACTGTACGCTCCGGTTGAGGAAGGGAGAGGGATCTGCCATTGACCCAATTGCGATTCGTGAGCCATCACTGCAATTGCCGTGCAGTGCCCTCCGAGATCTGGACGTGATAGGACAGGTTGCCCTGATGTTGTGCCCACAGGAACTTCAGGTCCCACAGCATTTTCCATCTTTCATGATCCACAACCAGGAGGCCATCAAGCCCAGCAGCCGAAGGGACATCCTGACCGAAACCCGGGACAGAGGCCGCAAGATCGGAATCATAGCCTGAATGTCCCAGACTCGCTGTTCGGGAGGATAAACCCGAAACCGAGCAGAGTCCAAAAGCCCTCTGATGAAAAGGAGCGTCTGCGATGGAATCAGATGCGACTTCGGAACGTTGATGGAGAACCCCAGCAAATGCAGGAGGTCGGCCGCCGTCTGGAGGTAGGAGACAACGGACTGGGGCGAGCCTGCCTTCAATAACCAGTCGACGAGATAGGGGAAGACTGAAACCCCTGATCTGGGCAGATGAACTGCGACCGCCGCCATCACTTTCGTAAGCACCCGAGGGGCGCTGGTGAGGCCAAAGGGGAGCACGGTGAACTGAAAATGCTCGTAGCCTACCGTGAATTGCAGGGAGCGTCTTTGGGCAGGCAGGACGGGGACATGGAAATAGGCGTCCCACAAGTCCAACGCCACCATCCAGTCTTGCGGGTCTAGGGCAGACAAGACCTGAGCCAGCGTGAGCATCTTTAACTTGTCCTTCCAAAGGAAGCGATTGACGTTCCAAAGGTCTAAGATAGGACGCAAGCCCCCTTTGTCCTTCTTTGGGGCCAGAAAGTAGTGAGAATAACAACCACGACCTACTTCTGGCATCGGAACGCGCTCTATGGCCCCCCCTTGGTCAAGAGGGCCGCAACTTCCTGCTGGAGAAGCGCCAAGTGAACCCCGACATGTGGTGGTACTGAGGTGGCATGGCTGGAGGGGTTGCCTCGAAGGGGAGGGAGTAGCCCCTTCGGACAATTTGCAGCACCCACTTGCCCGAAGTGATATAGCGCCAGTGGTGGAGATGATGGCGTATTCGTCCACCCACTGGCGTCTGATGGGCCTGAAAGGTCGGACTAGGAAGGCTTTGAAGTGGATGCTGCAGAGGTCCACTAAGCTGCCTCGGCGGTTCCCACGTCCGCGGCCACGCTGAGGTTGTTGCTGCTGTGGCCTGTGGCTTTGCGAATGCTGTGGGGCACCCCTTCCGTGGCCACAAAAGGAGCGAAAAGCAGAAGGTGGAGGAGGCAGAGTGGCCGACAGGCCCAAAGACTTGGCCGTAGCTCGGGAGTCCTTGAAGCGCATTGCTGGCTCTCCTGCTGAGAATACAAGGATCAGCTGTACTAATCAGGACAGACAACACAACAGCAATGCATTAGGTCAACCAACAGGGAGGTACAAGATCACTCCCCCTGTCCCAGGAAGCCCAAAAAGCATGGGAATGGGCTGTTCAAAATGTAAAATCCCTAAAAGCGGAACTTCTTACAGAGATCATAATGTCAAGGTGGAGACTCTGAGCAGGCTAAAATCAACCTGCCCCGAAAAGGAGATCAATCAAGATATCCTAGAAGACATCTTCCTAAGATGGGGAGAACCAACAGTGGACCTCTTTGCAACACCTCCAATAAAAAAATGCCGGTTCTTCGCAAGCTGGCTTCACCAACGGGGATCTTGGGGGAATGAGTTTCTGATGGCATGGTCAGGCGTCTTTGCCTATGCCTTTCCTCCAATTCCCCTCCTGCCACTAATTCTTACAATGATCAAAAAGGAACCGTGCAGAATGATCCTGATAGCCCCTTGGTGGCCCAGACAACACTGGTTCCCGGAGCTTCTTCTACTGTTCGAGGTTCACCAGATTCACCTTCAATCGATACCTTCGCTCTTGACGATGTCCCAGGGACAAGTACTTCATCCAGATCCAAAATCACTACGTTCAGCGGCTTAGCTCCTGAACACTGTGTATTTCAACATTTAAATATTTAATCGGAATGCAGAGATATAGTGTCAAAGGCCAGTGCAGAGAGTACAAACAAAACATACAAGATAAAATGGAAGAGGTTTTGTGGATGGTGCCAGGAAGCTAATATTCATCCTCTGAGGTCCGCAGCTCATGAGATTATCCCATATATTTTGCTCTTAGCAAAATCTGGTTTAGCTCATGCTTCTATTAAAGTGCATATGGCCGCTATATCACGTTACAGAAGAACTTCCTCGGGACCATCGTTGTGGTCTGCTAGAATCATCAAACTATTCATGAAGGGGTTACTTTGAACCTTCCCTCCAGTAAAGCCTGCACCACCTCTCTGGCAGCTGAACATTGTATTATCTCAATTAATGAAGCAGTCCTTCAAACCAATTCACAGGGCGGATCTCAAATTCCTATCGTGGAGGGTAGCTCTTCTCATAGCACTCACTTCGGCCAGCAGAGTTGGGGAGTTAAGGCTCTTACTATGCAGGAACCTTTCTTGCAGTTTAAGGAGGACCGGATTGTACTCCGAAATTCATACCCAAGGTGCCTTCAGACTTTCATTTG
The DNA here is from genome assembly GCF_964261635.1 of Lissotriton helveticus. Classification (NCBI taxonomy): domain Eukaryota; kingdom Metazoa; phylum Chordata; class Amphibia; order Caudata; family Salamandridae; genus Lissotriton; species Lissotriton helveticus. Next base: position 810,747,954 of record NC_136070.1, read on the forward strand.
AATAAGCCACTAATTCTAAAAGATTTTTTTCTCAACCGACTACAGCAGCGGAAAGAGCTCTTCACTCACTAGATGTCCAGCGCTGTCTCAAGTTTTATTTACAAAAAACAAAGCCTTTCTGAAAGTCTTCACAACTTTTTGTATCTTTTAGCACGCCCAGGAAGGGTTTTCCTCTCTCCAATGGATTTCCAGTGCAATACAATATTGTCATCAGAGGGCGGGGAAGCCGTGAATGCACAAGTTCATGCTCATTCTACAACAGCAGTGTCCACTTCCACTGCTTTGTTTGCTGGGGTGCCGGTCCAGGATATCTGCAGGGCGGCTACCTGGAAGAGTACGCACACCTTCACCAGACATTACTGCCTGGATGCAGCCGCTGAGAAGGATGTGGCAGTGGGACAAGGGGTGGTGAGAAACCTTTTCCAGTGAATGTGAGCCCTCTTTTCACCCATCCTTGCTTTATTAGTTACATATTCACATTTTATTGTTATGCTTTATGATGTCACATGTTAAGAGTGTTCTATTGTATTATCTTAATATTGAAAGTGATCTCATTGTAGTATGATATCGACAAGTATATATGTATATAGAGTGCAGTTTTCAATCCCTATGCTGCCTGAGGTCAGATTTCTGCACAATAAAATGTGCTAGTTTACTGCTTGCTATTCTGATTCAGGCATGTGAATCTATGAAAGCTCAAATACTTGAGTAAGACAAGAAGTTACTTACCTGTAACTGTAGTTCTCTAGTATTGAAAGCTTTCATAGATTCACATGCAACCCACCCTCCGCCCCTGAAAGGCTCACCTTTGGATTTTTGGCACAAATATTATCTGAGGCACAAGTGCTCGAAAATCTGAGGGGCAAAAGGTTCTCTCAGGATTGTTCTGGGGGATGAGAGGTTCTGATTGATTCAGGGACAATTTTGGTCTCTTTTACATAACTAGAGTTATGGGTTGCAAAATGGAAATGGGCCTAGGCCTCTTTTCAGTTTTGTGCTTATGCATTGCTTTTTTTTTTTATATACCGGGGACTCCCATCTCGACGAAGGGGAATGATTTAGGCATGTGAATCTATGAAAGCTTCCAATACTGAAGAACTACAGTTACAGGTAAGTAACTTGTTTTGCTACATGCACCCAGAGAGTGCCCCCTGAAACGCTACTAGTCTGCTACCCGAGACGCTGTTCTCACCTCCTAGGGTGAGTGCCTTTTGCTCTAAGGAGACCCAGAACAAAAGCCTGTCTGGGAAGAGAGTAAACCCAAACACAACCAGGATGACCTGCTGATTACTATGCTTGGGCTGGCGAGCTTCAAGTAAGCGGACACCTTTGAAATGCGAATCTGGCTCCCATCACAGGAGAGGACTCTTTTTGTATCTAAAGGAGAGCTGCACACTGGTCCAAGTCAACCTGCGATTATGCTCAGAGTCTGAGGGAGCAGACAGCTCAGAAAGCAACTGACATCAGCGTGCAGTGTGGAGCGTATATAAGAGTCGGCACATCACTTACAGAGCAATATGATGTTGCTGCAGAGCAGCAAAATGCCATCTACCGGCATGCAGAGGTACATCTGATGATTATCCTAATCCATTCTTATGTATGGAGGTTGAGGAATCTGAAGTTAGAAGTCTCTATCAGAATTCTCAAAGTCCCTAAAAAGTGGTTATGACAGAAGAAAATCAGAGGTAAACTTTTTTCCTCACTGACCAGACTAACACCGACGAAAGCACTAAGGTGACTTTGGAATCCAGAGTTCCACCACTCTGAAGTAAAAGGCCAGGGAAATACGCTGCTCAATAAAACTTTATATTAAATAAGTAATTTAAGTGATGTGTAATAGGGCATGGTCTGTGATGAGAAATCCAATATAGTTTTAAGTTCATTTTGGGGCAACACATTTTGATAAAAGACTATCTTTGGAGGTATGTCTTTTCGTAACAATTTTCCCTTATTTTCTACACTTGCAAAATACGGAATTTATATACTTAAAGAGATCAGAATCTAAGCCAAAGAGACCAAGTATGGTTTCTAGTACACACATCTTGTGTGATTTTACCCATTTCTGCACCACATTTTTAGCTTGGCAACAATCAGGATAACAAGGAAAATACTATGTAGAATGTTTGGTTACGAGAAATAGAGATATGATAGATAACCAAGGCATGGGAAAGAGTCCAATCTACACATGCACAGTTGCTGAGGAAAACAAGCAGCTTGCTGCCAACAGGAACACTTACTGTGTTTTGGTGAAGGTGAGCGACTCTGCCGACTGTATTGTCTCTCCCATTCTTCCCTCTCTTTCTCTCGCCTCTCTCGTTCCCTAATTTAATACATAAGCAAAGATATAAACCTGGATATCAAAAGTAAAATGTGCAATTAGAGTATTGCTATCTTGCAGTTCTTACTTCATCCTGATTTTTCTGGCCATTGCTCGGAGTTCATCTTCACGTTCCTAGAAGAAAAATGCAAAATCAAACAATTCAGATACCATGCACAGAATAAAGTGAACTTCTGGCTCATAATTTACTAGTTTTGAAATAAACAAAACAAATGAATGTATGTTGCTTAAAGTAAAAGGTAGAGAGGGAAATCATGTTTGCTTGCAAAACATGGCCATTCATATTTGCGTTAAACTCATTATCATCTCTTAGCTGCCAGAACTAGTTGTATGTTAACTGTATTTCACAAACTTTATGTTCTGGCATCCAATACCTGGATTCTAAATATTTTAAAAACTTCTAAAATAATTTGAAAGACGGAGATTTAGCGTTAACCAGAACCCTAAAATCATCAGTAAATATAATCAATCTTAATATTCTCTTAATGAGGAGTCACATCTGTGATCACTGTTACCTTTTAACCGCATAGCAAGGTTGGATAGTGTGACAATCTATATATAAACGTCAAGTGTTAAAGGTAAGGAAAATGTTAGTTTCCCTGCAAGCATCTGTTTGTGGCAAGTCATGCTGTGGATTCAAATAAGGTGCATAATACTGCCATCTAGTGTTGGGCTTGCATGTGTGCAAATTGTTTTCCTTCGAGGAAGTCTTTCGAGTCACGAGGCAGAGTGACTCCTCCTTTTGTTGGTAATGCACGTGGTCATCAACTCCGTGGTTAGATTGTTTTCCCACACCACAGGTGAGGATGCAAAGTGAAGCGAAGCGATGTATAGAGAGATGTCCATGCGAAAGAGGGAAAGGAGATAGAGAGGACACTACAATGCCACAGGCGTTCGGAGAGGTGTGTGGCTGGCTGCATGTCAATCTACAGCACTACAGGCCACAAACAGATGCTTACAGAGTAAGTAACATTTACCGTCCGGGGCATGTGTGGCTGTAGGTACACATACTGTGCATCAACTGTAAAGCAGTCCTCCCAAAGCGGTTGCTAGCCAATGGGTGTTGCAGTAGATTGAAAAAGTGTATGTAGTACTGCTTGGCCAACATTGGCTTGTAAAAGTGTGGGGTGTGAACAAGGTGGCTGCTTTGCCTCTGTCAGCTATTGGAATGTTCCCCAGGAAAGCTATAAAGGCTGCTTTTGTTTTTTTAATGGAGCGGGCTCTAGGAATAATGGGAACATTCCTTTTAACTTTAGCACTGAATGTCTGGATGCATCTCATTATCCATCTGGCAATGCTTGATTTGGACAGGGCCTTACCTTAATGGGGTTTGGAGAAAGCAACAAACAGTTTTTGTGTGTTCCTAAATGGTTTAGTTCTATCAATGTAGTACACGAGGGCCCATTTCACATCCAAAGTATGGAGAGCCTGTTCTGCAACTGAGTCAGGTTGTGGAAAGAAGACAGGGAGTTCAATGGATTGATTAAGGTGGGAGACCACCTTAGGGAGGAATTTAGAGTTAGTGCAAAGGACAACTGTATTCCTATGTACTTAGAAGAAAGGTTCTTTTAAGGTTAGTGCGTATTGCTCACTTACACGCTTGAGTGACGTGAGTGACCAAAAATGCCCACTTCCAGGAAGGGAACTGAAGGGGGCAGGAGTGGAGGGGTTTGAACAGTAGACCCATGAGTCTGGTGAGAACAAAACTGAGGGCCCATGCTGGGGCTGTGGGAACCGAGAAAGGGGGGGTGACTCTCTTTAGAACCTCCACCAAAGCCTTTATGACTGGATTTTTGAAGAGAGATATGTATTGTCTGTTCTGAAGACATGCAGCCACTGAGCCAGGTGTAGCCATATGGAGGTGAAGGTCAATCTGCAAATATGCAAATGAAGCAGGTAGCAGACAGGCCTTCAGAAGCTCTCCCTGGTCGAGGGTAACTGGGGCTGCGAGCTGCATGTTTTGATAACGTGAAGTCTATTGTGTGAGGTGCTTTTATCTGGTGCTTTGTTTTTAGAGCGCTTTTAACCCTGATCGTTTTTTACATATTGTTCTGTTTCACTGGGGGATTTCTCCAAGAAATAAGGGGAATTAATTAATTGAGGCACACTGACATACTGACACTCCTGTGATCCTCCTCACCCGGTCCAGCCGCTTAGTAGTCGATCTCGGCGGCGGTGGGCGCCATCTTTAGTGAGGCGGGGAGAGCGCTCTAGTCGCACCTCCCTCCCGCCCTCATTCTCTTCCTATAATATGTGTAGGCTGGCCAGACGGCGCAGCGGACTGGCGCAGCGGACGCGCCGGATGCGCGCCGAAGCCGCGCCTAAGCCAAGCCCGTCTGCGCCCGTCCGCGCCAGGACCGCGCCAGGCGCTGGGCATGCTGCCCAGGGACCTTTAGCCATCAGGTACGATAGGAACCAACTTCTTGCACTACGTCGTAAATCCTACAACTACAGTAAGGACTGCCTCCCTATTGATCTCCTTTCAAGCCCTGTCTTATGTACATACTGCAAATGGACGCCTCCTGCGATAATCCTTGAAGCTCTCGACTCACCTCCCCCATTAAAATTTAATTCCACTTACTTTAAGGGTGGTCTTATTAACGCTAGGTCTCTATCCTGTCATAGCCAAGACATACATGATTTAATTTTAGGACATGACTTGGATGTTCTCTTTGTCACTGAAACCTGGCTTAATGATTCATCCAATCCTGATCTGGCTACGGCCCTTCCTTCAGATTTCAGTTTCTTCAGGCGGGACAGACCTCTAGGGCGAGGCGGCGGGGTTGCATTCGCTATTAAGAATACCTTCCCTTGCCATACATTTGATCTTGGCCATCTTAAAGACTGCGAGGGCATAGGCTTTTCGATTCAAATTAATGCCTCTACCTCCTTCTCGGGAGGACTTATATATCGTCCACCGGGCAATGCTACTTCCTTTTTGGACTCCTTAGACGATGTCCTCGGAGCATTTATGCTACATTATCATAACTTCACTCTATTAGGAGACTTTAATATACATTTGGAATCCTGTGTTGACCCCCACACTATTTCTTTCCAACATTCACTAAATACCTTTGGTCTATCCCAACTAGTCACTGCTTCTACGCACCTCGCGGGCCACACTCTGGATGGCATCTGCTCTAATCTCATGACTCTGACCACGTCTTCTTCTATCCCTCAAATCTGGACGGATCACTGCTTTATTCCATTCGATATTGAGATATTAGCCTCCGCCCTTCCTAGAATGAATCGCCCCCATCCATCCTTTTCAGTTAACTGGAAGAAGATGACTGAACGTATCAAACTGGACCCTCAAATTTTGGCTAAGGCCCCAAAACCAACCGGCGATGTTGAAATTGACTCTCGCAATTTCCACGCCTGGATGGATCAAATTGTTTTAGACCATTCTGATCCCAAAGTCCATCAGGCAAAATGTCATAATAGAAAGCCCAACGCACCTTGGTTTACCCAGATTTTAACCGATAGCCATCTTCTATGCCGTAAATTAGAAAGAAGCTGGAGAAAATCTTATGATGAGACTGCAAGAGCACTTTACGTCCAACAGAGGAAGCTATATCACTCCAACATAAAAGCAGCAAAAAAGGAATACTTTACTAAGGCTATAAATGAAGCCCACCAAAAACAAAAAACTGTTTTTACAATTGTCAAATCTTTTACCCACCCCAAAGCTCTCACGCCTGAAATTCCACCGTCTGAAACCCTGTGCAATCAAATAGCAGACTTCTTTGTGGATAAAATCGTCATCATCCAGAAAGACTTTCCTTCTCCCCCGACCAACTCTTATGAGGTAATGGATAACTACCCCCCGCTTTGCAGTTTCAAACCTGTTTCCCTCCAACAAACAAGCAAGGCAATTTTGGCATGTAAATCAGGAGCCCCCACTGATTCTTGCCCTCCTGGCATTCTTCATCACCTTATCGAGGCAGTAAATCCTTGTATTAATTTAATCATCAATGAATCCCTCGAGCAAGGGATAGTGCCCAACGATTGGAAGAAGGCTATTGTGAAGCCCCTGATGAAGAAGCTGAACAAATCTCCCACTGACCTCACGAATATGCGCCCCATTTCATTACTGCCTGTCCTTGGGAAGATCACGGAACAGTTAGTATATGAACAGCTAAAAATATTTGTAGAGACTCATAACATCCTGCACCCTCAACAGTCAGGGTTTCGCCCCGGTCATTCCACAGAAACAGCCTTGATAGAACTATCTGATTCCATCAAGTTCTTGCAGGATGAAGGAAGGCAAGCCGTCCTCATCCTGCTCGATTTAACAGCAGCTTTCGACACTATCTCTCATACTATTCTGATTAATAGAATGCGAGAGATCGGCGTGACAGACACAGTCCTGTCATGGGTTAAATCTTTCCTGTCCAACAGGTCCCAGACTGTGTTTCTGGGTCCCTATCTATCCAGCGAAAAACCCACTACATCAGGAGTTCCCCAAGGGTCCATATTAAGCCCCCTTTTCTTTAACATCTATATGGCCCCCCTCCTCGCTGTGATAGAATCCCATGGGATCCTCGTCACGTCATATGCTGACGACACACAACTTGTCGTCACCATTGATAAAAAGTGCTCGGACGCAGTTTTGCGTTTCCGGACCTGTCTTTCTGATGTATTTCAATGGTTGAATACAAACCACTTGAGGTGTAACAGTGCAAAGACTGAAATCATACCGCTAGGAAAAAATCTATCCTTCTGCCCGAAGGACTGGTGGCCCATAGGATCAGAGGCCCCACCTAGTGCAGCATCCTCCGCGCGGAACCTGGGCGTGCAATTTGATTCTTCCCTTTCCTTTGACGATCACGTCAGGATCACTGCTGGTCGATGCTTTGGACTTATCAAATCTTTAAAGAAATTCTTTGACTTCCTCCCCATTGCAGCTAGAAAATCAGTTGCGGTAGCCTTAATCCTCTCCCGACTTGATTACTGCAACGGGCTAATGGTGGGAGTGAAAAAGTCCACCCTGAGGAAGCTTCAGAGTATACAACATGCAGCCGCCAGATTGGTCCTGAAACTCCCTAGAAGGTCATCTGCCTCAGCTGCATTAAATTCCCTACACTGGTTACCACTCCATAAAAGAATTCTTTTTAAACTTTTACTTACCGTTTTTAAAGCTTTGAAAGGCACAGGGCCTCATTACCTTGCAAAACGCTTCACCTTTTACAACCCCTCACGATGTCTGAGATCCTCTGGAACAAATCTCATAGTGATTCCCAGGTTCAAGTACAAGACTAGGGGTGGGAAAACCTTTACCTTTCTGGCAGCAAGGGCATGGAACAACTTACCCGTCAACTTTAGACTAATTGAAAAAGAGAGTAAATTCAGAAAACTCCTCAAGACTTGGGTGTATCAACAACCTGACACCTCTGTACTAGCAGCCATTTAGTTCCAGTCCCTCACCGCCTATCATCTATCACTTATCTACTTCAGGCTTGCATAGCGCCAAGATGCTCCTCCTGGAGCGATAGTCCGCGCTTTATAAAAAACCATAAATATCAAATAAATATCAAATGTCCTGTATTGTAGCCATTAAAGAGTCAATATGTTTTGAGTGACTTCCTATAGAATGCTCAAACATTCAGGTGGAAGATTAAGATATTGACTTAGGGGGGAGAATCTCGAAAAATAAAACTTTACTAGAATTAAAATTAACAACCCTTCGCTCTAAAATTAAAACTTTTTTAAGAGAAAAAATAAGCTTGAAACTACATAAATACAAACAGTCTCAATACGAAAGTGGCGACAGAGTTGGCAAAATTCTTGCTTATAAGGTTGCTGAAGACCGGGCCAACTCTACAATAAAAAGCATTACTGGGGCGGATGGGATTAGCTACAATCAACCAGAACAAATACTACAACAGTTCGTATTATACTATAGTAAACTCTACACACCTGAAACCACCCCTATAGCAGAGACCACGCAAAGATACTTAACTAAGAACTGGCCACGAGATAAGGAACTTGACTTAATAGAACCACTCGAAAGACATTTTTCTTTATCCGAAATACAAATGGCTATTTCTTCACTCCCACTGGGGAAATCCGCTGGGGACGATACACTTCCAATGGAAATTTACAAATGTTGCAGTGAGGAACTTTTACCTATACTTGGCTCAGTGATTAACCAAATTGGAAACACAGGCAAAATCCCGAATTCTTGGAAAACTACTAAAATAATCTTTTTTTTAAAAAAGGATAAACCACCTGCGGAGTGTGGGTCTTACCGGCCCATCTCATTGATAAATGCTGACGCCAAGGTCTACTCTAAATTACTAGCTATGAGACTAGCCCCGCTAATGCCTAAACTAGTTAGTCAACATCAACACGGCTTTGTGATGGGCAGAGACACGACTGCACATGTCAATACTGCCATTACGGCATTTGATGTTGCTAACACCAATTCCACCCCACTCGGTATGGTGTTATTAGATGCAGAAAAAGCTTTCGACCGAGTGGGGTGGGACTACCTCTGGGCTTTATTAAGGAGGATGGGCTTTGGGAAACTGTTCCTCACTAGGATTCAAGCCTTGTATGACTCACCTAATGCAAAAATAGGCTATGCTAACTTAACCTCCAATAGCTTTACGGTTCTAAGAGGCACACGTCAAGGGTGCCCCCTGTCGCCTCTCTTATTTGCTCTTGCAATGGAGCCTTTTATTAATTCAATACAGACCCAAGAATGTATCATACCATTTACGCATTGTAACAACTCCCTCAAAATTACTGCTTACGCAGACGACCTTGCTATTTATACAACCGAAGTACCTAAAGCCATAGCTGGGATCATTAAAGAAGCCGACGAATTCGGCTTGGTTTCGGGGTACAAATTAAACTTAAATAAAACACAGATCGTTGTTAATTATAAGCTCCCGGCTCCAGTTCTAGGGGTATGCCACACTGCGAACTACTTGGGTATTAAAATAACATCTAACTTAAAAGAAATTATGACTCTAAACTACGATATACTTATGAAAGAGACAATAGGGACTCTTAAAAAATGGCACAAGGTTCCTTTAAATTTGATAGGACGAATCAACCTTATAAAAATGAACATTCTGCCAAAATTTTTGTATTTGTTTAGGTCCATCCCGTTATACGTTAACAACTTATTTTTTAAAAAACTGGATGGCATTCTAGGCAGCTACATTTGGGGTTATAAAAAAAATCGCAGAGCCCTGTCTTCTCTCAAATTAACAGCTATTAAAGGCGGCCTCGACTTCCCCAACTTTAAATTTTATTTTTACGCTTCTTTTTTGGGTCGGATACGCAGCCTTTTCTCTCTTCACCATCCATATTTCTACCACCAATTTATGTTAGGCGCAAAGTCTGTTCAATTTCTAGCGAGAAGTAACGACCCGAACTACTTCAAGCGAGTAAAGTTTAAGACCGCGAAAGATGTAGTACATATATGGCATACGATCATGGCTATTAATAAAACCACGTTTTATCACGCAAAGCTAAGAATATGGTATAATCCGGGTTTACCTGAGATTTTTAGTGACCCGATAGTTAGAAATTGGGCTAACCACGGTATAAACTACCTCTCTGATCTATACGGTTCTTCAGGCTTTTTAACATTCGATACCTTAAGAACACTTTACAACTTACCTGCAAATGCTCTTTTCAAATATACACAGATACGAGATTTCTTCATGAATAGATTGAAACTAAGAGAAATTTTAGACTCAGAAATATGGACTTGCATTTATGGTGAAACAATAAACAAACTAATTAGCATGAGGTACAAATGTTTTATTCAATCTAAACCTGATGACTGCGATAAAATAGCACAGAAGTGGACTACTACTCTAGGATTGCCCATTTCCTCAAATAATATTAAAACTTTTTTACATAACAGCAATTCTCTAACTAACTCTTCTAGCTTAAAACTTCAATCTTATAAGACCATATGCCAGTTATATTATACGCCGCTTCACTTCTTTAAATGGTCAGGGAACAATGTATTACCTGAACGCACAAAATGCCCTAAATGTGATCTATTAGCAACAGATATTGTACATATAATTTTTTCATGCCCTGCTTTACAAACATTATGGGACGAAATAGAGAAAGTGCTGAAACAGCATAAATTGTATTTCGGTAAAATTACCGCTGAGATGATACTTTTGGGAAAACAACCTAACTCTGTTACTTATAAGGATTTAATGTTTATTTTAATCTCTTGTGCAAGATTGATAATTGCCAGGGCTTGGATCTCTGATAAACCACCAGTGGTAAGCGAATGGTGGCTACTGGTAAATGAGATATATGACATGGAACTTTCAACTGCCAAAATTCGAGGGATTCGCTCTCTGAAGAAAGTTGATCAAATTTGGGGTAACTTGTTCCCTACTTAGGATCTTTGAATAGTTTTTGATTTCTTTTTTATTTGATCTATTTTTCAAGGAGTCTATGTACCATAATTCTCCTCTCTACTTTTGTATTGTTGTAAAAATGCTTTATCTTTGAAATGTGATTTTGCTTGTGATGCCAATAAAAATTTGAAAAAAAAAAAAAAAGGAAGATTAAGATATTGAAAAGACACAAGTTACAGACTGATTTAGATCAGTCAAGCGTGCTTCGCGTGACAGCAAGTAAAAAAACAGAATGGCATCTCTTCCAGCACCTTTGAGGCACGGTGGAGATAGGACCCAACACAATATAGTAGGCCCGCAGGGTGAGGCCACACGAGGGGCAGAGGCCGACCTAAAAGTCGCTCGAGCGAAGCTGTCCTCATCGACCCTAGACGAAGGAAGAAAGGAGCAGTGAGCGAGAACAATACAGATGGAGGGAAGGAACCTGTGTAGACAGAGAAAAATCAGTACTATGTTGTCGAACTGGAGCACACATCCGAACCAGATGGTGGAAAGAATATCTAACAATGGAGTCGAAGACCATGTGGATTACCAACAAGAGGAAGAGTCCCTGTAATCGTGACTCTAAACACTTCTTTGAAGAAAAACAACTTCCACACATCTGGGTCAACACTAGATGGCAGGAGTATGCAAAGCACATGCATCTACAGCCACACATGCCTCAAACATACATTTCCCCTTCCAGCATAAGACGGTTTGATTCAACATGCTTTGCATGGAGTATCAAGTAAATTCTGTTTATGGTGCTGAGTTTTAGGAATACACCCTGAAACAGTTTCCATTTATCACATCTCAATAAGGCTAAAGGTGAACCCAAGCTAAACCACACCCACAACAGAAGGAGCAGGGAGGTTAGTACCTCTACAAGCCAGGCTTGAGGGAGAGACTTACTGTTCCAAGCAGCTGATTCCACTCAAAAGGCCTCTGGCCTTTTTATATTTGTTATTTGGAGGGAGGCATCTTTATTTATTTATTTAGTGTTTTATAGAGCGCGAACAAGACCCGTGAGAGTATCAGAGCGCTTTACAGTAGTATCAGGTGGGGCACAAAAAAAGGGGGGAGGAGACTCCAGGGACAAGGGAACAAAATGAAAGAGTATATGGTAAAACAAAACAATCATAATATTAGACTACTATAAGGGATAGGAGCAAAAACGATGCAATAAACTAGAAAAGCAGTCTCATCACCCAGAAGGATTGTTCAAAGTGTAGGGTGGGTAACATAGGGGAAGGCAGCCAAGGATTAGTGCAATGATGATAGGTAAAGTCAGGTTGAGGGGGTGCTTGTAGCGTGAGCTTTAGGAGAGGAATTTGTCCATTAGGAAAGATTTGGTCTCCTTTTTTAAGTGGGCTAGAGACGGTATCCTTCTAATCATTCCACTCTCCATTTTCAACAAAGTAAATTCAGAGGGGGACCCGATAGGAAGGCCCTTACTTTCCCACACGAGGCAACTGGTGAACAATAGCATGACCTTAGCAGTAGGATTAATTAAGTGTTCTCACAGCTAGGGGACTCTAACTGCTCCCTGGCAAATCCATTCTGGCTTGCATTGTACATATGTTCAGCATTCCTCTCTTCTGCTGGGCTTAGCCCGGCTACCAGAGAACCTTGCTGGAGGATGTCTAGATGTAAATCACTTTTGCAATTGAACACCTGAGCCAAGTCATTCTCTGCCTTATAAAAACAAGATGGATGAGGCCAAAAAATGTACTTCATTCTGATTGGAGGAGTGTGAACTTTTAAGAAAAGCAGGCAATTTGTTTGTCCAAGTCCTCCCCAAGAGGTTTAACTTCGATAGGGAGCAGTACCCTACGAAAGGCCATGTCTCCCACATTACTAGCTTTAAATAAATAAGTAAGTAGAATTATCTGGACCTAGTTACCTGTTGGTGAACGATAGTCATCCTGGATAAAACCACTGCAGTGACCTCTTTAGGCATTAGTGTCCAAGACATCTACGTTTGAAGGTGCTGTTCGCCATTAATATTACATCATACCTGCAAGTTCTCAACGTTTGAGCCTGTGGGTGACCATAGTCCCACCCATCGTAGGAACTAAATATCATGCATGATAACAGGGACCCATTTAATCTTTTGATTAAGTTTTACTCCTTAGAGTTCTTGACGCTGTCAAGATGTCCTCCGAGAGCCCCAAATGCTGACTGCGTATACATTCAATAACCCAGTGTCCCAATGAAGGGGAGCATGCGTGAAGAAAATATTAACCTAGCTGTCCCAAGCATTAGTATTCGTAGAGTCACGTTTGAACTACTCCCGACATTAGACTGGGGAAAGTTTTGAAATTATTGTTACACAGGAGTGTACATGAACATTCAAAATAGCCACAGACTACCTGTAATCTATAATTTTATGACCCAAACTTCAGCCAACCTGTAGGAAAGAGGCAGAGACTCTCTTCCAGAGGCTCTACTGTAAGTGGCACACCAGCCAAGACCACCGCTTTTGTCATCATGAAAAGACAAAAAGGAAGGTGCACTAAACAAATCAAGAGAATGTAGGATCTTAGGAAATTCTTCTTTATTATCCAGTTTCTTTTGGAAACAACAACGACACACAGCCAACGCGTTTCGTTCCCCCGTGCCTTGGAAACTTCGCAGGGCTTAAGGTATAATAATAATCTGGGCTCTCGTATTCGACCCGAGCACAGTGTGTATCCGTATTAAAGTACCAGAAAAGACTGTCACACCCGAAGAGCAATCACAATCCTTGAAAAGTCTTGCGAAAATATGTAGTCTGGCAATTGAAGATTCAATATAATGGTAAAATCAAAGCTAATTAAAGCCACTCTTCTGGAACACAATAATTGGAACGCGGTATTGAAAAAATAAGAGTGCGAATGGTGCCGCAGATATGCAGTGTCCTTCCCAGTCGGTTCCCTCAGAGTAACCGTAACAGAGGTGAATGAATGAAGAGAAAAATCCTCTTTTGTCATCATGCCTCTACTCAAGAGAGGTGCAACTGTGTGTTGTAGCAGCATGCTTGCTTTGGAAAGGCAAAAGGTTATGCACGAAGAAATCCAGTGACAGATAACACGTTTAGAAATAAAGCCTTCCTTATTTTTGTTCTAAAGCATTCAAATAGTTAGTTCAACTTGTAAAAATTACATGTTTCATCACTATACAATTTTAAGCATTGTTTAATGTCCACTACACCTGCAATGCCCATTACATTACAGTGGAAAGTTGGGCAAAAAATGTCCACAAATGGATTCTCTCATTTAGGTAGGTGACAATGGGACTTTTAGAATAAATCCTAAATTTGGGGTTAATGTGAAATTGTCCTTGGAAAATGTTATAAAAGGGGACTATACTGAAAATTGAGTAGTCCAAGTAAGGAAAACTCATACTCTCGTCAATATAGACAGGCTGCTACTGGGGCAAGGCATTTTGAAATGAAAATGTTGCTTGTTGACCAAGATCCAAATATCCTTTGAGCATCCATTACAGATTGGTAAGTGGAAGTATACGTCTTAAGCCTATCAACACCGGCAATCGCACCTGCTGATGGACTGATGCATATCGAGCAACATCAACATTCTGAAGCCTTTTTTCTTGATAACCTTGAGAGCACTTAGGTCACAAATAGGGCACCGTTATCCTGCTTTTTTATGTTGAGGTAGAACTAACTAAAACCCATGAATTCTTTGGGTCTGCAGTACAAGCTCTACCACATTCTTGAGTAGGTGCTGGAGGATCCTTTATTGCAAAGCTTCCAGATGGAACTGACTCTTTTTGGCAGGTTTTAGTTTTTAGTTTAGGTTTTTAGTTTTGAAATGTTTTGGATTGTCAATACCACCCCTGTCCACCCCTACTCACAGAGCAGGACACACCCGCGACCCCATCTTCGCAGGAGGGAACAACATCTGCTTCAGCCCCACCACGAAGCCCCTCTGGACAGACCACCACTGCGTACACTTCTCTTTCAACACTGCCACCGCTCACAAACCCACTCCACAGGAACTGGAGCAAGGTCACAGAGGAGCACCTCAACTCCATTCTCATCCATGACTCCATCCGCGCCTCGAGCGACGCCAACTCTGCAGCCAAGGAACTACACTGGTGGATCACCAACAGCGCAGACAAGCTCGCAACCCTCCGCAACCTTGACAGACAACGCCCCTTGAAGGCCACCTGGTTCACCACTGACTTCCAAGAATGAGGAACAGCAAAACCTCTGAAGACCAGACCACCTACAAGAAAGCCATGACAGAATACCACCAGCTCATAAGATCCACCAAAAGGACCTTCATCCGGAACAAAACCTTCACAAACTCCAGCAGCTCGAAGGAACTCTTCAGCATCATCTAGCAATTCACCAAACCCCCCAGCGAAGCCTTGGACGTCACACACTCCCAGGACCTCACCAACAAGCTTGGCTCCTACTTCCACCTGAAAATCAAGACCCTCTACGACAACTTCGGAGAACAGCCTCCAGAAACCACCTTTTCCTCCGGCAATGACAGCCAACTCACCATCATCGCCTGGACCCCGGTCACCACCAAAGATACCTCCACGACCATGAAGAGTACTCACTCAGGAGCCCCTCAGACCCCTGCTCGCTGCACATGTTCCACAGAGCCGCCACCACCATAGCGCCCGAGCTAAGATGCACCATCAACAGTACCTTAGAATCTAGAGCTTTCCCTGACGACTGGAAACAAGCAGAAGTCAAGCCCCTACTCAGGACCCGACGGACCTCAAAAACTACCGACCCATCTCTTTCCTTCCCTTCGCAGCCAAAGTCACCAAGAATATCGTCAACGCCCAGTGGACAAACTTAATCGCAGAGAACGCCATCCTTGACTCTTCCCAAACCGGATTCCAAGGTTACCACAGCACCAAGACCGCCCTCCTCATTGCCACAGACTACATCACACGATCCTCGACCAAGGCCAAACCGCTTCCCTCATCCTACCAGACCTCTCCGCAGCCTTCAACACCGTCTCCCACAGCACTCTTGCAGCCAGACTCCATAATGCTGGCATACAGGTACCGCCCTTTAATGGCTCTGCTCCTTCCTCGCCGGCAGAACCCAAAGGATCAGACTCCCGCCTTTCCTCTCCGAACCCACAAGATCAACTGCAGAGTACCCCAAGGATCATCGCTCAGTTCAACATCTACATGGCCCCCCCTTGCCGCCATCTTCAGACAGCATGGACTCAGCATAGTATCCTACACCAACGACACCCAGCTCATCCTGGCCCATACGAAGGACCCTGAAGCCACCAGACTCAGCTTTCAGGACGGAATGAAAGACGTCACAGCTCGGATGAGCAGTAGCTGTCTGAAGCTCAACTCGGCAAAGTCAGAAGTCCTCGTCCTTGAACCCACCCCTTCTACGCTGGCATCAACAAATCCCTGCTACGCAAACTCAAGACCCTCCAGAACACAGCAGCCAGACTCGTCCTCTGCATCCCACGACATGCATCTCACGACACAAGCACTGTCTGAAGCTCAACTCGGCAAAGTCAGAAGTCCTCGTCCTTGAACCCACCCCTTCTACGCTGGCATCAACAAATCCCTGCTACGCAAACTCAAGACCCTCCAGAACACAGCAGCCAGACTCGTCCTCTGCATCCCACGACATGCATCTCACGACACAAGCACATCACCCAAGCTTGAAGCAAAACCTTCAAGCTACTCATCCACGCCTACAAATCTCTCCACAACGCCTACAAATCTCTCCACAACACTGGACCCAAATACTTCAACAAAAGAGTCTCCTTCCACGTACCCAAAAGAAACCTCTGCTCCGCCGACCTCACCCTAGCAGGAACACTGCACATCCGCAGAACTAGAGCGAGTGAAAAAGCCCTCTACGTTGCGGCTGAAGCCTGGAAATTGGTCCTGGTCAACATCAGACGCTCCCCTGTAGTGTACTTCCTATATTCCCAATAGGCTCCGCGCATTGGAATAATATATCCTATAGATGTGACGTAGGACTTAGTCAACTAGGTCTCTATCGAATATATTAGACTTAATTGTGAGTGCCAGTTAGCTCACAGGTCACAAGAAACTTTCTCAAATACACAAGAAGGATTAGTTTCTGACAACCGCATAAACATGACAACTTTGTTTCCCCAAGAATAAAACTGATCTTTAGAGTCGTGGAAACAATAGATAGATATTTTACTCAGTCAATCGTGCACGATTCGTTTCATCAGAGGTGCAGAGAAAATAGAGAGATGGGCGTTTTCAATAAAAGTATTTATTGAACAGTCTTCTTTCTCATGCAGAAGAAATGAACTGCTACAATCGTAATACTGGCTGTAAAGTATAATGCGTACAGCAAGAAGAGTATTATGAAATAATACTGTAAAAGCATGGTATGGTTTCTAAGCCATAAAATACATAAATAAATAAAAAAAGACTAAAAGTACTCAACTGGTGCTTCTAAAATACACCTACCCCGATATACCTAACCTAGGTCTAGTACGAGGGAAGAAGTAAGTGTGGTATAGCATAAGTTTAGTATTCTTTTGCCAAGAATCTATCCAAGATTTCTCTTAGGGTCTAATCAGATCTGTACCTTGGTTTAGAATGAAGCAGGTCTGGTATCTCTCAGTCTCGGGACTCGATTTCCTAACACCTCGCAATGGGAGCTTGGAAACACTGCAGCTGGATTTCTCAGCAAGAGAAAAGACAGCGTCTCTCTCAGTGGTCAGCTGGAGGGTCGGCTTCCTTCTGCACTTGCTGTAGCGAGCTGTGTCGGGCTGCAAGTAGATAGTCGAACTGCTCCAAACCACCGTCTGTTTGCTATAGCAAGTGTGGGCATATTTATACCTTGAAGGTGCAGAGTTTGACGTAAAGTAGGACATAATAACGTCATCAAAGAATTGCAGTTCTTTGAAAACTCCATGAGTTCTTGGACAAATCAATATTCAAGCAAGGGGAAGTCCCTAACTGCTGGAGCCGTGTTTTCCAAGAAATCGTTGTGGCTTTTCGGAACTAGTATCCATGCCTCTATTTGGACTGCATGGGCTATGTCTAAATATGGTTATAATTTCTATGCCTATATAAGGCCAAGGTGATTTATACCTATATAAGGGCATGAATCGGGAAAATTACACTAGGGCCGTAAAAAGCTATACAACACCCCTACTTTGCACACCTTCAGGAAGAGCCTCAAGGCCTGGCTCTTCGGCTGACCCAGAGCTGCACCACCAGCGCTTTGAAACCCTCATGAGTGAGTAGTGCGCTTCACAATTCCCTGAATGAGTGACTGAAACCATACAATATACAGACCTCAGCGACCTTGGCTGATGTTGAGGCAGGCCGGAAGAAAAGCTCTAAACTTTTCCCCTCTAGTATAGATGTCAAAGAAGATTGGTAGCTGAAGGTTCAATTTTAGTATGTCTGATCTTGGTCTTTCGGTAGAATAGGCGCCTCTTTTTTTCTTTCCTTTATGATGACTGACAGTGTTTTCCATCACAGGAGTTCCTTTTGGCAGTACGCTAGTTGGTCTTGACAAAAATAATAGAGTTGTCATAGGATTCATGAGTTGTACGGGTAAGCTTGTTACATCTGAACTGTGTCCAAAGAACGAGAACATCTGCCGAGGTATTAATCGCTTGTAAAGCCTCATGCACTTTAGCTGTTCATCTTCAAAGGACATTACCAGAACCTAAGTAGTAAACTATGTGCGGGGGAGCCATTAAATAGAGCCTCCAAAAGCCTAAGTTGGTTTCTGGCAAAAGACACTGCTGAGTGCACCAAACATGGAGTCGATCAGGTTGGTGGATGCAAGCTCTTCCTACTTCAAAACAGTTCTTGTCTAGGCACTGCAATCACCCAGTGATCTATCCAGTAGTGGCAACATTTTGTGCCACATATGTTCATTATGGCACAGTGCTGGTAACCTTTCCTGAGATAGCTGCAAAAATACTAAATGCCAGACCTTCCCATCATGGAGTTCAGTACAAAGAGCTGAAGTGTTGCATGAGAAACAAGGTGATGCCGCAGAGAGATGAAAGATTTTTTTTTGAAGCAGACATTCAGAATCTACATTTTTTTCTCGATATGAGCCAATGATATAGATGGTGGTAGGGTTTTTCATTCAGGAGAGGCCATTCTCTCGAAGGAGGTCCAAATTTGACATGGATCTGATGAACCTCCTAGCTTCCAGTTTATTGGACTGTGAAAGTTTGTGATGTCACCAAGTAGAGAATCTTGTGAAATATGATCCTGGTCCACAACCTCAAAATAAACATAAGCATCCCAACTCTGACATCTGATCATGCGGCAGGCAATATTTCTTTGTTATCAGTGTCCTCCCCTTGACCATGACTTCTGTCACCATCAGAATCTGAGGAATGATTGCCCATATCATTTAGATGCTCAAACAATGGCCAGCCCTAGAACGCCAGGCTGAGGATCAAGCACAACAGGTTCAGAAGCATTATAGGAATCAGTTTGTGTAGAAGAAGGTGACGGGGTAGGAGGAGGGGCCACTCGGTGTGACAATCACAAGAGCGGAAAAGCAAGGCTAGCTATTAGGTAGATCTGGTAATGGTGGGGGGCAGTGCCATAAAAATCTTGAAACATATGCTTCATTGGGTCCAGAAAGAATGGAGGCACATGCACCACTCGAGGCACAGGAAACGTTGACTCATCTTCCAAGCATCACCTATGATAATGTTTGTGTCAAGAATAATAGGCTACCTTCTCATCCATAAAATGTATATCCAGATCCTAATGAGTGTGCATTAGAACACTATCGTTTTGACTCCCATTGTCATCAGAGTAGACCTGGATCTGGTCGTTTTCCCTTGTCAATGAGGCGAAGAATCGTCATAGTAATCGATAATGGCGTTGTCGCCAGAGCAGATGCCATCAGCTCAGTCAGTTGGGTCTGTATCGTTTAGAGTCTTTGGCCGGATCTTTGAAGACCAAGACGTTCATCAAGATCTTTGTAGTCACCAATGGAGGTGCTGATAAAAGAATCTGCTTTATCCAGCTCATCAACTGGGCAGCTGCAGATGTCGGCATCAAACACAGTTTTTGTGACTTTTTAGGAGTAGCCATGGAGGATATACATTGCCAGTGTTGTAGATCTTGGCCGTGACAGAAAGCTTCTCAACTACACGAAATGAGTTAAAGGCTGAGCACGAAGCCTTGACAGGAGCTATAAGAAACTGATTCATTAATTGGGGGTGCAGGACAGACCACCACAAGTAATGAAGTCTCTAACCTCTGGTCCAGGAAAAGGCTTCAGTAATTTAAGTCTGAGCTCAATCCAACAGCTATAGCACAGAGCAGAGAGGCTTAACTAAGAGAAATCCATAAAGAATTTAGAAGTACAAAAATCAAAAAAGGAAACAACAAATAAACCCCACTCCAATTAAAAAAAGTAGCGAAAAATTTAATAAATAAAATATCAAAACAGAAATCCTTGGTGCGATTTCAAGCCAACCGCAAAGGAGCAAGGGGGCTAGATACTTTAGACAGGTTTGTACTAGTCAATGATTTTATCTTTAAACTTACTCTCTGAACTAGAAGTCGAAATCTTTCAGTGGGGCAAGGTTGCGGATTGTATCCAAGTAGGTCCTCTCAAAGCCAGATAGCCATTGGATGAAGTCCAGCTGAAATCGTTGGTTTTGGCAAGAAAAACTTGGAACTGGTAAAATTTTAAATTCATACCCAGGAAAGTTCTCTCATCAGTCTGATAGTTTTGGTGCCTTCGTTTGCCAAGATTTCTACGTTTGGGCGATTTCTCTTTTTAGGAGCTGAGAATCCTACAGCAAGGCTGCAGGCTGCATCTAGGAAGGCCTTGCAGAACGAAGTTGGTCCACTGAACAGGTTTTTCGAAGGGTAAAAAGCTTTGAGCGGGACCAACTTTATTTTGTTTTCCAGAGAGGTTGCAGATGGATATTGTGGTGGTCCTGGTCTTCTGGAGGTATGAAACTGCATTCTGCAATATTTTCAAGTCTAGACTTTTCGGAGATTTCAGAACAAGTCTTTCGGGGATTAACTAAGGCTATCAAGACCTCAGGAATAGCACTTAGGGGTCAAGACTCACTCCAACCTAGGCAACCAGCAGGTTCCAGTCCTCTTCCAGCTGTAACTGGTTACTCCAGGAAAAAGGCTTTTTGCTCCATGAGATGACCTTGTAGCCACACAAGTCAGCCAACTGACCCTTGGAGTTCACCCCTTTGTCCTGGTAGATGTGGGAGCAGGCCCATACCCAGACCTTCAGGTCTCCTCACATGTCTCAAACAGCAGATGCAGTCCTTCATATCTTCCCCAGATCCAGAAACTGTTCTGTGAAACTGGTGGTGGGATCGTTTGTACAGTTGATTGACCAGAATGTGGGGGTGATTCCTGGACAATCTGTAACCAATGAGAAAAAAAGGCTTCCTGGGGCAACCATACCGTTATGTGAAGAACATCCTCTTTGCTTTAAAATCAACTGGACCAGAATGCAGTATTTCAGGGAGAATCCAGGATGTCACAGGTCTTCTGCCGTTCGACGGAGCTTGGATGCCAGGCATGAGGTGTACTTAGGAAAATGAGCAGTCCCTCCCTCTGGGCTGATGCCCAATTGGCTACCCAGCCGTTAAAGATTAATGGCTTTTCCTGCCTTAGATCCCCCTTACACTAAACAATTTATTAGCAGCCTACACCAGTTTCCCTTTTAAGTTAACCCCTCCCATGCTGGTGACGAACCCCAGCCGTCACGCCCCGCGGTGGGCGTGTGCTGATGACGGCTGGGGTTCGTCACGGCCCCGCCCTGTTCGTTTGTTTACCGAACAGTGGAAAAATCGCGGCCGCAGCGAAGGGGTTAATGGAGTTCCTGACACCTACACAGAATCACCTGCCCCACACCAAGCCTAGGCTGTCAACAAGTCCAGGCCATTGTCCTGCTTTGGGAGCAGTTTTGACACCTCATAAATGGTCACAAACTGACAGTGCAGCTGCTGGCAGGCTAATCCAACCTAGACTCCAGGAGCAGTTGCGGGGGGGGGGCTGGAGAGGGGGTTCGCTTTCAACTGCACTATTGAACTGAATTTTTAAGAAACATTACGAATAGTGGTTGAACTATTTATTTTAGCGTGTCCTAAACCAGAGCGAGCTACATTAACAAGTGTACTCTAGTTTTCCTCTAACGACAGCCAGAGCCTTCCACAGTGAAAAAAGCTTTTGGGGTGCTGTCACTGCAGGCACACTGTAGCATACAATTTCCAGGTCTCAATGTAAATGCCATGCACCCTACCTTGTGGGCTACAAAGCCTATTGTTAGAAATGGGATTTTTGGCAGGCTAGGGCATGTGCCAACCCCAGGCAGAAACCCTCACTCAAGTCAAGATAAGGGAGTTACACTCCTAAAATAACCCCTGCCCACCCCCTTGGTAGAGTGGCACGAGCAGTCAGGCTTATCTTAGAGGCAGTGTGTAAAGCATTTGCATATAACAAACAGTAATAACGTGTAAGCACTACAAAAGGACACCACACCAGTTTAGAAAAATATCCAATATTCTTATATACTTAAGACAAGACCAAAAACGATAAAAATCCACAATACAGTACTTAACTCTCTCCATGCCGTCATGAGCCACGGGCGGCGTGTGCTCATGACGGCGTGGAGCCGTCATCAACTGCCGCTCAGCCCACGCTCCACCGGTTTGACACTAATTCCCTGCCGAATTAGTGAGTGGGCGGGGTCATGATGGCTCCGCAGGGTCATGACGGCTCCGCAGGGTCATGACGGCTCCGCAGGGTCATGACGGCTCCACGCCGTCATGAGCACAAGCCGCCCGTGACTCATGGCGCCGTAGAGCAGTCATGAGTAAGGGAGCGCCACGCCCACCCCCTAGCCCCGTCCGCGCCGTGGCCAAATTCGCGAAGGCAAAGGGGCTAAAAATCTTCAATTATCAAAACATGCTTGAAAAATAGTTCCTTGATGTCGATAGCTTTGTCCGGGGATATTAAGGTGTCGTAAGTAAACAAATCCGAACAGTTCTGGCTGACCCCGGCGTCGCGGGCCTGCTACCGTGTTGGGAAGATCCACAAACAGTACCTTTTAGAAATGCAGGGCATCGGAGACCTCTCGTTGAGCTTCCGAAAGCACGGCGTCCGCAGGCGTCGGTTACGGAGGTCAGTGAGGAGTCGTCGGGACCCTTGAAGTCACAGGTGTTGCAGGTCAATCTCCTCTCTGTTGGAGTCAGGAGCGCTGACGTCGGCAGGCGTCGGGTGCTGCAGTGCGAAGTGCAGCGGTGCGGTGCCCTCAGGTCGCGGTGCGAGCAGCGGCTCTGTGGTGGCGTCAGATGCCGTCGTCGGTTAGACCAGGGTCGAGGTGCAAGATGAAGGTGGTGCTCGTTACAGTGCTGGCAGGTCATGGTGCAAGCAGCGTCGTCGTTGCTGAAGCCTTGTTGTCAGCTGATGAACTGGAGTCTATGGCACCTGCGTTGGTAGGCCAAGGCTGCAGTGTGGGATGAGGGCGGTACGTCGTGTAACGATACGAGCGGTGCCCTCGAACCACGGTGCAAGCAGCAGCGTTCATTCCAGCGGGGAGCGTCGTCGTCGGGAGGCTAAGGCGTCGTGAATCGAGCGGAGTGCGGTGCCCACAGGTGGGGGTGCGAGAAGCGGCTTGGGGTCGGCGTCAGTAGGCGTCGTCGGTGAGAACAGGGTTGCGGCGGCGCCCTCTGCGGTGCCAAGGCGTTGTCGTGAAGCGAAGCGGCGTGGGGTGCGTTGCCCACAGGTCGAAGTGCGAGCAGCGGCTCAGTGGCAGCGGGCAGTGTCGGTGAGACCGGGGTCGCGGTGCGATGTTGCCCTCTGCGGTGCCTTCAGGACACGGAGTCGGCAGCGGCGTCGTAGACGTCATAGAGTTGCTTTTCTTCTGTTGCAGCATAAAAACACACAGTCCCCAGTGCTGAGGGCAGAAGAGTTTGAAGTCTTTGCGGTTTCTGACACTTCTTGAACAGGGGGCAGGCTCTACCTCCAGCCCTTGGAGAGACTCACAAAGTAGATCGCAGAAAGTCAAGTCCAGTCCTTTCACTGCCCAAGACAGAAGCAGCCACTCCAGGCCAACACAGCAAAGTGGTAGTCCCTCCTCACAGCTAAAAGTGGTATTTTCAAACACAGAATGTAAAAATCACCTTCACTAAAAGATGCATCTTTAGATTCTGAGTTCAGGCATGCTAAACTTTATTTTCCTAACAAATTCCCCGGGCCAGTTTGGTCTATAAGATGTTATAAACAAACTTCCCATTCTGTCCTATGGGGAACAGGTAGCCTTGCAATAGTGAAAAAAGAAATGGTCTGTAATTCACTATCAGGACATGCCACACACACCAGGGCATGTCCTACCTTTCACATATGCTGCACCCAGCCCAGAGGTACCTTGGGCCTACCTTAGGGGTGACTGACATGTAGAAAAGGGAAGGTTTAGCGCCTGGCAAGTGGGTGCACGCGCCAAGTCGACATGGCAGTTACAAACTGCGTGCAGACTCTGCAATGGCAGGTCTGAGTTTCCTTTTTAGGGATACTCACGTGGTTGGCACAATCAGTGCTGCAGACCCACTAGTAGCATTTGATTTACAGGCCCTGGCACACTCAGTTCACTTTACTAGGGAAGTTAATCAAATACTCAATCATGGAAACACCAATCCATAACACGATTTATACAGAGAGCATATGCACTTTAGCAATGATTACTATACCAAAGCAAGGTATAGTGTGTACAGAGTCCAGTGGATCCCCAGTGGTTTTTAAGAGGTTAAAGTAGGCAATACTCATGCTCTCTTTTGTGGTAGTGTGAGCAGGCAGTTAGGCTTAGCAGAGGACTGTGTTAAGCATTTGTTGTATGCACTCAGACAAGAAATGATTACACACACTCATGACTAAATCCAAGACCAATTGTTTGTAAAAAAAGACTACGTTTTGTATGTTTATTACTTAGAAACAAAGATACTTTGTTGCAGTAAAATAAGTTTTGCAATATCAATGTTTCAATATAAAAAGTGTAGAAAGTGCATCTTTCAAGCAGTTCAATGTTACAGGAGAGAAACAATAACACACTTTTGCAGGTAAGTACACGACTTACAATTCCAGTCTTTTGGTTTTAGTATCAACACTGGGCAAGGGTCAGATAAAGGTAAAGACTGCACTACCAGCGGAACTGGGGCGGCCACGCCTAGTTCAAATTTGGTCACTGGGGCTCAATGTTAATCAATGGAAACTGGGGACACTCAAAGAGGTGCCTGTTGAAAGTAAGTAAAATTAGACTTGGGGGTCAATCTCTGGGGATTTAGACCAGCATTCGGGGGTGGGGGCAAGAGGCAGAACCAAACACAACCTCAGCGGCACGCAGGCGGCTGGGTGCAGAGTGCCAAGACAGGGTCGGATGCCCAATGCCAATCCATGGAGAATGAAGATTTCAAACAAAGGCTGCAGGCAACGACCAGGAAGGTGGACGAAGGGAACCCGTGGTTCTGGAGGCAAATGGGGATTCTTAAGAACCCAGGGACACAATCAGAGGAGCTCTCCAAGGCCTGGGGGCTGCAGGGGTGTCTTTGGACATCGGAAAAGTCTTACCAGAGCCGAGGCAGTTGGGGTACCCTAAAGGCTGAGGCTGCAGGGAATGTTGTGGAGTCACACTGAAGTGGGCTCAAACTCAGGACAACTGGGGAACCTTCTAGGGACAGGTAGCCACTTTGACTCGGGCCGGAGGCGTCCGATGTAGAGGTAGGTCCGGAGGTCTGATTGTGCAGTTCAGCAGGGCACTGGAGATCTTGGTGTTGGTTTCTTTGTGGATATGGCTGCTGTCCTCAAGAGTTCTTGTTCTTTGGGGAAAGCAGGCAGTCCTCCCAGGGTTTTGGAGGTCGCTGGGCCGGCAGGACGAGTTGATTTTTGGAGCAGGTTTCTTAGAGGGCTGCAGGCAGGCCGGTAGGGCTGGGGCCAAGTCAGTTGTGATCTGGATCTTCACTACTGGGATGGCTTTTCGGTCCTCCTTTAGGTTGACAGGAATCTAAGAATCATGGTTCAGGGATGCACCTAAATACTCAATTTAGGGGCGTTGCAGGTGCTGAAGGTAGGAGCCAATGGGTTGCTTACCTTTAGGCTGACTACACCCTCTGTATGTCCACTTCCTTTGGGGAGGGGGCACACCCCGAATAATATTGGCTGAACACCTCACAAACAATATGGAAGATTTCCAAAGAAGGGAGTCACTTCAGCTCAGGACACCTTTGGGTTGTTCCTGGCTGAGGGGACACACATCTCCTGTGTACTAATTTTCCTGCTGGCCTTGCCTCCAAAAGTGGGGCTTGGTCAGGAGGGCAGACATCTTCACTAGCGGGAGAGGGCATGGCAGTCATAACAAAGGTCAGGAAGCCTTTAAGGTTTAGCGCCCTCGAATCCTGTTCCTGCTTAGGGGTAGGAGTGAAGCTCCTCCACCAGGTCTCTTAGGGTGGCATAATACATGCTACAGCCCTTAGAGACCCTCTCTGGTCACAATGCCATTGGTAGCACTGGTACCTTTTACAAAGGGCTTATATGTGGGCCAGGGGTGTGCCCATTGTGGAAACAAAGGTACAGTTTTGGGAAAGAACACAGGTACTGGGAGTCTGATTAGCAGAAACCCAGTGCACATTCAGTCAAAGCTACATTCAGAGTCAGCCACAAAGTGGGGGTAATCATGCTGAAAGGAGTACGTTCCTTCAGTGATTTTATCCCAAAAGGTAAAACCTTGAATTGGAAGTGTATCTTGTCCACTAGAAACCTTAGGAATTGTATGGTTCATTGGCTTGGGAAAGTAAGCAGACTTGCAGTTTATGGCTACCATGTTGTCCCCTTTCCATAGAAGAGGAATGACTTCTTGAAGTGATGTCATCATGAATTTGTGTGTTTTTATTGACTTGTTTAGTGTTCTTTGATCTAGTTTTGGTCTTCGTTTTTAGTCTGGTTTTCCTACTAGGAAATTAGCTTTTCCATTAGATGTACTAATTCTAAACCTTACTTGCTTAACAGATCTTTTAGTTTGTCGTAGTCAATGTTCCTCTCTTTTGAGACTGTACTTTTCAGTGGTACTGTCGAAGGTGGCATTGTCCACTACATGCAATAACCATGTCTTATGATATTAATAACTTTCTCCATTCATCTGGAAATCCTCTGATTCTTTCTCTCAACAGTTACTTGTGTAGGAGGGTACTCTGTGCAGTAACTTTTTTGCCCGAGTCCCCCTCTTGGAATACCTCATCTTCTAAGTCTACGAAAGGGATACCTTCTGCTATACTGCTATTGTGATAGTGTTGTGTGACTGCTTCCTTTGCTGAAGGCCATATATGTAGTATGCGGCTGTTAGGCTCCTTATGTGGGTTCTCTTTTTCTATGTGCCTTGCCTTATCTGAAAGTTCCCTTGTATTTTATGGCTCGTACAACCTAGCAGTCTAGTTATTTTTCTTCATGCGCTGCATATCTGCATCAATTGTCGCTCCAAAAAGGTTGTCCTCTGTGAAGGGCATATTTATTATTGCTGACTAAACCTCTTGCTTAAACCCCAAGATCTTCATCTAGGCATGTCTGTGAATTGTGGTAGCAGTATATAGCTGCCTACGGGCTTTATCTGCTGAGTCCAATTCTGATTTGAGGCATGTGTTGGTGATTGTCTTGCCTTCTTGCAGCACATTATTCACCCTTTTGTTGTCCTCCTCCGACAAGGTGTTGAATGAGTTCTTCCATCCCATCCCAGTGATGATAAACATATTTTTTGAGCAGGACATTCAAATTGGCAATACGCCATTGACTTGCAGCAGACCCCTTCATCTTTCTGACCTTCATTTCTACCCTCTTGCTTTCCTTGAAGAAAAGGGGGACCATCAATGTTGGGAGTGTTAATTATCCTGCTTGCTGTAGCCATGAGGAAGTGAGCTGGCAAGTTTCCTCCGATGTAGGGTGAATCCTTTGAGCAAAAGGAAAACGCTACTTACCAGTATGCATCTGTTCTCGGCATGAGGAGCTGTAGAATCATATGCTTTTGCATAGATCGCCATCTAGTGTTGGTTCCGGATGTTTGCACTTTGTTTTTCTACGGAGAAGTCTTTTTAGTCACGAAGTAGGTGACTCCTCCCTTAGGTGATAGTGCGCATGGACATCGACTCCATTGTTAGATTGTTTTCAAGCAGAAGGTGATAATAGAGCCAGTAAGAGTAGTTAGAAGTAGATGTCCATGAATGTATGCATCTAATTAAGATATAACTGCAACAGGTATAGGTACCCGGGGAGGCGGGTGGGAGCAAATGATTCTACAGCTCTACATGCCGAGAACAGATGCATACTGGTAAGTAGCTTTTTCCGTTCGAGGCATATGAACTGTAGATCACATGCTTTTGTATAGACTATATAGCAGGTATCTCCCAAAGCGATGGTTAACCTGTAGCTGTTGCAGTAGTCTGAAATAGTGCCCGTAAAACTGCCTAGCCCACTCTAGCTTGTTGTGTTGCCAACACATCCAATGAGTAATGTTTTGTGAATGTGTGAAGAGTACACCACGCTACAGTTACTTTATGTCGTGTATTGGTATATTCCCTGGGAATGCCATAGAAGCCCCCAGTTTACGTGTAGTGTGCCCTTTAGGGGGAACTGGCAATGTTCTTTTAGACTTTGCATAGCATATTTGAATACACTGAACAATTCACCTTGCAATACCTGATTTTGATATGGCATTGCCCTTGTGTGGTGGAGCAAAGGCTACAAAAAGTTGATTGGTGTTACGGAAAGGTTTTGTCCTTTCAATGTGATACAGCAGTGCTCGTTTGACATCTAGTATGTGTAGAGCACGTTCTGCCACTGAATCTGGTTGAGGAAAGAAAACCGGTAACTCAACCGATTGATTAATGTGAAAGGCAGAAATTACTTTAGGAAGGAATTTAGGGTTGGTTCGCAGAACCACTTTGTTTTGATGCATTTGCAAAAAGGGTTTTTCTATGGTAAATGCCTGGATCTCACAGACTCGTCTGAGTGATGTGATAGCAACTAGAAAAGCCACTTCCCTTGTAAGAAATTGCAGTTCACATGTGTGCATGGTTCAAAAGGTAGACCCATGAGTCTGGTGAGAATAATATTGAGATTCCACACTGGGGCAGGTGGACGTCTCGGTGGAATAACTCTTTTGAGTCCCTCCATAAATGCCTTAATGACAGGTAATTGAAAAAGAGACAGATGCTGCCTATTTGCTAAGTGTTGCAACCGGCTACATCCCCTGTAAATCAAACAAAGTACACGTTTTTTACATTTTCAAACTGTTCTATATTCAGCAACTTATTACTGAAAAGTATTTTAAGCTTACCTGTGCCAGTCTGGCTTGGTTCTAAAAATAAACAGAATATTTTTTTATGCAAAAACAATTGGCCTAGAGTTCAGTTCATGAGTGTGTGAATTAATTTGCTGACTGAGTGTGTACATCAAATGCTTAACACTGTCCTCTGATACTGCCTTACTGCTCGACCACTCTACCACAAATAGAGAGTAAGGTTCTATCTAACTCACCTCTGCCTACCTCTGGGATCATCTGGATTCTATACACACTATACCTCATTTTGGTGTAGTATATATAGAGCCAGTTTCCTACATAGTGGCAAGTAGGTTCTGTTGCACCTCAGGCTTAAACCCAGAAACTTTAAGCATTGCATGGCGTCTGATGAGCAACCTAGTATTAATTCCTCTGGCAGTTGTCTCAGTTGCTTAAAGACCACATCTAATAGAGGTGCTGGCAATTGGTTTCTCTGCTGAGGCAATCTCAAAAGCCTTCTTCCTATATTGCTCTGGGAGATGTTGGAGAAGCCCCTCCATTTCATCCCCGTGTGCCTGTCATAGTTGGACAGGAGACCAACGAAGTTCTCCATTGGTTTGCTGTTTGTGCTGCTCTCTTTCTTGCTGCATCAGTTTTATGCTTTATCTTGATAGGGGGGTGTTATCAACCCTTGGTGTTATAAGCCTTGACTTAACTGCGTCTTTGAAAATGCCCGGGGTGTGGCTCAGCATACCCTTTAGCACGGGTAGATATTGGATCGACCTTTGTGATAAGGTAAGTGTCTCAAACAGGAAGTCATCTTTCAAAGGTTTAGTGTGGAGCTGAGCCTTGTGGTAGCTAGAGGGCCTCTGTATGATGATATGTTATTTTGTGGTATCATCTGGAGGAGAGGGCTTTGCTGGGTACAGGTCAGGATCTGTATCAGTATGTGGGTCTGTATTGTAAGTTTCCCATAGGCCGACCTGGGGTGTATGAAGTACTGATGTCAGTCATCCCCTTTATCATTATCCCCCTGCTGGTGGAAGGCATGCATAGACTCCTGCGGAGAGTATAGTGTGTGGTGTGTGTGTGTGTGTGCGCATGTGTGTGTGTGCGCATGTGTGTGTGTGCGTGCGCGTCCAGGCGGTGAAGGTTGTGGTGAAACTGCCCGTGGAGCCATAGCTGGTGGCAATGATGGGTTGATGTGTGGTGGGCTTTATCATCTCTTTTAGCGTGCTTTAGAAGGCATTGTGGGTGTACAGTTTCTTCAAAACTTAAATGACTTTTGGCCTCTTTTTCTTTGACCTAAGAAGTGTAGTCAGGATGCGACCAGTAACTGGATATATCACCATATTTTCTGGACTAGAGTCAAGATGTTCTTGCAAACGCTGAAGCACAGGTTCGACAGTTCCAGTGTCATCTTTGCGTTTCAAATTGCTGTATGATTTTGGTTCTGAAACAGTTTTCGAGTTAGAGGGTTTTGGTGCTGTAGCTTTAGATGCCGATTCGCTTAGTTTAGTGCCTAAGATGTGTGATGTTTTGGGGCCAAAGTTTTCTACTCAGTATCTCGGATCGAGGGCAAGGATTGGTGCCTATGAGTCTTTCGACGCGGGCTGGGCGTGTTCTCTACAGCGGTTTGGTGCCGACCAGGGCATGAGGGCTTTGGTGGCTCATGTAAAGACTTTGGTCAATATACATGTACACACACACACACACACACACCCACCCACCCACAACTGCTGGCAGGGGACTTGGCAGGGTAGTGGGGGCACTGGTGTTCCTTGTGCGACACCCAACAAAAATAAAAAGCGGTGGGTGTTCCAACACCCATTATAATAAAAAAATATAGGGGATAAATAAATAAATGTTTGGAAAGAGGCACTTCTTTATTATTCACTGCTCCTAGCAAGGAATGTCCAATAATGCCCTGGGGCTTTTTTTAAACGCACATTGTCTTGCTTGCTGGTGCTGAGCAGGACCCCCCCCCCCTAGCAACATTAAAAAAAACAGTACGTCTCCTGAGCCATTTAAAACATGACCCCAGGCTAGCTTATCATATTTTCTTTAAAGTGCTCTGATCTGGAGCAGTATTCTCTACAGCTGGAGTGTGGGAACCTATAGTGTTTCTATGATTGCGATATGTGCCTTGAAAGATGTTAAAAAGACTCTAAGACAGGTTTGTGTTTTTTTAAAGTCTTAATACAAAATATTTTATGACAATCACTGTTAATAAAAATTGCAATGGGTGAATTTGTGAAACATACATGTGATTATTGTTAATGGTAACTTTTTTCGACAAACCCAATATGTCTCCTTTACATAAAAGCACACCCTTTATATTGTTACACAGTCAGCCATGCATGGGCCCTTAGCAAGGCCCTGATCCCCAACTCTCCCCTGCGGCCAGTTTCCAGCTGTGCCCGATTCCCTAGGCCCATCTCCCCGCAGCGCCCAACTCCCCGCAGCGCCCAATTGCCCGCAGCGGCAAGGCCTTGTGTCCAACCACAACCGAAGCACGGCAATGAACATCTTACTTTACATTACCAAAATGTAAAAATTCCCTGAAAAAAACAAGGTTAAAGTGATGTTATAGTTAGGTATAGTAATAATATATAACTTTGTATGAAAAATAAAACAACCTTAGCGAATAACTGAAAAAAACCATACATTTAAAGGGACGTTTAATTAGGTGAAAAAGTCAGTTAAAATGTACCATTTTAAACTAACAAAACCACTGAAATTCATCAGTTATAGTGATCTGAAGTAACTACAACTTGTGCCCTAAAGTAATTATAACTTGCGCCCTAGGCATGCACTGTCAATTGCCTCCTGTATTACATCACTCATGACCTGCTGGATTACATCATTCATAACCTCACAGCAACATCTGAAAGGAGATCATTGATGACAACACTGTGCATGGTGTAGCTACTTGTGATAACTAACTGATAAATGTCAGGGGTTTTGTTAATTTAAAACGGTATTTTTTAACTCATACTTTCAAATAACTATAAAGTCCCTTTAATCCTGGTTTTTTTCAGTGTGTGTGTGCGTGTGTGTGTATATATATATATATATATATATATATATATATATATATATATATATATATATATATATATATATATATATACACCATTTGTGGGAAGAAGTACGTTCAATTTTGAAATATCCAGACCTGTGTAAAATCAATCAAAATCCATACAGTAGAAAACCAATCACAACATGTACAATAGAAACAAATTTACATGCTGAACCTGGTCAGTTACATAGGATGTCCACATCCTACTGCAAATTCTCATGATACAGAGGTCTTTGAGATTAAAGACACAGCAAGTCTCACCTGTCGTTCGTGTTCCTGCTGCATCATCTTCTCCTGAGCTGCTCTTTTATCTGCCTTAACTGTAAAGACAGCCAGAAAAGTAGATTACGAATGCTGCTGTATTATAACAAAGACTAGCAGATTCAAAATAGTATGTGGGCTTACACTGCTTGTTTAGGGCTTTCTGCATGCGCAGCTTTAACTTTTCATGAGGTCTCAGCTTCAACTGGGGAAGAAAAAAAAATCAGAAGACTAATGTGAAACAGTCTGCTACCTCAATAATGTTTGGTTGGGAGGAGGAGGCAACAGTTGTGCAGGATATCTGCTGGAACTTTTCAGCTAAAAGAAAGATAGTTTTCAGACAAAATCAAGCAACACTGTTGACAATCATCACAGACCACACCCTTTTCTGACTATGAAAAAGCTTTCATTCAATACAAGCACACGATGCTCACCATTGCAACAGGAAAGTTTAGCCATTGTCATAGTTCTCTTTACAGTGCGTACCCCTTCCATTAGAGGTACATATGAAAATACATTATATAAAAGGGTTTGAACACGTGAACAAAGCTATACCAGTGCTTCACGAAAACCCTTAAAATATGCTTTTATGATGAATAATGCAGCCACATGCACAGCCAGCCTGAATTCTGATGGTTGGTTACTTTGAATGAAATTCTACATAATAATGGCTTGCCACATCAACTAGTCATTTGACATTGTTCGGTGTGTAGGCCTATGGCCCTTAAACACTAGTACTCTAGCATTCTTTCAAGATTCCGAATTACACTAATGAGTGAAATTTTTGCCTGGAAGTTACTTTCGGGACATTTAATTTTATCAACTTTGCAACAGCTATACGTAGTTTTGATATTCGAATATCAACAAGTTGTCAGGAACAGGGCCATGGACACTTCAGTTCTAGCCTCATACCTGCTGTCTGCCCTCAAAAACTAATCGTTGGAGCAAAACATGTGAAAAGGCAGTTTTCATAAAGATTATGTTTGGATGAGGATTCCTCCTTAAAACGTCAAATTATTCTTCTAGCTTACTATTGGTTTTAATTGTTAAAGCTATCTTTGTGGGCCTGAACTTTTAAAGCCAGGCTCACACCTCCTACGGTGAATTAAAGCTTGTGATCTGTGCTCAGATGTCTCAATTGTGAGCTGTTTTCCTTGGTGGTACAGTATACTTTTAATGTTACTACCTATTAATTCTTAGAAACGTATGGCATAGCTGATTAGACTTCAAAATCAAATCATTTGATTATAGATTGTAAACTAGTCATGTAGCATCTATTTACAATCAAAGCTTTAAATTCACTAGTCACTATGCACACTCGGTGTGTATTAAGCAATATGGAATCACTCGCACACTCCAAAACAACACTAGGTTTGTGCATGCCTGCTGTAAGAATGCAAGACTTCAATCAGCATATCTGGGACAGCTTGCTCATCCTGGAAGGCTTTGTGGATCAGCAAAGGAAGAACTGACATGGGCAGATTGGACGACTAGGAGTAATTCCTCAGCAGTAAACCCCCCCCCCCCCCCACCCCCCACCCCCAGACTTTGGTCCACAATTTGCCTGTAGATGAACTTGAATGCCAAAAGAAGCAGATCCAGTAGCATTGGGAAATCTCGATTTTGTCACCACAACCGGGCATCAATGTGGAAGCATCTTTGTAATTTTCCTCCTACCTTGCCAGTGTATTTTACTCATCACCCCTGTGCTTATTCGGCTTGGAGAGCAATTGACTGCCACTGAATAAGCTTAGGCTCTGTCCTTGGCTCCTTCCTGTTCATTATACACGTTATTTCTACGACATCTATGTTGGTTTAAATCCAGACCCCCAAATAATGGCCCATTCCTTGCAGACACACTTCAAACATATACTTTAGGTGGCGCCACTGCTAGCAGACACTGGATAACAGTGCAAGTTAAGTTGAAACCTCAGCAAGACCTTTTCTAAGGATTATTATCCAATGCAAGCAAAAACGATTCTATTGTTTCCTTCTAAAATATGACTTCCCTCTCCCTTTCTTTGTCCAACATCTGTGGGATCTTTTTTACATTATCTTGCATGCCACCTTCACCAGTCATAGTTTATATTTGTGCTTATATAGTTAGGGCTTTTTGAAGTTTATTACGCAAGCACAAACTTATTGGAGTTTCACAATTATTGGCCTATCTGTAGGTTGTGGAGTTTATTTATTTTCCTTAGCTAAACAATCAGCTTTTATGTTGGTTGAGATAGTTGGAGTTGAAAACGTGGAAGCATTTGGATGCCAGTGCATTTTTTGTTTAGCAGTACCTAAATGATGCCATGTTACTAAGTTACAAGCCTTTGGTATGTGTACACATACCGTAAAATTTTCTCACGAGACCCAACTCAAATAAAGTTCATGTAAACAAACTTCTTTTTTGGGCTGAATGTTCTATCGTGCAGAACCACAGGCACTCTGCCCCCGTTTTAGTACAGTTTCACACCCCTACTTTTATTTGAAAGTTCACTCTGCAGGAATGCTGCAGTGACCAGTGTATGGCGAAATGTCACATCAGTTCCATGTCAGTTTAAACATCTGTCTTAAATATTAAACAAACTATGGCCAAAATCTCATGCTAGATGGAATAACAAGAATAGAAAGTTTAACACTGTACACTCTGACCCACCCCACTCAATACCACCATCGGACAGCAGGCTCTCTGGATTTACACATAAAGTAATTGGCTTTGACTTGGAAGTATTTCAAGGTTTCAATACATTTCCTAAGTTCTGACCCATCCCCAAAGACCGAGACAAATAACAGAGCAATTCTAGAACCTAGGGTGATATGCCATCAGGCAAGATTGGTCTTAACACAAGCAAACGATGAACTCTAATTGGTCAAGATGTTGAGGCAATAAGGGTGTCGGAAAACTGGACCTTTTGTTTCGAGTGTGTGCTATCCAAGTATTCCACCTGCCAGCATTTCTTGAAAAAACAAACATCACATGGATATGTTTTCATGCAAGAGGTCTGTCCTCAAAATCAGCTGGGTGCTAAAGCATGTTTAAACTCATCATAGGCTGAAAGTCCGCAATCCAGTGTAACTGATTCTGTGAAGATGTGAATTAAATAGATGAGGTCTAAATTCTTACTGACTTTGGAAGCTCCAGTCTCCTTACAAGCAGCAGGTTCAGGCCTGTAGAAAGACAAGACAATGCATCACCGGTCTATGCCAATTACATTCAAAATTAAAACTTTAAGCTGATGACACATAGATAAATGTTAAATAGATACATGTTACAATCTTCAAAACACAGTCTGGAAAGAAAATTAAACACTCTACAGAAAGCATGGGATTAAGTGTCCCACATGTTCAGCTTCTGTTCAGTTTCTAGGGAAATAGCAACTAGACCCTGAATTCTAAACGGAACCAAGACAGACAGACCAGCTGCATTTTTTTTGTGCGTGAAAACTAACAGCAATACTGTCCAAACATTGACTGTATAGTAACGGATTAATTCTGAAGCTAAGAAAAGTCAAAACTTACAACAGATAAGGTTTCCAGAATTGTTTACGTTGAGATCACAATAAACATCACACGTGAAGAATGTTGATTTTTGGGAGCACCTAAAGGGCATCCAAAATGAACTGCATGCATTTCCTATACTCAGACCAAATTAATGAAGGAGTTGGAAAAGGAACGCCAAGAAATGCAATTTACTTCTCATCATACTCGTTGCTAGGGAGGAACATTTCATTTGTAAGAACATTTCTTAGATTAAACACTTACCCTTTGTCCTCCTTAGCCCTATATCTGCTATGTAGATTCAATCTGGGTGACAAACGGTTAATAAGCATACATTGGTTGTGGAACTTTTATCGGATTATAGGGTTTCTATCTCTAGAAATTAATTGGAAAAATTTGACAGAGATCACAGGTTCAGTGAAAATAATCACACTTCAAAGGTAAGCTTTGCCGTATAAACACCCCTAGCTTGAAAAAAAACCCTTGTAATATACAACTACAGCAAAACACTCTGCAGGCAATTTGTTCTTAATCTACTAGTACATCCTGTTTTTGATAGACTTCTAGCTGCAGTGTCCTCACTGTTTTAAAAACTTCCATCGTCGCTGGTGGTGCCCCTTGAGTGTCAACCTGAACTTTGGGGAACCTTGGGTCTAATCCCCCAAAACTCCATTCCTAAAACGATGAACTTGACACTTTTTTCCCCTCCATATGACTGTATGGTGGGTTTCCTCTGAAAAATCTGATGCGCAGTATCACTTACCTGATACTAAGTATACCTTGGTTCTAGAAATAAAATAACAATATAACAACTTTCTATACAAATAACTGGTCTGTATTCAGTCTGAGTGTGACATCATTTCTTGCCTGAGTGTGTACAGCAAATGCTTAACACTACCCTCTGATAAGCCTGACTGCTCAACCACACTACCACAAAAGAGAGTATGGTATTATCTACTTTAGTCTCTGCTGTATCTCTGGGGATCCACTGGACTTTGTGCACACTATACCTTACTTTGGTATAGTATATACAAAGCCAGCTTCCTATATGGTGGGTCTCAAGTAATAATAATAATAATAATGGGCACATTTGTAAAGCGCATGGTTACACTCGGCCAGTGTGTCCCCACGCTGCGGTGCAACTGCCCAGATTTCCGCTTCCGTCGCCTCCCACCCTAACTATCCCGAGGGAAAAGATACGTTTTTAGATTTTTCCTAAAACAACTCTCCTGGTCCTCCATCCGAAGACCGACGGGGAGTGCGTTCCAGTGGTGAGCAGCTTGCCGGCGAAAAGAGCGTCCGCCCATCCTAGCTCTCTTGACAGCAGGTACACACACCAGGCCCACCCCGCCTGATCTCAGCTGGCGTGTGGGGACATAGGGGGTAAGTAGCTCAGACAGGTACGATGGAGCAGTCCCCTGCATGATTCTATGACATACACACAATGCCTTGAATAGGACTCTTTCCCTTATTGGCAGCCAGTGCTGCCTTCGCAGAAGTCCTCCTCGGGTGCATCAGAACTAAGCGTGCTCCAGAGTTCTGCACCCCCTTGAGTCTAAGCTTACACTTAGTCGTCGCACCCAGATAAAGAATGCTACCATAATCCAGGCGCGACGTCACCAGGGCATGGACCATGGTCTTCCTGGCCGCTGTAGGCAGCATGTCCAAGGTTTTCCGAAGGACCTTCAAGACTCCAAAACAGGCACCTGCCACCCGCCTGTTTGGTAATCATAGGAAAGTTTGGGGTCCAACCACACCCCCAGATTCTTTGCCTAGGCACAGGGAGTGGGTGTAGTCCCCAAATTCTGGGGCCACCAAGCAGAAGACCATATCGACGGGGCTCTCCCCACCACAAGCACCTCCGTCTTATTGCCATTTTACTTCAGGCAGTTCATCGCCATCCACGCAGCCAGTTCTTGCAGGCATGCTATGAAGTTGGAGGCAGCTGTCTCCGGTGCCTGTGTTAGGGAGACTAACAGGTGCATATCATCGGCTTAGGACACAACCCCGATCCCAAACCCATCTGCAATTTCCGCTAAGGGAGCCACGTAGAGATTGAACAGGGTCGGGCTCAGGGTCGATCCCTGCGGTACCCCCTTTGTCTAAGCTTGATGACCTTTGAGTAATGGTCGCCCTGCTTCACCTGGAAACTGCGCCCAGACAAAAAAGATTTCAACCAGCTCAGGGCACTGCCCGAAACCCCTCCATTCCTCAAACACCTCACCAAAGTATGATGGGCTACAGTGTCAAAGGCGGCACTTAAATCAAACAGGATCAAGGCCGCCGTCTGACCTGCATCCACATATTGCCTGATGGTTTCAGTGGCAAAGAGAAAGGCTGATTCCGTCGAGTATCGCGCTGGGAATCCGGACTGGGTGGGTTGTAGGAGATTGGCTTTCTCAATATGTGCAGTCAGCTGCCCATTTACCACTTTTTCCGCCACCTTGGCCAAGTACGGCAAAAGGGAAATTGGGCGGAGATTTCCAGTTGCTCTGGGCCAATTTGAGGTTTCTTGGGGAGCAGTAGGACCACAGCTTCCTTCCAGTATCCTGGTACTGTACAGGTCCAGAAAGCGGTCTCCACCAGGTGTCTGATGTATGGCTCCAGAGTCTCCAAGCTCCCTCTCAACCTTTTCGGGGGTGCTGGGTCTCTGGGAGAGCCTGACTTCATACCACTACAGATTTTAATTAGCTGTTCCGGGGGGGACTCTTCAGCCCTTCTTCCTCCTCAGCCTGTTCTGTCTCCTCCGCCCCTCCTCTTCTACACAGGCGGAGTCAGGAAAGGTGGAGTATATTTTCTCCACTTTGTCGGAGAAAAAATCTGTCACCCAATTACATAGCTCTTCTGAGCCCACGACCGGCGCAGCTAATGTTGTTAAGGAGGATATCTCTTTATAAACCCTAAACAGTTG
Source organism: Lissotriton helveticus (assembly GCF_964261635.1). Taxonomy (NCBI): domain Eukaryota; kingdom Metazoa; phylum Chordata; class Amphibia; order Caudata; family Salamandridae; genus Lissotriton; species Lissotriton helveticus. Next base: position 810,786,684 of record NC_136070.1, read on the forward strand.
CCGAGTAGAGTTACTAGCCGATCCGATTCTCTCCAGATAGTATGCTGCCTTTGCTCTTCTGATAAGCCCATGATTGCTCTTCAGTGCCTCTCTATACTCCCCTCTGGTCCGGAAAATCTTTCCTCCAGCGCCTTTCCAGGCGTTTGCACACTGCTTTCGTCGTTCCCAAGGCACTCTAGTACCAAGGGGAAGATTTCTGAACTCTACCCGGTATTTTTAGTGACCAGGGGGCCGTGCTATCCAGGGCCTCTGTGATCCGTCTATCCATTTCCTGCACGCTTCTTCAGCATCTGTACCACCAGGCGGGCCCCCCAATAAAAGGGCATTACTGAACTGTCCCTGCGAAAAGTTCATCCAACTCCGGCACACTATGCCTCTTTTTACCATCTTCCGTTATTTAGGCAGTGTCATAGGGAAGGGGACCAGGAAGTGGTCTGTCCATGTAACAGGGAGAGGGGGTTAGACTACTATGTCCTCCCAGTTTGTAAACAGGGGATCCAGCAGATGTCCCTTAAGATGGGTAGGGGAGTTCGATCTTAGCCTAAGTTGTAGTGTGGCCATTTCCGGACAAAGCTCGCATGCCACAGTGCAGCCGGCGTCCTCAAAAAGCAGATTGAGGTCACCCAGCACCAAGAATTTCTCATACCGTAACACCGGTTGAATGAGGTAGTCCATCAAACTCGACGAGAAGTAGTTAGAGTGGCCAGGCGGTCTATAGATCAGGAGCCCCTTTACAATATAGTTCAGGCCCATCTTAATTCTAAAGGTCCCCACCTCACTATCGGCAATAACAATAGACTGCAGAGTGCATTGGATGTAATGGTTGTAAATAATAGCTACTCCGCCCCCTTTGCCGGACACTGTCTAATCTGGTGATCGCATAGCCCCTGGGTAGTGCCTCTAAGATCTCAGGCGCCGACTCCTCGTCCAGCCAAGTCTCAGTAAGAAACAGAATACCCACGTGACCATCTAAAAGTTGGCCATAGACCTCCAGTCAATATTTCCTGAGTGACCAGCAGTTTAACAAACAGCAGCTCAGCTTCGAGATTCCCTCCTCCACCTCCCTCTTCACACTAAATTTAAAAGGGCAGTGTCTACAGCCCCTGTTCTTGCTATTGACCGCTAAACTGTGTTTACACAGGTCCACAATAGGGGGACGCAAAGCGTAGAGATCCAGGGAACAATACTGACGCTTTGCTCCACCATAACCAGGGTTCTGGACGGGCGCAGACGGGCTTGCCTTTGGTGCACCTTCGGTGCACCAGCAGTGCACCCGCTGCGCATGTCTGCTGCGCGGTCGCTGGGACATCTCAATAAATAGCGGCCTGTTCCCCGCAACTAGACCGCTAACCGGAAGTGCCTGACTCAGGACACTGCAGTGCCAGAGGTAAGATTGCCCCCAACACTCGCCATACGCAAATGCCTAAAAATGCCACAGAGTTAAAATTGACTTCCGTTAACCAAGATTCCTATGCAGTTTAAAATACAGTTTTAAAATAAGTAGGCAGCCGGTATAGTCATCCAGCGGTAACAGGGCTCTGCCACCGCCCTACTCACCGCACCGTGACCTATGCGCCACACACCTTTATGCCTACCTGCTCCCCGCAACTAGACCGCTAACCGGTCAACCGGAAGTGCCTGGCTCTCCCTACCCCGCCCTCCCCGCAATGGTACTGGTTACCCCGTCGGTCCAGGGCGGGTAGGAGTGATGATTGAGCCCAGGACACTGCAGCCCCAGAGGTAAGATTGCCCCCAACACTCGCCACACGCACGTTTTAAAATAAGCAGGCAGCCACTATCGTCATCCAGTGGTAACAGGGCTCTGCCACCGCCCTACTCACCGATGATGTAATGATCAAACGAGAAAAGGTTGGACATCAAGCGTGCAAAACAGCCATCGTTTCTCAACAAGGTTTGTGGAAGGTGTGAAGGGAAGCCTGTGTTGCAGCCCAACAGATCTCAGTCGCAGGAACGTCCCTAGTTAGTACGAATGGTTAGATTTTGCCCTAGTGGAATTGGCCTTGATCCCACAGTGGTGGTTTCAATCGTGGCAATGGCATAGCACAGCTTCATGGACAGACTTGTATATCGGGATAAAGTACTTTTGCTCTTGCTGCCTATATACCCCACACACAGCTGGTTATCAGACTGGATCTCCCTGATGCAGTCAATATAAAAACCCTCATGGGGTTCAGCCAGTTTAGGCCCTACTTCCACTTTGTGGGATGCGTTGAGGGTAAAAGATGGGAAGGGTAAAGGGTTTCCCCCAGGTGTAAAGTGGTCACCAGCTTGGGAAAGAAAGCAGCTTAATCTTAAGTAACAACTTGTTAAGGACGAAGCATGTGTCAACTCCAACTGTGGAGAGGCTCAAAAGGAGAACCCATCAAATAAAATCAACACCAGAATCCCATTGGGCCATGACAAATGAGGTGGGTGAAAACATGTGTCAGACCCTTCAAAATTTCATGATCAGGGATGTGAGCAGGCATGGTTTGTGTGGAAGGCAGAGAAATGTTGACAAGACTTTAATGTATTCCTTGTCTGTGCCCAAAGCTACTTGGGTGACATACAAGCGCCCGTTGCCACGGAACAGTGTCCTCTTTGATATAGTCATTTATAGTGGAGCACGGACACTGGACCTTAACTTGCTCCCGGTCCCCCCCCTCTTGTTGATTGAGTGTGCCCAAAGCACAACACTTTACCAGTGATAACGCCAAGTGAAGTACCTCGAACTGGAGAGCCGTCAAAAGATCCACTACATTCTTTACTCATAGCCAACAAATCCATTCCATCTTACAGAGAAAACAGTCTTGGTGAAGGGACGACAAGCTCAAAGGATCACATGAACCACATTCAGTGGTTGGTGGAGGGAGCTCAGGTGCCTCGTCTCAATGTTCAGGCATACCTTGGAAACTCTAGAGACTGGGGTGCAGTAGTTGCCCTTCTGACTGGTAGATGGGCTCCACCCTGAGAAGACGACAGCGGGTGCCACAAAGAGAGGTCAAGAAGGCCCTTGCACCAGACACTTATCGCCAGTCCGGGCAATGAAAATGACTTGGGCGCAGTCCTGATGAACCTTCCACTGAACCAGAGGAATGTGTAATGAAGTGGAAAGTTCTACTTAAATGGAAACCCGTCCCCTAGGGCTCCGAATACTGGAGGGCGCCGAAATGTGGACAACAGGCCTTGCTGTAGGAAGCAAAGAGATCCACCTCCACCAAAGGCGTACCATACAAGGCAAATATGTTCTGAATCACCTGCAGATAAAGATAACATTTTTAGTCTGCAAGATGACACACACTGCTGGCCCTGGTACTCAGAGTGCAAAACTAGAAAGTTAGCAATCCACCAGATCCCATGCTGAGGTGCCCAAGCACACAACTCTGAACTACACAACAGATCCCACTTCTCCCTACATCGAAACACCGGTACCTCAGGTGTAATTGAATGCAGGATCAGTATATGGAAGTAAGTGCCTAGCAGAGGGATGCCATTCAGCCTTCTGCTTCCAGCACCGAAAGAAACTGACCCACAGGACAGCATCCTGAACTTCTCCTTGCAGCAGTAACTGTTCAAGATCTTGAGACCAAGGATGAGATGAAGACCCCTATTCCTTCTTTGGAACCGGTTACGAAGAATAACACTGTTCATGCACAGGAAGCAATTCCACCTCTATTCTGTAGCAGTGCTGACACCCCTGCTGCAGTATATGACAACGGTCTTCCGACTGAAAGGACTAGTGGGGAGAATCTGAGGAGGTAGGGCATCAGTTGGAAGGTTAAGGCATATCTACTTTTCAATAACCAGTAGGATCCATGGGCCAGATGTTATGACCTTCCAGGTCTGTAAAAAAGGAGGATACCCATCCTCCAACTGGTGGCACATGCTCCTTCAAGGGGAAGCTAAAGCAGCTTTGCAGGTGGGGTAAAGGCAGAAGAGGAGCAGGGCTGCTGAGCCTGCCTGTCGCTACTCTTGCCACTGTCTCTGTACTTTCAGAGCAGTGGTTGGTGCCGCTGGGGAGGCTAATAGGATTAGCGTTTTCAAAAGTGGATTCCCTTTGCGAAGCTTCAAAGCTTTTGACACTGCCTATAATACCTCGTCGGTGACTGTATGCTCAAAGATTGGGCTATACCCTCCCCATTTTGAAATTTCCCAAGGCTGCGCCTGATTTATCTCCAAAAAGATAGGCTTCATCGAAAGGCATGTCCAGCAAGATGATGTAGACATCCCATAGGCCCATCAACCTAAGACAATCATGTCTCCAAAAAGCTACCAGGTAGCCATAGCCTTAGCAGCACAATATGCACTATCTAGCAGAGCCCTAATGATGTTTTTGATCATCGTGGATAACCTACATGATGTGGTTTCCATGGTGTCCGGCAAATTTGGGACAATCATCGTAACCATGTCCCAAAGAGCATGGGTATATCGTCCCATGAGACAAGTTATATTACAAGAGCAAAGAAACAGGCCATCTGCCAAGAAAATCTTTTTCCCATGACCTCTAACTTTTTACATTTCCTAACACCAGGGGAACAGGGAAAGCTCCTAGATTCTGTGTAGTACATGATAATGCCTGCACAACTAGACTGAGAAGGATTGCACTATTTAAGAACAAAGGATCACATAGAGCCAGCCTGCATTTCCTGCCTACAATATAGTTTACTGAAGGGACTGATGTGTGCTTTTTCCCTAAAGCACAAGTTACTACTTGTGTAAGGATATATCTGTAAAAGACATTAGTTAATGCTAGATTCCTTACCTTAGACTATTCCCCAGGCGTCAGATTGGATCCGGAAAGTTTTCTGCTTAGCAGTACCCCTGAGCGCCGGTAGGTGGCATCATGCGGCTCCGTGTCCGTCACTGGCTTCGTACGCGCCGAGATGACGTCACGGAGACTACTTAGGCGCCACCCATGCGTGCTGACGTCAGTTCTGTACATGACTTTCCGCGCCGAAACGCAGAGCCATGTACGAAATTGACCATTGGAGCATAAAACTGGGGCCCTAAAAGGGGATGACCTTAACCCTAGTAATCGGCTCGCAGAACGGGGAGGATGGGTGGGGCGATAAGGAATCTATCACTAACTAATGCCTCTTACAGATATATTGTTACACAAGTAGTAACTTGTGCATCTGAAAGAGACACGTTAGTGATAGAATCCTTACCGTAGAATAGATACCACAGCAATGCCAACCCGAGCGGTGAGTGTGCGAACAAGATTACACCAAAAAGTCACAGAACGGTCAAAGAAGCAGGCTCTCCGAACCAGACTGTCAAGGCAGTAGTGCTTGGTAAACATGTGCAGCGAGGCCCACGTAGCTGCCTGACAAATATCCTGCAAGGGAGCACCGCGTCCCGAGGCAGTAGTGGCCGCAGTCGCCCTGGTCGAATGGGCACGCAGCCCCACAGGAGGCTCCTTCTTGGCCAAGGAGTAACATGCCTTGATGCACAAAAGAACCCACCGGGAAGAACAAGTTACTTACCTTCGGTAACGATATATCTGTAAGAAACAGTAGTTAGTATTAGATTCCTTACCTTAGAATATCCCCAGGCGTCAGTCTGGATCCGGAAACTTTTGCGTAGCAGTACCCCTGCGCGTCGGTAGGCGTCCCCTGCAGGCGTCCCCTGCGGCTCCGCGTCGTCGGCGTCGTGCGCCGTGATGACGTCGCTGGAGTATATAGACGCCGCCTCCGCGCGCTGACGTCAGTTCTTTGCACACAGCTTTTCCGCGCCAGAACACGCAGAGCCATGTGAGAACTAACACTGGTGCCATTTGAAACTAGGGCCCTGAAAGGGATGTCCTTAACCCTAGGTATCAGTTCGCAGAACGGGGAGGATGGGCGGGGCGGTAAGGAATCTAATACTAACTACTGTTTCTTACAGATATATCGTTACCGAAGGTAAGTAACTTGTTCATCTGAAAGAAACAGGTTAGTATTAGATTCCTTACCTTAGAATAGATACCCCAGCAATACCAACCCCGGTGGTGGGTCTGCGAACCAATACAATCCTACACCAGAAAGTCCTGGAGAACCGAACAGCCAAAGAAGCCGTCCCTCCGGACTTGACTGTCCAGGCAGTAATGCCTCGCAAAGGTGTGCAGCGAGGCCCACGTAGCCGCCTGGCAAATGTCCTGCAAAGGGACTCCCCGGCCCAGGGCAGTAGTAGCCGCCGTGGCCCGAGTGGAATGGGCCCTCAGCCCAACAGGAGGCTCCTTCCGAGCCAAAGAGTAGCATGCTTTGATGCACAGGACGACCCACCGAGAGATGGTTCGTTTCTGTACCGCCCTTCCCTTCTTCTCACCCACGTAGCCAACAAACAGTTGGTCATCCACCCGGAACTGGCGTGTGCGATCCATATAATATGAAAGCGCACGTTTTGGGTCCAGACGATGGAGCCGCTCTTCATCTTTTGAAGGATGCGGAGGCGGGAAGAAGGAGGGTAAGGTGATGGACTGCCCGATGTGAAAAGCAGAAACTACTTTGGGCAGGAAAGAAGGCCTAGTCCTAAGAACCACCTTGTCAGGATGGACGGACAAGAAAGGAGGTTTAACAGAAAGAGCCTGGAGCTCACTCACTCTCCTGGCAGAGGTCATGGCAACCAGGAAGGCCGTCTTTAAAGTGAGAAGACAGAGAGGACAGGAATGAAGCGGCTCAAAGGGAGCACACATCAAGAATGTCAGAACCAGGTTCAAGTCCCACTGAGGCATCACGAACGGAACAGGAGGATACATGTGCGTGATGCCTTTCAAGAATCTCAGTACAATAGGGGACTTGAATAAAGATGGCTGATCAGGTAGCCTTAAGAAGGCGGAAAGGGCAGAAAGGTAGCCCTTGATAGTGCCCAGAGCAGAGCCCTGCTGGGCAAGAGAAAGAAGGAAGAGGAGAACCTCGGAAAGAGGGGCAGAAAGGGGATCCACAGCCTTTGCTGTGCACCATGCCACAAATCTGTTCCACCGGCAGGCGTATACCGACTTTGTGGAGGGACGCCTGGCTGCCAGAATCACATCACAGACTTCAGGAGGCAAGTCAAATGGCCTCAACTGTCGCCGCTCAATCTCCACGCATGGAGGTGGAGGCTGGACAGGTTCGGGTGGAGGACCGTCCCCTGCTGCTGCGACAGAAGGTCCTCCTGAAGGGGCAGGCGGATCGAGGGACCGACTGACATGCTGAGTAGCTCGGGATACCAGTATCTTTGAGCCCAGTCCGGAGCCACAAGGATAACTTGGGCCCGGTCGCGCCTGATCTTCTTCAGCACTCTGGGCAGAAGTGGTATAGGCGGAAAGGCGTACAACAGACCGCAACTCCACTCGCGCCGAAAGGCGTCGCCGAGCGAGTGCCGTCTTGGAAACTCCAACGCGCAGAACTGATGACATTGCGCGTTCTCTTCTGTGGCGAATAGATCTAACCAAGGCTCTCCCCATTGCTGAAAGAGGCCGTTCGCCACATCCGAGTTCAGACGCCATTCGTGATCCACCGAGCACCGACGGCTGAGTTCGTCCGCCCTGGCGTTCAGAGAACCTGCCAGGTGTTGAACCGTCAGAGTCACGCCCTGACGTTCCAGCCATTGCCAGAGGCGCAGAGCCTCCTGGCAAAGGGTCCACAACCCCACACCGCCCTGTTTGTTGCAGTACCACATGGCGGTGGTGTTGTCCGTGAACACCTGCACTACACTCCCGTTGACAAAGGGGAGGAATGCCTTCAGTGCTAGGCGAATCGCCCGCAGCTCCAACATGTTGATATGGAGCCGGGACTCCGCCGGAGACCAGATGCTTCTGATCTCCGCCTCTCCCAAGTGGCCTCCCCAGCCCTGGAGGGACGCATCCGTCACAACTACGTGCTCCGGTTGGGGAAGGGAGAGGGATCTGCCTCTGACCCAATCGCGGTCCGTAAGCCACCACTGCAACTGTCTCGCAGTGCCCTCCGAGATCAGGACATGGTCGGACAGGTTGCCCTGATGCTGGGCCCACTGAAACTTCAGGTCCCACTGCAGAGCCCGCATCCGCCATCTGGCGTGATGCACCAGAAGGATGCAGGAGGCCATCAGCCCCAGAAGCCGCAGCGTCAACCTGACCGAAACCCTGGACAACGGCTGAAAGATGGGAATCAGAGCCTGAATATCCCGGACCCGCCGTTCCGGAGGATAAACCCGAAACTGCGCCGAGTCGAGAACCGCTCCGATGAAAAGGAGCTTTTGAGAGGGGCACAGGTGTGATTTCGGCACATTGATGGAAAACCCCAGCTCGTGCAGGAGGTCTGCCGTCATCTGAAGGTGGTGGACGACTGTCTGGGGCGAGCCTGCCTTCAACAACCAGTCGTCGAGGTAGGGGAAGACTGAAACCCCTAACCGGCTCAGATGAGCTGCGACCACCGCCATCACTTACGTGAACACCCGTGGGGCGCTGGTAAGGCCGAATGGGAGCACGATAAACTGAAAGTGCTCGTGGCCTACCGTGAACCGCAGGTAACGCCGGTGGGCCGGCAGGACGGGGATGTGAAAATACGCATCCTGCAAGTCCAACGCTACCATCCAGTCTTGTGGGTCTAGAGCAGCCAAGACCTGAGCCAAAGTCAACATCTTGAACTTCTCCTTCCGGAGGAAGCCGTTGACGTTCCGTAGGTCCAAGATAGGACGTAGGCCCCCTTTGTCCTTCTTGGGTACCAGAAAGTAGTGGGAGTAGCAACCACACCCTACTTCTGGCCCAGGAACGCGCTCGATGGCCCCCTTGGCCAAGAGGGCCATAACTTCCTCCTGCAGAAGTGTCAAGTGGTCCCCCGACACACGGTGGTTCTGCGGTGGCATGGCTGGAGGAGTGGACTCGAAGGGGAGGGAGTAGCCCCTTCGGACGAGCTGCAGCACCCACCTGTCCGACGTAATCGTGCGCCAGCGGGAGTGGTGATGGCGAACCCTGCCACCCACTGGCGTCACGTGGGCCCGAAAGCTCGGACTAGGAAGATTTGGAGGCTGCTGCGGGGGGAGGGGTGGACTGACCTCGCCGCTGCCCTCTACCGCCACCACGGCGGAATCCACGGCCGCCACCGCGCTGGGGAGCGTTCTGCGGCGCGTGGCTGGCAGCACGTGTGGGACCGCCCCTTCCTTGGCCACGAAAGGGGCAAAACGAACCCGTTTGCTGGCGCTGGGTCGAAAGACCCAAGGACTTGGCCGTGACCCTGGAGTCCTTGAAGCGCTCAAGCGCGTTGTCCGCCTTGTCACCGAACAGGCGACTGCCATCGAAAGGCATGTCCATGAGGGCAGTCTGGACATCCGGCGAGAAGTTGGCGGATCTCAGCCAAGCATGGCGACGAATCGCCACCGTCGTGGACATAGCCCGTCCCAGCGAGTCGGTCGTGTCAAGACCACACCGTATGGAATACCTCGCCGTGTCCCGGCCTTCAACCAAGGCCTGGTTGAGCTTGTCCCGCACCTCCTGCGGGCATTGCGGCAGACACTCCGCGACCGTATCCCACAGAGAGTGGGTGTAGCGGCCCAAGAGGCATGCGGTATTGCAAGACCGCAGTCCAGCACTCAAAGACGAAAAGACCTTCTTGCCAAATTGGTCATATCGCTTCGATTCCCGATCGGGCGGGGCCGACGGGAATGCGGACTGGGAAGTGGAGGCTTGGATCACCAGACTCTCCAGGGAGGGATGGGTGGAGAGGAAGGCAGGGTCGCCCGAACACGGACGGTGACGCCTGGCAACGTTTCGGTCAACCGGTGAACCGGAAGCGGGCCTGGACCAGGTGCCCAAAAGGACATCCGTCAGGGCCTCATTAAACGGCAGCAGAGGCTCCTGTGGGCATGACTGCGGTTTAAATACCTCGGTGAGGATGTTAGGCTTCACCTTAGCGACGGGGAGCTCAAGGCTCAAGGCCTTGGCAGCCCTCATCAGTACCACCGAATAGGCAGCCCCAGCCTCCGACGCCACAGGGGAAGGGGAGACAAACCCAGGGTTGGGCGACTCGTCCAGACCACTGGCATCACCTAAGTCACCTACCCAGTTCACGTCATACTGGCAGGCGCGTGACAAAGGGTCCTCAGACCCCTCCCATCCCTCTCCATAATCGTCCTCATCGCCATAGTTCGAGTCGGCGATATAGACCGGCTCCTCGGAGCCAAGGGGCCCCAACGGCGCCGGACTCGGCGTCGGACGATGCCGGTCCGACTCCGCGTCAGGAGTCAGAGAGGGAACGGGGGTGGCGCCGCGCGGCGCCGGCGCCCCGACGCCGGCCGGAACCGACGGCGGAGTCACGGCGCCGCGCGGAGGCGGCACCACGGGTTGCCCCAATGGAATCGGCGCCGGAGAGGCCGGTGGACCAGCCGGCGTCGACCCTGAAGGGCCCAGCGGCGCCGGGGCCAGAGCCGCCGGCGGCGTCGGGGCCGGAGCACCCGGCGGCGTCGGGGCAGGTGCACCCGAACCGCTCGGGCTCCCAGACGGGACCGACGGGCCCGCAGGCGCCGTAGGCCCCGCCGGAGGAGACATCGCCCTCATAGCCATGAGGAACTCCTCAATCTCCTCGCGCGACGCGCCTTCCCCAGGGACCGACGGGTATGGGGCAGACGGCGTCGGCGACCCACGCGGGGCCGCGGCCACCCGAACCCCCGGCCGCATCACGCGGGCGTCGGGGGTACGATGACGACGCCCCGACTTCTTGTGTCGCTTACCTGAGGAACCGGAGGAATGGTGGCGACTCCCGGAGCGCTCATGGCGGCTCCGCGATCGTTCTCTCGACCGCTCCCTCGACCTCCTACCGGACCGGGACCGCTCTCGACGCGGGGCCGACACTCGGAGCTCGAGCAGCTTGCGGGACCGCTCCCGCCTAGCTTTACTTGTCAAGGCCCGGCAGTCGACGCAGGACTCCACGTCGTGGTCCGCGCCCAGACACCGGAGGCAGAGTCGATGGTGGTCGGTGACCGACATCAGGCGGTCGCACCCGTCGCAACTCTTAAAACCGGGCATCCTACCGGCACCTGAAGAAAGAGTTAGAGTTAACAAAAACTTGGTCAAAAGACCGGAGTACTGCTCTTCGGATCTGCGCTAACTGGCGCGGAAAAAAGAAGAACTGACGTCAGCGCGCGGAGGCGGCGTCTATATACTCCAGCGACGTCATCACGGCGCACGACGATGCGGAGCCGCAGGGGACGCCTGCAGACGACGCCTACCGACGCGCAGGGGTACTGCTACGCAAAAGTTTCCAGATCCAGACTGACGCCTGGGGATATTCTAAGGTAAGGAATCTAATACTAACCTGTTTCTTTCAGATATGGTTAATTTTTGCACTATCCTACCTTTCTTGGCGCTCACGTAACAAACAAAGAGTTGATCATACACCCGGAACTGTTGTGTAAGCTGCAGATTGAAAGTAAGCACATGTTTTGGGTCCAGGCGGTGGGGCCTCTCCTCCTCCCTGGAAGGATGCGGAGGCAGAAAGAAGGTGGGAAAAGTGATGGTCTGCCCGATGTGAAAGGGTGTAACAACCTTTGGCAAGAAAGGACGGGTCCTTAAAACCACCTTGTCCGGATGAACAGAAAGGAAAGGAGGTTTGGAAGAAAGAGCCTGGAGCTCACTCACTCTTCAGGCAGAGGTGATAGCAACCAGGAAAACAGTCTTGAGAGTAAGAAGACGCAAAGGACAGTTATGAAGAGGCTCAAAGAGAGCACACATCAGAAAAGTCAAGACAAGATTCAAGTCCCACTGAGGCATTATGAAAGGAACAGGAGTAAGCGTGTGTGTAATGCCTTTGAGGAAACGGTTAACAACCGGGGACTTAAAAAGAGAAGGCTGATCAGGAAGCCTCAGGAAGGTGGAAACAGCAGAAAGATAACCTATGATAGTGCCAGAGCAGAGCCCTGCTGAGCGAAAGACAGAAGAACCTCAGAAAGTGGAGCCAAAAGGGTGTTTCCAGCTTTCCATCGGCAGGCGTATACCGCTTTAGTGGAGGGATGCCTGGCTGCCAGAATGACATCACAGACTTCGGAAGGAAGATCGAAAAGTGTCGACTATCGCCGCTCAATCTCCATGCATGGAGGTGGAGGCTGAACAGGCTCGGGTGGAGGACCTTCCCCTGCTGCTGCGACAGAAGATCCTCCCGAAGAGGCAGACGGATCGGGGGATCTAAGCTCATACTGAGTAGCTCGGGATACCATACTCTTCGAGCAGAGTCCGGAGCCACAAGAATGACTTGGGCCCGGTTGCGCCTGATCTTTTTCAGCACTCTGGGCAGAAGTGTCATAGGCGGAAAGGCGTACAACAGACCTCAACTTCACTTGCGACGAAAAGAGTCTCAGAGCGAGTGCCGCCTTGGAAATTCCAACGGGCAGAACTGATGACATTGCGCGTTCTCTTCGGTGGCGAATAGATCAAACCAAGGCTCGCCCCACTGCTGAAAGATGGCTTGCGCCACGTCCGAGTTCAGACGCCATTCGTGATCCATCATGCACCGGCGGCTGAGTACGTCTGGCTTGGCGCTCAGGGAACCTGCCAGGTGTTGAACCACCAGGGTGACGCCCTGGTGTTCCGGCAATGTCCAGAGGAACAGAGCCTCCTGACATAGGATTCACGACCCCACCCCGCCTTGTTTGTTGCAGTACCACATGGTGGTGGTGTTGTCCGTGAACACCTGCACTACACATCCCCGGACAGAGGGAAGGAATGCCTTCAGTGCAAGCCGGACTGCCCCCAGTTCCAGAAGGTTGATGTGGAGCCGGGACTCCACAGGAGACCAAAGGCCTCTGGTCTCCCTCTCTCCATGTGGCCCCCCCCATCCCAGGAGGGACGCATCCGTCACCACTACGGACTCCGGTTGGGGTAGGGAGAGAGATCTGCTGCTGACCCAATCGCGGTTCGTGAGCCACCACTGCAACTGTCTTGCAGTGCCCTCCGAGATCCGGACGTGGTCGGACAGATTGCCCTGATGCTGTGCCCACTGAAACTTCAGGTCCCACTGCAGAGCCCGCATCCGCCACCTGGCGTGATGCACCAGAAGGATGCAGGAGGCACATCAGCCCAAGGAGCCGCAGCGTCAATCTGACCGAGACTCGGAGAGGCTGAAAGATCGGAATCGGAGACTGAATATCCCAAACTCTCTGTTCGGGGGGATAAACCCAGAACCGCTCTGATGAAAAGGAGCTTTTGAGTGGGGCACAGGTGTGACTTCAGAACGTTGATGGAAAACCCCAGCGAGTGCAGGAGGTCGGCCGTAGTCTGGAGGTGGGAGACTACTTTCTGGGGCAAGCCAGCCTTCAACAACCAATCGTCGAGATAGGGGAAGACTGAAACCCCAAATCTGCGCAGATGAACGGCTACCACCGCCATCACTTTCGTGAACACCCGTGGGGTGCTGGTAAGGCCAAAGGGGAAGCACGGTAAACTGAAAGTGCTCATGGCCTACTGTGAACCGCAGGTAACGCCGGTGGGCCGGCAGGACGGGGATGTGGAAATATGCATCCTGCAAGTTCAACGCTACCATCCAGTCTTTTGGGTCCAGGGCAGCTAGGACCTGAGCCAAAGTCAGCATCTTGAACTTCTCCTTCCGGAGGAAGCCATTGACGCTCCTTAGGTCCAAGATGGGGCGTAGGTCTCCTTTGCCCTTCTTGCGTACCAGAAAGTAGTGGGAATAGCAACCACATCCTACTTCTGGCCCAGAAACGCGCTTGACGGCCCCCTTGGCCAAGAGGGCCGTAACTTCCTCCTGGAGAAGTCGCAAGTGATCCCCCGACATGCGGTGGTACTGCGGTGGCATGGCTGGAGGGGTCGCCTCGAAGGGGAGGGAGTAGCCCCTTCGGACGATTTGCAACACACCTGTCCGATGTGGTGGAGTGCCAGCGAAGGAGGTGATGGCGAACCCTGCCCTCCACTGGCGTCGAATGGGCCTGAAAATTCGTACTAGGAGGATTTTGAGGCACATGCCGCGGGGACGGGTGTGGACTGACCTTGCCGGTGTCCCCCGGCACCGCCAAGGCGGTTACCATATCCGCATTGAGGTTGATTCTGCGGCCTGGGGCTAGCTAGACGTGAGGGGGCGCCCCTTCCTTGGCCACGAAAGGGACGAAAGGCGGAAGTTTGCTGGCGTTGGCCGAGGCCCAAGGGCTTGGCCGTAGCCCTGGAGTCCTTGAAACGCTCCAGCGCACTGTCCGCCTTGTTGCCAAAGAGGCGACGGCCATCAAAGGGCATGTCCATAAGGGAAGCTTGGACATCGCCCGAAAAGTCGGCGGACCTCAGCGAGGCGTGGCGGCACCGTCGTTGCAATCGCCCTGCCTAGCGAGTCCGTGGTATCCAGTCCACACTGAATAGAATAGCGTGCTACATCCCTTCCCTCTGCAAGGGCTTGGGTAAGCTTTGCCTGGATCTCCGCCGGGCACTGCAGCAGCACTTCCGCAACCGTATCCTACATAGAGTGGGAGTAATGGCCCAAAAGGCAGGCGGGGTTGACAGACCGCAACCCCTAACTCAGTGAGGAGAACAGTTTCTTGCCGAACTGATCGTACCTTTTGGATTCCCGATCCAGAGGGGCGGTCGGGAATGCGGTCAGGGAGGTTGAGGCCTGGATCACCAGGCTCTCAGGTGTAGGGAGAACAGACAGGAAACTGGGGTCACCCAGAGCCGGGCGGTGGCGTCGGGCCACGTTCCGATCTACAGGGAGGCCTGTAGAGGGCTTGGACCAGGTGCCCAACAGAACGTCAGTGAGGGCTTCGTTGAACGGCAGGAGAGGCTCCGAGGAGCTTGCCTGCTGTTTGAGCACCTCAGTGAGGAGGTTAGTTCTCACGGCCGCGACTGGGAGCTCAAGAGCCAAGGCCTTGGCTGCCCTAGTCAACACCACGCTGTAAGCAGCCCCCTCCTCCGTAGCCACCGTAGGATGGGAGACAAATCCAGTGTTGGGCGAAGTGTCCGACCACTGGCCCATCCCAGTTCGTCTGCCCAGTCCTGGCTCAACAGGCACTGCAGTGCCAGAGGGTCCTCAGACTCCTCCCAATCCCCCTCGTCATCCATCTCCTGAAGGTCAGGAATAAATGATGGAGCCGGGTCGTCGGTGTAGGAGAGTGGGGTCTGCAATCCTATGGTCACCCCAGATTTTTGCTTCACTGGTTTACGACTTTCCCTGGCTGTGGGCCTGCTAATCAGACCCACAGCCTAGCTGTTCTCTCTCTAAATTAACAACCATGTACTTTAGGTGCATTTACCAATTGGTACTGGGCCACCTTATCAGTCCCTGTACAGTATACCTTAGGTATCCAGGGCATAGGTGTACCCAGGGCCTACCAGGGGCTGAAGCATGTATTATGCCACCCCTGGCTGGCCATCTAAAACTGACAAAACTGGCTGCACGACAGCTGGGGCAAGGTGGTGTAATCACCCTTTGCTGTAGATATAGTATACCTATATCTAACCCTAAAATGGACACATATCCTCCTATCAGTCACTCCTATGGCAGGCCTTAACAATCCTGAAGGCAGAGTGCTTGGAATTATGTGAGATGGTGCTCTGGCATGAGCTGAGCCCGTCTGCAGCTTGCGGAACCAAGTCCTAATAGCTGTTCCATGATAACGCTATACCATATACTCTTAAGTGCATTATCGACCTAGCGGTTGAGTGCTAACTCTGGTATAACATTATCAAAACATGTCGAGTAAGGTGTCATACGAATTGGAATACTACCCCCTCGCCAATTCTGGCGACGGGGGTAGCATTCCACCCTTCTAGAGGGACACGACATGTATGTAACTGTGAACCCCGGTTAAAGTTAACTCGAGCCTTGGCATCACAAAATGGATGCTGCCACCACAGACACAAGTCTGACCTCCTGCTGCTGGGAGTCCTTCCAGCGAGGGAGGCTTGGACAAAGAGTTTCCTGCCTTGGGAGGTGCTAGCACCACCCCAGACAGGATTTTGTCTATTGGGTAGGATAGGCCTGAAAGGAATGAGACATGCCTGGGGCACACAAGGTGCCCTGTGCATACACCGGTTCAAACCAGTTGCTGGGGCATCCCTGCCCCAGCTCTGGCGCGAAACCGGGCAAAGGATTTGGAATGGGACCAGCTCCTACCTTTATCCTGCTAAAGGGGGCTGCACTACTGACTAGGTCCCTCCCCTGGGTGGGACCCCCTTCCTGGTCCCACCCAGGGGAGGGACCTAGTCAGTAGTGCAGCCCCCTTTAGCAGGATAAAGGTAGGAGCTGGTCCCATTCCAAATTAGATTAATCCTGAACTACTCTACAAGAAGAAACTCTGGACTTCGACGTTCTGCTCCACAGAAGACTGAAGAAATCTCCCTTGTGGGCAAGGAGTGTCCACCCTGCAACTGCAGGCACCATCAAGCGTCCAGCGGCTTCACTTTGTCGTCTTCCCTTGAGGATCCAGACTTCAGAGCCCGACGAGACCCGGATTCCAAGACCTCTCCGACCTCAACCTACATCTGCAGCACAGCTGATATCTGTGGGTGCGACGAGACACGTGGGACAGGCCATCTTGAACGAACCTGCACTTCGCTTCCAGCACGACTCCCGAGGTAAACTCGACCAAGTGCTTTGGGGACTGAGAAGCCCGAGTCCCGAGCAGCCCCTGCACCGAAGATCAGCCCTCCAGCATCCACGAGATCTGCGTGGGGCCCTTCTGCTTGTTTGCTGCTCGACGCGTTGTCTGGTCACTTGCCGGCTGGCTAGTGGCCTCCTAGACGACGAATCTTAAAATCTTCACGGCTGGTCTGGTTGCTCCAGACTGGCCCTTGCTCCCTTCCAAAAGAGGGGCACCCCGGACTCTCCTAGTCCGCACCAGATGCTTTCTCCACTCATCGCGTGGGTTGCCTTTGCCAAGGCCTGTTGACGCCGATTCCGGATCCAACACCGCTGACAGCGAGAGCCTGCGTGGGACAGCTCGTGCCTCCATCCTGGTCGTCGAAGACACCTCCTGGTCCACGTGGCTGCAGAGTCAAGCGTCCACTCTACACCTGACTGCGACGACGACATCTGGTTCCTTCCTGGTTCCACTCCAGTCACTGGCTAGTGACTGAACATTGTCCCCTCTGCTTTCAGGTCTTCTTCTTCACCGATCCACCCTTGGATCACACCGGACATCTTCCTCCTGGTCGCCTGCAGCATCTTTTCTTTCAGGCTCCATTGACTTCAACGCGAGAACCCGACACGACTTCGCACCCGCAGCCCGTGGGTGAGGTAACGAGAGCATTTCGGTGCTCAAGGGTAGCTTGACTCTCCTAGTGTCAAGTTCCACAGTCGTTTCAGTCCTACCTAGTCAGGATTGTCCGTACTTACCTTTTCTTTGAACTGTACTGTCCATAGACGTTGTTACGCATCCCGCGTGTGAGTTCACACTCTGCACCCGCGTCCCGTGGGTCTCCTATTACTTACCTAAGGTTAGGATAGCGTAGTCCCAGCGGTCCTGCAGCCTCTGGACAGCTCCATTTCTTCTATCGACTCTCACATTCCATTTACTTAGTATATGGTTTGTCGTGCCCCTAAGGCACCATTGTAATTTTGTGCAACTTGCCGTATTTTTCCAAGAGATTGTCATGTGCTTAGCCCTCTGACCTCATAAAGAGTTCAGAGGTGTTTGTTATTATTAAATATACTGTTTATTTTCATAACAACCTGTGTGGTGTCCTTTCATCTGGTATTCAAGGGGTTATATTGTGGTAAAACAGCTGGCTTCACATGCCAAAAGAGTTTAGCCTAAGACTGCTTTGTCCATGCTACCATTAGGATAGCTGGTCTATAAGGTTGACTTACAACCAATCACCATAAGGGTTGTTTGGACTGATACAAGGTGGTCACTAGAACTAGTGAACATCATATATCAGGCCAACTTCTCACATTGGTGTGCAGCGGTTGGGATTTGAGCTTGCTGTTGTTTTTACCACGTATAATCTTGAAATATCATTTGAAAGAACACATAAGGTGCTATAGGTACATATAACAAGCTTAGAAATACTCTGGAGTTCTACTGAACCAGCTGTTGTAGTAGAAAGGGCCTAGCACACCCTGACTACAACTCTTAGCAAGGGATCAGTAGGAAACCCCATAGTGTAGGTAGGTGCATCACTTACACCTCACTAGAAAGCATATCTACCCATGGAGAGTCTTCAGAGACTCCCCTAGTGGTTAGTGACCCTCCACAGGTCCTTTCCAGATATGCAGCTCTCAGTTTCCAGGAGATGAGACTATTGTGTACCTCCAGGAAATTGAAACAGGGTTCTAACCCTACCACTCCTTTTCTGTTAGGTCTCTTAGAGACATATGATGCCAGAAGGGCTGCTACTGCAGGCCCCTCTAATCCAGATGGGAGCATGCCCCCCTTAGAAGGTACACCTGGTGATCCAGACTCCAACCTCCCTGAAGCAGAGAATGAAGAAAGGGAAGAAGGGGATTTATCTGAGGATGAGGCAGACAATGGGCAACCTTTAGTCAGCAGACTTACAAGGGCCAACTTAGACCTACATAGGGAAGGAACGGGGGGACCCCCAGTGCTAACCCTTAGCAGGCCTAACTTTGGGGTTAGGAGAGATAGATCTCCTTCTAGGGACTCCAATAGATCTGTGCACTCTCATGCATCTGCTCAGAGGAGAATGACTTCCCCTAAGAGGAGAGAGCATGAAGCAAAGATGAAGGAAGCTAATCTGAGGATCCAAAGGGAAGAACTTGCCCTTGCCAAAGAGAAGCTTGCCTTTGCAACAGTTGAGTGGGGTAGTCCCCACTGGTGGCAGCAATATCCCTAGGGATAAAGAAAGGGGTTTTGATACTAGAAACCTGAGTAAAATAGTGCCCTCCTATAAGACAGGCGATGATATCCACAAGTGGATAACTGCTTTGGAGAGAGCCTGCAAAGTACAGCAGGTACCCCAGAGTCAGTGGGCAGCTATATTGTGGCTCTCCTTTGAATGTAAAGGAAGAGACAAGCTCCTCACTGTTAGAGATCAGGATGCTAATGATTACCAAGTCTTGAAAACTGCTCCGATTGATGGGTTTGGCTTAACCACTGAACAGTACAGGTTGATGTTCAGAGACACCCAGAAAACTCAGGCTCAAGATTGGACTGACTTTGTTGATTGTGCCACTAAGGCTTTGGAAGGCTGGTTACTGGGTAGTAAAGTTACTGATTACACAGGATTGTATAATCTAATTATGAGAGAGCAAATCTTAAATAATTGTCAGAACCAGTTGTTGCATCAGCACTTGATTGACTCAGATCTGACCTCTCCCCAAGAATTGGGAAATAAGGCAGGCAGATGGGTCAGGACAAGGGTCAAGCAGCAGAACCAGACCAGGGTGGCGGCCAGAAGAAAGCAGACCAGAAGGGTAATGAGAATAAGCAAAATGACCAGAAGTCTTCAACAAGGCCCCAACAACCTAAGGAGGGTGGGTCCCAAAATTCCTAAACGAAGAAGAATGATGGTCCTAAGAAACCATGGTGCCAATACTGTAAAAGTAAAACTCACTGGTTTAGTGAGTGCACCAAGAAAGGCCAAACTCCTACCACTACTGTCCCTAAGACACCTGCACCCCCTAGTACAGTTAGTAGTGGTAGTGTACCTCCCAAGGCTATAGTTGGGTTAACCCTGGGAACTGAGGTGGGTTCTGACTTAGTCAGAATTCCTACTCAGGCAGTTCTTGTTTGCACTGGGGACATGGATATGACCCCTACTGTAAGTCATAGTACTCTGGGCAAATACAGACAAACGCCTTTAATTAATGGAAAAATGGCTCAGGCCTTCAGGGACACATGTGCCAGTGTCACTATGGTGACACCAACATTTGTGGACCCTGACCAGATCATGCTAGGTTCAGATTACCTAGTGACCAATGCTAGCAATGTCACTACCAATCACAGTATTGCAGTTGTTAATTTCTCCTGGGGAGGGGTAACTGGCCTCAAAAGGGTAGTAGTTAGTTCAGACCTCCCAGTAGATTGTCGTTTGGGCAATGATTTGGAATCCTCACTGTGGTCAGATGTGGAGTACAGGACTCATGTAGAAATGCTAGGTCTCTCCTCACATGTCCTTGCTGTGACTAGGTCACAGGCCAAGAAATGCCCAGCTGAAGAAGTGCTGGATCCTGGAAGAATGGACCAGACACTACCCAAGAGAAGGAATGGTAGGGTTAAGGCAGAGCCTTCCCCCCTGCCTCAGGTTGAGGATCAGCCCTCTCAGGAGGCTGACCCAGAGACCCCAGAAGGAACTGTCCTAGAAGAGCTTGAACCTGAACAGGTTGAGTTTCTTGGGACAGGGGGACCTTCCAGGGCAGACTTGAGGCAGGCCCAATTAGACTGTTTCTCTCTTGAACCCCTCAGACAGCAGGCTGCTGCTGAGGCTGCAGGGAATGCTACAGGTGCCCATAAGGTATATTGGGAAGATGGACTCCTATACTCTGAGGCAAGAGACCCCAAGCCTGGTGCTACCAGGAGGCTGGTCATCCCCTTGTCTCTTAGAGGTTTCCTTCTCACCTTAGCCCATGATATTCCCCTCACAGGTCACTTAGGCCAGAACAAGACTTGGGACAGGCTTGCCCCACACTTTCACTGGCCTCATATGTCTGAAGACACTAAAGAGTTTTGTCGCTCATGTGTCACCTGTCAAGTCAGTGGCAAATCAGGTGGCACAACAAAGGCCCCCCTCATACCACTACCTGTGGTGGGGGTACCCTTTGAAAGAGCGGGGATTGACATTGTTGGACCAATGGACCCCCAAACAGCATCTGGGCACAGATTTATACTGGTGGTAGTGGATCATGCCACCAGGTATCCAGAAGCTATTCCCCTTAGGACCACTACAGCTCCTGTTGTGGCCAGGGCCCTACTTGCAGTTTTTACTAGAGTAGGGTTTCCTAAGGAGGTTGTCTCTGACAGAGGTGCAAACTTCATGTCAGGTCAGGATACTTGACTGCAATGTGGAAGGAGTGTGGTGTAAACTACAAGTTTACCATACCCTATCACCCACAGTGCAATGGGCTTGTTGAGAGATTCAACAAGACCCTCAAAGGGATGATAAAAGGGTTACCTGAAAAGCTTAGGCGAAGATGGGACATCCTTTTACCCTGCCTCCTGTTTGCTTACAGAGAGGTCCCACAGAAGGGGGTTGGCTACAGCCCTTTTGAGCTTCTGTTTGGGCATCCTGTAAGAGGACCCCTATGTCTGGTGAAGGAAGGATGGGAGTTACCTCTCAAAAAGCCCAAACTTGACATAGTGGACTATGTACTTGGTCTCCGCTCCAGAATGGCAGAGTACATGGAGAAGGCATCCAAAAACCTTGAGGCCAGCCAAGAACTTCAAAAAGCTTGGCATGACCAAAAGGCTGTCCTAACTGTGTATCATGCAGGACAGAAGGTGTGGGTGTTGGAGCCAGTGGCCCCAGCAGCTCTCCAAGACAAATGGTCTGGACCCAATACCATCATTGAGCAAAAGGGAGAGGTCACCTACTTGGTAGACATGGGAACTCCCAGGAGCCCCCACAGGGTGCTTCATGTAAACAGGCTCAAAGCATTTGTCTACAGGGAGGACATGGGCTTGCTCATGGCCACAGATGAGGGGCAGGAGGACGAGAGGGACCCTCTCCCAGACCTGCTCTCTCAGAACCCTGATGATGGGTCAGTAGATGATGTAGTCTTTTCTGACAGCCTCTCTGAACATCAACAGGAGGATTGTAAACAGGTTCTTCAATCCTTCAGGCAAATGTTTTCACTGACCCCCAGTCAGACAAACTGGCGCACCCATGAGGTGGACACTGGTGACAGTCTGCCTGTCAAGAGTAAAATCTACAGGCAACCTGACCACGTCAGGGACTGCATTAAGAAGGAAGTTCAAAAGATGTTGGAATTGGGAGTCATTGAACCCTCAGAGAGCCCTTGGGCTAGTCCTGTAGTTCTAGTGCCTAAACCTCACACCCAGGATGGTAAGAGAGAGATGAGGTTTTGTGTAGGCTACAGGGGTCTCAATGCTGTCACTAAGACAGATGCCCATCCAATACCTAGGGCAGATGAACTGATAGACAAGTTGGCTTCTGCAACTTTCTTAAGTACATTTGACCTCACAGCTGGTTATTGGCAGATCAGGTTAGCTGAGGATGCCAAGGCCAAAACAGCATTTTCTACCCCAGGAGGTCATTACCAATTTGTGGTGATGCCCTTTGGTTTGAAAAATGCACCTGCCACTTTTCAAAGGTTGGTGAACCAAGTTTTCACTGGGTTGGATGACTTTTGTGCAGCATATCTAGATGATATTGCTGTCTTTAGCTCCACCTGGGAGGATCACCTGATCCCCCTGAGGAAAGTTTTGGAGGCCCTGCAAAAGGCAGGCCTCACTATCAAGGCTACTAAGTGCCAGATAGGGCAGAGTCAGGTTGTGTACCTGGGCCACCTTGTAGGTGTAGGCCACGTTCAACCATTGGAGAGCAAGATACAGGCCATAAAGGACTGGGCTCCTCCAACCACCCAGACACAGGTCAGAGCTTTCTTGGGCCTGTCTGGTTACTATAGGAAGTTTGTCAAAAATTATGGGTCCATTGGGACACCACTTAATGACTTGACAAGCAAGAAAATGCCAAAGAAAGTTCAGTGGACAGTTAGCTGTCAGAAGGCATTCTTAGACCTAAAGCAGGCCATGTGTACTGCACCTATTCTCAAGAGTCCTGACTACTCCAAAACCTTCATTGTCCAAACAGATGCATCTGAGTTGGGTGTGGGAGCTGTTCTATCTCAACTGAATATTGATGGTCATGACCAGCCCATTGCTTTTATAAGCAGAAGGCTGACCCCTAGAGAGAAACGTTGGTCAGCTATTGAGAGGGAGGCCTTTGCTGTGGTTTGGGCCCTGAAGAAGTTGAGGCCATACTTGTTTGGAACTCACTTCAAGATTCAGACCGACCATAAGCCCCTCTTATGGCTAAATCAGATGAAAGGTGAAAACCCCAAACTTCTTAGGTGGTTCATTTCCCTACAGGGGATGGACTTTACAGTGGAGCACAGACCAGGGACTGACCATGGCAATGCAGATGGTCTCTCCAGGTATTTCCACTTAGAACAGGAAGACTCACCTGGTCAAGGTTAGTTTAATGTCCCTAAGTTTGGGGGGGGGGGGGGGTTATGTAGGAGAGTGGGGTCTGCAATCCTATGGTCACCCCAGATTTTTGCTTTTTGCTTCACTGGTTTACGACTTTCCCTGGCTGTGGGCCTGCTAATCAGACCCACAGCCTAGCTGTTCTCTCTCTAAATTAACAACCATGTACTTTAGGTGCATTTACCAATTGGTACTGGGCCACCTTATCAGTCCCTGTACAGTATACCTTAGGTATCCAGGGCATAGGTGTACCCAGGGCCTACCAGGGGCTGAAGCATGTATTATGCCACCCTTGGCTGGCCATCTAAAACTGACACAACTGGCTGCACGACAGCTGGGGCAAGGTGGTGTAATCACCCTTTGCTGTAGATATAGTATACCTATATCTAACCCTAAAATGGACACATATCCTCCTATCAGTCACTCCTATGGCAGGCCTTAACAATCCTGAAGGCAGAGTGCTTGGAATTATGTGAGATGGTGCTCTGGCATGAGCTGAGCCCGTCTGCAGCTTGCGGAACCAAGTCCTAATAGCTGTTCCATGATAACGCTATACCATATACTCTTAAGTGCATTATCGACCTCGCGGTTGAGTGCTAACTCTGGTATAACATTATCAAAACATGTCGAGTAAGGTGTCATACGAATTGGAATACTACCCCCTCGCCAATTCTGGCGACGGGGGTAGCATTCCACCCTTCTAGAGGGACACGACATGTATGTAACTGTGTACCCCGGTTAAAGTTAACTCGAGCCTTGGCATCACAAAATGGATGCTGCCACCACAGACACAAGTCTGACCTCCTGCTGCTGGGAGTCCTTCCAGCGAGGGAGGCTTGGACAAAGAGTTTCCTGCCTTGGGAGGTGCTAGCACCACCCCAGACAGGATTTTGTCTATTGGGTAGGATAGGCCTGAAAGGAATGAGACATGCCTGGGGCACACAAGGTGCCCTGTGCATACACCGGTTCAAACCAGTTGCTGGGGCATCCCTGCCCCAGCTCTGGCGCGAAACTGGACAAAGAATAGGGGGTGTAACCACCGCCTTCCTGGTCCCACCCAGGGGAGGGACCTAGTCAGTAGTGCAGCCCCCTTTAGCAGGATAAAGGTAGGAGCTGGTCCCATTCCAAATTAGATTAATCCTGAACTACTCTACAAGAAGAAACTCTGGACTTCGACGTTCTGCTCCACAGAAGCCTGACGAAATCTCCCTTGTGGGCAAGGAGTGTCCACCCTGCAACTGCAGGCACCATCAAGCGTCCAGCGGCTTCACTTTGTCGTCTTCCCTTGAGGATCCAGACTTCAGAGCCCGACGAGACCCAGATTCCCAGACCTCAACCTACATCTGCAGCACAGCTGAGATCCGTGGGTGCGACGAGACACGTGGGACCGGCCATCTTGAACGAACCTGCACTTCGCTTCCAGCACGACTCCCGAGGTAAACTCGACCAAGTGCTTTGGGGACTGAGAAGCCCCAGCCCCGATTAGCCCCTGCACCGAAGATCAGCCCTCCAGCATCCACGAGATCTGCGTGGGGCCCTTCTGCTTGTTTGCTGCTCGACGCGTTGTCTGGTCACTTGCCGGCTGGCTAGTGGCCTCCTAGACGACAAATCTTGAAATCTTCACTGCTGGTCTGGTTGCTCCAGACTGGCCCTTGCTCCCTTCCAAAAGAGGGGCACCCCGGACTTTCCTAGTCCGCAGCAGACGCTTTCTCCACTCACCGCGTGGGTTGCCTTTGCCAAGGCCTTTTGACTCCGATTCCGGATCCAACACCGCCGACAGCGAGAGCCTGCGTGGGACAGCTCGTGCCTCCATCCTGGTCGTCGAAGACACCTCCTGGTCCCCGTGGCTGCAGAGTCAAGCGTCCACTCTTCACCTGACGTCGATGACGACATCTGGTTCCTTCCTGGTTCCACTCCAGTCCAGTCACTGGCTAGTGACTGTGAACATTGTCCCCTCTGCTTTCAGGTCTTCTTCTTCACCGATCCACCCTTGGATCACACCGGACATCTTCCTCCTGGTCTCCTGCAGCATCTTTTCTTTCAGGCTCCATTGACTTCAACGCGAGAACCCGACACGACTTCGCACCTATGCACCCGCAGCCCGTGGGTGAGGTAACGAGAGCATTTCGGTGCTCAAGGATAGCTTGACTCTCCTAGTGTCCAGTTCCACAGTCGTTTTAGTCCTACCTAGTCAGGATTGTCCGTACTTACCTTTTCTTTGAACTGTACTGTCCATAGACGTTGTTACGCATCCCGCGTGTGAGTTCACACTCTGCACCCGCGTCCCGTTGGCCTCCTATTACTTACCTAAGGTTAGGATAGCGTAGTCCCAGCGGTCCTGCAGCCTCTGGACAGCTCCATTTCTTCTATCGACTCTCACATTCCATTTACTTAGTATATGGTTTGTCGTGCCCCTAAGGCACCATTGTAATTTTGTGCAACTTGTCGTATTTTTCCAAGAGATTGTCATGTGCTTAGCCCTCCGACCTCAAAGAGTTCAGAGGTGTTTGTTATTAATAAATATACTGTTTATTTTCATAACAACCTGTGTGGTGTCCTTTCATCTGGTATTCAAGGGGTTATATTGTGGTAAAACAGCTGGCTTCACATGCCAAAAGAGTTTAGCCTAAGACTGCTTTGTCCATGCTACCATTAGGATAGCTGGTCTATAAGGTTGACTTACAACCAATCACCATAAGGGTTGTTTGGACTGATAGAAGGTGGTCACTAGAACTAGTGAACATCATATACCAGGCCAACTTCTCACAGTCGGTAAAGGGCTCCCCGATCGGCGGCGAAGACGCGCCGGTCCAACTCTGGATCCGGACCGGGAATCAGGGAACGACGCCGTCCATGGACGGTGACACCCTTGGTGACTGCGCCGGCAGAGGGGTTGTAAGGTCGACCGGTGTCGTCACGGATCCAGGCCTGGATCCTGAGGAACCCTGCGGCGTCGGGACCGGAGTCGTCGACAGCGGCGAAGCACCCGACAGACCCGCGGGCCCAAAGGCGCCTCGGCGGGACCCAACGGAGGGAAGCACGACCTTATGGCCGTGAGGAAGGCGCTGATCTCCTCCGGCGTTGCGTGCAGCCCAGGGACCGGGCGGTGTGGAGCTGGACGCGGCGTTTGCGGCTCGGGCAGAGCAGCGTGGGCGGTGTCGCCCCAACCCCCAGCCGCGTCGCGTGAGCATCGGGGAGAGTCAGAAGAGCGATGTCGCTTCTTCGACTTCTTGTGCCTCGACTTATCTGAGGACTTGGAGCCCGGCGAGTGGTGTCGACTCGCCGAGCTGTGATGACTGTGGCCCCGCGACCGGTCCCTCGACCTCCTCCTGACCCGGGACCTTGAGTGGCACGGGTCCGACTGCCGGATCTCGAGGCGCTTTTGGGACCGCTCCCGCCTAGCCTTCGACGTCAAGGCCCGGCAGCCGGGGCACCGGAGTAGAGTATCGGCTCGAAAATATCCAAAAGAGATCGAAAAAGTTAGTCAAAAATTGACTAGGAGTACAGCGCTTCCCGGATCTGCGCTTGCTAGCCCGGAAAAAAGAAGAACTGATGTTAGGGCGCTAGTGTGGCGTCTAAGTACTCCGACGACGTCATCCCGGCAACCACGACGCCGACGACGGACGCGGAGCCGCAGACGACGCCTACCAACGCGCAGGGGTACTGCTACACAAAACTTTCCGGATCCAGTCTGATGCCTGGGAATAGTCTAAGGTAAGTAATCTAACACTAACCTGTTTCTTTCAGATGCAGTTTTTGATGCCTATAGTGTCTCAAAATTTAGATCAAATGAACAAGTGTTTATCCACGGACATATCCTCTAGCTTGATAATAGTTAGTTTTGCCAAGATATTCCATACCACACAATATCTTCAGCATTGTAAGCGAAAAGTAAGCCCCCTCCTGTTCAAAGCTGGTTTAACTGAGCTTGTTCTGAATCCCACAAGGTGTTGAAGATAGCCTTAAAGTCTCACCTTAAAATCCAGGAGAATATTAAATATGCAAGATTGTTCTATAGAGTCGAACTTAGGGATAGGAGGCTTGAAATTACAGAACCATCTTGGTATGACCTCATTAAAGCAGAAGAGTCAAAGGACCCCACACTTCTCTGGGAGGTAGCTAATCGACTGATGTCTAAGATTGACTGTTTAATTCCATAATTCCATCTGAATCCTGGATCACTAACTTCTCTCAATTATGTAATTCTAATGAAGAGGCCTGTACAGAACAAGGTCTTGCGGAATTGACACAAAGTGATAGGGAGAGGGCACTTGAGTTTAGACTCACTATCAGGGGTGAGGACTTTGCGCTTACCATTAGGAAAAGCAAAAGTGGAAAAGCTCCTGGCCTGGATGGTGTTTCAGAAGATATTTTTAAAGAAAATCTGTGGTCTTCTTGCTCACAAATGTTTCTCATGCTGCTATGACTGCAACGCTTATATCCATTTGGAAAGAAGCAGTCATTGTTCCCATTTTAAAAAAAGGGAACAACTAAAGCCGTTTGTTATCGTCCAATATCTTTGTTAGCTTCAACCATGAAGATTTTAGGCAGGGTTCTTTTGGCAAGATTGGAAGACTGGGCTGAGCCAAATATAATTTCAGATTTACAAAACTGATTTAGATAGGGGACTGGGACCACACAGGAATAATGAAATCTTTTCCTTTTAATTGGCCTTTATGGTCATATTAAGTGCTTTGCACACTATAAATCATTCAAAATTATGGCACATCTTGGAGAGTTTGGGAGTGGAAAAAACCTCTAGGTACGCTTTTACACTATTTAGACTGTGATATCTCAATAAGGACTCATTATTCTCCCCATGGACACTGCACACCCCTTTCAATTTTAGTCAGGGAGTCCAACAAGGTTGTATTTTAGCTCAGTTTCTCTTTTTTTAAAAATGTATTTGAATGGGCTCAAGGGGGACCTTCTTGAAAAGAGGCTAAATAAAGCGAAGGTGGGGAAACATTTTATCCCTACACTACTTTATGCCGTTGACACAGTCCTCATAGCTAGGAATGTGAACGGTTTGTAGCGACTGTCAGAGGGCTTTACAGAGTTTATAACCTCCTTGGACTTAACAGTTAATCAGTCAAATTCCTTTGTTTTAACTTAAGGTCATAAAAGTACCAAAACAAAACATGACCAAATTGAAGGATCATTAATGTCACATGTGGAAAGTTTTAACTACTTAGATATCCCATTTGACTCCAAGCTTAAATGAAGCCCATTGTTGTCGTTAAGAGTACTTCACTTTGCAAGAGAAATCAAAGGAATTTTCCGATTCACATCAAAATTGGGGCCTAGGCCGATAAAGGAGGTGATTTACATGTACCAATCATAATGTATCTCCATCGCCTCCTATGGGGCAGGAGTGTGGTGGTATTGAACAGCAACAATTCGCCGAAACTACAAAATAGATTTTTGTTCAGATTACTTTCCATTCCCATAGGCACCCCCCCCCCACCCCCCAATTTGTTCTGGCCATTCTGAGGTTGGCATGAGTTATTTAGAAGATTTATTAGGGTTGTGCCCCCTTCTGTTAGCGGTTAAATTATGGCAATCACTGGAGAAGGGTCTTACTAAAACTAGAATTTTAGATTGAATGACCATTAATAAGGTGGCCAGCATTCCATAGCTTATGTTAAGAATATCTTTCTGAATCTGGTGGTTCCAGAGTTTTGCACTAACCCGGAATTATTATGCTCTGTGTCGAAAGCTTGGATAAAGACTAATTGTTATGGCCAATGTCAGAACTCACGCAGAGTTAATGCTTTTTGGTTTACCACGCAAGAAGCATATCATTCTTTAAATATATGAGTTAGAGCTCAATTTAACATTTGTGGAGGGCTCATAATTTAGATTATACCCAACCAGATTGAGGTTGGGCTCTTTACATTTATTTTTCTTGCCTTTCCACAACAAGATAGCTGGTTTGATAATCTCGCCAAGGATCCTTGCGAGAATCGCTTAGATCAATTTACTGTTCATGTTATGCCTTTTTGCTCTTTATAAAACGGTGCATGACTGGTTCTTAGTTACAGTTGTACGGCCTACGAATTTTAAATCATATAGGCTGGGCTTCCAGTAACAATTTAAGGTTAGATTAGGTTAGAATTGTGTTGTGAAGTCCTTAATTTTATTAGAACTGCAGTCAGTATCAGGAAAAGATACACATGAAGATATTTTTAATGCTTTACAAGTATTCAAATGTACGAACAGCTTTTGTGGTGCTTTAACATTTTACAATGTTTTGTTTTTAATCTTAAAACTTATGTATTATGTATTATAAAAAACTTGTTGGAATTTATTATTAAGCTGTATATATGAATATATTTTTATTGATGTACTTTTATGGCATTTTTTGCTGAATCAAGTTTACAATTGAATTGTACATCAATATATGTCTGTCACAGGTTAGTACCATTGTCCAGCTGCTGAAAATTGAAATAAAGTATAAAAAAAACATTTCTTCAACCTGCAAATTATTTTTCAGGTAAGTAACTTTTTCCTTCTGCATCACAAATCTGTTCTGTATTCACATGCTATGCATAGATTATGTACCAGCATTAAACTTTTGCGGGAGGATAGGGTGAATAGTATGTGTGGTTGCAAAAAAAGTGTTTAAGAATCTACTGACCACCTGCGCCACCCACTTTACATGAATAACCACACAATGATTTGTGGAAGTGTGGACTGATGATAATGTAGGGCCATGTACATGTCATTGATAGAGATATTCACAAGAAAAGCTGGTCCTTTTTTATGTCCGGTGTTAACCAAGACTCTTTGATTTTACTTAAATCACATGTATAATCTACTTCAAGAGGTTTTCAGCCACCCCTCTTCACCCATGGGGCTGGTATAGGGTCATTCACCTTTTGTCTTGCAAGCACTACAGCATACAGTAGGTAAGTGTATTTAGCCAATGACTGAAGTGTGCGGAGTGACAGCATGCTTCTATTTCACAAGGAGCACGTCGTCCCAAGAGCAAGTAGTTCCCTTCAGTGATAGCAACTACTATGGCAATGTGTGCAGGTCTTGTAGCCCTAAGGCAGGTTGCATTACATTATATGTGAGGGGATATCTGCATGAATAAGTACGCCCCTGTGCTGTCAAATTCAATTATTAGATGGTATAAGTAAACATGGAAGCCATGTTAAGTATATGTACTGGGCACTGGTCCATACGAGTTCCCCAGCTACATGAAGTGTTTACTGAAACATATTGTTTGTTTGTTAGTTCTATGCATCAGCCATGGTGTACCACATTTTTAATCCAACTATCCTTGGTGATGTTTTCCCACTGAAATAGGAAGTGCGCTATTCTGCCTCCCAATGGTTTTGTGTGGGGATCTTCTGTTGTGGGCAAGTCACTGAGTTAGCTCCTCCCCCTCTCAAGGGTTGTCCCCTAGCTCTTTCTCTGCCCCGAAAGGGCTGCCTTGATCGCTGTTGCCCGGCTTGGTATCCAGACTGCTAGTTTGATTGCTGTCAGCTGCCCTTTGTTTGCTGTTGTTATTCACCTGTTGTGAAGACTCCCCTTCCTTTGGGTCTTCTGAGGTTAAAACCTCCTCTCTTCAGGGAGGAGCTACGCTAGCAAACAAGATGGCTGCTTAAGCTCCCGGCTCCGCCGACCTTCGTATTCAGCCGGATGATCCTGTCATATATCCTGATTTTACGCCCGACCCCCGTGGATGAATCATTGCAGAGTCTGATGGTGCAATCCCGAGAATTTTACCGGCTTGATTGACGGAGTTATATCGTGTTTTAATTCTCGGCCTAACCCAGCTTGTGAGCCGGGGCCTCGAGTACTGACCCAGCCGGGTTACAGTTGAACAACATCGGCCGTGGGACTCAGGCAGGGTCCGGTCTCTCGCAGTAGAGGTTATCCTTGCCCGATTCTGATGGCGGTCATTTGGTCTAGTGAACATTGAGGGAGTGGTGACAAGGCACGTCTGTGGCCGTGGGTCCCCTTCCCGGAGACCCGGTTCGCCACCGCCGGCCGGGGTTCGATGGGTTGGGGTCCTCGCTCGCCGTAGCGGAGTACGGATCGCTGCAGTGGTCATCGATAAGTCGCCCTCCGTTGCCGTCCGCTCCGCTCCTGCCTGTTCCCCCGGAGAGACCCGGCTCTCTGGGGACAACGACCATGTTTGAAATCGAGCGAGCGGGGATGGCTCGGACCGAGTGTGAGCCGTCTCTAAGGACCGTACTGGCCGCCATCAGGGCACTTCACTCACATGTGGAAGCCATTGTCCACAAAATGATCGCTGGTGCAGTCGAGACTGGGCGTCTGAGACCGGACTCCGATCCATTGCAAGATCTAAAAATAGCTGAGTTTCCCACGATGCACATCTTAACGGAGGATGAGGGCCCCGTGCAGAAAGGAGTATTGAAACCCTTGGTCAGTGTGCGAATACATAATTGCGCACTTGGGGCTTCAGAAAGATCGCTACGACTAACATTGCTGCCGACTGAGGTAGAACCACTCGGTTCTCCATTCCCGGAGACTTCTATTAGTGACTTTCGGATCGCAACAACATCCTTTCCCTCCCTGGCAGTTTTGTTACGTTCACATCAAGACTTAATGTCTGTGAGGGAGAGCTTATGTGCGGCTGGGGTTCTCATAGACTTTACATTTTTGACTTGTCCCAGACTGAACTTTTTTGAACTCCTTTCACACTTCGATTCTCCTGTGGATGCGGTGGTTCTATCGGTAGGAGTTCGCATGAAAGATCAGAAGGGCCAAGGATGAGATTGACTAACTGGGTCTGATATCATGGCTTTAATGGTCTCGGGATTTGCTACCACTATGCTTGCGGGAGGATGGGCGGTGTTTACAACTTCCCCTGTTTAGTTCTGTATCTCCTGATAGCTTTTGATTATACTACAGGGGTTGTTTGTTTCTGGCAGGGGGAGGGGAGACCGGGAGCCTGTATGAAGATTTCCTCCTCCACTTTTCTTCTTTTAGAACTTAGTTAGATGGGGCGACAGGCACACTGCTAGTTGGGGTTAGGCGAAAGCCATATGCAGGGGTGCAGGTTGGGGGGATGGGGTTCTTTGTATGGTCTTTGTTTTTGTTTTTATGTTTAATATTCTGCTACTATCCTATTATTAGGTGCCTTCCTGATGGGTGATTCTGTTCGTTGGGTGGACGGGCCCTGAGGGCGACATTGTTTATTTCGACTTTCACAAAGTGTTGCGTCTATTATTGCTTGTTAGCTGCGGTAATTGATTAGTTCACTACCCTATAATGTTACGCTCTCTTGCCACTCGAAATTGCCCTGTTCCCTACAATTCTGTCCCTAGGGGTGGTGAGGTCCGTGATTGGTGCTGGTTGAACTGAACTTATATCTCCTGTACATTATATGTTTCTATTAATAAAAAGAATTTTAAAAAAAATACCTCCTCTCTTAAAGGTGCCCTCTGTAAAGGACTCCCATAGCCCCGGCCATCTCATTGTCCTTTATTCGTTGAAGGGATTCATCTACCTCACTTACAAACAGGGCGTCTCCTGTGAAGCATTTGTTAATTATTGAGGTTTGGACCTCTTGCTTGAAGCATGAGATTCTGAGCCAGGCGTGCCTTCTTAAGGTTGTGTCTGTGTACATGTGTCTGCTGGCTGTGTCAGCTGAGTCTAGGGCTGATTTCATACAGGTGTTCGCTACGTTTTGTCCCTCCTATATGATAGATTTTGCTCTTTTCCTATCCTCTTCTGGGAGCTTGTTCATCAGTTCTTCGATGTCATCCCACTGTTGGTGGATATTCCTGTAGAGGAGCACACAGGAGTTTGCAATGCGCCATTGTGTTGCTGCCTCCTTCTCCATCTTTCTCTCCACCATATCCATGCTTTTGCTTACCCTCTCTTGAGGTGGGCCAGTGGAGAAATGAGAGTTGCTCCTCCTCCTTGCCATGGTGACAATGATGAAGCCTGGAACTGTGTTTCCCTGAATGTATTTAGGGTCCTTTGTCGAAGGTTTTTATTTTTTCTCTACCCTCGGGGTTACCCCTTTTGCTGAGGCAGGCCCCTTGAAAGCCTCCTTGCCCTAGTCCAGGATGCTTGGTAGCACTGAGAGGTATCGTGTTCCCTTGGTGGATGGTGTTAAAGTCTCCATGTCGAGTGATAGCTACAGACCTCTTCTTCTGGGCTTTCTGTGTCAAGGTTGTTTCATTCTTCCTAGATAGTCTCCGAGGCTTCCTCCTCTTCTGGAGCGTCAAACTCCTCTTAGACGTCCTCTTCCTGAGGTTCAGGGGTTGCCGGAGCTTTGAGGGTATCTCCCTCCTCTTCGTGTTTTCAGCGCCGGCAGGAATTCTGAATTCCTTCAGCGCTTTGTCAAACTCCTTTTTTCATTGAAGGAGAGCCGCCATTTCCGGTTCCAAGTGTCTCTTCTTTTTCTCCACCTAGGGGTGACCACCTGGGCTTTAACAGGTTCCTTGAAAATATCAGGATACAGTTTGAGCATCCTCTAAAGCAATGGGAGGTATTGCATTGCACAGATTGCATCAATGGCATCTTTAAGCATTTCCACCTAGTCAAAAGAGGCCACCCTGCTGAGGAACTTGTGGTAGGGGGTGGTGTCATCTGTTGTGGAGAGATGGGCAGGATAAAGGTTGGGGTCTATGTCTCCAGGAAGATCTACATCATGATCAACTCTGGGTTTATCCTGGAGAAGCAGGTTATAGGGATTTCCCCACCCCCACACCTCCCCCCCACCTCCGATTACTCTGGACCATGCCCCCCAAATGCTGAGTGTGGTGACCCCTGAGGAGAGAGGGGAACGGGATCAGCAAGTGGACGGGGAGGAAAAGGAGGCGGGGAAGGGGGAGGTGGAAAAGGCAATGGTGGAGGCCTGGTTACCCATCATGTCAGCTTTTTTACTGTGTGGCGGTAGGTCGAGGGATTCCTTGAAAGCAGAGTTGTGCTTGGAGCCATCCTTGTTCGGTGGCTGGGCAAGAAGATGTGAAGGGCATGGATGGATCAGGATGCAACATTGACTAGCATAATGTTTTTCCTACAGCCATGGAATAATGGATTTGACAGAGCCAGCGGAGGAGGAAGGTCTTGAGTCGATTGCTTCAGTGCTAGCTTGTGCATTGTCGCTGATGGACAAGGTTTTGATGCCGAAGGCTTTGACTCCGAAGGGGGTGCTTCAAAGAAGCTGTTGGCACGAAGAGAGCAGTTGGCGCACAGTGGCTCGGCTTTAGGATCATCTTCAGTGTCGAGTCAGCTGTGCCTGATGTCCGACATCTGTGCTCATTACGGACTATGGCTGCGAGGCAGTATGCGGGCTGGAAGTCTGTTGGCTGGCTTAGAGGCTGGGCACCTGACCCACTCGGTAGAGGATGCTCAAAGTGCGATTAGTGCTGGGGAGGTGGGTCAGTACTCGCAGCCTGCTAGGCAGGAGGCAAGTCCTCTAATCCCAGGTCAGAACCGAGCTGGATTCTGGTGAGGCAGCCTCTTTATTAGCAGCCGGGGGCTCTGGCTTGCCCGCGAGGTCCTAAGCAACAAAGATGTTTGTCCAATGTATTGTATTCACTCCTCTGCAACATTACAAAACCTCAAGCTAGACGGTAGCAAAAGGTTTTCTTTGTACGGAAGGAGCAGCAGGCTTCCTGGTCATGCTCTGTTGAGAGGCAGAGGTTGCAGACCTGGTGTAGGTCAGTCCAGGGGTATTAATGGCATGACACGAAGGACAATAGAGGTTTGCCTCTGTTCCATCAGAGGCGATAAAAGGTTTGATGTGGACAAATGACAGGAAAGGCCCTGAAGGGCAAGGCCCCTACCATGGCATCCAAATCATCCCTATCTCTGACCCAGATGAGAAGATGCATGCCAAGTCATTGAGGGAAGGAGTAAGACGCTGAACACAATACTGACTGAGGAAGAGGAACCGCCAAGCCCAAAGGAGTTCCCGCAATGGCGTCAATTCAGAGCTTAGTAACACACGTCGGCATCTGACAGTGGAAAGAAAACAATCAAACAATGGAGCCAATGCCAATGCGCATTACCA
Source organism: Lissotriton helveticus (assembly GCF_964261635.1). Classification (NCBI taxonomy): domain Eukaryota; kingdom Metazoa; phylum Chordata; class Amphibia; order Caudata; family Salamandridae; genus Lissotriton; species Lissotriton helveticus. The sequence continues at coordinate 810,821,746 of NC_136070.1, forward strand.
GCAATAGGTCGAGTCACTGTACCTTGTGACTTAAGATATCGTAGAGGAAAAACAACTTGCACACCTCCAGGCTCAATACCAGATGGCAGGTGTAAATACAGCATGTTTATCTACTACATCCATACATGCCACAAACATTATGTTATGTTTAGGTGTTCCTCTTGCCAAGACCTCCTAAAAAGTAACCCCACCATCAACTGGAGACACTCTAGATGAACAGCCAGAACTTGATGTGGGAATGTAAGATGAACTAGAATTCCGCCCATCTGAGGACCTGTCAGGTAAGGGAGAAGGAGACTGTGCTTCCCAGTTGGATGATCATTAGCAGCCTGAGACGATTGTGAAGGTGGTTGAGGCCCATGTGGAGGAAGGTAGAACGAAACCACAAGTCTATGCTCCCTGAGTGATGGGCCTTTCCTTATGGTTGGTGCCGCTCCAGACAGACATTGAAACCTTTGAACAGGGGTGTTTATGTGGTGTGATTAGATGTACCTCTGCTCCTTTCTGAACCTTTTCTCATTGGCTTTCTCTTGGTAGGAGTCCTTTAGAATCAAAGGCAAGCCTAACAGTATATTCAAATGTGTTCGTGGAGGCCTTGTCCTCCACCAGCATGTACTCCAATTTCCCGAACATCCTTCAAGGGTTCTTTTTGACATTTTGAAGCAAAATCCACATTTTGTTGCGTAGTGAAAGGATACCAAACAGACTTGATAAGTCAGAGGCTGTTCACTTTCTGGCACAAGGAGGTGGCGTTGAACAAAAAGGATACAATCCTGACTAGAAAAATAGATGGATTCACAAGGAGGCAGCACAAGATGGGTCAAAGCAGTGTTTAGCTCCCATGAAACTGGAGGACGCTTCACTGGTGGAAAGAACCAAAAGAGATTTTTATCATTCTCACTGAGAATGAAACTGATTAATAGTCTTCCATGCACTGGAATCTGGAAACTCCAGCCAAGTAAAGTCTATACGATAAGCACAAGTTACTTACCTTCGGTAACGATATCTGTAAGAAACAGTAGTTAGTGTTAGATTCCTTACCTTAGAATATCCCCAGGCGTCAGACTGGATCCGGAAAGTTTTGCGTAGCAGTACCCCTGCGCGTCGGTAGGCGTCGTCTGCGGCTCAGCGTCCGTCGTTGGCGAAGTACTTAGACGCCGCCCTCGCGCGCTGACGTCAGTTCTTGTACATAGCTTTCCGCGCCAGGAACACAGAGCCATGACAGAGACCGACACTGGTGCCATGAAACTAGGGCCCTAAAAGGGATTACCTTAACCCTGGATATCGGTTCCCAGAACGGGTAGGATGGGTGGGCCGGTAAGGAATCTAACACTAACTACTGTTTCTTACAGATATATAGTTACCGAAGGTAAGTAACTTGTGTTTCTGAAAGAAACAGGTTAGTGTTAGATTCCTTACCTTAGAATAGATACCCCAGCAATACCAACCCCGGTGGTGGGTCTGCGAACCAAGTTCACACCAGAAAGTCCTGGAGAACGGAACGGCCGAAAAAGCCATCTCTCCGGACTTGGCTGTCCAGGCAGTAGTGTTTAGCGAACGTGTGCAGCGAGGCCCACGTAGCTGCCTGACAGATGTCCTGCAAGGGGACTCACCAACCCAGGGCAGTAGTAGCCGCTGTGGCCCGAGTGGAATGGGCCCTCAGTCCAACAGGAGGCTCCTTCCTCGCTAAGGAGTAACAGACCTTGATGCACAACACAACCCACCGAGAGATGGTCCGTTTGTGCACCGCCCATCCCTTCTTCGCGCCCACATAACCAACAAAGAGCTGGTCATCCACCCAGAACTGGCGTGTGCGGTCAAGGTAGAATGAGAGCGCACATTTTGGGTCCAGACGGTGGAGCCTCTCTTCCTCTTTCGAGGGATGTGGAGGCAGAAAGAAGGTGGGCAAGTTGATGCGACTACCCGATGTGAAAGACTGTGACTACCTTGGCAGGAAAGAAGGACGCGTTCTTAAAACAACTTTGTCCGGATGGACAGAAAGGAAAGGAGGCTTAGAAGATAGAGCCTGGAGCTCACTCATTCTCCTGGCAGAGGTAATGGCAACCAGGAATGCAGTCTTAAGAGTCAGAAGACGAAGAGAGCAATTGTGAAGTGGCTCGAAAGGAGCACACATCAGATAGGTAAGAACAAGGTTCAAGTCCCACTGAGGCATCACGAAAGGAACAGGAGGCAACATGTGCGTGATGCCTTTCAGGAATCTATTTACAACAGGGGACTTGAAAAGAGAAGGCTGATCAGGAAGCCTCAAGAAGGCAGAAATGGCAGAAAGGTAGCCCTTAAGAGTGCCCAGAGCAGAGCCCTGCTGGGCCAGAGAAAGAAGAAGAGGAGAACCTCTGAAAGGGGGCAGAGAGAGGATTCACAGCCTTTGCTGTGCACCATGCCACAAATGTGTTCCACCTGCAGGTGTATACCGATTTTGTGGAGGGACGCCTGGCTGCCAGAATCACATCACAGACTTCAGGAGGCAAGTCAAATGGCATCAACTGCCGCCGCTCAATCTCCACGCATGGAGGTGGAGGCTGAACAGGTTCGGGTGTAGGACCGTCCCCTGCTGCTGCGACAGAAGGTCCTCCTGAAGAGGCAGATGAATCGGGGGATCAACTGGCAAGCTGAGTAGCTCGGGATACCAGTATCTTCGTGCCCAGTCCGGAGCCACAAGGATGACTTGGGCCCGGTCGCGCTTGATCTTCTTCAGCCCTCTGGGCAGAAGTGATATAGGCGGAAAGGCGTACAATAGACCGCAGCTCCACTCGTGATGAAAAGCGTCTCCGAGCGAGTGCCGCCTTGGAAATTCCAACGCACAGAACTGATGACATTGCGCGTTCTCTTCGGTGGCGAACAGATCTAACCAAGGCTCTCCCCACTGCTGAAAGAGACCTTGCGCCACGTCCGAGTTCAGATGCCATTCGTGATCTATCATGCACCAGCGGCTGAGTTCGTCCACCCTGGCGTTCAGGGAACCTGCCAGGTGTTGAACCACCAGGGTGACGCCCTGGTGTTCCAGCCATGTCCAGAGGCGCAGAGCCTCCTGACAAAGGGTCCACGACCCCACCCCACCTTGTTTGTTGCAGTACCACATGGTGGTGGTGTTGTCCGTGAACACCTGCACTACACTTCCCCGGACAGAGGGAAGGAATGCCTTCAGTGCAAGCTGGATCGCCCGCAACTCCAGAAGGTTGATGTGGAGCCCGGACTCCGCCGGAGACCAGAGGCCATTGATCTCCCTCTCTCCCATGTGGCACCCCCATCCCATGTGGGACGCATCCGTCCCCACTACGTGCTCCGGTTGGGGTAGGGAGAGAGATCTGCTGCTGACCCAATCGTGGTTCGTGAGCCACCACTGCAACTGTCTTGCAGTGCCCTCCGAGATCCGGACGTGGTCGGACAAATTGCCCTGATGCTGTGCCCACTGAAACTTCAGGTCCCACTGCAGAGCCCGCATCCGCCACCTGGCGTGATGCACTAGAAGGATGCAGGAGGCCATCAGCCCCAGGAGCCTCAGCGTCAATCTGACCGAGACTCGGGATAAAGGCTGAAAGATAGGAATCAGAGCCTGAATATCCCGAACCCGCTGTTCGGGGGGATAAACCCGAAACTGAGCTGACTCCAGAACCGCTGCGATAAAAAAGGAGCTTCTGAGAGGGGCACAGGTGTGACTTTGGCACGTTGATGGTAAACCCCAGCGAGTGCAGGAGGTCGGCCGTAGTCTGGGGGTGGGAGACGACTGTCTGGGGCGAGCCCGCCTTCAACAACCAATCGTCGAGATAGGGGAAGACTGAAACCCCTAATCTGCGCAGATGAGCTGCGATCACTGCCATCACTTTCGTGAACACCCGTGGGGCACTTGTGAGAAAGTGGCTCTATATATACTGCACAATAATGAAGTACAGTGTGTATAGAGTTCACAAACCCCAAAGGTATAACAGAGGTTAAAGCCAGGACTGACCTTACTCTCAAAAGTGGAAGCTTGGTCGAGCAGTAAGGCAGTACCAGAGAGCAGTGCAAAGCATTTGTTGTACACACTCAGTTAGCAAAGGATTTCACACACTCAAAGACTGAGCTCCAGGCCAATGGTTTTTATATCCAAATATATGGTTGTTTTATTTTTAGAACCAACAGGCATAAAAATATAGTTAGCTAGATATGAGAACTCTCATGTAATTACTTTGCAAGGAAGCAATAACGTTGGTGCATAATAGGTACAGGAGTTGCTGAAGGCAACTCAAGTCTAGGCACACTTTAGCATTGAGCTCAATGGATTGTTACCTTAAAAGTACAGTTGATTACAGTACAGATTACTTTAGTAGTTCCGGTACTAGATCCTAGATTCAGTCCAGAATAACAAAAACGTTTTAGTTACTGTGGTGAATTTTCATGAATATAAAGCGGTTTTAAAAGTCCACACTTAGAAACTTTTCAATGACATTCAATGGGAGAAAATTCAGGTTGCAGGTAAAGTATGATCGCGCTACTTTTGTGATCCAGTACTGGGCTTCTAGGGCCAGCACTGGGGTCTGAACTTAAAACAGGTAGGTAATTGCATTTCAGTATTTCTTACGATTTTTTAAGAATAGATCAAGTTTTCAAAAGTAGACACTTTTCACAGAAAAGCAGACAATGTGTTCCTATGGAGAAAATACAGATTACTAGTAAACCCGTTAAGGATTACTTTTGCGGTTTAGTACTGGGCTGCAGGGTACAGTACTGGCTTCTCGCCTACTTGCAGGTGAGCATTTTGGAATTCGGACTTAGGCTGATTTTATTTGAATATTTTCAGTTTTCAAAACTTCACACTGAAAATTTTCAAGTCAAAATGAGTCAATGTTATCCAATAGCAGGTAAGTGAGTTACCGGTTTCCAGGTGAGTACTTGGCTGGTGAAGTTAAGGTTCCGGGTATAGACTCAGGGGTCCACCAGGGTCAGGTAAGTACTGAATATGCTACTTACCAGTATGCATCTGTTCTTGGCATGTAGGGCTGCTAACATTCATATCTATTGCATAGATCGCCGCCTAGTGTTGGGTCCGGATGATTGCACATTGTTGGACTGGAAGAGTCTTCTAAGTATCACGAGATAGGTGGTTCCTCCCCTGGACTACAGTGCGCATGGGCATCGACTCCATCCCCAGATTGTTTTTAGCCATTGCGGCAAAGATGGAGTATGACAGTGTTAAAGATGTCCATGCTAATGATTGAATGCAAGAAGCAATCTGCAGCTGCTACAGGCGCCGGGGAGGAGGGTGGGCGATATGAATGTTAGCAGCCCTACATGCCAAGAACAGATGCATACTGGTAAGTAGCATATTCAGTTCGAGGCATGTGGGCTGCTAAATTCATATCTATTGCATAGAATACATAGCAGTCCCTCCATTAACGGCGGCCGCCCGTGCCAGCTGCAGAAGTCTGAAATAGAGTTTTGAGAACAGCTTGTCCTACAGCTGCCTGCTGTTTGGAATGCACGTCTACGCAGTAATGTTTGGTAAACGTGTGTGGTGTGGACCACGTGGCTGCTCTGCAAATGTCTTCTAAAGGAATGTTTCCCAGGAATGCCATGGATGCTCCTAACTTGCGTGTGGAGTGTGCTCTGGGTGGGATCGGTAAAGTGCGTTTAGCTTTCTGATAGCAAATCTGAAAACATTTAACGATCCACCTGGCTATTCCCGCTTTGGAAATGGGGTTGCCCTTGTGCTGAGCTGAAAAGGCAACGAATAGTTGTTGTGTCTTCCTAAATGGTTGCGTTCTGTCAATATAGTACATCAACGCCCTCTTAACGTCCAAGGTATGGAGCATTCTTTCCGCTACCGTTTCCGGATTTGGAAAGAATGCGGGCAGTTCAATTGTCTGATTGACGTGAAATTGTGACACCACCTTCGGAAGGAACTTGGGGTTAGTGCGGAGCACCACCCTGTTAGAATGAACTTGAATAAATGGCTCTTGGATTGTGAGCGCCTGTAGCTCACTAACACGTCTGAGAGACGTGATAGCAATGAGGAAAGCCACTTTCCATGTCAGGAATTGAATCTCACATGAATGTAGAGGCTCAAAGGGTGGACCCATCAACCTAGTGAGGACCACGCTGAGATTCCATACTGGAGCGGGTGGGGTCCTGGGAGGAATGACCCGCTTCAGCCCTTCTAGAAAAGCTTTAATGGCAGGCACCCTGAAAACAGAGAGGTGCTGCCTGTTTTGAAGATAAGCTGCTATGGCTGACAAGTGTATTCGAATGGAAGCGTACGCTAGATTGCATTTGTAAAGATGTAACAAGTAGCAAATGATGTTTGGAATGGATGCATCCAGCGGATTTATGTTATGCTCTGTACAGTAGATGACAAAACGCTTCCATTTCGCTGCATAGCAAGCTCGGGTAGTGGGCTTTCTTGCCTCTCTGATGATGTCCATGCATTCAGGAGGCAAATTAAGGTAGCCAAACTCTAGGACTTCAGGAGCCAGATCGCCAGATTGAGCTGTTGCGGGTCTGGATGCTGAATGTCGCCATGGTTCTGCGTCAAGAGCCTGGGTGTGAGGTGCAGCCTTTGATGCGGTACCACGGAAAGTTCTAGAAACGTGGTGTACCATGGTTGGCGTGCCCACGTTGGAGCAACCAGGATGAGCGTCATCGAGTGTTGCTTTAGCTTTCTTGCCACCAGCGGAATGAGAGGTGCTGGGGGAAAAGCGTACGCAAATCTGCCTGACCAGTTCATCCATATCGCATTGCCTTGCGATTGTGGGTGAGGGAACCTGGCGGCAAAGCTTTGGCATTTTGCGTTTTCCTCTGTGGCAAACAGGTCTATCTCCAGATGACCCCACTGCTGGAAGTACGGGCGGAGTACTGATGGATGTATCTCCCACTCGTGCATTTGATGGCTGTACCTGCTGAGCAGATCCGCCATCTGGTTGTCCTTGCCCGGAAAGTGTTCCGCCATGAGGAAGATGTTCCTCTGAATGGCCCACTTCCACATGCTCTGAGCCAGATGAGACAGCTGTGGAGAGTGCGTACCCCCCTGCTTCTGGATGTAGTACATGGCTGTCATGTCCGTCCGGATCAACACGACCTTGTTGCACAAATGTACTTTGAAGGACTTTAACGCCAGAAAGATCGCCATCAACTCCAGACAGTTGATGTGCATCTTCTTTTGCTGTGTCGTCCATAGTCCCTGCACCGTGTAGTGGAGCACATGAGCCCCCCAACCTTGGAGAGATGCGTCCGTCGTGAGGATGATCTGTGGTACAGGCTCTTGGAACGGTCGGCCTTTGCAAAGGTTGTGTGGATTCCACCAATGCAGAGAGTTGTATGCCCGACCGGTCACCAACACTAGGTCTTTCAACTGTCCATGAGCCTGCGTCCACTGATGCGCTAGACATTCCTGGAGCGGACGCATATACAGTCTCGCGTGCGGGACTATGAAGATGCAGGAGGCCATCATGCCTATCAACTGCATAAACACTCTCGCTGGGAGTGAGTGATGGGGTCTGAACCTCTGGATTAGCGACTGGATGTTGTGGATCCTCGCTGGGTTTGGCTGTGCTTTGGCAGCCAGAGTATTTATGGTCGCGCCCAGATACTGCCGCACGTGGGCTGGCTGGAGGTGCGACTTTGGATAGTTTAAGGAGAACCCCAGACTGTGAAGGAGGTGAATAGTGTGGGACATGTCCGCGGCGCACTGTTGTTCCGATTTGGCCTGAACGAGCCAGTCGTCTAGGTAAGGGTAGACATGTATGTTCTGTCTCCTGAGGTGCGCCGCCACGGTCGCCAGACACTTTGTGAACACTCTGGGGGCAGTGGTCACTCCGAAGGGTAGGACCTTGAACTGGTAATGCCTGTTCTGTATGGTAAACCTGAGGTACTTCCTGTGGGCTGGGTGGAGTGGTATGTGAAAATAAGCATCCTTGAGGTCCAAGGTTGCGAGGAAGTCTCCCTGGTTTAGTAGTGGAAGAACCTGTTGTAGCGTCAACATGTGAAAATGTTCTGAGAGTATGTATAGATTGAGGGGGCGTAGGTCCAGAATGGGTCTGAGTGAGCCGTCCTTCTTTGGTATTAAGAAGTACAGGGAATAAACCCCTGTGCCTTCTTCTTCCACTGGCACGAGCTCTATTGCTCCTTTTTGCAGCATTACGAGAACCTCCTGCTGCAACAAGTGCAAGTGCTCTGCTGACATAGGACGTTGTCTTGGGGGTATGTTGGGGGGAGTGGACGTCAACTCCAAACAATACCCGAACTGGATAAGCTCCCTTACCCACCTGTCTGTGGTGATGTTTCTCCAGACTGGCAGGAACCGCTGGAGTATCCCCCCCGACAGGTGTTGGATGGTCGGGGGGCAGTGACAGGGAGTCACTGTTTGTTGGCAGCAGAGGAACGGGAAGTATTGTTGCCTCTGCCTCTGCCCTTGGCGCTGTTTCCTCTGTAACCACCTCTATTCTGTTTGGGGTAAGAGGCCTGGGCGCCTCCTCTATGGAAACTTGTCTGCTGTGCCAAGTGCCCTCTGGCAACACCTCTTGCACTTGAGCGACGAAAAGTGTTGCCCCTGTATTGCTGAGACTGAAGTGCACCCATGGACTTAGCCGTCTCAGTGTCTTTTTTAATCTTCTCAAGGGTGGTGTCAACTTCCGGGCCAAACAGTCTGTCTGGATTGACGGGTTGGTTGAGGATAGTTGTTTGGATCTCGGGCTTGAACCCTGAGATGCGGAGCCATGCCTGACGTCTCAACATAACACCAGTGTACACCGCCCGTGCAGCTGTATCTGCAACATCAAGCGCACATTTAATCGCAGCATTAGAAATGAGCTTGCCCTCTTGGATCAACATTTCAGCTCCTTCTTTGAACTGGTCTGGAAGGTGTTGCAAAAGTGTTCCAAGGTGTCATAATGCGCCCTATCATATCTAGCCAACAGGGCTTGTGTATTGGATATGCGCCATATGTTTGCTGCCTGCGCTGCCACCCTTTTGCCCCCTGCCTCTAGCACTTTAGGCTCTTTGTCCGGGGGAGGAGCTTCACCCGTCGTCTGTGAATTCGCCCTCTTGCGGGCATTGGAGACGACCAAAGAGTCTAGAGGCAACTGGCCTCGAATATAAGCAGGGTCCCCAGGTGCCGGTCTGTATTTCTTCTCTATACGTGGGTTGACCACCCGTGCCCTGGTGGGTTCCTTGAAAATGTCAGTGGCATGTTTGAGAACCCCTTTAAGCATTGGCAGTGTTTTAACAGTCTTTTCCGATGCAGAGAATGTATCAAACAAAAAGTCAACTTCCACAGGGTCGGCATGCATCTCCACCTTGTGATTGGCAGCCGCCCGTTCAATTAAGGCATTAAATGCCGCTGAGTCTTCAGTAGGAGAAGTTTTTATTCCATAAAGCTGTGGGTCACCAACCACATGTTGGTCACCCTGGTCACCAGTGTCTATCCATGAGTCCTGCTGCTCATCAGGGTCATTATTGGCAGGGAAGTTATACTCTTCATTATGTTCATTACCATCCCCATCTGAGTAAGTGGGTGAAGGTGTTGTACTCCTCCTAGGCTGTTGAGGAATGGGTTCCACAAGCTCTGGAGTATCTGGTGCAGGCCTTTTCTTTTTCAGAGGGATTACATAGGAGTCCACCGGCTGGGATGTAATTTTCCTCTTGTAGAGCATTAATTTGCCTGTGTCGGCGTCGATAAAATGCTCCGATTCTTCGTCCCGCGAAAGTGGTCGAGCAGAGCTACCAGCAGTCTGCCGCAGCCCCTCCGAGTCACCGTGCACCGTACGCGGTGCGAAAGCCTTCGGCGGCAGAGTATAGAGGATTGGCGTTGAAGTTTTCTTCGGCGGAACAGCCGTCGTCGGTACCGAGGGCGTTTTCGGCTCCGACGTCTTGTCCCGTATCCTCTTCAGGGAGTCCGCGACCTGCTTAGTAAAAGAAGCGGACGGCTTTGTCGATCCGACCGAGGGCCTCGATCCTCCACCAGGTGATGATCCGAGCGTCGACGACTTCTGTTTGGGCGCGGACGCACCCTCGACAGCAAGGGCCCGGTCCCCTGTGTCGCTCTTCGGCGTCGACGCCGCTGGCTTCGGATCGGCAGATTTGTCCCTTTGCGTCGTGGTTGCAGACTTCGGCTCGGCGGCCTTTGCCGACGCCACTTCGACTGGCCGTTTGCCTGTAGGCGCGGTAGTATTGGGTGAAGGTTTCTCGACAGTCTTCTTCTACGCCGACTCCACGACCTTACCTGACACATGCTCGACGACCTTCTTCGAGCCGGGCTCTTTGGCCCCTTTGTGTGCCTTTTCGTGTTTGACTGCCTTTTTCGGCTGCGAAGCCTCCGAAGACGACGGTTTCGAAGTTGACTCTGCCGTCTTCGGTTGCGATGGTGTGTCGGCCATTTTAGAAGAAGTCGAAGCCGATGGTTTCGGTTTCGTTTTCTGTAATGGAGGCTCCTCCGAAATGTCTGTAGCCGGGCCAGAAGGCGGGGCCGAGGACTTAGGTTGAGGGTCGTGGGTAAGGCCGAGTGGCGATCCCGTGACCTGAGCCTTAGTTATTGTACGGACGGGGCATAGCTCTTCCTCCGAGCTATCTTCCGCGGCCCCATAAACTTCCTCGTCGTCCCCTACCTCCTCGACGTATTCGTCCAGGTCCAGGCCCTCAACGGCTTCTCCGTAGTCGGCCTCGACCTCCGCCGACGGAGGCGAAATCTGAAGCTGAAGCTCTTGCTCGTCTGCTTCGGGGTCGTTGAAGATGTCCACAGGTGCCGGTGCCGATCGCTGGGCCTCGAGGCGCGCCACGCGCCGAATCTTAAGCGTCTTCTTCGACCTGAACTTCGAACAGGCCATACAGTTGGCCTCGTTGTGGTCCGGCGACAGGCACTTGTTGCATACAGGATGGACGTCGATGTGTGGGTACTTCGAACCGCACACGGGTCACTTTTTGAACGGACTTCGGTCCATTGTAGTTTCGTCGGGGTCTTGCTGCGTCGACAGGGCCTCGATGACCGAAGAGTCAGCCGACTCTCCAGATATCCGACTCGAAGAGTTGGAACTAACACGAGACCGAACGCGAACAATACCGACGAGGTACCGAAGGCCTTTTGGCCTTAAAGAAATTGTTTTATCGATTCCGAACAGGAGACGTCGAAATCACATCCGAACCCAATGGCGGAAAAAAACAATCTGGGGATGGAGTCGATGCCCATGCGCACTGTAGTCCAGGGGAGGAGCCACCTATCTCGTGATACTTCGAAGACTCTTCCAGGACAACAATGTGCAATCATCCGGACCCAACACTAGGCGGCGATCTATGCAATAGATATGAATTTAGCAGCCCACATGCCTCGAACAGTCGGTTCCGCCCCAGCAGCGCAGGGCCGGCCGGGTGCAGAGGTAGGTAGGCCCAATGATATCCAATGGGGGAAACGGGGCCTTCGGTTGGTGGCTGCTGGCTAGCAGGCCACGCGGCTGTGGGAGCTGGGCTCCTGGTCACTTGCTCAGGGCAAGGGGGGGGAAGTAGTGTAGGACAAAGGTGGCACAGCCAGCGGCACTCGGGTGGCTGGGTGCAGGGTGCTCTTGAGCCGTCGGGCACTCAATGTTATTCAGTGAGAAAGGTCAATAAGGAACAAAGGCTGCAGGCTCGGTGACGGAGACTCTCCAGGGGCGACCAGCACTTCGAGAGGTAAGTTGAAATCTTGGAGCACAGGTAGGTACCCCAAAGGGAGGCACAGGGGGCTGTAGGGCGCCGGGTGCAGGGGTGTCTTTGGGTGTCGGAAAAGCTTACCCTTGGCTGGTCGTGGTTGGGGTGGCCCCTGGTTCTAAGTCTGCAGGCGTCCGCTGGTTCGTCGAGGAGGGTCTTTGGGCACTGGACTTCGGGTCCCAGTCGCCGGGGGGACGTCCTCATGGTCTTGGTTTGGTTGGGCCCGGCCCGGGCTCGGCGGGTGCAGAGTGGGCTGGTCCGGAGCTATCTGGTTGGCACCAGGTGGGTTGTTGCAGCAGAACCTCTGCTGATGGGAGTCCCAGTCTTTAAGAGGGTCAAGGCAGGCAGGTCCTCTGGGTGTCCCAAGGTTGCTGTCCGCAGGAGTCGCCGGGATTAGGCAGGAGCAGGTTCCAGGATCGACAGGCCGGTAGGGCGGGGCCCAATTCAGTTGTTGTCGTCCTGTTAGCAGCTGCATGGCGGTGTTCTTCTTTTTGATCTTCTTTCTTCTTTTCGTATCGGGATCTGAGGAAGGAAGGTTCACGGAGCCCCTAAATACTGAATTTAGGGGCGTTACAGGTAGGGCAAGGACAGGGACCAATGGGTCCCTGTCCCGGGGTGAGTACACCCCCTGGCCTGCTCCTCTCTTGTGGGAGGGGGGCAGGAGCCTAGCTGGGATTGGGCAGGGATCCCCATCTACAAGATGGCCAGAGCCTGGGGTCGTGCTTCACCTCGTCTCCCCCACCTGAGGGGTGGGGTTGGCACAGGCTGGCCCCCCCCTTCCTGACTTAGTTTTTCCCGCCAGTCTTCCTGCCAGAGTGGGGGTTAGAACTGGTGGGGGCCAGTTGCTGGGTACAGCAAATGGTCTGGAGAAGCTCACAGAGGCGGCATGCCTTTGAAGCTTCCCCCTGCCCATCCTGGGGGAGGAGACCTAGCACCTCGCCCAGGATGTGCATTGTTGCAGGCCCAGGAGAGCGGGGCTTTCCACCCAGGGGTCCAGCAACATGTCTGCTGTGTGGCAGCCTCTGCAGCCACTCAGCCCAGACGTGGATTGTAGGTTAGGTTTTCAGAGGGTATCTCTAAGATGCCCTATGGTGCATTGTACATTAAACCCCACACTGGCATCAGTGTGGATTTAATGTGCTGAGAAGTTTGGTACCAAACTTGTCAGTCTTCAGTGTAGCCATTATGGTGCTGTGGAGTTCGTAATGACAACCTCCCAGCACCATATACTCTTGCACCATATACTCTTAATGGCATCACTGCACTTACAGTGCCCCGGAATGGCCCGGGGTACTGTAGGGGCACAGGGCTCCTGCACACCTCTGGCATAGGACACCCAGCTAGAGGGGTGACTGAAGTATGCTAGGGCAGTGGGTTCTGTGGGCATGGCACACATGGATGTGTTCCATGTTGATTCTTGGTTTAGTCCCGTACTTAGGTACTCAGCCTGCAAAGGCAGTGTGTGGGTGCCAGAGTACAGGGCCCCTGAGGGTGGCACAATAAGTGCTGCAGCCCTCAGGGGTCTTCTCTGGTCACCATGCAATGGTGGCCAGAGATGCCAATTGGATTTTTAGTTTCAGCACAGTTTTAGGGAAGGAACACAGGCCCTGGTTACCTGGTTGGCAGGAACCCAGGGCACACTCAGTCAAAGCACATCAGCAGTTCAGAAAAAAGTGGGGGCATACCAAGGCAAGAAAGATGGCACTTTCTCACAGCGCTGGTAAGGCCGAAGGAGAGCACGGTAAACTGAAAGTGCTCGAGACCTACCGTAAACCACAGGTAACGCTGGTGGGCCGGCAGGACGGGGATGTGGAAATATGCGTCCTGCAAGTCCAACGCTACCATCCAGTCTTCTGGGTCCAGGGCAGCTAGGACCTGAGCCAAAGTCAGCATCTTGAACTACTCCTTCCGGAGGAAGCCGTTGACGCTCCATAGGTCCAAGATAGGGCGTAGGACTCCTTTGCCCTTCTTGGGTACCAGAAAGTAGTAAGAATAGCAACCACGTCCTACTTCTGGCCCAAGAACGCGCTCGACGGCCCTCTTGGCCAAGAGAGTCGTAACTTCCTCCTGGAGAAGTCGCAAATTATCCCCCAACATGCGGTGGCATGGCTGGAGGGGTCGCCTCGAAGGGGAGGGAGTAGCCCCTTCGGACGATTTGCAGCACCCACCTGTCCGATGTGATGGAGCGCCAGTGAAGGAGGTGATGGCGAACCCTGCCCCCCACTGGCGTCGAATGGGCCGGAAAATTCGGACTAGCAGGATTTTGAGGCAGATGCTGCGGGGGAGGGTGTGGACTGACCTTGCCAGTGTCCCCCGGCACCGCCACGGCAGTTACCACGTCCGCGTTGAGGTTGATTCTGCGGCCTGTGGCTAGCTGGACGTGAGGGGGCGCCCCTTCCTTGGCCACGAAAGGGACGAAAGGCGGAAGTTTGCTGGCGTTAGCCGAGGCCCAAGGACTTGGCCGTAGCCCTGGAGTCCTTGAAACACTCCAGCGCACTGTCCGCCTTGTCGCTAAAGAGGCGACGGCCATCAAAGGGCATGTCCATAAGGGAAGCTTGGACATCGCCCGAAAAGTTGGCGGACCTCAGCCAGGCATGGCGGCGAACCGCCACCGTCGGTGCAATCGCCCTGCCTAGCGAGTCCGTGGTATCAAGTCCACACCGAAGGGAATAGCGTGCTGCATCCCTTCCCTCTGCAAGGGCTTGGGTAAGCTTTGCCTGGACCTCCGCCGGGCACTGCGGCAGCACTTCCGCAACCGTATCTCACAGAGAGTGGGAGTAACGGCCCATATAGCAGGCGGTGTTGACAGACCGCAACCCCAAACTCAGTGAGGAGAACAGTTTCTTGCTGAACTGGTCGTACCTTTTGGATTCCTTGATCGGGAAAGGCGGACAGGAAAACGGCCCGGGAGGTAGAGGCCTGGATCACCAGGCTCTCCGGGGTGGGGTGAACGGACAGGAAACTGGGGTCGCCCGGAGCCGGCGTCAGGCCATGTTCCGATCTACAGGGAGGCCTGTAGAGGGCTTGGACCAGGTGCCCAACAGAACGTCAGTGAGGGATTTGTTGAACGGCAGGAGAGGCTCCGAGGAGCTTGCCTGCGGTTTGAGCACCTCAGTGAGGAGGTTAGTCCTCACGGCCGCGACTGGGAGTTCAAGAGCCAAGGCCTTGGCTGCCCTAGTCAACACCACGCTGTAAGCAGCCCCCTCCTCCATAGCCACGGTAGGAGGGGAGACAAATCCAGTGTCGGGTGAAGTGTCCAAACCACTGGCCTCCCCCAGTTCGTCTGCCCAGTCCTGGCTTAACTGGCACTGCAGTACCAGAGGGTCCTCAGACCCCTCCCAATCCCCCTCGTCATCCATTTCCTGAAAGCCAGGAATAAATGATGGAGCCGGATCATCGGTGAAGGGTTTACCAATCGGCGTCGAAGACGGCGCCGGTCCGACTCCGGATCCTGGGTGGGGATCGGGGACGACGCTGTCCGGGGACGGCGTCAACACCCTTGGTGACGGCGCCGACGGAGGGGTCGTAAGGTCGACCGGCGACGTCACGGAACAAGGCCTGGATTCTGAGGGGCCCTGCAGCGTCAGGACCGGAGTCGTCAACGGCACCAGGGCCAAAGTACACGACGACGACTGAGCCGCCGGCCCGCTTGGGCTCCCATACGGACCCGAAGGCGCCTCGGCGGGACCAGACGGAGGAAAGCGCGACCTCATGGCCTTGAGGAAGGCGCTAATCTCCTCCGGCGTCACGTTTAGCCCAGGGACCGGCGGGTGTGGAGCTGGACGCGGCGCTTGCGGCTCCGTCTCCCGAACCCCCGGCTGCATTGCGCGAGCGTAGTCAGAAGAGTGGTGTCGCTTCTTCGACTTCTTGTACCTCGACTTACCTGAGGACTTGGAGCCCGACGAGTGGTGTCGACTCGCCGAGCTGTGACGACTATGGCCCCACGACCGGTCCCTCGACCTCCTCCTGGTCTGGGACCTCGAGCGGCGCGGGGACGACTGCCGGAGCTTGAGGCGCTTACGGGACCGCTCCCGCCTAACCTTCAACATCCAGGCCCGGAAGTCGGGGCACGACTTGTCATCGTGGTGGGCCCCGAGGCAGTAAAGGCACCGACGGTGGGGTTCGGTAACCGACATCAAGCGGTTACAGTCGTCGCAGGGATAAACCCGGGCATCCCTATCGGCACCAGAGTCTAGGATCGACTCGAGAAGATCCAAAAGAGATCGAAAAAGTTAGTAAAAAATTGACTAGGAGTACTGCTCTTCCCGGATCTGCGTTTGCTGGCGCGGAAAAAAGAAAAACTGACGTCAGCGTGCGAGGGCGGGGTCTAAGTACTTCGTCTACGTCATCCCGGTGACTTCGACGCCGGACGAGGAGCCGCAGACGACGCCTACGGACGCGCAGGGGTACTGCTATGCAAAACTTTCTGGATCCAGTCTGAAGCTTGGGGATATTCTAAGGTAAGGAATCTAACACTAATCTGTTTCTTTCAGATACACAAGAAACTCTTGGCTATCTCTAGCAATTATGGTAGCACTACATGGGGCCAACGGACACAGAGATGAATCCAGTACCAAAGCACAGGGGGGAATGCCTTGTGATGTGATGCAAAGTAGGCCCTACAAGTAACACCACACCATGAGAGAGTAATGCACCGGACCATTCATATTAACTAAACACTAGCAATTAACAACCATCACTGCAACAGAGACTGAAACTGCTTGCATCATTTGTTTACCACACACACAGTGCAAGCAACGTGTACATCTTCATATGGAGAATTGCATATACTTACCATCTAGTACACATTAAAATTGAAATCCAACAGCATGTTTCTACATTAAAAATTATGTGCAGAGAGCTAACATTGCAATAATGAAACATTAACAAAGAAATTATCAGTATGACAGACACCGGATATGACCAAGCCACAGTTCATTTTCAAAACAGACAAAAAACATGAATCTTTACACAACCAGCACTGCTTAAACAGTGCTTACTAACATAGAACTAGTATCAAACAGCCAATTTACAGGTTTCACTATAACATCACATCGTAAATAAATGTGAAATTATAAACCCTTAAAATATAATATGAATTACCACCACTGAAAGCATGATTACACACCATGCACAACACCCAACTGTTATGTAAGTGCAACATCTTTGATAATGATGGGTAGGTAACTCAAACTGGCAGGCTAACGCCATAAACCAAGGTATTGTTTGCTTGCTCTCAAAGCATTCATCGTCCCAATGCAAAGTAAAATGTGTATATGAACTGCTTCTTCACCCTAAATATCTGGAACATCTGATGATATCCATCTCACTCCTTTTCTGGAACTGCAATTCCATAACAGTGGTCTACTCGCTTCAATACAGAGCAGCTCTCCTCAATAGTCCCTCACTTACCACAACGTAGAAATTTATTTTGATCATGCTACAGAATTAAAGAACAACAAACAAGCAATATCCTTTAATAATGATATCAACTAGGCATGGCTGATTGTTCAATTTATAGCTACTCAAGTATAGGGAGCTGGCTCCTGGCACTATAGCGTCAAAATTCTTTGCAAAGGAATGTGACTTAATACATGGAATGGATGTTTTTAAAATTATATGTTGATGCAAATAGCGATTGATACATTAAATCATATGACTGAACATAAATCTGATTGGGCAGCTGTGACAACGCCTATGAGAAAAGGCAAAGAGGGACGTAGGATTTTACACGCTTACAGTAGCCTTGAAAAAGCAAAAAAACATTTGCAAAACACACAAGATATTTGGATATCAAATATAATTCAATAAATATCTCGACTGATCTCTGAAATAATGGGCATAGCCAGATACCAACCATTAATTTGTTGGGCTGCAAGAATTGAGAAAAAATTGACAGTCGAGGCCCTATGAGGCTGAAACACACCCAAAAGGGATGTGATCCAGCAGTTCATTAGACTGTCCCTTTAGGTGCAAGGCAGGAATGAATTCCACATGATTAGCTGTCTAGGAGCACCGAAAAACTAATAATATATGGAAAACATGCATGGTGTATTAAGAAGTTCTGGAGAATCGACTCATTTTTAAATAACGTTTTATTCATAGGGGACATAGCTTCTCCAAGTAAAATACAAAAGACTGTAAGAGCCTTAAAAGTGTGGTCTGGCACAGTGCTACATTTCATCAAAATCTTACCCTTTTTGAAGGCATATCAAGTCATGCAAGCTTTGTTACAAGAACGTCTGCAATAATCTACAATCGGGCAATGATTTCTGGACTATGTTTTTGCTATGGATCAATTGATACTGTTAAAAACTATATAGGGTTAGTTTTTAAATTCATAAACTTGATTTTATAAACCACTTCAAAAACGTTATCCATATTCCTCTTCATGTTTTACTTAGCTGTCCGATTTCTTTTGATAAGGTCTCATCAACTTTTCTCCTACGTTTGTCCTACTAAAAATCAAAACAAAATTCAGTCACAATGCATTACTCACTTTTTCAGTTTCTCCCCCACCCCTGGTGACATCATAGGCCTTCCCAGTTTTTCTCTCAAAGGAGATTCAGATCTGCTACGACTTCTTGAGATGCTTGGACTCTGGCTGCTCCGACTGCTACTTCGATACCTATCTGATGGTTTGTCACTGCGCCTGTGCCATTCTGTCGACCGTGAATGACTCCTAGGGAGAAAGTGATTACATTACCATAGGCTTAACCCTACGGAAAACGCATTTTGTACTCAAGAAGGCGGCAATCGTAATGCAGAATGATACAAATTAATATAATTATGGCATTCAAATGGACATTCACCTTTTTGCAAAATGTAGCTGCTCTATTAAATTTCCATTTAAAGTAGTCATGATCTAGCTGAAGCACCTAGTAACCTACGATCACTCAGGTCTCCAACGAGAAAAAAGGACACTGATGAACTATCTTAATAGCCTCGCGGAAAGCGGAACAGCAAAAACAAGGTGGTGTCAGAATGCGTACCATGCATTTGATTTACAGCGACTAGAAGAGGTCAGGCTATGTTTTGAATATTCATATTTAGAAATTAAAATCTATTCCTCAAATATCCATAGTAATGGCAAAGTGAAAAACGAGCATTAGCAAAGACAATAGATCTTGCCTTTGAAAGTAAACAGTAAAATTCTTGCCAATTTAACTGTCAAAGCAGTTAAGCATTATCAAAAATAAGCAAAACAGTGTGCTGTGATGGTGAAATGCATCAGTAAAAAAAGCCAAAATAAGTACAGTGTCAAGAAGTAAGTGTGAGAAAGTGCCCTCTTTCTGCATGGTTGCCCCCACTTTTTGCTGAACTGCTGATGTACTTTGATGAGTTTGCCCGGGGCTCCTGCCAATCAGGTACCCAGGGCCTATGTTCTTTCCCTAAAACTGCATTGAAGACCAAACCCAACTGGCACTCTCTGGCCACATGTCAGTCTCTGGTAAATAGTACCACAGGTACTGAGGGCACTGTGCCCAGGGAAGGCCTCGAAGGGCTACAGCACTTATTGTGCCACCCTTAGAGGCCCTGTACCTTCACACTTGCACCCTGCCTTGTCAGGCTGCGTGTTCTGGTGCAGAACAAAGTGAAGACTCAACATAGCACACATCCCTGTGTGCCATGCCTACAACCCACTGCCCTGGCATAGATCAGCCACCCCTCTAACTGGGTGCACTATACCAGTGGTAGGGTACAGGTGCATGAGCCCAGTACCCCTACAGTGTCTAAGCCAATTCTTAGACACTGAAAGTGCAGTACTGCCATTAAGAGTATATGGTAATTTGTCATTACGAGCTCCACAGTACAATAATGGCTTTACTGAACACTGAGAAGTTTAGTATGAACTTCTCAGCACATTAAACGCACATTGATGTCAGTGTGGCATTTAATAAAAAATGCACACTGAGGGCATCTTGGAGATGCACCCTGAAAAGCGACCTAACACTAGTGTGCAGGCTGTGTGGCTGCCAGGCACACTTAAGACCTGCTCCTGCTCCACAGAGAAGGGAGGCTATGACCACACCGGCTCCTGTTGCGTGGTGGGTGGTGGCTGCCCGGAAGGCAAGTCCTGGGGACCCCTTGAGGGCCTATTATACTCTCCTTGTTGCTGCAATCCCCTGGCTTCCCAACATCTACTATTCTGGGCCTTCTGGTGCAGGGCACCGGGTGCTGCTTGCCCCCTTAATGGCTGCCTTGAGTTGCTCCCAGGGGGTTCCTGATCTGACCTCACCTCAGTAACTTGGCTCACTGGCCTCACTGCTCCTGGCTATCCTCGGACAAGTGGCAACCAAAGATTCACAGGAACAAATGGTCAGTGTGACCCTAAGCTAGCTTCCAACGCTGGTTTGCTCCATCCTATGGCCGCTATCCTGCTGGTTGGTAACCATCTTAGGCCCGCAGCACATCCGTAATAATAAATGAAGCTTGCCTGGGCGCTGCCATCGCCCCCTCTCATCTGTCCCGCCTGAGTACGGAGCCACCATTCCAGAAGCCTTTTTAGACATGATGCAGTGACCCAAAGCAGCACAAGTTATCATTTGAAAAGTCCAAAGCCAATGAAGCGCCAGAGTCTGTGCCTGATAAGGAGGCGGGTGCGGTTGGGGTTCCAACACCAGACAACTGTCTGGCATCAATGCTATTATGGTGGAGCTGCATGCTGGATTCTGCGCCATCGATGCAAAGTTCAACACCCTCGCAGGCCACCAGGATCGCATTAGGAAAGCCTTTGTATAGACAAAACACTTTGCTTAGATGGTGCGGGACAGCACATTTCTGGCCTAGACAAGTTTCTGACCACCCGAGGAGAGAGCAATTGCTCTCAGAGGTCGGAAACAATGCCTGCTCTAGGTGGAAGGGTTTACACCTCCTCCACACAGGAACTACATTTCAGGGCTGGAAGCTTCAAAGGCCCTACCGCCCTTGTTATGCGACCCAGGCTTTTCCAGATAGTGGATATGCCATCACCCCTGTCCTGACCCTACATTTTGGCTGCAAGATAGGTGGGAAAACTAGTAAGATTAGGAGGTGTGCCTCCCCTAACCACACCTAAGTTGGACTAGCTGATACGCACACCCTCGTTTCAAATTCCTCCATCTTGTTTTGGATGGAATTAGCCTTCTAGGGTCATGGTTATGCCCACTTCCCGCAGGAAGTGGTCATATAGAGGACGCAGACATCCTAAAGGTAGGTAGACCATTGACTACTGCCTGGCACTCCCCTTTAACACCCCTATATTGAGTTTTCAGATGGCACCCCTAAACCTAAGAAATCAGATTCAACGGATCTAGAGAAGGAGGACAAAGAGTCACAGCCTGGCAAGAACTGCAGAAGAGCAGAGAACATTTGGTGCAAAAACCTGCTTGCTACTCTCTCAACAATCGTGACAGAGTGATTATCCTGCTAGCTGGGGAACTACCAAAGCCATGGGTAGCCTGTCAGCACTTCAAAAGTAAAAACAAAAAACAGAGGTAAGGAGAGCAAGAAAGGATCAGGCGGTGGAGGGAGCAAATCAACTCTGCTGAGGGAGCAATTGAGGAGCGTGGAAATGAGGTTTAATTTCTTAAAAACAATAAAAAAGATTCAGGGATGCGAGAAAACCTTCCTTATAATAGCAAGGTGTGTGTGTCTTTTTAGCAGATGCATTATTGTTTTTAAAGAAACAAGGCTAAGCAGTGTTCTTTATCGCAGGTTTCTGTGCATGCCTGGTGTTCACTTCTGAATTGGTTCAGAAGGAATTAAGTGAACCTGTTGGATTTCAGACTTAGACCAAGGCAGGGAGAATTCAGCCTTTCCCTGAAATGAAAATCAGCCCCACCCCCCCAAAAAAAAGCACTATGTGTGATCATTACTGTTACAACAAATTAAAGCCTGTGATGAGATTTTAAAAGAAGCTCGCCTAAGATGTTTTAGCTATTTTTAGCTATTTCATATATCCATTTCTATTATTCCATATTCAGCACTGGTTGTTTTGGGAAATATCTGAAGAATGTTAAACTGCTGTAGAAGCTGTGTGAGCAGATGTAATTCCTGTGCTATAGGGGATATGGAAGTAGAACTGTTACTTCTTTTGTAAGTGCTGTGTAAACAGGAAAACCATTTCTGTTACAGGGGATGTGTGCAAAAATGTACCACGTCTGCAGTGGGGTATGTGTGGACCGGTGTACCACCTCTATTGTATATGTTGTGTGGACCGGTGTGCCATCTCTCCTGTTGAGAATGCTTGAGAAGATGTACCACTTTTGTTGTAGGTGCTGTGTGGACAGATGTACCATCTTTGCCATAGGGGATGTGGGGGTGGGTGTACCACCTATCCTGTATGTATACCACACCTCTGTTGTAGGGGATAAGTGGATTCAAGAATGGGTCGAGCCACACTTACAAATCTCTGCCTTAGGCCAGTTGGTGTCCTATATGTTGGCTACTGTTCTTTTCTGATCCTTCTGCTTTAGCACAGTGTTGCTGTATTGGGGACTAGTTTACTACTTTAGTTAAACCTTTATGACCATCAATGAAGATCCTAGGACCTACAAGAAACAATTAATTACTTGTGTTCTTGGTTCTGAACCAAAGACATCTTCACTGAAGTTATAAATGACGTTGTCAGAGTCATGATGTTGGATAAGGGTCAGCAACGTTAATTACAATTCAATCCAATTCCTCCGGTAAAAAAAATTACGGACTATGACAGGCAACTGTCAATACATGGAATCATGGGAAAGTAATCTAGACGTCTCTTAGAGGCCCAGGGTGCTTTTTTACGCCTACTAATGCAAAGACCTTCTTTTTCCTTCCCTGTCGAAAAGCTAGACGGTATTTTACGCTATGTTGCTACAACATACTTTTGTTAGATGGTTTATTTTTTGAATAAAGATAATTTAAGGAAAAAAACAGTTGCTGACAAGACTTTGGAAGGTGCACTCTAGCACTGGTTATGCCAATTTTCGTACCCATTTTTATAAATGAGTGCATGATTTAAGTGTTCCAGGTCCCCTTATGTAGAGGGGACTCAAATGAAGATTACTATGATGCAGACCTAGGAATAAGAATAAGTAAACATATCTCACGGACTTCAATAACTAAATAAATTACACTGCAATCAGTCGCTCACAACTAGCTTATAAGAATAATAGGGTCTTGTGAATACCTGGATCTGTGGCGAGAGTCATAGCGTCTGCTGCGGTCTGTGGAATCCGATCGGGAATGGCGGCGTCCATCCCTTGACCCCCCACCTGAATAACGCCGACTACTGCTCTGTGAGCGGGAGTACCTCCTAGACCTTGAACCAGAGCGAGAGTGCCTGTTAGATCTATGATGCCCGCTTGTCCTGTGGGATCGGGAACTAGACCGAGAACTTGAAGAGGATGAGGAGGAAGAAGGAGAAGTAGACTGCTTCCTAAAACAGAGAGGAAAGAACAGACAACATATTAAAAGAATGACATGAAAGTGGGATTAATGGGGCTAAAGTGTAAAAGGAGGTTCTTTAGCATTTTACTCTGATTACCTTCCTCAAGTGTCACAGACATACATGAAGCAGAGCAGGGGCCGAATAGTCAGGTTCCTGATAACGAAGTTCTATATTTGTTCCACAATAAATAGGTTTAGAATCTCAAACCATGTATTTCCCAAAGCAGATGAATGAGAATGGGCCTAAATTAAGATGTGCTGCATCTAAGATGATGGCTGAATCCCAGACTAAGTGATTAGAGAAGTTAATAAAATAAATTTGCAGGGCCATAAAACGCTGAATTCAATACAGTTTACATGTTCTCATCGCCCCCACACTTCCACTATTTACTCCTTCCTTAACTCATCTTAAATAGCAAACTATTCGAAGGGCAGATTATTTTAATTATTCGCGCATGTGCTTTCAATGCAAACTTAATTGGAGCATGGATCTAAAAAAAACCATAGTTACATTTCAGACATGCTGCAATGCGGTGTTAAGATTTGCACATAGATTAGGCACACAACCAATAACAGCTATTTTACAAATGTACAGGCAGAAAGCAGCCACTGCCACTTAATGGAGTAGGGATCTGGGGATGGCAAAGCTAAGGAACTCCAGGTAACCGAAAATAACTACCTATGAACTGATCCTATTGTATTTGGAATTGGGTATACAACCAATTTACGACCAAGGTTTCCTCTAATCAACCTTGTACTGGATTCGACCAAATAGGGCCCCACCTTTCCATAGTTTACCTGAAATCAACTCTGGAAAAGCTGACAGTAAAAGGGACAAAAGTCATTATCTGGGGAAGGCATGGAAGCAGACTTAATGAACTGAATCTCAGCCATCCATGGAATGACCCAGGCCAAATTATTGCTGACAGTGTTATACCCTCAAAGGAGACATTGCTGGCTAAAGAACTATCACAGACACCCAAACAACAGGCTCTTTAACTGATAAATATCGTTTGCAGTATACTTGGCGATGCGAGCCTTACACAGACCAGTTATTATGAGAAATTAAACATTCTCCATATACTAAGTTTAAACTAGAGATATTTCCAACCAGAGTTTATCGCTCAAAATGGGATGCACAATTGTCACAATTCTTTAACTGCAAGCTAGGAGGCAGAGATACAATATTGCATTTTACGCCTTTTTAATCTAAGGTGGGGTTCCAAGATGAAACTGGCTCCTTCCCTTATTTAGGAATAGTGTGAGACATTATTTCTATGCTTTAGGGAGAGAGGGAGAGGATGTGGTGTAACAGCCAGATCTGCCAACTTTGGAACTGGGGATCCAGATTAGTGTGTCTGTATCGGCTCATCATCCGGTGATTCTGGCAAAAATCAATTTATCTCCCCCGTGCCTATAAACAGCGCCTGTATACCCTCACGGGTGATTAGCAGCACTCTATAAATCCAAATATTTATTCATCACTTTGCGTCCTGTATATGATCTGCATGGCTTATGCTAAAGAAAGAGTCGCAATTAACTTTTTTTTTTATAACTAGTGTTAAATAATTTTCTTTTTTTTTTTTAAACTGCTGGTTGGAAATCCATATTTTACCATTCTGCAATATACAATCATTATACGTTGTAAGTTATCATGTTTTGGCAAACGCTCAACAATTAAACTTTGATACAAGTTAATATCAGATTCAATTACGTTCATGCAAAAACTGATGATACACAGCCTTGGGATGTCTTTGTATATACCCTGAACAAAGAATTGGGGGTTAAAGGTCACACGTTACAGAAATCTTATGTGAAATCAAACCTGAAGTCTCAATTGACTCTCTCTCTCTCGCTCTATATATATACATATATATATAATTTTTCTTTATTTTATTGAAAATGGTGCGTCAACCTTCACTCGTACGTTAAACAGTCTTGCAGAGAAGTAACAGAGACTGTTTCCGAATAGTGAATATTAATGTTACTTTTAACGTAATGCACCATCCTTCTCAGAACTGAGGTAGGTTGGCTCTCAGACCCAAAGTCAAATAGAAGTCGTATTCAAACACCCCCTCCGACAAACACTTAGTATCTTCATAGCTTGAATAGAAGATTTGTAATCATTCCTGGGGCTTCACAAAGAAAGAAAGAGAACGCAAGCTCTGAACAGGTGGCAGAGTATTTAACACTTTAAAATGCACATACAAACGTAAACCAAAAACATACACCATGCTTGTTCTAAAGAATTAGCCTCTAATAAAACATTAGCATCCACGTCGCTGCTCCAACATCCCTGTCGCCACCATAGCCATTTGTAAATATTTATATTTGGAAAATTACAGCCCAATTACTGTTTCTTATAACACATGATCCTAACAACCAATATTTCACAAGAAATATAGTCTACAGGGAAGTGTACATAAGCCACAGTATCAAAATGATGACCAGTGCACTACAACTAAGCAAAAATGGGCAATTCCTAGATCACAAGGTGTCCAGCAGAGTCGGCTCATTGTCAGACTTTCAGGGCAAACAAGGCCTTGGCAAGAGTTACACTTTGATTAATTATACATAACATTATCATGTGTGACTATTATGAAAATGAGGCAGGTATCTAGCCCTCCTCGAACTATGCTGGGCACATAGGTCAAACAATCTCTGAAGACCATCAGCTACCACGTCAATTTTGCATATAGGTAAAGTGACTATATACAGTCAATGTCTGACTCTCATAGAATAGTACACTCACATTTAATATGTACAATTTTCATTAAATAAGCGGTTTTGTTTAAACTAACTAAATCCATCTGCTTTATTCCGGTGTCTTGGCCACAGATTACTTGACAAATTGCAACAACTGCTTCTTACTGCCACGTTTACATGAAACATTGTTTCACTTTTCTTCTGTTACCGGACTTCTCCTTAACCTTAAAAAATACAAGGAAAATAAAAGCCTGGGCCAAGTGTTTTAAGAACTAGAAATACTGTGTATTAAGACAGACAATAACGAACACAACTGCTCACTTCATTTTTCCTACGTTTCAAAGTACTACGTCCAAGTAAAAACTGAATACAACACCAGTGTCTTGAAAAAACACCAGAGTAGACAAATAGAATCACAAAGCATTTCATTTAACCGTTAACTATAGTGCGGGACATCACTGAGATTTCCAAACTTTTTTCCAACCCGTTTACAAAGAAGAACAAGTCAGTATATTGGCACTGGCGATTGGTAGGATTATGAGAAAACGATTTCAATCAGTATGCACTAAAGGCACAAAATCGTGCAACGGTGTTGGCCCTGCACTTGAGACATCAGCACTCAACAGTTGGAGGTAACTAACAAAACGTTCTTAAAATCGCATAATGGTTAGAGAGAATTGAATTCAAATATGGCTAACACATCAACAAGCGTGCGAGCATGAGCACTTTCAATTTCGTCTTTTGCAGAGTGAAATGGATTACTGATGATTCTGGGCGGCCACAATGTAAGCTTCACTCGTGCACAAGCAGCAACAACATTAACTCTCACCACTTAGAACAGGCACACACAATCGGTGGCAGCAGCAGCGCGCATATTCGTACAGTGAAGAAGAGATATAGTACAAGCAGTAGCAAACCCCACACCCTCATCTAACACACCCAACTGCACAGGTAACACATTGGTCATCTAAAGTTGCTACATTTGGAGGCACTGTAAGACTTTATGACATCAAGGCCTACAATAAATATCAGCAACAGGAAAAAAAAATGAATACATAACTTAATTTGCATACAACACACACGCGTGTTTTTAGCATTAAAAACACATGATACTATCAATCACCCTATTTACTTACTAAAGGAAGAAGAGCGGCTAAATGGGGTCGTCTGGGTTTCATACTAGTTACCTGCGGATTGAAGTGCCCTAACTAGCAATCTCCAACTCATCAAACGGACTTACTATTAATAAACTCTATTGCCACACTGCATATTTAGGTGAAGATGTATAGACCCACGGCCCTGTAAAGAAACTGAACTGCTTCTGTCCTCCCATTCCTACAGATTCGTGAATATATGTCCGACTCATTTTCTTTAATGTCCAAGAGACTCAAAGTTTCCATTTGAGATGTGCCCCATTGGCTTATTTAGATTTTGTATATTGTGTTTTTTACTCTACATTTGTCAAAGTATTGTCTCATCTATCTATCGATAATTTATGAATGATTCAGCTTAAAAAACAACAGAAAAAATACAAATAATGCAATGCACATAAAACAATTAATCAGGAGTGTTAAAATCCAAATGATAACTTAAAGTTAATAAATATTAGTATTAAGAAAGTTAAGAAGCTACGAAAGGCCAAGTCTGGCTGTGTTTCAGTCCGCGGCAATGAAGGAAGCCAACGCCATCAAGATGGCATACTAATCTCTCCAGCGGCACAGTACCAAAACCGACTCCCAAAGCCTAATGTTAGGCTTCTTAAAGAGTGGATCGAGATGCTGCCTCCTTGACAGCCGGGGTTTGGTTCCTAGGAGCTGATACGTCTCTTCAACACTCCTATCATACACGCACAAACAGCTGAGAATTTCTACTTCAGTGACCACTTTTTTGGATATGCCAAGGCAGGAAGCACTTCTTGTTTGCATTTTATGTTGAGGCTCCTCTTTATCTCTGGGTATATGATGTCCATATATGCTTCATAAGTAAAACTCACAAAAAAACAAAGGTTACACCAGTACTTTCAACCCTATGGTCAGCCTAATCCTCAGAGCCAGTGACCCAACTGGCTGATAAATCAATTAATACAAATGGGAGAGTATGAAAGTGCCCCTTTTTGACATGGTCACCCCCATTTTGTGCCTGGTATTTGACACAACTTTGACTGAAGAGCACAGGGTTCCTGCTAACCAGGTCCCCAGTGCCAGTGTTGTTTCACAAAAACAAGGTAATTGTGCAATTGTTTCACAATTGGAATGACCTTTAACACCCTTGTTAGTCCATAGTAAATGGTACCCCTGGTATCTAGTGTAGGGGTACCCAAGTGGGTCCCTAACAGCTGCAGCATGTATTGTGCCAACCTAAGGGACCAACCACTAAACTCATGCAGATTGCTATTGAAGACTGTATGGAATAGTGCAGACAAAAGTGAAAATACAACATGGCACATGCCCCGTGTACCACGTCCACAGACACTGCATGAAATATATGCAAGTCATCTCTACAGCCGACCTTCCAGCCCTAAGGCAGGGTGCATTTTATCACAAGTGAGGACATATCTGCATGAGCTTATATGAACCTGTGCAGTCAAGTCAAATGGCTAGATAGTGCAAGTGAACAGTAAAGGCATCTTTTTTTTTTTTAGTTTTATATAGCACAAACTTGACTCAAAGGTATCAGGTATCAGAGTGCTTTACATGAGCACCAGGTTCATACCAAAAAAACACATTAATTATTGTTAGGCATGGGTGATTAAGCGATTTGCCCAGAATCACATGATGAGTGTTGTTGCCGAAACTCGAAACTGGTTCCGCAGAGTTGAGGTCGACCGCTCTGGCCATTAGGCCACATCCTTTCCACGTTGATCTTGAGTACATGTACTGATCACTGAACATTATGAGTTCCCCAGCTACATGATGGCTTCACTGAAACCTATGGTGTTTGGTATCAAACATTTGGTCTTAATAAATCCAGTTAATAGTTTGCAGGAGTGCATTGACATATAAGATCAATTGGTTGGACACATGTAAAACTGAAGAAAACAGAGGACAAGAGATGCAGATAAGATTTAGTAGGGGAAAAACCAAGAAAAAAAGTAAACATTTTTCTTACCTATAAAAATCAATATCTCGAAAAGAACTTACTTGATTTCTGAGTTCTTGGTGTTTATATTAAAAATGTGTTATTTTTGTAAGTTGGTCTCAGATCTATTCTTGAGTGTGTCTCATTTATTGCATCTGTGAGTGCAAGTGCTTAGCACTACTCGCTGATGAGCCTAAACTGCTCGCCCACACCACCAAAAATGAGAGCATTTGAGTTTAATTGTGCCTTCGCAAACCAATAAGGGTTGCCTGGACTCTCTGCCCAGTGTACCTCATTTTGGTACACTATATAGAGAGCCAGCTTCCTACAGGGGGATACTATTTAATCAAATAGTCTAAAAAAAACACTATTTAAGTACAAAATCTTTATTTTCTCAAAGTTAATACAAACAAGGTTTTTTTCAAAACATGTCAAAAGTAATTTAATTCCAGAATACTTCAAGAACGTTTTTGGTGTATAAGTTCAGTCCATGTTTGCCGAAAGTTGTACAATTTCTTTTTGTTCTATTAGGAACAGTTCACAATCCACGTAGTTTAGCAATACCAGAGTACTCTCACAAATCAAGTCAGCAAGTGTTTTATGGCATCCTGTCGCTTCTTCAGCGCTCTGGATTTACCAACATAAAATCAGAAAGAAAAGATTTAAATTACACATTACACTATTGTAGGAAGCTGGCTTTCAATGTAGTGTACCAAAATGAGGTACACTATGTAGAAAGTCCAGGCGACCCTTTTTGGCTTAAAGGGCTTAAATTAATAATCCTAAATGCTCTCTTTAGTGGAAGAGTGGATATGGCTTATCAGAGGATGTTATTAAGCATTTGTTGTATACACATCGTCAATAAATGAGACACACACAAGCAGAAACTCGAGACCAATTTAGAAAAATAACGTGCTTTTATAACATTTTAGGCACCAAGAACTTGGCAATTGGGTAACAACGTAAGACGTTATCAAATTTTACAGGAGAGAGAGTAGGAAATTACAGCTGGCAGATTTGAGGCATGATCCTCAAACGTGGTAATGTTATCATATGGGAGAAACATTCAATATATAGGGTCGCTTTCAAACGACTTACAGGACTGTTCTTCCGGACTTAAGGCGAGTAGCGGGGCCAAGGTCCATGAAAGCACCACAAGTTCAGTTTTACCTGCCCATGGGTGTCCAGGTGCAGAGGTGCTTTCAGCTGTGGTATCCTCAGACGCTACACGCCATAGTCAATGGGAAAATACCTATAAGAAAGAGGCTGCAAGGGTGGACAGGGAGTAGAGTCAAGCAGAACCCAAAGGAGGGGTCACTACTCTTGAGGGTCTCAGGGCCATAAAGACACCGTCCGTTTCAATGTCACTTATGACAGTGGTGGTCTTCGAACTGAAAATAAACAAGTCTTGATGCATGCAACAGGCTCAGGTACATCGGGTATTGGTGTAGGGCGGCTCCTGGTGTCTCCAAACTTGGTGGGTAATGGAGTTTACCTCCTGGAGCACAGTGTCCCCTTCCTGGGTGGCGGCTGCATCGGTGGACCCACTGGTCAGCAGATCGGCGTACCGGCTGTCGTGGGCGGTGCCTGCAGGCAAGTGGCTCCTCCACTTCAAGTGAGAGGCCGGCTGGTTGATGAAGTGCTGGAAGCCTTCTGTGGCTTTCGGAAGATACACAGCTGCAGGACGAGTTGGGTCTTGGTGATTGTCAGGACAGGAGCAAGCAGGGTTTGCGCCTAAGTCCACAGCTAGTCCTCTGTTCTTGCGTGTTTCAGCTCTTCTTTGTCCTACTTGTTTTGAAGTCAGTTGAATTTGAGTTCCTGAAGTCAGGGAGACACCTAACAACTGAATTTAGGGGCATGAAGGGTAGTAGCCAGTGGGCTACTTACCGTGGGGTCACTACACACTCCCTATATATTCACTTCCTGTGGGGAGTGGGTATGACCCCGTCTCATAGTTCCTAATTCCACCAAAGCCAAGATGGTGGAAGCCTTCATTTGTGGAGCACATCAGGCAACCCTCCTTAGGGGTATGACTAGCCTGGTGGTGCTACATGCCTACTTGTATATGCTAATTACCTGCCTGTCCTGGTGCCAAATGGCCCTCAGGGCAAGGGATGGGGTGGGGGTCATCTTTAGGGTCTGGCGGAAACCAGGGTCCCACATCAAAGGCGACAGAGGCTTTGAAGCCCCTGGCCTTAATATATCACTAGCCAACCAGCTGGTGCAGATGTGCGCAAGTTCCTCTAGAGCAGGCATTGTTACTTGCCTCAGAGCGTGGGCTCTCACCTTCAGAGAGTCAGAAACATGTCTGTGGTGGTAGTCAGCACACTAGATAGTGGTAGGCTTTCAAGGGGCAACTCTAAGGTGCCCTCTGAGAGCATATCTCAATAAATCCAATACTGGCATCAGTATGGATTTATTAAGACAAGGTGTTTGATACCAAACACCATAGGTTTCAGTAAAGCTATCATGTAGCTGGGGAACTCAATGTTCAGCTGGGAAGGAGTAATGACCAGTGCCCAGTACATATACTTAAGGTGGCTTCCCAGTTCACTTATACTATCTAGTAATTGAGCTAGACAGCACAGGGGTATATCTGCTCATGCAGATATCCTCACATGTAACTTAATGCACCCTGCCATAAGGCTATGAGGCCTGCTATAGGGGTGACAAATATCTTGCATGCAGTGTCAGTGAGCACGGCACACAGGGTGTGTCCCATGTCTTGTTTTCACAGTTGTTTGCACCATTTCACGCAGCCTGCAATGGCAGTGTGCATGAATGTGGCAAGAGACCCCTTAGGGTGGCAGAATACATGCAGCAGACCTTGGGGACCCTCTTTAGTTCCAAGCCCTAGGTAGCATTTACTAGGGACATGCATAAGTTGTTCACGGTATTGCCAATTAGGGTACAATTGCACAGCTACTTTCTTTTTGGGAAAGAGCACTGGCACTGGGGATCTGGTTAGCAGGAAACCAGTGCACTTCAATCAAAATTGCATCAAATACCAGGCAAAACGTTGGGGTGACCAGATCAAAAAGGGGTTACTTTTATACAAAGTGTTGGGTTCAGAGACCAGCCTATAGACTAATGGCTCTTGACTAATGTAGTCAAAGAGAAGCCTTGAAGAAAGAAAAGATTTTTTCTTTCTGGAGTCCCCTCACTCACCAGGGTTTCCCCACGGTGACATGCTTCATCATAGGGGCCATCCCAGTCCTCTACGAACTGGGGCGTGCTGCGACTTGCGAAGTTATGTAGGAGCACTTGTAGTTAGACTATGTGTAGTGCAATTTGTGGGGGAGTGGATGAAAAGTGATTAAAATACCTTGCTAGTGGGCCTTAACACATTTTATTCTAGCTCCTAGGTTGCTTTGTTTAAAAAGGGGGTTGCACTGAGGAACCTAACTATAATGAGTTGGACCACAGTGTGAGATCAACATGTTTCGAGCTAGCCCAACCTCTTCCTCAGGACCACACAGGGACCAGCCCTGTGTTAGCCACTCCTAACGTTCCTAAATAGGAAATAAACAATTGCGAAGTGTAGAAAAATTATTAAATAAAGTGAACACTGCTACTAATAAAGCATGCGCTGAAGATACATACGTCCTAATGTCACGTTGTATACTTCACAATTTTGAATCTACGTGTCAGGAGGACGACCTAGATTTTACTCCTCCAACTCCCCCCCCAACTTGTATTCTGTTACTTTTATACAACCATCCATAGTTTGACATCAATAATTATAGTTAACTATCTAATTAGCTTAGATTGCATCTTGACAATTTTTTCACACAACAATTTACACAGCAAGAACGAGACAGTCAATTAGAGCTAACAGAGAGAAACTTTAATTACATCACTGGAGATTACTAATGTATAATTTTCATTTGGCTACAGCTGTATTACCATATTCAAACTAGTCATTCTTACTTAATACGCATGTCATTTAAACTGAATATCCATATAGTACATATTCAATCTACTAAATCTATTTAGATATGCACCTCACCTATGGGCTTTATAATACAAACAAAATATGCATTTAGTACTTCAGCAGTGTGACCCTGCTTTACTTCTTATCACCTCTGTCTGTAATTTAACTTTGCATACATGAACACCTACAAAGACCCACATTAGAACAAAACATTCCAGGGCATATATTGAGTCCATGAAGAGACTGTTGAAAGATGAAAAAAAACAAATGTAGTTAAAAACCATACTAAAAGATATCCGACAGATCCACGTTGGGAGATTAATCATAAATCTGAAGAAAATGACAAGATCACTTTTCTTGAGACTGCAGATTAAATATAGATACATAATTAGACACCACATTTATATAAATTTTTATAGCGGTCTGTGTGGTGCTAACATTTATTATCTTTTTTCGATGTTTACTCATGATATCTTACTACTACAGCTTGGCAAATAGCAAAAATCAGACTCTCCTTAGTACTTGAATGTCAGTCAATTTTTGTTAATGTGAAAACTGCCTCTTTAATGATTATATGAAGTGAACGATTACCTTTTTGCCACGGTGTTTAGATGATTGACTGAGATGGTGGATGTCTTGACAGGACACTTGATATGAGATATGAATAGCTATAGGTAGGATACTCCAATTATTGCATTCACACGTTGGGAAACATCTGTTTATTTTTCTCACATTGTAGAATGAGGACTACTTACATTGTCTTTGCTTATTTAGACTGGTGAGGAAGGCAGTGTGCATACAATACTATTGAATTAGAGGTCAGAAGATTTGGTGTTTGAGTATAACCTCTAATATGCAACATCAAGACCATATTCTAGGTTGATTGGCAGCCATAGTTTATCAGAGAAGTAACAATTTACTTTATTAGAAGGTTTAAGGAATTTCTTTTTCAAGGGTATCAAAATTATTTTTCATTTCTAGATAATATACATATTATTAATGGAAAATTCGAACATTTCAATGGATTAATAATTACACTTCTCACGGATAGTATGTGACTTAACCCGAATGGTATAGGTTGGTGATCAACAGCAGAAGCTGAATGGCACCATAATACTTGAGTAAAACCTACTCATTAGAGGTTCAGAACTGTATAACAAAAATGCTGATTTGTGATACTGAGTGGACAACATGTGAACTTTGTTGCTACACTTTATATTCTGTGAAGAACAATGCACAGAGTTGTGCGTTCTTATTGTGGTTTTGTGAATAACTAGAGAATAGGGGTAAAAACATGAAAACTGCATTGCTTTGCTAATTTATGGCCCACAACATCCAGTATTAGTGAGAATCCAAATGTGCATTTTCAAAAACCAGATGGGATTATTAGCAGCAAAATGAGCTAGTGAGCGGAATTGTGAGTTCATCAGAACACCTTTGCCTCGCGGCGAGGCGAGTGCTGCTGCCACAGAGGGAAGCGGAAAGCCATTGTAGTGAGAGGCAGCGCCACGGATTTTTGACCCTTCCCGGTCTCTTCGCCTCCCCCCCCCCCCCCCCCCCCTCGGTGCGAGCGGCTCACAGGCTGGTGGCTTGGCTGCTCCCTGCCCCTCTCCCCGTGCTGTGCGGAGCAGAGCAGAGCGCAGGAGCGTGACCGTAGGTGGCCGCCAGAACCCACAGCCTTTACAGCAGCAGGCGCAGGCAAAATTCGGGAGCGGCCCGGTCGCGGCGGGAGCCCTCGGCAGGCAGCCGGCCGGGGCCACATGAGCTCTTGGTCAGCGCAGGGCTAGTCTGGAAAGCGGAGGAGGATTGCAGCAAGGTCCCCTACAGCGGCACGAGTATTCCAGAAGCCGCGGGAACACTCAGCAGGAACACTCAGCTGCCCAGGTAACAGTAGCAGCCAGGGCCACCCTTGAGGCAGCGGGAGTCGCCGGGGACACTGAGACCAGCCTGTGCATCTGTGCATCTGACGACGCGGGAGGTAAGAGGTGGAGGTAAGCGCGGCAGCCGTTAGAGGTCACCGCCAAGTAAGACCCAGAGGGCGTGGTCTGAGGGGTTGGTAGACTAGGTCTCCAGCTTGCAGTCCCCCTCGTGTGCACCGCTTGCTGACCCCTCCGTCACCCTCCACACCTCCGTCCCCTCAAAACAAAAAACACAGCGCAACACAGGGGCCCACATCAGTACTAGTTCTGGTATTCCCTCCCCACCAGCACAATCAGGCACAAACAAGCCTAGCCCCAGCAAACGGCGCAAAAAGAGATGACGCTGAGGAAGACTAAATCCTGCACGGAGGATGAGGGGGAAGTGAACCCTGAGAGTCTAGCACAAAGAAGGGTAACCAGAAGCATAAGTACCCAAAAATCCCAGGACCCGGTCACTGGCAACTCCCTCCCCCCCCCCCCCAAGGCCTTATCACTCAATTCTTTCAGGCCTCAAACTGCCTCTCACCTTTGGATGAAACGTCACAAGATCCCGCGACCGATGCCATACCGGGGATCCCAAAGATCCACCTGGCCCCAGGGGACTCTTACTCCTGCGAGTCCGCTAACTTCGAGTCACCTGGGAGCCTTGAAGCTCGTTTTCCGTCTGAGGCCAGGACAAAGAGCCCGATTAGGGTCACTGCCGACATTCACGATAGGCCAACGCTGGGGGCGAACGTGGTTATAGATACTGGGAGGACAAGCGAGGTTGTCACATCCTCCTCCCCAAAGAGCACAGGCACAGGCAAGGGCCCGAATGCAATTGTGACACCTAGGGAAATACAGAGGCCAATCCCCCAGGGTACGGAGGTATCCAACAACTTCGTTCTTACTAAAACTGGAACAGACTATTGAACGAACACTTGAAACTACCCCCATTAATTTAGGAAGAGCTAAGGCCCCGAGAACTGCACAAACGGAGGGTTGGAGTCCGCTGAGTTTAACTCATCACCAAGACTTAACCGACCCAATCGTTGAACCCACTTTTAAAGACCTTAACTTGTCAGCTATGAGAGAAGTCCAGGACATAATGGCTAGGGCACTGTTATGGCAGTCCGCAAAGATGGAACTCCAAATCGATCTTTTGCAGTCGATAGCCCAACATTTGGTGTGCCAAGATGATAAGCTGGAAGTCCAACTTAACGTCCAACAAGCTTATGCCGCCAGCACCAATTCCTGTGACGTCTTAATTGATAAATGGGCAAGTCTACCCGAAGTCTTAAAAGAGATGCTTGCATTAGCAAGGGGTCAGGGCGAGATAACCATGCAAGAACAAGCCGCACAAAAGCTACCACCACAGACGACAGAGCATGCCGAAACAGCAACCCTTAGCACAACGGGCAATAGCGCCACAAAGGCTCCCCTAGTAGGGCCCCGCATTAACTTTATTTCGGCTAATAAAGGGAATGGTGACCCCCGAGGCCTCGGATCTCGAGACCGTTAGTGATGACCTGTCTGTTACTACCTCTGAAGTGGAGAGGGTCGAAGGAGCATTAGCAAGTGCCAAAGCTCCGTTATCA
The DNA here is from genome assembly GCF_964261635.1 of Lissotriton helveticus. Taxonomy (NCBI): domain Eukaryota; kingdom Metazoa; phylum Chordata; class Amphibia; order Caudata; family Salamandridae; genus Lissotriton; species Lissotriton helveticus. Next base: position 810,858,039 of record NC_136070.1, read on the forward strand.
AGGAGAGCCAAAAAAAGACTTAAAAAACAACTTAAGAAGTCCAAAGTTAAAAGCAGAAACACACCCTCGGTGGTATCAACCCTGGGCGACACTGAAACTAAACGTATCCCCAAACCATTCTTCCCCATTTTCATGCCCAAGCAGGTGTCTAAAATGGGCAAGCCATGTGACGCACCTCTTGTTCGCGGTGAGGCCCAAAGTCAACAAATCCCTCTCATGGAGGGTCAAACTAATGTGGCTCTCCAACAAAGGCCTTCACAGGAGGCCGTCGCCACACCATTAAGTGCCCCCAGCCCTTCCGGTTGGGTTCTGAAACATGAGTCTGTAACAAATCCCAAACTACAACAGCGCGCACAGCTAGTACAGTCTAGAGTGGTAGGTCTACCAACTGAGGGGCAAGGGAATCAGCAACCAGGAGCCGCACTCAAAAATTACCTAAATTTAACATCAGACCAGGGGGAGTGGCAAGGATGCCCGAGTGTGGTAGGTCAATCAAGCACGGGGCCCAATGGGTAGCAGCCAGATTCCACTCACATAAACCCTTTAAATTTCAATAACCAGAGGCTTAAGCTCCAGGGAGAAGGGGTGAGTTTGTGCTACATCACACAAAAAACTAACAATCCACCTATGAGCTGCAGTTAACCCCAAGGTACACAGCAAAAGGCCCATTTGACATCTTGAACAGGTCCAACATTGTCCGCCTCTTTGGCCATATTGCCTCGCTGGCCCAAATCACCTCAGAAAATATTGAGTGGGTGATATTCAAGAGATTGGAGATAGACACTCATGACGATTCCACCATAATCGGACTTGCGAGTCAGCAAGTCCAACAGGCTGTCCTCAAGGAAGCAACACTGTTTGCTGAATGGGGCATTGACGTCGCTGCTCCAAGAACACTGAAATATCCACACGTCCTGTTGCCGCAACAGGACGCACACGAACCGTCATCTATTCTTAAAGGCATAAGGCACACCCGCCCAGAAATAGGGGCGAAATCAGGGCGGGCAAAAACCCCGCTAAAAATTAAAATCCAGCAAAACGACGGACAACGGAGCGTGCAGCGGCATTTCTAGACATCAGATCATCTGGAGGCCACATGGAGACAGTGTCCCTAACCTAATAAACAGCCATGTAAAAAACGCCTGCTCAAATCCACTCAGGGGCCTAGTCCGCGAGTTATTCATTATTTCATGGAATATTGCGGGGGTGAGTAACATCTTTAGGGACATAACCACACCTGAATACCTCGCACAAGGGGACATACTGTGTATTCAGGAAACCTGGGCAAGGGCAACGACCGCCATTGGTGGCTTTTACGAACATTTTAAACCAGCGACCAAAAGGACAATCTTTGGACGCCCGTCAGGGGGTCTCTCTATCTACGTAAGTCATGCGTGCAAAATTAACACAACTGAATTAAAGTTGGAGTCTCCTGATCTTCAAGCCATCCTAATCAGTGGGTTGTCATCGGGTCAAAAATCTCGCCCCCTCCTATTAATTAATTGCTATTTCAACCCAATTAAGTATCAATCCTCCCAGGCCATGGAATCACTTATTTCAATTTTGGAAGATCTTTTAATAAATTGGAAGGACCAAGACGTAATAATCGCGGGCGACTTCAATCACAGAGGCCTGGGTTTAATTCCGGAGGCTCCATCAAGCAAGAAGTCAGCCTTACTGACTGAATTTCTCGCAAACTTTAAGCTGCAATCCATCCATGGAATACAAAAAAAGACCCAACCTGAATGGACCACCATCCCGACTTTTAGAAATGTCTCTACTATAGACTACATCTTTATCAACGAAGGGCTTGCCCACAATCTTTGCAACTTCACAGTGGACGACAGAGAGGAAAGCGACCATAGGCCCCTCCGCGCCACATTCAATCTGGCGCGGGTACAAGCAGAATTACAAGTAGTTATTGGAACTACCACGGGGGAGGAACATCACAAAGTGCTTAAAATAATAAAATGGTCAACCAATCTCTGTCATAGCCTGCTTGACTATGTAGCTGGAAGGTAAGAAGAACCTAACCCAGTTCAAACTAAGAACATCATTCACCTCTGGGAAACTCTGACCTCCGACTTATTGGAACGCCTGGGCAATAATCATCATTCAAGAAGTCGCCAATTCCACTCTGATCCTTGCCGTGCAACATCGTGGTGCCTGTCACAGTGTAAGCGTGCTCTAAATAAGGCAATCAGGGCACAAAAGAAAGGCACTCAATTGTCAGGGAGATACTCCATTGCTGCTCTGCGAACAGACTATAAAAAGAAAGTCTGGGCCCACAAAAAACGGCAGACTGAACAGAATTGGTTGACCGTGTTCTCGTTAATTAAAGGAAATGACAATAGCAAGCTTTGGCGTTTCATTAACAATCTGACCCCCAGAGGAGAGCAAAAGGAAAACAGTGTTGCAGGGCAAGCGTGGGAACAGTATGCCAAAGGGTTGTATACCTGCGAGTCAAATCAGGCCACTGCAGGAAGCCGTGCATGGTCCAAGGTGGCGGCGGAAATTATCGAACCCGAAAGAGCTACGTCAGAAGGCGTAAATTCGACCTGCACCAGATTGTTCACAGAAATGGAGGTACTAAAGTGCATCAAGGCCATTAGAACTGATGGCGCTCCAGGCCCAAATGGGATTCCGGCCCAGGTTCTGAAAACTGCCTCAGCCTTTTTTGCATCCAGACTCACCCCTTTATTTAACCATTCTTTTGCCACGGCAATGTTGCCATCCTCTTGGAAAGGTTCTATTCTATTCCCCATCCATAAAAAGGGGGACCACACGAACCCGGCCAATTATAGGCTTATAGCTCTCCTCGACGTAGAAGCAACGATATATGCTCGCCTTCTTCTCAGGGATCTGGAGGACTGGGTAGACAAGAATGGCATTCTTCCGCCCACACAGACTGGCTTTAGGGCTCATAGTTCCACTCTTGACAACAGCTTAGCCCTTTCCTACCTTGCGAAGAAGGCCAATACGAGGAACAAACCGCCCCTGTTCTGCTGTTTCATAGACTACTCCACAGCCTTTGACCGAGTGAACAGGGGTCGGCTCTGGGCAAAACTTGACTCGTGGGGGCTACCACAGGCTCTGCTAAAAGCTATAAAAGCGCTCTATGAGGGCACCTGGGTTAAGGTGAAGCTAAGCCCCACAATAACAACTGCAAGAATTGAAACCAACTCGGGCCTCAAGCTGGGGTGCGTCTTGGCCCCCATGCTTTTCAACCTGTATACTGCGGACATGGGGACAGCTCTGAAAGATGCCAACTTAGCACCTCCAAAACTGGGGGGACTCGTCTTGGGAACACTCCAGTAAGCAGACGACACGGTGATCATGGACCACACTAGGGTGGGGCTCCAAAGAGCCTTAAGCAGTTTGGCATTATACAATAAGTCAAATGACTTAAGGATCAACGTGGGCAAGACCAAAATCGTCATTTTTGGCAAATTCCCCCACAAAAAAGAAGCTTCATGGTCTCTGGGAGAGCACCGTATCGTCACTGCCCCATCCTACAACTATTTGGGCACCTGGGTATCTGAGAGTGCCTCTGCAGCCAAACATCTGAAGGAGCTTAAACCTAAAATTGACAAAACCATTCTGTCGCTAAGACGCTTATGCCACCGCTTGGACAGTCCCTCAGCAGAACCAATGTTGACAGTGCTCCGGGCAAAACTGATCCCTGCCATTGCATATGGGCACATAGCCTACCCTGGTGCATTTGACAAAATGGTCAACGCGGCCCAGGCGAAAGCCTATAAGATGGTGCTACAGGCCCCTAGATACGCAAGGAACACTAGATTAAGGCTAGAAATAGGCCTTAAGCGACCTGAGCTGGTATTACTGGGGGACCTTTTAAAACTCTACATTAGAGTATTGAAAGCACCAGAACATTCGCTAAAGTACTCCCTAAAATCAATCTTTGATGAGGTGGGCTCCCCCTGGTACTCAAAGGTAGGACAAGCTATTGCAGCATTGAAAATCGAAAGAAGGAGTTTGCACCTGCACGAAATTCCTTTCTCAGCTTGGGCCCAAGCAGTTAAGCGACAAGTCCGGATCATCTCCTTTGGTCTTGACCTAGCATCTCTTCGGCAAAATCCACTAACTCAGGCCCTGGACAAATCATATATTCCAGGTAAACCCCAACCTTACCTGCAAGATCCAGTATCCACCTACGCGAGAAAGAAAATGTTGTACTTTCGACTTTTGGCCCTCAGGATCATGGACTTCAACCCCAAATGGGCCCGTACGGATGGCACCTTGGCCTGTCGTCTATGCAATTACCGTAGAGAATCCTGGCTACACTTGCTGTGCTGCTGCACAAAGCTGGCCAATGACCGCCATCGCTTGCTGCTCCCGATTTTACGGAACACGGATTATAGAACTTGCAGAGAGGCTTCGGACTGGTGCATCTCAGTCTCCACGACCTGTTTGATAGCCAGAGTTGGGAAATTTATATACCAGGTAAAAATGGCACTCGACTCCCACTTAACAGCATTGTCGGCAAAGTAACCGGAAGCCTTCCGCCCCAGTTATCCAACCTGGGCTGGTTTAAAGATCTACGAAGAATCCATCTTTCGTTAACAGCCCCTGGTACATGAATTAACTCTACCGAACTTTCATGTGCCTCCCCTTATCGGCTGGGAAACACTTGTACAACCTATACATTACTCCTTTTAAAAAGAACTCTGTTTTGGACAGCTTATCAGGATTAATATGTTAGTTTTTTAACTTAGTGATTTTCATTCTTATGTTTGGATGGAACTTGGGTGAGGGGTGAGTTGGGACGTTCATAAAGCTTTTTATTTTTTATACTGTAAAGATTTTAAGTAATCATGCAGTTTATTAATAAATAAATAAATATAGTTACTGCTTACCTATATACCGTGTTAAGTTAGCATGAGCTTATTAAAATGTTTTAAAAAAGCAGCAAAATGAGGTCAGACGTAGTGGAGACATGGGATGTATACAAGCAGTTTGTTTCTTAGAGGCTAGATTTTAAATCCAGTGTGTCAAGTATGCTTTTAACAGGGTGTCGGAGTTCAGTGCCCTCCAACCCAGTTACCAAAAGCTACTTAACCGCCAGACGCTCATGCCAGTCCAGGCTTTCAGACACGGCACTTCTCTTCAGCGAGGAAGACGAAGACCAAGCCTTGAAGGATGAGGCGAACTACTGTATTTGGCCGATAAGAGCAGAAGGGGCAGCCCAGCAGGTTGTCATCGACCGGAAGCGGAGTTGCTGCCCAGGAGTTCGGGACTGCGAGAGATCAACGGGAGGACGCTGCGCCCCGCCACGGCGGGTCATGGCTACAACAGGTGTGTGCCCGAATCAGCGAGTTTGGGAGTAGGGAGGAGATACGTGGGTTGACCGGCAGGGCTTGTTCTCGGGCTGGGCTAGGCTGACACCTGTTTCTGGTTGGAGCCTTATACCCAGAGTCGACCGCCTTTGTTTGCTTTGGTGTCGGGACCTTTTCCCCCCTCACGTGTATCGGGTGCATTTCCCTCCCCGTTCCTCAAAAACTGAGATATACAGCTCTGCCCTAAAACTGGTTCCTTTTCCCTTCCGTGTACCGAGTCTGGGAGAAGAGAGGAGGGGCCAAGTTCCAAGGAGGAGAATGTGAAAATTGCTGAAACCCTCTGGTTGTACAAGAAATTTCATTTATTTAAAAAAAAATAGCATGATTCTACACTTTAATGCTATCACTAAGAACATAGGTGTGCATATTGTTAATTATGTTGGCAATAACTTGATTTAGGGTATAACGTTTTGTAGAATATGATCTTTTATCCGCTTGAAATTATTATATTTTTTTTAATTGACAGGATATGCAGATTGTGGAACGTGTTTGGCTGTGCTGAACAAGTTATTTACCTTCGGTAAGGCATTATCTGGTAGAGACTATCTAGCGACTGATTCATTACCTTCGACTTATTGCTCAAGCATCAGACTGCATCTGGACATTTTTCGTGAGCAGTAGCCCTGCGCCAATAGGTGGCGTAGTTCAGCTCTGCGTGGCATAGTTGGCGGGGTCTGGGCCGGAAGTTATGTGAGCGGTGCCTATATGGGCACCACCCCAGCACCCTGATGTAAGTTTATTTTCATGACTTCCTACGCCAGGATTGCGTAGCCACGAAGAACACTGATGACTGGTGTAAGAAATTAGGGCCCTGAGAAGAGAACAGCCCTGTACCTAAAAATTGAATCTCAGAGCGGGGAGGAAGGCTGGGTCGATAAGGAATCTGCAGCTTGATAGAGTCCCCACCAAATAAGGAGTTACCAAAGGTAAGTAACTTGTTTATCTGATAAGGATTTCTAGATGCAGATTCCTTACTTTAGAATAGATACTCAAGCAATATCTCCCCAGCGGATGGTCTGCGAACCTGATTTAGACTAGAAAGTCCTGCAGGACCAACTAGGAAAAGTGCACATTCCGATGGACTTGACTGTCCAGACAGTGGTACTTGGTGAACATGTGCCTCGAAGCCCAAGTTGCAACCTGGCAGATGTCCAGGATCTGAAGTCCGTGTGCTAACTCAGTGGTCGCAGTCTTTTCCCTGGTGGAAGAGCACATAAGCCTTCCGGGGATTGATTTTTGGCCAATGCGTAGCGGATTGTAATACAAAGCACAATCCATCGGGAGATAGTTGGTTTCTACACAGCCTTCCCTTTCTTGGTTCCGACATACCGCATGTTAAGTTATCAGGAAGAGCGCCTCGTGTATTCTGGACACTATGTGGGGCACAGAAGGAAAATGTTACTTACCAGTATGCATCTGTTCTTGGCATGTAGAGCTGCAGAATCCTACATTTTGCAATAGATCGCCACCTGGTGTTGGGCTTGGATGATTGCAGTTTGCTGTCTTCTTGGAAGAAGTCTTTTGTAGTCACGAGATAGGTGACTCCTCCCTTGGACAATACTGCGCATGGTCATCGACTCCATCCTCAGATTGTTTTTCGCCATGATGGGAAATGATGGAGTTAGTAGAAGTAAAAGAGAAAGGATGTCCATGCGTGTACATCTAAGTAAGATGAGTACTGGGACGGATACAAGTCCCGGGGAGGCGGGAGGGCATGTAGGATTCTGCAGCTCTACATGCCAAGAACAGATGCATACTGGTAAGTTGCATTTTCCGTTTGAGGCATACGAGCTGCAGATCCTACATTTTGAAACGATTGTGCAGCAGTGTCTCCCTTAGCGGTGGTCGCTTGTATCCGTTGCAGCATACTGAAATAATGTTTTAAGAACAGCTTGGCCTACTGCAGCTTGCTGCTTGGCTTGCACATCAAAACAATAGTGTTTAGTGAAGGTGTGTATTGTAGACCATGTGGCTGCCTTGCATATGTCCTCTAATGGTATGTTTCCTAAGAAAACCATAGGCTCCTAGTTTGCGAGTGGAGTGTGCTCTAGGAGGAACTGTTAGTGTATGTTTAGCCTTGTTATAGCATATTTGAATACACTTTACAATCCATCAAGCAATACCTCCTTTAGAGATGGGATTGCCTTTGTGTGGGGGAGAGAAAGATACAAATAGTTGTTTTGTCTTTCGGAAGGATTTAGTCCTGTCTGTGTAATATAGTAGAGCTCTTCTAACATCTAAGGTGTGTAAAGCTCTTTCTGCAACAGAGTCTGGTTTTTGAAAAAACACTGGTAACTCTACTGACTGGTTTAGGTGAAAAGGAGTAATCACTTTTGGCAGGAATTTTGGATTGGTCTAAGAACCACTTTGTTAGGATGTATTTGAAAAAATGGTTCTTGTATTGTGAATGCTTGGATTTCACCTACTTTTCTGAGAGAGGTAATGGCAACAAGGAAAGCAGTTTTCCATGTTAGGAATTGCAGTTCACATTTATGTAACGGCTCAAAAGGGGGTCCCATGAGTCTTGTCTTGTAAGGACTACATTTAGGTTCCATACTGGAGCAGGGGGTAACCTGGGTGGGATTATTCTTTTTAATCCTTCCATAAATGCTTTTATTGCTGGTACTCTAAATTGAGATAGATGCTGTCTATTTTGTAAATACGCTGCAATAGCTGCCAGATGTAGGCGTATGGAAGAGTAAGCCAAATTGGACCTTTGTAAATGTAGAAGGTAGCAAATAATATTTTGGATGGAAACATCCAAAGGATCAATGTGATTGTTGTTACAATATATTGCAAATAGTTTCCACTTAGCAGCATAGCATGCTCTGGTAGTGGGTCTTCTACCTTCTTTAATTATATTAATACAGTCTGTTGGTAAGTTTAAGTAACCAAACTCTAGGACTTCAGGAGCCAGATCGCCAAATTCAGTTGGCTTGGTTCTGGGTGTCTTATTTCTCCATGGTTCTGTGTTAACAGGGATGGCGTGAGCCGTAATTTCTGATGTGGAACCAATGAGAGATCTAGTAGCGTGGTGAACCACGGCTGACGTGCCCATGTGGGGCCACTAGTATTAGTTTGAGGGACTGTTGTCTGAGCTTGCGTACTACTAGTGGAATGAGTGGGAGAGGCGGAAATGCGTACGCAAATCTGCCTGACCAGTTCATCCATATTGCATTCCCCTCCGACCTTGGGTGTGGAAACCTGGCGGCGAAGGTTGGGCATTTTGAGTTCTCGTGGGTGGCAAACAGGTCTATTTGTGGATACCCCCACATTTGGAAGAATGGTTGAAGTACTTGTGGGTGCAACTCCCATTCGTGAATCTGTTGTGATTGGCGACTTAACAGATCTGCTATCTGGTTGTGGATCCCTCGAAGGTGTTCTACTGTCAGATGTAGGTTTTGAGGGATGGCCCATCTCCAAATGTTCTGTGCAAGTTGGGACAGTTGCAGAGAGTGTCCCCCCCCCCCCTGTTTTTGTATATAATACATGGCTGTCATATTGTCCGTCGGGACTAGTACAGCTTTGTTTTGTATTTGTACTTGAAAGGTTTTGAGTGCTAGGGAAAATTGCTAGCAACTCCAAATGGTTGATGTGGAACTGTTTCTGTTGATTGTTCCATTGACCTTGTGTGGTATAATGCAGGAGATGGGCTCCCCATCCTGTGAGGGATGTATCTGTCGTGAGCACTATCTGTGGAACTGGATCTAGGAGCGGCCGTCCCTTTGTCAAATTTTTGGTGTTCCACTACTGCAGAGAGCGATATGTAAGGCTGTCTACCAACACCAGGTCTGTGAGCTGACCTTGAGCCTGATTCCACTGTTGTGCTAGACATTCTTGAAGTGGGCGCATTTGCAGTCTTGCGTGGGGAACTATGAAGATGCAAGACGCCATCATGCCTATCAGTTTCATGAACACTCTGGCTTGGAGAGAGTGCTGGCATTGAAAAAGGGAGACTAAGTTCTGAATACTTTGAATCCTGGCTTGACTGGGATATGCTAGAGCTACCGATGTGTTTATAGTTGCTCCTAGATATTGATGAACGTGCGAAGGCTCTAGGTGCGACTTGGTGTAGTTTATCGTAAACCCTAAGTTGTGCAGTGTTTGAATTCTTTGTTTTGTGTGTTGTGCACATTGGTTGTACGATCTTGCTTTTATGAGCCAGTCGTCTAAGTAGGGGAAGACACTACTGCTAAGCACTTTGTAAACACTCGTGGTGCTGTTGTAACCCCGAATGGAAGGACTTTGAACTGATAGTGTTGTCCTTGTATGACAAACCTTAAATACTTCCTGTGCGCAGGATGTATTGGAATGTGAAAGTAAGCGTCCTTTAGGTCTAGTGTGGACAGAAAATCTCCCTGTTGTAGTAATGGGAGTACCTGTTGTAAAGTGATCATGCGAAAATGATCTGATTGTATGTAGTGGTTGAGGGGCCTGAGGTCGAGAATTGGTCTTAAGGTCCCGTCCTTCTTTGGAATTAGGAAATACAGGGAGTAGATTCCTGTTCCTTGTTCTTCTAATGGAACTACTTGAATAGCATCTTTTTGTAGAAGTGCTAAAACTTCCCGTTGAAGCAGATTTATGTGTTCTGCAGACATTGGACGCTGCCTGGGTGGTATGTTTTGGGGGGGGGGGGGGGGGGGGGGGGGGTTGCTGTGAGTTCTAGGCAGTAGCCATGCTGGATAATTTGTCTTACCCACCTGTCTGTTGTGATAGAGTTCCAGACAGGTAGGAACTGTGAAAGTCTGCCCCCCACAGGAGTGGAATGCTGTAGGGGAGGCAGAGGGAAGTCACTGTTTAGGAGTGGAAGAGGAGCGGTTGTTGTTACAACCTCTACCTCTTCCCTTGTTGTTATTGCCTCTGTATCCTCCTCTAAAATATCCTCTATTAGAGGAGGTTTGCGTGTGTGTTTTAAAAGATGATGTTGTGTCTGCGCCGGTTTGCTTGGAGCCTCCTCTATAAGAGGAGCGGCGAAAAGAACCTCTAGTTTGGGTGGATTGTAATGCCCCCATAGACTTAGCGGTGTCTGTGTCCTTCATCTTTTCTAATGTATTATCTACCTCCGGCCCGAACAATTTGTTCTAATTAAAGGGCTGGTTTAGGATGGTAGTTTGTACCTCTGGTTTAAAACCCGAAATGCGTAACCATGCGAGACGTCTGAGAATAACACTAGTGTTCACTGCTCTGGATGCTGTGTCAGCTACATCTAGTGCACATTTAATTGAGGCATTTGAAATTAATTTGCCTTCTTGTAAAAGTTCTGCTGCCAGATCCTTGTGTTGATCTGGTAGGTGTTCCATTAACTTTTCTAGTTGATCATAATGAGCCCTGTTGTAGCGTGATAGTAAAGCCTGTGTGTTTGCTATGCGCCATATACTTGTTGCTTGAGCAGCAATTCGTTTCCCTGACGCATCAATAATTTTGGACTCTATCATCCGGGGGGGGGGGGCGTGGGGTGGGGGGCCGGGGGGTGTCTCCAGAAGTCTGAGAATTAGCCCTCGTGCGTGCATTTGACACCACTAAGGAGTCTAATGGCAGATGACCCTTAATGTATACTGGATCACCTGGTGCTGGCCTATACTTTTTCTCTATTCTAGGATTTAACACCCTACACATTACTGGATCTTTAAAAATCTCTGGAGCATGTTTAATGACTCCTTTTATCATTGGTAATATTTGGGTAGATCTTTGTGACTGTCTGAAAGTGTCTAACAAGAAGTCCTCCTCAATGGCATCAGAGTGCATAGGAACCCCATGGTAAAGTGCAGCTCTGTTCAAATAAATGATTAAAACCAATACTGTCCTCTGTAGGTGAAGGTTTTGTTGGGTAGTACTGAGGATCAGGGATGTCTGGTGCGTTATTTGGTGCATAATTATATGCGTCATCATCCTTAGGGTATTCTGTGTTACCATCCTCGTCTAAAGGGTATGTATGTGTCTCTGGAACATAATCCCCCCCCACCCAAATCATACTCCTCATCAGTGTGGTGTGATGATGCAGGTGAGTGAATAGGAGAAGTTATAGGTTCCACATGAGGAGTAATAGGAGAGGAAGAAGGTGAAGGAGAGGAAGGGTGCATTGGAGAAGTTGCACAGTCCTTTTTGGCAGGAAACACAGGTGTATGTGATGTGTCTGCTGGTCTTTTCTTATGAGGGATTGCTTCCACATGTCCAGTTTTTGGATTAATATAGACCTTTTTCTGTCTAGGATCTGGTCTAAACAGTTCTTCCTCTTCTATAATCTTCTTCGGCGTCGATTTTTTCGGAGCCGATAGAGGTTGTTTAGTGATTTTTGCCTTATTAGGAGTAGTTGAGTCTTTTGGCAATGTTTTCGGTGCCGAAGGTTGTTTAGCCTTTTCTGGGGTCTTCGGTACCGATACTAGAGTTTTCGGCGTGGAGACAGGTTTCGCTGTTCCTGTGGCGCGGGAAACTGGCTCCCTCTCTCTGTTTTTTGAACCGGAAGGTTTCGGAGTCGAAGCTTTCGGGTTTGGTACAGGTTTTGGCTTCGGCACCAATGGTACGGGTGCCGGAGTGTCTTTGGGCTTAGAAGGGTGTTTTATCTTCGGTGCCGACGAGTCCTTCGGTGTCGAAGGATTTTTTGGTGCCAATGGAGGAGGTGTAACTGACACATGGTGTTTCTTCGGTGCCGAGGCACCGGAACCCGTATTCTCTTTCCTCCGAGCCGGGCCCGAAGGCGGGGCGTTAGAGGGTAAACGTCGGTCTCGACTGGGCCCCATGGGCGGAGTGCTGACCGTTGCCTTCTGTTTGGGTACTGTCTGTCGTGCAGGGGCAGATGTACTCACGGGTTGTCGAGATGGGATCGAATCGTCCAAATCCTCAGCTCCCGATATTATCTGGAGATCAGGGGAGTCCTCCACTGCGCCGAGTGGAGCTTCGTCCTCGGAGATATCTTCGATTGGATATTCGTCTTTGGAGAAGTCTTCTTCGACGATCTCCTCTTCAAAGATGGCCTCCGGTGCTGATCTCCTCATTTCGTGCCGACGGGCCCTCCGATCTCGAATGGTCTTTTTCGATCGGAAGGAGGCACAGGCTGTGCAGGTCGACTTGTCGTGTTCTGGGGAGAGACAGAGGTTACAAACCTCGTGATGGTCGCTATGAGGGAATTTTGCTCGACATACCGGGCATCTCTTGAATGGAGTTCTTTCCATGAGGCGTAGGCCGCACGGCGTCGATGGGCCCCACGGCCCGCATCGACGCACCGGAATAAGTCTTTTTCTAGCCGAAGCGGAAAACTTTCAGACGAACCCAGTGGCGGAAAAAAACAATCTGAGGATGGAGTCGATGACCATGCGCAGTATTGTCCAAGGGAGGAGTCACCTATCTCGTGACTACAAAAGACTTCTTCCAAGAAGACAACAACCTGCAATCATCCGAGCCCAACACCAGGTGGTGATCTATTGCAAAATGTAGGATCTGCAGCTCATATGCCTCGAACATGAAATACGGAAGAAGACTACATATCCCAGAAGTCTTAGCGACAATCAGGATAATGGGCGGTTCTATATAGGCGTGCACTTCCTGCAGCCTATGTCGGATATTTTGCTTTGCTGCGACCCCTGATGGAGGACTTCTGCTCCTGTCCTGTGTTATTCACGATTCCTGGTTAAAGAAAGCTTCTGGCCTTTTTTTCAGTGAACTTCGGATTATTTAGCGAAGTTCGGCATTTGCGGCCCGTGTTCCGGCGTTTGTCCTCCGTTGGAGAGTCATCCCTTGACTCATGCGGAGGACGGTTTGTTATACCTCGTTGTGTGGTGAGCATTAAAGTGCGCCTGCATTGCCCTCCGTTGGACGAGCCTTTCCTCTACGGCTCATTGCGGAGGACGAACTGTGGTTAATATTGCTGAATTCCCTCGAGACTCTTTCAGCGTTTTGCCCTCCGTTGGAGAGCCTGAATTGCTAAGGCTCATGCGGAGGACGATATCGCACCTACCGGTAGTGGCACCTTACCAGGCTTGGTAAGTCGGTCCTTTGTTGGGGAGCCTGCGTCTTGCGGCTCATGCAGAGGACCTTTATTGGATATTGCGGCAGCAATAATTCTCAAGTCCTTTGATGGACAACTGAGTACACTCACCTGGTGTTGGAACATATTGGAATATTACCTACAGGGACATCAGTTGTTTTGTGGTACAGGTACTATACCTTTATCTTTATACAGCTGGGTGACGTAACCCATTATGGATTATGGTTTGTTAACATACAACTGTTAGATTCTGTTGGGCTACAAGGAAACTGCCAAGGACGTTCCCCATTTCCGTTATAGATAATCCTCTAAGGGGGTATGTACAAACCTTACAAATAATAACCATTTATTAAGAAGCGTATAGGACAGTGGGTAATGGTTGTTGTTCCTTGTGTGTTGCAGTGGGGAGTAGCGCAGTTCACATCCTTCCAGGGCCCATGATGCTTGTGAAGAGCCTTATCTTCTACATTGCAATGACATTCTTGTCCTTTACAGGTAGAGTGTATGAGGGTATTGCTTTTTTGTATATTGTGTATAATTGAGATCAGAATATATAGTGTATTTAAGGAAGAAGTCCAACGTTCTTGGTTTGTCGTTTCATATCTCCTTTCCCGCTGGTCCCTTCCTTCCCTGCCCTCGCTTGATCCTTCCCTAGCCCACGGCTATTACAGCATTCGGGGTTTGGATAGATCAGGAGGTGGCCCCCATTGAGCATCACGCTGATCCCAAGGACTGTGAGGATAACACTGCACAAAAAGTTGGTCGTTCACCCAGACTCAAAGGTTCTTTTTGAGTCCAGCCGGTGGAGTCTCTCCTCTTCCTTAGAGGGATAAGGCTGAGTGTGAAAGTTAGTCAAGATGATGGACTGGGATACGTTGAACGGGGTGACTTCCTTCTGCAAGAAGGATGCTAGAGTCTAAAGGACAAGGTTGTTTGAGCAAAAAGAGATGTACAGAGAATGAGATGACAGCGCCTGCTGTTCACTGGTGCAGGTGATGGCATATCCTGCCCCAAATGGGTTACCATGATGGTCGGAGGGCAAAGTAAAGGGGCTTGGAGGCTGCCGGGAAGTGGTGGACTGGCCCGACCTCTGGCTATCTGACCTATGAGTCCTGTGGGTGCAGGGTCCTATGTCACGGAAGGACCAATGACTACTGGCCGTGGTGCCTGGGCAGTTGCAGATGTGGCTGGAAGCCCTGTGCATGGCCACAAAAGGAGCAAAGGCAGACAGTGGTTAGCAAGGGGCCATGGAAAGGCAAAATTACCTGGCTGTAGCACTATTGTACTTAAAGGGCACCAGCGCCATGTCCACCTTGTCTCCAAAGAGACGGGATCCATCAAAGGGCATATGATAAGTGAGACCTGGACACACCAGAAAAGCTAGTTTTCCTCAGCCAGGTGTGATGGCATAAGGCCAGATGATGGAACAGCTCTGCCTTGTGAGTCAGTTGTTTCCAGCCCACAGCGTGTAGGGAACTAAGCTGCATCTCTCCCGTCAGCAATAGCTTGAGAGTGTACAGCCCGGGCTTCCTCTGAGACCACAGGCAACACCTGCGCAACCAAGTCCCAGAGCGAGTGGGAGTTTCGGCTCAAAAGATAAGCAGTGTTCACCAACTAAAAGGCCAGGCTGGCAGAAGGGAACATGTTCTTTCCCAAGGTATCCAGCTTCTTGGATTCCCTGTCCAGGGAAGTTGTAGGGAACGTGGCAGGAGTTACTTTGGTAGTGGAGGCTTGGACCACCAAGCTCTGCGGGGTGGGGTGTCTTGTGAGGAAACTTTGGTCCCTTGGGGCAGGGCGATGTCGGCGGGCAATCAACCTATTCACAGGAACCCCTGTGCTGGGGTTGGACCAGACCCAGAGTAGGATGTCTGAGGGCTTGGTTAAAAGGGAGAAGCGATTCAGATGTGCTGACTTCACGATGAAGCACTTCAGTAAAGACATTAACTTGTAAAACCACAGGCGGTAGATGAAGGTCTAGTACTTCAGCCACCCCCCCCCCGCATCACTACAGTGAATGAGACTCCTTCCTACACTGCCACAGTAGAAACACACCAAAGCACTGAGAAGTCTAACAGCCTCACTGCGTGCCACAGCTGACCTTTCTATGTTTAGGAAACACCTTAAAACATTGCTTTTTAAGAACTGCTTCTTTACTGGCCTGCTTACTTTCCAGTCTCAGCGCCAGGACACTCTATTCTGAGTAGCTACACGCTATACTAAACTCTCCTCATCCATTCATTCATCCAGACCACTGGCATCCGACAGATCCTCACACCAGGAATCCTCAGTGACATCTAGGGGCTGGTATTCATCAGGGTCCAGAGGCCCGTAATAGTCATCTCCAAGTTGTAGCCTAAAGGAATAGGGCACATGCTCAGACCATGGTAGTTTGCCCACAGTCAATGCCGGAATCTGCAGCGGACGACGCCAATCCTGCTTCGTGTCGGGGGTGAGTATGGGGGCTGCTCAGCTGATGGGCATCGGCGGCATCTGCAGTGGAGCCGGGGAAGGTTCTTGCTCTTCTTCCATTTGTGGGGCTTACCCGAACACCCAGGTGAATTTGGCAATGAGCGGTTCCTCATCCGATGCCGGAATCTTCCTCTCAACCGGGATCGAGACTAAGGTAGCGTCGCACGTTGAGCAACAAGCAGCTTGAGGGACCGCTGCTGCAAGGCCTTGAGGTGCATGGCGCAACAGTCAACGCAGGTCTTGGCGTCATGGTCGCACTTGAGGCACCAAAGGCAGGCAAAGTATGAATATGTCACTGACCAGCGACAGGCGCCAGAGGGCTTGAAACCAGCATTCATTGTGGACATCCCTCCTACACCAGGAGACAAAGTCTCAAAAATCTATAACAAAAGCATTTTTAAAAGGTCAAAAAGTGACTGTGGGTAACGCTTCTCCACATCTGCACTGAAAGGCGCGGAAAGAAAATAACTAATGTTAGTGCGCTGGGGTAGCTCCTATATAGGCACTGTAAACCTCACTTCTGGCTCTGGCGATGCCACATGTTGCCAAACAACGCCACCGACTGGTGAACAGGGATACTGCTCACGGAAAATTTCCAGATCCAGACTGTCGACTGGGGATAATTCTAAGATTAGGAATCTGCGTCTGGTAGTCTCTATCAGATTTTCAAGTTACATTGGTAAAATTATATTTTGGAGCTATTAACACTCCACAGTAAAAGACTAAATGTGTATAGTAATTGAAAAAGATTCCATCTGTATATTATTCAAATGATTATACAAATGTTGTTAACATCCAGAAAGGATTTTGTCATTATGTGGTTTCTTCATGTGAGTTTGTATTTTTACTTTGCATGCAGAGAGAGAGTGACTAAAAGTCAGGCATGAATTTGGCCATTTGAGTGCCTTTGAAGTCACCTGTGCTGCAACACTAACTGGATATTCAGTTTGTACTGCAAAGACTATATATATGAGATGGCCATCTCAATAAAACATAATAGATAATGTACTATCTGGACATTCTGTTGGTACTCTAAAGATCTTATAGGATGTACGTATCTAAATAATAATTAATAGATTGAATATGATAAAAACAAGTGTGGCAAAATGAAAATCATCCTGTAGTACTCTCCAGTGATGCAATTAAATTTGGTCTCTGTTAGCTCTAATTGGTATTCTCGTTCTTGCCTTTTAAATTGTTTGTGTGAAACAATTCTCAAGATGCAATCTAAGCTAATGAGTGAGGCACCTATAATTATTGATTTTAAACAAACTATGTATTATTTAATGTGTAACCTGAATCACTTCTTTCAACTTACATGTAGTTTTATAAATTCAAGATGCCACAAAACACATGTTGGGTTCAATAAACTTCTTAAGTGCTCAGGGGCCAGAATGCTTTAATACAGCATTAGCAAACTATCTGCATTTTTGTGAAATTTTATCTGGATCTGCCTACAGTAACATCTTTGAGTAATTGCAGAGCTTGATTTGTTACTTGATTTTGGACCCTTCAGAAGTCATCTAAGCCTATTTCTTTTAAAGGTTTGTGAGATGTGAACCAGCCTGAGAGATTTTATTCGGTGCTTACTAGTCCTAACATCAAGAAATAATGTATTGAGACTGTCAAAGCCGGATTTGTTCATAGCTGAGAGCAGTACAAGCTGGGTTTTAAGGAGATCACAGCTCGGCACTTAGTGCCCCCATCGATGTATCTAGGTCAAGACGTAACAAAAGACGCAGGAAGCCATTCTCAATGTTTTGCAGTCGTCGTACTTTTCTGAAAGCCCTCAGGTGAGTCCCATATGTATAGGCAATCAACGCTTTTATTCCATGGCTTTTGAGAGCGTTCTATTAACCTTATTGTGCATTGGTTCACGGAATGTAAGACAGCTTCTGAATTCTGGCTCACACCAGCCTCACATTTTGAAACTTGCTCTGCCTTTGACAATTTGCTGTCAAAGATTGTTCCTAGTTAATAAAAGTCCTTTATGCAGTCCAGAGCCGCTCCATTAATTTGGAACCTAGACTTAAGATTTTTTGTTGGGTTCAGTACCATACATTTGGTTTTCTTGGTGTTGATATAAGATTTTTGGAGTTCTAGTAGGATTTGAAACTTTGAACATCATCAGCTCTCCTCTCATTATTATGTCCAAATTCAGCTCCAGTAGAAGTTTACGGATGTCATTTATAAACAGGTGGAACAGAATCGGTGCCAGTACACAACCTTGCCTGACTGCAGTTTGGACCTCAAAGTCAGGTTTACATTCACCTTTCATCATTTACCTAACCCTGAATGTGTTCTTTCAGTGGACTCTATACAGGGCGGCAAGGAGAATTATTTTTTGTTAGTTCATGCTCCTTCAGTTTTGACTAGAGGAGGGTTCTGTCAACTGTAGTAAGTTAAATGCTCTTCTTAGGTCTATAAGGACCATGTACACAGTAGATGTTTTGAACATCACTTTTCATGCATGTGAAGTCAAGTCTTACTGCTTGGTCTACAGTCCCCACTCCTTTTCTAAAGCCAGAATGACAACTAGAGAACATCTACATGTTTTCTGCCTAGGTGAGGTTGAGGAGCAATTTACCATATTTTTCCATGTGCTGTCCGGCAGGGAAATCTGGTGACAGTTTCCAGGATCCGAGCGAGAACTTTTTTATGGACTTGAACAATAATTTTATTTCTCCATGTGGATGGAACTTCTCCATGTTTCTAAATCATGTTAAATGCAATTTTTAGGATAGGAGCCCAAAGTGTTAAAATGGAACTGAAAATGCCAGAGGGGAATATATTGGGAACTGGTGCAGTTAACAGTATTAGGCTGTTTATTGTTTCAGTAATCTCTTCTGTAAATTCAGGTACTGAGATATTGCCTGGTCCTAGTGGGAACGTGCGGTGCGTAATAGAACCGCCTTGTAAGTAGAATCGGAGTTGCTGGCTTTTTTTTTTTTTTTTTTTTTAGAAGGCTGAGAAGTACTAGTTTCATTCTACTGAGCTCTCTCGCCTCCAAGTTTGGCGCAGGACCCTTTAGGAAAATGCACTTTTTTGACACGGTCAACCCCATCTTTTGCCTGGTATTTGATGGGATTTCAACTGGAAGTGTACTGGGTCCCTGTGAACCAAGTCCCCAGTGCCAGATCTCTTTCCCAAAACTGTACAATTGTTTCCCCAAATTGGCAATACCTTTAGCACTCTCTGTAAGTCCCTAGGAAATGGCCCCCAGGGCCTGAGATACAAGGAGGATTGCTCCCATGAGGCTTATGGGATGCGGTCTAGTATTAAAACCACCACAGCGCAATATTATTAGTTATGGTTCTCCTCCTTTCCTCTTCTACACACTACTAGTTTTTGTCTTGTCTTATGTGAGGTTAGTTCTAGTTCTCATTACCTGGAGGGAGGTATAAGTTCAAGATGTTGAATAACAGGTTGTCGATTTTTAGCATTAGATATTGTGTGTTGTTATTAATTGTGAAGATTATCTGCATTTTAACTGTAAGGGATGTTGAGACCAAATAATTAATCCACCCTCTTTTAGCTCTTGCAGGACACAACGGGAAGTACAACCATCCAACTCGATTTTTTTCTGTTGCCAAGGCTTCTTGGAAGAAGCCTATATTGAAGGATTTATAAAGGTAACCTTGTCTTTGTCATCTTTTTTTTTCCTTTCATTTGAGTATGGCGATTTCCGACCAAATACTGAAAATAACAGTAGGTTATGCTCATTTAAAAATGTTTTGGATGGTTGATATTTTGATGGCTTAGATAGTTGTTGGTAGTTAGCACGAGTTCTCGTTGGTAAACTGGGATGAAGGAGGTATGGTGCTGCGTTTAGGGCATAAGGATTATTCATCTATGTTGCTTTGGTGAATGTTAATCTTGGGTTATACCGATCATCTATGTAGTTTGAAGTAGAGCCACATAATGCTGTATAGGCAATTAAAGTACGAGTTACTTACCTTTGGTAACGATGTATCTGGTAGAGACTATTCTAGTCGCAGAGTCCTTAACGTAGAATTATCCCCAGGCATGAGACTGGATCCGGAAAACTTTTTGCCACAGCATCCCTGTGCGGCGGGGAGATGGCACCATGTGACTCCGCCCAAGCGCTGTCTGCGTACGTGACATCAGCGAGGTCACATAAGTCCCACCCCGGCACGCCTATGCCAGTTTTCTTCTGAGAACTTTTCAGCGTCACAACGCGGAGCCAGCAGGCAAAACTGTGAGAGTATAGGAACAGTGTGCGAAAGAGCAGAAAAAGTGTAAAAAGGAAAGGTGAAGAACAACACCATAAAGAACAGTGCCAGGCACGGCAGTACCTAAAAGCAGGGAAAAGAATAAAGAACATAGCCCAGCCGTGAGCAGCAACCCTGACAGTACGGAGATAGCCCCCTTGGAGACAAAGAACGTATGTAAAAAATGTCATGATAACATGTAGCAGGACTATAACCCCAACCACAAACAATGAAGGGGAACCAGTCCGGGACAAACCAGGAATGGCAAAACTCCAAGACAGCCCCATCACAGAGTGTGACAATCCCCATAATGAACAAAGGGCAGAGGCACAGTCAAAAGACCCCAACCTAGAGGATAGCAGAGGGCCCAGAGCCCTAGTAATAAAGAGGAAGGAGTGGGGAGGCGGGTGGAAGGTAGGCCCCAACCTGAAGCTACCAGAGCATAAGTGCACCAAAGTACCAATAAACCTAACCTACAATTGCCGAAAGGAAAGGGAACAAATAAACAGGACGATTATCCTGTCAGAAAGAAGGGAAGAATGTACTCATAGAAGACACAGCTGCCCACGGGGAGGCGAGTGCAGAAGACCAAGCCAACAGTCCTCGCAGAACAGGGAGGAAGGGCAGGCCGTGAAGGAATCTGCGGCTAGAATCGTCTCTACCAGATACATCGTTACCGAAAGTAAGTAACTTGTACATCTGATAGAGACTACTAGTCCCAGATTCCTTAACGTAGAATAGATAGCCATATCCAGAGGGGAGGAGGGTCTGCAAGAGAACCCCACCCGCCTGGACATAACAGAGAGTCCCACAGGTTCAAGCGGACAGGGCGAAGAGCTCCGTCCCTCCAGGCAAGGAGAACCCCTACACTTAAAGGACCACTGACCCCAGAGGGGACGCGAGAAGACAAGAAAGCGGTAGCCCGTCCTCCCTCAGCAGAGGAAAGAGGGCAAGGCGAAAGGAGGCCAAAGCACCCCACGCCCATACGAGGCAACAGAACCTCCACCCAAGGTCAACACAATAAGAGGAGCACCGAGGGTGAAGAATAACCTAGAGACTCCAAGGAAAAGAGGAAGAACAAAGGGAAGCCCCTCCACCGGGAACACACCCAGTGAAGAGGGCAACCAAGCCTATCACAGCCAGAAGGCAATAGACCAGACAGAACGGCGCCGTCCGCAATAAGCAGGTGGAAGCAGACAGGGAAACCCGAAGTCACCCAGGAAGAACCATCCAACGTTCTGCAGGGACAGACTGCGCCCAAAAAGGGCGACAAGAACACAAGATCCACCTCATCCCCAGGGAGGAGAGACAGAACTAAATGCAGGGCCCACTGGAAGAAGCGGACAAGGCAAGGATGACTGTCCCACTAAAGCACCAAAAAGGCCCAATGGTGCAGAATGACAGTAGGTCAGCACCGGCAAGCACAACCAGATGCAGAGAGCACCCTGGAAGGGTGCATTTAGGGCAAACCAGACATCAGCCGAAGACAGAGAGCAAAAGAGCGAAGAACGGTCTGGACACGCTCCATGGAGGAGTCCACACACACAGCCCAAAAAGAAGTGGAACCAGACAGAGCCAAGACGCCAGGCCGCAGACAGTAGGCCAGACCAGGCGAACAGCGCAGTCACCCCGGAGAAGGACACCCGTGGGAGCAACTCAAGCCATTCCAACAAGAGGATTGCATCCGCAACATACCGTAATGCCACGGAGAGCAGGGGCCCGAAGGCGACCACAGCTTCCCAGCGCATGACAGAGCTATATAACAGCTACCACTGCCCCACATAGGGCATGTTACGTCCCAAGACATGGGAACCTCTTAGGAAAAAACTTCCAAAGCAGAGGACAACAGAAATACTCGCGGAAAAACCCGCAGAAGGCTTGTCAAGCAGCCAAAGAGAAAAACACAAAAGGTCTAGTCTCAGGGCCAGCATGGTGTAGAAACCCAAAGCAAAAACACACAGTCAAGAAGGGCCGGCCAGCAGCCAACAGAACCACAGTCCCAACAAGGAGGACTCAAATGCACTTGAAGCACACAGACAACACAACTGGGGCGACACGCCCCAACGGAAGAACACCTCCCAAAACCCAGATCAACTCACAGGTCGGGGGGGGGGGGGTAATAGGAGGAGACGGAGGAGGAGAAGGAGGAGTAAGAGGAGGAAGCCCCGCCAAGAATCTCTGAATGGCAGAGTCCACAGGGGCGTGAAACAAAAGAACGCCATCGAAAGGAAGGTCCACCAGCCGTTCCCGAACGTTCTCTGGGAACACACTGTCCCGAAGCCAGGCATGGCGACGAAGTGCAACCGAAGAAGCCATGGCACGACCCAGCACCTCCGAGATGTCCAGAGCGGAGCGAAGAATAAACACCGCCAGCTCCCAGCCATCCAACACATGGTTCCTCAAATCAACACAGGCACCCTCCTGAGACATAAGGGATTCCGCCGAGTCCCTAAAAGAGAAGAATGGAGCAAACCTTTGAAGGGAAGCAGCAGCTCCCTACCACCAGAGCCCTGATGGAGAACCTCCAGAAGATGATCCGCGGGGAAATGGGCAGATGGATCACCCATGCGCAAAATTCCCACAGCCGTGGAAACAGCGCGAGCGAAGGCCGCACCCGCCTCCGTAGGGCCCCGCGGAGGGGAAAGCAGCTCCTCAATAGGCGACGGCTGCAAGTTAAGGCGGCCATCCCCAGAGCCAACCTGAGGAATGAAGGGCCAGGTCCGGGAAGTAGGAAGAAGGACCGAGGACTGGCGGACCTGCGGCTCCTCTGGCGAAGACCGCAGACACATCGAGGAGCCGTCCTTAGATGACGTCGGGGAAAAAAGCCATGACGCGTCGGCCCGTCTCTGGCGAGCATGACACCAGCAAGTGTCGAACCTTTGGAGAAGAGGCGCCTGAGGACGAGTCAACAGCCCGAGCCCGGCCTGGCGCCGTAGAGTCTGCAATCTGAGGCAGGACATCGTCGTCCGACGCCAGGGGAGATGCCGGAACGACTTCCGCCACTGCGCTCGGCGCAGGAAACCGGGGCAGGGCTGGAGCCGGGGCGGTGAGGGAACAGCATCAACCTGACCCCAGACGTGGCAGCCGCCTGCGTGGAGGGGCAAGAGGGACCCAGGGAAGGACGAGGGGTCCCCGGCCAACCTCGGCCTGTGACCGGACGAGAAGGGCCCTCCACCAGCCCCTGTGGCACCACCAGGGCCAGCAGCGGCCGGCACCGAAGCGGCGTCACCTCGGCCTCGGACGAGGCCACCGCCTGTCCCGAGGACCGAGTGGGACTCAGAGATGTGACCCGAGTCCCGGCAACCTCCCGCGACACCACAGGGTGTCCCACGGGAGTGTGCAGCGAAGCAGAGGCGCCTTGGTCCGAAGGAGGGACACCCGAAGGGCTGCATCCCAACGGCACCACATCCTCCGAACCTGGATCCTAACCGGTCGGCGCATGGGCCAGAGCCACCGGCGATGCCGCGGAGGGCCCCTCACACTGCAAGGGATCCGCTGACGTCCCAGGAGGGGAAGGAGGAGGAGAAGCCAGCGAGGCCTGCAAAGCCGCCGCATATGTCTCCATCTGGGCTCTAGTCGCCCCCACACCGGGAAACGGCATATAGGGGGACGACACGCGGGGCCGCACCACCCGCAGAGATCACATGCCCCCAACAGACCGGCCCTCAGGGACAAACTGCGACACTTACTGATAGGCGAGCGATGCTCTTGCGGCCTGGGAGAAGGACGATGGCAGCGGTTTCGAGAACCTTCTGCAGGGGCCGGGCGAGGTGACGATGCCGACCTGGACATGCGGGCTGAGAGAAGTTTCACCCGGCGGTCCTGCCGGGACTACGGTTTCATCTGCTGGCATGCCTCGCAATCAGTGGAGTCGTGGTGTTCCCCCAAACACCACATGCAGATGGGGTCAGGATCCGTCGCAGACATCAGGTGTCCACAAGATGAGCACGTCTTAAAGCCCAAAGGAATTCGCACACTGTTTCCATACACACGCAATAGCGAAAAGTGAAAGGCCTGAACAGGCCCGGAGCACGATCAGGATCCACGTTGTGGCGCGGAAAAGGAAAAAACTGCCGTAGGCGCGCCGGGTGGGACTTATGTGACCACGCTGACGTCACGTACGCGGACAACGCCTGGGCAGAGTCACGTAGTGCCGTCCCCCCAGCGCTTAGGAATGCTGTGGCAAAAAGTTTTCCGGATCCAGTCTCATGCCTGGGGATAATTCTACGTTAAGGAATCTGCGGCTAGTAGTCGCTATCCGATAGTAGTATATGTTTTACATTGCTATGTTTCACTTTCACGGTTTCTAGAATCCTTGGCTAATGCTATTTTTTTTTGTGCAGTGATTGTGATCACCCAGTTCTCTATGGTTTCATGGTGAGTCAAGATAGTTTCTATAAGGTTCCATTTGGCCCACAGCTTCTCAGTGGGCACACTCTATCTTTGCTCAAGCTCAGTGAGATGGGTTTCAGGTCGGGTAGAGAGTTGGGAGTTTTTAATATGTTCAAGTTGGCCCCTGGATCAGTACCTTGCAGTGAAAAGGATTATGTACCACCTGACATTTCAAAAAGTGCTAGGGGCTTCATGGGCTTCTGAAGCTCTTCCATATGCTTTGCCGATGCAATCATTTCTTCTTTCTTAGAGAATATCCCGGTACAGATCATTCATTTCTCCTTTTCTTCCTACATTGTTAAGGATTGCCACTAATCTATGTGGCTTATTTTTGTTTTGCACCAGAAGTAACCCTTTTTAGGTTTTGCAAGTTCCATATGTTCCATCAATTAAGGAGGTCTGTCTTCTGCACTCCTGAATAGGACGGTGATGGATTAAACCCAGATCAGTTGACTGGGGGTGAGTGTTTGTATTGTCAACGCTCCGTCCATCATCACCTTTGGTTTTTCTTTGTTCGCCCTAAGTTGGCAGGGTATGCTCAGACGTGAGTCCCTTGCTCACTTTGCCACTGGAGTCAAGCAAACCCGGCTGAAGACGGCTATAATGCCAGAAACCGGTCCTGGAAAGCTTGATTCCGGTCCAGGGAAGACATGGCTTGGCAGTTCGGGCTGGACTGTTCCCATGAGGCACAGGGTCAGACTGATTTGCATATGGCCATGTCTGAACTGGGGTGGCGGAGTGAGCTAAAGAACGGTGACGGATTAAACCCAGATCAGTTGACTGGGGGTGAGTGTTTGTATTGTCAACGCTCCGTCCATCATCACCTTTGGTTTTTCTTTGTTTGCCCTAAGTTGGCAGGGTATGCTCAGAAGTGAGTCCCTTGCTCACTTTGCCACTGGAGTCAAGCAAGCCCGGCTGAAGACGGCTGTAATGCCAGAAACCAGTCCTGGAAAGCGTGATTCCGGTCCAGGGAAGACAATGCTTGGCAGTTCAGGCTGGAATGTTCCCATGAGGCACAGGGTCAGACTGATTTGCATATGGCCATGTCTGAACTGGGGTGGCGGAGTGAGCTAAAGAACGGTGATGGATTAAACCCAGGTCAGTTGACTGGGGGTGAGTGTTTGTATTGTCAACGCTCCGTCCATCATCACCTTTGGTTTTTCTTTGTTCGCCCTAAGTTGGCAGGGTATGCTCAGACTTGAGTCCCTTGCTCACTTTGCCATTGGAGTCAAGCAAGGACGGCTGTAATGCCAGAAACCGGTCCTGGAAAGCTTGATTCCGGTCCAGGGAAGACAATGCTTGGCAGTTCGGGCTGGACTGTTCCCATGAGGCACAAGGTCAGACTGATTTGCATATGGCCATGTCTGAACTGGGGTGGCGGAGTGAGCTAAAGAACGGTGATGGATTAAACCCAGATCAGTTGACTGGGGGTGAGTGTTTGTATTGTCAACGCTCCGTCCATCATCACCTTTGGTTTTTCTGCACTCCTCAAGCAGATAGCCAAAATTCATTAACTTTTGTTGCGAGTTAGCTTAAGCATGATAGGCATGGTATGGTTCAGTCGCTGCATTTAAAGATGATGTTTTTGTTGGTGGTGATAATATGTTATCTATTTTGCAGGAAGTCATAGACCGAGAATGATTTCCTGGAGATGGGACAGATATGCGGTCACAGTCTGTTCAGTCTCACAAGGTCCTGTTGATATCCCTTTCATGTAGCCGTTTCTTGCCCCAGCCACGAATGGCCTCTAGTGTGGGCAATTTATTTTGGCTGGATAAATTAGTCTAATTGGTGTGGCAACTGATGCTTCATTCCTTGTAACTCTTACGCCAGTTGGGATTCTCTGTATGTGGGTGTGAATTGTGCAACACATATTGCATAGCAGTGCAGAGATCATGCTCACAAAGGTTTTTTTTATGTGGATCCATATTCGAGGATTCACCTGAACATTCTTAAGGAACTTCAAGCTGGGGCAGGATATGCTCATTCATTTCTCTTGAGGCTTTAGTATACAGTTTCTTCCTGTAATTTTTGATTCTGTTGTCTGACTGCCAGTTTTGATACATTGGAAGCTTTTTTAGCAGATATGGCTTGCACGATGTATCCTTTGTTTACCTCCAGCCAGGTTGCCAGGGCAATCAAGTATAGTCGGCTTTGGCCGATTCCTAGTATATGACTCCAGAACTTCTCCTAAATTAGATAGAATTGCTAAGCAGTTACAGGGTTTACTTAGAGTGGTGTGTTTTTCAGTACACCCACCACTGTTTCTTATATTATCCCCAGTCTTTGGTCAATTCAAGATGCCTTTTCTTGCATATTCACTATTTGCCCTCTAATGTAGTTGACTTGGAGGTCAAAGCACCCACTATTATGTCCAACGTCCTGCCCATGGTCCACATTACGGAGAGGATTAGTTGGGCAGGTGGGGCTTCAGATAACGTATGATTTTGTTTGCTCATGCTTAATTCATCTTATAATAGCCTTGTAGTGTGTTTGTACTGCCAGAACAGTTTAGGATAATGTTCAGAATATCAGTAGTAAAGAAAGTGTTATGGAGGGAAATGCAGGTGTCCATCATAGATAGGTTATTTTGTCCTTATGAAACCAGTTATCTCTACTATCTCTATTATTTACTTATCTAGGTTGATCACCAAGCAAGACTGCACTAATATGTTTTTTTAGCTGGCAGGCCGAGGGGGCCTAACCATGTTATGTTGGTTCTGATTGGGTCAGCCTCAGGTGGCTGTGTGAGATTTACTTAAGTATGGGCTCTACCAAGGCTACCGACTGTTCCTTGAGTTAAGTTTGTACTGATCAGTTCAGTTAAAGAATGTTGCCCATTTTTTTAAATAGTCTGTTATCTTGTTTAGTGATGGTGTTTCAGGTTTATGTGGCAAGGGCAGAATCTGAGAAGTAGGCAGCTGCATTTGATGTGGGACTTCCCTTCTGAGTGGGCCAGGCCCCAACAATGGTTAAACCGTATTAGTATTGGAAACTAGAGAAACCACTTCCCTATTGCCTGGGCCCGGTCTTCCAGGGCTCCACCTATTTCCCACCTCGTGCCTGGTATAAGTCCACAGTGAATACCAGGTAAATATAAGTTGTTGTTTCCCTCTAACCCAACCACCCTTCCCCACGCACTTGACTTCAGGGCTGAAGTTATGGCCTACTGGGCAGGTAGAATCACAGTTGTAGACCTAGACAAAATCAGCATGATTTATCTTTTGCAGTTTCCCAAACTTTACAGACAAACTTACAGAATGTAGCAACAAGGTTAGGTTCACTTTAGCAGACATTGGAGAGTTTGTTAAATAAGACATGGACACTGTGAACATTTTGGTGTCTTACAACAGGATCTATGACTCAGTCAAATAGTGGGGGCTGCCTGGGGGTAGCCTGATGCTAAATTATTAGTAAATGTATTTGGTGGTAGTTCGAATGGGTAAAATGTTCAGGGAAGTCACAAGTTACAATCACAAGCAGTCACAATGAATCTGCTAACAGACCACTGGAGTAATTAAGTAAAACAGCCAGTTACAGAACAAAACACAGGCACAGGAAGTGGAAGTGGAAAAGTACAGCGTTATGCTGTGCACTAATGTATTTTCACTTCTTAGTTCCTTTTCAGACTACAGTCCACTGTCGGATTGACTGTCAGCTTGGTTGATGCTCCAATACTGTTGTAGGGGGTCAGTATGTGCTGGCACCGCCCCTTAGATCATGGGCTTAGGTCATTGTTCATAGTGAGGTAAGGAAGAAGGATCAGACACCGGTGCCCTTTAGTGTCCCGTGTAGTGCAGTAGCAGAGCAATAATAGACACCCCTGCCTCTGCTAAACCACCAGATCTCCCGTCACAATCTGTAGCAGGACTGCCTTCTCACCCACCAACTTAAGTTAAGGCTTCTGCTTCAGTCCTTCTCACCCAGGCGGTCGCCGTGCCCATAATCTGCAGTCCGCTTGGTGGTAGCTGTAAACCAAAGCGGGCATAGAACAGTGGCCGATTGGGTAACTGGCAGGGCATTTGCAGGCTAGGCATATGCAGAATGGAAAAGTTGTTGTGGCGTGCCCGTAAAACAACCCCCCGAGAATGCAGAGAGGACATGAGTACACCTGTCTGTTTCAGCGGTTTGTTTCCACAATGTAGAGTAATGCAGTGTAGCTTTGTCACTCACTCCTAAAAGCAGCAACTCTAATAAAAATGCACCAACGGTCTAATGGGATATTAAGAACAAAAACTTTAGTTGCTGCTTTCTCACCAAACGTCATATCATTTGCACTGCAAACATTTTTTATGTTTGTCTCAATTATTCTACTTTTGGAGTTCTTGGAGACAGGCTGAAAGTTTATATTTAGGATATACAAAATATTTTTACATTGGACAGACTACAAATTGGCAAAATCCTTCAGTTAACAGCAAACAGTTGTACATTGCAAGAACACCTTGAACTGAACTTGCAACAATAGTAGCTGCAGAAGGAGCTGAAAACAAAATTCTGTATGTATACTTTTGTTTTCAGACTGCAGTTATATTTCTTCTCACACTCTCCCTTACATATAAAAAGCAACAAATAGCCTCCAAACACCAGTCCATTCAGTGAATATGGACAGTGTCTCAAATTTACATGCCAAACAATGGGAGATATCTGTAACTGAAAAGCATCAGAAGTGTAAGATAGGAATACAAAGCAGAGGACTGAAGATAGTCACATAGTTCTAGGCACAAAAGGTGTGGGGATGAATTCAATCAACAAAAAGCTTTGCAAAGGATTCAACTTGAACAGTATAAGTTATGAGGGTGCACCAATTCAGACAAGATGTTTCTCAGGGGTACTTAAAAGCATTCTTCCTACTGGTTTCCCACATGAGCTTCTGAACGTTTAAGTCTTAAGAAGTGACCGAGGCTTCTCTGCTTTTTTTATTGTTTGAAAAAGTAACAAATTTGAAAATTACCGACCGGGAGGAGGTGCTATGACCTGCTGCAGCTCCACCCTGCTGCGTTAGTGTAGTGCGTTTGACAGAAGCGGGGGGCTTCACCAGGACTCCTCCGGCAGCTAAGGAAGCAGCTGCTGCTGCGGCTTCTTCGTCACTACCGCCGTAGCTCGTGATGAAGGTGATTTTCTCCTCTTTGCCAGGGGTTGGCGAACGGGAACGTGTTCTGGATTCAGAGCTGGATTCAGACTGGGAGCTAACCAGAAGGAAAACAGAACCAAGTCAAGATTTTTTAAACTCTTACTGATATTTTACCAAAAGAGCATTATGATTAAGTTAACAGACGTCCACAAAAGCATAAGGTACAAAGAAGCCAAATATGACAGGAATGGAAAGTATTTTTAATCACAGCATATTTTCTGCCTCAGGATTTACAAGCATTATGTAGACAGAAAAGACAAAATGTTACAGCGAGAAATACCTGCTTATGACCTATTCTGCAAGATATCACTTTACTATAATCAATAATGTTAGCTTCTTTATTGCCTCCAGCTAAGAACATAGCGTGGATTTGTTTTTCTGTATTTTCTTTGCATAAAACTATTAGCACACAAAAACACAGAACATTTTGAAAATGGAGCATAGAGAACAAGTTACTTACCATCGGTAATGATGTATCTGTAAGAGACATATATTAGTTATAGATTCCTTACCTTCAAATTACCCCTAGGCGTCAGACTGGATCCAAAGAATTTTTCTTCAGCAGTACCCCTGTGCGTCAGTAGGTGGCGTTGGTCGACTACGCGCCTGTTGGCGGTGTCGTGGTTATCGGGATGATGTCGAAGTGCCTACTTAGACGCCGCCCTTGGACGCTGATGTCAGTTCTGACACCACTTTCCACGCCACAAGCGCAGCGCCATGAAAGACACTGACCACTGGTGTGCCACATTAGGGCCCTGCAAAGGAGTCCCTATCCCTAAAAGTCAGTTCACAGAGCGGGGAGGATGGGTGGGGCGGTAAGGAATCTATAACTAATATACAGATACATCGGTACCAAAGGTAAGTAACTTGTTCATCTGAAAGAGACTATTAGTTATAGTTTCTTTACCTTAGAATAGATACCCCAGGAATACTAACCACTGAGGAGGGACCGCAAACAAAGTTCACATCAGAAGAATCTGGAGCACAGAACGGGCAAAGTAGCCATCCCTCCGGACTTGACTAGCCTGGTGAACGTGTGCATAGAATCCTACGTGGCCGCATGGACGATGTCAATGAGTGGGACTCCACGTGACAAAGCAGTAGTTGCTGCGGTAGCTCTGGTGGAATGAGCACTCAG
The DNA here is from genome assembly GCF_964261635.1 of Lissotriton helveticus. Taxonomy (NCBI): domain Eukaryota; kingdom Metazoa; phylum Chordata; class Amphibia; order Caudata; family Salamandridae; genus Lissotriton; species Lissotriton helveticus. The sequence goes on from NC_136070.1 coordinate 810,888,739, forward strand.
CCCCACTGGAGGTTCCTTTTAAACTAAAGTGTAACAAATATTCATACAAAGGATGACCCATCGAGAGATGGTACGCTTTTGCGCAGCTCAACCTTTCTCGGCACCCACATAGCCAACAAAGAGTTGATTGTCCACCTGGAAACCCTTCCTGCGGAGAAGATAGAAAGGCAGCAGAATCCTGTGAATGGGACGCTTATGATGTAACATCACTGTGACTTGCAAACAACACATGGCTCTCTGGGAGAACGACTCACGTGTGGAGGAAGAGGAGGAGCGAGAGCGAAGGGCACACCCACCGAAAAGCCGTAGCGGAGTGAAGGCAGCGGGTTTTCGGCAGCACCAGTGGCAGCGCGGGGTTTTTTACCCGTATTTCGGGCTGAAGTGACCGGGTCTTCTCTGCACCGGCATCGGGACCGGCATCTACAAAGGAGGTGAGGACGCTTCCGAAGGAGGGACAAGACGAGACGAAAGACGCGAGCGCGGCTGCCGATAGAGGCGGCCGCAAAGTAAGAGGCCGGGGGGTTGACCTAGGCAGGTCCGACTAGGTCCGATTCGCCCGCGGTCTTCCCCCCCCTCCCCGAGTGCTCCGCTCGCGACCAGTTGCTTTCGTGGGCTCCGCTCATAGCCCCCTCACTGCCCTCTCTGTCAGCTGTTGCGGGGCCACAGGCTATAAATTGCCCCCACTACCGAAACCTCACCCAAAATCCCCATCTCGCCTCATAGGAAGCTCACCTACGGAGGTTACAAATCAGCTAACTAGCCCAGCAGTTTGCAGGAACTTTAAAAACCCATTGAAACACATAGTCCCCTGACAAACATGATAAACCCGATATCGACCAAAACTGCCATTTTAGGATACAGGAACCAGGAGCAAGGCCTCAGGGGGCCACACCGCAGGGGTTATAATATAAGGCCTATTAAGGTTCAATAAGACTCATTAAAGCTTAATAAGCTATAATTCATCAAATTTATTGCACTTTTTCTTGCTGTTAATTGACCAGAGCACTTTCTTACAAAAAAAAAAAGGGCGACTCTAACAGAAGCACGACTAGTCCCGTAGCTCTTGAGTTGCATAAAATTCAAACAGCAAGAAAAGTCCCGACTTGAAAGACAGGACAGAGAGAGAGGAAAAACACAAAACCAACAAGCCAACAAGTCAAAGGGATGCTTAAATAAAATAAAACAAGCATTTACAATGCAACGGTTTCGCCTTTGGAAAAGTTAGAGCTATTGGCATTGTAAATGACAACATTTTTATTTATGTGTTGGCTTTGACAACATAAATAAATGGCATCGTCATTTACAAAGCCAATAGCCTAATCTCTCGCTCTGCACTCCCACTGCACACGATTAACTAACATGAGCTTGCTCATGTTAGTTAATGTTGGAAAAATCTTTTCACTAAACAAAGCCAAACTGATTGGCTTTGTCAATAGGTTTTTGAAAGTGAAAGGTACTCGAGTTGGTGACACAATATAGTCTCAATTTAACATCAAAATTAACTCGATCATTTACCGTGCGTGGGTGATTAAAAAGATTTCATGATTTAAACAATCACATGTATAATTCTTGCGTCTAGTGCGAGTATTTCCATAAACCCAATGCCCAGCAATCGCTGCCTAAATTCATTTGTGAGTCGATTAGAACATCTGCAGTCACCCAGCAGTTAAATTGCATATGGTGCAGTGCAAACTTGTAATTTATTGAGGCGTAGGAAGGGCCCATTTCGAAACTGAGCAATGCATCTAGAATGGACGCTTCTAGTGCAGATGGTGGCGTCAGTAAAATGCAGCTAGTTATAATCCAGCCGTAAGTCAAAATCGCTTCTTGGGCCACTACTTTTAAATTATTTACAGTCCATATCTTTTTTTTCTGGCTCTCTGCAACAGTGAAAGAGGCTTTCCCAAATAGCTGGCCCATATGGGCCACACATTCTTCTGGCAGGACCTCCATCTCCTTTTCATGAAACTTGACCTTCCTCTTCCAGCTCCAGGTAATCCTTCAATCACAGGTGGTGATCCAGGTGCATTCCTCCCTTCCAACACCTTGCTAGGCTTCTGAGTTATGGCCACACTCTGTATTTCTTAACTTCCTGGTTTGACATCATCATTTTGCATCCAGAATGCAACTTTTCCTTATTTGCAATTTCTCATTAGGTAATCGCAATTTAGCGATTTCCAAAATTGCCATTTCCTAATGAAATTGCAAATCCTTAGGAATTGCAATTAGTAGAAACAGCGGTTGCATACATCTTGTTTAACAATTCTCTAATAGTGATTTCAACCGATTCGCTATTTAGAAATTGTAAATCCTAATATTTGTACATTTGCCCCCCGGGCTGAGGAAAGTGAAGGATGATGATGAAGCACTTTCCTGTATACTCCTCTGCAACTACAAACTACCTGGGTATTGGTCTATGGGAACAGTTTACAGGGAGGGTAATTATGGAAGATCATGAGTAACATACATTTGTGGAACATGAAGCTATCAATTTCAGGGAGTTTTCCATCTTTTTGTTATGGGTGACTTCAAAAAAAGCACAAGGTTTTGTCTCATTGTCTGTATTGTTCATCAAAACAATCTGTGGAAATCAGCCCCATTATTGCTAGCTTCCCACCTATAATGCTTTAGGCAGTTGTTCAGGATATTTCTTTCTTGGCACATTGTGTTTTAGTTATTAGTGTGAATTTTTATACTTCAAATAGATAATCTTTGGAGTGCTTTAGGGAGATTTCTGAGTTGTGTTGGACATTGTGTCTTTCTTATTCCTGTTGTCCACTGGAATCCGAATGTTGTATTTTCTTCTGAGTAGTAAAATTAAAGAAATATATATATATGGTCCTTTCCTTTATTAAAATCTACATGTCCCTGGGGCAGATTAGAAAATAGCTACCTATATTGATTTCACGGTTGAATCCGAGTATGCAACACATAGCTGTAATTTAGCCGTGTCTTTAGTGTATTCCTTTAACACTCAGACATGGCTTTTCTCTTTCAAGTCCAGAAGAACAAGTTACTTACCTTCGGTAACGATATATCTGTAAGAAACAGTAGTTAGTATTAGATTCCTTACCTTAGAATATCCCCAGGCGTCAGTCTGGATCCGGAAACTTTTGCGTAGCAGTACCCCTGCGCGTCGGTAGGCGTCGTCTGCAGGCGTCGTCTGCGGCTCCGCGTCGTCGGCGACGTGCGCCGTGATGACGTCGCTGGAGTATATAGACGCCGCCTCCGCGCGCTGACGTCAGTTCTTTGCACACAGCTTTTCTGCGCCAGAACACGCAGAGCCATGTGAGAACCAACACTGGTGTCATGTGAAACTAGGGCCCTGAAAGGGATGTCCTTAACCCTAGGTATCAGTTCGCAGAACGGGGAGGATGGGTGGGGCGGTAAGGAATCTAATACTAACTACTGTTTCTTACAGATATATCGTTACCGAAGGTAAGTAACTTGTTCATTTGAAAGAAACAGGTTAGTATTAGATTCCTTACCTTAGAAAAGATACCCCAGCAATACCAACCCCGGTGGTGGGTCTGCGAACCAATACAATCCTACACCAGAAAGTCCTGGAGGACCGAACGGCCAAAGAAGCCATCCCTCCGGACTTGACTGTCCAGGCAGTAGTGCCTCGCAAAGGTGTGCAGCGAGGCCCACGTAGCCGCCTGGCAAATGTCCTGCAAAGGGACTCCCCGGCCCAGAGCAGTAGTAGCCGCCGTGGCCCGAGTGGAATGGGCTCTCAGCCCGACAGGAGGCTCCTTCCGAGCCAAAGAGTAGCACGCTTTGATGCACAGGACGACCCACCGGGAGATGGTTCGTTTCTGTACCGCCCTTCCCTTCTTCTCACCCACGTAGCCAACAAACAGTTGGTCATCCACCCGGAACTGGCGTGTGCGATCCATATAAAATGAAAGCGCACGTTTTGGGTCCAGACGATGGAGCCGCTCCTCATCTTTTGAAGGATGCGGAGGCGGGAAGAAGGAGGGTAAGGTGATGGACTGCCCGATGTGAAAAGCAGAAACTACTTTGGGCAGGAAAGAAGGTCTAGTTCTCAGAACCACCTTGTCTGGATGAATGGACATGAAAGGAGGTTTGACAGAAAGAGCCTGGAGCTCACTCACTCTCCTGGCAGAGGTGATGGCAACCAGGAAGGCGTCTTTAAAGTCAGGAGACGGAGAGGACAGGAATGAAGCGGCTCAAAGGGAGCGCACATCAAGAAAGTCAGAACCAGGTTCAAGTCCCACTGAGGCATCACGAACGGAACAGGTGGATACATGTGCGTGATGCCCTTCAAGAATCTCGTTACAATAGGGGACTTGAACAAAGATGGCTGATCAGGTAGCCTTAAGAAGGCGGAAAGGGCAGAAAGGTAGCCCTTGATAGTGCCCAGAGCAGAGCCCTGCTGGGCAAGTGAGAGAAGAAAGAGGAGAACCTCGGAGAGAGGAGCAGAAAGGGGATCCACAGCCTTTGCTGTGCACCATGCCACAAATCTGTTCCACCGGCAGGCGTATACCGACTTTGTGGAGGGACGCCTGGCAGCCAGAATGACATTACAGACTTCAGGAGGCAAGTCAAATGGCCTCAACTGTCGCCGCTCAATCTCCAAGCATGGAGGTGGAGACTGGACAGGTTCGGGTGGAGGACCGTCCCCTGCTGCTGCGACAGAAGGTCCTCCTGAAGGGGCAGGCGGATCGAGGGACCGACTGACATGCTGAGTAGCTCGGGATACCAGTACCTTCGAGCCCAGTCCGGAGCCACAAGGATAACTTGGGCCCGGTCGCGCCTGATCTTCTTCAGCACTCTGGGCAGAAGTGGTATAGGCGGAAAGGCGTACAACAGACCGCAACTCCACTCGCGCCGAAAGGCGTCGCCGAGCGAGTGCCGTCTTGGAAACTCCAACGCGCAGAACTGATGACATTGCGCGTTCTCTTCTGTGGCGAATAGATCTAACCAAGGCTCTCCCCATTGCAGAAAGAGGCCTTTCGCCACGTCCGAGTTCAGACGCCATTCGTGATCTACCGAGCACCGACGGCCGAGTTCGTCCGCCCTGGCGTTCAGAGAACCTGCCAGGTGTTGAGCCGTCAGAGTCACGCCCTGACGTTCCAGCCATTGCCAGAGGCGCAGAGCCTCCTGGCAAAGGGTCCACGACCCCACTCCACCCTGCTTGTTGCAGTACCACATGGCGGTGGTGTTGTCCGTGAACACCTGCACTACACTCCCGTTGACAAAGGGGAGGAATGCCTTCAGTGCTAGGCGAATCGCCCGCAGCTCCAACATGTTGATATGGAGCCGGGACTCCGCCGGAGACCAGATGCCTCTGATCTCCGCCTCTCCCAAGTGGCCACCCCAGCCCTGGAGGGACGCGTCCGTCACAACTACGTGCTCCGGTTGGGGAAGGGAGAGGGATCTGCCTCTGACCCAATCGCAGTCCGTAAGCCACCACTGCAACTGTCTCGCAGTGCCCTCCGAGATCAGGACATGGACGGATAGGTTGCCCTGATGCTGGGCCCACTGAAACTTCAGGTCCCACTGCAGAGCCCGCATCCGCCACCTGGCGTGATGCACCAGAAGGATGCAGGAGGCCATCAGCCCCAGAAGCCGCAGCGTCAACCTGACCGAGACCCGGGATAACGGCTGAAAGATGGGAATCAAAGCCTGAATATCCCAGACCCGCCGTTCCGGAGGATAAACCCGAAACTGCGCCGAGTCGAGAACCGCTCCGATGAAAAGGAGCTTTTGAGAGGGACACAGGTGTGATTTCGGCACATTGATGGAAAACCCCAGCTCGTGCAGGAGGTCTGCCGTCATCTGAAGGTGGTGGACGACTGTCTGGGGCGAGCCCGCCTTCAACAACCAGTCGTCGAGGTAGGGGAAGACTGAAACCCCTAACCGGCGCAGATGAGCTGCGACCACCGCCATCACTTTCGTGAACACCCGTGGGGCGCTGGTAAGGCCGAATGGGAGCACGATAAACTGAAAGTGCTCGTGGCCTACCGTGAACCGCAGGTAACGCCGGTGGGCCGGCAGGACGGGGATGTGAAAATACGCATCCTGCAAGTCCAACGCTACCATCCAGTCTAGCGGGTCTAGAGCAGCCAAGACCTGAGCCAAAGTCAACATCTTGAACTTCTCCTTCCGGAGGAAGCCGTTGACGTTCCGTAGATCCAAGATAGGACGCAGGCCCCCCTTGTCCTTCTTGGGTACCAGAAAGTAGTGGGAATAGCAACCACACCCTACTTCTGGCCCAGGAACGCGCTCGATGGCCCCCTTGGCCAAGAGGGCCGTAACTTCCTCCTGCAGAAGTGTCAAGTGGTCCCCCGACACACGGTGGTTCTGCGGTGGCATGGCTGGAGGAGTGGTCTCGAAGGGGAGGGAGTAGCCCCTTCGGACGAGCTGCAGCACCCACCTGTCCGATGTGATAGTGCGCCAGCGGGAGTGGTGATGGCGAACCCTGCCACCCACTGGCGTCACATGGGCCTGAAAGCTCGGACTAGGAGGATTTGGAGGCTGCTGCGGGGGGAGGTGTGGCCTGACCTCGCCGCTGTCCCCGACCGCCTCCACGGCGGAATCCACGGCCGCCACCGCGTTGAGAAGTGTTCTGCGGTGCGTGGCTGGCAGCACGTGTGGGACCGCCCCTTCCTTGGCCACGAAAGGAGCTAAACGAACCCGTTTGCTGGCGCTGCGTCGAGAGACCCAAGGACTTGGCCGTGACCCTGGAGTCCTTGAAGCGCTCAAGCGCATTGTCCGCTTTGTCGCCAAACAGGCGACTGCCATCGAACGGCATGTCCATCAAGGCATTTTGGACATCCGTCGAAAAATTGGCGGATCTCAGCCAGGCGTGGTGACGAATCGCCACCGTCGTGGACATCGCTCTGCCCAGTGAGTCGGTCGTATCAAGACCACACCTGATGGAATACCTCGCCGCGTCTCGGCCTTCAACCATAGCCTGGCCGAGCTTGTCCTGTACCTCCTGCGGGCATTGCGGCAGACACTCCGCGACCGTATCCCACAGAGAGTGGGTGTAGCGGCCCAAGAGGCATGCGGTGTTGCAAGACCGCAGTCCCAGACTCAAGGACGAGAAGACCTTTTTGCCATACTGGTCGTACCTCTTAGATTCCCGGTCGGGCGGGGCCGACGGGAACGCGGATTGGGAAGTTGAGGCCTGGATCACCAGACTCTCAGGGGTGGGATGGGTGGACAGGAACTTAGGGTCGTCCGAACACGGACGGTGGCGACTGGCAACGTTCCTATCAACAGGCGAACCTGAAGCGGGCCTGGACCACGTGCCCAAGAGAACGTCCGTCAAGGCTTCATTGAACGGCAGCAGAGGCTCCTGTGGGCATGACTGCGGTTTGAAGACCTCGGTGAGGATGTTAGGCTTCACTTTTGCGACGGGGAGCTCAAGGCCTTGGCAGCCCTCATCAACACCACAGAATAAGCAGCCCCAGCCTCCGACGCCACAGTGGGAGGCGAGACAAAACCAGGGTTAGGAGATTCGTCCAGACCACTAGCATCACCCAAGTCACCTGTCCAGTCCACGTCGTACTGACACTCGCGTGACAGAGGGTCCTCAGACCCTCCCAACCCTCTCCATAATCTTCATCATCACCATATACTGATTCAACGATGTAGACCGGCTCCTCGGGGTCAAGGGGCCCCATCGGCGCCGGACTCGGCGTCGGACGACGCCGGTCCGACTCCGCGTCCGGAATTGGAGAGGGAATGGGGGTGGCGCCGCCCGGAGCCGGAGCCCCGACGCCGGCCGGAACCGGCGTCGGAGTCACGGCGCCGCGCGGAGGCGGCACCACGGGTTGCCCCGATGGAATCGGTGCCGGAGAGGCCGGTTGACCAGCCGGCGTCGACCCTGAAGGGCCCAGCGGCGCCAGGGCCGGAACCGCCGGCGTCGTCGGGGCCGGAGCACCCGACGGCGTCGGGGCAGGAGCACCCGAACCGCTCGGGCCCCCGGACCGGACCACCGGGCCCGCAGGCGCCGTAGGCCCCGCCGGAGGAGACAGCGCCCTCATGGCCATGAGGAACTCCTCTACCTCCTCACGCGACGCGCCTTGCCCAGGGACCGGCGGGTATGGAGCAGGCAGCGTCGGCGACCCACGCGGAGCCGCGGGGGTGGGGCCACCCGAACCCCCGGCCGCATCGCGCGAGCGTCGGGGGGAGTCGGGGGTGCGATGACGACGCCCCGACTTCTTGTGAGATCGCTTACCTGAGGAACCGGAGGAATGGTGACGACTTCCGGAGCGCTCGTGGCGGCTCCGCGACCGTTCTCTCGACCGCTCCCTCGACCTCCGGCCGGACCGGGACCGCTCCTGACGCGGGGCCGACAGCCGGAGCTCGAGTAGCTTGCGGGACCGCTCCCGTCTAGCCTTACTCGTCAAGGCCCGGCAGTCGACGCAGGACTCCACGTCGTGGTCGGCGCCCAGGCACCGGAGGCAGAGTCGATGGTGGTCGGTGACCGACATCAGGCGGTCGCACCCGTCACAATTTTTAAAACCGGGCATCCTACCGGCACCTAAAGAGTTAGAGTAATCAAAAAACTTTGGTCAAAAGACCGGAGTACTGCTCTTCGGATCTGCGCTAACTGGCGCGGAAAAAAGAAGAACTGACGTCAGCGCGCGGAGGCGGCGTCTATATACTCCAGCGACGTCATCACGGCGCACGACGCCGACGACGCGGAGCCGCAGGGGACGCCTGCAGACGACGCCTACCGACGCGCAGGGGTACTGCTACGCAAAAGTTTCCGGATCCAGACTGACGCCTGGGGATATTCTAAGGTAAGGAATCTAATACTAACCTGTTTCTTTCAGATCTGTTGATAATGTGTTCGTGCAGGCAACACTACATTGATCAACAAGAGCGACATGAAATCATCGAAGTACCCTCTCCTCCTTACAGTATAACACTCAAGGTTCCATTTTTGACCAAATGCATACATTTCTAATCAACATCACTCTGGTCAAAGTCACCCCCTTTGCTGCCTTCCCACTTAACTTTGCATAAGATGAAGGTGACGCGCGGTTTTAACGCTAAGCAGTAGATCACATGTTGGGTTATTAGAGGTTTTACTGCAAGTGCATTGTGTGGTTTTCAATCCTTTTAGAGACACCCGGCTTAAGATCATTATTTTGAACTTTTCAGACAAGAATGCCTTTTGGTTGGCCATTACAGACTTTTAAGTCACCTTTGGGAATATCTTTAGCATGAAGCGTGAGGTATGCACACAAAGCCCATTAAGCCACTGGTTAAAGTTGTTTAAGCGGCTGAGGAGGCACTGAGTCACAGACTCATTAGCTTGCGGCTGTCTGAACTATTTCCCACTGTTTTGTATTGTCCTGCTGCGCACGGTCGCCTCAGAAAGCAGTGAAATGGCCTTTCGCGTTGGAGTTGTCGATCCCGCCAATTCTGTGACGCTAAAGGCCGCGGTTGGGTTTAAGGGCGCAGACCGTGGCACAGCACGTGCCGCGCTTCTTTCTTTGCTAACTCATAATTGTACAACCCCACGTCACCTTCCGACATATTGATTCCAACCAGCACAACTCTTGCGGGCATTAGGAAACATTTGTGCAACTTGAAACTACTAATTAAATCCGCTAATTAGTGATTAGTATCTGCTTCTCTAATAATCTGAGAGCAAGATTCATTTAAAAATATAATAACGATTTTATTTTCCGCGACATTCGAAAGTCTTGTTCAGCGAAGAGATGGTGTGGCCTGCGCACCCTGGCACTGTTCATTAATTTTGCTGTGTTTTTGATTTAGTGTTTTCGCTAATGTATGCGGAGAGTCTGAGGATATGAAAGTAACACCTGGCGAGCTCTGTGCGCGCGCTTCCCCGCTTCAGGCGAGGAGCCGGAGGGAGCGTGCAGCAGAACCGGCAGCATCATTATAAACATGCTCAGGAGACTTGATGGCGAGGTTCAGTGGAAAGAGAAGAAAGAGCAAATGACACGCCACGATTGAATGCGTGTGCTTCTCTTTTTATGAAAACAAAAATTGCTTCGAGGATAAATAGATGTGTGAAAGGCTTGGCTGCGTGAAGCTACTTAATGTAGTATTTACGCTCTCGTTGCACTTTGAAACGGTATCCATTCCTTCCCAAAACGATGATCTAATTAGAAACAAGTCAGGTCCCGGGCCGGCAGCCAATCACAGCGCGGCCCGGGGAATGACGTCACGGGGGTGTCCCAGGCCGGCAGCCAATCACAGCGCGGCCCGGGACACACGGCATCAAGGGGCGGGACCTAAAAAAAGAGTCAGAAACGCCCACGATTCGCGTTCTGACCGGGAAAGAGTGATGGACAACCGTGTCTTCCAATGGCTAGCCTCCATTTATGGAGCTAGCCAATGGAAGAAGGGGCGGTTTCAAGTCCCCACTATTGAGATAACATTAGATTTCGCCCTGGGCGGAGCAACTGCTACGCAGTTGCTACGGCCAGGGCGAAACCTAAAAAAGCGAAAGGAACCACGGGAGCCGGTACCAAATACAAATTCAATAATTAAACAACAAGGAGAATGAGATCAGGAACAAACCGGCAAGCGCCATCGAGTAAAGCCTCACGTAGTAAGAATGCAAAAAAATCTAACTCCGATAAGTCCCTCCAAGAAAGTCTCCCTCCAGCTACAGCCGAAAAGGGGGGGTCAGTAGCACGGGGGGCGAAAGCAACGGTAGGACCAGCTCCGACACCAGATAAAATCGGCCTAATTACAGGAAAAGAGCAGAAGATCAACAAGGAGTAGTTTCTGTCCGGTAACTCCAGTTCTGTAGTAGGGGTAACTCTGTTATAGTCATAATCTAGTGAAAAGTCCCGCCCATGAGCGTGGACCCCGGAGCAATCAAAAATAATCTCTTAAGTTGTCAAAACGTGCAGAACTGCACAGACACTTAAGAGAGAATTTAAAGACAGATAATGCAGCCTATATCCACAGGCTACACTGTCCAGTACTTCAACTAGAAATTCCACCAAAAATCCACACACAGCAAAGCCTGTCCAAATTTCTCCAAGAGAAAAACCTTGCTTTTAACAGCAAAAACCCTCTTGAATGATAGAGAGGAAGAAGTGGACAAACAAGCCCCATAGGCTGCCATTATGCGGCTCAGAACAGGATACTGTGCCTTTAAGAGAACTTTAAAGAAGCCTCAGAGTATCCCAGAATGCACTGCAGGTCCCTTTTACTTTCAGTTCTTTTTGAAGGCGTAACACGCCAGACCTGTAGCATTCCTTACATGAATATCTTTCTCCACCGGGGAGGAGGGCGGGCGCTTATGACTGTAACAGAGATACCCCTACTACAGAACTGGAGTTACAGGACAGAAACTACTCCTTCTATAGTAGGGGATCTCTGTGTATAGTCATAATCTAGCGAATAGAATGGCAAGCCCATCCCCACACCAAAGTGGTGGTGGAGAAAAGAGAAACAACACCACTATTGTGCGAACAGATTTCGCAGCGAAGCCTGCCCAACCTGAGCGTCTGCCCTGGCATCAGTGTCCAGACAGTAATGCTTAGCAAAGGTATGGACCGATTTCCAAGTGGCCGCCTTGCAGATTTCTGCAATTGGAACATTACGGAGCAAAGCAGTAGTGGCAGCTTTGCCCCTGGTGGAATGAGCCTTAGGTTTACCCCCTAAGGTCTTATTAGCCTTCTGGTAACACAATTGTATACAGGACACAATCCACCTCGAGATGGACTGTTTTGAGGTAGCAAGACCGGCCCTGACTGATCCATAATTGATAAACAATTGGTCTGACCTACGAATATCTTGGGTTTTATCCAGATAAAATTTCAACACCCTTCTCACATCCAGCGAATGCAGAGACCTTTCCGCTGGAGACGAAGGATTCTGAAAAAACGTAGGTAAAGGTATGGTCTGGTTAACATGGAAATCAGATATAACCTTTGGAAGAAATTTAGGGTGAGTACGCATAACAACCTTAGCAGCATGAAATACAGTATAAGGTTCTTGGCAACACAACGCCTGAATTTCACTCACCCTGCGGGCCGATGTAATGGCCACGAGGAACGCCGCCTTCCAGGATAGGTGCTGCAACGAAGCCTTATGAATGGGTTCAAAAGGCTCCTTCATCAATCTGGACAGCACCACGTTCAATTCTCATGAAGGCGAAGGAAGCCGGACAGGAGGGAACACTTTCTTCAAGCCTTCCAAAAAATCTTTGATCACAGGGATCTGGAAGAAGGAAGTCTGTGAAGGGCATTTCCTGTAGGCAGTCAGCGCAGCGAGATGAACCTTAATGGAATGGACATTAAGGCCAGACTGCGCCAAATGTAGAAGATACGGAAGGATGACATCTTCCTTACACGTCGTCGGGTCATAGTTCTTGGACTTACACGAGATGCAAAATCTCTTCCATTTTGTAAGCATAGGAAGTCCTAGTGGAAGGTCGCTTAGCCTCCTTCAGTATGTCCATGCAATCTTCTGGTAGATTCAAATGGCCATATTGCACTCTCTCAGGAGCCATGCCGCCAAACTCAAAGACGAGAGGTTGGGGTGCACCATCTGCCCCCCGAACTTTGTGAGAAGGTCCGGCCTGCATGGCAGCCGTATGTGAGGAAGGAGAGACCGGTGAAGCAGGTCCGTGAACCACCACTGCCTGGGCCATTCCGGGGCAATCAGGATAATCCGCGCCCTGGACTGGGACAGCTTGATGAGTACCGCCGGAATCAGGGGAATAGGTGGAAAAGCGTATAGAAAGACCAGTTGATCCATAACGCATTCCCCAGCATCCCCTGTTGGTAGTACCTGGAGGCAAAGTCTCGGCATTTGCTGTTTTCGGCGGTGACGAACAGATCTACGTCTGGAGTCCCCCACCTTGCGATGACTTCTCCTAGTACTTCTTCGTTTATGACCCATTCGTGGTTTTCCTGAATCAGTCTGCTCAGTGCGTCGGCCTGAGCATTATGCACAACTGGTAGATGGGTAGCCGTTATCGTCAGCCCTCTCGCTAGAAGCCAACGCCAGATCGCCTGCGCCTCCTGCGACAGAGTGCGCGATCTCAAGCCCCCCTGCTTGTTGAGGTAATACATTGTGGTCGTATTGTCAGTCTGTACAAGCAGAGAGTTGGTCTGGAAGGACGGATGAAAGGCCTTCAGTGCCAAGTGAACAGCTCTGAGTTCCAGGAAATTGATGCGATACGTGGACTCCGTCTGGGACCACGTACCTTGAATCTGTAAGTCTCCGGAGTGCGCCCCCCAGCCGTGGAGAGACGCATCCGTCACGATAGTCTGTGTGGGAATGTCCTTGTGGAAGGAACCCCTCTGAGGAGATTCTCCGCTGAACACCACCACTTCAGAGACTGAAGAGCATGCAAAGACAGTCGAATCTTGTCGTCCCAAGATCCTTTTCTCTGATCCCACTGATCCTCCAAGCACTCCTGCAATGGTCTCATGTGCAGCCGTGCGTGTGGCGTGAGGAAGATACAAGAGGCCATCGACCCCAGTAGAGAAGACACCGTCCTCACTGTTGTAGATGGAGCGGTCATAAGAGCCTGAGCCTTCCGAAGGAGTGATAATCGTCTCTCCTCTGAAGGAGACACGCTTGCTGACAGCGTATTGATGGAGGCTCCCAAGTACTGTATGCACTGGACCGGAGTCGGGACAGACTTGGACATGTTGATGTGCAACCCCAGCTTGTTCAAGAGAACGCACGTCTTCTGGAACTGCGCTTGAGCTTCCGAGAAGGAGGAGGCCTTGATCAACCAATCGTCCAGGTACGGGTAGACAAATACCTTGTTCTTCCTCAGGTGTGCAGCTACCACTGCCATGCACTTCGAGAATGTTCTGGGCGCAGACTTCAGCCCGAATGGTAGTACTGTGTACTGATAATGATTGGCACCGACTTGGAATCGCAGGAACTTCCTGTGTTTGTGTGCAATGGGCACATGGAAGTACGCATCCTGTAGGTCTATAGCACAGAGCCAGTCTCCCTGTTGCAGCTGAGGATAAATCTGATGCAACGACAGCATGCAAAATTTCTCTCTGCGGATCCACTTGTTTGCTTGTCGCAAATCCAGAATGGGCCTGAACACGTTCTTATCCTTCTTGCGAACCAGAAAGAACCGGGAGTACAGACCTCTTCCCCTTTGAGACAGAGGTACGTCTTCTATCGCCCTTTTCCTGAACAGGATATCGGCCTCCGTCTGGAGCTCGCGCAGCTGAAACTGCGAGCTGACCGGAGGAATTGCTGGAGGCGGGTTGATGAACCGAAGACTGTATCCATTGCAAACAATATTTAGCACCCACTTGTCCTGAGTAATTTTTCTCCACTCTGCCAGAAAAAACTTGAACGCTTCCCCCCACCGGAGCGGGTAACGGATGTAGAGGAAGTAACCGCTCAGGGCCAAGACCAGCCGGGCCTTTGTTCGCTGCGGCGGACTGCTGGCCGCCTCTGCCCTTCTGGCGCTTCTGGAAGGGCCTTTGTAACTGCTGCTGCTGTTGTTGCTGCTGTCCAGACGCCTGCCCACGCCCTCTGCCCTGCGCCCCAAACCGTCTCTGGAATGGGCCGTAGGTCTTCTTTTCCTTGGGCTTTTCCAACCCAACAGCCGTCAGGGTCTCGGCCTCCGCCTTCATGCGGGCCATCTCGTCATCCGCATGCTTGCCAAACAGGGTTTCCCCCAAGAAAGGCAGATTGGCCACCCGCTGCTGAGCCTCTGGCTTGAGCGATGTAAGGCGCAGCCAAGCGTGGCGTCTTTGGTTCACACCATGACAGTACCCATGTGCTGCCAGAAGAGACGCATCAGCTGCCGCGCTGATGAGCTGATTAGACACCAGCATCCCCTCCTTCAAAACCTCCTGAAATCCTCTTTCTTATCTCCAGGGAGGAACTTGGCGAATTGCTGGAGGGACTCCCATAGGGCACGATCGTACCGCCCTAGTAAAGCTGTGGCACTAGCCGCTTTCATCGCAGTAGAGGCCAGCTCACAGACCTTTCTACCTGCCGAATCCATCCAGCGGCTCTCCTTATCGGGAGGGACCGTGGAAGACGGGGTGGCGCCATGCTGCTTTCTAGCTGCTGTCACTATGACAGAGTCCGGTGTCGGATCCATCCGGAGGAAAGCCGGGTCAGAATTCGGGGCCCGGTACTGCTTAAGGAGCCCGGAGGGAGCAGCCTTCGTCACCGTGGGAGTGAGAAACAGCTCCTCTGCGGGCTCTACCAATCCTGGTACTAAAGGCAGCAATGACCGAGACAGGTGCTTCTTGTGTAACGTCTCAAAGATCGCAGACGTCGTGGGCGTAGGCACCGTCACCGTGATGCCCAACTTAGCTGCACCCCGCAGCAGAACATCCTGGAACGTGACAATGTCGTCCACGGGAACACCCTCGTCCCAGGGGATTCCGACAAAGTCGGTGAGTAGTCCCTGGTCCCCGAAGAGTCTGTGTGGGACCGTGACCTGCGCCTCCTGTGGCGTCATCTCCATCTCGTTAATGATCTGTGACGATTCCGCGATCTTCCC
Source organism: Lissotriton helveticus (assembly GCF_964261635.1). Classification (NCBI taxonomy): domain Eukaryota; kingdom Metazoa; phylum Chordata; class Amphibia; order Caudata; family Salamandridae; genus Lissotriton; species Lissotriton helveticus. The sequence continues at coordinate 810,904,214 of NC_136070.1, forward strand.
CTACGGCCGGAGCGAGAGCGCGATCTCCTCGGCTTCGGACGCTCCACAGGCCTCATAGGCGTAGGCAACTCCGGCCTGCCTGGGGGCCTCGGCCGAGGGGTCCCCTTAGGAGGCGTCGGTTATCGTGGCAGGGAAGCTGTCTTCGGAGTAACCGGAGGCGGTCCACCAGCTGGGAGCCGAGGAAGAGGATGAGGCTGCGGCTGAGGTTGAGGATGAGGTACAGGATGAGGCAGGAGCGGCGGCGGGGGTGGAGTCCGCGGCGGAGTCTCCTTGGGTGAAGGAGGTGGAGGCGGAGTAGACCTCGGCTTAGGGGGTGTATACACCTCAGAGTACATTGAGCCCGGTGACTTTCCCTCCTTCCTAGGCGATGGAGAATGCTCTATCGGCACCTGTCGCCGACCAGAATGACTCCTGCCGCTCCTGCGCCTCTTTGGCGTCGAAGAACGTCGACCGACGGCCCCTCGACGGCGAACGCCTCCTCCTAGACGGCGAAGGCCTCCTCTTCGACGTCGAACGCCTTCGCCTCGACGGCGACCTTCGCCTCGACGAGCGCCTTGACGCCGAACGCCTGCGAGACTTCGACATCATCCTCGACGTCGATCTCCTCCTCTTCGCCGACGGCGAACGGCGGTGTCGCCTCGACGGCGAGCGCAGGCGCCGGGTCTCTCTTCGTCGATAACTCGACGACGACTACGACGATGAAATCGTCACCGGTGACCTGGACGGTGGTCTACTCAGTTCCCTCGACGCCGAACGTCGACGCCGCTTCGACCCAGAGCCCTGGGGAGACGGGGAACAGACTGCAGTCATCCCTCTCAACGCCGTTTTCGGTGCAATCGACGACAACGGAGAATGGGGACGTTTGCTGGTCTTCCTGCCCCTGGGGAGCCCCCCAGAGGCCTCAGCATGGGCAGAGGAAGTCTGCCCAGACCCACCTTGTGCCTTCAGTCTTCTGTATTCCAGGCCTTGGAGCCAGATCTTCATTCCATCTCTCAGGGTCCTGCTGGAGAAGCCCTGGCAAATGTCACACTCCTCTGGGACATGAGAGGAGGGAAGGCAGATGATGCACACCTCGTGTGGGTCAGACCTCGCCTTCTTCCTTGAACACTCTGGGCATTTGTCAAACAATGCAGGGATTGTGACTAGAAGGCTGCCCAGAAACACACACACAAGGAAGAAAGCAACAAGTACTTCAAATGAAATACAATTAAACACTTGAAAAAGTGAAAAATCACTAAATAAACCCTTAGAAAGGGAGAGCTCAATGCTCCAGGGTCCTGCTAGCGGAGCCGGAAAAAAGAACTGAAAGTAAAAGGGACCTGCAGTGCATTCTGGGATACTGTGAGGCTTCTGGAAAGTTCTCTTAAAGGCACAGTATCCTGTTCTGAGCCACATAATGGCGGCCTATAGGGCTAGTCTGTCCACTTCTTCCTCTCTATCATTCCAGAGGGTTTTTGCTGTTAAAAGCAAGGTTTTTCTCTTGGAGAAATCTGGACAGGCTTTGCTGTGTGTGGATTTTTGGTGGAATTTCTAGTTGAAGTACTGGACAGTGTAGCCTGTGGATATAGGCTGCATTATTGTGGAGAAGCGTGGCCCAGTGGTTAGAGGCGGCAGACCCGGAAGCTGAGATCGACCGTGGACCAGGGTTCGATTCCCCGCCTCAGCGGGTCTCGGGCTCATAAATTCCACGGTCTCGATAATTCTCGCTCCGGTGCCTACTCGACTCACGGGGTCACACTCTGCGACTCTGGGCAATAGCTTGCTTAATCTCCACTACGGCCCCTCGTGGCGGGATGCCTGGCTTTCACCCTGTGGACACCCTGCCGGGGTTTCTCACAGGGGAATACCAGGACGGGTTCCCTAAGCAAGCGCCAGGATGCCCTTTGGGTGACAGGTTTGCGCTATATAAGTACACCTACATTTACATTTACACATTTACATTATCGGTCTTTAAATTCTCTCTTAAGTGTCTGTGCAGTTCTGCACGTTTTGACAACTTAAGAGATTATTTTTGATTGCTCCGGGGTCCACGCACATGGTCAGGACTATTCACTAGATTATGACTATACACAGAGATACCCTACTACAGAAATTCTTTCTTTAAAAGATCCGGTTTCTGCACTCTTTGCAACAACAAAGGAGGCACTAAACTTACAGAGCCCTATCCAGCCCGATAAGCCAAAATTATCAAACTTGTTGGAAAGCTTAAACCAGGGCAAGCAGACAATGGAACCAATACCCTACGACGCTACCACAGCCTTATCCGCTTCATACTCACGGAAACAACAAAACCCCCAAACAAGAAAAACAGACACGAAGAGTGATCAACAAACCTCACTGATTTCCTCGATATCCCCAGGAAAATAATCTTTGGAGAATATCTTTAACAATTCTGAAAACAAGACCAATACGGGGTACAAAAACTACGATGATCCACGTAAAGAGCCACACCCAGGAGAAACTGAAGAACCGATAAAACAGAGGCCAGAAGGGGAGGACGTCTGGTTATATTCCCTTCCAGTATCAAATGATTTAAACTTGACCAAAACTACAAAAACAATAGCATTAAGAACATCTCCGCAAGGGCCTACCCCAGCACAGGAACCAACCTCTAATGAGCTTAGGCTGGGCACAGTAGCATCTAAGCCACATAATTTAACGGAAAATAGTGGCAACCAAAGAATCTTGATAGAAGACAGCATTAGCTGCGGAGATATAACAAGTAAAAGAAACACGCAGATGCCAATTTCCATCTCATCGGCAAGCAAGATTACACATTCAGACGAGCCAGAAGGGAGTGTAGGCAGCCAAGAGCCCAACGTACATTGGGGGAACACGTTAATAAGCACACTGGACCAAGCCATAAGGGCGCTTAATTATCAGTCCGATAAAATGGAGGTCCAAATTGATCTCAAACATTATTGCAGAGCACATTGCAAACATCAGTTCCAAGACGGACTCAATAATATCCTTATTGGCAAACAGCAAACAGAGGAAGCCTGGACGACCTCCCAAATAAAGCTCCAAAGGAAATACGGACCAACTTCCAATTAAATATAAACAAAGTAATTGTGACTGTGGGAGTATTATCGGGAAACTTGCATCTCTTCCAGAAATCCTAAAAGACATTCTCGGCGTAGTAAAGACAGCGAACAAGCAGAAGGTCAACCAAGACTCACCAGAAAAAAAATCCAGCAAAGAAAAACTAAACGTCCCAATTACTCAAATTAAACAAAAATACAGCAAAGAGGGGGACGGGAAATCCAACCTAGTGGACCACATAGAGGGCCAGATAAAGGAATCCGTAACTCAGGAAACTCAAACAACTATACCTCCGGTCAATCTTGACCCTCAGCCTCAAGACAAATTAACAAAAAGGCAAAGGAAACGTGCAAGGAAGGCAAGGCCCAAATCAAAAGGCAATCAATTAATTGCCACAGACCATCTTTTTTCAATATTTAAGAATTACTCGAGACAAGAACGAGGAACGACAAACAATTCTCTGAAAACTTCCACTCACAGACCGGAAGATCCAGAAACGGAACGGGTAAGCTTCTCGTTCGAGAAATCGACAACATCGGAAACAGTTCCAAGAATCAGACTTATAACACTTGAGGGACCGAATCAGGGTTCGCAACCACCCACAGCTAGAACCAACCTAAAGAGGCCCAATAAACAAGCAACGTTACCGACAACATCGGAGGAAGACCCCCGAAAAAAGTATTTAGCAAAACACTCACCACCCCCAAGAGATATAAATACATATATAGAGGTCAGCCCGCCTCCAAAGAATCGGAGTACAGAGACAAAACAAAAAAGTGTCAGCGGATTACTGGGCAACAACTCTAATCAGAAAAAAAAGGAAACAAAGCCCGTCCAGTTAGAGACAGACCTGACCCCAATTAAGATCATAAAGAACGGAAACGACCGGCAATGTATAGCTCAAAGTAAAATTTGTGAACAGGTGGAAACCAATCAAAACACAAAAGGAGGACAGGTACTTACCAGGGACACGACCCCAATCAAGATAATAAAAAACTGACACGACCGGCAATGTATAGCACAAAGTAAAAACCAAGATCAAGTTAAAAACAATCAAAATACTAAAGGAGGACAGGCACTCATCAGGGACACGAGGGAAGAGGGCCACACAGGACTGGTGACAGCTAAAAATAAAACCAGCTCAGCAAGTGGAAACGAACCTCCCGAATCGGTCTCTCGAGGAAAACAAAAAATCTCTCTGAACGACATCGAACCAATTCTGTCATTTACACCCGAATACGTAACCAAGGGCAGGCAGGACATTCTAAATAGAGGGAACCTAATAAAACTAATCAAGGCAATTCCAGAACTAAGGGGTATAGTCTCTCAAGATATGGTAGCAGTGGAGTTCCGTCAAAACAAAGACATCTTAGACATTGAAGACTCCGTGACTACCTGGGCCTCTAAGGAGTTAGCCGTCAAGATCTTTGCTAACAAAGGATCATTCGAGAGCTGGGGAATAACCTTGAAACAACACATGCGCCCCAGATATCCATATCCCCTTTCGAAAAGTACATACTTCCTAAAGGGGGACGAACCAACAAGTTGCAAGCAAGCACCATGCCTCCATGGAGTCCGAGCAACTTCACAGGAGAAAACCCTTGGAACAACGAATAACCATCTAAATCAGACACACAAAGGAGGGCCCCTCAGCTTCGACCAGGATTGGTCGTGGATTCCTACGATACTAAGCCAAAAGAGTACCTAAAACAGATGCACAAGTTACTACTTGTGTAACGATATATCTGTAAGAGACATTAGTTAGTGATAGATTCCTTACCTTAGAATATCCCCAGGCGTCAGACTGGATCCGGAAATTTTTGCGTAGCAATACCCGTGCGCGTCGGTAGGCGTCGTCTGCGGCTCCGCGTCCGTCGTCGGCGTAGTTAGCGCCGGAATGACGTCGTCGGAGTACTTAGGCGCCGCCCATGCGCGCTGACGTCAGTTCTGATACACAGCTTTTCCGCGCCAGATACGCAGAGCCATGATAGAGCCAACACTGGTGCCAAGAAACTAGGGCCCTGAAAGGGGATGACCTTAACCCTAGATATCGGTTCGCAGAACGGGGAGGATGGGTGGGTCGGTAAGGAATCTATCACTAACTAATGTCTCTTACAGATATATCGTTACACAAGTAGTAACTTGTGCATCTGAAAGAGACACGTTAGTGATAGATTCCTTACCTTAGAATAGATACCCCAGCAATACCAACCCCGGTGGTGGGTCTGCGAACCAATAATCACACCAGAAAGTCCTGGAGGACGGAACGGCCAAAGAAGCCATCCCTACGGACTTGACTGTCCAGGCAGTAGTGTCGTGCGAACGTGTGCAGCGAGGCCCACGTAGCTGCCTGGCAAATGTCCTGTAAGGGCACTCCCCGGCCCAGAGCAGTTGTAGTCACCGTGGCCCGAGTGGAATTAGCCCTCAATCCAACAGGGGGCTCCTTCGTAGCCATGGAGTAACATGCCTGGATACACAAGATGATCCACCGGGAGATGGTCCGCTTGTGTACCGCCTTCCCCTTCTTAGCACCCACGTAGCCAACAAAGAGTTGGTCATCCACCCGGAACTGGCGTGTGCGATCCAAATAGAATGAGAACGCACGTTTTGGGTCCAGACGGTGGAGCCGCTCCTCCTCTTTAGAGGGATGCGGAGGCGGAAAGAAGGTTGGCAAGGTGATGGACTGCCCAATGTGGAAGGCTGAGACAACCTTGGGCAGGAAAGATGGCTTGGTACGCAACACAACCTTGTCCGGATGGACAGAAAGGAAAGGTGGAGTACAAGAAAGGGCCTGGAGCTCACTCACTCTCCTGGCAGAGGTGATGGCAACCAGGAAAGCAGTCTTTAGAGTCAGAAGACGAAGAGGACAGTTGTGAAGTGGCTCAAAGGGAGCGCACATCAGGAAGGTAAGAACAAGGTTCAAGTCCCACTGGGGCATCACGAAGGGAACAGGAGGGAACATGTGCGTGATGCCCTTAAGAAAACGATTTACAATAGGGGACTTGAACAAAGAAGGCTGATCAGGTAGCCTTAGGAAGGCAGAAAGGTAGCCCTTGACAGTGCCCAGAGCAGAGCCCTGCTGGGCAAGAGAAAGAAGAAAGAGGAGAACCTCAGAAAGGGGGGCAGAGAGTGGATCCACAGCCTTTGCTGTGCACCATGCCACAAATCTGTTCCACCTGCAGGCGTATACCGACTTTGTGGAGGGACGCCTGGCTGCCAGAATGACATTACAGACTTCAGGAGGCAAGTCAAATGGCCTCAACTGTCGCCGCTCAATCTCCAAGCTTGTAGGTGGAGACTGGACAGGTTCGGGTGGAGGACCGTCTCCTGCTGCTGCGACAGAAGGTCCTCCCGAAGGGGCAGACGAATCGGGGGATCTACTGACATGCTGAGTAACTCGGGATACCAGTATCTTCGTGCCCAGTCCGGAGCCACAAGGATAACCTGGGCCCGGTCGCGCCTGATCTTCTTCAGCACTCTGGGCAGAAGTGGTATAGGCGGAAAGGCGTACAACAGACCGCAACTCCACTCGCGACGAAAAGCGTCTCCGAGCGAGTGCCGCCTTGGAAATTCCAACGCGCAGAATTGATGACATTGCGCGTTCTCTTCGGTGGCGAATAGATCTAACCAAGGCTCTCCCCATTGCTGAAAGAGGCCTTGCGCCACGTCCGAGCTCAGTCGCCATTCGTGATCCATCATGCACCGACGGCGGAGTTCGTCCGCCCTGGCATTCAGAGAACCTGCCAGGTGTTGAACCACCAGGGTCATGCCCTGATGTTCCAGCCACTGCCAGAGGCGCAGTGCCTCCTGGCATAGGGTCCACGACCCCACCCCGCCCTGTTTGTTGCAGTACCACATGGCGGTGGTGTTGTCCGTGAACACCTGCACTACACTCCCCCGGACAGAGGGGAGGAATGCCTTCAGTGCTAGACGAATCGCCCGTAACTCCAACAGGTTGATGTGGAGCCGGGCCTCCGCCGGAGACCAGAGTCCTCTGATCTCCGCCTCTCCCATGTGGCCACCCCAGCCCTGGAGGGATGCGTCCGTCACAACTACGTGCTCCGGGTGGGGTAGGGAGAGGGACCTGCCACTGACCCAATCGTGGTCCGTGAGCCACCACTGCAACTGTCTTGCAGTGCCCTCCGAGATCAAGACGTGATCGGACAAGTTGCCCTGATGCTGGGCCCACTGAAACTTCAGGTCCCACTGCAGAGCCCGCATCCGCCACCGGGCGAGACGCACCAGAAGGATGCAGAAGGCCATCAGCCCTAGAAGCCGCAGCGTCAACCTGACCGAGACTCGGGATAAAGGCTGAAAGATGGGAATCAGAGCCTGAATATCCCGAACCCGCTGTTCGGGAGGGTAAACCCGATCCTGCGCCGAGTCTAGAACCGCTCCGATGAAGAGGAGCTTCTGAGAGGGACACAGGTGCGACTTCGGCACATTGATGGAGAACCCCAGCAAGTGCAGGAGGTCGGCCGTAGTCTGGAGGTAGCTGACGACTGTCTGGGGCGAGCCCGCCTTCAACAACCAGTCGTCGAGGTAGGGGAAGACTGACACCCCTAACCTGCGCAGATGAGCTGCGACCACCGCCATCACCTTCGTGAACACCCGTGGGGCGCTGGTAAGGCCAAAGGGGAGCACGGTAAACTGAAAGTGCTCGTGGCCTTCCGTGAACCGCAGGTAACACCGGTGGGCCGGCAGGACGGGGATGTGAAAATAAGCGTCCTGCAAGTCCAACGCTACCATCCAGTCTCCTGGGTCCAGGGCAGCTAAGACCTGAGCCAAAGTCAGCATCTTGAACTTCTCTTGACGGAGGAAGCCGTTGACGTTCCGTAGTTCCAAGATCGGGCGCAGGCCCCCCTTGCCCTTCTTGGGCACCAGAAAGTAGTGGGAGTAACATCCACACCCTACTTCTGGCCCAGGAACGCGCTCGATGGCCCCCTTGGCCAAGAGGGCTGCGACTTCCTCTTGCCGAAGTTGCAAGTGATCCCCCGACACGCGGTGGAATTGCGGTGGCATGGCTGGAGGGGTCGCCTCGAAGGGGAGGGAGTAGCCCCTTCGGACGATTTGCAGCACCCACTTGTCTGATGTGACAGTGCGCCAGTGGAAGTGGTGATGGCGAACCCTGCCTCCCACAGGCGTCACATGGGCCTGAAAGCTCGGACTAGGAAGGTTTGGAGGCAGGTGCTGCGGAGGGAGGTGTGGACTGGCCTCGCCGCTGACCCCGTCCGCCGCCGCCACGGCGGTTTCCACGGCCGCCACCGCGCTGCTGTGTATTCTGCGGTGCGTGGCTGGCAGCACGTGTGGGGACGCCCCTTCCATGGCCACGAAAGGAGCGAAAGGCACCCGATTGCTGGCGTGTGGTCGAGAGACCTAAGGACTTGGCCGTAGCCCTGGAGTCCTTAAAGCGCTCCAGCGCATGGTCTGCCTTGTCGCCAAAAAGGTGACGGCCATCGAACGGCATATCCAGGAGGGTGGCCTGGACATCGGCCGAGAAATTGGCGGACCTCAGCCAGGCGTGGCGTCGAACCGCCACCGTCGTTGCCATCGCCCTGCCCAGTGAGTCCGTGGTATCCAGTCCACACCGGATAGAGTATCGTGCCGCATCTCGACCCTCCACAAGGGCTTGGGCGAGTGTAGCCCGGACCTCCTCCGGGCATTGTGGCAGCACGTCCGCGACCGTGTCCCACAGGGTGTGGGTGTAGCGGCCCAAGAGACACGCGGTGTTGACAGACCGCAGTCCCAAACTCAGGGACGAGAACACTTTCTTTCCGAACTGTTCGTATCTCTTGGATTCCCGATCGGGCGGGGCCGTCGGGAATGCGGTCTGGGAAGTGGAGGCCTGGATAACCAGGCTCTCGGGGGTGGGGTGGGTGGACAAAAAGCAAGGGTCGCCCGGGGCCGGGCGGTAGCGTCTGGCCACGTTCCTATCCACAGGCGGACCTGTGGCGGGCTTGGACCAAGTGCCCACAAGAACGTCACATAGGGCTTCATTAAACGGCAGCAGAGGCTCGCTGGAGCTTGCCTGCGGTTTAAGAACCTCAGTGAGGAGGTTAGTCCTCACGGTCGCGACGGGGAGCTCCAGGCCCAAGGCCTTGGCTGCCCTCATCAACACTACGCTGTAAGCAGCCCCCTCCTCCGTAGCCACGGTGGGAGGGGAGACAAATCCAGTGTCTGGCGAGGTGTCAATACCACTGGCCCCCTCAAGCTCATATATCCTGTCCTCTTGTGACTGGCAATCCTGTGCCAGAGGGTCCTCAGACCCCTCCCAATCACCTCAGTCATCAGTCTCCTGTAACCCAGGGTCAACAGACTGGACCTCCTCATGGAAATAGAAATCTCCAAAGGCCGTCGGAAGCGGCGCCCAACGGCGCCGTTCCGGCGACAGAGTCGGACCGAAGGGAAGATTGGGGACGGCGTCCACAATGGGCGCCAGGGGCGACACCCTCGGGGCCGGCGCCGGTGAGGTCGACCGGCGACGACCTGGATCCGGAAGCGGGTCCGGTGAGGTCCCGCGGCGCCGGGACCAAAGTCGCCGGCGGCGCCGGGGCCGAAGCACCCGGCGGCGTCGGGGCCGAAGCGCCCGACCCGCTAGGGCCTCCAGCCGGGACCGCTGGGCCCGGAGGCGCCGTGGGGCCCGGCTGAGGAGGGAGGGACTTCATGGCCATGAGGTACCGCTCGACCTCCTCCGGCGTCGCGCCGTGCCGTGCCCAGGGACCCGCAGGTGTGGGGCAGGCGGCGACGCTTGCGACTCTCGCGGAGCCGTGTGGGCGGTGTCGCCCGAACCCCCGGCCGCATCGTGCGAGCGTCGGGGTGGGTCGGAGGAACGATGACGCCACTCCGACCTCTCATGCCTCTTACCTGAGGACTTGGATCCCGACGACCGATGTCCACTCCCGGAGCTGCGAGGACTCCGACCCCGTGACCGGTCCCTCGACCTCCCGTGGGACCGGGACCTGGAACGGCGCGGAGCCGACTGCCGGAGCTCGAGCCGCTTGCGGGACCGCTCCCGCCTAGCCTTTGACGTCAGGGCCCAGCAGTCGGAGCAGGTGCGGTCGTCGTGGTCGAGGCCTAAGCACTTCAGGCACCGGCGATGGGGGTCCGTAACCGACATCAGTCGGTCCCACTTCGAACAGGGCTTGAACCCGAGCATCCCTATCGGCACCGATAGAGTCGAGGACTCAAGAAAGAAAGGATCGAAAAAGATCAAAAAGTTTAGTCAAAAAATGACTAGGGGTAGAGCTTCTCCGGATCTGGGCTAGCTGGCGCGGAAAAAAGAAGAACTGACGTCAGCGCGCATGGGCGGCGTCTAAGTACTTCGACAACGTCATTCCGGCGCTAACGACGCCGACGACGGACGCGGAGCCGCAGACGACGCCTACCGACGCGCAGGGGTATTGCTACGCAAAAATTTCCGGATCCAGTCTGACGCCTGGGGATATTCTAAGGTAAGGAATCTATCACTAACGTGTCTCTTTCAGATGCAATATTACCATCAAACAACAACATCCAAGATCAACACACGGACACAAATCACCTGGCAAAAATCAATATGTGCTCATGGAACACACACTGATTCAGCGGCATGGATCAGGACCTTAGAGACTCAATCCTTTTTTCAAAAATACAACATCCTTCTTTTACAAGAAACTTGGAACCTGACATACCCTGCAATCCCGGGTTTCTCCGAACACCACATACTAGCAGAGAGATCGTCCAACTATGGACACTCAGGTGGAGGGTTATCAACGTACGTGTCCAAGAAATTTAACTGGCAAACTGAGAAACAGGATGTGGGGTTGAGTTGGGTTCAAGTAACAAAAATCATCAGAAAGCCGCAGCAGCAACTACTAATAATAAACGTTTACATCCACCCTGACCGTTTAACCAAAAAAGAAAAAATGAAAACACTTGTTAAACTTATCAAAGATCTACAGAAATCAAACAACCAATGCCAATTGATAATATCAGGGGACTTCAACTCTAACCTAATGAGCGATGGGACAGTCAGTCATAATCAGAACACAAAACCACGAGAAGGGCACAAACCATTGAACAAACTAGAAACTCTGGGTCTAACAATTTTAAAAAGGAGGGAAAGGGGAACTCCAACGCCAGTACCAACCTACATGAGCGGCAAAGTCATGTCAACCATAGACTTTACAATAATTAATAACAGCTTAATAGACGCCATTGAAGACTACAACATAGTCCAGCGTACAGAAAGTGACAACTTTCACCAAACTATACGAATGAACATCGTGGTTACCTGGTCTGAAAAGATAACTTTCTTGTCTCAACAACCAGAGAAATTTAACTTGCGAAAAATAAGATGGAGAGGTGGAGAAACGAAAGCAATCCAGGAAACAGCAAGTAACTTTATGATATAACACGGACAACAAGAAGACGGAGATCACGTAAAAAATTGGGAAATCCTGATAAAGGCCCTGATCCATAAGCATTACGCCTCTCCAGCTTCACAAAAAGGCACAAAAGTGCTGAGAGAACCTTGGTTTACCCATGACTTAAGACAAGAAAAGAGTAAAATAGCCCGGGAGCTACGGAAGGAACTAAGGAACAAAAAACAGGGAATTAAATCGAATCACAACTTCATTAGGAGCTTGAGAAAAAACAATCACAAAATGCTGTGGACCGCAAAGGCCAAATACAAAGAAACTGTGTGGGCAAAACTCTTATTCGCAAGCAAAAAGCAAAACTCTCCGGACTTCTGGGGCATTATCAACAATTTAAACAACAGAGAAGCAATGTCACATGACCCCGGAATTGGCGTCGGTGGATGGGAAGACCATGTAAGGAATGTTTATTTAAGAAAGGAACCTCACCCAATCGACAAGACCCAAGGTTCAACAAAAGAAATGGAACCACCCAACTTAGTAGGTTCCCAGGATAGCGTAAAAAACCTCAACGACCCGGACAGTGAAAAATGGGCGGATGACCAGCCAACGCCCATTTCCTGTAAATGTGTAAAAAAGTTCATACAAAAGCTGCACCATGACCAAACGGTGTCTCCCTACCGCTGTATTCAAATTCAATGAGGACTTTTGGTCCAAACATCTAACAGCACTGTTTAACCAAGTCCTCACCCGAGGCCATATGCCAACATCGTGGAAAGGAAACATCATCCACCCGATCTATAAAAAGGGTGATAGAAGAAACCCGGTGAACTATAGGTTGATCTCTCTAATAGACATGGAAGCAAAACTTTACGCCTCCTGTCTTTTGGAGCAGATCCAAGAATGGGTGGAAAACAACAACCTAATTCCCAGTTTTCAACTTGGTTTCAGACAGGGGATGGGGACAGCAACAAATCTGACTACCATTGCACTTTTTATGGAGAGAGCCGAAACAAAGAACCAACGACTATACGGGTGCTTTGTAGACATAAGAGCAGCCTTCGATCGAGTGAGCAGGTCGAGACTATGGGGAAAGCTCAAAGAGTGGGGGCTGCCCAGTATTCTATTAAACGCAATAATACTCCTATATAGCGACACATGGGCAAGGGTAAAACAAGGCCAAGGATCCAGTTAAACACCCAAAATTGAAACAGAGGACGGCCTAAAACAAGGCTGTATCTTGGCCCCGTGTCTATTTAACCTGTACCTGGCAGACTTAGGCAGAAACCTAGGCCTAATCGAAAGCCATGCACCTAAACTCGGCAATGTCCCAATTCCATTTCTGCAGTTTGCCGACAACATTGTCTTAATAAGTAAAACGCCAATAGGCCTACAACGTTTAATAAACATGCTACAATCCTATTTAGACCAAGAAACCCAGGAATTAAACAGGGAAAAAACAAAAGTACTGCGATTAGTGGAGCACAAGAATATCAAATTTAAATGGACAATCGATAAGTCAGCGTTAGAAGAACAGAAATCCTACCGGTACCTAGGCGTGACTCTCGGGCAAGGTAATTCAAAAAAAGAACACACTTTGGCAATAAAAGCAAATTCACAAACGTTAATTTACGCATACAGACAACTTCAACTAAAAATGGATGGCCCGAACCATACTCACCTCCTAAAAGTAATGGCCGCTCAGGTCCTACCAACACTGTCATACGGTCTAGTAACATGGCTGGAGGGGAGGCCAAAACACTAAACGAACTACAAAACAAAATATATAAAGCAGTGTTTAAACTACCTAAATCAGCATCTGCGGCTCAAGTCCGTCACGAATTCGGACTACAAAATCAAAATTTTGGTCCATGACAAGGTTCGTAAAACTATGCCACAAACTCCGCTCAACTTGAGTCAATGGACCACATCTGCTGGCAAGAAATAAACACCCAAGACAGTGAGCCTTCTAGAACCTCGTGGGCAACCTACTTGAGTACCTGCCTGTCTGAACTGTAATTACTAGAAGTATGGAACACAGAAACAGACCAAGCATACTTTAGTAAAACAGCTAACAGTGCAGCAAAAAGAAAATCACTACTAGAGGACAAAAAAATATTGACTAACCGACGCCATGCCTGGACAGTAATCTCCTCCTATAACCACCAAAAACCGTAGGTTTATTTAGCCACCCATTTTAGTCAACACCTAAAAAAGATCTACATAGACTATCGAATGGGTCTTCATTATTCCAAGGACCCGAGACCGTCCTGGAAATATCAAAAAGAAAGTTCCCAATGCAGTCTGTGCGGATACTACAATGAAACTCTAACTCACTTGTTTTGCGTGTGCCCAGCACTTATGACACTAAGAAGACAGTATCTATGGGACATCTTGATCCAACTGAACATAAAAACATGCCGGCAAGCAGTAGTAAGCTGGCTGGGAGGTTTGCAATCCTGGCCTGTCGGGGACTTAAATTTATGATTGAAGTAAAAAAAACAGCTCCAGGACAACCAATGAAGAATAATGGCAGTATCGCTGAGAACAAAAGTTCGATCGTGGCCGGACATCTATTAACGCAATCTCAACCCCCACATACGCTTGTCCAAGACTCAGAAATTATAAGAACTGCCTATGGGGGAAACAAAGAAATGGTTTTAAAAACACTTTTTTTATATATGGAAGTTTATTAATGAAAGTATGTCTTTGTAGTATGTAATTTATTCTTTTTTATTCTAAACGAAGATTGTAACAATTTTTATTAATCAAGCAATAAAATTGAACTTGATAGAAAGGCAGCGCACATTTCGGGTCCAGGTGGGTAAGTCTCTCCTCCTCCTTGGAAGGATGCGGAGTCGGGAAAAAGGCGGACAGAGTGATAGTCTGCCCAATGTGAAAAGGAGTAACAACTTTCCGTAAGAACGAAGGTCTCGCTCGAAGCACCACTTTGTCCGGATGCACTGAAAAGAAAGGGGCTTAGAGGAAAGAGCCGGAAGCTCAATCACTCTGCGAGATGAGGTGATGGCAACAAGAAAAGCAGTTTTCATGGTGAGAAGCCTAAGACGACAGGTGTGAAGAGGCTCGCACATAAGGTAAGTCAAAACAAGGTTCAAGTCCCACTGAAGCATTATAAAAGGAGATGAAGGAAAGAGATGAATAAAGCCTTTATATAACCTACTTACAATAGGGACTAGAACAAAGAGGGATGATCTGGTAGCCGAAGAAAAGCAAAAATGGCTGCCAGATAGCCTTTAAGAGTGCCCAAAGCCAAACCCTGCTAGGTCAACGAGAGAAGGAACAAACTAACCTCAGAAAGAGGGCAGAAAGGGGATCCACAGCCTTTACTGTGCACCATGCCACACACTTGTTCGATCGACCGTCTGTCCCGTCTTAGTGGAGGGACGCCTAGCTGCCAAGATCACATTACAGACTTCGGGAGGAAGGTCAAAGCGGTCAACTGTCGCAGCTCAATCTCCACACAAGGAAGTGGAGGCTGGACAGGTTCGGGTGGAGGACCATCCCCTACTGCTGTGACAGAAGATCATCCTGAAGGGGCAGTCTGACCGGTAGATCGATAGCCATGCTCAGGAGCTTGACTTTATGTCCAGTGCCACAAGAATGACTTGGTCCCGGTCGCTCTTGATCTCTTTCAGCCCTCAGGCAGAAGTGGTACAGGCAGAAAATAATACAGGAGGCCGCAACTCCACTCATGACGAAAATCGATGCAGAGCGAGTGTCGCCGTGGAAACTCCAATGCACAAAACTGCTGGCATGGTGCTTCTCTTGGGTGGTGAATAGAGCTAACCAAGGCTCTCCCCACTGCTCAAAGAGACATTGCACCACCTCTGAGTGAAGACGCCATTCGTGATCCACCAGGCACTGATGGCCGAGTTTGTCCGCTCTGGTGTTTAGAGGACCTGCCAGGTGTTGAACCAGGAGGGTCATGCCCTGATGTTCGTGCCAAGTCCAAAGCTAAGAGCCTTTGCACAAAGGGTTCACAACCCCACCCGCTGTTTGTTGCAGTACCACGTGGCAGTAGCCTTATCTGTGAAAATGAAATGGTTACTTACCAGTAGGAATAGTTTTGCAGCTTGAAGAGTTTTTCTGGATTCACATGCTGTGCATTATTCTGCCATCTAGTGGTTGGGTCGGGAATTGTCTCTAATTTTTTTTATTTTGGTCGCGGTCAACCACCATGTGGTGCCAGTTACGTCCCCTGTGTGAGGTCAGACGATATCCTGGAGGTAGACGTTTGTGGTAGCCATCTTCGGATTCTTTTTTCTGTGTTACTTTGTTTTGAAATCCTTCAGATGGTCCTTAATAAACACTGATGTAGCCCTTTTCTTCCCCACCTGCTTGCTGCCTTTGCAGGGGTAGGCTGGGTGAGTCGCATGTGGATCCAGAAAACTCTTCAAGCTGCAAAACTACTCCTACTGGTAAGTAACCATTTCGTTTTGCAGCGTGAATCCTTTTCTGGATTCACATGCTGTGCATTAGATTATGTGGCAGTTTCTCCCGTCTTGGGGAGGGTGTGGTGCAAGGAAGACTTTACAAACAGGTGTTGGAGCACTTTCTGTCCAATTTGAGCTTCCTTATTCATTTGTATGTCCACACAGTAATGTCTTGTGAAGGTGTGTGGTGATGCCCATGTTGCTGCTGCGCAGATGCATCGATGGTACGTTGGCCAAAATGCTAGCGTTGCTCCTTTCTTTCTAGTGGAGTGCGCTGTAGGTTGCATTGTTAGTTCTTTATTGGCCTCTTTGTAACATAGTTGAATAGTTTGTACTATCCATCTTGAAATTGTTGCCTTTTTTCCTTATTCTTTCTGTTTTTTGCAGATAGTATAGTAATGCCCTCCTTACATCCAAGGTATGGAGGTTTTTTTCTACTTTCGTTTTTAAATTTTTAAAGAAAACTGCTAGCAAGATTTTTTTATTTAAGTGAGACTCAGATACCACCTTTGGTAGTAACTGTTGATTGGTCTTTAAGATTACCTTATCCTTGTGTATTTGTACGTAGGGTTCCTGTATTGTTAAAGCTTGTAATTCACTCACTCTGCGCAGTGATGTAATCGCTGTGAGGAAAACTGTCTTTAGGGTGGTATGCTTGATGTCTGCTGTATGCATGGGCTCAAAAGGTCCTTTCATCAGTTGGGAAAGTATGGTATTTAAGCTCCATGTCGGTACTGGTGTGGCTCTTGGTGGAGCTATCCTTTTTGCTCCCTCTAGGAATCTTTTTACGACTGGCCTTGTGAAAAAACTCTTACATGATTCTCCTCTTGTGTATGCCACTATGGGAGCCAGGTGCACCTTTAGGCTTGAGAAATGTATGCCACTGTCCAAGAGTTAAGTTAGATATGTGATAACTGTTTCTTGTGTATTTATGGTACTTGTTTTGCTGTTGGCGATGCACCATGTGGTATATCGATTCCACTTTGCTGTATAGCATTTTCTTGTGGATTGCGCTCTTGCCTCTTTGAGTATCTTCATGGTTCGTGCTGGTAGTTAGAAACGACCAAACTATGTATTCAGGCGCCTGGCTGCTAGTTGTAGCTTTTCTGGCTCCGGGTGACAGATTTTACCCTGTTGCAATATCAGTAGGTCTTTTTCGGGTTTGATCCTGATCATTTGTCCCTTGGATAGTTCCAGGAGGGTTGAGTACCATGTTTGCCTTGGCCAATGAGGGGCGATGAGAATCATGTTTATCCCTGGTTCTTTTGCCCTTGGCAGTACCCTTTGTATTAGGGGTATTTGTGGAAAGGCATATACAAATGCCTGAGACCAGTTTAGTGAAAGAACATTTCCGTTTGACAGGTGGTGTGGAAACCTCGAGGCAAAGTATTGGCATTTCTTGTTCTGTATTGTTGCAAATAGGTCCAACACTGGTGTTCCCCAGATGTTGAACAGGTACTGGATTGTTTGCTTCAGCACCCATTCGTGAGAGCAGTTGTTCTGTCTGCTCAGTTGGTCCGCTGTGATGTTGTCTACTCCTGCTAGATGTATAGTTTACAGATGTATGTCCTGCCGTACTGCCCAATGCCATATTTCCTGTGCTAGTTTGCTCAGAGGAAAAGACTTTGCCCCACCTTGCTTGTTGAGGTAGAACATTGTGGTAGTATTGTCTGTTTGTATAAGAATTGTTTTCTTTTGAATATGTTTCTGGAATGCCTTTATTGCCAGAAGAACAGTTTTCAACACCAGGTAGTTGATGTGTTTCGGGGAGTCCTGTTCGCTCCATTGTACATGTACTTTTAGCTTGTTGAGATGTGCTCCCCAGCCATTGAGGGATGCATCTGTTGTGATTGTCACAGATGGAGTTGGGTCCCTGAAAGGTCTCCCCTGTACTATGTTGTTGGATGTCCACCATTTTGTCTGTGCTTGCACCCCTTGTGTAACCACCACTAGATCCTCCCAACTCCCTGTGGCTTGGGACCAGCTGTTGGTGAGCCATTCCTGGAATGGGCGCAAATGTAGGCGAGGGTGGGGAATGAGTGGGAAGCATGATGCCATCATGCCCATTAGTTTCATCACCTTCCTCACTGTCAGAGACTGTTCCTTGTGGTAAAGGGCTGTTTCGTTGTAGATGGCTTGTATCCTCATGTGTGGGATAAGCCTTTGAGTCTTTTGTACTTAGCCTTCCTCCTAGAAATGTTTTTTTCTTTTTCCAGGGTGATTGACGATTTCTTGTGGTTTATGGAGAAAGCCAGATTTTCCAGTGTTTTAATTGTCTTTTAATCGTGAAGGAGGCATATTTGTTTTGTGCATCCCCTTATTAGCCAACCGTCCAAGTTGGGGTATACGTGGACTTTGTCCTTTCTTAGGTGTGAGGCCACTGCTGCTAAGCACTTTGTGAACACCCGTGGAGCTGATTTTATTACGAACGGGAGTACCTTGAACTGGTAGTGTGTTCCGTTGTGTAGGAAGTGTAGGTACTTCATGTGTCCTTTGTTCACGGGGATGTGCAGATAAGCGTCTTTGAGGTCTATTGTTTCGAAGAAATTCCCTTTTTGGATTTGTAAGATTATTTCTTGAAGGGTACACATTTTGAAGTGTTGAGTCGTATGAATTGTTTATGAAAGGTAAGTCCATGATTGGCCTTAGGGTTAGGTCCTGTTTTAGTACAAGGAAGTATGTGGAGTAGCTTCCTGTGTGCCATTCTTGTTGTGGTACTCTCTCTCAATCGCCTGATTTTGGTACAGTTCTTTGATCTCTGTGTTTAGCAGAGTTTGTTCTGATTGTGATAGTCTTTTAGTTTTTGGAGGACTTGCAGGAGGCATGTTTGTTAGCTCTAAGCAATATTCATGTTGTATCAAATTTAATATCCATTTGTCTGTTGTGATCCTTTTCCACTGATTGTGGTAAAAGGATAATCTCCCCCCCCACAGGTGTCTTGTGGGTCTCTTCTTGTGTTGGAGTCAGTTCGAGCCATTCCCTCTCCCTCTGGAGGTTTGGCCTCTTTCTCTCCCGTTACCTCGCCTTCTAAAGGGCTGCTTCTGCTGCTGCCATCCCTGGTAGCTAGATTGCGGACTCATTTGCTGGTTAGGGTTTTGCCCCTGGCTTTGTTGCGGTGGCTGTTGGCTTTGGCTGAAGCTGCCTCTTCCAGTGGTCTTTCTGTTAGAGAAACCTCCTCTTTTGAAAGTACCTCTTTGTTGCAGGCCCCCCATTGCCCTTGCTGTCTTGTTGTCTTTAATTTGTTGCAGTGATTCATCCACTTCTTTTCCAAATATCTCCTGTCCGTTAAAGGGCCTATTTATTATTGATGTCTGACATGCTTGCTTGAATCGAGAGATCGTGAGCCAAGCATGCCTCCGGAGTATGGTTCCTGTGCACATTTGCCTACTTGTGGTATCTGCTGCGTCTGATGCAGATTTTAGGCATGTGTTGATTGTATTTTTACCCTCTTGGATGAAGGCCTTTGCTCTTTTCCTGTCATCTTCTGGAAGTTTGTTGATAAACTCCTCCATTTCGTCCCACTGTTGGTGACCATATCTATTGAGCAAGGCATTTGAGTTGGCAATGCGCCACTGCCTCCTTTTCCATTCTTCTCCCCACTAGGTCCATCCTTTTGCTCTCCTTCTCTGGGGGAGGTCCTGTGTTAGAGACCGCATTTACTCTCCTGGCTGTTGTTACGATGATTGAATCAGCTGTAATGTTCCCCTGTATATATTTAGGGTCTTTTGTCGAAGGTTTGTATTTTTTCTCAACTCTAGGAGTTATCCCTTTGATGGAAGCTGGTTCTTTGAACGCCTCCTTGCCTTGGTCCAAAATACTTGGGAGTATGGGAAGATATTGTGTGCCATTAGTTGTAGGTGCCAGTGTTTACAGTAGGAAACATGTATCCCCTTTTTCTTCCTCCAGGGGCACCCCAAACTGGTTTGCTGCCCTCTTCACCACTTCGATGTAGAAAGCAATGTCATCTGGAGGGATGCTTTTGAGGGATAGTTGCAGATTTCCTCCTCTGGAATCTCAGTGTAGAGATCGTTCCAGTCATCTTCGAAGTTTCCTTAGATCTCGCCATCCACCGGTAAGTTTCTGTATTCCTCAGGACCTTCGCTTCAAGTTTCCTGTGTTGGTGGGGACTTGATGATAGTCTCTTCCTCCTCTCCGGCGTCTTCTGCCTCTTCGGTGGCGACGTTCTCTGGTTCTGCTTCTGTGCTTTAGGGATTTGGAAATCCGTTAACTCGTCGAATTCCCTCTTCCTTTGTAAGAGAGCAGCCATTTCTTCCTTGATTCTTCTCCTTTTGTTTTGGACTTCGTGGGACCTCTCGGCGTCTGAGGCTGGGGACTCTCTTCTTTTTGGCGTCGACGGTTGTTTTCGGCGTCATGCCTTTTTTCGCTGGTTCGCTGTCAACCCTTGGTTTCGGCGGCTTGTGCAATTTTCCCTCATCGGTGACCTTTGTGTGGGTCCTGTGGGTTTCCTTCGATCGCGGCTGACCTTCGATCACCTTTTTGTTCGGCGTCGAGGCTGCCATTGCAGGCTTTGGATCGTGGCTCTTCGGTTCCGATGGATCTTTGTTTCTTACCTTCACCGTCTTCTTTTTTGACTCCTTCGCCTTATCGGTGTGTCTCTTTTCGGTGTCCTTTTCTATAAGTTAGACGTCTGAACCTTCGTCTGTCGATTCTGCTGGAGCTGCGAGCTCGTCCTTGTCGCCGGAGAACCCCATTTCACTCATGGTAGGTCTCTTCGTGGCCTCCGACATTGTGGTGTAGTGGGACTCTCTCTGGTTCCGGCACGTCCTGAGAGTCTTTGGCAGGAACGCTGAACAGGCCCCACAGTCTTTGTCTTGTGATCTAACGGCAGGCAGAGGTTGCAAACGGTGTGTGGGTCTTGTTGTGAGTACTTGTGGCACTTCGGGCAAATTTTTAAGGGGGTCTTCTCCATGGCCCCTACCTCACCATTTGTGTCCTGAGTGAGCCTCATGTGTTGCCAATTTTTGGTGCTGTGCCTCTGCACACAATCGCGTGTTGTTACTTGACGTTGTTCCGTTGAACTTTCGGGGATGATCTTTTCTTGAAGTTTTTTCGGGAAAAAATGCAAAACTTTCATCCAAGCTTCCCGTCGTGCTTCCAGACCCAACAGCGTAAAAAAAGAATCTGAAGATGGCTACCACGCAGATCGACCTCCAGGATACCATCTGACATCACAGAGGGGACGTACCTGGCACCAAATGGTGGTCGACAGCGACCCAAAAAAAAAAAAAAAGAAAAGAAACAATTCTGGACCCAACCTCTAGGTGGTGGAATAATGCACATCATGTAAATACAGAAAAGGATTCACACTGCAAAACCCGCACTGCCTTCCCCTTTAGGGAGGAAAGGAATGCCATCAGTCCCAAGTGAATTGCCAGAACTCCAATATGTTGATATGGAGCCCGGACTCCACCAGAGAACAGACTCCTCTGATCTTCATCTCTCCCAGGGGGCTACCCCATCCCAGGAGTTATGCATCGGTCACCACCGTGAGGTCTGGTTGGGGAAGGGAGAGGGATCTGCCTCTGACCCAATCCTGGCTTGTTAACCACCACTGCAGTTGTTGCGCAGTTCCCTCTGAGATCTGGATGTAGTAGGAGAGATTCCCCATATGCTGCACCCACTGGAACTTCAGGTTGCACTGCAAAGCCTGCATATGCCCTGTGGCATGATCCACCAGCGGGATGCAGGAGGCCATTAGGCCCAGTAGCCTCAGGGTCATTCTCACTGAAATCTGAGATAGAGGCTGAAACAAAGGTATCATAGCCCAATTATCCCAGACTCGCTGCTCGGGAGGATAGGCCCGAAACCGAACTGTCTCCAGAACAGCTCTGATGAAAGGGAGCGGCTGAGAGGGAGTCATGTGTGACTTCGGCATGTTGATAGTGAACCCCAGTGAATGTAGGAGGTCTGCCGTAGTCTCGAGGTGGGAGACGACAGCCTGGGGCGAGCCCGCCTTCAACAGCCAGTCGTCAGGATAGGGGAAGACTGGAACCCCTGATCTGCGCAGATGAGCTGCGACCACCGCCATCACTTTCGTGCACACAGGTGGGGCCCTGGTAAGGCCAAAGGAGACCACAGTAAACTGAAAATGCTTGTGGCCTACCGAGAACCGTAGTTAAGATCTGTGGGCTGGCAGGACGGGGATGTGAAAATAGGAGTCCTGCAAGTCCAACACCACCATCCAGAGTCCAGGGCAGATAGGACCTGAGCCAAGGTTAGCATTTTGAACTTCTCCTTCCGCAGAAAGCGGTTGAGGTCCCTGAGGTCTAGGATAGGACGTAGGCCTTTGTCCTTCTTGGGCACCAGAAAGTAGCGGGAATAGCAACCATAATGTACTTCTGGCGCAGGGACCCTCCTGATAGCTCCCTTGGCCAAGAGAGCGGAGATTCCCTGGCGGAGAAGTGCCAAATGATCCTCAGACATGTGATAGAAAGACGGTGGCATTGAGGGAAGGGTAGTCTCGAAGTGGCCCCTTAGGACTATCTGCAAATCCCACCTGTCTGACGTGATGGTGAATCCAGCCACCCACTGGTTCCTGTTGGCATGAAAGGTCAGACTAGGAGGGTTTGAAGGCTACTGCAGGTGGGGGTGGGGGGAGGGGGGACTGGCTGGCCCGCCCGCCTGCTGGGTCCCAGACCCGTGTTGCTGGATCTCACGTCCGAAGCCACGCATAGGCTGGGCAGCTTGCGTGGGCCGGTTGCTGGACTGGGTTAGATGTGGTGGGGTGCCACTTCCGTAGCCACGAAAGGAAGACAGCGGGGGACGGGAGGATGCAGAGAGTCCTAAGGATCTGGCCGTAGCCCAAGAATCCTTAAAATGCCCCAGCGCAGAGTCTGCCTTGTCACCAAAAAGGTGACTGCCATCGAAGGGTATGTCCAGCAGAATTGACTGAACATCCCCCGAAAAAACAGACGTCCTCAACCTGCGTGGCAATAGTTCTGCCCAGTGTGTCGTGGTATCCATTCCACAGGGAATTGTGAATTTTGCTGCATCACTCCTATCTGCCACGGCTTGGGAGAGGACGGCTCGGGCATGCTCCAGGCAGTGAGGCAACACCTGCGCAACCGTATCCCAGATGGTATGGGAAGTATCAGCGCATGAGGCACGCAGTTTTCACAGACTGCAGTGCCAAGCTAGAGGAAGAGAACATGCGCTTGTCCTTGTCCGGGGGTGAAGAAGGGCATGTTCCCTTAGAAGAAGAAGCTTAGACCACCAAGCTCCCATGGAAAGGGTGTTAGGTGAGAAAAATGGGATCGCCCGGAGCAGGCCGGTTGCAGCTGACAATCGTCCATTCCACAGGAACCCCTGTGCTGGATTTGAACCAAGTACCCAGAAGGACGTCTGTGAGGGCTTTATTGAAGGGCAAGAGAGGTTCAGAGGAAGTTGCCACCGGTTGAAGCACATCCGTCAGGAGGTTAGTCCCGACTGCCACTTTAGAAAGCTCCAGGCCCAAATCCTCAGCTGCCCTCCGCACCACCACTGCATAGGACGCTCCCTCCTCCGTAGTCACGGTAGGGTGGGAAAGCATGCCAAGATCTGGGGAGGTGTCCAGGCCAGTGGTGTCATCCAATTCCTCTCTCCAGTCCGGTTCTTCCAGCTGGTCTGTCAAAGGGTCCAGCGACCCCTCCCAGTACTCATCACCACCTTCAGGGTGACAGAACAGATGGGAAGAACAAAAGACCAAAAGTACCCTCTGGCATTGGATTTGTCGTTGGTTGACGTCGGTCCATCTCCGGGATGAGGATGGGATGGCATTGGCAGGGAGCACAGCGGGGGCGTTGTTGCTGGGATCCACGCCGGGGGAGGTTGAGTAAGGTCAACCAGCGTCGATCTGGATCGACGCCTTGATCCGCTGGGGCCCGACCTACCAGCATCTAAGGCCTAAGGCCCCCAACCGACTCGTGAGCCCGAAGGCGCATCAGTGGAGTCGGGCTGGGCCTGGAAAAGTACTACGAACGCACGGTTCCAACTTGTGCACTTCTTTATACTGCACAGGGCATACTTAACACCGGGTAAGACCCGGAAATACTTTCAGGCTGAGGACGCAGCATGTCCTAGATGTGCAAGAGGAGGGGTGGAGCTGGAACACATGCTGTGGGAGTGCCCAAAGCTAGGGGATTACTGGGAAGAAGTGGGAGACCTGTTGAATGCAGTCACCGAACGGCACTTAGATTTTGATATAGCTACATGCATACTACACTGGTTCCCCCACACGTCCAAAACGAAGGTGACAAGTAAATTTGTAGATATGGGGTTATTACTAGCGAAGAGAGAAATAACGATGCACTGGAAGTCGAAGGATGGCCCCAACAGTAAGAGATGGAGGGCTGAGCTAAGTAAATGGGCTAGTAGCGAGAGTGTTACTAGATTCCAGCAGGTGCAATGCTCAAATAATGAGAAAGCATTGGACTCGGCGACGGCATGCGAGACGCTGGTGCAATCTTTGTCTGATCAGCAAACAGGAGGAGGGATACATGCAGGGCGTTGTTATTAAAGGAGGCCCTTTACACGGCCATCATGGGTACACTTGGATTGCAGTTGGATCACGAAATGTGTTTTATATTTTGTGCTTAATGTGATACACAGCAGTGGTGAGGGAGGGGGGTGGGAATTAGTTGAGATTAGAAGTAGATTAGAAGTAGATTAGTAAGTAGGTTGAGGTATGTCTAGAGGTATGTGTAAGGGTCACGAATAGATCACTATGCCACTATTGAATTGGAGAACAGATGCAATAATTGATTACTTTTGAACTGATGTAACGAAAAAGTTCTAGAACATGACTCGGAGAATTATGGCTGTGACCTGTACTGTATCTTGCACTTTGTCAACATGCAACCAATAAAATATGTTTAAATAAATAATAAATCAGTGGAGTCGGGCTGCCCAAATACACGGTGGAGGGCTTCGTAGAACATACAAAGCTGGGCAGGGGACGCCCTGGCTCCTGGAAACGGGGGGAGGCGCGGAGTCATCCCTGAGTCAGGTGACTGAGCCTCATAGTGACAACGCTCCGGACCCCGTGTCGCATCAGCCAACAGACAGGGAGAAGGAGAACAGTGACTGAGCTTCTCGCCTTTTTCTTGTGGTTCGACTTACCCGAAGAGTGCGAAGACTTGGAGGAGGTGTGGTGGCGCCGCAACCTTCCCCTCGAGCGAGACAGGAACCGACGCAGAGCTGACTGCACGGCCTCCAAAAGCTTTCGGGACCGCTCTGAAAAGGCCCGACAGTTGGATCACGACTTTGGGTAGTGATCGCACTTCAGGCAGCAGAGGCACACGAAGTGCATGTACAGCACAGACATCAGCTTGTGACAGGAGTCGCCTTGGCTTGAAGCTGGTTCGACAATTGGACATCCCTTGCGCACCGGGAGTCGAAAAAAGTCGACAAAAGTAAAAATAAAAGTTTAGTCAAAAAGTGACTTCGGGGCAAGCTCTCTCCGGATCTGCTGTAGGCTGGCACAGAAAAAGAAGGAACTTACAGCGCGCAGGGGTGGCGTCTAAGTAGGCACCGCAACGTCATCCTGGTGACCACGCTGCCGCCTATGGAAGCAGAGTCGACCAAGGCCACCTACCGACACGCAGGTGTATTGCTGAACAAAAATTCTCCGGATCCAGTCTGACGTCTGGGGTAATTTTAAGGTAAGGAATCTATAATTAATAGTTTCTTTCAGATACCTCTAAAACACAATGCCCAAAATTAACCAAACTTGTAACAATTCATAGTAAAAAGGGGTCTGTCACCTTAAAAAAAGTTTGTGTAAATAATATTTTTATTATCTGGATCGGGCGCTGTATTAAAAAGCAAATAAAGAGTTTTAATGCATCTGTCGATTATCAAAAAGAATGGATTGAGGTAGGTACATGCTTACGACAATGTTATCCAGATATGAAAATGTTATTTACTGTATATGCATCTGTTTGTGGCATGTAGTGCTGTAGATGCACATGCTGTGCATACTCCTGCCATCTAGTGTTGCGTTCGGACACATGCAAGTTGTTTTTCTTCAAAGAAGTCTTTCAAGTCAGGCATTATAGTGACTCTATCCATTATTCATAATATGCGTAGGCATCGGCTCCATTACTAAAATTGTTTTTATGACCAAAGAGCGAGTATGTAGATACAGCAAAGATGACCATGCAAAAGAATAGTAAAGATAAAAAAAAGTGTCTGTAATAGCTAAGGGCTTCAGGGGATGAGATTGGGTGCATGTGTACAGCACTACATACCGCAAACACATACTTACAGGGTAAGTAACATTTTCCATTTGTGGCATTTGTAGCCATAGATACACCTACTCTCCAAAGACTGTAAAGCAGTCTTCCCTTAATGTGGTGGCTAGCCCTGGGATATTGCTGAAGACTGGAATAGTGTACGTAAAACAGCATGGCAAACTCTAGCTTGTTGGTGGGCTAAAACATATACACAGTAATGTTTAGTAACAGTGTGGTAAGAAGAACCATTATCTACTTTACAGATGTCCGCTATGGGAACATTACCTAAGATAGTCATAGCATCTCAATTTTTACAGGGTTGAGTGAGGTGTGGAAGGGATAGGCAAAGGTAGTTTTGCTTTGGCTTTAGAGGTTTGTATAGATCGGACCCACCACAGTGCTATTCCAGCTTTGACCAGAGCACGCCCTTTATGTGGTTTGGAGAAAGAAACAGAGCGGTTGTATCTTTCGGAAGGGCTTAGTCCTGTCAATGTAATACATAAGCTCACTTTTGACATCTAGAGTAGGAAGAGTTTGTTCTGCTACTGACTGTGGATGTTGAAAGAAGACTGGCAGTACTATCGATTAAAATGGAATCTAGAGACCACCTTAGGAAGGTACTTGGGGTTCCGCCCTAAGGAATATTCTATTGTGGTGAAGGGTTCTTCCAGGGTAAGTGCATGAAGTCCACTGATATGCCTAGGGGAAGTGATAATGTAGGAAAGTGCCCCTTTTGACAAGGTTACACCCACTTTTTGCCTGGTATTTGATGCGATATCGACTGGAAGTGCACCGGGTCCCTGCTACTCGGATCCCCAGTGCCAGATCTCTTTCCAAAAACTATACAATTGTTTCCCCCAATTGGCAATACCTATAGCGCTTTTTGTACGTCCCTAGCAAATGGTACCTTTGGTACCTAGGGCCTGAGATACTAAAGAGGGTCCCTAAGGACTGCAACCCAAATTGTGTCATACTAAGGGACCCTGAAAACAGCGTACTGGGATGCACAGCAGTGTTTATACAAGAATTTCGTCGAGTTTATAGGTGCCACATAAGTAACGTCAGGTGTCCCTCGGCGTTGGATAATCACAAGTATAATGTGAGGTCAGTGAACCACTGATCTCATCCTTATGTGCACACAATGTGTTTTCCCAAATACTTAGGAGTTCCAAACTTTTTCATCAGTAATTCATAGTATTTTATTCACTTTTTTGTTTCATAAGTCAGTAATCATTTGCTACTGTTATTTGCACAATTTCGCTCTTATTTTCAGAGCATAACAGTGTTCCTTATTTCAAATACATCCACATCCAATGCATTTCGGGGCCATTTTGTGCCCAAAATGGCCCCGAAATGCATTGGATGTGGATGTATTTGAAATAAAGAACACTGTTATGCTCTGAAAATAAGAGCGAAAATGTGCAAATAACAGTAGCAAATGATTACTGACTTATGAAACAAAAAAGTGAATAAAATACTATGAATTACTGATGAAAAAGTTTGGAACTCCTAAGTATTTGGGAAAACACATTGTGTGCACATAAGGATGAGGTCAGTGGTTCACTGACCTCACATTATACTAAGGGACCCCTCACCAAACACATGCAAGGCTGCCATTGCAGGCTGCGTGTTTTGGTGCAGACAAAAGTCATAACACAACATGACACATCCTTGTATGCCCTGTTCCTGAACACTGCATGCAATATTTGTAAGTCACCACTACAGCAGGCCTTACAGCCCTAAGGCAGGTGCCTAATATTACCTGTGAGGGCATACCTACATGAGCAGATATGGCCCTATGCTGGTCAGTTCCATTACTGCCAGTACAACTGACCAGGAAAGCCATCTTAAAGACTGGACGCTGGTGAAAACGTGTTCCCCAGATACATGATGGCTTCACTGAATTTAGGGATGTTTGGTATCAAACATATCCTATTAATAAACCCACATTGACTTCAGGGTTTGATTTAATAATACATGCACCCAGAGGGCACCTTAGAGATGCCCCCTGAAAACCTACCAGCCCTAGTGTGTTGGCTGACTGTTTCTGCCAGCCTGCCAACAGAGCAAAGTGTATGTCCCCCAAGGGTGAGAGCCTTTGCTCTCAGGAGGTCAGAAACAAAGCATGCTCGGGAAAGGGTTGTTAACCCCCCTCCCATAGGATGAACTGCTGATTAGCATTCCAAAGCAGGGAAGCTTCAAAGCTACCGCCTTTGAAATTCGAGCCTACCCACTTTGTTCAGAGCCCTTTGGCCCCTGTACAAGCGGGAAAAATAGCTAGTCAGGTAGGTGTGCGACCCCAAGCTAGTACCACACCCAACATGGCCTAATCTGAAGTGGACATGACTTTTCAGAAGTAGCCATCTTTGTGGTGGTATATTTAGGAATTCTGGGACAGGGTTGCGCCTCCTCCCCACAGTGGTGTAGTGACCCCAAGGGTCAGTAGCTCATTGGCTACTACTCTACACTCCCATAACACCCCTATATGCACAAGTTACTACTTGTGTAACGATATATCTGTAAGAGACCTTGGTTAGTGTTAGATTCCTTACCTTAGAATATCCCCAGGCATCAGACTGGATCCGGAAAGTTTTCATCAGCAGTACCCCTGCGCGTCGGTAGGTGGCGTCATGCGGCTCTGCGTCCGTCGCTGGCGTCGTAAGCGCAGAGATGACGTCACGGAGACTACTTAGGCGCCACCCATTCGAGCGGACGTCAGTTCTGTACATGACTTTCCACGCCAGGAACGCAGAGCCATGCAAGAAACTGACCACTGGTGCCATAAAACTAGGGCCCTGAAAGCGATGACCTTAACCCTATAAATCAGTTCGCAGAACGGGGAGGATGGGTGGGGTGGTAAGGAGTTTATCACTAGCTAATGTCTCTTACAGATATATTGTTACACAAGTAGTAACTTGTGCATCTGAAAGAGACACGTTAGTGATAGATTCCTTACCTTAGAATAGATATCCCAGCAATACCAACCCCAGAGGTGGGTCTGCGAACACAATTACACCAGAAAGTCACGGAGAACAGAACAGCCAAATAAGCAGTCTCTCCAGACTTGACTGTCAAGGAAATAATGCTTGGTAAAGGTGTGCAGCGAGGCCCATGTAGGTGCCTGACAAATGTCATGCAAGGGAACGCCGCGTCCCAAGGCAGTAGTAGCTGCCGTTGCCCTTGTAGAATGGGCACGCAGCCCCACAGGAGGCTCCTTCTTAGCCAACGAGTAAAATGCTTTGATGCACAGAACAACCCACCGAGAGATAGTTTGTTTGTGCACGGCCCAACCTTTTTTGGCGCCCATGTAGCCAACAAAAGGTTGGTCATCCACCCGGAACTGTTGTGTGCGCTTCAGATAGAACAAGAGCGCCCGTTTTGGGTCCAGACGGTGGAGCCTCTCTTCCTCTTTTGAAGGTTGCGGAGGCTGAAAGAAGGTGGGCAAAGTGATGGTCTGCCCGATGTGGAAGGGCGTGACAAGCTTTGGCATGAAAGGAGGACGGGTCCTTAAAACCACCTTGTCCGGATGAACAGAAAGTAAAGGAGGTTTAGAAGAAAGAGCCTGGAGCTCACTCACTCTTCTGGCAGAGGTGATAGATACCAGGAAAGCCGTCTTTAGGGTGAGAAGACGAAAGACAGTTATGAAGGGGCTCAAAGGTAGCACACATCAGATAAGTCAAGACAAGGTTTAAATCCCATTGAGGCATTATGAAAGGCACAGGAGAAAACGTGTGCGTAATGCCTTTGAGGAAACTATTACCAACCGGGGGCTTAAAAAGAGAAGGCTGAGCTGGAAGTCCTAGAAAGGCGGAGATGGCTGAAAGATAACTTTTGATGGTGCCCAGAGCAGAGCCCTGCTGGGCCAAAGAGAAGGAACAGAAGGACTTCAGAAAGAGGGGCAGCTTTCGCTGTGCACCATGCCACAAACTTGTTCCACCTGCAGGCGTATACCCTCTTAGTGGAGGGATGCCTGGCAGCCAGAATGACATCACAAACTTCGGAAGGAAGATCGAAAGCGGTCAACTGTCGCCACTCAATCTCCACGCATGTAGGTGGAGTGTGGACAGGTTCGGGTGGAGGACTGTCCCCTGCTGCTGCGACAGAAGATCCTCCCGAAGAGGCAGTCGGATCGGGGGATCGATCGCCATGCTGAGTAGCTCGGGATACCAGTATCTTCATGCTCAATACGGAGCCACAAGGATGACTTTGGCCCGGCCGCCCCGAATCTTCTTCAGCACTCTGGTCAGAAGTGGTATAGGCATAAAGGCATACAACACTGCTGCTCCACTCGCGATGAAATGAAAATCTTTGCCGAGCGAGTGCTGCCTAGAAAATTCCACAGCAGAAAACAAAGAAATGCCAGTACTGATCCAATTATTCACCTTTAGAACCAGAACATTGAGAGAAAACAATGTCTTCACAGAAATGTTATTTCTAATTTCTACTTGAGTTAATCAAAATTTATTTTGAACCACAGACAAAAACTAATTTTTTCAAAAACCACAGTATCATCTTCTTAAAACTCTACACATATAATCATCATCCTCATATCATCAGCACACCACTCCTCTTGTTTAAACACACTATCTGATTTGTATTAATATAAAAAACCACTCGCACCAAAGATTTTTTGCACCTTTCAAACCATACTCCAAGTCACATTTCCCATACAAACCACCCACACACTCAGCTCTTTATTACAAAAATTGTTTTTTTCAATCAAACTTTATACATCAAAAGATAGGCCAAAGACACAAACAATTTTGATGATTACAGACTTTTTGATTCTTCACACAATATAAACAAACAATTGGCCACTACAAAAGGTCGACGAATTTCGAACCCCTCCAACTAAGGGGTCCTCCTCAGGACCAGAAAGCTGTGAAAAGAACAAATGACACAGTATTCTTATTTATAGTATCTACCATAAAACGCCCTCCTCTCTTTGTTAAGTTCCTTCTAGAGTGAACATCTTACCTTGATTTATAAGGCCGCTGGATCAGCCGATCCAAGCACAACTCTCTCAGAAGGTTTTATCTGAAAAAGCCAGTACTCTCATAAGCATATGTACCGCTCCTACTCTTCAGCTAAACACGGGGACTGCAAAGGGATGAATCTTACATTTTATTGTGATGACAAGATAAAGAGTATTTTTCTCAGTGTCCAGAAATTTTGGAAGTTCTGGCTCTTCTCTGAAATGTAAACAAAATGGGGGTTCAAGCACCTTGAATCCTTGGAGATTCCAACGTGCAGAATTGAAGACATTGCGCATTGTCTTCGGTGGCGAATAGATCTAACTAAGGCTCTCCCGACTGCCAAAAGAGACCCGTCCGATTTCAGACACCATTTGTGATCCATCAAGCACCGGTGGCTGAGTTTGTCTGCCTTGGTGTTTAGAGAACCTGCCAGGTGTTGAACCACCAAGGTAATGCCTTGATGTTCCAACCATGTCCAGAGGCGCAGCGCCTCCTGACATAGGGTCCATGACCCCACCCTGCCCTGTTTGTTGCAATACCACATGGCGGTGGTGTTGTCCGTCAACACCTGCACTACACTTCCCCGTAAAGTGGAAAGGAATGCCTTCAGTGCAAGTCGGATCGCCCGAAGCTCTAGAAGATTGATATGGAGCCGGGACTTCGTCGGAGACCAGAGGCCTCTGATCTCCGCCTCTCCCAAGTGGCCACCCCATCCCAAGAGGGACGCATCCGTCACCACTGTGTGCTTCGGTTGGGGAAGGGAAAGGGATTTGCCATTGACCCAATCGGGATTTGTGCGCCACCACTGCAATTGTCGTGCAGTGCCCTCGGAGATCTGGACATAATCGGACAGGTTCCCGGATGCTGTGCACATTGAAACTTCAGGACCCACTGCAGAGCCTGCAGATGCCATCTGGCATGTTGCACTAGAAGGAGGCAAGAGGCCATCCAGCCAGGAGCCGGGGGCTAATCCGGACTGAAACCCGAGATAGAGGCTGAAAGATCGGAATCATAGCCTGAATATCCAGGACTCGCTGCTCGGGAGGATAAACCCGAAACCGCGTCAAATCCAGAACCGCTTTGATGAAGGGGAGCTTTTGAGAGGGAACCCTAGCAAATGCAGGAGGTCCGCAGTAGTCTGAAGGAGGGTGGGGACTGCCTGGGGCGAGCCCGCCTTCAACAACCAGGTAGGGGAAGACTGACACCCCTGACCTGCGCAGATGAGCTGCGACCACCACCATCATTTTCGTGAACACCCGAGGGGCGCTGGTAAGGCCGAAGAGGAGCAAGGCAAACTGAAAATGCTCCTGGTCTACCGTGAACCGCAAGTAACGCCGGTGGGCCGGGAATGACGGGGATGTGAAAATATGCGTTCTGCAAGTCCAACGCTACCATCCAGTCTCCGCGGTCGAAGGGCAGCCAAGACCTGAGCCAGAGTTAACATCTTGAACTTCTCCTTCTGGAGGAATTGATTGACGTTCCAGAGGTGCAAGATGGAGCGCAGGCCCCCTTTCTCCATCTTGGGGGCCAGAAAGTATTGTGAATAACAACCACGTTCTACTTCTGGCAAGGAATGCGCTTGATGGCCCCCTTGGCCAAGAGGACCGTGACTTCCTGTTGGAGAAGCGTCAAATGATACTCCGACATGCGGTGGAACGGAGGTGGCATGGCTTGGGCGGCAGACTCGAAGGGGAGGGAGTAGCCCCTTCGGACGATTTGCAGCACCCACCTTTCCGAAGTGACAGAGCGCCAGTGGGGGAGGTGATGTTGAATCCTGCCGCCCAACGGCGTGGGGTGCAATCCAAAGCTTGGACTAGGAAGGCTTTGAGGCGGATGCTGCAGGAACGGAGGTGGACTGACCCGCATGCTGGCCCCCTGTGCCGCCACGGCGGCTACCACGCACGCACTGAGGTTGGTTCTGCGCAGGCTTGTGGCTGAACGTACGTGTAGGGGCGCCCCTTACGTGGCCACGAAAGGAATGAAAGGTAGACGGGACCGTGCATGTGGTAGAGAGACCCAAGGACTTGGCTGTAGCTAGAGAGTCCTTGAAACGCTCCAGCGCACTGTCTGCCTTATCAACAAATAGGCGAGTACCATCCAAAGGCATGTCCATGAGGGAACTCTGGACATCCCCCGAAAACCCCGTGGACCGCAGCCAGGCGTGGCGACAAGGCACCATCGTGGAGAAGGCTCTCCCCAAAGAGTTTGCGGTGGCCAATCCACACCGAATGGTGAACTTCGCGGCATCCATCCCCTCCGCAACAGCTTGGAAAACTACAGCCCAAACCTCCTCCGGGCAATGGGACAGAGTTTGGGCCATAGTGTCCCACGCAGCGTGAGAGTAGCGGCCCAAGAGGCATGCGGTGTTGACTGACCACAGCCCCAAGCTGGCAGAGAAAAACAACTTTTTGCCAAACTGCTCCAGCTTTTTCGTTTCCTTATCCGGCGCAGCGGTAGGGAATGCACTTTGGGAAATGGAGGTCTAAATGACCAGCCTTTCCGGTGTCGGATGATTTGTTAAAAAGGCAGGGTCACCCGGTGCAGGGCGGTGACGCCTGGACACATTTTTATCCACAGGAACCCCTGAGGCTGGCCTAGACAAGGTGCCCATCAAAACATCCGTCAAGGCCTCACTGAACGGAAGCAGAGGCTCCATAGAACTTGCCTCTGGCTGCAGCACGTCAGTAAGGAGGTTTGTCTTGAGGGTAACAGTAGGCAGATCAAGGTCAAGAGCCTCAGCTGCCCTACGGAGCACCACGGTGTATGTGGCGCCTTCCTCCATAAAAGCGGGAGGAAACACAAACCCCCGGCTCAGAGGAGAGGTCAAGGCCACCTGCCTCCTCAGAGTCCTCCGCCCACTCATGTTCGGACTTGCACTGCTGTGCAAGAGGGTCCTCTGACCCCTCCCAGTCATCTCCCTCCTCCACGGGCCGAGGCACAGGCTGCAGCGGTGGGGGAGGCACAGGGGAAAACAAATGCTCCAATGGCGCAGATCCAGCTCCATGTCCCAATTAGGGTCACAAGCCAGAGCAAAATTGCCCAGAAACTCAGGCAAGGGCAGAGGTGGGACGAACGGAACCCATTGCAGCGCCAGGAACGGAGCAAGGGCCCTCAATAGGGACCGCGGGGCCCGAAGGCGCGCCGGCGGGAGCCCTAGTCCTGAAAAGGCGGTCCATGGCGGCAAGAAACTCTTGCACCTGGGCCGGAGTTACCAACGGACCCGGGGTGGGTAGGCCGCGGGACTCACAGGCTCCAACGGAGCCGTGGGTGAAGGACCCCTGGCCCCCTCGTCCGGATTCCGACAGAGGTGGAGGGAGGTCGGAAAGCGTACGCCCTTTTTCGACTTTTTCTTGTGACGTCTCTTACCCGATTCGGAGGGTGAAGACTTGGACCCCGAGGAGCGGTGATGATGGCTCCGTGGTTGGTCCCTTGAGTGACCCCTGTATCTCGAACGGCACGGAGATGAGTGCCTGGCCTCCAGCAGCTTTCGGGACCACTCCCACAAAGCCTTCGGAGCCATGGCCAGGCAGTCGGAACATGACCGGGAGTCATGGTCGCACTACAGACAGTAGAGACAGACGCCATGGGGGTCGGCCACCGACATCGTACGGCAGCAGGCCCTGCAGGGTTTAAACCTTTGCAACCCTACGTGGCACCACGAGTCAAAGTCTCAAAAGAAGTAGAGACAAAAAGTCTCAAAAAAGTTAGTCAAAAAGTGACTAGGGTACGTGCTCTAACTGCATCTGCGCTTGCTGGCCCGGGAAAAAGAAAGAACTGACATCAGTGGTGCATGTGTGGCGCCTAAGTAGTCTCCGTGACGTCATCTCAACGCTTACGACGCCAGGGACGGACGCGGAACTGCGCGACGCCACCTACCGACACGCAGGGGTACTGCTGACGAAAATCTTTCCGGATCCAGTCTGACGCCAGGGCTATTCTAAGGTAAGGAATCTATCACTAACGTGTCTCTTTCACATTCAGTATTTAGAGGAGCACCTGACACCAGAAGAGCAGATGCTGCCGACCTGAAAAACGATGACGGACATGAGTGGCAACAGCAAGACCAGCAGACCCAGCAACTGACTTGGCACCAACCCTGCCAGCTGCCCGCTGACTTCTCCAATTGTGCTAAAAGTCTACCTGTCCTGCAGCTGCTCAGTTCCCCAGCCTGGGAGACTTG
The DNA here is from genome assembly GCF_964261635.1 of Lissotriton helveticus. NCBI lineage: Eukaryota > Metazoa > Chordata > Amphibia > Caudata > Salamandridae > Lissotriton > Lissotriton helveticus. Next base: position 810,939,455 of record NC_136070.1, read on the forward strand.
CAAGTGCATCAACCAGGAACCAAGATCTCCCGAGAAGAAGCGGATCTGCTTCCCTACATCCTAAAGGCAACCAAAGACCTGTTGAAGTGGGCCAACAGAGTACCCTAGCAACCAGGAGTCCGAGTCCGTTGTGGTTTCACCTCCAGTGAACTCTTCAACAGTGTCTGCAGCCTCCACATGCAGACCCCCTCTACCGCAACTGCTCCCGGTAAGAAAAACCCAACGCCTAAATACACCGCTCGACCTGTTGCCCCTGGGTCGTGGAGAAGAGGACGAACGGTGTTACTGCGTCCCAGACCATTGTGAGGTCTGAGCCCGCCCTGTGCTAATCAACCCGACTGGCCCCCAGTCAAAGCCTGCAGCCTCTTTACACTGCGGCTGATCCCCACAGAGTAACATTGGGCATCCGACGCTGTTTTGCACCCCTTCACCCGGCCGCATTAGTGCCGCTGGCGGTGCCTTGGACCTTGCCCACCACTCATCATAACTCCTGGAGATTGGTCCCATACGTCACGGTACTGTACCTGAATGTCGCAATTGCTTTTCCTCCCATAGGAGAACACTGCAACTTCTGAAACTTGCACGGTCGACTTTTTGAACTCGAAGTATTTTTTATTGAAAAACGTACTTACCTGAACAAATTTCTTCTGGTACCTAAACAGATTTATGGATACTTGCTATTTTTAGGTCTCTCCTAGGTGTCTTCGAGATATGCTGTGTTCAGGTATGGACTTGAAGCCCCGTCCATCTTTTCAATTGGTTCCTCTTACTGTCATTTGTAAATGGTGACTTTTGATTGGTGAATAGGCTTAGTAGTCCTTCCTTAGTACCACCTTTTCTTCTTTTGTAACCTCCCATGAGGACTGCCCCTTTAACATGTGATGTTACTCAGTATATTTTATTTACAATATGTGGGCAATATTTTTTTGAAATTACTCAGATGTTCTCATGCGATTGCTTGTTTTTTAAGCACTGCAGCACACCCTGCTTTATCTTATCTATTGTTTTTACTGTAACAATGGTGGCCGCACCATTAATTCTGCACAAGCACTACTATATTTTTTTTAAATCAGTGGGACGCCGCTTTTGCTTCAACAATGGATGCCGCGGGCTCAATGCTATTCCTCCTCTCAGAGCAAGGCACCAACTTTATTATCAACACTGGTGCGGCACTTTATGCTGCAGCATAGCTCCACGCTATAATTAAGCCTGATACCAGTGTTGATAATATGTAGGTGGGTGCGGTGCTACAGCATTAAGTCTCAAAGTTTATACTTCAGCACGGCACCCACTTTCATATTATCAAAACGGGTGCCACGCTTTTGCGTATTTTTTTTTAGTATTGTGTATGCCGAAAGGAGCCATGGGCAGATGGGGTATGTAAGGCACCCATGACTTTAGCAGTCTCAGTATCCTTTATTTTTTCCAGCATCTGGTCAACATGAGGGCCGAACACTTGCTGGCCATCAAAAGGCAAGCTGATTAGGTGCTTCTGTACCTCTGATTTAAAACCAGAAACACACAGTCAGGCATGTCTTCGAAGGAGGATACTGGTATTTACCCCCTTTGAGCAGTGATGTCTGAAGCATGCAGAGCACATCTAATGTTAGTGATGGAAATAATTTTCCCCTCCGCTTCTAACTTCTGACCCCTCTTTTTGTACTAGGCTCGTCCACTACATGTTTCTCTGCTGCGACAATTTTCTTATCCTCCAGGTCAGGAGAAGGGATTACGCTATTTGCCAGGCCTGTGGACTACTAGGAGTCAGGGGGCAGTTTTGACCTAATGTACCAAGGGTCGAAAACAGAAGCTTTGTACTTCTGGTCGACCCTAGGTATTATGACTTGTGCCTTGACCGGCTCCTTGAAGATGTCAGAGGCTGGTTTGAGCATCCCCTAAAGAATTGGTAACTACTGCATGAATCTTTGGGTGGTAGCCAGTGTCTCCATGAAGAAGTCACCCTCCTCAGGCTGTTTATGCATTTCCACTTTGTAGAAAGCAGCTGCCTTTTGCAACACCTTGTGGTATGCAGTTGTGTTATTCGGTGAAGAGGGTTTAGTTGGCTGGAGATCAGGGTCAGTATCAGCCATGGGCTAAACATCGTAATCGTCACACGGGTCGATATGCTATTGTGGCTCTTAGGGTGTTTCATACGGGTCACAGTGAGAGGGTGCACTTTTGCCCCCCAAATCCTGAAGGAGGGGAACGCTGAGGTGATGCTGTAAAAGGGTGTACTGGTAACAGCGGTGAGGGTCGGCATGGAGGCAAAGGTGGCGGGGTGAAGAGCGAGGCAGAGGCAAGCATGGCAAAGGAGGTGGAGGAGAGGTGCCCTTCTCATGGTGTTGAGATTTTGTGGGCACTGGTTCAGACAGTCGATTCAGAACCTCATCAAAAGTCAGTTTCCTCATTGGAGGATAAATGCCCTTTCTTCAAGGAGAATTCATATTCAGCCTCAGGATAAATATGTTTACTTTGTTTGGCATCGAGCTTCTCCTGAAGGCACTAGAGGATTAGCTGATCCTGGACCTCAGTAGCCGCAGAGGATGATGCCCTGGATGCCAGTTTTCTCTGAGCCAAGAATGTGTGCTGGCACCAGCCGATTTTCAGATCTGAAGGGTTGAACTCCAAGACCGACCTCATGGGTGTCTTCGATGCCAGAGTCAAAGAGCCAGTCGAAGTTGAGTTGTATGTGCATCGGCTCAGACTTGGGAGACCAGTACAACTATGGCCTTGGGGCAGTTGTGGACCGGAGGCCTCATAACTGGCCTGTTTGCCCGATACTCACATCTCCTCGGAGGCGATACTTGCCTTGCAAGTGGTGTCAAGGGGAGGGAGATGGGATGTTGATACTCACGTTGGCCTTCTTCGGAAGTGAACACTGTGCAGGTGGAGGCTGATTAATTTCTACATTGGAACCAGAGTCCTCGACTGGTGGTACACTATGGACACCAAAGTGATGAGACGATCCAAACACTATCAGAGAGTTTTCTTGTTCGTGAAGGCAGGGCACACCAAGGAGGAGGGCTCCTGATGGTCCGGGGACAGATAGAGCTTACACATCTGATCGAGGTCTGTCTGTACTCACATACTTCGCTCAGCACTTCGGACAGTACCTCAATGGAGTCCATAATGTGTACATTCTCTGGTGCTGCGAAATGGATGGAGCCCTGTACGGGTTGTCAAAGTTGTTTGACCATAGAAGTAAAGCAAAGGCACCCATTGCTTGTAATTGATGCTGAGATTTACTGTTTTTTCATCTGACGAGTAAGAAAGGATCCAGACAGGCCTGCGAGAATACAAAGCGGCATGAAACCGGCACTCAAAGGAACATGTCTATACCAGTCGGTGGAGAAAAACAATCTAACAATGGAGCAGATGCTCTAGCACATTACCAGTAATGGATGAAGTCACTACACCTTGTGACTCGAAAGACTTCTTTGAACCCATCCAAAACCAACACTCGATGACAGGAATATGAAAAGCATGTGTATCTACAGCCACACATGCAATGGACAATGGGGTTTTTGTGAAAGGTAGTTTATAAAATAACGTTACGCAGATCTTGCAATGAAAGGACTCACCGTTTGTAGGGATCATATGTTGGGCTAGAAGAGCATGTGTATCTACAGCCACACATGCAATGGACAATGGGGTTTTTGTGAAAGGTAGTTTATAAAATAACGTTACGCAGATCTTGCAATGAAAGGACTCACCGTTTGTAGGGATCATATGTTGGGCTATCTCTTCTGGCATAACTGTTGACAAATAAAAACATATTAGATAAAGAATTTCAACATAATCATTATACTTTCTAGAACTCAGGAATCAGTGGTTGACAAATCCCAGAGAAATTGGAGGTCAAACGTAAGGCTACCACTCCATTCCACACAGTGCAAGGTCAGCCCACTGGCTCCTATTAACAAGGGGCTAGAGAACAATGACACTAAAAAAAGCAATTCAGAAATGAAATCAGACATTTCTCGTTTAAAAAGAAAAAAAGTTGATTCTCTCTTTCCTTTTTCCTGCTATGGTCTGCTTCAGTTCTTAAATACAGTCTGCTTAGGTGGAATTCAATATGGTCATCAACACAAGTGGCAGCAGTATTGTTTCTGCACACAAATTTGCGGAACGCTCGGGGACTAGGACTGAGGCAACCTTGGGCCATTCCCTTTTCTGCTCATTGAACATTGCGCTTTACTTCTTTGCGTGTCAAAATTGAATGTGGCACTTCGCCTGTCATGTGCTGTAACCTTGGGACATTACTCCATTGTTATTTGCACAATGCACTTATCTTTTTAGTGCATCAGAAACTACTGTCATCCCACTTTTGGCATACCTGTTATGCGCTGCTTGCATTAGGACTTTTCATGCTTGCCTGTACACTCAAACATACTTTGTAGAGCACTCTATGACAGCTTCAGAATCATTCTAAAGGCATTTCTTTTATTACTAATGTATAAATGCACTTTGTGGAATGCCATGAGATAACTTCTGAAGCAACTTTGGGACACTCCATTATTGCCTTTTGCATATTGCACTTTTTGCCATTAACATGATTGTCATAACACACTTGTCATTTATCACAAATGTTAGTTTGCACTCAGCATGTTATGCTGTATTTCCTACTTTTATGATGGTGCCCTCGTTTTAATTGCTGCTCTGACTATTTACCAATAAGATGGTTGTTTGTTAAGATTTTAATTAACTGTACAATAAAAAGTGACATGATGCGGCAATAATAGAAGATAGTACGACGTAAACAAAAAGAACTCTAGGGAGCCAGATCATTGAAAAACCTACGAGAAAGTATCAGTGAGAATTTAGTTAAATAAAAAGTATTTGAGGAGATAAAATATGTAAATATGAAATCAATTACCTACCTGTAACTTCAGATCTCCAGTGTTTTTTACCTTTCTAACATACAGATAAATGAATCATTCTCAGTCATCATTCTGGGATTTCCCAGTAAATTTAAAAAGCAGTACACACTACTAAAACGGCCATAGGCCTTAGTGACAATTTTTGTTTAGTAGAACATCTACCTCATTTGAAACAACTCGAATTTCAGCCACTTAGATGAAGTGCTAAGCTCTCCTACTATCCCTACCTACGGGCCACGGTGGTTCAGATTTCATAGCAAAAGTGTGACAAGTGTATATCAGAACTGTGAACCTCTGGTCAGAGAGGATAGTATGAGAATATATTAAAGATAACGCTGGAGAACTGGTGTTACAGGTAAATAACTTTCCGGGCAACTCGATCTTTCCTATAGTGACATGCTTGAACCAGGAGAGCAATTTGTACATAACATTTAAATAGTGCTGGAAGCAGGCTCACCTTATTGAAACAGATTGCATAGCACTGGGTGTCCCATTTTTGAGTTGCGGTTGCCTTCCCATCCAGGCAGTAATGGTTGGTGTAGGTATGCCCCCTTTACGATGTGGTTTCACACTAAATGTCCTTTAAAGATACTCCAGCATACAGTGAAGCTGTTGCTGCCATGCTTCCGGTGGAGTGTGCCCTCGTTCTATCATGAAGTGGATGATGTACCTTGTTGTGACAGAAGATGAAACAGGCACACCGCTAACGTGTGATGCCTTGTTTGGACCACGGGCGGTCTCTTCCTGGATGGTGGAACTAGGTAAATAATTGATCTGAAGTAAGCAAGTCCTTAGCTTTGTCCATGTAGAGCCTGATGCACCTGTGAACATCTAGAAAGCACAAGAATATCTCTGCAGAAGTGGATGGATTAAGAAAGAAAGAGAACAGGTTCATTCAAGTGAAAGTCTGAAGGGACTTTAAGCACAAATCGTGGGTTGGTGTGTAAAACCACCTTGTCTTTGACGAAGCAAAGATAAGGTTCCTTTATGGTAAACGCTTGCAATTCTTCGACTTTCCTTGCTGAGGTGAGAGCTAGTATTAAGCCATAACATGCTGCAGTAATACCAGCATTTCTTGCTCTCCAGGGTGGCAAATATGCCTATGCTTGGTCCTGCTGGAGTTTTCATTTATGGCAATCTGTAAGGTCGCGGCGGACTGCAACTGTCTTGTCATTTTGACATCCTGGAAGATGGCCTACTGCATTTTCCACCTCATTGATGATGGCCCAGACCCACAGCATTTGTACCTCTTCTGATAGAGAAAAGGACCTTGTTCCTACTAGCTTCGAGACATGATAATTTGTGCTGTGGTTAACAGAGCTTGCTTTCTTAACCTATGAGGAACTACTACAAGCCTAGCCTGATGGTTCATAACTCCATGTGGAGTTGCTTCTCCACCTCAGACCAGTTGACACTCAGATAGATCATGCATGTGTGTGCCCAAAACATGCATAGTCACATTAATTGGGGGTTGCAACAGAAGACCTGCTTTAAGGTTTAATGGGAACCTTCAATGAAGTGGAGCTTGTTTAAGTCGTCTGATGACCCTCACTTTGTGGCTCCAGATGCCAGTCACCAACTTCCACTGTTAATCTAGCAGAAAGTATTTTTTGTTATACTATTGACGGACACTTTCTGATTGGAGCCTAATCCTTTGCCAAGGCCTGAAGTTATGTAACTTTGCTCCAAGGGGAAAGCTTTTCCCAATTGAGTGCCTAAGGTTGCCTCTAGAAATTGCAATCTTGTCAAGATGAATAGAGAATTTCTTTGTGTTCAGGGTCAGTCGGAAAAGTTACTTAACTTTGGTCATGCCTTATTTAATAGAGACATGATCTAGCCGCAGATTGCCTACCTGTGAACTTCCAGGCATCACAATGGATCCAGAAGACTTTTCTTAGCAGTACCCCTGTGCGCCGGTACGTGGCGTCGGTCGAATCAGCCAGACGTCCTATGGCGTCAAGTTCATCGTCGTGACGTCCACATATTCTATAAAGGCGGCACTTCAGCACGCTGATGTTAGTACTTTTCACAACTTTCCACACCCAGAAGCCTGAAGCCATAAAGTTAACTGACAGTGGTGAGTTTAAATGAAGGCCCTGAAGGGGAGCAGCCCTGACAATATACACAGATTTGTAGTGCAGGGAGGATGGGTGGGTCAATAATGAATCTGCATCTAGATCATGTCTCTACCAGATAAGGTGTTATTGAAGGTAAGTAACTTGTTCATCTGATAGAGACATCTAGCTGCAGATTCCTTACCTGTGAACAGACATCCAAGCAATACTATCCCCAGAAGAGGGATTGCAGAGTTTAAACCAGAAAGTCCTGCAGGACAGAACTGCCAAAGAGGCCCTCCCTACTTACCAGATTGTCCAGGCAATAATGCTTTGTAGACGTGTGCAAGGATGCCCACATAGCCGCTAGGCAGATGTCCAGAACTGGGAACAGGATGAAGGGCTGTGGGGGCTGCCTTAGCCCTGGTGGAATGAACTCTGATGCCTTTACAAGGCTATTTTTTGACAGAGCATAACAGATCATAATGCAGAGGATAACCCATTGTGAGATGGTCCTTTTTTGTACAGCACGCCCCTTCTTTGCACCAACTTTCCAAACAAAGAGTTGGCCGTCGACCCAGAACTCTTCAGTGCAGTCGAGAACGCTCTTTTTGGCTCCAGACGGTGGAGACATTCCACTTAGAAGGATGTGGAGGAGCATAGAAATTGGGCAAGGGGACAGATTGTCCTAGATGGAAAGGTGTCACAACTTTAGGCAAAAAGGAAGCCCTAGTGCGGAGCACTACCTAGTCTGGAAAGACTGTCGGGTAAGGAGGCTGATGTAAAAGTGCTTGCAGCTCACTCACCCTCATGGCAGAAGTTACTGCCACTAAGAATGCTGTCTTGATGGTGAGCAGCCAGAGGGAGCATTTGTGCAGCAGCTCAAATGGAGCACACAAGTCACTGGAGAAATGTCCAAACCACTAGCATCATGGTGTTCTTTTATCAATTTTCTTCAGCATATTAAGGAACTTAATGGGTCTTACCGCAAGGTAAAGGCAAAGTATCAGAATCAGAGGGACTGCTTGCAGGCTGTTTCCTGGATAGGAACCAGGTGTTGTCTTAGTCTAAATCGTGGTGGATTTTGCTTAGCGTCGGAGAGCAAAATGGGCTGTAAATCTTCCTTCGACTTTGGTGCAAGATAAACCAGTGTAGATGGTGCCACCAGAGCTGTGCTGAACATTATGCCAGTTTGAGGGCACAGACGGTTCCTCACAAGAGGCCCCTGAGGATACTTGGGGTTTGTAAGCTCACTAGACAGAACTGGTAAAGGACCAAAGACAGGCACCATGGCCTCTCTAAAGGCCTTCACTTGCTGAGACGTTGCCAACAGACCTGGGAATTTGGGGTGCATAATGATTAGACTCTGAATTGGCTTCAATGGATAGCATGAGCGAGACCAGGAGACACGCAGACACCTTCGAACCTTCTCTTGAGCCCAAGAGTGGCAAGAAGGAACCATTTCCCACTTAGGCTTCATTTTGGCCTTAACCGAAGACTTTGACTGCAATGATGATCTGCCGAGGGAACAGGACCTTCCTATCGAGTCCGATCAGTCATGGCATGGAGCCTACCAATGTCTAGTGACATACAGGATCCTCTCCCTTGATATTGCCAGCTTTGTTGCTGTCTCTGTTGTGTGTTCTGGTTCCCGGTTTGGTATGTTTGCTGGTAACCTTGGTGCGAGGTAGTAGGTTGTTGCGTACCTCTTCCCACTGGCCTCCTTGATGGTGTGCCTCTACGCATACCTCTGAACTGCAGGGCTCCCATGGATCTGGGTGTTTCGTTGTCCTTTTTTAGTTGGTTTAATTTGACATCAACCACCGTTCCAAACAATTGCTCGCCATTGAATGGAGAATTAATGATGTTGCTCTGCACTTCTGGCTTGAAACCTGAGATTCTGAGCCATGCGTTTCTCCTTTCAGTTATGCCAATCATCATTTGTCTGCTGGATGTTTCAGCAGCATCAAGGGCAGATTTCAAGCATGTGTTTGCAATGTTCTTGCCTTCTTCCACCAGGTGGCTTGCTCTCTTTTGGAATTGTTCTGGTAGGTTTTGCAACAGTTCCCCTACCTCTTCCTGGTGCTGGTACGGATGCCTGTTGAGCAATGCACTGGAATTTGCAATGTGCCGCTGATTTGCTGCGTTTTTTTTCATCTTTCTTCCTACGAGGTCCATACTCTTACTTTCCTTGCCCGGAGGTGGTCCCACTGTAGAATGCACATATGCCCTTTTTCTTGCTGTTGAGGCAATGATACGAGTCAGATGGCACAGATCCCCTGGTGTATAAAGGGTCTTTAGAGGAGTGTTTATATTTTTTCTCTGATCTTGGTGTTATAGCCGTGCAAACAGCAGGCTCCTTGAATGCCTCTTTCCCATGGTCTAATACACTAGGTAGCATTGGTAGTAATTGGTTTCTAGATTGTGAAGGCATCAAAGTCTCCAATAAAAAACAGGATTGCGGTGTTTCTTCTTCTAGCTGAACCCATATGTTTCTGCAGCCTTATTTATGCCAATGTCATCTGGGGGAGATGGCCTCGAAGGATATGATTCTACAGACTCTTCAGGCGATTCTGCGTCGAGGTCTTGCCACTGGAACTCTTGAGTCTCCGAGTTAGACGACTCCGCGTATGCTTGTTTGTCTGGTTAGGCATCTTCCCCCAAGAAGTAAGAACCTTCCTCCTCTTCTTCGATTATTTCTGGGGTTCTTGGTGGTATTGTTTCTTCGACAACCTCCTGGGTTTCGGTGTCTCTTGTTTTCGGCGGTATCTTGAATTGCTTCAAGATTTCGTCAAAGTATTTTTTGCGTTGAAGTTTATTCGCCATTTCGGCTTCAGGCCTTCCCCTATCATCAATCATGCCCTCATGTGTTGCGGCGCCTAGATTGTCCTCTTTCCGTTTTGGACTGGCAACGCCGAAGCGGTCGTCGAAGTTTGCTTTGGTCTCTCCTTTTTCAACGCCGAGGCGTCCATCTCCAGACTGTCCTTTGTAGTCTTGGTTTTTTCGAGAACCGTTGCCGCTCCAGAGTCCTTATCCAAGGATCCTACGGTCTGTTTTTGTTTGGATGCAGCCACGGTCGCCGAATGCTTCTACGCCAAGGATACTTTTTGTGTTTTAGAGTCTGATTTTCGAGACTCTTCTGGAGAGGCCCAGGTCTCGCAGCAATGGCGGTGGTCCTTGGCCCTGCATGTTGCAATTTGCTTGTCGCTGCCTTTCTCTTACCCTCAACGTCTTTGGGGAGAAGATGGAGCAGTTGTTACAGTCGTCGCTTCGATGGTCCAGCAGTAGGCACCAGTTACAGACCGGGTGCTGATTCTTTTGAGCGTATTTGTGGTGGTAGTTCGTACAAAACTTGAATGGCGTTTTGTCCATTACCGCGCATGTGCATTATCCGGTCGTCGACTAAGTTCTGGATTTCTTCTCTTTATCGAGCTGCGGTCATCGTAGATTTAGAGATTTAAAGATTCTTCTCTCCAATCTCAGGAGCTTCTCCGGATCGATCCAGACCCAACGGCAGAAAAAAGAATCTGAAAAAAGAATCTGAAGATGGCTACCAAAGGTGGGGCTTCCGGAGGAACTCCGTCGACGTCACAGAAGGGCACCAAATGGTAATACTTTGCCGATGCCCACCAACATAAAAAAAACGGAAATACAACAATTCTGGACCCAACCACTAGATGGCGGAATAATGCACAGCATAGTGAATCCAGAACAAATTCACACTGCAAAAATTGACATACCTTTACAGCAACAATAAAATAATTTAAACATAAAAGGGGCCATTGTGGAGTCAGGAAGGCAAAGGGAGCAGGGTGCTGCCACCATCCAGATGAAAGAGTATGAAGGTTTAAAAAGCAGTTTTAATGTCACCTTCTGGTAGGAACAGTTTCATCTGCTTTAGGAGAGAAAGCTTGTACCAGGACAACTTTGTTGTCATGCTAATGTGTTTCTTGAGGATGAGGCTGGAGTTATGGGTAAATCCAAGTCGCCTGGCTTTGTGTGAGAATGAATATGCTACTTACCAGTATGCATCTGTTCTTGGCATGTAGGGCTGCTGACATTCATATCTATAGCATATCTATAGAATAGATCGCCGCCTAGTGTTGGGTCCGGATGATTGCACATTGTTGTCCTGGAAGAGTCTTCGAAGTATCACGAGATAGGTGGCTCCTCCCCTGGACTACAGTGCGCATGGGCATCGACTCCATCCCCAGATTGTTTTTAGCCATTGTGGCAAAGATGGTGTGTAATAGTGTAAGCGATGGCCATGCTCAATATTGAATGCAAGAAAAATCTGCAGCCGCTACGGGCGCCGGGGAGGAGGGCGGGCGATATGAATGTCAGCAGCCCTACATGCCAAGAACAGATGCATACTGGTAAGTAGCATATTCAGTTCGAGGCATGTGGGCTGCTGAATTCATATCTATAGCATAGAATACATAGCAGTCCCTCCATTAACGGCGGCCGCCCGTGCCAGCTGCAGAAGTCTGAAAAAGTGTTTTAAGAACAGCCTGTCCTACAGCTGCTTGCTGTTTGGAATGCACATCTACACAGTAATGTTTGGTAAACGTATGCGGTGTAGACCATGTGGCCGCTCTACAAATGTCTTCCAAAGGAATATTACCCAGGAATGCCATGGAGGCCCCCAACTTGCGTGTGGAGTGTGCTCTGGGGGGGACCGTTAGAGTGCGCTTAGCTTTCTGATAGCAAATCTGAAAACACTTAACGATCCACCTGGCAATTCCTGTTTTGGAAATGGGGTTGCCTTTGTGCTGGGCTGAGAAGGCAACAAAGAGTTGTTGCGTCTTTCTAAACTGTTTGGTTCTGTCAATGTAGTACATTAACGCCCTTTTGACATCAAGCGTGTGGAGCATTCTTTCTGCCACAGTTTCAGGGTTTGGAAAGAACGCGGGCAGTTCTATTGTTTGATTGACATGAAACTGCGACACCACCTTAGGAAGAAACTTGGGGTTAGTGCGCAGCACCACCCTGTTTGAATGAATTTGTATAAATGGCTCTTGTATTGTGAGCGCCTGTAGCTCACTAACACGTCTCAGAGACGTGATGGCAATGAGAAAAGCCACTTTCCATGTCAAGAACTGAATCTCACATGAATGTAGAGGCTCAAACGGGGGACCCATCAATCTGGTGAGGACGACATTGAGGTTCCACACAGGAGCCGGTGGGGTCCTGGGAGGGATGACCCGCTTCAGCCCTTCTAGGAATGCTTTAATGGCAGGCACCCTGAAAACAGAGAGATGCTGCCTGTTCTGGAGATAAGCCGCTATGGCGGATAAGTGTATCAGAATAGAAGCGCATGCTAGATTGCATTTGTAAAGATGTAACAAATAGCAGATGATATTAGGAATGGATGCATCTAGCGGGTTGATATTGTGTTCTGTACAGTAAATGACAAACCGCTTCCATTTTGCCGCATAGCAAGCTCTGGTAGTGGGCTTTCTTGCCTCCCGGATGATGTCCATGCATTCAGGAGGCAAATTAAGGTAGCCAAACTCTAAGACCTCAGGAGCCAGATCGCCAGATTGAGCTGTTGCGGATCTGGGTGCTGAATGTCGCCATGGTTCTGCGTCAAGAGCCTTGGTGTGAGGTGCAGCCTTTGATGCGGTACCACGGAGAGTTCTAGAAACGTGGTGTACCATGGTTGGCGTGCCCACGTTGGAGAAACCAGGATGAGCGTCATCGAGTGTTGCTTTAGCTTTTTTGCCACCAGCAGAATGAGAGGTGCTGGGGGAAAAGCGTACGCAAATCTGCCTGACCAGTTCATCCATATCACATTGCCCTGCGACTGTGGATGAGGGAACCTGGCGGCAAAGCTTTGGCATTTTGCGTTTTCCCTTGTGGCAAACAGTTCTATCTCTGGATGACCCCACTGCTGGAAGTACGGGCGGAGTACCGATGGATGTAACTCCCACTCGTGCATCTGGTGGCTGTATCTGCTGAGCAGATCCGCCATCTGATTGTCCTTGCCCGGGAGGTGTTCCGCCATGAGGAAGATGTTCCTCTGAATGGCCCACTTCCACATGCTCTGAGCCAAATGAGACAACTGTGGAGAGTGCGTACCTCCCTGCTTCTGGATGTAGTACATGGCTGTCATGTTGTCCGTCCGGATCAACACGACTTTGTTGCACAGATGTACCTTGAAGGACTTGATTGCCATGAAGATTGCCATCAGTTCAAGGTAGTTGATGTGCATCTTCTTTTGCTGCGTCGTCCATAGTCCCTGCACTGTGTAGTGGAGCACATGAGCTCCCCACCCCTGGAGAGATGCGTCCGTCGTCAGGATAACTTGTGGCACAGGCTCTTGGAACGGTCGGCCCTTGCAAAGGTTGTGTGGATTCCACCAATGCAGAGTGTTGTATGCCCGACGGGTCACCAACACTAGGTCTTTTAACTGTCCTTGAGCCTGAGTCCACTGATGCGCCAAGCATTCTTGGAGCAGACGCATATGCAACCGTGCGTGCGGGACTATGAAGATGCAGGAGGCCATCATGCCTATTAACTGCATGAACACTCTTGCTGGGAGCGAGTGTTGCGGTCTGAACCTCTGGATTAGCGACTGGATGTTGTCGATCCTCGTCGGGTTTGGCTGAGCCGTGGCAGCCAGAGTATTTATTGTCGCGCCCAAATATTGCCGAACATGGGCTGGCTGAAGGTGCGACTTTGGATAGTTTAGTGAAAACCCCAGACTGTGAAGGAGGTGAATGGTGTGGGACATGTCTGCGGCGCACTGCTGGGCCGACTTGGCTTGAACCAGCCAGTCGTCCAGATAAGGGTAGACATGTATGCTCTGTCTCCTGAGGTGCGCCGCTACTGTCGCCAGACATTTCGTGAACACTCTGGGGGCAGTGGTCACTCCGAAAGGGAGGACCTTGAACTGGTAATGCCGGTTTTGGATGGTGAACCGGAGGTATTTCCTGTGGGATGGATGGAGTGGTATGTGAAAATAAGCATCCTTGAGGTCCAAGGTTGCGAGGAAGTCTCCCTGGTTTAACAATGGAAGAACCTGATGCAGTGTTAACATGTGGAAGTGTTCTGAAAGAATGTACTGGTTCAGGGGGCGTAGGTCCAGAATCGGACTGAGTGAGCCGTCCTTCTTTGGGATTAAGAAGTACAGGGAATAAACCGCTGTGCCTTCTTCCTCCACTGGCACGAGCTCGATTGCGCCTTTTTGCAGCATCACAAGAACCTCTTGCTGCAATAAGTGCAAGTGCTCTGCTGACATAGGACGTTGTCTTGGGGGTATGTTTGGTGGAGTGGATGTCAACTCCAAACAATAGCCGAACTGGATAAGTTTCCTGACCCACCTGTCTGTGGTGATGGACTTCCAGACCGGCAGGAACTGTTGGAGTCTCCCCCCCGACAGGTGTTGGATGGTCGGGGGGCAGTGACAGGGAGTCACTGTTTGTTTGTGGCAGAGGAACGGGAACTGTTGTTGCCTCTGCCTCTACCCTTGTTAGAAACAACAAGGGACCCCAATTAAGTCAGCATAGGACCTCGGGGAGCATATTTTTTTTGAACAACAACGGTCCCATGCATACAGAATAGTACGAAAAAATGAATATAGGCAGAATCAATTATATATTAGGAGCGACATGTCCAGCCGGACAGTGGTCTTCAAGTTTACTCAATATGTAATAAATTGCAATCAGAAGGAATACCTTCGACATTCACCAGTGTGGGGCACAAGCCTGTACCCAGACACTCTTAGATCCCATACAGAGAAGAAGAAGGCTTTTTAAGGCAAAATTAACGTTTTCTGTTTCAGAGATTCATATGTACAGAAAAATCAAGATGCACCATTTACAATACATTACATATTAATCAAGTTATGTATAAGGTGCGAGGCAGGTCGACGGTGTTTCGGTCCCACTACTTAGATCATGGGGACCATCATCAGGACATAAAGTAATGCCTTAACGTTTTAAGCCTCTATTTGCCGCGTAATATTTTTCAAAACCGATCGGGCGGCAACGGGATAATACCAAGTGGAGGACAGTGAATCCCTGGAATGGGTTCGGCGATGTAGACCGCGTTACGATGAAGTAATCAAGCGGTGCCAGGAGTTACCGGTTTAGTCGGTGAATGTGGTCTTTTTCCTGGCTCCGTGGTTTGGGAGTTTGCCCTCTTGCGGGCATTAGAGACCACCAAAGAGTCCAGAGGTAACTGGCCCCTAATGTAGGTTGGGTCGCCAGGTGCCGGTCTGTATTTTTTCTCTATCCTAGGGTTGACAACCCTTGATCTCGTGGGTTCCTTGAAAATGTCTGCTGCATGCTTAAGGACCCCTTTGAGCATCGGAAGAGTCTTGACAGTTTTTTCAGCAGTGGAGAAAGTGTCAAAAAGGAAGTCAACCTCCACAGGGTCAGCATGCATCTCAACTTTATGGTTTGTAGCTGCCCTTTCAATTAAGGCATTAAATGCCGCAGAATCTTCAGTGGGAGACGTTTTAACGTTATAAATCTGAGGGTCATGGACTGTTTGCTGGTCCTGATCACCTGTGTCCATCCATGAGTCCTGCTGCTCATCAGGCTCTGTGTGCGCAGGAAAGTTGTACTCTTCATCCTGCTCCCCTTCACCTCCATCAGAGTAAGTGGGTGAAGGTGTTGCACTCCTCCCAGGCTGTGGAAGAATCTGTTCAACCAGTACCGGTGTGTCTGGCGCAGGCTTTTTGCGCTTTAGAGGAATTGTAAATGACTGTAGAGGCTGTGATGTTATTTTCCTCTGGTAAAGCGTGAGCTTCCCGGTGTCGGCATCGATGAAATGCTCCGATCCTTCTTCCAATAAAGGTTGTCGATGACTCAAACTCCCACCTGGGCGAGTTGGCTTCGACCCTTCTGAGTCTTTGGGCACCGAACGTGGTGCGAAGGCCTTCGGTGCCACCTTAGGCGGTAACGTGTAGAGGATCCGCATGGAAGTCTTCTTTGGCGGGTCAGACGGCTTCGGTGCGGAAGGCGTTTTCAGTTCCGATGCTGAAGCCATCTCCCTAATCCGCTTGAGGGAGTCCGAGACCTGCTTCGTAAAGGAAGCGGACGGTTTCGTTGAGCCGGCCGACGACCTTGGGCCGCCCCCAGGGGAAGACCCGAGCGTCGACGACTGTTGTTTGTCTGTGTGAGGCACAGGAGGATCCGTGACCGGTGCGCTTCGATCTCTGGCCACGGCCGCAGACGCCGATGGCTTCGGGACGGCAGCCTTGACGCTTGGCGCCGTGGTCCCAGACTTCGGCTCGGCGCCCTTGGGTGACTGTCTCGACGGGCCCTTTGCTTTTCGGCTCGACAGACTCGCCTGACGTAGGCTCGACAGCCTTCTTGGGCACGCCCGCCTTGCTTGACACCGACTCGACGGCCTTCTTCGAGCTCGGCTCCTTGACCACCTTTGGCACCTTTGCCTGGTCGCCAGCCTTCTTCGGCTTCGAGGCCTCCGACGACGACGGCGTCGATGTTGGAGCAGACGGTTTCGTTTTCGATGGCACCTCGGCCATCTTTGTTTTCGTCGACACCGATGGTGTCAGTTTCGGTTTCAATTTTGGTAATGGCGGCTCCGCTGAGGTGTCCGTAGCCGGGCCGGAAGGCGGGGCCGTGGATTTTGGTGTAAGGTCTTGGGTAAGGCCGTGTGGCGATCCCGCGACCTGAGCCTTTGTAAGAGTACGAATGGGGCAAAGCTCATCCTCCGAGCTATCTTCCATGGCCCCATATGCTTCGTCGTCGTCCCCTACCTCCTCGACGACTTCCTCCAGATCTTGGCATTCGACGTCCGCTTCGTAGTCGGACTCGACGTCCACCGCCGGAGGTGAAATCTGCAGTTGAAGTTCTCGGTCGTCTGCCTCCGCGGCGTCGAAGATGTCCACCGGTGCTGGAGCCGATCGCTGGGCCTCGATGCGCGCCACGCGCCGCATCTTGATCGTTTTCTTCGATCGAAATCTGGAACAGGCCATACAAACGGCCTCGTTGTGGTCCGGCGACAGGCACTTGTTGCACACAGGATGGACGTCAATGTGTGGGTACTTCGAACCACACACGGGACACTTCTTGAACGGGCTCCGTTCCATGTCGTCTCGTCGAGGGTCTTGCTGCGTTGACTGGGCCTCGATCACCTAAGAGTCACTCGACTCCCTGGAAATCCAACTCGACGAGTTGGAGTACAGTCGGGACCGAACGCAAACAATACCGACGGTTCAGAGAAGGCCTTTTGGCCTTAAGAAAAGTCTATAACGATTCCGAACAGGAGTTGCCGAAATCACATCCGAACCCAATGGCGGAAAAAAACAATCTGGGGATGGAGTCGATGCCCATGCGCACTGTAGTCCAGGGGAGGAGCCACCTATCTCGTGATACTTCGAAGACTCTTCCAGGACAACAATGTGCAATCATCCGGACCCAACACTAGGCGGCGATCTATGCTATAGATATGCTATAGAAATGAATTCAGCAGCCCACATGCCTCGAACTTGGGGTATCCAGGTTCATGTTTTTGAACCAGGGTTGGACTAGATGTTGATTGCTCTTGGCAAATAAAATTCAATTTGGTGATTGCTGAATTTCAGGTTAAGCGCCAGACATCCAGGTTTTGTTGAGGTGTACACAGCCTTTGAAGCATAGGATGACTGGAGCAGAGGACAAGTTGGGTGTCAACGCCATACTGGGAAAGTTACATGTGAGCAGAGACCAAAAGGGCTCCATGCAGAACACGAAGATAGCAGGAAAACAGATTGAGTCACAGGAGAACGAACAGGTGATAAGGATCCATGATGTAAAGTTGCACAGATGAATGAACTGCTGCTAGTTGGGTAAGTAGGAGGAAAACCAGTGACCGACACTGTCAGGTACTTCCACTTGACACTTCAGAGTGTGGATGAGAGTGAGATGGTACACTGTATATACGACAGCTGAGAGTTGTAGCAATATTAAGAAGCAGGTGTCATACCAATCTGCAATCAGAAAGATGTCTATGATTTTTAGGATAGCGGTCTCCATGCTGCAGCATGATTTGAAGCCGGCTTACTGTTAATCAGGAAATGGTTGGTGGCGATGAGATCTTCGAGGTGAACATAGTCTGCTTTTTCGCTGAGTTTGTCAAAGAAGGCAAGGTAAGTGACTGGTGTGTAACTGGCGAAGCCATCAGGGGTTCCTCAGGAGGACATGCCCTGTTGTGGGAGCTTCTGGGAAGATACTTTACGCAAAGAAGACACTGACAAAAATGAACTGGGGTATCGGAGCCTCTGCAAAGACAACTTTGAGGAAGAACAAGGATAAGACCTCTTCATACGAGGTGGCTTTGAGGGAGTCGGGCATGTAAAGAGATCTGCAAAAGATAGGGATGGTGATTGAAGAGAGACATTTTTAACTTCCTCCTGAAAGGTATTCGAAAGCCTGTAGTCCAAGTTCAGCTTCAGCCCTTCCCTCCTTTCTTAGGGACCAGGAATTATTGGAAATAGCATCTAATGTTACAGGTACCACCTAATTGCACCCTTTGCAAGCCACATCAGAATCTCTCTGAAGATGACATAGTCATGACTCACCACAGTGTTTCCCCTTTATTTTCTTCGATTCTTCTCTCCAATCTTGGGAGCTTCTCCGTAACGATCCAGACCCAACAGCGGAAAAAAATACTCTAAAGATGGCTACCAAAGGTGGGAGCTTCCAGTAGAAAC
Source organism: Lissotriton helveticus (assembly GCF_964261635.1). Classification (NCBI taxonomy): domain Eukaryota; kingdom Metazoa; phylum Chordata; class Amphibia; order Caudata; family Salamandridae; genus Lissotriton; species Lissotriton helveticus. Next base: position 810,958,054 of record NC_136070.1, read on the forward strand.
CCGTTGACGTCATAGAAGTACACCAAATTATACTATGTCGTTGATGCCCACCAACAGCGAAAAAATAAAAGAGAAGAAATACTACAATTCTGGACCCAACCAGTAGATGGCGGAATAATGCACAGCATAGTGAATCCAGAAAAAATTCACACTGGTGAACTATAGTAGCAGAGTTGGAATATTTGGCATTCTGACTGCATTGGGAGAGGCTAAAGCTGTGCAAGTGTTTAGAGTTGATCCCGGAAAGGTTTGCATTTGTGAAGGCTGAGGTTGAGACTTCTGCGCATTGACCCTGAAACCCAATTGGTGGAGTAGGTCTAATGTAGCCTGAGTGTTTTGTAAACACTTTTGGTGTGTGCTGGCTTGGATGAGCCAGTCATCTACGTATAGGAAGACATGAATCTGTTGTCTTCTGAGATGTGCTGCTACTAATGCTAGACTATTTGGAGCAGTAGTAGTTTCCTGCTATCACAAATCTGAGATATTTGCAATGTGCTGGGTGAACTGGAATGTGAAAGTATGCGTCTTTAGTCCAGTGTGGACATAAAATCGATTTGCTGTAGAAGTGGAAGCACTTGTTGAGACATGACCATGTGGAAGTGTTCTGACTGTATGAACAGATGTGACGTCCTTAAGTCTAAAACTGGGATTAAGGAGTCGTCCTATCTGGGGATTAGAAAGTACAGAGGTAAATTCCTGAAGCTAGGTACTGTAACAGAACTGGTTATATGGCTCCTTTTGTTTAAGAACCTGTAGCTCTTGTTTGAGGAGATGCATGTGCTCTGACGAGAGTTTGTGAGTGTGAGAAGAAATATTGGGAGGATTACTGGTGAGCTCCAGGCAATAACCATGTTGGATAATGTCTAGCACCCAATAGTCTGATGTTATGGATTGCCAATTGGGAAGAAATTGTTGAAGTCTTCCCCCGACAGGTGTTAAATGATCGGGGGAATAGTAAGCAAGTCACTGTTTATTGGGAGAGGGGGAGTTGCACGTTGGCAGACTCTTACCTCTGAAGTTGTAGCCTCCTCTATGAAACCTCTAGAGGAAGAGGGTTGTGTGTCTGACTTATATGAGGAAGCGTTAGGGTCTGAGGATATACCTTTGTACCCTCCCCTATAAAATGAGCAGCAAAAGGAGCCTCTATTTGATATTTATTTTTTATTTTATTTAAGAGGTTTTATATAGCGCTGGCTGGACCCAGGAGTATCAGAGCGCTTTACAAGGTGTTTCCATACAGGTACAGTGTGTATAAGCACAGACAACGGAATAATAAAAGAACAAGTCCACATAGGATACATGACATCTAGATAAAAAAGTAAAAACAATTGCTAGACACTATGAGTCATACAAAATAGCGGTCACAGTTTGGCGGGAAGCCTCACTTAGGTATACAAAAACATGCAAGAGAACTGACTGTCATGAGGAGGGGAGGTAAGGTGATCAGATAGAAGGAAAGGGAGTTGGCCAGGCGGATGGTCACAAGTCATATGCAGAGCAGATAGGTGGGGTGATGCAGAGGGGCGAGGCTACCAGGGAGGGATTAGAAACCCCAGTATTTATTAAGGAGAAGAAGTTTGAGTTCTTTTTTTAAGCTGGGGTAGGACTGGTTACAGCGGAGGTCTTTAGGGAGAGCATTCCAAATAAGTGGGGCATTGCCTGAAAAGGAGCGTGACTGAGTGGAATTCTTTTTCTGAAGGGGGGGGATAAGTAGGAGGGTGTTGGAGCTTCTCAGTGATCGCGTGCAGCCTGCTTTGGTCAGTTTATTGGAGAGGTATGCCGGTGTGTTTTGGTGGAGGATTTTGTGCGTAATGCGGGCGGTTTTATATGTGGATCTACCTTCAATGGGGAGCCATTTAAGGGCGGGAGAGATGTGGTCAAATCGTTTGCAGTCCGTGATAAGCCTAGCCGCGAGGTTGAGCACAGATTTAAGAGGTGCCAGGTGGGTTTTAGGAATTCTGGTGAGGATGGCATTGCCGTAATCAATGCGCGATAGAGCAAGCGATTGGACTGCCAGTTTAAAGTCATCAATTGGGATGAAGGGCTTAATTTTCTTAAGGTTACGGAGGGTAAGGAGGGCTCCTTTGGCAGAGTTGTTGATGTGAACGTTGAGAGTTAGTCGGTTGTCAAGGGAGATGCCCAAGGATTTGACTGAGGTGGCTAGGGACAGGGAGCAGTTGAGGGCGTGAAGGTCTGTGATCCACTTTTGAATGGGGAGCTGGTTGTTTTTTGGGGAGAAAAGAATAATTTCAGTTTTTTTGGGTTAAGTTTGAGATGGTTCGAGTGGAACCAGGCTTGAATTTTGATGAGGGTGTTGTTGAGGTGGAGGATGTCAGCATGGGTTTTTATCTTATGGTAGAGTTGTGTATCGTCAGCGTAGAGGTGATAGTTAATCCCTGCTTGTTTGAGAATGAGGGTGAGAGGTTCCATGAAGAGGTTAAAGAGAGAGGGAGATAGTATGGATCCTTGTGGAACTCCTAGAGAGATGGGGGAGGGGTTCGAAAGGCAATTGTGGATTTTAATTTGCTGAGCGCGGTGCTGCAGGTATGAGACAAACCAATTATGAGTCATGCCATTAAGGCCGAATCGTTCTTTAAGGACTTTGAGAAGAACAGAGTGGTTAACGGTATCGAACGCTGCGGAGAGATCAAGGAGGATCAGTAGGCTAGATTCGCCATTGTCAAGGGAGTGGTGAATGTCATCTATAATGTTAAGCATGGCGGTTTCGGTGCTGCAGCCTTTCCTGAAGCCAGATTGAAGAGGGTCAAGTAAGTTAAAAAGTTCAATGTGTCTGTCAAGCTGAAGAAGGACACATTTTTCAAGGACTTTCGAGAGGAGGGGCAAGTTGGAGATAGGACGGAGGTTGTTGAGGTCATTAGGGTCAGCCGTAGGGTTTTTAAGAATGGGGGTGATTTGTCCCAGTTGAAGGGAGGTGGGGACACAGCCGGTGGCTAGGGAGGTGTTAATGATCGAGGTCCAGGCAGGTGTGATGATATGTTTGAGGTTTTGGACAAGTTTAGAAGGGAGGGGGTCTTTAGTGTGGGAGGAGGGTTTAAGTTTTGCAATGAAGTCAAAGACATCTCTTTCAGTGACTGGCTGGAAATTATGCCAAGCGGCGTTATTTTTAGGGTGAGTGTTGGGGGGATTAGAATCTTGGAGGGTGGAGGGAAAGGGGGGGGAGTGAGATCAGTATTATGGAGGGTCGTGGAGGGGGCGGGGGGAGTGGGCAGGAAGCAGGTGCGGTAGGGGGGATGTGTAGTATGGAGGTAGGGGTCAGAGTCGGCAGGAAGGATTGCTCTATTTTTGTAATTTTTTCAGAGAAAAAGAGGGCTATTTCTTCGCATCTGGACGTCGAGGCCATAAGTACAGGCGGAGCGGCTGAGGTTTGATTGCGAACAATGTTGAACAGTTCTCTGGGTCTGTTTTTGGCTTGGTCAAGTTGTGTTCTGAAAAAGGATGCTTTTTGTTTAAGGATGTGTTTTTTGTAAGAGGATCTTGCAAGTCTGAGGCGAGCTAGGTGCAAGGGGGAAGGGTGCAGTCTCGATGTTCTTTCCGTCTGTCTCAGTGAGCGTCTTTCATTGTTAAGCTCCGTATTAAACCATGATTTGGAAGGGACGGTTCTTTGGTTTTTGAGCTTAAGCGGGGCCAGGAGGTCTAGGGTTTCAGTAACTGCTTTGTTGTAATGTTCTGTAAGTTCATTTGCGTTAAGTGAGGGCGGAATGGCGAGAAGTTGGGCATGGAGTTTGGATTCCAGTACATCCGGGGGGATATTATTCAAATTTCTGGTCAGTTTCGAGGGTTTAGTGGTTTTCGTGGGCGGGGGAGTGGCAGAGACCGCTATAGAGAACAGTATGAGATGGTGGTCGGACCAGTCGATGGGAACAATGTTGGATAGGAGGGCTAGATCTTTGCTAGTAATTATTGCATCTAGGATAGCTCCTTTGGAATGGGTCGGGGAGTGACAGAGTTGCTCTAGGTCATTGATCTCGAGAAGGTTGGAAAGGATGGTGATAGAGGGATCGCTGCGCTCATTCCAGTGGAGGTTAAAGTCTCCCAGGAAAATGTTGAGGGAATTCGAAAGTGAGGATTGTGTAAGAATGTTGGATAGTTCATCAACGAAGGGATGAGTATTGCCGGGAGGGTTATATATGTTGTGAAGGCGAATGGGTTGGGAGCCGTGAATTTTGAGTTCAGCTTCAAGGTATTCAAGGGTGGAGTAATTAGTATTATTGACAAGGGAAATTTGTAGTTCCTCTTTGAAGATGATGGCAACACCACCGCCAATTCAGATGGGCCGGTCTTTCCTGAGAATAGAATAGCCCGGAGGAGCTAGGAGGTCCAGGATGCTTGTCGAGTGGCCTTTGAGCCAGGTTTCCGTTAGGAACGCAATGTCGATGGATTCACTAAGGATAGTTTCTGATATTTCAGTGGCATGTCACACAGCGGACCGACAATTAACAAGCATGCAGTGAAGAGGTTTCGGGGGTGTTTTAGGGAGTGGAAGGGAGTGGATGGCTGTGAGTTGGGGAGGAGGCCTAGGTGAGCAAGGTGAGCGGGGAGTTCGGCTAGTCCCCAGTATGACAGGGATGCTGGAGGCCGGGGGAGGCTGGAAATTAGTGGGTGAGCAGTGAGGGTAGTATTTGCAGGGTATACACCCGTTACAACGGATCTTTTACTCCGCACTACCATTACAACGCGACCATTACTCCGCATACCATTACAACGCATTGCGCTGGGGGGCGCTCTAGGATAGGGAATAAGTATAATTTACTATCCAACACCTTCCCTAGGGTCCACGGGGACTGGAGTTAGAATAGTAAATTATACTTACCACTATCCAGCGCCCCAAGGCGCTATGCGTTGTAACGGTATGCGGAGTAAAAGTCGCGTTGTAATGGTCTGCGGAGTAATAGTATGCGTTATAACGTCATACATCCATTTGCAGAGGTCGAGCATCTCCATGGGGGAGAGGGGGCAGGAGGTGCGGAGAGGTCTGTGTGTGCGGCAGTGTAGAGGAGTCGTGCAAAACTGTTTGGGGGTAGCGGCATTCATATGTCTAGTACGAGCGCAGTTTACCCGAAGTGGGAGGGCTCTGTTTTTGAGGGAATAGAAATCAGATCTAAGATGAGCGAGATCTCTGGTGAGAGTGGCAAGAGTGTGTTCAGTGTTGCAAAGAGAGTTAGATATAAGACTAAGGTGGGATATTGGAGAAGGGGGAGGGAGCGGAACGGGATGAGCGATGTTCTTCATAGGGGGTGGTTTGTTGTTGGGAGGGAGGGTGGGGTTCCTAGAAAGGGAGATGGGAGGACTGTGGTAGTAGGGCAAGAGGAGGGGCATGGAGGGGGAAGATGGGTATGTGGTCATCGAGAGTGAAGAAGGAGGAAATGGAGGGGCAGGAGTGTTCGGAGGAACGGTGAGGGACTGGTCGGGAGGGGGGAGCCATGATAATCAAAGGGAGAGAGGATGGGACTAGGGGGGGGGGGGGGGGGGGGTGGAGGGGCGGTTCTGGATTAGAGTGAGAGACGGTTCGGGTTGATGGGTGCATTGAGTTTCGGGGGGACAGAATATGGGTTTGGGTGAGGAGGAATAGGGTGGAGTAAGAGTGGGAGGGGAAGGGGAAGGGCAGGGAGAGTCAGAAAGGGGGTGGGGGATAGCACTTGTGGTGTGGGAAATGAGGGGAGAGTGAGGGCAGGTCGTATGAGTGGGCGATTGGGAGCTTTGGGGAGTAGGGAGGATCAGGGGAAGAGGAGGGTCCATCGAAGAAGGCCGGGCCAGGGGTTATGCGGGGGGGGGGGTCAACAATTGTGTGGCATTGTTGGACGTGTACATGGTCAGCAGTTGTACGGCATTGTTGATCGTGGACATATCTGCAGAGGGGAGTAAAGGATAAGGGAGAGGGGTTAAAGTGGAGGGCAAGGGGAGAGAGGAGGGAATGTTGTTGGGGGAATTATGAAGTTGGATGGTCAGCAATTGTAAGGCATTGTTGACTGTGGGCACATCAGCAGAGGGGAGTATAGGATGAGAGAGAGGGGTAATCGAGGAGGGCAAAGGATGTGTGGGGGAAAGGTCATTAGCGGCATTGTGAAGCTGGATGGTCGCCAATTGTAAGGTATTGCTGGACATGGGCGTATCAGCGGAGGGGAGTATAGGATGAGGGAGAGGGGTTAAGGGGGAGGGCAAAGGATGAGAGGGGGGTAGGTTATTAGCAGAGTTTTAGGGATAGGGACTGAAGCGCTCCTATGGATTTTGCCACGTCTGTGTCTTTCTTCATCTTTTCTAAATCCTCATCTACTGATCGTCCGAAAAGATGTTGCTTGTCAAAAGGGGTATTTAAAATTGACTGCTGGAACTCCGGTTTAAAACCTGAAATTCTAAGCAATGCATGTTGACGTAGGTGAATGCTGGTGGTAAATCCTCTTACTGCCGTGTCAGCTGCATATAAAGCACATCTAATTAAGGAATTAGATAGGAGTTTGCCTTCCTGAACCAACTTTTGTGATTTTTTTTGTGCTCTTCTGTGAGGTGTTGAAGTAGGCCTTCAATCTCGTCCCAGTGTGTCCTGTCATACCTAGCTAGTAGGCCCTGCGTGTTGGCAATGCACCAGTGATTAGCAGCTTGAGGGACCACCCTTTTACAAGATGCATCGATCAATTTAGAATCTTTGTCCGAGGGAGGTGCATCTGCAGAGGTCTGTGAGTTTGCTCTCTTACGAGCATTAGAGACTACTAGTGAGACTAAGGGTAGCTGTCCTTTATCGATTGGAATGATCGATAAGCCTAACAATCTTCTTCCTTGTGCTCAGGTGAGTTGCAGACTTTATGTAGGTCAGTGCAAGGGTACTTAGAGTAACACTGAGGACAGAATTGAAACTGAGTCCATTACATCAGCAGAAGGATGGAGTGACGCAGTTAGGCCCGAAGGCCGTCCACAATGTTTTCGACCAAAGATAGAGAGTTTCCCGATCAAATCGATAATGGAGAATAGGGAAACGCATACAATAACAATACCGTCGAGGGTACAGTGGATTACACACTGAGGGGAAGCCGAATGACTGTTTTGAAAAAGATGGCAGCAACACACATCCGAACCCGATGGAGGAAAGAAAACAATTAACAATGGAGTCAATCGCGGGGAAACATGGCGCCCGCGTGCTGAGCGGTAGTGCGCGTCCTCGCAGGCAGCCCGTCTCTCTCTCTCTCCACGTACGGCGCAAAATGGAGCTTTGATGGTGCTAAAAAAAAGTTGCGGATTAGCGAAGTACCCTTTACTTACCACTTTTGAGGTTGGGAGCTGCAGTGGATGTGTCTCGGTGGTGCCTCGCGGTCTCCGCACCCCTTCCTCCTGCCGCGCTGGTTGGAAGCAGCAGTGGAGTGGAGACGCGGCCGCAGAGCAGCGGCCCGCGGTCTCCTCCGGGGCAGTACGGGTGGCGTCAGAACTAGCAGCAAACCCGGAATCGGCGCCTTCTTTCTGCCAGTGGAGGGGCGGTCCGTGGATTCGGCAGGAGCAGCCACGCAGATACAGGACGGCCCGGGGGGTGCAGTGTAGACGGTAAGAGTGCGGTTTCCCCAGAGTAGAGGACGGGTCGCAAAGTGCTGTTAGAGGAGGCTACTGAGATCTGTCCCATTATGCCAAATAATCCCCCGGGTAAGAAAGCGGGTAGGAAAAAATCTAGACGAGTTAAGGGCACACCGCTCTTACAGGTTTCACAGGAGGTTGATACAGGGGGTGCTGTTAGAACGATGGATCCAGATAGGGCTCCATGTGGTGCTTTAGGCAGTAATATAGGACCACAGCAAGGGGTTAGCTTGAGTCAGGTGCTCCAAGTAAAGGGGGGGGGGGAAGGTGGCCAGAGCTAAAGACCCCGTAAAATCACAGAGAGCAGGGGGGAATAAAAACAGTTCAGTGCGCATTACCCCTTCCTTGCGCTCATTTTTCAGGGTGCTGCCTCAGGTCTTGAATATTCACTCTACTGACTCTACCGACTCTAATGGCCATACGGACCCGGGTGACCTCTTCTCTCCCCTAAACAGGACCCCCTTTTTGTCTAGTGCTTCCTCCGTTGCATCCCCTGATACTCCTATAAATTTGGTCAAGGTAACAGCACAGATGGAAACTCTTCCGGCGACAACCGGGTTAGTCAGCCATCAAATCACCCTAGATGACCCTGGCCACTCCGAGAAGGCTTTGTCGCGGACCGCGGGGGGTCCCCCCTTCCTTGCCTGCGTCTTCTCGGTCGGAGGTTTGCGGCCCAGGTGGGGCGGAGAGCTCAGTTGGGGTCTCGATCGAGGCCCTTCTCACTTCTATAAAGGCAGACATAAAAAATGGCTTTTTGGTGTCAGCAGAGAATCAATCTGAGATAAGGGCAGCCTGTGAGGTCCTTGAGAAAAAAGTGGATCTACTTAATAAAAGGACTGAATCCTTGGAGGGTTCGGTGGAGGTACTTAAGGCAAATCTGGGGTCGGCCGAAGTAAAGATTCAAGCCCTACGAAGAGAGGGAGATGCCATGCGGGAAAGAGTGGAAACCTTAGAAAACTACTCACGGAGGAACAATCTCCAGCGTCTGAAGGTTTCGGAGGGAAAAGAAGGGAGTGACATCAAGTCCTTCGTGGTTGCACTATTAAAAGACTCGTTGAATCTCGAGGAACCGTCTGATATCTTGGAGAAAGACATCCAAAGGGTGCACAGAGACCCCTTCCGTCTAAATCCCGGCAGGGTCAAACCAAGGAAAATATTAGTCAATTTCCTCACGTACACATTAAAAGAAAAGATTTTGAATCTGGCACTGAAAGCTAAATCCTTAAAGGGTCCAGAGTTCCCATTTGAGGTTTGCTCAGATCTATCCAAAACCACACTGGATCGGCAATGGGAATTAGGCCAAAGGATGGAGAGATTTAGATCTCTCGGCGCTACCGTGCAAATGAGATTCCCTGCGTTTTGTGCGGATTATGTTTAACAACAAAATGTATAATATTAGATCCCCCCCCTTGAGGCCGACGAGCTGCTGGAATTCTTAAGTGATGTTTCACGAGGGAGAGGAGGCAGTTCGACATGAATATAATTTGGGCGAGAGAGTATTTTCTACCATAACAGATATCTCATTGCCAAAATAAAGGGTGGATATCAAATGAAAAGGAATCTAATTTGAACACATCGATGGGGAGGTTTTCTCAATCAACACGGGTCCAAAGGACACAAAAAAAAAAGGGGGGGGGCGAAAAAAAGTAAGATAGGGGAATTAAATAGGAATCAAATTTGAAAAAATAAAAAAATAAGGGTATTGAAGGGGAAAATATAAAGACAGCAAAGAAAAGCAAAGGCAAAGAAGAGAGTAAAAAAAAAAAAAGATTATCACTTTCTTAGCATCAGTCACATAGTATTAGTGGGTAGAGTAGAGGGGGCCAGCCAGAGGGCGCAAATACTGGTCATACATCAGGCCAGTGCAAGTAGGGATGGGTTTCGGGGTGGGGGGGGGGTAAGGGCACGGGGGGTGGTCGGGGTGAAAGGTCAGAAATTCCTCATATGCTAGTGCCCTTTCAGTTCTATTTAAGTTTTGACTGCAACCAGGTCTTGTGTTATGGAGTTCAGAAGTTTATTTTGGTCAGGTCAGGGGTACATCAAGGGTTGTGTAATAAGTGGCCTATGGGGATGATGGAGGTGGTGGAGGAAGAGGATAGGATCCCATGATGGTGCTTCAGTATTTATCCTGGAATGTCAATGGCCTGCGCACGAAGGGTAGAAGAGATAGAATACTTCAATATTTGAGAGACTCCCCGGCGCAGGTCCTTGCCATACAGGAAACTCATCTCCTCAAATCCGAGACTACAGATCTATTAAAAAATTAGAAATGGATAAGACACTTTCGTGTGTACAGACCAAACTGCAAATATTAGAGGGATTCTGTTTATTTTTTAAAAACAAGCTAAGGCCCAAATAGTGGAATGCAGGGAAGATAACAGAGGGAGATGGCTTTTACTAAGTCTCTTTAAGCGGTTTGTTGTGTTCTCTGGTAGGCTATTATGGGCCAAATCAGGACGACCCTTCACATCTAGATAGCATCTGTTGCCACCTATTGACCTTCCAGGACCCTGTAATCTGGGTTGGAGATTTTAATATTGTGTTCAACCCCAAACTTGATGAATCACCCAACTCTAGAGCCTGTGTCCCTTCTAAATCCAGGCAATTGCTTTTGATAATAATGGCACGGCCAGGGTTGGCAGATATATGGAGGGAAAGGGCGGGGGATCAATTGGGGGTCTCGTTCAAGAATCTTAAGTATAAGCACAAGTCTAGAATAGACTATGCATTGTTCAGTCATAGTCTTAAAGACTCGGTGGAAGATATAGTATATCTTCAATCCCATCTTTCTGATCATTCGGCTATCTTTTTTAGCCTAATTCCTGTCCAGCAACATCGGCACAGTTCATGGTCCTTTGATCACACCATTTTAATAGAGGAGGATGAAATCAATTTTTTTCAATCTGAGACTAAACACTTCCTTGAAGCAAATGTAGACTCAGCAAATATCTCTATTGTTTGGGACGCTTTGAAAGCCTTCTGGAGAGGTTTTATTACTAGTAGAGCCTCTCATAGAAGAAAGCTATTTAGGAATACCATCAAGGTTCTAGAGGCGGAAATGAATACTATCGAGCTGAAGTTAGGCGCCCATATAGGTTCAAGGGAAGATCAATGAAAACTAGTCTCCTTGAAAAATCAACTTGAAACCATCCTCCAAGATAGGGTCGCCAGAAGGTGGGAAGCAAGTAAAATTTCTCATTTTGAATTCGGAGAGGCAGCAGGTAAGATACTCGCTTGGAAAATAAAAACAGACCAAGCGCGAAATCATATTAGAGAGATTAGGGTGGAGGGCGAGTCAGCTCCCCGTTTATCAAACTAATATTGGGAGCGCATTTCAGGAATTTTTCCAGTCTGTTTACAAGGAAGATATTAGTGATGACTGTGTAGAGAGAGTGCTGTAAAAAACACGGGTTAACCCAAGAAGTCACTGGGACCTGGGCGGAAGGTTGATATAGACAAAATGGTCCCAGCTAAATACACAATTAACTCAACTATAACATCAATAAATTACATACACAAATATTCATAACAACATTGTTTTTAATCACAACGTGTATCGTAAATTAATTCATGAGAAGATACACAAAATATATAAAATATGCAATGCCCCTAAAGGTTGGAATAGGGAAGGGTAGTGTTGGGATGGTGAAAGTAAAGAAAATAACAATGAGTCACAAAGACCTAAATACAACAAAAATAATACTAAATTAACACAATGGAACAAATAATTCGTCAATTAATTGAACGATCATGCCTCAGATAAAATCACAAATGATAAATCAGGGAAGAGGCTGAACACAGGAGGGAGTGTCGACGTTTCGACCCAAGTTGATGCAGGCGTGGTGTGGACCTTGCTAGAGGGTCTTCATCAGGACAGGGGTTGTAGAGAATGGGGCAATGATTCTTAGGATGGTATTATGATGCAGTGATTTGGATTTGATGGTAGAGTCTTGGGAGTGAGGTTGGGTATGTTCGTAAATATCGATGACAACACATATAAATGTATAACGTTGTGATCACTGTCTAATCGTGTTCCCAGAAGATCGTGGTTGGACACAGGATCTGCCAAAAGCAGGAATCCAGCGGAAAAAGGAAATTCAGCTGTGATTGTTGATATTGGCGTAAGTTAGTCACCGTTGGTTATTGTATCGAGGCATTCGTGGTCCAATAGCAATACCGAATCTGGTGAGGGCAGGATTACCACGAAGCGTGGAAGCTAGAATATAACTGTGGTAGAAAGACCGATGTATTATTCTGCGGCTCGTAACGTGTTCTGGTCAAAGACCGAAATCGTGTGCCAAAGGCAATCGTGAACCACTCGTGGGATCCTCAATGCCGCTAGACATCAAAATGTGCTTTTGGCAGATCCTGTGTGCTTTTGGCAGATCCTGTGTCCAACCACGATCTTCTGGGAACACGATTAGACAGTGATCACAACGTTATACATTTATATGTGTTGTCATCGATATTTACGAACATACCCAACCTCACTCCCAAGACTCTACCATCAAATCCAAATCACTGCATCATAATACCATCCTAAGAATCATTGCCCCATTCTCTACAACCCCTGTCCTGATGAAGACCCTCTAGCAAGGTCCACACCACGCCTGCATCAACTTGGGTCGAAACGTCGCCACTCCCTCCTGTGTTCAGCCTCTTCCCTGATTTATCATTTGTGATTTTATCTGAGGCATGATCGTTCAATTAATTGACTAATTATTTGTTCCATTGTGTTAATTTAGTATTATTTTTGTTGTATTTAGGTCTTTGTGACTCATTGTTATTTTCTTTACTTTCACCATCCCAACACTACCCTTCCCTATTCCAACCTTTAGGGGCATTGCATATTTTATATATTTTGTGCATCTTCTCATGAATTAATTTACGATACACGTTGTGATTAAAAACAATGTTGTTATGAATATTTGTGTATGTAATTTATTGATGTTATAGTTGAGTTAATTGTGTATTTAGCTGGGACCATTTTGTCTATATCGACTGTGTAGAGAGAAGCACCTGGCTTGACAGGGTCTCCATGCCTAGACTTTCAGACAATCAATGAAAAGGTTTGGAGGTAGAAATTTCTGAGGAGGAAGCGAGTAAGGTTATTGCTCAGTCTAAGCGAGGGAAGGCGGCCGGCCCAGATGGATTACCAGGGGAGTTGTACCGTGCTCTTAGATAGGCCATTATTCCAACTTTGGCGAAAGTCTTTAACAGCATCCTCCTGAAGGATGAGGATCCCCCAAACTCATGGAGTGAGGCGACGGTAGTTTTGATACCTAAACAAGGGAAAGACCGACAGAGTGTGGGTCTTACCGCCCAATTTCACTTCTCAACAATGACTACAACATTTTTGCTGCCATCATGTCCAAAAGGTTGGGGGGTGTAGTAGATACCATCATTCATCAAGATCAAAAGGGCTTTATAAAAGGGAGTCAATTAGCAGACCTCACGTACGATCTAGTCTGGGTTATTGACATTGCTACTGCCTTTTCTCTTCCCTTGGCCGCTCTCACCCTGGACGCAACCAAAGCCTTTGATAGGGTGAACTGGGCTTATCTGGCTGCGGTTATGAAAAAATTCAATTCAGGAGACAGATTTTGTCGAGTGATAGCACTCCTATATAAGGCCCCAACAGCTAGACTGCTTGTTAATAGCTCATTGACGGAGGCTTTTAAGATTACAAGGTGTACAAGGCAGGGCTTCCCACTTTCCCCCCTCCTTTTTAACCTCTATATTGAGCCCTTTGCTGAGGTTCTGAGAGAGGATCCTAATATTCCTTCCTTTAAATTTGGAGGATGGGAAAGGCGGGTGGCCCTATATGCAGATGACATTCTTATTTTGACAGCTGACCCCCGACCTTGCGTTTCACACAGTTATCAAGAAGGCGAGGAGTTCGGCAAGGTTTTGGGTTATGAAATAAACACAAACAAAACCGAAATCATGGCCCGGAACATTAGTAATACACAACTTAATGTCGCTTCCTCCATGCGCTATTTGTGGATCAGAATCATACAGGAGGTAGGGAAAATCCCAAATACAATCTAGATCGGGTGTTTAAAGAATGTCAGAAGCAGTTAAAGTCTTGGGCCTACCTCCCCTTATCCATCTTGGGGAGGGCAAATTTAGTGAAGATGTCCATCATGCCCAAACTTGCATTCCTTTTTAACTCCATTCCTTTGGCATTTGACACCAAACAATTAGATAAACGTCAAAGTGAGATTAATTCTTTCGTTTGGAAATATAGAGCCACCAGATTGGCGTGGAAAAAGCTCAGGCGGAGGAGGGAAAAAGGACGGTTGGCTTTACCTGACCTCCAATACTATGCATGGGCTTTTCAGCTCTCGCATTCGAGAATGCTGTTAAAAAGCACCCTCTACTACACCGGGAGGAGAAATGTTTCGGGACATGTTAAAAGGTGCTGATCTACCAGCCGATGAATTCTTGTTCAAGTTTGGGGACCAAAATATTTTCAAAAAAGTCAAATTAAAAATTCTCCAATCTTTGGCTAAATGTTGGGCAACAAATAGAAAGAAAATAGTACTCAGCTACTTTTCCAATTTTGCACCACTGTGGGATTCGCCAGGTACCCCATCTTGCTTACAGGATAGTTTGGCTATTCCCGTGAAGGATTCTGGTATTCTGAAGTAGGGAGACTTGTTGTTAGGGGGTTCAATGCTGTCTTGGGAAGAGCTATGGGGGAGAGTAGGCCCCGGCTTATCCAGGTTCAAATACATGCAGCTGAATAGTTGGGCTCAGGCACAGCTCAGAAAGGGTGCCCCCCTTGTCAAAAGGGGTATTTAAAATAGACTGCTGGAACTCCGGTTTAAAACCTGAAATTCTAAGCAATGCATGTTGACGTAGGTGAATGCTGGTGGTAACTCCTCTTACTGCCGTGTCAGCTGCATATAAAGCACATCTAATGAAGGAATTAGATAGGAGTTTGCCTTCCTGAACCAACTTTTGTGCTTTTTTTGTGCTCTTCTGGGAGGTGTTGAAGTAGGCCTTCGATTTCGTCCCAGTGTGTCCTGTCATACCTAGCTAGTAGGCCCTGCGTGTTGGCAATGCACCAGTGATTAGCAGCTTGAGGGACCACCCTTTTACAAGATGCATCGATCAATTTAGATTCTTTGTCCGAGGGAGGTGCATCTGCAGAGGTCTGTGAGTTTGCTCTCTTACGAGCATTAGAGACTACTAGTGAGACTAAGGGTAGCTGTCCTTTATCGATTGGAATGATCGATAAGCCTCACAATCTTCTTCCTTGTGCTCAGGTGAGTGGCACAAGTTGCAGACTTTATGTAGGTCAGTGCAAGGGTACTTAGAGTAACACTGAGGACAGAATTGAAACTGAGTCCATTACATCAGCAGAAGGATGGAGTGACGCAGTTAGGCCCGAAGGCCGCCCACAATGTTTTCGACCAAAGATAGAGAGTTTCCCGATCAAATCGATAATGGAGAATAGGGAAACGCATATAATAACAATACCGTTGCGGGTACAGTGGATTACACACTGAGGGGAAGCCGAATGACTGTTTTGAAAAAGATGGCAGCAACACACGTCCAAACCCGATGGAGGAAAGAAAACAATTAACAATGGAGTCAATTGCGGGGAAACATGGCGCCCGCGTGCTGAGCGGTAGTGCGCGTCCTCGCAGGCAGCCCGTCTCTCTCTCCACGTACGGCGCAAAATGGAGCTTTGATGGTGCTAAAAAGAAAAAAAAAGTAGCGGATTAGCGAAGTACCCTTTACTTACCACTTTTGAGGTTCGGAGCTGCAGTGGATGTGTCTCGGTGGTGCCTCGCGGTCTCCGCACCCCTTCCTCCTGCCGCGCTGGTTGGAAGCAGCGGTGGACTGGAGACGCGGCCGCAGAGCAGCGGCCCGCGGTCTCCTCCGGGGCAGTACGGGTGGCGTCAGAACTAGCAGCAAACCCGGAATCGGCGCCTTCTTTCTGCCAGTGGAGGGGCGGTCCGTGGATTCGGCAGGAGCAGCCATGCAGATACAGGACGGCCCCGGGGGGTGCAGTGTAGACGGTAAGAGTGCGGTTTCCCCAAAGTAGACGACGGGTCGCAAAGTGCTGTTAGAGGAGGCTACGGAGATCGGTCCCATTATGCCAAATAATCCCGCGGGTAGGAAAAAATCTAGACGAGGTAAGGGCACACCGGTCTTAGAGGTTTCACAGGAGGTTGATACAGGGGGTGCTGTTAGAACGATGGATCCAGATAGGGCTCTATGTGGTGCTTTAGGCAGTAATATAGGACCACAGCAAGGGGTTAGCTTGAGCCAGGTGCTCCAAGTAAAGGGGGGGGGGGAAGGTGGCCAGAGCTAAAGACCCCATAAAATCACAGAGCAGGGGGGAATAAAAACAGTTCAGTGCGCATTACCCCTTCCTTGCGCTCATTTTTCAGGGTGCTGCCTCAGGTCTTGAATATTCACTCTACTGACTCTACCGACTCTAAAGGCCATACGGACCCGGGTGACCTCTTCTCTCCCCTAAACAGGACCCCCTTTTTGTCTAGTGTTCCCTCTGTTGCATCCCCTGATACTCCTATAAATTTGGTCGAGTTAACAGCACAGATGGAAACTTCTCCGGCGACAAACGGGTTAGTCAGCCATCAGATCACCCTAGATGACCCTGGCCACTCCGAGGAGGCTTTGTCGTGGACCGCGGGGGTCCCTCTTCCTTGCCTGCGTCTTCTCGGTCGGAGGTTTGCGGCCCAGGTGGGGCGAAGAGCTCAGTTGGGGTCTCGATCGAGGGCCTTCTCACTTCTATAAAGGCAGACATAAAAAATGGCTTTTTGGTGTCAGCAGAGAATCAATCTGAGATAAGGGCAGCCTGTGAGGTCCATGAGAAAAAAGTGGATCTACTTAATAAAAGGACTGAATCCTTGGAGGGTTCGGTGGAGGTACTGAAGGCAAATCTGGGCTCGGCCGAAGTAAAAATTCAAGCCCCACGAAGAGAGGGAGATGCCATGCGGGAAAGAGTGGAAACCTTAGAAAACTACTCACGGAGGAACAATCTACAGCTTCTGAAGGTTTCGGAGAAAAAAGAAGGGAGTGACATCAAGTCCTTCATGGTTGCACTATTAAAAGACTTGTTGAATCTCGAGGAACCGTCTGATATCTTGGAGAAAGACATCCAAAGGGTGCAGAGAGACCCCTTCCGTCTAAATCCCGGCAGGGTCAAACCAAGGAAAATATTAGTCAATTTCCTTACGTACACATTAAAAGAAAAGATTTTGAATCTGGCACTGAAAGCTAAATCCTTAAAGGGTCCAGAGTTCCCATTTGAGGTTTGCTCAGATCTATCCAAAACCACACTGGATCGGCAATGGGAATTAGGCCAAAGGATGGAGAGATTTAGATCTCTCAGCGCTACCGTGCAAATGAGATTCCCTGTGTTTCTGCGGATTATGTTTAACAACAACATGTATAATATTAGATCCCCCCTTGAGGCCGACGAGCTGCTGGAATTCTTAAGTGATGTTTCACGAGGGAGAGGAGGCAGTTCGACATAAATATAATTTGGGCGAGAGAGTATTTTCTACCATCACAGATATCTCATTGCCAAAATAAAGGGTGGATATCAAATGAAAAGGAATCTAATTTGAACACATCGATGGGGAGGTTTTCTCAATCAACACGGGTCCAAAGGACACAAAAAAAAAAAAAAAAGGAGGGGGGGCGAGAAAAAGTAAGATAGGGGAATTAAATAGGAATCAAATTTGAAAAAATAAAAAAATAAGGGTAATGAAGGGGAAAATATAAAGACAGCAAAGAAAAGCAAAGGCAAAGAAGAGAGTAAAAAGAAAAATAAAAATAAAAAGAAGAGTAAAAAAACAAAAAGATTATCACTTTCTTAGCATCAGTCACATAGTATTAGTGGGTAGAGTAGAGGGGGCCAGCCAGAGGGCACAAATACTGGTATACATCAGGCCAGTGCAAGTAGGGATGGGTTTCGGGGTGGGGGGGGGGGGGGGGGGGTAAGGGCACGGGGGGTGGTCAGGGTGAAAGGTCAGAAATTCCTCATATGCTAGTGCCCTTTCAGTTCTATTTAAGTTTTGACTGCAACCAGGTCATGTGTTATGGAGTTCAGAAGTTTCTTTTGGTCAGGTCAGGGGTACATCAAGGGTTGTGTAATAAGTGGCCTATGGGGATGATGGAGGTGGTGGTAGAAGAGGATAGGATCCCATGATGGTGCTTCAGTATTTATCCTGGAATGTCAATGGCCTGCGTACGAAGGGTAGAAGAGATAGAATACTTCAATATTTGAGAGACTACCCAGCGCAGGTCATTGCCATACAGGAAACTCATCTCCTCAAATCCGAGACTACAGATCTATTAAAAAATTAGAAATGGATAGACACTTTCGTGTGTACGGACCAAACTGCAAATATTAGAGGGATATTGTTTATTTTTAAAAAACAAGCTAAGGCCCAAATAGTGGAATGCAGGGAAGATCACAGAGGGAGATGGCTTTTACTAAGAGTCTCTTTAGGCGGTTTGTTGTGTTCTCTGGTAGGCTATTATGGGCCAAATCAGGACGACCCTTCATCTCTAGATACCATCTGTTGCCACCTATTGAACTTCCAGGACCCTGTAATCTGGGTTGGAGATTTTAATATTGTGTTCACCCCCAAACTTGATGAATCACCCAACTCTAGAGCCTGTGTCCCTTCTAAATCCAGGCAATTGCTTTTGATAATAATGGCACAGCTTGGGTTGGCAGATATATGGAGGGAAAGGGCGGGGGATCAATTGAGGGTCTCGTTCAAGAATCTTAAGTATAAGCGCAAGTCTAGAATAGACTATGCATTGTTCAGTCATAGTCTTAAAGACTCGGTGGAAGATATAGTATATCTTCAATCCCATCTTTCTGATCATTCGGCTATCTTTTTTAGCCTAATTCCTGTCCAGCAACATCGGCACAGTTCATGGTCCTTTGATCACACCATTTTATTAGAGGAGGATGAAATCAATTTTTTTCAATCTGAGACTAAACACTTCCTTGAGGCAAATGTAGACTCAGCAAATATCTCTATTGTTTGGGACGCTTTGAAAGCCTTCTGGAGAGGTTGTATTACTAGTAGAGCCTCTCATAGAAGAAAGCTATTTAGGAATACCATCAAGGGTCTAGAGGCGGAAATGAATACTATCGAGCTTAAGTTAGGCGCCCATATAGGTTCAAGGGAAGATCAATGAAAACTAGTCTCCTTGAAAAATCAACTTGAAACCATCCTCCAAGATAGGGTCGACAGAAGGTGGGAAGCAAGTAAAATTTCTCATTTTGAATTCGGAGAGGCAGCAGGTAAGATACTCGCTTGGGAAATAAAAACAGACCAAGCGCGAAATCATATTAGAGAGATATGGGGGAGAGTAGACCCCGGCTTATCCAGGTTCAAATACATGCAGCTGAATAGTTGGGCTCAGGCACAGCTCAGAAAGGGTGCCCCCCTGGGGAAAGACAGCAACTTGGAAGAACTGCTGGTGGCAAGGCCAGGGGGAGTAAAGAGGTTTCACTTTGGTATTGGGCAATCTTGGAGGAGGTCGACTGGGATTTTAAACTTGCCGATGATTTGTGGGGAGGCGAGTTGGACATTCAGTGTGAGCAGGTGTGGACGGACTCATTCACTCTTCTGCACAAACTAGTTATGCCTGCATGGCTGAAGCGCAATCACCTCTTCACAGATCATCGTGCGTATCTTTCTCCCTTAAAATTATCAAAATTCCAGCCAGGGAAAACATGTAATAAATGTGGTCTGTCAGAAGCATCTGATGTGCACATGTTTAATGATTGCCCCCCCATTCGACTCTTTTGGGAGCAAGTGAAGACCTCGCTAGACTCTATCCTCAAGTCCTCAGAGTATCAGTCTCCCACTAATCATTTCTGGTATTGATGGCAAAATCTCCGGCCATGCAAGATCTTTTCTCTTTTACGCAATCCTTCTGGCAAGAAGACAAATTTGTAAGTTCTGGGTAG
The DNA here is from genome assembly GCF_964261635.1 of Lissotriton helveticus. Classification (NCBI taxonomy): domain Eukaryota; kingdom Metazoa; phylum Chordata; class Amphibia; order Caudata; family Salamandridae; genus Lissotriton; species Lissotriton helveticus. The sequence goes on from NC_136070.1 coordinate 810,977,609, forward strand.
ATGCTCCCGCACCAACACATTCGGGTTGGTTGAGGTCCCTGTATGAAACATCGAGAGTGGACTTGGCTAGATCCTGCAGCAGGAAAAAGCTTGCATTTTGGGACTTATTGGTACAGTGGAGATAGGATTTCCATTTTTTTTCCCCCGGGTCCTATGATTATGCCTTCTCTGCTCCATGGATCAATATTACGGGTCCCCCAGGAAAACAATGTGGTCCAACAGGTTGAAAGATACCTCGGTGGAGTAAACCAGTTAGCCCTCCAACTCTGGATGCTTCTTCCACCAATAAGCTAACTCGTGTCCTGGTGTGAGTTACAAAATAGATCTCTGAGCTCACCCAGATAGACACGCAAGGTGGTTGGTGTTTCTTATAAGAGGGTCAAGGCAAATGAGGACAAAAAAAGAAACAATGGAGTCAATGCCAATGTGCACTATCACAAAAAGGAGGAGTCACCTTACCTCTGTGACTGGGAAAGACTTCTTTGAAGAAAAACAACTTGCAAGCGTCCAGACCCAACACCAGATAGCAGGAGTACAGCATGTGTACCTACAGCACACATGCCTCAAACTAGTAGTTTCTCCTGAAGAACTTACCCTAAGGTGTGTTACGAATAAACAAAGCAAACTTCTCTGCAAACCCACAACAAATTTCAAAAGGGCATTGTTTTTGAAATCCTTAACACATCTAGATTTAGACCTGCATGCTCTTTTTAGCACTAAAATGCTGTTTAGTATTCAGAAGGCACTAACAAGAATCACTGACCTTGGAGGACTTATTTTTCTTCCTTTCAAACGTTTCTCTCTAAATTCTCGTCTTTGGCGACGAGACCGCCGACCCTGAAAATATATTAAAATTGAACAGATTAAAACTGCAAATAATGTAATGTCATTTAGAAATCACAAACCTGGAAACATTTGCTGAAATCAGGTATTACAGTTTACCTATATGCAAGAGATTACTGCAGGATAAGAAAACAAGTTACTTACCTGTAACTTCAGTTATCCAGTATTGGTATCTTTCATAGATTCACATGCCTGAATCATTCCCCGTCGTCGAGGCGGGAGTCCCACGGTAAATAAAAAAGCAGTGCCAAAAGCACTTTGCAGTAGTAGGCCCTAGAAAAAAGGCCTGAGGCCTATATTATAGTAGCCTATCTACCTCCTTATGCTAAAAGACCCAAAGTCTTTGCTCCAACCAATCAGCTCACAGCACCCTCTAGAACCTTCCCTGCAGAGCCAGCTCTCCTCAGATTTTCGTAGCACAAGTGGGAACAAGTATCCCAAACTTAGAGAACTGACTCTCCGGGGAGGAGGGTGGGTTGCATGTGAATCTATGAAAGATACCAATACTGGAAAACTGAAGTTACAGGTAAGTAACTTGTTTTCTTATCCAGTATTGGGGTATCTTTCATAGATTCACATGCCTGAATCAGAATAGCAAGCAGTAAGCCAGGCAAAGTCGGTTGCGGATGGTGGGAGACTTATTGCAGTGCACCCCCATGAGTGTATCGTCAACAACCAACAAACGCTTAGAGATTGAACCATTACTACATCACGTTCAAGTTCAACATTGACATTACGCATTTTCTTTCTGGAAAGAAATCTTAGGCATCATACAACAAAAACACAACATGTTAAATGCTTTCATATATATATATAAATACAATCTAATAAAAGCATATACTTTAAATGAAATAAGTGAACATCAGTACCTGAACATTCTCCTTATGGAAACAGGTGACGTAAAACAGCTTGACCTACTGCCGCATCATCCTGATTTGCTGATTGTAGGCAGTAGTGTCTTGTAAACGTGTGGACATTCTTCCATGTCGCAGCACGGCAAATGTTCTCAAGCGTCACTCCTGCAAATAAAGCCGCAGACGCTGCTACAGCTCTTGTGGAGTGAGATCGAACAGACCTTGTCAATGGTCGATTAGCCTTGACGTGGCAGAATTGAATCGCGGATGCGATCCATCTTGAAATTGTGGCTTTAGTGACCGCTTTCCCCAAAGTATTTTGACCATAAGCCACAAACAATTGATGTGATCTTCTCAAAGTTTTGGTTCTCTGAAGATAGAATTTTAAGCATCTCTTGATGTCTAAAGAATGCAATGTCTTTTCAGCCGGGGTTGACGGGTTTGGAAAGAAAACTTTCAGCTTGACAGGTTCATTTAAATGAAACTGGGAAGGCACTTTCGGTATGAATGTTGGATTTGTTCGTAAAGTGACATAGTCCTGGGAGAAATGCAAAAAAGGCTCCTTTATAGTGAAAGCTTGAATTTCTCCCACTCTTCTTGCGGAAGTTAGCGCCAATAATAAAGCAACCTTCCATGTTAAGAACTTTAGGTCGGCTCTATGGATAGGCTCGAACGGATGTTTCATCAGTTGTGATAGAACCGTGTTGAGCTCCCATTCCGGTGGTGAGGGCTTGACTGGTGGATAAGCCCGGAACAGACCTCTCATAAATTGCTTGATTAGCGATGAAGAGCAGAGTGACTGAGCATTGGTCCTCTTTCTGTACCTGGATAAAGCCGCTAAGTGGACCTTTATTGATGAAAAAGAAAGGCCAGATTGCGCTAAGTGTAACAAATAGGGCAATATCTTTTCTGCCGATGCCTCTATAGGGTGCAAAGCACTAGAGATGCACCATGCGCAAAAACGCTTCCACTTGAGACGATAAGTCTTTAATGTACTCTGGGCTCTTGCCTTCTCTAGAATGTCCCGGCATTCCTGAGGAATTTGAAGATGCTCAAATTCTAAGAAGTTAGGAGCCATGCGTGCAATTTCAGTGATTGAGGATCTGGGTGAAGTACCTGACCCTCGTTGCGTGATAGTAGCTTCGGAACTACCCGCAGCTTGATCGGTGGCTCCTGAGAAAGTAGCATGAGTTCCTGAAACCAATACTGGCGAGGCCACTTGGGAGCAATGAGGAGAAGGCGACAACTCTCCACTTTCATTTTGCGCACCACTCGTGGAATCAGAGGGATCGGAGGGAAAGCGTATGCATATGTCCCTGACCATCGCATCGAAAGGGCATTCCCCCTTGACCCCTGTTGAGGATACCTGCTGGCGTAGAACCGGCATTTCTTGTTCTGTTGGGTCGCAAATAGGTCCAACCTGGGTTTGCCCCATCTCTGAAACACATAGTTCAACTGGCCGTTGTCCAGTTCCCACTCGTGGCACTCTGACAAAGTTCTGCTCAGTTTGTCTGCCAAGGTGTTGTAGAGGCCTCTGACATGCTCCACTTTGAGGGTTATGTTGTGAACTGTTAACCACCTCCATAGCTCTTGGGCTTGTTTGGATAGTGTTGCCGATCTCGTTCCTCCCTGCTTGTTGATATAAAACATGCTTGTGGTGTTGTCCGTTCTGACTAAGACCGAGGATCCCACTATCCTGGGGAGGAACGCTTGAAGAGACAGACAAATGGCTTTCAGCTCTAGGCTGTTGATGTGGCATCTCTTGTCTTGCTGAGACCATCGTCCCTGCAATTGCAGTTCCTGGAGGTGACCACCCCAACCCTCCATGGACGCATCCGTTGTAAGAACGAAATCCGGAGGATTCTGCAAGAATGGAAGCCCCTGCTCCAGATTGCTGATCTGAGACCACCATTGGAGTGCGTGTACCATCCTGTTGGTGACTGTGATGGTGTCCTCGAATGAACCTGTCGCTTGATGCCATTGACAGTTTAGCTCCTCTTGCAGCGGTCGCATCTTTAGACGCACCAATGGAATGAGGTTGATGGCTGAAGAACACATCCCCAGAAGTGATGCATATAGGCGAACTGAAAGTGACTTTCTTCTTGCCAGCTTTCTGGCTAACACCTGCAGACGGAGTTGTCTCTCTCGAGACAAGGATGCCTTGCATTCCACCGTGTCTAGGCAAGCTCCTAGGAACAACAGGCTTTGTTCCGGATGCATCTGAGACTTGGTTTTGTTGATTGTGAGGCCTAGCGATGCGAAGAGATTGCAGCATGCCGTAATGTCGGCTCTCACTTTGGCTTCTGATGGACCTTTGACTAGCCAGTCGTCCAAATACGGGAAGACCTGCACTTTTGCTGCCCGAAGAGCTGCTGCCACCGGGGCCAGGCACTTCGTGAAAATCCTTGGGGCCGACTTGAGGCCGAATGGGAGAACTTTGAATTGATAATGGGCGCCTGCCACAGTGAAACGGAGGTACTTCCGATGGTTTGGGTGGATTGGGATGTGGAAGTATGCGTCTTCCATGTCCAAGGAGGCCATGTAATCTCCCTCGTTGAGGCAACTGAGAATGTCCGAGAGGGTGACCATTCGAAATCCCTGCTTCTTGAGATATTTGTTCAGATTGCGCAGGTCTAGGATCGGTCGCCATTCCCCGGTTTTCTTTTTTATGAGGAAAAAACGGGAATAGAAACCCGTCCCTCTCTGATGGATTGGAACCTTTTCTACTGCGTTCTTGAGTAGCATAGCTTGAACCTCCTTGAACAATAAGTGAAGACGAGGGGGAGGGGGGCCCCTGGGCGGAGTTGGTGGAGGTTTGGTGATGAACTCTAGGGTGTGACCATGTTGGATCAAGTCTAACACCCACCGATCCGATGTTATATTCTGCCATTGTTGTTGAAAAGCAGATATTTTCGCGCCCACGGGAAGGTAAGGGGTTGGAGGCGGCGCCCAATTGCTCTCACTGTTTCTTGTGACTGTCTCGTCCTTGGTTGTTTGCGCGCCTTCTTCCTCCTTGACGAGAGAAACCAGCCGATCCAGATTGTCTGTAAGAAGACTGGTAGTTTTGACGGTATTGTGGTTGATACTGTCTGCCTTGTTGGTAATAACTTCCCCTGGAAGAATAACCTCGTCCTCTAGCTCCTCTGAACGAACCTCTTTTATATTGTAAGGATCCTAGCGACTTTGCGGTATCCGTGTCAGTTTTAATCGTCTGGAGAGCCTCATCGACATGTTTACCAAAGAGAGACTTTCCGTCATAAGCCATGTCCAGAATTTTCAACTGAACCTCCGGACGAAACGTAGTGGCTTTTAACCACCCTTGACGTCTCAGGACGGCTGCTCCAGCCAACTGCCTGAAGTTCGTATTTGCCATATCTAGAGCGCAGTCGATGGATTCTTCCGCTGCCCGCTCTCCTTCCATTAAAACTTTCCTGGCTTCTTGCCTTGAGTCCTCTGGCAATAGCTCTATGAATCTAGCCATCTCCGACCACATTTGGCGATCGTAGCGTCCAATAATCGCCATTGAATTTGCTATCCTGATGGATGCTGCAGCCATAGTGGAGAACTTCTTCCCAATAAGGTCTAATCTTCGTCCCTCTTTATCTGGTGGAGTAGAAATAGGGGTAGCTGGGTTCTTTGACCTTTGCTGCGCCGCTTGAGAAATTACTGAATCCGGGCGTGGATGGCCAATAAGACACGCCGGACTAGAAAGCGGGGCACGATATTTCTTTTCTATTCTGGGTAACACAGCAGGCACAGATGCGGGGTTTTCCATTATCTTTATGCCTTCCTTCCAAATAAACTCAACTATGGGAATGGCTCTAGATATCTTCCTTGTTTCCTCTTTAAAGTCATGGAGAAAACACTCCGTTTGCTCCACTGTAACAGGGAGCTTAAACCTGGTTGATGCCCTCTGCATCAGGTTGTGAAAACCACCTACATCATCAGGCGGTGAATCTGAAGGTTGTGGAGTCGGAGGGGACGGCATGGGAATAACATATTCATCCCATGGGTCCGATGAAGGAATGTTAGGCAACTCTCCATCTTCTACCTCCTCTTCTGATGATGAATCCGGAGTTTGTGGAGGCAAGACCGGTTGTGGAGTGTCCACAATTGGAGAAGCCGGTGGCTGTTGCCGAGGAGGAGCTACCGTGTCAAATTGAGGTACTTGCGGAGGAAATCGCTGTTTGTAATCCGCCAGCATAGCCTGTAAATCCTGTATCAAATTAGGCGGCAACTGAGTGACTTCCGGGACTCTAGGCCTTCTCTGATGATCCAATGAGTGAGGCACTATGATATCCCCTTGGTAATAGTGCTCAGCGTATGAATCCTCCTCATCATCATCTTGGCACTTGATGACAAGCTCGGATGGATGACGTGCCACACCAAAAGCACCCTCATCATCATCATCCTCATAGTCATCATCTTCATCGTCCGCATAGGTTTCCAGAAGATGAGAAGGCAGAAGTGGAGATATGTATGAACCTTGTTGCCTCTTAAAAGACACCAGTTGAAAGTTTTTTGTCGCTATTGGCGTACAAAAGGCCTGATTCCCAGTGGCAGGTCTTAATAAAGCTGGTTCCATCGACCTTGATGACCCCGGAGACCAAGGCGCATCCATTTGTTGAAAAGATGTCGTCGTCGACGGATTTATCGTCGACGAGATCGACGACGAGGGCATCGTCGACGATAGGCTTGCCGTCGACGGGACTGTCGTCGACGGGCTGGACGTCGACGGGACAATCGTCGATGGACTCGTCGTCGATGGAGCCACCATCGACGGGACGGTCGTCGACGAGGCAACCAATGACGGGCTCGTCGTCGACGGGATAGACGTTGATGCTTTCTTCGTCGACGAGGCAGTCGTCGACGGCGGCGTCGCCGACTTCGTCGACGGGCTCTTCTTAGATGACGAGTTTTTTGATGATGACGGCGTCTTCGTCGACGAGTCGTCTACGAGAGTTCTTTTTGTCACGATACTGATTTTAGTAGACACAATAGGTGTAGTGATAGACGTAGTGGATATCATATCCATAGAAGAAGAGGTTGAAGTGGAGACAGTGGTAACTGGAGAGGAGACAGTAGAAGTCTTACTCACTGTTTTCTTTGCCGGATCGTTGGTGGCTGAGGCTCCAGAGACAGAATGTTTGGATCTCTGTGAAGAGCCTGAAGTAGAGTGGGAGGCCTTAACATGCTTTCTCCCCTCACTTATCTTATCCTCTTGAGACCTCGCCCTCTTGCTAGAGGTAGAGGCTCTGTCATCATCATCCTTGGAAGAGGATTTAAGCCACAAAAGGACTCTGGCCTCCCTATCCCTTAAGGTCTTGGCAGGGAAGGTAACACAGATCTTACAGGTCTTTGCCTCATGCTTGGGATATAGGCAATAAATGCAGTCCTTGTGTAAGTCATCCACATGGACCCTCTTCTTCTCACATGTTCTACAGGGTCTGAACAAGGCCTTCTTGTCAGACATCTTGAAGCTCTGAAGAAAAAACTGAGTCAAGACTCAGGGAGACTCCCTTCCACACGACGTGCGGTGAAAATCTGAGGAGAGCTGGCTCTGCAGGGAAGGTTCTAGAGGGTGCTGTGAGCTGATTGGTTGGAGCAAAGACTTTGGGTCTTTTAGCATAAGGAGGTAGATAGGCTACTATAATATAGGCCTCAGGCCTTTTTTCTAGGGCCTACTACTGCAAAGTGCTTTTGGCACTGCTTTTTTATTTACCGTGGGACTCCCTCCTCGACGACGGGGAATGATTCAGGCATGTGAATCTATGAAAGATACCCCAATACTGGATAATTATTAAAAATGTAGGCCTTCAAAATGAAATAACTGATTATCTGAGCAACAATATAAAGTCCTTGAACTGTGAATATTTCATTGAAATTTATTTTTAATGTCACAGATAAATGGCCAACTTGACATGATTCTTCACACAAATTACATGATAATCATGATTCTTAATACGAGTAATTGATAATAGCTTACCCGTTTCGGGAATAATCGTTTCTCCAGCACTCAAATATCAAATTCTAAAACAACAAGTCAAATTTGATATAAAGTTCTTTAAGACTTACACTAAGGCACATGGCTCTTAAGGTAAGCAGACATGAAGTTGCTACCTCTGTCTGAAACCACCCCCGAGAAACCAACTTTTGTAAAAAATGCTTAAGAGATTCCTAGCAAGAGCAGTGACGGTCCTGAGGGAATTGCCTTATAATACCTGGTAAGCAAAAGTCACAGGATACCTGGTGGCATGATCCACGACCACCAGGATTAAACATGTCCCCTGAAGCTGTTTGAGGGTCAGGGGGACCAACAATGTCAATCCCCACCCTTTCAAAGGGAACCCCAACAACTGGAAGTTGAATTAAGAGGGCCTTTGGTTTGCTACCTTTCTTGCCATTGGCTTGACAGTTAAGACATGAGTTGCAGAAGCCATTCAATTTCAGGGACATGTTTGGTCAGTAGAAGTGGGCAACCACCCTACTCCATGTTTTAGTCTGGCCAGAATGCCCAGCTAGTAAGAACTCTCTTCTCTGGCCTTACTACACAGAAGTCCTTTGTCCCAATAGGTTCGTGTTTTGGTTTTGGTTTTTTTGTGTTTCTTTTTTTCTTTCTCTCTCCCCCCTTCCCTTCCCCCTCCCCCAGGGGTAGGATTCCCTTAGCTATGTCAATGAATTGTTCGGATTCCCGTAGGTATATCATTGAATTGTTTAGAAAAACGCTGCCAGAACTCACTGACTGGAATTGGTCATTGGAGGTTCAGCAGGCACGTAGGGTGCCCTTTGTACAAAAGCAGCCAGTAAGGGCAGGGGCATTGCCACGAGACATTCTGGTATACTTCGGTAGCTTTCTATTACGCCAAGCTATCTTTGAAAAGGCAAGACCTGAGGCAAGGCGATCCAGGAACGGTGTCTATTTTGTTCGCCCAGACTTCCGCAATACCACCGTCGAAAGACGATTGAGGCAGATGATTAAACTCTTTCAAGATAAAACTGCTCAGGCCTTCCTAACCAATCCTGCCAGATTCAAAGTTGTCTGGAGTGGACAAACACGTTTTTTTTTACATCGGAGGTGAAAACTAAGGAATATTTGGATAGTCTGACAGGGTGAGAAGATATAAATAGGGTATAAGAAAGGGAAAAACTAAAAATAGTTTTTTTTTCTTGTTTATTTTTTTCTGTAGGGTAGTATAACTAAAACACTAGAAGAAGGATAAGATATAGTAATTACACAGCATGCACTCACTAAAGGTAGTAGTGTTTATGGGCTCTCAGCTTTGTGCGATGCATTCATCACGTGCAGACACTTGTCTGAGTGTCTCTCGGAGGGGATGGTGGGGGGTGGTGGGGGTTCTAGGAGGGGAAGGGGGGAGGGAGGGACAGGGGGGGATAAAATGTGGAAAAGACATACCCAGAGGAGATGAGGAAATATGTAGACTCTTAAAAGAAATTTATGTAATTCAGAGTATGAACTGTATTGTGGCCTGCTGTGAACCACAGGTAGCGCCGGTGGGCAGGGAAGACGGGGATGTGAAAATAATCGTCCTGCAAGTCCAATGCTACCATCCAGTCTCCAGGGTCGCGGGCAGACAGGACCTAGCCAATGTCAACATTTTGAACATCTTCCGGCGGAAGCGGTTGACGTTCCTGAGATCCAAGATAGGACGCAGGCCTTTGTCCTTCTTGGGTACCAGGAAGTAGTGGAAATAGCAACCATGACCTACTTCTGGCACCGGGACTCGCTTGATAGCTCCCTTGGCCAACAGTGTCGTTACTTCCTGACGGAGAAGGGTCAAGTGATCCTCAGACATGCAATGGAGTGTTGCTGGCATAGAGGAAGGGGTAGTCTTGAAGGGGAGAAGGTAGCTCTTTCAGACTATCTGCAAAACCCACCAGTCTGACGTGCTGTTGTGGCAGTGGGGGAGGTGATGGCGGATCCTTCTGCCCACTGGCAACTGGTGGCCCTGAAAAGTCAGACTAAGAAGGTTTGGAGGCAGCTACAGGGGGGCATTGTTGGACTGGCCTGCCCTCTGGCCCCCAGACCAATGACGCTCGGCTCCACGGCCACGCAGAGGCTGGGTGGTTTGCGCATGGGAACTCTGCACCTGCGTGCCTCTGTATTGGTACTATACCTGGTGATATGCGGCAGCCATCGGCAACCCCAGAAGCTATGACCTGCTCCCTGCTGACGAGTGGCAAATACCACGAAACACGTGTCCAGGGATGGCGAAAAATATGATATTTAAATTTAAAAGAAGATACGACGTTCTGAACAACAACTACAATTACCATGATCCTGTGGGGCGATCCCGCTGATGAGTGAGCGGTGTGCGAGCCCAACTTTTGATATTTTGGTTCTTGGCTGACGAGCATGGGAACTCTGCACCTGCGTGCCTCTGTATTGGTACTATGCCTGGTGATATGCGGCAGCCATCGGCAACCCCAGAAGCTATGACCTGCTCCCTGCTGACGAGTGGCAAATACCACGAAACACGTGTCCAGGGATGGAGAAAAATATGATATTTAAATTTAAAAGCAGATACGACGTTCTGAACAACAACTACAATTACCATGATCCCGTGGGGCGATCCTGCTGATGAGTGAGCGGTGTGCGAGCCCAACTTTTGATATTTTGGTTCTTGGCTGACGAGCATGGGAACTCTGCACCTGCATGCCTCTGTATTGGTACTATACCTGGTGATATGCGGCAGCCATCGGCAACCCCAGAAGCTATGACATGCTCCCTGCTGACGAGTGGCAAATACCACGAAACACGTGTCCAGGGATGGCGAAAAATATGATATTTAAATTTAAAAGAAGATACGACGTTCTGAACAACAACTACAATTACCATGATCCTGTGGGGCGATCCCGCTGATGAGTGAGCGGTGTGCGAGCCCAACTTTTGATGCCCTGTGCTTCTAGGCGGAACGTGGTGGGGCACCCCTTCCGTGGTCACGAAAGGGGCAAAAGGCAGACTGCATGGGGCGATAAGTTGCTGCAAGGCCCAAGGACCTCCAGCCCCTATTGAGGAAATTGTGACACTTTCATCCTCATGTATGAGTGATGCGCGTCTCCTAGTTGCGAAGCTATTTAATCCAAATTTGGTGCATTGATACACATTTTGATACTGCTTTAGTTGCATTTTGGATGCTACACCCTCATGTCCAGAGAGGTGCCCACCCTTTTCCTTTTTTGAATTACATTGCAATAGCTGTACATCAATACAATTTTTATGCTTTATCGTTACTATCAGGGTTCAATTAGTGTTAACATTGTGCCAACTTATGTTTAGTATTTTTGAGCACTGTTCCACTATTTTCCTTGTTCTCGGCATGCCTTTTGAAGTCTTTCTACCATTATCACACGCATCCTGCATTAGTCGACGTGCACGCGCGCAGCGTTGGCTTTCATAACTGACGCGGTCGAGTTCCAAGACGTTTGCTGACTCGTGTGGCATATGCCGGACCCCTTGATTTACTCTTCTTTACAATCAGGCATGATTTTCGACAATTATGCCTGTGAGTGTATCCTTACGCTCCAGCCACGATCTTTTGAGATCTATTATCTTACTGCTCCATATTCCCCTTTTTTAGAGACATCCCCGACCGCGGCTGCGGCAACCTTTGATGTCCTTTTCCCATTTCCTGTATTCAGATCGGCTACGCTACCCAAAGTGAGTGACTATTAGTGCGGACCCCTTCCGTAACTTCTCATTCATTCACTGTATCTCTACCGTTGATTTCCTAACAATGTTGCTCCCTCCGTGTTTTTAATGTTTCATATGCAGCTACGACTGATGAAAGCTGCAGCATTTATTTTGAATTATATATCGATGATCTGCCATCGAAACTACTATTCGTGAGTGCACCCTTATATTGAATTATTTTTTAACAAGATTCACTCTCCTGTGTATATGACATAAATGCACGCAATCTTGAATATGTTCACAGATCGTTACTCCCCGTCAACTGGAGCCGGATGGCCCACTCCCAGTGATGATTCCTCTTTACGGTAAATGTCCACAGACACTTCACTCTTTAATTCACTTCCCACTCGCTCATTCCTCTACTCACGGCTTTTCATTATTTTAGGATGACTGAAGCCCCCCCCCCTCCCATCACCGTCCTGATGAAGACTCCGCTCTAAGGCTCCATCGTTACCTAGCATCAGTTTTGGGGTCGAAACGTCGACTTTCTTCCTTTTCCCCCCACCAGCTGACGCCATCTCAAACAGAGAATATATGTTAATGCGCAATAAGCATGGTTTTGTCTGAAATTGATGAGGCCATTTATTTTGCTCTGACTGTTGGCTCTTTGTTATCACCAACAGGAAAAAACCACCGTGAAGCTAAAGATTAGTCCCTTATTGTTCACGCAGGTCATCTTTTCACTACTTGTTTCTTCACATGCACTTGTATACTCTTTCACAACTTGGGGCACGAATGTCACTATATATAAATATGTTGAAGATATATGTTTTATTTCTCGCTACACATTGTGATTAAATAACACTGTGTCCTACTCAATACAACCTCTATGTCTACTTTTACTTATATGATTATCTAAATTGTTTGCCGTGTCATACAGACTGTGTACTGGGACCCCTCTTTTATATGTACCTCGTTGAAAGGCCGCAAGGCCTCCAAAGAGGCTACTGTCGGCTGAAGCACCTCAGTCAGGAGGTTAGTCCTAACTGCCAACGTAGGAAGCTCAAGGTCAAAGGCCTCAGCCGCACTACACCACAAGACAGCGTAGGAAGTTCCATCCTCCATAGCCATGGTAGGGGGAGAAAGCATAACAAGGTCTGGGGAGGTATCCAGGCCACTGTCATCACCCAACACTTCCTCTCTTCAAGCTGGTCTGTCAGAGGGTCATTAGACCCCTCCCAGTCCTCCTCAGTCTCCTCTGGCTGCCACTCAGGGCCATAGGGAATGCCACGGAAGAACAGCGGTACAAAAGTACCCTCCGGCGCCAGTACCGCCATCGGTCCGGCTCCGTGTCCAGGTATAGAGGGAGGTTGGGGTCGACGCAGGCTGGGGGCGCAACCCACGTTACCTTCCCTGGAATCGGAACCGGGGAAGATAACGTGAGGTTGAACGGCGCAGAATCGGATCCAGGCCTAAATCCTCGAGGGCCCTGCGGAGCGAAGGCCAGAGCCGCCAGCATCAAAGGCCTAGAGCCCCCAGCACACTGGAAGAGTCGGGCTGCCAAAAGATAGAGTGGAGGGCTTCGTAAAATGCACGGATCTGAGCAGGGGACACTCCGGCTCCCAGAAAGGGAGGGAAGCACAGAGCCGTTCCAGCAGGCTCCGAGGGCGCCGCCGAACGACGACCCTCCGTGTCTCGTCGGCCGACTGACAAGGAGAAGGCAGAGCGCTTCGCTGCTTCGCCTTCTTCTTGTGCTTCGACTTACCCAATGACAAAGACTTTGATGACGAAAGGTGATGGTGGCTTCGCGACCGGGCCCACGGCATTTCCCTCTTCCGGGACCTTGAACAGCGTGGAGCCGACTGCCGGGCCTCCAAAACCTTTCGGGACCACTCCTGCAAAGACTTAGGGTTCAGGGCCTGGCAGTCGGAGCACGACTTCGGGTCGTGGTCGTGCTACAGACATCAAAGGCACACGAGGTGCGGATCAGTGACTAACATCAGCTAGTGACAGGAGTCACAAGGCTTGAAACTGGGTCAACGCCTTGACATCCCTCCAGCACCGGGAGTCGTAAGACTTCAAAAAAGATGTCGACAAAAAGTCAAAAAAGTTTTGTCAAAAAATGACTAAGGGTACTGCTCTCTCCGGATCTGCACTGGCTGGCGCGGAAAAAGAAAGAACTGACATCAGCGCGCAGGGACGGCGTCTAAGTAGATACTGTGACGTCATCCTGGCGATCACGAAGCTGATGACAAATGCGGAGTTGACTGACACCCCCTACCGATGTGCAGGGGTACTGCTGAGAAAAAACTTCTCCGGATCCAGTCTGACGCCTGGGGGTAATTCTAAGGTAAGGAATCTATAACTAATAGTCTCATTCAGATATAGGTATCCAGTTAGGGTTCCTGACTGACGTATATGGGTCTTGTTCCAATGGTCTACATTCTAGGCTCGGCTGACTGTACAATGGCATGTGCTGGACATTTTTCTGCAGCTAATTGTACAAAGCCTGGGACAAAGGGAAGAGTAGGTCTTGGTAAGGCCCTGCGTTGCAATGTCTCCATGATAACGGAAACAGCCATTGGTGGAGCTTTCATTTGTATGTTGAGGTTTGTAACCCCTATTATTATGTCACACTGAAAGGTTAATATATCAGCCAACTGAGATGTTCTGACTAGTGATGCAGCGGGAGAAGTCGGTGTGTAAGAGATAAAGGAGTCTGTATAATGAAACCTTGTAGTTGTGGTAGAGAAAGATGAAGATTGTCTCCACTTGCATTTGCCTGCCAGGAGTATGATTAGGTCATTCTTGTAAAGCTGGTATTTTTACACAAGATCTAGAAGGTTCAGGTGACGTGGATGTAGCTACGGGGATCATAAGAGAGACTTATGTTACAGGACACTGACATCAGAGGAGCTAGAGACACAGTAGACCTTGAAGATGCTCTAGCGGATCCTGAACTGAACCCTCAGCTTGAATTATTTATCTTGCAGCCGGCAAAGCGTCAGTTTTCTCCAAAGTAATAGCTGGAGAGAGAGAATAAACAGAGACCAATGGCATTCTCAATGGCTATCTCCTCAATGATGATTTTCTTGACAGTGATTTCTGCGTTAGTTTGAATCCGAATTTCATCGACGTAGAGAGACAAGACGTCATAGGTCGGGACTTTGAGGCTGGAGTCAAAGTCATAGGGGTCAGCAGCAAGCATGATGATGCCTATGGTCTGCCATTCAGAGAGTCTTTATTGGTGGATATGATGTTTTTCTTCACCTCCTTTCTGTAGATCTCCCCTAGGGGACTCTTTTCTGTTCACTCTTTTCTATGAGTGAACAGTTTCAGAAGAGGTAGCCCCCTTCTCTGTTTTCTGTTTCTTGCTCTATTCTTCCCCTTAAAGAACTTCGGGCTTCCCTCTAACTCTTACTCTCTCCGAGGGCATGTTTTGTCATTTTCTGATAAAATTCACAGTCTTTTACTGTGTGTGAGGGTGGAAGACACCAGACAGACTGCACGAGGATCTTATGGAGACTTTTTTCTACCACAAGGACATTTCATGAAAAGAGATGCCATTTTCAGTTAAACTATTCCTCAGAGATGGCAAGCATTGGTGAAAAAAAGGCAGCTCAAGTTAGAAGGTGCCAAAAACTTAATGTCGGTAGATGTGTGCTGTTAACATATTGGAGGTGGTGCCACCAGACTATTTCACAATGAGGCGTCTACCTCACGCTTAAGATTGACCGTCATATATAAAAGACGCGTACTTGAGTCCTGGCAGAAGTATTCTATGTCTATGACTATCAGTGAGGATCTTACGATGCAGAACAAAGAGTTATGGGTATGGTCCATTAATAAAACCTTCAACATATAATGCCCAATGGGTGTACAGTAAAGGCATAATAAACTATAGGTCTACTGTTATTGAGAATTTGTGGAATTCCTGACAAAAGCTAGCAAATAAAGCTTTACATTTCACATAGTGAGTGTTTATATACAAATCAGCGCGTCTAAAATAACTGTTGTGTAATACTCAGAAACAAATGACAATTAATTAAATAAAGTAAATCTTTCTTGCCGCAGAACATTCCACTTACAGAGTACATGGCTTTCTCCTCCTCAAGAGCTTTTGCATGTTTAATAGCTTCTGCCTCCTCTTTGTCTTTCCTAAGCATCCTGACAAACAAAATTAAAACATACAAGGTTAATAGATGAAAATGTAAACAAGAGTGTAATAGTTTGATAGGCCATGGATTAAACTTCTATACATAAATTTAATTGGACACACTCAGATTCTAAACACCACTACAGTGTGTAGAAAAGTAAAACAAATCAAAACAGTTAAGTAATGTTGCACCCAGCAAGAAGCAATTTTTAAGTCTTGCTCAGCAACTAAATATGGAGACACTACAAGCCTCTAACAATTAAGCATCCTGGGGTCTCCTGTATTTCATGTAATGCTATACCCTCAGCCTCACTTACTCTGTCCTTGCTTTTTGCAAAGTACGAAGTACCGTTAAATGATTTTGCAATTTGTCTGAGCTTTTCTGTTTCGTCCAGGCAGTGTCTTAGAGCTCTTTTTACATCGAGTGTGTAAAGAGATCTTTCTGCCGGAAAAGAGAGATCATGAACAAAGGTTGAAAGTATAATACATTGATGTGTAAAGAGTACATTTACAATACTTTGGCATGAAAAAGATGTGCGAGTTCTAAAGGGCATCCTTTTTGCAGTCCACCATGGAAAACCACATAAGGCTCTTTCATACACAGATCTTGAAGCTAACTCGCCCTTGGGGCACTAGTATTAGCTGCACTGACGGTATGATCCAAAGAAAAAATTCAAACAAGCATTGGTAAAGCTAATAGGTCTTGCCTATTTGAGAGCTATTGGCTTTGCCAATATCTTTTAGCCAAGTTGTACAGCAGAGTGGCTGCTGTTCAGCTTGACTAAGTTAGTGGTGTGGAGTAGAGTGGTGTGGAGTCGAGTGGCGTGGATTCGAGTGGCGTGGATTCGAGTGGCGTGGATTCGAGTGGCGTGGATTCGAGTGGCACGGAGTCGAGTGGCACGGAGTCGAGTGGTGCGGCACAAAGTGGCGCAGAATAGAGCGGCGTGGTGCAGAATAGAGTGGCCTAGAGTAGAGAGGAGGGGCCTAGAGTAGAGGGGCACAGAGGGGAGAGGAGGAGCATAGCTTATAGAGTAGACTGGCATGGAGTGTTGTAGACTGGAACGGCAAAACGTGGAGTATTGTAAAATGGCATAGAGTAGTAAAGTTGTGGGTATAAGTACTAAAGCGTCACTAGAAACGCCAGATAGGGTGAAAGCAACACATAAGAAACCGTGTGGCAGTGTTAAAAGTAGAGAGTGCTGGGACGAGGCAGAGACGCGGCTCGAGTAAACACGAGAACATATCCAGTTCCCCTAAGGAGAGTACGAACGTTATGCCCGTCCAATGAGAGTTTTTAAACGTGTATAAGACACTTAGCAAACCTGTCTAATACAGCATAAGCATATAAAAAGCGAGTTTGACAGAAGTATCCCTGCTCAGATAATAGAGACAAGTCTCCGAGGGGTTCCTGAGACGTAACAGTGAAGACGTCTAGAATAACCTCACGGATGCCTATAATTGGACCTCCCTCAACATAGAAGGGAGAAGGTGCTTGCCACCACTTTGTCCAGTAAGAAACCCCGATGAAAGAAGTCCTGAAGAAGGTGCTACTATATCAATTGTGCTGCACCGAAACGCGTCGACGCAAATTTTTTTTAAATACTGAGAATCCAACTAGGGCCCAGTGAACAACTGATGTACAGGACTTACTGTTACTGTTGGTCCCATTGATGATATAGTCTGGAAAGCCTTTGGATCCAACGATAAACAGTGGCAAATAGATTCGGTAGCCACAACTAAACTAGGGGGTACACATTATTAGGTCTAATTCTATACGAGTTGTATATATATGTTCTTATGTGTTTTGCATTATATTTTTTAATTTTTGAATTTTTGAAAAATCTTTTGACTGTGATGATAATATTGTGATCTAATGTCTGTTCATCGGTGTTTTTTACAACAGAAATGTGCTGAAATTTTTGAAATTTTTAAATGTGATATCGATGTATTGATATATTTTTGTACATGTTTTTTTTAAAATATAGATTGTAAACGATCCAATCTGGTTGTGGAAATTGAAATAATTTTTTAAGCACGGCCCTTCGGCCACACAGACTCTAATTATGTATGCATGAAGTGGTGTGAAAGCAGAAACGAGCATCCCCCAGGGATTTCCTTTTGACTTTCAGTGTTAAAAGTAGGACAGTACAATTCATGTACGGGAATAATACCGAAACTTAAAAAGATGAGGAAGAACACGTGCTTGCACCTGGGAGGATACACAAAAAAGGAAGGGATGCCTATAGAAACTATAAACAACAGAAGGTACCAGAGGGTCTCAAAGGGTGTGCCCACAAAGAATAGAGAGCCAACCAATCCCTACAAGCCAAAGTGATGCGTCACAGAAAATTCTCACCAAGGTGAGGAAAATACCCATCAGTCACCATACGGATCCGCCCTTCATCATTTGGGATTTTATCCGTACCACCCGTCTGAGAAGCTCGGTGTCACACTAAGAGGTCAACCCGGTGGTAAGGGGGTTCCTCAAAAGCTAAAGGCAGTGACAGTGTGGTAGACCACTAGGTGTTTTATAAGTTGCCCCAGATATGGGACTGGGGTGTGCAGTGCTAGAAAGAGTGAGAGGGTGAAAAAAACCAATAAGAAGTGAATTTAAAATTGGTTTGAAAAGGCACTTAACAAAGAGTTTATTCGGTGTGTGCCTAACATACCAAAAGTATAAAAACAATACAACCTAAGGCTGTCTCATAATGTAGACTGCTCCAGGTAAGGAAAGGTCAACTAGTTTCTGCAATACTGGGACTGTTATTCCCTTGCATTCATCAGGACCAATAAACAATTAAAAACTACTGCACCATGTGAATTTAAATAAAGTGAAGGGTGACACCGGGATAACAAAACAAGTGCATAAAGTCACCTGAATGCTCCAGATGCCCTTACAGTCTGTGCATATCACTGAGGAAAAAGAGAAGGGTTAGGTATAGCTATCATCATCAAATGGGCTGACCAAAAAGTCCATTTAATATGGATCAAACATTACATCACACGCACAGTGTTGACATGTATGCACTTAATACTACTATGGCCTGATTTATAAGTTATTTGGAAAGACAATTTCGTAAGCCAAATATCTCCCAGTCCTTACCTCGATCTGTAAGGTAGACTGGCCTCACCCCACCTGGCAGCGGCTCAGGGGACAATGAAGCACCGCTCTAGAAAACATGTCAAAAACACGTAAACAACACAAGCACACAACAAGGGACTGAGCACTTCCTCTTATCAGTAGCCGACGAAATATGGTGTCGGTATCTTTCAAAATAAATGTTTTGGTACCCGGCAATCACAGAGCCAGGACTCAATTTAAAGCCAGCTGCCGTTTGTTAGAAAAGCGCAGCATGGCACGAGTAAGAGCAGTCAGCACAGAGCCTGGACTCTGTTTAAAATTAGATACCGTTTGTTTGAAAGAGCGTAGCATGGCACGAAGAACAGCAAAAGGCTTCTCCTACCTCTCCGTCGGTACTCCGGGCCGGCGTCCTGGCCGACTGGGGAGGTAACGAGAGACGAAGTAGCGGTTGTTTATAAGCCGCGCTGCTATTGGTAGCCAGGTCACGTGGGGCGACTAACAGACCTGTAGGATTGGTGTAAAGTTAGGCGAGGCTGTGTTCTCATAGGCTGTTGCACTATAGACCATCAGAGGTCATTGGCCGGTATGGCGTTAGGTGGTCATGGAACGCGGGTCTAGTGGCAAATGTAAACACAACACGAGTAAAATACAGGGGGGAGAGAACAACCGGGTAATTACACGGGTGTAATCTTGTATATATTAAAAACGGAAAAAATAGTAATAACTGGCTTTCAGTTGCTGTCGCCCGATCAAGCGTTCAAAAGAAAGCTTGACTCTCGGGTCACTGGGGCTGAAAAATAGCCGCGCAGTGCAGCTAACGGTGCATGCCTATTACCTAACGCTGTAATGCAGAGAGAGATAACCCATGCACGACTTACCAAAAAACTCGCTGGGATAAATATAGTGTGTTCATATTTATCGGGACAAAGTCCTGGGTAGGGTCACAATGTGATAGGATGGACAAACTCAGCTGGGCGCTGTTACTCCGCCCTACTAGCGACCGTCAAAGATGCCTCCCACAGGTGGAATACCCTGACAGGAGGCCTGATATGGTATATGATAAATATAGTGTGTTCATATTTACCGGGACAAAGTCCTGGGTATGGTCATAATGTGATCAGGATGGACAAACTCAGCTGGGCGCTGTTACTCCGCCCTACTAGCGACCTTCAAAGATGCCTCCCTCAGGTGGAATACCCTGACAGGAGGCCTGATATGGTGGGGCCCTACACTGTTGTTGTAGGCGGAATCACAAAACAGACCAGGGAATATCATCGTTCAGGCCCCCTCTGTGTGTCTTCAATTTAAGCACCCATCTTTGTTCTTTTTTCAGCAGGTACCTAGTCACATCGGCTGTGTGTTTCGGGATAAATGGTTGCTCCAAAACAGTCCAGTGGAAATCAGTGGCTAGGTGTTTGGCTTCAAGGAAGTGAGCAGTTAACTTGGTGGCTTGTCTGGCACACCTGATGGTGCTCTTGTGCTCAGATATCCGTATGCGGATCTTCCGGGTAGTCATGCCCACATATTTATAGCCACAGGGGCAGGTAATCAGATAGATCACGTGATCACTGTTACAATTAGTGAATTTTATTTGTTTCCACGGTCTAGCCGTGCCGATGTCTATCTCCAGTGATTTCTTTGTTTGTGCACAGGCCTGACAATTGCCACAGGGATGGTGTCCCTGGACAGGAGGAAGGTTCCATAGTGAACCTATCGCCCTAGGCGGTTCTTCACGTGGCCTAGTGTGCACCAGTCTATCTCTTAGATTCGGGCCCCTCTTAAATGACACCAAAGGACGAGAGAGTGTTAGGCGTCCAGAATTTAATATAGACCAGTGTTTCTTGACCATTCTTTGAATGCTGTTTGAAAGACTCCCAAAAGTCTGGACAAAAGTGAGGCGTTCTAAATCAGGCTTAGGAGGTCTGGGTTCTAACAAAGCCTCACGATTGTTATTCATTGCCCTCTTCATGGACCTTTGGACAAGTTTAGGGGGGTATTTACGTGCCACCAGTTGCATACTTAGATCCTTCGAATGTTTTTTGAAGGCTGTTGTCGTAGAACAGTTCCTCTGAACCCGTAAAAATTGACTAAAGGGTAAGCTCTCTTTCAATGCTCTTGGATGGTTGCTATCAAATAGCAGCAGAGAGTTCCTTGCAGTGGGCTTCCTGTAGAGCTCTGATCGTAAGCCTGCCGGGCCAGCAGTAATCAATAGATCTAGGAAAGCTAATTGGTGGTAACCAATTTCAATGGTGAACTTGAGATGGTTATTTCTCCTGTTCAGCCACCCCAAAAATTCAAGGCAACTTGCGCTTGACCCTCTCCACACCACAAAAATGTCATCGATATACCTTTTCCAGGTCATAAGGTTATCGACGAAAGGGTTCTCATTATTCAATACATAATTCTGTTCAAACGAATGAACGTATAGGTTAGCCAAGCTGGGGGCGTAAACGCTCCCCATGCTGGTCCCCGATGTTTGTAGGTAAACCTGTTCTTCGAATTGAAAGAAGTTTTGTTTCATGGCCATGGTGGCACAAGCCATTATAAATCGGACGGGAGTGATGCTGTCTAGTTCCCTGGACTCCAAAAGTTGGTACACTACGTCCAATGTCTCATCCTGGGGGATGGAGGTGTAGAGTGCCTCTACATCAAAAGACACTAAGAGGTCCCTCTCTGTATCGAATTCGATGTTGGGTAGCAATCTCAACAAATCAGTGGTGTCCTTGAGATAAGTGGGCATTTCTTGCACCATTGGTCTCAGGAAATGATCCACAAAGGTGGAGAGGGGTTCCAAGGCTGACCCTATCCCCGAAATAATCAGGCGCCCGGGGGGCGGTCGTTGCTCTTTATGAACCTTGGGTAGGGTGTAAAAGTAGGGCATCTTCGGGTGTTCCGTGCACAGGTAAAGGGCTTCGGCTGGTGTAATCCATCCCTCCGACGATGCTTCCTCAACCATGGTTTTGATATCCCGTTTCAAGTCATCCGTCGGATCATGATTCAAAGGAGTGTAAGCATGTCGAGTGTTGAGTTGCCTAAGGCACTCGGCTCGGTAGACTTCAGTGTCCAGGAGGACAATCGAGCTGCCTTTATCCGCTGGCTTTATTGTTAAGTCCAAAACATTTATTTTGAAAGATACCGACACCATATTTCGTCGGCTACTGATAAGAGGAAGTGCTCAGTCCCTTGTTGTGTGCTTGTGTTGTTTACGTGTTTTTGACATGTTTTCTAGAGCGGTGCTTCATTGTCCCCTGAGCCGCTGCCAGGTGGGGTGAGGCCAGTCTACCTTACAGATCGAGGTAAGGACTGGGAGATATTTGGCTTACGAAATTGTCTTTCCAAATAACTTATAAATCAGGCCATAGTAGTATTAAGTGCCTACATGTCAACACTGTGCGTGTGATGTAATGTTTGATCCATATTAAATGGACTTTTTGGTCAGCCCATTTGATGATGATAGCTATACCTAACCCTTCTCTTTTTCCTCAGTGATATGCACAGACTGTAAGGGCATCTGGAGCATTCAGGTGACTTTATGCACTTGTTTTGTTATCCCGGTGTCACCCTTCACTTTATTTAAATTCACATGGTGCAGTAGTTTTTAATTGTTTATTGGTCCTGATGAATGCAAGGGAATAACAGTCCCAGTATTGCAGAAACTAGTTGACCTTTCCTTACCTGGAGCAGTCTACATTATGAGACAGCCTTAGGTTGTATTGTTTTTATACTTTTGGTATGTTAGGCACACACCGAATAAACTCTTTGTTAAGTGCCTTTTCAAACCAATTTTAAATTCACTTCTTATTGGTTTTTTTCACCCTCTCACTCTTTCTAGCACTGCACACCCCAGTCCCATATCTGGGGCCACTTATAAAACACCTAGTGGTCTACCACACGGTCACTGCCTTTAGCTTTTGAGGAACCCCCTTACCACCGGGTTGACCTCTTAGTGTGACACCGAGCTTCTCAGACGGGTGGTACGGATAAAATCCCAAATGATGAAGGGCGGATCCGTATGGTGACTGATGGGTATTTTCCTCACCTTGGTGAGAATTTTCTGTGACGCATCACTTTGGCTTGTAGGGATTGGTTGGCTCTCTATTCTTTGTGGGCACACCCTTTGAGACCCTCTGGTACCTTCTGTTGTTTATATGCCTTTTGGGGACTGTATCCAGAGCGTGGTCTGTAAACTTCCCCCAGGTCCCCTCCTACCGTAGTGTTTTTGTTGCCTATAGAAACTATACATTCAAAAGATTACAAATGAGAGTGGCAATGTAAACAACTAATGGGATGCTGTGGGCAAGCTGTAAACCCACTGAACTGTAAACAATACACCTCGCAGCACAGTACATGTGCATGCACTCTTTAGGCGAGACCTAAAAAGAGACTTAGGGCAGCTAACAGCTGTGTGCTCCTCTGAGGCCTGCAGAACAGTGTAGGGTTGGTCTGAATCAATATTTAGCTCACTGGATAGAGTATACATGGCAACCACAGTAAATCTCATGACCTGGAATAATAGAGGTGCTGAATAATCTCAAAAACGTAGGCTGCTCCAGGGATATTTGAACAGGCATGATGTTTTCATAGCCCTCTTGCAAGACACAGACCTGTTATACTAATCCTGGTAGAATCAAGAGAAAATGGGGAGATCATTGCTGTTATACATCTATTAGCTCCTTTTCCTGTGTGCTGGCATTCTTGATCACTAGAACCGTTGATTATGAATATAAATAGGAGCATAGTGATCCGGAAGGTAGATGATTCATAGTAGATGGGACATGGATGGGCCATTCTATCGTTACCATACATGTGTATGGCCCTAATACGGACAACCTGGACAGTTTTATTGCAATTACTGCAGTTTGCTGTCAGAATGAAGACGGTAGGAATTTCAATGGTGTTACTGATGAGCTGCAGGATAGATCTAATGCAAAAACAACAGTTCATGGAAAGAATGCAGAACAATGTCATACATTCACCCCAGTACAGAGATCTAGGCCTAAATCCATCGTTTTTTGCTCACCATGCCATTCTAGTGTCCATGTCCATCAACTGTTGTTTTTGTATTTGTCACTCCGAGTGGGACGGGTATGCTCAGACGCAAGTCCTGTGCTCTAAATGTAAAATACATACATACATACTGGAATCCAGCTATCCTGGCTGAAAGCCCGAAACCGGTCCTAGGATGCTTGTTTCCAGCCCAGGTAGGATTTGGCTAGGCAGTTCGGGCTGGACTGTTCCCATGGGGCACAGGGTCAAGACTGATTTGCATATGGCTGGGTTCAAACTGGAATGGCATGGTGAGCAAAAAAACTATGGATTTAGGCCCAGATCTCTGTACTGGGTTGAACGTATGACATTGTTCTGCATTCTGTCCATCAACTGTTATTTTTGCATTTGTCACCCCGAGTGGGACGGGTATGCTCAGACGTGAGACCCGTGTTCTCCATGCCACTGGAATCAAGCTATCCTGGCTGAAGAGGGCTGAAAGTCCGAAACCGGTCCTAGGATGCTTGTTTCCAGTCAAGGGAGGTCCTGGCTTGGCAGATTGGGCTAGACTGTCCCCATGGGGCACAGGGTCAAGACTGATTTGCATATGACAGGGTTCAAACTGAAATGGCATGGTGAGCAAAAAAACGAAGGATTTAGGCCCAGATCTCTGTACTGGGGTGAATGTATGACATTGATCTGCATTCTGTCCATCAACTGTTGTTTTTGCAAGATAGATCTAAGCATGTGCAATCCCCTCCTAGGTTATGACAGAGCTTTATGGTATGGAATGGAGCTCCCTGATTTACACAACACATGGAGAACTAAATATGGGACTAAGCAGGCTTATTCCTATTATTCCACTGTAGGTGACTCGCACTCCAGGACTGACTTATGATGAAGCTCCTTAGAGGTACTACAGTGGGTTAACTGAGCAGAAATATCTCCCCAGAACCTTGTCGGATCACTCACTAGTATCATTGCACTGCAATATGAAGGGCATTTCATGGGCAAGGCAATCTAGGGTACTGTGAGCGACAGCTTTTAAGCAGAACTATCCATTGCAATCCTTGAGTATTTCTAATTGAACACAGGTCTGTGGGCTCAGACACTATGCTATAGAAAGCTGTGGTGCATGGTCTATGTATCTCCAAACAGTCAGGCACCCTAAAGCGATCAGATCACAACTCCACACGTTCGAAGTTAAGCTAAAAAACTTAGAGGATGCTACTGCAGGGCTTACTGTATATCACTTTGCTGACATCTAGTGCAACAGTAGACAGAGAGGTCAATATTCTAGTTGGAGTATGGCTCACCAGTATGGCTGAAAGGATTGACCCAGGAGAACTCTGGCATGGCTTCTGAGGGCCAGCATGAAATATAACACTACAACCAGTATCAGATGCAAATGTAGAGCTCAGATTGACAACAGTTGAAATTGCTTTGGTTTTTACTTAATACTGTTCTAACCTATATACCCTCCAAAGAATAGTTCACAGAATCACAGATCTCTGAATATTTCCATGACATAGCACTGGCATAGCTCGAACCACAAGACAGGCTGCCTTTAAATGAATCTATATCATTGGAAGCGACCTCTAGGGCTAATAAGGGTTTAGCCACTAGCAAGCCTCTGGGTCAGATGGGCTCAAGGCAAAATTGTATAAGGCTTTCAGTCAGACTCTCTCACCCACACCTGTTTGAGATATATAATGAGGCGCCAATAAATAATTGCTTACCGCCTTCTCAGAGGGAAACTATAATTATTCTCTTAACCTGACAAAAATCCTTAGTCTAATAAGTCTTACACCCTCCATCCCTCTAACATTTACAGTAAAATAAAGGCTAACGTTATTGCTTATCAAATCACATGAGTAATCAAAGCCCTGGTCTTGCCAAATCAGACTGGTTTTATACCGACCAGATGTACTGCACATAATGTCCATCTAATATTTGCTCTGAAGCATCAAGTTCAACTAGACCCACCTGTAGGAGGCACATTTTTGGATGCAGAGAAGGCATTGGGCTTGGCTCAGTGGCCTTTTTCACATGCTGTGCCACAAACACTGTAGTTGGGGGCTAATATACTATGCATGATCTCCGTATTATATACATCACCAAAAACTTGAATTCTGATTAATAAAACACTTTTAGCACCACCAACGTTCAAAAAGGTTTTTTTTTTTTTTTTTTAACTTTTTCCAAAACATTTTGGAAGTTCCTAATTACTAAGGCCCATTCACGCCTGTGGCACATTATGTGTGACAAAAAGCTTGATAGATTGTTAGGTATGATTGAGAGCCAAGTGACTGGTGTGAGAGGCAGATGATTACTGCTTTAATCACTGACTCACTCAGCTTTTTGATCAAATCATGCCAATAAACGGTAAGGTAACAAGAGGCGACAACCCTCAACTGTCTGGTCCTCACTTCTCTTTCAAAGTGAAAAATAAGCCTGCAAAAAACTGGAGATGAAATCGAGGAAACACTATCTTCCTTAAGATAAGCTGATGTATATATAGCGCTGCTTTGAAAGATTTTGGAAGGAGATTAAAAAAAACTGAAGCTGAAAAACTTCACTTGATTAAGAACTCAATCAGAAAACGCAGCCAAGGAAACTAGTCAGCAAAATATTCCTACTTTAAATGCCTTAGTTGACAAGCTAACGATACATTTTCAAAAGAAGGTTGAGACTAACCATGCCACTTTTTCTAAGGGGGATGTCACCCCGCAGATTCCTTAGCCCCACCGTTAATCACTCAGGAGGGAGAGGTGCTAAGTGCCTTCAGCCGCTATTCGTTCGCATAATCAGAACCTGCCATTTTGAATGCCCGCTATGGGGCTCCTTTAGACTCTTGCCCTCCATGGATACTACAAAAAAGGCTGCTCCACGCAAATATATAAACTAATTATTTAATCAATCGCTACAACTAGCTGCTGTTCCTTGCTGCTAGAAAAAAAGCATAATTGCTCCCACTGGTAAAAAAAAAAAAGAAATCAAATCCTCTTTTTAGAATGGTCGGTGCCATTTAGCACTGCATCCCATAGCATTTTATTAGAACGTATTAATGCTATTGGGTTTAGGGACAGAGCTAACTTATGGATAATTTATTTTCTCTCAGATAAAGGACAAGCTGTACGCCTAAACCCTTTTACCTCCAGTTTCAATGATTAAGAAACGCTATCCCACAGGGCTCGATGGCAAGCCCCACATTATTTAATATTAACATGGCTTTACTGGCTCAGGTGGTTGAGTCATGGGGCTTTAACCCCTTCACTGCGGCGGCTATTCCGCCGCAGTGCTAAGGGGGCGGGGCGGCCGCGAGGCGGCCGCATGCTGGTGACGGAACCGCTCAGTCACCAGCCGCGGTTGAGCTGTGCTGATGACGGAGCGGTTCCGTCATGGCCCCGCCCGCTCAATAGAACGCCCAGTGCAGGCGCGGCGGCAGGGCCATGACGGAACCGCTCCGTCATCAGCACAGCGCCACCGCAGCTGATGACGGAGCGGTTCCGTCATCAGCATGTAAAGGGTTAGGAGAATATCTTATGTCGATGACACCCGATTATTACTATCTTTCCAGCATGCAGATAGTGTATTGGAGGAATGCTTTCAGGGGTGAATTAACATTGCAGCAATGTGGATGCGGCTGAGCTGCGTAAAACTCAAGCCTGTATAAGCTAATGGGGTAACCTAGTTACGTGCAGAACCTGGGGATTAGTACATTAAGGGAACAGCGGTTCTGCCACCTAATCGCTTCAAAAAGCACGAAATCTTTTATACAATTTGGTCCCTCCAGTAAGATGAGACAAACATTCAATGCAAACTGTATAACCAAACGATGTCCAAACACAGAAAAGAAAAGGAAAGCTCATGTACTTCTGAGTAAATACATGATTGTATAATCAATTGATGTAAATTGTGCAATCAAAAAGTTTTAAGTAAAACAAATATATACGCACACAGATGTGCAATTATACCTAAATTGGTGACGTGAAGTGAACAAAAACAAATATATTTACATATCACATTATATACATGACAAAATCAACAAATTCAAGACACATTTAAACAGCGTGAAATAATTTTGAAATAGGATTCAACCCAACTAGCAATTCATCTATTTATTCACAATTGTTTTGGGTGATCATTAACACGCCATAATAAGCATTGACGTTTCGACCCCTGGAAGCTATTGCGATTATGTAATCGTCTATAGGGGGTCTTCGTCAGGACTGAATAATGAATCTGTGTGTGGCCTTCAAAAATGTCCCACCATGGTACCAGATAATAGCACGGCAGCTTGTGTAGGTTGACCTGATTCAAACGTAGCTTATCATTGCAGTCAGTTCGATTAGTCGGTGGCACAGCGTACCTGGTACTCTCTGGCGTCTAACGCTCGGGGTTTCCAGTGATAAATCACTTGTACCCTCAGGGAAAGCTGGTCGGGCCTTCCAGCTTCCAAGAAAACTTCGTAATGACACTCGAGGCTAATTAATTGCCTTTGAGTAATCTCTGGCCTTGCATACATCAAACTGGAAACCAGGAAAGCTCAAGCCTGGCAAATCTAAAGCTTTGGTCATCCCACTCCATTTGACCTTGGCTGTATCTGCAGCAAATTCTCAGCAACCCTGCCTTGCCGGCTTATCGGCCAGAAATCTTAAAGTAAAATTTGGTACTAAACTCTGCTTTAAAACCGGATATTTCCACATCCTTCTACTAAAGTCGTTGCTAAAGACTTAAAATGTCTACCAATGAACACCAGAAAGCTTATTGGGAAGGCATAGGTGACTTCCTGACTTGACTATTCCAATACCCTCTTTTTGGGACTCCCTGCAAAACTAAACAAACCAGATAGTACAAAATGCTAATATTCAGATTAACCTGAGTACCGCAAAGAGACACCTTTTTAGATGTGGAATTAAACAACTTCACTGTTTGCTGGTGAATAAGAGGGTCATCTTTACAGCCCTGTTGATCATGTCCAGAGTCAGACGTAAAGAGGGACCGTTTTTAATTCAACAAAGATTTTGAAAGTATGTTCCAAATAGAGATCTGCGCTCAATCAGGGTCTTCTGGCCATTCCAAGAATAAAGCTGGTCAGGAGTGGGGTGTGCTTTTTCAAATCTGGATGCCAAACTTTGGAAAATTTACCCCTGGAGCTTAGGAAGTATAATTCTGAGCTCCAGTTTAAAAAAGATTGGAAGGCAGGACAAGGTGATGGTTTAGATGATTCCTACAGACGAGCACCAGGGCGCTTCGTGGAAGCAGCTGTTCGCCTGATGGGAGAAGTGTGAACTCAACTTCCAAGGAAACCTAGAGTATAAAAACCAATGGATTGATTTTACTAAAAAGAATACATTTATTTTGATTATTCAACATTTGGAATCTCAGGAGGACAATTTACATTCAAAATTAGAGCGGTGGTCCCAAATGACGCAATAGCACAGCAAAAGTGAAGTAGTGAGTAAGACGTGCGATAGGGCTATACAATACATACATAAATCGTGACTGTGGAGGAAGCACAGTTGTTTGATCTAAAGTCTAACAGAGTTGCAGGCTCCTGAATTTCATAAATAGTACAGCACACTATTATTGTGTCAACGTTTCTACCCCTTGAGGTTATTTGTGCAGGGTAATCATCAGGACGAAGAATGGGAAACACCCATTACAAGTACTAATGCAGAAAATGACAAACAGTACATTCAGAAGTGGATCCACCAATCGTCTGTCTTGAAATCTAGAATAAATTAGAGCCTCCTATGGTTATGGGAGTATTTAGTAGGAAAGGGGTCCAAACAACGTCCATGGACTGCAACGTGATTGTTAGTCTCGCAGGACACTTCCTGAGGGTATGCATAAAAAATTCAATCGCAAGCTGCCGGGAGGGGAGGTGTTTGCAGACATTTCCGTCTGTATTCTCCAGGGATAACCCAATTACAGTGAATTACAGTTGAATGCAGGGTCAAATGCATTTGGTTGCGTTACAGGTAAGTTAACAGTTTAAAATTACTTTTCAGTTTCAGCGGGTCTTGAGAAGCAGTTTCCCTGCTTGCAGGGGTCCCCCTGTGCTTCCAGCATTACCCTGGTGGGAACTCCGTCCCACGGCGCAGAATTTCGACCGTCACCTCCCCCCAGAGATGCAACCTTCATCTTCGCAGAGCCGTGTTAGACCCTGGTGGGACTGCAAGTCCCAGGGTGCCCTGCGACCTCTTCCAGCTGCCTCAGGTGTGGGGGAGGAGCTAACACTCGCTCAAAAGCACTGCTGCCTTTCCCACGGCGCGGGCCGGGCCTAGGGCGTGCCCGTCCTGCCCGTCATTGACAGGAAGAGGCAGGGCCGGGCCACCCCCTTTGATTCCAACTACCCTGCAGCGGACCTTAAAAATCAGGAGAATGTGGCAGAGCGGTACCCAATATTCTATCGCAGGATCAATGTGACAATCTTCCCGCCATGGCAAGTAGACTGGTATCTTCTTGGCACCCTCCTCATCATTAAAAAAATTCCAAATGCTGCATGCCAACGGTTGATTGTCTATATTTATTAGTGGCTCAAGGGGCATAGATTAATGGTTACCTCTACCTAGGAGTTTAACAAATTTTTCTGGGTCCCTTCCTCATTATATTACTAATAGGTTTGTGTGTTTATTTACTGCTTGCTGGACTGTTTGATTTGTACAGAGGGCGGTTATAGTGAGGATTGTCCCTTAAAACTGAACTATGGGGAGACGTACCTGTACTACTAAAAAGACCCTGGTTCAAGTCACTCCTTCCCCGCCCCTACCAACTCCAATTGACAAAATGCTGCAAAGGGCCAGAGGTGCCGTCACAACAGAAATTGAACGCACTGAAAGGCTTTTGTCAATAACTCCTGATCTCTCTTTTCTAATAGTAGATTTGCCCACTCCGAATACTATTACCACAGTACCTTCATCTACTGGAAATGCTTCCCCGCCCCCTTCACAACAAGCAAATGACTCGAGAACTGAAACTAGGAAGGGGGAAGCCCTCTCAAAATGGAAAACGTAAGCAAGCAGCTGGGAGGACACCTAATAGTAAGAAAGCGAAAGGTGGGAACGAGACAAACGTAGAATACACACCCACATTAAATTCAACTTCAGACTCCATTGATACCACTAATATAGATCCTAAGTATCGACCTTGGGCTCAGACTCTATTGGTAGACCTGATGATTCAATTTAGAGCTATTCTGAAGGAAGAAGTTGCCCCTCTAGTTCTTCAACTAAACAATTTGACATCCTTGGGGGATTCAACGCAAACACAAGCCAGTGCCAATCCAATACAATCTACAGCGAGGGGTGGGGGTGGGGGACGGGGGGCGGGGATCCAGTTGCCAGATAGATCCTCCCGGCCGGGCTCCTCTAGACAGAGAGGTGACACTTAGGACTCTTGTCCCCATTTCTCAGCCGACCACCAGCCAAGACACCAGTTGTACCCCTCAGCACCCTGGTGTACAGCGAGCACAAGAACGGGCATTGAACACTACGATGAGGAAACCACATCGCGAGGTTGGGAGTAACGCTATTATTTATACCATGCGGACTACCCACCAAATTACCATTAGTGTATTAGGGCCAAGCACAAGTAGAGAAGAGTCGAGGAGGGAAGAGCTACCCGGCCAACCATTAATCTTCCACCAGCATCATCACCCTATGTAATTATTTTGACAGGGGTACCACCACCCAATAATACCCAGAGGGAGTCACAACTAGAGCTGAGGAACAAGAGTTTGTTTTGGCTAGCAAAGCATAGGCAGTTCCCCTATGAAAGGGCTGGGGAAATTCTAATTGTGCGGAGAGTTGATTGGGTGGGACCTAGCAAAAAAACAATCCAATGGGATTGTGTGGTCATTCACTTTAAAAATCCCTTGATTGTACGCAGGCTTCTAACTCATACATCCAGACTCACAGAGCCTCACACAGAGGTGAGAGCTCTCTCGCTTGACCATTTCTATTCTCACTGCTATAACCGTGGTAGGGCAGATCTAATCTCAGGTTACGACAGGCAGCCTATTGACCATCAGAACACTGACTATAGGTTCCCTCCTATTAGACCTATTCTTTTTAATTTGCCTGTATCCAACCGATTTTGGGCTCTGGAAGATGTGGACTGACTATCAGGGGAAGTGAGACAGGGCCATGTTAAGAGTACTCCAACGCCCCCGAGAGGACGATTGGTGCCAGGACATGGGGTTTTAAGCCTGCCCTCCCACACAGAGATAGGCCCACAAATGCGGGCTCGGGATGTAGCTACCTCCCAGGGGATCAAGGGCCCTGTGGGCAAATGCAATTTTCCCGCATCAGCCACGGCCCTTGGAGGGAGTTAAGGTGGGGTTGCCTAGAGGTTGTTGCCTGTAGGGCTCGCATGGACTTAGCGGTTTCTGAGTCCTTCATTTTTTCCAAAGATGTGTCTACAGTGGGTCCAAATAAGTGTTCTTGATCAAAGAGTTGAATAAGAATTGTGGATTGGACATCCTATTTAAACCCAGAAATGCATAGCAATGCGTGGCTGCATAGTAAAACGCTTGTGTTAACTGCACGAGATGCTGTGTCGGCTGCATCAAGAGCATACTTTATAGAAGTGTTTGTAATTAATTTTCCCTCTTGTATGAGGTCATTAGCCTTAGCCTTATACTGATCGGGAAGATGTATGAGCTTTTCAAGCTCATCGTAATGAGCCCGATCATACCTGGCCAGTAACGATTGGGTATTGGCAATGCACCAGTGATTTGCTGCTTGCGAGGCAATGAGTTGCCAGATGCATCTAGTAATTTAGATTCCTTATCTGGAGGTGGGGCATCCCCTGATGGTTGGGAATTTGCTCGTTGCATCTGGTGGATTATCATAATCCTCCCAAGGATCAGGTGGTGGGAAGAGTAGTGTCATCATCATTATCCTCTTGTGGGTTTTCATCCCCACCCCCAAGGTGATCATCATGATCATCATCATCATCATCTTGTGGTGTAGGTGAACATGGAAGGTTTGGAGAGTAAGCTGAAGAAAGTGGTGTTGTGGGGATATTTGGAGGAGAGAAGGGTCTGAGTGGGTTCTTCTGGGGAGTCCAAAGGTCTCTTTTTAGGTCAGATTGTCTTGATATGACCAGTTTTCGGGTCAATGTGAAGGGTTTTTTGTTTCGGATCCAAGGGTTTATCTTGATAGTGTTTTGGTGCCGAATGTTTAGGTTTCAGTACCAGGGATGCTAGTTTGGTGCCAATGCATGGTGGGCTCGGTCCCGTGTCGCCTGGAGGCTTGTCTTTGGACTTCGGAGCCGAGCCCGAAGGCAGGGGCGTGAGAAGTTTTGTCACAGTGCCAACCTGAGCCGGAAGGCGAAGGTGTTACCGGAGCCTCATGTTTTTGAGAAGAGGTAGGGGTGTCGATGTCAGTACTCACAGTTCGTTGACCTGGAGTAACTGTCTGATCTTCAGCCTCTGATTCGTCGGCTTCGGAGACGCAGATATCTTGTTCAGTTCAGTTCAGTTCTTGTTCCTCAGGAGCATCGGGGCCTTCATCGAAGATAATGTCTGGCACCGAGGTAGTGGATCGAGACATTACATGACGTCGAGCCCGGCAATCACGTATGGTTTTGTTCAATCGGAACGAAGAGCAGGCCGGCAATCTTTGTCCTCGTGCTCTGGAGACAGGCAAAGGTTACAGACCTCGTGGGATCAGTGTGTGGGAATTTGGCACCACAAGGGGAGCATTTTTTTTAATGGAGTGCTTTCCATTAGCTGTAGGGCCGATGGCGCGGATAGGCCCAACGGCCTGCGTCGACGACCGGAATCGACGGTGTTGAGATTTATGTAGGATCCGCGCCGAGGAGCGCAATCAAATCAATACCGTCGAGCGGTGAAGGGTTGCGCATCGAAGGGGAATCGAATAAGACACCGACCCGGAGCGCAGCCGTTTACATCCAAACCCGATGGCGGAAAAAACAATCTGAAGATGGAGTCGATGCCCATGCGCACTATCATCATAAGGAGGAGTCACCTATCTCGTGACTACAAAGACTTCTTCCAGAAAAACAAGTACAAACATCCAAGCCCGACACCAGATGGTGATCTATGCTAAAGTATACAATCTACAGCTCATATGCCTCGAACACAGTGTTATTGTTTTATCAGTAAGTACTTCAGTTTGGGGGTTTGTTTTCTGGGGTTCGAACCAGGGTTCCCCAAGGATAGAGGATGCACTCTCAAAACACCCTCAGCGGCACTAGGGCGGCAGGGTGCAGAGTGCTGAGGCCCAATGTTATCCAATAGGAGATAAGGGGCCTCCAGTTGGAGGCTGCTCACAAGCAGGCCACAAGGATGTGGGAGCAAAGTTCCTGGTGTTAGGCTCAGGGTAAAGGGGTATCAGAGTTAGCACACAAAATGCACCCGCCGCAGCGCAGGGGCTGCTGGGTGAAGGGTGCTGTTTTGGTGTCCGGTGCCCTGTTGACTTCAGTGGGGGTTCTTGCAACAAACACTGCAGGCTCAGGGACAAAGATCTTCTGGAGGCGACAACCAGTTTGCGTGGTAAATAAGGATGCCTTGGGATTCTGGGACACAGTCGGTTGGGCCACCCAAAGCAGTGGAACGTCGGGTGCAGGGGTGTCTTTAGGCATCAGATTTTTCCTACCCGCTCCGGTTAGGGGGATCCTCCAGAAAGGGGCTGCAGGCGTCAATTGGAAATTCAAGGCTCAGCTCAGGATTGCCGGGGAGACCACCTTGTGGTGCTGAGCCACTCGAATTCGGGCCGTGGGTGTCCAGTGGTGCAGACTCATGGACTTTGCCAGAACTGGAGTCTGTTGGTGAACAAATCTGGTGTTTACGGGAGACAGAGTCTTTTCTTTTGAAGACAGGGCAGGTCCTCTGAGACCTCTGGGTTCTTGAGGCTGGTTGATGCAGGACACACTGGAGTTTCACTTCTGCAGGTAAGAGGTGGGGACTGTAGGAGAGTAGGGTCTGCTTCCTATGGTCACCCCACTTTTTGCTGTGATATTCTGGTTTTTCGACTTTAGTGTGGATGTGGGCCTGCTAATCAGACCCACAGCCCAGCTGTTCTCTCTCTAAATTGATACCATGCACTTTAGGTACATACCTGATTGGGTATTGGGTCACCTTTGTGAGCCCCTGTATAGTGTGCCATAGGTACCCAGGGCAAAGGTGCATCCAAGGCCTACCAGGGGCTCCAGCATGTATTATGCCACCCCTGGCTGGCCATCCAAACTGACACCACAGGTTGATTACTCAGCTTGGGAAAGGTGGTGTAATCACCCCTTACTTAGATATAGTATATCTGTATTTACCTTATATGTAGACCCATAGTAACCTATAGGTCACTCCTATGGCAGGCCTTAACAATCCTGGAGGCAGAGTGCTTGGTTTTATGTGAGAGGGTGCCCTAGCATGAGCTGAGCCCCTCTGCAGCTTTCTGAACCATCTCCTTATAGCTGTTCCATGATATAGCCATACCATATACTATTAAGGGCATTATAATCCTCGCTGTTAATGCTGATAATGGTGTCAAACATTTTGGAATACTACCCCCCCCGCCAATTCTGGCGGCGGGGGTAGCATTCCACCCTTCTAGAGGGGAAAGACATGTAAGTTACTGCTTTACCCGGTTAAAGTTAAACAGAGCCTCAGCATCACAAAATGGATGCTGCTGGCACAGACACGAGTCTGACCTCCTGCAGTTGGGGGAAACTCCAGCAAGGGAGGACTGGACGATAGGTTTCCTGTCGAGGGAGGTGCTAGCACCTCCCCAGACAGCCTGTAGTGTATTGGGGCAGGGTGGGTTGAATGGAAAGATGCTTTTCCAGACACTGCCTGGGGCACACAAGGTGTTCCATGCATAGCCCGGTTCAAACCAGTTGCTGGGGCACTCCAGCCCCACTCTGGCGCAAAACTCGACAAAGGGAAAGGGGTGAAACCACACCCTTCCCAGGTCCACCCATAGGAGGGACCTAGTAGGTAATCCAGCCCATTTTCTTAGTATAAAGATAAGTGCTGTGTCCCCAGGACTTTAGATTATCCTGGAACGAAACTCTGATACGAAACTCTTGGACCTTCGACGTTCTATTTTGACTAGAAGACTGAAGACATCTCCCTTGTAGTCAAGGAGTGACCACCCTGTGCAAACAGGCTCCACCAGTAACTTGCCGGTTTGCTTTGTCGACGCCCCTAGCCGGAACCCGAAGACTCAGCGACACAGGAACTGGACTTCCAGACTTCTCTGACTCCGATCCACATCCACAGCAAAGCTGAGACCCGTGGCGGACACGAGAGACGTGGGACCAGACACCCTGGACTTCCTGCATTTTGCTAACTGCATCGACTCCTGAGGTAACTCGCAGTTGTGCATTGGGGTACGAGAAGCCCCAGACCCGAGCGCCATTTGCACCCAAACTCAGTCCTCCACGTTCTACGAGTGCCGCATGGGGCCTGCTCTTGCATTTCAGCTCAACGCATCTTCCCGGTTGCTAGCCCGTTGGCCAGTTGACCCTCTGAAGACTTATTTCTGAATTTACACCGCTGGCTTGGTTGCTCCAGGCTTGCTCCAGCTTCCCTGCAACCGAGAAGCTCCCCGGACCTTGCTGATCTGACTCAAAGCCAATCTTCACTTCCTGCGTGGGTTGCGGTTGGCAAGGCTTGTTGGGTCGAAGGTACAGTACTGGCTTCTCTCCTGATCACAAGTGAGTAATTCGAAATTCGTTATTCGGCTGATTTTAGATGAATATTTTAAAGTTTCAAAACTTCACACTTAGAAGATTTTTTGAGTCAAACCAGTCAATTTTATCCTATGGCAGGAAAGTGAGTCATCGGTTTCCAGGTGAGTACTCGACTGGTGAAGTTAAGGTTCTGGGCATAGGCTCAGGGATCCCCCAGGGTCAGGTAGGTACAGTTGGTACACTCTCAGCGGCACAGGGGTGGCCGGGTGCAGAGGTAGTCAGGCCCAATGTTATCCAATAAGAGGCAGGGGGCCTTCGGTTGGTGGCTGCTGGCTAGCAGGCCACGCGGCTGTGGGAGCTGGGCTCCTGGTCACTTGCTCAGGGCAAATGAGGAAGTAGAATAGGGTACAGGTTGCACTGCCAGGAGCACTCGGGCGGGTGGGTGCAGGGTGCTTTTGAGCCATCGGGCGGATGGGTGCAGGGTGCTTTTGAGCCATCGGGCGCTCAATGTTCTGCAATGAGGATCTTGGAAAGGGAACAAAGGCTGCAGGCTCGGGGACGGTGGATCTTCAGGAGAGACCAACACTTCGAGGGGTAAGGTGGGATCTTGGAGGATAAGTAGGCACCCAGGAGTTGGGCACAGGGGGCTGTGGGGCGCCGGGTGCAGGGGTGTCTTTTGAGGTCGGAAAATCTTACCCCCTGCTGGTCGCGGTCGGAGGGGTCCTTTGTCCTGATGCTGCAGGCGTTGTCAGGGTCGTCGAGGAGGGTCCTTGGGCGCTAGATTCCGAGTCAGAATCGCCGGAGGGATGTCCTCAGGGTCTTGGTTCACTCCAGCACAGACCAGGCTTGGCGGGTGCAGAGGGTGCAGGGTTCGCAGGTTCCAGGCTGATGCCAGGGCTTGTTACTTGCTTTGAGCAGTACCACTGCTCGTGGGAGACCCAGGTAGTCAGAGTCACAAGGCAGTCAGGTCCTCCGGGGTTTTTGAGGTTGCTGACCACTGGAGACGCCGGGGTTTAGCAGGAGCAGGTTTGAGGGTCGACAGGCCGGTAGGGCTGGGGTCAAATCAGTTGGTGTCTTCCTCTTCTTAGCAGCTGCACGGCAGGTCTTCTTGTTTCTTGTTCTTCTTTCTTGTGTCGGTATGTGGATCTGAGGAAGGAAGGCTCAGGGAGCCCCTAAATACTAAATTTAGGGAAGTTACAGGTAGGGCAAGGACAGGGACCAATAGGTCCCTATCCTGGGTTGAGTACACCCCGTAGCCTGCTCCTCTCCTGTGGGAGAGGGGCAGGAGCCTAGCTGGGATTGGGCAGGGCTCCCCATCTACAAGATAGCCGGAGCCCGGGGTCGTGCTTCACCTCGCCTCCTCCACCTGAGGGGTGGAGTTGGCAAAGGTTGGCACACCCCCCTTTCTGACATAGTTTTTCCCGCCAGTCTTCCCGCCAGAGTGGGGGTAGAACGGGTGGGGCCAGTTGCTGGGTACAGTAAATGGTCTGGAGAAGCTCTCAGAGGCTGCATGCCTTTGAAGCTTCCCCCTGTTCATCCTGGGGGAGTAGACATAGCACCTCGCCTAGGATGTGCATTGTTGCAGGCCCAGGAAAGCGGGGGGCTCTCCATCCAGGGGTCCAGCAACATGTCTGCTGTGTGGCAGCCTCTGCAGCCACTCAGCCCACATGTGGATCGTAGTTTAGGTTTCAGGGGGCATCTCTAAGATGCCCTCTGTAGTGCAATTTACATTAAATCCCACACTAGCATCAGTGTGGGTTTAATGTGCTGAGAAGTTTGATATCAAACTTGTCAGTGTTCAGTGTAGCCATTATGGTGCTGTGGAGTTCGTAATGACTACCTCCCAGCAACATATACTCTTAATTGCATCACTGTACTTACAATGCCCAGGAATGACCCTGGGTACTGTGGGGGCAACAGGATCATGCACCCGGCCCACACCACTGGCATAGGGCAACCAGCTAGCGGGATGACTGATGTTTGCCAGGGAAGTGGGGTTGTGGGCATGGCACATAGGGATGTGTGGCATGTCGACTCTGTTTAGTTCTGCACCTAGCCACTCAGCCTGCAAAGGCAGTGTGTGGGTGTCAAGGTACGGGTCCCCTAAGGGTGGCACAATAAGTGCTGCAACCCTTAGGGGTCTTCTCTGGTCACAATGCCCTGGGTACCTACGGTACCATTTACTAGGGGCTGATATGTGGCCAGCGATGCCAATTGGGTTTAGGCTTTAGTATAATTTTTAGGGAAGAAACACAGGCCCTGGGTACCCGATTGGCAGGGACCCAGGGCACACCTAGGAAAAGTGCATCAGGTATCAGGCAAAAAGTGTGTGGGGGGGGGGGGGACTGCAACAGGAACTCACTTTCTCACAATATATATTTGATATATACCTTGTGTGGTGTCCTTTCATTTGGTATTCAAGAGATTATAATTGGTAAAACAAACAGCTTCACATGCTCTTTGGAGTTTAGCCTAAGACTGCTGGTCCATGCTACCACTAGGATAGCTTGTCTATAAGGTTGACTTTACAACCACCATCAATAAGGGTCGTTTAGATAGGTGCAAGGTACCCACTAGAATAGTGGACATCATATGCCAGGCTAACTTCTCACATTGGTGTGCAGCGGATGGGATAAGAGCTTGAATTTGTTTTACCATATAATCTTGTAATATCATTTGAAAGATCACATTAAGGTACCAAGAGGTACATATAAATCAAGTCTTATAATACTTAGGTTCTACTGAACTTAGTTGTTGTAGAGCAAAGGGCTTAGCACACCCCGACTACAACTCGAGAGGGTCTAGTAGATACCATTTAGTGTAGGTAGGTGCACACACCACACCTCACTAGAAAATGTCCTAAGGTGCAGGGCTTAGTGGGCCTCTGCCAGAAGCTGACCCTCCCAGGGTACCTTCTAAATATGACACATTCACTTTTCATGAGTTGAGAAGTTTGTGTTCAGTCAGAAGACCGAGACAAGGACAAAGTCCCACCTCTAAGCACCTGATAGATATATTAGTGGAGTATGATGTAGACAAAGCATCCAACCCATGTCCATCAGGTAGTACAGAGGAGGACCATCCCCCAACAGATGATCCCACTGGTGAAAACCAAGGGGATGCTGATACTGAGGTGGATGCTAACCAGGTGCAAGTCAGGGAACTGAACCAGGTTAACCTAGGACTACTTGGGACTGAGCATGGAAGAATCCAAGCCAGACCCCGAGGGAGGCCTAACAATGGGCACAGAAGGAGAAGATCACTTTCCAGTGATTCCAACCACTCTGCTGACTCAATAGGGTCCCATGCCTCAGCTCTAGGGAGAATGACTTCCCCTGAGAGAAGAGGGCATACAGCTAGGATGAGGGAATCCAAGCTTAGAATCAAGAAGCAAGAAATTGCCCTTGCAAAAGAGACCCTGGCTCTTGAGAGAGAACATTGTGTGGACTAGAGTCCACTGGTGGCAGCATAATTCCTATAGATAAGGAAAGGTCTCATGACCATAGAAACCTGAATAAAATGGTGCCCCCTTATCAGGTAGGGGGTGACATCCTCAAGTGGATCACTGCTTTGGAGAGGGCCTGCAAAGTACAGCAGGTACCCCAGAATCAGTGGGCAGCAATTTTATGGCTCTCCTTTGCAGGCAAAAGGTAGAGATAAGCTCCTAACAGTCAATGAACAGGATGCTGACAAATACACTGTCCTGAAGAGTGCTCCGATAGATGGGTTTGGCTTAACCACTGAGCAGAACAGGTTGCTGTTCAGAGATACCCAGAAGACACAGACTCAGGACTGGACTGACTTTGTAGATTGTGCCACCAAGGCTCTGGAAGGCTGGTTACTGGGCAGTAAAGTAAGTGACTATACAGGATTGTATAACCTTATTATGAGAGAATAGATTCTTAATAATTGTCAGAACCAGTTATTGCATCAACACTTGATGGACTCTGATTTGACCTCTCCCCAAGAATTGGGTAAGAAGGCAGACAAATGGGTCAGAACAAGGGTGAAGCATAAGGTACATAACCAACCAAGGTGGTGATCAGAAGAAGCAAGACCAGAAGGGTGAGGAGAAAGCAAAAGACCAGAAGTCTTCGCAAAGCCCCCAAAAAGCTTCTAATGGTGGGGGTCCCCAACAATCTAAAAAGAAAGAAGGTCCAAAGAAACCATGGTGCAACTTTTGTAAGGTTAACACTCACTGGACCAGTGAATGCACCAAAATGGAGGCAGCTCCAACTACCATTGCCCCTAAGGCAACTGTCCCCCCTAGTGCAGCTCATAGTGGTGGCTCTCAACAGAAGGGTGTAGTAGGGTTGACCCTGGGAACTGAGGTGGATTCTGGCCT
Source organism: Lissotriton helveticus (assembly GCF_964261635.1). NCBI lineage: Eukaryota > Metazoa > Chordata > Amphibia > Caudata > Salamandridae > Lissotriton > Lissotriton helveticus. Next base: position 811,018,193 of record NC_136070.1, read on the forward strand.
AGTCAGAATACCAACTCAAGCTGTTCTTGTCTGATGTGGACATGGCTATGTCCTCTACTGTGAGCCCAGTAACTTGGGCAAGTACAGACAGACTCCTTTAATAAATAACAAAGTGGCTCAGGCCTACAAGGACACATGCTAGTGTCACAATGTTGACACCAAGCTTTGTGGACCCCGGACAGATAATACTAGGTGACAATTACCTAGTGACCAATGCAAGCAATGTCACTACCACCCATAGTATGGCAATTGTTAATTTCTCCTGGGGAGGGGTAACTGGCCTCAAAAGAGTTGGTGTTAGTTCAGACCTCCCTGTAGAATGTTTGTTTGGCAATTACCTAGAATATTCAGTCTGGTCTGAAGTGGAGTATAGGACTCATGCAGAAATGTTAGGGATATTAGCACGTGTCCTTGCTGTGACCAGGTCACAGGTCAAAAATTGCAACACTGAGCAGGCTCTGGATCCTGAAATAATGGACCAGTTGCCTACCAGGAGGAGAAGCAGTAGGGTTAAGGCAGTGCCTTCCCCCTTGCCTCAGAGTGAGGATCAGCCTTCCAAGGAAGCTGATTGTGAGACCCAAAAAGGAACTGTCCTAGAAGAGCTTGAACCTGATCAGGTTGAGTTTCTTGGGACAGGGGGACCTTCAAGGGCAGATCTGAGGCAGGCGCAGTTGGACTGCCCTTCTTCTTGAACCCCTTAGACAGCAAGCTGCTGCTGAGGCTGCTGGGATTGCTAATGGAACCCATACAGTGTATTGGGATGAAGGGCTCCTGTACTCAGAGGCTAGAGACCCCAAGCCTGGTGCTTCCAGGAGGTTGGTCATACCTTAGGCATTCAGGGGCTTCCTTCTTACATTAGCCCATGATATTCCCCTTGCAGGACATCTTGGCCAGAACAAGACTTGGGACAGGCTTGTCCCTCACTTTCACTGGCCCCACATGTCAGAAGATACCAAGGAGTTTTGTTGCTCCTGTGTCACCTGCCAAGCCAGTGACAAATCAGGTGGCACCACAAAGGCCCCTCTAATACCACTACCTGTGGTGGGGGTTCTCTTTGAAAGAGTTGGGATTGACATTGTTGGTCCAATGGATCCCCCAACAGCATCTGGGCACAGGTTTATTCTGGTGGTAGTTGATCATGCCATCAGATACCCATAAGCTATTCCCTTAAGGACCACAACAACAGCTGTTGTGGCAAGAGTCCTCCTGGGAGTTTTCTCAAGAGTGGGCTTTCCGAAAGAGGTTGTCTCAGACAGAGGTGCAAACTTTATGTCTGGATATTTGACTGCTATGTGGAAGGAGTGTGGAGTGCACTACAAGTTCACCACACCCTATCATCCACAATGCAATGGTCTGGTGGAGAGATTCAACAAGACCTTAAAGGGCATGATTAAGGGTTTACCTGAAAAGCTTAGGCGAAGATGGGACATCCTTCTGCCCTGCCTTTTGTTTGCTTACAGAGAGGTCCCACAGAATGGGGTTGGCTACAGCCCTTTTGAACTTCTGTTTGGGCACCCTGTAAGAGGACCCCTGTGTCTGGTGAAGGAGGGATGGGAGTTACCTCTCAAAGCTCCAAAACAAGACATTGTGGATTATGTACTTGGTCTCCGCTCCAGGATTGCTTAGTATATTAAAAAGGCATCCAAAAACCTTGAGGCCAGCCAGGAACTACAAAAAGCCTGGCATGACCAAAAGGCTGTGCTGACTGTTTACCAGCAAGGGTAGAAAGTGTGGGTGTTGGAGCCAGTGGCCCCAGCAGCTCTCCAAGACAAATGGTCTGGACCCCACACTATTGTTGAACAGAAGAGGGAGATGTCACCTACTTGGTTGATCTTGGAACTCCCAGGAGCCCCCACAGGGTGCTTCATGTCAACAGACTGAAACCATATGTTGACAGGGCAGACATGGGCTTGCTCATGGCTACAGATGAGGGGCAGGAGGAGGAGTGTGACCCTCTCCCAGACCTGCTTTCTCAGAACCCTGATGATGGATCAGTTGATGGTGTAGCCTTGGCAGGCAGCCTCACTGATCAACAGCTGAGGGACTGCAGACAAGTTCTGCAGACCTACAGACATATGTTTTCAGTGACTCCAAGTCAGACTAGCTGGTGCACCCATGAGGTGGACACTGGTGACAGTCTGCCTGTAAAGAGTAAAATCTAAAGGCAACCTGCTCATGTCAGGGACTGTATCAGGACAGAGGTCCAAAGGATGTTGGAGTTGGGAGTCATTGAGCCCTCAGAGAGCCCTTGGGCCAGGCCTGTAGTCCTTGTGCCTAAACCTCACACCCAAGATGGTAAGAGAGAGATTAGGTTTTTCGTGGACTACAGAGGCCTCAATACTGTCACTAGGACAGATGCCCACCCAATACCAAGAGCAGATGAGCTCATTGACAGATTGGCTTCTGCCAAGTTTTTGAGTACATTTGACTTGACAGCTGGCTACTGGCAGATCAGACTAGCTGATGATGCAAAAGCCAAAACAGCATTTTCAACACCAGGAGGTCATTATCAATTTGTGGTAATGCCCTTTGGTCTGAAGAACGCACCTGCCACATTCCAAAGGTTGGTGAACCAAGTCCTCTCAGGTCTGGATGCATACTGTGCAGCTTATCTTGATGATATTGCTGTCTTTAGCTCCACTTGGGAAGATCACCTGATCCACCTAAAGAATGTTGTTGAGGCCCTGCAAAAGGCAGGCCTAACTATCAAGGCTACCAAGTGCCAGATCGGGCAGAGCAAGGTTGTATACCTGGGCCACCTGGTAGGTGGAGGTCAGGTTCAACCATTGAAGAGCAAGATCCAGACCATAAAGGACTGGACTCCTCCCACCACCCAGACACAGGTCAGAGCTTTCTTGGGCCTGCCTGGGTACTACAGGAAGTTTGTTAAGAACTATGGATCCATTATGACTCCTCTTAATGACTTAACTTCAAAGAAAATGCCAAAGAAAGTTCAGTGGACAGTAAGCTGTCAAAAGGCATTTGATGACCTGAAGCAGGCCATGTGCACTGCACCTATTCTGCAAAGTCCAGACTACTCCAAGGAATTCATTGTTCAAACAGATGCTTCTGAGTTGGGTGTAGGAGCTGTTCTTTCACAACTGAATAAAGATGGTCAAGAACAGCCAATAGCTTTTCTTAGCAGAAGGCTGAACCCTAGAGAGAAACGTTGGTCAGCTATTGAGAGGGAGGCCTTTGCTGTGGTTTGGGCCCTGAAGAAGCTGAGGCCATACTTGTTTGGTACTCACTTCAAGATTCAGACAGACCATACGCCCCTCTTGTGGCTAAATCAGATGAAGGGTGAAAATCCCAAACTGCTTAGGTGGTCCATTTCCCTACAGGGGATGGACTTTACAGTGGAACATATGATGGAGCAAGGATTCGCACGTTACGCGACTTGCTTGTACTCATGAACCTCGAATAACTATAATAGAATAATCCAACATGTTTGTCTTACTAATGTCTCCGTTATTTTGACATTTTGGGTGTCCCAGAGACGCTTGCATATGTGTTTATTAACCCCTTCGATGCTAATGACAAAGCCAGCTCGTCATGGGCGTTACCTGCGCTACGCGGATGACGAGCTGGCTTTGTCATAAACAGCGCGATTTTTAGAAATCAGCGCACAGCGGGAAAATGCGGTAGCGGTTAACATTAACAACGCTTGTCATTAAAATGGCCGCTGCTTGGCGGGGTTTCTTCTGCGCATGCGTTGGTCACACTCACGTGACGTGACGTACTCGCAGTTCTGGTGGGAAATGTTTGCTCATGCGCAGTACAGCTAAAATGGCCGCTTTGTCTTCTCATATGCTCCGTGCTTGCAAAGCTGCTTTCGCAAAGTTGTTTGTTCCGCATTTATCCTAACGCTATAGTTATTATAAAGTAAGGGGTATAGAGTAGCTATTCGTGGTATACAGTGTATTCATTTATTTCTGTGTTTTAATTTGTTCTCGCTTACTTTTCATGTATCGTAACCCTTAGGCCTGGGAGGGAGTCCAAACCCCATCTTAGAAGTCCCTACTGCGCATGTCATCCTGGCAGAGGGAAGAAAACCTGGTAACAGTGGAACTCAGCCAGCTGGCCGCCACAGTCAAGATGCTCATGAGAAAATGACCTGCGACCCAGCAGAACGAAGCTGAACTGTCCTGCAAATGAAACCATTGTATTAAATTCATTGTATTCTGTAGAACATGTCATGGGAATCCCAAATTCAATAGGCGGTCCCAGAGTATGTAAATTAGGTCTTGTAGAAATGAAATGTGGTTAGTGTGTTGACCTGGCCTACTTGGGGACCAATCGAAATTGGGGATTCTTACACTTGCAACATTTGGGGGGTGGTACACTGACCCGAAAATAGTATAACTAGCCTAGGTTTAGCTAGAGAATTTGTCCGACTAGCTGACCTGTCACTGACCCAACACACTCAATAGGTGATCGATACAGAGGGCTGCGGAGCACTCTGTCCGTAATTTCCATAGACTCAAGCGGGGTTTTGGAAACCTTAAAGTGCTGGCGGAGCACTTTGCTGGGGAATTCGATAACCCAATCGGGTTTCTGACTGATAGCAGCAGAGAGGGTGGAGCGCAGGCGTTGCTTCCAAACTGCGGGTACTGGTCTTACCTTGGTGGTCCTGTCCTGATCCTAATCTGGTTTTCCTGTCCTGTCCTGGGGTGTCCATTCTGCACCTGCTGGCCTACCGGCGACTGTCCTTCCTTGGGGTTCCTCCTGTCCTTAACTGACCCGTGGTCAGGGTTGGTCTTCACACCGTTCTAGGTAAATATAAGTCTGAGGGAACCCATCTATTTTGCATTCTCCATTTCTTGCTTTGAATAAAATCGTACTTGCATATTGTTCCTTTTTCTTACCTTCCCTTTGCTGACAAATGTTAAAGTCCTACATTGTAGTTGTTATACTAGCATGTTCCAATCTTTCCCCATCCTATAAGCACTGTTCTAAATACTACTCATACAATATATAGATGTTCCTTTTCTTTACCCATCCTTTAGTCGATTCGAGTAATTGCACCGTTTTATTAGTACGGTCCATTCTTACGTTACCTATAGTTCCTCTTCATGGGGAAATATTTCACTGTGAAATTCTAGTATGTTCCTTATTTTTCCCGACCTTTAGACAACATACTGAGTATAAACTTTGAAACCTATATTAGTTTGTTCCCTGTTTTTACCTTCCTTTAGAGTCATAAATGATTGGCTTGATTCATTTCCTCTGTGGATATGTGCTCTTTGTAATTTTGGTAATTGATAGTTTACTTGCTGTAAACCTCATGCTTTCTGATCTTGATGAAAACTAGATAAAGGTTTTAAACTTCCAGAGTCTGTGATTATTTTATGAGTGCAAATATAGAAAAGGTATTTTTGGTGTCTGCCTTTCTTTTATAGCTAGCTCCCTGATCCATTGTGGTCATAGGTACCCGTACCGGTGGATTGGTAAGTCGGGCACAGTAGGAATAAATAGGAAGGAACAAGGGATACTGGTAGTTAGAGTGTACGGTCACCTGATTAATAAATATGGTAAATTGAAATATATGGGCCCGATTCGTATATGGTAAAATTGTTGGTTAGGTGACCTGCGCGCTCTATCAGTATTTTTCTGGTAGCAGAGCTATGGTTAGGGACTAGTTAAATTAGGTAGGACTAGTTAAGATAGGTAGGTAGGTTATATGCTGCTAAAATTCATTTTGCTGCTAAAAGATTGATCAATCGTACTGCTTTGAAATTGTTTTGAAATTGCTATGAAATGTTTTAAATTGTTTTTCTTGCTGCTATATTGATATATGTTCTAACAAAACTCGTTAGTAATTGTTATATGTTTGTCTGGAATCCCCGGGGAATTGAATAGCGGGTGGTGAGGAGAATCCACGCCGTTGTGAGGTCATTGGCATGAGGCAAATTGGTGCGGGTTAGGCAGAACCGGAAGCACTAATTAGGGTTTTTCTGAACGTATGTTTGAATAAATGATAGCAACGAGTTCGGTAATGAAACTTCAGTTGTGATATAACCTAGTAAGGGTCACACGATAAAGGAGTAGTAGGTTCATCGGAGCTTGAGTGATAGCAAAAGAGTTCTCTAGTGAAACTTTAGACTTAGTATATATCCCGGAAAGTGTGGATGAGTCGAAGAAGTAGCAGGTTCTCTAATGCTTGAGTGAAGGGTAGGCAGAAGAGATCTATCCATTGTGTATGAAAAGTAGACAGAAGAGGTTTACTTGCAGTAAAACAAATCTTTCCTTTCTAGACACTCGAGTACAGTGGCAAATGTTTTACGTTGTAAATTAAATACAGCACTTGCACTTTAAGAAAGAAATCAAGTTTCCGTTCCCTTGTGAAGGAGGGAGTCAGTTGCGGAGCTGCTCTGACGTCACTCTGTGCCGCGCTGGTATTGGTAGAGACAGCGGGTGTGTTGCGGAGCTGATATTGTAAAGGAGGGGTGAGCGCAGAAGCGTGAGAACTCGTCTCGCGAAAAAGGCTGCGCACCCATTGGTCGAATTTATTTGAAATCGCGCATTTAATTGGTGGCACGAAAATATAAGACGCATTTGGATTGAGAGTGATTTTGTAAACAAAGTTGCTTGCAGGAAATTGTATGTGGCACACGTATATGCCAGAGACTAGACCTGATCCAAGATATCTAGGGTTTGGAAAGGATCATTGGAAAGGTCATAACACCAGCATTATGTACGGAAATAAGAGAAAAATTACTTTAGTAAACAAAGTGAAGAATTATTTCAAAAAGGATAAACCTATCAAAACTAGAGAAGGTGTCATTCCGCCACCTAATACTCCCGCATCTTTCATGATGTTTGATATAGGGTACCACTCGTGTATATGGTTGGAAAATTGGGTAGAATACACGAAGGATGACGGAATTTTGGCCTTTCCGTTAGAAGGTACATTTAATGGCAGGATTCTATTCAATTTGAGAACCCGAATGAATGATTTACATCCCAGACCCAGATTGACACAGTACGAAGCCTTAGAGGAATGGGAGATAGAGGGTTTTGAGAGGGACAAACCCCGAATGGATAAAGGGTTAACTAAATGGTATCCTAAAGTGAAACAAGAAACCCGAGAGAAAAAAATGAAACAATGGAGACAGAACATGATAGTAGAGGGACTGTACCCTATGATGGCACTAGGAGAACCAGTGGGAGGGAAAAAGACAGAGAAGACCAAACATTGGGTAACCAGTGGGGATTCAGATGACGATTATTTGGAGGACTTGTTCATGAACAATCCACCTCCTTATAATGAAGGACCCAGATCCTCAAGTGTAGGGGATGCTTGCCCAAGACCTCCTTATCAGGAAGGGCCAAAACCAGTAAATGTAAGAGACGGTTGTCAAATACCTCCTTACCAAGAGATGCCGAGACCTTTAAGTACAGGAAACCCGTTCACGAAACCAAATTATTAACAGAATTAATTCAGAAAATTTCCCAACTAAATACAAGTCCTGAGGCCTTGACAATTCCAGTAACCATTGGACCAGTGGTTCCATTGTACGGAGACAAACAGGGGTGTTCAAAGACTCCAATTATTACTCCAGCCATAGTACAGCCAAGAAAAGAGCCCTTAATTGTAGATGACCAAGAAAGTGAGTGTGAGTCTGTAATTTCCCTAATGGATTTACCGATAAGAGAATCAGAGAGGGGTTCCAGAAAGAAGAACACTCCTTTCAGTTCAGGAGAAGTACAGATAGAGTCAGCTTCCGGTACTAGAAGTGCTACCGTAGTGACTCCTGATGAAATTGAGAGATGGAGTCGAGAATTAGAGAAACAAAAGATATTTACAAATTGAGAACAGAATTGGAAGAACTGATGGCTGGAAATGTGGGGTTAGACAGACTAAATACCTTTTCTGAGGAAGAGTTGCTGTTTATCTGCAAGAGTATCACCCGTAATATCAGGGTGTTCCATGAGAAATTAATGGACACCGCGGCTAGTATGGGAATTGGGTAGAATACACGAAGGATGACGGAATTTTGGCCTTTCCGTTAGAAGGTACATTTAATGGCAGGATTCTATTCAATTTGAGAACCCGAATGAATGATTTACATCCCAGACCCAGATTGACACAGTACGAAGCCTTAGAGGAATGGGAGATAGAGGGTTTTGAGAGGGACAAACCCCGAATGGATAAAGGGTTAACTAAATGGTATCCTAAAGTGAAACAAGAAACCCAAGAGAAAAAAATGAAACAATGGAGACAGAACATGATAGTAGAGGGACTGTACCCTATGATGGCACTAGGAGAACCAGTGGGAGGGAAAAAGACAGAGAAGACCAAACATTGGGTAACCAGTGGGGATTCAGATGACGATTATTTGGAGGACTTGTTCATGAACAATCCACCTCCTTATAATGAAGGACCCAGATCCTCAAGTGTAGGGGATGCTTGCCCAAGACCTCCTTATCAGGAAGGGCCAAAACCAGTAAATGTAAGAGACGGTTGTCAAATACCTCCTTACCAAGAGATGCCGAGACCTTTAAGTACAGGAAACCCGTTCACGAAACCAAATTATTAACAGAATTAATTCAGAAAATTTCCCAACTAAATACAAGTCCTGAGGCCTTGACAATTCCAGTAACCATTGGACCAGTGGTTCCATTGTACGGAGACAAACAGGGGTGTTCAAAGACTCCAATTATTACTCCAGCCATAGTACAGCCAAGAAAAGAGCCCTTAATTGTAGATGACCAAGAAAGTGAGTGTGAGTCTGTAATTTCCCTAATGGATTTACCGATAAGAGAATCAGAGAGGGGTTCCAGAAAGAAGAACACTCCTTTCAGTTCAGGAGAAGTACAGATAGAGTCAGCTTCCGGTACTAGAAGTGCTACCGTAGTGACTCCTGATGAAATTGAGAGATGGAGTCGAGAATTAGAGAAACAAAAGATATTTACAAATTGAGAACAGAATTGGAAGAACTGATGGCTGGAAATGTGGGGTTAGACAGACTAAATACCTTTTCTGAGGAAGAGTTGCTGTTTATCTGCAAGAGTATCACCCGTAATATCAGGGTGTTCCATGAGAAATTAATGGACACCGCGGCTAGTATGGGAATAGATATTGGAAAATCGAAAGCATTGCGAAAACCCTACAGAGCAGAATTTTCAGACAAAGATTTAGAAAATATGAATGTGTCAAGAAAAAAGGTACAGATCAAAGAATTGTTGAACTTGTTGCAAAAATGGGGAGAACTAGAAAAATGGAAAGCCAGATGGGCAAAGAAAAAGGAGGAGATTAGATCAAAACAGATAACTTCTGAGTATGTTTTAAAAGAAGCTGACAAGCCAGAGCAATTATATCCTATGCGAGAAGTGCCAGGTGGAATGTATGTGCACGTTCCATGGTCCCGACAGGATATTGTGTCCTTTACCAATGACTTTCCGAAATTACGAGAAAAACCTGTAGAGTGGTACAGCAGGTAGAAAGGTTTGTAAAAGTACAAAAATGCCTGTGGAAAGATTTGGATGGGTTTTTCGATATTGTAGTTCCTGTAGATTTGTGGACAGAATGTAAAATTGCTATTGATTGGCCTAGTAAGGAATACCCGAGGGACCCTCTCACAGGGGCTCCTTTTGATAATGTAATGACAAAATACAATCAGGTAATGTTGCATCTGAAGGGGAAAGTGCCTGCAAAAGAAACTGATTGGACCCGAATAGATAGAACTTACCCAGGATAGAGATGAAACTGTGCATTCCTATTATGAACGACTGTTACAGGTGTTCAAAACATACAGCGGCATAGACAACATTGAGATGAAGGACATGACCCACTTCATTTACAGGTTTGTAACAGGTTTAAGACCTGAAATTTGCCAATGGATCAAAGACAACAAAATCTGTTGGCAGTCTAAGAAAATTGACGAGGTGTTAAGGTATGCCAAATATTGCGAGGATGAGATGGCTGACAAACGAAAGGCTTTAAAGGAAAAGGTCATGTGGGCACAAGTAAAACTAGCTGAACAGCAGGAAAAGCAGTTGAGTAAAATGAATAATAATACCCTAAATCAAGGTTCTGGGGGTGGAGGAAAGCCCAAAGTAAAAATGAGCCGAGAGGAGGCCAAAAAGAAGTTCCCCTGTCACGGGTGCGGACAGATAGGGCACTGGAGAGACGAGTGTCCACACGCACAAAATGGTAACCCCCAAATTAATGATTTAAATCCACAGACTCAGAATGAAAAACCAAGAAAGACCCAGCAACAGGTAAAACAGTCAGTTGCCCCGTGCACCTAGACCGAATTTTAAGGGAAAAGCACAGCAGGGTTAAGACATCGAGGTATGGGGAGGAAAGGAGGATAGAAATGCAGCAACTTCACAATTTTTGTTGAATGATACTTTCCTCTGTGATGAACCCTACTGACGGTGCCTGAGGGGGGAGGACGAGGAGTGCGTACTTGGCGCCTCCTTGCCGGTAGACCAGTCAGGGCCATATATTGAAGGAAAGGTTGAAGGAAATGATGTCACCTTTCTGTTGGACACTGGGGCTACCCGTTCTACTGTAAGAACAGCAGACGTTCCAAACCTACCCCTCTCGGGAGAAGCGATCCAAGTAGTGGGCGTGTCTAATCAATTGATTAGTACCCCAGTTACTGAGCCCATGGAGATTACAATAGGGAATTTCAAAGAAATGCATAGATTTGTTGTCTGTGATTCCAGTCCTGTAAACCTATTGGGACGTGATTTGTTGTGTAAAATGAACTGTACTACCATCTTTTGCACACCAAAGGGCGTCGAGATACAAACCCCAGACGAAGATGGAATATACAAATTAATGCTAATAAGGCCTGACTCAGAAATTAAAAGACTGACAATACAAGACTTACCTGAAGAACTTCAACAGACAGTGAAACCAGAAGTATGGGATTTTACTGGAAAAGGTGTAGGATTAATGGCAAATGTAGACCCAATTAAAATAGCCATAAAAGAAGATGCAGTTTACCCAAATACTAAACAATACAAAATGAGTGCAGAAGTGAAAGCAGGAGTTGCCATTGAAATAAAAAGATTGCTAGAAGCAAACATCATACAAGAAGTGTTGAGTAGTCCTTGTAACTCGCCCATAATCGGAATCAAGAAACCTAGTGGAAAGTACAGGGTAGTGCAGGACCTAAGAAAGGTAAATAAAATCGTTGTTCCTTGCTGTCCAATTGTTCCGAACCCAGCAGTGATCTTGTATCAAATTCCATGGAATGCTGAGTAGTTCACCGTAATTAATTTATGTCACGCATTCTTTTCAATCCCATTGCATCCAGACAGCAAATTTCTATTCTCATTTGAATTCGACAGTCACGTGTTCGTCTGGAATCGCGCCCCTCAGGGGTATACAGAAAGCCCCTCAATCTTTTTTTTTTTTTGTGTCATAAGTTTTTATTGGAGTGCCCCTAAATCTTTAATCAGATTCTGAAAAAGTGCCTTGAATCCTTGGTTTTACCTGGAGAATCAGTTTTGGTGCAATATATAGACGACCTCTTGGTGGCGTCTAAAAGTCAGAAAGACTGTTGTTGACACCATTGCCTTACTGAACCACTTAGGTGAAGGAGGACAAAGTATCACCTGACGAACTACAGTTCTGTACCTCTTCAGTAAAATATCTGGGGCACCAGATAGAGAAAGGTATCAGGAGAGTTACTTCAGAAAGAATTAGGATAATTCGAAACATGCAGTTACCCAACACTCAGAAAGAGATCAGAATGTTCCTTGGTGTTGTAGGATACTGCAGACAATGGATTGTGGGATTTGCAGTCCCTAGCAAAACCATTGATAACAAGCATTTACAATGCAATGGTTTCGCCTTTGGAAAAGTTAGAGCTATTGGCATTGTAAATGACAACATTTGTATTTATGTGTTGGTTTTGAAAACAGATAAATACATGGCATTGTCATTTACATTGCCATTAGCTTAATCTCGGCAGTCACTCTGCACTCCCTAGTATTCTGCAGTCACTCTGCACTCCCTAGCAGTCACTCTGCAGTCACTCTGCACTCCCTAGCACTCCCTACTACAACACACATTGAAGGTACAAAGCTTGGCCGGATCAAAAGTATTTCTGCTTTACTGGAGGACAGACCATCAGACGTTGTGCAGTGCAGAGGGGCATCATTTGCTCCCTCCGTGACTGCACTGTCCGCATGAAGATGCTGGTGGACTCACAGCCTAGTGCCACCTGGCTCAGAGTCCCTGTTCCTCACGGAGCAGGGACTAAAGTTCAGTTAACAAAAACAGCACCCTCCATATCCACAGTCCAAAAGGGTGAAACACCCGGCCACAGCACCACGCACCACTTGCAGCAGGCTTGTTTACACCACTAGTCTTCCTGCTTCTGGTGCTGAGAAACGCTGTTTGCTCCAAGGTTGGGCCACGACCTGCGCAGGCCAAAGAAGAGGGCTCTCCATGATCAGGCCACAGTCGCGGAGAGCGCGAAGGAGCCTAAAAGGGATAATAAATTCTGAGTTGTTCCGAGCAGGAAGGCCGCAAAATATGTGTGGCATATGGCCCTCAAAATCCTCAAGATGTCCCTGGCTCTGCGTGCTGCATCTAATTCCTTATGCTGAAAAACTCCTTTTTTACCTCTAGGACATCCAACTGATGAGCCAAAATCCTTGCACTGCTGCACTGTCACAGCCACTGCATCAAAACCTTTTCCAATGCTACAGCCTTTAAACCACCATTTCAAACTCCATTGGTCTACTGCAGCATCAAGATATTATGTGTAAATCCACTGTTCTACCTCTGCACCAAACTCCATTCTACCGGTGCTTCAAGTCAAAGCATCAAACTCCACTGTTCAACTGGTGTTTCAAGTCACTGCATCAAACTCCGTGTAACTACTGTAGCATTAATCTGCTGCATCAAACTCCAGTGTTCTACTGGCGCATCAAGTTGCCCTTTCAAACTCCTATGTGCTACTACAACATCAAAATGCTGAGTCAAACTCTTATATAGCACTGGAACAAACCACTGCTTATATGTATTACAACTGCTGTGGCATCAAGCAACGGTGTCAAACTTCTTTGTACTACTACTTCAAGTTGGTTTGATATTTTAGCAGAACGTTTGTCACAGCAGTGTCAAAGGGGGGCGTGGCTTGGACGGCAGCGCAATGGCTGCCTGAACGCGTCGCTCTGGCTCACAGAAGAGCGATCAAGGGTGAGATCGGGAGATAAACCGTCATTTCTCGAGACGGAAACCAGTGTCAAAGTCCTTTGTTATGTTATGTTATTATATGTTATTATAGGTCTTCTACAGCGCGCAGCTACTCCAAAGGAGTGTCCCGGCGCTTTGTGCTCCAGACCTAAAAGGAGGGACATATTGAACATAACAATGAAAGGATAAAAAGACAGGACCAAAGATGAAACTAATAGACTCTAGCAAGTAAAGAGCCATGTCTTTAAACTCTTCCTGAAGGCGAGTAAGTTTGATGTAGAACGCAAAGACAAAGGTAGTGAGTTCCACAACTGAGGGGCCAACAACCTAAAAGACCGTCCTCCAATGCGACCTTTCTTTATACGGGGGACTACTGCAAGTGCAAGCGACTCCGATCTTAGAGATCGTGTCGGGAGGTAGAAAGCAAGCCTTTTTTGTAGGTATTGGGCTCCCTTGGCGTGCAAAGCTTTGTGAGCCAGTGTCATGGCCTTGGCCTTCCACCACTAAATCATCAAACTGCTACATACTCCTTAGGACTGCTTTCTTTGAAATGCTGTATCAAACTCCGTGGTAGCTCTGTGAAATCAAGTGACTGCATTAAGCTCCTTTGCCCTGTCAGGTGAGTTTGCATCCCAATGATATGAAGCCCCTGCAACAAACTACATTGAAAGTGCAGCTTGGCGTTGCAACTTGAGAATGAATCTGGCACACTGGTTTCGTGTCACTGAAGTGTGTGCACGAGTTTGGCGCAAGCACATGACACTAACAGCAGGTTAGTAATTTGGGTCATCATGTTGCGATTACAGCGGAGCAAGGGAATCTGATGCTTCAGCTTGAGGTTTTAAAGTGCAGAGAACTTTATCCGATGAGTTTAAAGCAGGAGTGTTGGGAAGGAGTTTGATGCATCTGCTTGATGTTGCAGGAGAGCAACATTCTTTTCATCTGTGCTATAAAGCAGCTGCACAGTACTTTACAATACTTACCCCATTAGGCCATAGAGCGAAAGTTGTTGGCAGGCTGCAATGCTGCTGAAACCTCAAGGCATCCAAACAAATTACTTCAAACCACTAAGCTGTCCATCACCGGCATCAAGCCTGCACATACTGCTGTGATGTGAAACTACTGTGCCAAAACACATTGCTGCATTTATCCCCTCCGAAAAACTGATAACTAGAACCAGAGGGGCGCACTGGACGTCTGAAACAACCTACCCAAAGCAATCCAGACATCGGCTCTAACCCCGCTAAAGCATCCGGCATGTATACTGGCAATCGGTAATGTAAATAAGTATGCCACGCAACTGCCAGACCCCAGACAGCAAGGCCCCGGCCACCGCACGCACAATCCTACCTAAACGCATGTATGCTGTACTGTACACACAGCACAACCGTCTGGCACTATTCACAAGTAACCCCTCTTGCAGGAGTATAGATTTCCACATTCAAGCACCTGAAAGCAAGGGAGCTCTGCAATGTACACAATAAAGAAAAAAAAAGTTTACGGAACTACGTCAAACTCCTGCACACCATCCCAAAAAAATGAAGCTGCTAAACATTGCTGCAAACTGCTCGCTGTCAAAGCACCTGTGGAAAACGGACACACGGCTGTGAACTGAGCCAGCAGGGGCAACTCTAAATTCCACCGTCACTCTTCTGGGGATAACTGCAACTGCTGACACCTCAAACTCACCCTCTTCATTGCAACATCGGGTCGTTGCATCAGCCTTCTTTGATGAAGATGTAAGAGAGGGTTGGCACAAGAGGCTGATGTCACAGCCGCGTGCATGACTATTACACAACTGTAGGGCTCGGAGGGCAGCCACGGACTGATGCAGCCAGGTATTCCAACTCTAACAAGTTTAAAGTAGGTTTGGACACTTTAAAGGGACAGTCTGCCTGTGAACGGATTCTGTGGGTGGCAGCTGGTCAGAGGGACAGGGCGCCGGGGATCACCGGGTTAAAGGGACAGGAAGTAAAACAAGGAAAGGCACGGACAGCGGGAGGGGGGGCTGGTAAGGCTCGGACAGCGGGAGGGGGGCGGGAAAGACTCGGACAGCGGGAAAGACACGGACAGCGGGAGGGGGGGTGGGAAAGGCTCGGACAGCGGGAGGGGGGCGGAAACGGCAAGAAAGGCACTCACCTGGACTTCCTCTGGCGGCGGTCGGCCGCAAAATGACCCAAACAAACGTTGACGAGCAAAAAAAAATAAACCCCGCCCACCGCCGCACTGACGTGACAAAAGGGGCAGGATGAGTAAAAATGGCCGGATCGCCCCCGAATCTGCTCCGCAATTGACGGACAGATCTCTGTTCCAATGGCTAGCCTCCATTTATGGAGCTAGCCAATGGAACAGAGGGGCGGTACTACACACACTACTCTAGAACTAAAGATTTCGCCTTGCGCAGAAAGTCTGCTCCGCAGCCTCTCGGCGAGGCGAAACCTAAAAATGACAAGGAAAGGAGCAAAGGATCCAGTAGAATGGGATGAAGAAAGCATGACAGCATTTACTAAATTACGAGAATGTCTATGTACAGCCCCCGCATTAGGAATGCCTGATTATTCGAAAGAATTTGCACTATTTTGTGATACACAAGACAATTGTGCACTGTCAGTCCTAAATCAAGAGCATGGTTTGACTAGACGTCCAGTAGCATACTTCTCTGCTACTTTGGATCCAGTGGCTGCTGGATTGCCTGGATGTCTGAAAGCGGTAGCTGCAACTTGCATGAGTCTTGAACAGAGCAAATCCATCATTATGGGACATCCTGTAACTGTGTATGTTCCACATGCAGTTGTAATCTTACTGACCAGAACTAAAACCCAGTATCTCACACCTAGTCGGCTGACTAAATACGAGAGGATTCTTGTGGGTGCGGCAAATATAACCATTACTCGGTGTAACATATTGAATCCAGCTACCCTATTACCAGATTCACTAATTGCAGAAGCAAAGGGAGAGGTCGAGCATGACTGCATTGACCTGACTGAGTTTAGTACCAAACCACGTCCAGATATCAAGGAAATGCCCCTGCCTGTAGAAGATTACGAGCTGTTTGTAGATGGCTCATGTCTGAGACATGAGAATGGAGGCTTAAGTGCTGCCTATGCTGTAGTCACAGTATCACGTGCTGTAGAAGCATCCTATCTATTTGGAGTAAAGTCTGCACAAGTAGCCGAATTGATTGCATTGGCAAGAGCCTGTAAAGTAGGGAAAAATAAAAGAGTAACCATATATACTGACAGTCAGTATGGTTACGGGGTTGTGCATGACTTCGGCCAATTATGGCTACAAAGGGAGTTCCTGACTTCTTCAGGTACTCCTATCAGAAATGGAAAAGTGGTACAGGAATTACTGGAAGCAATCCAGTTACCAAAGGAATTGGCGGTGGTCAAGTGTGCTGCTCACAAATCTGGCGATGACAATGTGACAGCAGGTAACCGATATGCTGACCAACTGGCCCAACATTGTGCAAGACATCAAATGTCAGTCAATATCAAATTGGGGGGAAATGGAAACAGCTGCCAACTTATGGTGTTTGAGAATGTGCCAACATGGGAGGAACTGAGAGATTTACAGAATGCAGCAGGACCAAAGGAAAAGAGAAGATGGAGAAAGTTTGGTTGTCAACAGAGGAACGAGGATGGTGTCATTGTTTGCTCTGATGGTATGCCTGTGTTGCCTGACAGCTTGCTTGCTCCTATGACCCGGTTAATACATGGAGATGCACACATTGGTAGAGATGCCATGGTTCGTGTTTTCAAACAGACATGGTTCAACTCGAAATTCAGGAAAGTAGCAGAGGCACTCTGCCAGAGGTGCTTGACATGTCAGCAATACAATGCTGGGAAGAAAACAGTAGTTTCACTGGGGAAAATTGGGAAAGCAGAAGGTCCTTTTATAAGATTACAAATTGATTTTATTCAGTTGCCCCCTTGTAGAGGAATGAGATACGTCCTTGTCATTGTTTGCCTGTTTTCAAAATGGGTAGAGGCTTACCCGGCCAAGAAGAATGATGCCATTACTGTAGCTAAGTTGTTATTACGAGAGCTAATACCTAGGTACGGGGTTCCAGTCACAATTGAATCAGACAGAGGTGGGCATTTTCAGAATGAAATAATTGGTCAGATCTGTGAAGCATTCAAAATTACTCAAAAACTGCACTGTGCATATCGTCCAGAGGCTTCTGGAGTGGTGGAACAACTGAATGGCACTATCAAGTCGAGACTAGGAAAGATGTGTGAATCTACTGGCATGAACTGGATAGAGGCTTTACCTCTTGTCCTAATGGGAATCAGAAGCATTCCAGACCGAAAAACAGGCCTGAGTCCCCATGAGATCCTGATGGGAAGAGTAATGCCGCAAGATTGGGTACCAGGACACAAACTGATGAGCATTTCAGATGATTTGGTACTAGAGTACTGCAAGCAACTGGGTGACCAAGTGCGTTCCATCTCTCACCAGATTGGAGAAGACGCCGTCACCAGGCCAGCAACTCCAGTCCATAATCTGAACCCAGGTGACTGGGTGGTACTAAAGAAACACACCAGTTCAAGTTGCCTTGCACCGAAGTGGGGAAAACCAAGACAAGTGATTCTGGTGACCACAACAGCGGTGAAGTGTGCCGGTGTGCCAAAGTGGATCCATGCCAGCCATACGAAAAAGGTAACTGAAGACGAAGAAACTGACGCTGAAGGTTGTCCAGCTGAGGGGTCTCCAGACGTTGGTCCTGAGGTAGCTGATGACAAACAACCGAGCACCAGTCAAGATGAATGAATACCTGTAATCGACCTGACATTTGATCCCATAAGAACCAGAAGCCAAACATACTCAGACAGAGAGTGGGATAGTGAGGAAGAGACAGGAATAGGAGGAGACAATCAGATTATCGAAATCCATGTCAAATCTGATGAGGAAGAAGATCATATAGGGACAGAACAGGTGATCGACACACCTCCAAGAACTCCTGAGATTGAAAAGGGGCAGATAGAAATTAAGGCGAAAGTTCAAGCGGAAGAAAATCAAAGGTTCGAAGTGCTTGAACAGGATCAGATAGAAATAGACGAATGTGTTCAGGACACAGAAATTGAAACGTCCAAAAGTAAAATCCAACATACACCTGAACAAGGCCAGCTTAGCAACCAGGCAGAAGAAACTGAAATAAGACCTGGGACTAGTCAGATAGAAAGGGAGGAAGCAGAAGTGCCACAACAAAACGAAAATAAAAGAGCATTAGAAGAAAGCCAAACCACAGTGCCAGTTAAAAGATTCAAGAAAAAGAATAGCGAACCAAGGTACATCAAAAGACTGAGACTAAGACTAATACGGTAGAAGAAAAGCTTGAGCAAAGAAAACAAGGCTCCAGTAAAACAGAACAAACTGGAGAGAACTCCAAGCGAAGAAGTGACCGAATAAAAAGGCTGAACGAAAAGTATCGGGATCCTGAATGGACTTACCTGGTGTTGGAGGAATTTGAGGATCTCGATATAAGAGACGAAAGTGATGAAGAATTGACTGCTGACCAGTCTGCCGAAGAAGAAGAACCAACCTGAAGTTGCCCAGTGTAAGCTACCTGTGCAAAGTTACAGAGAGGGGTTGGAAAGCTTCTTTTGAGCGAAAATGTCTGATTCCAATGTGAATGGAAGACCGAGACGAAGTTGTTGTAAAACATGCTGCCAAGTATGTTTATGTAGTGTAGCAATAGTACTGATCCTTTGGATAGGACTAACAGTAACCCTTCCTTCTATGATAAGTAAGAACCCAAGTTTGTACCCAAATAATAATTTACCTGACGACACTGTAGAATCACACACTAGAATTACACCACGAAGAGTAGACACTTTGGACAAACCACTCAGCCTGAAACGGAGACAGTTAGATTTAGAAGCACCAGATGAGGAAGTATTACACTTTAACAAGATTAAGAACAAGACTCATTTAAACGTTTTCGTAAACCTGTTATTGCATTATGTAGAAACTATGGAAATAGACGACTGTTATGTCTGCATGAAGCTACCTACTTCTGTAGCTGAAGGCGTGACTTATCATCACCTGCCCTTAACCTATGGAATTTCCTGTAGTATACTAACTAGCTTATTTTACAAAAGAGGACCTTTACAGTATTACTATTCAAACTATGACGTAACTTTTTCTGAACTTCCTGTTCGAAGAAACCTTAACCCTGTACATACAACTAGAGATGTAGCTAAGTTGATGAGTGATTATTTTCTAACTGTAGGAAAAATTAATATAGATGATGCACATAAAAATAACCTGACCTGTTCTTTACATGAAAAGGAAAAAGAATTTCTGGACATGGTAGAGAAAAGAAGAGAGAGTTTCCAAAAGAAAGCCAAAGACAAGAACCAGAAGGTTCCTAAATGGGCAAAGAGTATAGGGAGCACCCCCAACGGTGGAACTAGTGCTGCTATGCTCTTGGATTTCGAAAAGAAGGGGAAGCTCTGTCTTAAAAGGGAAAAGACTAGTTATTATAACAATGTTTTCATTGGTTCCAGTGAATGTGAACATAATTACAAGGTAATTGGAGGTTGGGGTTTCAAAGATGGGGCAGAGCCTGTGTTTCCTGGAATTTATTTTATTTGTGGGAACAAGGCTTACTTCAAATTGCCCGACCATTGGTACGGGAGTTGCTATTTTGGTATTGTCTTCCCAAAGATATACCATGTGGGGAAAATCACTGGAAGCGCTGAAGAAACTAACCAATTAGTACGCAATAAAAGAGAAACTGCTGGTGAGATTGTAGGAGATATTTTTAGCGCAATAATACCTGCAGTGGGAGTGGTTCTGAACACACACAACAGTAGTAGATCGGTTATCTACCGACACTGCTGGAGGTTTCCTAATGGTCAATACCGAAATGGTTGCGGTCAGATCAATGGTTTTACAGAACAGACTTGCCCTTGATACTCTATTAGCAAAAGAGGGCGAAGTCTGCAGAATGTTGAAAGCGCAACACTGTTGCACTTACATACCTGATAAAAGTGTAGAAATTCAGAGGTATGTAAGGAACATTACTAATTTGGCAAAAGAACTCAAACCACTGGAGGTTGACAGTGCCTGGAAGAGACTTACTGATGGTCTCTCCGCTGTAGGTCATTGGTTTGCTAATTTAGGTAGAAGTTTTTGTTTAAGGTACTGATGCCAATTGCAGGAATAGGTTTTATCATATTCCTCATACTTGTCTGTTGCAAATGTCGCAAACATCAAAAGAAATATACTGTGAACAAGAGAGGAGTGAAATGGAATGTGGATGAACTTGAATTAGAGGAACTGAATAATCAGATTTATAAAAGGGTGAAAAATTCTCACCCTAACAAAGAGACCAAAGAGAAGTTGAATCGAATGTTGGAAGAAATTGAATTGGCCAAAATGTGAAAAGTTGGCATCTGATTCTATTGTTTTGTGATGATAGTAAATATCATCAAAGAGGGGATTGATGGAGCAAGGATTCGCACATTACGCGACTTGCTTGTACTCATGAGCCTCGAATAACTATAATAGATTAATCCAACATGTTTGTCTTACTAATTTCCCCGTTATTTTGACATTTTGGGTGTCCCAGAGACGCTTGCATATGTGTTTATTAACATTAACAACGCTTGTCATTAAAATGGCCGCTACTTGGCTGGGTTTCTTCTGTGCATGCGTTGGTCACACTCTCGTGACGTGACGTACTCGCAGTTCTGGTGGGAAATGTTTGCTCATGCGCAGTACAGCTAAAATGGCCGCTTTGTCTTCTCATATGCTCCGTGCTTGCAAAGCTGCTTTCGCAAAGTTGTTTGTTCCGCATTTATCCTAACGCTATAGTTATTATAAAGTAAGGGGTATAGAGTAGCTATTCATGGTATACAGTGTATTCATGTATTTCTGTGTTTTAATTTGTTCTCGCTTACTTTTCATGTATCGTAACCCTTGGGCCTGGAGGGAGTCCAAACCCCATCTTAGAAATCCCTACTGCGCATGTCATCCTGGCAGAGGGAAGAAAACCTTGTACCAGTGGAACTCAGCCAGCTGGCAGCCACAGTCAAGATGCTCATGAGAAAATAACCTGCGACCCAGCAGAACGAAGCTGAACTGTCCTGCAAATGAAACAATTGTATTTAATTCATTGTATTCTGTAGAACATGTCATGGGAACCCCAAATTCAATAGGCGGTCCCAGAGTATGTAAATTAGGTCTTGTAGAAATGAAATGTGGTTGGTGTGTTGACCTGGCCTACTTGGGGACCAATCGAAATTGGGGATTCTTACACTTGCAACATTTGGGGGGTGGTACACTGACCCGAAAATAGTATAACTAGCCTAGGTTTAGCTAGAGAATTTGTCCGACTTGTCCGAATAGCTGACCTGTCACTGACCCAACGCACTCAATAGGTGATCGATACAGAGTGCTGCGGAGCACTCTGTCCGTAATTTCCATAGACTCAAGCGGGGTTTTGGAAACCTTAAAGTGCTGGCGGAGCACTTTGCTGGGGAATTCGATAAGCCAATCCGAGTTCTGACTGATAGCAGCAGAGAGGGTGGAGCGCAGGCGTTGCTTCCGAACTGCGGGTACTGGTCTTACCTTGGTGGTCCTGTCCTGATCCTAACCTGGTTTTCCTGTCCTGTCCTGGGGTGTCCATTCTGCACCTGCTGGCCTACTGGAGACTGTCCTTCCTTGGGGTTCCTCCTGTCCTTAACTGACCCGTGGCCAGGGTTGGTCTTCACACCGTTCTAGGTAAATATAAGTCTGAGGGAACCCATCTATTTTGCATTCTCCATTTCTTGCTTTGAATAAAATCGTACTTGCATATTGTTCCTTTTTCTTACCTTCCCTTTGCTGACAAATGTTAAAGTCCTACATTGTAGTTGTTATACTAGCATGTTCCAATCTTTCCCCATCCTATAAGCACTGTTCTAAATACTACTCATACAATATATAGATGTTCCTTTTCTTTACCCATCCTTTAGTCGATTCGAGTAATTGCACCGTTTTATTAGTATGGTCCATTCTTACGTTACCTATAGTTCCTCTTCATGGGGAAATATTTCACTGTGAAATTCTAGTATGTTCCTTATTTTTCCCGTCCTTTAGACAACATACCGAGTCTAAACTTTGAAACCTATATTAGTTTGTTCCCTGTTTTTACCTTCCTTTAGAGTCATAAATGGTTGGCTTGATTTA
Source organism: Lissotriton helveticus (assembly GCF_964261635.1). Taxonomy (NCBI): domain Eukaryota; kingdom Metazoa; phylum Chordata; class Amphibia; order Caudata; family Salamandridae; genus Lissotriton; species Lissotriton helveticus. Next base: position 811,040,538 of record NC_136070.1, read on the forward strand.
TTTCCTCTATGGATATGTGCTCTTTGTAATTTTGGTAATTGATAGTTTACTGGCTGTAAACCTCATGCTTTCTGATCTTGATGAAAACTAGATAAAGGTTTTAAACTTCCCGAGTCTGTGATTATTTTATGAGTGCAAATATAGAAAAGGTATTTTTGGTGTCTGCCTTTCTTTTACAGCTAGCTCCCTGATCCATTGTGGTCATAGGTACCCGTAACGGTGGATTGGTAAGTCGGGTACAGTAGGAATAAATAGGAAGGAACAAGGGATACTGGTAGTTAGAGTGTACGGTCACCTGATTAATAAATATGGTAAATTGAAATATATGGGCCCGATACGTATATGGTAAAATTGTTGGTTAGGTGACCTGCGCGCTCTATCCCATAGACCTGGGACTGACCATGCCAATGCAGATGGACTCTCCAGATATTACCACTTACAACATGAAGACTCAACTGGTCAAGGTTAGTAGGGAGGTGGGGGGGGGGTTGTGTAGGAGAGTAGGGTCTGCTTCCTATGGTCGCCCCCACTTTTTGCTGTGATATTCTGGTTTTTCGACTTTAGTGTGGCTGTGGGCCTGCTAATCAGACCCACAGCCCAGCTGTTCTCTCTCTAAACTGATACCATGTACTTTAGGTACATACCTGATTGGGTATTGGGTCACCTCTGTGAGCCCCTGTATAGTGTACCATAGGTACCCAGGGCATAGGTGCATCCAAGGCCCACCAGGGGCTGCAGCATGTATTATGCCACCCCTGGCTGGCCATCCAAACTGACACCACAGGCTGATCACCTTACTTAGATATAGTATATCTGTATCTACCTTAAATATAGACCCATAGTAACCTATAAGTCACTCCTATGGCAGGCCTTAAGAATCCTGGAGGCAAAGTGCTTGGTTTTATGCGAGAGGGTGCCCTAGCATGAGCTGACCCCATCTGCAGCTTTCGGAACCATCTCCTTATAGCTGTTCTATGATATAGCCATACCATATACTCTTAAGTGCATTATAATCCTTGCGGTTAATGCTATGATACGAAACTCTTGGACCTTCGACCGTTCTATTTTGACTAGAAGACTGAAGGCATCTCCCTTGTGGTCAAGGAGTGAACACCCTGTGCAAACAGGCACCACCAGTAACTTGCCGGTTTGCTTGGTCGACGCCCCTAGCCGGAACCCGAAGACTCAGCGACACAGGAACTGTACTTCCAGACTTCTCTGACTCCGATCCACATCCACAGCAAAGCTGAGACCCGTGGCGGACACGAGAGACGTGGGACCGGACACCCTGGACTTCCTGCATTTTATTAACTGCATCGACTCCTGAAGTAACTCACAGTTGTGCATTGGGGTACGAGAAGCCCCAGACCTGAGCGCCATTTGCACCCCAGCTCAGCCCTCCACGCTTCTCGAGTGCCGCGTGGGGACGGCTCCTGCATTTCAGCTCGACGCGTCTTCCCAGTGTCTAGCCCGCTGGCTAGATGACCCTCTGAAGACTTCTTTTTGAATTTACACAGCTGGCCTGGTTGCTCCAGGCTTGCTCCAGCTTCCCTGCAACGGAGAAGCTCCCCAGGCCTTGCTGGTCTGGCTCGAAGCCAATCTTCACTTCCTGCGTGGGTTGCGGTTGCCAAGGCTTGTTGGGTCCAATCCGGATACCGACGCCGCAGTCAGCTAGATCCTTTGTGGGACAGCTCTAATCCAGCTCCTGGTCATCATCGACGCCTCCTGGTCCTCGTGGCTGCAGAGACATGCTTCACCTCTTCACCTGAAATCACCTCGACATCGCCTGGTTCCTTCCTGGTCACTGGCTAGTGACCCAGGCTCTGCTCCCTCTGCTTTCAGGTTCTTCACTACTTCGATCCACCCTTGGATCCACCCGGACACTTTTCATCTAGTCGCCTGCAGCACTTCTTTGTAGATCTCTATTGAAACGATCGACGAAACCCGACATCAAAAGGCACCTATGCACCCGGCTTCCCTGGGTGAGGTAACACGAGTACTCCGGTGCTCCCGTGGGTCTTGACTCTCGAAGTGTCCTATTCTAAAGTGGTTTTGTTGTAGTCCATCCGGAAGTGCCCGAAATCTTTAACTTTATAACTTTTACGTTCCCATTATAAGTCAATGGCAACTCGCTACTGTGTTTAGACACTCCACGTGTCTCCCGTGGGTCTCCTACTTCCTAACCTTTGGTCGTCTAGTGTAGCCCCAGGGATTCTCTAGGCCCTAGGCCGACTCACTGTTTCTGAAGTGGTTCTTATACCACTTACTTAGTAAATGGTTTGTGAGGCCCCTAGGGCATAACTGTATTTGTGCAACTTATAGTATGCTAATTGAGTAACTTGTGCCTGACTTCGATCTCTGACCTCAAAGAGTGCAGAGGGGTTGTGTTAGAAATAAATACATATATATTTGATATATACCTTGTGTAGTGTGCTTTCATTTAGTATTCAAAAGATTATAATTGGTAAAACAAACAGCTTCACATGCTCTTTGGAGTTTAGCCTAAGACTGCTGGTCCATGCTACCACTAGGATAGCTTGTCTATAAGGTTGACTTTACAACCACCATCAATAAGGGTCGTTTAGACTGATGCAAGGTGCCCACTAGAATAGTGGACATCATATGCCAGGCTAACTTCTCACAGGGACAGGCCCGTAGGGCTGGGGCCAAGTCAGTGGGTGTCCTTCTCTGGTTAGCTTCGGCACGGCTGTTCGGTCCTTCTTTTCTTCTTCTGATTTCTTTTCTGAGGAAGCAAGGTTCAGGGGTGCCCCTAAATGCTAGATTTAGGGGCGCTACAGGTAGGTAAAAAGTTGGGACCAATGGGTCCCTTCCCTGGTTGGCTGGGTCCCCTCATCTGCAAGATAGCGGGGACTGAGAGTTGTGTTTCACCTCGCCTCCCCCACCGGAGGGGTGGAGTTGGCAGAGGTGGGCACACCTCCTTCCTCACTTAGTTTTCCTGCCGGTTCTCTTGCCTGAAGTGGGGTCAGAACTGGTGGGGACCAATTGCTGAAGGCAGCAAAAGGCATGGGGAAGCTCACAAAGGCGGCAAGCCTTTAAGCTTCCCCTTCGTGGACCCTGCTCATCTTGGGAGAGGCTTGGCACCTCGTCCCAGGATGTGCACTGTTTCAGGTCCCTGAGAGAAGGAAGTTTCTCAAACCAGGGGTCCAGAAACATGTCTGTAATGTAATGTAATGTAAGCGGATTTGTAGAGCGCGTGGTTACCCAGAGGCGTCCCAGCGCTGAAAGAGCCAAGGTTTCTGAAGGGAAAATACTAGGTTAAGGGCCCTGAGGGAAGAGGAAGGTTTTGAGAAGCTTCCGGAACCGCAAATGACACGCTTCCGCTCGCAGCTTCAGCGGGAGTGAGTTCCACAAGCTCGCTGCATTAACGGAGAATCGACGACCTCCTGTTCGTACCCTCTTCACTCTCGGAATTCTGGCCAGACATTCATGATCAGAGCGAAGGGACCTGTTGGCCTTATAAGGCGAGACTAAGCTCTTCAAAATAGAAGGTCCCTTGCCTTGTAGAGATTTGTGAGCAATGGACAAAGATTTAAACTTTATCCTCTTACTGATAGGCAGCCAATGAAGCAATCTAAGGGCCGGTTTCGCTGAGGACCTTGCCGAAGTACCTGTGCGCAGCCTAGCTGCGGAGTTTGTAATCTGTTGTAATTTATTGATTGTAGCTTCTGGGGCGCCTAAATAAAGGGTGTTGCTGTAGTCCAGCCTTGACAGGATCAACCCTTGAATTAGCAGCTTCCTTGAGAGAGGAGGGAGAAGGGGGAGAACCTTCCGAGCTGAACGAAGTTAGCCAAAACAGATGTCTGGGATGGCAGCTGAAAGCAGCCACTGAGCCTGGACACTAGTGGTAGGTCGTTTTTCAGGGGGCATGTCTAAGATGCCTTCTGTGTGCCTTTTCAATTAAATCCCACACTGGCATCAGTGTGGGTTTAATGTGCTGAGAAGTTTGATACCAAACTTCCCAGTTTTCAGTGCAGCTATTGTGGTGCTGTGGAATTCGTAACGTAAACTCCCAGCACCATATACTCTTAATGGCAGAACTGCACTTACAATGTCTTAAGAATGTACTTAGACACTGTAGGGGTACAGGGCTCATGCACCACTAGTATAGTGCACCCAGCTAGAGGGGTGGCTGATCTATGCGAGGGCAGTGGGTCGTAGGAATGGCACACAGGGATATATGCTATGTCAACTTCACTTTGTTCTGAACCAAAACAAGCAGCCTGCAGGCAGTGTGTGTGTGTGTGGATAAAGGTACAGGGCCTCTAAGGGTGGCACAATAGGTGCTGCAGCCCTTAGGTGCCTTCCCTGGGCACAGTGCTTTGGGTACCTGTGGTGCCAATTACCAGGGACTGACCTGTGGCCATAGAGTGCCAATAGGGTTTAGTTTTTAATACAGTTTTTGGGAAGAACATAGGCCCTGGGTACCTGATTGGCAGGAGCCCTGGACACACTCAGTCAAAGCACATCAGCAATTCAGCAACCAGTGGGGGCAACCATGCAGAAAGAGTGCCCTTTCTCACACCAGCCACCTAGTGTTTTTACTGAAAAGTCTACAAAATCTACCCCAGGACTGACTTTGTTTTTCGAGTCTCCCTGAACCATATCCTGTATCCTTCAATGGTGAGTCAAAAGCCCTCAATTAAGGTGGCCTTTATGAGATCATAATAATTACCATTTACCTCATTCAGTGTCAGGAGCCTATCCCTACACGTTCCTGAGATCAGCTCCCAAAGAGGAGAACAGCAGTGCTTTTTGTTCAGCAGTCTCAGTTTACTGGCCCTCTCAGAGGCTGTAAATCATTTGGTGAGGGCATCACCCCGAGTATTTTGGGACAATCCCTTTAAGGTCGAAACCATCATCCCTATTTAAAATTTTGCTGCCATCAGAGATGGGTCCTAGGCACAACTCAGGTATTTGTTTTTCTATAGCTAAGAGTTTAGCCTCTAATGCTATCTTCTGGGCTAGATTCTGAAGAGCTGCATCTTCAGTGTCCATCTCTTCTGAGACACTACAAGGAGTGCTCCCAGTGGTATTGTGTTCTAAAAGGGTAGCAGTGGAACCAGTATGAACCTCATCCATATCTTGGTCTTCGTCATCTTCTTCCCTTGGGGGACTACTTTAATTTACCAAGGCTTTGTCATTTTTTGCCAGCAACTGCTGCAGATGAGCTTTTGTGGGTTTAGGTCCATTGGCAATTTTCAACGCCTTACAGAGCTCCTTAAGTTGGGGTACTCTAAGGTGCTCATAGGGTGCCATGTTGAGTGCCTGGGAGCCTGGAGCAAACCACTCTTCCTCAGACTCCCTTTGAATTTATTAGAGGGGTGTGGTTTTTGGAACAAGCCAGTCTTCCTCGGACTCCCACAGATTCCCTTTGAATTTATTAGAGGTCGTGACAGCACAAGCAGCAGCGATTGGGGAGCAAGTAAGTCGGCAGTAGTGAGTGTGAGTGTGTTTAACAGAGGCTGGTGGCCGTGCACGACTTTGTACTGAAAACTCATTCAAAGTTACTCAAGGTTACTACAGGATCCAAGGAACAGTGGTTAAAAAGCTGTGAGTTACAGATGTATTAGCTAAACGGAATTACAGCGCTGCTTGTTTGTTTCACCGGAATATCTGCTGATCTTGCCCCAGTTAATATAGGATACAAATTATTGGGGATTGGAGAAAGTAATCAAGGATTATGAGATAAGGAAAAATGCGACAAACACCTCAGAGGAAACCTAAAAAGAGACTGTTAAAAGTAGATCAAAATTCTACTACAGACACAAAGAGAAGTAAAGAAAACTCTTCATCTCAAAAGGAAAAGTTGGTTTCAGCTTTAACATCAATAAGCGATTTTTTTAATTTGGAGGAAAGAACGAGAACCAGAGATTTCAATTTCTCAAGGATCCAATGGCCGCAATCTATACCATAGATGGGGCTCAGGGATTGCCGAGCCCAATAACACCAAAAACACAAGTCAATAAAAGCCAACAGTGGTCAGGATGCCCAAATACAAACACTAAAATAACACAACCCAGCCCTGTAACGGAAATATCTGAACATATAAGAATGCGGGATCATGAAATAAATAAATGTAAATATGACTTAACCAAGGTAAATAAAGATGTTAAAAGTGAGACGGCCAGAATGGATGTTCCACCAAATAAAGCTGTGATAACAACTATAGCGCAGGTGCACCCGTCCAAGGCCCAACTCAAAGATCAGCTCGAACAGCCTGTTCAAAATAAAGATGGGAAATTTGAAGAGTATCTAAAGGATAAAGGAGACCTCGGAGTAGCAAAAAATAAAGAATATAATAAAATTCAATCCGATGAATGGTTTGGTTCCTTCTCCATATCAGATGATATGGACCTCATTAAATCATTGAATTTCAACATAAAATTAAATGAGGATGTATTTACTCAAGAAGGGGTTAAGAGTTCAGCTATAAGTACACCTCAGGTTCAACAAATTGGGGAGGAGGGAGCGGCTGCCTCCACCCCAATTAAATAATTAGTATGTAACGACAAACAGGAGGATAAAAACATCACGCTAAACTCTAGTCCTATGAGTAGTAAACCATTCCGGTCACCCCCAATTACAATCTCTTCAGTGAGTGGAATCGATCTAATTTCAGAACTCCCGTCGCAATCGACTAACTCAGTAAAATGGAGTGACAATCTACTGAGATCTTTACAGCGAGTCATAGATGTATTAAATTTCCAATCGGACAAACTTGATGTTCAAATTGAGTTAATGAATTTGATAGCAACTTATATTGCAGGAATTAACACCAAACTGGATTCATTAACCGGATTGTTCAGTAAGGACAATCAGAGTAAAGCTCCAGGTAGTGGATACCTAGTTAAATCAAATTGTGGATGCAGCCAGATAATCGATAAATTGGCATCTCTTCCTGAAATACTAACGGAAATTCTACATGTCGTCAAGCCAACTGAAAAAATGGCTGATAAGGAACACTCAGATATGATTGATAGAAAAGACGTGAAGAATGACAAGATAATTGTAGAAGTAAAGTCTCAACGCCCCGAATATGATGGAAGTTGTAAAAAAGAAAAAATCAAGGAATCTACTCATCCAGGGGAATTGCAAATTGTCCAGGAATCAATCTCTACACATAACATATCAAATTGTGGATTAACAAAAAGACAACGAAAAAGAGCTCGTAAGGCCCGGCGAAATGTGAGTAAGCAAATTAGTCAAGAATCAAAGCAAAATTATCCAATATTTTCACAATTGTATTGTCAAAAAAGCAATCATCTGTGTAACAAAAACCCCTCCGGGGTCATGGAAGGAGCAATGTCTCTTTCGCAAGATCCAATTGCAAGTTTGAATAAATCCCTCCAAAGTAATATATCTTCATACACACAATCAAGTAATATACACTTACATGAAGACGCCAAACCAATAAAAAGTGATAAAGAGTGCCTTACTGTTGCAAATAAGCAAGACTTCCCAGTAAATTTAAAATCTTCTGTGAGAGACAACATCACGGAACAAAAACAAGAAAAAATTAAGGGTCCCCCAAAAGGATACAAACAAATAATTGTTAATGGGGATAGAACGAATTTGAATTTACGGACTGATGTTAAAACCGTCCCTAATAGACAAGATGGTAAAAATAGAACCGTACATACTTTAACAACTACGTCAACAAAGTGCGTGGAAATTTTCAAGGACCAAAACATGGTTAAAACTCAAGATAAAGTACAAGCAGATCAAAATAAACAAAAATCAGATAGGTGTTTAAAAAACTATTCGGAAAAATACACCGGCCTTTTGAGTGAATATATGGAAAACTCAGATTGGAATGACTTGAAAATTTACATGGATAAAAAGGGACGAGTCTGCGAGTTTTCTAAAAACAAATCTATCCCACAAGACCTTACAAACACGGAAGTAGGTCAAAAAATAGACAAAACTGTAAGTACAATAATGAGTGATGGACAAGAAAATATATTAAAGCAGGAAAGGGAGACCACGGATAACATTGTACAAATTAGAAACAGAGTTGGTAATACTCAGATAGAACAGAATAGTTCCATCCAAACGGGTATTCAACAAAGTAAACCAGGAGTATCAACAAATAAATTGATCTTCGAGCCAGAATATCAAACAAAGGGAAGTTTGGACTCTTTAAATAGGGGAAACCTAATGAGATTATTTAAGGAGATACCAAAACTGTGTAATATTACAACAGCAGATCTCCTGTCGGTGGAATTTTTGCAAAAGGAAAAAGGATCAGAAAAAGAAATTACTCTGACAACTTGGTCCTCAAAGGAATTAACAGCTCTGATTTTCTCTGAAAGGGAAAACTTTGATGCATGGGGTATTGATCTATCATATCCAAAATCTTTAAAATACCCGTTCCCACTTTTACCTGATACAATGATTGCGATTTTACCTGGTAAGGAGATTCGCCCTAAAACTTGTCTAAGGGGAGCTCGAAGTACTACTCCTAAAAACACCGAGCAGGTAAATACCATATTAGAGACAACAAATCAGAACCGAGTTTGTGTAAACCAACCGTCAGAAGGAGTTTATGATTGGTCATGGGTGCCCTATTTCTTAAGCCAAAAACAATCCTGATGAATTTGACAAATCACATGGGTTAAATCCCTCAGTGACACACCCGGATACGCCAAAGGAATACAAAATAAAAATCTGCTCATGGAATATCCACGGGTTTAAAGAAACGGGCCAAGATCTGGATACTCGGTTGTTTTTACAAAGTTTTGACATCATCCTTTTACAGGAAACTTGGAACCTGAATCCTAAACCTATCATTGGATATGTGGAATTCCATGTTCTGGCAGAACAAATTTATAAATATGGGCATCCAAGAGGTGGGTTGTCCATCTTTGTACCAGGAAAATTAGATTGGCAAATGGAAGAACTCGATACGGGTGAAAGCTGGATACAGGTTGTGAAAATGGAAAGCAAGAACTCTGGAAATAAAATGCCCTGGCAGCTGTTGATGTTAAACATATATGTTCATCCAGTTAAAAAGCTGAAAAAAGAAAAGTTTGTATGCCTGAAAAGTTTGTATGCCTGATCAACTTAATCAAGGTTTTACAGAAAAGTTATCAAAATTGTGAGTTGATAATCACAGGTGATTTTAATTCCAACTTAATATGGAACAAGTCAAATAAGAGTTTGCGTCAAAAGGAAACAGAGGCTAATGAATTTAAAAGCGATTTGGACACTTTAGGATTACATATTCTTACTGGGACAAGAAAGGAAGATCAACCGGCAAGGATCACTTTTTTAAGTGGGAAGAACCAATCAATTATTGACTATACTATGGTCAGTAAAGAACTTTTCACCTCAGTGGACGCATTTTTCATACAATCCCGCCCGGAAAGTGACCATTTGCCGCAAATATTGACCATCAATGCAAAGCTGCTTGCAAAAGACAATATATCTGTGTTAACAGCAATCCCGGTAACAAACAATCTGAAGAAATTAAAATGGCGTGGTACAAATGTTGCACAAATAATGGATGCTGCTCAACAATTTATAACCAATGGTGGGGAGCAGTGTACAAAGTCACCAGAAGATTTTTGGGAACAATTAGGAAAGTTTCTTCTAAATAAATTTCCCGTCATACCGGGACGTCGAGGCCAACAAAATGAAATATATGAACCGTGGTTTGATATCAAGCTGCAAAACCTGAAGAGGGAAATTACACGAGAATCGAGAAAAGTATTTATGGCAGTAAGATCTGGAAAATCCGTTATAAACAACAATATTAAAGAAATGAAGGAAAACTTTAAAGAGAAATGTAGAGTGGCAAAAAATAAACGTAAGGAAAAGATCTGGGAAAAATTACTCTGGGCCTGTAAATTACCTAACAGTTGTGACTTCTGGGGCCTAATAAATAAGCTAACCAAAGGAATAGGAATGTCACAAAAAGCGGGAATAAGTGAGAAAAGTTGGGAATTACATATACACAATGTATATAATAATAATATTCATGAGGTGTTGAAGAAATCGGAACCTGGGCCAGACACTCCGCAGGAGGATAAAAATACAAAAATTGGCTTTGACCCCTTTTCAGGGAAAATATCACAACATGAAGAAACTTTAGTTCAGCTCAATAAGGTTCTATATGAAAATAGGTTACATGATTCAATTTATAACAACTCAAACATTTTAATTGACAATAACCGGCTAAAAGAAATAATTAAAAAATTGAAAACAGAAGGAGCAGCAGGGCCTAATGGACTTCCGAATGCAATCTTTAAACACGATGTAGAATTTTGGGCAAATCTTTTCACTCCACTTTTTAATTACTTGCACATACAAAATAAGATCATTAATTCGTGGAAAGGGAGCATTTTTCATCCTATATATAAAAACGGTAATCGCAATGAGCCTAGTAATTATAGGCTCATTGCTTTAATGGATGTTGACGCAAAACTCTATGCCTCCTGCTTATTATTACATCTACAGGACTGGATGGAGGGGAAAGGTTTAATTCCCAAATATCAAACTGGTTTTAGGCAAGGAATGGGCACAAGCACAAACCTGTCAGCGATTGCACTCCCTACAGAGAAAGCAATTTTAAGGAAATCTGGTTTATTTGTATGTTATATTGATTTAAAATCGGCTTTTGACAGGGTTTCACGAGAACGACTATGGTCAAAATTAAAAGGATGGGGGATACCGCAACAACTGATAAACTCTATAATATCCCTCCATAGTGAAACCTGGGCCCGGGTGAAGCTGGGAGATGGTAGTATAGCATCAGCCAAGATAAATATAACAAATGGGCTGAAACAGGGGTGTGTCCTGGCCCCGAGCCTTTTTAATTTGTTCCTTGCAGACCTAGATAACCACTTGTCAAAAGTTAATGGCCTGTAACCTGGGCCCGCCGTCACACCCCGAAGAGGGGCCCCAATTAATCTTATGCAACCCCCCCTCTTTTCTCCACAGCCCCAGCAGCCCCCCGGATGGTCGGGACTGGAAAGATACTGCGATGACGAGGAAGAAGAGGACTGGGGGCCCTTTAAATGGACTGGAAGTCTGATGGAGGAGGAGGAGCCACGCACTCTGATTAAAGGCAGCGTCGACAGTCCACAGGTGTGTTACTACACCGGAGGAGCGGACAGCGTGAAGGAGAGCGGAGAGGCGGGAAGCAGCGAGGAGGAGCGGAGAAGAGAAGCGAGGTGGATAAGCGAGGAGAACGTAGCTGAAGCAGAGAGACCAGAGAGCAGAGGACAGAGTACGGCACCGTCGTCTCAAGACCCCGCGGGACCCGAGGAGACCTCTGGAAGTGCGGAGAGCCGATCAGCAGGACCAGCGAAGCCCGGAGGCCAACCCCACGAGCCGCCCAGCCGTACGCCAGGAGGGATACGGCTAGCCGAGGTACGTGAGCGATTCCTGGGGTGGTGGAAGAAGAAAGGCAGACGCCTTACGTAGAGAAAGTAGTTTCCCTGAAACGTCTGGGTTCCCCTCACCAGCAAACACCCGTTTGATTTTCCCTGTCACGTTTCTATTAAAAAGTGCACCGGGTGCCTCCCTCACATCCCTCTCTATCCCCAACCCCCCTCTGCACCTCGAAGCTGATACACCTGAATACTTACTTGTCCTCTCTTCTGTTTGCTCCCTCGGTGTTCGGCGAGAGCGGACATAACAGAGCCTCCGGAGCCTAGCAGAAGGAGGAGCCCCGTCCGGAGAAGGGAGGAGGGAGTACTCCGGAAGACCAGACAGGAGAGAAGCCGATCTCCACGTAGAGGCTCGACAAGAAAGTCCTGTACCGATACACTGTTGGCAAAAATAAACCAGAATATAACAAAAACTCGCCTCCTACCAATTCCTAGCCCCGAGGTAACATGGCCATCCTCCGAAATTGGCAGAGAATCACATACAGTATCTGCAATATGCAGATGATATAGTGGTCTTAAGCCAAACCCCTATTGGTTTGCAAAGAGTCATCGACCATCTGATTATCTACTTAGACCAACAGGGGCTGGAGCTAAACAGGAAAAAAACTAAGGTGGTGCATTTAGTCGGCCCAAGACCTACAAGAAAATTCAAGTGGTTCGCCAATTGTAAAGAAATAGAGGAAGTGGCAGCTATAAGTATCTGGGTATCAATTTAGGGCGCTGCATGTCCTTTAAAGATCAAAAAAGTGCAATAAGAGCAAAAGCCCAAACTTTAATTTTTGCCTATAAACAGCTCCAATTAAAATTGAGTTGACCATCTTATAGTCATCTTTTAAAAACAATGGCAGCGCAATTACTCCCTGCATTGGCTTACGGACTTGAAATATGGCATGGTCAGGAATCTGGAATTTTAAACGATTTACAAACAAAAGTGTACAAAGCAGTCTTTCATCTTCCAAGAGCAGCGTCACCAGCACAGATTCGCCTGGAATTTGGACTCCAAAATCAGAAATTCCCGAGGCAATCTAATCTGTCTTTGTGAAATTATGTGGGAAATTTCGCTCTTCAGAACACGGCACCCTGAATAATCTATGCTGGTCAGTAATAAAGGCCCAGTTTGATGAAAAAATCCCGTGTTCATGGGGTGAATACCTAAGAATAGCTATCGAAGAACTGGGCATTCAAGAGGCATGGGATAGCAAGATGGAGAGGGTGGCGTTCAACAAAGTGTGCAACGGCTCCGCAAAACAATTATCTTTTTTAGAAGACAACAACACGATGGTAAAAAGGCGACATTCCTTGACAGTGATAAATTCATATGTAAATTTAAAACCTCAAGCCTATCTAGCAGCTCATTTTAATTTATTCCTGAAAAAGAAGTTTATGCTGTATCGGTTTGGGGGATACGAAACAAAGGATTTGCAACCAAGTTGGAAAGGGAAATACGATAATGCAACTTGCAGATTATGTGGATATCACAAGGAGTCCCTTTGTCACATGATGTGTGTCTGTCCAGCAGTTGGTGAAGCAAGAAAATTGATCTTAAAAACCATCCTAACAGAACTTAATATACGTACCTGCAGGCAGACCGTTACCTGTTGGGCAGGGGGGTCATCAAACATCTTAATCTGTAGAGGGGTAAAGCTTTTAAACATGATTGACTCACTTTAAAAAAAGTGGATATTTGAATCAGAAAATACGGTTACTAATGAATTGTAAAATCTCGTATTTATCCAGACGCCATGATGCACTTTATCGTGAATACGGATACTAGATGAGTGGAATAATTTTCCTTTTCTATTTATTAAGATTTAATGATATATATTTTATTTCGAAATTGTTTTTTAACATACTTTGTAGTCAATTTTAAAGTGTTACATGTTATGTTTGTAAAAAACCAAATAAAGATTTTCTTCTTCACAGACATGGTTTTAAAGTAGTTGGGAGATTTCTAAGAACGTACAAACAAGGCCCGATCAGCTATTTTAAAACAATGTACAAAAATCAAAAACTGGAAACAAATGTTTTTAACTAGAGACAATTTTGGATTCTTCTGTGGAGTCACTTCTCAACCAAGTGGTCCAGCAAATGACCGGTCTTCTTTCCGCCAATGCACCCCTAATGTAGGAAGTTGGCTCTTTATGCGATATATCAATAAGTTGATATACTGTGTAAAGAAGCCAGGAGTTCACTTATGAGTTGACCGGGTCTTGCTATGCAAACCTAAAGTGCTCTATTAGGCGGTAGTGTGGGTGAGCAGCCTTATGGTTAACACAGACAAGTGCAAGACATTTGCAAAATATACACAATGATTAATAAATGACAAAACAACTCAAGAAGGAGATCCACACAAATTTATAAAAATAGAAAGTATCTATATATATGTTTAGGCATCAGAGAAAAATCGTTCAGGTAAGTATATTTTTACATACAAATTCTTTTCGCTTTAAAAAGTGGAAACGTAATGTAATTCCGGAGTTCTGCAATGTTATCCTATGTAAGGATGAACAGATTCTGAAAACCAGTACAGTAAATCTACTTATAGTACCATTCTATGGGAGTAAAAGTCAGTGGGGGGCAAGGTCCAAGGCAGTATTAACAGTATACCACAAGCAGCATGAGGGTGGTGGTGTGCAGGCTGCAAATCAGCATTGGGAGCCTATGGTGTTTCAAAGGGGATCGGCCACTATAAAAAGAGGCTGCATGTTTTGGTTGGAAGGCCAGTCAGGTGAACCAAGAGGGGGGGATTCAAGGCTTGCGATGCTCAGGGGCATAGGGACGCCTGGAGTCTTCTTCTCCAATGCCCAGGGTCGACGGATGCAGAGATGTCTTTAGGCATCTGGTTTCCTTACCAGGAGCAGTCACGGTCAAGGGTGCCTGCATGCAGAGGCTGCATGTGACTCCCTCTCCCAGAAAACTGTGCATAGGTAAAAAATGAAAATTGGAATATAGGGCACACGACCCGTGCAAAATAACCGCTCCATATGAGGCTCAAGGAAAATGAGAGATAGGGCTTAGGTGACGGGTTATCACGTAATTGACTGGTACCCAAACTGTCCGACTGATGGGCCATAGTATATAAAACTGTAGCTGCTCTTCCCTTTTAAACATCTTACACCGGAGATAATACAATCTTTCTCCGATGGAATGAAGGCAGTTGCAAGGTGGATGTCCTCCAATTTCCTCCAATGTAACGTTGGAAAAACGGAGGTTATGCTTTTCGGTGATGTAAAGGTCCAATGGTCTCCTGACTGGTGGCCCCCCGATCTGGGACCAGTCCCTGAGCCCAAGGCAGTGATCAAGAATCTGGGGGTCAGATTTGAGCCGGAGCTGACCATGAAACATCATGTCTCCATTACTGTGGGAACATGTTTCCACGTAATAGGTCTCCTCCGGAGGGTTTTTCCTTTCCTCCCTGACCTTCATAGGAGAACTCTGGTTCAGGCTCTGATTATCAGTCGTCTTGATTACTGCAATGGTCTTATGGCAGGAGCTAATGAAGAGGATCTTAACCGCCTACAGGTGGTTCAAAATACAGCTGCAAGGCTGGTGCTTAATGCACCTCCCAGGTCTCCTTCAAGACCTTTACTGCAGACACTACACTGGTTGCCAGTTCGGCAACGAGTGAAGTTTAAGATCGGCTGTATAATCCATAAAGGCCTAAATGACTTGGGACCAGAATATTTGGCAAAAAAATTTGTTCCATACGCTCCTATCCGTACCCTTAGGTCCAGTGAACAGCTTCTGCTAAATATTCCTAAAATTACCAAAGCAAGACAAGGAGGTAGGGCCCTGTCTGTGGTGGGTCCAAGTTTTTGGAACTCCCTCCCGCTTCCTCTAAAACTATGCAGGAACCATCTTGAATTCAGGAAAAGGCTGAAAACCTTTCTGTTCAGCTTATGCTGAACATCTATCCTCGGTTTTCAGATTAGTTCCCTGGTCATAAAGCATATTTTCTGTGGATTTCTGTTTTAGCTCCTCTATTCTTGGTGTCAAAGCGCGGAGATACCCCTTCGGGGGTCTATTCATAGCGCTATACAAACCTATAAATAAATAAATAAATAAATAAATAAATAGTGGGCTGGCCCCAAGTGTTCAGGAGACATAGTAGACGTAGCTGAGATGAAATTCATGTCATTTATTAAGTCCTTAAGAAGTATTTACAGCAAACCCCACCAGGAGCAGCCTGCTAGCTGCTCAGTCCATCTGACAACACTCACACCCGGCACCCAAGCATTCCACTTGTGTCTATCACGCCAACAGTCTACACAGAACACTCACACTTGCTGAGCAGCTAGGGACAAGGTGAAAGGGAACATTACAGCATAACATGAGAATACTACAGAAACTGAAAGTGATTAATAAGAACACAGTGAAAAGTGGCTTAAAGGTCACAAGTGAGTGGCATGCAAAGCTGAGTATGGGAGTTTGCCGCAGAGTCGACCTTGAAATACTTAGAACACATTTATACAAATCAAGCCGTGAGCTCCTAACTTATGGCCAACTGCAGAGATTGGAGAGAGCACCGTAACCGTCGGATACAAGAAATTTTCTCTACAACAGGAACCCCTGTTCAACCCACAAATTTAGGGCCATATGCATCAAAATAGAGTTTTGTGATTCTCAAACTGCGATTTTCAGCGAATCGCAATTTGAGAATCGCAAAATGCAATGTATGTGGGACTCGCTAATAATTTTGCGAATCCCACATATTCCTTATTTGCTAATGGCAAATTGAGATTCGCAAATAAGGAATACCTTCCCATTCATTCCTATGGGCTAGGAGGCCCATAAGAATGAGTGGGAAGGTATTCTCAATGTGTGATTAGCAATTAGAGAATCGCAAATTGAGAATCAATTTCAAGGGTGTCAGAAGGACACCCTGTTGTTCCCCTGAAATGTGCATGTGTGCACTACACGATTCAGAAAAGGGGGTGGTGATGAACAGAGTGTCTGAATTAAGCAGACCACTCTTACCCAGTCCAAAGATCAGGGCTTGATCCATCACCGTTATTTAGCTCACTGCCCCATCCCAGCTTAGAACCTGGCTATATGCAAATTAGTCTGTCCCGGGCCCAGTGCATCATGGGAACAGGGCAGACCAAACTACCAAGCCAATTCTTCACCAGAAAGGAGACAAGCTTCCGGGGACCGGTTTCTGCCATTTCAGGCGTCGTCGGCCCGGCTTGCTTGAATCCTGATGGAGCAGTGAGCAAGGGACTCATGTCTGAGTATACCCTGCCACACCTATAGTGGCCAAAAACGATTCAGAAAAGGGGGTGGTGATGAACATATAGCCAAGTTCTGAGCTGGGATGGTGCAGTGAGCTAAAAAACGGTGATGGATCAAGCCCTGATCTTTGGACTGGGTAAGAGTGGTCTGCTTAATTCAGGCACTCTGTTCATCACCACCCCCTTTTCTGAATCATTTTGTCCACCATAAGCGTGGAAGGGTATACTCAGATGTGAGTCCCTTGCTCATTGCACCATCAGGATTCAAGCAAGCCGGGCCGACGACGCCTGAAATGGCAGAAACCGGTCCCTGGAAGCTTGTTTCCTTCCCAGTATAAGAATTGGCTTGGTAGTTTGGTTTGCCCTGTTCCCATCATGCACTGGGACAGGAACAGACTAATTTGCATATAGCCAAGCTCTGAGCTGGGATGGTGCAGTGAGCTAAAAAACGGTGATGGATCAAGCCCTGATCTTTGGACTGGGTAAGAGTGGCCTGCTTAATTCAGGCACTCTGTTCATCACCACCCCCTTTTCTGAATCCTTCTGTGTGCACTACACGGCACTTAAAAAAATGCAAAATAGTGCATTTTTAAGTGAAATCGCAATTTACCACCAACTTGAAGTTGGTGGTAATTCGCGATTCTTTAAGGCCAACTCGCGCTTTCTTTTGTGCTTCTTACATTGCATTTAAGGAATCGCAATTTGCGATTCTAAATGCAATCGCAAAATCGGGACTCGCTAAATTTGCGATTCCTTATTTTGCATGGGGGTTTTTGTGTGATACATTGCACACTGCTAATTTGCGATCGCAAACGCTGATATTCTGCGAATTTCGGCATTTGCGTTCCCAAATTGGCTTCATAAATATGTCCCCTAATCCTCAATCTGCAAAATATGTCTTTCTGGCCCTAGAAAAAGCACTTAAAAAGGAAACTAACAAATGGTGGTAAGCAGCCAGCCTTAAGAAATATTTAGAAGCAGACTGTTGGACCCGGCCTCGTGGCGTGGTCCTACCCCTCCCGCATGGCGGGCCGGGGACGGCATCGGCCCTCAATCGACCCGCTGTCGCCCCCTTGGCGCTACCCTACCCGAACTCTCGACAAGAGCAGTCACCCTGGCAACCCCCGGCTCTCCCCCCTGGTACACGGCGAACCCTGCGCGCCCCAACTCTGCGGGTCCGGCTACCACTCCGGACTACCCTTTCAGGCCCGACTCCATCTTGGGCCCATCACGTCCCGAGCACATGGCCTCGCCCACGACCCCAGCGAAGCCCCGACATCGAGGCACCAAGATCCCCCCAGGTGGTAGAGTTGCCACTCGACAGATCCCAGAGGAGGGGAGTTTCGATGGCCCTCCAGCCGTCCCCGGACGCCTGGTATCGATCGCCCTCCGGCCTCCCTGGGCGCTGGCTCCACCCCCCTGCTGGGTGTCTGGACACCACCATCCCGGCCCCTCTGACCCCCAGGCGTGAGGGTCCGGACATCAAAGGACTCCAGTCCTATATCTGGGCTAGCCCTGGATTAGGACGGCAGTTGTATCCTGGAGTCGAGAGCCCTGCTGACGCTGTCGCGGCTGACCCCGAGAAGAACTCACTACCCCGAACCTCGAACCCCTGGTTGGAGTCCTGCTGGCGCTGCCGCGGCCCACCTTCGCTGAAACCATCTTGGGGTCCTGCTGGCGCTGCCGCGGCCCACCTTCGCTGAAACCATCTTGGAGTCCTGCTGGCACTGCCACGGCCCACCTTCGCTGAAACCATCTTGGGAGCCTGCTGGCGCTGCCGTGGCCCATCCTCGCCGAATCTGCCTCGAAGCCTGCTGGCACTGCCGCGGCCCCACTTCGTCAAAACCATCTTTGGAGTCCTGCTGGCGCTGCCGCGGCTCGACCTTTCGGAACCCCCCAGCTCGAGGATTGAGAGCTGTGCGCAGGGTATCCCTACGCCCCACAAGTACTGAGACTGTACCGCTACCCTGTTCCCTGTTACGAGACTTTACGGATCCCTCGATCCGCTTGTACATATTGCCGAAGATAACCGACCTTGATTACTGAGAAAGCCTAAGAACTTATCCTCTTGTGTGGTGTCCATTTGTAGTGGTGTGATTGCTCTCCTGTTACAATTCTAGGAGAGGACCCTCACCCAGGAGGCCTCTCGACAACGCTCGGCCACTTCCAGAAGGAGGGGTGGACCTAGGGGTGGTCAGTCAGACATCTTCTGCCTCCCCCGGGATCGCCTTTCTAACACAGACAAGATCCCAAGAGGGCTTCGGATTCTAATATTTCCCCCTGTCGAGACGACTAAACCAGATCAAATCACAAAATGGGAAGAAAACTTGAGGGAAGCTTCCAACAATTTGATCCGCCAAATAATAGATATTGCGGAAGAAGAGCATAGCAAACAAAAAACCGAAGTGGATGGCCTTACGAAGAAAATCAAAGACTCCAATTGGGGGGACATCACTACCAAAAACTATGAGATACTTATTAGAATCATTGATGAATACGAGGAGGATCTGATTCAATTGAAAAATAGGACATTTTGGCTGACCAAATAGACTAACAACTTGGAAGGATCTATACATTTACGAAACGCAATGACAACGTCACTAAAGGAAAACCAACCTCCCTATTACAACAAACACAGGATACAGTCAACAGCTCGTAGGCAGAATCTCCTGGAGCCGAGATTATAGCCATAACAAGTAAAGTGGGCGTGACTATTTTAGAGGAGGTCCTAAGACACCGGTTAGGTTTCCGGAATTCATCAACCCTAGATATCAGAACCCCATTGGAAAACGCACCAAATACATTCTTACGAAATCAACTGGAGGAGTGACAACCAGAGCAAGAAAAAGACAGGAACCTAAACCAAAGAACCCTATAACCTAATGGTCAATATCTTGGGTCAACCCAATACCATCTTACAGGAAGAGATTTTGAATAAGGGACTCTCCTTATGTCCTACTGCCTTTTGGGACCTTACAAAAACCATGATAGACCTTTTCAAATTCATACGGAAGCTCAAATTGACTGCTTTTTTTCACAACAAACCACCCATTTCCAAAGACAGAAGAGCGCCAATCACGAGCCCTCTGACAGTCCATGATTTAGAGAACATACATCTAATAACCACACTCGCGGATGGTTTGGAGGACCAATCCCTGTCCCCACTCGCTTTGGCACAAGAGTTAGGCATTGACACCACCTTGTCTGCCGATAACAATATCTACTCCAAATCCACTTTTTGTCCTCAGCTGCTCAGTGGGAATACCATTGACCTATTTTACATGGCAGTGTCAAAGAACTTAACCATAGAACATAAGAAATATCAGAAAAAGAAATGCTACTTACCCAAAAATCTGAAATACCGCAAAATGACTTCCCTAAAAGAACTTAAGAATCATCCTGCAATCGTGATTAAGGAACCCGACAAAGGGGGCAAGGTGGTACTATTGCATGCAGATGACTACATTGCAGAGGCACAGAGGCAGCTTAGTGACACATCCTGCTACATGGAACTCACCCCTAATTCTAATAAATGAATACTCCAAGATATTTAAAAAGAGTACGAAATCACCAAGGAGACCCGTTATTGCAGGTGTGAACTCCATTTGCTCAAAGATAGGAGAATATATTGATCAGCAACTTCAGCCCTTTATGAAGGACCTCCCCTCATACGCACAGGACACAAAAGACTTCCTACTCAATTTGAACAACATCCCATGGGATAAGGATTGCATACTAACTACCATTGGTGTAGTAAGCCTCTATACCTCAATTTGTCATGAAGATGGAATGGAAGCAGTATGGAGAACACTAGCCACAAAACCTGTGCACTACATGGAATCCAATCAGATGATCTTGGAGATGCTAGACTTCTGTCTTACAAACAATGTATTCTCATTTAATTCAAAGTACTACTTGGGCATGTTCCCCTGCACACTTCTCTGCAAACAAATGATAGGCTTTTAATCTGGCCCTGGCTTTAGCTAACCTAGCATGTGAACCAAGATCTATGCCTGTACTGGGCAGAACAAGTTACAGGGTCTGCCCTGTGATCTGGAGAGGCGCACCAAGTGGCTCCTCAGACTAGGAAGAGTACTATCC
The DNA here is from genome assembly GCF_964261635.1 of Lissotriton helveticus. Classification (NCBI taxonomy): domain Eukaryota; kingdom Metazoa; phylum Chordata; class Amphibia; order Caudata; family Salamandridae; genus Lissotriton; species Lissotriton helveticus. The sequence goes on from NC_136070.1 coordinate 811,061,284, forward strand.
CTGTCCCGAGTGGAGCACATAAAGCAGCGATAGGAGCATACCACATTATGTGATTTATAGTAGTTGAGACCATTTTATCTGTATCTGTCAGAGTTTGGCCTACTGTCCCTTTGGGGTAATGTTCAGCTGTTATGTGAAACCCTGAACTTTTGTCTGCCATCCATGTGTATGTCAAGTGCATGTATGGTGTATCTGTGATAAATAGAAGAGTGTGTGAGAGGGAGGGAGTGTGTGCGTGTGTGTGTGTTTATAGGAGTGTGTGTGTGAATGTGTGTACGGAAGTCAGCAAGATCCATTTTAGGTGTCCCTGGTATAGCGAGGCAGATGGAGGATGGCAACAGCTTCCCCAGACAATGGAAATGTACTGCCTGTATTCATGGGGCTGGAGAGTGTAATATGGAGATAAGGCTACCTTTAGAAATTCCAAGATGTCATTAGCAGGAATCTTTTGTTTAGTTTTTATTTTGAGAGTTTTATATAGCGCGAACAAGATCTTTGCAGATAACAGAGCGCTTTACAAAGGCAGGTGGAGGGTAGGGGAACAAGGGGGCATAGTAGGGAGGTAGATCATCAAGTTCATGTACATAGCAAAAATATTACGTATAGTACAGGTATGAGGTAGCAGGCATAGTTGGAGCGTAGGCCATCAAAACGCTGTAAAAAATACAGAAATAGAGAAACAACTGATATGAGGGAGCAAGGATCTAAGCACTTTAGACTAATATACGTCAAAACACACGTGCATAGGAATATATAGGCAATATCATAACAAAATACTGGTAATACTTGTTCGCAATGTAAATCAAACGAATTGTTCAAGTGTATTTAGCCATAAGGATACTTTTGACTTCTTTCTTAAAAAGAAGGGAGGAAGAGATGAGCCTCGTTTCAGGAGGAAGTGCGTTCCAGATCCTGGGTGCCATTCCAGAGAAGGAGTGTTTGTAAGTTTTTTCCTTCCGGAATCTTCGCGGTTTCAGCAGAAGATTGTTTGTGCTCCTGGTAGTTCTGGACCCACCAGAAATTGTCAACTTATGAGTGAGGTAGCTGGGTGATTTCAGGTGTATAGCCTTGTGCGTCATGCAGGCAATTTTCAGCTGTATTCTGGCTTCAAGAGGCAGCCAGTTCAAGGATTTGAAGTCAGGGGAGATATGCGAATGCTTTTTTGATCCAGTGATGAGTCTTGCAGCCGCATTTAGTGACGCTCTGAGGGGTGCAGTTGTCGTTAGGGGGAGGCCGCAGAGGGCCACGCTGCCGTAGTCTATGCGAGGGATGACTAGAGCTTGTACTGCTGTTTGGAAGTCTTTTGCAGGGAGGAAGGGTTTCAGTTTCCTCAAGGTATTTATTTGGAAGTTCGCCCCCTTAGTAGCCTTGCTGATCTGCTGCTGCATGTTGAGGTTGGTGTCGGGTGTTATGCCTAGGGATTTTGCTGAGTCCACGATGGTCGGTTGGACATTGATTGCTGTTAGGTGCTTAAGCCATGTTTGTGCGGAATATATTTTCGTGGGAGGTGAGATTAGGAGGAACTCAGTCTTCATAGCATTGAGTTTGAGGTGGTTATCGGCCAGCCAAGATTGGGTGCTTCTGATCGTTGAATTCAGACTCAGGATGTCTTTGGGGGATTGTAACTTGAGATATATTTGAGTGTCATCGGCGTACATGTGAAAGTGTGCATTGGATGCTTGTAGCAGGGCGGTGAGAGGTTCCATAACTAGGTTGAACAAAGTAGGGGATAGGCAGGATCCTTGAGGGACACCTAACGATACCGGTACTGGGGAAGACATCAGGTTTTTGCTCTTGAATTTTTGAGACCTGTTGTGTAGAAAGGAAGTGAACCAACGAAGCACAGTCCCAGAGAAGCCCATTCTTGTCTTTAGGAGTTCGAGTAAGTTCTCATGTTTCACTGTGTCGAATGCTGAAGAGAGATCAAGAAGGATGAGGAGGCAGGTATTATTTTGATCTAAGATTTGGATGGCGTCATCAATTATGTGTGTCATAGCGGTTTCAGTACTGTGCCCTGCTCGGAAGCCTGATTGGTGTGGGTTGAGGAGATCAAACTGTTCTATGTGCTTTGTCATTTGTAGTTGGACGCATTTTTCTAAAAGTTTGGCGAGAGTGGGAATGTTGGTAATCGGACGGTAGTTGTTTAGATCAGTGGGGTCGGCTGTTGGTTTCTTCAGTAAAGGTGTAACTTGTCCAACTTTGAGGGAGTTCTTCCTAAACACTTTTTTTATTTTGCAGATGCTAGGTGTTTAAGGTAGAACTACAGTTTTGGTTATTAAGGGTGAGGTATTTTCTACAACAGGCCCACCCTGTCGGTCTGTCTGTCCCAGATAAGTACTTCAGAAAGGTTGATGACAGCTGGGTGCAGAAAACGTTAATTGAGTTCATAATATACGATTGCTTCTACTTGAAAACAGCCCTCCTGTGAGAGTCACCAATTTACACAAAGGCAGAGTCTGAGAAGGATATCTGAAAAAAGAACCAACACAAACCAGTTCAAAAATTTGAGGAAGTAGATTCACATCCCGTCTGGAAGATTAGCATAACCGTAGGGTCTAAACCACCCACTGTATTCCAAACCCAAGTCCCTCTCTACTCCACAGAGTGCCTGAACAGCTGCTGTGTAAACTGGGATGGTGTCTGTCAGTCTCCCACAGATGTAGGGACACAGCCTTAAGTCTGTACTTTCTGCTGAAGAAGCGGAGCTTCTTCCTAGTTCCTATAAGCCTGCCAGCTGAAAGAGGCAAAACAGAGTGGAGACAGACAGCCCAAGAGGCAGCAATAGCTGGAGAAGACAAGCTGTGACACCCGGATCTGCTGCACTGTAACCATCCATCAATTCAGATGACGAGTGGAGGCTGCAACAAAAACGGAAGTCGAGAAACACAGCCATCACATCACCCATCCTGCGAGATCACAGAGCTTCAACCCTGACTAAAGCTAAGCACTGCGCTGCGCTGCGAAGAAGATGAGCACCAAGGATTTTTGACTGCCCAATGTAAACACAGGTAAAAACTAGTGACTGAGTAGAGCACTGAGTAGAGCATCTAAACCCAGTGGGTGAGACCTAATCTGTACATGTGCCAAAGGCATGCCTCCACCACAGAAATAGAGGGACTTTTATGGCTGGGAGGGGAAGCCCTGGCCGAGAATTTAGAGTCATATCAGGAAGGACTCAAGACACCAGTAGCAAACAACCTGAAACTACCAAGGTTATGGCCCAGTATCCCCTGTCTGCCTTGTGGCTCCCTCTTTCCTTCCCCAACAGGGTCCGACAGTCTGGGTCCCCCCTGTGTGGGCTTGTCTATCTGTGTTAGTGCAAGCTTGTGCCTCAACACTGAACTGCATCGGCACAAGTGTCAGAGTGTGGTGTGTGTGTGTAGGAAAGAGACCCTTTTTGACATGGTCACCCCCGCTTCTTGCAACACAAAAAGATGATGGACGGAATGTTGAACATTGTCAAACATTGACCCCCAGTCAAAGATCTGGGTTTAATCCATCGTTATTTTGCTCACCACGCCACCCCAGTTCAGACATAGCCATATGCAAATCAGTCTTGACCCTGTGCCTCATGGGAACAGGCCAGTCCGAACTGCCAGGCCATGTCTTCCCTGGACCGGAATCAAGCATCCTAGGACCAGTTTCTGGGGGTGAATGTTGTTCCAATGTGCAACATTCCGTCCATCATCTTGTGTGTTTCACCCCCGCTTCTTGCCTGGTATTTGAAGCAATTTTGACTGAAGTACAGTGGGTTCCAGCAAACAGGTTCTTTCACTAAAACAAGGTAACTGTTCAATTGCTCATCAATTGGCAAGAAATTTACAACCTCTAAGTCCCTAGCAAATGACACCCCTGCTATCTAGGGTATGGGTACTAAAGAGAGTCCCTAAGGCCTGAAGGATGGATTATGTCACCCTAAAGGACCCACCAGCAAATTCAGACAGCCACATTTTTTGCCCACCCCATTGCCCCCTCAAATGAGGACACTTATGATTGTGCCACATACTCTCCAGATTGTTCAGGTGCAGCAGAAGAGAACCCCCTTGCCACATAGCACCGTGTATTTTGTGGACAGATCCTCCACCATTGATCAAGAAACAGGGGTCAGGTACACAGGAGCCGCAGTAGTTAGGGCCCAAAAGCATGAGTCCTCTGATTCCCTTGACATTGTACAGCAGATTGCATTACCTCCAAATTAATCAGCCAAGTTAGTGGCCCAATGGCCTACGTTGAGGATCGAGGAGTTTGTTTTTTAACGATGCGCGTCGAAAGGGAAACGCGATTGAGACAATACCGTCGAATGGAGAGGGATTGCGCATCGAACCCGATGGCGGAAACAAACAATCTGGAGATGGAGTCAATGCCCATGCACACTATCGTCCTAAGGAGGGGTCACCCACCTCGTGACTACAACAGACTTCCTACAAGACAAAAACAAAGTGCAAACATCCGAACCCAACACCAGATGGCAATCTATGAACAAGTATAAGATCTACATCTCATATGCCTCGAACATAAACATACCACTAAGTGTTGCTTAACAGGAAATGTAGAATGAAAACATGATTCTGATAAAAAAAATTAAGTTGCAGGTCTCGGACGGGCGCATAGATGCACTACTTTTTAGGATTTGCAAAAACCCCTTTTTAAAGTACTAATTGTGAACCGAAAGCGCCTTTAGGGAGAGCTATTTATCAACTAGGTCTGTGGTGCAGTTTCTCAAAAGCAACTGGGTAGGAGGTATAGCAGGACACAAGACTCAAAAACAGTCCAGACGGAATGAAAAGTCAGCCCAAGATATTTGCGATTACAAGTTACAAAGACTTGGTTGTGTACTGCATTGAAAGATTCCAATATCCAAGTAAAAGAAAATGAGAGCCCACACATTTTAGTCAACAGTTAAACATTCTTTGAATTTTAGGGTTAAAATACCATTTCTTCACATCAAGTCTAAAGACAATATGTAGATTAAAGGCTTAGCACTCACCTGACAAAATCTCCTTCAGCCATTCCATATGTAGTTGCCTGTTTATTTAAATCGGACACCTGCTCCTGAGTTATATCATCCACATCCACTTCTACATCTAAAAAAGAAAACAGTTCAATAATAAATACAGAACTAAAGCTAATAGCACAACAGCGGTTAGCAATGCAACAGTGATAATTAGTAGGAAAACTTTGTACTTTATTTTGTGATTTTGCAAAGTGCACACATACCTGTTTGGTGTGCTGGCCCTAGGAAATAACAATGCACTGATGGATGACATAACGGAGGGAAACCCCAGGCCCGAGTGCTAGTGCTATTTCTCTAAAAATAAGGTACAACGGTCAGTTTGTATTACTCACTGTCTGTCTGGCTGTCGCCCTCTGTCTGTCTGGCTGTCGCCCTCTGTCTGTCTGGCTGTCGCCCTCTGTCTGTCTGTCTGTCGCCCTCTGGCTGCCGCCCTCTGGCTGTCGCCCTCTGTCTGTCTGGCTGTCGCCCTCTGTCTGTCTGGCTGTCGCCCTCTGTCTGTCTGGCTGGCTGTCGCCCTCTGTCTGTCTGGCTGGCTGTCGCCCTCTGTCTGTCTGGCTGGCTGTCGCCCTCTGTCTGTCTGGCTGGCTGTCGCCCTCTGTCTGTCTGTCTGGCTGTCGCCCTCTGTCTGGCTGTCTGGCTGTCGCCCTCTGTCTGGCTGTCTGGCTGTCGCCCTCTGTCTGTCTGTCTGGCTGTCGCCCTCGGTCTGTCTGTCTGGCTGTCGCCCTCGGTCTGTCTGTCTGGCTGTCGCCCTTGGTCTGTCTGTCTGGCTGTCTCCCTCGGTCTGTCTGTCTGGCTGTCTCCCTCGGTCTGTCTGGCTGGCTGTCTCCCTCGGTCTGTCTGTCTGGCTGTCTCCCTCGGTCTGTCTGTCTGGCTGTCTCCCTCGGTCTGTCTGTCTGGCTGTCTCCCTCGGTCTGTCTGTCTGACTGTCTCCCTCGGTCTGTCTGTCTGTCTGGCTGTCTCCCTCGGTCTGTCTGTCTGTCTGGCTGTCTCCCTCGGTCTGTCTGTCTGTCTGGCTGTCTCCCTCGGTCTGTCTGTCTGGCTGTCTCCCTCGGTCTGTCTGTCTGGCTGTCTCCCTCGGTCTGTCTGTCTGGCTGTCTCCCTCGGTCTGTCTGGCTGGCTGTCTCCCTCGGTCTGTCTGGCTGTCTGGCTGGCGGTCTCTCTCCCTCGGTCTCTCTCCCTCGGTCTCTCTCCCTCGGTCTCTCTCCCTCGGTCTCTCTCCCTCGGTCTCTCTCCCTCGGTCTCTCTCCCTCGGTCTCTCTCCCTCGGTCTGTCTCACTCTGTCTGTCTCACTCTGTCTGTCTCACTCTGTCTGTCTCACTCTGTCTGTCTCACTCTGTCTGTCTCACTCTGTCTGTCTCACTCTGTCTGTCTCACTCTGTCTGTCTCACTCTGTCAGTCTGTTGCCCTCTGTCCGTCTCTGTCCCTCTGCCTCCCTCCCTCCGCCTCCCCCTCTGTCTCCCCCTCTCTCGGTCTCCCCCTCTCTCGGTCTCCCTCTCTCTCGGTCTCCCTCTCTCTCGGTCTCCCTCTCTCTCGGTCTCCCTCTCTCTCGGTCTCTGTCTCTCTCGGTCTCTGTCTCTCTCGGTCTCCCTCTGTCTCTGTCTCCCTCTCTCTCTGTCTCCCTCTCTCTCTGTCTCCCTCTCTCTCTGTCTCCCTCTCTCTCTGTCTCCCTCTCTCTCTGTCTCCCTCTCTCTCTGTCTCCCTCTCTCTCTGTCTCCCTCTCTCTCTGTCTCCCTCTGTCTCTGTCTCTCTCTGTCTCTGTCTCTCTCTGTCTCCCTATCTCTCTGTCTCCCTCTCTCTCTGTGTCTCCCTCTCTCTCTGTGTCTCCCTCTCTCTCTGTGTCTCCCTATCTCTCTGTGTCTCCCTATCTCTCTGTGTCTCCCTCTCTCTCTGTGTCTCCCTCTCTCTCTGTGTCTCCCTCTCTCTCTGTGTCTCCCTCTCTCTCTGTGTCTCCCTCTCTCTCTGTGTCTCCCTCTCTCTCTGTCTCCCTCTCTCTCTGTCTCCCTCTCTCTCTGTCTCCCTCTCTCTCTGTCTCCCTCTCTCTCTGTCTCCCTCTCTCTCTGTCTCCCTCTCTCTCTGTCTCCCTCTCTCTCTGTCTCCCTCTCTCTCTGTCTCCCTCTCTCTCTGTCTCCCTCTCTCTCTGTCTCCCTCTCTCTCTGTCTCCCTCTCTCTCTGTCTCCCTCTGTCTCTGTCTCTCTCTGTCTCTGTCTCTCTCTGTCTCCCTATCTCTCTGTCTCCCTCTCTCTCTGTGTCTCCCTCTCTCTCTGTGTCTCCCTCTCTCTCTGTCTCCCTCTCTCTCTGTCTCCCTCTCTCTCTGTCTCCCTCTCTCTCTGTCTCCCTCTCTCTCTGTCTCCCTCTCTCTCTGTCTCCCTCTCTCTCTGTCTCCCTCTCTGTCTCCCTCTCTCTCTGTCTCCCTCTCTCTCTGTCTCCCTCTCTCTCTGTCTCCCTCTCTCTCTGTCTCCCTCTCTCTCTGTCTCCCTCTCTCTCTCTGTATCTCCCTCTCTTTCCCCCTCTCTCTGTCTCCCTCCCTCCCTCTGTCTGTCCCTGTCAGCTTCCCTCTGTCTTCCTCTATCTGTTTCGCTGTCTGACTGTCTCCCTCCCTCCGTCGCCCCCTCCCTGTGTCTGTTGCCCCCTGTCTCCCTCCCTCTCGCTCTTTCCCTCCATCTCGCTCTCTCCCTCTCTCTACCGCCCTATCTATCTCCCTCCCCCTGTCTCCCTCCCCCTGTCTCCCTCTCTCCCTCCCTCTCCCGCCCTATCTGTCTCCCTCCCTCTCCCTGTCTCCCTCTGCCTCCCTCCTCCTGTCTCCTTCTCTCTTGGTCTCCCTCTCTCTGTCTCCCACTCTTTCCCTCTCTCTCGGTCTCCCTCCCTCTGTCGCCCCCTTCCTTCTGTCTGTATACCTCGGTTTGTCTCCCTCCTTCTCTCTCCCTCTGTCTCCCTCCTTCTCTCTCCCTCTGTCTCCCTCCCTCCCTCTCTCTCTCCCCTCCCTCCCTCTCTCTCCCCCCCTCCCTCCCTCTTTCCCCCTCCCTCCCTCTCTCCCCCTCCCTCTTTCCCCCTCCCTCTTTCCCCCTCCCTCTTTCCCCCTCCCTCTTTCCCCCTCCGTCGCCCGCCCTGTCTCTCTGTCTCCCGCCCTGTCTCTCTGTCTCCCTCCCTGTCTCTCTGTCTCCCTCCCTGTCTCTCTGTCTCCCTCCCTGTCTCTCTGTCTCCCTCCCTGTCTCTCTGTCTCCCTCCCTGTCTCTCTGTCTCCCTCCCTGTCTCTCTGTCTCCCTCCCTGTCTCTCTGTCTCCCTCCCTGTCTCTCTCCCTGTCTCTCTGTCTCCCTCCCTGTCTCTGTCTGTCTGTCTCCCTGTCTCTCTGTCTCCCTCCCTGTCTCTGTCTGTCTGTCTCCCTGTCTCTGTCTGTCTGTCTCCCTGTCTCTGTCTGTCTGTCTCCCTGTCTCTGTCTGTCTCCGTCCCTCTGTATCCCCTCTGTCTGCCACCCTCTGTCTGCCACCCTCTGTCTGCCACCCTCTGTCTGCCACCCTCTGTCTGCCACCCTCTGTCTGCCACCCTCTGTCTGCCACCCTCTGTCTGCCACCCTCTGTCTGCCACCCTCTGTCTGCCACCCTCTGTCTGCCACCCTCTGTCAAGCGCACCCCCTTGCCCTCCCTGCGAGCCCGTCCAAGTGGGCCATCTGACAAAGAGAAACGTGTACGTCACACTAACCTCTTTCCCAATGGCTGGCCACCGTTTAGCATAAACGATGACGCCGGCCAATGGGAAAGAGGGGCGGGGCTTAAAGCCTGTTACTGAAACCTCCTGAAAACACTAAATCTCGCCAGAGAGACTGCGCATGTGCGTAGCTCTAGGCTTCAACCTAAAACAATATTGTGTGTCTGTATACGCGGAGTGAGAAGTATGTGAAATCTCGAAAAAATTAAGTTTTACATAGCATATGCGGACTTTAGCAGTGCCTTCTGATATAATTTACGTAAATAATGGTTTAAAACAGGGTTGTATACTGGGCCCTTTGTTATTTTCCTTATACTGGTCAGACTTACGCCCTTACTAAGTAAAGCTGTTACCAATAACCCAAAATTAGAATTGAATGAAGTTTGTAGTCTACTGTATGTGGATAACCTGGTTTTAATGTCTCTTACCCAGATTGGTTTGCAGAAACAAATTGATATTTTAGCAACCTTTGCATTTATTCATAAACTCTCAGTTAATAAGAGAAAACCTACAATTATGATAGCAGGTGCAAGAGGTCGTCATTCATCACGTCTTGATTTTTAAAGATGTGCAAGAGCTTGGGATACCAGAGTCTTCGTGCCCAGTCCGGACCCACAAGAATGACTTGAGCCCGGTTGCGCTTGATCTTCAGCACTCTGGGCAGAAGTAGTATACACGAAAAGGAATTTGGAAGACCGCAATTCCACTCGCAACGAAAAGCATTGCCGAGCAAGTGCGACCTTGGAAATTCTAACGGTCAGAACTGCCGACATTGCACGTTCTCTTCAGTGGCGAACAGATCTAACCAAGGCTCTCCCCACTGCTGAAAGAGACCTTTCACCACCTCCAAGTGAAGACGCCATTTGCGATCCATCATGCACCGGCAGCTGAGTTTGTCCGCCCTGGCGTTCAGGGTACCCGCCAGCTGTTGAACCACCAGGGACATGCCCTGCTGTTCCAGCCACTTACAGAGGCAAAGGGCCTCCTGACAGAGGGTCCACAACCCCAGCCCGCCTTGTTTGTTGCAATACTACATGGAAGTAGTGTTGCCCGTGAACACCTGCACTACTCTTCCCTAGACACATGGAAGGAATGCCTTCAGTGAAAGACGAATCGTCCGGAGTTCCAGAAGGTGGAGCCCGGACTCTGCTGGAGACCAGAGGTCTCTGATCTCTGCCTCCGCCATGTGGCTGTCCCACACCAGAAGTGATGCATTTCTCACCATTGTGAACTCTGGGTGGGGAAGGGAGAGGGATCTGCTGTTGACCCAATCCTGGTCCATCAGTCACCTGCAGTTGGTGCGCAGTGCCCTCCGAGATCTGAACGCAATCAGAAAGATTCCCCTGATGTTGTGCCCACTGGAACTTCAAGTCCCACTGCAGAGCCCGCATGTGTCACCTGGCATGATCCAAAAACAGGATGCACGATGCCATTAGGCCAAACTGCCTCAGAGTAATTCTGAAAGAAACCCAGGATAGAGGCTGAAAGACCAGAATCGCTGCTCAGGAGGGTAGACCCGAAACTGCGCTGTGTCCAGAACTACCCAGATGAAAAGGAGCTTCTGAGAGGGAATCGGGTGTGGTTTTGGCATGTTGACAGTGAACCCCAGCGAACAGGAGGTTCGCCGTATTCTGGAGGTGGGAGACGACAGCCTGGGGCAAATTCACCTTCGACCGCCAGTTGTCAAGAAAGGGGAAGACGGGAACCCCTGATCTGCTCAGATGAGCTGCGACCACCGGCATCACTTTCGTGAACACCCAAGGGGCGCTGGTAAGGCCAAAGCGGAGCATGGTGAACTGAAAATGCTTGTGAGATACTGTGAACTGTAGGTAACGCTGGTAGGCATACTGTGAACTGTAGGTAACGCTGGTAGGCAGACAGGACGGGGATGTGAAAATAGGCGTCCTGCAAGTCCAGCGCTACCCTCCAGTCTACAGTGTCGGGAACAGACAGGACCTGAGCCAATGTCCATTTTGAACTTCACCTTCCCGAGGAAGCGGTTGACATTCCTGAGATCCAAGATAGGAAGCAGGCCTTTGTCCTTCTTGGGCACCAGAATGTAGTGGGAATAGCAGCCACGACCTACTTGTGGGGCAGGAACTCACTCGATAGCTCCCTTGGCCAAGAGAGCTGTAAATTCCTGGTGGAGAGGGGCCAAGTGATCCTCCGACATGCAATGGAGTTGGGGTGGCATGGATGGAGAGTAGTCTCGAAGGGGAGGGAGTAGCACCTTCGGACTATCAGCAAAACCCACCTATCCAACGTGATGGTTTGCCAGTAGGGGGAGGTGATGGCGGATTCTGTCGCCCACCAGCAACTGGTGGCCTTGAAAGGTCGGAATATGAGGGCTTGGAGGGTGTTACAAGGCGGGCACTGGTGGACTGGGCCACTCGCTGGCCCCCAGACCCACAACGCTGGGTTCTACATCCCCGGCGGTGCAGAGGCTGAGCAGCTTGCACTGGCCTGTGGCTCTGGGAGGAACGTAGTAGTGCACCCCTTCCGTAGCCACAAAAAGGGCGAAAGGCAGACTACATGGGGTGAGATGTAGTTGCGAGGCCCAAGGACCTGGTCGTAGCCCGAGAATCCTTGAAACGCTCAAGCGCATTGTCTGCCTTGTTGCCAAACAAGCAACGATGAAAAAGGGAATGTCCAAAAGTGTAGATTGGACATCACCCGATAAGCAAGTGGACCTCAGCCAGGCGTAGTGACTCAGAGCTACCGGTGTTTAAACAGTCCTGCCTAGCGCGTCGGCGGTGTCCAGTCTGCAGCAAATGGTGAACTTTGCTGCAGCTCTCCCCGCGTCAACTGCACAGGAGAGTGGGGCCCGGGCCTCCTCCGGGACTGCGACAGCACCTGCTCAACTGTATCCCACACTGTATCACACACAAAGTGAGTGTAACAGCCCAATAGACATGCGGTGTTCACCGACCGCAGTCCCAAGCTGGCAGAAGAAAATCTCTCTTCCCAAGGTGTTCCAGCTTCTTGGATTCCCTATCTGGGGGAGCAGTAGGGAGTGAGCCTTTAGAGGTAGAGGCTTGGACAATCAAGCTCTCAAGGGGAGGGTGTTGGGAGAGGGAAATGGGGTTGCCCGGAGCCAGGCGGTGGGGTCGGGCAATCAGCCTTTCCACAGGAGCACCTGTGCTGGGCTTGGACAAAGTGTCCAGAAGGATATCCGTAAGGGCCTCATTGAATGGCAGCAGGGGCTCTAAAGAGGCCGCCGCTAGTTGAAGCACCTCTGTCAGGTTAGTCTTGACAGCCACTGTAGGAAGCTCAAGGCCCAAGGCCTCAGCAACCCTAAGCAACACCACAGCGTAGGAGGCTCCCTCCTCCATGGCCACGATAGGGGGAGAAAGAATGCCAAGATCAGGAGAAGTGTCAAGACCACTGGCCTCACCCAACTTCTCTCTCCAGTCCGGATATTCAAGTTGGTCTGCAAGCGGGTCAACAGGCCCCTCCCAGTTCTCCTCACCCTCTCCTGACTGCCACTCAGGGCGATAGTGAACACAAGGATAGAAAATTGGCACAAAATTGCTGGCCAGTGTCGGTCCGGCTCCGTACCTAAGTCGAGGTGGAGTACGGGGTCGACGCCGGCCAGGGATCCAACCGGTTTCGGAGGCGGTGTCGTCAATGGATTTGACGCCTGAGGAAGTGTTGTGAGATCGACCAGCACCAATTCGGATTCAGGCTTGTATCCTGGGGGGGCCCCGGGGCCAGAGCCAGCAAAGGCCTGGGACCCCCCCAGCCGAGTCCGCATGGGCCCAAAGGTGCGCCGGCGGAGTCGGGCTGCCCAAAGATGGTGTAGAGCTTTGTAAAATGTACGAAGTTGGGAAGAGTTCGCTCCTGCTGCCAGAAATGGGGGGAAACTCGGACCCCATCCAGCAGGCTCCGTGGGGGGTGCCGAAGGACGACGACTGTCCGCATCCCTTGTCTCAACGGCCGACGGACGGGGAAAAAGCGAAAATTGACGGTGCTTGTTTGCCTTCTTCTTGTGCTTCGACTTACACGAAGACTTCAACGAAGAGTGATGGTGGTGGCTCCGTGACCGGACCCGCGACCTCCCACTCGACCGGGACCTAGAGCGTCGCAGAGTCGACTGTCGTGCCTCCAGAAGCTTTCAGGACCGCTACCGCAAAGACATCGTGACCATGGCCTAGCAGTCGGAGCACTACTTCGGGTCGTGGTCGTGCTCCGGACACCAGAGGCACACAAAATGTGGGTCTGTCCCCGACATCAGCTTGTGGCAGGAGCCATAAGGCATGAAGCCGGTCCGTCGATTTGACATCACTATGCACCATGAGTCAAAGACTCAAAAAGAAGTCGCCAAAAAGTTGAAAAAAATTATCAGTCAAAAAGTGACTAGGGTACCACTCTCTCCTGATCTGCCCTGTCTGGCACGGAATAAGAAAGAATTGACGTCAGCGCGCAAGAGCGGCGTCTAAGTAGATACCGCAACGTCATTCTGGTAATCACAGCGCCAACGATGAACGCAGTCAACCGACGCACCTCTCGACGTGCAGGGGTACTGCTAGAGAAAAAATTCTCCAGATCCAGTCTGACGCATGGGGTTAATTCTAAGGTAAGGAATCCATACAAAATAGTCTGTTTCAGCTACATAAATACATGGATTGAAAAGGACAGGATATGGTTCATGTTTTCTTTTTTCTGTCGGTGTCTTCTACATTTATAAAGAAAATGTATCCGCCCACGTTATTATTTCTAAATACTTAATAGCAAAGCATAAGGAAGCACTTTATAGCTAATTCCACTTACGATAAATATCTCCTATTGTCTGATGAAATTATTTGGATCATTTCTTGTACTATAATTGAGTTGCTAATTGTAGATAGCACCTCACACTCTATTTGTGGTAGTGTGGTCGAGCAGTAAGGCTGTATCAGAGGTTGGTGTTAAGCATTTGTTGTACTCAATCAGCAAATGATATCACACACTCAAAGACTGAACTTCAGACCAATTGGTTTTGTATAAAAATATTCTTTTAGTTATTTTATTTCCTAGGACCAACCAAGACTGGCACAGGTAAGGGATTAGTACTTTGCAGTACTAATACAGTTGGTAAACAGTTTGTATTGCAGTTGTATGTATACTTTTGGTTTGATTACAGTAGAACTACTAGTAATGCAATGCTTTGAAAGATTGTACATATACTTTGTAGTTTAGAAGCATGTAAAGTAGATTACTTTACAGATTACTTTTCTTACACAGTGCAGTATACCTGGATACTGCATTGGGACATTTCCTGTAAACGGGTAAGTAAAAGCATTTTTGTTATTTAGTTACAGTTTTAAAGGGTTTCTTAGATTTTCCAACTCCACACTGAGAAAAGTTTTTGCTTTCTTTGTGTGTGGGGGTCCAGATGTTGTAGCAATATTAGACTCTTTCCTTGCCATGGGTGCATGATGGAATCAGTTGGTACTGTATCTCGTATATAGTGGGTCTTTAGATGAGTGTTTATATTTCTTCCCTGCCCTCAGTGTCACAGCCCGGCACGCTCCTTGAATGCCGCTCTTTCTTGATCCAGGATAATGGGCAGCATTGGGCAAAACTAATTATTTTTTTGCAAAGGCAGCAAGGTTTCTAGGAGGAAGGATGACTGTTTTTCCTCCTCCAGTTGTACTCCACAGTTTTTTTGATGATCTGACCATACATGGCATATCGGTAAAGGCTTCCCTGCATAGCGCTTCGCACTCCGCGCTTTTACATCGCGCTGCATTTTTAAAAACTTACCTTTTGGATATTTGCTTTCTTGTTAGTTGTTTATCCCCTGATTTTATAGCGGGGCTATCCTTCCCTCATACCTGCACTCTAATCGTGGTGACCACCGCTGTTGTAGCGGGTCCGGGTCCCGGGGTGGAGAAAACATCGGCCGCCATCTCTGAGTGGTGTTTTGCCGGGAGGGGGGCGGTGACTACGAGCGGACTAGCGCTCTGTGGGTGTGGATGCTCGCCTACATAAAGCTCCCTTGTGAGCGCAGCGGGAGCGCCTACACAGCGCCGGAGTCACGCCTGAGTCCAGCCCGTCTGCGCCCGTCAGCGTCCCGGAGGCGCTCGGGGCGGCGGGGGGGGGCTCTGACACCAGGTATGTGTTCTACAGGGTCTTCTGTGCTGTGTTATACTTCTGGGGAGCTTCGCGCTCTCTGTAATCCAACCAGTGGCTGTTGCACTGTTTTCCCTGGTCGCCACCGCGGTAAGTCCATCTGCCCGGTTTGTGGCTGGCGCCCCTCCCGCGCTTCGCTATCGCCTCCGCATAATGACATCGCTAGTGCTGGATATCTGTGCATGCTACTAAACACGCGATCGGCGGGTAGACATGCACAGGATATTTACGAGCTTCTGGATACGTTAAGGCCACTCTGACTCATGCTCACCGAGACGTGGTGGGGCGAATTCTCCAATCCAGATGTTGCCATGGCAATTCCGCCTGACTATAACATCTTCAGGAAGGATAGAGCCAAGGGAAGGGGTGGGGGAGTTGCTCTTGTGGTGAGGAAGGGCACGCCTTGTGCTATCTTGCCAGCAGATGACATCCGTGGCTCAGAGAGCCTCGCCTTTTCTATCACCCTGGCACCGCACCAATCAGCTAAGGGGCTATTGGTCTATAGACCGCCTGGTCCATCGGGCACGTTCTTTGAAGATCTTGATTCCGTGCTGCTGGGACTGGCCCTGAAAGCGGAACACTGCATTGTGGCTGGGGATTTCAACTTCCGGTTGGATGATCCGTCGGACCCTGCCGCTATTAAGCTTTCAGAGGCTATGACCCCACTGGGTCTGATCCCTTATTTGCAGGGGCCTACGCACGACAGGGGGCATACCCTGGACCAGGTGTTCTCGTCATCCCCTCTTGAGGGGATAGAGATCACCCCGGTACTGTGGTCAGACCATCTGCTTGCAAAATTTACCATCAAAGGCACAGTTAAAATGGCTGTTGCCTTTTCACAGCAGCAGGGTCGAGTCCATAGGGCTTACCACCTAGTGACCCCTGCGATGCTTGCCCAGGCAGCCTTGGCCCACCCCTGCCCTCTCACAAGCGACTTAGAGAGGGATCTGGATTCCCTGCTTGCGTGGCTGGCAGACAGGATAAATGATCTTGCCCCGGAATGGTCTCCCCGCTCGATACCGAAACGGGTCTCCGCTCCTTGGTTCACCGCAGCACTGTCTGCTACGCGGCAGCAGTGTAAGGTGGCCGAAAGAGCCTGGAGGGCACAAAATGACACAGGGGCTAAGCTGATCTATAAGTCGGCGGTTAAGGCCTATCACCGCGACATCCGCCTGGGGAAAAAAGCCTATTTGGCAGGGAGGATAGAGGCCGCGACCAACTCCTGTAAGGAGATTTTCTCCATTGTGAGAGAATTTACATCCCCACGGTCTAATATCTTGGATGAGAGGCCAGTTGACTCCTGGGCTTTGGATCTGGCTAATTTTTTTACTAGTAAGATCCAACTTATACAGGACTCCTTCCCTGCGGCTGCTCCAGTAGGATTGATTAACTGTGAGGCTAACCTGCCTCCTTTGACCTCGTCAGCTTCGACGTTGGGCGTGTTTCCACCTATTTCTGCCCCTGCCTCTCTAATACTTATGGGCAAGCTTAAATCGGGCTCGCCGCTGGACCCGTGCCCCGCTAAATTTCTGGCAAAAATGGCGGAGGTAATCAACCCACTGGCGAACCCGTTACTGAATCTCTCGCTGAGCCAGGGAGTGGTTCCGCAGGCCTAGAAGCAGGCAATGGTCATCCCGCTGCTAAAGAAGCCTGGTCTGGACCCAAAGGCCCCAGTCAACTATAGGCCTATCTCTCTGTTGCCGGCTCTCACGAAAGTTGTGGAAAAGCACGTTCAATCGGTGCTTTCCAATTTTCTAGAGACAAACGAGATTCTGCATGCCACCCAGTCCAAATCTCAGCACCGAGACCGCGCTCCTTGAGGTTTCAGAAACCATTAAAGGGATTCTGGACACGGGAGGCAGAGCCATGCTGGTGCTGTTGGATTTGTCGGCGGCTTTCGACACCGTCCCCCATGACGGCCTTCTCGCAAGACTCTATGAGATAGGACTGCGGGGGACGGTGCTCGGCTGGTTTTCTTCCTTTCTAGCGGGCCGCCGGCAAACGGTCTGGGCCTCGCCAGATTCCGCCGTGATGCCGCCATTGGGAGTCGGGGTCCCTCAGGGCTCTATTTTGAGCCCGACCCTTTTCAACATCTTTATGGCCCCCTTGGCGGCGCTGGTGGAGTCGTTTGGGGCCCAGATCGTATCCTACGCGGACGACACCCAGCTCCTCTTCTCGTGTAAGAGAGATGGGGACTTTGATGGGGAGAGTATCCGGGATTGCCTTGGGGCTGTTTTTCAATGGTTCCAACTAAACAGCCTCAAGTGCAATTCCGATAAGTCAGAGGTACTCTTCTTTGGGTGTACAACGGAGCCAGATTGGCAGGCTTGGTGGCCCATTAGTATGTTCCCTCCGTCTTGTTCATCCCAAATGGCGAAGAACTTGGGGGTCAAGATGGATAAGGGGCTAACGTTGAAGTCCCAGATCCTTGGGGTCTCGGGTATGTGTTTTGGCCTCCTCAAGATGCTGCGGAGGTTTCTCCCCCTTTTATCTGAGGAGCATAGGAAGCTGACTGTGCAGGCTCTGATCGGCTCTAGGCTAGATTATTCCAACGTTCTTTACCTGGGCCTGCCAGAGTATCTGCTACAGCGGCTTCAAGTGGTGCAGAATGCGGCTGCTAGAGCTGTCTTTGGCTTAAACAGACGTGCCAGTGCAGCTGGTCTGTTGCAGACGCTGCACTGGCTTCCAATCCGCAAACGGATTGCCTTCAAGGCCTTGACTTTGGCCTACAAGGCTCTCCATGCGGTTGGAGCCAAGTACCTCCAAAAGAGACTCGCATTCTACCACCCAGTCCGCTCTTTGAGGTCGGAATCCCTGCTCTTGGCGGTGGTCCCGCGAGTGAAAAAAGCTCGATTGGGAGGTCGATCCTTTGCATTTCTGGCACCACAGTTGTGGAACTCTTTGCCTCTCACACTTCGGGGAGCCACCAGCCTACTTGTTTTTAGAAAAGGTCTTAAAACCTGGTTGTTTAGCCAGTAGGCTATATAAATTCTGTCTGCCCTATTTTATTCCTGCTTTCTTTTAACTGTGTTGTGTTATTGTATGGCAGTCCTCTTTACTCAAAGCGCCGGGACACTCTTTTTGAGTAGCCGCGCGCTATACAAAAATAAATATAACATAACATAACATAACATCTGGAGGTGTAGGCCTCAATGTATAAGAGTCAATCCCCTCCTTAAGTCACACCATGAAAAACCACAGCCCTATTAATAAGTTGGCCAAAACCAATATTGTCATCAGGGGAGATGATTTTAATGGGTATGGCTGTGAGTGTGGAAGGCTTATGGGGCCTACTGGGTCATCGAAGTCCCAGTCATCTTGTGGTACAGGCTGTGGGTCTGTCAACGGATCCATAGGGTCGCACCCTCCCTGTAAATCATCATCATCATTATTTTGTGGTGGTGTATGTGGTGGAGATGGTACAGGCTGTGGTGTAGCTGGGAGAGGAAGTGGATTAGAAGGATGTACAGGAGAAGAAGGATGTATAGGTGAGGTGGCACATTCCTTCTTCACAGGAGTATGTGGTTTCTTGCTGTTGGATGGCACAGCTATAACATGTCCTGTTTTGGGATCAATGAGGATTTTCTTCTGTTTAGGATCGATATAATCCGGATGAAACAGTTCCTCTTCGTCGATAACCGCTTTCGGCGCCGGTTTCTTCGGGTCAGAGCGTGGTTTAATTCTGTGGTCTTTGTCCTTAGGAGTCGTGGAAGAATCATTTGGCGCTGTTTTCGGTTCCGAAGACTTGGGTTTCGAAGCCGAAA
This sequence comes from Lissotriton helveticus, assembly GCF_964261635.1. NCBI lineage: Eukaryota > Metazoa > Chordata > Amphibia > Caudata > Salamandridae > Lissotriton > Lissotriton helveticus. The sequence continues at coordinate 811,079,879 of NC_136070.1, forward strand.
CATGTTGTTTAGGCTTGGAAGTGTTCAGAGCCGGGTTATCACTAGGCTTGGGCAGGCCGGTTTGTCTTTTGGCGTTGACCGAATCGAAACCGGTTTCGGAGTTGAGTGCCCTTTCGGCTTTGGTATCGAAGGCGCCGGTGGTAAGATCACATGTGGTTTACTCGGTACCGAGCTACCGGAAGGCATATATTTTTTCTTTGGAGCCGAGCTCAAAGGCGGAGCTTCTGAAACATGTTTTCGGTCGCGACTGGGGCCCGCAGGCGAAGTCTTGACCAGTGCATTTTGTCAGGTTGGGGTTGGGGCAGTAGCACTCACTTGTTGACCAGGAGAAATGGGGTCATCTGAGTCCTCCGCATCTGCCTCCGACAAGATTTTGAGATCTTCGGAATCTTCTTCAGGGACATCTGGGCCTTCCTCAAAGATGTCCACTGGTTCCGGAGCTGATCTCTGCGCCATGATGTGTTGTCGAGCCCGACGATCACGAATAGTCTTTTACGATCAAAAGGAGGCGCAGGCTTGGCAGCTGGCCTCGTGGTGTTCTGGCGAGAGACACAGGTTACAGACCGTATGATGGTCAATGTGTGGGATATTTGCTCCACATTGGGGGCATTTTTTGAAGGGCGTCCTTTCCATGAGCCGTAGGCCCAGTGGCGTCGAAAACCGCCAGGGCCAGGGTCAACAACCAGAATCGAATAGATGAAGGTCGCGTCGAAGTTTAGATTTGAAGATTTATAGATGTTTTGCGCGTCGAAAAAGTTATGAAAGGAATATGCTACTTACCAGTATGCATCTGTTCTTGGCATGTAGGGCTGCTGACATTTATATCTGTGCATAGATCGCCGCCTAGTGTTGGGTCCGGATGATTGCACATTGTTGTCCTGGAAGAGTCTTCGAAGTATCACGAGATAGCTGGCTCCTCCCCTGGACTACAGTGCGCATGGGCATTCTCTCCATCCTCAGATTGTTTTTCGCCATTGTGGCAGAGATGGAGTATGATACAGTAAGTGATGACCATGCCTGAGAATAATTCTGAGTGCTACAGCTGCGACAGGCACCGGGGAGGAGGGCGGGCGATATAAATGTCAGCAGCCCTACATGCCAAGAACAGATGCATACTGGTAAGTAGCATATTCCGTTCGAGGCATGTGGGCTGTTGAATTTATATCTGTGCATAGAATAAATAGCAGTATCCTCCTTAGCGGCGGTTGCCCGTGCCAGCTGCAGCAGTCTGGAAAAGAGTTCTGAGAACAGCCTGACCTACAGCTGCTTGCTGTTTGGAGTGTACATCCACGCAGTAGTGTTTGGTGAATGTGTGTATGGTGGTCCATGTGGCTGCTCTACATATATCCTCTAGAGGAATGTTACCTAGGAAAGCCATGGATGCCCCTAACTTAAGTGTGGAATGGGAACTGTTAATGTGCGTTTAGCCTTTCGATAGCAGATCTGTATGCACTTAACAATCCATCTGGCTATACCTGAAATCTTTAGTCCTGTCTATGTAATACAGGAGAGCTCTTTTAACATCTAGTGTGTGCAGTGCTCTGTCTGCCACTGAATCAGGATTTGGGAAGAATACTGGCAGTTCAATTGTTTGGTTAATGTGGAACTGTGACACCACCTTAGGCATAAATTTAGGGTTGGTACGCAGCACTACCCTATTAGCATGAATCTGAATGAAAGGCTCCTGAATAGTATTTGTATTTGTATTTGTACTGGGTTTTATATCGCGCCAACTCACCGACAGGTCTCAAAGCGCTACTAACCAAGTGCAGCAACAAGAAGCAAGATGACTATAGAGAGATTCTAGAATACCAGATACTAGGAAGTAAATGCGTCTTTGAAGAGTAGAGTCTTCAAAGACTTCCTGAAGTGGAGGAGGTTGGGCTCTCTACGAAGCACCTCCGGTAGCTTATTCCAGATGATCGGAGCCTGAACTGAAAAAGATCTGCCTCCTTTAGTTGCCAGCTTGAAGCGTGGACAGGACAGCAGGAAGGAACCGGAGGATCGTAGGGCGCGCTTGGGTTTGTATAATTCAAGTCTCTCTTTTATATAGGCTGGCGCCTGTCCATGGATTGCTTTGTGACAGATGCACATGCTCTTAAACTCAACTCTTTGCACCACAGGCAACCAATGAAGCCTGTAGAGCAAGGGGGAAGCATGAGTCCGCCTTGGCACACCAAATATCAGGCGTGCTGCGTCATTCAGAGTAACCTGAAGACGGTTGGATAGATTTTTTGGGAGGCCAAGATATAGCGCATTGCCATAATCGATTCTCGACACTATTGTAGCTGAGACAATGGTTCGCAGCATATTCCATGAGAGTAAAGGAACGAGCTTCCGCAGTTTCCTGATTAGGTGAGGGCTTGCAGCTCACTAACCCGTCTTAGGGATGTGATCGCGACCAGAAAAGCCACTTTCCATGTTAGAAATTGTATTTCACAAGAGTGCAGAGGTTCAAAGGGTGGACCCATTAGTCTGGTGAGAACTATGTTTAGATTCCAGACAGGCGAAGGCGGGTGTCTCGGAGGAATTACCCTTTTGAGTCCTTCCATAAAAGCTTTAATGGCAGGCACTTTGAAAAGGGAAAGGTGTTGTCTGTTCTGCAGATAAGCTGCCATTGCAGCCAAATGTATCCTGATGGAACTATAGGCCAGATTGCATCTGTATAGGTGCAATAAATAACCTATGATGTTTTGTGTTGATGCATCTAGCCAATTTATGTTATTATTGGAACAATAAATGACAGAACGTTTCCATTTTGCCGCATAGCACGCCCAGGTTGTAAGCCGCCTGGCCTCCTTGATGATGTCCATACATTCAGGGGACAGATTCAGGTACCCAAACTCTATGACCTCAGGAGCCATATTGCAAGGCTCAACTGTTGCGGATCTGGGTGCTGAATGTCTCCATGGCTCTGAGTGAGTAGACTGGGAGTGAGTCGCAGTCGCTGGTGGGGCACCACTGAAAGTTCTAGGAACGTGGTGTACCATGCTTGTCTTGCCCACGTTGGAGCAACTAGGATGAGTGTCATGGAGTGCCGCCGCAGTTTGCGCGCTACCAGCGGTATGAGCGGTGCTGGAGGAAAAGCGTACGCAAATCTGTTTGACCAGTTCATCCATATCGCATTGCCCCGAGACTGCGGGTGTGGGAACCTGGCGGCGAAGGTGCGGCATTTTGCGTTTTCTTGTGTGGCAAATAGGTCTATCTCTGGATTACCCCACTGCTGGAAATACGGTTGTAGCACTGAGGGATGTATCTCCCACTCGTGCATTTGATGGCTGTGCCTGCTGAGCAGGTCCGCCATCTGGTTGTCCTTGCCTGGGAGGTGTTCTGCCATGAGGAACATGTTCCTTTGAATGGCCCACTTCCACATGCTCTGTGCTAGTTGTGACAATTGTGGAGAGTGTGTCCCTCCCTGCTTCTGGATGTAATACATAGCAGTCATGTTGTCCGTCCGGATCTGCACGACTTTGTTGCACAAATGCAATTTGAACGCCTTCATTGCCATGAAGATTGCCATCAATTCCAGCAGGTTGATGTGCATCTTTTGCTGCTGCGTCGTCCATAGGCCCTGCACTGTGTAATGGAGGACATGCGCTCCCCAGCCCTGGAGAGATGCGTCCGCCGTCAGCACTATCTGTGGCACAGGCTCTTGGAACGGTCGTCCCCTGCAAAGATTTTGTGTGTTCCACCAATGCAGAGAGTTGTATGCACGACCGGTCACCAACACTAAGGCCTTTAGTTGTCCCTGAGCCTGGTTTCACTGTCGTGCCAAGCACTCCTGAAGCGGACGCATGTGCAGCCTCGCGTGTGGGACTATAAAGATGCAGGAGGCCATCATGCCTATCAGCTGCATAAACACTTGCGCTGGGAGTGAGTGTTGGGGCCTGAATTTTTGAATCAGCACTTGCATGCTGTTGACTCTTGCTGAGTTTGGCTGTGCTGTTGCTGTCAGAGTGTTTATATCTGCGCCTAAGTACTGTTGAAGATGCGCGGGTTGAAGATGAGATTTCTGGTCATTTAGTGAAAAACCTAGACTGTGTAGGAGGTGACTTGTGCGGGACATGTGGCTGGCACATTGCTGGGCCGACTTCGCTTGGATAAGCCAGTCGTCCAGATAAGGATAGACATGGATGTGTTGTCTCCGAAGGTGCGCAGCTACTGTTGCTAAGCACTTGGTAAACACTCTGGGGGCTGTAGTGATTCCGAAAGGCAGGACCTTGAACTGGTAATGCAGGTTGTTTATGGTGAACCTGAGATATTTCCTGTGACTGGTGTGAATGTGAATGTGGAAATATGCATCCTTTAGGTCTAGGGTTGCTAGGAAGTCCCCCTGACTGAGCAATGGTAGAGCTTGCTGCAAAGTGAGCATGTGAAAACGTTCTGACAGGATGTATTGGTTCAGGGGTCTGAGGTCTAGAATGGGCCTGAGAGACCCGTCCTTTTTTGGTATTAAGAAGTACAGAGAGTACACCCCTGTACCCTGTTGTTCTAAAGGCACGAGTTCCATGGCCCCTTTTTGCAGCATGGAGATGACTTCTTGCTGCAATAAGTGCATGTGCTCTGCGGACATAGGACGGTGCCTTGGGGGTATGTTGGGTGGAGTGGAGGGTAGTTCTAGACAATATCCGTATTGTATAAGCTGTCTCACCCACCTGTCTGTGGTAATGCCTTCCCAGACTGGCAGGAACTGCTGAAGTCTTCCCCCGACCGGTGTTATATGGTCTGGGGGCAGTGACAAGACGTCACTGTTTATTGGTGGCGGAGGATCTGGCATTATTATTTCCCCGTCCTCTGCCTTTGGTGCTGTTCCCACGGTATCCACCCCTATTGTTCTTGTTATAGGTGGTTTGTGTGCCTCCTTTATTGTATTGTGCTTGCTGCGATGTTTGTCCCCTAGAAGCTCCCCTGTTACCGGAGCGACGAAAGGAACCGCCCCTGAACTGTTGTGACTGTAGAGCTCCCATGGACTTGGCAGTTTCCGTGTCTTTTTTAATTTTTTCTTGGGTCGTGTCTACATCAGGACCAAATAGAAAGTCAGGGTTAACTGGCTGATGAAGCAGAGTTGTTTGGATTTCTGACTTGAAACCAGATATGCGGAGCCAGGCATGCCTTCTGAGCATCACACTAGTGTTGATGGCCCTAGCTGCTGTGTCAGCTGCATCCAACGCACATTTAATGGATGCGTTTGAGATTAGCTTCCCCTCCTGTATCAGCATTTCTGCTCCCTCCTTGTAAGCATCAGGCAGGTGTTGCAGTAGCTGCTCTAACGTGTCGTAATGAGCCCTATCATATCTGGCTAATAGGGCCTGTGTATTTGAGATTCTCCAAATATTAGCCGCTTGAGCTGCTACACGTTTGCCAGAAGCTTCCAAGATCTTGGATTCTTTGTCCGGAGGAGGAGCATCACCACTGGTCTGAGAGTTCGCTCTCTTACGAGCATTAGCCACCACCAAGGAGTCCAACGGGAGCTGGCCTTTGATATACGTAGGGTCCACAGGCGCAGGCCGGTACTTCTTTTCAATCCTGGGGTTCACAACCCTTGCCTTTGTTGGTTCTTTAAAGATGTCACTAGCGTGTTTGAGCACACCTTTAAGCATAGGCAACGTCTTCGCTGATCTTTCTGAAGTCGAGAAGGTATCAAACAGAAAGTCTTCCTCTACTGGGTCAGCGTGCATATCCACATCATGGTTAAGGGCTGCCCTCTCAATCAATGCGTTAAACGCAGCAGTATCCTCATTAGGTGATGTTTTGACCACATAGGACTGAATGTCAGGCGCGGTGTGTGGCTCATCAGGGTTAACAGGGTCAGTCCATGGTTGGGACTCCTCTTGATCCGTGTCAATAGGATAATTAAACTGTTCTTCATTGTACCCTTCCTCTACATCTTCAGTGGCATGTGTGGGAGAATAGGTACAGTCTTGTCCAAAGGGCTGTATAGGTTCAAAAAGAGTAGGGTAGGTGGCAAAGTCCCTCTTCTTTTTGAGTGGAATTTTGTATGACTCCATAGGATGTTCTGGAATGATTTTCCTTTTGTAAATTGTCAGTCTTCCAGACTCGGAGTCGATGAATAGTTTGGACTGATTATCATAGGATGGCGCCTGGAACTGAACGTCCTCCTCCATGGGCTGAGCTTGTGAGGCCTCCGACAACGATTTCGATGCGTCAGTGCCCTTTTGGAGCCGGACCGCCTTAGGTTGTGCGGTTGGGGGCAGTCCGTACTTTATCGACGCCGTAAGCATTGAAGACGGACTGACCTGCTTCGAGGGAGGCGTTGATTTCGATCCGACCGACTTCGACTGATCAGCATGTTGTTTATGGCCATGCGTCGACTTGAGCTGTTGGTGCGCAGCAGGTACGCTCCTTTGCTTCGACTTGATATGTTCTTTCGGGTCGATTTTGGTTTTCGACTCGAAGGCCTTGACCATTAGTGGCTTCCAAAGCTTCGGATCGAGGGTCTTTTGAGTCTTGAATCCTCTGGTAGCGTCGCCATCTTTGGACCCTGACGTCGACGACGTGAGCGTGACGTGCTTGACTGTAGAGACGGGCTTAGTCGCTCCGAACTTCAGGTCGACACCCCCTTTCGACCCCGAGGGGTCGATGACACTTTTGACTTGGTCGGTTCCGAAGTCGTCGATCCGATGACTGTTTTCACCAGTTTCGGTTTCGATTTAGTCTCCTTCGGTTTCGATTTTTCCACTGATTGTGGTTGATCGACCGATGGCTCTTTCGAAATGTTCTTAGCCGGGCCTGGAAGCGGGGCTATAGAACGTGGATGAAGATCTTGGCTAATGCCTTCCGGCGATGCCTCGACCTGAGCCGTGGAAGGTACAGAGTCTTTATTGGGCCCCGCTACTGCGGTTGGGCCTTGCTCATCGCTTGAGTCGTCGCCGACGGCTCCGATGGCTTGTGCGTCGTCTCCTACCTCGACGATGTCTTCATCATGGACGTAGATTTCTCCTTCGTCCTCATCATAGTTCGAGTTTTGATCCGACGCGGGATCCGACTGTTGATCAGGATCCTCTTCTTCAACACCCTCATCGTCGCCAGCCTCGAAGATGTCCTCCGGGTCGGGCGCTGACTCCCGTGCCGCACGTCGAAGCCGAAGAGTTTTCTTCGACCTGAATCGAGAACAGGCCATGCAGCTGGCCTCGTCGTGGTCCGGTGATAGACATTTATTGCACACCGGGTGCACATCGATGTGAGGGTATTTGAAGTTGCAAACGGGACATCGTTTGAATGGACTCCGTTACATCGTCGATCGTGGATGGGGCCTTTGGTGTCGAAAGGCAAGCGGCCTTCGACGTCCGGCTCGAAGAACTGGAACAAGTACGAGGCACCGAACGAAAGACAATACCGACGCCCCGAAGGCCTTTAGGCCTCGTCAAAAAGTTTTTATATTGAATATGCTACTTACTAGTATGCATCTGTTCTTGGCATGTAGGGCTGCTAACATTCATATCTTAGCATTAGATCGCCGCCTAGTGTTGGGTCCGGATGATCGCACATTGTTGTCCTGGAAGAGTCTTCGAAGTATCCTGAGATAGGTGGCTCCTCCCCTGGACTACAGTGCGCATGGGCATCGGCTCCATCCCCAGATTGTTTTTAGCCATTGTGGCAGAGATGGAGTGTAAAGTGTAAGGATGTCCATGCTAATGATTGAATGCAAGAGTATGTCTGCAGCTGCGACAGGCACCGGGGAGGAGGGTGGGCGATATGAATGTTAGCAGCCCTACATGCCAAGAACAGATGCATACTGGTAAGTAGCATATTCAGTTCGAGGCATGTGGGCTGCTAAATTCATATCTTAGCATAGAATATATAGCAGTCCCTCCATTAGCGGCGGTTGCCCGTGCCAGCTGCAGAAACCTGAAAAAGTGTCTTGAGAACAGCCTGCCCAACAGCTGCTTGCTGTTTGGAATGCACATCAACACAGTAGTGTTCTGTAAAGGTATGTGGTGTAACCCATGTGGCTGCTCTGCAAATATCTTCTAAAGGAATGTTTCCAAGGAAAGCCATGGATGCCCCCAATTTGCAAGTGGAGTGCGCCCTTGGGGGTATTGTTAAGGTGCGTTTGGCCTTTTGATAGCAGATCTGGATGCACTTAACAATCCATCTGGCTATTCCTGCTTTGGAAATAGGGTTGCCCTTGTGCTGTGGCGAAAAGGCAACAAAAAGTTGTTTTGATTTCCTAAAGTGTTGTGTCCTGTCAATGTAGTACATCAACGCCCTCCTAACGTCCAAGGTGTGGAGCATTCTTTCCGCCACCGTTTGTGGGTTTTGGAAGAATGCAGGCAAGTCAATAGTTTGGTTGAGATGAAACTGTGACACCACCTTCGGAAGGAATTTGGGGTTAGTACGTAGTACCACCCTATTTGGATGAATTTGTATGAGTGGCTCTTGGATTGTGAGCGCTTGCAGCTCACTGACGCGTCTCAGTGACGTGATAGCGATAAGGAAAGCCACTTTCCATGTTAGGAACTGGAGCTCACACGAGTGTAGTGGCTCAAAAGGTGGGCCCATCAGCCTGGTGAGGACCACGTTGAGGTTCCACACCGGAGCTGGTGGTGTTCGGGGGGGGAATGACTCGTTTCAGACCCTCAAGGAAGGCCTTAATGGCAGGCACTCTGAAGACAGAGAGATGCTGCCTGTTCTGAAGATAAGCTGCTATGGCGGATAGATGTATCCGAATAGAAGTGTACGCTAGATTGCACTTGTAAAGGTGTAACAGATAGCAAATGATGTTAGGGATAGATGCATCTAGCGGGTTTATGTTATTGGCTGTACAGTGAATGACGAAACGCTTCCATTTTGCAGCATAGCACGTTCTGGTAGTCGGCTTCCTTGCCTCCTTGATAATGTCCATGCATTCCGGAGGTAGGTGGAGGTAGCCAAACTCTAGGACTTCAGGAGCCAGATCGCCAGGTTGAGCTGTTGCGGATCTGGATGCTGAATGTCTCCATGGTTCTGCGTCAAAAGCTTGGGCGTTAGGCGCAGCCTTTGATGCGGCACCACTGAGAGCTCCAGAAACGTGGTGTACCATGCTTGGCGCGCCCACGTTGGAGCAACTAGGATGAGTGTCATCGAGTGCTGCCGTAGTTTTCTTGCCACCAGCGGTATCAGAGGTGTTGGTGGAAAAGCGTACGCAAATTTGCCTGACCAGTTCATCCATATCGCATTGCCCTGCGACTGTGGGTGAGGGAACCTGGCGGCAAAGTGTTGGCATTTTGCGTTTTCGTTTGTGGCAAACAGGTCTATCTCCGGATGACCCCACTGCTGGAAGTAAGGGTGGAGTACTGATGGGTGTAACTCCCACTCGTGCATTTGATGGCTGTATCTGCTGAGCAGATCCGCCATCTGATTGTCCTTGCCCGGGAGGTGTTCTGCCATGAGGAAAATGTTCCTTTGAATGGCCCACTTCCACATGCTCTGAGCCAGAAGAGACAGCTGTGGCGAGTGGGTGCCTCCCTGCTTTTGAATGTAGTACATCGCTGTCATGTTGTCCGTCCGGACTAACACTACCTTGTTGCACAGATGTACATTGAAGGACTTGTGCGCCATGAAGATTGCCATCAGTTCTAGATAGTTGATGTGCATCTTCTGTTGCTGCGTCGTCCATAGTCCCTGCACTGTGTAAGTGAGCAGATGAGCTCCCCATCCCTGGAGAGATGCGTCCGTTGTCAGGATAATCTGTGGCACTGGCTCTTGGAACAGTCGGCCCTTGCAAACGTTGTGTGGATTCCACCAATGCAGAGAGTTGTACGCCCGACTGGTAACCAACACTAGGTCTGTCAATTGTCCCTGAGCCTGTGTCCACTGATTTGCTAAGCACTCCTGGAGCGGGCGCATATGCAAACGTGCGTGAGGGACTATGAAGATGCAGGAGGCCATCATGCCAATCAACTGCATGAACACTCTCGCTGGAAGCGAGTGCTGTGGTTTGAACTTTTTGATTAGAGACTGCATGCTGTCTATCCTGACCTGGTTTGGCTGAGCCATGGCCGTTAGGGTATTGATTGTTGCGCCCAGAAACTGCCGGACGTGTGCCGGCTGAAGGTGCGACTTTGGGTAGTTCAGCGAGAAGCCCAGATTGTGAAGGAGGTGAATGGTAGTCGACATGTCCGCGGCGCACTGTTGTTCCGACTTGGCTTGAACGAGCCAGTCGTCTAGGTAGGGGTAGACATGGATGTTCTGCCTCCTGAGGTGCGCCGCCACCGTCGCCAGACACTTGGTAAACACTCTTGGGGCGGTGGTCACTCCGAAGGGTAGGACTTTGAACTGATAATGCCTGCCTTGGATGGTGAACCTGAGATATTTCCTGTGGGACGGGTGTAGTGGTATGTGGAAATAAGCATCCTTGAGGTCTAAGGTTGCCAAGAAGTCCCCTTGGTTTAACAAGGGAAGAATCTGTTGCAGTGTAAGCATATGGAAATGTTCTGACAATATATACAGGTTGAGGGGACGCAGATCTAGAATGGGTCTGAGAGATCCGTCCTTCTTTGGAATAAGGAAGTACAGGGAATATACCCCTGTGCCTTCCTCCTCCACTGGCACGAGCTCGATTGCGCCTTTTTGCAGCATCACCACTACTTCCTGCTGCAATAAGTGCAAGTGCTCTGCGGACATAGGCCGTTGCCTTGGTGGAATGTTGGGTGGAGTGGACTTTAACTCTAGACAATAACCGTACTGGACAAGTTTTCGCACCCACCTGTCTGTGGTGATGTTTGTCCAGACTGGCAGGAACTGCTGGAGTCTCCCCCCGACAGGTGTTAAATGGTCAGGGGGCAGTGACAGAGAGTCACTGTTTGTTTGGGGCAGAGGAACGGGTGTTGTTGTTTCCTCTGGTGCTGTTTCCGCGATAACCCCCTTTATTCTGCTTGGGGTACGAGGACTGTGCTCCACCTCTATTGAACTGAGATTGTTGACCCATCTGTCCTCGGGTGACTCCACGTGCACCTGAGCGATGAAAATTGTTGCCCCGGAATTGTTGTGACTGAAGGGCCCCCATAGATTTAGCTTGTCTTTTTTAATCTTTTCGAGGGTGGTGTCAACATCAGGAACAAACAGTCTATCAGGATTGACGGGCTGGTTTAGTATTGTAGTTTGAATGTCCGGTTTAAACCCTGATATGCGTAGCCACGCTTGTCGTCTCAGCATGACGCTAGTGTTAATGGCCCGTGCTGCTGTGTCTGCGGCATCAAGTGCACACGTTATGGCTGCGTTGGAGATGAGTTTTCCCTCCTCTATAAGCAGTTTGGTACCCTCTTGAAACTGCGGAGGCAAGTGTTGTAAAACTTGTTCTAGGGTGTCATAATGCGCCCTATCATAACGTGCCAATAGCGCCTGTGTGTTTGCAATACGCCAGAAATTGGCCGCTTGCGCAGCTACTCTTTTGCCCCCTGCCTCAAGCACTTTAGACTCCTTGTCTGGGGGAGGAGCTTCACCCGTTGTCTGGGAGTTTGCCCTCTTGCGGGCATTTGCGACCACAAGAGTCTAGTGGCAACTGTCCCCGAATGTATGCAGGGTCCGCAGGTGCTGGTCTGTATTTTTTCTCGATGCGTGGATTGACCACCCTCGCCCTAGTGGGCTCTTTAAAGATGTCTGCAGCATGTTTAAGGACACCTTTGAGCATAGGCAGTGTCTTTACTGTTCGTTCAGAGACTGAAAAAGTATCAAACAGGAAATCTTCCTCCACTGGGTCAGCATGCATGTCCACATCATGATTAGCAGCTGCCCGTTCAATGAGTGCATGAAAACCTGCAGAGTCTTCTGTTGGGGATGCACGTGCACTGAAAGGCTCTGGGTCCTGCCCCACATTCTGTATCCCTTGGTCACCTATATCATCATAGGAATCCTGCTGTGCATCTGGTTCATTGTTGGGAAAAGTGTACTGGTCATCTTCTCCATATCCCTCCCCCTCAGAGTGGTCAGGGGAAGGTGTTGGGCTCCTTCTAGGAGGAGGCTGGATAGGTTCAATGAGGGCTGGAGCGTCCTGTGCAAGCCTCTTCTTCTTTAGAGGGATAACATAGGAGTCTACTGGTTGGGAAGTGATTTTCCTCTTGTAAAGGGTCAACTTGCCAGTGTCTGCGTCGATAAAACGCTCAGAATCGTCTCCTGCGCCGATTTGTCGACCTGATATTCCCCCAGACGTGGACGACTCCGATGCCTTTGGCGCCGTCTTTGGCGCAAAGGCCTTTGGTGCTTCCTTCGGTGGGAGAAGGAAGAGAAGTTTGCCAGCAGACTTTGCCGGTATGTCCATGGGCGTCTGATGAGACTGCGCCGGCGTCGCAGAGGACTTGTCTCGAATTCTCTGGAGCGAAGTGGCGATGAGGGATGCGTCAGTCACAGCGGCACTTGGCGCCGACGAGGAGGCCTTCACCTTGCCTTCGGATCCGACGTCTTGTGGGCCCTTTGGAGTTTTAGACGTAGATGCTGCAGCTGTAGACGCAGAGTCTTTGGACCGATGTGTAGAGCTTCCACTTTTCGATCCGTGTGATTTTGCAGGCTCCGTCTCAACCCCGCGTCCGACTAACGACGTTCCAGTCGGTACCGGAGTCTTGTCGCTTGCTTTGGCGGACTTTGACGGCGTCGGACCGGTGGACCCGTGCCGGACGACCTTCTTAGAGGATGCCTCCTCTGCCGATGACTTCGGCACTGTCGAATCGACAGTCTTCTTCGACTTCTGTGGACCGGATGCCGACGGAGTCGATGAGGTAGCAGGCTTTGGTGTTTTAGGTTGGACGACCGCCATCTTAGGTACACTCGAATCCGTTAGTTTCGGTTTTGTTTTCGGGTCGGCCATTTTAGGTGTAGTCGATACCGTTGGTTTTAGTTTCGGTTTCGATACGGGCTGCGTAGCAAGTATGTCCGTGGCCGGGCCTGAAGGCGGGGCCGTGGCTTGCGGTACGGGGTCTTGGGTAAGGCCGAGTGGCGATCCCGTGACCCGACCCTGATCCGTGTAACCTTCGGGGCATAGCTCATCCTCCGAGCTATCTTCCGCGGCCCCATAAACTTCCTCGACGTCCCCTACCTCGTCGACGTATTCAAGGCCTTGACCCACGACTCCATCGTCGTCTTCTGGATCCGCCTCGACCTCCGTCTCGGGCGGGGAGATTTGAAGATGATGGCTTAGGGCCTCTTCTTCCTGGTCGCCGAAGATGTTTTCTGGATCCGGGGCCGCTTGTCTCGCCTCAAGGCGCACCGAAGCTTGAGCGTCTTCTTTGACCTGAATCTGGAGCAGGCCATGCAGGTCTCCTCGTTATGGTCTGGCGAAAGGCATTTGTTACAGACCGGGTGCACGTCGATATGCGGGTATTTTGACCCGCATAGTGGACAGTATTTAAACGGGCTCCGCTCCTTGCTGAAAAGTTTTGGTCGTGTTGCGATGAGAAGGCCTCGATGTCCGAAGAGTAATACGACTCCGCAGATTCCGACTCAAAGAGACGGAAGAACTCGAGACCGTACGCAAACAATACCGACCTTGTGAAACGAAGGCCTTTTGGCCTTAAAAAAGCTAAGTTTCTCGGTTCCGACAGAGAGACGTCGAGACCGCATCCGAACCCAATGGCGGAAAAAAACAATCTGGGGATGGAGCCGATGCCCATGCGCACTGTAGTCCAGGGGAGGAGCCACCTATCTCAGGATACTTCGAAGACTCTTCCAGGACAACAATGTGCGATCATCCGGACCCAACACTAGGCGGCGATCTAATGCGAAGATATGAATTTAGCAGCCCACATGCCTCGAACATATATATTCCGAACGAGAGTTAAGAAGTACATCCGAACCCAATGGCGGAAAAAAACAATCGGAGGATGGAGAGGATGCCCATGTGCACTGTAGTCCAGGGGAGGAGCCACCTATCTCGTGACACTTCGAAGACTCTTCCAGGACAACAATGTGCAATCATCCAGATCCAACACTAGGCGGCGATCTATGCACAGATATAAATTCAGCAGCCCACATGCCTCGAACACGCTGTTTCCAGATCCTGCCACTGTTTCTGCATTCTCAGAGTCTTCAGACTCCTGAAATACCCCCATGGCTTCTGGGTTTTCCTGTTCCAAGTAGAATTCCTGGTTTTCCTCTTCTTCTTGTGTCTCTGGTGTTAAGGGAGGGTCCAAATCTTCTACCTCCTTTTTCATCCAGTCCTTTTGGCGTTGAGGCTTTTTGTGGGGTTCGGAATTCCAGAAGGAAAGCATCAAAATTCCCTTTCTTTTTAAATAAAGCTGCCATTTCTGCCTTGAGACGCGTTTTCTTTCTTAAAATTTCATCTGTTCTTTGTGGTTAAGCATCAATTTTCTCTGACATTGAGGAGTCTGTCGCGGATGTGTCGATCAATTATTTCTTTTACACCTCCTGCAGTCTTTCACTGTCGAAACGTCTCTACTTTCAGCATTTTTAGACGTAGTCTTTTCGAGAGGTTACCTCATGTGGTGTCCCAGCCGAAGGATCCGAGGGGTTCTTTAGGTTTTGAATTGCCTTTTCAGCGATTTTTTCAATGTCAAGACCCCCTTTTGCGTTTTTGAGTCTGTTGTTTAAGACTCTGCCCCTGAATGTTTTTTCGGCGTTACCCAAGATCTTTTTTCTTTATGCTTGTGCAATTCCCTCTCAGCATCCGACTCTTTTCCTTCAGCCCCTTCGGCGATGAAATACTTGTAGTCACTCAACAAACCCAGGTCCTTTAATAATAGCTCCTGCTTCTGACCCTGCATGGCAGGGTATGGCTGTCTCCGTTTTTGTTGTGGCCTCAGCATTTTCAAATTGAACCCTGTACAGGCATCACAGTCGTCGCTCTTATGGTCAAGTGATAGACAAAGGTTACACACCTGAAGTTAACTTTTATTGGCAAATTCATGGTGGCACTTTGAGCAGAATTGGAACAGAGTCTTCTCCGTCACATGTTCAGGGAGCCCCCTGTACGGGCATTCTCTGAAATAGTCACAGCATCTTTGATTGTTGATAGAAAGCCCCACAGTATTGCTATTCACTCTTCTTCTGGTTTTCTTCGACAAACTTAGTCTAAATTTCTAATTTTTTCGCAGACTGGAAAGCCTTTAACTATGCTTTCAGACCCAACAACAGAAAAATCGATTCTGGAGATGGCGACCAAGCCTAGGAGCTTCCGGGGAGGTCGTAAGACGCCAGAGGAGGATGTGTAGGACACGAAAAGGTTCAATCGTCGATGCCCAAAATAAAAAAAGGACTACTACAGATAAAGAAGAATTCTGAGCCCACCCATTAGATGGCGAAATAATGCATAACATGTGAATCCAGAAAAGATTCACATTGCAAAACAAGTTCTATCAGTTTTAGAACACTGCACCAGTTGCATTTGCTTGAAAAAGTTTGTCACCTGCAGCTAGGTTATGTGAGCATGAAAAGAGGTTTGGATACTAATTAGAAGAGTCTAGAGACCTTTAGAGAGGCCAGAACAATTCTGGGGTGAAAGTTAGCACAAGAGAGCAGGTGACAAACAAGTAGCAAGTATCTTTAAAGGTAACCCTAATTAAGAAGAAGCAATTTAAAACTCATCTGTCCATCTCCTTTGGAGTGCAGGTAATCATTCTTTAAATCCACATTGTCTGTAACGATTAAACAACGTTAAGAGAAAGAAGAACAGAAAGCAGTACAAAGAACACAAGGGCTTGGGAGGGGAAGAAAAAGTAAAAATGAAGTCTTCTGGAACATTAGACACTGTTCCAGGCCAGGACTTACCAATATCTGGAATAACTTCATCTTCATCAGAATTGCTGTCTTCCTCAGAATCGTCCTCTTCATCTTTCTCGGGCAGGTTTTCGATCTCAGTTACTGTGCTGTCTTCATAGGTGTAGCCAATAGAAGCCTTCTTTTCAGACAGCCTGTAAAAACACAAATTGAATCCTATTGATAAAAAAATAACTGACCAAATCATAAACATGAAGTGAGTTGTAAAGTTATGCAATGAAGTGTGTGGACATTTTGCCATTGGAATTCAAACTAGGTGGAAAGGTGTGCGGGTGGATATCTTTGACCTAAATAGATGAAATTACACAAACAGCGCTGCAACTAAACTGATGTTTGTAAAAACTTATTGAAGAAACTGAGTCAGATACCATAGGTTAGTGGAAATGGAAAGGTTATACACTTGTAATCCTGGTTCTCATCCATGTGAAACCTCAAAGTCATAGGCACTGAACATTCTCTCACTGGCATCCCGGGGCACATTTTTTTCTCTCTTTGTAAAACAAAAACAAAAAAAACCTATATTTATATGTATATATAACTTTATACAATAGTACACTGCATATATGTTGGCAGCAGAAAGAAAAAGCTAAAATGGTTACATTTAATAACATTTTCATTTTTGAAAAGGAGTTAAATTACTAAACAATTATCACTAATAAAGTAGTAACTATAGATAATTCTTCACACAAACTATTTTTTAAAAGAGAAGGGAAGGGAATGTGTGACATTGTTATTCAATATGATGCACTGCAAGTCAAAAGAGAGACACCTGGCACTGTGTCTTTAAGATCCCCACAAAACGCCCAGCAATCCCATCATGGCCTACAAGTGACAGTTCGGTCAGATAATTTGTGCAGAAACATAGGATCCTTGGTGGTAATTGTTGAAGACGAAGGACTAGTTGTCCGGGGAGGTGGGAGGGTTGTTTATGACTTTGATGAGGATTACCACCAAAAAGATTTAAAATCAAAGGAGAATAAAATTTCCTTCGCTTTCGGGGGTCCTCGTCAAGTCATAAACACTGATTAGAACAGCAAGCCCATCCCATCAATAAGAGGACACAAAATAGAAAACATCTCCAACAATCACCTGAAAAGCTTCCTCAAAGAAGCCTGTCCTACTTGAGTATCCACTCTGGAGTCAAGTCAATCAAGCTTTATTCGGTGCATAATATACAATCATAAAAGCACTCTAATAAAAAAAAAGGTTACATCCCTAGTAATCATTAAAGTGATACTAATAAGATTTTTCTTAAGTACAGGCATTCCAGCTACAATCTCTATACAAGCTACTACTCCAATATCAATCACAGTTACTATCTTATAACAAAGAAAAAATTTATGAAACCAGACATAACATTTTTTTCGTTACAGAATTAAGTTAAAAGCATTCATAGAATACACATATAAAAACATTTTAATCCATACAGATATTAAAAACATCATTAAAAAAATTACATTTATAAAAACTTAAGACTCAAGGACTGGGGACCGTGCATATTGCATTTTTTGTGTTCATTTAGCTTATATAAACAATGGTGCTTACGTGATAAAGTGCAAAAAGTGTAAGGCAATGACTAATATCAGGATGAGAATTATAGCCCTTCAAGTGTTCATACATTATGGTGTTCATACGTTAAGGCTTCTAACTGAGAATTATCCTTTCTTCTCCAGATTGCCATTTGTATAAAACCAATAACTGCATTTCTAATTTTATCGTTTTCCAAACTACATATATAATTAAAGGCATGTTTATAATAATATAAATTATCTAAAAAAAGTGATTTTAAAACAGATTTCCAAACATCACGATAAAAACTACAAAAAAGAATAAAATGCAGCGTGGACTGAGGGGACTTTCCGTCACAAGGACAATTTGGAAGGTTATGACTCCACCTTCCCGAATCTAGGGAAAGCTATTAGATAGTGTATGGAGCCCAACCTTAGCCTGGTTAAAAAGTACTTATACTGGATGTTTCTTACCGAAGTATGGTATGGTGAATGCCCGTCAGTAGTGGTCGCTTCATTAACTCTTGCATGTTCCTTAGAAGTGACTAGCCTTGTCTTTAAGTCTCTTTTGCTATAAACCTGGATGGACAATGGCCCATGAAGATCAGGGTCCACCTTACAATCTTTTAAAAGATTACGAATATACTCTAGCCAGGGTATATTCCTGCTATGATCAAGGGCAAGGCAATCCATAATTATATACTTAGTCTCATCTTTCGCCCAGATTCCATGCCATAAAGTACTGCTGTGCTAATAAAATCGCTAATGTAAGGTGTGCACAGCTCTTTGTGAACTATATACGTGGTAGTGGAACTTGGAACTGCCAACACCCTTTTTTAAAAATTTGTTTTACGAGGGGGCGTGGCCAACTGCCGAGGGAAATGGCCGCACAGTAGCGAAGCTCCGTCGCACCACTCCCGTAAAATCCGCTATTGGAAGATTTGCCCTGAAAGAAAAGTGCTGTCACAAAGACTGGCTATTTCCTGCGGAGTGGTGTGCAGCTCCACCGATCCCGGTGCAGATCCAGCGAGTGCCTGCGGTGATCTCTATCCGGACCTGGGCCGCAGTCACTGAGGACATGCGGCGCACCCCGCGGCCTCTAACTGCCTGGATACGCTGGTGCCGTGGCACGTCCCCGGTTACCATCTCACGGAGGAGTCGCACATCCCCATATGTGTGAGACGACCTTGAACACCCACCAGAGGACCTGATTTTCTTGTTGTGGGGCAGGTGAGAGCACAGTAGCCCTGTTCTAAGGGTCGAAGGATAAGGACATGTTGTGGACACCAGAAGTATAGACTGCTAGCAATTGGGAGAGGCAGCACCCATCCAGAGTCAGTGTACTTGTCCACTGCTTTCAATAGGGCCACAACTTGCCAGTAGGAGCCATTCGTAGTGGTTGCGAGAGTAAGATACGCCTTTTCTGTGCCCCCCCATTTCACAGATCAAGCGCAGCCTGAAGTGCATCTTCCTTACTGCAGGTTCGACTGGTGAAACCCGACAGGCCGGATTGGGCTCTGTCCCTCACGCAGGCAGCAGCGAGTAGCCAGCTGGGCCCAACCTCTCCTTCGGTACGCCTGGCACACGGACTTCATTATGGTGAGCAACCGTAACGATCGTAACATGCTCCAGGCGAAGCTGAAAAAATATGCCTGACAAAAAGTTCAGGAGGAGGCACAGACTAATCCAAAATCGACGGGGCCCAGCCACTTTACAGGACATCTTAGTGGCCATAACAAGAGTACGCACTTCCTTGGAGGTCCGGATTGACACAGTCGCATTCGAGGTCTCCCTGAACAGGGCGGATATGTGAAAAATGGCTGAGAGCATCACAGAGGTGGAATCCACGACTAAGGGTTTTACGACTGATTCCGACCTCCTAAAACGCCAAGTCACAGATCTCCAAGTCAACCAGGACATGTTAGAACACCAACTTGATGATTATGAAGGCTGTAAGCGCCGCAATAATGTCCGTATACTAAGAGTGCCGGAACGTGCTGAGGGGCAAGCGGCGGACCGGTCCATAGAGAACTTAGTGCTGCAACATCTCCGACCTAAGGGCCTGTCCACATACTTCTCCATTGAGAGGGATCACAGTGGCAGATCCAAGTCCAGAGCACCACCCCAGGCCCATCCTGGCAAGGGTGTTCAACTTCAAAGTCCGGGACATAATACTCCACAAGGCGAAAGCAGCCCCGCCTGTCACCATTGACAACAGTAAAATTACCTTTTCCCCAGACTTCACGCTGAGAGTGAAAACAACACCATCGCTTCCTGGATGAGAAACACGCCCTGCGTGATCAAGAAATCAAATATGCTATGCTCTTTCCAGCAAAACTGCGCGTTGAATCCGAAGGGAAAACCTGGTTCTTCTCCAGCCCGAAGATGCATGGGACTGGCTTGAGGGCTGGCGCACGGTTGGGAAGTGGAATAATAAAGCAAGTCGTGGAACAGGGAATAAAGATCGGCTGAGCCGTCAGCATAGGTCCCCACCGGGTGGTGATGGTGCTACTGACAGTACCACGGAACAGCGACAGGCGGACTAAAGAAATTACCCCGTGTTCCGACCAGTAAGGTCAACAGCATAGAGTCTTCACAGACACAGGTCTGCTTGCTATGGGACAGCTCTGTAGCGGAACTTTATGGTTGCCTGACACCACTGCCAGTGGACTCAAAGACGTAACTATTAACTGTTGCAGGGTATTGCTGTCCCCTTGTAATCACAATTTGTCTGGGCCCAGTTTCATGTTCAGGGTAACATGTCAGTGCAAATGTTATAATACGAATCGATGCCCCAGGGAGTGGGGTTGGATCACGTTCCTGATTATGTTAAGGGTGGGCGATTATGTTAAAGGTGGGCGATAGTGTGAGAAAGTGGCTCTATATATACTGGACCAAAGTAAGGTGCAGTGTGTGTGTATAGAGGCCACCAACCACAGAAGTATAACGGAGGTTAAAGTCAGGGCTGACCTTACTCTCAAAAGTGGTAGCTTGGTCGAGCAGTAAGGCAGTACCAGAGGACAGTGTAAAGCATTTGTTCTACACACTCAGTCAGCAAAAGGTTTCACACACTCAAGGACTGAACTTCAGGCTAATTGTTTTTATATCAAAAGATATAGTTGTTTTATTTTTAGAACCAACAGGTATCAAAATATATACTTTTCTCAGTGATGAGTAATCTCAGGTTATTGCTTTGCAGAAAGGCAATGACTTTGTAAACGCAATAGGTACAGGGGTAGCAATGAGCTCAATGGGTTTTTCTACACAATTACAGTTGATTACTTTGCAGATTACTTTTGTAAATCCAAAACTGGATCCTAGATCAGTCCTGGGGTCTAAGCTGGAAACAGTTTAGTAAAAAACTTTTTGGTTATTGCAATGATTTTTAAGGAATAAAAAGGTAATTCAAAAGTTCCCACTAAGAAACTTTTCAGTGAAAATCTGGTAATGTTATCCAATAGGAGAAAATTCAGGTTACAGGTAAAGTATGTTCTCGTTACTTTTGTAATCCAGTACTGGGCTCCTAGGTCCAGCACTGGGATCTCTGCTTAAGACAGGTGAGTAATTACGTTTCAGTAGTATGTGCGAATTTGAAAGAATATTTCAAGTTTTCAAAAGTAGACAGAAGAAATTTCATAGAAAAGCAGACAATGGATTCCTATGGAGAAAATACAGGTTAATGGTAAACCCGGTTCGGATTACTTTTGTAGTTCAATACTGGGCTACACGGTACAGTACTGGCTTTTCTCCTGATCATAGGTGAGTACTTCAGAATTCGTTACTCGGCTGATTTTATAGGAATATTTTAAGTTTTCAAAACTTCACACTTAGAAGAATTTTCAAGTCAAACCAGTCAATGTTATCCAATGGCAGATAAGTGAGTTACCGGTTTCCAGGTGAGTACTCGGCTGGTGAAGTTAAGGTTCTGGGCATAGACTCAGGGGTCCCCCAGGGTCAGGTAGGTACAGTTGGTTCACCCTCAGCGGCACAGGGGCAGCCTGGTGAAGTGGTAGTTAGGCCCAATGTTAGCCAATGAGGGGCAGGGGGCCTTCGGTTGGTGGCTCCTGGCTAGCAGGCCACGGCGGCTGTGGGAGCTGGGCTCCTGGTGACTTGCTCAGGGCAAATGGGGAAGAAGGATAGGGCAAAGGTTGCACTGCCAGAGGCACTCAGGCGGCTGGGCGCAGGGTGCTTTTGAACTGTCGGGCACACAATGTTATTCAACGGGAAAGGTAAAAAGGAAACAATGGCTGCAGACTCGGGGACGCTGATTCTTCAGGTTCGACCACCACTTCGAGAGGTAAGTTGGGATCCTGGAGAACAGGTAGGTACCCCAAAGGGAGGCGCAGGGAACCGCAGGGCGCAGGGGTGTCTTTGGGTGTCGGGAAATCTTACCCTCGGTTGGTCGCGGTTGGAGGGGTCCCTGGTTCTGAGGCTGCAGGCTTCGTCTGGTTCGTCGAGGAGGGTCTTTGGGCACTGGACTTTGGGTCCCAGTCGCCGGGGGGACGTCCTCGTGGTCTTGGATCACTCGGGCACAGGCCGGGCTCGGCGGGTGCAGAGTGGGCAGGTCTTGAGCTTCCTGGCTGGCACCAGGTGTTGGATGTTGAAGCAGAGCCTCTGCTTATGGGAGTCCCAGTCTTTAAGAGGGTCAAGGCAGGCAGGTCCTCCGGGTGTCCCAAGGTTGCTGTCTGCAGGATTCGCCGGGATTAAGCAGGAGCAGGTTCCAGGATCGACAGGCCGGTAGAGTTGGGTCCAAGTCAGTGGGTGTCGTCCTGTTGTGAGCAGCTGCATGGCGGGTCTTCTTCTTGATCTTCTTTTCTTATCGGGATCTGAGGAAGGAAGGTTCAGGAACCCCTAAATACTGAATTTTGGGGTATTACAGGTAAGGCAAGGGCAGGGACCAATAGGTCCCTGTCCTGGGGTGGGTACACCCCCAGCCTGCTCCTCTCCGGTGGGAGGGGGCAGGAACCTAGCTGTGATTGGGCAGGGCTCCCCATCTTCAAGACGGCCGGAGCTCGGGGTCGTGCTTCACCTAGCCTCCCCCACCTGAAGGGTGGGGTTGACACAGGCTGGCACACCCCCCTTCCTGACGTAGGGTTTCCCGCCAGTCTTCCCGCCAGAGTGGGGGTCAGAACTGGTCGGGGGCAGTTGCTGGGTACAGCAAATGATCTGGTGAAGCTCACAGAGGTGGCATGCCTTTGAAGCTTCCCCCTGCCCATCCTGGGGGAGGAGACCTAGCACCTCGCCCAGGATGTGCATTTTTGCAGGCCCAGGAGAGCAAAGGGCTCTCCACCTATGGGTCCAGCAACATGCCTGCTGTGTGGCAGCCTGGGCAGCCAATCAGTCCAGACGTGGATTGTAGGTTAGGTTTCAGGGGGCATCTCTAAGATGCCCTCTGGTGCATTTTACATTAAACCTCACACTGTCATCAGTGCAGGTTTAATGTGCTGAGCAGTTTGATACCAAACTTCACAGTCTTCAGTGAAGCCATCATGGTGCTGTGGAGTTCGTAATGACAACCTCCCTGCACCATATACTCTTAAATGGCAGCACTGCTCTTACAGTGCCCAGGAATGGCCCTGGGTACTGTAGGGGCACGGGGCTCATGCACCTGTGCCCACACCACTGGCATAGGGCCCCCAGCTAGAGGGGTGACTGATGTATGCCAGGGCAATGGGGTTTGTGGGCATGGCACACAGGGATGTGTGCCATGTCGACTCTCTGTTTAGTTCTGTACTTAGACACTCAGCCTGCAAAGGCAGGGTGTGGGTGTCAAGGTACAGGGCCCGTAAGGGTGGCACAATAGGAGCTGCAGCCCTTAGGGGTCTTCTCTGGTCACCATGCCCTTGAGTACCTAGGGTACCATTTACTAGGGGCTGATAGGTGGCCAGAGATGCCAATTAGGTTTTGTTTCAACACAGCTTTAGGGAAGGAACACAGGCCCTAGGTACCTGTTTGGCAGGAGGCCAGGGCACACTCAGTCAAAGCTCATCAGCAGTTCAGCAAAAAATGCAGGCATACCAATGCAAGAAACATGGCACTTTCTCACAAATAGGCACTCTTCAAGTTTGGGGTGGCGGGAGTTTCAATGCCCATCATGCAGGGAGGTAGGGTGGGCAGGGTGTATTATAGGGGTTGGGAGACCTGTTTATTTAGTTTACATTGCTGTTTAATTGAGATATAGGTGGGACAGAAACATCACCCGTGTACTTACATTCAGGGGTGGGGGAGTTCTTGTACCAATATTTGCTCTATTCAATCAGGATATGGGAGTAGCGCCCCAACTCACATAGGTACATCATGTCGAATCGTGCTGTGAGGAGATCACTTCGCATTATCACATAGAAAGTAAATGGGTTGGGGAACAAACTGAAGTGAAGGGTAGTCCTCCAATATCTTAAGAGGCAAGCCCCAGACATCGCTCCGTTGCAGGAAACGCATCTAAATCGCCAACTCGTGTAAGGAACTCAATCGTTGGGGTTACAACTAGTGGTGCACGTGGGCTTCACCTCTAGTTCAAGAGGGACCGGCATTCTTATCCATAAACAATGCCCATTCATAATACACGGCAAACAGATTGACAACCAGGGTAGATTCACCGTGATCGCTGGGATGTGGGAGGGGAAACCCCCTAACGTGCTCTAGGGTAGAGGGGCTGTGGGGGGTTGGGGAGGAATGGGGATAGAGACGCTTTGAGGTTGGGGAGGAATGTCCACAAAGCACTCACACACTGGTAGAAATGGGTTTACTTGTGTCGAAGAGGGACACAGCAAGATACTGGAGAGCCTACGAGATACCGCCACTAATCAAGAAGACCACAGGAATTGATGTTTGTGCTAGACCGGAATAATTCATCTATAAGGCCAGAATCTGTCGATAAAAGTAGTTGAGGATATGGGATCAGTGGATTAAAAAAAGGTCTTTGGTTCAGACTGATCTGACTTCTGCTAAACAACTTTAGCTACTACTACGCATTCAACTGTATTTGCAAATTCTCACTCACAACTGATGTGGTTCAATATGCAAGTGTATGTTTTAGGTATGCACCTGTTGTAAATCAGTAAAACGTTATGATAAAAATAATAAAGACTGCTACATTGCCAAGCATTTAAATTAATAATGTTTACTACTATTTGTAATGTTACAAGGGACACATAACCAGAAGAAGAGCATTTATTAAAGAAAGCGTAACCATGAACGATCCAAATCTGAATGAATTGCATTTATCTGTGCCCTGTGTCTACAAAGACTTTACTAAACCTGAGACGCAGTTACATTAAATGACACTAAAACCAAAGAAAAGCAAGTTTATGCCTTTATTCAGGAAATTCACACAAAGGGTATTTCTTCAGTCAGGTGGAAGTATAAAGAGGTACTCACTTCTTTTTCTCATCTTCTGTGGGTTTCTGCAAACCACCATAAAGCTCATCAATGTATATCTGATAAAGGCACTGCTCTTCTGAGACTGTTAACAAAAAAGAGAATGTAAATTAATAGACTATTTCTGTGCGTCAAAAGCCAAAATGTTGTACAAAAACATTACTTAAAAGCATTATAAGTGGTCAAATATTTTTAAACGTGCCAGCAACAATACAGGAAAGTACCACCTGTCATTAAATCCAATAGGGGTTGTTAACATGGGCTGATTCCAACAAGAAAATATTTAATTTTCCGTCACAAAAAAGAGGAATATTCTTTGCCCTAAAATAATTCGAGTGAATATAAAAAGAAAAGGGTTTGGAACTATTTTCCAACAATTTAGAGTCAATAAAGCAACCCTCAGTGACTCCACAATCCTGTTTCCAGGAGCCGCAATAATTAAGTGACCTAACTGCCATCTGTAATGAATGTTAGGATGCAGGATATTTTATGAGATTCTTGAAGGCACACTATCAGTTTTCTCTCCTATGCTTTACAGTCCAGCCTGTTAGCTAAGAATGTCACATAGTCTCTTTCCTTTCTTTTAAAAAAAATGTTTCTAAAAGATTCTCTATAGTAATTACTTTTTCAGTGACGCATTGTTAGAAGATTGGATTCTTTAAAAAAAAAATGGATATTAAATAAAATGTGGCCATTTTGTTAGCCTTTTTTTAGGCTGCAAAGACATATGTAGTATACTGCTGTAAAAGGTTATATATAGATATATGTGTAGTTTATGTATATTGTTTTAGGAAGCCATGGAAGTATACAAGTTTTCCACTGGCCTAATTCTTGCCTTTATGGCTTTGAAAGAGAAACCTATGCAATTGACTAGGGCAATCAACATAACATAACATGAGCAATCTCTATCGGTCTGATTCAATACTGTGGCAACCATTAGAGAAGGTAGCTGGCACATTCATCAACTGCATGGTTTCGTGGTTAGCTCAAGTGCTAACAGATTAGCTAAAGTAAGAACTGTTGAAAGTATATTCATCCTATATTTCTTTTTTAGTTCTAAAAATGCAATCACAGCTTTACCGCACTGTGAATACAAAAATCCATAAAGAGCTGTAATAAAATTATCTTAATGAACTTCCATAGGAAATACAGTTAGGCGAATGGAGAGAAAAAGTTAACAGCAAGAAACAGATTAACTAACTAACAAAAACAAGATAAGAACAATCTATTGCTACTAAATATATCAAGGTAAGTTAAAGTAGCATACTTTTACACTTATTAAACTTGAAAGACAAATTTGAAATCCTACCCTTTGTGGTAAGGCTGAAGTTGGTCACTATGGAGTTAACTGGCAGGTTACTACTGATTTTGGGAGTAAATATCAATCGGCAAAACAGAATACTTTACTAACATTGATGAGAAGTATATTTGAGAACTCATTGAGCTCTCTAATACAGTAGCCATAATTTCTAGGTGTAGGGAAGTTTCCCTTTTTGACATGGTCACTCCCACCTTTTGCCCGCAAATTGATGCAATTTTGACAGAAGTGCACTGCATTCCTGCTATCTAGGTTCCCAGTGCCAGATTGATTTCTTTCCCTAAAACTGTACAAGTGTTGCCCCAGTTGACAATACTTTCAGCACCCCTGTAAATCCTTAGTAAATGGCACCCCAGGTACCTAGGGCAGGGAGCCTAAAGAGGGTCCCTAAGGGCGGCAGCATGTATTGTGCCACACTAAGAGACCCCTTACCACAATCATGCAAACTGCCATTGCAGGCTGTGTGACATGGTGCACAGAAAAGTGAAGACTGCATGGAACACATCCTGTGTGCCATGCCAACAGACACTGCATTTAATATAAATAAGTCACCTCTACAGCAGGCCTTACAGCCCAGAGGCAGGGTGCATTGCATTACACGTGAAAACATATCTGCATGAGCAGATATGTCTCTGTGATGTCCATGTCGATTCCTGGACACTGCCAGTGAACAGAGAAGCCATCTTGAGTATATGTACTGGCACTGGTGATTAAGAGATCCCCAGCAATATGATGGCTTCACTGAAACTACAGATGTCTGGTATCAAACATCTCATGTTAATAAGTCCATAATGATTCCAGTGATGGATTTATTAAAACATGCACCCAGAGGGCACCTTGAGTTGCCCCCTGAAAACGTACTGATCCCTAGTGTACTTGCTGACGGATGTAGACCAGCCTACTACAACAGACAGCTTCTGACTCTCTGCAGGTGAGAGCCCACGCTCTTCGAGGGCAGAAACAATACCTGTTCTGGCTGGAGGTGTTGTAGCCCTCTCCAAGCAGGATGGATAAGTAATCAGCATATCAAGGCTGGAGGTTTCAAAGGCCTCTTTCGTCTTTGATATGCGACCCAGGCTTCCCCCAGACAAGAGAAATACCACCCCCTGCCCAGGATCCATTTGGCAACCGAAAAGGTAGGAAAATTATCTAGTAGAGAGGAGTATTCCTGATCAGGCTAGCTCCACCCCGAGGGTGGGCTACCTGATTGTAGGAATCGCGTTCTTTATGTGATATATCAAAAAGCTGATATACTGTGTAAAGAGTCCAGAACTTTCCTTATGAGCAGACAGAGGCTTGCTCTAGCAATCCCAAGGTGCTCTATTAGGGGTTAGTGTGTTTTAGCAGCCTTAAGCTTAACCGAGAGGAGTGCAAGACATCTGCAAACACACACACACAGCAGTTAAATTCCACACCCGACTCAAGTAGGAGATCCAAACCAATTTAAAATATAGCAAGTATCTTTTAATAGGTTTAGGCATCAGAAGAAAATCGTTCAGGTAAGTATGTTATCAAATATGAATTCTTCTCAGATCAAAAAGTTGACAGTTTAATTTCTGTAAGCTGCAATGTTACCCTATGGGAGGAAAAGTCAATGCAACATTCGGCGTCACAGTGTGCTCATTCTGCTCCCGTCTACATTTGTTTTCTTTCATTTTCAAGAGATAGGGTCTACGTCCTCCCAGCGAATCAGGATTGACTAGTCTCTTATAATGCAGCTATTTAGGTGTATCTGGGCTGTTGCTTTCCAGATGTGCTCTCATTTAACACCTTCATACCCAATCCAAGCCTCTCTTTAAACGTAAATTAGGTGAAAAAGGTTTAATGGATTTACACCAAACTGTAAACAGAATAATTAGAGCAAAGTTTTAACTTTTTCCAATTTTGGTTTAATTCCATTCACACATTTTTTTTTGCACGGCAACTGAAGTTTTCTATGAAAATGAATATGGTAAATCAATATTTTGTGACCCCCTTTTTTCTTGGCCCCTGTTTGGCAGATTGGCTTGATACTTTGCAGGGAGGAGCGAAGGTGGATGAATTTTTGTTTGCCAAACAGCAGCTAAGTAATTAGTGAAACTAAAATGTTCTTCCTATGGAAACTCTGACCATACTAGAACTACACAGTGGCAACCTGCATTGCGTAATCTTTATATTATATATCCTTTCATTAGAAAATCTAAATTAAAAGCTTTTTCAGCCTGAAAGAACACTATGAGGTCCAAATTTTCATTTTCTTTCAAATAGGAAATAAAACGTACTTTTAAACAATAATCTAATCAACATAAAGACAGGGCCCAAGATATTCTTTCACAAATCTTTTTTTAAATGAAATCAAGAAATAAGTAGGACAACGTAGACAGAAATGCTGCAGAACCTATAGAATTAAAAAAAAATAGCACTGCTCCTTTAAAGGATTACCGTTTTCAAGAACCCCATTATCCTCTGGCAGTATCAGTAGGCAAGTTTGCTTTTATAGAGAACGTTAGATTCTGGGTATAATGAGAGAGATTCCTTGTTGATTCAACCAGTGAGATGGGAGGGTTGCTTATAACTTTAACGAGGAAACCCTGTAGGAGAACTAGATTACCTAAGTAACTTTTACTCTCCTCCATGGGATACTCAAATAGTTATAAGAACACAATAGCAATGACAATCCCAAACAAGAAGTGGATGAATGAAGAAGTGATAATGTTGTCTATCGAAACAGGTCATAAGCAACCCTGGCCTACCTGGATCTGAGCCATAAAGTCTGATTCAAGACTGTGTCTTGCAAAGGTATGGACAGACCTCCAGTTGGCAGCTTTGCATACATCTTAGATGGGGACACATCTCAGAAAAGCCTTTATAGCGCTTTTGTCCCTTGTAAAATGATCTTTGGGACTGTTCTAAAGAGTTTTACTTTGTTACCAAAGGGCACATAGAACACAAGACACTATTCTCCTAGAAATCGATTTACTGGTGTAGGGAAGTGCCCCTTTGTCATGGTCACCTTCATTTTTTGCCACTAGTAATGATGTTTTTCAACTGATGTGCACTGGGACCCTACTAACAAGGCCAGAGTGGCAGTGTTCTTTCCCTAAAACAAGGTAAAATGTTCAAATTGTCACACAATTGACACACACGTTGGCACCACTATAAGTCCCTAGTAAGTGGTACCCCTGGTACCTAGGTCATGGGTACCACAGGGAGTCCCTAAGGGCTGCAGCATGCATTATGCCCCCCATACAAACTACATGCAGCCTGCGTGTCATGGTACAAACCGTGAGCATGAATGAAAACACGACATGGCACACTCATGTCCCATGCCAAAGTCACTGCATGTAATATATATGTTAGCCCTACAGCAGGCTTTGTAGCCCTAAGGCAGGGTGCATTATATTACATGGAGAGCGTATCTGCAGGAGCAGATATGCCCCTGTGCTGTCTAGTCCAATTGCTAGACAGTGCAAGTGAACAGGGAAGCCATCTTGATTGCATGTACTTTGCACTGATCGTTTCGAGTTTGCTATCTACACGAAAGCTGCATTGAAAAATATGGTGTTTGGTATCAAAAAAGACATGCCTGCATTAAACATGTACTGTTATCAGTACAAGATTTATTATGACATTCATACAGAGGGCACATTAGCAGTGCCCCTGAGAAACCTACCACTATTTGGTGTTCTGGCTCACTGGTTTCATCCAGTCTGCCACCACAGATGTGTTTCTGATCCCCTGCAGGTGAGAGCCACTATCTGAGGCCAGAAACAAGGCCTGCTCCAGAGGAAGTTTTTCACACCTCCTTCAGCAGGTTGGCTAAAGATTTAGCATATCAAGGCCAGGTGGCATCAAAGCCCCTTATGTCTTTGATATGCAACCCTGGCTTCCCCTAGACCTAGGAGCTACAACCCTCTGCCCGGAGGTACATTTGGCACCGGGACAGGTGGGAAGTTAGCTATGCAAGGAGGCGTGTTACACCACCAGGTTAGTCACACCCCTAAGGTGGTCTGCCAGATGAGCTTCACGAAAGAAGGATTACACTATCTTGCTTTTGCTGGAATTAGGAACTCTGGGACAAGGTTATGCCCACTCCCCACAGGAAATGGTCATATAGGGAGGTGTAGTGACCCCAAGGGTAAGTAGCACATTGGCTACTGCACCAGACTCCCATAGTGCTCCTAAATTCAGTATTTAGGTGACCCTGACACACGGAACACAGATTCACCTGACTAAAGAAGGACAAAGAATAGTCGAATAACTTAAGATGCATGGACTGAGGATTTGGCAAACCTTGCCGGCCTGCTCCTGTCTCTAAAAATGCACAGACATGACTCGTCCTCCAGCTATGCATCCTCCAAAAACCTCGGAGGGCTGCCAGCACTTCGCCAACCCGCCAGCATCTCCCTTGAAGTTGAGGACCTACTTCCCTAGAGCCACCGACCACAATGCCAAGTTCACTGATCTGCTGCTGACCACCTGGTCCACCTACACAGCAGATGCACAGGAGGAGGTCACTGTGCTCCAGGAGGTCAGATCCGTCTCCTCACCAAGTTTGGAGATGCCAGGACCCCCAGGAGCCACCCTGCACCAATAACCGGGGTGATGGACCCCATGCAGCAGCCAGGACTTGCTCAGTGTCCTGTCTAGACACCAACACCGCCTGGACTGACATGGGACATCAGCAACCGGGGAGGCCATCAGCGAGAGTGGTCCCACTGTCCTGTTGTGTCCCCATCTCCAGGTCGACCCCAAAAGTGAGAGCCTCCAATGCAAGCAACGCGTCGGACAAAACACCTCATCACCCGAGCCCCACAGCCCGAGTCTTAGCCTACAACCAGTGCACCCTTGTCTCAGAGACTTTTCAAGCATCAAGCCACCCTTTGGGTTCCAACACATTAGTTCCCCAAGTCCCCATTTGCAGCATTTTTCTGTTACAGGATTTCTCCATAGGCTACAGTGGCAGCGCTCAAGGCTACACTTGCAACCAGCACCTCTGCACAAGGATAGACCAGGACAGGTAAACCAAAACTGCTGGTGGATCTAAGGACTGTGACCCCTACTTGCCTTAATTCCAGACGAACAACCCTGTAACTCGGCTGCAAGTACCCCTATGTAGTGTAAGTTTCTCACATAGGATAACATTAAGGCACATGCCTAAAATCTGATAGCGATTTTCAGAAACAGAGAAAATACAGCTAACTCGAAAAGTACTTACCTAAACTCAGATATTTCTGTCGAAACTAATATAAAAATCAATTTAATTTTTCTAAATTTGTGTCGGATTTTCTTATTGAGTGTGTGTCTCATTCATTGGCTTTGAGTGTGTGTCTCATTCATTGACTTTGTGTATGTAACAAATGCCTAACACTCCCCTATGATAGGCCTACGGTTGCTCGACCACACTACCACTAACAGAGTACCTTGGGATGGCTAGAGCAAGCCCCTATACACTAATAAGGGATACCTGGACTCTCTGCACAGTGCACCTCATTTTGGTACGCTATATAGAAAGCCAGCTTCCTACAATTGGAAACAGCTAATTTCATTGTAATGGTCCCATTGTCCAAAAATAAATGATCATACTGCCGAAGATATTTAGTTTTTTCGAAACAGAATTACAACACCTTTTTTATATCCAAAGTCTAAAGGGCTCACTCTGCTGATGAAGATGTATTTTGAAAAAATATGGCAATGAAATAGACTGACTTTATTTCTATGAAACACAGAACAGGGTCCCTGGATGCACAAGGCACGAATCTCACCAACTCCGTATACAGACGTCATAACTATCAGAAGCACAGCCAACCAAGTTAGATGTTGCAACAATAACTTAAGTATTGTATCAAAAGAGTCTCCTTTATTTTACAGAGTACTATGTAAAGTTCCCAAGTTGGTTTCAGGATATCTAACAAGGTAAAAAACATTTTATGTTATGTTATGAGGTTTTATAGTGCACACAGCTGCCCCAGCAAAGGGGCGTCCTGGCGCGGATAGCAAATGGAAGGGAGGCAGGTGACAGAAAGGAGGCCTAAATTGAAGAAAAAAGGTGGGTCTTAACAGCCTTGCGGAAAGCTAAGTAGTTATCAATTCTACGGATGTGGATAGGATGTGGGTTCCAGAGTTTAGCTGCCAGTAAGCGGAAAGATCGACCACCAGCTCGTGCCCTCCTTACCCGGGGAACAACCGCCAGGTGATGAGCTATCGAGCTGAGTTGGCGAGTAGGGGTGTATGATGAGAGCATATTGGCCAGGACGACTGGAGAGGAGAAATTCAAGATCTTAAATGCAGTGCAGAGAGACTGGAACTCCACTCATCTGGCCACCAACAGCCAATGAAGCCGACGGATAGCGCCAGAGGTGGGGCAGGTTCTAGGCAGACCAAGGAGAGTTCTGGCAGCTGTGTTTTGTACCCTCTGCAGTCTCACAATCTCAGACTGGTTAGCCCCCAGGTAGAGGGAGCTAGCGTAATCCAGTCTTTACAGGACTGAGGCCTGGATAATCACCTGCCTGATGGATGGGTCAAAAAAAGCCAAATATAGGTTTGAGCCCGTAGTATGCTGAAACACATCCCTGCCACCTTCTTAGTTTGGACCTGAAAGCTGAGTCAACCCAAAATCCTAGATTTCTTGCCACCTGTTTGGGGGCGGGTGCACAACCCAGAGTAGCAGCCGGCCACCAGTGTTCGCTCCACAGCTCAGGATCTTTCCCTACCAGCAAGACCTCAGACTTGCTGGCAATGAGCTGCAGGCAGTTGGCAGTCATCCACCCCGCAACAGCAGTAAGATCGCTCCGAAACGTATGAGCCTCCCGCTCAAAGTCATCGGAGAGTGCAACAACCAACTGCGTATCATCTGCATATGATACTATTGTGAGCCCTCTACTCCTGGCCACCGCTGCTAGTGGTTGGACATACAAGTTGAAAAGTGTTGGGCTCAGAGCAGACCCCTTTGGCACACCCTGTTTGATGGTATGGACCGTGGCGGTAAAAAGGGGGGGGGGGGGCACTACCTGGAAGGTCCTCTCAGAAAGAAAAGAGGCAAACCAGGCCAATGAAGGGCCCACAATGCCTACCTCCTCCAGCCTTTGCAGTAAGAGCTGGTGAGAGGCTGTGTCGAACGCGGCACTGAGATTGAACAAAATCAGTGCCGACAAACGACTCTCATCCAGTGCAGCCCTCAGATGTTCAGTCACCGCTCGAAGAGCCGATTTCGTGCTGTGGCCCGGGCTAAAGCCGTTCAGCGAGGGATCAATTATGTCATTCTCTTCCAAGAAGCCTATCAGGATGGAGACCTATGTAGGCCTCAGAGATCTTAGAAGCCCCTGGCAGGAGAGAAATAGGAAGAAAGTTTTCTGGTTTGGCTGAGTCGAGGGAAGGTTTGTTCAGCAAGGGGACAACCCTCGCCTGCTTCGAAGTCCTGGGAACAACTGCCATAGACAGGGACATGTTGATCACCTGGCCCAGGGGTGTAAGAAGCACAGGTAGCAGTTTTAAAAATTGGTCAGGCTTCATAGGATTAGCAGGAGAGCCGGATTTGATCTTGCTGCTTAGTGAGTGCAGCACATCCTCGGAAATCGACAGGAAGGTGGCAAACGTGTGAGTGGGGTGGGGTCTCCCAACGGGCTGGGGCCCTTATCCATTGGAGGAAAGGTTTTATAGATGTTTTCCACCTTGTTGACAAAGAAGGTGGCAAGAGCCTCACACTGCTCGTTTGACGAGATAGAGGGCGCTGTAGATGCCCCAGCTGATTTAAGATCTTTGAGTATGGACAAAATACTCTTAGTGGGGTTACTGCTGCTCCTAATCTCGCCTGCATAATAGGCTGCACGCCCTTTCTGGATAGCCCGATGGTATTTCTTAGTGGCCTCCTGGTAGCACCCTTTCAGAGTAGGGTAATAATCTTGTCTCCACGTGCGCTCCAACTTCTTACAGGCTTTACGCAAGGTAGAGAGCCTGTCATAATACCAAAGACTAGATTTGGTGTTACTACACTTGGACCGTTTAACAGGAATAAGTGTGTCCAGAGGGTGGAGGATCCAGTCCACCATCGCTCTGTCAACAGCATCTGGATCATCCGGCAGGCTGGGTGTATTCATAGAGAGAAGAGCTTGGAACTGGTCAAAGTTTAACTTATGCCAGGGGTGTTTAAGAGCGAATTTCTGGGGCACTCTTTGAGGGGGCTCGACCCCCGAGAGTGTCATGGGGATCAGGTAATGATCAGACCAGCACATTGGGATGGGGGTAGTGACTGCGAGAGAAGGGAGGTTAGAAAAGACTGAATCTAGCAGATGACCAGCCTAGTGTATAGGGCCTTGAACCAGCTGAAACAACTCACAAGCCGCTAAGCCAGCAGAGAAATTGCCCACTTCTGAGTCAAGGGGGTTGTCAAGATGCAGATTCAAGTCACCAATGACACTGAAATTGGCAGATCTCATAGCCAGGGAACTAACTGCGTCAATAAGCACAGTCCTGAACTCATTCGAATGTCCGGCTGGACGATAAATCAGTAGGTACAACTGGCGTTAAAAGAGATCCCGAAGCGTGCGCACTAGCAGCCTATCAGGGGAACTTTAACAAAAGTGCAGGCAAAGCAAGATTTCAAAATAACAGCGCTACATCTCCCTCTAGCTTCTCTATTGAGAGTCACAATGCTAAAACCCAGGGAGGAGTGCCAGGCCTGGCTCAGCCACCATGTCTTCTGACAGCCATGTCTCATTCAGAAAAAGGACATTAGAAAATTCCTCATATAGCAAGTCGTAGACATGTAGTCTAGGAAATCTTTCATCATGGGCATGCTTAAGAAACGTTTGTGACGAACATTTTTGTATAGGCAGTAAAAGTTGCAAGATTAACCTTAAGTGAAAAAAAGTGCAATCCAGATCTTGTCAAGTGGAAACAGTAGGGAAGTACTACCTCTTGTCATCTGAATGGATCAAAGCTGTTTTGAATACACCAGAGGAAGAGATCTCTTCATTTTATAAGAGTATGATATGTGATTTGAATGACGTTTAGTGTCCTTCAAAATGCACAGTCTCTTGGGACAGATTTAGATAACCATATCATAGTTCAACAGCCAGGCCGCTAAGTTCAACAGTAGAAGGTTGAGAGGCAGGATTGGCCTCTCAAATTGGTGAAGGAAATCAGGTCTGTTTGGCAGCCCTCTTTGAGGCTTTTCCCACGGGTGCAGAAGGTCAGTAAACCACCACTGACGTGCTCACTCCAAAGCAATGAAGACAATCCTGGCTCTGCTGTAGGTCTAAATGATTATGGCTGATGTTCTCAGGTGTACCAGGAAAAAAGCTTAAAGAAACATCCATGACCAAGTTATCAATAGGAGATTCTCTATCATTGGGGGATAGTATCTGGCGGTGAAGTTTGCTATTTTTTTGATTTTCTACATCTGCTAAGAGGTCTCATTGAGGAAAACCCCATCATGAGATATATATGGCAGAACTACGTCGTGAAGAATCAACTCATGATTTTCTTGAATGATATTCTGAATAAGATGGCTTCTGCATACTGCACAGCTGGAGGATGCACTGCAATGATCTAGAGGTTTCTCCCTATGAGCCTGTTCCAGATTGCTTGACTTTCAAATGATAGAAGTCTGGAACTGGTCTTTCTACGTTTGATTAAATATTAGACTGTTGCTATATTATCCGTTAAATAAGGAGAGAGTTTGTTCAGAATACTAGGAGGAATTACTTTAGGTCCAGATAGAATGCCCACTTCTCTAAATGAATAATGTTGTACAGTACCTATTTTTTTGGACCAAATCCCTGGAACCTAGGGGTGATCCATGTGTAAGCTCCAGCTAAAGGGAGAGACTTATCTCACAAACGTCTGTGATGGGATATCTAGGTGAAATAGAACTAACAGAATATGTGATCAGTACATTCATAGGAATGGTTGGATAGAAGCCCCAGATAGAATGATTCAGTGATCACAGTTGCCCAAAATTCAGTGATCACAGTTGCCCACGAACCCGCACCACTAATCCTCCGAAACATTTCGAAAGAGTCCTCCTGTGAAGTCTGGCATTAAGAAACTAAGAAAACGCAGGAAGCAACTGACTCCAGTAGTGAGGTGATATTTTTCACTATGTTGCATCAAGTAGAATCTTTTTTTGTTTTGTTTTGTATTCTTATGCTAAACTTTATTTTATTTTTTATTTATTTAGCTTTGTTAGCTTTAAGCTTTTTTGAAAACTATTTTTCTGAACTGTTTTTATTGCACTCTTCAATTCTTCAAATTTGTTAAGAGGCTTGGTGGTATTATTTAAGTGATGACTCAATGCATGAGACAAGATCAATTCGTTCATTTCTCCAGAACATTTTCTTTTTCTTTACATTTGTTGCATATGTGCAGAACATCTGCAATCTCTGCTTTTCTTCTTCATCCACAGCTTCCAGTTGAACTCCAGAGTACTCATGTGGGTGCATAGTTGATAGGTGTTTAATCACTCCACTTGGAAGTACGACAAGAGATAACCGGCCTTGACTGGAGAACCTAGCGCTAGATATGTGCAATTTGCTGTCCCGACATTTTGGATGCACCAGAAACTTGCCTCTCTCAGTGTCTGGGTAAAAAGTGGAATGGTGCACTCCAAAGTGTGAGCTCGTGTTCTGTAGGCTACTAACTAATTTTTCAAAAATGTAGAGTGTGCACCCATCAGATGGCTCTTAATTTGTTATTTGATGTTTGAGGATTCGCAGATCAACCAATGGACACAGTATTATGAAAGGGCATCTCTTCACAGGTTCACAAACCATCCACGAACACATAGATGGGACTTTCTGCAAACCATGTATTTATTTTTTAAATCTTCGATTTGTATGAAATAATTTGAAATAGAGTTCATCCAAGTTGATCTAAAGAGCCACAGATGCAGTGTTACATTTCAATATTTCCATATTTTACGCTTTCTGGAATTCTTAGTACCTGAAAATGAATGAGTCAATCTGGGTGAGCCAGATACACCAATACCTATTTCCAAGGATCCAGGGAAGATTCATGAATCCTTTTGAACCATTGTAGAGGTTGTATTGGTAACTGAGAATTTATTGTTCCACATTCATAAAGCTCTTGACCCTCTTACAGAGATCTTTGTACTCTTTACCATTTGAAAGCTCTGCAGCAAAAGAAACTATATAAATACAATAGGACACATTAACTGTATCATTTTCTTCTCTTTAACACTGCATACAAGAATTAAGGGCAACTTACTGCCAGCAAAGTCATTCTGCACCAAGCCCCTATATCGTTCATAGTTGCACTTTCTTTCATCAGACTCCTGTTCTGAAGATCTGCAAGAAAAGAAAGCAATGACCATCAATACATGGAGGAATGCTTTCATTACGGAAACATGAAATATACCATATGATTAACCCACTGACAATTAAACGTTTGTCTTTTCTCAAACCCTGAGACCCAGTTCAAATGGTTCCACGGCAAACTAAGGTAACCATACTCTCACTGTGACAGTTGGAGCCATATACCAGTAGAGCCTTGGGGCATCTACACTACTGAACTCCATGTTGCATTACCAATAGTCTTCTTTAACCCCAGTCTTGGGTGGTAATGTTGACAGGAAATTCAGAACATAAAACACAATTCTCAATATCGCATATTAATGGCCACTCAGTCCCTTACTTAGCATTTAAAAAAAAAAAGACATAGATTTACACAATAAAATGAAGAGCAGCAAACAAAATCAAAACTCTCTAGCCACTTCCCAGCGTGCACAAGTGCTCACATTTCTATAACGTTAAGTCTATATGTTATTTTAGTTGTGCTCACGAATACTGGGTCTGTGATGGCAAACAGTTTCTGGGCCCAACACTGAAAAACACAAGGAGCAAGCTCAGCTCTCATCAAATACAGTTCAGAAGCCATCTGGGACAGTTCCCACTTGCTGAAGCGAAAGGTACCAGCGGATCTGGAGACTGCAATACAATGTGCAGAAGTCACAAAATAGTTGGTCTGTGAAGGTATCCTGTGCTGGGAACAGGCACAGATGATGGGAGTCCTTCATCTTGGGGTAAAAAGGCTAATGGAGGTGCCCTGCCACTGGAATCCCTGCACTTTTGTAAACATTACTTAAAAAGCTCACAGTGCAGGGCACAGGTAGATATTTTCCACACCAGGTGAGCCCACAGACCCAGGGACACAAACTTGAGGGAAGGGGACAAATGCAGTATTTTAGACGGGTTTCAAATGTGGATTTCTGTGCAGCCACTCATGTGGGACATGGCGATTTAAAAAAAGAAAACGGCTCATCTTGATATCTTTCAGACTTCTTACAATCAGGAGATGAGACAGAGGAAGTCTGAGTTCTAATGGAGGTAACTAGTAACACACAGGTTTCTCTAGTGCAATGGCAGGGCCAGGGATAAGGAGACTCATTACACAGTGCTGCAGGCAACAGCCCTTCCCCGAGCCCTGGGAAAT
The DNA here is from genome assembly GCF_964261635.1 of Lissotriton helveticus. Lineage (NCBI taxonomy): Eukaryota > Metazoa > Chordata > Amphibia > Caudata > Salamandridae > Lissotriton > Lissotriton helveticus. Next base: position 811,118,237 of record NC_136070.1, read on the forward strand.
GCGGACAGCTGATGGTGATTTTTTCCCCCCTGCACCGACGCTGGGCAACAGTTTCCTTAGAACGGCTTCGAAAGGTTCTGTATTTTCTGGAGGTTCAAATTTCAGTCTTTTAAACTGGGATACAGACAGGAGGCCAGACAAATCTAAGTAATAGATGTTATGTTTTCCTATGACCACAACCTCCATTTTGGATAGGTTTAGGCATAAGAAACTTTCATCCAGATGAATATGTGCAAGAGACCACCTGATATCGTAGAACGGTGTTCCAAGTTCTTTCTAAGTCACATGTGGATCTGAGTGTTATCTGCGCATGTTTGAAAATGTAGGGATCCGAAACTGTCTCAGTATTGAAGGAGTAGAGAAAGGGAAAACCCGTAGAAGAGGTTTGATTGTTTTAGTGGTGATGCCAATTCCAACATGCAGTCTAAGATCAATTAAAAGGATCACCTCGAAAGAACAGCAGACCATAAGTTCTGGTCAGGTTTCCTTCTTGGCTGGAAACTTAAATGACTGTTGCAGAGGATATTTTGTGCTTTCATGCACTGGCTGAGTTGGTGTATAATGTATGCTTCCAATATTTGGCTAGGCAAAAGAAAGATAGAATGGGAAGGTAGTGACGTTTTACCTTTTTTTCTTTAGTAGTTGGTGTTCTGACCGACTCTTGATGAATCGGTGTCAAGGATGCCTATCCACTTTCAGCATCTTGCTACAAGCAACTTTAGCGATTTGTTGCCAGTGCTAATGAGATTGATAGCAACATAGTTCCAGTCTTAAGTTATCTATATCCCAATGCTACTCCTGCTACCTCTCTCCCAATGTTACTCCTGCTAATTTGTAGCATGTCTACACTGCAAGCGCATCAGTTTGCGCTTACAATTCAATGGTAGCCTTGGATCTGGGTGAGACCATGGTAGCTGGTGCTAAGGACACTATGAACTGTGTCCCCTTTCTGATTGGTTGTATTTCCTGTAAGTAGTACATGATTTCCCTCCTTATATCCAGGGTGTGTAAGGCCCTCTCAGCTTCCTTCTTCCAATGCTGCAAATACCCTGGTACCTGGATGGACTAGTTAATGTGAAAAAAATGTTAAGACGACTTTAAAGAGGAAATGTGGGTTATTTCTCATAACCACCCTGTCCTTGCATATATGTAGGTATGGTTCCCCTGTACTAAGGGCCTGTACCTCACTGATTCTGCATAGTGAGGTATTTAAAATGTTTTAGAGTCTTGTATTTAATGTTAGGAAATTGCTCTTTTGTATAGTCACCCCCATGTTTTGTGACTGATGCTATTGGTTTTTCAACTCCGAGTGAGCTGTGGCCTGCTGATCTGCCCTCCGTGCCAGTGTCCTGACCCTTAAGTGTATCTCGAATCGGCTGTACCCAATTGAAAATGGCTAACTTATCTGTAAGCTTCTGGTATATGGTACCCTGGTACCCAGGGCAGGTAAGCTGGAGGGGTACCCCAGGGCTTGCATCAGTGGCGTGCCACCCTGGAGGTCCCAAAAGTAAAACAAATCCCCCAGTCTGCCACTGCAGAATGACAGAACAGTCCTGCACTTATAGTCCAACTTTGCCATTAAAAGCATCTGTGTAAGTCACCCCACTAGCAGGCCTACAAAGTCCTAGGGCAGCGTGCAACATAGGACGCAGGCAGGACATATACTTTAATATCTCCTGACAGTAAACTTGCAAAAACAATGTTTTTACTGTGAAAAGACTTGATCGCCCAATAGGCGAGTACAGGATTACACGCTGACCCATCAGCTGTGCTAACTCCTGAGCTTTGCGACCAAAGTGGGCACTCCAAGATAGTAAACAATTTGTTACATTAAGCCGGAGTTGTATCTCAAGTCGACATCAATGAAACTTGTTGCAATGTGCAGCTTTTCAGACTGGGGTTTCCAATGTGGATTTCTGTGCAGCCACTCATGTGGGACATGGTGACTTAAAAAAAAAAAAAAACCTCACCTTGAGATCTTTCAGACTTCTTCCAATCAGGAGATGAGACGGAGGAAGTCTGAGTTTTCATGGAGGTAACTAGGGCCAGCAGGCAAACCAGTTTCCCCAGAGGCGTGTAGCCGAGAGTTGGCCACATCCAGGGGAGGCTAGGGAGGTCTGAACACAGAGGGGTTTCGCCTTCTTGGGAGTGGGCAGAATGGTGCATCCAGGGATAGCCAGATGCCACACTCCCCAGGAAGTGGTCACAAAGTGGCTAGGACCAGATCCGCTTTGCACGCGTAAAAGGAAAAAAAGGACCTCGTTGATGTCACATGCGCGGACGACGTCTGGGCAGAGTCGCGTGTTGTCGCCCCCCCCCGGCACGCAGGGATGCTGTGGCACAAAAGTTTCCAGATCCAGTCTCACGCCAGGGGATAATTCTACGTGAAGGAATCTGCGGCTAGTAGTCTCGATCAGATTTACGTGTTTGATTTTCTCCAACTTCTGAAGGCCATAGTGATTGAAAAGTGTGCTCAAGTTTTCAACCTTCCACTGGGTCGCAACTCCTCTCTCCATCTTCCTGCTGGACATCTCAAACCTTATACTCTCTCAGTTTGGAGGGTTTGCCAGTAGACGTGGGATTTTCCCCTCTCTTCCGGTTTGTGAAACAATAACGGTCAGCTCTTGTGTTGTGTGTTGATCCTAATAAACCGAGGTTCTTGCGTCAAGTGCTTATACTTCTGCTGGATCAGGAGATGACCATCTTTGAGGAAGCAGGCTATCGCAAAGCCTACTTCTTCTGGTCAAAGATTCTAGGGGACATAGGGAGGTAAAGGCTCCATTTATGGCTCGGCATGATCATCTGCAGGAGCTTGACTCCATAGGTGTCGCAGCTCGCTTTACCAGTGAGTTGTACGTTGTTAGGACATCAGGCGGCAAAGGTCTCGAGGGATAGGAGTCAACAGCTTCTTCAGGAGAGTTGGCATTGAGCTCCTGCCATGTCTCTTCTTATGTACTATTCCCATCATCTAAGGCAATTTCCACATTGCCTCCTTCCTACATGTAAAAGAATTCCTCTTGCTCCTTGGCGCGTGGCTCCAACATCGAAGCTCTTCCTCCACTACCCCTCAGGGCTCCTGTGGTTTCAAATTGATTCTGAACTTCTTTAAGGACTTGTCAAAGTCCTCCTTCTTTTGCAAGATAGCCAACATTTCTGGCGTCTTTTGCTTTTGACTTCTCTGGCCCGCTGTTGTGCATCGAGGGTCGTCTACTTATTCATTGAATTCAAAGGTTCCTTGCCCTTTGATTCTTTCTCGCTCGACTTCTCTCTATCACTTCTTGATGTCTAAGTGGTCTCAGAGGGTATTTCCTCCCCTGGTGTTATCAGGCCTTTAACCGTGGGGCTCTTATTTTTGCATTTACCACCTTCATATGGCAAATGTTTTAGTGCTGTTTTTTTTCCAGAGATTTCACATCTATCTTTGAAGGCTCGGTTCCCAGGTGTGCACGGTGTTAACTGCTGGCATCTTTTCGCATCTGCCTCTTTTGCCGCATTCAGCCTTTCAAGGTCGATTACCCCTTCCTGCGTGTTGGAGCCTACTCTTTGTGCAAGCGCTGTCTGCTCTAAGTTGTCGTCCTCTTCATCGCCGGATACCCCGATGTCTGAGTGAGATGTGCTTTTGCTGCAACTGCATTGTCGCATATTGTGCCCACCATTGTTTGTCTCTAGCCTTAATGGTTTTCGGCTAAAATTTGGCAGAGACCTTGCAGCCTCTGGAAGGTGCAATCTTTAAGTAGGTACAAAAGGCACACTTTGTGACTGTCCAGTGCAAATTTGTGGTGACACCAGAGAAATAACCCAAAAGGAGTCCCCGAAGGTACCCGAGTGAACATCCTCCGACCGTGTGGTGAAATCCGATACCTCAAAGAAAAGTCTGTACCGATGAAGGTTCACACAATTTTTTGCCTTTTCCTTTGCTGCCTCCATCTCTCCATAGCCCTTTCCTGGATGAACCATTGATGCAATCATTGGAGCGCCTCTATTCTGCTTCCACACCAAACGGCAGAAAAAAGGAATCCGAAGAGGGTGACCACACCATAGAACTTTAGGATTGCATGTCTGACGTCACAATGGGACGGACACACCACAAATGGTTGTCATCAACAATGCCCACAATAAAAGAAAAAAGAAAGAGACATTGCCAGACCAAACCACTATAGAGGAAAAATGCATAGCATGTCAAATCAGAAAAAATGCATGCCCCAAAACCAGGATACATGGTGACTTGTACAAGTTTGTCAGCTGGTATATATGGTAGGAATACCACCTCCGGTTCTACAAACTTACATATCCCAGAGACCTATCTTGAATAATATAAAGTAATAGCAAATAGGCCTGTCTGTAGCAGAGGATGAGCAATGCATTCCGCATTAAAGAAATGCCACCTTAAAGAATAAACTAAGTTGTTGAACTTTAGATAGTGGCTGGCACAACACACTGACTAGACAAAGCAACAGTGTTAAGAAATACAGAAGCCACAAATGTGTAAAAATATATAACTTACATAGTGGTGAGAAGGGGAGGCCTGTACTCTGGGATATAGTCAAGATGAGCTCGCACATCAAACCGGTCTATCATGTTGTTCGTGTCTCCTTGCCATGGCATCCTAAGCAGAACATGATAGGGGTGAGGTCAGATCCAGGTCTACTGCCAGTTATACCAAGAATCAAATAAAGGCAACATTGACTTCAGTGATGTACAACATGGTTTCCTCCAAGTGGGGCTAAGCACCACATTAATGGTGGTAGCTTGAACGATTCATTTATTTTGAGAAAAGACAATCAAAATATTCATCTCATTAAAACAGCAAATGACCACAAAATAAAACTTGTATACATACTATACAGAAACATGTGACAATCAAGTGTAAATAAACTGAAAATTTGTCTTAAGAAAAGCTTTAACAGTCTAAAAGGTAACATGAAAATGCATACTCGTATCAAAAGCAGGATTGCACAAGCCTTAGTTATAGATGTAAATTAGTTTTGATGCCTATAATACTAGAAAAAATCTTGTGGCAACAATGTTTCTCATTGCTATCATTTAATGAGAAGTCATAAATAAAAGGGCCTAATAGCATATCATATGATTCACACAGCAACACTTCATTTGAGAATAAAATTATTTATGTCTGCAGACATTAAACACAAGGGTTCAATCACAACATTCCACACAATGTAATCTGACCACAAGTGCCAAAGCCAAACAATTACAGTAATCCAAACCTAGACAGATGGCTAATGTATGAGTAACAAACAACTCAAAATAATCTATAGATATTCCATATTACAGTAGAAAAACGTCCTTGTTTGGTGGTTACTAGGACATGTTGACGACATTTAGACCCTCTACCTAAGATACAAGGGACTCATCAGTACTAAGGAATGAGGGGACTTCCTAGAAAAGCAAATGTAAAAAAAAGGTAAGTAAGGTGTCTGAAATAATGCGGCTAACAATGATATATGTAAGACAAGGTTTTACATGACAGTCCCTGAAAAATAGGGCTAAAAGTGCCAAGGCATGGGTAGTAGCTAACATGCACACCCAGCTGTGTAAATGAAAAAAGTAATTACTCCCTCAGGCATGGGCCTGTATTGATAAAGATTTATGATACGCGGAATTGAACTGAATTGTAATTGAACCCTTGTGTTTGTTTTCTGCAAAGATAATTTCATTCTCAAGTAAGGTGTTGCAGTGTAAATCATTTGGTATGCTATTATGCTTATGGACTATTTAGTCCCTCTTATTCATGAATTATCTCTTTAAATGATACCAATGAGAATCATTGTTGCCTCAAGATTGTTACTTACGCGAGTTCCCATGGGTCTAAGGGCTGCTCTTGTAGCCTGATTAGAGTGTTTAGAGCAGTAGTTGCACTGCAACAGCTTCTTAAATTGAAGTCTTTACCCTATCCTTATGGTAAGGTTTGTAACGGGCGCTGAGGTGTCCCACTAATATTTGCCAATGATCGAATTTTTCACCACTATGCTGAACTCATATTCAAGGGGGAAAGCCTTTACATAGGGATCAACTATGCTGTGGTCGAGGCAGAAGATGTCAATTCTTTAATGATTATTCATACGAGCTTTAAGAAGAAAACAAGTTATTTACCTGTAACTTTGGTTCTCCAGTATTGGAAACTTTCATAGATTCCCATGCTTGTATCATTCCCCGTCGTCGAAATGGGAGTCCCCGGTATACATAAAATAGCAATAGAAACCATTACCAGAACAGAACCTAGGCCTAGGCCCATTCTTGTTTTGAAACCAATCCACCTCTTTTTGTAAAAGAGACCAAAAAAAAAAAAATGAACACCCAATCAGATTAGCCTCACCCCTTAGAACCCTCCTCAGAGAAGCCCAGAACCTCAGATTTTCGTAGCCGTTGTGTTATGTTACGTTATGTCAATAACCTTTTATAAAGCGCACGTACGCCCAGGGGCTTCATGGCGCTGACTGAGCAGAAAGACCCAGATAACGGAGAGTTGAGCCTAGGCTGAGGGGAAAAGCCAGGTCTTAAGCTGTTTTCTAAATACTGAGAGAACCGTGCAAGAGCGAATCCCCAAATCGAGAGCATTCCAAAGCTTGGAGGCGAGCACAGCGAACCTGCGTCCGCCCTGGCGATGTAACTTAAAAAACTGGTGTGGACAGGAGGTGAAGACTGGCAGAACGGGGGATTGCGGGAGGGGGTGTACCTAGACAGAAGGGTGTTAATAAATTGAGGGCTGCAGGTGTGAAGTGACTTAAAAACCATGCAGGCAGTTTTGAATTGCACTCGCTGAGAGAAAGAAAGCCAATAAAGTTGTCAAAGAATGGGCCTGGCAGACTGCCAACGGGGCTGGTGGTCGATCAGTCTGGCAGCTTGGTTTTGCACCAGTTGGAGACGTCTGCCGAGGTACAAGGGGAGACCCAGATAGATGGAATTGGTGTAGTCCAGGCGGGACAGCACAAGCGCTATCACCACCTGGATCAAGGCCGACTGGGTCAACATCAGACTGATTTTCTTTATCCTGCGCAGCTGGTAGAAGCAGGAGGATACCACCATGCCCACCTGAGTTTTCAGTGAGAGATTTCTGTCAATAACTACTCCCAGACTTTTGCCCGATGCCGCAGGGAGAGGTGCAGGACCCAATTCCGGGGGCCAATATTGAGGGCCCCAGAGTGATTGGCTATTGCCATTGAGGATTATTTCCGTTTTTCCGGGGTTCAGTTTTAAATGATTAGTATCTATCCAATGGGGGATGTGTAACATGGTATCCTGAAGATCCCTGATTGAGTTAGAGGAACCGTCGATAGAAAAATAAGCTGTAATTCATCCGCATAAATGAATGTGGTGACTGGAAATTTTCCTAAGGACTGGATCAAGGGGGCAAGGTACAAATTAAACAAAAGGGGGGACAGCGATGACCCCTGGGGCACACCGCAGATTGTCTAAATTGTAGGGGCAATAAAAGGAGCCAGGCGGACTGCTTGAGTACGGTCGCTGAGGAAAGATCTAACCCAATTATAGGCAGAGCTCCGGATGCCTGCCTGTTCGACACGGTCCAAAAGGATGGCGTGGTCGACCGTGTCGAACGCGGCAGAAAAATCTAATAGGACCAGGGCCTGAGGAATTCCCTTATCCGCGTTGTCATGACAGCGGCAATGACTGTCTCGGTCGAGTGGGCCGGCCGAAACCCGGCCTGATAGGGATCCAAGGTAGTTGAAATCTTCAATAAAGGTAGAAAGGTGGGTGGTAACATAAGCTTCGAGGAGTTTGGCCATGTAGGGGAGCAGTGAAATCGGCCTGTAGTTGGAGGGAACTGAGGAATCTGCACCAGATTTTGTTAGCAAGGGTACGATTACCGCATCTTTAAAGGCTTTAGGGACCACACCCTGAGAGAGGGAGGCGTTAAGGAGTGTCAAGATAGGCGCAGAGTGGGCCGATATGATTTCCTTTAGGATGTACGGCGGACAACAATCCCTAGGAGAACCAGATTTCACCCTTGTGGTGAGGGTACGTAAGGAATCTTCATTAAGAGGAGGAAAGTGCTCAAAAACGATCAGTGAGGGTCCAAGGGTCAGTGTTCAAAGTGAGGGCAGTGACTGGAATGCTGGCTTTGATTATAGAAATGTTATCCCGAAAATATAGATTGAGGGAGTTACACAAATCCTGTGTTGCCGTTGGTTGAAGAGTAACTCTCTCCATATTAGTCAATTTATTGACAATGGCGAAAATGTCTTTAGATTTATTTTCCGAATTGGTGATTATATTTGAAAAATAGAGTGACTTGGTCAGGACAATAGCTTACTTATAAACGGTACGGGCAGCTATATAAATGAATTTTGCCTGGGGGGTCGTAGTTTCTCCTCCACTTTCGTTCTTTTTGACGGGTGTCTAATTTTTTCGCCTTCAAGTCCTCAGTGAACCACTTCTGAGAGTCCGGAAGGCGGCCTATTCTAAACTTCTTCAGGGGAGCATGTAAATTGCTTGCGGCAAGCAGCCAACAAGAGATGTTCATTTCAGCCTGCTCAAGATCCAGATTTTCGGCCGGGATGGTACTAGCTAAATTATCTAGAAAAGCTTGTTTGTTAAAGATGCTCCATTTCCTAACAAACCCTCCAGCAATTGCCGGAGATTTACTGTCGCTTGCCATAGAGATTGTACATTGTATCAAGCAGTGGTCTGACCAAATACAAGGGCAGATGATGGGGGCGGAGATGGTGAGATTATTACTCCACACTTGATCGAGGGTATGACCTTTAACATGCGTGGCAAAGGTGATATGATGGCAAAAATTAAGGCCCGAGAGCAGTTCCATGAGTTCAGAGGCCTGCGGGCCACCCAACTCATCATTGCACCAGTAATTAAAATTGCCACGCAAAAGAACTTTGGAATAATCTGTGACTACAGTAGCTAACTGTTCGCACAAGGAAAGGGGGAAGGACGCCATATGTTGAGGAGGTCTATAAATAAGGACGCATATTAATGGACCAGTCTTGGAATCTAGTTTGATAATTAAGTTGTCTACTCCAGGAAGGATGAAAGCGGACATAGAAGTGAGCGTATGCTCTTTTTTGATGATTGCCGCTACTCCCCCTCCCGTCTTTCCTTGAGCCCGGTTAGCATGCAAGATGTAGTATGGCTCTGGAAGAGCTGCTAGGATGTCCGGGGAGGAGTCGCTATTAAGCCATGTTTCAGTGATGAAAAAAATATCAGGCTTATCGCCGAGGAGTGAAAATATATCCAATTGGTGCTTAACCAAGGAGCGTGTATTGAGAAATGAGATATGGAGGGTTACGTTCGTTGCCAAAGGTGTAGTAGGCCTATGACTGTAATTTTGATGAGGAATGGTGGGCAGAGGGTCGAATGCCCTATGAGGGTCGCCAAGAATATCAAGATGAGCCAGTTGCTCAAGAGCGGCAGAACCAAGCGCAGACTTGGCTTGATACAATGCACGTACATTTTCCGATGAGTATCTAATCATTTGAGCAGGGGTGCTGGCCCCTGGGCGCGACCGGGCTCGGACGGGCGCAGACGGGCTTGCCTTTGGCGCGCTCGCCTGCTGCGCGCTCTAGGGGATGCAGTCATTTTATAGTGAGGAGGGCGGGAGGGCCGGACAACTGGTGCGCCAACCGGAAAACCTTCCCCAAGATGGCGGCAGAAAACCCGCGAGCAGCACCTAATCGGCTGCGGCGCGAATGCGACAAGGTAACAGGTCAGAGCAAACAGAAGTAAAACCTACAATTTCCAATTTCCAATTGTAACCAAACCACTGAAGATGGAAGAAGCCGACCTTTCCCGGGGGAGGCGGGTGGGTCGCATGGGAATCTATGAAAGTTTCCAATACTGGAGAACCAAAGTTACAGGTAAGTAACTTGTTTTCTTACTCCAGTATTGGAACTTTCATCGATTCCCATGCTTGTATCAAAGTAGCTAGCAGTTATCAGCACATTTTTTGGAACCATGAACAATATTAAACCAAGAAGAAAGCCATAGCATATTCATCATAATGACATTTTCCATGGTCAATAACATACTTAGAAACTTCAGAAAACAAACACATGAGGTTCAAAAACGTGCAAGAGCGGATAAAACAGTAACGTGGAAGGAGGGATGAAAGGGAAAGCTCACCACTACTGAAAGAGGTTCCTTGGGACTGCTTGGCCAACTGCTGTGTCACTCTGCGTTGCAGAATCCAGGCAGTAATGCCTTGTAAGCGTATGGGTACTTCACCAGGTCGCTGCACTGCAGATTTCCCGGCTAGGAACTCCAGCAAAGAGGGATGTAGAAGAAGAAATCGCCCTAGTGGTATGAGCCCGGACTCTACCTTCTAGGGGCTTGCCCGCTGCCTTGTGACAATACTGGATAGCATTGGTAACCCAACAAGCGATTCCTTGCTTGGAAAGGGGAAAACCCTTACGAGGGTGACTAAAAGACAAACATTTGAGAAGACTTTTTGAAGTCTTTAGTTCGTTGAAGATAGAACTTCAAGCACCTCTGAATGTCCAGAAAATGAAGTGCTTTCTCTTCCGGAGTAGCCGGCTGAGAGAAAAAAGTATTAAGAATTACCTGCTTATTCAAATGAAAGTCCGAAGGAACTTTAGGTATGAATTTTGGGTTAGTACATAGACTCACTGTTCCTCTTTTGAACTGGTGAAAGGGTTCCTGAATGGCGAGAGCCTGCAATTCTCTCACACGACTAGCTGAAGTCAAAGCTAAAAGAAGTGCTACCTTCCAGGAGAGGAATTTCAACTCTGCCCTGTGAATAGGCTCAAAAGGAGGCTTCATAAGCTGGGCGAGAAGCAAGTTTATATGCCAGAGAGGAGGAGGAGGAGGAGGAGGCTTGACTGGAGGGAAAACTCTGAAAAGTCCTTTGAGAAACAGTTTAATGATTCTTGCCAACCAGAGGGAAGGGCCTAAAGACGTGCGTCTGAAGTGAGAGCTTGCCGCCAGATGCACCTTGATAGAAGAGCGAGCCAGTCCCGCTTTCGCTAATGATCGAATATATGGAAGAACTTCATGCGGCTCAGACTTAAAAGCTTAAAAGGATGGAGGCCTTCTGCTGGTACCAAATAGAGAAACGTTTCCACTTCAACCTGTAAGTTTTGTTTGTACTTGGGGCTCTTGCCTGAGAGAGCACCTCTTTACATTCTGCTGAGAGATTCAAACCAAGAAATTCTCGCTGCTCAGGAGCCATGCCCAGAGCTGTAGAGACTGAGTGTCCGGATCCCAGACTTGGCCCTGAGCAAAACCAAAGGGGATGATGGACAGAATGTTGAACATTGCAAGCACTCACCCCCAGTCAACTGATCTGGGTTTAATCCATCATCATTCTTTAGCTCACTTCCTCACCCCAGTTCAGACATGGCCATATGCAAATTAGTCTGACCCTGTGCCTCATGGGAACAGTCCAGCCATGTCTTCCCTGAACCGGAAACAAGCATCCTGGGACCGGTTTCTGGCTAATCAGCCGTCATCAGCCAGGCTAGCTTGAACCCAGTGGCAAAGTGAGCAAGGGACCCACGTCTGGGCATACCCTGCCAACTTAGGGCGAACAAAGCAAAACCAAAGGGGATGATGGACGTAGTGTTGAACATTGCAAGCACTCTCCCCCAGTCGGCTGCAAAGGAAGAGGAAGGGGTCCAGGGAGAGAAGGTGAAGTTCTGTGAACCTAAACTGTCTGGGACACGCAGGAGCTATCAGAATCATCCTGCACAGATCTGCTTTGAGTTTCCTGAGAAGCCTGGGGATCAGAGGAATGGGGGGGAAAGCGTAAACAAATGCGCCTGACCAGGCCATCAAAGGCACATTCCCCAACGATCCCGGATGGTGAAGCCTGCTTGCATAGAACCGACATTTCTTGTTCTCCGGAGTGGCAAAGAGATCTATGGAAGGTGTGCCCCATCTGTGAAAAACCTTCTGTAGAGTGGAGTTGTCCAGTTCCCACTTGTGGCTGACTGATTTAAGTCTGCTGAGCGTGTCCACTGTTTTGTTGAGGACACCTGGAAGATGTTCCGCTCAGAGAGATATCTCCTGCTGAATTGCCCTCTCCCAGATTGCTTGGGCTTCTTGTGACAACAGTTGAGATCTGGTGCCTCCTTTGTTTATATAATGCATGGCTGTCGTGTTATCTGTACGTATAAGGACGGCCGACTGCTGTATTCGTGGAAGAAAGGCCGTCAAGGCTAGGCGAATCGCACTGAGCCCCAGCACATTGATATGCAACAGACGAAGCTGGGGTCGCCACCGGCCGCTTATATGAAGGTCTTGTAACACTGCTCCTCAGCCTTCGAGAGAGGTTTCGTAGTGATTATGTGTGGAGCAGGGGAAAGCCTGAAAGAAAGACCCTGACAAATGTTTTCTTTGGTCATCCACCATGATGCAGCGTCTCTCATGGCCTCGGTAACTGAGATCTTGTCGTCGTAGGATCCGTCGATTTGGCGCCACTGCAAGTCTAACTCTTCCTGGAGTGGACATATCTGTAACCTGCAGTGAGGAATCAGGGGTATGTAGGAGGAAATGGACCCTATCAGGGACTTGTAGAAGCGAACTTAAAGTGACTGTCTTTTTAACAATCGGGAGGCTATGGACATCAGCTTCTCTTGCCTCTCCAAGGTCGGGAAACTTTGCTTATTGACGTGTTTAGAATGGCTCCAGAAATCTGGCTGTTCTGGAAGGACGGAGAGAATTCTGTACGTTGAGCGTTAGCCAGAGATTGGCAAACAGGCATGTACATGCTATGACTGATTCTTGTGCTGCCTGCCTTGTAGGCGCTTTCAGTAACCAGTCGTCGAGGTAGGGGAAGACTTGAAGCTTTTGTTTTCGAAGAAAGGCTGCAACCGGAGATAATATCTTTGTAAAGATCCATAGAGCAGATAGAAGTCCAAAGGTAAGGACCCTGAACTGAAACTGGCTCTAGGCTACTGTGAAGCGAAGAAACCTCCTGTGAGCTGGGTGTATGGGTATGTGAAAATAAGCGTCTTCTAGATCCAGAGTGGCTATGAAATCCCCTGAGTTGAGGAGTCGAAGAGTCGAAGGATGCCTTGCAGAAAAACCATCCAAAAGGATTGTTTGATAATAGGTGTGGAGCTCCCTCAGATCTAGGATAGGGCGTCACTTTTTTAACGTCTTCAGGATCAGGAAGAACCAGGATTAAAAACCCTTTCTCCTGTGAGAGATAGGGACCGGTTCTATAGCTCCTTTGAGGAGCATTTGATGGCCCTCTAACCGTAGAAGACGGAGATGTTTCGATACAGTGGCACGAAAGGGTTTGGATGGCGGTGGTTGAACAAACTCCAAGGTATGGCCGTAATGAATGATGTTCAATACTCAACGGTCCAATGTTATTTGCTGTCAGTTGCGGAGGAAATATGAAATTCTGCCTCCCACTGTCACAGGAGGAGAAGGGGCAATAGTCAGAGCCAGCATATCCGCTATTGGCGCTTAGAGTTGTCTCTGCCCTGGCGTCCTTGTCTTCCTCTGTTAATCGAGCGACAGAAAGAAGAAGATTGATTCTGCCGCTGATTGTAGTTCGGCTTGTAGGATTGTGACTGAGAACCGTACGAGGAGTAACGTTGCTGTTGATAACCTCCCCTGTATGTAGAGTCAACTCTTCCCATCGCTCCTTGGAATGGGAACTTGCTGTATCTGAGTCCCTAAAGATTTTGCGTTTTCCGTATCTTTTTTAATATCCTGGAGCGCATCATCTATATGCTTTCCAAAATGCGCTTCCCCCATCAAAAGGCTGATCCAAGATTTTATTTTGGACTTCCGGGCGGAACCAAGTAGCACGCAACCAGCCCTGTCGACGAAGGACAGCCGCTCCAGCCAAGGAGCAGAAAGCAGTTGTTGCAATATCCATTGCACAATCAATGATTTCTGCCAATGTTATTTCGCCCTCCTGGAGAATCCTTTTAGCTTCTTTCTTTCCTTCTTCCGGCAACTGATAGAGATAAGGGGAGAGGTTGCACCACATTTGGCGATCGTATTGTCCAAATATAGCCAAAGAATTAGCTGCTCTGACTAGCAGGCTGGACATAGATGAAAACCGTTTGCCTACATTATCAAGACGCCTGCCCTCTTTATCTGGAGGTGTGGTAAGGGGAGCTGAAGGATTTCTAGATTTCCTCTGGGTGGCTTGCGAGATGACGGAGTCCGGCTTACGCTGGCTGGTCAAACAGGCTGGGCTATCCTCCGGAGCCTTATATTTTTTTATCCAGGCGAGGTAGAACTGGAATGACTATGGCTGGATTTTGCATTACCTTTAGGCTTTCATCCCAGACATGGCCCACAATTGGAACTGAACGGACCGAACTCTTATACGGTTCCTTAAAGTCATAAAGGAAGCACTCAGATTCCACCTTGGTCATGGGCAGGTCAAATCGTTTAGCGGCTCTCTCCATTAAGTTATGGAAATCCCCTATATCTGCCGGGGGGAATCAACAGGTGCCAGAGCAGGAGAAGCTGGATCGGGAATAACCTAGACATCCCACTTCGCATCTGAATCCGGAATTGTGACATTGTCTTGGTCATCGTCAGAGGTATCGTCCTGGATGGGGAGCGCAACCGGTGGAACATCCTGCGCTTCCAGTATTGGCTGAAGCTGTGGTAATTGCGGGGCAACGGGAAGAGCAGGAGGAACAGTAGTAACCAGCACCCCCACTTTAACAGGCGGCTGTGTTGCAAACCTTTTTCTGTAATCCAACAGCATAGCTTGCAAGTCTGTCAGTAATGAGGAGGGGCATTTGGACAATCTCCTGTTGGTAGTCTTGTTGATACTGTGAGGGAGGACCATACTGTTCAAAATCCTCATATTCCCCTTCAGAGTCTGTGTCCTGGCATTTAACATGTAGCTGAGAAGGGCTATCAGCATATCCAAAAGGTCCATCATCCTCTTCAGATTCCTCTTCTTCTAGGAGCAGTGCAGGAGAAAAAGGAGTCACCCTCCTGGGTGAAGTCATTTCCGGTGTAATTCAACGTTCTCTGAGCAAAATAGAATTTTTTTCCACCATCGACAAAGTCGTCGACGACGAAGAAAGCATCGTCGACCAAGAAATAGACTTAGTCAACGCAGCAGTCGTTGCCATCGTCGACATCTCCGCAGTTGTCGTTGTCAATGTAGTAGGCGGCATCACACTTGTCGACATCCTAGTCGATGATACCATCGACGACGATACAAATACCACGGGCGTCAAAGTCGTCGACAGGGTCATAGATGAAGGAGACTGTACCTTTGGTGCTTTCGTCAACGGAGTTGATGACGGCGTTGTCGACGCATGAGCCTTTTTGATGATTTTACCTCAGAAGTCAACGATGATGGCTTTTTGAAGGTCTTTTGAGCCGCAGGAGGAGAAGTTGGAGGAACAGAACTGGATTTCCTATCAAGATGTAATCCTTTTGACAGTCCTTCCCTCTTCTTTTCACCTTGGTGAGGAGATTCGACAGGACTAAGCCCTCTAGACCTATCAGAGGTCTTTTTCAGGGCGTTTCTCAGAAGGAGAAGCTCTACCCCTTTTTACAGACCTTTTGGATGAAGTCTCAGAAGATGCTCCGTCGCTGTCACTGGACACTGGCTCCTTTCTTGATTTTAGCTTCTGGAGCCAGGTCTCGTAGAGTCTTGGTAGAGAATGCGCGGCATATCTTACAGTCTGTAGCCTTATGGTCTGGGTACAGACAGTAAATACAATCTTTGTGCTTGTCCTCAATATATAACCTCTTTGTAGCACAGGCTTTAAAGAGGACCTTCTTCTCCTTATCCTACATCCTGAAGATGTTGTTGAAGAAAAAAAACTGGTGAAAAGGTTGTAGAATTAAAGTTGTAGGAAAAAACTGAGCAGAACTCAGTGGAGACTCCCTTGCACAAAGTGCGGTAGAAAATCTGAGGTTCTGAGCTTCTCTCAGGAGAGTTCTAAGGGATGAGGCTAATCTGATTGGTTGTTCATTTTTTTTGGGTCTCTTTTAAAAAAAGAGGTGGATAGGTTGCAAAAGAAAAATGGGCATAGGCCTAGGTTCTGTTTTGGTAATGGTTCTATTGCTATTTTATGTATACCGGGGACTCCCATTTCGACAACGGGGAATGATACAAGCATAGGAATCTATGAAAGTTCCAATACTGGAGTAGGCCACAATTCAGCACATAACGAGCCTTCAATCTATTACAGCATTTTATCCTAGGGTCCTTTTACGTAGAATCCAGTTATATCTCCTCCAGATTCTACCAGCCCCTCGCAAACTCTCCGGCACCTGTTCCGACGAGTAAAATATTGCTGCCACCTCTTGCACCCATGCGTGCATGCGAAATCACAAAAAAATCAAAATGGCAAAGTAATATGCTACATATAAAAAAATAATTAAAGGGTGGTCTGGATCTGTTGGAGTAACTGCAAGGTAAACCATATTTCAGGCAAGTTGGACCTATTTCCTCCATAATTGGAAAGTTGGCAGTATGTTATGATGCAAAAACTGGAAATCTATGAAGCACGACACGGATGTCCATATTTAAAAAAAGAAAGGTACTTACATATTAACGGGGCTTTCTGCTGCCAAAGCTACAGCAGAATCCAAGTGTATCTTGCAGGACCGACCATGAACCTGCAAAAACTGAGCTGGATCCTTTTTCTGTAATGTAATAGAAGTTTGTGAGCCACAAAGCAAACAAATACTGAATACCGTTTTTCTAGTTGAAATAATTCACACTAAAATAAAAACAAATAGTAAAAGTCTTGTAATTGATGTGAAAATGAATTAAGCAGGACAGTCTTGCATGCAAGATATTTGAAAGTAAGATATACCCTAAGAAGTTAAATGCATTGTTTATGTTCCTTTTAATATTGGTCCTCTATAATTTTAGTTCAAAATGTCCACCAGGTAACTCATCTGGAAAGTCTTACAGATAGATCTGAACTTCTGAAAGGTTTTAGTGGTGACAATCATATACGTGAACTAAAAATATCTTTATTCTCACCAAGCAATCACTCTATCAGCACAAGGTTTGGGAAATATCTTCACAAGGCACACAATGGAATCACCATCAAATGTGGGACTGGTGACTACTACAACTGGCTGAAGATAGGAGATAGGAAACTGCAAACAAGAGGAGCAGCTGATACGCTTATATAAACCACAGAACATACGGTAACTTTCAGCAAGTCTACACTCACCTCCCTCTGCCATTTAACTAAGAGTTAACTCAAGATAACTCAAGATATAAAAACCAATTACCATTTCAGGACAAACAATGATTCGCCAATAACTGTCTGCCAAGGTAAACATCTGAAGGATTGCCAATGCAGTAGTCAAATGATACCTCGACAAAACTGAGCGTGATGGTAATGACAAGAAAAAAAGTTTAATATGTGCCAATATTTTCTAATCTTCCCCAAAACGAAAATAAGCTGAACCAAGGGTATAAGAAAGCCAAAGTCAAGTGATTTTGTCACCCAACAGCAATTCTTAGCTCAACTGCATTACAAAAAAAAAAACAGAACTGTTGTCGGTCTACAAACAACCCAAATATGATAGAAAGCGAGTGAATATTAACATTTATTACATTTCATTTTAATTTAAAACCTATATATGTAATTTCAAATGAGAAGAAAGTTAACTTTCGAGAAAACATTATACAGTATGAATATGTTATTTCATCAAATTAAATATACCATCTAATTGTCTAAACCTAAGATGAAAAACGGAGAAGCCAAGATTCATTCCATGCGTAATAACCCTTCAAGGGGGGTAATTTTTGAGCCTGCAAGATAACTGTAGAGGCAAGTCATTTATTTCAACAAATGGAAACCAGGAAAACCAAGGCTCGGACAATAGAGCAATTGGTAGCAAGCAATATATATATTTTTTTAAGTTGCAATCCACTCTGAACTTACAAGCAAAAACGCACTTCCAAAGACAATACATGAGCTCTCTAAGAGTAGTTTAATTTGCATGGATCATGGGCCGAGCCCAGGAATCGGTGTGTTTGAGCAGATATCTGACAAACATAATTCAAACCTTATTGGCGCCAAGATACCCCGTCTGGGGTGATTCGAGCCTGTTACCAAATTAGTCATTCAATCCACACATTGGAACCCCTAACAGGTCGCTTAGACAAAGATGACTGTGAGGCAGTCAATCGATTAGTGTGGACAAAAATAGTTTACCTGTGAACCTAGTTCTCTCTCAAGGGAATATCCATTAAAATCTTAAGGATGAAATAGTCCCGCTCATTTGTGGGTCCTCTGGATGAGAGCTTCCAAAGTCATATTTGTTTTACAGAAAGTCATATATTTTTTTTTTTACAGTATCTTCGCCTTACTTCACAAAGGCCAGGGGTGCATGTGACAAAATGTAAAATTTGCTGCTTTAAGACAGGCTATATTGACAAAGTCCACTAATTTGCTTTAAAAGTTGAAAGAAAAAAAGCATAGTCTTCAAAAGGTATCTAAAACTAAATAAGAGTAACATTTTAAAATGTCCATCGCAATTTCTTTTTTACTTTCTTTTAAAATGAATAGTAGGAAGAAAAGCCAATGTAAATGCAGAGGCTTTAGAGTTGAAACAGAGAAAAGAAGGCTGCGCCTTCAAGGACACTTTGACCTCCAATATCCCATTATGCCTTGTAGGTGACAGTATAGTCTGTTCTTTTTTTATGCAGCAAGTAGGTGGATAGAGTTAATCATACGTTTTCTCTTCACTTGCGGAAGAGGGAGGGTGGCCTATGATTTCATTGGAGATTCCCCCGAGAGAAAACTAGGGTTACAGGAAAGAAATGACTTCATTTCTCTCAGGGGATGTCCATTGATAATCATAAGCGCTAAATAGAGTAGTTAGCTCAACTCCTAAACAAATGGAAGAGACAAACTATTATATTAAGTGAAAAGATTTCTTAGGGAGGCTTGCCCAACTTGAGCATCTGCTCTCGAATCTGAATCAAGGCAATAGTGTCTTGTAAAGGTGAGACCGGATCTCCAAGTTGCCGCTTACAGACCGTAGAAATTGGAATGTTTTCAAATAATGCAGTAGTAGCTGCTTTACCTCTGGTGGAACGGGCTCACCATTTCCCAGGTAAGACCTTGTTGGCTTTCTTGTAACAAAGGATTATGCAGGAGACAATCTACCTAGACAAGGAGTGTTTTGCAGTAACCAATCCTGTGTGTAAGGGAACATAGTTTACAAATAGTTGTTTTGACTTCCTCAAAGGTTTGGTCTTATCCAGATAAAACTTTGATTCTCTAACGTTGAGAGTATGAAGAGGTCTCTCTGCAGAAGATGAAGGGCACTGAAAAAAGTAGGTAGGAGAAGTCTGATTAACATGAAATTGTGATACTACTTTAGGGAGGAATTTAGGATGGGTCCTCATTACTACCCAGTTACCATGAAATACTGCATAAGGCATGTGGGAACATTGAGACCCTAGCTCACTAACTTTTCAAGCAGATGTTACAGTGCCCAAGAAACCAGTCCTCGAGCATAGGTGTTAGATGCCTCCTTAATAGGTTCGAAGGAAGGACCCAAAAGGCGAGAAAGGAAAATATTTAACTCTGATGGAGAAAGTGATCTCCTGAGAGGAGGATAGATGGTCTTGGTGCCCTCCAGGAAATCCTTGACCACAGGTATTTTGAAAAATGACATTTGTGAATGTCATTGTCAGTAGGCAGTAATTGCTGCAAGGTCTACTTTAATGGAAGAAAATTGCAGTTTAACATTAGCCAAATAAAAGAGAAATGCAAGAACCACTTTTTTTTTTTATTTATTGAAAATCAGACATGATACATTGGGGTATACAAAAGGAGAAAAAATTAACAGGAAAAAAAAAAAGAGGTTAGATATAATACACAATGAAAAGAGAAAAAAAGCATATATAGCGAAAAGAGAATAACATATTTCCTTACAGATATCCATTGTTATGTTAACGTATAACCAAAAACGTTAGATCTATTTCTTTACCCTACTCCTTGCCTATTTCGTTCCTCCATCCAAACAATACGTGGTTTCCAGATATTCATACCTTTTTTCTATTTTTTTTAAACCTTTACATTTGTATAAAGCAATTTCTTGTTTCCCAATATATATTAGTCGATTTAGCCACTGATGAAAAGTTGGTGGTTCGGAATCCTTCCACACTGTGGCGATCAAAAGACGTGCTATTGCTAAGCTTAGAAACATAAAATCTCTTTGTGGCGTTTCAATTTGCAGTGTTACATCAAAACCTAGTATCAATAGTGTGGCAGTGATCTTTAGGTTCCTCCCCAATGTCTGTTGCATAAACGATTCAATTCCCATTTTTTATTCGTCTAATTTAACACAGGAATAGAACATATGTATCATATCGGCTGGCCCGTTTTGACATCTTGGGCATCTATCCGAATCTCTCTTCCCCCATTTAAAGAGTTTCGCTGGTGTGTAATATAAGCTGTATACAGTCTTATATTGTTGAGCCTTCAGGTTAGATGCCATAAATACATTTTTACCTATTTCCAGCACTTTATTTATATCGACATCCCCATCGTTTAATTTAGCTGACCAATTCACTTCTGTTTTCTCTACATCATTGGGTATACATTTTTGCAATTCCTGATAGAATTCTCTTCTTCTGCATTTAGGATTACCTATAAGTTGAAGTATTGGTATAGGATCAAGACTAATATTCTCTTTTGGAATATCTCTAATAGAATTCTTAATTTGCAGATATTTAAAACATGAATCACTTTGTAGATCATATTCTTGTGCAATTCCTATTAAACTACGCATTTCTAAATTTTCATAAACATCAATCAGCATTACAATCCCCTTTTGTCCCCCAATTTTTTTGCCATATCGTCATATATATTCGTATGCAGGAGATCAGAGTGCCACAATAATGTATATTTAGTAAATCTATTAATCTCACATGTTTTCACAATCTTTCTCCAGTTTCTAATTGCACATTCAATACATTTATATCCTTTCCTTTGATATTTCCGCATATCGCTTTGGCGTTGCAGTAGCCCAGCTGCGGCTTCCCCAATTGCTAATTCATAAATAGTAGGTATATCTGTCTGTTCGTTTTGTATTTTCTTATGAAAATATAAGATACCTAAATTTTGCAGGGCCGTCGCCCAGTAATATAGCTGTATATTTGGGGCATTCCAGCCACCTTGATCAATCAGCTGATTCAGGTATTTATAAGCCTGACGAGTTCTTTGGTAGCTTCAAATAAAGTTAGTAAAGATCCCTTCAATTTTCCGTATTTTTTTAGTTGTTAATTCTATGGGAATAGCCCGCATTAGATATAAGATTTTTGCAAAGACTTTCATTTTGATTAAATTTATCCTGCCAATTATTATAAGATGTAGATAATCTAATCATTTCATTTCCCTACTGATGGAGGTCATAACTGGGTCTATATTTATTGTCCAAATATCCCCCATTTTTGCTGTTAATCTAACACCTAAGTATACTGCAGATTCCTTTACCCGGGAATCATCCAGTACACAGTGAGATGAGCATATGATTTGAGTCTTTGTGCTATTTAACAGATAGCCAGATCTTTTCCCGAATCTTTCTGCCAACCTCTCTACTTCTGCGATTGCTTCCCGTGGTGCTGGTGTTATTAAGGCAATATCATCAGCGTACGCTAATATTTTTGACTCATAATTATTCGATATTACCGGTTTGATTATGGGGTTATTTAAGATCAAGGAGATAAAAGGATCTAAATAAAGTGCAAAGAGGGTTGGGGAGCAGGGGCAGCCCTGGCGAGTTACTCTCTCTATCTTTATTCTTTTGGGTGTGTGGCCCATTATCTGGATTTTGGCATGTGGGTTATAATACATAGCCTGCATGGCCCGTATAAATCCTGGTCCAAAATTTCTCTCCGCTAGTTTATCCCACAGATACCTCCAGGTCACCCGATCGAAGGCTTTCTCAGTGTCTAGGAGGACCACAGCCTTATCTCTCTCCGCAACCTCCGCTATGTCTAATATTGATATTGCCCGTTGAGTGTGATCTGTGGTCCCCCTGCCTGGGATAAAGCCGTGCTGCCATGGTGAAATAATTGCAGTAATACTTTTCTGTAATCAGGTGGCCATGATTTTCGAGTAGATCTTTGCATCTGTATTCATGAGAGATATAGGGCGATATGACGAGGGTGTTTCTGGAGGTTTATCTTTCTTTAAAAAAAACACAACATCTGTATCTTGCCATGAGCTAGGGGGTATTCCACGATATTGTACGCCCAAGAATAAATCTTGCATATAAGGTATTATTTGTGTTGATATCATTTTATATAGCTCGATTGGGATTTTATCTGGCCCGGGAACTTTGCCCAAAGAGAGGGAAGATAGTGCCTGCTGTACTTCCTCTAGTGTGATTTCTTGCTCTAATTCCAGGGTTATTTCACTACTTCGCTTAGGAAGGAATATACCACAATTATCTATATCTTGTAAATCATCTTGCTCCGCTTGATCTTCTATCAGAAGTTCTGCTTGATATAGTCTGCTATAGAAATCCTCAAATATTTTAACGATCTTTGCAGAATCAGATGTCACTGTCCCATCTAAATCTTTCATTTTTGATATATTATTTCTAACATCTTTCTGCCTCGTCCTCATCGCGAGTAGTTTCCCGGTTAGCTCTCCATATTCATATAGCTCCTTCCTATATATCTGAAACTTTTGAGCAGCTTTTTCATAAAAATATTGATAGATATCCGCTTTATGCAATATAATTTTAGACAAATGTTCTTTTAATACATCTTCAGATGCCCCGTTATGGATTATTTGTATATGTTCTTCCAATTTTCCCAATTTATGGATTAGATAATCTGTTCGTTTTTTCTGTTCTCTACGATTATGAGCAGCGAATCCTATAATTTCCCCCCTCAATGCTGCCTTATATGAATCCCACACTGATGCCCGGGAAGCACTAAATCTATTACAGTCAAAAAAAGACTGTGTCCACTGTGATATATATACAGAATTTATCATCTAGTAATAGTTTCCTATCAAAAGGTCCATGGAGATCGCCTACTCAGACCCTGAACTTCCTTAATTTCCAAGATTAATGGATTATGATCGGAGTATAATTGTGGGAGTTTTACTATGTCTATATTGTCTAACCATTGTACAGGTGCCAGAAAGTAGTCCAAGCGAACAAACTTTTTATGGGGATATGAGTAGTATGTAAAGCCTGGTTCATTCTGATATTTTTCTGCCCATACATCCATAAGCCCGTGAATGCCTTTGAGTGTGGAAACTGCTTTAAACACATTAGGTTTTCTCCCTGTATATCTTTTATTAGTAATATCCTCTTCCATGTGAATATTAAAATCGCCACATATAATCAGATAGCGTGACCATTGTGCTAATTCTACCACTAGTTCCTCCCATATTATTAGGGTTGTCTAAATTTGAGCCATATATGTTGACTACAGAGAATCCCACTGATAACTCCATTATGGCTCAACGACCCCACTTATCTGCTTTTGTTCGATGTACTGCTCCCCTTTGATGTTTAATGTATATGGCCACACCTCTAGTTGTTGTCGTTTGAGTAGAACATACTACTAAGTTATACCCTCTCATTTCAAGAAATTTTTTGTTCCCCCGCTGAATAGGTGTCTCTTGTAGACATAAAACATCAGGATTCAATGTATTAATAATTTCAAACACCTTTGCACATTTTGCCTTATCGTTTAGACCCCCCACATTTGATGAACATATTCTATATCTAGCCATATTCTTTGTTTAAGATGTTTAGGATGTTCTGTCTTTCCTTCGTCATTATTATGTATGCCGTCTTTATAAGATATACCAAACCCACTTCTACCTCCATCTGTATCTGTCTGACCTTCAGCTTTTCTTTGTTTTTCTCTAACCCACTCCCCCCGCCCTATCTACCCCCATTACCCACCCCAACTCCCCCCTGCCATGACCCCAGCTCTCCAATCTCCCCCCTTCCCACAGCCCCCACCTGTGCTCACCCTTCACTCCCCCCACCCACCCTTCACCCCATAACTAAGGAAAAAAGGGGCTATGGCCCTTGTCGATGGAAAGAGACACTTTGCTCCAGTCCCCTCTCTCTCCCCCCCTTTTTTTTTTGCCTGGTCTTTTTAGATATTGCATATTATATATATATATATATATATATATATATATATATATATATATACCAGTAACATTTTTTTTCATGTTCGCATGTATATCAATTTTCTATGCATTTCAAATTTCAAATTGCAATAACCCCTATTAAATACATAGACGGTTGAATGATTTGATATTCGGTTATCAGGCACACATTAGTTCTTATATCACACAGTATCACATAGTGTCTCAGAGTGTATCCAAATAGTCTTGGGCTTGTATCTCTGATATAAAGAAGCGGGTATGACCTTTAAAGATTGTTTTTAAAGTTGCCGGATTTAACAGAAAAGCCTGTGCACCCTTATTCTGGAAAGGAGAGATCAGTCGTCTTAAGTGCCACCTCCTCTGGACTGTATGGTGGCAGAAATCATGTCTCACAAAGAACTGATACCCTTTCCCTTGTTGTTTTTTATTGGGTCGTGCAAGATCGTATAGAGCGTCTTGTGCTAAAAAGTTATTCAGGTTAATCAAAATGACTCTGGGAAACTTTTCTGTTGCTGAAGAACCTTTTTTCATCTCAGAGATCTTAAAAGGGAATCTATGAACTCTCTGAAGCTCTTTAGTCCAGTCCCACATTGTTAACTCAGGGAATGCTTCCTGAAAGAGATCCAGAACAAATTTGCGAATATCCGATCCTTCTTCCCCCTCCGGTATCCCTAGTATTCGAAGATTGTTTCTCCGGAGTCGATTTTCCAAATCTGCAATCTTTATCTGCTTATCCTCATGATCCGCTGAAATCATATCTATATCTTTTTTCTGTGTCATTAGTTGGTCCTCTAGTGTTGAAATTCTTTCTTCTGCCACATTTATCCTCTCTGAGAATTCACTGAAGGTCTTAGCGATCCTTCTGACTGCATTCTGAAGTTTGCGGCAGGCAGCTTGTGTTTTCTGACTTTCGACGGGGGTCTCTGCTCTATGTTCTACTATAAGTTGGTAGATTGCATTTAGTGATATCTCATTAGAGTTACTAGGGACTGCTGATATGTCTGGCGTAGTCTCTTTTATTACTCCCTCTCCACCTTCTGCAATTTCATGGCTAATTTCAGAGTCATTGTAAGCTTCTGGAGAGAGGGATATTTCCCAAGTTAGACTTTTACCTCCCCCAGCTTGTGCGATGTCTACATTCTGGGTCTCTGTAGCCATAATTTCCTTGTATACCATGGTAGCATTAGGAGATCTTTCTTCTGATGTCTAGTCCATAACCGAATCATTTTGGTCACTTACTAAGCTATTTACTGATCCATCCAGTGACCACACCTTATTCGATTCCTCAAATTCCTCCTCTGAGGTATCTGTGTGGTCCGAGAATGATAGGAAGGGCTCACCTGAATCACTCTCATAAATTCGTATATCTTTTCCTCCTACTTGTTCAGTATTAACTTCCTTCGTTTTATCGGGATCCCGGGTCATTGTAGGTTGCGTTATCACAGAATCCGTGCTTACTGGTACACTCCCAGTATGTTGCTTTTCTGTCGTCTCATATTCTTTAACTGTGTTGGATCTCCTGGTATACGTCGTTGTTGGGGCTCTGGATCTTGTAATGTTTTATTTTTATCCTTCTTATCTTGCCTCACCGAGAACATTTGCGGTACTTTCTTGTTTTTGTCCTCTTTCACCTCCGATTTAGGATTCGCAGGATTTAACTCTCCAACATCCCCTTCCAAAGCTCTTTTTCTAGTGCTACCACCTAT
The DNA here is from genome assembly GCF_964261635.1 of Lissotriton helveticus. Taxonomy (NCBI): domain Eukaryota; kingdom Metazoa; phylum Chordata; class Amphibia; order Caudata; family Salamandridae; genus Lissotriton; species Lissotriton helveticus. Next base: position 811,144,023 of record NC_136070.1, read on the forward strand.
TTGTGGATTTTAAAGACGATTGCCCAGAGGAGTATCCATCCCTCCTCTGCTCTTTCCACCTCGTGCAGTTTTCAGCGGCATCACAGATATCTTAATAGGTATATATTATGTGTTCTACTGCTGCCCAATATCTTTCAATAGTCAGCAGCCTATCCATCCCCCCTTTTTTTTTTTTTTTTTTAGATGCCAGAAGTACTTTTGCTACGAAAGAAAAAGCTGCAATGTCTTCTTTTTAAATTTTTAAAACTTTTCAAGTGCAATATTAAGAATATTGTATGCCTTTATATTCTTAATGTCTTACCCCGATTATCTGCAGTCCAAATTTTTTTCCAGCAGTTGACACCATTTTCAATGATAAACTTCACAACTTCAACCCTTAAAAAGTTAGCAATTAAACTGAATAATTCTTTGTCAAAATGTGACATCCACATGAAAGCTAAACAAGAACAAGCCGTAAGCGTGCACATCCCGAAACCGGAAGTTCAGGAGCGTCACACCTGTCGTGGGGCGGGACTTCCGTCTTCTGCGAGAAGCCTGTGCCCACGGAGTGGATGGCCCAGGAGCAGTAGTGACGCGGGGCTCCCATGCCTGAGGGAGAGCCCCGCGGTGGCAGCAGAAGTCAGGAGTGGCGGCTGAGGCCGCTGATCAGGTAAGTAGGGCTTAATTGTGTGTGGGGGGGGGGGCGGCGGCGGTGTGTGTGCGCGCGTCTGTGTGTGTGTGCATGGGGGGGGCGGCGGCGGTGTGTGTGTGTGTATGTGTGTCTGTGTGTGTGCGTGTGTGCGTCTGTCTGTGTGTGTGTGTATGCGCGTGTGTGCCTTCGGCCGGCCTCAGTAACGCTGTGTGTGTGTGTGTGTGTGTGTGTATGTGTGTGTGTGTGTGTGTGTGTGAGTCTGTCTGTGTGTGTATGCGCGTGTGTATGCGCGTGTGTGCGTGCCTTCGGCCGGCCTCAGTAACGCTGTGTGTGTGTGTGTGTGTGTGTGTGTGTGTGTGTGTGTGTGCGCGCGCGTCTGTCTGTGTGTGTATGCGCGTGTGTGAGTGCCTTCGGCCGGCCTCAGTAACGCTGTGTGTGTGTGTTTGTGTGCGCGAAGCGCGTTTACAGACCCTAAGCGGCTCGTGCACCGGCCTCTCTCCCATGGGAAGCAAAACAACAACAATAGGTCTCGCTGGCGATAGCGCTTTCGCGCTGCAACGCGGAGAAGTGTGGCTCACTGGTTAGAAGCAGCAGACCCTGAAGCAGAGGTCGGCCAGGGACCAGGGTTCAATTCCCGCCTCGGCGGGTCTTGGGTCAATGTCCGCGGAATCGATAATTCTCGCCTAGGTGCCTAAGCTAACCATGGGTCCCACTCTGCAACTCTGGGCAATAGCTTGCTTAATCTCCACAACGGCCCCATCAGCGCCGGGGATGCCTGGCTTCACCTTGGGGGTGCCCAGGAGGGACCATCTCACAGGGAAAGCCAGGATGGGTTCCCCAGCGGTATACAGCGCCAGGACACTCCGAGATGGAGTAACAGTGCGCTTTACAAGTATACATTTTACATTTTAACGCCAGGCGAGACCTAAAGAGAAGGCTGATCAGGAAGCCGTAGAAAGGCGGAGATGGCAGAAAGATAACCTTTGGCAGTGCCCAGAGCAGAGCCCTGCTGGGCCAAAGAGAGAAGGAACAGAAGTACCTCAGAAAGAGGGGCAGAAAGGGGATCCACAAGCTCTGATGCGCACAATGCCACAAATCTGTTCCACCTGCTGGCGCACACCGTTTTGGTGGAGGGACGCCTGGCTGCCAGAATGACAGCAGACTTCGGGAGGAAGATCGAAAGGTGTCATCTGTCGCTGCTCAATCACCACGTTTGGAGGTGGAGGCTGGACAGGTTCGGGTGGAGGACGGCCCCCTTTGCTGCAACAGAAGATCCTCCTGAAGAGGCAGACGGATTGGGGGATCGATGCTCATACTGAGTAGCTCAGGATACCATACTCCTCAAGCCCAGTCCGGAGCCACAAGAATGACTTGGGCCCGGTCGCACCTGATCTTCTTTAGCACTCTGGGCAGAAGTGGTACATACGGAAAGGAGTACAACAGACCGCAACTCCATTCGCGACGAAAAGCAACTCCAAGCAAGTGCCGCCTTGGAAATTCCAACGCGCAGAACTGAGGACATTGCGCGTTCTCTTCGGCGGCGAATAGATCTAACCAAGGCTCTCCCCACTGCTGAAAGAGACCTTGCGCCACGTCAGAGTTCAGACGCCATTCGTGATCCATCATGCACCGGCAGCTGAGTTCGCCCGCCCTGGCTTTCAGAGAACCTGCCAGGTGTTGAACCACCAAGGTAATGCAGTGATTTTTCAGCCATGTCCTGAGGCGCAGAGCCTCCTGACATAGGATCCAGGTCCCCACCGGGCCTTGCTTGTTGAAATACCACATGGCGGTGGTGTTGTCCGTGAACACCTGCACTACACTTCCCCGGACAAAGGGAATGAATGCCTTCAGTGCAAGCCAGATCGCCCGCAGCTACAGAAGGTTGATATGGAGCCGGGATTCCGCCTCTGATCTCCGCCTCTCCCATGTGGCCTCCCCATCCCAGGAGGGAGGCCTCCGTCACCACTGTGTGCTCTGGTTGGGGAAGGGAGAGAGATCTGCCACCGACCCAACTGTTCGTGAGCCACCACTGCAACTGTCGCGCAGCGCACTCCGAGATCTGGACGTGATCGGACAGGTTGCCCTGATGCTGTGCCCACTGGAACTTTAGGTCCCACTGTAGAGCCCGACGATGCCATCTGGCATGAGTCACCAGCAGAATGCAGGAGGCCATCAGGCCCAGAAGCCGGAGGGTCATCCTGACTGAAAACCGGGATAGAGGCTGAAAGAGCGGAATCATAGCCTGAATATCCTGGACTCGCTGTTCGGGAGGATAAACCCTAAACAGCATTGAATCCAGAACCGCTCCAATGAAGGGAAGCTTCTGAGAGGGACTCCAGTGTGAGTTCGGCACATTGATGGAAGTCGGCTGTAGACTGGAGGTGGGAGACGACTGCCTGGGGCGAGCCCGCCTTCAACAGCCAGTTGTTCTCGGGATAGGGGAAGACTGACACCCCTGACCTGTGCAGACAAGCTTCGACCTCCGCCATCACTTTTGTGAACACCCGAAGGGGCACTGGTAAGGCCGAGGGGAGCACGGCAAAATGGAAATGCTCCTTGCCTACTATGAACCTCAGATAACGCCGGTGGGCCGGCAGGACAGGGATGTGAAAATAAGTGTCCTGCAAGTCCAACGCTACCATCAAGTCTCCAGGGTCCAGAGCAGTCAGAACCTGAGCCAGAGTCCGCATCATGAAATCCTCCTTCCCGAGGAAGCGATTGACGTCCCGGAGGTCCAAGATGGGGTGCAAGCCCCCCTCTTTTCCTTCTTGGGGACCAGAAAGTAGTGGTAATAACAACCACTCCCTACTTCCTGACTGGAAACACACTTGGTGGACCCCTTGGCCAGGAGGGGCCCGACTTCCTGACGGAGAAGAGTCAAATGATCCCCCGACATGCAGTGGTACAGAGGTGGCATGACCGGAGGGGAGGACAGAAAGGGGAGCGAGTAACCTTGGCAGATTATCTGCAGCACCCACTTGTCCGATGTGAATTCGCGCCAGCGGTGGAGGTGGTGAGGACCTGCCTCCTACCGGCATGGGGTGCTCCCTGAAGCTCGGATTAGGAAGGCAAACCCCGGGTCAGAAGACACAAGTTCACCAGTTTCTTGAAGGTCATCCACCCAATCCTGCTCGGAGTCACACTGCAGCGCAAGGGGTCCTCGGAGCCATCCTCAGTCCTCAACCGGCTCCGGAGTAGAACGAGCCAGCCGCGGCGGCAGGGGGCCAGCGGTACCGTGAGTGGAACCGGAGCCGCATACCAATACAGATCCCAGGTCGGAACGCAATGGTCCGACAACCGGGGCAGGGCGGGATAAACGGCACCCAGAGCGGCGCCTGTGGTGGAGCCAGGAGCGGCACTCGGGCTGGAGCCAAGGGCAGTGCCGGGGCCAGAGCAAACGGTCCTGCACCTTGTGGCGCCGGAGCCGAGGGCACTGGATCCAGTGGCTCCGGGGGCGGCGCAAGAAGCGGTGCCACCAGGATCTGGACACGGGACCGCAAGCATGCTGGCGGGAGCCCGAAGGCCTAAACAGGCGGTCCATGGCAGCAAGAAACTCTTGCATCTGTTCGGAAATCGCCGACGGACCCGGGTATAGTGGGTAGGCCGCTGGACTCCCAGGCTCCGGAGGAGCCGCAGGGGCAGAGCCCCTGTCCCCCTTGTCCGTCCAAGGAGCGACAGTGGAACGTCGGAGAACAAACACGTTTCTTTGACTTCTTCTTATGCCGCGAAAGGCCCCTGGAGCCAGAGAGACGGTGAGAGGAGTGCCAGACCTCCAGCAACTTCCGGCGCCGCTCCCGCAAGGCCTTCGGGCCATGGCACGGCAGTCCCGACAGTCCCGGGAGTCATGGTCGGTCTCCAGGCAGTAGAGGCAGACATCATGGGGGTCCGCCACCAACATATTACAGCGGCACAACCCACAAGACTTAAAGCTAGGCATCCCTACATGCACCAGGAGAAAAGATAAGGAGACAGAAGTCTAAAAAAATTGGTCAAAAAATGACCGAGGTACGTGCTCAATCCGGATCTGCATTTTCGGCGCAGAAAAAGAAAGAACGGACGTCAGCGCACATGGGTGGCGCCTAAGTAGTCTCTTTGACGTCATTCCAGCGCTTACAACGCCAGGGACGGGCGCGGAGCAACACAACGCCACCTACCGACGTGCAGGGGTACTGCTAAGCAGAAAAACTTTCCGGATCCAGTCTGACGCCTGGGGAATATTCTAAGGTAAGGAATCTATCACTAACATGTTTCTTTCAGATATGACTGAAAACATACTATAAATTCAAACCCAGCAGATTATGAGCAGGTAATGATTACTAGTCTACAAGTTCATATTAGATAAAAAGATGATCTGTTGTCACACTAAAGATTTCTAATTACAGCTAGTACATACTACAAACAATGTCATATATGCATTTTTAGACTGTATTTTCAATTGTTTCTACCATGTAAATTTGTATGTATACCTACATGAGTCCTTTAAAATGTCATTCTGAAATGCATGTGTAGTAAGAATAAGCCGTTTTAGGTATATAGAAGATTGTCATTCAGTCATTACACTTTTGCCTATTTATATGTTCAGATCACAATGTATCGTCCATTAGTATGTATAGATGCATTTACACAACCTCAGTGTTGACGGGCAATACTACCCTTGTTGAACTCATCAATGCACTGGAATGTTCAGAAACTGTACCCCGAGAAGCCAGCTCTTTCTGGAGTAGACCACAGTTATGGAATATTTTGCAAGTGTGAGATGTAAGATGAGTGCCTAAAGGATCAAAAACACCTCTAGGCCATGTCCTATCTGGGGTTAAGGAGCTGTAAAGCAATCTTTATCAAATGTGTCAAGCCTCAACACTGTGCTTAGGGACCATCTGATGTGTAGGAGGTTTAATCAGTTAGTGCAACAAAACCTGTCTTCATAATTAACCCCTTGAATGCTCGTGACGGCCGGGAGCAGTCACGCGTCATGGTGGGCCTGTGCGTAGGACGGCCCTCGGCTGTCCGAATCGCGCCCACTTAGTAAAACCCCCCCGCGGCGCGAAAATTTGCGCCGCATGAAAGGGGTTAAAATAACAGCTCAAGTCATTTGCTAGAGATTTTACGAACTAACTGACTGAATATCTGTCCAACATTAAAGACATACCAACTGTTAAACTTGAATATGCACTGAAGAGAGGAGACACTGCAGAGATTAAATATGCACTCCTTGAATTGAGACGAAAAGGCTATTTTCCAATCTTGGTCTGTATGCATGAGACATTGCAAGGACCATATTTTGAGCTTTATCCCAGCAACATAAGTGAAATTAGTTAGAAAGATTCAAAGAAGTGGGATATGAAAACTTTTTAGAGTGGTAGAGGTAAAGTATTTCTATTTTACAGATTTCACTTGCTCTGTAATCGCGGACGATCAAGAGTTATTTTCTCAGCAGCAACAATGGAATTAAAGTTGTTCATTTTAATCACTGCAAGTTAATCAGTCTTTGAGGTAAAACATTATTAAGAGTTGGCCAGCATGCAAACTCACAATTTTTTCATAGTATTCTCTGCGACGCTCTGCTCTTTTCTTGTAATCCACCATCATCCCTCGGAGCTTTCGCTCATGCTTTCGGGCTTCGTGCCACATCCTGTTTGTCTTGGCTTTTTTTCACCAACCTGTCTTGGTAACAAGGAGGACATTTTCTGAGTGAATGGGGGACTTAAACAGCAGTCTTTACCTGATAAAAAAAAATCTTGCAGCAACGGTAAAGACCGGAAAAAGAGCAAACAAACTTGAAAGAAATCAAAAGCTTTTATACTCAAACAGTATTGAAGAAAAAATAAAAACGACCTTTAGTCAACATAACCAAAACAATACCAGCGATGATTAAATGTATAGTGTTTATTATTCTCCACTTCTGTGATGGGACATCATGCAAGTTCTACACTTGGTCTGCACAGTCTATTCGCAATTAGCACACTGTCCTCAGGAAAAAAATCAGGAATTTCACCAGAGAAATCAAATTAATTATAATGACAGTTACACCAAACTCACTTTCTTTTTCAAAAGAAAAAGGTCGTGGCTTCATTACCTTCAGGCTCTGCGGGCTAGTGCCACCTATGTTTTATGGTAAAATATATTTTTTTTACTGCCGTTGGCCTCTATATAAGATGTCATATCATTTTGGGACACCCAACATGAAGTCTGATGGGGTCATTGAGAACACCAAACCATGGTTCCTGTATTCAGCTTAGAGTTGGGTGAGCACTGGAAGGAGTTACCCCGAAACCTGTCCCAGGATGCTTGTTTCTGGTCCAGGAAAGGCCTGGCATGGCAGTTCGGGCTGGACTGTTTCCATGAGGCAGAAGGTAAAGTCTGATTTGCATATAGCTGGGTCTGAACTAGGGTGGCACAGTGAGATAAAGAACGATGATGGCTTCAACCCAGATCTGTGACTGGGAAGGGGGGGGGGGGGGGGAGTCTGAAAGGTTTCAGCACTCCATCCATCATCTCTTCGTCTTTGCTTCGAGGGCTGGCACAGCCTCTGCTGGCATCGCAGACTTAAACCCATGAGCTGATTGACCTACCACCAGTGGGCAACAGGGTCTCAGTAGCGTTCACTTCGCACTATCTAAGGCAGAGTCATCTTTCTTTTTTGCCTTACCCAAGAGCACATTTCCCCACACACATCGAGAAAACGTCCTGTGCATCAGGGCCATTGCTTTTTTGTTTTTATTGAACACAAGCTCAGGGTTTGCAAGCTTGTTATTACAACAACAACAAAAAACAACTTGGCAGTGCGGCGCATCAAATACTTGGCCCTTCAGGCAAAGTTCAGTACCTTCACTGGAACTACTGCAGGCCTGGTCTAAAAGAGCAGAGTGTGTCTTAAGAATGACCACTGTAAGCATTTCTCAAATCCCCATGTTAATTCTTTTAAATAGCGCTACTGAAAAGATATCAACTCTGTAACCAAACCATAAAAGTTGTCCAATAGTATAGTTTTATCCCTCCAACGTTTTTACAGGCTATCAAATTTGCCCCTCACAACTGGACAGAACAGAGGGGAAACCCTTTTTTGGATCACAACACACAGCTGCACTATTCATTCTCACTAACTTCAGTATTTAGATTGTACGTCTATGTTGCTTCTTAATTGGTAGAGAAATCAAGGTTAATATCATCTCAAACATTCTTTGGACACTGCCAGCTCTTAAATGTGGAGAACGTAAAACAACAAAAATGGTATGCAACTTAAAAAATCATCCGCACAGAAATGATGCACCGTGATTTAACAGTGGGCAATATTTCTTAACTCCCCAATTCAGTATTTCTCATTGAAACTCGAATTTCAAGATATCAAACATCAACCATGTCTGTCTACAGACAACCCAGTCTCAACATAAGAAAATAAGTTACATACCTGTACATGTAGTTCTCCAGTATTGGCATCTTTGATAGATTCAAATTCTTAAATCTTTCCACGTCGTCGAGGTGGGAGTCCCATGGTATGATAAAAAAAGCATTTGCAATGCAAAAGGTCTCGCATTCATGCGAGTTTGAGCTATTTGTATAGTAAATGACAATGCCTCTTATCTATGTTTTGGGTTTTAAAACATAAAAGGAAACTTAATTTACAATACTAATAGCTTAAACTCTTACAAATGTGAGACCTTTTGCACTGCAATAAAGGCCCTTCATGACCGCTTGTTAGATTGTAAATGCCAGGGGAAGAGACCGGCCTGCGATGTCTTCAAACTAGTAATAAATAGTGGAGTGAAGATGTGCAAGTGTTGTGAATTACACCGACACAAAGCGTGAAGTGAGAGTTACATATCATCCGAGCTATAAACCTTTCACTCTGTGATTGCACTGTTGTGGTTCAGGAGGAAGAGCGGGAGGGGCTATTTCCTGCCCTCTCCATGATTTAAGTGTGCAGTGTGGCACTGCGTAATGGCATTGTTATATTTGGCCAAATAAAAACCCTCCAGCTGTAGTAGGCCCTGGCTTCACCTCCTGGTGCAGGGCTGGCTGTGCTTTATGGCAGGCATGGAGAGAGAAAGGGATGGTCTCGGCTGCAGCTCCAGCCTCGTACAGTTCTCCTGCTATTACTTGTAAGAGAGAGGCGCTGGGGTTGTGGCATTGGTATTGGTGATGGTGGTAGGATTGGTGGTGGTGGGTACTGGTTTTGTTGATGGTACTGGTATTGGTGGAGGTGGTATTGGTGGTTGTGGTGTTGGTTGAATTGGTGGTGGTATTGGTTGTGGTGGTGGGATTGGTGGTGGTGGTGGTATTGGTGGTGGTGGTGGTATTGGTAGTGGTGGTGGGATTGGTGGTGGTAATATTGGTGGTGGTGGTGGTGGTGGTGGTAGTAATGGTGGTGGTTGTATTGGTGGTGGTTGTATTGGTGGTGGTTGTATTGGTGGTGGTTGTATTGGTGGTGGTTGTATTGGTGGTGGTTGTATTGGTGGTGGTTGTATTGGTGGTGGTTGTATTGGTGGTGGTTGTATTGGTGGTGGTTGTATTGGTGGTGGTTGTATTGGTGGGGGTATTGATGGTGGTGGTGTTGGTGATGGTGGTATTCGTGGTGGTAATAGTGGTGGTGGTGATTTGAGGCATGTGAGCTAAAGATCACATGCTTTGCGCAGACTAAACAGCAGTACATTCCCAAAGCAGTGGCTAACCTGTAGCTGTTGCAGTTGTCTGAAGCTGTGTTTTAAGTACTGCCTGGCTAGATTCGCTTGTTGCCTTGCTAAGACATCTACACAGGAGTGTTTAGTAAATGTGTGCGGTGTAGACCATGTACCTGCTTTACATACGTCCGCTAAAGGAATGTTGACTGAAAAGGCCATAGTAGCCCATATCTTGCGTGTAGAATGCGCTCTAGGTGGTTTGATTAAAGTTCTTTTGGCTTTAGCATAGCATCATTGAATGCATTTAATAATCCATCTTGAAATGCTCGATTTAGAGAAGGGGTTGAAAATAGATAAATGTTGACTTTCGCAAATAGGCAGCGACTGCTGCTAGGTGTAGACAAATAGTGCAACAGGTAACAGACAATATTTTGTATAGACACGTCTAGGGAATTGGTTTTGTTGTTATTACAATAAATACCAAATCTTGCTCTCGTAGTAGGCTTTCTTGCTTCTTTTAGAATAGTCATACATTGTGGAGGCAGATTTAAATAACCCAACTCTATGACTTCAGGAACCTAATCGCTTGGTTGAGCTCCTTGGGATTTGGATGTGTGCTTTCACCATGGCAACGAGTGAGGAGACTGGAGGTGAGATGTAATGTTTGATGTGGTACCACTGACAGTTCTAGCAGGGCGGTGTTCCAAGGTTGACAAGCCCATGTGGGGACTACTAGGATCAGTGTAAGGGATATTTGTCTGAGCTGCCAAACTAGTAATGGATGTAGTGGGAGAGGTGTAAAAGCATAGGGAAATATCCCTGGCCAACTCATCCATAGGGCATTCCCCCTGGATAGAGGGTGTGGGAACCTGGATGCAAAGTTTGGGCATTTTGTGTTGTCTACTGTGGCGAACAGATCTATTTATGGTGATGGAGCGAGATTTAGAAATATATTTATTTCAGCTCGCAAAGTCACACTTCCATAATGAATAATAAATTAATAATGTGTGCAGTGTGAAATATTAACCAACCTAGAGTAAAAGTTGCATTATCATGAACACGTGGGAAACTAATATATGTGCTCATAAATGTGCATTATGTTGCAAGTGCATGTGTGTGAAAATAATAAATTAATCCTGTCTATTGTGATTGTCAGAATTAAATGCGGCTGTTTTAAATAATGGCATGTGCTTATTTTCTGTGTGCTCATGTTTTGTCTTTTGTCTTAAATGTTGCATGAATCTGTTTGTTGCTTTGTTTGCTTCTGCTAGGCAACATAGATTAATGGGTAATTATTAGCAAAGGTGGGTGGGTAACAGAATAAATGTCAATTCCTTAATTAATTTATGTTTTTTGTTTGTTTAAATAATAGTTCTTCAAATGGAGCTTTGAGTTGGCTGCAGAGAAAAATATTACACATTAAAAAGTGACGCAAGAAAAAGGTGGCGCAGAAAATTGACGCTTTCTGAAAAACAGGCCTGTTGATAAAGTCACAAGAGAAAACGTATTTTTTGAAAATGATGAGAAACCATGAACTTTTATTTTGAAAAGTTTTGAAAAGAACTGCTAAAGGCACTCTGTGGAGAGGTTTGCTATTGTGCCACGAGAAGTTCAGAACGGACAAGCTCAAGGTTGAAAGGAAGAGCCGTGACATTTTTGTATTAAATTAACATCTTTGCTACAAAATGTAGCAGCCTAAGGAAGTGTCGCCAGGACTCTGTGCGTGAACAATGGGTTAGTGAAAAGGCCTGGACATGAAGTGGGAGATGTCACAATTTGCTGTGGCATGAGGTGGCTCAGCCAATGGAGAGCCAGAATTCAGCTGTTGGAATGTGAAAATAGTTAGTTGAGCTTAGTTTTAGGGTATAAGAATTAGCTCAAAGAGCAGACTTTTGGCTTACGCTTTTTGATTCCAGAGGGTCGTGTTCTGCTGATGGACGAATGCACGTAAGGAAAGGAGTCTTTGATAAAAACTTTGTTTTCAGGCGATGAGGGTAGAGACAGAGAAATAGTTAGGATTTGGAAATGCTTATTTTCACTTATTTCTGCTAATGAATAATATTTCTTGAATTAAGCTCTTTTTATTAATGCTGAATAAACTTTTCTTTATGACATTTTCTAATGCTTGTTTAATAATGTTCCAAAACCTAAGTTTTCATGAATATGTTTAAATAAACTCACTAAATGACAAGCTGGTCTTGTTTATTGTGGATAGTTTAAACAACATATTTAGATCTAATCGCCTCATGATTCAGTCGCTCTGTTGTTGATATGGGCCTAGTATTGTATGGTAAGTTTGATGGTAGTAGGTAGAGTCATTTATGCAAACTTTTGGTAAGAGCGATGGATCCGTTTTTGGTAGCATTCAGACGGTTGATATGTTGTTTTTAACATACATGTTACATACATGACACATATATGTTGGTATATTCATAGGATCAATGTTTAACATATGTTAAGTTTTTGATTTTGTCAGATTGTTATATGTAGTTGAAAGGCTTTTTTCCAGCAGTGTGAAAAATCCCAGGTTAGCCATGGCAAAGAGTATTGTAATGCTGTGATCAGGACGCTGTTATCAGGTTACACAGTTCATTTGTTCTGCTTCAAAAGGTGATATCGCCGCATATCATCGTGTTGTGGACGTACAACACAAGTTTAGGGTTCTAGGTGTGTTGAGTAAATTGTATGTATGATAGTGAGGATTGTCTATGAAATTGTAGCATTGAGTATAGGGACTTGGAGCCTGTTTTAGAACTCTCTGTGAAAAGAGTAATAGGATTTATCGAAGCTTGTGTGAAGAATAAGCGTTGTTTTCTCTTCCAAGGTTAGAGTCCTAAGGAAGAAAAATAAGCGTCGTTTTCTTACTAGCAAAAGAGGTTTTCTTTTAAGGTTAGAGTCCTAAGAAAGAAAATAAGTGTGCATGAGTAGGGATTTCTTCAGTATATATGTATGTGTAAAAGTGATAGAAATAGCGTCGTCTATTCCAAATGAATGCAATTCTGCATGTCTGAAACTACTGTCCTTTTTAGGGAAACAGGCAAATGGTTGTTTTGTGTAGTTACTAATTGTGTCAAAAAGTAATTGTAAAGCGTTTTTGAGCCTTCAGGGTAAAGTCCGCGCTATTTAAAAGCATTATAAAGTGTTCTGCGCTATTTAAATGCATTAAAAGTATCGCGCGCTAATAAAAATCCATTGAAAAGTGTTCCGATCAAAATTGTGAAGGAGGGGCTATTTTTAGGAGCGAAAGCGCAAGGGGAGAGCTTGGAGCCGCAGCGGCTGTGTACGTCATAGCCGCCGCGCTCTGATTGGCTGAGGTGTCTGAAATGTCACAGCAAAGCTGCGCTGTGATTCGTTGAAAGTGTTTCAGGGTTTAGAAGTGGTCGCGCAATAATTGGTTGATGCAAACTACCACTGCATATCAAGTAATTAATAATAAATAAGTGTTCCCGCTTTGGTTTCCTTCTTCAATATAACCGCGCGTGTAACAGTTGATGCGTGTGATAGTGGTAGACGAGCGTTGTGCATTGTAAGCTCTCTTTACAAAGGAAGGGCTAATTTCGTGCGAAAGGAGATAAAAAGAGGAAGGGTTATTTTGGAGCGTGAGAGTGCAAGGGGAGAGAGAGAGACTGCAGTGGCAGTGTACGTCACTGCAGCCGCGTCGTAATTGGCCTAAGTGTCGTAGCTGCTATGCTGTGATTTGCTGTAGCGTCGTAGCTGCCACGCTGAGATTAGCTGGAGTGTCACAGCAACTGTGCTATAATTGGTCAAGGCATTTGTCGCGCTGTAATTGGCTGATACCCATCTGTTGTTTATTATTGTCAAGAATGTTTTGACTTTGGTTTTTCTTTAGCGCTAGTGTCCAGAACTTCGTTTATATTAAAACGAATCACAAAGTGTATAAAGTTTTTTGTTTTTTTACCAAGCTGATAGGGTTCCAGCTTTTAATAACAATTTCAATGTATTTTGGGAAAATAGGTCTTGTTGTAATATAGTGAATAGCAGTTACCACAGTAACCACCCTGATCAGGAAAACGGCAACAGAAGTAACAAGTACAGAGACAACAGTAAAATCAGCTGTCACAATATTAGGTAGTAGTGCAGTATTAGAAACTGCCACCAGAGTTGCAGCAGTAACTTCTACTAAAATAGGAAACATATCAAAAGCCATAGTTATGAATTCAGCCACCTCCACAGTAGTATAAGTAGTTGTAACAATAGTTGTGATTTGTGGTTATTAAGTCAGGCTGGTTTAAAGCAACATTACTGAGTCTTCCCCACAGCTAATATGTGATTATAGTGTCTTACAAAATTGCCTATGATTTATTAACAGCAGTGTAGTAGCAATCTAGTAGTATAATTAAATTAAGATATACTGAGTCTTTGTTCTGTTTTCAAATAGTTCTGTCCCTATTTTTGATTTATTAGTTAGATTACTTCCATTGCTGCTTTTAATTAGTTTACTTCTCTACTGACCAAATTAAAGTGAGAACATAGGAAAAAGAGAAAGTAGAGTCTGACAAACGCTTGGCTTTGTGGACTAATTAGTGATTTTTGCGTGTTAGTCAATAAAGTAAACAATTTTAATTGTTGTGGTCAATCTTAATAAAGGTAAATATTTGATAAAACTTGGATAATTATTATCTAAAGAAAAAAAATGTTTTCCTGGTACCAGAAAATGAAAAAGGTTGTTGTTACATGTGAGAGCAAATTAATGAATACACCACCTCTCTCAAAGGAAATACATTTTAATGAAAATTCGGTTTGCAAATTTATAAATGAAAATTATAAAGATGAGAGAGTAGAATTTATTGATCAGTGTAAAAATAATGTTGTAAATACAGAACAGGACAGAAATTTAAGCAGACCCCCAGAACAGATTAATGTAACGCCAAGAGTCCCAGTTCAGATTAATAGAGTCCCAGTCCAGATTCCTTCTCCAGGTGTCACAACAGAAAGGTATGATGAGATGCCTAGTACTTCTGGAATGAATATTCCTGGTTATGTAAATTCTACAAATGATTTAATTGAGCAGTTAACAAGAAATATGGAAGCAGTGACAGTCCCAGTGCTTAGAAAAGATGAAACTAGTTCCACAGCTTTAATGGTCCCTTTAAATTCTAGAATTCAAAATGTTGCTGAAAAACTTTATTCTAATGTATCTGAAAGTCAGCAAGTAATAATTCCAACTGAGCAAGAGAGAGTGATGACTTTAGCCTCAGCTAGTGAGGACTCTGATATTGACTTGATTGATCTAACACAGCCTGATGAGTCAAAATTAAAGGTTGATTTAGAAGAATAAATGGTACAATCAGTACCGACAGATTAAAAACATATCAGGATGATGAATTGATGTTTCTTTGCAAAAGCATAACTTGGAAAACAAAAAATAAGTATGATGCTGTTGAAGAAATGGCATTTAATTTAGAAATTGATTTGAGTAAACAAAACTTCACTGAAAGGGACATTGAAAGCTTGAACAATTCAGGTAGAATTGCCCATATAAAAGATTTAATTTGGACTTTGAGAAAATTGGGTAATCTGAATAAATGGAAAACAAAATGGACGAAGAAAAAGGAGAAGGAAAAAGCTAAATTAGCTTTTATAAGAGAGTGTAAAAATTCGTCCAGAAATATCATTAAGAATGAATCATGGTCTGATACAATTACACTCTTGAATCATTTGGCAAATGAGGGACATAAAGTGTCACCTGCAAAATTACAGTTTTGCAAGCAAGAAGTAAAATACCTTGGTCACAGAATTACAAAAGGAATCAGACAAGTGACAATTGAGAGAATCAAAATGATTCAGGGAATGCAACCACCAAAAACACAGAGACCGGTCAGAATGTTTTTAGGAATGGTTGGCTATTGTTGTCAATGGATTAGTGGATTTTCAGTAATTGCGAAACAACTGCAGAGACTGACAAAATCAGATATAAAAGATCTAATTGTCCTTACAGAAATTGAGATGGAAGCTTTTGAAAAGCTAAAAAGGAGCTTGTGTGAGGCATCAGCCTTAGGCATGCCAGACTATGAAAAGGATTTTGAGCTATACTGCAGTGAAAGGGAAGGATGTGCATTGTCAATTTTAATTAAGAGATATGGAAAACTGAGAAAACCAATTGCATACTTTTCAGCAGTACTTGATCCAGTTGCAAAAGCATTACCAGGCTGCTTAAAAGCAGTAGCTGCAACAAGTGTGAGCCTTGAGCAAAGTGAGGGAATAATCATGGGATTTCCTGTGAAAATCTATGTACAGAATTCAGTTGAAATTCTTCTCACTAGAAGTAAAACGCAGCACCTGACAAGTAACAGACTTACCAAGTACGGAAAAGTTATTCTGGGATCAGATAATATTTCAATAGCAAAATGTGTGACTTTAAATCCTTCCACATTGTTGCCTGATGGTGCTGTAACAGAAATCAGAAATGAAAATGATGTTGATCATGAGTGCTTGGACGTTTTGGAACATTGCACCAAGCCAAGGCAGGACATTAAAGATGTTCCTCTGCCAGAGTCAGATTATGTTTACTTCATTGATGGCTCTTATCTGAGAACAGAAGAAGGCTATTTGAGAGCGGCATATTCTGTCTGCACAGTTGCTGATGTGGTTGAAGCATCATGTCTTGAAGGAATTCGTTCAGCTCAAATAGCAGAATTAATTGCTTTAATTCGTGCATGTGAGAGAGGAATAAATTTGAAAATCATAATAATAACTGACAGCGAGTACGGTTATGGATTTGTGCATGATTATGAACAGCTCTGGTCCCAAAGAGGTCATTTGACCTCTGCAAGTTCAACAATAAGAAATGCAAAATTAAATAAAAGACTGATCGATGGCATTCAATTATCAGAAAAGATTGTTGTCGTGAAATATTCAGCTTACAAAAGAGGTGAGGATTTCATTACCAAAGGAAATGCATATGCAGATGAAATTGTAAATTATTGTGCTAGAAACAATTTTGCAATTAATCTGGAAAAGAATGATGAACACACTTTGAGTTTACTAATACTAACATCTGTAGTTGAAACATGGCAGGGAGTCAAAGATTTACAAGATGAAGTAACTGATAAGGAGAAAAACACATGGTTGAAAGCAGAATGTAGACAGCGAGATGAGGATGGAATTTGGACACACAAAGATGGCAGAACAGTCTTACCAGATAGCATGATTGCTGACATGGCTAGGATGTATCATGCTCAACATAAGGTCTCTGTTACCAGATACCCGAGAGCCTAGCCGGTCACTATAAATCCATTCACAACGCTCAATGGGGTTGGTCTGGATGGTATAGTAGATAGAAAAGGAGAAATTGCTCTTTTTCTAGGTGTCCCCTCACTCACCAGGGTTGCCCCATGGTGACATGCTTCATCATTGGGGCCATCCCAGTCCTCTACGGGCTGGGGCGTGCTGCGACTTGCGAATTACGTAGGAGCACTTATAATTGACTATGTGTGGTGCGGGTGTGATAGTGGAGTGGACTAGGTGATGTGTTTAAAAATACCTGCCCAGTAGGTATTCAATAGACTTTATTCCTGCCTCTAGATGGTAGTATTAAAAATGGGGTGGAAAAATAGGGTCCCTAAACGTAATGTGTTAAGGTGTACCTATCAACTCCTGTCAACATGTTTCGTGCATACCCCAAGCACTTCTTCGGGACTACACAGGGACCAGCCCTGTGTTCGCCACTCCTTAGCTCTGCAATGAGTTATTTTTAGTAAAAAATGCTGCAATCTATAATTAGTGCATGCAAGAATACCTACGTATTTATTCCAAACACGTGGTTCCTGTAAAACAAAAGACAACTTGAAAAGTCAAGGGGTGTTACCCCCAAACATAACACACATAGCACATATTTCGGATTGCACGTGGAAAACGTGATTACATTTCCCGTGGTCCTCAAAGGACGTTTTTATATGTAAAAACGTGTTTGTTTTCATGCACAAAAAGTGGTAGTTCTCATGCATCAAAACGTGATAAACACCTTACTGTGACAACCAAACATTCATCTTGCACACACATTCATACATATTTACATGCATGTAGTGGGACCTAACTGTGCCCCATGGACTCGGAGGGGTTCAGTATCCCAGCAAATCTAAGAGAGGTAGGAGAAATGGCACATCATAAATTTCATCCACTGTTTTGTTTTATCCGACCTGTTAGGCTATGCGATGGTTCATCAACCCGCAAGATCGATAAATAAAGGCTCTTCATTTGCCCGATTTTGTTCGCACACACTTACTTGCTCACAGAATACCTCCCTCTTGCAGACACCTACTAGTGTCCCTCCGGTCCGCATGTTATTTGACCGGGGGCGCAGGGTTTGTTTTTAAAGACCTGCAATCGCCCGGTTACTTCCGCATTGCACGCCACGCTCAGTGGAGAGCTGGTGCGTGTCGGATGTTTGGAGCGTTCGCGACTGGCGGCCATCTTAGGTATATGGCGTACCTTTCACTCATTCGAAAGGTCAATATTTTTGGATCAGGTTGGCCGCTATTCTTAAAAATTAATTTAAGGCATACTCCCGTCAGCCATTGTTATTATCAGCTAATTTGCCGCAATTTTTACCAAAAAGGGATTGGGTATACATATGCCGGTGATTAGGATATTATAAATCACGACGGCCCAAAAATGTCTCCATCAGTTATTTTTCTCCATTTGTTTAGTCATTTTATGAGCAGACATGCTTTTTGTATCACTAAGTTGAATACTTCTTGTCATGTAAATTGTCCCCAGGGAATGTCATCATTCAGACCCACAATATGAGAGCGGAGCTTAAAAACCCAGCGTTGTTCCTTCTCCAGTAGTTTTTTCTCCATGTCTGTGTGTGGTTGTTGTATTTCCAGAACCACCCAACGCATATCATTAGGGGTATGTCCCTTTTCCAAAAAATTAGTGGTCATTTTCGTATTTGAATGCTTGCATCTGAAATTGCTGCGGTGTTCCACCATCCTTGTGTTGACCTTCCTGGTGGTCATGCCGATGTAGTGTAAATCACAACTACATGTAATCATATACACTACCCCTGTTGTGTTGCAGTTTGAAAAGGACTTCAAATCCCAAATCAGGCCGTTGTTACATGTGATTTGTTTAGTCGCACTCGTTAGATGACACACACTACAATTGGAACACGGATAGTGTCCCATCGGTAGTGGATGTAGGCGACGTACTGGGCCTTCTACAGTCTTTGGGCGTGTATGGACTATTAAATCCTTCAGGTTTTTTCCTTTGCGGTGGCTGAACATTGGTTGAGTGAGGTTAAGGCCACCACTATTCAGTGTCTTCCAATGTTTTTTGACAATTTTCGTCACTTTCTGTGAGGCCACGGTGTAGGTTGTAACACAGATGGGCCTTCTATCAGTGTCATTTGTGGGTTTCGTTCTGAGTTTTGTTTCTAAGAGTGCATCTCTGTTATTATTTGATGCTCTCTTTTTAGCCTTTGATACAATTTTGTGTGGGTATTGTCTCTGGAGTAATTTCGTACTCAGTTCTTCCGCCTGGGCTTCATAGTCTCGTTTTTCTGAGCAGTTTCGCCGTAGGCGTAAAAACTGTCCAAAAGGCAGATTCTCCCGTAGCTGTCGGGGTGGAAACTCTCAAAGTTTAGTAAACAATTTCTCGACGTAGGTTTGAAATGTGTCGTAGTGGTTAGTTTGCCACCGTCTGCTCTGATGTTTAGGTCTAAAAATACCAATTGTTCTCTGCTCATTGTGGAGGTAAAATTCAGAAAGGGGTCTTGTGAATTCAACCAGGTTAGAAAAAGGTTCACTTCCATCTCATTTCCATTCCAGATGAGGATGACGTCGTCAATATAACGTCTCCACATCTGGATATTTGCAGAGAAAGGGTTATTGGGAGTCAGAATTCTTTTATTCTCTAGCTGGTGGACATATAATCCGGCCACACTCGGCGCGAATGTGCTTCCCATGCTAGTTCCATGGGTTTGTCTGTACATGGTCTGCTGGAATAGGAAAAAGTTCTCGGTCAATGCAAGGCGGCAGCATTCCAAAACAACATGTCTCGGAGTCTTATATTGCCACTCATTTTCGAATAGAATCTCCTCCAAAATTTGCAATGTTTCTCTATGGGGCAAACTCGTATAAAGACTCTCCACATTGAGTCCGCCCAGTATTTGTGTGGTAGGGTCAAAAGTGAGGTCCTTGATTAGGCATATTACTGATTTTGTATCTTGCAGATATGTATCAGTTTGTTGTACTTGTGGTCGTAAAAAGGCATCTGCAAACTTAGACAGGGGCTCCAAAATCGACCCAATCCCAGAGACGATTGGTCTCCCAGGTGGGTTTTCTAGTCTTTTATGGATTTTTGGGATCGTATAGAAATACCCAATCCCTTTTTGGTAAAAATTGCGGCAAATTAGCTGATAATAACAATGGCTGACGGGAGTATGCCTTAAATTAATTTTTAAGAATAGCGGCCAACCTGATCCAAAAATATTGACCTTTCGAATGAGTGAAAGGTACGCCATATACCCAAGATGGCCGCCAGTCGCGAACGCTCCAAACATCCGACACGCACCAGCTCTCCACTGAGCGTGGCGTGCAATGCGGAAGTAACCGGGCGATTGCAGGTCTTTAAAAACAAACCCGGCGCCCCCGGTCAAATAACATCCGGACCGGAGGGACGCTAGTAGGTGTCTGCAAGAGGGAGGTATTCTGTGAGCAAGCAAGTGTGTGCGAACAAAATCGGGCAAATGAAGAGCCTTTATTTAGCGATCTTGCAGGTTGATGAACCATCGCATAGCCTAACAGGTCGGATAAAACAAAACAGTGGATGAAATTTATGATGTGCCATTTCTCCTACCTCTCTTCGATTTGCTGGGATACTGAACCCCTCCGAGTCCATGGGGCACAGTTAGGTCCCACTACATGTATGTAAATATGTATGAATGTGTGTGCAAGATGAATGTTTGGTTGTGTCACAGTAAAGTGTTTATCACGTTTTGATGCATGAGAACTACCACTTTTTGTGCATGAAAACAAACACGTTTTTACATATAAAAAAGTCCTTTGAGGACCACGGGAAATGTAATCACGTTTTCCACGTGCAATCCGAAATATGCGCTATGTGTGTTATGTTTGGGGGTAACACCCCTTGACTTTTCAAGTTGTCTTTTGTTTTACAGGAACCACATGTTTGGAATAAATACGTAGGTATTCTTGCATGCACTAATTATAGATTGCAGCATTTTTTACTAAAAATAACTCATTGCAGAGCTAAGGAGTGGCGAACACAGGGCTGGTCCCTGTGTAGTCCCGAAGAAGTGCTTGGGGTATGCACGAAACATGTTGACAGGAGTTGATAGGTACACCTTAACACATTACGTTTAGGGACCCTATTTTTCCACCCCATTTTTAATACTACCACCTAGAGGCAGGAATAAAGTCTATTGAATACCTACTGGGCAGGTATTTTTAAACACATCACCTACTCCACTCCACTATCACACCCGCACCACACATAGTCAATTATAAGTGCTCCTACGTAATTCGCAAGTCGCAGCACGCCCCAGCCCGTAGAGGACTGGGATGGCCCCAATGATGAAGCATGTCACCATGGGGCAACCCTGGTGAGTGAGGGGACACCTAGAAAAAGAGCAATTTCTCCTTTTCTATCTACTATACCATCCATAACAACCCCATTGAGCGTTGTGAATGGATTTATAGTGACCGGCTAGGCTCTCAGGTATCTGGTAACAGAGACCTTATGTTGAATATAGTATTTGGAGGGGGAGCCTTAGCTTTTTCTTCCCTCTAACTCCCTTCTCTTTAGTATAGGATGTATCATGGTCAGGTACATATTGGAAGAGATTCCATGATCAGGTTTTTTAGAGAGACATGGTTCAATCCAAAGTTCAGAATTATTGCAGAGTCTCTCTGTCAACGGTGCTTAGTTTGCCAACAATTGAACACCAACAGAAAAACAGTTGTGAGTTTGGGAACAATAGGCCGGGAGGATGGTCCTTTTAACAGGCTACAAATGGATTTCATTGAAATGTCATCACATAACAAGTTGCATTATGTTCTGGTAATAGTCTGTTTGTTTTCAAGATGGGTTGAAGCATTTCCTATGCGACATAATGATGCAATTACGTTTGCAAAGCTACCTGATGGTGGAAGACATTTTGAAAACAGATTGTTACAATTGATTTGTGAGGCTATACACATTGAGCAGAAGATACATTGTGCATACAGACCAGAAGCATCAGGGGTCATTGAGCAAATAAATGGGACAATTAAGAACAGGATTGTAAAAATGTGTCTAGCTACAGGCATAAAGTGGACAGATGCTCTTCCACTTGTTTTGATGACTCTGAGAAGTACTCCTGATAAAAAGACAGGTCTAAGCCCACATGATATTATTATGGGCAGAGTCATGAGGCAGGCATTCATACCAGTAGGGAAGGTGATGGCAATTAATGATAGTGTCATTTTGGAGTACTGTAGGAACTTATCTGAAGTTGTGACTTCTGTGTCTAATCAGGTGGGTACTGAGGTGCAAACAAGAGAAAAAGAGCAAGCACATAATCTGTTATCAGGTGACTGGGTCAGGACAAAAGTTCATCGAAGAAGAAACTGTTTGGTACCCAGGTGGCAGAAAGCAAGACAAGTCATTCTTGTTACAACAAATGTAGTGAAGTGCAAGGGTCTGAAGAGGTGGATCAATGCAAGCCATACTATTTGTGTACCTACACCTGAAAACTCTGATGAAGAAAGTGATACAACTGCTGATTCAGATTCTGAAGAAGAGCCTAAAGAAATCCAGATCTTGAAGATCGACAGGTTGGTCGACATCTGGAGAGTTTGAATAGAAAACAAGCCTTGAATGAAAAAGACTTGGAAGTTGTGACATTAGACTCAGAAAATGATGAAGATCTGCTAGAAAAAGAAGCAGAAGAAGAGTCTGATCAAATTGTGATTGAAGACCAGGAGAGTATTGAAAAGCAGAAAAGAAACTCTGGAAGCAGGAACAGGAATTCTGAAACTGGGAAGTTGAAGGTAATTGAAGAAGACGACGAATTACCAAGTACCAGCTATAAAGATGATGTTTCTAACGGAATGAAGCTGCTGAGTAAAGAAGTACCTGAGTCCAGAATCCAAATTTCGGACAGTGAAACTGATGAGAGTGATGAAGATTCTCAAATAAGAAAATTCAGAAAAAGAGCTTGGAGAACAGAATGTAATATGACCGAGCAAAAGAAGAAATTTCCAAGAAAAGGTGATATCTGGCCAGAAGAAAATGAAGGCCTGAAATTCAAATTGCTACACAGATCAAAGGAACAGATTAATGAAATATCAAGTCAAAAAGATCCTGAAAAGAAAAGTGAGTCAAAAAATTAAATAAAAGTTTCACCTGTAGCAGAGATGAATAGTAGCAGTCAGGAAGAAATAGATGACAATAGTGACAACGATTGAAGTATTTACAGTTAAATTCTAGGGTTTTTGGCATTAGGCTGAAGAAATTGTGTTAGGTGACACAAGGTCGAAGAAATTGTGTTAGCTGGAAAACAAATTGCGACGTAAGGTCGAAGAAAAGCTGTTCGAGGGTTGAGGGTTTTAAAAAAAAAATGAAAAGGGGGGTGTTAGAAATTTTTAATTTAGAGAATTTAGACATTTAATTTTTTTTTTTTTTTTTTACAAACTTAGTGAAAATGCCTTATGTTTTTGTAAATAACAGTTCAAGATGTTCCATCTTAAAGAGATGTTGTAAGATGTTTCTGATATGTGTGCTCCTAATAATTCTGCTTTGGTTAGTTTTAGTTGTCATTTTCTCTTTTGGAATGGACAAGGGGAAGTTTAAGGTCAATATGACAAGCAAAGCAAGACAAACATGGTGTAATCACTGAGCTGCAATGAGAAATTGTTCCCTTAGAAGAGGATGATTTTTCTGAACATCTGTCTAAAAGATTTCAGGCAATCAAAACCTGGTTTCAAGAGATTGGTGGTTCAATTCTTGGCAAATTACTGACACCTTTATTAGTTATAGTTTTTGTGATACTTTTGTTGAAGATTAGTTGCATGTTACACAAGAGAAAGAAATACCTGAGGGAAAAGAAGAGAATTTACAAGATCAGGAAGGAACAGGAAAGGGAGATTGAACTGAAAGAGTTTCGTAAAACTCAATTGAGAATTACAGACAAACTGATGAGACAAGTCTTTAGAAATACTAACACAAGTGAAATCGAATCATGTTCATCTATAAGATAAAATTTTGCTAAATTTTTGGGTGTGGTTTGGTGATTTTGAAATCACCAGATGAGGGAGTTGATGGAGCGAGATTTAGAAATATATTTATTTCAGCTCGCAAAGTCACACTTCCATAATGAATAATAAATTAATAATGTGTGCAGTGTGAAATATTAACCAACCTAGAGTAAAAGTTGCATTATCATGAACACGCGGGAAACTAATATATGTGCTCATAAATGTGCATTATGTTGCATGTGCATGTGTGTGAAAATAATAAATTAATCCTGTCTATTGTGATTGTCAGAATTAAATGCGGCTGTTTTAAATAATGGCATGTGCTTATTTTCTGTGTGCTCATGTTTTGTCTTTTGTATTTTATTATTTTATTTTATTTTCGCATTTGTAGAGCGCTCTGTTACCCGGAGGTGTCCTGGCGCTAGCTGCTGGTGCTAAGATGAGTGGGTGCGCTTAGTGGGTGAAAAGCCAGGTTTTGAGCTCTCTCCTGAATAGCATCAGGTCCTGGGATTGTCTAAGCCTAAGCGGAAGTTTATTCCAGGCCTCGGCAGCCCCAAGGGAGAAGCTTCTGCCTCCCCAGCGAGCTCTTTTAATTCTGGGGACCGTGACCAGGGCCTGTTCCCCTGATCTCAGTGTTCTTGCCGGTATATGCCATCGAAAGAGCAGTTTCATATATCTGGGGCCCATTTCATGTAGGGCTTTAAAAACTATGCATAGTGCCTTAAAAACAATTCGCTTACGGATGGGTAGCCAGTGTAGAGTCACCAAGTCTTGACTGATAGATGCGAATTTGGGGGTGTCAGTGATCAGGCGGTCAGCTGCGTTCTGTAGTAGTTGTAATTTATTAAGGACGCTCTGCTGGGCATTTAGCATCAGGCTGTTACAGTAGTCTAAGCGGGAGAGAGCTAGACCTGTAACAATGGTTTTCCTATGGTCCCTCTCCACATAAGGAAGAATTTTTCTGATAGTTTTAAGCACATAATGCAAAGAGGAGGAAAGTGCGTTAACCTGGGGTTTAAAGGACAAGGAATTGTCCACCAAAATGCCCAGGTTTTTTACTTTGTCCACCGGGGTGGGGAGAGGGCCCATTTCATCTGGCCACCAGCTCGGGGACCAGAAGTTATCCGTGGCTCCGAAGAGCAGTACTTCTGTTTTCGAGGAATTAAGTTTAAGGCAGTTTTGTGCCATCCAGCATTCCACCTCACGCATGCAGCTTTTAAATCTGTCTGCTGTATCTTCAACATTTCCTGGTAAGAGAGACACCACAATCTGAGTGTCGTCCGCATATGCTGTGAGGTGAAAGCCAAATGAACGTATCACCGGGGCCAGGGATGCAACATAGACATTAAAAAGGGTAGGGCTAAGCGAAGACCCCTGAGGGACTCCACAAGGCAGCACAAACAGGTGGGATTCGTAATCTCCTAGGGCCACCATCTGGGTTCTGCCTTCTAGAAAGGCCTGTAGGATGTTGAGTGCCTTTCCCTGGATTCCACAGGCCCTCAACCGGTCCACCAACCTTTTGTGGTGGACCGTATCGAAGGCCGCGGAAAGATCCAGCAGGATCAGGGCCGCTCTGCCTCCTGCGTCCATCACCTGCCTGATATCCTCCACTGATTTAATCAGGGCAGATTCCGTGCTGTGCTCTGCCCGAAAACCGTGTTGTGAAGGGTCTTAAATGTTGCATGAATCTGTTTGTTGCTTTGTTTGCTACTGCTAGGTAACATAGATTAATGGGTAATTATTAACAAAGGTGGGTGGGTAACAGAACAAATGTCAATTCATTAATTAATTGATGTTTTTTGTTTGTTTAAATAATAGTTCTTCAAATGGAGCTTAGAGTTGGCTGCAGAGAAAAATATTACACGTTAAAAAGTGACGCAAGAAAAAGGTGGCGCAGAAAATGGACGCTTTCTGAAAAAGAGGCCTGTTGATAAAGTCACAAGAGAAAACGTATTTTTTGAAAATGATGAGAAACCATGAACTTTTATTTTGAAAAGTTTTGAAAAGAACTGCTAAAGGCACTCTGTGGAGAGGTTTGCTATTGTGCCACGAGAAGTTCAGAACGGACAAGCTCAAGGTTGAAAGGAAGAGCCGTGACATTTTTGTATTAAATTAACATCTTTGATACAAAATGTAGCAGCCTAAGGAAGTGTCGCCAGGACTCTGTGCATGAACAATGGGTTAGTGAAAAGGCCTGGACATGAAGTGGGAGATGTCACAATTTGCTGTGGCATGAGGTGGCTCAGCCAATGGAGAGCCAGAATTCAGCTGTTGGAATGTGAAAATAGTTAGTTTAGCTTATTTTTTGGGTATAAGAATTAGCCCAAAGAGCAGACTTTTGGCTTACGCTTTTTGATTCCAGAGGGTCGTGTTCTGCTGATGGACGAATGCACGCAAGGAAAGGAGTCTTTGATAAAAACTTTGTTTTCAGGCGATGAGGGTAGAGACAGAGAAATAGTTAGGATTTGGAAAAGCTTATTTTCACTTATTTCTGCTAATGAATAATATTTCTTGAATTAAGCTCTTTTTTTTAATGCTGAATAAACTTTTCTTTATGACATTTTCTAATGCTTGTTTAATAAAGTTCCAAAACCTAAGTTTTCATGAATATGTTTAAATAAACTTACTAAATGACAAGCTGGTCTTGTTTATTGTGGATAGTTTAAACAACATATTTAGATCTAATCGCCTCATGATTCAGTCGCTCTGTTGTTGATATGGGCCTAGTATTGTATGGTAAGTTTGATGGTAGTAGGTAGAGTCATTTATGCAAAATTTTGGTAAGAGCGCTGGATCAATGGAAATCCCCATTGTTGGAAGCAAGGAAGAAGGACTTGGGGATGAAGTTCCCACTAATGAACTTGCTACCTCTGTCTGTTGAGGAAGTCGGCAATCCATTTGTTTACTCCTGCAAGGTGTTCTGGTAGGAGATAGATGTTATGATAATCTGCCCAGTTCCAAATGTTCTGTGAGAGGCGTGACAGTTGGGAGAGTGTGTCCCCCCCCCCCCTGTTTTTGTACATAGTACATTGCTGTCGTGTCTGTGTGGACTAAGACAGCTTTGCCTATGAGGTGAGCCTGAAAAGCTTTGAGTGCTAGGAACACTGCCCGAAGTTCTAGGTAGTTGATGTGAAGACTTTTGTGACTGTCACTCCACAGACCCTGGATTATGTAATGTTGGAGATGGGCACCCTGACCGGTGAGAGATGAGTCTGTTAGCACAATCTGTGGAATAGGGTCTATGAAGGGCCGCCCTTTTAATACGTTTTGTGGGTTCCACCACTGCAGAGAGCAAGGAGTGCGGCCGTTTACCAACACTAGATTGGTTAATTGACCCTGTGATTGATTCCACTGACTCGCTAGACATTCTTGTAGAGGACGCATGTGAAGCCTTGCATGAGGCACAATCGTGATGCGGGAAGCCATCATTCCTAGCAATTGCAGGACTTGAAAACTCTGGCTGGAAATTTTGATTGGGCTGAAACTCTAGTATCAAAGAATGAATCTTGTTAATTCTGGCTGCATTGGGAGAGGTTAGAGCTTTTAGAGTGTTGATAGTAGCTCCTAGATAAAACTGCATCTGTGCAGGACACAGGCAAGACTTTTGTGCATTGAGGGTGAAGCCTAATTGATGAAGTAAGTATATTGTTGTCTGAGTGTGTTGCAGACAGGTTTGGTAAGTGCTGGCTTTGATGAGTAAGTCGTCTAGTTAGGGGAAGACATGAATACATTGTCCTCTGAGATGAGCAGCTACTACTGCTAGACATTTGGTGAATACTCTGGGTGCAGTGAGTTTGAGTAGAGATTTGTAGAGCGCATAGCTACCCTCGGGCATCCCAGCGCTAACAAGACCAAGTATTCCAAGGGGAGGGGGGTGGATTTAAGGGAAGAGCCAGGATTTTAATTGTTTACGAAAGGAGAGGAGGTTGTGTTCTCTCCTCATGGCTACTGGGAGGGTGTTCCATAGTTTTGGTGCGTTGTATGCAAACAAGCGGCCGCCGGATCTGGACTTTTTTATTCTAGGGATACTTGCAAGGGCGAGAGAGTCAGATCTCAGGTTTTTGATGGACTGGTGGGGTTTCATAAGGGATCGGAGGATTGGGGGGCCTTTATCGTGCATTATCTTGTGGGAGATGCACAGCGTTTTAAAGGTGATTCGCTCTTTCACTGGAAGCCAGTGAAGGCTTTTGAGAGCTGGTTTCGCCGAGCATCTAGCTTTGGTTCCAGTTAGGATTCTAGCTGCCGCGTTCTGAGCCACCTGCAGTCTTTGAACGACTGATGCCGGGGCTCCCAGGTACAAGGCGTTACCGTAGTCTAACCTGGAGTTAACCAGGCCCTGCATCAGTAGCTTCCTAGACTGGAAGGGGATCAGGTGGAGGATCTTTCGGGACATGCGAATAAGGCCAAGGCAGGTCCCTGAAGTTTTTCTGGCCTGAGTTTTAAAGTTAAGGTCCTGGTCAATCCAAATGCCTAGACTTTTGACCTCGGTTTTTGGGGTTGGGTGAGTTCCCATGCAGGGTGGCCACGAGAGGTTAGTTGGGAGTTTGTTAGGATTACCTAGGAGAAGGATCTCCGATTTGTCTCCATTCAGTTTAAGTCGGGAGTCACACATCCATTGGGAGACTCTTTCTAGACACCTGGAGAGATTTCCTAGGCTGGTGTTTGATTGGTTGATGGAAACCACCAGCTGAGTGTCGTCAGCGTACATTACTGTTTTGACACCGAAGGGAGTGATAATGTCCTCAAGGGGGGACATATAAACGTCGAGCAGTGGTGACTCCAAACCCAAGTACTTTGAACTGCTAATGCCTGCCATCACAAATCTGAGGTATTTGCAATGAGCTGGGTGAATTGGAATGTGAAAATGAGTCTTTTAAGTCTAGAGTAAACATAAAATCGTCTTGCTGTAGAAGAAGTACCTGTTGAAGGGTCACCATGTGAAAGTGCTCTGACAGACAGTATGCATCAGTTCAACTCTCTCGGATCTAGAACAGCACTAAGTGACCCGTCCTTTTTGGGGATCAGAAAATAGAGAGGATAGACTCCTGACCCTTGGTACTATAGTGGAACTGGCTCTAGAGCTGCTTTCAGTAAGAGAGATGGCACCTCTTCTTCAAGCAATAGGAGATGGTCTGGTAACTCTTTGTTAAAACGAGGTGGAAAATTTGGAGGATTGGTGGTAAGTTCCAGGCAATAACTATGTTGGATAATTCCAAGCACCCGTTTGTCGGTTGTTATAGATTCCCAAAAATGTTGCAGTATTCTTCCGACGATAGCACAGGCACCGGGCGAATGGAGGAGTACATTGAAAAATTGCTTACGGTTGTGGTCGGGGCGGATAAGCCTACCTTTCAATTTGTGGTAGAGAGGGAGAACCGGTAGTTTAGTAGCGAGACCCCCCCCCAACCCCCCCCCCTCCCCGGGTTGCCCGCCCAGGCCTGTCATCGCACGTCTTCTGAACTACCGTGATAGAGATCTTGCTCTGCAAGTTGCTCGGGAGACTAAGCAACTGACATATGATGGCATCAATTCCACAATGTTTCCGGATTTTACAATTCATGTTCAGGAGGAACGTCGACATTTTTTGGGAGTAAAGCAAAAGCTTCATCAAGCTCAGATAGACTATGGTCTGCTGTACCCTGCTCGCCTGCGTATCACTCATCAAGGGACACAAATTCTTTACGACTCCGCAGCAGGTAGAGGATTACTTCAAGCACCTCAAGAAGCGGCAAAGGCAGTCACGAGACCTGGAGGACTCTCCTGAATCACAGCCTCCGGACGAGGAATGAGTTTTTTTTTTCTCTTTTTAATCTAGCTCTTTTACTGTATGCATAGACTCATTGTGTATTGCTATGTTGACTAGTAGTCTCGAAGGTGATGGACTGGTAGAGGGTGATCGTTTCCATGTCCGCTACGTGGTCATTGGATTGCAGAGAGTGTAAAAGGCGTGAGAGTCACCTGTAATGCAGATCACCCTCGGGTCGGACCTTGTAAGTCATGTCATTCGACGTGGCTTCTGGGATGGCAAGAGGTGTTTGTGAACCACCTAGATGCATTCCCCACCTGGGAATACCCCCTTGTTGGTTGCTATGGTTTCTGACACCTCTCAGTGGTCTCCCTTCACAGTTTGGGATGATGACTTGGGCCCGGTTGGCCTCTCTGAGCAACAGTTCTGGGGATGGGTGGGGGGTGGAGTATGTACTTCTGGCATGATAGGGATGTTTCAGTGGGAGGGGGTGGGATAGAAGGGGGAGTTCATTGAAATGAAATGAAATGAAATGAAATGAAAAGGTTCTTAATAAAGCGCACTGTGACCAAGCGGCTTCCTGGCGCTAGAGGTGAAAAACTGAGGGAGATAGGGGAAGCCAGAACTGTTTAGCAGGAGTAAGCAATAGAAAACAAATGGGTTTTTAGGGCCTTACGGAATTGGGAATAAACAGTGATGGATCCGATTGGTAGAGGGAGACTGTTCCAAAAAGAGGGACCCAAAACAGAGAATCTGGTGCCTCCGGTTTTGGATCTACGGAACCGAGGTACATTGGAGAGGAACTGATTAGAGGAACGGAGGGAACGGTTGGGGGTATAGGGAGTGATGAGAGAGTTAATAAAGGCTGGGCCGATGCGGGCTCGAGCCATGAAAACCAGACAGCCCATCTTAAAGAGGGATCTCTGAGAGATGGGGAGCCAATGAAGTGTTTTCAGAACGGGGGTAATGTGGGAAGATTTTGGGAGGTGAAGGATAAGGCGGGCGGCCTGATTCTGAACAGCCTGTAGGCGGCAAAGTTCATACACTTGAATGCCCACGTACAGGCTGTTCCCGTAATCGAGACGGGAAAGAATCATGGCCAGGATAATGAGCTTAAGGGCGTCAGAAGAAAAGAAACAAGACACCTTTCGGATGATTCGGAGAGAAAGAAAACAGGAGGAGACAACCGAGCTGATCTGGGCATGCATAGAGAGGTCCCGACTGACTCTAATGCCCAAAGTCTTTGCCGAGGCCGCTGGTAAAGGTGGGGGGGCCAGGGATGGAAGACCAAAAGGCAGTCGACCAAGGGGAGGGGGAAGAGCCAGTCAGGACCAACTCCGTCTTGTCCAGATTAAGCTTCAGTTGGTTCCGATTCATCCAATCTGAAATAAAGACCAGGGTGGAGTGGAATTTGGGTGGGGAGTGCAAGGGAGAGGAAAGATCAAAAACAAGCTGGAGGTCATCCGCGTAGTTGTACACGGAGACCCCCATATCAAGAAGGGAAAGAATAAGAGGACGGATATAAAGGTTGAAAAGAAGAGGGGACAAAGAGGAGCCTTGGGGAACTCCACAGGGGACCAAGCGGGAGGGGGCAGAGTAGCAGGAGAGATGAACCACCTGAGTTCGATCTTTAAGAAAGGAGGCGAGCCAAGAGAGGGCAGTGCCCCGAACGCCCGCTGCGCCGACACGGTCGAGAAGGATGGCATGGTCGACCATGTCAAACGCAGCGGACAGATCGAGGAGCACCAGGGCTTGGGGCAAGTTAGAATCATTGTCATGATGTTGTCACAATGCTAGTCGCTGGAGATATCTATGCTTGGTCATGTACGCAGGTCAGGAAATGTTTACATGTACTGCAGAATGCTTGGAGATTGACTTTTCTGTTTAATGGCTCAGACAGGGTTTGATACACTTAGAAACATTTCATGGAACGTTAGGGGCCTTGGGGATCCCAGAAAGAGAAGGCAGGTGCGAGCTAACCTCGATAAGCACCAGATTCAAATTGCTTTCCTACAGGACACTCACATTGCGCCGGGTGTGGGGAACACATTCGCTAGCCGTTGGGCGAGCTGTCGGGCGTTCGTCTCCTACTCTTCCTATGCCCCAGGCACAGCAATACTCTGCAGTAAACTAGTGAGCTTTGAGAGGATGGGGGAGGTGGAGGATCCCCAGGGCAGGTACACCATCCTTTGGGGGAGATTGGGACGGGATACCGTTACACTCGCGAACTGCTATGGACCAAATGTGGATTTCCCGGAATTTTTTGCTGAATTGTTATTTGGGGGGTGATTTCAATGTGGCGTTGAATCCGCAGTTGGATAGGTCCAACGGTGGGCCACAACATTACACTAGGGCACGGGAGGTTCTGTAGGATATACCTCTGGAGGGTGGGTTGATAGACAGCTGGAGACATCTGCATGCTGCACAACGAGTGGATGCATTATACGTCCTATAAGGGGACATGGGTGTGCATTGATTACTGTCTGGTTACACGGGAGCTAGGGTTGGCCATTGGGAGCATGACACATTTAGCTCAGACTTTCTCAGACTATTGTCCAGTTAAGATCTCACTGACTGTTCCGGGGTATGATAGACCTCACCCACGCTGGCAGCTTCAGCCTACGGCTCTCCTGGATACGGTTTTTCGGGCTGAACTGGGTAAGGAAATTAAAGATTTTTTCGTTCGAAATAAAGGGTCGGTGGACAGTGTTGAGGTGGTATGGGAGGCGTTTAAAGTAACGATGCGAGGGCACTGCATCTCAAAGAGCTTTGGGCTGCTGCGGCGCATACAGGATACAGTGCGTAAGCTGGAACGGGATTTGAAGGGGTTGGAGAGGAGGATGGGGAGGGGGGGGGGAAGTAGGTCAGGTGCACACAGCTTTTCGCACACTCTTGACTGAATATGAAGAGGCTGCGCACAGGGAGGTGAAGTTTAGGGGGAAATAGTGGACAGCGGCAAGTATGGAGAGGGGACCGGCCGGGGAAGGTACTGGCTGCACTAGCTAGAAGTTCTTGCTCTAATACCCACGTGTTGGAAATACAGGGACCCAGTGGAGAGACATATAGGGAATCATTACAAATACTAGAGACATTTGTCACGCACTACACGACCCTGTACACCACTCAGAGGAAGGATGTTATGGATTTGGAGGCTTTTACGGAAGATGGTGCGCTCGGCTGGCTGGGGAACACACAGCAGAAGCTTCTTAGCCTTCGTTTTGAATTGGATGAAATTAAGGACGCCATAATGCAACTCCAGAATGGGAAGGCGCCGGGTTCTGACGGCCTCCCGGCAGAATTTTACAAGGCCTATGTCGATATTATGGCGCCGGTGTTGAAGGAGGTTTATGAAGAGTCCCTTGAGCTAGTCACTCTTCCTGCTTCCATGAGGGAGGCGATAGTTACCTCCTTATTGAAACCGGGTAAACCCCCAGAGTCCTGTGACTAATAGGCCGTTGTCGCTGATGAATTGTGACACTAAAATAATGGCTACGGTATTGGCAAATAGATTATAGCTTTTACTTGATAAATTGGTGCTTCCCGACCAGTCGGGGTTCGTGCCAGGTAGAGCGACCTCCCATAACCTTAGGACCCTATTTGCATTGCTCCAGAATGTAGCGCCGGAGCTCCCACTCGCTGCTGTTTTTCTTGATGCAACAAAAGCATTTGACTCGGTGGAGTGGGATTATCTCTTCGGAGTGCTGCGCAATATGGGTTTTCCAGAGGTATACCTCTCCTGGATCGAGTTATTATATCATAACCCCACGGCTCGAGTGCTGGTTTTTGGTCATCTGTCCCGCCCTATTACCGTTTCTAGGGGCACCCGGCAGGGGTGTCCGTTATCACCGCTCCTATTTGCTCTAGCGGTGGAGCCCTTGGCTTGCAGGCTGCGGCAGATACATCGGGACAAGGCATTACGGTGTTGCCTGCAACAAATATTAGTTTCGCTGTATGCGGACGACATTACCCTGTATGCCAGAGACCCACAACAAAATATTAACCCCATCTTGCGTGAGTTTATAAAATTTGGTCGGTTATCTGGTGTTAGCATCAATTGGGGGAAGTCGCAGGTTTTTCCTCTCACCCCGGCGGTGCGGCAGTTCTCATTAGACTTCCCGATAGAGTGGTGTGGCTCAGAGCTGCGCTATCTTGGTATACAGGTCACTCAGGATAAGGACGAAACTATACGTGCTAATTACGGCACGGCCATCACATAGCTTAACGCCAATGTCACTCGATGGATATCATTACCTTTGTCTCTTGCAGGGAGAGCGTCTCTTATCAAGATGGTTATCTTGCCCCAATTTCTTTACTTATTTCTTAATATTCCTTACGATCCAGGGCGGTTTTTCTTTAAAACACTGCGCACTGAACTGCTTCGGTTGTTAGGGGGGGGCAAACAGGCAAGACTCGGATGGTCACCATTGACCCGGCCTTATGAATAGGGAGGGTTTGATATTACCGACTTCAAACTCTATTTTTTAAGTGCACGCGCGCATTATGCCTATTACTGGGTACACCCTCCTCGCTACATGCCGCAAGTCGCAGCTGAGGACTTGCTTGCTGCCCCTACACCCTTGAGTGGTGCAATAGTTGGGCCTGCTAGCAGACGGGCGACGCCACCTACCACTGTTACGAGCACTGTGGATGCTTGGCATAGCATTGCGGCTTTGCTTGATGTGTCTCTTATTTATTCTCCCCAGTTTCCATTGTCTTATCATCCGGATCTTTCGTTGTTGCAGTAGAAAGGTTTTCAGAATCTTTGTACACGTGTTCACGTCGCTACCTGGGGGGATCTTTTTCATGAAGGGGTGTTTCGTACTTTGGACCATTTATTGTCGGGTATACAACCCACGCCCTTGGACACGTTCCTATACATTTGGCTTCGACAGGGGTAGCGGGCTATTCTCCCCGACTTCCCACGAGAGCCGGCATGCCTTATTCCCCTACACCTCATGTTAAGCTCCCCGGATGGGAAGCATTTGGTATCCAGGTTATATGCCAGCATACGCACACGGAGTAGGGATAGAGACTAGGTCCCGACTGCACTGGGGGGAGGAGATGGACTGTGAGATCACTGATGAGCAATGGCGCTATTGTTGTATGCAGACGGCACAGATTTCATCCAGTTGCAGGTTACGCGTTATACACTATAAGTATCTGCATAGAATGTACTACACGCCTGCAAGGAAGGTGCGGTTTAAAATAACGGATGATGACAGGTGCTTACGTATTAAACACACGGGGCAGGATTTCTTCACTTAGCGTGGGAGTGTCCACTCATACAGGAGTACTGGGAGCAGGTTCTGGCAGCTCTGGGCACAATGATTGATCAGGTCCTGGAGCGACATCCGATCTTAGCGCTACTGGGATATACAGCGCAGGTTCCTCTTAAGTACAGAAAAGGTGTTTCTTTTTCTCTATTACTAGCCAAATGCAGGGTAGCATGCAGGTGGGGTAGAGGACGTGCTCCGAAATTCAAGGAATGGTTGGCGGATATGATATACTGTCAAGAGCAAAGCGTCCCCTATGCTGAGTTGTTGCCGCTGGCATCCAAGCCCAAGGATAGCTGGGGGCCACTGCTGGAATACCTCCGTGTAGGGGGGGCTAATGGTGAACTGTGTGATGCTTAGTGGGTTTTGACACTAGATGTGCATGAGGTATGACCCTGATCCGGAGCCCAAGGTAATTTATGTATTATTTATTGTCTGACGTCGTATTATTTCATGTGAACTTCGCAGAGACCTGTTACTACATTTTGTGTACTTATCAATTGCTGGGATGACCGAGCGGTATTATTAGTGGTATAATGTGGAAGCGACAGAGTGGTGTAACATCAAGTCATTGTTCTTATGTAATGTGTTCTACAATTTGTCAGAAAACTTGAAAATAAAGTTTAAAAAATAAATAAAAGTATTCTTCCGACGATTGTGGAATAATCGGAGGGAAGGGAGGGGAAGTCACTGCTTAGAAGGGAGAAGGGAGTTACTGGGTGTGGTGTTTTCACCCCTACCTTTGGAACCGTTTCCCCTATAACCTCCTCTGAAAAATCCTTTTGGAGAAGAGGATTGGTTGTTTTCCTTGTAGGGGGAAGTGTTTTGATTTGCGGTTGTTGACTTAGACCCTCCTTGGGAAAAGATGTGCCGAAAGAAACCTCTGTTTGAAGGAGACTGAAGTGCTCCCATAGAGTTGGAAACTTCAGTTTCCTTTTTTCTAGCGCTTGATCAACTTCAGGGCCAAAAAGATTATGTTTGTCAAAAGGTGTATTTCGAATTGATGGATTTCAGGCTTAAACGAAGAAATCCGTAACCAGGCATGCCTCCTGAGTAAAATGCTAGTATTTACCTCCCTAGCTATGGTGTCAGCAGCTCTAAAGCACACCTTATGAAGAGTTGGAAATTAATTTTCCTTCTTGGACTAAATCTTGAGATTTGGCTTTATGCTCCTCTGGGAGAAATTGTAGTAGTTGTTCCATTTTGTACCAGTACACCGCATCGTATCTGGCAAGAAGGCCCTGTATGTTAGCAATGAGACAATGATTTGGCCGCTTGTGCAACTATACGTTTGCCAGAAGCATCAATGAGTTTCCACCCTTTATCTGGAGGAGGGGCATCTCCCGAAGTTTTGAGAATTAGCTCGCTTACAAGCGTTAGATACAACTAAAGAATCCAGCGGTAACGGTCCTTTAATAAATACTGGGTCTGTTGCGGAAGGTTTAAATTTCTTATCGAATCTAGGAGTGAGGACTCGTGCACGTACAGGGTCTTGAAAAATCTCGTCTGTGCCTCATCATACCTTTAAGGTTAGGGAGTGTGTGGCTCGACCTGTGTGTGGATCCTCAAGTCTCAAATAGAAAGTCCTCTTCTAAGGAGTCTTCATGGAGCTCCACCCCATGGTATTGTGCAGACCTGGCAATGAGTTCTTGATAAGAGAAATTATCATCAGGTGGAGATGGCTTGGCAGGGTAAAGGTCAGGATCATTATCCTTTGGAGGATCAATTGTATAATCAGTTCATGGATCCACTGGAACATGTGTGTCTCCCTCATCAGTATTGTCTCCCCATGGTGAGATAATGGAGAGTGATGTAAGTTGGGGAGGGAGGAGGTGATGGTAGTGGAAGAAAAGGGCTAGTACCAACAGGAAGCTTGTGCTTAAATGGTGTCTTGGCATGAATATGTCCTATGTCAGTATTAATATTTTCTTTCTTTTGCTAGGGATCCGGTTTAACCAGTACAATGTTTATTTCCGGATCGAAAGGTGTCAAAGGGGTTTCTTTGGTTTTCTGTACCAAAGTTTTCAGAGCTGAGATGGAGAGACTTTTAGGAGCAGACTATTTCGGCTCCGAAAGTTGGTTGCTGGTTTTCAGTGTCAAAGGTTTCAGCACTGAAACGCCTTTGTGCTTCGAACCGGAAGGTTTCAGCTCCGAAGTGGCTTTGGGCCGACTCGGTCCCGCGCCATAAGGCTGGACAGTTTGTTTCAGTGCCGAACCGTGAGGCGGAGTGTCAGAAACATGGTCTCGGTGCAGACTTTGGCCAGAAGGTGGAGGTGGTGCTGAAGCCTCAGATTTGTGAGGGATGGGTGGACGGGGCAAGATGTCTACATTACTTCAGTACTCATGTCACCCTGTCTCTGAGGCACACCATTGACGTCTATCTCCCACTCTGAATCGGAGTTTGACACTTCGAAGGCCTGTTGTTCTTCGGCCGCTGTGGGCTCAGGGTCATCTTGCTCGAAGTCTTCGCCGAAGATATCTGGTTTGCCGTCGATATGCTGACGCTGCATCTCCCGATGTCGAGCCTGACTAGCTCGGAGAGAGTTCTTGGATCGAAAATAATTGCATCTGTTGCAGTATTGTTCCCTGTGCTCTGGAGACCAGCACAAGTTACAAACCTGGTGCAAGTTGGTACAGGGGTACTTGGCATGGCACCGAGGGCAGAATTTAAAATAAGTCTGGTCCATTGACAAAGAGCCGGAACAACGCGGTTAGGCTCAAAGACCGCCTATGAAACTTTCCGTTCGGAAATGGAGATTTCCTTGACCGAATCGAAACGCGAAGTAGGAAACGTGTTTGAAACAAAACCGTTGAGGAAAGACTGGATTGAGCACCGAGGGGAACCCGAGAAATAATTCTGAACAGGAGCGTAGCAATACAAATCCGGACCCGATGGTGGAAAAAAAAAAAAAAAATCTAACAATGGAGTCAATGGCCATGTGTACTTTCACTGAAAGGAGGAGTCACCGTACTTGGTGAATGGAAAGACTTCTTCAAAGACAAAAACAACTTGCAAACATCTGGATGCAACACTAGATGGCATGAGTAAGCAAAACATGTGATCTACAGCTCACATACCTCAAACAAAGTTTTGCTAACTATAACAAAGGTTCAAACGTAGTTTTTTTCATTGACTTTCAATGGCTTTTTATTTTTAAAAGAAATGTGTTTGAAATTGTTGAGTTTACGGTCGTTAAATTGAGTGTCATTGAGTGAAGTGTGGTACAATATAGTGTAGGAGAGCGTCCTACAGTGTACTGTTGTATAGTGTCAGGGAGTAGAGTGGAATTACTTACAGTGGAGTAGAAAGGTGGAGGAGGTGGAGTAGAGTGGAGGAGGTGGAGTAGAGTGGAGGGGGTGGAGTAGAGTAGAGTGGAGGGGGTGGAGTAGAGTGAAGGGGGTGGGGTGGAGTAGAGTGAAGGGGGTGGGGTGGAGTAGAGTGAAGGGGGTGGGGTGGAGTAGAGTGAAGGGGTGGGTGAGTGGAGGGGGTGGGGCTGGGGAAGGTAAATTGTTATATAGTGTAGTGGCATGTTGTATAGTACAGTGGCGTGGAGTGATTTGAGTTTATAGGCATGGTGTAGAGTTGAGCAAATTGTTTAAATCAGAGTGTTTTTTTGTACAGTACAGTGGAATGGTGGGTCATTGAGTGGGACGTTGGGCATAGAGTGAAGTAGAGGGTTGTACGGTGTAGGGCCATAGAGTGAAGTATAGTGTTGTATAGTGGCACAGATTGGAGTAAAGTGGGGTCTTGCAGGGTGGAGTAGCACAAAGTGGAGTAAAGTGTGGTCAAGTGGGACAGAGTGGAGTGGTGCCATAGAGTGGGGTAAAGTGCCGAGCAGTGGAGTACAATGCAGTGTAGGGGAGCCCAGTGGAGTGACGCAGCATGAGTGGAGTGGAGTGTTTTAGAGTACTGTGGCGTAGTATATAGTGAAGTAAAGTTTTGTAGAGTGGTGAGCTGTTGAAAATCAAAGTGGGGTGAAGCATTGCAGAGTGGATTAAAGTGTTGAACAGTGTAGTGGTGTAAGAGTGAGGTACAGTTTGGTGAAGTGGGATAGACTTTAATAGAGGTGAGTAACGTGGAGTGGTGTAGAGCGCAGTAGTGGAGTACAATGGAGTGGTGTGTTATAGAATAAAGTATATTAACTGCGGTGGAGCAGCATACAGGGAGTGTAGTAGTGTGGAGTAGAGTGACCTGCCCTAAAGTGTTACAGAGTATAGTAGTGTGCCGTACAGAGGCATTGTGGGGAGTATATTGTTGTACAGTGTAGTGCTATTCAATGGAGTAGTTTTGTTGAGTGAAATGGCGTATAATGGAGTAGCACTAACTGCAGTGGTGTGTAGCGAGTGGAGTACAGTGGAATAGGGTAAAGTGGGAGTGTCTTACATGGAAACAGTGGAGTGGCATGACTGAAGTGCCATAAATTGGCGTGGCATATAGGGGCACAAAGTGACCTGTTGCAAAGTGAACTATCGTAGAGAGTAGTGGGTTTGAGTGTAGTGGTGTATAGTGGAATAGCTTAGAGTGGCAGAGTGGAGAAGCATACACTGAAGTGGCTTACAGTGGAATAGGGTACACTGGATTGGGTAGAGTGGAGTGGCGAAGAGTAAAGTGAGCTACACTGTAGTGGGGTACAGCAGAATAGATTAGGCTGGAGTGGCATAGTGTGTTGTAGAGTGGAATACCGTAGAATGGAGTTGTGAGAAGCAACAAGAACAATGGTATATATCCATCTTCAATTCAGTTAGGAAGGGGTTGAACTCGAGAGAGGATTGGGAGCGATTAATAAATTAAATGAATGTAGTGTTTTTAGTGCAGAGGTATTTTGGTAAATCACTGTAGCAGTTTGTGATTACACTTCAGTTTTTGATTAACAGCTATATGTATGGTTTGGAGTATCTTTCCCCTAATGAAAACCGTCCGGCCGGTTGGACTTTGTGGTGAGTCGACTCTGCCATGCACTATCTTCTACAGGAATTAATACGTGGGCTTGTACCACATAGGTCAATGTTTTTCATGATCATGTAGGTGTTATTCGAGGCGTAATAAATTGGATTCCGGGTCACCAGGGGCTGAGACAGCACATGCTGCAAGAAGGGTGTTTGAAGGCTAAAGTGAAGCCTCCCCCCTACCTGCCACGGTCCCCGAAGAGGCAATGCTTTTGTAACGTAGAGGTACAATGTGACCTACTACTGTAAAACGAATCAGGTTATAAGTTTACCTTTTTCTTCACCTTCACCTAATCACTTTATGGTCCTGAAGAAAGCCTACTGACCATTTGGCAACCAAGGCTGAAACATGTCGACCACTTTTAACCTCACCTAACCAGTGCGCTAGAATTCCTAAATAATTCCATAGCTGCACAACTACAACTTCTTACCCGAATCCAGATATATTAAAGTTAAATCCCTGGCTGTCCGGGTAATTTTAACGCCCTACCTCACTCTTCACTATTCACTATCACTACTGTTTTAACCAAAGGTAAAACCTCCTGGCGGAGGGTGCAAACAAAAAACTGACCCAAGGATTACGCACGAACACGTGTTAAAAAAAAGAGCGGGGACACATCATATACCGCTACGCAACTCTGTAAAAACACGTGTATGAGGGTCTTTTATTTGGGAGACACCTACTTACCTACCTGCAGAACTTGGTTATGCAGGACCAGTGATCCTTTTTATATTGATTTAGAATTACTGAAAGGAGATTGAAAGGATCTCTACTCTTCCTCCCTCCACCACTTGATGATACGTAATAAATTCTAGCATGCATACGAGCCTTTATTTATATGTACACCTCGATTATTAACGTGGCCTATATAAGTACAGTGTGGAACCATTTCCAGTCAATATTAATAGTCAACAGGAATGAAAATTGGGCACAGCAGGGACACTTAGTGTCATTTTAGAAATACACAGTCTGACCACAATATTGAATTATTATAAATATTGAAAGTAGATGTCAGCTTTAATATTCTAGCTTATTGCGAATTATTTTCTCGCTTTTCGTCTTGCTAGTCAGATATGGTTAGCTATTGAATCTTAGAATATTATTTAAGACTGGCCCATACCTCGTTCAGATTATTTTACGATTCTTTTATTCGTGTAATATTTCACACGTATTTCGGGCAAGTTAATAATTATAATATATTTATCTGAATAAAGTAGACAATTGCTTGAATTGTTTTACTTTAGTCCGTTGTTTAAATAAATCTTAGCTCTTCCCGAGTGCATTGGCAAGATTGATGTCACATTGACATGAGCCTTTGCATAAGATGTTACGGTCCTTTATTCCGCGGCTCTATTTTGATATGAGCCTTTACAAAAGGCTTTACGGTATTTTATCTAGCGGCTCCAGTCGCTTCGGTCATTCTGAAGCGACCGTTGGTCGACAGAATAGAATCCTTTGCTGCCAAGTGAATGTCATTAGTTTCCCCACCGTGACTATTTAAAGTCGGATTCCATGGGCGCTTTTGATTTTATGACGCCCCGGGACTGCATTAGACTCCATTTCTCACCTACACGAAGGTACGTGATGTGCCCTAAACAACGTAGCATAAAAATAGGGTGGCTTCTGTAACAAGCAGGCGC
Source organism: Lissotriton helveticus (assembly GCF_964261635.1). Lineage (NCBI taxonomy): Eukaryota > Metazoa > Chordata > Amphibia > Caudata > Salamandridae > Lissotriton > Lissotriton helveticus. Next base: position 811,185,101 of record NC_136070.1, read on the forward strand.
TTTGTATGTCAGCACTATGTTTGCGCATACAATGTTGTTTAAGTTTATGGACATACGTTGTGATGTCTTCATTGAAACATATTCTTTTATTTTTTATCTCACTTAAAAGGTTTGCCGTACATGGAAACCAGATCGGGGAGGTATCTTCTCTGAAAAAGAGTTATAAGGGGCCCAAGCTCACAGGTCTATTATTACTACACTATCCAAGAGTGATACATCCGGGCACCTCTTGCATTTATACAGGTAATTCGAAATAGTCGTACTATGGTATTTGTACTTGATAAATTTTCAAGCGGTTTTATAGTGAATCCCTATGTTTCCCCAGATCATTGCAGTATCCTGTGACCACTAGGCTATTATAGTGGCGAGGGAAAGGGAAGCCTACAGGTGGGGGATATCTCCGCTTTTGTTGAAACTTACTACGCCTTGAAGCAAAACTAAGAAATGAACCTAGCTAAGATCTAATCAAAGCCTCTTCTGAGGGAAGATTCCTCACCTCATTATTTAAATACTATTGTATCTATATTCCAGAGAGAGAGGGCTTAACCAGAAGGTAGGATTACATAATAAGTCTGACCCCAACGTTGACTACTTAGGAGGTATGGGGAGACCAATCTCCTATATAAAACGCTATGACTGATCAGTTGATTCGAATCGGAGGGGTTACAATTGGGGTTCAGTCTTATCTCAAGGCTGACCGGTGGAGTTTCTGCTGAATGTAGTTTGAGAGTTGATTTAACTTTTTGAAAGATATGTGTGGCGGTGGATGCCCAATGGGACCTCTTTTGATACAGTTATGGATATAAACATGGTGGAACAATGTTGTTGACACGGTGAGACTATTGTGATACTGTGTCGGTCGCAATGTACCTAATATGCATAGTAGGGAATTCTATCTATTTTTTATGAAGTTAATTGTAATGTTTTTTTTAATATATGTTGTGTTGATAATTTAATGTATTTTTACTGCTATGCTTATTAGGATGTTGCACGTAGACAACATACTTGCATGTATGTGTATTTTTACTGCTATGCTTATTAGGATGTTGCACGTAGACAACATACTTACATGTATGTGTATTTTTACTGCTATGCTTATTAGGATGTTGCACGTAGACAACATACTTACATGTATTATGTATTTTTCTCATTTTCCTTAGACAATTCTGGTCTTTATAATGTTGCGACAGACACTAAGAGACAGCCAAACGTCTTTTGTCTTGAAAAAGGTGGTGCATATCAGGTAGCACACCGAAACGCGTTGATGCCAGTGTTTTTAATTACATTTGAGGGACTATTGTGCTGAGTACCTTTGATATTTGCCTGAATTTATAAATAGATCCCAACGAATTAGTAACTTGGATGTATTCAATATGATTCACCTGATTTTGTCTCTTTGTTTGTAACTTGTTTTTTTATAAAGATCACAGATTAAGAATGTCATTCTCATGATCATGTTTTTAACTTTTTCTTATTAACGAGTAAACTTGCATACCTTTTTAGAAAATTTTAAAGTTCCTATTGTTAGTGTGTTTATCGTCATAACTGTGGGGATCCTTGACTGTGATACCAGTGTGGATGAGATACTGAATGAACTTTACGATAGGTGACTGTGAGTTAGATTGACCCAAGGGAATTCTTTATTTTGGCTGTGAGAAGGTGCCTGGTATAGGATGTCCACTAATGTAAGTGGGCGCCTTGCACCAGTCCAGACAACCCTTATAGTGATTTAGGAGGTCTCAGACAACCTTAGAAAGCTATTCAAAAGGTAGCGTTGGAGAGCAGCCTTCAGGCTTAGTCTTGAATAAGTGTAAAGCAGCTTGTTTTACCAGAATGCAATCTTACAGTATAGATTAAAAGAAAAAGAACCACACAATGTATTTATAAAAATATGTATTTATTATATAACACTATCTAGTACGTTACAGTATCTCCTACAAGGATATAGACATAGTACGTTACAGTATCTCCTAGTAAATAGCAGTAATACAAAGTGGGCTCTGGGGGGGATCAAACCATATACTAAGAAAGTGGTATAAGAACCACGATCGAGGCAGGACAATGTCAAGAGAAAGTAGAATGGATGGGGAAGATATCCCTTTAGCCAGAGCCTGCGAGCAAGGAGGTGAAGGCCTAAGTGGAAAGAAACCAAAGTCCAGATTTTATCCACAGTTAGTGTCAGGAAATAAAATAGATCTATTTCAAGAAGCCGTCATTGAGGATTTATATAAACTAAAAGGTCAGGATTTCAAAGACAACCTGACAAAACAAGAGAGAGACGCCCTGACAAATCTAGCAAATGACACCCAGATTGAAATCAAAATGGCAGACAAGGGCATGAATATCGTCATATTGGAAAAAGGAGCATACGTTCTGGAAGCACATCGCCAACTGTGGAATAATATCTACAACGAAAAATTGAAGAAGAACCAGACTATGGAAATAAAAGATATGGTGGATATGAAATTTCAAGGATGGATAAAAAAATGGTCTAATAAATGAATATGAACGTAAATATCTGACAGTAACCCACCCTATAACTGCAACAATATAAGGATCAAAAAAAGACCACCAGGCAGACCAATTTTGTCTGCAAAAGGATCGCTCATAGAACCCATGGCAAACTTTATCGACTATTTCCTGAGGCCTTACGTGACCCAACTTAGCTCCTACATACAGGGCACTACTGAGTTACTGAGGCTAATACAAAACACTCCATGGCAAGAGACATACCTATGAATAACGATGGATGTCATATACCCCTCTATACCACCATAGGGAATGATTTTGTACTGGAGGCATGTAACATCTTTCTACAGGAGCAGAACATCGAATATAAAGAACACAATACAATGCTCCTACAAATGATAGAGATCTGTCTCAACAAAAACATCATTTTCTTTGGGGAGGAAGTGTATCGTCAAAAAAATGGCACCGCAATGGGGTTTTCTTTTAGCCCCAGCTATGCCTGTTCAGCCATGGGATGCTGGGAGAAAGAAGTAGCGTGGTGTGCAGGGAATGATAGAACACTGAACAAAATCATCAGTTGGAAACTATTTATTGATGATCTGCTGATCATATGGGACGGAACAGCAGAAGAATTCCAGGAATACTTTGAAGTGCTAAACAACATCGTAACTCGATTGAAATTTACTTACGAAATAAGTAATAAACTAGTGGTATTCTTGGACACAGAAATCTATATCAAGAATAATCAGATCCACACCACCCTGCACAGAAAAAGTACAGCTACTAATGCAGCTTTGGAACCTACAAGCTTCCACCAGGAACCTGTCATCTCAATTATCCCATATGAGGAATTTCTTAGGATCAGGCAGCTATGCAGCGAAGACACAGAATGGAGGAAACATGGGACACACGCGGCCGAACGATTCAAAAAAAGAAAATACAACATCAAAACGGTACAGAAATGCTGGGAAAGAACTAACAGTAAATCCAGAGAAGAATGTTTGACCATGAAACAAACGGATTGAATGGCAGAAAAAGATCCAATTCGGCTGATAACGGACTACTCACTGGAAAGTAAACAAATAGTGAGGATCTTAACCCCTTCCGTGCTCCCGTCGGCCGACGGGAGCACTACCTTGCTGGTGCTGCCGTCGGCCAACGGCCGAGAGAGCCCCGGCCACTCATCAGAACGCCCCTCACCGCGGCGGTTTGGCGTTAAGGAAAAATTGGAAAATCTTACAGTTGGATAATACTGTAAAATAAGTCGTAGGGAAACACCCAACAGTAACGTACAGAAGAGCCAAGAACGTCTGATTCATAGCCATTTCAAATCCAAGAAGGAGGAAGGCTCATGGCTCAACACGAAGGGCTTTGTGAAATGCCACATGTGCAAAGTCTGTCAAATTGCCAAACAAACAAAAGAAATCAAGATGACTGACAACAGAGTTTGGGAAATCCGTCAGCTAATAACATGCAAGACCCAGTATATGGTATACATAGTGGAGTGCCCATGTCTGTTAAAATATGTAGGGAGCACCATCTTTGAATTTAAAAAACGGATTTTAGAACACGTAAGAGCGACAAAACACAAGGACCTAGCAAATGCTGTAGCAAAATATATATATGTACACACACACACACACACACACACAACAATAACACACAAAATAATTAGCGAACACAGCCCAAAAACATTGGAGCCGTTTACATGAGCACCAGATTACATTACAAAAGTTCGGATCAATTTGATTAGAAGCACTGTAGATTCAGTGGTCTAAGCACAATCAAAGGACGTTGAGCCAACGCCAGGACTCAAACCTGGTTCCAAAGATCCAAACTTAGCAGCTCAAGTCGTTAGGCCACATTCTTATTTCTCAATTTATGAGTGAAAGTCATGCACTTGTGGTATAGTTGTTTATGGTCATTTATAGTGAGAACATTCAGTATTGAAATGGCTTCGTAAATTAAAAAACAGCAACAAACACTCGAAGTTTCATCCGGAGTCTTGCTTGGGAATAATTGCAAGGGTTAGTTTTAAAACTGGACTTGGGGACATCGGTCAGCTCCTTTGCACTGGTGCACAAACAGGGCTAAACATAAAAAAATAGTTACATATAGACCCGGAATTTCATGACGCACCAAAAACTGGCTTACGACCCTCTAGTTGACCCAGAGCAGCAGTTGGGGAAATTATGCTTTAATGTATTTTTGGGAGGACTAGAGTTCGCGGACGATTCCGGTGTGTTTACAGTTTCCATATCTTTTATTGCTAACAGGTTGAATAAGAATAAAAATAGGTTGTATTTTGGACGCAACTTCCTTAGTGGAGATCTAAAGCTGGGAGCGCTTATTGCCTGCTTTTAGAATTACTGCCTGCTTTTATAAAGAAGAGTTGTTTTTTAGGCTGTCTGCTTTTATGACGAAGTGGTCTGCGGGAGAGTAGATTTACTGAGCTGCTTTAGAAGTCACTTTATGAGCTTAACAACAATACACCTGAAACTCGACTCCAACCATCAGTGACAACAAGCAATAGCGAGACTTACCTTAAAAGTGAATGTGTGTGCCTTGTTGCATGGTTCTGTGGCCTTTCAGGAAGGTTTTGATAAGACGTCTTTGTTGGTAGCCTAGATGGAAAATATACTGTTAGCAGATTAACATATAATTAAAAAGGATTAATTCGTTTATACTATGCTGTTGACAATGGGTTGAAAGGTAGAAATTTAGAAAGTTACACACCTAAATGTTCCTTCTACAAGAATAGGCATGATTTTCCTATAATAATAAAGTGGTATGCGGCTGGGCAGGAGTAGCCGGGTTCTGAAACAAACTGATGAATGGATAGATTTGTAAAGCGTGGAGTTCACTCCAAGGAGCATCTTGGCGCTAGCGGAAAAAGACCTCAGAGATCTGTGGTAGGGAAAGGTTAGGCTAACACATGAAATAAGGATCAGATGAAGGATAGCACAGTGTGGTCTGGGGCAGCAAAGATCCAGGTTTTTACCAGTTTTTTTAACATAGGTTCAGAATGTGCAAGTCTCAACTGGAAGGGCAAAGTATTCTAAGCTTTCATTCCCAGGGCAGCTATTGCCTTCCTACCTCTAGATTTCAGACGGGAGTTAGGGGGTGCTAAAAAGTTTCCCGAGGATGACAGCAAGAGGCTTTGGGTGGTATAGGGACTGATCAGCTCTTAACTCCAGTGTGGCTCCTAACATGTGCCTTTACAGCAGTACAGGGCATGAGTACAAAAGGGTTAAGTCAGAGAGGGTGAAGGACAAAGCTGTAATATTGTTGTTCATGGCAAAAGAATCTTACATTGCCCTCTGCCTTCTGGGACAAAGTGGTGAGTAGCCCCCTGGAACTGGCAGTATTTCGAGATGGTGGCAGCCGTACCATTATGCTAGTTCTCTGATAGTTGGTTTGGAACAGACTACCTGGTCACAGGATCAGTAGATCCAGACAGTTAACTGGGACCGTTCAGGAACACCTTCACTGATAACAAAGAAGGCTATGGCATGGGAGTGGACAGAGGGTGGTCATGGAGCTTGAGGTGGTTCAGACACTGGAGTGTAGTGAGGGAGCTGCTGCAGGACTACTGGTTCTGTACAGCCCTGGGAGTCAGTGGCTTCACTCTTGCAATGTAATGTCCTTGCTACCATTTTGACATATGCACCCCAAAGACTCACCTTTAACATGCTCCCATAAAAAGAGACAGAACCAAGAAAGAGAGAGAAAAAAAAAAAAAAGACTTGAAGGAACCACATTGTAGTATACCAAAAGGAGGTCCTCTACGTAAAAAGCCCAGCTCCCCCTCATTAACTTACAGGGTTTAAATAATCTCATTTGCTCTCTTTGTGGTATTGTGGGCGAGCAGTTTAAGTTTATCAGACAGTAGTGTTAAGCATCTGTTATACACACAGAGTCAATAAATAAGAGACACACTTAGAAACAAGACTAATTTAGAAAAATAACTTTTTTAATAGAAGTTTAGCCACCAAGATCTTTGTATTCGGGTAAGTACTTTAGACATTATCACATTTTACAGAAGCAACAGTAGAACATTACAGCTGTCAGATTTGAGGCATGAGCTTCGAACGTGTTATTGTTATGCTATGGAAGAAACATTCACTGCATAGTTTCACTAGCACATGTCTTACAGGAGTGATCTTCTGGACTTATGGTGAGTGAGGGCCAAGGTCCAAGAAAGCACCTGGAGTTCAGATTTACCTGCCTTGGGGTGTCCGAGTGCAGAAGTGCTTTCAGCGGTGGTAACCCCAAATGTCAATGGCAGAAAGTACCTGCAAGAAAGAGACTGCAAGAGGAAACTTGGGGACCAGTATGGCAGAACTCAAAGGAGCACTGTGACCTCTTACTGAAGGACTGCTGCATCGATGGACCCGGTGGTCACGCATCAAGCCTTGGTTGCAGCAACTGCTCTGCTACCCCAGGTATTGGTGCAGGGCGGCTCCTGGGGGTAATAACATCTCCAAACTCGGTGAGGAGACAGATCTGACCTCCTGGAGCACAAAGATCTTTTCCTGGGGTGCTGCTCCATCGGTAGGCCCTGGGGTCAACCGAAGGCTGGACCTGAATGCTGCAGTTGGTTCCTGATGGTGCAGGGAAGTAGCTTCTCTACTCCAAGGAAGATTTTTCCAGGCTGTTGGAGTGCTGGATGGGCCTCAAAGGGTTTGGGGAGGGTGTCCAGCTTTTTGTGAAATCGGCATTGATGAATGGCAAAGAACAAGCAGCTTAGCAGGGTTGGGTGAAGGTCTTTGGTTCTCACTCTGTCGGTCTTTCTTAGTCTGACTTGGTTCCCAGTAGTCGAAGTCTTGACTTGATCTGTTTTCCATGTGTTAGAAGACCATCTAAACATAGACTTTAGGGATGTTAAGGCGAGAGAAGGATAGTAGCCAATGCACTACTTACCCCTGGGGTCACTACACCTCCTATATGATCAATTCCTGTGGGGAGTTGACAGAACTCTGTGCAAGAGTTTCTAAATCCACCAAAAAACAAGATGATGGAACCCTTCATTTTGTGTTCACTTCAGGCAGCTCACCTTAGGGGAATAACCAGCCTGAATGTGACCATGGCCTCTTGATCAGCTAATTTTCCCGCATGTCCTGTTGCCAAATGGGCCTCAGGTGGCACCTGCCCGGTCTGGTGAAAGCCGGGCTTGAATATCAAAGGCAGCAGATGCTTTGAAGCCCGTGGCTTTCATATGCTAAATTACTAACCATGCAGCTGGATGAGGTGTAAACACCTCCTGCCAGAGAAGGCATTGTTTCTGACCTCCGAGTGGGTCGGCTCTCACCTCCAGGGGGTCAGAAACGTATCTATGGTGGCAGTCGCACCTCAAAGGTGCCTTCTGGGTACATGTCATAAGAAATAGAGTACTGGCAATAGTACAGATGTATTAAGACAAGTTGGTTGATACCAAACACCATAGGTCTCAGTAAAGCCATCGCGTAAGTGGGGTACTCGTAATGACCAGTGCCCAGTACATATATTTAAGATGGTCTCCCTGCTCAACTTGTACTATCTACACAGCACAGGGGCATATCTGCATACGTAGATATGTCCTCACAGGTTATATAATACACACTGACTTTAGGGTTAATAAAGCCTTCTGGAAGGGTGATTTGCATAAAATTCGCGCCTGAGTGGTACTATACCTGGCAGATATTGGCAGCCATCGGCAACCCCAGTACACGGCCTATCCCTGCTGATGAGGGGTAATACCCCGAAACACGTGTCCAGGGATGGCGAAGACAGCGAAGATAGCAGAAGATCGAAAGATGATGCATCGCGAACACTCTACTACATTGACCAGAGTCCTTAGGGGCGACACCGCCGGTGTGAGAGTAGTGTGCGACCCCACCCCCATTTGCATAAAATACATGCAGTATACTTGGGCACGGCACACAGGGAGTGTGCCATGACGTGTTTTCACGAGGATTTCCATCCTTACACGCATCCTGCAATGGCAGGCTGCATGCCCTTAGGGAGTCCTAAGGGACTCTCTTTAGTACCCTTACCCTGGGTACCATTTATTAGGGACTTACAGGGGTACTAAATTGGTGAACAATTGAGCAGGCCTTTGTTTTAAGGAAAGAGCATTGGCGCCTCAGTTAAGAACTAGCATATAGTAGTTCTAAATGGGGCAAAAAGTGTTGGCACAACTGCAACAAAATTCCAGGTTTCCTACACACAGCACAACTGAAGTAGAGTCCATGACCACAATAAGCTTATATGGCCTACAATGCGCGGATCATGAAGAGAAAGCAACTATGGCACCTTTTAAAAATCAAGTGTGTGAGACAAAGGGTTTGGCACAGGAGACTGTTAAGCAGAATTGTGTACATGTCAATGGTGTGCACCAAGAGTACTCACTGGCCTCGGATATGTCCAATTTATGCACTACACCTCTAACTGACCAAAAGCCTTCTTACATTCACAGTGTTTTGCTCACTCTTTTAGCCATGTGGGGAGGGAGGGAGGGGGAGAGGGAGGGAGGGGGAGAGGGAGGGGGGGGGGGGGGGAAGAGAGAGAGAGAGAGAGAGAGAGAGAGAGAGAGAGAGAGAGAGAGAGAGAGAGAGAGAGAGAGAGAGAGAGAGAGAGAGAGAGAGAGAGAGAGAGAGATTTTTCTGTTTCCTTTGTGAATACACTTCTATTTGTGAAAATGGGTGAGTCGCATGTGATTAAAGAAACTTTTAAAGCTGCAAGCCATTCCTACCAATAAGAACCATTTCATTTTGCAGCCTGAATCTTTTCTGGATTCACATGCTGTGCATCGATTATATAGCGGTATTTTGCCCTGTGGGGAGTCTAAGTTCTTTAGAGTGTGTTTACAAATAGTTTAACATGATTTGTCCCATTTCTGTCTCGTTGTTGAATAGGCTGTCCACACAATAATGATTTGGTTAAGTGGGTACTGATGACCATGTGGCTGTGGTACACAACATCCAGTGCCACGCTTCCTAGGAAGGCAAGTATTGTTCCCTTCTTGCTTGTTGAGAGCACCTGTGGTCTTTCTCGGAGTGTTTTTCTTCCCGTCTTGTGACAGTATTGTAGTGTGTGTACAGACTACCTCGTGTGAGTTCCTTTGGTGACAGGAGAGCCTTTCCTTGAATATGCAAAGGATACGTAGGGTTGTTCTCCTCTTCTGATGGGCTATTGTCTTTTCTAGATAGTACATTACTATTCTTCGTACATCCAGTGAGTGACGGGCCATCTCCATCTGTGTTTTTGGATGCTGGAAGAAAAGCTGATAAGTGGATGGCCTGATTAACTTTGAATTTTGTTACCACCTTTGGTGATGAACTTTGGATTTGTTCTAATCACTTTGTCCTTGTGTATCAGATGATAGAGTTCTTGTGTAGTGAGCTTGTAGTAGTAGTAGTTCTTTATTCGGTTTTTAAAAGAACACCATGAAAGTCCATTAAAATACAACATACATAAATTCTGAGCTACATAAAAATAGTTTTAAAACAAAAAAGTGAGAATCAGAGCAGCCTGGTCAATTAATCTAGATCAAACAACATTATGCAAAGACATCATAACAATAACTTTGGAACCAAAAAAGGCATACCATTTAGTTGTAATGGTGATCAACATTGACAGAACTTCTACTCATATTACAAAATTCCAAAAATGTAAATTTCCTTTGGCTGAACTCAGATTAATACCCCTCTATACTAAACAGATCGTAAAGCAGCCATTTGTTCTCTAAATGTGCCTTTCTGCCAGTAAGCAACAATAAATATTTGTACAGAGTGAACACTAGCTATTCAGTACTGCCGCTCTTAAGGATTCTAGGAATATCCTTCAAGTGTTCGGTTGCTAATGTGCGGCAGACCGGTAATAGCCAGGTCTTCCCGATAACAGTATACTCTGAGCAGAAAAACTAAAAACTGGTCCAATGTTTCACAATAAGACAAATAAGCGAGACAATTTGAAGAAAGATTACAGTTCGATCATTTGCTGCGCAGCGCATTTAGAGGTAGGGTACTACACCAAAATTTTAAGTACAGAGTTTAGCCAAGGAAGGGGGTCAATTTGACTTAGGAAGTCTTACCCTTTTGGTGTGCCCTTACAATCCAAGAATCTACCAGTTAGCTCCTCTACAGTGGTACAACCTAGCCACTGAGCCTTTATATGGTCCCAATATCACTTCTTTGCATGGTTAAAAGTGTTTTCCTGTATGTGCTCAGGTTGAACTATGAATCAGTCATCCCTAATGTCCTAAACAATAGTTTGTAATCTGTAAGCAAGGCATGGTTCCTTTGGAATTTAGCACAATAATCTCACAAGAGGACTCTCGCAGCATAGAAGATGAAACGTTTGTCCATATTCTGAGCCAAGGGCCAGAATGCAACCACAAGTGCTATGATGTTTAAGCCTAGGTCTAATCGCATAGGGGTTAAAGGCATGTTTCGGGTGAGAGCTAACACTGATCTCATGAATGTATTCTCTAATCTTTCCATGCTGTCAAGATTGTGTAGACCCCAAAATTCATCACTGTACAGTGCGGCACCAATGACCGTTGCCGGATAAATTTCTACTGCGCAAAACTGGCCTGAATCTTGAAGATCTCAACCTTTTGGATATGGCAACATTTGTGTGTTGAAGTTTTGGCTCTTGGTTATTTGTGGTGACCAAGATAAAGTGTTTGTAAATCTAAAGCCCAAATAGTTCAATTGCACTCGACCCAGGTGGGGGTTACCCAGTTTCACCCTCCCTCTGAATGATCTATGTGGATTTTATGTTAATGCACGGAGGCCAATATTATGCATAACTTATTTTTTGCTCCCATACACAGCAGCAACAAACACTTATAATAGAATAGAACATTAAAACATTCCAGAACCCTTTAGAACATGCATATATCCAAATTCCTTCTTTTGTTGCTGCGCATACACAGATAAGTACATCCTACTACTAATATGACTATTACTAGAAACTAACCAGGTGGCATCAGCAAATAGTAGTGATACTATTTTATGCCTTGCAAGAACGGGCAAATCACCATTACAATCAGCCAAGGACTCAATCAACCTGTTAATATATAGGATGAACAGGGTCAGGGCTAGTATAAAGACATGTCGCAGTCCCCTGTCCACCTTAATTTGTTCGGTCAAGTCAGCCCTATGTCTCCATCTTACTTGAGCATAGTTTCCAGTGTGGAACCTAATAATAATATGTAATCAATTCTGACGGACACCTATATGCTCAAGGACTGCCCATAAATTCCCTCTGCGGATGAGATCAAACGCAGCATGAAGATCCGCAAATACCGTGTAGATGTGCTCTTTTTAATTGATTGCACTTTCAGAAAATAAGTAAAAATTCGGTCAATGGTAACTGTACTCTCTCTAAATCCCACTTGCAGGGGTGATAAAATCTGTGCATCATCCATCCACATGAGCTTGCATCTTGCTAACCCTTCTTAGTGAGGTGATGACACTTAAAAGGGGAGTTTTTAAGGTTAAGAAAGTGAGTTGGGGGTTAAGCATTGGTTCAAAAGGTGATTTTATTAGCTGAGTAGGCACCACATTCAGGTTCCAGGTGGGCATGGGTGCACTTCTTGGGGGCAATACCTTTTTTGCTCCCTTTAGAAAACGTTTCATCATTGGTGTGGTGAAGAAAATTCTGCCTAGTACCCCTCTTGAGAGGATATCTGGTATAGGATTATGGTGGTATTGGGTGCCAAATTCCTGTGGCCTTCTTTCTTGTTGCACCAGTTAAAGATGGTCTTCCACTTGTTACTGTACCTTCTTGTTAGATTCCTTATTTCTTTCGGAACTTCCATTTCTCATTTCGGTAGGTTAAGGAGACCAAACTCTAAAGCCTAAGGAGCCATGCTGTCAAAACGGAGGGTGTCTGGTTCCGGATGCCATAGCTGACCTTCCTGTATTGTCAACAAATCCTGATGCATTGGGAGTTTTATTAACTGTTCCTGAGATATCTCTATTAGATATGAGAACTAGATCTGTCCAACACATTGTGAGGCTTTCAGGATCAAGGTGAAGTTTTCTTGCCTGCAGTTGTGTATAACTTGCGGTATAAATAGGGATTAGTGGTAAAATGTAGGCAAATCTCGCAGACCATTTTATCAACAGTCAAGGAAATCAAAAATGAGGGAGGTAGACGCGTGGAGAGAGTTAACAGCACTGTTTTTTCTGGTGCCTGGGTTATCTCGAGTGTTTACCCGAAACCCTCAACCAGTAATTGCCACTGGTGGTGTAAGTAATGACCACTATGGTGTTTTATTGGGTGGCAGCATCATTGGGTTTTGCACCTAGCAACTTGCTTCCCTAGGTGAGTACCCCCTCCTTCAGAGGGAAGGTACTGGTGGGATCCATACAGAGGTTTATAAACTTACCTCCTATATCTTAAAAATGTGACGTTTAATGTAAATGAAGAGTATAGGGGTAAGGTGTTCGGATGAGCTAAATGTCCATAGCCTTCCAAAAAATAGATATCCTAGTTGGACACACAAAAGATCTAACAGTCCTAGTATGCCTCGCACAAACCAATTTTGAATGCACGAGCATTAAAAAAAAAAAAAAATCACATTGTGTATGTCAGATATGCTCACAGGGAGAAATGTAATCAAGAAAGCCACATGGTGTCCGATGCAATCACTGGTCTCTGACTCCCTTTCAATTTGTCTTTTCCTGCAGTTATAGGCTCAACACAAGCCTATACAACACCCAAGTATACAAACCAAAAGAAGACGCACAAGAAAATCACTTAGGGATGCATAATAATACGACTGCAGAAGGAATCTGTCAACTACTACAAATAGAAAAGTCCTGATAGAGGCCTAAACCCGTTAGGGCAACTGAGGCGGAAACACATTGACCATTCAAGTGTAATGCTAAGGACAAATAGCACGTCCCAACACTGTCACCACTTCCCCTTTTAATCTTACCCCTATACTCCTCACGTATTAAACTTCGCATTTTTATGGTATACGAGGTAATTTTACAAATCACTGTACGGATCCAACCAGTACCTTCCATCGGATGGAGGTGGTTTTCACCCCGGTAAGAGAGTACCTAGGTGTCAAACCCAATGATAAGAGCATACAATAAAACACAGTGGTGATTCTTGACACCACCAGTGGCAATTACAGTTTGAGGGTTTCGGGTTGACACTCAAGGTAAACCAGGTACCAGAAAACCAATTCAGTCCACTCTCCCTTTGATTAATAACATTTTATCAACAAGGCATTCTTAGGAATTATGGATTATAAAAGCTGAATGTAAAGCGTTGACATTTTTGGGTTCTTGCGAGTTGAGAATAGGTCACCAAAACTGAAAGATCTTTACCAGTATTTATTGCTTTCGTTCATTTGTGTGTTGTTTTCTTGACTGCCTGGCCTATCCGCTTTTGTGTTTACTTCTCCTAGAAGGTATGTTGCTACTTGCTCAAGTAGAATATCGTTGTGGTATTTTACGTTTGAACAAGTATTGTCCTTACAATAAAATGTTTTTGAAAAGATTTCAGGGCTGGGTAGACAGCCTTCAACTTCAACACGTTTATATGCTGTACTGCTTCTTCAGAATTCCATAGACTTCTGATGTTTAGCTTGTGCATGTGAGATCCCCAACCTGTGTGGAAGGAGTCAATTGTGATGGTCATTGAGGGAGTTGGCGGTTAAATGATTTTCCTACTGTGATGTTCTGCAGGTTCCACTATTGCATTTCCCTCTAAACCTTGTCAGAAACAACCAGTAGATTGTCCCAACTCCCAATGCTTGTGACCACTGATGTTGTGGCCATTCTTGTATTGGTCTTGTGTAGCCTTGCATGTAGCACTAGGGTATTACAAGAGGCCATCATGTTCTCCACTACCCTCACTGTTAGACATTGACCCTTGCTGTAGAGGAGACTCTGCCCTATCATCGCCTTGACCCTCTTGTCCACTGGTAAGGCACTGGTAATGCTCTTGTCTCTAAATTTAGGACTGCCCCTGGAAGGATGATCTTCCTTTCTGGTCTTGGTGATGACTTTTCGTAGTTGAAGGAGAATTCCAGTTTGTGTAATGTCCTTGTTGATGTTGTCCTTGCATTGGCTGAACATACTTACCTTTAGTAGCCAGTCGCCCACGTATGGGTAGATGTGTATGCCCTTCAATCTGAGTTGCGCTGCCAACATGGCTAGGCATTTTGTAAATAACCATAGTGCTAACTTTATCCTGAAAGGTAAACCTTGAAATGGTAGTGTATCTTAGTTACTATGAACCTTAGGAACTGTCTGTGCCGATTGTTTATTGGTATGTAGAGGTAAGCACCCTTGTGGTTTATAGTTGCCATGCAGTCCCCTTTCCCGACAAAAGGAATGACTTCTTGAAGAGATGTCATCTTGAATTTGTGTTTTAATGGACTGGTTTAGTGTTTAGATCTAGTATTGATTTTAGTGCCTTGCCTGGTTTTGGTACTAGAAAATAATTTGAGTTGACCCCTGTGAGTCTTTCCCTTAGTGCAAGTGTTAAAATCTGACTTGCCATATTGGGTGGGCAAGTAGATATTTCATCAGTGTGAGCTATTTTAGGACCTACAGCTCTGTTCCAGAGAGCTGGCAAATAACTAGTGTTTTGTTCATTAGAAAGCGAATGAACAATAAAGATGCCGTTAAATCTTGTTTTAATCTTGTCATATTGGCGGTCTGTTCAAAAGCGGAGGTCAAATGTCATCTTAGGTCTTTTCACGACTTGCTGCTTACTTTATCACGCAGATGTGTGTATACTTTTCTTTCTCCGATGGCAAAGTTAAACAAATCCATAAAGTGAACAGCTTTACAATTATGCATTGGTACAGGGAGTGTAAAATGCAATGCCTGATGTCAGTTTTTGTTCCTAACACACATTTCACTAGCTTGCAAATGAACTGTAGAAATATTTCTAAATATATCGGCATTAGGAAAGCATATTTTTTGTAATTCTGTAGTGTGATGGAAATAAAGTTTTAAAAGGATTAAAACAAATTAGAAAACTTAAAGACAGTGATCCTTAACTTTTTTACTTCTGTGCACCCAAACTTAATCATTACTGGAACACGGGGACCCCATTTGTATCATTTTTGGAAACAGAGGACAGACAACAAATTATTACTGGAAGCGGAGGACCCCGGACTCAGTATTGTGACGATTTGAACTGCAAATGTAAAACACAGAAACAAGCATTCATCAAACAAATACACAAATGATGAAATATTTTATTTAAATTCACAACAAAATAATAAATAATTCATTAATATGGGGATGTGGGAGACTTTCCAAATTCAATTGAGGCCACTCATTGTCCATAATACATTCAGTTCAATGCAGAAATCCATCTGAGGATACCAACTTAATTTTTAGCCCCGAATTTTCAAATTCCTTCATATTAACACAAAGTTAAAAAAAAATTCCAACTTTACATTTTGCTTTTTTTTTTAGTTCTATACACTTTAAAAATGTTCTAGGGTGTTGCGGACCCAAACTAGGCTTTACAAACCCCCTTGGGTCCCCGAACCACTGCTTTAAGGCGATGTGAAAAATATTTTTAAACCATATTTCCACAGATCATTGTTACTATGTTATATAGTTTTAGCATCTAACTCCATGTTAGTGGGAAAGTCCGTAGCCATTTCATTGGGAAATGTGCTATCTGTAAATGACGGTGCACTACCACATCATGCTTAATTAATCCATTGAATAAAAGCGAGCATTTTCAAATATGAACTGAGTAACATACCTTTTCATCCTCATGAAAATGCTATTTGAGAACTAAGAGTCGAATCAGGGGTCATATGTACCCTATATGTGGGCTACATTCTTATTAGACATGGAGCAAAGTTTTTTAGTCTATTACTTCAAACTAAATAGTAGTTTTACAGCAGACCTGCTAAACCAACATATTTGAAGGTGCTCTTGTATGTGGTAATGCAGAAAACAGCAACTCAATGAAATAAAATATTTGCCTAGAATCACACAATTTGAGACCAGTTTATGGGTCAAGGGCAAGGGCATTACAGTTAGGTTGAGCAGATTATTCAAGTCACTAGACCCGCAGGTCTGGTAACATTTTTAGAATTTTTTGAGACATGTAGTGATACTACTTCTAAAGCTTGTTTGCTTAACAGCTCATTTACTTCCCGTCGTAGTCGATATTGCGTCTCTCTTTTTCAGTGATATTGTTTGAGGTGGCTTTAACTTTGCCATAGCCACATCTTGGATATTTTGTATATATTTGTCAGAGACCTTATTCCATTCATCTAGGAATTCTCAGATTCTTCCACCCACCGGTGACTTGTGTAGGAGGATACTCTGTGAGCAGTTACTTGTTTGAATGGATTCCTCCCCTGGTGCCCCCTCCTCTTCCACTTCCATGTTCACAGAAGGGTTGGCTTCTGCTTACATTGCTTCAGTGGTGCCAGTGGAAATCTTCCAGGGCAGGGCCCGCGGGTGCCCACCTTGCAAGTTTCAACAGGTGTGCCGCCGCATTGTGCACTTTCTGTAGTTTTTTTAATCTGCCCTGTGTGGCTCCAATGCAAAGTATGTTACAGTAGTCCAATTTGACACCACAAGGAGAACCGCCACACTGCCTGCCAGACTATGAATAAGTCGTAGTCTGTCTGGCTGGCGGACAGCGCAAGCTTTGGCGGAGCGGTTGTGCGGCGGTTTGCACCACTATGCCAAAATCTCGTAATTTGGCCTTAAGTAGAGACTATTCCAGTTGCAAAGGAGATGTTGAGAAGATTGCTCAACCTTGGAACGATAGTCTCCATTCCCTGGACCAGACTTCTCGGAAGAGATGGATCAGAAGGGGATCCAGATTTTAAATATAATGAGGAGAGTGTGAAATTCATCTAGGGAGGGCAGAGTGATAGTGGAGAGACCATCGTTATGGGCTGGAGCATCAAACTAGGCCTTTTGTCACTGGAATTCTTATTGTTTGTAGGAAGTAGTCAAATGTTTGCGACTGTCTTAAAAGAAGAAGGCAATCAGGTGGCAGCTTTCTAGGGAAGGAACTATGTGGGCGGATGCACGTTCCAGAGATGATAGGGATTTAACAATTTGGAAGAGTTTTCAGGTGGAACTGGATGTGGACTATAAGCTTGCGATATTCCTTCAGGGCCAAAGAGTAGGTGGCTTTACTATTGACACTGAAATCTTTACGCAATATACGTTCTAGACATTTGCAGGATTTTGTTCCAAACAGGAGCTACTCGTTAAACCGTTCTGCAGATGGTTTGGAGCAGGAAGTGAGATGTTCCTTCAATGGTGCAATCCTATCAAGTGCCCCCATGATCCAGTCTTCGAGATGTTGGTTGGCCAACTCAATGTCGTTTATAGGCCAAGTGCCCCCATTCGAGAGGGCAGTGTTAAGGGTTCTTCGGGGCGACCATCACCCATTTTCTGGTTTTACATTTAACACCCTCCTTATGGGTTACCATGGGACTGGCCAGAGTTACATTGAACAAGAAAATACAGTGATCAGAGCAAATGACCGGGATCGGGTCTCCTATTACCAGTTAGGTGGAGTTAGAGACGATTGGATCCAACAAATGTCCATTAATATGTGGATGGGGAAATCACATGTTGGAACATCTGGTGGATCTCCCGAGGAAAAACTGTATCTCTTTTCCACCCTTCGAGTTATAGATTTTGTTGCAGTGGGTTCCTTGAAAACCTCTCTGGACAAGTCTAGAACACTGGGAAACAGTGGGAGGAAATGGTTACTCTTCTGGTCCGGCAGCAGTATCTCTAGAAAGAAGAGCACTTACATCTGTTCCTCATCTAGTTGTACTTCATGCGTAACAATTTGCCAGCTGGTGCGCATACTGGTTGAATAACAATGTTAGGTTTCTAGAGCAACCATGTCTCTATGCAACCTTGTGTTTTCAAAGAGTGGAATGTACATTTTAGGTGAATAGATTTTAACTTATCAAAAGGACTGCCTTAAAAAGGGGGTTGTAACCCAGCGGACCTGTGCATCTACTGCACAGATGGTACGTTTGGCCGCATGGTCACAGGTTCAAACCCCAGTAGGACCTAAAAGCCTTTTATTTGTTTGAGGTTGATAAAATGAGTACTATTTAGTTTGTTAACAAAAATCAATTGTGTTTCAATTGCGCCATGAGACCCTCAGGTGAATGTGCACTCTACACATACACCTTTTATGTCTTAATTCTCATGTGATACAGTAGTGCTATGGAGAAGCCACAAATACAAAGGTATATGTATATGTGATGTTACTGTGCCCCAACTGTGATGCAAGACAGACCACTAATTCCTCTTCCAGCCTTTCCGATGTGATCCAGACATGTGATTGAACTTGCCCAGATCTACTCTTTCAGTAAAGCAACACTGAACCAGTCTTTCAGAAGCCAATTCGTCATGTGACTGACCATTATCGAACGATACTGGTCTTTGACAGGTGATGCTGGCATGTGATCGGTTAGTCCTTAGCCCTTGAAGCAAGTCAATGGCAAAGGTGACGTGATAGACTCTGCTCCAACTTTACTCGTGATACATGCACATGATAATACACTACGCTAGTAGTAAGACAAGTAAGAAAAGTTTTGTCTATGTGAATGCAAATATTACTAAAAATGAGTTGACTTGCTTGCTACTTGGGTCGAGTAAAGAGGTCAAATCCTATGACCTCAATAAATCTTTGTTGCAAAGGCAAGCGGATGAAGAGATGTTTCGGGGCCTGACAACGCGCAACTCTTCCAATGTTTTAAATCATTTAAATAGTCATGCAAAAAGACATCTAAATTTTACTGACAAAAGCCTTAAATAAACAATTAAAATGAATGCAAAAATAGATTCCATAAGACAACATGTACATCATGCAATAAACCAGACTTTCGGCAATGTAATTAACTGTATTATAATTACCTAACTCACAGTAGTTATGTTAACACCATCATAACAGTCCAAACCAGACATGCAGAGAACGATTGGGTGAGCTGTGGAGTTTCAGTTTAGCGTGGCTACAATTCAAAAGTACTGTAATTTATTGCCTTTGTTGGTCAGCGATGATGCAGCCGGTCTGTTGGGCAGGGAGCTTTGACTGGAGACAACAGTGCAAGGGTTCTCTATCACCTGGGTCAGACAGCCTACACCTGCAAGAAAATAAAAATATATTTCTCCTGGTTAGAATAAAACATTAGCAATTCATTGGTGTAGGAAGCTGGATCTCTATATAAAGGAAAGGTACACTGTATAGATTCCAGGCAACCCATATTGGTTTACAGAGGAAAAAATTAGAACACTATATGCTCTTTTGTGGTACAATGGGCAAGCAGTTTAGGTTTATCAGAGGGTAGTGCTAAGCATTTGCTGTACTCACAGAGGGAATAAGTAAGACACACAAAGAACAAATCCAATTTAGAGAAAGCACTCGTATTTTTATATACATGTTGATACCTTGAACTTAGTAAGCAGGTAAGTACTTTTTTAAATAAGTAAAATGTTCACTTAAATGAGTTTTTATGTGTAAGGCTCTCCCATGGGAGAAAAAGACACATACAGGTACTTGCCGTAGGTTTCTTGGTATCAGGTGGTAATTTGGGAAGGGCTAAAGTATTCCCAGCAGCTAGAGTTTACTTATTTATTTATTTATTTCGTGTGTTTTGGTATCGCGCACAGATACCCCAACGGGGTGTCCCGGCGCTCCTGTGTGATCGCATGCTGCATCAGGTGTTATGAAGGGGAAAAAATTGATCAAGAGAACAGATAAGTTTTTAAGGCTCTCCGGAAAGGTCTTTCATCCTGAATCAACCGAATGGCATTAGGTAGTTTGTTCCAGAGAGTCGCGGTCAATACTTGGAAAGTTTTCCCGCCTGAGCGGGTTTTCCTGAATCTGGGAACCACGAGGAGGTTTTTGGAGGAGGAACGGAGGGTCCGGATATTGTTATAGGGGGTCAGACAGGTGGAGAGATAAACAGAGCCCTTGCCTCTCGTGGCAAGTTGGGCCAAAACCAAAGCCTTGAATTCAGCCCTTTTCTGTATCGGCAGCCAATGAAGACTGCGACGATAGGGCGAGATATGCTCGCGTAAGGGGATACCAATAACCAGTCTGACTGCAGCATTCTGGACTGTCTGGAGGCGATGACAGAGCCCCACAGACAGGCCAGTATACAGGCCGTTAGCGTAATCCAGGTGTGAAGTAATCAATGCCTGGACTACTGTCTTCCTCGTGTTGGTAGGTAGGAAGTGGATAAACTTTTTTACCATTCTGATCTTAGTGAAGCAAGCAGCGGAGACTGTGTGGACTTGATGGTGGAATGTGAGATTAGAATCCCATCTAACCCCTAGATTTTTCACTGAGTCTTTGGGCAGGGGAGGGTCACTCAGATCAAGGGGCCACCAGATGTTAGAATCAATGGGAGAGGGCTGATGGAAAAAGAGTACCTCCGTTTTTCCTGCGTTTAGCCTTAAAAAATTGTTATCCATCCAGTGGGCAATTGTACGGAGTCAGTTTTTTAAGGGATCAAAGGTTGTGGGGGTAATACTATTATAAGAAAACAAAAGTTGGAAATCATCGGCATAAGAGGTGGCCTTCATTCCTGTTTGGCCGATGATATCAAAAAGAGGTGAAAAATAAACATTAAATAAAAGTGGACTCAGTGAGGAGCCTTGAGGGACTCCCCACCGAAACGGACGACTATCTGAGGTGAATGGGGGGGTGAACACAGCCTGCGTACGGTGGGACAGAAAAGATGGGATCCATTTTAAGGCCATGCCCTGGATACCTTTAGATTGAAGGCGGTCTAGGAGGAGGGGGTGGGAGACGGTGTCGAATACTGCTGACAAATCCAGCAGCACCAACACCGCTCTTGAACCCTCATCCATCCGCCATCGTACTGCATCAGCCATCTCTATTAGTGCAGACTCAGTGCTGTATCCTGGCCTAAAGCCGTGCTGAGAATCATGGTAAGCACCTGATGTTTCTAAGAAACCCGCTAGTTGTTGTTGCGCAAGTCTTTCGAGCACTTTTGCGGGGGCTTGTAAAAGAGAAATCGGTCTGTAATTGGAGGGTTCGCTGGGGTCGGCGTTAGCTTTCTTAATTATGGGGACTAAACGCGCGTGTTTCCAGGAATCAGGGAATATTCCCATCTGGAGCGAGTCATTCCAAATTCCATTCAAGGTGTAATTCAGAATGGAAGCTAGAGACTTGTATTGCTTAGCAGGCCAGGGGTCAAGGGGAGAGCCAGATTTACTTTTTAAAAGTTCCATCAGTGATTGATCCAGAGTAATCTCTGAGAAATCAGAGAAACGTACACCTGGGACCTGGAATGGGAGGGGGGGTGGGACAAATGTTTACGTGAGTATTATTAGGAAAGGAATCATAAATGGTAGCTATTTTATTTTCAAAGAAATCAGAAAGGCTATCGCAGAGACACTGCGACACCATTGGGGGGCGTTTTAAAGCCAAGGGATCCGTAAAAGACCTGACTATGTCAAATATTTCCCTGGTTGAGCCCTGTGAACGATTAATTTTTTCTTCAAGAAAAATTATTTTGTGTTCAATAATCTTTTTCCTATAATTTTTTAAGGCAGACTTATAAATAGATTTACGATTGGGTGAATAGGTTATTCTCCAACGTCTTTCAAGTCGTTTGCATTCTGATTTGAGGATACGGAGGTCATTGGAGTATCATGGGGCCGATGGAGTAGAGCGATAGGTTTTGATAGGCCTAATAGGGGCCAGCATGTCGATTGCAGTGGATATCCGATCATTGAAGATGGACAATCGAGTATCCAGATCAGTACTCGTTCCCAACAGATCAGTAGGTTGGAGAAGCGGGGCAAGGCTATCAGGAGAAATCTTGCTCCAGTTTCTGCCCTGAAGTTTGGCCGGACAGATGGAGCGGTCTTTAAGAAGGCCGGAGAATAAAAACGGGACCAGGAAGTGATCCGACCATGTTACTGGCACAGGGTCACAAGTGGTCAAACCATCCAGGTTAGTGCAGATCAGATCGAGGGTGTGACCAGCTTTGTGTGTAGGGCAACTGATAAGTTGATTTAGTCCTCCATCTACTAGAGTGGACACAAAATTAAGGGCGGTGGAATCCTCAGTTGTGTCGACATGGAGATTAAAGTCGCCAAGAAGGGTAAAATTGGCGTATCGCAGTGTGGCTTGTAGAACATAGTCTAGGAAAGCAGGGACGGTAAACCAAAAGACCGGAAAAGGTGAAATTGGGCATGATTTTGATACAAAAAGGGAGTGCTTCAATGCATTCCAATTGATGATAGGGGAAAGAGGAGACAGTCCAGTGGGATCTGTATATAATAGCAACACCACCTCCAGGATGTGGGCTTTGTCTATTAGCGCACACTATGCTGTAACTGGAGGGGACAGCTAAGTGTAATGCTGGATTAGTATCCTCTCCTAACCAGGTCTCGGTAAGAAACAACAAATCCCATTTGTCCTCTTACAGAGTGTGGAAAATATCAAGGGAATGTTTTACTAGGGAGCTGCAGTTTAGCAGACCGGCTTTTAATCTTGCCATGTTCGGGGTTGTCTGCATAAAAAGGCAGTTGTGCTTTAGATCGTCAGGAGGCTCAGCGGGACATTTTATAAAAGGATAATTAACATCTGTGGATAAAATCGGGGGTAAGATACAATGTCGGGGCTTCAGGGACTTCAGCATGTCACTATCATAGGAGATGTATCAAATATTGGGGTTGTGTCCTATAAAGTGGCTGGGTAGGACAACATATAATGCTTAAGAATAAGAAGGACCCGGTCACTGTTTTGGTCTGCCTATATTTTATTTTACGCAGAATCACACCCTAAGGTACTTAACCCTTGGATGTTTAACTTTCAAGTAGTTACAAATTACAGCACATTTTTTCTGAAAGTTTGAAACAAAAGTCTGAGGTTACGTTGTCGTGCACAGAACATATATTTACATAAACTATACCATTATTCACAATGAACACATTAGAAAATTATAAATAAGTGCTTTTTTTTCAATATATACAAAACATTTATCACAAACAATTATTGCTAACTTCAAGATTGTACCCTACTAAATGGTTCCACCAGGTTTTGAAAGGAAGAACTTTTTGGATTTAGTATAAACCTGGTAACACAAAGGCTTTAAGCTAAATGCACGTTTTTTATGACATTGAGCTCATGGAAGTAAAGCCTTTTGCGAAAAAAGCATTAGTTTTTTGTGAATGTCTCAAAGCCGACGCGTTTCCAAGTCCGTCATTCATTTATCGGACTTTTCTTCAGGGCTTAATAGCTGGGTACCTGTGGTGAAGTAAGGGGAGGACATACTTTAATGTGGGACCTTCACATGTATTGTCACCTATAAAATAGTTGTTTAGCCTGTGCCAATTACCTTCTTATACTGTATGGTCGAGTCTGTTGTATTTGTCTGAGACTCTTGACTGGCGTTTAAATTTTACACTGCAAAATGAAAAACAAGGGATGTGTCTCTTTAGTGTTGGGGACACTATGTTACTGCTTCTGTTTGATTGCCCAAAGTGATCAGGATAACTTACGGTTTTCAATGACTCTTGTTTCTGCCACGTGTCCTTTAAACTGGTCAATTGTTGCGAAGCTCATCGAGTGCTGTAATGTTACAACAGCGCGGTTTCAATTAGAGGGCTCACAATGTTTAGCGTCTACACTCTTTTAAGGTATCTATAACTCTACTTACTGCTGGCTTTGCTTTACTTAACAAGACGTCTTCACTTTTATCAGGGACGCTGCCTCTATAGTTCGGTTCTTGTTTTCCACAGCCGCCGGTTGCTGCAACATTTAAACAGGGCGGTTTCAGACAAGCGCTCTGCACGTTTTTACCTAGACATTATGTGAGGTTTGTTGTTACTTACTTCGCGCTTTTGCGGATTATCCGGACTTCATCTTATTATCGAGGGGGTCACTGCCTCTTTTGTTTATTCGAATGTTGCTTCCCTGCGGGCGCTGCGGAATTTAAAAGGTGGTGCAATTATTTAGAACAGTTGTTTATCTCGCGCTGCTTTCGTTATTTTCTAATCGATGACTCATTTACCTGCAATGTTTACGTGTCGCTCTTGACGTCTAGTCTGGTATCCATCCACCGGAGTGTTTGTTGGAGGTCACATGACCTGGTTTTTATATTGGGACACGTGTGCTGGTGATTGTGGGACTTGTAGTCCAACCAATTTATTCCAAAAGTGCAAGGTATTTACGACTCGCCTAACCAATCATTGGGGGCATTTTTTCACAGTGGTCATATTACAAAGGACCCTTTTAACCAGTTCTAGCATTCTCCATATTCGTTTAAACCTACACCCACGCAGTCATACTTTGCGATCAGATATGCTTCTCTTTTTAACAGTAATGTCTCCACATTCCCTCCACGTGGGGGTGCCTTTATCCCTGACAGGACGGACCATTTTCGGTCTTTTTCAGTGTGCTCAAGGTCAATGAAATGCTGAACCATGGGTGCGGTCAGCACTTTTTGCTTGATTCTTGAGCGGTGTTGGGCCAGTCTTTGACTAACTTGCTGGTTAGTTTTTCCAATGTAAAGTTTGTCGCAAGGACAAACTATTACATAAACAACGTTCTTGCTTTTACAATTTGTGAACTCATTATGGGTCCACTTGATGGTATTATATTCGAAAGTAGTGCCTTCAATGGTGCTAGCGCACGAGATGCAGGTACCACATTTGTGGTGGCCATTCACCGGATCTAAATTCCATAAGGTGCGTAAGTCACTTTTGGCTTTTGAGGTACCCAAGTCTGCTCTAATTATTTGTTGACCTATGTTCTTGTTCTTTTTCAAGGCGAACATAGGTTTAGCAAACGGAATTTCAAGGTTAGATAGCAGATGCCAGTTTTTTAACACCACTGATTTAAACTTATTTGTGAGTGGTCCATAAGTAGACACACACACCAGTTGTTCCAGTGGTTTCTTGTCTTTCTTAATTAGTAGTTCTTCTCTGGGTGTGACCCACGCAAGCTTAGTGGCGTGTTTTAACATTTTCTTAGGGTACCCTCTTTCTTTCAGTTGCTCGCACAACGTTTCAGCATGTATCAAAAAGTCCTCTTTTCTGGAGCAGTTGCGTCTGATCCACAACAGCTGACTATAGGGTAAGTTTTCTTTAAGGCTTTGTGGGTGAAAACTCCGATAGTGGAGAATGGTATTTTTGTCTGTTTTCGGTGTAAGGTAGTTATCAATTCATTATTCCGATGGAAGACCTCAACATCAAGGAATGTTAGTCGTGAATCACTACACGCCATACTAAACTTTATGTCTGGATGCCTGTTGTTTAACCATTGATGGAATTCAGTCAGTTGTAACTTTGTACCTTTCCACTGGCACCAGACGCCATCAATATAGCGATACCATCTTACGATGTGTTCGCTATATGGGTTGTTTTGGTAGATAAATCGTTCATCATACAGGGCCATGTAGAGGACCGCCATCTCCGGGGCTTAAGGACACCCCATGGCGGTCCCCTTCACCTGCATGTAGAAGGTATCCATGAATCTGAAAAAGTTCCGTTTGAGTGCTAGGATGGCCAACTCGATTATAAAATTAGTTGGAACTCTTTGGGGTTTGGGCCTTGTGTCTAGAAAAAACTCAATGGCTTCCAGTCCCTGATCTTGGGGGATTTGGGTGTATAACGAATTAACGTCAAATGCCACCATCAGCTCATTGTTGTCATTGAATGGTAGGTTTTCAATTTTGTTGATGAAGTCCACCGTATCTTTTATATACGACTTGACTTCACTCATGAAAGGTTTTAGGAATATATCCACGTATTTGGCCAGAGGCTCTAGGATGGACTCGCACCCGGAGACTATGGGTCTTCCGGGTGGGTTCTGTAGGTCTTTATGCACCTTTGGTAGGAAATAGTTTACTGGAACTCTTGGATTCTTTTTGTTCAAGTAATCGAATTCCTTGGGGCCTAATATGCCTTCATCCAATCCTTCCTTTAATTTGATTTGTATTTCATTTTGTATCTTGCTGGTGGGATCTTCTGTTAGCAAAGGGCACCCCCTTTGTCGGCGGTGAAGCCGGCCGACAAAGGGGGTGCCCTGGTGGTTTGGCAGAAAGAGAAATATGTAGAGGAAGCCAATAGACAAATTGGCAATACTGAATGGTATAGGAAATTAACAGAAGATCCCACCAGCAAGATACAAAATGAAATACAAATCAAATTAAAGGAAGGATTGGATGAAGGCATATTAGGCCCCAAGGAATTCGATTACTTGAACAAAAAGAACCCAAGAGTTCCAGTAATCTATATCCTACCAAAGGTGCATAAAGACCTACAGAACCCGCCCGGAAGACCCATACTCTCGGGGTGCGAGTCCATCCTAGAGCCTCTGGCCAAATACGTGGATATATTCCTAAAACCTTTCATGAGTGAAGTCAAGTCGTATATAAAAGATACGGCGGACTTCATCAACAAAATTGAAAACCTACCTTTCAATGACAACAATGAGCTGATGGTGGCATTTGACGTTAATTCGTTATACACCCAAACCCCCCAAGATGAGGGACTGGAAGCCATTGAGTTTTTTCTAGACACAAGGCCCAAACCCCAAAGAGTTCCAACTAATTTTATAATCGAGTTGGCCACCCTAGCACTCAAACGGAACTTTTTTAGATTCATGGATACCTTCTACATGCAGGTGAAGGGGACCGCCATGGGGTGTCCTTATGCCCCAGAGATGGCGGTCCTCTACATGGCCCTGTATGAGGAACGATTTATCTACCAAAACAACCCATATAGCGAACACATCGTAAGATGGTATCGCTATATTGATGACGTCTGGTGCCAGTGGAAAGGTACAAAGTTACAACTGACTGAATTCCATCAATGGTTAAACAACAGGCATCCAGACAAAGTTTAGTATGACGTGTAGTGATCAACGACTAACATTCCTTGATGTTGAGGTCTTCCATCGGAATAATGAATTGATAACTACCTTACACCGAAAACAAACAGACAAAAATACCATTCTCCACTATCGGAGTTTTCACCCACAAAGCCTTAAAGAAACTTACCCTATAGTCAGCTGTTGCGGATCAGACGCAACTGCTCCAGAAAAGAGGACTTTTTGATACATGCTGAAACGTTGTGCGAGCAACTGAAAGAAAGAGGGTACCCTAAGAAAATGTTAAAACATGCCACTAAGCGTGCGTGGTTCACACCCAGAGAAGAACTACTAATTAAGAAAGACAAGAAACCACTGGAACAACTGGTGTGTGTGTCTACTTATGGACCACTCACAAATAAGTTTAAATCAGTGGTGTTAAAAAACTGGCATCTGCTATCTAACCTTGAAATTCCGTTTGCTAAACCTATGTTCGCCTTGAAAAAGAACAAGAACATAGGTCAACAAATAATTAGAGCAGACTTGGGTACCTCAAAAGCCAAAAGTGACTTACGCACCTTATGGAATTTAGATCCGGTGAAAGGCCACCACAAATGTGGTACCTGCATCTCGTGCGCTAGCACCATTGAAGGCACTACTTTCGAATATAATACCATCAAGTGGACCCATAATGAGTTCACAAATTGTAAAAGCAAGAACGTTGTTTATGTAATAGTTTGACCTTGCGACAAACTTTACATTGGAAAAACTAACCAGCAAGTTAGTCAAAGACTGGCCCAACACCGCTCAAGAATCAAGCAAAAAGTGCTGACCGCACCCATGGTTCAGCATTTCATTGACCTTGAGCACACTGAAAAAGACCTAAAATGGTCCGTCCTGTCAGGGATAAAGGCACCCCCACGTGGAGGGAATGTGGAGACATTACTGTTAAAAAGAGAAGCATATCTGATCGCAAAGTATGACTGCGTGGGTGTAGGTTTGAACGAATATGGAGAATGCTAGAACTGGTTAAAAGGGTCCTTTGTAATATGACCACTGTGAAAAAATGCCCCCAATGATTGGTTAGGCGAGTCGTAAATACCTTGCACTTTTGGAATAAATTGGTTGGACTACAAGTCCCACAATCACCAGCACACGTGTCCCAATATAAAAACCAGGTCATGTGACCACCAACAAACACTCCGGCGGATGGATACCAGACTAGACGTCAAGAGCGACAGGAAAACATTGCAGGTAAATGAGTCATCGATTAGAAAATAACGAGAGCAGCGCGAGATAAACAACTGTTCTAAATAATTGCACCACCTTTTAAATTCCGCAGTGCCCGCAGGGAAGCAACATTCGAATAAACAAAAGAGGCAGTGACCCCCTCGATAATAAGATGAAGTCCGGATAATCCGCAAAAGCGCGAAGTAAATAACAACAAACCTCACATAATGTCTAGGTAAAAACGTGCAGAGCGCTTGTCTGAAACCGCCCTGTTTAAATGTTGCAGCAACCGGCGGCTGTGGAAAACAAGAACCGAACTATAGAGGCAGCGTCCCTGATAAAAGTGAAGACGTCTTGTTAAGTAAAGCAAAGCCAGCAGTAAGTAGAGTTATAGATTCCTTAAAAGAGTGTAGACGCTAAACATTGTGAGCCCTCTAATTGAAACCGCGCTGTTGTAACATTACAGCACTCGATGAGCTTCGCAACAATTGACCAGTTTAAAGGACACGTGGCAGAAACAAGAGTCATTGAAAACCGTAAGTTATCCTGATCACTTTGGGCAATCAAACAGAAGCAGTAACATAGTGTCCCCAACACTAAAGAGACACATCCCTTGTTTTTCATTTTGCAGTGTAAAATTTAAACGCCAGTCAAGAGTCTCAGACAAATACAACAGACTCGACCATACAGTATAAGAAGGTAATTGGCACAGGCTAAACAACTATTTTATAGGTGACAATACATGTGAAGGTCCCACATTAAAGTATGTCCTCCCCTTACTTCACCACAGGTACCCAGCTATTAAGCCCTGAAGAAAAGTCCGATAAATGAATGACGGACTTGGAAACGCGTCGGCTTTGAGACATTCACAAAAAACGAATGCTTTTTTCGCAAAAGGCTTTGTCAAATACTTCCATGAGCTCAATGTCATAAAAAACGTGCATTTAGCTTAAAGCCTTTGTGTTACCAGGTTTATACTAAATCCAAAAAGTTCTTCCTTTCAAAACCTGGTGGAACCATTTAGTAGGGTACAATCTTGAAGTTAGCAATAATTGTTTGTGATAAATGTTTTGTATATATTGAAAAAAAAGCACTTATTTATAATTTTCTAATGTGTTCATTGTGAATAATGGTATAGTTTATGTAAATATATGTTCTGTGCACGACAACGTAACCTCAGACTTTTGTTTCAAACTTTCAGAAAAAATGTGCTGTAATTTGTAACTACTTGAAAGTTAAACATCCAAGGATTAAGTACCTTAGGGTGTGATTCTGCGTAAAATAAAATATAGGCAGACCAAAACAGTGACCGGGTCCTTCTTATTCTTAAGCACTATCATAGGAGATAGCAGAAGGGTTACTATGCGTGATGGTACCTGCGTCTATGGTCGCAGTCTGGTCGCGGACAGGCGCAGACGAGCAGGACTCTGGCACGACTCCGGCACAGGTCCGGCGCGTCCGCTGATCGCGTCCGCTGCGCGGAGGCATACCATCCGTTTTTATAGTGGCCAAACGGGTGCCTTCAAAGGCTGCCCCAATCGAAGATGGCCGCTGCAATAATTCCGAGCAGCCAAGACAGCGCTACCTCAGCGTTTATATCGGCTGATGTAGTTGACAGTCTTGGGGATGAGGGGAACAGTTTCCAGACTAGCGGGCAGCAAGGGGCAAGGGAAGGATATAATCACCGCTTTTCGATCGAGCGGGGCAATCACTTCAATGCCAATTAAATGCAGTGGCTGAGCTTTGTTTATCAAGCTGAACTATGCGAGATTAAAAGGCTGAGAGAACAGCTAGTAAAAGCGTGCAAGGTAAGACTGAACGAAACCCAAAATACAACAACCTCCCGGCTCACGCCTCAGGAGGGGATAACAAACACAGCAGGATTAGAGAACCTATCCGCCTGTTTCCTTTTATAGTGGCCAATCGGGTGCCTTCAAAGGCTGCCCCAATCGAAGATGGCCGCTGCAATAATTCCGAGCAGCCAAGACAGCGCTACCTCAGCGTTTATATCGGCTGATGTAGTTGACAGTCTTGGGGATGAGGGGAACAGTTTCCAGACTAGCGGGCAGCAAGGGGCAAGGGAAGGATATAATCACCGCTTTTCGATCGAGCGGGGCAATCACTTCAATGCCAATTAAATGCAGTGGCTGAGCTTTGTTTATCAAGCTGAACTATGCGAGATTAAAAGGCTGAGAGAACAGCTAGTAAAAGCGTGCAAGGTAAGACTGAACGAAACCCAAAATACAACAACCTCCCGGCTCACGCCTCAGGAGGGGATAACAAACACAGCAGGATTAGAGAACCTATCCGCCTGTTTCCTTTTATAGTGGCCAATCGGGTGCCTTCAAAGGCTGCCCCAATCGAAGATGGCCGCTGCAATAATTCCGAGCAGCCAAGACAGAGCTACCTCAGCGTTTATATCGGCTGATGTAGTTGACAGTCTTGGGGATGAGGGGAACAGTTTCCAGACTAGCGGGCAGCAAGGGGCTAGGGAAGGATATAACCACCGCTTTTCGATCGAGCGGGGCAATCACTTCAATGCCAATTAAATGCAGTGGCTGAGCTTCGTTTATCAAGCTGAACTATGTGAGATTAAAAAGCTGAGAGAACAGCTAGTAAAAGCGTGCAAGGTAAGACTGAACGAAACCCAAAATACAACAACCTCCCGGCTCACGCCTCAGGAGGGGATAACAAACACAGCAGGATACTTGCCCTGGGGAATCTGTGTGCAAAGGTGCTGGTCGCGTTGGCAGCCTTATGCGCTACACTAAAGGAGAGACAGGGCCACCTACAAATAAGCTGCAGAGAAAGAGATGAGGACAAGTCCGGGAGTTCCCAACAGGGGTGCTCAAATTCACAAGGGTGTTGCGAGGAAGGCAGCACAGTGTTATCGAGAACCCGGGCCGGGGTGCTCAGGTGCAGAATGGTTAGATCAGCTAGGCTGGTCAGTAGTAGATCCTTGCTGCTGTTGGTCTCGCCAGTTGAGTGTGCAAAAAACCAGAACAGCTGGGCCACTCTGGAAGTGGGTTTCTGAGGTGCGGGCGTCCCTTGATGGCTGCTCGGTTGCGGCGGAGTCTGAATTGGCCTAAACCAGGCTTTTGTTGCTGCAAGGGGTCTGGTATCCCAGGCATTGGTGCTGCGCGGCGCTGGTTCATCTTTGGCGGAGAGAGAAATCGGACCTTCTAGAAAATGTGGACTTCTTCTTGGGCAGCTGGTGTGTTAGTATGACCCGGGGGGGCGACAGCACTGTACAAGGACTCTGTTGTTTTGGTGATCGCAGACTGCAAGGGAGTAAGTAGCTCCTCTACTCCAAGGGAGATTGCTGGCAGTTTGCAAAGAGCAGTCTACAGAGGTTCTTGGTAGAGTTTCAGCTGTAGGACGAGTCGGTTTCTTCACTATTGTCAAGATTGGCGCAGCCAGGGTTTGGCATCTAAAAGTCCAAGGCCAGTTTTCGGGTCTTGTTTCAGCGGCTCATCTTTGTCCTCTTTTTCTTTTCAGTCGAATCAGAGTTTCTGGCACCAGGGATGTCATTAAAATACTCTAGGAGTGTTATGGGGAGCGACAGGCCGTAGCCAATGGGCTACCCACCTTTAGGGTGACTACACCCCCTATATGACCACTTACTTTGGGAAGTGGGCATAACCCTGACCCGGTGAACCTAATTACACCAAAATCCAAGAAAGTGGAATTCTAGATTTAGTGATCACATCAGGAAGCCCACCTTAGAAGCGGAACTGGCCTGATAGTAAACATGCCTTGGGAGTAGCTAATTTTCCTGCCTGTGCTAGTTCCAAATGGGCCCCGGGCAGGGGGTGGCATTTCCCCTGTCTGGGGAAAGCCTGGGTTGCATATCAAAGGGTGAGAAAGCAAAAGACACAACATTGATGGACGGAATGCAGAACAAATCAAAACATTCACCTCCAGTCAAGAGATCTGGGTTAAATCCAGCATTCTTTTGCTCACCATGCCACCCGCACATCAAAGGCGGCAGAGGCCTTTGAAGCCTCCTACCTGGTTATGCTGATCACTTAGCCTTCCTGCTTGGAGGTGACAACAGATCCAGCTGGAGCAGGCA
Organism: Lissotriton helveticus; assembly: GCF_964261635.1. Taxonomy (NCBI): domain Eukaryota; kingdom Metazoa; phylum Chordata; class Amphibia; order Caudata; family Salamandridae; genus Lissotriton; species Lissotriton helveticus. The sequence goes on from NC_136070.1 coordinate 811,217,703, forward strand.
TTGTTTCTGCCCTCAGAGCGTGGGCTCTCACCTGCAGGAGTTCCAAGACCCGTCTGTGGGGGCAGGCTGGTCTATACCAGTCAGCCAGCACACTAGTGGCTGGCCGGTTTTCAGGGGATACCTCTAAGGTACCCTCTAGGTGCATGTATTATTAAATCCATCTCTGGAATCAGTGTGGGCTTATTAATACACCATTTTTTATACCAAACATCTTTGGTTCAGTGAAGCCATCATGTAGCTGAGGAACTCTAAATTACCAGTGCCCAGTACATATACTCAAGATGGCTTTCCTGTTCTCTTACAATGTCCAAGAACCGAATTGGACATCACAGGGGCATAGCTGCTCATGCAGATATGTCCTCATGTGTAATATAAAGGGGTGACTTACATATATCAATCAAACAATGCCAGCGTTATTCGATATTTGTAGATAAAATCATAAAAGCAAACAATTTAAAACAACAGTATTATTATATACACCCTTTGTAATAAAAAATACATTACTCAGGGATACGATTAGTTCCTCCAGTTTAATTTGCAGATACGTTTTATCTTCTCCAGTAAATTTCATACGGCAATATTATTCCTGAAGTTAAGAATGCTTTTAAAAAAAGATGCAATCGACTTTGCGAAACAATTATTATCTAAAAGTTGCCATGTTAAAAACGCTGGCCTGCATTGTCTCAACCCCAACAATCATAAAACAGGTAAGATCCATCTTTTTCTTTGCATTACACAAAATTGACAAAATAAAACCACATGCATAGTTGTTTGTTGAGATTGTTTATCACAAGGGCAACTACTTAGTGTAGGAGACCAGTCATTTGGTTCGGGAAAAGTTATCAACCGATGATAGAGACCAAGTCTGAAACGGGTTAAAACAAATTGATCGAACCCGCTTAATGTGTAATTTAAGTACATCTGTATACCATAAGAAATAAGTATGAGTTGATTCGACTGAACAGATGGCTTAACTGCCTCGGTACTAAGTCTACTTGCCTCCATGTGTGTCAAACAACATTTTTAAGATGTTTTTTGGTAACAGAATGTAAAATCCCAGGGTTGTTAAAATATTCAGAGTGGCCAATGTCATTCATAAACATTTTTATGTTATTCAGCCATGGAATCTCCATGGCCCAATCTAATGTAAGACTATCTTTCAGTATATCACAATTGTTGGACTTGGCCTTTTCCCCCCAAAATTTTTCGCTTTTGACCCCCTTATCTGGATTGTCTCCCCCATGGGATTAAACCTGTATAGGCCATGAGTGGTGTGAGACACCTTGTGAAAATGTAATTACCTGACATAATGTGAGCACTTGTAAAATCCCCCATTTTAAAACTGCACCCCCATTTTAAAACTGCACCTGACTGAAATGTATTGCTTTTAAAATGGATGCCATGGCCATGGGTTTTGCCACTGGACTGACATAGGTCAGCGGTCTAGATAATATTACCCAGCAACCCCTAGCTTTTGGAGGGAAAGCCTGGCACCCAGGGTGCTCACCCCCTCCCCTAGAACCAGTTTAGGCTAGATGTGCCAACATTCTAGAAGGTCCTGGCACTGCCTGGGAGGAGGGTATAAATAGGGTGAAGTGTCACCAGAGAGTCAGTCAGCGCTGGGACAAGGAAGGGAGGGGGACCTGCTGTGAGGTGCTACCGCCACATGGGCCTGTGAGCTGGGCCCTGTACCCCTAAAACCCCCCTCTGCTGTCCCCTGGGCCCCTGACAAGGGAGGGTCCCAACCCAGGTCACTGACGCTGTTTGGACCGGGTACCACGCCAGCATTGCGTGAGGAAGCGCCCAGGAGGTGAGGAGTGTGCCCCTGAGGCGGACTGCGGGACTGTTTACCCCCCTGTGAGGAGTGCTGCCAAGTGCTGTAAACTGCAGTATCGTCCCCTAAGCGCTGGGTGTCCAAAGACTGTTGCTGCCTGTGGAGCTGCCCGGGGAGGATTGTGCCCCCAAGGGACTGTGCCCTGTGATTGGTGTGGCCCTCGAAGTGCTGACCCAAGAGTGGAGGAGTGAGGCAGTGGTGAGAGGAGGTGGACGCACTGAGAGCAGCTAGTTTGTCTTGAAGGCAGACAGTCACTTCAGAGAGACGTTCCCCCTTCAACCTCTGACCAATCCCTCCCCATACATCAATTGCTGAAAAGAAAAGCTACCAGCGTGTGAAGGAAGACCCTTTCAAGTCTGCACCCCTGTGAAAGCTGACAGGACACTCTTACTGAAGATCTCCCTAACTTCCCATGCCCAGCGCTGCACCTACCAGCGTGAAAGAACAGCTGTGAACCCCGTGACGTGGCTGGAGTTCCTTGTCGTGCCCGGGGGAAGTCGTGGGACTGTGGAGCCTTAGGTGTCCTGAGGAGCGAAGGCGCTGCTTGCGCACATCCTTCCTGTGAAGCCGGTGAGGGAAGTGACTGACTGTGGGACCCCGGGGCACCGGCCGCGTTGATTGAAGTAAGAAAGCGCTTCCGCGCATGTCCCCAGCGAGATCACTACTTGAGGCAGGAGGGGCCTAGGTTTGGGCAGGCCCAGAAGAGCAGCGTCCTTCCTGTGAGCGGCCGCTAGAGGAGGCGGGAGAAGAGCGAGCGCTTCCGCGCATGCCCGGTGGGGAAGTGTATCGCCGGAGAAGAGCCGGCCGCGTCACCGGAGGAGCGCCGCGACGGAGCTTCAGTCAGCAGACCCCTCGAAGGAGGCAGAAGCGCCGCAACGGTCGTTTTGGTGGGGAGCCTTGGGCTGGGATAGCCTTTCCTGTCTTCCCCCGCCCGCCCCGACTGCTACAAGACTCCATCAACACCGCGCGAAGAGGGAAAACACCCGCTAACTCACCTTCTATCTAAAAAGTAAGCCGGGTAGAGAGGGAGCGGGAGGCGGCAGCACCGGTTGTCTAGAAACACCGGAACAGCGGGACTAAGACCCAAATGATTAACTGACAAGTCCCAGAAAGCATAACACGTGGAATTGGGCTAGTGATCCGCCCAGCCCACGTGAAACTAACTGCTAATTGACTCAGAGGAGAGAGGAGAAAGGTGTGCAGGGGACAACAGGGTTCCTGAATAAAAACTCCTACAGCTTATTATTAATTGAGAAAGTAGATCCTCCACCAGAAAGGTGTAGCCTGTAAGTTAACCAGGGGGAGAGCCTTGCTAATTCTACTGTGTCTTCCCTTTTAGCCACATAACTGGTGGGTTATGCTGAGAAGATCTACATCAGGTAGAGGTCTGTTGAGTTGAGCAGATACCCAAGAGCTGTGGGGTAATGTACTTGCCTATGAGTTGTTTAATGACATATTGAAATTAATGTCTTTGGTGATGGGGGTCCAATGATAATGTGCTGTGATGACATGCCCAGTGTTACGCCTAAGCTAGGGGATTGATGCCCAAGTGCAGTGGGATCCAAGCCTGGTTCAAATGTTATTGATGCCAATGCACTACCTGATGTTTGTGTTGCAGGTTGGGGGCTAAGAAGTCATGTTCCCCAGGTCTTTTCCCTAAGGGAATAGCACTGGGGTTCTGTATGCCCTGTAGAGCTTGCGAAGGTGGCTTAATAGTCCTATGGTTATACCCGCCTGCTAGTGGATGCTGGTAGGCCATGATGTCTTTTCTTACAGGGGTTATGCAGGATGCCGTCTGCTGTAATTACAGCCGCTACCAAGGATGAAGGCCTGAGTTGGCCCTGCCTGACGCATAGTTCCCTAGAGGGAGGGGGGAAGAAACCTGATGTTTTATTACAGGTGTTCCTATCTAATGTTAATGCCAGGTGATTCCTATTCTTTTTGCAGGAGTCGCCAATGCCAGCTAATTTTGGGTTCTTATCCCTAATGTTTGATTGCATGTTTAATGGGCGAATACGCCAAGTGCATTTTTCCCTTATATAGGTGTCACTGATGTTTCGTGCCAAATGCTAACCTGTTTATATTTCAGCTAGACACTATGGACTATGGACTAAATCCTTTTTATCCCATGTAAATAATCCCCCTCTGAAGTACTTGGCTCTGGTGCCAGTTGGCGCCGTGTTATGATGACACTGTTGATGCATTTTTGCCTTGCAGGTTGGAGATACTAAACTACTTAATTTTCCAACTCAAATTGGTGTCCTGCCTCTTCTGTGGTGTGCCTGGTGTGTTGACTGAGGGTACTGCGTGAGTGCTTCACATGTCCTCCAAGTTTGGCCTGCCCGCTTGATGCCATGCTACCCCCTTTGAGACTTGGGCAACCCCCAGTTCCAACAACAATTAAAAAAAAATTGGGGGGGGGGGTAGTCCAGATCCTGTGCCACAACAGGACCGGTTGAATTATTATTAGGTCAGAAATATAGGGCAATCCTAGTTCTGAGCGGCATACATAGGTGGTAGTACTATCCGGAACCGCCAAAAGTTATTTTAAAAAGGCATTCTCTACTTGTTGAATAGATTTAGTATCCCGGTAACCCCACACACCTGCACCATACATTGCTATGCTGGTACATTTTGCCCTATATATTTGTAGAAGTTCCACAGGGGGTTTTCTACCCAGCTTTCTTGCAAAATTGGCCAGGGCTGCAGTAGCTTTCATAAAAAGCTCCTATTATTTACTGCCTGGTGCCATGTCCCCTTGTTGTCAAAGAAAATACCTAAATAGGGAAATATTATAGTGGGTTTCACCTTTGCATTGCCAATAAAAATGCCTCTGCACCCAGAACTATTTCTGCCGCACTTCATTACATAGGTGTTTAAAAATGTTAACGCGAAGATCCAGCCTCTCCATGTACCTCGTGTAACTAGTAAGTAATCTTTGGAGGCCTAGTTGAGTGTGGGCCATCAGCACTGCATCGTCTGCGTACAAGAGGGCAGGTATAGGACTATTGTTTATTTTTGGCAAGTCCTGGCACTCCTCTATCAGCATTTGTTCCAAGCCATTAGTGTAAAGTGTAAATAAAAAAAGGTGCCAGGGGTGGCTTCGCGAGCGGCAATGGCGGTCGCAGCTTGTTAGAGCTCCCGCCGGCCCGCACTTGATCCGGCTAATTATCCTGGCCCCCGGACCCAATACTCACAACCCTTGTGGGGCGGACATTGCTGGTGGTGCCAGGGATCCTCCGGTGCCGTCGGCAGAGATCCTGGGTGATCGGACGCGCCAGACCAGAGAAACGAGGAGTGAGGCCTTGCATGCCGGAGTGACGCCAGGACCTCGATTTTGGAGATTCCCGGCCGGACGGCCTCTGTATGGGTCGGCTGGCCCACCGCTTGCCATTGACCTTCGCTACCCTGAGGGCCGAGGGACAACCGACGATTCTCTTCCTGGGGCCCCGCTGGGGGGGTGTGCTTTCCTGGCGCTGTGACCCTGCCTGCTCGGCTGCGGCAGCCCTGTGATCCGGGTGCAGCCGCGGCCTCGAGTTTTGCGACCCCCGCCGCGGGAGCTTTCACCTGCGCCTGCTGGGGCACTGCTGTACTCGGAGCGAACCTCCCCTGCTGCCTACACACAACAGAAGTCCCGAAGGTGGCTGGACAATAGCGGGCAGCCCGGAGCGCCTTGGCTGGCTACGTGCCTAGGGGCGAACTGTGAGTACCCCCCCCTGGGTCCCTGGGCACTGCAGGAGTTTGGGCCAACGCTGTAGCGCCCGCAAATTGTGGCGGAGGGACACTGCCCAGCCCGCAGGGTGTAGGGGGCGCAGACCGTTGGCGAGTGGGGAGCTGGTATCGGGGCCTGCCTTGACCTGGCCCGGACGCAGGATTCCACCAGGGATACGACCATCCGGCCCCCACAGTGGAAAGGAAGCTGCTGCGTGGTCCTCCCCTGATAGACTTAGCGGAGGTGCTTGGGGCCCCTGCGCTGCCACCTCTGCATACATAGTTGGCGGCTCACGAGGAACTCGCAGCCATGACCAGGGGAGGTGGCGGCCTCACCAAGCAGGCGACAATTGACAAGTTCACCGGGCCCAGTGGGGGCCCTGGACCATCAGGAGGTGGGCAACCGGGAGGGGGGCCGGACAACACAGCACTTATGGCGGCCATCACCCAGTCAAGGGACATGCTAGATGCAAAAATAGGTGCAGTGGGCGCTGATGTCACCCTATTGCGCCAAGACTTGCGGAATGCCATAGCACGAATCACGGAGGCCGAGTCCAGGGTGTTGGTAGTGGAGGACGACGTAGGCACCCTCAAGAAGAAAATGGCGGCAATGGAAACTGCGCAACGGGGCCTGGCGCTCCGAGTGGAGGATGTTGAAGGGCGCGCACGCCGCAACAACCTCCGTTTCATTGGTTTTCCGGAACGATGCGAGAAGGGTAACATGGAACAATTCCTCACGCAGTGGCTGGGGTCCTGGCTACCCCCGGGGGCTTTATCCAACTGCTTCGTTATTGAACGCGCACACCGCGCCTTGACACAGATGCCACCGGAAGGCGAACGGCCCAGGGCAGTAATTGCTAGACTTCTGAACTACCATGACCGAGATGTCATCCTGAGGGAAGCAAGAACCAGAGAGGCTCTTCTTTACGAAAATCGAAAGATAATGATCTTCCCTGACTATACGAAGCTAGTGCAACAGCAGCGCCAATCATTTATGGCCGCAAAAGCGAAACTGCGAGGTCTCAAACTCCAATACTCCCTGCTGTACCCAGCGCGCCTGAGGGTGATTTTCCAATCGCAAACACTATTTTTCGACACTCCGGAGGACCTGTTCAAATGGACCGACGAAACAGTGAGGATCAGGCCGAATTCTCAACCGAGTCTGAACCCGGGCTCTTCGAGGGGGTCATCGCCGGAACGGGGGGGGGGGGGTGAGACGACCAAACACAGGAGGAACCGGCGCTCTAAGTCACGAAAGCGGTCGGCCTCCGTCAGTGGCACCCAGGACAGTGGAAGAATCGAGGACTCGGATCACTCTGGAACAGATCATGGCCAGCTATGAAGACTCGGCACCCCTCTGTACACTTGGCATGACAGGTTCTGGCTAACGGCGAAAGGGCTCTTGAGGCTCGATAGACTGGTAGCATCTTGGCTGCCTCAAGATTGATTTGCGGCTGATCATTGTTCATGGGTGGGGTTGTGGGATGGGGTTCGGGGACTACATATGAGGGGCTACTGCTCTCCTACTGATGTGGGAGGTAATGGGGGAGGAGGGATGAGGTTACTGGTTTCTGGGGAGTTGGGATCCATTGGCATGACTGGTTCTGGGCCCTCTGTTTTGGACTCGGGGTTACTCATGCCGCGACAGGTACTTCATGGTTTCTTGAGGTATGGGGGGGGGGGGGGGTGCGGGTGGCCGGGAACGAGGCCGCTGAGTTGGGACCGAGACATGTTCAGGAATGTGAAGACAATAAATTGATGGTTGGTTTTGGGGTGGGGCGAGAGCTGCTCGCCGTGTTCACTTGGGGTTCTGGGGCGGGAGGGTGGGACTGCACGTGTGTTTTGCAATGGTGTTCATTACAGTGCGCAATGAGTGGCAATGGCGTGGACGGCCTGCTTGGTGGGTCCCACTTGCCTATGGCTGAAACGACTCATAGACTCCCCGAGGCGTCTCTGCGGGTGATCACGTGGAATGTCAGGGGGATGCTGGACAAGATTAAGCGTGGGGCGGTGTTGCGCTGGGGGAAAAGAGAGAGTGCTGATGTATTCTTGCTCCAGGAAACCCACATGATGGGCTCGAGGGTGCTGGGTCTACAGAGGTTCGGCTATCATCAAGTATTTCATGCCGGGTTTTCCCGGGGATCCAGAGGAGTGGCCATTTTGATACATCGCAGGGTGGCCTATGTCCATGAGAAGCAGTGGATGGACCCACAGGGTCGCTATATCTTTGTCAAGGGCATGATAGGCACTGAGTCTGTGGTCTTTGGGAGTGTCTATGCCCCCCCCCCTGCAGTGGGCCCTGGCTGAGAAGCTGTTCACAGTGTGGGAGGACATCCCCGAATCCCTGGCGGTGGTTGGGGGTGATTGGAATGATGTGATGGACGTGTGTGTGGATCGCAGGCGGCGCCAGGAAGTAGGTGAGACCACCCCTCCCCCCCACACACCAGATTGCATGCTATGACTGAGGGATTGGGCTGGACGGATACCTGGAGACATATGCACCCTACAGCACGCGAGTATACATATGTATCTGCTGTGCATGGCTCTTACTCAAGATTGGACTATGTGTTTGTGCCTGGTGACTGCTTGTGTAGAGTGAAGAGTGCTGACATCTTGCCGAGGGGCCTGTCCGATCACTCCCCGGTATCGATTAGGGTGGAACTCCGTAGACAACGCCAGCCGTTTAGGTGGAGGATGTCCTCGTGGCATCTCCAGCAGCCTGCCTATGTGAAGCACTTGCGTGAAGCGATAGACCTATATTGGCGAGAAAACCTAGTCGGAGACATCGACGCAGGGGTGGTATGGGAGGCCATGAAGCCCACTATACGAGGGGTGGACATCGCGTGGTGTACCGCGGCCCGTCGGAAGCGTCGGGAAATGATCCGGAAGCGGCCACACTGGTGGAAACTTTGGAACAGCGAAACCGGGTGGGGGGCGATGAAGCCGGGCTACGGCTGCTTCTCCAGGCTCAACAAGCCTATGCATCTATCCTCCTCGATGAGGCAAAACAGGCGTGGCTAGCCACACGCAGTAGAATATACCAATGGGGGGATAAGTCATGTACAATGCTTCATAGACTCTGCCAACATAACCTCCAGCCGCTTACACTGCCGGGCCTCACGTCCGACGACGGGGAGGTCCTTACTGACCCAGCCGAGCTAGCAGCGAGCTTTGCCACATACTTCGCAACTCAGTACGCCCCGTGCGACCATTTATCGGCTGACGAAGTGGCTAACTTTATCGATGAGATGCCCCCTAAGGCGGTGTCGGACGAGACCAGAGGGGCCCTCGATGCACCTCTTACTGTTGAGGAATTGGGCGATGCCCTGGGACAACTTAATACCGGGAAGGTCCCTGGCCCCAGTGGCTACCGAGTGAGTTTTACAAGAAGTTTCATATACAACTGGTGTCCCATTACCACTGTGCACTCGAGACGGCGCGTGAGCAGGGCACACTGCCCCGAGACTGGCGACATGCCGAAATCGTAGTATTTCAGAAACCAGGTAGGCCCCCAGAGAGACACGACTCGTATCACCCCATTTCATTACTCAATATTGAGGCTAAGGTCCTGGCTAAGGCCCTGGCGAATCGATTATCCCCGCATATAACAGACCTAGTGCATCCAGACCAGGCCGGGTTCATGCCTCATAGAGCGACGCGGCATAACATCCGACGCGTACAGGCAGCAATTGACGCCATGGGAGTCACAGGAGAACAAGCGGCTCTGTTGCTAGCTGATATCAACAAAGCCTTTGACTCAGTCAGTTGGACATACCTTTTTGCACTTTTGCCCAGTCTCAACCTAGGCCCGGTATTCTTGTCCTATATCAGGCTACTATACACGGACATTACGGCCTCTGTGCGTGTTGCAGGAGCGGTGTCGGAGACGTTTCGCATTGGACGAGGGACCCGACAGGGGTGCCCGCTCTCCCCCTACTTATTCGCTCTGGTCATGGAGCCACTGGCTGCCTGGGTGCGTATAGATGCACAAATGCGGGGCTTTGTATGAAACGACAACTTATCGGATAGAATTGCGCTTTACGCGGCCGATGTCCTTTTCTTTCTTACCGATTTGCAGCGCTCGGGACCGCGCGTACTGGAAATCATGCGAATCTTTGGGGAAGTCTCGGGCCTTTATCTGAACCTGCGTAAATCTACGCTATGGGTGCCGAGTGGGGACACCATCACGGGTCCCTGGACATAGGCACTGCAGGTGGCTACGAACGGTCTGAAATATCTGGGGGTGTTCCTATCGGAGTCAGCGAACATTGCCTGGAAACGCAATATAGTGCCAGTTTGGGACCGAGTTCAGACTGATGTCAAAACTTGGTCTCGGATGCCCCTGTCTATATTTGGCAGATCTGCGATTTTTAAGATGGTCGCGCTCCCGCGTCTCCTCTACCAATTGCAGAATCATCCCTATCCAATTGCACCCCGGTGGTTCCGACAGATCAACTCGGTCTTGGGCCGCTTTCTATGAGCTGGAGGGGCGGCCAGAGTAGCACTGCGTACATGCTTCTTGTCCACTTACTGCGGAGGCCTGGCCGTCTCGGATCTACTGTACTATTACCAAGCCGCTCATCTGCTAATCCTGAACGAATGGTGGTATGGCGACGGCGGGGATCCGGCCTATGCCCTGGAACGCACAATGATGGGCGACAATACGCTCCACACAATCCTCTACTCAGCCCGTTTGCGCCGGAAGCTGCAGAGGGTCACGAGACTCGTCTTTGCTATATGGCGACAGGCCTTGCGCCGCATGGGCTGGTGGGGTCGACTGACCGCTGAGACACCGCTGTGGCATAACGGCCTGCTACCCGAATTGTCGGCCTTATCAGGATTCGACGGCTGGGACGCGATCGGGATCTCACAGCTGGGACATATGATGTCCGGGACAACGCTCAAGTCCTTTCAGGCGCTTAGCACCGAATTTAATATGCCCCAGTCCCAATTTTTTAGGTACCTACAATTCAGACACGCACTAATGCCCAGTATTGCCAACATTGACTCGCTTCCTGAATTTAGTCCAATTGAGGCGAAAGTCTTTATGGGTGACCTGGGGGATAAGAAAGTCTCTCGTATATATCAGACGATGGTCACTCATTGTTCCTCCACCCTTCTTCCATTAAAGACGACTTGGGAAGCCGATATTGGCCCCCTTGATGAAGATGATTGGAGAGAAGCCCTGGAATCCCCTAGGGGGGCAGCCATCGCCATACGGTTTAGACTAATCCAATTCAAATTTCCTCATAGAGTCTACTACACCCGTGAGCGTCTGTGGAAAGCAGGCTTGATTGGATCCCCGGAATGTTTGCGCTGTGGTGTTGCGGTGGGCACTTTGCTCCACACGGTATGGTGGTGCCCTTGGCTTCTGGAGGGGTGTGTGGGGCTGCCTATCTGAGGTGCTGGGTTGGACTCTTCCTCGCACTCCTCGCCTGGGCCTACTCCACATCCTAGAGGGGGTTGGTGGAAACATACACAAACGTCATTTGTTGCTCCTGGGGCTGGTAGTGGCCAAAAGGGACTTGGCTCGGAAGGATGTGAGGGCCCCCCCCCCCCCCGAGTACATGGAGAGCCGGAATGGACTTTTGTATGGGTCTAGAGCGACCAATCTTTGAAGCACGAGGGTGCCCCCGCAAACACTTGAAGGTGTGGAAAAGGTGGGCTGATTACAGGGGGTTGACACTGGACCCTCCGGCGGAACTAGAGGAAGATCTTTAGTCCCCTGATGTATGCAAGTCCCTGCAATATGCCACGAGTATCATGTCACGATTAAACACCGAAGCCGATTGTACACACGTGCACGGGGTTAGGGTGGGGCACAGGGGAGGGTGTGGGAGGGTTGGGTAGTTGGGGTTGGTAGGGGTGGGGGGAGGGTATAGCTGTGTTCTTTTATAAATGCTTTCTCTTGACTCCTTGATTGGACGCTTGGTCCTATGCTGAAACTGTACCAAAATGCTTGGTGGTGTTCTCCTGATTGTGGGGAGCCACGCGTATTACTTGCCCGATCCTACAAATAAAATTTGTTGTGAAGAAAAAAAAAGGTGCCAGGACACATCCCAGTCTAACCCCCCCTATGTACGCTGAAATGTGCAGTGACATCTCCCTCAAGTCCGTAACGGACACTTGCTTTAGCGGTACAGTACAATTGTCTTAAAAATTGGATCAATGTTGTCTCTACCCCTATACTGGCTAAAATCTCCCACAGTTTGTCATGTATCATGCAGTCGAAAACTGCCGATAGATCTACAAAGGCAAGGAATAATCTACCTTTTTTCGACCACGTGTACTTCTCTATCATGATATTGAGGTTCAGTCCTTGTTCAAGTATACCCAAACCCTTACGGAACCCAAATTGCATGTCTGACAGCACATGATTATGTTCCGCCCAGTCTTAGAGCCGGTTAAGGACTATACGATCTTTACTAATGAATCCAGCAGGGATATCGGTCTATAGCATGCAGGATTCTGCCGGTCCCCTTTTTAGGTTTCACCTGGCGTCCACTGCGCAGCAGTGTTCGCGCAGGCAAAATCTTTTGAGACTCAGTATGGGGCTTTAACCCGCCTGTCTGTTCCATTGGCTAGCTCCATAAATGGAGGCTAGCCATTGGAACAGAGATGCGTCAGTCATTGTCCGAGCACATTCGTGGGCGTTCTGGCGATTTTTTCGCTCTCCGCCCCTTTTTTGCCGTCACGACGAGGTGGGCCCATTGTGGGCGTTTACTTTTTAGGTCTCGTCCTTTACCATTGCGAAGCAATGGGAAATGGGGGAGAATTCAAGTGCTCAAACGGATTGTCAAACCACCGCTTTTTTCCGTGGCGTTTTCTTCGAGTGCACGTACAGGTACGCGCATTTGGCCCATACACTTTCATGGCCATCTGTTCCTGTTCCTCAATGTCCCTCCCACCCTTCGTTTGATCTTGCCGAGAGTTCAGGCTAATGGCCCTCCCCCCTCCCCCAGCACAGAGCGCGCATCGCGGCCGCACAGCACATCAAAGGGCTTCTCCCAGCGTGTGCTGTGCAGCTTCTCCTCCCCTAATTATGTGGCCGGCCGTACTTGTGTTTCCCGGCCGCTCTTGTATTTAATTAGCAGCAGCAGCATTTCTCCTGCGCCAGGCCACATCAAAGGCTCTGTGCCACTTTCACCCACACAGCAACACTTACAGACACGCAACGCCACTCACACCCACGCAAGCCCACTATCATCCACGCAACACCACACTCACCCACGCAACGCCACTCACCCAAGCAACACCACTCACCCACGCAACCCCACTCATCCACGCATCCCCACTCACCCACGCAACGCCACTCAGCCACGCAACGCCACTCAGCCACGCAACGCCACTCAGCCACGCAACGCCACTCACACACGCAGCGCAACGCCACTCACACACGCAGCGCAACGCCACTCAGCCACGCAACGCCACTCAGCCGCGCAACGCCACTCAGCCGCGCAACGCCACTCAGCCGCGCAACGCCACTCAGCCGCGCAACGCCACTCAGCCGCGCAACGCCACTCAGCCGCGCAACGCCACTCAGCCGCGCAACGCCACTCAGCCGCGCCCGACGCCACTCAGCCGCGCCCGACGCCACTCAGCCGCGCCCGACGCCACTCAGCCGCGCCCAACGCCACTCACACGCCCAACGCCACTCACACGCCCAACGCCACTCACACGCCCAACGCCACTCACACGCCCAACGCCACTCACACGCCCAACGCCACTCACACGCCCAACGCCACTCACACGCCCAACGCCACTCACACGCCCAACGCCACTCACACGCCCAACGCCACTCACACGCCCAACGCCACTCACACGCCCAACGCCACTCACACGCGCAACGCCACTCACACGCGCAACGCCACACAGCCACGCAACGCCACTCAGCCACGCAACGCCACTCAGCCACGCAACGCCACTCAGCCACGCAACGCCACTCAGCCACGCAACGCCACTCAGCCACGCAACGCCACTCAGCCACGCAACGCCACTCACACACGCAACGCCACTCACACACGCAACGCCACTCACACACGCAACGCCACTCACACACGCAACGCCACTCACACATTGTGGGTGCAGATTGTGGGTGCAGATTGTGGGTGCAGATTGTGAGTGCAGATTCAGGGTGCAGATTGTGGGTGCAGATTGTGGGTGCAGATTGTGGGTGCAGATTGTGGGTGCAGATTGTGGGTGCAGATTGTGGGTGCAGATTGTGGGTGCAGATTCAGAAAAAACTCAGCAGCACCACCACCATTGCAATGCAATAGGTCTCGTTTTAACGCAAATTTAAGCTATAGGCCTTGTAAATGACAAAGCCTTTTATTTATGTTCCAAAAACCAGAACGCAAAAATAAAGGGCATTATCATTTACAATGCTAATAGTTCAGACTCGCGTTATTGCGAGACCTATTGCATTTCCAATGCTTGGTTTTTTTTTCTTGACGATGTTTGCGGCCGCCATTTTTTCATGGAGCTGGGGCGGGCCGCGAGTTCGATCGGAAGCCTGGCCCTCCACATCATTGACTCGGAAAGAGAGCAGGCAGGAGATTGATGGCTGCTATGTCCTCCCTGGCCCAGCTGCTACCTCGGTGATTGCTTCATGTCGCTCCGGTACGTAGATGTGCTGAGGTCAGGGCCTCGCTGCCTGCTACACGCCTGCTCTCATGAACTCTGCCGACGGAAGTGACACCGGGTGCAGCCACCGAGCAGAATGTAAATGGGCCAGGCTGCACCCGGTGCAATGACAACGTTGTTTCTTGGATTGTGTGTGGACAATTGAGTGCCTGTTTTGGTGTGAAAGTATTGCTGGTGTGTTTGTGTGCGAGTCAGTGAGTGACCGTGTGTTTGAGCGTGTGCAGATGTATGCAACATCATGTGCGATGAAGTAACCTGCGGAGACTACCCGTTGAGATCCCCTTTGGAGAGTGCTGCCCAGTCTGCCCCAATGGCGACAGTAATGCCCGACTTATGGTTCCACAGGTGGTGAAAGGAGTGGGGGAGGGTCGATGAATTATAGAGCATGCACCTGGGTGTGCAACGACAATGTTGTTTCTTGGATTGTGTGTGGACAATTGAGTGCCTGTTTCGGTGTGAAAGTATTGCTGGTGTGGGAGTCTGTGAGTGACCGTGTGTTTGAGCGTGTGCAGATGTATGCAACATCATGTGCGATGACGTAACCTGCGGAGACGACCCCGTGGACTGCCCCAACACTGAGATCCCGTTTCGGAGAGTGCTGCCCAGTCTGCCCCAATGGCGACGATAATGCCCGACTTATGGTTCCACAGGTGGTGAAAGGAGTGGGGGAGGGTGGGGGGAGCCGAGGGCGGCTTCCGGTCCAGTTTGGCGTCCGACCGACGAAATGTAGAGCATGCACCTGGGTGTGCAATGACAACGTTGTTTCTTGGATTGTGTGTGGACAATAGAGTGCCTGTTTGGGTGTGAAAGTATTGCTGGTGTGTTTGTGTGCGAGTCTGTGAGTGAGCGTGTGTGTTTGTGCGTGTGCAGATGTATGGGGTTTGTGAGGCTTGGGGTATGTATGTGTTTGGTGAGTCTTTGGGAACCCGCGCCATCCGCTAGATGGGGACACGATCCCCAGTCCCTGTGAACTTGGGGCCCTGCCCGCCCCCAGCCTCCAGACAGCCTCCTCCCAGGCCCCGTCCCGCTGGCACAGCTGTAACTGCCGGACACTTCCAGGGCCTCCGGGAGCCGCAGATGGGCCGCCTGGGCCCGAGACGCTCAGACGTTATCCGGCGAGGAGTCCTGCTTGCTGCTCCGTTCCCAGGCTCCGAGCCTGCGGGGCAGATGACTCCGGCCTAATGCCTCCCCGCCTCGCAGCCCCGGGCCCGTATTAAATATGGTTTACTTCACACTCGGAGAAGGACACAGATCTGAACGGGCGTGTGTCAATCACAAAAACCAATGTTTGAAAAGTGTATTACAGAGTCGGAGCTGAAAACACCACTTTCCCTTCATTACACGAACTTTAACACTTTTATAACATTGCATGTTTAAAGTTGCATGCCTTACGTGTAATCCGGAGTATGTAAATACGTATGTCAAGTGCATGTCCCACTATACACTGTCACACACACATGGCTACTACGCCTTGTATATAATGCTGCAACATTATTCCCGTATTTAAATTTCATTACTTGTGTATATACCTTTAGTCACGTTTGTAAAAACACACACTAAGAGTGGTTACTACACACAAACTCGCACACAAATATAGGCAGCTGTGGGTTACTCTAGGTATAACATGCAGCATGTCTTTACAAAAGTATCTGTTTGCGATATTTAATGAAAGTGCACATTATATATCTGATATATGTATGTGATATCAAGGTACTACCTGCACAAACTCATATAGCTATATAAAATATATTGCAAGTACGAGTAAGCACATGAACACGTGCATGTTTCAAATGCATGTGTGTTGAGAGGTGGCGGTAGTAGGATAGATAGTGTTTCTGTGGCTGTGTGTGTGTATGTGACTATGTGTGTGTGCGTGGCTCTGTAGGTATGTATGTGTGTGGGATTCTGTGTGGGTTTGTGTGTGGCATTTGCGAGAGATTAAGCTATTGGGATTGTAAATGACAATGGCATTTATTTATCTGTTTTCAAAACCAACACATAAATAAAAATGTTGTCATTTACAATGCCAATAGCTCTAACTTTTTCAAAGGCGAGACCGTTGCATTGTAAATGCTTGTTTAAAAATAGGCACAAGGATAGATTCCGACCATGTCTCAATAAATCCAGTGGAGCAGCAGGCCACCAAAACCTGCGTTAGAAGTGGACCCCATAATAGGATTTGAAGAGATCAACCGTATCACTATTCGGGCCCGGTGCCTTGCCTCCCTTACTTTCAATTATCGCACTTGTTACTTCTTTAAGAGAAAAGGAGAGATCAATGGGATAATTAGCTATAGTTGTTGGCCCTTGTGATTTCAGTATGTTATCAGGAATGCTAATATCTTTTTCCATTTTATATACTTGAGAAAAGAAGTCCACCTATTGGTGTTCACTAATGGCAATCTCTACGGTCGGCATATCTTTAGTTTTAAAGAATGGGGCATTTACTGCTTGCCAAATGCTGTGCTGTCCTTCTTTTGTGATGCTTTGTGCAACCTTACCCATGCCTCATACTTTAGGGCGTTTTTCCCGGACTTTCTGGGCCTGACTATATTCCCTTCTGCACAGCCTTTTCTCATTGATGTTCCTATCTGATTTGTGCAAAGCACATTTTAATTTTGTATAAGCTTTACTGCAGTGTGAGTCAAACCGCCCTGAATTACTAACTGGGTTTTTCCGGTTCACAACCCACAGGGTCTCTTTATTTTATTTGTAACCTCTGCATTGGATTCTAGAATGTCGGCATGAGAGCTTGTTTCATCCAAACAGTTTAAGAGGGAATAATAACTTTTTAAAACAATTTTACTAGTACACTCGGTTGAGTCTAACTTCGCCCACTGTAGTAATTTGCTATTTGTTTTGCCCACAGCTATGTTTTTAACCGCATATACTCTATCATTTCTAACATTATGCATTTTGTTAGGGCAAGTTAAAATTATGCTCAAAGGGAAATGATCGCCAACGCTAATCTTATGGGTACTAAAGTGTTTAAGTCTCGTGGAACATCTATTAGGTAACATTATGTAGTCTATGATTGAGTTTGTGCCTCTTCCATTAAACGTCTGAGTAAAAGGAACTGGAGGGGAGCATAGGTTGTTCGCAAAACCTAGGTCAAAATAGTATAAAATCTCATTAAACATTCCCCATACATTGAGTGGGGAAAGTGAGTACATTTATCACTGCTCTCTAGCTTAAGTCCACAATTTTTCCCTCCGCACAATGGACATAGGCCAACATTAAATTCACCCCCAGACAACAACTACTTCTCTTAAATTCCCTTGCTGTAACTTATTCGGATCCCGACTTAATCTTTGTAAGACATTTGCAATTTGATCCCTTTTAGCATTATTATAATAATTTATCAATGCATAACAACAATTGTCTATATACATGGTCACAATTTGATAGTAAGTATCAAAAGTTACCAAGGCTACCTTATTAACATTAAGTAAGTTAGACATGTAAATACATAGTTCCCCCTTACATTTATTTAATTTTATTTTGAAAGTTTTATATAGCGCGAACAAGATCTTTGCAGATAACAGAGCGCTTTACAAAGGCAAGTGGAAGGGTAGGGAAACGAGGGAGCATAGTAGGAAGGTAGGTCATCAAGTCAATGTAAATAGTACAAATATTACAAATAGTACAAATATGAGGTAGCATTGCATAGTAGGAAGGTAGGTCATCAAATCAATGTAAATAGTACAAATATAACAAATAGTACAGATATGAGGGAGCATGGACAATCAGGTAGTTCAATAATACAAGTAAAACACATGTGTATAGGGATCAGGCAGGTAATACTAATACTGGTAATACATCTTCCATGTGTGGCTGGAACAGCTGATGTATGAAACGTCCTGTATCCATTAATATTTATTTTGTCTACGATCCAGGTTTCCTGGAGATATAGAATGTTACATTTTTCAATAAAGTCTAACCATTGTGAATTTGTGAACTTTGAGCGAAGGCCAGCGATGTCCCAAAATAGTATTGAGATATTCCCCCATCTTGTCTTTGTGGGCCTCCAGCCTTTCAGGTCATTCTCTATTGGGGTATATTAAGCCTGGTCTTTCACCCGACTCAGCTAATGAGTCGTCCACTCGAGTTTCTAGTAGAATAACTTCTGCTGTTCCCCGTACACTTTGATGTTGCACCCCCCCTATTGCTCACTCCACTAAATGGCCCTTTAATGATATTTCCAAATGGCTTACCAGGTGAATACTCAGAGGTGCATTTTCTGTCATCAAAGCAGCTTCCATATTGTTGTCTGTTATCTCTAATGGAGGGTACGTATCCTCATACCTTTGCGGCAGCTTGTCATTTGTCCTACTGTTGAGTCAATCTATATGCTATAAAGTAGATAGGGGTTCGAACCTGCTATTTACCGCCACGTTAATAATGTTATAATCATTGCCAGGTCTATCACTTCTAATCATTCTAGAACCGATATAATGGGGCGGCTGGTAAAAGTATCCCACAGACTTACATATATTAAATGCAGCGTTTGAAGTCAAGAGATCTAGGTTAAATCCATCATTCTTTTGCTCACCATGCCACCCCAGTTTAGACCTGGCCAGTTGGGTTGGACTGTTCCCGCAAGGAACAGGGTCAAGACTGATTTGCATATGGCTTTGTCCAAAGTGAGCAAAAGAAGGGTGGATTTAACCCAGATCCTTGTAACTGGGGTTGAATGTTTGCATTGTCCAGCATTCCGTCCATCAATTGTTTCTTTTGCATATGTCGCACTATGTGGAAAGGATATGCCCAGACGTGGGTACCATGCTCACTACACCACTGGATTCAAGCTAGCCTGGCTGAGGAAGAGTGACGCCCTGAAGCCGGTCCCAGGATGCTTGTTTCCGGTCCGGGGAGGATCTGGCTTGGCAGTTCGGGCTGGACTGTTCCAACAAGGAACAGGGTCAAGATGGATTTGCATATGGCTGGGTCCAAACTTGGGTGGTGTGGTAAGCAAAAGAATGATGGATTTAACCTAGATCCTTGTGACTGGGGGTGAATGTTTGCATTGTCCAGCATTCCGTCCATCAATTGTTTCTTTTGCATATTACACAGAAAATGGCAGCACAGGTTGCCCATTTGACACACACACCTGGCTCTTCAGCATCTAGGTATTGGGCTGCCCAGTGTCTAGATGGAGGGAAAAATGTCTAAACTAAATAAAATAACTAAACAGGGATTTTAAGAGTGCTTTTAGTTTTTGATCCTGCCAGTACAATCTCGACCCCAAGACAATGGGTAGAAAGGGTAGTTCTACGGATATCAAATGGTAATCAACGGGCTGTAACTGCTATACCTGGTAAACCCTAATGGCATTTCAAGTGTGATGTGAGGTTAGCATGGATAATCCTTCTTGCATGCTATTTTAGCAGGATCTTTAGAAACACGGGTTATGTTCCACGCAGCATACCTACCAAGCATTTCAAAACCAAGAATATTTATTGGAGTTACATCAGTACTAATGAATATTTTTTGAAACTCCTGTGTATCAGAGACTGGTCAAGAGGCATTTCCTACCTGACAGCAATAAAGAGTTTATTCTACTACAACCTACTCAGCAAATAACATAAAATTATGTGCGGAGGTAAATACAGCATAGATATGACAATAACTAAAGAAATGTTCTTAAACTGCACTTTTTACTACTAATTTTCCAAATCTTCATTTAGGGAAAAATGATCAAATATCTGCTTAAAGGTGTGTTTTAGGTCCTATTAGGTTGGTGTAACCTGTCGAGTGTGTTTGAAATGTGTCACGCCATTAATTCACACAAAGCAGAACATAACATTCAAAATTGCTCTAGGTCTACCAGCCAAACTTGTAATAAAAGAAAACATTTGCCATTAACAATGCTATAATTCAGAGCGAACACTAAAACGTATATTAAATACGGGAATGCTGAAAATAATGTTCCATAGCCAGTGTGCTGTAAAAGCAACTTTTCAACAAATGGCTCAAATAAATGACTGCCGCGTACAAGTAATTTGTACACGGCTATAATGCTGCCTCAACCTCCACTGTTTGCCATGCAAGCCCTCCAAAGTTTAAGTCTAGTTGCGCCCCCAATGTGTTCTACATTCGGTAAGCTTAGTAAAGAAGAATTTATAATGAACTAGTCAATCTTCTTAACAGAGAACTGTTAACAATTGACTGCATCCCTAAGGTATCAGTCCCAGTTTCCCACTGGTTTCAAGCCCAGAATGTCTAACCTGCTTCCTCAAAGAAGCCTGTCACATTCAATATACGAGATTCGCATCAGAAGAGATGCTCCATTCTTTAGGCACTACAAAGATAATCACGGCAAATGGATTCAGCATGCGTCTCTCTCTTCCCAAAACAACAGATGGGCCCAATTGCTTCAGAAATGGCTCCACGACCACGCACCAGACAGCCACGCAGCCCACAAGGACGCCATCCGCAGACATCAGAACAGCCAAGAGAGCATCCTTCAAAACACGACTGGACAACATCGCACACGACAGCAGAGACCTCTTCGACATAGTTAAGAAACTCTCCAACCCCAATACCAACGACATCCCGCCCTCGCAAGATCTGTGCGACTCACTGGCCACCTTCTTCCATCGCAAGATCGCCGACATTCACGACAGCTTCAGTTCCCCATCCGCCTCGACCGCACAGACCCCACCCCGAACACCGTATGCACCAACCCGCTGACCTCCTGGTCCCACGTCAACGACGAAGAAACACGCGAGATCATGAACTCCATCCATTCAAGATCTCCGTCAGACCCCTGCCCACACCACATTTTCAACAAAGCAGACGCAATCATCGCACCCCAACTACGAAAGGTCATCAACATCTCCTTCGACACAGCAACATTGCCGGAGAGCTGGAAGCACGCCAAAATCAACGCCCTCCTCAAGAAGCCCAGGGCGGACCCCAAAGAGTTCAAGAACTTCCGGCCCATCTCCCTGCTCCCCTTCCCGGCGAAGGTCATCGGGAAAATCCCCAACATACAGCTGACCCACCACCTTGAGGACAACAACATCCTAGATCCATCCCAGTCCGGATGCAGACGAAACCACAGCACCGAGACAGCCCTCATCGCCGCCACAGACGACATCCAGCGCCAGCTAGACAACGGCGATACTTCAGCCCTCATCCTCCTGGACCTGTCAGCCGCTTTCGACATGGTCTGCCACCACACACTAAGAACACGCCTCCAAGAAGCCGGAATCCAGAAGAAGGCCCTGACTGGACCACGTCCTTCCTCTCCGGTAGAACCCAGTGAGTCCGCCTCCCACCCTTCCGATCCGGAGCCACCAACATCATCTGCGACGTACCACAGGGCTCATCCCTCAGCCCGACCCTGTTCAACGTCTACATGGCCCCCCTCGCACAAGTGGCCCGCCAGCACGACCTGAACATCATCTCCTACACCAACGACACCCAGCTCATCCTCTCCCTCACCAGAGACCCGTGCACCGCCAAAACCAACCTCCACGAGGGCATGAAGGCCGTCGACGAGTGGATGAGGAGCAGCCGTCTGAAACTGAACTCGGACAAGACGGAGGTCCTCATCCTAGGCCCCACCCGCTCTGCGTGGAACGACTCCTGGTGGCCAACCACACTGGGAACAGCCCCAACACTCACGGACCATGCACGCAACCTAGGATTCATCCTCGACTCTTCCCTCTCCATGTCGAAACAGGTCAACGCTGTCTCCTCCTCATGCTACAATACCCTCCGTATGCTTCGCAGGATCTACAAGTGGATCCCGACCGAAACAAGAAGAACTGTGACCAAGCCCTCGTCAGCAGCAGGCTAGACTACAGCAACGTGCTCTACGCAGGAATCCCAGCCAAACACCTACAACGCATCCAAAACGCCTCCGCCCGACTGATCCTCAACGTCCCTGCCGCAGCCACATCTCCGCCCACCTAAGAGACCTGCACTGGCTCCCCGTCAACAAGAGGATCACCTTCAAGCTCCTCACCCACGCACACAAAGCACTCCACAAACACCGGACCAGCCTACCTCAACAACAGACTCAACTTTTACACCCCCACCCGCCAGCTCCGCTCCACCAGCCTCGACCTTGCCGCCGTCCCGCGCATTCAACTAACCACTTCCGGCAGCAGATCCTTCTCCTTCCTCGCAGCCAAGACCTGGAACACCCTCCCCACCCATCTGCGGCAGACCCAAGACCTGCTCACCTTCAGAAGGCTCCTCAAGACCTGGCTCTTCGAGCAGTAACAGCACCCCCCCCCCCCCCTCAGCACCTGGAGACCCTCACGGGTAAGGTAAGTAGCGCGCTTTACAAATTCTCCAATTGATTGATTGATTGCATACTACAAACAACTGATGTTGAGACCTTTAAACTGGGGTTGGCCTGGCATGCTGCATATTGCCTTTGAAACAGTCTCTGTTTAGAACTGAACTGAAATTCCATGTGGCGTATACAACAGCACTCCTGGATAGGTCTCTCGTCCATGGCTGCAGCACAAATGTGCACTTGCCATTACCAGGGGTAAGGCAGCAATATCACACAAGCTCTTACAGCAGTAGTCGGACAGCTTGTGATGCATTAGTCTCTTGAAACTTCTTGCCCTTCACGAGAGCTTGCGCAGCACGAGTGGCATATAAGCTTGTGCATCAACTAACTAACAAAACCTATTACGGGAGCAGTGTAACAAACACTCATCCGTCAATCTCCTCAAAACGTGTAAAGCAGCATTTCCATGGTGTTACTCATAAACATCCTCACAGGAGCTCAGCAGCGCTGTGTGTGCAGCCTCACCATAGCTCCCTTAAATGAGTTCTTAGTTTGGAGTGTCACCAATCAGTGCAGCAAAACGTTATACCTTTGCAAATGCAGTTGCCATTTCAATAGAAAAGATGTTATCTGAAAATGACTGTGGTACCACACAATGTTTTCGTTAGTAAAAAAAAAAGAAATAAAACGCCCTAACTGACGTCAATTGAACGTAGGTGGATCGTGACACTGGTTCTAAAAAGTACGTTGAAATGATCTTGAGTGATATGCATGATTAATGGAAAAATGAAAACCTCGAATGCGAGACCACATGGGAGAAAACAATGTAGGAAAAAACAATTTTAAGGAAATATAAATAAATTGAACAATAAAGGAAACACTTTATAAGAACTATCATTTTAAGGAAAGATCTAAAATTACATTAAACGTGCGTGGAGTTTAGGATAAGTAACTGGTTTTTGGGTTCAAGAATAGGTAGTGTTTAGGGGTACTGAGGGGATTTTTGTTAGGACTGGGTGGAGTTCAGACATCGAAAGGGGATTTAGGGTTCAAGAATGGTTAGAGTTTAGGGGGGTGAAGACTTTAACATTCAGGATTGGGTGAAGTTTAGGGTGTTTAGGGGTTTTAAGGATTCAGGGATGGGTGGAATTAAGATGTAGAAAGGGGTTTTAGGGTTCTGGGATGGGTAGAGTGTGGGAGAGGTAAGGGTTTTTAGGGGTCATGGATGGGTGCTTTTTAAGGGCAATCTCATGTCAAATCAACTTGGAATTGCCGTGCACACCTTGCTTCAACAGCTGCTTCATTAATGTCATAAGTATTTTAAACTATCCGCTTTATGTGTGCTCCCTGGGTTAAGTGAACTGCCCTGGTTCCACGTGCTTGTAAATACCATCAAAGAATGGAGTGAAGTTTCACTCCTTAACCAGGCGCAGTGCATTTATCGCGATTTACACTTATTTTTATCGTTTTTCATCATCAAAATTTTAGGTGATAATTAATCCATGTACTCCAAAATTATTGTATAGATTCATTTATTTTCTTAAGTCTTTTTCACACGTGAGATACGTATATCTTTAACTGCTTCTCATGCCACGGATATGCAAATCTATGCCTTTTTCCGGAAACGCCAAAAGACAAACCATTCCCAGTTGCAAATCTTATGTGGCCCAATGCATTTCGGGCTATTTAAAAGCCCTTCCTCAGGGGTATTCTACAAATAAAAAAAACATTGCTATTAGAATATGGTTTCAAACCGCTATCGTGCAATATATACATTGCTGCTCAAAAAGATTCATGCCACATTTAATACAGCGCTTTCCCCCTAAATACGGAGCATAAATTGCTACCGCTACCTTGCCTGACAAACCCACAGTCCTGCTAACTTAACCTCATGTTATTAACCTTCTCATTCATGCGGAATAACATGCAAGTATTCACCCCTTCTTAGATTCCTACTGCTCCTTCCCATCACCCATTCCTTATATTAATAATAATTTCCACTTGCTCCCATACCTTCACAACTTCATGCTGTGTTGTTCCTTGTCACTAACGGTTCTCTTCGTAAATCGGTGTTCAAAAACACACTGCGACTTCCCCATTAATTAAGCTCATGTGACATCGCCCCTCCTCTCCAGCTTAACCAATCCCTGTCTCCCTGTAGTCTCCCTGTAGGATGCCCAGATAAAACTAGATATTTTCCCTTGTAATTAGTTAATTTCATCCTTAGGGAAGCTGAGTGGTATGCAGTTAAAAAGGTATGTTAACTTTGGGAGAACAGACATTTTTATCAAATTGGCCCTCCCATATATGGACACAGGTAAGTTCTTCCACCTAGCTATTTGTCTATCTACCTCCGTCATCACTCTCTTCAGATTACAAGAGGGAATCTCACCAATCTTATGCGCAATTATTGTCCCCAGATATTTCATCTCTGAACAGACTCTGCCACCCCACCCTACCATGTTCCAACACATTACTTCTGTTTTTGATATATTAACTAAATACCCTCAAAGTGCCCCAAAAACAGTTGTCAGTTGTTCTATCATAATTCATGTTTGAGCTGGGTCAGAAGTATAAATTACCAAATCATCTGCATATAGTGCAATTTTACTGTACGTTGGAAGCTGGTGGATAGGGATAATCTGCTCATCTGTTCTTAACATGTGCGCCTGAGGTTTGATGTATTTATCGAAGAGAAAAGGGAAAAAGCGGCAACCCTGTCTCGTCCCTCTATAGATTTTCAAGCTACCTGTCAGGGAACCATTTAAGAGAATTTCGACAATGGGGGGCTCATATAGTTTTTGTATTGCCTGAATAAAATCAGCATTGAAGCCCATTGTACCTAAAACAGCCCAAAGAAATGCCCAGGTGACGCAATCGAAAGCCTTGGTAGCGTCAATAGTGATCGCCGCCAACGGAATCGATCTTGCAACTGCTAGATCTATAGTCCCTATTAATGACAGCGTGAGTTCTTGTATTTGTCTCTAGGGGACAAAGCCTTTCTGGTCTGTATGTATCAACTGGGGGGCCACCATGGCCAGTCTCCCGGACAATATACCTGTGTAGATTTTATGATCCACATTTAATAAGGAGATTGGTGGATATGAATCAGCTTTACTCAGAGACTTAGCCGGTTTTAGGATCAAAGTGATTATGGTCTCATTCCACGAGTGCGGAATCCATTGTTCCTCCTCATAAACAGAATTAAAGAGAGCCACCATTTCCGGTACTATCTCCTCCACTATCAACTTGTAGACCTCGACCGGTAAAGAATAAGGGCCTGCCGCCTTACCATTCTTCATGTGTTTAAGTTGTTATCGTATTTACTCTTCCGTAATTGGGGCATCAACCATGTTCCTCCCTTCTGTTGCTAAGGCCGGGAGACCTGCGTTATTTAACCAGCACTTTAAGACCTCTTCATCCGGGCTCTCTGATTCTGCATATAGTTCTGAGAAAGGTTTTACCAAGCTTTCCCAAATTTCCTCCTCTTTGTTTGTAATATCCCCCTCAAGATTGATGACCAGCTTTCCTATATGGTTTCTCGCCCTATCTGCCCTCGCCTTTCAGACCAATACTGCTCCAGCTTTTTCGCCATACTCAAAATGTTGCATACGCCCCGCAGCCCACCTTTTACTACACTTTGTTTCTAATCTGATCTTATAATTCAATCTAGCTACATCCAGCTTCTTTAACGTTTCCTCACTGTACTGTATATCCTGCTGCATCCTTCCTTCTAATAACCCGATCTCCTCCAGCTTCCTTAACTCGGCTCGCTCCACTTTATTATTATACGAGACCTGGATTTGTAAAAAACCCCGAACATAGGCTTTGAAAGTGTCCCAAATGACACCAATTGGTGCCGAGTGAGCTTTGATCTGAAAAAACTCTAATGTTGTTTTTTTTAAAAGAGCAGCAATGTATAAATCAGATAGTATAGCTCTCTTCAACGTCCATCTAGCATTATTCCTCATGTTAACTTCATTAAATGTGATACTAACCATATTATGATCAGAGATATGTCCTGGAAGTATATGGACCTCTTTTATTTTCCCGGTGCAATCTCTATCAACTAGCAGGTAATCCAAACATGAGAAGTGATGGTACTGCTTACTATGGAAAGTGGAGCCTCTTTTTCCTTTCATTAGGTGCCTCCAGGAATCGACCATGCACAGCTCGTTTAGCATATGTTTAAGGGCCTGACTTGTCTTTGGTGCTTAAGCCTGGACACCTCTCCTGCTCATGGATCTATCTAATATTGGGTCTGGAAGGGTATTAAAATCACCCCTATTATTATGGGTGCCGTTGCCCCAGCTAATCTTAATTGCATATCTACTATGTACTAGGAGTCGTCTGCATTCGGTTTCAGGTATAACCCCCTGCTCTCACTCGCCGATAAGTGGGTTTCTTGTATGATACATACCTGGACTTTAGATTCTTCTAGATACCTCATTACCAGCCTCTGTTTTTTTACCTTAAAACCTTTCCGTTCCAAATTGCAATTAAAACCTTATTGCCCCTCCCTGCCATTTATCTCGCACATTGCCACAGTTTCTTGGATCGGAGGATCTCTGGTTCTTTATGTTGAAAGTAAACCCTGGTGACGTGTCCGATATATCTAATGAGGACTTATTTTTTATTTTCTCACGCTGCTCCCCACCCTGTCCACTCTTAACAACCCCCACCCACCCCCCCATAGGAACCCTCCGCAGACTATTAGGCATAAAACCTATTGAACGGCCGAAGGAAGGAGACTTATCTGTAGTTATAGCTGAGCCTCCCACTCGCCCCCTAGTATTAATAACTGTGTGTCCATATTATATGTGTTACATTTATTTGTTTTTTTCTCCTTTTTTTTAAAAAAAACTTTTATTTTCACTCTTATTAGCTCACCCATAGATTAAATTGACGGACTTGTTTCCTCAGGAGCACCCCCCTTTCCTAATGAAATCAATCAGACTATCTGCCTCTTTTATAGACCGTATATTGCGCATTTGGTTATTCCACATAACGTCAAGCATAGCTGGAAATTTTAATTGAGCCTTAGCCCCCAGATTATTAAGCTCCCCTATTCTTTTGCCCAGTTCCCATTGTTTCTGGTCCGTTGTGTGGCATAGTTCTGATCGTGAACATAAGGTTCTGGATTGTATAGGGACCATTCCTCAGTGTAGCCAACAAAATAACTTCCTTAACAGAATATGAGAGTACATTTATCAAGATTTTCCTTGGCTTCTGGATTTCTCTTGAATGGGTCTCTGTGAACACGCTGTATCTCTTGATCCAGGTCAATATCTGGTCTGTCCTTCAGGGCCGTCTCCATTAATATTTTGATCACCAACGCTTTAAGATTGGTCCCCTCCTCCGCCTATGAAATATTTAAAATCCGCAGATTATTTCTCCGAGAGTGGTTTTCTATTCTTTCCAGATCCTCCCTGACGCTAGCATTTTCTTTAACTAACATCTCAACTCCTTTTGTATTATTTGCGATGTCCTACTGCATCGAGCTTACTTCCTCCTCGAGCTTCCCTGTTCGGGTGGCGACATGTTACAATTTTTGTGAAAGAACCGCGCAAGAGGCTTGGATATCTGCTTGATTCGCCTCGGATGTCTTAAACCGGTTTCTGAGCTCTCTCTAAAGGTCAAGAGGATTGAAGCCAGTCGGACATCTGAGTTTTCTAAGGGGGGCTGGGATTCCACTGAGGATTATGACTGAACCAATGTGCTTTAAGGAGCTAACTAGTTTTTAGTTTGTACCCTGGGGTCTCTTACCCACTCACCTGCTGCGTCTCCAAAGTCTGTTCATCTTAGAGCCGTGGTTCCCAAACTGTGCGCCGCTGCACCCCGGTGCGCCGTTATGCGTTGCCAAGGGCGCCGCGGCACGATGTGGGAAATTACAGAGGCAGCGCTAGACATTTAGAAATGACAACTGCATAATTTTTATAACTCCGCCACTTTAAGGAAACAGGAATATAAAGCAAGGGTAGTTTGATCTGTAAGCCAAATGAAGAGAGACGCTGCAGGGGCTCTTGGAAGGGGTGACACAACAGCAAGGCCTCATTAACATGCAAATGGTCTTTAAAAGACCTGTGAAGTGCTCGGGTGCGGCTGCTTGTGTGCCCAGGAGGTCTTATCCACAGGCTGCCACACACAACTGGGGGAGAGGACGGGGGGGCGGGGGGCTGAAGCCCTTTGAGTTCAGTGGGTGTTGCGCACCTGAGTCTGAGGGCACAAAGAGAACAGGCATGGAGATAATGGATAGAGGGCACGAAGGGAGCAGACATTGAGGAAAGGGGCAGTCTAAGGGCACGAAGGGAGCAGGCATGGAGGAAAGGGGCAGTCTCAGGGCACGAAGGGCGCAGGCATGGAGGAAAGGGGCAGTCTCAGGGCACGAAGGGAGCAGGCATGGAGGAAAGGTGCTGTCTCAGGGCACGTAGGGAGCAGACATGGAGGAAAGGGGCAGTCTCAGGGCACGAAGGGAGCAGGCATGGAGGAAAGGGGCAGTCTCAGGGCACGAAAGGCGCAGGTATGGAGGAAAGGGGCAATCTCAGGGCACGAAGGCAGAAGGCATGGAGGGAAGGGGCAGTCTCAGGGCACGAAGGGAGGAGGCATAGCGGAAAGGGGCAATCTCAGGTCACGAAGGGAGCAGGCATGGAGGAAAGGGGCAATCTCAGGGCACGAAGGGAGAAGGCATGGAGGGAAGGGGCAGTCTCACGGCACGAAGGGAGAAGGCATGGAGGAAAGGGGCAATCTCAGGGCACGAAGGGAGCAGGCATGGAGGAAAGGGGCAGTCTCAGGGCTCGAAGGGAGAAGGCATGGAGGAAAGGGGCAGTCTCGGGGCACGAAGGAAGCAGGCATGGAGGGAAGGGGCAGTCTCAGGGCATGAAGGGAGAAGGTATGGAGGGAAGGGGCAGTCTCAGGGCACGAAGGGAGAAGGCATGGAGGAAAGGGGCAGTCTCAGGGCATGATGGGAGAAGGCATGGAGGGAAGGGGCAGTCTCGGGGCACGAAGGGAGAAAGCATGGAGGGAAGGGGCAGTCTCAGGGCACGAATGGAGAAGGCAATGAGGAAAGGGTCAGTCTCAGGGCACAAAGGGAGCAGGCATGAAGGAAAGGGGCAGTCTCAGGGCATGAAGGGAGAAGGCATGGAGGAAAGGGGCAGTCTCAGGGCATGAAGGGAGAAGGCGTGGAGGGGAGGGAGAAGGCATGGAGGGAAGGGGCAGTCTCAGGGCACGAAGGCAGCAGGCATGGATAGAAGGGGGAGTCAAAAGGCACGTATGGAGATGGCATGGACAGAAGGGGTAGTCGGAGGTCACGAAGAAAGGAGGCATGCACAGAAGGGGCAGTCTGAGGGCGCAGGGGCAGGCATGGACAGAGGGGGCACCCACCCGTCCACCGGTAAAAAAAATGGGGGGAGCCATGGCCAACTGCCAATTAGGTCAAGGGAGCCACGGGTCAAAAAAGTTTGGGAACCACTGTCTTAGAGGATACTAAACTTATTCTTCGTTGCTACTTGAAAATGAGTCCCGATATCTCCATTATATTCTTGTAATTCTTGGCCCCCTTGTATCTCCTCTCCTAAGTTAATTACCGACTTAGTGGGCATAATGGGGCTGACATCAGGCTCTGTCAGTTTATTCTGAAGCGCCCCCCCGTCGTGCTACCTCCAGTGTCTCCTGATGCCATTACGTGTGTTAGCACTTTAGAATATGCTTTTAATGATGGAGGCCTCACCTCGCTTCTCTGCAGGCAAACTCTCCTTCTCCATAGGGGGTAAAGGTCGTTTAACAGAGTCTTCTTTCAAACGTTTCCTGTTCTTGCCATCTTGCTGGGGGCCCCCCTAGGTGGTGGATCCAGATTGAATTCCCTCTCTGGTGACTCAGACGCTGTATGCACCGCAAGGAGGCTTGTGCTGACTCTTCCCCTGCGCGTGCTGCTCGAAGACACTGCAGCAGTCCCGCTGCCCTTAGCCACGTCAACGTTCTCCCCCACTTCTCTGATGCTGGGGCCGCCCTCACAAGTCAGCTGAGTCGATAACATTCAAATTTCGGTGAATGGAAATAAAAAAGAAGATTTTTTATTTACGTGTCGTCTTTCTGCCGCTCAAAGCGTCATGCCACAAATGGAGAGGCGGGCGGAAGGCCCTCAGACCCTCATAGCTCTTATCTTCTTCCCCGGCGGTCCGTGCCCGTTTACCTCACGGCCGCCATGTTCTCTAGCGCCACCCGTGTGGGAGTTAGAACACTTCCGGCAGAGATTATTTCCTCAGAGATTGTTAAATTATGATGAATGAGTAACAACTATCATTTACAATCTTGAAAACAAAGTTTTGTATATGTAAAAAAGTTATTGCCTACTCCCCAATCACCACCATTAGTCTTCAGTCACTTTCACCTGACTAACTCTGTCCCCACCCACAGTAATCAAATATTACTACTTTATGGAACATTAAAATGTTTTCTGGGGGCTCATTTGCAATACTTTAACGATTGCAAAACCCTCAGATTCTGTAAAGTTGAGGGTTTGCATTTGCTAAAACACTTTTTGTAATTTACTAAAACCAAGTAACGATCCAACAAGGTTTCCCAAATATGTAAATGGGTAAAGCAAACATTAAGGAATCGCTATTTGGAATGGACATCTTTTAATTTCAAATAATTTTTATTGGCATTATAGGATATACAACACAAAAAAGTGAAGTAAAAGAAGAAAAAGACAGGTAATGATGATACACTGTGAACTCACTTAATAGGAGTGCTGTCTGGTATAATCATTAGCATATACATTGTCAGATAAAACATATCCAATACCAGATAGTATTACGTTCCTCAACCATACCATTGGTAAAAGGGGTGACATGAAGGGGGAAAATATACATTGGTACGACTTCTAGTATCAATTTGTGTTGTAGAATTACACATTGTATATTGACATATGCATGTTATATCTAAAATTTAAGACGTCCAAAGTGAGAGGTAAACCCCTGTTTTAACAAAAAATCAAACAGATTCTAAGGGATCACTACACCGGTCGCAGGGTGTGTGTAGGCTGGGTCTATGTGATCTATGCGAGTAGTGTCTGGTGTACTGAGTTTGGATGTGTATAGTTAGGTGTCTTAGAGAAAATTCATGGTGGCTTGAAGGTATAGAAAGATGCGTCCAAAGTGCCCTACATCTTCCTATAAAGGAGGGCGCCAAGGAGAGAGTGTTAAAGCTATGTTGTCGGCACCTCCCAGGAAGATTAGCCCTTCTTGCCATGATTTGTCAGCAATCCGTTTGAAGTTGTTCAAAATTATTTTGCACGCTAATGTGAGCATTAAATCCAGGAGGTCACAGTCGTTGTCATTTTTTATCTGGGGGTCTAGGGAAGCTAGGATAATATATGAGAATTCTGTGGCTGGGCTAATATGTAAATTGGTTGGAATGTATTCATGGATCTAATCCCAGTAGGATTGCATGAGGGGGCAATAAAATTGCCTATGTGGCAAGTCCCCAACTTGAGAATTACAGTTCCAGCACAGGGGAGATTGGGTGAGGTTAAGTTTGTGGAGCTTGGCTGGTGTCCATTAGGATCTGTTAATAATCATATTCCGTCTATAAAAGTGATGGCAAGATTTTATTCTTAAATGGCATCATATGTATGCATTTCCAATCACACGATACATTTAGTGTTAGTTTCACTTTCCCATTTCCTTTCGCTAGCCGTGTGTCGTTTACCTGGATTAGACAGGAGTATTTTATATATTCTCGACACCATATGACCCGCTATGGTTAGTTGATTCAATTTGAGGGCGAGAGACAGGTCTATGGGTTTTATGGGTTGCTTCGAGATCTGAGCTTTAAGCTTCAAAAATGTATACAAATCTGTTAATGAGGTTCTGTTCTAGCCGCAGGATAGTGAAAAATTTAGAGAGGGTATCGTTATACAAGTTGATACCTTTCTGTGACCTGTCCTCCCAGAAAGTAAGGATACTACCTAATCTCAGTTTATGGTTATTCCAGAGTGCAGCCATGTTGGATTTACCTATTATGACACCTGAGGGAACTTCTACGTGTGTGAGGGCCTGTTTAGTGTTTTGGATAACATATTGGAAGGATCTATGTATGCAAAGTCATAATGGGGAGTAGCGGGATGCCATTAATTAGGTTTAATTCAACTTCCACCCACGGAGGCTGATACAGTGGGTTTTCTACAAACTAGGCTGCCCCTTGTCTGCAGAGAAAAGCAGTTTGGTAGTGTCTAAAGTTGGGCAATCGAACTTCTCTGGTTTTGCAGAGTTTGAGTTTTACCAACGATATTTTAGGCTTCCTCTTCCTCCCTTGCCAAAAAAAATAGAGGGTTTTGTCATTTCTCTTTATAAAGTTTTCTGATAGTATCATAGGAAGCATACTGATAAGGTAGTTAATGACAGGTGTAATCATCATCTTGATCGTCTTCATCCTACCCCACGATAAAAAAATTTGGAGAGCATCCGTTCAGTAGTACGGAGAATTCCTTGAATGTAATATTTTCATTCACTTCTAGTGTGGTGGGAAGGTCATTGGTAAATAGTAGCCCTAGGTATTTAATTGGTTCTGGTTGCCAGGCCTGTGCCTCCCAAAATGTATTTGCCCACTAGTGAGTTAAGGAGTTTTACCTCAGTCTTCTCTTTATTAAGTGTGTTGCCGGAGACTTCTGCAAATTCCTTTATCTCTTTCATCAGAGCAGGAATAGCCGTCTGAGAATCTCTCTACACTACTAGGACGTTATACGCGTAGGCGGCTACTTTGAAGATTGTACTACCAAACTCTATACCGGGTATGTCAGTATTTTCTCTCAGACGTTAGAGAAACGGCTTTATGCCTAATAAGAAAAGTGATGGGGAAAGAGGGCATCCTTGTCTGGTTCCTTGTCGTGGTGGGAGTGTTGAGGAAATGGAACCCCCGCTCTAACCTTTGCTTTGGGTTCATGGTAAAGTGCCATAATCATATGTATTAGTGAGTCTCCGAGGGTGAATCTTTCTAAGACAGGGCTCGAAAAATCAACTCGACCGCTTGCCTATGCAAGCTAAATTTAACGAGGTTGAGCTGCTTTTAGGACCTACTCGCCCTTTCTGGAGAGTAGGAAGACAAACTAACTTTTGCCCTCCGTTAGTGAAAACGGAGCAAATGTGACAAGATAACAAGATTTAAAGGCATTGTTATTGCTCACAAAGGTAACTAGTAATAAAGATGCCTTTAAATCTTGTTATCTTGTCACATTTATTCCGCTTTGAGAGACGGGGGGCAAATAGGTTGGAGTTACATCAATGAGTTTTTCAAGGTACTAGTCCCTCAGGACTAGTACCATTTTTTGAATTTTTAGAGCCCTGTAAGATCATACGGAGATATGCCCAGTCAACTTTGTCGAATGCCTTTTCTGCATGCAAAGTGATGGCGACAGTGGGGGGATTGATCAGTTTGGCTTTCTCAATAGCATATATGAAAAACAACAAGGGGAGCCAATCAAGTCAGCCAGGGACCTTGGGAGCAATTACTATTAGACAACAGTGGTCCCTTGGAAGGAAGGGAGTAGAGAACAATAAAAATATAGACTCAATCGTAACTATATTTGTTTTGACATATCCAGCCGGACAGAGGTCTGATATTTACTTATAAACCAATTGCAGTGGTATTATACAATAATACACATGGTGGGGCACAAGCCTGTGCCCTACTAATCACATAGATACATACAAAGAGAAACAGGGGGCTTTTAGGCAAAAGCTTAAGCAGACCCTCCAGGATATCGCGATTTCGCAGTTTGCCGCGAAATCGGCACTTTTGTAGAAATGCCGCGATTTTTACAAAAGTGCCCGCGAAATCGGCACTTTTGTAGAAATCGCGCAGCATTTTTACAAAAGCCGCTATATCCTGGGGGGTCTGATTAGAGCTTCACACGTGCGTGTAATGAGTTGTGAAAGGAAAAGCGGCGGCCGTGGGGGACTCCAATCTGAGAGTCGAGTCCGCCGTGAGTACTCCTGGTGTGCATAAATTAAAGCGTTGGGCCCGGCCGGCGGCAGGAGCCTGGCCAGCATCGACAAACAGTGAGTGACACTCACTCTCAGAAGCTCTGATGGCCGTGCTGCAGTTGTGCGGCCGCGGGACCCGTGCAGCTCACCACCGCGGCCGCCGGACCGGGGACGCACTCTTAGATAGGGAGACACCTGCGCAGTCACTGGAAAGTAAGTACATTGGCCCCACGCTGACACCAGGCAGCTTGCGGCCACTGCTTAATTTTAAGTGTACACTGTAAACTTCAGTCACACAGCGCCTGCACCACGGAGCGCACCACCACTGTAGATCTGCATCGATAATTTCAGACACCCTAACTAGTTAAAATCTGCATGTAGGTCTGCTCCGTCACTTTATTATCGAGGTATCTGAAAGTTCTGATTCATCATGATTTCAAATTCATAAATCTGCACTGTCAGCAAGCCGCAGCAGGGCTGCTCTGCCTCGGCCGCGTGACCCTTGCTTTTTCTCACAGTTAGGGAGAGTAGCGAGGCCTTCCAGAATATATTGAACACAGTCCTTAAATTCAGAGTAAATGCCAAGGTGGGCCTTGCTGCACCCGTCACGTGCCGAAATATCTGCACAGGAGTAAGGACAGACATTGGTAATCCTGAGGCTTGCCTGGTGATGCAGCCACGCTACGAGTCGGTGAGTATGTCAGCTGCCCTGACTAGTACTATTATCGTAATTTATTAACAGGCTGAGGCAGCTGAGATCCAGACTGGCATTACAGAAAATGGGGTTGGTCAGAGTTGAAAAATTCCAATTGGGCTTATAGAAAGCCAATTATTCAAATAATCAATGTTCACACAATCAATAGCTTCGTTGTGAATTTAACTGAAGAATATTTGATTGACAATTCAATTCAAAATATTTTGGCATTTATTTTAGCAAAGTTTCAATCCAATTGCTGCCAAAAATTCATTATAACGACATAGTAAACATGTAATTGTAAATTCATTACATTCGAAAGTTCAAAACAGTGCTCTCAGTGAGAGTGGAAGGGGTGAGTGAAGTGAGTGGGACACGGTAAAGGTGTGGTGACATTTTAGTGGCATCATTTCGCAATTAAGAAGCCTTTACACTCAAATCAATTAGCAAAGGTTCCAAATAATCATCACACATAGAGGGCGAGGCACCATCTCATCAGGATAGGGGGGGGGGAGAGCATCAATAAACGGTCGACGTCTGTGCCGTCTAAAAAGGGGCCATGGTACAGCTCCCACAGTTTATTTAAACGTTGTACTCGGAAAACGCTGTGGGCACATCCCTCATTCACGGGGATCACAAGTGCTCCTTAGCTTAGGACGGGACCGCAATGGCTAGATTCCCGTTCCAGCTGCGCACTGTATCCGAGTGAAGTCTTTATTGATGCTCTCCCCCCCCCCTATCCTGATGAAGACCCCAACATGAGGCTGAAAGCAACCCTTTAGCGTATTCCAGGGGTCGAAACGTAGAACTACGCTTTGCTTACTTCACACCATAGGACTGAAATAAGAGATGGTGCCTCGCCCTCTATGTGTGATGATTATTTGGAACCTTTGCTAATTGATTTGAGTGTAAAGGCTTCTTAATTGCGAAATGATGCCACTAAAATGTCACCACACCTTTACCGTGTCCCACTCACTTCACTCACCCCTTCCCCTCTCACTGAGAGCACTGTTTTGAACTTTCGAATGTAATGAATTTACAATTACATGTTTACTATGTCGTTATAATGAATTTTTGGCAGCAATTGGATTGAAACTTTGCTAAAATAAATGCCAAAATATTTTGAATTGAATTGTCTGAATCAAATATTCTTCAGTTAAATTCACAACGAAGCTATTGATTGTGTGAACATTGATTATTTGAATAATTGGCTTTCTATAAGCCCAATTGGAATTTTTCAACTCTGACCAACCCCATTTTCTGTAATGCTTCACTGACCCAGGTCTGGAGTTCGTAAGGGCTAACCCCTTTTTGTACTCACGAGATCCAGACTGGGGCCTCTCAGGACAGGAAAGAAATATTCCTTCCTAGTTGTAGATTTGCTGTGAAACTGCAGCAGCCCATAATTGTGAAGCACACGCTCGAGGGAAACAAAGTGTCTACATTGTAAATAAACCAAATATACATAGCTTCATGTTGTTAAATAACTAAAAAAAACTAAGATATCTGTGTTTGTTGTAGGAAAAATGGCCACATAAAATGCCGCAAAATGGCGGCTAAATTTCCATATTTGTGCCGCTAAATTTCCATTTTTGTGCCGCTAAATTTGCTAATCCATGCCGCTATATCCTGGGGGGTCTGCTTAAGGTTAGTTGCACTTAGAATTAGGACGATGTCAAAGTACAACAAGAGTTAACCACAACACCTTTACACATTTGGTACACATAAAATTAACTTGTATAAGGTTTTTCAAGAGTGTCGACTGCGTTTCGATCTGCTTCAACAGATATGCGGATCATCATCAGGACATAATTACAATGCCTAAAGGTAGCAAGCCTCAATTGCCAGGGGAAGCAAGGGAGGGAAAATAAAAACATTTCAGGAGTTAGGATTTTCTTACAGTAAGTACAATTAAGCATAGAAGGTGAGAAAAAGCTGCATGCATAGGCATAAGGTCAAGAGAGTCATTGATCAACAATTGGATGTCCGAAGAACCGTCAAGCACTAAGAGCCAGTGTCATGGAGTGAATAGTACATCCAAGAGACCAGGGGTAATGATTATTACTAGAAAGGTACAAGGACTTCTAGCGACCAGGGTGCCTGGAAAAACAATGCTGGTGGTATGTAAGGGTTAAGAAGGAGCGATATCATCACAGCAAGTCTACTAAAGGATTGGCAAAAGCAACGAGAGGTATGGTCTATAATTAAAATTAGGAAAATCTGGAGAAGTTCGAGGGAGTAATAAAACACGTCCAAGGTACATACGTGTGACAGTAAGGGTGACATGTAAAGGTATCAGAGAGAACGACGTTGAAAGAGGTGCACTAGAGAGCGGCTCGGAATTGAATTAATTCCAGCGCGTGTCGGACAAGAACACTCGCCCTTCAATTTTACCCCCCACGAAGGACCACTTGCAAATCTCTTACACACCGAGTGGGTTGTCCGCATCTATCCGGACTGTATACATTCCTTGGAACTACCCGGGACTGCCGCCACATTGAATTGGTAAGCCAGTATGACTTTCACCTTCTATACCTTCTGAGTCGCTCTCTAATGCAACTCTTTCTGATACCTATTGGCTTTGCCATTGCTCTTGTCGTAATCACACCCAATCAGGAACAAAGAATTTACTCAAAACAGGCACACATATGGAGACCAAAATTAGGGTAGTACTAGAAACACCATCAGCAAGTCACCGAGTTAATGCTGAGCCAGGCAGCAATGGCAGATCTCCCCCATGGATTTTGGCAAATTTCGAGAAATTGTGCCAGTTCAAGAACCACGTTAGATTCTGCCCAGACAGTCACTTTGTGGCTCAGCTGTGACCATTACAAAGCAGTGGCATCATCGTGAGTGTGCGATTCAGAGCTTTGTAACCTGCAGTTTAGTCACCTAGTGGCCGCAAGGAAGAGGGCTGGGGGGCGGGGGGAAGAGAGGTGTATTCAGTTCCTGTGTGCACTGTCTGCAGAAGACTGCACGCTACGGTTTGCCAGGAGCCTAAGCGAAATTTGGGCAGGGCAGTTGAGTCCAGGATACACAGTTATGGGGAAGGGCGATAGCAGTACTGCCCAAAATTGTAAAAACGTTCTCACAGTGCATAAATCAGTGCCGCTCGCTTGCCTTACACGGGGATACTTTGCTGCTGTTTGTTTTACCAGGATTTTAAGACTTTTTATGACCTTGGGTGTTCCTGCCTCCTGATCCACGAGGACCGCCGGGACTCACCGCTGCTACTGCCGGGCCGGGACTGCGAGACCCAGGGTGCCTAGCGCGTTAACACCTTAGCGCACCTGGTGTCTCTTCCCGTCCCAGCTTCTCAGGCTCACGGATATTTAAGTCTCGCGACCCCCGCTCCGCGGGAGCCGCTCGCTTGCCTTACACGGGGATACTTTGCTGCTGTTTGTTTTACCAGGATTTTAAGACTTTTTATGACCTTGGGTGTTCCTGCCTCCTGATCCACGAGGACCGCCGGGACTCACCGCTGCTACTGCCGGGCCGGGACTGCGAGACCCAGGGTGCCTAGCGCGTTAACACCTTAGCGCACCTGGTGTCTCTTCCCGTCCCAGCTTCTCAGGCTCACGGATATTTAAGTCTCGCGGCCCCCGCTCCGCGGGAGCCGCTCGCTTGCCTTACACGGGGATACTTTGCTGCTGTTTGTTTTACCAGGATTTTAAGACTTTTTATGACCTTGGGTGTTCCTGCCTCCTGATCCACGAGGACCGCCGGGACTCACCGCTGCTACTGCCGGGCCGGGACTGCGAGACCCAGGGTGCCTAGCGCATTAACACCTTAGCGCACCTGGTGTCTCTTCCCGCCCCCAGCTTCCCTATTTAAACATTTGGGTGACCGCGCACGCGGGACGCGCGCGGGACCGAGCCCGGGCAAAGGGCGGGCCCTCTGAGGCCCTCCGAGGACCGAAAGGACTGGACTGGGTACAACCCCTTGCAAGTTTTATTAATTGATTATCGTTGTTGTTATTGACGTGTTATATTCTCGTATGGGATGTTATTGATTAGTTTTTAGCACCACTAAGTGTACCAGTTTTTAATTTAGTTATACATAACACTTTAGGGGTTGTTAACTAAGCATTTGTTCGTCTACTTTTTGATTACAGTACCCCTTGATAGTTACTTGTTGGCGTAATACTATGTCTTCACGAAAAACCCGAAGCCAGGCGGTGGCGGGGATAAAGAATGTAAAAACCAAAAAACTTACCAATACTTTGGATAGCTTTATCCTTCGCACCAACACCCTAATTGATGAGGGCATTATATTGATGGAACGGAGGGTTTCTCAAGATTTGCTCCAGGCCAAAAGATCGTCATTGGGTAATATAGCCTTGGCTTGTACTCCGATTAAACATTTGAGCTTATCTGATATGCCCCAATTGTCAACCACTCATGTGACCCCTATATCAGTTGTGGCCCAGTCTCAATGTACAAATATACTCCCGGTACCCACACTTCCAGTACCCTCAACTGAGTCCGTCACCCTCACTACTCCAGTGGTTACCTCTGCTATTATACACACAGACCCTTCACAGTTGGAAGGGCTCCCTGTAGAAGGTATAACATCCTCCCCAAAACCATCTGTTATAGAGGTGTCTAGTGAAATTGTAGTAAATCAGAATACTTTGCCTTGTACGGGGAATTCAGTTTGTGTGGGTAATGGTTTACAGGAGGGAGGGATAAGTGTGGATGCCCCAGTTGACACTGTCAGGCCACATCGTGTATCCCACCCCCTGCCTCTAGAGTTACCTGACGTAACTGCATCCGATACAAGCTTGGCTAGCATTCTTGATAATGGCAGTCCTGATGAATCTGTAGAGAGTGAAGAGGATGCGGATGCGCCCTTCTTTGATTCTCTAGCGGCCCTTATTAGGTCCTTGCTTTTGCCCTTGGAAACTAGACTCCAGGGTATAGAACATCAACTCGGAATTATATCCAAGGACCTGAATTGTAAGGGGGAAAAAGCAACTCAAATAATGCAGAAGACTACCCCCGGTACATCAGGAACCCCACTGCCATTGGTCAAGAACCCTTTATTAGCACCCAATCAGCTAACCAAGACCTGTCCCACCGTTCCAACTGTGCAGAAGGTTG
Organism: Lissotriton helveticus; assembly: GCF_964261635.1. Classification (NCBI taxonomy): domain Eukaryota; kingdom Metazoa; phylum Chordata; class Amphibia; order Caudata; family Salamandridae; genus Lissotriton; species Lissotriton helveticus. The sequence goes on from NC_136070.1 coordinate 811,257,922, forward strand.
GTAAAGTGGTTACTAAACAAGTTTCTGCAGACGTTAGTAAACCTGTGGAAAAATCTAGTTCTACCGCTTTAAGCGCTGTCCCTCCTCCTCCCCCGGTGAAGACACCAAGGGTACGGCGGAATATTAGTTTACCATCAGACGCCTGCCCATTTGTGATAGTGCTAACGGGTGTCCCTGAGCTTACACCAGACATCACCGAAACATTTTGGGGCCTTAAAAACAAAGTTTGCCACTGGTTGGATAGGAATTTCCCACCCCCTCCCAATCTCAATAAAAATATTCTTATGGTAGAGAGAGCACCATGGGTAGGAGAGAAAAAGAAACATCTCAAAGGAGACTGTGTGGTGATTACATTTGAAGACCCTTGCATAGTAGAGTTTATTTGCTCTGGGCATTGCCGTAACAATGACTCGGAGATCCTTGTTAAACCCCTGTCATACTTCTATATGCCCGTGGGGAACCACGATAACAGATGGAGTTGGCTAAGGGTTACCACGCACGAAAATGGTCGGAGGAGACCTGAAACCCAAGGGAACCAACGCTCCAATAATTGGGGAGGGGCTGCAAATGGAGACTGGCAAGAAGTCCGAAGAGGGAGAGGTAGACCATACAATGGTGGAAATAGGTTTAAGGAGGGATGGTTGGGCCCACAGCTGGATTACCCTATCCAATGTTACAATCGTTTCAATGGCCTGGAGGAAGTCGATTGACTTACTAACAGGCCTATTGAGCGATTGGGTAGTCGGGTGGTGCAGGTTCTACCTGGAGATCAAGTAAAACCGCCTGTAGACAGAGTGGCTATTGCAGGTTCTACCAGTAAAGGTATAGATATTATTGAACCCTCGTTTGCAGTTGGTAACTGTGTGCTAGATATAGCTACTATAGGACAAATGGAATCAGAGGCACCGGGTCCTTTTATTAATATTTTATCATGGAACATTGCAGGTTTAAAGAAAAATTTAGCAAACCCCGATTGGAACGTTTTTATTAACAACTTTGATATATGTATGTTTCAAGAGATGTGGTGCCCATCCCCCGAATACATAAATGGTTATTCTACCTTTTATGTTCCAGCTGTTTCATTGGGGAGAGGGCGCCCCTCCGGTGGGTTACATATCTGGGTGAAAATATCCCTGAACTGTAGTGTTATCTCGAACAAGTATGTTTCTAATGACATCTTACACATTACTTTAAAGAATTGTGCAGGGGGCTATAGTTATGAAATCTTCTGTATTTATGCTAGAGGCCTCCAGGGAGGGATTGCTTCACCGATATTGGAATTGTTGGATGTGAAGCTGTCAAACCTCCCGTCCAGATCTAAAATAATGGTCGGGGGGGATTTTAACTGCACATTCGAACCTTTAGATGTAGAAGAAGCATTGGGGCCCAATGTAGCGGTAGGTAGACAGTTCATACCACCATTAAATCTTAGCCCAATTAAGAAATGGTCATCGAGAGTTATTCAGTTGAATGCCTTGGTGTTAGATCATAATTTATGGGCTCTTAATGGCCGTACAAAGTCAGATCGCGAAGGAGCGATGACCTTTAATAGGTTGGGGTGCCCCTCTCGTATCGACTACATCCTCTTAGATGAACATTCCTGGCCCGATGTAATTGACATGGAGGTCAGGGAGTCTTCCTATAGCGACCACAACCCCTTATGTTTGCAATTTCGGTGGGTAAGTGGCCGCGATCTTAGTCAGAAAACAGAGTTGATAACTAAAGAAGTTTTCCCTGTAAATAATAACCGGAAGCTTAAATGGAATGTGGTCAAATGTGATGAGGGGAAGCTCCAAAATATTAGGGATTTGGTATCCAAAGAAACTAGTAGATTGACTGCTTTAGTCTCCTCGTCAGTTAATCTAGCCGATCCCAGCTTGTCGGTCTCCTATAACAATTTAATAAGTAAATTGGGAGCCCACTTTTGTAAGAAGCCATTGGCAAAATCCCGCTCTAATGGTATTAAACCCAAAAGTAATCCGTGGTACACGATTAATTGTAGAACTAAAAGGAAAGCAATTACTAAAGCAATATGAAGTAAGGATTCTGTGGCCGTCCGGTCGGCCAGGAAAGATTATTTAAGTAGTATAAAATCTGCAAAAAGAGATTGGGAGGAAGAGCACTGGCAGCAGCTGAAGGAAGCAGCATGTGGGAAAAATACTGTTATATTCTGGAAACTAATTAATGTTCTAGATAGAAAGGGAGCAGGACCCATTTTAAATCATATTACTGAACAGGAATGGTATTCCCATTTTTTAAAATTGTACTGTGAGGATAGCTTGATACCTCTATCAGCTACTATCCCCGAAAGCACGCCATGTGAAAATTTGATCCCCAACATAGACTTATTTTCCCAGAGTGAAGTATTAGATGCCATCTCTAAATTACTGCCTGGGAAGGCCCCAGGCCAAGATGGTCTTCCAGGGGATATGTTAAAGTACGAACCAAATGTGTGGGCTAAGTATATATCAAGTCTGATGAATTTGATTCAGTCTGGTCACTCTGTTCCTGATACCTGGAAAGGTGCTGAGGTGATAACCATTTACAACAAGCATTTACAATGCAATGGTTTTGCCTTTGTTAAAGTTAGAGCTATTGGCATTGCTCTTGACATTATTTTTATTTATGTTTTTTAACATAAATAAATGGCATGGTCATTTACAATGCCACTAGCTTTATCTCTCGCAAATGACACACAAACACCCACATCAGAATTTGCAAGCAAGTAAAAAACCATGCACCCGTAAATAGCAGAGGGAAGAGTCTTCTACTGGGACACCCAAAGATCAAAGACACGGAAGCGGGAGGGGGGGGGGCGGGAAAGACACGAAAGCGGGAGGGGGGGGCGGAAAAGACACGAAAGCGGGATTGGGGCAAGTTTTACAGAACTTTGCCAGCAATAACAATAGCAACTATTATGAACAATGACAAACTGGGCATACAGATATCAGTTTTACAGACATCAGGATGTTTAATACCAGGAAATCTGAGGTGTCGGAAAGCTCTCCAACGTACCCCCTTTTTAGACTCGTTGAAAACTCTTAAAACTGACGATTGCTGCCCGGATCCAAGGAAGATACCTACCTAACAGACAAACACGCGACGCAGATAATAGCAAGGCTGAACCAGTCTCACACCCTTTAAAACAAAGACCTCAAAGTATTACACCACTGGAGCTCGCGAAAATGCAGGGCCCATTACATCACATCAGAATTTGCAAGCAAGTAAAAAACCATGCACCCGTAAATAGCAGAGGGAAGAGTCTTCTACTGGGACACCCAAAGATCAAAGACACGGAAGCGGGAGGGGGGGGGCGGAAAGACACGAAAGCGGGAGGGGGGGGGGAAGACACGAAAGCGGGAGGGGGGGCGGGAAAGGAACGGAAGCGGGAGGGGGGCGCGGGAAAGGAACGGAAGCGGGAGGGGGGCGCGGGAAAGGAACGGAAGCGGGAGGGGGCGGGAAAGGAACGGAAGCGGGAGGGGGGGGCGGGAAAGGAACGGCCAGCGGGGGGGGGGGGGGGGAGGAGGGAGTTTAAAAGTCTTGGTTTACTTACGAATGTTTCCTCTGTTATATTTGGCGGCTCTGAAACACAGAAGTAAAAAAAAAAGTTTCAGCACTCACTGGTAAGAGAGACAGCTTGTGGAAAGAGTTCTGTGAGCCAAAGCAATATATCATTAATGTCCACCAGGGCACACGTGTGGCATGATAGATACCCTGAGCGTCAGAAAAGTGGACTCATTTTTTTCTTTTTTTAAAAGTGTTGAGCATGTTTCCATATAAGAGGGCATGCTTCTTACCGGTGGTCAGCCTTTTCCCCCTCATTGTCAGGTGGTAGCGGGGGCGGTGTTGTGCGCCCCTTCCTAATTTTCCGAGTGCCTGGAGGAGCTGTTCAGATTCCATTTCTTGGCACTACGCCACTTCGCACATCATGTAGGAAGCCCCCTGCGACAGCCCGTCCGAGGTGGTCTCCCAGCCGTCTCATTTACGCGGAAGCGTGGACTCGCGGTCGTGGGGCGCTGGGGGCGCTCAGCAGCACACCCTTCATTTGTGCAAGAGCGGGGAGTTAGACTGCCGTAACTTGCAGTCTGAGCGCGTCCTGCCTGCTGCCCCTGCCTTCCTGCCTGCGTGCTGCGCTACCAGGCAGGCCTCCGGGTTGCTATGGTGCTGCATACAATGCCATGAGAGAGCAGGGTTTCCCTCTCCCTGCACTAAGCAAACACGGCTACTCCTCCGGCCTGCCCGCGGCCCGCTCGTGTGAAAGCAGAGCCTCCTCGCGGTAACTGCGCATTCATTGTGAATCATGTTCAGCCGCCAGGGTTGTGTGGTGATGCGTGAAGGAACGGAAGCGGGAGGGGGGGCGGGAAAGGAACGGCCAGCGGGAGGGGGGTTGGGAAAGGAACGCCCAGCGGGAGGAGCGGGAAAGGAACGGCGGGTGCCATCGGGGCAGGAGGTGTATTGGTAGTCGCTGTTGGACAGGGGCATAGATGAGACAGTTGGTCCACAGGTTTGCAGGCCTTCACTTAAAGTTAGGATGTTTAATATAAACTAATCCATCAGAAAGGCGGTGGTCTTAGAGAACCCACCCGGAAGTCCTGGAGTTAAAATGTTACATCATAGGAACGCCAAGTTGAGCACAAGTTACTTAGTTCACTGCTAGGCAGAAGGGGAAGTTTAAAATGTGCCAATACGAAGTAGACAATGGGTTTGGAGGTTAAAGTAGTAGGGTTTGTATACAAGGGTGGGGGTTAGATGAGAGGGGTATGGAGAGCAGATTAGATGAGGGGGTATGGAAAGCAGATTATTGACGTATAGTGAGAGCTTAGTTCTGAAAGGCTGAGGCTGATTGTGTGATATGCACTTACTTAATAAGGCAGCCTTTGCCACACATATAGTGAGCCAGTGGTCTGATTCCATTTCCCCCAAAATCTGCGATGTCCTGCTTAGAATGCAAGAAATTAATTACATTCTGCAGAAAAGTCAAATGGTGCATATTCTTCTAAGAAATTGTGTTTTTGTAGTATCCTTTTTCCGAACTTAATTAATTTCGGTTTAGAATTCAAAAGAGCCGTGCAAGTAACGAGAGTGAATTATTTCAATGGCGCTGCTTGGAATCCCGCCTCGCAGTGACGGACGGTCAAGCGCCTAAACTGGGCCGGCCGCCATTCTTCGTTGGGAGCCCCGCACCTGAACGACCAACCTCCTACCCCTTCGAAATACTTTTACCAGCTTTGGCAAGCCGTTCTGCCTTGCGTGCTCATTTTTTCGAGATTATCCGTGCGGCTGAGTCGGTCAGCAGAAACCTTTGCAACCCCCGGCCCCTAATCCACTCTGTGGGATTAGGATCTGCGGGTAAAAGCCGCAACAAGCGGGCCAGCTGAACCACTTGACGTTCTCTTCTGCGAAGTTTGGCCTAAAAAATGAGGCCCTTGCAAAGCCGCGAGTCTTTAGACGCCTGGCCACCCTCTTTCCGAGCTGTGGCCTGTGGGAGAGAAAGAAAATGAATTAAAAACTCGACAGGGCGCCCCAAATCCCTTAAAAGACAGATTTACCAGGAACCCCTGGTTGTGCGCATGTGCCAGCCTACGCGTTCCTTTTCACTTTGTTAACCACCGTTTCTGAAACTCGCCGGGGGTTTGGGGTCTATTCCCGGCCATAGTAATCCGGGAATTAAACTAGAAATGAATGTGACCGTCTGCAACACAACCGGTGCTCATGTAAAGCGCCAGGATAGCTTCGGGGCGAGTTCGCGCTATAGGGGTAGGGGGGCGGAACGGCACAGACGACATGAGACGCGGGAGGTGGGCTCACGGACAGCGGGAGGGGGGAGGGAACGGCAGCACTCACCTCGACTTCCTCCTGCGGCGGTCGGCCGCGTAATGGGAAAAAGAAACAAATAAAAAAAAAAACGAAACTCCGCCCACCGCCGCGATGACGACATCGCAGAGGCGGAGAGGGAAAAAATAGCGGGAACGCCCCCGAATCTGGTCCGGCCTTTGACGGACAGATCCGGCTCCCAATGGCTAGCCTCCATTTATGGAGCTAGCCAATGGGAGGAGGGCGTGAGGAGGGGGCGGATACCCGACTCTACAGAGGAAAACATTAGATTTTGCTGGCGCATGCGTACTTCGTACGCATTGCCGAGGCAAAACCTAAAAAGGGTGAAAGGGATGACCCCGCCAATTACAGACCGATAAGTCTGATAGACATTATTCAGAAGGTGGTTGGAAGGGTGATCATAAATCGCACAGAGTCTTGGCTTGTGGATAAAGGCATTTTGTCCCATCTTCAGGCCGGGTTTAGATGTAACATAGGTGCTATAGATCAGGTCTTCAGATTTTGTGCAGTCTGTTGGAAGTCAGTGTTAATTACTAAGGGCAGTCTATACCTGGCTTTCATAGACTTGAAGACAGCATTTGATGTCATCCCACGGGCCAAGCTCTGGTCGGTCTTATCCGATATGGGTTTCCCTAGTTACCTCCTACAATTCATTATTAAACTCCATGAAGGGAATTATGCTAGGATTCGCTGGGGAACCCAGGGCCAACTGACTGAGAAGATTCCGGTAAATAGGGGAGTGAGACAAGGGTGTGTGATGGCTCCAACCTTGTTCTCCCTCTTTATCAATGGGGTGGTAGACCATTTGAGGGAGGACCCTGCTGATGCCCCCGTCCTTGTAGGAGAGAAAACACCTACTCTCCTCTTTGCCGATGACACCCTTCTCATGTCAAAATCCCCCATGGGTTTACAAAAACTGCTTGATCGTTTTTGCAATTTTTGTAAAGATAGGGGGTTGTCAATAAATACTTCGAAAACAAAGTTGATGGTGCTGCCTGCCAAAAAGAAACACAGGAGGGTAAACATCTTGTTGAATGGCACTTCGCTGGAGGTGGTAGAAGAATTTGATTACCTCGGAGTGAGACTTTGTAATAATTTGAGTTGGTCTGCACATATCGCTAAAATGGTTTTAAACCTCAAAAGGGTATCAGGAGTGATTTCTAAGAACCAGCGACGATCCATTAGTAGACCCATAGCTCCTACCCTGGCAGTCTATGAAGGGAAAGCATTGGCAGCGGCAGTTTATGGTTCAGAACTTTGGGGGGCGGAAAATACAAAAGCTTTAGTAGTGGCGGAAAATACATTTATTAGAGATATGGTTTCGCTACCCTTATCGTCCCCCTTGAAACCTTTATTTTTAGACTTGGGTAAAAAAATCGATTTCTGATCTGGTGCAAATTCGCCCCTTGTTATTTTGGGTTCGTCTTAGAAGGACCCCTGAACTTTTTAACTATGCCCAGGTTTTGGATGAGTTGATTAGTTTGAATGTAGCCAATAAAATTAAATGGCTCAACAATTTAAAGAGGCTGGTGAAATCTATTGGTCTAGAAGAGTGTTGGATTTCACAAATGCCACCTTCAAAAACAATTGTTAAAAAACTTTACTGGGATTGGGTTGTTGCAAAAGAACTCAGGAATCCAAACTGGGGTCATTTAACTAGTACCTTCCTTGACCACAAGCCTCTTAGAAAGTTAGAGCCTTTTATGGATTTCATCCAGGTCCCTCGCGATAGAAAACTGTTTCTGAAATTCAGATATGGTGTTTTACCCCTTAACTCATTCAAAGAAGGATGGAAGGGATATAGAGGAACAGAGCTTAAATGTCCAGGTTGTTCCTGCCCGAAAGAATCACTGGGCCACTTCCTATTTGCATGTGCAGCTTACAAACAACCAAGAGAAAGGTGGTTAAAACCTGTTTGTAGGAATTTGGGGGTGAAGGACCACAGAATAGCCATGCGTATTATTCAAACTAATGTCATTCCAATGCATATGGTTTGCGGGGTGGCCAAATATGTGGCGAATGCTTGGTTCATCAGGTCAAAACTTTTACCCGATGTTTGAATTGTTTTCATGTATAGCTTATTTGTGTTCAATATATACGGGTTGGAATATGTTAAATGTATTTTGGATACTGTATATTGTACTTTTATGAAATTTGTTTCGAATAAAGTATTTCAAAGTTAAAAAAGCATAAATCATCATCGTACAATTGTATCAGGCATGGATTACAATGTGCAGACACTCAACTCGAGCAGTAGGGAAGAACAGTGGAGAGAAATTAGGAAGCAGACAATAGTGTAAACCATGAAAAGATGGGCGTGAGAACAAAAAACAGATAAAGGGAGAGTGTGGACAGACGGGTGTGGAAACCATATAAATTGGGTAAACAAGGAATGAGATGAGTGAAGAGAACTGGGAAAAGCAGATTTTGGAGTGCAAGAAAGGAAAATGATGCGAGTGGAAGGGGGGGGGGAGAAAAGCTGACCTAGAGGCTAAAGTAAAAGGGGAAAGAGAAGAAATTGGAAGGGAAAGAGAAAAGCAATTGGTGAGGGGAGAGTAAAGAGTAGGCAGAAACAGGCAGTGCATGAAAAGAGAATGGAGAAGAGGAAAGGAGGGAGGTGAGAAGTAGATGAGGAAAAGCAACTAGTGAGGAAGAGCGAGAAAGTGTACACCTCTGCCTCCTAATGTATACAGTGATACAATATCTAAATATGAGGAATGACAACTATCTTTCCTGGGCCAGTCTGATCTCATGTAAAGCTCTGCTGACCAAGAAACACAATAGTGATTCTTTCATTGTGCCATTAAATACTGTTTTTGTCATCACAATAGTTATTCCGGATTAGGAAAAATAAAGCGTCAGTCATACCATCAAGATTAAGTTTTACTGGAGAACCACATTCTGACATTTCATGACACATAACATGACCAGGCTGTGAGACAAAAACTCCCACTGCCACCTCTTTCGAAATTAAGTGCCACATTCAACCACTTTCAGATAGGGTCCCACAAACACACTTTTAAATTAATAAAGCATGAAATTCAACTGAGCTTGCCCCCCTGGTGTTGAGCGGTGAGCTCTCACACATCGCTCAATAGAGGTGGGCGAGCCACTAACAGCTCAGGGTGAAGTCCTCTTGGAACCCCGAACCTCAATGGCCTGAGCTTTCACAGGACATGTGGTATAGTGGCTAGAGATGCACATGGGGAACTCGCAGCGGCGTAGCCAATGAGTCATGAGGCAAGTGCCCCCCGCCCCCCCCCCAGCTGCTGTTTAAATTGTACTATAAAGAAATAATCACTCAAAATAAACAAGTTCGAATTTTCACAGCATCAGAATAATCAAACAGGAGACGCATACAAGACGAGTCATTCACAATACTTGTTGCATCAGAACACTTCCCAACTTCAAACCTCCAGGGCGTCAGAATACTGAAAAACAACTCACTGCACCACAGGGGTCACAACCAATGGAGAGCTACTACATCTGGACACTAGCAACACAGCACTCAAAAGGTGGAAACGAACATCAAAACTCCGGAGGTAAAACACGTCCACCCTTAACCTCTATGCAGTCGTTCCAGTGCCTTTTTACAGGCTCCAAAGTCAAACATCAAAGTGCCCGTAGTAGCGCCTAAATGCACACTAATTTGAAACGTAAGCCATTTACAAGAAAATATACTCCGAAACAAACAAATGCACTCTGATGGTTATACACACACAGTTCGCACACTCGAAACAAGTATTTCTTTTTAAGTGTGCAACAAGTCGCACAAACTGTAACAAAAGCATGTGCGCAAATGTGTACATACTTTTTTAGTAAACATAAATCCTCGCGCACAAAAACACGGTCTCCATACTGTAGGAGCTTCCCAGAATCACACTAGCATGCACACACAACTTTATACTTCTGTATTGTACAGAAAACTCCACCGTTGTTACTAGTGTGCATTTTTTGTTGTGCCGTGTACTAGCATGCATGTAAAACGGTTGTACGCAAAGTCCAGAATGAAGATATGTTCTTTGGTCTGATCAGAACCCCCTACATATATTCAACTTCACCTACACGCATGTGCCCAAACATGTATAGCATATGCACTTGTACTAACAGTTAGCCAGTTTTGTACTTAGACATACCTTAGTAACGGACTCATAGCGCTGCAGATAATTACCAGGAAAATGCAGTGAGGGGACTAGTCAGATCCCGACGCAGTGACACGTACAAATAAACCAAGCCATGGCCACTTAAAAATAAAAAAAGCCTATATGAACCCGAGCCCAGGTGAGTTTTCCACACCTACCACACTACCTTTTGTACAACCCTAAATTCATTGTGGTCTGCTATGTTGGGAGGTGTAGTCACATCTCAGTGCTCACAAAGAATGAAATAGTGTTAAGTAAAAGAACGCATTGATGTGGTAAGCAGAGTCTGCACAGAACTAGTTTGCTTCGCTTTGCTCTTTCAAGCAGGTTAACTGTCCAAAACATCAACAGAACTAGCTCCCTTTTACAAACTCGATTTCCCTATCCAGCGTGAAAGGAAAGGTTATTTTACCTGTCTAAAACGGACCTGCACTTAGAAAAGCACCCATTTGACCAGAATCACTAAATTAATTAACGAAAAAATAAATGTTAAGAAAATGTCATCTGCAACGGATTTTACCCTTCAAAAGTTACTGCTACACTATACACCAGCAACTTCAACTGTCCCTGCGAGAATTTAGACCTGTACACATGACTACATTTTTACACATTTACAGTTTGAGCCGTTTGTTTGTGTCCCGTTGAGGATTTCAAAAACAACTCCTTTAATCCAACAGCAGAAGCCAAAAATCTCCATCCAAAACAGAAATCAATAATTAACCGGATCGTCCTCCTAGAGATGATAATCTGATCTCCGCGTGCTTAGCTTATAAAATATTTTCTCAACCACGCACTCAAGGTCTGTCTGCGTGCAGAAAACGAAAAGCAGGAGAAACGCCATACCCACACTTTAAAAGACCACAATGTCTCTCCACCATCTCCCTCTCTCGCAGTTTGCAGCGTAGCCCAAACGGGGAGGCTTTGCAGGTAAGGTAACTTCCGGTGCAACCAGAAGTGCGTAAGAGTCATGCTTGTCAACCAGCTCTTAGTTCCGGCGCCACCGGAAGTGCGTAGAGACCAGCTTTTTTTTCTTTCTTCAATTTTAATAGCGCGAACTCGACCCGAAGCGAAGGTATCGGAGAGCTTTTCAAGAGCACCAAGTGGATACGGATGTTTTTTTTAGGCACGGGGAGCTTAAATAATATGCCCAGAATCAGAGAATGTTTGAGCCGACGCCGAGACTCGAACTCGGTTCCCCCGCTTCAAAGTCGGCCTCTCTAGCCGTTAACAACCAGCTCTCGTTTTGTGGTCGAATTGATGCAGGAAAATCGAAAACAGAGGCATCAAAGGCAAATGAACTACTAATGGGGAAAAGTTAAATGTTTGATTGGTGCAGAAAATCAGAAGTTTGCCTGGAAGCACCTTCAACAGGCTTATTTTCGTGCCGTGCATTGCATTCTGGTACATGCAGTTGTATAGATTCATCCTAGGACCTGAACATAAACACCCACTGAAAAAAACAAGAACAGCGCAGAGTGAAATAACTTCTGACTTGCCGTAAATAAATTATACAAACGGTCCGTCATTTCAGCCTGACGTCCATTGTCCGTTATTGATCTGATAGCGGACATCATTTGTCCGTAAGTTGGGCACTTTCTTTTTACGGCCTTCTGGTTCCTTATGCAGCTGGCAACTAATGTTGCGAGTATCCCAACTGGCTTTCAGTGCAGCGTCAAAGATTTTAAGCACTGAATGCATTTAATAGATATTTTAACAGTACACATTAACATTGTAAGACATTTGAAAAGCTCTAGCTTGTTCCATTTGCTCCTTTTTTTGTTTGTCTGGCTTTTATTACAGGTTTACATTTTTTACTATTCCCGTCTCAATAGGACACTTCGATTTTTACTTACATAGCAGATTAATGTTCATTTAAATTGAGCAGTTCATGTTTCAATCATTACTGTTTTAGGTAGATGTATGTTGAATGATAGACGAACAGAGGGACATCTAGATGGGTAGGTAGATGGACTGATGAACGGAGATTGTAAATGGGAGGATGGGTGAATAGTTAGTTTCATTGGTCGAGAGGAGAAAAAATGGCTCTGGATGGATCTTGATGGGTTGATAAATAAATGGATGGAGAGACGGACGGATAGATGGATGGGACAAGTGATGTGAATGAATATGTGTAAGTGGAAGAATGTTTGTGGGTGGACCGATGGACGAATGGGTGGCTTTTAGGTGCTTAGATGGATGAATGGATTGATGGGTGCTTGGATCTTGGTGAGAGAGTGGATGGTGGATCCTGCTTGCTTCATTGATGGATAGACAATGGGTGCCTGTATGGATAAATGTGTAAATGGATGTTGGTGGGTTAATAACATAGCTGCAAAGTTTTCAATTTGGCCCAGTGTTACATTTTCTGTTTTTAGATTACCTATGTGTGACATTTACTGCATTTTGTGTGACACTTTGAGTGACATTTTACTGGAGCAGAGGGGAAAACAGAATGGTGGGGATAGAGAAAGAGCAGGTGGCACAAGTAGAGGGGGGATAAAGATTTAGTAAAAGAGACCAGAGACACACAGGGGCTGAAAGTGAAATTGGGAAAGAGCTGGGTGGGCATGAAGGCAAGGGTCAGAAGGAGGATCACTGTTGTTAAAGTCTAGGCCCATTTACACCATTTTCTCCAAAGGGGACTGTTGCAATGTAGTAAATGTATTTTGTAAGGTAAGAAAGTCCAGTAGACGTTGGTATTCTTAAGTTGGTATTTATTAGTTAAAATTAGGTAAATATAAGGTAATAAGGAATAAGGAAGGAGGCCCCACCGGGAGCAGCATCCAGCTGCTCAGCCCACTCAATCAAACTGACCACACATTCAAATCATGCACACAGTAACATTCCAATGACATCACACATACACAGGCTGAGCAGCAGGGAAGGAGATGATCAGGATATAACATATCTCCCTCTTTTAAAACAATGAAAAACAAAAGAGATAAAGTGAAACTAATTATAGTTTGTCCTGATGGTGACAAAATCAGGATTACGAATAAGTAGTACATAGAAAATGATTAACTGTAAATAATATCATGAAATGAGCAGTCAACATAGAAAATGAGTAACTGTATCATGAAATGAGCAGTCAACATAGAAAATGAATAACTGTAAGTAATATTATGAAATGGCAATATATCATCATGAAAGATGAAAAGAGGAATAATATCTTCTCGCACAAAATCAGAGAGTAATCACATAGAACCATCCCCCATCTCAAATAAAAACCCAAAATATCACCATTCATGGCAGTTGGCCAGACTGTTACGAAAAGTAATAAAAGGGAAATAAACTAAACAAGATGGCGTCCCAATAGAATAACCAATTTAGGATGTAGGAGTTACTACGCTATTTGAAACATACTTAAATAAAGTAAAAAGAACAAAGCGCATAACACCTAATGTATGGGTACATGGCTACCTAACGACTCTCTGTAACTGAACACTTCTTATTGAAAAGAGCACTTGCGTGGTTCAGCAAAATAAAACATGAATAAACTTAACTGAGGACTCTGCAGCCTCATATAATTTGATCACAAAGAAATGGAGCACCTCAAACCATGAGCATGTATGTGGCTCCGCAACATATGCATCATAAAATTCCAAACTGGAGAACTAAACTTCAGAAAATACAGGAGCGCCTCAAACAATGAGCACCTATGTGGCTCCGCAATAAATCTAAAATACGCACTAGCATTGAACTCCTCAAAGTACATCAAAATACACACTAGCATTGAACTCCTCAAAGTTCTAGAATATACACACTAACATTGAACTCTTCAAAGTTCAGCAATAAATGTAGACTTTGCACAACTAATCGTAGTAAAGTGTGAACTCCTCTATTTAAAATAGAGCACTATTAATTAAGTGGTTCATCAAAATTAGTATATATGAATATCAACAACTAAATGAACACCTCAAATTAATTGAGCATAATTGTGGTTCATTTCCATAAATAAATTCAAACATTGCCACAACTCTGTATTTTAAAACTTGACCATTAAAATCGACCTTTAAAGTAAAGTGTACATAAATTAATTCATCAATTTCAGTAGATAACAGTTCCATAAATATTTCAGAACATAACATGTACATCAAAACATATATTATGTAGTAACTTGTAGAAAATAAGAAACTAAAATAATAAAGGTAGTCACCGTTGTCATGCTGGACGTTGTGAATTGTGAGACTTAAATAAATAAATAGTACCTTGTCTCTTGAAATATAAACGAAAACATTCCAGAAACTAGTAGGGTTTAAAACAAGTTAGCGTGTCAGTCGCTATGACACGATGATGTAAACGATGGCAGACACCCATAAAGAAAATCTTCATGTCAGAATTGCTGTTGGAATGAAAAGGCTCGTTCAGTACTACATCAGCGGATTAAATGTCTTTTATATCGGAAAATGCCTGAAAATTGACGATGGCATGCAGTAACTTTCACGCTGTTATGTCTTCGCCCGATGGTTCACAGTAAAGATGCGTTTGATTAAAGACGATGATTCATAGGCTGAGAAGATGTGCTTTAACAAAGGCGGTGAGTCATAGGCTGACATCACGGAAATAGAACACGAGGAGAGCTCCCTTTCGCCAACTCCTCAGAGCCTTCTGAAACGTCATCACACAGTGTGAAGTAGGGGAAGGGCAAGGATCGCTGTAAATCAACTGACAACTCAACCGTCATCTCCAAACAGGACGGTGAGTGTCAGAATTTTTAGTGAAAGGAATTGTTACAGTTCCGTAAAGTTGGGCGCGCTGGCAGCTGTTAAGTTGATCACGCTGGCACCCAATTACCTCTTAAACACTGCTCCGAATAACTATAATTGTTAATGAAAACGGAAGTCACAGAGTGAAAACAACATCGTAGTGTGTACACTTGCTTGTAGATGGTGAATTGAAAAGGTAGTTATTTTCCCATGAACGTAGCGCTCATTTGTTTCACAGCTGCAATTTACTTTTAAATAGTCCAGATATCTGTCACAATTATCTTCACAGGTTATGGATCAATTGAAAGCAGCCGCGCCGCCTCAATTAAAATGCTTAAAAGTTCATATCTTTGCCTTGAATTATAAATAGTTAGTTCACATCTTTGCCCTTATAGCAATAGATAGTCAATTAAAGTTGGGCTCTGAACATCTTGACGAAATATATTTAAGTTTTCCACTGTTTCTCTCTGACAACAGTCATAACTCGAAATTTTGATGCTCTTGCCAATAAATCTCCTAGTTTAAAATTTAATAATTTGCACAAAGACCAACGTTTGAAACATACCTTTATTGATGTTTCCTGTAGGCTGTCAGATGTGACATGACACCGGTGGGGCATCAAAAAGCGTTGCTTGTCTTCATTTAAAAACTTTTCTTCATATCTTGTAGTTCCATATTGTAAATTTAGTTCCTGCACACGTAGTTCATTCTCCCTCGTCGCCATTGTTGCAATGTAGTAAATGTATTTTGTAAGGTAAGAAAGTCCAGTAGACGTTGGTATTCTTAAGTTGGTATTTATTAGTTAAAATTAGGTAAATATAAGGTAATAAGGAATAAGGAAGGAGGCCCCACCGGGAGCAGCATCCAGCTGCTCAGCCCACTCAATCAAACTGACCACACATTCAAATCATGCACACAGTAACATTCCAATGACATCACACATACACAGGCTGAGCAGCAGGGAAGGAGATGATCAGGATATAACAGGGACAGTTCTCGAGGAGAGTGAGAAGTGAAAGGAAACAAATCACTAATTATTGTTCACAACCCAGTGCAACCAATGTGGCTACACCTTAATCCACTTGACTCTTTGATTTGAGTTTAATAATAAATTCAGAAACAGATCAATGTAGATTAATATCAGCAAAGTCGTATAAAAGTACAAAAAGATTAAAGTAAGTCCAAATCTCCTTAAGAGATGTACCCTGTATAGTACAAAGCAACCCTCATTGACCACTTTGAAAATTTGGGTATCACTGATAAAGTTCTTGACCTACTTCAGTCATTTTTAACAGATAGGTAGCACTCAGTTCGGTAGGGAAACTTTACGTCGAAGCCCTTTTCCCTCTCGTGTGGGGTCCCTCAGGGATCCTCCCCGAGTTCCCTTCTCTTCAATATTCATGTTATCAAACTCTCCTGTCTGATTAGATAATTCGGGTTTTAACCCACTTCGTATACAGACGATACACAGATTGTCGTTTCGGCATCAAACAAAGTAGAATTTAATACCTCTCAATTTCATGACTGTATGAGAGCAGTCAGTAACTGGATGAGTAAGCTCTGCCTTAAATTGAATTTGGAGAAAACCGAGGTCATTCTATTTGGCAACAAACCCCAATTCCGGAGCCGAGCATGCTGGTATACGGAGTTGGGAACTCTCCTCATCCCGGTCCAAAAAGTAAAAAATATGGGCATAGTCATTTACGAGAAATTGAATCTCAACAAACACATCCCTTCAGTCATCTCTTCTAGTTATAATACTTCGATAATAATTAAGAAGATTCTTCATGTTCATTCCCCTTACCTCTAGGAAAACAGTGATTTCACTTTTAATCCTTTCAAACCGGATTACTGTAATGGTCTATACGTTAAGGCCCTAAAACAGTACACCAGGAAACTGCAAAGTGTTCAAAATGCAGCAGCCAGACTTATTCTTGACTTGTACAAATTTCATTCTGTCTCAGCTTATATCAAAAAGCTGCATTGGCTCACAGGGACTAACCAAATCAAATGTAGGCGCTGTGTCTCACTTATAAAGCCTTACACGATTCCGGGACCCAGGTACCTTAGACAATCCCTCTCCTGGTACATTCCCAATCGAGATTTAAGATCTAAAATACATTAATGATCTTGCGCCCTAGATTTAAGAGGCTTAAATTGGGGGGGCAGCTGTTTCTCCTCTGAAGCTGCAGTGCTTTGGAACAGCTTGCCCATAAATATCAAAGCAGCTCCCACGTTACTGAATTTGAGGAAACTGGTTAAAACTTGGCTTTTTAATGCTTAGCCTCCTCTGCTCCTTTCACACCGTAACATCCCAACTCAGCGCCAAGACACCCTTGGGTAATCGTGCGCTTTAAAAGTTTACATAACATAACATATAGCTCTGAGTGCAGGTGTGTCTTTAAAACCATATCACATGGGGGACCATGTCTAGCTTTGTGTGCAAATAAATGGTTGTCTGACAATCATATGTGCTATATTGGAAATGCAACATATGTTTTTGAACTTTCCAGTAAATCAGAAAACTGGGTGGCATGGTAAGCCAGGCAGCCTCTGTGCTACCCTAATTTTGTGTTGCATCCGTAACACATCTCATGGCAGGATTCCAGACAGATTGAATGAATAAAGTTTATTGTGCAGGATAGGAAATAAAATAACGTGGCAGTTAGGAGCATTCTTCACATGTACATATGACTGTGAAGGATATTTAGGTGTGTAACCTGGTAATGGCGCTGATAACTTAAGTGTTAACAGAATGCTCCTGATTTCAGCCTTGCTATGCTGACATGTTGCCTGCTGTTCTCCAGGCTAGGTGAAGAGGAACCCCTTGAACCCAGACTTATGCCACGGGCAATGTGCCGGCCCAACGGTCATGAAATGACAGCACCATGAACTCATTACACCCAGCCAAATTCACCACCCGTACACCGCTCTCTATCACACAGACCTGTCAAGTGGTGCTAACCCAGTCCATAACAGTTGTGCCAAGCAACATGCAACACTGGATATAGTAATGCATACATGATACAACTGCAGCATCAGCACCAAGCCAATTTCAAACCACAAGATGTAACACTCAAGGCAGTATCATGCCACACATAATCACACTGTGACCAATGAAATGTCACACATAACCAAACTTATAGCTTGTCTTCTATAATTCTAGGACCGATGGAAGTGAGTCCGAGCTGTGATTTCCCAATTTTCTCAGACGTCTACATTAGATCCCACACCTCAAGCCAGTAGCATGGGTCAGGAATAATGCAAGCTCCCCTTTTGCTGCACATTGCACCAGTTGCTCCGGTTGTAAGCCACGCATTGAGGCCTATGAGTGTATATTACTGCATAAGTGCCAATGCGCTGTGCGTTCATCACACAGTGACAATTTTAGTACTGATGCATCCTAAACAACGACGCATTTGTTGAAAACGGGTAAAACACACTCAGGAAATTATGCAATGGGTGTGGCAGGCTGCATACTTGGAAGTGTGAAGTTACTTTCACTTTCACTTACTCTCTGTTAGTCTGTGCTGGGTGCTGGAGTCGAAGCGTGCCTGGGGGATAGAGAAATCATTAGCAGGTTAATCATTTCAATTTCAATTCACTATGACTCTTAAGAATCACAGACTAACAAACAAGATTAGTTGATTTATTACGAAGCCAAAAAAACTGGGCGTACAGGCACTTCAAGATGAGGATGTAGAAATACATCAGAAATAATACGAAGCCAAACCTGCATGTTAGAAACGGGATCCCCGGCTGGCCATAAATAAAACACATTAGATAAAACACACACTTTTACAATGTGCCAACAGGCACGGGCAGGATTTACAAGGGATTATGTACAGGACAGGGCCACCTGGACCACTGTCAGGGGTATGCACTTTTAGAACTAGCACTTGTAGAAATAATACTTTGTAGGAATAATATTCAGCACATAAAGCATATAATGACGGTAGCACCAAAATAGTACGTGTAGCACACAACCAGGAATTCCAGGTAAAGGGTAAATACCTCCTACGCAACCCTAACCACTTTAGAAAAATCACGCAGGGAACTAGGACCTTATTCCCAGGACCTATAGAAGGAAAACACCATCACCTAAGCATGTCACATTTAGCAAAGGGACCGAAGCATAAAACACATTGCACATGAGGCATCAAAACACATTCACCTAAGCAGGTCACTTTTAGCAAAGGGAAGGAAGCATAAATCAATCACCTAAGCAGGTCACTTTTAGCAAAGGGATCACATAAGCAAGTAAATCACAAATGCGCAGGGTGCACATAGGCACAACACTAGAACTGTCCCTCAGGCCAACTGGCCTCGCAAGGGCTGAAATGCTCTTAGTCCAAATGTCAGGCAAGCTGCGCAGGTAGCCAAGAACACAAGCCTAAACGTGGCAGTTGCCCACAAAGTGCTGGGCAACTGGTGCAAACAATGATGGGGCCAACGTTGGAGCCTCGTGGGCTCAAGAACACAGGATGGCCATCAAGAGCCTCTCTGGGGCTCTAAAACAAATAGGGGCGATGAGCCTCTCAGGGCTCGTGACACAAAGAACTGGCCCTCGAGCCTCTCTGGGCTCGTAAGAGCAAAATGGCACCCTGAGCCTCTCTGGGCTCGAAACACAATTGTGGGCGTGGGGAGCCTCGTGGGCTCGAAAACAGAAATGCCCCTGAGCCTCTCGGGCTCTCAAAGTAACTTGCCTCCACGAGCCTCTCTGGGCTCGTAAATCAAACTAGGCCGCCTGAGCCTCTCGTGGGCTCGCAAAACAGATGTGTCGCCTTGAGCCTCTGCGGCTCGTCAACCAATGGCGGCACTGGCGGTGGAGTCCCTCCTCGGGGGACTCTGCAACAAATGGGGCCCCACGGGCCTCTCAGCCCGAAGGCACTCTCACTGGAGGCGAGGGGCGGGCCCCGGCAATGTGCCCCGACGCCCCCCTCTCCTTCTCGTCACTCACCAGTTGTCTCGCTGGGGACTCCACTTCGGTCTCCCGGCTCCTCTGCTGGGCTCTCCCGGTACTCGGGGAGCCAGGCGGACGGCGGCACTTCTCTCTGGGACGGCGGGGCTCTCCTCCTGACCATGGAGCCCCGCCTGTACCCTCCGTCGCCTTCCTGCTCGCTGCGGGGCAGGACCTCCGGTCGGGCCACGCTTGGATTGGCCGGCCTGTCAACCACTTCCGGGTCGGCGCAGGCTGCGCGGCGGCCCGGCGGGGGAGACAACAAAGCAAATGCTGGGTGGGCACCGGCTCGGCTTGTAAATAAGTAGATCGAGGCAGGCACAAACACAACCAAAGAGGGGCAATGAGCGGCGCGGGCAGCCGCACCGAAAATCGGCAAAACGGGTCCAATGCCGGGTGGGCACCGGCTTTGACAAATAAAGCGCTACAAGCGAAACAGCGCGCTCTTAAGCGCCTGCAGCAGAACAAGGCACCAGCGCTAGGATGCCTGCGGGTAACTATCGCGCTCTATAAAAACCACTCCAATCCAATCCAAGGCGCTCCCAGGCGCTAGGGGCAAGAATAAAGCGCTCACAGCGCTATGGGCCAAAAGCAAAGCTCCAGCAAGGTTCTGGAGGCAGGCAGGGGGGCAAGGCTGGGCCCAGAGCCAGCTCACTGGGCCTCCAGGCAGGGAGGCACTCCAAGTGGCGGTCCTCCTGGCCCCAGCAACAGCAGCAGCCCCCTCTGGTAGGATCCTGGAAGAGAACAACTTATAAGGGGACACAGCCCCTTCTTATACTGAACAATCCTTTGTCTCAGGGTGCAGGGTGGGGGAGAAACCAGTCGCAGCTGGTTTTGGAGCACCCTTGATGGCTCAACCACCCCTTTCATTCACTAGGGAGGCTAGGGTCGTTAGACGCACCACAGGGGGCGAAGCCAGCATTGTGTGGGGGAAGTCCAGCCCCATTCAGGAACCAGGTGCAGCCCTCCCTCACATCACTCAGGGTGATCTCTCCACTCACTCCTGGGCAGACCCATCCAGACTTCCTGGAGCCAGGCTGGCCAGCCAGCTCCAGCCAATCACGCTCTAGCACCCTCACTGTACCCACACATCAATGTCTAGAAGTGGCACTTCCCCACTAGACACATACAAGCCGCACATACCATTGCGCAGCATTCACTCTCACGAGTTCGCACATACCAAATTCGAGCCTGCACTCCCCACACATCAGGAACTAACATGGACACACACATTCCCCATGCATTCCTATGGGAGGGCAGGCCAGCCACACTACACGCACGCACTTTACCCTGGGACATAGGGAAAAAGTGCGCAGAGACCCAAAAATCACTAACACAGATCACATACTAAAAGCAAAAAGATTAGGGGTGAACCTGCCAGAAGGGCCAAGTCCAACACTGCAGATGAAATTAAGGCGGTGCAACATGCACAGAATGATTAGTTCGAGAATCAGGATAGAAAAGATTACAGAGCGAACATCCAAGTTCCTCTGCATCAAAAGTTTGTGGCAATAAAGCATTAATCTGTCCTTACACTGGCACTAACGTAGGTCAAGCATCTTTCTAAGATGCTCTCTCCCTCACGCAGCAAGACAAAATCCCCGGCTACTTTCCCTAGTTACGATACATCAATAGCACAGGTGGTATCCTAGGATCCTTCGCGAGTCAAGCCATCCAGTCAGGCCACCTCCTCATAGGTACTTTTCCAGTGGGCAACAATGCTCCTGAGCTTAGTGAGATGACCTTTATTCCTAGGCTCTCTCCAATGAGAAAGTACAACAGTTCTCCACTATTAGTATAAACGCTCAATGTATCCCCTTCTCTCCTTGCCTAACTCCTAAAACAAACACATCATTCTAGCTAACAAAGATGATTGTTACACCTGCAACAGAAAAGTAAGAGCAGAATCCAGTGTTACGTGAAATTCCACTAATAAATCTACTGTGAGAATTTTCATGGAAAATGCATTTCAGGCCTACAGAATTCGACTAACATAAGAAAGATGTCACATAGATATTACAAAATTGCATATAAAATAAACACTCTTTACTGAGTACTTCTAAGTTAAGACGTTGCATAAGCACATTGAATACATGAATAATTGCCAGCTGTATACACTAATTCTGCACTTTAATGATTTCAGCTAGTTTCATCTAGTTTCTACATTGATTTCTTCACATTTACATTGAAATGTCCCACATACACCTCTATTCACATTATTATAATTCATGTTAGATCAGGTTAATACAACAAAAGGATATGTGTGGGTGCCGACTACTCGTGATTATGAGGCACCCCTACAAATGAAAAATGAATTCTGCGCTACATCAGTCCACCCCCTCTGATGACCTGTTTCATCTGCTCTCCTTTGGGGGGATGAGGGCTCTCTTGGGGCTGCCTTGAGAATGGAAATCTTTGATAAGCTAAAGGATCAATCAGCATTCTTTAGATCATTTGCTTACGCAAATGACATATTTGGGCTCAGTTCAAATATTAATTCACCTAAGCCAAAGTCTGCACTGAAGTTATTCTTAAAAAAAGTCTGCAAGCTCGATTAGTATGGCAAGAGATTGGCGGCCACATGCATCAACGTTGCCGTTTGCAATTCCTAAATTGCGAAAATTAAGGAATCACAATTTAGAAATCGCAAAAAGGCAATGCATGAAAAAATCGCAACTTTTTTTGCGATTCCTTATTTTTCCTTAATTGCGATTCACAATTTGCGAATCGCAATTAAGGAAAACCTTCCCATTGATTCCTATGGGCCAAAAGGCCCATAGGAATAAATGGGAAGGCATTCACATTTTGCGATTTTCAATTTGCGAATTCGCAAAATGTGAATGCAATTTCAAGGGCGCAGGGGGGGGTCCAAAGAACCCCTCCCTGCACCCCTGAAATGTACTTTTAAATGCAATTTACACACACACATGCCCCAAGGACATGTGTGTGTGTAAATTAAAACTTTCAAATATGTTACTTGTGCATGTTTGAAAGTTTTCGGTAAATTAGCATGAAGTTCAACTTCATGCTAATTTACCCCTTCCAATTTGCGAATTCGCAATTTAAAAATTATCATGCATTGCATTTAAGAAATCTCATATTGCGATTTCTTAAATGCAAACGCAATTTTAGAAATCTCAACTTGGTTGCGATTCCTAAAATTGCGAAAAGCATGATGCATCCAAAATTTGAGAATTGCATTCGCAAACGGCCGAAAATTGCGATTCGCACCGTTTGCGAATGCAATTCTCAATGATGCATGTGGGCAATAGTTTTAAGTAAATTTAAGCCCCACAATGAGTTGGTTTGTGGGAGTGCCTTTGGGAAAAGGCCACAACCTTATTTAACTTGGAATCATCCACATGGGATTGGAAGATGTACTGCTTTGCCCACTTGCGTAATCTGAATTTACGCACACCACTTACTCACACAGAAACTCCAACACTCCTCTGGAGGTGAAAAATGAGCTTTTTTAATATTGTAGGCAAAGGCAATAAGTCACTGAAGCTAATAAATTCTTAGGCACCGAGTGAAAGGCAATAAACAATGAATACACCACACTATATACATAAATATGAAACTGTGAATACAGGTATATAAACAGTTAATGTACAAAGCACCTCACCAGATTCATTTGCAGCACCGGAGACTTCAACATCCCTGGGCCAAGCACTGAACACCAAGTCGGGAACCCGTAGACCGGGGCTCAGGGAGTAATCTCTTCGGGCACCAAAGTTGTCCCGCGAGTGCGTCCACTCCAAGACTGAGTTCCTGAGCTCCACCCCACAGACACCGCTTTTTATAGGTTAAATCAACCTGTTTGAGAAGCCTCTAGCAGGCGCTCTCGCCCATCTATTCACAGGTGCTGGCCCCCATCTCTGCATCAGACCCGCCCAGACAGACCTGGCCAGATTCTGCTTGGGCTGTGCTGAGGCCAGAGACATTCCTTTCCCTATTCTACGGCCTTGGAGCTCTGTACGGCTATCCTCCCTATGTCCTAGAGATAATTATGGAATGAAAAACACTCTGAAGGTACACGATAACCTCACAAGGCATCCTCACGAGATGCCTCGCACCCATCTGTACTGGTTTACGTGAAAAACATGTTTATGTTACTGCTTAAGTGTAACTGCAGGGCAAAGCAGCACAAAATGGAAGTGCGATGAAATAAAATGGAAGATCAGAGAATTACATGGAATCGAGGTCAACATGTAATTTAGCACGTGTAAAATGGCAAATGCAGTACAGAAGACTGATGCTTCTTTTGAGAATTAACCTTTTGCCCTTAAGAGAAGTTACTGATATTTGGGATAAAATCCCAAAAGAGGAGATAATTTGTGAATTGTGTCATATACAAATCCAGGATCTCAATCATGTGTTATTTGTGTGTCCGGAATTACAAAGGGCAAGGCGTATGTTTTTAAAATCATCGTTTATTAAATTTAATATTAATTTTGCTCAGGATCGAACCTTTGTTTTATCCCCGCCAAATGAAATGGTCTGTCATCGGATATTCCAATTTTTAAAAACTTAAAAAAACTTTTTTTGCTATTTCTTAGGAAATGTTTAAAATCTAGCTATTAGGTTGTAACGTCTAATGGTTGGATATTGAAGAACTTTGCACTGTATAAAAGGTATGTTTATCCTTCTTCCCACTTTTTAATATACTGTTGTATTTTAGGAAGAAAAGGGAAACACTTTTTGTAGTGTATTTAAAATATATTTTTTTATTGTATTGGTGTATTTTTGTGGACCTACAAAATGAAATTGAATTGACCTGTTTCATCACAAACATCACAACTCCCTGTAGAGTGGACCAATGTAAACAGATGCCATAGCTAGTCTCCCCTGTCTAAACTCCTCCAAACGCTTAAGATTCTCATAGTGACTCTCCTGCAGTCTGTCCATTCTCCTTTCTCTCTCTAATTGAATTCTCTACTTGCTTAGACTGGTGCCACTTGTAAGCCCTTAGTATGCCCAACAAAACAATGACACAGACCACAACTATCACTCTTGGTTTCAAGATATAACCAAAGATTTACAAACCAACTTCCAACCTTTCCAAAGCCCTTCCCAAATGTATCTCAAATTCCGTCAGTTGCCAAATCATCTATCTCATGGCTACTCTCAGTAATGTTACCAATGTACTTCCTTGGATCCTTACTGAAGTCTGGTCGATGCAACACTGTTAGACCTTCAACATTTTACAGACTCCGCCCTCTTTTGCTAGCAACACATCTAGAACAAGACAGTTTTACCTCACCATAGCTCTTATCAAAACCATCTCTCCATCTACGAGCAACAACGACTGAGCTGTATTTATTGACAACTTATCAACTATAGTTGACAAACTTCTAATCTTGACATCATTTAAGACCACTCTCAAACTAGGTATCATTACTCTAAATACGTCTCCCACAATTTCCCCTGCACTAGTTCCACGTTTCTCTCTATGTGATGACATCCTTTCCAAATTCTTCAAATCTTCTACATGGTATATCTTTGGAAATACAACAGCCACATAACAGGTACCATATCATTTGTTCGGCACTTGAACATATGCGTTTCTCCCACATACAAAATATACATTTGGCACCACTTGAACTGCCTCTTGCAAGAACTTCTTTGAAGAAGCATCAATCAGAAATGAGTGTTCACACACTTTGTCCCACAAAAATGGTGTCATAACGCGTCTGAACCTGTCGGATGCAAAGCTTGCCTCATTGTTCCTAATCTAGAACTATGGGCCCTTAACTTCCCTTAGCCTTGTGAGCTAATTCTTCCTTGGTCCATTGAAAAACTTCCTCCCCACTGTCAAGTTTAACTGTTAGTCCTCCATTTCTATCTTCTACTTGATCTACACACGTTTTCTCTATATCTGTTAATGTACAAGTCAAGTTGTGTCTATGTGCATAAGCCATTTCTAATGTAATTGTAGGTACAAAACACTTTCCCATTTCTCTTCCTACTTATAGTAATCGTATTTGTTCAGATGTTTGTAAACTGGGACTTCTGAAATGACCAAATCATAATTTGAGAAATAGTACTTGTAATGACCATTTCCATAAAACATACTAAGAAGCAAACTTCAACTGATCCCATACATCAAAGGCAGGCGATTGTACCTAATACCCTCTTCAACCGAGGCAAGCAATTGCATGCACACATAACGGTGCCTCACATCCATAGTATCCACGTACTCTTACAACAATTTTGCATAGGCATTCATCATATAATCACCTATAGACAGGTCAACGAATAGCAAGCAACTAGTTTGCTCTATTAAACTACTATCGGATCCTAATGTACCCTCTTTTGTGCTAGAGGTGATAGGTGTGGATGTCCCATGTACCCCCACTCCCTTAACTTCTGCTACGTGTGAACCTATAGTGGACATAACAATAATTGCAGCTATCACTATGATTACTCCTACAATAAGTGTACCTATTATACATTTGTGCCTATGCTTCAGATTCCAATTTCAAATTAGTTTGTATTGTAACTGCAAAAGGACATCACAATTTCTTTCTCTCGCCTCTTACTGTTGTGCAACAAAGTTCTTGAACAGTTTCTTGAAATCTTGGAAAACAGTTATCAGTCTCTGGCACAATATAAACAAAGCAAACAGAGGTGCACCGCTTAAAAAATTGTAATTCTAATTCCAAACATATCCACAATGATCCGTAAATAGTTAAAAATCTTCTCTTTTTTATTTTATCATCAATGTGTATCAAAAGAGTCAGCCAACGCATTCCGTCCACATATATGTGGACTTCTTCAGGGCTGTAATGTGATAAAAGTATACATATATATAACTACTAACAAGACAAGACACTGAACAACAATAACAATATGGGACAAACCAATACATATAAACATAGCTACTGTAACAACAAAAATACACAACAACCTATATAATGCTGAAAAAACCCACAAATGGGTTAAATGCCATTGTGTAGGTACAGGAGAATGATAACACTTCTGGAGATGTTAAAATGCAATGTGAATGCTCAAGCAACATATCCTCAACTGTCATGGTTATATATGACATATTCTATACATTTTGGATAAACGAAACCAAACAACATAAATGGGTAGTTTCGTCAAAGGTTAACACACAGCAATTGATATGTGTAATGTCGGAGAAACTTAAACACGCCAACAATTAAAGGAATTTTTAATTTGAACAATTTGAATTATCACCTAGCAAGGGTAGCCCGTTCTTTCAGTGTTACTGCTTCAGTGTCTACATCCCAAAAAATGCCAATTAGTGGAGATGAACAAAAAGTAAGAAGCCCAGTCCAGCAAAAGGAACTAGAAAAGGCCAAGAGTAAAGGAGAATATACAATTACCCTATAGAGTGGAAGGAGACAAAGCACTTATATGGATAAGTATCACAAGGAAAATAAGAAATATCTGTCCTCATTTGAGAGAAGGAGTTTTTTAGGTCAGTTTTCTATGATCGTTGAGAATATAGTGTAAATTCTCAAAAACGATCCATCTGATAGAGATAAGTCCAGAAGACACGTACATTTCATAGAGGGGTATGTACTCGATGATAGGATGTAAATGGTCCGAAAAAACGAATAGTACATACCCAATAGGCCCAAAGCTTGAATGGACAATCGTGAAAAATCCTAAGTCCCCTGCTTATTAAGAGTTTATTATATTCTGTAAGTCAGAGACTACAATAAATCTTAACTCATCGGTTTAGAATATAAACAACCTACCCAGGAGCTCAGCTCTTTGATTCTGATAAAACCTATAGGATTCATAGTTCTTTTTGAGAAACACCTTAAATGTAGACTCTCAGTAGTCTGTTTGAGGAGTCCCATTTTATATTTCCCACTTCTCTGAATAAATACGTTACTAATGACCTTTAATCTTTCGTTTCACAGAGTGTGACTACAGACCCCCTCCTTCCAGGAGTGTTCATGACGCACTAGCACGGTGTCTAGAACGTATGTTTTTTCATCTATGTGTGTTTTCTTGTTGTTATTAATCACAACTACAGTGTTTAAAAAACAGTCTATTATCCATAATTTAGTCACTTTCAGCTGAAGGTTTATTATGCAATTTCAACCAGTAGGACCACTGGATTCTTGTGTTTGAAGCACCTATGCATAAATGGTGCTTTGCACTTTCTTAGCTTTGGACGTAAGTTGTGTCAGCCTTTGGCTGACAGTTCTAAATTCTCCCTTCTTCTTTGCTTTACAGAAACGCAGTGACGTTTTTCCTTAGATTAAGTTTGTATGTAGGTTGTGTGCTTCTGCATGCTTGTAATTCAATGTGTTCCTAACAGACACTTTTGGAGTAGTGCTAAAAGGAACTAGGGGGCAGATGCATCAAAGGTAGGAATTGTAAGACCTTAATAGCGATTATTAAGAAATTGCTATTCAGGAGTCGCAATTACCTATGCATGTAGGTTTCGCAATTTTTTTTAGATTCCTACATATTCCTTAAAAGCAAAACGCAATTTGCGATTTGTTATTAAGGAATCGCTTCCTATTCTTTCCAATGGGCCTACGAATGAATGGGATTGCATTCGCAATTTGCGAGTGCCAAATAGGTACTCGCAAATTGCGCATGCAATTTCAAGGATGCAAGGGGGCCAAAAGGCCACCCTGATGCACCCCCAAAAAGTAAGTATGCACCACAATGCACTTTGAAAAATGAATTTTTTTGCATTTTTCAAAGGAATTTCAAATTACCATCAACTTTAGGTTGATGGCAATTTGCTATTCCAAATAGCGAAAGCGCAGTTTGTGAATGCGTAATGCGTTGCATTTAGGGAATTACAATTTGCGATTTCCTAACTGCTCACAAAATAGGTAATCTCAAAATTTGCGATTACCTATTTTGTATATTGTTTTTAGGTTGATACATCCCAAATGGCAAAATACTGGTGGCAAAGTGGCAGATTCTGCGAATCGGCCCGTTTGCGACCCATATTTTGTTTGATGCATGTGACCCTAGGTTCCTTAGGTCCTGACAAAGAGCCAAATGGGGCATGGTTCGAAACATGTTGACCAGAAAGGAAGAGATTCATTGATACTCTTTCCTTTCTCCCCCTGATTTCAATCATACTTACTAGAGGCAGGAATACATTAGGGCGACCTACTAGACAGGTATTTTTAAATGTGTATGGCACCTTCACTCCACTCCTCTCCCACACCACTGTCTTCATCATAGACAATATTAAAAAGTGCTCCTGCGTATTTCGTCTGGTCGCAGCATCCCTCGATCCCCAGCGGATCAGGAAAAACCCCAATGATGAACCATGCCACCAAGGGGCAACCCTGGTGGGTGAGGGATTTCTAAGAAAAACAGAGTTTTTCTCTCATTGTGGAGGGTTTGTACATCGCTAGTTCTTCATTTTACTAGGTTCTCTTTTTGTGTTTATGATGTACTATTGGGGAGGGTGAACCCAGTTATTCCTCCTCCTCCCCCGTTAATAAGTCTCTCCTATGAAGGCCAATAACCTCAGGTCACTGTCTTCTGATGAACAAGTCTCTGAGCCCCTATCCTCTGCATGTACATCTTTCTGAACATCAAGAAGATGTAGCAATAAAAGGATAACGTCAAAACTGTTTGTACTCACCTCGATGCACGAGCAACCTTGGCCGATGCCCGGTGGAGCTGTCACATGCAGCTAAAGAGGAGTCTGGCCCTGGTTTCACCCCCTCGGCCGTCACCTACCCAGTCGGACATCTGACATTGTTTTCCTCGTTTCTCCCGTTGTGGTTCTGTTGTAGAAATAACGGAAAGCACATCAGAACCATTTGTATAGAAATACTGTTACAGATTGTAAAAATTTTCTTTGCTGAAACCAATAAGAAAGTCATGTACAGGAGTATTATATATAGTAATGTTGCTATTCGCTATGTATCACAATTGTTTTCAAAATTGTTTTTCAAAATGTAAATGTGAAGCGCTCTGATACCCAAGGGTCAATTCCGCGCTATATAAAACTCTATAAATAAATAAATAAAGTGCTTTGATAGCTCCGAGTCTAGCATGCGCTGTATAAAACTTTTCAAATAAAATGAAATAAATAAATGAATAAATAAAGGTTTAGTTTTACAAAGATTGAAACCCCACCGATCGGTCTTCCAAAGATGTTTTTCTTGTTGGCCAATGTGTGGATTGCCTGAAAGCCTTTAATGGAATTTGGTGTTACCGTCCATGTTTCCTGCAAGCATAAACTATCTCTGGTTTGAGAAAATCCATGGCTTCTTCATTGGCTGAGGTCGATTTGAGCCCTGATTCGTTCCAACTTAATAGTTTGATCTTGGTTCTTGTTATCGCCTCTTGTGTGCCTCCGAGATTGTTGGTTTGAGCCTTCCCTAGTATCCTGTGTTGTAGGAGTCCTGGCAAGATTGAAAGATTTCTTCTGCTAGGGATTTGCCCTCCCCTTGGTATGCAGTGCGTTAAGATCCAGGCCCAGTACTCTGATGTAACGACACAGCAACCAATGTTATGAATGGCCTAACAGATTCATTCAATGTATTACTACCACACCTAGCCAATAATCCTAAGCTGGCAAACTTTTCAGTTCGTCATTTTTACTTATTTCCATATTTTTACTAAAACATTTCAATATAACCAAAAATCAAAAAAACTCTTGTAGCGACATTCACATTTGACACCATTAATACAAAAACATATTACAAACAATATAAATGAAATACATCATATTAACACCATATACAAACAGAGGGAAGGAAAAGATGCCTCTAATTATTTCATTCATGGGGCACCAGTCCTAATAACATATAAACAGACAAGCGGCCGTTCACTCCTTTCTGTAGGCCTGCTTGTTTGCTGCGCTGGAATAATTAGAGGCATCTTTTCCTTCCCTCATCCTAATACCCCCCACGGGACCCCCACCCTTATGGCGGGCGGTCCCGAAATCCGATAGGATGGCGGGAGGACTAAGTCCCCCCGTCATCCTAATGACCCCCTCATTTTGATGGCAATGTGGTGCAGGGGGTGGTCATTGCCTATCAGTGGAATTACTTTCCATTTACCACTTTTTGTACACTTATATTTTTTTAAATTTTTCAACATTTAAATTTTTTACAATACTTTTCATAATAAAATTATATGCTTTTATTTTGTTTTGTTTCTAAGGCGTTTGAGTATTTTTTCATTTTAATTTAACAGGCATTTATTTTTATTGCAGCTTTATTTATTTTTTTGTCTATTTTCATTATTCATTATTTTGTGCTGTTCATGGTTACTTTCAGCCGTTGTTACGGTTCTTCGGGTTGGTAAGAAGTTTTTTAATACATTTTTGGGTTTTAGTTTTGTGGGTGGTAATTGGATTAGTTTAGTTAGTGTATTGCTTTTTAGAGTCATGTATTGATTCTAATATCTATATAATATATTATATATATATATATAATATATATATATATATATTCTTTACCATACCAAACTTCTGATGAAAGAAGGCGCTGACTCCGTGAGTTTCAATTCAAACGTATTTATTCCTTAATTCAGTTTCTGCTCAGACGCGTTTCGACGGACTCCTGCCGCCTTGTTCACTAACAATAGCATACTGACATTCATGCTTATATATACAGAAAAGCACATTATCACTGATTGGGTAGTCTCAGTTGATGCTAATAGCAGTTGCTATAGTTACATGGTTACACCCTAGGTGATGACGCTGCTTGACATATGACTTGCACATTTTGAGCCAACATGGAAAGTCTTTCTACTGTTACTGTTAATTCACATGTAACAGAAAATAGCAGCATATCTAAACAACATACTTCGTGCTTGAATCATAAAATGTGGATCATTGTGCATAACATTACTGTGAAAACGAACATTACAAAACCCCACTTTACACCAATTGTGGTTTATGTATGTCAGGCCCATGTATCAGCGAATCCCATGTATTCCTGCATACAGGGTGGACATGTCTGCTCATATAAGCCTGCTGATTGGGCTGGCGCTGTAATCTCAAAAATGCCAGATCCTTTGGCGCGCTCTGAGGGGTTGACAACACCTTTTATTATCCTGACTCGGTGAGTACTAGAGTTTAGCGGCGTGCGTGCCCTGTTTGGCCCTTAACCCCAGTGCAGTTAAACTAATGTTTGTGGATCAACGCTCCTGCTGATTTAGGGATTGCGAGCGGGGACCTGTCACTGTTATTTTACATTGCAAGCGCTGTTCACTGACGGCCGGGGGTTGCCTGTTGTGTGGCGTGGTGTGAGATGTTCGCTGCACTGTTGTATGTCTATTCCCTATAGTGATATTTCTGTGCACAGTGTATTTACAGTGAATTTTAAAATATGCAGTTGTTCACGGGTACTCAGGAAAATGGAAGCAGACGGGACGCTGTGATGTGTTTGTTCAAATGTGGACACTAAGGGCCTCATCCGCATTCAAACCTGAAGGGATCTTGGAGTTCAATAGAATTATGTATCTAGACTCCAGGCGGCGTAACGCAAGTTTTCGATTTCCACCTCTTGGGTTCTTGGGGATGCTGTCTATAACAAAGTATGTTAGACCATCCGCCTTGCCCTCATGGGACTCATGAATGTGTCGCGCAACTGGGTATGCCTGGTCCAGGTTTGTAACCGCCCTCAGGTGTTGCAGAATTCTCACATGGACGGGATGAATAGTAGATCCCACATACCTTTTGCCACACTGGCACGTCAGTACGTACACAGCAAACTCGGTTTTGCATGTGAAGTGTTCCCTTAAGGAGTATTTCTTCCTCCTGAATGGTAATTCGACCTCAGTGGTATTGATGCCATGCATACAGGCCTTGCATTTCATGCACTTTTTAAACCCCTTTTGGGACTGTAGCCAATTTTTCTTTTTCTTCAGAACCGGTGCATTAACCACCAGGGCATTGCGCATAGATTTGGCTTTTCTGAAGGATATCAGTGGACTCTCGCCTACTTCACTCCCTATAGTAGGGTCATTGTGTATCAGTGGCCAGTGCCTTTTTAAGATTTTACGGAGGTTCGAGTGGTACCGGTTATAGCCTGTTATGAGTCTAGGGGGTTGTCTTGCCTGGCTTTGTGTAACTGCTTCATTCGCCACTGGAAATATTAGATCTTTTCTATTCTTGGTATTACACTTTACTTCTGCTTTCCTGCATGTTTCTGGGGAGTACCCTCTTTTTTGGAGTCGCGTGAATAGATCAGTTTTGGCTTTGGCAAGACCCTCAGTTGTACTACAATTGCGTGTCATCCTGAGGCATTCTGCATAAGGTATCGATTGCTTGAGAGAGGTGGGGTGGAAACTGTGGGCATGCAGAATCCCATTACCTGCAGTTGGTTTCCGGTATGTACGTGTTTGGATTCTTTCCTGTTCCACAAACAACTCTATATCTAGAAATTGTATAGTTTCTGTGCTCGTGTTACAGGTAAACTTTAAATTTAGAACATTCTCATTCAGTTCTTCTGTGAATTTCACAGCACTTTCCACATTACCCTCCCACAAAATGAATATGTCGTCAATGAATCTGTTGTACACAACCACATTGTTTTCCATAGTTTCTCTGTGCTGTACCCATAGTATCTGCTCCTCCCACCAGCCCATGTGTAGATTCGCATAGCTGGGGGAGAAGCAAGTGCCCATGGCCGAACCTTGTACCTGTTTGTAGAGCAACCTATCAAACATGAATGTGTTGTTCGTAAGACACCATTCTGTCATTGCCAAAAGCATTTGAGTGTGTTCAAACAGACTTATAGGTCTTTTCCCCAAAAAATGTTTGATGGCGTTGAGGCCATCCTTATGTCTGATGCTTGTATATAAAGCTTGGACATCCAATGTCATGAACACATATTCCTTCTTCCATTCAACGTCATATACTTTGGATAGGAAATCTCCTGTGTCTTTTATATAGGCAGGTAGTTTTTTGACTTCCGGTTGCAAAAACTGGTCAATAAATATGCTTGTATTTTCAAACAGGCTCCCTATCGCTGAGATTATTATTATTATATATATATATATATATTTATTCACTGAAAAAAACAAAGGTTACAGGGACATTATAGTTAGGGTCAATTTTCACTCGTATAAAACCATTGAAATTCAGAAGTTATAGTTCCCTGAGCTACCTATAACCTATGCCCCCGCAATGCACTGCTTATGACCTCACATATTACATCACTCATGACATGGTCAGTGACATCGCTGATGACATCTCAAATTACATCACTAATGACACCACCCAGGGACTGAAAGTATTTTGTAAGAGTTTATGATTGTTAAACATAGATACTAAGGTACTACAAAAGTTAAAGTAGTATACTAGGTGTACTACTAATAAGTGATACTACTTTTAATATATATAATGTGAGTGGCTGTGTGACTGCATGTGACCTTGTGTGCATGGGTTTCTGAGTGGCTATATGGGTGTATAAGTGGTTGTGTGAGTAACTGTATTGGTGAGTGAGTTGGTATGTCAGTGGCTGTATGGGTGGGTGAGTGATGGTGTAAGTGGCTCTATCAGTGCGTAAGTGGTTGTGTAGTGACTGTGTGGGTGAGTAAGTGGGTGTCTGAATGGCTGTATGTGTGAGTGTCTGGGTGTGGAGTTAGAAGTCCCCAGGGCTGCGGGGACTCGTGGGGCACCCCTGCATTTCTCTTGTGTCAAGCCCTGGGGAGGTGGTGACCCCCGGAGATGTTGGAGGCCAGTGCGGGCCACCTGTATCAATATATATACATGCCCCCGGGACCTGGCCCACCCGGGGGCCTATATTAAACAAAGCACAGGAGCCCGTGCATCCTTTTTGTTTGATTTCCGGCAGGAGTCGCAGATCCAGCACGACTCCTGCTGAATTTGTTAAAAGACCAAATGCTTTTTTGGCCCTGGGGACATCTTTAGTATGATTAAGAACACCTATCATAGCGCCAGAAAGATGAGATGACGGGGTTGTTTTTCACTCAGTGCAGAGAAGTATGTAAAAGTTGGATAATTGGCAAGTATCAGTGCCACGATGCGATGTCAGGAGCCTTCAAAAGCTGCTGAATTACTGCTTCTGCTAGGTTAAGTGAAAAACACCCCCTTCAAGTCATCTTTCTGACGCTATGATAGGTGTTCCTAATCATGCTAAAGATGTCAGTTAAGACATGTATTCTTTGCACACTAATAAATGTAATCAGACGCATATTTTTTAAGTCCTGATGATGATCCTGCCTTAATCATGGATCGAAACGTAATCAACCTTAAACCTTCTGGCTCTCTAAATATGTGTGTATGATTTCTATGTGCAGTAGTGTTTTTCCTTGATGTAAATAAGTAACCCTCATTGTGGATATAACTGATGGTCATTTAATGTCTCATGCCTGTTTGTTTTTGTGTTTTAGCACCTGTTGAGGATTACCCCAGTGGGGTTGATCTTCCACACACATATTTGTTTGATCAAAAAGATACTACATATCCATTTTGATTACTACTGGACATTATTATTGTCTCCGGGGCATTATTTTCTATTTATTGCCTTGTGGACGGTTGCTCCTGAAAATACCTATCGATCCCTGTCAGTTCTGGTGCTTTTAGGATGTTTATAAAATACATAAATGGAAAAAATACTGATGCAATTCTGGAGCAAAATAGTTGTGACAACAGTAGTATGAATACAAGTCCAAGTGCCAACAAACACTGGTATTGCAAATATTGCTGGTATTGCTGATATTGCTGTTGGCTGTATTACCCCAGGTATTACTGCTTGTTTACTGTGTTTAATGTGCTTCTGCTTTATTGTTGCATTATTGTTGCTCATTTACCTGCCCTTGATCATTAAACACATTGAGTTGCAGCTCACAAGTTGCGCCAAGCCACCAGCTAAATATCCTCAGTGAGCCCAACCCCTCACCACCATGCACTGTTTGTCTGCCCAAGCCCCACACAGCAATTACCCCCCCTTCTCTCCCCTGCACGAGAGAAGAAATGCTGCGGTCTAGTGTCTGGAAATCAGTCCAGGTGGGGAGAGTGTGTCCCGGCACAGCGCTGACTCAGAGGTAATTGGTGAGAGGGGTGTGGGAGTATAGAGGTGATTCAAGCACCCACACCAGGGCAGCTCCATGAGCCCTCTGCGGCACTGAGCACCTGCTGTCTATCTGCCAACTGCTGCTGGCTCCTCTATCAGCTTTGTCGGATTGCGGCTTTGCAGGCTTGCGGTTCTCTAACAGCTCTTCCCCAGCATCTTGTGCAAACCAAACTGCACCAGGTAGGCAGGCAGTGAAGTGATGCTTCTACTCGCTTCCTTCTTTTGTGGCGTCTTTATGGTTTCTGCATCTGCTACTGCACATATGCTTTGGTAAGCCCTGTAATCAGTACATGATCTATGTTCCCTGTAATTTTTTGGAACAAAGAACAGGGGAGATGAGACCTGAGTCAAGGAGTGTTGGATAATCTTGATATTTAGACGTTCTTCTAGATATTTTTATGATGTTGAGTTTCAGATGTGGAAAGGGCATGTACTCTACTTCAGAGCAACACATCATTCGGAATTAAATCAATCTTACAATCAGAGCTCCTATGTGGAGGTATGGTTGTAACCTTGACCTCATTGAAAAAATCAGTGAATTCAACATATTGCTCTGGGTGTTTGGGGGGGTCTGAATCACTAATTTCCCAACTAAAAAAGCAGTGGGGTGCAGGGTGCAGGAGTGAGATGACTAAGGTTTATGATGAACTGATTTAATAAGGAACAGGGTCAGAACTTCATTAGCTGATCCTCTATCTAGAGTGGCTCATAGGACTCAAATTATGGGTTGGAAAGCTACCCCAGGCAATTGCCACTGGTTAGACTATTTGCAAGCTTTCATCCCATCAACGTTTGGGGGTTTGATTGCCAGTAGGATGCCTGGAAAATGAGACTGTTGTGGTTTTCCAAGTCTACTACTGCCAATGTTGGTGAATTCCAAAAAGATGTAAATATGCACCCATTCAAGGAGTACACCTATGGCTTCAGATTTACTACTTTTTGGTAAACCCAATCTAAAAAATAAACAAGTTAAAACCTCTTAGTAAAATGGGAACAATGCGAAAAACCAAAGCAGACACAGCGGACCCGACTCAAGGCTCCCAGACCCAACTACCGAATCAAGAATGCTTTGGAGAGGTCTCAGACCCCAAACACCCCTGCTGAAGCTATGCACCTGTCTGTCTCAACTGGGCCAGGTCGTTCTCCCTGGGAACTTATCAATGTGCTCCTCATCCAGAGCAGTAATGATCTGAGGTCTGGGTGCCAAAGTTCTGTGCAGAAAGGGAGCTCAGGTGATGTGGGTGTTACTGACAAATTGACAACCTATCCCAGAGTACAATATTATGTCAACTCCTAAGATGGCAGGACCACTCTCTTGCTGTGTGGAACTTGTTAGCTCACTCTAGCAGTGTGGCTACCTAAGAGTTACACGCCCACAGGAAAACAGGTTTGGCAACTACTTTCCCCATTCTGACCCCATCGCTGTCGCGATTACCTGCCTCCAGTCTAATAAGGGAGTGAGGGTGACAGAGCAAGACAGAACACCTTTCCCTGTTGTGCATGTTGAACCAATAGGGCACGTTTCATTCATGGGCACTACATCTCCCAGAAAGCCATGGTGGGGAAGGAGCAAGCACATGACACTAAATCGATATAAGCCCCGCCTCTTCCTGAGGGGAGGTGCTTGACAATCGACCTCGACCGCGTCCGCATATCCGACGGTGCTTCCCCGCTGGATTCCGTCGGTATATGTGAGCCAGAGACGTGGTGTCTCTAAGGATATCTTTGTTTCTAAAACCCTTCCGGATTCTCCACCTTCGAAGGACTTGAGTTTTCCATCAGACACAAGCACTTTTTTTTAGCGCGTCATTTTGTCTCGTTTCCCAGAGCCTGCAGAGACGCTGCCCCCTCGCACGCTGAGAACCAGCTCTGAAGCGAATTTCAGCGTGACTGACAGGTATTTCTACATTCCCTTGAGAGTGGAAGACTGCGCCTGGAGGCGCTCTCCTCTCGGGGAAGTTCCTTGCTTTTCCGTTTGTTTTCTTCTTTTTAACTCGAGCTGAGACGTTATTTGTTTTCAGAGGAATGGAGCAGGGGATAAGAGACTGCATCTTGTTCTCGTGTCTCTGGAATATTCCCGCAATCGAGGTTTAGTAAACTTTTGTATACCTGCTATGGTAAAAAAACTTATAACTATCCTGCTTATCTAGTTAAAGACAATTATTTAGAGTAGTTGGAGGATTGTTGTTCTGATATTGTGAACTTTTCCTGAAGCCAGGATTCCTGACATTCTGCCTAGTGCTCGTGGTACAAGGTATTTATCATGGAGTCTCCACGCCTATAATGAATGTATATTGAATGAATGGTTGTGGTGTATCTTACTGTATTTCTGCCTTTTCTTTGCATTAGAAAGTACCCAGGCTCGACAGGAAAGCAAGTCTAGACCAGACCTTGGCAGTTTATCTACGTTTATAATTTTGTCCCCTTCCCTTTTCCCTTGGGTACTTCTTTTGTATGCACTTGATGAATTCAAGACAAAGTGCGTGGGAGAAGTGTTCAGGGTAATAGGGAAAAGTCTCTTCACGGCATCGCTCCTGCTGGCTGTTGCAGATGAGGTTAGGGGCTATTTATCTCTTGTGCTGCTGACATCCACGACAGATTGTCATGCCCAAGTATATACGCCCAGCCTGAGCGATGGATACTAATGTGGTATTAACCTCCATGCTGGAGAGCCTACATGCCTTGCAGCAGGAGGCACAGACCTCACACTTGGAAAACCAAGAACTCCGAAAAGATATGAATTCATTAAGAAGGGAAGTAGCGGGTATATCAAGACAAGGCAAAGGGACTTACATTAGAGAAGCCACTCAACTACGCCCTCACAGGACCTTTGACTGCCAGATCGATTTAGTACCTGGAGCTGAGATACCGTGTAGTAGGGTGTACACTCTAACTGAAACCGAGACGCTTTATCTTCGTAAATACCTAGATGAGAACCTAGCTTCTGGGTTCATCAGGCATTCCAATTCTCCTGCTTCCTCGCCTCTATTTTTCATCACTAAGAAAGATTGTGACGAGTTGCGAACGTGCATAGACTTACGAGCATTAAATAGGGGCACAGTAAAAAATCGTTACCCTTTACCTTTGATTCCTGTCTTATTGGACCAGATTAAGGGGGCTACATACTTCACCAAACTGGATTTACGCGGAGCCTACCATTTTGTCAGAGTAAAGAACGGCGACGAATGGAAGACCGCTTTCAGGACGAAATTTGGACTTTTCGAGTACAGAGTCATACCCTTTGGCCTCTGTAATGCCCCAGCGGCATATCAATATTTCATGGATGAGGTACTCGGAGGATTACTGGACATCATGTGCATAGTGTACATCGATGATATCTTGATTCATTCTTCCGATCTTCAAGAACATGTGAGACATGTGAAAATCGTCTTGGAAAGACTGCAACAACATGCGCTCTACGCCAAACTGGAAAAAATGCTTCTTCCATGAGCAGGAAATAGCGTTTCTAGGAAACGTCATTAATGCCCAGGGTT
Source organism: Lissotriton helveticus (assembly GCF_964261635.1). Lineage (NCBI taxonomy): Eukaryota > Metazoa > Chordata > Amphibia > Caudata > Salamandridae > Lissotriton > Lissotriton helveticus. The sequence goes on from NC_136070.1 coordinate 811,297,078, forward strand.
TCAGGATGGAAAGTGGCAAGGTGGAGGCAATTACCCACTGGAAAACCCCTCAAAATGTGAAAGCGGTACAGACTTTCTTAGGGTTCGCCAATTATTACCGGAGGTTTCTCAAGGACTTCTCCAAAATCATCCATCCCATCTCCAGTCTGTTGAGGAAGAACGCACCGTTTGTCTGGGGTGATGAGGCAGAAGAATCCTTCAATCTTCTAAAGGAACGGTTTACTCAGGCTCCTATATTATGACATCCAAATCCACGAATCCCTTTCATCATGGAAACAGACCCCTCCCACAATGCCATAGGAGGAGTGTTATCACAACGTCATCCTACCACGGGACAGATCCATCCAGTTGCTTACTATTCCAAGAAACTCTTCCCAAGCGAAATCAATTACACGATTATGGATAAGGAATAACTTGCCATCAAAAGGGGCTGCGAAGAATGGAGGCATTACCTAATGGGAGCTAATCACGTCATAGAAATATACACTGATCACAGGAATCTATTATTCCTAAAAACGGCAAAAGCCTTAACACCACGGCAACTGAGATGGACCCTTTTCTTTTCGGACTATGATTTTATTATCCAATATAGGCCGGGACCACAGAATAGGAAGGCCGACGCATTGTCTCGTATTAATGAGTCTGGTATGGAATTACACCCAGAGACAACTGATCTCCCGGCGATCCTGCCGGAAACATGCTTCCCCATGGAGACAATAGCCTTGGTCGATTCACAAGACTTTTTGGAAGACCTGAAGATATCTCTAGCAGACATCGAGGTGACGACCTGGATCCAAGAGCTCCCTGAGTTCCGCACGGAAAAAGAGGACTTACTGTATCATTATCATGCCCTGTTTATTCCAACAACGTCTTTGCAGAAACAGGTATTCACGTGGGCCCATGACTCCAGATTAGGAGGGCATATGGATAGATATAAAACTATTTCCAACATTGATAGATCCTTTTGGTGGCCTACCTTGAGAAAAGACGCCAGGAAATACATGGATAATTGCTCAGTGTGTGTTCAAGGAAAGGCCGTCCACAAGAAGCCAACGGGCCTTCTCCAACCATTACCCATACCTCCAAGGCCCTGGCACACGGTGTCCATGGATTTTATCGTTGAAATGCCACCCTGTGAGGGATTTACCACCATATTGGTGTTGGTCGACCACTTAACAAAGATGGGACATTTTATACCCCTCAAACGGTTACCCACGTCCGCAGAGCTAGCCCTCGTATTCCTACAGAATGTGATTAAATTACATGGCATCCCAAGTGTTCTCATCACAGATCGGGGAACTCAGTTCACTTCCCGCTTTTGGAGGGCTCTCTGCAAGTCCATACAGATGGAAGCAAAACTATTCAGTAGCTATCACCCTCAGACCGATGGTAAAACCGAACAACTAAACCAGACCTTGGAGCAGTACCTTCATTGCTTCACCCTCCAAAACACCACCAATTGGTGTGATCTCTTATGGACAGCGGAGTTCACGTACAACAACGCAGAACACTCGACCTTAGGGTGCTCACCTTTCTTTTGTCTGCATGGATATCATCCTAATATTCTTCCTTTTGAATGGCCAGTTAAATCCCAATTCCCGAGCATTATGGAGCATCATGCTCATCTCAAGGCGGTGTTAACAGATGCCAAGAAGAATCTACTCGCAGCACAACGAGCACAAAAACGCTTCGCAGACATAAAAAGAACTCCAGAACCAGGTTATCAGGTGGGGCACAAAGTATGGCTGCCCACCAAAAATTTGCATTTAAAAGGGGTGAACAAACTGAAACCTAAATACATAGGCCACTATGGAATTGAGGAAATAATAAATCCCGTGGCGATGAGATTGTCATTACCAGAAATTTGGCACATACACCCTGTTTTTCACGTTTCCTTACTCCAACCCTGCCCCAGTAGCATGAGAACACCTCAACGACCACTTCCTATAGAGATCGAGGACATGAAGAATACAAGGTTCAGGCACTCCTAGATTCCAGGCTAGTGAGGGGCCGAGTGCAGTACCTTGTGGACTGGAAAGGGTATGGGGTAGAGGATAGGACATGGGAACCTGTACAGAACCTTCATTGTCCAGACCTATTAGAACAGTGTCATACATCTCATCCTGGAAAGCCAGGCCGATCGCCGAGTCGGCGATCCTTGCGAGGGGATTCTGTCGCGATTACCTGCCTCCAGTCTAATAAGGGAGTGAGGGTGACAGAGCAAGACAGAACACCTTTCCCTGTTGTGCATGTTGAACCAATGGGGCACATTTCATTCATGAGCACTACATCTCCCAGAAAGCCATGGTGGGGAAGGAGCAAGCACATGACACTAAGTCGATATAAGCCCCGCCTCTTCCTGAGGAGGGTGCTTGACAATCGACCTCGACCGCGTCCGTGTAGCGGACGGTGCTTCCCCGCTGGATTCCGTCGGTATATGTGAGCCAGAGACATGGTGTCTCTAAGGATATCTTTGTTTCTGAAAGCCTTCCGAATTCTCCACCTTCGAAGGACTTGAGTTTTCCATCAGACGCGAGCACTTTTTTTAGCGCGTCATTTCGTCTCGTTTCCCAGAGCCTGCAGAGACGCTGCCCCCTCGCACGCTGAGAACCAGCTCTGAAGCGAATTTCAGCGCGACTGACCGGTATTTCTACATTCCCTTGAGAGTGGAAGACTGCGCCTGGAGGCGCTCTCCTCTCGGGGAAGTTCCTTGCTTTTCCGTTTGTTTTCTTCTTTTTAACTCGAGCTGAGACGTCATTTGTTTTCAGAGGAATGGAGCAGGGGATAAGAGACTGCATCTTGTTCTCGTGTCTCTGGAATATTCCTGCAATCGAGGTTTAGTAAACTTTTGTATACCTGCTATGGTAAAAAAACTTATAACTATCCTGCTTATCTAGTTAAAGACAATTATTTAGAGTAGTTGGAGGATTGTTGTTCTGATATTGTGAACATTTCCTGAAGCCAGGATTCCAGACATTCTGCCTAGTGCTCGCGGTACAAGGTACTTATCATGGAGTCTCCACGCCTATAATGAATGTATATTGAATGAATGGTTGTGGTGTATCTTATTGTATTTCTGCCTTTTCTTTGCATTAGAAAGTACTCAGGCTCGACAGGAAAGCAAGTCTAGACCAGACCTTGGCAGTTTACCTACATTTATTATTTTGTCCCCTTCCCTTTTCCCTTGGGTACTTCTTTGTATGCACTTGATGAATTCAAGACAAAGTGCGTGGAAGAAGTGTTCGGGGTAATAGGGAAAAGTGTCTTCACGGCATCGCTCCTGCTGGCTGTTGCAGATGAGGTTAGTGGCTATTTGTCTCTTGTGCTGCTGACATCCACGACAATCGCTAACCTGTCTACCAGAACAAAAAAGCAGTTTTCTAGTGTGTGTCCACCATTTGCCCTTCAAATGTGGCTTCCCCTTTGAAGTTCACCTTTTGAGCTCACAACCTTTGTGGCTTACTGACAGGGATAGTTGACACCTCTTCCAACCTCAGACCTCTATATTTTCCATTCCTAGGAGTCGTTCACAATCCTTCCCAGGAGGTCAGAAGGCTGTCCTGTGGACAGTATCTGCAAAAAGCTAATGGAAAACTTGGGCAACAGAGTGGCAACTTTCCAAAGTCACTTTTTACTTAAAAGTGACGTTAAATTTGACATAGGCATCAAGTTAGGTTTAATGTAACTATTGTTGTTATACCTTGAAGCAACACCTTTATAAGCCTCATTCAGGATTTTCCACAACTGCGGAGCTTTGGAATTGTTTTTTAAATAATGTACTTGTTTAAGGGACAAAATGTTACGGAAATCTACTTGTCCTTAGGTAAGTCCACTTGCCCCCTCCCCCTTTCAATCATTTGACAAGGCACTGTAACATTAGTACACAATTATTTACTTTAAATGAAACAAACAGCATTTTGTAACACTACTAAAGTAAAATGTTTTTTACTGAGAAAAGTGATGTTATTATTTTCTTGAAAGTACTCACAGAAACGTCTTGAATAAGTAACTTCAGGTACTGCAGGTTGGTCATCTCACAAAGCAAGCTACTGTCAATTTGCATGGCCAGGATCTGCTTTAAAACTCAATATACTGACAGTAACTATCACTCAACAACAACAACTTTATTCAGCTTTTGCAAAAAAACATAAAAAGTCAGGTGTTTAAAGAAGAGATATAGAAAATCAAATATGTAGAAGACAACTGCCACCGCAAATGCTGCTTACATAAATGTTGTAACTTTACTTATGTAATTGGTATGACTGAGTGTCCCTTTTAAGCCCACTTCTGTGCTGTTGCAGTGCTAAAATGTACAAAAACTATTCATAAAGCTTTAGAAGTTAAACATCCATCTGAACATCAAAAAATCAATTTAGCTACAGGATAAGTCCGGCATTCAACTCCCAGATATCCAGTTACCCACCGTCCATGTGGAAACATTATCTTGATGGTCTAGGATACATAATCAATGTTCCAACACAATCAATCCATTTATCATCATGTATGCAGCTTATTTTATACTGTGCTTTGCCACCATCAATGCTCTTATATTTTATCTTGTTGAATTTTAAACAGGTTAAGACTTCCCCGTTAATCTCAAACTGGGTTCATGGGTCACTCCATGCCAGGCTCACTGCTCTCTGACATGCCCTGTAATTTGTTTGGTGTTTTTGGACCTTGTGAAAATCTGCTGGCCAATTCCTGCCTCTCTCAAGCTCTGTATGGTGGTGCCACCTTTAATAAAAAGGTCTTCCCCTATCTGAGCCTTCTCATTTTGAACCAATTTCACTGCAGCAGTTAGCAATATGAAAGTCTAAGTTCAGCCAATTTTTATCTCACTGAGCAGCTGGAAGACTTTAACTATTTATTCCCTTTATCACAGCACTTGAGCTGGCTAATGGCAGCTGTGTCTGTGTCCTGTTTTTTCTAGGCCTCGAAGGGACTTTTAACTCTAAGCATGCCATTGTCTCCAAATGATTGGAATTGATGGCACCAGTCTGCAGTGGGTGTGTTTTTTCTTAATTCAAAGAGGGCAATGATATCTAGTCACCCTTTTATCTCCTAAACTTGTCTATTTAGTTGTTGTTGCTCCATTTCATCCTCCTTCATAAGATGAAGATCTCATAACAGATGCAGCTGCAGTTAGAAAATGTATAGTTTTTAAAGGGCTGTTGATTGTGCATAAGGTCATTGAAAAACAAAGTTAGAAGTTTTACCACCAGTCACACTTTGCACTCAGCTGGCAAAGGTTCACTCTTAGTGCTACATTTTCAGAGACAAAGGATAGAGTAGGTGACACTTTAATGTTTTGGTCACATTCTGTATAAATGTCTACTCGGCTTCGCCTTGACTAATTTCCACTTCAGATAGCAATTGGAAATGTGGCTGCTTGTCTCTTGATAAAAGTAGTAAGGAATTCCATCTTTGCTAGGTCAATTCAATTCAAAATGCTTTTATTCGGTTTGTCAAAACACAACCATATAAGCAGAACAGTGAAATGTGCATTCATAAAAAACATTAATATAGAGTTATAAACATCAGAGTTACAAATTCTTAATTGCAACTCATGATTGAAAACAACACTAAGTACCAAGAAATAATTATCATTAATATGCTATACATCCCTCCTTGATGCTATGTGTGCAAATTTTGCTTCAGTGCAAAGGTACATCAGTAAAAGTGCAGTGTGCTTCATTGGCCGTAAGAAGATTTGGGTAACACAGTATTTAAAACAAATCACTTGCGACAGCAAAATTTCTAGATGGTTACATCAAAAAATGATAGATTTCCTTGCGGCTATACATTTCATTATGTACGTTGCAACGAAGAAGCAAATGTCTGGACTTTCTAAGGACGACATTAATTTCATAGCTGATTTTGTAGAATGAACATTATGTTTTAAAAAGATAGGTTTTAGATAAAATTTCCTTAAAAAATGATAAAATTTACAAAACAGTAAAAAGTGACAGCAGCTTTGTCTTGAGGTGTGATCACAAGGGCATGCAGAGTTTGTACTAACTTTCATGTTCGGAAATGCCACCAAATGATGCACAATTCCTAGCCTAGGACGAGTTAAAACAAACCGATGAAAATTGCGTGTGACTATGGATAGGTAAGCCTGGAAGCCTTTGTTTAAATTTAGTCCCAAATAAAAAGCAACATTGGGTAGCTTCCTAGACTGCCTTTCTCTAACCTCCTTCTTATATGATAAAAACCTTTCTTTTAATTTCTTCTTAGTAATTGAAGCTGCAAACTCTGGTGCAGAAAGGATATTACAATCGAATAGGAGGTTGTACCAGTAATGAATATATTTAAGCCACAAGATATGGGAAAAGTGATCGAGTCTCAAGCAGTCTCTGATAATTTTTTGTTCAAATAGCGTTTCAGTTTTCGACCATATAGATCGCCAGAGTGTCAAAGGGCGTAATGCTGCTAAATCCGAGAGGTAATTTATACCTACTTCCTTATGCACAAGTTCAGTTGATGCTGAGCGGGGGGACGCTCAAAAATTTCTTAAGGAACTTGTTTTTATCATGTTGTAGCGATTTCCCACATTGTTGGCCCCATATTCCTGCCCCATATAATGCAGATGACACACATCTAGCGTTGTAAATGGTTATCATGTCTTTAATTCTTCTAGCCCCCAATTTGGTAGAAAAGCTGAATATGCTATTAGTATTCCTGCTCATTTTCAGGCTTATATTATCATGCTCATTTATCCATTTCCCATCACCGGCAAATGTTATCCCAAGATAACAGAAAGTTTTAACTGATTGCATCTTGTCCTTTTCTATAAAAAATGAGCTAACTGGCTTGGCTTTCGTCCCGCATGTCATGACGACGGTCTTAGTTTTGTTAATTTTAAGTTTCCTGCTCTTTAAGAATGTTGTGAAGTTATCTATGAGACGCTGTAGTCCAATTTGGGTACACGATATTAAAACAGCGTCGTCCGCATATAATAAGATTGGGACCGCTTCCCCATCTAGAAGCGGGGCATCTACTGAGATATGACCTAGGGTTGAGTCTATTTGGTTAATAAATAATGAAAATAAAAGCGGTGCCAAGTCACAACCCTGGCGTATGCCTCTTGTAACCTTGAAAAATGGGGTACACTCACCAGATGAGCCATAGCGTACTTTACAAGATAGCCTCGCTAAAAATGTACTATTTCCTTGGGAGCACCTAGGTCAAGTAAAATTTGCCATAATATGGCATGATCTACGAGATCGAGGCGCTGCTCAAGTCCGCGAAGAAGAGGAACAAATTTCCCTCCTTAGCGACATTGTATTTATTAATCAGAAGGTCGAGATTAACACACTGTTCTAAGGTTCCTTTTCTAAAACCATATTGTGCTTTAGATAAAATATCGTTCTCTTCTGCCCATGTTTCCAGCCTCTTTAATATAATTCTGCTCATTATTTTGATAGAGGCGTCTAGCAGAGAAATGGGGCGATAATTACACGCCTCAGATTTAGACCCTTTTTAAAGAGGGGGATAATTAGCGATTGACCCCACAATATCGGTAATTGGCCCTCCGCTGCCACATTAAAAAACCTTACTAAAATGGGGGCCCAGAGGTCCATTTCTGTTTTATATAGATCTACAGGGACCCCATCCGGGTCCAGAGCTTTGCCTCCTTTACTATTGATTAAGCCCTCATATACCTCATCTAAACTTATTGATAGTGGTAATGGATGCCAGATGGGAGCGTTACAAATAGTTGAATCTAAATTAGACCTATCTGGGTTAAAAATCTCTGTGAAATGTTCAATCCATGCGTTACATTCTACATAAGAAGTTATTTCAGGCACGTTATCATTCTTTAGGAAAGGACTGTTTATAGTCTCCCAATAAAGTTTACTATTATTTGTGTCTGCCGCTAGGTTAAGATTAGTCCAAGCCTCATCTTGTAAATCTCTTTTCCTATTAAAAATGGCTACTTTATAATCAATGTGTAACATTTTAATAGTTGCATTATTACAGGGTTTGGTACTCGGCGCTTGTTTTAATTCTTGTAAAGCCCGGGTACAATTTTTATCGAACCAACCTGAGTTCGCTGCCCTTTTCCCGCTAGTTCTTTTAGTGAAAAGGCCTTCTATGATTTCATTTATCTTTACAAAGCTGTCAAACAGAATGGTAAAATTGACTTTGTCCCTAAGGCAATACTCTTTCTCTATGCGAAATTTCTTCACTACCTCCATATGCTTTTTTTGAGGGTCAATGCCGGCCCATTTGATCCTCATGCCATTTGGTCTGGAGGCTACAACATTGTTAATACAGTTGTTATCATTAGGTTGTTTATTTCCCCAGCACAATAATGATATGGATATGCTATTATGGTTGCTTAGAGTCTGCTCCATAACCCAAAGGTTGGAGTATTCAGTGTTGCTAGAGAGCAAGATATGATCGATGTTAGTGTTTGCATTCCTGCCTGTAAAGGTAGGGCAATTAATATTGTCCTTATTCTTAGTGTAGCTCAACATGTCCAGGTTGAATTTAGCGAATAATTTATTTAAAGCCGTGCCATAATGAGTGGAAAATGAAAGTCGTCACCGACCTCCTCATTACCAGTCTCCTTCCTAAGGCCACACGAATTATTCATGACCAGTGGGCAGGGTTTGATGTTAAAGTCACCTGCCCAGAGGATAATGGCCTGTTTTCGAGACACTGCAAGAGCCTTATTAATTTCATTCTCTAGTGGGTACAGAATTTTCCCTCTATTGATATCAACAATATTATTATAATAGTTAATCAATATTAAATCTTTACCTTTACTGAATTTTAGTCGTGGCACCTGGCTATTTGTGTCTACTGAGGTATAGCTTCTAATTTTACAGGTAACTAGTTTGTTAGATATTAGCAAAAGGAGATCGCCTTTTGCTCTTCCAGCTGCAGAATTAACCGCATTTAACCAGTGTGAGGTATAACCCTCTATATAAATGGGCTCCTTACACCATGTCTCCTGGAGACAAATGATGTCATAACCTGCAGTAATAAAGTCCCTCCAGAATGGTGTATCCAGCTTTCTTTGGAGGCATGCTATATTCCAGGTTACTAGGCTATATCCCGGTTCTGGACCTGAGTTAGCAATTACTAGATCGCCTTGAGGTAGGGCAGATTTTCCTACCAAAGGTTGTTTGTGTTAGGATGGTTAGTGATTTCTTTGGTTTGATGGATAGCTCGTCCTTATTCTTAGTGTGGTCAGTGGATCTGCACAATTCAGGTACTACTGTGTCTAGCTGTAGGTGGTTAACAGATGGCTCGTTGCCTCATTCATCTAGATCTTTCTGTTGTAACCAGATGGGGGATTTTGCTTGTATTATGCCTTTGGACAGTGTATGTCAATCATTGTCCTCTACAGAATCGAATGCCGGGAATCTATTACATGTTGGAATTGCATAGCAGGAACGAGACATAGATAGTGCTGTTGTTCTACTGATAGTAGCATTATTGCTGGTATAATGTTTAGGGTCCAGTAAATGTCTATAAAAGTATCCTAAAGGGAGGAGTGTCATGTTAAACTCCCAGGCTGATGGAGGCAGGGCATTAGCAAGGGTGCTCTTTGCCCAATGTGGGGATCGGAAATGTATAATTATACAGTCCCCCTCAAACTTTTTCCTGAGGTGACCCACCCAACCCACCCTTTGTGTTAGTATAATCTGGTTAGCTCCCACCTCTGGAAAATTACAGTTGTTAGATAGCCAGTAGAGAGTTTTATTCTTGAGTGTGTCATAAGTTTCCGTTTGCCCCTTCCTTAATTTAGGGACATTTACGAGTACCGTAACATAAGCACCACATTCTGGTGGAAGATTGATAAAGGCTGGAATTTGTTTATCAGTATCTTTAATTGGATCTTTGTTATCTCTGCTGGTTTGTTCTGCAGGTAATGATTTTTCTTTTCCTCGGATACCCTGATCAACAATTAGGGGGTTGTTTTTTAACTGGTATCCTGCATTCTGGTTATTCACTGGAACTTTACTCATGTTTGGCACCATAATAGGACTATTGTTGGTCGCTACTGCGGCTCCATTAATTTTATTATTTTTATCTTTATTTCCATTGTTCACCTCTATAGTAAGTCCTCCTTCTTGATGGGGCCTCATGATTACTTTCTCCACTTTATTACTTAATTTGTGGACCTCCCTGGCCAAGTTGTCCACTTTCTCGTGTAAGGGCCTAATCAGTTCAATCATTTTATCAAAGATTGCTTCTAAACTATAATTACCAGGTAGTGTGTCTGGTTTTAGCTTAGCTCATGTGCGTGTAGTAACCATGTTCCCTGCTACGTTAATTCTTTTGTCCCTTTTCCCCTTTGAATTACCCTGTCCTGATGTTTTCTTATTCCTACACTTTTGTTTAACCTGGGGGGGGGGGGATGAGGGGCAGGGGCTAATATCCGCAGCAGACAATCTGGGTGAGTTGGAAATACAGGAATTATTGGTGCCATTATTATTCGTATCCTCTAGCATAACTATGTCTGCACCAACTTCACTAATAGGGCTGGGTATTCTGCTTGTGTTAACCTGGTCAGCTATCAGGATACTCGATCCCATAGAAAGTCGCCTTTCAGTGCGATCGATTTCTTCGTTAAGAGCAGTTACGGCCTTTACTAAATAGGTGTCAATGGTATTGCATGCATTTTCAACTTGTGGTTTAGCGCAACGCCTTGCCATTGCCGTATATGTATCTACCAAAACTCGCCCTCAAATTACTCTGTATCACCAGCCAGCTATACTACGATTGACATTGTTAACATAAAATTAAATCAAGTAGAATAAGATAAAATATAGTACATATCGGAGGGATCAGATCATCAATATCAGTATAGCAATGTTCCAGACCTTGTTAGAGGGGGGGCCCAGCCCGGCCTTCTCCGGCCTCTGACGGCCTTAGACGGTCCTGCCCTTGTCCCGGGCTTAGCCCGGCGCCGCCCGCGCGCGTCCCACGATACGGGAACACAGCCCTGCTTTTAAGCGTCTCTGGGCGCGGCTGTGGGCGTGATGAGCGTCAGGTGCAGGGAGTGCTGGGGCCTGTAGTCTCCCCCTGCGGCCGTGCAGCTGAAGGGGACACCGGCGGCGGGAGAGAGCAGCGTCCAAAATGCCCAGGTGAGGTCCGCAGGTTCAGAGAATGCAGCGGAGCTCTGTGTGCCCCGGTATGAAGCCGCCGCTCCCCTGTAGCACAACCCAGCTTTTAAGCGCCTCCGGGCGCGGCTGTAAGCGTGATGAGCGTCAGGCGCAGGGAGTGCTGGGGCCTGTAGTCTCCCCCTGTGGCCGTGCAGCTGAAGTGGACACCGGCGGCGGGAGAGAGCAGCGTCCGAAATGCCCAGGTGAGGTCCGCTGGTTCAGGGAATGTAGCTAGGTCTTTGTTCTTCAGCACTTTTAGGGCACAGTACCTTTTGTGGCGTATGGGCATAGGGTAATGGCTGACCATAAAATTACATGATTAAGTCAAACAAAAGTTACCAAACTCACATAAGTAAATCACTTCAATAAATGGTTGACCCTTCACCCCACATAAAAGACTTTTGCAGAATCAAATACCCATATTTGATTGATCAAGTACATTTGGTCACTGCACTTTTACTTTTATATCAAGATTGTTGATATTACAATTTTATTCTTTTTTTAAATCACAGTCCAGCCTAAACCGAGTATTAGTAGTATCTAAGACTGAACCTGCTTCTCGTACTAAAATGTAGCACAGCATGTTTTAGCCCTTACTGGTGCTCCCAGTGTGTATATATAACTACACCTGTCTCCAACACAGTGCTTTTTTTTTGTCTCAGATTATATGTTTTTATTAACTTTTGATTGCTTTATACCCGTTGTTTTTCTTCTTCATAAATGTAGTAAACTGTGATGTTTCATATATTTGATTTTGTTTCTCAGTTGCTTCCTTTCCAGAGGCAATGCTTTGTTATCTCCAAACCAGCTCTAAAGTATGCTGGTTATTGTTTTAGCTTTGGCTTCTTGTTCAACATCCCTACTGCTCAGTTTTTTTAAGGTGTCAACGCAAATGCTAATAAACTGTATATAGTATAACATCTTGACATGATATAAGGTCCAACACCCTCTTCCTGTTGATTGAAATTCCCAAATGTATATAGTATAACATCTTGACATGATATAAGGTCCAACACCCTCTTCCTGTTGATTGAAATTCCCAAATGTTAGTTGCGTGTGAACACTCCAATGGGCCTTGTACCTTGCATACCCCAAGATAAAGTAATTGAAAAAAAAAAGATTTGGGGTGTTCTCCTTTTTATAGAAATTGGGATGACATAAATTCAATTTTCTTCATTTGTTCTTTTATTGCACAGGTTCATCCATTTCTGATATGGATAACAATATTTCAATTGGTTTGTTAATAAATAAAAACTAGGCAGCTGACACATGTTTTGCCCCTTAGGGCTTTGAGCCTGGGGCTTTCTTAAGGTTGCGAGAAACAAATAAGAAAGAACAGTGGTGATCAAAATTGAGGTTCCTATATTCAGAACATATGCAGCTCCAGTTAGAAAATGTATAGTTTTTAAAGGGCTGTTGATTGTGCATAAGGTCATTGAAAAACAAAGTTAGAAGTTTTACCACCAGTCACACTTTGCATTCAGCTGACAAAGGTTCACTCTTGGTGCTGCATTTTCAGAGACAAAGGATAGAGTGGGTGACACTTTAATGTTTTGGTCACATTCTGTATAAATGTCTACTCAGCTTCGCCTTGACTAATTTCCAGGACCTTCACAGCAGAGTGAGGTAAAAGGGGGCACCCTTCTCTCCATGTGCGGAGACTAAAATTTACTTTTAAGAGACAGTCTCATTAGTGTGTAATGATATTCGTTTTCACATTGTGATCATTAGTATTTCCCAGATAAGTGAAAAGATAGAGGGACTAACCCCAAAGAAGATTTTGCAAAATAGTTGGTGCAGGCAAGGCAAGGTGTATATAGAATATATAGAACAATAGATACTGTGAGATTAATAATAACAAAATGCATTGGCAGAAGGAGGGAAAAACAGAAGGGAGGAAAAACAGAGGGGGACAAATAGATGGGAACAAAAGAAAGGGGAACAAGTGAAACAAGAGAAGAGAAGGGTATGAGAAGAGAGCGGGAAGGTTACAGGAAACCGGGCGAGCAGGAGCTGTGGAAGGAAAGACAAGGAAAGAGAGAAGAGAAAAGGGGGAAGTGGAAGAGAGAGGGCGAGGGAGGACAAGGAAGGTAATGTGAACGTGATCAGATATTTTCACAGTTCTGTTTAGTAATCTGGGTGCATTTAATGAAGAAGGAATGTTATAAGCACATATGAGCTTAACATTGATGTGGTAGGTTCAAAGGGTCATATCTCAGCAGGAAACACATTTAGATTAGGCCTTCTTTGGTCTGTGCCACTAGCAGTATCAAGACAAAGATTAATTTACATACATCAGGAGACTTGCGTTGTCACAAGCCCACATTGAAATTGCTCAACAGATTAAAAAACTGGGGAGTAGTAAGTGTTACATCAGTTTACCGCCATGGTGGGCTCTATAACTTTTACTTTGCCATGTATCTGGACTACCTTTAATAAGCGAACACATGTTGTTAACTATGCATCCCTTTCTTCTATTCTAGTTGCGTTATTATTCAAATCAAGCCTACTTGAAGTGCCGGTACTTATGATGTGCAAAAATATTTCTTCATACGATGCCTATGTCGTTATTTGTATATGTTTATATTTATCATTTAATAAAAAAAAAGGTAATACATTTGCCGCTTGAATGAACACAGCTCCTATTCCCTTGCACTTATTGTGTTTAGCTGATAATCACATTCTTCGATGTGGTGGCTGATTCTGTCAAACACTCTTGCTGGGTAATGCAGCATTTTTACTATAAGGGAAGAACATCTTGACACAATATTTTATAGGGTACAAAGACCTGTACTCTGAAATCTAGGTCCTCTCTGGATATATTATAACAAATGCTATTTCAGCTTTGTGCCACTGCCTAGCCAGCTGCACTTCCAAAAATGTTCAACTTTATAGAATACATGCATATTTTCTCTAGACAGAGTAGAACCAATCGAGTTTTGGAGGACAAGGTATCTGAACTCGGCTCCGTTGTGGGAATTGGAATGGAATACACTTTTGCTCGAGGCTCCTATAACAGGAAGATGAACACTAGTAAGTTCAGTTTTCCAATTCAATTTAGTGATCACAAGTAGATATACAGCATGAAATGAACCTACTATATTTTGGTTGTCTTATATTCAGAACTTCTTTTTTAAGTAATGCAGACCAATACCCAGAGAACTGGTCTGGAATAAAACCTGTAAATTCTATAGGTTGTTTACAAATACAGACAAACCGACCATCTGCAGACAGACACACACTAAACCACTGGCATGTTTCTCCACAGGCACGGGATCGGAGCGGACACACGCACCGATGTACCCACGGCAGGCACACACTCAGCCTGCAGAGAGAGAGAGAGACACTCTGGAGACACACTCATGCAACCACCTTAGCACTTCAGCCTCACGCACCCTGCAAAGACACTCCACAACACAAATACCAGACACTCCACAGAAACACACACATGCCTGCAGAAACACTTACCCCACAGAGACTCCCTATAGAGACACATGCAAAACACTCACACAGACTGAAGACACATACACTGCTGAGATGCAGACTGCAGACATTCAAGGACACACCCACACTGCTTAGATACTCATGCAAAAATGCATAAACACTCTTGCACACCCTACAGAGAGAGCAACAAACAGATATACATGGCATAAGGACCCTGCAGACACTGAATCGCCATTGTTCTCTGCACATCTCTGCTGGAATGGCCTAACTTCAGCAGGCTTACCTTCCAGCAAACAGAACTTTACTAATGAGGAAATATGGGATCACTGTCATAATATAGAATGACAAAATATAGACTTACCAAAATATAGTCACCAAAATATAGAATGCCAAAATATCGAATTCCTATCTACAAACAGGTAAGTACAAAAATATCGAATCCAAAATATAGTCTGTAAAAAATATAGTCAGTCAAAATATAGAATTTTTTAAAATGTCTTAAAAGTAATTTAAAATTAATGAAATAATAAATATAATTAACTAAAACATACTTAAAAATACTCAAATAACCTTAAAATTAAGATATAATTAATTTAAGTTATTAATAAAAAATTTACAATATTTTACCGTAGGATAGCAGGAGGGTAACATTTAATATTACCACTCCAGTGAGTGCAACAGTAGGGAAAGCGTTGAATAGCGTAGGGGTAAAAAATACTATTCCCACTCCAGTGAGTGCAACAGTAGGGAAAGCGTTGGATAGCGTAGGGGTAAAAAATACTATTCCCACTCCAGAGAGTGCAACAGTAGGGAAAGCTTTGGATAGCGTAGGGGTAAAAATTACTATTCCCACTCCAGAGAGTGCAACAGTAGGGAAAGCGTTGGATAGCGTAGGGGTAAAAAATACTATTCCCACTCCAGTGAGTGCAACAGTAGGGAAAGCGTTGGATAGCATAAGGGTAAAAATTACTATTCCCACTCCAGAGAGTGCAACAGTAGGGAAAGCGTTGGATAGCGGGAGGGTAAAAAATACTATTCCCACTCCAGTGAGCGCAGCAGTAGGGAAAGCGTTGGATAGCGTAGGGGTAAAAAATACTATTCCCACTCCAGAGAGTGCAACAGTAGGGAAAGCGTGGGTTGGCATACGGGTAAAAGTTACTATTCCCACTCCAGAGAGTGCAACAGTAGGGAAAGCGTTGAATAGCGGGAGGGTAAAAATTACTATTCCAACTCCAGAGCGTGCAACAGTAGGGAAAGCGTTGGATAGCGTAGGGGTAAAAATTACTATTCCCACTCCAGAGAGTGCAACAGTAGGGAAAGCGTTGGATATTGGAAGGGTAAAAATTACTATTTCCACTCCAGAGAGTACAACAGTAGGGAAAGCATTGGATAGCGTAGGGGTAAAAATTACTATTCCCACTCCAGAGAGTGCAACAGTAGGGAAAGCGTTGGATAGCGTAGGGGTTAAAAAATACTATTCCCACTCCAAAGAGTGCAACAGTAGGGAAAGCGTTGGATAGCGGGAGTGTGAAAATTACTATTCCCACTCCAGATAGTGCAACAGTAGGGAAATCTTTGGATAGCGTAGGGGTAAAAATTACTATTCCCACTCCAGAGAGTGCAACAGTAGGGAAAGCGCTGGATAGCGTAGGGGTAAAAAATACTATTCCCACTCCAGAGAGTGCAACAGTAGGGAAAGCGTTGGATAGCGGGAGGGTGAAAATTACTATTCCCACTCCAGTGAGTTTAACAGTAGGGAAAGTAATGATTTAATATATTATTAAAAATAAATTAAATATCAATACCAATAAAACATTAATTGAAATTACTAACCAATTTAATATTATGTAATAATTAATTAGAAATACAACTACATATTAGTTATTAAAAATTAATAACCTATTCATAATTATTTAACAACGAATTAATTTTCAATAACAAAAACTAATTAATAATAAAAATGAATACCAATTAAAAATTAACAGTAAATTAATTATCAATACACAAAAAGTATTTTTAATATGTAATTAATTACAATTACATTACTTCCCACCCTATTCTCCTATAAACCCACATCCCACTACAGAAAATACATTAATACAATTATCATAATTATCAAATATTTAATTAATACAAAATAATTACCAATTAATAAAAATTAATTGCCAAATAGAAATTAATTACCAATTAAAAATTAATTAACAATAAATTTAAAATCAATACCAATAAATGAAAAAAATTATTTACTTAATTACAATTAAATTACTTCCCACCCTATTCCCCTATAAACCCACAACCCGCTACAGAAAATAAATTTAGAAAATTAACATAATTAACAATTAATCAATTAATACAAATTAATTGGCAATTAATAAAAAAAATTACCAATTAAAAAATAACAATAAATTCAAAATGAATACCAATAAATAAATAAAAATATTTAATTAATTACAATTAAATTACTTCCCACCCTATTCCCATATAAACCCACAACCCGCTACAGAATTAAATTACGCAAAAATTAAATAACATAAAATTAATTACTTAAAATACATTAAACATACATTACAAAAATTAATATACACTTTTCACACATATACTAACATACAAAACACTTTAAAAAAATTGATATTATTAAAAAATCGATATATTTAATGCCTATATTGTATACTTCGATATTTTGACTTCTATATTTTGAAAATCGATTTTACTTACCTTAAATTCGATATTTTTAACCACTATATTGTGTCCATTCGATATTTTGTCCATTCTATATTTTTACTTCGATATTATGCCCATTCTATATTTTGGAATCGATATTATGACTGTTTACCGTAAAAATGCTCTCTGTATCGGGGAATGACACTAGGCAGCCTCTGACTGACAGTAAGTCTGCGGGTGAACTGGCTTGCCAGAAAGTGGATAATTTCTATAGCGCTTAACTATAATAACATAGAACTGTGACGGAGAAAGGGGTAACATTCCCGCAGGCTCTTTACTCTCCCAGAAACTGCCTCAGCATTAGTTTAATGTGGCTACTTCCGGAGCACTCAGCTATTTGCATAGAATTCTTTGTAACATCCTACTGTTCTGCGGTATCCCCCTGCTGTTGTCAATGCAGCTTTTCACAAGATGGATCATCCTTAGTTAGCCTTTGTAAATAAGGTAAAAATACACTTTGAAAGAGTTTTCCTACAACTGACAATTTGTGCTGTGTTTCTCTGCCAATAACCTTGTAAACAAACATAGGGTCATACCAGATGCCAGAAAACTGAGCCGAATGATCACATTTCCCTGCTATACACCTTTTTCAATGCCTGAGAAATAAATAATAAAGAGATCAAAGTTCAATTTACAGTGTAGCCCATTTGGCTACACAGTGAGGACCCGAAAGTTGATAAATGGGATTAAATGTAGGCAGTGGTGGTTAGCAACTATAGTGTTGGAGGGGTGGGTGCATAAAATAAAGAGTTTGAAAACAGAAAAATAAATAAAAAAGTCACTTACCTGCTTGCACAGACACGTCCTTCTCGCTCTGATCCTCTTCTCTTCCTGACATTATGTCCAGGGCCCCAGCTAACCTTCCTAAACCAATCCTGGTGCTGCTCACATGCTGTTAATCAGCATGAGAGAAGCAACAGGATCGGAGGGAGTGGCCTCTCTCTGTGCTGCTGAGGACACTGTAGGCTTCTCCAGGCTCTCACCTCAGCTGTCTAAGACACCTGGGTTAAGAGGTTTATCGTGCGCATGTCTGGCTGGCCGCTGCAAGACGTCCAGCCACAGTGACATGCGCACTATAAACTAGTGCACAGGGAGCCCACCACTGCTGCCACACAGCAGGCCCTGTCCCTTCCTGACATTTGGTTCGGGATGGGTTGATTAAAAATAAAATGGTGATGAATTAACTTCATTACAATTTTATTTGTCATCTCTGAGGCATTTCTTGGGGCCTTTTAGTGGGGCGCCGCTCCTCAGCTCAAATGGAGAAGAAACCACTTAATGTAGGTTTATTACAAATTCGAAGCCAAACTAATGTACACAAATCTCAAGAATATGTAGTAAAAATACAGAATCACTACTAGCAGTCCAAATCATCTTACAAAGTTTAGTCACAACAGCATAAAACATACAAGGATTTCAGTAATAGCAATGCAGAAAATAAGGAACAAAATCGGGTGATCAGTACATGATTTTCGGTCCTCTTCCCTATACATGAATAATCTAAATTACCTAAACAAAGCCTGAACTAAGTAGCATTAATTGGTGAAACCCTAATTAGATCCAGTAAAGTAGGAAAGTGTCAGCATTGTAGAGACTTCGGTAGAAGTTCTCCAAAATCAGGAGTATTATATAGCCGAAAGCCATACAACAGAATTATGGCAAAGTGGTCTGTACCCCTCAGAGTCTAAAAGGAATCTGTCTAAAGCTAAAGTGTGACCACCAATTAAACTTTCACAGAACATTCAAGAATCCCGCCTCATGTGTCGCAGTACTTTTTCCCCTTCTCACAGTCAAACGTGGTAATATTATTCAATTCTCCCATCCCATGGTCTGAACATCAGGAAGTGCTTTGATTCTATGTCAAGACTGTAGGTGAGGTTTAGACTTAAACTTTCTCCACTTTATTATACAAGCAGCTATCAAACTTTATGTAGATCAACCTGAACCTACATTTCCCTTCAGTCTTTGGGAAAACAAACAAAAACAGTCCATCCAATCCAATTACTGCAGACATTCTCTGGACATGGCCTGTTTTCTTTCTTCACTTCTCCAGCAGCCTCCGATAAGTGTTTTTTAACCTTAGTATTTCTAATGATGTTTACTACGTTATTAATGGCTTAAAACATGGTTCAATGCTGGTAATCGCACTGTGAAGGTTATTGCTGTCCTGTATATTGCTTGTTTTGAACCAATTGCCTTTCTTTTACAGCATGGCCGTGGCAGTGTTCTCGCTCCTTCATGGCCACTTCAATTCACGCAGTCTCTGTCCAGCTTCTAGGGGGCCAGCGCTTTCAAAACCATTGTGATGTGCACGTCCTACCTCACGGGTGGCCGGTGTGCCACTTTTACCTGCTCCGTTCAAAGGAAGAAACGAGTGTATGTGGGTTGATTTTGTGACAGTTTCACTCAGTGAGACATCAGAGCTGCCACCTGAATCTGAACACTCACACAGACAGCAGGTAAGAACTATCTTGAGCCAGATATCGATTTGGAACATGTCCCAGGCTTAAAACACAGTTCTCTATATACTAAAGGGAGTGCTGGTCCCCAGGCCTTTTTGTGCCTATTGCTCAATCCCTCATGAGATTACCTGTGATTTCATGGGTTTTCCAAACACTCTATTCCCCTCTTTCATTGTAAGAGCTATTATCACCCTTCGTAATAAATATGGAAGACTCTGAGGAATATATGAAGGAGGAAGACATTACTTAACCTTCCTATTGACAACAATTTCTATCAGGTTAAGGATGCCTCTATTTTTAAGGCAGAAGCCCAGGTTGTGGCACCTTTGGAGAAGAAAATACTCCAGCTACAGGCTCAATGCCAAAAAACCCTTGACCTGAGGCAAGATCTTTCTGGGCCACTGCCCCCATACCTCCAGGGTAGCCCTCAGCATCAGTTCCAGACAGTAATGGCAAGGACACAGACAACCCAGGCATTGATCTAGATGCCTTTGTGCACCTTAAGAAGCCTTTATGGACTTCCAACCACCCCCTACAGAGTCCCAAATCCCCAGTACTTCGGGAGGCCCCTCTTTTCCACCCCCTTCTCCAGATCTGGGAGATGGCGATGCCTCAACCAATGTCTCAGATGGGGATGGAGATTCCGGCAGACCCTTGTGTCTGTCTGGTGATCCTTTACCCTCAGAGAATGGTGTTAATGCAGATGCGGCACCCCCAAGACCCAAACTCAGAAATGTTGGACCTCAGTGATCTTTTACATCCAAGCGCTGCGGAATGGTCCCCAGCACATAAAATGGCCTCTTTTCTATATAGCAGGTCAGTTACGGATACCACTGGACAAGGAGGTCAGGAGTTCTTTCCAAGTTGAATATCCTCGGCCTTCCTTGGAGGGCAAGGAAGCCTTCACCCCCGAAATAGATGGCAAGAATGCCACTTTCTTGGTGAAGTTTGTACGGGATCTCAAAAGGGGAAAGATCACTTTTGGCACTCATACCAAGACAAATTACTACATGCAGCAGGAATCCTGTCCAAGATCCTGGACATGGCCGAAGATGTCAAGGTATCTGGTTCCCTGGTCTCTCCCAAAGCTCTATCAAGCTGGGCTTAAAGACCCATTATATTACGGGGAAACGCCAACTGTGTGATATCTACAGAATGGCACAGATACCTCTAGATTGAAGTAGACCCGAACCTGGAGGGGCTATCAAAATCAGAGGCGTTGACAATAGCACAGGGAAGTCTTTTGGGTGATCTATATATGTGAGAGTTAGGCAAATTTGTAAATACTTCCAATCCTCTGGACAGAGCCTAGACATAGATACATTTTTTTTACACCTTTTGTTTTTGCCGGCCGTGGTAGTGGACGCCCGGCTGACCGTTCTTTTCACCAAGCCTCTACTAGGGGTGCAGATACACACAGAGGACAATGGCAGGATCCATCCAAGTTTGGCAATTTCTACCCAACCAGGAGCTATCCCCGACGCCGGGGTGTGAGAGGAATTTTAAGAGGCAATGACACCTATAATACCCCTCAAAGTAAGTTTAAAAAAATCTGAAGGGATCAAACTTGGGGGCAAGTTGGTGGGCTTCTTGCGCAATTAGGAGGCTCTTACCTCAGATGCTTGGGTCCTTCAAATAGTCAGGGAGTTCCAGATAGAGTTGTACTGCTCTCCAACCCAACTCTTCCTTCCAAAACCCTTGTCTTTTTCTCCCATCCAAACAGAGTTAGTAGAGTTTGAGATTGCTCAGCTCTTGGAGAAGGGCGCATTGCCCTAACAGCCTACATCTCCATGGTTTCAATCTTTGTCTGGTGGAAAAGAGGGATGGGGGCCAATGCCCCATCATCAATCTGAGAGAATTCAATGAGTGGCTGGTTTACTGACAGTTCAAGATGGAGGGTATTCATCTTCTCGGGGACTTGTTGCAGTCAAACAACTGGATAGTCCAATTGGACCTAAAGAACATCTATCTCACAATTTCTATCTTTCCTCCTCACAGGAGTTTCTCACAGTTTCAATAGAGGAGAGGTCACAGATTTTCAAATTCACCTCCCTTCCTTTTGCTCTATCCTCCACTCTGTGGTAGTGCTGTATTTGGTCATGTGACCACTAAAGTGCATAGCATTAAAATGCATATAATACATAAAAATATAGTATCCTTAATAAAAATGTCATTACTGTGCAAAGCAATAAATACATAAAGTACATGGAAATATATCGACCAGAATAAGTGCAGAATACCAAATTCAATAGAATAATAAGATGGTCATATACAATGACCTCTTATCACTTGGTGAGCTCATGGCGACTTCTACCTTCAAATTTCGGGCCCACATAATCAATGTGTATCAGAAGATGACTGTTTCAACATTATTAAAATTCTGTCACCTACTTTACAACATATACACTAGATAAACAATGACGATCAACATTAGTAAAAATAGCCCCTATTATACAACCATGACAGCAATATAAAAACTCCTATAAATAAAAACATACCAATGATATACTGTCATGTCCAATAAAATACTGGTTGCCCTGAATAATCTGCAAATCCAGCTAAAATTCTTACAATAACAATCAATTAACCTGACTATAATTACCGCTCATAACCATAAAGTACTAGATATCTCGGATGGTCGGGCAAACCTAGGTAAGGATTACTGGGATGGCAATCGTTTTATCCTGGCTACACTTGCAA
The DNA here is from genome assembly GCF_964261635.1 of Lissotriton helveticus. Classification (NCBI taxonomy): domain Eukaryota; kingdom Metazoa; phylum Chordata; class Amphibia; order Caudata; family Salamandridae; genus Lissotriton; species Lissotriton helveticus. Next base: position 811,319,528 of record NC_136070.1, read on the forward strand.
CTTAGCTAAGGCTGGAACCTCTCAAGCAACCTAGGACATGAACTTCTGATGCCTGAACCAGACACTCATAAGAAACCTACGTACAGCATAAACAAAAAATGCTGTAGTGTCAGATTTTATTATCCTCAGCTCCACCCTATAATGTCTAGTTACCAATTTGCTACAAATTGGCCAAATCCATTTTTTATGAAGAAGATGATGTTCTGTAGAAAAAAATTAAATATGTTCAACTGACTCCAGTGCATAACCACAAGCTGAGCATGAAGTTATATCTGTATCTGTTGCCCATGCATTGAATTACCTTAAAGGTAAGCAACCTAATCCGAATCTTACAAAGAGAATTTTCGCCATAGGTGGTGAGATCAGGTCATAAAAATGGTCAAACTCAGGACAAGATTTAAAGCTTAAAAACTCAGTGGTATTTTACCATGGTGCTGGAACCTTAGAACAAACACTTGAGACCCCAAGACATCAGACTAATAGTCTACCTAGATGATAAACTAATTATGAATCAATGCCCGAGACGCTTGTCATATCATTAGCAGATGACTATCGATCTGTTGGAGTCTCTCGGATTTGTGGTCAACAAGAAGAAGTTGTCTCTGATTCCATCCCAAACCTTACAATTTCTGGGGTTTGTGATGGACTCAGTCAAAGCCACCCTGAATCTTCCATCTTGCAAACTTACCCGGATAAAGCACAAGCTCAGAAAGACTCTGGCCAGACCTTTGACCTCCATGTGTTATCTGGCCTGCATTGTAGGCCTTTTATCTTCCAGACAACCCATTTTTCAAGGTCCCCTACACTAGCGGGCATTGCAACGCCTAAAGATCTTTCATCTTCAGTGGGGTCTCACTTATTCAAAATCCATTCCCCTCTGGGAAGAGGTGAAGAAGGAACTACAGTGGTGGGTTTCCCATATGGACACATGGAATGGCTGTGCCGTTTTTGGCTCTCAACCCAACCTCATGATAGAATCAGATGCCAGTGACTTGGGTTGGGGGGCACGTTGCGGAACTTCTCCATGGGAGGAAATCGGTCATTCATAGAACAGGCCCTTGATATAAATTGCATGGAGTAATTAACAGGCCCCCTTGCGGTGAAGTGATGGACCAAAGACAAGGCCCAATGTTGTATCCTTCTCAAGATGGACAATGTAGCAACAGTCAGGTATGTAAACCATATAGGTGGAAAGAGATTGAAGACCCTTTCGGATTTTGACCCGCACCTTGTGGAATTACTGCCTGGCCAACCAGCTTTCGATCTCGGCAGAACACCCTCCGGGGAAATCCAATCAGGTGGCAGATTGGCATTTCCGTCATTGGCAGGATGTCAGTCTTTGGAAAATTCATCTGAGGGGTTACCAGAAACTTTAAGCCCGGGCGGGCCCCTTCACAATCGATCTGTTTAACTCTCAACTGGACCATCAATTGGAAAGGTACTGCAGTTGGCATCCAACACCAATGCAGTATTGACCAATGTATTTCTCCAGGATTGGAGCAAGGAGAGGGGCTATGCCTTCCCACGATTCGTGATGATCATGAGATTGTCCACCCAGGTTTGGAGACAATTGGCAGATTTAGTGGTGGTTACCCCAATTTCAAGATCTCAAGTCCTGATGGAACTTTCTTGGGATTTTCCTATTCATCCACCCCTTTTTCAGGGTGTTCTACGGGATCCCCAAGGAAACCCTCCTCACCTGGTTCTAGCAGACTCTCTCTGCCTCATGGTGTGGTAGATTGCAGGGAACTTTGGAAAGTCCCAGGAATTTTTAAAGAGGCTACCACTTTGCTCGCTAGAGCCTGGGCAGATAGCAAAAATAAGAGATACCGCTCCTCATGGTCCAGATGGCTGCGTTGATGTCACCAACGGCAAGTGGATTCCTTGGAGGCAGATGTAGTCTGCATTCTGAATTTTCAGGCAGCCTTAGTTGCAGAGGGTCTGGCTTATAGGCCATTAATACTTTTAGATCTGCCATTTCAACTGGCCATTTGCCCTCAAATGAGCACCCGGTTGGGGAGCACACTCTGGTCTGTAACGTCTGAGGGGTATTAGATTGTCCATCCCACCAGCACCCCAGAGTTAAAAATTATGGGACTTTAATAAGGTTATTTGTTTGTTTTAATCATGGACTTCTGATAAGTACCTTTCCAGCAAACAGATGTTGATGGCAGTAACCACCCAGTTGTGTTTGATCTCCTGTCAAAGAGTTTCGGATGTGAGAGCCCTGGATGTAAGAAGTAGGGTATTCACTCCGGAGGGAGTAACTTTACATATTTCCAAACAAACAAAATGTACCTCAAGAACTGTGTCATACCCAGCATTTCCAGATATTCCAAAGTTATGTGTTGTTGGAGTAGTGAAGGCTTATGAGTCTATGACAAAGGATCTGCACCCTCACGGTGAAAGACAGTCATTGCTCTCCCTAAACCTCACAAAGTGCTTTCTCCACCCACCATTGCTAGATGGGACCGATGGGCCATGCAGGAGGCGGGGATTGACATTTCACAGTTTGGAGTTCACTCCGTAATGGGGGATATGATCTCCAAAGCTTTTTTATTGGAAGCTCAATTTGAGGACATTCTCAATTGAGCAGACTGGTCCTTAGATTCTACCTTCAAAAGGTTTTACTTAAAGTCAGTTTCAAATCTGGCATCTCTGGTGGCGGAGAAGCTTTAAACTAGTCTAATCCTTGCCTCTTGTCCTGAAATAGAATAAAAAATGTCCTAGCTATTGTAACGGGAAAGTTTCAGTTCTATTAAGAACTCGAAGTGGAGAATTAGCTTACACTTTTTTCTGACTAGATTAGTATGCCCGCCCGATATGATGTGAGGTTATAATATGAAGTTGTTCAGTTAATGGGTCTGTACTGTCATGCAAATGATGAAGAATTGTTCATGATTTCTTGTCTTGATAAACTGCCAGTATATTGTGTTCTTTTCCAGCAATGTTTGATGACCTTTGTGTTAACCTAGTTGTGGAAACAAAAACCTTACATAATTCATTTGTCTTCTCAGGGACAGATTCGAATAAACCGAAGTGATCCTCGGAGAAGTCACCTGTGTTCACAGGAAGAAAAAGGAGGATAAAGCGTCTCCAGTAATGCTGAGAGAGTGTGCGGTGTTCGTATTGAATGGACTTTCTTTGTTTCTTTTAACAAGGACTTATGGGAAATGTAGTTTAATGTTGATGTACATAATGTTTGATGGCTGCTAGTATAATAAAGTGGAGATAGTTTAAGCCTAATCATCGCCTCCGAGTCTTTAATAGAATTGAAACTTTCAACACAACAAGGAAACTTTTCATTCCTCCCATCTCTAGATATAACATGATAGATTTCCTCCCTTTGTTCCATAGCGCCACTTGTCCTTGCCAAGAGTTATTCCCCCCACGCCATACACAATGTGCCTTTAACAAACTATGAGATCATATGAGCGCACCTGCACAGAAGAAGAAAGCATTGCAACCCAAGCAGACTTTCGCGTTTAAGGTTAAACATTAACGTTCAAATGCTTAAGGCCTTTGGTCAAGCTAACATAGCAAAACATTTCAATGCATATTTAAATGCATGGTTATCGATACATGTACAGTTAAAAAATAAATAAAGGGTGCAATTCAAATGAATACATGAGTACATAGTGTTAGCAAAATTACTCAAACATCACACAATATATATATATATATATATATATATATATATATATATATATATATATATATATATATATATATATATATATATTACCTACTGGCGATAGCCAGTAGGTATATATAGTTAGGATTTTTTCTCTATGGGATTTCTGAAAATTCTATGTCTAATAACTTTGGCGTTTGTGCACGGAATTGGCTGAAATTTTCAGGAAAATGGCACGTTTTGTTTCTGAGCAGCCCCTGAAAATTTGGGGGGGTTTCGTCAAGCGGGGGCTGAGAAAAAAGGGGGGTCCCAAAACGTGTTTTTAACATTGAGTTTTCCATAGGGCGGTTGGACTCACTTTTAGCTCGAACGGCTGAATGGATTTCCACAAAACTTGGCAAAATTGTAGGGACTGGTAGCCCGATGTGCCTTTGCTATGTCTCAAGATATATGCTCCAGTGGTTTTTACAAAAATTAACTTTGAAAAATATATATTGGGCTACATTGGGCTATATATATGTTGGAGCCCAAATGTAGCCCAATGTAGCCCAATGTAGCCCAAAGATGGCCACCAGAGACAAAAGAGCCCAAATGTAGCCCAAATATCAGCCAGATGTAGCCCAACTATAGCCCAGTGACAGAATGTCCCAGAGTGTTCTAAAGAACAACTAGAGCGCTAACAGTCTTACTTATGACAAAAGTATGGCACACCTGAAGTCATCTTGATTGGAATAAAGTGTTAACACTTAAAACATTTAATTTGCAAAGGAACAAAATGAGGGGTTTCATTTTGCCATAGAAATGTTATATATATATATATATATATTCACTGAAAAAACCATAGGTTATAGACCATATATAGTTAGGAATTAGCATTTACAAAACCTTGAAAATTCACTGAAAAAACCATAGGTTATAGACCATATATAGTTAGGAATTAGCATTTAGAAAACCTTATTTTACTCACACAAAACCATTGAAATTCCATATATAGTTAGTTGCACTAACTATATATCGCGCACCCGCAATCCACTGCTGATGATGTCACATATTACATCATTCATGACATGGTCAGTGACATCACTGATGACATTACTGATGACATCTCAAATGACATCACTGATGACATCACTGATGACATCTCAAATGACATCACTGATAACATCTCAAATGACATCACTGATGACATCACTGATGACATCTCAAATGACATCACTGATGACATCACTGATGACATCATCCAGTGACTGTGTGTTTCTGTAAAGTTTAAATATGTTTGATATATTGAAGAATGAGTGGATGTATAAGTGTCTGGATGAAGGATTTAGTAGGTGCGTGACTGACTGTATGAGTGAGTGAATAAATGTGTCGTACTAAATGCATGGGTTAGTGACTAAACTGTCTGAATGTGTGCATCAGTATGTCTGTTGTGATGTAAACTGCTGCATGTGTTGATCATTAGCTATACGAGAGGTTATATGTGTTATTGATTGGTTGCCCAAGTATTTGTATGGGAGATTGAGTTTGTGTGGGGGTGGCTGGGAGGTGTGTGACTCTGTGCATAGATGTGTGAGCAGTTGATTCACTAGGTGTATGAGTTCAAGAGTGCATGTGGAAACAGCTACATGGGCGGTTGACTGTGTGCATGAGTGTATTGATGAGTGAATGGATATCTCAATGCTACATGTCATAGTAAGTACATATGTAAAACACAGTACATGCGAGAGTTGGCATATATAAATAACTGTGCATGAGAGCCACTGAATGTGTGAGTGGCTGTATGGATCATTGTGAACTTGTATCAGGGATTGTATAAGAGAGTAAATATGTGTTAGTATATGTTTGAATAAGTAAGGTGTATAACTGTATAGTTGAGGAAATGGAGGTGAGATTGTTTCTTTGCATGACTGACTAGGTGTGTGAGTAACTCCATGGATGAGTGACAGTGTGTGAGTGTCTGTATACACTGAGTGTATCTAGGGTTATATTAGAGTCTGAAGAGGTTTATCGTATTAGCACAAGAATGATGTCAAATGAGATGTCATCAGTGATGTCATCAGTGATGTCATTTGAGATGTCATCAGTGATGTCATCAGTGATGTCACTGACCATGTCATGAATGATGTAATATGTGACATCATCAGCAGTGGATTGCGGGTGCGCGATATATAGTTAGTGCAACTAACTATATATGGAATTTCAATGGTTTTGTGTGAGTAAAATAAGGTTTTCTAAATGCTAATTCCTAACTATATATGGTCTATAACCTATGGTTTTTTCAGTGAATTTTCAAGGTTTTGTAAATGCTAATTCCTAACTATATATGGTCTATAACCTATGGTTTTTTCAGTGAATTTCATTGGTTTTTTAACAGCTAATATCTGTAGCTGTAAAATGTATTCTTCTTTAAATCCAAAAATATATTTTATATGTTTATTAATAACTTTTTTTTTAAATATTTTTTTTTCTTCGTTCCCGCTTCGCGAATCGGGAAGCTTCCCATTAGCTGACCTTGATGCCGCGAAATAGACCGCGAGCCGGTAAACGTTTCTTTACCGCAACTGCCGCGTTAGAAAACAACATCGTCACGCCTCCCGTCCGCATGACGTTTCGCGTTGTCGCGTGATACGTCATATGACGTGCTACGTTAGCGAACTGGTACGCTTACTGAGTCGCAAAGCACAGGTTTCTGGAAGCAAACCGGGAGGCCCTGCAAAACGCATAACGTAAACACAGCAGGTCATGTGACTTGGTAATAACACTTTTCATTGGTTCATTTCACTTTTGGTTTCCTAATGATGTAAGACTAGGTCATATAATATAAAATGAGCACTTTTCATTGGTTGAGAACTATTGTTTTTCCCAAATGACAAAAATCCCTCCTTCTTTCCTCACTCTGACTTTCATCATTGTGAGAGAAAGACCCTTTGTTACCAGTGAGCAATGGCTTCTTTAGTAGCTTCAGCTGGTGCTTCCCCACCACCTCCACCACATCCAAGGAAGAGTGGACCACCTGCTGAAGTTATAATTCAGCAAGAAGAGGAAGAAGAGGAACAGGACGACGAGCACGAAGAGAGGCACTTTTTGCCCGAGGAGCCCAGGACGTCTCACCGGAAAGAGAACTTCATTTGGCAATTTTTTTTAATTCCCAAAGGTCAGAAAAAAGTAAATGCAAGATACGTAACTTGCCTTATATGTCAAGATAGACTGTCCAGAGGGACCGACAAAAAATACAGTTTCGGAAACTACACAATGCATCGCCATATGACTAGGTGGCATCCTAACAACTACAGTGCTGCACAGTTTCGTAACGACCTAGATAATCTCCCTATTATGGCCAGAAGATCTGTTGTACCGGAAGTTACGGGACCAGAGGGCAGGGAGATGGTGCCAAATATACAAACGAGATTTCGTGAAGTAAAACAAGTCTGCGTACATTGCAGTGGATTCATTTGCTACGGAGAAAGTAGCATCACTCTGATCAACAGAGCTATTGACTATCATATGCAAGTTTGTACGAAACGCCCCAAATAATAAATTCTTTTTTTTTGTTTTGTTGCTCCTGTTGAGCCCTTTACAATGAATCGTTTTCGTTGCCCCCTCCGAAAAAAAACAAAAAAAATATAAAACTGTTCAGAAAAATTCAAAAAAAGTAAAAAAACTGTTCAGAAAAATAATAAAAAAAATATAAAACAACAAAAACAATAAACTACCTCCCCGTTATTAAAAAATTGGTACAATATTTGGAACTGTGCCAACCTCTATTTCTCTTAGTTCGCTTCCCAGTTCGCTCCCCGGTACGCGAACCGGAAGCGAACCAAAAAAAATGTTTTTAAAAAAAGAACAGTAAGTATAAGGGAAGGAAACAGACAGTTATGTTAAAAGAAAGACAGCTATAGGGGAGTAAACTAGAGATACTATTACCCGTAATCCACTGCTGATGATGTCACATATTACATCATTCATGACATGCTCAGTGACATCATCAGCAGAGGATTGCGGGTAACAGTATCCCTAGTTTATTCCCTATAGCTGTGTTTATTTTAACATAACTGTCTGTTTCCTTCCCTTATACTTACTGTTCTTTTTAAAAAAAAATTTTTAGATCAGTCAGAAACAGTTAAAGTAATGAAATATAAAAGACTACGTAGAATATGAGCACTGTATGCAAGAACTTTGACACTTACAGAAGCCTCTCCTTCTCCATGCCTCCTACACAGTTCTAAATGTACATCATAAATGGAAACAGTAGAGAATTAATTATACATGTTAAATGGTTTATTTTTGCTGTTCTCAGAATGTATCAAATTTCACTAAAAACAGTGACTTGAAGGTATTCATCATATAACAGCGGGGAAAAAAAAACACAATCAAAATGATTGTGTTTAAAAAAACCCATCCAACATAACAAATCAGAATTCAGAACTCCTTAAAGTTAACTTACTTTCCATGACGTCAAAGGATGTCCTATGAACAGCTTACACTCTGTTGTGCTGTTATTACTTTCAGCCCGCCACTTTCTGAAAGAAAACCTCCATCATTTTGAAAAACATGTTACATACAATAAATGACTTCTTGCTCTCTACCACAAGTTTCCACAAGGCCAAATCTTGTCAGAGCCATTTATAACTCTTGGATTTCTTGTAAGCCAATCCCGTCATTTGGCATTTCCGCAACTTTCAGAATTAAAATGTTGAAGATCATTTTCACAATCCTGGACTAGTAATATCTTCCCCTTCTTCCTCAGTCATGTTCTACATTTCCTATGACACTGATACTGCTTACTATGAAGCAGACTTACACTACCTCTATGACTACTACAATTATTTAATTCTCTACATCACTTTTAATCACAAAGCAATGTAAAACAGTAGACAGCATTGCAGACTTACATTCCCTCTACTCTATGTTTTGATTGGCTGCTTCAATTAGCCTATAAAAAGAAATAGTTTTTCTGAACTCATTCAAAGTGCACTTATTTCTCCATGATGTCCAGTCTTATGGTTAGAAGTTATGTCTCTGAACTACACTTATCCTCAAGGCCAAATCGTGTAGGAGCCATTAGAACTTCTTGAAATTCCTCAGAGCACATCCCGAGATTCTTTCCCTAAAATTTTGGTTTTAAAAACACCAGGTAAGAGTTTTTAAGGTCATACGGCAATTTTTTTGTGAAAATTAAAACAGAATCATTGCAGAATGACCAGCCATTTCTACACTTTAAATAAGCTGTATAATGTCCTGATGTTATTGAAGGACCATCATGATATATAATTGCTACAGTTACAAAAGTCCTTCCTGATATTGACAACTGTGAAGCCACAAAATTTTTAATTAAAGTTGTCAATTTTGTTCCATCAGGCCTACATCGTTGGAACATTAAAATGACATACTGGCCATATGTTCGTATAAATAATGTGGACATCATTTCAGATTTACATTGGCTACACTCCATGTTGTGATCAGCTGCTTTTACTAGCTTATTAAAAGAGACTGATTTACTGTCTGGCAAAGTTAAATATATAAATCTTTCTGAGTCTACACTAGTAGTACTTGATACCCTACAGTTCTCGCAGTCATGCTGCCATTGATAAGAAAGCCCAAACAGGTGATCTACATCTACACCTTCATCATGCAATACATCAAGCATATACATTAAAAACTCCTGACAATCTTGCTGACTATTTTGAGAGAATTGTGTTTGGCCTGAACATCTGTCTAACAGATTTCGAATTTCAGACACACTTTCTATGTTTGTTCTATCAGTGCTACATTTCTCTAACACAGAATTTAACAAACTGCAAAATCTTTGATCAGAATTGACCACAATCTCTTCTTTTACATTTTCTAGAGAAAACAAAACATTAACCACTACATTAGCATAGCAGTTGACACCAGAACTGTTTTCAAATTGAAAACCAACAACATCTTCAACAGAATCCTTTTTGTTTCTGCTTATAATTTCAGGTTCATCAACTTTTCGTCTTTTTGCTACAACTTCTCCAGTATTGGGCACATTTCTTCGTTTCCGGCCTACCACACGTTTCTCAAACAAAGGATACTGAGGCAAATGTGGCGCATACTCTCTTCTTAACCTATTGTATTCCTTAACACAATCTAGATCCGCACAAATGTTTGTGACATCACACTCAATCAAGTACAATCCCGATAAAGTTCTAACTCGTGACAATGCCACATATGCCATACCCTCCTTGAACACAGAACTGCCAATATTCACCAATGCACAGTCTACACTTAAACCTTGCGATTTATGGATTGTCACCGCATATGCCAAGCAAACAGGAAACTGCTTACGACGAACATATAAGTCTTTCACAAGCAAAAATCTAGCAGAACAACGAGCAATTAGCTGTACTTCCTCAATGCCATCAAATTTAATTTTTAAAAATTCAATTCCATCTCTATTTCTGTATTTCACAAAATCAACAACATTACCCATTGATCCATTTACCAGACCTCTTTCAACATGTAAATTCCTTCTTAAAATTATACGGCAGTTCAAGCACACATTCAGAGTCTTTTCAAAACCCGCAGTTTTAGATATACTCTTCTCTAATGAATCCAATTTTGTTTTCAGATTCTCAGACAAAATAATTGTTGATCCCATATGCTCTACTCTGTCAATAGCTTCCAGTTTCACAATCTCTTGCTTTTCTAAATGCAACATTTTGTTGTTGAATTTGGCACATTCTGCAAGAGTTGGCATCAAACATATTCCAGATTTTTTCTCAGTAACTTTCTGAAAAATATTCTCAGGCACAACATCTTCGTCTGGATATAAATTTGTCAGTAATCATGCATGTAAAGCTTCTTTCCCATGCTCGGTCACTTTTCCAATTCTAACATCTTGTAGAATAGTCTTGTAAACTTCATCCTTTGCCTGACGCATATTTTCATGCAGTTCAGCATAATTGAAGTTTAACCATATATTGACGTTGCCAATGCTCCCTAAGCACTTCCTGGTATCTTCATGCGTGAGCATTTTGAACACAGGTTGCCCTTTCACTGGTGTCAGCTGCAGAAGATCTCCGAAAACAATGATGTGTTTGCCACCAAATAACACATCATACTCTGTTTTGAGAACTTCTTGCATTCTCAAATGCACAAAGGCAAGCATGACATTGGAAACCATGCTTACTTCGTCAATGATAAGAAGTTTCATTTTCCTCAAGACTCTTGAAACTTCAAAACAAGCATCTCCAGACAGCTTGTGATATTCTAATTTGTTGTCATGCTCCACTGGCAGCATCAGTAAACGATGTAAAGTAATCCCTTTAATGTTATGTGCTGCCAGTCCAGTTGGAGCGGTGACAACACAAGACAGCGATGACTCTGTCCTTTCCTGCAAATAACATGAAATTGCTTTAATAAGGAAACTTTTTCCAGTTCCCGCTTCTCCACTCACGTACAGTCGGACAGGCTTCAACGACGTACATGAGCACTCTTTCTTGTCATGACTTAATCCATGATCAATTTGCATGGTAATCTCGTCATATATTTTCCTCTGCTCAACGTTGAGTTGTCTTTCCAACTCTTCTAAGTTAACCGCATCCTCCTGAGCATGTGCCATGGCTCTTTCCACTTCATTCATAGCAGTGGCAGCTTCATTTTCGATAAGAGGTCCTCCTAGTGGATCCTGACTCAATGAAGCAGAACTCTGACTGTCCTGAGAACTGTCTCTGGCAATCTCGGCTGCAATCGTTGCTTCCTGCTCAATTTCCACATTCAACATTTCTACATATTTGGGAAAAGCAGGACATTCTATGGTCTCCTTGGCAGCATTGAATGAGTCTTCGTAACAAAGGAAATCTCCAAGCAGTTCCTCTTCTGCACGCCAAGGCTTAAAAAGTTGCAAAAGTGCTAAATAGAAAAACTCCTTTTTTTCAGGAGATTCGCCACTCAATTTTCGATGGTTTATCAAGTGGCTTTTTCTTTGCTTGACCAGACATCCCTCACTTCCTATTACAGCATACACTCCTTTCTCAGTATCTTCTTTGATGTTCCTCTTGAATATGTAATTTTGCAGAACCTCATACAGACAAACATTCTCGAGGTGACTGCTTCGATTTGGATAATATGTATCCAACATGTTGCTCTTCAAAATGTCGGTACTGTTTGGCTCCTTTTCCGCCAAATACTCAATTTCCCGCACAGGTTTCAGAACTCGATTACGCGTTGCAGCAAGACCAACACTCGCCCAAACGATACTCCTGGACTTGGCATAGAGACTTGCTGAAGACAACCGGTCAGAACATTCGTAAGCTCCGATTTCTCGATGCGACAACATCTTCAGACTGAAACTGTACAACTTCTTGCTGAGGCTCTTTTCATGGGAAATGTCCTCCCACATATCCTTCAATTCTGTCTTCTCTTTTTTGGTGATGTAAGATGTCACATACCGAGCCACAGCCATACAGTTATCAGCCACAAACTGTATATCCATGTTAGCATTCCACATGGACAAAATCACCGGGTTGTAGTCGTTGATGTACTTAGACTCTTCGTTCCTCTTCAAATTGTATGTGTTTTTAGGTGATTTCTTCATCACATTATGTCGCAGCGAAGACATCAAACTGTTCACTCTTCCTTTAGAAATCACCGGTCGTGGAAAGCCGAAACGACATTTGGTGTAGAACTTTTCTTTGTTCCGGAATTTACGACGACAGTACTTTCCACATCGATGGCTTTGGAAACGTAGAACTTTTTCTCTTAGGCTTTTTTTCTCCTTTGCGTTTGGAACAGCACACGTAGAATACTGTTCTATGAAACTCATCACTGAGTCTTCTGCATCCGTTCCAAATTTAGGTGCATCCTTGATCCACAGCAACATATGTATATGAGGAGCACCTCTTGCTTGGTACTCCTTCCTCCAGAAGAAATCCAATACCTCTCCAAGAGGTGGATTCTTCTTATTCATGATGAAAGACATCATACCTTCAAATCTATGATTGAAGTACCTACATACATTGACTGGATCCAAAGAGCCCAGTTCTCCGGGTGTCTTGAATTCGATGTTTTCTACGTTAGCATTTGCCTCTCGTAGAAATTCAAGTAAGTCTTCCCAGCCATACTCAGCACAGCTCAAAGTGAGGAACCATGTGGGAGTTCCTAAGTTCCTCAGCATACATTTTAAATCACCATGACGACGGTACCAGTACTCATTAGTACCACGCTGACACGCCATGAGATTAATCAGGTGAGAATCCAAAATACTGTCTTGGACATTGACTTTATCCATAAAGTCACTTGCCGAGATGTTTTGCATGTGTATACCACTTTTCAAGATGTGGTTCACTGCATATGACAGTCCAGACAGATCGCTTTCAAACAGGAGATGAAACAAATAAGGAATGCATTGTCGAAACCTAGGATCTCCTGCATACAATCGCAAAGTCCGGTATTCAGAAGCAGGAATTTGATGAGGTCGCTCATCATATCTTCCTCCCTGACCTGTTGGAAAAAGCTGTGGGAAACACCGAGCTTCCAAACTTTCCTCCCAAACACTAATGGGACTCCCTTTCGCTTGTTTCATTTGAAACAACTCAATAGCATTCCCCATGACTTCCTTGGAATGCAAAGGATGAACACTATAATGTTCATATATTTCTTCACTAGTACAGGGTTCTACTTTCTCAATTTGACCAGCACACAAATCGCTATCCTCTTCCTCACTTACTTCCTCTTCTGCAACATATACATTTTTATAGTATTTATTATATTTTTTCAAATACAATGTTGCCCTTTTGACTTTCCTAACATCTACTAAATCTTGCCATATTTGCTTATTCTTTGTCGGAACCCCATTAACTAAGATAACAAGAGGTTCCTCTTCCACTTTTTCTACTCCAATTGTGTTAATGTTTTTCTTCAAATCTAGAGGCAAATAAACAACTCTTCCCTTTAATCCTCTCTGTAAATCTGATGGAGGCAATTTCCCTGTCTTTGGCTCCATTCTTACAATAGCCTGAAAGGGATGGATACTTTGAATCAAAATAGATTCATAAGTATTTAAATCCTTCAATTCAGAAGGAATCTCAACCAATTCCAGATTATTATGAACTGCTCTAGCAGGCATCTGGTTTTGATTTAATTTGTTACAACAATAAGTACACACACGTTGATCCAATCCCAAATCAAAACAATTTTCTACCATCAAGTATGTTGTAAAATCCTTCCATTCACTATTATTTTCCCTTTCACTTTTTGCATATAAATCCACTAACTTAGTCTGATTCTTATAATAAGTGCGTCGACAACACACACAAGTGAAATTTGGCCTCTCACTTGATTTCACCTCAAACGTCGCAATTTCCCTCTGGAAATTATCTGTACTGGAAACCTGTACACTATCTTCCACATTACTCTCTTCTTCTTGGTCAATTTCAACATTCTCCTCTTTACTTCCAAAGTAACAAAACTCAATTTCTTCACATATATTCTTCACATCTATTTCAGAACCATGCAAAAGAGCAGCGCATAATTGTTTAAGCATAATTGCTGGACTCTTAGCATAATACAACATTCTAACTAATTTCCTCACTTTATTATGATGCACTGCTAGCATCCTGAAATGATGAAAAACACTCTGGCATACTCTCCTGGAAAGACAAGCCAGTGAATGACCATGCAAACCTATCACTTCTCTCACTCTGCAAGGATCTAATTCTTGCAACAACTTCATTTTCTGCTTCAAACTTTTCTTATTAAATGACCGTATAAAATCACAAAGCAAATTGATGGAATCCTGTCGTACACTGCAAATACTACTACACTTCCAGGTGTACACAGGACCCTTAGGACGTCTCCCTAAAACCTCATTACCTAACACCTCTTCTATCTCTGTTGTCACAAGTTTTTCTTTTTCAACTGGACAACCATCTTTCACTTCATAAGCTCGACCACTGGTGTCAACTGCATGCACCAAATCATTATCCTGGAAATAACTCTCCTCATTAAAAAATGCCTCAGAGCTTGAACTATGCATCCATTCTCCAGAAAAAACTTCACAAAAATTACTACGATTAACTATTCTCTTCCATCTACTATTTCTTTTGAAATCATAAATTGCCTTGTTTAGCTTCCTAATTCTATTGATTGTCAAAATAAATAACTTACGTTTAATTTCAAATGCCTGATCAATAACTTTCTCAACTATTTTTTTTCTCTTATAAAAAACCACTTTCTGTTGACCTTTCTTAATATTTTTTAACAAATTGCCAATTATCCTGTTGCGGAACATTCGTTTACGAATGTCCCTAAACTGTTGTTTCCTTCTACTTTCATGCATAGAGTTATCTCTTACTCTAGCAGTAACATTTCTCATTGGCCTTTCCTTACCGTTTGAATTGCTTCTCCTTTTCTGGACTGAAACATTTTCTGTAGTAATATTTTTTTTACTAGAAATATTTCTTATGAATGTTTTTGTACTCTTACCCGGTGCTTTCTTGTTGACTTGACAAATCTTTTTGTTAGAGGACTGCTGCTTTTTTTCAATCACCTGCTGTCTTTGACGTTTTGCAGCCTTTCTCACTCTTTCTTTGCTTGGCATCCTAAAATCTTGAAATAATCTGCAGTTGAATCTGTGGTAAAATATAATAAAAAATGTTATTAACCACTATTACCCAACAGTAAATTAATAACAGTCATCAAAAACTTAACACACTACTTAACATTTTTACATAAAAGAATTTTTTGTACATGGCAAATTTAGAATACAGAAATAGCAGAAAAGAAATGGAATTTATATTCATTTTACCTGTCCTGTTTTATATATGAATCTGATCTAATTTTATGACCATATTTTAATATTTTATTGAAGACACTACACATAACCTGTTTTTGAAGGTGTCTTTATTTTTAAATTAAACGGTTTACATATTTACTTTTTATTTATTATAAATTTATAAAATAAATGTTTATAGTTCCATAGGCTCAAGCAAGTCAGCTTCCCATCCTATGTCATACAATTCTGACAAATCTGCATCCTCATCACGTTCTTCTTCATCCTCAGGATTGAAATCATCCAAGGGATCAACATCCACTGATGTTTCTATTACAAGTTCAATGATGAGGTCGAAATCAACTGATTGCTGATTGTCGCTCATGTTGATGTTGTCTTTATCTTTAAAGAAAGATAACAACAATGAGATGTTGCACAGTAAGAGACAAATCTCAGAGATTATAATAGTAAAATTGTTTAACAAGAGTAACATTTTGCAGCTATTATTTAACCATGTCCAACGATGCTGAGGAGCAGAGGAGGTGAAGCCTATCTCCAATTTTTCACTGAACAGGACTCATCTCTTCTTAACCTTGGATAAACCTCACCGACTCTGTGTCCCCTGCACATAATTAAATTTAAAGGGGCAGATTTATATTAACTAGCACATCCCCAGGGATGCACCAGTTAACGTGCACCGCTGCTCTGCCACCCACGGTGTGCCGCATTTACAATCAGATAGGACAAAGCTACATCAAAACCCTGCGCCTGCTTGAAGCAGGCATAGATCTTGACGCAGGTAGGCTGAAAGCTAAAGCAACAACTAAGTGTCGTGTGCAGAAGTTGCAAAAAAGGAAAAATGGCGTTTAAACCAGTAATGAGCCCATGCTAACTTAACACAGAGTAAAGATATCCAGGATCTACATCAGTTTGGGGTTCACGAACCTGGCAGGTACAAGGCACTGAGGCTTTGCACCGTGCATGTCTCATCCCAAATCATATTTTGTTTGTGAATGAAACAATTTCCCAGACCAAATGCTTTGGATTGGCTACTTCTAAAAAATTAAACACCCCTACTATCCCGGAGTTACAGGAATATGATGGTTGGAGTAATTTTACTCGTTGTCCATTAAAGATTTACAGGCCCTACTCCGTAATTCTTCCTTTAACATTTCCATCATAAATCCAAAAGGTTGACTGCTTTGGCAACGTGCCTTATCCACGGTTTAATAACGCTGCCTTTTGCTTTATATAAGTTTTCAAATTGTATGAAATATATACAAATAGGTCGTTATTAACCTTTAGGTAGTGGTTTTCTTCATGAGGTCTGGTCGCTTCCATACACATACAGATTTTCAAAGATGATCAAGAAGTTTATCTGAATGGAGAGGAATGCACTGAGACGCCAGATCATTCACTAATGTGTAGGCACATACAGTTACACGGTTCATGCAACAAACACCGACCAAATATGGCTTGCGTGTTGCAAAGCACGCCAGTTCCTGCTATCATCCCCACGTTCAAGTTGTTGGAAAATGGTAGTTATTTGATGCTCAATAATGAAGATTGTTCTGGGTTAATTAAAAGTATTCCTTTTATCGTAACAGTAAGTGAACGGGTTATTTGCTGCAGAAATGTTCTATTTCCTCCCACACATGAACATAGGGAGTTTTCAATCTGGCCACAAATACCAACCTTGGGAGCACATTTCAACGGCATGGCAAGAATAAGAGCTCTTTTGTCTCAGAGAGAGGTGGCCTTGACTTCGGCCCGTGAAACTTTCGTGCTTCACATAGCGAACACCCGTACAGAGGTGCAGACCCTTTTAAATACAGATTCGCCTTTCCATTTCAGCAAGATGGTTCGGACTATCTCTAACGCGTCCTCCACAAAGGGCCTGGCGCACTTTTTTAAAGTTGTTACCAGTGGTCTTGTGACTTCATTTGAGAAAATCTTTGGAATCATCCCTGCTTTCTTTCATTCTATTTTTTCCACTGTGCTTGGTGGATTCCCATTTTTACTTGCATTACCACCGGACGCTCTTGTGCTTTTTTACATTTTTAAATATGGATGTCCCTCCTGTGCAAGCTCCCGCCCTGCAGCTGCTGACGCTGTTCCGCAATCGCATGCTTGAATATTATGGCACAATGCCGTTGGCGATATTAAGCACGGCATATGGATTATCTTTTCGATTCTCCTACTTCACCTGTGTCCAGCCTGTATTTCACTGCCTGACCTGTGATTTCGATTGGGCCATTGATTTGTGTCTCTGCGGACCGGTTTCTCCTGACGTCGACTTTAATCAGCTGATGAGTCCTATCATTACTCACGAGTTGGTTTGTCCTGGCGAAAGGATTATGGCTGTGGCATTGATCCATGGACTAATTGGTCCCTGGAATTTACTGGCGGCAACACAGTCTTTCTTGGAACAGAGCTTTCTTGAAAACCCACCGAGCTGTCCTCTGATGGTGATAGAGGATCCGGTGCTGGGAGAGCACGTATGTTCTTTTCCGCTTTTAAATTGGATGGCTGAACTCTTTTCAGATGAAGACGGTGACTTCCTATTAGAGGCTGTTGCAGCTTATTTTGCATACACAGTTATGTCATAGACCTTTTTCATGTCTGATATGCTGAGTACTAGCATTTCATTGACAATTCATTGACTTATTTGTCAAGTTTTTATTATTTAGCTTGCCTATTGGCTTAAGCCTCGATAAAGTAGTTGGCTGTTTTATTTTTCTTTAGCATTAAATTTTCCTAGTTTTTAATGTTTTACCTTGCGGACCGTCCACATATAAAGTTGCAATCTGCTCTCATGAGATGGCACTTCTATTATCTTATTCAGTTCGTTTCCGGATCATGGGGAGGTGTCATGTAGATCCTGGATATCTTTACACCGTGTTAAGTTAGCATGGACTCATTACCGGTTTAAACGCCATTTTTCCTTTTTTGCAACTTCTGCACACGACACTTAGTTGTTGCTTTAGCTTTCAACCTAATAGTTCATCGTGATTTACATGAGAATAATATGTTATTGCTCTACTATCTGCTTTACTTGTTAAACTATATCTGTACAGCGAGTGCTGAAGTTTCAAGAACAACACGATACAGAATTGTTATGAGGTCTGATCTCCACGACTTCATACTCATAACATAAGTGCAGCTTCTGCCAATTCTGGGCATGAGGCGGGTTTTATATTGCTTTGCCGAACACACATACACAACACTTGATGCGGTTCACATGAAGAGAGAGCTGGTGTATGCTGATGTGATTCCTTCAAATCTAAGACACTAAAGTATCGGCACGCCCTAAACCAACACAAAGAGACCTTCTTAGCAAATAATATAATATGTGTATTAGGGAGGGTGAGATATAAGCAGCCGCGGGCCGTGGAGGGAGTTACGGTGGGGCAGGGAGGCGGAGAGGGGGAGGGGCAGGGTGGAGCCCTCTCCACCCTGCCCCTCCCCCTCCTCGCCTCCCTGCCCCACCGTAACTCCCTCCACGGCCCGCGGCTGCTTATAAGTGTTGCTAACTCTTATTCATTTACAGCATGTTAACATACTGTCACCATTCGCTTTTTATGTACTAGTAACTATGCTGGTAATTTTGCTACTGATAATATGTGTACTTGTATTATCTAAGATACTACGCCTGAGAAGACGGCATTAGTAAATAAACATTTCAAATACACATGTGTTCTTCTTAACTCCATGTTCTGGTTTCTAAGAAATATATAACGACCGACTGTTCATGAGTTCCACGTATCCTGAGGTACTATAAGTTCATATTCTGGATTGTCTAAACATTGAGAGTTTGTTATATCCAATGTGACACTGTACCTAGCTTGCTAAGGGATTTTGATTACTAAGGTGAGTTTTGGGGCACCCTAATTCGCCGAGGTTCCAATCCTCTGTCCACAGTTCTGTGTGAGAACAGAAACCCTGCGACAGCGGCACCCCTGAGCCTTGCTGGAGCTCCATCACACTTGCGATACAACTCCAGCAATGCGCCACCTTTACGGCACAGATACGTCACGCATCTGTGCTGTTTTTGCCCCATGATGCGCCGCATTGTAAATGCAGCACACCATAGGTGACGGAACAGCGGCACAGAATGACTAACACATCCCTGGTGATGCGCCAGTCATCATAAATCTATCCCTATGCTTCTTATCTTGTTAGACATGAACCGCCATATGTATCATCAAAGTTTTTTGCATTTCCTAAATAGCGAACTTTAAGGAATAAATAGCGATTCTTTACCATTCCTAGTTTGCGATGAGCTATTTGCTAATTACAAATTACCCATTCATTTCCATGCAGCAGGAGGCCCATAGGAATGAAGGTGCAATTTGCGATTAGCAATTACCTCATCGCAAATTACGAATTTTTCCGAGGGTGCAGGAGTGTCTCAAGAACACCCTGCTGCACCCCTGAAAAAGAAATTTGGGGGCATATGGCGCACATAAATTTTGAAAACATTCCTTTACCTCAAAAACGATTTTCAACTCATAATTTGAAAACACTGCACATGGGGAAATGACTTAAAATGTCCTTAAGACACATAAAAGCGTTTTTTGATTGCCTTTGCAGCATGTTTCAGTCACCTTTAACATGCCTATATAACGCAAACATTCAAAATCTAAATTTGCCATGCACAGGTGGGAGCATATTTACAAGCAATTTGCTCCACAGACAAACTTCTTACATTGAAATGGGAAAAATAACATCAGAGACTCTCAATTACCTTATAAAGAAGCAGACACCATTATGTCCTTCTCATCAATATTAAAACCATTGCTTTTTCTCAAAAACGATTTACAAGTCATAATTTGAAAACACTCCACAGCTCCTATGCACATAAAAACCCTGTCAGTACTAATACTTCACATTTTCTCCAATTACAATTTCTCAAACAAACAAAATCTATTTGTAAAACACTTGAGACAAAGCAACATTTGAAAAACACAACTTTCTTCATAATTTTCTCCTTAAAGCACACTATTTTCTATCTAAATTAAAGAAATCTTTTCTCACCTTAGCAAATACTTTGAGTTTCAAAACAGTCTCAGAAACACACCAATTTGTCTTCAGCAGAGCAAAAGGTATGCACTCCAGAGTCTACAGCTATCAAAAGCACAGAAATGCTGTAATTCCTCACACATATCTCTCATGTCACCCAATCAAAACTCTTCCCTCACTTTTTTTCAAAGCAAAACCCTTCCCCCCTCTGCCCCCTCTCTGCTTTTTCTGCATAGCAACCACCTCTTGCAAGACCTCTGGTGTTTCCAAGTTCACACAACAATGTTGCAATTGAACTCTGAACTCTCAGTGCACCTGCATATCCAGTGCAATCTTTCATTTAATGATTTTTTCTTCGCCACTCAAAATACATCTTTCAACGAACTCATCCATGCACCCTAACTTTCTGTTTTCAGCAATCAAAATCCACCAATCACTCTTACTGCTTCATTAACACAGAAACTCCTCAGTTTTTTTCATTTTACACTCTCATTTTTTCAACTGCCATTTCATTGCCACACTTCATCTGACTGCAGGAGAACCTTCTCTCGCCATGTTTTCTGTCTGGATTGTTGGACATAGTTACATCTATTGGGCTCAGACGTACGCTGAAAACAGGAATTTACCTAACCTCAATTTACAAGATGTGGAAATTAAGTGGTTTGGCGACAGAGGATTAAAATGTCACCAATTGATACCATTGGTGAAAACCTTTATGCATTTGCCAAAACCTGACCTGTTAATTGTGCACTGTGGAGGTAATGATTCGGGCACTTTGACTGGGGTAGGTCTGGAAATGCTTTTAAAGGACACCTTTGAGCAATTGATGGCACTTTTTCCTCAGACTGCCTTGGTATATTCAAATATATGCCAAAGACAAAAATGGAGGTGGTCGAACCAATTTTGTCCACAAATTGAGAAATCGAGGAAGCATGTAAACAAATCTGTTTCAGCTTACATGAGAGACCATGGAATGGGCTCCCTGTACAACAATAACTTGCGTTACTACATGCAAGATATCTACAGAGGAGATGGAGTTCACTTCTCAGATGAGGGCAACAGAATTTTCACTCTGAATTTAAGACTGTGCATTGGTACCTACTTATAAGTACCTAAATGTACCATAAACCCAAAAGCTCTTCTCAGAGCTACCCTACATCTGATCACTCACAATTATTATTTTACTCTAACTTTTTTCACTAATTTTCAAGAAAGTACGCTCCCCAGAACGCTTCCCGGTTCGCGAACCGGGCGCACTCCACGCAAAAAAACTAAAAAAACTGTATTTCTTTTTTTTTTGCCCTGCGAGACCCTTTTAAAGCCTCCACATCAAACCTAGGGGGTCAGGGACGATCTACTATGCCCCCTTATGGTCATTTGCCACTTCGCTTTGGCCTCCTCTTGTCTCTCGATCCTACCGAGAGACAAGATGGCGGCCGCTACGGACTGTTTGGAATGTTTACAGACGCCGAAGAACCAATCAGCTTCGCAAACCTCCGTAACGCGAAAAGTACGCGAAGCGGAGCGCTGTTACAGATATATATCTTTTTTTGAACGTTAATTTCTCAAAATCCACTGGAGCACATATATTGAGACCTAGCAAAGGCACATCGGGCTACCAGTCCCTACAATTTTGCCAAGTTTCGTGCAAATCCATTCAGCCGTTCGATTATTATTATTTTTATTTTTTTTTGCCCCGCGGGGCCCTTTTAAAACCTCCACATCAAACCTAAGGGGTCAGCGAGAATCTACTATGCCCCCTTATGGTCATTTGCCCCTTCGCTTTGGCCTCCTCTTGTCTCTCGATCCTACCGAGAGACAAGATGGCGGCCGCTACGGACTGTTTGGAATGTTTACAGACGCCGGAGAACCAATCAGCTTCGCTTCACAAAGCTCCGTTGCGCGAAAAGTACGCGAACTGGAGCGCTGCCCGGTCCGCTGTTACAGATATATATCTTTTTTTAAACGTTAATTTCTCAAAATCCACTGGAGCACATATATTGAGACCTACAAAAGGCACATCGGGCTACCAGTCCCTACAATTTTGCCAAGTTTCGTGCAAATCCATTCAGCCGTTCGGGCTAAAAGTGAGGCCAACCGCCCTATGGAAAACTCAATGTTAAAAACACGTTTTGGGACCCCCCTTTTTTCTCGACCCCCCCCTGGACGAACCCCCCCCCCAATTTTCAGGGGCTGCTCAGAAACAAAATGTGCCATTTTCCTGAAAATTTCAGCCAATTCCTTCCACAAACGCCAAAGTTATTAGACATAGAATTTTCAAAAATCCCATAGAGAAAAAATCCTAACTATATATACCTACTGGCGACCGCCAGTAGGTAATATATATATATATATATATATATATATATATTACCTACTGGCGATAGCCAGTAGGTATATATAGTTAGGATTTTTTCTCTATGGGATTTCTGAAAATTCTATGTCTAATAACTTTGGCGTTTGTGCACGGAATTGGCTGACATTTTCAGGAAAATGGCACGTTTTGTTTCTGAGCAGCCCCTGAAAATTTGGGGGGGTTTCGTCAAGCGGGGGCCGAGAAAAAAGGGGGGTCCCAAAACGTGTTTTTAACATTGAGTTTTCCATAGGGCGGTTGGACTCACTTTTAGCTCGAACGGCTGAATGGATTTCCACAAAACTTGGCAAAATTGTAGGGATTGGTAGCCCGATGTGCCTTTGCTATGTCTCAAGATATATGCTCCAGTGGTTTTTACAAAAATTAACTTTGAAAAATATATATTGGGCTACATTGGGCTATATATATGTTGGAGCCCAAATGTAGCCCAATGTAGCCCAATGTAGCCCAATGTAGCCCAAAGATGGCCACCAGAGACAAAAGAGCCCAAATGTAGCCCAAATATCAGCCAGATGTAGCCCAACTATAGCCCAGTGACAGAATGTCCCAGAGTGTTCTAAAGAACAACTAGAGCGCTAACAGTCTTACTTATGACAAAAGTATGGCACACCTGAAGTCATCTTGATTGGAATAAAGTGTTAACACTTAAAACATTTAATTTGCAAAGGAACAAAATGAGGGGTTTCATTTTACCATAGAAATGTTATATATATATATATATATTACCTACTGGCGGTCGCCAGTAGGTATATATAGTTAGGATTTTTTCCCTATGGGATTTTTGAAAATTCTATGTCTAATAACTTTGGCGTTTGTGGATGGAATTGGCTGAAATTTTCTGGAAAATTGAACATTTTGTTTCTGAGGAGCCCCTGAAAATTTGGGGGGGGTTCGTCCAGGGGGGGCCGAGAAAAAAGGGGGGTCCCAAAACGTGTTTTTAACATTGAGTTTTCCATAGGGCGGTTAGCCTCACTTTTAGCCCGAACGGCTGAATGGATTTGCACGAAACTTGGCAAAATTGTAGGGACTGGTAGCCCGATGTGCCTTTTGTAGGTCTCAATATATGTGCTGCAGTGGATTTTGAGAAATTAACGTTCAAAAAAAGATATATATCTGTAAGAGCGGACCGGGCAGCGCCCCGGTTCGCGGACCTTAAGCGTACCGGAACTTCGCGTAGCGAAGCTGATTGGCTCTCTGGTGTCTGTCAACATTCTAAACAGTCCGAAGCGGCCGCCATCTTGTCTCTCGGTAGGATCGAGAGACAAGAGGAGGCCAAAACAAAGGGGGAAATAACTATAAGGGGGCATAGTAGATCCTCGCTGACCCCCTAGGTTTAATGTGGAGGTTTTAAAGGGGCCCCGCGGGGCAAAAAAAAATAAAAAATTTTTTGTTTTTTTTCGTGGTTAGCGCCCGGTCCGCGAACCGGGAAGCGTTCTGGGGAGCGTACTACAATGAAAAAAGAATGATAGTCTTTTCAAATGCTGTATGTTAATTGATTGTTGGATTTTTTGATTATTTTTTATTTCCTTTATCTTCCCAGGGAGCGACCCGGTACGCGAACCGTTGAGCGCCTCGGTTCGCGGACCTTAAGCGTTCCGGGAGTCCACCATTTTGTGTTTCGGTCGAATTAAGATACAAGATGGAGGGCAAATAATGTTCGGAATGGGTAGAAGGGGGCACGGTAGAGTTATCTTGACCCCCTAGGTTTTCTGAGGGTGGCTGAGGAGGTTTATATGTGCGAAAAAAAAACATTTTTTTAAAAAAAATTCGCGAGGTTAGCTCCCGGTACGCGTACCGGGTAGCGCCCCAGGGAGCGTACTTTGTTGAAAATTAGTGAAAAAAGTTAGAGTAAAATAATAATTGTGAGTGATTAGATGTAGGGTAGCTCTGAGAAGAGCTTTTGGGTTTATGGTACATTTAGGTACTTATAAGTAGGTACCAATGCACATTCTTAAATTCAGAGTGAAAACTCTGTTGCCCTCATCTGAGAAGTGAACTCCATCTCCTCTGTAGATATCTTGCATGTAGTAACGCAAGTTATTGTTGTACAGGGAGCCCATTCCATGGTCTCTCATGTAAGCTGAAACAGATTTGTTTACATGCTTCCTCGACTTCTCAATTTGTGGACAAAATTGGTTTGACCACCTCCATTTCTGTCTTTGGCATATATTTGAATATACCAAGGCAGTCTGAGGAAAAAGTGCCATTAATTGCTCAAAGGTGTCCTTTAAAAGCATTTCCAGACCTACACCAGTCAAAGTGCCCAAGTCATTACCTCCACAGTGCACAATTAACAGGTCAGGTTTTGGCAAATGCATAAAGGTTTTCACCAATGGTATCAATTGGTGACATTTTAATCCTCTGTGGCCAAACCACTTAATTTCCACATCTTGTAAATTGAGGTTAGGTAAATTCCTGCTTTCAACGTACCTTTGAGCCCAGTGAATATAACTATGACCAACAATCCAGACAGAAAACATGGTGAGAGAAGGTTCTCCTGCAGTCAGATGAAGTGTGGCAATGAAATGGCAGTTGAAAAAATGAGAGTGTAAAATGAAAAAAAAACTGTGGAGTTTCTGTGTTCATGAAGCAGTAACAGTGATTGGTGGATTTTGATTGATGAAAACAGAAAGTTAGGGTGCACAGATGTGTTCTTTGAAAGATGTATTTTGAGTGGTCAATAAAAAATCATTAAATGAAAGAATGCACTGGATATGCAGGTGCACTGAGAGTTCAGAGTTCAATTGCAACATTGTTGTGTGAACTTGCAAACACCAGAGTTTTTCCAAGAGGTGGTTGCTATGGAAAATAGGCAGAAAGGGCAGAGGGGGAAGGGTTTTCATTTGAAAAAAAGTGAGGGAAGAGTTTTGATTGGGTGACATGAGAAATATGTGTGAAGAATTACAGCATTTCTGTGCTTTTGATAGCTGCAGACTCTGGAGTGCATACCTTTTGCTCTGCTGAAGACAAATTGGTGTGTTTCTTAGACTGTTTTCAAACTCAAAGTATTTGCTAAGGTGAGAAAATATTTCTTTAATTTAGATAGAGAATAGTGTGCTTTAAGGAGAAAATTATGATTTATGTGGCGCAAATTGCTTGTAAATATGCTCTCACATGTGTATGGAAAATTTTGATTTTGAATGTTTGTGTTACATAGCCATGTTAAAAGTGACCCAACCATGCTGGAAAGCCAATCAAAAAATGCTTTCATGTGTTTTAATGACATTTTAAGTCATTTTCCCATGTGCAGTGTTTAGAAATTATGATTTGAAAATCGTTTTTGGGGAAAAGGAATTGTTTTTAAATTCATGACAAGGACATAATGGTGTATGCTTCTTTATAAGGCAATTGACTGTCCCTGATGTTATTTTTCTCATTTTAGTGTAAGACCTTTCTCTGTGGCGCAAATTGCTTGCAAATATGCTCTCACATGTGCATGGAAAATTTAGATTTTGAATGTTTGTGTTACATAGCCATGTTAAAAGTGACCCAACCATGCTCGAAAGGCAATCAAAAAACGCTTTCATGTGTTTTAATGACATTTTAAGTCATTTTCTCATGTGCAGTGTTTTGAAATTATGATTTGAAAATCGTTTTTGGGGAAAAGGAATTGTTTTTAAATTCATGACAAGGACATAATGGTGTATGGTTCTTTATAAGGCAATTGACTGTCCCTGATGTTATTTTTCTCATTTTAGTGTAAGACCTCCCTCGCCTCTGGTCCCGACACCTCTGGAACAACCGATCTTCTTGCCATTGGGAGGGGATTTTGTTGCTCATCACGTAGCTGGGCAGCACTATAATTATTTGGGTGCCACCTACTCATATGCCGATGCATAGTGTGATTGCCGTAACTGTATTTTTTTTCAGTTCCCCTTGACAATCTATCACCGCATATACGGCAAAACACGTAGCGTGCATTCACTTTTTTTTGCCCCTCAGGAAATCTATAGAATTGCCAAATGTAATTCTCTTTTCGATTGTACCTCCTGGGCTCCTCTGGCAAAAACCTTGGCTCTTCCTCCTCTTCCTCCTCTTCCTGTTCTTCCTCTTCTTGCAAAATTACTTCAGCAGGTGGTCCTCTCTTCTTTGGATTTGGTGGAGGTGGTGGGTTAGAACCAGCTGAAGCTACTAATGAAGCCATGTCAAAGTGTAAATAAAGGGTCTTTCTCTCACCAAGATGAAAGTCAGAGTGAGGAAAGAAGGAGGGGTTTTCATCATTTGGGAAAAGCAAAAGTTCTAAACCAATGAAAAGTGTTCATTTTAGATCACATGACCTAGTATTACATCATTAGGAAACCAAAAGTGAAATGAACCAATGAAAAGTGTTATTACCGAGTCACATGACCTGCTGTGTTTACGTTACGCGGTCGGCGCCGCGCCGCGGATCGCTTCCGGTTCGCGTACCGCTGCGCTTCCGGGTACGCGAACGTAGCACGTCATATGACGTATCACGCGAGAACGCGAAACGTCATGCTGACGCGACGCGTCACGATGTTGTTTTCTAACGCGAGAGGTGCGCAAACGGAACGTTTACCGGTTCGCGGACCGGGTCGCGGCTCCGAATTGAGCTAACGGGAAGCTAACCGGTTCGCGTACCGGGAGCGAAACAATAAAAATAATAAAAAAAAATTGTATTAAAAACATGTAAAAAATATTTTTCGATTTAAAGAAGAATACATTGTAAAGGTTTTGATATTTGCTATTAAAAAACCATTGAAATTCACTGAAAAAACCATAGGTTATAGACCATATATAGTTAGGAATTAGCATTTACAAAACCTTGAAAATTCACTGAAAAAACCATAGGTTATAGACCATATATAGTTAGGGATTAGCATTTACAAAACCTTATTTTACTCACACAAAACCATTGAAATTCCATATATAGTTAGTTGTACTAACTATATATCGCGCACCCGCAATCCACTGCTGATCATGTCACATATTACATCATTCATGACATGGTCAGTGACATCACTGATGACATCACTGATGACATCTCAAATGACATCACTGATGACATCACTGATGACATCTCAATGACATGACTGATGACATCACTGATGACATCTCAAATGACATCACTGATGACATCTCAAATGTCTTACATATTGAAGAATGAGTGGATGTATAAGTGTCTGGATGAAGGATTTAGTAGGTGTGTGACTGACTGTATGAGTGAGTGATTAAATGTGTGTCACTGAGTGCATGGGTTAGTCAGTAAACTGTCTTAATTTGTGCATCATTATGTCTGTTGTTCTGTAAACTGCTGCATGTGTTGATCAGTAGCTATATGAGTAAGTATATGGGTTATTGATTGGTTGCCCAAGTATTTGTATGGGAGACTGAGTGTGTGTGTGGGTGGCTGGGAGGTGTATGACTCTGTGCATAGATGTGTAAGCAGTTGATTCACTAGATATATGGATTCAAAAGTGCATGTGGAAACAGGTGTATGGGCGGTTGACTGAGTGCATTGGTGAGTGAATGGATATCTGAGTGCTACATGTCAAAGTAAGAACATATGTAAAACACAGTACATGTGAGAGTTGACATATATAAATAACTGTGCATAAGAGTCCGTGAATGTGTGAGTGGCTGTATTGATCATTGTGAACTTGTATCAGGGATTGTAAAAGAGAGTAAATATGTGTTAGTATATGTTTGAATAAGTAAGGTATGTATAACTGTATAGTTGAGGAAATGGAGGTGTAATTGATTCTTTGCATGACTGAGTAGGTGTGTGAGTAACTCCATGGATGAGTGACAGTCTGTGAGTGTCTGTTTACACTGAGTGTATCTAAGGTTATTTTAGAGTCTGAAGAAGTTCATCGTATTATCACATGAATGATGTCATCAGTGATGTCATCAGTAATGTCAAATGAGATGTCATCAGTGATGTCATCAGTGATGTCATTTGAGATGTCATCAGTGATGTCATCAGTCATGTCATTGAGATGTCATCAGTGATGTCATCAGTGATGTCATTTGAGATGTCATCAGTGATGTCATCAGTGATGTCACTGACCATGTCATGAATGATGTAATATGTGACATGATCAGCAGTGGATTGCGGGTGCGCGATATATAGTTAGTACAACTAACTATATATGGAATTTCAATGGTTTTGTGTGAGTAAAATAAGGTTTTGTAAATGCTAATCCCTAACTATATATGGTCTATAACCTATGGTTTTTTCAGTGAATTTTCAAGGTTTTGTAAATGCTAATTCCTAACTATATATGGTCTATAACCTATGGTTTTTTCAGTGAATATATATATATATATATATATATATATATTCACTGAAAAAACCATAGGTTTTAGGAATTAGCATTTACAAAACCTTGAAAATTCACTGAAAAAACCATAGGTTATAGACCATATATAGTTAGGGATTAGCATTTACAAAACCTTATTTTACTCACACAAAACCATTGAAATTCGCATATATAGTTAGTTGCACTAACTATATATCGCGCACCCGCAATCCACTGCTGATCATGTCACATATTACATCATTCATGACATGGTCAGTGACATCACTGATGACATCACTGATGACATCTCAAATGACATCACTGATGACATCACTGATGACATCTCAAATGACATCACTGATGACATCACTGATGACATCTCAAATGACATCACTGATGACATCACTGATGACATCTCATTTGACATTACTGATCACATGACTGATGACATCATTCATGTGATAATACGATGAACCTCTTCAGACTCTAATATAACCTTAGATACACTCAGTGTAAACAGACACTCACAGACTGTCACTCATCCATGGAGTTACTCACACACCTAGTCAGTCATGCAAAGAATCAATCACACCTCCATTTCCTCGACTATACAGTTATACACACCTTACTTATTCAAACATATACTAACACATATTTACTCTCTTATACAATCCCTGATACAAGTTCACAATGATCCATACAGCCACTCACACATTCACTGGCTCTTATGCACAGTTATTTATATATGTCAACTCTCACATGTACTGTGTTTTACATATGTACTTACTTTGACATGTAGCACTGAGATATCCATTCACTCACCAATACACTCATGCACACAGTCAACCGCCCATACAGCTGTTTCCACATGCACTTTTGAACCCATACATCTAGTGAATCAACTGCTCACACATCTATGCACAGAGTCATACACCTCCCAGCCACCCACACACACACTCAGTCTCCCATACAAATACTTGGGCAACCAATCAATAACCCATATAGTTACTCATATAGCTACTGATCAACACATGCAGCAATTTACAGAACAACAGACATAATGATGCACACATTAAGACAGTTTAGTCACTAACCCATGCACTCAGTGAGACACATTTAATCACTCACTCATACAGTCAGTCATGCACCTACTAAATCCTTCATCCAGACACTTATACATCCACTCATTCCTCAATATGTAAGACATATTTTAACTTTACAGAAACATACAGTCACTGGATGTTGTCATCAGTGATGTCATCAGTGATGTCATTTGAGATGTCATCAGTGATGTCATCAGTGATGTCACTGACCATGTCATGAATGATGTAATATGTGACATGATCAGCAGTGGATTGCGGGTGCGCGATATATAGTTAGTGCAACTAACTATATATGCGAATTTCAATGGTTTTGTGTGAGTAAAATAAGGTTTTGTAAATGCTAATTCCTAACTATATATGGTCTATAACCTATGGTTTTTTCAGTGAATATATATATATATATTTCCGCTCGATTCCCACCTCAATACAGAGCACTCTTCGGCGGGTGCGGCAAGCGGCAGTGGGAGTCCGCTAGTATACAAAGCTCCAATTTTCACCCCAGTCCAGTGGCAAAGAATAAACCGCACTCACACGGGGGGAACGTTTGGATATCGTTTCTTTAATGGAACGTAAACAGACACGTTTCGGCTGGAAGCCTTCGTCGGTGTTTACTACACCAGGAAGTTACATCATCGATATAGTTTCAGTGTGGTCATGGACACTAAGAAGGGACTAATAACCCCTATGTTAGTGCGAAAGCCATATTGGAATTCGCATCCACGCTAAACATTTCTGCAAATGCAAACATTAGCATACATGAGGTTAAACACCATCCAGCCGTGTATCGGCACATATCCCAGTTGTTATTATACTGGGAATACCCCGCAACAGACAGCAAACCCATTATGCATATATTAGTGCAATAATAAAACGACCATTAAATGTCGAACTTTTACGCTGAACCTGATCTGTAGGAATTCTTAATTAAGCCGTGTATCGGCAATAGTCCCTTCTACAAGTAATTCGTCACACACTGTTCTAAATTCTAAATTAAAAGAAACATGAGCACATCCTGTTACACATCCAATTCATTGATAATACCTACATATCTAATTACTTATCAATTACATACAAGTTAATTCCTGATGCTATACCCTTTAATAAGCAGCTCTTGAACAACATTCTACCTAAGTACTATCATGGGGGAGCCCCCCCATTTCAATTATCTACAAACAGAGACAAAAACTACCCCAATTTCATGATTACATGATTAAATTAGTAGATTATATATATATATATATATATATATATATATATATTACCTACTGGCGGTCGCCAGTAGGTAGTTATAGTTAGGACCTAGTTTCCACAGGAAATCTGCAACATTCTATTGGGAATAACTTTGGCGCCGGCTGATGAATCTTCGGGAATTTCTCAAAGAAGATGGCCCGCTCCGCTCCTTTCTTGAAAGTTTTGGGGGGATTTGTCAAGTGGGGGCTGACAAAAAAGGGGGGTGCCAAAACGTGTTTTCCCCATGTTATTTTCCATAGGACGATTAGACACGGCTACAGCCCGAACGGCTGAACAGAATTGCACCAAACTTGGCAAAATGGTAGGGTAGGGACTGGTACGTAGTACGGTCTTTTCTTTAAATGGTGTAAATTCTTCCAGTAGTTTTTGAGAAAATTGTATTTGAAAAAATGTATATATCTATAGGCGCGCACCGTGCGCACACCGGTGCTCGCACCTTCCCGTGCGCGAGCGGAATTTTGATTTGCTGTTGGATGTCTGTCAATATTCGAATCGGTAGAAATCAGGAAGTGTTGGCCGCCATCTTGTTTTCGAGACAGAAGGGAGCCTAAACAAAAGTGAGAAACATGAAAAGGGGCCAGGGTGGAGTCTCCCTGACCCCCTAGGCCTTCTCAGGGGGTCCCTAAAGGACCCCGAAGTGCCCAAATTTTTTTTTTATTTTTCAAAAAAATCGCGGGGTGCGCGCATGGTGCGCGCACCCCATAGCCACCATTTTGTGTAGTTTTAAAACAGAGTGAGAAATTAAAGTGGAGAACGTAAAAAGGGGGGAGGGTAGAGTCTCCCTGACCCCCTAGGCCTACTGAGGGGGTCCCTGAAGGACCCCGAAGGACAAAAAGATTTTTTTTTTTTTAAATCGCGAGGTGAGCGCACCGTGCGCGCACCTCAGAAAGAAAACTGTAAAAAAATACAATTAAATAATAAGTTAGAGTATTTAGATGTTGGTTGGCTCTAAAAAGAGCCGTTGTGTTCATTGGGTGTTTTTTGTACCTACAGGTAAGTACCGATGCAGAGTCTAAAGTTTAAAAGGAAGACTCTATTCCCCTCATCTGTAAAATGTATACCATCTCTCTTATAGATGCCTTGCATGTTGTAACACAAGTTGTTGTGGTATATAGAACCCATACCATAGTCTCTGAGGAAAGCAGAAACAGACTTATTCACATGTTTCCTTGCTTTCTCAATCTGTGGACAAAATTGGTTGGACCAGTTCCATTTTTGCCTTTGGCATATATTAGAATATACCAATGCAGTTTTTGGAAAAAGTGACATCAATTGCCCAAAGGTGTCCTTTAAAAGCATTTCCAGACCTACCCCAGTCAAAGTGCCCAGGTCATTGCCACCACAGTGCACAATTATGAGGTCAGGGTGTGGTAGATGCCTAACGGATTTTACCAATGGCATCAATTGGTGATATCTCAATCCTCTCTGGCCAATCCACATAATATCCACATTTGGTAAATCAAGGTTGTGAAAGCATCTATTTGCTACATACCTTTCACTCCAGAAAATATAGCTATGTCCTACTATCCAGACTTTCAGCATCTTGAAGGCAGATGTGGTTGTACTCAGATGGGTTGCGGAAATGAAATGGCAGTTTGAAAGTAGGAGTTTAGAAAAAAAAGTGGTTGAGATTCAGTGCACTTGAAAAAGAAGAAATGATTAGTGGTTTCTGATAATTTAAGATTGAAACTAGGGTGCATCCTACTGTTTTTTTTAAGTAATAATACTATTGGTTTAGAAAAAGTCATTGAAAAGAACATTGCACAGGATAATCTGGAATCTTGAGAAGTCAAACACACTTGCTGGTTTGGTTTGCAACATTGAGAGATGAACTTTTATCCTTTTGATTTCTGATAGGTGTTCTATGGAGAGTTGCCATGGTAACAGGCAGAGAGAGCAGTGGGGGAAGGTTGAACATTATGTGAGTTTGAAAGTGTTGAAATGTACAACCAATTAAAATGTTAGTTTGGTTTTGAATTTGTGTGGGAAGAAATTTCATTGGGTATGTACAGAGATATGTGTGTTTAATGAGAGGGAATCAGGGCCATTTGTGGTTGCAGTGTCTGAGGTACATTACAGAGATTCTACTGAAGAAAATCTGGTGTGTTTTTGGCAATGTTCTCAATCTTCAAAAGCATTTTTAAAGGTGAGGTATTAATTTGTGAGGGAATATATGTTGTGTATTTTAAGTTAATAATAAAAATGAGTTGCAATGTGGAAGTTACTCACTCTCCCGCTCTTTCACTGTCTCTCACTGTCTTCCTTTCTGTCCAACAGTGTTCTTTTCCCTTTTCTTGTTTGTCTATAAATCCTTCTGTTTTACTTACACCTTTTGCCTTTTTCTTAATATGTTTTTTTCTCTCACTCTCCTTTCATTATCCTTTTTTCTTCACTGTCATTATCCCTTTCCTTTACTCCTGTTTTTGTAATTCTGTCTGACCATCTGATTTAATTTCTTTTGTTTATTTTCTCTTTTTGTCTTCCTCACATTTGCTCTCTTTATAGAACACTGCTAGGAAGATCCTTTCCCCCCTTTCACTGTAGTAATTATTTGACTGAATTGCAAGGATTTCTGCTATGTGTCTAAGGTCACAGTGTGAGTCTCATGTTTGGATGTAATGCTGGTAAAAAAGTAAAGCTGCAAATTGGAAATGTATTTTGAAAATGACTCAGGTTTCTGCACTGTATTGTAGCGCTGAAATAGATAGGATGTGTTCTGTCTCTTAATTGTTTTAGTGTGGTAAATGTGTTTTGGTAAAAAGTTTGGTTTTAAACTTTTTGTCCAGGATCACACTGAGTGTCTGTGTAAATTAAAGAATTATATTTGTACCTTTTATTATAATCTCTCCTGTCTCTTCTCACAGTCTACCTCCCTCTGGTTATACTGTTTTCTTTCATGAAAATATTGTGTCTTATGTTTGGATGTAAGGCTGGAAAAAAGTAATGCTGCAAATTGGAAATGTATTTTGAAAATGACACAGGTTTCTGCATTGTATTGTAGTGGTAAAATAGATAGGCTGTATTTTGTCTCCTAAACTTTTTCGTGTGGTAAATGTGTTTTGGTAAAAAGTTTGGTTTTAAACTTTTTGTTCAGGATCACACAGAGTGTCTGTGTAAATTAAAGAATTATATTTGCACCTTTTACTATAATCTCCCCTGTCTCTTCTCACAGTCTACCTCTTTCTGGTTATACTGTTTTATTTAATGAAAATATTTTGTCTTTTGTTTGGATGTAATGCTGGCAAAAAGTAATGCTGCAAATTGGAATTGTATTTTGAAAATGACTCCAGTTTCTGCACTGTATTGTGCTGCTGAAATAGTTAGGTTGTGTTCTGTGTCTTAAACTTTTTCGTGTGGTAAATGTGTTTTGGAAAATAGTTTGGTTTTAAACTTTTGGTCCTGGATCACACTGAGTGTCTGTGTAAAGCAGACACAGAGATGGTACACACAGAAGAGAGATGGTGCAGGCAGAGACACAGATAGTGGAAGTAGACACAGAGATGGTACACACAGAGGATAGATGGTGCAGGCATAGACTCAGATAGTGCAAGCACACACAGACATGGTACACACTGAGGATAGAAGATGGAGGGCTGTAGGCATAGGGACAGATAGTGCAAGCAGATACAGACATGGTACACACAGAGGGTAGATGGTGTAGGGCTGCAGGCAGAGGGACAGATGGTGCAGTCACAGAAAAGATGGTGCAGGGAGAGGGTGAGATGGTTCAAGCAGAGAGTCAGATAGTGCAAACAGACACAGACATGGTACACACAGAGGATAGATGGTGGAGTGCTGTAGGCAGAGGGTCAGATAGTGCAAGCAGACACAGACATGGTACACACAGAGCGTTGATTGTGTGGGGCTGCAGGCAGAGGGACAGATGGTGCAGTAACAGAAAAATTGGTGCAGAGAGAGGGTGAGATGGTTCAAGCAGAGACTCAGATAGGGCAAGCAGACAGAAACATGGTATACACAGAGGATAGATGGTGGAGTGCTGTAGGCAGAGGGACAGATAGTGCAAGCAGATGCAGACATGGTACACACAGTGGATAGGTGGTGTAGGGCTGCAGGCAGAGGGAGAGATGGTGCAAAAAAAGCCTGAAAGAATATTCCCAGCAAGACTCCCTTTGATTGTAGTAATCATTTTACTAAATTGGAAGGGATAGTGTTATGTGTGTAAGATCACAGTGTGAGTCTGTTTTCATTTAAGAGGAAGGTGGCAGATTAATTTGCGTAGTTAGTGTGTTTAAAAATATGGGAATATATGTACTTATAAAATTGATTAAGGTAGTTTTATTGTATTATCTATTAGTGAAAACGGTATAATTAAGTGTTTATATTTTTTTGCAAGGACCAGCAACATTATTATATTGGTGCAATGGAAGAGCATCAAGAGAACGTTGCTTTGAATTTTGAGATCTCAGGCGAATTAATAGAGGATGTCAAAGATGGACCTTTTCCAGAGGAAATTGATACTGAAAATGAAGATTTCTTTGATGAGAGTTTGGACAGTGTTTTTGTGGAAGTGGTAGAAGATTTTGAAGATGGAAATATTGTATTTGATGAAAATGAAATACCGGACAAAGTCATGTTGGAAGTTTTATTGGAATATGAAATGTTCAATTTATAATTAAAAATTATTCGAGTGAGTCTTTTTGTAGTATTGTAATAATTTGGATCGTTGATGTGTTTAAAAAAAATGAGAATAGATGTTCTGATGAAGTGTGTTAGGGTTTAGGGTATGTAGTATTAGAAACTGCTATGCAGTATGTCTGTCAGGCCTGTTAATTTGGAAATAGTCTCCATGCTGTGTACTGAAGATCGTGGCTGATGCTGTTGAAATGCCATAGACAAAGAGATGGTACACACGGAAGAGAGATGGTGCAGGCAGAGACACAGATAATGGAAGCAGACACAGAGATGGTACACAGAGAGGATAGATGGTGCAGGCAGAGACACAGATAGTGGAAGCAGACACAGAGATGGTACACAGAGAGGATAGATGGTGCAGGCAGAGACACAGATAGTGGAAGCAGACACAGAGATGGTATACACAGAGGATAGATGGTGCAGGGACCAGCAACATTATTATATTGGTGCAATGGAAGAGCATCAAGAGAACGTTGCTTTGAATTTTGAGATCTCAGGCGAATTAATAGAGGATGTCAAAGATGGACCTTTTCCAGAGGAAATTGATACTGAAAATGAAGATTTCTTTGATGAGAGTTTGGACAGTGTTTTTGTGGAAGTGGTAGAAGATTTTGAAGATGGAAATATTGTATTTGATGAAAATGAAATACCGGACAAAGTCATGTTGGAAGTTTTATTGGAATATGAAATGTTCAATTTATAATTAAAAATTATTCGAGTGAGTCTTTTTGCAGTATTGTAATAATTTGGATCGTTGATGTGTTTAAAAAAAATGAGAATAGATGTTCTGATGAAGTGTGTTAGGGTTTAGGGTATGTAGTATTAG
The DNA here is from genome assembly GCF_964261635.1 of Lissotriton helveticus. Classification (NCBI taxonomy): domain Eukaryota; kingdom Metazoa; phylum Chordata; class Amphibia; order Caudata; family Salamandridae; genus Lissotriton; species Lissotriton helveticus. The sequence goes on from NC_136070.1 coordinate 811,356,388, forward strand.
AAACTGCTATGCAGTATGTCTGTCAGGCCTGTTAATTTGGAAATAGTCTCCATGCTGTGTACTGAAGATCGTGGCTGATGCTGTAGAAATGCCATAGACAAAGAGATGGTACACACGGAAGAGAGATGGTGCAGGCAGAGACACAGATAGTGGAAGCAGACACAGAGATGGTATATACAGAGGATAGATGGTGCAGGCAGAGACACAGATAGTGGAAGCAGACACAGAGATGGTATACACAGAGGATAGATGGTGCAGGCAGAGACACAGGTAGTAGGAGCAGACACAGAGATGGTACACACGGAAGAGAGATGGTGCAGGCAGAGACACAGATAGTGGAAGCAGACACAGAGATGGTACACACAGATAATAGATGGTATAGGACTGTAGGCAGAGGGACTGATAGTGGAAGGAGACACAGAGATGGTACCAACAGAGAATAGATGGTGTAGGGCTGCAGGCAGAGGGAGAGATAGTGGAAGCAGACACAGACATGGTACACACATAGAATAGATGGTATAGGGTTTCAGGCAGAGGGACAGATAGTGGAAGCAGACACAGAGATGGTACACATAGAGGATAGATGGTGCAGGCAGAGACACAGATAGTGGAAGCAGACACACAGATGGTACACACAGAGAATAGATGGTATAGGACTGTAGGCAGAGGGACAGATAGTGGAAGCAGACACAGAGTTGGTACACACTGACGATAGAAGATAGAGGGCTGTAGGCATAGGGACAGATAGTGCAAGCAGATACAGACATGGTACACACAGAGGGTAGATGGTGTAGGGCTGCAGGCAGAGGGACAGATGGTGCAGTCACAGAAAAGATGGTGCAGGGAGAGGGTGAGATGGTTCAAGCAGAGAGTCAGATAGTGCAAGCAGTCACAGACATGGTACACACTGAGGATAGAAGATAGAGGGCTGTAGGCATAGGGACAGATAGTGCAAGCAGATACAGACATGGTACACACAGAGGGCAGATGGTGTAGGGCTGCAGGCAGAGGGACAGATGGTGCAGTCACAGAAAAGATGGTACCGAGAGAGGGTGAGATGTTTCAAGCAGAGAGTCAGATAGTGCAAACAGACACATACATGGCACACACAGAGGATAGATGGTGGAGTGCTGTAGGCAGAGGGTCAGATAGTGCAAGCAGACACAGACATGGTACACACAGAGCGTTGATGGTATAGGGCTGCAGGCAGAGGGACAGATGGTGCAGTCACAGAAAAGTTGGTGCAGAGAGAGGGTGAGATGGTTCAAGCAGAGACTCAGATAGTGTAAGTAGACACAGACAGGGTACACACTGAGGATAGAAGATGGAGGGCCTTAGGCAAAGGGACAGATAGTGCAAGCAGATACAGACATGGTACACACAGAGGATAGGTTGTGTAGGGCTGCAGGCAGAGGGACAGATGGTGCAGTCACAGGAATGATGGTGCAGAGAGAGGGTGAGATGGTTCAAGCAGAGACTCAGATAGGGCAAGCAGACAGAAACATGGTATACACAGAGGATAGATGGTGGAGTGCTGTAGGCAGAGGGACAGATAGTGCAAGCAGATACAGACATGGTACACACAGTGGATAGGTGGTGTAGGGCTGCAGGCAGAGGCAGAGATGGTGCAAAAAAAGCCTGAAAGAATATTCCCAGCAAGACTCCCTTTGATTGTAGTAATCATTTTTCTAAATTGGAAGGTATGGTGTTATGTGTGTAAGATCACAGTGTGAGTCTGTTTTCATTTAAGAGGAAGGTGGCAGATTAATTTGCGTAGTTAGTGTGTTTAAAAATATGGGAATATATGTACTTATAAAATTCATTAAGGTCGTTTTTTATTATCTATTAGTGAAAACGATATAATTAAGTGTTTATATTTTTTTGCAAGGACCAGCAACATTATTATATTGGTGCAATGGAAGAGCATCAAGAGAACGTTGCTTTGAATTTTGAGATCTCAGGCGAATTAATAGAGGATGTCAAAGATGGACCTTTTCCAGAGGAAATTGATACTGAAAATGAAGATTTCTTTGATGAGGGTATGGACAGTGTTTTTGTGGAAGTGGTAGAAGATTTTGAAGATGGAAATTTTGTATTTGATGAAAATGAAATACCGGACAAAGTCATGTTGGAAGTTTTATTGAAATATGAAATGTTTAATTTATAATTAAAAATTATTCGAGTGAGTCTTTTTGTAGTATTGTAACAATTTGGATCGTTGATGTGTTTAAAAAAAATGAGAATAGATGTTCTGATGAAGTGTGTTAGGGTTTAGGGTATGTAGTATTAGAAACTGCTATGCAGTATGTCTGTCAGGCCTGTTAATTTGGAAATAGTCTCCATGTTGTGTACTGAAGATCGTGGCTGTGCTGTAGAAATGCCATAGACAAAGAGATGGTACACACGGAAGAGAGATGGTCAAGGCAGAGACACAGATAGTGGAAGCAGACACAGAGATGGTATATACAGAGAATAGATGGTGCAGGCACAGACACAGATAGTGGAAGCAGACACAGAGATGGTACACAGAGAGGATAGATGGTGCAGGCAGAGACACAGATAGTGGAAGCAGACACAGAGATGGTATACACAGAGGATAGATGGTGCAGGCAGAGACACAGGTAGTAGGAGCAGACACAGAGATGGTACACACGGAAGAGAGATGGTGCAGGCAGAGACACAGATAGTGGAAGCAGACACAGAGATGGTACACACAGATAATAGATGGTATAGGACTGTAGGCAGAGGGACTGATAGTGGAAGCAGACACAGCGATGGTACCAACAGAGAATAGATGGTGTAGGGCTGCAGGCAGAGGGAGAGATAGGTGAAGCAGACACAGACATGGTACACACAGAGAATAGATGGTATAGGACTGTAGGCAGAGAGACAGATAGTGGAAGCAGACACAGAGATGGTACACACAGAGAATAGATGGTATAGGTCTGCACACAGAAGAGAGATGGTGCAGGCAGAGACACAGATAGTGGAAGCAGACACAGAGATGGTATATACAGAGAATAGATGGTGCAGGCAGAGGCACAGATAGTGGAAGCAGACACGGAGATGGTGCACACAGAGAATAGATGGTGCAGGCAGAGACACAGATAGTGGAAGCAGACACAGAGATGGTATATACAGAGAATACATGGTGCAGGCAGAGGCACAGATAGTGGAAGCAGACACAGAGATGGTACACACAGAGAATAGATGGTGCAGGCGAGACACAGATAGTGGTAGCAGACACAGAGATCGTACACACAGAGGATAGATGGTGCAGGCAGAGATACAGATAGTAGGAGCAAACACAGAGATGGTACACACAGAAGAGAGATGGTGCAGGCAGAGACACAGATAGTGGAAGTAGACACAGACATGGTACACACAGAGGATAGATGGTGCAGGCAGAGACACAGAAAGTGGAACCAGACACAGAGATGGTACACACAGAGTATAGATGGTACAGGCAGAGACACAGATAGTAGGAGCAGACACAGAGATGGTACACACAGAAGAGAGATGGTGCAGGCAGAGACACAGATAGTGGAAGCAGACACAGAGATGGTACACACAGAGGATAGATGGTGCAGGCAGAGGGAGAGATAGTGGAAGCAGACGTAGAGATGGTACACACAGAGAATAGATGGTGCAGGCAGAGACACAGATAGTGGAAGCAGACACAGAGATGGTACTCACAGAGGATAGATGGTGCAGGCAGAGACACAGAGAGTGGAAGCAGACACAGAGATGGTATATACAGAGAATAGATGGTGCAGGCACAAACCCAGATAGTGGAAGCAGACACAGAGATGGTACACAGAGAGGATAGATGGTGCAGGCAGAGACACAGATAGTGGAAGCAGACATAGAGATGGTATACACAGAGGACAGATGGTGCGGGCAGAGACACAGATAGTAGGAGCAGACACAGAGATGGTACACACGGAATAGAGATGGTGCAGGCAGAGACACAGATAGTGGAAGCAGACACAGAGATGGTACACACAGAGCATAGATGGTATACAACTGCAGGCAGAGGGACAGATAGTGGAAGCAGACACAGAGATGGTACACACAGAGAATAGATGGTATAGGGCTGCAGGCAGAGGGAGAGATAGTGGAAGCAGACACAGACATGGTACACACAGAGAATAGATGGTATAGGGTTTCAGGCAGAGACACAGATAGTGGAAGCAGACACAGAGATGGTACAGATAGAGGATAGATGGTGCAGGCAGAGACACAGATAGTGGGAGCAGACACAGAGATGGTACACCCGGAATGAGATGGTGCAGGCAGAGACACAGATAGTGGAAGCAGACACAGAGATGGTACACAGAGTATAGTTGGTGCAGGCAGAGGGAGAGATAGTGGAAGCAGACATAGAGATGGTACACACAGAAGAGAGATGGTGCAGGCAGAGACACAGATAGTGGAACCAGACACAGAGATGTTACACACAGAGGATAGATGGTGCAGGCAGAGACACAGATAGTGAGAGCAGACACAGAAATGGTACACACAGAAGAGAGTTGGTGCAGGCAGAGACACTGATAGTGGAAGCAGACACAGAGATGGTACACACAGAGGATAGATGGTGCAGGCAGAGGGAGAGATAGTGGAAGCAGACATAGAGATGGTACATACAGAGAATAGATGGTGCAGGCAGAGACACAGATAGTGGAAGCAGACATAGAGATGGTACACACAGAGAATAGATGGTGCAGGCAGAGATACAGATAGTAGGAGCAGACACAGAGATGGTACACACAGAAGAGAGATGGTGCAGGCAGAGACACAGATAGTGGAAGCAGACACAGAGATGGTACACACAGAGGATAGATGGTACGGGCAGAGACACAGATTGTGGAAGCAGACACAGAGATGGTACACACAGAGGATAGATGGTGCAGGGCTGCAGGTAGAGGAACAGATGTTGTAGTCACAGAAAAGATGTTGCAGAGAGAGGGTGAGAAGGTTCATGCAGAGACACAGATAGTGCAAGCACACATAGACGTGGTACACACACAGGATAGATGGTGCAGGGATGCAGGCAGAGACTGCTACTGTGCTCAGATACTGTTGCTGTACCTTCAACTTTATTATGAAGTGAATCATTGTTTACATCATGTAGTTGATGTAATTGCTATGTAGTATGTTAGTAGTGGTCTATAACATGTTTTTTTACTTCACAATAGATTTAAAGAAAAGACTAAAGAAAATCAAGATACCTAGTAAAGAGGTGAAGAGAAGAAAGTATAAAAAGGCTTACTTTTCCAAGACCACACAATTACAAGATGCATCAAAACAATATTGTACAGAGAAAAAGAAGAATGCTCCTGGTAAGAGAACCAAGGATTTTCTAAGGAAATTAACTGTAAGGACAAAAAATGCAGATAATGTAGCAAAGATGAATAAATCTTCAAAAACAACGAAAAGAAAAGTATTAGAGAGAAAAGAAGGTGGAAAAGTGTGTGGCAATGAGAACATCTTTAGTAATAGACGAAGGAGTCAATTTGCTGAAATAAGGAAGAGAATAATTTATTACAGAATTATCTTAAATGTATTGAAAAGTGGAAAGATTTGTAAAAGGAAAACTGCTTTTTATAAGCAAAAAAAATTAATCGAAGGTATTGTGGATGAAGCGTTAGAATTAAAAAAGAAATTATATATTTTAGTAATCAATAGACTTCATACACTAGACAAGGCAATTAATGTTTTGAAAGGGAAAAGTAAGTGGAACAGACTAATTAATAGAACTAATTTTTGTAATGTTTTTTCTGGAGAATGGAAGCATAGTTCAAGTTCTGAGCCATTTTTTAACGAAGAGAGTTACTTTCAGATTAATGATTTGTTGCATGCAGTTGACACCAGTGGTCGAGCATATGAGGTGAAGGACGGTTGTCCGATTCAAAAAGAGAAAATTTTACCAAGAAATGCAGAAGAGGTGTCAGCTGATGAAGTTTTAGGGAGACGTCCTAAGGCTCCAGTGTACACTTGGAATTGTAGTAGTATTTGTAGTGTACGGCAGGATTCAATTGATTTTTTCCGCAATTTCTTACGTAAGTATAGTAAGAAAAGTATTAAACAGAAGTTTAAGATGTTGCAAGCATTAGACTCCTGCCTAGTGAGAGAGAAAACAGGTTTGCAAGGTCATTCACTGGCTTGTCTTTCTAAGAAAGTATGTCAGAGTGTTTTTCACCATTTTAGGATGTTAGCAGTGCATCATACTGAAGTAAGGAAATTAGTGAGAAGGTTGTATTATGCAAAAAGTTCAGCACTTAAGCTGAAACAGTTAAACAGTGCTCTTTTACATGGATCTGTATTAGATGTAAAGAACATTTGTGAAGAAATTGAGGTTAGTTATTTTTTGTGAAAAAGAGGGCAGTGCAGAAACTGATACAGTAATAGAAGGAAATGTGGATGAAAATGTTCAAAATATTGGTACAGAGAATTTTGACCAAGAAATAACAAGGTTTAAGGTCACTTCAGGAGAAAGGTCCAATTTTTCTTGTATTTGTTGTAGAAGAATTCATTATAAAAATCATACCAGGTTAGCTGATCTATATTTAAGAAGTGAAAAGGAGAATAATAATGAGTGGAAGGTATTTGCAACTTATTTGTTGGTAGAGAATTGTTTTGATTTGGGTTCTGATCAACGTATTTGTAAATATTGTTATAAAAAATTAAATGAAAACAAAATGCCAGCTAGAGCTGTACATAATAATCTTGAGTTGGTAAATATTCCTTGTGAACTGATGGATTTAAATACTTATGAGTCTATTCTGATTCAATGTGTGCATCCATTTCAGGCTATTGTTCGTATGGAGCCTAAGACAGGGAAATTGCCTTCTTCAGATTTATTGAGAGGTTTAAAGGGAAGAGTTGTATATTTAGCTCTAAATATAAAGAAAAATACTGAAACAATTGGTGTAGAAAATGTGGAAGAGGAACCTCTAGTTATTCTAGTTAATGGCGTTCCTACAAAGATTTAGAAAATCTAGCAAGAATTAGTGGATGTTAGGAAAGTCAAAAGGCAACGTTGTATTTGGTAAAAAACAATCAATACTACAAAAATGTATATGTAGAAGAAGAGGAAACAACTGTAGAGGAGGACAGTGTTTTCTCAACTGGACAAATTGAAAAAGTGGATGTGTCCATAAGTGAACAAATCTACGAACATTACAGTGTTCATCCACTGCATTCCAAAGAAGTAATGGGGAATGCTATTGAGTTATTCCAAATGAAAGAAGCAAAAGGAAGTCCCATTAGTGTATGGGAAGAAAGCTTGGAAGCTCGTTGTTTTCCTCAGTTATTTCCAACAGGACAAGGTGGACGATATGATGACCGACCTGTGCAGATACCAGCATCTGAATACCGGACATCAAGATTATATGCAGACGATCCAAGGTTTCGTCAATGTATTCCATATTTGTTTCACCTTCTGTTTGAGAGTGACTTGTCTGGACTTTCTTATGCAGTGAACCACATACTAAAAAGTGGAGTACATCTGCAGAATGTTTCGGCAAGGGACTTTATGAATAAAGTCCAACAGAATGACACTGTTTTGGAATCTCAGCTAAATATTCTGATGGCATGTCAGCGTGGTACTAACGAGTATTGGTACCGTCGTCATGGGGAATTGAAATGTATGTTAAGAAACTTAGGAACTCCTACATGGTTCCTTACTCTAAGCTGTGCTGAGTATGCTTGGGAACATTTACTTCAATTTCTTCGAGAGGCAAATGCAAACATAGAAAATACAGAATTCAAAACACCTGGAGAATTGTGCTCTTTGGATCCAGTTAATGTATGCAGGTATTTCAATCATAGATTTGAAGCTATGATGTCTTTTATCACAAACAAAAAAATCCTCCTTTGGGAGAGGTTCTGGATTTCTTTTGGAGAAAGGAGTATCAAGCAAGAGGTGCTCCTCACATACATATGCTGCTATGGATCAAAGATGCCCCCAAATTCGGAACAGATTCAGATGAGACAGTGATGAGTTTTATTGAACAATATGCTACATGCGCTGTACCAAAAAGTACAGAAGAAAAGAATTTAAGACAAAAAGTGTTACGATTTCAAACCCATCATTGTGGAAAATACTGTCGTCGAAAATACAAATCTAAGGATAAGTTCTACACAAAATGTTGTTTTGCATTTCCACGTCCAGTAACATCTAAAGGAAGAGTGAACAATTGTATGTCATCTTTACGACATACTGTGACAAGAAAATCACCAAAAAATATCTACAACTTAAGGAGAAATGAAGAGTCAAAATACATAAATGACTATAACCCAGTCATATTGTCAATATGGAATGCTAACATGGATATTCAGTATGTTGCAGACAACTCTTTTGCTGTGGCTCGATATGTTACATCTTACATTACAAAATCTGAAAAGACAGAACTAAAGGAAATGTGGGATGAAATTTCTCATGAAAAGAGCCTAAGTAAGAAATTGTACAGCTACAGTTTGAAGATATTGTCTCATCGAGAAATTGGAGCATATGAATGTTCAGATCGCTTATGATCTGCAAGTCTATATGCCAAATCTAGAACAATTATTTGGGTGAGTTTAGGACTTGCAAGAACAAGAAACCGAGTTTTGAAATCTGTACAAGAAATTGAGTATTTAGCAGAGAAAGAACCAAAAAGTACAGATATTTTGAAAACAAATATGTTGGATACATACTATCAAAATAGAAGTAATCATCTTGAGAACGTTTGTCTCTATGAAGTACTGCAAAGCTATATATTTAAGAGGAATATTTTAGAAGATATTAATAAAGGAGTATATGCTGTAATTGGATCTGAAGGATGTCTGGTGAAACAAAGAAAAGGACATTTGATTAATCATCGAAAACTGAGTTGCGAAACTCCTGACAAAAGGGAATTTTACTATTTAGCTCTTTTGCAACTCTTTAAACCATGGCGTACAGAAGAGGAACTACTTGGAGATTTTCTCAGTTTTGAAGATTCATTCAACGCAACCAAAAATACTATAGAATGTCCTGTTTTCACTAATTATCTAGAAATAATGTTAGGGTCACATAAACACAGCGATAAGCCTACAACCTCTTATTGAGGCCGGCCGCGTATAAAATAGCAGTTAGATCATATATTCTGCATATAAAAACAAGTTAATACAGCGCCATGCCTACAACCCCAGCGGGGCCGGACGCGTGGCGTAGGATCAGCTGTTAGACCTACTCGGTGCGCATGGAGCCCCAGCACCGGGTCAATGAGAATAGGTGAACGGGCAACAAGTCCAATACTTATGGACGACCCAACGGGGGCCAACAAACATGTATGAGATCTAGAGATAGAGAGAGGAAGGAGAGAAGTATAGAAAAAGGAATAGGAAGGAAGAGGCAGGGAGGGTGTCGTGCAAGCAGGGCGTGTGTACTGCTCGATGGGGGAGGGGGGAGCATCAGCTAGTTAGGGTTAGCCTCGAGAGCTCACGCGTCCTGCAGGGTGTCTAAGGGAGCAGTCTGTTGGGGTCTGCGGGAATGACAGCGTCGTCAAAAAGGTATAGAGTTCGGAGTCTAGTGGGCATGTGTCGTGCATGTTCTATTGAGCAGAGGTAACGCACCAAGGGCTTCCAGATTGTCCCAAAGCGAGTATCGCGCATTTGTATTCGCCCTGTGAGGAGCTCCATAGCTAAAACGTGCCAAAGCCGCACAAACCAGGAGGCTATGGGGGGTGCTTCGGTCTTTTTCCAGTACAAGGCTATAAGCTGCTTGGCCGCTCCCAGCATTTGGAGCCTCAAAATCCAGTCACTGCGTGTAAGTGCCTTGAGGTCGAGGGGCCGAATGCCAAGTAGGATTGTGCTTATGGCTTCAGGCAAGGGGAACCCCAACACCCCCCTAATGTGGCTGAGGACCTCCTTCCAAAAAACAGTTAAGAGTGGGCACGCCCACCATAAGTGTACAAAATCCCCTGTTGCAGTCTGACATCTCCAGCACAATGGGGAAACATTGGGGAACATCTTATGCAGCCGCAGAGGAGTGTAGTACCACTGAGTTAAAAGCTCTGCGGGATACTCCGATAAACCTTGGGGATATCTCTCCACACTCTGTCCCATTGCGAAGGCTCCATGTCCGCGGCTACCGCTAGTTGCCATTGGCACTTGTATGGGTGGGTGAGTACAAGTGGCGGATGTTGCAAGATGTGATAAATCTGGGTGACCAATCTTTTTAAACCCCCAAGGGAGCGCGCCAGCTTTTCGAAGTGGGTGAAGGTTCGCGTGGCTGCTTGATGCATTTCCCCATTAGAGAGCCAGTGTTGCAGTTGAGCATATTGCAGCCGTGCCGTTGGCTGTAGGTGGAACTCCTCGCGGCATTGGTCAAACAATTTGAGCGTGCCCCCCTCAAAGAGATTGCAGACCACCCTGCAGTCTCCTTGCGTCCATTTCTCAAACGCCCGAGATTGATGAGCCGGCGAGAAATGCGGGTTCGCTGCTATGGGAGTATGTGGGGATGGAAACGTAGTGAGCCCTTTGGACACGGCAATGGCGTCCCAAATGTCCAGCACCGTTTTCGTAGGTACCGCCATGTACGCACTCTTAGAGCGTGCTGTCCGATGGAGCCACGGCAGATCCCAGATGGAGCGTCCCGTTATCGCCCTGTCCATATGCAGCCATCCTTTTTCACTCTCTCGCACCCCCACTCTATCACAAAACGGAGATGTGCAGCCCAATAATAGTGCACTAGATTGGGACAGGCTAGACCTCCCCTGTCCCGTGGAGCCATAAGGATCTTTTGTGAGAAGCGTGATCGCTTACCGCCCCACACAAAAGACTTGAGCGCGCGTTGCAGACTCCTTATGCAGTGGAGCGGGATTGGGGTGGGGAGGTATTGGAACACGTATAGAATTTTCGGGAGGATCGACATTTTAACAGCGTTAAGCCGGGTTAACCACGACAACATCAGTGGCTTCCACCGCCGTAGATCCTCCAAGACCTCTTTTCGGCAGTCCCGCCAGTTCACAGAGGACCAGGCATCCAGGGAGGAGGTCAAGGTGAGGCCTAAGTATCGATACTGATAGGGTGCGGCCCCCTTCAAAGAAGGAATCTCCTCCGCCGCGATGGTAAGATTGAGAGCCCATGACTTATCATGGTTGATCTTGAGGCCGGAGGCACTCTCATAGAGGCAAAGCACCCTATGGATGGCCGGTAGAGATTCCCACGTGCGCGTAAGGGTAAGAATCAGATCGTCCACGAACAACGCCACCTTGTTGTCCTGACCACCATGGGCTATTTTGGATGTCCGGCTCGCGCCGTATCATCTCCGCGAGGGGTTCCACTGCGAGGGCAAACAATAGGGGCAAGAGGGGGCACCCCTGCCTAGTGCCCCTGTGTATCGCCAGCGGAGGTGTTAAGCCTCCATTGACCCGGATTCTAGCCTGGGGTCCTATGTATGGGGCCATAACCCTTGTGATCATCTTATCTAGAAATGTTGAACGAGGAAATACAGCAAGAAGCTACAATTGCAGCAGAGATTGATAGAGACAGTTCTCAAGGCAGTCAAAGTTCTGCTTCGTTGAGTCAGGATCCACTAGGAGGACCAATTATCCAAAATTAAGCAGCCACTGCTATGGATGAGGTGGAAACAGCAATGCAACAAGCTCAGGAGGATGTAATAAACTTAGATGAATTGGAAAAACAACTAAATGTTCAACAGAAACAAATATATGATGAAGTGACTGAGCAGATTGAGCATGGTGTACTTCATGAGAAAAAATAGTGCTCATGTACGTCATTTCAACCTGTCTGACTGTATGTGAGTGGACAAGCAGGAACTGGAAAAAGTTTTCTAATGAAAGGAATTGCATCTTATCTTCAAAAAATAACAGACTCATCACTCTCTTGTGTTGTTACCGCTCCAACTGGGTTGGCAGCGTATAACATTAAAGGGATTACTTTACATCGTTTGTTGATGCTGCCAGTAGAGCATGAAAATAAATTAGAATACCACAAGCTATCTGGAGAAGCTCGTTGTGAAGTTTCCAGAGTTCTAAAAAAATGAAACTTCTTATTATTGATGAGGTAAGCATGGTATCAAATTTAATGCTTGGCTTTGTGCATTTGAGAATGCAACAAATTCTTAAAACAGAGTATGATGTGGTATTTGGAGGCAAACACATCATCGTTTTTGGAGATCTACTACAGCTAACACCTGTGAAAGGACAACCAGTGTTTAAAACTGTTACACATGAAGATACCAGAAAGTGCCTGGGAAGCATTGGAAATGTTAATATATGGTTATATTTCAAATACACAGAACTGACTCAAAATATGCGACAGGCAAAGGATGCTGATTATAAAAGTATTCTTGAGGATATAAGGATTGGAAAAGTAAGTCAACATGGCAAAGAAGCTCTACAGACACGATTACTTTCTAATTTGTTTCCAAAGGAAAATGTTGGTGCAGAGAATACATATAGAAAAATTTCTGAAAAACAATCAGTAATATGCTTGATGCCAACTCTGCAAGAATGTGGAATCTTCAATGAAAAAATATTGAAGTTAGAAAATCAAGAAATTATAAAATTGGAAGCTATTGATAAAATAGAGCATGAAGGATCTACTATTATTTTGTCAGAAAAGTTAAAGTCAAAATTAGATTCTTTAGACAAGTCAATATCTAAAACAGCTGGTTTAGAAAAGAATCGATATGTATGTTTAAATTGTCGGATAATTTTACGACGTAATTTAGATGTGGAAAGAGGTTAGTAAATGGAGCAATGGGTCATGTTGTTGATTTTGTGAATTACCCAAATAGAGATCAGATTGAAATTATGAAAATCAAATTTGATGAAATTGAAGGAGTTCAACAATTGTGTCGTTGTTCTACTCGATTTTTGCTTGTAAATGATTTATATGTGCACTGAAAATAGTTTCCTGTTTGTTTGGCATATGCAGTGACTATTCACAAATCTCAAGGTTTAAGTGTAGATAGTGCTTTGGTGAATATTGGAAGTACTGTGTTCAAGGAAGGTATGGCATATGTTGCTTTATCTCGAGTTAGAAATGTATCTGGATTATATTTGATTGATTTTGATGAAACAAAGATTAGTGCATATCTAAATTGTGTGAAAGAGTATAATAGGTTAAGAAGGGAATATCCTCAATATCCTTTATTTGAAAAGGTTGTGGTAGGTCAAAAAAGAAGATTGGAGAAAAATTGTTGTCAGGTTGTACAGAAAAGAAAAAAAGTAGATGAACCAGTAATTGCAAAGAAAAAGGATAGTATTGAAGAGGTTGTTGGTTTTCAGTTTGAAAACAGTTCTGGTGTCAACTGCTATGCTAATGTAGTGGTTAATGTTGTTTTTTTTCTTCAAACTTTACGGCAACAGATTGTTGATAATCGGGATCAAAGATTTTGTTGTTTGTTGAATTCTGTCTTTGAGAAATATAGGAGTGATAAAACAAAAATAGAAAGTGTTTCTGATATTCGAAATGTTTTAGACATATGTTCTGGAGTAAATCAATTTTCGCAGAATATTCAGCAAGATTGTCAGGAATTTCTTATGTATATGCTTGTTTTATTGCAAGATGAAGGTTTAGATATTGAAAATATATTCGGTGTATCTTATAAATGGCAACATGATTGAGATAATTGTTCATTTTCAAGTAGTACTCAAATAGACACAGAAAGATTTATATATTTGACATTACCAGACTGCAAATCAGTGACTTTTAATAATTTGGTTAGAGAAGCAAATCAAAACATGGTCGGTACCCAATGCAACTCAGAAATGTTATCAACATTATTTATACAAAGATATGGACAGTATGTAATTTTAATGCTCCAGCGATGCAGACCTGATGGAACAAAATTGACAACTTTAATTAAAAAGTTTGTGGCTTCTCAAATTTCAATTTCAGGAAGAACTTTTGTAACTGTAGCTATTATTTTCCATGATGGTTCTTCTACAACATCTGGACATTATACAGCTTACTTAAATTGTGCAAAAGGCTGGACTCATTGTAATGACACTCAATTGACTTTTAAACAATGTTTGCCTTTTGACTTACCAAATTCTTACCTAGTGTTTTTGGAACCCAAATTTTAGGGGAAACTATTGGCCTAGGAAGATTAGTGCTGGAAAAAAGGTTAATCTACTGCTGAGAATTACTTTGTAAGTCAGGGTGATTTCTTTTAAAGGTATACAGCTCCTTGGTGAAATAAAGGATGCGCAGAGTGTGATCAGCATACCAGATGATGTTGAGGTTTTGATAGCATGCTATTTGTTTAAGGTTCTATGTTTATGATAAATACTATCGGGTGGAGGTATAACCATTGTTAGATGGACCAAAAGATGTGGGTGCTTTTGTTTCAGAAGGTTGGGAGATGGATGCTTAAGAGTACTATTAAATAAGTACCAAACTAAGGATTTCGCAGATACTATTTGGCCATGAGGCATAGTATCACAAACAAATGACTATTTTGGTTAAATTTTGTTAGCATATATTTGGATATTAGTTTATTTAGAGTGCATAAGAAAGAAGTAGTAATGTTTTGTTACTTTGTGATTGTTGTTGAGATTGTTTACTTAGGTAAGAAATTGTAGTTTGAAAAAGACACTTAAGATATGTTTTTTTCTAATTGTTATATTGTGAATGAAAATGTTGAATGGGTTTTTTAAACACAATCTTTTTGATTGTGTTTTTTTTTGCCCACTGTCATATGATGAGTTGTATTGTACTCACTGTTTTTAGTGAAATTCAATATATTCTGAGAACAGCAAAATAAAACATATAACATATTGTACAAATTATTTTGTATTTTGTATTGTGGACAATATATTATAACTCAATTGTTTCTTCTCTTCCACAGATATTATATTTAGGTAAGTACAACAAACAAAAAATACCTTTTCATTACTTTCTTACTTCTATTTCTCTCTATCCTTTCTTCACTACCTTTCTTACTTCTTTACCTTTCCTCATGTTACTTCTGTTCCCTCATTCTACTTACTCCCCTTCATTCACGTTTACTGTGCTTGTCTCACCATCACTACTCTTCCTTCACCCTCACTCATTTTGTCCATCTCCCTCTTTCCTCTGTCTGTTCCTCACTTCTCTTTCCTATTTTTCTCTATCACTACCCTTGTCTTGCTGTATCGATCAGTCTTTTGTCACGGCCCCCTTACTCTCTTTCCTTCATATGATCACTGAGTGACCTTCACTCACTCCACTTCTTTCACTTCCTCACTCCTTTTCGCTCACTGCCCTTTTCTCCATTCGTGTCTAAGTCTGTTCCTCTGTGTCAGTCAGTATAACTGATTTACTACTTCACAGTCCGTCACTCTCCCTCGTTTTCTCTCTTTTACTGTCTCCCTCTTTGTCCTCTAGTCTTCCTTTTGTTTTCTCTCTCTTTCCATACATTCTTCTCTCTCACTTACTTCTTTTTCCTTTCTCTTAATATGCTTCTTTTTCCATCACTCCCCTTCCCTCACTGTTATATCCCTTCCCTCACTATCCTTGCCCTTCATTCAATCTGAGTCTTGTTCCTCCACTTCATGTTCTCTTCTCTCTGCATCACTCTCATTCCATTTCTCCAGCACCTATTCCCTTACTCTTCCTCACACTCTTTCACTTAGTCCATCCATCATTTCCCTTCCCTTAACCTTGTTTCCTCAATCCCTTTTGGTAACTCTCATTCCTTTAGTTTTTCACTCCTTTTAGTACATTACTTAGTTCCTTTCTTCCTCTGTGTTTGTCCCTCACCCTTCCTTTCTTTCCCTTTCTGTTTTTTTGACTTGTACTTTGTTTTGTCTTATGATTAATATATTGTAACTTATTTTTTTCTTGTCTTCCACAGATACTATATTTATGGAAAATAATTTTATTAAGTTGTCATTATTTATAAGGAAAGTATGACAAACAGAAAATAGTTTTTCTTCACTCTCTTACTTGTGTTTCTGTCTTTCCTATTCATTAATCTCTCTGTTACTCTTCTTTCTCTAGTCATCTTACTCTCCTTTTCTTATTCTAATTATTGCCCTTCATTCACTTGTATAGTCTTTCTGTGACTATCAGTACTCTCTCTTTTCTGTTACTCACCTTGTGCAACTCCCTGTTTACCCTGTCTGTCTCTATCACTACCCTTGTGTTGCTGTATTGCTTAGTGTCTTCTCACTCACCCCTTAGTCTCTATCAATAACATCATCCCTCATTCACCTTCACTTACTCACCTTCTGTCACCCCCTCACTCCCTTTTGCTCACTCCCCTTCCGTTATACCCTCCCTCACTCCCCTTTCCTCCATCTGTCTCTAAGTCTCTTCCTGTGTCTCAGTCACTATAACTGCCTCACTCCCTCACAGTGCCTCACAGTGTCTCATTCTCTCTCTCTTTCTCTCCCTCCTTGTGTGTCTCTCTCTCTTCACAAATGTACCTCTGGTCAATGACACAATTGTTAGTGATAGCCTTACATGCCTTTTTAGCTTTTTTCTTGATGTTTCGCTTTGGCCCTCCCTCAGTTCCCTCCCCACTCTCATCTTGAGCCTTCCTCTTCTGCATAACCTTGTATGAATCTCAGTGCAACAAGTGCTAAGTTATATGTGCTGCAATGAGAAAACCCAGAATTCAGTCTTTACCCAAAAATATTGTTCACAACAGTACCTTTTTAAAAAGCTCCAACAAAAGTCTGGGCACTTCCACCAGAACCAAGAGGGGGGGGCCATCTCAGCCTCTTCCTGGCTAAGACAGGCACAGATGGGCCCGCCCTTGGCCCGGGCTTCACCCGCGCGCGTCCCGCGCTGCGGGAGTCCTGATGTAAATGTAAGTGCCTCCTGGCGCACACAGATGGCGGCAAACTCTGGCGCTCTCCCTCTCTTTCTCTCTCTCTCTCTCTCTCTCTCTCTCTCTCTATCCCTCATTCTTCCTCTCTTTCCCTTTCTGTTTCCTTCACTCCTACTATATCCCGTAGTTCCCTTTCCTGACGCTTAATCTTTTTCCTTCTCTCTTGTATTGTGAAATATATATTGTATATATTATAATTCATTTTTTTCATGTCTTTCACAGATATTATATTTATAAAAAATATTTTATTAACTTTTCATTTCTTAGAAGGTAAGTATGACAAATAAAAAAATATTTTCTCATCACTGTCTAACTTTTCATTACTTATAAGGTAAGTATGAGAAACAAAAAATACTTTCTCATCAGTCTCTTATTGTGACAGAATAACTGTCTCACTCTTTCTCAGTCCCTTGCTCTCCCTCTCTCTCTCTCTCTCTCTCTCCCTCTCTCTCCCTTACACTTAATCTCCTTTCCTCTCTCTTTCTACCACTCCTCCTCTCTCCCTCACTCACTTTCACTCTGTGTTAATTTTAATTCAAGTTCCCCTTTCCTCACCCTCTTATCCATTTCTTAACTGTCACTGCCCTTCACTCACCGTCACTCCCCTTACCCCACTCCACTTCCTCCTGTCTGTTTCTCACACCCCTTCCCTTTTGCGCTCACTTTCGCTTACTCCCCTTTGCTTTCTGTTTCAAACAGGTGCAGGATTTTGACGTAGTATAAGCCCAAAAGTGACTGAATGAAATATTATAAATTTCACTTATTCACTTTTAGGAGGTGTTCCTGCACCAGAACATTCTCCATGTATGCAGGAAAGCCTCCTTTTGGTGCATGGTTTTACAATATGATGCACCTTCCAAGTACATCAGATTTTACAAACCATACTTAATAGCGCATCTTTTGTACCTCCGCTGCATTACAAATGTGATACAATGGTTGTGTAAAAGACACACAAGGGGATTATAAAACTGCCCTTAATACATATAAATTCATCCATGCCCTTTCACTAATAGTGCAAATTGAAGCATAGAGTTGTAACATATTTATCTACATATGTTACATTTTAGTGCTTTGGAAGTACTACAGTATACTATAGGTAAACACCCTATAGATTCATGCTGTACCACATCCTTATAGCTTTGCACTAGACATTCACTATGACAAACTTTTACATAAAAACATAGAAATATAGTTCTTTTTTGACCAGTAGAGGTAGTTCTAAAAAGAACTGTTTTTTCTTTTTGGTTTTTGGTTTGCTTGAAAAACGAAGAAAAAATGAACTTTTTAAACAAAACAATTGTTCAACAGGAACAAAAAACTATAAAAAAAAGAAAAAAAAAATATTTGGAGCAGTTGTGCCTCCGGTTCTTTTCTAGAATGACTTCTATGGACTCTTGTCCGTAAGAAATTAGTTGGTTGCAATGCATGCAACGAACCACTAAATTCTTAAATTCTGGCTGTATATTAGGAATCATGTTTGATGGTATTGGTGGTGGTGGTGGTGCCCTTGAAGTGCTTGGAGCAGATTCCTGGTTTTCCTCGGATCTTCGCACCACTGCTCTTGCCCAATTGTTGGGGTGCATGTTCTTAACATGGCGTTCCATGCTAAATGTGCCAAACGAATATTTTTTGTTGGCATTTCCCCTCGATAAAACAGTGTCACATATTTTGCATGTGACTAGTGGGGTGTTAACTTTTTTTAGACCTTCAGGGAAGGAATTTTTTTTTCCAAACAATGGATTCTTTTTTTTTGGTTGGCCGTGGGTCTTCTTCTACAAATTCTTCAAAGGAAGAATGATCAGATTGTTCTGGAAGTTCAGCCATTTCAAATTCTTTATCTAAAGCCCAGGAGCTGAAGAAAAAAGATGGTTCTTCTGTGAAACTCAAAGAAGAATGATTAACATGGGAGGGGTCTTTCAATAATTGGAGTAGGAAGTATTATAAACCAATAGAATGTCTTGTTTTAAAGTCACATGGTTTGACGTAATCTTACGGTGCGCTTACGTAGCGCTTACGTGCGCTTACCGTGCGCTTACGTAGCGCTTACGATGCATTTACAGTGCGTTTACGTAGTACGTACCCTCGCGAGATTTGTAATTGTTTTAAAAAAGTAATATATGGTCCTTAAAATTAAAAAAAAAAGATTTTTCTACATTATCCCAGATAATGTGTAACTTTACATTGTACAATTAATACGTAGATATAAAGTTTTTAAGTGTATAAAACTTTCGGGGGGAAACGCACGTAGGTCTTACGGTGCGCGCACGGGGCTCTCACTGTGCGTTCAAGTGCGACGTACCATCGCGAGATTTGTAATTACTTTAAAAAGTAATATACTGTTCTTAAAAGTTTAAAAAACCCATTTTCTTCATTATCCCAGATATTGTCTACCTTTAAAATTTACATTAAATATGTAGATATTACGTTTTTGAACTTCAAAAAACTTTCGACGGAGCTCTAATGGTGCGATTACGGTGCGCGGACCTTGTGATGATACCCCCCCAAAAAAAAAAAAAAGCTTGCAAATAAAAAAAATTTAAGAAATTTAATAATTAGTACATTTAAAAATTATCTTTTACAAAATGTTTGAAATTCACAAAAAAAACATAGATTTTAAATATGTTATAGTGAGGTATTAGCATTTAAAAAAACGTACAAATTCACTGAAAAAAACATAAGTTTCACACATGTTATAGTTAGGAATTAGCATTTAAAAAACCTTGCAAATTCACTGAAAAAACCATAGGTTTCACACACGTTATAGTTAGGAATTAGCATTTAAAAAACCTTGCAAATTCACTGAAAAAACCATAGGATTCATACATGTTATAGTTAGCTGGACATTTCTCTCATACAAAACCATTGAAATTCCCCAGTTATAGTTAGTTCAGCTAACTATAACCCGCGTGCCCGCAATGTACTGCTGATGACTTCACATATTACATCACTCATGACATGGTCAGTGACATCACTCATGACTTCCCTGATGACATCTCAAATGAAATCACTGATGACATCAGTGATGACATCATCCAGTGAATGTGTGTCTTTCTGAAAAATACATATTTTTTATATATGTATATCTAAAGGATGATGGAAGAATAAATGGGTAAATAAGTGTCTAAATGTTTTTTTTGTAAAATTGATTGTATAAATGACTTATTAAGTATATCTCAGTGAATACATGTATTAGCAACTAATGTTTAAATATGTAAATATCTGTATCAGTGTCTCAATTTGCGTATAAGTAGCTGCATGGGTTAGTGAGTACCTACATGAGTGTCTATATGGGTTATTAGTTGTTTTTTGAGTATCAGAATGAGTGTCTGTATGGTTTGATGAGGGTATTACTTAGCGCACAGATGCATGAATGTCCGACACACTGTTTGTATGTGTTTTGAAGACAGCATGTGTGCAGGACTGTATGGGTGGATGAATGTGTGTATGGGTGTGTTAGTGAGTGAATGACTGCCTCAATAGTGTCTTTATGAGTAAGTACATATGTTTTAAACTAGTATATGTGACTATTGATGTATATAAGTAAGGATATATGACAGTGACATATTGGAAGAGTTCCTGTATAAATAAGTATGTGTTTATATAACTAATTGTTTAAGAGAATAAGTATGTGTACGTTTCTGTAGAAATAAATGTAGTGGTGTGTGTAGAGCTGTATATGCAAGTAAATGGATGTTTGATAGTTTATTTGCATGTGAATAACTCTATATATAAGTGTAGGTGTGTAACAGGATGTATAGGTGTATGAGTGCATATGATGATTGAGTACATGTATGAGTGACTATATAGAACTATTTGTGAATGAGTAGATGTGTATGTAGATTTTGGAATTACTGAATAGGTTGTTCTAACTGGTATTGGTATCTCCAGTTTTTTTGAAAATGTTATTTTCTATTTTGAATGTGTGTATCAAAGGTTATATTAGGGTGAGAGGAGGTCTGCCACTCTTTCACAAGGATGATGTCATCAGTGATGTCATCAGTGATGTCATGAGTGATGTCACTGACCATGTCATGAGTGATGTAATATGTGACGTCATCAGCAGTGCATTGCGGGCACGCGAGTTATAGTTAGCTGAACTAACTATAACCGGGGAATTTCAATGGTTTTGTATGAGAGAAATGTCCAGCTAACTATAACATGTGTGAAACCTATAGTTTTTTCAGTGAATTTGCAAGGTTTTTTAAATGCTAACTCCTAACTATAACTTGTGTGAAACCTTTGTTTTTTTTCAGTGAGTATTTATATATATATATATATATATATATATATATATATATATATATATATATATATTACCTACTGGCAGTCGCCAGTAGGTATATATAGTTAGGATCGATTTCCATAGGGAAATCGCAACATTCTATTGGGAATAACTTTGGCGCCGGTTGAGGAATCTGCCTGAATTTTTCAGCAACTTTGCCTCGCGGTGCTCGGCTCCTTCCCTGAAAGTTTGGGGGGCATTCGTCAAGCGGGGGCCGAGATAAAAGTGGGGTCCCAAAACGTGTTTTCCCCATGTTAATTTCCATAGGGCGGTCTGTCGCACTTTTAGCTCGAACGGCTGAATGGATTTTCACCAAACTTGGCAAAATTGTAGGGGCTGGTAGCCCGATGTGCCTTTGCTATGTCTCAAGATATGTGCTCCAGTGGATTTTGAGTAATTTAGGTTTAAAAAAATTTATATATCTGTAAGCGCGCCCCGGTACGCGTACCGGGGAGGCACCGGGCGCGCCACGGGACTTGCGCACGGCAAGCTGATTGGTTCTCGGGTGTCTGTAAACATTCGAAACAGTCAGCAGCGGCCGCCATCTTGTGTCTCGGTAGGATTGGATACAAGAGGTGGCAAAAATCAAAGGGGGAAATGAGCAAAAGGGGGCAGGGTACACCCCCCCTGACCCCCTAGGTTTGATGTGGGGGCCATAAAAGGGTCCCGTGGGACAAAACATTTTTATTTTTTTTTCGATTTTCGTGGGGGGAGTGCCCGGTACGCGCACCGGGGAGCGTACCAGGGAGCGTACTTAGGTGAAAAATAGTGAAAATAATAGTGTAAAATAATCATTTTGAGTGATTACATGTAGGGTAGCTCTGAAAAGAGCTTTTGGGTTCTGTGGCTGTTTTAGGTACCTACAAGTGTGTCCCACACACACCCACATGCACACAACCCCACACTCACACACCCACACACTCCCCACACACACTTCACACATGCACACTTCCACCCACAGTCAAACACCACACACCCCCACATCGACACCTTACACATCCACAGCTACACCCACATCCCACACACCCACACTCAAACACACACCTCACCCCTCTTCCACCACACACACACACACACACATGCACATACACACAAATATCTCACAGACACACCACACACATCCCACACACATCTCCCCCCCAACACACACAGAGAGAACTCACAGAAACATCCACACATCTCATACATACATACAAATCCTAAACACATACCTCCCACACCCTCACACACCCCACACACCTCACACACCCACACTCCCACCTACACTCAAACACCCCACACACCCACACCCACACACACACCTTACATACCAATATCCCCACCCACATCCATATACCCCACACACCTATACACCTCATCCCCCTAGACACACAGACACACACATACACACCTCACAGACACCCCCCGCACATCCCCTACACACACCTCCCCCACCCCCACACATGGGGAAAACTCAGTGAAACACTAAAATAATAATTTAAAGTGCTTAGAGGTAGGGTATCTCTGAATAGAGTTGTTGTGTTGTGTGGGTGATTTAAGTACCAACATGTAGGTACCAATGCAGAGTCTTAAATTCAATGTACACCGTTTCCTCTGTAGATAATTTGCATGTTGTTATAGAAGTTAGTGTGGTATGTATATGGAATCTATACCATAGTCTGTCAGGGAAGCAGAAACAACATGGAGGCAGGAGATGAAAAAGAGATGTCAAATACACATTGGAGATAATATAGTGGGAGAAAGGAAGTAACTATGAGCAAAATTACTATGTAACACAAATACGTTGCCCAGTATACTATAAGTCTGACTTTATATTATAATCAATTTGGTAATAGTTTATGAATTACATATAATAATGAATAATGTCTCGAACAATTTTTGATTATTAAATATAAATTTATTTTTCTGATTCTTTTTCAAAATTTAATAAAACTTCTTACAATATATTGTCTGGAATGTCCTCATTTTCATTCTGTGATTCTATTGCTTCCACAAACTGAACTAATTCATGGTCCAGTGACTCATCCATAAAATCAAAGTCATCATTCTCATCAATAATTTCTTCAGGGTTGTTCTCCAGAACAATTTCGAAAGAAATATTCTATTGTCCTTCCATTTTCTTGCTGTAAATTGCATAAAAAATAAATATATCAGTAGAGATAGGGCACTGTTGGGTTTAAGTTCAGACAGGTAGTTTTGATTTTTTAACAGTGAAGTTATGTTTGGGCAGTGTATGGTATCAGGCTGGAAGTAGAAATATAAAAAAGTGTATGTGATAAAGCCTAAGTAAATTCATAATTATACAAGACAAGCCTAACTCCATCCATAACTATAACAGAGAAGCCTATCTCAATCTATAACTATTACAGAGGGATAGTATATAACTATCAGAAAATGTTTTCCAAATTACCTTAAAGTGCACAACATACTTCACTTTCCAAAATAACAACTTACCTTTGAGAAAGCAGTTGAAGTTCCCAGTGAAAATCCTTTTCAAATGCACTTCAGGAAGTAGTAGTCAAAATGGCTGTGTTTCCCTCTCATTTTTCATTCATATTCATGTACATAACCAATCAAATGTCAGGAAAAAAAAATAGAAAATGAAAGTAACATTTTAATTGGTTGTCAATTCTAACACTTCAGATGTTTTTTTGTTATATAATTTAACTCAGGATATTTAGACAGGGCTACAGGTCAAATGGCTGAATGGAATTCCACCAAATTTGGGAAAATGGTAGGGACTGGTATGTAGTATTGCCTATTCTATATTTGGTGAAAGTGTCTCCAGTGGTTTTTATGTAAATTAACTTTTATTGTTTTTTTTGGAATGCTTCCCGGTGCGCGCCCCGGTACGTGTACCGGCAGTAGTACGGGAGTCCTCCATTTTGTGTTTCGGTAGATTTGAGTCAGAAAATGGCGGACAAACAACGTTGGGAATGGGTATAAGGGGGCACAGTTGGCACTCCCTGACCCTCTAGGTTTCCTGAGGGGGTCTTAGGAGGCCCATATAGGACAAAAAAAAATTATATTTTTTAATTTTCGCGGAGGGAGCGCCCGGTACGCGCACCGGGAAGTGTACCGGGGAGCGTACTATGGTGAAAAATAGTGAAAAAAGTTAGAAAAAGATAATCATTTGGAGTGATCAGAGATAGGGTAGCCCTGAAAAGGGCTTTTGGGTTCTGTGGCTGATTTAGGTACCTACAAGTAGGTACCAATGCACAGTCTTAAATTCAGGAGGAATATTCTATTCCCTTCATCTGAGAAGTGCACACCATCTTCTCTGTAAATATCTTGCATGTTGTAACGCAAGTTGTTGTTGTATATTGAACCCATTCCATAGTCTCTCATGTAAGCAGAAACAGATTTATTCACATGTTTCCGTGCTTTTTCAAATTGTGGACAAAATTGGTTGGACCACTTCCATTTCTGCCTTTGGCATATATTGGAATATACCAAGGCAGTTTGTGGAAAAAGTGCCATCAATTGCTCAAAGGTGTCCTTTAAAAGCATTTCCAGACCTACACCAGTCAAAGTGCCCAAGTCATTTCCTCCACAGTGCAGAATTAACAGGTCAGGGTGTGGCAAATGCAAAAAGGTTTTCACCGATGGAATCAATTGGTGACATTTTAATCCTCTGTGGCTAATCCATTTTATGTTCACGTTTGATAAATCAAGGTTGTGTAAATTTCTGTTACTAGCATACCTTTGAGCCCAGTGGATATAACTATGTCCAATAATCCAGACAGAATACATGGTCAAAGGAGATTCTGGTGCAGTTAGATGAAGTGTGGAAAAGAAATGGCAGTTGGAATAATAGGAGTTTGCAAAAAAAACCTGTGGAGTTTCAGTGCAATGATTGGTAGAATGAGATAGGTGAAAACTGAAAGTTAGGGTGCATGGTTGTGTTCTGTGTAAGAAGTAATTTGAATGGTTAAAAAAAGTTATTTAAAGAGACCTTACACCAGATAAGCTGGTGTATTTGCAGGTCAAACATCCTTGCAGAGGTGATTTGCAACATTGTAGAATAAACTTTTAACCCTGGCAGCTCAGTGAGGAGGAAGTTGCTATGGTAACAGGTAGAAAGAGCTGATGGGGGGAAGGGTGTTGGTTTGAATATAGAGAGGGAAGAGTTTTAATTGGTTAACAAAAAGGGATATCTGTGTAGAATTAGAGGTTTTCTGTGCCTTTATGGTTTGCAGTGGTTGGAGAACATACCTTTTGCTCTGCTAAAGAAATATTGGTGTGTGTATCTGACACTGTTGTGAATGTCCTAAAGCATTTGTAAAGGTGAGTTATGATTCATTTAATATACATAGAGACTTGTATACTCTATGGAGAAGATTTGGAAGAAAATTGTGGTCTTTACATGTTGCTTTGTGTCATGCTTTTTGATAATGCTTGGTAACAAGTTTTTACTGCATAGAGTAATTGTATTTTGTAAAATTGTGAATTTTTAGTCGTGACAAGGAAAGCTTCTACGTAGGACTTGTGCTGTGTTTTGTAAATGTGATGTAAAAAACGATTTTGGGGGGAAAAAATAGTTTTTACATTTTTTAAAAGAAATAAAAAATGTGTGCGTTTAATAGAAATACATTTGACTCTTTACAATGATGTTATCTGTGTTAACTCAGTGTAGGAAGCATATTGAGTTTGTTTGCAAGGAGGAATTGTAATTTGTAAAATTGTGAAGCTTCATGTGAAAGCTTTTGCCTTAGTCTTATCATTGCTGTGAGGCAGATGGTTGTACATAGGATCTGTGCTGTGTTTCCTAAATGTGATGTTAAAAACGATTTTGGGGAAATGAATGTTTTTTTTACATATTTGAGTATATTGTGGCACAGAGGTTTAAAAAGTGACGCATCTAATTACATGTGTCTCTTTTTAAATATGGTGCAAAAAGGTACATGTTTGGGCTTTCTTGGGGAGCGTAGGTGGTGAGGCTTGCGTCTAAGAGTGCAGTGAACTAGGCTTCATGAAGCCTATCCCTGACTGCACTGTTAGATACAGGTGTGAATTTGACTCTTTACAATGATGTTACATGTGTTAACTCGGTGTAGGAAGCATATTCAGTTTGTTTGCATAGAGGAATTGTATTTTGTAAAATTGTGAAGCTTCATGTGAAAGCTTTTGCCTTAGTCTTATCCCTGCTGTGAGGCAGATGGTTGTACATAGGATCTGTGCTGTGTTCCCTAAATGTGATTTCAAAATCGATTTTGAGGAAATGAATGTTTTTTACATATTTCAGTATATTGTGACGCAGAGGTTTAAAACGTGACGCATCTAATTACATGTGTCTTTTTTAAATATGGTGCAAAAAAGTACATGTTTGGGCTTTCCTGGGGAGCGTAGGTGGTGACGCTTGTGTCTAAGAGTGCAGTGGACTAGACTTCATGAAGCCTATCCCTGACTGCACTGTTAGACACAGTTGTGAATTTGACTCTTTACAATGATGTTACATGTGTTAACTCAGTGTATGAAGCATATAGAGTTTGTTTGCATAGAGGAATTGTAATTTGTAAAATTGTGAAGCTTCATGTGAAAGCTTTTGCCTTAGTCTTATCCCTGCTGTGAGGCAGATGGTTGTACATAGGATCTGTGCTGTGTTTCCTAAATGTGATGTCAAAAACGATTTTGGGGAAATGATTTTTTTTTACATATTTGAGTATATTGTGGCGCAGAGGTTTAAGACGTGACGCATCTAATTACATGTCTCACTTTTTAAATATGGTGCAAAAAGGTACATGTTTGGGCTTTCTTGGGGAGCATAGGTGGTGAGGCTTGTGTCTAAGAGTGCAGTGAACTAGGCTTCATGAAGCCTATCCCTGACTGCACTGTTAGATACAGGTGTGAATTTGACTCTTTACAATGATGTTAGCTGTGTTTTAAAACAGTGTAGGAAGCTTATTGAGTTTGTTTGCATAGAGGAATTGTATTTTGTAAAATTGTGAAGCTCCATGAGAAACTGTTTGCCTCTTATTCCTGTTGTGAGGCAGGTGCAAGATTTTGCCTCAGTCTTATCCCTGCTGTGAGGCAGATGATTGTAAATAGGATCTGTGCTGTGTTTCCTAAATGTAATGTCAAAAACGATTTTGGGGAAAATAAATGGTTTTTACATTTTTAAATATAATGTGGCACAGAGGTTTAAAAAGTGACGCATCTACCTACATGTGTCATTTTTTAAATATGGGGCAAAAAAAGGTACTTGTTTGGGCTTTCCTGGGGAGCATAGGTGTTGAGGCTTGTGTCTAAGAGTGCAGTGGATTAGGCTTTATGAAGCCTATCTCTACTGCATTCTTAGACACAGGTGTTTTGAGGCAAAATCTTGCACTTGTCTCACAACAGGAATAAGAGTGAGGCAAATGCTTTCTCATGGAGCTTCACAATTTTGCAAAATACAATTCCTCTATGTAAACAAACTCAATATGCTTCCTACACTGATTTAAAACACAGGTAACATCATTGTAAAGAGTCAAATTGACACCTGTCTCTAAGAATGCAGACAGGGATATGCTTCATGAAGCCTAGTCCACTGCACACTTAGATACAATCCTCACCACCTAGCCTCACCAGGAAAACCCAAACATGTACCTTTTTTCCCCATATTTAAAAAGTGACGCATGTATGCGTCATTTTTTAAACCTTTGTGCCACATTATACTAAAAAATGTAAAATACATTTATTTTCCCCAAAATCGTTTTTGATATCAAATTTAGGAAACACAGCACAGATCATATTTACAATCATCTGCCTCACAACAGGGATAAGACTGAGGCAAAATCTTGCACCTGCCTCACAACAGGAATAAGACTGAGGCAAACGGTTTCACATGGAGCTTCACAATTTTACAAAATACAATTCCTCTATGCAAACAAACTCAATATGATTCCTACACTGATTTAAAACACAGCTAACATCACTGTAAAGAGTCAAATTGACACCTGCGTCTAAGAATGCAGACAGGTATATGCTTCATGAAGCCTAGTCCACTGCACTCTTAGACACAAGCTTCACCAACTACGCTCCCAGGAAAACCCAAACAAGTACCTTTTTGCTGCATATTTAAAAATTGATGCATGTAGGTAGATGCGTCACTTTTTAAACCTCTGCGCCACATTATAATCAAAAATGTAAAAACCAATCATTATCTCCAAAATTGTTTTTGACATCACATTTAGGAAACACAGCACAGATCCTATTTACAATCATCTGCCTCACAGCAGGGATAAGACTGAGGCAAAATCTTGCACCTGCCTCACAACAGGAATAAGACTGAGGCAAACGCTTTCTCATGGAGCTTCACAATTTTATAAAATACAATTTTATATAACTATATAACTCAATATTTTCTTGGGAAGCATAGGTGGTGAAGCCTGTGTATAAGAGTGCAGTGGATTAGGCTTTATGAAGCCTATCTCTGCTGCATTCTTAGACACAGGAGTTTTGAGGCAAAATCTTGCACTTGTCTCACAACAGGAATAAGAGTGAGGCAAACGCTTTCTCATGGAGCTTCACAATTTTACATAATACAATTCCTCTATGTAAACAAACTCAATATGCTTCCTACACTGATTTAAAACACAGGTAACATCATTGTAAAGCGTCAAATTGACACCTGTCTCTAAGAATGCAGACAGGGATATGCTTCATGAAGCCTAGTCCACTGCACACTTAGATACAATCCTCACCACCTAGGCTCACCAGGAAAACCCAAACATGTACCTTTTCCCCCCATATTTAAAAAGTGACGCATGTATGCGTCATTTTTTAAACCTTTGTGCCACATTATACTCAAAAATGTAAAATACATTTATTTTTCCCAAAATCGTTTTTGATATCAAATTTAGGAAACACACGACAGATCATATTTACAATCATCTGCCTCACAACAGGGATAGGATTGAGGCAAAATCTTGCACCTGCCTCACAACAGGAATAAGACTGAGGCAAACGCTTTCACATGGAGCTTCACAATTTTACAAAATACAATTCCTCTATGCAAACAAACTCAATATGATTCCTACACTGATTTAAAACACAGCTAACATCACTGTAAAGATACAAATTGACACCTGCGTCTAAGAATGCAGACAGGTATATGCTTCATGAAGCCTAGTCCACTGCACTCTTAGACACAAGCTTCACCAACTATGCTCCCCAGGAAAACCCAAACAAGTACCTTTTTGGTGCATATTTAAAAATTGATGCATGTAGGTAGATGCCTCACTTTTTAAACCTCTGCGCCACATTATAATCAAATATGTAAAAACCAATCATTTTCTCCAAAATCGTTTTTGACATCACATTTAGGAAACACAGCACAGATCCTATTTACAATCATCTGCCTCACAGCAAGGATAAGACTGAGGCAAAATGTTGCACCTGCCTCACAACAGGAATAAGACTGAGGCAAACGCTTTCTCATGTAGCTTCACAATTTTATAAAATACAATTTTATATAACTATATAACTCAATATTTTCTTGGGAAGCATAGGTGGCGAAGCCTGTGTATAAGAGTGCAGTGGAGTTAGACATAGGTCTGATCTTCTTTGTAGTTGTGGGCAGAGCTGTCTTCCACTATATTTTTCAATACACTCCTCACCTTTTGTGCACCACTGGAGAATCCTCACCTGATCTGAAACCCTGTATTGATCGTTTGCTTTTTGTCATTGCTTTGTTGTTTGGTAATAGTGGTCTATAATGTGGTACTGTTTTTCTTTAACACAGATTGAAATCGTTATTTGAAGAAAAAGCTAAGATGCCCACAAAAGAAAGGACAAAGAAAGAACGCAACCGGGAAAAATCAAAAATAGCAACGGAATTACAGCATTCTTCCACAACAGATACTTCAAAAAACAGGAACAAAGCTCCTGGTAAGACAACTAAGTCTTTTTTACGCAACATATGTACATCCAGAAAAAATAATGGACAACATGTACAAAAAGAAAATAAGAGAGTAAAATTGAAAAGGAAGGAGAGAAATTCAAAGAATCCTAAAACTGGAGCAGGAGAGAATAATATGTATAGGAATAGAAGGCAGAATCAGTTTAGAGACATTCGTAGACGAATGTTTCGCAATAGGGTGGTTTTAAATTTTTAAAAAAACATTAGGTCCACTGCAGCAGGACACATTAGTGGACCAACAGCCAGGTGTGCCGGGGCGGGAGTGAGAGTGAACACATGCTTCTGTACTGCTCATGTTCTCTTAGTTACTGGTGACCATCGTGAACGGGACAGGGGTGGGAACCGGGTGGGGGGTTGTTGGGGTGTTGGAGAGAGGGACCCGGGAGGTTAAAAGCCATTCATCCTATGTAGGTTAACTGCAGATTGCTGCCATTGTGATTCTTGGTTCTTTGCTTACGGCCTCTCCAGTGTCTGGAGCGCTGTGAATGTTTTCGCAATCCATATTTGAAAATGTCAATAAAATCTGGTTTTGAAAAAAAAAAACATTAGGAAAGGTAAACAGAGAGCTGCTTTTTATAAGAAAAAGAAAAGTGTAGAGAAGATTGTTGATCAGGCTTTTGAAGTTAAGAAAAAATTATTTATTTTAATAATCAATAGAATTAGGACACTTAACAAGACAATTGATGTTTTCAAATCAAACAGTAGATGGAAAAGAGTAATTAATCGGACTAATTTTTGTAAAGTTTTTTCTGGAGAATGGATGCACAGTTCAAGTTGTGAGCCATTTTTTAATGAGGAGAGTTACTTCCAGGAGAATGATTTAGTGCATGCAGTTGACACCAGTGGTCGAGCGTATGAAGTGAAAGACGGTTGTCCGATTGAAAAAGAGAAACTTGTGCCTAGAGAACCAGAAGAGGTGTTATCTGATGGAGTTTTAGGGAGACGTACTAAGGGTCCAGTGTACACTTGGAAGTGTAGTAGTATTTGTAGTGTGCGACAGGAATCAATTGATTTGTTTTGTAATTTCTTACGTACATATAGTAAGAAAAGTCTAAAGCAGAAAATGAAGTTGTTGCAAGACTTAGATCCTTGCAGAGTGAGAGGAATCACAGGTTTGCAAGGCCATTCACTGGCTTGTCTTTCTAGAAAAGTCTGTCAGAGTGTTTTTCATCATTTTAGGATGTTAGCAGTGCATCATACCAAAATGAGGAAATTAGTGAGAATGTTGTATTATGCAAAAAGTCCAGCACTTAAGCTTAAACAATTAAACAGTGCTCTTTTGCATGGAACAGAATTAGATGTGAAGAAGATTTGTGAAGAAATTGAGATTTGTTATTTTTGTGAGCAAGAGGACAGTGTAGAAATTGAGACAGCAATTCAAGGTAATGTGGAAGACAATGTACAGATTTTAAATACAGAAAAGTTTGAGAAGGAAATTAACAGGTTTAAGGTGAAATCAAGTGAAAGGCCGAATTTTACTTGTGTGTGTTGTCGACGGACTCATTATAAGATTCAGACTAGGTTAGTTGATTTATATGCAAAAAGTGAAAAGATGGATAATAATGAGTGGAAAGATTTAGCAACTTATTTGTGGGTGGAGAATTCTTTTGATTTGAGTTCTGATCAGCGTATTTGTAAATATTGTTATGACAAATTAAATCAAAATAGAATGCCTGCTAGAGCTGTTCATAATAATCTGGAGTTGATAGACATTCCCCGTGAATTGATAGATTTAAATACATATGAGTCTATTTTGATTCAATGTGTCCATCCTTTTCAGGCAATTGTTCGCATGGAGCCTAAGATAGGGAAATTGCCTCCTACAGATTTGCAGAGAGGATTAAAGGGAAGAGTTGTTTATTTGCTCCTAGATTTGAAAGAAAATATTGATACAATTGGTATAGAAAAAGTAGAAGAGGAACCTTTAGTTATTCTAGTTAATGGGGTTCCAACAAAGAGTAAAAATATCTGGCAAGATTTAGTGGATGTTAGGAAAGTCAAAAAGGCAACGTTGTATTTAGTCAAAAACAATGAGTACTACAAAGATGTATGAGTTGCAGCAGAGGAAACAGCTGCAGATGAAGACAGTGATTGTTCAGCTGGCCAAATTGAAAAGTTGATGTGTCTAGAAGTGAAGAGATATATGAACATTATACTGTTCATCCTTTGCATTCCAAAGAAGTAATGGGGAATGCAATTGAATTGTTTCAAATGAAAACAGCAAAAGGAAGTCCCATTAGTGTATGGGAAGAAAGTTTGGAAGCTCGTTGTTTTCCACAGCTATTTCCAACAGGTCGAGGTGGACAATATGACGATCGACCACTTCAAATTCCTGCATCTGAATATCGAACTGTAAGATTATATGTTGAAGATGCAAGGTTTCGTCAATGCATTCCCTATTTGTTTCATCTACTGTATGAAAGTGACTTGTCTGGGCTTTCTTATGCAGTAAACCATATTCTGAAAAGTGGAGCACATCTACAAAATGTTTCGGCAAGGGACTTTATGCAGAAAGTGAATCTTCAAGATAATATTTTAGAATCTCATCTAATCAATCTCATGGCATGTCAGCGTGGTACAAATGAGTATTGGTACCGTCGCCATGGGGAATTGAAATGTATGCTAAGAAACTTAGGAACTCCTACATGGTTCCTCACTCTTAGCTGTGCCGAGTATGCATGGGAGGACTTACTTCAATTTCTACGAGAGGCCAATGCTAATATACAAAATATAGAATTCAAAACACCTGGAGAACTGTGCTCTTTGGATCCAGTGAATGTATGCAGATATTTTAATCATAGATTTGAAGCTATGATGTCTTTTATTACCAACAAAAAAAATCCTCCCCTTGGAGAGGTTTTGGATTTCTTTTGGAGAAAGGAGTACCAAGCGAGAGGTGCTCCTCACATACATATGTTGTTGTGGATTAAAGATGCACCCAAATTTGGAACAGATTCGAATGACACAGTGATGAGTTTCATTGAAGAGTATTCAACATGTGCTGTTCTGAAAACTACAGAAGAAAACAGTTTAAGGCAACAAGTTTTACGCTTTCAATCCCATCGTTGTGGAAAGTACTGTCGTCGAAAATTCAGAAACAAGGACAAGTTCTACACAAAATGTCGTTTCAGCTTTCCACGACCAGTGATTTCTAAAGGAAGAGTAAATAATTTGATGTCTTCTCTGCGACATACTGTGACGAGGAAATCACCAAAAAATACATACAATTTAAAAAGAGACGAAGAGTCCAAGTACATCAACGACTACAACCCAGTGATTTTGTCCATGTGGAATGCTAACATGGATATTCAATTCGTTGGTGACAACTCTATTGCTGTGGCTCGATATGTGACGTCTTACATCACAAAAAAAGAAAAGACAGAACTAAAGGAAATGTGGGAGGACATTTCACATGAAAAGAGTCTAAGCAAGAAATTATACAGTTACAGTCTGAAGATGTTGTCGCATCGAGAAATTGGAGCGTATGAATGTTCTGATCGATTGTCGTCAGCAAGTCTCTATGCCAAATCTAGAACCATCATTTGGGTGAGTCTAGGTCTTGCTGCAACACGAAATCGAGTTTTGAAATCTGTACAAGAGATAGAGTATTTGGCGGAGAAAGAACCAGAAAGTACAGATATTTTGAAGACAAACATGTTGGATACATACTATCCAAATAGAAGTCATCACCTTGAGAACGCTTGTCTCTATGAAGTTCTGCAGAGATATATTTATAAGAGGAACATCAGAGAAGATATCAATAATGGAATATATGGAGTCATTGGATGTGAAGGATGTCTAGTGAACAGAAAAAAGGTCATTTGATTAATCATCGCAAATTGAGTTGTGATAATCCAGATAAAAGAGAATTTTATTATTTGGCTCTTTTGCAACTGTTTAAACCATGGCGTGAAGAAGAGGAACTTCTTGGAGATTTTCTCTGTTATGAAGACTCCTTTAATGCAACGAAGGATACCATAGAATGTCCTGTTTTTCCAAATTATCTGCAAATGTTGAATGAAGAATAGAGAAACAATTGCTGCAGAGATTTCGAGAGACAGTTCTCAAGGCAGTCAGAGTTCTGCTCCATTGAGTCAGGATCCACTAGGAGGACCAATTATCCAAAATGAAGCTGCTACTGCCATGGATGAGGTGGAAAGAGTTATGGAACAAGGTCAAGATTGTCAGACTCCTTCGTGGTTCGCGCCTGCCTAGGCTAGGAACTACAGTTCCCATGATCCTTTCTTCCCCCTCCCAGGAAATACTTTAATGGATGAGACACGCATCCGGGTGCGTGTTATTCCTGTTACCGTTTCCCGGCGTGAGAGCGGTGTTCTTCGCACCAGTTCCTGTTTTCTTTCCCTGCATTCACTCGTACGAGGTACCGGTGAGTCGAGTCTGGATCTCCCGGCCGGGAGATCCGTTCGTCCTTCTCGCAGATCTGATATCTGCCATCTGGGGTAAGACTATTTGCGCATTTGGTGACGGCAATTCATTTAGCCGTATGTACTTACTATCCGCGGCTGCGGTGGTTTGGTCCAGTATTACTTACTGACATTAAAGACTGATACGGGGTTAGTATCAGTGCTCTGACGATTCCTTCAATCTTCATAGTTGTGGATTTATTCTGTTGTTTGCGGAGCGCGGTGGCGGTCGAAACCACGCGTTACCGTAATCTTGTGCCAATTGGTTTCTCTTTCATAAAAAACCCTGAACTAATTGCGGAGCGCTGTCGTGAAGTAACTTCGCGCTACCGTGGTCCTAGAGGGACTTTGTTCTGAATGTTCTCAGAACGCTGTGGTGGACGCAACTACGCGTTACTGGTTCAACATTAATGTTTGTGGTCTTTGTAAACTCAAAAGGGGATTATAGAGGGGCGGAGTGTTGTGGTTCTTGCCTCCTACACATTGCCGTGCCCTAAGCTCATTGT
This sequence comes from Lissotriton helveticus, assembly GCF_964261635.1. Taxonomy (NCBI): domain Eukaryota; kingdom Metazoa; phylum Chordata; class Amphibia; order Caudata; family Salamandridae; genus Lissotriton; species Lissotriton helveticus. The sequence goes on from NC_136070.1 coordinate 811,391,318, forward strand.
TCTGAGTTTTCATTTGTTTGCTTTGAACTCCATGGACCCCTGCTACCTACATGTCCTCGGTGTTGTCCTGTGGTATGTAGGAGATGGATTGTACAGAGTCCAAGTATTGATTGAAGCGACAAGGTGTGAGAGAGTCAATTACATCTTGTTTATGTTTTCCATAGGGAATCCTAAAGGCAGTGCTGGAGTGACTATATTGATTCAGTTTCAAGGGTCTTTTCTTCCTAATTACGCAGGTACTGTTTGTGCATGTTTAGCGGGACTTTATGAGTGTAGCTGTATGTTTACTTCTAGCATTTACTGAATGTGTCTTGCTTTCTTTTACAGGTGTCCTTTCCTTGCAGACCCTTTCCTTATCCTTCCTTTGTTTATTATTTTAGTTTATTATTTTTTCCCTCGCCTAATGGCTCGAACACCCTGTATATTCATTTCGGGGTGTTGGTGACATTTGGAGGTGGAACCATTATTGCATCAGCCGGATCCCGTGGAGGTAAACCTGACAGAATAACACGCCCACGAAAGTTACTCTGCCCGGTCCGGTTGTTGCATAATGGCTACCATGGATGAGGTCATGCAAGCTTTGCTTTTGGTGCAACAGGAGCTTGCCTCCTCCAAAACCGAAGCCACTGCATTACGGGAAAAAGTAGACCGGTTGTCTAGGAATCCCTTTGATGCTTCTTCGCCTCAGTTACAAGTTACGGTACCCCCCCCCCATCCCTCTGGCCAGCCCGAAGAGATATTCAGGGGATCCAGCTAAAACTCAGGTGTTTTTAACGCAGATCCTGCTTCATTTTTCTTGTAAACCGGCCTCATTTCCAAACAATCATTCGAGAGTGGTGTTTGCTATCTCTTACCTAATAGGAGATGCAGCTAACTGGGCTGTACCCTTAGTCAGAAATGATGACCCTATTCTATCCGATTGGTCGGCTTTCCGCACAGAGTTCGAGAAGGTGTTTGACAGAAGGGCTACCACCTTTAGTGCGGATAGGGAACTCTTGGAGTTAAGACAAGGACGATCTGATTTGATAACCTATTTAACCAGGTTTAACAGGTTGGTGGCTGAGACCTCGTGGCCTGAAGAAAAATGAATCCCTATTTTACCAAGGGTTAAGGGATGGTCTCAAAGATGTCATTGCCCAAATCGATCCCCAACCTACCACGTGTGTGGGCATGGTCAATTTGACTCTGAGACTGGATGGTAGAATGACAGACAGAGGAGGAGATAGGAGAAGGTGGGATAGGGCCCCCCCTAGACTCGAATTGACTCCACGCAGGGCAGTGCCTTCTCCCGAAGCTACCAGTGAACCAATGGAAATTGGGGCGGTCCGGGCTCCTTTAACCAGAGAAGAAAAAGAAAGTCGTAGAATTGCCGGCCTGTGTATGTATTGTGGCAAAAAAGGCCATTATGTCAGGGAATGTCCCTCCAAGCCTAAATCCTCAGGGGGATGGAACAAAAACAAGAGAGTAGCCGTCACAGTTGTGAGTGCTCAGGATGAGGCAAGTGGGATAGCTGAAGGAAACCATAGGGAGGCCCAACCCTGGAAAGTTCCATCACTAACGGCACTAGCCCTGCTTGAATCCGAATCCCACATCTTGTTGCCCATGAGGTTGGAGTGTCAGTTACAGGTACACCATGTAATGGTTATGATTGACTCAGGGGCCACTGGGAATTTTATTAATAGCGGGTTAGTGGCGTCTCTTTCATTAGACAGAATACCCAGAGACATACCAGAAGAAGTTCTAGCTGTAGACGGTAAACCACTGATTTCTGGTCTCATAACGGAACAAACAGAAATGGTAGCCTTGACCGTGGAAGTCAAGGAAGGCAGACACCGGGAAGAGCTGTCTCTTAATATCATTGAAGCACCCCAGTATGAGGTGATTTTGGGAATGCCTTGGCTCAGTCATCACAATCCCTCAATCAACTGGAAGGAAAAAACCGTGCAGTTTACGTCCACAAAATGCAAGACGCATATGGAGGGACATAGAATAGCTTTGTTTGCACCCCCGCTCATACCCCTGTTAGTAGCTACGGCTGCGTAGAAAGCAGTAAGTTTGCCCATTGAGTATCAGAGCTATAAGGACGTTTTCAGCGAAAGTAAGGCCGAGCAGCTTCCCCCGCATAGGCTGTATGATTGTAGAATAGATCTGGTAGAAGGGGCTACTATCCCATCATGTAGGGTTTATGCTTTATCTAATCCAGAAACGATACACTTGAAGGAGTACATAGACCATTATGTCGATATAGGGTTTATCAGGCCATCCAGGTCTCCAGCAGCGTCTCCCCTGTTTTTTATCAAAAAAGCTAATGGGGATCTGAGAGCCTGTGTGGACTATAGGATGTTAAATAAGAACACCATAGGAAATAGATATCCACTACCCCTCATTTCGGTATTGCTGGACCAGGTGAGAAACGCCAAGGTGTTTACCAGATTGGATCTTAGAGGGGCTTATCACTTGGTTCGCATCCGAGAGGGGGACGAGTGGAAAACCGCTTTCAAAACAGGATACGGCCTTTATGAGTACACTGTTATGCCGTTTGGCCTATGCAACGCCCCAGCGGCATTTCAGTTCTTTTCTGAATGACGTTCTGAAAGAATTTGTAGACATTAGCGTGGTGGTGTACATAGATGACATCCTTATTTACTCGGAGGACACCGCTGTGCATACTCAACACGTCGTAGAAGTACTACAGAAACTACGAGAACATAGGCTGTATTGCAAACTCAGCAAATGTGAATTTGGTGTAGACACAGTGGAGTTCTTAGGAGTCATGCTGAGCCAAGAGGGACTACGGATGTCCGAAAGAAAGATACAAGCAGTGCAGGAATGGTCTACTCCCACATGTGTAAAGGAAGTGCAAAGCTTTTTAGGTTTTGCGAACTATTACCGCCGGTTTATCCAGCAGTTCTCTCAGGTGGCTGTTCCTTTGACAACACTGCTTAGGAAAGGAGTCAAGTTTATATGGACCACTGAAGCAGCAGAGGCATTTGCTTTCTTAAAGAAGGCATTCACCACCGCCCGATTCTGGCACATCCAAAACCTGAATACCCCTATATAGTAGAAGCCGATGCTTCTGATGAGGCCAGAGGGGCTGTTCTGTCTCAGAGAGATAAGGATACTGGGCAACTTCAACCTGTAGCATATCTGTCTAAGAAATTGAGCCTACCCGAAAAGAACTACACCATCGCCGAGAAAGAATTGCTAGCGATTAAAAGAGCCTTTCAGGAATGGCGACAGTACCTCTGGGGGGCCAAATTCCCTGTCACTGTTTTCACCGATCACCGAAACCTTCAGTACATGAAGACAGCCAAACATCTCACGCAAAGGCAGATGCGATGGATGCTGTTTTTTTCAGAGTACGAGTTTACCATCACTTTCAGACCGGGGGCAGAGAACCTGAAAGCTGACTCCCTCTCCCGTCATGACCAGGTTGAGGAAACAGGGAGTAAAGACATGATGAGGGCGATTGTGAATCCAGAGAAAGTGATTTGTGCAATCCAGGCAAATACTTTTTTGGATGTTGTCCGAAAAACCAAGGATTTAAATGCTTGGATTCTCTGGGCCACAAAGGGTGCCAATCGCACCATAAAACAAGGCCTGCCCTTTCAAAACAATAGATTGTACCTTCCCACTCCTGAATTACAAAAGAAGGCTTTTGCTTGGTGTCATGATTCTCCACTGGCTGGACATCAGGGAGTGCTTAAGACAGTACAGCTCATGAAGCAGCACTTTTGGTGGGAGACTGAAAAAACCGACGTACCTGTCTGGATAGGACGGTGTGAGACCTGTGCACGTGCTAAAACTGTGACTGGGAAAAAGAAAGGCCTGTTGATGCCTTTACCTTCACCCCGAAAACCGTGGCAGAACATCAGTTTAGATTTCGTCACAGGACTACCTCCTGATCAGGGTAAAACGGCTATATTAGTGGTCATAGACAGTCTCACAAAATTGGGTCACTTTATCCCCTGTGTTAATCTTCCCACTGCGGGCCAAACGGCTCAACTCCTGTTAACCAATGTCATCCGTTTGCACGGTGTGCCTGAGGCTATTGTGTCAGACAGGGGCCCTCAATTTATAGCCCGTTTCTGGAAGGCATGGTGTCGGGCATTGCATATTCAATCCTCGCTCTCCACTAGCTTCCATCCACAGACCGATGGACAAACGGAGCGCTTGAACCAAACGCTTAAGAAATATCTCCGTTGTTACGCAGAAGATGCCCAGGAGTCATGGGTTTCCATGTTATGGATGGCGGAGGTAGCGTACAACAACGCTTGGCATAGTTCAGTGGGGGTCTCTCCATTTCTTGCTACATACGGTTTTGACGCAAGAATCCTTCCGGTACGCATTCCTGAAGAGGTGTCTCAGCAGCCTTCGGTTATGGGACAGTTGTGTAAGATCCGTTCCATACACAAGCGGATACGAGTGCATTTGATGAAGGCTAAGGCGGATTACAAGAAATGGGAGGACCGTCATCGGATGGAGGGTCCCAATTATCAAGTGGGGGATCGGGTATGGTTGTCCACTCGAAACATCACGTTCAAACTTCGCAGTGTGTTCCATCCCCGTTTCATAGGGCCCTACACTATTGTAAAGCGGATTAATCCTGTGGCGTTCAAACTGAAACTGCCTGGTTCGCTACGTATCCATCCTGTGTTTCACTGTAGCCTTCTGAAACCGGCTCTCTCTGCTAGGAGACGGGCTCCTCCAACTGTGGTAGGGGATGGGAGCTCTGAGTATGAGGTTCGGTGCATCAAGGATTCAAAGAGGAGGAGGGGAGTTTTGTGGTACTTGGTGTCTTGGAAGGGGTATTCGGCGGAGGATGATTCGTGGGAGCCTGTGGGGAATGTGCACACTCCTGCTGCGGTCCGGTCGTTCCATCATAGATACCCCTTGCGGCCTGGGCCTAGGAGGCGCTAGGGGGGAGGACGTACTGTCAGACTCCTCCGTGGTTCGCGCCTGCCTAGGCTAGGAACTACAGTTCCCATGATCCTTTCTTCCCCCTCCCAGGAAGTACTTTAATGGATGAGACACGCATCCGGGTGCGTGTTATTCCTGTTACCGTTTCCCGGCGTGAGAGCGGTGTTCTTCGCGCCAGTTCCTGTTTTCTTTCCCTGCATTCACTCGTACGAGGTACCGGTGATTCGAGTCTGGATCTCCCGGCCGGGAGATCCGTTCGTCCTTCTCGCAGATCTGATATCTGCCATCTGCGGTAAGACTATTTGCGCATTTGGTGACGGCAATTCATTTAGCCGTATGTACTTACTATCCGCGGCTGCGGTGGTTTGGTCCAGTATTACTTACTGACATTAAAGACTGATACGGGGTTAGTATCAGTGCTCTGACGATTGCTTCAATCTTCATAGTTGTGGATTTATTCTGTTGTTTGCGGAGCGCGGTGGCGGTCGAAACCACGCGTTACCGTAATCTTGTGCCAATTCGTTTCTCTTTCATAAAAAACCCTGAACTAATTGCGGAGCGCTGTCGTGAAGTAACTACACGCTACCGTGGTACTAGAGGGACTTTGTTCTGAACGTTCTCAGAACGCTGTGGTGGACGCAACTACGCGTTACTGGTTCAACATTAATGTTTGTGGTCTTTGTAAACTCAAAAGGGGATTATAGAGGGGCGGAGTGTTGTGGTTCTTGCCTCCTACACATTGCCGTGCCCTAAGCTCATTGTTCTGAGTTTTCATTTGTTTGCTTTGAACTCCATGGACCCCTGCTACCTACATGTCCTCGGGGTTGTCCTGTGGTATGTAGGAGATGGATTGTACAGAGTCCCAGTATTGATTGAAGCGACAAGGTGTGAGAGAGTCAATTACATCTTGTTTATGTTTTCCATAGGGAATCCTAAAGGCAGTGCTGGAGTGACTATATTGATTCAGTTTCAAGGGTCTTTTCTTCCTAATTACGCAGGTACTGTTTGTGCATGTTTAGCGAGACTTTATGAGTGTAGCTGTATGTTTACTTCTAGCATTTACTGAATGTGTCTTGCTTTCTTTTACAGGTGTCCTTTCCTTGCAGACCCTTTCCTTATCCTTCCTTTGTTTATTATTTTAGTTTATTATTTTTTCCCTCGCCTAATGGCTCGAACACCCTGTATATTCATTTCGGGGTGTTGGTGACATTTGGAGGTGGAACCATTATTGCATCAGCCGGATCCCGTGGAGGTAAACCTGACAAAGATGATGAAGTTAACTTAGAAGATTTGGTGAAACAACTAAACCTTGAGCAGAAACAGATATATGACGAAGTCACAGAACAGATTGAACATGGATTCAGTCATGAGAAAAAAGAATGCTCATGTACATCATTTAAGCCTGTCCAACTGTACGTGAGTGGAGAAGCGGGAACTGGAAAAAGTTTTCTGATTAAAGCCATTGCAACTTATCAGCAGAAAAGGACTGAATCACCGCTGTCTTGTGTTGTTACTGCTCCAACTGGGCTGGCAGCACATAACATTAAAGGGATTACTTTACATCGTTTACTGATGCTGCCAGTGGAGCATGATAACAAATTGGAGTATCACAAGCTATCAGGAGATGCGTGTTCCGAAGTTTCGAGAGTCCTGAAGAAAATGAAACTTCTTATCATTGATGAAGTAAGCATGGTGTCAAATATCATGCTTGCTTTTGTGCATTTGAGAATGCAAAATTGTTTTTGGAGATCTTCTGCAGTTGACTCCAGTGAAAGGACAACCTGTGTTCAAAATGCTCACACTTGAAGATACCAGGAAGTGCTTAGGGAGCATCGGAAACGTTAATATATGGTTAAACTTTAAATATGCAGAACTGCTTCAAAATATGCGGCAGGCAAATGATGAAGATTATAAAAATATTCTACAAGATGTAAGGATCGGAAAAGTAAGTCAGCAAGGGAAAGAAGCTTTACATGCACGATTCATTTCAAATTTGTACCCAAATGAAAACATTCTTCCAGAGAACATATTTAAGACAATTAACGAGAAGAAATCTGGCATATGTTTGTTGCCAACTCTGAAAGAATGTTCCATGTTCAACAACAAAATTTTACAGTTAAAAAATGAAGAGATAGTGAATCTGGAAGCTATTGATAAAATAGAGCATATGGGAGCAACAATTATTTTGTCTGAAAATTTGAAATCAAAATTGGATTCATTAGAGAAGACTATATCTAAAACTGCTGGTTTTGAAAAGACTCTGAATGTGTGTTTGAATTGTCGTGTCATTTTAAGAAGGAATTTAAATGTTGAAAGAGGTCTAGTAAATGGAGCAATGGGTTATGTTGTTGGTTTTCTGAATTACAAAAATAGAGATGGAATTGAAATTTTAAAAATTAAATTTGATGACATTGATGAAATAGAACAAATTTGTCGTTGTTCAGCTAGATTTTTGCTCGTGAAAGACTTATATGTTCGCCGAAAACAGTTTCCTATTTGTTTGGCATATGCGGTGACAATTCATAAGTCTCAAGGTTTAAGTGTAGATAGCGCTTTGGTGAACATTGGAAGTTCTGTGTTTAAAGAGGGTATGGCATATGTGGCATTATCACGAGTCAGAACTTTAGCAGGATTGTACTTGATTGAGTGTGATGAAACAAAGATTTGTGCAGATTTAGATTGTGTAAAAGAATACAATAGGTTAAGAAGAGAGTATGCTCCACATTTGCCTCAATATCCTCTGATTGAAAAACGTGTGGTAGGCCGAAAAAGAAGAAATGAGAGTAATTGCAGTGAGGTATCAGCAAAAAGACATAAAGTAGATAAAAGTGTAATTGTAAAGAGAAACAAAAAGGATTCTGTTGAAGATGTTGTTGGATTTCAGTTTGAAAACAGTTCTGGTGTCAACTGCTATGCTAATGTAGTAGTTAATGTTGTTTTTTTTCTTCAAAATTTACAAAGACAGATTGTTGAAAATCGGGAACAAACATTGTGCTGGTTATTGAATTCTGTGTTAGAGAAATGTAGTAGTGATAGAGCTAAAATAGAAAGTGTTTCAGAAATTAGAAATCTTCTAGATATATGTTCAGGTCAAAATCAATTGTCACAGAATATTCAGCAGGATTGTCAGGAATTTTTAATGTATATGTTTGATGTATTACAAGATGAAGGAGTAGATATAAAAAATCTATTTGGCCTTTCTTATCAATGGTAACATGACTGTGATAACTGTGCTTCATCAAGTACTACTAGAATAGACTCTGAAAGATTTATATATTTAACTTTACCAGACTGCAAATCAGTGTCTTTCAATAATCTAGTTAAAGCAGCGGATCACAATATGGTGTGTACTCAATGTAAGTCTGCAATGCTGTCCACATTATTTCTACAAAATTATGGTCACTATGTTATTTTAATGTTCCAACGATGTAGACCTGATGGAACTAAATTGACAACTTCTATTAAAAATTTTGTGGCTTCTCAGTTATCGATATCAGGAAGAACCTTTGCAACTGTAGCTATTATTTTTCATGACGGTTCTTCTACAACATCAGGGCATTACACATGCTATTTAAAAACTTCTAAAGGTTGGACCCAATGTAACGACAATAATTTGACTTTCAAACAACGTTTGCCTTTTGGCTTTATAAATTCATACCTAGTGTTTTTACAGCCAAAGTTTAGGTAAAGGTAATTGGCCTATGAAGACGGGAGGGGTACTCATATATACTCATACATGTGACACTATTTGGCCAAATGGAAAGGTGCAAGAATGAGTAAAGAGTCATGACTGAAAAAAAGGAGTATATTAAAATTTTGAAAATATTTCAGATGTTCTTGGAGCTTTTCTTGTAGAAAGTCGATTAAATGGATTTCTAAGTGAACAGCAAAATACTATGTAACGAGAAAAGGACCTCCATGATATACTATTTGGCCTCAAGGAAAAGTAAGTCAATCAAAGATTAGCGTACATTTGTCGTTTGTCAGTATGTAGGGTTTTTTTAAAACACAATCTTTTAGATTGTGGTTTTTTTTTCCCGCTGTCATATGATGAGTAATTTGAACTCACTGCTTTAAGTGAAATTCACTATATTCTGAGAACAGCAAAAATAAACTATGTAACATGTAGAAATTATTCTATATTTTGGATTGTGTAAATTAAATTGTATTCCCATTCTCTGACATCCACTCTCCCTCGCTTATCTTTGTTTGCTTCTTACTTTTGACCTCTTCTCTCTATTTTTCGTTCACTACTTCTCTGTGCTCAGTGCCTCACTCTACTTGTGTTATTTTCACTTGTGTTTATCTACCTTCTATCATTTCTTTTACAACAACTTCACTGCTCCTCTCTCATCGTTCTTCATCCGATTTCTTTTACTCTGGTTCCGTTACTATCCATTATTTCCTTCCTTTCAATGTCCTTCTCTTTACTTTCATCACCAAATTATTTTATCTCAGTACCACTGTTTTAGTCGTCTTCTCCTCTCTTTCCTTTTTTTTGCAGACCTACTTTTTTTCTTTTCTCACTCATTGTACTCCACCTCACTCAGTTTTTCTCTTAGTGTGTCTACGTTATAACTTCCTCAGTCCATTTCCTTCAATTGTTGTATATTATTCTGTCTCCCTTCATCCTTTAACTCTATGACTGTTCTTCTCTTACTCTCAGTTATCTTCTATTCCTCATTCTTCTAAATGCATCCTTAATTAGACTGTTTTCTGTCTCAGTCATTATCTTTTTACTTACTTCTGTTTCCTGATTTAGTTTTGCTAACTCACATTGTTTTAGTATCTCTCTTACCTTCAGTTCATTTCTCTGTACTTATCTCTCTTTTTCTTAGTGAATCTATATGCCTTACTCTTTGTAATTTGCTCTCCTTCTATTTCTTTTTCCCTCTTTTTGTCCTTCTACCTTAGTTTATTTCCCTTTCTGTGTTCTTCACTCTCACTTTATTTCTAAATAGAGTGTTCTGATGTTTTTAGCTCTTCATTTGTATCTTTTAATTTAAAATACATATTTTACTAATTATAACTTATTTTTTCTTCTCTCTTTCACAGATACCAACTGTAGTAAAAAAAATTAAAGTTACATTTATTATATGGTAAGTATGACTAAAAAAATGTAGTTTGTTATCACCCTTTGCTTTAAGGTCACTAACATTTTCTCAATCTACCTCACTCCTGTGTTTTTACTCTGCTTCTTTCACTTATTCTTATTCTCCATGTTTACTCCCCTTTCCCTATTTACCCTCTCATATTCAACTTCTTTTGATCCCTATTCTTTACTTCACTTACCCTCTGTTCCCTTCCTTTGCTTCTTCACTCATTCTCTTTTTTTAATTATTTACTTTACTCCTACACATATAGCTCATCCCCCTCCCAACACATGCACACACCTGTAACATACACCCACACACACACCACACACACACCTCATGCACACAAAAAAACCTCCCACACACACTCTTCAAAAACACACACACATTCCATACACACACATACATCGAACACATATACACCCCACACTCATACACTTTTCATACATATTTCACACACCCTCATTTCTACCCACACCAAAACAGTCCACACAACCACACCCACAGACACACCTTACACACCCAAACTCCTACCTACACCCACTGACTCCCTGTAAGTCACACACATTGCATTACTTAACTTTTTTTGCTGTTTTACTCAAGCCCATTCAGGTACTGTTTCCTTTACTCTCTATGTCCACTCTCTATGTCACTCACCATGTGTTATCCTAATTCAATATTTCTCCCTCTTTCACCCCTCTTTACTTATACTATGGGTAGCGCATTTCTGTGTCAATCCACATGTTTTAACTTTATTCGATGTTATCCATCTTATTTCATCCCTCTTTATTTATGCACACTATTTTTTTCCCTCTCTCCTTTACCAGTGTTATTTAAATCTGGTTCCGTTATTACCTTTATTTGTACATAAGTTTTTTCTCTTTCCTTTTAGCCTTTACAGACACTCACATTCTTCATGTGCCTCTGCTTTAGTATTCTTCTTCTCTCTTTCTTTGTTTCACAGCCTTATATTTTTTATATTTTCTCACTTACACTTTGTTATATCTTTTACACTGTTTTACTATGTATTACACAGTACATCTGTGTTGCTCTCTCTTGCTGTCTGTCTCTTAACATTACTCTCTCTTTCTCTTTCTCTTATGCTCTCCTTCTCTTGTTTTTTTTTTCTTTTTTTTTGTGTTGCGCTAACGGGGCGCTCACCGGTGCGCGTACCGGGAACCAATGAGAAAAATGAAGTGAAGAGTGCTAAACATTGTAGCAATTTTTTATAAATGGGAGGTAGTTCTAAAAAGAACTTTTTTTAAAATTGTTTTTGTTGTTTTATATTTTTTTTATTATTTTTCTGAACATTTTTTTTTTTGTATTTTTTGAACAATTTAATTTTTTTTTGTTTTTTTTGAGGGGGAACAACGAAAAACAGGCATTAGAAACGGCTCAACAGGAGCAAAAAAAAAATCACTTTCTGGGGCGTTTTGAGCACTTGTGATTTTCAAATGCTCTGTTCATTAAAATGACACTCATCTCCCCGTGGCAAAGTAGTCTCCCACAATAAATACACACCAGCTTGATGTGCTGAAAATTGCTCTGAATATTGAGGACCGTCTCCCTCGCCTCTGGTCCCGAAAAACTTTCCTGTGTTGAGGTGGTGGCCACAGGAGTTCGTGGGTTTTCTCGCAAGTCACGCACCTCAGCCACGCTGTAATTTATTGGATGCCACCTTTGCATGTGGCGATGCATGGTATGGTTCCCAAAGCTATATTTTTTATTTGTGCCTCGGGACAGAACTTCTTTACAGATCAGGCAGGTGACATGACGGGCATTGACTTTCTTTTGGCCTTCTGGAAATGAAAAAAATTGCCAAATGAAATTATTCTTATGGTGGGATTTCCGGGGCTGTTCAGGCAAGAATACTCTTTCCTGTATCTCCTCTTCCTCTTCTTCCTCCTCTTCCACAGGGTTGGGAAGGAACTGGGTAGGTGGTCCTTCCTTCCTAGGAGGTGGTGGTGGTGGTGGGGGTGAACCAGCTGCAGCTACTAATGAAGCCATCTCTTATTAATCAAAATAGGTCTTCCTCTCACAAAGTTGAAAGTCAGAGTGAGAAAAAAGGTGGGGGCTTTCATCATTTGGGAAAAAAAATGTTCTAAACCAATGAAAAGTGTTATTTTTAGGTCACATGACCTAGCCTTACATCATTAGGAAACCAAAAGTGAAATGAACCAATGAAAAGTTTTATTAACAAGTCACATGATCTGTTACGCTTACGTTACGCGCTCCGCGCCGTGCCCCGGATCGCTTCCGGTGCGCTGCGCTTCGCGCCTCGGTTCGCGCTCCGGAGCACTTCCGGGTGCGCTAACGCACCGCGTCATAAGACGCATTACGCGATACGTCGCGCTTACGCGATGCGTCACGATGTTGTTTTCTAACGCGGCAGTTGCGCTAACGGAACGTTTACCGGTTCGCGGACCGGGTCACGGCACCAAATTGAGCTAAAGGGAAGCTACCCGGTGCGCGGACCGGTAGCGAAACAAAAAAAAAATAAAAAATATATACATAAAAAAATTATATTAAAAACATATAAAATATATTTTTTGATTTAAAGAAGAATACATTTTAAAGCTTTTGATATTTGCTATTAAAAAACCATTGAAATTCACTGAAAAAAACATAGGTTATAGACCATATATAGTTAGGAATTAGCATTTACAAAACCTTGAAAATTCACTGAAAAAACCATAGGTTATACACCATATATAGTTAGGAATTAGCATTTACAAAACCTTATTTTACTCACACAAAACCATTGAAATTCGCATATATAGTTAGTTGCACTAACTATATATTTCGCGCACCCGCAATCCACTACTGATGATGTCACATATTACATCATTCATGACATGGTCAATGACATCACTGATGACATCACTGATGACATCTCAAATGACATCACTGATGACATCACTGATGACATCTCATTTGACATGACTGATCACATCACTGATGACATCGTTCATGTGATAATACGATGAACTTCTTCAAACTCTAATATAACCTTATATACACTCAGTGTAAACAGACACTCACAGAGTGTCACTCATCCAAGGAGTTACTCACACACCTAGTCAGTCATGCAAAGAATCAATCACACCTCCATTTCCTCAACTATACAGTTATACACACCTTACTTATTCAAACAGATACTAACACATATTTACTCTCTTATACAATCACTGATACAATTTCAGAATGATCTATACAGCCAGTCACACATTCACTGGCTCTTATGCACAGTTATTTATATATGTCAACTCTCACATATACTGTGTTTTACATATGTTCTTACTTTGACATGTAGCACTGAGATATCCATTCACTCACCAATACACTCATGCACACAGTCAACCGCCCATACATCTGTTTCCACATGCACTTTTGAACCCATACATCTAGTGAATCAACTGGTCACACATCTATGCACAGAGTCATACACCTCCCAACCACCCACACACACACTCAGTCTCCCATACAAATACTTGGGCAACCAATCAATAACCCATATAGTTACTCATATAGCTACTGATCAACACATGCAGCAGTTTACAAAACAACAGACATAATGATGCACAAATTAAGACAGTTTAGTCACTAACCCATGCACTCAGTGAGACACATTTAATCACTCACTCATACAGTCAGTCATGCACCTACTAAATCCTTCATCCAGACACTTATACATCCACTCATTCTTCAATATGTAAGACATATTTAAACTTTACAGAAACATACAGACACTGGATGTTGATATCAGTGATGTCATCAGTGATGTCATTTGAGATGTCATCAGTGATGTCATCAGTGATGTCACTGACCATGTCATGAATTATGTAATATGTGACATCATCAGCAGTGGATTGCGGGTGCGCGAAATATATAGTTAGTGCAACTAACTATATATGCGAATTTCAATGGTTTTGTGTGAGTAAAATAAGGTTTTGTAAATGCTAATTCCTAACTATATATGGTGTATAACCTATGGTTTTTTCAGTGAATATATATATGTATATATATATATATTTTTTTTTTAACTTTTTAAACCTCCGTGCATAAACGCCCTGTGATTCAGCACACATTTACAAGGGCCAACAGAAGAATGGCACAACAAATCCTTTGCGACAAAGTATTTTATTTTATTTTTCAATTGAGTAAGCCACCATTCATCATGGGGCCATAACAGCAAAGTGCAGAGGTGCATACAAACAAAGCTGACCTATATACTGCAATTTGGGATTACTATAAGGAAAACATTAATATGCACACTCAGATAAATGTCTGGATTATACATCAAATGCACCTTGAGTATTTCGATCAAGTGCATCACTTTACGTTAATCATACTAAAGCACACAAATATATGGTACTACATGCATGCATATATGGCATAGTCAAGACGTGAAAGGATGGAGACAAAATTGGGCTGTTCCACAGGAAATAAAGCACAGTGTTGATCCTGGTTGCTGAGGGCTTCCCAGTCTGTTACGGTTGGTCTGATAGAATCAAATACATCAGAGATGCAGCAGAGGCAAAGAACTAAGGTCAAGACAAAAAGGTATATTCAAGAGTGAAGTGACATGGATAGCAAAATGCTATGGGAGAGGTCTTCGAATAGGCAACAGACCACTAGAGAAAGCAAACATCAGGGTGGGGGCACAAGGTGTATTTCCTAGAGAACCCACTGGAACAGAAGCAAAACATAGTGCACAAGTAACGGTCATGTAGGGCCCAGGGAAGGAAAAGCGCTAGGGCTGAGAGTCCAAGCATTTCTAGTCCCTGCCTACCAGCCTCTTACCAGATACTTTTGAAATGTTGGCTTGTAGAGCTTTTGCCCACCCCTCTCTTGTTTACAGCTCTCTCAATCCATAGTGTGTGGGCCTCAGAGGAAATTGTGATGGTGGACCAGTGTCATGAGCTCACCTCGGGCTGCCTTCCCCAACAGGGGGCGATGTTTTATACTGGAGGTGAGCTCAAGATTTTCCCTAGCAAATCCCAGGCTGCAGTCTAGTCATGGACTTCTAGCCAATTACAACACTCCACACATTCCCCACCCCTGCAGATGAGTTGTCAGCATGCAGCCATGTACCTGCCAATGGGGCTACTAGCCTTTCCACAGCCAATACAACAATTAGTTTTTTTTACTTTAACGATATATAAAAATAGATGTCCTACTTTTTAAAATAGCAAGCGCAAGGAGATGATGGATGGAGCACTGAAACTTTTCAGACACTCAACCCAGTCACAGATCTGGGTTGAATCCACCATCATTCTTTAGCTCACTTTGTCACTTTACTTCAGACCCAGCTATATGCAAATCAGTCTTGACCCTATGCCTCATGGGAATAGTCCAAACCGAACTTCCAAGCCAGGTCTTCCCTGATCCAGAAACATGCATCCTGGGATTGGTTTCTGGGTAACGCCCTTCATCAGCCAGGCTAGCTTGGATCCAGTGGCAAAGTGAGCAAGGGACCTATGTCTGAGCATACCCTGCCAACTTAGGGCGAACAAAGCAAACACAAGGAGAGGAAGGACAGAGCGCTGAAACTTTTCAGACACTCACCCCCAGTCACAGATCTGGGCTGAATCCATACCATTCTTTAGCTCACTTCGCCACCTCAGTTCAGACCCAGCTATATGCAAATTAGTCTTGACCCTGTGCCTCATGGGAACAGTCGTGCCCGAACTGCCAAGCCAGCTCTTCCCTGAACCAGAAACCAGCATCCTGGGGCCCGTTTCTGGGCAACACCCTTCATATAGCAGCACTGTGCCTTAGGACTCCAGAGGCCCATTGTAAGGGTGATATATAATGAAAAAAAGGGAGGTCTGCACTTTGTCATTAGTGTGAATGGCAAAGTCTAGTTAGCAGTTTAAAACTGCTCTACCTGTCTGCAGTGGCAGGATGGGAGACATGATTTACTCTGTCACACACATAGTGGCACAATAAGTTCTGCAGCCATGAGAGACAGTTTAACTTACAGGCTCTGGGTACCCCTTGTACCATATACTAGGGACATATAAGTACGTTGGCTTATGCCAAATGGGTGTAGCCAATGAAACATACACTTTTAAAATGGTCCGATCACATGCACAGAGTCCTGATTAGCAGGGCTCCGGGCATTTCAGAGTCATCACACCAGTGCCTAGTAGTCAAGGCACAAAGTGGGAGTGAACTTGCAAAAAACCTGTTTCCTTACTCTCCTGGGTTCAGTAGGGTAGGCCGCACTCTTCTTTTCTGACCGAACAAAATGAATGTCGCTCTGATAGTAAAATGCTTTTGAACAATGGTGCTAGCTAAACAGCAGGAATGGATTTACTCAATGAATAGGTTTTCCTCTTTGCCAAACTCTCTATATAGGCTCAGGCTATCCTTGTGTTTGCTTTGTTCTCCCTGTACAGGCACAGATTTATTCAGTGTCTTTTTTCTTCCTCTTCTGAGGTAATAGGGCCTCAGACTCCCCAATCTGCATGGGCTCCTCTTAATCTAGACCTTTTGACTTGGTTCCCTCCTTCTTTTCCCGCTGAATAACGACCGCTCGTGGCTCTCCTTTGGACTGTTCTCCTCTTCTCTCTGTCATGTGATGATCCAACCTCACTAATAGATCAATGAAATCTGCACAGCTGTCTGGGGGGGTTCAACTATCTTGGATAAAGTACCTTTAAATTCATCCCTCAATCCTTCATAAAGAAGGGATGTTTGTTTTTCTTTCAGCCAGTTGGTTTCCACCACAAGCCGGTTAAAGTTTGTGATGTATGTAAGTAGGTACTTGTTACCTTGTTTAAAATTTAGGAGTTCACTATCATCGGCCTGCATGAAGGGGTGCTTAGTGAATGACTACCTCATTGCCTCCTTAAATTCCTGAATGTTGTATAACAAAGGATCATTATTCTCCACCTAGGGTATGGATCAGGAGGCCGCATTTCCACATAAAAAGAACAGAACATATGCCACTTTAGAAGCTTCGTCAGGGAATGTGGAGCATCTGCAAATAAACTGCTGTTGTCACTGATTCATGATGATTGCATATTTTGCACTATACCCATTAAACTGTTCTGGGGTGCCAAGGGAACTTGGGTAGGTGTGTTCAGGTATACTTTGTATAAATCTGTTTTATTTTGAACAGCGGGGTTCATAGTGAATGCAGATGAAACACAGCGTTAAGCCTACAATCCTGAGTAGGGCCGGCCGCATAAATATATTTCAACAAC
Organism: Lissotriton helveticus; assembly: GCF_964261635.1. Taxonomy (NCBI): domain Eukaryota; kingdom Metazoa; phylum Chordata; class Amphibia; order Caudata; family Salamandridae; genus Lissotriton; species Lissotriton helveticus. The sequence continues at coordinate 811,408,545 of NC_136070.1, forward strand.
AGGGCTGAAATGCCCGCATCAGAAGGCCGATTGAACACAGCGGTTTGCCTACAACCCCCTCGGGGCCGGCCGCGAATAATGAAATAGACAGTAACAGTTGTCAGTTTCAAACTAGTTCTTGCAATAAGTTCAGTCGGAACATAGAACCCGGTAACCAGCCCAACATGTATATGGTAGCCCAACGGGGTCCCCGGGTACCTACAGAAAGGAGTGCCTTAAGAAGAAGGTGAGAAAAGGAGCGAAAAAATGAGAAGTATGAGAGGAAAGAATGAGCAGAGGGGACAGCGGAGGAGAATGTAGCGTGCACTAGGGGGGGGGCCTAGAGGTATAGTGTTGCAGTGCGCCGGCAGAGCCATCAGGGGAGTCTAGCGCAGCAATCTATCAGGGTCAGCGGGGGCCACCGCGTCATCAAAGAGGTGCAGGGTTCTTAGCCTGGTGGGCATGTGTCGCGCGTGTTCAATGTTTCAGACTCTGTTAAAACCTTATAACCCAGTGTCCACCACCAGGGGGCTGAACTGTGGGACACTCCAGTGTTCTAATATGCTTCCTGACACTCCCCTGCATGCATATCTTGACTTCCAGCCATTTGGACACTATTTGGGAATTGACATCCATTCCCAATCCATGCCGGGTTTTGTGAAAGCCAGCCTGCTTAGACTTAAAGCCAGCCTACTCATGCCTGAAACTCCATTACCCATAATTCCCTGCTCACTGCTTTGTCTCCACCCCTGCAGGCCAAGGATGGGTGGAGGAATTCAGCTCACCTGTGGCTGGCTGCTGCTAGCCTGCTCACACCAGCTGCATGTGATTACTGTGAGCTCTTTTAAGCCCCAGCTCCCTTCAGGCAAAGGTTGGTCATTGTAGCTGTTTACTGGTGAGACCGATCCTTGTTTCCAGTGCTCCCTGAGCTTTTGCTGTTCTTGTTTCCTGAGGTTTAGTTATACCTTGTTCCTGACCTGCTGCTGTTTTCCTTGTTCCTGAATTAGCACTGCCTGCAGTGCTACCCTGACCCCTGAGCCTTAGTATTCCTTGTTCCTGAACTGCAGCAGTTTCCCTTGACCTGAATTAGCACTGTTTGCAGTGCTACCTTGTTTCCTGAGTTCCTGAGCTATAGCTATTCCTTGTGCCTGAATTAGCACTGCCTGCAGTGCTCTTGTTTCCTGATGTCCTGAGCTATAGTTATTCTTTGTTCCTGGGCTTCAGCTATTTCTTGTTCCTGATTTGCACTGCTTGCAGTGCTCTCTTGACTCCTGAGCTGTAGCTATGTCCTGTTTCTTGAACTAGCACTCCTGCAGTGCTACCTTGACTCCTGAGCTTTAGTAATTTTCCTGTTCCTGAACTAGCACTGTCAGCAGTGCTACCTTGACTCCTCGAAGTGTCAGGGGCCCCATCTCCCCCCCACCCCTCAATCCGGAGCCAGGGAGAAGTCAACAGTAGAGTGCGGGGTACCTCCCGCCTGTGGTGGAGTGCGCGCGCATGGGGAGCGCGCCATGTGCAGACTAACCAACATCCCCCTTCCGGATCACGGCGTCAAGGGGTGTGAAGTGGGCTCCTCTCGTTCCCCCTCCAGAGACTTGATATGTGCAATAATGTCTTGCCTTGCCTGGGAGGTCGACTGCTCGGCAAGGGGGGGGAGTGTGGCTGCGGCGCTTTACCGTGGTCCAAGACGGCTTGGCTGGTACTCCTTCCTGCCTTCGCGGCCGGGACGGACTCGCTGGAGGTGATGTTGGCAGGTGTAGGAGCTGTGCCGCTTCAGCGTAGGAACGCAGTGCTCTCCACTTAGACTCCCACTGGAAGATTAGGGCGAACGGGTGGCCCCATTGGTAGGGTATGTTTAAAGATCTCAATTTCTCCGTTACTGGCCTGTTAGGGGCCAGGTCTTGGAAAATTTGTATTTTATAGCCCTTGTAGCGAAGGTCTGGTTTATCGCTCGCCGCTTTCCAAATGGCCTCCTTCTCAGTGAAGCAGTGGACCCGTGTCAGAATGTCTCGGAGAAGGCCCGGCCTCCCCCCGGGCCCGGGGACACGGTGAACTTGATCAAAATCCGGCGGGGAGGAGTTCTCATCGCCCCAGACCTCGTGTAGGAGCTGCGCCACAAACTCCAAGATGTCCTTCCCCTCTTCACCGATAGGAACACCCGGGATACGCAGGTTGTTCCGTCGGCTTCTGTTTTCCAGGTCCTCCTGCTTCACCTGGAGCTCGATGTTTTGTTCCTCCAGGATGGCCAGGCGCTCCCACAGCTGCTCCTGATCCTCGGTGCGAGCCTCCATCGTCCTCTCCAGGCCATCCACCCGGTCCCCCAGGTCCGTCACCTCCCACCGCAGTTCCTTGACACAAGTATGGACTTCGGACCTCAGAGAGCCGATCTCGGTCTTAAGCTCCGCCATGAAGAAGGACATGAACGCTTGTGTGACCGGCGGAGAGTCCCCGGCCGTCTGGGAGGAGCCCTCGGTGTTGGGTGGTGCGCCCACTTTCCCCCACATTGCCATGACAGTGTTGCCCTTGGGGGCCGTAGCCAGCCCGGCCCTGCCTCCCTAAGACCTCGTCGTCGCCAGCTTTGCTAGGGTCAGCGTGTCGTCACAATTCACCACCTCTACACAGCCGGGTCAGGGATCCCACTAGCCCCTCCGCGCGCACCCCCACTCAATGATCAGTCAAGGCGCGGGGACCCAAGGTTCCAGGGCAGAGCACCGCCCCAAGTGGAGGCCCACTCCCGCCCACAGCACACTAACCCCACAGGAGGCAACCCCCAAGGCGGCGGTGTGGAGGCAGGGCACCAACAGCACTCATATAGCATATAGCACTCACAAATCGCTCTATGCCAACTCACAATCCGGGTCGTTGGCGTCAGCAGTGGGTCACCTTAAGCCCCCAGGTCGCAGCACACAGAAGAGCAGGATCCCAATCCCAGGATGTGCCTCAATGAGCTCAGCTTCCCAGGCCCTAGACGCCAGGGGGAACTCACAGCAAGGAGCAGACCACACCACGAGGCCCCCGCACCAATTCCAGTTTCAAGGGGAGGAGGTCTGCCTTACATCCAAGGCCCGGCAGATCACCACTCAATGCCAGGCCAAACCCGCCGTCACTCCCCAGGGTGGCTACAGGCCCATAGTCGCAGGGCGCACTCAGACCCCAAGCCGCAAATGTCCAGTTCAGTCGCACAGGCTGACCCCTTGCAAGCAGGCCACAATATCGCCACCAGGGACGTGCAACACACTGCGTCTGTACACTCGCCGCCGTCTCAGCCCCGCACCTCACCTCTGCTCTCTCGTGTCTCCTCTCAAGTGGGTCCGCCGCAGGGGGAGCAGCATAGGTCCTGGTGCAAAAGGGCGCCCACCAGCCGCAAAGGTCACACAACCCCTCGGGGGCCGCAGCAGCCCCACCAGCGTCTGATTATCAAAGGGCATCCGCCCGCCGCTGGTAGAGCCCCTCTCCCTGCCGTCAGACCCCGGCGGCCTCTCACCTTCTCAAGGGCGGCGGGGCAGCAGAGCGGGGATCGCGAAATGGCGACTCCAGTCGCAGGCACCGCACCTGTCTCTGTCCAGTCCAGTCTCGCAGGGCCGCAGCTCAGGTGCATAGATCAGTACCGCTCTCAGCCCAGGGAAGGGCGCACAGCCTCCCGCCGCAGCAGGGCGGCCGCTCCGGAGCAGTCAGGGCCCCCGCATGGAGAGCCACGCATAGTCGGGCACGGATGGCACAAGATGGCGGGAAGGCCCTGGCACCACCTTGCGGGCCTCGGGAGCAACGCTAGCGCCACAGTGCTTGGGGGCTCAATTCACGCACGTCTGGGCCTCCGCCGATGTCGCCAAGGCTCCTCGCCTCTCCAGGGGCTGCTGGCAGCACTCTCACCCGGGGCAGCGCTCCACGGGGCTTCAGAGTGGGTCCCGGAGCACGGGCTCCAAATGGCGGCTCCAGTCGCGGGGTCGTCGCCTGTACCCGGTCACCTCCGCCGTCGGGCACTTTAGGGGCAAGTCTGCAGCTCCGCTCACAGCCCAGACCAGGGCGGGCAACTTCCACCCCCGGCAGGGCAAAGGAAAACACCCCGGCTCCGCTTTAAATGCACATAAAGGGTGGCAGGTGACGGAAGCCCCTCTGCTGCACGTCCTACTGCATCGCCGGTTAAGCCACGCCCCTACCATGGCCTTTTTAAGGCTGTTTTAACTATTATTTTGGGATAGCCTCTCGATATCAAATTTTCTTTCAATTTTTCAGCGTGGTGAAAGTAGTCCTCTTTAGAGCTGCAGTTCCTCCTCACTCGGAGAAACTGACCTTAGGGAAGATTTTCCTTTAGTGACCGGGGATGGCTGCTAATAAAATGTAATAGTGTGTTTTTATCAGTAGGTTTAGTATATAAACTAACAGCTAGAAGACCCTCATCATTTTGGACATATACGTCCAAAAAGTTGATTTTTTCTTTGTCACTGGACACAGTAAAGTTGAATTCTAAGGTACGTGAATTCAACCAGTTATGGAAATTAGTCAATTGAGTTTGGTCTCCCTTCCAAATTAAAAAGATGTCATCTATATAGCGACACTAAAACTCCACATGATGTTTAAATGGATTGGTGTCGCTATATATCCACTTGTTTTCAAATTGAGACATCACTAGATTGGCTATTTCCGGTGAAAAACAACAGCCCATGGCCACTCCAGAGATTTGTAAATACACATTTTCTTTAAAACTGAAAAAGTTGTTCTTTAAACACAATTTAGCAAGTGCAGTTATGAATTCAGTAGGTACTTGGTGCGGACGATCTCTCAAGTCCAAGACCAACCTCATAACCTCCAAGGCTTCATCCTGCGGAATATTCGTGTAAAGAGATTCGATATCGAAGGTGGCTAACAGTTGTTCATCGCGTTTAAACTCTCGTCCCTCCACCTTCGATATCAAATCCATAGTGTCGCTAACATAAGCAGGGGTATTCTTAACCAATGGCAGTAGAAATACATCAACGTATTTCGCTAAAGATTCCAATAATGACCCGCATGCCGCCACAATAGGTCTCCCGGGTGGGTCAATCAGTGATTTATGTACTTTTGGGAGTACATAGATGTTCTGGATCTTATTATTTTGATCGTTATTCAGGAAATCAAATTCATTTCGACACAACCACCCCCCTTCTAGACCTTCTTGGGTAATTTCCAAAATCTGCTGTTTAAGTCTAGGGGATGGATTGTCCACCAATGGTCTATAGTAGGATCGATTGGACAATTGATTCATTATTTCTTGGTCATACTTAGAGGTTTCCCATAAAACGATCCCCCCGCCTTTATCGGCAGGTTTCACAGTTACTGCCAAATTGTTTGAAAGATTTTTTAACGCTACACACTCAATGTTGCAATTGTTGTTATAGTAGATTTTTTTGGTCTGCAAATCATCAAATTTCCGTAATACTAGATTTTCGAACAATAAAACCTCAGGTGGAATTAAAATACTATCAGGTAGCAATTTAGATTTATTTATTAGCCCACTAATATTTCTCTGTTCGATGCTTTCACATTCTAAAAAGTAGGCTTTAAGTCTGACTTTTCGGAGGAATCCTAATACCTCTGTTTTAGTGTCAACAGGATTCTGTAACTTGGAAGGTACAAAAGTAAGTCCCTTGGCTAATATAGCTAATTCATTGTTGGTGGGGATATAGCTTGACAGATTGTAAATTGGAATCAGTTCTTTTTCTCCTTGACTCAACGTCTGCACGTCTTCTTCCGTGTCCGGAAGGTCTCTGTTTCTGGGTTCGGATAAAGTTCTGTTTGTTCGTACACTCCTTGTGGAGGGTACATCCCCCCTTGTTGTTGGTTGTACCCTCTCCATCTCGGACCCCCTCCCCATGGTTTCAACCTCCCTCTGCCTAAAAAAGGTTGTCTTGGTCTACCAAACTGGGGATGGGGGTAATATCCACTATTAGACCCCTGGTCTGAGTCAGAGGAAGTATCGGAAAAAATAATAAACTTATTCCTGGATCTTCCTCTGTATAGTAGGTTAAGTGAGCTGGGGTTGTTATTGATGTAAAAATCTTCTTTTAGGAAGGGATAAACTTCCTCCAATTTGAAGTTTTTTATATCTTTTCCCACTTTGGTGTTTTTTAAGTAAATATTGTGAATAGTGAAATCGGCAATAGTCTTTTCAGCAGCTTCTAGCAATTTTTTACAATCCTTGATTGTGGTATCTCCTAGAATCTCTTGTTCCAAGGCTTCTATTTCCTTTAGTTCCTCCTCATGCAGTCTTAATGCCGTCTCAACAGAGAGGGCCATCCAATCCACTGAACATTTCGTACCAACTCCTCGAATCTATTCAAATATGTTTTATCAGTCGTAAAAATCACAGGAATGTTTTTTACCTGCAAACCCACCGGAATCGTATTATTCTTAAGGTGTTCGGATAATACCTGTGCGTGCAATTGTGTTCTGATATTCTTTTGTTTCAAGTTTTTTAATCTCTCTATTTTGTCGACATGCGTTATCTGTGATACCGTTTTATCACCACTTAAGAGTGATGGAGTTATAGACACCAAGGCATTGATTTCCTCTTCACTATAACTGACCACAATCGGTTCTGACATTCCTCAAGATATATGTTCTATAGGTTGGACTTAAGTGCACAGAAAGATGCTTCCCCCAACATTGAGGGAAACAGAGCAAGAGGAGATATTCCTAGCAGTAAGGAACTGCACTGATCAACAACTGAGGTGTGCTATAGTAGGAAACCTCCACATGACTTGGGATTCCATGGCTCAGACAAGCTCCACTATGTCCATCAGTTAGATTAAGGGAACTAAGCCTAATGAACCACTGGCAGCTAGTCATATGGGTTAATCTGGTCACACCCTACTCCAAATGATGAGAAAAAGCTCCCAAGGCAACAACAGCACAGAAGACATAGGAAAGGCCATAGCAAGCAAGCAACTTTCTTTTGCTACCACATACAGGCCAAGTCCTCTGAGTGATTTATGATATCAGGTGTTGACCTTACCTAATCAAGGGTTGGATCGTGAACACCAGAAACTAACTGTGTGTCAGTCATAGCACCTTGGAATCCCTACCAAGGGGCTTTGGCCATCAAGATAAATCAAAACCACCTATTTGGAGGATGATCGTTTATTTGATTCAGTAATTACTAGCTCTAGGTGACATTACCCATGTCATTATCCTCAGTTTGATTACTGACCTACTTTTTCAAGACTAGGGGGTACATCTTGGGCCCACAGGGCTTAAGCTAAAAGACAGTTTATTGAAACTTAATTGGAATTTTTAATGTGCTATCCAGAAGAGTGCAATTACATTCCAGTTTGATTCAGAATTCCTTTTTCGAGGGGGCATTAGATGCTCGCTTAAAGATGACACGTGTGAATAAACTAAACTGATCAATGTGTGTTTCATAATAAAAAGACAAGCCCTGCTTTAGTGCAATGCAAATATTTATGGCTGGTCTGCGACACAAGTCAACAATGTTTCGATCCTATTCACAAATGTGGGATCATCATCGGGCCCAGCTGATAAGGAGCCCAAGGCTGAGAAGAAAATAGAGTCAGAGGGCACTGGATCAGTGGAAAAGGGTGGGTTTGAGAGCCTGCAGAGTATAAACCAGGAGCAAGGTATGTGGGTGGTCGTAAGTGGGATGATCCTTTTTTTTTTTACAGAGACAGGGCCAACTGAGCAATCCTCAAGTTCAATAGGCCGGCAGCTGCAGGAGCCATAATCTGTACCCCGAGATGCCAGGTACATTTAGAAGCCAGTTCTGGAAACTCATAATTCCTGGATTAAGTAGAAAACTAGGCATGTCAGCTCTGAAGTTCCAGAGATCACTCTCTGTATTCTGGCCTCACACAGACTTTGGCCTTTTGGCTTTACTGTTTCACCATTGAATTATGTTTTTGTTTTAACTATTAAGTTATTTTTACATTAGCAGGCCATTATTCCTTTTCTTTATCTATTTGTAGCATTGAGAGGGGGCAAGCATCAAGAAGCTAAGACGTTCATCTCCAGCCTTATCATGATATATCAAACAAGGTTCCCCCAAGGAGGAGTTGAGTGCAGTGCAAGCTATGAAGCCAAATATAGCAGCATGCCCCCGCTCTAGTAGGATAACTGTAACAGGACTCCTTTGATGCTCACAGTTCAAGTACTGTGTTTTTGACTTGGCCCTTTTTGGCAGGTTCACCCCTAAACTTTTTGCCTTAAGTTCTGACATGGTGTTGGTGGTTTTTAGGCCTCTGGGCACTTTAGCACTGTGGTCCAGTGTAAAGTGCGTGCACTCTCTGTGCACACTAGTGAGATTGGCCTTCCCTCCCATAGGAATGCATTGGGGATTCCCTGCTAAGTGTATGTCAGTGGTAACTCTGGTATGAGAGGAGCAGTGTGGTCAAGTCTAGTATGTATGAATTTGTGAGAATACATTCTGTGCAATGATATGCACAGATTTATTATAACTGTTGGAGAAATGCCACTTTTAGAAGTTGGCATTTCTGTGTGCTATGTGTCTACCTGCCTGATGTGAATTTCATGTCTGGCTTGTGAGTGACAGGAGCTGGGAGGTGTGTGTGGGTCCAGGAGGGGCAGGATGAGTCAGCGCTGGGATGAATAGGACATCTGGGCTGAAAATAGTGGGAGGGGTAATCCCCTGACTCTGAATAGGATGATGCCTGCCATAGTGAATGCTGGCTCTGCCCCCTGAGGTGTGTCTGATCACCTAGCCCCCACCTGACAAAGGGAAAGAGGAGCTTGAAAAACAAAGTGCTCCAAATCCCCCCTGAACCACTTGCATCTGGTTCTCCAAGCCCTGTGCTGAATACAAAGAGATTGTGTGATATAAATGTAGGGGCTGTGACCCCATGATGTTGTTCAGTACCTGTTCCAAAACCTGCGGGGCATGCAGCTGCTGGGGCCCAGGAGGACCTGCCAGGAGGGCTGCCTCCCTGGGCCCAGCATGGCCCCCTTGATTCCTAAAGCCCTCCAGGACTTTGCTGTGTCGAGCGCCTCGTGAGTGCTACTCTTTATTCTAATGTTCCTCCAGAGAAGAGCGTGTGGGTCTCGCAGTGCTGAGCTGCCCTTCAGCAAGAGGTAATCCCCGGTGTAGTGATTCCCCCGTGCTTCGTGATCAAGGGGGAGACCACCCCGCTGATTTAGGCTTAATAGCCGGGGCCTACCCCCTGTCATGATGCACCAAGCCAGTGCCCACCCCGCATTTTTATTGTCTCTTAAGAGGGAGCCTACCCCTCATTGCCACCGCGAGAAGGGAGGAAAGACCTCTGCCGCAATCCGCAATCTGCCTGGTTGTGGGCGGGGCCTAATGGACGGAAGCAGAAGAGCAAAGGAAATGGCTGAGTCGACTCAAGCAGGGCACCCGTATTCCGGGGGGAGCCCTGCCTGTGCCCAGAGAAGTCCCTGGTCCCAGAAGGGGGCCCGGATGAAGTGAGAGGCGTCCCCAGAGGTCTGCGTATTCCTGCGTGGGGCTCCCTTGAGTAAGGGAGAGCCCCGTGGGTGCCAGCAAGAGGGAAGCGGAGAAGAAGAGCCGAGAGCCGGTCCCAGCCGCGAGCGAAGACCGGAGGAGTCCTCCCCCCAGCCGGTGAGTGGGGTTCCGTGGTGGTTCTTTGTGTCCTGTTCAAGGCACAGAGTCTGAGCAGCCCCATCTGGCAGCAGGCCGCTTCAACGAGGGGGCAGGTTTCAGTTAATTATAGGCCTGAGGGCCCCAGTGACTTGGGGGCAGATCGAGGCACATTGTCGGTGCCTGGGCGGTCCCGCAAGAGAGCGAGCCACAACAATGATTGAGGCATGTGTTTAAAGCCACGTGGGGTCCAGAGGGCGCAGAGGTGCCGGGCCCTCTTTATGACAAATTGCACCGCTGCGCTGCACCAGCGCGGGCAGCCGCCGCGAGTTGGGCATAATTGATTCAGAAGTCCCTGAGTGGGACAGGAGAGGAAGGCACAGTGGTGCCAGGCCTTATTCTTCACAGCTGTGCAGCACTTAGTGCCAGCTGCTACGTTTAGTTATTTCAGAAAACAAAGGTCCTCGGCTTAAAGGTTTAGAAAGAAGAAAATTATTTATAGACTTGAATCAGTACTATAAGTATACATCCACTGCCCAGCCGGACATTGGGATTTATTGTTAGATAAATGCAAAGGTTTGAACAAAAATGGAAGCAACGACAATTATAACAAGAGCACAGTCCTGTACCCAGCGTCTAGAAAGGAACATAAAGGACAAAGGGATACAGAAAGGAAAAAAAAGTATCAGGCAATAACTTAGGAGCAAATGGTGACTTGCATTAAATTCAAAACGTTAGCAAGCACAAACCAACAAGAACCACAATACAGATACTCAGTGGTTAGATTGCGGCACTGTTTACAAAGTCGACGTTTCGATCCCTAGCTCCTGATCAACTTGGATCATCTTCAGGACTAACATTGAATTGCCTGTTTGTAACTAAGCCTGTTGAATCAAGGAGGAGACAAAAGAAAACAGAATAAGGTGACCCAGCAGAATCACTTCAATTGAAACATTTACATATGTCAGCGAACGTTGTTGTTAATGTGGTTATTCGTACCCAACAGGGACTTTCCAACTAATAAACAGGTTCAGGCAAAAATGACAATGGCGAGGTAAGTAGATTACATGCACCTTAGTTATCAAGTTGAATGTGCAGAAGACGTTTGATATGTGCTTCGGGGCGGCGAGGTGAGCGGACAGCAAGGCCGTAGGTGTAACAGGGCGACGCTTTGAGTGTATTGCGTGACTAGAGGCTTGGCTAACAGTGGATGTGAGTGAGTGTAGCAAGGCTTGGTGTTCGATCCGTGCTAGGAGGCGGCAAAGAGAAGATGGACGACGGTTTTGGTGTCGTACGTGGTAATCCGCTTGGCTAACAGTAGTTGTGAGGGAGTAAGGCAAGGCGGGGCTAACATTTACATGGGTTACAACGGGTTGCAGTGACCGTGACAACTAACGTAAATGCGAACAGTGGACACAGTGATGAGAACATTTCGTGAAGAAGGTAAAAAAAACGGCGCAGTGCTGGTGTGCATAATTACTGACGTGCACGGAGCCTCAGTTGTGGCATGAAAGATAAAATGCGACGAGTGCAGGTGGATGAGCTAACCTTGAATGGGCTTGGCGGAGGTCAGGGATGGTTCCGACAGTAAGGAGAAGGGGGGCTGGAGTGCCTCCTGGGGTGAGGGAAAAAAAGGGAAATTGTAGCAACCTGCACATACGAGATACGGCAATTACCTTGGTGGGCGGGCGGTATAAAGGGGATTTACCGATGGTGTGCAATGGAGGTGTAAGGTTCTGGTGCCCACGTGGGCCCGATGTCCGGGTTCTTGGTTCGATGACCGAGGGGAACGCTGCAATGGCGGTTCAGTTCCAAGGAGCTGAGAATAGTGGGAAAGATGATTCAGTTAGGGGGGTACTCAGCGGTCTTGGCATTCGTTTGCTGAGTCGTAGGCTGAGTCTGATGGGCAGAGATGGGAAGGGGCTGCAAATGACTTTCATAACGCTTGGCTTACCTCAAGGAGTCTCATGTGGGGAGGTGTGGATGTCCTACGTCCATTCAGGCATAATAGCTGGAACCCAGTGTGGTCGGGTGGTGATGGTTTTATATGTGATAAGGTGGCGGCCATTTTGGGAACTAAGGATGTGAAGTGGAGCCGGCACTAGTGTGGGGGCCATCTTGGAAAGGTGTCGGGTCCGTGTGAAACAATGGGGGAATTTTCGGCCATCTTTGAGTGATGTTATTAGAGAAGTACTAAGCCGTCGTGTTAGCTAAGAAGCCCGCAATTGTGTGATTGTGACTTAGTGACAATTACAAATTAAGTAATATATACATATTTACATTCTGACAGTTAAAATGGCGTAGTTACGATCAATGTGAATAAAACGACCAGCTTGTATTACATTTAGCTCAGGTTGTAGCAGGTCGGGCGTTCACATAAACATGAAACTAGAACACAGTTGATTGTGAGCAGTTCATTTGCATCTGATTCAGAGTAAAGTTGTCCAGTCTTCTGTTCTATTGAGTCCAGTTCTTATTGAATCGAAAAGGATGATAGATTTCAGCTCCTCTCTGTTGAGTAATTGGGCCATATTTCCACCCCTTTGTGGTAGTTTTAAGACTTTTAGGACTGTCCAAAGCAAGTCGTCTTCGTTGTGATTGGCATCCGAAAAAAGGTCTACAAGGGGGGCATTCTGTGTCCTGCATCTGATGCGGCTTCTGTGTTGACATATCCTTGTCTTGATTTTTTGTGTAGTTTGTCCAATATAAACTTTCAAGCAGGGGCAATGAATGAGATAAATCACATTTGAAGTGTTGCAGTTGGAAAAAGATTGACACTTAACTGTGGTGTTATTAAACGTGAAACTTTTTCCTTCAATCGTGTATATACATACATTACACCCTCCACATTTGGAATGCCCAGCAATGGGGGACAGACCCCAAGCTGATTCAAGAGTAGTAGAGTTAGCAGCGATTGGCAAAGCTGCTCTGACCAGGTGGTCTTTTAAGTTTCTACTCTTTCTGAATGCAAATAAGGGTTTATCGACATTCAAGCTGCTTGCATTTATGATGGGCCAATGGTGCAATATCATTTTTCGTAATCGATTGGACACTGGTGAAAAAACCCTTATTGAAGGAAAAAGTTTCACGTTTAATAACACCACAGTTAAGTGTCTATCTTTTTCCAACTGCAACACTTCAAATGTGATTTATCTCATTCATTGCCCCTGCTTGAAAGTTTATATCGGACAAACTACACAAAAAATCAAGACAAGGATATGTCAACACAGAAGCCGCATTCGATGCAGGACACAGAATGCCCCCCTTGTAGACCATTTTTCGGATGCCAATCACAACGAAGACGACATGCGTTGGACAGTCCTAAAAGTCTTAAAACTACCACAAAGGGGTGGAAATATGGCCCAATTACTCAACAGAGAGGAGCTGAAATCCATAATCCTTTTTGATTCAATAAGAACTGGACTCAATAGAACAGAAGACAGGACAACTTTACTCTGAATCAGATGCAAATGAACTGCTCACAATCAACTGTGTTCTAGTTTCATGGTTATGTGAACGCCCTATCTGCTACAACCTGAACTAAATGTAATACAAGCTGGTTGTTTTATTCACATTGATCGTAACTACGCCATTTTAACTGTCAGAATGTAAATATGTATATATGACTTAATTTGTAATTGTCACTAAGTCACAATCGCACAATTGTGGGCTTCTTATCTAACACAACGGCTTAGTACTTCTCTAATAACATCACTCAAAGATGGCCGAAAATTACCCCATTGTTTTACACGGAAACAACACCTTTCCAAGATGGACCCCACACTAGTGCCGGCTCCACTTCACATCCTTAGTTCCCAAAATGGCCGCCACCTTATCACACATAAAACCATCACCACCCGTCCACACTGGGTTCCAGCTATTATGCCTGAATGGACGTAGGACATCCACACCTCCCCACATGAGACTCCTTGAGGTAAGCCAAGCGTTATGAAAGTCACTCACAGCCCCTTCCCACCTCTGCCCATAAGACTCAGCCTACGACTCAGCAAATGAATGCCATGACCGCTGAGTACCCCCCAACCGAATATTCTTTCCCACTATTCTCAGCTCCTTGGAACCGAACCGCCATCGCAGCGTTCCCCTCGGTCATCGAACCAAGAACCCGGAAATCGGGCCAACGTGGGCACCAGGACCTTACACCTCCATTGCACACCATAGGTAAATCCCCTTTATACCGCCCGCTCACCAAGGTAATTGCTGTATCTCGTATGTGCAGGCTGCTACAATTTCCCTTTTTCCCCTCACCCCAGGAGGCACTCCGGCCCTCCTTCTCCCTACTGTCGGAACCATCCCTGACCTCCGCCAAGCCCATTGAAGGTTAGCTCATCCACCTGCACTGCGTCGCATTTTATCTTTCATGCCACAACTGAGGCTCCGTGCACGTCAGTAATTATGCACACCAGCACTGCGACGTTTTTTTGACCTTCTTCACAAAATGTTCTCATCACTGCGTCCACTGTTCGCATTTACATTAGTTGTCACGGTCACTGCAACCCGTTGTAACCCATGTAAATGTCAGCCCCGCCTTGCCTTACTCCCTCACAACAACTGTTAGCCAAGCGGTTTACCACGTACGACACCAAAACCGTCATCCATCTTCTCTTTGCCGCCTCCTAGCACGGATCGAACACCGAGCCTTGCTACACTCACTCACATCCACTGTTAGCTAAGCCTATAGTCACGCAATACACTCACAGCTTCGCCCTGTTACACCTACGGCCTTGCTGTCCGCTCACCTCGCCGCCCCGAAGCACATATCAAACGTCTTCTGCACATTGCCGGTTCGGGCATCGAGGCCTTTGAAGGTTGCTTGGCGGCCTTCTCTTCCACCCCTAACTATTTTCTCTACTGATGAGGGAAGTTATCCAGAAACCCGTGCCATGTCTTGGGCGACATCCAAAAACCCGGGACATGTATCGGGTCTAGAGATCATCAGTCCAACAAGTACCTACTTGCACCCACTGGGGTGAACCACTCGAGAACTCCATGTACCAGATTCCCTGGGGGCGATCCGGAGGAGGGGCTAGCGGTGTGCGGTCCATCGCGATTGTATCTACAAATTAGCTCCCTTGAGCTTTGAGCCTACGGGCTCCTGGACGACGCACCTGCGTGCCGGTTCGGGCACCGAGGCCTTTGAGGGTTGCTTGGCGGCCTTCTCTTCCACTCCTAACTATTTTCTCTACTGATGAGGGAAGTTATCCCGAATCCCGAGCCATGTCTCGGGCGATATCCAAAAACCCGGGACATGTATCGGGTCTAGAGATCATCAGTCCAACAAGTACCTACTTGCACCCACTGGGGTGAACCACTCGAGAACTCCATGTACCAGATTCCCTAGGGGCGATCCGGAGGAGGGGCTAGCGGTGTGCGGTCCATCGCGATTGTATCTACAAATTAGCTCCCTTGAGCTTTGAGCCCACGGGCTCCTGGACGACGCACCTGCGTGCCGGTTCGGGCATCGAGGCCTTTGACGGTTGCTTGGCGGCCTTCTCTTCCACCCCTAACTATTTTCTCTACTGATGAGGGAAGTTATCCCGAAACCCGAGCCATGTCTTGGGCGATATCCAAAACCCGGGACATGTATCGGGTCTAGAGATCATCAGTCCAACAAGTACCTACTTGCACCCACTGGGGTGAACCACTCGAGAACTCCATGTACCAGATTCCCTAGGGGCGATCCGGAGGAGGGGCTAGCGGTGTGCGGTCCATCGCGATTGTATCTACAAATTAGCTCCCTTGAGCTTTGAGCCGACGGGCTCCTGGACGACGTACCTGCGTGCCGGTTCGGGCATCGAGGCCTTTGACGGTTGCTTGGCGGCCTTCTCTTCCACCCCTAACTATTTTCTCTACTGATGAGGGAAGTTATCCCGAAACCCGAGCCATGTCTCGGGCGATATCCAAAAACCCGGGACATGTATCGGGTCTAGAGATCATCAGTCCAACAAGTACCTACTTGCACCCACTGGGGTGAGCCACTCGAGAACTCCATGTACCAGATTCCCTAGGGGCGATCCGGAGGAGGGGCTAGCGGTGTACGGTCCATCGCGATTGTATCTACAAATTAGCTCCCTTGAGCTTTGAGCCGACGGGCTCCTGGACGACGCACCTGCGTGCCGGTTCGGGCATCGAGGCCTTTGACGGTTGCTTGGCGGCCTTCTCTTCCACCCCTAACTATTTACTCTACTGATGAGGGAAGTTATCCAGAAACCCGAGCCATGTCTCGGGCGATATCCAAAAACCCGGGACATGTATCGGGTCTAGAGATCATCAGTCCAACAAGTACCTACTTGCACCCACTGGGGTGAACCACTCAAGAACTCCATGTACCAGATTCCCTAGGGGCGATCCGGAGGAGGGGCTAGCGGTGTGCGGTCCTTCTCGATTGTGTCTTCTGCACATTCAACTTGATAACTAAGGTGCATGTAATCGACTTACCTCGCCACTGTCATTTTTGCCTGAACCTGTTTATTAGTTGGAAAGTCCCTGTTGGGTACGAATAACCACATTAACAACAACGTTCGCTGACATATGTAAATGTTTCAATTGAAGTGATTCTGCTGGGTCACCTTATTCTGTTTTCTTTTGTCTCCTCCTTGATTCAACAGGCTTAGTTACAAACAGGCAATTCAATGTTAGTCCTGAAGATGATCCCAGTTTATCAGGAGCTAGGGATCGAAACGTCGACTTTGTAAACAGTGCCGTAATCTAACCACTGAGTATCTGTATTGTGGTTCTTGTTGGTTTGTGCTTGCTAACGTTTTGAATTTAATGCAAGCCACCATTTGCTCCTAAGTTATTGCCTGATACTTTGTTTTCCTTTCTGTATCCCTTTGTCCTTTATGTTCCTTTCTTGACGCTGGGTACAGGACTGTGCCCTTGTTATAATTGTCGTTGCTTCCATTTTTTTTCAAACCTTTGCATTTATCTAACAATGAATCCCAATGTCCGACTGGGCAGTGGATGAATACTTATAGTACTGATTCAAGTCTATAAATAATTTTCTTCCTTCTAAACCTTTAAGCAGAGGACCTTTGTTTTCTGAAATAACTAACTTACCCGTGGTCCAAAGCTACCTTATCGGGTCTCCTTGTTTGTTAAACTGTGACATTAGCGCAATCGCTGGATTGCAAGGGGTTTCTTACCCTTTTCACACCCATCTACGGGTCTGGCCACGATAGTACTTTCTGTCCCTACTACTTTTGTCCTTTCTGTCCTCTCCTCTCCATTACCTTCGTTAGCACCACGGCATGTCAGCATTTGCACCCTTATACACGGATGATTACATTAAACAGCTTTGTTCAGGTCCCTCACTACTATCCGACACTCCAGATGTTCCTAATCCCGCAAGTACTTCTATACCAGACCAGCTAGAGAAACTCAGGAAAAAGCAGGTTCGCTTATAGCTCATGATCCTTATGCTCACAGACTACCTCAAAGCAGAGGTTATCCCCTTTGGCCTACAGGTGCGTAATATCCCTGGCATTTTTACCAGTAACCCTAAATACATAGCGAATTTTAGCTACATCGGCACAACCTGTTCGCGGCACTGGCTAGTACTCGGAATCGACATTGCCACTGAAACACTTAAAGCTTTAGAAATAGAGATCTCTGCTATTCTCAAACAAATCCAAGATTCAAACCCAACAACTGAAAGTAAAAAACTACTTGAACAAGTTGAGAAAACCGTTGCCGATTTCCAGAGACTGGAGCAGAACAAAAAAGCCAATAAAATTAAAAAGGACATTAAATCCTACAGTATGGAGACCACTTATCCCTACTTACAAAAAGATTTTTATACTAATAGATCCTACTCCAGCCACCAGACTAACAGACCGTGGGGGAGTTTTAACAGTCGCCAGAATCTGGTCGGGTTTTCCGATACATCGGCTGACTCATCTGACAGTTCAGACCCCGGGGAAGGCAGCAGTGCTGCAAGTCTAACCACTTACTGGCCAGAGATGAACTCTCTCTACTTAAAAAAGGACTATCTTTTGTTCCGACAGTTCCACCCAACTTCATGGAACTTCAGACGGAAGTCCTTAGGTTTTTCCGGCGTATTCGCCTACAAGCCTTTTTTCAGATATATCCCGCGCCTGAATACAGTGCCAACACTCCCTTTTGCCCCCCTTCGACGTTCTCACCGTCTGCAGGAATGATACCCACAGAGATTCTCACATTTGAGAAAAGGGTTCTCAAGGACCTATCCAACCTAGAGAATAGCAAAAGGTTCATTCCTTATAATATCACACTCAAAGAAAAACAAGCGATCAACCAACTCAAAACAAATGAAACGCTCATAATCAAAATTGTAGACAAAGGGGGCGGTATAGTGCTCCAGGAGAAAATGCCATATACAGCAGAAATCCAAAGGCAACTTGATAATAAAGACCACTACCTTAGACTTGCTACAAATCCCACCAAAGAAATACGTGGTTTAATCTTAAAAACTACCACAGAGGGACTGAAAGCTGGCTTCCTCTCAAAAAAGGAATTCAACTTTCTGTATGTAAAATCCCCGCGAACTCCTGTGATATACACCCTCCCCAAAATCCACAAAAACATCACAAATCCCCCAGGCCGCCCAATTGTTTAAGCTTGCGGCTCCATCTTGGAACCACTTGGCTCGTATGTGGATTTCTTCATCAAAGAATTTGTTCCCATTACCAAATGCTATGTAAGAGATTCAATGGCAATGATAAACTTGATTGAACACCATCCTTATAACCCTGCATTAGAGATTCTATGTACCATGGTTGTAGAATCTCTTTACACCAATATTCCCCAGACAGCTGCCCTTCTGGTTATACAAAATATATTGGACACACGCCCACGCCCTCATGCTGTTCCAACCACATTCATTCTACAATTGCTAGAAGTTTGCCTGACTCGAAACTTCTTCACATTTAACAATCTGTTCTACCAACAAATGCAAGGTACCTCAATGGGCGCGATTGTTGCTCCAAACCTAGCAGTACTCTTTATGGACCAACTCGAAACCAATGTCATTTTGGCACCGACCAACCCTTTCTTTCTCTGCATTATTTTTTGGCGTAGATACATTGATGATATCTTAATGATTTGGACACAGGACTTCAATGGTCTACGCCAATTCCTACATTGGATGAACAATAATTGCTCAGGTCTGTCGTTCACGGTTTCCTCTGACAATTCCTCTATTGCCTTCTTGGATCTAACAATTTTTCACTCTGATGGCGAGCTATTCACACGCCTCTATAGGACACCCACAGAGCGGAATACCCTCTTAAATTACACAAGCAATCACCCTAGGGCGTTAAGGGATTCCCTTCTGTACTCTCAATTTTTGAGAATCAGAAGAAATTGTTCCTGCAAAGAGGATTACTTCAGGGAGGCGGCTGTCCTTACCTCTAAATTAAAAGATCGGGGTTACCCAAAATGAATTGTGAAGAATGCCTCTAAACGAGCATGGTACTGCCCCAGGGAAACCTTGTTGACCCCCAAACCCAAAAAAGAATTGGAGAGAATAGCATGTGTGACCACATTTTCACCAGGGTCCAATCAATTATGAAAAATTATATTGCACCATTGGCCCATCATAAATGCAGGCAGCTTGAATATCGATAAACCCTTATTTGTATTCAGAAAGAGTAGAAACTTAAAAGACCACCTGGTCAGAGCAGCTTTGCCAATCTCTGCTAACTCTGCTACTCTTGAATCAGCTTGGGGTCTGTCCCCCATTGTTGGGCATTCCAAATGTGGAGGGTGTAATGTATGTATATACACGATTGAAGGAAAAAGTTTCACGTTTAACCCCTTCGCTGCAGGGGTTATTTTCCCGCTGTGCTGGGGGGGAGGGGGCGCGCACAGCGCCCGCATGCTCATGATGAGGCACGGAGCTCCTGTGCTCATGACGAGCTCAGCTCGTCACAGGTGCATTACCTGCCGTGGAACGCTCAGCACAGCAGGGGAATTATCCCCGCATGCGAGCGTTCCACGGCTCATGACGAGCTGAGCTCGTCATGAGCACCGGAGCGCCGTGGCTCATGACGAGCTCAGCTCGTCATAAGCATGGAAGAGGTTAATAACACCACAGTTAAGTGTCAATCTTTTTCCAACTGCAACACTTCAAATGTGATTTATCTCATTCATTGCCCCTGCTTGAAAGTTTATATAGGAAAAACTAAACAAAAATTCAAGACAAGGATATGTCAACACAGAAGCCGCATCAAATGCAGGACACAGAATGCCCCCCTTGTAGACCATTTTTCGGATGCCAATCACAATGAAGACGACATGTGTTGGACAGTCCTAAAAGTCTTAAAACTACCACAAAGGGGTGGAAATATGGCCCAATTACTCAACAGAGAGGAGCTGAAATCTATAATCCTTTTTGATTCAATAAGAACTGGACTCAATAGAACAGAAGACTGGACAACTTTACTCTGAATCAGATGCAAATGAACTGCTCACAATCAACTGTGTTCTAGTTTCATGTTTATGTGAACGCCCGACCTGCTACAACCTGAGCTAAATGTAATACAAGCTGGTCGTTTTATTCACATTGATCGTAACTAGGCAATTTTAACTGTCAGAATGTAAATATGTATATATTACTTAATTTGTAATTGTCACTAAGTCACAATCACACAATTGCGGGCTTCTTAGCTAACACGACGGCTTAGTACTTCTCTAATAACATCACTCAAAGATGGCCGAAAATTCCCCTATTGTTTCACACGGAACCAACACCTTTCCAAGATGGCCCCCACACTAGTGCCAGCTCCACTTCACATCCTTAGTTCCCAAAATGTCCGCCACCTTATCAGACATAAAACCATCACCACCCGTCCACACTGGGTTCCAGCTATTATGCCTGAATGGGCGTAGGACATCCACACCTCCCCACATGAGACTCCTTGAGGTAATCCAAGCGTTTTGAAAGTCACTTGCAGCCCCTTCCCACCTCTGCCCATCAGACTCAGCCTACGACTCAGCAAACGAATGCCATGACCGCTGAGTACCCCCTTAACCAAATCATCTTTCCCACTATTCTCAGCTCCTTGGAACCGAACCGCCATCGCAGTGTTCCCCTCGGTTATCGAACCAAGAACTCGGACATCGGGCCCGCGTGGGGACTAGGACCTTACACCTCCATTGCACACCATAGGTAAATCCCCTTTATACCGCCCGCCCACCAAGGTAATTGCCGTATCTCGTATGTGCAGGCTGCTACAATTTCCCTTTTTCACCTCACCCCAGGAGGCACTCCAGCCCCCCTTCTCCTTACTGTCGGAACCATCCCTGACCTCCGCCAAGCCCATTGAAGGTTAGCTCATCCATCTGCACTGCGTTGCATTTTATCTTTCATGCCACAACTGAGGCTCCGTGCACGTCAGTAATTATACACACCAGCACTGCGCCATTTTTTTGACCTTCTTCACAAAATGTTCTCATCACTGCGTCCACTGTTCGCATTTACGTTAGCTGTCACGGTCACTGCAACCCGTTGTAACCCATGTAAATGTCAGCCCCGCCTTGCCTTACTCCCTCACAACAACTGTTAGCCAAGCGGGTTACCACGTACGACACCAAAACCGTCGTCCATCTTCTTTTTGCCGCCTCCTGGCACGGATCGAACACCAAGCCTTGCTACACTCACTCACATCCACTGTTAGCCAAGCCTCTAGTCACGCAATACACTCAAAGCGTCGCCCTGTTACACCTATGGCCTTGCTGTCCGCTCACCTCGCCGCCCCGAAGCACACGTCAAACGTCTTCTGCACATTCAACTTGATAACTAAGGTGCATGTAATCAACTTACCTCGCCACTGTCATTTTTGCCTGAACCTGTTTATTAGTTGGAAAGTGCCTGTTGGGTACGAATAACCACATTAACAACAACGTTCGCTGACATATGTAAATGTTTCAATTGAAGTGATTCTGCTGGGTCACCTTATTCTGCTTTCTTTTGTCTCCTCCTTGATTCAACAGGCTTAGTTACAAACAGGCAATTCAATGTTAGTCCTGAAGATGATCCCAGTTTATCAGGAGCTAGGGATCGAAACGTCGACTTTGTAAACAGTGCCGTAATCTAACCACTGAGTATCTGTATTGTGGTTCTTGTTGGTTTGTGCTTGCTAACGTTTTGAATTTAATGCAAGCCACCATTTGCTCCTAAGTTATTGCCTGATACTTTGTTTTCCTTTCTGTATCCCTTTGTCCTTTATGTTCCTTTCTTGACGCTGGGTACAGGACTGTGCCCTTGTTATAATTGTCGTTGCTTCCATTTTTTTTCAAACCTATGCATTTATCTTACAATAAATCCCAATGTCCGGCTGGGCAGTGGATGAATAATTATAGTACTGACAAACCAATACAAAAGGGGCCCCCTGAAGGAGATACGGGTAGACGTCAGGGGAAAATTAACTACTAAACAAGAAAAGGTCCACCCAAAAGGATCAGGTACTGGCCCATATAGAGTCCAAAACTTTCAATACACAACATGGAACTCACCAGGGGGCGACAATCAGGTCACACGGTACACTAAATTTTCAAATATAAATGTACAAAATCTTTATTTTCTTTTTATCATATTTTGTTTAGCACACTTTTTGTCCAGGATATTTAGTAACATACTAACTTAATTGATCAATTCATAAAATATATACTGGTACATATACATCAATAAATGCACAATACGAACACCCCACAGCACCTCAATACATACACACACATACTACTCTTTCGATCACACACACACAGATATACTAATAACCAAAACACTATATACACATTTATCACAATAGTCCTCAACGTAATCCCTAGAGTGACAACAAGAAACCGGATCCTGCGAGGTCCTCCTAGCAAACTGCTATAGTGTCCAAGTTGATATAACAGGATCCAGGAAACACGTAGTGCCAACGCGCGTTTCGGTGCAAGGCCTAGATCTGAGGGCGCACCTTCATCAGGGCTCTCACGCTGAAGGAGTGGGGCGAACACAACACATAGAAATAACCCGTGACCAATCTGTTATGAACAAAAAAAATAATTTTAGCATCAACAAACTAATACTTTTTTCAATAATTATCCAAGCTTCTACTTCCTATCTATAAGAAACGGCATTGTACATCAAAGTTTTCCAATGGTCCGCAAGTTTAGGTAACATTAGCATGGATTTCATTCAATATACTATGCATCTATAGTTCTACATTATATGAACTACAATATGTAAACATTAGTTCTGAGGTTTCGCCCCATAGCCGGTGAGCTCCAATGTTGCAAACACAGATAATTCGATAGTAAGCTAAAAAAAGTGCAAACAGGGCACTCATGGGAATCCCTGGAAACAAGAGCAGCCAAACATATCAAACATCACACATCTAGTACCTTACTCATCACAAATGTTCAAACGGTCCGAAGGCAGCATTCTAATAGAAGGGGAAGTATTAACTCAAATATTCACAATAAACATTTTACCTCTGTCACTAGTTTCTGAGTCAGGATATCGCCGCTGTATTATCGACAGTAGGTATCACAAGCCCAACGTGGAAAACGTACCAGTCCAGTAGAAACCTAATAAGAAATTAGCAGGAATAGAAACGTTTCCACATAACTCGATAGTTTTACCGAAGGACCACCCGAGACAGACTTTCTCCCAAAACTTACCCGGGAGGGGATTTCTTTCGACATGCCCATTTTATAGATCTCATACGCGAATCAACTTCATGTTTCAGACAGCATCAGGTATAGTTGCCTAAACAAAATGTACACCCGTTAGTCATATTTGAAGGTACATAGTTCGCCAAATTAAAGCCCATAAGGCGTGAAAAAGGCTCAGCGTACTGTTTTTCAACCCCCCTCTGGCAGTTAATAAACCACATCGAGTTGCACTAAAACGAGTAACAGGTTCGCCTTGATCTCGTTTTTTAGACTAGTCGAAAGAGTGTGACTATGAAGTTTGCTGAGTATCTTCTTAAAAGAACGATAGAAAAATTCAAAAAGGATGTACGCCTATTCTCCCAAGAAAAGGCCTACCCCTCCCTACACCCCGAATTCTACTCTAACTCTGATAATGGAAACAGATATCAGATCAACCCCCGAGGTAACAATAGGAGAGTTCAGACCTTCTCTGACACCACAGACTCAGATGGCGAAAGTGGTCCTAACCAAGATCCCCATTTTAATGGTGGTTTCCAACAACGGCAAGATCATTTTGAGAGACCTAATGGCCAGGACCATTTTTCATCGAATCGAGGAGGCAACCACAGACCCAGGAATCGGCCACAGTTCAATCAGGGCCAGGGCCGTCCTCAAAGATACATTCAGACCAGGACTACCCAATATTGGAGAAGGTGACCAATATCCCAGTCTTTAACCTATCAGGAACTGATATGTCCGCTGAATCGATGGCCCTTCTCTCTCATGGCCTCTCCTTTGTTCCGACTACGAAACTGGACAAATTTGAATTACTGAAGGATATTCACACCTTCTTTAGAAAAATCTGTTTAAAGAAGTTTTTCCTTTCTCGACCTGCTCTCGAGGATGCTGATAATGCCTCTGGCTTAAAACCCCCCTCTAATTTCACCCCGAGTCTTGATGTCATTGGACCTGAAGTTGGGGTATTCGAAAAGGCTGTTACCAATAAATTGAACAAACTGTTGAAATCTGTCCCTTATTCCACCAACATCCTTCCGGGCGATGAAAATCTGGCCCTAAAAGAGCTCGGCGATTGTTCTGAACTTACCATCAAGCCATGCGACAAGGGCGGGGGGATTGTGGTGTTTAAGACCGCCACTTACATTGATAAAATGAATACCCTACTTTCATCAGATGCCCATTACCGTCAAATACTTAAGAACCCTGAAGAAGCGTTGAAACAACGGATCCTCCGTCTAGTAACAGAGGCCGTTGATTTGGGACATATTTGTTCTAAAGAAGCCGAATATCTTACTCCATCCTATACGAGAATGCCCATTGTCTATGGACTGCCTAAAGTTCACAAAAACAGGGATGATCATCCTATGCGCCCTATTGTCTCCACAATTGGGGCTGCCACAGAACCTTTATCAAAATACATTGATAAATTTCTAAAGCCCCTAGTTAGTGAACTTCAGTCATTCGTTAGGGATACAGGCCATTTTATTTCAAAAGTGGAAAACCTTCCGTTCAACTCTAAAACTGAGCTGCTGGTAACTATGGACCTTGAGTCCCTATATTCTAACATACCTCAGGAAGGAGCGTTGGCCGTTGTGGGAGAGATTGTTACGGGTACGGCCAATCTTTCCAATGCAGATACCATTATAAACCTCCTCAGAATTGTCCTTGGAGAGAATTATTTCGAATTCAATGGAGAGTATTTTCACCAGGTCAAGGGAGTTAGCATGGAGGCCACTTGTGCCCCCAGTGTGGCTTGCTTGTATATGGGCCATTTCGAAGCAATTAATATCTACAACGCGATGGCACCATTCTTCGAAAATATCCGAGCCTGGTCGCGCTTCATAGATGATATTTTTTTCATCTGGAGTGGCGACCAGGCTTCCTTGGACGAATTCGTGGCATGGATCAATGCTGCCGACCCTAATCTGCACTTTACCGCCAATGTGAGCTGTGCCCAAGTAGAGTTCCTTGACGTTTGGGTGAGACGTGCGGAGGGATCTCTCTATGTCTCGCTTTACACAAAGCCTACGGCGAAGAACACGCTCCTGGAGTATGGAAGTTTCCATCCGCGCAGTCAGCGTGACTCCATACCGTTTAGTCAATTTCTCAGACTAAGGAGAAATTGCTCTCGCTTGAGTGATTTTCTCCTTCAGTCTGATATCCTAAAAGAGAAGTTATCCCGAAGGGGATATCCTCGCCGCTTGATTAGAGAATCCTTCAAGAGGGCAAGATATTTCAATAGGGACAGCATGTTCCTGGAGCGAGTCCACACACAAAATGACTGCATTGTATGTATTACGAAACATTCAGCGATGAACAACAAGATTCGACAAGTTGTTAACTCGCTTTGGCACAACCTAAATGCGAATGACTCTGAAAAACAGATTCCCAAACCCATCTTTGCATTTCGATGCAATAAAAATCTGCATAACCATTTGGTCAGAGGACAAGTTAAAACTATGAAAGTTTCCAAGCAAGGCGGATTACTTGGTCTCCCCCCGGTGATTGGGAACCACCGTTGTAGGAATTGCCAAGCCTGCCCGCAAGCGTTGACGGGCAGCACATTACAAATTGGCAATCGGACCATTAACCTCAATGGTATGAGCAACTGTCAGACCTCAAATGTTATCTATGTCATCGTTTGCCCCTGTGGGCTCCCCTATGTGGGCGAAACGGGACGCGAGTGCAGAACCAGAATTGGTGAGCACAAATCCTGTATTCGAAATCTCAAAGGTGGGGCCCCACTCGTAGCACATTGGGGCACTGCTAACCACAGTGTGTCTGACCTCAGATGGTCAATACTTGAGAAGGTCAGCGTCATCCCTGGCAAAGATGTGACCGCAGTAAGGAGGAAAAGAAAAAGTTTTCTGGATTTTCCTCCTTGACTCTGTAAGGACGGGCCTAAATGACTGGTGCCCTTGGGAATATGGTATACTTTGAGTTGCTCTCTCTTTTTTTGACTGTCGATATGTCCAAAACCTCGAAGTTTATGATTATATCTTCCATGGTTCCATTCAAGTTCCTGGATGGCCTAAACTCGAAAAGCCGATTATATCTTCTGTGGTTCTTTTCAAGTTCCTGTATGGCCTAAACTCGAAAAACCGTTTTTTACCCGATCTATGACCTACTGTTAACTGGTTTAGATTTTCTTACCTTAAAAGATTGAGGCAGAAGATCTGGATCGGTTTTGATCCCATGGAATCTAGCCTCTATCTATGAATCGACCCTTGCCTTTGGTCGATGGCCCGATGCTTCGAATGTTAGTGTCAGTGTCGGGTCTTGCCGCTGCCCTTGCGGAATCTGAGAGAGGGCGGACCAGGTGTGTTAAAACCCAACGTGAGGGGCGGGGCCCCTACCTTTATAAACGGCTGCTAGACGCGAGCCATGATCGCTTGAAACCCGTGAGGACCCGATCCCGATTAGAG
Organism: Lissotriton helveticus; assembly: GCF_964261635.1. Lineage (NCBI taxonomy): Eukaryota > Metazoa > Chordata > Amphibia > Caudata > Salamandridae > Lissotriton > Lissotriton helveticus. The sequence goes on from NC_136070.1 coordinate 811,435,167, forward strand.
GTTGACTTCGCTACTTTTGGACGATAGGTAAGAAAGGGGCGCTGATTGTTTTCTTAGCACTCAGCATTTCTGTAACTTTAGCTTAAACGGACGCTCTCTGGAAGTTTGTGTTTAGGAGGGCTCCACCAGCAAGGATTGAGAATGTATATATCTGACCGTTAGGCTACCTAGTGGCGGTTGTTTCTCTCTATGACCTGTTCCTGCTATCTATTGGTGGAGAAATTCATCGAGTTCCACCTTTCTAACCTTTTTTTCGTGGTCTTTTTCTATTTCGCAGAGCACGTGGAACCGATACCAATTGCCGAAAACTCAGCTCACCTCTCCTAATCGATCGCCGGATAGTGCAAGCACTTTCTGTGCCGGTAATCGTTTAATATGCTCTATCTTGTAGTTCGGTAGCGTTATATAAAAAACTTCATAGTCACACTCTTTCAACAAGTCTAAAAAACGAGATCTAGGCGAACCTGTTACTCGTTTTAGCGCAACTCGATGTGGTTTATTAACTGCCAGAGGGGGGTTGAAAAACAGTACGCTGAGCCTTTTTCACGCCTTATGGGCTTTAATTTGGCAAACTATGTACCTTGAAATATGACTAACGGGTGTACATTTTGTTTAGGCAACTATACCTGATGCTGCCTGAAACATGAAGTTGATTCCCGTATGAGATCTATTAAATCGGCATGTCGAAAGAAATCCCCTCCACGGGTAAGTTTTGGGAGAAAGTCTGTCTCGGGTGGTCCTTCGGTAAAACTATCGAGTTATGTGGAAACGTTTCCATTCCTGCTAATTTCTTATTAGGTTTCTACTGGACTGGTACGTTTTCCACGTTGGGCTTGTGATACCTACTGTCGATAATACAGCGGCGATATCCTGACTCAGAAACTAGTGACAGAGGTAAAATGTGTATTGTGAATATTTGAGTTAATACTTCCCCTTCTATTAGAATGCTGCCTTCGGACCGTTTGAACATTTGCGATGAGTAAGGTACTAGATGTCTGATGTTTGATATGTTTGGCTGCTCTTGTTTCCAGGGATTCCCATGAGTGCCCTGTTTGCACTTTTTTAAGCTTACTATCGAATTATCTGTGTTTGCAACATTGGAGCTCACCGGCTATGGGGCGAAACCTCAGAACTAATGTTTACATATTGTAGTTCATATAATGTAGAACTATAGATGAATAGTATATTGAATGAAATCCATGCTAATGTTACCTAAACTTGCGGACCATTGGAAAACTTTGATGTACAATGCCGTTTCTTATAGATAGGAAGTAGAAGCTTGGATGATTATTGAAAAAAGTATTAGTTTGTTGATGCTAAAATTAATTTTTTTTGTTTATAACAGATTGGTCACGGGTTATTTCTATGTGTTGTGTTCGCCCCACTCCCTCAGCGTGAGAGCCCTGATGAAGGTGCGCCCTCAGATCTAGGCCTTGCACCCAAACGCGCGTTGGCACTACGTGTTTCCTGGATCCCGTTGTATCAACTTGGACACTCTAGCAGTTTGCTAGGAGGACCTCGCAGGATCCGGTTTCTTGTTGTCACTCTAGGGATTACGTTGAGGACTATTGTGATAAATGTGTATATAGTGTTTTGGTTATTAGTATATCTGTTTGTGTGTGATCGAAAGAGTAGTATGTGTGTGTATGTATTGAGGTGCTGTGTGGTGTTCGTATTGTGCATTTATTGATGTATATGTAAGAGTATATATTTTATGAATTGATCAATTAAGTTATTATGTTACTAAATATCCTGGACAAAAAGTGTGCTAAACAAAATATGATAAAAAGAAAATAAAGATTTTGTACATTTATATTTGCAAATTTAGTGTACCGTGTGACCTGATTGTCACCCCCTGGTGAGTTCCATGTTGTGTATTAAAAGTTTTGGACTCTATATGGGCCAGTACCTGATCCTTTTGGGTGGACCTTTTCTTGTTTAGTAGTTAATTATAGTACTGATTCAAGTCTATAAATAACTTTCTTCCTTCTAAACCTTAAGCCGAGGACCTTTGTTTTCTGAAATAACTAACTTACCCGTGGTCCAAAGCTACCTTATCGAGTCCCCTTGTTTGTTAAACTGTGACATTAGCGCAATCGCTGGATTGCAAGGGGTTTCTTACCCTTTTCCCACCCATCTACGGGTCGGGCTGCCCTTGTACTTTCTGACCCTATTACTTTTGTCCTCCCTATCCTCTCCTCTCCATTACCTTTGTTAGCACCACAGCATGTCAGCATTTGCACCCTTATACACGGATGATTACTTTAAACAGCTTTGTTCAGGTCCCTCACTACTATCCGACACTCCAGATGTTCCTAATCCCGCAAGTACTTCTATACCAGACCAGCTAGAGAAACTCAGGAAAAAGCAGGTTCGCTTACAGCTCATGATCCTTATGCTCACCGACTACCTCAAAGCAGAGGTTATCCCCCTTGGCCTACAATTGCGTAATATCCCTGGCATTTTTACCAATAACCCTAAATACATACCGAATATTAGCTACATCGGGACAACCTGTTCGCGCCACTGGCTAGTACTCGGAATCGACATTGCCACTGAAACACTTAAAGCTTTAGAAATAGAGATCTCTGATATTCTCAAACAAATCCAAGATTCAAACCCAAAAACTGAAAGTAAAAAACTACTTGAACAAGTTGAGAAAACCGTTGCCGATTTCCAGAGACTGGAGCAGAACAAAAAAGCCAATAAAATTAAAAAGGACATTAAATCCTACAGTATAGAGACCACTTATCCCTACTTACAAAAAGATTTTTATACTAATAGGTCCTACTCCAGCCACCAGACTAACAGACCATGGGGGAGTTTTAACAGACGCCAGAATCTGTTTGGGTTTTCCGATACATCGGCTACCTCATCAGACAGTTCAGACCCCGGGTAAGTCAGCAGTGCTACAAGACGGGGGGGAGCTCACCAAAACACTTTTTTATCCTGAGGCCAGCAAGACACACCCCAACGGGGTCGAGTGAAGAAAGTCCAGGAGAGCGGAAGACCCGCAACAACTTCTACCAATGGTAAGGTCAGACGATTTACCAATGCAGCACATTGGTGCCATCCCCATTTTCAATCTCTCTAACCACTTACTGGCCAGAGATGAACTCTCTCTACTTAAAAAAGGACTATCTTTTGTTCCGACAGTTCCACCCAACTCCATGGAACTTCAGACGGAACTCCTTAGGTTTTTCCGGCGTATTCGCCTACAAGCCTTTTTTCAGATACATCCCATGCCTGAATACACTGCCAACACTCCCTTTCGGCCCCCATCGACATTCTCACCGTCTGCAGGAATGATACCCATAGAGATTCTCAGATTTGAGAAAATGGTTCTCAAGGACCTATCCAACCTAGAGAATAGCAAAAGGTTCATCCCTTATAATATCACACTCAAAGAAAAACAAGCGATCAACCAACTCAAAACAAATAAAACGCTCGTAATCAAAAGTGCAGACAAAGGGGGCGGTACAGTGCTCCAGGAGAAAATGGCATATACAGCAGAAATCCAAAGGCAACTTGATAATAAAGACCACTACCTTAGACTTGCAACAAATCCCACCAAAGAAATGCAAGGTTTAATCTTAAAAACTACCACAGAGGGACTGAAAGCTGGCTTCCTCTCAAAAAAGGAATTCAACTTTCTGAATGTAAAATCCCCGTGAACTCCTGTGATATACACCCTCCCCAAAATCCACAAAAACATCACAAATCCCCCAGGCCGCCCAATTGTTTCAGCTTGCGGCTCCATCTTGGAACCACTTGGCTCATATGTGAATTTCTTTATCAAAGAATTTGTTCCCATTACCAAATGCTATGTAAGAGATTCAATGGCAATGATAAACTTGATTGAACACCATCCTTATAACCCTGCATCAGAGATTCTATGTACCATGGACGTAGAATTTCTTTACACCAATATTCCCCAGACAGCTGCCCTTCTGGTTATACAAAATATATTGGACACACGCCCACGCCCTCATGCTGTTCCAACCGCATTCATTCTACAATTGCTAGAAGTTTGCCTGACTCGAAACTTCTTCACATTTAACAACCTGTTCTACCAACAAATCAAAGGTACCTCAATGGGCGTGATTTTTGCTCCAAACCAAGCAGTACTCTTTATGGACCAACTCGAAACCAATGTCATTTTGGCACCGACCAACCCTTTCTTTCTCTGCATTGTTTTTTGGTGTAGATACATTGATGATATCTTCATGATTTGGAGACAGGACATCAATGGTCTACGCCAATTCCAACATTGGATTAACAATAATTGCTCAGGTCTGTCGTTCACGGTTTCCTCTGACAATTCCTCTATTGCCTTCTTGGATCTAACAATTTTTCACTCTGATGGCGAGCTATTCACACGCCTATATAGGAAACCCACAGAGCGGAATACCCTCTTAAATTACACAAGCAATCACCCTAGGGCGTTAAGGGATTCCCTTCTGTACTCTCAATTTTTGAGAATCATAAGAAATTGTTCCTGCAAAGAGGATTACTTCAGGGAGGCGGCTGTCCTTACCTCTAAATTAAAAGATCGGGGTTACCCAAAAAGAATTGTGAAGAATGCCTCCAAACGAGCATGGTACTGCCCCAGGGAAACCTTGTTGACCCCCAAACTCAAAAAAGAATTGGAGAGAATAGCATGTGTGACCACATTTTCACAAGGGTCCAATCAATTATGAAAAATGATATTGCACCATTGGCCCATCATAAATGCAGGCAGGTTGAATATCGATAAACCCTTATTTGTCCAAATTGGGAGTAGCAGGTATGGCTCTGTTGTAGCTTACATTTTTCCTGAAGAATAGAACTTTTCAGGTCTAGGAAGGCAACGCACGCTCCAATTTAACCCCCCTCCAATGTGGGGTCCCGCAGGGCTCGTCGTTAAGCCCTACTCTGTTTAACGCATACATGGCCCCACTTGAGGATGTGGTCACTCCCTTTGGGATTAAAGTAATCACCTACGCAGACGACACGCAACTTGTCGTCTCGCTTTCCCAAGAGAAGCATTGTACAGAAAAAATGTATTCCTGCCTCTCGAAAATCTACTCATGGATGAGCAGATCTCGACTCAAATTGAATGGAGCAAAGACAGAGCTCATGCTCTTAGGCCAGCAGATAACATCGCTCCCTAATTCCATCTGGCCCTCGTGCCTGGGGGCTTTTCCTACCCCAAAGAACGAACTTAAAAGTTTGGGAGTATGGCTTGAGCAGGACCTTTCATTTAGGACTCAAGCAAAAAAGACAGCTGGTATTTGCGTAGCCCTACTTCGGTCAGCCCGTAAAATCCTTCCTTTACTACCAGCGCAGTCCAGGAAGCTGCTCATCCAGGGGTTAATCTTGTCCAGACTATGGCAATGCCCTTTTCTTGGCTGCCCCAGAAGCGACCATTAATACCCTTCAACACGTCCAGAATTCAGCGGCTAGGCTGCTTACTGGTACATCTGCTAGATCCTCTGCCAAACCTGCACTCAGGGCCCTTCACTGGCTGCCAATACGGGAGAGGATTAAATTCAAGTCCTTTTGTATCGCCCATAAATCTTTTCAGGGAAAGGAGCCCCCTTTTTTAGGGAGTCTTGTTAGTCCTTACAAAGCTGCCAGGTCCCTGCGCTCGGACTACGGAAATCAGGCCGTATTCCAGAGAGTCAAGAAGGCCCGGACAGGGGGGCGCCGATTCTCAGTCAACACGGCAACCTTATGGAATGCCCTCCCTGTCAGGATTCAAACTGAACAAAGATACCTGAGGTTTCAAAAGCTCCTCAAAACGTGTCTGTTTCCCCAGGGCTCCTAAAAAAAATGAATAAAAAAAAAAACAACTAGGGCCCTTCTCAGATGTCTTGTGGTCTATAGCGCTGGGACGCATCCGGGCAGCCAGGCGCTTTATAAATCTAATTTCATTTAATTCATTTCATTTATTCATTCACGTCATTCATTTCATTCATTCATTTGCATTCATAAAGAGTAGAAACTTAAAAGACCACCTGGTCAGAGCAGCTTTGCCAATCTCTGTTAACTCTACTACTCTTGAATCAGCTTGGGGTCTGTCCCCCATTGTTGGGCATTCTAAATGTGGAGGGTGTAATGTATGTATATACACAATTGAAGGAAAAAGTTTCACGTTTAATAACACCGCAGTTAAGTGTCAATCTTTTTCCAACTGCAACACTTCAAATGTGATTTATCTCATTCATTGCCCCTGCTTGAAAGTTTATATCGGACAAACTACACAAAAAATCAAGACAAGGATATGTCAACACAGAAGCCGAGGACAGATGCAGGACACAGAATGCCCCCCTTGTAGACCATTTTTCGGATGCCAATCACAACAAAGACGACATGTGTTGGACAGTCCTAAAAGTCTTAAAACTACCACAAAGGGGTGGAAATATGGCCCAATTACTCAACAGAGAGGAGCTGAAATCTATAATCCTTTTTGATTCAATAAGAACTGGACTCAATAGAACAGAAGACTGGACAACTTTACTCTGAATCAGATGCAAATGAACTGCTCACAATCAACTGTGTTCTAGTTTCATGGTTATGTGAACGCCCGACCTGGTACAACCTGAGCTAAATGTAATACAAGCTGGTTGTTTTATTCACATTGGTCGTAACTACGCAATTTTAACTGTCAGAATGTAAATATGTTTATATTACTTAATTTGTAATTGTCACTAAGTCACAATCACACAATTGCGGGCTTCTTAGCTAACACGACGGCTTAGTACTTCTCTAATAACATCACTCAAAGGTGGCCGAAAATTCCCCCATTGTTTCACACGGAACCAACACCTTTCCAAGATGGCCCCCACACTAGTGCCAGCTCCACTTCACATCCTTAGTTCCCAAAATGACCCCACCTTCTCACACATAAAACCTTCACCACCCGTCCACACTGGGTTCCAGCTATTATGCCTGAATGGACGTAGGACATCCACACCTCCCCACATGAGACTCCTTGAGGTAAGCCAAGCATTATGAAAGTCACTTGCAGCCCCTTCCCACCTCTGCCCATCAGACTCAGCCTACGACTCAGCAAACGAATGCCATGACCGCTGAGTACCCCTAACCGAATCATCTTTCCCACTATTCTCAGCTCCTTGGAACCGAATTGCCATCGCAGCGTTCCCCTCAGTCATCGAACCAGGAACCCGGACATCGGGCCCGCGTGCGCACCAGGACCTTACACCTCCATTGCACACCATAGGTAAATCCCCTTTATACCGCCCGCCCACCAAGGTAATTGCCGTATCTTGTATGTGCAGGCTGCTACAGTTTCCTTTTTTCCCCTCACCCCAGGAGGCATTCCAGCCTTACTGTCGGAACCATCCCTGACCTCCGCCAAGCCCATTGAAGGTTAGCTCATCCACTTGCCCTGCATCGCATTTTATCTTTCATGTCACAACTGAGGCTCCGTGCACGTCAGTAATTATGCACACCAGCACTGCGCCGTTTTTTTGACCTTCTTCACGAAATGTTCTCATCACTGCGTCCACTGTTCGCATTTACGTTAGTTGTCACGGTCACTGCAACCCGTTGTAACCCATGTAAATGTCATCCCCGCCTTGCCTTACTTCCTCACAACAACTGTTAGCCAAGCGGTTTACCACGTACGACACCAAAACCGTTGTCCATCTTCTCTTTACCGCCTCCTAGCACGGATCAAACACCAAGCCTTGCTACACTCACTCACATCCACTGTTAGCCGAGCTTCTAGTCACGCAATACACTCAAAGCGTCGCCATGTTACACCTACGGCCTTGCTGTCCGCTCACCTCGCCGCCCCGAAGCACATATCAAACGTCCTCTGCACATTCAACTTGATAACTAAGGTGCATGTAATCACCTTACCTCGCCACTGTCATTTTTGCCTGAACCTGTTTATTAGTTATCAAGTCCCTGTTGGGTACGAATAACCACATTAACAACAACGTTTGCTGATATATGTAAATGTTTCAATTGAAGTGATTCTGCTGGATCACCTTATTCTTTTTTCTTTTGTCTCCTCCTTGATTCAACAGGCTTAGTTACAAACAGGCAATTCAATGTTAGTCCTGAAGATGATCCCAGTTTATCAGGAGCTAGGGATCGAAATGTCGACTTTGTAAACAGTGCCGCAATCTAACCACTGAGTATCTGTATTGTGGTTCTTGTTGGTTTGTGCTTGCTAACGTTTTGAATTTAATGCAAGCCACCATTTGCTCCTAAGTTATTGCCTGATACTTTGTTTTCCTTTCTGTATCCCTTTGTCCTTTATGTTCCTTTCTTGACGCTGGGTACAGGACTGTGCCCTTCTTATAATTGTCGTTGCTTCCATTTTTGTTCAAACCTTTGCATTTATCTAACAATAAATCCCAATGTCCGGCTGGGCAGTGGATGAGTACTTATAGTACTGATTCAAGTCTATAAATACTTTTCTTCCTTCTAAACCTTTAAGCCGAGGACCTTTGTTTTCTGAAATAACTAACTTACCCGTGGTCCAAAGCTACCTTATTGGGTCCCCTTGTTTGTTAAACTGTGAGCTGCTGCATTTAGGCCACAGTTCTTTGGGGTCAGGTTTTGAGAGATAGGAGTGAGATGCACTCCTTTGCCCCAGCGTGATGGCGCACCTTGGATTCTGCTCCATTGGCAGTGCGCCCTGACACTTTGGACATAGGGCATTTGAGCCCTTAAGGAGGCCAGTTGGCCAGGGGGGTCAGTGATCTATGTGGTGCTAGGAAATGTGATTCATGTCCTAAGAGTTATGCACCGTGTTTGGTGCCTCTAAATGTGGTTTATGTTTTGAGGTTATTGTATAAATGCTTTTAGACTTATGAGATGATTGCATAATTTGTTTATGCTGGTGAGGTTGGCGCAGAATGTATCTCACGCCTAATGTGATACTGTGCATAATATGGTTTATTTTACAGGATGATGCTGAATACAGTAATGGCCAGTGAGTACTGGTAGTTTTCTACGTATTATATGTTCTACATGTGCTGTGTTGTAAGTGGTGGTTCTGACAGTAGTCCAAGTGGCCCTGCCAGGTGTATATAATCTCTTGTAGATATTACCTAGTGCCAGAGGGCACAATGCAAATTATCTGATTACTATTCTAATGTGTTATGAGAATACAAAGGCTATTTTTGATGTAACCTTGTGTGGAGTTCCTTTTGTGGTGTGCCTGGGATGTTGTTGCTGTGTGTGTGCGCAAACGCTTTACACATTGCTTCCGGGATAAGCCTGACTGCTCGTGCCAAGCTACCAAGGGGGTGAGCAGGGGTTATCTTTGGCATGTAACTCCCTCTCCCTGACTAGAGTAGTGAACTCTGCCTGGCTTTGGCGCAAGCCTTAGCCAACCAGAGATCCCATTTCTAACTTTGGTTGTCAGCGGTGAACATAAGGCTTGCGTTTGCGCAGTAACACAGCGACAACTGGTTACACTATAAGCTCTGCATTTTAGATAGTCACATGGATAGGGATTATTGTTTCTGATTTAGTTTTCTCCTCAAGAGTGTTATTTATAAATGGTGTTTTCTGTTCTTTTATGTGGGTGGCAGAAGAGAGAAAATGACAGGGCGGTGACGCCAGTAGGTGGGGAGGTTCCCGTAGATAGGAAATCCCTTGCTGTGTCCTGTGCCCCATCCCTTTTCCTGCCCCCAGAGGTCAAGTCAAGTCAAGTCATAAAATTTATATAGCGCACTACATACCCAGAGGGTTTCAAGGCGCTTAGGAAGGGGGGGGTGATTATTTGTCAAATATCCACGTTTTAAGCTGCTTTCTGAACGCTAGGTGATTCTGGGTGAGGCGAAGGTAAGCGGGGAGTGAGTTCCAGGTTTTGGCAGCCAGGTAAGAGAAGGATCTGCCTCCCATGGTGGTCTTGTTGATGCGAGGTACAGTGGCGAAGGCTTGGCTGGAAGAGCGGAGTTGGCGGGAGGGGGTGTAGAAGGACAGTCGAGAGTTGAGGCAGTCTGGTCCGATGTCGTAGAGTGATTTGTGTGCGTGGGTGAGCAGTCGGAAAGTAATCCTCTTATTGACGGGTAGCCAGTGGAGATCTTTAAGGTGACCAGAGATGTGTTCGTTGCGTGGGATGTCTAATATGAGCCTGGCTGAGGCGTTTTGGATTCGTTGTAGTTTATTCTGGAGTTTAGCGGTGGTACCTGCGTAGAGGGTGTTTCCGTAGTCCAGTCGGCTCGTGACCAGAGCATGGGTGACTGTTTTCCTTGTTTCGGTGGGGATCCAGCGAAATGTTTTTCTGAGCATGCGAAGAATGTTAAAGCAGGAAGACGATACGGCGCTGACTTGTCTGCTCATTGAGAGTGAAGAATCCAGGATGACGCCAAGGTTCCGTGCGTGGTCTGTCGGGGTGGGAGCATTTCCGAGGGCTTCTGGCCACCAGGAGTTGTCCCATGCAGAGGGGGAATTACCTAAGATGAGGACCTCTGTTTTGTCTGAGTTCAGTTTCAGTCGGCTTTGTTTCATCCATTCGGCGACTTCTTTCATTCCTTCGTGAAGGTTAGTTTTGGCGGTGCTGGGGTCCTTGGTGAGAGATAGGATCAGTTGAGTGTCATCTGCGTAAGAGATGATGTTGAGGTTGTGTTGGCGGGCGATGGCCGCGAGGGGGCTCATGTATACGTTGAAGAGGGTGGGACTGAGTGAGGATCCTTGTGGTACGCCGCAGATGATTTCAGAGGCCTTGGACTTGAATGGTGGGAGGCGGACTCTCTGGGTTCTTCCGGTGAGGAACGAGGTGATCCATTCCAGTGCCTTTCCTTGGATTCCGATGTTTCTGAGGCGTTGTAAAAGGGTTCTGTGGCAGACAGTGTCGAAGGCTGCAGAAAGGTCGAGGAGGATGAGGGCGACTGTGTCTCCATTGTCCAGTAGAGTTCGAATGTCGTCTGTTGCTGCGATGAGGGCGGTCTCAGTGCTGTGTTTGGCTCGGAAGCCAGATTGTGAGGGGTCGAGTGATTTGTTGGCTTCGAGGAAGGCGGCGAGCTGGTTGTTGACAGCTTTCTCGATGACTTTGGCCGGGAATGGAAGAAGCGAGATGGGGCGGTAGTTTTTGAGTTCGGTGGGATCTGCTGTTGGTTTTTTCAGAAGGGCGGTGAGTTCAGCGTGTTTCCAATGTTCTGGGAAGGTAGCGGAGTTGAAGGAGCAGTTGATGACGTCTCGGAGGTGCGGAGCTATGACGGAGTCTGCTTTGTTGAAGATGTGGTGAGGGCAAGGGTCTGTGGGGGATCCAGAGTGGATGGAATTCATCAGGCGGATGGTGTCCTCAGTGGAGATAGGGTTCCAGGCGTTAAGGGTGTTAATGGGGGGAAGATGGACAGCTGATGGTAGGGTGGGTTGGCTTCCGGGTTGGTTGTCAAAGCTGTTGTGGATGTCAGCAATCTTGTTGTGGAAAAAAGAGGCTAGGGAATCGCAGAGGGTTTGAGAGGGGGTGATGTCGTTGGAGTTGGCCGAGGGGTTGGAAAATTCCTTGACGATGTTGAAAAGTTCCTTACTGTTGTGGGCGTTGTTGTCAAGTCGATCCTTGAATGCTGTTTTCTTGGCTTTACGGATCAGTTGGTGGTGAGTACGGATGGCGCTTTTGAAGGCGTCTTTGTTGCTGGTGGATGGGTCTTTTTTCCAGGCTTTTTCAAGGGAGCGGCACATTTTCTTGGATTTCTTAAGATCATCGTTGAACCATGAAGCCTTTTTGCTGCCAGGTTTGCTTTGACGTTTCTTCAGTGGTGCTAAGGTGTCGGCGGTGTTGGATAGCCAAAGGGTGAGGTTGGAGGCGGCTTCGTTGGCGTTGGAAGAGAGGGCTGGGGAGGTTTGAAGGAGCGATGTGGAGATCTGCTCCGTGGTGATTTTGTTCCAGTTTCTTTGTAGGGTTGGTTGGAGGTGGTTGGTGGGTTTCGGCTTGTTGTAGGTGAAGTGAACGCAGCTGTGGTCAGTCCAGAGGAGATCCGTAGTGTGGCTGAAGGAGACATGGTTGCTGGAGGTGAAGATGGGGTCGAGTGTGTGACCTGCGATGTGGGTGGGGGAAGTGACCAGTTGTTTAAGTCCGAGGTTGGCGAGGTTGTCTAAGAGGGTGGTGGTGTTGCGGTCGTTGATCTTTTCAAGGTGGAAGTTGAGGTCTCCCAGAAGGATGTAGTCTTTGGAGGGGAGCGCGTGTGGGGTGATGAAGTCCGTGATGTCTTCACTGAATTTTGCGCGGGGTCCTGGTGGTCTGTAGAGGAGGGTGCCTCTGAGTGTGGTCTTGGGGTCGATGTGGATCTGGAAGTGAAGGTGTTCGGAGTTCACGAGGTTGGCGTCAGAGCTGGTTGAGATGCGGATTGATTTCTTATGGACGATAGCGATTCCTCCTCCTGTATGGTCGGTGCGGTCCTTGCGTGTGATCTTATAGTCTTCTGTGGGTGGATAGGAGGGAAGAGAGGGAGTGTGGAGGAGAAAAAACTAGCTTGGGAGGGTAGGTTATCCCCTGAGTGTAGTTTGAGTTATATAGGTTCATCAGTAAGGGTGTGATCCAGTGGTGGCAGCAATATGTAGTCCACTGCAGGAAGTCCCCGTCCCAGTTCCCAGAGCATGGTACCTGGTTCCCGGTTAAGGCGGAGACAGGTTGAGATTCAGGGGCAGTGAAGGAGCTGTCTCACCAGTCTGGGGACGTATGTGGATGAGTGGTGTGTTGCACTGGACAATTGAGTGCGAGTTCTTTTGGTTTTAAGGAGCTTGCATTGGGGAGTGACCCTAGAGGAATGGTACAGGTATCTCCCTACCCGCGTGGCAGAGATGGTTCAGAGTAACCCCGCTAGGTACCCTTAGAGTGAGAGGTTGTAAGGCCTCATACCCTGTCCCGCAGGGGAAGGTGTGAGACTGGGCCATGATTCGTGGCTCAACCTCAGTCTCCAGTACTGGATGGTTCTTAGTAACCCTGGGTGTAGTTGCGCTACGCGTAGCTACGCGAAGTGCACGTCGCACTACGCGAGATACGCGTAGTGCTAGGCGAACTGAGTAGTGTGCTGTTCGCGATGATTGCACAGTGCTGGATACTTGTCCGCAATGTGCAATCATTGAAAATGGCATCTCGCACAGTATGAGCTGTCATTTTCTGCCGCTCTAGTAGATTTTTACTCGAGTGTCAGCTGTCTAAACGCGGTCTGGCAGTTTCTCATCACAAGCATATGCGACCACTCGCAATGAGAAACCTGACCTCCCTGCGTTGAGAATCTCGCCGGGAGGTTTATTTTCCTCATTCGCGATAGCCAACTTGATGTTGCTGATCGCGAACAAGGAAAAAGTCTCGCCGGGATGTCATTTTGCTCGCTCGCGGTCGTCAACTTGACGTTGAGCACCACGAGCAAGCATAAAATGCCAACTATGCTACGCAATTTTGCACTGTGCTACATGCAATTCTCGTAGCGCAAAGTAGCATCAACTACGCAAACTTCGTGAGCGTAACTTAGTTGGCCGCCCAGGGTTAGTTCTTAGAGGGAACACCAGGTAAAGAGCCTAGTCTGTCAGGTTGGACTGTTCTTGGTGGGGGATCGCCCCGTGTTAGGTGAGCTGGGAGTGATTCCAACAGTAGTGGCTTGGGTATCTTCCAGTCTTGTGGGATGGAAGAGGTTCAGTGTAGCCCAGCTAGGCCCCAGTGTAGTAGGAGGTGTGTAGGGCCTCACATCCTGTCTCCGCAGAGAAGGAGTGAGAATGGGATGCGCCCGAGGTGCCCGAAACCCAGTCTCAGGGCTTGGATGGTTCCTTAGGGGGACACCAGGTGGGGATCCTAGGCTGTGCTAATAGGCCTTTTGTGGGGGATCTCCCAGTGTCTAGAGGATGTGGAGTGTTTGTAACCAGAGCTCCAGCGGTCTTGGTGTCTGGCAGTACCGCTCCAGTTGGGAGAGTGCAGAAGGCCAGAGTGAGGGGTGAGAGGGGGAAAGAGTCCCCAGTGGAAGAACCAGTGGGTCAGGGGCCAGCCAGAAGGGCTGAGTCGCCAATGATTGACCATGGTGATGCCACTTCTGTCCTGGGGGATCTCTGCGCACTGTCAGGTGAACAGGAGGTCACAAGAGCAGCACCAGGCAGGCTGTCACATGACACATTAGTTATGTGTCACCCTCGGCGGGGCATGCATGCTCCCCTTGAAGTCCTGGTTCGCCGGGCATCTGAACAAAAGGTACCGTCCCTGGGTTGGGGAGCCACGTTCAGGTGTTTCGTGTCCTGGACGGAAGGGCGACTGTAATCAGTGTCCTGACTGGTTTGCCTTCTAGGGAGAATCACTCCAGTTGGGAGGGTATGGGACTCTGGAAGGGGGTAAAGAGGGAGGGAGCCTTCGCTTCTGATCCCGGTGCAGCCTGTGAATGTGGATCCCAGGTGGTAGGCCAGTTAATGGCGAAAGGTCCTGAACTGGTGGGAGAGTTGTGTTCTGGTGGGTGCTTCTCCTGGGAGAGCGCGGAACCCCAAAAGGGAGGTAGGGTGAGGAGACGCTTTGCCCGTGACCTCTGGTCAGCCTGAGGGTGCGGACCCTAGGTTGGAAGATCAGTGGTAGAATGGCTATTGTGTGCCAGGGGTTACTGCCCCCACACTGTGGATTGGCAAGGACCAGTGATGTCTGGGTGGCATAGAGCCTGGTCTTGGCCGTGGACAACCAGGGAGTACCAGTGGGGTAGCCTAGTTGGGCCTGAGAAGCTTTTTTTCAGAGGGAACCACATGGGTTCAGAGTGGCGTAGAACCAGAGAGTGTCCCTGCAGTGCGGGCCCGCGTCCGCGTTCTATCACCCAAAGCAGGGAGGCCCATCAAGGTAGTGATTGATCTACCCTGCATTTTGTCTTAAAGGGGGTTGTGTTGAACTTGCCCCTTTTTGGCAGGTTCACCCCTAAACCTTTTGCCTTAAGTTCTGACATGGTGTTGGTGGTTTTTAGGCCTCTGGGCACTTTAGGACTATGGTCCAGTGTAAAGTGCGTGCGCTCTCTGTGCACATTAGTGAGATTGGCCTGCCCTCCCATAGGAATGCATTGGGGATTCCACGCTAAGTGTGTGTCAGTGGTAACTCCTGGTATGAGAGGAGCAGTGTGGTCAAGTCTAGTATGTATGAATATGTGAGAAGAAATTCTGCGCAATGGTGTGCACAGATTTATTATAACTGTTGTAGAAATGCCACTTTTAGAAGTTGGCATTTCTGTGTGCTATGTGTCTGCCTGCCTAATGTGAATTGCATGTCTGGCTTGTGAGTGACAGGAGCTGGGAGGAGTGTGTGGCTCCAGGAGGGGCAGGATGAGCCAGCACTGGGCTGAATAGGACATCTGTGATGAGAGTAGTGGGAGGGGTAATCCCCTGACTCTGAATAGGATGGTGCCTGCCCTAGTGAATGCTGGCTCCGTCCCCTGTGGTGTGTCTGATTACCTAGCCCCCACCTGACAAAGGGGAAGAGGAGTTTGAAAAACAAAGTGCTCCAAATCTCCCCTGTACCAGTTGCATCTGGTTCTCCAAGCCCTGCCCTGAAGACTAAGAGATTGTGTGATATAAATGTAGGGGCTGGGACCCCATTATGTTGTTAAGTATCTGTTCTAAAACCTGTGGGGCGTGCTGCTGCTGGGGCCCAGGAGGACCTGCCAGGAGGGCTGCCTCCCTGGGCCCAGCATGGCCCCCTTGATTTCTAAAGCCCTCCAGGACTTTGGTGCATCGAGTGCCTCGTGAGCGCTACGCTTCATTCTAATTTTCCCCCACAGAGGAGCGTGTGGGTCTCGCAGCGCTGAGCTGCCCTTCAGCGAGAGGGAATCCCCGGCATAGGGATTCCCCCGTGCTTCGTGATTGAGCGGCAGCCCACCCCGCTGATTTATGCTTAATAGCAGGTGCCCACCCGCTTCATGATGCACCAGGTGGGTGCCCTCCCCGCATTTTTATTGTCTCTTAAAAGGGAGCCTACCCCTCATTGCAGCCGAGAGAAGGGAGGAAAGACCTCTGCCGCGATGCACGGCCCGCCTGGTTGTGGGCGAGAACTAACAAACAGAAGCGGTAGAGCAAAACAAATGGCAGCGTTGACTTGAGAAGGACTCCTGTGTGCCGGGGGGAGCCCGGCCTGTGCCCAGAGAAGTCCCGGGTCCCAGGAGGGGGCCCGGGTGAAATAAGATGCATCCCCAGAGGTCAGTGAGTGCATGCCTGCGCGGGGCTCCCGTGAGAGAGGTAGAGCCCCGCGGGCACCAGCAAGAGGGAAGCGGAGAAGAAGCGCCGAGTGCCGGTCCCAGCCAGGAGAGAAGACCGGAGGAGTCCTGCCCCCAGGCGGTGATTGGTGTTCCGTGGTGGTTCTTTGTGTTGGTGCCTGTTCAAGGCACAGAGTCTTAGTGGACCCTTCTGGCAGCGGGCCGCTCCAATGAGGGGGCAGTTTTCAGTTCAGTTAATTATAGGCCCCGAGGGCCCCAGTGACATGGGGGCATAGTGAGGCACATTGTCGGTGCCTGGGCGGTCTTGCAAGAGAGCTGGCCGCCCCAACGATGAAGGCATGTGTTTAAAGCAACTTGGGGGTCAAGGGGCACAGAGGTGCCGGCACTGCCGGGCCCCCTTTATGAAAAGTGGCACAGCTGCACCACACCAGCGCGGGCAGCTGTCACGAGTTGGGCATAATTGATTCAGAGTCCCTGAGTGGGACAGGAGAGGAAGGCACAGTAGTGCCAGGCTTTATTCTTCACAGCTGCGTAGCACTTAGTGCCAGCTGCTACGTTTAGGCCACAGTTCTTTGGGGGCATGTTTTGAGAGATAGAAGTGAGATGCACTCCTTTGCCCTAGCGCGATGGCACACCTTAGATTCTGCTGCATTGGTAGCGCGCCCTGACACTTTGGACATAGCGCATTTGAGCCCTAGAGGAGGCCAGTTGGCCAGGGGGGTCAGTGATCTATGTGGTGCTAGGAAATGTGATTCATGTCCTGAGAGTTATGCACTGTATTTGATGCCTCTAAATGTGGTTTATGTTACGAGGTTATTGTCTAAATGCATATAGACCTATGAGATGATTGCATAATTGTTTGTGCTGGTGAGGTTGCTGCAGAATGTATCTCGCGCCTAATGTGATACTGTGCATAATGTGGTTTAAGTTACAGGATGATGTTGAGTACTGTAATGGCCAGCGAGTACTGGTGGTTTTCTACATAGTGTATGTTCTACATGTGCTGTGTTCTAAGTGATGGTTCTGACAGTGGTCCAAGTGGCCCTGCCAGGTGTAAATAATCCCTTGTAAATATTACCTAGTGCCAGAGGGCACAATGTATATTATTTGATTACTATTCTAATGTGTTATGAGAATACAAAGGCTGTGTGCGTGCGCAAACGCTTTACACATTGCCTCCGGGAGAAGCCTGACTGCTCGTGCCAAGCTACCGAGGGGGTGAGCAGGGGTTATCTTTGGCGTGTAATTCCCTCGCCCTGACTAAGTGGTGGTCTTTGCCTGGCTTTGGCGCAAGCCTTAGCCTACCAGAGATCCCATCTCTAACACTGTGTAATTAAAAAATATATCTTTGTACATCTTGGAGGGCTTGATGTGGTTGTGTATATGAAGGTGGGTTTAGTCCCTCTGTAACATGGTACGTTGGTGCTGGCAGGTGCCTCTGAGTCCTGATGCGTAAAGTTGTGGGAATGTGAATGAAAAGATGAGCTTTAACAGGATAAATATGAAAGGGGTTTGAAGAGAGGCCAACTTTTTATTTGCAACCTGTGGCAGAGTAACTCGCCTAATATGATTACATCATTTTAAAACATGTAGTATGCATTTCTTAAAATTTTAGACTCACTGATGCACCAAAGTCAACAAAGGGGACACCGACTGCAAAATGTATTTCTTATTCAAACCATTTACTTATTAAAAAGTATTTTATCAATTTTTAAAAAAAAATAGTGAGTAATAACACATTGAAAAATACTGCAATCAATCAGTTCACCATACGAGGTTATAACATAGGTGAACAAAATATGAAATAAAACTTTAGACTTGGTGAAAAAGTTACCGTAGTGAAGGATAACCTGCCATTGTTAGGGCAACAACAATAGAGAAACCATCTTCAGGTAACAACATCACTTTATAATAGACCAATTTAAATCATAGCTCAAATTAATTACATCCAACAGTGTTTTTTTGGTCCAAGACCCTGTGGGTTTTTGTATATCTTTTTTGAATGAATTATGTTGGTCCTGGATAGTGAGAGTCGACACGTTTTGGCATTCCAGTTATGGCCTCCTCAAGACAGTGTTAGACCAGAATCACCCAGACTTACAAAAGAAATCAAATAAATCAATTTTAATAGAACTCACATTTTAGATATTACTGCAAGTAGGACTGAATTATAAATCTTGTGTTCATTAGCCTGAAATGTGTAGTGTATGCTGTTATGGGCAGTGGTTCTTTTGCAAGTCCTAAGCCCAACAATTTAAAAGAGTCAATAAGTTAATTGAAATAATAATATCCAAATGTGAAAGAGCCCACAAGAGAATCATCGTGCCACAATCAATTAAGGGACCAAGAGAAAATAACAGCACCAGACATAGTAGAAGAAGTATACAAAAAAGAGTAACCACCCTGTGCAGAAATGGTGAAATTTGTGCTGAGTCTCAATGAACCCTTCTCTGCATCTATTCTCATTTAAAACAGAGCGGAAAGTGAATCTCTGTGTGTAGAGCCCAACAAGCAAAAATTACTCTTCCAAGTAACCAAAACCATGCTTACCTAAAACTGATTCTAACAAAGATCTAAATTAAATATTAAAGAAAAAAAGTAAAAAATGTCAATGACTGTTTATATTGTTTCACCTGCATGTTTGGCGGGTGTCGTTAGCTGACAGAAATGTGGTTATTGGAGCTAACAACATCCTTTCTCTCTTACAGGTAGAGCTATTGCCCATCCTAGTGCAAAAATAACCTAATAAAAGGTGTTGTTAAAAATAAATGTCAATGACTGATCAGGTAAAAACTGTGCAAAAGGACTTTGTATAAGCCAGATGTAACTTACTGATGTACCGAAAAATATTTACAACCCACTAGAGCTATACTTACAAATAGCCCTAATACCAATTACCAATAATCAGTCAGTTGGCAGTGTAGAAGGTTCAATCATTTATTAAACAAACAACTCTGCCAGAGGAGCCTCTCGCGACCTAACCCCTCGAGGTCCGCCGAGAAGACTGCTGGCACATTATCAACAGATCACATATATACTGTTGCAGTTCGAAACCGTTACCTAAGAAGGAAAAATACAAGTTGGTACAGGTTGGTGCAAAGGAAAGACCATATGTGGTACACAAAGCATCCTTAGTTTAGCTCAGCTCGTTATAGCAAGGTCGAGGAGGGTGACTCCCTTCTGCCAGCGCTAGGAGAGTCCGCACAGCACCTCCCGGAATGTTCTTATCCATCCTATCCCCACCTACAACCATGACAGGCCTAACGGGCAGAAGCAGCAGTTGGCTACATTTGTCGGACTGTTTCTCAAGAGAACGACTCCTGCTAAACATAATGGTAGGTTTCCACTAATGTCGTAAGCAGACTAGGCCACAAAATGGCGCTGGTCAGGGTAATCTATATTGCTCGAAAAGAGGGCAAATGATTAGCATAAGACGTGTATTGATCCTGTAACTACTACGTGTGTGGTTAGTAACACTTGAACATCTTTAACAGACTAACAGATACATCACGCTAATTAATAACTGTTACTATATGTTTTACTAAGCCTGATTCAGATTTCAGTTCCTCATTAAGCAGAGGCTTCTGTGAGAAAACTCCAAATGAATGTTCAACAAGCATTTACAATGCAATGGTCTCGGCATTATTAAAGGTAGAGCTATTGGCATTGCTTTTGACATTTTTTTTTTAAATCATAAATAAATGGCATTGTCATTTACATTGCCACTAACTTAATCGTTAAATAAATGGCATTGTCATTTACAATGCCAATAGCTTAATAGCTCGTAAATGCTTGACCTATTGCATTTACACCCACACAGAGCCACACATACAGAGCCACCCACACATACAGAGCCACCCACTCAGAGCCACAGACACACACACATAGCCACACACATTTGGGTGATTAGCCGCGCTTTTTGAACCTTGATTGATTGAATAATGATTGTTTATATTTCAGTAAACAAACTGTTCTGTCTAACCTGAATAAAAGAACAAAAATACAAACTAATCCCTTTTATGAGAAATAAAGCTTTTGAATCTTAATCAAACCACTCATCATTGACAAAACATTAAATGTTGTTAGCTATCAATGTATTCAGATTGTGCTCCATTCTAACACAGTGGCAAAGATTTGTCGACCAAAAAAGAAATATTCGGAGAAATTGTAGTTCCACTTAGTAAATCTTTAAGTGGAGCTGGTTATAAAATGTTCAAGAGATTTGCACGCTCGCATAACTGTAACTCGCTGTAACTCAGGTACCCTGCTACTGTTGTAAAGCGCTCTGAAGCCTTCGGATCATGTCCACGCTATATAAAAATTGCAAAATTACAAATAAATATCCGGTAGAGCGCCCTGCTTATTCCAACTTGGGCCACATAAACCTGTGGCACTTGACACAAACCGTTTCTCGAATGCTGCTCCCTTCCCTACCTGTACCTGGAACAATCTACATTCACCCTTGCTGCACCTGAAAGTCCACATTCTGTGATCACCGCTTCCCCACACCTGGCACACTTTTGTTTACTATCTCACCGCCACATTCATGTAGTACTGGCCTCCGACCCTCGCTCATGCTAATGTACCTGGCAGCGCCTCTGTTTTAAGCTGTCTTCCTAGCCTGTGGCGTTGAAGAACAAACGTTTCTGCAGATCTAAAAGCCTGGCCACTGTACCTGAAGAATTCCCCTACTGCATGGGACCGCTAAATATTAGCACTGATATCTCCCAGGACATTAGACCCCCACATTACCTGATAAAACCCCTCCCCATATTGTTGCGACCCTCTCCTCCCGCAACTGTAGCCATGACATGGCCCTTCCCTACTGTACCTTATGTCCTACTTTTCTTTTTCAACCCGACACTTTCCTACCTGAAAGACCCCCCATGGCCGCCGTCCAGGGCTGTCCAAAAGCCACGTTTCATGCCAGGAAGGCAGAAACTCCGATCAGTGTCCCCATCGACGCATAGGCAATGCGCACCCAGAGGCGCCGGCTGAGCGCCATAGGGAAGAACAGAGGAAACAGGCAGACCTTCCGAAGCACTTGCTGGCGCTGACAGCTAGGGCACAAAAGGGGGCGGGGTAGTCAGGGACACCGAAGAGGGACTAGGGCGGGCACACAGGGGAAGGGTATGGGCAAAGACACTAAGGACGGACTATAAATATATTGTAAGGGGGAAGAGTTGATGCTAGATACAGAAGAAGGACAAGAGAGGAGACAAAAACTGAAGATGCCCGTTTGTTTTAAAGTGAAGACTGACTATCGCTGTTGGATTGACCCCGAATGGATTTCAGTCCAACTTTAAGTTTCACAAGTGCAGCGCCCCATCTACAGTTCGTTTGAAAAATAAAGCAACGTTTGCGGTTCAGAGGTCCCCTCACACCCCTGGGGCAGTGTAAATACTGCACAAGTGATTGCTAGCCCTTATCCAAAGTATGTTTTGGGCACCGTCACAGAGGACACGGACAGACACGAACAGCGGGAGGCGGCGGGAACAGTGGGTGGGGGATTTTTTGGTTAGTTAACACTTTCCTACACGTTCTTAATAGGAGCAATATTTAATTAAATTATAATTTTTGTTCTCTCAAAAATCCGGGCGACATGGGTTTTTCGAGAGGAGTTAAAGCTTAACGGAATGGCCGACCACTTTTTTATTTCCATGATTGAGACAGTGACACCATTACAAATGGGGCGGAGCTGGAAAATGGACGCAATTCCCGGAACAGAACGGCCACGGCTTGTGCAAGGCTGGTGCAAGAGCTTGTATAGGGCGTGTTCTACGAATGTAAACAGTATTGCGCAGACACTGTAAACATTGACGGGTCAAACCTCCCACAAGTTTACTATATCCATTTAATTAATTTATGTATCCTACCAGCGGACAGACACGAACAGCGGGAGGGGGCGGGAACAGCGGGAGGGAGGACAGCGGGAGCCACAACAGAACGGCCACGGCTTGTGCAAGGCTGGTGCAAGAGCTAGCAAAACTTACCAGCGGGTTGCCTCATGTCCTCTCACGGCCAGACGAGACAAACAATGGCGGACACAAGCTTCCGTTTTTTTTCGGATTTGAGGGCGTGTTCGGTGTTCAAAAGTAGGCGTGGCTAAAAAGTGGAAATAAGAACGTCGAACACACCTCCAAATCCGAAAAGGACGGAGCCTATTTGGAGTGACGGCTCTCTCCTGCAATGGCTGGCCTCCATTTAGGAAGCCAGCCAATGGGAGTGAGCCAAAATTAGAGGCGGGATTAAGAGCCCCTCTAAGAAACATAAGATCTCGCTACTTCCGGTTCTGACGAACCGGATAGTACCTCGACCTAAAAAACGGACCTGACTGTCAGCAAGTATGTCTGGGCAAAACCCAGATGCGGCGTAGTAAATGAACATCCTTCAAATTTTGCACCACAGATGCTGGTTTCAAAATCTCGCTCCTAAATAAAGCAGATGGAAATGTTCAGGCTTAACAATAAAGCGTGTGCCCCCAATTGTGTTGAGGGACAAACATAAATAATACTAATATGGGTGAGTCTGCAAGGCATGGAAAATCTATGATGGCAAGTTTGGGTTGAGTCCACAAACTGTTGTAGTCAGTTAATCCGGAATGTAAGCAGGACCGTACGATCTCTGTTCCTCATATTGCGTCAGGCACCATTGGAACAGGTGGAACTGATGTCCGAGGCATGGGAAAGTTGGGAGCTGGAACACATCTCAATGGTAAAAACTCCTTGGAACAGCCTCCATCTTGCAGTCTTACAGCTGAAAATTTTATAATGCCTGATGGTTCCTAAAACATGCGTTATGCTGGAACCAAGACAAAGCTTTAACATATCAGGTTCAGTAAGATATAATGATCATATCTCAAAAATATGTATGATGTAAATATGCCAGGGTGCTTGACTGCAAACAATTGACATTAAAGAATTGAATTATCAAAAAATGATGTACACCAGAAAAGTGCTTGCATGCAACAGAACAGTGTTTAATCAGAAACGGGTTATGTTAGAAAATCAGTTGTTGTGAAGTCAATTCAAAAATAATAACATTCAAAGGAGGGTAGAGCACATCATATTATTTACAGTGAGCTACATTAGAAAGAACAAGACAAGAATCAAAACATTACAAAAACACTGAATATTTTTAACAGAAATGTATAGTAGTAAGAAAAAGTACGTATCGAAGTTTCAAAAATGTACAAATACATACAAATGATCCCAGGTCTAAAAGGTTAATTTGAAATCACAAGTAAAAAATAAGAGATTAAAATGAGAATGAATGTCCCTTCTTTTTTTGTAATGCCAAAAACAACATACTAAATGAATCTACCAACAAAATCGTAGCTAGACTGAAATGTACAAGATGAAATACATTATATGATGTGTGCTTCACAAATTCAGAGAAGTTTAGAAGGAACAAAAACATTCTAATTTCTAATCAGAGCCCATAGTTCTTCCCAATTCATTGAGTTCCTGTTCATAGGTGTGATCCTTGGTCATTAATTTGGCCTCAGTTTGAAGCAGCAATGATTCCATTGTTCTGCCGTGTTTGTCGCGTCCGGCTACGAAAAGCATTGACCATTTCAAGTCATTTTCAGAATATTGTCTCTCGGAAAAATTTTCCACTAAGGATGCCCCTGCGGTGCACCAGAACCTTAATCTGTGTTGCAGGATGCGTTTTATTATAGGCTGGGTGGATTGGCCTATATAACACTTGTCACATGGGCACCAAATGCAATACACCACATTCTTGGTGTTGCAATTGGAGAATCTCTGATGTTGATTTATGACTCCATAAACTGCAACTTCTTTCACATATGACATTAAATTGCATGCAACACATTTACTGCATCTGTAATTTCTAGTAACACGTTGTAACTTCAAGAGTCCAGTAAGATCTTTTGGCTCCATTTTCCTGACTGTCCTTACAAGATGTTCCCTCAGGTTTCTAGCCCTTTTTAAATGAAAACAGTGGTTTACGGATCTTAAAAGGGGTTATCATCTTCATATTGGTTGAAATTACTTTTTGTTAGCTTATAAATCAGATTGGAAAAAGTCAGCACACAGGTAAAGGAAATACTTGTATCTTTAGCCCTAGGAGCAAGAGAGACTCTCTTGGTGTAAACCACACTCTCTTTAGGCTCTTTAGGAAATGTTTAACAAGTTTCCTTGGATATCCTTGTTCAATCAATTTTAACAAAGGATCATGCCATTTTGAAAATAGTCTTACTTGCAGCTGCAATTTCTGCGAATATGCAGAATTTGCCAATAAGGTAAATTGTCTTTTAAAGACTTTGGGTGACTGCTGGTATAGTGGAGCAAAGTATTAGTATCTGTTGGCTTAGTGTAGAAACTAATTTAAATGCAGCCTTCACATATGGCAACCCAGAAATCAAGGAAGTCCGATCTTTCCTTACTATATGTCATTGTGAAGTGTAAATCTGGATTCGATGATTAAGCCACTCAGAAAACTCCATCAGGCAGCTAGAAGGTCCTTGCCAGACACAAAAAGAGATAATCAATATACCAATGCCAGCCTTTATCCATTTTCTTTGAAGTAGGCCATACAAATATTTGCTATTTCTCGGGCAAAAGGACTCCCCATGGCCACTGCTTTGACCTGTAGATATAGCTGTCCTTATGTGCAAAGACTTTCTTTTTTAAAGTTGTGGAACAGAGACATTACCAAGACCCCAATACAATGGGGCGGGTGATGGTCGAGAATGACTCATTGATTCATTTATGACATAGTCCAAGAGTGCAGTACTAGGGTATATTTGAACAGATCCTATGTTGCCTTGAATAACTGCATATTGAGGGCTATTCTAAATTAATTGAGAGAAATGTTCTTGAAGTTTCTGGGTATTAAGTTACAGGAGGAAGACCCATGATGAGATAAGGACCTACTACCTTTGCATTTTAACTTAACCCCAGGTTTGGTGAGAAGGAGCATCTCTGGTCCTAAGCACCTTATTTAGAGTTTGGTGGCTGCCGATGGGCTGTTTGTTTACCTGTAAACCATACTGGAGGTACAGCCATCCTATTTATGTACAGGGGTATGGCATATGAAAGTCCACCATCCATTTGCAACATTTTCTTTACTGTTGACACCAGTATACCCTAAATACGATGTAAAGATAGACAGAAAGTCACTAAGTAAGTATTTATTATGCATGATTAATTAAAACCGTTGCATTCATACCATTAGAGGCTGATTTAAAAAAGAATAGCATTAGATAAAACTGTTAAAAAATAGATACAAGATAAAAAACCTTTGTTTTAGAATATAAAGACGTACAATTAGTCCAATTGTGCTAGCACTGCTGGCTCAGGTTTACAGGCCTGTTTGAAGTTAATAATTAAGCTGGATAATTTGAAACCGATGGAGTGGTCCAGTTCAGTGTCTACTGTAGTTTTTAGTGTGTCTCTACTGTGAAGAGCAAGAGTTTTTCAGTCTCAGTGCTATCAGAATCACAACATTTCGTTAGGCAACAGTTTAGCTGCAATATGTAGGTATTAAAACAGCATCACTGCCTGCCTGCAGGACCTTACTCCATGCAACTTAAATAGTGGTTTTAACAGACTTTTCCGTATGTCATCTAGCTTCTTACATATGGATATAATATGAATCAAAGTCTCAGTGTCATTCGCACACAAACGGCAAGAGTGAACGGACCCTCTTCTTTCCCATTGTGGCATAAACGAGTTGATCGGGCAGACACCCAGCCGTAGCCTTAAAAATGTTTCTTTGGTCACCAGCTTGGTTCCAACCTTGAGGTAGGGCTGAGGTTTAAGAACTTCATAGTTGTTAAGCACGATCCAGTTATGAGCTCTCTTGGATACCGATTTCTTGTCCTCGATAGCCAATATGATCTTAGTTGATTTTGTTACTATTTGTTTGAAGACCGGATGGCTTATTGAAGCATTCCAAGCGTCTGCCAGACCGAGGGCCTGCAGTGAGTTCTGAAGGTAGCTGGCAATTTTCCTGTGCAGGACAGCTGTAGCCAAAGTTGACTGTTCAAGGACCCTGTCTCCCCAGCTCTAATTTTGTGCCAACTCTTTAAGAAAGCTCCCTGCCTTTCTATTTCCTATTTCTGGCTTCCAAATTCCAGCCTTATTTGAGCTGGTGAGACGTACTTTTGGAGCTGGAATATTGCCCGATAGGAGGTAGCGATTATGCTGTCAAGAGTGGCAGCATCTCTTCCTGTCATGGATTCGCTCCCGTAGGTGATGACTGGCTGTAGTTTTGCTCGTAGGACTTTTAAAAGGGGGTCTAAAGTTAAATCTGGCAGCAGTTTCTTCAGGGGCTTTAATGCCAAGCAGGACTCCCTTCCTTCGTAAGGCTTCAAGCTGTTGTTTAAAATAATTGTTTTTATCTAAAAGTACGCCCAAATATTTGTAGGAAGTTACTTGGTCCATGCGTTTGCCTTCCATGTACCAACTGGGATTTGGCTTCCTTTGGCGGTTTACACTCATAACTTTTGATTTTTTTAAATGTATTTTTAATGCATTCCGATGAGAGAAATTATGGGTGGCATCTAAAAGGTGCTGAAGTCCTATTGGTGTTCTGCTAATCAGCACTCGTCGTCAGCGTGAAGTACGTTTGTCAGTACCATGGTGCCTAGCTTCGGGGAGTGTGAGGAGCAGGCATCCAGTTCTGCCGGCAAGCCCGCCAGTAAGAGGCCAAAGAGTATAGGAGCTAGGACACATCCTTGCTTAAAGCCCTTTCTTGTGGTAATTCTTTTTTAGAGATGTCTTCCAGCGCCTAGTTTGATTCTGACCCATGTGTCGGTGTGCAGCTATATAAGTAGGTCTAGGAGGGTTAACGGTATTCCCCATTCTTTCGGCTTTGACCAGAGTTTGGATCGATCTACGTGGTCAAAGGTTGCTGAATAGTCAATGAAGCAAAGATACAAGGGGTGTTTGGCTTGCTTCGCTGCATCCATGAGCATGGTTAAGGCCATAATGTTAGTTATAGTTACTTGCCCTTTACGAAAACCTGTTTGAGTCGTTGGTATATTGCTATTTCTTGTGGACCAGGCGACCGGATCATTAAGTAAAATACCTGCGTAGTATTTGGCCTCAGGGTCAATCAAGGCTATCAGGTGATAGTTGTTTAGATCGGATCTCGCCCTTTGCTTGAATATAGGACTGATAATAGATCCTCGCCATGACTCTGGGACTTCTGTTCTCATGGTGTGCCCTATTACTGGGACTAGTGTATAGCTCCAGAAGTTATGGTCCTGGTTGTATAGCAACGGTGGTATGCCATTCGGTCCCGGTGCACCTGCTTGTTTGCCTCTAAAAATTTGTTTGCGTATATCTTCGTTCAGCGTTGTTTTTTGAACATCTTCTAGATGTATTGGGCAGTCATGGCTTGATGGAGAAGCTACCTCAGGCTGTGATCGGTTTGATGGTTCTGTGCCCACGTCATATTGGAGCTTTTGGTTTCTTCCCTTCCTAAAGGCGTTTTTGTGACAGCATGGCTCAGGAGGCCTTTGGGGATGGCTGTTTCTGGTACTTGATCATTGAAATGTTTAGATAAGTAGTCTACCCAGGGGACTTCAGTGATGTTGGAAGTAATGCCTTGGTGATTGGGATGCTGCAATCTGTTGACTGTTTGCCAGAATTTAGCACAGTTTTTCAGGTGTGCATCAAACTTAAGTTTCGCCCAAAGTTCGTAATCTTTTACTCTTTTCTTCTCCCATCTCCTTCGTTTTAGTAAGGCCCTTAGCTCACGGAGTGTACATTGCAATTTCCGATTGTTTGGGGATTTGCGTAGTTGCTTAAAAGTTTGATTTATAGTTTGTTTTAGTTTTTCAGAGACAGGACTATTTTGTGCGTAATTTGAAGCGGTTGCCACTTTCCCTTGTTTCTGGCCGTTGCGCTGTGAGGTTTTGTTTCCTAGAGTTTTGACAAATATTTCCCAGCTTTCTATTGGATGGGTTGGGTTGACTTGCCCTTGGTTGTATAGAGTTTGGGCGTCAGCTGCTATTGTGTCTATATTATTGGAGTTGCACCTTATTCTTCTTAGGTCGGACAATTCCTCCAGCAAGATGGAGTTGCTGGTTTTCGGGATTTGACAGGCTCCTGTTAGAAGATTCAACTCTTGTGGAGAGTGGTCACTAAAATCGCTGTTACCGATCTTGAAGGTATCTACTTTGTTAAACAGGTTCAGTGTCATAAAGGTGAAGTCTATATATGATGATGTTGGAGTGGAGTGGTATGTAGCTGCTGGTGGGGTATCGTCTCTAAACCGTCCATTCAGGACATCTCAAATTTAGATGTTCTAGGCCCCTAAGTAAGGACATTGCTACGCTTGGCAGTTTTGTGTACTGTGTTTGACATTGTGTTGGAATTCCCCATGCTCTTGAGAGGTCCTGCGTTAAATCTTCTTCCTTGGTAGACCCTAGAAGGTGCATGTTAAAATCACCATTAGTCTCTGTAGCTCCTGTAACAGTTCTTTCGCTGCTTTTGATTTTTGTTTCGGATTAACATAAACGTTTATTATTATGATTTCCTGCTTAAGGTGATTTTGTGTGAGAGTTATCTTTGTTCCTTGGATGCTACTTGGTGGAGTTAGGTGTATGGTTACTGGGAGAAGCTCTCCTATTTTTGTTATTGAGGCAGAAAACTGCAAGCCCCCCGAGCGGCGACCCAAAGCTGACATTTTTGCTGCCAGCACCGAATAAGTGGCGTAGCCTTGCAGGTCTAGGGGTTTATCTTCCCAGGTTTCTTGAAGCAGGATGATATCAAAAGTAGTCAGATAGTTTATGAACTCTTGATCGTGCATCTTTGAGGCTAGGCCATTAACGTTCCAGACACATACGGCTATTCTGTCGCATTCTGTATGTGTAGACTGTACTGAGTCTGTCGCCTGTCATTGTGGGCATACCGGTACTATTTGCTGATGTGTGTTAGTCGAGTTGTTAAACGTTGAAATGAACAGTGAGTCTGGGGGAGCTTGAGTCGTTTGCAGAGCTATTTCCAAGTTTGCATTGATTGTACTACCTAGTGTACTACTTCTTGCTCCTCTCAAGACTGAAAAAGTTGTCTGTCTTGAGTTGGTTGTATCTGCTTTAAAGCCTTAACCGCAGCGGTTTTTCCACCGCGTTGCGGGCGTTCTATTGAGTGGGTGGGGCTGCGTCGGCCGTTGGCCGACGGCAGCATCCGCGAGCTAGTGCTCCCGTCGGCCAACGGCCGATGGGAGCACAGAACGGGTTAAGGAAGGGAGCTGGGTATAAGGGTTTAGGGATAGATTCCAGGCCTATCCCCCAGTTTGTAAAACTTGCCCTTTCCCGTAGGATTCTGACTGCAACCTCTGCGGTTCGTCATGTTGTTCTTGTTGCTTCTGTACTCTCTGTGTTGTTAGAAGGTAGGAATTCCACTGACAGTAAGTCGAAGGTTTGAATATAGATAGTCACTACTCCATCCACCATATTTAAAGTATACTTTTCATTGACTGAAACATTGTGCTTCATCCTCCAATCCTATGTTGGTGGAAAAGGGCTTTAATAGCAAAACCCTACTTTAGCAATATATCTGAGCTACTTCAAACCCTGAGACCCTATTTAACACTGATGGATGAACAGCAATACAATGCACAACAACATAGAAGGTAAGTACAACTTTTAAAACTATTTTAAATGCACCATGGTAATTAGCAATGTCACTAACATTTATGTTTATGTACTCCAAAGCATATCCAACATTAGGTTTTCCATGCCTACCTGTTTGACCACATGCCTCACACTAAAAAAAGCATAGTACATTATATATGAAGCAAGACTAGGATAAAACAAGCAGATCATAATAATTTGTGCAATAAAAAACCCGGAGGTAAAAAAGGGAAGTAAAGCAGCACATAGCAATTAAAAATCATAGATAATTTCAAAGTTACAGTAATTCATTAATGTATAAATATGTTGATATACACAAAAATGCTGCAGCTCATGGATCTTGAGCAACATAACAAGGACCTCTATGCAAAACATCTAGTTATATCTTAACAGGCCAGACCTGTGGCCAAAACCTAAAGTGCACAGTACAGCATTTTATCTAATCCCATTCTGTAGCTAAGAATGCTTATTTCATATTTGGGGATAGATATTTGGCTCAGCTACAGGAATTTAGGTATTCATCTGATCTAACATACTGCCCCATACTCTTTCTCCTAATTTACATCTCCTAGGATTCTTAAGGATATAGAGGGTGGAATCAAGATGTCAGATTGGAGAAGTCTTGCACTCCACATTTCAAAGGGCGGGGGCTCTCTCTTCAGCCAGGTTGATGCAATGCATAACCGGGTCACTGCGATTGCCACAAAGATCACATACATTGCTTTTCTCACAGTCCAGCTGGTCAGTGACTCATCCAACAGACCTAGCAGCATCATTAAGGGTGTAAGGGTGACAGATGAACCTATAATATCTTTCAGGAATTGTTCCATGCCCCCTATTAACTGCTTTCATTTTGGACACATGAAAAACACATGAAGCATTTCCGCCTGTTCAGCCCCACACCGAGTGCATTTACCATAAGCTGCCCCTCCCCATTTCGATATTTTTGCTGGGATGCAATATAAATTAAAGATTGTTTTATAATGTTGTGCCTTCAGATTAGATGAGATTAAAATCTTCTCCCTCATCCCAATGGATTCCTGTAGTATTTCTCTGTTGTGATTCAATCTTAAATTCCATTTACGATTCTGGATCTCCAAATCATCCGTCAGAGATTCTAAAGCCAATGATGTAGAACACCAATTCTAACTCTCCGCCTGATGTCCTCAATTAAGGTATTCTTAGACATTGTAGCGATACTATTTTTCTTTCTACACAGCAAGTCTCGGATGTGTAAAAACTCAGAAAACAAACTAATCTCATTGTCAGTGTAAAGGTCTCCTAATGTGCTTATCCTCTTTTGTCTCCATCTTTCCATAACTGTATCACAGAAAATGGGGGGTAGCAATAGTGAAACAGATGTATGTGTAATGTAGCATATTTTACGAAGTTGTAGGCATCTCCTAACCTGCTTCCACACTTTATAAGCAGCTACCAGTACCTTGAATCGAGTCTCTTTATAAAAACTAGGTTGCAGGTTCTTCAACAAATACCTATGTGCCAATTAGCATTTGGTATATAGACAGAGGTTCTGCAGCATCAATATTGCCCTACCCTGTTAATAAAATTAGCATGTCCTGTAGAAGACAGGCCACGTAATAAAATCTAAAATTAGGTATTGCCCACCCCCGATTTCTGGGTAAAGTCATGAATTACATAGTTTTTCTAGGTTTCTTCCGACTCCAAATAAAGCTAGCACAGAGCGATTGTGATTTTTGCAGTTGGCTTTTATTGAGAAGTACTTTAGGCAGGACACTCATATTTAAAACATTGCACCTTCCAGTTAGTAAAAGATGAGCATTCAATTCTATTGAGCTCGCTTTTAATTTTACAGAGGTGAGGGGACCAATTTGCTACTACCAATTGATCCAAAGAAGGTATGATTTTAATCCCTAAATATACTGCTTCCTCAGCATTCCTTATATCATCAAAAATGGCCTGATTAGTACAGATAATCTGGATTTTGGCAGCATTTAATTTATAGCCCGAAAGTAGCCCAAACTGTTGAGCCACCTGCTCAATTTCCAGCATTGCCACTGCCGGTAATGAAGTAACGATGGCAACATCGTCTGCTTATGCAAACACCCAATATTCTTCCTATCCCTGGAGAGCAGATTTCATATATACATTGGGTTCAAGAATAGTTAGAAATTGGTCTATATGCAGAGCAACCAATTTATAGGAGTGATAGGGGGAAATTGGGTAAGGCCGCCCCTCACTCAACCAAGTCTCAACAAAAAAAGGGCCTCACCCTACTGACACCTACATAGAAGGACCCATTATGAGGATTTGATAACACATTTTTCTAAATCCCCTAGATGTGTTGTATAACACTAAACTCTTAGGTCACGTGTGCATTTTTTATTTACTTTAAAAAAGTCAAACAGGGTCTAATATCACTATTACAATTTAAGTGATCACAGAGAGAGTACCTCACTGTAGCAGCACCCCAGGGGGTTCCTGGCTAGCAAATGCCAGTTTACCCACTTCTCAACATCGGCCACTCTCCCTTTGTTGTGTGTAAAGAAAAAGAAAAACCATGTACCCTTTCTCTCAAATAATAATCGTGTGGTGAGAAAATAGTGAACAGAACCAATGTGTCCACTATTCACAGACTGTGTATGCGTACCCAGAACCCATGTGAAAACCAGTGCAATTGGTTCTCACTGTTAAAATGTGGTAAGGCTTGCTGGCTGTCCAACTTTATTCCAATGCTGCAAGACCTCCCAATTAAAAATGGTTACCAATATACCATGATTATTTTCTTGTCGCCAACATGTTTCATTGCTACTTATTCCAGCAACTTCATCAGGGCAGTGTGGGGTTCCGTATTCTCAATCTTCACTCTCATGAATTTACAAGACCTGCATTGACGTTAAAAACAAGAACCAGTAGTGAATATACATAAGCCCTCTCCAAAGGGCTTGATTGCAACCGTGATATAGACTATTCAACCAGCACATTCAATATTACCTGATGGTTGCCAGTTACTGCATACCTACAACCATCAAAACGCTGGACCTCGTGTCACTATATCACTTGTCCTCCAGTGGCTCATTCAGTGTCTGGCCCCCTGTGGAATAGATCAAAATACAATCCGTAAAGCAGACCACAACCTGGAGGATGCGCACTCGCACATGTGTACAATTCCCACGTAACATGATTCCCCTTCACCAATAACAATGCGCTTCCTTACTCATGTCTATCAGCGTCTCACACCAACCGTTGTTGCAGATACCCGTGCTTCTATCACACTGTCAGGCGTTTGTTAAAAAAGGCCAGCTCAACATACAGTCTGAGTATCCAGTATACATGTCCCAGGGCCGGCCCTAGGCATGTGCAAAGTGTGCACCTGCACAGGGCCGCCAAACCCCAGGGGCCGCCACGACGAGGATCGGATCGGAAGGATCACTGTGGTGATTAGTGCGCTTTACAGATACTGTTTGACTGAGGCACCGTTTTTGACAGCTGGCAGGGTTTTGTCCTGACTGCTTGTGCAGAAGCCCCCAGAGGGCCTGCGTGCCACCCCCGGCGCGGCCCCTGACTCCAGGTGCTGCTCCATGACGCAGAGGATTCCTTGAACCCCGGACTTGCTGTTTGGCCCCAAACACCCTCCAGGCGCTGCCCCGGGCCCGACCTGGCTTCTTGGCACTCAGGCAGGTGGCGTGTCTCCTCTCGTGCCAGGGACAGCCCCGCGTTGTACACAAACACCCAGACGGATACTTTTGCGCACGGCACGCAGCGCGTGTTGACCACAGCGCAGGCTGCCCGGAGGTCGGCGGGTTTGTTGTGCGCCCAGAGGCCGCGTCACAGCGGGCCTCGGCCGATGGTTACACCTGCCACCGGGGGAGGTTTACACCCAACAAGCAGAACTTCGAGGAGTCAACAGGCCCATGACCCTCGAAATATGAAACAAACAGAAAGTTTGTCCGAACTTGTGATGCCGGAGGGCTCGCCGCCTCCCGGGCAGAGAGTGCCTCGAAGCATGCGTTCTTGCGCCCAGGCGCTGCGAGGGAAGGGTTTGGCCTGGTCCTCTTCCCACATGCACACCTGCTCAGATTGTCCTACAAACACTGTGCACAATGGCAAATATTTAATTTAGGATAACAAGGAACCAACCGGCAACCGTCCCTGAGGAGAGGGCGGGCAGGACACCAGACCTCCACAGAAAGACAGAAAGGACACACTGACAGTCAGGCCCGGCTCTAAAGGGCGGGCAGGACACCAGACCTCCACAGAAAGATGGACAGGATACACTGACAGGCAGGCCCGTCTGGCGGCCCACAGGCAGGATTTGGCGGCCTCCGGGGGTTCTGGACTTTGAGTCTGTTCTTGACCTCTTTATCCAGGGGTTGTCTCTACTTAGTTTGGACGTAGGCACCTGTAATGGGAGACAGAGTCCGTTCTGACGATCTGGAGTGGACAATCTCACCTGAGAATAACATTCCCTATAGAGTCGTTTTCTTGTGGTAAGAGTGATTTGCAAACAGGCTTGAGGTTGTTCAGCGTCAAGCACACTTTTATTTTTTGTGGATAGAGGAAGCCATGATATTTGGTAATCAACTTTAGAATCTTTGGACCCTAAGTCCTCTTCCTGAGAGTCCTCTGACTCAATTTATCTTCATTAGAAACGGTAGAACAGGAGTTCCTTTGCTTTTGTTTTGATCTCCTAAGACCTAGCCAGAAAATAATGCTTTTAAATTCTCCAGGGGATCCTCAGACCCTCTATTTGTCTTTCCCTTAGCATTGGTAAAGGGTACGACTTCATTTTAAAACTGGATTCTATCTATCAATACATACACTATCCTCATAACCATTGGCAAATTCTGTCATTTCTCTGAGGAGGTTTAACCCCTTCAGTGCTAATGACAAGGGTAACTCGTCATGGAGTTTCCATTGATTTCAATGGAAAGTCAATGGACCCACTCCCACACCCCTTAGCAGCCAAGTGGTTAAAGGGATTAAGCACCACATATAGAGCTTGTTGCACTTGATTGTGGACGGTGGCATTAACCATCTGGTGCATACTATCACCCAAGATAAAGGTAGCCAGGTAGCCATCGAACCCTTTGAATCTGGTTCTCGTATTGAACAGGGTACAGTGGTTATAAGTGAAGGAAGGCTTTATGGAATGCCTGTTTCACCCTGCTCAATAAATGACCTAACAGCCTAATTAATAACCCAATAGTGATAGAGGGGGGCAGTTTTGAAAGAAGTGCTCACTAATTGGGGCGCTTGTGAAGTGGCCCAGGGCACAGTCCGCAGTGCGTCATTCACATAAATTGGAAAGGGTAGGGCTGGCACACAGTGCAGTGGGTGGGAATATTCTCAGTACTCCTTTTGCCTCAGCGAATTTGGCTTCCTAATTATATAGTGCAAGCTGGGGTAGTGGGCTTTGGATGAGATTGGCAGCTCCTATTTCCAGGATTATCAGCACGCAGCAGGTGTGTTGTAGTCGACGTGTTGCCTCTTTATGGCGCAGGAGGGACACCATTGAGCTGCTCCTAAAGGGACACTACAGGCACCAGTCATTGTAAAAATGAAAGGCGCCTTCAGCCACGATAACAAACAAGTGCACAGCAGGCTTGTTTTATAAAGTTATCGAGAGATGAATTTCGGGTAGGAGCTACCATTAATTATAACAAACGTACTGAGTCTTACTGCCTGACATATTCTATTTGTACTTAGAAACCAACTGAAGCCAAATCAGGCGACAGATCGCTATTCAGCCACACAAAATGTACCTTGGGATGATACCTGGCTCAGTTTACATATTTAAGGCAAATAACATATTACAGCAGCGCACAGGGTGTTATTGTCGTCCCGCCATGGTTAAAACATAGGTAGTTTGAATGCGTGTGTGTCACAGTCCCTCATGTCGTGTGTCACACTCACAATGCCCTCCTCCTCCTAAATTGTATCGTTCTGAGACGAATTCGGAAGGGTAGGAGCAGCCGCAGGTACTGGTCAATCATCTAACGACTTTTCTGGACGTATTATTAAAACACCTTCCTGAGCTCCGCCCCGTCCGGACCCCCTCTTTCGGGGCCCCCACTTACACTCCCTGCACAGGGCCACCATGAGCCTAGAGCCGGCCCTGCATGTCCTGTGCCTGCCCCGCATGCTAACGACCCTCAATACACACAATCCTACCGGTGAGAGTTCCTCCGGCGCATATGGAGCTCCCTCGCTATACCCGTACCGCCGCAGGATTATACTGATACTCAAGCCACGCCCACCGGGCAACGCGGAGCGTGCAGTGTCAACACGGCAAGTAGGGACCATTTTGGATCGGGTTGCTGTTCATAGTCGATCCAAACTCGATAAAGTTTATTTAAAACACATCTCCTGTATAACAACGGCACCGGCGCCTAGGAACATATTTTTTCTTTTATTGTTATCAATATCACCTACTGTGGGTCAAGTATAAAACCAAAAAGCTTTGACAAATAATTTTGCATATTTTGCTGCCAACTCGTCCCCAAGGTAAAATTTTTCTCAAAAAGACATCTTATTATAAAAAATCCTAATATAAAAAATCCAGCCATATGAAATACTAAGGGGCGTTTTTTTTTTTTTGAGGGGCTGGAGGAAAAGATAAGTTGAAATTCCCTCAACTCGGCCTTATTGCTACCTCGAATAGTGCCCATGAATGAAAATCGGACCTGCTTCCAAATCTCTACTGTGCCGATAGCACACGACACAAGATGCAAAGGCACCATATATTCGATTCAGAACACTCGAGTACAAACTTACACCGCGCCCAGCAACATTTAAACCCTCAAGTGGGGGGGTACATGTATAACTGGAAAGGAGGATGATCATTCCCCAATCATGTACCAGGCATATTTCATGTTCAAGGTTATATAGCAACACGGAAGGAACAGGACAAATTACCAACCACATTTCTCGTCAAAGTGGACCCACACAGGGCAAACATCACCCATATCAAGTATGGTAGAAAAGTCAGTTGTTGTAATGATGGTGCACCAACAGCCCTTATGACTCCAAAGGTCAAGCGAGAATTAAAAATAAACTAAAACCAAGGGGGGTGCATATGAAAAAGTCAACCATCACTTTTTATATCCTTGTACTGGGTCCCAGTCCTCTTAACGTTTGCTCACTTTATTCCATTCAATACATTCATTGAGTCCCTCCTGATCCGCTTTTTCTGAAAAGATCCATTTGGCCTCTTTTTGTGCTAGAATTGCTTCTGCGTTGTATGTGTCACCCACCACTTTCTCTAGGACAGTCCATTTCAGATCTCTGTGGTCATGTCCCTTCTCAGTGAAGTGTTGCACTAGGCGAGTAGTGAGTTTTTTTGCCTTAATTGTGCTGAGGTGTTCTTGTATGCGGATTTTGATCTTGTGAGAGGTAAGTCCAATATAGTACAGACCGCAACTGCACATCAACATGTAAATCACATGTGATGTATTGCAGTTACTAAAGTGATTAAAAACCACGTTCTTCCATCATGTAGTACAACACTTTTGGTGGCTGCTGTCAAACCACAGACCGAGCAACTTCCGCAACGGATAGTGTCCTGTTGGCAGAGTGCTTGTTTGTGTCATTGCTGGAGTACGAGTATGAACCAGTTTGTCTCTTAGATTCGGTGCCCTTTTAAATGCAAAGCGTGGAACTGGCATCTTACTCGTTGCTGTGTCCAAAATGGCCCAATGTTTCCTTAAGACCTGTCTCATTTTGGTAGATAAGGGGTCAAAGGTGGTCACAATTGGGAAACAAGCTTGTCTGTCCCTTATATTTCTCTACAATAGAGCTTCCCGTGGGGTGTTCAGCGCTCGTTTGCGGACTTGTTTGGTGACCTTCATGGGGTAGTCACTTTCTCTTAGTTTCGTCACCAACCCCTCAGACTGTTCCAAAAAAACATTCGTAGTGGAACACTTCCGCCTGTACCGAAAAAATTGGCCCACCGGGAGGTTATCCCTTAGTGCCCTGGGATGGAATGAGTGGTAATGGAGGAGCGAATTTCTATCGGTATTTTTATGATGGACATTGGTGGCCAGTTTATGGTCCACAACGAGATATCAACATCAAGGTATACTGTTGAAGTATTACTAATGGTCCAAGTGAACCTCAAACTATAGTCCACCTGGTTCAACCACTGCAAGAATGTCATCTGCAGGTCCCCTGTACCTGTCCAGATACAGAGGACATCATCTGTATACCTCTTCCATAAAGATATATTTCTCAGATACGGGTTGGTGGGGTGATGGATCACATTCTCCTCAAACTGGGCTACATAAATGCAGGCCAGACTTGGGGCAAATGTGGCCCCTATTGATGTCCCCGACTCAAACAAATTTTTTGTGAGTGCCAACTCGATGCATTGCATCACAAAGGTCTGGGGCGTGTCATAAAACCATTCAAGATCCTCCAGGGCAGGCGCTGCTGCCACCAGCGTGGCATCCTGGGGGAAACTGGTATATAGTGACTCAATTCAATTTCAAAACTTTATTCGGAACATGTAAATCATGTCCATAAAAGTACATACAACAATACAAATAAAAGAAAATACACTTGGTCAATCGCAATCAGCTACTAATACGGTAAGATACATATAACAAGCAAATAACACATTTAAAAATTTTCCAATAAATATGATAGAGTAAAAATATTGATAAATATATTTAAAAAATCATGCTTTTCCTATAGCTGATGGCCCTGAGTAAAAAGCTAGCCGTGTAAAAACAGATGTCAGGGTGATGCAAGTTAAAAAGTAATTTCATTGCCGCTTTAACAGTTCTTGCTCCAAATTTAATAAGTAGAGGTTTTAAAAAGAATTTACGACATTCGCTATACAGGTTGCATATAAACAAAAAGTGCTCTGTGCTTTGTTCTGAAAAATTGTCGCACCGACATGGACCAGTAGGGCGCTTCTTAATCTCAGGGAATGCAACCAATAGGTGGACCGTACCCATCCTCATCCTGGTGAGAACAAACCGATGTTGCCCTTTAGTCACCTGGGCGAGGTAAGGGTGTAGGCCCACAGATTCATTCAAATGGTTATAACGTATACAAGTAGAAAGTTTAAGATCATCCGTAGCTCGTCTTTCTGCACAATGATTTAAAAAAGTTAATTTCAGACTCTCCTTGGAGAGATCCGAGGCAGAACAGTGATCTAATGTAACGTTAAGCCCAAATACACTAGAGAAAG
Organism: Lissotriton helveticus; assembly: GCF_964261635.1. Taxonomy (NCBI): domain Eukaryota; kingdom Metazoa; phylum Chordata; class Amphibia; order Caudata; family Salamandridae; genus Lissotriton; species Lissotriton helveticus. The sequence goes on from NC_136070.1 coordinate 811,474,090, forward strand.
AATCAATTGTGTACTTAATCCATGGGATTCTAAGAAAATAGTCTAGGCGTAAACAATCCTCAATAATGGCCCTGTTAAATGAGGTTTCGTCTTTCATCCAGACTGAACGCCACAACATCAAAGGTCTCAACAATAATAGATCATTTATATGATGTAGTCCTAGTTCTTTGTGGACCAAACTATTAGCAGTAGAAGTCGGGAGACACAACAACTTTTTCAGAAACATATTCTCTTCAACCTGGAGGGATTCGACCCTGGATACCCCCCATACCCCTGCTCCGTAGAGGGCAGCCGAAAGACACCTGGCTTCAAAAATCTTGAGCATTTCTTTAGGCCTTCTACTACCTAACTTACTTGCGAATGCAAATATTCCATTGGCGCTCCTAATCATTTTGTCGCGCACCACCTTGTGCTCGACGTCCCAGCGACCATTTTTGGAAAAATTAACTCCCAGGTAGCAGAAGTTTTCCACAGACTGCACCACTTGGCCGTCAATGAGGTACCTATAGGGTTTTTTAATTTTTACCTTGCTAGCTCCGCACTCCATCACAAATGTTTTGCTTTTATTAATGACCAACTTTCTTTTCTCAATAAAGGCCACAAATTTATCAATCAAAAGCTGTAGACCCCGGGGAGTCCTAGAGAGCAGCACAGCGTCGTCCGCATAGAGTAACACAGGGATGGTACTTGTGTTTACTCTAGGTGCGTCGGCTGGCGCCCTCTGTAAAACCGAGTCTATTTCGTTAATGAACAGAGTGAAGAGCAGGGGTGCCAATACACACCCTTGTCTGATACCTCTCCTGACCTTGAATTTGTCTGTGCATTCGCCCGAGGGCCCATACCGGACACACGAGCTAAGCCTCTCATATAAACGGGCCAGAAAATATATGATTTCCCTCGGTGCTCCCATTTCTAACAAGGTGGTCCATAATATGGCGTGATCCACTAGATCAAAAGCACTGCTCAAATCAGCGAAACAGAGGTAAAGTGAACCCTTTTTCGCACGGGTATATTTCCCAATCAGTAGCTCCAGATTTAAGCATTGTTCAATGCAACCCCTCCCTTTCCTGAACCCATATTGGCAGTCTGTCATTATTTTATTAGACTCAGCCCATTCTTCCAATCGAACGAGGAGTACACGACTCATAATCTTAACCGACGAATCCAACAGCGAGATTGGCCGGTAGTTTTTGGCGTTTCCTCGGTCCCCTTTTTTATGAATTGGAACTATTATGGATTCGGACCAGGTACACGGAATAGTATAGCGAACAGCGGCATTAAAAACTTTGGCTAGTACTGGCCCCCAAGTCTCGGGCGCAAATTTATATACATCAACTGGGACACCGTCGGGTCCCTGGGCCTTACCGCCCTTGCTAGCCCTGATACTACTTAGGACCTCCTGTAAGGTGATATCTAAATTAAGTACTGGCCAAGAGCAACTTTCTGGCAACGTTACCATGTCAGGATTAAAAATGGCAGAAAAATGCTGTACCCATGACTCCTTACCCACGTTTGAGGTTAGCGTGGGAAGTTTATCATCTCTAAGAAAAGGGCTATTTACTGCTGCCCAAAAAAGCGTACAGTTATTCGATACAGCCGCCAGATCAAATCGCTCCCAAGCTTCCTCACGTAATTCTGCTTTCCGTTGCCTAAGAGCTAAATTATAATCAGATCTAAGCTTAACTACAACTGTTTTATCTCTAGGTTTTGTGGATAATGCTTTTTTTAATGTTTTCAGTGCCACAGTGCATGCGTTATCAAACCATCCCCTGGCCTTGTAGCTAGAATTTCCAGCAGACCTAGTAAACTTACTGCTAATAAAAACATTGATTTTTGTAAAATGGGAGATACAGGCCATCATATTTGAATTCTCATCAGTAATAGAAATAATATCATTTAAACAACAGGAGATAATGCAATTTGAGGTTACTTCAGCCTTATCCCCTGCCCACCTTATTCTGAATCCATTCGGCCTATGTACTTCAATGTTTGTAATAGCACTACTATCTGGAATTATACAAGCTTTCCAAAACCTTGTTTCAATAACAAGACAGTTGTGGTCACTAACCATATGATCTACAACCTTGACATCGGAACTAAAATCAGCTAATTCGGAAGACATGCAAATAAAATCGATCACAGTGTTCGCCCCTCGCCCTACAAAGGTTGGCAAACTAACGCCCTTCCCATCCTGTTCAATCTCTAAAATCTCTAAGTCATAAGCGAATAGGAAAGAGTTCAGAGTTTCACCATATGTATTATGTTTGAAGTGCATAACTGGCTCTCCAACACGATTCAAATTACCACACAACCTTTGATTAGAGAGAGGGCAAACAGAAGTATTAAAATCACCAACATATATGTATTCAAAATCCGTATTGGAGGTTTTCATCAGTTGTTTGATTGCGACATCAAGTTCTACAATAACCGTATATCTACTGGCATCAAAAACGTTATTATACATATTAATCAACAAAATGTTTTTACCTGCCTCATCCGCTAACCATAGTAATTGAGAATTATTGCCCACTATAATATATTCCTTCACCCTGATACGCATTTTCACAGAAATCAGAGTTAGCAACCCTCCTTTGGCCCTCCCTGAAGTAGTTGCCACTGCTGGTAACTCATAGGCTACAAACCCGTCAAGCCCCTGGAAATTTAAACACCAGGTCTCCTGTAAGCATAAGATATCAAATGTTCTAATTAGTTCTAACCACCCTGGTACATTTAATTTGGAAACCAGTCCTGCTATATTCCAACTGGCAATAAAGCAAGTTGTTGATGATGCCCCCACTAGGGTATTGCGGGATATACCCACAGGCTTAGGCAGTATACTACCGATTGTAATTGGGGGCTGATGTAAATCTACTCCTGCAACAACTGCGACAGACTCATGTCTGACCTCTTGTCAATCGCAGTTGTTAAGACCAGACAGGGCATCAAATCTATTATGCAATAGCAGACTAGGTACTAAGGGGGATGCCCAGCGATTATGCAGATTCAGATTGTTAATCAAATTGTTATCCCATCCCAATGCAGGCGTTTTCGGTAGGGTTACATTTTGCTGTTCCCCGTGGAAAAATTTTAATGTTAGGGGAACCACCGTACCTCTTCTACGCTGAGGTGGAAAAATATGTGTTAAGACATTGGGAAGTATATTGGGATGAGCAAATGTTATCGCCACGCAATCCCCTTTAAATCTTTTAGGGCGGTTCCCTATCCAGGGAATACGTTTAACTGTTTTGATATCTTGCGCTAATTGCTGTAAACCACCAGGCGCTAACCTCATATTACCAGAGAGCCAGTGAAGGGCCTTACTACTCAGAGAGCTGGCTGACTCGATGGTGCCATCATCCAACTGTGGTACATTAGCTAACACTAATACAACAGGTGAAGCTTCCTCAATAAATTGGAGAGGGTCTGTACCGTGGGCTTGTGCTTGTGGAACATTAACTGACAACGGGCACCCTTCTACTGTTGTAATATTATGATTAACTTTGGGGGCCAACGTATGGGCTAGATCAGTCAACCCGCCAGATATCCCTTCTACGGCATGATCAACACCCTCTATAGTGTTTTTTGCAGATATTAAAGTATTAAGACTACCTATTTCCTCCGTCAGCTTAGTTTGCAGACCTCCAAGCCATTTAACTTCCGCCTGAAGCTTATCTATTTTTGAGATCAGAGGTTTTACAATTTCGATAAGTTTGCCCTCTACAACCTCAAGCAGTTTAGCAAACAATTCATCCTCTCCTTTATTTCTTACAGTCCCGTCCCCTACTGCCTTTGGGGGAGCTCTCGCGGAACCTGGAGATAATGTTCTTTTCCTTTTCGCTCTTGGTCTTTGACCTCCCTGTTTCCGTTGGTTCTTCACACAGGCACGCACAGGTCGAGGTGTGTGCTCAATTAGAGGTGAATCATCCTCTACAGGACCAGTAACAGTGTCTGGGTCAGAATCAATAATGCTATCAAAGTCTACATTCAAAATAACAGGAGATACTAGCGTGATCAGTGGCTGACTGTCAGACTCAATCATGGGTGAATCATTAGTTGATACCCTTGTGTCCACCATCACAAAAGGACTATCTTCAGCTGACATAGGCAAGGTAGGACTTAATCTGCGCAAATCTGGTGACTGGCTTAGCCCTAATGATTCTCTCCTTTGTTCGTTAATTTTCTTTACAGTTTGCACAACATAATTATCCATGGTATTAGCGGGAACAACAGCAGGTTTCTTTTTGGTTGCCATATATATAACACGGTATACAACTGGGGGACTGTGTCTTACTTGTAAATATGTCTCTGTTGAAACAGGGGTCAGGCCCTGCCCCTGCCTCTTCCTGCCGATGAGGGCCGTAGAGGGCCCGCCCTTTGCCCGGGCTTAGCCCCGGGCGTCCCGCTCGCGTCCCGCGAAGCGGGTAGCTGCGGCGCTTATGAGCGCCTCCTGGCGCCTTCGCGTCGTCAGAAACGCGCGCCGCCGCGTAGGCTGCCGGGAGTTGTGGTCCCGGAGCGGCGGCGCGTGGAGTCAGCTGGTGTTTGACTCTTGGCGGTGGCGGCGTGCTGCAGGGCTTCCTCGCTGCCTCAAATGACTCCTGGCGGTGGCGGCAACCCTTAGGTAAGGCTCTCTTTGTCTCCCCCCGCTCCGCCGGTAGCTGCGGCGCTTATGAGCGCCTCCTAGCGCCTTCGCGTCGTCAGAAACGCGCGCCGCCGCGTAGGCTGCCGGGAGTTGTGGTCCCGGAGCGGCGGCGCGTGGAGTCAGCTGGTGTTTGACTCTTGGCGGTGGCGGCGTGCTGCAGGGCTTCCTCGCTGCCTCAAATGACTCCTGGCGGTGGCGGCAACCCTTAGGTAAGGCTCTCTTTGTCTCCCCCCGCTCCGCCGGTAGCTGCGGCGCTTATGAGCGCCTCCTAGCGCCTTCGCGTCGTCAGAAACGCGCGCCGCCGCGTAGGCTGCCGGGAGTTGTGGTCCCGGAGCGGCGGCGCGTGGAGTCAGCTGGTGTTTGACTCTTGGCGGTGGCGGCGTGCTGCAGGGCTTCCTCGCTGCCTCAAATGACTCCTGGCGGTGGCGGCAACCCTTAGGTAAGGCTCTCTTTGTCTCCCAGCACGAGTCTGCAACCTCCGTGCGTTAAGAACATTTACATGGGGGCTCTGTCCATGTACCGGCGTTCGGTTTGCAGGCAGCAGCAGAACACCATGCGTACGGAAGCTGGGAGCACTGTGTACCTTGAGAGCCACTCGGTCTGTACGCTATACGTATATAGTGACTCAATGTCAATAGTCACCAGTAATTGGTTCTCAGAGTCAACGTCAATGTCCTTCAAAACGTTAAGTATATCAGTCGTATCCTGTACATACGAACTTTGAGAAATCCCTGCCTCCCTCAAAAAGAAATCTGCGAACTGCGAGAGCGGTTCCAGAACAGATTGGATGCACCAGACTCTCGGGTGTCCCTGGGAGGACGCTGTGGCTTATGAATTTTCCGCAAGATGTAAAAAGCCGGGACGCGTGGTTTTGTATTAATGATGAAATCCGCCTCTTTAGATGTTATCCATTTTTTAGCCACAGCGTCAGCCACCATTCTTTTGATGATCTCCAGGAGTTCAGGTGTGGGGTCATGCATCAGTGGGTGGTAATTAGTGCGGACCTCCAACAATCTCATTATCTCTTTTTCATAGTCACAAGTATTAAGCACGACAACTGCACCACCTTTGTCGGCTTGTTTTATAGTAATGGCAGTATTCTCTTGTAGCGATCTAACGGCAAGCCACTCCGCCTTACTCATATTGTGTGCAGAGCGTTGCTCATAGGTTTGTTCAAGAATCTCAATCTCATGTAGGACCCGCTGTTCAAACACTGCCACTTCGGGGCCAAGTGAGGATGCCGGGGGACAAAAGCTGGAGGGGCGATGCAAATTGGTGTAAAAATGGGCGGGGACGTCTTCTCTGTGCCACAAAAATTTTTTGTAACTTGATCTTCCTCATGATTTCTGACAACTCAATTCTACACAAAAAGGAGTCGTGTTTCAGGGTGGGAACGAAACCAAGTCCCTTATTAAGAACCCTCTGTTCAGTTGATGTTAGTTCATAAGAGGAAAGGTTAACCACAATGTCACTGCTATTGATAGGTTGTCGTGTGGTCCCGTTACTTAGCTCTGAAAGGTTCTGCCTCTGCTCCGTGTGATGCGAGGAGAATACGTCTGCCATGTTGTTTGGGCCCTGCCTCTGCCTCGCCCCTCTGGGCTTGGCCCCCTCCCCCTCGGGCCCCTCTCTGGGTTTGCCCTAAAAAAGCCCTGAGTAGAACCCCCAAGTCTTTGTCAGATCTGTTCACAGGTGCGAAGTTGACCCTGCTCTGATTAGATACTGATAGACGGTCAGAAACCTCCTCCTCTTCGCTGCTTGTATAATCAAGCTGGCAAGTGTTGGGTGTCCACCTATTTCCTCTTTGACCACCTCTACAGAGCAAACAATAGAGGTGAACAGAGACACCACAGTCTTGTGCTCCTTGAAATAGATACTGTAACTGATTTTAGGCCCATTGCACACCTTTTAGAAGAAGGTGTTCTATACATGGCCCTTATTGCTGTTATAAAGCCTGTTTCAAATCCTTGACAGTGCATTATTGTCTAAAGAAACTCCAAAGAGGAACGGTCAAATGCTTTTTCGGGGTCAAGTAAGATCAAGTGGGTCTTTTTGTGTGTTAGCGAGTTCGAATATAGTGACAACCCAAATTATGTAGTTGACCCTGTCTCTTCCAGGGATAAAACCATGTTGCTTATGTGATACAAGAGGAGCAATGACCCTAGCAAAGTGGCTATCTAAAAATGACCATATTAGTCGATTACCAGGAAGATGGAATCTGGCCCTGCTGTGCCCCTTGGAAAGTTGTCAACATATCCTAACAAAGATCAGAAAAAAAGCCTCTCCAAGGTAATAGGGGCATTAAGGAGGACTTGATCTTCTCTGCTAAGCCTACTTCTATACAAATCTTGTAGCAATGACTCATATCCGATATTATCAGTTGTTGGTCCATCTGTATATTTCTTGATAACATGCCTTGAACACTGAAAGGATCTCAGGCGGTGTCTCAACTAATCTGCCCGAAGGATCCTTGATAGCAGCTATCCGACTTTCAACCTCTTTCTGCCTAATCCGTCTTGTTAAAAGTTTACCTGTAGCCTCACCATATTCGTAGCATTTCTTTTTATACAAAATATATTTCCGGGCGACCTCCTTAGTCCAATACAAATTAATCTGAGCTTTACAGACAGTGACATATGTTTGTAGAGCAGTTATATCCTGATTTATTTGCAGACATTGCTTGAGTTTCTCCTCTGCCTTCCTAAGTTCATCATATAGTCCTTGAATTGCAATCTTTGTCTGCTTCTGCAAAAAGAATCCAAAGCTAAGAGCCTCCCCCTTGATTCTTGCTTTTAAAGCATCCCATACTATCTCATTAGCAACTATGTTCTGATTGATCTGCAGAAATTGTTCTATCCATTGTCTAACAAATGTTGAATCTAACAGGAGTTTTCTATCAAAAGTAAAAGAACCACGAGATCTGGTATGTCCCGCTAGTGGAGTTTCTATCATGAATGGGTTATGGTCAGAGGAGACTCTGGGGAAAGTCTCTATTCTAACCTCAGCTGCATGAGTCATAGATATAATGAAATAATCTCTCCTAACCCGCTTATTATATGGAAAAGAACAGAAAGTGAAACCAGTGTCTGGGCGCCTATGTCGTGTAGTTCCTATAAACCTATAAAGGATCTGGACGTTTAGACAACATACACTGTAGGATTGGTGGCCAGACTGATTCTAGACACCCCTACTGGGTATGTTAGCCTATATACCAGCTAGCTCACAGTGCCACTAGAAGCTCCTCTTACCAAGGAGAGAATAGTTCTTGGCAATTATTGAACATGACAGCCCTGATCCCTCAGGATTGTGGAAACAGTGCGATACTTTTTGCTTAGTCACTCATGCTCACTTTGTCTCAGTGAGTTACACAGAATAAACGGTGGGGACGTTTTTCAATAAGCAGTTATTGAACCATCATCATTCTAGTGTAAAATAGGTGTGCTCAAACAACCATGAGGCAGAAACAGATATAAATGATCGTAAGAACCAACAGAGTAAAAGGATGGTGCATTTCCACCATAGTGCTAAAACAATGAATACAGGCAAGTATATAAAATACATGACAGTAATAAAAGCGTACTCCTACGATGTGACCCTAACTAGATGTACCTAAATGTATGTAGGTGTAGAAGCAAAGAATAACCTCTAGGAGAACGTCAACCCCATTACCTGAAGTGAGAGACTGTAGGACCCCATCTTGGTCTTGAGATGGACACCCCGCTAGGGATGTCGGAGCACTGCGAGCTGGAGTGTCTGTGTGCAGAAACCCCAGTGTCTCGCATCAGTGTGTCGGCATGGAAGTCCTTTTTCTTCTCTAACTACCTCAGCAAGATATGGTGTTTATATACCCAATGTGAAACCCCCAAGGGATATACCATTGCTGTGTCATGTCAGACTACGATTACGGAAGGAGTGACCCTTGTACATAATTATTATACAGGAGATGGTGTCCTGCTGTGTCCTGCTGTGATTCCAAGAATCCTCATGCATAATGATTGAGGCTAGTTTTCAGAGAAAAGCCCATGTCATTTAGGCATTACAATAAGTATGTAAAAGGTCAGTCCCAAGAACCGTTATGTAGTGTTTTGGCAGGGGAAATATAGGTGAGAGGTCGAGTTGCTCCCTGAGCCTATATTGGGCATCTGTATGAAACATAACACCTACATTTCGCCCAAACATCTGTCAACCCATGAGTCAGTATCAATCGCCGCAAAGCTCTAAATACCTTGTGTACCTGCCCCTCTCCATATGTGTGTGTGGCACATCTAAATAAATATTACATTTCCCACAAAGGACCAGGGTGTCGGCCAGGGAGCAAGTTCAACATTTAGGAAATCCTAGATCTGTGCTTCATCAATGTTGGAACAGTATACCGAACGTAGGGGCATATTCTCAAGGAAATTCCCGAGTTATCAGCACTTTAGCACAGCCAAAGTTGCGATAAAAATACCGCCAATTCACAAGCTGGTGCAAACAGCCTATATCATCAGTTTTCCGGTGATAGCATCCTCAAAAAACATCACCACAGATGACCCCGGCAACTATCACTAATGCGATGGAGAGTAGGCGTTTCCGAGGAAAAATCAGCGACAACACCACACCTCAACATTCTCAATGACGAGCCTGATCTGTGATAAGATCACAAAACATGCAATAAGGCATGTTAGCAGCAGGAATCTAACACCTGCTCTGACCTGGTGCAAAGTCGGACTACAACCGGCACCAGAAAAGGGAGCCCAGACCACAGCCACATCTGAAAAACAACAGATGCTATGGATCCACTGATCATGCAGCTCGGAGCCCCACAGGGCCACAACACCCTCCGCCACCACCCCCAGGACCCCCCCGGACCGCTCCAGGCCCCCTCCCGGACCAACACTGAGGCAGCGGAGACAAAGACAGCGACCTCCTGAAAAGGCACCAACCTCACAGACCCAACACCAGTGAATTTCATTGGCCACCTCAGGAGCAAAAGGACAACCATCCTACACATCCTGACCACCATTGCCCACAGGCTGATGGTACCAACACAGCGGACAACCCCCATCCGTCCGCAGACAAAGCTGCTGGCTGTGCTGCACCTGTTGGCCTCTGGGACCTTCCAACCAACTAATGCCAGAGTCGTAGGAGGCTCACAGCCAGCACAATCCAAGTCCATGACAACTGTCTCGGATGCCATCATCAGCTTGGTACCCCAGTACCCATACTCCCCCACACTGCGCATGAACAGCTGGAGACCAAGCAAGTAGTCCACGCCATAGCTGCCTTCCCACACATGTCAGGGGGCAATTGACTGCACACATGTCCTTCTTGTGCCCCCTGGTAACACAATTACCTCAACAGAAAGCACACACATTCCATCAGTGGGTATACAACCGTTACAACGCAACTATTACAACGGACTACTTTTACAACGCAATTTTTACAACGCAGGATCCATTACAACGAAATACCATTACAACGCATTTTTTTACAACGCAATACCTTTACAACGCATACTATTACAACGTAAGTATTGGTAAGTATATAATTATAGTAAAAATGTTTTATTTTGGGGTTTTTGGGTAAAGGGGTATTTTTAGGGTTCAGGGCAAGGTTTGGGTTTTTGGGTAAAGGGGTATTTTTAGGGTTCAGGGCTAGGTTTGGGTTTTTCGGTAAAGGGGTATTTTTAGGGTTCAGGGCCAGGTTTGGGTTTTTGGGTAAAGGGGTATTTTTAGGGTTCAGGGCCAGGTTTGGGTTTTTGGGTAAAGGGGTATTTTTAGGGTTCAGGGCTAGGTTTGGGTTTTTGGGTAAAGGGGTATTTTTAGGGTTCAGGGCTAGGTTTGGGTTTTTGGGTAAAGGGGTATTTTTAGGGTTCAGGGCCAGGTTTGGGTTTTTGGGTAAAGGGGTATTTTTAGGGTTCAGGGCTAGGTTTGGGTTTTTGGGTAAAGGGGTATTTTTAGGGTTCAGGGCCAGGTTTGGGTTTTTGGGTAAAGGGGTATTTTTAGGGTTCAGGGCTAGGTTTGGGTTTTTGGGTAAAGGGGTATTTTTAGGGTTCAGGGCCAGGTTTGGGTTTTTGGGTAAAGGGGTATTTTTAGGGTTCAGGGCAAGGTTTGGGTTTTTGGGTAAAGGGGTATTTTTAAGGTTCAGGGCCAGGTTTGGGTTTTTGGGTAAAGGGGTATTTTTAGGGTTCAGGGCTAGGTTTGGGTTTTGTGGTAAAGGGGTATTTTTAGGGTTCAGGGCTAGGTTTGGGTTTTTGGGTAAAGGGGTATTTTTAGGGTTCAGGGCCAGGTTTGGGTTTTTGGGTAAAGGGGTATTTTTAGGGTTCAGGGCCAGGTTTGGGTTTTTGGGTAAAGGGGTATTTTTAGGGTTCAGGGCTAGGTTTGGGTTTTTGGGTAAAGGGGTATTTTTGGGGTTCAGGGCCAGGTTTGGGTTTTTGGGTAAAGGGGTATTTTTAGGGTTCAGGGCCAGGTTTGGGTTTTTGGGTAAAGGGGTATTTTTAGGGTTCAGGGCTAGGTTTGGGTTTTGGGGTACAGGGTAAAAATAAATTAAAAATAATATTACATTAAAATAAATTAAATTAATTTTAATTAATTAAATTAAAAAAAATATTATATACTTACCATTTTGGGGTACAGGGGTACAGGGTAAAAATAAATTAAAAATAATATTAAATTAAAATAAATTAAATTAATTTTAATTAATTACATTTAAAAAAAATACTATATACTTACCAATACTTACGTTGTAATGGTATGCGTTGTAAAAGTATTGCGTTGTAAAAAAATGCGTTGTAATGGTAGTTCGTTGTAATGGTTCCTGCGTTGTAATAATTGCGTTGTAAAGGTAGGCGTTGTAAATGTATGCGTTATAACGTCATACATCCCCATCAATGTGCAGGCAACAGTGGACAACCTGGGAATCGCCACCAACGTCGTCGCCAACTACCCAGGCAGTGTGCATGATTTCTACCCCTACCCACAGTCCACCCTAAACCAGCACTAACAGGATGGCACCCAAGGAAGTGCATTGCTCGTTGCAAGTACCAAATTAACACACCACACCCCCCAACACCACAATCATGCAAATTACAATTCTGGGTGCACACTTCACAGACTCACATCCAACATGCCACACAACATGGCCACCCATCAGACACGACAGCACAACTTACTGTGGGAACCTGGGCTAGCCATGTACATGAGCCATCAACTGCATGGCACCTCAGCCACACAATAGCCTTATGTGGGGAGACGTGGGAACCAGGTATGTGCGATGGAGGCAAGTGACCCATAAATGACAAGGTGCACAATGCCAATTGCAGTGGAAATGTGCTGGACAAACTTCAGTATGCAGACCACAGACATATCCATGTCTACATGCACTGCTGGTGTATGGAGAGTAGTAGACAGTGGACACAACCATGTCACCCCAGGCAGTGAGGAAAATTGCAAGAATGTAGCTTGTTACGTCCCCCCCCTGTACGCGTGTGCGGAGTGGCTGGCCCGGCGTAGGCCAGGCCAGTGTAGGGGTGTGAATACAAAGCACATAGCTCTGGGTGTGGTTTTCTTCTGGAATGCCCAACGTCTCTGCTAGGGCAGCGCCTCCCAGCCCGCCATGAGGCCGTCGTCGTCGCAGTGAGCGGTGTTGCCTGCGATCCAGTGCACCTGCTGCACCACAGCCCGCTTGTCCCCGACACGTCATGCCCACCTCCACGCAGCCAGGCCTCACTGCATACCTGCAGACACCGGCGTGTGTCAAGAAGGGCCCACCTCATGCCGGCGCAAGCCCAAAGCCCAAGGCCCACGAGCTTAGCAGCCTCCTCAGACCATCACGGCCTAAACGACACAAGCCCGCTGTACTCACTTCTCATTTAAATACTCCACCGGCCTACACAGCTGCCAGGTCAGTCACACAGTCTTGATTGCGCAAAGGCAGAGTACACACCTTATGGCTGATTTCATGTCACTATACTCCCTTCAATGTGGGCCAACAACTCTGTGCATAGCATCCTGCACAACACCTGTCTGTGGTCCCTTTCTGACTACTGCCTTCGGCTAACATTGTGATCGAGAATCCCCATATTGAGTTCCACTTTGAATATATTGTGGTCACTAGAGTTAGATGGTATAAACTTATATACTCTCATGTGGGAAACTAGATTAGTAGAAACTAATATATGATCAATCACACTCGAAGCACCCCTTCCATAAAAGTTGGGTAATTCACCTGAGTATTATAAGCAGTCACAAACAAATCTAAAATTAAAAGAAGAAAGGGTCAGTCCCTGCGCATAAACTTCATTCAATCCACAAACTGCCTTAGGATCATGACTACACTTCTGAATGTTAAAATCTCAAACCAAGAAAATAACTATCACGCTTTTCATTAAAAGTGCCAAATTTGCACAGAGCAGATTTCAATGTCACTACTACATCTGCATAACATTTATCAGAATCAAAGCAATTGTCATAATAATTGATTATTATCAGATCAATTATTGTTGAAAAAACTAAGCAAATTATGTGAAACTAAAGGAATCATTGACAAACCAACAGAGGTTTAAAGGTAAAATGTTAGAAATCAATGTAGCTAGATGCCCTTTTGCTCTACCTGCTCTAAAGGGTTGGGCTGAGGTAACAGATGGAGAGTACCCAATCACATGAAAGTACCAAATGCCCAGGTAAGCTGTAGACAAACGACTCCAAACACTTCTATTTTGGCTACCGGGTTTCCTAATTTATTCATTATTATGGCTATGTTCCATATTCCAACATTAATGTTGTCCTTATGCAGAGAATTATCTTCCCTTATAGATGGAATTGCCATGCCATCGACATAAGTATCTCCTTCCAGCCCTGTATTATTAAGAAGAGCTTCCAGAACTTTGGGGAAAGAAGTAGAAGAGAGTGCATTTAGTTCACCAAGTCCATCTAATCTATTGATGCATGGATTCTGGTGGAAAATCAAAACTGTGTATTAGGACAGCAAGATGTTAGAATGTAGGGACTGAGTACCTCTACAACGTTAGTACCTGTTGGCTCAATCCTGGTTAGCTCACAGTGCCTCACCTAAACTCCTAAACTTTCCAGAATAACAGGGGTTTTCAGCAACCTCCAACTTGACCCTCTAGTCCCCAAGGAAACCGTGGAAACATATCCTTCCCTGTTGTTACTCACGCACTCATGCATGCCCGAAATAAACAGAAGAAAGAAATGAAGAAAGTTTACAATAAAAGTATTGAAACCATCCTAGTCTATTATGAAGCAAATGTGCTGCGATCATTAGGCAGATGCAACTTAACAAAGTAATTAGCATTACTAACAGACTGTATAGGACAAACATCCCAATCATGGCAAATTATATATCTGTCTAGGTCTACCCTTAGTATGTGTGCACTGGCATATATTTGCAATTTCTGGGATTGGCCTAAGATCCCATACCTGGTGTGTGTAGTTGGGTGGTCTGCATCATGACTGTAAACTTAGTCTACGCAGGGCTGCATGTCAGGCTCTGCTGTCTTTCTAGAACAGTCCTCACTGTCGGAATTTTTCTCTCTGCTCTCAAGGGGATGGAGCACAGTTTATATGATAAAACTATTGTGCTGAAGAAGCATCTGTGAGATCCTGTTACGTCTAAACTTTACGAACTGTTGCTGAATGAGCAAAGAAAACAGTACTCTATGTTGTTATTTATTCCCCAGTGATCGAGTGGGAATCTCATCTCATTTGTAGGGGGGCATCACAATCATGTGTAGAGCAAACAGGCATATAATCATCCACTGTATTAACATGAAGTGTTACGATTGTGAAATGTATTAACATGAATTGGTGACATATTTTAGAATTCGACAAGTATTGTGGAGAATTAACAAAGAAAATAAATGTAACTAGCAGAAAAGTTAATATGAAGAACTTGTCTTGTGCAACTGACAATTACTCATGAACTAAATGTGTTTATTAATTGTGATGTTTCAACGTAGGCAAATGCTTTATTTCAAAATGTATTAATGATTATGTGAATTTGTAATGCTTACATGATACATTCTTATGTTAGCTGAAGTCATAGGCCTGAAATGTTAGTCCCCGAAAAACTCTCGCTTTAATTTGCAGTTTGAATTTCATGGGTGCTGTGGAATCTGTTCTTTCCAACGTTTTTGTATTGCAGGTGAAGAAGCGCTCTTTTAGGCAGAATAATGTCTTTGCTTTACTAGCTAGGCAAGGAGAGAAAAAGTTACAATCGTGCAACTTGAGTCGATAAAGGACGAACGTTACGATTCACACAGGAGAAGATCTAGCAACCAAGGACAATTTGTTGCAAGACAGGTAGAGGTACACCATCGTGGAATAGTATGTTTAAGAGTGTACCCAGGGTGGATGGCATGATCAAAGAGCATTATGGGATTTTTACCTGTGGATAACTGATTGTTGGAACTAGGGAAAGTGCCCACTTCTTTCTTGACTTCAGATAGAGAGCATCCTAGAACAAGCTCTTTCGTTGTGAAAGTGGCTTCATGCTACTTGACCCATTGATGGTAGAGGGGATTCTTAGGAAGACTGTGTGCACTGACACCTTTATCGGTTTCCTTGGAAATGGTTATGTAGGGATGTCATCTTAGTGTTAGAGTAGGGATAGAATTCATGCTTTTCACTATTCAACCCTCGATGAAGGTAAATTAGGACTCATGGTTCCTGATCTTCTGAATTCTGCTTCTTGAATTATTAGTTTTGTTCATGCTGCACCGTCTAAATTGGATGCACAGATTTGGCGTTATGTCTTTGTATTTCTATACTCTAATGTTGAGGTGTCTTTATGTCCAGGTATTTTTGGGTGTGTAATAAACAATCTAATCTCATGTACTTTTTTGTGAGTTATTACGTATCAAATAGAATTGTTGCCAAAATGATTGGTTTATTAACAATTCTTCTCCCCTTTACACTTTCATGCTGCAAAAAAGAACCATCGGAGTGTGTCTTTAGAACAGGTCAAAGCAAACTTGAACAAAATGTGTAGATGAAATCCAAGAAGAGTTCCTGAATAACAAACAACATGTACAGCGTATTCTCAAAATACTATCACAAAACCAAATGTTTTTACGTGGCTATGCAGAGTGAGCAGAGGCTGCCTGAAACATCTAAAATTTAAAACTAAGGGAGAACCAAAGTGGGCCTAGAAGGGAAATTACTACACCCCTTCCTTGATCATTAAAGAAACTTGGCTACTAAAATGATAGTAAAAATCACAAGCCAAGCAAATGCAAGTCAATCTTAATAAGGAATTGGCCCAATACCAAAAAAATGTAAATTTAGAAATGGGGCGAGTTAATTTGAAATGGAGGCACCCAAGATATCTTCCATACAGTCATTGTTTAATGAATCCAGAATGGATTCAACTTCTTCAGATGATGATTCCATAATAGCCTCATTCAAAAGCTCCAAAGCACCAATCGTTATCAGCCGATGCTGGGAGCAATTCTTCTTGAGCTGTATCTGTGTTACCAGAATCAGAATTTGAAAGTCTAGGAGTCAAAACAACCATTTCCCAAGAAGGAAGGGGCTCATAGCAGGCATCTTGAATCAACTGCAAGTTCATGGGACAGCACCGAAAATGGTCATTATCAGACTCATCAATCAGTTCATGAAAATAGACCAAATTAGCTACTAAAGTGTTACATGCTCCATGGAGTGTAATGTTTACAAACAAGAGAGTGGCCGACAGAAGACTTGCATTAATTTCCAGTAAGAAATACTTCTTTGCTCGCTCTTTCACATTGGTAATCAAAGGAAAGTGACCACAATTCATGAATAAAGTTCCTTA
Organism: Lissotriton helveticus; assembly: GCF_964261635.1. NCBI lineage: Eukaryota > Metazoa > Chordata > Amphibia > Caudata > Salamandridae > Lissotriton > Lissotriton helveticus. Next base: position 811,490,522 of record NC_136070.1, read on the forward strand.
TCAGGGGTTCATATCTTCCTACTGGAAAATGTTTTATGCAAGATACGAACTAGAATGTTGAAATTGGCAAGGATATTATGCTAGGAATTAGCCAGACTGCAGTAGGTGTTTCAGACACTGTGAAAGGAAGTTGTTCTAACTTCCTAATGTGTAACATTGTGTAAATGGCATCTTTTTTGCCATGAGTTGCAGTTTATGTGCCAGCTTAAAAGGCAAGAATAGGTGCGTAGAGTTTAAATAACGCTGTGACACTCAGCCAGATTTTATTATCCGAAGGGTCAACTAAATTGTATAATAGATCTAAGTTTACTTTGCCCATGGTGTAATGAAGACATGTCATAATATCAATAACAGATGAGACAACGTTATTCAAGCTGTAAGTGCGAGAAGACAACATATTAATGCTATTATCCACAGCTGCAAATATTTATCCAGAATCATCTTGATCAATTTGTCTTAAACGTGCAGCAGCTTCTATATGTGACAATTTCTAAATGTCATTGTAAGTCGCATAAATCGATTTTTTAGAATGTGGAGACTGGGGGCCCAACAAAAAATCTGATAGATCCATGTCATCCGACAGGAGAGAGAGATGTTGTTTAACTACAGACAGTGTGGAATGTTCCAACCGGTGTTGGCACAATTTCCCTATATAATAGGTGGTGATTATCCCTGAGTACTGAAATTGGGACTAACGAGAGTCCAGTCTGCTTGCCTTAAAACCCAATGTGGAATTAAAAAATACGAGAACAACAACTATTTGTATCCACTAGCCACAGTAACCACCCATTTGGGCCAGAAAGTGTGGAGTTAAATGTACCATTCTGCACCATACTATTGAGCTGTTCTTCACTGTAATTTGTTAAATGTTGCTAATTCTCATATCAGACAATGGAAGGGATAGTGTATGAAATAATGTCTTTAATTTTAGTAAGTCCTAGACATAAAGCCTGTGTAACTATATCATTTAGAAAAATGATTTGTGTTGAAATCAAGCATGTTCTATATAAGGTGTCCATTCCCAGAATTTGCCAATGTTTATGACACAAAATTGATTTCAATTCAATGGTATCTTTCCAATACTGATAGCCTTTTAATGCTAATTGTGTGATAAAAAAAAGCTGTATATATGAGCTGGTTTTGCATCAACTTTGTTGGTGTGGGGACAAGTTTTAAGTAAAAAGATGTTGGGTCTGATAAATCATAGCCATAAAATATGTGAATATAACCCCAACATGTTTTTGAACATTCTTCTGGAGGATCTCTGTCTCGCTGTCGAGAAGAGTCACTACCCACCTTCTGTTCAGGAGGAGGGATCTCAGTGTTACTGGCATATTTTGTGGTTAGACCCACAACTTTCTTTTTTTTTAATTGGGGTTTAAACTGAGGAATTTTTCTCTTCCTTCTTCATCTTCACATCAGATGAGCATTTTGAGTCTTTCTTCTATTTCACATATTCCTCCTGTCTGCGCCCAGAGTATACTCCTCTCTTATATTGTTTATCCATTGAGTCCTGAAAGGGACGAGAAGGACGAGTATCAGAATATTGATTCCTATCAGGTGGCTTCAATTGTATGCACTTATCCAAATTATAGCATCTGTTAGAGGGAACCTGTTCAGGAGAACTTTCTCAAGACCTAGTTTTTTCTTTAGGTATGGATTTGTCCCATGGTCTTTTATTATACTCCAGGTTCTGTTTTGCAGTATCCATGTTTGAACCAGGTTTGCCAACGTGGGTTATTTGGTCTGGCCCCCAAATTATTGCGACTTATAGAGGTGTACACCTCAACAATAATTAGAGGTAGCTCACGTTCCTGGTCGACTGTTATGACCATCGCAAGCCATTGGGGTTTAGCGAAAGATTCAGCTTCCCCTTTAATGTTGGCTAGAATCTTTGAAGAGACCACGAAAAATGTTCCTAATAATTTCCTCTCCAAATCCAGGGCAGAAACTGCACCATGTTAATTTGGTATTTGTTTCAACACTTCCGGCAAGACTTACATAGATGGGAGTACCATACATAATGGTATAGACTGCAGCTAAGAGTGTGCCCCTAGTTGCACAGTCACCTATTTGGGGGAACCATTCCAAAGGGTAATCACAGAGTGAATATTCTATGTTTATCTTGTGGTTCTGTAAGGGGAAACACAATTTCAATTTGTTTTATTCATTGAGCTATCCAAACTGGAAATTCATCACGTTTTGTGGGAACTTTACCTATAATTGCACTAATATTTACATTGCTAATCTGTGGTACAATTGCATCTGTGGTCCTCCTGTTAGAGCTGCCCATGCTGGGACAGCCTTCAAGGTCCATGAAACATAGCAGTTAATCGTCTATATAGTCTTACTAGACCATTATGTAATGGCAGTATGTTGTTAACATTGAGATTTCGTACATTAGGGTATGGTGTGTAGCCTGCTAATGCTGTCAATGTGGCCCCACCTCATTACTAAGGGGTCCTGTGCAGACATGGTCCCGCACATGTACTACGACACCTCAGAACCTGTTTTGATGTTCCCAAACAGATAGTGGTATTTCTAACTTCTAATATGCTCTGTATTGAGCGGGGGTGCAACGTCAGTGTATGTATGAAATGTCTGTATGTTAGCATCCACAGGTGGAAAATTGACCCCCCAAAAAAGGTTCCAATCAACCAGGAAGATTACGTCACCACTCAAATTGCCCAGTACATGTAAAACATGGCATGGACTGCAAGTCAGGAATTATCAAACATAGGTATAGGCTGTACTGCTGCCATTACTAATAAAGTAATGGAAACAGAGCAGGAACACTAATATTGATATCCTGTTAAAGGTTCAGGCTTGAACAGCCAACTGATAAAATGTAGGTACTTTCTAAAAATACTGTGGAGCATTAATCCCTACAACCACACACATCTCCGGCAGAGGTGTGGAGGGTACTAAGGCCACACACAAGTACTACCCAGGAGACCTGTTAAATAAGTACCTGACTAAAGTTTGTAGCGCTATGTTGCATGAATTCTGCTGGAAAAGCAGAACTGTGTATTAGGATGACAGGACATTAGAATGTAGGGACTGTGCCCCTCTATAACGTTAGTACTCGGCCCAATCATAGCCAGCTCACAGCGCCTCACCTGAACTCCTAACCTTCGCAGATTAGGAGGTGATTTCGGAAACCTCAAAAGTGATTCTGGAGTTCCCAAGGAAACTGCAGAAACAGATCCTCCACTTTAATCACTCACTCACTTACTCCCTCATGCATTCCTGTAGTAAACAGAAGAAAGACATAAAGAAAGTATACAATGAATGTATTGAATCTATTGTAGTCCATTATGAAGCAAATGTTCTGCAATCATTAGGCAAGATGCAAATAAATAAATTAATTAGCATTACTGACAGTCTGTGTAGCCCAAACATTCCAACCATAGCAAAGTATATATCTGTCTAGGTCTACCCATTAATATGTAGGCACAGGGATATATTTGCAGTCTTTGGGACTGGCCTAAGATCCCGTACCTGGTGTATGTAGTTAGGTGGTCCTCATAATGAGTGTAAATGTAGTCTACGCAGGCCTACATGTCAGGCACTGTTGTCGTTCTATAATAGTCTTACCTGCTGGAATTCTCCACTCTGCCCCAGGGGTACAGAATAGAGTGTATATGATAAAGCTATTGTGCTGGAGATGCAGCTGTGCAACCGTGTTATGCGTAAATGTTAGGAACTGTTACAAAACGAGCAATGAAACAGTACACTATGGGCCTGATTACGATGTTGGCTGTTCCATCAATTTTTCAATGGCAGCTTGTACGGCGCGTGGCAAAGGCCCCCAGCAGAAGATACCATTGAAAAATGCAGTGCCTGACACATGGTGCAGGGATGGTTAAGGGGCCACCATAGCTGAGGGCAGTGAGGAAAGGAGCTAGGGCCCCCAAAGTCACTTTCCAACATCTTTCCATGGCGGAAAGGCTGACATGGAAAGGCTCTGCAAAGTAACATCATATTCTTGAGGGCTGAGCCGAGGCTGGCTCCGCCGTCATAATGGGATTGCGATTCCTTCCAATGCTCCGACGGGCTCCATGAGCCCATTGGAACAGCAGCGGACGGTCCCTCTGCCCCATACCTCCGCCTGCTGCATCGTAAAGCGGTGGTCGGACTGCTGGTTGCGGTCCACCTGACATCCTAATCGGGCCCATGTTGCTATATCTGCCCTGCAGCCATAAACAAAATGTATAGACGAAATCCCAATAAGAGTCCCTGAATAACAAACAACATGTACAACATATTCGCAAATACGTTCTATGTGGCTATGCAGAGCGAGAAGAGGCAGCCTAAAACGTCTAAAACACAAAACTAAGGAAGAACCAAAGAGGGCCCAGAAGGGAAATCACTATACTATTAGTTGATTTTAACTATTCAAAGTGATCATAAGTTGTAACACTGTATGCCAATCCTCATTCTTTACGGGCATATTCTGCCTTACAGGAAACCCCCCCACCAGTTATAATATTTAGGCTGATAAACGTAGCCGAGAGGGACAACCTTGAAATCACTAGGCTTGGAGACAGAAAGATTAGATCCCATAAGACATTGCTTACAAACTCAGGATCTTTACAACAACACAATCCCCTTCACATGATTTCTTTAAGTTGTCCACCCAGTTTACTTTGCAAACTGTCAGAATCTGTTTGGACAGCTAGGTAATAGCACCCATCCTACTAGAGAACCAGTGTACAATTGTATTCTTTGATGGTGACCAAGACTCAATATGGTTATGAGGAAGAGGTTTCACATTTATCAGTATCAAAACATAGACTGTTAACTGGTAGGGCAGATGTGAGGACTATTTCAGCACCATTAATCCCTGTTGACTTGTAATGCCTTAGCTATCACCGCTGTTTAACAGCTGCCCTGGATGGACTTTAGTTGGTTTTGCCAAGGTAACACTAGTACTGCCAGGAGCTGTCACATTTATGCCAGTCACCTGATATTAGCGGATGAGCAGAAAATGTTAAATATTCTGATTCAGTGTGGGGCAAGCGCTGGATAATATTGGAAGAAGGAGTACCCTTGGTAGGAATAGTTCCACAGAATGTACGGGATTGCCTCCCATGCGTTTTAAAGCTCTCAAGCAAAGAGGCCGAGCCATCTTCAATATTTCTTATTTTCTCCATAGCTATGTCAAAATGTGTTTATATATAATGTTCAAGATTAGATAGATGGTCATTTGTACTAGAGTGCTGGGATTTACTATGCAAAATATCATCCTTCCCTCCTGAAACAGTCTGTAGGATGATAATAAGTTTAAGGGCAAGGGCACGTACATCCTTAGTCTTCAGGCATGTAGTGCCAGATAAATCCTTATTCTCAGTGGGGGAGTGCTTGAGATTATGGCAGATGAAGAGCTTAGTTCGCTAATGTTGCAAAAGTACTTCGGTAGAGCACAAGTATTGTTCTTTGAAGGTAAAAAGTTACTAAGAGGACCATAGAACAGGGGTGTTAGACTCCATCACTGCTACTAACCATGCATGGCACTCGCTTCTGCAGCGACAGGGTGGTGCGCTATTATATTCGCCGGAGATGCCGTTGGAGTGGATGCTCTGACTCTCGCCTATGGGCGAGAAGGGAGTCATTAGTGAGTTGACGAAACTAGGCCTTCTCTGGGTGGGCAACCTCTTTCAGGATGGTGTGGCCAAAACCTGGGAACAGGTGCGAGGCGACGGCAGAGTGGTCCCTATGCAGAGCCCCCTGAATTCCTTGAATTGACATATGTCATCAAAGCTAAGGAGCCCCGGAAGCTCATTACGAATCTGTATAGGGTAGCCAGGTCGCAGGGCGAGCACCAGCTTATGAAAGCGAGACTGGCATGGCAGGGGGACCTGGAGATCACGCTAGATGACGCGATATGGCGGTACTGCTGTGAAAGTACGAAGCGGATATCGCTGAATGGACGGCACAGGCACATCCACTTTAAATTCCTGCAGAGGGTGTACTACACTCCGGAGAGACTCCATAGATATGGTCTGAGGCAGTCGGCTGCCTGCGAACGCTGCCACACTGACAATGCTGACTACATACATCTGGCGTGGCAGTGCCCGGGCATACAGTCCTTCTGGTGTGATGTCTTTTCTGAAATGAGCAAAATCCTAGAGGTAGATATGACCCCGGAACCGGGCTTGGCGCTCATTGGTAATTCCAAGGGACTCCCAGTCGCAATTCGCAGACTAACAAATAAGGGGATGCTAATGGCTAAGACAGTATTGGCACAATGTTGGATGCGAGGACCGCTCCCAACCAAAGTCAGATGGGCGCGAGACATGCTGTATTGTAGTACTCAAGCGGAAAATTATAGTGCATTGTTGCCCCCCAAGAGCCGCCCTAAAAATTTCTGGGCATTATACCAAACTTACCACACCGGGAGGGAGCGAGAGGAATCTGACTGCCCGGAGACGGGTCCCCGAGTCAGCAAGCTGACATTATCTCGGAACCCAGACCACGGTTAGTGAGCGAGGAGGGTGATACATATGATCCAGAGACGGCCCGGTAAAGAGAGACATAGGCGTGGAGTGATGCTGGTAATGGTTAGTCGTGCGGAGCGGAAACGTGGATACACGGTTCATCCCAAGGTAGGCTGGAACATTGGGCACGGGACACGCTTTCCAGATAAGATAGCTCGGATGGGGCGCAGACATTGTTCAAGGGTTATTCTGGGGATAGGTGTGACGGTGAACAAGACCTAGGCAACTCTGACAATTACACTCATAATACACATGGTGAACGTATGGAGAGTGGGGTGGGGGGGACAGGGCTACTGATTGAGTTGGGTGTTAGTCTTAGTTAGGTTATGGCACGAACGTACTTGTCACTAGCTCAAGCCGTGGAGTAGGTGGGGGAAGGAGGGGACGAGAAATTGGAGAAAACGATGGAAACAAGTATGATTACTGTACACTGCTCTTTTGGGTGGTGATTACTGTGATTTTGTCTGCTCCTACGAGGAACACGCCGCCGGACCCCCGGGTTGTCGGCTGACGGGCTGTGTATGCATGCGACTATTGTTTACTTGGAATACATACAACGCGGCCGGCCCTTCAGGTTGTAGGCCTGGAGCTGTGTATCTGAAGTTCGTGGCAACAATTAAAAATAAAAATAAAAATAAAAAAGTTACTAAGAGGGCCCCCACTGTGGGTTGCTTATTTTTATTGTAATCGGTCTCAGATGTCAACGTTGTAGCTGCTGCCTGCTTAGTGTTAATGTTGCAGCTGCCGCATGTCTGAATGTAAAATGCTTTTCTTCTAATGTTTCAATCTCTTAAATAATATTAATACCCATAGAATTTGTTAAGTAACTTGTAATTAAAGAACCCAAACGGTTTCTTTTAATAGAAGAAGAGGAGGGTTGCTTCTTCTTACCAATAGTTGCAAGTGTTAATATGGCACACAAAGAGGATGGACCTTAATCGCATTTACTGTATTAGAGAGGTGGCCCAGCCTCCTCTGAGCTTGGATGGGTGCAGACAGGAGCATGCATCCCATCGGCTTGACTAGGAGCTTTATTGACCCACACAGCACCAAAGATGTGAGCCCCACCTCCTGAGCCTGAAGCACTGTGCTGCTGTTTAGTGGGTGATGTACGCAATGCCCATGAAACAGCAGCAATTAGGGTCCCATGCAAAGGGCTTGACTAGGAGCGTTATGGTCCCACATGACACCAAAGATGTAAGCCCCACCTCCTGGACCTGAACCGCTGTGGGAGGTGTAGTCTGTGGCCACAAAACAACAGCAATTTTGAGATGTATGATCCTAATTGGAGCGGGTCGCAGTGCTTGGAATGGCCTTCTGACTAAACAAGGGTGCTCTAATCCCACTAGAGAGCTTACTGCAGTCAGCACGCTGGCTCCAAGGAATTTCCAACCTAGCACACTCGAATGCAGAATCTCAATGCCCCGCCAAGTGTCTGTATTATCAACAAGTCACTCAAATGGGATCTAGAATATTAATGAATTAATAAATTATATGAGCACAACGACTAGAGCACTTTACCTAACAGAATTGAACCCCTTGGGCCCACCGGGCCGCCAAAAAGTATACTGGTATCCCAGTACAATAAATTGCCCTGAACATGCAAGGCTCAAATGCATCATATATGGAGGAGGAATACGTATCCTACCTCCCCTGGGATGATGCTTTTTGCAAGGCAGAGATGCCTCTTTTTGCAATGCTGCCTCATCAGCTGTGACACCACTTGAGAATAAGTTAATGCAGCTTACCAAGAGCTGCAGCTAACTGCTCTTCGTGAGGGAAGCCACCAGTGACACTCCACCTCAAGGGCTGCCAGGCAATGTACCCTCCAAGTCAAATGGTAAGAAGAAGCCAAAATTAGATGTTGACTCCAACATGTGTGAAAAATTGAAGAGAGCACACACCTCTTCCTCCGCGTAGCTACAACCTAGCCCCCCTAGCCTCAGGGTCTCATTGTTGATGGACCATGACCTAAATCCTTCAGCTCTCATACCCCTGATCCCCTGGAGGGAGACATTTTTAATTGGAGATTCAGGTGACAGACTAGTGCATGATAGACATTCAAAAAAGAGGGGGGAGGTAGAGGAAAGAGCAGCTAGGTTCGCCCTCCACAGCCAAGTATACGTAAAAAACAATCCGAAATATCAGATCAAAAGAACCTAGCTTACAAAAATGAGTCACTTTCAGCATTGGATGTGGCTCGAAAGAAAAGGGGGGGAAAAATATCCTTTTTCTTTAGTCCCCTCACTCACCGGAGTTTCCTTACGATGACATGCTTCATCATAGGGGCTTCCCAACCCGCTGCGGGTTGAGGCATGCTACAACTAACGTCACTATGTAGGAGCACTTTTTAATTGTAGACTATGTGTGGTGTCATGTGAAAAAAGGGAAGTGAGTGGAGTGGTGTGAATTAAAAGTATCCTACTAGTGGACGGGAAAAAACTTTATTTGTGCTCCTAGCGGATATATTAAAAGTGGGGTAGTTCTCTAGGTGAGCTGATTCTATTATGAGAACAGGACCCTAGTAGAAAGCCAACTAGTTTCGAGCTGTACCCCTCAGCTCTTCTTCAGGACATCACAGGGTCCAGCCCTGTGAGTACCACTCCAAAAAAGTGAAATATATGCCTATCAATGAGCATGAATCAATATATACATACAACTCTTCTGCAATTCAGTGGCGTATATTTTTTGAGGCTCTAATGGGCCTCTGGGTCATTCAAGGGAAAGAAAAGGAAGTCCACGAAACCATTTGTTACGGAGCTCTACCTCTCTGTAAAACCTAATCGGCATCCCTCGAGACCGTCGTCACCGTGAGGAAACTCCGGTGAGTGAGGGGACTAAAGAAAAAGGATATTTTTCCCCCCCTTTTCTTTCGAGCCACTTCCAACGCTGAAAGTGACTCATTTTTGTAAGCTAGGTTCTTTTGATCTGATATTTCGGATTGTTTTTTACGTAGTGCATGATAGACTCTGGTCACCCTCGCTCCTCGGAGTGATCCCAGGTGAAAATGTAGCCACTTATGTGGTGGGCTGACTCCGAAAAACACTTGATTATGAAATATGCTACCACCTAAGAGCTGAGTGCACCCTTCCATCAAAGGGTGGCCAAGTGGCAATCATGTTGTAGATAGACACCAAGATGGCCAGTTTCCTGACCATATATCTTTTAACCCAAATAAGGCATTGACCGTTCATGGCACTTGTGCAAAGGAAAGCTTCTAGAAATTATCAGCCACCTCACAAAAATCCTTGGCTTGGTCGAAGAGACTAAGCAATCTGGCTCTCCTATCCTTCCGGACATTCAATCTGATTGGATGCAATAGGCTGTAATATTACAGGGAGGCAAGGTCCCCCCTCATTAAGATTGACCCCTAAGCAGGGTGACCTTACCCCCCTCGGAAGCCAGGGCTGTGGCTCAAGGAGATCTCTTGGAAGATCACTTCATCAAGGAATTAGGGAAGTTTGTCACTACATTTATTCCTCTGGACAAGGCACAGGCCTTAATCAAAGAATACTTTCCCAAATGTTTTTGCAGGGGCTGGTTGAGGCATGGAGTGCTTAGTGGCAGCTTCCCACATCAAGTTCCCTTCAGCGGTCAAGGCTCCAGGTGGAACTAGTTCAGATTTGGGGGCTCTTTCTCCTCTAGAGGTTACCATGATAAAGTGATTCCAGGGGCCATTTCTAAGGAAAAAACAATGAAAGGACCATCAACTTTAAGTATTCTCCCTTCTTCCCACATAAGAGTAGTGGCAGGTTGTCAGGCTTTGTCCATAACTGGTGCCCCTTGATTACAGAAACTTGGGTTCTCCAGAAGATACAGGGCTTCCACATCGAGTTATATGGCTCCACTTTACAAATCTCAAGGCCACGGTCCCCTACATTTCAATGTGGCAGCAGCTATAGTAGCAAAAGGGACAATAAATCCACCCAGGGAATTTCAAATCAGTTTATTCGTGGTGTCATAATCCTCTGAGAGTTCAACGAGTGGCTAATCTTTCAACATTTCAAGATGGATAGTATTCACATCCTCAGGTGTACTAGATTGGCCGCCTGGACCTAAAGGACGCCTATAGAGCAATTCTAATTTGTCCTCCACACCACAGATTCCTGCAGCTCAATTGGTGACCTCAAACCTTTGATTTCAAACCTTCTATTCAGTCTATTATTAGCACTGTGGTGCTTCACCAAGGTGCTCAATCGAGTGATGGAACACCTCCATTCATAGGGCATGCTCCTAAGTTTCTACCTAGGAGGCATCCTTCTGATGGACCAATGTCCACTGTAGATAACAGAAAAACTTCAATGGGAGATGAGCTTCCTGAGAAATATCAGATTCATCAACAAAATGAAAAAATCAATCCCTTTTCCGACCCAGAGAATTACCTTTCTAGGGTTCATAATAGAATCTTTTGTGGCGATGCGCAGCCTCCCATCTCGATAGGTGGAAAAGATCAGGCAAGAACTGTGCAATTTCTGGCCAAATCAAACACATTGCTGCATCAGACAGCTCTGTAAATGGATCTCCTTTCTTCATCCATACAAGCTATCATTCCAGCCTTCCTTCATTTCAGAACCCTACAATGCCTTAAAATGCATTGTCTCTGTAAGGGCCTCTGATATTCACAGAAAGTAACCTTCTCGGATTGGCAAAGAATGAAATCAAATGTTTGCTTTCCAACATGGAGGCATGACATGGGAGAGCAGTTTTCAGCTCAAACCCATACCTCATTATCAAATCAAAGAGAAGAAGTATCTGGCTAACCAGGTATGGGGATCCGCAAGCAGAAAATAGTCTACTCAAGAAGAACTATTACATATCAACTGCCCTAACATATTGCAGGCTCTTTTGCTGAAAAATGCTGGACTAAGCACAAGAGCCAATGCTGTGTCCTACTGAAGATGGACAACGTAGTTGTAGTGCCCCACATAACCAATCCAAGAGGGATGATATCCCCTACTGATCTGGACTAAAACATTGAGGAATTTTGACAGCAGCATTAAATCTCTGATGGGGGAATCTCTTCCAGATGCATCCAACAATATGGCAGACGGGCACTCCTGCCATCTACAAGATATGAGGCTTTGTAAACTGAACCTAACGGTTTTCCCACTGAACTTAACACATTGTGTTTCCTCATCTCAATGATAAGAGATCTGTTGACACAGGTGAGAAGAGAGTAAGAAGACCTAGTGGCTGTGACCCCAATCTGGAGATCTCAAGTTTAGTATCCAGTTCCTGGGATCCTCCAATCCGGTTACTCTTTCTCCCAGGTCTGCTCCTGGATCCATCAGCGAATCCTCATTGTTTGATAACAGAGGGCACTCATTGTCTTGGTTGGGAAGATTACAGGGAATAATGGAAAGTCCTTGGGCACTCACAACAGCCCCAGTCACTCCTATCCAAAGCATGATCAAAAGGGACTGTCAAATGCTACAGCCCAGCATAGTTGCAGTGGCTGAGTTGGTGACTGTTTGCAGAGGTGTGTGGATTCTAAGGGGTCAGATTTTATCCATATCTTGAATTTTCTAGATAGCATCTCCTCTAAAGGGATGACATGCAGATCAGTAAACACCTTTAGGTCAATAATTTTGGCTGGAATTCTATCAAAAGTCTTTTGATGGGGAAAAACCCATTGGTCTAAATATTACCGAGAAGCATCTGCCTGTCTCTTCCTCCAGAACCAAGATACTCTTCTGTTTGGGATGTGAACAGGGTTCTTATTCGACCTGGCTTCCTTGGTGTGGTTTCCCTTATTTTTTGCCTTCTGACCTCCTATTTTAAACTGTTGTGCTGACTTAGTTTTTGCTGGCTTTAGGAATCTGGGCACGTTATCACTGCTAACCAGTGCTAAAGTGCATGTGCTCTTTACTTAAATCATGGTAACATTGGTTTATCCATGATTGGCATATTTGATGTACTTATAAGTCCCTAGTAAAGTGCACTATATATACACACCCAGGAACTGCAACTCAAGTGCCACTAGTGGTTCTGCAGCGCTGATTGTGCAACCCACTTAAGTAGCCCCTTAAACATGTCTCAGGCCTGCCACTGCAGAGACTGTATGTGCATTAATAAACTGCTGTTTTGACCCAGCAAGTTAACCTACTTGCCAGGGCCAAACCTTCATTTTCTATTACCTATAGGTCACCCCCAAGGTAGGTCTTGGACAGCCCATAGGCAGGGTGTAGTGTATTTAAAAAAGTCATTTTTACTTTTAAGTTTTACATGTCCTAGCAGTGAAATATTCTTAAACTTGTTTTTTACTTCTACAAGGCCTATCTCACCTGTATGAGTACATCGGGATTGCTTATTTCATTTTATCAGTATAATTTCCAATTGGGAAGAGATGGGACTCCCAAATTTGGTGTCTCTGGACTCACAATTTAAAAACATAACTGATGGTGAAGTTGGTTTTTAAATTGCAATTCTGAAAATGCCACAGTTGGAAAGTTAAGATACAAAGGGAGTTAGGCCCCAGGGATGAAGTGCAGGCTGGGCCGTATATTATAGTCAAACAATGGGGATGGGACTGTACCTCGAATTCTTTCAAAGCATTAATAATGTAGCTTTAGATACAAACACATTACTTATTGTTTGTACCAGTATTTCATTTATACCTTTTTATTTTATCACTTATTTGTATTCTTCATTAATTATTTCAACATGAAAAAGACAAGTGTCAAAACACATACATTTTCTGTACACAGTTGGGTTAATAGTTAATCGTGCTAGCAAATATATTGCAGAAAACGCAAGTGAGTGTTTGTGAACGCCAAATAAAGAAGAGTAGTCATTTACGCGAACCCTCCAACCAGAGGTATGTCTCGCAATAGATAAAACTGTTACGAAATATAAACACAATGTTATCGAAAATACTTAGCGAAAAAATGATCCCCTTACAGAAAACGGACCACACAGTCCAACGCCACGAGCGACGCTAGAAACGCAGGTACATAATGATCAATACATATTGAAGTTTAGTACGAGCACGCCATGTATGCTCCATTTGGAAACATGAGATTGAGATGCCCGCATTTCTTGTAGGATGTCCTAGACGTAACCTACCGTGAAAGCCAGTGGGAGACAATCAAGTCTTCCAAAAAGAGAGGCAACTCCCGCTGCGGTTGTTCATAAACCTGATGAGAAGATCATTACCACTCCTCAGGTATAAATAGAAACACACCAAGATAATGAGAATTAGAATAATAAGTGAGAGAAGGCAAGGAATCATAAATAACCGAAATTGTTTTATGCTGTTCATTCACTACAGAAATCACCAATGCTGCTATAATTAACATGCCCTGATGATAACCCTGGTTCTTTATGCCCAGGATTTGAAATGCGTCGGCATACGACAAAACACAGAGGAATGATGAATTAAAATCTAGCCTGTGAACTGAGGAAATAAATTCCCTCTCCAGTACAATTCAAATGTTCACTGTGTATTAATGGATATCTGATTTAGACACAGTAAAGAAGTCTAGGATCATTGTTTTAGTCTATCCAATAATTTTGGTAGTTAAAACTCATGTATTAGATGTCTTCTTTTTTTGTTACTTTTTCTCCTTACTTAAATGTGGATTGTCATGTACTGTGTTAAATTTGTTTTATTATTTATGTGTATTGGATGTATGATGTTACAACGCAGGCTGTTACAACGCCTGCCTTTACAACGCGGTTTTTACATCGCAGTCCATTACAACGCATAGTGCTTAGTGAATATTTTAATTTACTATTCCAACTCCAGTCCCCGTGGATACTAGGGAAGGTTATTGGATAGTAAATTAACCTATTCCCTATCCTAGAGCGCCCCCCAGCGCAATGCGTTGTAATAGTTTGCGTTGTAATGACCGCGTTGTAATGGTAGTGCGTTGTAAACGTTTCGTTGTAAAGGTTGTTTACCATGTGTATCTAATATGGTTTGAAAAGCAACTGTGTACAGAAAATGTATGTGTTTTGACATTTGTCTTTTTCATGTTGAAATAATTAATGAAGAATACAAATAATTGATAAAATAAAAAGGTATAAATAAAATACCGGTACAAACAATAAGTAATGTGTTTGTATATAAAGCTAAATTAATAATGCTTTGAAAGAATTCGAGGTACAGGCCCATCCCCATTGTTTGACTACAGTTAGACAATTGGCATTTTCTTAGTTAAACCATTTGGTGCCTTTTGTTTGTTTCTGGAATACATATCTGAGGTGGGTGACAGCTGCATTCCTGCATTCCCTCTAGACATCCATACACAAAGGAAGGATAGTTGTGACTGAGTAGCCATCTGCATGTTGATGGGTCATCCTGAGCAGGATGAGAGGGAGGAGCTGCCACTTTAACCTTTTAACACCTGAAAGGGCTGTGTCATGTCCCCACACAAAGGATTGCATACTCTCCAGGAGTGAGTCTCAAGACAGGGCAGGAAAGGTAGGGTCTTGTGCATTTCAAAGACCCAGCTCAACTGGGTCTAAGTACTGGACCTCTGACACCACCAAATCAGAACACTTCTGGAACTGAGGACATTCTACCAGGAAGAAAGACTTCTGTCCTACCATGAGGGACTGCCACTTTGCTGAACTGTTTTGCTGTGTTGGCCTGTTCTTTGCTGCTTCTTGTCTGGGTTTGAGAAGGACTGGATCTGCATATCTGCATCCCAGAACCTAAGCCCTCGCCGAGGGCTTGTTGGCTTGCCTCCTGTTTCTGAAGTCTCAGGGATATCAAAGACTTTCATCATCTTCAACTCAACACCTGGATTTTACTTGCAGTACGTCTTACTCTGCCAAGTGGTGCCAATCCAGTCCAGGGCCCTCGGAAGCGAGTTTAAAGTGCTGCATCTGACAGAACCTATGCATCTGTACCGTTGGGCTGATCGGTACTGATGCATTGCCTGCTGTGAGATTGGGTTCGATGCATCATCGCTGTTGCCGGGACCGGAGCATCACACTCAGAACCACTGCATCACCTCTGAAACCACCGCTTCATAAGTATGCATCGCCGTCACCGCGTGAAGAAGATCGACACATTGCTCCTCCAATGTGAAATAACCTGATGCATTGCACTTGGAGCCACCACACTCAGAACTGTGGCTTTGCTCAACAGAACTGGTGCAACACCCCAACTGCGTGGGAATGATCAACGCATCTTGTGCTGCGACAAGGATTAAAGTAGTTTTGCTCAGTAGGCCCTGTATGGGTTATTTAGCCAGCCTGTGCTTTTGACTTTGGTCTGTTCCAGCACAACCAATTAACTTTTTTAGCGCTATTTGCTTCTAAGCACTATTATTGCAGTTAATCTTTAAAAATTAATATCTCTACTTCTACTGATAGATAGTTGAGTGAGTCATTCCCATTAACAATAACGTGTAAACCTAGACAATCAATAAAGGGAAGACTCCGGCTGTCAGAAAGCACAACTTGTTATTTTGAATCCAGTGGGAGAGATTCACTTCCTCTGCCCCAGACCACAACCACTAATGACCACTCATAGTAAAACAGAAGCGAAACGTAGTAGAAATGGGTAAAAGGGAGTCATGATAGGGGAAACAGATTCACCGAATATTATTTCTCTCCCTTGTCACTCTGCAAGGGGAAAAAAGCATAATCCTCGCTTCTGTGTCCTTAACAGAATTGAAACTTTCCATCCAAATACATAGGAAAAGTTACATTCAGGTTAAATTACAATAGGGCTTTAGATGCTCCAATGGACAATACAATTTATATGTTCATACTTTTCAATATGGTTGTACTATTACCCTCATATAATGTGCATTTTGTATTGGGTGCCATTTGGTTTACCTTTTAAATAGGCTAGTAAAAAGGGCAACTTCTGTTGATCAACTTCGAATACACCTACATTTTGAAGGGCTAAGTTTAGTTTATACAAACATACCCTTATTGTGAATAAATAGGGTGACAAATGTTTTTTTCTTTAACATAGGGATATTTTGTCTTTCCTTGTGGTGTTTCCATTACTATAGTGTGCTGATATATATTGCTAGGTGAATAATAAGGCGATATTTTGGAGATGCCAATGTAAGTTTTTCCTAGGTTGAATACCAATATGTGAGTAGATTTAAACAATATCAAGTCTCTTTATATTATTTTTATACATTATATCTCTTTACATACAGCAAACTATATGGGGACTGTGCTGACTATTTGCACCTAAATAATTTGTACTTAATATCTGTATTGCATCTTGCTGATATAAATAATTATGTTATAAGTTGCCACATTATGTAGCCGGTTTTATTTTTATCATTAGAACGTGTAGAAAAATGGCTCTCATATAGCCAACTTCGTTAATGAAGTTTAGTTTATGTCACAATTTGGAAGGCTCCTTAAAGATATGAGAAGGCTTTAGCTGCGCCATCCATAACATTAAAGCTCAACGTCTTCTTGTAAGTCCAAAGGTTTTCTATGCATTGGAACGGTTTACCTAACTTATATATAATAATGATCATTGTTACTCCTGCGATGTTAATTTATGAAAGGTGTTCCTCTTTGTATATTCAATCTTTATTTCGGCCGTTGGCCATCAAAGATATACAGTAAAACATGTATAGTCACTATAAAATCAACATACATAATCAATAACAGTATAAAACCTTAAAATTACATGCTAATAAAACTACTTTAAAAACTGTGAACCTTAAGATTAAGAGGGAGCCTGCATCTTCAAAATGCGAGTGCGAGTGTGCCAAACATTAGTGAGGAACTTTGCTAGTGCAAATACAGTTAAACTGGAAACATCGGTTTTTAGGATTCTATACATTGGGAGGAACTCCCTACCACCCAGATTTCTGATCAATGGTAAGAGCCAGTATTTCCTCGCTGCCTTATAAGCTGGGCAAAACAGAACCACGTGTAAATCACTTTCCTCTGCCGCAGTGCAAGCCGGGCACTGCTTGGTGGAGGGAGGCGATGACCAGGAACTAGTAAAGGATCGTAAAGGCAGTGTGCCGTATCTCCATTGGAGAAACAGCTTCCTGGCCAACACGGGAGAGACGGCATCTAAAACTCTCTCCTGCCTGTACAAATCCTTGCTTTGCACAAAGACAGAAGTTAGTGACCCTTCAGACTGACTGTCTAAGGCCGTGGCTAATTTATGTTCATGATAAGCGCTAGCCAGGCCTTTCCTTGAGATATTTAATGAGGCATTGGCAGGGTTAGACCAAAGGTCGGGGAACCCCAGTACCGTACAAGAATTTTGAATGTATTTTATCCAGGGGATCAATAGCGCTTTCGGGTGGGTCAATAGCTCCATTAGTTCCGCCCTATAGGCGAGAAGTTCGTTGCTACTCCACAGCCTTCGCCAGAAGGCTATAGGTCTCAAGCCTAGTTCGTCGGCTATGGGGTGCAAGCCCAGATCTAGCCTCAGAGGGAGGAGCGGGGTGCTGGGTGGAAGTGCGACTATCTGTCTGATGAATTTGTTCTCTGTCAAAGACAGACTACGACATGATGTGTGTCCCCACAATTCCGCCCCATACATGGTAGCACCCCTGGCTTGCGCTTTGTAGATCTGGATAAGCGACCCCAGTGGTCGGTATGTGGAACCATTTAACATCCGCGTGATACCCCCTGTGGTCTGTATCAATTTTAAATTGGCCCTGCTCTGGTGTGATCCCCAAGACATAGTTTCATTGAGAGTTACACCAAGATAGTCAAAAGTGGAAACTCTCTCGAGCCGTGAGGCTCCCAATAGCGGATTTGGGCGCAATTTATGACTTGGGTTCAAAACCATAAACTTAGTTTTGGCCGCATTAATTTCTAAGCCTCTGTCAGTGCAAAAGGCCACAAATGAATCTAGGATCCTCTGTATCCCCATTGGAGTTTTGGACAGCAGCAGGGTGTTCCTCTTTTTCTCTTGTCCAACTTGACCACTGGCTGCATTGGTTTAATAGATAACGTGTTTTCTTTTACTAAACTGAGCTTCGTAGTTTTCTCAGGTCAATAAATTCTCTGCTATAAGCCCATTAGTAGGTGCCTTTTAACATCTTTTGTGTGGGTAATTAAGTGTATATCATTTATTTCCATAGGTGTCAGCTACACCTGTGATTTATTTCAGTGACATTTTCCTACGAATACGATTGTTTGCTGTATAAAAATAAGGCTTAATGGCTCGACGGATGGCTTAATCTATCGCTATATGTTTATATAACAGAATAGTAGGCATGGACTACATACTACTTATTTATAATAAAAAACATGTGTATTTGTTCCTGATGAACTTATTTTGGCCAAACCGGAATGAGTTGTCTGTTACACAAAATTATATGTACATGTAGTACAATTATAGATTTTCTTATATAACATTGTCAATTGATTGGTATACCTTTTTTATTATGAAAGTCTAAGAATTTTCTTACCCAAACTTGCCAAATAATCATATGCATAGCAGTGGCGTTTTGATATACATCTGCGAATATTATGTGATCGTCATTGGTATTTTTTTTATATTGATTTTACATCTATACATATTTAAGAGTTCCTTATCAAAATGTGATTACTACATATGTTTTGGATTCAGCCCTGAAGAAATTGCTCTTGTGGAAAAGGAATGAAATGTAATGGTCGTGTTTTGTTTCGAAATAAGGATTAAGACGTTTGGAACCTTTTTGAGACAAACGTGTTTCACTCTTGAAACTCCATGTAGTTCAGGAGGAGTTACGAAAATCAATCTATTTTTTTTGTTTTAGCTTTATATAAGGATGTATTGTTCCGACATATAATAGTTATGCAGATTGCTCTAATTGTACAGTGTTTCCTTTTTGGTAAAATCATGTTAGCTTAGGTTAATTCAAATAGAAGGTGCAATTTAAATGTTTTGGTTCATTTATGTTTGGGTTTACAACACAGGATACACATTTGATTATATGTATATGTATGAACTAACAACTGAACCGATGATTCCTAATTCATTAATATGATTCTTTTTTACATATTTTTAAGATGAGGGTAGCTTCATTGAATTGTTTTATTGTTTAATATACAGCTTCTGAGGGTAAACCATTTGGATTCTTATCAATTTTATTAATCTACATATCTGCCCCATACATGTAACCACAGAGTAGCTGTGATCAGTCCTATATGGTGTAAGAGGTGAGGCAAAGCCATTTTTTTTTAATAACAACCAAACATTCTGTTGCTGAAGGCATTCGCTGTTACTTTGTTATATTTTTCACCTGCTTGGCCTACGTTCCTTGGTGACTAGGCCTTTGGGATCTGCTGATCCAACGGTATAATGAGCAGAGGAATCATTATGTAAATATCTGGTGGTTACTTTCCGAACAGATTCCCCAGTGTTTAATTGGGTGCTCAAGACCTAATTATTAAACTTACTTTTTCTCAACCTTATGAAGGTGTTAGATATTTCAGGAAGCAGGCCCATCACTGACAGCAAGTACCAACCAAATTATCAAATATTGAATCGTATGCCAATTTAAAAACTTTTTTCTGCCTTAGCCTAGATGTTAGGTGCATAGAGTTTGCCATGGAAAAATCTTGAAATTGACAGCTGCTAATAAAATCTATGCTTCCGTAGGAATAAGCGCACCTTTGCCACGGATTTTAGGATTTACAGAATCCCCCATCATACTGCAGAGAAAGTAAAGACTATCAATTCCTATACTATTTTGAGGTTGTTCGTAAAACTATTCGGGATGTGGCCTGGCACTCTGGGCTGAACAGTTCCTATTGGAACAGACCATGGGCCTAACTTAGATTGCGCAGTACGTTATTTATTCCTTCAGCGGGACATAGTGTAATACTCCATCACCCTGAAGGGTGGAGGGGGGGCATATTCTGGATTTAGAGATGTTCACCACCACACTTTTACATTGGCAGAACAAGCAGTCATGCCGGTTCCTGTCAATGCATTGAAAGTGTACAGTGCAGTTCAGTCAACATGACGGTGTCATAAATATACTTCCAATACATTTTTATTTACAAAAACAAAATGACAAAGTTTGATTTTCTTTTTGTAAAGAAAAAAAACGATGACCCCACGCCATGGGAGTTGTCTCCCATGGAGTGGGAGTGTAATTAAAATGTTTTTACTTTCACCTACTGCCAAGTTTTGCATGGTGATGAGTCAAAGTAAAAACTGTCACTTTGTCCACCCACTCTAAACAGGTTTAGCAGACAAATGGCCAAAACTCCAATTGTCCTTACTCCTTTCAGGCCGTTGTAGGAGTATATCAGTAGTGGTGATGGAGCTGTCTCCATCACTGACATATTTAAGTTTCATCCGACTCAAAATTAGGTGGGCAGAGCTTCAGTTTGTTGAAGAGTATACTCTGTCACAACTAAATACCCTCTCCCCAAACTTTAAATGAAGCCCTAAGTTTGATTTGCATACGGTTGCTATCCCATTTAGTGTGAGATAGTTGACAAAAAATGTATTGGGCAGAAATGTGAACTGTGTGACTGTCAGTGGAGTAAAATCTTCATGCGTTTCATCCATCAATTTTTGTGTTTCTGACTGACCAGGAAGCCCATGGTCATGCTTACCTGGCTGATGGGTGGATGGCAGAGTAAATGGGAATCTGAGAGGATGTATGGCTGGATGGATGGAGGATGGCAGAGTAATGGAAATCTAAGAGGATGGCTGGCTGGATGGACATATGGATGGATGGGTGGTTGGATGGGTTAGGGAAATTATGTCAGAGTAAATGGAACTCTGGGAAGATGGATAGATTGCTGGTAGGTGAAAGGGTAGCAGAGTAAATAGAAATCTTAGAGTAGGGTGGATGGGTGGGTTTAAGGGATAGCAGAGTGAATGGAAATATGAGGGAATGGATGGATGGAAAACGAAGTGGAAATCTGAGAGAATGGATGGTTGGACAAAAGGATCAATAGATGGATTACAGGCTTTATTGTTGGACAGTTAAGTCAAATGATAGATGTGTAGGTGGATGGATGTATAGATGGGTGCATACATATATGATGGATATGTGAATGGATGGATGAAATGGATACTTGATGGATGGAATGGTAAAAGATTGAATGAAAGATGAGAAAATGAACGAATGACAGAATGTAAAGATGAAATGGTGGATTTCAGCAGATGGATAGAAGGGTGAAAAGATAAATGGTAGATGCTTGGAAGAAAGAGACAAGGGTGCTTTTCTAGAGCGCTTCATGCTCACCTGCTTTGCTTGTTTTGTGCAATCATAGATTAGGTTCATATGGGGGGTACCTTATTTTTCTGGTTATTTCCTTTACCATATTACTGTAAGTCACCACTCAAGTGACATCCATTCCAGTTCCAATATCTTCACACTTTCACACTCCCTGTCCCACAATAATACACTTTCTCATCCACTCTACTCCATCCCTTACAACCTACGCAAATACACATCTTCACCTCTCTAATCACAATTCAATAAGAGAATATAAACTCACAAATATTTAGTCAAATACATTTCACATTATACAATCTTTGAAGTAAACAGGTACCATTTTCTCACTTCAATTCTCACAATTCCTTTCCTCAACTGAATTTCCTCTAACACCTCATCAGGCAGAATCAAACATCAGACACTTGCCTTCCTTGGAAACCTACTTCAGATTCCACCACAAATATGCCAACAATTAGAAATTGTATTAATATAAAAACTAGTGTTTCAAAACAAACAAAACTGAAATTTACCAGATATAGTTTACCTCAAGAACTATAACTTGCACTGCCACTGTGCATGACTTATGATCTAATATGTTACATCACTCATGACATGTTCATTGACATCATTGATAACAGCATCAATGACACCTCAAATTACAACATTGATGACATCACCCAACCTACTTCTGTTTAGATTACTCTATAAACCAATAAACCTCCAGATGCTTTAAAAGCCTCCTAGGTGAACCAAGCTCCTTCCAAGTACCGACTTCAGCCTGTGCTGAACAAAATGTAGATAGTCAACCTCAAGTGTAAAAAACAAGCAGACACAGTTGGGCAAGCCCGTGTGGCACTTGATCTTTGCCCGGTGAAAAGGACATCATCTATCCCACTGTTGTTTAATTAACAATATCAAGACTGCCTTTAAAATATATAAAAAGTACTAAATGGTGCACAATCATGTAAATCATAAATTAATCAACATATTAGTTATACAACATTTCTACACTGTAGCCAACTCCCTCTATTCTCATTCAAGCTGAATTAGGTGGTGAAACTTTAATAAACGCAGACTTCACTCTCTATGCAGCTCTTCATAGAGAAAATACTCAACAATGTCATTGAATATGTCATGAGTGATGTAATATATGAGGTCATAAGGAATGCATAACAGGGGTGCACGTTATAGTTAGCTCAGTGAACTAAAACTTTTTAAAGTCAGTGAATTTTCGGGTTTAAAAACATAAAGCTCCTTCTGACACTTTCACCTAACTACAAGGTCACTTTACACTTTGTTTTTTCCAACGAATACGTAAATAGAGAGCTAGATAGGTGTAGCTCTATCTATCTACCTATCTATCTATCTATCTATCTATGTATCTATCTATCTATCTATCTATCTATCTATCTATCTATCTATCTATCTATCTATCTATCTATCTATCTATCTATCGATCTATCGATCTATCAATCTATCAATCTATCTATCTCAATGTAAAACCCAAAGGTTGAAGTTACGTTATAGTTAGGTGAAATGTTAAGTAACAACGGAACATTTTAAACTCTAAAAAAAACACAGAAATTTGCCAGCTATAGTTAGTTATCTCAAGTAACTATAACTAGTGCCCTAAGGTAACTGTAGTTCACTCACCCATCATGCACAGTTTTCTCATCAATAATCTCCCTGCAAATGTTGCAGTGATATTATCAATTATGTGAAAAAGATGTCATGAGTGTTGTAATATGTGAGGAAATTTGCAGTGCATAGTGACAGCAAAGCTATAGTTACCTTAGTGCATGAGTCATAATTACTTGAAATAACTCTAACTATAACTGCCGAATTTCAATGGTTTTTAGAGTTTAAAAACATTACTTTGTTGCTGAACATTTCACCTAATTGTAACTTTACTTTAACCCTTGATTTTTCGGTGAATTTTAAAGTTTTTTTAAGGTTACGTAATATTCAATTACAATACGTAAATCCAACCTACGGCCGTGCGTGGTGGGGAGTTGGCTCCAGGGCCGGGCCTGCAGCCAGGTCCTGTGGCTAACCCCTAACATGCAGCCAACTCAATGCTGCACACAGGGGGGTGGCCACAAGGTCTGGTCGCAGCTCCCGTAAATCCAGCCAACCCCATACTGTGCAGGGCCTGCGGTCATGCATGGTAGGGTTGGCCACACCACCGCATGTAGGCTACTGCGCAGTGAAGGGTTGGCCACAAGACCTAGCCTGTGCCAGGCCTCATGTCATCACCCCCAAAGGCAGCCAAAACCATACTGAACATGGTCTTAAGCTGTGCGCTGTGACTGGTCGGTCCCAGAAGAGGGGATTTTAACCCATCATACCCTCCACCACAAATGTACCCATGGTCAGGACCATACGGTCGACAACAGTTTCAAGTACCCCCCTCAATACCAGAACATACCATACTTCCATTCTAATAAGAACAATATTTTTTAGGCCAGGGCGGGAGAAGAGGCAGACGGGGTAAGAGAGGCAACAGAAGAGTCCAGTGGGAAGACGACATGAGAGGAATAAACACGAGGAGCCAGACGAGGGACCAACAATCAGGCTCAAGCTCAATGTAGACCTAGTTGTCAACCTTACAGATGAGGATCTTCCCACGGAGGAACTGGGGATCCTCAATAAGGGCCTTGTATTGTCCCCACCATTCAAATGGACAAGTTTAAAACCCGATGTGAATTGAGTGAATTTTTGAGAAAGATCCAAGTCAAGACATTTTTTTAGGAACACCTCGACAAGAGAAGGACACGGGCTACACACCCCTATGACAAAAGTCTACATTCTGTCCACCCCCATCTATGATGCCCTCAGAGGTCATCGCATTTGAGGAAGTGGTCACCAAGGAGATAGAATCACTACAACCTGGAAGGAACGTCTGCAACAACCTGAGCAGAAAGGAAAGAGAAGCGCTTGAACCATTAGGCAACTGAAGTAACCTTGTAATAAAACCAGCTGTTAACGGTGGATCAATTGTGATACAGGATGTGAACTCTTACAGGAATGCAATGTTTAACCCTCCTCTCTGATGCGAGACACTACAAGAAACTGCAGAAGGACCCCACGGCCATCCACAAAAAAACATCTCCAGAATAACTGATGAAGCATTGGAGAGAAATTGGAAAATAAGGAATGAGAGGGACTTTCTTAACACAGATGAACCTATAATACCTCTATTCTGTAACCCCCTAAAATACATAAGGGCAGAACCCCACCACCAGACAGACCCATCTTGTCTGGCATTTGATCTATTTTGAAACCTCTCTCTAAGTACACAGACTGGTTCCTGCGACCCCTCGTCACTCGAATCATATCATATGTAAGGGATATTAAACACCTGCTCAATATCCTAGCGGAATTTGATTACAGTCCCCTACAAGAAACCTTGATATGTTTGGATGTGGAGGCCCTATACACCAGTATTCAGCAAGAGGAAATTTTACGTGGAATTGAAAATACACTAGTGCACAAGATTGGCCCTAGGAGGCTCCAGTGAAGTGGATCATGACACTAATGCATATGGCCCTTACAGGGACTTTTTTCAAGAATGAAGACCAACTCTACCTATAAGTCTATGGAACTTCCATGGGCAGTACTTTTGCCCCGAGCATTGCTTGCTTATACATGAGCCAGCTGGAGGAGGAACACATTTGGGGGCATATTCTCAAGGATCTTTCGCCGAGATATCTGCACTTTATCGCCCCATTCACAAGCTGGTGCTAACAGCCCATATCACCAGTTTACCCGCGATAGTAGCTGCAAAAAACATCACCATAGATGACCCCAGCTACTAACGCTAATGAGATGCAGAGTAGGCGTTTGCATGCAAAAAGCTGTGACAACACCACGTCACAACATTCTCAATGACCAGCCAGATCTGCGATAAGATCACTGTGATACGACGGCCTCCCCTACCTCTCCGAGACAGCGTCATACAGGACGATCCCCTTTCCCGGAACCTGATCCTGAAGCGTCCTTGACAACCTGGACTCCACCCCTCTGTCCTTCGTTGCAGGAGCCTATCGAAATTGGAGTGGGGCCGGAAGTACATTCTCGTGACCCCAGAAGTTCCGCCCTAATCCCGGAGTCTGAAACCGGAAAAGACGGCACCGAAGATAGAGAGGTGTGCAATACGGCAAACTCGTGGCAGGAGGCTCGGACGAACACAGCACAAGAGACGGAGGTCCAGGACGAAGAAGAAGATGTGTGGAGTGAGGACTGGTGGAGTCCACAGGAGGTGGCTGGGGAGCGGCCGCAACTTGCGGAAGTGTTGCGGCGGGGCATGTGAGTACCAGAACTTTGATAACATCCTCTTTAGCACCTTACGTGCAGTGTATATAGCATTTTCTCACTGGGAAAGTAAGGGCACTGTATATAGAGTCTGTATAGCATCGCTGGAACTTCCACTTGATCACTATTGTACATACCCGTGCACGGACCCTCACCTATACATCCTCCCGTCTTTAAGCTCTCAACCTCCCTATAGTACCCAAACCCCTCCCTTCCTCACGTTCTCTTCAATTTCCACACAACCCCTGGTGTCGGTTTCGGTACTCGATTATTGTAGTCCAGCCGGACTAATATCCCCCTTATTCTGTTTCTCTACTCCCTATAACCTCCGAGGACGACATCCGGAGCGGCTCTCCCGAGACCAGACATCCCGGTGTACCATCAGGAGAAGATCCGAACACCCGTTCCTCCCACTTTTCCCGGAGAAGAACCGAACACCCATTCCTTCCACCTTGCCCGGAGAAACTGTTGTGCCATATATTAAAGAGACATCGCCCACTATATACGGCCTCCACGCCTGTTATTCCGGTCCGCCACACCCCCACGATCACAATCACAAAACAGGTGAAACGGTGCATTAGCAGCAGGAATTTAACACCTGCTCTCACCTTGTGTAAAGTCGGACTACACCCTGCACTAGAAAAGAGACCCCAGCCCAGAGCCACACCTGAAGAACAACAGATGCCATGGAGCCAACGATCATGCAGCTTGGCCCCCAAGAGGGCCACAACACCCACCGCCACCCGGGGCCCTAGCCCAAGCACGCCCCCACCTCCCCCGGACCAAGAGATTGCACATCAACGTCATGAAATCATGAACAAAATCATTTGCCTGACATTGCAGAATTACAACAAATAACAGTCATGTGAGTACAGAAAAAGCATAATCAATCATTCACCATTGAAAGTCCAAACAAAATATTACAATAACATTTGTCTCCAAACAACTATTTGGAAGAGTCATGGCGGGTCATCCCTTGACAATCTGTAAGTGATAGCCTGCAAGATAATATCCAAGATAAAAAGGTGTGTCAGGCCCTCATCAAAGGACAGAGAGAGAGAGAAAGAGAGAGAGAGAGAGAGAGAGAGAGAGAGAGAGAGAAAGAAAGAGAGAAAGAAAGAAAGAGAGAGAAAAAGAGGTACTGAACAAGGAGCGCAAGGCCAATCGGGCCGTTGGCTCATACAGGCCAACTGTTGCGTGTGTTTCGCAATTGGTGCACCCTAAATCTAAGGCCTGGCATCAATTTCAGCGCAAAGGCCACATAACATTTCAGAAAGGCAAGCAGTAGTCAGACTAAAATTAGGCATGAAAGCTCCTTTGTTTCAATACACAAGGCGGAAGGACATCAAAACCTCCGACCTTGGTCTTCAATGCGGCTGGCACCCCCTGAGTGGGATACCATACTCTGACGACTCCCACACCACAAACTGCGCTAATGGAAGACCAACGTGTCCACACCCCACACACGCTTGTCCCTGCTCGAGGTACACCTGCATGGGGTGCTGCTGACACATTAGTAAAAAACTAACCCATACGTCCAAACATTGAACACCCATACGACTCATTGCTCTGAGCTGTGACATATCGTCCACAGAACTGCCACCGGTCTGCGGAGTGCCGGTGGTACAAGACCAACAAACGCAATGGCAGGCAATCCCAGACACATACACAAACCCTGTCACGTGGAACTGTACCGTGCATGAATGCTTCATCTGTTGGGATCACTGCCACTGGCAATTTTGAGAAATTAGTTACAGTCTGAGTTTCCGTCTTGCGTACGTCACCTGTATCCAGCCCTGGTTCCACTGTCGATCATGCACATTCGAGCGGCCCATGGATGTCTGACTATCCAACACAACTGTAGCTGAACTGGATTATGAATTATGTGTGCACCCCCTGTTGGTCCACGAACAGGAGTGCAACAGGGATACCCGTGCATGGGATGCCTTGATCTGTGGCGTATGTGCTGGCAGTAGTGGATGGGAGATTGCACAAGTCATCGTGTGCAGTGACCACATTGAGGCGCTCCCCTATGTGTTGCTGATTGGTGAAACTGCGTGGACTGAGCACATCTGTCAGGACCAGTTAATGGATTGGATCTCCCTCGTGTTCCTTGAACTCGAGAACAACGTACTTCTGGAACTGATTGCCTATGAAGCTGCGCTCGCATTCATGGACGAGTAACTACCTTCCTGCAACCACAACTGATTGACACCCAGAGCACAGGTACCAACACCGTGTTGCATCGTGGAGGAATGGTCACATATCCCAAAACAACAGTGGACATGCCTGCATTCTCCTGGACTCAGAATGCATGTGCGTGCACCTAGGCATGTTGTTACACACCCGTGCAAGGTGATGCAGCCCCATGGGCAGAGCTGCACAGCGTCGTTTGGCAACGTTCCTAAATCTGACATACTGCTGGAGGGAGACTATACACATGGCAATGTAGCAGGACATGTGACCTTGTTGGTCCTTTTCACCTGCTCACTGTCAGCAGAGCACACAGTTGGCGCAGTCCGGTGGTACAGCTCCATGCAGATCCCATGGGCTGTGAGTCATGTCCCCTGACACTGGGCAATGAGCAGACGCCAAACATCACATGACTCGTCCAGCAAGGCAAGGTGGGCTGAGAACTTTGCCATCCGTAATGATTTTTGTTCATTTCTACCTCTCCATTTCTTGCACCTCAACACGTTCCCATGCTGCCTGTAAGTGTCTTAAACATTTGTCTGCATATTGTGGCCCATTCCTTGCCTGTACTGACACACACATGCTAATAAAGTCTATGCAACTTCACCAGTGTGCAACTGTGAAGAGTGTTGATTAGTATGACAAATCGTGTGCCTCAATGAGCATTGTCCGTACACAGGGAGAGACAGACTGCCGCATGTACATTGGCTCCACCTCTGTGAGCCACACATTGTGTTTGGGATATTTGCTGGTAGACCTGTGCTCTTATGTGTCTTCAGCAATGTGAGTATGGTGTCCAACTTATTACCATGTGGATCAATGTGATCCATCAAAACAGGCTGCTTCCACACTGATGTGCGTGAGTAGGTCATGCAAAGAGATGTTCTGTAGCCACATGCGATGGGGGACACTACTTCAGGCATGCTACCGATTTTGACATTTCTACACACAGCCCTAATTAATACATGGACGTGGGGCTCCGTTGCGAGATTGTTGTTCATGTGCAATGAGGCCACAGCTAGTTCACACCTTCACAGTCATCTAATTGGCCATGTGGGTCAGTGTCAAACATACGCATTGATGGCATTTATCAGGGTGTACCTTTTTGTGCAATCAATGTCCCTATATTCATCCATACTTTTATACGTGAGTGAACATAGACATGACCATCTGTGTGATTTGGAATGTTTTATTCACATTCTGGGGAGTGTTGGAGCTGGAGCAGTACATGGCCAGTTCAAGCCCACATAACATGGTTGCCCAGTGGTGGGCCAACCAGAGTCCTTGGGGGAATGCAAAGTTAATCTGAAGAGGGAGAGTTCAGTCCGCAGCCGGATTGCTGTGTCATTAGTAGCAGAGCAGATATGGCAGGCCATGTTGGGGTCCAGGTGAATGTCGCAGAGTGTTTCGGGGGACAGTGGGAGGTGTTTTTGTGTGTCTTTTGCGTTCCAGGACATGATGCATAGGGCTGAACCAGGCAGGGACAGGCCATGTGGTGGGGATGGATGCTACTACCTCCTTTCTCACACAGTCATTACCCTACACATCTTAGTCCTCTGAGACATCTTCTGTGTCTGGTGTGTCAGGTGTGTGTGGTGGTGTTATGGCTGCATCACTGTGTGCCACTGCCACATCAAAGTGCGAAGGCGATAGGGCTGCATCACTGTGTGCCAATGACACGTCAGGGGGAGGAGATGTGTGTGTTGAGGTGCCTGTAGCACTCATCCGGTACAGGCTCAGCGACAGCAATGGCAAGATGAGGATCTGCAAGGCACTGAAGATCCCAGCTAAATCTTGCTGGTGTTCAGCCCTGGCAGCCTTACTTCCAGGCTGCATCGGCTCCATGGTCTCCATTGTCCTCCGCATCTGTACCAACTCTGTGCTGTCATCGCTGGAGCCTGTCTGACTAGACAGTTTTTGTATCCGCGTAATGGCCCCAGCGAGGTCAGCCAAGAATTGTTGGTGAGCATGGTGTGGACAGTGGGTGTCGGATAGGGACTCTAAATGGTCCCTGATGGGACTCAAACACCCACGTATGCCATCAAATTTGGCTGCCATGAGGTCGAACCCAACCCGCAGCTGATCAGTCATCTTCTCCTGTCACCCTAACACACGGCGTTGAAATTCCATGTATTGGTCGTGGGGGTCCTGTGAGCCAGCCGTGGTGGTGTGTGCTTCCTGCTGTGTGGTCTGTGGGTGTGGGGTCACCACGATGCAGCTGGGCTGCCCTGCTCCTGGGGGTGGGGTGCAGAGGCTGTCCATTAGCCGTTGGAGGGTGTCTAGGCAAATGTGCAGGGTGTCCTCTACATCATCACTGTAGAGATGTGTGGTCTGCGCTGCAGGAGGTGTTGATTATGCCTCTGCAATGTAACGGGGAGATGCAGGTTAAGAGTGTGTTCCATGTATGTTGAAGCATTGTGGATGTTTACATTCAGACTGCATGACAATGTACATTGTGGCTGTTTTGGTGAAGCTGCCTATCTGATGGGGACAGTGGACATTTCGAGTACATGATGGATGTGTGGTTGTACTCATACATTATCCTCTCACAGTGTCATGCAATGCCAGATGTGATTGGCTAGTTTCTACGCATGAGTGGCACCAGTTGTGTCCTCTGTCCTGTGGTGTAAAGGTTGCACGTTGTACCACATTGTCGTCAATGTTGATGTACTGTGATTGCTATGTGTGTGTGCTGCGTTGTTGGCCAGTCGCCCCTGCATCTCTGATTTGACGGCCCCTTATCCCTTTGAGTTGGTGTACCTTTGACTTGTGTGCTTTTTGGGTGCTGGGATGTTTGCGACTTGGGTCATTTGGGCTCTTGAACAAATGTTGTACTCTTGTGCATTTTTTTGTCTGCAGATGTGTTTTTGACATCATGGGTTGTAGGTGGACATGGATGTGTCAGAGTGTGACCTGCTCCTTTACGGATGTGGTCCACACTCAGCCACCTCAATGTCGTCTCGTGCACCATGTCATGTATTGTGACTGCAGCCATGCTATCTGTTATGCAGTGTCACCTGCATTGTCAGTGTGGCTCACAGAGCCGCTGCTTTTCTGGATTCAGCACAGGTGCATGGGTAGGTTGTGGTATTGGTGATATGTAGGGGATATTGTAGACGGGGCCTACTTGGAGTTTCTATGTGTGCTGTGTGCCAAGGGTATCAATGACATGTTTCACACTCATTGTGGGTGTGCAGTGTGCTGCATATGATTGTGCATGTGTGCCATTGTGCCCATCTCCTTCCGTCCTCACAGTCCCTGGTCGTTACTCACCCTATTGCTGTTGGGTCGGGTCATATCGAGCTGTGTCCAGACCCCCAACTCCTTGCACCATCTCCACACTGATGACTGTGGCCACCATTTCCTCCAGCTCATCCAGCTCCTCCTGTGGCACAGGACTCCCACCTCTAGTCGCCTTTGATGCCTTCCTGTTGGCAGCGAGTTTCTCCTTGGTTTGGCTGTGCACTTCATGCCAGCGCCTCTTGACCTCCTTCATTGACCTCCTCGACACTCCAACTGCATTCACGTTGGTGACAATGGACTGCCATCTTTTCGTTTGTGTTGCCAATGTCGCAGTGGAGGTGACGAACAGTTGTTGGTAGTGTTCTATCACCTCCGTGACGATGATCCGGTCTTCCTGCGGACTAAACCCGTCTTCCTCTTGTCTTCCCCCCCCCCCCCGAACACGGGGTTCCTGGCTGGGCCTCCGTGGGGCTTGTGGGGTTTGAGTTGTCCTCTGCACTCTGTCCGGGTGCATCCATGGTGCTACGCAGTTTAATTTGGTTTTAGTTTTTTTGTTTTTGCTTTTATAGTGCATTTTCCCGCATGACGTGTGGGAATTGCAGACCTGTCACTGGTTGTCGCTGATTTTTGTATTTGGGGCATCAAAACTTTTTCCGCGTTGGTGTTTCGCAATTTTGCGATGTCACGTTGATTTTAGCACGGTCATTTGATACGTTATCGTTGGACTATCGCATGGTGCCGCAGGGTTGTGAATACAATGTTAACACAGTGTTATGTTCCCGCGATAGATTGGAATATCCAAAGTTGTGTTAAGCTAATTTTGCGATGATTATCACACGTTCTTGAGAATATCCCCCATGGTCTAACAACCCATACACTGGCAATATCCACAGCTGGTTGAGATACATAGACCATATCCTCATCATCTGGCATGGGGATGAAGAAAGCACAAAAACAATTGAAAATTGGGTAAACATTCTAAATCCATTTTTTACGCCTCACTATGTCATCTAACAATACAAAGGTGTCATTCCTGGATATCAATGTCATAGCCAAAAATGGGAAATTGCAAATTTATATACTAAATCGACTAAATCGATTTGTCAACTCCACTTCAATAGTGCATACCCATGATCACTGAGAGACAATATCTCTAACGAACAGTACCTAAGAATCCGCAGGAACTGCTCAGACCTTGAAATCTACACCAGACAAGCTGACAAACGCACCAAAAAAATGACAGCTCACACCATAGCACAGAGATGTACATAATACAAGCAAACTCACCAGCTCAAGCCACAACTTTCTGTCCCTTCGCGTCCCCCCCTGGTGTCACCTGCTGTACCTTTCTCCTCATAGATGTTGTAGACATAGCTGTCCAGATCCAGCAGCTGTAGAGGGTAGAGACAGCATTCTCAATGAATTGCATCAACAATTGACAGACAGGCACATGTGACACTCCTGATTTGTATTTCACTTCATGAACAACAACTGCTGATTCCATGCAGAAGGATATCTTGATCTCTGTCATGGCTTAGTAATCTAAGCTAGGGACACACCTCATGCCAGAATTACCTGAAGGACAGGTGCGCGAGGGTTTCTCTGCTGCAGCCAGGATGTCATGCATTCCCCGGATTTGTGTCCGCTGCAGTGGTATCATCCTGTCAGCAGCTGTGATGAGACGTACATGTCCATATTTTAGTACACCAGATGGTAGCTATGAGCAAACATGTCTTTCTCAATAACCATTTGCGGATAATCCATGACAATGTGCAGCATGTTTACCTCATGGACTTTACATGTGGGCACCTGCTCACATGCAGCATTTGCCAGCTGTTACCTCCACACAGCACTGACATCAATAAGAGGACACATCAACAGACAAACCTGTATGAGAAGGTTACTGATATTTCAAGGAAGGGGATAAATGACCCGGACTCCTCCACATTACACTGATTTCACCTTTACCATTAAGACTAACATTTTTCATGAATGTAATGTTGTCTGTTGACAAGTCAGAAAGGAGTTCATGTGTGAGATGTGCAGTAGTCAGGGACATAATGTTGCTCATTTGTGCTTCCCTACCCATGAAGTCAAACAGTTAATTTTTTAATGAGGGAATACAGATTTCTTATGTCCATCCTTTGAGTGTCCTCTGTTCCCATACTCTATTTCCAACATCATGGTACTACTTAGCTGACAACGGATGGTGTCTTGTACAGCAGACATCCAAACCTCATATGTCAAACACTCACCTATACATGTAAATACGGTAGAAGAGGAGGCAAGCAGAAAATAACATTTGGTTATGATCATACATTGCGGATAAGCTGAGAAGCTTTGATGCTTTCTGCCTGCACTGGATTATCGTGTTGCTCTTCAGCCAAGTTATTTTGCAGGTGTAACTACATGAAGATTCACATTAGCAGCCCCTACACCCATCTCAAAGGTACACAACTGGCATCAGTGTGGGCCTCAGCCATACCAATTTCATTATGATTTAACCGTATATATTTTGCTAGGGATTTATCCTGTCATTGAATTGGAAGCCTGTTGTGTTTTGGTCACTTCATATGACACATTGTACTATTGTATGTCCATTCTGCACTCACTTGGCATACATTTTGTGTCATCCTTTCATTATCCACCAGGTTCTGATCTGGCATGTGTTCAAATGCCATATGTGAGCATATTGTGATGCAGGACAATAGTGTTGTACAACACATACAACATACTGTGGAGGTGAAAGGCAAATGTAATGAGCATTCTGCCACAATTATTCTTGGGTTTACTTACCTTGGCCCAGCACCGGCCCAGTGTGTGGTCCCTGACCAGATGTCACAGCCAACCTTGTAGCAGAAGTCAGTGTGTGTCTTTGATTCTGGGAGGACTTCATTGTACCTACAATGATAAGTGTGTTTTGCAACTTTACATTTCTGCAGCCACATGTGATGCACTCAATTTCTGGCACAAAGGACGAGCACAAGCAGTTGTGGGCACCACCGTTGCAGAAGTGTGTTATACATAATATCATTAGTGATCCCACATATAACTTAGAATGGGCCCACTCCCTAGATGCAACCTATATCACAATGACATGATTACGAAACCTGAGGTAAGGTCCACTATTGTGTTTAGTTGACTGCCAACAAAAAATCCAGCCAATGTAAGAAGTACATGACCAGCAGTGTGGACTGGGCAATTTAATGTATATTGGAAAGATTCGAAGTTGGACAGTGGATGCATTGTCAAGACTACTGAGACTGGTATCTCACTTCTTGTTCATCATTACCATATTTGTGCAAATTGGATTTCTTGATTAGGTCTACAGACACTATTACAATATAGTGGTGACACCCTTTTGACTAGATGTGGCACTCAATTACAGGATTGGTTTCCCAGGTCTGGGACTATTGGTGAAATACATGATATGTTCCACAATTACAAAGGTATGATGAGCCAAGACATGTTATATTTTGTCTTTCACTGTTCACAAATGTCATTTTCTGAAGGTGAATGTCCATTGACAACTCCAATTGTAATGAAGCTATTTTTTCATCTCTGGTTGACTTTCATATGTGGGCACTATATGTCCCTCGGTCGTCTCCTGACAATGTATGCATTTTGACCATCTCCTGGCCAGTTTGACTTACCAGTTAGTGAGGGTGTTGTAATGCCTTTCTCTGTACATTGTCGATTCCTCCCAGTAGATGCAGGGACCTCTGCTACTGCAGATGTCTGTGCTCAGGCTGAATGTGTCAATGGGTGAGAAGAAAGAAAAGTAACCAAATGTGAAATGTGCCTGTGGACCTTCTCAGGGATTTCCCCATATCTTCTGCATGCTAAGAGTGTTGTTAAGTACTGCCGCAGATGGGGTCAGGTAGGAGCAGTGGTGAGTTGGGGATGTAATGGCGTGGCAGGGTGGGAAATGAACAACAGAATATGTGTATGACATATTTTGATCTGATGATTCTCTCATCTTCTGCTTTGTGATTTAGGTTGGCACAGGGTGATTTACTTCTTGGATAATTTGTGGCAGGTTTACAAGCCTCTTGAAAAAGATTTACACTGCTGTTGCGTCACAGCGGTGGTGTACAACAGGCGACACATTTCGACTTCTTCATAACGTGACACGTCTATGGTGATGCATCACGTTGTGAAGCCCTGTGCAACATTGAACCTGCGTCAGCTTTGATGTAGGCAGGGTGGGCGTTCCTTTGGGATATGCCTCGTAAAAGTGAAGCAGTGAAATCTACAAGATTTCACAGAGTCACTTTTCAGAGGCCGCTGTGACGCAACCTTACGCCTGCTTGAAGCAGACGTAAGGAGTGGCGCAGCATGTTAGGTATGGGCGGTCCATGGACTTTGTTGGAGTTGCATCGCACTTGCAACACAACTCCAGGCAAGCACCCCCATGCCATCGATGCATCCGTGGTGGCGCAAGGGTTGAATTGCGTGTCGCATTGGTACTGGCGCATCCCTGCTAATATTTGTCAATTGCTACTTAGCAGGGTTGTGTATGTACGGCAGCAGTACTGTGCTCATGTTTTCAAAAGGGGGGGAGGGGTTTGCCATTTCTAATGCAAAGGATTCTGGGACTTGTGGTGCTACATTCAGAGGGTGACACATGAGTCTCTGAGTGACTATATTTTTAAATACACTTTGGACAACTTTCTTACTCACAATGACAGTGCAACACAGACAACCTTTTCATGTACTTTTTCTTTTCATCCCATTTACCTGGTACCACGTAGCGGACGTCACTGACACACAGCCCATGGACCAAGTGGGGGTGTATTGTTGTAAGGATATCCTCCTCCAGTGGGGTGAGACGGATGCGGGGTCCAGGGTATGCAGCAGAGAGGATCCTGTTTAATTCGATTCTGGAGTACTTCTCCTTCACCCTCTGCCTTTCATCCTGCCATTTCTTCTTGATGTCCTGGACTGTGCGCCTCTCCTCCCCCAATGTTGTGACAGCAGTGGCTAATTGCTGCCATAGGGCTGCCTTCTGTGTGCCACTGGTGCAGTATGGTGGGAGTCCATATAGGCGTTTGTGGTGCCTCACTTTATACTCCACAAACATGGTGGTCTCCTCTGCAGTGAAGTTCTTCTTTCTCCTTATTAGTTCAATTTTTCTCTGGCGATGTCAGTGTTGTGAACACGAACTCTCTGAGGCCAAACCTGTTCCTTCAATGTGTGCTGCTTTTATGTGTTTTGTGGTGCTGGTCAATTACTGTTAATTGGCTTCAGCTGGAGCGTGTGGGGGATGGTAGGCACTTGCAACGTTCATCATGGCAAAATAGAGCTATTGGCTGGGATTGGCTGCAGTGTGTCAGCTGATTCATGGTGGGGGATGGTAGGCACTTGGACAGGTGTTTACCCGTGGCTAAAATGATCAACGGCCACATTTTTAATCTTCTGGCTCAGAATCGGAGATTCCGGCTCGGAATCGGAGATTCCGGCCCGTAAGTGGATATTCCGGCACGGGGGCGAAATTCCCACCTTGAGGGTGGAATTCCCGCTCCGGAAGTGGAAATTCCAGCCCGAGTGCGGACGTAAAGTTAGTAGTCGTAAGTCCATTTTTGTGAATACCAAAAGTAGTAAGTTCATTCTGTGAATGCCAAAAGTAGTAAGTGCATTCTGTGAATACCAGAAGTAGTAAGTAGATTCTGTGAATACCAAAATAGTAGTAAGTTTAGGATTTGGTCTTAAGTTAGGTTTTGTGATTCGGGCCAAGTGACATTAATTTATCAAAAGCATCCTTCAGTAGGATGTTCAGTCGTACCTCAGTAATTGTGCCTAGGTCATTGCCACCACAGTACAGAATCATGAAGTCTTGATGTTGCCAATCCGCAATCCTTTCAACTAAAGGCAGCAATTGATGCCACTATAACGTGCTCAAGTCAACTTAAGTAATGTGTACATTAGGTAAACCCTAGGCCCTGTTAATGCCACTCTTTCTAGCACTTTCTTTGGCTCAAAACACAAATCTATGACCCAGAATCTAGACTCTGACCATTTTGGAGACAAACAGGAGTAGCACACATGAAAGGCTACAGCAGAATGAGGCAGTTTGGTAATCTAAGGCAGTTACAATGGAGGACAGCAAGTAAAATATAAAATAACTTATTTGATTGGATGGTGGTGATGTGCAGGGATCTAGAAGTAGGTAGTGGGGGCATGACTTGCCAACCTCGACAGCTCCACCAAGCCGATCCTGTGATTCCTCCTATAAATCTTTGCAACATCCGATATGGGTTGTGGTGGGTACGTACTGGGCCCGGAGAGCATCCGACGCCCAGGGATCTTGAAGAGAGACCTCGAGCGGCGCAAATGGCTGCCATAGAATGGGGCGAGGTGTGCAGACCCGAGGCCGTGGGCTAAAGTAGCGAGACGGAGCCAAAATTATTGGAGCCGCAAAAAAACGCAGCATCCAACAGTCCTTGCTGGGCCTAAGCAGTAAGACCGGGCTCTGTTCGGCACCACTCCCACAGAGAGTGCTGTGGGCTATGGGCCTGGACGTCCCCATACCAGAGTGTTGGCTTTGTGAGGAGGTGGGGAGTGGCTGAGGGAAAGCCGCAACGTGAACCGGAGCGTGTCTGGCCCGCTGGGAGCACCCGCTGCTGACTCCATATATTGAGGGCTACACCCTAACGTATGGCGGTCCAGGGTTATGTTATGTTATAGTATTTATAGAGCGCATGGGTGCACCAACAACAGTGCGTCCCAGTGCTAATGTCAATCATAAAGTGAGGAGTCAAGAGAGATTAGTATTTGGAGAAGAGTCAGGTCTTCACCATCTTTCTAAAGGTCCAATCTTCAGAGGTGCTGCAGATGGGCAGGGGTAATGAGTTCCACAGAGCGGGAGCCAGCGACTTAAAAGAATGACCACCAGCTCTGGCCCTCCGTATCCAAGGAACTCTGGCCTAATACAGGTCTGCAGAGCGCAGTGTGTGTTTAGGTACATAGTGGGAGCATATGTCGCTCAAGATTCCTGGGCCAATGCCTGAGAGGATCTTGTGAATGATACACAGGGCTTTGAAGTGTATTCTCTGTTCCAGAGGTAACCAACGGAGGAGGTTAGAGACATGGCAATGTTTAGGAAGAGTGAAAAAACAGGGGCAGCCGTGTTCTGGACGCGTTGAAGCATCTTGATCGCAGATTTGTTGGATCCCAAAAGTAGCACATTGAAGTAGTCTAGTCTAGCCATAGTGGAGGACAGGGTGATCAACTGCTGGTTATGAGAATCAAAGAGACCCAGAATTGGCTTTAGGCCACGTAGCAGCCCAAAACATTTACCTTCTACAGATTTGGCATGGGCCTCAAAGGTGAGATCTTTGTCCACCAATAGTCCTATGTTCTTAACCATAGGTTTGGGCATGGGAGGCACTCTAAGAGCAGGAGGCCACCACTGGTTGCCCCAAAGATGAGAGTCCCTACTTACCAGGAGTATTTCGGATTTAGCTCAACGCTGACCCCTGGGGGACACCACAACATAGTGGGTGTACATGGGAGGAAAATGGCAGGGCAGTTACTTCGAAGGTCCGATCGGCCAGAAATGACGAGAACCAGACAAGGGCCTTGTCATTGACACCTATCTCCGTCTGACGATGGAGGAGCATCGCCGAGTAGGAAGATATTTCTCCGCCGGTCACTGCATCCGCTATAGAGCAATCATCAGTCGGAAAAGTGGGAAATCACACCGCATGAGAACGTAATTTGCGAACCCATAGAAACAATGGTTCTGCATAACTGCTGAGGAGCACAACTCGGTAGACACACCGTTACTAAGTCAGGAAGGAACACTGGCTTTGGGAATTTTGGCGAATTAACAAATAATAGTACCGTCGGGGGCACAAGTTGCGGTTGCACCGACAGAACTGATTAATACAGTTTTCTCACCACCACAAGCCCGGCTGGGTTTATGAGAAGGCTGTCCTCCCCGTCCCACACAGTCCTGAGGAAGACCCGCCTAGACGCCCCAAGTGCGCTCCAGAGGGTCGAAACGTGGACGATCAATGTAGTGGACCTATCATATGAAGATCCTGTATTTAATACTGACAATTGCAGTGTACAGTTGTATAGTAGAAATAGTATAGGCCACGATAAAAATGTATCTTGTATCCCCTTTGTAAATAATGTTTGTTTAGTTTGTCAGTCACACTTGCGCCGAGAGCACAGAGCACTGAAAGTCACGAATTTCACTTATTGTTCACATTTCAGCCTTTTTGCAAATGATATATATTCAAAGTATTGATGAATGACTACAATTTATAAAACGTTAGATGAAGACATAGATGGTTTGGATTCTGTTTCTTAAAATATATTTTGTGTTGGAAAGATTTTTAAGATTAGAGTTATATGAACACTACATGTATATATGAGAAAGCAAAAGAAATACGTTGCACCCGAATGAACCACCTGTTTATAATACGATGGTGTAAAACCTCATGAGAGACGGTGTCGAAGGCCGTTCTCAGATCTAACAGAATTAATGCTGTAGTTCTGCCCGCATCCAAGGAGGTTCGTAGCTGTTCTATGACCACCAGCAGTGCAGACTCGGACTGTGCCGTGGCCGGAACCCATTTTGATATGTGTCCAATTTAGTGTTCACTTCCAGGTATTAGGTTAGAAACTAGTTGACAAATGATTCCATGTGTTTGGATAGGAATGGGAGCAGCAAGATCGGTCAAAAAGTTTCAGGCTTGGACAGATCTAATGCTGGCTTTTTCAACAGAGGGGCCACTTTAGTGGGTTTCCAAGACTTGGGGACCAACTTTGAAGATAGGGACAGATTGATCAGTTCCAAGCCCTTGGGCAATTGACACTGTCGAAATTTTCTGAATGAATCAGGTTTCAGGGGATAAGCTGGAGATCCTGATTGTACCTTAGCGAACAGCACTTCTCCAGCTTTAGGGGAGGTAGGAGGGAAGGAGGAAACAGAATGGGTCACAGAACCCAAAGACACGTTCCTCCCCATACAGCAGGAGGTATCACCTGGGTTGAAACTGCTATAGATACACCCCACCTTCTCAATAAAGAATTTATCCAGTATTTTGCATTGCAGACTGGAGGATATGATGCTGTTGGGGGCAGAGGGGGACTTTACCAGGTCCTTCAAAAGTGAAAATATATTTTTCGTTGGGTTGCTGCTTGTCGAAATCAAGTTGGTGTAGTATGCAGCCCTGGTCTTGCGGACCAGTTTATTCTATGCTTTAATCACACTTCTGTACGGTGCTTTAGCCAGAGGGTCATGAGACGTCTCCAGGCTCGTTCTGGAACCTTGCAGTTCTACCTGGCTAGGTTCAGAGATTCATTGAACTAAATGTTAGCCCTTGCACTTTTTGAATGGGTGGGTTTGCGCGGGATCCAGATGTCCAATGCTTGGGTGACCCATCCCCGAAAGAGTACATTAGCCTCTTCAATATTGGCAGGTTTTTTGGGAAGCTGTGTGTTTAAAGCCACTGAAAAGGCAGGATGGTCCAGTTTATGCCAGGGTTGTTTAAGTGTGGGGTTGCGGTGTGACAGCAGTTTGGCACCCACTAACAATAGCTGCATAGAAATATGGGAATGCATGCGTTACAACGCAAATGCCTTCTCCGCGCATATTCTTTGCCACGAAAATGCACATTCTTACAATGATTTTCGTTGTTAAACTATGCATCGTAATGGCATTTTCATTTTAAAGGATATCTCCGATCAGTACTAATTAACCCTAAAAATTAACCCTTATAATTTACCCGTGTGCGACACCACCCCCTCATTCCCCCTTACCTCTCTATGTCCTCTCCACTCCAAGCACTTCCGATTTGGGTTTCATGTCGTAAAGAGGAAGCGCAAGTGTCTTTTCCTTTCCTCTAACGACGCCGATTGCCTCCACATCTTTTTTCTTCAGATTCAGAAAATGACAGAATCAGGTGCGTTTCTTTTTGTTGGGGGAGGAGACCCCCAAGCCCTTTTTTTAAACTCAAGTATTTTTTTTGGGGGGGGCAAAGCTCCCCCTTTTTTTACCTTTAACACACATGCCTTTAC
Organism: Lissotriton helveticus; assembly: GCF_964261635.1. Classification (NCBI taxonomy): domain Eukaryota; kingdom Metazoa; phylum Chordata; class Amphibia; order Caudata; family Salamandridae; genus Lissotriton; species Lissotriton helveticus. Next base: position 811,531,923 of record NC_136070.1, read on the forward strand.
TGCGTATCTCATAGTAAAGGTATGCATGTTAAAGGCTATTCGTTGTAACCACGCATGCGTTGTAATGCATGCGTGGTTATGGTTATGCATGGAAACGGCCACCTTGTAGTGGCCGTTTCCCGTTTTAGAAGGGAACAATTGTGGAGACAGGGATGAACATGGTGAAGTTCACTCTTATTTTCCTCATAATCTCTGCGGTGAGAAAATGAATGGAAACATTTACAATTATAATTTCGAGCTTTTGAAGCAGTCTTGTGCAGAAGGAAAAGCAACTGCTCCAATGTGTGAAGGCCATTGATATTGTTCGATTATTGATCACATTTTGGCCTAGGACTGATAGAAAAATTTGAGGTTGTGGAAAGCCCATTTAGGGAGCACCATCTGTAATTTTTCACCCTTAGATTCATGACAACTTATCAGGGGAGGATTTGCATTGCCACAGACATTAAAACTCAAGGTGAAAATGGCATAAGCATTAAATGGTTGGGAGGTCATTTGTCCTCCTTTCTTGATAAAACAGCACATAAAAACTACTAAGATATTAAAATTTGTATGGAGGGTAATTCCACCAACCCATGTATTATTATGGCCTTCTGTAATATTATAGCTGCAATAGGAGGAAATCTAAAAATTTGCAATAAGAAGAACTTCAAGAAAAGCTCTATCTGGTTTGACCAGCAGTGCACAAAAGCAAATCAGGGCCTTAAAAAACTTTGAAAAACACCCTAGAAATAGTAAAATGATTTAAACTGTGAGGAAGTCTTATAAACAGGCATTAAACAAAAGAAGAACAGCAATACAGGAATAAGCCTGAGGAAACCTAGTGTAGGCAGCAGATACACAAAAGATGCAACATTATTTTGGAAAACAATAGATCACCCTGTTTTCAAAGATCAAATATCTGTTAAGATAGAGACTCTAGTACAACCTTCAGATTGGTTAGGTAATTTCGGTGAGATATTCAATCCCAAAAATGATAGTCTATTAGATCTTGATAAAAAAACTTGTAACAATAGGTTATCCAAATGTGATGCCCTTTACCCAGAATGAGAAAACAGTGGCTCTAGAGAAATGCGCCAATTGGAAGGCACCTGGTCCAGATGGGGTACCCATAGATACTTTTCAATCGGATATTCACTTTTGGGCACCAATCATGTTAAGAGTGTGTAATGCATCAGCAGGTGGATTCTCGCCCGCAACCTGGACAGTAAACGTTATTGTTCCAATCTTCAAGAAAGGAGACAGAGAGGACACAAGATGCTATCGCCTCATATCCCTTCTTAACTCAACCTCCAAAGTGATGGACAGAGTCCTTTTTAGAAAGGCTAGAAAATTGGGTGAACAATAATTTGGTGCTTACAGAATCCCAATGTAGGTCTTGAAGGGATTTGTAGGGACTATAGAGCAGTGTTTAAACCTTCACCTTATTGTTGGTAAATACACTCTCTTTAAGAGTGGCCACCTTTATTTATGTTTCATAGATTTAACAAGTGCATTGGACCTGGTTAATAACGCAAAATTATGGCATACACTGGATAAGATGGCACCCCTAGAGAGATCATTAATTACTCTTCGCAAATATACAAACATCTATCTGTCAGGGTACATTACGGGGTAAGACGTGAGTGCACGCCACGTTTTAGGGTAACACGTGGGATTAGACAAGGATGGGCCCTTGTCCTGCTGCTGTTTTTCCTCTGTGTTAACAGACTTGATGAATCATTTCAAAAGTAGAATACTGATGCCCCTAAAGTTGGCAAATGCTCAACCCCTGTTTTATTGTATGCAGATGATGTGATGCTGTTGTCCAGAACCACAAATGGCCGTTAGTGCCTAATCAAAATATTTTCTGTGTACAGGGAAGAAAAAGGTTTAAAGTTAAATCTTAAAAAACATTTACAATGGTATGTGGGAAAGGGAGATCAAAGACTAGAGCACACTATGTCAAGGGGGGAACCAATGTCTGAAACCCACACTTTTATGTACTCAGGCATTCATTTTACATCCAAAGGTCATTGCGGGCCGCAAAAAGAAATATGTAAACTAAACGTTTTCCAGTCAGTACAGCCCATTTTTAGATTCTCTGCCAAAATGGCGAACAAGCCAATCAGAGAGAACTTGACCCTTTATAAGAGTAAGTGCTTAATTGGAACTTGCTACGGCTCTGCACTATCTGGAATGACTAATTGTGCCTTACTTCAGATCTAAGTGAACATCTTCCTAAGGAGATTATTAGCAGTTCCAAAATCAACCCCTTTTTATATAGCACATAAGAAGTTAGAAGGTCCTTATATTGAGGACTATATCAGTGTCATCCCACTCATTGTCTGATCTGGAGCAAAATTGGAACTAAATTTACTCAGGATATTATAGCTGATTGTTTGAGTCTTGATGACAGCAAAAAGATTCCATCGCTGGTGCATGTCAACAATCTCCTAAAGGAGTATGATGAGAATATTGATATTAGCGACCCCACAAACGTTTTATGTTATAGTAAGAAGGAATTGAAATTGGGATTGATAAGGATCAGAGAATCCCTATGAGAAAATTGCAAATGCACAAAGCCAACAAATAGAGACTTACTGTGAAGGGCCACTTGAGAAAAGCATACAAAAATATCTGCTTTGGGCATTAAATCCACAACATATATTTTATCTTACCAAACTAAGATTGGGTACTCTCCATTTTTTAAAATCTTTTATTGACATAGGAACATGGAATAAAAAGTTACCAAATTGCCCTTGCAACGGTAAGTCACACCAGTCAATTTTACATCTTACTCTTTATTGCAATTTTTATAGGGATATTAGGGAGAGAATTTTATGCCCTCTTTTTTACAGCAAGAAATTATATTCTCACAAAGTTGCATTTCATTTTGTTTGTAGTTTGGAAAATGAGAGAGTATGTTATGCTGTGGCCTCTTTTGTTCAAATAGCAATCCAAAAAAAGAAGGCTAACTCACATCTCGAGACTCTAGTTTATGAAATTATATAAGCTATTAACACTAAGGGTAACTTTGTATGTTTTCATGTTTTAGACTACTCATGGATAAGATGAAATATAACATGAGTTGTTAATCACATGCCCAGTGTTATCTTCTGCTGTTTTATTGTAAAACCTTTTTAGGGAAATATATATAACTTTTTATTTGATTTTAATTTTAAACTGAGGTAATGACAACTAGTGTATAATGTATATTTATGGTTGACATACTTTAGAATGCCTTTATGGTTTGTAGTTTAAAGAAATAAAGCTGATTTAATTGAATTTCAGTTTTGGTAAAATAGTGGGGATGGTAACAATCTGGTTGGGTGGTAAGAGTCCCACGGCTGGTTTAGTTGCTGATGATGATGCATCACTTTCCCTCTCTCCCATCATCCTGTCATATGTCCTTGTATGTATGTTTTTCAGATTTTGCCAGATAGAGGTTGCATCATGTCAATACTTCTTCCCCATACTGCACAACACTTTTTTGCCGCAGATAGTGCATTGGACAATTTTTGCAAGAACTTTCTTTTCTCCTGCAGGGATGGGGAAATGTTTCTAAACATTGGAGCACTTCTTTGGAAGTGATACGTCTTTCTTCTTTTTCAACCAGCACTTCCCCTTCTCTTTTATCTTCAGCAGAAGACATCTTGACTCTAAAACTGTACTTTTGAAGGAAAGCCAAAAAAAGGATTGAGCTGTGGTTTTCAGTATGTCTCTAGAGAAATGTGAAACCCAAATAAGTGATTTAGGGTGTGGCCTGTAATGTGTATGGGTGGAGACTTATTGTATCCACTGGAAAGTTGTGGTTTGGGTGTGTTCCTGGAAATGCTGTGGATCCGTGGATTTGCGAAACTCTTAAAATAAACTAGTATGTTGTGAAACACACATAGGTTTCCAAATATTAATGTATGGATGTGGTTTCTCGGAAGTAAATGTTAAAATGTGTGGGGCCTGTATATGATAGTTACATATTTTTTAAATATTTTATAAAATCTGTGGATCCACTGCGATTTCGTCACAGGAGCTAGTAACTATAGAGTACTTGTATTGGCTACCTTTTAGATTTTGCTGTGGTTCAGCAGAGCCATAAAATGGATTAAATAAAGAGAAAACGCTGGTGTTTTGCATTTACAGAAAGTCTATATAAGTTACTTTACCCTGATGTTTTAATTGTTACTTTTAAAATGTAAAAATGAGTGAATAAAATGTATTTATAAACTTGTGAGACTGTATATTACTAAATTGAACTTCTAGGTGAAATTGTAGCACAGTTTATATTTTAAAAACCTGTGAAATTCAAAAAAACAAGCAAAGGTTACATGAATGTTATAGTTAGGAAATAGCATTATTAAAACCATAGACGTTCACTGAAAAAACAATGGTTACCGGGATGTTATTGTTAGAAAATATAATTCAAAATCTTAGAAATTCACTGAAAAAACACAAAGGTTACAAGGGCGTTATAGTTAGGCTCAGATTTTACAAGCACAAAACCAAAGAAATTCAGCAAGTATAGTTACCTGACCTAACCCCCCCCCGCAATGCACTACTTATGGCCTTTCATATTACATCACACATGACCTGGTCAGTGACATCACTGAAGACACCCCAAATGAAATCACTGATAACCATAGTAGAAGTCCAGAAAGTCCACACAAATTGGCAGTGGGGCATTCCAGGGTGTATGTGCCCGTAAAACAAAGTTTAGCTCTTGTGTAATCCAGCAGTAAGGAAGGACTCACTCATAGGACTGTAATTCCAACGTTGTTCAGAAAATGCGTTTTTTGTATTGCTAAAAACGTTGCCACCATTTGATGAACCTTCACGAAACTTTCCAATGAAGTGCTCTTTTTTGCCTAGTCTAGCAAAGTTTCACGGTGATCCATCAAGCATGGGCCAAGAAAAAAAGGGGGTCCCAAAACGCATTTTCCGTATTCATTTTCCTGTAGGGACTTCAGACACAGCTACAGCCTAAACCACTGAACTGCTTTAAACCAAATTTGGATGAAAGATAGATCTAGGTCCAGAAAGAGTGTTTTTTTGTATTTTGCTGAAAATCTCTTTAATTGTTTTTGAGCTTTTAATGCTCAAAAACGTTGTATATCTAGGGATGTAGAGACTTTGTGGATCCCGACAGGTCTCAAACTGAGATCTGATTGGCTACCAACACCTCAATCAGGAAGATTGCCTGACCAAGCATTCCTTAGAAGGCAGAGATGGTTGAGCTGGTGCAGCTGCCCCTGGCTGCTCATCAGTATCTGATGAAGACATCTTTGTGAAGAAAGCAACCAAGAAAGGAAAGCAAGCCAAATATATGTTACTTTGGCCAAAAGTTAACTAAATCAAAAAGAATGGAATTTTCTTTATTTAAATAAAGACATTCATATGAACCAATCACAATCCTCCCTTAGGGTGTGAGTTCACTCTCAGACATTTTGCGAGATACAGAGTGAGCATCTTGTGAAATCATAAAAAATAATATTGCTCTATATATATCATGGACTATTCCATAATCAATTTTTCCAAGCTAATACAGTTCTCTAATGTTTTAACTTATCCAGAATTTCAAGAAACCTCTGTTATGAACTTAATGCCAAAAGCATTATCTCATGTGTAGTTTGCAAGAGACAAACAAGAAGTATAGCCCACTCGGACTCCATGCAGAGGATTGTGTTTTTGACTCCTGTGAATGAGATCATAAAAATATTGTTGCTTTATATATTCAATTGAACAAAACATTAATTCACTAATTTATTCAACTTCTGTAACATGTTACTTTGTTCAGAACAAGAGTAAAAAAACCTCTTCTTAACTTAATCCCAAATGCATCATCTCGCGAGAGGGTTGCGAGAGCTGATCAGGAAGTAAATTCCCCTAGGAGTCCACACATGGGATAGTGTGTTCAGCTCCTGTGAGCGTTTTGCAAAAGTCACAATCTTTTATAAAAAATATCTGAGTAAAGTGCTGCAGCCTGTGACAAGTTGGCACAGGACTATATATACCTTCTCGGGCATTAGTTTTTTGTTATGATTTTTGTTCCAGTTCAGAGCTCCTCATTTTTTCTGAAGGTCCTTACTTCTGTTTTGCACTTCAAAAAACAAAAATGTCCCTTAAAAAACAAAAAAAATGTTTAATAGAAACAATACAAATGTCAATACAAATGTCTATGTTTTGTGTGACTATATGTTACCATTGTCCATTAGTCCATACCCTCAAATTACTTTATTCTAATAAAATGCAACTCCAAAGTTACTAGTGAATGTTGTTTTTTACTCACTTACAATTTTAGATTTAAATACTATAATAAAAACATTGCAATGTTAGGAACCCCACTGAAGAAAAAGAAGTGACTCGCAGCTTATAATAGATAGTGTAAGCCTTGTCTTCTAACATTCCAATGTTTATTTTTCTGTATGTCCATCTTTGTTTTAAAACATTCTATTCTCAGTGGGTGGAATGGTCGAATAGTGTTACAGCTGTTCTGTTTCCAGCTTTAACGGTTGTTGAAGGTTCTATCCTTTGTTATAGGCACTTGCCTGTCACTCTGGCCTGTAACTCAGGTTCAAGGCCTTTAACAAATGATGTAACTCTCAATAGTGGAATATAAGCCTGTGAGCAGGCAGATTAATCTCTTCCCACACCATATGACACACAACCAACATCCACGAGAAAGGTATCAGCCGACAGGCAGTCCTTCTCCACACTCTACTATACATTGCTGTATTCCAAGAGTGGGGACTGTGTAGAGAGGCCAGTTCCTTCCTATGTCCTAATGTGCACAGATCTCATTAGAAAGGCCACCCTTGCTCACATTCCAAGGATACACCTATAATTCTCGTGAGGAGTGTAATAAGAGAAATCAGTTCCTCATCACACCCTATTTTGCTCACATAATAGTCAAAACAGAGGTTTCAGTGGACAGTGCAGACTTTACCCAGACACTACTATGCACAGCCATTCCCCTTCAAAGGGATGCATGTAGACAGCATAACTCTCCACACCCTACCATCTGCATCTTGGAAATAAAATATTACTTTACCTTCAAAAGACCTTAGAAAGTCACTGAAAAAACACAAAGGTTAAAGTGATTGTGTATTTTGGAAATTAAATTAAAGTTAGCAGGCTTAAACATAACTTGCACCTATGCCATGCACTGCTTTTGACCTCACATGTTACATCCCCCATGACATGTTGTATGACATCATTTATGACATGCCTACTAAAGGTTAGTGATCCATTTGACTCTTAAACTCTGTACCCATAGATAGCTGCAGAAATGAATGCTGCCTCACAAACTGGCCACCTCAGCACCATACAAACTCCTTGAGGCAAGTGCCCCTACCTCATGTTTGCCATTTCTTACTTGCAACAATTGAGCACCCAGCCCATACTGACTGGCATCAATAACAACCTGAATATCAAATGGCTTAACGGGAAAGGTGCATGAAATTTCCTTCTTAACCCGGGTAAACTCAATGTTGCTGATGGAGCGAGGTTCGGAATGATATTTTGTTCTGACTCGCAAAGTTAAACTTCCAATAAAAACCGTAACTGTATTAATCAGTGTGTGGTGAATTATTAACCAACCTTGTTTTTTTAAATGCATATACACGAGAAACACGAGGGACTAACTCATGTGCTCTATGTTGCAAATGCAAGTGCGTGGAAAATAATAAACTAACCTTGTCTATTGTCTTTGTCAGTATTAAATGCGGCTGTTTAACTAATGGCATGTGCTTATTTGTGTGCTTATGTTATGTCTATACGTCTTTATGTGGCAAAGCTCGTGGAGAATCCATGCGGCCTTTAAGAAGAAGGTAGATAAAAAATGCAGCTTTGTGTGCTCAGCTAGGTAACATAAATTAATGTATTAATAATTAGCTGAGGGGGTGGTTAACAGAATGGGTCTCAATTCCCTAATTAACTGATGTCTTGTGTTTGTTTAAATAATAGTTTTTGAGTGAGGCCTAAAGGCACATTGAAAAGATGGCGTTTTCGAGTCCTGTCCAGAAAGAGCCCTGCATGGAAGTAGAAACTTTTACCACGCTGACAAGTTTTTGCAAACTCAAATGAATTGTGTTTAACGTGCTCATGGAGAGACAGACTCAAGGACAGGAAGTGGCAATGTTTGCCAAGATAAGGAAGTCACGAACTGTTACCCGTGAAATGTTTCATTTTTGAGGAAGCCAAAAGTCACGAAAAACAGTGGACAATAGAGTCAAAGAAAAGGCTTGATTTTGGTATGGAGACGTGATGACACGTAATGGACTGACAAAAGTCAGCCAATGAGGACATTGGATGGCAATGAAAAATATACAATTTAGAAAGATTAGCTAGTTAGAAAGGTATAAAACTTGGCCCCATGAACAGAAGGGCGCTTCTCGCTTTCCGATTCCTGAAGGGCGTGACGTGCTGTTGGACTCTTTGGCGCACGTAAGGATAGCAGACTTAATGATTATTCTTTTTAGGTGAAGCGAGTTTTTAGTCAGGGAAATAGAATTTAGGGAATGGAAACAGTTATATTCATTGATTCATGCTAACTGATTTGCCTTTGAAGTGTCAGTCTAATATGTTTTCTCCTTAATAAACGCTGCTTTATTTGCTAATAAAATTAAGATTCTTAAGAAAATGCTCTTTCTTGAATAATAAAGTCAATAAAAATAGATTTTTGAAACGACAAGCTGGTCTTGTTTATTCATGGTCTTGTTACCATCAGCTCATCCATTTACCTTAGTGACTTAATTAAAATGATATATGTTTAAAACCATGGTAAGAAAAGGTAAACTGCAGTTGTATATAAATGTGTAAATAGTTTGTGAATAGTTTAGATTAATTAGGTCACATGATTCAGTTGTCCAAAAATTGCCTCGTTGGTATATGGGCCTATGAGTGATTCATGATTAATGTTGAGTATTATGGTGTTGAGTAGCGTTGGTGAGACAGTTTTTCCTTAGGGGCGCTGGATCAATTCCTCTAAATCTGCTTTCAGTTTTGCCACATTAAGTAATTTAAATTCTGGGCTTTGTGGAGTATGCGTTAAATCTATTTTATTTATGCTCTTTTCCGGAGTTCCAGAATCAGAATCTGCACCAGATGGAGTTTTACATGGTGAACTTGGATTAAAAGTTAAGTCAGGCATCATTGTTTTCTCTCTGTGAATTTCTGATAAATCTGAATAAAATTTTTCAGCCACTTTCTGAATTTCTGCATTTAATGGAACAGTTAAAGCTGAATGTCTAGCTTCCCTTTGATCAAATACTCGAAGAACAGGTCCAATCGTTACTGGTACCGTTACTGCTTCCATGCTTTTAGTTAACTGCTGTATTAATTCATCTTTTGATCGGAAATATTCTGAAGTATTTGGCATTTCCTCATATCTTTCTGTTCTCATTACATTTCTTGGAGTTTCATTTCTGTATGCTCGGGTTTCAGCATAATTTCTGTTTTCACCAGATAAACTAGAATTAGATCTTGTTTCTATTCTTTCAGGAGTTTTTGCATTATTCGGATTTAATCTGGGAGATGTCTCATCAATACTTTCTCTAGGAGGAGCACTTGGAGAAGTTCCTCGAGGAACTCTCGGGGTAGACCATGTACAAGCTGGTTGATAAGGAGGAGGCCGTTTCGGTTTTGTAATATAAATCTCCTCTAAAACTGCATCTTCTAATTCACTTTCTTCAGGATTATTATTTTTCTTTTGGGCATTATTTTGACTAGTTGTCTCACTAATTCTTGCTGGATACAGACCATCACATGCACTACGTCTCCATCGACGCATTCTATCCTCATGAGTTTCCCTATTTATGTCCAATCTAGTACCTCTTGTTATACCTCCATTCTCTTGTTCCAATTCAAACATTTCATTCTCCCATTCAGCTAAAGCCTCAAATTGTGTAGGTCTAGGCTTTGGTTCAAGAGTCATAATTTTTTCTCTTACGTTTTTCATAACCTTAATGTTAAATGAACCATCTTCCGGCATTGCTAATACACCATCATTCTTGGTATATTCCATCCAATTCTCAATCCAGAGACAAGTGTGATAACCATATTCACCTGACATATAAGCTGCAGGTGTTTTGTACTTATGAAGTAATCTTCCACCTCGCGTTTCAATTTTCTTGTCAGGTTTCAATTTATTTTTCAATTTCTGAAACCAAGAAAGCTTCTTTTTCTCTTTTATGTAATAATAATCCATATTTTAAAACGATTCCGCTTACTTTAGAATAGATCGTAATTATTTCTTTGTTGTTCCGCAAAACCAAGCAATCTGTGAGCGAAACTCACCAACAAGCCAATCAGGTTGAGCTACGTCACTACTTTGTTCAACCAATAGAATTACTGCTTTTCAGGAAGAACCAATCAGCTGCAAGCCTGCCTAGTCACATGAGCCAATCAGTATACGAATACTGTGACGTATGCTAGCCAATCACAGCGCGACACTAGTGACGTATACTGCCGCTGCAGCTTCTGACAGAGAAGCTCCACTCCGTAAACTCACACCTCCTTTACAAAATATTTTCACAACGCCATTTAAAAAAAATTTTTTTCAATAGAATTCAATTAGTAACTCCATAAAAACAAAACATTTGTCTGTTTCGCTAAAATAATGTGATAGCTTTTTCAGTCATTCAGATATTCTTTGCGTGGAATAGACGACGCTATTCTCACAGAATATTTAAATTCGTTGATAAAGTAAGGCTACTCTACCCTTCTAGCAGGTAATAACAAACTTGTTTCTCTCTGAATGTACATATAATATCAATTCAAAGTTTCACTTGATCGTATATTACCAAAAATAAATCATTTACGCACATTCAAAAGGAAAAATCCCTAACCATACATACATGAATCCTGGTAGGACTTTAACCCACACTAGAAAACCTCCATCGCCAGTAAGATAAACAATGCTTCCTTACCCTTCACTCAAGCTTGGATAAATCTACTACTCTTTTCACAGTGAGTTTTAAAACAGGCTCCAAGTCCCTATACTCGAAAGCTACAATTTCATAGACAATCCTCACTATACATTCTACCTTACACACCTAGAATCCCTAAACTTGTGCTGTACGTCCACAACACTAGTGATATATGACAATACCACTATTCTGAAACAGAACAAATGCACTGTGCAACTTTACCTGTTACACTACTCTTGCCGGCACAACTAGGAATTTTCACACTGCTGGAATAAACCTTTCGACTACATATAACAACTAAACAAACTCAACATATGTTAAACATTGATCCTATGTAATTACCATGTAGCATGACAGTTACCATAGCAATCGTAACTCTTCTACCAAGGAATTGATCCTGCGCCCCTAAGGAAAAACTGTCTCACCAACGCTACCCAACACCATAATACTCACCATTAATCATGAATCACTCATAGGCCCATATACCAACGAGACAATTTTTGGGCAACTGAATCATGTGACCTAATTCATCTAAACTATTCACAAACTATTTACACATTTATATACAACTGCAGTTTACCTTTTCTTACCATGGTTTTAAACATATATCAGTTTAATTAAGTCACTAAGGTAATTGGATCAGCTGATGGTAACTAGACTATGAATAAACAAGACCAGCTTGTCGTTTCAAAAATCTATTTTTATTGACTTTATTATTCAAGAAAGAGCATTTTCTTAAGAATCTTAATTTTATTAGCAAATAAAGCAGCGTTTATTATGGAGAACACATATTAGACTGACACTTCAAAGGCATATCAGTTAGCATGAATCAATGAATATAACAGTTTCCATTCCCTAAATTCTATTTCCCTGACTAAAAACTCGCTTCACCTAAAAAGAATAATCATTAAGTCTGCTATCCTTACGTGCGCCAAAGAGTCCAACAGCACGTCACGCCCTTCAGGAATCGGAAAGCGAGAAGCGCCCACCTGCTCATGGGGCCAAGTTTTATACCTTTCTCTCTAGCTAATCTTTCTAAATTGTATATTTTTCTTTGCCATCCAATGTCCTCATTGGCTGACTTTTGTCCGTCCATTACGTGTCATCACGTCTCCATACCAAAATCAAGCCTTTTCTTTGACTCTATTGTCCACTGTTTTTCGTGACTTTTGGCTTCCTCAAAAATGAAACATTTCACGGGTAACAGTTCGTGACTTCCTTAGCTTGGCAAACTTTGCCACTTCCTGTCCTTGAGTCTGTCTCTCCAAGAGCACGTTAAACACAATTCATTTGAGTTTGCAAAAACTTGTCAACGTGGTAAAAGTTTCCACTTCCATGCAGGGCTCTTTCTGGACAGGATTCGAAAACGCCATCTTTTCAATGTGCCTTTAGGCCTCACTCGAAAACTATTATTTAAACAAACACAAGACATCAGTTAATTAGAGAATTGAGACCCATTCTGTTAACCACCCCCTCTGCTAATTATTAACCCATTAATTTATGTTACCTAGCTGAGCACACAAAGCTGCATTTTTTATCTACCTTCTTCTTAAAGGCCGCAGGGATTCTCCACGAGCTTTGCCACATAAAGACGTATAGACATAACATAAGCACACAAATAAGCACATGTCATTAGTTAAACAGCCGCATTTAATACTGACAAAGACAATAGACAAGGTTAGTTTATTATTTTCCACGCACTTGCATTTGCAACATAGAGCACATGAGTTAGTCCCTCGTGTTTCTCGTGTATATGCATTTAAAAAAAACTAAGTTGGTTAATAATTCACCACACACTGATTAATACAGTTACGGTTTTTATTGGAAGTTTAACTTTGCGAGTCAGAACAAAATATCATTCCGAACCTCGCTCCATCATTGCTCATACTACTCCAACCAAATTTTGAAATTTTCTTGAGTAGTTTATGTACATGATTTGTCTTTTCAGCCCATACCATAATGAACTTAGAGTAAACTTTCAACCGTCCAGAAAAGGACCTAAGTTGATCCCTGTTCCCTGGAATGAGAAACTAAACAATTGCTCAAATCATGCTATTCTTGGGTTTGATCCCAGCAGCTGATAATATATTACCCAAATGCTCACTGATGGTCGAACAAACTGATCTTGTGACCCTCAGTATAATTTCTTTTTCTTCCAAGATTGACAACACACATGCTAATCATCGGTCATATTCCTCCCTACACATATGTCGGAGGGATGGGTGGAAATGGAAACTAGGAGGCCGAAATGTGGGTTGAATGGTGATTATTTATTGAGGAAATACACCAGATGAAAAAAGGGGGGGGAAGCATTGGTTAGGAAATGGGCCAATAGAATCAGTCCATTGGTGCCGACTGTTCCGCTGGGTTTATATAGTCGGGTGGTCAGGTGTTGCTTGGTCATCCGTTGGTTACTCCTTCCTCTCGTCTGGTCTGCGGACTGCCACCCGGTAGGCTCAAAGAGAAGGAAAGAGCGGTCAGTGGTCTGTACAAGGGAGGGTGGGAGATTGGTTTACCGTCACCACACCCAAAGTGCTGTCAAGAACGTGAGAGGAACATCATGCGGGCAAAGGTAAAGAAGAATACTCTCTGGAGGCTATATCAGTTTTCTAGTCCTCTGTAGGTTATATCGGGCTTCTTGCAAAGTGGCTGAAGTGTAATACGGAGTTTGAGGAACTTCCTTTCCTTTCCTCTCCTGTTACTGCAGCCGTTTTCCCTCTCGTGCCCCATTTAAATTAACCTACAAAAGTGCCGGTGTTTGGGGATTTGGGTAGTGCGGAGGGGACGGTGTAAGGGACATGCTATATCGCAACAAACAAAATGTTCCCGTCTTAAGCTGTATGCTCCCAATCAATACCCACCCCTCCCCCCTGCCCCAGTTGCTTCACTCACCGCGTCTGCCGCAACTCTTCCTAGAGTTGCGGCAGCTCTTCAGCATCCTCCGGGGGCGTCCACCAGTCCTCGGTCCAGCACTCCTTGTCTTCTCCGACAGCCTCTTCTTCGTCCCTCGGCATCTCCTAGAGTTCCCTTGCCTTCCGCTGTTCCGTCGATTCCGGCTTCCTGGCGTCTTCCGGGTTCCTCCTACTGCGCGCCTCTTCCTCTCGCGTCCAGCCCCATAAGGTTGGTTGTCCCACCTCTTCCGGCGAGAAGTCTCCTATCCATTGGTTGTCCTTCCCTTCCTTCTACTTGGCTTCCTGTAGAGAGGAGGGAGGGTTCTCAGTTAACTCCTGACGTCCCGCTTCGGTGTTTGGGCAGAGTACCTCTGTAAAGGGTGAGTCCTTAGGCATTTTCTCCTCACAAGATACCAACACATCGTCCTGGAAACATACACCATCAACAGTCAGAGAATCCATAATTCTTTAGAAGACAGTCGATGCTAACACCAGACTAAAAAATATTAATTTATGATAGAAGACAGAAGACACCATCTGGGGTGATGACAGATGTCAGAGGGCAAGATTCCTTCCTCAAGACCATCTGGGGATATGCAGAGTCAATGTCAAGCATGGTGAAAAACTTGGCATCCTTGACAATAGTTAACATTTCAGTGTTTTGGAGAGGATGCCTGTCTGCCAGGATTCTAGCAATCATATCATGCACATTGATCACATCCTCAAATATTTATTAGCTTTCTGTGCCAACAAGACAACAGACACCTGAGCCTCAATCATGCTCTGTTCACATAATCTAAGTAATTGCATTTTCAGATACAGGCACATTCTGTTCTATTCTATTCTAATCTAGTCTAGTGTATTCTATCCTACATTTTTAAAGTGTGAACTGTTACCCAACAGGGTGCCCTGGCACTAGCAGAGGGTACTGTAAACGTATGGTCAGAATTGGTTGAACAGCTAGGTTTCGATTCTTTTTCCTGAAGGTTACATGATCTGATTCTATGAGGATATTGAGTGGCAGGATATTCTACATTTTAATAGCATGGACAAAAAAAAGATCTGGTCGCCTATTCTCAACTTCTGGAATTTGGGTGACATCTACAGAAATTGCATAGCAAATCGAAGAGTGCTGGTATGTTGGTACAGTCTAAAAGATGATTTAATTCCATATGGATCCCCGTTAGCTAAGGCTTTATGACAAATAGAGAGTCCTGTAAATATAAACCTTTTTGAATAGGTAGCCAGTGAGATAATGTCTTACTCAGTGCTGCCAAGGAACATTTAGCAGCACTCTGCCTACCATGTTTTGAACAAATTGTACTCTGTTGGTGAACTCAATGGGTAGAGACCAATGTAGTTAGTATTGTGGGTGTCCAATCTAGAAATAATCAATATGTGTATCACTATTTTTTACTGGACCAGAGGCATAAAAGAAGGAATCTTCTGTAGTTATCGAAGATAAAATAGACAAGATGAGCTCACTTTATCTGTTTACCAAAAGCTACTTTGCTGTCAACTAACACTTCTAGACTTTTAGCTACCTTTGTTAAGACCAGAGTAACACTTAGCTCGAGGGGCCATCAGCCAGAAGAACACACCAAAGGTGGTCTGGTAAAGAGAACTACATCTGTCTTGTTCCTATCCAAATTGAGGTTGTTGGAGGAATTCTACACTGTAACCCTCAATGGGCATGATCAACAGGTGTCCGTTACTGGTCAGACAAAGATAACACAATCTGATTGTCATCAGTATATGAGATGCATTGAAAGCCAAAGATTGTATGAGCGATACCAAAGGGGCCACATAAAGATTAAAAGGCATTGGGCTTAAGGATGATCCCTGAGGGTCAGGGGCTAAGCAACAGAGTAGGACTCCCATAGCTCAACAGCCTGAGATCTAAAAGTTAATAAAGATTTCAGAGATTCGGAGTCTAATCTAAAGATTCAGGTGATTCGAAAGCTAAAAAGGTGAGACACAATGTAAAAATTGGTACTTAAGTCGAGCAGAATCAAGGCTGCCCCAATTGCCACAGTCAATGATTTCTTTTAGCTACTCTGCAGCAAGTAGAAGGGCAGATTCAGTACCATTATGAGAAATTGGGTTGTTGAAGGGGGGGGGCTATTCAAGCAACAGCCACAATCCCTGTCAGGGTGAACCACAAAAGTCACTAATTTAACCTGTTCTTAACCTTCTGGTAGGTTGGCACAAAACGCCAGACTTACCTTAGATGCAATGTGTAAATCATTTATGCAGCACACAAACCGTAATAAAGTGAAAATAAAACACAAGAAAAATCCCATATCAATTTAGAAAAATAGACTACATTTTAATAAATTATTTGACACAAAAATGACAAATATTCAATCAGTAAATCCAGAGTTATGAAATGTTAAAGTTTCGTAGGAAAAAGTAGCACCATAAAGATCAAAGCAATAACTGTTGTCATCTAGTCATGCGAGACAAGGTCGATGTGAAAAATATGGCTGACTACGATGGAATCCGGGTTGGATACAAGAAGAGGATTGGGTCCAGTCAGTGCTTACCTTTGAGCAAGGCTGCAGGTGGTGTCCGAGAAGAGAGCACTGTCACCGGAGCCACTGGGGGTGAAGATTTCTAGGTTTGGATTTAGTTACTTTTTTTAAAAATGAAAATCTCAGTGGGGCAAGTTAGGGGGCTGTAGTCGAAGATAGTTCCAGGAGACCGGATACCCTTTTGGCAAAGGACCGCTGAACTGAATTTGCTTCTGTGGAGAAGAACATAGTGGGAGTAGCCCCGAAGTCAGGCTGATGGCGATGCACCTTGGGAGGATTGAGTAGCAGGTTGGACCCAGTCTTGCCTCAGTTTTCAGAGCAGGTTTTAGCCAAAAAAACTCCCAAGTTTTGGATTTTACCTATATGAGTACCTTTAATACCACACCACTACCAATGGTCCAGGACTGAAGGGGCACCACATCGGTCCAGTTGTGGTGACATGATGATGGGAGTCTATTATGCCCCGTGGCTCTTAATATGAGGCCAGAAAACCAGCCATTGGAGTCACTCTAGTTGTCCCGGGTTCAGATGAAGAACCAGAGCTTAAATAACAGTGCAGGCCTCTGAGGGTGCAAGCAGGCTCCAGGCAGCAACGAAGCCCTTCCAGGTGCAGCAAAGCAGTCTTTTCGAGTACAAGGCAGGCCACAGCAGAAGGCAGTCTCTGCAAGTGCTTCCGCAGGTCCAGAAAGTGATCTGGAGAGTGTTTCTGAGGTTTCTAAATTTATACCTGGTGCATTCTTTGCAGTAGGAGATGTTTCCAGAGGTTTCTCTTTGAAGAGCTTGGAATTTCCTGACTCCCCTGCTCTGGTTTCAGGCTGGCTTAAGGGACAATGCAGTGGTGGCAAACTCTTTGTGTGAAAGCAGCCCACAGCCTTTTCAGTTGCAAGTGGGGCTGTGCCCAGCTCCAGCTGCCCTCCTACCAACAGTTGCTCCATGCAGGCACACCTTATCCCTCTGATGTGTGACTGTGTGGGAAAAAGACACACCACACCAAATACACCCACTCATGTGATCTTGGACAGGCTGCAGGCACCAAATGTCAAAAGGGAGGAAAATTGCAGATTTCTAAAAGTGGCATTTTCCAAATTGCAATTTAAAATCCAACTTTATCATTAGAGAGGATTTTAACTTTACAATTTCATGAATACAAAACATGAAATGTTTATCTGTTCCTGTTGGACTTGGCCCTTTCTGCAGGATCATCCCCAAACGTTATACTTTCACTGTCCAATTTTTGCTCAACTTGTTTTGGTTGGCCTTTGGACTTTGTGTAATTTACCACTGCTAACCAGTGCTCAAGTGCTTATGCTCTCTACATGGCTTACACCCAATTGGCATATTTAATCTACTTGTATGGCCCTAGTAGAGTGGTACTACATGTACCAAGGGCAGATAAACTAAATGCTACATGTGAGCCTGCAGCACTTATTGTGCCACCCACTTAAGTAGCCCTGCAAACATGTTCTTAGCGCTGCCATTGTAGCCTGGCTGTACAGTTTTAAAATTGCCATTTCGACCTGGCAAAAATAAACCTTTTGTCAGTCCAATCCCTTCCTTTATCATGCATATATAATCACCCCTAGGTTAGGTCCTAAACAGCCCATAAGACAGTATGCAGTGTAATTAGACAGTTGGACATCCAAGGTTTTCATAGGACAGACGTTCGGCATGATTAGATCAGGAGGCAATATGTATCCGAATATCCAGCTTGGATGGTGCTAGCAACAGTTACGAGGACATAACAGCAGATTCGCATAGCTCTTGTTCCCAGTTTGTTCTCAGTTGGCTTAACAATGAATACGGACAGAATGACTTCCACTGCATTTTGCCCATGTAGAAAGGACCTCCATGTCCCGAAATGAATTAGGCACAACGGTTACTTAACTAGAGCTTTCTGATTTGAATTGTTCATGGACATTGTTTTGATCCCAGTGAGCTGCACTTACATATATGTGTATATAATTGTCCAGAGGAGATGAAGTAATCATTACATAAAAGGAATTCTTGTAAAATTGTTCATAGAAAAGTGTCATACTGCCAAATGTTTTAATTTTGTTTATTGAGATGCACGTCTTGTCTTAGTCGTTGTGACTTGGCCATATTGAGCATTATTGCATTAGTGTTAGGTAGCACACAGAAGACGTAGTGCTTAGATCGATATCAATAGATAATTTTGTGTTTTAACGTTTAGCAAAAACAAAGGAGTGCATAATCTACATTCACTATCTGTTACAATTCTGAAAAGGCAAAGCTTGGAGCCTTGGAAGTGCCCTGCCACCTCAACTATGGTGCCAGCAGAACCTCAGCATTGGAGCTGCTTTGTGGTGCACCACCTCACCAAAGTCTGCGCCGGAGCCTTTGTGCGATGCATTCTAGATGAAAAACTCTGTATCACAGCTCAGCAGAATCTTCGGAACCAGCTGGTGCGTGATGCATCTTTGATGCAGGACTTCACATCGCTAGCTCCTCGTTGATGGCATCCTCGACACCGACGCAAGACCTCACATTGCAGCATCGAAGCTCCACGGAACCGCAGCTGCCGGACACATCTCCTCTCCAGGGCCTCACATCGCCTCGGCTGTGCTATCCATCTTTAACATCGGATCATGCAACACTCCGCAACCAGGATTTAAGGTACTCTGCTTCAAGGGGCCTAACTGGGTCCCTGTAGCTAGCTGGGCTTCATCATGTTTGGCCTGATATTTTGACTTTGTCCCGGTCCAGCGCTACCAGATAACCACAGTTGGCTCTTTCTGCTTCTTGGCGCTATTTTCTCTGGAAACAAGGATTTTTTCAGTTTTGGTCTTAAATTATTTATTATGTTTTACTTTAGTTTTCTAAATAGGTGTAGGGTTTTTCTTGTTTTGCGTTTCACTTTATTACTGCTTGAAGTGCTGCACAAATAATTTACATATTGCTTGTAGGTTAAGCCTGACTGCTTTTTTGCAAAGCTACCAGAGGAAAAAGCCCAAGTTAATTTGAGGTTTGCTTAGGCCTTCACCCTGACAAGGATTGTGGTTTCTGTTTGAGCAGGGTTTTTCACTTCTCAATCCGTAACCCAACTCCTTACAGTTCCCAAGCAAATATAATAAGGTAACCCAATGTTATCCCATGCAACAGCTATGTCTCACAGTAGTGAAAAACGAATTTAGGACATTTTCACTTCCAGGACATGTAAAGCTTAAGTGTCCATGTCCAGCCTTTGCATTGCAATGCACCCTGCCCTATGGGTTAGCTGTGGTCTACCTTAGGGTGACATAGATGCAATAAAAGGGGAGTTTAAGGCTTGGCATGGGGGTTATATTGCCATGTCGCACTGGCAGTTGAAAATTGAATTCAGAGGACCCACTACTAGCTTTACATTTACATGCCCTGGGAAGATGGTATACCACTCTATAATGGACCTATAGGAAAATGAAATATGCCAGTTAGGTTTAAGCCACTTTTACCATGTTTAGGCATGTGTAGTGCACCAGCACTTTAGCACTGGTTAGCAGTCTTAAAATGCACAGAGTCCTCAGACAACAAAATAAATTCTAGTATAAATGAAGAGGAAGAGGCTAAACATTTGGGGAAGACCACCATCCTAAGGCAGACATGTCTAACTTCCATGCTGAGATTGAAAGCCTATCTGATGGATGTCCAGCAATTTGCTAGAGTCTGTATAACAAGTAAATTGTCACTTCCCTTCAGCTGACAGTGGAGGTGGCATACAATTTCTAAGAACAGCAGGTCAGTGTCTGGTTTCTTCAAGAGAGGGATCAATATGCTGGACATGCAAGAGTGAGTCAGAGTTGATAAAAGAAAAGGCACACTGCATACATTTGTGAGCATGGGAGTCAGTAGTCTTAGCTACCCTATGAAGTACAGTAGGAGTACAAAGATGAAGGAGGAACCCAATTCAGTCTGGAATTAAAAAAAATGAGGCGAGAAGGGGTAGAACTGAAGAGAAGGAAAGGTTCTGAGTCAAGCCAAACTCAAACTTAGTGAACTCAGAACTGAATGACTGGGTGGGTTGAATAAAATGTACAGCAATTTTATCTTGAAATAAGGAGGGGAGTTTATCACAGAAAATCGAGGACAGAGAAATAGCAAATGCTAACTGTGGAGGATTGAGCAGATTGTCAACAATTTTAAAAAAATCCTGCATTCCACTTTTTGCCACCTCAGTTCTCTCAGAGAATTGAGCTGAATGTTCTAACATAAACATCTTTTTATAACTTTTCAAGGCAGCTAAGTAAGAAGTTCTATCTTCATGGTTATAGAGAGATCTCTATGTTCTTTCTAATTATTCTCAAAGTGTCTTTAGAATTAGCTGACATCTGAATACCATGTGGCAGTGTTTTAGGCTCTTCAAGGTGGGTGGATCAAGTGAACTCATGATGGAAGGTAGAGTTATACGGTTCAACCACTTCTTCTAAGCTAGAATCCGTATTGTTAGACAAGTTGGAAGTGTCATTAGTGGCATGAGAAACAAATGCAGATTTAACCATGAAATCTAACTTTTGAAGAAAGTTTTTATTCCAAGTCTGTACTCTAGTGAATATATTTGAAGTGGAATACATTATTTTGTGGACCATCAGGTATATACACTGCTTAATTTGAGCTGTTGGCTTCCGGTGCTCAGCACTGGCACGTAATTATCAACACCATTGCTTTTCATGAGCACCATCAAAGGACACATTCATTTATGGTAGGCACAGGGAGATTAGGTGATTTGAACAGAATCACAGGATGTTGAGCTGACGCAGAGACTAAAACCTGGTTGCCTAGTGCCGAAGTCAGAAGCTCCGGCTATAACGCCACATTCCCCCCCCCACTCATGGTTAGTAGTTGGTTCTGTTTTAGGCAGCGCTAACAGGAGAAATGGGCTGGTGCAAGCTACCTACTGACAAGAGCCCCAGCATTATTTGTTTTTCAAATTAAACACTAAAATTATACACTGGCTATATTTATTGAGATGGGAACTAACAATTGATTGGTTTAGGTCATAGGAACAACACTGAGCTACTGACAGCATTTCTGAATAGCAATTTGCATCTAAAGTGTGACCAGTGGTGTATGTATGTTGATTGCCTACCATTGATAATGGATCTCTATACACTTTGTGCACCACAGATTAGACATCAGATTTAAGTTGGATTCTATGAGATAACCCTCTCAGTTTTCTTGGCTTGTTGGAAAAAATAAATTTACGCTAGTGCTCCAACTCATCCAATGAACTCACACTGAAGCATTCCCACTTTAACAATTCACTCTTCAAAATCACCTGGTCTGGTTTTTTAGGGTCCAAAATTGTTCCCTGATTATTTTTTTCTAACTACCTCAGAAGGCATGATTCATGCTTCACAACATACACTGTGCCTGAGGTAGAACTCTCATTAAAAGATTCTACAGTGTCAAACTCCACCAAATTCTTAAAAGCTTTCTACCATGCGCCATAGGTTTCACCTAAGTCAAACCCAACATTATTTGAAATAACATCTTCAATTCATCCGCTCCAGTTAAGTTAAAGATCCTGAATCATCCATCATTCTTACTTTCATTTGACCATAATAACTTGATAAAAAGATCTTCTGACATACACTCCTTCAACAACCATCACCATGTCATCTCATGAAGCAATGGTGCATACAAAAATCCACACACAAAAGCATGCTCTTCTCCCAAATCAAAATCCAATTATTATTCACTGCTGCCATACCCACATCATTGGATGATATTGGCATAGCAACACTTTCACAAAGTTTGGCGAAATGCCCTTTTTTCCTGCACTTGTTACAGACATGATCGAAAACTGGGAAGAATGCTGCATTACGTAAACGGTTACTAGCACAATAACATTCAACGCCCGTTGCTCTTTAACCCACTTCATTGCCACATTTTGAGTTAGTCAATTTATTATGTAGACACACACTAAGAACTGCAGCTCGATAGCTTTATCTAGAGTTAATTTGGGGATAGCCAATAAGGTTTCCTAGGATTTTCTTGTTGTTCATTTTCTCCTTCACCTAGTCCCTGATCATTTCTTCTTCTAATTCCTTAAACTCTCCTGTCTAAATGCTCCATGAGCTTCTCTGGTAGCTGATGTTTCTTGAAGAATCTGTGTCTTTACTTGATCACTTTTCAATGAGGCGTAAAATGAGTGTTGAGCATTTTTATTGCAGAGGCATTATCATTGGTTGTGGCTCCATCATCAAGGATGATTTCACAAGGAATATGTTTCAGAATTGTTCTGCCCACACAGCAGAGGCAAGGAAGGAACATCATTTTCTGTTTTTCTTTTGAGTGAAAGTTTTGTGAGAAAGTGCCTATTTTTGCATGCATGGTCACCGCTGATTTTGTGGACTGAGACTGCTGTTTTCTTTGACTTTGTAAACTAGGGCACTACTATCCAGGCCCCAATGCAGGTGCTCTGACCCCTAAAACATACTGTCATTGGCTAAAACCCTACTTAACATATGTAACTTTGCTATAAGGCCATACTATATGGTGCCCTAGTACTCCCATAGCATGTAAGCAATTCAAGAATTATTTTGAATATTTATTAAAAAACAAACTTAATGGGGTAGTTGGATTTGTAATAAATATTACATGAAAGGGTACTTTAGAAAGTTATCTTTTCCTTGCCTGAAGCAACTGGAGGCTAGTTTGCATTAGCCTCCAACTGTCACCCAGTTGATATATAGCCTTGATGAGGTGTGAAAACAGACCTTGAGGCAGAGACAATGGCCTAGGTGTGATGAAGTGTTTCTGCTGCCATGGCAGGAAGACCAGTCAGGCTGTGCCTAGGAACATAATTTACTTCAAGGGGGCTGCCCTATTACACATGGATGTAGCTCACACCTGAGCAAGCAATTTATTTTGACCTCCCAGTCAGGTAGTCACCACAGCTAATTGGGGGGAGATGTCCCCAAAACCTGTTTAGAGTGAGCAAAACAGGGAAAACTGATCATTACTATGATACACTTTTTGGTGGACACAAGTATAGAACGGTTTATTTATTCTTCATTGTAGAGAAAGAGGGGAACTGTGGGGTAGGGCACACAGGAACTGCTGCAATAGTGGACAGGGTTACCCATGGAAACTTCTACCCGTTTGCCTAGGGACAGGCCAGGAGTCACCGCCTTCCATGTGTTTGTGGCAGATATAAATGTGGCATCCCTGGGCACCTTCTTCAAAACACTCTGGTGAGTAGTGCTTACAATTCCCTGATTGATTGATTGATTGATTGATTGATTGATTGACTGAAGAGACTTGAAGGGCTGGACCTTCAACCACTTGTACTGAGGATTAACAAGTGGAATCCATGGGCCAGGTTGCTGACCACCTGTGTAAGCTTCGGTGCCACAACAAGCTGCTTATGACGGCATGACTTGAAAAGCCCAGCTGCCCTGTACCAACTGGCCCTGACCTGTTCCTTGCTGATGTTCTCTGCTGGAGTGAGTCTCGACCTCCAAGTGCTGCTCCTGTGCCCCTGAAAACCTTGGCTTTGTCTAACTGGAATTTTCCCAACATTGTTGGGATTCCTAGACCTATGGAGGATCAGGACAAACATAGCAAGTATTCAAGCTATGCATTTGATGGTCAGTCTTTGATTTGACGTTGTTACCTGAAGGCGGTATATTCCTATTGCCATTGCCCTAATAAGGGTACGTTATACGTCTTTGCAGTTACATCTGTTCACCAATTTAATATTGTGAATTTTTCATTGTATGTGTAATGGTGTATGTTTTTTTATTATGTTTGTAAAAATGATAAAAGATCTCTTTGATTAAAACTATTAGAAATGAGAACACGGAATTAGATGTGAAGTGACTTTTTGCACAGTAATACCCCTAAACAATTAAGAGATTCATAATATATTTAGGATTATGATTAATGTTTAATACATATCAAACGAGTCTGCTTTCTTTCCGCCAGAGGCAACAAATAGTAAATCGGCCTCTTGTTAAAATCATTTAATGTTTCCTGCATAGCTTTATTTCTTTTTGTTTAGATGTTTATGGTGTAACACAAGCTCTAGAATGTTATATGGGCTCCCTCATGTTTTCCTTGTTGAGTTGATCTACCCAAGCTGTGTTGCCACTGAGCTGAAGAAACAGGTTTTTCCTGCTCTGAGCTTTTCCACAGCAGCAAATCTGTTGCAGCGAGACCTCAGGGAGATGGTACCCGGCCGCATGGAGCTCTCTTGGGATATAAGTGCAGCCTTGCCCAGCTGGAGGATTCTAAGCTCTTAAAAAGAGACATAGGACATGATTTAGAGTTCACCGGACGGGTTGCTCCATCCCAAATGGGATGGATATACCGCGCTCTGTATTGCAAGTGCCATTGGATATAATGCACTTGTAATATGGAGGATGGGATATCTGATATGTTTATAGCAGAGTAACCCGACCGCCAAACTCTAAAAGAGGCCCTCAGTCTGAAGATAAAAATCTTGACGGGGAGAAGGTGCCAAATGTATCTGACTGGACAGATGACTTCACTGAGCATGACATCTGAACTTTCTCACTCTGAGCTCTTCCCCCAAAACAAAAGCTTCACCGGGGCCTCACTCAACTCCTATCCAACACTGTGAAGCCCTCCTCGGATACAGCGTTCTGCCTAGCACTACTGATTTGTCTTAATATGTGTATTTGTAACATGTACTATCACCCGTAATGTGCTGAGCTGGTGTCTGTGTCAAGCCCTGCCTTTGATAGATTGGTTAACTGAAAAGGCAGCTCTTCAGCCTCATGTGTAACTCAAGAAGACTTGAGGAGGTTCTGATGTGGAGTGGCAAGCCGTTCCATACTTTAATTGTTGTAAAACAAAGGGGATAGGTCCATATACACGTGGTGGGGGCTAGACCCTTTATTGAATAGCAATAAACACACAGTGCCCACACCACAATTACTCAATGACTAATTTGAAAGAGTAAGAAGCCAATTTAATGTAACTTCCCTTAGACAGCGTTACTTAGTGTCCATTATTTTATACTTTTATGTTTTCAAAAACTCATAACAGAAAAAGGAGGGAACAATAAGTTCTGAAATTTACAAGACTAAATACACTTTGTACATACATTCAATACAAACATTATTTACACAATAAAAGACGTTTCTGCATCAAGCATTACAAAACAATATATCATTACATCACAAAAAAAAACAGTTATTACAAACGAAACCTGAGAAAAACTAAGTTTGAGGGGGGAATATAAACAATTGTATGACTTGTGAACAATTGATTACTGGACCAGCCGGTCCTAATATCTTAAAGAAGACAATTTATTCCACCCAAACAAACACTGCCGACGCGTTTCAAAACCAGGCGGAAAGTCACTGGTTTTTCATCAGGGCTGTAGAATCTTTGTATCTGAAAGATGCAAAGACAATGTTTTATTTGACCAGTTATATGGGTTCCTTCTTTTACTTCAGCGGCTAAAAGAAATTCTAAGCTACATACCAATTTTGTTTTAAAGGAGGACTTCGTGATCAAATCTTGTAGGTGGTCCTGTTGCAAATTAATGTGGTGGCCAGAAAGAGATGCCTAAAAAAATTATATAAGAATGTGTTTAAATTGTAATTCGGCCCACTCGTCTCTCTAATTACCACAATCGGGTTGGAGGTTCAAAGAAAAAGAGGCGTACCTTGTTATTCAAGAACTGCCGGATTACGGCGGGTTCACTCGTGCGACGCGAGCATCCGTTATAGTTCTAAAATAACGATGTAGATTTGTGTTACTGGCGGGGCAGTGGGAAATCAATGTATGTCGGAGGTATGAAAGGGAGTCAGCCTACCTTCCTTCGATCTCGTATCTTCAAAGGTGTATAATGCCGCAATCACCGTCCTGTAATCAAACATAACGTGATCTTAGGGATGTATTCAACCCTATATTAATGCAAGCTCGATGCGTGATCAAGCGATTTAGGACATACCTGCTTGTGTGTCACAGCACGCCGCTTATGGGGTCCACTTTCTCTCAATGAAAGATGGCCGCCGCACTTTTCTGTTTGTTATATGCACGGGCTTGTGTAAGTGCATTATGGGACTTGTGGTCAATGTGATCAAGTCACCAAAGAATGTACCGAAATGGCACATAAAGAAACGTCCGGTTTAAGTGTCATAGAGGCTGTACGTAAGTTGGCATTTGTGCTACACCCCATAATTATTTGAACCAGTTTAGATTAAGTGCGGCTTGAGCGGCCTGAAATTAATTATGCATTCCAAAGCAAATCTCACGGCCAAGGACCAGACTTGTTCACGATTTCATGAAATGAATGACGGGTACCACAGTACAAACCAGGGATGTCTAACCGATGCAAGTCCGAAAGTATGGGTTCACCCAAAAGGGGTTATATATGCACTATCTCAGACAGGTTATTGAGACCAGTCTGTGCGCTATTGAACTTGAGAATGAGGTAAGCCTCTTTCTGTAGCAGTACGCGCTCGACGTCATGGCATTTAGATTTAGAGTTCACGGTGTACAATACAGACCATTTGAACTCTTGTTCGTTGTGTCCTTTCTCGCAAAAATGCTCCACCATTGGCGCAGACATGACCTGTCTCTTAATGTGGGATCGGTGCTGGCTAAAAGTCGGTCGTGTCACTGCACGCTCGTTTTGTCGCGATATGCAAGAAAGGGGCTACCCAGGAAGCTCCTCAAACATTCACTGAAGGGTGCTAAGTACACGCCTAGGGAATGCCTTTTGCAAACTAAACAACGCACACCTTTGAATAAACTTGTGTGCGTAAAAACCTTCTGTCCTGACACACATAAACTATGACAAGCCGTGCTTAAGAACTGGCATTTATTAGAGGGGTTGAACTGTCCGTTCCCCAAACCTATTTTTGCCTATAGAAAAAATCGTAGCATTGGCCAGGAACTCATCCGGGCCGACATTGTCATTCCGAAACCCAAAAGTGATCTATTGGCGCAATGGAACCTCAAGCCAATTGAAGGCCACCACAAGTGTGGTAATTGCGTCGCCTGTTCTAGTACAATTGAGGGCGACGAGTTCGTTCACCTGGGCACAAAATGGAGACACAAAGATTTCTCTAACTGTAGAACTAAGAATGTCGTCTACATGGTAATATGTCCCTGTCAGGCAATTTATATAGGAAAAACCAGCCAACAAGTGAACCAAAGAATTAGCCAGCACCGATCCCGCATTAAGAGGCAGGTCATGTCTGCACCAATGGTGGAGCTTTTTTGCGAGAAAGGACACAACGAACAAGAGTTCAAATGGTCTGTATTGTACACCGTGAACTCTAAATTTAAATGCCATGACGTCGAGCGCGTACTGCTACAGAAAGAGGCTTACCTCATTCTCAAGTTCAATAGCGCACAGACTGGTCTCAATAATCTGTCTGAGATAGCGCATATATAACCCCTTTTGGGTGAACCCATACTTTCGGACTTGCATCGGTTAGACATCCCTGGTTTGTACTGTGGTACCCGTCATTCATTTCATGAAATCGTGAACAAGTCTGGTCCTTGGCCGTGAGATTTGCTTTGGAATGCATAATTAATTTCAGGCCGCTCAAGCCGCACTTAATCTAAACTGGTTCAAATAATTATGGGGTGTAGCACAAATGCCAACTTACATACAGCGTCTATGACACTTAAACCGGACGTTTCTTTATGTGCCATTTCGGTACATTCTTTGGCGACTTGATCACATTGACCACAAGTCCCATAATGCACTTACACAAGCCCGTGCATATAACAAACAGAAAAGTGCGGCGGCCATCTTTCATTGAGAGAAAGTGGACCCCATAAGCGGCGTGCTGTGGCACACAAGCAGGTATGTCCTAAATCGATTGATCACGCATCGAGCTTGCATTAATATAGGGTTGAATACATCCCTAAGATCACGTTATGTTTGATTACAGGACGGTGATTGCGGCATTATACACCTTTGAAGATACGAGATCGAAGGAAGGTAGGCTGACTCCCTTTCATACCTCCGACATACATTGATTTCCCACTGCCCCGCCAGTAACACAAATCTACATCGTTATTTTAGAACTATAACGGATGGTCGCGTCGCACGAGTGAACCCGCCGTAATCCGGCAGTTCTTTAACAACAAGGTACGCCTCTTTTTCTTTGAACCTCCAACCCGATTGTGGTAATTAGAGAGACGAGTGGGCCGAATTACAATTGAAGCACATTCTTATATAATTTTTTTTGGCATCTCTTTCTGGCCACCACATTAATTTGCAACAGAACCACCTACAAGATTTGATCACGAAGTCCTCCTTTAAAACAAAATTGGTATGTAGCTTAGAATTTCTTTTAGCCGCTGAAGTAAAAGAAGGAACCCATATAACTGGTCAAATAAAACATTGTCTTTGCATCTTTCAGATACAAAGATTCTACAGCCCTGATGAAAAACCAGTGACTTTCCGCCTGGTTTTGAAACGCGTTGGCAGTGTTTGTTTGGGTGGAATAAATTGTCTTCTTTAAGATATTAGGACCGGCTGGTCCAGTAATCAATTGTTCACAAGTCATACAATTGTTTATATTCCCCCCTCAAACTTAGTTTTTCTCAGGTTTCGTTTGTAATAATTGTTTTTTTGTGATGTAATGATATGTTGTTTTGTAATGCTTGATGCAGAAACGTCTTTTATTGTGTAAATAATGTTTGTATTGAATGTATGTACAAAGTGTATTTAGTCTTGTAAATTTCAGAACTTATTGTTCCCTCCTTTTTCTGTTATGAGTTTTTGAAAACATAAAAGTATAAAATAATGGACACTAAGTAACGCTGTCTAAGGGAAGTTACATTAAATTGGCTTCTTACTCTTTCAAATTAGTCATTGAGTAATTGTGGTGTGGGCACTGTGTGTTTATTTCTGTTCCATACTTTAAGGCATGATGTAAAAGAATGCCTGTCCTCCTAATCTGGTTGTGGCTATGCATCAGATGTGTACGAGTAGGAGTCCTGTGGAGAGGAGGTGTCTAGGTGGTTTGTGAAAAGAGATCAGACTGTTCAGGCAGGTGGTCCTGAGTTGTATAACACCTTGAATGTGTGTGTGAGGAGTTTGAATTCTGCCTGTTTGTCTATCAGGAGCCAGTGGAGCTCCCTCACGTATGGTTTGATGTGAGTCCTGTGTGTACAGTTGAGAACTAGTCTGGCTGCTGAGTTCTGGATGGTTTGTAGACTTCTAGAGAGTTGCTTGGTGATCCCAGCATAGAGGTTGTTTCCCCAGTTCAACGTTCTGGTGATTAGGGGGTGAGTGAAGATATTTGTAGTGTTGTCTTGCACCCATTTGAAGACTTTCAATAAAAAGTTTAGGTCCCAAGTTAAAACCACTGTCTGGGTTGAACCTGGTTGGTGTATCCAACCTATGCTCCATCGCGATTGACCTCAAATTGCACCTAGGTCCTGGTCTACCGCAACCACTGACGACCATTGGCACATTGCACTTTTTAGTGCTCTTTTTACTTACATCTTTGTAAATTCATATCTCCATTATTGAATTGTTGTTGTTCTAGTGTAATATTGCTTATTAAATTGTTCTCTATTTTAATAAATTGGAGTTGGCTTTTTGTTGTGTTCTATTTTGGGCTTTTAACTGTTTTGGTACTTCTCAATGTTTTACACATTTTCCTAAGTTAAGCCTGCCTCCCCTGTTTCATAGCTACCATGGGTTGCGCTCAGGTTTAAATGACTGAGGGCCCGATGTAGGTAAATTAGGTTTACCGATTCATAAATACCAAATTTTACCGATTCGGTATTCATGAATCAGTAAATCTAATGTAGGTAATTATTCTGTAAAAAATACCGAATCAGTAGGATTCGGTATTTACCAATTCTGTAATTACCGAATCGATATTTGTCATTGATTCCTCTGGGCCTTGAAGCCCATAGGAATCAATGGCAAATACCGATTCGGTAATTACAGAATCGGTAAAATTACCGATTTGCCAAGGGGGACAGGGTGTCACTTTGACACCATGTTGCACCCCAGTTTCTGGCTTGTGTGCCATGTGACACACATACATGCCCTTAGGGTGTGCATGTACACTAGAATTCGTTATTTACCATGCAATAGTATTACATAGTAAATAACTAATTGGTAATGGCCTGTGGCACTGTTTTCAGTGCCACCTACATCTGTATTTACCGATTCGGTAAATTTACCGATTCGGTATTTTACAGAATCTGTAAATTTACCGAATCTGTAAATATACCGATTCTGTACATTTTAAGGCCCCTACATTTCCATTAGCAAATACCGGTCGGTAACGGCCGAAATCGGCCGTTACCGACGGGTATTTGCCGACCTACATCTGGCCCTGAATCCTTCACAGGACCTACATATCTAATGACATTATCACTTGGAGTGGACTACCATCCACACCCCAAATAATAATCCACCTTCTATCACTCTTTAATGCCTTCTAGATATACCTCTAAGGTTTTTTTTAATGGTTCCCAATTAATGCCTCGAGCACCACTACTAGGCAGAAATGACACACTTTGCAGCATGTTGGAATTTAAATTAAAATCCACAATCAGATTTGCTCCCTTGCACAGAAATTATTTTACATTTACAGTTATTGTACTCAAAGTCAAAAATTGTTTTACAAGCACAGTTTTGTCAAACTGCATTCAGATGCTATTAATCTAATTTTTGCTCAAGCAAAAGGAAAGTAAGTATGTGATCTTTGTCATGTAATACATGTCTGTAATGTCCCACCTTTTAAAATGAAACATATAACATGGATTTGCAGTAGGATGTGGAGTACCTACTCACAAAGCAGCAAATAGTTCAGTCCATAAACACAAAGTGAACTTGGCAGCATACTATCCCTGAAGATCAGTGGAATTATAAAAGTGTGCATGTCACCATGCCAGTGTCAAGGGAATGTGCCATTTAAATGCATATAATATTATAAATAAACCACTGCTACACAAATGCTGCTGTACGAATATGGTTGCACAAGACAACAAGCCACACCATGTTTCTTAAGGTCTGCCTATAACATAGGTTTGCGCACTGTCTTATTTCAGGTTATGCATACCAACATAGAAATGCTGGCTCGGAAAGACAAACTCAGGCCATAGAGGGTTAGGTGGCTAACGCACCCCTACGGTGGCTGGAGGCAAGGGGCAGGCCGCAGGGAGCCTGCAAAATCACCACACGGCATTGGTCGGAGGGATTCAGAGGATCCAATCAGACAGTAGTAGGCGGAGCTGTGCAATTCTTAATTTGTGCCAGTGTTTGCACGGTGGGGGCCACTTGCACTTATTTGTTGTGACTGGTACTTATTTTTCTGTATTAGAGAGTTACCAAGAGGAGGAGAGAGAAAACAAGCAAAAAGATGGAGGAAGAGAAAGATGGAAAACCCGTCACAAAGGGAGACATCAGGAACCTGCAAGAGTGGGATAAAGATAGAGGCATGAGATGGGTCAAGAATATACAGCTTTGGTATTCAGCACACTGATATTTAATTACACTGCTCACAGGCTTCCAATTAGAGTTTTAACCATATCATCATTGGAACACACATTGCAGGCTCTTGGATTGAACCGCACAATGTTGGCTAAAAGAGAGGCATTTCAAATATGGTCTCTGTCAAGGCACAAAGCACCGGTAAGTAGTAACTTTACTAGGGTGGTGAGGAGGCACTCATGAACCAGGTTCTTTGAGTCTTGAACTGCTGCTCAGCCTGGTTAGGGAGCACATCCTGAGGAACAACGGAGGATCGATCAGACAGTAAGCAACTGAGGAGGCAGTTAGTGCTGAAGTACACCCATAGCATGTAAACAATTCAAGGACTGCTTTGAATATTTATTTAAAGACAAACTTATTGGTGTAGTTGGATTTGTAACAAATATTAAGTAAAAGGGTATTTTAGAAAGAGTTCTTTTCCTTGCCTGAAGCCACTGGAGATTAGCTTTATTAGCCTCCAACTGTCCCCCAGCTGGTACATAGCCATGATGAGGTGTGAAAACTGTTCTCAGAGCGGAGACAATGGCCTGGGTGTGGGGAAGTGCTTTTGCTGTAATGGCAGGAAGACCAGTCAAGCTGTACGTAGGAACTTGATTTACTTCAAAGGGGCTACCCTGTTACACACGGATGTAGCTCACACCTGAACAAGACATTTTGTTTCACCTCCTAGTCAGGCAGTCCACAAACCCATTGGCGTGCTTTCCCCTGAAGATATTTCGAGTGAGAAAAATGGAGGGAACTGATCATTACTATGACCAAACTTTTTGGGTGGGCACACAAGTTCTCCACAAGTGTCGAAGGGTTTCTCCATCTTTGATTTAGTGGGGTTGGTTGTAGTGGGACACACGGGAACTGCTGCAACAGTGGATAGTGTTACCCCTGGAAACTTTTACTCAATTGCTTGGAGAGGGGCCAGGAGTCACATCCTCCTATAAGTTAGTGGAAGATATAAATGTGGGATCCCTGAGCATTGTCTTAAAAAAACTCTGGACTTGTGGAAAAACTAAAGAAGGACTGCATCTGCTGTTTTTAGACCTGTGAAGAGACTTGAAGAGCTGGACCTGCTACCACTTGTACCGAGGATAACAAGTGGAATCTATGGGCCACATGGCTGACGCCCTGTGTAAGCTACAGTGCCACAACAAGCTGCAAGACGCCAAGTCCTGAAGATCCCAGCTGACCTGTACCAACTGGCCCTGACTTGGTCCCTGCTGGTGGTCTCTGCTGTAGTGAGTCTTGACCTCCAAGTGCTGCTCCTGTGGCTCTGAGAACCTTGGCTTTGTCTAACTGGAATTTTTCCAACATTGTTTGGATTACTAGACCTCTGGAAGATCGGGACAAACCTGCCAAGCTGATCCACCCAAATAGTAAATCGGCCTCTTGGTAAAATCATTTAATGTTTCCGGCTAGAGCTTTCTTTCTTTTTGTTTAGATGTTTATGGTGTAGCAGAAGCTCTAGAAGGTTATATTGGCTCCCTCACTTTTTCCTTGTTGAGCTGATCCACCTGAGCTGTGTTCTCGTTGGGCTGAAGAAACAGGTTTTTCCAGCTCTGAGCATTTCCACAGCAGCAAATCTGTTGCAGCGACACCTCAGAGAGATGGGAACAAGCCTCATGGAGCTCTCTTGGGATGGTGTAGACTTGTCACGCTGAAGGATTCTGAGCTCTTAAAGAGACTTAGGACATGACTTAGAGAGCATTTGATTGGTTGCTCCGTCACAAATGTGATGGATATCCTGCACTCTGTATTACAAGTGGCATTGAATATAATACACTTGTAACATGGTTGTTGCATGAGACAATAAGGCAGATTGCAGGTGTGACAGGATTTTTGTGCTCGGTGGCTCAACTAGTAATCTTTGCCAGTAAAATAATGCTCCAGACGGTGGGTACCCTGAAGACCCTGAAAAGGCAAGCTTTATTTAAAGCCACACATGGCACATCTAGCAGAGGCACAGACAAGGAACAACTGCCATCTAAAAACCCTTAAGAATCCAAACACAAATGACAAAACCTAAAAATATATTACTTGCACACTCTGACATCGGGATGAAGACCCTTGATTCAGGCAAGGAAAAAAAGGATCAGAGAGAGGTACAGTAGCTGATGGAATAATTGCATTGATATCTGTGTTAGAATTATGAGTGTACAATGTTCCAAAAACCTTTGCTGTGAGATTTGGTTCTACAAGTTTCTGCAACTAAATACATATAATTGTAAATGTATCTCACACAGCATGTATTTGGTGCATCTGGAACAAAGTAAAGATGCATTTGCTCAATCCTGTGCTAAATCTTTGTAAAATAAGTAAAATTATCAGGCCCTTTCAAGATTAGTGGGAAAATGTCCAGTGCTTAATTTGTAAGAATATAAAATAGAGATGGACAAAAAGTGAAGGGTAGAGGAATAGAAAAGGATAGAGTAAGAGAGAGAGCGAGAGACAGTAAAACAGTGACATAGAAAGCAGAGAGGAAAAAGAGCCAGCAAGAGTGAGATAAAGAGGCAGGAAGTGTATTGCTATTCAAGAGATGCATGAGATTGAATAAGACTAAGAAGTCATGGTGTTCACCATACTAGGTATAAGCAACATCTGCTCAGCTGTCCCAACTTTTGATCTGAAGCCAGCCTGCAACTCTGTCAATAGATTGCCAGAATCGACCATACTTTGTAATCTATGGAGTAATACTTTCCCCAATATTTTCTCCATTGTATTCAGGAGGGAGATTGGGTGATAATTTGATAGATTCCCTGGACTACCTTTTTTATGGACTGTTATTAAGATTACTGAATGCTAGGAAGCAGGTAATCAGCCACTATTTATGGTAGCGTTAAAGACCTTTGTCAAGACCCACGACCAGTAATTTGGGTCCATCTGATATGAATCTAATGGTATAGCATCTGGACCAGACGCTTTGTTATTCTTTCATAGACTGGAGAGCTTGTTCAACTTCTGGTCTAAAAACTTGTAGAGCTATCTAGCTTTGGCCGGTGTTTCTGTGCTCATATCCATGGCCTAATTGACTCTACGTCCCACCTTATACTGGCTACTAAAATGATTTTCCTAGTCCTTTGGACTGATATGATGGCTTATCTGGTTGATGGTTCCCCTTTTAACGGTACTAACTGGTCTCCAAAAATACTTGAAGTTCTTTTCGGCTGCTGCCTGCTTCAATTCCTCCCCTAACAGGCACTGTTGACTGAGGGCCTGATTCGTGAGGGTTTCAAAGCGCTGATTATTCGTCTGGTCGTGGAGGTTCAGTCGAAGAGCCAGGTCATCAGATCCTTCCTGAATTGGGTCAGCGACGGGGATTGCCTAAGTGGGAGGGGCAGGGTGTTGCAGGTTTTAGCGGCGAGGTAGGAGCAGGATCTTCCTCCGCTTCTGGTCTTGTGAATGCATGGATGGTGGCCTGGGCAAGTTGGGGCTGAGTGAAGTTATCTGGCGGGTACTTGGAATGAGTGGCGGTGGTTCAGAAATGCTGGTCCTGCATCATTGAGAACTTTGCAGGCAAGTTGGCTCTTGTCTGAGCAGTGAACAGTGCTCTCAATTAACCGCTTCCGCGCTACCTCGTTTTCCCGCTGTGCGCTGGAATTTCAAAAATGCGCTGTTTATGACAAAGCCAGCTCGTCATCCGCGTAGCGCAGGTAACGCCCATGACGAGCTGGCTTTGTCATTAGCGCGGAAGGGGTTAATAAACACATTGCTTCTTATACTTCCCCCCTTTTTCTTTTTCTTTGCAGACATTTTGAATCGTTTAAAGGGGAGCCATCCGTAGACCATTGCCCAGTTGGTAAGCCATCGGTTTCAGTGAAAAGTGGCAGCGAGGTAGAAGTTGAGGGGCACTGTCATGTTTTCCTGCATCCCCCACACTACTGGTGTCAGCGACTCCCTGGGCTTGTATCAATTTCATCTATAGAATACTCCTAGTTGCCGCAGTTTGTCATCCTCCTTGGAACAAATCTCCTCTGTCTGTGTTATCTGATCCATTTGATTTGTTATTAATATACAAGTATCTGTAGCATGGCAGAGAGCATAGCCATTGTGTGGTCAGACCCACTAAGTGTCCTCTCCACAGCATCAGTATTGAAGTTAGAACAGTTTGCAGCAAGTACAAGGCCTTGGATAAGACGGTATCCTTTCTAACCGCACTTCTAGGTGAACTTATGGACGGCATTTTACATTCAGGACAATTAAGTAAAAACAAATCAGCTGTCATCGACACTGATGTCTAGTTATATTTTGATTAATCGCTGCTTGATCTTGGCATGCTAGTTCTGAATCCCTGTGTACCTGTTCTTTAACTGTTTGTGCACACCTGCTAAGTTTCCCTACACCCTTTTCAGTTACAGTAGGTAGTGTGGGAAGATCCAGTAGAGTGTAGTCAGGGATAATAGGGGTCATTGAATCAGTTATTAAGGCCATCAAATTACTTGTTAGTAAAGGGATATCCTACTCGTTTTTTATTCCTTTTAGTGGGATGACTACCAGCAGTATTGATGAAATCTTACAATCCTCCACGTTGTTATTGACGCCTGTTCCCCAATTACTTCCATTATTAAACCATTCTTCGTTTTCTGATGTATCACTACTTTGTTTTCCTACAAAAGTGGGCTGGGCATTATTATAAAGATCGCCCACAGTGGCCTTAACACTGTACCCAGCAGCCTTCTTCATGGCGTCAGGCCCCTCTTGTCTGGCCAGGAGTGATTCCAAAAGTTCTATGGTCTTGTGGGGGCGGGGGGGGTAATATTTCACAGGGGGTTAAAGTATCTTGCAATTTGGATTCTCCCCTTGCTAGCATGGCCATTGCCTTGGCCTCCCTGGAGGACTTAGAAAAGTAGTGCGTAATAAGGGCAGCTGGTGGGGATAATATATGATTCAGATCTATTTAGCTCGGGCCCTTGTAACCCTCCTGCCCTGTAGCTGAGATGTCAGGAGTGGATGGTACACTGTCATTGAATGCCTCGTAGCTTTTAAACCATCAGAGCTCTTTCCCTTCTTTACAGTCATCTAATATGATGTTGGTTTGATTAGCTGATCCACACAGATATTGAAACTCCGGTGGTTAATATAGTTAGTACTCAGCAATAGTCAATAATCAAATTGAGGACAATGTAGAGTCCTTTCTGTCACCGAAGATACTGGGGTCTTAACAGGTAGTTTGCCAGAGGTGGTGATGAACTATAGCAGAAGATGTTGAAAGGTGACTTTAATACTAATGTAAATCATTTCCAAACATTGGGCACTGCTGTCTTTGGGCCTTAATTTCCTGAAAGAACACTATCACAGCCCTTTTCTGCTCATTTTTAATGTTTTACATCATTGCATTTTGTCTCTCAGTTTATTCCCACTCTTATTCTTTTTCATGTATGTTTCCTAAACATCATGCTTGCGACCTTCTATGCCGAATCCTGACTTTCCTACATTTTGGGGACTTTTACATGTATAAATACTCCATGTGCTGCAATATGGCATTGTACACCCACTTGTGATATTTGAACGGAGGTTAACTAGTATTAGAGCATTGGGTTGCGGGAGATCCACTGAAGACAATGGTGTGGTTCAGGACCATCAATGACTGCCATGGAACTCTAACTCCCGCATTCCATTGTTTGTCTTTCTGTTTCTCCCTTTTTAATGTACAACATTCCACCGTCAGTGGGTGGAATGTTCTAAAAGCACTATGGGGAGCCTGCCTGCATGACCAGTGTGCAGCTCAAATACTGCTTAACTTAAACCAAGCAGCTGAAACTGGATTCAAATCCGCTTTTACCTGGTACTACGCCTGCTTTATTTTCCTTGTAAGAGGCACTTGATGCCTGTCTTCGAGGTGGTGCCTGGCTCCTATTATGGGTGACATCTTGTAAGGGCTAAATACCCTATTTTATTCATTTCATGATTTTGTTTGGCTCTTTTATTTTAATTAGAAATTATTTTACCATAGATCATGCAGCAGGGGAGCCTGCCTGCATTATCAGGAGTTGCTGGACACCCTTAGAAATTGTTTTAGCACACCGGTTCCATCGGCTGTCTGACTCGCATGAATCGTGCCTCAACTCCCCCAACTGACCCCCCTTCATGGAGGGGCATTTAAACGAGCTTGCAGCTTGTCCCTGCCGCTAACGCGCCAAAGGCGTGCCAAAGGCAATCTCGACTGCAACACTCCGAGCCCGGACAGCGCTTAGGGCCTGAACCACTGCTAGTTTTATCCCAGGTCCTACTACTTGAATGGTTACTCGAGGGAGGAATTCATCGCCATGCATAATAAAAGTAAGTCCTATTTCTATTTTTTATTTTCTATTTCTATTTCTATTTTCCTATTTTTTAGTATTAGACTCATTTGTGGAGCATGTGTCTCTGGAACACTGTTGCAATACCGGCACGTTTCAGCCTCACATAGATGACCACCGAAAAATGGCCAGAGCACAGAATCACTGGCTGCAATGTCTCACACAGGCAGCCACAACTAACATGTTATGAATTCCAGATCCTTAGTAAAACATAAATAAGTAGTCACTTACCTGATTGAACCCCAGAAGTAATATATCCTGTTTATTACAGAAACCTGGGGTGACCAGGCGTCCGGCCCAGCCTTTGCTGTAGCCACACCACCAGGATGTATGTCATACAGGTTACACAGAGTTACCAAGAGAGGCGGAAGCCTTGCCATTTTTCAACTTACCCACAAAAAAGTGAGCTTTCAACCTGTTATGTTATCACATTACAAAGCCCTTTCTTTCAGCACTGAATTGACTAAAGCCCACTCTTTAAACGGTCTACTTCTAAATCGCCCCCTAGGCCCCAGACAAGCTTTCTTCCAAGACCTAATCACTATCTTAAATCCTTTGCAAGTCTCATTGATTTTACACTCCTGGGGGACCTCAACTTTTTATCTAGAAAATTACACTGATAAGGACACACAAACTCTACTCGAGATGACAGCTGATTGTGGTGTTAGTCAGGTAGTGTTAAGCTCAACTCACTCAGCCAGGCATTGTCTCAACAGCATTTTTACTAATAATTAATTTTTTATTTTTAACCAACACTAGTATACTACCTGTGATCTGGTCTGACCATTCGGTAATACCATTTGATATTAAATTACCATGTCTACCACAGCGAGATAGGACATGCTCTAATATTCTCAGTACCCAACCATGGCACAAAATTTTGCCTGACAAACTACAGCAAGCTCCGCAAGAGTCAGTATTGTCCACGTCAAAGGAGATTGATATTATGGTTAATAATTACACTTCCTGGCTAACAGCTGATGTCAATTTGCTTGCTCCAATGTTTCTTGCAGAAAAAGAGTACATCCTACAACACTTTGGTTTACTGATACTCTTTGAGACTAAAAAAGAATGCAGAAGACAAGAGCGCACCTGGAGAAATAATTACTGTGATACCAAGAAAAATTTCATACAAACTGAAATTTCCACCTACAAATCAATGAAAGGGACAGAAAAGTTCTCTTACTTTTCTGCCAAAAATTGAAGCAGCAAAAAACTCAACAAGAGAAGTTTTCTTAACTGTAAGGAAATGTATAATTGTAGATATAGAGATGACTGCCATTATGGGTAAGATTTTGGTATCAGATTGGCTAGCTTCTTCCAAAACAAAGTCAAAGAAGTCTGTGACAAATGTTCTCTCAGTAAACTTTTATTCAAAACTAACTTGCATGACCCTCCTCATGATAACAGCTACCTTTTCACCAAATTTACAGAGTCTACTCTAGAGCAGGTATCTCACTCAAAAAGTCTACAAAATATAGATCCCCACTTGACCCTTGTCCCCCCTCTGTAGTTAAACTGGCACCAGACCAATAGCTTTGAATCTCATTACAATCTTACAGCTCATGTTCAATACGGGCATCTTTCCAAAACAATGGAAAACTGCTTCCATATTGCCTCTTATAAAAAAAAGTTTCTCTGGACCCAACAGACACAAACAGCTACAGTCCCATCTCAAGATTGCTTTTACCAATACAAATCGTCAAAAAGATCATGAATCTGCAATTAGCATCATTCGTACAATATAATCATTTCTAGACCTGACTCACTATCGTTTTAGAAGTGGGCACAGCACTGAGACAGCCTTGATTAAGGCAAGAGAAGAGATCAGAGAAACTAGATCAAGGAGGTGGGGATGCTCTCTTACTACTTGACCTGTCAGCAGCTTTTGACACAGTCACTCATGAGCTGCTGATTGGTCGACTAGATGACATTGGTGTTAAAGGAGACGCACTTCCTCTCCTAAAATCCTTTTTGGCCAGCTGGAAACAATATGTTTCACAAAACCAATTCACATCAGAAGTTTTTTCCTTCCATACGGAGTACCACATGGCTCATCACTGAGCCCAACCCTGTTTAATGTCTATGTTTCCAAATTGGCTATCTTTGTTAGACAGTGTGGTTTCTTGTTGACCTCCTACGCAGATGACACACACATTGTCTTCTCCCTAGCTAAGAACGATCTCCACATTGACTCTAGGTATAGAGAATCTATGCTGTCAGTTAATACATGTATGGCAACCAACTGCCTTAAGTTGAACTTATGCAAGACAGAGCTCATTGTTTTGGGAGAATCACCCCCTTCTGGTACCACTCTTGGTGGCCTCGAAGTTTGGTATTACTCCTATCCCAGTCAAATCAACCAGCAATCTTGGACTGATTATTGATGAGATACTTGCTTATGAGGAACAGATCAATGCAGTCTTTTCCTCACTCTTTTACACCATTACAACTATTAAAAAAATTCTACCTTTTCTGCCTGCTCCTTGCAAAAAACAGTAGTCACTTCGATGGTGCTTCCTAAACTTGACTACTGTAATCGCTTTTTTTCGAACATACAACAGCAATATCTGAATAAACTTCAGATTATACAAAACACAGCAGCTCTGCTGTTATTAGGAATTCTTAAATTCAACTCTTTATCTGGTGCTCTAAAAAAGCTTCACAGGCTGCCAATAATACAGAGAGTGGAATTCACATCTGTCTGCACTGTTT
Source organism: Lissotriton helveticus (assembly GCF_964261635.1). NCBI lineage: Eukaryota > Metazoa > Chordata > Amphibia > Caudata > Salamandridae > Lissotriton > Lissotriton helveticus. The sequence goes on from NC_136070.1 coordinate 811,572,705, forward strand.
CTAAGACACTGCATGGGTTGGGACTTGACTACTTGATGACAAAATCAATTGGTACAAGCTATCAAGAACCCTGAGGTCTTCCGCAGTATACAATGTCCTGATTCCTAAATATAAGTGCACATCTTGGGGAGGAGGAAGCTTCATTTACAGTGCATCACATTCCTGGAATGGCCTACCTATTCATTTAAAAACAATTAAAAATCTATTGGCTTTTAGGAATGACTCAAGAACTGGGCTTTTTAGCTCTGCATGAAGTATATCTTTTGATGCTGTTCATAGATAGGTAGCTCTGTTACGAGCTAGCGGCAAGACGCAGCCGGGTAATTGTTGTGCTTTACAAATAAATGAATATAACATAACATAGACCTTCTACCTCACCTATACCAGCTGTTAAAAACCCTCCCCCTCGTTATAGGCCATTGACTGTGACCTGCGCCTATAACTCAGGTTCAAGGTATTTAGAACTGTTATAGCCCTTGACAGTGGGCTATAATGCTTGATTAAACAAAAACTAGCATGGCCATGGCATATATTTTTCTTAGATTACAAGCTCTTTCTTAATTCTAATGCAGAAACAGCTAAAAATATGTGTGAAATGTCAGGGCAAAATGAGAACTTACAGGGGGAATCGGGACCAAATAGCTGATTGCGCTGGTAATTCCTCATTTCTAACTAGACTCAGAGTTTCCTACTTGGAATCGCCTTATAACTCCAGCCTATACAAACTGGTGTGACCAGTATTGGTAAATCAAGGGTTTGGATTACAGTATCAGAGCCATACACCATCATGATGCAATGGCTTCCAGGCCTTCATGAAAAGTGGACAGTCCAATATGAGTTAAGGTTTTGGTAGAAAAGTGCTTGACAACAGACATTAATACTACAGACAAATATATGGTAAATGTAACAAGCCAGTCAGCAACACATGAGTGCACACGTGAAGCTGGTGATCAGGAAACCTAGCATTGGCCTCAATCCCCAGACGATCTTGTTAATGAGGTGCACAATTTGTTAGACTCAAAATGGGTCCCTAAGCCATCCATGAATGGGAAGAGTGGTTAACGAGGGATATCTTTATCCTGAGCGAGAAGGAGGTAGATTGTAGGATCCCACAAGACTGTCTATTTAGCCACAATCAAGTTGTTCTGCACAATTCACATGAGACCGCTTCATTACTGCATCGGAAATGCAGATTCTCCATAGCTGAAGACGCTCAATCCCAAAACACCCAAAACCCATGCAATGACAGCACAAGGTCCATAAATATAAGTGAGCAATGAGTGTCACATTCGACTAAGGATCGATTCTGCCATTGTCTGCCGACCCCATGCTTCTGGCATGTCATTTTTTTAACATCTTCAACTCAAAAAGTGAGAAAGGTTTATGTCACTTGCTTCTAAAAACATTAATCCATGTTAAAATTCAGTAAGTAGGGGGTCAATTGAATCCATATTCTGATTCCTTAATTTCTTTACAGATTTTTCAGAATTTTTTACTACCTACTTTCGATTCCTGTTTAAGTCCCGTAAAGAATGATAGTCCGAGGTCAATTTCGCAAATTCTACTCTCAAATCTCTCTGTTTTTTCAGAGATTACTAAAATCTTCAACATGTAAAATTCACTCTGCACATTGCTAAATGGAAAGTATACCAAAGGAAAGAAAAGTTAATATGTACTTAAGAATTTTGCCCTCACCATCTCTATTCCAAGAATGCCTTACATGCAAATGTAAGATTTATACTCCTAGCAATTTTAGTAAGATTGTTTTACTCACCAAGATGCAAATGCTGGCAGCCCTTTACACCATCCCTGAAGTGGGCTACTTGTTTTGTAACCTTCTAATGGGTTGTCTTTGGATATGTCTTTACACCGATAAGAGGGCGAAGATTAACTGTTTTCCTATTTTCCTCATGACAGGTAGTTGAGGCAAAATCCCTGTACATACAACAATCAGGATAAAACACAGCAGGTTTATTTACTTAAGTCTTGCGTTTGCATTTGCATGGCACAAAGCTTTGAAGCACACAATCTTGGTGAAGTATTGGAAAATCTGCCTCTATATATGTATAAACCACATATCAAATAGCATTGCTAAGGAAAAAAAGACACTCAAAATGCGTCAAAAGACAGAGAGGTGGGAGTAAACAAAGAGTAGTGAACGCAAAGGGAAAAAGATGAAGAAAGAAAGAAAATTAATGTATAGAGATAAATTAAAAGGGAAAGAAGGAATTCAAGAAATCAATGAACTGTGAAAACATTTTAATGCCAGTGAGGTAAGTATTAAGGAAATCCAGAAGTAGCATATTTGCAGTGAATTGAAATGATGCGCAAAGAAGGACAGGAAAGAAGATGTAGTGTTTGACAGGAAGACATACACAACAAACACCTGGAGGAGGGTCCGAGGGCAGGTTTATCGACCAACCAGGTACATGCCCCAAAACATATTACTATCACAACAAGAAATACCTGGGGGTCAAAAACATAAGTCAAACAGCATGGATCACAACACCGATACTACACAAATAACACCCGTGAGTACATTGTGCATGTTAAAGAATGCAGGCCAATTCAAGGCTCAAGAGCATATGGAGAAAATAGTTCCCATCAGAAGCCACACTGTACCGCCCTCTTTCTCATCATTTGGGTTTTCCTTACCCAGGAGACAAAAACGGCTGGTCTAATGTTACCGTAACCGATAAATGTGACAAGTGGGAGGTATATATTGTGCAAGAATTAAAGAGGCTCCTGAATAAAGCAGTGTATGGTGATGGTAGTGAAAAGTGAAAGATTATCGTAAAATTAGGTGAATCGGGTAGAAAAAACAAAATTTATTAGTATCTCCCAATCCCTAAGGTTAAAAAGCAAGTGCAAGTGCGGGTTTGAAATAATAACCGTACTTGATGGTGGTCAACATGTTTCTGCATTAAATAGAACCAAGTTTCCAATGCATTCGTCAGGACCTTGATAGACAACACTACTGCTTAAAATAAATAATGAAAAAATATCACCTGAAAGTCCCAGGTGTGTACTCAACCGTATACTGTTATCGCGTTGTATCACACGATATTGGATCCAGACAGAAAGACAAACAGACAAAAACAAAAAACATGAATGAATCATATTCTCGTGGTTTTTTTTACAATGAAACACCACAGTGTGATGGAGACACATTCACAGCTACTCGGACAAAACGTTCCAAAGTGCACTCACCCATAAATGATGGTTGAGAGGCTTCACCCCACCTGGCTGCAGCTCAGGTTTGAGGAGCACCGCTCTAAAATTAATTATTAAATCACTTTTAGAACTGGTTTTACATAGAGTTAAAACAAAGGTTTACATGGAGGTTAAAGATGGCTTTTGGATACTCCATTAACATTTACGCTGATTTATGTAGGTACCCCGCCAGTACTGTACCCCGGCGGTCGAACTAATGGCTAAAAACGAATTATACCGCAGGTATATTCTGCTGATCTTATTCGAAACCGGTAGGCAAACTTAGATGGAAAAATTCAAGTATAGTGGCAGCACAGAAAGCAAGTTTGCTGTTAAGGGCTGACGCTGCTTTTCTTACGCGTGTTGTTATCAGGCTAGCTCGGTGTGCGCTGGCAAGCGAGTGCGAGACAGCCGCTTACCTCTCCGTCGGTGTCTCCGGGCAGTCGTCTGTACTGTCTGGGGGGGCACCGGCGATCATACAAGAGAGATGTTTGTATCCTCGTATTTCGCCAAACTGCATCACGTGATCAGAGAACAGTCACGTGATGCAAAGCATGCTGGGACATGTAGTTCCAACTGCGCTTTTGCAGTAATTTACTGTTACTATAGTAAATTAAGTTTCAGACAGTGTTTATACCATGACACAAAGTATATTTATTATGTTAATGCCATATTTTGCCAAGACATCTTTTAAAAGAAGCCATTATGGTGTCTTTCGCAACATTTAAAAGTGGGGTTTTATTGAGAGTAGGGGTTAATATGGAGAAAACTCAAGCCTGTCTGATGCTGTTAAGTCCCTAAAGAGGTTTTACAGGGATATATACTGTTAGTCATTTTCAACAAAAATGAAAGTAAGAATGTAAGGTGACGATAATTAGAGGGACATCCAAGGTATTGGCTCGTTCAAACCCTCCTTATCACTGTTCAATCGGTAGTCCCATTTTTGTTCTATTTTGAACAAGAACCGACTGATGTCAGTACAAAAATCAGGAATATGTGGTTGTTCCAGGACTGTCCAACAAAAGTCATCAGGGCCATGCCCTTTCTCCAGAAAGTGTGCAGTAAGGCGAGTGGCTTGCTTTCGGCAACGCACTGTACTTTTGTGCTCTTGTATCCGTGTCCTTATCTTCCTAGTTGTCATCCCAACGTATCGTAGTGGGCACGGACATGTTATCTGATAGATTAAGTTACTGCTGTTGCAGTTTGTAAATCTGTTTTGTGTCCATGGGCGATTGGTCCCTATGTCCACCACAGTGGATTTACAAGTTTGGGGACAGACCGTACACGACCCACATGGGTGGTGTCCGACAACAGGAGGTAGGTCCCACAGGGTGCCAACTTGTCTGGGTTCCTTGTTCCGTGGGCGTGTATGAATAAGCTGGTCCTTTAGATTTTGTCCTCTTTTAAAGGCAAAGATTGGTAAAGCTATGTCATCGCCGCCGGTTTTCAAGATAGACCAATGCTTCTTTATGATCCTTTGTACTTGGTTAGATCGACTATTGAATGTATTGACAAAGGCAATGCGATTAGTCTTCTCTTTGGGAGGGTGTATCTCCAAAAGGGACTCCCTGTTATTATTAGAAGCCCTCTTCTTAGACTGATGAATAATCTTCTTTGGATAGTTTTTCTCATTCAGTTGGTTTTCCAGATTTTTTGAGTGGGTCTTGAAAGCCTCCTTACTAGAGCAGTTTCTTTGAACCCTAAGGAACTGGCCGAAAGGCAGATTGTCCCTCAGGGCCCGTGGGTGGCAACTATCATATCGCAGAAGTGCGTTTCTAGCCATCGGCTTGCGATAGAGCTCCGATTCGATTCCAGTTGGAGTTGCATGTAACCTCAGATCAAGGAAGGCCAAAGATGTCCGGCTATATTCGATGGTGAATTTGAGGTAGGCGTTCTTACTATTCAGCCATCCGTGGAAAGACACGAGATCTTCTTCTGTTCCCCGCCACACCACCAGGATATCGTCAATATAACGTTTCCATACATGTAGTGATGGTAGGTAGGGGTTGGCGGGTGTAAGGACTACTTGCTGTTCAAAGTTATGGACGTAAAGATTCGCCAGGCTCGGCGCAAAAACGCTGCCCATGCTGGTCCCGGACACCTGCAGGTAAGTGATGTCCTCAAAGCGAAATTAATTCTCTTTCATCGCAATTTCTGCTAAATGCATAATGAAACGTATTGGAGTGATAGACTGATGGTTACTCTGCTCCAGCAAAGCACCTACCACCTCCAGGGTCTCAGTTTGCGGAATTGACGTATAAAGGGACTCAACGTCGAATGATACAAGGATGTCCCTTTCGATATCAAATTGTACTGTTGGAAGGAGTCTCAGGACATCTTTCGTGTCCTGTAAGAACGTAGGCATAGCCTTGACCATTGGGTTCAAGAAATAATCGACAAAGGTCGACAGAGGTTCCAGAACTGAACCAATACCGGAAATAATGGGCCTCCCGGGTGGCGGCCTCTGAGGTTTGTGCACTTTGGGAAGACAGTAGAAGTACGGTATCGTAGGGTATTGAGTTGTTAGATATTGTCCTTCCTGGGGTGTAATCCAGCCCTCGGCGGTTGCTTCCTCAACCAGACCTCTTATTTTGGTTTGTATTCTCTCTGTAGGGTCTTCTTTTAATGGCAGATATGATTTCCGGTCGCTCAGCTGCCGAAGGCATTCGTTTCTGTAGATCTCAGTATCCAGGATCACTGTGGCACCGCCTTTGTCGGCTTGCTTGATGATAATTCTGTCGTTAGATGATAATGAACGGAGGGCCAGTTGTTCATCTCGTGCGAGGTTCATAAATGGCCTGGTTTCTGTTTTGTAAAGACGTGTTATGTCGTTTTCCACGGCTGTTTCAAATGTCAAAACCTTGGGAGGTAGTACAGCACTAGGTGGATTAAATGTGGATGGCTTCTTCAATCCAGTGTTTTTTTCTTTTTCTTCAATGACAGTTCCAGTGGTTCCTGGTCTAGAAAAGAAATAGTGTAGTCTTATTTTTCTGAAGAGCTTTGCCAATTCGATTTGGGCTACAAAAGGATCCCCTTTCTGAGTTGCCACAAAGCCCAGGCCTTTGTTCAAAAGTCGCTCTTCATTTGGAGAGAGTATATATGAGCTGAGGTTCATCACGAGGCTGTCTGGTTGCTTGTCCCCGCGGTTTCTGGCGGGACTTTCTTCCCGCTGCGGAGATCCATTCCCGATTGTGGTGGGATGTTCGTATTCCAGTGGACCTGTGCTGGCGTTGTTCCTTGTCGCCTCCTGCCCCTGCCTCGTCTCGGGCCAAACCCTAAAAAAGGAAAAGATCCAGGGCCTTGTTGCATTTGAGGAGGACCAAAAGGACCCATTTGAGGCGGACCTTGGGGTCCATACATCCAGGGATTTGCCGGCCACCACGGTTGAAAATTGTTAAAGTTCTGTGGTTGATGTCCACTCCTCCAGTTTCTTCTGTTACCTCGGCCCCTGGACGTTTGGCCAGTAGACCCATTTTGTGAGGTGTCTGAATCGCTGGATGCTCCATCCGAGCTTGATGTACCATATGTCGAGCCACCCTTCTTTCCACCTCGATTAAATGTTGGTGCTATGTATGTGTCGCTCGTGTATGGATATACTCTTTCCATAGAAAATTTCGCTAGGTCTTTTTTAAACTTTTCTAATTTTGTGAAAAGAATAGCTTCCTTAAAATCTTTGTTATTCTTGTCACTGTCATCCTGTCCCTTTTTAAACAGTCCACTTTTTAGTGTTGTTTTTATCTGGCCCTCAAGTACCTGAATCTCAATTAGTATTTTGTCCGCTACTCTTTTTGCGGTTTTAATGATCAGGACTAGCCAGTCCCTTGTGCACCTCCAGGCAATCATTGACCAGTCTCTCAGGAAGTCTTTATCATCAAGAAATAGACGTGGTGCATTATTAACAATGAGGCCCGAGGGTGCACAGTTGTCTCGAAGATATTGTGCCATGACTATTCCATGGACAGATGTCCTGGAGTAGGATTTTTTAAGGACTAAAACTTTTGCCCAACCCTCATCGTTGTTTGTTACTTGGACGGGAATACTATCTAGAAGACTAGGGTTTTCATCCAGAATACTCTGTACCTCCGCACTCTCAAATGCTAATCCCCAATTAGTAGCCATGTCAGGGAGCCGATCGTTAGAGAACGAGTAGAGGACAGGGCACCCACTGTGATAAAAATATATATGGAGAACACCTCGCAGTAAACACAGTTTTGCTAGAAGACCAAATGGTCGACCAGTATTAAAAGGACCCACAGCCTTAGCTGTACTATTCACATACACAACAAACACCTGGAGGAGGGTCCGAGGGCAGGTTTACCGACCAACCAGGTACATGCCCCAAAACATATTACTATCACAACAAGAAATACCTGGGGGTCAAAAACATAAGTCAAACAGCATGGATCACAACACCGATACTACACAAATAACACCCGTGAGTACATTGTGCATGTTAAAGAATGCAGGCCAATTCAAGGCTCAAGAGCATATGGAGAAAATAGTTCCCATCAGAAGCCACACTGTACCGCCCTCTTTCTCATCATTTGGGTTCTCCTTACCCAGGAGACAAAAACAGCTGGTCTAATGTTACCGTAACCGATAAATGTGACAAGTGGGAGGTATATATTGTGCAAGAATTAAAGAGGCTCCTGAATAAAGCAGTGTATGGTGATGGTAGTGAAAAGTGAAAGATTATCGTAAAATTAGGTGAATCGGGTAGAAAAAACAAAATTTATTAGTATCTCCCAATCCCTAAGGTTAAAAAGCAAGTGCAAGTGCGGGTTTGAAATAATAACCGTACTTGATGGTGGTCAACATGTTTCTGCATTAAATAGAACCAAGTTTCCAATGCATTCGTCAGGACCTTGATAGACAACACTACTGCTTAAAATAAATAATGAAAAAATATCACCTGAAAGTCCCAGGTGTGTACTCAACCGTATACTGTTATCGCGTTGTATCACACGATATTGGATCCAGACAGAAAGACAAACAGACAAAAACAAAAAAACATGAATGAATCATATTCTCGTGTTTTTTTTACAATGAAACACCACAGTGTGATGGAGACACATTCACAGCTACTCGGACAAAACGTTCCAAAGTGCACTCACCCATAAATGATGGTTGAGAGGCTTCACCCCACCTGGCTGCAGCTCAGGTTTGAGGAGCACCGCTCTAAAATTAATTATTAAATCACTTTTAGAACTGGTTTTACATAGCGTTAAAACAAAGGTTTACATGGAGGTTAAAGATGGCTTTTGGATACTCCATTAACATTTACGCTGATTTATGTAGGTACCCCGCCAGTACTGTACCCCGGCGGTCGAACTAATGGCTAAAAACGAATTATACCGCAGGTATATTCTGCTGATCTTATTCGAAACCGGTAGGCAAACTTAGATGGAAAAATTCAAGTATAGTGGCAGCACAGAAAGCAAGTTTGCTGTTAAGGGCTGACGCTGCTTTTCTTACGCGTGTTGTTATCAGGCTAGCTCGGTGTGCGCTGGCAAGCGAGTGCGAGACAGCCGCTTACCTCTCCGTCGGTGTCTCCGGGCAGTCGTCTGTACTGTCTGGGGGGGCACCGGCGATCATGCAAGAGAGATGTTTGTATCCTCGTATTTCGCCAAACTGCATCACGTGATCAGAGAACAGTCACGTGATGCAAAGCATGCTGGGACATGTAGTTCCAACTGCGCTTTTGCAGTAATTTACTGTTACTATAGTAAATTAAGTTTCAGACAGTGTTTATACCATGACACAAAGTATATTTATTATGTTAATGCCATATTTTGCCAAGACATCTTTTAAAAGAAGCCATTATGGTGTCTTTCGCAACATTTAAAAGTGGGGTTTTATTGAGAGTAGGGGTTAATATGGAGAAGACTGGAGAAAACTCAAGCCTGTCTGATGCTGTTAAGTCCCTAAAGAGGTTTTACAGGGATATATACTGTTAGTCATTTTCAACAAAAATGAAAGTAAGAATGTAAGGTGACGATAATTAGAGGGACATCCAAGGTATTGGCTCGTTCAAACCCTCCTTATCACTGTTCAATCGGTAGACCCATTTTTGTTCTATTTTGAACAAGAACCGACTGATGTCAGTACAAAAATCAGGAATATGTGGTTGTTCCAGGACTGTCCAACAAAAGTCATCAGGGCCATGCCCTTTCTCCAGAAAGTGTGCAGTAAGGCGAGTGGCTTGCTTTCGGCAATGCACTGTACTTTTGTGCTCTTGTATCCGTGTCCTTATCTTCCTAGTTTTAAGGAAGCTATTCTTTTCACAAAATTAGAAAAGTTTAAAAAAGACCTAGCGAAATTTTCTATGGAAAGAGTATATCCATACACGAGCGACACATACATAGCACCAACATTTAATCGAGGTGGAAAGAAGGGTGGCTCGACATATGGTACATCAAGCTCGGATGGAGCATCCAGCGATTCAGACACCTCACAAAATGGGTCTACTGGCCAAACGTCCAGGGGCCGAGGTAACAGAAGAAACTGGAGGAGTGGACATCAAGGTAAGCGGCTGTCTCGCACTCGCTTGCCAGCGCACACCGAGCTAGCCTGATAACAACACGCGTAAGAAAAGCAGCGTCAGCCCTTAACAGCAAACTTGCTTTCTGTGCTGCCACTATACTTGAATTTTTCCATCTAAGTTTGCCTACCGGTTTCGAATAAGATCAGCAGCATATACCTGCGGTATAATTCGTTTTTAGCCATTAGTTCGACCGCCGGGGTACAGTACTGGCGGGGTACCTACATAAATCAGCGTAAATGTTAATGGAGTATCCAAAAGCCATCTTTAACCTCCATGTAAACCTTTGTTTTAACTCTATGTAAAACCAGTTCTAAAAGTGATTTAATAATTAATTTTAGAGCGGTGCTCCTCAAACCTGAGCTGCAGCCAGGTGGGGTGAAGCCTCTCAACCATCATTTATGGGTGAGTGCACTTTGGAACGTTTTGTCCGAGTAGCTGTGAATGTGTCTCCATCACACTGTGGTGTTTCATTGTAAAAAAAAACACGAGAATATGATTCATTCATGTTTTTTGTTTTTGTCTGTTTGTCTTTCTGTCTGGATCCAATATCGTGTGATACAACGCGATAACAGTATACGGTTGAGTACACACCTGGGACTTTCAGGTGATATTTTTTCATTATTTATTTTAAGCAGTAGTGTTGTCTATCAAGGTCCTGACGAATGCATTGGAAACTTGGTTCTATTTAATGCAGAAACATGTTGACCACCATCAAGTACGGTTATTATTTCAAACCCGCACTTGCACTTGCTTTTTAACCTTAGGGATTGGGAGATACTAATACATTTTGTTTTTTCTACCCGATTCACCTAATTTTACGATAATCTTTCACTTTTCACTACCATCACCATACACTGCTTTATTCAGGAGCCTCTTTAATTCTTGCACAATATATACCTCCCACTTGTCACATTTATCGGTTACGGTAACATTAGACCAGCCGTTTTTGTCTCCTGGGTAAGGAGAACCCAAATGATGAGAAAGAGGGCGGTACAGTGTGGCTTCTGATGGGAACTATTTTCTCCATATGCTCTTGAGCCTTGAATTGGCCTGCATTCTTTAACATGCACAATGTACTCACGGGTGTTATTTGTGTAGTATCGGTGTTGTGATCCATGCTGTTTGACTTATGTTTTTGACCCCCAGGTATTTCTTGTTGTGATAGTTTGACAGGAAGACGCCAGAAGGAGGAAAGAATGGATGGTTGGAAGAAAGTAGGAAGTGAGGGGCAATAAAGGGTGTAACAAAAGGGATTTAAAATTAGTAGAATACAACGTGAAGGTGAGGGCAAAGGAAGGAAAGCAGAACAGAAGGAAAAAAGAAAGGAAGGGAGAAGGGCACAAGGGAATAAGGGATGAGAAAAGGAAGGAAGAATAAAGAAAGGCAGGATGGCAGGCGAGGAAGTGAAGGGAGCGAGTAGGAAGGTAATAACAGAGAAAGTGAATGAAGCTGTGCATCCTTTGTAGAATCCCTAGTGAGATCAGTTCAAGTTGTTAATTTATTTATAATGGTTGGGCACAAATGGCTCGTTTAGAGCCTACAATGTTTGCCTCCTGTGAATAGATGCTAGTTTAAGCCACAAATCTCTGATTCTGACTTTCATTCAGTTGTGTTCCTCTCAGTTGTGATGATGTGTTTCACATCCATCCATTAGTAATTGCACCTATTAATACATGCTCACTTTCATTCTTATATATGGGATAAGTACCCCTGCTGCACATTATAATGATATTTCAAGTCACCAGAAGTTCCATGACCATATATAGGAACAATAGCAAAGGTTCCTTTATAAAGTTAGGGAACTTAGAGGTGACTTGCAATATCCTTAAGGGTACTTTATTCCTTATAATACGGTCATGCCATAACCTTTGCCACAAACCAATTAAATCCTTGGTACGTAGGTCTTTCCCATAAGAAAGAGCATGTTTGCAAACATGAAGAATGAAAATAGAATCACAGACTCTCTAGTGCAAAATTAAACACATACAAATGCTGGTAGATAATTGTTGTAAAAAGATACTATAATCAGTTTAATACAAGTCATTGTTAAAAATGCAAAATATAAACAAACAAAATTATTCTAACTTTTCTATAACTACCATAGGAGTGTAAAAACAAATAAATAGGTTGTCATAAATATCTCCTTTCAAATTGTAATTGTACAACTAGAAAAACAGAGCAGAAGACAGAAAAGCAGTATTTTGTTTTCAACCTGCCTTTCACCTCGGCTGCGGGCAGCAGGCATTGTGACTCAGAACTCGACTGGTATAAGCTATTACAGTTGATTTGTGACGTGATTTTAGAGACATGCGTTTGATACAAGGGCTGCGAAATCCCATGTGTAAGGATGCTTCCTACAGAAGCACAAGAGTCTATGCTGTTTGTCGTGCCCAGGTGGCACTAGGACCCTGCAAGGCAAGGTCAGGGACAAGGGACACCGGACACCACATCCGGTCAGGGGAGGGATCAGGGGGGCAGACAAGGTCCGGACCTCAGGGCGAGAGGTCGCAGGATGATGAGCGCTGTATGACCCACAATGATCGATGTGCAATAAAGGTACCTGTACAACACCACGACGTCTGACGTGTGTTCTTTGGGTCCGGGGAACATGACATCTGGCGACGAGAGCGGGATCGAGGTCCAGCGTGCAGGAATCACGATTGAAAACCAGGAGCCCACCCTGGATCGCGTCGTGGTCAAGAGAAAAAGGGAAGAGTGAAGCGCCATCCAAGTGTCTGCAGCGATGTGGAAGCCCACCCCGATCGCCGCGAACGAAGAAGCAACTGATCCGGTAAGCGGCAGCAAAAAAGAGCGCGAGCTTCAAAGAACTGAAAAGCCAGCGCGAGCTCTCGCGAGAGTCTCGGCGGCCATATTGGGGCCAGGCGCGAGAGCCAATAAGAAGGAAGATCAGCGCGGTGGCCATTTTGAAGTCAGGCTGCACTGTGATTGGCCGCGAAGTCCCGCGAGAAGACGGCGGCCATCTTAGAGACAGGCATTTAAGCCAATAGGAGCCCAGAATGAGCACGGCACCCATTTTAAGGCCAGACATAGCGCGAAGAGGAAGTAAACTTGCTTAAAAGTGAAGAATAGCACTGGCAAACACAACGAAATTAAGTGGAAAAGACTGGGCTAACGAAAAATAAAGGAACAAAGAGCAAATAAAGATTACCAAAGTGATAAGGAAGGGTGAAATAATAGAGACCATCACATACAAAGAAAAGAAAGAAAACAAAGAACAAAGGAGGGAGTGCAAATGGCAGACCCAAAACCAAGTGCTCAATATAGGAGGCCACTACCATTTAGCTTATCTGAACCACAGACTGGGATCAGATGGGAAAAATGGGTGAGACGTTTTGAAAACTACATCGATGCAACTGATGTTACAGCGGCCAAGAAGCGAGGACTGTTCATAAACTTAGTTGGAGACGAGATTGAGGATTTGCTAGTGACACTGCCAAAAGGAGCCATTGACACATATGACAAGTTAAAGACGTGTCTAACTGCCAAATTTGACCCACAAAGAAACGTGGACTTCGAGAGATATAGCTTCATGATCGCGTTCCAACAGGCGGAGGAATCCCTGGATGAGTTCGCAACAAGGCTGCGGAAACTGGTCACCCACTGCAAATTCGACAAGTTCGACAATGAGCAGGCCATAAGGCTGCACATTATTGAGGGATGCCGCGACACAGAATTTAGAGCCAGGGTACTAAAAGAACCAATTTCCCTGGAAAACATCCTCGCACTAGGAAGGGCGGAAGCAAGAGCGACTGCACACGCAAAAGAGATGGAACGAGGCAAAACAAGAGGGGGAGAACAGATACAGCGGATGACCACTAACAATCGGTCAGGAAGCTGGAGGAAAGACAGAGGAGACCAGGCAGTGAAGAAGCAACAGGAGGGAACCTGTTATAGATGTGGACTGGAGTTTCTGCACAGAGGTCAGTGCCCAGCATTCGGCCAGACATGCCGCAAATGCAACGGGCGGAATCACTACGCCAGCGTGTGCCAAGGGACACAATTTAGAAACGACCGGGGAAGACCTGGAAGAGCACGGATGCCAACTAGCAGACACATCAGCCATGTGGAAGCGGGAGTGAGAAGTTCGTCTGCAGAGTCAGGAGAGGAAAGTGAGGAAGAAAGAACAGAACGGCTGTACCTCATGACAGATGTCACCGCAGAATCAGACGAAGAGGAAGAAGAAAGTGAAGAGAGAATATGTCTGGTGGACAAAAAGAAAATAAAAAAGACTGAATCGGTGACCATCAAGGTAGGACCACACGAAACAAAGTTCGTCCTGGACAGCGGGGCGACGTGCAACATCATGTGCGTCTCCGAGTACAAAAAAATGAAGGTGCAACCAACCCTGAAGCCATCGAGAGTACAAGTATTCACTTGGGGGGCGAAGACACCAGTAATCAACTTGGGAAAATTTAAAGAAGAACTACAATACAAGGATCAAAGGCTGAGGGAAGAAATACAAGTGCTAAAAGGGGACATTCCCACGCCATGCCTCTTGAGCAACGTCACGGCCCAGGTAATGGGGCTGATGGAGATGACGTACAACATGTCGGACAGGAAGAACATTCTGAGAGAATACCCCAAACTGCTAAAAGGACTAGGAAAACTAAAAGGACGGCAGATAACGCTGCACATTGATGAGAAGATCAGGCCAGTCGCACAACACCACAGGAGAGTGTCAGTCAGTCAGAATATCTTTATTCGACTTATTACAAGTCATACAAAGAAACAAAACAATAAAACCATGGAAAGGGATACACACATGCATGGCCCTACAATTACCTTAAAAATCAACAATACGAATACATATTTATAAATACTATATACAAGATTAAATAGAAAATACATTTTACAATTCATATCAAAAGAAAAACATAACAACTTTAAAAAAGTTTTTAAGGCGAAATTTGGCCCCCCATTTTTACCCTCGCAGCGGCCACTAAGAAGTTAGCAATACAGAAAGTTGTGCGGGGATTTGTCAGGAGCTGTAAGTAGAGCAGCGCTGGGCGCACCTGTGTAAAACCCGCTTCTTTCAGGATGGGGAACAAATATTTTTTCCTCTGCTCATGGTACAAGCTACAAAACATGACAAAATGCATTGTATCCTGCACAGAAAAATGGTCACAACTGCATGGGGGGGCTAGGTCTGGCTTCTGCCAGGACTTAAAAGAACCTAAATATAAATGTAACAGGTTAAACCTGAATTTAGTTAATAAAAACCTGTGATAAGGGACTGTAACAAAACTGAGGTAAGGTGCGAGGGAGGGTACACTCACCAAAAGGTTGTGTGCCCTGACTGCTGGCTTCTGCAGTTCAACTTCCTCGCGGCGCGCTTCCTTCATCTCCCTGAATGACTTTTTTATATGGCCTATGTCCAGAGCCCTGATTTTATCTGGACTTGAGAAGAGTTCTGGGCGACCCAGTTCAGTAAATAATTTAGTTAAATAGGCCAGCCATGGAATACTACTATGTTTATCAAGAGATAAGACATCCTTCAATATTATGTGGTTCAAAGGAAGATCTTCATTCAACCACATTTTCAACCACAGGGTCAGGGGTGCTAAACTCAGTAAATCTGACAGGTAGGGTAAACC
Organism: Lissotriton helveticus; assembly: GCF_964261635.1. NCBI lineage: Eukaryota > Metazoa > Chordata > Amphibia > Caudata > Salamandridae > Lissotriton > Lissotriton helveticus. The sequence continues at coordinate 811,588,077 of NC_136070.1, forward strand.
CACCTCTTTATGTATGGAATAAGTCGGGGTTGACTGGGGAATGGAGAGAAGAGATCTTATAAATCTATTTTCTGCCCTTTGAATGGGGTCAAGATTTACATACCCCCACAAAGGGGATCCATATAGTGCAATAGCCACAGGCTTGCACTTATAAATTTTTAAAAGGGCTTCCATGGGCCTTGCTCCGAGTTTACCAGCAAAACCCAAAAGCGCTGAGGCAGATCTAGTGCCCGCCAGCCTCTTTGCTCTTATCTGTGGCCCCCATGTTCCATTCTGGTCAAACAGTACACCCAAATAGGGAAATGTGGTTACCTTAACCACCGGGACCCCTCTACAAAAAAATAATTTATGTCTTTTTTTGGAACGCTCACGCCCCATTACCATCGTGTGTGATTTGGATACATTAACCTTAAGGTCCAAATTATCCATAAAGGAGCCAAAGGCGTCCAAGAGGCGCTGCAAACCTACACCGGTGCGGGCGATCAACACGGCGTCATCCGCGTACAGGAGTGCCGGGATATGGACATCTCCTGCACGTGGAACGTCCGCATCCTGTTCTCGTAGGTGTGCCCCCAGGCCATTAATATAGATGGTAAAAAGCGTGGGGGCTAAAATGCAGCCTTGCCGAACCCCCTTTAGAGATTTAAAAAGTGGGGTACATCTACCGTTATTTGACACTCGGACGGCTGCAAAAAGCTCCTGATGCATAGTGGCCATGAACGTAACCAAAGCTTCGTCAATACCCATCTCCAAAAGAATTGACCAAAGTTTTGCCCTATTGACGAGGTCAAAGGCCGAGGAGAGGTCCATAAATGCCAAATACACGGAACCCTCCTTGGCCACCGTGTACTTAGAGATGAGTAGATGCAGATTAATACATTGTTCAATGGTCCCTTTTCTCTCCCTAAAACCATATTGCAGGTCAGACAGCCCACCACACCCATCAACGTTCTCCCTCAATCTAGATAAGAGGACTCTACCCAAGATTTTTATAGTTGAGTCCAGGAGGGATATGGGCCTATAAAACGCGGGGTCGTCCCGCTGGCCTTTATTTTAAAAAATAGGGACAATAGTGGATATGGCCCACGTGGCGGGAGCTGGATTACCATTGACTGCATTGAACACATTTGACATAACCTCAGCCCACAGTTTAGGAGAGTACATAAAAAAGTCAGCGGGGACTCCATCGGGGCCAGGTGCCTTGTGTTTGGTAGTAGCCAGGAGTGCTTTTTCCACTTCTTGGGGGTTAAAGATGATGGGATGTACATCCACGTTGAGTAATGGACCCTTTTTAATACCCTCGTCGTCACCCCCATAGACATTTTTGAAGAAAGACAACCATTTTTCGTCTGTGATCACGCAGTCCATGGGTGCATTGCTGTCTTCAGAGAATAGGGGCTGTTTAATAATCTCCCAGAATCTCCTACTATCCTTAAGCACTGCCGCTGACAGGAGATTGTCCCATGTTTCGCGTTTGATGGTGTCTTTACGGTTCTTGATGGCTGCCCTATAGGTTTTCCTTAGTCTCGAGATGTCATCGTTATCCCTCGGGACGTTTTTTAGGGCCGCTAACAGTTCTCTGTGGGCTTTCGAGCATACAGAATCAAACCATCGCTTATGTCCTTGTGCTCCCTGGGTTGGTTTTACTAAAAGATCCTTAGAAACCTGGTTGCAGATTGCCTCATAAGCTGCTACTATGTGTTTACCTTGCGTGCCCGGATTTTTACAGAGCTCCACCTGGTCTTTGATTTTAGGAAAGCATTTTTCATAAAAAATTTCCGGAATCACTTTAGCCCACTTCACTCGTCGATCTTGGTCAGTGGTCCTCAGGGGATGTGCCGGTTTTGCAATGATTGGTGGCGCCCCCATCTGGGCACCCCAGGCCACTTCGAGTAAAACTGGATTATGGTCGCTGTGGTATGTTGCGACTGTACGATAGGCCATGGTCCGATTTAAAATCCCTGGTGAGACAAAGATGTAATCAATCACTGTACCATTTTGGGTGCCGGTAAAAGTTGGTAATCTCAGGCCGCAGTCAGGTTCGTATAGGTAATAGTTAGCCAATAAATCTTCCAGCTCCTGCCCCTCTGCAGAGTGTTCAAAATGAGGTCCCTGTAAGGCCGCGTCATCGACCTCGTTGTCACCTCTTCCCTTGCAGGCTAAATTACATAAATGAATATTAAAATCGCCTAATAAAATGAACTCAAAAACTAACTCGATATTCTGTGCTGCTGTGTTTAAAATACTGTCCAAACTGGAGATATTGCGACCGCTATAGTCACTGTTCCCTGAATTATAAAAATTGACATATAAAGTCCTGCTTGTTTTGTTAATCACCCTTTCAACCAATAGGATGTTATCAGAGTCAGTGCTGATCTGCCTATAACTTCCTACTAGATCCAGCGAGAACAAGATCACCAAACCACCTTTTGCTCTGCCCGCCCTGCTAGCCACTGCAGGTTTGGTAAAGCAGGTGAACCCATCCCACCAGAGATTGTTGGATGTATCCCAGGTTTCTTGCAAGGCGATGATATGATGCTTAGTAACAAAGCTCAGCCAGGCATGATCCTGACGTTTTGCAATTAGGCCTGCTACATTCCAACTAATGATCTTACAAGAGTCAGTGGGTGGCCTTAATTCATTTACATCCTCTGTGTCACCTTCAACTGCTAGTTGCAATAATGTACCTTCAATGGTTTCCACTCGGCCGAGGCTCTGTGTGTCCTCTCCCAACATACTCATGTCTCCAATAGCCACAGTCCGAGTTGAAATCATTTGCTGGACAGGATTAGTTGGTGCTTGAGACTCTGGTGCTGCGTTGGGAACAGAATTATTAAAGTGCTCAACAATATTTAGACCTCCACAATTTAATATTGGGTTGTTCAACACCTCCCTTTCCAGATCAATTCCTGGTTCAAGTCAGTCACAGGTATTTAGATCAGATAGGGGACCAAACCTGTTACCTGTGGCAAAGCCCCACTCAAAGGGAGTAGCCGCCTGACCCTGTCCATATAGAACTGGGTTCCACATAGGTTGTGGGGTATTTGGACGTGTAAGAAACTGATCGTTTCTCAACCAATGTGTGGGCCTGATGCCCCGATGACTATGTTCATAACCCGAAAAGCCGGAACCCCAACCATTAAGTTTTGGCTCATGTGCAAGGACAGGCCTATTGTTTGGCTCATTCAGGTAGTTGAATCTTCCTGGGTCCCGATATGCTGTGGGCTGGAACCAGTCATTAGAGTGTCGAGATCTGATACCCCCTCCCCAGCTACTGAGATTAATATTTCTTTTGTAACTGGAGATATTGGGTAAGGTAGCAAACTGAGTCTGATCATAGAAAAACTTGAGGGTGAGAGGAATTATAGAACCACTACGCCGTTGGGGTGGGAAAACATTACTCAAAATGTCTGGAAGGACCTCGGCATTGGCAAAGTTTAGAATGACACAGTCCCCTTTAAACTTTTTTGGCTTACTGCCAATCCAAGATACCCTCCTAGTCATGACAATATCCCCAGCCAGTTTATCGAACCCTTGTTGAGCCATGTACATATTATTAGTAAGCCAATGTAACGCTTTATCTTTTAGACCCTGATTGGACTCTATTTTATCTTGTGATAGAACAGGGACATTTGCCAGCACCAGAACTACCGGCGAGGCTTCCAATATAAATTGGGCTGAAACATCCTCTTGGGGTGTAACCGCTATAGCACCAGTAGTACTGTTACGGGCGTCTCCAACATCTGCAACCACATCCTGACCAGGGACGAGTACTGATGGTAATGCTGGCGGAAGCGGCAGCCCTTGTTGAGTGGGCTGTAAATTGCTTTCAGTTGGGATAGCCTCCGCATCCGTGGGTGTTAGATTAGTGACGAGGGAGGATAAATTCTCTACCCCATCTACTAGTTTACTATGTACCCCGCCCAATTTTTTGACCTCAGATGTTAATTTATCTAGTTTCCCGATAAGGGGTTTGATTATAGTCCTGATTTTAACGTCTATCATATCTTGAATCCTATTAAAAAGATCATCATCGATAATGCGTTTAGACTCTATGTCAATGTCGATGTCGGGATCTGCATATTTCCCCACCCGCCTAAGGGGTGGTGTGGCAGGTTTTTTCCTTCCTAATTGTTTCCCCCCCCTCTTTGCTGGGAGTCTTCGACAAGCTCTAACAGCCCGTTTAGCAGGCTGCAGGGGTAGTAGATCTTCGTCCGTAGCAGCTAACTGGTGGTTCGAATCAGTGAGAGCACTATCTGATAGATCTATTAAGTCTGTTCTATCTGTTGGAAGGTCAACATCAGCAGCGGCAGCAGCAGCAACCTCAGTGCCATTGTCTTGAAGAGTGAGGTCTGCAAGATCTGATGGCGGATTTTCTATTAGTGAATCAGATGTCGCTGTACTTAATATACTTGTGGAAGGGCTTTCTGTAGGCAGAATGGGTGATTGGCTTAAGCCAAGAGATTGCCTTCTCTTATTATTGATGTTACTGACCACTTGTACAAGATATGAATCTAAAGTGTTCACTGTCTCTACAGGGGCAGGAACCAGTTTTTTCCCCATAATTAGAGCTGTAACTTTGAGCGACCTTTTCAGAGCTCAGTTCAAATGGGTACAGTAGATGTTGACAAGACAATGTGCTATGCAAGTCAATCAAAATCCAGTAACAAAACGAAATGGCAGGCCAATGTCTCTATAGTGAATTATATAACATATAACGAACTGGGGACAGTACCTTATAGTCCGTATGATAGGTGTCAGGGGGAGTGGCCTAGCCTGGCCTTATCGTGCCTCTGAGGGCCACAGAGGGCCCGCCCTTTGCCCGGGCTTAGCCCCGGGCGTCCCGCTCGCGTCCCGCGACGCGGGGGTTCCCGAGCTTTATGGCTCCGTTTGGCGCTCTCTGGGCGCAAGCCGCGTCACTCAGCACGCGCCGCCACGAGGCCTGCCGGGATTTGTAGTCTCCCGGAGCGGCGGCGCGGAGTCCGATCCTTCTGGACTCTTGGCGGTGGCGGCGGTGTTCCCTGGTGCTGTGTCAGCCCTCTCGAATGCAGTGTCAGCCCACGTCTGACTCTCGGCGGTGGCGGCAAAGGTCAGTTGTTCCCCCCGCTCTGCCGGGGTTCCCGAGCTTTATGGCTCCGTTTGGCGCTCTCTGGGCGCAAGCCGCGTCACTCAGCACGCGCCGCCGCGAGGCCTGCCGGGATTTGTGGTCTCCCGGAGCGGCGGCGCGGAGTCCGATGCCTCTGGACTCTTGGCGGTGGCGGCGGTGTTCCCTGGTGCTGTGTCAGCCCTCTCGAATGCAGTGTCAGCCCACGTCTGACTCTCGGTGGTGGCGGCAAAGGTCAGTTGTTCCCCCCGCTCTGCCGGGGTTCCCGAGCTTTATGGCTCCGTTTGGCGCTCTCTGGGCGCAAGCCGCGTCACTCAGCACGCGCCGCCGCGAGGCCTGCCGGGATTTGTGGTCTCCCGGAGCGGCGGCGCGGAGTCCGATGCCTCTGGACTCTTGGCGGTGGCGGCGGTGTTCCCTGGTGCTGTGTCAGCCCTCTCGAATGCAGTGTCAGCCCACGTCTGACTCTCGGCGGTGGCGGCAAAGGTCAGTTGTCACCACAGGAGAGTGCCCATACATTTGCAGCCACAAGTGGCCGAAGAACTGGAAGAGCTACTAAAACAGGACATAATAGAGCCCGCAGATGGTCCGACACCATGGGTATCACCAATAGTAGCAGTCCCAAAGAAAGACAAATCAAAGATAAGAATCTGTGTGGACATGAGGATCCCAAATAAAGCAATCGAGCGAGAGCGACATCCTGGACCACACCTGGATGATATGATTAGCTGTCTCACAGGCACAAGAAGATTCTCGAAACTAGATCTATGCAAAGGGTACCAACAAATGGAACTAGACCCTCAGTCGCGATACATCACGACGTTCTCCACTCATCTAGGCCTGTTCAGGTACAAGCGTCTGAGCTTCGGGATCTCATCCGCAGCACAAATTTTTCAAGAGACAATACGACAAATAATAAGACCGGTCAAGAACAGCCTAAACTATAGCGACGATATTCTGGTGTTCGGAAAGTCAGACGAGGAGCACGACCAAGCACTCAGAGAAGTGTGCTCGCAACTAGAGAATGAGGGTCTGACTCTCAACGAAGAAAAACGCGAACTAGGGCGAAGTGAACTCGTATTCTTCGGCCACATCTTTTCCAAAAGAGGAATGAGGCCGGATCACAGCAAGGTGGAGACCCTAGAAAAGGCGAGGAAGAGCACCGATGTGGCGGAAGTAAGGTCTTTCCTAGGGCTAGCAAGCTACTGCGCGCGCTACATCAAAGACTTTGCCACTGTAAGCGCCCCACTACGAGAGCTGACAAAACAAGGACAGAGCTTCGTGTGGACAAACGAGTGTGACAAAGGGTTCGAAGAAATAAGGAAAGCTGTGACAGCGGTGGATCACCTAGCATACTTCGACCCCAAACTGTGCACAGAACTAACTGTGGATGCGAGTCCCGTCGGACTTGGGGCAATCTTGGCACAGCATCAACCCGGAAAAGACTCCCCAAGAAACATAGTGGCAAATGGGAGCAAGAGCTTGTCAGGCATTGAGAAGGGATATTCCCAACCAGAGAAGGAGAGCTTGGCAGTGGTATGGGCCTGCGAACATTACCACATGTTCATATACGGGAAGCCCTTCACAATCATAACGGATCACCAGGCGCTGATAACGATATACGGCAACCCAAATGCAAAAATACCGCCAAGGATAGAAAGATGGGGGATCAGGTTAATGGACTACAACTTCAAGATAATCCACAAGCCCGGAAAAGAGCAAAATCCAGCTGACTATGTGTCACGGCACCCCTTACCAAAGAAGTCGGAATCGACGACAATGGCGGAAGAATATCTCAATTTCACACTGAAGCTAAGCACGCCTGCAACAATAACACTAGAAGAACTAGAGCACAAAACAAAAAAAGACAACACCATGAAGGAGATCATGAAGATCACCAAAACACAACGCTGGAGACACGTAAACGCCAACACCAGCGTAGAAAGAGAAGTAGACAAGGAGGAGCAGCTGGTTTTCAAAAGAATAAACGAAGAACTATCTGAAAGTGGCAAAGGGATAATAATGAGAGGCACGAGGATCGTAATGCCTAGGACCCTGAGAAGAAGAACAGTGGAGCTAGCACACGAATCACACCGGGGTATGGTCGCAACAAAAAAAATGCTGTGGGAAAAGGTGTGATTCCCAGGACTAGACAGCATGGTGGAAGAGACAGTGACACACTGTCATGTCTGCCAAATAACGGGGCCGACGTCTAAACCAGAACCGCTGCAAATGTCCCCGCTACCAACAGCGGTGTGGACGGAGCTAGCAGCAGACTTCTACGGCCCCCTGGAGACAGGAAGCTACCTGCTGGTGATCATAGATGAGTATTCAAGGTTCCCCATAGTGAGACCTGTATCATCAACCTCAGCCAGCGCGACACTACCAGTGCTAGACGATGTTCTTGCAGCATGGGGCTCACCCCAAACACTTAAAACAGACAATGGTCCACCATTCTCAGGGGAAGAGTTCAAGAAATTTATGGCATACCTGGGAATAAACCACCGGCGAATAACACCACTGTGGCCGCAAGCAAACTGGATGGCAGAGCGGTTCATGGGGACCATCAAAAAGACAGTACAAAGGGCAAAATTGACACATATATCGATTGGCCAGGCCCTATGTAAAGTACTAAGGGACTATCGAAATACCCCTCACAGCTCCACGGGAAGGTGTCCCGCTGAGCTGGTGCTAGGGCGAGTAAGCAGAACAAGACTGCCGCAAATCAAAGAAGGAGAGAAGGCAGAACATAAAGACATTGCCAGAAGAGACCAGGAACAGAAAGAGAAGAAGAAGAGATACGCCGATCAAAGAAGGCATGCGGCAACTGGCAAAATAGAGGAAGGAGACATGGTGCTCGTGAGGCAGCGGCAAGCAAGGAAGTCAGACAACGCTTTCTCCAAAGACCCGCTGAAGGTAACAAAAATAAATGGACCAATGATCACCGCATCAGCAGGTCAGCACCATGTTACAAGGAACAGCTCTCACTTCAAAGAACTGAGAACAAAAGAAGAAGACATGCCAAAGCAAGAGCAGGCAGGACACGCGACACAGGCGGAGCGACCAATGGACGTCAGAGACCAGCGACCAAGAAGGGAATGCAAAAAGACAAAAAGACTGATTGAAGAGATGTAAGGAGGCGGAGATGCAAGAACAGACGTGCGAGAGATCTCTCTCTCTCTCTCTCCTCTCTCTCTCTCTCTCTCTCTCTCTCTCTAGGAGCTAAGGACAAGCAAAGTTTGTTTACAAGAAAGGGGGAGATGTCGTGCCCAGGTGGCACTAGGACCCTGCAAGGCAAGGGTCAGGGACAAGGGACACCGGACACCACATCTGGTCAGGGGAGGGATCAGGGGGGCAGACAAGGACCGGACCTCAGGGCGAGAGGTCGCAGGATGATGAGCGCTGTATGACCCACAATGATCGATGTGCAATAAAGGTACCTGTACAACACCACGACGTCTGACGTGTGTTCTGTGGGTCCGGGGAACACGACACTGTTTTTCAGTGGAACATATAATATTCCCATTTTATCGACATAGATATTAATTCCTGAAAATCACGAGTCTCGATATATTTGTTGCACCCTGGAGTGAGGTGTTGGAAATATATTTTAGGGAAGTCGTGTGTTTTTGTAAGCTATATTTAATAGAAAATATTTCAGGCAGCAAAAACATTTGGTTCATCAGAAAGCATTGCTATTTATATTGACCATGATCGTTTGATAATAAATAAAGGAGTCCTTTCTCAATGGGGTATCGTTTTCCACTGACATTTTCAAATGACACACATTGGACTGGTGCAGGTGCAATTTGAACTTACACAGACTGACCAACATATTGTTGCAAAGTTTAGTTTCTGCTGTGCCCACTCATTTCAAATAATGTTTTTTGGCTTGTTCGGTAATTCAATTTTTGCTGAAAAATTCGGAGAGAAGAATGTTTTTAATGTAGCCTAAAAATGCTTGGCCTGGGCGTGTGTAGTGTGCACTGTGCAAGAAAATGAGCATACTCATTTAAACCATCTTAACAATTTTCTGTTTTTGCAAATGAGTCCAAGTTGACCTGGGATTCAGCAGTGTGTGTCTGTTTGTGCAGTAGGTGATGGAGTGGGATGAGGGGTAGTTTTTAAAGAAGAAGCCTTTTCTGCCAATGAATATGCATTGTGTGGAGGAAGCACAACAGGTTTTCAGGAGAACTACTGTTTTAGATACTGAAAATTGAACTGTGAATACTATGAAAAGCAGTAAAAATGTACGCTTGTCTAAGAAGAGAAAGTTACAAACCTTTGGTAATATTGGGCCTCATTTTGATGGTGGTCGGACAGCTCACCGACAGGCCGTCGGTCGCAGTCAGACTGCTGGTTTACAATCCCGGCAGTCGGACCCACAGCGGTCCAGTGGAAGACTGCCGTCTCCACCAGGATCAATGATCCAGATGGGGGTCGGGCAGAATCGTATTCCCGAATGGCTGCAGGGCTACGGCAGGCACCACCATCAGGATTCCGATATACCTTTCTGAAAGCCTTTTCATGTCAGGAAGACCGCCATAAAAAGGCTGTCAGAAACTGAATTTGGGGCCCCATCCATCGTGGGTCAGTGTCAAGTGGCCCTGGGGGCAGATGTGGTGCCCCACTTACCTCTATGCACCATGTGCAATGCACATAATGCATGGCACACAGTGCATGGAGGTGCAGTAGGTGCTCCATACCACAGTGGCTGGTGCTGCAGCCCATTTCCTTTGCCGCAGCACAAACCGCCGCTGTATGGTGCACTTTCTGACCGCCAGCACGGCGGTCATATCATAATGGAGCTGTCGGACCTCCGCATGCTTGTTGGGCTGTCTCCTGACCGCGGCAACAGCAGACGAGGGTCCGACTGTAGTAGAGAGAGAAAAAAGGGAAGTAAGAGGTACTCTCGTTGTGTGCTACTCTAATTGTGGGGGGCAGTGTTTCCTCATCTTGATGCCCCCACACACCCCAAAGGAAGTCATGCTTCATCATTGGGCTTTTGCTCCTCATCGAGCCGGCACTGCAATGCCCTACGGGTCACCCAAAGGGTATCTTTCTCGGAGATCTTTTGAAGAAGTGGTATCATGTCCCATGGTAGCTGAGTATCTAACTATCCCTAGTGGGCACTGCTTCTGGCAGAAAACACATGAATGAAGGCCTGCAAGGAATAGCTGAGCACCATCCGAGTGTTTACATTTCCATAGAGAATAATACAAAAAAAATCTGCAACAGTTATCAATAAAACATACATCTGGTCCCCAGTCTGTTGAAAATTCAGTGGGTTGAAAGGTGATTAGGCAATATTTAAGGAAATGAATGAGCTGGTTTGATGTACATTCACTTTCGAAAACTTTTGCCAAACTTTAAATAGATGGTGTTTGGTAAAATATTGAGTTGTGAAAATCGGGATTTGAAATATCAGAAATCAAATATTGTCATGTAAAAATATTGTAATGTGAAAATATCATTATACATATTCAAACAAAAGGGTAGATGAAGAGAAGAAAAACACCGTACGTCATCCAAAATGTTAACACATCTCATCACAAAGAGTATGGTGTTTTAAGAGAGTGTTGAAGAACACTGTGTTCTGCATTAAATAATCCTCGGTGAAAAGACCAGATCCATTTTTTTGGGGTGAGGAAGCCACATTTGAATCAAATTGAACTCTTCCTCCCATGATCCTTTCTTTGCCTGAAATGACATAACATTCAGAAGTTTATCCATTAGGCCACGCCCCCAAATGAACTACATTTCCCATGACTATTGCAGTTTGTCACAATGCATTATCCAATAGTGTGCCACCACGGCTGCTTCATTGGCCCCCATTCGTCGTATAGATGCTCTCAGGCACGCCCCAATGGGATATATGACGGTACAACGCGTACCGTCACAACGCATACCTTTACAACGCGGCCGTGACAACGCAAGTCGTTACCACGACTTGCGTTGGGGGGGCGCGGATTTCGAATAGTTTAATTTACTATTCTAACACCAGTCCCCGTGGACCCTAGGGAAGGTGTTAGGATAGTAAATTAACTATTTTTAGACCTTGAGCGCCCTCCAGCGCAAGTCGTGGTAACGACTTGCGTTGTCACAGCCGCGGTGTAAAGGTACCGCGTTGTGAAAACATCGTTGTAAACGATGTTTACCCCCCAATGTAGTGTCTGTCATGGCTTTTATCAGCGTCTCCCACATCTGCTAACCTGTGTTTGGCAGACTGGGGAGAGCAGTATAGGTAAACGGACGGCTTCGCCCCTTGACGAAGTAAGTGTATTTATCGGCCTCCGGTTGGTCGGACACAAGCACATCATGCTATTACCCTGTACTTGAGTTTTAGGATACATTTAAGACTACCTAAACTGAGATGATTCACATACTGCTACAACCCACTTCACATATGTGATGGCCCTACTTTCTAACCTTGGGCTGCATTTTATTATCAGACACAGTCTGATGTATCATAGTATATGTCTTAAGATGTCATGTATTATCCCTCCCAGACCTAGCACACCACCATGCGAGTGCACAACTTGTAATATTGGTAGCAGTCGAAAAGTCCTCTGGTACATACTAAATTCGTCATAAATTGCATATGTCCCATTGTTACAATATTATGCCAGTTCAAAACAATTCGCTAACCCTGGCTGACTATGGACTAAGGCGCACATATATAGATTTATCCAGAATTAATAAATTGCTACGAAATTGAAGTTCCAACCTTCATCACGGAGTCTGGTGTTTACCAGAACTAGAACTCTAAAAGAAAAGTGTGTCATTCTCAGAAAAGAGGTTAGTCAGGAAAAAATATATAGTTTAGATCAAGAGGTTGCGGTACAAAATGTAAACAGTGTGCATCAAGCATCATAGCAGATACATAGCACACAAAGCAAATTACCATACGAATATGGCATGTCTCATTTGTTCTCATTACGCAAACATTATACACGTATTCCCAAAAAATAAAAAACTTTTTTCTTCTCTCTATTAAAATGTTGTTAATTTCTTTTCATTATGCCCTCCGAGAATTCACCAGTAACTGGTCAAAGGAAGAACCCGGACAGATAACAATGCAAAAGTAGCTCTGCCAATTCTTTGATAGTTCTAAACATTACAAAACTTTTTTCACAATGTTACATAACTAAACAGTATGCCACGAAAAAAACAGCTGCTATTGTTATACCCAAATCGCTGTAAATACATAATACATAGAGTGTTAAGTGCTCAAATAAAGACAATGGCCGTAACTACAGATACAATCATATACTCAATCTTTAAGAAAAATATGCATTTGCCTATCAATATTATGTCCCATGTCTACTGTTCTTAATTTAATCAACCATTGGGCCTCGAGTTTTCTCAGTCTGCTGACCCTGTCTCCACCCCAGGGGTCTTCTGTCACAGTAGCTATGCCATGAAATCTCAGTTTTAGAGCCTCTACTGATGAATGTACAGTTTGGTCGTTCACTGCCAATGGATAATTTTGATTGTTATTGTGAATCGCTCTGGTATGTTCTTGGATTCGTTCCTTAAGTGGTCGGATGGTGCTCCCCACGTAAACTAGGTCACATTGGCAGACTATGCAATACACTACAAATTTGGTGTTGCAGTTAATGAAATTCATGATATCATGCGTCTGTTTTATGTTGTATCTGAAGTTTTTTTGCTTGTCGTCTGCAAACTGGCAGACATTGCACATAGTGCATTTATAAAAACCTTTCGGTCTCTGCGGTAGCCAGGTCCTTTGTTGTCCAGATTTTGCAGTCTCTAAAGTGGCCGAGCTAAGAATGTTCCTTAATGTCCTCCCTCTAGTATGAGTAATCTGTTTCTTTTTTCTGATAAATGGAATTAAGTCATGGTCCATTTGTAGTATGTGCCAATGTTTTCGAAGAGCATTGTGTATGTCCTTACTGTGGGAATGATATTGAGTTATAAAAGCCACATGCTTTCGATTCTTACATCTCTTGTTGATAGATCTAGGTTTTAGAAGTTCTGTCCTTTGTACCTTATTGATTCTAGAGTGGGCCTGGTCCAGGATTTTCTGGTCATAGCCCCGGGTAGCAAAGCGTTTTTTAAGCTTCACAACTTCTTGTTGGAAAACTGAATCTTTACTTGGCTAGAAGAATTCACTTTAGTCACCTTAGACCTGAGTTCCTTATATACTAGAATTCCACCAGAGAAAGGTATGAAAGCTTTAACATACTACATACCATTGCAGAACAGGGACAAGTGTGCATTGTAAAATATCTGAACTTTAATTCCGAATATCCTCAGACTAATAACTTATGGAATACTGGAGGGCACTGGACCCGTTCTTTCTTGTTTCATTTTAGAGCAAATGTGAATAAATATTTACTTTGCTTTTCCGCTTGGATGTCAGCAAAATCTGGAAAGCAAGGCCTGTCTCTATAACAATGTCTCTCACCAATCGATGCTCCATTTTCTCTTTTTTTCCATGTTTTTATGGGATGTATATTTGGAGGTATATAATACCCTTTTTAAAAGCTCAGGAATTTTCGACACTGTACACAGGCTGATCGCTATCTTCAGCACTCCTTGAAGAAGAATCCTGCCTTTGTACAAGTTTATTTCTTCGTAGAGCAGTGCGATTCTGTAGCACTATGCACTTTGAGCAAGGGAGATTTTTTTCTACATTTATTTATCTGTTTATTCTAGATTTTATCTTGTATTGATGAATTGCACTATGTTTGTGTATCTTTTTAACCCGTTGACCACAGCGCAAATTCCACTGCAGTGCAACTGAATTAATGAGTGGGCATGTTTCGTGTTTCGGACAGCCCCCGGCTGTCCTCGGCAAATGCCCACTGTGACGTCAGAAGGCCAGGGGCCGTCTGACGCACCCGACGGGATAATATGTATGCTTTTACAGTTTATTTTATGAGCCGCTCGTAGCTTCATCGTGACTTGGGCTCTCTGTCTCCTTGCCTGCTGTCCGCCAAACCAAGGGTGCAAGACTGCATTTTGACCGCGTGTGAGCCTGTTGTAACAGGGGCCGGGACTGCGAGACCCAGGGTGCAGCGCAGGATCACCGGAGCGCACCTGGAGTCTCTTCCCGCCCCTGCTCCGCCCTGATTGGCTGCCTGTTTCCCTAACTGCTCGCGGCCCCCGCTCCGCGGGTGACGCTCGTAGCTTCATTCACACATCGTGACTTGGGCTCTCTGTCTCCTTGCCTGCTGTCCGCCGAACCAAGGGTGCAAGACTGCATTTTGACCGCGTGTGAGGCTGTTGTAACAGGGGCCGGGACTGCGAGACCCAGGGTGCAGCGCAGGATCACCGGAGCGCACCTGGAGTCTCTTCCCGCCCCTGCTCCGCCCTGATTGGCTGCCTGTTTCCCTAACTGCTCGCGGCCCCCGCTCCGCAGGTGCCGCTCGTAGCTTCTTTCACACATCGTGACTTGGGCTCTCTGTCTCCTTGCCTGCTGTCCGCCGAACCAAGGGTGCAAGACTGCATTTTGACCGCGTGTGAGGCTGTTGTAACAGGGGCCGGGACTGCGAGACCCAGGGTGCAGCGCAGGATCACCAGAGCGCACCTGGAGTCTCTTCCCGCCCCTGCTCCGCCCTGATTGGCTGCCTGTTTCCCTAACTGTTCGCGGCCCCCGCTCCGCGGGTGCCGCTCGTAGCTTCATTCACACATCGTGACTTGGGCTCTCTGTCTCCTTGCCTGCTGTCCGCCGAACCAAGGGTGCAAGACTGCATTTTGACAGCGTGTGAGGCTGTTGTAACAGGGGCCGGGACTGCGAGACCCAGGGTGCAGCGCAGGATCACCGGAGCGCACCTGGAGTCTCTTCCCGCCCCTGCTCCGCCTATAAAGTCACTCCCCTGACGCTAAGCGGGACGCGTGCGGGACGCCGGGCTAAGCCCGGGCAAAGGGCGGGCCCTCTGTGGCCCTCAGTGGCTGAGGTAGGCTGGGCTGGGCCTGGTTATTTCCATTCCCATTTATACAAATATATGTATACTGTCGGATACTGAAGTGCCTGCATTGAGGGTTTAGTGTACCTTCTTTTGTCCATGGACTTTGTCTGCGGGCTGATTGTTCCCACCACTCCAGTGTTCCTTTTGTTTTTATTATCTTAAGCTCATTTACCTAATTTTAACCATTGTAACATTAGTGGACATACCCTTTTCTTTTGTGGTGTCAATCCATCTGGAAATTCGTGAGGATGACTAAGAAACTCCGCTCTGGGAGATTAGTGGGGGGAAGGACCTGTGCAAAAACAAAATCTAACCCCCTAAGAAATAAATCTGTGATTAATTATTCACTTAAAGGACAGTGCCAGCTATTTGATCTTTGGGATAAAGCCGTGGATAAGAAAGCAGCTGTGGATGCTATTGATGGTTTCCTACCTATTTCTCAGGCAGGTCCATCTCAAACGGCTGATAATATGGTCTCTCCTCCAACACTGATAGTCCCATTGCAAATAGAAACTACTGTAGGGATTAGCCCTGCTCGTTTCACTAATAACGGTCCCATTGGGCCCCTTGTCCATGTTATGGAGGGAAAACAACCTACCAATTTACCGGCGCCACTGGCTGGTAATGTTTGTGCAGGCTCAGGGGGAGAAGGTTCTTTATCATCTATTGACCTCGAACTTTGTGGCCGTTATGTGAGCACAGGAAGTCCAAAACCTTCTGAAACCTCCAAACCATTTGTGGGCGAGACTCCATCTGGCCTATTGCTATACAGTAGTACTCCCTCAATAAATGCGCAGGATATGTCCGCATTGTTAAATGTCTCTGTGTCTCCTGAATTCCATCTCTCAGGAATCTGTCCTCCTGTTGCTACTAGCGAAAAACCAATATCGGAGTCTTTGATTGCCCTTGAAAATTTGCTCTCATCTATATTATGTCTTTTGGGTAAATTCGTGGGCAGCTCGGACTGCATCTTAGA
Organism: Lissotriton helveticus; assembly: GCF_964261635.1. Lineage (NCBI taxonomy): Eukaryota > Metazoa > Chordata > Amphibia > Caudata > Salamandridae > Lissotriton > Lissotriton helveticus. The sequence goes on from NC_136070.1 coordinate 811,604,092, forward strand.
GTCAGTCACAAAAATTTTGAATGCAATGTTGCACAAAGTCCCTGAAATTAGGAGTGCTCCCCGGAATGTGACTGATACCAACCAAACAATGGGGAACTTAAATGTACCTTTGGAGAAGCTGGATATAAAGCCGATAGCTATGGTTCAAGAAAACTCTTTTACGGCTAGGTCTGCTTCAGTGGCAAATAATTGTGTAAAAAACTCTGATATTGAAATAGAGGAAGAAATTCACTCTGATGTACCAAGTGCAGCAGTACAGGAATTATTCCCGATTATTAAAACCGGGAAATTAGAGCTACAAGAAGAGGACGATCAAGAAATCAGCAAAAAAAGCCGAAAACACAGAAACGACAAAGGGAAAAAAAGGAAACCTTTGCGTAAATATAGGAAGAAAAGACAAAGACGGATAATCTTTCAAGACTCTATCGTGTCTGTTAACAATGAGGAGAATTCCACTAATTCAAATCCGGGGACTATCAAAAGGGCAAGTGAATCTTATCATGAACACTTAGGTACGGAGACTAACGATAATTCTTCACCTTTGCCTTCAGAAGACTTGTCCCAGAAGGGTGGTCATGGCCCTATTACCCCGCAGCTGGTTGAGACAGGAAGCAATACCCCGGTTGTACTGGGGGACCTTAACCCTTTTGCTCCCTCTTTTGCCCCTGCGGTCGGGGCAGATATCGGCCCGCACCATTGCCCTCAGGCAAAAAAAATCATTGAATTATGTGGACACTTTTGTTTTGGACTTTGTTCCTTTATTTGATGTAAATCTGCCTCTAAATAGATCTTGGTTGCTTAACTGTCTTAGTGATCAGGAATCTCTTCACCTTATTCAATCAAGGGATATTGAGTTAGTGTCTCTGTTAGGTGAAGAAAGTGTAACCAGTATTAGAGTCAAATTTTATTCTAAACTCATTGTAAATTTGATACTACAGCAAATGGAGAGTTTTCAATGTAGAGGTATCGATGTTCTGCCTATTTTTAGTTCTGATGTATCCATCTCTCCCCACGGGATGACCAGAAAGGGTGGCAAGTTGGATAGGGCACCCTCTCCGTTTGAGGATTTAAAAATCTGGGTCTCAAAGGGGAAACGGTCAGTTTCTAAAGCATTGCTTCTTCCGCCAATCCAGAACTCCGCCCCAGTAGACGAGAATCACCGGTGGAATTGGCTGCATGGTGTTCTTGCAACCAAGAGCACCGATAATTCCAAATTATTCCATCATCTTTAATAATCAAATAAAATTAATTTCTTGGAACGCAGCCGGGACACACAGTAGCCCCGAGAAACTTGATTTTTTATTCTCGTTAGGAGCAAGTGTGATCTGTATCCAAGAAACATGGTGCACTGTTAGTATCTATGGAGGGAAGGAATACTTTGTGTTGGAAGCACCTGCCGCCCCTTCCAGGAAAGGTCACGCTAAAGGGGGATTAGCTTGTATGTTAACTAATAAACTGAGCTGGAGATTCTCGCACTACATCGATCCCAGTAATCTCTTTCAAGCTATAAGAATATCGAATCTACCAAATTTTCCTAATAAATCCGGCATTGTAATTATTAATGTGTATGTCCCACCTGAAGAGCGTTATAACATTTTATTGAAGCATGTATTTCAATATATTGGACAGATTAAGAATGTTCCCTCTCCACCTGATGTCATTCTAGTTGGAGACTTGAACTGTAAAATCTCGAACGCTAGTTTAAATTTATTTAGAAATATACCCAAAGAAGAGGCTTATTTTATTCCACAATCGATTCTCCCCGATAAAATTATAACTAATAAAAGAGGGAAGATTCTCTTGGAGGAGCTGTCGATGGTTGAGGGTCTTATTTTAAATGGGAGATTCCCTTCTGATACACCTGCGAACTTTACGCATAAGTCTCCTTTCAGCTCCTCTATCCTGGACTATGTGATCTCTGATTTTAACATTTTCCCTCATGTCCAGGATCTAATGATAGCCCCCACTTCTCTGAGTGATCATTGCATAATTTCCATAATACTCTCTCTTAAACCTCCATCCACCGAGTCTTGGCCGCTTGGTGGTAATGAGGTCACCTTCCAGGGAACTTCGGGTAGGTGCTGTTGGAACAGCACTCTAATAAGAGGTGTACATGATATTTTATGCAAAACTATAGTAGAATTAAATAGCTGGTTTGGTTCAGAAATCGCTAATTTTGAAAAATTGGTGAGAAAGATCACTTCAGATGTAAAAAAGGTTAGTGGTGTTGGAAAAAAACCTTTTGTCCCTAGCGCATTGCGCACCCTGAACAAGGAAATAAATAAACTCGTGCGAATGCAATATATAGGAAGATCTGGGGAACTCTCTAAAGAAATCTCGAGGTTAAAAAGAAGGAGAATCAGATTAAGAAGGAGTTTAAGAAAGGAGAAGGAAGACTCACTGTGGATAAACTTACGGGAGGCAGTTGTTCATGGAAAAACTAGAGAATTCTGGTCCATAGTCGGGAGGGGCTGTGGTACTAGAAGCAGTCCCCTTCCTATACCAATTTCGGAAGAGGTATGGTCCGCTTATGTTAGAAAGCTGTATGAAGGGAATGATGACACGGGTTTAGACAGTGTTCCTGAATCCCTTTCTGAGGATCTGATTGACTTCCCATCTGTGAAAACAATAGAAATGGCTATAAAGAATATGCGTTTGTCGGGGGCAATGGGACCTGACGAACTCCCCATGACAGTCTTAAAGCAGGATCCTTTACTCTGGAGTAGGATTCTTCATCCGGTGTTTAAATCCTGCTTTATTACTAAAACCGTTCCAGCCTCATGGAAGGGAAGTATATTGATCCCTATTTTCAAGAAAGGATCAAGGGAGTGTCCCATGAATTACCGTCTGATTGCTCTCCTCGACTCAGTCGGAAAGGTTTTTGCTAAATGTATTCTGGGCTTGCTTGAGGACTGGGTCGTGGAGAATAATATTCTTCCGCGTGAACAGACAGGTTTCTGTAAGGAACACGGTACATTGGACAATCTCACTACCCTGCATGTGATTACGGATAAATATGCACGTGTAAGAGGAGGCGTGGTGTTCGCGGCGTTCATTGATTTCTCCACAGCGTTCGATAAAGTCGATCGTCGAACGCTGTGGAGAAAATTAGCTGCCCTTGGTTTACCAGTGTATCTATTGGAGCTGTTACGTGCACTCCATTCAGAGACGTGGTGCAGTGTTCTCCAGGGGGGTGAGAGGGGACTTTCACCTAAGATTCCCTCCCAGAATGGCCTTAAACAAGGCTGTCTCTTGGCACCTTTATTGTTCTCACTCTACACTGCTGACCTTCCTGCCTATTTAGCAGCGTGTGTGGGTATAGCTCCGGTGGTAGGTGGGACCCCGATTTCTTGTCTCATGTACGCCGATGATATTCTCGTATTAGATCTAACCCCTAAAGGTCTTGCTAATCGGCTGCAAGCTTTACACGTTTTTGCTGATACCCACTGCATGAAAATTAATATATCTAAAAGCAAAATTATGTGTATCGCTGGAAAAAAGAAATGCCGTTCTGTAAATTTTGGATGGTTTATTGGGGGCCAAAAACTAGAGGTTGTTAAAACCTACACCTTTTTGGGAAAAATTATTGCGGCTAACTTGAGTGAGAGGCCCCATATAGAGCACTGTTCACGAAAAGCACTTGCCCACGGTAGAGCCTTAAACTCCCTTTATTCCGCTACTGGAAAGAGACACTTTACTTGTCTTCTTGAAGTGTTTAGGGCCAAGATCCCTCCTACGATACTGTATGGTATAGAACTTTTAGAGTTGAAGCACTGGGAGTTCTGTAATAAAATTGAGGGGAAACTCCTAAGATATCTATCCAGCTTTAATACTTCCTGCTCCTTGGCAGCCTGTAGGCTGGATTTCGGCCTTAGAAGCAGCTGGGTTCAGGGACTATGTGCCTTGGTAAGATGGGTGGCCTGTTTGGCTAGAGCTGAATCAGGGTCAATGAGGGCCCTTCTTAAAAAGGAACTGTTGGGCAACTTTAACGAGTTTTCACAGATGGTAATGAATTTCAGAAGAGCTGTGTCACTCTTAAAGCTAGATGAAAGTATGTTATTCCTATATTCATCATCTCAGCTAAAAATTGTCCTAAAACAGGCATCGTGGGAACTTTGTTACCAAATGGATAGGAATACAATACACGGGAAAGGGGGCAGTAATCTCCTCCTTAACTCCTACACCATGAATTTGCCCCAACCCTATGCAACATGGAATTTACCGCATGGTATTCGTAGAATATGGTTTCTGTTACGCTATGATTTACTGCCCTTAAATTTGCTACTCTCCAAATGGTACGGAACCTCCCCCATCTGTAATTTCTGTAGTTTGAGTACTCAGAACTGTATCCATGTTATGTTAGTCTGCCCTGCACTCCGACCATTGCGCTTTAAATGGTTAAAATCGATATGTCTCCAATTGGGTATATCTGATGTTAATGTTTTTTTGAGAGCTTTATACTGTCCCCCAAATGAAATGTTTTGCTTCTATATTTTTAATTTCTTTAAAGGTTTTTTAGCTCTTTATTAAGGCAACCTGGAGAGATCTGACTTTGCGCCCTCGTGCCATCGATTCTATGGATGAAATTTACTTTGTATATGTGATGTTGTTTCTTTCTTTTGTCTGTATTTGTCATGAATTTTATGTGGCCCTTAACCAGAGCCAAACATAATAAAATAAATTGAATTGAGCCAAATATAGTTTATTATTGATTGATTATAAATAAGTCTTTTTGGTTTCCTTGCGTCACAAAGGAGCTTGGGTGAATCAGGATCCCTGGTTGGTGAATCACTTTATTCTAGGCCTGATGCTCTCACTCTACATCCTGGCCCTTCCATATTGCCAAATTTGAATTTCTATTAGTTTAGGAATTAGTTCTTCCTGCTTTTGGGTCAGACCTTTCTTCTCCTCCTTTAAAATCTTTGGAGGTCCTTAGAACTGTACTATGTTATCTGAATTCCATTTCAGACTTCAGATCATGCAAAGCTTTGTTTGTTAATCCAGGTTCCTTAAAAAGGGGATTACAACTGGCTGCACTCACACTCGAACAGTGGAGTTGATGTCTTATTGCAAAAGCCTTTTCCTTGTAGGGTATGGAGGTCCCTGTTGCAATTCTACTACTGGCTGTAATTCTAGTAGGGACCCCTACAAGGGGTATTGCAGCAGCTTCCTGGGCTTCTCCGTGGGCATTCCTTTATTAGACATATATAGAGTTGCTATGTGGGCATCTATGTTTACTACTCATTACCACTTACAGCTTTCTAATGAGGCAGCAGCAACTGTCGTACGGTTCATATTAATTCTGTAAGACTGTGCATTTGTGTAACATAAGCATCAAAGCTGAGGGACTGAGTCTACTCATACCATCAGAATATGGTGACCTAGTTCCTTGCTAACTCACAGGGTTCCATCTGTACCTCTAAACCTTACAAAATACTGGATGGTGTCTGCAACCTCAGAACATGACAACCCTGATTCCCCCAAGGAAATCATGGAAACAGATCGACTCTTTAATTGTCAACTCAGGCATGCCCAAAGAGAGACACAAGAAATACACGGATTGGCATTTCAAACATTTATTGAAGCATTTGGATTCTTGTGTAAAATATGTGTGCTGCAGTTATAAGTAGAATAAAGCAAAGCATAGTAACCAGCATTACGAGAATGGTGAAAAAGATAAAAAATTCAATCATTGTGCATTTACATTGATTATTTGAATGCAAATAATTGTACTCCTGCCTAGCCTAGAGAGCATAGGGTGGATGCTATTTTGCCAGATACGTTAGTGTGCTCTAATTCCTGATTTTCCTGCATGCGCTGCTCATTTGGTAGCCAGTCTTGTGTTGAGCAGGCCGACATCCCTCTCAGGATAGTGATTGAATTCAGTTGGGCTAGAATCCATTGAAATGTTTCTGTGCCTAAACAAAGACTTGGCGCAGTTTATATAATAAAACTGAACCCATTCATACTGTGCCTGAGCTCTGGTCCAGCTGTCATGTTGATTCTACCCATCCAGAGCTGTCGCTGAACAGACAACAAACAAGGCCATTGTGCACAATGTACCAGGTCCTTGAACAGAATGTTCTATGGTATGATAAAGTGCATAAGTGCTAAAAGTCACAGTGTAAAAAGATGTCAACTTTAAACATTAGCATATAACTCTGGGGGTGGCAATCTCCAGAACCTTCTCCTACTTCAAAGTGGGTTCCGGGCATAACTATTGCACTCTTAACCCAACTCTTCCATACACCCTCTAGATCTGTGGAAGACTCAGAAGGACTGCTGCTCTTTTCTGCAAGAAGGACTGCTACTCTGCTGCCCTGCAGCCCGATGCCTTGCTGCTTAAATGAGAAGGACCTGACTTGAATAGTGAACACAAGACCACCAGAGTGACTCTAAGGACTAGTTGCCTGGCCTCCTGATCAGTGCCTCAGGGACAGAAAAGGCTCCAATCACCTTGAACCTGGCATTTGCACTCTGTCTACTGTGAGTCCTATCCCCAAGTGGTGCCATCCAAGTTCCGGACCCTTGGAAGAGGGCCTGAAGATGTTCTGCCAGCACAGCTGTGTTCCTGTGGGCATAATCAAGGCAGCACGACTCATCTCTTAGCAACTCTGCTTCAAAACCACCGTAGCACAACGCATTCCCTATGCCGAGCCTCTCATCACAGCCTCCTCTGAACTACTGCTCTACCTCGGCGCAGGCCTTCTCACCAAAAGCCGCTTGCCTATGGCATCCTTCGCGATGATGCAGGGCCCTGCATCGCAGCCCCGCAGCTTCTTCTTAACAAGTAAAGGGCAAAGCATCTTTCATACCAGACTTTGCATGAAAAGACTCTCATTGATGGCATCTCAATGATGACACAGGACACCACATCGTGGCCCGCAGCTTCCTCGTAACCGCCGCTGCATGATGCATCATTGACACAGGGTTTTGCAATGCTCAGCAAACCAGGATTGTTCAGCTGGTCTAACTTGGTTCCTGTATCCAGCCCGCACTCCATTGTGGTTGGACTGAACTAAGCCTGGGTGTGAAACTCCAATCAGTTTGTAGAGTTTGCTGAATTCTGCAACTCTGAGCTCCGCCGAGAACGCAGAGTTGCTGTTAAACTCTGCACTCACAATAGAGTGGAGTTTTTTCTGGTCCTCATGCGTGGGAGTGACTTGCCAAGTGCTCGCAATCGCCCATGATTTTTAGGGCCATTCGCGGGCGCCACAAGATTTGATAGCCGGCCGCATGCTCCCCCGAGATTTTGCTGTCACCAACATGTCATTAGAGTGTGCCAGTGACTTCCGGTGGATGTTTTCTGCTGTACCCGATCCAGAAATTGCAGGATCCACCACGGCTGCAATTTGGGGAAGATTCTTTCCTCAAGCAGCATCAAAATCCCCCTGAACTGATGATTTAGAGTTAAAAACCTCCTTGAATTGACATTTGGCTGTGTTTTTTTTGAGCGAAGAGTCTTTTTTTGGTTTTGTACTTGTATTTCAAATGGAAGGAAGTGCCCCAGAGTCTCCAACTTCCTGGTCCTGCTCAGCAGGCTCTTCCCTGTTCTTTCTCCATCTCTGCTCAATTTTCATTTGGATTTGGAGCTTGAAGGAGTATTCTTTGTGTCTGCTGCAAATCCCATTAGATTTAAGGACTTTGAATTTGAGATTTCACAAGTAAGTTGAAAAACTGGTGTTGTTTGTTTGATTTGAGTCATACACCTGGATTTATTTGGGGAAACATCCTTTACAACGCAACTGTTACAACGCACTACCATTACGACGCAACCATTACAACGCAAGTCATTACAACGACTTGCGCTGGGGGGCGCTCCAGGATAGGGAATAGGTTCATTTACTATCCAACACCTTCCCTACTATCCACGGGGACTGGAGTTGGAATAGTAAATTAAACTAATTACTATCCAGCGCCCCCCAACGCAAGTTGTTGTAACGACTTACGTTGTAAAAGTTGCGTCGTAAAGGCATGCGTTGTAATAGCATGCGTTGTAACGTCATACATCCTTTATTTGTACGTTTAATGGCTTTTGAAAATTTATTGTGGTAGATGGCCTGTTGTTTCAGAAGGGACCTAGGGCCAGATGTACGGACATTTTTTGCGGTTGCAGAGGGGTCTCAGACCCCTTTGCAACCGCAAAAACCAAGTTGGCCATGTACTATTCCTATTTTGCGAGTCCTTCCGAGGGCGTCCCTTCCTAATAGCGAGTCCTCCAGGTATGTAGGACTCTTTTGTGACCCCAATTTCGGTCCCAAAACAGTCGCAGTTTACCACCTTTCTCAGAAGGGTGGTAAAGCACTTGCAAAAGTGAAGGGGTCCTGGGGACCCCTTCCCCTTTGTGAATGCAGGGGAAAATATTTTTTAAGGGCAGGCAGTGGTCCCAGGGACCTGCCCGTAAAAAATGAAACAGAAACGTTTCATTTTTTCTTTTTTAAATGCATCCTGATTTCCTTCAAGGAAAAAGGGCTGCATTAAAAAAAAAAACTGCTTTATTGAAAAGCAGTCACAGACCTGGTGGTCTGCTGATCCCAGCAGGCCACCATCCCTGTGAGGCAGCCATTCCTAATGGGGTCACAAATTGCACGTGGCTCATGAATATTGATGAGCCTCGCATTTTGCAACCCCATTGGGAATCGCTAACCGTGTCTCTGACACTGTTGTACATTGGATTTGGCACCTCACAATTTGCGACTCGCAATTTGTCACAAAACGCGAGGCGCTAAATTCAATGGTCTTACATCTGGCCCCTAGTGAATTCTTTGCATTTTATTTTTCTTCTTTTGTAAAGGAAAAATGTTTCACAGTTCACTAATTTTTTAAAAAGACATTTGGAATGTTGATTGAATTCACTATGTGGTCTATTCTGCCGATTGGCTTTCCAGCCAGAAGGCCCAGTGCTAGTCATGGGTGTAAGAAACAACTGTTTCTAAAGTTTTACACCATTTAGGCCATGGATGGATTTGGATTGAAATACAAAATGTGCTTTTTTGTTGTATTTCATGTTTTTTCTCATACAAACAGCGTATAGGCCTAGGTGGGGTAATGCCTTTGAAGGATGTGTGTGGTGTTGTTGTAAACATTTTTTTTTTTAGCCCAATAATTTTAGTTTTAGGCATTGCTGAATTAATGATGGTTTCTCTGTTTTGCCATGCCTCCTTTGTCTGGCCAGTGTGTGTGTTTATGTTCTTGCCATAGGCCAACATTTGGCTTTGTTCCAGATGTCATGTGGCCACTGGCCAGGGGCCATTTTGTATAGTCAGTGGACTGTCCCTAGGCCTGCATATGGTCTTTGTTTTACAGCCCCCTGCCTCTTGTTGTTTTGGTGTGTGAGTAACCATGTGGCTAGTGGCAATGTTTTGTAGGCAGCCAGTGTGCTTTTGCTAAAGGCCTGCATGTGTTCTTTGTTCTAGGCCTCCAGCTTCTTGTTGTGACCATGTAGCTGGTGTCCATTTTGTGTAGGCAGCTAGTGTGTTTTTGCCATAGGCCTGCATGCATTCTTTGTTCTAGGCCTCCTGCCTCTTGTTGTGACTATGTGGCTGGTCGCCATTTTGTGTATGCAACCAGTGTGCTTTTGCCATAGGCCGGCATGCGTTCTTTGTTCTAGGTCTTCAGCTTCTTGTTGTGAGTATGTGGCTGGCGACCATTTTGAATAGGCAGCCAGAGTGCTTACCCTATAGGCCTGCATGTCTTCTCCTTGTTCCCAATAAATACCTTCCTGTTCATTGTTGTTCTTGATGACATTGTGGCACTGGTTGGCAGCCCCGTTGTGTGTCCAACCAAATTCAGCCCTTCTGCCATAGGCTACATGGATTGTTGAGCAATGAGATAGCAGTTTAATATTAACATATTATTATATCTTTGAGGATAACATCACTTATGTTTAATTAATTACATTTTTCCATTTTATTAAGTAAATAATTGGTAAATTCTTCCCCCCCAACAAATGTATATTTAAATTTTTTTTTTTGTTTATACCATTTGCCACTACATCTTGAGTTAATCAAATCAACCCCATGTCTGCTATAGGCCCACAACAGCATTCATTGTCTAGGGATTATTCCTTCAATTGCAATTTGTCAGGTGCACCTCCCTCAGTGTCACATACCACGTTGTCAGTGATGTGAAGTCACATTCTGCACATACAGCAAGCAGTTTCACCTGTAAGTAGTTGTTTTTTCTTTCTATTAATCTTCCTGCGTGGTCAGTCACCATAAGAGTATATGTTGGTGTGGTTTTCCATTTTACGAATGAGTAGATATATTTACCCTGTAAGGGGCTGTTAAGGCTAAATCTGCTAGCAAGAAAGTAGCCAGTGAGAAGAAGAAGGAGCTTACCACCACCACCACTGGTGTGTTACCTCAGATGTTTTTCGGAAAACAAAAAACTGTGACTGCTGGGCCAGCCCTTGGGGAGAAAGCTGGGGGCAACATCCCCAAATCAGTAGACCCACCCCAATATAGGCACAAACCCATGTCTGCCACAGAGATAGCCAGTCTAACCACGGCAATGCTGACGAGCACTGATGTTGACATGGACTTATTTCTATCTCAAAGTAGTACCCAATCATTGCAGGAAACTCAGAGAAGTAGACAAAAACAAGAATAACAGCCACAACTGCCAATACTGGTTTTTCCAGAGGTAGGAGCAGTTCAAGAGATTGAGCTTCATACCGAGGCAGAAGAGCAATCTGCTCCAGAAGATCCATTGTCTTCCAGATCTCCAGCTAGAAAAAGAAGGGTTAGTGGTGAATCAACTTTGTCCTCACGCCCCCCTTCTGATGATCTAGATACCAATTGGATCCCACCTAAGTCTGAGAGTAAGGCATGCCACGAGATGACTCAGACAAAGCTAGGGAAAAGGAAGGGTCCAGAAAGCCTTAGAGATATGGAGCCAGTCATCATGGATGTTAGCCCAGCCCCAGTTGAGACAAATGTTTCTCCGTCTCAACTTTGCGGTAGGAGGTGGCAGTGGCACCACAGATCCACCCACTGCCAGCTGCCATATTTGCAAAGTCCCGACATCGACATACATCCACAATCACCTCAGTAGAAGTTGGTACTGCAGAGAGTCAAACTTCAAAGTGTCCACCTACCGCCAGTTCAACCAACATTAGCAGTGGTACCAGAATCAGAAAGTTGAGCTCCCCAGTTTGGGATATCTTTTTGGTTAACCAGAAGGAGGCAAACATTGACAAATTGTTGTAAATAATGATAGGTAGTCCATGTACTTTCTTGATGCTCTTTTTAAAAAAAAATTTTTTTTACTTTCTTGTTGCTCCTTTATTCAAGTAAGATGGTAAGTTAGATATATAAAGGGGAAACCCCACCAGGAGTGGCCTCCTGCCACTCAGCCCACATTCAACTGCCAGACATCCACACAGAACATTCTAACAGGCTCTTGCATCACACATTCTAAGCTGGGCAGCAGGGACAAGTATAACACAAATGCTCCCTTTGGTGAGCAAGTGTGAGTCGGGGTAAGCTTGGTACAAACTATTTTACTGGGGGCAAAACAGCCCATTTGAGAAAGCACCATACAATCCATTGGAAGTCACAACTTAGAGGCCAAAAAACTGCAGGTGTTGTTGGTAAAGGGGGTGAAAGCCGGCTGAGCATGGAATCCAAATCTGATCCGATCACGGTGGAAGGTGAAGAAGAGGAAGCCATCTTCATTACGCAAAGCAGCCCTCTCCCCAGCAATGCAATAGTTTTGCCCACATCGGCAACATCGTAATGGCATAAGACTCAGGTCGATACACCAAAGCAACAGAGGACAGGGATTACCCGAGCTCATTGGACCTACCACCGCCTGCTCTCAAGAAGTCACCTGTATCAGTGACATCAGGAAAGAAAAAAAATTCAGTCAACTATTCCTGCCATGTTTAGGCCAGAGGGGCAGTATGAATGCAACTAATGAACAGCAAGTTTGTACAACGCGAAGCTGGCTAAAATGTTAGCGCTGAACTTTCTTCCTTTTCCTTTTGTTGAAGGGGTGGGTTTCCTTGAATTTGTGCAGCCATCTGCCCAAAATGGAAGGTTCCCAGCCGGACTTGTTCGCCAGAGCTGCTGATCCAGCTCTACATCACGATGTGCTTGAATTGCTTGGACAAGTGTTGTAGCAGAGTGCTGTCCACAGTATCCACCTGACAACAGACTTGTCGACCAGTTGCCAAGTGACTGATTACATGTGCATCAATGCACACTGGATCTCTTTTGAGCTGGGGAAAAATTTCTGCAGGTGTTGACACTGCTGATATTTTTAATGCTGCTAGGAAGCATGCAACAGTAGTGCTGTTCGCAAGGGAGAAATCCCATTCAGCTGCGAACATTTTGGAAGTCTTTAACAACAAGGTCTTTGAATTGCTGCAACCAAGAGGGCTTTAGACAGGATTTGTCACTACGGACAATGTCAGTAATGTAGTTAAGGCCATGGCCGATGGTTGTTATTTTAGGGTCCTTTGATAGGCACACTGCATCAAATCATTGTTCAGGCCTTTCTCAAAAAAAGAAGACCAAGTAAGAAACTTTCTATCCACCTGTAGAAGAATCTGCACTCATTGCAACCAGTCATTTAAAGCCCGGAAACAGCTCAGGGTCATTCAGCATGATAATAGAATGCCTGTTAACGCACTCATACAGGAGGTGCCAGCAAGCTGGAACTCCCCTTATTGCATGCTTGAATGCCTGTTTGAGTAGTACAGACCTATCAATGAATATGTCGCGCAAAGAGGCGATGCAACTGTAAAAAGCATGATCATTGAGATGGACCAAGGGGGCCTAGTCAAATGCCCGATAGAGATGCTGCTTCCTTTTGAGGTGTTCACACGGGAAGTCAGCAAAGTGGACAGTAGGAACAGCTGAAGGAGGTGTCTGCAATGCATGCAAGTGTGGAGGAAGAAAACGACACGTATGATTTGGTGAAGAGCTTAATCCATCTCTTGTTTGCTAATGCAAGGGTACAAAGAGACATAGTGTCCTCTAAACATTACATCTATGCCACAATTCTTGATCCATGGTATAAACCATTACTGCCCACTTTCATTCCTTTTTCAAACAGGATGTTAGAAAATACAAAACAAGGAAAGCTGAGCAAAGCAGTGAGCTAGAAAAATAATGGCAGGTAAGTAGAGGCCCACTGGTCCTGGGCACAAGTCCTGTTGGGCAGCCTTCAAGTTCAGAGCCTGAGGACAGTGTTGTTGGCTCACAGCAGCCAAAATCAATGACAAGAACACCATCAACAACACCAAAACCGGGAGCATCAGACCCCAAATCTGCAACTGAGCGGTTTCTACTGGCAGGGCTTAAGTCCAGTGCAGAAGCAAAGGCAAAAGAGGTCAAGCAAAGTGGAGCACCAGCAATGAATATTGAGCGAATGGTCCCGGCCTATCTGGATGATGCAAAAGAGGTCTACCTTGATCAAAACCCATTGGTGCATTGGTATGGGAAGAGGCACCGATGGACAGTTCCCAGCAGTCTGGCAATAAACTGTCTGGCTTGCCCTGTAGCCAGTGTCTCAGCTGAGGATGTTTTCAGTGCTTCTGGTGCAGTTATCACAGTGCGAAGGACCAGTCTCTCGCCCCAAAACGTGGAGAGAGCAACCATGATAGAAATTAATCAACACTGGCGAATCACCAGAGTTTGAGGATGAGCTCTACTTCCCTGACTACTAGGCTTTTTTGATGCTTTAAAAAAATAAAATAATAATAATTATATATATATATATATATATATATATATATATATATATATATATATATTACCTATTAGTTAGAACCTAGTTTCCATAGGAAAAGCCAATACCTTTGGCGTCATTTGACGAATCTTTACGAAATTCTCCAAAAGAAAAGTTTATCCAGGTCAGCTCATATCCCGAAAGTTTGGGGGTGATTCGTCAAGCGGGGGCTGAGAAAAAAGGGGGGTCTCAAAACACGTTTTCCCCACGTTAATTTCCATAGGAAATTTGAGACAGGCTACAGCCCGAACTGCTAAACGGAATTACCTCAAATTTGGCAAAAAGGTAGAGCTTGGTACATAAAGCAATCTTTTTTTTTAAAATAGTGTAAATCCGTTTAGTAGTTTTTGAGAAATTCAAAAAATAAGAGTAAAAAAATCTATTTCCCATAGGAAGCTTTGGCCAAGGCTACAACCAGAAACTACTGAATGGAATTACCCCAAATTTGGCAAAAAGGTAGTGCTTGGATCAGAAAGCGACCTTTTTTCTTTAAATGGTGTAAATACGTTCAGTAGTTAATGACAAATTAAAAAAATAAAAGTTTCGATATTTAGGGATGCAGTGGAGTTGTGACCCCTCCTGACCACGAGCTTCATTCTAATTGGCTGCCACAACGTGAGCTTCATTCTAATTGGCTGTCAACACTCCAAACCAGGTAGTGTTGGCAGCCATCTTGTGACTCTGTAGAAGCGAGTCACCAGAAAACAGAGAAACAAGGATATGAAACAAGAGAAGGGTGCAGGGTAGAAACACCCTGAACCCCTAGGCCTGCCCAGGGGGCCCCAGAAGGACCCCAGGGCCCCAAAAAGCATTAAAAAAACCAATTGGCCCAATTTGCACGGTAAACGTCATTTACAATGCGGTGTTTACACCGCACGACCTTTAACACGCTGCCATTACAACGCAATTCGTTACTACGACTTGCGCTGGATGGCGCTGTTGGTTAAGGAATATTGTAATTTGATATTCCAACACCTTCCCTACTGTTACGTGGACTGGTGTTGGAATATAAAATTATAATATTCCTAAATCCGCGCCCTCCAACGCAAGTCGTTGTAACGACTTGCGTTGTAATAACCACGTTGTTAAGTACCGCGATCTAAAAGATCGCGTTGTACTGACATACATCCATTCGCGCTGGGGTCGCGAGTTTCCGCTGACGTTTTTTAAAAACAATGAAGCGCGGGTTCCCATGTTTTATTTTAATGAGGCCCATGGGTGGGCTAGGTCCTGGGGGCATTTCTTAAAAAATAATAGCGGGGGCCCGTTGGGGCCCCCACAGCCCCGGGGACCACCACCTCCCAGGGGCTTAACTCATGTTGTGAGGGGGCCTCATGGCCCCCTCCTGGGGCCCATGATGGGCCTGGTTACCGCTACCCCCCCGGGCTGGCTCCTGTAGTGTCCCAGGATGCCCACCCCCGGGACACTGCTGTTTGCTATGATTGGGCGGGAGCCGCACGGCTCCCGTCCTGTCATAGCAAACTTGCTTTGGTTTTTGGAAGCGAGAGCAGGGAAACCTGCTCTCGCTTCCAAAATCCAAACCTGATTGCTTTTCCACACGGGGAGCTGCATGTCAGCAGCTCCCTGTGTGGATAAGCCATGACGGCTCCCGCAGGACGGGGGCCCCGGTGGGACTGTGGGGGCGTTGGGGCTCCCCCCACGGTCCCCAACAGTGAGGCCAGGTCCCTGTGATGGGGTACTCGGGCCGGAATTGGCCACGGGAGGGGGGCCAACGCGGCCCTCTTCTCGTTTGTTTTTTTTTGTTGTAAATAATGAACATGTCGGCATGCATCGGGGTATGGGGTCCCAGAGGCAAATGTAAATAAGTGAAAGTGGACATTTAAAATTAACAACAAAAATTGAGTCGCAGCTCTAGAGTGGCTCTCAGCGCTGCCCCCCTGTGTGAAAGCAATGAGTGCGTGGCTCTCAGCGCGGCACTCGAGTACTTCTTAAGTCTTTCAAACACCAAGGGTTATATTCTCAAGGACACATCGCCGAGTTAATGGCACTTTATTGCAACCAAAATGCTGATAAATTTAACGCACCATTCACAAGCTGGAGCAAGCAGCCCATATCACCAGTTTACCAGCGACAGCAGCCTCAAAAAGCATCATCACGGATGACCCCAGCAAATATTGCTAATGTTATGTAGTGTAGGCGTTTCTGTGCAAAAAGCAGCAAACACATCACTTCGCAAGTTTCTCAACCACCAGCAAGATCGTCGAAGAGAGAACAAAAGAGGCGATAAGGTGCGTTAGTAGTAGGAAGTTTACACCTGCTCTGACCTATTGTAAAGTCGGACTACAAATTGCAACATGAAAGGGAGCCCAGCCCAGAGCCACACCTGAACGACTACAGATGCAATGGAGCCAATGATATTGCAGCTCAGACACCCAACACTGCCCGACACCTCCCGACACCAGCCCCTAGTCCGTCTTCCCCCTCACCCCCCACAAACAAATGTGACAGCAACCTTAGGAAATCTGGAACATAACAAATTGGCTGATGTCGCACAATTATAATAAATATGCATGCGAGGTTGGACAAATAAGAATCTCAGTTATCTATGGAT
Organism: Lissotriton helveticus; assembly: GCF_964261635.1. Lineage (NCBI taxonomy): Eukaryota > Metazoa > Chordata > Amphibia > Caudata > Salamandridae > Lissotriton > Lissotriton helveticus. The sequence goes on from NC_136070.1 coordinate 811,620,401, forward strand.
TTACATATAAACAATTTATTTAAAGAAAACAACAAAATAGCCTGCAAGACAAAAAGAAAGATAAGATTGTGCATCATGCGTCCATCAAAGGAGAGAGAAAGAGTGAGAGAGAGGAAGAGTGAGAGAAAGAAAGAAAGAGTGAGAGAGAGAGGAAGACAGAGAAAGAGAGAAAGAGTGAGAGAGAGGGGAAGAGAGAGAGAAAGAGAGAAAGAGTGAGATACAAGGAAGAGAGAGAGAAAGCGAGAAAGAGAGAAACAGTGTGAGAGAGAGGAAGAGAGAGAGAAAGAGTGATACAGAGAGGAAGAGAGATAGAAAGAGAAAGAATGTGAGAAAGAGGAAGAGACAGAGAAAGAGTCTGGGAGAGAGAAAGAAAGAGATAGAGAGTGAGAGAGAGAGAGAAATAGTGTAAGTGACAGAAAGGAAGAGATAGAGAGGGAGAGTGAGTGTTGACACTGTGGAGAAAATCCTCACACCTCACCTTTCTGTCAGCGGTGTGCTCAACCGTGTGCTGGGACATAATGCAACCCTCAAGCTTACTCATCTGAAACATAGTATAGAATCAGTAATGGCAGAGTACAAACAACTGCACACACATAATTCTCTGTTCCACCCCTGCACACCCAGGCTGCTACACCCCATCGACTCCTGCCGCCAAAAGGTGTCTGCCCGCCTCTGCGCACCCAGGCTGCTGTACCCCATCCACTCCCACTGCCCAGAGGTGTATGCCTACTGCTGTGCACCCAGGCTGCTGCACCTCATCCACTCCCAATGCCCGGAGGTGACTCCCCATTCCTGCGCACCCAGACTGCTGCACCCCATCCACTCCCACTGCCTAGAGGTGTCAGCCCACTCCTGCGCACCCAGGCTGCTGTACCCCATCCACTCCCACTGCTAGGAGGGGTCTGCCCGCTCTTGTGCACCCAGGCTGCTGCACACTATCCACTCCCACCGCCCAGAGGTGACTGCCCGCTGCTGCGGAAACAAGCATCTCTGCTCACCTTCTGCCACCGGTGTGTGTCTAAGAGGGTCCACCACATGTCACAGCAACCTCCTCAGCCGTTCTGTACACATGGTCAAACTGAGCTCACAATTCAGAGTGGGTGTTGATGGCAGGATGGCCATGCATCATCGCAGGCTGCACACGCGCTCAGCTCTGGTGGCACTAACTCAGTGGAACTGAAGTCATCGCCACGTGGGCAGTGTTGGGGAGGTCGTCAATCTGTGACTCACAGCCTGCTAGACAAAAAGCAAGATAAGATTGTGCGTCATGCGTCCATCAAAGGAGAGAGAGAGAGAGAGAGAGAAAGAGTGAGAGAGAGGAAGAGAGGGTGAGAGAGAGAAAGGAAGAAAGTGAGAGGAAGAGAGAGAGAAAGAGAGAAAGAGGGAGAGAGAGAGAAACAGTGAGAGAGAGAGGAAGAGAGAAAGGGAGATGTGTGAGAAAGAGGAAGAGAGAAACAGAGGAAGAGTGAGATAGAGAGAAAGAGAGAGAAAGAGTGAGAGATAGAGGAAGAGAGAGAAAGAGAGAAACAGTGTGAGACAGAGGAAGAGATAGACTGAGAGAGAGAAGAAGAGAGAGAAAGAGTCTGAGGGAGAGAAAGGAAGGAAGAGATGGAGAGAGACAGTGAGTGCCCACACTGTAGACAAAACCCTCACAGCTCACCTTTCTGCCACCGGTGTGTCTCCAACCACGTGCCGGGACATAGTGGAGCCCTCAAGCTTACTCATCTGAAATGTAGTACGGAATTAGTAATGGCAGAGTACATTCAACTGCGCATGCCTAAATCGCTGTCCGGCCTTTGTGCATCCAGGCTGCTGCACCCCATCCACTTCCACTGCCCAGAGTTGTCTTCCTGCTGCTGCACACCCAGGCTGTTGCACCCAATCCACTCCCACTGCCCGGAGGCGACTGCCCGCCACTGCGCACCCTGGCTGCTGCACCCCATCTGATCCCACTGCCCAGAGGGGACTGCCCACCACTGCGCAAACAAGTTTTTCTGTTCACCTTCAGCAACCTGCATGTAGAAAAGAGGGCCTACCACATGCCGCTGCAATCCCTAAGCCTGGGGCCGGCGGACAGGGCACCCTGCATATCATGTAACCCCGCTCCGGAGGGCACCAGGTCCCACATTTGGTGCTGTGTCTTGATTTCGCCATGGCAGAGGACATACCAGTGCATCCGGCTTTTCATCGCAGGCTGCACACCCACTCAGCCCTTACGTGCCACTTCTGTGACCAGCGAGGTGACGCCATGTGGCGGTAGGCCTGCGCTGTCTGATGGCTCAGGCCTACACTGCGGTCCAGCAGGGCACACAAAACCCGAGCTGTCCAGACCGCCGGGATGGGGCATCACCACAGGCTGCAAACCCGCTCAGCAGTTACGGTACCCGTACCTCATTGGACTGTCATGTGCCGGTGTGCCTGTGCCGGCCACAGTACATCCGGTTTGAGCAACTCTAAAATGGCGTAGAGCATGTGCGCCCGGTCTTTTTTATTGGCAGGTTCACATGTCCTCTGATGCCTGTGCTGGATGGGTGTGGTGTGGGTGTATACCAGCTGTGAGGGAGTGGCTGTGGCGTACTGACAACTAAGCTGTGACCAGCAGGTCACTGCAATGAAAATCTGGGCCATGTAGCGTTGTTGTCCTTCCCTGTAAGCATAAGCGGAGTGGGCTGGCCTGGTGTATGCCAGTTCTGTGTGAGGCTGAGAAGAATGACTCCGGAGCTATAGGCGTGGCATCGTCCTGGGCTGTATGAGAAATCAACTGATGCAGGTGTCCATGTTGTAGCGCTGCCGTCACCCGGGTCGCAAGCGCCAATGTGTCACTTTGTGAGCCAAGATCCACAACATGGCCAACATGGAAGGTACGGTGAATCACTGACCCTACATTCATCCATAGTTCCACACATGAAAGATGGTGGACATGACACATCTGTGTGGATATGAATGTTTATTGCATATTCAGTGGAGTGTTGCAGCTGTAGCAATACAGGGCCATGCAAAGTTCAAGTTTCAGTTTTTGGCACATGGAGGGCAGCCAATTAGAGCCAAGCTCGTGGTCGGGTCAGGCTGCAGCAACATATGTACTTATACAATCAGTCCGCCAATCCCCAAGCACTTATAAATTCACTATACACTCTCCTTGTAGTACTCTAATGATCCAGTCTCTATTTACGTACTTGTACAATGACCGAGACAAAGTTACATAACCAAAGTTTTCCCCACTGACAGAGGTAACATGGTTGCATATGCTGTCCACAACACAATGTAATGTGGTAGGGCCCAGGGGCAGCATCTTGCATACATAATGAACACACAGACACAGTTAGATAGATCGTGGAACTGGGTACGGGCACGTGCGCTTGACTCCTTTTCATTACCAGGGTCACATGTCCAGTGACGTCTGTGCTGGATGCGTGTAGGGTGAATGTAAGCCAGCCCTCCGGGAATGGTTGGTGCTGTCAACAAGTACAACAGTAATTATTGGATCAGACACAGAAATTCAATCATAATGGGTCAATGATTTCCTCTGCACTAAGGTAGGAGCAGCAGATGTGAAATAATACACAAAAGATTCTATCATAAAGGGTCCATGTCCTGTGGTACAGTGAGGTAGGGGCAGCAGATGTGAAATTATATACAAAACATTGTTTCATAAAGGGTCCATGAGTTGTGCTGCACTGAGATAGGGGGGACATCAGAAGCATTCAGCGTGTGTATAGCCAGCGATGATGTGTGGTGCGGGCGAGCCACACTGGGATCAATGTCTGTTGCCTACTGGACTGCGATATCTGCAATCGTGACTCAATGTGAATTGTGAGCCCTGGTATCCGCAAATTAGATCGAAGGCAGTATTCTGCACAGACATCGAGGAATGCTTTTAGTCACTTCCTCGTGACAAAATTCGAGGACATAGAGTACAATTCTCTCTGCAATAAATAAATCATGTCTCAGTTTAAATGTTGAGCTCTGCTGAACGCAGTGTAGGTGTTTGGAACAAAAGATGAAACATTTATAGAATACACTGTCGAAATATGTAGGTTTCAGGAGCTGCCTACTGGACTCTGAAATTAATGAATGAAGACTGAATTTGAATTGTGAGCCCTGCTGAGCACAGTGTAGGCCAGAGGCAGTGGTCAGCAAAGGGCCAAAGCCACGTGGCGTTCATTTGGAGCTGCACAGATTGGGAGCATTTGGTTTTCTTAACCGATTATAGTCTCTTACACAATGTGCATCAGTACTAATCTTGAATTGTGAGCCCTGCTGACCGCAGTGTAGGCCGGAGGCAGTGCTCAGGAAGGGCCCACGGCCACGTGGCATTGACTTGAGCTGCATAGAGTTAGTGGTAGGTGTGGTGCTCAGCGTGTGCACAGTTAGCGATGATGCAATGTCTCTTGCCTACTGGACTGCATCATCTGCAATCGCGACTCGATCTGAATTGTGAGCCCTGCTGTCCGCAGTGTAGATCGAAGGCAATAGTCAGCGCAGACATCAAGGAATGCTTTTTGTCACTTTCTCTTGACAAAATCCAAGGACATAGAGTGCAATTCTGTTTGCAATTAATAAATCAAGATTGAATTCAAATTGTGAGCTCTGCTGTCCGCAGTGTAGACTGCCATTCAGTGTTCCTTTGGACTTGCAAGATAAATTTGGTAATTGTACTAAAGCTATAACCGATATAAAACAAGTTCTTGAAGCAAGGATACTATAATATTATGCAAGGTTAAGGGACGTAATACTTAGTTGCCTACTGGACTCTGCAATTAATGAATCAAGAGGGCCCTCACCACTTACATTGACTTCATGGATAATAGGGGATTGAGGCTCAATGTTGAGAAAACATTTGTTATGTCTTGTAGTAGCGGCAGGAACAAACGTTGCTCTCTTGCAGGAGAAATGGAAGTGGGAAAATTGAACTGATTAAAACTTTCTCTTACCTTGGAGTTCTGGACTTTTTGGTTCCGTCCAGAGGTGTCAGGGACAACACCCGAAGACCCCGGAGTTCAACCTGTCTCGGTGCACAAACAAACAGAAACACGGGCTTCTCGATGGTGGCGTCAAAGACCAAAGGTTTATTACTGCAGGGACACAGAAGTCACAGAAACTGCACACGGGCAGTGTCTAGGAGCCTGTTCAATTTGTACAAAGAGGGTTGTTCCTTATATACCAAATATTCTGCTCGGGGCAAATTCTTTACATGTTACCACAGTTCTAAACATTCGTGTCTTAAACAATAAATATTTGGCGTTGCACAGGAATCGTCAACAGTATCTGATGTCAAAACATTACGAATGAGGGGTTCCCACTAGTCCATCATAATCCCATGTCAATTCTTCATTCAAGACCCGGACCGCCTCATCGTAAATTTCGTTACCTCCCCCTAATAAAGGCCCAGAAGGAAAGGAGCAGAGCCAGGTGTGGAAGATAGAAAGACAGGATAAGAGATGTTTGTGGGTCGTAAATGGGCACGGTTACCAGCTTCGGCCGCCTAATCATGATCAGGCCAACGAACACAAGAACCAGTATAGCAGGACTGGCCTCAGGCTGGGGAGGCAGTTCTTGCCGAGTCATGCTGCTACAGCGTTGCTGGCCTAAGGTGCACGTGTCACTCGCAAGGTGAATCGCCGGCTAAAGCCTACGTGTCCTTAAATGAAAAAGAGGTCATTGCGTGTCCATTGACTATGTGAGGGCAAGGAATACAAAATGTCTGCCGTAATCTAAGATGGATGCCATGGGTAGAACAGAAATGTGTTTGTAACTGGAGTGCTCTTGCTCGTAGCATAGCGAAAACATCAGGATATACTAAATGGATCATTTGCGGTTCACTGATACCGAAATTATGTATTTACGACAATGTTTACAAACACGAGTAAAATCGTCACGGAACCTCAGACCCTCCTTTTGCCCTTACATAGGCAATTACTCAGTCTATGTCAGAGTCAGAGTCTAATTCTATGCTCATTAGGTCAGTGACATGTTGTTGTATCATCATCCTGTCTCGTGCTTTTTCTCCTAATGCAGGTGGTTTTCTGAAACAGGTTGCAGCACAGAGACTACACAGAGCGGGACCACATTGGATAATAAGACAGCACGAGAACAGAAATACTAGGATGACACCAATGACCATCAGAACCTTCCATCCCCACGCTGATACCAGAGTCCAAAACCACTCCATGAAGGACCAGTTTCCCTTATCTACGTGTATAGAGTCGGAAATCTTGTGTAGCTTAGAGATTGCTTCATAGACTGTTGGAGCATTATTTGGAATAAAGACACAGCAGCTCGATTGGATCATTCTGCATACCCCACCTCGATCTGCAAGTATTACGTCTAGAACCATACGGTTCTGCAACGTCATGAGACGATCCGCCTGAAGCTCAGCTGTTAAGTTACTAAGGGCACCAGCAGTTTCTGTAATAGTAGATTCAACTACCCGTGTTAGTTGACGTAGATTTCTACTATTGGCCATAGGCCCCCAAAACGGAAGGAAACCTTTGAAAAAGTCTCCAGCTTCTTGACCAGCGGTATCTTCCTTGCTGAAGACACCTCTTGCTACTCTGGTCTTGTGATAATCTGAAGAAGCAGTGTATGTCGGGGGTAACAATCGAGCAATATAACATGAACCTGAAAAGTCAGCAGGCAGCCATGTATATGCTCTGTCCTGACAGATGAAGTAGGTACCCCTAGCAGTCAGGAATGCAGGGGAGGAGTTAGACGGAAATACGTAAGTCTCAACGCACTCACTCCTCCCTAGTTGAGCTCTCAGATTTCTCCCATTTCCTTGCAAACAGACCTGACCTCGGTGAGGCACGACCCAAACTGAAGTGGAGCTTTTACGCTTGCTTTCTCCCAAACTAAGGCGATACTCTGTAGAGTTCCAACTCAAATACACCCGTAATTCATCTCTAGGGTAAGATGGAGTATTATTGACGTCTTTAATCATGTCAATAATTCCCTGGACTAAAGCTTTGTTGGCTGAGTTGTATTTAGTGGACCGTGGTGGACGCGGAGGATAGGTCTCAAGGGCATATGAAAAAATGGTCTGAAAGGCCTGAAATGATCCATTGTAGCTAAAAGGCAAGACTAGATAGGGAATGCCTTTATCCATAGTGTGAGGTATCAAGCCACACACCCAGCAGTCTGTAGTATTAACTACCAGTTGGTGTTGATGCAAGAGCTGTACAAATGTATTGTTAATAAATTCTGAGCGTCGAGCTTGTTCGTGTTCAGGAAATGAGTGAAAAGAATGCATAGAAGAAACCGTAGAAGTAGTAGGATCAAGGGGAGGTACTGTAGTTACTGGCATAAAAATCAAATGTACACCAAAGACGATTCCACCCACCAACGTTATCAAAACAATTAAAAATGTAACTGCACATTGCATTAGAAAGCATTTGCTGTGAAGTATTCTGTACAGTCTATTTCTACGAACATAAATTACATTTTCTCGTTGCAGCTCAGGAAGCTCCATCTTCTACGACCGTTCGCGACCACTGATGATGTGTACGTAGATGAAAATGCCTCTATCAGCCCTGGGAGCTCCCAGAACTAACAGAAAGATCGACCTTGTGTCTGACCCCCGCAGATTCAACTAGGCACACAGCCACGACCCTACGGCTACCCAGACGGCAAGGCAATTTTAAAACAAAAAGAAACAATACAAAGTATTTAGCAAACTTCCTGGCTGGAGGCAATGTATAGAAAATTCAAATCTGAAAATAGGCAGTTTCCTGCTTTATTTGTCCATATTGCGAGGTCGCAAGTTGTATCTCAGTTTTGCAGGAGCTGTCTGATCTGGAAACAATGTATTTTCAACTGACGTTGCAATGTTCACGTTCGCAGATGGCAAATGTTCAGCGTTCAAAAGAGCAGTTTCAGGAGGAGAGTCAGAATTTGGTGAATCCGTGATCAGTTCTGCATCGCTGAAAGGTATGAACCTGGGGACTTGTTCCGTTTCAGAGGCAGCGATTCCTTTCTTTACCCAGTTGTCGTAAGGAAGTGGCAGAGGCACACGTTTGACATGTGTCGTATGGATCCAGTTTTTCCTTCCGGCCACACGAATAGCAGTTCTCGTTGCTAGTAGGACTTGGAAAGGGCCAATGAATCTGGGTTGAAGATTTTTCGTTCTTGCAAAATTTTTGATGACCACCTGATCACCCGGTTTCAGCTGATGGCCTGGACTCTCCGGTGGCTTTGGCAATGCATCGAAAACCTGTTGGTGAATAAGACTCAATTTAGCAGTCAAGTCGAAAAGGTAATCAATTAACATTGGGTATTCCAGCTGCTTGAATTCTTTTGGTCTAGGTACCCCCCAAACATTTGCAGGACGACCAAAAACTATTTCATAAGGACTAAGCCCTACTCTAGAATGTACGGTTGCTCTTGTTGATAGCAAAGCCAACGGTAATGCGTCTGGCCAGGACAAACCCGTGGATGCTTGTATCTTAGCAAGTTTCAGTTTAAGGGTGCCATTGTAACCCTCGACTAAACCCGCGGACTGGGGATGATTCGCACTATGAAACTTCTGTCTAATCCCTAGGCCAGCACACACACTCTGCATAACTTTCCCTACGAACTCACTTCCGTTATCTGACCATACAATCCGTGGCATTCCGTATCTGGGGAAGTATTCTTTAAGAAGAATTTTGGCAGTGGATAAGGCAGTATTGTCCTTTAGCGGGTATGCTTCGATCCATCTGGAGAAAGCACAAACTACCACTAGGACGTATTTCAGGTTATTACAACGATCCATGTGAATGAAGTCTAGCTGGATCACTTCAAAGGGGCAGGAAGGAGGAGCGAAGTGACCTGCAGGTGTGGGGATTCCCTTGCCAGGATTATGCATCAAGCATACCATACAATTTCTCACCACTCTCTCTGCACACTTACTAATCCCATCATTCTTCCAGACCGGAGCCAACATCTTACAAATCCCTTTTGAACTGATGTGCGCTGTTCCATGTGCCATCGTCACTACTGCAAGCACATACGCATCAGGCAACATCCAACACTGTTGTTCCGACAAGTCAATCCAACACCCACTCGAGTCCAATTTACCCGTGCTCTCTCTCCATGCAAGTTTTTCCTCCTCAGTCGCCTCTTTCTGAATTTCCTTCACGCTTTCCACTGTGTCTTCACACATTCCAGACTCAGAAATCCATCTTGCAGACGTTGCAACATACATTCTACTCATCATATTTCTAGCTGTCTGTTTTGCAGTCTCATCGGCAAAAGCATTCCCACGACCAACATCATCTGTGATTGCTTTATGAGCACTGCATTTCACAATCGCAACTTCAGTCGGCAAGGTTAGAGATTCCAACAAGTCATTAACTAGCTGACCATGTTGAATCTTAGTCCCATGGGACGTAATGAAACCTCTCTCTTTCCACAAACGGCCAAAACTATGGGCCACGCCGAACGCGTACTGACTATCTGTGAACACATTCACTCTCTTTCCCTTAGCTAAAACGCACGCTCTTGTTAGCGCGATCAATTCTGCAGCCTGGGCAGAATTATGACTCACTCTCGCAGTCTCCACAATCGTACTCAAAGTCGTTACTGCATAAGCAGCAGTCACATCACCATTCTCCAATTTGAAGCAAGACCCATCAACATACAGCGTGCCATCTGGATCTGATAACGGAGTGTTTTTTAGATCAATACGTCCTTTGGTTTCTTCTTCAGTTTTGAAACAACAGTCGTGTGGTTCGGAATCACTCGACTCTTGGCTAGTCGGCAACAATGTTGCTGGATTCAATACATTGCATCTTTTGATCTGAATATGACTAGCTAACAGTGTCAGTTCATAACCTGATAATCTAGCACTGGTAAGGTGTTGCGTCTTGGTTCGGTTCATGAGTGTATCCACCGCATGAGGAACCATAACCACTAGCATATTGTTCATTACTAAACCAGCAGATTGTCGAATGGAAGCTGCAGCTGCGGCTGTAGCTCTCAAGCAACTAGGCAACGCTCTAGCTACTGGATCTAATGTTGATGAAAAATACGCACAAGGGCGTTGTTTATCACCAAATTTCTGCGTCAAAACACTCAATGCACAACCTTCTCTCTCGTGGACATAGAGCGTGAATGGCTTACTGTAGTCGGGTGTACCCAATACAGGTGCTGAACACAGTGCATTTCGTAATTCAGAAAAACTCTGCTGACATTCTGCAGACCATGGTACCGGACTCGGAACACCTTTCCCAGTCAAGGCTACCAATGGTTTTGCTAAAAGAGAAAAATTTGGGATCCATTGCCTACAATATGAGGTAATACCTAAAAAGGCACGTACTTCTCTCTGCGTGCTAGGAACATTCCTCTGTGTAATTGCTTTTATTCTCTCTGGGGTCAACTTCCTTCCCTCCTTTGACAAGAGATGACCTAGGTAGGTCACTTCTTGGCAGCAGTATTGCATTTTTGAAGGTGACACCTTGTGATTCAAATCTGACAAGTGATGCAATAAAGAAATCGTAGCTGTTTTGCAAGTTTCCTTGTCATTAGCAGCCACTAGAAGATCATCGACATATTGTATTAAAGCAGAACCAAGAGGAAGTACGAAGGAATCTAACTGGCTTTTTAATGCTTGACTGTAAATGGATGGGCTTTCACAATAGCCTTGTGGAGCGCGTTTAAACCTGAAGCTTCGTCCTCCTAGAGAGAAACCGAAGATATCTCTGCTTTCTTCGGCTATCGGAATGCTGAAAAAGGCATTTTTCAAGTCGACAACCGAAAACCATGCTGCTGTAGCAGGAATCAACGTTAACAATGCAGTAATGTCTGGAACCACAGGAAACTGTGGGATCACAATTTTATTAACCTCTCTGAGATCAATTACAAACCTATATACTGGAGGTTTTGTAGGGTCAGTTCGTTTCAAAATAGGCAGTACAGGACTATTACAGACATTACCTCTAGTTTCTTCTATAACGTCTTTCTCAATCAGATCATGCACTATCAATAGGAGCGCACGCTCACCTTCACTAGAGATTCTGTATTGTGGAATTCGTGGAGGTTTGACATTTGCTTTCAAAGTTACTACATAGGGTGGAATTTCCAATAGACCTACATCATTAGGACCAGTCGCCCAAAGAGTATCAGGGAGTGAACGCAGCTCTGGTGGGAGCGCATCCATCGACAAGTACATCGGAGAGATTATTCTTTTACCCAACGTAAGCTGTACTCCTTCTGGAGAACAGTACAATGTCGCGTACAGGCGTTTTAACAAGTCTAAACCAAGCAGATTTTCATTACAACCTGTCGTCAAAATCAGGGGTGCTTTCAATTGACAGGGTCCAACTGAAATAGACAAAGGACCAGAAACAGGGTTATGAACAGGGGCGCCCGAAAAACCTACTGAAACGTTTGTTGAGCCAGACAAAGGTGCGCCAGGGAGTTTCGCATGTATGATAGAACTTTTTGCTGCACCAGTATCCAACAGAAACGGTTCGACTATACCTGATGTTGCTACTGCGACATAAGGCCCACTTTGATCTACTGGAACTGATACTACTCCCTCTCTTTGTCCATGGCTGTCCTAGTACTCACTTTGCTGACCTTCCTCACTAGCTTCATAATAGTCTTCAACATGATATTGTGGAGACCTATTCTGTTGGGCAGATTGTCCATTTCGCTGGTCGAAATAATTAGAAGGGCGATCACTCGTCTGCGGAGGCATAGCACCTCGTCCTCGACCTCTAGAGTTTTGCATAGAACTACCACGACCTCTCTGAGCTGCCGCAGCATTATTTTGTGCCCGAACTGGACACTCATTTTTGTAATGACCTTCCACTTTGCAATAAGCACATTGATTCCATTGGTATTGTGGTCTTTGAAAATTATATTCCGTTCTTTGATATGACCCTTGCTGCATATTAGTCTGATTCGTGCGAGGCGGATAAGCTTGCTGTAAAAGTACTTTAGTTTTTAAATCTTTCGTCTTTTTATCTGATTTTTCCTTCTCTTCTTTATCCCTATTTTCATAGTACTGGGCAGTCGCAAGTATTTGCGCAGTCGTAGAGACAGCCCACGCACTTTCAGAATTCTTTAATTTACCACTAAGTTCTGGCAACAGATTGTGCACAAATTTATCAACAAATAATCTCTGGCCTCCTTCTGTGCTCATATCTTGACCACTATGATCCACGAAAGTCTCCTCGAATCTTGTGAAAAAGTCTGAGACGCTTTCGTCTTTCTTCTGTTTGCACGCGGACAATTTGTCCCAGTTAACACGCAATGCTGGCATCAAGGTTTTCATTAAATCGATTATTCTACCAGGCAAATTAGCAATTAGGGGTTCTGGTTTGGAACCACCTATTTGTTGACCATCCGCTGCAATTATAGCTGCCCAGTCACCACCTAGGGCAACTGGATGATTCTCTTTACGAATTTTAGCCCAAATTGGTTGCGGTACTACATTACCAAATAGCAGATCTATGTCAGCAAGATTCAATACACAAGCGTCAACCGTTTGAGCCAACTCTTTGTAGTACCCTGCAGGATTTTTACGCGGATCTGGCAAGGCCTGTTTCACTGCTAATACTTCAGCTCGCTTCCATGGAATATGTATCCATACTCTCTGGAATTGGGCCGGAGCGGCTGCAATACCAAGGTTTACATTAGCTTGCACAGCTTCACGCCAAATTGGTGGAACCTCTCTCATTGGGTATTGACGATTTTGTTTCGTACTGCGTTTCTCTAACTCTCTCGGTGAACGAAGGGATGAGTCGGTCCTATAACTTAGAACCAGTTCCATCGCTTCTTTTATATTTTGTCCAACTATCATACCTGCAGCAAACTCTTTCTGAACATTAATTAATTCTTCTAGATTTGATTCAGGGTCATCCTCTTCCAATTCCTCACGTAGAAGGAAACACATTTCATCGAACACATATCGTTGTGTCGGTTCATTCCATTGCATAAATGTATCTAATACATCTTGTACATTATATCTTCCAACTTTTGAAACCCATCTAAGAGCAGTGGAATCTAATATTCCTCGCTCTTCAGTACTGGGAAGCTGACTACGCCTCTGTACAGAGTCAGAGGTAGGAGTCTTAATCAGAGTTTTATAGAAGGGAGATAGAATATTGGAGACAGAATCAGTGATTCTCCGACGAACAGAAAGCGGAGTCATAATATTAGCAGAAGCAGTAAATAGAGTAGCAGTTGGAACAGATAGATTAGGAACAGTAGGAGTAGCAGGAAAAATAGCTTTTGAAGTAGCAGGTGTGAGCGACACAGGCATAGGTAAAGAAGCCGGCAACCCTAGAAGAGGGGTTGTCGAAGGAACATTAATATTGACCACAGGAGGTACAGGAACTTGATTCAGGGGAGCGGGAACAGGGACACCAGGTTGTCCAGCAACCGGTAATTGAACATTCGGTATAGGTGGAGCCGTAGCACCCTGTGCATACGGTGGGGGTGATCGTAACAAGTAAGACAACAGGGGATCCTTTTCAGGGTCCTCTACTATCTTAGCCGTACTCGATGGTAAAGCAGGATAGCACTTGTCTATCGCTAAATTACGCTCTCTATCGGCCACCTCCATCGCTTTCTCAGACTCGTTGAGTTGCAGCTGCCTAGCAGACTGTTCTAAAGTCAACTCTTGCTCTTTCTGTTCTTTCTTCAACTTTTTAATTTCTCTCTGTTTAGATTCTTTTCGCCAATAACGGAAAGAATCAAACATTGCCGGCCGGGCTTTCTTCTTAAACAACCTTCTTTCTAGATTATCGAGAACTTCAGGTTCAAAACTACCATGTAGTGGCCAACTAAGGACACCATCTTTCTCTGTGAAGCGGATCCATACCTCGTTATAAGAGATAGGGCCCACACCAAATTTGCAATATAGATCATAAAGGGGAGTTCCAATCGGAGGAACCAAACACGAGTCTTCCAACTGGGAATCACTGTTGCAACTAAAACAAGACAACATACAATTTTTCCGACTTACCATTTTATAATCCGGAACACAAAACAAACAAGACACAAACAGAAAAGATGCGCACTCGAACCAAGAACTTAGGCCTACCAGAACTGACAAATGTATCGATACCTGAACTGAACAGAATGATTATCGTAACCAGAATAACCAGTGATAATCTTACAGAACTGAACTGAACTGAGAACTAAAAGGATTATTCAAACAGGAGCAACCCTCACAAAATACTTAACTGAGGTACTGAAGATGTCACCAAGGAGAAACCCGTCACGTCTCGCCGTACTAAGGACTGCACCTCGGGTCCAAGACAGGGCGACGGTCAAGGCAACGGACCACTGCAGCCGTCTGAACGGGAACCCTCACGGAAGAGAACGTCGGGGCCACTTTTGCGATATGCCGGGATCGATGAAGTGGGGCGCCTCCCTCTGAAATCTTCACACGAAGCTCCTCGAACTCTTCAGGCTTTTGGACCGGTACCGAATGACGTCGCCCCACGTTGGGCGCCAATTGGAGTTCTGGACTTTTTGGTTCCGTCCAGAGGTGTCAGGGACAACACCCGAAGACCCCGGAGTTCAACCTGTCTCGGTGCACAAACAAACAGAAACACGGGCTTCTCGATGGTGGCGTCAAAGACCAAAGGTTTATTACTGCAGGGACACAGAAGTAACAGAAACTGCACACGGGCAGTGTCTAGGAGCCTGTTCAATTTGTACAAAGAGGGTTGTTCCTTATATACCAAATATTCTGCTCGGGGCAAATTCTTTACATGTTACCACAGTTCTAAACATTCATGTCTTAAACAATAAATATTTGGCGTTGCACAGGAATCGTCAACAGTATCTGATGTCAAAACATTACGAATGAGGGGTTCCCACTAGTCCATCATAATCCCATGTCAATTCTTCATTCAAGACCCGGACCGCCTCATCGTAAATTTCGTTACCTCCCCCTAATAAAGGCCCAGAAGGAAAGGAGCAGAGCCAGGTGTGGAAGATAGAAAGACAGGATAAGAGATGTTTGTGGGTCGTAAATGGGCACGGTTACCAGCTTCGGCCGCCTAATCATGATCAGGCCAACGAACACAAGAACCAGTATAGCAGGACTGGCCTCAGGCTGGGGAGGCAGTTCTTGCCGAGTCATGCTGCTACAGCGTTGCTGGCCTACGGTGCACGTGTCACTCGCAAGGTGAATCGCCGGCTAAAGCCTACGTGTCCTTAAATGAAAAAGAGGTCATTGCGTGTCCATTGACTATGTGAGGGCAAGGAATACAAAATGTCTGCCGTAATCTAAGATGGATGCCATGGGTAGAACAGAAATGTGTTTGTAACTGGAGTGCTCTTGCTCGTAGCATAGCGAAAACATCAGGATATACTAAATGGATCATTTGCGGTTCACTGATACCGAAATTATGTATTTACGACAATGTTTACAAACACGAGTAAAATCGTCACGGAACCTCAACCTTGGCATCCTGTTGGATGACTTAGGCTCTTGGAGTTCCGCTGTTAAGAGCAGGGCTCTTTTATTTAAAAGGTAGACGGCAGCAGTGATGATTTTTTCGAAAAAGATGGGCACAAGACCGCCAGAGATTTTACTGAAAATCTACCAGGCAATGTGTATAAGTATTGTCACATATGGGGCAGGGGTCGGGGGGTTTCACGGCGTTACACCAATACAGGTGATAGAAAATGCATTTTTAAGATTTATATTAGCAGTTCCTCATAGTGCATCTATTTTTAACTGGCATAGCGAAGCGGGGATCCATCACATCACCAATGTGATCAAAATGCTACCTATGCCTCTTTGGCATAGAGCCTGGACAACACCCAACCTTGGGTTAAACAGAGATACTAATACAGTTTCTATGGGTCTGGATCAGGCTAGAAAGATTCCCTGGTTGAATTACATCAGTAAACTATCATTTGATTTGGGGAGACCTGAGTTTTATGTTAACCCTGACTCCTTACACTCAATATCTAGAAAAGAGCTTAAAGCTGTATGTCTGAACCATTTCGAGTTTTTAAGAATGGGGTTGGAGTTTAACAAACATCCAGCATCAACTTACCCTGGTCTGTACCTCCATTCAACCCTATTTAGTGTGGTGTTTAGGGGGTTACGATAGATATATGCTGACTAGGTTTAGGTTTGATTGTTTTCATCGTCTGGTCTCATTTCCAACAACAAATGATTGGTCCAGACAGCTTTGTCTCTGTCCTTGCGATAATTCATCAAAGCAAACGACCTTGCATGTGATTTTCTTTTGTAAATTTTATGTAAATGAACGGGCCAGATGGATTATCCCCTTTTTAAAGCAGGGTACTTGGCGGCAACTATTGAGTAATGTGTTTTGTGTTGAAATCATGTCTGGTTTTTTTAAAAGCATACTGCGGAAAAGAAAAAGTATAAACTGTTAGCTACTTTCTTAGTTTAAAGTTTTTTAAAGTGTATATATTTATGAACTGCTATTTTGTATCTCTCTGCTTTTATGATTTTATCAATTTCTAAAATAGAAATAAAGCATTTTCTGAATCTGAATCAAGAGTCAATTTTAAATGTGAGCCCTGATGAGTGTAGGCCAGAGGCAGAGGTGAGCAAGGGCCCACAGCCACTTGACATTAAGTTGAGCTGCACAGTTAGTGTCACCTGAAGCAACCAGCGTTTTTTCGAGCCTGTGATGATGCGTGGTCCGGGCGGGCTGCACTGGTAGCAATGTCTTTTGCCTAATGAATTCTGCCTTAATAATTCCATGGTGTATTGAGTTGAGCTGCACAGTTAGTGGCACCTGGAGCACTCAGTGTGTGCACAGTCTGCGATGATGCGTGGTCCTGGCATGCCACACTGGGAGCAATGTCTTTTGCCTAATGAATTCTGCCTTAATAAGTCAACGTGACGTTGAGTTGAACTGCACAGTTAGTGGCACCTGAAGCACTCAGCGTGTGCGCAGTCTGCGATGATGCATGGTCCGGGCAGGCCGCACTGGGAGCAATGTCTCTTGCCTTCTGGACTGCGTCATCTGCAATCGCGACTCGATCTGAATTGTGAGCCCTGCTGTCCGCAGTGTAGATCGAAGGCAGTAGTCAATACAGACATAAGTCTGTAGTGCTGTGCTGCTGGGTTCTCAAGGGGCCTGTGTCGAGGAGGCCGGCGGTCACAGCGGAGGCCTCGTGGCAGGGTGAGGGCTGCCTTCCTGGCAGAAGCTTTGGCCTTCCCACAAGTGAACCACGCCCAGAGCCCCAGCCTATTTATTCATACTCCTACGCTGGAGTGGCGTACGTTAGACCAGTCCACTCTACTTACGCTTCCAGGGGGGGACAACACAGCTACATGACCGAGATCTTCCCCACTGCCTGAGGTAACATGGTTGCGTCTATTGTCCACAACACTACAAGCACCAGTATTATATGTCCACATGGCGAGGTTTGTGCTCTGCATAGTGAGGTTTGTCCAGCACATCACCGCTACATTTGGTATTGTGTGCATTATTATTGATGGGTGACTTGCGTCCTTCACACATACTTCTGTGCTGCGCTCCCTTTCACACTGTAGGTAGTCGTCCAGCTTTACACCAGTAAAAGACAGATGTTAAATTCCTACTGCTAACACAGCTTATTGCCTCTTTTTGGATCATACCCCAAATTTGGCTACTCATTGAAAATATTGGGAAGTGGTGTTTTCGTGTTATTTTTACACGGGAACACCTACTCTGCATATTATTAGCATTAGTTGTCGCTCTCATTTATGGTGATTTTTTTGCGTAAGCTATTGCTGGAAAACTGGCGATATTGGCAGTTTTCACTAGGTTGAGAATGGAATGATAATTTAAATTCACTGAAAATACCATAGGTTTTAGGCACGTTATAGTTAGAAATTAAGATTTAAAAAAACCTTAGAAATTCACTGAAGAAACTATAGGTTTCAGGGACATTATAGTTAGAAATTTGCTTTTACAAAACATTTGAAATATACTGATGTCATTTGAGATGTCATCAGTGATGTCATCAGTGATGTCACTGACCATGTCATGAATGATGTAATATGTGACATCATCAGCAGTGCATTGCGGGGTCACGAGTTATAGTTAGCTCAACTGACTATAACATAGGAATTTCTATGTTTTTGTATGAGTGAAATTTCCAACTAACTATAACGTCCCTGAAACCTATGGTTATTTCAGTGAATACAAATATATATAAATATATTGCTAGTGAACATTATTTACTGTATTATTATGTGTGTGTTTAACTGTCTGGTTGACCAATTCATACCCACCGACTTACTCAAACACATTATTATTGCCAGATTGGAGTTGCAACTGTGTGCATTCAGTGAATAAGTTCCGACTCGCCCTCCAAAGCCATTTCCCTGAAGCCAGACATTGGACGTAGAATACACACAAATGTGTGACTGCCTCCAATCATGGGCCATGACTATCTATGCTTTCCTAGTCTAGAGGGACTGCCCCACATGTGACATTTATAATTCTATTCATACTGACAATTCTCTGCTTTGCAAACATGGAGGATCTGCATTTTGCAATGTAGCACCAGTTGATCATGCAGAGCACACTGGAAGAACAGGTAAATGCTGGCATGCATTGCACGCTGAGTGCTTGTTGTTTGTTGTGCTTGTGATGTGAACTTGTTGTGATATGTCATCATCATGTGTGTTGAGATTGAGAAGAGATGAGATGGTTCATGTGCTGGTAGGCAGTGTGAGACTGGGTGTTTGTTTGTTACGCTTAATGTTTTAGTGATGAATTTGAGATTTACAATGTTGGTGGCCTACCGACAGCTGATCAATAATTTTAAATTTTCCCCTGAAGGTTATTTTCTTTCTTTCCCCTTTGAAAGATAGGATAGCAAGATTCCTTCGGCGGGTCCAACTCTAGCCCACACTGTCCACAATGTCACACTGCTTTGTTTTTTTTATTGTTCTATCCTTAATACTCCTCAAAGACTCAGACCCAACCACTCCAAATCTAGTCTACACAAAAAGTGACTCAATCTTTCCCTTATTGTTGTTCAATAACAAAATTGTACTACTACAGGCCGGTCTATTGCATTTCAAGTCGGGACTCAGGACACTGTTGGTACGGTATTGGAGTTGGACACCTTACTCGGGGTCAGACTCAGGAGGATCATCAGAGATGATGAAACAACTCAGGGCGTGGGCGTGAGCGGGACTACTTTGAGAACTGCCACCAGAAGAAAATGGAAGTTTTCAAATTCACTGAAACCAACTGATTTAGATGATGATGACTTTGAAGTGGCCTAAAGGTAAACAACACCAGACCTACACAAACCTGTATAGTGGACAACACTAGACCTACACAAATCAGTGTACAGGTGGTGGTGAGGGGTGTGACTGACAGTGGTGCATTGATTGTTTACTTAATTGGCAAAAAGCTATGTTGCTGTGTGTATGTGCTCACTTCTCAGTGCTGTCTAGCTCAAATTTGTCATTTATTTCAAAGCTAAGTGGTGGTTGGGGGGGGGGCTGTTGTTGAGGTAACTGATGGAAACAGGCATTTAGCCATGCTGCCTCTGAGTCTTCTCTTCTTGTTGCACTCCTCTTGCAGTTTAACTTTTCTCCTTGACTCCTCAATATCATTTTTGCTTTTCAATCTACAGACCCTGGCCTTTACCGTGCGGCATACTGGAAAACTAATGTAACATACTCACACTTACCTTACCGAACCGCATCAGCCAGGCACCCTAGATTGACTGACAGTCGAAGAGGAATACAGATGCAACTCTCAATTTGGCAATGCAGTATATTTTTTCTCTTTAATCATTACAACTGTGTGTGTTGTTTATGTTTGTTTACTTGACTGCTGTAGATATTTTAATTGCATTTGATATCTTTCAATGCTTGGTACAACAGTTATAGAACATAATGTAACTTGGGTCTCTCTGGTGGCAGACCAACTAACTATTTGATTTGGTTTATCTGTACTAGTACTCATCATCATACATGCATTTTCTTTTCCTTGCATAACAGATTTATGATGATAGGCTGCCAAGATGAATATTGTCCTTGTGTTATGTTTGTCTTTGTCAAAAGTTTCCCTCAAATCCCCTTCCTATCCATTCATCGAACCCCTAACCCTATTCCCCCTGGCTATGTGATTTATGAGGTGTGACAGAAAAAATGTACACCATTAATTGATCACACACTTGGTGGGGCGGATGTGGTGAAAGCAACACCCACTCAAGGGAGGGTAAGGATCTTCTTCTGCTTTAAGTATATCCTACACTTGCAATATTACATATCTATTAGATTGCCCACCCATGCACAGTATTCGATATTCAAATTATTTTGGAGGAACATAATCCATCATCATAATTGTCAGCATCATCATCATTTCAGCACTAAAGGCTATGCTTGGCCACTTCATAGCTCGAGCCGACTTCAGTTTGTTGTAACTCGTACTAGCCCACCATTCTGAATATTTATTTTACTTTACCATTGCTTATCAGGGTTTACCGTTTGGCAGTCTTCTTCTTATGTACTACTAGTCATACTCTTCTCTAGTCTTCCTCTGGTGACTGTCTCAATTTGTTTGCAAAGCTTGCATATAAAACGGCATGAAATCAGATTATTTTTTTCAATATAATAGTTCCCTGCGATGAATATTCCTCAATCCTATAGTTTGAATTCAGCTAGGAGGGAGTGGAATTCAGCTAGGAGGGAGTGGAACCTCGCTTCTGGATCTAGTGCTTTCACTTGTATTTGACTAGTCTGCTAACATGCTGCTACTGTCTACTACTACCATGGTACCACCACCATGGCACCTAGGGAAACCATGCAGCCATTGCTTTGCCTAATCACATGTAAGAGAAGAACTGTGGGGGTTTCATTCATTGTTGAACTACAATAATCTATATACTATGGACATTCAGACACCCACACCCCCTCCGAGTCCTTATGGGTAATATAGTTACAGACTGCAGAGACTAGGAGGAGAGAATAGTAGGACAAGTGAGGGTACTGCATAACCATTGGTGTGTTACACTATCGGCAGATTTTAAAAGCTGGCTGCAGGCCTGAGGCAAAGGAAATAGTGCAAAGTAAAAAGGTAATCCCCCTAAAAAGATTTTATTCATATATACAACCATAAAGAATGTATTTCCCTAACAAATAAATGAGAAAATCCACCCGTCTTCTTAGCCCCAACCAATGTCGACAGTAAAGAAAGTCCAAATATTTGTCCAAAGAAATGTCCATGAATAAATATGGCAAAAAAACAAGATTTCCCCAACTCCCACATTCCCACCCTCTGCCCAACAAGTCCTATCCATAAAAAAGGGCAAGAGAGACCTAGCAGCGGGCTAGGAACTTCCTCTCCAATTGGTTGAACCGCTCCTCTATCCTTGCTTCCTGGCGTGCCATCCTCAGAAACATGCGCTGCTGAAAGGCTCTATAGAGTCTGTAGCGGGAGCATCCGTGGTTGATGGATGGCGGTGGTCAGCTGCCTTACCATGGTGCCATACAACTGGAGGCACTGGGGCCTGGCTGGGGCCTGGGACATTGTAGGCTGCAGCTGCTGCTGCCGCCTCCTCCTCTTCCTTGGCCACCAGCTGCTGGTATTTGGCCCTGATGGCCTCTTGCTTCATTTGCTGGGTCCTGGTTGCTATCTCCTGCCTGTTAGATTGTGAGCCTGAAGATGATGGTAGATTGGCAGGAGTAGCTATATCCTGAAAGAAAAAAGACAAATTGTAACCAATACTCTTAGCAAAATAGTAACACATAAAATGATATAGTGGCACTGTAGCACTAGCAGTACATAACATTTTCTGGTATCCTTGATTCCTCGGCCGATTTGATTATGATGTGATTACAGTTCCAGGCATTTAGCACTATGGAATATAGAAGTATTCTTCTTCTCTCTTGTTTAGCTAAATTAATTTAGACATGCCAGCTCAGCTTGGGCCCTAAATAAACATACCAGTGTTGCATTATACACTTTGCTACTGTCTGTAGGTGGGGCAGCTCAGCTGTATCACACAAGTATATATTTTCCTATCATGGCCATGCTCTGTTAAATCAAATGCTCACTTTTACTTTCACTCGGACTACAACAAGGCAGATGAATAGTTACTAATATAGAAATGATGATTTTAGGGACGACATGAGGTACTACTATCGTAATCATGCAGCCAATAGGTCACCCATGGCTGACACTGGCGAAATACCATGGGTAGGGACTGGGCCTCGGAGGGAGGCAAATGATGATGATGGGTGGGTAGGGGCACATAATAATATATATGTTGTGCTTCAAAACTACTGTGAGTCTAGGGAGTGGTCTGAAACACAACCTCACTCAAACCTTTGAATCAAAAACCTTGATTAAAAAAAACATTCCTTGTTTACTCTTCCCAGGGATTTCTCAACTTTTCACTGCATTTTTCTTCTAGCATTATTCATCCTACATCCTTGGCTTTGCTACTCAGTCGCCATTTGAGTTTTACATTCTCTTCATCCAATATTTACTATGAATATTAGTACCATCCATCTAAACGTGGCTATCATTCTCAACAACCCGTTCACCAACATGAACATACATTTGTCCTTTCTAACCACCCATGCGTCTTTGCTTTGACCCCTCAAACCACCAAGAGGATTCCTGTCACCCATACACTTTCACCCTTGCATGCAGACACCGTTTCTTTCACCTTTCACCCATCCTTCACCCATTCCGATGCATGTATCTTATCAGCCACCGATATGCATCCTTTCACCCACGCGTCCTTCCATGCCAGTCATATTACATTTCACCCATCCTTTCTCCTTCCATCCATCTTTTCCAGCAACTCATCAAGGTCTGACTTTTCTTCTTGAAACTTTCTCTGCTGTTCACAATTTAGGGGCTTATTAAAATGCGATTGGAAAAGGCTCCAACCACCCATCTGTCAGAGCCTTTCTGACCGCATTGTAAAATGCAGGTCAGATTCCTTTCCGACCGCCTCTTTCTGATAGAGGTGGTCGGAAAGGAATCAGAACAGTCATTCCGACTGTCTTCTAACAAGCTCAGAAAGCCCTTCTGCCAGTCAGAATACAGCCAGTAATCCCTAGGGCAGCTCTTTCTGCCCTAGGGATTACAATGTTGGGTTTCGGCAGCATTTCCATGCTGGCCTTTACGACAAAGGAAGGCAGTTAGAACTCAACTTCGGGGGCCCCGGCAGGGCCCCCTTTAGTGCACAGACTCCAGTTGGGGGCAAAGGGTGCACCTATGGTGCCCCTTGTTGATCTCTGCACCCCGTGGCAGGCACCTTGAGGTTCCTGCCATGGGTAGCAGGGATGTACTGCACCTCCTATTTTACAATGGGAGCATGCATTCCAGCTGGAATACATGCTCGCAATGTACAATATAGGAATGCAACCGAACAGTGTTTGGTCGCATCCTAATTAGTCAGTCAGGACTTCATCTGACATCGTAATAGTGTCCTCAGTCTCACTCTCAACAGTACAATGTACACCCTTGTAGGGAGTATATAAATTGTCAATAAGCAAGCAATATGACTTGCCACCGCCAGCCACTGCCGCTGGCTCACACCCTGTAGCTGCCACATCTGCTACAGCCTGGATGGCGCTGCTGTTCCTGCATGCCCCGGCACTGTTGGTCGGTGTGGCTAGAAAAAGCATACCATTATTTTAGATGCCATATGCGCCTCTCTCTATTTATATTTTTCTGTACCAAAATTGAAAATACATACACCACACACATCACTAGCAATTCAGGTACAGTCACAGTATGTCCTATCAAAAATTATAATATATCCGGTTGGGCATTTTGTTTTTGTTGGTGGCAACTTACTAAAAGCCTCTCAAGAAGAGAGACAACCTGTAAAGGACTGAATTGAGTGGCTAGAGCCAATGGTGAATCAGATTTATTTTTTCAAGAAATAAGAGTGGCCAACTTGCTGGACAAACAGACAAAGTCTTCTTGGTTGGCAAATGTATGGTGCGTCCTCCTCCTCCTCATACATCCTTCCAGCCATGGTGCAAGGAAATTAGTTCACCATCAACTGCTGCTAACAATACTAGGCCTATATAAGAAGAAGACACAACTTTGGGGTATCCAAAGTGACCATGGCCACTCTCTAGTTTTACAGATTGTGCATGAGAAAGTAAAAGAAAGCCTTCTCTTCTCAATTAACATGTGTAGAATACCTTACTTGGGCATGCATTCTGCAAGGCAGACTAGTAGTACTAGTACTAGTAGAGTAGTGATGACCAATGGGTTCTCTGAGTCTTACAGTACACCACCACTAGGCAGTACACAAAATATACATGGGGAGAGAGAAAGCTGACTGAAAAACAGAAGAAAGGAAGGTACAGACAAACTAGTACATAGTACAGACAGAGGCACTTTGAGGTACAATACAGACACTAGAAATATAAAATAACTCAGTAAATATGATAATGGAGGAACAACAAGATTTTTTAAATGGAGAGATCAAAGAGAGTTCGGAAAAAAAATAGGAAACAGGTAGAAAATAGTTAAAATTAAGGAGCAGTAAAAGTTAGGGAAATATATTAACAACAGGAGGAGGTACTGGGGCCAACAGAGCCATCGGCCGACGAGCGTTCTTCCTGGGACTGGAAAGCACCTCCAGCTCCCTAACCCGTCATGGACAACCTCTTAGTCTTGCCCCTGGATGCTGATCTAAGACATGATTAAAGAAAAAAGAAATAATTGGTTTGGTAGTAAATAAATAATCTCTCGCCAAAAAAGTTTGGACAGGAAACGGCAATTGCAATAACAATGAACATTTCTAAATCATATCAACTAGACTAGTATCGCGGACCGTCCCATCAATTCCACATTTCCTAAACCTACCTAGCCCGCCTATTCCAAAGACTTAGGAATAACCTGCAACTAATGATATTTGCTTCTAAGTTCAGATCTCATCTGCAATCATTCTCAACTCCCTTTGACAAGCCAATTCCCTAAGCCTGTATTTAGTTTTCAAAATGCATAGATGGACACATGCATTCACCAAATTGGTTGGTTGCTTGTCACTGTACGAGCTACAAAAAAGGTTCTAAGAACTGAAGTGAGCAGACTCGTGCCACTAAATTACTATTACTGACACTAGCTACCACTATCTTAGTGACAAGGACAAAGGAAAGGAGTCTCTCTTTAGTCTGCATTACTGAACTTAAGTTCTTACATAATCAGCTGAAGCGAGCGCAAGGTTGCAAAAAGTACAATTAGGTAGCACTGAGCACCTGCCTAGACGAATATTGATCACATAATATCAGATTTGTAAACGTAAGTTACCTGCATGTGAGCAGCATGCTTGCTATTTAGGAAAAAAACATTAGCAGTAACATAGAACACACAAGTGATCATAAAATTATAAATGTTCAACTCACCAAGCCCCGCCACCTCAACCCCTAGTAGGCCCAGAAGGTCCTGCTCTCAGTCCAGGATGTTGGATGACCAGGGTGTCAGCTGATTATGGGTGCGGCGGACCCCAGAGTAGCTATACACTGTGCGGCGCACTTGCGCCCATCGCTTCTGGTACTTACAGAACCCGTACCAAGACCCAGGCCTGCTGCCAAATAGGAGGGGAGGTGGCGCTGCCCACAAAAACCCAGCGTTGCCACCTCCACGTTTGAAAACAAGGCCTGGGGCTGGACCCCATTTGAGAGCCTCCGCATTTAAGACGGCTCTTCTTTGCTGCCTTTTTAGGGGCACGGGTCTCTGCCAGGATGCTGGGGGGAGGGGGGGGGGGTGGCGGAAAAGACAATGTAGAAAGTATAAAAAAATTAAGGGAGAAGAAGGAAGGAATTCAAAAACAATTAGGAAGCAGGTAATAGAGAAAAAGATTATAAAACTCACTAAAAAACACAAAAAGTAGAAAAAGCCACAAAATATACACTTAAGAAGACTGAGGGAAAGATAATAAATAAAAAAGAACAGAAAAAAGGTTTTGGGAAAGATGGATTGAAAAGATTTAGGGAGGATTGAAAAGTAGGCCCAATCACAGAGAAGAAAACGGAATGGCTGCACCCATGCACAAGCATGTGGTGTAGTTAGTGCGATATTTCACCCCAAACACGAAATGCACATTGCCGTACAGCGGAAACATCTTGCGAAAAGGTGGGATAAATAACTCTGCCCGCTAGCTTTTTTACTGATTTGCAGAATTCCACGTAGCGCTGCTACACGAACTCCGGCCAGGCTTAAGCCTGAATTTGTGACTTTGTCCTGGTCCAGCGTATCCAGTTAATCACAGTTGTCGCTTTGTGCTTCTAGGCATTATTTTTACCTAAAACATTGAAATTGCATATCTCAGGTTCTACTGATTGGATTTTTGTTGTTTCGGTCCCAAATAATTTATTAAATCGGTTTTTTGCTTGTTTGTGTTTTTACCTTCTTACTGTTTAAAGTGCTGCATAAACACTTTATACCAAGCTACAGGTTAATTTAAGGTTTGCCTGTTTTTCATCCTGGCAGAGATTCAATTTGCTCGTTTAATAGGCTCCCCCTAACAAGTAACGCAATTTCCAACAAAGGTCCATCAGCACCAAGTCATTAGCTATCTTGAGGAAGGAGATGTCATTTTTAACTTCCTATTTCAGGGTTCTCTTATGAGGTTAACATTTGTTTAGGAATTTCTAAAAAGTAATTTTCAAAAACACTTAGGGAAGGTGGTGCATCTTTCATATCCAAAAGTTTATAATATTGCTTAAATGCTTTAGTAACGTTCTTGTCAGAGACAAAAACATATGCCATTTCACATGTTTTAATACGTTTTAATAAGTTTACATTCTTTTTTTATATTATTAACATTTTACACAGAGCTTTAGTATGACTCCTCAAATATGTAGCTTTAACCTCTAAAAGAATATTGCTGTTTGTTATGGTAGCAATTTTGTTTAGTTCATTCTTTGCAATAACAAGGTCAGACAGAATTTGAGAGGACTTTAATGGAAAATAAAAATGCTGTAAAGATGTAATTTGATCTAACAAGGATATGTATGAGACATTTACAGTAGGCCTCTTTGCAACATGCAATATTACCAAAGCTTGGAGCTTTATTCCATTCCATTCCAAAAAGCTTTATTTCGGTTGGATATAACCATAAAAGCACATACATTTAAAAAGGATACTTATTCCAGATAGTCAATCATCATATTTTTTAAATCAGACATACATTTCCTCACAATCCATTTAGTTTAAAATACATCAACACAACGGGGTATCAGAAATGGGAAAGGAAAAATTAAGATTTGTAAAAATTTTAAATTAAGTCTAGATATCATTAAAAGAGCATAAAAAATTACATGTTTACACAAATTTATTCCCAAGATCAGTTAGTACAGAAGGATTACATAGTTTAACTAGTCAATTTCCTACGCATTTGCCACATTAAGAACAGGAACTTTGCAACTACAGCGACTATCACAGGACTAGTATCAGTTTTCAGAATCCTGTAAAAAGCAAGGTAGTTTCTAATGCCCAGATTTTTACATAACTGAATGACCCACTTCTTCCGAATTACAACATATGTGGGGCAGAAAAGTAAGACATGGAGAGGAGATTCCTCCTCCTTCCTGCAACGAGGGCATGGGCGCTGGGGGCTTCCTGTCCACCTATCAGTAAAAGCATATAGAGGGAGTGTTCCATATCTGAATTGTAAAAATAGCTTCTTGGCTAAAGTAGGTTGTATAACATCTAACTCAGTCAAGAAGCCATAGTGGGGCTTAAATTCAAGGAACTCATAGGTTAGGCTTGGAGTTTAGGCGGCACCAAGAACTTTGGTAAGACTGTAATCTTTTATTATTAGGGCTAGTGTTTTCTTAGACATAACCAAGCTAGAGTCCACAGGGTTGGTCCAGAGGTTCTCTAGCCCGATCGAGATCAAAGAGTGCCTTAAAAATGATTGCCAGGGAATCTTATCAGCACCTAAAGATCCCAGAACTACTATTAGTTCGTGCTTGTAGCTCGCCAACTCCGGGGTACTCCAAAGTCTTCTCCAGTACAGCAAGGGCTGTTATGCTATGACATCAGAAATTGGGCGTATATTTAGGTCCAGCCTTAGCGGCACGAGCGGCGTATTTTTTGGGAGGGACATGATTTGCCTGATAAACTTATTTTCTGTACAAGTTAGGTCATTTGATGTTGTATGACCCCAGAGTTCCGCCTAATAAAGGGACGAGGACCTTGTCTGAACACTAAAAATTTCAAGAGGGGCACTTATTGTTTTTTCAACACATTTTTTTTTTACTTTTAAAATACCCCCTGCAGCTTGCATTAGTTTTAAGTTTGCCTTTACTTTTTGGGGAGCCCACCCCATTTTGTCGTTCAGCGTTAGACCTAGTTACTCAAAGGTGTGGACCCTATCCAAAGGCTTGCCCTCCATCATAGGGTGGGGACAATTAGTAGTATTGGCATTGAAAGCCATGTACTCAGTTTTGTCAATGTTTACCACCAAATTCCGTTGTTTGCAGAAAATACTAAACTGATTTAACACCCGCTGCATGCCCATTGGCGATTTTGAGAGCAGCAGGGTGTCGTCTGCAAACATGAGGGCAGGAAATGTTTGAGTGGCCAGTTTGGGGGAGTCATTATTTTTAGTAGCCAGAAGTTCATCGATGAGCCCATTAAGAAAAAGAGAAAAAAGGGTTGGCGCGAGGACGCAGCCCTGGCGCACACCCTTTTCTACAGGAAACGGGCTCATCAATTGTCCATCCATCCGTAGCGAACTCTGGCATATGTCCCTTCGTGAAGGAGTTTGAGTTGGTAGCATAGATATGGTGGTGCTCCCATTATCAGCAATAAATTCCAGAGCTGATTACGGTCCACCATATCAAATGCGGACTTCAAGTCCACAAAAGTCAGATAAAGGCAACCCCCATCCAATACAACGTGTTTCCTGGAGCCTGAAAAGTTGGTCAATATTTGAGATTTTATCCCTGAAACCCACTTGAAGCGGGGTCAGGATACTATTTTCGTCAATCCAGGCCTGCAAACGTTGCAATAGAATCCGAGCAAAGATTTTCTGGCTCACGTCGATAAGGCTGATGGGCCTATAATTGGACGGTTCAAGCGGTGAACCCTTTTTATATATGGGGATTATCTCCGCACCCGTCCAAGTAGGTGGTAATGGTGAGCCCTGTAAGATATCATTAAATAGTAATAGCAAGTAAGGTGCCCATACGATCTGTTCATCTTTGAACAGATCACCTGGGATCCGGTCTAAGCCTGGCGCTTTATTCTGTTGTAGGCTTTTTAGTGCCAGTTGAACTTCCATTAGCGTACAGGGGGGCGTGCCCCATGTCGAACCAGTAGTCAATAAGGTGGACAGGGGTTCACTATTCTTAATCTGGGTAGTAGAGTAGAGCTCTTTAAAATAAAGAGCCCATGATTCTTCAGGAATGTTTGGATCCATCGAGGATTTACCCTCCGGTTTCCCGCTGTGAACGAGATTCCAGAAGGTCCTTGGATCTTTTTTGATGAGCGCAGCCCTAATGGCTTGCCATCGTTCAATTTCCCATTCTGATTTTGCGTTATGAATGATTTTCTTTTATGCCTGCCTGGCATCTATGACACATGCCTTTTCGCCTTGCTTAAGGGCTTTAAGAAGTGCACTCTTGGCAACCGTACATCCCCTGGTGAACCAGGGGTTTGTGTCCTTCCGCTTTTTTTGTTGAGTAGTGGCTGCTTTATAAAAGGAATCCTTCAGGGTTGCGACTAAATCCATGTGAATTCTACCCATGTCACCACCCACATCGTTAGCTGTGGAGTTACCAAGGATGGAGTTTACCCTTTCAAATAAGGGAAGTATACACTGGTACAGGGAGGCCATATTTTCGCTTGACTGCTTGATCGTTGCCCAGCGGACACGCCTCCCACCCTGCACTACCCTCAGATCGTCATTTATGGGTGTCGCATCATCATGGTCCTCATCCACCAACTGGAGGTCCAATTCCATCGTCAAGGGATCATGATCGCTCTCCGTATGTCTTGTTATATTAAAGTCTAGAATTTTATACCAAAATTCCAGACTGACCAAAAAATAGTCAATCACAGAAGCCTGACCCATTCCCCTATAAGTCGGTTGCCCTGGGGAATCCCCGCAAAATCGCCCATTGCAAGCTCTTATAGAGAATGAGTAGGTAAGTGAAGTTAGTTGGAGAACCAAGGGGGTCCAACCTTTAGCACAGTACATACTCGGGGGAGGAACTGACCATATTTCATCTTCTTCTGATGAGATGGAAGGGACGCCACTAAGAAGTTCGAAGTGGCAATTAAAATCACCTCCAATCAACAGAGTAGTGTCCCCCGGTAGAGATTCCAATAGAGTAATCAAAGCCTCTAGGGTCTGAGAGGTTCCGCCATGTCGTACAGGCCGCGAACAGATGTTAATTAGGGCAAATGTGGGTAGTTTCTTGTGAATCATGAGAATAGAGGTTAGATCAGGGCCGTTTGTATTAATTCTTTTTGCCGTGTATCTGAGGGATATACCCACCCAAATGCACAACCCACCTGATGGTCTTCCTTTCGGACCCTTGATGGCTTGTTCCGCATAGGTAATATACCCCATTCTGTGCAGGGGAATCTGAGCCCAATTTTCCTGGAATGAACAGATCCCGTGGAGATCTATAAATGCACCCCAATCGGGATTATCAATATTACTTTCAAGGCCTGCAATATTCCAGGAGCACATTTTCAGGGATTTGTCCCCGGGCATCAGTATATTTCCCTGATTGTCCTGCAGCTTTGAATGATCCTGGCCACCCCTGCTGGAAGAAAGAGTAGGATGTGAGAGGTCGGGACACACTGTTTGCCCACCAGTGGAGGAAGAAGTTGGTTGCCCCTTAGTACTACATGATGAGTTTGCCCATCCCCGTGCTCACTCACGAGTTGGGGCAAGTCCTCAGAGCAGTTCATAACTTCGACCAATTTTGGGGGAGATTCTAGTGTCCCTACAGATTCGCCAGGGCTTTTCAACCTCTGGTGAGCTGGAGTGGACTGTGAGCAGCATATAGTATTCCACCTTAGTCAGTCAACCTGCTCTAAACCGGGAAGCCTAGAGTTTCATCGCTACCCCCCTACCCCACCTACCCCACAGACCCTCTTCGTTATACCGATTGTCTAATTGTAACTGCCATTAGGCAGGATACCTAGTGTGATGGGATAAGGGGCATTTGGTGGGGGATAAAAGTAGCTTAGCTTCATGGTGTTAATATTGGAAATAGCACAATTCAAATTGTTCCTACAAACATGATCCACCACCATGGGGTTCTGAAAGTTAATGACTACACAGCCCCCTCCACATTTTTAGTTTTCGGACCCACCCAACCAACCCTTCTGGCAAACAAAATTTGCGAGCGCACATTCCTTGGCAAGGGTCTACAGATGTTTAGCCAGTACATCACTTTGTTTTTAAGTTCCGTGAATTATTCCAGTTGATTAGCTGCCAGTTTGGGTACCCCTGTTAGGACCACCACATAAGGAGCAATTTACGGCGGGAGATCAATGCGGGGTGGTTCAAAGTAAGGGAGCACCTTCTTTTGTAGATCCAGGGATTTGCCATTCGCCAGTGGAAGAGGTTGTGGAGACCCTGCTACCTTAGATGTTCGTTGGTTTTGCCGAGCCCTCGGCAATTGGTCACAGGTGTCAGGTTGTGGAGTTGGCGGAATGGGGGTGAGGGCTGAGAAATAGTTCGCGAAAGCCCCACTGGGTTAACCTCTCTCCCACCCGTCAGGAACCACTCTGGCTCCGACTAAAACACCTCACCCGAATCTGAGCAGCATCAGTGAACAAATAACCCCAAACACTAGGCCAGAAGTACCAACGGCATCCCAACGCCGCACTTTATTGCCATTCAACGACTCCCAACCCACAAACAACTCTATCAACGATGACATGTCCTCAATAGCAGTCCAGGAGTGGGAGGAATTAGTTGCCACATATAATGTCGACTCCCCCGAAGGGAACCCGACTATCGCCGCCTCGCCTAAAATAGAAGGGCACACCAGATTAGGCAACCCAGCCCTCGACACTCCATGGATAACAATCCTAAATACCCTGCAATACTCGGCTACCGCTCTGGATTTCCAGTCACAAAAAATGGACCTCCAACTTTCTGTCTTACAATCAATGGCTGACTCCATTGCTGGGATTGATTGGAAAATTTCAGAATTGAACGGCCTCATAAGGCGGGGCCAAGACGCTGTCTTTGCAGCTCAATCATCTCCGTCAAAACTGTCACTTCATGACCCTCTTCTAGATAAGCTCTCATATCTCCCATCGATGTTAGGGGACCTGATAAGTGACTTAAAATCAACAGCCCTCCAAACCCTAAAGTCACAAACCCCTGACCCAATCCCAGCACCCCCAGCGTTGCCAACATGGCCAGTAACCAAGCCGCCGGGCCACCTGAGCCCTGCTATCTCTTATCCTCAGTTCAAGCATTATCCCCCGGACCACTTGAATCAGAGTTAACGGCCAGCACACGGTTCACAGTGGAACTCCCCTCACACTCCAATGCTAAGTCTCGGAGAAAGAACAAAAGGAAAGCTAGGAACCGGACACTAACAGGCGCAATACATAGCATAGAAGATCTCTCGATATCCTCTCCCTCAGCAGCCGCCGACGCCGGGAGTTTGACAACCAATGTCCAGTCTTCCCCCCTGCACAAGGTCGCAAGTAGCATTCCTTCAGTGTCTCCATCACGGAGTGTAAAATCAGGACACAAACCTACAAAGAAATTGACACCCAAAAAATACAAACAGAAACCGTTACAATTTAAAACAATACAACTAGACCAAAACACTGTTACCATAAAATCCAAACCAGCCGAGGAGGTCTCAATAACAGGCTACGTGGACTCCCTCACGTCCACCGCCACAGAGACACCCCAACAGTCCAAAACAAAATCAAACAGCACATCAGGGCCTACGAGGTTAGACAATGTCCAAACTGGGCTCTCCCCTGCCCCTGATACAGCACCCTCAAGTTCCTTCCCTGAACGAGGGCACCTGGAGAACAAGAGTCCGGCAATTGTCTCAGCATTAACGAAGCACCCGGGCACCCCAACCTCAATCTTTTTCATTCCTGAATATAGATCCAGAGGTAGGGCCGACTTTCTGAATAGGGGCAACATATTAAAACTCATGCACTCACTAACAAACTCATACAAATCAGCACCACTGACCTTTTTCAAGTAGGGTTTCAGTCCAACACTGCCCTCCAAGGCCCAGACATAACAAAGACAACTTGGAACTCTTCGGAGATAGCGCACAAAATAATGAAAGAAGAAGCAATGTTCCAACAATGGGGGATTGCCCTGAAGCTTGAAAAGCAACCGCGCTACCCTACGCCTCTTCTACCGCCTACTTGGCCACAGTCTCAAAAAAACACCAGCTCAATACTAAAAGGAGCCAGGAGCAGTTCAACTGGGATTCTCATCGGAAACCAAAAAGCCCCCGTCCTGGACAAAATAAAAACCAAGGCAGTCAACTCTTGTTTACAACCGATCTCAATTGGAAGTCAATTCAGCGCACAATCATCGCTACGACTGTAGACAACTGACAAAAAGAGCAAATTCTCTCCAACACCAAAGCGAGGCTCAGGGATTTAAGAATTTGTTCCTGGAATATCAATGGCCTACAAAGCTAAAGGAACGACCCTGAATTTCTGCAATATCTACTCACGTTTTACCTCATATTACTACAAGAAACCTGGGAAGACAAAGCATTTGACCTGCAGGGGTTCACCTCTTGCTTTATCCCGTCAAACAAAAACTCAATCTTTGGACGTTGATCAGGAGGATTGACGGTCCTCGCCTCTATATCAACAATAGGCAAAATTGAGGCAATGGATTATCATATATCTCCACCAAGTGTCATCCAGGTGGTTCAGCTCTCACTTGGGCTAAAAGTGCAGCCCCAGGAAGCAATTATAATCAACACATATATTCACCCTAAACAGAAACATAAGACGATAGAAGAGCTTACGAAAGTTCTAGAAAAAATAAGGGAAGCAAGAGTCTGACCTATTCATCCTGGTTGGTGACTTCAACACGCTCCTCATCAGCAAAGATCTAGATAGCGACCTCATTCAAGAACTGAATACAGTGTGGGGCGTGCCGCCACAAGGCGCCCTAAAAAATAGCAACCGAACGAAGCTCTCGAAAAAACTCCTATATCATCTGGAACAACTCAATCTAAGGGCCTTAAACGGCCGCTACGTCGAACACGACCCCCCAGTAGCCACTTTCCACACTAACTCACAAACCTCGCACCTCGACTACATCTTCGTATCTCCGAATATGTTTTGCTGGGTTACTTCATTCAAAATAGAAGCGAGCGACCTCAGTGATCACTTGCCTCTAGTGGCTGAAATAAGATCCAATTCGACACGAGAAATTGAGCACCTCACTGGCCCTGACACAGAAGCCAGTTCAAATTTAAAGCGACTACGTGCAACCCCGGAAACATTGATTCCATCTGCCTCACTGCGAAAACCCTCTTCTCCCAAGTCTCTGGGTCTTCAACCAAGCTGTCAGCCGTCTCGCAAAACTTCATCGATGCCATGATGGCGAAAATGAGATGTATGGTGTCCAAAAACTCTGGCCAAGTAAAGGGTACTGCAGTTTGGAAACATTTATCCCCGGACATGAAAATACAAAAACGAATAATAAACCAAACCTTGAGACTTATGCGAAAGGACCAGGCAAACCACAGCTTGCAAACAGTTCTGCGGAAAGCGAAAAAACAGCTCAAACGATTGAAATGGGAAAGCCAAAAGCAAAGAAATGACGATCTTTGGGTAAAACTTGTCCACGAGGGGAAGCAGAAAAACAGCTCTAGGTTCTGGCAAATGGTAAGAAGGTTACAGAACCCTGACCATTTAGGGCTAAACTCACATATATCAGAGGAAGTATGGTCAAAATACTTATTATCACACTTCAACGAAGATGACACCACATGTGACAGGTAATAATGTCTCCTGGCACAAAATCCTTAAGGCCTGGAAGCAAGGAACAACTCAATCACCACATGGTCGTAAGCATACAAGAGACATGGGAGTGCGAAAGAATAAGGCCAATGAAACCTGACCACCTTAATAAGGAAAAAAGACCTGCAAAGGATGTCGAGCAAGGGCCAATGAAAATTACCCCGGCAGACATCAGACGGCAAATAAAAAAAGGGAGACCCAATGGAGCGCCAGGGCCGAATGGAATACCATCTATGCTGTACAAATCAGATGCAGATTTCTGGAGTGCATCTCTGGCACCAATATTCAACAACACAAGCTTAACTCTGACGCTTCCTGATTCATGGCATGGGTCCGTCATAAGTCCGATTTACAAACATGGGAACAAGAGTCATCCAAATAGTTACCGTCTTATTGCTTTGCTCGACGTAGAAGCAAAATACTTTGTAGGTCTTATCCTGGAGGAATTATCTTCATGGGCCTCCGAAAATACCATCATCCCTTTTAACCTAACTGGCTTCTGTAAAGGCCAAGGGACCACAACCAACATCATGCCTCTGTCCCTCCTGATGGGTGCAGCAAAAACAACCAAGGCACCCTTATTCCTTATGTTCATTGACTATACTGCCGCCTTCGATCACGTGGACCGCAACAAACTTTGGCAGAAATTATACAATTGGGGTATTCTGAAGCGCCTCCTAGACGTCCTAATACTGCTCCATTCCAATACCTGGATCAAAATTAAGCTAGAGGCAGGCACACACCTCTCGAGACCAATTAGGACGACAAAAGGATTAAAACAGGGTTGCCTACTAGCCCCCATCCTATTTAATCTTTTTCTAGTGGATCTGCCTGCAGAACTTGATAAATGCCGCAATCACGCACCCAAGTTAGGGAAAATTACCCTTTCAAATTTGCTATACGCGGACGATCTGGTGCTGATAAGCTGCTCTCAAATAGGCCTACAGCACCCCCTGAAAGCAACTTACGCCTTCTCAGCAAAGAACGCCCTCCAAATAAATCTTCGCAAGTCAAAGTCCATGACGGTTAATTACAGAAAAAAAAGGAATCTTTGCTGGTACCTGAATGGAGAAAAACTTGACAGGGTAGCCTAATACAAATATCTGGGTGTCCTCTTGGATTCAAACAACAACTCTAGGCCTCAACTTCACTCCATCCGAGGAAAAGCCACAATGACCTATCTAGTATTAAAATCATTAAAGGCAAAACTCCCCGATCTTACACTTCAACCATTCCTTGAAATCCTGCGTGCAAAACTACAGCCAACGCTCACGTATGGGAGTGAATCACTTCACGGGAAGGACGCCGTACTGCTGGACACAGTCATAGGTAAATCTTATAGGGCTATTTTAAATCTTCCTTCATAGGTTTCCCCCGCCCAGATCCGTTTGGAATTCGGCATTGTCAAACAAACTTTAGAAAGGCGGAGTGCGTATGTAGCAAGCTGACGCAAGATCCGCAATGCAGAGGCCGACTCCCTAAATGCCAACGTATGGGAAGAGTTACTACGGCACCGTACCTCGTTGCCTAGAGTCTACCTTTTTGAATCAATTGAAGTCCTAGGTTTGTCCGACACCTGGGAAACGTCTATAGATCTCCAGTCCTTTAAAAAACTGGCCAAAAAATCAGCACGTATTATCTCAGTGATCAAAGATAAGAAAGATCTAGCAAACAGAGCGCAAGGATGAACAACCCAGGGGCATTGCGGTAAAATACAGCCACAAGCATATCTCAACATCGGGATGAAAATACAAGTCAAAGAAAAGTTTCTAAAGTTACGCCTTGGCGTAATCCCGATACTGCCTCACCTGCCCCCTTGGGAGAGATCACCTGCCTTGCAACAGTGTCGCCTGTGCAAGTCCGGCAAAGAGGACATTGTTCATGTAATTTGTATATGCCCTAGCCTGAGGGACTTGAGGCGCAACTTTCTGCTTCCATTCTTCAAGTCATATGCTGTTTGGACCTGCAGGCAGGCAGTCAAACTATGCTTCACCTCTAGTGACACAAAATTTAACTGCGAGGTCGTGAAGTTCTTTGACATAATAAGAAAAAGACTTGATACCGTTTGAAGTTCTTCATTAGCACCTGAGGACAACCCCGATCTGACCATTGCGAACTTTGATCCTTCTAATCTTAACTACAAATTGGTTTTAATATTCCTATCGGTGTTTTATATTTTTGTAAAGATTTTAATTAATCGTGCACAAATAAAATATTACCTTACCTACCTACCCACTGGGTTAACCTGTGCTCTGCCATGGGCTGCAGTGGCTATCATTTCCTTGGTAAGATCAAAGTTTTTTCAGTTAAAGCCTCTAATTTTACCAGCCTGTTTTCGATTGATGTAAGCCTCTGCTCCAATGGCTGTATGATTCGAGTCAGAGTCTCTGATACTTTATCAAGCAGTAGATCTAGATTAAACGGATTTGGAGTCACAACTTGATGTGATAGATCTAAATTATTGGCCGCAGGTACCACAAAATCGGTTGGCTCACCTGACTCCACAATAGAAGCTTCGGTGTGGCAGCTTATTTTCTGCTGCTTGGGTTTTCTTCCCCGTAGAGTAGGGCCTGCGCGTTTCCTTTTGGGGATAGCGCCTTCATTACGCACAGGGGAATCAGAGGGAGTATTAGTATCTATGACTCTCTCACCCACAATTAAATCTGAGTCGACCATTCCGATAGGTGGATCTATTAAATTAATAACAGGTCTATTTTGCCCTGTGTCTTGTCCAGACGTTGCGGGGGCAGGGTGGAGATGGGCCGGTGAGCGCACTTGTGCAATCGGACCTAGTGAGGATCTTCTTAGGTATACCGGGTCCTGGGACAGACGCCGTTCTGCGACGCATATCTCTCGTTCCAGTATCGATTATGCCCTCACAATAAATTGGTCTAGGGTCCCGATAACATGCCCTGTAGTGGTGGTAGGAATCAGTCCTCGACGGCCCGCCATGGACCACAATCCCAAACAGCGATGAGGAGTAAATGTATTCACGTTTTGTAGGTGGGCGAAAGGGAGTGGGCCCGGTGTTCTTCTGTCCTCTGTCCCTCGTTTGCCCCAAAGCTGCCACGGGAGCAATGGCAGGGAAACGGTGGCGGCAAGAGAAGTCGGTGGTGGCAACAGAAGTCCCTGGTAAGCGGAAAAGCAACCCGCTTTGCCGCAACTCCACCCTCCTTTAGTGCGCCTGCCTGGCGCGAAATCGGCAATTGGGCGGCGCCAGCCGCAGGGAATGCTGGGATATGTGGTCCCCCTCCTCGGCGGCCGCGCACAGTTGGCAAAGTGCAGCGGCAGAGGGGGAGACCAGCAGAAGGCAGCCATGCGTGTTCTTCTGTCCTCTGTCCCTCGTATGCCCCAAAGTTGCCACGGGAGCAATGGCAGGGAAAGGGTGGCGGCAACAGAAGTCCTTGGAGCTTTCTATGCATCCCAGTTATTGGATCAGGATGTATCTTCAGTTTTATTAATACAAAGAACTTCACGCTTGAACGTTAAAAATCCCTTGCAAAATGTATCAGCAGATAAAAGAAAATCTTTAAAATGCCATCTTCCATTAGATTTCTTTACCCAAATATGATCAATACGGTAGATGTTAATACAGGAGCATGCTCAGAAATAAAGATGGATCCAAATTTGGATTTGATTTGCAGTAATAGATTTACTAGTAACGATATAATAAATATGTGATGAAGAACTGTGTGGGGATGTGAAAAAAGTATATTCTCTGGAATTAGAATTCCATATTATTCATGAACCATATTTTGCTTAATTCCTTGTGTTTATTTTTAGAAAAAAAAAATGTTTGGGTGGTTGTGGAGGGGGAAGTTAGCAGGCAAGATGGCCGCTGACAGGCCGTAAGGAGAAGTCGCATTCCCGTCTCTCCCGAAGGAAACTTTGTTTGTAGCTGCCATACCGATGATTTCTGGCTGCAATCCCTGTCCCCTGGTGTACTGAGATGGTGATCTCTTCCTCCGGAGTATCAGTGGGGCATGAGTGGGCGATGAGTGGATTAATGCTTTAGACATAAGGCACTGAAGTATGCTCCGGGCGTTTGGGCTGCTGGAGTGGACATCAAATACACTTGCTTCAACCAGTTTGACGGTCTCGGCTGAAGAGAGGCTGTCCCGGATTTTGCCGCTCTTAGAGGCAATTAGTGGCGGGAGTAAGCAGTGCTGGAATAAACTGAGACACGCAATGGCTCCGAAAATACAGAAAACAGCAAAGGATGTTAAAGACCAAAAAGAACAAAGAGAGGAGAAAGAAAAAGCAGCGTCAGGCGATTCAGATGTCCCAGCAGCCAACCTGAGGACGAAGACATACTCCCGCAGATTAGAGGAGAGAACCGCCATAAAGGACACCTTGAGGGACGCTGATAGCCAAAAACACGCAGACAGCATTGGAAAGGCGAAGGAGAAGGAGAAGGAGTGGAAGGATAGACAAAAGGAGAAAGGTGCTGTAAGAAAAAAGACGAATGCGATCTCACGGAATAGCGAACAGGCAGTTCTAAGGCAGCCTACCTTGTTGGAGAGTTTCTCCCCTGTGACCGCTCTGATAGCGGCAAATGCACGGCTTCCCCTCCCGTCTCCGGTCCCAGTCCCAGGATCAGCTGTTGGCCTTCAGGGAAGCGGTGGAAGTGTGAATCCCCGAGGCGCTGCAGGTCTAACTATGGGAGCACAGGGGGCAGAGGCGGACATCGAGCAGCTGAGCGAAGAGGCTCCGCTGCGTGTTACAGAGGCTACAGAGACTACAGAGACTACAGAGGCAAGTAACACACACGCGCAGGCAGCGCAGCGGACTACGACGGAAGGGAAATGCCAGGACCCTGCGCCTACGTTTGAATTTCCCCAGCCGTCACAAACATTGCAAATACAGCAGTTAGTAGATAGCCCTAACTCAGCACAGCAGTCAGAGGGGGGGAATATGGAAATGGAAATGGCACTAACTTCTGCTATAGTAGTCAATAAAGAAGGTACTGAGAACAAGGCAGATGGGGCAAATGGGGCTGACCCAGCAATACAAAGTTTAACTACCGATTTTATTAACACCCTGAATACAAAGGAGTGGGCGGTGGGGGGGGGGAGATATTGGATCCGCTGAAGGTATCCCAGAACATTGAGACTATCTCTGAGACTGCACTTCAAATCTATGACTCTCACGTAATCCCTGGCTCACCCAGCGAAATGATGGTGAGGGGGAGGAGGAAGGGGAACTAGAAGGCTCTGAAACAGGTTCTGAAACAGGCTCAAAGTCTACAGATGCTGAAAACGATTTGGTGACTTCTGGATCGGACTCAGACACCTCAGAGGTGGAAGGGGATACAGTCCATAAACCCTCCCCCCGTCGAAAGTCAAAATATCCTATGAATAGGCTGCGAAATAGATCGAAAACTGCTGGAAGCCCCCCTCAACCAGAGGTGGTAAAGAGACTGGACTGGGACTACTCGGCGACCTCACAGCTATATCAAGAGGGGGCAGGGATTAATCCACCACAAGTGTGGCCACAGAGTCAAGGACAGGCTTCGGGGTTTGATTTAATGTTTTCAACTTTGAAACAGATGCAGGGGGAAGCCAGATCTGAGAGCCGCAGAGCAAGACAAGAAAGTAAAAAGATACAGGGGTCACTGCGGAAAATTAACAAGTTATACGCAGATCTAGCGGGAAGGGTCTCAGAAGTGGAGGAAAGAACGGGAAAGTTGGAGGACGAAGCCGGGAAATGGCAGGACTTTAAGCAGGATCAAGAGAGGATTACGTCAGATGTCTTATGGAAGCTCGAAGATTTTGAGAACCGACAAAGGAGGAATAATATAAGACTTTGGGTGTGGCAGAGGGGAAGGAAGGGCAGGATGTGCGGGCTTACGTTATTGAGCTACTCAGAGGAGCACTGCCAGAGATAGTAGGGTGGGACTGGGAAGCTGAAGTTCAGCGTGCTCATAGATTCCTTTTCGCTCAAAGACAGGGCAACACCACAGGTAAACCAAGAGCAATCCTGATTTATGTAGGGAATTACCTGCTGAGAGAGTAAATTATGGCAAAAGCTAAGCCGCAGGCCAATTGTCATTATAAAGATGTAGAGTTCTTTGCAAGGCCTGATGTTTGCCACAACACAGTGGAAAGAAGATGGCGGATGAGGGAACTAATAACTCCATTTCCCAACGTAGGCTGCGAGGCATATTTAATGTTCCCTAGTCACCTTAAAGTGGTCAGGAGTGGCCAGTTTAAGGTATTCTATTTCAAAATCAAGGCTCAAGAATATTTGACGTGGTTAAAAGAGAATAGAGCCCAGTCTGGCATGATGGTTTTGGCGACACAAGGGAATCGAAAGACATAGCAAAAAATATAGTAATAGAAGTAGATTTCCTTATTTATTTTTGATAAGGGTTTAGATTTAGGCTCCAAGATCTGTCGAACAAGAAGCATGATGTGGCAGTAGTACAAATAGGGAGGAATAAGGGACAGGGAGAGGAGTGGGGAGCGACAAACCCGGAGTCACAGCTATCACCTAGAGGTCTCTATGGACCTATTTGCCAGTAGGGGGGGGGCACGTCAGGGTGGGTTTTTAGGGGAGGGGGAGGGGGAGGGGCAAGGGGGAGGGCAAAGGGCACAGCACAGGGGCACAACATATAAAACATAAAAAAGAACAATGGGATGACTGTAGGAAGCAATCTCAGAGTGCACAATTTTTGATTGAAAAGTGTAGGTTCAAGTGGTTAGGTCAGTCACCGGATGTATTTTAATGGGTATTCGTATACTGACTTGGAACGTTTGTGGTTTAAACGATAGGCAGAAGAGACAAAAGTCTTCCATTCTATTAAAGAATATGAGGGTTGACTTTCTGCTCCTCCAGGAGACACACATTATGGAAACTGAAATATATATTTTGGAGCAGCTAGGGTTTACAGTTCTAGCTTTCTCTAAACAGGGATCTAGAAATAGGGGAGTGGCTATACTATCGAGGCGCAGGGATATTGTTACTAGGAAAAAACTGGAACATATATGGGGTAGGTGGGCCCTAGTAGAGTGCCTAGTTGGTGGGGAATTGATCACTGTTGGCTTAGTCTACGGATCAACAGGGGATGATCCGGATATTTCTGAATTTCTTGATGTTGAGTTAGCCACTTGGGCCCCTCGTATTGTTATTGCAGGGGACTTTAATATTAATGGGGTAGATGGGTTAGGTTTGGGGATAGGATCTCGTTCTACTTATCAAGGGAGGAAAAGGAGGGTCTACCAAGCAGTCCGCACTCTTGCAAGAAACAATGCGTTAGTGGATGTCTGGGATAGCCTGAAGCCGGGAGAAAAGGGATACACATACTACTCAGCGCCACATAGGGAGAGTGTACGATTAGATTATTTTTTGGTTTCTAGTGCTTGTCTGTCTTTAGCTGAAATCGAGAGGCTACCACAATTACTTTCTGATCATAACCCTCTAATTTTAACTTTATCTTTGGCAGTAACCAACAGTGGGGTGAGAGTATGGACTTTTGAGAGAGGGCTTATGGAAGATGAAAATTATATTCAGCATATGACACATTGGATTGAAGGATATTTGGAGATAAATAGGGGTAGTGCAGCAGCGGGCATGGTTTGGGACAACTTTAAGGCGGGAGTGCGGGGGGAAACCCTTAGCTACAACGTCAACAAGCGAAAGCAAGAACAACTGAGAAACTTGGTACTAAAAAGGGCGCTACTCCAAGCTGAGGCTGAGTTGAGCGAATGTGCTGTAGCAGGTAGAACACTGGAGCAGGCCCTCACTAAATTAGCGAAGGTAAAAATGGACGCAAAGGAGGACATAGCAAATAAAGCTGCTAAAATCTATACGGCAAACAGAGAAAAATGCTCTGAGGCTAGTGAAATGGTGGGGCGTACGTTGGCGGTACGGGCAAGGCAAAAGGCTGCGATAGGAGAGGTAAAGGAAATTAAGGATAGCTCATGGAACTTAATCACGGAATACCCAGGGGGTTAGGGAAGTATTCAGGCAATTCTATACAGAATTATACGATGAACAGCAAAGGAAGGATTTTGAGGAGATTGCAGTGTATTTACAGAATATTCCTTTGGTGGCCTTAGAAGAGTACGAACGACAGAGGTTGGATACCCCTTTAGAACCATAGGAGATAAAAGTGGCTATGATGAGCCTTCCATCTGGAAAGGCAGCGGGACCAGATCAGATACCACTAGAATTTTTTAAGGTATTTTGGAATGTACTGGGCAATTACATGAAAAATACAATGCAAAAGCACAGATGGGGGCGTCTATACTAGGTTCATGGGCCGGGGCAGACATTGCTATCATATTAAAGAAGGGGAAGCCACCTAATGAAACCGGCTCGTACAGACCTATAACTTTAATGAATGCAGACACAAAGGTCTATTCAAAGGCACTCGCAACAAGATTTGCAAGTGTCATAGGTAAATTAGTCAGCAGTAACCAACACGGTTTTATACCAGGGAGGGGAACTACCCATCATATTCGGAAGTTGATCACTTTATTTGACACCATGGAAGTCACAGGGGGCCCGATGGCGGCAATGCTTTTAGATGCCAAGAAAGCGTTTGATCGGGTCTCCTGGGACTATCTATGGTGTGTTTTAATCAGGGCAGGGTTTGGGGAGGGTTTTGTTAATGCAATAAGAGCACTGTATAGAGATCCGGTAGCCTCTATTAGGGTAAACGCAGGAGTAACTTTGCCAGTACAAATTAAGAGGGGAACAAGGCAGGGGTGCCCGTGCTCTCCCTTGTTGTTTGCTATGTACCTGGATCCTTTGATCCGCAGAATGGCAACGAACGAGAAAATTGCTCCATTAATTACACAGAAGGGGGAGTGCAAGATACTCGCATATGCTGATGATGTGGCGGTCCTTACACCAAACCCCACGGAGGCTATTTCATATGTGGAAGTGGAGGCACAGAATTTTGGCAGAGTCTCAGGCTATTCCTTAAACACCACCAAGACACAAATAATCAAGAATAAAAATGTGGACTGCAAGGACCATCGGGTGGTTCAGGCAGGTACATACTTAGGGATCACCATCACTTCAGATCTAGACAATTTGGTAGAATTAAACATAGTCCCTATAATTACTAAAGTGAGAAGGAACTTAGACAGACTTCATAATCTGCATTTATCTATAGTTGGTCGAACGAATATCATAAAAATGTTGGTGCTGCCAAAATTTTTGTATATATTTAGGGCAATTCCGTTATTTTTCAGTAATAGTTGGTTCAAGAATTTAGAATCTATGATTAACAGATTTATCTGGTCTAAAGGAAAAACTAGGAGGGCACTACGATTTATGGCACTACCAAGAGATAGAGGTGGCTGGGCACTACCAGATTTAAAACTCTACTACTGGGCAGCTGCCCTGCAGTATATGGTGGGTCTGATAGGTGGCGCAGAGGCAGAAGGGGAGGATGACTTAGAAACCATAGCAATATATGCCCTGTCGGGGGGGGGGGAGCGGAAAAAGTGGTACTGAAACATTTTGATTCGAGTTACTTTAAGAGAATGCGTTTTAAGACGATTATGGCAGCGTACAAAATTTGGAAAGCATTTAGCAAGAGATATGGGCTTGGAAAATATATTAGATATACGAGAATGATTAATAATTCATCATTTCCTCAAGATATCTTTTCG
Source organism: Lissotriton helveticus (assembly GCF_964261635.1). Classification (NCBI taxonomy): domain Eukaryota; kingdom Metazoa; phylum Chordata; class Amphibia; order Caudata; family Salamandridae; genus Lissotriton; species Lissotriton helveticus. Next base: position 811,664,949 of record NC_136070.1, read on the forward strand.
GATGCGGTCTTCAAAGAATGGAGTAGAAAGGGAATCCCGAAGATTGGTGACGTCATGGGGGCACAGGGACTGTTGCAATTTTCTGAAATCCAGTTAAAATATGGAGTGGATTCAAGACTGTTTTTCAAATACCTGCAAGTAAGAAGCTTTTTAGCAAATAAAACAGGGGGGCCCGTGGGATTTGCTAAAAACTCAATAATGGAGGTGGTACAGGAAGGGGTAAATTGTACAATCAAGAGGTTTTATTATGAATTATTAGAAACTAAACAGGACGATCTGGAAAAATGGGGTGATAGTTGGGCAAATAAGCTTGAGGTGGAAAAAGATTGCTTTAGACTGTCACTAGAGACGGGCCAGAATGTTCTGTGCTCTGCAGCCCTCCAGGCGCAGCATTATAAAACATTATATCGATTGTACTACACCCCGGCAAAAATAGCGCTATGGGGGGGGTTCAACGGGCATTAACTGCCCAAGATGTGGAAGTCCCCAGGCTGACATTGTGCACGTATTTGCAACATGTCCCCGTTTATGTACAATACTGAAGGGGATTGAGACATTTGTACAGAGGTCATTAGATATTCTGATTATTTTAACGCCTTCGATAATAATGTTGGATGTGAACGCGGGTGGCATTCAGAGGGAAGGCGGGTACTTTAGCTTTCTGGCTATGGCAGTATTAAGACTATGTATTGCAATAGCATGGCTTGACCCATTGGCACCGACATACCAACAGTGGTTAGCTAGGATACTCAGGATATATAATTTGGAAAAGGCACTATATGCAAAAAAAGGAAAGAATGAGAGGAAACTGGGATTAAAAATCTGGGAACCGATAACTAGATGGAAGGATGAGAACAATGATGATGCTTAGTTTTTTTATGTCTAATCTAAGGAGTGATATTGTGCACTTGAATTATACTGGGGAAGTATCAATGTACAATGAGATGTATCATATACTGTTTTGTTTGTTTATTAAGTAGAATTTCTGATGTGCTGCGCTCTGTACCCAAAATAAGGGAAAAAAGGCTTCAATAAATTAATTTTTAAAAAAAGAACAAAAAATGTTTGGCTCTGCAGCACACATTTTTCCGAAGGCATGTGAAATTGCTGATGCAATGTACTGAAAGGGCAACAACCTTCAATGCACTCGTGTAGAACAACCAATATAGTTTACTGCATTTCACAGTGAATTATATAAATTATGAACTGCGACAGCTGAATTGTTTGGTAGCCGATAACCATTTAATGACTCAAGGGAAGGGGCTTCAGCAGTGACCAGCTATCTACATTTGCACCAGGCTCTCCCCTATCAACAAAAGGTTGAATGGATTAATTCAGCACTTAACAAGTTTGAACATGATCATTAACACATCATTGTGGACAGAATGGTAGCCTAATCAGCACCAGAATAAAGTTCATGCTACTGTACCCTTTTTAATATTAGTATTAGGAGATTAATGGCTGAACAGAGGAACCTTCCCTAATTATTTCTCTTTATTGAACATCAGCTGAAGGGCTGCCAGTGCCTACTTGCTAAAATGTGTGTGGTAATCTCACAGTTTTCTTGCTTCCTATACCTTTGCAGCAGTTGTTGTCTGTTTAAAAGTTGTTGCTGGCCTGGATCGTGTAATACAAAATGCAAACAAAGGATCTCTTTCTCTTGGAGCATGTCTATGTTCATCCAGCCAGCCTTACACAGAGCCCTCCCATTCCTGAAATAAGGAGGCCAGACTCGTAGCTGACCCAGCCAGGCCTGCTTAGTAGAAAGAAAAAAAAATCAATAAATGTTTCATAAGTTGTAACAACAACTTGTTACTTTCCTTTCTGCAGACAAACCTCACTGTCTCTGTATTTAAGGCGCAGCAGGCAGTATGCTATGACCATTATAAATTAGCAAGTGGTTTTGTGCCACCTCAACCAAGAATGTATGTGAGGGTACAAAAGAATCCAAGCTACACCTTTCTGGCGAGGCTCATAAGGCTGAAAGTGGTCTATGGTTGCTGGTGTTCCATTCTAAAGGGGACCTCACGTCGCAGTTTGGGGTACACTGTTCCCAGGAGCAGTGAAGTCAATACTGATTTGAATAAGATGGACTTCTGTGTAGAGAGGCACAGTAGGCAAAAACAGTTGCGTTGGAATGCACTTTTTGTAAGCATTCCTCCAATTACCTTTTTGTCTGTTTGCTAACACTTGATCACCCAGATATTGTGGTCAGTTCCTGCCACATCACTTTCTGCACATTGCATGTTGCGAAGAGTTGAAAGGTGAATGTGGGTTGACTTTCGAAACGCCCACATTGAAGGTTACTTATGGTATCCATCCCCTTGCATTGCATGGCTGATGGGTCAAGGTGCTATGATCCCTGGTGGCCTTATAGATCAGGGTCTGTGGGTGATGTCCCTTCTAGATCAGCAGATATGGGTGACATGACTTCAGGAGATTGACTTATGGGCAGAATCCGTGGGAGACATCATGTAGTTCCAGGAAACAGGTGACAATAATTCTGGGGTAGAACATTCCGGTTGAGGGAAAAAGGTGTGGTGCTTGCCAAATTATACAAAGCATGCTCTTTTCAAGTCGGAAAAATTGAATCCCTTTGAAGTACTCAAGAAAAAGTCTGAAGTAGGTGTCAGAGGTAATTGATCTTAATATGCAATCTGCACAATCAAGTTTACTTAAGTCATTAGGATTTGGTAGCCCAGTGTCTTATATCATTCCCATTGTCTTAGAAATGCTTCAATTTCTGTTATTCTCTTGGCTCGCTTTATAGTCTGAAAAACTTCAAGATGCAGGGAGACAACCAAAACCAGCATCAAAGAATTCATACTGTTGGGGTTCCCTTTACCTCGAGAGCTGGAGCTACTTCTGTTTGTGATCTTCCTTCTTTATTACCTGCTGACAATAATGGCAAATGTTCTCATCATTGCTGTAATCAGAGTGGATGCAAAGCTCCGAAAGCCAATGTACTATTTTCTGAGTCACCTCGCCTTTATGGAGATGTGGTACATCACAGTCACTGTACCTAAGCTGCTTGCCATGCTCCTGGTGCACAACAGGAGCATTTCTATCACTGGTTGCTTAACCCAGCTCTATTTCTTTATGGGACTTTGTTGCACTGAGTGTGTCCTTTTGGCATCCATGGCTTTGGACAGATTTGTGGCCATTTGTAGGCCTCTCTATTACAGCACCATCATGAGTGACAGAATCTGCCTGCTGCTTGCAACTGTATCCTGGATATGTGGTTTTCTCATCTCTCTAGTGAAGGTGTGCTACATTTCCAGACTGACCTTCTGCAACTCCAATATCATCAACCATTTCTTTTGTGACGTCTCGCCTTTGTTGAATCTGTCTTGCACGGATATGTCACTGGCTGAACTGGTAGATTTCATCCTTGCACTATTTATTCAGTCAGTTCCACTCCTCATCACGGTTGTGTCTTATGCTTGCATTGTGGTCACCATATTGAGAATGCCTACTGTAAGTGGACGCCTCAAGGCCTTCTCAACTTGTGCCTCTCATCTCACTGTTGTTGTAATTTTTTTTGGAACCACACTATTTATATATGCCAGGCCACAGAGAATTAACTCTTTCAACTCCAACAAACTGGTGTCTATGGTATACACTATATTCACACCTCTGCTGAACCCATTAATCTACACTCTAAGGAACAAGGAAGTGAAAGAGTCCCTAATGAAATTTTTGTCTCGTAATCAGCGACTCTTAAGAACGACAGAGAGTGCATAGTCACCTGGGTGTTTTCACATTTCACCTTCAGCTAGCCCCAGAAGTTTACTTGTTATCCTTATATTTTAACATCTTAGACATTGGGCCTGATTTAGATTTTGGCAGATGGGCTGCTCCGTCCCAACAGTAATGGATATCCCATCTGCCAAAATATAAATCCCATAGGATATAATGGGATTTATATTTCGGCGGAGTGTGAATCCGTCACTGTTTTGACGGAGTAACCCATTCACCGAGATCTAAATCAGGCCCATAGACTCCAGGTGGAACGCTTTATTTAGTAAAAAGCAATTCCTCAAAATAAAATATCTTTTGAAAATGTGTAAGTGCTTCACTCATCTTTATTTTTAAATGTGCTTTTGCTTGTGGTGTACATACTGGAACCTAATTTGGACCAAGATTTTCTGTCTACCTGTTTCTGGATCCATGCATTTAAACAGTATTCAAGTTGAGAGATATTAGTAGAAGGGGCCCCAGTTGCCTAATACTTGGTAGATGGATGGCTGTTCCTTGGCTCTGTAAGATGACAGGTTTAGAGGGCCTGATTAACCTCCTCTTGTGGGTACTCCTAAGAGTGGAATCTGTTCTCACCATACTCCAAAATAACAGAACAGGTTCCAGTAAAGGAGAGACAGGAAGAGCCATAGCAAAGAAGCAACTTGCTTTTGCTACCACATAGGGTGCCAATCCTTTAAGTGAGTTATGATATTTGAGCAACCCCTTTCCTAAGCATGTGCTGTATAGTGAACACTAGTGAGTAACTGTATGTCAGACATATCACCTTGGAATCCCTAGCAAGGGGGCCAGGACATCAAATAAATCATAACCTCATATTTGGATGGGCGATAGTGTATTTGCTTCAATAGTGAACAGGCCCAGACAATATTACCTATGTCATTGTTATCCAGTCTGATTATTGATCTAGTTTGTCAGGACTAGGGGGCACATCTTGAGGCCATAGTTCTTAAGTCAAAAGACAGCATCAAAGTGTACTTACATTCCAATTTTATTCGCAGTACCTTTATGAGGGGTCATTAGGGCTTCATGTAAATAGGCATTTTGGAATCTTTATTTTGTTAGACTTTAAAAAAAGTGACTTGGGTTTGGCACGTTGCCCAAGTGGGACTTATCCCATATCCCATTGAAAGTAATGCCCCGATTTGCTGACGTTTGTTTCTTTTGTACAGAACATACTCATATAAATATGTGATTGCCCCTCATCATGTTCATGTGTATGATTTATTGAATTTTCAATGTTTTTCTTATTTGTAATTCCAAGTGGTGGCACTTTATTCTTGATGTGCAGACTTCTATATGGGAAGGCATGTGAAGGATGCACGCATCACCCTTGCGTAACACTACTTACGTCGACATATCAGGCACCAAAATAATGTTCTTTTTTACAGCATAGATTGGTTCTAATAGGGTAATGAATTACACCCTCTCCAGAGAAAGGAACACCAACAAAAACCAAGGGCTGCACCTTTAAAGGAGGTTGAAGACGACCTGTGAGGAGATTAAATGGAGGTGGAAGTGGCATAGGTTTTGGAATGACAGGTTTATTTATTTATTTATTTAAGGTTTTTATAGAGCGCGTAATCACCCGGGAGTATCTCAGCGCTATACCTAGTAGTCAGACGGGGGCACAGAGCAAGAGATTAGGAGGATTTGGGAAAGAGAAGGGTTTTAAGTGACTTTCTGAACCGAAGATGGTTAGGTTCCGTTCTAAGTTTCAGAGGCAGCACATTCCACTGCTTGGCTGTGTGCACCGAGAATCGGCGTCCTCCAGCCCGGGCTTTCTTCACTCTCGGTACCACTAAGAGGTTTCCGTGTTCCGATCTGAGCGCTCTGGCCGGTCTATAGGGGGTGATGCAGTTTTTGAGGATTGGAGGACCTTCTTCGTGAAGCGTTTTGTGGGCCAGGCAGAGAGCCTTGAACACCACCCTCTCCCTGACCGGCAGCCAGTGCAGCTTCATCAAGGCGGGTTTCGCGGATGTTCTGGCTGGAGTGCCCGTGAGCATCCGGGCAGCAGCGTTCTGAATTTTCTGCAGAGTGTAAAAGGTTGCTTCCGGGGCTCCCAAGTAAATGGCATTACAGTAGTCCAGCCTGGCCACAATCAGGCCCTGGATCAACAGTTTCCGGGAGTTAAAAGGTAGCAGGGGGAGGACTTTCCTGCATGACCTGAGAAGGCCAAAGCAGACGCCGGCCGTCTTCTTTGCCTGTGTCCTAAAGGTGAGATCTTTCTCCAGCCATACCCCTAGGCTCTTCACCTCAGTTTTGGGGGAAGGTGGTTCACCAAGGCAGGCAGGCCAGGTGTTTGGGGGAAGGGAGATCTCTCTGTGCCCCAAGAGTAGGATCTCCGTTTTTGACCCATTGAGCTTCAGGGCAGAGTCATTCATCCACTGATGAATTTTGGAGAGGCAGCCATGGAGGTCCGAGGGGTCTTGCTTGGGGTGGGAGAGCGTTACCACCAGCTGTGTGTCATCAGCATAACTGATGATGGTTACTCCAAATGGAGTAACCACTTCCTCCAGTGTGGCCATGTACACGTTAAATAACGTGGGGCTGAGTGACGAGCCCTGGGGCACGCCACACCGGAGAGGGATGGTAGGAGAGCGGCTGTCACTTTCCCAGACTTGGAAGGAACGTTGGTCGAGAAATGACGCCAGCCACTCCAGGGCTTTGTCCTTCACTCCGACATTCCCCAGGCGTTGGATAAGGACCTGGTGGCTGACAGTGTCGAAAGCCGCACTGAGGTCTAGGAGGATCACTGCCACTGATCCTCCCGTGTCCAGAATGTCTCTGGCCTTCTCCACTGCTGCCAGGAGTGCGGTGTCAGTGCCTTGGCCTGGTCTGAAACCGGTTTGAGAGCTCTTGAGCAGATGGTTGGTTTCCAAGAACTCAGACAGTTTTTTGTTGACCAGTTTCTCCGCGACCTTGCCCGCCCATGGGAGGAGGGAGATGGGCCTATAATTAGATAGATCTGCTGGATCTAGGGAAGGTTTCTTGAGGAGACCCTTGACTACCGCCGCTTTCCAGCTCGGCGGTACTTCTCCTTGAAGTAAGGAGGTATTTATCAATGCGGTCAGCGGGGGCACTATGGTCTGGATGATTTTTTTTAGGAACCGTATAGGCACCGGGTCGCTAGGGGCGCCGCTTTTGATGGAAGCAAGAGTGGTGGCTACTTCCTCCCTGGTAACCGGTCCGAATGAAGGCAGGTGAGGGGGGGATGGTTTCCGGGGGTTCGGGGGGAAGAAGCCGTTTTCCCCTTCATTAAAAACGGCAGCGGTAGCAGGGAGGGAGGCGAGAATCTTTTTGATTTTCTCATCAAAGAATGAGGCTAAGTTGATGCATTTGTCCTCAGCTTCTTTGGGGCTCAGATGTTTCTCAGGGGGGTCAGGGACTTGAAGGAGCTCTTTAAGAATAAGGAAAGTCTCCCTGGCGGAGCAGCAAGAATTTTTTATTTTTTCATCATAGAAAACGCTTTTGGCTCTGCGGAGTGCCATTTTGTATGTTCTCATGGCTGTCTGGAATAATTCTTTTTTATTTGCGGACTTGTCCTTCCTCCATAACCGTTCTGACTTTTTGCATTCCTTTCGTAGGGCATTTAGTGCAGGGGTATACCAAGGGGCGGGGTTGATCCTCTTGGCATGTTTGAGCGTGCTCGTTTGGGGGATGAGATCTTCTAAGGAATGGGTGAGCCAGTCGTTAAATTCTCTATCCGCCGTTTTGGGGTCCAGAGAGGGGAGGGGGGTGGATTCTCTCAGCTTAGCTTCCCATATCTCGGGTACCAGCTTGTGCCAGCGGCGCGCAAGTGTCCTGGCTTTAGGTGTTTGCGTCGGAGTGGATTTGAGACGCCAGTGCATGGGGATCAAAAAGTGATCAGTCCATGGGTAAGAAATGGGTGTCTCAGTTTTAAAGTTATTGAGATTCGTGAAGATCGGATCCAGAAGCTGGCCTTTTTCGTGTGTAGCTTGTGTATTCATAAGATGCAGGTCAACTGAGGAGAGGTCTGTCAATATGTTGGCTGCAGGGTGATCCGTGGGGTCAAGGAAATGGATATTGAGATCTCCAAGGAGAAGGAAGTTGGAGGCAATGGATGCTTTTAGTGTCACGTGGTCCATCAGAGAACTGGGAAATTCCCCGAGTGGACCTGGCGGTCGGTAAATTAGCAGTCCGGGAAGGGAGACTGTAGGCGAAATTTGTAGGGTGAAGTCACAACTCTCACAGTCTTTGATATTGCCAGAGTGAATCCTACAGGTGAGATGGTCCTTGTATAGGATGGCTAAGCCTCCGCCTCTACCGACCGGTCTATTTGCGAGACGTATTTGGTATCCAGGGGGAACGGCGTTGACTATATCAAAGTCGCTGTGCGGCGTTAGCCATGTTTCTGTAAGAAACAATATATCCAGCAGAAGATTTTGAGCGAGGAGGTTTATTTCGTGGGCATGTCTAGCTAGGGACCTGCAATTAAGAAGTCCTAGCCGGAGGGTTTGTTGGTGTGCCAGATCCTCCGGTGGGTTGCATAAGGTGCAGCCCAAAAATGGGATATCTTCCCTGAGGATATGTGCGCAATTGGGGTGTTTGCTCGGGTTCAAAGCACGGAGCCTATCCTGCGAGTAAGATATACGGCCTTGGGAATCGGGCATAGTGTCTGGGCCTAGGGCCGTCTGGGCCCGGACGGGCCCAGACGGGCGTGCCTTAGGCGCGCCTTCGGCGCGCAGACGGCGCGCCCGCTGCGCCCGTCCGCTGCGCGTCCGGTGGAGGCACATGTGTTTATGGGGATTTCGGAGGGAGTGGCCTCAGAAAAGAGGCGTGTCCTACACCGGAAATCCCTCTCCCGCGTCAGCGCTGACCTCGGCTGGGCGGGGGGGTCAGGTCTGATAAAGTGCCTAAGTGTAGCAGCGTTTTTCAAGTAAGCAAGATTAAAAACACAGTATACACAAGTAAAAGCAGAAAGTTCTAAAGTTAAAAACCTCCCGGCTGTGCCTCAGCAGTCTACCAGGTATTATGGCGCGGCTCGTATTCAGCGCGTCTAAATACTGAAAAGGGGCGTGGCTTAGCTCAAGGGGCGTGGCTCCACGGCGGGCGGGAACTGTGCCTACACCGGGAATCCCTCTCCCGCGTCAGCGCTGACCTCGGCTGGGCGGGGGGGTCAGGTCTGATAAAGTGCCTAAGTGTAGCAGCGTTTTTCAAGTAAGCAAGATTAAAAACACAGTATACACAAATAAAAGCAGAAAGTTCTAAAGTTAAAAACCTCCCGGCTGTGCCTCAGGAGTCTACCAGGTATTATGGCGCGGCTCGTATTCAGCGCGTCTAAATACTGAAAAGGGGCGTGGCTTAGCTCAAGGGGCGTGGCTCCACGGCGGGCGGGAACTGTGCCTACACCGGGAATCCCTCTCCCGCGTCAGCGCTGACCTCGGCTGGGCGGGGGGGTCAGGTCTGATAAAGTGCCTAAGTGTAGCAGCGTTTTTCAAGTAAGCAAGATTAAAAACACAGTATACACAAGTAAAAGCAGAAAGTTCTAAAGTTAAAAACCTCCCGGCTGTGCCTCAGGAGTCTACCAGGTATTATCTACAGGTATTATATACAGGTGGTTAAACATGGAGAAAATATGTTGTATGAGTTTGTTCTATAGGCACAATGCAATTAGAGATGAAAGCAGGCGCTAAATCTGGATGTTTCATGAAGTTTGTCTCTTCATTACATTTTAGGAGCAGAATGTCAGTATGAAGAAATGTTTCTGTGGTTAGCACTATAAAACTATAAATGGTATGCAACTGAAGCACCTCTCCCATTGTGCTCACAGCTCAGGCACTGTGTAATTTAAAATGATCTTTGGAGATGTTGGTGGTTGAGTGTGGTTGTGCATATGTAGGTGGCAGAAAAATAAAATAAAATCCAACTTAAAGTCCAGGGGTGTAGAAGGAAAACAGTGTCCTATCAATCTTTTATTTTGACTCCAGGACTTCAGCTTGCCTCCACACCATTGTAGTAATGCCCTCCTCTTAGGGCATTATATACACTTAGAGCAGATGAAAGTCCTACTTTTTGGGCCTGGCTTGGGGTTTGAAGACTTTTATGGGGGCAGAGCCTGGGTCTACTGTGTAGGAATGTTTATAGAAATGGTGAGGTTTAGGGGTATGAGTTAATTTAGGGAGATGTGGAATAGTTGAAGGAGGTGGAGGAATTGGGCCATCAGAAGACATTGGATGGACTTTGGAACAGTGTGAGTGCTTTGAGTGGGGTCAGGTGGCGGAATGAGGTCATAGGCCAGAATGGAGGTACAAGGAGGAATGAGGCAGGTGTGCTGGAAGCACGTGTGTCAGAGGAGGTACTAGACCTCCCTGTGTGGCAGACAAGGCAGAGTGCATATCGTCCAGGATGTTAAACCAGTTTAGACAGTTGCTGAGTTAGATTTGCTTTAATACACTTGGAAATTGTGTATGTGTGGTCTGCCATGCCTGTGAAGGAATATGCCATCTGCCACAATCAAATTCAGGCACATATTATCATCGTGTCCTTGTAATATATTGTTGACAGCAATGTTTCGTTCTTGGTGTATACTCGTAACCCATGCCCAGCATTCACATTACTCAACCAGTCAAAATATCTTAAGTCTGCATCAAAGATTGCCATAAACAAACAAAACTTTTTGCACATAAATAAAAATCAATAAAAGAGAAAGATACATCTGTACAATTTATATTGGTTATAAAACATTCAGACAATTGATCTTTAAAACCAGTGCCACACTCTGTCAGCTATACAAGCACTGTATCAAAGCACCTAGTGTAAAAAGTCTCCCATCCCAATTAATTAATATAACCAAATATTAGCTAACTATCACATATTATCCAGAAGAAATACAATAATATGGGGATCATATTTACCAAACGTTGTGTTTGCCCTATTATTAAAGTGCAAATTGCTTACACCCTTAAGATGTTATTAGCAATTAATTAAAATGTCCGGTACTGTACAAAGAAAGTTAATAACAGGGTTCTAGAAATCCATTATACAAAACATCTGAATAAAAACTTAGAGCAAATGTTCAAAGTCGTATGGGCATATACTGTTTCTGAATCTTTATTAGTTTTAAAAAGAAGTTGGTTACAGCAAAACAACTTTTTGTGGAGGCTAGTTGTTGCAAAACCAATAATGTTTGTCTAGCCCTAGATAGTCACAAATCATGCCATTTAGGAAAAAAATATAATTTGTGTAAAGTGCAAAGTGCTCTGAATATTGCAGTTGTCACAGGGTCATTCAGGGTGGCTCTCGAACCGAGTAGCACAGTTAGGAAAGGCAACCAAACAATGGACAATGTTTAATCTAAATCATGCCAAATGGAATGTATGCTGGCAGCTTTTAACCCCTTAAAGTTGCTTTAGATCCCTCCAAGTGCTCTATTACTGATCGTGTGCACTTTCCTGTTTTCGCCATGGTACACCTTTAAGCTGGTGTGCCGGGTACAAACGGGGAAAGTGTGCACTGTTATGTAGAATGCGCTGCCTTCAGGGTAGCCACAACCTTGCACTGCTCCCAGGGCAGCTCTTTAAAAGCTACACAGTGTTTCTCTGTGCAGGCTTCATCCCGTCTGCACTTTTAAGAAGGACAAGATATCCCCTTGCCGGCTGGTGCAGAGAGTCACTATACCCAACTTCAAGGGGATGTCTGGGAGATCCCTAGGACCCTTTTTTATCCCTCCAGAGGCTGCCTTTAGGAGATGCATTGAAAATGTGCCACCTTTTTGTGATGCAATTTCAGTGCATCCCCTAAAGGCATGTTTACCCCTGCGGCCATATCAGTAGTATAGTCTGGGTGTAGAGACAAAGAGATTCCCTCATTTGCATGAGACCAGATTCTTATGCAAATGAGGGAGCCCCCTCCAATGATAGATCTGGTGCTGCATAGGTATCAGTATTACGGATGGAGTCGCGCAAGGATATGCGGCCCCTTCTGTAATACGAAAGTGCTCCAAGGTGGCGCAAATTGTGCCTAAATGCTCGTTGCACCCCTGTGTCACTTCTGTAATACAGCACCAGGTAAATAAATACATGTGATATAGAATTGAAGATTTACGTAATTTTTGTGTTAATCCGACTTCTTCCAAATTAGAAAAATGTAATTGCTTCACCATAACTTTACTTGTAAGGCCAGCTTTTTCTGGAATAATGACTGGAAGATGTGTTTTATATGTGCTAAGCAATGTATCTACAGTGCCTTACACAGGTTTAGACAGTCTCTTCTGATGTGTTGAGTGAAAATGAGCTCTTGGCTCTGCCCCACAGAGAACCACAATAAGAGGGTGTGGTTTTTTATGTAGTCTGTCACATAGGAAAAATCTAACTGAGAGTGACATAAAAAGTTAAGGCAACTCTGAGGAACTGATAACAGTCTACGTAAAAACACGTCCTCAGTTTTCTGCAATTAATCCAGCCTTCGTTGCCTCACTGGCCAAGACCATAGGTAATAATATTTGTGAAAAACAAGGACCCCCTGAACCATAAATACAATGATTCCTAGGACAGGGATAAACTGCTTGAGAGGTATCGTTCCTAGGCAATCTAGAATACTAAGTCAAGATCAATAATAAAATACAACAGTAGGCTATATGTAAAGAATGTAAAGAGGCACAACGTGCAAAGTGAATTCTGATTTAATAAATTGTTTAAAAAATTCCCTTAATAGGAATTACATAACACATTATAATGATTCAGTATGTATACACAGTTATAAATTCTCTTTAGGTACAATCTTAAAAAACAACCATAAAAAAGGTGGCAATAATTGTATCTCGACGCGCGTTTCGGCGTACAACACACCTTCTTCAGGAAGTAGCCACAATGTATTCTAAAAATCCGTATGTAGGAATTCTTAAGGAATTATATGGATATAATCCTATGGCCAGAACGATGAGCGGCCAGAACGTGCTATCCACCGGTCACTTTAATCAAAAAACCGTTTGATCGTGTAGAAAAATTGATAATGAGTGAATTTCGATGTTTTCTTTACAAGGCAGAACGAATAATGCCTGGATGTGTAGAAATAAATTCGTAAATGTTTTATAAACGATGGGGGCTGTTGAAGTTAAAAACCACAATGGATCCCATAAGTGAAACTATATTATGCAGCCTCTTGTAATAAATGATTCTGCTTTAAACGTTATCACCAAACGCTGCTCCACGTGCATAAGTACAATGCCGGGCAGTTTAACTGGTTAAAAAGTATAGCGTCTTTTGAATGACCTCGCAATCTGATAAATCTGCTGATGAACGTTATGGTGCCTGGCAAAGAATGGGGGCCGGCGTTTTTCGGCGTTTTACAATAGGCAGGCTTTCACTCTTTATACAATGAGTAATTCTTTAATATGTTTATGCCAAAGTTTATGTTTAAATCTACAACTTGCCTCAATAGATCTGGTAAACTTCTGGGATCCCATATTAATTAAATGGGCCCAACTAAGAGAGGCATAAAGAAAACACCTACATATGTAATAGTCTGTTCCGGCACACTATAACATTCTCAATTACATGTACACGCTTTTTTGTGCTCTTCAGCCCACAAACCATAGTGAATGTTTTAGGTAAATTAGTATTAAGATTCAGATTATTCATAAAATCAGTAACATTATTTAATAGGCCCTTAAGTCCATTTGCCATTCAGGCCAGCAGAACAGCATACTCTGCATAAAACAGCACTGGGATTAGGTGCTTAACCAAGCGGGGTATGTCTTTGCCATGCTTGACTAGATAATATGCCAACTCAATAATGTATAATGTACATAAAAAGGTGCCAGGATGCAACCTTAGCGAACCTCTCTGACAGACTTAATAGGGTCAGTGCATTCCCTTCCAGGGCTAAAGCGTACCCTTACCGAAGCATCCCTATGTAGCTCTTTGAGAAGACTCACCAAAGACTTTTCCGTCCCATTCCTGGACATAATGAACCAACATTTTCAATGTTTTAACCATATCAAAGGCGCTGGTCAAGTCCATAAATGCCAGATGTGAGGCCGCACCTTCAGGTTTGGTGTATTTTGCAATGATTAAATACATATTTGGGGATTGTTCCACAGGTCCTAAACCATGCTGAAAGCCATAATAAACATCAGAGACACGTGTAGCCTCCAGCTATTTAGACGGCAAAGGATGCTTAGGGGCAGCCCTCAGTACATTAGTTAATAATGGTCTACATTATGTTTAATAGGGAAATGAGTGTTTCCAACACTTTTTATGTGACCCACAGGAGTGAGAGTCTCATGACTACTTGGCGATGGGCCTTGTTTCCAGTTTTTTGTGGGGATACTTGATCAGGAATGTGACATATATCTCACCTTCAATGTTACAATGCCATTATTGCGTTTGTCACTTCTAAAAGATCAGATGAGATATCCTTCATGCTTTCAATGGGTAGTCACATCTTCTGGAAATAATCAATTAATATTTAGGGACTGATATATTGTTTGGCAGATGGATTACTCCATCACAAAAGTTATTTTGCAAGTGTCTCCATCATATTTCAAGTGAGTTATATCCGATGACATCTGTAATAAGGTAGCTGTGTCCGTCATGTTTTGCACTCGTCCATTAAACCTTGAATTTGTTCCTTTATTTTTTAAAACAGGCTTGTTATGTATGCTTCACAAACATGTTACAACATATGTACATGCCCATACATGTTTGATGCATCGATCCAGGCACACGTTTTTGAAAGCAGTGTTAGATAAAACACTGAAACCCTTGTGGAGGCACACACGACTTGTTTTGAAGACTTTTACATAATTGATCAGTGGCAAATGTAATTATTCTTTCAAATAAGAGTCTATTGTATCCTATGGCACTTGTAACAGAAAATTCTATATATCATTGAAGTTTGTAACGTAATATTCCAACCTGAAATCTGAAAGAAGGGTTTAAAGCAAGACACATATTTTTTTCACATGAATACATTTAGCTACGTGGCCTTCAGCTCATATCCAAGTAGGTGTTAGTCACTGGCAGAATGTGGTGCATCACGGAGGTCAGCAACTACCACAACGACTTTTTCTTCTGAGAGGATTTTCAAGTTTGTTTAGAGCAATATAGGTGGGTCCACCACTGAAGATCCTCACAACTTTTCCAGCTGTAGATGCTGCGGTGCCTGAAGACCCTTGTTGGCACACGTCTCACATTTGCCCACCAGATCTTATTTTTTTTATGGGGGCTGACCTACACATAGGGAGATAGGAAAACAAAATAAAATACTATTGATAACCACGTTAAGAAAAACACCGCAATTTGTATAACATCATTATGTAGATAGGATCAGAATTTTATTTACAAAAATATACCAATTCGATTTAATGGCATGGATTTCCAGATCCTCCAGAGGCCATCCCCAGCAACCTTCTCAAACGAGGGGATTCTACATATGTAACCACCTTTCACAGAGATAAAATATTAAATATAGTTGGGCCACCCTTTTTTGCTCTTCTTTAAATGGTACGGGAGAAAATGCTCCATTAGCAGAGGGTTGTGACATTGTGGGTTTGAGATCACCAAGAGAAGGTCAGGAAACAACTCATCATAGAAATGTACAACACCCAAATAAGCCCAGAATAGCGGCAAATGATTAATCAATCAGAGTACCATACTTCGAAGAAAGAATACATTTTGGTTGGATGTAAAGCGGCATTGGAACCCCTTCAAAAAGTCTGCAACATCGTCTCCAACACAGTGTGGACCTCCAGGAGATGGACAGACCCAATTAAGTCATTAATCACAAATAAGGGGAGAGGGTCAACCGTATCTACAACTCTACCACCCAGAACCCCCTAAATCATGTTCATACACACAAGAAGGGGTGGAGAGACTCAAAAACACGTATAACACCACAAAACAGAAAAAATACAGCTGTTTTGGAAATACTGCCCTCACTCACACACCGAAGTGTGTGACATGCTTCATCATCGGGTCTGCTTACAGGTCCAATTGTAGCGCAAAATCAATTTTTCCTTCTAGCGGTGCATTATAATCACATGCATAGACTGCATCTGCATATATTTATTTTTGTATTTTTTTTAAATTTCAAAAACCTTTATTGACAAATTCCAAATAGTCAAAATACACTTCTGCATTAGATCAAAGCATCGTACACAGCAAGTTATTAGCTGAATATCATAGATGTAAGGACAATACCATCATTCAAGGATAAACTTCTGTGGGGCACTGCCATGGCACCATAAACAACACATTGCAAAGGAGGTGGGACATCACTGTAGGGATAGGAGTAAACATGAATGGAAGGGGAGACAGAGGTATAGAGGGAGGCAGTTAGTGACCAGCACCGGCGGCTGCCATGGGCGGAGTGCCAGCGGGGAGCGCGGGAGAGGCAGGAGGGATCAAATGTGGTGGGGAGTGAAGATATGTCACAAAGGGCCCCCATATGTCAATCGGGCGAGATCGCGCAGGAAGTTAGTCCCAGAATTCAGATAGCAAGGTCTGGCATCTCGAGGCATCTTCAAGCCAGTGAGTGAACTAGGGCGCCGGTCTGCGACCCCAGCACATGGCCACCCTACGCCTAGCCAGAACAAGCCGCATTGCGATCAAACGGCGAGAAGAGTCCGGGCAAAATTTAACGAATCCCAGCAAACACAATGGTGAGTCGGGCTGAACCGTCGTGGAAATAATCTCGGAGATAGCGGCGCATACCACCAGCCACAAATCTGAGACCTAGGGCCACGCTAGATGAGCAAAAATCCGCGGCAGGGGCAGCGCAACGAATGTAGCTATCGTTGGGTATAAGTCCCAGTTTGTGGAGGTGAGCGGGAGTGCGATATAGTCTATGTAAATATTTGAAATGTATAAGAAGAAGCCGGTAGTTGGGTTACAGTTTCTTCATCTGGTTGCAGCAATAAAGCCAGTCAGCCTTAGTGATGTCCATGCCCAAATACTCGCCCCATGCCAGGCGAGCACGATCCGTGGAGATGGAGGTGGATGAGAGCGTGAGGGAATATAATTTGGTGACTATTTTGCGACGAGTGGGGGATGTATATATAAAGTCGAGAACAGGCATCCACGGCGGAGGCTGGGGGAACGTTGGATGTACCTTTCTGCAGATAGCTCGCAACTGATAAAATAGTAAAGTGTCCAACAGTCCAGAAGAGGAGGGGAGAGATAGAAGGTGTCCCCGCGATAAATATCCGCTAATGTCCTCAGACCCAAGCGGGAGGCATGTTTAGGCTTTCCGGTTGGTTGGAGAGGGGGAAAAGCAAGATGCTGTGAAATCAGCATAGCTCTAGCCAACAATATCGGGGCGATGGAGAGTTGGCGCAATCTGGACCTGGCCCAGTGCTGGGTCTCGACCGTGTTCCCCTCAGCACACAGGCGACTCGCCGGGGCAAACAGGGCAGTAGTCAGCGGCCAGGGAGCTGCGATGTCCGCCTCCACCGCGACATGTGGTTGATAAGTGGTGGGGTGAATCCAGAAATGTAAGAAGCTGGCCTGGGCACTTAAGGCGTAAATCTTAAAATTGGGAGCGCCCATACCTCCCACTGACAATCGGAGAGTAAGGATATCATACGCAATCCTGGGCTGTTTGCCAGCCCAGACCAGAGAAATGATCAAGGAGCGAATTTAAAAAAAAAATGGGCGGTGAGGAGGATAGAGATATTTAAAAAGAGGTAGAGGAATTTCGGGAGGACCACCATCTTGGCAATGGCTATGCATCCAGCAAGGGACAGTGGGAGCCAGTTCCAATGCGGTATTTTAGACTCCAGCCAGTCCACCGCACGCCCAAAGTTGGCCCTCCAGAGATCGTCCAAGTCCCTACTCAACAAGATACCTAGGTAGCGGGTGGGGCCAGAGGCCCAAATGAAGGGAAAATCCGGCATGAATGGTTTGGTGGCATCCGCCAGCGGGAGCAACACTGACTTGCTCCAGTTAACCTGTATGCTGGACAATCCACCTAATCGTATTATCTCACGGACAAGATACTCCTCTCAGTATGGTGTTGCCGGAGTCTAGTGAAAGTGGACAGCCTTGCCGAGTGCCGCGCTCAATTAAACTAGGATCCAATACCTGACCGTTGATATGGAGCCGAGCCGAAGGGCAAGTATAGAGAGGAGAGATCTTTCGTATGAAAATATTGCTAAAGCCAAGGCGTGGTAGAAGAAAAAATAGAAAGGGCCATTCAATCGTATCATACACCTTAGTGGCGTGGAGTAGCGTGGCCACATCGGGGATATCGGGGTTGATTTGGTGAAGAACCGAAAAGATAGTCCTGAGTTTATGCGAGGTGGCCCTGCCAGGGATGAAACCAGACTGGTCAGGGAGATCAATGAGGGGCATGAGGAGAAAGAGGCGGGAGGCCAGCAATTTTGCAAAGATTTTGTTGTCAATATTAATGAGGGAGAGGGGGCGATAGGAATCGCGGCAATCAGCTGGCTTGTCCGGCTTGAGCAGTAGCATTAGCATCGCCTTGCAGAGGGACTGCAGGAAGAGGCCACTGTCAAATGAATCATTGTACATGGCAGCCAGATGTGGTTCCAAGAGCGATGTGAAAGTCATATAAAAGGAGGCAGGAAGACCATCCAGACCGGGGGCCTTATCATTAGGTAAGCTTTTATTAGCCGCAAGTATTTCTTCCCTGGTAAAGGGCTTGTCTAGGAATTTCCGATGATAATCTTCCAACCAGACCAACGCAATGGTTTTGAAATATTGCTCAAAGGCCTCACGCGAGGGGTGGAGCCGGCGGTGTAAAGGTGTGCACAAAGAACACACAACACACCCAATGAGGCTGGGTAAACACCAAGCACCAGGTCTCAACCCCTGGGCCAATGATGGCGGAGCTGGGCAGGAGGTCGAGGAGGGAGATTAGTGGCTGAGGGCACACAGCTTGCGGTGCGGGGTCGGGGCAGGACGGTGAATCCTCCTTCATCAAGGCAAATCAGGAGTGGAGAGGTGGTGAGGAAGAAGCAGCCAATGTAGACATCCAATGCGCAGGCTGGCCGACCAGGGGCCCGAGCGCAGCGAACTCCCACCGGACCCCTGGGCTATGGCAGGACAGGCCAGTGAAGGAGAACAGTCCCTGGGGCAAAAAAACAACAGCAAGTTGGGCCCGAGGCCTGCGCGACCCAACAACGCCGATCGCCTGCACCAGAGGCATGGAGGTGGGGGCGAGGCAGTCCGCGGGGAAAAACTGCGGGATATGCGTGCGAAGAAGAGGCCTCCCGCACAGCCCCTAGTCAGGAAATTTTTCCTCTTTTTCCTTTTTTTTTTACATTGTAAACCACAATTTTGTGACACTGAGTGCACTAGGGGGTATAGAAATGCAATTGTCAGCAACGTTTATAAGAATCGTGGGGTTTGACATGACACTGGTGTGCCGATGTCCCGTCAAAGTTAAACCCATCTGTGCCCATCTGCATGCGTTCCATGGTCATTGACAGCTATGCTGCCCATTTGGAACAGAAACCAGATAAAAACAACCAGTTTATTTCCTGGAGAAATTAAAATAATTATGAGCATCTTTGTAATTATCAGTTACAGCTGCAATCTATCTTTGGGCCATTTTGTTACATAAAATGTAATGGACAAGTCACAGCTGAAAGTACATTGAGTAAGGACTCTCATATGGATTTACATGGGAGTAAAGTTACTGATGTTTCCACTTGGCCTCTGCGCACTGTTGCCTAAATCAAAGATTGATCAAAATCTAAAAATAAATACTGCTCCTACAATTTGTTGCTATTACAATTATCTGTATTTTCCACAACAGAATGTTCACATCATCAAAACATTTACATTTTGGTTTGTTTACATCACAGATCACTTCTTTCCGGGCATAGATTACATATGTATCAAAGTGAAAGCATTTTTTTGCAGAAGCACCCAATGCTTTCAGGCCCCATCGGCCCTTCTTCAGGGGTTAATCTGTAAACAAAAAATTAATAAAACATACTCTCATATTCGTAGAACCCATGTTTAGATGGAGCAGTCAATGATGGTGTACATGGAACATTATTAGTTACATTAGATGCACTCTGCTAATTTTACCCAACACATAACGATAAAGTTCTAAAAAGAGATCTGTTTTTGGGTAGTAAAAAGGGTAAAAAACTAGAAAATCAGAAAACAAAGAAAGCGCTTATAACTGAGATACACGTGTTAAAACACAGCGCTACCACTACGTCACACCAAAGTGTAAAAAGTGCACCTACCATTGACCCGTATTCTTGTGATTGGAGTGCACAGAAGATAAAAAGAAGCACAAGCTTATTCTTGAATCACTCTGATAGTATATACCGATTGATGAGAAAATCTGTAAATGAGACACAAGCAATTCTTAATTCACAAGTCGCGATACCTACATGATCTAACTCGTCGTTGGACCTTTACATCCAATGGACCTTTCAATACTCCTAAACGGTCTTACAAAGGTATACTGACCGTTCAAATCGGGTGAAACCGAGACGATAATCGACTCCCGTCAGACTTCTTCTCCACGCTCGTTACCAGGAACGCGACGCATGCGTGTTAGACTCTACATGACGCCTCTTATTTACAAACCTATTGAGATCGACGATGGACTATGTTACTCTGTGCTCCTACTCCATCGTCATTACAGACTGCAAAATCACCTATTCTGCTCGTATATTCAACCGGAAATAGTACCAGAAGTGTGTTCAGAATAACGCGAAATATACATATCCTTAAATATATATATCCATGCCATCTAGTGATATAAATTTTTCCCTGAAACTTAACATAAGAACACAACTTCTATCGCCCTTTTTCTGTGATATAATAGTGGAGTTAACGCAAAGATTAAAAAAGAAATGTGAAAAAAATGTGGAGAAAATATTTTTGAACATAGAATCTCCTACAAATCTCTGTGATACATGTCTGGGCATAGGCATTGTTACAATGAAATAATGATGATCAAAGTCCTATGTACATACTAACTAATGCTCCACTATATGAATAAAGGCAATGACCTGTCCTGCCATCCATCTAGGCTGCCTATAGGAAACATCCTAAATCTATTTTATCATTGATCCCTTTGGGTTCTTGAGTGTTTAAACGTCTAATCCAATAGAACTCTCTCTGAAGTACAGTTTTAGTTAAATCTCTGCCAGGTGCGGGTTTCACTATCTCTATCACCTGAAATTTCAGCTGGGTTATAGAATGGCGATTTTTAGTCCAATGGACTGCTAAGCTGCTGTGGATGTTGTTATTTTGAATTGTGCTTTTGTGTTCTGAAATTCGAGTTTTAATTTTGCCTTCTGTTTTGCCTATGTACAGTAGGCCGCAAGGACACTTAATGCCATAAATCAGGTTTGAGGAGTTGCAGTCAGCATTATGCTTTATCTTGATTGTCTCCCCTGTTTGGGGATGCTGTATACTTTCGCTACAGATTACATTATTGCAGTGGATACAGCTATGGCACCTTTGTTTGCCTTTGTAATTCACCTTTGCTTCATCTGGTTCAGGTTTTAAAATTTCCTTAATGTTCCGAGTTCTTCTGTAACACAGAAAAGCGGCAATAGGAGTTTCGTTCTTATGTTAAGTTTCACGGAAAAATTAATATCACTAGATGGCATGGATATATCTTTTGAAGGATATGTATATTTCGAGTTATTGTGAACACGCTTCTGGTACTATTTCCGGTTGAATATACGAGCGGAAGAGGTGATTTTGCCAGTCTGTAATGATGATGGAGTAGGAGCACAGAGTAACATAGTCCATTGTCGATCTCAGTAGGTTTGTAAATAGGAGGCGTCATGTAGAGTCTAATGCGCATGCGTTGCGTTCCGGGTAACGAGCGTGGAGAAGAAGTCCGACGGGAGTTGATTATTGTCTCGGTTTCACCCGATTTGAATGGTTAGTATACCTTTGTAAGACCGTTTAGGAGTATTGAAAGGTCCAACTACGGGTTTCTTAATTGCATTCTCTTGCATTTTTTCTGACATGTTTTTGCCGAGAGAGAACGTTGGTTAAAGTAATATAACAGGCAGTCACCTGAATCTTGTGGCTTGATTATCAGGTCAGTGGAGAGGTTTTTGCAAATAGGCATGATTTAGAACATGTAGGTATCGCGACTTGTGAATTAAGAATTGCTTGCGTCTCATTTACAGATTTCCTCATCGATCTGTATATACTATCAGAGTGATTCAAGAGTAAGCTTGTGCTTCTTTTTATCTTATGCGCACTTCAATCAAAAGCATACGGGTTAATGCTATGTGCACTTTTGACACTTTGGTGTGACGTAGTGGTAGCGATGTGTTTTAACAGGTGTATCTAACAGATCTCTTTTTAGAACTTTATCGTTATGTTTTGGGTATAATTAGCAGAGTGCATCTAATGTAACTAATAATGTTCCATGTACACCATCATTGACTGCTCCACCTAAACATGGGTTCTACGAATATGAGAGCATGTTTTATTTATTTTTTGTTTACAGATTAAGCCCTTAAGAAGGGCCAATGGGGCCTGACATGCATTGGACGGTTCTGCAATAAAATGCTTTCACTTTGATACATATGTAATCTATGCCCGGAAAGAATTTATTTTTGATGTATACAAACCAAAACGGTCTGTTGTGGAAAATACAGATAATTGTAATAGCAACAAATTGTAGTATTAGTATTTGTTTTAAGATGTTGATCAATCTTTGATTTAGGCAACAGTGCGCAGAGGCCAAGTGGAAACACTTGAAACCCCTTTGATTCAGTACAGGCACACAGGGACAGTGTGCATGCCTCAGCAGCACGCCTGGTAAATGTTAGTAAACTGATTAGGATTATCACTAAAGGGAGTGCTCCTTTCTAATTATTTTTACAGTAAAGTTACTAAACCACAAAATCATAGATTAATTGGGTGTCTTGTAAATTCAGGATCACTTGTTAAATAAGCTCATTATATTGCTGATCTCTTATCAGACATTAATATGTATATCATGTGTGTCACAGAAATCTGCTTTAACGAAACTTCAGACCTGGATATTTCCATTGTAGTTCCACATGGGTATGTGATTACCCACCTGGGTAGAACTGGTTAAAAAGGGGCCTGACTATCATTTTCAGAGACTTTTTAATGCTATACCTTCATATAGAGAGGGTTATTGGATGCAGAAGGTTTGGATTTTAATATCGAAACCTCGCAACAAGATTCATTTTCAGTAGCTCTAATCTACAGGGCTCCTGCAGAAGCCACTGGTTTTATTAACTTATTTAGAGAGGCTATTGTGTACCATTATAGTCAGTATAGAAAATGTTACAGTTTTAGGTGATTTTAATCTTCATATTGGTGATGAGAAAGATACAAATGTTTAGTCATTATTGAACATGTTTTCTGCCCTTAATCTAAAATAACTAGTCCTTTCTCTTACACATTCAGCGGCCCCATAATTTAGATTTGATCTCAGTTAATCATCAGGCATGTAGAATAGATCACATATCAGAATTGACTTGTTCATACCATTTAGCAATAACCTTTGGATGGGACGATGTGAAACCTAATAGTCAGACAGCTTCACATAGGAGTTATCTATGTTGGAAATGGGACAACATTAAAGTATCAAGACCTACTATTTTAGAGAGCCGATACGAATTATGGTAGCCTGTGGCTAGATGAGACAATGTTATGTTATGTTAAGGAATATTTGCTATAGTGCACGACTTGTCCCTGAAAGGTCATCTCAGCGCTGAGGTGGCAGAAAAGTTTAAAGCAAGCATTCAAAACAGTCAGGTTTTAACCTGTTTTTTGAAACCTAAAAAGTCAGTATAAGCCCTGATGACAAATGGGAGTTTATTCCAGGGGTGTGGGGCCGGATAAGTAAAGGCTTGTCCTCCGAATTTGGATGTGTGGATATGTCAATGGCAGACAAGGAGCTGGTTCCTAGATCATAAATTTCTGTCTGGACAATGGGATGCCAGTGTGTCCTGAAAGTATTTGGGCTCCTTAGCTGCCAGAGCTTTACGCGTCAAACAGAGGAGTTTGAAAATTGCTCTCTTCTTTATGGGAAGCCAATGTAAGGCTCTAAGGAAAGTTAGTGCCTATGCAAATCGTGTCAGAGAGTACAATATGTTAAGAAGTGTATACGCTCCTAATTTAGGACAGTATCCTATTCAGAAAAAATGGATCATCTTTCCAATGCAGAAGCTTACAAAATAATTGACAAATGTTGGGTGCCAGTTGTCAAACGCTTCTGGTGTCAACTGGTATGCTAATGCTGTTCTCAATGTACTCTTTCATTTACCACATCTTAGAAATGCAATGGAGCAGAAACAACAGAAGAGATTATGTTCTGCACTATGTGGTTAGCTGCAATGTTTACATAGTGACAGGACAAGACAGTGACAGGAATGTAACATATTGTGCTTTGGGCATTCAAGATTTATATTGGCCATTTTTGGAGTTTTAGAAGAAGAAGAAATAAGTACTGATGACTTATTTGTACTGAGTTACACATGAAACCATGAGTGTGAAGATTTCTCTTTTTCGTCTACCACTCAAATCAATTCTGAGTGATTTCTGTACTTAACACTACCAGATTTCAAAACTGGGTCTTTTGACAGATTGATCAAAAAGGTTGACCTTTATATGATCTGCCCAAATTGTAGATCCAATGTTATGTCTATATTGCATACACAGAGAAGTGGGAAATACATTATATTAATGCAACAACAATGCAGAGCAGATGGATCTGAATTGGAAACTGAAATAACAAACATCAAAGCTGGACTGTTTTCAATTTCTGGAAGAGCTTATACTACTTTGGCTATCTTCTTTCACGAAGGACTTAATGTAACATCTGGACTCTATAGTGTCTAGTTAAAGAGTGAAACTGAATGGACATAATGCAATGACATCAACCTTAAATCAAACTAAAGCTGCCTTTCAAACTTCCAAATTCTTAACTCTTGTTTCTTCAACAAAAGTTCTAAGGAGGATTTCTGGTAAAAAAGTGGTGTACGGTATTTCTACTTTGTGGATCGTCAGTTTTAAGACATCATTGGCCTATTTAGGGACAAGGTTTTCCAAAGGATCTCCAAAATTCATGTGTGCTTTATATCTATTAGTAGTATTGTACCAGTTATAATAATAAAACAGTTATTTTTAACATATGTTTGTTTACTATAGTTCACTAACTATAGGTTAAACAATTGATTAAATAATTACGTTGAGTGAAATCATAGTGTCACTTATGTGTAGTGATATACTCTGCCCATTTGAGGTTTGTTTCTACAATCTACGCAATTGTTTATTCCCCACTGCTCAAGGATACATCTTTATATAGTACACTGTTTATGTCGTATAAATATAAAAGCTGAGAACAAAAAAAGGGAAAATGAAATGTTTTAATATAACATGATATACTATTACAGCATAAGCAATGTGTACTGTATTGCTCCTGGAATTTGTAAATATATTACAAACATAGTTATGTGTGTTTTCCTTTTTAAACAGTGGTTGGAGTTATATGCCTTTAGATGTGTCAACATACTTGTAGAGCCACACAAATATTTCTAAGACGTACTCCTGGAGAGGGTCTCGATAGAGAAAAGAGCACCTCACATGCTTTGCCCCCTCTTTCTTTTGCCTGGAGGGAATGGTGAAAAAACTCCCATGCAATTGATTACCGCTTTACCGGGGGTTACTCCTCTGAAGAACTGTGTTCAACAGGGTGTGGCTACTGATCCTCTGTGCCACCAGATCCAATTTGATTTCCAAATGATTCAAAAAAACACAACATTTGAATTTTTTGAGGAAGAAAAAAGCACTTTCTGAATTGAGAACAGGGTTTTTCGTCTGCAATATTCATGATTGTTTTTTCCCTACTGTTCAAGAATAAATCATTACACAGTACAATATTTATGATGTGCATGCACAAAGCAGAGAAAAGTAATAAAGGTAAAGGAAATGCTTTACTATAATGTGAAATACTACTACTGCATAAACAAGTCTACTGTTGTGTTTATTACGTGAACTAATGTATTGTAGAAAAAAAGGTTTATTGTGGAATTTTATAAAAAGCAATACTAACTTATATTTATGTTCTTTTTATTTTCAAGCAGATGTATAAGATCATCTATTGGAGTAAAGTAATTTCCTAATTACTACTTTCTGTGTGGTTCAACTAACTTCCTATGTCAAGGCACATACAAAGGGAGAGCCTGATACAGCCACTGACCCATTCAGACATACACCTATATAATCACTTGCACACCCAGTCACTTTCCCATGGAACCACTGACATACCTAATCGCTCACCAATGCAATTATAAACACATCAACTCACTCACCCAAACAGTCACACATATACCCAGTTAGTATCCAATACAGCTACACACACAGCTAATCAGTCACCAATACAGCTAGTGACACACACACTCATACAATCAGGAAACAGGCACTCACTCAAACACCCATACAGGCACTCACACACCCACTTACTTATGCATGCAGACAATCTCATACCCATTCACTCACCCATACAGGCCCTCTGCCTCCACTGAGTCACCTATACAATCACTAACATACCCAGTCACACTCCCATATAACCAATGAAACACCTCATCACTTACCCATACAGCTACTAACACACCCACTCACTCATTCATGCAGCTAATAATATATCACACATACAATCAATAACACACACATGCACCCTCCCATGTAATCACTGACACACCCAATCACTCACCCATACAGACATTCAAACACCCATATACTCACTCATGCCCTGTTTTATTCACTGGTTACATCCACTCACACGCCCACTCACTTGTCTATACAAACACTCACATACTCATTCACATGCCCATAAAGCTACTCACACACATATTAAGATACTCATACATCCACCTACATACCCTATCACCCATACAGCCACTCATGCATCTACTCACACATGCACCTATTCACACACCCATACACTCACTCACTCATGTACCGACTCACCCATATAAACTCCCACACAAACACACATCCAGTTATTCACTCATGCACCCACTCACTAATGCAGAAACTCGTCCTCTTTCTTTTACGCACACACATACAGTTTACCTATTTTTAACCAGGAGAGGTGGTTCTAACAAGAACCTTTGTTTTATTGTGACTTTGTGGAACTTTGTTTTACCATATTGTATTGGTTTTTTTTTACAACAAAGGGCAACTGGAAATAGTATTAACTGAATAAACTCAAAACTGGGTATATAAGTGTCATTCTATAAAAAATAGAGAAATAAAATAACACTTGTGGTGTTTTGTAGCCTCCAGAAGTTTAGCAACTGATTGTTCCCCTACAGTGAGGACTTTTTTGCAGTCCAAAACAAATGCCCTGCTTCTCAGCAGCTCCAGGGACTTCTCAGGGAAATGTTGCTCAACCTCGGTTGGTATAGGGTCCCCTGGTGCAATGAGTGTTGCACATGGGGTTAATACTTCTGCTGTACTGTGCTCCCTCTGGGCTCTGGTCAAGTGCTTGGAATCATATGTCTTCACATGGGTCAGCATAACTTGTGTGAGACACAAATATGTATTTGATATACCCCTGGAGAGGGTCTTCTCAAACAAAGAGAACTTCACATGCTTTGCCACCGTTTTCCTTTTCCTGGAGGGGATGGTGAAAAATTCTCACTTGAAGGATTGGAGCTTTACTAGGGGTTCCTCCTCTGGTAAATTCTCCTCCACTGGGTGTGGCCCCTGTTCTCTGCAGTCAACTGATGACATTTTATTTTCAAAATGAAAGCCAAAAAACTCCAAAATGGTTTTCCAATATTTGAAAACTGCATGTGCTTGTATATGAACCCCCAATCTGAGCACTGGAAGTGTAAAGAAAAGAAAACTGGGTCAGGACTTAATTTCTAGAATAATAAAAAGTGTCCAATTAATTCCCTTTCTTGTTTAGTTATGTGATATTCACGAATCATTTGCAAAAACAGGAAAGAAAATAAAGCAGTGTTGAACCATAATATTACTTCTAAAAATCTCACTTCATATGTTATATTATTAAACTACTGACCCCTAACATTCATTACAATATGTGTATATATGTTTTTTACACTTTCTAAAAATCATGCCGATTTTGCCAAGCACCGCAGTACCGGAATATACATATCAGAGCTTCTTGTGATAAATCCACAAATATTTTTAAAAAATTAGAAAAAAAAGAAAAGCCTTCTAGGCACATTTGTTCATGCCAAGGTGGAATATTTCAGTAAAGTTTAACTAATTCTAACTTATGGGGCTTGTTGGTGGCAAAGTAAGTGTGTTTTATGCAATTCCACATTCACAAATGATTCCAAATTGTAGGATCAATGTGAATTCATCATTAATCATCAGAGTGCTTATTGTAGTGACTGTGATAAGTACATTGTTTTGTGTCCTCTTATGCTGAGAGGAGAAAAACTGGTTCACTTTTAATATTGTTATAACTATTTAAATATTGAAAAAAAACAGAAGGCAACAGTCGTGCTGGCCTCGGAAACGGGTTCATATGATCTATGTTTAGCATACAGCTTACTACATCTAAAATATAATATATTGAGGTAAAGGATTAGTAACACCATCACTGACATTCACTTGAATAACCATGATCCCTCTTGAGTGAAGATGGAGGGTTACACTTTGATTTAATTTGCACAACACTAAGCACTGTCCTTCAACTCCAAAAAACAGGTGGTGAAGCACTGATAACACCCGTTGTTTGTTGTCAATGATGACAATTAGATGTCTTATCTGGTCAATTTTGTATCAAACCGCCATCCGCACCGCGTTGCCATTACTACCGTGAAGCTCAAGCCATCTAGAAACATTGAACAAGTTGTGATTTTAGGATTCAGATTTCCACTTGCACCATTTTGCTATGACTACCAGTAATCTCTGGTATGATGGCTTTTACGTCATCCAGAGTCATTGAGCAGGCGACTCACAGCACAATCACTGACAGAGGCATGCGCGCTTACATAGCAGGCATTCATTTTTTAATCCACACTCTGCCAGCTCACATCTGTTCATTAGACTTGGGACATGCCACAGAGACATTCTGATGTTTCAGTACCACCTTTGAAGGTAGGCTGTACAAAGCGTTTTTTAAACAGAATTAATTTTCTAAAACTAATTTTCCATCTATAATTTATTTAATCTCATGGTCAGTTACAATCTGTGTTTTTGTACTGAATAGAAGTAATTTGAACACTGAGATACAGGAAGCATTATCGGCTCCTGCTGTACAGGACACACTATCAGCTCCTGTTACCCAACGTCAGCACAGATGAAAGAACAAGTTGTGTGGGGTCCTTCCGAATTGATATAGGCTAATGGACAAATAAAGTAGGACTGCTCCCTGTGTAAGCACATTTTATGTCTGTAAATGGTACTGGATATGTAGGTCTACTATTGAGCCCGAAATCCCTTTCCTTTTTTTCAACAGAATCTATTTGATTTTACTATTCAGGAAGCACCACCTGGCTCGTGTGCACAGTCTCAAGCACACTGAATGGTTTTAACCTTGGGGATGCCTCCATGATATGCACTATTTGAAGGTAGAGATATTGACGGTCTGAGCACCATATGCTCTCTTTTTCCATCATGGTTTAGATCTCTGACACATAGCCAATACTAAATACAGCCAGTTATTGAGAGTTGTGAGATTGTGTGATCCCTCCTTCCCTATAACAACTAAGAAGCCTTTGTAACAGGTGAGAGTGGCATGTATAACTCCACCAGGTGTTTTTACGCACATTGTGCTCACTACCACACTGGCACCCAGTATTCCTTATTATACAGGGTGTTCAGTAATATGTCCATAGTCCTGAAGAAGACCATGGGTGATCTGTAAAAACACTCTGCATTGGCGGTCGAAACATCGACATAAAGAATAGGTGTTCCGTACTAGTATCTGAGATATCCACGCTTAAGAATAAGGGCGTATTGTTGAATATGTAAAATAAGGATATACGGATGCCCAAACAAGTTATTTTCTATGCATGATCATATTGTCAATTGTCTTGTCTTTTGGATTGTGTTCTATGTAATGTATTTTATATAGCACTTATGTCAGCCAGTCAGTCAGTCACAAATACTTTATTCGACAGCAATAAAAGCATACAATATTATAGAAATACACATTCCATCAAAATACATTATGAAAAAAATCATCCTGCATTACAATTACAATATTCATGTTAAAAAACCTTTAAAGGCTATGTCATATAAAGTGCACCTGTCCTAGAATAGTAAACCAAGTCCGTGGGTAATATCACATTTAAAAACACAAGGTATTAGTTAAAAAAATATATTTGAACCAGCTAGTAACACAGGACTGCTATTGCAATGATATTGTAGACCTATGTCTAATGACCCGACTAAAAAGCTTGCGACCCCAAAACAAACCATAAGTGAGGCTAGCATTTGTAGATAGAGCAAGACTGGCCTCACTTGGGTAAACTGACAGTCTCTAAGTAAAGGAAGAGTGTGCTGCCTGCGCAAAGAATCATAATACGCGCAGAAGAACATTAGGTGCAAAGTATCCTGTTCCGAGAAGTTATCACAAAGGCAGGGTTTTAGTGATTCCGGTTTTGAGTATCCTCTCGGAAATGCCAGCATCCAGGGAACCATATTTAAGTGAAATATTGCCAAAACAAAACAATGGTATGGTTTGTTGAAATAAGAAAGATATGGTTGTAGCTGTGGGCCTAGGCTCAATTTAACAATTCTTCTCACTGAGGGTTTAGCTAACTCAACCTCCTCCCTGAGGCATTTCCGCCTATCCATAAACTGCCGTTAAAAATCTGTAATCACGGTCTCGCCCAAGGGCCTCAGCGTCAAAAACAATTCTGGACAGCGAAGACATCTTGTCAGGTGTGTGCTCAAAGTGGTTTGACACCTGTAAATCGTCTTCCTCCTCCAACATTGTGGGACAGTTAAGACACATTTTCGAGTATTAAAATCCCCCAGAATTAGCATATCATAATAAGCTTGACTGCTTTCCCCGTCATTTTGTACTAGGTCTTCTAAGGCCAAAAGGTGTTCGGTCTTATGAATCCTGGAAAAGGAATTATACAAATTCACCACTAACAATGTAGCAAGGTTCCTTCCTGACAATTCCACGGCTAAGACATGGGGTGATGGAGAATCAATCAGTTTGGCCCTATAACAGAATTTAAGACTGAACATTAAAAGAAGGCCTCCCTTGACTCTGCCTATATTAGACGGAATTGCGCGTTTGCAAAATGAGGTGAAGCCATCAAGATAAAACAATCATTAGGCTCCCAGGTCTCTTGTAGAGCAATACTATGGTGTTTGGCAAGAAAGTGTACCCATAAATATCACCCTTCTTTGACCGCAACCCAGCTATGTTCCAGACAATACCTTCGTTGTAGCATCATTGGAAATAACTGGAATAGGGGTAGAATTAGGGGGATTTTCCAACAGACGTTGGGATGTGGGGACAACTATTATTGGTTCAATGTGAGCTTTCGATTGTAAATTCTTGACCTGTGTTGTCCCTGCAATCTTAATCAGTCAATCATTTGAATAAAGCCCCGGAGGGTTAGCTAGTGGTAAACACCGATTTGTTAGTGGTGGTGTAGTAATTGAGCTTTTTTCTTGGGTGCATGTAACCAACTTAAACGGCCACTGCCAACCAGGCATCTGACAATCGCGGATTACTAAAGAATGTTTAGAGGGATACAAAGTTTGCAATGGGACTATTTTAGTTTTGGACTTAGTACTATTTTTATGCTGACAATCAACTAATGCTTTGGCTTGCATGGGATGCCTGAAATTGACAATCATGCAGTCGCCCTCAATATTTTTCCTGTCCCATGGACGATTCAACCAATCCTTCTAGCCATAATGATGTCTGGAGAAATATTTAAGCCATTTGTCACATTATTATTGCACCAATGAATGGTCTTATGTATGAAATCCAATGAGGTTTCCTTAGTTCCAGATGTAAGTGGGGGAACCCCCAAAAGCACAGCTACTAAGGGTGCTGAGTGGGGTGGGAGATCAAGTATGCATTTGTTTGCAGACGTTAATAGTTTGTGGTGAACTAAAGTGTGTGTAGATTGCGATTCCTTGTTGACACTTTCCTGTACTTCCTGATGGGCTACCTGGGATGTAGTGACCACCCCTCCTGGAGCACAGTCAGTAATTGTATTACTGAGGTGAGACATACTCGATTGGGCTTGAGTACTGGTTACCTGATGTACTTGGGTGCTGCCAGCCTGGGATGAGTGTGCCAAACTGGTAGGAACTTGACAGGCGCCCCCCTCCCTCCAGCTACTGTATCATGCCCATAACAATTTTGGTGTGTGAAAACAAAGGAGTCAAATTTTCACTTAATGCCTTCTAACTTGGAAATTACCGGTGCTAACAAGGTTTTGGTGATAGTCTCTAGCCTTAAAAAAAGGCTGTCCAGCAGCAGTTCCAAATTTAATTCAGCCTGTGGCGTTGTTGTTTTTGTCTGCGGATACTTTCTCAGAGCTTTGCTTCCGCCAGTTCGTTTTCTCTTTTTCGGGGGGTAATCCAGATCGTTGCCCACTATTAGAGTGGCTACAGGAATACCAGAAAGTGTGTCTGGTTGCCCATTTGGCCTTCCAGTGATAAAATTGAGGGTATAGTATTTTTCTGTTGTGACACTATTACCCTCCTGAATTAAACCACGCCCAGCATTGTCCAGTGATAATTTATCAGTCTCCAGGGAGAGTCTTTTCTCAGTTAGGGCTATCTCCTTTGTTATGGCGTTAGCAGCCCTGGTTAAAAAGGAGTCTATTGTTCCGGTTGGGCCTGTAGCATTTGTCCCTGGGGGTCACCCAACAGCTAATTTCCTTTTGCCCATTTCCTGCTATTCAGGATTCACTTTAACTTGGTACAAACTTGATATATCCCGCAGTACCAGATCTGAACACTCCAACTTAGAAATAGGGATGACAAGAGGCACTTCTTAAACTTAGAGCCCGGGGGTACAGAACGCTAAAAATTAGGTAGTAAAATTGTAACAAAATAATACACAAGTAAAGGTCATGCAGTACCTTGTGAGGTTTAGTCCACTGAGTCGTATCCTGCCAAAACAATGTCCTGGCCACAGGAATCAAGGGACCTGGAACAGCCCAGCCTCTCCCAGCCGCAGACGGATGCAGATGGGCCTGCCCTTGGCCCAGGCACGGCCCAGGCACGCCAGTGCGTACCCCGCGCTGCAGGAGCCCTGCGGTGCCTTTATGTGTCGGCTGGCACCCGTGAGTGATGCAGGAGTGATGCAGTTCCTGCCGCGATGTCGCATGGGCGTTGCAATCCTCCCAGGGATGAAAGGCTGGAGGGCTGTTATGTTATGTTATGTTATGTTATTTAATACTTGTTAAGCGCGCGTACGCCCAAAAAGCTTCTTGGCGCTGAGGAGAGAATCAAAACATAACAAGGCATAAAAAAAATCGCTATTTCAAATAGGCCTGTGTGAAAAGGAAAGTTTTAAATGCCTTTCTAAAGGCGAGAAGATCCCTGCTATGTCGCAGAGTCAAAGGAAGGGAGTTCCACAAGGAAGCGGCTAAAAAATGAAAACTGCTACCTCCCTGTCGTTTCTTTTTGAAACAGGGGACCTCAAGTAGGTCTTTGTGAGCTGATCTCAAACTTCGTGAGGGACTATATCTCCCTATCAGTTGTTTAATAAACATTGGGCCCTTACCCTCCAAGGCCTTGAAAACAATGCAGCCTACCTTGAATGTGGCTCTCTGTGCCACGGGCAACCAGTGCAAGTTCTCTAGTCCTGATCGAATTGATTCCCATTTAGGTACCTTGCAGATTAGTCTGGCAGCTTGATTCTGCAGGTATTGCAATCTTCTGAGTTGACCAATAGGTGAACCCAGATAGAGGCCATTTGAGAAATCAATATGAGAGAGAACTAAAGCACTGACTACCTGAATTAAAGCCAGGTCAGTGAGGAGGTGTGCTATCTTCCTGATCTTCCTCAGTTGGAAAAAGCCAGAGGAAACCACCGTTCCAATTTGAGATTTCAAGGTAAGGTCCTCATTGAGAGTCACTCCCAGGCTTTTTACTGTTTGGGATTTTTTGGGAGGAGAACCCATGTCAGGCGGCCAGAAACGTGGGCTCCAACTGATCTCGCTCTTCCCAGGCAGGATCAGCTCGGTTTTCCCCGGGTTTAATTTGAGATGATTTAGAGACATCCACCTTTGAATAAGAGACATGGTTGCCTGAAAATCCTCGGCCGCATTTAGTGAGTTTAGTACAAAAACCAACTGCAGGTCGTCTGCATAGTTATATACAGTAACCTTGTGCTCTCTTAGGGAGAACAGAAGAGGCGGCATATATAAATTAAATAATAAAGGGGACAAGGAAGATCCTTGAGGAACCCCACAAAGGGAACTATTTTTTGGGGCTGTGAAAGATCCCAGCCGAACAGACTGGGTGCGTTCTGATATAAAAGACTTGAGCCAGGCCAAGGCCAAGTCTCTAAGACCGGCCTGTTCGACACGGTTGACCAGAATGGTATGGTCAACCGTGTCGAATGCAGCAGACAGAACCAGAAGCACCAAGGCCTGGTGCAAGTCCTTGTCGGCATTAGACCTTAGAGTATTCTGAACGGCCAGTATAACTGCCTCGGTGGAATGGCCAGGCCGAAAGCCTGCCTGGTTAGGTTGTAAGTAACCGGAGTCTTCCACAAAATTTGAAAGGCTGTTGGTGACATGAGCCTCCAAAATCTTAGATAAGTAGGGCAGAAGTGATATTGGCCGATAGTTAGAAAGGTCTAAAGAGTCAATACCTGATTTTTTTTTTAAGGGAATCAGTAAGGCCTGTTTGAAGCTGTTGGGGACTGTCCCCGACGTAAGGGAGCTGTTAAGCAAAGGGATCATGCTATCTGGGATTGCCCGACCGATTTCTCTCATTATTTGGGGGGGGCAAACATCCTCAGGAGATCCTGATTTAACTCTAATGAGTAAATCTGAAAAGGTTTTGTCATCAATTAAAGGAAAAGAATGCAATGTTAAAGGATTAAAAAAGATATCATCCATAGGGGCACAGACTGGAAGTTTGGATAAGTTGTCCTTAATCAATAATATCTTATCACTAAAAAAATCATTAAGCGAGTTGCCGAGTATTTGTGAGGGGACTACCGGAGGAGAAGTTCTATCATCATTACACAGCTCAGTCACAATCCTGAAGATTTCTTTCGACTTGTTAGTCGCATTTAAAATTTTTGTAGAGAAATAATCAGTCTTGTGAGTATGTAGTGTTTTTTGATAGGCTTTCCTAGTTGAGCAATATGCAATCCTAGCTTGGGGGCAGTAATTAATTCGCCAAATTCTCTCCTGCTGCCTCACTTCTAGTTTTAATTTCTTTAACTCCGGCGTGAACCATTTGTGTGCGTCCACGCCATGTGAGTTACAAAAGCGGGTAAGAGGAGCGTAAATGTTGATGGCCGACGTTAGCCATTCTTTAAGCCTACAGTCGGCTGTCTCCACATCACAACTCTGTACAGGCAAAGTAGTCTTTAAGAAATTTTAAAAAGCTGACATGTCCATGGAGGACCATTTTCGAATCGAATTAGTAGCTTGCAGCTTAAATTGGGGGGTTTTATCAACACAAAAGGAGAAACTGATGCTAAAGTGGTCAGACCAACTACAGGGTTTAATATCAATGGAGTGTACAAGTATATTCAGAGACCAGATTTGGTCAAGACTATGGCCCTTCTGGTGGGTTTTAGTATCAATATATTGCGTTAAGTTAATGTCGTTCAGAAGGTCCTTCATCTCAGCTGCTTGGGGGTCTAATGCTGTATTATCAAACCAGAGGTTCAGGTCCCCTATCAGAAGTAGTTTGGAATTGTTTATGGCCAGCGTAGCCAGTTGCTCTGCAAGGGTGGAAGGAAAAGTGGTCATGGTTTGAGGGCTGAAGGGCTTCCCAGCTGCGGGAGCCTGGTAGTGCCTTTATGCGCCGGCTGGCACCCGTGAGGGATGCATTTATGTATGTATACAATCTTATATGTTGTGAAACAGTCTTATGTCCTTAAATACTGATATATGTTTTATTTTATCGGATATATAATTTTTTATATATCTTTCATATCTTGAGTTCTAGGTGTCAGGCTCATCTTTATTGTCATTGTCATTATCAACATTGATTCTATACCATTGATTGGCTGTCCTAGTTGAACAGGACAAACTTAAAAGTTTTCAAAGCAATTGTTTATTTCTTGACATAACCTATCTGTAATGTGTATTGTCATATTTTCCCTGGTTCTGTGAGATACTGGGATACCCCATTGATGTTAATGGTCCATCGCCGTTAGTAGCAAGGAAACTTCTTCCCACTTTTTCCCAGGATGATGTGTATTTGATGCCTAAGAATATTATGACATCTCCACCACACAAAAATGCACTTAGTTTATGTAGTGGAGACAATGTACCCTTGTTCTTAGTTTGCTTGCAAAACATCTCTTTGTACTCTTGTTGTCTGCTCTATAGGAAAATGTATGTTATCACACGTTTCAGGATAAATATGTTTTAAGAACAATCACATTGCTGAAATGCACAACAGATCCATTTCATCTTGGTCCATCACATCGCTGTACTGTAAAATATGCAGTACGCATTTACTCAACCAGATAGCACTTACTAATTAACCAGTTGAAAGTACTGCTGTTGGCTACACATTTTTTGCAAAACTGTAGACCTGTCTTGAATAAAGGAACAGGTATGCTTTTATTCTCCTCCAATCACTCACAGAGCTAATGATGCACCCACTCAGGCACTGAGATAACCACATATACACCCATTCTCTCACTCTGACATCCACTCATATATCCACACAGCTACTTCCAAATTCACTCCGCTACCCGTACAGCCACTCACCCACCCACTCTCAAACATTACAGGGTATAGTTAGTAACTAAATCTTTAAAAAACACTTACAAAATCAAACGTTACAGGGATGTTCTTGATTAGAAACAGATTTCCCAAAACCTTAGAATTTCACTGAAAAAAGAAAGGTTATAGGGACGTTATAGTTAGGAAATAGAATTTTAAAAAACATAGAAATTCACTGAAAAAAACAAACGTTACAGGGACGTAATAGTTAGGCTCAGATTTCACTCGTTCAAAACCATTGAAATTCAGCAGTTATAGTTAACTGGGCTAACTATAACTTACGCCCAAGTGGGATAGGGTTTAAGGGTCTTTATTCCAACACGGACACCAGCAGGATGCAGCACATTTCTGTCTGCCTGGCCTTGATGACGCACCAAGATTGTGATAATATATACATTTACTGAGACATGTATAATCACTTACTTATACAGTCAGACATGCAGCCACTAAATCATCCATACAGGCACTCATACACCGACTAATTCATCAATACACCTTGGTGTATATCTATATTGAATGCTTATAAACTTTTTAGAAACATTCACAGTCACTGAATGATATCATCAGTGATGGCATTAATGATGTAACTTGAGATGTCATCAGTGATGTCACTGACCATTTCATGAATGATATAATATGTGAGGTCATAAGCAGTGCATTGAGGGCATGTGAGTTATAGTTAGCTCAGCTAACTATAACTGCTGAATTTCTCTGGTTTTGTATGAGTGAAATATTAGCCAAACATTAACATCCCTGTAACTTTTGTTTTTTACATTGAATATCTATGGATGTTTTAATCCTATTTCCTAACAATAACAGCCCTGTAACCTTTGTTTTTTTCAGTGAATTTCTAAAGTTTAAAAAAAAAATGCTAATTCCTAACTATAACTTACCCGTAACCTTTGTTTTTAGTGTCTTTTATGGGTTTTTAAGTAGCAATGGTCTTTGCAGAATGGTGTGGAAAGGGGGCTGGGTCTCTGCATAGCTCTCAGAATTCCCACTGAGAAGGACTCATAGAAAGTACCAGAAGGGCTTGTTGTTCCCCCAAGGTCTTTTACAGTTTAAAAAATAACTCAACATCTGAACTCACAAATAGAACATCACTACCAAACACCCTCAAACTACTCATTGTTACCCAAACAGATGGGGAATTAATACTGCTGCAAAATTAGTACAATGCTTAATCCGAAAAGATCACATGACCAGGGAAGTAAGGAATATAATTGGATAATATAATAGATAGGTAGATTTTGGCTGGAGGTTTTGTTTGGGGTCATGTGGGATGATGTTCATGTTATATCATCTTAAAACTTATATTTGGAAACATCTTCAACTGAAAATCAAGCAGAAGGAATCTGGAGGGCCATCTAGATCAGTGGCAGCAGCAACAATTCCCAGCCATAAAGTCCCTTCAGCAGTACAGACTACTACAAAAGATATGGCTCTAGGGTTTTCAAGAATAGCAACATATTGCATGGACTGTAGTGTTGTTATTAGTGGTGGTAAGAAGTGTGTTCCAGCTATTTGCAATGCTGCCAAAAGTCATACATGGTAATTTGTTTCCCCCTTTTATATTTTTGGCACATTTCATAAGACAAGTTCAAAGTGATCAGGAAGAAGACAACGCAAAGCTGAAAGACCCTTGACTTCAAAAGCAGCACAACAACAAAGCAGAGAGTCCATTCACAAGTCCAATCTCAACTTCAAGATTTGGCTCCATAGTTTTCCCCGATGGCATCATACTGCATGGATTGTGGAGTTATAGTGAGTGCTGGAAGCAGTCCATAACGGTCCTTCACAATGCTGCAAAGAATAATGAATTTTTATTTTTTTATTTTTGGCCCTTCATAATTTTTCTATATC
This sequence comes from Lissotriton helveticus, assembly GCF_964261635.1. NCBI lineage: Eukaryota > Metazoa > Chordata > Amphibia > Caudata > Salamandridae > Lissotriton > Lissotriton helveticus. The sequence continues at coordinate 811,703,425 of NC_136070.1, forward strand.
AGCAGGCATTTTATTATCTTACAAAATGGGTATCTAATATATATGTGTTGTTTATTTTATTATCTTCTACTTTATTGGACACTACTTGCATAAAACTGCATATAGACAAGTCAAACCTTCCCTCTATAAATAAATACATACGTAACCTTTGCCAGTTATCATGATTTACTTTTTTCACTATTTAAATATAAGTCAAAAGTCTATGTTTAAATCTTTTAGTAAGAGCATCAACAACATATACAAACATACCTTGTTTTTTTTAGACACCACTGTGTTACATTTTGAAATCTCATCTTTAAAAGTATAAACTGCAAAATATGTATCTTGTTCTGAAACTCCTCTCCTTAACAACTCTTCATTTTGCCTAGAATCCTGCTCAAGACGAAATAAATGAAACTGCCCATCTCCACAAACCTTTTCTACTTCTGCCACACTACCATGCAAAAGTTCTCTACTCATTTCTCCTGAACGTAATGCAGGAGTTTTCACATAGTACAGCCTCCTACCTAAAATAGTCTATTACATAGTACTTAGTTGGACATTAATTAACTTGCCATGACTTACATAGTATTTAAACAACAAGAGAGAAAGGGTCAGAAAGTCACTCTCATACCCCTTAAATAAACTTTAACAAACAACAGAAGAGTGACAAAACAAGTGCAATATACTTCAAGGACAAGAGTCGTGAGCCTTGAAAAAACTAGCTGACAGTGACGCGTGAATGAACTACAATTCAAAAAGAACCCTCATGCACCAAACGAGTTGGTGACTGGCTTCATCATTGGGTTCACTTTCGAGGGCTTGTGAATTCATGCCCAGGTGTGTGTTGGTGTAGATTAAAAGAAGACATAGCTATACCCTATAAACATTTTAATAGAGGGATATCCTGTCCCCAATAAAAACAAAGTGCAGGTGGACACCTAGTGGTTATGCAAATTTGAACCAGTGTGTCCTAAAAGGTCATCATGGTCGACATGTTTCTGCTATAAAGAGCCACTTAAGCTCAGCATTCATCAGGACCAAAAATCCATACCCTAGAGAGCCACGCACGCTAAGGCATGACAACTCAATAGGGATATGTACAATTTCTAACAACTCACAGAATTCCCGTGTAGACTCTCCTTGTATTGCCAAGGGTCTGCATTTGCTTAATGGCGGAGAATTTTCACCTTAGGCGCGTGGTGGGGGAAACCTTCATGCCCGATTTTGTGTTATCTGGTGACTACCCGCTGTGGACCTGCCTCATTCAACACCACGGCCCGGATTGCAATGTTATAGAAATGATGGAGTGCACTTTACTGATGAAGGCAGCAGGGTGTTTCTAAGTAACGTGGAACTCTGCATCCAGTCTTATGGATAGCAGTCATATACACACTACCAAAATAATGGCTCTTGTCAGAGCCACCCTAGTACCTGAAATATTGTGAAGTTTATTTCTAAAGGTTTTTTTTCCTTTTGTTTTTGACAATCTTCATGACGACACGGTCCCCCCAAACACATCAAGAAAACAGAAAACCAGAGCAGACTTTAATAGCCACCAACACATCCAAAAATAATATGTAAAAAAATCCATTCTGAACATTGCACTACACATATTACTATATACATACTTCTTTCACAGCATTGTTAAACTCCTATATTCACACTAAGTTTCTTTAAATATCATCTTTCAGACCTCTTTTCCATTTTTAGTGGTTATTCGGGACGTCGCAATGGCATCAACCGTGACAATTGCAGCTTTTCCACAAAGTGGAAGCACTTATATGCACATATATTACAGTATTTTACACACTAGGGGGCAGATTTTTGAGGCCCTTGCGCCTCTTTGCGCCACAATTGCATCACTTAATTTGACGCAACGGCGGCGCAAACAATGCACCCTATTTACAACGTAACGCATCTAGGAGATGCGTCACGTTGGAAAGCCCTGCGCCATAAGGAGGCGTTCCTGCGCAGGGGGGGCGTTCCTGCGCAGGAACGCCTCCTAAAAGTGGCTGAGTGAAATCTATGAGATTTCACTCAGTCACTTTCTACGTCAGTTCCTTACGCCTGCTTGAAGCAGGCGTAAGGGTGACGCACCATGCATTGTAGAGGTGGCCCCTGTGCATTGCAGGAGTCATGTCGTACTTGCAACATGACTCCAGCAATGCGCCGCCCGTACGCCAAAAGATGCGTCACGCATCTTCTCTGCCTTGCACCATGGGTGGCAGGGCTGAGGCGCACTGTGGCGCACAATAACTGGCGCATCCCTGGGGATGCGCCAGTTAACATAAATCTGCCCCTAGGGGTTTATTACAGTACACTTCAAACTCAGCTTTTTCAAAATATATCTAGACCAACCTTCTCTAAAACCTATTTTCCATTTTCGCGATGAGGCTGGAGATCGCGATGACATCTGTAATCATGACACTCGCAGTTATATCGCGAACAGAGAAAGCAAAAGCAGGAATTCAATAGCCACCACCACATAAAAAAATGATAACTTTATAATTATTTCTAACCATCACACTAGATAACTCTCTATATAAATAACTCTACAAAAATTTTTTTCAATATCTCTATAACAATGCATATTAATGATTCATTGATATCTTTATTTATATTTCCACCAATATTCATGAAAACGTTGATAGTTGTGATGTCCCCGCGATGGTACATGGAGGGCCATGCTGGCGGTTGTCTTGTCATCGTGAATATCGTGCACAATTAAAAAAAAATAATTTGGACACATAACTTGTGTCACTAACACCCACATTTCTCAACAATGGGGTCAGAGTATTTCCGCCCTGACCCCTTATGTGGGTTTTCACTCAGATTTTCAGCCCTGGGTCCCGTTCCCAACAGATAAAATGGCAGCTGCAACTTTCTCTTCAGATTACGTCCAGCCAAACAGAGCATTCCCATTGGCATGTGCATTCACGATTCACTGTGAAACCACTGCAAAACATCAGAGGCTAGAGATATCACTATAATTTTCAGATTAAATTTCTCAACAACTACTGAACAGAGTTACACCAAATAAACAAAAGGCACTTCCTTGAACCTGTCAAATTTGGTGTCCGTTCAGCGGTTCGGGCTGCAGGTGTAGCTAAAGAGTCTTATGGGAATTCACATTACAATTGCAACCTTATTTCGTGCCCCAAATCCACAGTCCCCACTGCATAGATCAAACTTTCCATACCAATAGTACCCACTGTGACACTTTTTGGGGAAAATTTCATGCAGCTCGGTCAAGCAACGACAAAGTTATAGCCAAGTCAAAATATGCTTTTCCTATGCAAACTAGGTCCTAACTATAACTACCAACTGGTAATGGTATATATATATAATATATATATATATATATATATATATATATATATATATATATATATATATATATATATATATATATTACCTACTGGCGGTCGCCAGTAGGTAGTTATAGTTAGGACCAAGTTTCCAGAGGAAGAGCATTTTTTGTTTTGCTTCTAACTTTGGCGTCGTTTGATGAATCTTTATGAAATTTTCCACACTAATTCTTTGTTCATATCAGCTCCGATGTTGAAAGGTTGGGGTGATTCATCAAGGGGGGCCAAGAAGAAAGGGGGGGTCCCAAAACGTGTTTTCTCCATGTGAATTTCCATAGGAAACTTTAGGCAAGGCACAGGTTGAATGGGTGAACGGAATTACCCCAAATTTGGTAGGGAAAGGGGTCTTGGTCTAGAAAGCACGCTTTTGTTTATTTGGTGTAAATCCGTTCAGTAGTTTTGGAGAAATTTCAACATTTACAAATATCGATATTTGGGAATTCTGCCATCTGATTGACGAGCACGAGCTTGCTGCTTATTGGCTGTGAGCTGCTGCAACAAGGAAGTGTTGGCAGCCATTTTATGGTTCAGTTGAAACGAATTAGGGGAAAAAGGGCGGGAAGAGTATGGAACAGGAGGATAGGAGCACTGTAACCTCTGTGGGGGAGTGCGAAGCGAAGTACTCACTTCTACCGGTCTATAAGTGCATTGTTCAAATCAAATCAGGTGTTTGTTATTCGCAACTACTCACCCGTAAGGGTCTCAAGGCGCTGGGAGTGTGGGGGGGTTCACAGGTTCCAGTCCATCGAGAAGGGGGTCGGTCGAAGAGCCAGGTTTTGAGGTTTCTTGCAAAGATGGGGAGCGATGTTATCTGTCTGAGGTGGAGCGGAAAGTCGTTCCAGGCACGGGCCGCACGGAAGGAGAAGGAGCGGCCTCCCGATCTGGTCTTTCTAGTACCGGAGACCACAGCATAGGAGAACTGGTCTGATCGTAGGATCCTTTGGGGTGCGTGGAATTGGATTCGGCTGTTCAGGTATGCTGGTCCAGTGTCGTGGAGGGCCTTGTGAGCGTGGGTTAGCATCTTAAAGGTGACTCTCGTTTCGATGGGGAGCCAGTGGAGTGTGCGCAAGTGTTGAGAGATGTGGCAGTGGCTTGGCAGGTTGAGGACCAGTCATGCGGCACGTTTTGGATGTTCTGTAGCTTGCGAGTGAGGTTTTTGTTTATTCCAGCATAGAGTGATTTGCTGTAGTCAAGCCTGCTGGTGACCAGGGCGTGAGTGACCGTCTTTCTGTGTTCGAGGGGTATCCATTTGAAGGTCCTACGTAGGAGGCGGAGGGTGTGGAAGCAGGAGGATGAGACGGAGTTGATCTGGCTGTCTCTTTTGAGCTCTGAGTCCAGGATGATTCCCAGGTTGCGTGCGTGGTCCATGGGGGTGCCGGGGAGCCACCAGGTGTCGTCCAGGCATCTGGGTTTGGGCCCATGATGTTGCTCAGAGTGGTATGGTGCTAAGATGAGATGCTGCTACACTCGGGTATGAAAACAGAGAGCCTAAAGCGTGAGCTCATTGCTGTAAAGTGATGTGCTCTGGACTTTGTAGCATACCTGTGCAAGTAGTCTTAGTAGGCGTTTATAGCATACAGGGAGGGGGAAGCAAACTACTGACCCCTTCCTAGTGTTTATACTATACCGGAAGTAGGAAGCAAAGTGCTCACGCCTACCGGTGTGAAGACTCGGGGATCAAACCGAGCTGATTGCTGTAAAGTGATGGGCTCTGGGCGCTGTAGCATACTGGCCACTGTAGTATAACTGTGTAAGTAGTGTTAATATGCGTTTATAGTATACAGGGAGTGGGAAGCGAACTACTCACCCCTTCTGGTCTGAAGACTCGGGGATGAAACCGTGAGCCTAAACCGTGAGCTCATTGCTGTAAAGTGATGTGCTTTGGGCGCTGTAGCATACCTGTGGAAGTAGTGTTAGTTTGCGTTTATACAATACAGGGAGTGGGAAGCGAACTACTCACCCCTACCGGTCTCAAGACTCGTGTATGAAACCATGAGTTCATTGCTGTAAAGTCATGTGCTCTTTGTAGTATTCCAATGTAAGTCGTAATAGAATGTTAGTATGTAATACTACTAGAATGTACGTATGTAGGGCTTCCGTGAGGGGAATCTTGGGGAGTTTGTACACGGTGCAGGAGAAGACGGTTGCCTTGCTGTCTGCTCCTGTTGGTGGCTGTTTAAGCTGTCTTTTTTTTCCTGCAATAAATCTACTTATCGGATCCACTGCTGTCTGCCTCTTCACTACATGAATTTGGCAACGAGCTGGAGAAGGTAAAAAGAAGGCAGCACTCACCAATATTTCGAGCTTCCTTGCGTTCTGCTGAAGACCCGTTTTCTTCGTGAACCAGTTTCTACTCATCCCATGGTCGTCGGCTCATCGAACTATGTCATCCGACCTCTGGTAGGATTTATATTTTTGATTTTGGGCTTCCTCTGCCTCTTCACTACACTCTGGTTGCTGTACTACACGTGTGCACACAGTGTTAGAAAGTGTTTATACTAATTCTGTAGTTATGCAGTAACCAATGCATCATGGCCCTATGGAGCACCACCTCCAAGGATCAGCTCATACGATGTCCCGGGGTGTGCATCCGCGGGACATTTATGTTTGCTATTACAGGGCGGGAGCATGGCTTCCACCCTGTGATAGCAAATCCTTGTTTGCCTCGTTGTAGCGAGAGGAGGAAAACCTTGTATCGCTTCAATAAAGCGGATCCGGATGGTAAAAATTGAGAAAAAAAATGAAGCGGGGTCTCACTCCTTCATTTAAATGAGCCCCCTGGTGGGTAATGTGGCCAATTCAATTATTATATTGCTCGGTCTCTGCAGCACCGGGAACCTTAATCTCACATGTAAATTAGGCGTGGTAGGGCACAGAGACGTTTAGCAGCCTAGGGGATCGCCACCTCCCCGGGTATTGTTTACTAATTGTTCGGGGGGCTTCGAGGCCAACTCAAGTCCAGGGATCGCCACCCTCCGGGGCTTTACTTAAATATGCAGGGTGGGCCTCGCCAGTCCCTGAAGCCTTGGTGGCCCTAAGCAATACCTTATTGTTTCTGTACACAAGCAAAAGAGGGAATCAAAGCATAGAATGTCAGCACCAGTCTAAAAGGTACCCTATCAGTATTGATAAATAGAAAAGGTGCAAAGGGGCTGAGAGTACAATTCCCTATACTCCCTCAAATTAAGGGCGGATTCAAAAAACCAACCCTCAACAATTCAACAATACACATTGGCCCAGCACACTTTGAAAACAATTTGTTACAGATAGATAAAACAATAACAGTTTTTTTCAATTTCACGAAAAAGTCGATGTTTTCAGTTTGCAGTAATTCTTTATTGTTCAATCTTTTAAAAGCTTTTGGACAGCATCACTTTTGGAACAGCCAACGCGTTTCCTCCCATCCAGGGACTTCTTCAGGGCTTGAACAATTCGTATGATCTATACTAGTTGTAAATTTCTTATGAGTTCTGGTTGATAGTGTCTTGTAAATCCTTAATGATGACAATCTAGAAGAGAAATTTCTGGTCAGAGACCCTTTATATATTCACAGTCGCTGTTTGTTAAATTTCACTTTTGGTCCTTAATTCATGTGGTTTAGGACATCATATTTGTTAATGGGATGGTCAATTTGAAAAGGTAACGACACGGATATGATAGTTCGGGTCCGGAAAAGGGTCCTTCGATCGTCTCAGCTCCAACCAGGGATCACCACGAAGTATCGCTTCAATAAAGCGGATCCGGATGGTAAAAATTGAGAAAAAAAATGAAGCGGGGTCTCACTCCTTCATTTAAATGAGCCCCCTGGTGGGTAATGTGGCCAATTCAATTATTATATTGCTCGGTCTCTGCAGCACCGGGAACCTTAATCTCACATGTAAATTAGGCGTGGTAGGGCACAGAGACGTTTAGCAGCCTAGGGGATCGCCACCTCCCCGGGTATTGTTTACTAATTGTTCGGGGGGCTTCGAGGCCAACTCAAGTCCAGGGATCGCCACCCTCCGGGGCTTTACTTAAATATGCAGGGTGGGCCTCGCCAGTCCCTGAAGCCTTGGTGGCCCTAGGCAATACCTTATTGTTTCTGTAATCACACGGGCAGTACTCATGGTGGTATAAAGTGATACACTCATAGAACCCTTGCAGTTGTAGAATTACCCAGGCTTCATCATGTAATAGTCTGTTGGTTTATATTTGGTAGGTGCACCGCAAAATTACAAATGTTTTTCCTCATAACCTCCTAATAACCGCAGATTTTCACAATGAACTACAGACAAGTGTTGTCAGAAAAAGAAGAGCCATACACTCACTTATTTATTGGTAAAAAAATACCTTTATTAAAACAACACAAATAAATGGAAACGCAACTTTATTAGACGAAACAACAGTATAACATGAAATAAGTGGGTGAGACTCCTCCGGAAGCAGCATACAAAACCTGTAAGACAAAAAGAAACATGAGCACGTGTGCCATGTTGGGGGCGTGGCCTGACAACATGGCCGGCTAGACGCATATCTGCGCTGCTCCTGCCCCAACGATCCTGTAAGATCCTGTCGGATTTGTGACCTCCGCCACACTGGTAGGCACTGAAGGCCCCCCGACCCCTAGGGTCCTGGTAGAGGCGAGAGAAACCAGCCATTGACTGGAAAAAAGACTACGGGCCTCCGCTGTCCCGTCGGAATCCTGCTCCTCAAGATGGCGGCCCGGCCTGTTTCGAAAGGTAGGAAGCGCCGTGGGCTATCCCCGCTCACTGGTGGGCTGAAAGTGTGCCATCGGCTCCCAGCTGGACCCGCTGCCCTTGTTGAGCCGCCTAGAAATCCCAGGAGGGGGTCCTGAGGAAGAGAGACTGCAGCGGTTTGGCCGGGAGCACGATCTACACGAGCCCGGTGCAGAGAGACTGACGGGAGCGGCCCATTCTATCCTCTACTGGACGCGCCTGGGCGGTACGCGGAGACCATTGCAAGGCCCGGGTCTCTGAGCAGATGAATTCAGTACAGGATTGGGGCTCCCCGCTGGAGGGGTGCAGAGACCCCCACATTGCAAGGACGGTGCTGGGGACGGCGGAGCCGTATGGCACATGATAGTGGCTGAGGTACCCACTCCACGGAGTGGCGGATTCATAGTCCGGTTGCAAACCTATGGAGGCGTTCAGAGACAAGAACGGATGGCATTAGTTAACATTTAAGCCGGTGGTGTCACCCAGCTTGCCCCAGTTACAGAAGGAGGGGCCTGCGAGACACTTACCATCTTGAGGCCTGTGGCTCCGGACCAAGGGCAGCGCAGAGCACCTGAGTGATATCCTAGGATTCTAGCTCCTGTCTGTGCCGGTCCCTGCACCATCGTGCTCCGACGGAGGGACCACCAGAAGGCGCCTTGGGGCATTTTCGTTGGATATGGGGAGAGATAGAACACTTAGAGGTGCCTAATCGAATAAAATTATGCAGTGCACAGTGCCGGACCCAACCTCTGCGGAACGCCTTAGAACAGATCCAGAACAGGGGTCCCACCAGGGTTCAGCGGCCCGAGACAAGTCTGATATTCTGGAAGCTATATGTGACTCACGAGTGGCGCTCGAATCCAAATTGGATGGGATGGCCATGCATATCAACCATTTGTGCCTGGACCTCAGGAAGGTGAAATGAAATGAAATGAAATGAAAAATTATATTTATACAGCGCTTAACTACCCGAAGGCCTCGCAGCGCAGGTGGCGGACTGGGTTACCACCACTGAAGGAGACCTGAACGCATTGCAGACCAAGGTCCGTTAGCTGCGGGAGACCGTAACAGCCCTTCAGGAACACACAGCTCGACTGGAAGATAGAGCAGAAGACGCAGAAGGGCGGTCGAGGAGAAACAACCTCCGCTTTTTGGGATTTCTAGAAAAGGCGGAGGCGCCAGTGACAGACCTGTTTCTGGAAGGTTGGATTGGCGCGGCGTTCCCAAGCCTCAGGCTCTCCAAGATGTTTGCGGTGGAGGGAGCACATCGATCCTTCGGCCCGCCACAGCAACCGGGATCCCCGCCCAGAGCCCTGATCACTCAACTTTAGGGACCGGGACACAATCCTGCAATATATTCGCACCAATGGCCCACCCAGGTTTGAGAACCACGATATCCATATTTACCCAGACTATACAAAAAAAGTGCAGGATCTACGAAATGACTTCTTGGGTGTCAAACGCCGACTGTGAAACCTCAATATCAAATGTAGTCTAATGCTCCCGGCCCGGCTCCGTGTACAATATGGAGACAAGGTACACTTCTTTGGTAACCCACTCGAGGTAATGGACTGGATGGACTTGCTGGGTTTGGCCGGCCAGGACCAAAACCAGTGCTGGCAAGAACAGAGGAGGAAGAATGGTCGGCCAAAGAACCAGCAATGTCGCAATGGTGAACAGAGACCCAGGGCACGGGACTTGTCAGACGGAGGACGCATCATGGTGGGACCGGATGGCACCCTGCTTACAGAGAGAGAGGCCATCCCGACAAGGAACCAGTTTTCTCAATTGTGTCTAGTGCAAGAAACACAGTCGCAACTTGGGGGCGACACCAGCCTGGTTGATGGGGGCTTCAGAGAGACGTGAGAGGCAGACATCGAATTGAGACCTTGGGGTTCGGGGTCATTAAAACTCTGAGTACAAGGATTGACCCGAAATACACTTTACTCTGTTATGGGGCTCACAAGAGTAGGTCCTGGGCCCTCAGACAATAGAGGGGGGAGCTGAAACAATTTTTAGTTTGAGGAGGGAGGCACTATTCCGCCAATATACCCTTTCGACACGCCAGCTGTAGTGCGCTGAGGCAGCCTGGCTAGACCACCAGTCGGGCGGGGCAGCGCGGTGCCAGTCAGTTGGGCTGAATATCTAGGGCCGAGGGGTGCAACTCGACCTGTGAAAGTTATTTAATTTCATAGTCGTTATTTCAAGTTGGGGAGGCTGTTTTAGGTGGTTGGGTGAAGCATTGGGGCGGGGTTCAGAGTCCTCAGACCAGGGTTGGGTTGCGAGAATGAAGTACTACTGCCTGTGAAGCTACCCCAGGACGTACCCACGGCCCATTCTCCTGCCTCTCCTGTAAGTTCAACTGCGTCAGGACCCTCACCAAACACACTTTCTCCACACACAGCTCCGAACCCAACGACTTGAAATGCATCCTACTGAACACCCGCTCGGTCCACAGACATGCAACCGAACTCTGGGACCTAATCGACACTGCGTCACCTGACATCGCCTTCCTTACTGAAACATGGATGAATGCATCTTCTGCCCCCGACATCGCCATAGCCATACCGGACACTTACAAGATCATTCGAAAAGACCGCACCAATAAAAAAACTGGAGGAGGCATCGCCATCGTCCATAGAAACACCATCAAAATTACAACCAGCTCTGACGTCAATCTTGCAACCGCCGAACACCTCCACTTTCAGATCCACACCGACCCCAGGACCACACTTAGAGGAACACTCATTTACAGGCCCCCAGGCACCCGATCTCAATTCAGTGACGACATCACTGACTTCGTCAGCCCGCACGCCCTCGCCTCCGAGAACTACATTCTTCTAGGAGACCTCAACTACCACCTTGACAACATTCACGACAACAACACCACCACCCTTCTGGACAACCTGTCCAATCTCGGACTCAAACAACTTGTTGACACCCCCACTCACATAGCCGGACACACGCTCGACCCTATCTTCACCTCCAGCAAGCACATCTCCTTCGATCATACTACAGCCCTCCACTGGACGGATCATAGCTGTGTTCACTTCAGCTACAAAACAACCCTGACCCACAACCGTCTACAACCCATTCCCCGAAGAAAATGGAAAAAAATCTCCACCGAACAACTCCTCACATCACTCAGCCAAAACACTCCCACCCTGGCAACGGACCCAGACCTAGCGGCCACCAACCTCAGGCAATGGATTACCCACAGTGCGGACGAACTAGCACCCCTGAAAAAACACCAGTCGAAATCATCCAGCAAAAAAGCTCCCTGGTTCAATGATGACCTTAAAAAATCCAAGAAGACATGCCGCACCCTGGAGAAGAATTGGAGAAAAGAACCAACTTCAGACAACATGGACTCCCTCAAGACAGCCACCCGCAAACACCACCAACTGATCCGATCCGCCAAGAAATCAGCACTTAAGAACCGTCTCGACAACAATTCTCATAACAGCAAGGAACTCTTCAATATCGTCAAAGAATTCACCAACCCTCCCGCAGCATCCAACGACATCACTAACTCCCAAGACCTCTGCGATGCGCTATCCTCCTTCTTCTACAACAAAATTGCCGACATCCACAACAGCTTCAAGAATACTCCCAATGACCAACTCACCCCACCCACTTCAGATCCCACCCCTCCAACTAACTACCTCAACTCCTGGAACCCAATCACCATTGAAGACACCATTCGCCTCATGAACTCAATCCACTCTGGCTCACCTTCTGACCCCTGCCCCCACTTCATCTTCAACAAAGCTGACTCCATCATCGCTCCCCAACTCCGCGATGTCATCAACTGCTCCTTCGACTCCGCCACCTTTCCAGAAATATGGAAACACGCCGAACTCAGCGCCCTTCTGAAAAAACCAACAGCAGACCCCTCAGATCTGAAAAACTACCGACCCATTTCCCTACTCCCTTTCCCGGCCAAAGTCATCGAGAAAGCCGTCAATAGCCAACTAGCAGCCTTCCTTGAATCCAACAACTCCCTGGATCCCTCACAGAACGGCTTTCGAGCCAAACACAGCACCGAAACCGCCCTCATTGCGGCGACCGACGACATCCGAGCACTCCTGGACAACGGTGAAACAGTGGCCCTCATTCTACTCGACCTCTCCGCCGCCTTCGACACTGTCTGTCACAACACCCTCATACAACGCCTCAACAACATCGGCATACAAGAAAAAGCCTTGGACTGGATCATCTCATTCCTAGCCGGGAGAACACAGAGAGTCCGACTCCCCCCATTCTACTCAGAGCCCACCGAAGTCATCTGCGGCGTACCTCAAGGCTCCTCACTCAGTCCCACCCTCTTCAACGTCTATATGAGTCCCCTCGCCTCCATCGCACGTCAACACAACCTCAACATCATCTCCTACGCCGACGACACCCAGCTAATCCTTTCCCTCACCAAAGACCCCAACACCGCCAAAAACAACCTTCACGAAGGTATGAAAGAAGTAGCCGAATGGATGAAACAGAGCCGCTTAAAACTCAACTCAGACAAGACGGAGGTGCTCATCCTAGGATCCTCCCCCTCAGCTTGGTACGACTCCTGGTGGCCTTCCGCTTTGGGATCTGCGCCCACACCCACAGACCATGCACGTAACCTTGGCTTCATTCTAGACTCCTCCCTCTCAATGTCCAGACAAGTCAACGCCGTATCGTCCTCCTGCTTCAACGTCCTTCGCATTCTCAAAAAGATCTTCCGCTGGATCCCCCTCGAAACAAGAAAGACTGTCACCCATGCACTGGTCACGAGTCGACTGGACTATGGCAACACACTCTACGCCGGAATTACAACAAAATTGCAGAAAAAACTCCAGCGCATCCAAAACGCATCAGCGAGACTCATATTAGACATCCCGCGCCAAGAGCACATCACCGGTCACTTAAAAAACCTCCACTGGCTTCCCGTCAACAAAAGAATTACTTTCCGCCTTCTTACCCACGCACACAAGGCCCTTTATAATCTAGGACCCGAATGCCTCAACACCCGACTGTCCTTCTACTATCCCACCCGCCAACTAAGATCATCCAATCAAGCCCTCGCCGCAGTCCCGCGCATCCGAAAAACCACCATGGGTGGCAGATCCTTCTCCTTCCTGGCTGCCAAGACCTGGAACTCACTCCCCACCCACCTCCGCCTTACTCAGAATCACATCTCCTTCAGAAAAGAACTGAAAACATGGCTATTCGATAAAAAGTAAACCCCTCCCTCCAGCGCCTTGAGACCCTCTGGGTGAGTAGTGCGCTTTATAAATACCTGAACTAACTTAACTGTGGGTGGGGGGAGTTACGACTGGCGGTTTGCACTATTGTTTTATTGGGGTTACTGCCAGGTCTGGTCTATGGCGCGTTGCTAGGGGTCAGAAGAGATTGCAACACAAGGGGTCAAGCTACAACACTATTGGGGGTTCCCCACAAGGACATCGGAGGTCGCCACACCAACAGCAACTGACTTATGCCAGGTGACATACACACAAGTACCAATTTATAACATGGAATGTCCGGGGGCTTAATAATGTAGTCAAACGGATCTGGATGGCAACATACCTATGGGATAAGTATAGCCCTACTACAAGAAACGCAGTTATGGGGAGAATGTCTTAAATATGTTCAACGCAGATGGAGGGGGCAATTTTTCGCAACCTCCTACTCAGGGTTTGCTAGGGGAGCGCTTATTTGGGTGGCACCAGGAGAGATATGTGACGGTAGAAGGGATACCAGATGGGCACAGTATATGCTTGGCAAATATTTATGCCCCAAATAGTGATGATGGAGAGTTTTTAAATCGAGTCTTGGGACAGATAGACCTGGATCCAGACACAGACCTGATTGTTGCAGGAGATTTTTATCGTGCCCCTGATGGGGAGTTAGGTAGACACCCCCCAAAGCTGGATGCCAAACCAAAGGTGAGAGAGGCCATGGGCCAGATGCTTCAGAACTATTGCTTACTGGATATATGGATTGTAGCTTTTCAAGACTAGTTAAAAGCCAGCCCAATTCAGTCCAGGAGGTAGTTGTTCTTACCAACGATATGAGGAGGGTACGCTGGCCAAAAATATCTGTAGATGTAGAAGCTCGTAAAACGATTAGATCCTTGGTCTCTAACGCTCTGGTTGAGATTTCCCAAAGTAACTCACAGGAGGAGATCAACACAATGATTATAGACACGCATACCAGTTTGTTTATGTCTCTTAAAACACTGTTCATAAAGTCTGTGTCTAAAAAGGGTAATAGGGGGACTAAGAAACCCACTAATTGGTTCAATAAAGAGTGTCGATGGACCCATGTTGAACTATTTGAAGCTTTAAAACTTAAGAATGCTGTTCTTATCAGGTCTTGTAGGAAGCCTATAATGCAGCCAAACGTTCTGCCAAGGCAACTTGGGATGACGACCGGTGGTCAGCTTTAACCGAAGCATGTGGCTCTAGGAACTTGCAACGGTTTTGGCACCTACTTAAATGGGGTTTGTCCCAAGATGATCGCCCGAGCCCTGCCTCGGTGGATCAAAAAAAAATGGGTACTATATTTTGAGAATCAATTTAGGTGTCCTAGTGATGTGCAGGACAATATTAGCTGGCCTTTGCTTGTTGATCCCTTAGAGTTTACGGCTAGAGATGTCGAATTAGTTTTGCAATCTATTCCAAGGGGAAAGGCACCTGGTCCTGACTGCATTCCAGCTGACTTATTCCAACATGATCATGACCTCTGGGTACCTTATCTAGTCTATCTGGTAAATGCTTTGGCCTCTGGCGCCAGTTTACCCGAATCCTGGGCAGGTGCAGAAATCTTGCATATTTACAAAAAAGGCGATCGGTCGGTTCCATCCAACTACCGGCCGATCAGTCTTATTGATGCAGTGCAAAAAATTACAGCCCGCCTGGTTCTTGCCAGGATTCAGGAATGGATGGAGGATTATAATATTCTAACTCCTCTTCAAGCTGGTTTTAGATCCCATGTGAGTACTCTAGACCAGGCTTTTCGTTTTATGCTTCTTTATTGGAAGACGGTTTTCTTGGGCAAAAGCAACCTTTACGCAGCCTTCGTGGACTTGCGGTCTGCTTCTGACCTCGTCCCGAGGGCTGGGTTATGGAATTGCCTTTTAGAACTGGGCATGCCACCCCCCCTTGTTCGCCTTTTGGTGAACTTACATGCACACACCTACGCCCAGGTTCGCTGGGGCAAACCAGGGGAGGTGACGGATAGGTTTCCAGTGGCCAAAGGCGTTAGGCAAGGGTGTGTGCTGGCCCCCACCCTTTTCTCCTTATATATTAACAGGGTTACTAAGTATTTTGAAAACCATCCAACGGACGCTCCAACCCTAGCTGGAATGAAAATTCCGTTGCTCATGTTCGCTGACGATACTCTCCTGATCTCAAAAACAAGACAGGGTCTTCAACAAGCCTTGACGAGGTTTGAGTATTTTTGCAGCGAACATGAGCTTGAGGTGAATGTGACTAAGACCAAATGTATGGTCTTAAGAGGACACAACCAAATAACCGCAAGGGTTACCATGGGGGGGACCCCGTTGGAACAAACTAAGTTCTTTACCTACCTGGGAGTCACTTTTAGTGAGACCCTTAGTTGGTCCCATCAGGTTGAGCTTATGGCCCTTAAGCACCTGCAGATCGGCGGTGCCTTGATTAAAGAGCACAAAGGATCCTTTACTCAGCCAATTTCTCCGCTACTCAAGATATATGGATCCAAGGTTTTACCCTCAGTCTTATATGGGGCGGAATTATGGGGTTTTAGTAAATTGGATCCCCTGAGAACAGCCCAAAATAAATTTCTTAGGGTGGCAACGGGTCTCCCACAGTCAACCCCACGGATCCCGCTTCTGTATGACCTTGGGTGTCAACCGGTGGAGGATCAAGCGAGGTTCCGTCCATTGGCATTTTGGCGACGCCTTTGGACAACACCGGAACTTCATTTTTATGCTAAAGCTTGCTTGGAGGTCAAAGATCTTCATGGTTCCTCAAATATAGGTTGGCTTAAGGATTTAAGTTCATCCCTTCTTGCTCTGGGGTATGGTGATCTGTGGACAGGCCCCGAATCTGCTGTTTTTCCCTCAAAAAAAGACCTTAAACTGCGCTACTGGGACTGGGTGGTTTACAAGAGACATTTGAGTCTCTGTCCAAGTAATCTTACAGGTTTATTTATTGTCTTTAAAGACATTCCCAAGCTTGAAAAATATTGGGATATGATTACAAAACCTTTGGATCGTAAACTGTTTCACCAGTTCAGATGTGGCTCGTTGCCTTTAAGGGATTTTACTAAAAAGTGGGGTTCTGGTGGGTCTGGGCATTGTCCGAAATGCTTAGGTCAGGGTGAAAGTTTGGACCACTTTTTGTTTGTGTGTCCTTTGTACACCGCTCCAAGAGCTAAATGGCTAAGCCCGGTGTGTAGAAGCCTAGGTACCCGCTCAGTTGTTGAAGCGAGTAGAATTCTAAAAACTAACTTGACCCCATTAATTGTAGTTGGGGTAGCAAAATACTTAGGCTGGGCCTGGTTACTCAGAAGCAGGTTTATTAAAAAGATATAGTTAGGCTTTTATCAATGCTTCTAGCCTACCTGTTATTAGAAGCTTATATTTGTCCCGTTGGTTATTCTTGTGATTATGTTATCGTTTTTCTTGTATGAAGTCTGCATATGTGATTTAATATGGTCTTAGAGTTTTTATTTATGTACATATTGTATTTTATGTCTTTTATGATGTATTAATCGAATAAAGACTTCTTGACTTGCATGGATATATGGAGTCACCGTAACCCTGGCCGCCGAGTGTATTTGTGCCACACGCCTGCTGTCAATAGCTATATAGACTAGACTACTTCTTTATTCAAATGGCGGCTCATCAGATAGGGGAGACGCAATATTTGGCCCTCTACCTGTCCGATCACTCCCCTCTGCTAATTACATATTCCCTGGGCCGGCCGAGATCTAAGATACCACTATGGAGGCTCAATATCAAAGCCTTTGGGGATCCGACCTATAAGGATGCAATCACACACAGGCTGGATGTCTATTTTGATGTGAACTGGTGCATGGCCAGCACTAGGGCGATCGAATGGGACGCAATGAAGGTGGTGCTGCGGGGGTCTGTATGTCCACAGAGGTAGGGATTAAAAAAGTGCTAGAACGGGATCTACGTTAGCAGGAGGAGCACTTGGCAGCTCTTGAAGAAGAGCTTCCCACGGACAGGGAAGGGTCGGCTAGATGGGTGGAACTGAGACGGAAGATAGGGGACATTTGGGACTCATTAAGCAAATTTAATAGAACTGCGAGCAGGCGCCGCTGATATACGGAGGGGGACAAGGCCGGACACCTACTAGCATGTCTGATTTGGATGGTGACGCAGCCTCACCCGATTTTAACTATTAAGAATGAGCAGGTCACATGGTTTACACTCAGCGTGAGATCAATAAGGCCTTTGTATCCCATTTGCATAGAATATATTCTGAACCCCAGTACCCCACCACCCCTCAGGTGGTGGAGACCTATCGAGCCAAGATGGAACTGCCCAGCATAGACCCAGAGAGTCAGGAGTCTTTGAGGGCCCCGTTCAGAGGAGAGAGATACGGGCAATATTTGCCCATTTGAAAACCGATAAGTCCCCCGGGATGGATGGCCTAGCGGCTGAGCTCTATAAAGTATTTGGGGGGGTCATGATCCCTAAACTCCTGGAGATCACGGCAAAAGCCAGTGAATGCGGCATACTCCCAGATTCCATGTGTGAAGCATTGATAGTGATGATCCCCAAACCGGAGAAGAATCCCCTGCTCCCCAGTTTCTATCGGCCAATTTCCATGTTGAACGTGGATCTTAAAATCATCAGCCAAGTGTTAGCAAAGAGGCTCCTGCCATATCTCAGACAGCTGGCACACGATGACCAGTCAGGTTTCATACCAGGCAGTACTACGCTACGGAATATTTGCTGCCTCGCCCACGCTATGCAATCATTGGAGGGAAGTGCTCAACAGAGCACCTTAGTGTTCCTAGATATCAAACAAGTGTTTGACTCAATATGATGGGAATATTTATGGCAGGTGCTTCTAAAAAGGGGTCTTGGCGAGGGATTTGAAAATTGGGTAAAACTGCTCTATGCTCGACGGGTGGCGAGGGTTCGCACGGGACGGTATGTGTCAGACACAGTGTCCATAGATGATGCTTTGATATACCTGAACAGGCCAACCCAGTCGTTGCCGTCACTGTTTGTTGTGCTGACTCAATTTGCTGAAAGCTCCGGTCTCTACATTAACAAAGCAAAATCGCAACTATACACGATTGGGATGACGAGAAACTGGGACGAGTTCTAGCTCCCGGAGCTTGGACTACCATGGGTAGAGGACACACTCCGCTATCTGGAGGTATGGATAAGTAGGGATGAGACCACCTTTTACCAACATAACATGGGGAGGATATTAAGGGGGCTCAGGGGCAGTATTGCCTTCTGGAACACACTCAAACTCTCCTTGATGGGGAAGATCGCCTTGATAAAGATGGTGATCCTGCCTAGATGTCTCTTCACAATGCAGGGGTCTTTCTTTGAACTCCCGCATCGCATATTTAGGGAATTGGATGCACTGCTCATTCTACTACTGTGGAATGGGAAACAATGTCGGATCAGCCTAGAGGTCATGAAATATAAGTGGGGCAAAGGAGGTTTAGAAATCCCAGATCTGGAACTTTACTACTTTGCATCACAACTCCAACATGCCATTGCCTGTTTGGATGCGGAACCCTCCTAGGAAAGATCCCTGTTGGCAGGTACCTATGGAGACCGACAGTTAGGAGCACTTCTCTGGCGGGCGTGAGGGCAGCCGGAACACTGTCCTCCATTGGAGCCCGATGATATAGCAGATTGTCCGGCATTGCATGCTCAGCCGTATCCACGTGGATAGGGACAAATGAGAAATCGTTCAGGATATCCTGGGCCTAGAGGAAGCACAGATGATTGTGCTAGGTTTGATGTTAATACATGTGGACAGGATGGGTTTAACACTTTTGATAGACGGAACCAATATCAAATGTCTGATTATTTGCCATATGATTTGAAAGATTCTGATTATGCATAGGACTGCCTAGGATGGGGTAAGGAATCAGTTGAAGTTCCAGTAGATCAGAAGGGTCCCTATGTTACAGCACTTGTTTTGCGTTCTACTGATCAGTTTCTGGTTGATACAGGAGCTACTCGTAGTGCCTTATCTAAACAATTGTTTCAAAGGGCTCCCCTGTCTGGCTTAACCATTACATCAATAGGTTTTGATGGAACACCTTCCCTTAGCCCACTGTCACACCCACTTGAATTTCATGTTGACAAATTTACTGCTCCATGTCCATTTTTGCTTTCTCCGAACACACCGGACAATATTGTGGGTCTTGATATGCTCAAGTATTTCAGGGCTCGATACGATGTTCTCCAGAAGGTGTACATGTTATTTTGAATGACAAATACCCCGTGATTGAGAGATCTAGTCTTGTTCAAGAGGACATTGCATTAGCTTCACTCCCTAGTACTTTGTGGGCTACTTCAGACACTGATGTAGGGCAAATGGTTATTCCGCCAGTGCATATTAGTGTCAAGGAGGGTGCTTCATTGCCACGCTTGCCTCAATACAACATTTCTCAAGAAGGTGAAGAAGCACTGGTACGCATTGTCCATGATTTAATTGAAGTGCGGGTTGTGGAAGAAGTTCCTTATAACATTTGCAACAGTCCTATTCTTCCCATTTTGAAAAAATATACTGACACTAGGATTTACAGATTCATCATTGATTTGCAAGAAGTTAACAAGATTGTAGTACCACAATACCCAGTGGTTTCTGACATAACATCACTTCTTACTTTAGTTCCTCCGACAGCAACTACATTTACTGTGATCGACCTCAAAAATGCTTTCTTCTCGATTCCTATTCATCCTGATAGCCAATATTTGTTTGGCTTCACTTTGAATAATCGATTGTCAGAACAGTGTGAAAAATGTACTTTGTCTTTACTTTCTTTTCTTGCTTCACACCACCACAAAGTGTCACGGAAGAAATTGCAATATTGTAGACCGAAGGTTACCTACTTAGGTCACCTTCTGTCTAAGGAGGGGCGTGCACTTACACCAGTTTGCATTCAAGCAATTTTAGACACACCAGTACCTTCTACTCAGAAAGATGTCCGTGCATTCATTGGTCTTACTTCTTTTTGTAGGCAATGGATATTAGGTTTTTCACGCATTGTTAAACCCTTGTTGGCGCTTTTGACCAAAGACACTCCAATGCCTCTTCCATGGACGACTGAATGCCAGAATGCTTTTCGTCAGTTACGGCAAGCTCTTTGCTCTGCACCAGTGTTAGGCACTCCAGATTACACAAAATATTTTACACTCTATGTAGATGAGAATGATGGGTGTGCATTGTCAGTCTTAGTACAGACACACGGTGACAAGCAGCATCCCTGTGCATATTTTTCAGCGGCTCTTGATCCTGTTGCACGTGCATTGCCTGGGTGCTGCCATCCAGTTGCAGCAGCAGCTGTGTCCATATGTCAGAGTGAAGGGAGAGTTTAGTCACATAAACTGTTGGTGCTAGTACCCCATGCGGTTGATGCCCATTTGAATCAGAATAAGACACAACACTTAACTAGTGCTCCTTTGACAGGATACTATTGACACTGTTGGCCCCTCACATTACCCTGAAGAGGTGTGCGACTCTGAACCCAGCTACTTTATTACCATATTCAGCGACTCTGACTCAGTCACAGGAGTCTCATGATTGTATATTCCTTACTGAGGAACAGACAAAGGGTTGCAAGATATGCCCCTTTCAGCTGTAGATGGGGAACTATTGGTTGATGGGTCTTGTTTGAAGTTACCAGATGGCACGACTTCTGCTGCTTATGCAATTATGACACTTCAGACAGTAGCAGAGACAGCTCATATACCACAGAAGTCAGCTCAAGCAGCTGAGCTAATAGCTTTGACACAAGCGTGTGAACTCAGCCCTGACTTGCGTGTGAACATCTATACAGATAGCCGCTATGCTTTTGGAGTGGCCCATGATTTTAGCCTACTTTGGAAGGAAAGAGGCTTTCTTACGTCCCACGGGATGCAGATAATCCACTGAGAACTAGTGCATAATCTTCTGACTGCATTGACATATTCGAAGAAAATAGCTATTGTTAAGTGTAGTGCACACAAGAAAGTGATTGATAAGACATAACAAGGCAATGCCTTTGCAGATCGCGTAGCTCGTGAGACTGCGATGCAACGAAGCACTACATCTATGTACGTAGTGAAGTCAAGAGCTGAGTGTTGGCACGATGCTAGACAAGAAGTACTAGACATACAGAGATCTGCTTCTGTGGAAGAACTTGAGCAGTGGTCTAAAGAGGGAATGTTAGATCATAAGGGCTTTTGGCGAAACAAAGAAATGGATAAGTGGAAACTGCCTATAGCCTATTTACAGCCTGTGGTTCAGATGGCACATGGGCCTGCACATGTTGGAGCTTCAGCAGTGACGAAATTGCTTACCAAGTTTGGGAGTATCAAGAAAGTGCCAGAACAGCTAAAAGAATTGTCCAGTCCTGTTTGATCTGTTGGCAGTACAATCCTGGAAAAGGGACACAGACTCCTACAGGAGGGTTTGCTACACAACAGCACCTTTTGAAGTTTTGCAAATGGAATATATCCAACTTGAACATTGCAATAACTTGAAGTATGTTCTAGTGGTGGTATGTGCCTTCAGTAAATGGATAGAGCATACCATACTAAGGATAATACAGCTCTCCCCACAGCAAAGGTGCTCTTAAAGGAATTCTTCCCCAGATTTGGTGTTTGTAAACTTTTGTGGAGTGACAACGGACCTCATTTTTTTGGGCAAGTTGTTGAGCATGTCCTGAAAGGATTAGGGATCAAACAGAAGTTCCATGCCGTCTTCCACCCACAATCAGCAGGATTAGTGGGGAGATATAACGCTACGTTGAAATTGAAATTAGCGAAAATACTGGCTTCCACGTCTTTGAAATGGCCTGATGCGTTGCCCTTGGCATTATTGTCCATTAGATCGGTGCCACATTCACGATCTGGGCTTACACCATATGAGGTGGTATTTGAGAGACCGATTAACATTTGGGGAGTTCCTAAGCCACGCCACATACATGATGTACCTTGTGTTCTGATGAATGACTACTTAGCACAGTTAACTGACAGTTTGATCTCTATTCATCAACAGGTTTGAGAAGCTCTTCCTGACAGATCTGCTGGTGAGGCCTACGAACTCCTTCCCGGTGACCATGGGAAGGTCAAGGTCTTCAAGAGGTCGAACAGCTTGGAGCCGAGGTGGCGAGGACCAGAGCAAGTGCTCTTAGCCACGAGGACAGCGGTTCGAGTGACGAACAGAAAGACCTGAATCCATAGCACTCACTGAAAGCGAGTGCCGCCTACCTTGCTGGAACCTGCTGTGTTGACTGACCAGCGAGAGATTCTGGAAATGGAGAAAGGCCACGCTATCTCACCTGACGAATCTGAGGGAATCTTCCCAACCACAAGATCCCTGGAGTATCCCGGTACCAGCTGAGACCGAGGAAAGAATCTGCACTGTTGAAAAAGATTGGTTGAGCTACCGTCATGGGTTTGTGAAATGGAACTGATGTGGCAAGGGGGGATCCGTCCTACATAGTGACACCTGTCTTGACCCTCGGTGAAGAAACCGACGGCTGCCCAGGACATTAGAGCTCCAACAATTGATTCAACGATGAAGTGATAATGTCTGCAGGGAGACCAACTGTTTTTATGATATGCAATAAAAAGACCATTTGTGCTGTAGGATTTGTTGTTGCTATGGTGGCTGTAGCAGTGACAACCTGGTTTGTTGAGAAAGTGGCTCCTACTCGACAGCTTCTGATTGCCACTACTCCAGTACCAGTTGAGCATCATTACTTTACGCTTCCATACCATGAGCAAAAGCATCGACAATCCTACCTAAACAATACGTTTATTCAGATGTTGCATCACACTCACAATGCCACAAATACTACCGACTGTTGGGTGTGTGGAATGATACCTGCTCACCAGAAGAAAGGAGAACCTTTTGTTCCTCTTCCTTTCTCGCATAATGGTTCTTGCCAAGCTTGGTTTGCGCTTTTGTTTGCTTCTGAAAGGGCTAACATCTCAAGGGCGGCAGTAGGACGGATTCATTATCATCTCAATAAAGTGTGTTATCCAGATGAAGATGGTTATCAACGAGCTGAAGGGTCTAAATGGGAATGGGAAGAGTATCGACCTGAGAATATTTCTACGTCATATGTTTTCCCAATATGAGAACTATTAAGAACAATGGACCATTTGTGATTTCTGTTACCAGAGCTAAAGCAGACTTGTGTATAAGTAGTGTTGGGAGAATTCCAGTGGGGAGAAGTGAATGTACTATGGTTCTGACTGTTGAAGGTGCCAAGAACAGCAGTTTCATATCCAACTACCAGTTGGATGGTCAGGAGTATGCTATGTGTCCTTTCTGTTGCCCCCTATGTTTCTGGCACCTGCATCATATCATACAAGGGATATTACCATCTACCAGTTGGATGGTCAGGAGTATGCTATATTTCCTTTCTGTTGCCCCCTGTGTTTCTGGCACCTGCATCATATCATAGAGACTTCAAATTGCACAATGATATCTCTAAGAACAGATATAAGAGGACAACAAGTACTGATGAGGTGGACCAGACTGACACCACCTTGCAACAATACGTTGACTTCAATTTGGGCTGGTTTTTCTTTGTGGGTGCTGCATTAAACAGTAGAAAGATAAGACGATTGACTCGTGTTGTAGAAGCTGTTACAAATCAGACAGCTAATGCACTTGGGAACATTAAAGAAGAGCTGCAAGTTGCGAGGATTTTAGCACTCCAAAATTGTATGGTTTTGGACGTGATTCTGGCTGATCGAGGTGGTGCATGTCCCATCATCGGTAGTAGTTGCTGCGTCTACATTCCTGACGACTCACCTTCAGTGTTTGATGCAATATCTAAACTGCATAAGATTACTGCTGAAATTCACCCAGAGACTGGCACCTGGACTTTTGCCAGTTGGTTCTGGGCACTCTTTGCCACTTGCGGCTGGAAGCTATTGACCATCCTATGTGTAATACTAGTGATGCTATTTATATGCTGTATATGTATACAATGTGGTCCAATGCTTTGCTCCGTCTGCATTACTGCCTGTACACCTGCCAAGCGAAATGTTGCAGAAATTAGAGTCCAACGTATGCTAAATAAAGATGTTACTGAAATGATTAATATAGGTGTACAAGATGTGAATCTAGATTACCCCAAATGAACGAATGTCTTCAGCTAATGCTAAAAGGGTCGTCTGTTGTAATTTGGCAGCGATCGGGGTTAGTATTTAGCTGAAGTGATCTTGTATTCGACAGCCATCTTGTCTGCCAGGTGCTCACCATGTGCTCTGTCCTACTTTGCTGTCGTTTACTCTTGTACTCTGCTTATAGACAGACTATATTTAGGCTCTACTACTCTGCACATGCGCAGAAGGAGACTGTGACTGTCCATACACCTGTTCTAGTTTGTAAATGTCAGGTTATTCTTACCGGAGTCAGCAAACTGCTATCTCCTCCCTACTGTTGACTGTGCATTTCTGTATGATCTTTTATGTATGTAACCCTTCTGTTCTGTACTTGTACCGCCTTCTTTTGAGCCCCTGTGTGGGTATAAAAGGACCATGTTCCTTCTGTTCAGTGTGCTACTTCATACACTACCGAAGGGTGTTGTGTGAATGTAGTTCCACCTCATGAGGTTTAATAAACACTCTGTTTTATATTCCAGTTTCCGGGCCAACTTCTATTCTATGGTCTAAGGAATTGTGCAGAGAAGGGCAAACCCCTAGCACTGGTAGGCCTAGCTGAGGCTCACCCCGACACGCTGCCTGCTGGCTTAGGCCTACAGTACTGTCCAGCAGGTCCTTAAAATGAGACAGAGTTGTGACTGAAGGAGGTCAGAGATCACATCATTACGTACGGCAACATCGCTTGTTTGCACTTGCGCACCCAGGCTGATGCACCCCACCCCTCCCGCAGCACCGCACTCAATTGTAGCCCCTGTGCACCCCTGCCCCACTGCTCACCTGCTGTCATTGTTGTGTGTCCAAACATGACGGCCAGCAGGATTCACAATTCAAATCGAGTTTTGATTGAGGGGATGGTGTACACCTCATGGATCCCTTTTTAATGCGCATTGTGATATGCAAGGTGGATGCTGCCATTTCACTTGAGGCAGTGTGGAAGAACTGAGACATGTGCTGTCATCTTATCCTATTTATACGTACACAAAGTGGGCTGGGCTTGCGTACGCCAAGCCAGCGTATAGGTGTGAATAGTTATTCCGGGGACCTGGGCATTGTTCAGTTCCTGTCTAGCCAGGATGTGTACTTATGTGTGTGTCCCTGTTGCAGTTTTGATGTTGCACAATCTGTAATTTACATTAATGTAGCATGTACCGGGAGGGTGTCAATTATCGCTAATGAGATGCTGTCTGAAAACATTGAATGGCAAACATCACATGTCATTGTCCAGCTTGTGGATATGCGCAGACACGCATGTCAATGGTGTGCGGTATTATTGAAAGTGTTGCTATCGCGAAGCGCACACATGTGAATGTGCTCGGATGGAGGGAGGATCAGCAGTGAGGCTACGTCATACACAGTGATAACGCTCATTACAGTCAAGCAATGCATGTGAAACGTGAATCTGAATGTCTCACATATGACACACTACTATACTGGTAAAGCCAGACAACAGAGCATACTGCAACACAAATCTACACATTACTCTTTGCTATTTGTCACATGTGATCAAGGATGTGCACTCTGCCTGTGGCTGATGATACCCCTTCAAGCGACGAATACCCAGGTCGAAAGGCAGCACAATAATGTGCACGCACACACACCAGGGGCATCGTGTAACACACATTTGTTTTTTGATGTAACGTTTTACATGCATGGCCATCACATGTGGAAGGCTACTGTACAGGCCATGAATATTGATCAAGATGATTGTTGTATGTTGTGTGTGGTATAAGATATGTGTACACAGCAAAAAACATTTAAAAAAAGCTCTCTAAGCAGAAGAGGTGTCTCTCATCAAACGCTGTAGAGAGAATGACTAAAATGGGTGGGGTCCTCCAACTGTTACGATGGGAAATGTTATGAACCAATCAAATGCTTTTTCTAAGGTCACATGGCAATCTTGCACCAAGCGTGCAAGTAGGCCGCACACGACGGGATTTTGAGAAAATATATTTACCATAATATAAGTTTATTACAGTTAGAAATATATGAATGTTTAAAATATTTTAGATTCTCGCTTGCTCTCATATTCCCTTTAAAATTATTTAGATATAGTTTTAGGACATAAAAAAAATGAGGGAATGGCGTACCCGGCACCACACCATACGTCTATGATGTAACACAGGGCCTGGCAGCGTGTACTTGTCGCATATGCAATGCGCAGCGGGCACGACCCCATACGTACATGACTTAATGCGCGGCTTGGTACTGCATACCCATCGCATACCAAAGTAGCAGCTGGCGCAACCTCATACGTATATGATGTTACGCAGTGCCACAAACCAGTCGGATTTGATATGTGCATCCTTTACGAGTTTAGCAATATGGTGGATAGGATTCACGTGCTGATTGAGCTTGGTACACTACTGGTACTGGACTCCAGTTTTCTCCCAAAAAAAAAGATATACATTTTTTTTGAAGATATAAAACATTACATAATTTTTAAAGGTTAAAAAAAAGTATAAGAGAGTTCCAACTATTACAAAAAAATAGAAAAATATAGGTTTTATATATATTAAAATATGAAATAAACATTTAAAAAACCTTCGAAATTCACTGAAAAAAACCATAGGTTTTACAGACGTTATAGTTAGAAATTAGCATTTAAAAAACCTTTGAAATTCACTAAAAAACCACCTGCAGTGCATTGAGGGGGCACGAGTTAGCTGCACTAACTATAACAGCCAAATTTCTATGGTTTTGTACGAGTGAAATGTCCAACTAACTATAACATCCCTGAAACCTATAGTTTTTTCAATGAATTTCTAAGGTTTTTTTAAATGCTAATTTCTAACTATAACGTGCCTGAAACCTATGTTTTACTCAGTGAATATATATATATATATATATATATATATATATGCGCCAGAAAGGTTTCCCCGCACGGTGTTATCGCAGGAACCACAAAAGACTCGCACTCCAGGGTCCGTGTTTAGGAAGTTGTTTATTGGCTAAATATATATATATATATATATATATATATATATATATATATATATATATATATATATATATATATATATTCGTAAAGTTCTCAAATCACAACCAAATGATGGAAATTAAGAGGCGACACTCAACGCAGGAGCTGGTCGAATGGCCGTGGCTCTACCAGTGATGATGACTGTCGACAGTAGTCGGTGGTGGTGCCCGGGATCCCTGTTGGTGGTGCAACTTGCCTCCATATATTCCAGCTCCAAAGTCCACTTACAGGCAACATGTGCACTCCTACTGATGGGTGCAAACATGTGGAAGTGGGTCCACACTTAAATAATCGCTCACGTTTCCAAG
The DNA here is from genome assembly GCF_964261635.1 of Lissotriton helveticus. NCBI lineage: Eukaryota > Metazoa > Chordata > Amphibia > Caudata > Salamandridae > Lissotriton > Lissotriton helveticus. Next base: position 811,731,141 of record NC_136070.1, read on the forward strand.
TAAGACACACGCTGGAATGTATGGAGGCAAGTTGCACCACCAACAGGGATCCCGAGCACCGCCGCCGACTACTGTCTACAGTCATCATTAATGCTGGAGCTATGGCCATTCGACCAGCTCCTGCGTCGAGTGCTGTGGAACCTTTGGGTTTGACGAGGGGCCCCCCAGAGGAGACTTGGTCAATAGCGCAACACGCTATGGTGCTTGGAATCTGCAGTGTGCATCAGAGAGCGACGGTAAATATTTATATATATATATATATATATATTACCTACTGGCGGTCGCTAGTAGGTATATATAGTTAGGATTTTTTTCCTATGGGATTTTTGAAAATTCTATGTTGAATAACTTTGGCGTTTGAGGACGGAATTGGCTGAAATTTTCAGGAAAATGGAACATTTTGTTTCAGAGCAGCCCCTGAAAATTTCGGGGGGTTTCGTCAAGGGGGGGGCCGAGAAAAAAGGGGGGTCCCAAAACGCGTTTTTCCCATGCAATTTTCCATATGGCGGTTGGACTCACTTTTAACTCGAACGGCTGAATGGATTTCCACGAAACTTGGCAAAATTGTAGATATTGTTTGCCCGATGTGCCTTTGCTAGGTCTCAATATATGTGCTCCAGTGGATTTTGATAAATTAACGTTAAAAAAAAATATATATCTGTGACAGCGTCCCGGTTAGCGCCCCGGTTCGCGTACCTGACGCGTAACGGAACTTTGCGAGGAGAAGCGGATTGGCTCTCCGGTGACTGTCAACATTCTAAACAGTCCGGTGCGGCCGCCATCTTGTCTCTCGGTAGGATCGAGAGACAAGAGGTGGAAATAAACGAAGGGGGAAATGAATAAAAAGGGGCAAGGTAGACCCCTCCTGACCCCCTAGGATTGATGTGGGGCCTATTGAAGGGCCACGCGGGGCATAAAAATGTAAAAAAAAACAAACAATTTTTCGCGGTAGGAGCGTTACCCGGTACGCGAACTGGGTAGCTTACCGGTAGCGTAACGAGAGTCCGCCATCTTGCGTTAAGGTCTAATTTGGACACAAGATGGATGCTAAACAATGCTGGGATTGATTAAAAGGGGCAAGGGAGACATATCCTGACCCCCTAGGTTTTGTGAGGGCGGATGAGGAGACCCATATATGTCCAAAAAAAAAAATTACCATTTTTCGCGCGGTGAGCGTCCGGTGCACGAACCGGGTAGCGCTCCTGAAAGCGTAAATCATGAAAATTATTAAAAAAAAAGTTACATTTAAAATTTGTTTAGATTGATCATAGTTAGGGTAGCTCTGAGAAGAGCTTTTGGGTCTGTGGTAGATTTAGGTACTTATAAGTAGGTACCAATACATAGTCTTAAATTCAGGATGAAAATTCTGTTCCCCTCATCTGAGAAGTGAACTCCATCTCCTCTGTAGATATCTTGCATGTAGTAACGCAAGTTATTGTTGTAGATGGAGCCCATTCCATGGTCTCTCATGTAAGCTGAAACAGACTTATTTACATGCTTCCTCGAATTCTCAATTTGTGGACAAAATTGGTTGGACCACTTCCATTTCTGTCTTTGGCATATTGTGATGTATTCCTATAGGTTCTGTATCGATCCCCCTATTCCTGACCCTATTCTGGTTAACAAGTTAACTAGTAGCCATCCCATGAGGCAGAAAACCCCCATGATGCAGGAACCGTTATCTGATTAAGCCACACTACGGCACAGGAACGTGTTATCTGATTAGGTCATAACGCTTGCAATCTAATTAGACAAGCGATATTCCTCCAGCCCCTGATAAGGCATACGGAGTTCTCAAAACAAATCAAACCTATGACAACCTGGGAAAAACCCTGCGGCCATTGTTTTGATTTCACCGAGAACTTCAGCAAAAGAATGTGCTAACGACCAGGTCGTATGACATCCTTATTGACGTATCTATGTCCATCCTTACGTCAATCTCGGCACCTTAAAGGTATAAATATTACCGATATTGCCCTATGCAAACACACGCGGTGGTGACGAGATCGGAGCAGCCAGACTTGCCGAAGCCCAGAGCAGAGCAGACCCTGCTGGCGCAGCCCCGCCTTCCTGACGCGCTGAGAACGAGACGCTGCTTTCTCCTGCCGAGAAATCCAGCTCCGGCGCTTCCGGGTAGCCCTCGCAGGCAGCCTGGAATATCGAGACCAGAGACGAGAGATACCATCCCTCATTCATCCTAGACTCCAGGTACAGAACTGAATAACCCCTTGCAGAGAATTCTTGAGTCAGTCACTTGGCAAAACAAACTTAACTTAAACTGCTACTTTCTATTCCCGCCCACGTATTAGGCTTAGGTCAGGTACATCTGGGGTAGGCGTAGTTAGAAACACCAGTTGAGTACGATTAGTCAAATGTATATGTGTATGTATCTATTTTATTCATTTTAACCCATCATATGGCTTAGAAACCATATCAATGTTTTTACAGTATTATTTTATACTTCTGCTTTTAATGTATGCACTTTACTTAACCATAAGTATTGCAATAATATCGATCCATTTCTCTTGTATGAGAAAAGAGACTGATCAATAAATAACATCTTTTATTGAACACGCCCGTCTCTTCCTTTTCTCTACAATCTGGTGAGACTAAGAATGCACGTACTGACTGAGTAAAATAAGTCGTCTTTTGTTTTCACACGACTCTAGAGATACACTATTGATTAGGGGAGAGCAAAGTTGTCATGTTCTATGGTTGTCAGAAACTAAATCCCTTCTTGTCTATCCAGGGAGGTTCAACTCCTCCTTGCCTATTCGAGAAAGTTTCTAGTGAACTCTGAGCTAGCTGGCAAACCCAAAACTTTAAGTCTAATATCGACAATAGAAGACCTAGTTAACGTCTGGTCTAGGCCTATACTATTGAAGGTATTATTCCAATGCGCAGAGCCTATTGGGATAATAGGAACTACACTACATGGCGCCCAACGTGTTTGGATAGGCGATAAAACTAACGTAAGACATTTAGAGTAACTCAGTTGTGCTTTTTCACTCAGACCCCTTTTTCCCATAATACTCCAAAGACGTCTGGAGTGGGTGAAAGGTAATATCCGCCAGACCTCGCAGGAGGAAACTCCTATGTATGGTCCTTGGTTTAGTCAACGTTGAAGGATACACTGTTCCAAAATATTGTGCATCTAATCTTTGTTTCCATAAGAACCTGATCTGCAAAACAAACTAAATAACCTTCTGGACAGTACAATGTCAGACACTGAAGGAGAAAGAGAGGCAGTTAGAATAGTAACTGAACTCGCAGCAGCTGATAATGCACTGCAAGACGCTGACCCGGATATAATACTCATCGCGGTCAACATAAGAAAATCTATAACTTTAAAACTTATAGAAAATGGACTGACACCTAGAGGTGGCACAGTCATATTCGTAATTGAGGCACACGAATATCGGCAGACAGAGGTATTCTATTCATGGATACACTTTCCAGCAGCAAATGCTGTAACAAAGGTCTTCCACTATTACAAAACAGAGGAACCTCCTAATGAGTACACTCCTTTCGAGGAGGTGGAAGTACCACTTAAATTTCAAGAGCATCTGCTCTTATTTAATGGCGCCCTAAAACATAATAATCACATCACCAGGCTCGGTCCATTAGGTAGACCAGGAGCAACGTGGCCGGTCCTAGCCGGATACACACCACATCCAGACATCGATGGGATGTCTGCAGCAGAGATTTTAACACAGCTAAAACAATTAATAAAATTACATAGACAATTAGTCCAATATGTGATGCGGACTTCAACAATTCAACCAGCAATTAAAATTCCACAGCTGACCCCTCATCAGGGGAACACAAATAAAATTACACCACAGAACATACAATCCTGCCTAGGTAAAGTACCAGCTAAACGGGAACAAATACCATTCTGGTTAGCACAAAAAATCACCCAAATAGAGGCGGTGTTTCCAGACACCACCCCGTTAGAAAAACACAGGATTCTGACTATCTGTCTTCCAATGGGAATCGCACCACACGTGGAGGACTGTGACACTTGGGGTACAGTCTTTGTTTCCATCTACACAAAAACGCACGGTGTTCCATCCATTTCGGTAATACCAGATGTGCTAAAACAAATTCAAGATGAATACGGTCCAGAACCCGCTTTAACTCTTGGTATGAAATTACTAAAAGACTTCAAGCAGGTCTCGGCTATATTATTAGCCAACATAAAGGGAGAAGCAGCAAACGTGGCGATCCGCCAGAGGTTAAAGGAGACAGATATAGCAGACCAACCAGCTGAAATTGCCAGAATTATAGAAAAATCCTATGAGGAACTAGGTAGAGATAGTTTAGGTGGAATATCAGTAAAACCACAACTGATTGAAAGTCCTGGAAAAATATTTTTTAATAATAATTCAACATCACAAAAAAAGAGCTGGGATGGAAACAAACAATCCAATCCTAAAGAAAAGAAATTCCAGTCCAGAGGAAGGTCTCCTCGGCGGAGAGAAAAATCTCCGAACCAAAGACACAGGTCACCCCAAAGTGACCCCTCTGGGAAAAGATATAACCTTAGAAATAGGGATAATATAAAGAAGCCTGATAGATATCAAGACATTGATACACGTCCCTCTCAATCTTTTCAGACTTCCTCGCAGAATTCGGAAAGAAGAGGACGATCAGAACAAAGAGAAGAGCACGCCAAGTCCAAAGACAAGGAATCTGCTCATCTAAAAAAGAAACTACAATTTCCCAAAAAAAAGGTAGCCAGTATCAGGGTAGTTAACAATGCCGAGAATACTGAGGACACAACTGAAAAACGGAGAATGGGCTCAGACAATGCTAGACAGCGCAGCAGAAGTGAGCATAGCTCGCAAAGTCCTTATGAATCTTCTGGAGACAGTGGACACGAATGAATATCTTCAAGTGGAAACTGCAGACACCAGAGTTAGCAAACCTCACAAAAAATGTGAAATAACTTTACGTATAGAAGGGGATAAGACTAGAAAAATAAGGGGACTATTTTGGGATAATCTCTCCAAGGGCTATGACATCCTTCTAGCTGAAAAAGACTGGCCACCAGAGTTTGTCAGGGAGTGCCCTCATGGCGAAGAAATAATTATGCCTGCCTTCTCAAATCATATCCCAATTCATAAAAAATACACACTTGCCAGAAAGTGGGCAGTAGCCCAAGCTCCTGCTTTATATAAAAATCATGTAGGATGGGATGAGGACTCTCCTCCTCACAAAATTCAGTTAAAATCACAACCTACTGCACAAAGACAGTACCCAATTAAGCAAGAAGCTAAAAAACAGGTAAAAGAAATCCTAGATCAACTAGAATACCAGGGGGTGATTGAAACTTGCACCTCACAAATGAACAACCCTTTGTTTCCGGTCTTCAAACCAGACAATTCATATCGTCTAGTTTTGGATTACCGACACCTTAACTCATGTTGCAAAACTTTTGCAGTGCAAAACTCGCATAGTGCTGCACTAATGAATAACATAGTGCGCAAAAAATACAAAACAACATTAGACATCTCTAATGGATTCTTTTGTCAAAACATAGCACCAGAGAGCAGATATTTGTCTGCGTTCTCAATAAATGGCACTCAAAAACAATTCTGTCGGTTAGCCCAGGGGTACAAGAATAGCCCAGGGGTATTCTCAGCGAGAGTAACAGAATTACTACAAACATATGATGACGAGGCATTATCTTATGTCGACGACATATACCTAACAGATGATGACTTGGATACTCACTTGAAGAGAGTGAACACCATAATACTTGGGTTCGCAGCAGAGGGTTACAAATTCAACTTTAAAAAATCTAGAATTGCCCATCTAACAGTCCTGTTCTTAGGATACGAATTATCAAGTGAAGGCAAAAGCCTGGCTGACAATTTCCTAGAGAAATGTGCCGTACTCCAAGCACCTAGAACACTAAAAACCTACAGTCAATTCTAGGCTTCCTAAATTTCGGAAGAACATACATTGCAAATTACGCAGAAAGGGTCAAACCCCTTTATGATCTAATAAAACCAGATTTTAAAAGAACCAATTGGACTCAAATACACACAGAAATTTTGAGATCCTTACAAACAGACATGTTAATTAAAACAAAATTAGAAACACGTGATAACACACGCAATCTAGTGATTCGAGTCATCCCAGGAAGATGCGGATTCACATACCTGACCTCTAATGAGGGAGAAATGGTACCAATTGCATTCAAAACACACTTGTACACAGAAGCTGAAAAGAAATTCAGCATTAAAGAAAACATTGTTCATGCAGTTCAAACCGCAATAGCTAGAGAAAAAGATCAAGCGGACGGTAGACATATCACAGTCAGAACAGCAGAATCAGCCTTTGAGGCATTAACAACAACGTGTAATTTACCAACAACAACATTGAATCCGGAATGGATACAATGGGTGAATTCAATTACAACGGACAAAGTATACTACTACTTTGATCCAGAACTAAAGAAATTGAAAAATCTAGAATTTAAAAGAACATTCCCTCTGCCTATCGACATTCTGCCCTTACGACAATATGCTTGTGTAATCTATACAGACGGACATGCTCAACCCTCCGTTTGGGGAGAACAAGCATACAACCCCACATGTGAGATTACAAAAGAAGTGTGGCGCGGAGGTAATCTAAGACCTCTATTAACAAAAACACACTCAGTAGAAACTAATTCAGAACAACAGACTGAAATAATAGCATTGAAAATGGCGCTAGATAATGCGGATCGCGAATTCCCGACACTTATAGTGTCCGATTCATATTACTGCGTCAAATCATATAACAACGATTTGCAGACATGGATTCAAAACGGTTACAAAGATGACACAGGTGCAACAATAAAGCAAAAACTGCTTTGGGAACAAATAGTTCTGTTAAAAAAAGAACTACCAAAAACTCACGTGATACACTCACTGAGTCATCAGCGTGATGGCGTTCACGTTGCAGGGAATTCATTGGCTGAAACAGCCACAGCGGTAGCAACTAAATCGGCTTCCGTAGCTCGAAAAAAGCGTACAGTGAAGTATATTGACGGTGAAACAGTGCTGGCGGTGAAAACGTCATCAAAAGGCGACTGCTCAGCGCTACCGATCAACTATCCACTCAATTATACATACATAATCGATGCAAACTCCGTCCCTTTTGCTCGAATCCCTGGAGTGGGGGATAGAGTGATTCCAAACATGGACAGGAGAACCTTGTTAATAGCAGACGCACATATGGGCGAGGGTCTCAGACACCTAAAACTAAAAGATTCTCTGGAAGAATTACAATCAAGGTACTGGTGGCCAGGCATGAGCCTGCATCATACCATGTTTGTAAAGAGCTGCCCAAACTGTAACAGAAATCGCAGTGGTGAGAGAAACGGTGTAATACCGTGTCGTTTCACTCCAGAAAAGATCAACAGTAAAAAGCAAAGCGTCCGATTAACATATACAGGCTAGTTTCCACTTATAATGTAGATCACCAGCACTCGGCTGACGTCTGGACTGTTATACAAAGATTTGCGAGTCTAAATGGCATATACGCTAGAAGCATGCTACGTTTGACCATTGTTTTCACTCTAGCCCTCCAGCCTGAGGGGAAACATGGCCAAATGAGCATAGCACAGCGGGACTCTTCTCACTTCCTTCCTGAGGGATACGGGATGGTGTAAAGAAAAAACCAAGGCATAAAGCTATCTATAACAGAAAGGATATTAGGTTCGGGAGCTGGGTGGGTCAAACATCTAATAAGTGTCCAACGTAGTCTAAATAACCTGCCAAGAAATTCTCTGAAGGGATTCAGTCCGTACGAATTATTGTTTGGAACTAGGATGTTAGTCTTAGACCTCGACAGTCAGACTTCAGTGGTGAAGGAAAAAAGCTTTGATATCAAAGATCGTTTGGCTATTTTGCAGGACTTAAACGAAACAAGAAAAGACCTGAGCAACATAAAGTTGAAACAGCAGCCAACAACCACTGAAGAACCACCACCTGTCCCAGCAAGACCTGTCTGGATTCCAAAAGTCGGGGATCTAGTCAGAGAAAAGATCGCGGTAAAGAAGGAATTTGGGCCTTCTTACAGAAAAGCAGTTCCTGTCTTGTCCATCAACGGGACAAGATCAGTTGTACTACCGCCGCTTGCTTGTAAAAAGGAGAACCGAGTTGTATCCATCGACCTGGTAAAACCACAATCATGTGGCCGATAACAAATAGTAGGCCAAGTGGACTCCCGATAAGTAGTAGAACACCAAGATTTGCTACAAACACAGAGGTTCAATCTAAGAGGCTAATCACATTCGAAACGCCTACAGAACTACAACAAGGACTATGCAACAATGCAATGGAACTTAGACCTCTGAAAACCCAAATAAAAACATTTAGCAGAGACACACCAATCTATAATGAAGTAACAAACGACTATGCAAGAAACAGTAATCCTGAAGCAATTGGAACAATTGACAGAACTGCATCCGGCTACTTCATAAACTTCGATGATTCCTCTGAAGGCTTCACTGAATCAAAAACACAGCCATCAACAAAAACCTTTAAAGATAAAGTTAAAGTACTTTTGAAACAACTGAAAGAAACATATCTGATTTCTCCATGGATTGAATTTTGGGTGGGTTTTGGTGCATTTATCCTCATACTTTGGCTCATCATGGTACTAACTTTGGGACGCTTCATTGAGGGAAAATATGCTAAAATGGACACAGCAAGTCAGAAAATCAACTTGATCCTCAAACCACACACATCTTCACACGTCGAGAAAAGAGAACTTTCTTCAGTCAACTTCACAGCCAATCCTATACCGGGTGGGGTAGCATGGGACAACACTGACTACGAAATTTATGGTCCGGTTGAAATCCTGAAATATCCACACCAAATTAAGATCGCGTTGAGTGACTTTGTAAAACCAAGCTCATTTGCTGATGATTGGGACTTTGAAAGTATAAATAATATGATGTCTGACTTAGTGATGTCTGCTAAATTTACCAAACATGATTATTTGCAGGGTTCGACAAATTATGATAGTATGTACTGTTATAACCACTATGGTAACCATTTTCTACATAGATCTGCACAACCTAGAAATGTTTTAAATTATAATCAATGGGAACATTGTACAACCCCTCCAAAAGGAAGCTCAAGAACCGTTTATGACAAATATTCATACTTTTCAGGTTTTAACACAAGTAATGCTGAAACATTTTATTTCAAATTGTCAAATAAGACAGGGACAAAGACCATGATAACAAACACGAAATTGATATATTCAGACTCATTCTTTGAACAAATGAATACTTTTGGTTTTGATTATTGGGACAAAAATGTTGAAGTAAAGAGTGTTTGGGGTACAAAAGAATGGCAAGTACAGGGTATAGAATCTTTGTTTAGAGCCTGCATGATCCCAGAACAAATTATATTTTTAAATGACACTGTTCAACAAACTACCTGTCTTGGCCTAGCCAAAATCAAAGACTTAAATAAACCGTCTATTCCAAAACCAACAATGAACAGCAATAGCTCTACAGATGAAGAGATAGACGTAAATTATGTATTAAACCAAAACAGAACACATCCTGATTGGAAAAAGTGGTTGATCTGGCCCACAGATACTAATAACTGTCAAGAGAGATTCCTGAACAAAACACAGGGGTTCAAAATGACCAGGCCAGACCCTAGATATAACCAAAGACAACACCCAGGGATAATAACCACCTACAGTGTGGGCAAATTATGCCTTCAGTGGCTACAAACTTCCACACTGGCAGAAATTAAGCAACACCTAACTTTACTTACTGATGGTGCTGACTTGCGTGATTTCATTATGGGACCGCGCAAACAGCGTCAGAAACGTTTCATAGCAGCCTCTGTATATGCAGCATACAACGAGGCCTGGAAGGTGACTCAAATTGAGACAGCAGAAAGTATACGGGAAATTGACCGTATTAATTTGGAAAAATCACTTTCTGTAGTGGACAATGGGTTAATGACTCTGTCCTCCAGAATTTTTTCTCTGGACAGCATTGTGTCTTCAGCAATCGACATATTATCGCAAGACTTACTGTTGTTACAACACGGTCAGTCCCAATTGCGTTCTATTGTACAGCTTGGCTGGACGTTACAAAATCTGCGTTCAGGCTATGTGCCTTGGCGTTTAATCAACACAACGTCACTATTCAATATCTTTAACCTCACTGATAAACAAATCAGTATGGCACAAAAGGGTGCTGATTATACAATCCTGAGCATTGAGAAACTCGAGAGATTACCAGTGACAATGTCAGAACGACCTGTCAGTGAATGGATAATACATGGGATAATTAATATTCCAATATCAACCTTCAGGTTTCAATACTGCCAAAAATATATACAGGCTGGCATGTACGAAAAATTGGGAAAAGGGTACATTAAAACAACATGGAACTTGCCCTATTCACATGCATGTGTCAGTAATAAAGGACAGAAAGTGTTTCTTAGTGGCAATAATTGTGCGATGTCACTGAGCGGTACACTTCTGTGTAATGGAATTAGTTTGCATGGAGCCTGTGAAGGGAACTCAAATAACCTTTCATGTCACCAGCTAGGCGCACCTGCAACAGAGATAGAACCATTCTTTCAAAGACTCTATAATGGGAGTTACGTTCTAATTGTGGACCGCAGATGTTGTAGTCTTATGCCCGGGACTCCTTATCTCGTAACTACGACTGCGAAGGTCAAGTGCTGTGGATGCTTATTGTTCCCCAGCTCCCTTCCAGACAGGGAGGCAAGGGCATGGCCCAACTTGAAAATTACTTCTATTCGAATAGATACTTTAAGCAGAATGAAAACAGTGCTTCTTCAGACGCCGACCAGGCTCACGTCATCAAAAGAAACGTATGATCTCCTAGTCGCAAGGACGACTGCAGAGATTCACTCATTGTTATCAACTAATTCCCCCATACATTTCGCAGAAATCCTGAATGAAATCTTAAATATTTCTGATACCAGTGGAGTCTCAAAAGTATTTAAGACAGTATGTTCGATGGCATTAACACCATTCAAAGCCATACTGGGTATTTTTCCAGATTTCGTCCATTCGATTTTTGGCGGACTTCCCCTCATTTTGGGACTAATTGCAGGAATACTATTCTTAGTCCTTATATTTCGTTATGGCAAACCATGTCACAGACAAAACACCTGCGACAAGGGAAGAAACAATCCTAGCCATTAGATACCGGGACCGGATATCAAAAATCCTGGGACTATCCCGGCTTAGAGATCTGAACATGACTTGGCTTCTTTCATTTCGACCAATGTGGCAACGATGTGTTTTACCTGTATTAAGGTGCTTGCTATGCGGAGAAGAATGCGTGTTAGACACCTGTCTGACGCTACAATCAGATGCGCCAATGGATGCAGAAACATTGTTGAGTCCAATAAAGGCTCATGCTTTGTGCTGCCCTCAACGGCTACCAATCCTGATGACGGCATTCGTGGAAGCTTCACCACTACGATTGAGGGGTAGTGAAGTTCAAGATGAAAGCAGCATTGATCAGGTACGACCGTCTGTCAGCAATACTAATCAAAACGTCAATGGAGACAATGATGCGCACTAATGCATGGTTACATCCTTTTCCGAGTTAGTGGAACTCTCCCAGGAAGCTGTTGACAGCTTTTTCGACAGTCTAAATGATATGATGTTCTCACCAGAGCAGAAATAGAGACTTTTGAGCAAGCTCGCACACGGCGTTCCCTGAATTTGGCCTTCAACTAGAATAGCAAAATACCATGAACAATTTTCCTTCCAGTTCACGGACAGCGATTTTTTCAGCAGCCCCAAAATATTTTTACATATTTTTCGGGACACTTATCTTCTGCTTAAAGTAAGAACTATTCTTGGAGAACTAAAACTTCTAATTTTAGATAGTTTATAGACATTAGCTGCCCGCTGGTATGTTCATAATTATTTTATTCTGTGATGGAATGGTCTCGAAACTTTTTTTCTGTATTAAGAGCCATTTCATGTGTAAATTCTCATATACAAATTAGTGATAATGTATAGATATGCGTGATTACTTTAGCATTATTCTACAGCTTGAGTGCATATATTACATGTGACTGTTTTTTCCGTACATTTGATAATTTCAAAATGCATTTATGTATTTTGGGGTGGTAAGGTATACACGATACTCTACAGTATGTTTTACTATGCATAGATTCGTAAATATGTCCATAGTTAGCGTGGAGTGGGTGTGATGTATTCCTATAGGTTCTGTATCGATCCCCCTATTCCTGACCCTATTCTGGTTAACAAGTTAACTAGTAGCCATCCCATGAGGCAGAAAACCCCCATGATGCAGGAACCGTTATCTGATTAAGCCACACTACGGCACAGGAACGTGTTATCTGATTAGGTCATAACGCTTGCCATCTAATTAGACAAGCGATATTCCTCCAGCCCCTGATAAGGCATACGGAGTTCTCAAAACAAATCAAACCTATGACAACCTGGGAAAAACCCTGCGGCCATTGTTTTGATTTCACCGAGAACTTCAGCAAAAGAATGTGCTAACGACCAGGTCGTATGACATCCTTATTGACGTATCTATGTCCATCCTTACGTCAATCTCGGCACCTTAAAGGTATAAATATTACCGATATTGCCCTATGCAAACACACGCGGTGGTGACGAGATCGGAGCAGCCAGACTTGCCGAAGCCCAAAGCAGAGCAGACCCCGCTGGCGCAGCCCCGCCTTCCTGACGCGCTGAGAACGAGACGCTGCTTTCTCCTGCCGAGAAATCCAGCTCCGGCGCTTCCGGGTAGCCCTCGCAGGCAGCCTGGAATATCGAGACCAGAGACGAGAGATACCATCCCTCATTCATCCTAGACTCCAGGTACAGAACTGAATAACCCCTTGCAGAGAATTCTTGAGTCAGTCACTTGGCAAAACAAACTTAACTTAAACTGCTACTTTCTATTCCCGCCCACGTATTACGCTTAGGTCAGGTACATCTGGGGTAGGCGTAGTTAGAAACACCAGTTGAGTACGATTAGTCAAATGTATATGTGTATGTATCTATTTTATTCATTTTAACCCATCATATGGCTTAGAAACCATATCAATGTTTTTACAGTATTATTTTATACTTCTGCTTTTAATGTATGCACTTTACTTAACCATAAGTATTGCAATAATATCAATCAATTTCTCTTGTATGAGAAAAGAGACTGATCAATAAATAACATCTTTTATTGAACACGCCCGTCTCTTCCTTTTCTCTACAATCTGGTGAGACTAAGAATGCACGTACTGACTGAGTAAAATAAGTCGTCTTTTGTTTTCACACTACTCTAGAGATACACTCTTGATTAGGAGAGAGCAAAGTTGTCATGTTCTATGGTTGTCAGAAACTAAATCCCTTCTTGTCTATCAAGGGAGGTTCAACTCCTCCTTGCCTATTCGAGAAAGTTTCTAGTGAACTCTGAGCTAGCTGGCAAACCCAAAACTTTAAGTCTAATATCGACAATAGAAGACCTAGTTAACGTCTGGTCTAGGCCTATACTATTGAAGGTATTATTCCAATGCGCAGAGCCTATTGGGATAATAGGAACTACACTACAATATATTTGAATATACCAAGGCAGTTTGAGGAAAAAGTGCCATCAATTGCTCAAAGGTGTCCTTTAAAAGCATTTCCAGACCTACCCCAGTCAAAGTGCCCAAGTCATTTCCTCCACAGTGCACAATTAACAGGTCAGGGTTTGGCAAATGCAAAAAGGTTTTCACCAATGGTATCAATTGGTGACATCTTAATCCTCTGTGGCCAATCCAGTTGATTTCCACATTTTGTAAATTGAGGTTGTGTACATTTCTATTATCAGCATACCTTTGAGCCCAGTGGATGTAACTATGTCCAATAATCCAGACAGAAAACATGGTGAGAGGATGTTCTGCTGCAGTCAGATGAAGTGTGGGAATGAAATGGCAGTTGAAACAGTAGGAGTTTGTTATGAAAAAAACTGTGGAGTTTCAGTGCTAATGATTCAGTAGCAGTGATTGGTGGATTATGATTGCTGAAAACAGAAAATTAGGGTGCATGGATGAGTTCTTTGAAAGATGTAATTTGAATGGTTAAGAAAAAATCATTTTAAGTAACATTGCACTGGATAAGCAGGTGTACTGAGAGTTCAGAGTTCAGTTGAAACATTGTTGTGTGAGAGGTCTTTCAGGAGGTAGTTGCTATGGAAAAAAGGCAGAAAGGGCAGAGGGGGGAAGGGTGTTCATTTGAAAAAAGTGAGGGAAGAGTTTTGATTGGCTGACATGAGGGATATGTGTGAAGAATTACAGGATTTCTGTGACATTGCTGGTTGCAGACTCAGAAGATCATACCCTTTGCTCTGCTAAAGAAAAATTGGTGTGTTCTTGAGACTGTTTTCAAACTCAAAAAGCATTTGCTAAGGTGGGAAAAGATTCATTTACTTTAGATAGAGACTAGTATGGTTTATGGAGAAAATAAGGAAGCCAGCTGTGCATTTAAAATGTTGTTTTGTGTCAAGTGTATTCATTATATTTTCCAAAAAGATTTTGCTTCTTTGACAAATTGTAATTGGAGAAATTGTGAAGTATTAGTACTGACAGAGTGTGCTTGTACATAAGAGCTGTGCTGTGTTTTCAAATTATGACCGGAAAATCGTTTTTTAAAAAAAAGAAATGCTTTTTACATTTATGAGAAGGACAAAATGGTGTTTGCTTCTTTAAATAAATATTTCATTTCCCACCATGAATATGGGAGAATAATTTGCTTGTTTGTCGGTTTAAAAACACGTTTCTTGAAGTCATTTAGGTTTCACAATATGTTCTGCAAGAGTTTCATAGTCAACATGGGGGCACATTTACAAAGCTTATGAGCCACATTCACGTCATTTTCCCCATGTTAAAAGTGACTTTAAAGGTGGTGCAAGGTCCTTGTAAATACGCCCTCATGAGTGCTTTGTAAATTTAAGTCATTTCCCCGTGGTGCAAGGTCCTTGTAAATACGCCCCCATGTGTGCTTGGCAAATTTAAGTACTGACAGGGTGTGCTTGTACATAGGAGCTGTGTTGTGTTTTCAAATTATGACCGGAAAATCGTTTTTTTTTAAAAAAGAAATGCTTTTTACATTTATGAGAAGGTCAAAATGGTGTCTGCTTCTTTAAATAAATATTTCACTTTCCACCATGAATATGGGAGAATAATTTGCTTCTTTGCCGGTTTAAAAACACGTTTCTTGAAGTCATTAAGGTTTCACAATATGTTCTGCAAGAGTTTCATAGTCAACATGGGGGCACATTTACAAAGCTTATGAGCCACATTCACGTCATTTTCCCCACGTTAAAAGTGACTTTAAAGGTGGTGCAAGGTCCTTGTAAATACGCCCTCATGAGTGCTTTGTAAATTTAAGTCAGTTCTCTGTGGTGCAAGGTCCTTGTAAATACGCCCCCATGTGTGCTTGGCAAATTTAAGTACTGACAGGGTGTGCTTGTACATAGGAGCTGTGTTGTGTTTTCAAATTATGACCAGAAAATCGTTTTTTTTAAAAAAAGAAATGCTTTTTACATTTATGAGAAGGACAAAATGGTGTCTGCTTCTTTAAATAAATATTTCACTTCCCACCATGAATATGGGAGAATAATTTGCTTGTTTGTCGGTTTAAAAACACGTTACTTGAAGTCATTTAAGTTTCACAATATGTTCTGCAAGAGTTTCATAGTCAACATGGGGGCAAATTTACAAAGCTTATGAGCCACATTCACGTCATTTTCCCCACGTTAAAAGTGACTTTAAAGGTGGTGCAAGGTCCTTGTAAATACGCCCCCATGTGTGCTTGGCAAATTTAAGTACTGACAGGGTGTGCTTGTACATAGGAGCTGTGGTGTGTTTTCAAATTATGATCAGAAAATCGTTTTTAAAAAAAAAAGAAATGCTTTTTACATTTATGAGAAGGACAAGTAGGTGTCTGCTTCTTTAAATGAATATTTCACTTCCCACCATAAATATGGGAAAATAATTTGCTTGTTTGTCGGTTTAAAAACTCGTTCCTTGAAGTCATTTAGGTTTCACAATATGTTCTGCAAGAGTTTCATTGTCAACATGGGGGCAAATTTACAAAGCTTATGAGCTACATTCACGTCATTTTCCCCATGTTAAAAGTGACTTTAAAGGTGGTGCAAGGTCCTTGTAAATAAGCCCTCATGAGTGCTTGGTAAATTTAAGTCATTTCTCCGTGGTGCAAGGCTCTTGTAAATACGCCCGCATGTGTGCTTGGCAAATTTAAGTACTGACAGGGTGTACTTGTACATAGGAGTTGTGCTGTGTTTTCAAATTATGACATGAAAATGGTTCATAAAGAAAAGGAATGCTTTTTACATTTATGACAATGACAAAAAGGTGTCTGCTTCTTTAAATAAATATATCACTTCTCACCATCAATCTGGGAGAATAATTTGCTTGTTTATCGGTTAAAAAATCGTTACTTTAAGACATTTAGGTTTCACAATATGTACTGCTAGAGTTTCATAGTCACTTTGATGATAATGATATACATTTAGAACTGTGTAGGAGGCATGGAGAAACTGAGGCTTCTGTAAGTGTGAAGGGAGGTGAGTAATGTACATTGCTCTGTTGCATACAGTCCTCGTCTTCTGCGTACTCTTGAATATGCTAGACTACATCTGCACAATGAGATACCTAAGCTGAGGAAATACAGGTGATGTGATTGTGAAAGGAGCAAAAATATTTGCACGTTTTTCAATTATATCACCTGTGTTTCCTAACATTACGAATCACATTGTGCAGATGAGGTTTAGGCCTGTCCAGGGAGACAGAGGAGGTCTGGCCTTTGTTCAAGAGTGAAGTGGACATGACTCACTTCGTTGGTAGGCCTGCACATGTATTATCTCCTCTGTACTCTTCAACAAGCCTAAATTTCATCTGCAACCCTGAGTAGGCCTCACCTCAAACAAACCTCTGCATAGGCCACACCTTATCGGCATCCTGAACCAATCATTTAAAATGTTAGGGGCAGATTTATGATGGCCGTGTGCCTCTTTTGTGCCGCCGTTGTGTCACTTTTGTGACGCAGCAGCAGTGCAAAAGATGCACCATGTTGCAAGATAGGCCTCACTTCATCTGCAACAAGATACCGTCAGTTTAAACTGTATACATTTAGGACTGTGTAGGGGGCATGGAGAAGCTGAGGCTTCTATAAGTGTCAAAGTTGTTGCATACAGTCCTCACCTTCTGCGTACTCTTTGATATGCTAGACTACATCTGCACAATGCGATACCTAAGCTGAGGAAACACAGGTGATGTGATTGTGAAATGAGCACAAATATTTGCACGTTTTTCAATTACATCACCTGTGTTTCCTAACATTACGAATCACATTGTGCAGATGAGGTTTAGGCCTGTCCAGGGAGACAGAGGAGGTCTGGCCTTTGTTCAAGAGTGCAGTGGACATGACTCACTTCGTTGGTAGGCCTGCACATGTATTATCTCCTCTGTACTCTTCAACAAGCCTAAATTTCATCTGCAACCCTGAGTAGGCCTCACCTCAAACAAACCTCTGGATAGGCCACACCTTATCGGCATCCTGAACCAATCATTTAAAATGTTAGGGGCAGATTTATGATGGCCGTGCGCCTCTTTTGCGCCGCCGTTGCGTCACTTTTGTGACGCAGCAGCGGTGCAAAAGATGCACCATGTTGCAAGATAGGCCTCACTTCATCTGCAACAAGATACCGTCAGTTTAAACTGTATACATTTAGGACTGTGTAGGGGGCATGGAGAAGCTGAGGCTTCTGTAAGTGTCAAAGTTGTTGCATACAGTCCTCACCTTCTGCGTACTCTTTGATATGCTAGACTACATCTGCACAATGAGATACCTAAGCTGAGGAAACACAGGTGATGTGATTGTGAAATGAGCAAAAATATTTGCACGTTTTTCAATTACATCACCTGTGTTTCCTAACATTACGAATCACATTGTACAGATGAGGTTTAGGCCTGTCCAGGGAGAGAGAGGAGGTCTGGCCTTTGTTCAAGAGTGCAGTGGACATGACTCACTTCGTTGGGAGGCCTGCACATGTATTATCTCCTCTGTACTCTTCAACAAGCCTAAATTTCATCTGCAACCCTGAGTAGGCCTCACCTCAAACAAACCTCTGGATAGGCCACACCTTATCGGCATCCTGAACCATTCATTTAAAATGTTAGGGGCAGATTTATGATGGCCGTGCGCCTCTTTTGCGCCGCCGTTGCGTCACTTTTGTGACGCAGCGGCGGCGCAAAAGATGCGCCATGTTGCGACATATTTACAACTTGATGCATCTAGGCAGATGTGTCACGCTGTAAAGTCCTGCGCCACATGAAACCTGCGTCAGGTTTCATGTGGGCGTTTTGTTGCAGGGTGGGCGTTCACTTGCATGAAAGCCCTGTAAAACTAACACAGTGAAATTTACAAGATTTCACTGAGTCAGCTTTATGGCATTGCTGAATCAAATCCTTACGCCTGTTTGAAACAGGCATAAGGAGTGACGCACCATGCAATGTGTGGCTTGCCCCTGTGCATTGCAGGAGTCGTGTCGCGCTTGCGACGTGATTCCTGCAATGCGCTGCTTTTGCGGCACAGATGCGTGACCCATCTGTGCTGTTTTTGCCCCATGATGCTCCGCATTGTAAATGCATCACACCATGGGTGGCAGAGCAGCGGCGCACATTAACTGGTGCATCCCTGGGGATGCGCCAGTTAACATAAATCTGCCCCTTTACATTTAAGTATGAGCAGGGGACACAGAGTCGGTGAGGCTTATCCAAGGTTAAGAAGAGATGAGTCCTGTTCACTGAAAACTTGGACATAGGCCTCACCTCCTCAGCATCGCTGGACATGGCTAAATAATATCTGCAAAATGTTACTCTTGTTAAACAATTTTACTATTATAGTCTCTGAGATTTGTCTCTTACTCTGCAACATCTCATTGTTGTTCTCTTTCTTTAAAGATAACGACAACATCAACCATGAGTGATAATGAGCAATCTGTTGATTTTGATCTTATCATTGAACTTGTCATTGAAACGACAGTGGAAGTAGATCCCTTGGATGATTTATATCCTGTGGATGATGATGAATATGATGAGGATGCCGATTTGTCAGAATTGTATGACATAGGGTGGGCAGCTGACCTGCTCGAGCCTACTGAACTATAAAGACTTTTAAAAATAAATGTAAGTTACTGGAAATGAAAAGTAACTATGTTAACCGTTTTATTTAAATTTAAATACAACTTCAAAAACAGCTTGTGTGAAGTGTCTTTAATAAAATAGTGAAATATGCTAATAAAATTAGTTCAGATTCACATATAAAAGAGCACAGGTCAAATATAGAAGCATTCCATTTCTTTGCTACTATTTGTAAGTTTTAAATTTGTCAATGCACTAAAAATTATTGTATGTAGAATTGACAACTAGTGTGTTAATTTTTTGACGACTGTTATTGATTTACTGTTTGGTAATAGTTGTTAATAACATTTTTTATTATATTTTACCACAGATTCAACTACAGATCATTTCAAAATTAAAAAATGCCTTCAAGGCAAAGGAGGAGAAAGGCTACAAAATGTCAAACACAGCAGCTTAGTACATGCTTGCAGCAGTCCTCTACAATAAAAACTCGTCAAGTCACCAAAAAAGCTCCGTGTAAGACAATGAAATCTTTCCTAAGAAACATTTCCAGAAAAAAAAGTATCACTACAGAACATGTTTTAGTCCAGAAGAAGAGAGTCAATTTAAACAGGAAGGAAAGGCCCCTTATTAAAGTTAGTGGTAGAGCAGGAGAAAACTCTGTGAGTGCCGGTAGAAGGCACAATCAATTTAGGGACATTCGTAGACGAATGTTCCGCAACAGGATAATTGTAAATTTGATGAAAAATGTAAAGAAAGGTCAACAGAAACTGGCTTTTTATAAGAAAAAGAAAAATAATGAGAAAATTATTGATCAGGCTTTGGAAATGAAGCGAAAGTTATTTATTTTGGTAATCAATAGAATTAGGAAACTAAACAAGGCAATTTATGAATTCAAAACAAATAGTAGATGGAAGAGAATAGTTAATCGTACAAATTTTTGTGAAGTATTTTCAGGAGAATGGATGCATAGTTCAAGTTGTAAGGCATTTTTCAATGAGGAGAGTTACTTCCAGGACAATGATTTGGTGCATGCAGTTGACACCAGTGGTCGAGCATATGAGGTGAAAGACGGTTGTAAAGTTGAAAAAGAAAAACTTGTGTCAACAGAGGCAGAAGAGGTGTTAGGTGATGAAGTTTTAGGGAGACGTCCTAAGGGTCCAGTGTACACCTGGAAGTGTAGTAGTATTTGCAGTGTGCGACAGGATTCCATCAATTTGCTTTGTGATTTTGTACGGACATTTAATAAGAAAAGTTTAAAACAGAAAATGAAGTTGTTGCAGGAATTAGATCCATGCAGAGTGAGAGAAGTGACAGGTTTACATGGTCATTCACTGGCTTGTCTTTCCAGGAGAGTATGCCAGAGTGTTTTTCATCATTTCAGGATGCTAGCAGTCCATCATAATAAAGTGAGGAAATTAGTGAGAATGTTGTATTTTGCTAAGAGTCCAGCAATTAAGCTTAAACAATTAAGCAGTGCTCTTTTGCATGGTTCTGAAGTAGATGTGAAGAATATTTGTGAAGAAATTGAGTTTTGTTACTTTGCAAGTAAAGAGGAGAATGTTGAAATTGACCCAGAAGAAGAAGGTAATGTGGAAGAGAGTGTAGAGATTTCCAGTACAGATAATTTTCAGAAGGAAATTGCCACGTTTCAGGTGAAATCAAGTGAGAGGCCTAATTTCACTTGTGTGTGTTGTCGACGCACTTATTATAAGAATCAGACTAAGTTAGTGGATTTATATGCAAAAAGTGAAAGGGAAAATAATAGTGAATGGAAGGATTTCGCAACATACTTGATGGTAGAAAATTGTTTTGATTTGGGATCGGATCAACGTGTGTGTACTTATTGTTGTAACAAATTAAATCAAAACCGGATGCCTGCTAGAGCGGTTCACAATAATCTGGAATTGGTTGACATTCCTTCTGAATTGAAGGATTTAAATACTTATGAATCTATTTTGATTCAAAGTGTCCATCCCTTTCAGGCTATTGTACGAATGGAGCCAAAGACAGGGAAATTGCCTCCATCAGATTTACAGAGAGGATTAAAGGGAAGAGTTGTTTATTTGCCTCTAGATTTGAAGAAAAACATTAATACAATTGGAGTAGAGAAAGTGGAAGAGGAACCTCTGGTTATCTTAGTTAATGGGGTTCCGACAAAGAGTAAGAAAATCTGGCAAGATTTAGTGGATGTTAGGAAAGTCAAAAAGGCAACATTGTATTTGATGAAAAACAATGAGTACTATAAGAATGTATGTGTTGCAGAAGAGGAAGTAAGTGAAGAAGAGGACAGCGATTTGTGTGCTGGACAAATTGAGAAAGTAGAAGCCTCTAAAAATGAAGAAATCCGTTGCATTCCAAGGAAGTCATGGGGAATGCTATTGAGTTGTTTCAAATGAAACAAGCCAAAGGGAGTCCCATTAGTGTTTGGGAGGAAAGTTTGGAAGCTCGGTGTTTCCCACAGCTATTTCCAACAGGTCAAGGAGGAAGATATGATGAGCGACCTGATCAAATTCCTGCTTCTGAATACCGGACTTTACGATTGTATGCAGAAGATCCTAGGTTTCATCAATGCATTCCCTATTTGTTTCATCTACTGTTTGAAAGTGATCTGTCTGGACTGTCATATGCAGTGAACCACATCTTGAAAAGTGGTGTACAGATGCAAAATATCTCGGCAAGGGACTTTATGGATAAAGTCAATGTGCAAGACAGTATTTTGGATTCTCACCTGATTAATCTCATGGCATGTCAGCGTGGTACTAATGAGTACTGGTACCATCGTCATGGTGATTTAAAATGTATGCTGAGGAACTTAGGAACTCCCACATGGTTCCTCACTCTCAGCTGTGCCGAGTATGGCTGGGAAGACTTACTTGAATTTCTACGAGAGGCAAATGGAAACATTGAAAATATCGAATTCAAGACACCCGGAGAACTGTGCTCTTTGGATCCAGTGAATGTATGCAGGTACTTCAATCATAGATTTGAAGCTATGATGTCTTTCATCATGAACAAGAAAAATCCACCTCTTGGAGAGGTGTTGGATTTCTTCTGGAGAAAGGAGTATCAAGCAAGAGGTGCTCCTCATATACATATGCTGCTATGGATCAAAGATGCACCCAAATTTGGAACAGATCCGGATGACTTAGTGATGAGTTTCATAGAACAGTATTCTACATGTGCTGTTCCAAAGACAAAGGAAGACAAAAGCCTAAGAGAACAAGTTTTACGTTTTCAAAGCCATCGTTGTGGAAAGTACTGTCGTCGTGAATTCAGAAACAAGGACAAGTTCTACACAAAATGTCGTTTTGGATTTCCACGATCGGTGATATCTAAAGGAAGAGTGAACAGTTTGATGTCTTCGCTGCGACATAATGTGACGAGGAAATCACCCAAAAACACATACAATTCGAAAAGAAACGAAGAGTCCAAGTACATCAACGACTACAACCCAGTGATTTTGTCCATGTGGAATGCTAACATGGATATACAGTTTGTGGCTGATAATTGTATGGCTATGGCTCGGTATGTGACATCTTACATCACAAAAAAAGAAAAGACAGAATTGAAGGATATGTGGGAGGACATTTCCCATGAAAAGAGCCTCAGTAAGAAGTTGTACAGTTTCAGTCTGAAGATGTTGTCGCATCGAGAAATCGGAGCTTACGAATGTTCTGACCGGTTATCTTCAGCAAGTCTCTATGCCAAATCTAGGAGTATCATTTGGGCGAGTCTTGGTCTTGCTGCAACGCGTAATCGAGTTCTGAAACCTATACGGGAAATTGAGTATTTGGTGGAAAAGGAGCCAAACAGTACAGATATTTTGAAGACCAACATGTTGGATACATATTATCCAAATAGAAGCAGTCACCTCGAGAATGTTTGTCTGTATGAGGTTCTACAAAATTACATATTCAAGAGGAACATCAAAGAAGATATTGATAAAGGAGTGTATGCTGTAATTGGAAGTGAGGGATGTCTGGTCAAGCAAAGAAAATGCCAATTGGTAAATCATCGAAAATTGAGTGGCGAATCTCCTGAAAGAAAAGAGTTTTTCTATTTAGCTCTTTTGCAACTTTTCAAGCCTTGGCGTGCAGAAGAGGAACTGCTTGGAGATTTCCTCTATTACAAAGACTCTTTCAATGCAACCAAGGAGACCATAGAATGTCCTGTTTTTCCAAAATATCTAGAAATGTTGAATGCGGAAATCGAGCAGGAAGCAACAATTGCAGCCGAGATTGCTAGAGACAGTTCTCAGGACAGTCAGAGTTCTGTTTCATTGAGTCAGGATCCACTAGGAGGACCAGTTATCGAAAATGAAGCTGCCACTGCCATGATTGAAGTGGAAAGAGCCATGGCACATGCTCAGGAGGATGCGGTTAACTTAGAAGATTTGGAAAGACAACTCAACGTTGAGCAGAGGAAAATATATGACGAAGTTACAAACCAAATTGATCATGGATTAAGTCATGAGAAGAAAGAGTGCTCATGTACGTCGTTGAAGCCTGTCCGACTGTACGTGAGTGGAGAAGCAGGAACTGGAAAAAGTTTCCTAATTTAAGCAATTTCATGTTATCTGCAGAAAAGGACCGAGTCATCGCTGTCTTGTGTTGTCACCGCTCCAACTGGGCTGGCAGCACATAACATTAAAGGGATTACTTTACATCATCTACTGATGCTGCCAGTGGAGCATGATAACAAATTACAATACCACAAGTTATCTGGAGATGCTTGTTGTGAAGTTTCCAGAGTCCTGAAGAAGATGAAACTTCTCATCATTGAAAAAGTAAGCATGGTTTCTAATGTCATGCTTGCCTTTGTGCATTTGAGAATGCAGGAAGTTCTTAAAACAGAGTATGATGTGTTATTTGGTGGCAAACACATCATTGTTTTCGGTGATCTTCTGCAGCTGACACCAGTGAAAGGACAACCAGTGTTTAAACTGCTTACGCATGAAGATACCAGGAAGTGCCTAGGGAGCATTGGCAACGTTAACATATGGTTAAACTTCAATTATGCTGAGCTGCGTGAAAATATGCGTCAGGCGAAGGATGAAGATTACAAGAATATTCTACAAGATGTTAGAATCGGGAAAGTGACCGAGCATGGGAAAGAAGCTTTACATGCACGATTACTGTCAAATTTGTATCCAGAAGAAGACATTCTGCCAGAGAATATTTTTCGGAAAATTACTGAGAAGAAATCTGGAATATGTTTGATGCCAACTCTTGCAGAATGTGCCATCTTCAACAACAAAATGTTGAATTTAGAAAACCAAGAGATTGTGAAACTGGAAGCTATTGACAGAATAGAGCATATGGGAGCAACAATTATTTTGTCTGAGAATTTGAAATCTAAATTGGATTCATTAGAGAAGACTATATCTAAAACTGCTGGTTTTGAGAAGACTCTGAATGTGTGCTTAAATTGCCGTATCATTTTGAGAAGGAATTTACATGTTGAAAGAGGTCTGGTAAATGGATCAATGGGTAATGTTGTTGATTTTGAGAAATACAAAAATAGAGATGGAATTGAATTTTTAAAAATTAAATTTCATGGCATTGAGGAAGTACAGCTAATTGGTCGTTGCTCTGCTAGGTTTTTGCTTGTAATAGACTTATATGTTCGCCGTAAGCAGTTTCCTGTTTGCTTGGCATATGCGGTGACAATCCATAAATCGCAAGGTTTAAGTGTAGACAGTGCATTGGTGAATATTGGCAGTTCTGTGTTCAAGGAGGGTATGGCATATGTGGCACTGTCACGAGTCAGAACTTTATCGGGATTGTACTTGATTGAGTGTGATGTCACAAACATTTGTGCGGATCTAGATTGTGTTAAGGAATACAATAGGTTAAGAAGAGAGTATGCGCCACATTTGCCTCAATATCCTTTGTTTGAGAAACGTGTGGTAGGCACGAAGAAATGTGACCAATTGTAGGGAGGTTGTAGCAAAAAGACGAAAAGTCGATGAACCCGAAATTATAAGCAGAAAGAAAATGGATTCTGTTGAAGATGTTGTTGGTTTTCAATTTGAAAATAGTTCTGGTGTCAACTGCTATGCTAATGTAGTGGTTAATGTTGTCTTTTCTCTAGAAACTTTAAAAGAACAGATTGTGATCAATTCGGATCAAAGTTTTTGCTGTTTGTTGAATTCTGTGTTAGAGAAATGTAGCACTGATAGAACAAAAATAGAAAGTGTGTCTGAAATTCGAAATCTGTTAGACAAATGTTCAGGTCAAACGCAATTCTCTCAAAATATTCAGCAAGATTGTCAGGAGTTTTTAATGTATATGCTTGATGTATTGCAAGATGAAGGTGTAGATGTAGATCATCTGTGTGGCCTTTCTTATCAATGGCAGCATGACTGCGAGAACTGTAGGGTATCAAGTACTACTAGTGTAGACTCAGAAAGATTTATATATTTAACTTTGCCAGACAGTAAATTAGTGTCCTTTAATAAGCTAGTAAAAGCAGCCGATCAAAACATGGAGTGTAGCCAATGTAAGTCTGCAATGCTGTCCACATTATTTATACGAAGATATGGCCAGTATGTCATTTTAATGTTCCAACGATGTAGGCCTGATGGAACAAAATTGACAACTTTAATAAAAAAAATTGTGGCTTCGCAGTTGTCAATATCAGGAAGGACTTTTGTAACTGCAGCAATTATATATCATGACGGTCCTTCAACAACATCAGGACATTACACAGCTTATTTGAAGTCTGGAAACGGCTGGTCATTCTGCAATGATTCTGTTTTAACTTTCAAAAAAAGATTGCCTTTTGACCTTAAAAATTCTTACCTGGTGTTTTTACAACCAAAATTTTAGGGAAGGAATCTCGGGATTTGCTCTGAGGAATTTCAAGAGGTTCTAATGGCTCCTACACTATTTGGCCTTGAGGATAAGTGTAGTACAGAGTGAAAAGTTATTTTTGAGTTTTAAGTAGTTCCTGAAAAAAAAGAAGGTTTTCTTACAGAAAGTGGTGGGCACGGATTAGTTAAAGGACAACAGAGTATTTCCCAAAGCAAACGGTGTTCTTACCATAACACTTGACGTCATGGAAAAATAACTGCACTTTGAATGAGTTTAGAAAAACTGTTTCTTTTAATAAGCTAATTTAAGCAGCCAATCAAAACATGGAGTAGAGGTAATGTAAGTCTGCAATGCTGTCCACATTATTTGTACAAACTTTTGGTTATAATGTCATTTTAAAATTCCAACTACATAAACCTGATGAAAGTAAGTTTTCAACTTTAATTACAAATGGTGTGGCTACACAGTCGTTGATTTTAGGAAGAACATTTGTAACTGCAGCTATTATATGACATGATGGTCCTTTGACAACATCCACTTATTACACAGCTTATTTAAAATGTAAAAAAAGCTGGTGTTTCGGAAATGATTCCCATTTGACTATGAAACAATGTTGCCTTTTGACTTAAAATATTCTTACTTTGTGTTTTCAGAAGAGAGAATTTAGGGTAGGTAACTGGCCTATAATGATTCTAGGAGTTGATACGATTTTATGTACTGTTTTAAATTGCTTTGTGATTAACAGTGATCAAGAGAATTAGATAATTGTAGTAGTCATAGAGGTAGTGTAAGTGTGCCTCATAGTAAGCAGTATCAGTGTCATAGGAAATGTGGAACATGAGTGAGCAAGAAGGGTGAGCTATTACTAGTACAGGATTGTGAAAGTGATCTTGGATCCTAACTATATATGGTCTATAACCTATGTTTTTTTCAGTGAATATATATATATATATATATATATATATATATATATATATATATATATATATATACTGGCTACCGTCACATGCCTCACCGTTGGGCGCATTTCATATATAGCGGAAACACCAAACTCCACACAAAATGTGCTAATCCTCTCCACGGTATGACAAAGGAGCCGACGCTGCATAAAAGAAACATCAGTAATGCAATTTACTTCAGTGTTGCTTCAAATTTATTTACGTGCTGCCAAAACCATCTGCTGCATTTTGGCTATTCTCCAGCCTTGCTCACAGATAGTGGGGCACCACTTTACAACCATATGGAGACAGCATGCCCTGTGACCTCATCATGGTCAGTGTGAAAAGACTTACATAGGCGTATTGGGCACAATGATCATGCTTATCCACATAAAGCAATACTAAGAGAGGGGAGTGATTCAGTTCAGGGAGTGCAGAGGTTAGAATCAAAATTATCATCAACAAAAACAAAATACCTCTGACACCATCAATCTGTTTTCACTTATGCCTCAGTGGTTCTTTTAATTAACCTTGGCTACCATTTATTTATGGGTTCTTTTATTATTTTTCAATGAGCAAAAAGAGAGGTAACCATCATGTTACACTTTAAGACAGACAACCCTTTTTTTGTTTTTTGGTGCATGAAATACTTTTAACACAACTACAAAAAGACATAAACACTATTTACATCACAAACGTAAATGTGGCCTAAAACCATGAGACATTAATACATACAAATAACAGTGATCCTGATTGTGAAAGTGTTTTACTGATGTGTCATTTCCAACATAAGCGAGTCCTACTATTTTACAATGTGAATGGGACTTTGTCTTATTTTGCCCTCATTTACATTTATTGTACAGGTCCTAGAGAGGTCAGAGAATTATTTACAAACTCCGGTTAAGAGCGTCAACCATTCAGCTCACGTGCACCTATTGTGGAGCAAAGTGCATTTCGACCTTCAAAGGGTAGGACCAAGCGTAATATTTCAAACAAAGGTCTTCATCAGGGCGGTGCTTTGGACGGGTAGGACACATAAATAAAGCACAACACAATTTAATTTCAACCAGTAAAATTCAAAGTTGAATCCATTTGATAGATATTTGTGTAGTACTGAATTAAATGAATATGTACATCACAATTGATGATATTATCAACAAAATTGATTTAAACACAATCAAGCTCAAGTGGGCGTACTTCATAGGTGCACGAAAAGTGAGGAGTGCATTAAATATATTTCATAAATCGGATTTTATGAACAATTGTCTTTATGAAATATGCTGTATACTTTGGATATAGTACTAATTTGATACAGAATATAGTTACCGGTTAATCCAGGATTGGTGTCACAATATCGGTATCAAGCCCATGTGGGCAGAGTCATACACCACAACATGAATCATATCTCATTGATATTAAGGAGCTATAAGAATCAGAAAAATCCAAACAATTGATCAATTACAAAGTATTTGAGGGCAATAATGGGCTCGCAATTGGGTAAGCTATATCCCATGCTTAATGGCTTGTAGGTGCTGCAAAATTATTTTATGTACTGTTAGATAGTGTTGTACTATCAACGTATATTAGTTTGCAGGGGCATTGTAGAAATATTTGCTATGTATGTGCTCATTTGTTTTTGAAAATGATGACTTATATTCTTTGATATTGCTCCATTTTAAGGACCCTGATCTGAGACCCAACCAAGTGTTTTGAGTAGGTGCAATAATTTCATGACTGTTTTTGACAAAATCTTGTCTCATTGGCTTGACTTTTCAAAAAGTCACACCAGTTCTTTGAGGGGCAGCCTTCCTCAGCACCGGGTCATTTTGTATCACATACCAGTGTTTTTCTAGGATGGACCTCACTGCTCCCTCTTGATTGTCATATGTTGTGATCAACCTGAAGAGAGGGTCTACTTGAGTTTGCTTGATAGTGTCATTTTGAGTCTCAAATAGCAACTGCACCCTAGGTTTAAATTTGGACAGTGTCTTTGCTTCTTCTACTCATCCCCTAGAGTACCCTCTAGCTTGGAATCTCCTTGTCAAATCTTCTATTGCTCTATCTTCATATATGGGCTCATTGCAATTCTGTCTTACATGTAGACTTTCCCCATAAAGGATGCTATTAACCAAATTGTGTAGATGAAAACTGGAAGTGTGATGCACCATATTCCCGGAGGTGGGTTTCTTGAAGGGTTTTGTCTCTAATCTATTGTTTTTTGCATATATAATGAGGTCTAGGAAGTTTATCGCCATAATGTGGATAGTGTTAATTAAGTGCAAATTAAGGTTGTTTGCCTCTATCTTCCTCAAAACTAATCAAGCACTGTCTACTGTTCCTTTCCACATGAGGAAGAGGTCATTTATGTACCTACTCCAATGTATCACATGCTCCGACCAGTCAAGATGGTGTTCGGTCTGGATCACCTGCTCCTCCCAACAGCCCATATACAAATTAACATAGCGGGGGGCAAAGCAGGTGCCCATAGCATAGGATCTGATGGAGCAACTCTTTATTAAAGAGGAAAATATTTCACTCCAAATATATTTGAATCATTTTGATTAGCATTTTAGGAAGCTTCCATGGCTTAATGGGCTAGCACCCAGAAAAGGCTTTGCTGCCTTGCGTCCATCTGCATGTTGTATACTAGTGTTCAGCATTGTTACATCAACAGTGATTACGATGTAATCATCCTCCCAGGGCAAATCATAAATGTGCTAAGGAAATCCTCAGTATCTTGGGTATATAATGGCAACATTTTAACAAAATCACCTAAGAAAACATACACATATTTCAAAGTATTCTCAAAGGCACTTCCCAGGACCGAAATAATTGGTTGACCTTGGGGTTATCTTTACCTTTATGTACTTTAGGGATCATGTAGAATACATGTGTTTTAGGATGGTTCACTCTGAGGAATTGATACTCATTGTGGCTAATCAGTCCTTTGTCACGCCAGTCCATCAACTCATGATTATATAACCCTGCACTGGTTTCATAAGTGATACAGGGACTTGGGTTTAACATTGTTCATTACTTAATTGTTTATAAGCCTCTGTGATGTATTTTTCTCCTGACCAAAGAACTGAATTTTCTCCCTTATCTGAGTTCTTGATAATACATTCAGGTTATGATTTCAACTTTTCAATCAGTGCAAAGTATTTTCTTTGGCTGTTTGTTTTGTGTGATCCCTTATTCATGTTGATATATAGATCTTTCAGTTCACAGGTCATCAAATCACTGTAGATGTCTAAGGCATCTTTGGGCATTATGGGTATAAATTCAGTTGTTGCATCACCATAGATATCAATCTCCTGGTCAATGCTGCTCATGTCTATGGTGACTGGTTCATTAAGCCCTAATTGTCATTCTCTAGTACTTCAAAAGTTGCCATTAAGTTCATATCGGCCACCTGTAATGTGTGTTGTGTACTCTCCACCAGTTAGATTGCCTTAGTCTTCTTCTATTTTTTAAGTGTGAATAGCATCTTGAGCTTCATAGTTCTTATGTATTAAAAAAGGCAATTCTAGTTTGGGTATATTGAATATTTCGGGCAGGGCTAAATTTAAAAGAATTGTTTCTTTTTTAGGTAATACCAGCAGAATGTTCAATCACTTAAATGACTGTATTGACACTATCATAAGACATTACTGGCATTATTTCTTGCCCCTTCTCATCAATTTCCTCTGCACCTCTTTCTCCTCTGCCTCTTCCCTTTAAAAATCCTTGATTTGGTTGTTCACCGGGACGCAGATTGAACCTGCAGTTTTGTCGTTGAAACTCTAGTTCATCTACAGTGGAGGGAATGTTTCAGCCACCTGTTATGCCTTTCTGCAAATCGGTGTCAACTTGGGAACGGGGTATACTGGCCTATTCACAGGCAACTTCTTCCACTGATCTGTTTTTCTCTTATCTAACCACAATCATAATCGATCTAATCATGCTTGAATTTATGTGTTTTTTTAACTCAATGGATTCTTCTAAATTACTTAGTTTTTCTTTGGTGTCAACAAGAAACTTCTTTACAGTTTCCTGGTCAGCTTCTTTGTTTATATCAGCATGTATAGTCTAAATTACCTCCAAAATCTTCTTTCTAGCAATTTCAGCATACCTAATTAGTATGCCTTGCATGCACCTTGATGATTCATTGCTGTTGTCTGCACATTTCATCAGCATGTTAGAGCCCAACCAATATTCTGAGGCCTCTGGGAATATGTCTAACTCTGGATAGTGCTGCAATAATTTGCTGTCCCACCACTTGGATACTATGTATTTATATATTAAGTTATGTGATCAAGGCCGTGTTAGTGCAGTCGAAACACACCATGGGCAATCCATTTTGCACTTTTTAATTTAATGGACTAAGGCAATAAACACTATTAATGCATCTTGAAGGAGTCCGTACCTACTTCAATTGGGAAGTTTGTTGATTTTGGATTGGAATTACATATCTATCTATCTATCTATCTATCTATCTATCTATCTATCTATCTATCTATCTATCTATCTATCTATCTATCTATCTATCTATCTATCTATCTATCTATCTATCTATCTATCTATCTATCCATCCATCCATCCATCCATCCATCTATATCTATCTATCTACATATATATATATATGTGTGTGTGTGTGTGTGTGTGTGTGTGTTCACTGGAAAAAAACAAAGTAATAGTTAGGTGAAGATTTCAGTGATAACATTAACATTTTGAACTAAAAAACACAGAAATTCGCCAGTCTGGAGAGCTAACTATACTTGCACTCCTGCCTTGCTCTGCACATGATGTTACATATTACATCACTCATAACATGTTCTATGACATAATTTACAACATCACTGATGACATCTCGAATGACATCATTGATAAAATGATTTTAATGTAAAGTAATATTTTATAACCATACATAAAGCCAACCTCCCACAGCACACTGCGTTCGGCCATATGCAGCAGGGGTTGGGTTGTGGCCAGGCCCTGCGGCAAACCCAACACAGGCGGGCAATCCCACGCTGCACACAGTCTTTGGTCGTGCACAGCAGGAGGCTGGCTACACTGGTCTGCAGCCAGGCACTGTGACTGACCCACCCGGAGGCATCCAAACCACCTGCAGGCAGCCACCCTCATGCTATGTACAGCTTTTCGTAACCTGCAGCCGCAGGTCCTGACTTGCAGCAAGGCCATGCATCCAACTCCCCGCAATCAGCCAACCACATGCTGCACAGAGCCTTTGGCCACACACAGTGGTGTGTGGGCCAAAAAGCTTGGCTTGTTGCCAGGCCCTGTGGCAAAACCTCCATCAGGCTACTAACTCCAAACCCTGCTCAGCCTTTGGCGTGTGCAGCATAGGGTTGGCCTTCAGGCCCCGGGGATACCTATATAATAAAGGGATGGGACGTACAGTCTGCTCCCTGACCCCTAATTGGCCCGGGAAACTCCATCCTTTGGGCCAGTCCCCAAAGAAATGGGAGTGGGGCTATATGCCCTACCTCTTCAATCTTTACAAGACCAAAGTGATCCTATTCCAAGGACAAAATACAATGAAACAGGGAGGATGGCATGCAGCCCCCCATTCAAAGTCAAAGTGGGACCACACAACCCTGGACCGACCATTTTTAAAAGGGGAGGAGGGTCACATAGCCCCTACCCCAAGCCTTATCAGACCTCATGGATCCTATCCCACAGGGCCTCATTACATTATAAAGGGGAAGGGAGCAGCGTTGTCCCACTCCCTGAGCTTTATTTGGCCCTTATAGGGAACCCTATGCCCCAGGAGGTGTTACATGAGAAAGAGGATGGTGGCAGCCTGGCCCCCTTCCAAGCCTTATGTAGGCACTAGGGTAAGTGTTCCTCATTGTTTATATGAAATGACACTCCAATTGGAGGGGGACACACCCTGAAACGTCAAGGCTCTCTTTTGGGAGAACTTGACAAATGGTTACAATATTCTTTTGGCTGAAATAGATTGGTCTCCTGAGTTTGTATTAGAATACCCAAATGGGGAAACTGTAATTTAACCTGCTTTTCCCGACCTCGTCCCAGAATCAGGTACACATTCATATGCCAAGGAAGGGGGCGTTAGCGCTAGCTCGTGCATTATACAGAAATCCTGTTGGGTGGGATGATGAGTCACCTCATCCTATTAAAAACAACTCTTCAACCTCAGAAACAGTACCCAATAAAACATGAAGCTAAAAAACATGTTAGGAACATCCGAGACTGACTTGAATACCAAGGTGTATAAAAAATGACACCTCATCAATGAGTAATCCCTTGTTTCCCATAGTGAAACCAGACAATTCATACCATCTAGTATTACACTACAGACATTTATCCACAACTACAGTAAAAAATGCACACAGTGCTGCATTAATGAATACCATTGTGTGGAAGAAATGCAAAACAACACTAGATATCTGAAATGGATTCTTCAACCTGAATATAGCGCCTGAAAGCAGATATGTGACCGCATTTTCAGTGCTAGGCTCACAAAGGCAGTTTTGCCATTTACCCCAAGTGTATAAGAATAGCCTTGGGTTGTTTTCAGCCAGAGTGACAGAGTTACTTAAAATTTTTGATGAGGAGGCTTTGTCCTATGCAGATGATATTTATATGATGGACGATGAATTAATGGAATACTTGGACAGAGTAGACTGCATAATTCTGGGATTTGTTCGCTTGGGATATGAATTTAATTTAAAAAAAAAAAAAACTGCCCATCTCCATGTCCTATTTCTAGGATACGAGTTGTCAAATGAAGGCAAAAGCCTGGCGGCACATTATTTAGAAACATGCGCATTGCTCCCACCTTCAATGACTCTAAAAAGACTACAATCCATCTAAGGATTTTTATATTTTTGCAGAACATATGTTTTGGATTATGCAGAATGAGTAAAACCGTTCTACGATTTAATTAGACCTGATTTTTCAATCAACCATTGCACACAGGAACATACGAACATTTTGCATTCTGTACAATCTGACGTGATAGCTTCCAAACATTTACACAGACTTGTAAACACAACTAACCTGTAGTCGATCCCAGGATGCTTGTTTACGGTCCAGGGAAGACATGTCTTGGCAGTTCGGCCTGGACTGTTCCCATGAGGCACAGGGTCAGACTGATTTGCATATGGCCATGTCTGAACTGGGGTGGCAGAGTGAGCTAAAGCATGGTGATGGATTAAACCCAGATCAGTTGACTGGGGGTGAGTGTTTGATTTGCTCAAGCGCTCCGTCCATCATCCCCTTTTGTATCGCGTAGTGAGAGAGAAGGCACTAGCTCAGCAAAAACACATAAATGTATTTAACCCCGACCTTAGAGGCTGTCACCAAAGCAAGCATTCCAAATGGCAAAGTATTACATCCACAAACGACAAAATGGGCTAACTCTCTTACTGCAACAGAGGTATATTATAGATTTGATTCTTCATTGCAAACCCAAGCATTTTTGTGGTATGAACAAGAATATCCTCTGCTAAATGTGACAATGCCTCTAGATTGATATGATTATATCATCTACACTAATGTATCTGCTCAGTCTGCCATAGGGGCAAAACAGCAATAATCCAAGGCATGAGCAATCGTAAAGGGGCACATGCATGATGGAAAGTTCTGTCCTAAAAAAACATGCACACAGTCCCTAGGGGACTGTACAGTGCAGCTGGTAATACTCAATGCCCTGATTCTGGCCCTACAAAATACAGATCATGGAATCCCCACACTTATAGTGGGTGATTCATATTACTGAGTTCAGTTCTATAATTAATGTCATCACTATTGGGGCCTGAATGGATTTTGAGATTCAGAGGGTTGCACAATCAATCACAAGCTGCTTTGGGGACAGGTGGCAAAGATGAAAGAATGCATGCCACAGGCTCATGTTATCCATACATTGAGTCATCAACGTGTTGGCATTCACGTTGCAGGGAATTCCATGGCTGATGAAGCTGCTATGTAAAGAAACAATGGTCCTAAGCAAATTCAAAGATACTTATTAATGATATATAGACCACAATAGGCTGCTATATATTTGTCCATGTCCAGCCGGACAAGGAATTTATTTTTAAGTGGAATCAAAGTTTTAAGTCTGAACAGGAAAGACAACAAATTTTTGAAGTAAGGCACAGTCCTGTACCGTACTAAGGAAGGAAACACAGTGGGAGAAAAAGGAGTAATACAGTAAGAAAAACACTTTTTCAGGCAAAGAAAATGAGCATTCTGGACGCTTTTTAGATCAGTGTTGAGAGTGTTTGCCAGAGTAGTACATACAAATAGTAATACACATTGGTTGAATGTATGTCTACTTTAGGAGAGTCCACGTTTCGATCCCGCGCTCAGGTTACAAGGGGATCATCATCAGGACTTAGCAGGGTTATTTGCCTGGTTTAAACAATAAGACGCCTCGACTGTGAGGGCTCTTTTTTTGCGAGTTCTAGATAGGGCACATGGCGTTTGTGATAATTACGCGTTAGGCTCTTTTGGGCATTTGTAGTTTGCGGCGTTTCCTTGGGAAAAGAGTAATGGCAACACGGTTTGGTATTCCTCTGTGTGCGGTGCGGTCTTTCAGTTTAAGGATCCGCGAGGCGCTGATCAATGTCAGGGTGTCAGAGTGTTGCAGACGGGCCGGAGCGTGGATTCGCTGCTGGTCTGGTGCTGCAATAGGAGCCTGGTGAAGCTACTATAGCAACAGTTCATACTGATGCCGTTGCTGCAATCACTTGTTCTAGTATGAGTTTAGACAGAGTCATCATGGTGGCTGTCAATGCTGCTGGCAATGAAATACACCTGCGGAAAGGCTTTCCACTCAAGTATTTTGACAAGTTAGATGCGCAAACATTTTGTATGCTCAGATTCCAGGAGTGGGGGATAGAGTTATACCAAACACTGATCACAGATTGAGGTTAATACTAGAAGCGCATGAGGGTCTGGGTTCAGGAAATACAGGGGTTACTGCCACAGTTTAATCACTGAAGAATCACTATTGGTGGCCAGGTCTAACTAAACAGACCAAGGACTTTGTTCTGAAATCTGAAATCTGCCAGGAGATGAAGGTTTCCACCATTGCACATCCTCCACAGACACCAATCTTTTAAATTCAGACAAGCCTCTGGCCGTTGTCTATTTGTATCACTGCAGCCTTCTACACTCAGACAGGGCTTACAAGTACATCTTGGTGGCAGTCCATTCATGCTCCAGATTCCTGTAGGATGGGCAACAGCGGTCAGCTGATGCCCAAACAGTTACAAAGGATTTGCGAGTCTTCATCTGGACATTTGCAATTGGCATTTTACATTGCGACCAGGGTCCAGCGTTTAGATCTCAGACTTACATAGAAGCCTTGGGAAGTTTGGGTGTGACCTTGCGGTTCTTCTCCACCATACCATCCTTGGTAGTTAAGAGGAAAAAGCGGGACTTAAAGCAATCCTTAGTAGCAAGGGTACTAGGTTCAGGTCAAAGTTGGGTCCATCAGCTATGTGGGGTCCAGAGGACATTCAATTACATGCCAAGAAAGTCCCTGGGTGGTTGTACTCCATATGAAATTCTGTTTGGAGAGAGAATGTAAGTCCCAGATCTCGATAATGTTAGCACAGTGGTGGCAGACACACCGTTTGACATCAAAGAAGGCTTGACTGTTTTACAAGTACTAAATTACTCCCGAGGCGCATAAAACAACATCCAAGTAAAACGTCCCACCACTGGGGAATTGAAAGTTGTACCAGCAAGACCTGGCTAGGTCCCGAATATTGAGGAACTAGTCAGGGAAAAAATTGTGGACAAGAAAGAATTTGGGCCATCTTTCAGAGTGCCTGTACCTGTCCTAACTGTCGAATGTACAAGAACTGTACTTCTTCCGCCTCTTGCCGACCGCTGAAACAAAAGGTTTGTCTCAATTGATCTGATCAAACCACACTATGTGGCTGATTCTTAACAGTAGACTGTGCGGGCTTCTGGGTAGCTGCTGTACTCCTCTCACTATCGACCAGGAAGTTTAGATGGAAGTTTCATTAACTAAAGAAGATTCCCCTCTCCCTAAGAAAATGTAAACAACAATGAAGGATTTCTTCTTCCTGTTGAAACAACTACAACTGTACAGTCAACTAGTACAGAAACACAAATTTACATTTGCAAAATTGACGATGTCTACGTGAATATGCCACAGATTGACTAATCTCTCCGTTCTACAAAACCTGCTAAGCTGCCAAATATCGATCGAATGGCGTCTAGCTATTTTGTGGACTATGGCAACTTCTTATCGGATTCAACTGAACCTGAGACACCTTTCCAACTGCCTCTTCCTTGCAAGCTACAAATGCGTGCTCTCTATCTTTGGCTGAAAAAACATATTTTGAGTCCCCTCTACGTACCCGATATTTGAGGGGCCGTTCGGTGAGTTGCTTGCAGTCATTTCTCTTCTCGGGGCCATTTTCCTTCATCTTCTTACCATGATTCTTCTGCCTGGTTCCCAGAGTGCCTTTGGGAAGGTTTTCCTGCACCATTCCAAGATGGGGGTTTTCCTATCTTTTCACCATTTTTTCTCAATCCAAGATGGTTGTTATCCTTCATGTCACGTCACTTCTGGTTCTTGGGTATTTAAGAGACCGGATATCTACTTTTCCTTGGGTTGCAGCACACTTTGCTCCTGTTCGTGTCTCTTCGCTCCGATTGGCCTGCCTTTGTGCCTGTTGGTAGTTCTTCTTTTCTGTGGGTTTTCTTCCTCTGCAATTTTCCTCCTACTTCCCTACTGTGATGTTCCCTTGCTGAATAGTCTCCTTGACTTGTCCTGTTGCCTGGATTCCTGGAACCCCCACCCCTACCAGAGGTTTTTTCCCTTTGGGGTTTTTCCTCTCTGGGACTCCTTAGGGAAATCACTGTCTGCCCTGATGTTACATTGTCAGCAGCATTGTGGCTACTGGAAAGGGTCACCCCTACCATGGACAGACCTTAGCCTTCTCAACCCAGATGCGGGAAACACCTCTACAACTTAAGGTCAGAAGAAAAAGACCTGAACCTGACAGAATGCAACACCCAAAACTCTGTGTTGAAGCCCTAGATGTTCCCCCAGCATTGCCTCTAGAACAATCCGCAGAGCCAGCACAAACTCTGGTACAGACCTTTCAACAACAAGCTCAAAATGCAACAACAGTTGTAAGAGGAAAACTTGATGTTATGACAAGTTCTGGCAGCCAGATCCTTCGATGTACCACTATTCACAGCCACCGTTCCTCGCTATTCTGGTGATCTGAATAAATTGAAGGAATTTTTAGAGTCCTTTACAGTGTTTTTTGGTTTCCATCCAGCCAATTTATGCTAGACAGAACCAAAGTTCGATATTTTATCACTGCATTGTCTGGTCCTGCATTAGCATGGGTAACACCTTTGGTAGCCACTGAAGACCTGTGTTTGTCCAACTATAAGTCATTTGTTACTGCCTTCAGACACATGTTTGAAAGGCCTGGTTTAGAAACTTCACTAGAAGAAGCCCTGTGTGATATCCAACAAGGGAACCATCACATCCTGCAATACATAACCTGTTTTCGACAATTAGTTCAGAAACAACCTAGGTGGAATGAACTCTCGTTACCCTCTTTCATCGAGGACTTTGGAGAGAAATCAAGGACAAGCTGGTGCATTTGCCTCGAGCAGTTACCATGGCTGGTCTGATGGATTTGGCTATCTTCGAACACTACTACAATGAACCCCGGTTGGAGAGGCTCAATGCCCGTGTCCAACAACATACATGTAAATGTAAATGTAAATGTAAATGTACAGGAATTTATATAGCGCAAATCACCAAGCGGTCTCTAAGCGCTTGCTTAAGGAACCCGTCCTGGTATTCCCCTGTGAGATAACCCCGGCAGGGTATCCGTAAGATGAAAGCCAGGCATCCCACCGCGAGGGGCCGTTGTGGAGATTAAGCAAGCTATTGCCCAGAGTCGCAGAGTGTGAACCCGTGAATCGAGTAGGCACCGGAGCGAGATTTGTCGAGTCCATGGACATTTTAGGACTCAAGACCCAGCCAAGCCGGGAATTGAACCCTGGTCCCGGGCTGACCTCTGCTTCCAGGTCTGCCTCCTCTAACCAGTGAGCCACACTTCTCCACGAACTTCTATACATGAACTGCCTGTCCACATACTCGCAGTTTGGATGTCTCCATGCCCGAAATGCCAATGCAAATAGACCTGGCTCGAGAAACGTTGCCCCAGACCGAACAGGAAACAGAAGGAAACAAGGGTTGTGCTTGTATTGTGGTTCCCCTGGTCAAATGGGTCATCGCTACCCCACTCACCCACAAAAGCCATCAGGAAATGCTGGATCCCACCCTCTGTAAGAAGGGTGACGGTGGGATGGTCTAGCATACCTTCAATCTGTTCCTCAAAAGAAACGTCTGATTCTGTCTTTCCATTACCTATGCTATTAGGATTATCAAGAGAAAAAAATAGCCTTATTAGATTGTGGAGCCAGTGGTATTTATTTGGATGAGCGATGGGCCACAGAAAGATATATACCTTGAGCTCCCAAGGAAACACCTAAACAAATACATACAGTTGACGGAACTCCGCTTGTTTCTCGCCCAGTTAAAGAGATGACAACGTCATTACCACTGACGTTTTGAAGGCACCAAGAACATCTGTCCTTTGATCTCATTGCTTCTCCTAACCATGTCATGATTTTTGGTATCCCTTGGCATAACCCCTATATCAATTGGTAATCCAGAACCATCTCCTTGTCCTCATGTTTATTCCATGAATTTTGTTATTTTTCTGAGGAATACTGGTTGCCCAGGGAGATGCCCATGGTTAAAGAGGATATGTGTAATACCATCAGTCTTCTACAAGGGGTACCAATCAGAAGTATGCAGATGTATTCCAGAAACCTATACATATGATGTTACCTCCTCATAGATAATACGATTGTGCCATTCCTCTGGAACCTGGGGAAATACTACCCTTTGGATGAGCATATTCCCTCACTGAACCAGAAAAATAAACACTCAGTCAATAACTCGAAGAAAAATCTCCACAGTGGTCTTATTACCTGGACCTCATCACCTGCTGGGACACCACTCTTTGTACGAAAGAAAACTAAAGATCTTCGGCCATGCACAGACTTTAGAGGGATGAACACAGTCACAATAAAAGACCAGTACCCCTTACCTCTCATCGTAGACAATTTTGAATCAGTCGGAGAGGCACAATTATTTACCAAACTCGATCTTCGGTGAGCTTATCATCTGCTTCGAGTCAAAGAAGGAGATGAATGGAAGATAGCATTCAGAACACCCTTGGGCCACTTTCAAGATGGGGTTATGCCTTTCGGATTGACTAATGCTCCTTCTAATTTCCAAAGATTTATGGATAATGTATTCATAGGCCTCCTGCACCAGACTGTGGTAATCTATCCAGATGATATCCTTGTCTATTCATCAAACCCCAGTCTTAATCACACACATGTCACTTAAGTACTGGAAAGACTATGACAAAATAAGTTATGTGCAAACCAGAAAAATGCGAATTTGATCAGCCCGAACTGGAGTATTTGGGTTATCGTATCAACAAGACCGGAATAGCCATGGACTTGCAAAAGATAAAGTCTATACTCAACTTGCCATTGCTGTCGACCAATAAGGTGGCTCAGTGCTTCCTGGGATTAATACACTTCTTCCGTCAGTTCGTTGATAACTTTGCCCATCAACAAAGTTTAATTTCTCAGACTTTAAAGAAGGAAAACCTGCAACAAGGATACAAATGGACAGGCACTGCAGGAACGCCTTTCAGTCATTAAAAATATCTTTCACTCAGGTCCCCATTTTACGTCATCCTGACACAACCATGAAGTTCATAATCGAGATAGACACCTGTATAGGGCAGTAGGGGCTGTCCTACTCCAAAAACAAGGCGACAATGGACTTGAACACCTTGTGTTTTAGTTATCAGGTTTTGTCAGATTTAGGACAGAGAACTCTTAGCAATGAAGCTAGCCTGTGGTGAAAGGAGACAATGTTTAATAGGTTCTAAAGAACCTTTTGAAATCAGGACTGACCATAGAAATGTACAATGTCTTCACAGCATTCAGTGCTAAAATAGCCGCCAGGCTAGGTGGGCCTGCTTTTTTTTTAGCTAATACGACTTCACCATTACATATATAGCAGGTTCTCAAAATATTCTAGCAGATGCTCTATCATGACAATATCCTGAAAGCCCTACTTTTTCTATACAAAACATCATAGAACCACAAAGTATCATAGGAACTGTGTATTCATTTCTTGACAGGGTTCAGTGAGGCTGTGTGTCTCTTATCAAGGATGATTGGAACAGGATGTCTGATCAACTTAACCAAAAAGACAAACATTACTACAAGGAAAAAGCACTGTTCCTCCCTAATAGGAAAGTGCAAGTGGGGGCCTTGCAAATGTGCCAAGATTCTCCAATCTCTGGCCACCGTGGTTTCAAGAACACTCTTGAATTGTTTTTTTGTATTTCTGGTGGTAAACAGTATGAAAAGATACTAAAGATATGTACTTTCTTGTCCAATCCGTGCACAAGCCAAGACCTCTCACACTAGACCAGTGGGGTTGCTTCAACCTCTACCTGTTCCCCCAGCAACATGGCATACGGTGTCCACAGACTTCATCTCTTCCTTGCCTCAATCTGTAGGCAACTATGTGATCATGGTAACATATGACTCCTTTTCCAAGCTGGCACATTTTACCGCTCTAGGAAAACTGCGTACTGCAAAAGAGTCAGGAAGAATCTTCATACAGGAGATATTTCATCTTCATGGTCTTACACAGGTCATCATATCCAACCAAGGTCCCCAGTATATCTCCCAGTTCTAGAAACACTTCTGTAGGTCCTTTCACATTGAGGTGTCCCTGGCCCCTGGATTCCATCCTCAGACCAATTGGCCAACAGGGCTTGGAGCAGTATCTCTGTTGTTTCTGCAATGCCACCCAAAATGATTGGACTACCTATTTGCAATTAGCAGAGTCTTCTTATGACAATGCTGTCCACAGTGCTTTCAGGGCTACTCTGTTTTTCTCTCTGTATGGCTACCATCCTAGTGCCTTCCCTTCTGTTGTACAAGACTCAGTTGCTCCTTCCAGCAGCAGCCTCCTTTACTAAACGTCTCCGAAAAGTAAGACACAAAATACATTCTAACCTGCAAGAAGCCAAGACAAGAATGAAAAAGCTGTTGATTTCCTTTGATGCAAGTCTCCGCCATATCAGGTTAATGATAACGGTTGGCTCTCCTTGAGATATTTACCCCTTCACCTGTCCCTTAACAAATTCAAGCCACAATTCTAAGGGCCCTTTAAGATCTCTCATGTAGTAAATCCTGTGTCTTTTTGTGTACAGTGCCCCGTGCTTGGAAGTTCCACCCTGTGTTTCATACTTCCCTGTTGAAAGCCTACATCACTGACCCATATAATCGAGTCTTCTCCCGTCCTCCCCCAGTCCTGGTTGATAATATTCCTGAATACGAGGTCCATGAAATCTGTGACTACCAGTTTTTTAGAAACTGATTGCAATTCCTGATTAATTTTAAAGACTATCGTCCTAGCGATCGGTCTTGGGAAGATGCTGAAACTGTACATGCTCCTCTTTTATTCCACAGGTTCTTCCAGCTCTTCAGTGTTAGGCCTGGGGCCTCGGGAGGGGAACCTACCATTACGCTGCAACCCGGGTCACAGCCCACGGTTCCTCCTGCTTTATCGCCGTGGGTCGTGGCTCCGTCCATGGCACCTATTTTTCAGTCTTAGGCACACTGCAGGTCAGTGCAGCGGCCCGCTGTCTCCTTTCTGGGCACCAAGGTGCATCCCATGGCTTCTCCCTTCTCTTTCCCTGCATGCTGCGAGTTTAGCCAGCGACCCGCTCATGAAGCTATTTTTGATTATAGCCTGCTGTTCCACTCTCAGAACCGCAGTTTCTCCACAATACTGCCTGAGCCCCCTCTGCTTACCTGATATTAGAGGGAATGATCAGTGAGTTGCCTGCATTCATTTTCTCCTAGGGGGCATTTTACTTCATCTTCTTCCCATGACTCTTCTCTACCTCATCAGCATGGAACAACACCTGGTGGCCCACCGCACTCGGCTGCCTGCCGACCCCCACTGACCACACCAGAAACTTCGGCATAGTAATCAACACCTCCCTCTCTTTGAACAAGCAGGTCAACTCCATTTTGTCCACCTGCTTCAACACCCTCCACATCCTCTGAAACACTTTCAAATGGCTCCCCCGAGTAAAACAAAAACGGCACCCACGCACTCATAACCAGCAGTTTGGACTACGGAAACAACCTCTATGCCGGCATCCACACGTCCCTACTTTCCAAGCTCCAGACGATAAAGAACACCGCAGCCAGACTCGTCCTCGGCATTCCCCGACACGAGCACATCAGCCAACACCTACGATACATCCCCTGGCTCCCTGTCGAGAAGAGAGTCACACTCAAGATACTCACCCACGCCTACAAATACCTCCACATCACAGGTCCTCAATACCTCAATGAAAGAATCGCCTTCCACGCACCCAAACGTAACCTCAGCTCCGCCAACCTCACCCTCGCTGAAACCACATTCATCCACAGAGCCAGAACAGGGGTAAGAGCCTTTTCCAACATCGCGGCCAAGACCTGGAACAAGCTCTTCATTATCATCAGACCCGCCCCCCTTCCTGAACACCTTTAGGAAGGCACTCAAGACCTGGCTCTTCGACTGATCAGTACAGCTGTCTCCCCGCCCCCCAGTGCCTTGAGACCCTCATGGGTGAGTAGTGCGCTTACAATTCCTTGATTGATTGATTGATTGATTGATTGAACAGGAGCAAAGGAAAGCCACCCGGCACAAAGACACACCAACAGGAGCAAAGTGTGTTGCAATGCAAGAAAAATTTGATATTCGCCCCTTAAATACTACCAGATATTCATGGAACAAATGGCATGAAAAGAAACCATGTGACACACTGAAAAATTAGATCCATAACCTTTTACCATGGCTGAGACACCACCCGGAGACTGGATAATCCATGGTCACATTACCCTACCAGTCACGACTTTCCAATTTCCATATTGTCAGCAATACCTCTATTAAGTCAGATATGAAGTGCTAGGGGAAGGTTATGTACATGAATACTGGGTATTACCATTTCGATTTTGATGCAGGAATGGGGATACAGAATTCTTTCTCAGGGGTTCAGATCGTGAAAATGCTTTGAGTGGGTCCTTAGTGTGCAAGGACATTTCACTTCATGGAGCTTGTAACACTTCAGTTGCGAACCTGCCCTGTTATCTGAAGGGTTCTCTGGCTGCCGTGATTTATCCGGTTTTTAAGCTGCTCTCTAATGTGAGCTATTTGATGCTGTATGATCAAGGTTGCTGGAGAATTTAACCAGTCATCACTTATATGGTAATGGTTAATTCCATAGTGACTTGTTGCACACCAGTGCTGTTTCAACCTGCCCACACAGTTAGGGAGGCAAAGCTATGGCCTTCGATAAATGTTACCAACATACAATTTGATTCTCTGAGCAAACTGTAAGCCATGCTTTTTTAAATCACCTTTTATGATTCTGCCAAACCAGGAACCTCTTGGTCAACAATGTTAAACAACTGATTGTCACAGGCAGTAGTTTTAAAGGAAGTCTGATGGAAATGGAGGTTTCATTTAATGCTTTCTGCGAGAGTTGCCTTCCTCATGTGGGTTCTTTAAAATAATAACAGAATCAAAGTTAGATGATGAAAAGATGCACGCATCCTCTCTGCATGCTAAAAGAATATCTTATGTGAAATTATGCAGATTTTAAGAGTACGTCGGGGATGAGCACAGTTAGAATGTCCACAGACACTATAATCAACCAATCAACTGCAATCCCTCCCAGTACCAACACATTCATCATTTTACACTCACTGCCCTACAAGAATGCACTTTCTTGCCCACTTATCTCAATCTCTTAC
Source organism: Lissotriton helveticus (assembly GCF_964261635.1). Classification (NCBI taxonomy): domain Eukaryota; kingdom Metazoa; phylum Chordata; class Amphibia; order Caudata; family Salamandridae; genus Lissotriton; species Lissotriton helveticus. The sequence continues at coordinate 811,776,048 of NC_136070.1, forward strand.
AAACATAGCAAATACACATCATCGCCACTCCAATCAAAATCCATTAAAAATATTCCTTCCAAATGCTAAACAACAACATGTGATGGGCGAGTACTAACCAAGGCACACTTGTTGGAAAGTAAGGAAATATTTCTCTATTCTGATGGGCTTAGTCAATTCCAATGTGGTTTTGCCAATTTGTTTGGAATGCGAGAGATAGTACTTTTACCTCTTAAACTGATGTTCCATTGATCAATCTTGAAACATAAGAAGTACTTGATAACAAGCCCATGATCAGCTTTTGTCTTTGTAGACTATCTACTTCTGATAAGGTTTTATATATGCTATTTAGATATTTGTGAGAAAATTGATAGAAACCCATTATCTTCCCTACTATGTAAGCACATACTACCAGATCTTTCAGTAGAACGAATACAAAGAGATCTCTTGGGTTATTCATTTCAACTGCTTACCATTTGTGTTAAGCCAAGAATTTGAGACATAAAAAATATCAATGAACAATCTTGTAGAGCACATTTCGTGGGAACACATGCCACTTTAGAAAAGCAAAAAGCATCATATGCTGCTTATCTAAGTTAATCAGAATCTTCAGCACAACAGATTTCAGTCCACATGGACCTCTGAAAAAAAGTAATAAGGTCAAGAAACTTACAAATGTTAATATAATCTCAATGGAAGCGTTGTCAGAACTGCCAGTCCCTTGCATTAAGGACATGTCTGTGACGTGAAAAGCAAAGATGGTGTGTAGGAAGTTCTCGTCCCCCTTCCAGTTAATCCAATGAGAACTTTGAAGAAGCTTAGTTGTATATCTTTATCCCTAAATAAATCTTATGAACATACCGTCCTATGTTTTAAGAGAGATGACAATAAAATATGGAGCTGAAACACAGGACAAGAAAGACAAGGGCAAAATTGACATTTGAATTAACACTATAAGCCTATTCCACATACGGTTAATAATTGAGGGTACTGGTACCAGGGGATTTTTGTGGAACCTGGCCTCCAAGTAGCACCAAGGTATTTTACGACAAAACAACTGAAGGGGTAATTGCTGGACTATTAATGGTTTCATGAAAAAAGTCAATAAAATTGGGGACCCTGATGAGTACATCATGTAATGAGGATCAGTCCAGCATGCTGATTGGTAGAGATAATGTTAGCCTGGTGTTGGTAATTAAGAGAGGGTATCAACCCTGTGAGCTGTAATGGAACATTGAAACAATTCAACACTGGAAAAATGAGCCCAAGTTCAGAAGGATGAATGCCTCATCAGCATCTCAATGAATAGCTCTCCATGGGATATTAGAAATAGAACAAAAATCGTTTTGGTCTCTCTGAAGTAGCTTGTCCACTAAGATCAATATGTGTTTAAGCACTATTTCAGCAAGGCTTCTGTAATCAGTGTTTAGCAGGGTGATGGGTCAATACTAGTGGTGTCCATTACTTGAGTAATTGACTAGAGTAATTATTCGTCATAATCACAAAACTATGCTTAATTATTTGTAATGAAGTGAGAAGCGTAATCTAACATTTATTTCTATTTTAGTGCAAAATACACCCATCCGTTGGAAATGGGCCAGAGGATTCATTTTATGTTAAGAAAATAGTACTAAATGTAACAGGACAGGAACAGACCACCTAGCAGCTGCTCAGGCACTCAAAGTTTGTTGTTCTTGTGTTCAAGAGGTAGGATTATTGCTCCAAATTACTCTTGATTACTCGAGTTGATACTACGCTATTCTCCCGGAGGATTACCTGATTTCACTAAAATGACCAGGAACTTCATCAGAGTGGTGGGGGAGTGGTACCTGCCTATTTTGCAGAACATCCTCATAGAGTAATGCAACATTAAGTCATAGCTGGCTGGAGAACAGTTTACAAATTTTGGACCGCTGGCCATCCTTGATCAATGGCTACAGTTATGAAGATGAAGGATTATCTCTGCTAACTTCATTTATGAAAATGAAGGGATGACAGCACATGCGCCTCGACATCAAGCCTTGGCAAGAAAGGGAATAATAAAACAAAAAGTACATTTTGTAAAAGAGATGATGAATCTGAAGAATACAATGGTTTTGAACCCTTGGCTACTCTAGAGGAAATAGATTGACGCTGAAAGCTTCCATCTTCTCCATCTGGAAATGCTGTTGTTCCGCCTTACACGCTAGAACCTTATTATGATCAAGCTAACGAGTGCGTAGAGTCTTTTCGGAGGCAACGTTATAATATGGATCCCCAAGATCACCTAGTGGTTCTTGACCCTGGGAACTCGGCTGCAGCCCAGATTTGAAATTCTTGTCTGAAGGAACCTAAGAATGAGTCTGAGCAGCTGGTTTTTAGCATTATTTAATGGAACATTGCTGGAGCTCTTGAAAAAATTCTGATTCCGCATTGTAAGCATTTCATGAACAGCTTTGACATAATATGTTGCCAAGAAACCTGGTCACAGTCAGACTTTATTATACACGTTTATCAGGGTCTTTTGCAACCAGCTCTGCCCTCTAGGGATGGTAGAGCTAGAGGGGGATGGACAATTTTCTTTCTGTTACTGTCACGGATGTTATTATCACTAATTGCTCTTATTCTCCTTATTTTCTTGTTTTACGTATGTCATCGTTAGGCAATTTTTTTATGTATTCATTTTTTCTGTTATATTTATAACCAGTCCTCTAGGGATACTAACATTCAGCTAAATGTTTTTTTAATGGGTTTCTTCTAAATTGTTAAACGCATGGTTTATATTATTTGGGTTGGTGATTTTAATATCACTTTATGCAGGTGTTCAGTTGCTATTGTTTGTGGCGGATTTATGACTTTACAACGCATACTTTTACAACGCATACCTTTACAACACATTTTTTACAATGCAACATCCATTATAACGCATTCCATTACAACGCATGCCATTACAACAAATTTTTAAAAACTACGTTTACAACGCATTCCATTACAACGCATACTACCTTTACAACGCATACCATTACAGCGCATAACATTACATTGCATGTATGGTAAGTATTGGACAGTGTAGGGGTAAAAATTACTATTCTAACTCCAGGGGGGTGCAACAGTAGGGTAAGTGTTGGATAGTGTAGGGGTAAAAATTACTATTCTTACTCCAGGGGGGTACAACAGTAGGGTAAGTGTTGGATAGTGTAGGGGTAAAAATTACCATTCTAACTCCAGGGGGTGCAACAGTAGGGTAAGTGTTGGAAAGTGTAAGGGTACTATGCGTTGTAATGTTATGCGTTGTAATGGTATGCATTGTAATGGCATGCGTTGTAGTGGTATGCGTTGTAGTGTCATGCGTTGTAATGGTTGCATTGTAATGGCATGCGATGTAATGGATGTTGCATTGTAAAAGTTTTGTTGTAATGGTAGTGCGTTGTAAAAGTTGCGTTATAAAGGTTGTTTCCCGTTTGTGGCTTTAGCGATGGTCAATCTGTAAATTGAACACACTTTTCACATTCTGTCTATGGCGAGGCTTTAAACAACCTGGTCTTGAGATATAATTAAATTTTTCCTAAAGAAGTGTGTGGTTGGAAAAATGCTCCTGTTCCAACTTTTACATGGGGTCAACCGGCAGTGATGGAGCGAGGTGGCAAACGCAAAATTTTGTGTACCCCTCGTAAAGTTAATGTCCCTTAACATTAATATTCACTGATTGCATGTTTTGCTAAATTAACCAACCATAGAGTAAAGTGCACACATTATTTTTATTATTACAAACGGGGAGAACTAACATGCTTGCATGATGCAAATAAACCCAGCTAATATGTACTGTTATTGTGTTGTGAATTAATTCACAGCTTGGAAAATAATCAAAAATGCAATTTAAATGTGCTAATTGTATTCATTTATGTGGCGGAGAGGTCGAAATGTAAGCATAAAATGCATTTATGTGGCTCATTTGCTAGGTAACAACTAATTGGGAAACATTATTTAGGTGGGAGGTAAACAGAATGGGTTTAAATTCAATAATTAACATAAATCTGTGTTTGTTTTTACAATAGTTCCAAAAGTGGCCTCTGAGGCGCATGCAAAGATGGACGCTTGGGTAAACTGTGAGCAAGAGTTGAACTGCGCAGGCGCGCCAAAACCTGCAAGTCGGAGTGAACTGCCTGTGCTCGAGGAAGTTCAAGGCTACCATAGCCCGGAACCTAGGATGGGTGCCAAGCATGGAAGATGTAATGCTTAGAGCCTGGGAGAGTTTATGCATGTTACCAATGCAAGGAAGCGCCTAGGCCATGGACTGATTTAAACAAAGACCCATTATTTCTTGCTGACACGTTGTGAAAATGATGCTGTAATGGTGAAGAGATGTTCACCCACCCCGATTTTGTCCAATCACAGCCCAAATAAGTGGTGTTAGTTACATTTTAGATAGATTAAGTTAGGGATTTAGGGTATAAAAACCCCTGGTTTTGTCTAATTAGGGTCGCCTTTTCAATTTCTATCGGAGATGCTGCCCGATTGCTGACCGATCCTGGATGCAAGAACTTTAATGTTTTTTACTTGTTTGCTTTGCAGGACTGAAGGATAAGATGAGGGTGTTAGTTAGGGATGTTAGGAGAGAATGAAATTGGAACAATCTATTCTTTGTTAAACTTTGACTGTTTTCTAAATAAAGCGATTTTTCCTTGAGCTCTAAATAAAATGATCATTTTGAAATCATGTTTAAGTTTTACTGAATAAAGATTTACTAATGCATAAAAGGTCAGACATGATAAAGTTTTTGTTCTGAATAAAAATTAGATAAATGAAGAAGTAAAAGCTGGTCTTTGATTCTTTCTACGAATAATTTTCATTCTAGTAGATCCATTGCCACTATGGTGGTGTGTCTGAATAATTAAAGTCTGAATAAAACCATGGTAAATGTTTAAATCTGCAGGTGTAAATAATGAATAGTTAAATAGATTTAGACGCTCCACCAAAATGTTACAGCGTTTCTCCATTGCCAGTCACCAGAGCCTTGAAGCCAAGTGTAAGTGAACAGGGTAAATGCGCAGTGTTATGGGCCCCGCTGATGCATGATTTGTGTGTTTTTAAGGTTTCAGGGTAATGGTGAGTGTGATTAGAAATGATTTCTGGAGCTGCGCTGTAGCAGTATTAACTTGGTAGCAGAGTAGTGGTTACTAAGGAAATTAGCTAGGGTTATGGTAAAGTACTATATAGAGTTTGATGTACAGAATTATGACTAACATCTGTTGAGTTTGTATTATGTTACATGTAGTCCTGGAAAGGCTACATAGAGTAGGGTGAAGCCAGTGCCTCCGTCTGCAGGTAGAGGAAGTGTGGCAAGTTAGTCACACAGTGAAATAGTCTGTTTCAAAGAAGGAGTATTGCCGAATACTGCGGTGGTATTGTTGCATATCACTGTTTAGGGACCTTGGGTGTGAAAGGATAAATGTATAGTGAGGACAGTCTATGAAATTTCAGCCTTCAAGCATAGGGATCATTCTGTGCTTTCCGACTAAAACTTACTGCTGGGAGAGTAATAGGTCTTAACCCGAGCTTGATTGAAGGGTAAAGGGAGTGGCGTCTCTCTTTTGCTAACAAAAGAGGAATTCTGTGGTGGGTTAGTGGACGCGCTGCCTACTGGTAACACAGAGTTCATGTATATATGAATAGGGTTTTCCGTATGAACGTGTGTGAATGATATTGCAATACGCGTTCAAGTGAAACTTTGGGATTGTCTCTAAGGAGGTGAAAAAGATCTCTGTTTGTGCTTTCCTAGAGAAGCGAGATCGTTATTGCCTGATAGAAGGGTAAAGCCAGTAGTGTTGCTTTATCGGCGAGTCTAAAAAATTCTGAGGCGATAAGCGTCGTCTACTCCGGCAACAGAATACTTGTGCGATTGAAAAATGCTCCTGTTCCAACTTTTACATGGGGTCAACCGGCAGCACATAGACTAAATTCTCTTGTCCCTAATTATCCCCCTATCTCTCTGACTTTGTAATTGCCAGCAATTGTGCAAGTTAATATAACCCCCTTTATATTAAACCGGATTCCCTCACTAAAATCCCTAAGGCAAATTGCTCCGACAATTTGGTGATCAAAAGAAATAAAGGTTCAATGATAAAATGAAGGTTAACCCAGTATCTTTTAGTAATCTTATCAGTGGGAAGCCAGAGCTTCTATTATGGCCTGTTTATCTGATGATTTGAGCTCGGATGCAATCCATCTTCAATTCACAAAATTTTTGTTATTTTTTCTACGAATCTTATGTCACTGGCTCCCACCCTGGAGTAGTTACTCTCTCGCTAGTTCAACTCAGGCTATACAGCGGCACACAAAATTGTGATTGCTGCATTAAAAAAACATCCTGGTGCAGTCTCTGAAGTCAAGCATTCCAGAGGACCATATAAACAAGCAATTATTGACAGAAAATCAGAAATAACGAGTAAAGCCTGGGATGAGCTTTTGGTGGCTGCAAATTGAGTGATAGCTCAAAGTTTTGGGAGGTGGCTAATAGAAAAAAAAATTGTTGTTAATAGACTCTTATTTAAGGAGCAAGGCAATCTTAGCATTGATGTTGTTATACCGATGGCGTCCTGGGTCCTACATTTGTTCAAGAATATTTGAAGCAGACAATGTGCCTTCTCCATTAGATCTGGACAGAAAGTCATTTTCTGTTTTACCTCAGGATCTCCAATCCTCATTCAAAGTAAGCAAGGACATCTTGTTAGATTAGAAAAGTTCACATTTGTACATTGCCCTATGTAAGTTAGCATTCGCTGCACTATTTTATTTGCAGGCGCTAATTGTAGGCTGTTCAAAACTGATTTAGTTTGATTCGGAGAAAAGATCCCCTATAAGTTTAGTTTCTGCCATGTTAGACTTGTTCCTGTAATGAGTACACTGTTCCTATTAGCGCATACCTTTCTCACTAGATAGAGGCCCTCTCCCACTAGTCTGATGACGGGCCCGAATAGACGACCTTGAAATTGAGATACTTTGTAAATGATAGAACCGCTAAAACAATTTTTTTTATATTTCACTGTTTAGCTGCACCTGCCTGGAAAATTCCATTGTGGGCGTGTTTACACCCAGTTACGAAATGTACATAATGTATCTCTATGCTTGTTGATTTCAGTCCTCTCTGCAGCAGTCCTAGTGACTAGGCAGACCGAGCTCCACTGTGAGTGTACATGAATAAACAGTTATTGGTTTGTATTCTCTACTGTTTTACCAACTCTTCATTTGGTATGGAAGGCTGAGAGGTGGCCTAAACGGGCCACTTCCTTCAGTTGGCGCCCGAACAGAAACTCCTTTGGGTGATTCATCCATCCCCTTTCCCCAGACGGAGGAGGCAGAGGACATTGTAGGGTCGAACTGATGGCTCAGGGATCCCTGTATGAAGAGTAATATTTGCTCGCAGCTGCTCCTTCTGTCCTGCCGGACAGTGCCTCGCCCAGTGGTCATCCCGACTGGAGTCCTGAATGACAAAACCCTTGGATCTGACTGTTTGCTCTGAAGAGTTGGCGGTGGAGAACTGATTTGTTTGTACTACTGATATCAGGTGAGTTTCTTTTGGTTCTTTGTGGATATGGTACCCTTGTGCTTTGAGTTTGGTACGACCTGAGGGCTGTTTTGTTAAAGAGTACTTGCAAGTACTTTGCCAGGTTAAAAAAACAAAAATTTGTTTTCCTTTTTGAAAAGCCAGGTTTCAGCAAAATTTGGATTTTGTGTTGTTGTTGTTGTTCTGCAGATGCTCGAGTGAAAGAAGCTCAGCTGGCGCCTCCTGAAGGCAGCCCTAATTTTGATATATATGTGAAACATGGTCTCAGCCCTACTATGTTTAGTACATTATGGCACAAATATACGAGGCAAAAAAAGGGGGGGCCAGTAGCCGACCGGGCTACTGGGCTCAGGTGCGCACAATTTAAATTGATACACAATCTATCATATTAGAAAATGTGACATTCAATACGCTTCGAACAGACAAACATTTAATATTGTTTAAACATGGAGTTTCAACCATGAAAATACCTTTAGCTTCTCAACAATACATACAAAAACTGTACTGTTATTACAATAACTCAACAGAATTAAAGAATACCATAACAAAATCATTACAGCAAAAAATAACTAAAAGACGAAAGCCCAATGCATTTCGGGACAAATATACGAAGGACAATGCCGAGTTACAGTGGCCGTTGATGAGCACTTTTGATGAACAGAAAATTGGGTCTCATTAATCTCATTGATCGACTACAGTGCTAAGATCTTAGGCAGAATAATACTGGCCTGTCGTAAGGACTGGGCCCTTGCAAAAACATACTGCCAGTTGAGTTCCAAAAGGGTATTGGGACCACTGAGCAATGTTTAAATCTTTATTTATTCTTTTTATTAGTAATTTCTTGGTCGGAATTGTAAATGATGTACCCCGTATGAGACAAACACCTATTTCCATTTTATTATATGTGGAATATGCAGTTTTGATTGCACTTACTGCTAATAACCTCCAAGCCATTTTAGACCTTTTTTTTAGAGTACATGGAGGACCTGGATCTTAAAATAAAATGTTCAAAGTCACATATTATTACATGTGGCCCTCCCCCCAAAAAGTCTAAGTTTTTTTCATGGGGGATTCTATTTGTCAAAAGTAAAAGATTTTAACTGTCTTGGGATTCTTTTTAACCAGTCTTTAAGTTGGACCCCATTTTTAACACTTAGGCCCAGATTATGATGCGGTTAGGAAATCTTCCTGATCAAATCCTTTTGAAAATGGTTTCCTATCAACCCAAATCGGGAGATTCTGACCGACCGAGTATGATGCATCCGGATGCTTCCAGATATGATTTGGCTGGGCTCCAATTGACTTCTATGGGGCCTATGTTCCTAACCGCATCGTAATCTGGCCCTCGGTCGGGAAGACACATTCCAGATCCGATTCAGAAGGAGCAAATGCCATTAGGAGACCTTCCTAACCGCATTGTAATCAGGCCCTAGGTGGCAATGCTTTCCTAACTGCATCGTGTTCGGACCCTTAGATGTCAGATTTTTTATGGAAATATCGAGGCTATTTTTAGATTTGCCTGTACGTTACAAAATAAAGCATTCCCAGAAATGCTGAACCTTTTTAATAATAAGTGTATTTTATTGGGTGTCTATGGTGCTGGCCTCTGGGAATACAACAAAGCGGAAATCTTACAAAGCGCAGAAAATCTATTTTTGCTAAGACGTTTGTTAGTCCCAGGAGGAACAGCTACTCTTATCTGCCATGAGGAACTTGAGATGCCATATTTTTAAGATCTGATTGGCCTAGCCCCCCTATTATTGTGGGTAAAACTATGGTCATCCCCAGAGGCTGGTCTGACTGTATGTTATTAGATGGGTGGACCATATTCAATGGTTTATGGATCTGAGGAATACCTCTGACAGTTTGGGTTTGTCTGATCTTTACAGATTCCCACATACTATTGGCTCAAATCTCAAGTCACGTGTCAAAGAATTGTATTTGGAGTGGTGCTCAAATAAATGCCTAGAGTTGTCTAAGGCCAAGCAAACAATTGTAAACTTTGGCGATGTCTAAACAACTCATAGCATAGAGCCGTATTTGTGGTGGAGTGCAAACCTGACATATTGTCATTGGCTTGCTCTTTTTAGACTAGGCACTTTGCACTTTGAATTTGCTCCGCCTTCATCGGGGGGAATGGAATCAGACTTTACCTCTGTGTGGGTGTGACAACCTCTCTATTCAAAGCACCAGACAAAACTTAAATTTGCTTTGCTCCTTATATCAAAAGCCAAGATGCTGTTTTCTAGTGCCGCTATCGCAAACGGCTAAGGTGAGACAGCACAAGGAAGTGCTAATCTTCTTGCAGTCCCTAGGATCCCTCGAAATTTGCTTTGCAGTATTTAATTTTTATAAAAGCAGCTTTTTATATCAGGATTTAATACAAGTTATAATTAAGATTGTGTTTAACCGTTCTGCCCTGGCTATATTTTTTTCTAACAGTGTTATTTTGGATTTGTACAATATTGGACGTGGATTTTTAACTGATGTTTTATTATTGTATTGTGCGTTCATTGCTTTTGTGCACAAATAATGTATCTCGACTGACTGACTGAATGACTGACTCAGCTGCTTCTAATTAAATGGATCACATTAAATGTGGCACACTATATGTCCTTAAAAACATTAATGCCCTTTACTCATTGGTAAAGCACCAAGCATGGTGGTGATGTGGAAAGGGACCTTCTGATTTAACATGCAAGTTGGAAGAATTGTCAAATCCTGATCCCACCAAATCAAACTCCTATGAACGACCCTCCCATTCATTCTCAGTCCATAGTAGTGAGCATCCTGAATTGAAATATGCATATTTAGCTCAGGGAGAAGAGTGTGACAGTGTTGGCTGACATCTTTAAAGTTGAAATAGACAACTTGTGGAACTCCTGGGGAGAGAGAGAGGGTTACACTTAAGCTTGATAGTATGGTGTATCACTGGACTAGTCCAAGGAGGTACAAGTACCTACATTTAGAGGCACAGCAGAGTGGTTTAGGTATGACTAGAAGGTTATAGTTAGTTAGATATAGGATATCAGAGAGGTAGTAAGTTGATATCCCGCTTACTGCCTAGAAAACAAAAGGGCCCTGTTTTCGGCAGGAAATCCAACAGCATGGTGGCAGTAATATGAGGTTGGAGTATGCCTAGCTAGATTATACAGACTTGGTGGCAACGTTAAAGATCTTGTCAAGTGGTGCAAAGTAGTATTTTGATGCAGTAGTTAAGCTTGCTAAATAATACGGATTGTATGATTAGTTTCATTGTTTAAAATGATGTTACAGGGAATTTTGAGCATGATCAATAGTTGTTCTAATTGTGTATGGAAAAAACATTTCAGGAGTGGGCTTAATATAATCACAGTGGGTTTGGCCAGGTGGGTACCATTCTGTGTTTTGGGGAGAAAATAGATTGGATCAGTAACAGAGATGGCTGCCCTCTGTACTTCTATCCAGTTAAGTTCTGCAGTATCCAAAAAATAAGCTAAATAAACAGAAACATTTACCAATTCACAAATATAAAGTTCCAACAAAGGGCCTAATTTAGAGTTTGGTGGACAAGGTTCTCTGCTACAAATGTGATGGATCACTTTTTCATCGAAACTGACAGTCCACATGATATATTTAGAGTGAAGAGTATGTCACATTTTTGTCATCAGAAACCCCACCGGATTTGCCAGCAAAAACTTTACATTGATGTTTCGACACAGTTTGCGAAATCGGTTTATATATTTCAAAGAAGGAAGAGGAGAGATTGGGAGCTGATAAAGTATTAGTGCCCCTGCTCTGAGAATGACAAATGTTTCAAAAAGAGGGATCACTGTTCCTGATAGATATAAAGGAAAGTCTAGGTACTGGATAGATTATAAGGGACAGTCACACATCCCTAGGAATGTCATACTTCATCACAGGGTGAGCGCTGCAGTGCCCTACAGGTCCCCAAAAGGGTCACTTTTGCGAAGATCTTTTTGTTTAAATGCCGTTTGATGAGTGTGAGATAATCCTAAAGGGGTGGTGAGTGATGTATGTGAAAAGGTAAGGTTGAAACTGGCTGGGGATATGAATTATGTGTTTAATGTGTGAATTACTATATAAGATTCCAAGACATGGTAGGTTAGTGCTTCTGAGGAGCTGCAATGTCCCCTAGTAGCTAAGTGAGGTTTCTTTAGTGAGCTAGAAACGGGTCAACATGTTTCGTGCCCTGTTGGTCTAAACAGATCCCTGGTGCTTCCTCATGACCAAAAAACAAAGCGAGGTTGAATAGCCTACCCCACATGTGATTCAGAGGTGAGTGGTCCCCCTCTAACAAGGTGGCACCGACTCATGATTAATATCACTGGCTGTCTGACCTAGAAGAGAACATACGAAAAGAAGAAAATAAAGGGAAAAATGGGAAAAAACAGAGATCACGTTCTCTGTTTCTCCCTTTGTTTCCTTCTTTTCATGGTACTCGGTCTGTCACATTATGCTCATCATTACTATATCCTAGTGCCTATCGACTGTTACTTTATGTCTATTTTTATTTATCAGTAATCTTGTCATATTTCACTTAACTCTATTCAAACTAACCAAGCAGTTTTGAACCCTAATGAGATACAATTTTATACGTAGAAAAGAAGGAGAGAAAGGGACATAGCCCTCTCTTTCTCATGATTGGAATGGGAAACCAGGTTTGGAACCAAACACCTTGATATTACAATGGAGTGCAAACATTCATGAAAAGGGGACAGTAGAATGTACGATAAGGTTTTAGTGGAAATGTGGACAATAACAGACATTAATAGGACAAATACACAATAAAAGTGGTACTATTTTAAATTACAAGCCAGTCTGCAACTTTTGAGTGCACAAGTGCAGTTCGTGATAATGAAAATTAGTGTTGTCCTCAACTATCCATCACCTTTTCAAATCCCAGGGAGAACATGACAGATGGAGTAATCAACCAGTAGAGTCATTAATGAGGCATCTCTTTTCCCCGAGGTTAGAAGTGTGAACATTACAGGATCCCACAAGACTGCATACTCAGCCACAGTCAAGTTCTTCAACACAAATCACAAGAGAACTCTTCATTACTGTGTAGCAAAGGCAGATACTCATGGGTCAGAGCGTCCAATCCCAAAACACCCAAAAGCCCAATCTCTTCCATAAAAGTTCCATAAATATTTGTGAGAAATGAGAGTTGTCTTGGAAATCGTCTTAATTTAAACCTTTTCTGCCGGCCATCTGATTTCTGCCTTTGTCAATATTCGATCATCTTCAACTCAAAACGACCTCTGGAAGTGAGAAGCTTCAAGTAAGTTACTTCCTACACGTAAATCAATGTTATAATTCAGTACGTATGGTGGTCAATTTCGTTAATATTTTGATTCCTTAAATTGCTTGACAAATTTTACAGTTGTTCATCTACAACCCACTGTCGAATCTTGTTTAGGTCCCCTGAACTGAGGACAGTCAGGGCTAATTTTGCTTATTCTAGCATCACAGCTCTGTGTTTTTCAAAGAATTACTAAGTGATTCCACGTGTAAATTACTCTGCACATTAGCAAATCGAAAGATACACACACAAAGAAAGTTCAAATTTAGATTTGAACGTTGCTCTCTGCATCTTTGTTGCAAAGATGCCAAAATTGGAAATATAAGATTGAAACACCTGACCATTTTTAATATATCAATACAATTGTTTTTTTTCACACCAACAGACAAACTCTGCCAGCAATTAACACTGTCTGAAGTGCGGTTCAATTCGGTCCGTTTATATGGTAACCTTCTCATATGTTGCCAGTGGCTATGTCTACACACCGATTGATTCACGAAATACAGTTAACAAGGAGAGAAAAGAAGATCTAGTTTAACAAGCAGGCAGGACAGAAGAAAAGGATGGTTGCAGAGATGTTTTAAGGCATGGGCAAAGTGGGCTCCGGCCCATGGCCCCAGCCTTTTAGGGGGCCCCATGATAGAGACAGCTCTGTCCTGCGAAGAGTCTTGCCCCAATGACCTTGAATATTTCTTCCACAAATTATTTTTAATACCATTTTCCTTTAATTTGTTTTCAATGTGTGTGATATGTAGGACTCTATTCCAGACATTTTGCAGAGAAATGTTGTGTTGATGTTTTGAGCAACATCCATAAAAAGTTTCTTTTAGAAAAAAAACTGTCCCCCCCCCCCCCCCCCCCCCGCATAGGAAAAATGGAAGGAGGTCACTGATATTATTTGCAATAATATTAGTGAGCCTCTGCTGTGTTACATTTTTAAAAACACGCCACTGTCCCTAAATATTAGATGTAAACATGTTTAGAATTTAGAACGTGCGTGTGCACTGTCAGCGACATAGCCAACGAGGGCATGAAAGAGGTGAAATTGGACCATAAATCCAAGCTGTTCCCAAAACGGGCCCCCAAAAGATGTTTGGCCCAGGGCTCCCAAAATCCTTAAGATGTCCCTGAATGGATGGAGGAATGGTAGAAATTGAAGCACAATTGACAATGACAAATCTATTGTGTCATTACTTAAAATCATTTCAGATTGAATGAAAATACGAGATGAAGGGCAATAGCGGATGTAATAAAAATAGGAAGGCAGGAAAGCAGAAAAGAAGGAACCTGGAGAAAGGAAGGGAGAAAGGCGGAAGGAAAGAAGAGATGACGAAAGGAAGGAAAAATAAAGGAAAACAGGAAGGGGTAAGGGAAGAAAAGAGAGAAGGAATGAAGGAGGGAGGAAGCATAAAAAGAAGCAAGAGGATGAAGGGAAATGCATACAAAGTAACCTGAGTTGTGAGTCGATTGCAGACACCCTAACGAGATCACTGCAATTTGTTAATTCATTTTTAATGCAAGAATGATTGGTTCAGAGCTGAAAATGTGTTCGACCCCTGTCAGTGGATGGCAACTTACATTACATATATCAGACCCTGAGGTTCATTCAGATGGGCTAACTTAAAGAACCGTGATGTGTATTAGAACAAGCTTCATAGCTGTTCATTAATCTTTACACATATAGAAAACATGGCCACATTCGTTCTTATAGGAGAGCCACTCGGTCGATTGTAGATTCTGTCCACCCTAAACAAGCACTCATTCTATTAAAATGTGCCGTTTTTTTTTAGCGGAAAATGATTGTGTGCATTTTATATACAGGGAAATTAACTCTTGAAATTCATACTGAATCTTGATAGCTTTGTCGTACGCTTGAGTGAGTGTTGGAAATTAATTTTAGTTTATATAAAAGAACAATGTTTTTTTAACAATCTCTATATATTAGAAAAAAGTATTTGCTAAACCCGATTTTTTTTAACGGGTCATTAAAAAACATTTTACATTATCAAAAAGAACTGTGATCAATGCACCCATGCATCTAATGTAATATAAACATGTGCCAAATTGCACTGGCCCATTCTATGTATTCGGTGCGAGAGATGCGCGTGTAGAGTGTACTGTACAGAAAATGTGAACTCTCGTTTAACCCATCATAACATTTGCATTCACAAATGAGCCCAAGTTGACCTGGGAATCAGCAGTGTGTGCATTGGAGGGGCTAAGTAGGGTATTTGAAGGTTGTATGAAGAAACATGAGCTACTCATAACAATGCATTGGGTGAGGGGAACTATAGTAGGATTTCGGGAGAACTAGGGGGCATATTACCAACAACTAGCGATAATTATCGCTATGTTGGGTTAGCGGCAATAATTTTATCGCCGCGTTGCGGCGATTTTTATCGCTTAGGAGCCTTGCTATTATCAAGGTTTATCTCCTAAGCGATAAAAATCGGCCCAAATGCATGAATATCGCTATAAAGTCAGTGATATTCATGCATTACCGAGGTAATGCTCTTAGCCATGTTATCCACCTCCCATTGGATAACATGGCTAAGAACTGCTCAGGGCAGGTGTTAGCTTTTGGAGATATTCACGCTTAGCGCGAATATCTCCAAAAGTTGGTGATAGGAGATAGCGATGTTAGCGACTGTTTACAGTCGCTAACATCTTGGCACGCCCACTTTGCATGTCATTAGTGATAAATATCTCTGACATGCAAAGCGGGGCCCAAGATGGTCGCTATCTCCTACTAGCTGTCGCTAACTGGTGTTAGCGACAGCTAGGTAATAGGGAGATCATTTTATCTCCGCTTTCTTGGCTTTTAAAGCCAAAAAAGCGGAGATAAATCCCTTGATAATATGCCCCTATGTTTCGCCACAGCAAAAAGCTGCCAAAAACTGAGCACGTTTGAGAAGAGCAAGCTACATGGATTTGGTAGCATAGGGCCTCATTTACAATATTTTGTACGCACTGCAGCGCAGCAAGCCTTCCTGCTACGCTGCCGTGTGTCAAAAGAAAAGGGCAGGATACAAGATACAGCACATTCCTGTCCATTTACCCTGCGCTGGTGCACAATGGGCTGCCATTTTCCAACAAAGACACCTTGCGCCATGTTGTAAGGGTGTCTGCATTGTAGGGGTGATTGTTTTTATGCAGGAAGGGACACCTTCCTGCACAAAAACCTTCACAAGAGGTGTTTCCTCTTTCTGTGTGTTGCAGAATACAGCACACATAGAAAAAGGAAAAACAAAGAGAAATAAAGGTATTTCTCAATGTTGGCCCTCCCTCACACCTCCCCCGGTGAGGCATAGGAATCTGACATATTCCCAGGTTTACAAAACCTTGAAAATATGGGACTGCGTCAGATTCCTTAGATGTTAGGTGGGTATACCCAATTGAGGCAGAGTAATGCGTGAAAGGGGGCCACATTTGCAGTGCCATGAAAAACCACGCAGGGTGGCTTTACATGGCCTTGTAAACATGGGCAGGTAAATTCCGCAAAAGTGACACATCAGCTGCGCCATGGCCTTGTAAATAAGCCCCATAGTTTTCAATGTATGCTGTATTTCCTTTACAGATTCCTTAGCTGTGGCATAGTGACACATTTATTTTCACACACAACAACTGAAATAAATATTATAGTGATATTACAGTGTCAGGTAAATGTGAAGTAACAGTTTTCACAGGGAATGCACAGTCCATTTCTTGGGAATTACTTTTTATTTATATAGGTATTTATTTAGCAACATACTCAGATTTTGTGAAACAACCTACTTACTAATAGGTTGTGTTACAAAATAACTATTGGCAGGGAACGTCACATAATGACCTGCTTAATGAATATTATTTAGACAGGTCGCAGTTTGTGATTCCCAGCCTTTGGCAACAGCCACAAGGTTGGTGGCATGCAAAGTGGCAGAAGAGCACCTCTCTGTGTTTGAATTCTCATCTGGAATCTATTCTTTTTAAAGCTGCACCAGTTACTTAAAGGAACTGGTACAGCTTTAGAAAAAGAAAAGATTTCTGTTTTGTATACCATGAGGTGTGAGCGATCACTGCCTACTCCCCAATGAGGCTGCTGCATGATCCTCAAAGAAGATTGGGTGCCCTTGGGTAAAAAAAGTCTGCTTCCTAAAACATTTTGAGCATGTGGAACTTAGACTAAATGATGGTACATTCACACTAATTAATGTACATCAGACAAACATATGAAGGTTTATTCTAGCAAATGCAGATTTGAATCAATGAAGTACATTTAAACTTCTGAATGTAAACTCACACCAAAGGAAGCACTTTGAGACAAAGAGATGTATACGTGCAGGACAAAATGCATGCACCTACAATACCTGCTCAACCACATATTCACAGGAGTCTGTTAAATATGCAAAATATGTTCATACCATAATAAAGCTATATTACATATGGAACACAATATAGCTTACAAATTTATTAGCTAATATATATAGCATGAGTACATTTTCTGATTGAAAAACTATGTTCTGTGCAGCAAATAGTTTTTTGTTTAAGTTTTCAGTGAGGAAAGGGGTACAATGGATGTAGGATATGACACTTAAAGTTAAAACAATATAGCAAATACAGAAAGTACAATTTCGGGTGATTTAAAAAAAAGTTCCTATTATGGTGCTATGCAAAACTCTCAACTCATCCTGAATGATCATCATTACTCTATAACCAACAATATGACACCATGCATTGTTCAAGAAGGGTTCACGTGTTTATATGACTACATGATCCGTGCATTTAAAAAAATAAAACTTTAACCAATATTATTCAATGCCTTTAAGTGTTCTGCATTTCTTAGATGGTGTAATTCCTAAACCTAACCTAAACCTCTTTTCCATTTAGCAAATATATCAAACATGTTGCTGAATGTGCACTCTGTACAGCAGCTCCTGTCATCTTGTATCACTGTAAATGTCATGTGATCCTTTTATTAAAGCAGTGATATCAATTTCAGAAGTGTAAAATGTTTTGGTGCCCTTGCTGGGACTGTGACTTGTATCCTTACAGGTTACACATAGATCATTGCAGATGGTGCAATACTAGCAGATGTAACCACATTCAAATATATACATTTATTTAGTGGAATGACCTTTAGATTATCTGTTTTGTAACCAACAAAAGGATGCAATATTATATTGTGCTCCATTCATGACGTAGCAGCAATATTAAGATAGAATAAAACACCTCGTAAATTTAGATTCTTGTTTCACACACATTGGCCTCCATTCACAAAGTCTTTTACAGCCATAGCTCTGCTTTTATAGCCATAAGTGGCTCTGTTTGCTTTTTGCCTTCCAGCTATCCACACAATGATACGTGTCAGGCATAAATGGGCCTAATACTGCCGCGCATGCATAGAAGTACTGCATTGTAAATTCCAAAGAGTGGGAAGGGGGAGGAAACGAGGCATGATTTAACTTGTAAGTTTGTGTATGTCTGCCAACTAATCAGTTGGAGGGAATTTACAAACTCCTATCCACCTAGCAAAGGGTTGGTGTAACTCCACTTTAAGGCCAGAGGGAAGAACCAATCACCTGCAGACCTTCTGGGGATGTATAGAAAGACGTTTCTGAATGGGGAAATCTTTTTGACTACAGAGAAAAAAAGGTAAACAAATGAAGCACCGAGGAAATAGAACCCTGAACAAAAATATCACAACATTCTTGAGTGTTATGACTAAGGGAAAATAGTAAAGCTGACCTTGGTAAGAATGCCACATCTGCAAGTGTAACTCTACAATGTCCTTTGTTAATCAGGTCTACTTCGTTTTTCTTGGGAAAATAAAATATTCACTTGATTATTTCTTCTGATGTAGATGAGATGGATATTGCTGTTCTTTAAGGTTTCCATTCATTTCAGCAGTACTCTGGCTAATAAAGTGCGTTATGCTAATGATGCTTATAGGCAACAATACATTAGGATATTGTTATTGAGACTAAAAAACGTGGGATCTGTGATTAAATATCTTTTATACGTGGACATGAAGATCTGAAAGCTAATTTTAAAAAAATGCTGTCACATAAAAACCAGATTGTCACTGTTGTGATACCAGAAGAAACCTGAGTCAATTACGTAGCAACACTTTAGAGCTCCGCTCATAGTGGCAGATTATTCGGCTAGAACAAAAATCATTGGGACTCATTTATGAAAAGTGACGCATCGCTGCGTGAAAACAGCGATGTGTCACTTTTCATTGCGCCCTCCTTGCGACACCAATGATGCGTCATATTTACAGTATGACGCATCATGTCGCAAGGAGTTACAGATACGTCAGTATTTCTGACGTATCTGTAAGCGCAAAAGTCACGCATTGCTGGAATGTGTCACAAAAGTGACGCAACTCCAGCAATGCGTCCTTTCATATCGGGAAAGCCCCATGTGAAAGGGCCTGCGTCAGTCTTATGCCTGCTGTGAGGCAGGCGCAAGATTTTGACGCAATAGCGTCCTAAAAGTGACGCAGTGAAATCTCATAGATTTCACTGCGTCACTATTACGAGGCTTTTTGCGGGGGAACGCCACCTCTGCAAACATTATACCTGACGCTGGTATAATGTAGCGCAGGGGTTTACAAAGTGACTCATCTGCTTAGATGCGTCACTTTGTAAATGTGGTGCAACAAGGCACATTTTTTACTCCACTGGTGCGTCACTAAAAGTGACGCACAGCGGCGTAAAAGTGACGCAAGGGCTCATAAATGTGGCCCATTGTACCTGTGTAAAGAGAGGTATTATTAATTCATAGCCCTCCTATGTAGTTTGCCATTCTGGTATGTCAAATAATTTCTCATTGCAGAGTCCATTGTTATGAAGTATGATATTAACTTCACTTTTTTAATTGTACCTTAAATCATCATTTTCTGCCACAATCAAGAAGAAAACGTCTCATTTGGTCCCCATATTAAAGGACGGCACCTGGGCAGGTTGATGGAGCACAAAGGAAAGGCACTTATCTAACTAGGCAGCAAATGCAGTGCTGGATTGACTTGATGCTTTCCCTTACTTTTCTTTAGTTGTCAAACTAGGACCCAATATAATACTGATCACTTATTAACATGGGACCCTGCTCTTTAATGCTCACATGATGCAGTGTTTAGTTATTTAGGTAGGATTTTTCAAAACATTATTGTGGAAAGATACAAGACGTGGTGTTTGCCTGGTACAATATATGTGAAGAATGAGAAAATAGGTGGCAAATACTACAAAAATGTTGAAGAATGGAAATCCAGTTGAACTAAAAATAGTCCAAGGGCTGGCAGTGTATATTGGGAAGTGCTCAAGAAGCCTTTGTGATTCTCTCTGTAGTTTTAAGCATTACTAAGAAGGATTCTCGTTATGACCAATGCCCCAAAATGTCTTTCAGATTAGGCAATTTGTAGATATATGACTAAAGACCAGTAATAGTCGACACTGTTGGCTGTAAGGCATTCCACTTGTTTGGTTTTGATAACACTGGAGCTAAAGTTGAAATTGAGTTGGGTTATTGGTTTGTGGTATGTAACAAGCTGCTTCTTTGCCATCAGCTTTTCTTAGCTAAATACTCAACTGAGTTTGGCTTCGGTTGAACTTGAAACTATTGCTAAAGGGACATTTAGGTTCTGAGTTGACTTCTGTCTGAATTGCATCACTTAATTTGGTCTTAAACTTGCTCCTTAATAATTCATTAACTGTAGCTAAAGCTTCAACGTTTCCACCACTAGAGTACTGTCTAAAAAATGTAATGATATTTATTCCTTAAGTATAAAAAAGCATAATCCAACTATTACAATAATTATTATGATAGGCCATATCTAGTATACTGTGACGTACTGATATGACCTTTAAAAACGTGGAGATACATGAGGATTAAGTCTGGACATTTACCCTTATTGGTGCTCATTAGAGCATATGTTAATGTTAATGTTAATGAGACTTATAAAGCGCGCATATACTGGGGTGTCTTGGCGCTGAACTAGAGTAGAACCTGAAGACGAGGAAGGAAACAAAGCGACTAGTTTGAAAATAGCCAAGTTTTTAATTGTTTTCTGAAGGAAGAGAGGGAGTTCAGCCCTCTCAAAGTTACAGGGAGAGCATTCCATAGTTTTGCTGCACAATAGGCCGTGTTCTGACCTTCCCAGCTAGCAGTTCGGATCTTAGGAACCAGCATTAATCTGGCGTTTGTCGATCTTAACTGCCTGCCTGGGTGGCACCATGAGAAGAGATGTTTCAAAGGGGGATCAGCCTTTACAACCCGGGTATTACCACGCGCTACCATTACAACGCTGCTATTACAACGCAAGTCGTTACAACAACTTGCGCTGGAGGGCGCTGTTGGATAGGGAATAGTTTAATTTTCTATTCCAACACCTTCCCTACTGTAACGTGGGCTGGAGTTGGAATAGAAAATTAAACTATTCCTCTATCCAGCGCTTACAGCGCAAGTCGTTGTAACGACTTGCGTTGTAAAAACAGCGTTGTAATGGCACGTGTGGTAAAAGCCCACATTGTAATGCCATACAACCGTTTCAAAGGTACCGGTCCTGCCCCATACATATCCACATCAGTGATAGGATATGCTTTCTTTGCAATCTCTCAATTGAGTCATTTAAACATAGATTTACATGCCAAATTGTAAAGTGAAGAAGAAATGTGATGACCCCTTGTACTTAAATATTGTGCATTACAACATTTGTCATTGATCATTATGATTTTTAAGGACAGATATTTGAGCATTGCAGTGACAAAATATTAGAATTATAATACAATGGCAATTTATGAAAATGTTAGTACAATAAGTAGAAATTGTTATTCTAATATACGCTTTATGTAGACCACAAATACATGGAACTCATTATAAGTAAAAAATGCATTGATAGATTTCACTGTCTTTCAAATTGTCCTAATACATAATGATTGGAGTTTACATTATCTGCCTTTTACTGTAGCCAGATTGTTTTTTCCACTTTTTAAATTATTTTCTCATATGTACAAAGGTACATAAGGCTGCATTGATACAAAAGTTACATTAAAAAGTGTAATTTGTATCCTCTGCGTCCATACACATATTTTAAATCAATCCTTGCTAATATATGTAATTACATGTGGGTAGCATCAGTTTCAATACATCTTTTCAACTGGGCAGAAGGTGACTAACTCTTACCCCTCATATACCTCTTCATTACCATTCAATCTCACCATCCTGTCTTCGCTTTTATAGACTTAACAGGGCTTTATTACTCTCAAATTGCACTTCGTGGTTACTTCTCATCTTCTGTTTGTTAATTTGTTGCTTGTGCATCTTGCTACGATTGTAATAGCCTGCTTTCTATTTATCAGTTTATTGTTTGTATATCTTGCTAGGCTCATGGTGGTCTTTCGTTGATTGTATCTGACAGTTTTTACATCATCTCAAGCCATTTCTCTATATCCCTTGAACTTTTATCATGCCGCCTACTAACTTTGACCAGATTATCATCTGACAATGACCATTGCTTAAAATCCTTCTTCCAAATCTCTGCTTTGGACAATGGGGGATGTAACACATGTATTGTTAGGTGCCAGTTAGCAATGAGAGATCATTTTGATTTCATTTTATTTCCTTTGAAAGTGGCAGCAAATTCTAGTAGGCATGGTTCGATTGGTAACAGTGGTTTCTTTCCTGTTATATGGTGTAGCTTAGTACATATCTGTGCCCATATACAGCAATAGCACTGCAAGACCACATCTTGTGCATGAGGTCAGAGTTTGTCTCATGACATCTTAGGCACTTATTATTTCTAGTAGTGAATCGATAAATACGGTTCAGAACTTTAGGCTTTTTTTAGATGACCTAAAATCACTAATTGCAAAAGGTTTGCCTATTTAAGATGGCCTGCTGTGCCATTGCGCAGCATGCGCTTTGCTAGCAAACCCACCAGTGCCATTCTGCGCATAGCACCACCCACTCCTAGGAAATCAGCCATTGCCTGCTACGAGCGAATAGCAAGCCTAACAAGCTATCCAAGAGACCCCTTACTACAAATTTGTATAGAGTTTTCTAAGGTCAATCATCTTTGACCTCTTTCATCCTGTGCTAATTGAGCTAACCCACTCTCCCGTGTTCCATACAAGCACTTTAGCCTGGAGTTTAATTAAAGTTTGATCATTAGTGAAACACACAATTGAAACCTACTGTTGTGAGTGAAGCTTGACTTATTATTTATTCCTAAAACATGGTCTACTGCTGAGTCAAGCCCTCATTTTGGTGTCAATTGCACAGATGATTATCATATCATTCATCTACCTGGTATTAGTTGTAGATTGGCAGTGTGGCCATTATTTTTAAAGCTAAGGGTGTCTCAATCGTACACACCTAAGCAACTTTGACCAGGCTAAATTATTAGATTTTACTTAGAATCATTCTGCTTTTAGAACTCTTACTGACATTGTTTGATATTGCCTTCCTGGTCCGTCATTACACTTTGCACAATCTTTGGCTGATTTATTTGGTATAAATGGTATAACTTAATATAGGGGCTTTAAGGTTTATTTGTAAAACAGTGGACATCTACTCAAGCAAAAAATATGGCTTAACATGAAGGAGCACTGGTCAGATACAAGACATGTATCTGGCCCAGTCAGCACTTACCTTCAGACTTAGAAGAGTTTGAAAAAAAAATGTTCTGAGAAGGTAGAGTACTTTGGCGCAAGGCTGCGGTGTTTGAGGACGGAGTATCATCCTCAGGGAGCCGCTGGAAGAAGTCGCTGTGAAGATTTATACTGTCAGAATAGTCACTTTTTTGGAAGTTGGAAAACTACAGTGGGATAAGGCAGGGGATGTAGCAGAAGAGAGTTCCAGGAGGCAGGATACCTCTTTGATAACGAACTGCTGAATAATATTTGCTGCTGTGGAGAAGAACATAGAGCGGGCTGCCACAATGTCATGCAGACCAGGGATGCACCTTGGGCAGATGGACAAGCAGGTTGGTCCTGGTCTTCTCTCGGTTCTCAGAGCAGTTTTTAACCAAACATTTGATAAGTCCTGAGTTTTGGGTTATGACTATCTGGCCACATTTAGCACCACCATCAGGACAGGAGTGGCACCACTTGGGGGGGGGGGTTAGGACTTGCTCCGGCTTGTCACCCATTGTTGGCCAAGGCTCATTTCTTTCTGCATGTTGCTTTTTCAGGAAAATACTCAAACTCTTTCCCATAAATATAAAGTGAATTTGAACCTTTGTAAACAGGTACACATATTTTCCCTTTTATTACGGTGAACATGGGTTAGAAAGAAGGGTGGCATCGGTTGGCTGAACAAAAATGTTTCTTTTATTTTTGGTTTTACAGAAATCGAGTCACAGCCCTGAGGAGAACCCCTAGAAATAATTTGAGATTCGAAACGCGTTGTCATTTTTCCATCAGGGGAACAGTTTAAATAGTAATTTATGTAGCTACCGAGGGAATTTGAATGTTTAAAACGTATATCCTCTGTTGCTTGAAATGTTCATTCTCTTTTGTTTCCCAGTTGGTTGGTAAACCCAGCTTGTTTGCTTAAAAATTGTCTTCTTGGGTTACCCTCTGTTTTTCGACTGGAAACTATTCTAATTTGTGTATTTGTGATTTTACTTTATTATCAACAAATTTCTAGTCATACGTCATGTCAACTGTGTAAATTGATAAGTCTATTTGTTATCTGACTGGTGAATCTTATAAATGAAATGAAATAAAGAGAAAAATAATTGAATAAATAAATGAAATAGACCATCTTATCGGTCAGTTTGGTCTTAAGTCTGCTTACATTGATGGCAGCCTTGCTAATGGTCTGCTAGATGTTTTGATTATATTTGTATTTATTGGCCCTATCGAGCTGTGTGACCAAGGGCCAACCCATAGTATAAACAAAATTTCTATAAGTGGAATTTAAAAAAAAAATATTTCAAATCTGATTTTACAATCGAAGAGGACTTTTTAATTACAATTTGATAGATATCAAAAATGGTATGCTTATCTCTGCCAAATCGAAGGTTAGCACTTATTGGATGTAATAAGCCAACTCAATGTTATCCTATGAGATAGGCAGGCTTCACAGTAGTGAAAAACAAATTTAGGAATTTGTCACTGCCAGGAGAAGTACAACATACGTAAATGTACATATCAACCTTTTAATTACAATGCACCATGTCCTATGGACTACCTAGGGTTTGACATATATACAAAAAAAATGGAAATTTGAGGCTTGGCATGGGGGTATATTGGCAAGTAGAATTGGCAGTTTACCACTGCTTTCAGGGTACAATGGCAAGTCTGGGGCATGTTTTCAGGGGTTACTTGGGTGAATGACACAATAAGTGATGCAGGCTCACTGGTAGCATTCAATTTACAGGCCCTGGGTATATGATGTACCACCCTAAAAGGGACCTATATGTAAATTAAATATGTCAATGCAGTGTAAACCAATGTTATCATATTTAGGGAAGTGAGTAAAAGCCCTTTAGCACTTGTTAGCAATGGTAAAGTACAGAGTCATAAGGCCAACATAAACAAATTCAGCAAAAAGCAGAGAGAAAAATAGTTAGTGGCTGACTCTACAGTGAGGTCCAGGTCCAAAGCTGTCTTCATCCTGTTCCTCCTTAACGTGGATGGTTTGAATTGTTATTCCCTTTCTACCCAGTAATGCTAATCTGTTGATGTTGCAGTGCTCCATTATGAGTCAACTTCGATTTTGCAATGCAGTGTTTCTGAGGGCACCAACTTATCTACTTAATCGCCTAAACAGGGTGCTGCGGCCGAACTGTCTCTTTCGTTCCAGGTGTTACTTTACATCTGCTGCATTGTCTAAATTATGCTGACTACCCGTGCTGAAAAGAGCTCTTTTACAATCTATTTTTATGACTCATAAGGCAGTACATGTAGTGGGCTTTTCTTTCTTCAACGGTAAATCAATCCCCATGTGCCCCAGAGGAATATGTGATGTTACACCGCGATCAAAATGATCGCGGTATGTAACATCGCAGTTTTTACAACGTAAGTCATTACAACGACCTGCGCTGCACTTAGGAGTAGTAAGATTTACTATTCAAAAAACACTCTATGTACAGTAGGGAAGGTGTTGGAATAGTAAATCTTACTATTCCTTAGGTTATAGCGCCCTCCAGTGGAAGTCGATGTAATTCTTGCGTTGTAATGCCAGCTTTCTAAATGCATTGCGGTGTAATCACCGTGATGTAAAGGATGTTTCCCGCCCCAGAGAGCTCTGGTCTCTGTCCCAGCCAATCTTTTAAGTAAACCTAAAATTATAAATCCATATCAAGTGATCAGGCCTTCTCAGTCTTGGCTGCACAGCAGTGGGACAGTTTATCTTACTCACTAAGATCTATTCTGAATCCACTTGCAATTGGGAGGGCTTTGAAAACCTGGTTTCTATGCACTATAGATCCTTCTTTCTGTTCCACTTGTATCACTTCAGACTTTCTAGACTGAGCCACAATACCTTTTAGGTCACAGTTATGCTTTAAAATCTAAATGAATTAAATGTAATGTTTATGTATCAAAGTTAAACCAGGATTTTTACCCATCCATAACTTTAAATGGAAATGGTGAAAGGAGGAAGCTGACCCATTCCCAACTTATCTCCATCTTTGGGCTAAGTGGACACGCCCATTATGTAATAACCCCCTTAAGAAATCTTAAGCCTGACACTTCGGATTGTATTGTTTTTGGTGGGAGCACATACTTGCACAAATATGAAATAGAAGAAAGACTTTAATGGATTCTGGTTTGGTCTATAACTGCAATGCATCAATGGATTATATACATTGATGATATGTTTGTAAAAGTTTGTTTTTTGTACTAGCTGTAAACTTTTTCATTTGATTTTTAATGTTGTAAATATGTATATTTCATGTGT
Source organism: Lissotriton helveticus (assembly GCF_964261635.1). Lineage (NCBI taxonomy): Eukaryota > Metazoa > Chordata > Amphibia > Caudata > Salamandridae > Lissotriton > Lissotriton helveticus. The sequence goes on from NC_136070.1 coordinate 811,802,759, forward strand.
TTTTCCCTGAAATAAACATTGATTCAGTACTTGTTTTAGTGTGAGAAACTTTCTTAGTGTCCCTGTGATCCTATTACTTCTCATTGCATTATACCGATTGGGGACCAACTTCACCCCTTTGCCGAGTTCTAGTAGTGCCTGAATTGTTTTAGATTTCCAGTAAAAGTATTTAACTCTCCTTTTGCCACTCTGGCCAGTTTTGCATATTTCAACAACTGGCCTGCTCCTAATCCAAAGGTCACCTCCACTTCATAATTCAATATAAATCTGGCATTTGGGTAAAGGTCTCTAATTGTTCCACATACACCCACTTGTCACTGGTTTACCAAGGTGTTTGCTAATTTCCATTAGCAGTTGCAGGAGCCAGATCTCCATTTCTATAGTATAAAGTGGTCTTCTCATTATTTATTTTCAAGCCTGTTCCAACGTTGCTCCCACTTGGATATAAAATGGGGTCATTTCAAGAGAATGTTTCCCATCATCAGCAATCTACAATTCTCCTAGTGATTTTGGACCATGTGTTCCTGCTACTAATTCCCAATTCTCACCACCCTCAAAACATCTACTGTGCCTTGTAGAAGGGAAGGTATATAATAGTTTGAGACCTCCTGTTTCCCTTTCCACTCAAGGGTATTCTTTTTAGCCTTACTCCTCTTTCATGCCATTGCCTGTCAGATAAACAGTAATTTATCTAATTGTTCAAAGACCTTAGGTAGGATTCGGAAACATTGAATTCTTCATCATGTACATGCACTTAGTGAGTGGCACCGTTTAAGACCTGATCCATCAGCAAGAGCATTGATTCTTTCAGAATCTCACAGGTTGTTCTAATCCAGCCAAACATTACCAATGTTATATGTTCAAACAATCAATCAAGCACTTATTTGTAGAGCGCACTAATCACCCGTGAGGGTCTCAAGGTGCTGAGCGGTGGTGGGGGTGCAGCTACTGCTCGAACAGCCAGGTTTTGAGAAGTCTCCTTAAGGTCAGCAGGTCCTGGGTCTGTCGCAGCTGTGTGGGGAGGGTGTTCCATGTCTTGGCAGCGAGGTAGGAGAAGGATCTGCCACCAGTGGAGGTGCTGTGGATGCGTGGGATGGTGGCAAGGGTGAAGTCGGCAGAGCAAATCTGGTGATTCGGGGTGTAGAAGGTGAGACGCTTGCTGCGGTATGCTTGTCCGGCGTTGTGTAGTGCTTTGTGGGTGTGGGTAAGGAGCTTGAAGGTGATCCTCTTCTTGACTGGGAGCCAGTGTAGGTCTTTCAGGTGGGCAGTGATGTAGGTGTGGCAGGGTATGTCGAGGATGAGGTGTGTGGAGGCATTTTGTATGCGTTGGAGCCTCTTCTGGAGTTTGATCGTGGTCTCTGCATAGAGGGTGTTGCCGTAATCCAGTCTGCTGCTTACAAGGGCCTGTGTGACCGTCCTTCTGGTTCAAGTGGGGATCCATCTATAAATCTTACAGAGCATGTAGAGGCTGTTGAAGCAGGAGGAAGAGACAGTGTTGACTTGCTGGGTCGTTGAGAGCGATGAGTCCAGGATGAAACCGAGGTTGCATGCGTGGTCAGTGGGTTTGGGTGCGGCTCCCAGGGCGGCTGGCCACCAAGAATCATCCCAGGCGGAGGAAGTAGATCCGAGGATGAGGACCTCTGTCTTGTCTGAGTTAAGTTTCAGGCAGCTGGTCTGCATCCAGCTGGCAACAGCCTTTATGCCTTCGTGCAGGTTGGTTTTGGCGGTGGCGGGGTTATTGGTGAGCGAGAGGATCAGTTGAGTGTCATCAGCGTAGGAGACGATGTTGGGGTTGTGCGAGCGGACGATGTTGGCGAGCGGTGCCATATAGAAGTTGAAATGGGTAGGGCTGAGGGATGATCCTTGGGGCACGCCGCAGATGATCTGGGTGGCTTCGGAATGGAAAGGGAGGAGGCAGACCCTCTGGGTTCTATCGGTGAGGAAGGAGGTGATCCTGTCCAGGGCTTTGTCGCGTATTTCTGCGTCGTGTAGGCCTGTGCATAGGATGTGGTGGCAAACGGTGTAGAAGGCGGCTGAGAGGTCCAGGAGGAAGAGGGCCACAGTTTAGTTGTTGTCCAGTAGGGTCCCGATGTCGTCTGTGGCAGTGATGAGGGCAATTTCGGTGCTGTGATTACTGCTTAATCCAGATTGACATGGGTCCAGGATCTTGTTCTCCTCGAGGAAGTAGGCCAGTTGCCTGCTGATGATCTTTTAGATGACTTTAGCTGGGAACGGAAGTTCTTGAGGTCCTTTTGGTCCGCTGTGGATTTCTTGAGTAGGGCATTGATCTCGGCTTGCTTCCAGCTTTCTGGGAAGTCGGTAGTATCGAAGGAGTTGTTGATGATCTTCGGAAGTTGGGGTGCAATGATGCAGTTTGCTTTGTTGAATATGTGGTGAGGGCAGGGGTCAGATGGTGCGCCGGAGTGGATGGTGTTCATGGTCTTGATGGTGTCGTCATCATAAACGTGGGTCCAGAAGAGCAGGTGTTTGGTGAGGCTGGGGGCGGTGAGTCTGCAGTGTTGGCGGCTGTAGGGAGGGTCTAGGTGTTGAAGCTGTCATGGATGACTGTGATCTTGTGGTGAAAGAAGGTGGCTAGGGAGAGGTTTTACGACTGCTGGATGTTGTTGGACCAGGAGCTGGGGTTGGATAGCTCCTTCACGATGATGAAGAGCTCTTTGCTATTGTGTATGTTGTTATTGATGAGTTCCTTGAAGAAGGTCTTTTTGGTGGCTCAGATGAGTTGGTGGTCCTTGCGGCTGGCGTACATTAGGGCTGCGTGGTTGTCCGTGTCTTTTCGAGGCACCACTTTTTCTCGAGTCTTCGCAGAGTCCGTTTGGATTCCTGGAGGTCGGTGGTGAACCAGCTGGCCTTTCTGACGGTCGTCTGTTTGAGGGTTTTTTGATCGGTCCGAGAGTACTGGCGCAGTCGTAGATCCATTGCCTGAGGTTGCTGGTGGCTGTGTCGGTGGTGTTTGTCGGTGGTACTTGGGCGAGGGCAGTGATGAGCTGGTCTTCCGTGACCTTGTTCCAGCTGCGGTAGGGGATCAATAGCAGGTGGTGGTGTGCGGTGGGTTTCTTGAAGGTGTAGTGGATGCAGTGGTGGTCAGTCCAGTGGAGTTTGGTGGTGTGGCTGAAGGTGATGTGGTTGCTGGCTGAGAGAATGGGGTCAAGCTTGTGTTTGGCGGTGTGGGTAGGGGTCGTGATGAGCTGGTTGAGTCCAAGGCTGGCGAGGTTATCGAGCAGATCGATGGAATTGCTGTCGTTGGCGTTGCTGTTGTCGGCTGTTTCTCCTATTTATGTGCTACCTCTTTCCTTTAATAAACTTCTCTGTTTCCCATCTAAGACCAAGATCTGAGTATATTTTACAATTTAGTTTAATCAGCATTCCCATGGGAAATATTTAGCAGTTTGTGCAGGGGTCTAACCTCTCATGAAATTTATTTAATTCTTCATTGATAGGATTATTCCCCAATTGGCATATTTAATTTAATTGTAGGTCCCTAGTAAAGTGGCACTGTATGTGCCCTCAGCCTGTAAATTAAAGGCTACTAGTGGGTCTTGCAGCACTGATTATTGTTACCCACTTAAGTAGCCCTTTAATCATGTCTCAGACCTCCCACTGCAGCTTCAGTGCCTGGTGTTATAAACTGCTATTTAAACCTGGCAAAATAAACCTTTTGCCAGGCCACAACCTTTTTTTAAATCACCACTAGGTTAGGCCCTGGACATCATGGAGGGCAGTGTGCCAAGTATATAAAATGTAGGACATTTACTTTTAAGTTTTACATGTCTCAGTACTGAAAAACGATCACATTTCTTTTTCACTACTGCAAGGCCTATCTCTCCTATAGGATAACATTGGAGTTGCCTTGTTACATTTTATAGGTGTAATTTCCAAATGAGAAGAGATGACTGTTTAAAATGGGGGTCTCTAGTTGGCAGAGGTAGGTACCTTTGACCAAATAGGGACCCTTGCTTCTAGTCAGGGTAAGGGGAATACACACTTTAGATAACCCCTGTTCACCCACTTGGTAGCTTGGCATGAGCAAACAGGCTTATCCCAAAGGCAATGTGTAAAGTATTTGCACCAACACTCACAGTAACACAGTGACAACACCACAAATGGACACCACACCAGTTTAGAAAAATATAACATCTTTATCTAAACTAAACAAGACCAAAATGACAAAAATCCAACATACAGAGACTCAGTAGAATGTCTTTTAGAAAGGGTTGTTGCACAAATAACCTTGTAGATGATAAATGTGACACTTTAGTCTCAAAGTACCTGGGATGCATAACGCAAAGCAAACAAAAGGGGCGCAGAGAAGGCGATGGGTCGGTTCTTCCTGAGCTGCGGTTCCGATGCGACAAGATGGCGCCTCAATGGGTTGCAACGATCCGGTGCGATGCAACAAAATGGCGTTTTTGTTGAGATGCGACAACATGGAGGCGATGCGTGCCCGCCCTTTGGCCATGCGGCTTATTGTTTTTAAATACAAGTTTTTATTAAGAGCAGGAAGAAAAACACTATCCATTATATAATAATGCATAGAAACACTATTAGCAGCATTTTAAAGTGCATATTCAACTAGGAAAGAATATTTTAAAAATACAAAGAAAAAAACAATACAAACATTCAACATTTTTAAAGTGCATATGCAGCTAGGAATAAGTATTACAAAAATACAGTAAAGAAGACAATACAAATATCCAGGAGCTCTCTAAAGTGCAAGTGCAGCAATCAGCATCAACTTTACAAAATATTGTACAGTAATTAATTACCCACTACAGAGAGTTCTTCAAGCCTACTCTCGCTCAGCTATACACATTTGTTGCCAGATAGCTCTAAATCTTGCTGTAGCTCCTATACGTTTTGCATAGGCCTCCTCAAATCTATAAGTCCTGCACATTTTACCAATCCATTGGTTAATCCTCGGTTGTTTACTTGTTTTCCAGTTTTGCAGAGCTAGGGACCTGGCAACCACTATAGAGATTATTGCAAAATACTGTTTATATTTAGTCAAACATTGCACCTCTGGCAACACCCCAAATAAAACCAGCCTAGTTGATGGATCAATAGTTGACGACAAAAATTGGGAAATCATCACAAAAACATTCTTTCAAAATTGCTGCAATTCACTACATCCATGAAAAGTATGAACCCATCCTCCTTCATCCCATTCATTGCATCTAAAACTCCGATTTGAACCAGTAGGAAACATTTTATGCAATCTCTGAGGAGTATAATATGCTAGCTATCTGGATAGAAAATTCTTTCCTTTATAATTCGCCCCTCGCAATGCTTTAATCGAAAATTCACTCAATTGTCACCATTCGTTCATATTAAACTTACAGCCTGTCGCTGAATGAATTTTCTGGAGTTCTTTCACAATAATCTCTTCACTATGAGCTTGCTGATGTAGCAGCCGATACTAAACTCCCACACCTGCTACTTTGTACGACATTTGCTTAGTTTTTTGAAGCATGACCTCACTCAGCATAGTATAGTTATTTCCAATAAATTTTGCAAGCTGAAGATAGCTTAGAAAGAAAGCAGTATTTAAATTACCAAACTGCAGCCTTATCGTTTCCCCAGTAAATAATGTTTGATGATTATAAAAATCACTGAGCAGGCCAAAACCTAATTCTTGCCTTCCTGGTTGAGTCCTTTTGGCATCAATAAACCTCCAGCTACACAATCTTGTATGGGGGGTATAAGCATGATATGCTGGAATATATCGTGATTTTAAAAAAGCGTAATTCTAGTTACCAATGCCAAAATACCCTTATACCTGTTTTTCTTGGGAAGGTTTTCTGATCGCAGAAAAATGGGGAGTTTTATGGCCTTTTATTTCAGCATTTGTATTAGAAAAAATTATCAAAAAACGAATTTTCTTCTCCTAATTGTGAAAGCAAATTAAGCACCGAATCATTCCGTCCTGTTCTTTCAGACACTTGGAATTTTCATGGGGAGATTACTAAAAGGAAACTGAAATTGCGGCAACACCGACATTTTAACCAAAGACACTCGACCTATCAATGATAAATTCAGCAAAGTCTACTTTTCCAATAAATTTTTTACTTTCCCTAACATGGTCGTATAATTCAGGGAAAAGAGTTGGCCATAATTGCTTGTAACATAAATACCTAGGTATCTGATTGGATGTGGCCCTCGAATATATATGGATGCGGGAAGATTAGAAGGAACTGAATTAAATGTAAGGATGTCTGTTTTTACTTGATTAACTTTATATCCGCCTACCCTCGTAAATTTCTCGATTTCCTCCATTGCAGTCTGTTTGCTGGACTCTTCAGCTTTAAGATATAAAATTATACCATCTGCATACAACTTGATCTTAGGCATATTTTCAATGGGGGGCACAATCAACAAATTGTCACTGATTTTGACAGCAAGGGGTTCTAAAAACAGAGAGAACAAAAGAGGGGGAAAAAGGGCAACTCTGTTGCATGCCTCGTTTAATATTCACCCTCCCGGCTTAAGCACCATGGATGACAATTTTATAGATTTTTTAGCATTTGTATCACCTGAGCAGAAAAACCAACCTTATTTAAAATCGCAAATAATGCACATCAATCCACCAAATCAAAAGCCTTTTACGTGTCCATCATCTTGATGGCCGCTATAGTTTTATTAACTGAAAAATAATCAACTGCTTGCATGAGAAAGTATGTATTAGTGGCCATTAGCCATCCCGGAAGGAAACCATTTTGATCCGAGTGAACTACTTGTTGGGCGCACGGAGCAATCCTTCTAGCTCTGATTCTCATGAACAGTTTGTAGTCTGTATTCAACAAAGTGATTGGACGATAGGAATTTGCATCACGAAGATCTTTATCCTTTTTGAGAAAAATTACAAGTACTGACTCCTTAAAACTATTAGGGATATCCACCCCATCCTTGATTTGATTAAACATTGTAGTTAAAAAAGGGAGTAGTTCTTCCTGAAATACCTTAAATACTTCAACCAGCAGCCTGTCTGATCCACTAGTCCTTGCGTTAGACATACTTTTTAATACTTCACAAATTTCTGACTTTTCTCTTGTTTTATTCAGCACTTCAGTGTGCTGCTGAGATATCTGGGGTAACTGTAATAATTCTAGATAGGACTGTAATTCTGATTCCTCAACTGCCAATGTATATGCATACATTTGTTTGAAATGGGAAAGGAATACCTCTGATATTGCCTGTTTATCCTCTTCTAGCAAACCAGTAGAAGGATTTCTAACCTGGCTGATAGTCTGCACCGCTTTCTTACTTTTCATAGTCCAAGCCAGGAATCTGCCAATTTGCTGACTTTCCTCGTAGACCTTTTGTTGGTATGCCTTGCTTTCTGTGATCTCTTCTAGCAAAAAGAAATCTTTCAAACTGTCTTTTGCTTTTATCAAATCTTGTTGTAATATTGTACAAGTATTTTCTGAAATTGCTACGGAATCTAGGTTTTGTCTCGCCTCCTCTACTGTGAGCTGTAACTCCGAGATCTTTTGCCTGAATTGTTTATTTACCCTGAGCTTATAGGCTATCATCTGTCCTCTGAAGGTGGCTTTGAATGCCTCCCAAACCACAAATATTGGGGCAGTATTTATGCTAAACTGGAAAAATTCCCAGATAAACATTTTAGTCTCGGCCACCCAAGTATTGTCTTCCAATAAAGATTTGTCGAACTGCCATCTTGCTCTCTCTTTCGGTTTAATCCACAGCCTTAACGTAAAATAAACTATTGAGTGATCTGAAAAAGAATGGACCACTATCTCTGATTTACCGTTGGCCAACAACTTATCAACAAGAGAAAAATCCAAATGAGAAGCCGTTCTATACCTTGAGGAATAACATGTAAATTGAGAAAAACTGGGATGTCCCTGCCTCCAGGGGTCCGTTAATGCGAAATCCAGTAACAGACTTTTTATTAACTTTGCAGTCTTGGGTTTTAACTGTCGTTTTGTCTTATTTGAGGTAACTAGTGCAAAATTCTGTATATAATTAAAGTCTCTCCCCAGAATCAGTATTCAAGCACCACAATATCATTTTCTACAGGACCATAATAGTTAACTAAATTTAACCCAATCTCCTCCAGTTTAACCTTCATCGATAACCATCTACCTTTTCCATCATGCAGAACCTCCTCAACCTGCCAAGCTAATGTATTTGTTAGGAGGATTCCCACCTCGGGTACCGCTAAATTTGCTAATGAAAAAGTACGCCAATGAATATTTTCGTAGGTAGCGCTATTTTTGGAGTTTCCATCCTAAAATGCGCTTCTTGCACGAATATAATTTCAGGAGAATGGGATGCTAACCAATTTATAAAAGTGGAGCTGGTATGCAGATTTAGTAATACATTATCACTTTTATATCTTTCGACATTTGTCATTCCCTATTAACCTATCAACGCTTTGCCTAATCTGAAGTTTCCCTCAATAAACCTCACCTTTCTTTGAACACCACCTCCTATCCTACCCATACTCTGCAATATCTTCAAAACTTGTAGACATGACCGACAAAATTAATTTTTCTCCTGCTCATTTTTATTTGCCATACTCCCACACCCCTGCACCCCAAACCCCCTTCCCCTGAAATGTAGAAAACCCCGCAAGCCACGCTAGCCACATTTTAGCCCACCCTACACACCTGATGGGTGTCATGGAATTACACCCTTGGTGACCTTGCCACCCCTTGGTCCCCCCAGCAATACAAAAAAAATCATTTTCTTTTTTTTCCTTTTATCCTTCCTTCCTTTTCCTTTCTCTTCCATCCCTCTGTCTTTCGTTTTTAGAAGAAATTTCTTTCAGTAAGCCTTGGGCGTCTTCTAAATTTGAGAAAAGATTAAACTTCCCTTTCACCAGAACATAGAGCTTTGATTGTTGTGCTATTGAGGCCTGGGCTCCCTGACCTTTAAACAGATATAGCATCTTTAAAAACTCTTTTTGCCTAAGTGCAGCGCCTGCTGACATATCAACAAATATGCGACATTTAATAGACTAATTTATAGGGAATTGTCATTGCTGTATCGCCTTCGCCAAAATTCTCTCTTTAACACGAAAGTCAGCAAAACTCAACAGAATTGTTTATGGTATCTTTGCATTTGGCAGAGGGTGTGCGGGAACTTGGTGCGCCCTTGTAATTGTTAAATCTCCATTGAAATCTGGGAGGACCTTTTGCTTAATGAACGTATTGGCCCATTGGAGAGTTTGAACCCCCTCAATCCCTTCAAGGACCCCCACTATTCGAAGGTTCGACCTTCTGGAGTGATTCTCAAGTTCCTCAAGTTTATTCTCTACAAAAATGTTGCTTTTCACTGCTTTAGACGTCGCCAAACAGGTCGCTCATCTGGTCTTCTAGCAGTGAGATTCTTGTTTCCGCTTCCAGCAATCTTGCTGGAAAGCGGGACACCGCTTCTTAAATTTTACCCAAAAGCAGGCAAAGGGAGGCAATCTCAGATTCCTGTGATTTTTTCATCTCCCTTATCTCTTCCAGGATTAGATTCAGCATATCCTTTATCTTGATCTATTGCGTAATGCCCCCTTCTGTCAAGGAATTACAACTGCCTTGAGAAGCATTTCAATCAGGCTTTTGATTCCCAGTAGGTAGGCCCTCCATCTCCAGGCAAGTTTCACCCAGCCGCTCCCAGTGTGTTTGAGGCTGAAGTAGAGCCTGTGGCTGCAGGTGATTTTGCGCCTCCTCTAATGACATTCTAGTTCCTTCAGGCCCTAACAATGATAGCTGTGTCTGATTCTGCGCCGTGCATGCTGTGAAAGCTGATGGTGTTGCTTGATCCTGGTTTTGTGCTTCCATACCCCCCTTTAAGGGGGATAGTGAAGCCTGTCCAGGCATTTGGGCTCATGGTCGGGATACCAGAGCCTGGGGCGCGCCACTGAGCAATTCACCTGATACCTCTTGAGTTTTTGTTAAGAGGTTAGAAGGGGCCAATAGGATGCTTTTTTAGTGAAAAAAGAGGAAAATCCTTAGTGCCTTTCAGTTCTTTCAGTTGTTTCTTGTGGCTCCCGTTTATTGGAACATCTTGTTGTTCCTTTACTGACGAAGGTGTAATCCCGAGGAACTTTGTATCTCAACTGACTCCCCATTAAGCTGCACTGGAGACAAGTGTTGTTCTTCCTCTGAGCTTCCGAAGCTGGAATTTAAACTGTGGAGATTTGTGCTGTGTTCAGTTCTATCTACTAGCGCAGTAGCTTTTGCCTGAGCTAAGCGGGTTTTAGCTTTCAGCCCGGCCGCTGAATCCACCTTAGCTACAGAATTCGACTGCTTGAGATGTCTTCCCATCTCCTCCTCTGATTTCCCAAGCATGATACCCAATATGCCTAAGTACATCCCTAACCAGCCTGCTCAGAAAAAAAAGTCCTGTGCTCCTTGATCTAAAAAAAAGTCCCATGCAACACTTAAGTATTTAGGCTATTCCACCCCCCCAAAAACCAGGCTGCGATGACCTCGGTGGTTTTCTGAGCTGCGACAAGCCCTGTGACATGCTTCTCTGGTGATGCAACGACTTCCTCGATGACGGCAACACGCTTCTCCAGCATTGCAGCTGTGATCAGAGGCGGCGCGCTTCTTTAGAAATTGGACGACCCTGCAACACACTTCTCCGGTGATGCGATGGCACCCTCTGTGGCTGCGGCACACTTCTCTGGTGATTCGACGGCTAACAGCGCCAGCGGCGACACGCTTCCTCGATGATGCGACAGCGGCTTCAGCGGCAGCGTCACGCTTCTCTCTCATTGCATCGTGCTTCCAGCTCCCAACAGCAAAAAGGACTCACACATAGTTACAGGCCCTCCTGGCAGACTGGAACTCCCAGCAAGTAAATTCAGGGAAGCTGGGGGTGAAGTCCTTTTCTGCCTGGGACTTCAGAAACAGGAGGCCAGCTCTTCTCGGGCCCCTGGATACTTTTCTTCAAATGGACACAGCACACAGCAAAGTCCTTCCTCAAGCTGGGGACACAGCACACAGCAAGGTCCCTTAGTCCTCTCCTCAGTAGAAACAGCAACCTTCAGGCCAACCCCAGACACACAGCAAGGGCAATACTTCTCCTCAGTCTCTTCAGCTGATCTTCTTTGGCAAGGATTCCTCTTGATCACAAAGTAGTCTAAATTTCAGGGGTTTCAGCTCTAGTATTTATACCCCAAAGGTCTTTGTTCTCTATATGCGAGGGGCCAGGACCTAGTTCAAACCAGTTCTGGGGGCACTCTGCCAGTGCACATCTTCTTCCTTTGTGAGTGTGGGCCAGGGCTATCAGACATACCACAGGGGGTGGAGCCAGCATTGTGGAAGGCAGGCACAGCCCTATTCAGGCCCAGGTGGGACTCCTCCCACCACTCCAAATGCAGATAGGTCTATTCAGCCTAGGGCTGACTCACCCAGACTCCTGGAGCCACCCTAGTCCCTGTCACTCTTAAACCAGACAGTCAATCCACAAACAGGCAGAGGCACACAGAAAGGTTGGACAAGAAAATAGCCACTTTCTAAAAGTGTCATTTTCAAACAAAGAATAAAAAAAAAACATCCTTCCTAAAAGATGGGTTATTAAATACTGTGTTCAGGGATACCAGACTTCAATTTCCTATCTTGCTCTTATGGGAAGATATTCAGGTAAGCATGTTACACAGCATTCCCCATTCTGTCCTATGCACAAGATAACCTCTCAATAGTGAAAAACAAAATTGGCAGTATTTCACTAGCAGGACATGTCACCCACACTAGTACATGTCCTACCTTTCACATACACTGCACCCTGCCCAGGTGGGTACCTTGGACCTAACATAGGGGTGTCCAATGTGTAAGATAAGGGAAGGGTCAGGCCTGGCTCGTGGATACACTGGCCAGGTCAACATGGCTGTTAACAAACTGTTCACAGGCACTGCAGTGGCAGGCCTGAGACATCATTTTAGGGCTACTCATGTGGGTGGCACAATCAGTGCTGCAAGCCCACTAGTAGCATTTGAATTATCAGCCCTGGCACACTCAGTGCACTCTACTAGGGACCTACTGGTAAAACAAATATACCAATCAAAGACAACCAATCATAACATCAATTTACACAGAGAGCATATGCACTTTAGCACTGATCAGCAGTGATAAGATGGAATATATGACGTTATCCCGCAGACAAACAGCCCGCATACCATCAGTCCGCAAAAATAATCCCGCATGTACTATTAGGCCGCAAATTAAAAGAACGGAAACTTTTAGAACGAATATGCCTTTAGCACGCATGCCTTTAACGTAAAGGCATGCATGTTAAAGGTATACTCGTTGTAAAAGTTGTAAAGGTAAGTAAAAGTACACTACCCTACCCTACACTACCCTACACTCTAATGTAGTACCCCTGCACCACCCACCCTTGACACACAGTCCTTTTTCTTCATTTACACTACCCAGCACGACCCCGCAACACTACCATAAAGCACTTTACTTCCCTACACAAACACTACAACAGTACCTTAATACATTACCCCCAACATGACCCTACACAAACACTACAATACTACACTAAACCACTACAGCCCCTAAACCCTAAAACACTACCCCCAGCATGACCCTGCACTACAACACTACCCAAACCCTAAACCACTACACCCCAGCATGACCCTACACTACACAAACACTACAACACTACCCTAAACCCTAAACCACTACACCCCAGCATGACCCTACACTACACAAACACTACAACACTACCCTAAACCCTAAAACAATACCCCTGCATGACCCTACACTACAACACTACCCAAAACCCTAAAACACTACCCCCAGCATGACCCTATACTACAACCATACCCAAAGCCCTAAAACACTAACCCCAGCATGACCATACACTACACAAACACTACAACACTACCCTAAACCCTAACACACTACACCCTAGCATGACCCTACACTATACAAACACTACAACACTACCCTAAACCCTAAAACACTACCCCTGCATGACCCTACACTACAACACTACCCAAAACCCTAAAACACTACACTCCAGCATGACCCTACACTACGCAAACACTACAACACTACCCTAAACCCTAAAACACTACCCCCAGCATGACCCTACACTATGCAAACACTACAACACTACCCTAAACCCTAAAACACTACCCCCAGCATGACCCTACACTACACAAACACTACAACACTACCCTAAACCCTAAAACACTACCCCCAGCATTACCCTACACTACGCAAACACTACAACACTACCCTAAACCCTAAAACACTACCACCAGCATGACCCTACACTACGCAAACAGTACAACACTACCCTAAACCCTAAAACACTACCACCATTATGACCCTACACTACGCAAACACTACAACACTACCCTCAACCCTAAAACACTACCCCCAGCATGTCCCTACACTACGCAAACACTACAACACTACCCTAAACCCTAAAACACTACCCCCAGCATGACCCTACACAACACAAACACTACAACACTACCCTAAACCCTAAAACACTACCCCCAGCATGACCCTACACTACGCAAACACTACAACACTACCCTAAACCCTAAACCACTACCCCCAGCATGACCCTACACTACGCAAACACTACAACACTACCCTAAACCCTAAAACACTACCCCCAGCATGACCCTACACTACACAAACACTACAACCCTACCCTAAACCCTGTAACACTTCCCCCAGCACGACCCTACACTAAACCACCACCACAACTCTACACTACACTAACACAACACTACACTACACAACACTACACTACACAATCACTAACCCACGAAATAATTAACCCAAACCCACTTACTCGTCATCGTGGTTTTCACAACGCATGTGCATTTACCATACATGCCTTTAAAACATAATTTGTTGTAAAGGCATGCGTGATAAATGCACATACGTTTTGAAAAAATGCGGGATAATGGTATGCGAGGTCAATGACCTTGCGGGATAATGGTATGCGGACTGAAAGTCCGTGGGATAAAAAATGCGGGATAATGGCTGCAAACCGATAAAATGCCCAGAGTTCTATAGCCAACAACCACAGGTCAGGAAAAACAAAGGAGGAAGAAGCAAAACATTTAGGGATAACCCTGCAAAAAGGGCTATTTCTAACACAACCATCTTCCAGCCTAAAGCCAGGGTAGACCAATCGATACCTCGATGGGATTCCCTGCTAGGGAACATGGAACACTGAACCTGGCCTGAACAGCAGGGGTCTTTTCCTGTTCTACGCCTTCCTGAACCCAGTTGGATCCCTCTATCTATACTCTCAGGGCCCACTAAGCTAAACCATGGGGGACCCTTCTCCTCACCTGGGGACCCCTTCAGTGCAGCGCCTAAACTTACTTTGCTTTGTGAGCAAAGTAACTCACCTGGCCAACACAGCGGTGTGGCCCTGTCCACCCCGAGGGTGTGGCTCCAGCCCCCATACCCACAGGCAACTCTGTTCACCTGGGCAACCAGCCACAGTGACCACTGACAGCTGTCAGTGATGAGATCCAGGCCTCCGGCCTGTCAGGCCTCTCTAACCTCTGTGGCGTCAGAAAGTGGGGGCAGTAGCTCCAGGTGTCTGGCACCTTTTCTACACTTTCCCTCCTGTCAAGTCAGGTATGGCACCCTGACACTGGCCCACCAGCCTAGGGTCTGCACCCTCAGAACACAACTCTCCCACCAGTTCAGGACCTCTCTCTTGAAACTAGCCTCTCAACCTGGAATCTAAACCATCAGGTTGCAATGGGGTCAGAGGCAGGGACCCCCTCCCTCTGCACCCCCTTCCAGAGTTCTGCACCCTCCCACCTTGAGTGGTACCACTGGAAGCAAACTGGTCAGGACACTGCTTACAGATGTCCTTCCCTCCAAGTCAGGCACAACCTGAACCTGATCTCCCAAACTAGGGGCTAAACCCTGTGGCTGAGCACCTACCTGGAACGCCAGGACTTCTGGGGGATGCACACAGCAACCCCCAAGAGTAACACATGACTCATGTGTTGTGTGACAGTCTTCCTGGGGCAGATCTCATGAGCCCTGTCCATCTTACAGTGCATGAAGATTCCAGGCCAGAGGTGGTGTCACCATGGTCACTCCTAGGAGGCTCAGTTCTTCTGACTGGCTTCTGACCCCCTTGTTCTTCCACTGGGGAACACATCCCCCTCTCACCCCTCAGTCTGGACTTATGCACCCTCCACTTAGGAGTGGCACCACCAGACACCAGAACCACTGGTGTTTGATTTGCAGACGCTCCAGGTTCTCCTGACACTAGGAGATCCCCCTCAAATGGCCTACTAGTACAGCCTAGGCCCCGGGCCTGGTGTTCCCTTAGGGAACCCTCCAGGCCCTGAGACTGGGTTTCAGGCACCTTGGGACACAGCCCACACTCACTCCTTCTCCACTGTGACAGGACGTGAGCCCCTGCACCCCTCTCACTACACCGGGACCCAGCTGGGCTATTCTGAACCTCTCCCACCACACATGTCTTGAAGATACCTGAGCCACTCCTTTTAGGATTACTCCCAAATGCCTCTTCAGACTCCCTGGAATCCACCAAAAGGTCTACCTCCAGCGCAAGCTCCCTGGAATCAGAGAACTCACACTCCACTTGGTGTTGGCATAGCTCTGAAAAACAGGGACTTAAAATATGCTCTACAACAAATGAATCACACAGCCCGCCACAGTTGTTAACCAAGCTACCCTTTGCCTCACCATCCAGTGTCTCACACAAGTACCCAACACCACTCTACTGAGTTTGGCAAGACAGTATCTGACTGTCTCTGTCACTCAACCCACACTCTTCTGGGCTGCCTCCACACTCACACACCAGGGTTTCTATCATGGGGAACCCCTCTCCCTGCACCTCTCATCTAGTCAGTAGAGTGTCCCTCCCACGACTAGGAATATGATCCCCTGTGTCTGTTCTCCATTCTACTTCAGGGACACTGCATTCCACTGGAGCTACCTCATATACCTTAACCCCCTGGTATATGGTAACACCCTCCTTCAATTCAGGTCCCACATCTCTGGATGTGTGTACTTCTCCCTCAGCACTAGATAACACAATATTGCTGCCACCATCTGAGCTGGACTCCACCTCCAACTCAGCAAAGCTCACACTTTTCTTCTTTCTTGGCTAAGACACTCAATGCCTCAAGCCCCTCATGCTCCAAATCAAGCTTCCTCATTCTAAACTCATGTGTCAAGGTGAATTTCAATTCTTCCAAGGCACGAGCCCTCGCCTCTGCCTTCTCCTTGAGCCTTTTGACCTCCAGCTCATACTCTCTGATCCTCAGGTTCTCCTCCTGCTCCTCTCGGGAGAGACTTCCTGCGGAATGGACGCTGGCAACCCTTGAGGCTACCCTTGGCACAGGCAAATCCTGTGACCTGAACCCATCCCCTTGTGCTTCTTCATCCACTTCTTCATCCCTTGTCTCCTCAGCCTCTTTGGCCTCCCACCAGGCCCTTAAGGCCTTCTGCAGCCCAACCTTCCTAGAGCTGCTCCTCATGGGACAGCCAACATCTTTGCAAAATTGCTTGAGTTGATCTACTTTGTAGGAATACAAATCCTCAATGTGAAACTCCAATTCTGCCTTCTCACTTGCTGCTTTACCATTTAGAGTCATAATGTGTGGATGACTCAAGGATCAGATCAAAAATAGAACCAAAAAAACCACAGTATGTGGTTGCATAGTGGTCTGCACTAAACTAGTAATGTACACCAATCTCTGTGGGTCAAGTACAAATACAAGTTCAAATCCTCACGACTGAGCACCAATGTTAGAAATGGGGGTCTCTAGTTGGCAGAGGTAGGTACCTTTGACAAATTAGGGACCCTTTCTTCTAGTCAAGGTAAGGGGATACACACTTTAGATAACCCCTCACCCCATTGGTAGCTTGGCATGAGCAAACAGGCTTATCCAAAAGGCAATGTGTAAAGTATCTGCACCAACACCCACAGTAACACAGTGAAAACACCACAAACGGACACCACAACAGTTAGAAAAATAAAATATCTTTATTTAAACTAAACAAGACCAAAATGTCAAAAATCCAACATACAGAAACTCAGTAGAATGTCTTTTGAAAAGGGTTGTTGCAAAAATAACGTTGTAGATGATAAATGCAACACTTTAGTCTCAAAGTACCTGGGATGCGTAATGCAAAGCAAAGAAAAGGGGCGCAAAGAAGGTGACGCGTCGATTCTTCCTGCTCTCTGGTTGTGATGCGACAAGATGGTGCCTCGATACGTTGTGACGATCTGGTGCGATGCGACAAAATGGCATTTTTGTTGCGATGAGACAAAATGGAGGCCATGCATGCATGCCCGACGGTCGTGCTGTGAACTCAGTGGTTTTTTGAGCCGTGACTGGCCCTGCGACACGCTTCTCTGGTGATGCGACGACACCCTCAGTGACGGTGACACGCTTCTCCGGTGTTTCGGCGATGATCAGGAGCGGCAAGCTTCCTCAGCGATGCAACGACCCTGCGATACGCTTCTCAGGTGATTTGACGGCACCCTCTGTGGCGGTGGCACGCTTCTCCGGTGATGCGACGGCAAACAGCAGCAGCGGCTGTAGTGTAGTTCCAATTTCCCTAATAGGCTCTGCGCATTGAAATAATATACCCTTTAGGTTTGGCATAGGAATTAGGTCAGTATGCCCCAATCGAGTACATTAAACTTAATTACTAGGTACCAGCTAACTCAGAGGCCACTACAAACTCCTTGTAAACAAGAAGGGAGTAATTTCTGGCAACCGCATAAACATAACAACTTTATTTCCCTTTAGAATCGGAATGCTCTCAGAATTGTGCAAACAATAGATAACAGTTTCACTCAGTAATCGTGCATGCTTAGTTTCTTCAGAGTTACACAGAAAGAATAGATAGACGTTTCAGTAAAAGGATTTATTGAACAGTTTTGTTTCTCATGTATGAGATATACTCCGTTACAATGTAAGACAGTATGCAAGAAATATTATCTACAGTGTAAGCAGTAGAAATTATTAATACTGCGCTAGCATTGTCTTTTAGCTAGGACACATATAGTTATAGACATAGATAACACAAGATAAAAAATGTGAGTATTCATACGATGCCTCTCTATCTACTTCTACCCCAGTGTACCTAACCTAAGTATTGTACAAGGTAAGAAGTAGGTGCTGTATTCTATAGTCCGATAGGCTATAGTTTGGTATGCCAAGAGTCCCTCTAGGTTCTAGTCAGCTCCATACATTGAGAATGAGAGAGGTGGGAATCTTTTCCCGGGTCTCGAACTCTAACACCCCGCAAAGGGAGTCAGAACACTGGAAGCTGGATTCTCTGCAAGCAGGGTTGACAGCGTCTGGTCAGTGCGTCAGGCTGGGACACGGGCTCCTCTAAAGTCGAGGTCTCCTCTAACTTGCTTGGGCAAGGGAAGGTATATTTATACCCGGTAGGTGCCTTGTAATGTTTGCATTGACGGGCAGAGGAAGACGTCAGGAATGAACCCTTAAGGAATAGCGGTTCATGCATAATAAATGAGTTCTTGGAGAAATCAATAATCCTGTGCTAGGGGAACTCCCAAGAGCTTAAGGGTATGGTTTCTAAGAACTCGTTGTGACGTTAGGGTGGAGGTATGTAGGTGACCATACCTGTATTTGGATAGCATGGCTAATGCCTAAATAAGGACTGGGATCCTATGCCTATATAAGGGCAATGTGAATTGTGCCTATATATGGACATGTTTCAGGAAAACCTATATACGGACACCTAAAGCGGAATACAACATGGCAACATGCTTCCTCGATGATGCAACAGCGGCTGCTGCGGCATCACACTTCTCTCTCATTGCGTCACGGCCGCGCTTCCAGCTCCCAACAGCAAAAAGGCCTCAAACACAGTTACAGGCCCTCCTGGAAGACTGGAACTCCCAGCAAGGAAGTTCGGGGAAACTGGGGGTGAAGTCCTTTTGTGCCTGGGACTTCAGAAACAGGAGGCCAGCTCTTCTCAGGCCCTTGTAGACTTTTCTTCAGATGAACACAGCACACAGAAAAGTCCTTCTTCAAGCAGGGGACACAGCACACAGCAAAGTCCCTTAGTCCTCTCCTCAATAGAAACAGCAAACTGCAGGTCAATCCCAGACAACCAGCAAGGGCAGTACTTCTCCTCAGTCTCTTCAGCTGATCTTTGGTAGGGATTCCTCTTGATCACAAAGTAGTCTAACTGACTTGTTCAGGTTTGGTGTCTCTGGAATCCGAATTTAAGATTCTAACTTATGGTGAAGTCTGATTTTAAAATGTAAAATTCCAAAAATGCCACTTCTAGAGAGTTGGCAATTTGTTGCCTTAGCCATTTGGTGCCTGCAGCCTGTATCTTGTCACATGACTGGGAGACAGTGACAGTTGGGATTTGTGTATTCCACCTAGACATCCACACACAATAGGAACTCAGGGGGTGACTGGATAGGCCATCACTAGCAGTATGGGAGGGAGAAGTTGGGCCCAGCCCCATTTATACTTGAATGAGCTGTGTCCTGTCACCATACAAAGGGGTGCATACCCCCTATAGTTAGTCTGGAGCTGGGACAGGAAGGGTAAAACTTCTGTGCACTTCAACGGTATGCCTCTAGAAGCTTCACCCCACTTCAAAGGCACAACTGTGTAGAAAAGAAGAACGTCAGACACCAACTCTTCAGCCCATCTCTTCACACAGCACCATTGACAGCACACGGGAAACTGTGAACAAGAAGCTCTAGACCTCCTGTCCACAATGTCTGACCTGCTTTTTGCACCACACCGATTGTAGTTCATAATGCTCCCCTTGCTCCTCGCGACCCTCTCCAATGTCAACAGGACTCTTGGCACAAAAGTTCAGAAGGTAAACCTTCAGCTGTAGAAAATTTGGACTGTATCCAACCTGCACCCCACTGCATCCTGCTTGAACTTTCGACTTTGAACCAGTCCAGTGCGACCAGAAGTCAGTGGTTGGTGCACTACTTTGCAGTTTATTCTCTAAAACTTCATAACTCCGGTTCCATTGAGTGGATTTTTGTAATTTTTACGTCAAATTATTTATGAAAATTTACTCTATTGTTCCTAGTTGCTTTGGGATTTTTCTTGTGTTGTATTTTCAGTTTATTGCTTATTGTGTGCTGTAGAAATACTTTATACATTGCCGCTAAGTTAAGGCTCGCTGTTTTTTTTTGTGTCAAGCCACCCAGGGTTAAAACACAGGTTAATTTAGTGACTATTTGTGGTTCACCCTGCAAGGGATTGTAGCTGTTGCTTGACCAGGGATTAGACCCCATTCAACCGAAAACCCTATTTCTCACAGGTATCAATGTCATTACCTCTCTTATATGACCCCTCATATCGTTTGCATGCATTGTGTTAATATGTGTAGTGGTTACCATCTCATCCCCCAGCCTGCCAGTCTCAATCTGAGTCTTAGCAGTTTGATTGCAAGTGCAAACAGCAGCAGCCAAAGATGGTTACCCAGTATTATTCCCCTTTCTGAATTGCAAACTCTAGGGAATAAGGACCCTTTAGGTTTTGTATTCAATACCTTGAAACTTCCATACAAATTTGGTCCAAGCCCCATGTTCCCAATCACTCAGATTATTTACTACCACCAACGTATGTGAAATGGCTTTCCTGTATCCAAGATTGCTATGATATGCTGTTTGTCATCCACTTGCAGTAAATGCAGTGCATGTGTCAGTTATCTAAGGTTATGGGCTGTGCTTCTGACTAGTATGAATCTGCAGTGATCTGCATGAGCCAAGTCAGGTATAATTATATTTACTCTGCATGCTAGAATTTTGCATACCAGCTTGGTGTTGGTATTTACCATAGTGAGGGGTCTGTACAGCCTGCAATCCTCCCTCCACAATGTTCTCATCCACTTTGAGGACCATCCCAGGACAGGTTTCTCTCATTGTATCAGTTTAACTCCCATTCCCCCTACAAAACCAGCATTAACTAGGCCAATCGTCTCTGCAGGCATTTTTACAGTTACTCTGGGATTCCATGAGTCCAGTTTTTTCCCCTAGACTCATCTATCAAGGCCACTATGGATGACTTAGCCAACTTCCGGCCTCTCTCTTTGCTACCCCTCCTGATCAAGTTTCTGGGAAAACATATCCATAAACACCTATCTGACCATGTCGAGTCTACAGGATGCCTTGATACTTCTCAATCTGGATTTAGGCCCAGGCTCAGCACTGAGTCAACCCCGATTGCTGTCACCTACAACATCATGCATTCCTTGGCAGCAAACAATCAGTACTACTCGTGCTGCTTGACCTCTTTGCCGCATTCAACACGGTCTCCCATCAGATCTTGCTCTAGGAGACTGAAGGAAATTGGACTCCGAGGATCGGTGTTCCAGTGGATGGCGAGCTTTCTCTCCCTCCGCTCCCAGATTATCAACTATCAACCTA
This sequence comes from Lissotriton helveticus, assembly GCF_964261635.1. Taxonomy (NCBI): domain Eukaryota; kingdom Metazoa; phylum Chordata; class Amphibia; order Caudata; family Salamandridae; genus Lissotriton; species Lissotriton helveticus. The sequence continues at coordinate 811,824,161 of NC_136070.1, forward strand.
GGCCCTTTTCATTAAAGGACCATGGAACTGACCAAGGGAGTATGCCAGGGCTCTTGTCTCAGCCCCACTTTGTTCAACATTTATGTCGCTCCCCTGGCAGACCTACTCAGGACATTAGGTTGTACACCTACAACCTATAATACTCAGCTTTTATTCTTGTTTAATAAATACACCCCTAAGGCCCAGTCCACCTTCTCAGAAGGTATGATAGCGATAGCCAGATGGATGTGGAGCCATTTCCTTCAGCTTAATGCAGGGAAGACCAAGATCATGCTGTTTGGAGATGCACCACTGCAGTGGTCACCAGATTGGTGGCTGGTGGATCTAGGTGATCCCCGAGCCTAAGACCATAGTCAAGAACCTTGGCATACCCCTAGACTCATGCGTTGACCATGAAAGTGCATGCTGCCAACACTGCGGGCTCCTGTTTTCATGTACTTGGACTATTATGGCGAGTTTTCCCTTTCCTCCCCTTGTCCACAAGCAAAACTCTCATTTAGGCATTGGTACTAAGCCGCTTTTACTACTGCAATGCCCTACTGGTCTCAGCCAATGAGTCCTCGTTGAACAGATTACAGGTGGTCCAAAACACTTCCCTGAGATCAGCCTCTTTTCCCCTCCTACAACAGCTTCACTGGCTTCTGGTACGCAAACGAATCAAGTTTAAAATTTGTTGTGTTGTTTAATTCACAAGGCCATGAATGGCAAAGGCCCCAGTTATCTTGCAAGGAAATTCAACCAGTACATACCCACTAGGTCACTTTGTTCAGGAACTTAGTCTCAGCTGTTTGTACCTCGGTTAAAAAAATCGCAGCTGGGTGGGAAAGCTTTCTTTCACCTAGCCCCTCACTATTGGAACCAGCTTCCTACCCATCCACGGCAATGCCATGACCACCTTTAATTCAGAAGGCTCCTCAAAACTGTATTATTTTCACATGCCCCCATTCATGGATTACTGCAGCACCTCCATAGTGCAGAGATACCCCTCCGGGGGTGATTCAGGCGCTCTACAAATGCATAAATAAATGGCTTTTATATGTGCCTCCCTATAATGAGATCACTTTGCACCTCTCCTTGCTCTTGTGTCGGTCGTGGGAGGGAGGCCTCATCAGACATGCCTGTACCTGTTGGGTGAATACCCCCTCCAGCTGCTCCCTGAGCATTCATTATTATCAACCTTTGTATCTTTATAGATCTCGTTCTCTCTACATAAATGTGCTATCATTGGTTGGAGTGGTTTCTCCCTTTAGTCGAAACACAAGGAGCTTCCACAATTTATTTCCTTTTCTATGGACTTGCAGCTTGTAGGTCCTGACTGTGAACTTCCCATAATATTGTATTTCTCACAGGGCTTTCTACTACTGTTGTTTCTAATTTTATAATCACTCATTTTAGTTTTTATAGGTCTTTCTCCAAAGCCAGTTTGACCCCATATTTCTATACATTAGCCCAATTACTATTATCAGTGCTTCCTATTGAGTGACCCTTGTACTTGCGGTGCCCCAATTGGTAACAATATATGTGTTCATCACCTCTTTCATACTGTCACTGAATGCTCTGTACTGAAATGTCTCAGGCCTCAGCCTGCATGTAGGCGTTTGGGCCCATTAATAGCCTACCTTATTTACTATCATCAGTAGGAAATGGTCAGAGAGGGTTCAACCCGTATATTAGGGAGTGTTGAGCTCTGTGTTGTATCTCATGGGTGATCCACATTATAACCTTATGTTGACACCATCCCACCTGTCCCTATCCGATTTGCTTATTTAAATAGGCAACCCCTTATAAAATCTTACATAAGCAGTGATTCTGAAGTGGTCAGTGTTTCTGACCCCTGCGCAAAGCCCTGTTTGTGCAGGGTCAGAATTCTAAGTTAGGTGATATTTAACGCACTTGGTGCAGTAAACACCTTCCACTTCCTTAAAGGGAAAACAATACAGTATATATATATATATATATCATAATTTGCTGATTTTAGTCTTCTAAGCTCCAAAATCTGCGTGTTATTTTCAAAAACTCAAAATAGATGCTGTTTATTGTAACTGATGAATTCTTAACCTCATGGTTTTAGAATTTATCAGCTGCAATATATAGCAGCTGCTCCTCTGACTAACTTGGAATCAGGCCATAGTGTGCCACAGAATAAGGTCCCGCGGAATGTGTCTAAATGGTAGCTACTCTGTCCCAGCTTCTAATTGTTGTGTACATGGCCATTTTTTTAACCTTTGGGTTTTGTTCTGAACACCAGTGCTAAGATAAAAAAACTTTTCCAAGATTTTGCATGCTATGTTACCAAATAATGATACATAGCTTTATTGTTCATCAGTTCTATATACCCGCTTCTCAAACTCTGTTTCCTGAACATTGTTCATTGTACAGTGCATTATGAGGTCCATTTTATGGCCACCCATCAATGCTGTTGTTCCATCATCGCTGACATCTGTACCGGTGTGACCTTCAGGGTTTCTCTGGAGTTTTCTGACTTCGTCGGATGCAAGTTATGTGGTAGACATTCTTCTTTGGCATCCACTGTGCCCTAGGCAGAACTGTGGCCTTTTTCTTATCACCTATGCCACTCAACAACAGTCCCTGGATAGACCTTCCCCCATTCAGAAAAACACAGGATGTGGAGGTTGTTCCTTCTCACTCTCCCCTCTGAATCCTCCAATCTATTTTTTCAAGATTTTATTTTTTTCTAGCAAATTGTGTACTGTTGTCTTCAATTCTGTGATTTGTATTTGCATTTGTTTAATTGTCTTTTCAGTCTCATGTAATCTTGCATAGACTATTCTCAGACCAGTTCTAAGCAAACATACCTCTAAAGTAATGGTATCTAGCTTTTGTTCTTAATATTTTTCAAAGGCTTGGGGTATTTGTGAAGAAATGTTCTCTCGCCTGTCCTCAGTTCTTTTTCAGTCTGTTGATTTGCCATCATGTTCCATCTACGTAAATTAGTCTACTTTGCTTTTATATTGCAACACCCTGGGAGCTGGTTCGCCTACTGAATTTTTGGCCATCAATATAGGTACAGCTTTGCCGTTAGTAGTGTGGGATACAATGAAAGACTATACCAGGATATTACAGTGCAGTTTTTTTGGTAAAAATAAGAGCACACTAAATGCTGCTAGACATTGATGTTTTAAGGCACGGGCAAAAAGGGCTCTGGCCAAGCGCCCCAGCTTTTCAGGGGGCCCCTGATAGAGCCAGCTCTGTTCTGCAGAGTCTTGCCCTGAAGACCTTGAATAATTCTTAACCAGTTTGTTTTAAACACCATTTCCTTTATTTTTGTAATGTGGGTGATCTATTGGAGTCCATTACAGACATTTTGTAAAGATATGTTGTTTTTATGTTTCATGCAACATCCATTTTTTTTTTATTTAGATCAAAACAGGACTTTACATATGCAACATGGGAAAGTGTCACAAAGATTATTTGTAGTAATATTAGTGAGCTGCTGCTGTGTTACAATATTGAAAACACACGTCACCATCCCTGAATATTTGATGTAAACTCATTTAGAATTTGAATGAGTGTGCCTGTGCACTGTCAGGGATCTCGTCGCAGAGGGAAAGAAACAGCTGAAATTGGATCCCAAATTCAAAGCTGATCAAACAGCGGCCCCCAAAATATGTCTAGCCCAGGGCCCCCAAAATCCTTAGGATGTCCTTGCTGCTAGAGAGCTAGGCCAGGCAATATTCCAATTGAAAACACTGCTTGTGAGGGCTATAGGCATTGGAGGCTCTTTGGAACAATCACTTTATTTACAACTTATTAATAAATGATCTCTCCTGGGTTGAAATCTGAAGGAGAATGTAGCTGCCAGCTATCTTAGAAACAGGGCCCTCCAATATGAACATGGGGAACAGTTAGGAAGTGTTTCAGCACATCAAATATCAGACAAAAGGGCTGAGTGTCTGATTCCTTGCATTAAAGGCAGTGACGGGGTGGTCCATACTAATCCCCAAGATATTGCAGAACAGTTTTCCCGCTTTTATTAGGAACTGTGTAGAAAATCCCCAATATTGAGCCTGTCTGGGCTCAGGGCATGTATCTAAAGTATTAGGCTGCCACCCTCAGGGAAACTTCATATGTTGGCCCTTCAGGAAGATATTACTGTTGGGGAAATAGATGCCTCTTTCACAGCATTACCCTCGGGTAAGGCTGCAGGGGAAAACTCTATTCCAATGGTATTTTATAAAGTATACAAGGATATTATAGTCCCCCCACTTTTAACTATAATACAGATGGAAAAGTGCCCAGTACTTGGAATATGACCAATATCACTTTATTTTTGAAGAAAGGCAAACCATCCAACGAGATGGGTTCATACCAACCATCTCTCTGATTTATGCTGATGAAAAGATTTTTGCCAAATGTTCACAATTTGTCTGGCTCCCCTTTTGTCAGGCGCTTTGTGTCCCAACAGCCACACAGCTTGATTCCCGGTAGGGCATCCACCAGCCATATTAATACGGCTATTGCTGCTTTTGATGTGGCAGAAAGATCAGGAAAAAGCTGAGGATGATATTTTTGGATGCCGAGAAGGCTTTTGACTGTGTGGTCTGGGTCGGTCTATGGGTTACAATAGGGACTTTTGGGTTCAGTGACCAGTTTTGTAAATGGGGGCAGTCTTTATATAAGACTCTCTGTGCTAAGCTTGTTTATTCTGGGACATCCTTGTCACCTTTCTAAGATTCAGCGGGGTACCTGGCTGCGGTGCCTGCTGTCTCCCCTCTTCTTTGCTCTTATCTTGCGCCATATCTGCAATTGTGTCAGAATAACGAGGGAATTTGGCCTATTATGTCTGAAAATGGCAAATTTAAGGTCAGCTCATATGCTGGTGATGTTGCTATATACTCGATTAATCCATCTGCTGCCATGAAATGCATAATCAAGGAGGTTGACTGGTTCGGTGTATGGTCAGGCTACAAATTAAATGTAGCCAAAACTTAGTGGTTGCTGAATTTTAGAACGTCTGGCCCAATTTCTGGCATAGTGTGTATAGCTACCTTTTTAGTTATTAATTTGAGTGCATGGGTTAGTAATATTTGTAAATTAAATTACAAACCCCTGCTTCAGTCAATTGTTTCTAAACTCTGGCTCCTGAGCTGGCACCTGAGTATTAAAGTATTATTGGTCACTGCAATATTATAAAAATGAACGTTTTGTCTAAATTCTTCTACTTATTTCATGCATTCCACCAAGGGTTCCAAACTAATTTTTATTATGGCTAGTGTGAGCCATAAGTAGTTTTATCTGGGGTTATATGTTGACTTGCAAGCTCTTTGAGTATTAACCCCTTTGCAGATAGCCCTCCACTCCCTGCCTCAATACCCCAACCATCGATGCTGAGCCTTTTTTTGGCTATTTGGGGTATTTCACGCTTAGGCCCCTGTAACGTTTTGTCCACATAAGGTATCCACACCAAATTTGCTTTGTTTTCTTACAACATCTTGAGGATTCTAAAAGTACCCAGGGTTTATGGATTCTCCCCAGCGGGACCGAGAAATTGGCCAAAATACAGCTAATGTATGTTTTTTGAGGGAACAATTGGAAAGAAGTGCTGCAGAAGAAAGGTTGTTTTTTCCACTGCAAAAGTTATCAACAAAGGGTTAATGGTGCTAAAATCACAATCTTTCCAGCTTTCAGGAATAGGCTTTCTTTTTCAGAAAACCACATTTTTTACACAGGTTTGCCATGTTACTTTGACATAGCCTATTTTTCCTATTTTATGTCCTTTTAACCTCCTTCCACCTAGTGGCACAAATGGGTGTGAAAACAGTAATGGATCTGGGAAAACTATACATTTCTGAAAATAGACAAAATTCTAAATTCAGAAAGGGGTCATTTGTGTAGATGCTTAAAAGTTTTTTTTATAGTTTCTATAAATGTAAATAAAAAAATATCGAAATTGAGTTGAAAAAAAAACATTTGTACCAACGTTTTCACCTGGAACTATAGGAATTGTAGGTTCACCATGAACCCGAGGTACCCAGAACGAATACCTAAGCTGAGTCTTCCAATGGTTTTTCATTGTGTACCGGGTACATAGCAATTCATATGGTAAAATATAATGAGGGAAAATAGGTAGCAAGGAAACCTATATATTTCTGAATTGGGAACAAAATATGGAGTCTCAAAGCAGTTGTTATTTGCACATCTCTGAAACTGTGGGTACCCATACAAGCATGTGAATTAGAGGACATTTTTTTAAAAACGTAATTTTTACACATTGTCTTACATTTAAAAAGGCACAAATGCAAAAAAGTCAATTGGTCATAATACTTGTTCTACTATTCTTTGTCTCCTTCAATCTCCCTATAAAAATGGTACCTCACTTGTTGAAAAAAACACATTTTTCTCACATTTCTGTAACGGAAAGTTCTGAAATCTGTAGGGAGCCACAAACTTTCACCCACCCAGCATTTCACAAAGTCTCCCAATAAAAATGGTACCTCACTTGAGTGGGGATGCCTAGTACTTGTGACAGGAAACAGCCCAAAACGCAACTGCCGGCATCTAAGAAAACCTAGCACACCTGTACATTTTTGAAAACTTGAAATGGAGGGAAATCCAGGATTGGGAGACTTGTGTGGCTCCCACCAGCTTCTGTTACCATGAATTCCTTACAAACCTCAAACTTTGTAAAAAACACATTTTCCTCACATTTCTGTGATTGGATGTTCAGAAATCTGTGGGGATTCACAAACTTCCACACAATCAGAATTTCTGAAAGTCTCCCAATAAAAATGGTACCTCACTTGTGTGGCTAGGCCTGGGCCCGTGAAAGGAAATGGTCCAAAACGCAACATGGTCACATCAAATTTTTCCACAGAAAATTGACCCTTTTTTTCCAATGTTTTTTAGCTGTGGATTAGGAACCCTAGCACAGCCGGCACCCTGGGAAACCTAGGAAACCTGCAATTCTTTTTAAACTAGACACCCAGGGAAATCGATTATGGGGTGACTTGTGTGGCTCTCACCAGGTTCAGTTACCCAGAATCCCTTGCAAAGCCCAAACTCTGTCAAATAAAAAACAAATTTTCCTCACATTTCTGTAATGGAATGTTCTGGAATCTGTGGTAGCCAACAACTTCTGCCCACCCAGCATTCCCCTAAGTCTCCTGATAAAAATGATACCTCATTTGTCTGGGTAGACCTAGTGCCCTTAACAGAAAAGGGCCCAAAAAGCAACATGGAAACATCACATTTTTCCACAGACAGGAAACTGACAGTTTTTTGCAAAGTACCTAGCTGTGGATTAGGGACCTAGCACAGCTGGCACCAAGGGAAACGTAGCAATCCTGTACATTTTTTAAAACTAGACACCCAGGGATATCCAGGATGGCGTGACTTGTGTGGCTCTCACCAGGTTCTGTTACCCAGAATCCCTTGCAAAGCCCAAACTCTGTCAAATAAAAAACATATTTTTCCAACATTTCTGTAATGGAATGTTCTGGAATCTGCATGGAGCCAAGAAATTCCACCCATCTAAAATTTCTCTAAGTCTTGCGATAAAAATGGTAGCTCACTTGTGTGGGTAGGACTAGTGCCCGTGACAGAAAATGGCCCAAAACGCAGCATGGACACATCACATTTTTCCACAGAAAACTTGACATATTTTGCAATGTGCCTAGCTGTGGATTTTTGTCCCTAGCTCTGCCGACACTTAAGGAAACTTAGCAGATGATACATTTTTGAAAACTGGATATCCAGGGAAATTTATGATATGATGACTTGTGTGGCTCTCACCAGGTTCTGTGTCGCAGAAGCTCTTCCAAACCTCAAACTTTGTGAAGGAAACAAATTTTCCTCACATTTCTGTAATGTAAAGTTCTGAAATCTGCATGGATCCACAGACTTCCACCCGAGCAGCATTCTCCAAAGTCTCCCGATAAAAATGATACCTCACTTGTGTGGGTAGGCCTGGTGCTCGTGACAGGAAACGGACCAAAACTCACTATGGAGATTTCAATATTATCGATGACAAAAAGACCTTGTTTTGCGAGAGAGTCATCTGTGTTTTTAATCCCGAGCTCAGGGGCCATCTAAGGAAAGCTACCAATCCCAGACATTTCTGACACACAGGGGAGAGCCGCACAAGTCACCCCTTCCTCGATTCCCCTAAATGTCTAGGTTTAAAAAATGTGCAGGTTTGCTAGGTTTGACTAGGTGCCAGCTGTGCTGGGGCCAAGATCTACAGCTAGGCACATTGCAAATAAACTGTCAGTGCCAAGTGGGCTTTCTACCACCATTGGGGGGTCGGATATGGAGCTATTTCCCCGATATGCTCTCAAGGGGAGCAGAAAGACTATGGCCATTTTGTTTGGGGGTGGGGGCATTGGCATGCCCATTCTGAGCAGCCCTCACCCCTACATATACAAAAAACAACATAATCCTTGTCTCCAAGTGGGCTTTCTGCCCCCCGGGGGAGATCAGGGTCTATTGCCCCATCTGCCTCCCAGCGGAGGCAGAAAGACTGTGGTAATTATTTTGGGAGGTAAGGGCATTGGCAGCCCATTCTGGGCAACCCCCACCCCTATGTATAATAAACAAAAAATCCCTGGTGCGTAGTGGGCTTTCTACCCCCCCAGGGGGCAGATAAGGTGCTATTGTTCTCAGCTGCCTCTCAGGGGGGCAGAAAGACTGGACATTTTCTTTTGGGGTGGGGCATTGACACACCCATTCTGGGCAACTCCACCCCTATGTTGAAAAATACTGTGTGTATGGGTGTTTGAAAGGCTGTGTCAGTGTTTTGCTAAATGTCTCAGTGGCACTATTGATATGCGCCTGGGTGTGTTGGTGCTAGTATGGGTGTGTGCATGAATGTATCAGTTTCTGTATCGGAGTGTGGCTGGGTGTGTCATTAGCTGTATCAGTGTGTGCCTGGGTGTGTCAGTGTCTAGCAATGTGTATCTGGGTATGTCAGACTCTGAATCAGTGTGTATCTGGGTGTGCCTGTGGCTGTATCTGTGGGTGTATGGGTATTTGTGAGGCTTTATAGGTGTTTTGAATGGTGTGTAAGTGGCTGCATTGATATGTGCGTGGGTGTCAGTGGTGGTATTGGTGCGTGCATGAATGTATCAGCCTTTGTATCAGAGTGTGTCAGTAGCTGCATCAGTGTGAGCTTAGGTGTGTCAGTGTCTAACAAAGTGTACCTGGATGTGTAGCACACTGTATCAGTGTACGGCTGGGTGCATCAGTGGCTTTATTTTGGGTATGAGTGATTATTTGAGAGACTATCAGTGTTTGGCTTGGTGTATCAGTAACAGTATTGATGTATAGCTTGGTGTGTCAGTTCCTGTATTGGTGTGTATCTGGTTGTGTGAGTGCTGGTATTAGTGTCCCTGGGTGATACTCTGCAAATGTAATCTTATGAAACTGTGCAGAAAAAAACAAATGAGTAAAATACATTAGTTAAATAAATGATAACATACATCTTGAAAAAAACTGAAATATGATATAGTATTACAATTTATAAAATGTTACAATATAGTTACAATTTTAACGATGCATAACTTCATAATAACAGACAAATTACTAATTTATTATGCTGTAATGATATGCCACATTAAAATTTAGCATTTCATTTTTTTTACTGTTCTCAGTTTCTATACTCATACACCAAAAACACTGTGTTATTGAAAGAACCATCATTGAACAGTAGGGAAAAAACATTCATAAAGATGATAGAAAAAAACCCACAAACGTAACTTATTTCACTGCACTTAAGGACCAGTATGAATTTCACTCATTACAATTTTTTAAAACTTTGTTTTATCTACACTTGCACTACTAATTTCAGAAATATTATGCTGGAAATGAGACCTTCATTATCAGAACTACTAATAAATATAGAAATGATACCAATATATGGTAAGCCTTAAAAAAGACATCACTCCTGGTATGCCTAATGATGTCATAAATTCTGATATTAGATCTAGAACAAACACAGTACATCTCTTTCACAGCTCAATCAATCAATCAATCAGTCAGTATTTGTTAAGCGTGACTACTCACCCGCAAGGGTCTCAATGCACAGGAGGGGGCAGCAGGTCCTACTGGGGGCTGAGGTTCAGTTGAAGAGCCAGGTCTTGAGATCCTTCCTGAATTGATTCAGCAACAAGGATAGGCTGAGGTGGAGAATCAGGGTGTTCCAGGTTTTGGCAGTGAGGTAGGAAAACGATTTTCCTCCAGTCCTGGTCTTGCAGATCCGAGGGATCGTGATAATGGCCAGTTCAGCAGAGCGGGGGTATCTGATGGGTATGTCAAATGAGAGGTGATGGTTCAGTTATGCTGGTCCGTCATTGTGGAGGGCTTTGTAGGCATGGGTGAGCAGCTTTAACATGACTCTTCTGTTGACTGGGAGCCAGTGGAGTTCTCGCAGGTGTTCGGAGATATGGCTGCGGTGGGGAATATTGAGGACCAGTCTGGATGTGGCATTCTGAATGTACTGTAGTTTCCTGAGGAGTTTTTGGGTGACATTTGCATAGACTGCATTGCCGTAGTTGAGTCTGCTGCTGATGAGTGTGTGGATGACTGTCTTTCTGGCCTCAGTGGGGATTCATCTGAAGGCAAAGAGTGTGGATGCATGATGAGGTGATGGTGTTGATCCGGCTATTCATTGTAAGTGAAGAGTCCAGTATGATGCAGAGGTTTCATGTGTGGTCTGTGGTGTGGGGCGGTTCCTAACACAGCAAGGCACCAGAAGCTTTCCCAAGCTGAGGTGCTGGCTTCCAAGATGAGGACTTTGGTCTTTCTGAAGTTGAGCTTGAGGAAGCTACCTTTCATCCAGGGCGACGTCGTGGAAGTTGTTTCTAGCTATTGTGGGTTAGTTGGTGAGGGAGAGGATCAGCTGGGTGTCGTCGGCGTACGAGACTATGTTGAGTCCATCATTCCTGGTTATGGCTGCGAGTGGGGCAATGTACACTCAATTTCTCCTTAGAACTTTGGTTCCAAAATCAAAAGATAAGAATTTAGTAACTTAAAATGCATTCTTTGCTTGAATTTGAGGTTGATATCATCACATTCATTTCATCCACTTTTCTTTTTTTTTTTTTTATTATTTTTTATTGACAGCACAAGCAATTATTCATTACAGAAATAAAGCATTTCAAAGAAATTATAGTACACACAATTCCTTAAAAGCTTAATCAAGTAGCAGTATACAAGGAATATACCATAGGTCGCAAGAAAAAAAAAAGATTACATCATTTTCATTTTAAAGAATTATCGAGTGTGCAAATAGCTAGTGTTAAAGCCCCCAAAAAAAGTCAATCAGCTAAATAGGGGTTCCCCGATATTATTAGCCAAGTTCATTGTTTTCCTAGCCGAGAGGAGACCTTGGTCGGCAGTTAACATCCATCAGATTTAAAAGGAGCATAACGTTCATTCGTTAAAAGGAAACAAAATATCCCATGTTTTGTTCACTTTCTTCAGTGATCGTTTCCCACGATATTTTGCAGAGGAAAATTCCATATCGTGTATCTCATTTATCAAACGCCACCATTCACTAACCAGTGGTGGTTTATCTGAGATCCAAGCCCTAGCAATTATCAATCTAGCACAGGAGATTAAAATAAACATTAGGTCTTTATGGGCGATGATATTTGGGTGTATTCCCCCAAAAATCATCTCAGTAGTTAGTTTAACAAAAATCATTGTTTTCAGTTTCAGCACATTTTCTACGTCATCCCAAAATTTCTGCAGCACCGGGCATGAAAAAATTATATGTACTAAATCAGCAGCTAGTAAGTCACATTTTGGGCATTTTGTACGTTCAGAAAATGCATTATTCCCAGACCATTTGTAAAAATGAAGTGGCGTATAGTATAGCTGACATACTGTTTTATACGATTGGAGTTTTAAGCTAGAAGAGTGGGTTAAAGAGTTACTATTATGAAAAAAAGTAGATATGTTATGCGGGGAAATTAGCGTACCCAAATTAGTAGTCCATTTTTGTGCAAGTTTAATACAGTCATCAGGTTTATGTTGAGATAGACATTTATACCCCAAGCTAATTATATCTTTAGTTGTTTCTCCGTAAATGCAGGTCCATAATTCTGAATCGAAAATTTCCTTTAATTTCATTTTGTTCACGAGATAATCACGTATCTGTATATATTTAAATAAAGCATTTTTAGGAAGTTTATAAACTATTCTTAGGGTATCAAATGTTAGGAAACCTGATGCACCGTATAGGTCACGGAGGTGATTTATACCGTGATTAGCCCATATTCTAACTGTTGGGTCTCTAAAAATCTCAGGTAGGCCCAGGTTGTTCCATATGCTTAGCTTAGGGTGGAAAAACGTGGTTTTATTGATTGCCAGGATGATATTCCATATATGAACCGCGTCTTTAGCAGTCTTGAACTTGACTCGTTTGAAGTAATTCGGGTCGTTGCTTCTAGCTAGGAATTGTACAGAGTTTGCCCCAAGCATAAATTGGTGGAAAAAATAAGGATAGTTTGAAGAAAAAAGGCTGCGTATCCGACCCAAAAAAGAAGCATAAAAATAAAGTTTGAAAACAGGGAATTCAAGGCCACCCTTGCTAGTTGTTAATTTAAGAAAAGAAAGAGCTCTTCGGTTTTTCTTGTAGCCCCAAATATAACTGCCTAGAATGCTGTGCAGTTTTTTAAAGAATAAGTTGTTAATAAAAAGAGGGATGGACCTGAATAAATACAAACATTTTGGCAGAATATTCATTTTTATGAGGTTGATTCGGCCGAGAAGATTTAAAGGAACCTTATGCCTAGTTGTATCTTTCAATAATGTATCGTAATTTAGAGTCATTATTTCTTTTAAATTAGAGGTTATTTTGATACCTACGTAGTTTGCTGTGCGACACACCCCTAAGACTGGGGCTGGCAATTTGTAGTTAACAATAATTTGCATTTTATTCAAATTTAGTTTGTATCCTGAAATCAGACCAAATTTGTCAGCTTCTTTAACGATGCCAGCCATAGCTTTTATTACATCAGTTGAATAAATTGCCAGATCATCAGCGTAAGCAGTAATCTTAAGAGAGTTATTGCCATAAATAAATGGTTTAATACTATCTTGAGTTAGGATCGCATTAATGAAAGGCTCCATTGAAAGAGCAAACAAAAGGGGTGATAAGGGACACCCTTGGCGTGTACCTCTTAAAACTGAAAAGGTGTTAGAAATCAATTTGGCATATCCTATTTTTGCATTGGGGAAATCGTAAAGTGCTTGAATCCTGGTTAAAAACTGTTTCCCAAAGCCCATCCTCCTTAATATAGCCCAGAGGTAATCCCACCCCACTCGGTCGAATGCTTTTTCTGCATCCAATAACACCATACCGAGTAGGGAGGAATTAATGGTGGCAACGTCAAATGCAGTAATAGCAGTGTTAACATGTGCTGTTGTGTCTCTGCCGGTTACAAAACCATGTTGGTGTTGGTTTACTAATTTAGGCATTATCGGGGCCAATCTCATGGCTAGTAGCTTGGAATAAGCATTGGCATCGGCGTTTATCAAGGAGATGGGCCTGTAAGACCCGCACTCTGTAGGTAACTTGTCTTTTTTTTTAAAAAAAAGATAATTTTGGCAGTTTTCCAGGAGTTGGGGGCTTTGCCTGTATCTCCAATTTGATTAATCACTGAACAAAGTGTAGGTAGCAATTCCTCACTACAACATTTATAAATTTCAATTGGAAGTGTATCGTCACCGGCGGATTTCCCCGATGGAAGAGAAGAGATAGCCAATTGTAGTTCGGACAGTGAAAAATGTCTTTCAAGTGTTTCCATTAAATCTGGTTCACTATCTAATATCCAGTTCTTGATTAAGTAATTTTGTATGTTTTCTTCGGTAGGGGTAGATTCGGGTGTATAAAGGTTGCTATAGTATTTTACAAATTGATGTAATATCTGTTCCGGTTGGTAGTAGCTAACCCCATCTGCCCCTTTAATGTTTTTAATCAGAGAATTGGCCTTATCTTCAGCAACTTTATAGGCGAGGATCTTACCAACTCTGTCGCCGCTTTCATATTGCGACTGTTTATATTTATGTAATTTCAAACTAACTTGCTCTCCTTAAAATGTTTTAGTTTTTGATCGAAGGGTGTTCAATTTAAGTTCCAGTAAAGATTTATTTTTTAAAATACGTCCCCCTAGGTTTTCTTGTCTCATAGCCTTGGCCAAATATTCTTCTAGTGACCGTATTCTAGAAGTCATTTCCAAAATTTCATTTTGTCGATCTTTATTTTGTCTTATAATGTACTGCTGTGCAAACCCTCTAATGCTAGCTTTGCATGCATCCCATACGTAAATGGGGTGAGCAGATTCTAGATTAAATTCTAAGAATTCTTTGATATGTTTCTTCAATTGAGAAACAAATAAAGTGTCTGTTACCAAATATCTTGGAAAAGAAAATAACCTTGTAGCCTGATCAGTAGGTAGAATATGAAACCGTACTATAATGGGATTGTAGTCCGAGGTTATTTTTGGACAAATCTCCATTTTACAACTATCCAAGACACGATCTGTCGTCCATGCCATATCAATGCGGGAGCACATTTTGTGGGGAATAGAGTAATATCATCCACTTTTCATTTTATGTAGACAGTTTGGTGACAGTATGTAACAATGACTCCTTCATGAAATGTGGTAGCCTTGAAACTATTTTTATGGAGCAAGATGGTGTCGGTGTAGCACTCCCCTTGCTACCACCCCTCTCCTTACTTCCCCATTCCTATGGCCAACCCCAGTAAAGCAGCATGTGAGATCCAACTATAGCCTGATGAGATGCGGGAGAGTCGGTGGAGTGTTGATCTTGTTAGGAAATTCGCTGAGCGCTATATTGCCGGATTTCTCGTCGTGGTGCCAGCCGAGGTTGTGTGGTGTGTTTGGTGGCTCCCCCAGAGATGACCTGGAAGCTGCTGAGGGCTTTCTTGGAAGTCCTAGCCGGTCAGAGAGGTTAGGTGGATCAAATGGCAGGAAAGGGGCAAAGGTACACAAACCAAAGCCTTCAGCTGCAGTGGCAGCAGAAGCGATCACGGCCTCACTCCATCTGGCACGTCTAAGATGGGTGCACCACCCACAGCACAGCCGAGGAACTCTCGAGAGTTAAACGTGTAAGTGAGAGGCAAAAAGAAAGTTGGCGAGCTGATTGGCATAGGGAATAAACCAGCACAATGACCTGCCCGCAGGAGTAACTCTATGACGCCAGCGGAAGGGCAAACTTTAATTTCCAAATTGTTTGCAAGCAAGGGAAATAAGGGCCTAAAAAATCAAGATGTTGTGGCAGCAGCCCCCTTGTCGGCCTCATCGATGTGTCAGCCATGGCTCCAGAGGCTTTTTTGGCTGTACTGCACCCTGTGAATCAGAAATATGTAAGTGGGGACTTTGACCAAATGGACATACCACCTGTGGCTGTAGGGTTGCCAGGGGTGAATAAATAGTAGAACAAGTAGTAACTAAACCTGCTGCAGGGAATATTCTGAATGTGGGGGAGTAGAGGAACCCCTTCCCACTACCTTAGAAAATATAAGCCTCACCCTGTTAGAGCTTAGCCTTCTGAGGGGCTCAAAAGTGACAGTGTCACCAGAACCTATGAGGGAGAGTTTGAATCCCTTACTGATGAGTTAGACTCATCATTACCGGATATAGATTCTATAGGTCCAACATTGTCATGCACAAGCAGTAGTAACTCACTGGAAGAATCTGTTGTAACTATCAGTGGAAAAAATAGGTACAGTCAAGGGTAGGGAAAGAGGAAAGCATGCAAGCCAGAGAAAGAAATATGCTGTGAGTGGCAAGAACTCAGGACAAGATGGCTCAGCCCAGAAGGATATTCCCAGGCTTAGATAGGACTATTCAGCAATTCAACTACTCGGGTAGCAAGGAGAGAGAATGGAGGGAGTGACTATTGGAGGTCAGGTAGAAGCGGCAAGCACCACAGTAGGAATGGAGTCCACCAGTCTGGCGGAACCATCACCATCGGGTATTCTGGCAACTATCAAACAGATTCATAAGGAGGTCAGGAATGATGGTTGTCAGGCCCAACAAGCCTAAAAAAACTTCAGGGGGCAATCAGAAAGATCAGCAAAACCTGCTCAGAGATCTCAGAAAGGGTCACTAAGGAGGAAGCTTACACAGAAACTCTTGAAATGGAGGTTGGTGAAATAAAGATTCAGCAGATCTCACAGATCCCAGCATGACGGATATAATGTGGACACTAGAGGATCATGAAAACAGATAGAAGAGTAACTTATTGAGGCTGCTTGGTATTCCAGAGAGGAGTGAAGGAGAGAATCCTAGAGGATATACAGTAAAGCTCCTACAGGGCGCCTTTCCAGAGGTCATACTCTTGGACTGGGAAAAGGAGGTACAAAGAGTGCATCAATTCCTCCCTAATGCTTAAGAAGCAGCAAGCCGGCATCACAGAATACGCCTGGGCGATATTGGTATACCGTGGCAATTTCTTATTGAGACAGAGCATTTACGATTTGGCACACATTAACACCAAAAGAGAATTTGAGGGAATGTCCTTTTTTGCGCGGCCAGACTTTGCCCATGCTACAGTAGATCGGAGGTGGTGTTTAAGACAAATGTGTTCACCTTTTCAGAAGCTAGGGACTGAAGTATACCTACAAAATCGAGCTAAATTGAAAATTGTGTTTAAGGGGCGTACGCAGTTTATTCTCTGAGGTGCAGGCCCAAGAGTACCTAGATCCTGATATAAGAGATAAGGTCAAAGTAGTACATTCCGGAAAAGGGTATTGAAACTTAAAGGTGAATTATAACGGAGGAGAGAACAAAACAACGCAAAAAAAGACAATGCACTTATTGAAAGGTCACCAATAGGCAATCACAAAGGTAGTATTAGTGGTGACTGGGGAGGTGAGGGAGGGCGGGAAGGTGAGTTTGGCACAACAGATGTCTTCACACAGGTTTGGACTGATCGCTCACTTTTTGGGAAAGGGTTATCGCATGGGAGGTGGGATCCCGAGGGGTTCAGGGGGTTCTTTGTGGCAGGGTGTAGGGTTGAGGGGGTTGGGTTGGGAGGGGTAGGGGTAGAGGGGGCCCTTCATGCTTACGAGAATAGAACAAAAAAAATATGAGGCCTGTCACAAAGAAGAAAAAGATTTGGTGTTGAATTCTGATTACAGAAATGTTAGTGGTTAGAAGTCAAGGTCAGTTTTATTATAAAGCAAAGTAATGGAAGGTCAGCAGTGGAAGGTGCGCCCTACTTTATGAATATTTGTGGTCTGCATGATCCTAAGAAAAGATCTAGAACCTCAATTATGCTACATGTGTTAAAAGGAGACCTTGTGTGTCTGCAAGAGACGAACATTTAAGGTTTGCAAAGGGATGTGCTTAACACAATGGGTCATAGATTAATAGGTGGTAAATTACAAAGTTGGAGGGTCCCATTTTTGGCCGAAGTAACTGTTTAAAATTTGCACCTGCACAGGGCGAAACATAAGGCAGATGTGTAATTGCAGTATGTCACTCTTGTACCGGAGAGAAACATTTTCGCTGTGTATGGTTAATGGCAGCATACTTGATGACCTCTATGTTTTTAACTAAGGGTGGGCGTAGTTCGCAAAGTAGCGCTACACGAAGCTACGCGAAGTGCACTTCGCACTACGCGAACTTCACGTAGCACTACGCGAGCTGCGTAGTAGCATGTTCGCACTGTGCAAGATGTGTTTTCAATGATTGCACAGTGCGGACAAGCATCCGGCACTGTGCAAGCATTGAAAACGGCATCTTGCACAGTGCGAGCTGTAGTTTTCTGCTGCTCGAGTAGATTATTACTCGAGCGGCAGCTTTCGCAACGCAAACAGGTAGTTTCTCATTGAGAGCGGTCGCGAGCATGCGCAACCACTCACAATGAGAAACCTGATCTCCTCGCGTTGAGAATCTTGCCGGGATGTCATTTTGCTTGCTCGCGGTCGCAAACATGACGTTCAGGACCGCGAACAAGCAAAAAATGAGCGCTGCACTACGCTACGCTGCACTACGCATGTTCGCACTGTGCTACGTGCAGCTCGCGTAGTGCGAAGTTGCGAAAACTTCGCAAACTCCGCGAGCGTAGCGTAGTGCTTCGCCCAGGGTTATTTTTAACCAGATATCTAATGAATTGGCCCTTACCGATTGTGCTATATGGGGATTTTAACATCAATCTGCCTGGTAACTGGGATATGGGAGTCCAACAAAAATACATTGGTTGAAAACCTAAAGTATTTCAAGCCCTAGATGGGTTTGTAAGGATCATGGCCATATTCACGTTTGGAGTAGGAAGAGATCGTTGGAGCACGGATACATGTATTTCTCTGCTCTCCATCTCACACATGCTGATTGGATTATTTTTTTGCATTAAATACATTTATAGCAGCATGTGAAATTGAGCGATACCCATGGTTTCTTTCAGACCATCATCTGTTGGTTTTAGAAATGCAGGGAATAGGAGGGAAACACAAAATACATGGAGTTTTGAGGGAGCCTTGCTTGCAGATGAAGATTATCGCAGATATATTAACAAGTGGATTCCAATATTTTTTACAGAAAATAGTGGCAGCGCTTTTTCTAGCATAGTTTGAGATACATTTAAGGCATACCTACAGTGGGAGTCATTGAGGTTTTCTATGAATCGTCGGAAAAAGAGAAGAAACTCCTACAAATCAAACAAGACAGGCTAGCGGCAGCTGAGGAAGATATGGTCAGAGTATTGCAGTTGGGAAGGGAAATGAAGGCATTCCAATTAAGGGTATTAACAGCCAGGGCAGCAATTGATGCTATCTTCACTAATAGGGCAGCTGAGAAGTATACAGTATGGAAGGAAAGAACATATGAATGTAGGGAGCAAGTATGGAACCATCTGTCTGCCAGAGCAAAGCAGAAGAGCATGACTAATGAAGTTTGAGAAGTTCGAGACCCCATTTGTGGGCTAGTCTCTGACTCAAGTAGAATTAGAAAAGCCTTTAGAAGGTACTATCAAGCTTTATACTCCAAATACACTAGGTATAGTCTTTCGCAGATCGAAGAATTTTTGAAAACAGCTTTTTTAAATAAACTGACTATCAATGAGGGGGAGTCCTTTGAAGGGATTTTACAGAGGGAGAGATCTAGTTAGCAATTTCTAACCTTCCCTCCAGTTAAGCGGCAGGGACTGATGCAATCCCCTCAAAATTTTAGAGACTATGTGCTCCCCAACTGAAAGATCATATGACTGCACTATTTAATCAAATATGTAGCGTAGCCCCTCCTCTGATTCATGGTCTATTGCTAAAATTGTTGTCTTTTTGAAAAAGAACAGACCCTCTGTAGAACTAAGCTCATATCGCCCAAACACATTAATAAATGGAGATTCCAAAATATATCCAAAGTTCTAGCCGTACGATTAGTACAGGTAGTAATAAAACTAGTGTCTAATCAACAGCATGGTTTCATCGCGAGGTGGGACACTACAGACCACATTAGGCGAGCAATATCGCTTTTTGATGCAGCGCAGGTGTCTAGAGACCCTATGCCCTGATCCTACTAGATGAGGGAAAGGCATTCAATAGGGCCTCCTGGCACTTCTTGTGGCAGACAATGCAGGCAATGGACATCAGACCAAGATTTTACAGGGCATTAAAGACTTGTATTATAAACCTGTATCTAATATCTATCTCAGGGGACATGACTGGACTTGTGGTGATCACCCGAGGAACTTGAGATGTAAGCCCTTGCTCCCCACTTCTATTTGCACTGTAAATTGATCAGTTTATACAATAAATTTATCAAAATACTGCAATTTCATCAATAGGATCGCAAGGATATGAAATTAAAATTTTAACATATGCGGATGATATTCCAGTAGTGACCCCTAAACCAGAATTTGCACTCAAAATAATTGAGGAGGAAGCCTTACTTTTTGGAGACCTTTCTGTCTATTCTTTAAATAAAGATAAAACTCAAATTGTTAATAATGAAAAGATGTTGATGGCAGGCAAGCGATTAGTCAAAAATGTGGTATATTTGGGAGTCTTCATATCATCTGATGTCGAGGAAATTGTAAATGAAAATTTAGAGACTCTTATAGGGAAGACTAAGAAAAAACGTTTTAGATTGAATAACTTACATCGTACAATGATTGGTAGATGGAACATGATAAAAATGATTTTCTTCCCTAAAATTTTATATTTTATTTAGATCTATCTCCCTTGAATTTTTTAATGAATGGCTTGAAGCATTTGACTTTATCTTTACATGGTTCTTATGTGTTTATGCCAAACCCAGAAGGGCATTGAAATATCTCTCACTTCCAAGAGAAAGAGGAGGCTGGGCTCTACAAAATCTCAGATTGTATTATTGGGCCACCACCATGCAATAGAGCCGTATTTTGTTTACGGAGCCATCAATGAGTGAACTCATTAAATCCATCCCTTCTATATTTGAGTTCTTAGTGGGCAGGGAGGCATGGAGTGTCTTTGGAGACAATTGGAGCTGAGCTACTATAAAAAAGTATGTTTTAAGCATCTGTTGGGAGTCTATAAGGTATGGTCATTGCTTTGGAAAATGGCTTATGAAGACTGAATTGCCATACCCTGATTCAGAATAATCCGAACTTGCCAGAAATCTTTAGGGATGGCTATATACAAAACTGGGTGCAGGCAGGTATACGTACATTAGGTATTCTTTTCTCCTTTTGGCTTTGTCACTTTTGGTGAACTAAAGGTAAAGTATGATATTACTAATAAGGAGTTTTTTAAGTACCTGCAAATAAGAAATTACCTTCAGCGCAAAGGGGGCAGTCCAAATGGATTTTATAAAAAAGGAACTGGTGGAGAGTTTAATAGTGCAGAATATTATCCATATTGGGATTATTTATCATTTGTTAAATAATTAAATGAAAGACAATCTCGATAACGTTGCTCTTGAATTTCAAGAGAAGATGGCAATTTAAGAACCTGAGTTTGCTAAAGTTCTTACATTATCTTAAACTGTTTTAATGTCGGCTAATTTCCAAGTGCAGCTTTTTAAGACCTGTTTTATGCTATATTACACATTAATTAGATTAGCAAAATGGGGAACGGGTAGGGGAACGAGTTGCCCCGATGTGCAACATAGTTTGCTGATATAGTTCATATGTTTGCTACATGCACCTTTTTAATCTTCTTAAAGAAAGAAATACAATATTTTTTTCATTGAAATTGAATATAGAAGTATCTTCCCCCCTAAAGGTAATTTTTCTAGGGGTACCAGAAGAAGAATCAGCTCCGGAATTAGAATATTTTCTCGCCATTTCCATGGCTATATTAAGACTAACAATGCCTCTGCTTTTTTAGACCCGCAACCCCCACTATTTCGGCAGTGGTTGGCACGCTTATTAGCAACCTGCAATCTGCAGAAAGCGGTCTATGCCAGAAAAGGCCATCAGACGAGGAGGAAATGGTAGTTAATTTGGGCACCCTTATCTAGATGGGATCCCTAATGTAGCATGTATGTTTATGGAGTAATATGGTGAGGGCCCATTGCTCTCCATCTCTTAAGCACAATGCACTTTGAATTGTCTGATTCATATTTGCTTTTCTAGTGAATGTATTAATGGAGGGATTTTGACTATCAACTCAATCAATGAATTTAAATTATTCTGTATGTCTGATCTCATTCTGTTTGCTATGACTTACTTGTCTTACTGTTCCTTATTATCAGGAGGGGAGGGTGGGTGTAATGTTGGAGATGTAATTGAGGAAAGTGTGCAATAAATACACTTAAAAAAATGAAATACGGTAGCCATAGTAGTATATGTTCTTCCAGAAATAGATATTTATCCTGCTTTCAAATTTGTTATTTCTGCTTCCATTTTACTTCCATCTGCTCTGCATTATTATAGAATTAAAATAAAGATGTTTCCCACTTTTTTTGTAGACTTAATATTGCAATGAGATCTGATCAAATCTTCTTCTAATACTCTAAAGATCACCATTATGAACTCCTGTGCATCCTGTTGAGTGTTTTGAGTAAACTGTGCAGATAAACTGCAGATATCCGCAAGGTCTTATATGTGTGAAGCTAAATGTGTTGTAGCCCTATCAGTACGTAAACTTTGCAACAAAGCACACAGTGCAGAACACGGGGTGCTCCCGTTCCCTGCAGCATTAATCCTCTATAAATCCTTACCAACTGGAGAGTTGACTCGCTCGAAAATAGCTGAATAGGTGCCGTGGAGACTCATCTGCACTCGGTCCAAATCCCGGACAGCTGGCGGACGCCTGAGGTGAGAAAACGGATCCGCAAGATTTGCCAGTACTACCTCTGGAGCCGCTGTGACGGGAGACTCGGGCACTGGCGGGCACGCAAGACCGGTGCTTGCCACGAGGCGCAGGGCCCTGAGCGAGGGCCCGGCTGCGGGGACTTACTATGCCCCTGGTGACGACCCTGGCCGCTGGCACCTGCCCCAGAACACAGTGAACCTCGTCGGAGCGTTGCCGGAGGTTGAGACCCTGCATGCGACAGTGGAAGCCGAGCCGGTGCGCTGCCGTGCTGAAGGTGGCACGAGGCAAGGCAGCCATCGATAGGACGCCGCCCCTGTGATACTAGCCTCCCGTCGGTGGCTTACAGGTACTGGGCACGAAGGGGGACGGAAGCCTACCCCAGACACCAGCAGCGGGGTACCCGTTTGACCGGACTGTGGCCAGGAACTGTGTAGGGTGGCCCTGCGGCGAGCAATCTCCTGACGTCCAAGAGGCCTGAGTATGGAGCGCTGAAGCGCCGGGGATCACACTGGTGAGATATCGGAGGGTGTGGGCGCCCTGTTCCCCTGGGAGACAAGCCGTGCTTGATTCACCCGGAGCCGAGATAGGCTGGGTGAACGGCCATCGCTGCCCGCGGAGCTGTCTACCTGACACTGCTGCTTTGACCTCTGATGACACCGAGGCCTACACCGCTGGAGGAACCGTGATCCCCTGAGGTGCTGGACGCATAGGGGAGATGGCCATAAGGGTGCTAACGGCACGCGATGCTTGCTATCTCTTAACCCCCCGCGTCGCGTCCGCCCATTCAGCGCTGCGTGCAGACCTGAAGCCCGGATCACACTTTTTGCTGCCCCAACTGGGAACCCCCTGACCTGGGGTCTGCCCTGCTATCTTGCTGGCCAGGCTCTTCACTTGCAAGGATCTGCTGAAACCCGAGGTGTTTTACTGGCATTGCTCCTTGTTTGGGGATAAGTTAGAAGGTGCTCCGACATCTCCCTTGGCCGGGAGGCGGCCCCCCCATTGCTATGGCATATCCCGGGACGGTGGAGCAAGTGAGGCGCAAAAGCACGATGGTGCGCATCGAGAACCGCCAAACGAAAATGCATTTTGAGGGTGCCAGGAAGGGGTTGAAGCCGGGGTCGTCCGAGCCGGGGCCTAGTAGTGCGGATACTCCTGCTGCATCCTCTCCCTCGTCCGAGCTGGAAATGCACCGTTTGTTTCAGGAAATGCGCCAGGGCTTCGCTACAGTGGTGGAGAAAGTGGACAGGATGTCCTCCAAGATGGATGCCCTGGTACACAAAGTAGATCAGCATGAGGAAAGGATCGCCGCGACGAAGCAGCGGATTTCAGACAGCGACGACCTTACTGCCACTCATACATCTCAACTCGCCCGTATGGACAATCTCCTTCGAGTTATAGCAGCCAAGAATGAGGACTTGGAAGCCCGCAGCAGACGCAACAACATCCGCGTCACGGGCGTTCCGGAGTCCACAGACACTGGCAGGATGGAACTCTATGTGGAGAAAATCCTCCGAGCATCAATAGGGGAGGATGCCTTCTTCTCACCTCAGTTCATCGTTGAGAGGGCGCATAGGTCTTTGGCTCCCGTCCCGAAGCCTGGAATGCCGCCTAGACCAATTATTGCTCGCTTGCTTAACTACCGCGACCGAGATGTCGCCCTGAGAGCTGCTTGGACCAAACAGACCCTGCACTGCAATGGCATCACATTCTCCCTTTATCCTGATTTCACTCCCCTTGTGCAGGAGAAACGATGCAAAATCCTGGCTGTCAAAAAGAAATTAAGAGAGGCTCAGTTGGACTATGCCCTGCTATATCCGGCGAAGCTGAGAATAACACACCAGGGTAAACAGGGTTTCTTCACTGACCCGCATAAAGCCGAGGACTACTTAAAGGCGCTCCGCAAAGCACAGAGGGGACGGCGAGATGGTAATGCAGACCTCGAAGATGATCCATCACTGGTGGAAGATGACGTTTGATACGCAGAGCTCCTCATGGACTAGACTGGCCCGGTGCTGTCCTATAGAGCTTGCCCTAATGACACTAACTCAGATGGTATTGCCACTTCTTTTGCAATATGAGACTAGTTGACTCTTCTAATGGTACGATATTGCAGGGACCACTCTCCCTGCCCTAGCCTCTACCGAGGGTGGTACAGTGCGAGAGGCGACCAGAGGGAGAAGTGGCTGAGCGCCCTTGATGTTGATTCCCCTACGGGTATACCCCAGTCATGGGCACAAGTTATGGGAGTTCTGGAGAGGTGGGAGGGGAAGGTGGGTGGGGATGGATGGCTGCCGGCATGATTGGGATGCAGTAGTGGGAGGGGGGTTGTGTACTTTCGGGGGGAGGATGGTTTGGTAAGGACAACGGATGGCTGGTTGGTCAATGTACTGTTTGGCATCATGTACAAATTGATGACTTTTTGGCACCTACAATGGCATGTCACATGTTCACGACTCATTTTTTGTTATGCGGGTTCAGGATTGGATGCACAACTGCGGTGCATATCATGGAACATACGTGGTCTCAATAATGCTAAAAAATTTTGAAATGTTGTTTCATATTTAGATCGTCACCATGTTCAAGTTGCCATGTTGCAGGAGATGCACATCTCGCCACAAATACGTCCTTCTTTTGGTTGTAAATGGGCTACTATCCGTGCCTTCTCCTCTTATTCTACTTATGCGAGGGGTGTTGTTATCCTAATTAAACGCACAGTACCCTTTCAGGTAGGTGGAGTGCTAGCGGACACAGAGGGCCGCTTCGTTTTATTGTGGGGGCGGCTGGGCCGCGACACCATCATCTTAGTGAACTGTTATGCGCCCAACTTGGATATGCCCCTTTTTTACCACCCTTTGGGGTAAAATTTTAGACGTGGGATCCCGGCATGTCATTTGGGGAGGGGACTTTAACATAGCTTTGGTGCCTCGATTAGATAGGGCTGATAGAGTGGCACATTACAAATCCAGGTCCAGGGAGACTCTGGCAGGTGTGATCTCGGAGGGCAACCTGATAGACGCACTTCACCTAACTGACAAGCTCATGGGCACGACTCGATTACTTTATCATGACTAGAGAGATATTCGCAGAAGTGACTGATGTAGTGCACCTCCCAAGGACATACTCTGACCATAGCCCGGTCCTCATGACCCTGCAGGTGCCTGGGTGGGACAATCCTAGACCACACTGGCGGTTACAACCAGCGGCCCTACTGGACGCTGTATTTCACACTGAACTGGGCGAAGAGATCGCCGCTTTTTTCCCCATAAATAAGGGCTCCGTTGACTCCGTTGAGCATATTTGGGAGGCATTGAAGGTAATGATCAGGGGCCACTGCATGTCAAAGAGCTTCGGGGTCTTGCGCGATATTCAACGCACACTCCGCACGCTTGATAGTGAATTGAGGGCGCTGGAGGTGCAAATGGCAGAGGGTGATAGCACTAATGCATACGCTGAATTTAGGGACAAACTGACGCAATATGCGGAGGAAGCAAGTAGGGAGGTCAAGTTTGGGGCAAACATTGGCAGGCGAGGAAATAATGCGAGGGGGATAGACCAGGCAATGCGCTGGCAATGTTGACACGTACACCACACACCAATAACACGATCCTGGAGGTGGTACCTGACCAGGGACACACTGTCAGGGACTCAGATGACTTACTTGCCACTTTCGTTTCCCATTATCGTACGCTCTACACCATGGCCACAACTGTTGATATCCCGTATGATGATTTTCTGGGTGATATAGCCCTCTGCTGGCTCAGTGACGGTGATAGGGCCTTCCTTGCTGCCCCCTTCGAGCCAGATGAAATCTGGGATGCTATCATGTCTCTCCAAAATGGGAAAGCGCCCAGCCTGGACGGACTTCCCGCCGAATTTTACAAGGCTTATGTGGACATTATAGCCCCGGTCCTCCGCGAGGTTTTCGTGGAATCCCTAACTGATGGCGTCCTCCCCAGCTCCATGCGCGAAGTCGTCATCACTTCATTATTGAAGCCTAATAAGAACCCCAGGGCCTGCGACTCTTATCGGCCACTCTCGCTCCTGAATTGCGATGTTAAAATATTGGCCAAGGTGCTGGCTACCAGACTTTCTCTTCTGATGGCCCGAATTGTTTTACCTGATCAGTCTGGTTTTGTCCCGGGCCGCTCCACCTCCCATAAACTGCGTACTTTGTTTTCATTACTCCGCACAGTCCACCCTGACCTCCCTGTTGAAGCGGCCTTCCTAGACGCCACTAAAGCCTTCGACTCAGTCGAGTGGCCGTACTTGTTCACTGTTCTGGCTCGTATGGGCTTCCCTAAATTATTCATTTCCTGGGTCCAGTTGCTATATACACAACCCACTGCGAGGGTCCTGATCAATGGCCGTCTCTCTGCCTCGCTTGCCATTTCCAGGGGCACCCGACAGGGATGCCCATTATCCCCTCTCCTTTTTGCGATCGCTGTTGAGCCCCTTGCCTGTAGACTCCGTCAGCTTCATCGAGACGGCGCGATTCGCTGTTTTCAGCGCCAGATCGACATATCGCTATATGCTGACGATATGACACTGTTCGTCAGAGATCCGGAGCCTTACTTGAATCCCCTACTCAGGGAGTTTGTTGTCTTTGGCAGAATGTCTGGTGTGCAGATAAATTGTGCGAAGTCCCTATTTTTCCCGCTCACGGATGCAGTCCCTGACTTCCCCCTGGACTACCCATTAGAGTGGTGCCGTACAGATCTCCATTACCTAGGTATCCAGGTCTCGCGTGACAAAGATGAAACGATACGCTCCAATTACGGAGTTGCCGTCACTAAGCTCGCCGCACAGGTGGACCGATGGATCTTCCTCCCTATTTCTATGGCAGGCAGGGCGTCCCTTATCAAAATGGTAGTGCTCCCCCGCTTCGTTTACCTCTTCCTTAATATTCCCTACTATCCGGGCGCCTATTTCTTCAAAACATTGAAATTGGAACTCTGTCGCTTATTTTGGGGGTCAAGAGTCCGCGGCTGAAATGGTCAATGCTGATACAGCCATACGATAAGGGGGGGTTCGACCTCCCTGACTTTGAGGTCTACTATCTATGTGCACAGGCGCACTATGCCTATCACTGGATGGTCCCCACTCCCTTTATGCCTCAGCTGGCGGTGGAAGACTGGATTGCAAACCCACTGCCTCTCAATGGCCTCCTCCATTGTTCAGCGTCGACCATCACGACGCCGTATACCTCCGTCACATGTACTATCGATGCATGATGCCGTATGGCTAAAAAAATGGACTGCAGCTTGCTGTACTCTCCTCGCATGCCGCTGGCATATCACCCTAAGCTTGAACTCCTGCAGGAACGCGGCTTCCGAGTGCTCTGTGGGAACCTACGGCTCACCTGCTGGGGCGATCTCTTCTCCGCAGGCCGCTTCAAAACTGCGGACACCTTCTTCGCAACGTACAACCGTACCCCGCTTGATGTATTTTACTATTTATGATTGCGTCAAGGGATGCGGGATATCCTCCCTAACTTTCCCGAAGAGCCTGAGACAACACCCCGCTCCACTTTATGCTTTGCACACAGGATGGCTCCCATCTCGTGTCGGGCATGTATCGCCATGTCAGGGCGTGTGGTCCGGTGCCCGTGGCCTCGGCCAGAATACATTGGGCTGCTGAACTGGCTATTGACATCACTGATGATCAGTGGTTATACTGCTGTACCCTCACGGCCCGTATATCATCCAGTTGCAGGCTCAAGATAATTCACTACAAATTCTTGCAGCGATTCTATTACACCCCAATGAAGAAATACAGGTTCCGATTGTCTGATAATGACCGGTGTGAGCGATGCCGCGCAGAACATGCAGGTTTCTTTCATCTTGCCTGGGAGTGCCCCCCTGTACTACTGGCAACAGGTGCATAGCTCCCTAGAATCCATGAATGGTGAATCCATAACTCCAGACCCGTTACTAATGCTTCTGGGACACACACCACATATCCCCAAGACATGTAGGAAATTCGTAGATGTTGCATTACTCCTAGCGAAGCGGCGAGTAGCATGTAGATGGGGCCATGGCAGGGCCCCGAAGTTTAAGGAATGGCTCGCCGATATGACACATAGCCAGGAGCAACACACAGTCTTCGCTGACTTACTCTCGCTATCTAGCAGGCCGAGAGCCATCTGGGGTCCTTTGGTCGGATATTTTCTGGCTCAAGCAGCACGAGATGGTAGCTCGGAGGGGGGCGTCCCCCGAGGTGATGGTGATATCCAGATCTCACATGACCGTCCACTCGGATAAACCTGTCCTTAGCGTGCTTTTTGATTTTGCTATAATGCACTGTACGTGAATGTTCACCTCCCTATCACCTGTGACTAACCATTACAACTGTTACTATGATTATCTATTGCTGAAGTTGCCCTTTCCATTCCCTCGTGCTATGCTGTGACATGATTTCCACTCCTGATGTATGCCAAAACTGATGCACTGCCCATGATTATTGCATAGAATTGCCCCTTATGTCGATTTGTCATCGTTGAGTGCCTGCTGTTGAATTGTGATATGCTGTAACTGCTACATGTCTTTCATGCTACCTCATTGAATGGACGACCTAACCACTGTATTGTCCTTTTTCTCTTTATATGTTTGAAAAAACACCAATAAACAGAGTTTAAAAAAAAAGCACACATTGCAGAACACAGTCTCTTCTGTGGTTTCTGTTCAATTGCATATACAAGATAAGGTCATTGAAAGAGTACATTAAGAACAACATTTGTCTAGCAGTTGATATCAGAGGGGTTTGCAACTATTAACCTACAATATCTCCCTAGTTGTAAATTTCGTTTTCTTAAAACATCTTTCTTCTCTATAATTTCTTTCTTGGTGATGACATCACTACACTCCTTTGGAAGATTTTGCTTTGGACAGATGATGCATTTTTCATAAATGGGATACTGTCCTAAATAAGGAACATAAACACTTCTCAATCTATTGTACTCTTTAACAGAACTTGGATCAGCACTTAATTTGCTGTCATCAAATGCCACCAAGTACAATCTGGAAAATGATGAAACTCTAGGTAAGGCTACATATGCATTCCTTCCTTGAACACTGTATGTCTCTACAATAACCAATGCTCAATCTACACTTAAACCTTGAGATTAAGTATTCTCACAGCCCATGCTAGAGAAATTGGAAACTGTTTCCATCCCACATATAAGTATTTTGCAAGCAAAAACATACAACGGCACTTCTAATCTGCACTAAACTATCAATCTGATACATTTAATTGCTAGATACTCTATCTCACTCCTGTTAGGAAAGCTAATGAAATCAATACTTTTACCTGGAGCGCCATTAATTAATTCTTACTCAACATTTAAATCTCGCTGCAAAATTACTCTACAGTTCTTGCAAATGCTTAAACATTTCTCCAATCCCTCAGCTTCTTAAACAGATTTTTCCAATGAATCCATATTTATTTGCAATCTTTCATCTAGGAATACTGTGATGCCCTGGTGTTCCATTTTGTCTTTTGCTCTCAGTTCCAAACTTTCTTCTTTCTCCAATTGCAGCAATTCATTCTTGAAAGATGCACACTCCGATAGCTAGACATTAGGCACAGAATTGGTTTTCGTTCTTGAAAGAGAGTGAACATTATCCTTGCGGTACCCTTGCTCATTGGAAATATTTTAGTAAGCAGATGACTTTCTAGCAGATGCTTTCCCTCTTTGGAAACAACACCTACTCTAACATCCTTCAAAACATTCCTATATTAAACATCAGATGCTTGCCGCATATTCCTAAGTAATTCTGTACATTGGAAATAAAAAAAATATTTACATTTCCAATGTTTCTCAAAGAAATAGTGTGAGTAGTGTTTTGAACACAGGCTGTCCTTTTACAGGTGTAAGTTGAAGTAGATCTCCAAAAACAAGCAAGTGTTTTCCTCCAAATAGGACATTGTGGTCTGTTTTTAGAATCTGTTGCATTCTTAAATGTATGAAGGCAAGCATTAAGTTTGAGGCCATTCTCACCTCATAGATGATTAAAAGGTTTAATATCTTTACCACTCTCAGCACTTCTGGAAAGCTTCACTGGATAATATTTGATATTCTACTTTGTTTTCAGTCGGTATCAACAATAATTCCTTTGATATTATGTGCAGCTAATCCAGAGGGCACTGTTACCACACATGACAAATTACACTCCACAGTCTTCTGTAGGAAAGCAGTGAGAATGTGTATTAAAAAGCTTTTACACGTGCAGGATTGACTGTTGACAGTCAATAATATAGGCCTAAATGAAGTGCATACACACTTCTTCTACTCATGGAGGAATCCATGCTCAACTTTGTCTTTCACATCCATATTTAGTTTTTTGCTTGTTGTTTAGTTGTGCAACTAACACTTCTAAATCAACAGTTTCCTGTCTTGCTAGTTTGCATTGCAGTCTCCACCTCATTCATTGCAATGGCGGCCTTATTTTCAAGTATTGCTTGTCTAAGAAGATCTTGACTTAGAGGGCCTGAACTTTGGCTGCTTTGTGAACTCTGCTTAGCTATCTCAGCTGCCATTGTTTCTTTCTGTTCAATTTTATCATGTAATATTTTCAAATGCTTAGGAAATACTGAATAATCCATGCTACCCCTTGTAGCATTGAAAGAGTCATTCATTCATTATCATCTTTACTCGATTCATAAAGTGTATCATAAAAGTATACACAAAAAATGCAATGCATTAAAAACAAATGGAGGTAGTTAAAAAAAACAGAACAATAAAATACAGTCACAGTTTAGCATACAGCAGGTAGTGACTTTCTTTTAGATATTGCATCCCATGGAAATCTTGCTAATACCACACATGTTTACAAATTTGGAAGTAATTGCAAATGTAAAATACCAGCCTACATTGTTTAAAATGTTAAGGATTTCATAAAATTCTTAATAAACGAATTCCTCAGATCTATACAAAATTTACAAAAGAACAATATGTGCAAAGTCGATTGTTTAGACATGTTATCTCAAGGACAGTACATTAGTTCACATGACCAGTTATTACCATTTGGAAAGCTCGTCAAACGGTAAAAGATATCAAGCCTAAAACGAGTTAAGACAAACCTATGCTGAGCATTAAGAACATTAGTTAAGTAGGGTTGCTTTGAAAAAGTGGTCAACACCGTTAGGTTGTGTTGAACAGTTGGTTTGACCAGTTCAGCAGTCAGTCTCAGATCCTCCATTAGGTTTAAGCACTCTATCTTTAATGATTTCCTCATGATGTTACTTAAGGTTTCTGGTTGATCATAATATTCTAGGTCGTCAATATCAGACATGAACTACTTGATGAATTTAGGCCATGGAATTTTAAGGGCAAGCTCCAAGCCACAGCAGTCCTTTACAATGGCACGATTGAAGTCCAATGTGATCTGATGTCCAGATCTTGTGCCAAAGAAGAACTGGCTGGACCTTTATCAGATCTGCTAAATAAGTAGCACCCAGTTCAGAGTGGCATACAAAATTAGAACAGCTATTAGAGAGCACAAGAAGATTAAAAAAAAAGGTGTTTTCTACCAACTGTAATGATTCAACATTTATATACCCCACACCTCAGAACCATACACAGCGATAGCTCGACATTTAGGGGCACATGCATCAATATTGCATTTTGCGATTCCTTAATTGCAAAAAATAAGGAATATCAATTAAGGAATTGCAAACTGCAATGCATCAAGAAATCGCCTAGAGGCCCATAGGAATGAATGGAAAGACATTCTCAATTTGCAATTCACCATTAGAAATTCGCAAATTAAGAATGCAATTTCAAGGGTGCAGGGGTGTCCAAAGGACATACTACATCAAGAGCAGACCAGGTCAGGGAATGGTGTGTCGCCATGGCGGAGGCCGTGTAACAATGAGGTAAGTGTGTGTAAAAAATGTTACTATGTGACAGACCCTAGAACACTGGCTAGGACACGTCCCATCAGACCACCCTCGTGGTGGAATGTCATCATGTGGGATGTGAAAGTCACTCTCAATCTCATCCGACCATATAGTGTCGGAAATCAAAGCCGAAAACTCTAGCTATGATAGTCATCAAAAAGTGCAGATGAAAATACTAATAAAGATTTTTTAGAACAAAGAGGTGCAGTGCTAAAAATGATAATGGTGAGTAAAATGAGCTACCAAGACTCAGGAATAGTTCTAACTACAGTCTAGGTGTCCAGGATTAAAACCACGCTGAGTAGTAGTGAGATGGAACTACTCATTGGCGCTGTGCAGAAGTGGTCGACATGTTTCAGCCTGTAGGGAGGAGTTCCCCGGCTTTCTTCAGGACCTGTAATGTATAATGCTACTGCAACTTACAATGATTTGTGAATACAAAAGTAACACAACAAGTACATATCTGCCAGGAACTAGACAATCCAATGTTCACTGGAGAGGGAGATATAGATTCCTCCTGTCAAAAAACACAAAGGTATAGAATAGTAACTCACCCATACACGGTTATACACACACATCCACAAGGAAACAAAAACACCGAACATTTGAACACACCTGCGCGAACAATTTACATTGCGCATGATACAAATCGCATAATAGCTTAATCACACAGAGGCATTTCCTCTCAGTGATACTCACCCAGCTTTGTGTGGGTGAAGACCTCACCTCGTCCGGCAACCGCTCGGGAGAAAGAGGCCCCGCTCTGTGGTGTAGAAATAGGGGACAGTTAGCACACACACTATACTGTGCCCAGCCAAATTACTCTACACTCAAACTCAACATACGTGTGATAGACAACTGTCTGGCCGACCAAGAAACTGTGCACGCAAGGAGATATCTCCTGTGTCAAACCGCAGTTTAAATGTTCATAAGCACCTCTGACTATTTTGCTATACCATCCAATTAGAGGACACTCAATTCCACAACATAGTTAGAATGTATATGGGATCAGAGTATGGGGAAACTCCCCATACTCCCCATACTCCCCATACTCCAGAAAAGAGCGATCTATTGATTTTTTGCTAAGATTTTTTGCTATGATCCCATATACATTCTAACTATGTTGTGGAATTGAGTGTCCTCTAATTGGATGGTATAGCAAAATAGTCAGAGGTGCTTATGAACATTTAAACTGCGGTTTGACACAGGAGATATCTCCTTGCGTGCACAGTTTCTTGGTCGGCCAGACAGTTGTCTATCACACGTATGTTGAGTTTGAGTGTAGAGTAATTTGGCTGGGCACAGTATAGTGTGTGTGCTAACTGTCCCCTATTTCTACACCACAGAGCGGGGCCTCTTTCTCCCGAGCGGTTGCCGGGCGAGGTGAGGTCTTCACCCACACAAAGCTGGGTGAGTATCACTGAGAGGAAATGCCTCTGTGTGATTAAGCTATTATGCGATTTGTATCATGCGCAATGTAAATTGTTCGCGCAGGTGTGTTCAAATGTTTGGTGTTTTTGTTTCCTTGTGGATGTGTGTGTATAACCGTGTATGGGTGAGTTACTATTCTATACCTTTGTGTTTTTTGACAGGAGGAATCTATATCTCCCTCTCCAGTGAACATTGGATTGTCTAGTTCCTGGCAGACATGTACTTGTTGTGTTACTTTTGTATTCACAAATCATTGTAAGTTGCAGTAGCATTATACATTACAGGTCCTGAAGAAAGCCGGGGAACTCCTCCCTACAGGCTGAAACATGTCGACCACTTCTGCACAGCGCCAATGAGTAGTTCCATCTCACTACTACTCAGCGTGTTTTTAATCCTGGACACCTAGACTGTAGTTAGAACTATTCCTGAGTCTTGGTAGCTCATTTTACTCACCATTATCATTTTTAGCACTGCACCTCTTTGTTCTAAAAAATCTTTATTAGTATTTTCATCTGCACTTTTTGATGACTATCATAGCTAGAGTTTTCGGCTTTGATTTCCGACACTATATGGTCGGATGAGATTGAGAGTGACTTTCACATCCCACATGATGACATTCCACCACGAGGGTGGTCTGATGGGACGTGTCCTAGCCAGTGTTCTAGGGTCTGTCACATAGTAACATTTTTTACACACACTTACCTCATTGTTACACGGCCTCCGCCATGGCGACATACCATTCCCTGACCTGGTCTGCTCTTGATGTAGTATGTATTGTGAGTAGGGGTACGAGCAGACAGGTCGTTAAATATCCCCCTTGACCCTCCACACCCTTTTTGTTTCCAGTATTTATAGCAACTTTTGAGTTGCGGGTCTTGTTATGGATGTAAACGTATTTGTGTTTACACTTGGGCTCACTCAACTTAAGTGTATGTGTCACCGTTTCTGCCGACCTCTTCCAACTCCA
This sequence comes from Lissotriton helveticus, assembly GCF_964261635.1. Classification (NCBI taxonomy): domain Eukaryota; kingdom Metazoa; phylum Chordata; class Amphibia; order Caudata; family Salamandridae; genus Lissotriton; species Lissotriton helveticus. The sequence goes on from NC_136070.1 coordinate 811,858,684, forward strand.
TCCCTGTTCCCTGACACCCAGTGACTATCACATCCAATCCATTTCATTTCTGGAGGACCTCTATGATATCTATGATGGTCAAGTTTTTACAGTCAGCGATTGACCATTTTTGAGGCACAGTCTCGCTCCTCCTAATGACTTGGGTTAGTGTTAGCCTGTCTGTGGAGGCACAATCTTGGCCTACTCTCTTCATCTCTCCTTGAGCATCTAGTCTGGCTGTCAAATACAGACACGTCTGACAGCCAATGTACCTAGCCTGACCATGCGTTGCTAAGCTAAGGTGGACATTAAACTAACGATCATATATGTCCCTCATTAAGCAGTTTTTCTCGAACATTATAATCAGTTCCAATTGAATAATATATAAGTTCATAGCAGGGGCGATGTTTACATACATGCCGACTGCTTCGCCTCCTTGATTGTCACCACGCATGCGCGAGTAAACAGTGATTCCTCCTACACGCATGCGCTAGACCGTGTCTACAATCAGGCTAACGGACACAAACAAACCATACTTTTCTTAGCTTCCCGTGGGATTCCCAGTGTTTCTGACCTACGTGTACATTTTGACAATAGATCAAGTCAGATTAGGAACCCCAAGTGGCTTATTTACTAATTGCTTCGTCCGTTATAAAAGGAAGGAGGGCGGCACCAACAAACACCTCCACTTCCGCTCGGACTTAACGAGGGGTACCGACGGATAGGTAAGATGTGAGACGCTCTCGCTGCATTCATCTAGGTTGCTTTGAGGTCACTTGATCCTTAGAAGCTTAGACAGGTCCTGCATGATTAAGACCTTGATCACATGGTTTTGGCATGACATGGCAATGAGCTTGATCGTAGGGGCCAGCTCATTAATAGCCAGTCAAGGAGTCTTGTTTAGAAGTTCAAATTATGTTTGTTTCCCCATACTCCAGAAAAGAGAGATCTATTGATTTTTTGCTAAGATTTTTTGCTATGATCCCATATACATTCTAACTATGTTGTGGAATTGAGTGTCCTTTAATTGGATGGTATAGCAAAATAGTCAGAGGTGCTTATGAACATTTAAACTGCGGTTTGACACAGGAGATATCTCCTTGCGTGCACAGTTTCTTGGTCGGCCAGACAGTTGTCTATCACACGTATGTTGAGTTTGAGTGTAGAGTAATTTGGCTGGGCACAGTATAGTGTGTGTGCTAACTGTCCCCTATTTCTACACCACAGAGCGGGGCCTCTTTCTCCCGAGCGGTTGCCGGGCGAGGTGAGGTCTTCACCCACACAAAGCTGGGTGAGTATCACTGAGAGGAAATGCCTCTGTGTGATTAAGCTATTATGCGATTTGTATCATGCGCAATGTAAATTGTTCGCGCAGGTGTGTTCAAATGTTCGGTGTTTTTGTTTCCTTGTGGATGTGTGTGTATAACCGTGTATGGGTGAGTTACTATTCTATACCTTTGTGTTTTTTGACAGGAGGAATCTATATCTCCCTCTCCAGTGAACATTGGATTGTCTAGTTCCTGGCAGATATGTACTTGTTGTGTTACTTTTGTATTCACAAATCATTGTAAGTTGCAGTAGCATTATACATTACAGGTCCTGAAGAAAGCCGGGGAACTCCTCCCTACAGGCTGAAACATGTCGACCACTTCTGCACAGCGCCAATGAGTAGTTCCATCTCACTACTACTCAGCGTGTTTTTAATCCTGGACACCTAGACTGTAGTTAGAACTATTCCTGAGTCTTGGTAGCTCATTTTACTCACCATTATCATTTTTAGCACTGCACCTCTTTGTTCTAAAAAATCTTTATTAGTATTTTCATCTGCACTTTTTGATGACTATCATAGCTAGAGTTTTCGGCTTTGATTTCCGACACTATATGGTCGGATGAGATTGAGAGTGACTTTCACATCCCACATGATGACATTCCACCACGAGGGTGGTCTGATGGGACGTGTCCTAGCCAGTGTTCTAGGGTCTGTCACATAGTAACATTTTTTACACACACTTACCTCATTGTTACACGGCCTCCGCCATGGCGACACACCATTCCCTGACCTGGTCTGCTCTTGATGTAGTATGTATTGTGAGTAGGGGTACGAGCAGACAGGTCGTTAAATATCCCCCTTGACCCTCCACACCCTTTATGTTTTCAGTGTCCAAAGGACACCCTGTTGCACCCCTGAAATCTGCCTAGAAGTACATTTTGCACACACACATGCCCCAAGGGCATGTGTGTGTGTAAAATGGAACTTTGAAAAATGCACTTTAGTGCATTCTTCTAAGTTTTCGCAAATTACCATGAAGGTCAACTTCATGGTAATTTGCTCCCCTTATTTGCGAATTCACAAATTTTTAAAGTTTGATGCATTGCATTTAAGGAATCTCAATTTGAGATTCCTTAAATGCAATCGCAATTTAAGAAATCGCAATTTTGCGATTTCTTAAATTGCGAAAATTACAAAAATGTTAATGCATCCCAAAAATTGGAATTTTGCGATTCGCACCATTTGCGAATGCAATTTCCATTGATGCATGTGCCCCCTAGTGTTATAAATAAATAACATTTCTTTGGGCTGTTTACAGCCTAATTATCTAGCGAAATTGAGCAGGGCGGTGATTGATCTAACAAAGTGCAGCCGTCTGGAATTTATGACACTTCTTCAGTTCCCTTCGCAATCAAATAAAATGCCCAGGTATGAAAAAGAGGGCATGAGGGGTAAAATGGCGTTTCCTATTAAAATGTTATGCAATTTAGCTGTTTGATTGCCTACTTTCATGACAAAGGTTTTGCTTAGATCAATTAGTAGCCCCAAGGTCTCTATGAAGTGAACAAATTTATCAAGGAGACGTTGTAGAGCCAGTGGGGTGCGGGCCATAAGCACTGCGTCATCCACTTAAAGCAGATCCATTATTGGACGGTGGCTAATTTGGGACAGATCTGTACACATATTGGCAAGAGAGTTATCCAGATTATCAATGTGCAAATGTGCAAATTAAACAAAAAGGAGCCATTACGCACCCTTTACGAACCCCTTTTTCAATACTAAAAGATTGTGTTAATTCGCCCTTCAAACTAAAATGGATCTTTGTGGAGCTGGTTGAGTATAGATAGCTGAGAAAGCTAACAATGATGGAATCTATACCCTTTGAAATCATAGTGGACCAAAGTTTATCACGGACTACACGATCAAAAGTGCAAGACAAACCAACAAAAACTGCAAACAAATTACCAGGTTTTATATGTATGTATTTGTCCATTAACAAATTCAAATTGATGGCTTCCTCCATGTTCCCATTTCCCTGTCGGAATCCATATTGTAGGTCCAAATACATAAAAGTATGAGACCCACCACTTTAACCAGCGAATCTAGCAAAGAAGTAGGTCTGTAGTGCACGGGACAATTATGGTCACATTTTGTTAATATTGGCTCAATATGAGACTCAGACCAGGAAATTGGGAATCTGACACTCTGGCAGGATCTAAAGTCGAGAGTCAAGAGGGGGCCCCAAAGATTGATATTAGCCTTAAATAGGTCAATTGGACCCCTGTCTGGGCCCGGTGACCTCTTACAAAGTAAAGTTAAGGTTAAACTGATTAGGGGAAAATGTAGACGTAGAAGAATCCGCCACAGGTACAGATATAGAGCTATTACCACCCCTTTCTGTTATATCAGCATACAGTTTTAAGAAATGAGCTACCCAGTCCTCTTCAGCCACTACAACCTCTATTCTGGGCTTGTCATCATCACTAGAGAAATGCCGTGGTATCCTTATTCCAGTTTGCCTCATGTCATTTTTCCCAGGCCTCCTCTTTCAGTACTTTTTTGTGTTTCTTTAGGGCGAACCTGTATAATTGTCTCCAATGCTGTACTTCCAAGATATTCCTGGGTGCACTACTTAAGGCTCTTTTCAAATTTTTGTGAGCCTGGGCACAGGCATGGTCAAACCAACCCTTGTTCTTATAGCTGCCCTCTCCTAGTTAGAAGTTAGTTCTAATTTGATTGCTTCAGTAATTTGGTTAAATGTCTCTATTATTGTGGTAGCTTCAGCTGACTCATCAAAGCAAGCATCAAAGGCCCTCCTCTGTTGATGTACCAGTTGTTCTAAGAATCTGGTCGAGTTAAGAATAGACCAGCGTAGATTAAAAACTTTCAGACAAGAGAGCTCTATATTCTCCACTGACAGAGTGTGATGACAAACCCCTTGATTTTTTGCAGGTTTAGTGTTCAACACTAAGCTCTGAGGAAAACGGTCACTCATTGCAAGATCATGTAACGTAAAATAATTAATGAAGGTAGAATAATTATAGGAAAAGCAGAAAATCAATATCGCTACTTCCGAAGCTACCATCAAATGTGCAGGGTACTTTAACTGGTCTGTCTGCAAATTCATTACTGAACCCTAGGTAATTTTTAAAAAGTAACTTCTTGAGTTTCTCTCCATACTTTGTGTGTGAAAAATTAGTAACATCATCATTTGTAGGGGAAGTCATACCACAGATTTTGTTAGCTGACAATGGGCAGGGTTGAATATTAAAACCCCCCATACCAGGATTTTATCTCTATTCCCCTTATTGATTAATGATTCCAGTTCAACATTGAGTTGGCTTAAAATATCCATTATGTCTGGAACACAAGCATTATTGTAAACGTTTACTGTACCAGTAAGGAGGATGCTGAGAGATCGACAGAGACAATTTGATAGAAGGGGCTAGGAAACTTTACAGCTACATTGGAGGAAGATAATGTATTCGAAACATAAATACAAAGACCGCCCTTGGGCCTACCATGCCAAATTCTCACAGTAATTCTGATTAAGAATGCCAAGGCTTAAAGAGCTGTAAAAGGGCCAAATAGAAAAACTCTTTTTTTCACATGTCTGACAACTCAGTGTTTTATGATTAATTAGACTGTCTCTGCTATGTCGTACCAAAAAACCATCATAACCAAGTACTGCAAATGTACCTTTATCTACATTTTCTGTCACAGTATTTCTATATCTTTAGTTTTGAAGTATTTCATAAAGACACACATTTTCAAGATGTGGACTCATTTCTGGATAGTAGGTGTCCAGCATGCTTGTTTGGACAATCTCTGTACTAACTTGTTCAAATTCTGCAAGATATTGCATTTCAGGAAAAGATTTTCTATTTCGCATGCAAGCTAGGCATGACTCACCCAAACAAGTCCTCTCAACTTAGAGTATAAGCTAGCTGAACTCAACCAATCACAGCATTCATCAGTTCCAATTTCAGCAGAAATCTCTTTCCACATATCCTTCATCTCTATCTTTTCAGATGTTGTTATGTATGAAGTAACATAATGAGTAACTGCTATGGAGTTGTCTGCCACAAACTGAATTGTCACATTGTTATTTCAGATTCTGGGAATGACATTACTGTAGTCATTGATATATTTTGAAGCTTTTATTCTCCTCAGGTTGTAGGTGTTTTAGGGTGATTTTCGAGTATGTGTATTTCTGACTGCAGCCAAAATACTGTTTACTCTTCTTTTGGAAATAACAAGTCTTAAAAATCCAAAACAATATTTAGTGTGAAATTTTCCTTTTGCTATGTACTTCCACCAAAAGTACTTCCCACAGCTATGTGATTGAAAATGACGAACTTACTGTTTTAGGCCTTTTTTCAGCACTGTCTTTTGGGATGGTACATGTAACATTCTGCTCTATGAAAGAAAGTACAACATCATCTGTCTGTTCTACATGTTGGTGCATTTTTAATCCACAACTGCATATGAATATGAGAAGCATCTCTTGCTTGTTACTCTGTACCCCAAAAGAAAGCAGTGACTTCTCAAAGAGGTGGATTCTTTTTCTGGCAGATGAAGGCGAGGATGGCTTAACATCTGTAGGTAATATACCTACAAACATGTGCAGGATCCAAAAAGCAATGTTCTCCTAGTCTCTTCAGATTGATCTCCTTAATAATATAGTTTGCTCCTCTCAAAAATTCATGTGAGGCATCCCTAAATGTCATAACATACATTTTATTTCACCATGATGACAATACCAATATTCATTGGTGTTGCATTGGCATGTCATCAAATTGATCAATTATATTACAAATTCTCATCTTTTCCATGAATTTTAGAGACAAAGTCTCTTGCTGGCATATCTTTTAGATTAACTCATGTCTTCAGAAAATGGTTAGCAAGGTATGATAGTCCAAAATAATCACCTTCAAATAGCAGATGGAATATAACGGGAATACTTTGGTGAAATCTAGGGTCCTCTGAATATATTCTGGTTGATCTACGCTCAGCTGCTGGCATTTGTACTGGGCTGTCATCATACCCTCAACCTACTACAGTTGGTAAATATTTGTGGAAAACATGCAGCTTCTAAACTTTTATCCCAGACACACATTGGAGCTCCTTTAGCTTTGTTTCATCTGGTACAGTTCAATGATATACCCCTAACTTCTTTGAATTCAATCTTTCAAAATTTACTCAATCCAAGTTGGAAGTGAAATTTATAAAATGCCTCTCTGCGTTAGGAATTGCTTGCCTAAATGGTTGGATTAGGGGGTTATACCGGCAGCTCAAACGTTTTTGCATGGGAAGCAGCTCAGATCAATAGATTAAGGGCCCGATGTAGGTAATTAGTATTTACCGATTCCTAAATACCGAATTTTATCGATTCGGTATTTACAAATCGGTAAATGCTATGTAGGTATTTTTACCGATTTATTTTCCGAATCGGGAATAATCGGTAATTACCGAATCGGTATTTACCGAGTCGGTAATTTCCATTGATTCCTATGGGCCTTGAGGCCCATAGGAACCTATGGCAATTACCGAATCGGTAAATACCGTTTCGGTAAAATTACCGAATTGACAAGGGGGACAGGGTGTCACTTTGACACCCTGTTGCACCCCTGATTCAGGCTTGTGTGCCATGTGACACACATACATGCCCTCAGGGCATGTATGTGTGCCACATGGCACAGGTGTACATGCACAGATGTGCATGTACACAGGAATTTGTTATTTACCATGCATTAGTATTACATGGTAAATAACGAATTCTTAGGGGCCTGTGGCACTGTTTCCAGTGCCACCTACATATAGATTTACCGATACTGTAAATTTACCGAATCGGTATTTTACAGAATCGGTAAATTTACAGAATCTGTAAATTTACAGTTTCTGTAAAATGTAGGCACCCTACATCTCAATCACCAAATACCGGTCGGTAACGGCCGAAATCGGCCGTTACTGACCGGTATTTGGTGACCTACATCTAAATGTTTATACAGGTGTGGTACTTCGACCTCGGCACAAGCTTTGAAGGATTGCGGGTTAGGGGCAGTGACCATGGGGCTAAAAATAAGCCATAGTTGCAGTCTCACCACACAGAGAATGGGTAATCCAGATGGAAGCAGCCTTTCTAAAATGATTGACTACAAGAATAGATGAAATGTAAATGGTGCAATCAAGGCAGTACCAAATCCTCAGTGACCTGAGGCTTTGGTGGGAAGGCAGGTCTTACAATCTTAGAATGGTACTCTTAAACCATTGTAGATGCAGTAAATCATCTGATCCCATTACCTAGGACTGCAATATTGAGGCCAAAAAGTATAAGTACTGCTGGTCTCTACAACAGCCATGAGTTGATAAGGAGTCTTTGCCTGCTAGGAAGGAGCTGAGGAAAGTTAGAAAGGCTCTCTTTGGGTCCTACTAATAGGACAGATGGTTACTACTGTATAAAAAGATGTATGAGGCCCTGGTTAGAGCTAAGAAGCATGCCTTCTATCAGTCAAATTAGAACCTTATGATTAGCACTCTCCAGAATACGAAAATAAGAAAATTCTTGAGGTTAGTTCAGAGGGGGTGTAGCAATGCTATCCTCCCTTTAAGGTACACAGTTCCAGAAAATGCTTCGGTAACTTACTTAAGCAATATCTATGAGGGTAGGGAGGTAATTGTGTGAGGTAACTGGCTACAATTGAGGGTTGAAGCATTGGAGTCTTTGCAATCTATAGCTAAACTGATAACCTCTCTAAATTTAACTAAGGCAGTTGGGCCGGAAAATCTCCCTGCAATGGTAATTAAGACGAACCATATGTGGTGTGTAACCTTCTTTTCAAAGGTCGTCATGGCTATAACTACGTCTGGAAGGGTGAAATAATCAAGGCGCTACATAAAAAGGGGAGACAGATGTCTCTGGTATCTTCCGCCTGATGAGCCTGCACTCCAGGGTTATTCTCATCTCACTTAAGAGCTGGATTTAGTGCAATGATATCGTACAGATGGAACAATGGGTCTTCAAGCATGGGCATTCAACAAAGGATCATTGCTTCAACTTGTGGGCCCTGGGAAAAAAGGCAATGAAAACATCAAGGAGTTTGTTCTCCTGGTTTGTCGTCTTTAGCTCTGCTTTTGATCTGTTGGATCATAGTATGATCTAGTATAACTTACAACAACAGGCTATTCCCCTTAGGTTATTAGTAATTGTGCAAAAACTCCACTCTTAAAACTGGGCATAAGTGGAGCTTGACTTAGAAGGACCACTATTGAAAAGAATACATTCAGAAGATGGGTTAAGGCAGGGTTGTGTTCGGGCTCAGATGTTGTTCTCCCTGGTGTGCTGGCTACTAGCAAGTCCTTTTCACTGAAATTAGTGGGCAGACATGTGCTGTGCCTCCGTAACGCAGATGACCTGGTAATTCTAGCCCTGACTCAAGTAGGCCTACAGAGGAAATTGAATAGATTTGACAGCTACTGTGAGGTCAACAAACTTAAGGTGTACTTGGAAAAAACAAATATAATTTTCTTTGGGAAAAAATCCAAACATTTCAAGTGGTTCCTGGGCATCAGGATGGTAGAGGTGGTATTCTCTTACAAATACTTAAGTATGAAGTTTACAAAAAAGCTGAACTGGACCCTACATAAAGAATTGGTTGAGATGTGCATAGCCTCTAGTATAACAAGGCCTAGTTCATTTTAAGAATACAGTTGGTGGCCATCATGGACCCCCCTTCTAATAACCTTTAATGCTATTGTCCCCTCACTATGTCCTTGTGGGGTCAAAGTAGTGTCCCTAAGTATAGAGGGAAGTTGGGAGAATTGTGAGAACAAATGTTTGAACAAATTGTTATGTCTCCCAAAAGGTGTGATGGGCCCAGCAATAAGACTGGAAGGGAATCTGCAAGTCTGGAATTTCCTGGCCTAAAAAGCAACCCTGAGATGTTGAGATAAACTGTGGTCCTCGGATGTACAGAGGGTTTCAGTTCTTTGTGCTACCGAAATTGAATGGAGTGACCTGAAATGGGAAGCGCAGGTCAGAAAGAGATTAAGTAATATTGCTGCTGGGGCCCTAAAAATGGAGAAATGTATGATGGCTGAGGCCTCTCACCTTTTGAATGGAGCATTAATTATTGCCTTTAGAAGGCAATCAAGAATGGTTGATTTGGAGTATGTAATGAACATACCCTCAGCAAATTAAATGCTGGAATCCTGGGAAAATTGGAGGATGTTCCCATACATATCCACTCTCCCAGATGTCCAGCTACGTTTACGATTATTACATTTCTGGGCACCTTTGAATATCCAGCATTTAAGACCTAGGAAATGTAATGAATTTCTGGATGCTGAGAACAACTTCAAGTGTGGATTGAGGTTTCAAAATTTCAAATTTTTTTTTTTATAGATTGCCTTTTTTTTTAGGATTCATCACCGGATTTTAAAACCGCTTTTTATAAAATATGATACAAAACATTGTAATCACGCATGTGACCTTTTAGTGAATATGGACTTCTGAGATGTTGGATGTTCTTTGGAAAATTTATAAAAATAAGTTTTGGTTAGTAATATAAGGACTCTAGATCAAAGATTATTTAGCCGAGTTACAGTTGAATCCTATTTTCCTAAGGAAAAAATGGCTACGTAGCGATAATTGTGTACTCAAGCTGTGTTATCTGTACTGGTTCTTGGGGGTATGTTCATTAGATCTTGCCGGCACTCAGAATGGTTGTGGGGGTGGTGGACGGAAAGGGACAACATTTTAATGTATAATTGTTAGAAATGGGGGTCTCTAGTTGGCAGAGGTAGGAACCTTTGTCTAAATTGTGACCCTTGCTCTAGTCAGGGTAAGGGGGATACACATCTAAAATAACCCTTGCTCACACTTTGCAGGAGCAGATAGGCTTATCTCAGAATCGGAGGCAGTGTGTAAAGCATTTGTGAGCACATACAATAATACAGTGAAAACACTACAAATGGGCACCACACCAGTTTAGAAAAATAAGTAATCTTTATCTAAACCAAATCAAGACCAAGCGACAGAAATCCACAATATAGTAATAAAAATATGACCTTTTAGAAGGTAGAAATAGTTTAGGTCAAAGCAAATTGCAGATGCAACACTTTTCTCGCAAAGTACCTTGGATGCGTCACGCAAACAAACAAAACAGGCCGCAGGGAAGGTGATGCGTCGGTTCCTTGCTCCGGGGGAGGTGATGCTTCGGTTCCTTACTGCCGCGCATGGGAGGTGATGTGTTGGTTCCTTACCGGATAGGAGGTGATGCGTCGGTTTCTTACTGTGTTCCCCAATGATGCAACAAACTTGGAGCCGCGATGCGATGATCCGGAACAATGTGTGAACTCTTGCAGGTCTTGCTTCAAAATCGTTGCAGTGATCTCGGACTTTGGAGATTGGTACACTTGATGTGGCGTGCAGCAATTTCTCGAGCCACAGTCAGGCGCTGCGATGCGTCGGAAACAGGTACAGATGCATCTTGCTTCTCGAAGTTGCTTTACTTTTCCAGCTCCCAGCGGAAAACAGTCTCTAGAGGTCCAAAACAACAACAGGCACCTCTTTGCAGGTCAGAACTTCCAGCAAGGAAGTTCAGGGGAGCTGGGGGTGAAGTATTTGTGTCCCTGAAACTTCAGAACAGGAGGCAAGCTCAATTCAAGCCCTTGGACATCGTCTTTCAAGTAGGGGACACAGCAAACAACAAAGTTCTTCTCTCCTTTCCTTGGCAGCAAGTAGACACTGTAGGCCAACCCCAGACAGCACACAGCACAGGGGCAGTATTTCTCCTCAGCTTCTATGGCTCTTCTCATTGGCAAATCTACCTCTTGATTCCCAGAAATGGTCTAACGTTCTGGGCTCTGGGCCCCAATATTTGGATGTATGACGTTACAACGCAGGCTATTACAATGCCTGCCTTTACAGCGCGGTTTTTACATCGCATACCATTACAATGCATAGCGCTTTTGGGTGCTGGATAGTGAATAGTTTAATTTACTATTCCAACTCCAGTCCCCGTGGACACTAGGGAAGGTGTTGGATAGTAAATTAAACTTATTCCCTATCCTAGAGCGCCCCCCAGCGCCTTGATACCTGCGGGTCATTGTTCTTGCGCATTATAAATTTTCTTTCAATTCAATTCAATGCGTTGTAATAGGTGGCGTTGTAATGACCGCGTTGTAATGGTAGTGCGTTGTAAAAGTTTCGTTGTAAGTGATGTTCTCCGCAATATTTATACCATAAAATCCTTTTGTTTTTGGTGGCAGAGAAGCCCTGCGCTTGGTCAAAACCGGTTCCATCCTCTCTGGTGCAGCTTCCTGGCAGAAGGTGGAGACAGCATTGTGGAAGAACCATTCAGTTGAACGGAAATCTCTTCCACCTACTCTAAATGCAGCCCAGGTCCATTCAGCCCAGCCCTGACCCATCAGGCTCTCTGGAGCCACTGCTCCTGCCCAGCCCCTGTCATCCAAAGTCAGACATGCAATACACAAACCTAGCAGAGCTACACTGGATGGCTAAGCAAGAAAATGCCTACTTTCTAAAAGTGGTATTCTGAAACACAGAATATAAAAATCACCCTCACTAAAATATGTAGTTTAACAATCTGAGTTCAAGCATACTAAACGTTATTTTCCTACCTTGTTTCCAGGGGCAGTTATGTTTATAAGATGTTATAAGCAAACTCCCTATTCTGTCCTATCGGAACAGGTAGCCGTGCAATAGTGAAAAACGAAATTAGCAGTAATTCACTATCAGGACATGCCACACACACCAAGGCATGTCCTAGCTTTCAAATACACTGTGCTTGCACACAGGTTCTGCAATGGCAGGCCGGAGCTACATTTACAGGCTGCTTATGTGGGTGGCACAATCAGTGCTGCAGCCCACTAGCAGCATTTGATTTACAGGTCCTGGGCACCCACAGTGCACTGTACTAGGGACTGACTAGTAAATCAAATCAGCCAATCATGGAAATACCAATCCATAACAGCAATTTACAGGTAGAAAATATGCACTTTAGCACTGATCAGCAGTGGTAAAGTGCCCAGAGTCATAAACACAACAAAAACAGGTTAGAAACGAGGGGCCAAAAAAGCAAAAAGTCAGGGGATAAACCCGCGGTAAAAGCCAGGTTTACCAATCATTTTAAACTGTATTTATGTATTCAATGTTTAAAGAAAAGTATCTAGACATTAATAAACTTTAACTGAACTTGAATGCAGTCAATGGGTACCGTAGAGCTCATAGATTTATTCAGATTTAATTCTATCCACTTTTTCAAACTGTGCACTTGAAGGTGATATTTCATCCTCCAGGCAACTTCCATCTGTGAGAATATCTGCATCTTTGCAATACACATTATTCTCTTTCAGAATGTAGCATTCTTCACCTTATTCACATGCACTAGTTCTTGCCAGATGTTTTGTTTTTATGGGCACCTCATTCACTCGAATTTTAAGTGGCTCCTCTATGCCTCTCTCTACACCCACATTTTCAACATTATGTTTAAAATCTAAAGGTAAGTACACACCTCTAACTTTAAGGCCTTTCTGTAGCTCAGTGGGTGGTAGTTTCCCTTTCTTTGGATCCATACCAGCTATTGTTTGAAATTGGTCTATAGATTGTATCACTATTGTTTCATAAACATTCAGATGTTAACCTATTATGCATTGCTCATACAGGAATTTTGCTGTGCTCTAATTTGTCATTACCATTCTTGCAAATGATCTGCAGCGTTGCCAAATCAGCACTTCTAGCCACTTTTCTCTGTTTTCCTGCTCACTTTTTGATAACACATCAACATTTTGTGTTTGGCCATTGCAGTGAGTGCACCGACAACCTGTACAAACGTATATTGGCTTCTCTTTAAAAACTGCATTAAACCTTACTATTTCTCATGCTAAGTTATCAGTGCTAACATTTATACAAGAACTGAAAAAAGAGCGCATTAATCACAATAAGCATGTCTCAATCATGAGCAATGAAAGTTCAAAGTATGATATTTTGTCATCCAAAAGTCACAGATAATTTGCATTCAATTGAATTCAGTCCATCGAATGCTTTATCAACTGCCCTCTCAATATGTTGCTTTTTCTTCAGTGTTTCCCATCTCATTTTATAATGCTTCATGTTTCTCACCAAATTCTATATTACCCTTATACAAAACATTCTCACTCTAATTTCCTTAAATTGATTTTGTCTTCTTTTTGGTCTAGTTATTTTTTCATTTTGCATTTTGTTAGCATGTTTTAGTACATTTTCCATTCTTCCACTATTTTTAGAAATGTCTTTATTCTTCTACCAGCAGCTCTTTTCTGTTTAACCACGTTTTCCACATTATGTCCCTTCTCACCATCAGTTGTAAGCAAATAGTGCAGTTTCCTGTGTTTTTTCTTGTTTTTGTCTTTTTCAGCATTGTGAATGTTCCTTTCTAAATACAAGTAGGTGTCTGAAAAACAAATAAACAATACATTTCTGGAATACATTTACTTTTACATTACATGTAACTAGTACCATGCACTTGGTGGGGGGGACATAGTCAGTTGCCACTATATTGAGTGCTGACTCCAAGGTTTTTAAAGAAAGCAATATAAATTGAAATTTGTTGTATAAATCTGAATCTGATTATTTGTACTGAGACATGGAGGGAATTTTTTTTAATGAAAACATCTTCAAAATTGAAACTGTCATTTGAATGTGATTTTAACAATCTTGTCAGAACTTCTTTCCTTTCAATTACAATCTTGCCTTATTCACACCTGGGAATATGCAGCTCTTACCATATTTAAATTACTTTCGATTCCCTCTCAACAGTTAGGTGAACTTTGCACGTTAGGAACGGAGTGCTGATTTTAACACACTGCATGGCAGTTTTGAAGGCAGTGAAGGGGACTTGGACAAAGGCTGACACCACATTGGTGGGAGTTCTATGTGGTAATTCCTCCCTGGAGCATAAAATTGAGCCAGGGGTGCAGTCGCTCTGCTGGCATGTCAGAGGTGTGACTGAGGCAAGCTCATCTGCACTTGTCCGCCCCCGGACATGACATGGGGCCAGTAATACTTAAGGGCCCTCTAAAGTGTAAGCTGCTGGATTGCAAAGGTTGTAAATTTGCTATCTCATTATGTCCCACAAATACCTTTTCAGGTGCACTTGTTTATCAGCCTCTGGAACCCCTTGGTCAATTTATCCGAATCCATCCCACACCTGAATACCAGCCTAGTGGCAACTGAACCCTTCTATTCGTTGTTAGGTTACTTCACTATTCATTTAGAGGATCCCCCATTGCTCAGCTGCTGGATTTCTACATGACCTTCTGCTAGTCAGATAACACAGCGGGCCTAAGTTCATTGAGGTTTATTTTAATTATTTAGTAGTTTGTAGAGCGCACAGCTACCTCCGACGGAGGTGTCCCGGCGCTGAAGACAGTATCTCGAAAGGTTCAGAGGGATGCAGGAGGGAGAGGGAAGATTAGATAAGGGAAAAGAGCCAGGTCTTGAGTTTTTTTCGAAATAGAGGCTCTGAAGTCAGGAATCTTAGGTCTATGGGAAGGAGGTTCCACAGTCTGGAGGTGACCACTGCAAAGGCCCTTCCTCCCGTTCGTGCCAGGCGAAAACGGGGGCAGATCATGAGGCTGAGATGGTTAGATCTAAGGTTTCGGGGTGCTTGTGAGAACTTCATTCTACGTCGCAGGTAGGTAGGGCCTCGATCATTAAGAGCTCTAAAAGCCAAGGTTAAGGCTTTAAATTGAATGCGTAATCTTACTGGAAGCCAATGAAGTTTGACCAAATGAGGTGAGATGGAATGACGATAGGGATATTGCAAATCAACCTGGCAGCTGCGTTCTGGGCTGTCTGTAGTTGATTTATGAGATACGCCGGGGCTCCGACATATGGACTATTTGCGTAGTCCAAATGAGCGGTGATGAGGGCATGGACTACTGTCTTGCGTGAGTCTAGTGGCAGATAAGGGATGATTTATTTTATCATACGCAGCTTTCCAAAGCAGGACGAGGTGACTTTGTTGATTTGAGTCTTGCAGGAGAGGGCAGTATCAAATTGGAAGCCTAAGTTACGTGCAGCTAGGACTGGTACCGGAGGAGGATTAAGTTCAGCCGGCCACCAAAGAATGGAAGAAGTAGGAGATTTCTGATTAAAAAATAGGACTTCCGTCTTATCAGTATTAAGTTTTAAATTGTTAGAGGACATCGAGGTGGTGATATTCAGCATGCAGTGGCGAAAGTTGTGGAATGAATTTTCGGAGTGGTCCTTGAAGGAGAACACTAATTGGGTGTCGTCAGTGTAACAAATTACGCTGACGCCCCAGGATTCTACCACTTTTGCCAGTGGTTTTAGATGCACATTGAATAGGAGCGGGCTGAGAGCCGAACCTTGTGGAACTCCCCAAATCAATGGCTTCTTGGTAGAAAAGAATGAGCCCAGCATCACCTGTTGAAATCTGTCCGTAAGAAAAGATTTAACCCAGGCGAGGGGAATACCGCTAACACCTACCTCTTGCAAGCGAATAAGTAGTATATCATGGGAGATGGTATCAAATGCTGCGGATAGGTCGAGGAGGACCAGCATGGCCTCCTCTCCCCTATCCGTGCACTCCCGAATCGATTCAGATGAATGGACCACGGCCCTCACCTCAGCTAGACTGTAGTTAGGGCATGATCCCCAAGATGCACACACTAAGATCACTCAATGTATCAACCACTCACTGGACCTGATCATCCCTATATCTACCTGAACAAGGAAATCTACAGTTAAATCACATTTCTGACATACCCCTCACTTCTTGACTCTAAAAAAAACCCAATGTAAAATAGCTGTAACACTATGGAAAGAAAGATATGCTAAGTCTGAAAAATATTGTGAGATGGTAAGGTATTATGAAATTAAAATCACGGGGCAGCTAATCCCTCTACATAAAATGTTCAGAATTGTGAAGTCACTATTAGAGCCCTCCTCTAATGGCCCAATTCAAGACCCCTCAAATACAAGATATATTGACCTTGCTCTCTTAAAAAAAAAAAAAATGGATGAAATGTACTTGACATTTCAAGACAGGGGGAGGAGACTCACATGATGAACACTCCAGAAATAAAGAGGAAGACTAAGTATCAAGAATCACAGAATTAATATGCATTTCCCATGAGAATTTCTTTCAACTCTTCATGAAAGTTAAATCGGGCTCTCCAATTGACCTGGTTCCCCTCACATCCTTCTAAAAGCAGCAAACATTCTTCTCTCAGTCTTTGCAGATATGGGAGCCTATTCCTTGCAAGGAAATTATACCTGCAACATGGAAACACGCTATGGTAAAAGCCAACCTCAATTCATGCTTTTCCTGGGAACTTTTGACTTATCTCTCTTTCTCCAGGATTGAGTAAAGTGCAGGAAAAATATGTTAACTCGCACCTCCCAGACTTCATAGAAAACAATAACATTCTGCATCCCACCTAGACAGGGTTCAGGCCCAAGCATAGCACCAAAACCACCCTTTTGGTCGGTGGTTGAGTAGGAAAGAATAAAACTGGATCTAGGAGATACGGTAGCCATCATCCTCCTAGACCTAACCATTGCTTTGGATACAATGGAACACAGGATCTTTATTAAGAGTATTTGGAATGCAGGAGTGTCAGACCCGACCCTTACGTGGATAAGTTGATTCTGGGGGTAGCTTTTTGCAGGTTTTTGACAAAGCAAGCTCCTCAGACATTTCCTCAGACATTTCCTCTTTGAGATGTGGGGTCCCCCTGGGCTCATTTCTCCCCTGAGGCGGAAACCGGGGGATCTACAAATCTATCCCTGCATTTTGGTAAAGATTATTTTAAAAATTGTATATATTTTAATAGCCCGTTTTTAATTGCCATACTAACGGGACACTCGAGTGTAAGAATCGCGTTGCACCGAGGCTTGCTGCACACGCCTTCCATCCATCCCCGGCGCAGCCGATTAGGGCGCTGACGACGTGGGGTAAAGGCTGTGGGCGCTATCTTGCTGGGAGGAAGAGTTGGCGGTCCAGTTGCAGGACGCCTCCCGCCCTCCCTGATACTTAAGGGGTGGTGTTTTACTCGGCACAGGACTTTGCTCATTTCTCCCCTGAGGCGGAAGCCGGGGGATCTACAAATCTATCCCTGCATTTTGGTAAAGATTATTTTAAAAATGGTATATAATTTAATAGCCCGTTTTTAATTGCCATACTAACGGGACACTCGAGTGCAAGAATCGCGTTGCACCGAGGCTTGCTGCACACGCCTTCCATCCATCCCCGGCGCAGTCCATCCATCCCCGGCGCAGCCGATTAGGGCGCTGACGACGTGGGGTAAAGGCTGTGGGCGCCATCTTGCTGGGAGGAAGGGTTGGCGGTCCAGTTGCAGGATGCCTCCCGCCCTCCCTGATACTTAAGGGGTGGTGTTTTACTCGGCACAGGACTTTGCTCATTTCTCCCCTGAGGCGGAAGCCGGGGGATCTACAAATCTATCCCTGCATTTTGGTAAAGATTATTTTAAAAATGGTATATATTTTAATAGCCCGTTTTTAATTGCCATACTAACGGGACACTCGAGTGCAAGAATCGCGTTGCACCGAGGCTTGCTGCACACGCCTTCCATCCATCCCCAGCGCAGCCGATTAGGGCGCTGACGAAGTGGGGTAAAGGCTGTGGGCGCCATCTTGCTGGGAGGAAGGGTTGGCGGTCCAGTTGCAGGACGCCTCCCACCCTCCTCCATACAGTATAAAAAAACAATGATTTTCCGTCCGCGCAGCGGGCAGGCGCAGCGGGCGGGCGCAGCGGGCACGCCGGCGGCACGCCGAAGGCGCGCCAAAGGCAAGCCCGTCTGCCCCCGTCCGCGCCGGGACCGGACCAAGGGCCACATCCCCTGGACCTCGTGGCATAGCTCGCCACCTTCCCTACTCATCTCTAATGTTGACTGACCTTCGTCCATCCCCTACAGATAAATGCACCAAATATAACCTAGGGTCTATCTCAGATATTCCCGCTCTGGAATGCACGCATTGTAAGGCCACCATACCTTTAATGAATAACACAGTTCACCATATTAAACAAAAACATCCTAAAAAGACGATAATAGCGCTTACTAATGTTCGTTCATTGGCAAAGCATAGACAAGATATATCAGATTTAATTAGAGATAGGAATATTGACATCTTGTTTATGACTGAGACATGGATGGACAAGTCGTCCGATCCAGATCTCGTGATTGCGGTCCCAAGTGGATTTAGAGTCCATAGATATGATAGACAGGGCAAAAGAGGAGGTGGGATAGCTATAATAGCTCGAGAAACGTATAATATTCGGATCTCGCCGATACCCTCGCTCACTTGCGAAGCAATGCAATTTGACATCCATCTATCCCCCACGTACAATTTTAGGGGACTGCTGCTATATAGACGCCCCGGAGCACGCTCCAGATTCCTCTCCGAAGTCGGCACTATTTTGGAATCGCTGGCAATTGAGGAGTCATTAACAGTACTTGGGGACTTCAATTTCCATTTAGATAAAATTGATGATAACGACACACTTTCGCTTTTGTCTGATATGGAAATTTTGGGATTCACTCAATTGGTAAACCGTCTCACTCATGATGCAGGGCATACGTTGGACGGTATCTTCACCAACCTAGAAGATATCCACATAACCAATATCCTCCCGCTACCCTGGTCTGACCATCATGTAGTCCTAGAATCAATTATAACTAATGAGGCTTCCATCACTAGGACACCTCCTCTCAGTCGTGAACCATTTAAGGCTCGGAAGGATATTAACATTCCAAGCCTTAAACTTCTACTTGATAGTACTAAGCCGACTCTGTCTAAGGATCCTGATATCGCCACTAGGCAATACCAGGACTGGTTAGGTCAGGCTACTAACGAACTGGTTCCGCTTAAATCGATAACCAGAAACAGGAGGGCCCCCTCGGCCCCATGGTTTTCTGAGGAATTAAGGAAGCAGAAACAACTCTGCAGAAATAGGGAAAGGCACTGGAGAAAAAAATATGATGAAGAAAGTAAAAATCATTATAAAGAGATGTTAGCAAATTAGTTGGCGTTTTTAGAAGCATCCTCGAGTGAGTCAGCTGAAATGCCCACGCGTAGTATAGTAGGTCAGGCAGAGCCAGACCTCCCTTCTCCCTTCTTCTCCTCAGCTTCTTCCAAGCGATTCTTGTTGACTTATAGTTCCATATGAAGGAGTTAATTTCTTGTTGACTTTTTTTGATTGCCTTGGGATCAAAAGCCAAAGGGATAGTACTAAATATAAAGGTATATTTGGGGAGGATGCACATTTTTATTAGGTTTACTCGTCCTGATACAGAAAGCGGCAAGTGTGTCCATGTTTTCAACAGCTTTTTACTCTCTTTGTGGATTCTGTCTCGGTTGATTTGACAAATATTGCCCACATCCTGGGTAACTCGGATTCCTAGGTACCGCATGGACGGTGAAACATTTATTCCCAGATGTTGTTCTGGGATATTCCAAGTCATTATTTCTGTTTTACTCGAGTTGATGTCATACCCTGAGATGAGCCCAAATTCTTTTGCTCGCTGTATGACTACGGGTAGTGTAGTTTTTGGATCCGATGTTAAGATCAAAATGTCATCAGCGTATAGTGCAACCCGCCTCTCCCACTCCCCAAAGCAAAACGATGGAATATTTGCTTCTGCCCGCAGGACCTGGGCAAATGGCTCAATATATAAATTAAAGAGGAGTGGGGAGAGCGGGCATCCCTGTCTTGTGCCCCTGGTAATTTGAAATGCCTCAGTCAAGATGCCGTTAACCAATAGCTTGGCTGAGGGGGCACTATATAGCTGAAATATTGCTTTGCGGAATCTACTTCCAAAGTTAAATTTTGCGAGGACATCCTCTAAATAGGGCCAATTAACCCTGTCAAACGCCTTAGTTGCGTCTAGCGTGAGTGTGGCCAAGGGTAGGGAAAAGGCTGATGCAATATCTATGGCTCCTATCAGATCGTGTGTTAATTCTGACAGTTGTCGCCCTTTGATGAAGCCCTTTTGATCTTGGTGTATTAGGCTAGATATTACGCCGCTCAGTCTTGTTGATAATATAGTGGTGAAGATTTTATAATCGTTATTTAGAAGCGATATGGGTCGATAAGATCCACATTCCCGGGGCGATTTGCCTAATTTTGGGATGAGCACAATTATTGCCTCCCCCCATGATTTCGGTGTTGGATTTCCTTCTATTAGGATGTCGTTAAATAAACCACACAGAACAGGGGCAATGACTTCTTCCAGAGCTCTGTATAGCTCTCCTGGGAGACCATCTGGGCCTGCCGCCTTTCCTTTTTTGGAGTGCCGTATTGCTGACCTTACCTCTTCCTCTGTAATCTGACTCTCTAAAGCTTTATTCTGTGACATTGAGAGAGCAGGAAGCACAATTTCTTTGAGCCAATTTTCCCTAGCCCCTTGATTGTTGGGAAGATCTTCTTTATATATTAGTTCAAAGAAATCGTGGAAGGCATTACCTATGTCTGAGTTAGATGTTCTTACTGTTACTTCTCCCTCTACCTGTATCTCTTTGATATGTTTGAGAGCTTGGTCTGATTTTATTTTCCAAGCCAGAACTCTGCCGGCAGCTTCTCCAAACTCAAACTGGGATATCTTACTTGCTTCCCATCTCTTGTTAATCCTTTCTTGTAAGATCCCTTCCAGTTGTGCCTTCTTTTCAGCTAGCCTTGTCTGTTCTTGTGGTGTTGCCAGACGTTTGTCAATGTTTTGCTCTAATAGTCTCATTTCCTCCTCAAGATTGGCTATTTTTTCTATATAGATTTTGCGCCTGTACGAGGCCCTGTTGGTAATCTGTCCTCTCAAAAAGGCTTTAAATGTCTCCCAGACTACCATCAGATTTGCGGAACCTAAGTTTAAGTAAAAAAATGTTGAAGACTCTTCTACTAGAAACTTGACCTCCTCTTCCTCGAGCAAGAGTGTCCGGTCAAATGACCAAGATGTCTATGAAAACCTATGAGAAGTGGGCCAAACTTGCAAATCTACAAAGCTATGTTAATTGGGGCAAACCTATCAGTGGATGGGTTTATGTTCAAGTTTGCCAGCCAGAAATTCTTCAAAAAAATCAAACTTAAAATACTACAATCGTGGTCTAAGACCTGGCTCATCATAAGGAAAAAACTCGGGTTGTCATACTACTCAAACTTTGCCCCAATATTGGAATCTCCCGGGCTTCCACTATACATGAGAGACAGTTTGTCAGGTGTACTTGAGCAAGCAGGGATTACAAGATGGGGTCAACTAGTTAAGGACGGATTATTAATTGCATGGGACGAGTTAAAAGACCACGTTGGTCCCGGAATGTCCAGATTTAAATACATCCAGCTGGATAGCTGGACAAGGGGCCAGTGTAGAAAAGATAAACACTTGGGGAAAGTAAGCCCCCTAGAACAACAGCTAGTGGAGAAGCCAGTGGGAAGAAGAGAGGTAGCATTTTGGTATTGGCAGTTGCTTGAAGAAATTAATGGAGATTTCTCTCTCCCAGTCCAACTGTGGGGCACAGTAATTGGCTCCCAATGTGAGGAGATGTGGTTGACTTCTTTTGCCCTCTTATACAAGACTGTGAAACCATCATGGCTAAGAAGAAACCACCTTTTTACAACGCATCGAGCATATATCACCCCACTCAAACTTTCCAAATTTCTCCCGGACAAAAAATGTAACAAATGTAATCTCACGGGAGCTTCAGATGTACACATGTTTTTGGAATGCCCTGACATAACTAGGTTTTGGCTAGAAGTGGAGGCAACTCTAAAATCCATCATGAATACACCACTCTCAATTACACTACCACTCATCATCTTTGGTCTGGATGGCAACATCACAGGTAAAGCAAGATCATTCCTCTTCTACGCTATCTTGCTGGCTAGAAGACAAATCTGTATACACTGGACGGAGAATGCAGCCCCTTTACATTCTGCATGGCTTACTTCACTATATGAAACATCTAGATTCGACCTTAATAGATCAGGCAGTAAGCGTAACTTGGCATTTTGGGAGCTGCTCATCGAGTGGAGATAGAATCCGGGTTTTTTTTTTTTTTTTTTTTTCCCGGGTCCTGTGATTATGCTGATAAAACTCCATGGACTGGGTATTGCCTCGTTCCGATTATGGTCCTACAGGTGGTAATGCACCTAGATGGAGTCACTCTGTATGCCTTGTGTCACTGGGTTTTATCTCCCACCCATTAAATTACTCGAGTCCTGGTAAATGGATGGAGGGGACCTCTGAGTGAACCCTAAGGGAAGGACTCGCTAGGTGGTTGGTATTTTCCCATACTGAGGTCATGGCAAATGAGGACAAAAAAAAAAGAGATGTTAGCTCATTATAAATCCATGATTATAGATGCCAAAAAGAAATATTTTAGTGAGCAAATAGAGAGTGCAATAAATTCCAATAAGAAGCTATACGACGTCACTAAGCAGTTAGTAGGAAATGCACCCGACCTTAATCCCCCTGCCTCACAACTCTTTTGTGATGCATCAGCATTATTCTTTTTCACAAAGGTGAATGACATTTACTCAGCCTTTTCCTTCAATGCTAGTCACGGTACAAACATCGCACAGCTTTTTTCCCCTAGCAGTTCATTTACTCAGTTTGCTGACATCACAGAGACCCAAACCAGAGATATTGTTAGCACTATTAAATCTGGATCAGCTTTGGATCCATGTCCATCGAAAACCCTTTCCTCGATCATGGATTCTTTGATTCCGGCTATTACACAAATCTGTAACTCCATGTTCAGCACGGGAATTTATGCTAGCCTGTTAAAAAAAACAACTCATGAAGCCCCTTTTTAAAAAAACAGGCCTAGACAAAACAGAGTTGAAAAACTACAGGCCTATTGCCAACCTTCCATTTCTGGCAAAGGTTGTAGAAAAAGCAATGAATACCCAGTTAGCAGCGTTTATTGAGGAACATCACCAACTTGACGAGACACAATTTGGGTTCCGCAAGTTCCATGGAACAGAAACCGCTCTGATTAAGGCTGCTGATGACATCAGAGTCATCTGAGACCAAGGAGACTCAGCACTACTGGTGTTACTGGACCTCTCTGCGGCCTTCGACACGGTCGACCATCAGATCTTGGTCGACCGTGTCGAAAAAATGGGTATTCAAGACACAGCCAAGAACCTACTGGCCTCTTTTCTGAACGATAGATCTCAGGCGGTGACACTTTTGACCGTACCAATCGGCTAACTTGTCTCTGCCGTGTGGGGTACCTCAAGGTTCATCCCTCAGTCCGACACTATTTAACATCTATGTGTCAGACCTAGCTAAAACGATCAAAGCACACGGGATGAACCTTACCTCATACCTAGACGACACACAGCTGGTTCTGGCTATCAAAAATGATGGAGAAAAAGTGGCAGCGGGTTTCAAAACAGGCATGTTGGCAATTGGACAGTGGATATCCGTAAACTGTTTAAAACTTAACTCCGAAAAAACGGAAGTGGTAATCTTTGGACATCTATCTCCAAGTTGGTCCCCCGCCTGGTGGCCAACGTCTTTTGGAACTTTGCCGAAACCAACTTCCAAGGTGAGGAACCTGAGGGTTGTCTTTGATAACAACCTTCATTTTGTTGCCCATGCCAATCAGACTGCTGCCACAGCGCTCCATAAATTACGATTGGTGAAAAAAATTCTTCCTTTTCTTCCGAAGAGTGTAGGCAAAACTTTGGTAAGTTCCTTAGTCTTATCCTCATTAGATTACTGCAATGGCTTATTTGCCAATGCCCAGGTCAGGGTCATTAAGAAAATGCAGACAGTACAGAATGCGGCGGCTAGACTTCTCTTGGGAACCCCCAGGTATAAACCCATAGCCAATACAATCAGAAGTTATCACTGGCTCCACATTGGAAACCGTATTAAATTCAAGACACTATGCACAGTCTACAAATCACTGCATCAACAAGCACCTCAATTTCTGAGAGATCGGTTAATACCATACTGCCCCTCAAGACCACTCCGCTCCTCCAATCTTAATGAACTGGTGGTGCTACGTACCAAGTCGGTCACTTGGGGAGATCGCCGCTTTTTGGTTGTGGCCCCAAAACTATGGAATACACTACCCCAGTTCATTAGGACCAGCCCCTCTCTTATGTCATTTCGAAAAAAACTGAAAACCTGGTTGTTTAATCAGTAATTGCCAGAAGCCCAGTAGTGGAGAAGTTTGCAGTAGTAATAGTGCCAAGACGCCCATGGGCAATTGTTCGCGCTTTATTAAATATTATTAATAAATAAATAAATAAATAAATAATAAATCACTTAGTCCATGTTATTCAACCTTTACATGTAGCCTTTGGCCAATATTGTCCTCATTAGTGTCTTCTGGGGACTCACTAAGCTGGTGTTCTCCCTCACCCCGGACTACGAAGTCTCTGCTCCTTCCCTTGGGCCGTGTCTTGAGAGGGTAACTAGATGGATTGACTAGTCCTGTCTCAAGCTCAAAGGAAACAAAACTGAGCTGATGATACTAGGGCATAATATAATCCTCATATGCCCCTAGGTTGGCTCGACCATCTAGGTCCTTCTCCTGATCCCACATCGTCTCTTAAAAGTTTGGAGTTCTGGCGTGACTCAACCGTCTCCATGGAAACCCAAGCAACTAGACTCTCCTATGGGATCCTTAGAATTCTGCAGAAAATTCTGCACCCCCTGCTTTCTATGAGATTAGTAGTCTAGGCTTTGATTCTCTCTCGCCTGGACTATGGAAACTCTCTCTACATGGGAGCTCCTAAAGCCATGATTAGTAACTTCCAGGTAATGCAGAACGTGGAGGCTAGGATCCTTGTTAAATATCTCGAGATATCATTTGGCACGTCAGGCCTTAGCGGACCTTCATTGGTTCACGGTATCTGGTATTTATAGCATCCAGATTCCGTTGTGAGAGGCTGGTATTACAAGGTGGCACAAACAGTTCCCAAAGATGTAACTTTTGCAGGTAGGCTTTTCAGCTTCGTTGCAGTCAATGCAATTTTTTTTATAAGGTGGCAGTTTAGCTGTACTAAGGATGGGTCGAAGCACAGCATTACTGCCTGCCTGCAAGACCTAACACCATACTGATTGAAGAATGGCTGTAGTAACATTTTCCGTAGATCTTTTAACTTGTGTCATTGGATATGTAAGTAACTATATTAGCATATGACTGCCTCTCTTAGTCACTCTATGGGTCTGTATATGTGTTTGTAAGTGGCTGCAAAGATTGCTTACTGGCTGTCTTAGTGAGTTGTGGGGTATGTAACTGTGTGTGCAACTGGCTCTTTTACTGCTGGATATATAAGTGTTGTTCAGGTGTGTGAGTAAATGTGTAAGTGTCTCTGTCCCTGTCTGACTGGCTGTGTGAGTGGCTCAATGCTTTTCTACATAGGTATGTGAGTCACAAAATGAGTGGGAGACTGGACGTATAGCTGGGCATTTAAGTCTGTAAGTGCACAAGTAAATCACAGAAATGCGAAAGTACATGTCTTACCTTTGAAGCACATAGCACTCTGCCCTATAGGGTACCTCTCTGCATACCTTTGAGGGGACCTATATGTAATTGAAGGGGAGTTTAATGCTTGGCAAGGGGTTTTGAATGGCAAATCGACCTGGCAGTAAAACGGCACATGCACATTCTGCAGCAGCAGGGCCAAGACATGTTTAAAGGTCTACTTTTCTCAATCGGTGACTTGGTAGTGTCAGTTCCTCAGTACATATCTGAATGAATGTACCTGCCCCTTTGTTGGTATGTCATTGGATATGTAAGTAACTTTGTCAGCATATGACTGGCTCTATTAGTATCTCTATGGGTCTGTATCTGTGTGTGAAAGGGGCTGTATATATTGCTTACTGGCTGCGTTAGTGGGTTTTTGGGTATGTTACTGTGTGGACAACTGACTCTGTTATTGCTGGACCTATAAGTGCTGTATGGATATGTGAATGAATGTGTAAGTGCCTCTGTTGCCATATGACTGGATGTCTTAGTATCTCAATGCTTCTGTACATAGCTATGAGAGAAGCTGTGGGGCTGGGACCTGGATGGACAACTGGGCGTGCATTTAAGTGTGCATGAAACTCACTGAAACTTTGAAGTACATGTCTTATCTTTTAAGCACAAAGCACCCTGCCCCAAGGTCTGCCTATGACCTACCTTAGGGTTAACAAGTGTGGTAGTAGGAGAGTTTAAGGCTTGACAAGTATTTTGAATGCCATGTTGGCCTGACAGTAAAACTGCACACACAGACTCTGCAGTGAAGCACTGAGACAAGTTTAAAGAGCTACTTGTTGGGATGGTGACTTTGTAGTGTCTGTTATTCTACACATATCTGAATGAGTCTACCAGTCCCTCTGTGGGTGTGTAACTGGATATGTAACTATGTTTGCAGATGACTAGCTCGCTTAGTACCTCAATAGGGCTGTAAATCTATTTGTAAGTGGCTGTATGACTTGTTTACTGGCTGTTTTAGTGAGTGATGGGGAATGCAACTCTCTGTGCAAGTAGCTTAGTTACTGCTGGATACACACGTGCTATGTGGGTGTGAGAGTGAATCTGTAAGTGCCTCTGCAGGTGTCTGACTTGGTGTGTTAGTGGCTCTATGCTTTTGTACATAGGTATGTGAGTCACAGTATAGGTGGTAGACTGGATATATAACTGGGCGTTGGGGTCTTTAAGTGCGCATATAACTCACAGCAACTTCAAAGTACATGTCTTACCTTTGAAGCACGTATCTCCTTTCCCTATGTGGCCTGCCTACAGCCTTCCTTAGGGGTGGCTTATATATAGTAACATGTGATTTTAAGGATTGTACAGGGGTTTTAAATGCTGAATAGACCTGGCAATAAAGCTGTAAACAGGTTCTACACTAGTAGGCCTCAGACATGTTTGAAGGACTACTTGTCTGGCTGGGTGACTTGATAGTGTGAGTTCTCCAGTGCATATCAGATTGAGTGTATAAGTCCCTCCGTGGGTGTGTCATTGCATATGTAAGTAACCATGTTAGCATATGATTGGCTTTCTTAGTAACTACATGGGTCGGTACATGTGTATGTTACTGGCTGTACGGTTTGCCAACTGTCTTTCCTAGTTAGTTTTGGGGTATGTAACTGTCTGCGCAGCTGCCTCTGTTACTGTTGGATACATAAGTGTTGCACGGGTGTGTGAGTGAATGTGTAAGTGTCTCTGTCACTGTCTAAATGTCTGTGTGAGTGGTTCAATACTTTTGTACATAGGTTTGTGAGTCGCAATATGGGTGGGAGACTGGATGTAGAACTGGGCATATAGGTCTGTAAGTAAGCATGCAGCTCACAGAAACAACTATATGGATTGCTTACTGCCTGACTTAGTGTGTTTTGGGGTATGTAAGTTTGTGTGTAACTGGCTTAGTTACTACCGGACACATAAGTGCTATGTGGGTGTGTTAGTGAATATGTAAGTGCCTCTGTCACTGTATAACTGGATGTGTTAGTGGATCTGTGCTTTTGTACATAGCTCTGTGAGTCACAATATGGGTTGGAGACTGGTATATAACTGGTGTATAGATATCTAAGTGTGCATGTAACTTACTAAAACTCAAAGATACATGTCTTATCTTTTAAGTATATAGCACTATGTTCAACCTATGGCCTACTTTAAGGGTGACGTATGTATAGTAGTAGGAGAATTTAAGGCATGGAAAGAGTTTTGAATGACTTATCGGCCTGGCAGTAAAACTGAACACACAGACTCTGCAGTAGCAGGCCTGACACAAGTTTAAAGAGCTACTTGTTGAGATGGGTGATTTGGTTGTGTCAGTTATTCAGTACATATCTGTATGATTGTACCAGTCTCGGTGTGGATGTGTCATTGCATATGCAACTATGTTAGAATATGACTAGCTCTCTAAGTAACTCTATGGGGCTGTGAAGCTATTTGTAAGTGGTTGTATGAATTGTTTACTGGCTGTTTTGGTGAGTGTTGGGGTATGTAACTCTCAGTGCATGAGTGGCGGTGTGGGAGACAACTGCATATATGACTGGGTGTATGGCTCTATTCATCCCTATAACTGAGTGAGTACTGGATACATGAAAAACTTTATATGTATCTTAGAGGATATGAAAGGGCCTGCTATTTGTGAGAATGATTATGAAACTACATGTGTAGGTGAATACATGGTTATGTCAATGAATTTATTGATGTCCCTCTCAATGTGTCAGTGTCTGTGTGTGTGTGTACGTGGGTATGCAAATTATAATCAAATTTTATAGTGTAATAAATCACCCACAGCTACTTCCAAACACATTCAATCTTTGGAACCTAATAAAATAGCTATATTTTCTCTTCAAAAAGTTGTATTCCTCCTTTTCTGGTACCTATGCTTTTCCTTAATAACATCTTCCCTCCATTTTATGTTCCTTTTTACTTTTGTGTATAACCTATATATTCTGTTGCATGTTATATACACTCATAACATTTTATATACAGAATCTTTAAAAAGTACACTTCATTTAACATACCTGTGACATATCTTTGCTGTTCTCCCAATTGTTTCTCAGTATCACTTTGAGTCTCTTGTAAGTGAAAATCTGAAGTGAGTAGTACAGGGATGGTATGCCACTTTTAGTACATAGGAACCATTAATAGCAACCCTTCCTATTCTACTTACAGTGATACTGATGTTGTAAGCAAATTAACAACCTTCCTTTCATAACTTAGTTTTGTTATACCGCTTCTGAATGGTTACTATATTTTATACCTTTGTAAGACTCCTTTTGAGAAGTCCAATTTGGTTGTCGATTTTAGCTGATTTGCAAATCCTCTGTGGTGCTCAGCATGATTCACTTTGTAAAACATACTAAATTACAAACCAAACACTCCCTTATGAGCAATATTTTCATACCACTCTTTTTCCCAGATTTACAATCTACTCTTTTTGTTCCCTTGCCCCAACACTTTGGCTCCATTTCCATGGTAACCATGTTTAGAACACTGACTGCCCGCACTAGTTCAAAAGTTCATAATCCTTTCTGTGAGCACCATACTACCTTAAAATTGAACTGTAGCAGGTGTGGTTATCTATTTAGAACTTTAAGTGTATCCCAAAAACCATAACTTTAGATTTTATTTTTCCAGAGCCATTTATAAAAGCAATTACTTTTTTCTCAAAATCACTTCCTACGTTTACCTGCATAATAACAGTATCCAATCAAATATGTTAATTGTTAATTTAGGTGCTACTTTAGGTGGGCTATTTCACTTTGCCTCCAAAATGGTGAGAGTGTGGATTGTGGGCCATAGTTTTGTGTTTGGGCTAGAGAAAGTGCTAGAAAGAGTGGCATTGACGGGGACTTGTGTTTAACTAATGTAGACATTACTTGGAGTGGCCAGAGAGGATTAAAATGGCATAAATTGCTGCCTTTGGTTGAAAGCATTGTGGATTGCCGTAACCCAGAGCTCATGATTGTGCACTGTGGTGGCAATGACCTAGGCTCACCTACTGGGGTTGGACTGGAAATCCAAAAGAAGGATGTTATGTTAACAATACTTCTATAGCGCACAAATTACCCGGGGGCATCTCGGTGCTTGCATAGAGAAAGAGAAGGCTGAAAACTGAAACCGGAGTCAAGATAATGGCAAAGTTAGAACAGGAAAACTTTTAGTTGTTTCCTAAAGATACTATATGAGGCACATTCATGCAGGGCAATAGGTAGTTTGTTCCAGTAATGTGGTGCAAGGTACAAAAAAGCTTTACCCCCCGTGTGACTAAGACGTATTCGGGGAACCTGCAAAAGGGCTAATGTTTTGGAACTCAGGATTCGACAGGACACATATTTAGTAAGTTTCTTTTGCAAGTAATAGGGGGCTTTGCCATTTAAGGCATTATAGGTAAGGCAGCAGATTTTAAAATGAGATTGCTTCCTCACAGGTAACCACTGAAGCTCTCTCAGCAAGAGCCTGCTGGACGTATTAGGATCATTCTTGCTGCAGTGCTCTGGATCACTTGCAATTTAGCAAGCGAGGTCTCACCCACTTCAGCCATCAGAGCGTTGCCATAGTCAAGTCTGCTGATCACCATGGCCTGAACCAGGATTCTACGATGGTTAGTGAGCAGATAAGACTCTTACGTAGGAGACGTAGGCTATAATAACAGGAGCTAGTTGTTGCCGCAATGTGATCTTTCATGGATAATGTCTGATCGTGTTTTATTCCAAGATTTTTTACACATTGTTTGGGGGTGAGGGCTGCTCCCAGCTGTGGAGGCCACCAATCATCCGACCAGATGGTAGAGGCTTTCCCCATTAACATGACCTCCGTCTTACTGGGGTTCAGCTGAAGGTAGTTTTCCGTCATCCAGTTTGAGATAGCAAGCATACCTGCAGAGAACCAAATTTTCTCAGCTTCTAGGTTGGGGCCAATTGTAAACATAAGCTGAGTGTCATCAGCATATGAGATTATCTCAAAACCTAGCTGTTCTACCATTTTTGCTAAAAGGGCCATGTAGATATTAAATAATGTCTGGCTCAAGCAAGAGCCCTGCTGGGGTACGCCCTTGTTCAGCTGAGTTTTCTCTGAGAAGTATTGCTGTAGCATAATGGTTTGTAGTCTATCCAACAAGACATTCTGCAGCCATTTTAAGGCTGTGCCTTGAACACCACAGGAATGTAGTCTCTCCACAAGCTTTGAGTGAGAGATGGTGTCAAATGCCGCGGAGAGCTCTATTAGGATCAGGACTACTGTTCCTCCTGCGTCCATTACCTGACAAGGGAATCAGTCACAGCCAGAATAGTGGTCTCAGTGCTGAAACCTGGACGAAAGCCTGATTGCGAGGGGTCTAAAAAAATTTTGATTCAAGATATTGGCTTTGCTGCCTATTTATTGTACTTTCCAATTGTTTTCCCAACAAGGCTAACAAGGAGATAGGCCGGTAGTTACTAAGTACCTGGGGGTCAGCTGTGTTTTTTTTAGTATTGGTCATATGCTTCTTTCCATATAGTGGGGATAACACCTGATTGAATTGAACAGTTAATTTTTGGGGGGATTTCAGGAGCACAGCTCTTGGCTAGAAGGGCCATTATTTGAGGGGGGCAAGGGTCTGGGGGTGAGCCAGATTTAGCAGAAGATAATAAGTTAAACACCTCATCCAGCGTGATTATTTCAAACCGATCAAGGGTGCTAGATGTCAGCTTTCCCAATTCTCCGGATCTGGTGGGAGATTCAGGGTTCTGAGACACAGTTGGAAACCTAGCATAAATACTCGCGTTTTTTTCATAAAATAAGTCGCTAATGAGTTGCAGAGTTCTTGCGATTCCACTGGGGATTGTCTGCAAGCTTGTGGAGACACGAAGTCCTTTACTCTGTTGAACAGGACTTTTGAAGAATTGCTGACATGGTCTATTTAATTCATGATGAAGGTTTGTCTGGTTGTTTTTATATTCTGACGATAGCTGGACAGAGATTGTTTGTATGCGTGTCTGTGTAAGGGATCTTTACTGATTCTCCATCGTCTCTCTAATTTCTTATATTTGGTTTTGTCTGTTTTTAGCTCAGAGGTATACCAGGGGGCTGATAGCCGCTGCTTAAAGGAGCTGTAGTTTTTTGAGGAATTATTGAGTCAAATGCTGCCACTAAGGTGGAAATGAAGCCTTCCAACAACTTATAGACGTCCACATCGCTCTCAGATGGGTTAGGACGAAATTTCTCTTTGAAGGCTTCCTGAGATAGATCACGCCAAGGTCTACGAGTCTCACTTTTCTTCCCTTCATTTTCTGCTAGATTCGTACTAGACGGTAGTTGAATAGAAAACATGATCATAGAATGATCAGTCCATGTTAGAGGGTTGAGAGGGTTACAGGTCAGGTGATCAATATAGTAAAAATTAGATTGAGGCAGTGGTCTGCCGGTGAGTAGGGCCTATAGCTCATTGGGAGAGTCCGATTAGGTTTAGGCTAGAAAGAAGCTTATTAACTTCTGGATTGGAGTAATCTTCGCCTTGGAAGTTAAAGTAACCCAGCCAAATAAATGTATTGAATGCCAGAACATGCATGGCTATTTGCTCAATCAGTTGATTAGTAAAATTAGCTCTAGGCCCCGGAGGATGATAGATCAGTGCTCCATTCCAACTATCGGTTGGTGACATAATTATTTTGAAGATTCCCAATTCCATGTTATCATTACTTAAGGTGGAAATCCATTTCACATTAAGAAGGTTTTTAAAGGCTATGGCAATGCCACCCCCATTTTCTCATCCCTATCTATATGTATGAATTTATAGCTGTCTGGAATGGCTAGATTGATCAATGGATAGTTTGTGGGGTTTAGCCAGGTTTCTGTAAAAAAACAGAGTTCTGGGGAGTGCAAGGTGATCAAGTCCCATATTTAGATAGTGTGCTTTGCTAGAGATCTTACATTGCACAGGATGGTATTTAGACCGGTTGTAGCTTAGTCCATTTTCTTACTTTGATTCGGTGGACTAGTCTTTATCAGGTCTCATTGAAAAAAACAAAGCCTGCAAACTACCGTCCCCTGCAGTACAGTTGGAAACTTACTGGGACAGCATGTATGAGCTAGATATTAAGTTTGTTCAAGGTTTCTGATGTTAAGCAAGGTTTTGTCCGATTACGTTAGTCGACTCGGATTTGGAACGTTTACCTTGTTTTGAGCAGCATTTCCTGCCTCTGGGCTCGTTTGGGCGTGGCGCAGACGGGCTTGCCATTGACGGCGGCACATCCGCTGCGCATGTCTGCTGCACGTTCGCATTATCGCTGGCATTTATGTGATCAGGAGAGAAAGAACTAGCCCGCTACCAATTTGATACCCCCTGGATGACGGCTAGTTCTGCCGGCAATCTCCGGGACTGCAAAGTTACCTCCCAACCCAGCACCTAACTTAGCTGTTGCGGTGAGTAACTAAAATAACAAGTCACAAATTAAAAACAGAATTCAACTTTAAAAACAAGAGCAATGTGTGCAAAATGCAAAGCATTAGGGTTGGCTCCCGGCTTTCCGCCTCAGGAGTCTCTATATGTTGCACGTTCGCGTTATCGCTGGCATTTACGTGATATGGGGAGAAAGAACTAGCCCGCTACCAATTTGATACCCCCAAGATGGCGGCTAGTTCTGCCGGCAATCTCCGGGATTGCAAAGTTACCTCCCCGCCCAGTACCTAAGTCGGCTGTTGCGGTGAGTAAATAAAGTAGCAAGTCACAAATTAAAAACAGGATTCATCTTTAAAAACAAGAGCAATGTGTGCAAAATGCACAGCGT
Source organism: Lissotriton helveticus (assembly GCF_964261635.1). Classification (NCBI taxonomy): domain Eukaryota; kingdom Metazoa; phylum Chordata; class Amphibia; order Caudata; family Salamandridae; genus Lissotriton; species Lissotriton helveticus. Next base: position 811,892,207 of record NC_136070.1, read on the forward strand.
TAGGGTTGGCTCCTGGCTTACCTTTGGTAAATTGAATTTTCCCCACACACTGCCTTGGTGTTCTCAAACATTTGCCAAAAGCAGAAGTAGAAGTCAGCAAATTAATTTTCTCCACAGAAAGACAAATACAGGAAACATGTCAATAAAATGTTTCTGCATTCCTCAGAGACCACACCATGGGCTCCATGTGCCACAACAATTTACCCTTTGATATGGACTCATTTCACAGAGAAAGGCAGCAGGGTGATCCTCAACAACCTAAAGTACTGCATCATGTTTTATGTGTAGTTATCATAAACACTACATAAACACACAGGCTCTATATAGAGCCACCCTTTTTACAAAAACACTGGTTTATTTTTTTTTATTAAATCCTTCTTTTGGAATTTTTACTCCACTCCGTGGATCCATCGCAGATCCACAAAACAACAGTACACATTTGATACAAAACAGAATATTTTGCATTTGCTTGTACAGGTCTGTGAGTGGATGTATTAATTTGTGTGTGTATCTCCTAGGGGGTGTATGAGTGCTTATATGGGTCTGTGAGTGAGTGTGTGAATGTCTCTGTTGATCTATAAGTAGATGTGTGGGCCTTAGAGAGGGTATGTGACTGCCTCTGTGGGTCTATAAATGGGTATGCGACTGCCTATATAGGTCTGTGACTGACTGCATAGTTGTGTGTGTTGGTGTGCAAGTGTATATAAAAATCTGTAAGTGGGGGCATAAGTAGATGAATGGGCCTTTAAGTGGGTATATCACTGCTATGATTGTGACTGGGTGTGTGAGTACCTGCATGGTTTTATGAGTGTGTCTCTGAGTGCCAATGTGGGTCTATGAGTGGATTTGTTATTACCTGCATTGATATGTGAGTGGATGTATGAGTGCCTACGCTTCTCTCTCGATGGGTCTGTGGCTGTCGGACTGATTCTGTGCCGTGAATGGGTGTGGAAGTACCTGTGTAAGTCTATGAGTGTGTGTGTGTGTGTCTCAATGGGTATGTGAGTTAGTGCATGAGTGTCTGAGTAGATCTGTGAGAGGGTGTGAGAGTGTCTGTGTGGGTCTGTGAGTGGGTATGTGAGTGCCTGTATGAACATGTAAATAGTTGTCTGAGTGCCTGTGTGGTTCAAGTATGTGTGTGGACATGTCAGTGGGTATCTGACTTCTTGTGTGGGAATGTAACTAGGTCTGTTGGTGGGTGTGAGAGTGTCTGATTCAGTCTGGGAGTGAGTGTCTCAGTGTCTGTGTGGGTCTATGCATGAATGTGTGAGAGACTTCATGGTTATTTGAGTGGGTGTGTAGTGTTTGGGTAGATCTGTAAGTAGGTGTGAAAGCATCACAGTAGGTCTGTGAGTGGGATGTGAGTGTCTAAGTGATTCTAAAAGTGGGCGTTTAAGTATCTGAGCTGGTCTGTGTGGGTGTGTGAGTGTTGGACTTGGCCCTTCTGGCAGGTTCACCCCTAAACTTTGGCTTCTGCGCACTTTAACACTGTGTCCCAGTGTAAAGTGCGTGCGTGTGGTGAGATTGACCTGCCCTTCCATAGGAATGCACGGGGAATATGTGAGTCAATGGTAGTTCCTAATGTGTGGGGAGTGCAGGGGCGAGTTTGGTATGTGCGGACTCGTGTGATTAAATGCTGCGCGATGATGTGTGTGGCTTTAATGTGTCTAGTGTGGAAGTGCCACTTCTAGAAGTTGGCATGTCTGTTTAATAAAGGTGAAGTGACTGTCTGGCTTGTGATTGGCTGAAGCTGGCTGGTGTGCCTGGCTCCAGGAGTCAGGATGGGTCTGCCCCGGTGGTGAATAGACGGAGTGAAAAGCGGGCTTCACTCTTGACCCTGTGGGACCCTTTGGCGTTACCTGGCTGCCTGTACTTGGTTTGTGGAAGAGCGCAGTGTCTCTGCTTGCTCTAGCAGAGCGGACTCCCTTCACGACTTCACGACTCCCTTTACGACTCGCCGGACCCGCTTCGCGGGTCCCGCAGCGCGTCATCTGTTCAAGGAGGCTGCTGGCTGCTGTGTGATCACTGGGAGGAGTGCGGGGAAAGGCGATATCACCAGCGGGGCTGCGAGCATAGGCAGGGACTCCAGCGTCCAGGAGCCCCTGCGCGCCCAATCTGCAACACCTGGGCTGCTCTCCCTGCTGGCCACGCCCCCCGCCGACGGAGTGAAAAGCGGGCTTCACTCTTGACCCTGTGGGACCCTTTGGCGTTACCTGGCTGCCTGTACTTGGTTTGTGGAAGAGCGCAGTGTCTCTGCTTGCTCTAGCAGAGCGGACTCCCTTCACGGCTTCACGACTCCCTTCACGACTCGCCGGACCCGCTTCGCGGGTCCCGCAGCGCATCATCTGTTCAAGGAGGCTGCTGGCTGCTGTGGGATCACTGGGAGGAGTGCGGGGAAAGGCGATATCACCAGCGGGGCTGCGAGCATAGGCAGGGACTCCAGCGTCCAGGAGCCCCTGCGCGCCCAATCTGCAACACCTGGGCTGCTCTCCCCGCTGGCCACGCCCCCCCCCTATCAGCCAATGAGCACACGGTAGTAGAGCTATAAAGTGTACAGAGCCTCCGCCTCGCGGGAGCGACCGGGAGAAGCCCGGGACAAGGGCGGGACCGTCTGTGGCCGTCCGTGGTCGGTCAAAGTTGGGTTGGGCCTAGAGCCCTGCAAAAATTATTTTCTGACTCAAACTATCTTCCTCATATGGTACATAATTGTATCTCTATTACCCACCATAAGAGAGGGGGCTCATCGGTATCCAATAGGTAGCATAGTGGACTTATTTATATTTATACCTTACCTTTATATACCTTCTCATTTAGCCTCTAAATATGGCATTAAGATCTGGGAAAGAACGTTTAGTCCACATACAAACCTCTAAGGGCGTTGTTTCTGGTCCCCTTGATGCTTTTATCACCAGAGCAACTGGAATTTTAGAGAAAGAAATTGAAATGGTAGAACATAGACTGTCCCTTGATCTAGTTACCGGGAAGCGTTCTTCAATTGGTGCTTTAGCCAATGCCAAAAGCCCTGTCATTCATGCAGCTTTCAACTGCATTTCTACCTCTGAGACAGAGGCAATAGTCCACGTAGATGGTGATGGGGTTATAATATCTCCACCCCATGATAATAGGGAACAGAAATCCTATGTTAACCAGACAAGAGATGGGGATGATAGTCAGTATATAGAAGATGACGAATCTAGTCTGTCCAATGCATCCCAATCTTATGTTCCTACCCCCCTCAATTTGTCTGAGCTGCCCCCAAATAGCCTAAAACCAACATCCCGGAAAAGAAAACATGTTTCAAGCCCACAGGGGGAAAAGGTCCAAAAACAGCCCAAAATTGATGTTACCAACAGTGTGAGCTTATCTCTCTCTCAGCCCCCTCAAGGTTCCCCAACGGTGTACTGCCCTTCATTAGCTCCCCTGGGATCATCAAACCCTTGCCCAACCTGTCTTAACAGTGATGATATTCTGCTGGTCAAGATGGAGGCAATATTAAAAACCACACTGCTTCCGGTCCTAGAGAGAACAAGGTTGATGACCGCTAAAATAGATGCATTGGAACTAGTTGTAAACACCAATTTGGGTCTTTTGCAAAAACTAATAACGCCTACTACTGGGGTGGGGGCCTGTAACCCAATCCCTGCAAGCAAGTCCGTACCTTTAAGGACACCCGCTGTTAATAACAAACCCTTACCACGGGCAAAACCCGCTGTTACTTTGACCACCGCTAGTAGAGCACCCGTAAAGAATACATCAAGGGATAAACACCCACCAACTACTAACAAAGCCCCAGTGAAAGATCCATTGCCGAAAGGCATGTCAAAACAACCTAATAGTACCCCAGTACAATCACCTAAAATGGGTAAAAACCAAAATAATTTCCAACCCTCTAGGTCCCAGATGATGGATAATCGAAAAATACGTCCAACACCTCGAGTTAACTTACCCCCAGAAGCGTCCCAATATACCATCGTTTTAACTGGAGTGGCCCCTCTAAGAGATGGCATCAAAGAGACCCAAGGGGACTTGCGGAACAAAGTCATATTTTGGTTAAGTAAACATCGCCCTCTCCCACCCTCATCTCCCACTGAAATCCTCTATGTAAGGAGAGTAGATTGGGTGGGTAAGGGCTCAAAAGACCTAGAAGGAGATTGTATCTTGATTTCCTTTAAAGACCCTTGGGTGGTGGACCGAATTTGACGAAAAGCAAGATTTGCCCATCTAGGTGACGTTCAGACTCTGGACCTTGCTTATTTCTATCCCCATACACACACTAACTACCCAATGGGCCCTAATCAGTGGAAAGTGAGAGAGGGGAGGTTTCAAGGGCCGATAACACCTCACCTTCAACAGTACCCCCCACTTTTTAATCATTTTGGGGCGCTGTCCGATTTAGAATGGATTGATTGACTGCGTTCACCCAGCCCGTTATTTATCCAGAATGATGAGAGCAGGGAAGAAGCGCAAAATCCAACTAACCTTCCTATGAAATTAAATTCGGATAATCAGCTCACGTCCCACAAAAATGTAAATATGTTGGTTCCGCCAGTTGGGGATAGGGTGTTAATTCCTAAAATCGAAGAAAATGGTGCCAGAAATAAGCCCTTGCGTGCTAGATTATTTAATCCCCACTCCCCTCCTTATCTAAGCAATAACCTTGTAGAACTCGACACATCGATATCAAATATTGTGTCCTGGAATGTAGCTGGAGCAAAGTCTCGTCTGGACTCTGAGGATTGGTTAGAGTTCATTGATAATTATGATGTAGTGTTACTACAAGAAACCTGGGCTACCGCACCTATATACAAAGCTGGGTTCATAAACTTTTCTAAACCCGCAATAAAGAGTAATAAAGGGCGCGCCTCTGGGGGACTGACAACGTGGGTCAAACAGGCTTGGGGCTATACAACTACAGAACTTTATGTGGAAAACCCCGATATCTTGGCCATTAGGTTGAGCAAGGAAGGCGGCCAGGACATGCTTATTATCAATATCTACTCTCGAGGCCTCCCTGGCGGCCGATGCCCCCAGCTGGTGGGTGCCTTGGACAATCTTCTGGCTGGTTGGAATAAGGGAACATTTATCCTGTTAGCTGGTGACATAAACTGCACTATTGAGCCGCTTTATCTGGCCGAGGATAATTGGGGGATTGCAGAGGATGCTACATGGAAAATACCGGAACTAATGAACAGAAAACCTGTTAAAGCAACGGAGGCTGCCCTGAGCTGGACTGCTTTTTGTCTCACCTGGGGTTTAAGGGCCGTAAATGGACGCACCCAATCGGACCTTGGTGCCAACTTTACATTTGACAATGGGTTGAGAAAAAGTCGCATAGACTACATTTTTTTAAAATTGGAATTCTGGAACTTGATAGTTGATATGGATATTGTCACGCGTCCTGAAAGTGACCATAACCCTCTGTCTTTGAAACTAAATCTGTATGATGTGGCGAGATTGGCAGGACCAGTTCCTAGGGGGCAAGGGGCTGTAACCTTATCAAATGATCGGAGGAGATTGAAATGGTCCACAATTTCAAGCGATGTAACTACACAGGCCAGTATAGAAAATGTGGTGAAGCTTGCACTAAACAAAATGATGACAGAGGCCATTGGGAGGGGACACATTGAACCAGATAAGATTATGGGCATGCATGATCAATGTTTTATTGAGCTTAAGCAACTTCTCTCGAAACCTTGCAAGAAGGGTACTGGGCGTCCGCAAGCCACTAGAGCAAATTGGTATAACAAAGACTGTAGGGAGGCCCACAGTACGTTAATTGAGAAAGTTAAATCTAGAAACATGAGCGCTGTCAAGGAGGCTAGGAAATGGTACAAAAGGGTACAGTGGGAAGCAAAGAGGGCGTGGGAGGATAATTATTGGGCGGATCTCCTGGATGCCAGCAAGTCTAATAATCAGACGAAATTCTGGGACATTGTTAAATGTGGAAAGGATGGTGACTTTCGTACCCCATCCAATCATGTATCCCCTGAAGCCTGGATAACCTATTATTCTTCCCAATTTTGCTCAGAAGTTATCGATCCCCCGCCCATCTCGAACTTGTTATATGTAATGCCCCCCTGTGACACGATCCTGACCTTCACCGAAACAGAGACAGAGTTAGCCCTAGGATTAACAAAGCGGGGGAAAGCCCCTGGGTTGGATCAAATTCCAGCCGATCTGTTTAAGGCCAATACAGCCATTTGGGTACCATACCTAACAAATATAGCTAATGCCATAGCGAGGGGTGCTTGTATCCCCAAAACTTGGAAGGGGGCCGAGATTCTCCCCATACATAAAAAAGGAGACAGATCTAATCCAGGCAACTATCGCCCGATTAGTTTAATCGACTGCTTCCAAAAAGTCTTCGCCCGTATGATCCTGGCCAGAGTGCAGGAGTGGATGGACCTCGAAAAAATACTGTCCCCGATGCAGGCGGGCTTTAGATCTGGTATAAGTACCATTGATCAGGCGCTACGATTCTGTATGATTTTTTGGAAGGTTGTCACGCTCGGCGGTGGTACCATCTTTGCCGCTTTCATAGATCTGAAGTCAGCCTTTGATCTGGTACCAAGGGGCAAATTATGGCAGGTATTGAGGGACCTGGGTATGCCTGGTGAATTAGTGGAGATGATTATCAGACTACACGAAGAGAACTACGCCAGGGTAAGGTGGGGAGTACAAGGTCAATATACGGACTCCTTTCCGGTAACACGAGGAGTTCGTCAGGGGTGCGTTCTCGCTCCCACCCTCTTCTTACTCTTTATTGACCAAGTAGTCAAATTTTTCATGTCCACTCACACTGATGCCCCATCCCTGGCAGGGACCAAATTTCCTATGTTGATCTTTGCCGACGACACCCTACTCCTATCCAAGACCCGGGGAGGCCTACAGCGGGCTTTGAACCGTTTTGAGGAGTTTTGTAAAAAAAATGACCTCCAGATAAATGTGGGTAAAACCAAGTTCATGGTTTTATCCAGGAAAAACCTCATACGTAGTAACGTACAAATGAGTGGGGACAACTTGGAACAAGTTGAAACCATGACATATCTGGGGGTCACTCTGGACCGTCGTCTGTCTTGGAAAGATCAAATAGTGACCCAGCAGCTAAAACTCGCTCAATTGACTGGATGCCTTCTGCGTGAGCAGAAGAAATCCATCACAAAGCGGGTCATTCCAGCCCTGAGAATATATGACACCAAAATAAATACAGCCACCCTCTACGGGGCAGAGCAATGGGGGTTTATGGACCTTTCTAGTCTTTATAGAATCCAGTGTAGATTCCTTCGGAATCTGGTAGGGCTACCCCAACCCACCCCACTGATTCCACTCTGCCATGACATGGGTTGCTTGTCAATCATGGACATGGCTAGATTTAGAGTAGTGTCCACATGGAGGCGCTTGTGGACCTCCGAGGATCTTGTACTTTTTGCAAAGGAGCTAGCAGAAGTGACGTCCATGGGGGGTTCTGAGCGAATCCCATGGCTTCGCTCTGTGAAAAAGAGTCTGTATGATATGGGTTTAATACATCTGTGGGTGTCCCCAGGTACTAATACTTTTCCATCGAAAAAAGAATTTAAGGAATTATTTTGGGCCTCAACCCGTCTCTCTTTGGTAAACGCTTCCAGCTCTGGAAGTCTAACGGGGCGATTTTTAAGCTTTAAGTTGGATCCCGCCAGAGAGACTTACTGGGATTCTATCACCAGGCCATTGGACAAAAAACTCTATCATCAGTTTCGGGTGGGCGCACTACCCTTGAATTCTTTCACTTCATCCTGGGGCAAAACCTCTTCTAGCTCTTGTAGCTGGTGCCCAGATCATAAAGAAACCGAGGGTCATCTACTGTTTGCCTGTCCTCAATACTCAGAACCTCGTTCAAAGTGGCTAAAACCCCTATTCAAACAACTTCCCTGCAGAAAATCGTCGGATGCAATATGGACCCTGAAAACAAACACTTCTGAAATCATTGTGATATGCGTGGCCAAATTTTTAGGCTGGGCTTGGGCAATCAGAGCTAGAAGGAATTTATCGTCTTCCTAACTATATTTAGAATTGTTTTTGCCTTTATTGCTCTTCCAGTTTCAGGTTTATTTATGTCTTGTAGAATCGACAAAAGTTTAATAACTTTTTAACTGTGATTTTAGCCTTAGTGTAAATTTAATAATATGTTTAAGTGCGTTCTCATATAATTGTTTATACACAGTGGTGGTTTTGTTTTGTCTCGTGAATGTTTTCGTTTTGTCTTTTATGATTTTATCATCGAAATAAAGACACTAAAACCTGAACCTGAATAGAGAGTTTGACAGCCAGATGGGTGGGAGGAGTGCACCTGGGACCTGAATAGGGCTGGGCTTTCCCTACACAATGCCGGCTCCGCCCCCTGTTGTGCGACTGTTGACCCTAGCCTGTCCACTGAAAAGGGATAGGGGCTGAGCACAACAGAGTGCTCCAAAACCAGCTGCGACTGGTCTATCCCCACCCTGCACCCTAAGACAAAGGGAATATGTGTATAAAAGAGGGGCTGTGACCCCATGAAAATGTTCTTTTCCTGGATCCTATCTTGAGGGGGGCCTGCTGCTGCTGGGTGTCAGGAGGATACCGCCACTGGGGACTGCCTCCCTGCTGGAGGGCCCTGTGAGCTGGCCCCGGGGCCCAGCCTTTGCCCCCCTGCTTCCTAAAAGACTTTACTGGACTTTGCCTCAAAAAGTGCCTGGGGAGCGCTGAATCCTGAGTGCTGGAGCGCTTTTACTTTTAACTACAACCCGGAGCAGCGATCGCCCTTCTGAGGGATTCCCCGGCATGGGGATCCCCCTGCCTTTGATTATTGGTATGGGTGCCCACCCCGCTTATTTGCCATACTTTTTGATATTGCACAGATGCCCATCCTGCGACTTGACCTTTTGCCGTGCTGTTGATATCCCTAGTGGGTGCCCACCCCGCCAGGGACTGTGCCTTTTAAACGGGTGCCTACCCCGTATTTTTGCCAGACCGATCACCGCCGCCGGGTCCGGCAAAAGCAGGAAGCAAGGCGGGCCGCCCGACTGTGGGCGGGCCCGCAAGACGGAAGTGCGGCTGAAAATCAGCACGCAGAGCTTACCTGTGTGAAGGAGTGCCCTGTACTGGCCGAAGGAAGAAACCAGGAAGTGGACGGGAGCCCACCCCGCGGTCCTGTGGCCCACCAAGCGAGGCGTGCCTGTAAAAGAGCCCCGGAGTGCCTCCGGGGAAGGAGAAGAGCTACCAGTGCTGGCAGGGCTCCCGTGGTTTGAGGAGAGCCCCGCAACCCTGCTGCAACCAGAGGGAAGCTCGCCGTGACGTCGGAGCCTCCCCGCAACAGATCTTGGTGAGTGCTGGTGCCTCGGGCCGCTCCCCCCAGTGTGGCAGCACTTCTCATTCAGAGCCCACAAGGCTCCAATGTGTGGGGGCGTTTTGTGTGTAGAGCCCGCGTGACTCCCACGTCGTGTTTGGCCGCAATGTTATTGATTAGAGCCCAGAGGAGAGCCAGGAGGCACACTGGTGCCAGACTCAGTTCCCCAGCTGCCCAGCACCTAGTGGGCAGCTGCATCGTTTAGGCCCTCACGAACTGTTGCGCATTTCTTCTTTGGCTGCCTGCGCAGCCAGACCAGACATTGTGGACATTGGGCCTGTAAGCCCCTGAGAGGCCAGCTTGGCCTGGAGTCAGTTCTTTGTACTTTTTGGTGCAAATGTGATACTTGCCTAATGTGAATTATGTGATGCTTGTTGCCTATACCTCTAAATGTATTTCTATGCCTAGGAGGTTGTTTTACCTAGTATCGTTATACTAGCGAGTTCATGGTGCCCTGCGTGATATATGCGTAAGGTGGTTAGGGTTGCGTAGTGTGTACTTACCTTTTACCAATGGTTAATGGTTGTGTGCTACAGTGGCTATTTTGTGCTACAATTATTCTATGTTCTAAGTGCTATTTCTACCAAGTGCTTATTCCTGGCAGTGGTCCATGTGGCCCTGTCTTATATATATAATCCCCTGTAAATTCCGCCCGTGCCAGTGTCACAGTGTAAATTGTGTGTTTATTATCTGATGTGTTTGGTATAATACAAAGGCTATTTTTATATAAAACTATGTGTGGAGTTTCCTTTGTGGTGGGCCTTGGGTGTTGTTGCTGGGTACGCGCGCAAACGCTTTACACCTCACTCCGGGATAAGCCTGACTGCTCGCGCCAAGCTACCAAGGGGGTGAGCAGGGGTTATCTTTGGCGGGTGACTTTCTTACCCTGACTAGAGTGGTGGTTTCTGCCTGGCTTTGGTGGAAGCCTTAGCCAACCAGAAATCCCCATTTCTAACATTGGTGATCAGCGGTGTGAACTTGGACTTGCGTTTGCGCTGTACCGCAGCAGCAACTGGCTGCACCACAAAACTCTGCATTTTAGATAATCACATTTTGGGGATTATTTTTTTGTTTTTTGAAGTTCCATTATTTCTTCTCCTAAGAGTGTCATTTTCAGATTGTATACTCTTGCTTCAGCTCAGACAGTTAAGTCCCCTGTGTTGCACGTGTCTGTGAGCATCCTGCCAAGATGGAATCTGCTTTTCATTTCTGGGGTCTGTTTATGCATGAGTTGGTAGAGTTTTGTGAAGAGAGAGACATCGCAGTGAATGAGTCAGACACCCAACCCAAACTTAGGGATAACTTAACTCAATGGCAGAAGGATGACTGGGAACGTGAGCACAGTGAGGAGAGGGCCCCGGCCTCACGCCATGAGGGTGGTGGGTCTGAGGGTAGCCCTGAGGAGTGTGAAGAGGAGGAAGAAAATGACAGTACATGGACGCCAGTAGATGGTGAAGACCCCATAGATAGGGAGTCCCTTGCTGGGTCCGGTGTTAGGAGCAGTGCCCCATCCCGGTCCCTGTCCCCAGAGGAGTGGGAAGATAGGAGGGAAGACAGGGAGCACCAGCTGGCTTTGGAACAGCTCAGGTTAGAGCATGCCAGGGAGATGGCGCAGCTGGGTTTTCAGAAGAAAAAGCTAGAGGAGGCTGAGAGGGCCTTCACCAGAGAGAAATTAGTTCAGGAGGGTAGATTATCCCCTGAGCGCAGTTATAGGTTTCTGGATTCCCCAGGGAGGGTTGAGTCCAGTGGTGGCAGCGATATAGACTTCAGTGCAGGATGTCCCATTCCCCCGAGGATGGTACCTGTTTCCCAAGAAGAGAAGTATCGGTTAGAATTCAGGGGCAGTAAGAAACTGTCTCACCAGTCGTGGGTGGAGTTTGTGGATGAATGTCATGGGGCCCTGATTGATTGGGTACAGGTTCACACGAAAGATGATTTTTACATATTGTTCGGAATGATTCTCAAAGAGCACCTGCTCAGTTGTTGTTCGCCAGGGTTGCCCTAACACCTGTTGGAAAGTGGGGGTACTGATGCAGAGCTCCTTACAAGGGAAGCAGACCGCTTGGAAAGTGTTGTGTTATGTTATGTTATTATGAGTTTTATATAGCGCTCAACTACTCCGAGGAGTGTCCCGGCGCTACAAACCCAAGGCGGTACAGAATGGAAGAGGGCAGACAGAACTTACTGAACAAAAAGCCAGGACTTAAGGTCCTTCCTAAAAGCTAAAAGATTGACACTCATCCTCAGAGACAAAGGCAAGGCATTCCACAACTGCGGCGCCAAACGTTTAAAAGAGCGGCCGCCGCAGCGGGCATGCCTGATAGCTGGTACAGAGGCCAAGGCCAGGGAAGATGACCTGAGTGACCTAGCGTGCCAGAGGTTCTGAAGAGTCATTGGTGAGTGATTCCAAAAGTAGTGGTGAGGTGTCTTCCAGCCCAGCGTGGGGGAAGAGGTTCAGAGTAGCCCAGCTAGGTCCCAGAGTAGTGAGGGGGGTGTAGGGGCTTATGACCTGTCTCAGTGGAGCGGGAGTGAGTGTGTGACCGAGAGTTCCAGACGCCCGAAGCCCTGTCTCAGAGCCTGGATGGTTTCTTAAGGGAACACCAGGTTGGGAACCTAGGCTGTCCTGTTAGTCCATTTGAGGAGGATCACCTAGTGTATAGAGGACCTGGAGCGTCTGTAACTAGAGCTCCAGTGGTTTTGGTATCCGGTAGTGTCACTCCAGTTGGGAAGGCACAGAAGTCCGAAGTGAGGAGTGAATGGGGGACGAGTTCCTCAGTGGAAGAACCAGTGGACCAGGGACTAGCCAGGTGGGCTACGTTCCCTTAGGGGGACCCGGGTGACACCACTTTTGTCCTGGGGGGTCTTCGCGCACTGTCCGGTGGACAGAGGACGGGAGATCTGCACCACACAGACAGTCACACAACATATGAGTCTTGTGTTAGCCTTAGGGGGATGGTGTGTAAGTCCCCAGAAGTCCTGGAGTGCCAGGCAATTATTCCACCAAAGGTTTTAGACCAGAGGTTGGGAGGCCAGGTTCAGGATTCGCCTGACCTGAAGGGTAGGACGTCTGTGACCAGGGTCCTGACCGGTTCATCTTCCAGGGGTACCACTCCAGTTGGGATGGTGCAGAACTCTGGAAGGGGGTGCAGAGGGTGGGAGAGCCCGCCTTTGACTCCGGTGCAACCTGAGGGGTTAAACCCTAGGTTGGAAACGTGGTGTTCTATGGGTACCCCTCAAAGGAGGAGAGGGTGGAACCCTAGAAGGAGAGGTAGGGGGAGGAGAGCCTCACCCATGACTCCTGGTCCGCCTGAGGGTATAGACCCTAGGCTGGAGAACCAGTGGCATTCTAGCCCTGTCCTGAGGAGAGGAAGAGTGGAGAATGGCTACTATGTGCCAGGGGTTACTACTCCCCACTCTGTGCATAGGCAAGGACCCGTGGCACCTGGGTGGTCCAGGGCCTGGTCTTGGCTGCGGACAGCTTGGGAGTACCAGTGGGGTAGCCCAGTTGTTCCAGACAGTGTTTTTAGAAGGAACCCCATTGGTTCACCGTGGTGTAAAACAGGAGGGTGTCCCTGCAGTTGTGGGCCCGCGTCCGTGTTCTATCGCCCAAAGCAGGGAAGCCCATCACAGTGGTGATTGGTCTACCCTGCATTTTGGCTGGAGGGGGTTGTGTTGGACTTTGCCCTTCTGGCAGGTTCACCCCTAAACTTTTTGCTTTGGCATGTGACTTGGTGTTAGTTATTTTTGGCTTCTGCGCAGTTTAACACTGTGTCCCAGTGTAAAGTGCGTGCATGTGGTTAGATTGACCTGGCCTCCCATAGGAATGCATGGGGAACATGTGTGTCTATGGTACTTCCTGATGTGTGGGGAGTGCAGGGCCGAGTTTGGTATGTGTGGACTTGTGTGATTAAATACTGCGTGGTGATGTGTGCGGCTTTAATGTGTCTAGTGAGGAAGTGCCACTTCTAGAAGTTGGCATGTCTGTGTAATAAAGGTGAAGTGACTGTCTGGCTTGTGATTGGCTGGAGCTGGCTGGTGTGCCTGGTTCCAGGAGTCAGGATGCGTCTGCCCCGGTGGTGAATAGAGAGATTGACAGCCAAATGGGTGGGAGGAGTGCACCTGGGACCTGAATAGGGCTGGGCTTTCCCTACACAATGCTGGCTCCGCCCCCTGTGCTGCGAATGATGACCCTAGCCTGTCCTCTGAATGGGGAGAGGAGTTGAGCACAACAGAGTGCTCCAAAACCAGCTGCGGCTGGTCTTCCCCCACCCTGCACCCTAAGACAAAGGGAATATGTGTATAAAAGAGGGGCTGTGATCCCATGAAAATGTTCTTTTCCTGGATCCTATCTTGAGGGGGGCCTGCTGCTGCTAGGCCCCAGGAGGATACTGCTACTGAGGACTGCCTCCCTGTTGGAGGGCCATGTGAGCTGGCCCCTGGGCTCAGCTTTTGCCCCCCTGGGGAGCGCTGAATTCTGAGTGCTGGAGCGCTTCCACTTTTAACTACAGCCCGGAGCAGCGATCGCCCTTCTGAGGGATTCCCCGGTGTGGGGATCCCCCTACCTTTGATTATCGGGGCGGGTGCCCACCCCGTTTATTTGCCGTACTTTTTGATATTGCACAGGTGCCCACCCTGCGACTTGACCTTTTGCCATGCTGTCAATATCCCTAGCGGGTGCCCACCCCGCCAGGGACTGTGCCTTTTAAACGGGTGCCTACCCTGTATTTTTGCCAGAGAGATCACCGCCGCAGAGTCCGGCAAAAGCAGGAAGCAAGGCAGGCCGCCTGACTGTGGGCGGGCCCGCAAGACGGAAGTGCGGCTGGAAATCAGCACGCGGAGCTTCCCTGTGTGAAGGAGTGCCCTGTACTGGCCGAAGGAAGAAACCAGGAAGTGGACAGGAGCCCACCCCGCGCTCCTGTGGCCCACCAAGCGAGGTGCGCCTGTAAAAGAGCCCCGGAGTGCCTCCGGGGAAGGAGAAGGGCTATCGGTGCTGGCAGGGCTCCCGTGGTGTGAGGAGAGCCCCGCAACCCCGCTGCAACCAGGGGGAAGCTGGCCACGACATCGGAGCCTCCCCGCAACAGATCTTGGTGAGTGGGGGGCGCCTCGGGTCGCTCCCCCCAGTGTGGCAGCAATTCTCATTCAGAGCCCACAAGGCTCCAACGTGTGGGGGCATTTTGTGTGTAGAGCCTGCGTGGCTCCCACGTCGTGTTTAGCCGCATTGTTATTGATTCGAGCCCAGAGGAGAGCCAGGAGGCACACTGGTGCCAGACTCAGTTCCCCAGCTGCCCAACACTTAGTGGGCAGCTGCATCGTTTAGGCCCCCACGAACTTTTGCGCATTCCTTCTTTGGCTGCCTGCGCAGCCAGCCCAGACATTCTGGACATTAGGACTGTAAGCCCCTGAGAGGCCAGCTTGGCCTGGAGTCAGTTCTGTGTACTTTTTGGTGCAAATGTGATACTTGCCTAATGTGATTTATGCGATGCTTGTTGCCTATACCTCTAAATGTATTTTTATGCCTAGGAGGTTGTTTTACCTAGTATCGTTATACTAGCGAGTTCATGGTGCCCTGCGTGATATATGCCTAAGGTGGTTAGGGTTGCGTAGTGTGTACGTACCTTTTACCAGTGGTTACTGGTTGTGTGCTACAGTGGCTCTTTTGTGCTACAATTATTCTATGTTCTAAGTGCTATTTCTACAAAGTGCTAGTTCTACCAAGTGCTTATTCCTGGCAGTGGTCGATGTGGCCCTGTCCTATGTATATAATCCCCTGTAAATTCCGCCCGTGCCAGTGCACAGTGTAAATTGTGTGTTTATTATCTAATGTGTTTGGTATAATACAAAGGCTATTTTTATTTATTTATTTATTTAAGCAGTTTTATAACGCGCTCTATTACTACCAGAGTACCCTGGCGCGAGAAAAAGAGAAGAACAAGCATGTGGCCAAAGAAGACAGAAAGTGATCGAAGAACTAAAACGCAGATCTAAAAAGGTGCGTTTTCAAAGCTTTCTTAAAAGGGACAAAGTTCTGCATCGATCTCAAGAACAGCGGCAGAGTGTTCCAGGCTGAAGCTGCCAGGACGGCAATTGACTGGCCGCCAAGGCGAGCTCGCCGAAAGTGGGGTATCTTCAGAAAATTCCCATCCGCTGAACGTAAAGATCGAGTAGGAATATACCGGCTGAATCTTTTTTTCAGGTAAGCAGGCCCAAGATCGTTAACTGCTTTAAATGCAAATGTTAGGATTTTAAAAGTAATCCTTTGAGACACCGGCAGCCAGTGTAGTTCCTTCAGATGGCTGCGTACGCTCTCTCTGCTAGGCACATTGCACAAAAGTCTTGCCGTCGCATTTTGGATGATCTGTAATCTGGCGACAAGAAAGGCCGGTGTGCCACTAAGCAGAGAGTTGGCATAGTCGAGCCGAGAAAGAATTAAAGCCCTTGCAACCGACTCTCTTGCAGCTGAAGGAAGATAAGAGAAGAACTTTCGCATGGCCCTAAGGGATCCAAAGCACACCCCTTGTGTGGAGTTTCCTTTGTGGTGGGCCTTGAATGTTGTTGCTGTGTGCGCATGCAAACGCTTTACACCTCACTCCGGGATAAGCCTGACTGCTCGCGCCAAGCTACCAAGGGGTGAGCAGGGGTTATCTTTGGCAGGTGACTTCCTTACCCTGACTAGAGTGGTGGTTTCTGCCTGGCTTTGGCGCAAGCCGTAGCCAACCAGAAATCCACATTGGTGATCAGCGGTGTAAAATTGGACTTGCGTTTGTGCTGTACCACAACAGCAACTGGCTGCACCACAAAACTCTGCATTTTAGATAATCACATTTTGGGGATTATTTTTTGGTTTTTTGAAGTTCCATTATTTCTTCTCCTAAGAGTGTCATTTTCAGATTGTATACTCTTGCTTCAGCTCAGACAGTTAAGTCCCCTGTGTTGCACGTGTCTGTGAGCATCCTGCCAAGATGGAATCTGCTTTTCATTTCTGGGGTCTGTTTATGCATGAGTTGGTAGAGTTTTGTGAAGAGAGAGACATAGCAGTGAATGAGTCAGACACCCAACCCAAACTTAGGGATAACTTAACCCAATGGCAGAAGGATGACTGGGAACGTGAGCACAGTGAGGAGAGGGCCCCGGCCTCACGCCATGAGGGTGGTGGGTCTGAGGGGAGCCCTGAAGAGTGTGAAGAGGAGGAAGAAAATGACAGTACATGGACGCCAGTAGATAGTGAAGACCCCATAGATAGGGAGTCCCTTGCTGGGTCCGGTGTTAGGAGCAGTGCCCCATCCCGGTCCCTGTCCCCAGAGGAGTGGGAAGGTAGGAGGGAAGACAGGGAGCACCAGCTGGCTTTGGAACAGCTCAGGTTAGAGCATGCCAGGGAGATGGCGCAGCTGGGTGTTCAGAAGAAAAAGCTAGAGGAGGCTGAGAGGGCCTTCACCAGAGAGAAATTAGTTCAGGAGGGTAGATTATCCCCTGAGCGCAGTTATAGGTTTCTGGATTCCCCAGGGAGGGTTGAGTCCAGTGGTGGCAGCGATATAGACTTCAGTGCAGGATGTCCCATTCCCAGTTCCCCGAGGATGGTACCTGTTTCCCAAGAAGAGAAGTATCGGTTAGAATTCAGGGGCAGTAAGAAACTGTCTCACCAGTCTTGGGTGGAGTTTGTGGATGAATGTCATGGGGCCCTGATTGATTGGGTACAGGTTCACATGGAAGATGATTTTTACATATTGTTCGGAATGATTCTCAAAGAGCACCTGCTCAGTTGTTGTTCGCCAGGGTTTCCCTAACACCTGTTGGAAAATGGGGGTACTGATGCAGAGCTCCTTACAAGGGAAGCAGACAGCTTGGAAAGTGTTGTGTTATGTTATGTTATTATGAGTTTTATATAGCGCTCAACTACTCCGAGGAGTGTCCCGGCGCTACAAACCCAAGGCGGTACAGAATGGAAGAGAGCAGACAGAACTTACTGAACAAAAAGCCAGGACTTAAGGTCCTTCCTAAAAGCTAAAAGATTGACACTCATCCTCAGAGACAAAGGCAAGGCATTCCACAACTGCGGCGCCAAACGTTTAAAAGAGCGGCCGCCGCAGCGGGCACGCCTGATAGCTGGTACAGAGGCCAGGGCCAGGGAAGATGACCTGAGTGACCTAGAGTGCCAGAGGTTCTGAAGAGTCATTGATGAAGGATTCCAAAAGTAGTGGTGAGGTGTCTTCCAGCCCAGCGTGGGGGAAGAGGTTCAGAGTAGCCCAGCTAGGTCCCAGAGTAGTGAGGGGGGTGTAGGGGCTTATGACCTGTCTCAGTGGAGCGGGAGTGAGTGTGTGACCGAGAGTTCCAGACGCCCGAAGCCCTGTCTCAGAGCCTGGATGGTTTCTTAAGGGAACACCAGGTTGGGAACCTAGGCTGTCCTGTTAGTCCATTTGAGGAGGATCACCTAGTGTATAGAGGACCTGGAGTGTCTGTAACTAGAGCTCCAGTGGTTCTGGTATCCGGTAGTGTCACTCCAGTTGGGAAGGCACAGAAGTCCGAAGTGAGGAGTGAATGGGGGAAGAGTTCCCCAGTGGAAGAACCAGTGGATCAGGGACTAGCCAGGTGGGCTACGTTCCCTTAGGGGGACCCGGGTGACACCACTTTTTTCCTGGGGGGTCTTCGCGCACTGTCCGATGGACAGAGGACGGGAGATCTGCACCACACAGACAGTCACACAACATATGAGTCTTGTGTTAGCCTTAGGGGGATGGTGTGTAAGTCCCCAGAAGTCCTGGAGTGCCAGGCAATTATTCCACCAAAGGTTTTAGACCAGAGGTTGGGAGGCCAGGTTCAGGATTCGCCTGACCTGAAGGGTAGGACGTCTGTGACCAGGGTCCTGACCGGTTCATCTTCCAGGGGTACCAATCCAGTTGGGAGGGTGCAGAACTCTGGAAGGGGGTGCAGAGGGTGGGAGAGCCCGCCTTTGACCCCGGTGCAACCTGAGGGGTTAAACCCTAGGTTGGAAAAGTGGTGTTCTATGGGTATCCCTCAAAGGAGGAGAGGGTGGAACGCTAGAAGGAGAGGTAGGGGGAGGAGAGCCTCACCCATGACTCCTGGTCCGCCTGAGGGTATAGACCCTAGGCTGGAGAACCAGTGGCATTCTAGCCCTGTCCTGAGGAGAGGAAGAGTGGAGAATGGCTACTATGTGCCAGGGGTTACTACCCCCCACTCTGTGCATAGGCAAGGACCCGTGGCACCTGGGTGGTCCAGGGCCTGGTCTTGGCTGCGGACAGCTTGGGAGTGCCAGTGGGGTAGCCCAGTTGTTCCAGACAGTGTTTTTAGAAGGAACCCCATGGGTTCACCGTGGTGTAAAACAGGAGGGTGTCCCTGCAGTTGTGGGCCCGCGTCCGTGTTCTATCGCCCAAAGCAGGGAAGCCCATCACAGTGGTGATTGGTCTATCCTGCGTTTTGCCTGGAGGGGGTTGTGTTGTACTTTGCCCTTCTGGCAGGTTCACCCCTAAACTTTTTGCTTTGGTATGTGACTTGGTGCTAGTTATTTTTGGCTTCTGCGCAGTTTAACACTGTGTCCCAGTGTAAAGTGCGTGCATGTGGTTAGATTGACCTGCCCTCCCATAGGAATGCATGGGGAACATGTGTGTCTATGGTAGTTCCTGATGTATGGGGAGTGCAGGGCCGAGTTTGGTATGTGTGGACTTGTGTGATTAAATACTGCGTGGTGATGTGTGCGGCTTTAATGTGTCTAGTGAGGAAGTGCCACTTCTAGAAGTTGGCATGTCTGTGTAATAAAGGTGAAGTGACTGTCTGGCTTGTGATTGGCTGGAGCTGGCTGGTGTGCCTGGTTCCAGGAGTCAGGATGGGTCTGCCCCGGTGGTGAATAGAGAGATTGACAGCCAAATGGGTGGGAGGAGTGTACCTGGGACCTGAATAGGTCTGGGCTTTCCCTACACAATGCTGGCTCCGCCCCCTGTGCTGCGAATGATGACCCTAGCCTGTCCTCTAAATGGGGAGAGGGGTTGAGCACAACAGAGTGCTCCAAAACCGGCTGCGGCTGGTCTTCCCCCACCCTGCACCCTAAGACAAAGGGAATATGTGTATAAAAGAGGGGCTGTGATCCCATGAAAATGTTCTTTTCCTGGATCCTATCTTGAGGGGGGCCTGCTGCTGCTGGGCGCCAGGAGGATACTGCTACTGAGGACTGGCTCCCTGTTGGAGGGCCATGTGAGCTGGCCCCTGGGCTCAGCTTTTGCCCCCCTGCTTTCTAAATGACTTTACTGGACTTTGCCTCAAAAAGTGCCTGGGGAGCGCTGAATCCTGAGTGCTGGAGCACTTCCACTTTTAACTACAGCCCGGAGCAGCGATCGCCCTTCTGAGGGATTCCCCGGTGTGGGGATCCCCCTACCTTTGATTATCGGGGCGGGTGCCCACCCCGCTTATTTGCCGTACTTTTTGATATTGCACAAGTGCCCACCCTGCGAATTGACCTTTTGCCATGCTGTCAATATCCCTAGCGGGTGCCCACCCCGCCAGGGACTTTGCCTTTTAAACGGGTGCCTACCCTGCATTTTTGCCAGAGAGATCACCGCCGCCGAGTCCGGCAAAAGCAGGAAGCAAGGCGGGCCGCCTGACTGTGGGCGGGCCCGCAAGACGGAAGTGCGGCTGGAAATCAGCACGCGGAGCTTCCCTGTGTGAAGGAGTGCCCTGTACTGGCCGAAGGAAGAAACCAGGAAGTGGACAGGAGCCCACCCCGCGCTCCTGTGGCCCACCAAGCGAGGTGCACCTGTAAAAGAGCCCCGGAGTGCCTCCGGGGAAGGAGAAGGGCTACCGGTGCTGGCAGGGCTCCCGTGGTGTGAGGAGAGCCCCGCAACCCTGCTGCAACCAGGGGGAAGCTGGCTGCGACATCGGAGCCTCCCCGCAACAGATCTTGGTGAGTGGGGGGCGCCTCGGGCCGCTCCCCCCAGTGTGGCAGCAATTCTCATTCAGAGCCCACAAGGCTCCAACGTGTGGGGGCGTTTTGTGTGTAGAGCCTGCGTGGCTCCCACGTCGTGTTTGGCCGCATTGTTACTGATTAGAGCCCAGAGGAGAGCCAGGAGGCACACTGGTGCCAGACTCAGTTCCCCAGCTGCCCAACACTTAGTGGGCAGCTTCATCGTTTAGGCCCCCACGAACTGTTGCGCATTTCTTCTTTGGCTGCCTGCACAGCCAGCCCAGACATTCTGGACATTGGGCCTGTAAGCCCCTGAGAGGCCAGCTTGGCCTGGAGTCAGTTCTGTGTACTTTTTGGTGCAAATGTGATACTTGCCTAATGTGATTTATGCGATGCTTGTTGCCTATAACTCTAAATGTATTTTTATGCCTAGGAGGTTGTTTTACCTAGTATCGTTATACTAGCGAGTTCATGGTGCCCTTCGTGATATATGCCTAAGGTGGTTAGGGTTGCGTAGTGTGTACTTACCTTTTACCAGTGGTTACTGGTTGTGTGCTACAGTGGCTATTTTGTGCTACAATTATTCTATGTTCTAAGTGCTATTTCTACAAAGTGCTAGTTCTACCAAGTGCTTATTCCTGGCAGTGGTCCATGTGGCCCTGTCCTATGTATATAATCCCCTGTAAATTCTGCCCGTGCCAGTGCACAGTGTAAATTGTGTCTTTATCATGTAATGTGTTTGGTATATTACAAAGGCTATTTTTATTTATTTATTTATTTAAGCAGTTTTATAACGCGCTCTATTACTACCAGAGTATCCTGGCGCGAGAAAAAGAGAAGAACAAGCATGTGGCCAAAGAAGACAGAAAGTGATCGAAGAACTAAAACGCAGATCTAAAAAGGTGCGTTTTCAAAGCTTTCTTAAAAGGGACAAAGTTCTGCATCAATCTCAAGAACAGCGGCAGAGTGTTCCAGGCTGAAGCTGCCAGGATGGCAATTGACTGGCCGCCAAGGCGAGCTCGCCGAAAGTGGGGTATCTTCAGAAAATTCCCACCTGCTGAACGTAAAGATCGAATAGGAATATACCGGCTGAATCTTTTTTTCAGGTAAGCAGGTCCAAGATCGTTAACTGCTTTAAATGCAAATGTTAGGATTTTAAAAGTAATCCTTTGAGACACCGGCAGCCAGTGTAGTTCCTTCAGATGGCTGCGTACGCTCTCTCTGCTAGGCACATTGCACAAAAGTCTTGCCGTCGCATTTTGGATGATCTGTAATCTGTCGACAAGAAAGGCCGGTGTGCCACTAAGCAGAGAGTTGGCATAGTCGAGCCGAGAAAGAATTAAAGCCCTTGCAACCGACTCTCTTGCAGCTGAAGGAAGATAAGGGAAGAACTTTCGCATGGCCCTAAGGGATCCGAAGCACACCCCTTGTGTGGAGTTTCCTTTGTGGTGGGCCTTGGATGTTGTTGCTGTGTGCGCACGCAAACGCTTTACACCTCACTCCGGGATAAGCCTGACTGCTCGCGCCAAGCTACCAAGGGGGTGAGCAGGGGTTATCTTTGACGGGTGACTTCCTTACCCTGACTAGAGTGGTGGTTTCTGCCTGGCTTTGGCGCAAGCCGTAGCCAACCAGAAATCCACATTGGTGATCAGCGGTGTAAAATTGGACTTGCGTTTGTGCTGTACCGCAGCAGCAACTGGCTGCACCACAAAACTCTGCATTTTAGATAATCACATTTTGGGGATTATTTTTTTGTTTTTTAAAGTTCCATTATTTCTTCTCCTAAGAATGTCATTTTCAGATTGTATACTCTTGCTTCAGCTCAGACAGTTAAGTCCCCTGTGTTGCACGTGTCTGTGAGCATCCTGCCAAGATGGAATCTGCTTTTAATTTCTGGGGTCTGTTTATGCATGAGTTGGTAGAGTTTTGTGAAGAGAGAGACATCGCAGTGAATGAGTCAGACACCAAGCCCAAACTTAGGGATAAGTTAATCCAATGGCAGAAGGATGACTGGGAACGTGAGCACAGTGAGGAGAGGGCCCTGGCCTCACGCCATGAGGGTGGTGGGTCTGAGGGGAGCCCTGAAGAGTGTGAAGAGGAGGAAGAAAATGACAGTACATGGACACCAGTAGATAGTGAAGACCCCATAGATAGGGAGCCCCTTGCTGGGTCCGGTGTTAGGAGCAGCGCCCCATCCCGGTCCCTGTCCCCAGAAGAGTGGGAAGATAGGAGAGAAGACAGGGAGCACCAGCTGGCTTCGGAACAGCTCAGGTTAGAGCATGCCAGGGAGATGGCGCAGCTGGGTGTTCAGAAGAAAAAGCTAGAGGAGGCTGAGAGGGCCTTCACCAGAGAGAAATTATCTCAGGAGGGTAGATTATCCCCTGAGCGCAGTTATAGATTTCTGGATTCCCCAGGGAGGGTTGAGTCCAGTGGTGGCAGCGATATAGACTTCAGTGCAGGAAGTCCCATTCCCAGTTCCCCGAGGATGGTACCTGTTTCCCAAGAAGAGAAGTTTAGGTTAGAATTCAGGGACAGTAAGAAACTGTCTCACCAGTCCTGGTTGGAGTTTGTGGATGAATGTCATGTGGCCCTGATTGATTGGGTACAGGTTCACACGGAAGATGATTTTTACATATTGTTCGGAATGATTCTCAAAGAGCACCTGCTCAGTTGTTGTTCGCCAGGGTTGCGCCAACACCTGTTGGAAAGTGGGGGTACTGATGCAGATCTGCTTGCAAGGGAAGCAGACCGCTTGGAAAGTGCCGGAGGTTCTGAAGAGTCATTGGTGAGTGATTCCAAAAGTAGTGGTGAGGTATCTTACAGCCCAGCGTGGGGGAAGAGGTTCAGAGTAGCCCAGCTAGGTCCCAGAGTAGTGAGGGGGTGTAGGGGCTTACAACCTGTCTCAGTGGAGCAGGAGTGAGTGTGTGACCAAGAGTCCCCAGACGCCCGAAGCCCTGTCTCAGAGCCTGGATGGTTTCTTAAGGGAACACCAGGGTGGGAACCTAGGCTGTCCTGTTAGTCCATTTGAGGAGGATCACCTAGTGTATAGTGGACCTGGAGTGTCTGTTACTAGAGCTCCAGTGGTTCTGGTGTCCGGTAGTGTCACTCCAGTTGGGAGGGCACAGAAGTCCGAAGTGAGGAGTGAATGGGGATGAGTTCCTCAGTGGAAGAACCAGTGGACCAGGGACTAGCCAGGTGGGCTACGTTCCCTTGGGGGGACCCGGGTGACACCACTTCTGTTCTGGGGGGTCTTCGCGCACTGTCAGATGGACAGGGGACGGGAGATCCGCGCCACACAGACGGTCACACAACATATGAATCATGTGTTAGCCTCGGGGGGATGGTGTGTAAGTCCCCAGAAGTCCTGGAGTACCAGGCAATTTTTCCACCAAAGGTTTTAGACCAGAGGTTGGGAGGCCAGGTTCAGGATCCGCCTGACCTGAAGGGTAGGACGTCTGTAACTAGGGTCCTGACCGGTTCATCTTTCAGGGGTACCACTCCAGTTGGGAGGGTGCAGAACTCTGGAAGGGGGTGCAGAGGGTGGGAGAGCCCACCTCTGACCCCGGTGCAACCTGAGGGGTTAAACCCTAGGTTGGGAAACTGGTGTTCTATGTGTATCCCTCAAAGGAGGAGAGGGCGGAACCCTAGAAGGAGAGGTAGAGGGAGGAGAGCCTCAACCGTGACTCCTGGTCCGCCTACGGGTGTAGACCCTAGGCTGGAGAACCAGTGGCAGTCTAGCTCTGTCCTGAGGAGAGGAAGAGTGGAGAATGGCTACTATGTGCCAGGGGTTACTACCCCCCACTCTGTGCATAGGCAAGGACCAGTGGCACCTGGGTTGCCTAGGTCCTGGTCCTGGCTGCGGACAGCTTGCGAGTACCAGTGGGGTAGCCCAGTTGTTCCAGACAGTGTTTTTAGAAGAAACCACATGGGTTCACCGTGGCATAAAACAGGAGGGTGTCCCTGCAGTTGCAGGCCCGCGTCCGTGTACTATCACCCAAAGCAGGGAAGCCCATCATGGTGGTGATTGGTCCACCCTGCGTTTTGGCTGGAAGGGGGTTGTGTTGGACTTGGCCCTTCTGGCAGGTTCACCCCTAAACTTTTTGCTTTGGTATGTGGCTTGGTGTTAGTTATTTTTGGCTTCTGCGCACTTTAACACTGTGTCCCAGTGTAAAGTGTGTGCGTGTGGTGAGATTGTCCTGCCCTCCCATAGGAATGTATGGGGAATATGTGTGTTTATGGTAGTTCCTGATGTGTGGGGAGTGCAGGGCCGAGTTTGGTATGTGTGGACTCGTGTGATTAAATACTGCGCGATGGGGAAACATCCTTTACAATGCAACTTTTACCACGCAGTGCTATTACAACGCAGGTTTTACAACGAAAACCATTACAACGCATTGCGCTGGGGGGCCCTCTAGGATAGGGAATAGATTTAATTTACTATCCAACACCTTCCCTAGTGTCCACGGGGACTGGAGTTGGAATAGTAAATTAAACTATTCACTATCCAGCACCCCAAAGTGCTATGTGTTGTAATGGTATGCGTTGTAAAAACTGTGTTGTAACAGCATGCGTGGTAAAAGCATGCGTTGTAACATCATACATCCTGTGCGATGATGTGTGCAGCTTTAATGTCTCTAGTGTGGAAGTGCCACTTCTAGAAGTTGGCATGTCTGTGTAATAAAGGTGAAGTGACTCTCTGGCTTGTGATTGGCTGGAGTTGGCTGGTTTGCCTGGCTCCAGGAGTCAGGATGGGTCTGCCCCGGTGGTGAATAGAGGGATTGACAGCCAGATGGGTGGGAGGAGTGCACCTGGGACCTGAATAGGGCTGGGCTTTCCCTACACAATGCTGGCTCCGTCCCCTGTGGTGCGACTGATGATCCTAGCCTGTCCTCTGAATGGGGAGAGGGGCTGAGCACAACAGAGTTCTCCAAAACCAGCTGTGACTGGTCTTCCCCCACCCTGCACCCTAAGACAAACGGAATATGTGTATAAAAGAGGGGCTGTGACCCCATGAAAATGTTCTTTTCCTGGATCCTATCTTGAGGCGGGCCTGGTGCTGCTGGGCGCCAGGAGGATACCACCACTGGGGACTGTCTCCCTGTTGGAGGGCCCTCTGAGCTGGCCCCTGGGCCCAGCCTTTGCCCCCTGCTTCCTAAAAGACTTTACTGGACTTTGCCTCAAAAAGTGCCTGGGGAGCGCTGAACCCTGAGTGCTGGAGCGCTTCTACTTTTAACTACAGCCCGGAGCAGCGAGTGCCCTTCTGAGGGATTCCCTGGCGTGGGAATCCCCCTGCCTTTGATTATCGGCGCACGTGCCCACGCCACTTATTTGCCGTACTTTTTTATATTGCGTAGTTGCCCACCCTGCGACTTGAACTTTTTCCGTGTTGTCGATATCCCTAGCGGGTGCCCACCCCGCCTGGGACTTTGCCTTTTAAATGGGTGCCAATTTTTGCCAGAGAGATCACCGGCGTTGGGCCCGGCAAAAGCAGGAAGCAAGGCGGGCCGCCTGACTGTGGGCAGACCAGCATGACGGAAGTACGCCCGGAAATCAGCACACGGACCTCCCCTGTGTGAAGGAGAGACCCGTGCTGGCTGAAGGAAGAAACCAGGAAGCAGATGGGAGCCCACCCTGCGCTCCTGTGGCCCACCAAGTGAGGCGTGCCTGTAAAATAGCCCTCGAGTGCCTCCGCGGAAGGAGAAGGGCTACCGGCACTGGCGGGGCTCCCGTGGTGTGAGGAAAGCCCCGCAACCCCGCTGAAACCAGAGGGGAGCTGGCTGTAACGTTGGAGCCTCCCCGCAACAGATCTCGGTGAGTGCAGGTGCCTCGGGCCGCTCCCCCCAGTGTGGCAGCAATTCTCATTCAGAGCCCACGAGGCACCAACGTGTGGGGGCATTTTGTGTGTAGTGCTCGCGTGAGTATCTGTGTAGGTCTGTGAGTTTGTTTATGAGTGTCTGCATGGGACTGTGAGTGGGTGTAAGAGTGTCTGTGTGGTCTGTCATTGGGTGCATGAGCATCTTTCTAGGTCAGTGAGTGGCTGTGTGAGTGTCTGTTTTGGCTTAAGAATGGGTGTGTGAATGCCTGTGTGAGCATGCAAGTGGTTGTGTGCGTGTCTGTATAGATTGCTGAGTAGGTATGTGACTGTTTGGGTCTGTAAGTCAATATGTGAGTATTTGAGAGGGTGTGAGTGAGTATGTAAGTGAATAGATGTGTCAGCATCTGAGTAGGTCTATGAGTGGGTGTATAAATGTTTCAGTGGGTCTATGAGCAGCCATGGCTGCTGCAGGTAAGAGCGGTTGGGCGGTGGGACAGTGGGGCCGGCTGGGGAATTTTGAGAGATGAACACAAGGGAAAAATTATTTATGTAATTTTCCCTTGTGGTTGTCTCTCAAAATCCCCTCTAGCCGGCCCCACCACCCCACCCCTCTTACCTGCAGTGGTCATGGCTGTCTGTGAGTGGGTGTGTATGTGAGAAGGTATCTGAGTGTGTGGGTCTGTGCATGGGTCTGTGAGTGGGTGTGTGAGTGCCTATGTGAACACGTGAGTGGCTTTGTGAGTACATGCGTGGATCTTTAAGTAGATGTTTAAGTGACTGTGTGAGTCTGTGAGTGGCTCTGTGAGTGAGTTCTAAGTACCTGTGTGGGGCTATGAGTATGTGTGTCTCTGAATGGGTTTGTGAGAATCTGAGTGGGTCTACAAGTGGGAGTCCAAGAGTCTGTATGGGTCTGTGAGTACGTATGTGAGTACCTACATTGGTATGTGAGTGTGTGAATGTCTGAGTGGATCTGTGAGTGGGTATGAAAGCATTTCAGTGGGTTTGTGAGTGGGAGTGCCTAAATGAGTCCATGAATGGGTGTGTGAGTGTCAGAGTTGGTCTATGAATAGGTATATGGGTATCTGTGTAGGTCTGTGCATTGGTTTGTGAGTGTCTGTATGGGGCTGTGAGTAGGTATGTGAGTATCTGTGTGGGTCTGTGAGTGGGTGTGTGAGTGTCTGTAGGGATCTGTGAGTAGCTGTATGGGTCTTAGATAGATGTGATAGTGCCTATATGAGCATGTAGGTGGTTGTATAAATGCCTGTGTGGATCTCTGAGTAGGTGTGTGACTATCTGTATGGCTCTATCGGTGGGTCTGTGAATATGTGAGTAGGGCTGTGAATAGGTATGTGTGTCATAGTGGGTCTGTGTGTTGATATGTAAGTGTCTGAGTAGGCCTGTGAGTAGGTATCTGGGTATCTATGTGTGTCTCTGAGTGTCTGTGTGAGTCTGTGAGTTAGCCTTTGAGAATCTGTGTGGGTCTGTGAGCGGGTGTATGAGTACCTGTATATGCATGTCACTGAATGTGTGAGTTTCTGAGTAGGTCTATGAGTAGGTATGTGAGTTTTTTAGCAGGTCTGGAAGTGGGTATCTAAGTATCTGTGTGCGTGTGTGAGTGGATTTCTAAGTGCCTAAATGGGCATGTGAGTGTGTGGGTAAGTATCTGAGTAGATATGTGAATGGGTGTGAAAGCATCTCAGTGGGTCTGTGAGTGGGTGTGTGAATGTCTGAGTTGGTCTATGAGTAGATGTGTGAGTGGCTGTGTGGGTCTGTGAGTTGTTTTATCATTGACTGTGAGTGGGTATGTGACTGCCTGTGTGGAGCTGTAAGTGGGTATATGAGTGTCTGTATGGGCCTGTGAGTAGCTGTGTGAGTATCTGTGTGGGTCTGAGATAGGTGCCAGAGTGCCTATATGAGCATGTAGGTGTTGTATAAATGCCTGTGTGGATCTCTGAGCGGTGGGTGACTATCTGTATGGGTCTGTGGGTAGGTCTGTGAGTATGTGAGTAGGTCTGTGAATAGGTGCGTGTGTCTTAGTGGGTCTGTGAGTTGGTGTGTGAGTGTCTGAGTAGGCTTGTTAGTAGGTATGTGGGTAGCTAAGTATGTCTCTGAGTATCTGTGAGAGTCTATGAGTTGGTCTGTGCATATCTATGTGGGTCTGCGAGTGGGTGTATGAGTACCTGTATGGGTGTGTCACTGGATGTGTACTGGATGTGTGAATGTCTGAATAGGTATATGAGTAGGTATGTGAGTGTTTGAGTAGGCCTGGGAGTGAGTATCTAAGTATCTGTGTGGGTGTGTGAGTAGATTTCTGAGTGCCTAAATGGGTATGTGAGTGGGTGGGTAAATATCTGAGTAGATCTGTGAATGGATGTGAAAGCATCTCAGTGGGTCTGTGAGTAGGTGTGTGAATGTCTGATTTGGTCTATGAGTAGAAGAGTAAGTGTCTGTGTGGGTCTCTAAGTGGCTGTGTGAGTGTCTGTTTGGGTCAGAGAGTAGGTGTCTGAGTGCCTCTGCAAGCATGTAAATGGTTGTGTGAGTTCTTGTGTGAATCTCTGTGTGGGTGTGTGACTATCTGTAAAGGTCTATGGGTAGGTCTATGAGTGTGTGTGTGAGTTCTTATATGGAACTGTTACTGTGTGTATGAGTATCTAAGTTGGTCTGTGAGTGGGTATGTAAGTATCTGAATGGGTCTGTGAGTGGGTATCTGAGTTTATGTGGACCTGTGAGTATATGTGTGAGTGCCTACATTGATATGTGAGTGGGTGTATGAGTGTCTGAATAGATCAGTGAATGGATATAAAAGTGAGTGTGTATATGGAAATGGGTGTGTGAGCGTCTGATTAGGTCTATGAGTGGATGTGTACGTTTTTGAATGGGTCTTTAAGTGAATATATGATTGGTCTGTGAGTAGGTATCTGAGTATCTATGTGGGTGTCTGCATAGGTCTATCAGTTGATATGTGAGTGCCACTGTGAGAATTTGAATGGCTTTGTGAGTACCTGTATGGAACTCTAAGTGGAAGTGTGAGTTTCCGTGTGAGGCTGTGAGTGGGTCTGTGAGTGTCTGATTGGGTCTGTGAGGGGGTGTGTGAGTGTCTGAGTAGATCTGTAAGTGGGTAAATAGATATATGAGTGGGTGTGTGAGTGTCTGAGTGGATCTATGAATGGGTATGAAAGCATCTCAGTGGGTATATGAGTGGGTCTGTAAGTGTCTCAGTCAGTCTTTGAGTAGGGGTGTGAGTGTCTGTGTGAGCATTTAGGTGGTTGTGTGAATGTCTGTGTGGATCTCTGAGTAGGTGTATGACTATCTGTGTAGGTCTGTGGTTGGGTCTGTGAGTGTGTGTGTGAGTTACTATGTAGAACTGTTACTGGTATGTGAGTGTCTAGGTTGTACTGTGAGTGGGTGTTTGAGTGTCTGAATGGGTCTGTGAGTAGGTATCTGAGTCTTTGTGGGCATGTGAGTAGGTGCATGAGTGCCTACATTAATATGGGAGTGGGTGTATGAGTGTCTGAGTAGATCTGTGAATAGGTAGAAGAGTGAGTATGGGTGTAGGAGTGGGTGTGTGAAAATCTGACTAGGTCTATGAGTGGGTGTTGACATTTTTGAGTGGGTCTGTGTGTGGATATGGGAGTAGGTATCTGAGTGTCTATGTGGTCCCTGCATAGCTCTGTCAGTTGGTCTGTGAGTGCCTATGTGAGCATTTGAGTGGCTGTATGAGTACCTGTATGGAACTCTCAGTAGATGTGTGAGTTCCTGTGTGAGGCTGTGAGTGGGTCTGTGAGTATATGAGTGGGTCTTTGAGGAGGTGTGTGAGTGTCCGAGTAGGTTTGCAAGGTGGTATCTGAGAGTCTGTGTTTATTTGTGATTGAATGGCTGAGTGCCTAAATAGATATATGAGTGGGTGTGTGAGTGTCTGAGTGGATCTATGAATGGGTATGAAAGCATTTCAGTGGGTCTATGAGTGGGTATGTGAGTTTCTCAGTCGGGCTTTGAGTAGGTGTGTGAGTGTCTGTGAGATGGTTTGTGAGTGCCTGCATGGGACTGTGAATAAGTGTGCCAGTGTCTGTATGAGTCTATGAGTAGCTGTGTGAATGTGTGCAAGGATTTTTGAGTGGATGTGTGAATGCCTGTGTAAGCATATAAGTGGCTGTATGAGTGCCTATGTGGATCTCTGAGTGGATGTGTGACTGCATGTATGGGCCTGTGGATGGGTCTGTGTGTGTGTGAATGGGTCTGTGAGCAGATGTATAAGTGTCTGAGTGGGTCTGTCAGGGGATGTGTGTATCTGAGTGGCTCTGTGAGTGGGTGTCTGAGTGCCTAGATGGGTCTATGAGTATCTGTGTGAGTCTGTGAGTGGTAATGTGAGTACCTATATGAGCATGTTAATGGTTGTCTGAGGGTCTGTATGGTTCAGGTATATGTGTGGACCTATCAGTTGATGTGTGAGTTCCTATGTGGGTGTGTGAGTGTCTGAGTAGGTCTGTAAGGTGGTGTTTGAGTGTATGACTAGGTCTAGGAGGCTGAGTATCTGTATGGGTCTGTGAGTGAATTTGTGAGTGCTTACATGGGTTTGTGAGTGGGTGTCTGAGTGTCTGAGTGAATTTGTGAGTAGGTATGAAAGCATCTTAGGGGGTCTATGAGTAGGTGTGGGAGTTCCTTAGAGAGTCTATAAGTGGGTGTATGCGTGTCTAAGGTGGTCTATGAGTAGATGCATGAGTGTCTGTGTAGGTCTGTGAGTTGAATTATGAGTGCCTGTATGGGATTTTGAGTGGATATATAAGTATATGTGTTGGTCTGTGAGTGGGTGTGTGAGTGTCTATATGGGTCTGTGAGTGGCTGTGGGAGTGTCTATTTGGGTCTGTAAGTGGGTGTGTGAATACCTGTGTGAGAATGTAAGTGGTTGTATGAGTGCCTGGTGGATCTCTGAGTGGGTGTGTGACTCTCTGTATGGGTCTGTGGGTAAGTCTGTAAGTGTATGAGTGGATCTGTGAGTATGTGTGTGAGTTCCCTATATGGATCTCTTGCTGGGTGTGTGAGTATCTGAGTGGGTCTGCAAGTGGGTGTGTTAGTGTTTGGTTGAGTCTGTGAGTAGGCATCCGAGTGTCTATATAGGCCTGTAAGTAAGTGTGTCATACCTATATGGGAATATGAATGCATGTGTAAATATCTGAATAGATCTGTGAGTGGGTATAGAAGTGAGTGTGATTGTGAGTAGGTGTGTAAGTATCTAAGTAGATCTGGGAGTGTATATGAGAATGAGTATGTCTATGAGTGGGTATGTGAGTGTCTGGTTAGATCTATGAGGTGTCTGAGTGTCTATATGGGTCTGTGGGTCTATGAGTGCCTATGTGAGCATTTGAGTGGCTGTATGAGTATCTCTGAATAGATGTGTGAGTGTCTGTGTGGGCTGATCAGTAAGTGGGTCTGTGAGTGGGTATGTAAGTTCCTGTGTGGGTCTGTGAGTGCATGTCTGACAGTCTGAATGAGTCTGTGAATGGGTTTGTGAGTGTCAGAGTGGGTCTGCAAGTCATTGTCTAAGAATTTGTGTGGATTTGTGAATGAGTGTGTGAGTGCCTAGATGGATATGTGAATAGGTGTGTGAGTGTCTGAGTGGATCTGTGAGTGGATGTAAAAGCATCGCGGTGGGTTTGTGAGTGGGTATATACATGTCTGAGGTTGTATGTGAGTGGATAAGTGAGTGTCTGTGAGTTGGTTTGTGAGTATCTTTATTGGACTGTGAGTAGGTGTGTCAGTATATGTGTGGGTTTTTGAGTGGGTGTGTGAGTGTCTATATGGATATGTGAGTAGCTGGATGAGTGTCTGCATGGATCTGAGAGTGGGTGTGTGAGCCTGTATAGATCTCTGAGTGGGTGGGTGACTGACTACATGGATCTGTGAATGTGTAAATGGGCCTGTGAGTAGGGGTATGTGTATCTGAGTGGGTGTGTGCATCTGGGTGGGTATGTAAGTGGGTTTCTGAGGACCTGTGTGGGTCTGTGAGTAGGTCTATGAGTATCTATGTGGGTCTATGAGTGGATATGTGAGTGCCTGTGTGAGCATATAAATGGTTGTCTGAGTGCCTGCATGGTACAGGTATGTATGTGGACCTGTCAGTTGGTATATGAGTTCCTGTATGGTTGTGTCACTGAGTGTGTGAGTGTCTGTTAGATCTGTGAGTGAGTATCTGAATAGGTCTGGAAGTGGGTGTCTGAGTGGTTCTGTGAATTCATTTTAAATGCCTACATGGGTATGTGAGCAGGTTTGTGAGTGTCTGAATAGATCTGTGAATGGGTACGAAAGTATCTCAGTGGGTCTATGAGTGGGTATGTGAGTGTCTGATCTAGTCTGTGAGTAGATGTGTACATGTCTGTGTGGGTATATTAGTTGGTTTATGGGTGTCTATATGTGAATATGAGTTGGATGTGAGTGTCTGTTGATCTGTGAGTGAGTGTGTAAGTGTATGTGTGGATCTGTGAGTGGCTGTATGAGTACCTACATGGATCTCTGATTAGATGTATGAGTGTCCATGTGACTGTGAGTTGGTCTAAGAGTGTGTGAATTGTTCTGTGAGTGAGTGTGTAAGTTCCTGTATAGGTCAGTGAGTGCTGTTTGCAATCTTTCTGGTTGCTGAAACCCTGCCTTTGCTGGTTGCTGTTGTTCTTAAGACTGTCTTTGCGGGCTCGAACCAAGCCACACACGCGCTTTCCTCTCAGACCGCGGACTGCCGGGGAACTACATCCCCCAGAAGGCAGTGCGGTCTAGCGGGAAGAGGCGCGAGAAGACCCGCATTACCATCCATAAATTTGCCAAGGAGACCCCGCGGCGCGGGACGCGCTCAGGCTCGCCCGGGCAAAGCCCGGGCTAAGGGCGGGCCCGTCTCGCACCCGTCAGAAGCCGGAAGAGGCTGGGCTGGGCCTAATCCCTTGGTTTCGCCTGAAAAACAATTTGCACCCTAGCCAAGTAAGACTTTAACATCACCTGTGACATTTTGCCCAGTTTCCTTTTAAGACTTATACGTTTTCGCTATTATTAAGACTGAACCCTTACCTTGAACTGAGTGTGTAACAACAATTTATACTTAGCATAATTGTAATTTGGATTCTATACCGGTGAAGGGGCGGGTGGTCTTTTCAAATTACTATTGTTAAATTGACATAGATACTTTATTGAAAATGGGTAAAAGAAAAATGAATAGTCAAGATCGAGGAGGTGGGAGGGAAGGGCAATCGGATTCTCAACAATCCTTATTGAGTTTTCTCACTGGCGCCATGGGGGCACTTAATAAACAGATCCTCACTGAGGAAGAATCTCTCGAGGCAAGCTCCTCAAAGACCTCCACTAAATTAGATTACATAGCAAACGAGGCCCCCTTGAATTCTCCAGTTGAGTTAAAGAAGGTTACCAACGGTAGGTTTCAGGCCCCTTCAGAGGAGATCTCGATAAGTGACACCGACTCACTCAGAAAAAACAAAAGAACCCTGCACCGCCAGAGTGTGTAGAGACAAACAAAGGCCTTCTTAGGAGGGGGAAGAAAATTGTAGAGATCATTACCCAAATAACCCCATAGCAGCGCAACCAACCAAAGAAAAAGATCGGGTTGCGGAGGGCCTCAGTCTCGACGACAATTGAGCCCTGTGGCAAAGTCGATACACATAGTGGTGACATTAAGAATTTAACGACCCTAGTTGAAAAGTTGGATCTATATCTGAGAGTCAGCCTAGACCAAATAAGGAATAGACTGACTCTCATTGAAGATTCCATACTTAGTAATAAGACTCAGGGCCCTGGCCCTCTTTCCGTGCCAAATGAACAAAGAGGGGGAGAAACGGGTAATACTACTCAAATGAGAACATTAACTGGTCCCAAAGGGGGCGGCTGTCACATCAAAGAAAAGGTTCATACTGATTGTCTCGCTCCATCTTTTCTTACATCAAACCACCTAAAAAGGGCCTCTTCATCCCAGACAAATAGATGTACCTTACCCGAACACTTCCTAGCGACCGGCAAGACCGCTGGTAGAGACAGGGACATAGGTCTTACACCCCCCCCCCCCTCGGCTGAACCTTAGCCAACCAATACCTCCTCATCCCCTAAAACACTGGGATAACTCCGGAACTGATCCACTCTTACGCCTCCCGTCTGATGCCACACCTTATGTAATTGTCCTGGCGAACGCCCCAAAAAAGGGTTTATCAGAAATCGAGACCTGGGAATCACTCAGAAATAAGTCACTCCACTGGCTTGGCCAGAGTACTGGCTTAACTGACTACTTGTTCCAAGAGTTTAAGATGGTGCGGATGGTGCAATGGGTGGGTAGTTTACAAAAATAACTATCAGGAGATTGTATTGTTCTTACATTCAGATCCCCCATGCTGGTTAGAAAAATTCCAGAGGGGAGGGGAACTAATTGCCTGACTGCGGGTAGAATAAACATTCTTCCGTTGGGTTTCTTTTATCCTACGATCAGTAGACAATCATTTAGAGGCCCACTCCCTATCCAAACACCAACCTGCGAATGCCCTATCTTGAACAGATTTAACTCTCTTATGGGTCTAGAAGATATAGACTGACTGGCAAACTCATCTTTCAGATTTTCAGGGCTACGACCAATGTCATCTGGATTACCTAGACCCAAAAATGATCCTCCTCCTACTATTAGCCGCCCCATAAGCATAGACAACCTTGCTACTAAATTGCATCTACATAGCTCACACCATCAGCCTAAAAACCCGAATATAGGTTTACTGACCCAGGGGGTGGACTATTCAAATGGACAGGAGAGAGTGAAAACCAAAGGGTTGGGCCTACAAATAGGTGTAACCAGAGTTTAAAAACCATAGAGCAATCTTCAGCAAAGATAGCATTTTGGAACGTAGCAGGTATGTACTCTAAAAAGACAAACAAGATCTGGCTTGGATTTATTGGAAATGTTAACATACTCTGCCTCCAGGAGACATGGGCGAAATCACCAATTCATATTGAGGGCTTCAAAACATACTTTTCACAAGCACTACCTTCTAAGTCAGGGAGGGCCAAGGGGGGCTTGATAATATATATTTCAAACCTTTTGGAACTTAAGAAAATTACTCCATTCAAGCTGGAATCTGACTACCAAATAATAATGTTGGACTTTAATAAACAAGATTCCTATGCATTAGTACATTTTTATAATAACCTTCCTCACTCTGAAGTAATATCCATCTTAAAAGATATTTCAAGTTCATTACAGAAGTAAAAAAATGATCACCCCAAAAAAATATCTATAATATGGGGACGTGATTTTAATCTCTCCCTCTGCAAATACAATAACAACTTAAATTGTGGACTCCAGGATGAGAGTGAGAACATGTTAACCCACTTCCCCCATACATCGGTAGGGGAATGTATAAATGAAATTCTATTCATCCTGGAGTTAGGCCTAGCACACAAATTGGTGACCCCTCCTTTTCCTCTCACAGCCACCTTTAATGGAAGAGGAGCTAGCAGTATTATAGATTTTATTTTTGCTTCCAGAAATACTGCATCATGCCTTCTGGATTTCACAATATATCAAAATGCTACCAGTGACCATTTCCCAATCAGCATAACAATTTATTTTGCATATAAGTTAGAAAAGCACAAGCCAGAAATGGATAGGCTAAATGGCTATTCACTAAAGTGGGACAAAATAGACCCAGCACTAATAACAACGGAGGTGGTGACCAACTCCTTGAATTCCATGAACAAGTGCTTCGATCCCGCTACCCCACATATGGAAGTTTTAGAAAGCTTCGTAGCTATTAGCAGTACAGTTAGAACAGCCCTTCATAGGAATGCTAAGGTTATCAAGGACAAAAAGAAAGGCTGGTTTGATAAAACTTGTACAAAAGCCTACTCTAACTTAAAAGTATCTCTCCATAAGCCAGAACGAGACAGGCAAGAAGTCTCTGAACTTAGAAAGGTGTATAATCAGGCTATTAAAGCAAGGAAAAGGTAAATAAAAAATGAACTTTGGGAACAACTACATAAAAGCTGCTCCACTAAAGACAACATCTCCTTCTGGAAAACTATTAAGTCTCTCGTCTTAACTGAAGCTAGGGCAAATTCCAAAGTAGATGTCGCTATTGACGAGGCTGCTTGGGTCCAACACTTCGCCCAGATATTTGGATCATTACCACAGGTCGAAGACGTCCCTACTGACAAGGATGATACTAATATAAACTCTGTGTCTCCTATTTTTCCAATAGCACTCGAAATAACACACTTCGAAGTTGAGCGCGCGCTGTTAGCAAGCAAGGGAGGAAAGGCCCCTGGCCCCGATGGGGTCCCTGTCAATTTATATAAGCATAATTTGGAATTATGGACCCCCATATTAACGAGAGTCTTGGAAGCCTCTTGTGCTGTGGGACTTGTAGAATCGTGGTCACACTCAGTCCTAGTCCCAATCTTTAAAAAGGGGGATCATCAAAGCCCGGCCTGCTATCGGCCTATTTCTTTGCTCGATTCTTTGGGCAAAGTGATAGGTCGTATTATTCTTGAACGCTTTCAGCAGTGGGCAGAAGACCACAAGAAGTTTTCAGACCTCCAATACGGATTCAGAGAGGGTCTAGGAACGACAGAGCAAGCTCTCAACCTGACACTAATTATGGGGAAATACGTCCATGCAAAGGGTGGAAACCTTTACATGGCGTATGTTGATTTAACGGCTGCCTTCGACTGTGTGAGTCACTCTAAACTGTGGTCCATCTTAACAGGAATGGGAGCTGACCCCACTCTGGTTAGCTCTTCTTACGGGAGATATATTCAAATGCAAAAGCCAGAGTGAGATACGGGCTATCGGGCGAATTAACGGCGCCATTCGGGGTGGAGAGGGGGGTAAGGCAGGGCTGTGTCCTGTCTCCCTTCCTATTCATGCTCTACACAAACGATCTGGAGCCTGTGATGATTGAGGGCTGCCAGGACCTACCCTTCATTGGGAAGCGCCCAATACCGGCCCTACTTTACGCCGATGACGCCGTGATCCTCGCCCGAACACCCCTTGGTCTACA
Organism: Lissotriton helveticus; assembly: GCF_964261635.1. Taxonomy (NCBI): domain Eukaryota; kingdom Metazoa; phylum Chordata; class Amphibia; order Caudata; family Salamandridae; genus Lissotriton; species Lissotriton helveticus. The sequence goes on from NC_136070.1 coordinate 811,929,319, forward strand.
ACGAGCTCTCAAGAGCTACCACAGTTTTATGGGGAACCTAGATCTTAGGATTAATATTAAGAAAACTTTTGTGATGTCTAGCGGTCCCAGATCCAGAAAAACACTGGACATATTTGGCTCAAGAACACTAAGACATACCCTTATCTAGGTATCCTAGTGGATAATAAATCCACGTGGAAGCAAGCAATTGAGGCGAGGAAACTGCTTTTTTTAAGGGTAACAACTGCTTTAGCAAATTTCGCACAAAGGCTAGGAAAAAGACCACCGACGGAATTGATTAAGATCTACCAGGCTAAATGCATAAGCGTCGTCATTTATGGTGCTGGAGTGTGGGGGTATGGTATGGTGGATGCACTTCAAAAAGTAGAAAACAGCTTTTTAAGATTTCTTCTAGCTGTCCCGCAAAGTACTTCTACTTATAGCACCCATTTGGAACTAGGTTTGCCGTACCTTGTTGATATAGTCAAATTGCAAACAATCTTGTTATGGCACCGTCTTTGGACATCGACCAAAACCACCCTCAATCAAGATCTAATTCAGGATTGCCTTTCCCTGGAGTACAATCATAAGATTGGATGGCTTAACTACATCAAGAACTTTTTGACTGATTTGGGATATGCAAGAGTTTATCATTCACCTCTAACAATTTCGGAGTTATCTAGAAAAGCCCTTAAAAAACTTTGTTTAAGCCAACTAGATCAACTGCAGTTGTCTATTGAGGCCCCCAAATCCTCAGTCCAACACATGCTAACTATCCAAACCACAACGACTATTCAGCCCTATCTCACTTTTAACCTAAGCACGTATGAAAGGTTTCTTTTAACGCGTTTTAGGCTGGACATATTTCATCGCCTTTTTGACCTTCCCAAAAACAAATGATTGGTCAAAACAATTAGCATTATGCCCATGGGATGATGCTTCTAAACAAACGACAATTCATCTGGTTCTATTTTGCAAATTTTATAAAGATTTTAGGAAGCGTTGGTTGATTCCGATTTTAAAGATTATGGACCTTCGCAGATGTCGACCGGCCTATCTCGCTATTCAGTACCTTGACGAACCATGTGCTGCTAAGAATATTGTACTATTTTTAAAACTGTGTGTAAGACATAGGTCAAATCTAGAATACTTGATGAAAATTATGGGTAATCCATGAACATACCCCCATATTAGATCTCGCTCCCAAGCACTTTAACTGTATATACATTTCTAACCAATTGTAACTTTTAATCAATCTTTTTATCTGTTTTTAATTGTAAAATGTTTTAAGTAATTCATGTGAATGTACTTTTATGTTTTTTTCCACACAATGAGAACCGAATAAAGGAGTTTTTGACTTTTGACTTTGAGTGCTTGTCAGAGAGTTTGTATGGATCTGTGAACGAGTATGTGAGTGCCTGAATGGATATGTGAGTGGGTGGGTAAGTGTCTGAGTGGATATGTGAATGGGTGTGAAAGCACCTCAGTGGGTCTGTGAGTGGGTGTGTGAGTGAGTCTGTGTGTGAGTGGATAAGTGAGTATCTGAGAGTTGGTTTGTATCTGTATGGGACTATGAGTAGGTATATCAGTGTCTGTGTGGGTCCATGACTGGGTATGTGAATATCTATGCGAGTGTCTGTGTGGGTCTGAGAGTGGGCATTTGAGTTATTGTGTGAGCATATATGTGATTGTTCAAGTGCTTGTATGGTTCTCTAAGTGGGTATGTGAACATCTGTATGGGTCCAAGGGTGGGTCTGTGAGTGTGAGTGGGTCTATGAGTGGGTGTGTACATTCCTGTGTGGTTATCTGAGTGTTTATCTGAGAGTAACAATGAGTCTGTGAATGGGCTTTTGAGTGTCTGAATGGGTCTGCAAGTGTTTGTCCGAGAATCTGTATGAATCGTGAATGAATGTATGAGTGCCTGAATGGATAAGTGAGTGAGTTTCTGAAAGGACCTATGAGTGGGTGTGAAAGCATCTCAGTGGGTCTATGAATGGATGTGTGAGTATTTTAGTCTATAGGTGAGTAGATATGTGAGTATCTGTAAGCTGGTATGTGTGTATGTGTATAGGACAATGAGTAGGTATGTCAGTGTTTGTGTGGGTCCATGACTGGATATGTGAGTATTGGTATGGGTCTGTGAGTGGCTGTGTGAGTGTCTGCATAGGTCTGAGGGTAGATGAGTGAATGCCTGCCTGAGCAAATAACGGGTTGTGAGAGTGCCTGTGCAGATCTCTGAGTAGTTATGTGACTATCTGTGTGAATCTGTGGGTAGGTCAGTGAATGTGATGGGTGTGTGAGTGGGTGTATGAGTGTCTGATTGGGTCTGTAAGTGTCTATGTGGGTCTAGGAGTAGGTATGTGAGTGCTTGAGTGAGCATATACATGGCTGTCTGAGTGCCTACATTGTTCAGGTATATGTGTGGACCCGTCAGTGGGTGTATTAGGTCCTGTGTAGGTATGTTGCTGGGTTTGTGAATATCTGAGGAGGTCTGTGGGTGGGTGTGTGAATGTCTGACTAAGTCTAGGGATGAGTGTCTAGGTGTCTGTGTGGGTCTGTGAGTGAATTTATAAAAGCATACATGGGTAAGTAAGTAGGTTTGTGAGTGTCTGAGTAGATCTGCAAATGGGTGTGAAAGCTTCTCAGTGGCTCCGTGAGTGGGTGTGTGAGTGCATGAGTGTGTTTATGAGTGGGTGTGTGAGTATCTGATTTGTGAGTAGGTATATGAGTATCTGTTTAGGTCCAAGAATAAATGTGTGAGTGCCTGTGTTAACATGTAAGTGGTTGTGTGAGTGCCTGTGTGGATCTCTGAGTGGGTGTATGAATATCTGTATAGGTCTATGGATGGTTCCTTGAGTGTTTGAGTCTCTGTGTGGATCTGTCAGTTGGTTGGTGATTGTTTGTATAGGACTATGAGTGGGTGTGTAAATATTTGTATTGGTCTGTGAGTGGGCGTGTGAGTGTCTGTGTGGGTATGTAAGTGGCTGTCTGAGTTTCTGTTTTGGGTCTGCATGTAGATATGTGAGTGCCTGTGGGAACACATAAGTGGTTCTGTGAGTGCCTGTGTGGATCTCTGAGTAGGTGTATGACTATCTGTATAGATCTGTGTGTAGGTCTGTGAGTGTTTGAGTATAATTGTGAGTATGTGTATAAGTTCCAATGTGAATATATTACTAAGTGAACGAGTGTCTGAATGGGTCTGTGAGTGGGTGTGTGAGCATCTGAGTAGGTCTGTGAGTGGGCACCTGAGTGTATTTTTGTGCCTTTGAGTTGGTGTGTGAGTGCCTATATGGATATATGAGTAGGTGTGTGAATTTCTGAGTAGATCTGTGAGTGGGTATGGGAGTGAGTGTGTTTATGAATGGGTGCATGAGTACCTCCATTGGTTAGTGAGTGGATATATGAGAATCTGACTACATGTATGAGTGGGTGTGAGACTGAGTGTGTTTGTGAGTGGGTGTGTGAGTGTCTGATTAATTCTATGAATAGGTGTGTACATTTTTTTGTGGGTCTATGAGTTGATCTGTGAGTGGGTATCTGAGTGTCAGTATGGGTATGTGGGTCTATGTGTGTCTATGTGAGCCTTTAAATGGCTGTGCGATGACCTGTGTGGATCTCTGAGTGGATGTGTGAGTGTTTGTATGAGCCTCTGAGTGGGTCTTTGAATGTGTCAGTTGGTCTATGAGTAGGTGTCTAATTTCCAGTGGGTCTGTGAGTGTGTGTGGGGTTCTGAGTAGTCTGTGAATGGGTTTGTGAGTATCTGAGTGGGTCTGTAAGTTGGTGTCTGAGTATCTGTATGGGTCTGTGAGTCAGTTTGTGAGTGTCTGTGTAGGTCTATGAGTAGGTGTGTGATTGTCTGTGAGTGGGCGTGTGAGTGACTTTGTGGGTTTGTAAGGAGGTGTATGACTGTATGAGTGAATCTCTGAGTAGTGTCTGAGTGGGTATGTGAGTGTATGTAGGAGTGTGAGAGTCAGTCTTTGAGTGACTGTGTATATGGATCTGTGAGTAGGTTTGTGGGTGTTTCTGTGGGCCTACGAATGGTTTTGTGAATGGGTCTTTGAGTGGGTATGTGAGTGTATAATTGAATCTTTAAGAGGGTATATGAAAGTCCAAGTTGGTCAATGAGTGGATGTGTGAGTGCCTATATTGGTCTGCCGGTAGGTCTGTGAGTATGCGATTGGGTCTTTGAGTGGGTGTATGAGTGGGTCTATGAGTGGATTTGTAAATGCCTGATTAGGTCTATGAGTGGGTGTGTCAGTATCTGTATGGGTCTATGAGTTGGTTTGTGAGTATCTGTATGGGACTGTGAGTAGGTGAATAAATGTTTGCATGGGTCTTAGAATAGGTGTGTGAGTGCCTGTGTGAGCATGTAAGTAGTTATATGAGTGCCTGTGTGGATCTATGAATGGGTGTGTGACTGTCTGTATGGTTCTGTGTGTGGGTCAGTGAGTATATGAGTGGGTCTGTTAGTAGATATATGAGTATTTGAGTGGGTCTATGAGTGGGTATAGGAGTGTCTAAGTGGGTCTGTGAGTGGGTGTCTGAGTGCCTGTGTGGTTCCGTGAGTATCCGTGTGAGTCTATGAGTAGGTTTGTGAGTATCTGTGCATTTCTATAAGTGGGTATTTGAGTGCCTGTATGAGCATGTCAATTATTGTCTTAGTGCCTACGTAGTTCAGGTATATATGTGGACCTATCCATGGATATGTGAGCTCCTGTGTGGATGTCACTGGGTGTGTGAGTAGCTGACCAGATCTATGAGTGGGTGTGTGAGGGCCCGATTCACAGAGCTAACTTAAGACAAAATCCTAAACTTACTACCATTTTGGTATTCACAGAAGGCACTTACTTATTTTGGTATTCACAGAAGGCACTTACTCATTTCGGTATTCACAGAAGTTAGGAGTCCGAACTTTAGGACTCCTAAATGCCTTCTTTGAATACCGAAAGTCTTAAAGTTAGGATTTTTCTCAGTTTAGGAGTACTAAAGTTAGAACTCTTAACTTTAGGACTCTTAAATGCCTTCTGTGAATACCGAAAGTCTTAAAGTTAGGATTTTTCTCAGTTTATGAGTAGTAAAGTTAGAACTCCTAACTTTAGGACTCCTAAGTGCCTTCTGTGAATACCAAAAGTCTTAAAGTTAGGATTTTTCTCAGTTTAGGAGTAGTAAAATTAGGACTCCTAACTTTAGGGCTCCTAAATGCCTTCTGTGAATACCGAAAGTATTAAAGTTAGGATTTTTCTCAGTTTAGGAGTCCTAAAGTTAGGAGTTCTAACTTTACTGCTGGTTAACATTACTCCATTGTCAGCAAGGTGGCAGGTTTTTGCCGAGCCTATTTATTTCCTTGTTTTGGAGATATATATATATGTTGTATTTGCTTAGAAATATATGTAGATAATGTGTTATGCCCCTTTTTTACATACAGCATAGCACACAAACAATATGCACACACTATTGAATGTACACCCCCAAGCACTACAAGTACAACACCCACAACCACCACAACAAACATATATTTATATAAGTGTTAATACAGGTGTGTTCACTTTACCCTGATAAGTTGCAACATGAACACTAATGCATTACACATAAGCGCAATAAAAAACACAAGGCCAATGCAAATGTTAACAGATGTTTCATAGAGAGACAAATGAAAAGAAGCATACCTTATATCCCTGTGACAACTGAGTTGATTAGCGTCATGGTAAAGTAGTAGCAGCAAAGGTAGGACCTGGACAATGGGGTTTAGGATGGAAACAGAAGTGGAAAACAGAAAAAAGGTACGTAGCTACCTCATTTCCTTTGATTCTGCCAACTCAAGTTAAAGGTGTCCCTGCCACAGTTTTATCAGCAGAAAGGCACATTGTGATTGGCCTGGTGTAATCTTTGCTGGACTCCCTTAACAGCCCTTTGGCCTCTGATGCTGTCGACACAGGAGAAAAATTCTGGTGGAGATGATAGGACTCGGACAGACTATTGTCCATAGAGCCACCAACATCTAAATAGAGTGGGCAGGCCACCCAGTAGGTGGGCAGAAAAACTGTAGGAAAAGTGACAGCAGGACCAGATCCACCAAGATCTAAATCAGGCCCCTAGTTTCCACGGAGAGAGCATTTATTGTTTTGCTAATACATTTGTCCCTGTTTGATGAATCTTCATGAAATTTTCAAAATGAGTTTGCCACTCACTGCCGGTGCCTTCTGGAAAGATTTGGGGTGATCCATCAAGCAGGGGCTGAGAAAAACGTATGTCTCAAAATGGCTTATCCCAATGCAATTTCTCACAAGGATTTTAGACACACCTAAAGCCCGAACAGCTGAACAGAATTACACCAAATTTATCATAAATCTGGATATTGGTCCAAAAAGAGTCATTTTTGTAACACCACTCAAAGACCCACATAGCCACTTACACACCCAGTCACACCCACCCATCACAACCTCACACCCCCACTTACATATTCACACAACCACTCACACACCCATAAAGCCATTCACATACCCACTCAGATACCAAGAAAACCCCACACTGACCAATCCAATCACACACCCAGTCAAACATCCATACACCTACTCACACACCCTCTTGCACAATCATACAGCTGCTGCTACATGTACTCAGAGACTCAGAGAACCACTAACGCACCCACTACACATTCAGACAGGCACTTACACCCCACACCCCCACTGTAATAAATGTGTTTCACCTACTGGTGAGCAGAGACTACTGGAAACATGGTTACTAAGGAAACGGATAAATGAGTGCCGGAGAAGCAAACAAAAGGGACTACAGTGTGAAACTGAAATGCAGACTGGTGTACATAAATTCATCAGTAGGGTGTGTATATCTTGAGATTGACAATTATTTCCAAAATGAAACATAAATGAAAAGCATTAACAGCAGACTTTTGAATGCTTTCAAGGACTTCTGTGTGGATCCGCGGATCTGCCTCAAATTCACATGGGGCCCTTGCTGAGCGTCATGGTGGATCCACAAAAAACCTACCAAATTAAGCTTTTTTTCAGGAAATATGGAAAGCGTTAAAAATAGTGATCATTTAGGAGTGGTATAAGAAAAATAAAATATGAAAGGAAGTCTGTGGTTTGAGTAAGAGCACATAGGGAAAGGTAGCCATTTTAGGTACTGTTTTACTGAGGGTGGAGGAGGATTTCCATAGTGTTGTTATGAGATTTACGGTGGAAAACAGATGTTAACAGATATTACACTAAAAGTTGTACAACAGAAAAGAGATTTTAAAGGTATGTTAAATAGTTTTTTTTATGAAACAGCATTTTTTTTAAAGTGTAAGTATAAATGAGCTAAAAGAAAATGTGTAGCTTTTGGATACTACCATAAAAGGCAAAATAGAGAGGAGCTTAGATGAGAAAATTATCTAAAAATATTGTGAGCAGCACAGGAGGAAGGGGAATTTCTATACGGAAAATATAGTTATTTTCTTACGCCAGTATGATTCACTGTTAAAAATTAGGATGTAGGTGCTTGATTATAGCATGTAATTTAATAGTATGTAATTTTCACCCTTTCACAAAGTCAAGGAGGTACTTGCACACCCAGGTACACTGCCACAAAGTACTCTTTCACCCATAACTCATATACTCAGACAGCGTCTGACACACTCAGTCACATACCCATAAATCATTCACATATCATTTGCTCACCTATACATCCACTTACAATATAATTCACACAACTATACAGGCACTGTCACACCCATGCACATGCCTTTATAGCCATTCATGTATCCTGCACAGTTAGTTACACGTCCTTGCGTGCCCATACTCTGTCATCTACCCAAGCAGCCACTTACACACATATATAGAAACCCATACAGCCACTCACCCACCAAGCCAGACATTGACAGAGGCACTTACACATACATTAACACACCCACACAACACTTATGTATCCACCACTAATAGAACCACTTGGACACACAGTCACCAACACAGCCAGTTACCAATCGATACGGCCACTTGCTTACCCTTTTCAAAACCCATACAGTTGCTAACACACCCAGTCACACACCATTACAGCTACTTACACATTCAGTGACACACCCACAGAGACACTGATACTCTCACTCACATATCCACTTAACCACTCACACACATAGTCGCCCACCCATACAGCCACTCATGTACCCATTTATACGTCCATACTCAGACACTTACGCAGCTTTTCCATTCTCTTCTATCTTCAGCAGAAGAGATCTTAACTTTGAAATTCTCTTCTTTTCAAGGAATGGAAAAAATACGATGGAGCTTTGCTGCAGAGACTGTCTCCAGAGAGATGTGAAACTGAAATCACTGATTTAGAGTATGGTTTTCAAAATGGCTAGTTGACCAGATTTGTGGTGGCATTGCAGTTGATCTGCGGATCCATAAACAGAATGGAAAACTGAGAAAGACTTTCTGTTTTGCATTTGTAAAAAATTAAATAAGTTATCCTAAGGTAATTTATTAATTGTTTGTTTTAGATTGCATAATCATGTGTGTTAATAACATGTATTTATAACCTTGTAAAAATGTATTTTACTAAATTGAATTATAGGTGAAATTTTAGTACAATTTATAATAATAAAATCTGTGAATTTACAAAAAACAAAGGTCACAGGGATGTTATAGTTAGGTTCAGAAGTTTTACAAACAAAATGATTGAAATTCAGCAGTTATAGTTACCTAAGCTAACTATAAATGACACCCCTGTAATGCACTGCTTATGACCTCATATATTACATCACTCATGACATGGTCAGTGACTTCACTGATGACATCACTGATGACATCTCAAATGACATCAACAAGCAAAATAAACTTCAATATATTTCATAAAATACCAGTCTCATTTTGTAAAAGTAAGAAGACACAGGTGCGAGACACACAGAGCTCACTGTAGCCTTATCAACTATTACACTCACTTATCAAGTGAGAGACAGTTCTTAGTGGATAGTCCTATGTTTTCTAAACCACTACTGTAAACACAAAAATGCCCACCCCTCCTTCATTTTAAAAGGTATTTGCCCCAGGGGAGGTGGTTGTCCCGGGGAAGGGTGTCCATGTGGTCCCCCTCTTTAATGTTTATTGTAGCCCCAGGGAAGTGGTTGTCCCTGGTGCCATGTAGGGCATGCAAGGCCCCCATCTATGTTTTTATTTTATGCCCCTAGAAGGTTATTGGTCCCTGAAGGGTTGTCCGTGAGGCCCCCAATTATTATTAACAAAAAGCACCAGGGAGGTGGTGGTCTCTGGGGCATAAATTAGTCCTTGGATGGGGGCCCCGTAAACCCCGTCCATTTTTATAAATGTCTGCATGCTCCCTGGACCTGACCAACCTGGCTGCTACTTTAAAAACAAGTGCAGGAGACTGGATTCACGGCAATATTTGTGAATATCTACAAATCTCGCTGTGAATTCAAAAAACTGCTTTTTTGCCCAGACGGGGTACCTCTGGGACCCCAGGACCAAAGCTAGGGGTTTAGAGTATACCTACCCTCCCCTCTTTTCTTTTTTGTATTTATTTGGGATTTTGCTGAAGCTGAGTCCTAGTATGGCAGCCAACACTTCCTGGTTGAAGTGTTGACATCCAATCAGAGCTCTGCAGATCTCTGCTTGAGCTCATCATTATTCGCGAAGGCTTCACAATCATAGATGTACAAATGTGGACTTGCTTTATTATCTTGCAACCTACTGAATGGATTTACAACAAATAACTGAACTCATAATCTGTGGTCCTAAAGCTGCCTTTCTACCACATGTGGTGTGATTCTGTCCAGCGGTTCAGGCTGAAGGCGTGTCTAAAGACTCTATGAGAATTTACATTGGAAATTAACTTTTTTGACCCTCCTTTTCCTCGACTGCCGCTTGATGGATCACTCTAAAACTTTCCCTGCACAACTACAATTAGCTGTGCACTGGCACCAAAGATATAGGCAGGTTGAAAAATGCTTTTCCTATAGAAACATGGTCCTAACCTTAACTACCTACTGTCAAAGTTCACAAAGTGTATTTGTGCTGAATCTCTCTCCATATATGACGTGCATTACGTAATGAGGCATAGGAAATAGTAGTACAAGAGATTACATACTGTTTTGACATTTACATCATAAATGGATATTTATGGCTCAGCAGAGATATGAGCATTAAATGGAGGAACAGATTAGAAAACATGTGCTTAGTCTGTTTTCTTTATTTTGCGGTGTTTCATACATTGCAAATGACTAACCATAGGTCTATCTAGTAAACAGACTTAACATTGAATTTGTATAGCATCTGCTGTTGTCTATGTTTGTCCTTATTTAGGTTAATTGCATTTGGTTTGAGGGAGGAGTTTATCACGAAACAAGTCAGCAATAAAGAAATCTTTTTTGATAAAGCATTTTATTTGCTATTCAAACTGGATAAAACAGCATGTTGCCAAGTCATGAAAATATTATGTGTACCTGTATGCTTCCATAACCATGTCTAATAGCACAGACACATATATACACACACATGCACCCTCTCATGTGCACACACACACACCTACATAAACCCCTGACCATCCCTTCCCCTATAACCCTGTGAATTAGCCCTTTCCCAACAATCCATTTGGCAATCAACTTCCAGAGCCCCCTTTGCTTCATATCTGGGGCCCCAGGTCTTGCTGTGTATATGGGACCAAATTCCCTGGTATTTTGTTTGACAAACTCTTTCCTTATTGAGTATTATCTTCCCCTGTGTGCATCTGTCCATGCCCCCTTTCCCTTTTAGAGAGTCGGATGAGCAGCATTTTGTCATTTCTTTGCTAGGTCTCACTTGCAAGTAGGTCTCCAAGTCAAACCAGTAAGCATGCACTCCAGTCACACCTCCAGCCATCCATGATTCCCAGCGGTGCCACGCGAGGGTCCAGTGTAAAATCGTACCTAATACCATCTTCAGGTGGGGAAACATCCTTTACAACGCAACTTTTACCACGCAATGCCTTTACAACGCGGTATTTACAACGAATACCTTTACAACACATTGCGCTGGGGGGCGCTCTAGGATAGGGAATAGATTTAATTTACTATCCAACACCTTCCCTGCTATCCACGGGGACTGGAGTTGGAATAGTAAATTAAACTATTCACTATCCAGCGCCCCAAAGCACTATGCGTTGTAAAGGTATTCGTTGTAAATACCGCGTAGTAAAGGCATGAGTGGTAAAAGCATGCGTTGTAATGTCATACATCCCTTCAGGTGTGTTTATAATGTGCCAAAATTAGGCAGTAACTAGGCATTCCTATAGATTCCAATCTTGTAGAAAGGTAGCCTGTATATTGTTATAGCACCCACATGCATCCGATTGAGCATTGCACATTCGTAGCAGCCTTGGAGAAGGAGTATAGCAGAGAGGGTCAGACGCCTGAGGACCATTCTGCCCTCAGCCCAGTTGTCATCCTCTAAGGCACCAAGAAGTTTTCCCCATATTTCTCAGAGATGCTGGAAAGGATAGGTGTCCTATAGATTTGTGATATGCCTTTCTGTCAGAGTTGTGCCATGGTGACCATGGCCCCTAAAAAGTAGTACTCCTGCAATGCCTGCCTCCCATTAACATATGTGTATGAGGGCATGCCATAGCTGCAAGTACTTGAAAATCCCACTCTTGTGAAGTCATCAGCCAATTCATTGAAGGCTTACATGCAGCTGTTGACCTACACATCACCAATTGTGGAAATATATATAAGGCTCCATTCCTGGAAATCCTTTATGTTGGCCATTACAAGGTGGGGTATCCATGGTCATTCTGCCCTATCAGATGATGTGCTTGACTGCTACCTTTCAGCATTCTAGTGGAGTTCTGGTAATGATGGGCAGCCTATGAAGAGTTGGGAGACCATATATTATGGAGTATAAATCAAGGGGTTGTAGTATAAGTAGTTCAAGGGGAACCACCTTATCCCCTCTATCGCAGATTAGCCAGTTGTTCAGAGGAATGACTTGGGATGCCCAGCAGTAGAATTGTAGGTTGGGCAGCCCCAAACCTCTGTCAATTTTGGCCTCTGTACACCTGAAGGAACAAACCAGACCATTATACACATGGGGGAGTGGTGCAATGGTTGGAAAAGCTTGGGGAAACAGATATTGATAATTCTGGACCGTATATAGGAAATGTGGGAGGGTCACCATGTTAAACAGTGTACCTCCACCAATATTAGTGAGTGCTACCTTGGACCAGTTGCTCAGGTCCCACTAGCTCCCCGCTTGTAATGGGCTCATATTAGGGACCCAGCTCCTGTGCTGGTTGGATGTGACCATCATACGCACATACTTGAAGTGACTAGAGGACCCCGTTAGTTGTGATATGCCAGCATTTTTTAGTGGGCTGTCCACTACTGAAAAGTATATTGACTTCCCCCAGTTCACCCACAGTCAGGAGGCATCACCAAAATCTTTCAGAATTTGGAAACGCTAAAGATAGTGGATTAGGGGCATTGGATAAAGAGAAGATCATGCACATAAAGGGATTTTTAATCCTCAGGACTCTTGTGACTCGAGTGCCTCAGAATCCACAAAAAATATGTTGCATCTAAGCCAAGGACTCAATGATCAAGGCAAAAAAGAGATGGGAGGGGGCACCCCTAGTGCGTGTCACTGCAACTTAAAAGCGGGGACATGGCACCATTCAAACATATGTGAGCCCACAGAGAGGAGTAGAGTGCCCTAAGAAATCTGGGAAAAGCCAGCCAAAACCCATCTTTTCTAAAACTGCTAATACAATGGACCAGTATACTGTGTCAAATGATTTCTTGCAGTCAACTGAGAGCTGGGGAAATCCCTTGCAGACTATTGGTGCCTGGTACTTCCTCGGGGCATAAAGCCACTTTGAAGAAGGCTGACGATGGTGCTAATCTTCTGCATCAGTCATGTTGTGAATACTTTGACTCTTTCGGCCAGATGTAGGTCAGCAAATACCGGTCGGTAACGGACGATTTCGGCCGTTACTGACCGGTATTTGGAAATGGAGATGTAGGGGCCTTAATATTTACAGAATCTGTATATTTACAGAATCGCTAAAGTTGCTGATTCGGTAAAATACCGATTCTGTAAATTTACCGAATCGGTAAATCAATATGTAGGTGGCACTGAAAACAGTGCCACAGGCCCTTACCGATTCGTTATTTACCATGTAATACTATTGCATGGTAAATAACGAATACCTGTGTACATGCACATCTGTGCATGTACACCTGCGCCATGTGGCACACATACATGCCCTAAGGGCATGTATGTGTGTCACATGGCACACAAGACACAAACAGGGGTGCAACAGGTTGTCAAAGTGACACCCTGACCCCCTTGGCAATTCGGTAATTTTACTGATTCTGTAATTACCGAATCGGTATTTGCCATTGAATCCTATGGGCTTCAAGGCCTATAGGAATCAATGACAAATACAGAAGAATCTGTAAATACCGAATCCTACCGATTCGGTATTTTTTTACCGAAAAATTACCTACATTAGATTTACCGATTCATGAATACCGAATCTGTAAAATTCGGTATTTATGACTCGGTAAATCTAATTTACCTACATCGGGCCCTTAGTTTTGTTTCATTGTTAATAAGAGAGATTGGCCTGTAGGAGTTGTAGAGATGTGATCGTGCTCCGAGGCTTGGGAAATACCACATATAAAGGTTATATGGTAGCCTACTGGTTTCACACATCTCTTGATATGCATCTAGGTGGAGTGGGATGAGGAATATTGTTTTACAAATTTAACAAGAATTCCATTAGACCCCTTTGTCTTCCCGGAGGGCACTGCGGAGATGGCTTTTTGTATTCCAGTTTCTGTGAGTGGCAAATCTAATTCCTCTGTGTCAGTGAGCGCGAGCACCTGCACAAGTAAGGTTCCTGGAGAGCATAGAGGTTTGTGTAGTATCTGGCAAAGGTAGGCATGCTTTCAACAGCTTTCTGAAGTATCTGTCCCTGGGTATCCCAGACCATTGGTATAATTCTGGGGTCTGCGCCTTTTTATGCCAGGCAAAATGTTGTCTTCCCATTCGTATGTGCAGTGATGGGAGAGGAGGCAGGGATATCTCGATGTTTCTAACAAGTGAAAATGGAGGGTATCTTTAGTCATAAGTACTGAATGCATTGTGGCTTCCTTGGGGTCCTCAAATCACTATTCGTCTAGGCTTCAGTGTTGTTCCTTAAGGTCCTCTATCTACCATTCCCTTCCCTGCTCCCTACCTCTATAGTAAGTGAGGGCTTTAGCCCTGATGACTGCTTTGAAGGCCGTCATTGGATCACCTAGAATTTGATGAAACCCTCCCTAAGTAGATCTACTAGGTGGAGATCTTGGAGGGTCTAAGGATTCAACCTTCATAATCCCTGATATGCACCTGCCTGGGACCGAAGCGTAATCTCAACATAGGAAGGATCTGAAGGACCTTTAGGGAGGATATGGGTGCTGGTGATGGAACAATTTCAATGGGTGGCATGAAGATATAGTCTATTCTGGACAGTAAGCAATGAGCATTTGAGGAGCATGTGAACTTTTGGAGTGTTCGTGCCATTGCACCAGGTGTGTACGAGCCTGAGGGAGGAGGCCCAGTCTGTTAAATATCTCAGCAGATGGGACAAAGCTGTGGTATGTGTCTAGTACTGGATCTATAAACGCATTGAGGTCTCCACCCACCACTATTATTCCTAAGGGGGCTTCCAGGAGTTCATCGGAGAGGGGTCAAATAGTGGACTCCTGTAGACCCAGGTGGCATGTGCACTAATAAGTGCCCAATGCACCCTTTCCAGTGCACACTGTAGCATTATGTATCCGCCAACTGAATATATGCATACCATGAAGGACATCAAAAAGAAACATTTTTCCTCAGTAGTATGGCCAATCTCCGAGAGCCCCAGACAAAACCACGATGGAGCACTTGGGTGTACCCATATCGACCAAGGAAGTTGCATTGCATCCCTCAAGGTGATACTCCTCCAACATAGGAATGTCAGATGCATTTTTTGCGTAGAGGAGGACCACCACCATTTCATTTTATTGAATAATCAGTACTCGTTCCAGGCTACTGATTACTCAATACATTTAATGAGTGCTTGTCATCTATGATCTGGAAGATGTGTACCATTGTCAATGGGTGTTAACAAAGCAACTGTTAGACTAAACAAAATAAACTCAATATCCCAACATTCCCCGACCCCACACTTACACCTTTGAAGCATCTCTCACCCTGAACAAAACAAAAGTTACAACTAGAAAGAGGACAGAGGTTAAGGAAAGCTAGTCAAATGTTACTAGACAGAACAAGAGAAAGGGAGAGAATGAAAAGGAGGGGTGGGGAGTGCCATGGAAGAACCTGCTACCTTCCCCTTTACAACGCAAGTCGTTTCTGCGACTTGCACTAGATGGCGCACTGGATTGAGGAATAGTATAAATTACTATTCCTACTCCAGTTAGTGCAAGAGCAGGGAATGTGTTGGATTTAAAATCCAACACATTCCCTGTTGATGCACGTCACCTAGCACAAATCGTAGAAACAACGTGCGTTGTAAAGGCACGCGTGGTAACAACGCGGTCATTGTAATGACTGCGTTGGTACCTACCCGTGGGGTAAGAACAGTGTTGTAAACACTATTTCCCTCTGCCTGAATGTGGAGATTCTGCACTCATAGCTTTACTCCTCATAAGTTACCTTTGTGAATTAGGCCCACAATATTTAGTATCTCCATGCTACCAGAGGGTTTGAATGGGGTTAAAAAAAACTCTGATCACTATGTGTTGTATGAAGGGCATAATGATGCAATTTCAAAAGTAGATGAATAGCAGGAAGCTATTAGAAGATGCTACTGAAAAAAGGTATCCATCACATGTCCAGAGTACCTATCAGCATTTCCAGGGAAGCTGCCCCACCGAAGGTAAGGAAACAAGATTTATCTTGCTCTGAACTTTTCAGCTAAGCTTTGTGGTGAAATAATCCAGCCTCCTGGAGACCTGCCCAGCTACATCACGTTACCTTGCCCTACTGGAGGATTTTGAGAAAAAAAACGGGGAAAAGGAGATAGGCATAAGCACTGAATGTAGAGTATAGATTCAGTCTACATCGGAGCTTCTGGCCATCTCCCTTTCTGTGTAACTTCGGGCTCAAAAGAAATGACTATCCTCATGTCTCTACATGGCTGTTACCTCAGATGAACAATGAAAAGTACTTCCTTGTAATACCACATGCCACTTGGTGGTGTCTTGAGGGATACCTCCAATTCTGCAGCCTGGAATTGGTTGATCAGTTGACACAGTCTCTTTGGTTGTCTTGGCATAGTCAAGTCAAAGAGAGCGTTTCTAGGGTGAGTGGTTTGTTAAGCTAGTCTACCAAAAATCAGTTCTTAGGGGATACAATGTAATATCCTGACTAACAGGCTTTAACTGACATGGATTTCTAGGAGCCCTGAATGGACTTCTATGGGTATACTGTACATCTATCTCAAGGTCCAGTTAGGAAATGCTTTTTTCAGAAAGTCTTTGATGTATCTGAAGTGATCTAAATGTTGCAAATTTTGCCTTAGGTGATTTTCAGTACCCTGCAGCTTGTTGCATATGCCATCATCTCTTCTAGTCTACTTGACTACAGAAGTACCATTTAATTTTACTTTCTGGAACAATTTGCCTTCAATTACCCAATTAATTATCTCTGTTGAATGCTGGTTTATTGCTTTGAACTGTGCTTGAAGATGCATGTTTGCTAGAGATAATCCAGTACAAGCAGATCTGGCTTCTTCTCAAAGAACAAGGACGAGGTAGAGAATTGTGATTATAGTAGAAAGCTTGCTTGCCTGAACTATAGATTGGATCAGCAAAGATGCAGCCTTTTCATTTCTGACCCAGTAGCTGTGTAAGAGAATCAGAAATCTAATACCTCCATTGTTTGGCCAATAAGTCCCTCCTTTAAAATTGAAGCATCCAAGGAATGGTTTGCAGCTCCCTTGTTCTCTGAATCACTCTCTTTATAACTGTCCATTTTAAAATGTATAGATCATCGCTTATTAGCACTAGACAAAATGGTGAAGAGATTGTCTGCAGATCCGAGATAGCAGAAGTATATGAATCAGTAGGGCCACTGAGTTCCTCTTGTATCATACTTGTATAACTTTATGTGCTTCTCCAAAAATGTTTGTTTTTGTTTCCTCAATATTTGTAAGGAATCTGCTAAAGATGACTCAATATGTTGCAGTGCTGGATGGTTTGTAATGCTGCCATGTGCAAGTGCCAGCGGTTAGACTTATTGCACACATTCCTCCCATCACCTTTTGTGTGTTTGATGCAGTGTTGGATAGGTAAATATTTTTGTGACTATCTCCTACATTGTAAAGCGTTGGGACATCAATTTTCATGTTAATGACCTGGACACCCCTGGTTACTCATTCATACACTACCCCTAAATGCAAAGTTCAAAGGATGCTTAAAATGTAAACATTCATCAGCCGTCGGCTCCCCTTTGCTTACACACTGAAGCGGTAGGCATGGTAGTCACCCTGAGAACCCTTCCAGACTGTGATTATGATTCAGCTGGTGCAGATTATACAGTGGCTATATTCTGATCTCTAGGTCCCATAATATTTCACAAAACAATTATGGCTGTGGAGGTTTAGTTGGACAATGGGGTTCGGGAAAAAAGCCACTTGGTGTTTCATATTAATTGTGGTGGACAGCAAACACTGAGGCACTCCTGTCGTTGAACTACAATTAACCTTAGGACTCCTCTCTGAAAAGGACGTTCAAATGTGTCTTAAGGGCCAGGCTCAAAGCATACCCACAGAAGTTGTTCAACAAAGGTAAGGAAACCTGATTCATCCCACTCAGAGCTTTTGCCGCACTGGAAAAGGGTTCAAGGGAGCTTTGTGGTGAAGGTATGTGGCCTCCTGGAGCTCTGCCCAGCTATAGCTTCTAGCCTGCCCTACTGTAGGATTTTGAAAACAAAAAAATGATTCAATCTGGTAGTAAATCATTGAACCAGAGTGAGGTGGCAAGCCCATGCCATTGGTGAAGCGACCTCGATGGCTAAGATATCCAGTTGTGTTCTATTTGGAGCTTTTGGCAGACAAAGTAATGGATGCAGTAGGAGCTCAATGACTATGTATCTGACTCTGGGAGACAGTTGTCAGCCTTAGCCTTGGACCATGCCCACTGAATGACGATGGCTTCTATTTTAGAGTTTAAATTTAGATTTTGATAGATGGTGTAGTGTTATTCAGGGTGGGGAAGGACATTAAGTCAGCCATTTCGGGGGGCGTGGCTTGCAGCCGAGGGGAATGGCCGCACACCGAGGCGACTCCTCGACCCTCGCTGACTAACTGCCATTAATCCTGTGCTGGTGCTTCCATACTGCCCAGGGTCGACAGACAACAGATCGCTGCCCTTCTGGGCGCTCCCACCCGGCCCCTGATGCCTGCTGGGTTTTCCTGAGTGTCGGAACTTGATCCCGAAGATCGGCCTGCCCTCGGCCCAAGATGGCGGCCGCAGCCACCCGACGCTTTGCTCTAAATACCGGGGCCGCTCAGACGCCGAGAGACCTTGAATGCCAGCAGACTGCCCTGTTGAGTCTCAAGGGGGCGATTCTACACCATTACCGCCTAACCACGCCTTGCTGGCCCCCTCAGGTGAAGTGCGGCGCAACGAACAATGGCCCCCCCCAGCCGTCCGGCGTCAACGCCTACGCGAGTCCCCGGCTTTGGGCCTACCGCCGGGGACCGCCAAACAACTGCTGGTGACGCTCGACTTTCTCCACTCTGCTACAAAGCGACCGCATATACGGCACCACCAACGGCCCACCTTCCCCCTGCCTGATCGAGTGGCTGAGATACAGGGGGGATTTCTGGGACCCTCGTGAGTCGAGATTACGACGTGACCACCTGTTACCCTGGGCCCCACTCTGGTGCGCTTTACACGGCACTCACCCCTCCACCTGTGTGACGGAGTAACTGTTCTCTGTCCCCACCTTGACTGCTGGAGACGCCTAGAAAACGAGGAGCCCCCACGCTGCGATGACCAATCCTCCCAGGACTATCAGTGCTGCCTAGGTGTGAACTACTTACTACTCTAGGTGCTGCTCGATGGTGAGGCCGACATAACCGGGAGTGGTGTTCCTGACCCCCTCTCTTCGCCTGTGGACTACTGCTTGTCCTTGCCTCCCGAAGCCCTGTGGACTCACGGCCTCTCCCTGGACGAAGATCTCAGATGACACGGGGTACGTTCCCCCCCTACAAGACCGGCGAGGGACACCCCCCTCTCTTCAACTAGTGCGCCCCACAGATCTGTGCCTGTACAAACTCCTGCAAGATCTGCACTTCACGATGGCCTCCGTTTGTCGTGGTGCTCCTGATGCTATTCCCAAAACTGCGACTCCTCTCCGCAGCCGAGGCCCCCCACCCTGGACAATGTCATGGAGGCGATCGCTGGAGTCCGCTCCTCATTGGAGACCCGCATTGACTCAGTGAACATAGAAGTGACGCTGTTGCGCACAGATCTTCGTAAAATGGATACCAAAGTGAAAGATATAGAAACCAAGACCCTAGTACTTGTTGACGATATCTCCACTTTACAACAGCAAGTAACTCAACTCCAGAAATAACAACACCAAATGGAGATGCTCCTTGATGATTACGAAGGGTGCGCAGGGCGCAATAATCTCCGCATTCTGGGTGTTCCGGAGCGTCTTGAGGAGCCTGCCGCTGATCTCTTTGTGGAAAAACTGGTCCTGCAACATCTCCAACCAAAGCAACTCTCCAACTACTTCTCCATAGAAAGGGCACATAGGGTCCCCGGGGGCAGGACGAAACCGGGCGCTCCCCCCGCCCTATCGTTGCCTGTGTATTTCATTTCCGTGACCGGGATGTCATCCTCCAGACGGCACGAGCGGGACCGCCACTACGAATTGACAATGCGCAGATCTCGATCTTCCCGGATTTCACTGTTAAAGTACAGGCTCGTCGATGCAGCATCCTGGAAGTGAAGAAGGCGCTCCGTGCACAGTCCATCAAGTACTCCATGCTGTTTCCCGCGAAACTACGCATTGAATCGGAAGGCAAGACCTAGTTTTTTAATCTCCTGATGAAGTATGGGACTGGCTTGAGGGGTGGCGTCAGTCTGCGACCACCCAAAATCGCCGCAGGAAATCTGCAGATCGCTCTGACGCAGAGGTACAACCTGAAAGTCAGGACCTGTTCACAGACAACACTCAGGGTGAGCAGTGACCCTTAATAGTAAGACTTATCTAGCAATTAGAGCGCTATTCCTCTGGACCGCCTAAACCTGCAACGCCCGTGGTGTTGCTCTCACTTGCCACGAGACTCCCTGCTGGCTTCGTGGATGAGGATCCGCCCTTTCAGTGGTCCATCACAACACTTCCTGCTGGGGCTATCCACGCTAGTCAAGGCCACACCTGACCACCATATCTTGCCTCCACGGGCGTGACCTTATTAATGCCTCGATCCTCCGGATGTTCCTCCAGACCACCGCTATGAACCTAACACTGTATTTCGGTGACCCTCCCCTCTGGATGGTCTTCCGTCTCACAGTCTGCAGCCCATCTTGATTCAAATATATCCTTTTCCTGGTCTTAATAATTGTACATTTTGTTCCGATTGCTGTTTTCAGATGACCTGTGAACGGTATTATTCTTGTGGATTACTCTGGGGTAAGACAGACTGACTCCTCTAGTACTCTTATAATGGAGGTGACTCTCGGCCCACAGGGCGAATTATCGAAGCGGGGGAGGGTGCTATACATTATGCCTAAGGGGGGAGAGAAACGCTACAAACTCTGACCGTCCTTACTCTTTTAGTTGTCACTTACTGTCTATATACACTGGGTAGCGTTTCGAGACACTGTCAATTGCCTGGACTGATGTGGACGGGGCCCCCGGCGTGGGGCCGACCTGGGCCTACTTTGTTAATAATTTCTACTATGTGAATGCTATTACTGATATAAGTTGTTTTTAACCGCACTAGACGATATCATCCTGTCAATAGCTAGTGGGGGCACCCACGGCTCTCCACACACCCCATTAATGTTCGGGAGGACGACAGGCACTCTGCCTAGTTGGGGAGTGGATAGTTTGAAGTCCGCGGGCAGGGGGGCAGGGAGGGGGGTTGAGGGGGGGTGGTAGGGGGGAGGGGTTGGGAGGGACATGGGTTGTTGGGAAATTTGCCAAGAAACTGCTATTGTTTTTGGTTTTGTTTCTGTTTGCACACTGCAGAGAATTTTTGAACATGCAACGTGCTACGCAGCAAAACGCAACCTCATACAACATTCCGTACTCATTGTCAGAAAACACCGGTTCCCTCCTAGGAGAGAGATGGATGGTTGGGACACCTGCTCTAGTGTTGCCATTATCCCTGATCTCTTTTCTGTTTCCACACTACTGTGGTTTCTCAGACACAAGCCTAACTACACAACACTGTGTGTCTTTGCAGAGTGCCCTTTGCTCAACGTCTGGATACACCAGATCTTTCCCATACACCACCATAGGCCTCTCCGGGACCGTCATTTCATACAAGACACACTCGGGGCCCTTAAAACCATTGATCCGTGCACACCTTCCGTTCTTTGAGCCACCATGACACCCCCTTTGAAGACGTCTCTCTCCCTCATGACGTGGAATGTCAACGGCCTAGGCAATAGAATAAAAAGAGGAATAGTCATGCAATATCTTAAACGTCACGCTCCAGACCTCTTTCTCCTCCAGGAAACACACTTGATGGGCAACGCGTGACAAACACTGCACCGGGGAGGCTATAAACTACTCGTACACGCAGGCTTCACTTCCGGATCTAGGGGGACCGGAATCCTGGTTCGGAAGAATGTTGCACTGACGTGTACAAAGACGTGGGCTGACCCCTTAGGTCGTTTTGCTTTTCTAGAGGCCCCCTGGGATGGCAAACCGTTGAATGTTATCTCAGTCTACATCCCTCCAACCTTAGGCACAGCTGCTTTACAGGCCCTACAGCGTATAATGTTAGAATTCCCACAAGGACCCCTACTTATTGGGGGTGATTTCAACATGACAATTTGAATTTGAATTTGAATTTAAAAACATTTGTATAGCGCGCTTATACCACGCGGTTTCTTGGCGCTTTTGGGTTGCGAGGAGACAGCAGGAGCGGAGGGAGTCTAGACCTTGTAGGCTCGGGAGAAGAGCAGAGTTTTAAGACCTTTCCGGAACTCGATGTAAGAGGATGTCGTGCGGAGTTCCGTCGGAAGGGAATTCCAGAACGCAGGAGCGAGAACTGCAAATTTTGTTCCGCCCGCCTTTTTCTTTATGAAACGGGGGGTAGTGAGCAGGGCCTGGTGGGTGGATCGGAGCTCTCTACCTGGCGTATAGGGCTTGATGGCGGAGCAGATGAACTCCGGGGCGGTGCCCATTTTAGCCTGGAAGGTGGTACTGCCAAGCTTGAACAAGGCTCGCTCTTTCACCGGCAGCCAGTGCAGTGCCTGCAATAAGGGAGTAGCTCGATGGAATTTAGGCAGGCCATGAATCAGGCGGGCGGCCTGGTTCTGCACTAGCTGCAGGCGGTGAATGGCGTAGGCTGGGGCGCCGTTGTATATGATGTTGCCATAGTCAAGGCGCGAGAGCACCATAGCCATCACTATGATCTTTAGGGCAGGTAGGGAGAAAAAGCGAGAGATCTTCCTGATGGTTCTAAGGGAAAAGAAGCATGAGGAAACAACCGAATTGACCTGTGAGTGAACGGAAAGTGAAGAGTTGAGGAAAATACCGAGGGTTTTGACCTTGGGGACAGGAAGCGGAGGGACACCAAGTGAAGGAGGCCAGTGGGAAGGGGACCAGGGGCTGCAACCACCTCCAGTCAAGACTAACTCTGTCTTGTCTGGGTTGAGTTTGAGGTGGTTGCAGTTCATCCAATCTTGGATGAACAACATGACGGATTGGACGTTCTGGGAGGATGAGGAAGAGTGGGAGAGGTTAAAGATTAGCTGGAGGTCATCGGCGTAATTAAACACCGGGACCTCAAGCTGCTGTAACATAAAAATAAGGGGGTAGATGTATAAATTAAACAAGAGAGGGGAAAGTGAGGAACCTTGGGGGACTCCACATACAACCTTGCGAGAGGCAGCGGTGAAACCAGCTAGATGGACCGCCTGAGCCCTGTCACTCAGGAAGGACTCAAGCCAGGCGAAGGCCAGGCCCTCAATGCCTGCCGCCCTGACACGGGTGAGGAGGATGGAATGGTCCACCGTGTCAAAAGCGGCGGACAGGTCTAAAAGAATGAGGGCCTGCGGGAGGTTGGTGTCAATGCCCTCGCGTAGGCTGTCCATCACTGAGGTCACCACCTTCTCCGTAGAGTGGAGGGGGCGAAAGCCCGCCTGCCGGGGGGAGAGGCAGTGATTAGTTTCCACATAGGTGCTCAGGGTGCTGGTCACATGGGTTTCTAGAACCTTGCCCAGGTATGGCAGAAGGGAGATGGGACGGTAGTTAGAAGGGGAAGAAGGGTCAGCACCGGGTTTTTTTAGGATGGGGATAACCGCCGCGAATTTGTGAGCAGTGGGGACCACTCCATTGCTGAGTGAGTCGTTCAAAAGTGTGAGGGGAGGGGTAGGGCAGTTTAGGAAGATTTCTCTTAAGATGTGAGCAGGGGCGAAGTCAAGGGGGGAGCCTGACTTTACCTTTTGAAGCAGGGGGAGAAGCGTAGCCTTAGTCAGGGGGGGGATGGAAGTGAGTTTGGAAGTGACAGCAGGTGGGGAGGGGTTGGTGAATGTGAGGGAAGGGGGGGGAATGTTGGATTTGATCTTTGCAACCTTCTCGACGAAAAAATCGTTGAGTGAGTCGCAGAGCGGTTGGGAGGGGGGGATCGAGGCCGTGGCTCTATTAGATGAGGCAAGCTCATGTACTGTAGCAAAGATTTCCTTGGTTTTGGATTCTGCTGCCAGTATCCTATTGGAATAGAACAAGGTCTTGGCATCAAGGATGCCTTGTTTGTATGACTTGAGTACGGAGAGGTAGATGGTTTTTTTGGCGGGGCAGTATTCTCTTCTCCATACGCGCTCTGCTCTGCGTGCGGCCAGTTTCTTCTCCTTGAGGTCAAGAGTGAACCAGCGGTTAGCAGCGTGAGCTCGCTTAACCGCGATCCACCTCAAGGGGGCGAAGTCGTCGCCTGCCTGGGTCAGCCAGCCATCGATAGTGGCCAGTTGGACCGGGGCAGCGAGGCCGGAAAGGTCAGGGCAGGAATTGGCTAGGGATGAGCAGAGGGATGGCATATCTGCCTTACCCCATTTTCTAACCCAGGTGTTCTTGGGAAGGGGAGGTTTGGCCGCTGGGGCTAAGGCAAGGGAGAAGGAGATTAAAAAATGGTCCGACCAGGAGCAGGGGGAAATGGTAGGGGGAGTGGTGGAAATATTCAAGGTCCAAACCTGGTCAAGCGAATGGCCGTGCACGTGGGTTGGGCTGTGAACATGGGGGGTGAAGTTGAGACTGGTCATAAGGTCAGTGAATTCTTTGGATTGGGGGCTTTCGGCAGGATCGTTGGGCCAAAAGTTGAGGTCGCCCAGGACCAACACTGACGAGTTGTTGACGACCAGTGTTGCGAGAATGTCTTGGAGACAGGAGACAAAGGTGGGGGTGGGGTGGGGGGGGCGATAGATGAGAACAGCAGTGAGGGGGGCCGAGTGAGAACTAGCGCGAATTATCAGGCAGTCGACTTCAGGGATGGGGGGACAAGAATGTGTCTGAAAGTGGAGATCAGTATGAGCTATTAAGGCCACTCCTCCGCCTCTTCTACCCTCCGGTCGATCTGCTCGAATGATGGAGTATGAGGGAGGAAGTGCGGCTAAGACATTAGGTAGGGAGTCGGCCTTAAATCAGGTCTCGGTTAAAAACAAGAGATCCGGGTTGTGGATGTCGAGATAGTAGAATAGCTCATACTGATGACTGACTGCTGATCTGGTGTTGAGAAGCGCAGCTGTGATGTTAAAAATCGGCATGTGGGGGGCAGGAAGAGGGAAGAGGGAGGGGGAAACAGTGCAGGGCAAGGGGGAGGAGCTTGAAATGGCGACAGGGGGAGTGGGCGGGGGAGTGGAGAAAAGACTTAGGTTTTGTAACAAATTGGACACATACAGACTAATGGTGCCAGGGATCCAGTGGGAAAGAAGGTCAGGGGAAGAATAAGTCAGCAGTGGGCCATGAGGAGGTGCCCCGTGCCTCGGCCTGCCCCGGACGGGCGCAGACGGGCTGGACTCTGGCGTGACTCCGGCGAGCCTACGGCGCGCCCGCTGCGCTCGTCCGCTGCGCCGACACATGGGGGAGGTTTAAATGGAGGAGCAGCGTGGGGGGAGTGGCGTGGGTGGGGTTGGACGAACCAGCCCAAACCAGGATGGCGGCCACTGCCGCTGGGAGCCTAAGATACTATCAGCTGCCAGCCAGCCCCGCCGAGCCCCTAGGAAGCAAGGTATGAGGTTAGAGGTACCTGTGAATTTTCAGTACAGGTTAGACACAAGATACGATCACAATTTAAAAGTTAAAGCGTGTCGCCGCTTTTAATCAGCGTGACAGCGCACTAAAAACAAAGTACACAAACGCAACCCTCTGCTCCTGCAAGCAAGCCCACTGCCACCGGGCTGCTCGCAATCGCTGGGGAGACGTTAGGATCACTCCTAAATGGAGGAGCAGCGTGGGGGGAGTGGCGTGGGTGGGGTTGGACGAACCAGCCCAAACCAGGATGGCGGCCACTGCCGCTGGGAGCCTAAGATACTATCAGCTGCCAGCCAGCCCCGCCGAGCCCCTAGGAAGCAAGGTATGAGGTTAGAGGTACCTGTGAATTTTCAGTACAGGTTAGACACAAGATACGATCACAATTTAAAAGTTAAAGCATGTCGCCGCTTTTAATCAGCGTGACAGCGCGCTAAAAACAAAGTACACAAACGCAACCCTCTGCTCCTGCAAGCAAGCCCACTGCCACCGGGCTGCTCGCAATCGCTGGAAGACGTTAGGATCACTCCTAAATGGAGGAGCAGCGTGGGGGGAGTGGCGTGGGTGGGGTTGGACGAACCAGCCCAAACCAGGAGGGCGGCCACTGCCGCTGGGAGCCTAAGATACTATCAGCTGCCAGCCAGCCCCGCCGAGCCCCTAGGAAGCAAGGTATGAGGTTAGAGGTACCTGTGAATTTTCAGTACAGGTTAGACACAAGATACGATCACAATTTAAAAGTTAAAGCGTGTCGCCGCTTTTAATCAGCGTGACAGCGCGCTAAAAACAAAGTACACAAACGCAACCCTCTGCTCCTGCAAGCAAGCCCACTGCCACCGGGCTGCTCGCAATCGCTGGGGAGACGTTAGGATCACTCCTAAATGGAGGAGCAGCGTGGGGGGAGTGGCGTGGGTGGGGTTGGACGAACCAGCCCAAACCAGGATGGCGGCCACTGCGAGCCTAAGATACTATCAGCTGCCAGCCAGCCCCGCCGAGCCCCTAGGAAGCAAGGTATGAGGTTAGAGGTACCTGTGAATTTTCAGTACAGGTTAGACACAAGATACGATCACAATTTAAAAGTTAAAGCGTGTCGCCGCTTTTAATCAGCGTGACAGCGCGCTAAAAACAAAGTACACAAACGCAACCCTCTGCTCCTGCAAGCAAGCCCACTGCCACCGGGCTGCTCACAATGAATGATACCCAGGATCAGCACCCCCAGCGCACGTCACACAAGCCGAGCGCTGATCTATCTGAATTCGCGCAGACAATGGGGCTTGAGGACCTATGGCGCTCGTCCCACCCGACTACTTCTTACTTCACACACTACTCCAATGCCCACAACAGCAGCTCTCGCATAGATTATCTGTTCTCCCCTACCACCGATCTGGAGTTTTTTCGCCACCCTGAAGGGCTCCCTAGGGGAATCTCTGACCACTCCCCACTTACTGTGGAATTCACACATTACCGCCAGAGATCTCGCGGCCCCATAATCATAACACCCTGGCTCCTAAAAATCCCTGACATAAAAGATTGCCTGCTTGAGCACACAGAATACTACTTCGCGGAAAATGTAGGCTCTGTGAAATCGGCCATAACTATATGGGAGGCATACAAGGCAGTACTTAAGGGCAAGGCATTAGCTCTCAAAACTGGCTACATTCACAAACAGAGTGAACACCTAATTCAGGTTGAAACAGACCTGACCCACCTGGAATCACTCTATAATGCAAACCCCACAGATGAAACGGCAACTCGCCTCCATGCGAAACAATTAGAACACAAAGCGTTGGCCCTTGAGAGGGCGCAGGCCAAGCTCTTGAAGACCCGCCATCATGTTTACGAACTGGGGGACAGGGCAGGTAAACTGCTGGCATGGCTCGAAAAATGTGAGCAGGGATCTCGATGGATCCCAGAGATGACCACACCAGACCGGTCTACTGTCACGGACCCGGGTGAAATAGCAGAGGCCTTTGCCACCCACCTAGAAGGTGTCTACACAGCCAGAGCACACTATAGCGCCGAAGAGTCTAAATTACTCCTGGCCGAGACGAGACTTCCCACTGTTTCCGAATCTGAAGTGCAGGAATTGGAAGCAGATCTCACAGCAGAGGAGGTTGGCAATGCTTTGTTTGCCGTTCAATCGGGTAAGGCT
Source organism: Lissotriton helveticus (assembly GCF_964261635.1). Taxonomy (NCBI): domain Eukaryota; kingdom Metazoa; phylum Chordata; class Amphibia; order Caudata; family Salamandridae; genus Lissotriton; species Lissotriton helveticus. The sequence continues at coordinate 811,956,916 of NC_136070.1, forward strand.
ATGGGCCCCAACGGTGTCCCTATCGAGTTCCTAAAGGGCATGGCGGGTGAGATCCTCCCACACCTCAAAGCAATGTTCAAAGAGAGCCGAGATGTCGGATGCCTGCCACTAGACCAACGGCTGGCATCAATAGTGGTCATTCGTAAACCTAACAAACCGGCTAATGATTGCGGCTCCTACCGACCAATTTCTCTTATCAACTCCAAAGTGAAAGTCCTAGCGAAACTCCTCGCTACCAGACTTATGACAGTCCTCCCCGCCTTGATCCATGAGGATCAGTCGGGCTTCTTACCAGGCCGTAATACAGCGCTTAACCTCCGACGGGTTCACAACATAATGAGTAGGATACCGCGTCTTCGGGAACACACGGCTATCCTCTACCTCGACGCTACGCTTGCATTTGACTCTATAGAATGGTCATACCTTTTGAAGGTCCTACTCCGATATGGTTTTGGTCCCAAATTCGTTCAGTGGATCCGACTACTATACACTGATCTCTGGGGTCAAGTTTATGTTAATGGACATACATCCAGGCGGTTTCCCTTACACAGAGGTACAAGACAGGGGTGCCCTTTGTCCCCTTTGTTGTTTGCACTTACCCTTGAGCCTCTGGCTCATTGGATCAGAACTGACAACTCCATCCGCGGCCTCCGATGGAATGCCGATACGATCGACAAGATCTCGCTCTACGCAGACGACATCCTCGTCTACGTCTCCTCCCCCAAATCCTCTCTTAACAGTCTACTACACGTCATTACTAACTTTGGCAAATACTCAGGCTTCTCCATCAATTGGTCCAAATCAATACTGTACATACTACAGGGCCCATCTCCTCCCCTCCCACGAGGCTACTCAATTGAAATTGCCCTGGATGGATTCAAATACCTTGGAATCTTTATCACCCCAGACCGCAAAATATTTTACGACCGCAACCTGAAAGGCCCACTTCAAAGACTCCATAACGACATCTCACATTGGAGATCACTCCCTCTCTCTCTCCCAGGCAGAGCGGCCCTATTTAAGATGCTCGCACTCCCCCGATTTTTGTATGCCCTGCAAAATTGTCCATTTCCCATAGCCGACTCCTATTTCAGCACGCTCGAAGGAGACCTCCGCCTCCTCTTATGGGACAGCGGTTCCCCCCGCATTGCTCTCCTCTCACTTACACAGGGGTGGTATGATGGAGGTATTGCCCTGCCAAATGTTCGACTTTACTATTGGGCTACTCAATTGATTGTCACTAACTCATGGGTCTATGGTTCACCCACGAACCCTGCTTTTCACCTAGAGAGGTACCAGACTGGCCGCGGGGGATATCTTGAGGCTCTGTATGGCAAACACTCTCGTACCCGATATATAGGCCCGATGTCCCACACAATAACAATCTGGCACCGTGCGAACAAGCGACTCGGGTGGCTAACACTCTCACATTGTCCACCCCACTTTGGACTTCACATAAGCTGGGCTCCCTCTGTCACTATCAGGGCTTTGATAAGTGGGACACAATTGGCATCTCTACCTTGGGCGACATGCTTCACAAGGGCAAATTACTGACATTCGAAGAGCTCCAGAAGACATATGACTAAGCCCAATCTGAGGCCTTCCGCTATCTCCAAATCAAACATGCTATACTCGCCAGCGTCCCCGACCTCTCTTCTCTTCCACAATCCTCGCCCCTCGAGGACAGACTCCTGTCAGAACCCCTCCAGGCCAAAGCGATATCCTACACCTACCGTAAATTATGCAATAACATGCCCAATACCTTCCAACTTCTACGAGGCAAATGGCAGAATGACATCGGAATCTTGGATGAGGCTGAATGGCAGGCAGCATTGATGTCCCCGCGCGAATCGTCTATCAACCACAGATTTAGACTTATACAGTTGAAGATATTGCACAGAACATACATGTCCGCTCCCCTTCTGGCCAAGATTGGTAGACGCACATCTGACCTCTGTCTTCGTAACTGCGGTCGGATTGGCACCTTCTACCACATTCTATGGGAGTGTCCGGTGATTCAAGACCTGTGGGAGCGCACCATTCGAAAAATGACCGATGCTCTAGGAAAACCCGTCCCTCTGACTCCCAAATGCGAACTCCTCAATGTATGGGACCCCACAGATCTAACTGCAATGGAACAGCAGTGGGCGGCTCTGGGCTTTCTCTTACTAAAATGTGAAATAGCAATGCAATGGGGCTCACCATCTAAACCGCTCTTGATCAGGTGGGTTGCCGCTATGGATGTGTGTATGTTGTCCGAAAAAACGGTCTACAAGATCAGGGGGTGTCCTGGTGTTTGGGATAAGAAATGGGGACAATGGAATATATATAGAGGTGAACTGTGTAATTCCCCCTCAAATGATATGGCACTGGCTAGACCTGGTCCCCCCTCATAATCGTGCTTGTGGTACACTGCTGTAATGTACGTATTCTATGTCAAGACTGTAACTCATGACTGTCTACTAAACACTACCTCTGCTTTTGTTCAATAAAATATTTTTTTTTTTTAAAAGTCAGCCATTTCAAGAGTACTCCAATCATCAAATTTAGAGATGGCAGCCCATCCAGTTACCGACTGTTCATTAAAAGGAGCAGCAAATAATGGTATTTTTTTTCGAGGTACAAAAAATTTGGTGGACAGCTGCCGATGGTTTTTACGCCTGTTCATCAAACTTTCACCCCATTTTTTGTTTTTCAGAAACAAACTCTCAAAGTGGAAATTTGTTTCTGAAAAACTAAACACTCATGAACCTCATACACTGGCAGTTTTCACCCAGGGATTGGGGGTCATTATTGTTTTGTCTCTCCCTTTCTGCCTGGCAATTCCCGGCCGTGATGGACAGAAAAAAAAATCATACCTTCTGCTCTAAATAGAGTGGACTGTGTGATGGCTTTATGAAGACGCCCCTGATTCCATCGGGCCATTGGAGTAAGCTTTCCATCGTTTATCCTCTGATAATATAAAGCTTACAGTCCGCCTTCTCTAAATGAGGGATGTGGATTGAAAATTAGGTATACAGGGTACACCACACTGTTTGCAGCGGAGTATCCTATCCACTAAACTCTATATCAACCCCAAAGTCTTGCCATAAATGTTTTTGAGCGTGATTCACAAAGGTAAACTTAGGCGTTTGGTCTAAACTTGGACCAAACGTCTACGTTTACGACTTTGGGAATTCACAAAGGGAATTTAAGAGTGCTATCTTTATATCCACACTTGGGGTAGACCCACGCAACACCGGAACCGGCACCACCAGCAATTCGCCTGAGACACGGGGGGAGGACTACAGCCCCCAGACTGCTCCACGTGCAGCCGCTGTCATCACCGTGTGCCAGGAGGCGCATAAAGCTCCTCGCAGCTCCCACTTTGCGGACCTGCGCAACACCAGGACCGGCACCACCAGCAACTCGTCTGAGACACAGGGGAAGGACCCCAGCCCCCAGACTGCTCCCTGTGTAGCCGCTGTCATCACCGCATGCCAGGAGGCGCATAAATCTCCTCGCGGCTCCCACAGCGCCGGACGCCCACGGGCCGCCCGGGCAAAGCCTGGGCCAAGGGCAGGCCCATCCTTGCCTGACATTGCTGGGAAGAGGCAGGGCAGCCCCCCCCCCCCCTTTGCTTGCTGTCCAGTGCAGTGTAGGCCTGGAAATCTGGAAAGGTACTATTGTGTGATACTTGCCATTATCTTGCCAACATTGTGGTCACACTTGTCAACTGTCTACTCCCCATTAGAGTTTATCTGTTCAGTTTTTACCAAGACCTATTACTACCTAGCAAGTGATGGGGAAAAGAAAGATCCTGGAGGAGGGGGAGCGGGGGAAGAGAGTGGTAAAACTCATAAAGGGAAGTAGGCCAGGAAGGCACCCAAGCACCCAGCAAGCAATTGTGTCTTAGATCATATAGACGCATGTATAGAGGAATGCAAGGATTTACTAGTGAGGGAACCAAATTTGCATACGATGGACAAATCCCCGACTAGTATAGTACACTCCACCAGGAATAGCCAATAACTGCCCAGTAATCCCCAACATGTTTCTCAAGCCCAAAAAGGTTTCAAAGGAGAGCATGGAAAAGAGCCAAACAAGTCTTGGCAGGGAGTCAACGCCCTTCGCAATTGCTCCTGACCCCCAGGAAACTGGTAGTATCCAGTCCTCAGTGTATGATCCTCTAGTTACCTGTACTAATAGATACGCCATACTGTCCAATCTCCAGGGGGAGAAAAGTGCCCAGGGTATTGCACAGGGCATTGAAGCATCAACAGACAAAGGTGCAGAGCAGGCTACCGATATGGTAAGGAATAACACTCCAGATACACAAGAGGTCATCCGGGTAGTTCATTCGCTCCACACTGAATTAGTGTCCTTGAAGGGCATGATAGAGAATCTAACAACCACGCTTAAGTACCTGACACAAGGAAAGTCTTTTAGCCCTCAATGCTCAACTTGTAGAGGCTATACTTAACAAATGGGGGAGAGAGAGAGCAAGGGGGTGGATTCCTTCTCCCAGGTAATGTAAATAAACAACAAGAATCCACCAAATTGGGAACTGTGTTCCCTACAGTGGAGGGGAGGACAAAATGTGGGGAGCACAAAGTGTTTGTAAAATACCCCTCACACACCAAAAGGACCCTTGGTGTCATGCTTCATCATTGGGGTCTTCGCACCCCTCTACGGGATGCCGCGTGCTACGACCTACGACTACGCGGGAGCACTATCTCGTGTAGACTATGCGTAGTGTGTAAGGGTTCGGTTTGAGTATGTGGTGAGGTATTTAGTGTTAGTGAGTGGTTTATTAAAAAGGTACCTGGCTCGTGGGGTGAATCAGAACTACTTTAATGAGCCCCCGGGCTGGTACTGTTAAAAAAGGTTGCAGGTTGAGGTGATTATGTGATATTAAGCACATCACCTCTTGGGTGCGTCGACATGTTTCGGGGTAAGACCCCTTCTTCAGGACAGGGTGCACCACACCCCACCTTTCTCACGTTTTTCTACGTAAAAAATGATTTTTTACATCAAAGTGAAAGTGTAGTGCTGTAATATGCCTACACAGTTCATATAGTACTTTGCTAATATGCAATAAGCCTGTAATGGAAAAAGGAAAAAGAACAAAAAAAACACATTGTAGTATACCACTTCTTGTTTTGTACATGGTGCAGTGACCTGTAACAAATATGGGTGGTGAGAGGTCACTAGACATGAAATCATGTCATGCTACTGGTGCGGGTAACCCTGTAAAAAAGGGGGAACAAATACATCACAAACACACACATAACATAAAGCACACACTCTAGAATTGTACATTCCTTCTGCCCAGTGGTTGTCCAAATTCCAGGTCAGAATTCGTTGTAGAAGGTGAAAGAAATGAGAATAAAAAGACATACTTGGTGTTCAATAGTACAATGCCTCATGAGCCTCCGAATGTTGGGGGTGAAATTGGGTCCACTGGCCCCTAGAAGTAGTAATAATGGAACTGCATTTAAAGGTACTTACTTCGTATTGGTTTTAAGAGCTTGTTTTGTCTCAGAAACTCTGTTTTTACTCATGGGTTACTGCACTGGTAACGACCTACTGCCGCCGAACGCGGCTCCGCAGTGAATGTGGTAGCGCCTCTTCGGGGTAGTATTTATAGTCATCTCTGGTCTCATTGGCTTTAGTTAATTGGTAATTAGTTCACCGGAAACTCCTAATATGGGTTTTCCGCCTTGGCCCGTTCATCTTGGGCGCTCACTGGTGTCCGATCTATGTGCGCCAGGCACCGTCGCGCTGTTACTATTCGTTCGCGCATGCGCGGGTGAGCTGGGCCACCCCGCATGCGCGAGTGGGAGACATCACTCCTTTGTGTAGAATTCAGCGTTTTTGGTAATTGGTAATTGGTTCAACGGAAACACCTTATATGGGTTTTCGCCTTGGAGAAAAAAGGACCCGTTCATCTTGTGTGCTAACTGGTTTAGGATCAATGTGCGTTGAGCACCGTTGCGCTGTTACTAATCGTTCGCGCATGCGGGGTGGACCCATCACTCCCTAGTGTAGAATTCAGCTTTTGGCTCGCGTAATATTAAGCAATGGTAATGCGACCAATTGAAGTATGAAAATAGTGGTTTTTCATAATTATGATGATATAACACATTAAAAGGTCTTATTTGTAAATGTGTCTTTGTATTCCTGCATCTTCATATCAATGGTGTGGAAAATCCACATAAACATTCAAAATCAAGGGGTGTCTGCGTATTTCCTCGCATTCTTAGTTAGATCAAGATGCTCATGAATGACTGCGGCATCATGTGTAACAGGTTAGTCAATATCAGTCACTCTGGTATCTAGAGGCTCACAGTTGAGAGAACAGGAAAGAAACCCCATCTTCCTAATGGGAAGCTGTGGTTTTTAATCTTAATACTAATTCAAGTAATTTGCCCCCACGGTATGTCATCGTTGAGGCCGTCGATATGTGTCCCGAGGCGGAAAACCCAACGTTGTTTCTTCTGGAACAAGCCGTTTTCTGTTGGTAACTGTTCAATTATTGTCCATTTGATATCGTTGACACAGTGTTCAGATTCCAAGAAATGTCTGGCCATTTTGGTGGTGCTTTTTTTACATCTGACGTTGCTCTTATGCTCATTCATATGTATTTTCACTGCTCTAGTTGTCATCCCTACATATTCCAATGTACAGGGGCATGTAATCATATAGACTACATTTTTGCTGTTGCAGGTCATGAGACTTCTTTGTTCCCACGTGGTGCCATTCTGAAGGTTAGTTGTTTGCTCTTTGAGGTCAGGTGGCAACAGATGCAATCTCCGCACGGGAATTGTCCCTTTATTCCATGCATGGAGGGTGTGTATGATTGGTTCTCTTTTGGACGAGTAAGAACCAACATGTCCTTTAGATTCCTCGCTCGTTTGTGAGCAAATATGGGTTTTTCAAAAGTCAGTTCACCACAGGTCAGGATTCACCAGTTTTTATTTATGATTTTTGTGACCTCATTTGAGTGTGTGTTGTATGTTGTTACGCATACTTGTCTTTTCTGTTTATTGTCTGTTTTCACTCTGTCTTCCAGAAGGGCTTCTCAGTTATTATTCCTAGCTTGTTTCATTGCTGCATCAATAATGCGGTCTGGGTACTGCCTATGTTGAAGCTTGGCTTTGAGATCCTTTGCTTTAGTTTTAAGCTGGATGATGTCGGTACAATTGCGTCTCAGGCGGAGGAATTGACCATATGGTAAGTTAGTTTGTAAATTCCAGGGGTGGAAATTGTCAAATCTTAGTAAGCAGTTTCTGGCAGTTGGTTTGAAGTGAGTAGTTGTCTTAATTGCGCCCCCCTCCGGGTAGATGTTACGGTCAAGAAATACCAGGGACTCATTGGAGACAGAGCTAGTGAATTTAAGAAAAGCATTTTGCATGTTTAGCCAGTTCATGAAGTCAGTTACTGACTGTGGATCCCCTTCCCAGATTACAAGCACATCGTCTATATATCTCCTCCAAATGTGGATCTTGTCTCCGGAGGGATTGAGGATCTTGGTTGTCTCTAAATGGTTGACTTAGAGCCCAGCAATACTTGGGGCAAAAGTACTGCCCATGCTGGTACCGTGGCTTTGAAGATACAAGGTTTGATTGTATCTGAAGAAGTTCTTCGTGAGTGCCAATGAAATACATTCCAGGACCACCCCACGTGGAGTTTGGTACTTCCAAGGGTTACTGAAAAGTACTTCCTCAATGATGCATTGTGTCTCATCATGTGGCAAACTGGTGTACAGGCTCTCGACGTCTAGGCTGAGCAATAATTAGGTTATTGGGTCAAAAGTACGTCCTTCAACAATTGTAGGACTGCTTTCGTATCTTTCAGATATGTATGAGTGGCCTGTACAAGGGGGCGGAGGAAAGCATCAGCAAATTTAGAAAGGGGCTCAAGAATGGAACCGATCCCTGACACTATAGGTCTCCCAGGTGGTTTTTCTTGTTTTTTATGAATCCTGGGCAGTGGCGGCTGGTGACATTTGAAAGTGGTGAGCCGTTAAATTAATTGTGGAGCACACCACGCGAGCGAGCGTAGCGAGCGAGCCCGAACCACCTAAGGAGGGTTCGGGGGGGTTTCCCCCCGAGAAAATTTTGAAAAATTTGAAGGCAAATGGTGCATTTTCAAGACTTTCGGAAGCCACAGTGTTAAACAGAAACAGGCCACTGCCTCCCCTCAAACTACCATCAGTTACATCTTTAACTCTGGATAAATATCTGCTCAATACCTCATTGATAATTTTTTTAATAAACAACTTAAAGGCAAGCCAAGAAAGGAGATTTCTCACAGGTTAACACTCCCACCCTGACATCCATCCATGCCATTACAAGGCCCTAACTTTGGCTGTGGCAAGTCTCCACACATTCATGTCAGTCAGGGATGTTATCATTTTAACAAGCTGCAGATACACACCTGACCAAACTGATCTTAAATCGCTAGAACTGGCAATGCTCTCTCCTAGACTGCAGGCAGGCTATAATTACTTATATCCAGTGGTAGAAATGCATTAAAAGACTACTTGATCTGCCCAACCAGAGAACTCCACAGAATAAAATCTATCTTTACAGAGTGAATATCTTTGAAGCAAAACATTATGAGTAATCGACACCAAGGACCAAATATTTAAAAATGGACTATGGCCCAAAGATTTACTAGCAAACTTTGTAAGCGCCTCAGCATGAATTAGCTAAGTGCACAGAGGGCCAACCTGCAGGAGAAAACATTACAGGGACCATACTGGGAGAACACTGAGGTAACTAATTTTTGAGGAGTTTCTTGCATCATGGCCAAAGTACACATTTTTAGGAGCAAATGGGAGAGAGGTCGGGGATAACATATTTCCAATTCAAATTGCACCAGTGCCCACCTTTCAGGGGTCAACAGTGCAGGGGCCCAACTTTTTTGCAAGCAGACAGAACTAGTGTCATAGTACCTGGCAATAAACTTGCACCTATTTACTTTTGCCTTCCTCCACACCCCTCAGTCATTGGTCAAACAGTCTTCTATTTTGTTCCTGTGTATTTTCCATTTTTTGCCCGTAACCTCAGTATGCTTCTAGAAACCCATCTTATGTACGTAGCCAGAGACCATCCAACTCTTTCAACAGGAACCGCAATGAGGCACAAGCACAACACCTTAAATACCATCCTCAAACTCATCTATCTAGTCTTTTAATACACCCAGCACAGGCCTTGCCACTTGTATTTTGGAGATTAGTAGGCCTTTCTGAGCGCAGTTTAGTTGGAAGAAGGGATGCTACTGTCATTGACAGACAATCACAGCATCTGGGATACAGTTAAACCTACAGCAATATACTCGGCCACATTAATTACAACCCAGACTGCGCCAGCATGGCCCCAAGAGAGGCCTGGCTGTCAGATGCATTAAAGTTTACACATGCCCAGTACCTCCTGAACCAGATCCGAAGCAGGTTATTAGAAAGCTTTTGAAACGTGTCAGAGAATTATTCAGCAGCAGCCGAGGTGGTGGTTTTTCAGTCACCTCATTAAAAATGCTTTAATTTTATCGGTGTATAAAATCACGTATTTATTGTATTCCTCATGTTTCCCTACATTTCTACTAAATAAGAAAAATAATAATAATTAAGAAAAAAGTGGCGGTAAATACAGGGCAAACACTTATTAGCTGAGAATTAGCAGGCACGATTATTTCTTCTTTTGAGGTAAGCACTGTTATGGAAATATACATTATCCCTGTTTTCAGAGATGTCAGTATAAATATTGAAGGCTACATGGTGGAAATCTCTACTAAAATGCTCTCGAGTGCCATGCATATTAAATTTAAAATAAATAGTAGCACAAAATGTAGTCAGTCTAATGCTAACATTTCCAAAGAAAGTAAAACATATGCACGAGGCAAATTGAATAAGGGCAAAACAAGGATGGAAAAACACGTAACAAAAGAGAGATAGAAAAGAGATGGGAAGAAAGGAACAAGGAATGAAGGGTACTCTGTTCAAAAAAATTGCCTCGAACCTTTCTAGAAAGGGTGCAGATTACACAAGGAATGCGCAAAGTGGAGTTTTAATTTAGACAGCCTAGGGAAAATCACTCATGTTGCAATTTAGGAGAAACAGAATAAAAAAAACATGTGTGCTTATACTAAATGCGATTCTGCGACAGTACCAGAAAATAAAGGGTCAGGGCATTTAAAAACACATCTAGTGCAGAGCCAGCTGCCGTCGTCACCCCGTACAACCAGGCCACATAAACACACGGTTTTCTTCTAAACTGTGGAGTGGAGTGGCGTGGCTCACTGGTTAGAGGCGGCAGACCCGGGAGCAGAGGACGGCCTGGGACCAGGGTTCAATTCCCGACGTGGCAGGGTCTTGGACCAGGGTCAACGGACTCGATAATTCTCGCCTCGGTGCCTACTCTAACTAGGGATCACACTCAGCAACTCTGGGCATTAGCTTGCCTCATCTCCACAACGGCCCCCCACATACGCCGGGGATGCCTGGTTTCACCTTGGAGATACCCAGTAAGGACCATCTCACAGGGAAAGCCAGGAGGGGTTCCCCAGTGGTCTACATCGCAGAGATACACCTTCGGGAGTCGATTCTAGCGCTTTAGAAACCCTCAATCAACTGTCTGCTGAAAGACTATTGTGCGAGACCTGTTCATGTTACTAAGACAATACTATTGTCTTAGTAACATGGACACGTCTTGCTTCACTGACTTGAACTGTAGGTTGCAGCAGATGCCAGGAGCCTGTACAACAATGCCAGGAGCCCATACAACTCACTGAGCTATTTTCCCAGTGTGGCTCCAGTTCAGCACACACACTCCACGCAAAATCAAGGGACAAAGGTAACATTGCAGATTTAACATGTGGAGCAATTATACATTCGGCTCTACTCCTGGTTTAGATGATCATGAAGCTTGCATCTAAAGCCCAGGCCAGGCCCCATGATGCTGTGTCTCGGTCACGGGGATGATGATTACTGCTAGCTACCCATGAATGCACAAAAGAATACAGCTTTGTGTGGACCCCAAAAACAACCAACATTCTTTATGACCCTGCTAGTGAGCAACACGCCATGTAACCCACTGGTTACTACGACACTTAGGATTCATTCAGGACTTCTACACCACACAGACACTCTATGCATGGATGCTTGCACGCACCACTTGACTGTAATGTGCAGTGGGCTGTGTTGGATGTTTTCTGGGTATCGTAACACACCTTAGTCATAAATAGTGGAGTGCAATAATAATAAATAAACAGTTAATAACGTATTGCACAAATGCTGACTTTACTTTAGAAACTCTGAAAGTCACTCCCGCCCTTGGAAATAAAATGAAAGGCTCACAGAAAAAGAGTGCTCTCTATTGAAAATGGGCCGCATTCCCAAAAGAACTAACGAACTTGAGCTATCTGCAGATTGTCTTTAAAAACAATATTGCGCGTGCAGCATTTATATCTGTTCTGGCGCAGCAGGCCCGCCATGGCCGCTGGCCTGTGTCTAATATCACAGAGACTAACGCTATTGTGTCAGATAAGAAAGATTTCATTATAAATTCTAGTCGCTGCATTGGCTCAACATCCAGTGAATCTGGCCAAATCACTTAATCTCCCCGTTCCTGCCAAAAATGAATGTGTGCATCTGTAATGTAAGTGGTGCTCGTGTAAAGTCTCCCTGACCCTACAGTCTAATATGCGCTATATAAAAAAGTGCAAAAAAATAGAAAATCAAACAAACAGGCTTTGCTGCTCTTACCCGTTTTACATGAACATATTGCTGCACTCGGGAAAAGTTTGAGAAAATGCATTATAGCTTTAACAATAACTGCCTTGATTATAAATTAGTTTAACTACATGAGATAGTTTCTAGCAAAGAAACAATTGAATCCTGAAGAAACGTTGTTAATTAATGAAGCAAACAGATTTTTTATCATTTACATTGCCTTCAGAAACAATGGAGCATATTGATTTGTCTGAAGATCAATGACATATTCTCGATTTCAGGGCGTAGAAATGCTGTCAGTGTAGAAACAGGCCACCTTTAGGCTGCCTGTCACGCTTTCCAGCTGCCCGCTGTGAATTTCTGTTGGAACAAGGCTAGTTCCGACTCTGCCTCCCAAAGTGTTGACACCTGCTTTGTGCATCAGCACGGGCCCGCTGACAAGCGGTGGACCTCTCTCAAGCCTTGTTCCGACAGAAATTCACAGCGGGCAGCTGGAAAGCATGACAGGCAGCCCTACAGCTTCGAACAACAACCCACATGGGAAAGTACATATTGTTTTAATTTGGCACAATGCTCAAAGCGGACTCACTTGAGAAATACCGTTTGGCACTACGAGACCCAGAAGGCTAGGAGAGTGGCCACGCCCACTCAGGCAGGTCTTGGATTTATCTTGTGCACATGAACTGCGACTTTGACATTAATTGCCTGACAGCCACTGAGGAAGGGAAGAATTTCCTGAAACGCGTTTGGCACTATGGAGGTTTTCGTTTCTGTTGGGAGCCTGTTTGCAAGCTGCTCGAATGAAAATAAAAGTGAATTATTGCACTGCCGGTGGCTTCTCACTTTTTGGGGCTAACTTGTGTTTGGAATGAATGTATGTATATATATATTCACTGAAAAAACCATAGGTTATAGACCATATATAGTTAGGAATTAGCATTTAAAAAACCTTATTTTACTCACACAAAACCAATGAAATTCCATATATAGTTAGTTGTACTAACTATATATCACGCACCCGCAATCCACTGCTGATGATGTCACATATTACATCATTCATGACATGGTCAGTGACATCACTGATGACATCACTGATGACATCTCAAATGACATCACTGATGACATCACTGATGACATCTCAAATGACATCACTGATGACATCATTGATGACATCATACAGTGACTGTATTTTTCTGTAAAGTTAAAATATGTCTTACATATTTAAGAATGAGTGGATGTATAAGTGTCTGGATGAAGGATTTAGTAGGTGCATGACTGACTGTATGAGTGAGTGGTTAAATGTGTCTCACTGAGTGCATGGGTTAGTGACTAAACTGTCTTAATTTGTGCATCATTATGTCTGTTGTTCTGTAAACTGCTGCATGTGTTGATCAGTAGCTATATGAGTAACTATATGGGTTATTGATTGGTTGCCCAAGCATTTGTATGGGAGACTGAGTGTGTGTGTGGGTGGCTGGGAGGTGTATGACTCTGTGCATAGATGTATGGGTTCAAAAGTGCATGTGGAAACAGCTGTATGGGCGGTTGACTGTGTGCATGACTGTATTGGTGAGTGAATGGATATCTCAGTGCTACATGTCAAAGTAAGTACATATGTAAAATACAGTACATGTGAGAGTTGACATATATAAATAACTGTGCATAAGAGCCAGTGAATGTGTGAGTGGCTGTATGGATCATTGTGCTCTTGTATCCAGGATTGTATAAGTGAGTAAATATGTTTTAGTATATGTTTGAATAAGTAAGATGTGTATAACTGTATAGTTGTGAAAATGGAGGTGTGATTGATTCTTTGCATGACTGACTAGGTGTGTAAGTAACTCCATGGATGAGTGACAGTCTGTGAGTGTCTGTTTACACTGAGTGTATCTAAGGTTATATTAGAGTCTGAAGAGGTTCATCGTATTATCACATGAGTGATGTCATCAGTGATGTGATCAGTAATGTCAAATGAGATGTCATCAGTGATGTCATCAGTGATGTCATTTGAGATGTCATCAGTGATGTCATCAGTGATGTCATTTGAGATGTCATCAGTGATGTCATCAGTGATGTCATTTGAGATGTCATCAGTGATGTCATCAGTGATGTCACTGACCATGTCATGAATGATGTAATATGTGACATCATCAGCAGTGGATTGCGGGTGCGTGATATATAGTTAGTACAACTAACTATATATGGAATTTCATTGGTTTTGTGTGAGTAAAATAAGGTTTTTTAAATGCTAATTCCTAACTATATATGGTCTATAACCTATGGTTTTTTCAGTGAATTTTCAAGGTTTTTTAAATGCTAATTCCTAACTATATATGGTTTATAACCTATGGTTTTTTCAGTGAATTTCAATGGTTTTTTAATAGCAAATATCTATAGCTATAAAATGTATTCTTATTTAAATCCAAAAATATATTTTATATGTTTATTAATAATTTTTTTTAAATATTTTTTTTGTTTCGCTCCCGGTCCGCGAACCGGGAAGCTTCCCGTTAGCTCAATTTGATGCCGCGACCCGGTCCGCGAACCGGTAAAAAATCAACTTAGTGACGGTATCGCGTTGCCGCGTAATGCGTCTTATGACGTACTGCGTTAGCGCACCCGGAAGTGCCCCGGGGCGCGGACCGAGGCGCGAAGCTCAGCGACCCGGAAGCTAACCGGGGCGCGTCGCGAAAGCGCGACGTATCGCGTTGCCGCGTAATGCGTCTTGTGACGTACCGCGTTAGCGCACCCGGAAGTGTCCCGGGGCGCGGACCGAGGCGCGAAGCTCAGCGACCCGGAAGCTAACCGGGGCGCGTTCCGCAGCGCGTAACATGAGCGTGAGAGGTCATGTGACTTGTTAATAAAACTTTTCATTGGTTCATTTCAATTTTGGTTTCATAATGATGTAAGGCTAGGTCAGGTGACCTAAAAATAACACTTTTCATTGGTTGAGAAGTATTGTTTTTCCCAAATGATGAAAACCCCTCCTTCTTTCCTCACTCTGACTTTCATCATTGTGAGAGGAAGACCTATTTTGCTTGTTGGAAAATGGCTTCATTGGTTGCTTCAGCTGGTGCACCCCCACCACCACCTCCACCTCCTCATGGGAAGAGAGGACCACCTCCCCAGGTCATTACCAACACTGAGGAGGAAGATGAAGAAATGGATGAGGAGGGAGAAGAACCACAGTTCTTAGAAGAGTTGCCCCGGGTTTCCAGAAAGAAAGCCAGTTTCATCTGGCAGTTTTATTCGATCCCTCCTGGCCAAAAAAAAGTGAATGCGAGGTATGTGACCTGCCGCATATGCAAAGAACAATTGTCCAGAGGGACGGACAAAAAATATAGCTATGGAAACCACACAATGCACAGGCAACTGACAAGGAAGCATCCACTAAATTACAGCCGGGCGGAAATAAGGGATATGCAGGACAATCCAAGACCAACTCCTGTGGCCAGACCAACAATACCGATTTCTCTAACACCAGAAGAGGCACGGGAAACTGTGCCAAATATTCAAGAAAATTTTGGGCACATGATTCACTTATGTATGCACTGTCGTGCATTATTAGCTTGTGGCAACATGAGAATCAATGCTATAAACCTGGCATATGAACACCATGATTGCCCTAACCGCCCCCAGTAATTTTTTTTTGCTCCTGTTGAGCCCTTTTCAACGCCTGTTTTTTGTTGTTCCCCCCCCCAAAAAAAACCAAAAAAATATAAAATTGTTCAAAAAATACAAAAAAAACAAAAAATGTTCAAAAAATAAAAAAAATATATAAAACAACAAAAATATTAAAAAAAAAGTTCTTTTCAGAACTACCTTCCCTTTCAAAAAAAATTGCTAGAATGTTTAGCACTCTGGAAAGCTCTATTTCTTTTGGTTCGCTCCCGGGTTAGCTTCCCGGTACGCGGACCGGGAGCTAACCCAAAAAAATTTTGAAAAAAAAAAAGTGTAAGTATAAGGAAAGTAAACAGAGAGTGATGTTAAAAGAAAGACAGCTATAGGGAGTAAAGAAGAGATACTGTTTAATAGATCTATTTACCGAAGAAAAGACAGAAGAGGGTATAATTGTGAAAAACAAAATAGATAACGAAGTGAAAGAAAAAAAAAGAGAGTATAACATTAACAAAGAAGAGTTTCTTGGAGAATGTGAGTGAATGTTCAAAATAAGATTAAAACATGAGGAATAACAGAGAGAAAAAATAGAAAACAGAAAACAAAAAATAACAGAAAAAGATTAATTGAAACAGCAAAGAAATGTAAGTAACATAGAGCCATATCATCAACATAGGCAATAAAAGTTTTGCAGCTTTTATTGGCAGAAATGTGTCGCTAAAGCTGCTTTTGTGGCAGAAAACTGCCGCTAAAACCACTTTTGCACCAGTTTTCTGCCAATAAAAAGAGCAATAATTGTATTGGCTGTGTTCATAATATTCCCCTTAGTGTGCTTCAACTACACAGAGAAAGCATTATGAACAAGTAGTGATAGAGTGATCAGTCAAAGACACTAAGAGTAATAGAGACGGAGTGAGTGAACAAGAGTGAGGAACTATGAGAAGAGAGGGACTGAGAAAAAGAGTGGAAGGAGTTGAGTAAGTAGGTAATAGAGAAAGGAATGAGGGAAGTAGCAAAGGCAGGAAACTGAGGGTTAAAGAAATGAAGCAGTGGAACTAATAATAGTTAAATGTGATAGAAATGTAACGAAAAGAGTACAAAATATTTACCTTATAATTGTCGTTAAATTACTCACTTTTTGTTTTTATACTTTCAATCTGTGAAAGAGAGAACAAACATTTGAAAAATATTAAAACATGTATTTAAAAATTAGAAAAGACAAGGGAAAAGATTGAAGGACAAACAGTTTTTCAACAACTTTGACACTTACAGAAGCTTCTGCTTCTCCAGGCCCCCTACACAGTCCTAAAGATATACATTTTAAACTAACAGTATCTTGATGCAGATGAAGTGAGGCCTATCTTAAAACATGGTGCATCTTTTGCATTGCTGTTGTTTCAGAAAAGTGTCGCAAGACACTAAAATTTTAAATAATTGCTTCAGGATGCCAATAAGATGTCTACTATCCAGAGGTTTGTTTGAGGTGAGGCCTACTCAGGGTTGCAGATGAGATTTACACTTGTTGAAGAGTACAGAGGAGATAATACATGTGAAGGTCTACCAATGAAGTGAGTCATGTCCACTGCACTCTTCAACAAAGTCCAAACCTCCTATGTTTCCCTGGACAGACCTAAACTTGATCTGCACAATGTGATTTGTAATGATAGGAAACACAGGTGATGTAATTGAAATACGTGCAATTTATTTTGTTCATTTCACAATCACATCACTTGTGTTTCCTTTGCTTAGGTATCTCATTGTGCAGATGTAGTCTAGCATATGAAAGAATACGCAGAAGTGCAGCACTGCATGCAACAACTTTGACACTTACAGAAGCCTCACCTTCTCCATGCCTCCTACACAGTTCTACATATACATCATAAATGCAAACAGTACAGAATTAATTATACATGTTAAATGGTTTATTTTTGCTGTTCTCAGAATGTATCAAAATTCACTAAAAACAGTGACTTGAAGGTATTCATCATATAACAGCGGGGAAAAAAAAACACAATCAAAATGATTGTGTTTAAAAAACCCATACAACATAAGAAATCAAAATTCAGAACTCCTTAAAGTTAACTTACTTTCCATGACGTCCAAGGATGTCCTATGAACAGCTTACACTCTTTTGTGCTGTTATTACTTTCAGCCCGCCACTTTCTGAAAGAAAATCTCCATCGTTTTTAAAAACACGTTACATGCAATAAATGACTTCTTGCTCTCTACCACAATTTTCCACAAGGCCAAATCTGGTCAGAGCCATTTATAACTCTTGGATTTCCTGTAAGCCAATCCCGTCATTTGGCATTTCCGCAACTTTCAGAATTAAAATGTTGAAGATCATTTTCACAATCCTGGAATAGTAATATCTTCCCCTTCTTGCTCAGTCATGTTCTACATTTCCTATGACACTGATACTGCTTACTATGAAGCAGACTTACACTACCTCTATGACTACTACAATTATTTAATTCTCTACATCACTTTTAATCACAAAGCAATGTAAAACAGTAGACAGCATTGCAGACTTACATTCCCTCTACTCCATGTTTTGATTGGCTGCTTCAATTAGCTTATAAAAAGAAACAGTTTTTCTGAACTCATTCAAAGTGCACGTATTTCTCCATGACGTCCAGTGTTATGGTAAAAAGTTATGTCTCTGAACTACACTTATCCTCAAGGCCAAATTGTGTAGGAGCCATTAGAACTTCTTGAAATTCCACAGAGCACATCCCGAGATTATTTCCCTAAAATTTTGGTTTTAAAAACCCCAGGTAAGAGTTTTTAAGGTCATACGGCAATTTTTTTTTGAAAATTAAAACAGAATCATTGCAGAATGACCAGCCATTTCTAGACTTTAAATAAGCTGTGTAATGTCCTGATGTTATTGAAGGGCCGTCATGATATATAATTGCTGCAGTTACAAAAGTCCTTCCTGATATTGACAACTGCGAAGCTACAAAATTTTTAATTAAAGTTGTCAATTTTGTTCCATCAGGCCTACATCGTTGGAACATTAAAATGACATACTGGCCATATGTTCGTATAAATAATGTGGACATCATTTCAGATTTACATTGGCTACACTCCATGTTGTGATCAGCTGCTTTTACTAGCTTATTAAAGGAGACTGATTTACTGTCTGGCAAAGTTAAATATATAAATCTTTCTGAGTCTACACTAGTAGTACTTGATACCATACAGTTCTCGCAGTCATGCTGCCATTGATAAGAAAGCCCAAACAGCTGATCTACATCTACACCTTCAGCATGTAATACATCAAGCATATACATTAAAAACTCCTGACAATCTTGCTGAATATTTTGAGAGAATTGTGTTTGGCCTGAACATCTGTCTAACAGATTTCGAATTTCAGACACACTTTCTATGTTTCTTCTATCAGTGCTACATTTCTCTAACACAGAATTTAACAAACTGCAAAATCTTTGATCAGAATTGACCACAATCTCTTCTTTTACATTTTTTAGAGAAAACAAAACATTAACCACTACATTAGCATAGCAGTTGACACCAGAACTGTTTTCAAACTGAAAACCAACAACATCTTCAACAGAATCCTTTTTGTTTCTGCTTGTAATTTTAGGTTCATTGACTTTTTGTCTTTTTGCTACAACCTCCCCAGTATTGTTCTCATTTCTTCGTTTCCGGCCTACCACACGTTTCTCAAACAAAGGATACTGAGGCAAATGTGGCGCATACTCTCTTCTTAACCTATTGTATTCCTTAACACAATCTAGATCCGCACAAATGTTTGTGACATCACACTCAATCAAGTACAATCCCGATAAAGTTCTAACTCGTGACAATGCCACATATGCCATACCCTCCTTGAACACAGAACTGCCAATATTCACCAATGCACTGTCTACACTTAAACCTTGCGATTTACGAATTGTCACCGCATATGCCAAGCAAACAGGAAACTGCTTACGGCGAACATATAAGTCTTTTACAAGCAAAAATCTAGCAGAACAACGACCAATTAGCTGTACTTCCTCAATGCCATCAAATTTAATTTTTAAAAATTCAATTCCATCTCTATTTCTGTATTTCACAAAATCAACAACATTACCCATTGATCCATTTACCAGACCTCTTTCAACATGTAAATTCCTTCTTAAAATTATACGGCAGTTCAAGCACACATTCAGAGTCTTTTCAAAACCTGCAGTTTTAGATATACTCTTCTCTAATGAATCCAATTTTGTTTTCAGATTCTCAGACAAAATAATTGTTGATCCCATATGCTCTACTCTATCAATAGCTTCCAGTTTCACAATCTCTTGCTTTTCTAAATGCAACATTTTGTTGTTAAATTTGGCACATTCTGCAAGAGTTGGCATCAAACATATTCCAGATTTCTTCTCAGTAATTTTCTGAAAAATATTCTCAGGCACAACATCTTGTTCTGGATATAAATTTGACAGTAATCGTGCATGTAAAGCTTCTTTCCCATGCTCGGTCACTTTTCCAATTCTAACATCTTGTAGAATAGTCTTGTAAACTTCATCCTTCGCCTGACGCATATTTTCATGCAGTTCAGCATAATTGAAGTTTAACCATATATTGACATTGCCAATGCTGCCTAGGCACTTCCTGGTATCTTCATGCGTGAGCATTTTGAACACAGGTTGCCCTTTCACTGGTGTCAGCTGCAGAAGATCTCCGAAAACAATGATGTGTTTGCCACCAAATAACACATCATACTCTGTTTTGAGAACTTCTTGCATCCTCAAATGCACAAAGGCAAGCATGACATTGGAAACCATGCTTACTTCGTCAATGATAAGAAGTTTCATTTTCCTCAAGATTCTTGAAACTTCAAAACAAGCATCTCCAGATAGCTTGTGATATTGTAATTTGTTGTCATGCTCCACTGGCAGCATCAGTAAACGATGTAAAGTAATCCCTTTAATATTATGTGCTGCCAGTCCAGTTGGAGCGGTGACAACACAAGACAGCGATGACTCTGTCCTTTCCTGCAAATAGCATGAAATTGCTTTAATGAGGAAACTTTTTCCAGTTCCCGCTTCTCCACTCACGTACAGTCGGACAGGCTTCAACGACGTACATGAGCACTCTTTCTTATCATGACTTAATCCATGATCAATTTGCATGGTAACTTCGTCATATATTTTCCTCTGCTCAACGTTGAGTTGTCTTTCCAACTCTTCTAAGTTAACCGCATCCTTTTGAGCATGTGCCATGGCTCTTTCCACTTCATTCATAGCAGTGGCAGCTTCATTTTCAATAACAGGTCCTCCTAGTGGATCCTGACTCAATGAAGCAGAACTCTGACTGTCCTGAGAACTGTCTCTGGCAATCTCGGCTGCAATCGTTGCTTCCTGCTCAATTTCCGCATTTAACATTTCTACATATTTAGGAAAAGCAGGACATTCTATGGTCTCCTTGGCGGCATTGAAAGAGTCTTCGTAACAGAGGAAATCTCCAAGCAGTTCCTCTTCTGCACGCCAAGGCTTGAAAAGTTGCAAAAGTGCTAAATAGAAAAACTCCTTTTTTTCAGGAGATTCGCCACTCAATTTTCGATGGTTTACCAAGTGGCATTTTCTTTGCTTGACCAGACATCCCTCACTTCCTATTACAGCATACACTCCTTTCTCAGTATCTTCTTTGATGTTCCTCTTGAATATGTAATTTTGAAGAACCTCATACAGACAAACATTCTCGAGGTGAATGCTTCGATTTGGATAATATGTATCCAACATGTTGGTCTTCAAAATGTCGGTACTGTTTGGCTCCTTTTCCGCCAAATACTCAATTTCCCGCACAGGTTTGAGAACTCGATTACGCGTTGCAGCAAGACCAAGACTCGCCCAAACGATACTCCTGGACTTGGCATAGAGACTTGCTGAAGACAACCGGTCAGAACATTCGTACGCTCCGATTTCTCGATGCGACAACATCTTCAGACTGAAACTGTACAACTTCTTGCTGAGGCTCTTTTCATGGGAAATGTCCTCCCACATATCCTTCAATTCTGTCTTCTCTTTTTTGGTGATGTAAGACGTCACATACCGAGCCACAGCCATACAGTTATCAGCCACAAACTGTATATCCATGTTAGCATTCCACATGGACAAAATCACCGGGTTGTAGTCGTTGATGTACTTGGACTCTTCGTTCCTCTTCAAATTGTAAGTGTTTTTAGGTGATTTCTTCATGACATTGTGTCGCAGCGAAGATATCAAACTGTTTACTCTTCCTTTAGAAATCACCGGTCGTGGAAAGCCGAAACGACATTTAGTGTAGAACTTGTCCTTGTTTCGGAATTTACGACGGCAGTACTTTCCACATCGATGGCTTTGGAAACGCAGAACTTTTTCTCTTAGGCTTTTCTTCTCCTTTGCGTTTGGAACAGCACACGTAGAATACTGTTGGATGAAACTCATCACTGAGTCTTCTGGATCCGTTCCAAATTTAGGTGCATCCTTGATCCACAGCAACATATGTATATGAGGAGCACCTCTTGCTTGGTACTCCTTTCTCCAGAAGAAATCCAACACCTCTCCAAGAGGTGGATTCTTCTTATTCATGATGAAAGACATCATAGCTTCAAATCTATGATTGAAGTACCTACATACATTGACTGGATCCAAAGAGCACAGTTCTCCGGGTGTCTTGAATTCGATGTTATCTACGTTAGCATTTGCCTCTCGTAGAAATTCAAGTAAGTCTTCCCAGCCATACTCGGCACAGCTCAGAGTGAGGTACCATGTGGGAGTACCTAAGTTCCTCAGCATACATTTTAAATCACCATGACGACGGTACCAGTACTCATTAGTACCACGCTGACACGCCATGAGATTAATCAGGTGAGAATCCAAAATACTGTCTTGGACATTGACTTTATCCATAAAGTCACTTGCCGAGATGTTTTGCATGTGTATACCACTTTTCAAGATGTGGTTCACTGCATATGACAGTCCAGACAGATCGCTTTCAAACAGGAGATGAAACAAATAAGGAATGCATTGTCGAAACCTAGCATCTCCTGCATACAATCGCAAAGTCCGGTATTCAGAAGCAGGAATTTGATGAGGTCGCTCATCATATCTTCCTCCCTGACCTGTTGGAAAAAGCTGTGGGAAACACCGAGCTTCCAAACTTTCCTCCCAAACACTAATGGGACTCCCTTTGGCTTGTTTCATTTGAAACAACTCAATAGCATTCCCCATGACTTCCTTGGAATGCAAAGGATGAACACTATAATGTTCATATATTTCTTCACTAGTAGAGGGTTCTACTTTCTCAATTTGACCAGCACACAAATCGCTATCCTCTTCCTCACTTACTTCCTCTTCTGCAACATATACATTCTTATAGTATTTATTATTTTTTTTCAAATACAATGTTGCCTTTTTAACTTTCCTAACATCTACTAAATCTTGCCATATTTTCTTATTCTTTGTCGGAACCCCATTAACTAAGATAACCAGAGGTTCCTCTTCCACTTTTTCTACTCCAATTGTGTTAATGTTTTTCTTCAAATCTAGAGGCAAATAAACAACTCTTCCCTTTAATCCTCTCTGTAAATCTGATGGAGGCAATGTCCCTGTCTTTGGCTCCATTCTTACAATAGCCTGAAAGGGATGGATACTTTGAATCAAAATAGATTCATAAGTATTTAAATCCTTCAATTCAGAAGGAATCTCAACCAATTCCAGATTATTATGAACTGCTCTAGCAGGCATCTGGTTTTGATTTAATTTGCAACAACAATAACTACACACACGTTGATCCAATCCCAAATCAAAACAATTTTCTACCATCAAGTATGTTGCGAAATCCTTCCATTCACTATTATTTTCCCTTTCACTTTTTGCATATAAATCCACTAACTTAGTCTGATTTTTATAATAAGTGTGTCGACAACACACACAAGTGAAATTAGGCCTCTCACTTGATTTCACCTCAAACGTCGCAATTTCCCTCTGGAAATTATCTGTACTGGAAACCTGTACACTATCTTCCACATGACCCTCTTCTTCTTGCTCAATTTCAACATTCTCCTCTTTACTTCCAAAGTAACAAAACTCAATTTCTTCACATATATTCTTCACATCTATTTCAGAACCATGCAAAAGAGCAGCGCATAATTGTTTAAGCATAATTGCTGGACTCTTAGCATAATACAACATTCTAACTAATTTCCTCACTTTATTATGATGCACTGCTAGCATCCTGAAATGATGAAAAACACTCTGGCATACTCTCCTGGAAAGACAAGCCAGTGAATGACCATGCAAACCTGTCACTTCTCTCACTCTGCAAGGATCTAATTCTTGCAACAACCTTATTTTCTGCTTCAAACTTTTCTTATTAAATGACCGTACAAAATCACAAAGCAAATTGATGGAATCCTGTCGCACACTGCAAATACTACTACACTTCCAGGTGTACACAGGACCCTTAGCACGTCTTCCTAAAACCTCATTACCTAACACCTCTTCTGCCTCTGTTGTCAAAAGTTTTTCTTTTTCAACTGGACAACCATCTTTCACTTCATAAGCACGACAACTGGTGTCAACTGCATGCACCAAATCATTATCCTGGAAATAACTCTCCTCATTAAAAAATGCCTCACAGCTTGAACTATGCATCCATTCTCCAGAAAAAACTTCACAAAAATTACTACGATTAACTATTCTCTTCCATCTACTATTTCTTTTGAAATCATAAATTGCCTTGTTTAGCTTCCTAATTCTATTGATTATCAAAATAAATAACTTACGTTTAATTTCAAATGCCTGATCAATAACTTTCTCAACTTTTTTTTTTCTCTTATAAAAAACCAGTTTCTGTTGACCTTTCTTAATATTTTTTAACAAATTGCCAATTATCCTGTTGCGGAACATTCGTTTACGAATCTCCCTAAACTGTTGTTTCCTTCTACTATCATGCACAGAGTTATCTCTTGCTCTAGCAGTAACATTTTTGATTGGCCTTTCCTTTCCATTTGAATTCCTTCTCGTTTTATGGACTGAAACATTTTCTGTAGTAATATTTTTTTTACTACACATATTTCTTATGAAATATTTTGTGCTCTTACCCGGTGCTTTCTTCGTGACTTGACAAATCTTTTTGTTAGAGGACTGCTGCTTATTTTGTTTCACCTGCTGTCTTTGACATTTTGCAGCCTTTCTCTGTCTTTCTATTGTTGGCATGGTGAAATCTTGAAATGATCTGCAGTTGAATCTGTGGTAAAATATAATAAAAAATGTTATTAACCATTATTACCAAACAGTAAACCAATAACAGTGATCAAAAACTTAACACACTACTTGACATTTTAAATAGAAGATTTTTCAGTCCTTGCAAATTTACAATACAGAAATAGCAGAAAAGAAATGACATTTATATTTATGTTACCTGTGCTATTTTATATGTGAATCTGATCTAATTTTATGAGCATATTTTAATATTTTATTGAAGACACTACACATAACCTGCTTTTGAAGGTGTCTTTATTTTTAAATTAAACGGTTTACCTTTTTACTTTTTATTAATTATACATTTTAAAAATAAATGTTTATATTTCCATAGGCTCAAGCAGGTCAGCTTCCCATCCTATGTCATATAATTCGGACAAATCTGCATCCTCATCACGCTCTTCTTCATCCTCAGGATTTAAATCATCCAAGGGATCAACATCCACTGATGTTTCAATTACAAGTTCAATGATGAGGTCAAAATCAACTGATTGCAGATTGTCGCTCATGTTGAGGTTGTCTTTATCTTTAAAGAAAGATAACAACAATGAGATGTTGCAGAGTAAGAGACAAATCTCAGAGATTATAATAGTAAAATTGTTTAACAAGAGTAATATTTTGCAGCTATTATTTAGCCATGTCCATCAATGCTGAGCAGGTGAAGACTATGTCTAAATTTTCAGTGAACAGGACTCATCTCTTCTTAACCTTGGATAAGCCTCACCGACTCTGTGTGTCCTGCACATACTTAAATGTAAAGGGGCAGATTTATGTTAAATGGCACATCCCCAGGCATGCACCAGTTAACGTGCACCACTACTCTGCCACCCATGGTGTGCCGTATTTACAATCAGATAGGAGAAAGCTTCGTCAAAACCCTGCGCCTGCTTTAAGCTGCTTTTTCATTTGTTGCCTTTTTAGACCCTTTAAAGAGTTCTGTGTAAGAGAGGTAACATTCAGGAGTACTTCCGGCTGGAGGTCTTCTTGGTAAGGATTGAGTGAAGAGTGATTTTATTTGGTTAGTTTTTCATAATTTCTAGACACATTAGTATGGTTTTAGGTTTCCTATTGTGTTTATTCATAAGTGGTGATGGTAGTATTGACACGTTATTTGGTTTGAGAAGGTCACACTATTTATTTGGTGCTATTAGTGTTGCTTTAATGCGTGGGCACTTCTGATACACCTGGAATTTTCTTGGGATAAGTAGACGGATAAGTTTTTATAAGGAGTATTTAGTAAATCTTTGTGATTATGTATATATTGATGTTTTAGATTTATGTGCAACTTCTGGTCCTGAAGATGGTCCTATGGATTTTGATAACCAACGGGGACCGAAACGTCGACGCTTGACATCTTTCTGCCTACTGATGTATCATTTATTTGGTTGTTTAGCTTGTTAAATATGCAAAACAAGTGTTAGATCATGGTATTGTTTTTCCATGTTATCAGCAGAAGGTGTTTAATACTACTGGTTTAGTAACCATACAATTTGTGTAGTATTTTTGTTGCCATATCATTTACCAATAAGAAGTAACTTTATAAGTAAAAATAAAAGACAGTTTAATTCTGTTCTCTCCTTGTTTGCATACTATTAAGGCCCGCTGCGGCGGCAAGTTATTGATTTATAACTTCAATGATGAATGAATCCTAACAGGACATTTTCTTTGTATCCTGCTTTAAGCAGGCATAGGTCTTGATGCAACATTGTGGAGATGGGGCACCCCTGAGCCTTGCTTGAGCTGCATCGCACTTGCGATACAACTCCAGCAATCACTACCTTTACAGCACAGATACGTCACGCATCTGTGCCATTTTTGCCCCATGATGCCCCGCATTCTAAATGCAGCACACCATGGGTGGCGGAACAGCGGCGCAGGATGACTGACACATCCCTGGTGATGCACCAGTCGGTGCACAGACATAATATCGACTCCAAAATATCGACTGGAAAGAATATCGAGTTTTAAATATCGTTTGGAGAAAATATCGACTAGACAGAATATCGACAGTCAAAATATCGTTTTTAAGGTAAGTAAAGTAATATCGACTGTAAATAATATAGACAGTGAAAATATCCAAGTATATAATCTAGATAGTAAAAAATATAGTTTTTTCAATAATATTTAATTATTTATAGTGTTTTTATGTTATAATATATGTGAAAAGTGTCATTTTTTTTAATAATTATTTTTAATTAATAATTTTTTTTAATTATTGTGTAATTTTATTCTGTAGCGGGTTGTGGGTTTATAGGGGAATAGGGTGGGAAGTAATTTAATTATAGTAAATTAAATATGTAAATTTATTAATTGGTAGTAATAATTAATTAATTGGTAATTAAATAATATATGTTAATTATTTACAATTTAATTGGTAATTAATTTAATTTAATTGATTAATTGCTAATTATGTTAAATTAAAGGGGTATTTTTAGGGTTCAGGGTCAGTTTTCAGTTTTTGGGCAAAGGGGTATTTTTAGGGTTCAGGGTCAGTTTTCAGTTTTTGGGTAAAGGGGTATTTTTAGAGTTCAGGGTCAGTTTTCAGTTTTTGGGCAAAGGGGTATTTTTAGGGTTCAGGGTCAGTTTTCAGTTTTTGGGTAAAGGGGTATTTTTAGGGTTCAGGGTCAGTTTTCAGTTTTTGGGTAAAGGGGTATTTTTAGGGTTCAGGGTCAGTTTTCAGTTTTTGGGTAAAGGGGTATTTTTAGGGTTCAGGGTCAGTTTTCAGTTTTTGGGTAAAGGGGTATTTTTAGGGTTCAGGGTCAGTTTTTGGGTAAAGGGGTATTTTTAGGGTTCAGGGTCAGTTTTCAGTTTTTGGGCAAAGGGGTATTTTTAGGGTTCAGGGTCAGTTTTCAGTTTTTGGGTAAAGGGGTATTTTTAGGGTTCAGGGTCAGTTTTCAGTTTTTGGGTAAAGGGGTATTTTTAGGGTTCAGGGTCAGTTTTCAGTTTTTGGGTAAAGGGGTATTTTTAGGGTTCAGGGTCAGTTTGGGGTTTTTGGGGTACATATACAATATTGCCTATTATTTAATTAAATTTTGTTACTATATATATATGTTTTAAGAAATATGATGAAAAAAAAATATTTTTTTACTTTCATTAATTATTTAATTATTAAAAGTTATTTTAAGTATTGTTAATTATATTTTAGTAATTAATTTTTTATATTAATGTAATTAAACATTGTTTTTAGTAAAGTCGATATTTTTAACAACGATATTTTTGTAAACGATATTTTGTACTCGATATTTTTGTACTTACCTGTTTGTAGATAGAAACTCGATATTTTGTACTCGATATTTTCTCAACGATATTTTGGGTAGTCGATATTCTTTCAGTCGATATTCTTTCAGTGATCCGCACCAGTCATCATAAATCTATCCCTAAGCTTCTTATCTTGTTACAGATGAACCGCCATATGTAGCATGAAACTATTTTGCATTTCCTAAATAGCGAATTTTAAGGAATAAATAGCAATTCTTTACCATTCCTAATTTGCAATGAGCAAATTGCTAATTGCAAGTTACCCATTCATTTCCATGGGCTAGGAGGCTCATAGGAATGAAGGTTTAATTTGCGATTAGCAATTTGCTCATCACAAATTAGGAATTTTTCCAAGGGTGCAGGGGTGTCTCAAGAACACCCTGCTGCACCCCTGAAAAAGAAATTTGGGGGCATATGGCACACATACATGCCCTAAGGGCATGTGTTGGCGTCATATGGCACCTTTTGTTTTTTTGAAAAAAAGCTTTTTGAAAAGAATTCACAAATTACCACCAATTTACCACAATAGTTTCCAAATCCTTAATGTCATTTTTTACATATTTTTTGTTTGATACATTGCATTTAAGTAGTCACAAAATTTGCAAATCCTTCAGTGCAATTGCA
This sequence comes from Lissotriton helveticus, assembly GCF_964261635.1. NCBI lineage: Eukaryota > Metazoa > Chordata > Amphibia > Caudata > Salamandridae > Lissotriton > Lissotriton helveticus. Next base: position 811,985,386 of record NC_136070.1, read on the forward strand.
AAATAAGGAATAGCAAATTTTGCTACTCCTTATTTTGCATCAAACTTGTTTGATACATACCATTTGTCTAATTAACATTCGCAAAGGCCGAAATTCGTAGAATTTTGATCTTTGCGAATGCTAATTAGCTTGATACATATGGCCCCAAGTGAGGCCTGTCTTGCGACATGGTGCATCTTTTGCATCACTGCTGCATCGGTTTCATGTGGTACGTTTTTTTTACACCATGACATATCTGCCTAAATGCATCAATTTGGAATGTTGTCGCCTCATAGCAAATCTTTTGCACCGCCGCTGCATCATAAAAGTGACGCACAGTGGCGCAAAAGAGGCATACACCTATCATAAATCTGTCTCTACCATTTTAAATGATTAATTCAGGATGACGATAAGGTGTGGCCTATCCAGAGGTTTGTTTAAGGTGAGGCCTACTCAGGATTGCAGATTAAAGTTACGCTTGATGAAGAATACAGAGGACATAATACATGTAAAGCTCTACCAATGAAGTAAGTGATGTCCACTTCATTGCGCCAGTCATCATAAATGTATCCCTAAGCTTCTTATCTTGTTACAGATGAACCACCATATGTACCATCAAACTATTTTGCATTTCCTAAATAGCAAATTTTAAGGAATAAATAGCAATTCTTTACCATTCCTAATTTGCAATGAGCAAATTGCTAATTGCAAATTAGCACCGCCGCTGCATCATAAAAGTGACGCACAGTGGCACAAAAGAGGCATACACCTATCATAAATCTGTCCCTAGCATTTTAAATGATTAATCCAGGATGACGATAAGGTGTGGCCTATCCAGAGGTTTGTTTAAGGTGAGGCCCACTCAGGATTGCAGATTAAAGTTACGCTTGATGAAGAATACAGAGGAGATAATACATGTAAAGGCCTACCAATGAAGTGAGTAATGTCCACTTTATTGCGCCAGTCATCATAAATGTATCCCTAAGCTTCTTATCTTGTTACAGATGAACCACCATATGTACCATCAAACTATTTTGCATTTCCTAAATAGCAAATTTTAAGGAATAAATAGCAATTCTTTACCATTCCTAATTTGCAATGAGCAAATTGCTAATTGCAAGTTACCCATTCATTTCCATGGGCTAGGAGGCTCATAGGAATGAAGGTTGCAATTTGCGATTAGCAATTAGCTCATCACAAAATAGGAAATTTTTCAAGCGTGCAGGCGTATCTCATGAACACCCTGTTACACCCCTGAAAAAGAAATTTGGGGGCATATGGCACACATACATGCCCTAAGGACATGTATAGGCGTCATATGGCACCTTTTGTTTTTTGGAAAAAAATGCTTTTTGAAAAGAATTCGCAAATTACCACAAACTAGAAGTTGGTGGTAGTTTCCAAATCCTTAATATCATTTTTTACATATTTTTTGTTTGATACATTGCATTTAAGGAATCGCAAAATTTGCAAATCCTTCAGTGCAATCGCAAAATAAGGAATAGCAAATTTTGAATTAAGGACATTTTAAGTAATTTCCACATGTGCAGTGTTTTCAAATTATGATTTGAAAATCGTTTTTGGGGAAAAGTAATGGTTAAAAATTTATGACAAGGACATAATGGTGTAGGCTTCTCTATAAGGCATTTCAGTGTCTCTGATGTCATTTTTCCCATATTACATTATAAGACCTTTCCCCATAGAGCACATTCCTTGTAAATATGCTCCCACCTGTGCATGGTGAATTTAGATTTTGACTGTTTGAGTCACATAGCCATGTTAAAAGTCACCCCAAAAAATTGCAAACGCTTTAAAAAAACACATTCATGTGTCTTAAGGACATTTTAAGTCATTTCCCCGTGGACAGTGTTTTGTAAGTGGCACAAAAGAGGCATACACCTATCATAAATCTGTCCCTAGCATTTTAAATGATTAATTCAGGATGACGATAAGGTGTGGCCTATCCAGAGGTTTGTTTAAGGTGAGGCCTACTCAGGATTGCAGATTAAAGTTACGCTTGATGAAGAATACAGAGGACATAATACATGTAAAGCTCTACCAATGAAGTAAGTGATGTCCACTTCATTGCGCCAGTCATCATAAATGTATCCCTAAGCTTCTTATCTTGTTAGACATTAACCGCCATATGTATCATATAACTATTTTGCATTTCCAAAATAGCGAATTTTAAGGAATAAATAGCGATTCTTTACCATTCCTAATTTGCGATGAGCAAATTGCTAATTGCAAATTACCCATTCATTTCCATGGAGCAGGAGGCCCATAGGAATGAAGGTGCAATTTGCGATTAGCAATTAGCTCATCGCAAATTAGGAATTTTTCCAAAGGTGCAGGGGTGTCTCAAGAACACCCTGCTGCACCCCTGAAAACGAAATATGTGGGCATATGGCGCACATAAATTTTAACAACATTCCTTTACCTCAAAAACGATTTTCAATTCATAATTTGAAAACACTGCCCACAGGGAAATTACTTAAAATGTCCTTAAGACACATGAAAGTGTTTTTTTATTGCCTTTCCAGCATGGTTGGGTCACTTTTAACATGGCTATGTAACACAAACATTTAAAATCTAAATTTCCCATGCACAGGTCGGAGCATATTTACAAGCAACTTGCGCCACAGAGAAAGGTCTTACATTAAAATGGGAAAAATAACATCAGGGACAGTCAATTGCCGTATAAAGAAGCATACACCATTATGTCCTTGTCATGAATTTAAAAACAATTCCTTTTCCCCAAAAACGATTTTCAAATCATAATTTCAAAACACTGCACATGGGAAAATTACTTAAAATGTCCTTAAGACACATAAAAGCGTTTTTTGATTGCCTTTGCAGCATGTTTGTATCACTTTTAACATGGCTATGTAACACAAACATTCAAAATCTAAATTTTCCATGCACATGTGGGATCATATTTACAAGCAATTTGCGCCACATAATTCATAATTTTCTCCTTAAAGCACACTATTCTCTATCTAAATTAAAGAAATATTTTCTCACCTTAGCAAATACTTTGAGTTTGAAAACAGTCTCAGAAACACACCAATTTGTCTTCAGCAGAGCAAAAGGTATGCACTCCAGAGTCTGCAGCTATCAAAAGCACAGAAATGCTGTAAATCTTCACACATATCTCTCATGTCACCCAATCAAAACTCTTCCCTCACTTTTTTTCAAATGAAAACCCTTCCCCCCTCTGCCATTTCATGCCTTTTCTGCATGGCAACCACCTCATTGGAAGACTTCTGGTGTTTGCAAGTTCACACAACTTTGTTGCAATTGAACTCTGAACTCTCAGTTCACCTGCATATCCAGTGCATTCTTTCATTTAATGATTTTTTATTGACCATTCAAAATACATCTTTCAAAGAACACATCCGTGCACCCTAACTTTCTGTTTTCAGCAATCAAAATCCACCAATCACTGTTACTGCTTCATGAACACAGAAACTCCACATTTTTTTTCATTTTAAACTCTCATTTTTTCAACTGCCATTTCATTGCCACACTTCATCTGACTGCAGGAGAACCTTCTCTCACCATGTTTTCTGTCTGGATTGTTGGACATAGTTATATTCACTGGGCTCAAAGGTACGTTGAAAACAGGAAATTACCTAACCTCAATTTACAAGATGTGGAAATTAAGTGGTTTGGCCACAGAGGATTAAAATGTCACCAATTGATACCATTGGTGAAAACCTTTATGCATTTGCCCAAACCTGACCTGTTAATTGTGCACTGTGGAGGTAATGACTTGGGCACTTTGACTGGGGTAGGTCTGGAAATGCTTTTAAAGGACACCTTTGAGCAATTGATGGCACTTTTTCCTCAGACTGCCTTGGTATATTCAAATATATGCTAAAGACAGAAATGGAGGTGGTCAAACCAATTTTGTCCACAAATTGAGAAGTCGAGGAAGCATGTAAACAAATCTGTTTCAGCTTACATGAGAGACCATGGAATGGGCTCCCTGTACAACAATAACTTGCGTTACTACATGCAAGATATTTACAGAGGAGATGGAGTTCACTTCTCAGATGAGGGCAACAGAGTTTTCACTCTGAATTTAAGAATGTGCATTGGTACCTACTTATAAGTACCTAAATGTACCATAAACCCAAAAGCTCTTCTCAGAGCTACCCTACATCTAATCACTCACAATTATTATTTTACTCTAACATTTTTCACTAATTTTCAACAAAGTACGCTCCCCGGGGCGCTACCCGGTACGCGAACCGGGAGCTAACCTCGCGAAATTTAAAAAAAAAATGGTTTTTTTCCGCACATATAAGCCTCCTCAGCCACCCTCACAAAACCTAGGGTGTCAAGATAAGTCTACCGTGCCCCCTTCTACCCATTCTGAACATTATTTGCCCTCCATTTTGTATCTTAATTCGACCGAAACACAAAATGGTGGACTCCCGTAACGCTTAAGGTTCGCGTACCGGGGCGCTCACCGGTTCGCGTACCGGGTCGCTCCCTGGGAAGCGCACCATCAAAAAAGGTGGGAAAGTAGTTCACAGAAAAGCCACTGGAGACAATTTCACCAAATATAGATTAGCTCATACTACATACCAATCCCTACCATTTTCACAAATTTGATTGGAATTCCATTTAGTCATTTAGCCTGTAGACCTCTCTAAATACCCTGAGGTAAATTACTTCACAAAACACATCTGAAGTGTTGGAATTGACAACCAATGAAAATGTTACTTTCATTTTCTACTTTTTTTACCTGACATTTCATTGGTTATATACCTGAATATATATAAAGGAAGAGAAGAAAACACAGCCATTTTGACTACTACTTCTTGCTGTACATTTCAATAGTATTTTCACTAATTCCTTCAACTTCTTTCTAAAGGTAAGTTTTTATTTTTAAAACTGAAGTATATTGTGCACTATAAGTTAATATGGTAAACTTTTTCTGATAGATATATACTATCCCTCTGTAGTAGTTATAGATTTAGAGAGACTTCTCTGTTATAGTTATGGATGGAGTTAGGCTTCTCTTGTATAATTATGAATTTACTTACGTTAAATCACATACACTTTTTTAAATTCCTACTTCCACTCTGATACTATACACTGCCCAAAGATAAATTCACTGATAAAAAATGCCTATCTAAAATTATTCCCAACATTGCCCTATCTCTACTAATATATATTTTTTTAATCCAAATTTCAGGAAAAATGGAAGGCGAAAACCAAGTTTCTTTTGAAATGGACCTGCAAGAGAGCAGCCAAGAATTGATTGATACAATTGATCAAATTGACATTGAATTTTTCGATGAAACTTGGGACAATGAACTACTGCAATGTGTACAAGCAGTAGACATTTTACACCCTCAGAGACTACAATGTATATTCCATGATAATTATGAAATTTCTGACAATGAAATGTTAGAAAGTTTAATAAATTATGAAACACAATCACAATAAAAAAAAATGCTTAAAAAATAAAGAAAATAAAAAATAATCAACAAAACCAACAATCAATTAACATACTGCATTTGAAAAGTCTCTCATTCTTTTTTCATTGTAGTACGCTGCCCAGAACGCTTCCCGGTTCGCGTACCGGGCGCTACCCACGCAAAAAAAACAAAAAAAAATATTATTTTTTTTGCCCCGCGGGGCCCTTTTAAAGCCTCCACATTAAACCTAGGGGGTCAGGGAGGATCTACTATGCCCCCTTATGGTCATTTCCCCCTTTGTTTTGGCCTCCTCTTGTCTCTCAATCCTACCGAGAGACAAGATGGCGGCCGCTACGGACTGTTTAGAATGTTGACAGACACCGGAGAGCCAATCAGCTTCGCTACGCGAAGTTCCGGTAAGCGCCCCGGTCCGCGAACCGGGGCGCGGACCGGAGCGCGCTTACAGATATATATCTTTTTTTAAACGTTAATTTCTCAAAATCCACTGGAGCACATATATTGAGACCTACAAAAGGCACATCGGGCTACCAGTCCCTACAATTTTGCCAAGTTTCGTGCAAATCCATTCAGCCGTTCGGGCTAAAAGTGAGGCCAACCGCCCTATGGAAAACTCAATGTTAAAAACACGTTTTGGGACCCCCATTTTTTCTCGGCCCCCCCTTGACGAACCCCCCCCAAATTTTCAAGGGCTGCTCAGAAACAAAATGTTCCATTTTCCAGAAAATTTCAGCCAATTCCGTCCACAAACACCAAAGTTATTAGACATAGAATTTTCAAAAATCCCATAGGGAAAAAATCCTAACTATATATACCTACTGGCGACCGCCAGTAGGTAATATATATATATATATATACACACATCAGAAATTACACCCATTTGAAGAAGATCTTAAAACTGCTGTAATGTACCAGAAAAGGGAAGGTCACTGCCCTAGTAAAAAGTAGTAACGGACAGCCAATCCTCATAAAAAACAGTTTTGAGAATAGGCGTGGTTTATGTTCTGCATGAAACAAGTTAACTCCCAGTCTCAGTTTGAAATGTAAATTAAGAAAATCATATCTCGTTAACTGTAAACTGACTGAAATCACTGGCCTAGTGGGCATAAGCACATGCTGCAGAGATCAGATGAACTTCAGAATGCAGAGCCTGTAGACTAAGTGTGCATGAATGACAAGTGTAATGACAAGTGACACAGAAGTTCGTGATGTCGAGCTGAGGAAGAACAGAAACTCTCCTTCCTGACTTTGCCTCCAAACAGCCTGCTTTGCGAGCAATGGAGAGCTTGTATTTTTGGCATTAAGAAATCTTAGACATGGAAACTCAAACATCAGAGAAACACGCACTTCATTTATTTGATTGGGAAAAACCATAACTGACTTCGGTATTTTTTGTGTCCAGTGTGGGTATGGTCACTCAGTTTGTTATAGTTAAAGGCAATCCAACAGAGGGTCAGTGACTGTTTGACCGCCGTTTATCACATAGATAACAATGTAATTTAGGTAGGCACTCCGAAACGAGCATTACCTAACAACAAATTGTTTACCCAGTCAGCGAAAAACTGGTTCTGCGGGCAAAGAGAAACAGAAAAAACGTAATATAGGGCTTTCCTGATGACAGACAATACAGTCAGTTCAGCTGAGCCCAGCTCGCAGTTCTACGTAATTTTCAGTCTGTCTCAGGCTGCGCTAAAACGTTATTGGATGATTAATTTTCTAATACAATCAAAACCATAACAAGTATTGCACATACCTAAGACCTCTGCCCCTTCAGAAGCTCAAGCTCCACCAAGGAAGACTCATGGATACGCGAGGACGCGTGGATGTTCAGCAAAATACTGGAATTAGACGGCATAATGCGCAACATAAAGTTTGATATCAGCGACGCTGTTAGCACAAGCACCACTGAAAATATCGTGTTCAAACCAGGCCCAAAAGACATGAAGTTAGTTCTGTCCTACATACCTCCGTGAAAACCGGGCCCATGCAGATCAGGTCGCCTCAGACAGCCTCGTGTCGTGAGCACCACAGGCCTTTCCCAGCTCTTCCCAGGGGGTGGGGCCATGGAGTCTTGCTCCCACCCCATGCTGACGTGGTAGAAAATGGGTAGGGTGCAGTGACGTACGTATTGCACCCTCCCTGATTGACAAGCAGACTTGGAAACCCAGGGCTTCTGCTTAAAGCGCCCAGGCTGCTTGCAATCAGCGAGGCTGCATTACGTCATCAGAGGGCAGCGACTTCTATTGTTGGAAGCCACCGGGGGACGGGGCTGAAATAAGCCAGCTCTTAAAATCCTGCGACGCCCCGCACATGCGCTCTAACACCACATGTGCCTGGTTTTGCCTGATCCTTGCGCAGAGCGAGGGTCGCAGGTGTAATGGATTTGGAATTCTTCTCAATAAAAAGGAAACCCTAATTGAAGCAGAAATGTAAGCGGGGCGGAGCCCTGCCGCCCTAATGAGAAAACTGCCACTGATCCTGGGGATACAATAGAAATAGGGGATCTTTGGTGTTTTTTGAATCAAGAAGGCCCCTTCCTTTTTTGTTAGCCAGTCATGGGTTAAAGCCTCCTCCATCATAGCACTGATCCTTACTCGAAGAGACTCGGTTGGATCATCTGGCAGGACCGTGTAATTGCATCTGTCAGCGAGGAGTCTTAAGCATTCTTGATCGTACGCTGTGGAGGTTTGCAAAACAATTGCTCCCCCTTTGTCAGCTGGTTTTATTATGATCTCATCGTTGTTAGCTAGCTGTCTGATGGCTTCCTGTTCCGTACGACTGGTATTGTGAAAATTACTGGGTTATGTGTGGTCGAGTGTGTTTAGTTTCCTCATCACTGCCTTTTCAAAAGTTAGTACCTCAATGGGTAAACTGGCATCTGGTGGACTGAACGAGGATTTTGGTTTCAGGCCAGAATTTAGAGTTGTTAATTGTGGTTCTTTGTCTTGAAAGAAGGTTTGCAATTTTATTTTGCGGACAAATTCTTTCATTTCAACATTTAATTTGAATTTGTCTGGTTTGTTAGTGGGAACAAAGCCAAGGCCTTTGTTAAGGACAGTGTGTTGGACATGAGTGAGAGGCCATGGTGTAAGATTCACTACTAGATCAGTCATTTCTTGCCCGACGTTGATGCTTGATTGGGAAGATTCCCTGTCATGCTCCGTGCACTCATCCTGGGGTTCTCTTGTTCTGTGTCTTGCCACATCACAGTGTTGCCCTTTCGGTTCCTGCCTCTTCGTTGGCCCTGGCGTACTCCTAAAAAAGGCTGTTGATTGTAATGGGCTCCTTCATAGTCAGGGTTCCATTGCGGGTAGTTTAGACCTTGTGGCGGTGGACCATATGGCAAATGAGTGCAATGTGGGGGGCCCATGTACTGTGGGTATTGGGGGGGTGCTTGTTGGTAGCCCCTCCACCCTTTCTGTTTAGGGTATTGTTGTCTTCCTTGCCTGAAACCTCCCCTGTTCTGTTTGTGCCTCTGCTGTCCACTTGAGTTAGAGCTGGAGGATCCACAATCAGAGCCATCACTATCTGTCCCGCTGTAATTGTTTTTAGCAATATACCCACTTTTTGTGTAGGGGTAAAATTCTTCTGGGGTGAACCGATCTTTATCCTTTTTCAATTTATTAAATTTGCTCTGCTTAAGGGTGAGCTCGAAATCAGTCATTTCTTGATTCAGCTCTTTCAACCTCTTTTGTAAGACTGAAGGTGCTTGGTATGTTTTCAGTTGTACCTCAATTTTTTGAATGTCTATCTTTAACTCTTGAGTGATTCTGGTTGCTGTCTTGACTATAAGTACAAGCCAGTCCCTAGTACAATGCCAAGAAATGAGTGACCACTCTTTCTTGAATTGGGCATCTGTTTGGAAGATGAAGGGTTTGTTCTTCACTATTAACTCCTGGGGTGATATTTTGTTCCTCAGATACTCAGTCATGAGTAATCCATGTAACGCTGCTTTAATTTGTGTCCACCTGAGGTTGTTAAGCTCGTCCCTGTCTGCCACACTGGGGCCGGAGTCTGTGTTGCTAAGACCCTCGAAAGGATTGACTGCAGCAAGGATCCGGTCAATTTCGTCCTCATCGAATGTTAGGCCATGTTTATCCTCCATTGTGGTGAACATGACGTGTGTAGAGTGTGTGTAATATGTATGTGTATAGAATGTTTTTGTGGGAAACTCCCACAGCTGTACGCTGTCTAGATACTATAATTAATAAATGGGGGAGAGAGAGACCAAGGGGGTGGATTCCTTCTCCCAGGTAATGTAAATAAAAAACAAGAATCCACCAAATTGGGCACTGTGTTCCCTACAGTGGAGGGGAGCACAAAATGTGGGGAGCACAAAGTGTTTGTAAAATACCCCTCACACACCAAAAGGACCCTTGGTGTCATGCTTCATCATTGCATTTAAAGGTACTTACTTCGTATTGGTTTTAAGAGCTTGTTTTGTCTCAGAAACTCAGAGTAAGGTGTGGTGTGGTGCACCCTGTCCTGAAGAAGGGGTCTTACCCCGAAACCTGTCGACGCACCCAAGAGGTGATGTGCTTAATATCACATAAAACAAAAAGTGCTATCAGTAGAAACCTGATGGCATCCCCTAGGGCACACTAGATGGCAATTCTCGCCTCCACAATTTATAGAGAAATTGAACGAAGTAAAATGTCTTGGTTAAATCAAATGTTTATTCATCCATGATGTTGAATTTCAAAAAATCAATCCATATATTTCATGATATGCTTTCTCTAGCTCCAATGCATTTCGGACATGTGTCCTTCATCGGGGAGCATCTAGGAAAAAACGACATACACACAAATCGATATCTATATTCACTGAATCACAAGAAAACTGTCTGTAATGCATAACTAAAACCCGTGTGAAAAAACATAACTAAAACCAGTGTGAAAAAACATAATAAAGTGCAACCTCGTGCAGGGATTAAATGAACCTCGTGCAAAACATTAAAAGCTCCGGGGAAAAGTTCACTCAATTACCTCAATAGCCAGTAAACTACCTACGTGTACATCAAAGTACGTGTTAGAATATCATGCACCGCTAAAAGAATGCACCCTTTGTGTTAGAAGTACTCGCTGGTTTCTACCAAGCCTGATCTGATATCACCCAAACAGTGTTACACGCTTAGAGAGAACATCTAAACGTCCCCAAATTTTAACGCTGCGAGTCAACCAGTGGTGCTTGATAAGTTACATGCACAAAATATCGAGTGTCGCGCTGCCTTACGTTCAAATAACGCAAACTTACATTCAAGAAGCATCATAGTTGCGGCGTCCTAAATTCAAACGTGCTGCGCCGTGAGCAGGAACTAACACGGAAATCTAAATGCACTGCCGGTACACGTGACACAAGGTCGAATACTAAAACTAGACAAAAGACTATCTTGCGGTCATTGTGAAGCATGGAAAAAATACCCAATGAACATGAGTACAAAACTTAAATGAAGATGCATAAATACAGAAACACTCGTAATGCATGTAAATGGAAGCAATAAATGAAAGTAAAATAGGTAGTGTACAAAAAACAATTATTAAACGTAAAAATGTGATAATAGAAATTAACAACAAGGAGCAGGGTCCAAGTAAACCCCGGTGGGGGTAAATGCAAGACTTTAGAGGTAACATGAAAACTCAATGCGTTCATTGAGCCCGAATGGCTTCATGGATTGCAATCTGTATATCCAATAATTTTCTCTTTGGAGTAATTGTTTGTTATTGTCCTTTCCTTCTTCTTTGTTAATCACTTCAAGAACGGTGTACTTCAATTGAGAAATAGAGTGTTTCATTTCGTTGAAGTGAGTTGCAATTGTGGATTTTGAGTTCAAGGTCCGGATGTTTGACTTGTGTTCGTTAAGACGTGTTTTAACTTTGCGTTCTGTTTTTCCAACATACGTCTTGCCGCACGGACATTTCAAAAGGTACACACAGTTGGTAGTATCGCATGTAGCAGACACTCTTAAATGAATGTTATGCCCTTTCATAGGATGTGTGATTTCTGTACCAGTGATTACATTATGGCAATTGTTGCAGTTGTTGCATGGTCTTGTACCACGATATTGAACAGCCAGTGTTTTTGTCTCTTTGAGGATTTCACCTAAGTTCTTGCCTCTAGTGTAAGCAAATAATGGTAACGGTTTGAAGATGTCATTGAAATCAGTTTCAAGTTGTAGAAGTGGCCAATATTTTAATATAATGTTTTTGTAGTTTGTGCTCACATTGGAAAATTTTGAAACTACGACCACTCGGTCATTGTAGTGGCAAGAACTTAGGTGAAATCCTCAAAGAGACAAAAACACTGGCTGTTCAATATCGTGGTACAAGACCATGCAACAACTGCAACAATTGCCATAATGTAATCACTGGTACAGAAATCACACATCCTATGAAAGGGCATAACATTCATTTAAGAGTGTCTGCTACATGCGATACTACCAACTGTGTGTACCTTTTGAAATGTCCGTGCGGCAAGACGTATGTTGGAAAAACAGAACGCAAAGTTAAAACACGTCTTAACGAACACAAGTCAAACATCCGGACCTTGAACTCAAAATCCACAATTGCAACTCACTTCAACGAAATGAAACACTCTATTTCTCAATTGAAGTACACCGTTCTTGAAGTGATTAACAAAGAAGAAGGAAAGGACAATAACAAACAATTACTCCAAAGAGAAAATTATTGGATATACAGATTGCAATCCATGAAGCCATTCGGGCTCAATGAACGCATTGAGTTTTCATGTTACCTCTAAAGTCTTGCATTTACCCCCACCGGGGTTTACTTGGACCCTGCTCCTTGTTGTTAATTTCTATTATCACATTTTTACGTTTAATAATTGTTTTTTGTACACTACCTATTTTACTTTCATTTATTGCTTCCATTTACATGCATTACGAGTGTTTCTGTATTTATGCATCTTCATTTAAGTTTTGTACTCATGTTCATTGGGTATTTTTTCCATGCTTCACAATGACCGCAAGATAGTCTTTTGTCTAGTTTTAGTATTCGACCTTGTGTCACGTGTACCGGCAGTGCATTTAGATTTCCGTGTTAGTTCCTGCTCACGGCGCAGCACGTTTGAATTTAGGACGCCGCAACTATGATGCTTCTTGAATGTAAGTTTGCGTTATTTGAACGTAAGGCAGCGCGACACTCGATATTTTGTGCATGTAACTTATCAAGCACCACTGGTTGACTCGCAGCGTTAAAATTTGGGGACGTTTAGATGTTGTCTCTAAGCGTGTAACACTGTTTGGGTGATATCAGATCAGGCTTGGTAGAAACCAGCGAGTACTTCTAACACAAAGGGTGCATTCTTTTAGCGGTGCATGATATTCTAACACGTACTTTGATGTACACGTAGGTAGTTTACTGGCTATTGAGGTAATTGAGTGAACTTTTCCCCGGAGCTTTTAATGTTTTGCACGAGGTTCATTTAATCCCTGCACGAGGTTGCACTTTATTATGTTTTTTCACACTGGTTTTAGTTATGTTTTTTCACACGGGTTTTAGTTATGCATTACAGACAGTTTTCTTGTGATTCAGTGAATATAGATATCGATTTGTGTGTATGTCGTTTTTTCCTAGATGCTCCCCGATGAAGGACACATGTCCGAAATGCATTGGAGCTAGAGAAAGCATATCATGAAATATATGGATTGATTTTTTGAAATTCAACATCATGGATGAATAAACATTTGATTTAACCAAGACATTTTACTTCGTTCAATTTCTCTATAAATTGTGGAGGCGAGAATTGCCATCTAGTGTGCCCTAGGGGATGCCATCAGGTTTCTACTGATAGCACTTTTTGTTTCATACATTACTCGTCCACTGGGTGGAGGACGACACCCAGGAGCACCTAATTTACCCTAAGTGAAACTGACACTTAAGAAGAGTGCAACTCAGCTGTGCACTGGACCTATTACTTTATTTCCTTAATATCACATAATCACCTCAACCTGCACCCTTTTTTAACAGTACCAGCCCGGGGGCTCATTAAAGTAGTTCTGATTCACCCCACGAGCCAGGTACCTTTTTAATAAATCACTCACTAACACTAATTACCTCACCACATACTCATACCGAACCCTCACACACACTACGCATAGTCTACACAAGATAGTGCTCCAGCGTAGTCGTAGGTCGTAGCACGCCGCATCCCGTAGAGGGGTGCGAAGACCCCAATGATGAAGCATGACACCAAGGGTCCTTTTGTTGTGAGAGGGGTATTTTACAAACACTTTGTGCTCCTCACATTTTGTGCTCCCCTCCACTGTAGGGAACACAGTGCCCAACTTGTAGAGCCAGCATTACAATCAACAAACCATTAAATCAGGTAAAACCACCAACTCCTCGAGCTAAGGAGATTGTAAGTAAAGTGACCCCATTATGTAGTAAAGTGGCCAAGCAGAACATTTCCTCTACAGATATCCTCACTGGAAGTAATACTCTGCCCAATATCAGACCCATTATCGTCACTCTGTTTAATAACATAGCAAGGACGCAGCCCCAGCCGGAAAGGATCATTCATACTGGTCCACCCTTATCTAGGCAGCGTGCTAATTACAGTGAGAGGGGGGACTGCGAAATCACCAATTTACCTAAAACCCAGAGAATATTCATGGTGAATGTGCCGAAACTGGGACAAAATGCAAGAGAGAGTGCAGATTCATTGACCAATAAGGTCATATACTGGATTTGGCATGTCAGGGGATGCCGGTCCGTAATTTGGGATGACATCATGAAAGTGGGTAGGCTCACCTCTCCCACATTCCCTTTGGATTGTATTGTATTGACCCTCCAGAGGGAAGTCTTAGTTGAAAACTTACTGGCACTCGAATACAGAACCTGCTCCCCTGACCACTCATCCATCCAATTCAGGGAGTCTCCGCCTGTTAGCAAAATCAACAACTATTGTGAGCGACAGGCACCTAGAATAGGTAATTCCACTCTCGAATGTAATGATTGACTCACTACCGTGCCGACACCCCGTATTGATAGTGGTGAAGAACTGTCATCATCGAGGGAAAACGATCCAATGATGATCCGGTCCTGTAGAGCTCATAACAGGCCGACAAAGCCTGTTCAGAATCTAACTTCGCAGCAACCCGAACATGTGGGTCTAATAAGGTCCAGCATTCCCCCCATTGAAAATTACATAGATCCAACATCAAGTATCCAAAACTTTAAAAGAGACACCCTGCTATCGTGGAACATTGCAGGAATTGGATCTAAACTAGTATCTCCAGACTGGTTAGCTTTTATTGACCTTTTTTTATATTTGTTGTTTCCAAGAAACGTGGCTTTAACTGCACAACATCGAGTAGGTTTTATAAACTACCATGTGCCGGCAGTAAAAGGGGCAAAAGGCCGTCCTTCTGGTGCTTTTGACAGTATGGGACAGACAATCATTAGGCATTTGTATTAAGGAACTTCCTTCTAATAACAATGATATCCAAGCACTAAGATTAAACTTGGGATAGCTAGGTAAAGTTGATATTTACAACATCTATGTGTGGGGAACAAGAGGGGGCAGGTCTCAAGTTTTAGCGGCTTTAGATGATCTCCTTAATTTCCACTCCCAAGGAAACAACCTAGTTATAGCAGGTGACTTAAATCGACGTTTGAGCTACTCACCAGTGAGTATTGGCTCCTCACAGAAGAGGAAGACGCTCAGTGTGGAATCCCGAAGCTGGAGCTTGTTCCCATAAAGAAATGGACAGAGCTGGTAAAACAGATAAACTCTGTCTGTCTAGAGAAGGGGCTCAGGTCTTCCCAAGACAAACTAGGGTCCCACACATTCAATAATGGATCCAATAGGAGCAGTATAGATTATATACTTGTGAGTCTGAAACTCTGGCATACCATTGAGGATATGGAGGTTAGGGATCATCTTGAATGTGACCACAATCCCCTGTGTGCAGCTTTAAAATGGTGGAAGCCTGAACAAGTACCCTGTTGAGAGGTTGAATTACACTCCCACGACGTTATCCCCACGAATAATATGAGACGGCTAAAGTGGGTAAACATAGTTGAAAACTGTGGGTCCTTGGAAAAAATTGCAAAGGAAATTGATCATGCCTTAACAACGCTGAACAGCATATGTTTAAATAACATAGGGTTGGACAGTGCCACCAAGTCCCACAACAGTCTTTTTTTAAATATACGATCGTATTATATCAAACCTCATAATGCAAGGAAAGTACGACACCAGAAATCCAGCCGCTGGTATAATAAAGATTGCTGGCTGACAAGAGCTCTTCTTGGGAGTGTCATTAAAGGCGGCAAACCAGCTGCAGTACATGCAGCCAGAAAAGCATATCAAAATTCTATGTCCAAAGCAAAACGTTCTTGGGATGAAAGAAGGTGGCAGGATCTTAAGGAGGCCAGTAATAAGAAAGACAGTAAACATATTTGGAATATCATTAAGTGGGACAGAGATAGTACTCCGGATCCTCCAACCAATCATGTTTCACAGGAAGAGTGGCTCAAACATTTTGTACCGCAAAATCCATGCAGCCCATTAGAGTTAACTGAGGTTGGGGCAAGCCATGTTTTTTAAGTAGATGAGGCCTTTAGTATCAAAGATGTTGAGAAAGCCCTTGGTGCCGTTGTTGGAGGGCGAGCACCTGGCCCAGACGGCATCCCTGCTGATGTGTTTCTTCATGACAAAGCCAGGTGGGGAAAATATATTATGCTATTGACTAACGTAATTTCACAAGGAGCTCCAATACCGGACTCCTGGAAAGGAGCGGAAATAATCACAGTGAATTAAAAAGGCGATAAAACATTGCTGGGGAACCACCGCCCTATTAGCCTGATCGACTCATTACAACAAATGTTGGCGAGTTTAATACTTAACAAAATTCAAGACTGGACTGATAAGTATAACATATTGTCACCCTTGCAAGCCGGCTTTCGTGCATATACAAGCACCATCGTTCAGGTGTTCCGTTTTGTTCTATTACATTGGAAGGTGGTGGTTTTTGGCAAAGGCATCATGTATGCTGCCTTTGTGGACCTAAAAACGGCTTTTGATCTTGTCCCCTGCTCTAAGCTATGGGCATCCCTAAAAGGATTAGGACTTCCCATTGAACTTCTGATGCTTTTAAAGAGATTGCACGAGGGTAATTATGCAAAAATACGCTGGGACTCCCAGGGCCAAGTGACTGATTCTTTTCCCGTGGAGCGAGGGGTGCGCCAGGGATGTGTCATGGCCCGACTTTGTTTACTGTATTTATTAATGGTTAGTTGACTGCATGTCATGCATGAACACAGATGCTCTGATTTTAGCAGGGATTAAAATACTGATTTTAATGTTCACAGATGACACATTGATAATTTCGAAGACTCCGAGTGCACTGACAGTATTTGAGGAATTTTGCTCTGCTCGTGGTCTCGAAGTCAATGTGTCCAAAATGAAACTTATGACTTTTAATCAACATAGAGCTTTTAAAGGTGGCATTTTAATGAATAACCGTCCCCTGGAGCAAGTTAGGGAATTCACATATCTAGGGGTGAACATACAGAGTGACCTGAACTAGAACCAACAGATTGACTTGGCTACACTGAAACAGTGGTAATTGTCTGGGGCCCTACTTCTTGAGCACAACAGGCCACTCACGAAACCTATCAGACCAGTGCTTCAAGTATCTGATGCAAAGGTGGTCAGCTCTGCACTATATGGTGTAGAACTATGGGGGCTAGAGAACTTGTCTAGACTTAGGGGTCCATTATGATGTCGGGCGGATTGCCTCCGCCAGGCTGGCGGTAGCCACCGCCGGCCTGGCGGAGGCAATCCGCCCGACATCCATTGCCAAATCCCCCCCCGCCATATTAGGATGGCGGGGGGGACCGCAGTGGTGAAAATCACCGCCCGCCTGTTTTCCGCCCCGGTGGCCTTGCGGCCGGGGCGGAATATGTTTAATATGGTGGCGGTGTCTGTTAGACACCGCCAGCCATATTACAATGCGCATTCTGGCACGCCTTTCCGTGGCGGCAATGCCGCCACGGAAAGGCAGGCGGAGTACCCCTGCAGGGGCCCGTTGCGGGCCCCCAGGGACTCCATGGGGGTGGGGGGTGCACATGGGGGTACTTATGGTACCCCCTGCATTTCAATGCACAACATAACAGGCACCTCGCGGTGCCTGTCATGTTGTGCATTGAAGTGCACAACGTGCACTTTACACATGGCAGCGGGCGGAGATTTCTACTCCGCCCGCCGCAATAGCACCCATACAGGATGCGCCCGCCTGTGTGGCGGGCGCATCCTAATGCCCTGGTCGGGACCCCCGCCCTTAAGGCGGGCAGTCCCGAGTCCCGATGTGATGGCGGGCGGACTAAGTCCGCCCGTCATCGTAATGGACCCCTTAGTGTGTCTGAAAATAAGTTTCTCCGGGGGATCAGTAATCACCCACAAAGTACACCATTGTGCCCGTTGTTCTATGGCCTTGGAAGGAAATCACTTCTTGACACTGCTAAGTTACGTACAGTGTTGTATTGGCACAGATTGTTGACAACAACGGAACTGGCACCATATGCTGAGGGTTTCATGGTTATCATAAAAGCTGACATTTTTCATAAAATTAGTTGGCTGCGTGGCGTAAAAGATATCCAAGTTAAAATTGGAATGTCAATGCTCTGGGATAAACCCACTACAGCTTGCTTTCCAAGAAGGTTTTAAAAGAAAAGTACTGGGAGTTGGTTACACTTAATACCCTTAGTGCCAGCAATGCATCTTCACTAACAGGATCATTCTTGGAATTCAAACTCACTCCGAGTTATGAACCATACTGGCACAATGCCACTAAACCACTAGACAGGAAGCTCTATTTTCAGCTAAGCCCTAAGGTCTTTTACATCAAGATGGAATAAAGTACATGAAAGCAAGTGTCCTAGTTGCTTGGCCATCAATGAATCAGTTGCGCATATGCTATTTGTCTGCCCAGCTTATGAAACCCCTTTCAGGATATGGTTGAGGCCCATAGGTAAATTCTACGTACGAATACCTAATCTCCTATATTTCTAGCAGTTGCCAAATATCTAGGGTGGATGTGGATAATCAGGTTGAAATCTGACTATTTAAAATGTGCTACACAATTGTGCTGAAATACTTCTCTGGTTAAATGTTTTTACATAACTGTATCCATTCGCACAACACAATGTTTCCTAGTAGTATGACCTCCTATTTATAGTGCTTTTTACAAAGTTTTTATATGCTGTTTTAGGAAATGAGTTGTTTGAGCTAGGTTTACTATCAATGTAGAGAATCCTGCAGGAAACCATGACTTACTGTTGGCTTAAACTACATGTGTATTTGTCCCTAACCCGAACAAGCTTATCATGTATAATTGTGTATGACACTTTTACTGTAAATATTATATATATTTTGATGTGCTTTTATGACTATCTGTCGATCAAAGCTTGTTTGGATTGGATTAGATAGTATGCATAACTGCCCTTTGTAAATACCCAAAGTCACAAACTTAAGACATTTGGTCTAGACCAAACATCTAGTTTACCTTTGTAAATCTGGCCCAAAGACTGTAATTGTGCATTCAAACTCCACTCCTTTTTAGTTAGCCTGGAATCGAGCTAAGGCCAGGTTCAACTGCAAACTGTTGTTTTTCTTTTTCTGAGGATTTTTAATTTTGTTTTCTACTCTTTAAATTTGTTAGTAGAAACTGAACTTACACATTTCCCCATCTCCTGTGGCTTGTGGTGTAGCTAACTTAACCAAGATATGTTTTTAATAAGTGGGTACAAGGCCTCCTTTAGGGGTCCACAAGAGCAAATAGGGGCACTTGCTCAGAACTGTGGTGGTTAGGGTTCTTTGCTTCTGGTATCCTGGAATACGTCCTACTGTGGCTCCGCAAACTAGGACATGCACTTAATTCTCAGAGAAGGCAAGGCAAACAGTCAAAGGCTTTGTAGGAAAGTATTGTGTGGGCCAGGAGCTCTGAACCCAACAACCAAGCAACGTAAACAATAATTCACTGACTACAGCAGGCTTATTTTTAAGAACAAATAACAACTTAAATGTGCCAGCAGCCTGAAACACTGTGAACTTAAATGGGGTAATAAAAGGGTTTAGTCTACCCAACCACAGGCAATCCAAACCACCTGTACTCTATGTCCCCTTTCCTGTGGGGCATCCCCAGGTCTGGAAAAACAAGCTCCAGACAATAAAACCAAACGTCGAGCTCCCAATTGATCACCAAATCACTGACAGAATTTCGCTACTCATATCGACCTACAGAAATATCGCCACAAAAATAACGAAGTCAAGAATATCGACATCCTATCTACATTATGGTAAGTACAAAAATATTGAAAAAAAATATCGATGTCAAAAATATCGTTTATAAAAATATTGTTTTTTTAAGTTACAAAAAGAATGTAAAATAAAGTAAATAATACATATAATTAAAATAAACGGTTAAAAATATTTTCAAAGATATTTTTTAACAGTTTATGTTATTAAAATAATTATTAAAATATAATATTAAGTAAGTATGTATATTATTTTAATAACATAAACTGGTAAAAATATCTTTTCAATTGTAAATACATCTATACACATGAAACAATAATATAAATGAAAATCAAATAAATATATATATAACAAACTTAAAAAATGACAATTATTTTTAAAATTATTTATATACTACATTAACTAAAATAATACAAAAAATATTAGATAGTGGAGGGAATAAAATTACTACTCCAACTCCAAACAGTGCACCAGTAGGGAAAATGTTGGATAGCGTAGGGGTAAAAATTACTATACCCATCCCAGTGAGTGCAACAGTAGGGACAGTGTTGGATAGTGTAGAGGTAAAAATTACTATTCCCACTCCAGTTAGTGCAACAGAAGGGAAAGTGTTGGTTAGTGTAGAGTTAAAATTACTAATCCCACTCCAGTGAGTGCAACAGTAGGGAAAATGTTGGATAGCGTAGGGGTAAAAATTACTATTCCAACTCCAGTGAGTGCAACAATAATTAAAGTGTTGGATAGCGTAGGGGTAAAATGTACTATTCCCACTCCAGTGAGTGCAAAAGTAGTGAAAGTGTTGGATAGCGTAGGGGTTAAAATTACTATTCCCACTCCAGTGAGTGCTACAGTAGGGAAGGTTTCGGATAGCGTAGGGGCAAAAATTACTATCCCCACTCCAGTGAGTGCAACAGTAGGGAAATTGTTGGATAGCATAGGGGTAAACATTATTATTCCCACTCCAGTGAGTGCAACAGTAGGGAAAGTGTTGGATAGCATAGGGGTTGGGAGCACATTGCCTCACAGTTCGAGCTCAGTACGCCCCTTTGCATCCTGGTAAATGCAGTACACAGTTCAAACTTACTTCAGAAATAGCTGGAGTTTTTCACCAAAGTTAGTGCAGACATTGCTGTATATCCCTAGACTCGTGTTTCTGGGTTGAGCCCGTCATCAGTAGAGAGCAGCAGTATTAGAGAGCAAAGAAAAATCATCTGGGGTTGCTGGAAATGCTGCCAAGTTCCTCTTTGGTCACAGTACCACTCACAGGCACACAGGTGCATCTCCAAAGCTTGTCAGCTTGCTGGCTCAAGGGAGACTTTTCAACAGAATGGGGGTTGGGAGCACACTGCCTCACAGTCCCAGCACAGTTCACCCCTTTGCATCCTGGTAAACGCAGTACACATTTCAAACTTACTTCAAAAATAGCTGAAGTTTTTCAGTGGAAGAAGCACCCGCTCGCCAGTGAGAGGTACCTTACCTGATGTGATGTTTGGCAGCCTACTCAGCAAACCCGAAATTTGAAGCCTGTAATCTCTACTGATGATGGTTAAAGAACCAGAAACACATGTCTAGAAATCAGCACTGTCTGCGCCAACTCTGCCAAAACACTTGTAAATATTTCAGCAAAGCAAACAACATGATATTGCATTTACCATAATGCCAGGGGCGAACCTTGCTGGGAGGCTAAGTGGTGTGCTCCCACCCCTGTTCCTGTTTAAAAGTGCTCCCGTGAGTCATTGCGCTGACGAGCTTGTGGAAGAAGCACCCGCACACTACTGAGAGGTACCTGACCTGATGTGATGTTTGGAAGCCTACTCAGCAAACCACAAATTTGAAGCCTGTAATCTCTACTGATGACGTGTAAAGAACCAGACACACATGTCTAGAGATCAGCACTGTCTGCGCCAACTCTGGCGAAACACTCAAACAACATGAGACTGCATTTACCATAATGCCAGGGGCGAACCTTGCTGGGAGGTTAAGCGGTGTGCTCCCGCCCCTGTTCCTGTTTAAAAGTACTCCTGTGAGTCATTGAGCTGACGAGCTTTTGGAAGAAGCACCCGCACGCCAGTGAGCGGTACCTGACCTGATGTGATGTTTGGCAGCCTACTCACCAAATCCCAAATTTGAAGCCTGTAATCTCTACTGATGACTGTTAAAGAACAAGAAACAGATGTCTAGAGATCAGCACTGTCTGCACCAACTCTGTCGAAATACTCGTAAATATTTCAGCAAAGCAAACAACATGAGACTGCATTTACCATAATGCCAGGGGCGAACCTAGCTGGGAGGTTAAGTGGTGTGCTCCCACCACTGTTCCAGTTTAAAAGTGTTGGATAGCATAGGGGTAAAAATTACTATTCCCACTCCAGAGAGTGCAACAGTAGTGAAAGTTTTGGATAGCGTAGGAGTAAAAATTAATATTCCAACTCTAGTGATTGTAACTTTGTGGAAAATGTAGGATAGCGTAGGGGTTACATTAACATACTTATTAATGAAATAATTTGTGAAAACTAAATAACATATTAATAATTAATTAGCAAACAAATTAATAATAAATACCAATAAAATCAAATTAATATTTAATAAATAACATCGAATTACTTCCCGTCCTATTCCCCTATAAACTTACAACCCGCTACACATAAAAAAATAACACATTAATTTAATTATCAATTAATCAATTATTAAAAATTAATTACCAATTCATATTTAATTTACAATTAATTACCAATAACAACAAATACAAAATATTAATACATTATTTCTAATTAATATAATTATACATTAATCAATTAATAAAAAGTAACTACCAATTAATAACTAAATAACAATACATATTTAACAATAACAATAAATAAATAATAATAATACATTAATTATAATTAATATAATTATAAATCAATCACTTAATATACATTTATTACCAATTAATAATTAATTTACAATCAATTGAGAATCAATGACAATAAATAAAAAATATTAATTAATTAATTATAATTAAATTAATTCCCTCCCTATTCCCCTATAAACCCACAGCCCGCTCTGACACTAAAACGCAAAATGTACTTCAAAAAATTCAAATTTCTAAACATTTAATACACATCTTTAAAAATAATTGAGAAACATTACAAAAAATGTTAAACACATACATATAAAATGCATACTAAAATACATAACACTAATATAAATATAATTATAAATATCGATATTATTAACAACAATATTGTTTCTAACGATATTACTTCGATATCACTTACATTGATATTAAAAAATAACGATATTACTTAACTTAAGGTCGATATTCTGGTCAGTGATATTCTTGGCATCGATATTCTGTCCCTACAATATTAAAAACTCGACACTAGGGGAGGAGCTTAGCGGGCATCCGTGATGGCCGCGTGAGCACAGCGCTCTCCGGACCCCCGCCACTCCCGGCATGATATCCTGAACATATCCCGATTTCTTACAAGGATTAATGGAGAGGAACCTGGGCTGATCTTAATATTGTTTTCGGAATCTGAATTGGACCAGGGGCACCGAAGCTACATCGACTCAAACTTTCAGGGCCCGCCTTGGTGGCGCGCCCGGGTCTTGGTGAGGCTCTGTTGCCGTGTCTGAGTTGAACAACAGCGGCAGGGGGACTCGACTTATGGGTCCCCCTCTTAACTTTCGGTTTCGATTCTGACTCAGGCGACGTCTTCCAACGTGGGTGTCTGGCCGGTACTGAGTCCAGCGGAGCGAGATTGCAGTTGAGCCTTTTGTCTGCTCTGTGTCCCTCCGGGCTGGTTCACACCTCGACTTGCCCTCGCTACTGACTTCTGGCTCCGGCGCCCTGTCTTCCTGCGGCCATTTTCACCAGGTCGCGTGGGTCCCGTGGGGACGCGGTCTCCGATATGGCTGGTAGGGGGGACCAAGAACGGCGGAAGACCAAGACGCCCCTTCGCGGGGGCCCGGTCCAGTCTAACATCATGGACCGGTACACACAGTCGAAGGTGTCCCCCGGTGCCGCCTTGTCTGGCCCGAGTGCAGTGGGGCACCCTTCGGAGGCTTCGGCGGAGCCGTCCCTGCAGGACATCTTGGGCGCCATCTCGGGTATGAGAGACACCATCGGCCAACAGTATGAAGCTCTGGCCCACAAAATTGACACTGTGGCTATTGATGTGAACCTGATTCGGGCCGACTTATCTAAAACCAATGAGAAGGTGAAGTCATTGGACCTCAAGTCATCTAGCCTCACGGTGATGTGATCCTCGATGATCGGGGGCGTTATGCCGTCCTCGTGGGACGATATGAGGGCAAGACCCTTTCCCTGTTCACCGTCTATGTGCCCCCTGGCCTGCAGACCTCTACCTTCTCTGATTTGGGCCGAGTTTTGTTGGGACTCCCTGATGGTGCTCTTTTCATGGCTGGTGACTTTAATTCTGTTCTCTCTGGTCTGAGTGATCGTTACCCCCCTAGGGATACTCCTTCGACCCATTTATGGCTGGGTGGCTTTTTGGATACCTTTGGCTTGGTGGACTGCTGGAGACTTATGCACCCCACTCAACTTCAGTATACTTTCCACTCTGGGGCCCATGCGAGTTTGTCTAGATTAGATTACTTCCTCATGCCGGCTGAACAGTCGTCGGCTGTCCGTGAGATTAGGCACCTCCCCCGGGGCATCTCGGACCATTCTCCGCTCTGGCTCTGTTTTGATGTGGGGGTGGAGGCGGCGGGCCGGGTGGCTCCTATCAACCCTTGGTACCTGACCTCCCCTGAGACCCGTGGTCAATTGATTAAGTCCCTGGACAATTACTTTCTGGAAAACGAGGGGTCTGTCTCTTCTGCGGTGTCCCTATGGGAGGCTTTTAAGACAGTCATTCGTGGGCAGGCCCTGTCCCTTATTGTTGAAACCAAAAAGGCAAGGAATCGGGAGGTGGTGGATCTTGAGATG
The DNA here is from genome assembly GCF_964261635.1 of Lissotriton helveticus. Taxonomy (NCBI): domain Eukaryota; kingdom Metazoa; phylum Chordata; class Amphibia; order Caudata; family Salamandridae; genus Lissotriton; species Lissotriton helveticus. The sequence goes on from NC_136070.1 coordinate 812,010,034, forward strand.
GAAATACTTGAGATGGAGGCTGACCTGGAATCGGGTGTCACTCGTGCCAAACTCCATGCCCTGGGTCTGAAGCAATTTGCCTATAAGTCTCTGGCCACAGATGCGGCCAAACTGATGTTTAGGGAGCAACAGGGTCGTCTGTATGATGTTGGGGACAAAGCGGGTAAGTTGCTTGCCTGGTTGGACAAAAAAGAGAGGGCGAATCGAGTGGTGCCTGTGATTCAGACTTTGAATGGTGTGCGGGTAACGGACCCGGTTGGCATAGTGGAATGTTTTGCGGACTATTTTCGTGCGGTTTACTCCCCAGTGTCGGTAAGGTATGAAGACGATTCTCGCCTCTTGCTGCGCGACATAGCTTTGCCCTGCCTCTCCGACCTGGAGCGGTCCTCCATGGAAGCCCCGTTCTCTACGGACGAAATCGCGACTGCTATTGGCTCTCTCCGTTCGGGCAAGGCTTTGGGCCCAAACGGCTTGCCAATCGAGTTATACAAACTGCGCCCTGATCGGATTGCGCCCTATCTTCGAACGATGTTTTCGGAGTCCCGTGAGCGGGGTGTTCTCCCTTATGACCAGCGTCTGGCCACGATTGTGCTAATTCCTAAAGATGGTAAGCCCCGGGATCTTTGTTCGTCATATAGACCCATCTCCCTGTTGAATGTCGAGCCTAAGGTTCTTGCCAAGGTCCTGGCTACTCGCCTCCTAATGGTTATTAGCGACTTGATTCATCCGGACCAATCCGGATTTATCCCGCACCGTAACACAGCTCTTAATCTGCGTCGTCTTCATGGAGTCCTCGCGAGGGCGGGGCTTCTGACGGAGCTGGCCATTTTGGCTTCGTTGGATGCCTCGATGGCCTTCGACACGATAGAATGGCCCTACCTTTGGGCGGCTCTTGAGAAGTTTGGTTTTGGCCCGGGGTTCATCGGGTGGGTGAAGCTGCTGTATACCGACCCCTTGGCACAAGTCGTGGTTAACGGTCGAGTGTCGGCTCCCTTTCCCCTTGGTAGGGGGACCAGACAGGGGTGCCCCTTGTCTCCACTACTTTTTGCTCTCGCGTTGGAGCCGCTGGCTGCGTGGCTTCGCTGGGAACCTTCTCTCAGGGGTATACGTTGGTCCCCGGATTTTGAGGACCGTGTTTCGCTTTATGCGGACGACATTCTTCTTTATCTTACTTCCCCGCGTAAATCTTTGAATGTTCTGTTTGACGTTCTCGCCTCGTTTGGTAAGAATTCTGGTTTGGTTATAAACTGGGCTAAATCCTGCGTCTACGCGATTTCGGGCGATCTGCCTCCGTTGCCGGATAGATTTCCCATCCAGGTTGTTCAGTCCGGTTTCAAGTACTTGGGGGTTTTTATTACCTTGGATTCGTCGCTCCGATTTGAACGTAATCTCCTTCCCCCGCTTCATAGATTGAGGCTGGACGTGGCTCGCTGGCGTAAATTACCCTTGTCGCCGCTGGGCAGGGCCGCCCTTTTCAAGATGATGTCCTTGCCGCGATTCCTTTACGTGCTCCAGAATAGCTATGATGATATCCCCGCTACTTATTTCCGAGAGGTCGAGAGTTTACAAAGGCAATTGATTTGGGACGGGCGCCCACGTATTGCACTTGCAAAGCTCACCATCCCTTGGTATGACGGGGGCATAGCACTTCCTGATATTAGAAGATATTATTGGGCTACGCAACTGTCTGCCATTAACCATTCGATGTATTCCCCGGGTCCGGCTCCGGCCTTTGAAATGGACAGACTCCAGCTACCGGGTGGTGACTTTAATAGAGCGCTTTATTCTAGGTCGGCTGGGCGCCACCTTACGGGACCGACTAGGATCGCGGTTTGTGTGTGGCGCGCTGCGAATGTGAGCTTAGGGTGGGATGAACGTGTGACGCTGGGGACTCCGCTTTTCGCGTCTGAGCTTTTGGGATGTCTTTGGACAACGAAGGGGTTTGACCGCTGGGACATGATTGGGATCTGTAGAGTGGGTGACGTGTTTGCGAATGGAACGGTGAAGTCCTTCGAGGCCCTTCGGAATGAGTATGACTTGAGTGATAGGGAATTTTTTAGATATTTGCAGGTCCGTCATGCCCTCACTTCGGTTCTGACTTCTGGTACCGCGGTCCCCGAGTCCTCCCCCCTCGAAGATCGTATCCTGGATGGTCATATCCCTGATAGCACTATCTCTTTGATTTATAAGAAGCTTATCCACAATCGTACGGACTTGCTCGTTCGACTTCGGGAGGCATGGGTCGGCGACGGGCTGGAATTGGATGACGAGGATTGGCAATTGGCGCTGTCTTCTCCGAAAGAGGTCGCCATTCCGGCCCGTCTCCGTCTGGTTCAGCTCAAGATCCTCCACCGGGTGTATGTTACTGGTCCTCGTCTGGTTGTGATGGGTTTTTCCCAGGATGGCCTCTGCAAGCGTGGGTGTGGGATGAGTGCCACGTTTCTTCACATTCTTTGGGAGTGTCCGAGGGTGGCTGCCTATTGGACGGGGGTACTTGCGGTGATGGCTGCTGTGACTGGAATTGCCCTGGTGCCGGAGGCGAGGAGATGTTTGTTGAATGTTTGGGAACCTACAGATTGTTCGGTGGCCCAAACCAGGTGGGCGACCCTGGGGTATATGGTTGCGAAGCGAGACATAGCGCAACTTTGGGGCTCGCACAGGCCCCCCACTGTCTCCGTATGGGAAGAAAACATGGATTGGTCTATGTTTCGCGAAAAAACTGTCTACACAGCCAGGGGCAGACCTAGGGCATGGACGAAGATCTGGTGTCAGTGGAATGCCTATCGTGGGGATATTTGTGCTCCTCCCCTGGTGGTGGCCCCTGATGTTCCCTTGTCACCCTAGGTTGGCGTTCCTCAACTTTCGTATACTGTCCTTTGGTCTGATTGACCTCCCCGCTGTCCCCCCCGCCTTGACTTAGCATACTGATTGTGACTTTGTATTCCTGCTTAGTGAAGTTTCCCCCCCCCCCCCCTCCTGGGCTGACTCTCTGTGTATTATCCTTCGCCTTGTTTTTGTTGTTTGTTGTTTTTGGTGTGCTTTAAAATGAGAAAAATGTCTTATCCTGTTCCTTATTGTGGGCGACATTTTGTATCCGGATTGTGCCTGACCGCCAAAATGGCGACCACTGTTTTATACCGTGATATGCTCCGATCTTAGCGGCCAGCCCGTGCGGTTGTAGGCCCATCTCTGTACATATGCTTTTGTTGCTCAATAAAAGTTTTTAACCCAAAAAAAATAAAAAATAAAAATAATAAAAATAACTCGATACTAGTGTAGGTCGATAATAAAAAGTCGATATTATGTCTGCATACCTTGACCACCATGTGTTGCACATCCATCAGTCAGATCATGTGATTTTGAACTAAAATATTGCAAGTTGATTATGCTATGCCTCAAAGGAAGCCAGTTCTTTACTGCTCAAGTTAGAGGGCCTGATTAACAAGGCTAAACATGCACATTTTTGTAAGTTTACAATTTGTTTTGCTCTTCACAAACTACAAGTTTAAAGTGAGTTTACAACTGCGGAGACTCCACAGTTGGTGCAGAGCACTCCGCACATAAAAAGATCAACTTTTGTGCAAGTTTGCAGTTTTTTTTACTGTTCACAAACTACGAGTTAATAGTAAGTTTATAACTACAGAAACTCCACAGTCGGAGTGGAGTACTGCACAGTTGGTCCAAAGTATGTCTCAAATAAAAAAGATGGGCTTGTCTATCTTTTTGTGTGCAGAGCACTCTGTACTCTGACTGTAGAGTCTCCACAGTCACTAACTTACTATTAACTTGTTCATGAATACCAAAAGAATTGTAAAGTTACACAAAAGTGTAAGCTTACCTTTGCAAATTATGCCTAAAGTGTCAGTCTCTTTCTTTTAGGGCTGTGATACCTGCCTGCAGGGGTGCCAAAGTAGATGCTCCAGTCAGCATGCTGGTCTCTTTAGCGCTCAGTGGTATCCTCATTCCTCACTGCTGCCACTTGATTGCTCACAGCAGCTGGCCTGGCTGTCGGGTGCTTTGTGCTGGGAAGTTGTGGCCTTAGGGCTGAGGTGTGGCCTCCTCACTTCAGTGATGATAGCGAAGCTCACATGTTGCACTATGACCAGTGGTAGAAATCCCCCCTTTAGTTTCACTGTAGTTAGTCAAGTCAACACACTCCGTCCATCATTTGTTTGTGCAGCATTTTTCACCCTAAGTTTGATGGGTATGCCCAGGTGTGGGTCCCTTCTTCATTGTGCCACTGAAGTCAAACTTGCCTGGCTGATGAAGGGTGATACCCTGAAACTGGTCCCAGAATGCTTGTTTCTGGTCCAGGGAAGACCTGGCTTGGCAGTTTGGGCTGGACTGTTCCCAGAAGGAGCAAAGTCCACAACTGATTTGCATATGGCTGGGTCCAACTGTGGTGTGTGGAGAGCAAAAAAAGATGGTTTCATCCCAGGTCTGTTGACTGGGGATGAACGTTTGATTTGTTTAGCATTCTGCCCATCATTTGTTTTTGCTGAATTTTTTCACCTAAGTGGGATGGGTTTGCCCAGACATGGGTCCCTTGCTTGCTGTGCCACTAGATTTAGGCTAGCCTGGCCGATGAGGGGGGAGAACCCCCAACATCGATCCCAGAATGCTTGTTTCTGATCCCGGGAGGACCAGGCTTGGAAGTTCGGGCAGGACTGTTCTCATGAGGAGCAGGGTCAGTGTGACTTGCATATGTCTTGGTCCAAACTGGAGTCCCGTGGTGAGCAAAAAAATTATGAATTTAACCCAGATCTGTGACTGGGTGTGAATGTTTGACAAAATTCATCATTCTGTCCATCATTTGTTTCTGCAGCAACTTTCTAAATGAGACATTTTCAAAGTTGGAACTTAAAGTCTGACTTTACCGTTAAAGAGGATTTTTTTAATACAGTTTCTCAAACACCAAGCACGAAATGGGTATTTGGGTATTTGGACACAAATATTGAGTTGTAAATATCAGGAGGAAGAAACATAAAAAAATAATTCTACTACAAAAATAATGTGATTCAGAAATATCGTTGTCAAGAATATAATTTTTTTTAGATATGTAGTATCATTGTTAAGAATATCATTGTTGTTAATATCATGTTTAATAATGGTATCAAACATCATTTCTTAAATCTCTTAATGTGTTAATAGATTCATTTGACATGTTATTATTATTTGTTTAACGGTTAATACCATTTTTAAATATAGTTTGTTATTTTAAGTGATTTTCAATTTTTAATTGAATTACTTACAGTAATGTATAGTGTCACAGCGGGTTGCTAGGTTTGTTGGGGTATAGGGTGGGATGTTAATTAAGTTATAATTAATTAACAGTTTATTATATATTTATTACTGATTATGTAATTGATTAATTGTGTAAATTGTGTAATAATTATATTTTGTAGTTATATCGTAGGTGTAGTTTGCTGGATTGGGAGGGGTAGAGGATTGGGAAGTAGTCAAGTTAGAATTAATTAACAAAGAAGTACTGATTTACTATTATTTCATTGATTATCAATTATCTAGATTGTGTATAATGTGTTTATTATTTTATATTTTTTTTTAGGTGTAGGCTGTTTGGTATTTAGAGATATAGGATGGGACATTGAGTAGTAATTACATTTCAACTATGTACTATTTTAAATTATTTAATTCCTAATTAATTACATACATTATGAAACTCTGCTTTTTGTTGTTATATTTTAGTTGCAGATTGTTATGTTTGCAGGGGTATAGTGTGGGTAGTTAATTAAGTAATAATTATTTAACACAATTATTAATTGTTAATTAATTAGGTAATTAATGATTTGAGTAAATTGTGTTTTACTTATTTATACTTATTTGTTTTAAATATATTGATAATACATTAAAATCAATTGATATTGAGAATTAATTTTTCAATTATTTAATAATCATGTAAATTGTTTGATTTTTTTTATTTTATATTTCATTTTTCTGGGTTACTCAATAACGTTAATATTAAGAATTTTATATTTGTTCTAAATTTATAGGGCTATTCAAATACATAATGTGTTTGAAGCGAACTAGTTTCCTTACTGTTGCTTAGACTGGAGTTGAAATAGTGAATGTAACCCCTCTGAAGTCCAATGTTTTACCTACTGTTGCAAGGACTTGAGAGCGAATAGTAAATTGAATCCCTCCAAAGTCCAATGCTTCCAATACTGTTGCACAGACTGGAGTGGGGATAGACAATCTTACCCCTCAGAAGTCCAATGCTTTCCCTACTGTTGGATAGACTGGAGTGGGAATAGCAAATCTTACCCCTCCTAAGTCCAACAATTTCTTCACTGTTGCACAGACTGGAGTTCGAATAGTAAATGTAACACCTCTGAAGTCCAACACTTTCCCTTCTGTTACACAGACTGGAGTATGAATGCTAAATGTAACCCCTCTGAAGTCCGTCTGAAGTCCATCACTTTCCCTACTGTTGCACAGGCTGGAGTTTGTACAGTACAACTTACCTATCTGAGGTCCAACACTTTCCCTACTGTTGCACAGACTGCAGGTGGAAATCCCATTGCAGCAAGCAGGTCATGCTCCCAATTACAAATCAAGCAAGAGCCTCCGTTGTAGGGAGCCTCCAACCCTGACAGGGCAGCTTCAGTGTGGTACGGGAACAGAGTATCCTGGAAAACATGAGCAGTTGAAGAATTCATTAAAGCTTCTAACCGGGAAAGGGGCTTTGTTTAAAAATCAAGCTGGGAACTTACTCTCATACTCAGATGCGTTTCGGCTTCTACAGTCAGCCCTTTTCACAGGTGAGCAGTGACTCTGTAGTTTCTTTGGCCATGTAAGTCCCACAATGCACTTGAAAGCAGTGTGCTCCTCAAGACTGCCAAAGTGCATAATGTTTTTCATTGCACATCCTGGATATTGTAGGAGGCAGTATAGTACTTCTCCCACATACCTCTCTTGCCTCCTTTTTCAAGTGACTCAGGTAAATCCCATTGTGGCAAGTGGGTCATGCTCCTAATTACAAACCAAGCGAGAACCTCTGTTGTAAGGAGCCTTTAACCCTGACAGGGCAGCTTCAGTGTGGTATAGGAACGGAGCGTCCTGGAAAACATAAGCACTTGAAGAATTCAATGAAGTACCAAATGCAGGAGAAACACTTTATTTAAAAATCAAGTTGACAACCTGCTCACACTCTGAAGCGTTTTGACTTCTACAATCAGCTTTTTCACAGGTGACCAGTTTAAACATCCGGGGTGACCATTTTTCAAGTGACTCGGGTGACTCATATTGCGGTAAGCCGGTCATCCTCCCATTTACAGACCAAGCGAGAGCCTCTGTTGTAGGTACGTTTGGGCGCCGTGCTATGTGGAGTTCTGCGAGAGGGCGGACTTGCTCTTCATGCTGGTTTGCACAATATACACAACTTAAAGTGCATTCTTGCACCAGAAATCACACATGAACAGCATCTCTTGGTGCACATGGGTGAGGCCATCTTGGTTTTTTGCTCTGTTATGATGCTGGGGCCTGTTTTTTAATCCCTCCTTTATTTGTTTAATCCTACCCCTCTCTAAATTATCTACCCCTCATTTTTATTGATTATCCTGAATGTCCTTGTGTTTGTGTATTTTATGCTTTTTTGTTATTTTTGTGTTTTTTTCGTGACTTTTGCACTGTTATGATTTTTTGCTTAACTTTCTTATTTTATTCCCTTCCTTTATTCCTTCCTATATTATTCTCCTCTTCCTCCCACCCAGCGCCATGGTAGAGCAGGAGTGCAGTAGCATCAGGCCCGTTGAACAAATGCCACCAGCCCCAGCTGCCTATCTTGTGGTTGATCGCACCACTAAGGGGTGTAAAGCCACGCCATCTTCTCAGAGGAGGAGGTGGCTTTGCTTGTTTTTTATGTGCAGCGCCACCTCCCCTCCAGCCTGACAGCAGGGGGCAGGCCTGGCAGTAGGCACGCCCTCTAGGAGTGTGAGCAGCACTAGGAGAGGGTGCGCTGGGCTGCGATCAGTTGCTCTGGGGTTTGGCACACTCAGCAGCAGTTTACACACCGATGGGCTGACATCCAGGATAGGGACCAGGACCTGCTCGACCTGCAAGGTGTGGAGGTTGAGGGGTTCAGTGAGTAATAATAATTTATTTGTCGTGTTCTATCTGTGCTAATATTATTTTCCCAAATAGCAAGCATGCTGCTCACACTCAGGTAAGTTAGGTTTCTGTTACAAATACTATGTGATCATAAGTAGACAGGTGCTCGGCGGTCCTACCTAATCCTACTCATTGTCGCTCACTTGGGCTGTGTATTTAAAAAGTTACGCAGCGACTCCTCTGTTCTGATACTAAGATAGTGCTCATTATTAGTATTAGTGAGATAGCTCGCATACTCCCAACTCCCATCAACTTCCCAGTGATGTGTAATATGCATGTACCGTTGCAATGATAACAAATGCAGACTGAGTTGGCCCGTCAAAGGGGATTGGGACTGAGAGATTGCGAATGAAATGAGAAGCAAAGATCATTCATAGTAATTAATTAGTAGTTCCAAAATGTAGTTTAAGATATTGGGAATAGGATTAGGTTTTGGAAATTAGGAATAGGTCCACTATACTATTGATACTGTAGAAAATCTGATGTAGAACATTTCAATGTTACTGTGTTTGCCTTTCCCTGTCAAAATATTTGTGTGGAGATTATTATTAACTGTACCACTAATCTTATTTTATTTATTTCTTACAACTAGCATCAGAGGACAAGAAGATGGGCCTGTAGAATCTAGCGAGGTGGGCAAGGGAGCGGGAGGTGCCGCTGCCTCCACAAGTGCCTCGGCAGATGACTCTGCTGGCCCCAGTCCTCCTGTTGTAATAGTAATACTATTATCCCCCTAACTTTTACCACTCCACATTTTGAATTATGTTTCCTTTTGCTGTGTCTGCCTCCTAATATTTTTCAAACTCCTCTTCATTCTGTTTTTTTTTCCTGAATTCTTCTTTTACCCTGCATTATTCTATTTACTTATTGTCTATATTTCAAGTTACTGAACTTGACACCAAAGTGTCTGTACCAGTCTGTTTGTTCTATGGCTTCCTTTCTTCTGTTTTGTCAGTAAGCTTTCCCTCTTGCCTTATATATCTTGTGTACTGGTGGTACTGTAAAACTCAGGGAACCTATTTGAGGTCAAGTATTACTACTCTACTGTGAGGATTGCATGCCCTAGAAAGGTGGCATTGTACACAAGTTTGTTGAGAAGCCTTTCTTTCTCTTGCTCATTCTCAAACAGTAAAACGAGAAAGTGACCATGGTCATGGTGGACCCCCTAATGTTGTGTATGTAATATTGTCATAGTATACCAGCAGTTGATGACAGTGCAGCTTGGCTCAAAGAAGTATGAGGATGGCCAAATTGCATTTGCCAACCAAGACCATATGTCTTTTGTGGATCAATTATATTCCACCCCTTAATTTTGCTTAATTGACTCAGATTTATTATAATGATGATAATAAGAATGGGGAGGCTTATCTGGCACCTAAAATGTGTAATGTTTTTTGTAGCCGCACAAAATACCAGCGGCAAAGCCGGCAGCGAGGGTGCCAGTGGAGGGGATGCAGTAGGGGTAGTTGATGGGGGGTCCCAGAGGCGGCGGGGAATGGGCAGTGGTAAGTCACATTGCTTGCTGTTTGACAATTGGCAATATATACGCACTGCAAGGATGTTGACTCATGAACAACCCACTTTAGCAGATACAGGGGAAGTTGAGTAGTTAGTGACCGCTTCTATCTGGAACTCAGCAGACAAAGGTTGATAATGAAGTTTAACAACAATGGGCTCATGAAACAGGGAAAAAATGATGGAAGGTGAAAGAATGGGTGAAATGTAATATGAGTGAAAGGAAAGATGCGTGGGTGAAAACGTGGGTCTAAGGATGCATATAGTTGGGTGATACAACGCATGTGTGGGTGAAGGATGGATGTAAATGTAAATGTAAATGTCACGGTACTTATAGAGCGCACTGTCACCAGACGGTCACCTTGCGGTGTCGCCTATTCGGCTTCCTGGCGCTGATACTCATACCGCTGTGGAACCCCTCCTGGCTTTCCCTGTGAAGTGTCCATTCCTGCTGTTGCGCTGTTGGGGCTGGTGTGGAGGCTAAGCAAGCTATTGCCCAGAGTTGCAGGGTGGGGCCCGTGATTAGAATAGGCACCGAGGCGAGAATTAACAGGTCAGAGAAAATTGAGCCCGAGACCCCGCCGAGGCGGGAATCGAACCCAGGTCCCTGGCCAGAACTCTGCATCAGGGTCTGCCGCTCTAACCATTGAGCCACACTCCTCCACCGATGGATGAAAGGATGTACCCGGTGAAAGGAGGGTAAAAGGTATGGGTGAAAGAATGCCTGCCTCAATGGGCGAAAGGAATACAGGGGTGGGTTAAAGCAGGATGGCTGAAAGGGTGAAAGGATGCCTGGGTGGGCAAATGGATGTTGGTGAAAGGTGCATTGAGAGCAATGTTTGGATGGATGGGTATATGTGGGTAGATGGTTTTCAATGGTGAAAGGCTGGATGATAGAATGTATGTAAAGCTTAAATGGTGTGTATCCAATCCAAGGGTGAACAATGCTAGAACAATGAAATGGTAAATGGATAATTGTTTGGATGAAGAAACAAGGGAGTTAATTTTAAACACCTGTTTTTCCTAGAGCATTGTTTATAATTTCTCATTTTTCTTTCTAACTACGCCTGCTATTAGTCATCCAAATCAGCAGGATGTAGCTGCCGGCTGCACCTGCACAAGATGGAGGTCATAGGTGATGCATACTGATGGCTGGTGGCCCGTGAGGAAGAGGAGGCGGCCGCTGCCAAGGGCCCAAGCCAGCCTCCAGCCTCTCAGTCTCAACCCTGGTGCCGCAGTCTGCAATTAACCACCCGCAAGTGTTCCATCAAAGCTGCCCCCCTGTTTTGTTTCTACTATGACACTTCTCTTTACTTTGTAGATGGCTACACTTTTTTACTCACATCTTTTGCTAGGTGTAAGTAAGAACATTTCTACTGACACTGTATATCGATTCACAGGTGTTGCCTTTTTAATCTCACTATCTTGATCTCCATATTTCAGTCCTACTCAATCTTCACTTACATTTTGAACTGAGCTTGTCTCTGTTCATTATTATTATTGTATACTTATTTTATACTTAATTCTGACTTTTCATGTTGTATACTTTAGGACTTGCTTTAATTTGTTATTTTAATATAATATTTCACTGCTTTGAAAAAGTCACGTAGAGATAAAACACATGCCTGCTGTTTTTGAAGACTCTGTAAAAGTGAAATATAGAGAAGAACACAAGACTGCTCAATGTGTTTATAAACAGTTGTTTCTATTCAAACAAACATCCTTACTGTTTGGATTTCATACTATTGTGTAATACTGTATGAGTGCTTGGGTTTTCTATTCTATAAACATTGCATATAGTTGAGGTCCTGGGACCCAATTTATAAATTAGACTTTGGGTAGTAGGGTATTGGTAACCTAATAGCACCATTTTCTATGACATTACGATTGTCATTCACACTATACCCACAGTAAACCTTTGTTCACAATGAGGTGCAAACCTAAACCACTGCTACCCCGTCTAGTAAATGCAATGCAAACCAAACAGTGTGTCAGCCCAAGACAGTTACATTATAATATATCTAAATGTTCTGTCTCCCAGGTTTGAAAAATAGTCAATACAAATTATGTAGGAGTGAAGCAAACAACACACACACTTTAAAAAACTGATTATTAAAAGAAAAATGATATTGTATTCCCAAATTGGGAGGTAAATCTGCATTCTTCTTGGATTGTCCGTCAATCTTGGGAGCCTGACTGATGAGGTCCGGTAATGTAAGCATGAGCGTTATAGTGTTTTTGCCTTTTTATGCTGAAGAAGAGAAGGCCTGCGGATTGTAAAACAAAAATGATATTGTAGAATCAAGGAGAAAGACTGGAGGTAACCTTCATAAGGAAAGCACCAAGAAGACTCAGAGGCAGCACAAGAGAGAAGAATTGTCCTTTATGCAATCATTCATTTAATGACTGATTTGCGATCATTTTGTGAGAGCAATCACAACAACCAACAATCAAAGACAAGTGGTGACATGTATTGGGCTGGTCAAACGTGCAACTGTCGTGATCATAATAATAATATGTAGCCTAGCATGTGCATAATGTGATGATCAACACGTCTGTCTACAGTTACCTACAACAACAGGTCCCCCACCCAACCACAACATAGTTTCCTATTTGAGCCAGCCAGCACACACACTCAGCAACATTGCATTTACCAAATCAAGTAAAATCAAAGCACCTCTCTCACCACTACTCCACAGAGTTGATAAGGCCTCTTAGATTCATCACCAAATGTTAGTTTCTGTGAAATTGATAACGTCCTTCTTCTGGTGGCAGTTGTTGAAGTAGTCACTCCCTGAGTCCTTCCATCATCCTCCTGACTCTGAGTAACAAAACAAAAAGGGAGGCGGTCCAGAGCTAACATTTTAGCCTGCTTCTCATTGTTCAAACATCACATTGAGTGGTTGTGTTCGTACTGCCCTTCTTGCCTAAACATGCAAGGAATAGTGCCTGGATTTGTTTCTGGTGCCACTGATAAAGGTGACTTCTTGAGAGCAGACTGTGATTGGCTCGATGTGCGTCTCAGTGGGGAAGTCTTTGTATGTTCTTGCCTTGGTATTTTGACTTGTGTCATGTCCCATTGCAATGTTGCTGATGTGGGCCATACTACTGCACTGTTGAGGACAGGGCTGATTTGCGTAACAAACATTTCTTCCACTTCCTCACCTTCCGCCGTGATCATATCGGATTCCCTGCATAGCCATACATCCCCTTCTCCAACAAAACATTCAGTTTTTCTGCCGCTAAGGTGCTCCTCCCTCTGGATTATGGAGTGTTTTCTCAAATGTGTTGTTCAGCCTCCGGCACAATAGTTTGTACCAAGCTTACCCTGACTAACAATTGCTCCGCAAATGGAGCATATGGCAATGTTCGGCTCCTTCTTGCTAACTGTAAAGAAGTCCCAAACTGGGGAGGTCCACTTTCTGGTGCTGGTGCTACTGGCAATGTCAGTAGGTGGGAATTTCGACATTTGCCTCTCTGCATTGCCTCCTTGTACTGAGGTAGTGTGGATGTAGGTTGCTGCACGGGCCTTGAAAATATGCCAGCTGGTGGTGGTGATATCTGTGCTAACATCTCTCAGAGCAGGTTTGGATGGGGTCATTTCAGTCTCCACTAGGGCGGGGCTAACATCTATGATGAGTGGCTCATCAATATCCTCCTCTTCTACATCCATAACTCTAAGTCATTCAGGAACCTTCCTTTTCCCGAGCCTCTCATGGCATGTTTTACTCTCAGACTGAGGCGGGATCCAAGTGGAGTCTTTATCATCAGAAGGGGGCTTGGAGAAGAAGATGGTGGACAAATCCTCCTTTCTCTTGCTGGAGACCTGGAAGACAATGGATCTTCTGAAAGAGTGGCTTCATCTACTTCCTCACCATGATGCTCAATCTTCTAATCTGCTCCTACTTTAGGTGGAACTATTATTGCTGGCTGTGACTGTTGCCTGAGTTTCCTGCAATGATTGGGTACTGCGTTGCGAAAGAGCAATGGCGTGATTAGACTGGCTTCCTCTGTGAAAGACATGGGCTTCGGCCTAGGTTGGGATGGGACCACTGATATTGGGGTGCAGTTGCCAGCTTGCTCCCCAGAGGTCAGTGCAGCAGGCACACGTTTTCCGAAAAACAAACTGGCGGGCATGCCAGTCGTGGACATCGGCATCTGGTTCTCCCCACTTGCCACTTTGGTGTTGCACTTTTATTGGAGGCTATCTTGAAGCTATCAGTTGGCAGTGATGCTTAGCTTTTAGAAAAAATAAAAAAACTTAAAAGGTAAAATATATATTTAAACATGTTTTAAATATGAAAATTTGAGAAAAAAATGCAAAAAATATATAAAAATTAACAAGTACAAATAAAACAATTCTAAAACAAATGCAAAAAAATGATAAAAATATTTGTGAAAACAAATCAGAAAAGTAAAATTATAAAATAAATAACATTCAATTGCTGATGTAGTAGGGGAAGGGGACTACTACTTATTACTATGACAATTGAATTTGGAACCCACTGGGATTTGGGAAGTAAGGAATGGTACAGATGAAAAATACAAAAAAGTATGTAATAATATATACAAAACACTGTTCATACAGTATATTAGTATGAACATTGAGCTACTAGGCCTCAAGCATAATACACAAAATGGTTGTGGTAAAAGCACACTGGCTGGCTACACAAAATGTCTGCCAGCTGCAGGATCACAACAACCAGCAAGAAGGCATGGCCACAACAAAGAATGCATGCAGCCCTATGGCAAAAGCACACTGGCTGACTACACATAATGGCTGCCAGCCATATGGTCACAACAACAACAAGCAAGGCGGCATGGCCACAAACAAAGAACATGCAGACCTCTGGGCACTGACTATACAAAATTACCCCTGACCACGTGGCATGAGGAACAAAGACAAATAGTGGCTTATGGCACACACACTCACACACTGGCCAGACAAAGGAGGCATGTCAACACAGAAAACACAGCATTAATTCAGCGATACCAAAAAAAACACATTTTGTATTTTAATCCAATGCCATCCATGGCCTAAATGATGTTTCAATTCACCAATTCACCAAACACCACAGAAACAGTTGTTTCATGCACTCATGACTAGTACTGGGCCTAATGACTAGAAGACCCATTGGCAGACTAGACCACATAGTGAATTAGAAGAATATTGTACATTTATTCAAAGAAACATAGGGACAATGTGCTAAACTGTGCAACATTTTCCCTTTACAAGAGAAGACAAATTACATGCAAAAAAACAACAACCAGCAAGGAGGCATGGCCATAAACAAAGAACACATACAGGCCTGTGGTAAAAGAACACTGGTGTCCTTTGCAAACTGGCCACCCGCCATATGGTCCCAACAACAAGCAGGTAACCTGTAAAACAAAGAACACATGCAGACCTATGACAAAAGCACACAAAATGGCCACCGATCACATGGTCAAACAGCAAGCAAGGAGTATGGCCATAACAAAGAACGCATGCAGGCCTATGGCAAAAGCACATTGGCTGCCTAAACAAAATGCCCACCAGCCATATAAAAACAACCAGCAAGAAGGTATGGCCAAAACAAAGAAGACATGCATGTCTAAGGGTAAAGCACACTGGCTGGCAACACAAAATGGTTCCCAGCCACATGGTCACAAAAACAAGCAGGTGACCTGGAAGACAAAGTAGACATGCAGGCCTATTTACACCGACTTTGCAAAGTGGCCTTGGCCACATGGCATGGGGAAAAAAGACAAATGGTGACCTATGGCGAACATACTCATGCACTGGCCCGACAAAGGAGGGATGGCAACACAGAGAACACAGCCTTAATTGTGCAAGGCCAACAAGGAAACTTAGCAGGGCTAAACATTGTTATTATAAGACACATCCTTCAAAGGCATTACCTCACCACTGTTTGCAGGAAAACAAAATGTGAAATACCACAAAAAAAACTTGTTAATTTTATTCCAATGCCATCCATGGCCTAAATTATATTTCAAATCACTAGACACTACAGAAACAGATGTTTCATGCACCCATGACTAGTACTGGGCCCACTGACTGGAAGGCCCATTGGCTGACTAGGCCACATAGTGAATTAAAAGAATATTGCACCTTTATTAAAAAACATAGAGGAAATTTAGTAAACTGTGCAACATTTTGGGGCGGAGTTTGCCTGGCTTTAAAGTGGCCGCAGCCAGAGTAAGCTCCTGAGACTGGTCCATCAGTGCAGCAGGAATTAGCGTAAATTCAGCAATATAAGGTAAAAAACTCAAGAATTGGGTGGAGCTGACCCTCCGGTATCAAATGCCACCTTCCCAGTACCAAACAACCCATCCTGTGCTGAGTTACATCGAAGAACGCAACTAGTGTAGGCATGGCCTACCCCGATTGAAGTGACACCATTCCCCAGTGCGGTGATTGCTGAATGGGTCTGTGGGTGCTTGCCTGGAGTCTCCAGCCACCCTGCCTCATAGCTACGAGTGACTACTCCTGGAGGGAGAGAAACGGCGGCTATGGGTGCTGGCGGGCCCGTCGTGGGGACTGCTTCGTCCATGTCACTGGGTGTGGTGGGTGACCTTGGTCTGGCGCCGGCGGGTGTCTGCCCACATGCACTATCCAGGAGCCTTTTGGGTGCTTTGGCCTGTAGCTGTGTGGGGCTGCACACGGGGGTCACGGGTCGGAGGGACATTGCCGCTCCAAGTGACTGCTTTGCCTGTGTGACCTTTTGTCTGGGGGCTCTGTGCTATATCTGTGTGCCGGCTCCCTGCGGGTCCAGGGGGGATCGGAGCAGACCTACCCGGTTGGAGACTGACACTGAGGCAGGGGGCTCCCTAGCTGACTCCAGACAGAGCCCAAAAAAGGCATGTTATAAACGCCTAAAGGTGAGGTGCACATAAAGCTCGTAGTAGCGCGGTGGACTGTAAAGCTGCATCAGTCATTAGGCCATACCTGGTAACATTGCTGCCAATGCAGAATACACCATATAACCAGCTTAAGTGAATCAGAAACACGCCACAGGAGTCCTTTGGTGCCCTTCTTTCAGTGTGCATACTCATCCACAAGATAGGGAAAGAAGACAAACTTCAATAAAGTTGCAGTTTGAGCATCGCAAATCTACTAGGGCCAGAGACAATGACACAGAGGCACCATTGGTCCTGAACACCGACCTGGGAGAGGAGTTTTGTGGGCAACACTTACCACCATGCAGCAAAGTCTCACTACTATAGATAGATGGATCACATTTTGGAATCAATGGATAAACAGGCATGGAAAGAAGAGTATCTGAAGCTGAAGACTTACAAATTGAGTCTACTAAAGTACAGGAACGTATGGAAACAACAATGGCGTTACCATAAAATAAGGCAGAGGACTTAGAAGCGCAATCAAGACACACCAATTTGTGTATAGTAGGGCTGCCGGAGTCCACAATCACCAGGAACATGGATCAATTTATTAAACTGTTACTCATAACTTTGCTGAGCCGTGACACCTTCTCACCTGTATTTATAGTGGAACGGGCACAACATTCACTGGCCCGCAGCCAGCGCTTCCCCACCCCAATAATTGCCTGGCTCCTTCACTACAGAGAGGCGGTGCTACAGCAGGCCTGGGAGCTCCGAACATTTTTCTATGAGGGCACTGAACTATCAATCTATTGAGATTTTACATTACAGGTACAAGAGGTGTGATAATAATATGAACCACTGAAACGTAAATTGAGAGAGCTTACCAAAGAATGTGCTATGCTTTATCCTGAGCGGCTCAGAGTGACAATAGCTGGCAAAAACAAAATCTACATGGATCTGAGTAGTTTGTCATAGATGCTTAAGTCACACTCCAATGCCAAACCCATGAAACCTGTATAGGACTTGAATCTGGCCAAGACTGAGTACCGCAGTGAATTGTATCAACAGTGCTAATGCACTGACTTTTGCGCAGACCTACTCACCGCTTATGAGCACCAGAGATGTATTGTAGCTGTTAATGGTTGCAAGGTTAAAGATGTGCCTAAGTTTACTTGCCAATTGCACCTTTTGAATCATAAAATTCATGTATACTCATTGTATCTCATAAATATTCGGGATTAGCACCTATAATCTAACATGTTCAGTATTAGTGAATTAAGCTGGAGGTTTTATATATAGTACCAATTGGTCACTAGAATGCAAGGGCTGAAGTACAGCTCAGGGGTACTCACTGCCTCTGCGTGTATTAGACACAGTTTTTGGTTGTTGAGGTGGGCATGGAGAGGGGGGGTCCAGTTGCCATGCAGTTAGGAGGAAAACATGCTTGGGAGGGGGCTGGGGTATCACATGTTTGAGTTTATCTGTCTCAAGTAGCCGAATGAATATAACTGGTTTGAAAACAATTTATAATTTGCTGGTATGAATAAAGAGAAGTACACTGAGTGAAAATAGCGCTCATCGACCTTCGTCGAAAATGAATGTAGCCACTATAGGTTTTATGACATGGAATGTCAGTGGGCCGAATGACCAACATAAAATTCACAAAATTGTTCTTTATTTACAGAGAGACAATGTTGATGTTGCTAGATTACAGGAGACACATTTGGCACCCAAGTTAGGGATGCTGACGCAGAACAGTATGAAAGGCTCTTATGGTACGGCCGGATTCATATCATATGCACTAGGGTTCTGATATGGGCAAGTCATGGTTCTGTCGTACAAATTAAGGAGGTGTGTGTGAATACTGGGGAAAGATATGGAGTAGTGAGCTGCCGGAAAGATAATCTTGATGTGCTTTTAGTGGGTATCTATGGTCCAAACGATCTTCAATTTTACCGAACTCTAAATTGGAAACATGCGTACAGGAACATTCCACGTTTACTCTGGGTGAGCAATATTAATTGCATTCTATTGCCTGACCTAGACAGATCCAGGGGCCCCTTTGGGAGGCCATCAGCTGCAGTGAAAGCTGTTGCTGAGCTTGCAGAATCAGGCAGGTTGATAGACGTCTGGCGCTACCGGTCACCACCAGGCAGGGAATATACTCACTATTCCGCAATATACACATACATACCTGTATAGACTACTGGCTCGTCTCGAGGGGTCTACTATCCTTCATACACAAAGCACTCATCTACCACACATATTGTCCGATCATTCTCGTGTCAAGTTAATACTGGCTCCGGAAGGCTTGCAGCCTAGGTTCCTTGTGTGGCGATTTCCACAGTATTCCCTACTGGACGCAGTGTTCCGAGAGGAACTTGCACAAGCAATAGATAAATATTTTCAAAATAATATTGGGAGTGTAGCACGTATGCCCACCATCTGGGAGGCTTTCAATGCCTATATTCGTGGTGTGACAATCTCTAAACATGCCGGAGAACTCTGGTCCATACAGGATTAAATGTTTAAACTTGAAAAAGAGTAGCAGTGCTGGAATGCGACAGACAGCGAACTTCAGAGCCTGAAAGATTGGCACAGACTAGAGAGAAGATAGATGAGTATAATGAATTTGCACAATCACAAATGGTCCACTTGGGAAAATATGCTATTGCCAGAGTGTACGCAGAGGGGGAGAGACCCAGTGCTACATTTGCTCAGAGAGGAGACAGTGAAGTACTGGCATTACAGGACAGTGACGGCATGCGGGTATGGACTGCTACACAAGTCATAGAATGCTTTTGCTCTTATTACGCAGAACTTTATACCTCACTAGATCTTAATGAAGACAAATCGGCCGAGGAGTATTTAGCACATATTGCCATGAAATGTTTGACTAACTCCCATAGGGGGCGAATGATGGACCCCTTCGCCCCAGTGAAATCACAGAAGCATTAAAAGGAATGCAAAATAATAAAGCACCTGGGTCTGACGGCCTGCCAGTGGCCTTTTATAAAGCATACCAAGATCAGCTAATTCCCCACCTGGTTAATTTATTTAAGGAAATTACTAGAGATGGAATAATGCCCCCAGACGATGCGAAACGTAATTTTTGTTACTTTATCAAAGCCTGGCAAGGCACCTACACAGTATTCCTCATAAAGACCACTGTTGCTACTTAATACTGATATGAAACATTTTGCCACAATTTCGGCGAACAGGAATTTTCCACTGCTCCTGGGCTTGGTGGGTTCAGAACAATCTGGATTTCTACCCGGTCATTCCTTGACTAGTAATTTGCGTAGTTGATTCTGCACAATCTCCCAAATTGATCCTGGTGTGCACACAGCGGCTGTCTTTCTGGGTGCCAAAAAGGCATTAGATTCTGTTGAATGGAGTTTTCTATTAGCAGTGTTGAGACGCATGGGAGTGGGAGAGGTATTTATAAAATTGGTGAAAACCCAGTGACACGCGTGCGAGTAAATGGTATACTATCTGCTCCAATAGCACTTACAAGGGACACAAGACAAGGTTGTCCTCTCTCCCCATTATTATATGCACTTGTGGATGAACACTTAGCATGTGCAATGCAGGAATACCACTCCCACTGTGGCATACGATTCCAGCAATACAACCTGACAATATCTGCATATGCAGATGACACTTGATTATATGTGAGAGACACAGAGCACAACTTCACTTCAATCCCACAAAGAGATGAGATATTGGGCAGGCATTCTGTACTGCGTATTAACTGGAAAAATTCACTTATATGTCCCCTAACTGCTTCCACTACTCGGGTACATATGGACTACCCCTTATCGTGGATCTCAGAACCAGTGCAATATCTCGGGGTCGAGGTACACACAGACCCAGAGGAAATAATTCAGGGAAATTATGGTAGGGCATGGCAACGTCTCACAAACATCATAGAGAAGTGGATAGAGCTACCACTGTCATTGTTGGGACGCATTGCTCTCATGAAAATGAAAGTGCTGCTGCATTTTCTTTTCTTCTTTATTAACATACCCATTTTACTGCCAGAGTCACTGTTTCACAGTCTCCATACCTTGCTAATCAGGATGGCCTGGGCAGGTAAGAAGCCCAGGGTGCAATGGGCAACATTGGTACAACCTAACTCTAGGGGGGGACGTAATGCACCAGAAATAGAAACATACTGCAAAGCTGGACAACAAATCCATGCCTATGCCTGGATACATGGCCCACCCAATCTACCAAACATGTACCTGGAAAGAGAAGAAGTGTAACCAGCTAGTCTTCCACAATACGTACGCTCCAAACCCAAAAAGCAATACCATATCTTTGACCCTGCGGGACTTACTAGGTATCAATTGCATAAGACTGCAGATATGCAGGAAATTCCATACCTTTACTCCCCTACATTACCAATAGAGCGGTGTGGCTGGTTACGCTTGAGAGAAAATAAGGCAGTAGTGCAGGCACTTCACAGATCAAATATAAAGATGCATGGGGGATCTATTCACAAACGGGGAGGCTTGTACCTGGGAGCAGATCCAGACAGTAACTACTGATCCATCACCACTTTTTAGATATCATTGCCATTGAGTTAGATAGGCACTATGTGCCAAACTGGGAGACAATATGACAGAACCTCAGGAGTTTGCCTCATTGACATATCTTTTGAAAACCCAGTCCCTACAGCACAGTATTTCAATATTATATACACTTGTAAGATCCGTTTGTAATCCCAGCCAGACCAAAGTTTGTTAGAAATGGCAGGAAGAGCTAGGCATTGCCATACCGGAGGAACAGTGGTGATATTGCTTTTCAGCCACAAAGTCTATTTCGCAAAATGGCAGACAGTTTAATACACTTTAAATAGATACATAGAGTTTATTACACCCCTGCGCGACTGTACAAATATGGACTGAAGGAAGACGACAATTGCATGAGGTGTAGGGTTGGAGGTGCAAACTTTACTCATTTGGCATGGGATTGTCCTGGAATCAGGGCTTTTTGTGCTGCTGTAATTCGGGCACACCAAGACATATCAGAAACAACTTTATCTATCGTTCCCTTTGTTGCCCTCCTAGGATATGATAAGGAATTGCCCCAGGCTTCCAGCAGACTGGTTGCACTCGGTATGTTACTTGCAAAAGGAAGAGTAGCTATGCATTTGATGAAGGGGCTGTTGCCTACACTAACAGGGTGGTTCACTGATCTAACATACTGCAATACACAATCTGAGACCTACAACGCCCCTAGGCAGATGATCTGCAAACCGCAAGATATTTGGGAACCGTATCAGGCATATCTCAGACACCAAGCTACAGATGAGGCAGCGGTAGCAGAAAGTGAAGATGGAGGCAAGGATTGAGTTGGTGGGCAGTTGCTGGCCACATACATCCCCATTCCAGTAGGGATGACAAGTTAATTGGAATACACAATTTGGGTGTTTAATATGCTAAAGCTAAATGATTTCTTTTAAAATGGTCTAATTTAAAATATACAGACTAAGAAATATGTCTGATTGCCCTACTACGATTGACTACAAAATGTTGCTTAATTGCTCAGAAAAAGCTTCTCTGCTTGTCCTCATATTGTATTCCTAAGCTATGTTCTCAGGCTATATACGTGTGTAACAACAATTTGACTACTCTAATGAGTAAATATGGTTAAAATAAAAAATTAAGTTGAAAAAAAAACTGTGAAACATTTGTTTTTTTACAAAATAAGAAAAATGACATGCATAACAATAACTAGGCCCCTCCTGAAACTGCAAGCCAACCCCACCACAATACATTTTAAAAATCGAATACAAATTTAAATGAATCCTGGTGCATGCCCTCTATCAAACCAACAAAACCCTTATCCAGCAGTTTTTAGCTTACTTGTAAAATCTCAATCACATAATCCTTAAATCCAATGGTATTGGCAGCAGACACAAAGAGTGATCCTTCCAGCTCCAAATCCAAATGAGAAGTGACTAGGAGATGGACAAAGCACTGGGAGGAGCCTGCAGGACAGGAACAGGAAGTTGGGCACTTTGGGGCACTTTCTTCCTGTTGGAAAAAAAAAAGTTTTATAAAATAAGGACTCCTCGCACAGAAAACCCATGCGAGCTTGAGAATTTTTTTTTACTCCAAATTATCATTTCGGATGGATTTAGATGCATCTCGGGAGACAATCTTCCCCAGGTTGCAGCTATGGTCGATCACACTCGCTTGCTATTGCATATGTCACAAAACAAGTGGCGGAAGTTGCTGGCGTGGCCTGAAGCCTTGTTAGCAGCTGCAAAATCTCACATGAGCTCGTAGGCAGCTTGCAAGTCTCGTGGCATTCCCAATTGGCGTGAAAATGTCATGGGCCCTCGCGAGCAGCCGGCAAGTTGCTACTGCACACATCAGACAACATTTCTAGTGCGCCAACAAAAAAATAAATAGCTCAGTCAGGTAAACCTTCCATGTTCCCTGCCCGCCAGCAATGCTTTGTCCTCTACCAAGGAGACTCTTCTGACAGTTTTATTGACAAATGTTTTAAAACTGTCATGTGTCATGAGGTCTCCCAGAGGCCCTGCTGGCCTAATTGATCTATAAAATCTTCCAGATAGGACCTTGCTGCGCCTTTCTCCTTACGGGACAGTCGGACCATAGATAGGTGTATTGTGATTTTGCATCTGCTCTTTTGATCTCATGCCAGCATTTGATGTAAGCTCCTCTGCGGGCCAGCCCCTGCCTCTGCATACAAAATTCTAACCTTATTTAGGCTGGTGACATGTATTTGGGCAGGTTGAAGATCATTTAGAGTGCTCCCATTACTATGCTGTCTAATGTAGCCACATCTCTCCCCCTCACGGCCTTGCTCCATAGGCGATGGTTGGTATGTATACGTTTTGCCTTTATCTCTTAGACTAGTGGAGAGTAGCTTCAGCCAGCAATTTAATTTTTTAAGTTTCTTAGTGCCTCTCCTCTTCAGTGCTTCCTTGTAGGCAGTGAAGCATCCTTTACTATCTATAATGACGCCTTGGTATTTGTATTCCTGGACGATTTCCAGCTGCTGTTTTGCCAAGTACCAGAGGTAAGCTCCTTTAGCCTTACGTTGGTTCAAGTGCATGACTTTTGACTTATAAGGATTTATGCTCCTGCCTGTTTTTGACTGAGTAGCTTTGTGTAGTATTGATTATATGTTTGAGGCCTACTGGAGTTTGGCTGACTAGTACAAGATCGTCAGTATATAGTAAATTAGAAAGGATAAGGCCCCCCCATCTTCGGGCATGGGAGTTGCACTTGTAAAGCCTGAATGACAGGTCTAATATGAAGGATTAAACTGGGTTAGAACTAATACAGCCCTGTATCAGCCTGATTGTGGTTGGAATCCTTCTTGACGGGTAATCTCCAGTCCCCAGCTTCCCATCAGATTATCACTCTCAATCTAATAAGCAAATAGAACAAACTAATCAAAGTTTAAACCGTATCTACTTTGGTAATGTAATGCTACTGAAGATGATTGAGCTACTTATCTACAATTGCAGATTTTTTAAATACTGAGACAACTCATAGAACCTCCAAAGTTTCATAATTCTTTCTTCCAATTCATACTGCCCACAAGTGAATAGAGACACACCAATGCATGTTAAGTCCCCTGCACATCTTGTTTTTTCCCCACAAGAAATCGCCTCTAATGAAAACATACACTAGACTTTAATTCTAAGGGATGGTAGAAAATGTGTGTGGTGGTAACTGGGACTTCTCCCTACCAATTCATATTCTTACACAAATCAGACAGCAGAGGGGCTCAAGTTCACTCTGAAGGATACATGATTTCTAATCTGAGTGAAAATTCACCCGGGTGAAGAAGAGACGGGAAGTAAAAGAGCGGGAATAGTGGGTGGTTAGGGCTAAGGTGAGGAAAGGAGAAAAGAAACTGGAGTTGATGGAGCAGAAGAAAAGGAAGTGTCATAACGATATGATTCTGAAGTCTTTTGGTCTTGTACACACACTGCCAACTCTTCATCCTGATTCAAACCATCAAGTCTCATAGCTCAATTATTTAACATGATTCAATTACTTACAGCTGCTTTTCTTTGTCTCTTCCACGTAAGTGGAGTCACCCTGTCAACAATGAAGACAAGTAAATAGGAGTCCCCTTTGTGCATCTCTACAAAGTGTCTTGCTACAGATATAGGGGGGGCAATGTTTTTGATTTCCAAAGCTGTTATAGCACTCTTTGTCTCCAGGAAACCGATTGGCATTCCAACAAATACATCCAAAAATCTGAGGAACAAGACAAATGTTTGCTAATACTCTGTGCTTCATCTCAACCTGAAATTCCTTGCATTCTTACATCTGTGATATGATTTACAATGCCTGTATATGAAAAATCCTTTTGGTTTCCTTAACAGTAGTTAATAGTCTTCTTGGTATTGGTTATGTCACTGTGTAACAGCAGATTACTCAATTGCTCCACCTTTGTGTATATAATGTATATAATGCTAGGATGTGGAACAATATCTCACCCTATATTTTATCAGTGGTCAGTAATCTCCAGTGCCTAGCTAAAGACATTCTAACTTCACCGGATATTAAGGTATAGGCGGTAATGAATCTAATGATTTGGTCATCCTCTATCTTAGTTTTATTGGATTATGGAAGTGTGTTTTTATTCAGTGTGGATGCCTTGTGTGATACCTCTTTCATTACATGCCCGAGGTAGCCCCTTTGATGAAAGCTAGATGCTGTCACCATCTCCTCTTTGGTGTACATGTCTTAGGTACTGCAGTTCCTGTTTGCCCTAATGAACTCCCCATAAAGGATTCTCCACTTGAGCGTTGGGGGGACTCAAATGAAGTAGGCTGTTGCCTATTGTGTCTTTGTGCAACAGACTTGTGATTAGCTTATCCCTTTACACCTCTACATGCATTTCTTTATCACAAATTGTTATGGTGAAGGAGAGGCTGAGTTGATTGTATTGTAAGCAATCAATGAATTTATTTTCTGTGACTTGGCCACCATCTCAAATAAGGAATAAATCATTGATATACCGAAACCATATACCATTGTAGTTGGGATATCCCTGGTTGTCATCTGACTAGGCCACCTGCACCTCCCATCAGCTCATAAATATATTACCGTAGCTGGGGGCTAAGCAGGTACCCCTTAATTGTTCCTGAGGTTTGCCTGAAAAACCAATCATCAAAAATGACAATATTTTTCCCTAGACAGAAGTCAATCATGAGCAAAAGCAAATCATTAGGATATCAGATTAGTGTCATGACTCTTACCTGATGAGTCTGTAACTAAGCTTTGCGGAGAACTCCTTCAACCCTACCTTTTTACTTGTAGCACCTAAGACAAAGAAGTTGGGTGGGGACTGAAGGAAGTGAGTCATGTTGTTGTGGTAGTGTAAGTCAGCCTTCTATGTATACCTCTGTCATACTTTAAAACCAAAAAGGGGGTTGATTCACTTAGTTCCTTGTGCGTCCCCATGCCCTGCAATCCTCCCTTAACTCCCAAATTAATTCCTGCTCTAGATCTAACTAAGATAAATTGGTGAAGGTTACAGGGTCATACTGCATTTTGAGTTATTTCTTCTTTTGGTACAAATATTTCTACTTCGATGAGAATCTTTTCTCAGCCTTCCATCTTGCAAATCCTTCTTTGAATCTGTGACTTTGGAATTCCTCATAATAGCAATACTTTTGTGTGACTCTCAATCATTTTATCTTTATACTTCTGTGCTGTATTGCCCAGTAAACCTTTAAACAATCCTCAAAAGTATTTAACTGTCTTTCAGAACAAATTCACTTAAATTAGCAAGTGTGTTTCAGATTTAGTTCAATCCTCAGAGCAAATGTCACTTAAGTCTTTGATTGTTCATTTTTTTCATGCATAGACTAATAACAATGAAGTGATACCTTATAACTTTTTCTTTTTCCTTGTAGGTTCTCATGGGCATGCAAAGGTCACACTCTGCTCACAGGAACAGGTCCAGGAGCTGTGACATCCCCTTTAAGGTGAGTATCTTCTGTGTCTTCTGTATCTTCCATATTTAAACCATGCCATCCCGGCATGGTTTAAATACTGCTGCACTGAAGAGGCCGCCGAGGTGTGCGAGATCTTAGCAAATTGGTGCTTCTCTTACCAGTGCGGTCTCAAAGTTACAATAGGCCACCACAAGTGTTTTGGATTGTATAATTATGCATACAACAAGCATGGTTAAAATACAATACTGGCATCAAACAGTGTCCCAGTGACATAACCATGAACACTGTGAGTATAGTTACAAAACGGCAGACACAATAATAAATGCTTACATGCAAGAAAGTATGCATGAAAGTTCAGATATCTGCTATACAACCAGCAGCATGGGCAGGGAAAGGAGTGTGCCAAGGACATGATTTAAGATGGCACAGAAGGAGCATCATGATGTTTCATAACATATTTTCAGTGGTATCCCTTGTAAAACATGTCTGCATGCTATAATGCCGTTTGTGCTTTAAATGTAAGTATAAATGAAACATACATCAAAAGTTCACATTAAATAATACGTTTGCCAGTTTGTCTCTTCTATCATTTTCAAAAAGTCAGTACTGTCTTTACAGTACGAGTGCAACTCAATCACAAAACGTAATAGAAAGTAACTGAGATACATAACTGTATTTTCCAATAGGCTTCATTTGAGGAGATTTAAATGTTGGTCTTCCCAGAGGCATAGTCCGACTTTTGTGGAGCTTGGGGAGTGGATAACCATGGGTACCTGAATTAATCTAAGTAAAGTCAGCCCTTTCCTTTCCATTCAGTCAACTTCACTTTAACCTCTGTTTTTTTCAGTGAATTTGTAAAAAATGTTTTTAATGTAAAGTAGGATATTATTACCAAGCCTGACTGTAACCTCACTTTAACCTTTGTTTCATTTCAGTAGATTTCTGAGATTTTTTTAACGTAAATAAAATCTTATTACCCTACGTAACTATAGCTGCACTTTAACCTTTGATTTTCAGTTTAATTTCAAGGGATTTTCAGTGATTTTGTAGGTTTTATAATGCAAAACTTGATCTTACCACCATAACTAACTATGACATCACTGCCCTGTGCCGGACAAGTCCTGCACCCAACCTCAACAGGGGACACCCAACCCCCATTACGTACAGCTTCCCAATGAGTGTGCTTATCACAATAGATAAGAGTATGATTTTAAATAATGCAGTTCCACTGGCTTACTCAAGGGTTCGAAACATCAAAATATGAAAGGCAGACCTATTAGCTTTTTCAAAGGATTACCACATCCATATACATAGCAAGCTTATTGGCTTTCTCAAGGGCTCACTATATCAATATTTAACATTTTAAAGGCAGGCCTATCAGCTGTGTGAAGGGATGCCTACATCAATAAACATGGCAAGGCTATTGACTTTGTCAAGCGGGCACCAAACCATTATATGGAAAAAAGTCCATTGACTTTGCTAGAAAGTGACCACATCATTATACAAGGCAAGGCTATTGGCTTTGTCAGAAAGGACCTCATCTATATACAATGGAAACCTTTTGGCTTTGCCAAAGGGTGACCTCATCAATAGTAAGTTTACTTGCTTTGTCAACAACAGTAAACACTGTCAGATTATTTCTTTTCGACTCAGGCCACATAATGCAGCTGTAATGCCCCAACCACATGGGGTCCCTGCAATCCTCAGTGGAATATCAATGTTATAGTATATATATATATATATATATATATATATATATATATATATATATATATATATATTACCTACTGGCGGTCGCCAGTAGGTATATATAGTTAGGATTTTTTCTCTATGGGATTTTTGAAAATTCTATGTCTAATAACTTTGGCGTTTGTGGACGGAATTGGCTGAAATTTTCTGGAAAATGGAACATTTTGTTTCTGAGCAGCCCTTGGAAATTTGGGGGGGTTTCGTCAAGGGGGGGCCGAGAAAAAAGGGGGGTCCCAAAACGTGTTTTTAACATTGAGTTTTCCATAGGGCGGTTGGCCTCACTTTTAGCCCGAACGGCTGAATGGATTTCCATGAAACTTGGCAAAATTGTAGGGACTGGTAGCCCGATGTGCCTTTTCTAGGTCTCAATATATGTGCTCCAGTGGATTTTGAGAAATTAACGTTTAAAAAAAGATATATATCTGTAAGCGCGCTCCGGGCAGCGCTCCGGTCCGCGGACCTTAAGCGTACCGGAACTTCGCGTAGCTAAGCTGATTGGCTCTCCGGTGTCTGTCAACATTCTAAACAGTCCGGAGCGGCCGCCATCTTGTCTCTCGGTAGGATTGAGAGACAAGAGGAGGCCAAAACAAAGGCGAAAATGACCATAAGGGGGCATACTAGATCCTCCCTGACCCCCTAGGTTTAATGTGGAGGTTTTAAAAGGGCCCCGCGGGGCAAAAAAAACAAAAAAAAATGTTTGTTTTTTTTGCGTGAGGAGCGCCCGGTCCGCGAACCGGGAAGCGTTCTGGGCAGCGTACTGCAATGAAAAAGGAATGATAGACTTTTCAAATGCTGTATGTTAATTGATTGTTGTTTTTGTTGATTATTTTTTATTTTCTTTATTTTTTAAGCATTTTTTTTAATGTGATTGTGTTTCATAATTTATTAAACTTTCTAACATTTCATTGTCAGAAATTTCATAATTATCAGGGAATATACATTGTAGTCTCTGAGGGTGTAAAATGTCCTCATTTGCAAGGAGGTTATCTACTGCTTGTACACATTGCAGTAGTTCATTGTCCCAAGTTTCATCGAAAAATTCAATGTCAATTTGATCAATTGTATCAATCAATTCTTGGCTGCTCTCTTGCAGGTCCATTTCAAAAGAAACTTGGTTTTCGCCTTCCATTTTGCCTGAAATTTGGATTAAAAAAATATATATTAGTAGAGATAAGGCAATGTTGGGAATAATTTTAGATAGGCATTTTTTATCAGTGAATTTATCTTTGGGCAGTGTATAGTATCAGAGTGGAAGTAGGAATATAAAAAAGTGTATGTGATTTAACGTAAGTAAATTCATAATTATACAAGAGAAGCCTAACTACATCCATAACTATAACAGAGAAGTCTCTCTAAATCTATAACTACTACAGAGGGATAGTATATATCTATCAGAAAAAGTTTACCATATTAACTTATAGTGCACAATATACTTCAGTTTTAAAAATAAAAACTTACCTTTAGAAAGAAGTTGAAGGAATTAGTGAAAATACTATTGAAATGTACAGCAAGAAGTAGTAGTCAAAATGGCTGTGTTTTCTTCTCTTCCTTTATATATATTCAGGTATATAACCAATGAAATGTCAGGTAAAAAAAATAGAAAATGAAAGTAACATTTTCATTGGTTGTCAATTCCAACACTTCAGATGTGTTTTGTGAAGTAATTTACCTCAGGGTATTTAGAGAGGTCTACAGGCTAAATGACTAAATGGAATTCCAATCAAATTTGTGAAAATGGTAGGGATTGGTATGTAGTATGAGCTAATCTATATTTGGTGAAATTGTCTCCAGTGGCTTTTCTGTGATCTACTTTCCCACCTTTTTTGATGGTGCGCTTCCTAGAGAGCGACCCGGTACGCGAACCGTTGAGCGCCCCGGTTCGCGAACCTTAAGCGTTCCGGGAGTCCACCATTTTGTGTTTCGGTCGAATTAAGATACAAGATGGAGGGCAAAAATTGTTCAGAATGGGTAGAAGGGGGCACGGTAGAGTTATCTTGACCCCCTAGGTTTTCTGAGGGTGGCTGAGGAGGCTTATATGTGCGAAAAAAAAACATTTTTAAAAAAAATTTCGCGAGGTTAGCTCCCGGTTCGCGTACCGGGTAGCGCCCCAGGGAGCGTACTTTGTTGGAAATTAGTGAAAAATGTTAGAGTAAAATAATAATTGTGAGTGATCAGATGTAGGGTAGCTCTGAGAAGAGATTTTGGGTTTATGGTACATTTAGGTACTTATAAGTAGGTACCAATGCACATTCTTAAATTCAGAGTGAAAACTCTGTTGCCCTCATCTGAGAAGTGAACTCCATCTCCTCTGTAGATATCTTGCATGTAGTAACGCAAGTTATTGTTGTACAGGGAGCCCATTCCATGGTCTCTCATGTAAGCTGAAACAGATTTGTTTACATGCTTCCTCGACTTCTCAATTTGTGGACAAAATTGGTTTGACCACCTCCATTTCTGTCTTTGGCATATATTTGAATATACCAAGGCAGTCTGAGGAAAAAGTGCCATTAATTGCTCAAAGGTGTCCTTTAAAAGCATTTCCAGACCTACACCAGTCAAAGTGCCCAAGTCATTACCTCCACAGTGCACAATTAACAGGTCAGGTTTGGGCAAATGCATAAAGGTTTTCACCAATGGTATCAATTGGTGACATTTTAATCCTCTGTGGCCAAACCACTTAATTTCCACATCTTGTAAATTGAGGTTAGGTAATTTCCTGTTTTCAACGTACCTTTGAGCCCAGTGAATATAACTATGTCCAACAATCCAGGCAGAAAACATGGTGAGAGAAGGTTCTCCTGCAGTCAGATGAAGTGTGGCAATGAAATGGCAGTTGAAAAAATGAGAGTTTAAAATGAAAAAAACTGTGGAGTTTCTGTGTTCATGAAGCAGTAACAGTGATTGGTGGATTTTGATTGCTGAAAACAGAAAGTTAGGGTGCACGGATGTGTTCTTTGAAAGATGTATTTTGAATGGTCAATAAAAAATCATTAAATGAAAGAATGCACTGGATATGCAGGTGCACTGAGAGTTCAGAGTTCAATTGCAACAAAGTTGTGTGAACTTGCAAACACCAGAAGTCTTCCAAGAGGTGGTTGCCATGCAGAAAAGACAGAAAGGGCAGAGGGGGGAAGGGTTTTCATTTGAAAAAAAGTGAGGGAAGAGTTTTGATTGGGTGACATGAGAAATATGTGTGAAGAATTACAGCATTTCTGTGCTTTTGATAGCTGCAGACTCTGGAGTGCATACCTTTTGCTCTGCTGAAGACAAATTGGTGTGTTTCTGAGACTGTTTTCAAACTCAAAGTATTTGCTAAGGTGAGAAAATATTTCTTTAATTTAGAGAATAGTGTGCTTTAAGGAGAAAATTATGAATTATGTGGCGCAAATTGCTTGTAAATATGCTCCCACCTGTGCATGGAAAATTTAGATTTTGAATGTTTGTGTTACATAGCCATGTTAAAAGTGACCCAACCATGCAGGAAAGGCAATCAAAAAACGCTTTTATGTGTCTTAAGGACATTTTAAGTAATTTTCCCATGTGCAGTGTTTTGAAATTATGATTTGAAAATCGTTTTTGAGGTAAAGGAATTGTTTTTAAATTTATGACAAGGACATAATGGTGTATGCTTCTTTATAAGGCAATTGACTGTCCCTGACTTTTCTCTGTGGCGCAAATTGCTTGTAAATATGCTCCCACCTGTGCATGGTAAATTTAGATTTTAAATGTTTGTGTTACATAGCCATGTTAAAAGTGACCCAACCATGCTGGAAAGGCAATCAAAAAACGCTTTCATGTGTCTTAAGGACATTTTAAGTCATTTTCCCATGTGCAGTGTTTTGAAATTATGATTTGAAAATCGTTTTTGGGGAAAAGGAATTGTTTTTAAATTTATGACAAGGACATAATGGTGTATGCTTCTTTATAAGGCAATTGACTGTCCCTGATGTTATTTTTCCCATTTTAGTGTAAGACCTTTGTCTGTGGCGCAAATTGCTTGTAAATATGCTCCCACCTGTGCATGGCAAATTTAGATTTTGAATGTTTGTGTTACATAGCCATGTTAAAAGTGATACAAACATGCTGCAAAGGCAATCAAAAAACGCTTTTGTGTGTCTTAAGGACATTTTAAGTAATTTTCCCATGTGCAGTGTTTTGAAATTATGATTTGAAAATCGTTTTTGAGGTAAAGGAATGTTGTTAAAATTTATGTGCGCCATATGCCCCCAAATTTCTTTTTTAGGGGTGCAGCAGGGTGTTATTGAGACACCCCTGCAGCTTTGGAAAAATTCCTAATTTGCGATGAGCAAATTGTTAATCGCAAATTGCACCTTCGTTTATATGAGCCTCCTAGCCCATGGAAATGAATGGGTAATTTGCAATTAGCAATTTGCTCATCGCAAATTTGGAATGGTAAAGAATCGCTATTTATTCCTTAAAATTCGCTATTTTGGAAATGCAAAATAGTTATATGATACATATGGCGGTTGATGTCTAAGAAGATAAGAAGCTTAGGGATACATTTATGATGACTGGCGCAATGAAGTTGACATCACTTACTTCATTGGTAGAGCTTTACATGTATTATGTCCTCTGTATTCTTCATCAAGCGTAACTTTAATCTGCAATCCTGAGTAGGCCTCACCTTAAACAAACCTCTGGATAGGCCACATCTTATTGTCATCCTGAATTAATCATTTAAAATGCTAGGGACAGATTTATGATAGGTGTATGCCTCTTTTGCGCCACTTAGAAAACACTGTCCATGGGGAAATGACTTAAAATGTCCTTAAGACACATGAATGTGTTTTTTTAAAACGTTTGCAATTTTTTTGGGTCACTTTTAACATGGTTATGTGACTCAAACAGTCAAAATCTAAATTCGCCATGCTCAGGTGGGAGCATATTTACAAGGAATGTGCTCCATGGGGAAAGGTCTTATAATGTAATATGGGAAAAATGACATCAGAGACACTGAAATGCCTTATAGAGAAGCATACACCATTATGTCCTTGTCATAAATTTGCAAACCATTACTTTTCCCCAAAAACGATTTTCAAATCATAATTTCAAAACACTGCACATATGGAAATGACTTAAAATGTCCTTAATTCAAAATTTGCTATTCCTTATTTTGCGATTGCACTGAAGGATTTGCAAATTTTACGATTCCTTAAATGCAATGTATCAAACAAAAAATATGTAAAAAATGATATTAAGGATTTGGAAACTACCACCAACTTCTAGTTTGTGGTAATTTGCGAATTCTTTTCAAAAAGCTTTTTTTTTAAAAAACAAAAGGTCCCATATGACGCCAACACATGCCCTTAGGGCATGTAGGTGTGCCATATGCCCCCAAATTTATTTTTCAGGGGTGCAGCAGGGTGTTCTTGAGATACCCCTGCACGCTTGAAAAAATTCCTAATTTGTGATGAGCAAATTGCTAATCGCAAATTAAACCTTCATTCCTATGAGCCTCCTAGCCCATGGAAATGAATGGGTAACTTGCAATTAGCAATTTGCTCATCGCAAATTAGGAATGGTAAAGAATCGCTATTTATTCCTTAAAATTCGCTATTTAGGAAATGCAAAATATTTTGATGATACATATGGCAGTTCATCTCTAACAAGATAAGAAGCTTAGGGATAGATTTATGATGACTGGCGCATCACCAGGGATGTGCCAGTCATCTTGCGCCGCTGTTCCGCCACCCATGGTGTGCTGCATTTACAATGCGGCGCAGCATGGGGCAAAAACGGCACAGATGCTTGACGCATCTGTGCCGTTAAGGTGGCGCATTGCTGGAGTTGTATCGCAAGTGCGATGCAGCTCCAGCAAGGCTCAGGGGTGCACCATCTCCACAATGTTGCGTCAAGACCTATGCCTGCTTCAAGCAGGCGCAGGGTTTTGACGCAGGTTTCTCCTATCTGATTGTAAATGCGGCACACCATGGGTGGCAGAGCAGTGGTGCACGTTAACTGGTGCATGCCTGGGGATGTGCCATTTAACATAAATCTGCCCCTTTACATTTAAGTATGTGCAGGGGACACAGAGTCGGTGAGGCTTATCCAAGGTTAAGAAGAGATGAGTCCTGTTCAGTGAAAAATTAGACATAGGCTTCACCTGCTCAGCATCGCTGGACATGGCTAAATAATAGCTGCAAAATGTTACTCTTGTTAAACAATTTTACTATTATAATCTGTGAGATTTGTCTCTTACTCTGCAACATCTCATTGTTGTTATCTTTCTTTAAAGATAAAGACAACCTCAACATGAGCGACAATCTGCAATCAGTTGATTTTGACCTCATCATTGAACTTGTAATTGAAACATCAGTGGATGTTGATCCCTTGGATGATTTAAATCCTGAGGATGAAGAAGAGCGTGATGAGGATGCAGATTTGTCCGAATTATATGATATAGGATGGGAAGCTGACCTGCTTGAGCCTTTGGAAATATAAACATTTATTTTTAAAATGTATAATTAATAAAAAGTAAAAAGGTAAACCGTTTAATTTAAAAATAAAGACACCTTCAAAAGCAGGTTATGTGTAGTGTCTTCAATAAAATATTAAAATATGCTCATAAAATTAGATCAGATTCACATATAAAATAGCATAGGTAACATAAATATAAATGTCATTTCTTTTCTGGTATTTCTGTATTGTAAATTTGCCAACGACTAAAAAATCTTCTAATTAAAATGTCAAGTAGTGTGTTAAGTTTTTGATCACTGTTACTGATTTACTGTTTGGTAATAATGGTTAATAACATTATTTATTATATTTTTCCACAGATTCAACTGCAGATCATTTCAAGATTTCACCATGCCTACAATAGAAAGACAGAGAAAGGCTGCAAAACGTCAAAGACAGCAGGTGAAAAAAAATACGCAGCAGTCCTCTAACAAAAAGATTTGTTAAGTCACGAAGAAAGCACCGGGTAAGAGCACAAAACAATTTATAAGAAATATGTGTAGTAAAAAAAATATTACTACAGAAAATGTTTCAGTCCATAAAACGAGAAGGAAATCAAATGGAAAGGAAAGGCCAATGAAAAATGTTACTGCTAGAGCAAGAGATAACTCTGTGCATGATAGTAGAAGGAAACAACAGTTTAGGGAGATTCGTAAACGAATGTTCCGGAACAGGATAATTGGCAATTTGTTAAAAAATATTAAGAAAGGTCAACAGAAACTGGTTTTTTATAAGACAAAAAAAAAAGTTGAGAAAGTTATTGATCAGGCATTTGAAATTAAACGTAAGTTATTTATTTTGATAATCAATAGAATTAGGAAGCTAAACAAGGCAATTTTTGATTTCAAAAGAAATAGTAGATGGAAGAGAATAGTTAATCGTAGTAATTTTTGTGAAGTTTTTTCTGGAGAATGGATGCATAGTTCAAGCTGTGAGGCATTTTTTAATGAGGAGAGTTATTTCCAGGATAATGATTTGGTGCATGCAGTTGACACCAGTGGTCGTGCTTATGAAGTGAAAGATGGTTGTCCAGTTGAAAAAGAAAAACTTGTGACAACAGAGGCAGAAGAGGTGTTAGGTAATGAGGTTTTAGGAAGACGTGCTAAGGGTCCTGTGTACACCTGGAAGTGTAGTAGTATTTGCAGTGTGCGACAGGATTCCATCAATTTGCTTTGTGATTTTGTACGGTCATTTAATAAGAAAAGTTTGAAGCAGAAAATGATGTTGTTGCAAGAATTAGATCCTTGCAGAGTAAGAGAAGTGACAGGTTTGCATGGACATTCACTGGCTTGTCTTTCCAGGAGAGTATGCCAGAGTGTTTTTCATCATTTCAGGATGCTAGCAGTGCATCATAACAAAGTGAGGAAATTAGTTAGAATGTTGTATTATGCTAAGAGTCCAGCAATTATGCTTAAACAATTATGCGCTGCTCTTTTGCATGGTTCTGAAATAGATGTGAAGAATATATGTGAAGAAATTGAGTTTTGTTACTTTGGAAGTAAAGAGGAGAATGTTGAAATTGAGCAAGAAGAAGAGGGTCATGTGGAAGATAGTGTACAGGTTTCCAGTACAGATAATTTCCAGAGGGAAATTGCGACGTTTGAGGTGAAATCAAGTGAGAGGCCGAATTTCACTTGTGTGTGTTGTCGACGCACTTATTATAAGAATCAGACTAAGTTAGTGGATTTATATGCAAAAAGTG
Source organism: Lissotriton helveticus (assembly GCF_964261635.1). Lineage (NCBI taxonomy): Eukaryota > Metazoa > Chordata > Amphibia > Caudata > Salamandridae > Lissotriton > Lissotriton helveticus. The sequence continues at coordinate 812,046,414 of NC_136070.1, forward strand.
AAAGGGAAAATAATAGTGAATGGAAGGATTTTGCAACATACTTGATGGTAGAAAATTGATTTGATTTGGAACTGGATCAACGTGTGTGTACTTATTGTTGTTGCAAATTAAATCAAAACCAGATGCCTGCTAGAGCAGTTCATAATAATCTGGAATTGGTTGAGATTCCTTCTGAATTGAAGGATTTAAATACTTATGAATCTATTTTGATTCAAAGTATCCATCCCTTTCAGGCTATTGTAAGAATGGAGCCAAAGACAGGGAAATTGCCTCCATCAGATTTACAGAGAGGATTAAAGGGAAGAGTTGTTTATTTGCCTCTAGATTTGAAGAAAAACATTAACACAATTGGAGTAGAAAAAGTGGAAGAGGAACCTCTGGTTATCTTAGTTAATGGGGTTCCGACAAAGAATAAGAAAATATGGCAAGATTTAGTAGATGTTAGGAAAGTTAAAAAGGCAACATTGTATTTGAAAAAAAATAATAAATACTATAAGAATGTATATGTTGCAGAAGAGGAAGTAAGTGAGGAAGAGGATAGCGATTTGTGTGCTGGTCAAATTGAGAAAGTAGAACCCTCTACTAGTGAAGAAATATATGAACATTATAGTGTTCATCCTTTGCATTCCAAGGAAGTCATGGGGAATGCTATTGAGTTGTTTCAAATGAAACAAGCCAAAGGGAGTCCCATTAGTGTTTGGGAGGAAAGTTTGGAAGCTCGGTGTTTCCCACAGCTTTTTCCAACAGGTCAGGGAGGAAGATATGATGAGCGACCTCATCAAATTCCTGCTTCTGAATACCGGACTTTGCGATTGTATGCAGGAGATGCTAGGTTTCGACAATGCATTCCTTATTTGTTTCATCTCCTGTTTGAAAGCGATCTGTCTGGACTGTCATATGCAGTGAACCACATCTTGAAAAGTGGTATACACATGCAAAACATCTCGGCAAGTGACTTTATGGATAAAGTCAATGTCCAAGACAGTATTTTGGATTCTCACCTGATTAATCTCATGGCGTGTCAGCGTGGTACTAATGAGTACTGGTACCGTCGTCATGGTGATTTAAAATGTATGCTGAGGAACTTAGGTACTCCCACATGGTTCCTCACTCTGAGCTGTGCCGAGTATGGCTGGGAAGACTTACTTGAATTTCTACGAGAGGCAAATGCTAACGTAGATAACATCGAATTCAAGACACCTGGAGAACTGTGCTCTTTGGATCCAGTCAATGTATGTAGGTACTTCAATCATAGATTTGAAGCTATGATGTCTTTCATCATGAATAAGAAGAATCCACCTCTTGGAGAGGTGTTGGATTTCTTCTGGAGAAAGGAGTACCAAGCAAGAGGTGCTCCTCATATACATATGTTGCTGTGGATCAAGGATGCACCTAAATTTGGAACGGATCCAGAAGACTCAGTGATGAGTTTCATCCAACAGTATTCTACGTGTGCTGTTCCAAACGCAAAGGAGAAGAAAAGCCTAAGAGAAAAAGTTCTGCGTTTCCAAAGCCATCGATGTGGAAAGTACTGCCGTCGTAAATTCCGAAACAAGGACAAGTTCTACACTAAATGTCGTTTCGGCTTTCCACGACCGGTGATTTCTAAAGGAAGAGTAAACAGTTTGATGTCTTCGCTGCGACACAATGTCATGAAGAAATCACCTAAAAACACATACAATTTGAAGAGGAACGAAGAGTCCAAGTACATCAACGACTACAACCCGGTGATTTTGTCCATGTGGAATGCTAACATGGATATACAGTTTGTGGCTGATAACTGTATGGCTGTGGCTCGGTATGTGACGTCTTACATCACCAAAAAAGAGAAGACAGAATTGAAGGATATGTGGGAGGACATTTCCCATGAAAAGAGCCTCAGCAAGAAGTTGTACAGTTTCAGTCTGAAGATGTTGTCGCATCGAGAAATTGGAGCTTACGAATGCTCTGACCGGTTGTCTTCAGCAAGTCTCTATGCCAAGTCCAGGAGTATTGTTTGGGCGAGTCTTGGTCTTGCTGCAACGCGTAATCGAGTTCTCAAACCTGTGCGGGAAATTGAGTATTTGGCGGAAAAGGAGCCAAACAGTACCGACATTTTGAAGACCAACATGTTGGATACATATTATCCAAATAGAAGCAGTCACCTCGACAATGTTTGTCTGTATGAGGTTCTTCAAAATTACATATTCAAGAGGAACATCAAAGAAGATACTGAGAAAGGAGTGTATGCTGTAATAGGAAGTGAGGGATGTCTGGTCAAGCAAAGAAAATGCCACTTGGTAAACCATCGAAAATTGAGTGGCGAATCTCCTGAAAAAAAGGAGTTTTTCTATTTAGCACTTTTGCAACTTTTCAAGCCTTGGCGTGCAGAAGAGGAACTGCTTGGAGATTTCCTCTGTTACGAAGACTCTTTCAATGCCGCCAAGGAGACCATAGAATGTCCTGCTTTTCCCAAATATGTAGAAATGTTGAATGCGGAAATTGAGCAGGAAGCAACGATTGCAGCCGAGATTGCCAGAGACAGTTCTCAGGACAGTCAGAGTTCTGCTTCATTGAGTCAGGATCCACTAGGAGGACCTGTTATCGAAAATGAAGCTGCCACTGCTATGAATGAAGTGGAAAGAGCCATGGCACATGCTCAAGAGGATGCGGTTAACTTAGAAGAGTTGGAAAGACAACTCAACGTTGAGCAGAGGAAAATATATGACGAAGTTACCATGCAAATTGATCATGGATTAAGTCATGATAAGAAAGAGTGCTCATGTACGTCGTTGAAGCCTGTCCGACTGTACGTGAGTGGAGAAGCGGGAACTGGAAAAAGTTTCCTCATTAAAGCAATTTCATGCTATTTGCAGGAAAGGACAGAGTCATCGCTGTCTTGTGTTGTCACTGCTCCAACTGGACTGGCAGCACATAATATTAAAGGGATTACTTTACATCGTTTACTGATGCTGCCAGTGGAGCATGACAACAAATTACAATATCACAAGCTATCTGGAGATGCTTGTTTTGAAGTTTCAAGAATCTTGAGGAAAATGAAACTTCTTATCATTGACGAAGTAAGCATGGTTTCCAATGTCATGCTTGCCTTTGTGCATTTGAGGATGCAAGAAGTTCTCAAAACAGAGTATGATGTGTTATTTGGTGGCAAACACATCATTGTTTTCGGAGATCTTCTGCAGCTGACACCAGTGAAAGGGCAACCTGTGTTCAAAATGCTCACGCATGAAGATACCAGGAAGTGCCTAGGCAGCATTGGCAACGTCAATATATGGTTAAACTTCAATTATGCTGAACTGCATGAAAATATGCGTCAGGCGAAGGATGAAGTTTACAAGACTATTCTACAAGATGTTAGAATTGGAAAAGTGACCGAGCATGGGAAAGAAGCTTTACATGCACGATTACTGTCAAATTTATATCCAGAACAAGATGTTGTGCCTGAGAATATTTTTCAGAAAATTACTGAGAAGAAATCTGGAATATGTTTGATGCCAACTCTTGCAGAATGTGCCAAATTTAACAACAAAATGTTGCATTTAGAAAAGCAAGAGATTGTGAAACTGGAAGCTATTGATAGAGTAGAGCATATGGGATCAACAATTATTTTGTCTGAGAATCTGAAAACAAAATTGGATTCATTAGAGAAGAGTATGATTTTGTGAAATACAGAAATAGAGATGGAATTGAATTTTTAAAAATTAAATTTGATGGCATTGAGGAAGTACAGCTAATTGCTCGTTGTTCTGCTAGATTTTTGCTTGTAAAAGACTTATATGTTCGCCGTAAGCAGTTTCCTGTTTGCTTGGCATATGCGGTGACAATTCATAAATCGCAAGGTTTAAGTGTAGACAGTGCATTGGTGAATATTGGCAGTTCTGTGTTCAAGGAGGGTATGGCATATGTGGCATTGTCACGAGTTAGAACTTTATCGGGATTGTACTTGATTGAGTGTGATGTCACAAACATTTGTGCGGATCTAGATTGTGTTAAGGAATACAATAGGTTAAGAAGAGAGTATGCGCCACATTTGCCTCAGTATCCTTTGTTTGAGAAACGTGTGGTAGGCCGGAAACGAAGAAATGAGAACAATACTGGGGAGGTTGTAGCAAAAAGACAAAAAGTCAATGAACCTAAAATTACAAGCAGAAACAAAAAGGATTCTGTTGAAGATGTTGTTGGTTTTCAGTTTGAAAACAGTTCTGGTGTCAACTGCTATGCTAATGTAGTGGTTAATGTTTTGTTTTCTCTAAAAAATGTAAAAGAAGAGATTGTGGTCAATTCTGATCAAAGATTTTGCAGTTTGTTAAATTCTGTGTTAGAGAAATGTACCACTGATAGAAGAAACATAGAAAGTGTGTCTGAAATTCGAAATCTGTTAGACAGATGTTCAGGCCAAACACAATTCTCTCAAAATATTCAGCAAGATTGTCAGGAGTTTTTAATGTATATGCTTGATGTATTACATGCTGAAGGTGTAGATGTAGATCAGCTGTTTGGGCTTTCTTATCAATGGCAGCATGACTGCGAGAACTGTATGGTATCAAGTACTACTAGTGTAGACTCAGAAAGATTTATATATTTAACTTTGCCAGACAGTAAATCAGTCTCCTTTAATAAGCTAGTAAAAGCAGCTGATCACAACATGGAGTGTAGCCAATGTAAATCTGAAATGATGTCCACATTATTTATACGAACATATGGCCAGTATGTCATTTTAATGTTCCAACGATGTAGGCCTGATGGAACAAAATTGACAACTTTAATTAAAAATTTTGTAGCTTCGCAGTTGTCAATATCAGGAAGGACTTTTGTAACTGCAGCAATTATATATCATGACGGCCCTTCAATAACATCAGGACATTACACAGCTTATTTAAAGTCTAGAAATGGCTGGTCATTCTGCAATGATTCTGTTTTAATTTTCAAAAAAAAAATGCCGTATGACCTTAAAAACTCTTACCTGGTGTTTTTAAAACCAAAATTTTAGGGAAATAATCTCGGGATGTGCTCTGTGGAATTTCAAGAAGTTCTAATGGCTCCTACACAATTTGGCCTTGAGGATAAGTGTAGTTCAGAGACATAACTTCTAACCATAGGACTGGACATTATGGAGAAATACGTGCACTTTGAATGAGTTCAGAAAAACTGTTTCTTTTTATAAGCTAATTGAAGCAGCCAATCAAAACATGGAGTAGAGGGAATGTAAGTCTGCAATGCTGTCTACTGTTTTACATTGCTTTGTGATTAAAAGTGATGTAGAGAATTAAATAATTGTAGTAGTCATAGAGGTAGTGTAAGTCTGCTTGTATCAGTGTCATAGGAAAAGTAGAACATGACTGGGCAAGAAGGGGAAGATATTACTATTCCAGGATTGTGAAAATGATCTTCAACATTTTAATTCTGAAAGTTGCGGAAATGCCAAATGACGGGATTGGCTTACAAGAAATCCAAGAGTTATAAATGGCTCTGACCAGATTTGGCCTTGTGGAAAATTGTGGTAGAGAGCAAGAAGTCATTTATTGCATGTAACGTGTTTTTAAAAACGATGGAGATTTTCTTTCAGAAAGTGGCGGGCTGAAAGTAATAACAGCACAAAAGAGTGTAAGCTGTTCATAGGACATCCTTGGACGTCATGGAAAGTAAGTTAACTTTAAGGAGTTCTGAATTTTGATTTCTGATGTTGTATGGGTTTTTTAAACACAATCATTTTGATTGTGTTTTTTTTTCCCCGCTGTTACATGATGAATACCTTCAAGTCACTGTTTTTAGTGAATTTTGATACATTCTGAGAACAGCAAAAATAAACCATTTAACATGTATAATTAATTCTGTACTGTTTGCATTTATGATGTATATGTAGAACTGTGTAGGAGGCATGGAGAAGGTGAGGCTTCTGTAAGTGTCAAAGTTGTTGCATGCAGTGCTGCACTTCTGCGTATTCTTTCATATGCTAGACTACATCTGCACAATGAGATACCTAAGCAAAGGAAACACAAGTGATGTGATTGTGAAATGAGCAAAATAAATTGCATGTATTTCAATTACATCACCTGTGTTTCCTATCATTACGAATCACATTGTGCAGATCAAGTTTAGGTCTGTCCAGGGAAACATAGGAGGTTTGGACTTTGTTGAAGAGTGCAGTGGACATGACTCACTTCATTGGTAGACCTTCACATGTATTATGTCCTCTATTCTCTTCAACAACTCGAAATTTCATCTGCAACCCTGAGTAGGCCTCACCTGAAACAAACCTCTGGATAGTAGACATCTTATTGGCATCCTGAAGCAATTATTTAAAATTTTAGTGTGTTGCGACACTTTTCTGAAACAACAGCAATGCAAAAGATGCACCATGTTTTAAGATAGGCCTCACTTCATCTGCATCAAGATACTGTTAGTTTAAAATGTATATCTTTAGGACTGTGTAGGGGGCCTGGAGAAGCAGAAGCTTCTGTAAGTGTCAAAGTTGTTGAAAAACTGTTTGTCCTTCAATCTTTTCCCTTGTCTTTTCAAATTTTTAAATACATGTTTTAATATTTTTCAAATGTTTGTTCTCTCTTTCACAGATTGAAAGTATAAAAACAAAAAGTGAGTAATTTAACGACAATTATAAGGTAAATATTTTGTACTGTTTTCGTTACATTTATATCACATTTAACTACTATTAGTTCCACTGCTTCATTTCTTTAACCCTCAGTTTCCTGCCTTTGCTACTTCCCTCATTCCTTTCTCTATTACCTACTTACTCAACTCCTTCCACTCTTTTTCTCAGTCCCTCTCTTCTCATAGTTCCTCACTCTTGTTCACTCACTGCGTCTCTATTACTCTTACTGTCTTTGACTGATCAGTCTATCACTACTTGTTCATAATGCTTTCTCTGTGTAGTTGAAGCACACTAAGGGGAATATTATGAACACAGCCAATAAAATTATTGCTATTTTTATTGGCAGAAAACTGGTGCAAAAGTGGTTTTAGTGGCAGTTTTCTGCCACAAAAGCAGCTTTAGCGACACATTTCTGCCAATAAAAGCTGCAAAACTTTTATTGCCTATGTTGATGATATGGCTCTATGTTAATTACATTTCTTTGCTGTTTCAATTAATCTTTTTCTGTTATTTTTTGTTTTCTGTTTTCTATTTTTTCTCTCTGTTATTCCTCATGTTTTAATCTTATTTTGAACATTCACTCACATTCTCCAAGAAACTCTTCTTTGTTAATGTTATACTCTCTTTTTTTTTCTTTCACTTCCTTATCTATTTTGTTTTTCACAATTATACCCTCTTCTGTCTTTTCTTCGGTAAATAGATCTATTAAACAGTATCTCTTCTTTACTCCCTATAGCTGTCTTTCTTTTAACATCACTCTCTGTTTCCTTTCCTTATACTTACACTTTTTTTTTTTTGGTTAGCTCCCGGTCCGCGTACCGGGAAGCTAACCCGGAAGCGAACCAAAAGAAATAGAGCTTGCCAGAGTGCTAAACATTCTAGCAATTTTTTTGGAAAGGGAAGGTAGTTCTGAAAAGAACTTTTTTTTAAATATTTTTGTTGTTTTATATATTTTTTTTTTTTTTTTGAACATTTTTGGGTTTTTTTTGTATTTTTTGAACGATTTTATATTTTTTTTGGTTTTTTTTGGGGGGGGGAAACAACAAAAAACAGGCGTTGAAAATGGCTCAACAGGAGCAAAAAAAAATTACTGGGGGCGGTTAGGGCAATCATGGTGTTCATATGCCAGGTTGAGTGCATTGATGCTCATGTTGCCACAAGCTAATAATGCACGACAGTGCATACATAAGTGAATCATGTGCCCAAAATTTTCTTGAATATTTGGCACAGTTTCCCGTGCCTCTTCTGGTGTTAGAGAAACCGGTATTGTTGGTCTGGCCACAGGAGTTGGTCTTGGATTGTCGTGCATATCCCTTAATTCTGCCCGGCTGTAATTTAGGGGATGTTTCCTCGTCATGTGCCTGTGCATTGTGTGATTTCCAAAGCTATATTTTTTGTCCGTCCCTCTGGACAATTGTTCCTTGCATATCAGGCAGGTGACATACCTTGCGTTGACCTTTTTTTGGCCACGAGGCATTGAAAAAAACTGCCAGATGAAACTGGCTTTCTTTCTGGAAACCCGGGGCAACTCTTCTAAAAATTGTGGTTCTTCTCCCTCCTCATCCATTTCTTCCTCTTCCTCCTCAGTGTTGGTAAGGACCTGGGGAGGTGGTCCTCTCTTCCCATGAGGAGGTGGTGGTGGTGGTGGGGGTGCACCAGCTGAAGCAACCAATGAAGCCATTTTCACACAAGCAAAATAGGTCTTCCAACAAGCAAAATAGGTCTTCCTCTCACAATGATGAAAGTCAGAGTGAGGAAAGAAGGAGGGGTTTTCATCATTTGGGAAAAACAATACTTCTCAACCAATGAAAAGTGTTATTTTTAAGTCACCTGACCTAGCCTTCCATCATTATGAAACCAAAAGTGAAATGAACCAATGAAAAGTTTTATTAACAAGTCACATGACCTCTCACGCTTATGTTACGCGCTGCGGAACGCTCCCCGGTTAGCTTTCGGGTCGCTAAGCTTCGCGCCCCGGTCCGCGCCCCGGGACACTTCCGGGTGCGCTAACGCGATACGTCACAAGACGCATTTCGCGGCAACGCGATACGTCGCGCTTTCGCGCCGCGGATCGCTTCCGGGGAGCTGCGTTTCGCGCCTCGGTCCGCGCCCCGGGGCACTGCCGGGTGCGCTAACGCAGTACGTCATAAGACGCATTACGCGGCAACGCGATACCGTCACTATGTTGATTTCTTACCGGTTCGCGGACCGGGTCGCGGAATTAAATTGAGCTAACGGGAAGCTTCCCGGTTCGCGGACCGGGAGCGAAACAAAAAAAATATTTAAAAAAAATTATTAATAAACATATAAAATATATTTTTGGATTTAAAGAAGAATACACTTTACAGCTATAGATATTAGCTTTTAAAAAACCAATGAAATTCACTGAAAAAACCATAGGTTATAGACCATATATAGTTAGGAATTAGCATTTACAAAACCTTGAAAATTCACTGAAAAAACCATAGGTTATAGACCATATATAGTTAGGAATTAGCATTTACAAAACCTTGAAAATTCACTGAAAAAACCATAAGTTAGAGACCATATATAGTTAGCTGGACATTTTATTGACATAAAACCAATGAAATTCCATATATAGTTAGTTGCACTAACTATATATCGCGCACCCGCAATCCACTGCTGATGATGTCACATATTACATCATTCATGACATGGTCAGTGACATCACTGATGACATCACTGATGACATCTCAAATGACATCACTGATGACATCACTGATAACAACATCCAGTGATTTTTTGTTTCTGTAAAGTTTAAATATGTCTTACATATTGAAGAATGAGTGGATGTGTAAGTGTCTGGACGAAGGATTTAGTAGGTGCATGACTGACTGTATGAGTGAGTGATTAAATGTGTCTCACTGAGTGCATGGGTTAGTGACTAAACTGTCTTAATTTGTGCATAATTATGTCTGTTGTTCTGTAAACTGCTGCATGTGTTGATCAGTAGCTATATGACTAACTATATGGGTTATTGATTGATTGCCCAAGTATTTGTATGGGAGACTGAGTGTGTGTGTGGCTAGCTGGGAGGTGTGTGACTCTGTGCAGATCAATGTGTACTTGTATCAATGATTGTATAAGAAGGTAAGTATGTGTTAGTATATGTTTGAAAATGTAAGGTGCTCTATGTTTAACTGTATAGACAAGAAAATGGAAGTGTCATTGATTCTTTACAGGACTGACTAGGTGTGTGAGTAACTCCATGGATGAGTGGCAGACTGTGAGTGTCTGTATAGGTGTATGAGTGCATATGATAGTGTTGTAAAGATGAGTGATTGTATGTATGAATGATTGTATGGGTGAATGAGTGAAGGTGTGTGTAGACGTAGCAATCAGTGAGTGCGTATGTAGTAACTAGTATTGGTGTGTCAATGGTTTCAAAAATTATACTCTGTATTTAACACTGGGTGAAACAGGTTATATTAAAATGTGAGGAGATGCATTGTATTGTCACATGAATGATATCATCAGTGATGTGGTCATTGATGTCAAATGAGATGTCATCAGTGATGTCATCAGTGATGTCATTTGAGATGTCATCAGTGATGTCATCAGTGATGTCACTGACCATGTCATGAATGATGTAATATGTGACGATATATAGTTAGTGCAACTAACTATATATGGAATTTCATTGGTTTTATGTCAATAAAATGTCCAGCTAACTATATATGGTCTCTAACCTATGGTTTTTTCAGTGAATATATACATATATATATATACATATATATATATATATATATATATATATATATATATATATATATATATATATATATATATATATATATATATATATATTATATTTGATATGTGTTAATGGACGTTTGTATGAGTGGAAAGACCTCTGAAAAGGGCAAAGGCTGTGTGTGAATTCTGCAGCACAAATAGAAAGAGAAAAAGATTCTCAGAATTGTTTTTTTGCTGGAAGCACTGAAGCACTGAGCTCCTTATTTACAATGACGGGTTTTGACATTGCCATTGTAGTTGTAAGATTTATAAACGCTATACAGAAATGTAGTGCTTGATGTTAAACAGTAAAACCAATGTAGTTCTTGTGCTGTCTGAAAATGAAGCACTGAGAACTTTTGTTTGCACTGAAGAGTCTTGATACTCTGATTATATCTACTGATGCCGCACAACGCCAACCTCCTCCAATCACTCAACGCCATCCTCCCCAGACGTCGCTTTCCTGACGGTAACCTGGATGAACCCCTCATTGGCACCCAACATTGCAATAGCCATCCCGGATGGCTTCAAGGTCACCCGCAGGGACAGCACCAACAGACCGAGAGGAGGAATCGCTATCATTGACAGAAAGACCCTCAGAATCTCGAACAACACCGTAGACACCCTCAGCACCACGAGCACCTGCACTTCCAGATCCACACCGATCCCAACAACAGCCTCAGAGGAACCCTCTTCTACAGACCCCCTGGACCCCGGCCACAGTTCAGCGACTCCCTCACAGACATCGTCAGCTCGCATGCCCTGACCTCCACAGACTACATCCTCCTCGCAGACCTGAACTTCCACCTCGAGAACACCAATGAAAGCAGCTCCCCCACTCTGCTGGACAACTTTGCAAACCTCGGACTCAAACAGCTCATCACAACACCCACCCACTCCGCCGTACACATACTTGACCCCATCTATTCCGCCAGCAGCCACATCACCTTCAGCCACACCACCGAACTCCACTGGAATGACCACCGCTGCATCCACTTCTCCTTTGAGAAAAACACCGCACACAACAACACGCAACAAATCCCTCACAGCAGCTGGTACAAGGTCACCAAAGACCAGCTCACCGCCACCCTCGCCCGAGACCCACCAGCAGACCACACCAACACAGCCGCCCGCAACCTCAGGCAATGGATCGACGACTGCGCCAACGCTCTCACCCCGATCAAGAAACCCTCGAGCAGATGCACTGACAGAAGGGCCATCTGGTTCACCACTGACCTCCAGACATCCAGGCAGGCCTGCCGAAGTCTGATAAGAAGTGGCGCCATGCACAGACACCAGACAACCACGCTAGCCGCAGACACCACCAACTCATTTGAACAGCCAAAAGGACCTCCTTCAAGGAACGCATCAACAACAACGCACACAACAGCAAAGAGCTCTTCAACATCATGAAGGAACTCGCCAACCCAAGGCCAGCTCCATCGACATCCCACCGTCACAAGACCTCTGTGACTCTCTAGTCACCTTCTTCCACCGCAAGATCAAAGACATCCACGACAGCTTTAACACTCAGTTGCCCCGACAGACGTCGACACCTCAGACTCACAGCCCCAAAGTCACACCGGCCTCCTGCTCTCCTGGAACCACGTCTACGACGAAGACACCATCAAAACAATGGTCACCATCCACTCCGACTCACCGTCAGACCCCTGCCCCACCACATCTTCAACATAGCAAGCTCCATCATTGCACCCCAACTACGGAAGATCTTCAACAGCTCCTTCGAGACCGCCACCTTCCCGGAGAGCTGGAAACATGCAGAGATCAATGCTCTACTCAAGAAACCCAAGGTGGACCCAACAGACCTCAAGAACTTCTGGCCCATCTCCCTGCTCCCGCTCCCGGTGAAAATCATAGAGAAGATTGTCAACAGACAACTGACCCGCTTCCTCGAACAAACCAACAACCTGGACTCATTCCAATCTGGATTCTGCAGCAACCACAGCACCAAAACTGCCCTCATCGCCACCACCGAGGACATCAGGACCCTGCTGGACAATGGCAAAACCACGGCCCTCATCCTCCTAGACCTCTCGGCCGCCTTCGACACCATCTGTCACCACACCCTACACGCACGCCTCCACAACACAGGGATCCGCAACAAAGCCCTGGACTGGATCACCTCCTTCCTCAACGACAGAACTCAGAGAGTCCGCCTCCCTTCATTCCGATCCGAAGCCACCAAGACCACCTGCAGCGTACCACAAGGATCATTCCTCAGCCCGACCCTTTTCAATGTCTACATGACACCGCTTGCTAACATCGTTCGATCGAACAACCTCAACATCGTCTCATAGGCCGACAACACCGAGCTGATCCTCTCCCTCACCAAGGACCCTGCCACCGCCAAAACCAACTTCCATGAAGGAATTAAGGCCGTCGCTGAACGGATGAAGAACAATTGCTTGAAACTGAACTCAGACAAGACAGGGGTCCTCCTCCTCAGCTCCACCTCCTCTGCCTGGGATGACTCCTGGTGGCCGACCTCGCTGGAAGCGTACCAGCACCCACCGACCACGCACGCAACCTGGGGTTCATGCTGGACTCATCACTGTCAATGACCCAGCAAGTCAACGTGGTCTCCTTCTCCTGCTTCAACACCCTCAGCATGCTTCGCAAAATCTACAGATGGATCCCTACCGAAACCTGGAGGACGGTTACCCAGGCCCTCGTCACCAGCAGGCTGGACTACGACAACGCCCTCTACGCGGAAACCACGGCCAAACTCCAGAAAAGACTCCAATGCATACAGAACGCCTCTGCACGCCTCACCCTCGAGATCCCCCACCACAGCCACATCACCGCCCACCTGAGAGACCTGCACTGGCTCCCCGTCAATAAGAGGATCACCTTTAAGCTCCTCACCCACGCCCACAAAGCACTTTATGATGCTGGACGAACATACCTCAACAAACGACTCACCTTCTACACTCCGAACCGCCAGCTTTGCTCCGCTGACCTCGCCCTTGCCACCGTTCCACGCATCCATCGAACAACCACCGGTGGCAGATCTTTCTCCCACCTTGCCACCAAGACCTGGAACACCCTCCCCATCTACCTGCGACAGACCCAGGACCTGCTGACTTTCAGGAGTTTTCTCAAGACCTGGCTGTTCGAACAGTAGCAGCTCCCCCCTCCTTAGCGCCTTGAGACCCTCACTGGTGAGTAGTGCACTTTACAAATGCTTGATTGATTGATTGATTGATGAAGGTATTATCTTGTATATACACGTTCTTTCTGTTCCAAGTGTCTGTTTCCTTTGCTCATCTTTTCACAATTTCATGGTGAATAGTTTTTTAATTAATTTTTATTTGTTAAAATTTGGAACTGGTTCTAATCTCTTCTGTCACTTTTTGCATTTAACTTTTTCAAAATACCTTACTAAGATACAGATTCTGTACTTTCTGTGACATTTTAAAGACTCCTCCCCTCATTTTAAACAAATATTTCTATCTTATATCATAGCAGAAAACTCTAGTTGGATCCTCAAATATGTGATAAGACTTATTTCTTACATTTATGTTTTTCTTTTAGATCTTATTAGACCACCATGGCTAGCTGATGAAGGTGTACCGCCGAAACGCGGGTAGAGACACAAATTACGTTAGCCATGACCACATTGTTTGGTTGTCTAAAATAATATATGTATTGATATTAGTTGTCCTTAGTTAACTTTATTATACAAATCCATGTCTATAATCACAACATCATGTTTGATGTGCATCAATATGCTGAATTATTAGGCCATGTATGAATGGATAAGTATGTGTTAATAGAATTAGTAACAATCATATATTCATATTGCACTTTATACATAGGCCAAAACTGAAATTGTATATTTATCAAATTTTCATTAATATTATATGTTTTGTCACCTTTTCTTATTATCTAAAAAGATCAAATATCTAAAAATATTCCTTTCCAATACTTGGTTTATAAAAATAATAAACATTATCTTTTTGATACTTTCTCTTTTCTACTCACATATTGTCCTTGGTTACCACAGGTCCACTTTTTATTAATTTCCTAAATGGTTTATTCACACACAGTATTGCTGATGCTTAGATCAGCTTCATCAATCTATTGCCAACGTTAGCAGCAGTTCCTGTAAAGGGGTGATCAATAAACATTTCTTGTAGATTCATTACCCGAGCACACCGTTTGGGTAGGTTCTAAGCTGCAAACTACAAATCCAAAAAAGAGGCACATCAATCCCAGCGCGAGCACCAGTTCATTTATCGCGATGGTTAACAAACATTTCAGGCACATTTTTTACCTGATCAGACTGCTCTGCCCATTTTTTAACAACAACCTAAAAACCAGTGTTTTGAATGCGAGTTACCACAAAATCACCCTGGAATCACATTTTGTAGTTGAATATTTACCAGGAACGGACTCTCTGCATTATATTTTGAGCCCGTTTGAGTAATATTTTGAATACAAAATGTTGTTTAACAGGAAGCCATTGTCAGAAAGGCTGAGAGGGTACTGTACATACATTAGGACCTTCCTCTCCCTCTCTTGAGGACTCCTCCCTCTGCTGTGTTCAGCCTTCATCATTTTGGATTTGAAATTTGGAGGGAGAGCATCACTCTCTTTTTGTCAGCAATGTCTGTTGCATCCACACAATTGAAATCTTCACCCTTGGGGAAATATCATGTAAGTTCAATACAGCACTGTGAAAAAAGTGTGTTTTTTGAAGTAGGATAAGCATGCCTATATGTGTTCTCACACAACATTATGCTCCTGAGACATCCTGCAAAATTGTGGCAACCTGTGCCATCTTGAACAACATACCAGCCAGGTCCGGACAACCCATCACTTTGGCGGACACTGTCTCTGAAGATGAGAATCCTGAACTACCTTTAGAGCTGCCTTGAGACCGTAATATAGCAGTGGACGGAGATTCCAATGGGGTTACTTTGCAACAAATTACTTCTCAAGGTAAGTTCTATGTGACACGACATTCACTGAAATGATGAAAGCAGAGTTGATGCAGCAAACTAAAGCAACATTTAATGTCAGGGTACTATATCCATTGTTTATATTTTAAAATGCATGATAACCAAGTGGTCAGTAAAGTACAAGCAAATCTTGGTTACATTACCAAAATAACTACTAACAGGGGGTGGTATCGCAATTGTTCATAAAGACAAAATCAGTATCACTGTCTTGGAACAACACAGTGACGCCTCCATAGAAATAATGGTTTTTAGAGTAGATGCCCCCTCTCATACCAGCTGGAAAGGAGCACTTGTTTATCGTCCCCCTGGACCTATTAACAACTTTTCCTTACAACTGATTGAATTATTGGCTCCGTACGTGAGTGCAGGAAAAAATGTCCTATTATTAGGGGATTTTAATGTCCATAGTGAAAACAAAACTAATCGAGATGCCCAGCTACTTCTGATTGATCTTCTTTCACTTGGCCCAACACAAATCAATGAAGGGCCAACACATGTAGCTGGACATACTTTTGATATCATTTTTTCAAATTCCCCCAGAATTGAGTGCAAACCCCCTAAACAACTAAGCTGGTCAGATCATACAGCTAGTGAATTCCATATACAGGACCTTATAGAGAAAAAAAAATCCCACTGTGACCACTTCCTATCTGTGTAAACACTGGAAGAAAGTCTCTGCGGATAGGTTCCAAATTGCTTTTATAAATCCTCACTTTTCTGAATCTGACAGTATTGAGTGGGCACTATCTAAATATAACTCAGCTATTAAAACAGCCATTGATCACATTGCCCCTGTTAAATCCGGTGTGAGTTGCCCCAACCGTCCACAGACAGCCTGGTTCACAGATGACCTGCGAACTCAAAAACGACATTGTAGAAAGATGGAAAAATGTTGGCGTACTACACACAAAGAAATAGATAAAAATTAGAATTACTGCGTCCTGACCAGCTATCATAAAAACATAAAAATTGCACGTAAATTGCATATTGCAATTCAGCTAGCACAAGCTGGGAATTCTTCAAGGGTATTGTATAAAATCCTTCAATCTTTTGTTAATCCAAAGGCATGTGAGAGTCTTGAGACTCCTTCTCAAAAGTTGTGTGATGACATTGCCGCGTATTTCTCACAAAAGATCGAGCTTATTTATGGCATAATCACAACAGCGGGCAATTCTCAGCAAAGGTATATGCACTCTCATAGAACTGAACCGGCTAACCCTACACTCCTCACTAAATTTCCAGCCATCTCCGTGACCGAGGTTGAGACCCTTATCAATAAGATAAAATCTGGATCTCCTTCTGATCTCATTCCTGCTAAGGTTATTCCATCTCTGACCAAACAGCTCGCTCCGGAGGTAAAATTTCTTATTAATCTCTCTATTACAGAGGGTAAAGTCCCACAGGAGTGAAAAATCGCTCAGGTCAGACCTATCCGCAAGAATGTTAAAACACCATGGACAGATCTCACTTCTTCCATTTCTGAGCAAACTTATGGAGAAACATGTTAACAAACATCTTTCTAACTTTGTTGAACAGACTGGGTGTTTAGATCATTTCCAGTCCGGTTTTAGGCCCAGACACAGCACCAAATTTGCTTTACTGACTGTTACAGACAGCATTAGAATGTCCCTAGATAAGGGCCCTTTTATGATTCTGGCGCTGTTGGACCTATTCGCAGCGTTTCACACAATATCCCATGGTGTCTTGCTCAGAAGAATGGAAGAGGGGGGGCTAAGAGATCTGGCTTTGGCTTGGATGAGGAGTTTTCTGTTAGATCGGTTTCAGAGCGTTAACCTGGGTGCATTTTGTTCGTCTCCTCTGGAATTGACCAAGGGAGTACCGCGGGGCTCATGTTTGAGCCCTACCTTGTTTAATATCTATGTTGCTCCCTTGGCCAATCTCCTGAGGAAATATGGGTTTATCCCCTGTCATATGCCAACGACACGCAGCTTCTCTTTCCATTTGACAAACTTACAGCTGCAGTTCAGTTGGCCTTCTCTAATGGGATGAGAGCTATATCCCATTGGATGGTAGATAACTCTCTGCAATGTAATGTGGAGAAGACGGAGGTAATGCTCTTTGGAGAAGCCCCCCTGCTATGGACCCCTGACTGGTGGCCATCTGAGTTGGGTCTCCATCCTGCTCCTAAACTCATAGTAAAAAATCTTGGTATCCGTTTGGACCGATCACTTAACCTAAAAGAACATGTTGCCCAGACAATCGGCTTATGTTTCCATGTAATAGGTTTACAGCGTCAAGCCTTTTCTCTGCATCCTGATTCGACTCGCAGAACTTTGGTCCAAGCATTAGTATTAAGTCGCCTGGACTATTGCAATGGCCTGTTGATATCGGCCAATGAAAGCTCATTAAATAGATTGCAAGTGGACCACAATACGGCAGCACAGTTGGATTCAGGCCACTTCCCCAAATCCTGGAAAGGGGCCATAATTAGACCCTTGTATAAAAAAGGGGAAAAAAGGACCCCAAGAATTACAGATTGATCAACTTATTGGACATTGGGGAAAAGGTCTTCTCAAAAATAATCCTTGGTAGCTTAAAAGAGTGGGCGGAGCGGCAGTCAATAGTTCCAATAGAGCAGGGAGGCTTTAAGGAAGGACACTCCACTATTGATCACTGCTTCCGCACTATGGGCCGTAGCGAGGATGTCCATGGAGCTGCAGGGCAAACTGTTTTGTTGCTTCGTGGACTTTCGCACAGCTTTTGATTTGGTGGATAGAGACTGTTTGTGGGAGACATTGAAAAAGTATGAGGTCCCCGCCGATCTCCTGTGCGTAATCCAGGAACTGCATAGCCAAAATTGGGCACAGGTAATTAAAGATAACTCTGGCGGCCTAACAACGGAAATAGGGATAAACAACGGGTTGAGGCAAGCCTGCGCTCTGGCCCGCTGCTTTTTGCCATATTTTTAGCAGATTTGCCGCTTCCCTTGGGCACAGCCAGAGGTGCAAGCCCAAAAATAAATGGTAGGCACCTGTCATGCCTGCTGTATGCCGATGACCTTGTAATAATGGATCAAACTGAGGTGGGGCTTCAGAGGAAGCTAAGTGTATTCAATGATTATTGCACCGTAAAACGTCTTACAGTAAATATGGACAAAACAAAAATGTTATGTTTTGGGAAGAAGAGGACGAAGTTTAGTTGGTACTCGGGCCAAACCAAACTGGATACTGTAAGCAAATACAAATACCTCGGAATATGGTTTACAAGGACCCTGCAGTGGGGCACACATTTGGAAGCACAGAAATTGAAAGCACACTTAGCGGAATGTGGGCTGAAAAGATTTAACCATAGTTATGGTGATATGTCCCACAAACCACTATTGACAGCCTTTAAGGCCATGATTCCCCCGCAACTCCAATATGGGGCGGAAGTACTCTGCATAGACGGTAAAAGCACCTGGGACAAAGAGGAGGGGAAATGCTTAAAATCCCTACTGTCTCTTCCTGGGTCGGTAATGATCCAGGCAGTCAGACTAGAATTAGGCCTAACCTCATGGCATGTGCAGGTGCAGCAGAACCTCCTCAGATTCTGGAATCGGTTGGGGCAGGGGGAAGTTACAAAGGTGTTGCAACGGTGCATGAAAGAAATTCAGACCAGTGAGTTAAAATGGGCCAAGGAATCGAGAGGTAAACTCCTGGCCATCTGCGACCACCTAAACGTGAATATTGATCCTAGGACATTCCAAATTAATGTAATAAAGAGTGTACTCAAAGAGCAGGGTAAAGACATTTCAAGGGTAACAGATCAAGAGTAAATAGCGCAATAAAAGCCGCCTTAACGCATTCGGATGGCAAATGTGTTTGTAAATTAGAAATGAAATGTAATATTTTGCACATTTTATTGGATTGTCATATATTTTTAAATTTACGTAAACAGTTTCTGCGACCGATATTTTTAAAATATGATGTTAAGGAGCGTTCACTAGCACGGGAGCTACTAGTCGATATGGAAAATTTAGATATCGCAATAGCTATCGGGAAATATATGCAGGGTGTGTATAAGTTCCCTGAAAGACTGGAGGCTTAAAAGTACCTAGTAGCTCCATAATCCAAATGAATTCCTGATTTTAAAGTGTTATAAATGTAGTTTTTAGGATAATATGACTTTTTAATTGTTAAGAACATGAATTTGTGAGATGTAGATTTCATATGATGAACTGTGGTTTATAGATCAATGGTCTATATAAACTTTGTTTTTGACTTGACTTGACTTGGTCCTGAACGCTCCTCAAAGGACCTCCTCCCATCCCCTTCTTGTAAAGCTCCATCGGCTTCCGATTCGCCAGCTAATCAAGTTTAAAACCTGTTGTACTATTCATAAAGCACTATATGATTTAGGCCCTCTATACCTTGCAGAGAAATTTGTACCTTATGTTCCGTCTAGATCCCTCCGCTCTAGCAGCAAACACCTCCTGGAAGTACCCTCTGTAAAAAAAGCTAGGCTAGGAGGAAAAGCCTTCTCCCATCTGGGCCCTCGCCTATGGAATGAACTTCCGCTCTCCCTTAGACAGTGTTCTGAAAATCTTACATTCAGAAAATTGTTAAAAACTTTTTTTGTTCTGTGATGTTTAATTTTGCTAAAGAACCACTGCCTCTTTCTTAAATCTGCTTTAGCGCAGAGATGCCCCTTCGGGGGTCGATTCTAGCGATATATAAACAGATAAATAAATAATAATTAAATATGCCAATATGACTTGACAATATGATGTGTTCCTCACTGCTTTCTGCATTTCTGTCCAGTGTGGCCTGCCCCTACTTGTTCTCCAGCAGCAGTACAGTCGCTGTTTCACAAGGGACATGCATCACTGGCAGTGATGCTGCTAACACGGCTAACACTTCTATCCTGAGGGGCAACTGAGGGGCATCTCCAATACCACCTATCTGTGCATTTTGATGCACTTCCACTGCAGACATGATATGCCTTAAGCCCCTGACAATGTCACCACTTAAGTGTCCCATTTCCACCTGCTGGGGACTGTTCTCCTGGATAGGGTGGAAGTGGCATTGGCCAAATGACCAATGTAATTTGGTAGGCCATTTATTCGAACCACAGCACTACTATCTCAACACCTTTGATAGGCATGGGCAGCCCCATCTGCTTACAGAATTCCTGCATGGTATGGTGAGGTTGACCACAAGGGTGTTTATTCTTGCCAATTGTGTCCCATTGTTCTAAAATCAAATGAAATGCATTACTGCATGTTTGCATATTTCAGTTCATGAATTTCATTTGCTTGTACTGCAGACATTGAATGTTGATCATGGCTGCCTCAGGGCCGCCAAACAACTGTGCATTGGCTTCAGGGTCTACAGCATGATGTGTCTCATGGCACCGAATGTGCCAATACCCTGGAACACACTTCCGTCATTGTCTCACACATGGGTGCCCAATGGGATGGTTGGCAGAGCGACTCTGTGGGCCTCCTTTAATCCTGCTGTGGTGACAATGAAGCGGTGCTACATTAGGCTGGAGTTGTGCTTGGGTGACTGGCAATGGGAATGGGTTCATCAGCTTCCATGTGTGAATTCTCTACTCCCTCCATATTGGTGTAATCACTATGTTCCTAAGGGTGATAAGTGGGAAATAATGACATTATCTTTACTCACTGATATGAAGAGTTATCAAAGTGTATGTTTTGAAAGAGCACCCCAAAAAATGTATACATTGGACTCTTGTGCTGAATTTTTGACTACATGTCCCAGAATGCACCATAACTGTAGTATTTTGACTAACTTGAGGAACAACCGTTAAATGTATGTACGAGTTCCTTGAGGACTTAGACATAGATGTAAGATCTGAGATGGGAAAATAGTAAATAATTCACACTTATTTTATGAGGTTCCAGGTGTTGAGGTGTCAATGTTCCTGAGTTCCACAACAGCCTTAGACTCCAGGGTAGTCTCAAACATGGTCTCAAATGCAGTGGGTGGGTGTACAGTTAGGGGGCCGCCTCCTGTTGCCCAAAATTCCTAGAGTCGCACTGTCACCATTTCTTTTGTAAATGACCTAAGGTCATACCACCTCTTACGAATTTCATCAAAGCAGTGGTGGGTGACTACTATGACATTTGACTTTTGTTGCATTTACTGCCAGATCTTTTTCTTTTGTGAGTCTGGGACTGTCATGGATGCCCTTCCAAACAGTTCCTCATGGTC
The DNA here is from genome assembly GCF_964261635.1 of Lissotriton helveticus. NCBI lineage: Eukaryota > Metazoa > Chordata > Amphibia > Caudata > Salamandridae > Lissotriton > Lissotriton helveticus. The sequence goes on from NC_136070.1 coordinate 812,067,941, forward strand.
ATCACATCACTCTTCGGTCAGGTTCTCTAACTTCTTCTCTGATAACTTAAATGTTCTTTTTCTGCCTTTGCATCCTTTTCTCCACCTTGACTGATCATTGGTGCTGATGGACCTTCTTTCGGGGATTTGATAGCCGTGCTGAAAATGGCACCTCCACTCCACCTCCACTCCACGTTGTCTCAGGCTGGTATCTACGCAGGTAGTTTGAGGCACTTCCTGTTTCAAAATTAACTACCTGTGACAAAGAAATGTTGTTTCTCTATTCTCTGGGGCAATTTGGCGAAAGCAGTCACAATTTTGGAATCTATTAATAGCGATTTCCAAAACTGAGATGTGACTGAGTAGCAACTCACAATTTGTGGCAGCAAATTGTGCATACATAAAGAATTGCGATTTCCAAATTGCGATTCACAGTGATTCCCAATTAGGAAATGTATTTTTTATGTTTGTACATCTAGCCCATAGTGGCTTGTGGATGGCCATTTATTAAATATAAAATAAAGATAATTTTTTTGACTGCAAGGGCCTGTTGGTTGCTAGGGTTGGGGTGGCTATTAGAGTCCGGGCCCATGCATCAATGCATGTTCCTGTTGTTATCAGCTACCTTGTTCCTATGCGCTAACAAACAATTTTGTTTGTGTTTATGTATATGAGACATGGTTGATATTGTGTTTTACTTGTTTTCTGTACTTATTAATAGGTTTTTAATGGGTAATTGATGTCATCTGGGGCTTTTTATAGTTGACAATTTTTTAAGCTTACATTTTAGTTTTTTGGTATTGCTGATTTACTGAGAGTGGGTAAATAATATACATCTATGTAATCTTTTCCCTGCAAGTCTACAAGATGTATTTTTTGGGGTGGGGTGCTCTGGGCAGGACAGGGAAACCATGTGTTCTCAATTACTTGTTCATTGCTGGCCATGTGGTGGTGGCCATTTTGTGCAGCCAGTGTGTGTTTGTCACAGCGGCCATTTGTTTGTTCTTCTCCATGTCACCTTTATTGCTTTCCATGTGGTGGTTGCCATTTCGAGTGACAAATGTGTGTATTTGTCATAAGCTGACATTTGTGTTAATTAATATAACTTTTAAGGCCATGCCGCAACCACCATTTTGTGCAACCAGTGAATGTGTATGTTTGATAGTCATTTTGTCTTTGTTTTCCATGTCTCCTTTTTCAGTGGACATGTGGTGGATGAGCTACCTACCACTAATTAGTGCAGGTAGTCTGCTAAAAAACAAAACAAAACTTTATTTCACTTTTAAAAGCCATTTTGATAGAAGATTCTCATGACATTTTTTGTTCCTTTTTTTAGTTCTTTCTATATACATTTATTTGTGCTTGCGGTTGATTTCAGTACATTATTGTTTTTATTCATGTATTAAATTTTTGAATGTTTCTCCCTGCCTTCCTTGGGTCCCTATGGGCCCTGGAGTGGCACCAGCAATTGTCTTATTCGTTTATTAGATTTCTGCCTGACCCAGCCTGCCATAGGGTCTCATGGGGCCATGGAGGGCATCAGCAATTATGTTATGCATTTATTTGATTTTCACCTGCCTCCCCTGGTTCCCATGGGAACCCTGTGGGCCTTGGAGGTTTCCCAGCAATTAATTATTTTATGTGTTTTGTTGCCAGTCTGCCTCCCAAGGACTCCCCATGATTCCTGGATCGGCACCAGCAATGATGTAATAACATTTTGTTTGTTTTGCCTGCCTCCACCTTGTCTCCCACAGAGTCCCCAAACGGCCCTGGAGGAGCACCAACTATTTGATTAATTAATTTGATTTTTTCCTAACTTTATGGGAGTTGGGTTGGTATGAGCATTTATTTTATTATCCTATTTGATTTTTGCCCTCCCCCTGCCTCCCATAGAGCCACCAGGGCCCTTGGAGGAGAACCAGCAATTATTTTATTCATTCATAAAAATTTAAACTTCCCCCATTACCTTCCCTAGAGTCCCCAGACTCAGGGGCACCAGCAAATTTTGTATTCATTTATTTAATGTGGCCTTCCCCCTCCCTACCTCCCATACAATCCCAATGGGCCATGGAAGGGAACCAGCAACTGGTAAATCAATGTATTAGATGTTAGCCTGTCTCCCATAGAGTCCCCATGGGCACTGGAGGTGCATGCAATTCTGTTATTTGATTTTTTGCCTATCTCCCTTATCTGCCCTAAAGTCACAATGGGCAACCATATGGGCACCAGTAGCTACTAAACTAATTTATTCAATTTGACCTGCCCCCACCTGTCTCACATAGAGTTACAATGACCTCTGGAGAGGCAGCAGAAATTACAGAATTTGTCTATTAAATGTGTTCACTATCCCATTGAGTCCCCATGGGCCCTGGAGGGACACCAGCAGTAATTGTTTTTGTTTATTTAGTTTGTGCATGCTCTCCCTTGCCTCTCTCAAAGGCCCCATGGGTCCTAAAGAGACACCAAGTTAACTTTTCCTGTGTAATGTCTAGCAAAAATAGTTTTGCATGGGTACACTAATGATAAGCATTAATGTTTATGGTGACTTTTCTTACATTGCCAAGATTGCCCAAGTCTTCCTGACTTTCTGTTATAATGCGACTGTCTACAGGTTAACAAGATGTCATGTCACCGACAATACAGAGACGGAGAGAAGTCTGGGAATAAGCTGACAGCCACACCATACAGTTCTCTATCAAGTGATTTTGCTTGTGTGAAGTAGGCCTGGGTGTACAACTTTGCTTCCCTCGCACAATTTGCAGAATTCAGCAAGCATTCCACGGATAACGCAGAGTCTCCGATAAACTCTGCAATAGAGCAGAGTGTTTGTTGGTGCGCTCAAAGTGTAGTTTCACAGCGTGAGAGCGACTTGCCGGGAGCTTTTGAGCAGCCATGAGATTTTATAGCAAATCGCGAGTGCCACGAGATTTGCAAACCACCCGTGAGCTGAGATTTTGCCACCTCTAACACGGCTTTAGGTCGCACCAGCAACTTTTGGTACTTGTTTTGTGACGTATGCAATTGTGAGCAATAGACCAAGGCTGCAACCTGGGGAAGATTTTCTCCTCAAGTAGCATAAAATTCTTCCTGAAATTACAATTTGGAAAAAAAACGTTCTCAAATAGCTCATTCACATTGTTTTTTTGTGCGAAGAGTCCTTTTTTTTCAACAGGAAGGAAGTGCCCCAGAGTCTCCAACTTCCAGTTCCTGTCCAGTAAGCCCTCCCAGTGCTTTGTCCATATCCTGGTCATTTTTCATTTGTATTTGAAACTGGAAGGATCACTCTTTGGGTCAGCTGCATATACCATTGTATTTGAGATTTCACAAGTAAGTTAAAAAACTGTTGTGTAAGGGTTTTGTTTGTTTGATAAAGGGCATGCACCAGGATTTATTTCTATTGCTCTTCTATCTTTAAAATGTATTGCAGTGGGTTGGCCTGGAGTTTTAGTAGGGGCCTAGTTCAGTCAGTCAGTCAAAATACACTTTATTCGATTTTTGTTAAAATCATAAAAGGCAATACATACAGCACAATATAAAAATCACATTGCAATTTACATACAGAATTCAATTCATAGTCAATTTAGATTAAAATTTAATTTAATTAAACACTCAAGACCAGCATTTAAAATAAGACGTTCCCTGGGGCTTGTTTGTTTCTTAATCTAAATGCAGCCGTTAGGTAAGATGCAACACGAAAAATAATGTGCGTGTTGCCCAACATTTGAAGGAAGATTAATGCTGGCCTAACCTGGATAAAACCTGCATCCTTCAGAATAGGTATTAAATATTTCTCCCTAGCGGTAGCATAAAGTCCACAAAAGAACATAAAATGTAAAGTATCTTGGGTAGAAAAATTATCGCATTTGCAAGGTGGGGCGTTCTCGGGTTTTGCCCAAGTAGAAAAACAAACAAGTGTATAGGGGATCAAGTTCATCCTAAATTTAATAAGCAAAACTCTGTGAAGGGGATTAGTAACAATTTTTAAATAAGGTTCCAGAGAGGGAGTGGTACTTAGCATCAGGTAAGCTCTTACTGATGGTTTCGTTACTTCCCGCTCTTCTCTCTCTAACCGTACCCTTTCAAGGAAATGATGTTTAATCCACCCAATATCCTGTTTTCTAATACTTGATGGGGCTGAATAGATCTCCGGTCTCCCCAACGCGGCAAATGAGGTTTTAAGGTATTTCAGCCAGGGTATTCTCACGGCGTGGTCCTTTGATACCACGTCCAACAGAATACCATGGTTCAGCGTCAGCTCAGAGTTCAGCCATGTTTTAATCCAAAAGAGTAGGGGTGCCAACTTCAGTCTGTCAGCAATGTAAGGTAGGCCCAGTTCCTCATGAGTGGAGAACGTAGGGGTGGAATTTGGGACAGATAGAAATTGACGAATCAGCCCGTTTTCAACTCTCTGAATACGATCCTGGTTGACGTATCCCCACAGAGCAGACCCATACGTAGCAATGGGAATACACTTACTATCATAGACTTTAACCAATGCCTCCATTGGTTTAGCCCCCAATCTTTTCGAAAAGCCCATCAGAGCAGCTGTTGAACAAGCCAAAGAGACACTCTTTGCCTTTATCTGGGGGGCCCAAGAACCCCTCTCATCGAAAAGGACCCCCAAGTAGGGAAAGACAGGAACCCTCGAAACCACATCACCCCCACAAGTGAAGGTTACTCGGGTAGTCTTACTTCTCTGACGACCTATGATCATAGTGTGCGATTTTGTTGCATTTACTTTCAGATCAAGGCTCTCCATAAATGAGCCAAAGCGGTCCAGTAGGACTTGTAGACTATTGCCAGTACGCGCAATTAGTACTGCGTCGTCCGCGTATAGGAGGGCCGGTACCTGGGCTCCTCCTACACGCGAAACATCTGCCGCCCCCAATTCAAGATGTTTCCCTAATCCATTAATGTAAATGGTGAAGAGGAGGGGGGCCAGGATGCACCCCTGTCGCACCCCTTTCTCTGACCTAAAACTATCAGTGCATCTCCCCTCCCTATTGACCCTTACTTTTGTGAACAAGTCCTGATGTAAACTGGCCATAAAACCTACCAATGGAGCCTCTATCCCAATCTCTTCTAGCAGGGACCATAACTTGGACCTGTTAACCAGGTCGAAGGCCGAAGAGAGGTCCATAAAGGCCAGATAAACTGACCCATCTCCGACCGCCGTGTATTTAGAGACAAGAAGGTGCCGATTGGAACATTGGTCCAGGGTACCTCGCTTTTCCCGGAAGCCGTACTGTATGTTTGCAAGCCCCCCACAAGCCTCCAGATTTGCCCTTAATTTACCCAATAACACTCTGCCCAAGATTTTAATCGCAGAGTCAAGGAGGGAGATGGGTCTATAACACCCTCGGTCCTCCCGGTAGCCCTTCTTAAAAATGGGGACTATGATAGCAGTTGCCCATGTATTTGGGAAAATATTATCATTCGCGGCTCTGAATACTCTGGTTAGAACTTGTGACCAAATTTTTGGGGAATATCTAAAAAAATCAACTGGTACGCCATCCGGCCCTGGCGCCTTATTTGTGGAGGAATCCATTATAGCCTTAAAGACCTCGTCTTCCCCAAACTCTACCTCAAGGTGGACCTGAGCTGTTCTCGAGCAAACCACAGATGTACCACATTTATTACCGTATACATCTTGAAAATGGTCAATCCATTTCTCATCCGGGATGACACAGTTAAGGGCAGTATTGTCAGTACCCGAAAAAAACGGGTTATTTATGGTATCCCAGAAGTTTTTACCATCTCGGAGGACATCTATGTTGAGAAGTTTTTTCCAGGCCTCGTTTTTAATGGCATTCCTCCTTCTTTTTAGGGTTGATTTGTGTTCCCGCCTCAGGCGAGTAATTAAAGCCTTATCTCTCGGATTGTCCCTTAAGGCTTTTTTTAAAGATCTATGAATGCGTGAGCACTGGGAATCAAACCATTTATATGGCCTTGGTGGGAACCGTGGTTTAGGTACCGTTAGGTCCCTAGTGACTTGGGCACAGATAGAATCAAAGGCCTGTATAATTAGTAGGTTTGAAGAGCCTTGGGCCAAACAGGTTGCGATTGAGTCTTACTTCTCGACTACTCTGCCCCACTTAAGCCTTCTATCCTGATCACTGGGCACCGCTGTGGCGCAAACCTTAGTTTGTCCAACTAAGTTGCGCTGTAAGTCACTCCAGTGAATCACTTACAGCAAGGGGTTATGATCGCTGTGGGGTGAGACAATTGTCTTGTATCCTATCACCTTTGGGATGATCGCGACCGAGATGAAAATGTAGTCTATGATCGTCCCCTTGTATGTGGGCACCCTATCACCCTCTCCTGTAAACAGTGGCTCATATAGGTTTATACTGGCTAGCATCGCTTCAAGCGCCTCGCCTGATTTAGAATGTTAAAAATGGGGAGTATCTACGGCGCCCGCACCCTCATCAGAATCTATAAGGCATGGTAAATTGCATTTGTGAACATTAAAATCGCCCAGTAAAATGAGCTAAAAAATGTTATGCGTAGTTTGACTGTAATTAACTAAGAAATTCTCTAAGAGGACTATATGGTCCGATTCGTTCACCCTCACCCATGAGTTATAAAAATGTATTATTAGGAGGGTGGAACTTGGAGAAACACACCATTCAATGATTAAAAGGATTTGTGAGCCAGGCTCTAGTTGCTTAAATGTCCCAGCTAATTCTAAGGAAAATAGGAGCAGAAGACCCCCTTTTTCTCTCCCAGCACTACTAGCGACCGCAGGAGTTACAAAGCTTGAATATCCATCTAACCAAAACCCAGGCGAAATATCCCATGTTTCTTGTAAGGCTATTACATCGTGAGTGGTGATAAAATTGACCCATGACAGGTCCACGCTTTTGCCCTTCAAGCCTGCAATGTTCCAGCTGGTAAATTTACAAAATGGGGTGCCCTCCTCCCTTGTGCCAAGACCTGTTCGTAGCTGTGTTGGAACTGGTTGTCAATCATTTAGGTTCAGGTCAGTGAGTGGGGTGAATCTGTTCGCCAGTGTCATATTTGGGCCTACCTCATTTACTGTTGGTCTACTTAGTCGATGTCTATAGGGCACGACTTGCCATTCATTGCCCACACGTCCTTCCGTCAAAGATATGTTGTAAGGACTGCGGGTGGACAGAGTTCTTAACTGTGGAGGATAGAAAAACCCCAAGGGGACTGCTCTGAGGCGGCCATTTTCTTGTATATCAGAGCCGTCCCAAAAGAGTCTGTCTGGCAAATGGGCCCTATCAAAGTTCACAACTACACAATCACTTTTCCCCCGTTTGGGTCTAAACCCCACCCATCCCACCCTTCTGGCTGTGATGATCCTCGGTGAGATATTTAACCCCCCGCTACAGGAATCATCACACCATTTTTTAGCCTTCGAGATTAATGCTGCGTTTGTTTCAACCTCCCTCTCAACCAACCAGGGAACTCCAAGAAAAACTGCCACAAAAGGGGCGGCTACAGGGGGTAGCGTTAAATGTGCTACACATTCCACATGTTTTAAGGCCACTGGAGCAATATGCACCTCCGCAGCCTCAACTCTAGGCTGATTAATAACCGGGGTGTTTAGAGTCTTGTCCTTCTGACCCTCCCCCAAAGATGATACAAAGCTCCCCTGGCCAGTTGGTATGGGTAGGTGTAGCGGTAACGGTGGCCGCGATATGGCGGAATTTAAAGTGGGGCCCTCTAGGGCCGGGCTAGCAAGTGGCTTCGGGTAGTGAATGCCATCAAGTTTTTTAACCAGATTGTCAACATTACACATTTTTTTAAAAGACCTTCGAGGCATGTGCTCATTGTGTCTATTATGTCCTTTGCAATCCCTACGAGCAGCGGTTCAATCCGCTCTGCAAATAAGTGGTCTAGATGATCCTTCAGAGTGTCCATGACCATATGATTAATAGCGGTATCTCCCTCGCCTTTGTTCCCCTTTTTGGACGTGATTTTTATGGGAGCAAAATGTTCATCTGGCTTACTTGGAGGCACAACAGCGGAGGAGTCAGTTAGGTTCGGGCTAACGGCTGTAGATGGCTTAAACACTATGATATCTGGTTCCAGTGGGATCCCCTGACTCTGGGCAGATTGGGTCGTATTAGGTGAGGCGACTGCCAGACCCAATTCCTGTTGTGCTGATTCAATTTCTTTGGATAAAGCCCCAACCGCTGTGGTTAGATATGATATAATAGAATCTGATTGTCTCGCCACCTTAGGTTTTGTTCCCCCTGCATCAGCACTGGGTACGTGTTTGCGCTTACCCATGTTTGTTGTGGGCGTTAGGGGGAGGGCCCAGCCCTGCCGCCTCCTGCCGATGACTGGCGTAGACTGTCCCGCCCTTGTACCGGGCTTCTCCCGTGCAGCTCCCGCGCACTCCTGCATCGCGAGAAGACTGGTATGGTTTTATAGGGTGGGAGGTGTGGGCGTGGCTTGCTCCCGGGCCAGGTGGTGCTGCTGGAGGATCCTGGGTCTTGGAGTCCGCCTTGATGGACTGGCGCGACTGCAACAAGCCCCGAGACTTTCTTCTTTCAAGTGATCGGTCCTTCTTAGGGTGCTGGCGAAGTTTTGAGGTCCCGCTGTATCCCTTCAGTGACTCAGCCCCCGCACACCCACACGCTGCGGCTCCCGCGAAGTGGGAGTGGCGAGGTCGTTTTTAAGCAGCTGAGAGGTGTGGGCGCGGCTTGCTCCAGGGCCAGGTGGTGCTGCTGGAGGATCCTGGGGCTTGGAGTCCGCCTTGATGGACTGGCGCGACTGCAACAAGCCCCGAGACTTTCTTCTTTCAAGTGACCGGTCCATCTCAGGGTGCTGGTGAAGTTTTGAGGTCCCGCTGTATCCCTTCAGTGACTCAACCCCCGCACACCCACACGCTGCGGCTCCCGCGATGCAGGAGCGGCGAGGTCGTTTTTAAGCAGCTGAGAGGTGTGGGCGCGGCTTGCTCCCGGGCCAGGTGGTGCTGCTGGAGGATCCTGGGGCTTGGAGTCCGCCTTGATGGACTGGCACGACTGCAACAAGCCCCGAGACTTTCTTCTTTCAAGTGACCGGTCCTTCTCAGGGTGCTGGCAAAGTTTTGAGGTCCCGCTGTATCCCTTCAGTGACTCAGCCCCCGCACACCCACACGCTGCGGCTCCCGCTAAGCGGGAGCGGCGAGGTCGTTTTTAAGCAGCTGAGAGGTGTGGGCGCGGCTTACTCCCGGACCAGGTGGTGGTGCTGGAGGATCCTGGGGCTTGGAGTCCGCCTTGATGGACTGGCGCGACTGCAACAAGCCCCGAGACTTTCTTCTTTCAAGTGACCGGTCCTTCTCAGGGTGCTGGCAAAGTTTTGAGGTCCCGCTGTATCCCTTCAGTGACTCAGCCCCCGCACACCCACACGCTGCAACTTAGTTATTTTTAGCATATAATTTTCTTATTTTGTAAAGGAAAAATGTTTTGCAGTTTAGTAAATTTTTTCCATGTTTTTTTATTAAGGTGCAATATTCTTTTAATTCACTATATGGCCTACAAGCACGTCCAAAGCTATCTTCTGTTCCAGACCACACTCCACCACACTGCCTCAGCTGCTCAACGCTCTACACCCTAAGCTCTACGAGCTGCACATTTATGTGCACAGCAGGAAACGGGCGAGCACAGCAGATCGCTGCAGATTGTGAGCGCGGATTTGTGCAAGAACACCGTGAAGAATGCCAAGACCCGGCGCATCGAATAATTACAGCAGTGCCTTGGTGCTGGGAGATCCAGGGAACTGGTATCAAGCGGAATACAGCCGAAGGGTGGACCCGGCCCCTGGGGGGCCTCATTGGTCCCAAGAGCTGAGCTTGTGCTTGGACCCCCTCCGGCCCTCACCTTGGGAAGAAAAGGGCGCAACCTTGAGGGTTGGGATAGCAGAATGCTGTGTGATTTCAGTAAAAAGCAGCAAAAGCAGGAAAAGCAGCAAAGTAGAGCAGACTGTGTGTGTGATCGAGGAGCAGAGGTATGTAAAGGGAAGGAGGGTAGAGACAGATGGACTTGCAATGAAAAAAAAAAGAGGGGAAGAGCCCAAGGTTGGGAGAGGGATCTTAGGCCGGAAAAAAGGCTCCCCGGAGAAGCTCTATTGCTGAGCCAAGGGAAATCAAGGGAGCAGCATGGAGGATACCCATAGTGAAAGAAAGAGAGAAAGAACTAAAAAGGCAATGGCTTTGGGGAAAGCAAAAACATGGAAAGGGTTAAAAAAAACTCCCAAAAAAACGACAACAAAGAAAATTGGGCAGAGGATACAGATACAGCCCAGAATGAGAAAGGAAAAGTAAAAGGCGATCAAGAAGGCACTAGCGGTCGCAAAAAAACAACCCTAAGGATTACCCAAAGCTTGAACACAACCCCCCAGAGAACTAAGTTAGAGGAAGCAAAATGAGGGCCCTCATCCTCAAATTCAATTAAAGACTTTCTTTGGAAATACTTTAAAGGGAAATAATTGCCAGAAAAATAACTGAGAGCTGGCAAGAACCAGCTGACATCCAACAACTTGGTCTCCCTGATAGTTGACTCTCTAAATCAAACCCATTTTAACATCCCTGGGATATTCCTGGACCCTAGCTGTCCTCATCACTCAGACTCTCTCCCCCCTCAATTGATTATGATACTGAGGGAGAGGATGAAGAGGCAGACATAAGTGGTGAGGTCCAGAGCATGGGGCAAAATAATCATACAAAGGAACTTTTGGACGAGAAGGAAGGAGCGGAAACTTTGTAGGACATAGGAACTGATTATTTAGGACCATCCATACACAGTTTGGAGGTTACTGGAACCTCAAGTGCCTCTATGTTAGATGTAATGTTAATCTTAAAAAAAACATTGCAAGGCCGATTAGAGGTATAATTGATGAATAATGACATGTTCTAAACCCAAAAGGAGCAGTTTAAAATCATGCTAGGGGACTTGAAACAAAATAAAGACCTAATGCCCTACATAGTTTGGCCGGTTGGGGATCATCAAGATGGGTTAGTGACCCGGGAGGAAGACATGATGAGAGATACCCCAATACAGAAGGAGGAGCACAGTGTATTCATATCTCGATACCCGATGATTATAAGGAGACGAGGGAAAGGGGGAGTCTAAAGCAGTGTATCCCATGCCGAAGGAGGTGGAAAAATATCCCCAGAAAAGGTCAAACTTCTAGGCAGCAGGTGGATGGAGGGTAGAAAAAGAGCAAAATCGCTTAATAAAGAACATGAAATTGCCCCCGGAAAAGAAAAATATCCTGGTAAAAGGAATATCTATCAGTAATTCATAAGAGGGGGAGAGGAGTAAAAAAAGTACAGGGAAATTTCGGAGTGTAAATATTACTAGAAAAAATCCGGGGGAGAAAGAAGTGGGTGATATGGAAAGGAGGACAGCGAGGACCCCACAAGGAGGATCTAGCTGCCTTAGAGGCCAAATGGAGAAAGGTATTGAATCAGAACGCCTAGGAAGTAGGGAGGTCGAACCAAAGGAGGGCCCACAGAACTTAGTGGCAAAATATAGACAGGACCTGTGGGTATTCTTTAAGCCGATTGGTCAGGGCAAAGGTGGGAAAAAACTGAAGAAATTAAACCCATTAAATCGATCACAACTCCTTTTGTCCTTATCCAAATATGCAAGTCTATGGAACATCAGCACAGAGGATCTAAGAGAAGTAGGGTTTATGGTAAACTGTAAAGGGTACGAAGTAACTAAGGTTCTCCTTTACTCAGGGCTAGTAAAATCAGCATTAGAAAAAGCAGAACACGAGCTGCAAAAAGTAGTTTTCAGACTGGTAAAAAGGTAGAAATGCTGGAGTATAATAAGAATGGGATGCCATTTCTCATGAATCCCGCAGGGTTGGGGTTAAGACAGGTAAAGCTGACTGATGCTACCTGGGATAAAAAGGGAGAACTTGCAATTACCATAAGAGGTATGGAAATAGAGAAAGGTGATGAAGACATACTAGCTGGACATAGGTTTAGAGCCCTAGCATCCCCAGGATAAGAGGAAGATGTTTGACTAAGTGAGATCAATTAGGAGCAGGGGACGTCGCACAGCCTGGCCAGATTATCCTGGAACATAAATGGATTCAATAGAATATTGGACCAGAAAAGCTTTAAAGATGCCATTGAGAGCGTGTGCCTGCAGGAGACCTGGCTGTACGATGATACCCTAGAAACATTAGCAATCGAAGGATTTACCAAACAGACGAAAGCAGTGAATAAGAAACTCTTTGGTAGACCTTAAGGAGTGCAACTGACACTGATCGCTACAAAAATTGCAAGGAAGGTGGAACCTTTGAAAGTAAAATGTAAATGGGCATTAGGATGCAGCATGTTGTTGCTGAACCCCGTCTCATGATATGAAGGCATAGTTATTGTAAATGTATATATACAGAAGGGGAAAGAGAATGAATACATGGTAGAACAGGAAAATCTAAAAGAAGATATGTTAATTCTAACAGAAAATTATCAGAAAGATTGAGTTATTGTGCTAGGGGACTTCAATCACAAATTAGATCCCTGTAGACTTGGTCTATGGTGTAAAGAATTGTTGACCTCCTACAATATAGAGGATGCTTTGTTCCCGAGGGGGGATAGGTCGGCACAGGATATGGCCTTAGGACAAATGTTAGGCTCGATGGATTTAGTATGTGTGAATGGAGAATGGACGCAGATCGACCAGCAAAGCCTACATTCAAGATAGGTCAGCAACTCCGCCCTATTGATTATGTGTTTATACATGCTTGGAACTTTGAATCAATTAAGAGTTTTGAGGTGGTAGGAATGGAAAGAAGCAACCACTTTCCCCTGAAGATTTAGCTCAATTGAATAAGGGAAAGACAAAGAGATACAGATCTTCAGGTACATGTGGACTATCCTAGACGGCTTACATCTTGTATATCGGAGGAACACATTGAAGAACTAGACGCAGTACAACAGACCCACTCACTAGAAAATATTCTGATTATGAATGACTATGACTGGTATGAAAACACAATCAAACAACTGGTGGATTGCCTAAGGGTGAAATTAAAATTAGTAAAGCCCGGGTTGGTAGTAAATATAGAACCCAAAGCAAGGAGCGTCATGGTGGTTTGACGAAGAATGTCGCAAAGTAAAAGCAAGCATTAGACAAAGAGAAAGAAGACTTAAGGCAAAGCATAATGTAGAATTGTTCGATACCCTTCAAAAATTAAGGATAAAATATAAAATGATTATCAGGAATAAAAAAAGAATCTGTAAAGAGAGTGGTTGGGCAAGATTGTTAGCCACAATAGAGACTAAAGATTTGAAAAGTTTTTGGAAATTGTTACAAGAAAGTTCGGGCAAAACGCCAGGGTCTATGAATTGTGCTGTACCTAAAGATGATGGGTGAGTTACCTGGGGGTAATTTATGGAAAGTGACCAATATTAGAGAAACCAAGATTAAAATCATGGTCAGGAGTGGGGGAGGAAATTAAGGAATACTTTACTCCCCAAAATATTAGAAAAATTATATTGAACGTAATCCTGACCCGGGCCGCAGGCCCAGATAATCTTCTGGCTGTGATTATAAAATATAGGCCAGAGTGGTAGGCGGAATTTTTCTCAAAAAAGTTCCAGGGGATACTTAACACAGGTATTATACCAGAAGACTGGCGAGGCGCAATCATAAGACCTATCCACAAAAAAGGAGACAGAAAAGCCCTGAAGAATTACAGATTAATTAACCTCCTAGATGTAGGAGAAAAAGTTATCACAAAAGTAATCTTGGAGAGGTTGAAGAACTGGGTAGAAGTAAATCAGGTTGTGCCCCGGGAACAGGGGGGTTTAAAGAGGGGCACTCAACGGTCGACCACTGTTTTGCTCTCTAGGCCATAGCGTGGAAATCAATCGAGCAGAGAGGAAGTCTGTTCTGCTGATTTGTGGACTTCCGCACAGCTTTTGATTTAGTGGACCGCGAGTCGTTTGTGGAAGACGTTGATTGGGCAAAGTATCCAAATGGATCTGCTAAGGCTAATTCAAGTATTATATGCCGATAACTGGGCTCAGATAATTTTGGACGTAGAGGGTAGACTATCACAGAAAATATCAAATTGGGAATGGGCTGAGACAGGGGTGCATATTGGCCCCCTGATCTTTGCCTTATTTATTGCAGACTTACCCTCAGCTTTGGGTAATGAAAGGGGGGTAAGCCCAAAGCTTGATGGGAAACATATTTCATGTTTAATACATGCGGATGATCTCGTAATAATAGATCAAATAGAGATCGGCCTGCAAAGAAAGTTGAACAGATTTAATGAATACTGCGCCCTAAAAAAACTTGTAGTCAACAAGCAAAAGGCAAAGATCTTAGGCTTTGGCAGAACAAAAATAAGGTTTAGCTGGTTTTTGGGCTCCACGAAGCTAGAAAAGGTAGATGAATATAGGTACCTGGGGATGTGGTTCGAGAAAAGTCTGAACTTGCATACCCATCTCGATGTATTAAAATTGAGATCATCAGCTATGGTTAGTGGATTAAAAAAATTCAGTGGTGTATATGGCGAAAACTCAGATAGACCGGTTTTAAAAGCCTGTACTGCCATGGTACCTCCACAATTCCTATATGGAGCTGAACTGTTATATCTGAGCAGTAAAAACGGATGGGACGTTGAGGAGGGAAAAACTCTGAAAAATGTATGTTCATTGCCTATGTCCTCAATGTTGCAGGCAGTGAGATTAGAATTAGGTATCGGCTCATGGGGTATAATGGCTTGTATGGCCTTATTAAGATTCTGGCAGTGCCAGGGAACGGGAGAAGAATATAAAATCCCACAATGGTGCAGAAACGAGATAGTGAAGAGTGAGTTGACTTGGGCAAAAGGGACAAGAGAAAAGATTATCAAAGCCTGTACAATGATGAAGCCCAAGTTTTTCCCCCTGACTCTTCAAATAGAGGTTGATAAGAGATAACATAGAGCCCTGGGGAAAGAAATATCTCGAACCCAGGACCAAGATTATCTCTTGGGAAAAAAATATGTACATTTTATGGTGATCTCATGGCAATATGAACAACACTTCCCTTATTTCGAAAGGTTACTCTGCTGTTGGTTAAGAAGAGAATTATTAAGGCTAAGAATTGGTGTCAACCCTTGCTATGCCAACAATGGGGTAAAAAGAACCATGTTCGATAGTAAAGGAAACCGTGACTGTAGTCTGTGAACAACATGTGATATTTTACATTTATTATAGGATTGTCCGAAGCTTTTTGATATACAGAAAGAGTCCCTACATCCAATTTTTATGAAGTATGGTATTAACAGTAGGGCTCACGCAGTAGAGCTTTTAACATAAATGAGTTATTTAGATATAGCCTGTGCCATGGGGAAGTTCATTCAGAATGTTTAAGAAATCCTTGAATGCAAATAGAACTGAAATGTGTGCTTTACCATTTTTAATGTGGCTTATGTCATTAGAATAGAAAGGACAAATGTTAACATTTTATGAATTTTATAATGTATTCATTTATGAATTGTGATTTTAGGATTTATAGTAATGTGGTTTTAAATGTTTAAGTACCAGCTGGTCTAAATAAACTTTGTTTTTAACTGTACTAGGTGGCCTAGTCTGCCAATGGGCCTTCCAGCCAGTAAATTGAAACATAATTCAGGGCAGCATTAGCTTAAAGGACAAATATCTTTTTTTTGTATTTCACGTTTTATTTCCAGCAAACAGTGTATAGGTGGGGTAATTTCTCTGGAGGATGTGTGCTTTATGAACATTTTTACCCCTGTTAATTTTAGTTTTTTTCATTGTTGAATTAATGCTGTGTTCTCTGTGTTACCATGCCTTCTTTTTGTGGCCGGTGTGTGTGTTTTACCATAGGCTACCATTTGTCTTTGTTCCCCATGCCATGTGGCCAGGAGCCATTTTTTATAGTCAGTGTCTATAGGCATGCATGTGTTCTTCGTTTTCCAGTCCTCCTGCTTGTTGTTGTGACCATGTGACTGACAGCTGTTCTGTGTAGCTAGCCAGTGTGCTTTGCCATAGGCCTGTATGTCTTCTTAGTTGTGGCCATGCCTTCTTGCTGGATTTTGTTGTCTCACCGTGTGGCTGGTGGCCATTTTGTGTAGGCAGCCAGTGTTCTTTGCTATAGGCCTGCATGTGTTGTTTGTTGTGGGCAGGCCTCTTTGCTTGGTGTTTGACAGTGTGCTTGGCAGCCATTTTGTGTAGCCAGCCAGTGTGCTTTTGCCATAGGCCTGCATGTGTTCCTTGTTTTTGACCATGCCTCCTTGCTGTTTGACCATGTGGCTGGTGGCCATTTTGTGTGGTATTCTTGAGGCCTAGTAGCTCAATGCTCATACTAATGTATTGTGAACAGAGTTCTATATATATTATTACATTTTTTAAATATTTTTCATCTGCACCACTTTACGTTGTGGGACCCTTCACCTAGTACATCAGCAATTGAATTATATTTTTTAGTTTTTAGTTTCTGATATTTTTTTTACAAATATTGTATTTCATTTTTAATTACTTTTATAATTTTTTTAATATTTCTACTTGTTAATTGTTTTACACAAATGAAATCTTTTTTTCATTTCTTTTCAATGTTTGAATTATTTTTCTATTTTTCTATTGTTTAAACATTTTAAGTATATCTTTTCATTCTTTAAAAGCATGTTTACACTTTTATTTCTAATTTTATTTCCCTCATTTTCCTAACATCCAGCATCAACCCCTTGTGCTATTGGCACCACACAGCTGCAAAACAGCATTCATTTTTTAAGGATTATTCCATTGTCACCTGCACCTCCCTGGGTGTCACACCCTATACCTCAACTTTATGCACATAAAGCAAACAGTTACATCTGTGTGTTGTCGTTGCTCTTTTTTATCCTTCCTGAGTGTACATGAAAGTTTATTTTGGTGTGGTTTTATGAATGAATATTGGATACACTGTATTGCTCATTGTTTATAAGTTATAATTAAGTAACCACACCGAATGATACTACTAATTCATCTGCAACAATGCCATGTTTCACTGATTTTCTTCTTGCTTGTTTGCTTTTAGGTGCACAAGAGATAACATCACCCACAGTACTGCCAGACAGAAGACATGTGCACAACATGACGCGTGCCCATACAACACAGAGATCTCTTATGCTTCTGAAGCTAGGTGCCACTGTCAACTGAAAAGACGGCACCAAAGAAAGGTGATGGCAAGAAAGTGGCCAGTGGGAAGGAGAAGAAGCCGATTTCCTCCACTGGCGTGCCAGTCAGGACCTTTTTTCAGCAAACGTGTGCCTGTCACACTGGCCTCCAGGGTGCAAGCTGGGAGCAGCAGCCCCACATCAGTGGACCCACCTCAACCTAGACCCAAGCCCATGTCTGTCACAGGGGCAGCTAGTGTAATCACCCTAACACCTATGAGCAGTGATGTTGAAATGGACGTATCTCTTTTACAAAGTAGTACCTAATCGTTGCAGAAAACTCAGATAAGTGGACAACAACAGCCGCAGCCAGCAATAGAAGTTCCCCCCAAAGTAGGAGCAATTCAGAAGATTGAGCTTCATGGTGAGGAAGTAGAAGAAGCCACAGAAAATCCATTGTCTACCAGATCTCAAGCGACGAAAAGGAGAGTTAGTCCATCATCTCCTACTCCAAGCTCCCCTTCACCTCCAAGGCTATACTTCAAATCCATTGCAGTTGAGGGGAACAATATTTTTTTTTAAACTGCCAGGTGATTTGTAATTTGTGACTTACAGAAAGGAGAGCCTCTAGACCCAAACTGTGGGTTGTTAGCTGATTTTTAGTGGGTCACAAGGATATAAAACACACCCGTTATCTGACTGGTAGCCAATGAAGTCTTTTGATTTCCTTAGAAACAGAATTAAATTGTGGTGTGTCAGTAAGCAGTCTTGCTGCTGCGTTTTTCAGAAGTTGGAGTTTATTCAGGTATTGCTCTTGAATGTTCAGGTAGAGGCAGTTACAATAGTCCAAGCTTGATAGAATGAGAGATGTAATAACTGTACATTGCATTTCCTCAGGCAGGAAAGGAATTATTATCTTGATCATTCTAAGAGAATTAAATGTGGCTGAAGAAGCAGCATTTATCTGATCACCAAACTTAAGTTTAATATCCACTATGACTCCCAGATTCTTAGCTTTCCTAGGGGGTTTAGGAAGGGTACCTAATTCTTCCGGCCAACAATCAGGAGTTAAATAATTGGCATTGTTTCCAAAGATGGCGATCTCAGTCTTGCCTGAGTTAAGCTTCAGGCAATTCTGTGTCATCCACATCTTAACTGATTTCATACAGTTGTGAAACCTCTTACTCTTTTTTAGTTCATATCCTGGAAGCTGAGACATAATAATTTGTGTGTCATCCACATAGGAAGTAAGATAAAAGCCAAAAGATCTAATCAAGGTGTTCAAGGAAGATAAGTAGACATTAAAAAGAGTGGGGCTAAGGGATGACCCCTGCAGCACTCCACATGGTAGGGAGAAAGGTTTTGAGCAACATTTATCCAAGGACACAATTTGTGTTCTGTCAGTGAGTAAGGCTTTAGTAACTTCCAGGTTTTGCCCTGAATCCTTCATGCTGACATACGATCCATCTAAAGATTGTGATGGACCGCATCGAAGGCAGCAGAGAGATCTAACATAATCAGTGCTGCATTGCCTCCCTGATCCAGAGCTTCCCTGATTTCTTCAGTAGATTGAATGAGTGCTAACTCTGTGCAATGTCCTTCTCTGAATCCA
The DNA here is from genome assembly GCF_964261635.1 of Lissotriton helveticus. Lineage (NCBI taxonomy): Eukaryota > Metazoa > Chordata > Amphibia > Caudata > Salamandridae > Lissotriton > Lissotriton helveticus. The sequence continues at coordinate 812,086,617 of NC_136070.1, forward strand.
TATTGAGTAGCATCCAGAGTATGATTTGCATGGAGAAAGGCACTAAACTGTGAGTTCATTGCTTTCTCTACCAGTTTTGCAGGTAATGGAAGGCACAAGATTTGCCATAGTTCTTTAGTTGAACATTTGGCTAATTTATTTGGTTTGCAAAAAAAATTATTTTTGTATTAAATAATAGTTGTTGATAGAGTGTGAGACTTTGTTTATTTAATTCTTTTTCTGATTTCTTATATTCTTTTCTTCAATTGCATTCTTGACGCTTACAAATTAGTTTTTGTTTTCTTAGTTTCTCAGTGTACCATGGGGCCGTTAGTTGGGATAGTTTGGGATGTAAAGTTTTCACTGGGGTTAGTTTTTTGCAGGCTGTCTCCACCCAATATGTATGCCATACGGTGGCTTCCTCCAATTCTGTGGGCAACGGGCAGGCAGTTGCAAGGAGCAGATCTTCAAATTATGTGCCCTTAATTTTATTTCATGCACTTAGGTCAATCTGACTCTTAAGGGCACCCATTGTCAGGACTCATGGTAGGTTTCCTCCTTATTTAACTCTGGCCACCATTTCTCCCTCACAAAACCATCAAAAAGCATTCGATCCCTGGAGTTGGACAGCAAGTTGGCATCGTAGAAATTCCAACATAGCCACTAACATTCCAACACTGCTGCAGCATATCGCTGTGTAGCAGTGTAGTCATTTAGGTAAATCACATACTGGTGAAGGGCGCTCCAAGATTCCACGGTGCACTTCACCGAAGTCCTTCAAGGAAGCGCAATGAATTTACATGGGCGTCGTGGAAGTTAGTCAGGGTAGTTTGTGTGCACACCAAGTTTAGATTCAACGGTTGGTAAAATTCCTCAGAGTCAAGGTCAGTGAACTGTTTAGTTCTTGTCATGTAAAAAAGAAATACTATTGTGGAAAGTTAATAGCATAGATTCTAAATATCACCAGGAGGATAGAGGTGAAATAACAGTATTTAAAACTGCTTCCTCAATTCCCCTCTAAACCTTTGGTGTATTCTTAGAGGCTTTCATTAGTCAATTTCTGTTAGAACCATTCTGTTTCTCCTGAACGCAGGCATGACCTTTCAACACGCAGCGTTTACCAGTGAGAAATGCAAGCATCCAATTTCAGCTGTGTTCAGTCAGCTGAGGCAAAATATCTATAACGTGGGCTCCTCTTTTAACACACCATGGGCCAGATGTAGGAAGGCAAATAACGGTCGGTAGCGGCCGATTTCGGCCGTTACCGACCGGTATTTGGAGTTTGGGATGTAGGGACATGTTAAAATACAGATTCGTAATTTTACTGAATCAGTAAGATACCGAATCGGTATAATTACCGAATCTGTATTTTGACATGTAGGTAGCACTGTAATCAGTGCTACAGGGGTTTAAGAATTCTTAATTTACCACCAACTAGAAGTTGGTGGTAAATTATGAAAACCCTTTAAAAAGTATTTCTATTGCTTTTTAAACAGTGCCATGTTGCAGACATACATGCCCTAAGGGCATGTATGTCTGCAACATGTGCACCCATGCACAATTGAGGGGTGCAACAGGGTGTCAAAGTGACACCCTGCCACCCTTCAATGTTTCCTCCAATTACCGAATCGGTATTTACCGATTCGGTAATTGACATTCATTCCTATGGGCCTCCAGGCCCATAGGAATGAATGGCACTTACCGAATCGGTAAATACCGATTCGGTAATTACCGATTCATACCGATTCGGTAATTAAATCGGTAAAATTACCTACATCCCGATTGCCAGTTCTTAAATACCGAATCTGTATGATTCGGTATTTAAGAATCGGTAATCTGGGATTACCTACATCTGGCCCCATGTTTCCTCTCAGCTAAATAAAAAGGGTATACTCTTTAATCCAAATACTTTTCAGCCAGAGTCAGAGTTATTCGAGTGTGACGATTAGCACACCATAAATTAAGCCTCTTTTCAAGGACATGAAGAGCTAATTAAAACTAACATAAAAATGACATCCCTTAAACAAATGACTTTGTACAGAGTCAGAGATATAGGCCCACATGCATCATTGTCAATTGCATTCGCAAACGGTGCGAATCGCAATTTTCGGCCGTTTGCGAATGCAATTGCCAAAATTGGGATGCATCATGTTTTTCGCAATTTTAGGAATCGCAATCTTGTTGCGATTTCTAAAATTGCGATTGCATTTAAGAAATCGCAATTTTAGATTTCTTAAATGCAATGCATGAACATTTTCAATTTGCGAATTCGCAAATAACGAGAGGTAAATTACCATGAAGTTGACCTTCATGGTAATTTGCGAAAACTTTCAAAAATGCACAAAAGTGCATTTTTGAAACTTTCATTTTACACACACACACATGCCCTTGGGGCATGTGTGTGTGAAAAATGCACTTAAAGTTATATTTCAGGGGTGCAGGGGAGGGTCCTTTGGCCCCCCTGCACTCTTGAAATTGCATTCTCAATTTGCGATTCGCAAATTGCTAATCGCAAATTGAGAATGACTTCCCATTGATTCCTATGGGCCTCTAGGCCCATAGGAATCAATGGGAAGGGATTCCTTAATTGCGATTCGCAAATTGTGAATCGCAATTAAGGAAATTTAAGAAATCGCAAAAAAAATTAGAATTTCTTAATGCATAGCCTTTTGCGATTTCTTAATTGCGATTCCTTAATTTTTGCAATTAAGAAATCGCAAACGGCAACAATGATGCATGTGGCCGATAGTGTGTAATAATTAGCGCTCCATAAATCAAGACGCTTTCCAAGCACACAAGGAGCTTAAGGGAAAATAGATATAAACCACATTACTGCAATTTCTACTACGAAGCTAAAAAGCCTTTACTAAATCTGTGGTACAAGTAAGAAAGGCAGAGACATGAATTCCCAGAACCCCATTTAATTCGGGCTGTTCCGTTCAACACACTGTAAGTACACAAATAGAAATTAGAGGCACACCGTTACAGAATTAAAGAAATAAAGCCTAGCCTTACCTGTATCATTTCTTATGAAGGAAGCTGAATGTAATGGTTTCCAGGCTGGTTCCGCAGGAGCGTCAGGAATCCGGAGAATAATCCACAGCCTTCCCCTACGGCCTTTCGACTCTATCAGACTCTAGAGTATCGAATGGCTCGCCAGGGGAAAACAGGGAAACAAAACAAGGAAAGGTTGGGGGAGAACAACAGGTCCTGGCAGTGGACTTCGAAGTGGACACTTGGTGATAAGGCAGGCTGTAAGGGAAGACTTATATTACAGTCTATACTTGAAGACAATACCATATAGATAGTTACCTATGAACATCACATACCACAATATATCGTCTGGACCTTGGGATATTGCAGAGGGGTAGAAGAAGGTGTTCGTCTTTTCTGTACACAACAAGACAAAAGATAATAAGAACACTTCCCCCACTATATGCTAGCATGTGAAGTAAATATTAAATAAATCTCACTCTGCTGTTTTTCTGATGGAAGCTGAATGAACATCCCATTCTTCTTCGAGGCTGGATAAGTGTGTGTACGTGCGTCTCTATATTGACGAATATAACAGGTATCTGCCATATAATAATCACTAATAGTCAATCTTTCTAGTAACCCCCACACTTAAATGTAATAAAAAGTAGCGCAAGGCGCTTTTACCGTGATTCTTTTGAAGCTGAGCATCGAAAACACCCCCACACTCTCTGGTCCACGCAAGTGCCCCAAATGATGTATCCCAATGCCAGGGAAAGGATGATAAGGGGTTGCACACAATGTGCGACAGTTTTTCGGAGCACAGGGAGAAGGGGAGACTGATTTGGCAGTGCCTGGCCGGATGGCGGGGAAAGACCCGGCCACCGGGCGGAGCACAAGGAGAAGGGGAGACTGGTTTGGCAGTACCCGGCCGGATGGCGGGGAAAGACCCGGCCACCGGGCGGAGCACAAGGAGAAGGGGAGACTGGTTTGGCAGTGCCCGGCCGAATGGCGGGGAAAGACCCGGCCACCGGGCGGAGCACAAGGAGAAGGGGAGACTGGTTTGACTGTGCCCGGCCGGATGGCGGAGCAAAATCCGGCCACCGGGCGGAGCACAGAAAACTGGAAGTGGAAATAGGACTGCAAACAAACACGGCTTGAAAGTAACCGTGTCAGAGTTCGTAATCAAGAAAGAGACAGATTACGCAGACCGAAAGTGTAGACAATAGAATTCCCACGTAAAATACACAGAGCGGGCACAGGGGAGCAGCCGTACGAAGTATCCTCTAGAAGGAGTCAGGAAACCAAACAGGAAACAAGTTTCACAAGAAACCGGAAGTCAGGCAAAATCCTTAGGGACGAAACCCTCGCAAGTACAGGCTAGATGCAAGAACGCAAAGTGTCATGCGTCTTTTATACTGCCCGTACCAACAGAATTACTGCTCGAGAGGGACTTGGGGGCATGACACTGAAGCAGGATAGGCGCTGGTCGTCCCTGAAATAGAAGAAAGAAGATTACTGAACTGCACTTCTCTTCATAAATAAAGAAGAAAGCAAAAGAGAAGTAAGAAGAGAATGAGGCTCCCAATCATATCCTGGTAAGGCAAGCAACCCTAAATGTTAAGAAAAGTAATTAATGGAAAAGCAAAGTTACATTACATATGTGTTTTAGCACTACAAGAACACTACGAAGAAGAATAGAAGATTGGCAGAACAAGCAGGGGGTTGGGAGCTGTCTCTTCTCGGCCCCATTCTCCTTTCCTCCCTTGGTACTTACCTGCAATGGTTTATTGAGATACTAGCAGGGAGGTTCCGAGAAGGGCATTGGAATCTAGCGTCGTTCTGCTCCCGTGCTGTTAGAACCATTGTTGCTAGCCTTGACACCCATGCTGTCGAGTTGATCGGGAAGAGCTAACTCCAATTGGATTGCTGCATGTTCTGTCCAGACAAGTGGCAACAATCCAGTGCATGTTAACTGTGGATGGTTAGAAAAAATCCCATCCTAAGTATGTCCTTCAACAAGGTGGGACCATGTTGATTTAAATTAACACTACTCATCATATCTATCAAGGCTATTGTGTCCGGGTCAGTGAGTGCTTCCAGGTAACAGTTAAAGTCCCCCATGATAGTAAATGAATCAGCGCAGAATCCCTCCTCTAGCAGGGTTCCAAATGTAGTTAGAAAGGTGTTCCTGGGTCCTGGTGGTCTTGACAGAAAAATGCCCTTAAAAGAATGATGATGAAATAGGCAGAAGCTAAAGGAAAGTGCTTAGCTGGCTGGATTCAAATCTTTTGTGAAAGGTGGCATTAAGTGAGTTATGATATATTACTGCAAGCCCTCCGCTCCTAATTGGCCTCTTCTGTGAGTGAAAGAGGAACCCAGGTGGAGGAGCTTTGACTAGGTCAGGTCCTGAGGCGTTGTCTGTCCAGGCTTCCGTGACAAGCGCCAATTTTATATCCTACTCCACCTAAAGCATTGCACACCATAAACTGTGCTTTACCAGAGCTGTAGCGTTAAGCAATAAACATTTTAGTGAACTTCCCTTGGGCCTCTCAGTTTTTGCCAATTTCCAAGGCCTATTGGGTTTTATTGCCTGGAATGAAAGTCAGGGAAGAGTGCTGTTACAGTTGGAGCAGGTAACAGAGGGAGATGTGGGCTTTGTATAGAATGTAAGACACTTACAATCAGTGTCCTTACCTACAGGGTTCAGGTCGAGTAGCTGGGCCCTAGAATATTTTAGAAGGATAGCGCCGTCTGGCTTGAAAAGGGCAGGGGGGCTGGCGCTGAGTGCTACCCAAATGCAGACAGGTGCAGACGGGCTTGCCTTTGCACCAGTGGCACGCACGCTGCCCACGTCCGCTGCGCGGTCACGTCAGCGCATCCATATATCAGTTCAGTTCAGTTCATACGTCTTTATTTCGGTAAAATTCACCATGAAAGACATCACAAAAAATACAGTTAAAACGTTAAAAAGAGAAAACACAATACATAGATTACATAATACAAAGTCACTTCTTAGTCCGTATTTTAGATGGAAACTGTTTGAATGTGTTTAACCAAAGGGTTTATTTAAAAACTCTAATTAAATTTTATCAAAAAGACGTACGTATAATAACCCTAAGATAAAAAAAAAAAATATATATATATATATATATATCCACAGAATCCTCTCGTTCCAAACAAGGATGACAAGCCACACCATCAGGTACTTTGAAAGTTGTTTATTTGGGCATAAACATATATATATATATATATATATATAAAATGATGGAAAAGCATCACTCATAGGGTATTCAAATAGACTAGCACTGTGGGTACCTAGCTCTAATGACCCAAGACCAGCCTAGAAATTTGGCTACAGCTATGGCCACTGGGAGTGATGTTACCGTCCCTAACAACCATAGGGCCTTGTTGCCCCCTCTAGTGTTCAGATTTCCACAAATTAGTTTCAGCCATTTTTTCCGTGGAGCGTCATATGCAGGACAGATGAAAAAGAAGTGTCCCACAGATTCCTCCTGATCTTTACACCATGGACACAAATTCCCAGACCAACCCTTCCATTTATGTGTGAACGATCTCAGGGGTAGCGTTCCTACTCTGAATTGGTGAAAAAGTTTTCTGTCGCTACTCTTTGTTATGGCGTCCCAGTAGCTTTCCAGAACTGGATCCACCTTGTGACTCAAAAACCTGCCAGAAAGAGTTAACGAGCTGTGTTCCACAATCATCTTATTTCTATAAACAGCCCAAAACTGGTCCTTGAGATCTTTTTTTGAAGGGAACACATTACTTCCGGGGTCAGACCATAGTTGAGTAAGGCCCATATCTAACAAGATGGATTTTACTGCTTTAAACCAAGGGAGATTGCCACAGCCCACTATGTGTCTAAGATCATCTATTCCCCCAGCAAAAGTAGCCAATTCAGGAGTTACCCAAATTCTCCTCCAAAATAATCCTCAGTTTAGCCAATTCTTCTATTGGATTACAACCCAAGTCCAACAATAATGGTAGCATAGGGGTCGATTGAGGAAGACCCACCAAGTTACGTAAAAACTTATTTTGGATTTTCTCGAGTTGGGACAAATCAACATAGCCCCAAAGGTCAGCTCCATATACAATGGCCGATCTTATCTTGATATTATACATTTTGAGTGCTGGGCTTATTCTCTTAGTAAGGGAGGATCGCTGCTCCTTAATAAGTGTCCCACTCAACTGGGAGAATTTTAATTACAGTACATCTAGCTGGGCTGTCCATCTTAATCTGTAGTCGAGCACCACCCCTAGGTAAGTCATCTCGTTCACCTGTTCCAAATTTGTGCCATTAAGACTTACTTGGCCTACTCTTGGTCTATTTTTAGTGAGAACCATAAACTTGGTTTTGCTTTTATTAACCTGCAGGTCATTAGCGTCACAAAATTCTTCAAATTTGCTAAGTGCCAATTGAAGCCCCTTTTGTGTTTTTGAAAGTATGAGCGTATCATCCGCAAAGATGAGGAGGGGAAACCTCATTCCGCCCAAACTAAGGGCGTCTGTGGGTGTGTCTGAAAAAAAATTCGACAACTCTATTAATGAATAAAAGAAAAAGAGTTGGAGCAAGGACACACCCTTGGCGGACTCCTCGTGTCACCGGAAACTTTTTGGTGACTTGGCCCTGCATACCCTATCTAACCTGGGCATAATTTTTCTCATGAAGTCTTATGATTATGTTCAACAGATCCTTCGGCAGTCCCATGAGTGTCAGAGCTTCCCACAATTTGGCTCTTGGAACTAAATCAAAGGCGGACTTTAAGTCCACGAAAGCCGCATAGATCACCCCTCCACCTAAAACCACCACCTTCCAATATATAAGAATAAAACTTAGGACCTGATCAATTTTGCTTACGCAGGGCCTGAAGCCAACATGCATGGGTGACAGTATTGACATTTCGTCCATCCAAGCAGAGATTTTAAACAGCACCATCCGTGAGATGATCTTTTGGATGGCGTCAATTAGGCTAATCGGACGATAATTTACTGGCAGTGAGCGATCCCCCTTTTTAAAGATTAGAAGGATTTCCGCCCCCTGCCATGAGTCTGGTATCGGGGCTCCATCTGCCACAGCATTAGCAACTTTCAATATGTAGGGGACCCAAGCCGCTTGATCAAATTTGAAAAGATCTGTGGGGATGCAATCTATACTGGGAGCTTTCCCCCTTTGGTCAGACTTAAGGCTAGCTCTACGTCTGTACGGTCAAAGAGAGGGGCTAAGCCCGGAGTTCTAGGCAGGGCCAAACGCCCACTTGCACCAGAGACTACCGAAGGACCAGCGTTACTAAACTGTGCCCCGAAGTATGCTACCCAATCTTCTGCCGCTACATGGTTGGAGGGAAGTTGAGACTCATAAGAATTCCCCCATTTGAGCACCTGCCAGAACCTTGATTGGTTGGAAGATAAACTGGCCTCATAAAGATCCTGCCAGTGTTTATCATCCCATGCTATTTTGGCCTCCTTCTGGCACTTTTTGTATTCCTGCCTACCCTTCCGTATTGCTACACTATCACGTGACTTGAGTGCTGCAATTAGGCCAGTGTGGGCCTGGCGACACGTACGATTATACCACTTACACCCACCCAAAGGTGATAAGATTTTTTTTCCCGTTTTTTTAGAGGTAAAAAAGAGGGATTTCAGTGAATTAAAAAGATTATCGTGTAGCCCACAAATATCAACAAGATCAGTCGTAGTCTCCATAGCAAGCGTGGACTCCACAACTTTCCCTGTGATTATTTTTAGGATGGCGGGCTCCTCCACAACCCTACACCACTGCACCCTTCTCCTATCATTCTCCAAGAACACATCTGCCGTGGCACAAACATTCGGAGCTCACTTAAGGTGATTTCTATCAAGAACTAGGCTGAGCACCAGAGGGTTATGATCACTCTCTGGGCGATCCACCACTATCATATCAACCAGAGAGGACCAGCACTCAGCCCTGATAAGGATATAATCAATCCTACTTGACCTATGTCCATTGTCAAATGTATGCATCCCATTTTTATCTGAAGGGGTACGCCCGTTCACAGCTCTCAGACCCCATTCTAGGCAGAACCCCATCCAGTGGAAAGCTGCTTCTGTCCCTTTCTTAATAGGTGCTAATTCTAGGGATGGAACCTTCCAAAGTTTATCTTCTTCTACCAGGAAGTCCATCTCACTTCCAATATAGGGTTCAAAAGTACAGTTTAGATCACCTGCCAGGATAATGAAGGATTCCCTTCCAACTTGGTTAAGAATAAGCTCTGAATCATTAAACATACCAGTTGGACTGCGTCCGCCCGGAATTCCCCGTACATAAACATTTATAATAAGTATTGCCTGGGAGCCAGGTCTTGAAAGCTTGATCACAAGGATGTCAGGGTTTGTGGTGGGCACCTCTGCAGTGTGATAATCCATTGACTGCCTTATCCAGATTCAAAGGCCCCCTTCTGGTCTGCCCGCTCCTGCCCTACTGGCTGGTTTGTAGAAATTAAGAAACCCAAGATGGTGGATTGGGTCAATCGCCCAGGTCTCTTGAAAAGTTAAAATATCCTGATTATTCACGAGCTCCACCCACTCCTCAATTTGGACCTTATTGCGTAGGCCGGCTAGATTCCACGAAATAAATTTCAGTGGGACCGGATGGTTTGCCAAATCCACCCATGCGGATACATTCAGGCTAGATAGTATAGGGTCACCATCCCTCTGGCCTAAAGTGACCTCTGCTGGTACATCGACCTTCCAAAGGGGGGAGCAGATATTATTAGTTACACCATCACCACAGACAACCTTATCTATTTCCAAACTTGTGCCATGATTCCCACTGTATAAGTCAGACTCCTCATTCCCAACCTGAGAGGCCATTGCTTCCTGTACCTCATCATTAGCTATTATTTTTTTGGGTTCTTTAATGATTGGGCAAACAACTGGGGGGGAGATAAGTCAATCCACCCCATCCAAATTGGACAGAGGATCAAATCTGTTAAATAAGCAAGGATAGTGACCTACAGGATCTAAATAATTTTGGATATGAGACCGTTGCCTATGGAGCTGCCTATGTAGTGGCTCTATGGGGCCTCTATTACTCCCAGGGTAAAAGTATTCCAAACCCAAGGTTTGAACATCACCTCGTCTTCCAAATCTCGGGACTCTTTTGATATGGCCTACCACCCAGGTGTCCCTGAAGTTTACTATGATGCAGTCCCCTTCCAGATCCTTTGTAGTTTTGCCCAGCCAACTGACTCTTCTGACTCCCAAAATATCAGCATTACAGGCAGGAGGGAGCCTTCTATTCTTATTCAACCAGTGTATCACCTTGTGTTTCAAATCCTGGTGAGATTCTACCCTCTGTTCCTCCCCCAATGGGCAGACCCCTACCATTACAATCGTATAAGGTACTGCCTCAGGGATGGGACATTCACACGAGGGGGGCTTAGTAAGGTCGTCCTCTTTTCTACTGTCGGGTGACTTAAGGGAATGCTTCCAACTGGCTTCTTTAGCATGGTCGTCTCTGGCAAGGCTCTCCCCTCTTTTGGTCCTACCCCCGCTTTGTTATTGGCCCTTACTGCTCCACCTACGTTCTTTTTAAGACCTGCTTTAGGAGGCTGGCTAGTGGTATCTTGTGCATGGATTGGGTTAACCACCATCAAATCCGTACCCTGCCCCACACCATCGACATTGGGAGTAAAGTTTGCAACCCCCCCGAGCCTCTTAATAAACCATCAAGTTTAACAGAATTAGCTAAAACTTGTTTCTCAATTTCAGTTAACTTAGTAGAAAGCAGCCTAGTTCTTTCTAACAATGGTAACAACAACGATTTCACAAGACATTCTATGTTGAATAGTAGTCCGGAATTTTCACTATGATTGCTTGGGGCACCCTCGGTCACAGTAATTGGGGGCGAAGTTATGCTAGAAAGGCAAGCACGTATCTGGACAGGAGGAACCTCGTCACTCGTCTTACATAGTTTAGAACGACCACCCCTGGAACCTCCACCTCCTCTCTTCCTTTTACTGGGCTTGCGAATATGCGGTGGCAACTCTTGCATTTCTTGCATTAGTAAACTAGGGGGGTTGGATGTAAGATCCGGAGTAGAGGCATCGGTAAGTGAGCTAGAATGCAAGTCAATACTAGCATTGTTGGAGTCCCCCGAATCGTTAGTCACAAAAAAATGTTCCGCCACAGGATAAACATCCACGATGGTGACCAAACGGTTTGTCTTAGTAAGAGGTACCGGGGAAGCAGCACTCCCGATGGCACCCAGGGAAGATCGCTTACCCGTGATTAAGTCAAGAGAGAGTCTCTTCTCAGTAAGTGCTATCTCCTTAGCTACAATTGACATCGCTCTAGTAAAGAAATCATCCAATGTGCCCGTCATTGCCCCTCCTGTTGAAGTAAGAGTTACTTTCCATTCTTTACCTGAACGAAGTGGCATTGCAAATAAATTATTGGGTCACCAATTGTTAGGGAGATGGCCCAGCCCAGCCCTAGTCGGCCTTTGACGGCCGTGGACGGCCCGCCCTTTGCCCGGGCTTAGCCCCGGGTGCTCCCGCGCGCTCCTGCGTGCTCCCGCGCCGCGGTGTGGTTGGCCAGGTAAATAGGGAAAGAGGAAGTCAGGGGGCGGAGCAAGCAGGGAGAGCGGCTCAGGTGGAGCGCGTTAGTCCGACAGAGACTCCTGGGACATGGAGTCCCTGCTGCACCGCTCGTAGCCCTGCTGCTGTACCGATACCCTCCTTCACAATCCCAGAGGCACTGTGGACTCCCGCTGGTTGTCCTTGCGATGCGGGACCCGCTGAGCGGGTCCGGCGAGCTGTCTGTCGGGCAGGAAGGCAAGAAGCAGGATACAGGGTCCGCCACAGAGTCTCCACTGGCGAGATATCTAGATGGAGTGTCCCACAGGTATGCTTCCAACGGGGGTATTTACCTTCCCAAGCAAGGGGCGGAGCCAGCATGGAGAGCGGCTCAGGTGGTGCGCGTTAGTCCGGCAGAGACTCCTCGGATATGGAGTCCCTGCTGCACCGCTCGCAGCCCTGCTGCTGTACCGATACCCCCTTCACAATCCCAGAGGCAATGTAGACTCCCGCTGCTTGTCCTTGCGATGCGGGACCCGCGGAGCGGGTCCGGCGAGCTGTCTGTCGGGCTGGACGGCAAGAAGCAGGATACAGGGTCCACCACAGAGTCTCCACTGGCGAGATATCTAGAAGGAGTGTCCCACAGGTATGCTTCCAATGGGGGTATTTACCTTCCCAAGCAGGGGGCGGAGCAAGCAGGGAGAGCGACCGACTCAGGTGGTGCGCGTTAGTCCGGCAGAGACTCCTGGGATATGGAGTCCCTGCTGCACCGCTCGCAGCCCTGCTGCTGTACTGATACCCCCTTCACAATCCCAGAGGCACTGTAGACTCCAGCTGGTTGTCCTTGCGATGCGGGACCCGCAGAGCGGGTCCGGTGAGCTGTCTGTTGGGCTGGACGGCAAGAAGCAGGATACAGGGTCCGCCACAGAGTCTCCACTGGTGAGATATCTAGAAGGAGTGTCCCACAGGTATGCTTCCAGCGGGGGTATTTACCTTCCCAAGCAGGGGGACAGCCTAAAAAACAACTAGCACGCTGACCCAAGATGGTGGTCTGTTCTATCTTGTGGGGACCACATGGCGTCTTTCCGTCACCTGCAGCAGAAATGAGCTGTGGACGGGCAGCGGTTTATGGGACAACTAAAATCCCTAAAGTAAGTCAAATTCATACAGTACAGTACAGGTTTAAAATATGAGCAAAATATGAACAAATTGGTCAAATTGTGCAAATTGTACTTTCAAAAGCTTCCCCCGGCTCTGAACGCAGGAGATGGTGTTAGTGAAGGGGGTGAAAGGCTGAGCAGGGAATCTGAGCTGATCACGGTGGAAGGTGAAGATGCCAAAGAAATTTTCATTATGCACATCATCCCTGTCCCCAGCAGTGCAGTAGTATCGCCTACATCAGCAACATTGCAATGACACAAAACTCACGGCAAGACACCAAGGGCCATATGTAGGTGGCCAAATACCGGTCGGTAAAGCCGAAAATCTGTAAATTTCAGCTTTACCGACTGGTATTTAGCCCTGTGAGATGTACGTATTACCGAATGGCATCAGTAATAACGAATTGGTAAATAATTACCGATTCCTTATTTACAGATCGGAGAACACCAAACCAATGAATACCGAATCGGTAAATAACGAATCGGTAAAAATCCCAAAATGCGATGTAGCAAAAATCGGTATTACCGAATTTGACCAAAATCGGTAATAACGATTCGGTATTTACCACTGATCCTGAGCAGGTGGTAATTAGGTGCAGTGCATAAAAACAGCCCCAAATGCAACAGTGTGAACACAATGGGGGGCCTCTACATCATAGCAAGGTGGCTACGCTTGAGAGCAGCAGGAGTGAGGATCTGGAGACGGGAAGAGCGGGTGTACAGACTGCGCATCACATTGTTTCAATTGACTGAACCAGAAATCCATGAAAGGTACAGGCTGCACCCACACACCATCCTTGACCTAATACGGGACCTCAAACCCTATCTTGAGCATCAGACACCAAGGGCGCACGCAATACCCACCCATGTCCAGATACTCTGTGCCTGCACCTCCTGGCATCAGGAAGTTACCAGGGTGTGATAGCCGCAGTAGGTGGTTTGTCACAGAGCTGTCTATCCCGTTTTTTCAACACCTTCCTGGATGCCATGATGGACAGAATGGAACATTACATTATCTTCCCCAGTACACAGGCGAAGCTGCAGAGGACCAAGCTGGATTTCTACCAACTGGCCCAGTTCCCACACGTCATTGGCTGCGTCGATGGGACCCATATACCAATCTGCCCACCTGCAGCAACAGAAAACATTTACCGCAACCGCAAATCCACCCACTCCATTAATGTGCAGGTGATAAGTGATGCCAAGTTCATCATAACTGACATCGTGGCCAAATTCCCAAGGAGTACCCACGACTCATACATATTCCGGAACAGTGGTATCCATACACGTCTGGCTGCTGGTGATTTTGGAGAAGGATACCTACTAGGTAAATCAATGTGACACACCCTGATGTACACCTTGGCTCAAGCTATTGGTCACACAAATTAATGGCACTTTCTTTTGTATTTAGGTGACAGCGCATATGCCCTCCGGCACTTACCTACTCACACCATATCTCAACCCAACCACCCCATGGGAGAGGAGATATAATGTGGCACATAAGAGCACACGCAACGTGGTGGAGCGCACCTTTGGATTCCGTTGCCTACACAAAAGTGGAGGTGCACGTCAGTACAGCCCCATCAAATGTTGCAAAATTATTGCTACATGTGCAATGCTACACAATCTGGACACAAAAAAAAGAACAGCAGTGGAACTAACTAACTCTGAGGACGAGGACAACCCTCAGCCAGAGCCCTCCACAGCTGGTGTTGCAGTTGAACATGATGGGAGACAGAGACGGGCAGAGATAACATCAAACTATTTCTGAGTGAGTAACGAGACAGAGCCAGTAACAGTTTTTTGTAATGGTGTTTAATAAGCACACCACCAGAATTGTAAGCAGTGTCCATTTGGACATGGGTTACATCACACATCTAATGTTTGGCAATTGACAGTGGTTCCTACTTCCTGCGTCCACGCGCTGCATGTGCACGTTCCCTGCCAACACTGTCTGTAGTGTCAGACTGTTCCTGCGCAGCGCCGTGGAGTTCGCTGCGCCTCCTGCCCTCGGTGTGAGAGGGCGTAATGCTACCACGGCTGGTAGCCTCTTCACTGTCCCCCCCTTCCATTGTGGCCGCCTTCGCATTCTGCAGGAGCTCTAATGCAGAGGTCATTTAAACCATGCCCCTGGCCACATCCCTTCTACAATGCGCCATCTCCTCCTGCATGGCGATGGACCTGCGACACATCAGTGAGGTTGCAGTGGCCAGCCGGTTCACTGCCTTGGTATAGGCCTGGAGCCTCTGCCTCTCCCTGCGCCTGCCAAGACGGTCCTGCTCCAACTGGCTGCAGAGGTTGTCCACAGAGGTTGCAACTCTCTGCATTCCCTCACACGTGTTGTCTCCCATTGCACTGATGCCCTTTTCCATCCTGTGCATGTGTTGGTTAATGTGTGCCACCTCCCTATGCAGTGATCTCATCTTCCTCCATTGCAGGCGCTGGACCTTCAGCATGTTGCCTTCCAGTCCAGCAAACACACTTTCACCCTGTTCGGATGCTTCAGGACTGTCCGGCCTTGCCCTGCGGCGTCGGGATGAACTGTGTGCACCCTCAGGTGGAGTACCAGCCCTCTCCCTCATGGAATGGAGACTGTTGCCCCCTGTGCCCTCCTCCGATGACTCCTCCATCTGCTGGAGGGTGGCCACGGCATGCCTCCTGCCTGACTGTGGTGGTGGTGGTGTTGGTGTTGGTGATCGTTGCAGTGGGGACTGGGAATGAGGGGATGGCGGCGTTCCCTGGCACTGTGATGATGCCTGTGATGTAGGAGTTGGTGGAGGTGGTTGCGCGGAGCTTGTGGTCCCTGCAGGAATGCTTTCTTCCTCATGTTGCCTCCCCTCTGGCCTGGCTGTCTTTGCTCTGCTCCCTTCTGCAGCACTGCGAGATGTCTCGCCTGTAATGACACAAATGTAGATATACTCACTGCTCTGTCGGCATTTGAATTACATTAAACATCATGCCTACAGATCACAGTGATTGTCCTGAGATTGCCAATTACTTTCACATGCTATTGTGCTTGCTAGACTGACTGTCCTATAAATCAGTTCCCTCGAACTACATCTCCCACAATCCATAGCAGGTAATGAGTAAGACATGGAGTGGAGTGGGAGCCCCTATGCCACTATGGGGATTGGGGTTGGGGAGGGGGTAGCAGAGCATGCTGGGCATGCGTCTTACCTTATTTCCTTGCTGCTCTAGCAGAGCTGTCTGCGTCTCCCATGCCACTCACACTCTCCGGCTGGAGGGTGGACTCCACCATCAGTTCCAGTGGTGTTGGTGCTGGTGCTCTGGTCTTTCCTCCACCAGTTTTGCCAGCCTGCCTCTGCCTCTCTGCCATCCTTTCTTTCGCCGTCTTCCTGAGGTCGTACCACCTCTTCTTGATGTCCTCAACGGTACGCTGGGTCACACCTATGGCATTTATTTTGTCCTGTATGACAATCCAGATCTTTCTCTTTTGAGACTCGGGCACATGGAGGGACTGCTTACCAAAAAGCCTGGCATGGTCCTGACTCACATCCTGGATCAGTACCTCCAGCTCCTTTTCGCTGAACTTCAGCTTTCTTTTCCTCTCACTTCCCTCCTTCTCCCTGTCCTGGCTTGCCATTTCAAAGCAGTATTTTCTTTTTTCTGGTTTGTAGCTGTGAGGCTCTGTTGCTCCTGGCTCCTCAGCTCACTTGCCTGCCTCCCCGTAAGCTCCAGGCTCTGTGCAGCTGCCTGGGTGTGGCCACTTCCTGTTTGGGAGGTGATTGGGTGACACAGGATTAGCTGATTTATCGAATTACGAATTTTTGAATTATCGATTCGGTATTTACCGATTCGGTAATGAATTCGGTAATTCCGAATCGGTATTGGTTTTTAGGTATTTTTTTTACCGATTCGGTATTTTTTACCAATTTTTAATGAATAGGTAATATTTACCGAATTTTTATCTACATCGCATTTTCCGATTCATTAATACCGAATCGGTAAAATTCGGTATTAAGGAATCGGTATTCATGGTTTACCTACATATGGCCCCAAGTCAAGAGCATACAGTGACTACAACACTGAGATGCACATTGAGCCTACCATGGTCTGCTCTAAAGAATTCACCTGTATCAGTGGCATCAGAAAAGAAAAAACTCAAGGCTACTATTCAGGGCATGTTTAGGCAGGAGGGGCAGTACGAATGCAACCACCCAATGGCAAGGTTGTACAGTGTGAAGCTGGCTAAAATGCTAGCGCTGGACCTCTTTCCTTTTTCTTTTGTGGAAGGAGTGGGTTTTCTAGAATTTGTGGCAGCCATCTGCCCGAAATGAAAGGTTCCCACCCGGTTCTGTTTTACCAGAGTTGCTGTTCTAGTGCTACATCATGATATGCTGGAACTGTCTGGACAAGCTGTGCAACAGAGTGCTGTTCATACTATCTACTTGACGACAGACATGTGGACCAGTTGCCAAGCTACTGATTACATGTGCATCACTGCATACTGTATCTCTTTTGTGGGGGTTAGAGAAATTATTTCTGCAGTTGGTGACAATGCAGATTTTTTTAATGGCCCTCGGAACTATGTAGTCCAGCCACAACATAATGCGGTGGAAGTTGCAGTCAGAAATTGAAGGGGGCAGCAGTGATGGAACGCTGGCAGGCATCAGCCAGTGAACTGTGGTGCCCTGTTGAGACTGAGAGGCTGGAGGTGCTGGGGCTGGCTGGGGCCCTGGGCAGCACCTCCTCCTCCTCCTGAGCCATCAGCCCTCGGTACGCATCACAAATTGCCTCTAGCTTCTGCTACTGCAGCCAAGCTGCTTTGTCCTGACGATTTGGATGACTGACAACAGGAGTAGCTAGAAAGAAAACAGAGAAATTATAAACAATGCTCTGTTCAAAACACTTGTTTAAAATTATATAGTGGATGGCACATTAGCAGAACATTGCTGGTCCAATAGGGCCATTCAATAAGAGTCACAGCATTGCCCACACATGCCTGACATAAAACTAAAGGCAAATGGCAAATGCACTGTCTGTAAGGAATTTAGGCAGAATATAAACACAGCACACCGCTTTACATAAATTCTTATTTTTCTTTCTTTTCAAGGTTTCTCTAGGTAAAAATAAAACAGACACTTTGTGTTGAAACGTAAAAATGAATTACCTCTCATTAATGAGTAAGGCATTATGCACTGAGGAGCACAAGTATTCTCTCTCTTGTTATGCTAAATTATTAGAGGCATGCTAGCTCAGCTGGCACCCTAGGCATTTTTGTTACTAGTTATACTTTGCTACTCTCTGCAGTTTGCAGCTGGGGCAGCTGTAATTGACACTTATCTTATTCCATTTCTACTGTCCCTGCTTTTCTCCAGAATGCCTTTCAATCTTAACCTGACTACAATACAGATTAATATTGATACACGTCATGTTTCAATCATGTGGCTATCCTGTCTGCCCTAAGTAGATGGTGGGAAAGCGATGTACTGCAGTACAGGAAAAGGATCAGAATATTGATTGTATTTGACACATTCGTCACCGACTATCCCATCCGCAAAGGTCAAGACAGTTACATAGTCCCACTTCACTCCTTGACCTCACCCTCCACAACATTTTAAAATTTATTTTTCCAAAAATACATTTGCTTGGCAGTAAGGAAAGGAAACTTGAATTACTCTACTGCAGGGCAAGTTAGAGGGATAGTCCGGGTAAGTAGATGTTTAACTCATCATCATCAAGTACCTAAGCTTTGGCTACTGACTCACTTTGGTTTACAATGTTGAATGGGAAGAATTTCAGCAGGCATAAATCTGTTATGGAAGCCATGATGAAATATTTCAGTTTGCTAGAACAATGTGGTGCATGCAAAGACTGGATTTTTCAAATGTTTGGGGAGACTGGGGGGGGGACAGAACATTAGAACGAATAAAGGAGTGAAGTACTGGTAGGAAGTGGGCACTGGGAGGGAAGGGAAACACACCTGCTGTTTGCATTGCCATGCTTTGAAAACTTTGCAAATTCCACATTAACTCAAGCATTTGCACATTGCACAGCCAACACTGCAATGACAAATTAAACCTTGAATCAGTTAGGTCATCATGGGTGGCACTGGCAAAATACTATTGGTAGGTAAGGAGGTGTTGATTAATGTGTAGGATACAAATATCTGCCTCACTTAAAAACATACTGTGATTAATGGAGAAGACAGAAATACCACCTCAACCCTTTGAATCAAAGCTTTGAAAAAAAACATTCTAAGTAAGTTAAGTAGGTGAGCACGCCTCTATCCAGAAGAGCTCGCTTGTTTCTTCATCTAAGTAATTATCAATTCATAATTTCCTTGTTTTCATTTTGCTCACCCTTAGATTGGATACACACCATTAACGTTTATATAAATTCTCTCCTCTAGTCTTTCACAATTAAAAACCAACCACTCACATATATCCATCCATCCAAACATTGCTCTGAATACACCTTTCACCAGCATCCATTTGCCCACCCAGGCATTTTTTCACCCATTCACCCATCCTGATCAAACCCATTGAGCATTCCTTTAACCCACTCAGGCAATCATCCTTTTACCCATATCCTTTCACCCACCCAGGCAGGCATCCTTTCAAGGCACACATCCTTTCATACATCCTTCACCAACCCATGAATTGTATCACCCAACTATTTGCATCCTTTCACCCAGATATTCACCCACTTATCCTTCCTTTCACGCATCTTACATTTCACCCATCCTTTCTCCTTCCATACCTTTTCCCCTTTTCTATCAACTCATTGTTGTTTAACTTCATTATCAACCTTTGTCTGCTGAGTTCCTGATAAAAGAGGCCATTAACATCTCCTGCTGTATCTGCTAAAGTAGAGTGTTAGTGAGTCAACCACCTTGCAGTGAGTATATATTACAAATTGTCAATCAGCAAGCAATGTGACTTACCATCGCCTGTCCCTGCCACTGCTGAGACCACCTTTAACTGCCACTGCCGCATTCGCTCCACTGGCACCCTCGCTGTCGGCTCTAGCTCTGGTGTTCTGCTCGGCAGGAAAAACATTGCACATTTTAGATGACAGATATGCCTCCCATATTGTTTTTTTTTTAGCAAAATATAACCACAATTCATCACTACAGTTCGGTTACAGTATATTCTATCAAAATATCTCATAGGGCATTTTGTTGATTGGCAATGTTTGAAAAGCCAGGTAGTCAAGCCAACCAAAAACCTTTTGTAATAGAGGGGAAAAAGTGTATCAAATTTGAGTCAATGAAGGGGTGGAATAATTGATCAATGAAGGACATATGGTCTTGGTTGAAAAATGCAATGGGGTCGTCCTCATACTTCTTCGAACCATGCTGCACTGTCATCAACTGCTGGTATACTATGATAATATTAATAATAATACACTGCATTGGGGGTCCACCATGACCATTGCCACTCTCTCTTTGTACCATTTGAGCATGAACAAGAAAATGAAAGCCTTCACAACAAGCATGCGTACAATACCACCTTACTTGGGCATGCAATTTTCACAATAGAGTAGTAGTCTGATCTAAAATGGGTCTACAATATATTTAAGACAAGAGAAAAAGCTTACTGACAAAGCAGAACAAAGGAAGCAACAAGAACAGACTAGTACCTAAAGTTTGATGTCAAGTACAGTGACTTGAAATGTAGAAAATAAGTATATAGTATATTGCAAGAATAGGAAGAATGTAGGCAACAAACACATAGAACGAAGAGGGGTTGGAAAGAAATTAGGAGACAGGCACAGCGAAAAGGAAAATAATTCTAAATGTTGAGTGGTAAAAGTTAGGGAAATAATAATATTAACAACAAGAGGACTTGCTTTGGACAGCGGAGCCATCCGTAATGCACTTGTTGAGATGTAGCAACTCCAGCTCCCTTGCCCGCCTTGCTGGATACTCCAGGCCCATAACTCTTCTTTCCTCTGGATGCTAATGTAAGAAAAAAATAAAATGAGATTAGTGGTACAGTTAATATTAATCTCCCCAAAAATCTGACAGAGAAAGGCAAACACAGTAACATTGAACTTTTCAAAATCAGATTCCCTATAATACTACCAGTATTGTGGACCTGATCCTAATTTCTTAAACCTAACCATATTCCAAATTTCTTAAACTACATTTTGGAACTACTGATACATTGTAACGAATGAGCTTTGCTTCTCATCTCATTCTTAATTACTCATTTTCAAACCTCTTTGACAGGCCCACTCAGTCTGCATTCATTTCCAATGCATAGATGCATGCATACTACACATCACTGGGAGAATGTTTGGGTTTGGGACTGTACAAACTATAAAAAAATAAAGGCACAGAGAAGTGAGAAAATGCACTAACTAACTAATACTAATACCTACCTCTAGCTTAGTGACAGGACAGAGAGGTCTCTGCATGACCTCTTAAATAAACAGGCCAAGCGAGCACAAATAAGTAGGATTAGGTAGTGCTGCTGAGCACCTGTCTACTCTATGATCACATAATATTTGTAACAACAATTTAACTAACCTGAGTGTGATCAGCAATCTTGATATTTGGGAAAAAATATTAGCATAGATGGAACAACACAAGTAATTAGTTATTACTCACTGAGCCCCGCAACCTCCATACCCAGCAGGTTGAGCAGGTCCTGGTCGCTATCCAGGATGTCCACCCACCGGTACATAAGCTGTTGTTGGGTGCGGGGGACTCCAGAGCAGCAACGCACAGCTCAACGCACTCTCCCAGTGCTGCCTATTATCCCAGAGGGTGTACCCACTGTCAGCGCTGAAGCCTGCTGCCAGGGCAGATGGGAGGTGGTGCTGCACAAAAGAAACCTAGTGCAGCCACCTCAGTTTCTGAGAAGATGGCAAGGAGCTGCACCCCTTCACTATGCTGCCGCCCGCAAGGTAGATGGCTGCAGCTGGTGGTGCTGGTTCAGAGGAGTCTGGCTCTGCCACTCCTCTGCTCTGCCATGGTAATGGGTGGACGAGAAAATTAGTATAGGAAGTTTGGAAGGAAGAAGGAAGGAAGGAAAAAGGAAGGAAGGATTGCAGGAAGGAAAGAAAGAAAGAAAAAAGGAAAGAAAGAAAGAAAGAAAGAAAGAAAGAAAGAAAGAAAGAAAGAAAGAAAGAAAGAAAGAAAGAAAGAAAGAAAGAAAGAAAAAAGGCAGAAGGAAATAAAATGAGAAATGTATGCAACAAATCAAAAAAGTATATAAGTCACTCAAAAAACACAGAACAATTACAAAAAGTGTAAAATACACCAACATAAAGACATACTGTAAGATAATAAAAAAATGATGGATAGATATATTATAGAGGAGTTTATTTAAATATATAAAGGAGGGATTCAAAAACAGGCCCCAGTACTAGAACTGGGCAAAAAACAAGATGGCCTTGCCCAAGCAAACTGTGTGGTGCAGTTAGCGCATGATTTCTGGTAAAAGAACACACTTTGCGTTGTGTATATCCTGCAAACGGGTGTGGCAAATAACTCCTCCCTCTCCCTCTTTGCAAGAAGGCCCCAAAAACTGGCAGAAACCACCACCCCTGGTCACAACCAACCCTTGAGAAAAGTCAATACAGCTACAAACCTCCACATCAACAATTTCTTCAGGCTTTGGCATCATAGTAAAGCTCTCCTCTCCAGTTTGGGTACTCCTTACACTCCAGCCAAATGAGGAACACATCACAGAATGCTTAGTTTGCAAAAAAAAGAGTTGTCATGGTAAGCTAGGTAGACATGATGGTGCCAGTGGACAACTTACCTATGAAAAGTAGTGCAATAGTATGGGTAGGCTACCTCAAACACATAGCTGGTGGCGGTGAGAGAGATAAAGAAATTTAACTCCTAGAAGGATGTGGTGATTCAGAAGAAGAAGAGGAGGATGCCAGCCAAAGCATTCCTGTGCCGATCACACATAGAAGTGATCAGTCCTCACCCACTGTAAACTCAGAACGCACATGGGACAAGGACATTTTTCATCTCAATACACCCCAGCAACCTATATGCTCCCCAAAAGCCACTACTACCACAAAGAAAACAGTTACAACAGTCTATTCATACAATGGAAAGTTGGGAAGAATGTAAGTACTCGATCCCCTCTTTTTTTCTTTAGTGGAAACAAAAGCATTTGTTGAAGTGGTGGAGCTCATCTGCCCAAAATGTAAGTTTCTCGACTGGACCAATTATTTCACTGTTGCTGCTGCCAGTGCTGCACCATCAAATGCTGCAATTGGTTGGAAGTGCTGTTCAGTTCATCCACCTCACAAAGGATATGTGGTCCAGTTGTCAAGCTTACATGAGCATCACAGCACGCTGCATCTCCTTCGAGTAGTAAAGTAACAGCTAACTGCTATTCTCACCCTTTTTAGGGTATTTGATGGCATGAACATTTGGGATAATCACCACAGAGAAATCACATACAGCTGCCAATATCTTAGACAAACAAAATACTAAAGCGTGTGAATGGCTTCAACCCAAAGGTCTCAGCACTGAATTTGTTGCCTCTGGCAATGGCAGTAATATTGTCAAAACCATGGCCTATATGGGATACTTCAGAGGCCTATGTTTAGTTCATTGCATATACCTATTCGTGCAGGTCTTCCTCATAAAAGTATACGTAGTACCCACATCCTGGTCACCTCCAGAAGAATTTGCCCTCCTTTTAGTAATTTGTTGCAGGTTTGGAAGCAGTTTAGGATCATTCAATGAGCTAATAAAGAACCCTTAACAGTTCTCAAAGAGGAGGTGCTAACACGTTGGAACTCATCCTACTGCATGCTGCAATGCCTGTTTGATGAGTTCATGTCTATCAACAATTATGTAATTCCCAAGAGAGGGGATGCAACTGCCAATGCCATGACCTTGAAGGTGGAAAAATTGGGGCTAATGGAGTGCCTGATACTAATACTACTTCCTTTCGAGATTATGATACAGGAAGTCAGCAAGGAGCAGAGTACCATGAGTGAAGCAATATCGTTGTTGCATCTCCCGCAGTATTGTTTGCAAAAGGTTAAACAAACATTTCTCAATGTTAATGCAGAAGCAGCCTCTTTCATGAATAGCTTAACCCTTCACTTGAACACGAATTAAAGGCTATATAAAGAGATTATGTTCTCCCAGAAGTACATTTGTGCCACGAATTTTGATTTATGGTACAAAAAAGCATAGGCCACTTTCATTCCCTTAACAAAATTGAGTATCTTAGTTTACAAAGCTTGATCATCAGTAAAGTGAGTAATCTAGAAAACAAAATTTGGTGATGAACTCAATGCCAACAGCGTAGAGATGTAAAGATGACTTTAATAAAGAACAGCCAGTCGAAGCAAGATTCCCTCTTGTAAGCCAGAAACCGACTGCCAAGCATAGAATCTCTCCTCAGAAGACACAACGTAACACATATCAGTTGGGTTCCAATTGATTCCTCAAAGGCATTGCACCTGTTAACCCATCTTAGCATATCTCCTCTCTTTCCAAACAAAAGATACGAATAAGGCAACCTAAGCAGTGCACAACACCGCTATCATAATATTAGAGATAAAAATTACCAACAAAACTAAGGTATACCTTCCTGATACAAAGTCACTCTTCAATGATTCCATTTATCGCCATATATATATTCTGCAGATAAGTCTATCCAGTCCTCCCATTGGACAGAAGTGGAACCTTAGTGTGCCAAAACAAGAGGAATTAGTAATAAAAGATGCAAATAGTAATATAACTTCAAGATATACTGGTCAGGCTACTGAAATGTAAATCAGTCCTGTTTTTGTGTCATATTTTTCCCAAATTCCATGTGGTGTGCTGTTGACATGAAATGAGAGTGATCACCATCATAAAGAATCACTCAATGAGTGCAATTGAGCTGTGCTGCACTGCAGCTGGCCTTCTGGTCCTAATGTGGCCAATGGCATAGAAAGAAGCACGTTGGACTCGTGCAGAGCTAGCAGCTGCCTCGCAGCTGCTTGCTGCAGCCTCAGCTGTGCTAAGAGCTCTTGTGCACGGTTGCACTGTTCCACTTTTCCTTATTGTGCAGTATAAGCAACATATTCAATGTTTTCCTTTTTTACAACTCCATGAGATAGATATTGTTGACTAAAAAATGAAAGATTCACTGACCAGGAATCCAAGAGAGAGCCAGTGGCGGTTTTTCCACTAGGGCTCTGGGGACGTGCTCCTCAGAAATTCTGACACATATACCCTAAAAAATATGAACTAGATTCACTTAGATATACAATTGTATCTCTAAACAAATGAGTGTATTCAATTCCAGGCTGTCTGTCCCAGGCTGCGTGCCCACCTTGCTCTGAAGCAAGAAACGGAATCCAGGCAGTAAGCCAACTTTTTGGAATGTGACCCACAATGAAGGGCTTTGTCGTGTCGTAGGTAGGCCTACAACTACAGTAAAGGAGACCACACGTGTATATGCTTAGTGGTCAGTCAACTGCCTGCCACGCCCAGGGTCATGGGCTATTTATTAACAATTTAACGTGCGCTCCGTCCTTATGTCGGGCGGAGCCATTAGACCTACGCTTACGGGGGGAAATGGACAAAGCACATTAGCGCTGCTCGTGGGCCAGGGTGGTCGCGCCCACTTTGCACAACATTACATTCCTCCTTTACCCTAAAGAAAAACAAATAAACAACATGGCATAATGCAACAGTGTCTCTGCTTACAGTCTCTGATGTCTATAAATGCAAAAGGAACAGTCTTACTTATGAGGTGGTTGCAGCGGCACTCAAGCTCTCTCAGCGTCCGCAGCAGGCCACAAAGTCTTTGTACTTCTGGGATGGTTTCGGGCAGGGGCGCAAGTTGTACCTGCTTTGGCTGCGCTCACCCGACTGGGTGGGAGGCAGTTCTTCAGAGTCTCTGGCTGCACCATCTCCAGGGTGGCTGAATGCCACCTGCGGCTCCTGTTCATCCCTGACTTGTACCGTGGCGTCTCTTTGCGGAGTCTCTTCCTCCTCGGGGGTATCTTCTCCTTCTGTTTCTCGTGGGCTTCGGGTCAGCCCTGGGAGATGCTCAGCTGGATCTGGGAATTCGTCATCTTCCCTATGCAACATTCTCTTGAAAAACGATACGTTTCTTGTGACAGTCTCTCTCCCTTTCACTGCGGTGATCATGGTGCCATTTACGTCGGTGACAATCCAGGGATGTAACTCAAACGGGAGACAGAACTTCCCTCCTGGGTGACGATTTTTCACTAGCACCCGGTCGCCCACCTGAATGGGGCTGTCTGCAGCTCTCCTCCGTCTTGAGGCTTCCTTATTAGCCTTGGTTCGCTGTTCCATGGATCGGTTGCTCGGGGTTGGAGCTGAGGCCCATCTGGGATGGTGTGGGAGAGTATCCACCACTGCTCTGTTGAAACACAGGCGGCTTGGAGGCACCCCAGTGGTGCAGTGAGGGGTCAGTCTGTACTCTCGTAAAAACTGGAAGAGGGCTAGTTCTAAGTTTTGGCCATCTGCCATAGCAATTTGGATTGTCTTATTCAGAGTCCTCATCAGTCTTTCGACTTCGCCATTGGCTTGGGGCCATCTTGGGGTTATATTCCGATGTTTGATGCGGTGTGATTGTAGATATTCTGCCAGATCTCCGCCATTGAAAGGAGGTCCGTTGTCAGTGCGTAATTCTCCTATTAGGCCATGGGTCGCAATGATTTTCTCTAGCTTTGGAATCACCTCGGAGGCCGCGGTGGAGGGTAGAATTTCGATTTCGGGGTACCTTGAGTAGTCATCCACCACCACAAACATGTACTTCCCGCCTGGGAGGCTACCGAAATCTGCGTTGGCTCGTGTCCACGGGGCGGTCGGCCCTTCTTCTGTGATTACCGGTGCTGGGGGATTGGGCAGGCTGGTCGCTATGCATACTGGGCATCGTTGGATGACGTCTTCTACTTTCTTGTCCAGCCCCGGGAACCAGAGCTTGGTTCTGATGCGATTTTTCGATTTCACAATGACCTGGTGAGCCCCATGGGCTAGGAGGACTGCTTGTTGGGTGAGGCTCTCGGGTAGAACTAGGCGGGGGCCTCGCAGGAGGCATCCTTCTGGCGAGATGGATAGTTCGCTCTGGACTTGGTACAGCGCTCTTAGTGTGGCTTGAGCTTCTGGGGTGCGGAACGACGCCGGGCTTTGTAGTGGCTTCCAGTTGCCTGATTGAATGGCCTGGATGGCGATTTGTAGGCAGTCGTCGTCCTTGGTGGCTCGTGTAACGTCCTCAAGGGAGATGGGTAATGGCCTTGAACGCTCCACTATCATTCTCACATATTCTTCGGTGGCGTCGGCCTCTGCAGCTTCTGTCTCAGTGGCTGGGCGGGCATGCCGCGACAGATAGTCGGCGGGGTTTCTGGAGCCTGGTCGATACTCCACAGTGAATTGGTATTCTTGGAGCTGGAGTACCCATTTCTCGATGCGTGGAGGAGGACGTGAGGAGGACCCTTGGAACAGTGGGAGGAGTGGTTTGTGGTCTGTGATTACCACAAATGGATGTCCGTACACGTAGATATGGAAGTGGCGGCACCCCCATAGAATAGCGATGGCCTCTCTTTCGATTTGCGAATATCTTTGTTCCGTTGCTGTGAGGGTCCTGCTTGCGTACGCGACGGGTGCCCACTCTCCGCAGGGTTGCTGCTGGGCCAGGACCGCGCCGAGGCCGGTTGGACTCGCATCCACTACAAGCTGTGACTCGTATTGAGGGTTGAAGTAGGCTAGGGTCGTGTCTGCTGAGAGTGCCGCTTTGGTCTTCTGGAAGGCCTCTTGCTGCTCTTGTCCCCACTCCCAGGTGGCTGTGGCCTTAGTGAGGTCGCGAAGGGGGCCGGTGAGATCAGACAGGTCTTTAATGAAGCGCCCGCAGTATGTTACCATCCCTAGGAAACTGCGGACGGCAGTCACTGATGTTGGAGCGGGGGCATCATGGATGTCTTTTACTTTGTCCGGGTCTGGCCCAACGCCTTGGTCGGAGAACCGGTACCCGAAAAAGCTGATGTCCTTCCGGAGGAACTCGCACTTCTCCCTGTGAAGGGTCAGACCTCTCTCCTGTAGCCTGGTGAAGACGGCCTGGAGGCATCGGATGTGTTCGTCGTGCGTCGCCGCGTGGACTAAGATATCGTCGCTCACGTTCAGTACGCCGTCTAGGCCGTGCAGGACATTTTGAATGATGTTCTGGAATACTTCGGCCGCGCTGGATATCCCGAAGTTGAGTCTAGTGTATCTCCACAGGCCTGCGTGGGTAGAGAAAGTGGTTATCGGGCGGGAGTCTGGGTGTAGAGGGATCTGGTGATATCCGGACCTCAGGTCCATCTTCGAGAACCACTTCGAACCTGACAGCTCACCGATGATGTCGTCTATGGTTGGTGTCAGATGGCGTACTCTCTTGATCGCGAGGTTCGGGATGCGCATATCCACGCAGATCCCCACAGCGT
Source organism: Lissotriton helveticus (assembly GCF_964261635.1). Taxonomy (NCBI): domain Eukaryota; kingdom Metazoa; phylum Chordata; class Amphibia; order Caudata; family Salamandridae; genus Lissotriton; species Lissotriton helveticus. The sequence goes on from NC_136070.1 coordinate 812,114,695, forward strand.
CAGGTTGTTTCGGTTTCTTGGCCACTACGATGGGTGACACCCATGGAGTCGGTCCGCTGACTCTCTCTATGATTCCGGCTCTCTCTAACACACGTAGTTCTGCTTCCACTTTGGGTCGTAGGTGGAACGCTATGCGCCGGTGTCTGAGGGCCACAATCTATGTGGAGGCGGACGGCGGGTCCTCTCAAGCAGCCGATCCCATCGAACAGTGACGTATGTTGTAATACGAGATGGTCGAGGCTGTGGGCTTGGACCGTGAGGGCGAAGTGGATCAGCCTTAGGTCTTGAGCGGTCCGGCAGCCGAGCAGGAATCCGGACCCTTCTTGCGACACGTAGATTTTGGTGTGTACGTGATGGGAGTCGTGTGAGATTGTTGTCCGGAACACTCCGCAGAGGCGGAGGGGTCGACTGGTGCCGTAGGCATACACCTGAACTCTCGTGGGATGGAGTGCTGGCGGTTCGTTTAATGTCCGGTACACGCTGGCTGCCATCAGGTTGATCGTTGCCCCGGTGTTGATGAGGGCTGCTAATGCTTGATCCTGTATATCCACCGTGCACATAGGTTCTGCGGACGGTGTTGCCGCTAGTGTGTTGAGCATTCGTACCACGTGGACTGACGCTGCGTCCGCTTCGTCGTCGTCCATGTCACTGTTGGTGGCGGTACCTGGCGTTGGCTCTATCTGTCTCACTCTTCGGGGTGGGCCACTGGGCTTCTTCCTCTGTGAGGATAAACACACGCTCGCGAAATGATTGGCTTTACCGCAGGCGCTGCAGATTTTTCCTTGCGCTGGGCACGCTCCGCTGTGGGTGGTTGTCCCTCCGCACCACATGCAGGGGCGGTCGTGAGATGACTGAGCGGGGCTTTGCCGAGGTTTTCGGGATGGTTTCGTGCGTGTGTCGGTGGCATTTGTTTTGATGGCGCACACTGGTTCAACTTTGACTGCGACAGTTGGTTTTGGCTCCATGTGAGCTGCTCGAGCTTTCGATAGTTCTTTAGACCGTCCGAGCGCTAGGATGTCGCGCATGGGCATGTTGTCTGTCTCTAGGACTCTTTCGCGTAGTTTAGAGGAGGCGCAGCCTTGTATAAATTGGGCGCGGATCTCGTCGTCCACATCCGGCAGGGTGCACGTGCTGGCTAACTTCTTGAGTCTCGCATAGAAGACATCAACGGACTCCTCTGGGAGCTGGCGGGCTTGGTGGAGCAAGAATCGTTCATAATCCGCGCTGGCGAAAGGTTCAAAGTACTCTGTTATGGCGTCGCGTAGCGTGGTGTAGTTCCGGGGTGGGCCGCCTTCCACCACGTCTTTCGAGATGTCGTGGATAGCTTCTCCTCCTAGGTGCAGAAGCATTGCGCGCCGCCGTTCAACTGCGATGTCCGCCGCCACAAAGTAGTTCTCCAGGCGTTCCACCCACTTCTTCCACCGGGCAGCTTGGGAGGGAGGTGTGCCCATAACCGTGAAGGGTTCCAGTGGCGGCACGGCGGCCGTGGCCATCGGGGAAGGCGGGAGGTGCTGACGGCCGGGAGATACCCAGACACCAGGGGGCTATGGGCCCTGAGATACGCTGGTGGCAGCTGCAGGCAATTCTAGGTGAAAACGGCAGGTAATGGCAGCGTTGCACGCGAGATGCGTGGGAAACGGCAGGCTATCCTCACGCGAGATGCGTGTGAAATGGCAGGCGGGCCGCAACGGTGCACGCGGGAAGCGTGAGGGATGGCGCGGGAAGTGCGCGGCGGGCCCGGCAGGCCGCGAGATGTCAGGCCGGAAGCAGGCAAATGCCGGAGCACGGCTGGGCATCGGAGGTGGGGGCTCATCCCCGAGGCAGCGCGGCGGGCCACTGAGAAGCGCACAGGCAGGGAGCACGCACCTGGGGGCCGCGAGGCCGGTCTTGCCGAGACGAAAGCGGCGGGGCTGCTTGCTGACAGGTAGGATGACCGCGGCACTGCCCGCAGGCTGCCGTAGCTAGGCAGGGTGGCAGGGCGGCCGGGTGCCGGGTCCTCGTGGTTGGGCCTCTACACGGCGAGGCACGGAGTTGCGTGCAGGGTGGCTGTGCGAGCTCCGCTGGGGCTGTTGTAAGGCAGAAAGATAGCGGGCACAGCAGGGACTCACCCTGAGAGGAGGGCAGAGCGCAGCACGCGGTGGGGTGGCGAGACCACCTCGTCGCCAGTGTCGTGTCGTAGGTAGGCCTACAACTACAGTAAAGGAGACCACACGTGTATATGCTTAGTGGTCAGTCAACTGCCTGCCACGCCCAGGGTCATGGGCTATTTATTAACAATTTAACGTGCGCTCCGTCCTTACGTCGGGCGGAGCCATTAGACGTACGCTTACGGGGGGAAATGGACAAAGCACATTAGCGCTGCTCGTGGGCCAGGGTGGTCGCGCCCACTTTGCACAACATTACAGGCTTACCTTTCTAAAACCCTTCATTGCCCTTGAAGTTTATGGTAGTATCCACTGTAGGCCGGTGATGCGTGATTACGTTTAATCAGCAGTGCTTTTTAAACATAGAGGGACATCTCCCTCTTTTGGTCTTGTTTAGTAACCACTGTATCCATTCGAGGGGTATGTACTACAGTGCAAAACCCTTGGCGTCCTTACATACTCTGCAGCAATCACTGCAGAGTATATAAGAGCACCAAGGGGTATGCACAGCAGTGCATTTGGTGTGGGGCACGGCTATTTCTTAGTGCAAAATGCATCCTCTCTTTCATTTTTGGAAGCAAAGATGCATATTGCACTAAGAAAAATGTCCACTCCGCCCTATTGTGGAATTCTGTGGAATTCCGCTGAATTTTAATTGTAATTCCACGGAATCAAATTTCTCCAATTCCACCCACCTCTATTTAAAGTACTAATCTTGTGTTATGCATATTGTATGCAGACAGACCCCTGGTAACACTACCCTCCACCACTATGACACCCCAGGCCCTGGCTTCAGGTTGCTTGCCTTTTTAGTAGTGAGCAGCAGTATTTTTCCCCGCAAAATAGATCCAAAAGATGAAAACGTTTTTTATTCCCTTGTTAAGTTGATCCAAATATCTGAGTCAGGCGCAAAGAGAGAAATATGTGTTTATAGTAAAGACAGTTACATGCTGTATGGGGTGAAAACTGGTCCTATCTTCATGCCCTTAACATTAATGCTAAAAACATAGATTGATTTACAAACAATCAATGTTACAACGTTAAGTTAATGCATGCCAGTGATTTAGTTTCTACTTTGTTTCACATGTTTTACTTAATCTTGCATTCCCTAAGAGTATTAGCTAGTTCAACATGTCATGTTTTTGAATTTTTTTGGTGCATTTTATTACTCCTTTATTGTGTAAACTTTGAGTCTTCCCAGGTGTTCATGAGGGTCTTTGAATGAGAGTTCTAGCGCCGAGGCTGAAGGAAAAGCAAAGTGCCCGCCAGTGGGTTGACCCTTCTACAGAGCACACAAAACATTTGTGATTTATTTCAATTGCAATTGACAGATGTCAAAATATTTACTAGCAAATGTAAGAGAAAATAAAGTGCTTAAATGTGAATGAGTGCAGTGGATGTTTTGAGGTGGTGAAGTGAGGGAGACTAAAAATAGGGTGCTGAAGAGGAAAGAGATGAAGTTGAGAAATGTGCATCTGGGCGAGATGGGCAGAGGAAAAGGGCATACATATCTAACATAAAGCGCACATAATTGAAAGCCAATGCCCCTTCCACAGGCCTCACTAATGGTAACTAGACATAATATCGACTCCACAATATCGAATGGAGAAAATATCGAGTTAAAAATATCGACAATACAAAAATATCGATAACAAAAATATCGTTGGTAAAAATATCGTTTAAAATAATGATAAAAAATATCGAGTACAAAAATATCGACTCAAAAAAAATCGACAAGACAAAATATCGATATATAGTGGAAGTAAAAAATATCGATAATATGTAGAAAAAATGTAAAAAAAAAAAATTTTTATTAATAGTAATATACATTGTATTTTATGTTTAGGAGCGGGATGTTGGGTTAATAGGGGATAAGGGTGGGGAGTAATTTAAAATAATTAATTAATTAATATATGTTTATAAATTTATTTTATTATTAATTAATTGGTAAATAATTATCATTAATTAGTTAATTAATTAACTTATTAATTAGTTAATTAATAAATATAATTGTGTACATATTTTTAATTAGTAATTAATTGTTAATTAATTAATATTAATTAGTTAATTAATTAACTAATTAATATTAATGAGTTAATTAATAAATATAATTTCGTACATATTAATTAGTTAATTAATTAACTAATTAATATTAATTAGTTAATTAATTATTATAATTTTGGACATATTTTTTATTAGTAAGTAATTGGTAATTAATTAATATTAATTAGTTAATTAATTAACTAATTAATACTAATTAGTTCATTAATTTAGATAATTTTGTACATATTTTTTATTAGTAAGTAATTGGTAATTAATTAATATTAATAAGTTAATTTAATTAATTAGAGTTTTTTTATATATGTTATATTTTGTTATTGTACATTAATTATTTTGGAAAAATACTAATAATTATAACATTAAATTAATTACAGGTATTGTGCTAATAGATTAATTTTATTTTTAATGTTATAAATTGTAGTTAATGTTTAGGAGCGGGATGTTGGGTTAATAGGGGATAAGGGTGGGGAGTAATTTAAAATAAATATTTAAATAATATATGTTTGTAATTTTAATTTTTTATTAATTGGTAAATAATTAATATAAATTAGTTAATTAATTAATATATTTTGTACATATGTTTTATTAGTAATTAATTGGTAATTAATTAATATTAATTTGATATTTATATTAATGAGAGTCTTTTTTCTATTTTTTATTTTTAGTTATAGTTAATTAATTAATTAGGAAAAATGCATATTAATTATTACAATAAATTAATTACAGCTAATGTGCTAATATATTAACTTCTTTGTTATTGTAAATTAATAATTAATTGGTAATTAAATAATATTAATAATTTATTGGTAAAGGAGTATTTGTAGGGTTCAGGGTCAGTTTTGGGTTTTTGGATAAAGGGGTATTTTTAAAGGGTTCAGGGTCAGTTTTAAGTTCTTGGGTTAAGGCTTTTGTTTAGGGTTCAGGGTCAGTTTTCAGTTCTTGGGTAAAGGGGTATTTTTAGGGCTCAGGGTCAGTTTTCAGTTCATGGGTAAAGGGATATTTTTTGGGTTCAGGGTCAGTTTTCAGTTTTTGGTTAAAGGGGTATTTTTAGGGTTCAGGGTCAGTTTTGGGTTTTTGGATGAAGGGGTATTTTTAAAGGGTTCAGGGTCAGTTTTAAGTTCTTGGGTTAAGGGTTTTTTTAGGGTTCAGGGTCAGTTTTCAGTTCTTGGGTAAAGGGGTATTTTTTGGGTTCAGGGTCAGTTTTTAGTTTTTGGTTAAAGGGGTATTTTTAGGGTTCAGGGTCAGTTTTGGGTTTTTGGGTCAAGGGGTATTTTTTTAGGGTTCTGGGTCCGTTTTAAGTTCTTGGGTTAAGGTTTTTTTTTAGGGTTCAGGGTCAGTTTTCAGTTCTTGGGTAAAGGGGTATTTTTTGGGTTCAGGGTCAGTTTTTAGTTTTTGGTTAAAGGGGTATTTTTAGGGTTCAGGGTCAGTTTTGGGGTTTTGGGTCAAGGGGTATTTTTTAGGGTTCTGGGTCAGTTTTCAGTTCTTGGGTTAGGGTTTTTTTTAGGGTTCAGGGTCAGTTTTCAGTTCTTGGGTAAAGGGGTATTTTTAGGGTTCAGGGTTACTTTTGTGTATATAAAGTGTGCTAAAAATATTAAAAATATTACAAATATTTGAAAAAAATGTGGTGACAAAAAGTTAAACATTTTTATGCTAATAAATTTTTTTTGTACTACTCAGCTAAAAATATAATAAAAATATATATAAATAAAATTATTAAAAATTTCTAATTTTTTTTTTAATTTGTTAAACAGTAACATTATACTAAAGTAGCTATTCTAATTTATACATGGTCAGTGTCCAGCACCTTCCCTGATATTATCTACACTGGAGTTGGAATAGTAATATAATTTTTTTCTGAATCCAGCACCTTCCATGATATTAGCTTGACTGGAGTAGGAATAGTAAATAATTATTGGTCAATGTCCAGCACCATACATTATATTAGCTTGACTGGAGTATTAATAGTAAATATTAATTGATCAGTGTCCAGCACATTTGCATATAATTGTACATTACCATGTTATTATATTACAAAACAATGCAAAATGGATGTTTTCACAAAACTTTATTACAATTTTTTAATTTTTTTAATGTGTACTACAATACAATCACAATCACAAAGAACATAAATTTTTTGGGAAATGTAGTATTTGCAGATTAACACATTAACATTTATGTACATGTTGTAATTTTTCACAAACATATATTTAACAACATTTTTTCTGTAAATAAAAATATTTATCATCATTAACTTTGAGTAACAAGTATTTATATTGAAATAAATAAACAACCAGTTTTTTTCTGCTTCTTCCTTTTATATTTAATAATGTTAATATTATATATTAATATTATTAAATATTTAATTTAAACACTTACATTTTTATAAAGTAACATGACAATTATTATATTTGCTCAAGATATGGAAATACAAATTAAGACATTTTTTGGCACATATTTCAGACAATGTTGTTTTTAAATCAAAAATATAAATATATTATGTTGTTAACTTTGTAACTGTAAAGGGGAATAATATGTTTAATAATAATATCTGGTATTGGCAAAAGATTATTTATGCAATTATATACTTTTATAATACTTAGAAATTATTATAAAACATTTTTTAATAATTAATAAAAATAATAACAAATATATTTATTATTATTATTATTATTATTAATTATTAAACTTAAACATTTATCTCTTCTTTTCAGAAAAACATACATTCAGAGAAATAAAAATACATTATTTCAGGGTATTATTTATATACTAAATGGTTATAATTTTTTTATTAATAACAATAAATAAGTTATATTATTTATTATTATTAATTATTAACATAAACAATTATAATGTTTAGTTATAAACAAACACAAACTTATTCCTATAAATGTACACAATAAGAAATTATTTACATATATCATTTCAAGTGTTACATTATTTTTTAATATTATTAATATATAATAATTACTATATATTATTTAATATTAAATAAATTTATAGTTTTTAAACTGTTTAAATTTTAATGAGTCTAGTGTATTAATTTGTTAAAATAACAATGTGTATGTATTATATTTTTATACTATAACATTGTATTTTCTATAATACCTTTTCAAAAATGGTTTAAGGGGACTACTTTTTTACCGCGTAAGGTTATTGCGCTTCATTCAGGACTGGAGAAGCTCGCGGTTGGGAGTTGCTTCGTGTGGAGAGAGGTAAGGTTAATTTTACATACAATTTATAACTGAGTGGTAATGTTTGAGGGTATATTCGAACTGTGTAGTGTTTTTGTGTGTATGTATGAATTGTTTATGTAGCTTTTAGGTGAAATGTCGTCGTTATAGATGCGTCGTGTATGTTTTAGTTCTAGTGTTATTTTAAGTGTTAGGAAATGTCTTCTTACATGGTTAATGTTAATTGTGAGTGTATTTACAAATGTTATGGGCTATTTGTGGGTGGGTTTCGTTATGTATGTTTTTTTACAGGTTCCGGTTCCTCGCATGAAAACTACATGGAAGGAAGCGTGTTTTTTTCCTGAGATACTAATGTATGACTTATTATGGTTATATTTTGACGTGTATCTCCTATATTTCGTGTTTGCCAGGAGCAGATTTTAATTTTTTTAACCTTTTTTCGGGTTTTTGGAGGGTTTCATATTGGATTGATACATTGATATGCGTGACCGTTTTTTAAAAGTTGTGTGTATATCACTTTAAATACTAAAGTGTCCACACTACTGTTTTCGGGATTTCCTGGAGCGTTTATTTCATTTTTATATAATTTTCGGGTTTTTGATGGTTTCCCATATTGGAATTATCCTACATTGCAATGGATTGTATGGGTTGTATTTTGCTTCATTACGTCTTTTTCATCTACAAAAATTGTAAGTATTTAAAGTACTTTTTTTATTGGGTGGGAAATATTGTAATGTGTATGTGTGATGTAATTATAAATATTGCATATTTGTTCAGAAATAATGTCCACATTTTTGATAAGTTTGTTAAACAAATATGTATTATTTATAATTATTAAAAAAAAATTATGATTTTTTATGTACCATTATTGTAAGAAGACATTAGTATCTTTTGTAGACATTTTTATAGTAGGCTTTTAGCTATTATTGACAGGTATTCTAATCCTCTAGTTGTAGGATATAGTGTGACTTGACTTTGCAGTAGTCGGAACATTTGTTTAGTTTGTTTTGTTAGTTTTGGACCAATTTGGGTCACTGATTGTTCCATTCTAAGTTCTTGATAGCTTTGTTCTTTTTTCAAAGCTTCTAGTAGGTTATGGAATGTGGGTCTGGCTTTGCTTGTGGTAGCTTGGAAAGCATTATGCCACCCTTCTACACTGTTGTTTGTTTTAGCCTCTTGGTTTAAAGTAAAGATAGACATTCCACCAAGGGATTTGGAATTTGGGTTGGCGTCGATGTCCAGATCTGTGCTACCTTCCCACCCAAGTATCGTCGAAATAGTCCAGTAATGGGGTTAGTTTTTCTTCATTCCTCTTGTAATATGTGCTGTCAATTAATAAATTGTAGTGTTCCGCTACATCGGTAACAGGAACGTAGGCCAGTGCTATCAATTTTTTAATTTGATAGGCAAAGGTGCTATCTGTTGAGTATAGAATACTTAAAGTTGATTTCTGGAGATGTCTCCATATGCTCTGATTGAAATGATAGTAGCAACCCTGGATTGCTGTGTGGGGAAATGTTCTCAAAATGCTATTAATCATAGCTAATTTGAAATCAATAATTATTTTTTCTGGAAAATAATTATTGATTTCATTTTTGAGAACATTTTATATTTCTGTGTAAGTGTTTTGCTGTTTGTTTGGTAGCAAACAGTAAATGAAAGGGATGTTATAGTTATGGTATAAACCGTGGATGGAATATAGTTGATAAAAAGGTTTTGGACATGGTTTAAATGTTCCATCCTTCCATCATCCATTGGGGACACTGTTGGAGTTTTCTTACATTACTTGCAGTTGCAAACATTATGATTCTGTTTGTACTGCTTTCATTGTCAAAAAGGATAAATGTGTCTTTATTGTGTGTGATGGACATTTCTGGTGAAATAATAATTTCCTCAAAAGTAGTAGGGTTGGGTGGGGTTGTGGAAGTGTGTCTTTTAGTGTATGCAATTGTGCGTTTTAGGGAGTCAATAGAGGGTAGTTGACCGGAAGCATGGGCTGGGACTTTTAACAGTTCTTCCTTAAGGATTTGTGTTGTTGGTTTATCACTTTGTGTGCTAGCAGTTTTTATACTTTCTAAAGCATCTCTTATTTCAATTTCTGTGACATTGGGGGGATGATTGTGTTCCCTGGTAAATAACACATTAGTTTCCTCAGTAGTAGCCCTTCCATAACATTTGTTTGAGTAATATTTTGTACATTTCCAGAAAACTTTTCTACCACTTTGTCTTTCCTGATTATAAACATAACCCATATAACATAACAGTAATTTATTTTTCTGTGACATAACAAATTCTGCACCTTCTGTCATTTTGTTTTACTTATTCTAGGAAAGAGTAGAAAGAAACAAAATCAAAAAACATATATTTCACTTTGTGGTGCTAACATAATTAATGATGTATTTATACTTACAGTTACTAAAAGTAGTAATCACAAATGCAGAACTGTATTTTGAAGGATTTTCTTGTATGTATTTCTTTATTTACCGTTGGTATGAAAATATAGAAATGCTAAGTTAATGTTTACACATAACAAACGTTTTTCCTAGGAAAAAGCAGTTTTTAATTTTGCTTAGTACTACATTTGATGTGAACATTACATATACTTACTTGTTTAAATAGTTGACTTGTAGTATTTGGTGGAGTACATCAAGGTAGTAAAGTTCAGATCTGTAGAGAAGATAGAATAAATAAATGTAAAATATTATTAAAAATTTATGGAACTGTTGGGAAATTGGAAATATTTAAAAGTATACTAACTTCTAAATAAGTAGTTTTGTTTGCTGTAGGTAGAATAGATGTATGATGTATTCAGAATATCTGTAGAGAAAATATAAAATACATAACATGGTGTTAAGAACATAGTTTTCGTTTTTTTCGGAAGTTTTAGACCAATTACAAGTATACTTACATTTTTTACAAGGGTAGTCTTGTCTTTTGGTATAGTTGATGTTGGATGTTATTATTGGATCTGTAGGGAAGATGTAATATGCAAGATATGTTGTTTAGAAAATAGCATTTGTAATATTGGGGGTTTACTAACAAAAACATATATACTTACATGTTTAATTGGTCTAGTTTTATACATTTGTAGTGTTGAAATAGGAAATTCTCTGAATATCTGTGAATAAAATGTTTAAAATAAAGAATGAATCTTGTGAAATAGTGTTTAAAAACAGCAGTTGTTGTATAACAGAGCATTAATATATACTTACTATCTGATTTTCCAGGTGAAGAAATAGGAGCATGTATTATGAATTTATTTGTAGTAGTTTCTATCAGAAATGTAGGAGGAGATAAAAATAAGTGCAAGAGTTAGGAGATGTAAGTAAATTAGTACACTACTAATTTAGATTTCTACATAATGCACTGTAACTTACTTGATTAATTAGCTAGTGAGCTGGATCTTTCAAGATGTTTGTTCAGGAAAAAAATCTTCAGAGTGTTGGCATCTTCTTTCTATAGAGTTAGCAGCAGCAAATGGTATAATGCGTGTATCCCTTTTATAGTATGTGTATTTTGTGTGCTTTGATTTGATTGGTTGTAGGATGAAAGGAAGGATTTTATAGGCTAGTTTGAATTTTTTTTTGTTAATTGGTATGTTTGTTGATGTGAGAATGGTGGTATGTGGTCATTTCCGCATTAAAGCAAGTTAGTTGTTAAATAAAATAGATGTGTGTGGTAAAAAATAAGGAAAATGTTAGTTAAATGTAAAGAATATTTTCCACAAGATAGAACGCATTTAATAGAATGTATAGCAAATGTAGATAAATAGTAATGTTATAAAAGTAACAGGTATTATATGTAAAATGTTGTTTGTATAGAGCAATGACTTTTATAGACGATTAATATGGTATTTTAGACATGAAAGGGTACAAAAAAGAACTCGATATTTTTTTTTTTAACGATATTTTAGTACTCTATATTTTAGTAGTCGATATTTTTGTAGTGTTAGGGGTAATTTCATGAACAACGATATATTTGTAGTCGATATTTATTAAGGCGATATTTATGTACTCGATATTGTAAATACTGATATTTTTGAGTCGATATTTTAGTAGTTTGTGTAATAAGTATACAAAGTCGATATTTTTGTAGTCGATAATTTTTCAACGATATTTTTGGTAGCCGATAATGTGACCGTCGATAATATTTCAGTGATCCACTTACTAATATTTCATTCACAGTCTCATAGTGTCAGAATTGAAACATTTCGATGCAAATTAACAAATCATTGTTGTTACTCATTTATCTTAAGCACCTAACAACCATTGACAAAGCCAATAGTACAGGCAGATTTTTGGTGTAGGTCAGTTGTTGTGTTATATATCTGCATGCAATAAAATCTCAGACTGAAACCAAAATACCAATTGCGTGGCACAGTATGGGGTCACAGAAATGTATTTTACATTTTCCCTTTTAGAGACTCCCCATGTTTTTTAATCCCATTTAAAGACATGTCTGCACATATTTCTATATGATTCATTACAGCAAGCAGCAATGGGTTCTTCCTGCAGCCTGGTTAGATCATGTGCTACCAGAGTCAATGCTGCATGCAGTGCTAGACACTGGGCAATCACACACTTTAAAGGGCCTTAAGTTGTTGCGCTGTACGATTTGCAATTTACAGTGACTGTTGAACATATTTTTGCAGTAAGAAATGGGATAGTTTTTATGTTTTTAATATTTTAAGACTATATGTCCTACTGCTTTATAAGCCTCGTTTCTCACTTAAATAATTTGCTTTAAAATGCACCATTTTCAAATTTTCTCTGGAGCAGGTCCCTCTCACCCCAACCCCACATTTGTCCATTACGCTTGCTTGCTTTGCTCGCTACACAAAAGTCATACCCAACTTATATGCCTCACCCCTATTAAATGTTACCAACCACCACTGCCATGAACAAAGACATTGTTGAGGGTTGTGTGAATTCCTCAATCACCTCTCAGGCTGGTTTGCTGGTAAATTGTCACCGAAATGGGTGATGAACCTAATACCAAAAGCGTTGTGATGTAAAGATGACTTTAATAAAGAACAGCCAGTTGCAGCATGATTCCCTCTTGTAAGCCAGAAACCAACCACCAAGCATAGAATCTCTCTTCAGAAGACATAACGGAACACATAACAATACAGGGTTCCAAATGATTCCTTAAAATCATATCACCTGTTAAACCCATCAAAACAAAGAAGCATTGCAAATTTAAGGCCATGGCAACCCTCAACCTCAGGAGAAGATGATGATGTTGGCTCACAATCTCTGCAGCAGCATCCAACACCATCACCGGCTACTAATTCTGCAGCACACACAACTTTCAGTTTACAGTCAACCTCTGGAATGAATTGGTTTCACAAAGCAAGACTAAAGTCAAGTGCAGAGCACAGGAAACACAGGTACAGCAAGTGGCAGCACCAATGGCAATTCAGAAGACAATTCAGAAGGTGAACCAAGGCTAGCTGGACCACCCAACAGAGGTATGCCTGTATCAAGAGTCATTGGTATGTTGGCATTGGAAGAAGGAGCAGCTGCCAGAACTCAGCAACCTTGCAATTAAGTAACTTTCATGTCCGGTAGCTAGTGTATTTTTGGAGAGAGTGTTTAGTGCAGTTGGTGCAGTTGTCACAGTCAGAAGGACCTGAAAATGCGGAGAGATTAACAATGATTAAAGTGAACAAACACTTCATACCAAAAATGACATGTACACAACTGTGAATGGCAAGGGCTATTGGGCTGATATCACATCCCTCAGTTTTATGACAGACTCAATTTTTCTGGCTAATAAATGGCACAACACACAACTGACCAGATAGGTATGCTTTATTATATATACATACTTAAGTGGAGAGGAACAGTGTGCATGGAACATGGAGTCAATCAAAGTCGAGACGGCAATTGATTGGCCTGGGCTGACTAGGTGGTGTGAGTTGAGAAAGACTAATTTAACCTTTGGTTCAACCGTAGATTTTGAAACAAGCATTGGTGTCAGTGTGCAATGGAAGCCTCTGTTTCATAAAAGAAGATGCCCCCATCCTAATCCCTTATTTCATTCCCATGTTGGACTGCCAGTGAAGATTTTAAAGACTACACTGTGTTGTGATTATCGCTTCCATGGCAAAAAGAGAAACATAGGTAAATGGATCCTACACTTAGAACTGGAAACTTGCACCAATCAATATCAAATGATGAACATTTGTGTGGCATGGAGGGGTGATGAATTAAAATAATTTCTGATGTTTATGTGATCATCATTGTTTGTCACTGGGATAGCTACTTACCTTTACTTGATTGGCTATCTGTTAAAGTAAGATCATCATCACTGCATTCTTTTCAGACCATTAATTTTTACTAGACTTATCTAATATTTGATTTCTTTTCATTTTCTTGTTTAACAGGCCAGTCTCTTTTTGAGTGAAACTATATCTTAAAGTATGGTTGAACAACACCCAGAAGAAGGAAAATTGCCTCTCTACTTCAATAGTAAACAAGAGGGCTTAACGGGGCCTGACCCTGTGGACTGGAGAGAAGTGTGTTGATTAGGGCAGTGCTTACTAGTGCAAACTCTAATTAACTGGTTGGTGGGGTTTGGCAGACAAACATGTCACATGATTGACACAGCTATATGTTATCATTGCTTTGAGTGATCAGTTGGGTGCATTCAACTAGTTATCCAGTTGTCTTTGGGATGGCATGACGTTGGTTCAAATGGCACACCACTCCACTGGCTTATTATTCCCCCCTCTGGCTACTCATGCACCATGCTTATCTTGACTCTACAATATGACCATTATATTTGTTTGCATTCTACAGGCATTCTCTTCTGCAAGAAGGTTCCATGGTAGTCCGGATATGTGGTTCATGCCCAAAAACAAGACAGACAATGCCAGAAGAATGCAGAAGCACTAGCTAGTGATTAGATAACTTGGGAGTGTGGGGTCTTAAAGACAGTTTGAATTTAGTTACCAAACGGTCATCTTCCATCCACAACAGATGTGTTATTCTCATGGACGTGATGAATGTTGGGTTTTAATTATCTCTCACCCTTCCCTAATGTTCCCTACCCACCTACTAAGGAAACCCTAACCCTCTTCCCCAGGTTATGTGATAAGGTAGAGTGTATGTTATTTTCCACCTTCAACCGATCTCATATTTGGCAGGGAATATGTGGCTGAAGTGAAGCTGACTGTTACAGGAGGAGGTTATTTTAGTAAGTAGTCTTTCTAGTCTCTTATAGTAATTAGTTCTATGTTACTATGATGTCACTGTCATGGAGAAGGATTGTGTATCTTTGAATACTGGGGGGCAGTTATTATCATCCCAGGAAGCTGTGGAGATGAACAGACATTAAACCTTGGGTTTCCACTGACTCCTGAGGCGAAAGCCGGGAGCGCGAGGCGTGTTATATTTTTAAAATTTGAATGTCACCTGATTATTCTGTGTTTTTAACCTCACCTTATTGAAACCCACTCTTGGGGCAGAAGCCCTCACGCTACCAACTCGCACAGTCGATATAAACACTCGTGCGGACTTTAGTGAAAACAAACCTTAGCTGCCGCCATCGCCGGCGTGCACCCTGGCCACGCCCCTTCAAGGCCACGCCCCCCCCCGCCCAGCTTAAAAGGACACTGAAAACTAGCGCATAATTGGAAACTGACTCCTGAGGCGGAAGCCGGGAGCGCGAGGCGTGTTATATTTTTAAAATTGGAATGTCACCTGATTATTCTGTGTTTTTAACCTCACCTTATTGAAACCCACTCTTGGGGCAGAAGCCCTGACGCTACCAACTGACACAGTCGATATAAACACTCGTGCAGACTTTAGTGAAAACAAACCTTAGCTGCCGCCATCGCCGGCGTGCACCCTGGCCACGCCCCTTCAAGGCCCCGCCCCCCCCCGCCCAGCTTAAAAGGACGCTGAAAACTAGCGCGTAATTGGAAACTGACTCCTGAGGCGGAAGCTGGGAGCGCGAGGCGTGTTATATTTTTAAATTTTGAATGTCACCTGATTATTCTGTGTTTTTAACCTCACCTTATTGAAACCCACTCTTGGGGCAGAAGCCCTCACGCTACCAACTCGCACAGTCGATATAAACACTCGTGCGGACTTTAGTGAAAACAAACCTTAGCTACCGCCATCGCCGGCGTGCACCCTGGCCACGCCCCTTCAAGGCCACCCCCCCCCCGCCCATCCCCCTTCCACGACAAAATGTGTATCCACCGGAAGCGCAGCGGACGAGCGCAGCGGACGAGCGCAGCGGGAGCGCCGTTTGCGCGCCGAAGGCGTGCCTAAGGCAAGCCCGTCTGCGCCCGTCCGCATCCGGCCGGGGACAGGGGCCACCCCCCCTGACCCTTCTCACAGGCTGCAATACAACTCTGCCACCCTCCTCACATATAAACCTCCCCTGAGGAACTGCTGCCTCCACCGATATCACCCCCTCAACCTTCCCACCTATTGCCTACACTGTAATGCGAACCTAAAAAACACTCAATCTAAGCAGCCACAGCAAAATTTTACCCTATTGCTTTTAAATTATAGGTCTATGCCAAAGCATAAAATAGAAATCTCACTTCTTCTAGATGAATTATCCCCTGATGTCCTCTTTTTGACGGAAACCTGGTTAACCATAGACTGCAACCCAGATATAATTCAAGCCCTGCCATCAAACTATCGAATCGAACGCTGGGACCGCTCATGCGGGAAAGGTGGAGGCATCGCCATCATCTATAAATCCACCTATCAATGCCGTTGCACATCTGACCCAATCCTGGACTGTGAAAGTTTGTCCTTCTGCCTCAAGCTCACTCCTAACGACAGCTTAACAGGGGTTCTCATTTACCGTCCGCCAGGTCCGTTGAACAACTTTCCCTCCGCTTTACCTTCATTCGCTGCAGAAACTGCCATGTCCTCTTCGAACTTCACGCTGTTGGCCTCAACATTCACTTTGATGTTAGCACCGACTGCACTGCCAGCGAGCTCGCTTCTAGTCTAGCCGCGATTCAACTACAACAACTATTACAGTCGCCTACTCACGACAAAGGTCACTTACTTGACCCAGTCTTTACCAACTGCCCCACTCTAAGAGTCGGTTCCATTACTCCCTTACCCTGGACGGATCACCATCTAATCCTCCTTAACTGGTCCACAGAGAAAGCCACCCCGCCCCCCCCTCCCCCACAATACGGAAGATGAGAAATTGGTCGAAACTTCCACTAGAGTTGTGGTCTGGCCTCCACTCTAATTCCAAACCCATCCTCTCCAATAACTCTGAACAAAATAGCATAACCTTCAACAAATGGTTGGAGGACTCCATTGACACCATCCTTCCCGTGAGAATAACCAAATTAAAAAGAGCCCGAGAAACCGCCCCTTGGTACTCGGACAAACTCAGGGAATTAAAACGACAGTGTAGGAAAATGGAGAGAAAGCGGCGCCTGGGATATGCCCACACCGATAAAAAAAGATACAGAGAAAATATCAGAGCCTATAAAGCAGAAATAAACGCTGCGCAATCCGTCTACTATAATGAGAAAATGATGGCAGCTAGGTCCAAACCTAAAGAAATCTATCAGGTAGTTAGAACCCTTTCCAAAATCCCCCCACCGACACTCATAACCCACGATTCCATCTCCCACTGCAATGAATTAGCTGAGTTCTTCTTTCAAAAAATAAATAAAATATACTGCTCATTTGCAACTCCCAACTTAGAAGCTGTCTCACCACAACCAGCATGCGCCTCTGAACATCCTGCGCAAGCTCACCTGAATGAATTCCCATTATTACACCTGGAATCACTAAAATCTCTTGTACTCCAGGTAAAATCTGGTTCCCCCCTTGACCCTGCACCCCCTAAGATGATGAATATGGTCAACTCAACCATTCTTCCTACTCTCCTGGACCTGCTCAACAGCTCCATTTCTTCAGGGGTGGTCCCCCCCCGCCTGGAAACAAGCAATGGTGAAAGCACTGTTAAAAAAACCGACTCTTACCCCATCAGACCCTAATAACTACCGCCCTATCTCCCTGCTACCGTGGGCAAGCAAAATCTTAGAGAAGCACGTCAACCTCCATCTTACTAACTACCTAGAGGAGAACCTCCTACTGGACACCTCCCAAACAGGGTTTCGCCCTAGACACGGCACATAAACAGCGCTGTTAGCCGTCACAGAAGAAGCTAGGAAGATCTTGGATCGAGGGGGAACAGTGGCAGTGGTCCTCCTCGATCTAAGTGCGGCATTCGACACAGTATGCCACAAAACCCTGCTATCCCGACTCTTCGATCTCGGCATCTCAGGAAACGCCCTAGACTGGCTGAGCTCATTTCTCAACAACAGAACCTTCCAGGTCTTTGATGGCGATTCCTACTCTAAAAGCCGACCCCTAAACTGCGGTGTGCCCCAGGGCTCTTCACTGAGCCTCACGCTGTTTAACGTGTACATGAGGCCACTGGCGGGGGTCGTCCAAAAATACGGTATTAAAATCATATCGTACGCGGACGACACCCAGTTGGTGGTCTCCCTGACACAAAAAAGCAGCGTGCTCCCTCGATCCGATCTGGCAGCTTGCATAGAGGATGTCAAAAGCTGGATGACAAAGTCATCCTTAAAACTCAACGGTGATAAGACCGAGATTATGATCCTCGGCCCTTCTCCTCCCACAACCCATGACCAGATATGGCCCGCAAGCTTGGGACCAATGCCAACTCCGAAGGATAATATAAAAAGCCTAGGAGTATGGCTAGACAACAAACTCACCTTAAATACTCAGGCAACAAAAACAGCTGCAACCTGCTTCGGGATTATTCGAATGTTGAAAAAAATCCTGCCAATACTACCCTTTGAAGCTAAGCAGGTGGTCATCCAGGGCCTGTTACAATCTAGGCTGGACTTCAACAATGCTCTATACTTAGGAGCCCCAGAGTATGTGTTGGAAAAACTGCAAAGAACACAGAACTGTGCTGCCCGCATTCTCCTCCAGATCCCCCGCAGACAGTCAGTCAAGGCAGGGATCAGATCTCTCCATTGGCTCCCCGTGAGAGAAAGAATAAAGTTCAAAGCTCTATGCATATCGTATCAAGCATTTCACAGAGCGAGCCCGGAAATTAATCATTCACTTCTCTCCCCCTACTGTCCCGGCAAAACCCTTCGCTCTACGAATGCTTTTCTCGCTGCAGTCCCAAGAATAAAAAAAGCTAGAGCAGGAGGTAGGTCTTTTTCTCTGAACGCCGCTAAACTTTGGAACTCTCTCCCCTTCTCACTTAGATCTATCCCTACCCTCCCGCACTTCCGCAAAGAACTTAAAACATTCTTATTCAGGATCTAATCCCCCCTGCCCCCTCCTACCTTTCCCCTCCTGTTTCCCCCTTTTTTCCTTCTTCTTCCTTCCTCTCCTCAGAGTCTTTATCCACTACTAGCGCTTGGACGCCCTCGGGCAGCAGACGCGCTCTATAAAACCCCTTCACTTCACTTCACTTCACTTCACTTCACTTCACACTTACCTGCCTCAGTGTGATCACTACAAAATTGGCAACAAGTTTGTCTGTTCCTCTCTCCACCCACATGTGCTGCAGTCTCCCTGGTCGTGTTCCTGCTTCATTTGTGCGCACATAGCTGATCTACTTCAAGTTCATCGTCCTGGTTCTTTTTTCGACGTGTTGCTATTTTCCTTGTGCTTCTCATCCTCCCACTAGCTAAAGTTTCATCAGGATTTCTTCAAGTCTTGTCGACATAGCCCAGTTTTCCCGTTTTGAGCAAAATTCAACTCTTGCAAGCGTTGGTTTAAACTGTGAGTTTTTCATAACTCTTTTTCCCTAGCAAGTTTGTTCTGGCTGCATAGCAATGTGTTGCAGTGATCCTCCTGTGGCTGCTGTGCCTGTCCTGGTATTTGGGTATGTTGTGTGCCTGGGAATCACCTCTGTTTGTGTGCCATGTCCAAGCTTAGGAGGGTCCGTTCAGCAGTTGTGTCGATCAGACACTGATGACATCTTGGAATCCCCCATCTGTGCTGGCGATTGCATGGAGAGCTGAGACATTGTGTGATTCTCCACTTCCATTCTGCTTGATCTGCAGCCCTCTACGAAGTTATTCCTGTTGATGCATGTGTACACGCATATTGTTCTTTCACTCAAGCTGTTGCCCTTGATGATGTTGTTCATCGCGATGCGCGTGAACACACATGCTTTCATTCATCACACGCAAGTTGCTGTGTCTCTCAGACGCCGGATACACAGTTTGCAGAAGTGGTTTCGGTTACCAGAAGCTTTCCTGCTCTGCATTTTCTGCTCGCTTTTGTGGATCTCAGGTTAGGAAAATCGGGTCCTTCAAACAACTCTCTCAAGAGAGTTCACTTTTGTTCTGTGTCAATCTCGGCTTCACCTGGTGGCAAGGAAAGTACTTTGCATGATTTTTTGTTTTTCTTCCCAGCAAGCCAGTTTGAATGTTTTGATTCTTCGCTTCAAGACCTCAAGTGGGAGCAGTTTTCTTTGGGAGTGTTTTCATTGCAGTTTTGCATTTAACCTTCATGTTTCTGGTCCAGGGGGAGCTTTGCTAAAAGAGTTAACAGTGACTAAGGGCCAGATGTAGGTGGCAATTTACCGACCGGTAACGGCCGATTTCGGCCGTTACCGACTGGTAAATGGGTATTTGGGATGTAGGGGGTCAATTTTACCGATTCGGTAAATTTACCGAATTGGTAAAATACAGAATCGGTATTTTTACCGATTCGGTAACTTCGAGATGTAGGTGGGACTCTTCTGAGTCCCAAAGGCCTTTCAGATTCGGTATTTTACCACCCTAACCAATTGGGTGGTAAAATACCGAATCCAGGTGTGCATGCACATGTGTGCATGCACACCTATGCCATGTGACAGACAGACATGCCCTTAGGGCATGTCTGTGTGCCACATGGCACACATGCCTGTATTTGGGGTGCTAGAGGGTGTCAAAGTGACACCCCTTGCACCCTTGCTTGAATCGGTATTTACCGAATCGGTAAATACCGATTCAGTAATGCCCATTGATTCCTATGGACTTCAATGCCCATAGGAATCAATGGGCATTACCGAATCGGTATTTACCGATTCGGTAAATACCGATTTTTACAGATTCGGTAATTCAATTACCGAATTTACCTAAATCTCCCTCCTTCTATTTTACCGATTCATAAATACCGAATCGGTAAAATTCGGTATTTATGAGTCGGTAAAATAGAATTACCTACATCTGGCCCCTAAGTCTGATTTGGTTGTCCAATTCACTGTTTTATTTCTTGTGGTTGTTGTACATGTACCAATATCATCTGAAGAGATGTTTTGGTATTGCTCCACATCTTTAATCTAACATGCAAAATATTCAGCCTCCTCCTCCCTTTTTACAGTTTCCAGGTGATCCTCCAGTTAGCTGGAAGGTGTGGTATATGGCATTTGTTAAATATTTAGGTGCCATTGGGGGACAAGTTTAGAGCTGAACGTAAAAGATTTATTTTAGAGCACAATTTAGGTTTTGAGGGGCAAGCTGTTCTTGAACATTTGCCTCCTCTTGATCTAGTGGAAGGAGAGAATGAATTGAATGAATTTGATCAGGCGGTAAAAATGTTAGAGAAACAGTTTGATGTTGAAGGCTGTTTGGTAGTAGCTAGGCATAGGTTTTTCATGAGAGAACAGGACACTGATGAGAGTATTGTGTCTTATGTTGCAGCTTTACGCATTTTAGCTTCTGAATATGATTTTGAACATTTTACTTCCCAATTATTTAGAGATCAGATTGTTCTTCACTATAGAGACAAAAAAGTTTAAGAAAAACTCTTGAATCTGAAAAACCCGTCCTTGCAAGAAACTATCACAATTGTAAAAATTATTGAACTATCCCGAAAGGCCTCAAGAGAACTTAAGCCAGAGAAAAATGCTGTTGCTGTGGTGAATGAGCGCAAAGATCAAGGTGCCAAGCGACAAGTGGAGAAAGACAAGTCTTCTGTTGAACCCAAGGGTACCAGTCACCCAGTCAGATATGAAAAGAAATTCTTTTCAAATAAGAATGTGTGTCCTAAATGTGGGTTTCCTTCTCATTTTCCTAATGCTCGAATTTGTCCAGCAAAGAATGTTTCTTGCAGGAAGTGTGGCAAGCAAGGACATTTTGCTAAAATGTGTGCTTCTCGAGGAAGTGTTAATGTTGTCTATTCTGAGGAGGATAAGAGTGACTCAGTGAATGAAGTTGTGAATTCTTTGACGGATGTCATTGTGGTAGTCAAAGATGATTCAGAAGATTGTGTTGATCCTGTGGTGGAAGTCATCATGGATGGTCAGTGTGTTCAACCTTTGGTGGATTCTGGAGCACGCCTGAGAATGGTCACTGAAGAATTGTTTGTGTGTAAATGGGCTAACAAATCGCTTTAACCACCAGACAGGAGTGCCGTTTCCTATGAAGGCAGGAACATTGAATTGAGTGGTTTTTTTTTAGACTGCTCTTATATTTAAGAATAGATCCATACAGGGTAAGGTTTATGTTGCAAGAAAAGTTCTCGATATTTCGGGATGGTACCACCAGGGTCTGTTTGGAATGACTCTTAGACCTTGGATTTCAGTTTAGGAGTTAGTGGTCGGTGATGCTGTTCAAGTGAAAGTTTGTTATCTTGGTCCCACAAGTATGGGAGTGTATTTTCAGACAATTTGGAATACATTGAAGGATTTAAACATCTGATTAAAATAAAGAATCTTGTGGTGCCTCTTAAGCACAAGCTTAGGAATGTGTTGTTTAGTGCCTGGGAGGATTTGTCTGTCGAGCTGAAAAGGATGTGTGAATCTGGATTCATTGAACCCATCGAGTCTTCCCTTTGGTTGTCTCCATTGGTGGTCGCACGCAAGAAGGATGGAAAACTGAGAGTGTGCATTGACTTGCGCAGTCTCAATAAGAGATTTGGATTGACTCACATCCTCTTCCCCGCATCAATGACATTCTTTCTAGGTTCTTTGTTACAAAGTTTTTTGAAAATTGATCTTGCATCTGCCTACCACCAGCTGGAAGTTGGATCCTTCATGTAAACATTTTACCACTCGTGTTTCTCCTGTGGGCACTTGCCAGTTTAAAAGGATGCCTTTTGGGTTGGCTTCAGCAGCCTCTGTTTTTCAGTGCGTAATGGAGAAAGTGTTGGGCAGTGTGAAGGACCCAGTTGTTTTCCAAGATGGCATTCTAGTTGCTGGTAATTCAAGTGAGACGCATTACAGAAACCTATGTGAAGTTTGGGAAGGTTGCAAAGAAAAGGGATTATGGCAAACAAACTTAGGTGTATGTTTGGTGTTGAGTCAATTGTATATTTGGGGCATCGTATTTCTGGTGTAAGTATCAAACCAAGAGATGGGCTCATTGAAGCTATTGTGAATGCTCCTTGTCCCAACAACAAGGAGCAAGTCTCTTAATTTTTGGGTGTTTGTGAATTTTATACTAAATTAATTTCTAATTTTGCAGCAAAAACAGTGCATCTAAGAGGATTACTGAAGAGGAAGGTTACTTGTGTATGGTATCAATAGTGCATAAAACAAGAACTTGGTTCCTGTGGTATTCTTATCCCTTTTTAGCCTCATGTGCAGTGTGTGGTGTCTGTGGATGCTAGTTTGGATAGCTTGGGTGGTATGATCACTCAGTTTAAGAAAGGCATTGAGTATACTGTTGGTTTTGCCTCTCGTGCCTTACGTCAGTGCGAGGAAAATTATTCTGTCATCGAGAGGGAGTTGTTGGCATGCTGCTGAGCCGTTGAGAGGTTTAAGTGTTTTTTGTGGGATAAGACCTTTAAATTGCTTACAGGTCACAAGCCTCTCATCCCCATTCTTAATAGGAATATTGTCAAGGATCACACTCCTAGAATTGCAAGAGTAAGTTCAAAGTTATTTCAGTACAATTTTGAGGTGACACGCATATCGGGTGGAAAGAACACGAGGTCAGATTATCTTTCTAAATCACCGTTGCCACTAGATGAGCATGATTTTTCTGTTCAGGATGCGGACGAAGAATGTTTGATCGCTGTGATTGATGCTTGTTCTGTTGTTTGCTTTGCAGAACAGGAGTGGTTTAGTGCCATGGAGTCTGATTTTGTTCTTAGGAAGGTGAAGAGTCACATTGTTTCAGGTTGGCCTAAAGAAAAAAACCTGGATGGTGACTTGCAACCTTTCTTTAAGATTGCGGATGAGCTTACTTTAGAGGGGATGAGTCCCACTCCAGTGAGTGCAACAGTAGGGAAAGCGTTGGATAGCGTAGGGATAAAAATTACTATTCCAACTCCAGAGAGTGCAACAGTAGGGCAAGCGTTGTATAGTGAGAGGGTAAAAATTATTATTACCACTCCAGAGAGTAAAACAGTAGGGAAAGCATTGGATAGCGTAGGGGTAAAAATTACTATTCCCACTCCAGAGAGTGCAACAGTAGGGAAAGCATTGGATAGCGTAGGGGTAAAAATAACTATTCCCACTCCAGAGAGTGCAACAGTAGGGAAAGTGTTGGATAGCGTAGGAGTAAAAATTACTATTCCCACTCCAGTGAGTGCAACAGTAGAGAAAGCGTTGGATAGCGTAGGGATAAAAATTACTATTCCTACTCCAGAGAGTGCAACAGTAGGGAAAGTGTTGGATAGCGTAAGGATACAAATTACTATTCCCACTCCAGTGAGTGCAACAGTAGGGAAAGCGTTGGATAGCGTAGGGGTAAAAATTACTATTCCAACTCCAGTGAGTGCAACAGTAGGGAAAGTGTTGGATAGCGTAGGAGTCAAAATTACAATTCCCACTCCAGTGAGTGCAACAGTAGGGAAAGCGTTGGATAGCGTAGGGATAAAAACGTACTATTCCTACTCCAAAGAGTGCAACAGTAGGGAAAGCGTTGGATAGCGTAGAGATAAAAATTACTATTCCCACTCCAGTGAGTGCAACAGTAGGGAAAGCGTTGGATAGCGTAGGGGTAAAAATTACTATTCCAACTCCAGAGAGTGCAACAGTAGGGAAAGCGTTGGATAGCGTAGGGGTAAAAATTAATATTCCCACTCCAGTGCGTGCAACAGTAGGGAAAGCGTTGGATAGCGTAGGGGTAAATATTACTATTCCTACTCCAGAGAGTGCAACAGTAGGGAAAGCGTTGGATAGCGTAGGGGTTAAAATTACTATTCCAACTCCAAAGAGTGCAACAGTAGGGAAAACGTTGGATAGCGTAGGGGTAAAAATTACTATTCCCACTCCGGTGAGTGCAACAGCAGGGAAAGCGTTGGATAGCGTAGGGGTAAAAATTACTATTCCCACTCCAGTGAGTGCAACAGTAGGGAAAGCGTTGGATAGCGTAGGGGTAAAAATTACTATTCCCACTCCAGTGAGTACAATAGTAGGGAAAGTAAATACTTCATATATAAATATAAATAACATAAATATTAATATCAATTACAAAATAATTTTTTTATTTTTTATTTTATATAATATCTTAATTAATCAATTAAAATTACAAATAAAAATTAACTAATAATAAAAATACCTACTAATACTAATTATTTACCAATTACCAATAAATTAATTTACAATATAAAAATAAATAAAAATTAGACACAAAAACATATTTAAAAAATATAATTACTTACAATTAAATTACTTCCCAAGCTATTCCCCAATAAACCCACAACCCGCTACAGAAATTTTTTTACTAAAATTAACATATTTATCAATAAATCAATTAAAATTAATTACCAATTATATTTTAATTAATTACCAATTAATAATTCATTAACAATTAATTCTAAATAAATAACAATAAATAAAATAACATATTTAATTAATTATAATTAAATTACTTCCCACCCTATTCCCCTATCAACCCACAACCCGCTACAGAAAATCAATTACTAAAATTAACAAATGTATCAATTAATCAGTTTAAATTAATTACTAATTATATTTTACTTAATTACCAAATAATAATTATTTAACAATTAATTCTAAATAAATAACAATAAATAAAATAACATATTTAATTAATTATAATTAAATTACTTCCCACCCTATTCCCCTATAAACCCACAACCCGCTACAGAAAATCAATTACTAAAATTAACATATTTATCAATTAAAATTAATTACCAATTATATTTTAATTAATTACCAACTAATAATTAATTAACAAATAATTCTAAATAAATAACAATAAATAAAATAACATATTCAATTAATTCTAATTAAATTATTTCCCACCCTATTCCCCTATAAACCCACAACCGCTACAGAAAATAAATTACTAAAATTAACATATTTATCAATTAATCAATTAAAATTAATTACCAATTATATTTTAATTAATTACCAATTAATAATTAATTAACAATTAATTCTAAATAAATAACAATAAATAAAATAACATATTTAATTAATTATAATTCAATTACTTCCCACCCTATTCCCCTATAAACCCACAACCCGCTACAGAATTATATTACACAAAAAATAAAAATTATTATTAACTTACCTTAAATTCGATATTTTTGTGGTCTATATTATGTCTAGTCGATATTATGTCCATTCTATATTTTTGATTCGATATTATGTCCATTCTATTCAATAATAAAATGTTCTAGTCGATATTTTGGTAGTCTATATTATGTCTAGTCGATATTATGTCCATTCTATATTTTTTACTCAATATTATATCTAGTCGATATTAAAAACTCGATATTTTGACTCTATACCCAGGTAGATCAGGGCGAGCGGCTATCCTGGTGGTGCTTGACTTGTCTGTAGCATTTGATAACATCTTGCCAGTGCACATGGTCCAACACCTACAGCAGGTAGGAGTGAATGGCAAAAATCTTAATTTCCTTCATTCCTTCCTTAGAGATAGGGTGCAACTAGTCAGGTGTGATGGCTTCAAACTTAAGACTTTTTTTCTTCCCTGTGGTGTGCCACAGGGTTCATCCCTTAGCTCAACCCTTTTAAATTTGTATGTCACTCCTTATGCAGAGCACGTACGCTCCTTCGGCTTCGAAGTTCTTTCCTACGTGGATGAAACTCAAATTATTATGTCCAACTTTAATAATTTGCCTTTGGTAGCTGACGAATTCAACCAGCGCAATATGATTTCTTAAAAAAAAGGGAGGCACTAGTGTTTGTAGCGGTTGTATCTCATTACAACGCGGGCTTTTACCCCGCATGCCATTACAACACGGGGATTACAACGAAAGTCGTTACAATGACTTTCGCTGGAGGGCGCTGGATAGTGGAATAGTTTAATTTTCTATTCCAACTCCAGCCCACGTTGACAGTAGGGAAGGTGTTGGATAGAAAATTAAACTATTCCCTATCCAACAGCGCCCTCCAGCGTAAGTCGTTGTAACGACTTTCGTTGTAATCCCTGCGTTGTAATGGCAGTGCGGGGTAATCCCCGCGTTGTCATGGCTGTTCCCCATTTGGAGCACAGGACTCCATCTGGGTGGAGGCCTGGTGGTCGAAGGCTCTCAGAATCTCAGAATCATCTTTGATAAAGCTCTGAACTTCGAGTCACAGGTCAGTCACACCACCAGTACTTGCTTCTATATCATTAGGGCCCTCAAGAAATATTTTCCTTAAATTCCCTCAGATATGCGCCATTCAATGGTCATCGCTTTGATAATCTCTTGCATCCACCTCTACAATCTTATTATCAAAACCTCCTTCCTTAACAAACTTCAAATGGTTAAGAACGTGGCTGCTTGCCTCATTCTGAACATTCGATGCTCACTCAGTCAGAGAGGATCTCTACTGGGTTTCAGTCAGAAAGAGGATTACCTTTAAAATGCGTTGACTGGTATTCTTGGCGCTTCATCACAAGGATCAAAGCATCTTAATTCTTAATTCAAGTGGTGTTTGCCTCGCAGATCCATCAGATCCTAATTGTTGAATACGCTATCTATCCATATTACAGAGACATATTCTTTTTCTTTGTGTAGGGAAAATCTGAAAACATGACCTTTCTTCATAAATCTTAATCGTGGGTTTTCGGTCTCAGCAGGGACGGTCACTCTTTGGCTCAACAAATAGTCACCGTGGTTTAGTACGCTTTACAAATATGTTTTAAATGTCATTCAATTGTTAAAAGCAGTAAACAGTAAACATGACTTACCAGTAGCACCAGCAGGAATGGCTGGTGTAGAGGCGGCACTATGGCCATTGGCCAAAGGGAGGTAAGGGGGAATTGACAGCGGTGGGATATCCTGAAATGAGGAAATAAATAAAAGTGACTGAATAGTACTTTTTAGTAGGGAATATTTTAAAAAAGGGAATTTTAAAGGAAAACAAAATTTCCTTTTCTTATCCACAGTTTCCTCCAAATTATATTGCTCCTCCACTAGCTTCAT
The DNA here is from genome assembly GCF_964261635.1 of Lissotriton helveticus. Lineage (NCBI taxonomy): Eukaryota > Metazoa > Chordata > Amphibia > Caudata > Salamandridae > Lissotriton > Lissotriton helveticus. The sequence continues at coordinate 812,142,427 of NC_136070.1, forward strand.
ACAGTTTTACCATTTTGTCCAGTCCTTGGCAGTGAACTCCGCTCTATTCGTGGAGTGCAGAAAAATCTGTTTTGCATAGCACAGTGTGGAGTTTTTTCCCAATTGGCACTTGCCGCACTCCACCGCTTGCAGAACTACGTGGAGTTTTTTGGACACTTCGAGAACTCTGGGAACTCTGCCCAGGCCAAATTTTGTCTCTCTGAAAGCTACAGGCCAATCAATTCTCCTTTCGTTCACTACACTACACAGAGGTGGAGAGGAGATAAGAGGGGCGTGTGAAAGGTTTCCACCACCATAACAAAAGGGCGGGGAAAGAAACCTACTAACAGGGGGAAGCCGGCTGAGTGGGTGGATGAAAAACACAAAGAACCATGCTGGATAACAAACATTGAAGTACATAAAAGAAAGTTTAGAAAATGAAAAATTCTGAAAGTCATAATATACTGTAGGTATGAAAAGTTAAAAGTCAGAAATAGTAAACAATTACCAGCAGAAATAGCTTCTGACAAGGCATCTCCTGCAGCACCATCAACATATACCCCAGTTGTGCGAAAGCTGGCGCATCCTTCTCCCCCTCTTGAGCTGCTTAGTTCTTTTCAATTCTTCTGAGAGAAATAAATTTAAAGCAGCCATTGATTAGTTGTATTCTCTATGAGAGGGCATTTCTAAAGGCATAACATTGCGCTGTCTGACTAGCCAATGCTAATCCCACCCTCAACCTCCACCCTTCAATTAGTTATGTGTCCTAGACATTGTTTGCTTCCTACAAATGATATTGCTACCCATATTACTTCAAGCATTTTTGCTATTGACCTGCAAAATCAGTTTGTGCTGCGCCTCACATGGCTGGGGACTGTATTAGCAACATAAAAGTCACGGAGGATGCCAACACCCCTGATGCCAGAGTACTTGTGACATCCCTTTAATCAGCCCCAATCAAGCACCTGCATCACCACAGAGCAGAATACGGGTGCTATGATTCACTTGATGTTCACTTCACATCCCTTCAAGTCCTACATTCCAACATCCTCCATGTCAGGCGGACAACATGCTTCACTACTTAGTGGGCCACATGTATACAACGAAGTGTCTAATGGATTACGTGCCTACTCGGCTGAAACAAAGACTGTGGATGCAGGCACTAGCTGATGTAAAAAGTGCATTTACTTATGTGAGTGGCACACACAAAGATAACAAAATCCTCTGAAATGAGCCCTGTTTACCGCAAAATTTGAAGCAGATACATAAATAAAAGTTATTTTTGACTGACTGGATGAGTGCAGGGTTTTCTAAAGGGCACAGCTACTTCAAGGAGTGTCTCGGTGCTAAGTGAAATGTAAGAAAGACACAGAAAGTCAGAGCTAGAGGGTAAAGAGCCGAGTCTTGAGTTGTTTTGTGAAAGTCTGCTCACTTCTGATTTGGCGTAGTTTCGCAGGCAAACTGTTCCAAGCTAGGGGGCCCAGGAGGGATAAGGATCTATCTCCAGTTTTTTCTAGCATAACCCTAGGAAACTTTAGGCAGGTGGCCATGGGAAGATCATAGTAAGGGTGGTGTAACATTGAATCCTGTAAAACAAATGTTCAGGTTCAGAGTGGGTAAGAGCTCTGTGCATGAGGATTAGAGTCTTAAACAGGATCCTCTTTTGGACAGGGAGCCAGTGTAGTTTCTTCAAATGAGAAGAGTTTGATGTTCATTGGGGTGATTTAGGGACCAAGCGGGCCGCTGCAATTTGAACAGTTTGTAATTTCTTTAGCAGGTATTGTGGAAGACTGGGATAGAGGGCCTTAGCATAATCCAGTCTGATACAATCAGAGCCGTAATCCTCACAGGCAAGGAAAAGGAAGTGCATGATATTTTTTGCCATGTGCATCAGTCCAAAGCAGGTGTCAACTTCTGTATTAATTTGATTTTGCAACGTGAGTTGTTTGTCAGATTTGACTCCCATATTTTTTAGACTTTCTGTTTGGGCTTTGGGAGGGAGGCCCCATCCAGCCAGTTAGCTTGTAGTTTGAGAGTACAGTTATACCTGAAACAGAGAACCTCTGTCGTATCAATGTTGCATTTAGGCCTGGGCAGTAAACTCCACTCCACAGGCGGAGATTACATAGTTTTGCAACTCGGCACTCCGCTGGAAGCGCAGATTTTGGCAAAAACTCTGCCTATTATGCGTGGCAAAGTTTAGAAGTGAGTCGACCCCTACAATGATGTGTTATGTTTCATACAGCACACTTGAGAGAGTAGGTTGGTACACCAGGCTAAGGTCCGCCTGTCTCCCACTCAACTCCGCAGGCTGGGGAAGTTTATCCAAGAAACCAGCCAGGATTGGCTAGCGGGGTTTGGCTCCCGCATTCTGATTGGCACCCAGGTGTTTGTGACAGGAGTTTGGAAGTGCCGCCTGGTGCGTTGGGTAATGGACAGCAGAAGTAATTGAGAGCTTCAGTGGAGGGCCTGATGGGCCTGATGGGACAGCGGAGGGCATTACTGCCGACTAGTATTGAGAGAGTAGCTCCGCGGGGACTGAAGGCAGTGCTTAGGCACAGAGATAGACTGATTCACTGAGAGAGATCCTTGGATAGATTCCCACGGAGACTCTTCCGCGAGTTGAACCGATTGCCTTTAGTCATTTGGAATCTGGAGGAGAGAGCTGCCTATGATGACCCGGGCATGTCTAGTGCAGCCCCCGCACCAAGGCCTCCTTCCCCAATCAAGCTGCGACCAATCTCTTCCCGGAATCCCATCTAATCCTGTCTGCGTGAAAGAAAGCTGCAGCTGATGAAGGTACGAAGCTTCACCTCCTCTAATGCTGACTGCAGTAGTCTGGCCTTTTGTGCATTCTGGTGTTTACTTTTGACATTCAAGATGCAATCCTTACAGTGCTGACTATAAGTGATCAGCTTGAGTTGTGGCAGACATGTAACAAAAAAGGCATTTGAAGGTTATGGGGGATGGAGTTCTGTACATAAAAGCCATGGTAAGGCTTACTCTAAAGTGATCCCGTCTGCACTACGGCTTTTAGGGTTTAGTGCGAAATTAAGACCATGTAAACAAGGGTTTCTAGGCTGGGACTCAGGGAATATGTGTCGATGGCCCTCGATCAGGAGGGAGTAGCCAGAAAATGATTGTAAACAGTGTGGGCTGAATAAGCTTAAATGGCCCACCTAAGTGAGTTGCACAATGGGGGAAAGAAGGTTTTATTGTAAATTAGAACTGATAATGCAAGTACCGAGCAATTTAAGCTGCAATGTGAGCTAATGCAGGAGCAAGGGGTATGTATCTGTAAGAGTTGTATTCCAATATTTTTTAAATCAAGCATGACCAATTCAGTATTTCACTTTTCTGAGACTGTTGAGGACCATGTGCTTGCTCTGATTATCCAACTCAGTGATGCTAGTCATATATAATCATTTTCAAGAAGAGGAAATGTGGAGCAGACCCTGCTGAGACTTGTGCGAATTCTGTGTGCTCAGACTAATCTCTGCCTCAGTGCTCCCACCCAGACCAAGCTTCTGAACCCACAGTTTCAACCTGGGGGCAATCAGCAGCTATGTGCACATTGGGGGAGTAGGGGTGTGTGTCAGGGGCAGATGACACTGAGCTGGACCGAGGGGTCTGGGGCCCAAATTTGGTTCGTGGCAAGTGGACCACTCCCCAGTAGCTGCTTCCAGGCTCTATGATAGGAATGTGGAACATTCTTGGGTGATAGACTTGTTTTGGAGGATTTCACAGCCAGGGTGACTCATCGTAGGAAATCACAACTTTGAAGCTGTAAAGAGGGCAGTGTTGAGTGTTTGTTTACGGTGTGTGGAAAGTGTGCATCTGACACCACTTTGTCTCCTGGGACCATTGATGATTAAAGCCCCTCCTCCACCCAATGCCCGAGTGTCGTAGGTGGGCTTAGTGCAGCAGGTAGTAAATTGTGCTTAGACTGATGGACTTGGGAATTTAGGGGGGGTGCAGATTTTAGATATTCTAAGTGCCTCCCGGGCCCCTCCCTACCTTGTGCATCTCAGGTAGATGAGACACAGAAAAGGCAGTAATGTACTCAGAGCGGGTGCTCGGTGGCTTGACAAACATTTTGCAGACATCCAGGGTGCGAATTTCACTGATTTGACTAGAGTTTTGTAGAGTCCACTAATCACCTGTGAGGGTCTCAAGGCTCTGGGGGAGTGTGTGAGCAGCTCAGTTGGGGTCACTCGAAGAGGCAAGTTTTGAGGTCCCTCCTGAAATGGTGCAGTATTGTGCTCTCTCGGAGGTGGATGGGGAGTTCATTCCAGGTCTTGACTGCGGACAGAAGGATATTACACCTGCTGTAGTCTTGGGAAAAAATGCAACGGTGGCTAAGGCGAGGTTGGATGAGCTGAAGTTTCTCTTTGGGGAGTGGAAGGAGATTCGGTTGTTGAGGTATTGAGGTCCGATGTTGCGGAGGGCTTTGTAGGTGTGTGTGAGCAGCTTGAAGGTTATTCATCTTTCAACAGGAAGCCAGTGGAGGTTGGGTAGATGTTGGGTGATGTGTTTATGCTGTGGGATAATGAGGATAAGTCTGGCTGTGGCATCCTGGATGGTCTGGAGTCTGCGGAGGAGATTTTTGTTGATTCAGGCATAGAGGGCGTTGCCATAGTCCAGTCTGCTGGTGATGAATGCACTAGTGACGGTTTTCCTGGAGTCAGGGGGGATCCATTTGAACATCTTGTGAAGTATGTGGAGGGTGTTGAAGCATGCAGAAGATACAGTGTTGATCTAGTGATTCATGGTGAGTGATGAGTTGAGTATAATGCCAAGGTTGCGTAAATGGGCTGTTGGGCAGGGTAGATTTCCAAGGGCGTGGGACCACCAGGTGACATCCCATGCAAAGGCGGTGGAGCCGAGAATGAGGAGTTCTGTTTTCTCTGAGTTGAGCTTCAGGCAGCTGTTCCTCATCCAGGTCGTGACGGCTTTCATCCCTTCTTGGAAGTTGTGCCTGTAGTTGTTGGGTTCCTTGGTGAGGGAGACGATGAGATGGGTATTATCAGCGTAGGAGATGATGTTGAGCCTGTGGTTTTTTACAATGGTTGCGAGGTGGCCAATGTAGACATTTGAGATTGTGGGTTTGAGGGAGGATCCTTGGGGTACTCCGCATCTGATCTCTGTATGTACTGAGAGGAAGGGTGGGAGTCATATTCTCTGTGTTCTGCCGGAGAGGAAAGATCATATCCAGTCTAAGGCCTTTCCTTGGACTCCAGGGTCGTGGACCTGGTAGCTAGTGTGAGGTGGGAGACTGGGTCGAAGGCTGCTGATAGATCCCGGAGGATGAGGGCTGATGTGTGGCCTTGGTTGAGGAGGGCACAGAAGTCGTCAGTGGTGGTGAGGATTGCAGTCTCGGTGCTGTGGGTGGGGCGAAATCTGAATTGAGCGGTGTCTAGGATGTTGTTGCTTTCTATGAAGAGTTAGCTGGGTGTTGACAACCTTTTCAATGACTTTGGTCACAAAAGGAAGCAGGTGGTTGTCCAGGTGGAAGTTCACGTCTCCGAGGAGTATATAGTGTGTAGAGGCAAGGGCATAGGGTGTGATGTGGTTGGCGATGACGTTGGTGAAGGGAGTGTGGGGTCCAGGAGGTCTGTAGGCGAGTGTTTCGAAGAGCGTCATTCTGGGGTTGGGCTGGATCTGGAAGTGGATGTGTTCCATGGGGGGGCGAGGCGTCATCTGAGTTGGTGGTTGTCAATCGGAGGGAGCTTTTGTGACTGATGGCCAGGCCTCCTGCTGGGCACTTGGGGTGGTCTTTCCTCAGGATCTTGTATCCCTCGGGGATGGAGATTGCATTTCCAGGTGTGGAGCTGGTGTTGTTTCAGGTCTCTGTGAGGAAGTTGACGTGAGACGTGTGAGTGTTGAGAAGGTCCCAGATTTCTTTGGCATGTCTGTGCAGGGAGCATACGTTTTTATTTTAAAGGTTTTATGTAGCGCTGGCTTGACCCGGAGGTATCAGAGCGCTTTACATGAGCATCAGATCATAGTTACAGGTTACATCGTTAAAAAGGTTACACAGTTATTAGAGCATGGGAACATACAGCCTGATTCATCAACGGGCCGTTTTGCGAGCCCCTAATAGCGATTCATAGCGAATCGCTATTAAGGGCTCGCAAAACGATATTCATGTAGGAATTGCTAAATAAATAGCGATTCCTACACATTCCTTATTTGCGAGTAGCAAATTGCTAATCGCAAATAAGGAATAACTCCCCATTCATTCCTATGGGCCAAAAGGCCCATAGGAATGAATGGGGAGTATTCCTTATTTGCGATTAGCAATTTGCTACTCGCAAATAAGATAGCGATTTCAAGGGTGCCAGGGTTGTCCAAAGGACACCCTGTAGCACCCCTGAAATGTAATATACATTGGAGTTGCGCACACACATGTCCAAAGGACATGTGTGTGTGTAACATGCAAAAGAAAAAAATGCACTAAAGTGCTTTAATCTATTTTTTCGCTATTTACCACGAAGTCAGACTTCGTGGTAAATAGCGGCCAAATATAGCGAAATAGCAATTTAAAATTGGTTGATGAATTGCATTTAAGGAATCTCTAATAGAGATTCCTTAAATGCAATTCCTCGCACAATAGCGAATTCTGTAATAGCGATTATTGCATTTGGGATGATGAATCCCAAATGCAATAATTGCACTCGCAAAGGGCCAGATTCTCAGAATCTGGCCCTTTGCGAGCCGATTTTCGTTTCATGAATCAGGCTGATAGTTACTTGTAAGGTCAGGATAAACAATAAGCACAAATACGTAAGGGGCAAAGAAGGCAAGGGGAAAGATTTAAGGGAGGGGGGAAGGAGCTGGGGAAATAGACAGGTAATGAAGGCGGGAAAGAGGAGGGGAGGGTGAAGGACACCGCAAGGAAAGAGGTGGGGAAGGGTGACTGGGACACAAACCGGTAGAGGACTCAAAGCAAATTCCAAAGTCCAGTAAGCTGTGATCCCAGGGGAAGTGGTATCACTTCCCTATCTCTGTTGTGGGAGGCTCCCTTTACACAGTGGACTCTCTCAGAGGGGTCTCTGAGACTCCAAGGCCTACATACTGGATCCTTCCCCAAAAAGGGAAGAGGGAGTGCTTTGGCAAGGGGTGCCATACCATACCTCAGCTGTGAGTGGCTCCCTTGGCGCAGTAGACTCTCTCAGCGGGTACGCTGAGACTCCAGAGTATAAATATTGGATCTTTCCCCAACAAGAGGGGAAGGAGTACTTAGTCAAACGGCACAAAGGACAGGGGGCTCGGCAGACTAGTAGGCAAGGTGAGAGATTCTGGGGAGAGTGGATAAGAGCTAGGAGCTAGGGAGGAAGGCAAAGAGAGAAAGAGTACTAAATGGGAACACAATTAATGAATGAGTTATTATATAGCACTGGCTAGACCAGATGGAATCGGAGCGCTTTACATAATGGACAATAATGTTGCAATTTACATCAGTTAAAATTTACCTAAGTATCAAGAAAAGCATTTAAAGAACACAAGCACTCAATAAAATCCCAAGCACTGATACAAAAACACCCAAATACATGCACAGGCAAACACCAACACATGCACAGACATGCACAAGCACACACAAATGCGCTCACTCTCATACACGCACAAACACACAAGCACACATACAGAAACTATCAAAAACACAAGCACACATACAATCACATGCTCCAGTACAAAAATACCCAAGGACCAGCAGTGTGGGCAGGAGATTGAGCCTTGGGTGTTTCTCAGTGTCAAGAGCTGGTAGTTGTTGTTGCATCCGGGTTTGAGTGCGAGAAGAGTGCTGGGGTCATAGTGGCGGTGAGTCGGGGGACCAGGGTCCCTGGCACTGGCCACGGTCGGGTCGCGATCGGGTCATGGACGGGCGAAGACTGGCTTGCCTTTGGCTTGCCAGTGGAGCGTCCACCATTAGGTAGGGGTTGGGAAGGACGATCAAGCGGGAGGCGGGAGGCAGGGCCTGTTTTCATGGTGAGAAGACAGCAAGAACTATACTAAACACATTGTTTTATTGATTATCAGTAATAGGGAGCACATGAGAAAAAGTTATTGGCAGTGACACATAGGCAGGTAGCAAGAACATTTGTACAGAGTTTCACAAAACTCTTGTACGTCACTTTAGGGCTCTGAAAGAAAAGTTCTGATGCACTTCCCGAATAGGAGTTCAATGGTGTCTTGTCTTGTGCATTTAAATCCCTTCAGGCTCCTGTAAGGCATGGTTCTCATAACGCTTTGTACAAAAGTTTTGTGGCTCATGCCCGGCAGCGCCAGCCAGCGACACCATCTGAACCAGTCCCAGAACTCTGCCTGATCACAGAACTCTGCCTAATTTGGTGGAATTTTTTGGTAACTCCACAGAATTCCGCCAAGTGAAACTCTGTGAGCTCTGCCCAGGCCTAGTTGCATTTAAGCTGATTTGTATACATCTACTGGAAAACAGCTGAAAGGCAGGGTTTTATAGTATTTTGTAAATGGGGTCACCTTTTGTAAAGGGATAGAGAGGCTGTGATAATCGGCGTAAGAGATTACCTTTGCCCCAAAAGACTCAACCAGTGCCGCTAGAAGGGTCATATAGATGTTAAACAAGGTTGGACTAAGGGCCGAGCCCTGGTACACTCCCACTGAGACACTGGTCTCAGCCGATGAAAAGGAGACAACCGGACATCTTGATTAAGCCTGGGCGGAGTTTGCGATACGAGGAACTCAGCAAAGTGCAAAAAAAACTCCACCGTGCTTTCCTGAGATCCACAAGTAGCGGAATGTCTTACATAAATGCTGTTCACTGTGATTTTCAGTTGCAGGTGTTTGTTCACACTGTGCAATCATCGCAAATAGCACCATGCACAGCACAAGTGGGCGCTGCTTCCTTTCTGCCACTCGTCGAGAATATTTTTTTCTCGAGGGGCAGCTTTCTCAACGCAAGCGGTCGCAAGCATACGCAAACACTCACAATGAGAAATCTGACTGCTCGCATTGAGAAATCTCACCAAAGGTTGATATCATGTGCTTGCACTGGCCATCTTGACGTTGACGATCGCAAATGAGAAAAAATATCACCAGGAGGTGGATTTTCCTCACTTCTGCTTGCCAACTTGACCTTGACAAGGCGAGCGAGGAAAAAAACTTTTCAGAACTCCGCAAGCTCCGTGTAACTAGGAGTGCTAAATACTCTGCAAACTCCGCAAGCAGAGCTGAGTTCACTGCCCAGGCTTACTCTTAATATCTGTCCTTAAGAAAGGATTTCAGCCATTTGAATGCTGTGTCTTCAATGCCAATGTAGTGGAGATGAGCAAGCAGTCTATAGTATAGTACCGTGTCGAAAGCAGCTGACAGGTCAAGCAGTACCAAGACTGCTTTTCCACCAGCATCTAAAGTACATTTAATCACTTCAAAGACTTCCAAAAGAGCAGGTTATGTGCTTCATTTTGGTCCAAAGCCAGATTGACTGTGGTGATGGAGTCTGTTGGATTCTAAGTAGTCGGATAGCTGTTGATCAACAAACGTTTCCACAATTTAGGATGTGGCTGGCAGCAAGGAGATAGTATATAATTGCTAGGGATATTGGGGCATTTGTCATTTTTTACAGAAGAAGCAGAATCTTCATCTGTTTCCGATTAAAAAGGGCTGTCCCAGAGGACAGAGACTTGTTTAGTAGGGAGAGCAGAAACGGATTGATAGCATCCACTCATTTGAAAAACAGAAGAGGGCAGGGGGTTGAGGGGGGCTGACCTGAGATTTAAAATGGCAAGGCGTGAATCCTCAATAAAAATTTGATCAAAACAAGACAGTGTGCCAGTAGTGGTGTCCGGGGGAGAGGGCTACTGACTATAGGCCCTGTTGTGGTAAAGCAATTTTTAATTTGAACATTTTTATTCTTGGACAAGAAGGCAGCTGTTCACACCACTTAGCCAAGGGATCTTTGATGAGGTGGCATGCTGCCGGATCAAGGAATTATTTTCCGATCTTAAAAATGTAGTTGGGTTTTTGTCTGCCTTATAAAGTCTTCCCACACAACAGTTCTTTTAAGTAGAATAGATTAACCTAGCAGAGGTTTTGAGAGCAGATTTATATTTTCCTTTTTCCTCCAGGCTATAGTTAATACTCTAGGCTTTTTCTGCCTTTTTGCAAATTGTTTTGCCTGCCTGAGGGATTCATTAAACTAGGGGCAAGAGGGCTTCACCTAACCTGTTGTGTGACTCGAGAGAGAGATAGAGGGGCTAGCAGTTCTACCACCGACCAAACCCAGTTGTGGAAAACCAGGGTGTCTGACTTAAGTGACCCTCACAAAATAGGCAGAGGTTTTTTAAAGGTGTTTAATCAACTGTCTAGGGAGAGCTTGGCAAAAGGTAATTTTGTATTTAAAGTGGAGGAGGTATCCTAGCTGCATTGTGGAGTCCTATACCACCCCATGTGGATTAGGTAGTGATGAGTCCAAGGAATAGAGAGGGGGACAGACACACTTAAAGTCTTATTGTAGAAGATCAAGCCAATAATATGCCCCCCTATGTGAATAAGATTAGTGACCGATTGAGCGAGGCCAAGAGGGGTCATAATGTTCTTCAGGCTGAGCGTATCCTTGCCGTAGGGGGGTGTTTGAAAGGATATTAAAATCACCAAGTATAATACAGTGTGAGAGGTGCAGTAAAACCTGCAACATCGCTTCATTGATGGATTCAAGGAAGGGACTGACTGGACCAGGAGGCTTCTGAATCATAAGGCCTCTGAACGACTGTTGGGCATTCAATGTGAGGCAGAAACCAAGGGATTTGACCTCTAACAAGACATTGGCTGTGAGTATAGTACAGGAGTAAGTGTCCCAAAATTAATGGCAATCCCCCTGCCTTTGCCAATGATGTGGTCACGGTTCTGAATTTTGTATCCGCCAGGAATGGCAGTTTCCAGGATAGGCTTAGAGGAGGTAAACAGCCAAGTTTCAGTAAGGACATCAGGCCTCTCATCACAGAGAAGATCATAAATGCTGACTGCGTGCATTTGAAGAGATCAAGCGTGGACTAACAAGGCTTTAATAGGGAGTTTATTGTGGTTGAGGAAGGTGTTGCCACCTGCACCTTGAAGAGCAAGTGATTTAATCACCAAACTGCAAGGTGTGCAAGTTGGGGAGGTATCAGTCTCAGACTAGAGTAGTGAGTTGGAGCAGTTAATAGCTGTATTAAGAGTGACAAACTGTGCTTTTGAATACTCCAGGCAAACTCTAGGGTTTTGCTGGAGCCGGGTATAGTGGCTGGCGCTGGCTGCTTCTGGGACGCTGCCGGGCTTGCCTTTGGTACACCAGTGATGTGCCCATGGCACATGTTCACCGCAGGCTCATCTTAAGTAGCTGTGGGGAGAGCTGAGAGAGAGAAAGCAGCCCCAACCCCAACCAATCAATGGAGTGGGGAAAATGGGGTGGCACGGAAGGACAGCACTGCAGCCATTAGTGTGTAATGCGAAGAAACGCTGGAGTTGCAGGTAAAGCAAAATAAATTTCACAGCCCTCAATGTTGTTGAATAAACTGCTAAGCAGACAGCTAAAGATTATAGACTAAAAACATCCCCCAACAATGGAAATATTCAACCCTCCACCACAAGAGATTCCCCTGTGCAAATTCACCAAGTAAAACAGTTGATTTTAAAAGAATAAAGTAAAACATTTTAAAAGTAGGAAGCAGCAGGTGCCTCTGTACATTACGCTTCGCAGCCGCAACAGGCTCATTTTAAGTAGCTGTGGGAAGAGCTGAGCGGAGAGGAAGAAGCCCCAGCGAAGCACTGGAGCAGGGGAAAATGAGGAGGTGTGGTAGGACTATACTGCCACCATTAGTGTGTAATGCAAAGAAAAGCTAAACAGTTGCAGGTAAAGCAAAATAAAAGCTACAGTCCCCGATGTTGTTAAATTAACTGCTAAGCAGACAATTAAACATTTTAGACTAAAACATCCCCAACACCCGAAAGATTCAACCTTCCCCACAGGATTCCTGCTTTTTACACCAGAGGAAAGTATTTCCACAATGTGTTCACAATTTTTGTTGTAAAAGAGTGGTCAAATAAATAAATAACTTACAATTTTTACATATAGATGTATTACAGAGTGGCGTTACATAGACTTTTGCATGGGAAGTAGCGCAAAAACTATGAACAGATTTACGTAACATTTAGCAGGTTCCATTTTGTTTTCAGGTACAGTTTGACTATGTTCTGCGTTACACCTTCAGATCAAGGTAATTATTAGGTTTCTTATTTTTCCCCTACCTATTACAACTTTAGTAAAGTGGTGATAGGTATGTAAAATATGTATAAGTTTCTATATATTAAAAAGAAACACAGAGTACATCTGTACTACCTCATAAGTACTGCAGTACCAACATATAAATAAATTAAAAAGTTCATGAATTAAAAATACATTGTAATACACTATAGTTTATAAATATAGTGTACTAAATTCAAGTTTCTTTTTTTAACATATTTAAGTATGCACCAAAAATTCCACAGAGTAGCGCGTTCATATGTACAGATTACCACACTACACGCAAGTCTCCCTAGATTGCTATAAACAATATATATATATAAATACAATTCTCCACCTATTACCCCTTAAATAAAGTTTGGTAAACACAGCCATCAGCCAGTCACATACTGACTTCTCATCCCCATGGCCTGAGGTATAACACAAACTTACCACAGTATACAGAGGCACAGTATATAACTATGTTTAAAAAATATGTATATTTATCCCTCACAATGTATATTATTGCCATATAACTTTTACACCCATTCATACTACATCTGTTTCAATTAGCATATTCCACTCTACGCCTCTCCACTCTATGCCACTCCACTCTATGCCACTCCACTCTATGCTAAACCACTCTATGCCACTCCACTATTCTATTCTATGACACTCCAGTTTACATCACTTCACTGTACACCCCTCAAATGTACGCTACTCCATTGGACATAATTCACTGTATGCAGCTCCACTCTATGACACGACACTCTACACTATTCTACTCTATGTCATTCCACCCTGCTCCACTTCAGTGTACATTACTGCACTCTATGCTATTCCACCGTACACTACTCCACTCTATACCACTCCATTGTACTCCACTGCAGTATATGACACTCCACTCTACAAAAATCCCAACTATGCAATTACACTCTACAACACTACATTTTACGCCACACCACTACACGCTCTGTACTGTATGTTAGTACACTCTATGCTTCGAAGATTCTCACAGCTCCACTCTTAGACACTTTATTCTGTACTACTCCACTATACGTCACTCCCTGTACATCACTAGACTGAACACCACTAAACTCAATGTTATTTCATTTTAAACAACTTCACTGTATGCTACTCCACTCTACGACACTCCATTGTTTGCTACTCCACTCTACGATACTGCACTCTATGCTATTCCACTCTATGCCACTCCACTCTACCCACTCCAGTGTACGCTATTCTGCTGTACACCATTCCACTCTACGCCACTCCATTCTATTTCACTACCCCTGTAGCCACCCCACTAAATGTTATTCCACTGTATGCCACTCCACACTACCGCACACCACTCTTTGCCACTGCACTCTATGCCGATCTAGTATACACTATTGCGCTGTATCTCACTGACACTTTAGTCCATAGCACTTCACTGTGTGCCACTACACTGTATGCCAATCCCCCTACACTATTCTACTGTACGCAAATCCACTATACCACACTACTCTATGTTATCCCACTCTATACCACTTCAATCTATGCCACTCCCCTGTATACCAGGCTATTATATGCTATTTCATTGTACACCACTTCACTATATGTCACTCCACTTTATGCCTCTGTACTATATCCCACATCCTGTCTATTCCACATTCACTCTATGCTATTCTACTCTACACCACTCCAGTCTATGTCACTCCAGTCTACGCCACTCTAGTGTACCACATTGCACTCTACTCCATTTAACAACACTATACTGCATGAAAGTACTCTTTACAACACTATCCTCCACTGTACTGTACCACACTCCCCTTTATAACAGTACACTCAACAAAAATAAACTGTACGATTTAAAAAATATATATTTTTTAAAAACCAGTGAAAATCCATGAAAAAACTAAGGTTAAGAATAAGTTATAGTTAGGAAAACTTCAGTTCTTCTTTGTATAGAAACCCAACTCAAACTACAAAAACAATAGAAATAATAAAGTTGTAGTTATAACATAAATTAAAAATGTATGCACCACTTTCAAACTACAATGAGTCATAGTTATAACTTAAATTTATAATTTATGCACCATCTTTGAATTGTGATAATCCAGGCACCTCTGTACAGTCTCATCACATCACTCGCCACACTACATTAACTATAACTGTCTATTCCCCATGCACTCGTTAGATAGACCCTCCATTAGGATGTATGACGTTACAACGCACACTTTTACAACGCATACCTTTACAACACATTTTTTACAACGCAACATCCATTACAACGCATTCCATTACGACGCATGCCTTTACAACGGATTTTTAAAAACGACCTTTACAACGCATTCCATTACAACGCATACTACCTTTACAACGCATACCATTACAACGCATAACATTACATTGCATGTATGGTAAGTATTGGATAGTGTAGGGGTGAAAATTACTATTCTAACTCCAGGGGGGTGCAACAGTAGGGTAAGTGTTGGATAGTGTAGGGGTAAAAATTACTATTCTAACTCCAGGGGGTGCAACAGTAGGGTAAGTGTTGGATAGTGTAAGGGTACTATGCGTTGTAATGTTATGCGTGTAATGGTATGCGTTGTAATGACATGCGTTGTAGTGGTATGCGTTGTAGTGTCATGCGTTGTAATGGTTGCGTTGTAATGGATGTTGCGTTGTAAAAGTTTAGTTGTAATGGTAGTGCGTTATAAAAGTTGCGTTGTAAATGTTGTTTCCCCTCCATTATTACATAACATATAGCATTTGAACTCAGCATTCATAAGAACACTTATGACATTTAAATGACATCCTTTGTGAGAACAGAGTGCATGGTAGAGTGGCAAATTATAGTTAATGCAGTGTGACGAGTGAGGTGACCAAATCACAGAGAATGGAGTAATGTACGTCTTAAATTGCTGCTTAATTCTCTCTGTTTATCTTCAAAAGAAATGCTTAGTTAGCTGCGCACTTTTTTACCAAAGTTACCTTAGAAGCTTGTAAAATGGATATCATGGTGGTCAAGGAACAGAGCTTCAACAGTCAGAAGAAATCTCTGTTGGTGCTAGGCCATGCTCATGTGACCATTTTGTTGAAGAAATAGGCAGGGAACACGTTTCACCGTGCTTAATAACAAATAATTGAGGACAAAGTAAAAGCTACGATCGATGCTAGGATAAAATTACTGTGCTTGGGCTCTTTTTGTAAAGAATCATTATTAGAAGATTAAGGGGTCGATTAGGATCGCGGACGGACTTGCGTCCGTCCGCGACCCCAGAGCAGGAGGGAACCTCCGCATGGCATGCGGAGTTCCCTCCTGTGCAATTAGGATGTGACCGCAAGGGTTGCGGTCACATCCTCTATTTTTAACATTGCAGCGGGTGGAGCTTCAAGCTGCACCCGCCGCAATGTTAAAAATGCACGCATTGCATTTGCATGCAGTAAGAGGCAGGCACCGCGGTGCCTGCCGCTTTCTGCATGCAAATGCAGGGGGGTACCATAGGTACCCCCCATGTGCACCCCCCACCCCCCCTTCACCTAGGGGGCCCGCAACGGGCCCCCGCAGTGAAGTTCCGTATGTTTTTCCACGGCGGAAAACCCGCCGCGGAAAAGCATACTTTACAGGCCATCCTAATATGGTGGACGGTGTCTGACAGACACCATCACCATATTAGAGCTTTTCCGCCGCGGTTGTAAGCCAGCCGCGGCGGAAAAGCTGCGGACGGAAACCAGGACCCACCAGCCATCCTAATGTGGCGGTGGGTCTTTGGTCAGTCCGCTGAGGTTTTTCCGCATCCTCTGGGCCGGCGGTGCCTTCTGCCGGCCCCGAGGATGCGGAAAAACCGCGATCCTAATGACCCCCTAAATGTTGAACGGAGGACTCTTTACTATGTATGTCCCTTTATTTTGTATTAGCCGAACGGCGGTCTAGAGTTCCCCTGGATAACCTCATACTTTTTTCAGTTGTCATACATTGCAGTTGTTATTGCCTGACTGGAAGCTGCAGCAGGTTTGAATTCAGTAATACGAAATCCCAAAAGCCTCTCTTTATCTTATAGCCTCCCTACATTCATCCAGCATGTGGCCTCATCCACTCCTGAAATTAGCAGTCCAGTTCCCTACTTGACCCCAATCAAGCCTGCTAAGAAAAAGATCAATAAATGTTTCACATGTTGTAACACTGCATGCTACTTTCCTTTCTGCAAAGCAGCATCAATGTCTATGCATACAGAATACAACAGATTGAAACCTACTTCATAACTATGAACTAGCAAGTGCCGAAGATCTAATAAGACTGAAACCAGTTATTAGTTTTCCTTGCATGGGGGGGCACATGGCAGTAAGGGGTGTACTGTTTCTATGAGCAGTAGGGTCCTTACCGATTTGAATACTACAGACCTCTGTCTCATAGTTATTTTTGCATTTGTCACTCTGAATGGGATGGGTATGCTCAGACGTGAGTCCCGTGCTCTCCATGCCACTGGAATCAAGCTATCCTGGCTGAAGAGGGGTGAAACCCCGAAACCGGTCCTAGGATGCTTGTTTTCCAGTCCAGGAAGGACCTGGCTTTTGCAGATCGGGCTACACTGTTCCCATGAGGCACAGGGTCAAGACTGATTTGCATATGGCTGGGTTCAAACTGGAATGGCTTGGTGAGCAAAAAACCAATGGAATTAGGCCCAGATACTGGGGTGAATGTATGACATTGTTCTGCATTCTGTCCATCAATAGTTCTTTTTGCAGAGTGGCACAGTGGGCAAGGATCAATTGGTTAGAGCGCTTCTCAGAGCAATTGTCAGTGGTTAGACTATTTGAAAGCATTCCTCTTATCATCTTTTTGTTTGTTGATACTCTATCAATCCAGACATAGTTGTTAATTCTTGCTCCATCGCTTTCTGCACAATGCATGATGGGAAGAGTTGAAAGATAAGTGTGGTAGGTGTTTTGGGACATGGATGTTGAGATCACCTATGCTATCACTCCTTGCGCATTGCATGGTGGAATAAGTTGATAGGTCACTATGCTTTGATCCCTGGAGGCCTTACATATCAAGGAATGTGGCTGATTGCCCTTCTGAATCAGAGGATATGTGGGATATCACTTTAGGGCTTCGCCTTCTGGTAAACAATCCATGGGACGCATAAATTCAGTCCAGGACACATGTGATATCAATTCTGGGGTACCACTTTCCAGGTGAGGAACAATGGTGTGGTACCTGCCAGATTATGCAAGCCATTCGCCTTTTTTTACGTTTAATGTAAAGTATCCCTTTGTACTACTTAGAACATGTTTAAAGCGGTGGTTGGAGATAATTGATCTTAATATGCAATCTGCACACTTAATTCATTAAATTTGTTATGATTTATCAGCACAGTGCATCATACCATGTCTATATTCTAGAACTGGTTTAATTTCTCTATTTCTATTGTTTTGCTTTATAGTCTGGAAAACATCATTGAGATGCAGGAGGGAAACAAAACCAGCATAAAAGAATTCATTTTGTTGGGCTTCCCCTTCGCTAGAGAACTGGAGATATTTCTGTTTATGATCTTCCTTTTTGCTTACACGTTGACAATTGTGGAAAATGTTCTCATCATAACTATGATCAGAGTGGATATAAACCTCCGTAAGCCAATGTACTACTTCCTGAGCCACCTTGCCTTTCTGGAGATGTGGTACATCAGTGTCACTGTACCTAAGCTGCTTGCCATGCTCCTTGTGGAGAACAAGAGAATTTCCATCATGGGGTGCATGACCCAGCTCTATTTCTTTATTGCACTGGTTTGTACTGAATGTGTCCTCCTGGCATCCATGGCTTTGGACCGATTTGTAGCCATTTGTAAGCCTCTCCATTACAACACCATCATGAGTGAGAGACTCTGCCTGCAGCTGGCAGCTGGATCCTGGATAAGTGGCTTTTTGATCTCTGCGGTGAAGGTCTACTACATTGCTAGACTGACCTTTTGCCGCTCCAATGTCATCAACCATTTTTTCTGTGATATCTCCCCTTTGTTGAACCTGTCTTGCACTGATATGTCACTGGCTGAACTGGTTGATTTCATCCTTGCACTTTTTATTCTGTTAGTTCCACTGTTTGTCACCATTGTGTCTTATGCTTGCATTTTGGTTACTATACTGCGAATGCCTACTGCCAGTGGGCGCCACAAAGCCTTCTCAACCTGTGCCTCTCACCTCACAGTTGTTGTAATATTTTATGGAACCACGATATTTATATATGCCCGACCACGGAGAATAGACTCCTTCAACTCCAACAAGCTGGTGTCTATGGTATACACTGTACTCACACCTCTGCTGAACCCACTAATCTACACTTTAAGGAACAAGGAAGTAAAAGCGGCCCTAATGAGACTTTTATCCCATAAACAGCTATTCCCAAAGACTGCATAACCAACTGGGTGTTTGACATTTCACCTGCATCTAGTTCGGTTGTACGGCATTACAACGCGGGCTTTTACGCCGCATGCCATTACAACGCAGTTTTTACAACGCAAGTCGTTACAACGACTTGCGTTGGGGGGCGCTGGATAGTGGAATAGTTTAATTTTCTATTCCAACAACCCACGTTGACAGTAGGAAAGGTGTTGGATAGAAAATTAAACATTTCCCTATCCGACAGCGCCCTCCAGCGCAAGTTGTTGTAACGACTTGCGTTGTAATAGCAGCGTTGTAATAGCAGTGCGGGGTAATGCCCGCGTTGTTATGGATGTTTCCCTCTAGCTCCAGAGGTTTTCTCATTATCCTTATTTTTCGACATCTTAGATCAAAAACTTCATTTTGTAGAAAAGAAGCAATTTCCCAAAATACAATATGGCTTTCAAAACGTATAGGTACTGCAACTCCTGATCTGTTTTATATTCTGCAAAATGATTTTGGTTTGGGCATCCACTTTTCAAACTCATTTGGCTCAATTGTATGGCTCTAACTCTTTCTGGATATATGCATTCACAGTTTAATCATGGCACAAAGCGAATTAGTAGTACTTGAGTTAATTCACAATGCAAACTACATGAGCTGAGAGATTTTAGTAATGGGGGACTCTACAGGCTAATGGTTGGTGGGTTGTATGACATAATAGTGAGAACAAAATATTTCAATCCATACATATGGTAAAAAAAGTACTGGAACCAAAGTACAGTATTCGCATGCTACAAAACTACAAAAAGGTTGAGACAAAAATATCTTGGACCAGAATATAATCAGAAACTGGTAAGTATATTAATGTTACTTTATAAAGCAACAATCACTTTGTATTTAGATATCAATGTTTAGACTAATAGCAAAATTAAATAAATATACTAGTTAAAAATGAATAGAAACTAAAATAAAAAATACAACTATACACTTTAAAAATGAAAACATAATGTGATCAATTAATAAAAAACATATAATGCAATTATTATTAATAACAATACCAATATATATACATACATATATATGATAGACATAAATATTAACAAAATAATTGTTTCTTTAAAAAGCAATACAGAATAATGTCAACAGAAAATATAAACTTGCAAATCATTTAAGTGCTTTCAGTTAATCATTTAAATGTAAAATTAATTCTTTCTTGTGTGATAGTTCAAATACTGTGACTTGGGTTTTCCAGGTACCCCAAATAGGACTATGCCACTGAAAGTGATCCCCTGATTTGTTGACGTATGTTTCATTTGTACAGAACATGCTTATATGAAAAAGTATGTGTCCCTCAAGATGCACAAGTCTACTGCTTTTTGCATATACAATGTTTTTCCTATTTGTTATCCGTAGCGGTGTCACTGTATTTTTGATACAAAATTTCACATGTGGGAAGACAGGAGGAGGCTGCACATAAAATCCTTGCATAACACTGCAGACATTCACACATCAGACACCAAAAGGCTGCTCCTGTTTACAGTACAGATTAGTTCTAAAGAGGAAACATCTGGAACAACAAGGCCGAAGCCAAGAATTCTGGAAACCTGCAAGCGTAACCACGCTTGCCCAAACAGCGACTTTGCCTTAACCACGCACATGCAAGGTTAAGGCAAATGCGCTCTAGTGTTCGGAATGGGTGGGGAAAGAGTAGCGTTGGGAAGCAGACACAGACTTGTAAGTGGGGCTGGGGCTGGGTCTGGGGGGTTGTGGTAGTTTTCAGGGGTGGTGGGGGTTCGAGATAGTTTTATGGGGTGGTGGAACTTCAGGGTATTATTAAGGGAGATTCAGGTTAGTTTTATGGGGTGGTGGGGGTTCGGGATAGTTTTAATGGATGGTGGGGATTCAGGGTAGTTTTCAGGGAGATTCAGGTTAGTTTTATGGGGTGGTGGGGGTTCGGGATAGTTTTAATGGATGGTGGGGATTCAGGGTAGTTTTCGGAGGTGGAGGGGATTCAGGGTACTTTTCAGGGGTGGTGGATGCTCGGGGTAGTGTTCAGGGGCGGAGGTGGTTTGGGGTCGTTTTAAAGCGGTGGTAAGGGTTTGGGTTCGTTTTCAGGGGTGTGGGGTCCGGGGTAGTTTTCAGGGTGGGGGATCAGGATAGTTTTTAGGGGTGGCGTTAGGGTTGTTTTTAGGGCTGGAGGTTCAGTGTAGTTCTAAGGGGTGGTGGGAGCTCAGGGTAGTTTTCAGGGCTGGGTGGGGTTCGAGGTACTTTTCAGGGTTAGGGGGGTTCCGGTTAGTTTTTAGGGGTGGGGTTTGAGATAGTTTTCAGGGGGCGTTGGGGTATTTTTAAGGGGTTGTTTTCAGGGCTCAGGGTGGGGGAAGGGGTAGTTTTTAGGCATCAGGGGAGAGCAGGTTGTTTTTAGGGCCCAGGGGTAGGCAGTAGTAACCTTAGCCATGCATACCCCTTTACTATGCATGCCATCAACACAAAACATTATGGTAAAGGCATGCGCTATAAAGCAATGCGTGGTTAAGACACGGTCATTATACAGACCATGTTGTTTAGGTATGTGGGGTTGAGGAACTTGTTGTTGCGTCATCCAACCATTGTAAAGGGATAAGGAATGATGCTATTTCCAAAGAAAGGAACACCAGTAAAAATCATGGGGTACAAGGTAGGTTTAAAATGACCTAACAGGATGTGAAATGGAGGGGGGATTTGAATAGATTATAAAATAACAGATGGACATTTGTGGAGCAAAGATCTTTTAGAAGTTTGTTCTTCAGACAGGTTTCATTAACGGATGAAAGCAAGCACCAAATCTGGATGTTTGTAAACTTCATGGCTCCATGAAAGGTTGAAGAGTAGGATTCCACTTTGGTGGTATAAAGGGCAAATAATTCTGGAGTGAGCCATATGAAGCTGTAAATGAAATGTGAAAAAGACAAACAGTATTCTATTGGAACCTTTCCCTCATTGAAGAAAGTATGGACCTTAAGACCATCTTATTTTTCTGGCTGCTTGCCTCAGTCTGAATGAACTGTAAAGCATTACAGGAACCCAAGTCAACAGTTGCTGTAGAGAAGATATTGACAGTTTAGCAAATGTGAGGAATGGAAGGTTTTTCTCCACTGTTTAAGTTTTGCAAAGACACTTGAGGCAATCTTCAAAAGCTATGTAATTTAAAGTAAAATGTTCACCAAATGTGTCTTCAGGGTTTTTGAGATGTGGAGGTTGTTTAATTTGTAACCTATGCATGTGTCTCAGAATGAAGGGCAGTGAGGGACTTGGAATCCCTTTTCTATTTTTACAGAGAAATGTAATTTGACTGAGTCTCCCTACTGGATCGTTTATTATGCGGGAGAATACACAAGAGGGGTTTGGGTCTTCTTGAACCCTTGCTTTGTTGGAGTATCATTCACATTTGAATTAGACCATAGGAACATATATATGGACTGGAGCAACAGGACTGTCCTCTACAGCCATTGCTTCATTCGAAAATGTCGCTCATGCTTTGGATTAGTGATAAGACAGGCATTCCGTGATTGAAGTGACAGTCACCATGAGCAATATCACTCTGTCTCTACATTTCAGCTGCACTGGGAAGGGACAAGCATCAGGAGGCTATGAAGTTCATCTCCAGTCATCTTCTTGGTACGTCATACTAGGTCCCCCTAGGGAGGAGATGTGCACACGTTGTGAGGCCAGATATAGCAGTAAGGCCAGAGGCTGCCAGGGTAGTTGAAAGCACAGTCTCTTGGTGCTCACAGAACAGGTACCATGTAATAAAAAAATGTACCTTTGTAGATCTTGGTAGGCTGGGTGCGATGGGCATAGGCAGGTGCCCAGAGTCAAGCGATGTCAGTCCCTCTGTAAAAGGTCACATGTGTACTGACAGGTGTCTCTGAGTACTGCTGAGTAAAACCTTGAAGGAGAGGTATCACAAAGCTCCTAGCACAATAGGAAAGAGTAATGCAATAGAATGACTAATTGATTAAGATATTTGTAAGCGCTGGGAACTTGATGGTCTCCTGGCACATGTCCTTTGCTGTCTTAGAAAAGTAGATGTCGAGAGCTATTCTGAATTCATTTCATTTTATTTAACAAATACGTTATTCAGTGTTTTTGTAACCTTAAAAGCACATGAAATATAAACAGATATGCGTGCAGTAAATACTTTAAAATTCAATAAAGACATTCTTTTTTTTTAACAAACAGCCCTTTACAGATTCAGATCTATAATCAAATGTATAAGAATATAAATAGGATATAATATAAACATGAGTAACTAGTCCCAAGCTAAAAAAAGGGGCCAACCTAGATAAAGTGCCTAATGTTATATTGTCAGATATCTAATAAAGATCAGAGCATCAGTCAGTGCAGATTTTAAATATAAAAACTCAAGTCATCACTTTAGCTCTGCTACACCAACCCCAGTAAAGGAAATTTGAGACTGCACAAACAATAGACTGTTCAGATTCCGTGCACATCAGTCATATGGTATACTGATATTGTCTGCAGCGCCGTTGTTTACTAATGGGAGTGATCCAGGATTTTCTAGGGCATTTGTAAGAGGGGCAAAAGAAAATAAAATGTGCCTGGGATTCCTCATCATGCTGACAGGTTGGGCATATAGTACTCAAGACGCAGCTGGGGTTCCATTTCTGTAATAGCAACAGTAAAGGTAAGGTGCCATATCAGAATTTGAGGTATGTACTCCTGTCAGCTGACGGGGTAATATCATCTAAAAAGAGCCCAGAACCCATCTCGAGCTTGAAATCAAAATATTTGTCAGCAAGAGACCCCTATGGAACATTCATAATTTCATCAACGTACATGCACTCCCAGAAAGCTTTATTGAGAGACGCTCAGATAATTGATTCGTAGTAGTAGGGCAGGCAAAAATTCACCTATGCCAAGTCTGGATAGAAGATTTTTGATCTTAAATAACCCTTTAATTTTGTGAAAGGTGCCATAAGCAAAAACATCCTGAAAACAACTATAATAATCCTCAAAGGCAGGTGAATATTTAACCCTTTGACAAAATAGGAGTGGTCTTTGTAAGTCAGATGGTCTCATCCCAGATCCTGTCTAAGAAGGATCAATGGGGTATATTTTGGTAGATTAGTTTAGGCTCTTATAAATGTGTTCTCAGCCACCCCCAGTGGGTCAAATTAGAATTGTCCATTTATTTAGCCCCATACAACACGCTATCCTCAGCCTTGGCTCTGTACACCTTCAATGCAACAAGATATCAATCTGGCAGTCTTAAAATAGCAGCAGAATGCTTTATTAGATCCAGACTGCTTCTTTCAGCCTGAGGTGCCCATGTCATTGATAGATTTATTAGGATCCCCAAATAAATAAACTTGCAGACCCTATCTAGTGGTCTATCTGTCAGAGTTATCGAGCCCCTGAAAGACTTGTGTGGACTAATGGCCATGAATTTTGTCTTTGAGTGATTGATAACCAGCCCTCGCTCACTACAGAAGTCTGCAAACTTATCCACTAGACACTGAAGGCCACTCAGGGTCTTAGATATTAAAAGGGTGTCATCAGTAAATAGTAAAAGGTCGATCTTATGGTCAGCTAGGTGGGGACGTCATTTTAGACAACCTCCTGCACCATGTCATTTAAATATATAGAAAATTCATTAAGAGAGGAGATTTACTTTCTTGATGTCCACCTGAGAGGTGCTCAGAAGAATGAGCTTTGCTCTTTAAGGCTGGATTTAGAGTTTAATTAAACAAAAAAGAGGGGGGACCAAGGAGCTAATAAAGGTCCAGTGTCCATGCTCCTAATACAAGTCTGATAACAAAAAAGAGGACAAAGTTCCTATACAAGGGTAGATTCAGAGTGTCTTGTGACAAATACAACATTAGGAGATAGCTATGGCATCTTGAAACACCATTTGAGCATATAAACCCTTTCTTTTCATGCAATTACCGATACATCACCAAAGTTACCTTTTAATAGTAGGTGCGTGCATTACGTGGATAAGTAATTATATGCCCAGATTAGCGCTATTTCAAGTACATATCTATAGAGTATAAAAAACAATATACTCTTAATTATTCATATTCGTTCTTCTTTTAGATATCCTGACACGGATAAAGTCCCACTCAATTCCGGCCCTCGATTGGTGCCTACTTTTTGATATTCAGGTATTTATACCATCCTTGTGAGCTCTTATTCTTCACTACAATATGTTATCTTCAGTTACAATCAGTGTCCTCCTCCTTTTGTTATAAATTGTAGGTTTTCATCGTTAAATCCTCTCAATTTTCGTCGTGCATGTGGTGCCTCTCATCTCTAAGTGAAACATATCAGGAATATTGTTAGAAGACCTTCCGTATCCGTGAGGTACATATTTCCTTATTTTTTGTAGATTTGAGCATATTGTTTAATAAACAATCTGACTACTACACCATCTTATGTAGTTTTCACTATAAATTATTTTTATTGCATCAATAGGAACTGTGTCTTCATTAATATATATCATCGATACTTCTGTGTTTCAAAACACACTGTTTACTTTTGGGTAAGTGCGGTTTAATAAATCTATAGTACTTGTTAGTCTTAATTGGGTTATGAGTCACATCTATAGTCACTCGGGATCCTTTTGATTCTCTTCTAATTTTCTTTTTCTTGGTATATACTACATCACATGACCGTTTGGCTTTCTGGTATCCTTTCAGTCTCTTTTTGCTTCTTCTTTATGTGTGCACTCAACTCACGAATTCAATTCAGTTAATAACATTGAAGGTTGTTTTAAGTCTGTCTTTATATATATGAAACTTGTATGTTCATGAGGCGGGTACATATAGCCTGCTATTACATTTAGATAATCTCGCTTGTTTTCCATTATACGTTTTTGGTTCGATTTTCTTAAATAGATATATTCGTTGCCGAAGATTGGCTGTTTCCAAAGTTATTGTCTATTTTTGTGTCCTTTTTGTAAGTATTACATTTCCATCATTTTATTACTTTCATTATTTGTTCGATTAAATGGAGTTTGTTCTGGAGCACCATACAAAATTCATGTGTTTCCATTCATTTATGTCAGGTTTTCATGAATCTTCTTTCAATCATTTGGGTTAATAGGTATCTATAGGTCGTATGTAACGTCTTGCTTTAGTAATGATGATTTTTTATAAAATTCTTGAAGTGAAGCAAATGAGATTTTCCCTTTCCTTCATGATATGTCAATTAAATGAAGCTTATACCTAGTATATATATGTGTATAAATTAGTGTAGATATATTCTTGTTAAATAAGTGGCTTTGTAAATATTACATGTACAGTTTTGTAAATATGTACCTGTATTTTTTAACTGTCCTTTGAGTGATATCAGAAAAATGTACTGTTTATATCAATCTTTGTAACTCTCAAAATGCCCACTGTATAATTTTGACTAATCGTTTATTTTTAATTATAGTATAAGACGGTCACCTGATGAAGGCTTACAAGCCGAAACGCGTGTAGTGCCCTTATCTACCACTTTGCCTCCATCTTCGTTCATGTGTCCATTCACCTTTTTGTCTCTACTGCCTTCTATGTCTCATGCAATGTAGATGTCTTACTATGTGGTTTTAATGAAGATTAATGAAGATTAATGGTGTCGTTCTGTAAATAATGAATCAGATCTTGTAAACACAATAATATGAAATATAAGCAACAATTGCAAAATAATTTTTTGATCAATAAATAAAAACGCAATAACTATCTTGGATCTCATCTAATGATTAGTCTTTTACATGTGGGTCATAAAGTGGTTCTTTAGTTAATTGACATTAGTGTGCTATAACTTGTCTATAGCCCTTTACCTAAGTTAGTTTATTTCCCTATGTATAGCAAATTTATTATTATATAGGGGTCCCCTACTTCTAAAACAAATGAAATGGCTCGTAAATACAGAAGAGAAAAGGCTGAAAGCATTTCATGTCAGATTACATAAAACTGTTTGTATGTGGGCAAGGTCAAATATAGTCTCTGGAAGTATTCAAAGAATTCTTGTTCTCTATGAATAGTTCTAATTTAAGCAGATTACGTTGTGCCAAAAAGGAAAAATACAAATTTGGAAAAAAAAAGTAATTATAGGAAAAATTTCTTTGCTTTGTAAAAATGAAGGTCAAATTCAACGTCTCTCAGAACACTGTGTGCCAAAATCAAAAGTCAGTGTTTGCGCTTGGAGAAAACATGAAATCTTTTATGTCTGTAAAAAAAGTCGTCTATCATTGTAGGTGATAGTTGGATTACCTCGTTTAGAAGATTAACTGCACATAGATGTGAAGCATTGCCTTCAGCATTTGTCGCATCAGGAATGTTCGTATCAGATGTTACCTGTGTGCCTGTAGTTTCCTCTCGTACCTCAGCATCAGCATGTTGCGTCTGTGAAATCTCAATGAATGCCGTCATCAGAATTGGTAACCATCTGGGGACAAAACTGCGCATGGGCCGTCAACACTGCACATGGGCCGTTACCGGGTCCAGCAAAGTATCAACATCCATTGGCATGAATGATGGAAGTGTCAGACAGATGTCTAGCACGCATTCTGCTCCGCATAGCAGGCAGCGTAGAACAGGTAAGATGCAATCTTGCCAGATTGGTCTGAATGACAGAAACCATGTGGTATTTAATTCTCGTAGACAAGTTAATCCCAAAATTTGGACGATGCGCTCACGACACTTCATCTCCAATAGAGCTCTCTCTATGGTGCTTGGAGTGGCGCTGGTGATTTGGCATGCCATATCGTAGCAGATGGAGCAAACATAGTATCCCTGCAACAAGTCCCAAAAGGAGGAGCAGTCCGCCAAAAATAGAGTGCACAAAGTTTGGACATATTCCTAGGACTGCTTGAAAAGGTGCTAACATTCCAGAAAATACGGTCTTAAATATACTTACAATACCGCTCGTATCAGACATGTTTAAGATACGACAACATTTCTGAGAAATGTATTGGGCAGTTTGTAGTTAAAAGGGCATGTATCTCGGCAGAAGTCCTTGCGACTTGTAGATCATAGGTCTCTTTGGCCGAGGTCAGTGGCACAGTTTTTTGCAAAAGAATGGCTTTCATTCTGCTTAGAGTATCAATTCGTATAGAAGAGATGTTCAGTGAAGGCCAAAGTGGTGACTCCCTGACTAACTTGTTTTTTGGAAACAATACTTGCATACAACAAGTGACCCTGGATGACACAGTTACTAGATATAGTATGTCTGGCAACATGCCCCAGCAGCTGTGATCGTCCAACATGAGGTAACTTCCATTTGAAAGGTGTCCAAAAATTGGATCAATCACCGCAGCTGGTGAACCTTGCAGGTGGCAGTATAAATTGTTAGAGGAACTATCGCAGGCCCGTGTAAGTTTATACCCTGACAAAGGAGAGAACCACTTAGTGCGTTCTCACAGTTTGAACCGCTAAGAAACACTTCACGTCCCCCACTCCAACATCTGTGTGTGTATGGTAATTCCCGGGATGTCTTGATGTATTCTTTACCCAACCTTTCATATGTGCCTGCTGGTATGTGTTTTAGGCAATACTGAAAATCGAAAATTGTAACAGGCAGAGTGATTGTTTCATGCATAATCCATTCTGTAGCTGGTTTCTCTGCTACAGTAAATGGCAATATTTCCAGTTTTTCAATGCTCAGCACTCTATAGTCTGCTCCCCTTTGTGCCAGTTTGATCTGTTTATCAGTGAGATTGAATTCTGAAAACAGTGACGTAGTATTTATTAAACGGCAAGTAACAGCCTGAACAAAGGTTGTGCATCGTCCAGCCTAGTAGCATGATAGAACGTAGTTGCGACTGACCATGTTGCAGCATGACCAAGTCCTGTTCCATGATGTCTATCGCAGAAGACACTATGCTGTCCAATGAATATATCCTGGACGAGAGAGTCGTTAACCCATTGTCAACCACAGAGAGAGTTTTCTCTAAATTAATATGATCAATTTCTTGTATTCGTTGCAGTCTCTGCTTGCGTAATCTTCCATGCTTCATTATAAGCAGCATAAATACCGGCATATATAAAACGTTTTTGACGCGGTTTTCTTGGTCCTAGCAAGAATTCCCTAAGATCTGTGCCATCTTTAAGTAAAGATAAGTGTTGCTTTACATCCTTAAGTGTAGATCTTTGATGCATATCAAGGCAGAGATTCCCTACACTGTATGTTGTTACTATTCCAGGATGCTGTCTTTGAACATGTCTCCTGTCTGGCCTATTGAATGTGAAACCCTGTGTCTTGTTCAGGAAACAATCTTGACAGTTGTTTGTGTCTGTGGGCCAGATCAACCATTCATTCCAATCTGGATCTGTTCTGTTGTGATGCAAAATAGTATGCACGTCGACCTCCCCCTCTGAAGTGTTATCACTATCAGGTGTAGGTGTAGGTATGGGCTGTTTATTCATGTCTTTGATCTTGGCTAACCCAAGGCAAGACATACGTTGGACAGTGTCATTCAAAAACATAATTTGCTCAGGGATGATGCCGTCTCCAAATAAAGCTTCTACCCTTGTACTTGCCAATCTTTTGTATCCTAGACCGTTTTTGTCTCAATGTTGTCTTTCCAAAAGTCGAAACCTAGTTTAGACAGTTGGGCATAAAAGGCTGCAGAATAAATCTGTTTTGTATTGGCCAACATACTTTTCAGTCCTGTTTTGTTAACATTTCTAAAGTAAAATGATTCTGCATTTGATACATAGAATCCTGAAAAGTATGGAAATTTCATAGCAAATGTTCTAGAGCTACGCTTTGGTGGTGTAGGATAATGTTCCCATTGGTTGTACATTATTACATTTCTAGGATTTGCAGATTTGTGCAAGAAATGATTACCATAATGATTATAACAATACATTTGTTCATAGTGTGATGAACCGTCTAAATATTCATGATTTGTGAATACTTCAGACATTTCTAAGTCTGACATCATGTCCATGCACCACTGAGTACCCCTGGGCATAATGGATGAGAGCAAGGCAGACTGGGTGCAGGCCTATGGCAAAAAGCACACTACCTGGCTTCAAAATGGACCCTTGACCCCCACCCACATGGCCAGGCCCTGCCTGGACCAGGCCTCAAAATGGCTCCCACCCACATGGCCAGGCCCCAGCAACACCCCAAAAAGCAAAAAACACACACAAATCACCACAATCCAATGCCATCCATGCCCTAAATGATGTTTAAACTCAAGACACCCCACAGAAAGACTTGGTCCATGCACCACTGACTACCCCTGGGCCTACTGGCTAGTGTGGCTGTACAAGCACCCCAAAATAAAAAAAAAATCCACATATAACAATGAGCTATTCAATTCCATGACCTAAATTATATTTAAGTTCAATAAAACTCACAGAAACAGTTGTATCATGCACCCATGACTAACCCTGGGCCTACTGGATACTGTGCCTACCCACAATACATTTTTTTACAATTTTAAACATTGTAGTTGCAGCAACTGCAATGCCCCAAACAAACAACACCAACTTACTTGTAAAATCTCAAATCCAACAGTAATCCAAAAGTGATCCAAACAAAAAGTCCTCAAATACAAATATCCAGCAGCAGCCACAAAAAGTAATCGTTCCATCTCCAGATCCAAATGAAAAGTGACCACGACATAGACAAAGCACTGGGAGGAGCCTGCTGGACAGGAACAGGAAGTTGTAGACTCTGGGGCACTCCCACCCACCCAAAAATGGACTCCTTGCACAAAAAAGTGCAGCCAAATTTCAATCTGAGTTATTCTGATCCAAATCATCATTTTCAGAAGGTTTATGCTGCCTGCGGTAGATTTCTTGTGCAGAATTGCAATTTTTGCAAGTTCGGGAAAGTGAGCTGTTCAAATCTCCCGCCGGAAGTCAGCTGCGCGCCGCATCTACGTGTTCGCAATTGTTTACTCCCGCAATGCATGATCGCGGCCCTTATGACGCGTAGTCGCGTTCTCAAACTCTCGCAGTGCAAGATGGCAGGCCACTATGACGTATTCGCGGTCGAAAAGTCTCGCGCGATCACGCAGCCAGATCCAAAATGGCGCATCGCATGCAAACGGGGAGGAAAAACAACTCGGCAAACTCAGAATCACGGTAAGTCAACACCGCGCGTGCGAGATGGTATTTTTTAAGCGCGACCAAGCAAAAAAATCCGCCAGCTTGTGAATTGCACATTTTTTGACAATTTCTCGTGATTCGCGGACCACGAAATTGCCAAAAATTCGCAAAATCCACGAGCGGAACGGATTTTCAGCCCATACTTACACGGGAGAAACAGCTTGGAAAGTGAATGCAGGCAGGTCCTCCGGGGTTTTTGAGGTTGCCGGCCGCTGGACATGCTGGGTTTTCGCAGGAGCCGGTTCGAGGGGAAACAGGCCTGTAGGGCTGGGGCCAAGTCAGTGGGCGTTGTCCTCTTGTTAGCACTGCACGGCTTCTCATCCTTCTTCTTTACTTGTGGTTGCTGGATCTAAGGAAGGAAGGTTCGGGGGCCAACTAATGACTACATTAAGGGCGTTGACAGGTAGGTAAAGGGCAGGGACCAATGGGTCCCTTCCCTGGGGTGGGTACACCCCCTATTCTGCCACTCTCCAGTGGGAGGGGGGCAGGAGACTATCCCTAGTTGGCTGGGTCCCCCATCCTCAAGATGGCGGGGACTCGAGATTGTGCTACACCTTGCCTCCGCCACCTTAGGGGTGGAGTTGGCAGAGGTGGGCACACCTCTTTTCCTCATTTTATTTTCCTGTTGGTTCTCCTGCCCAAAGTGGGGAGTAGAACCAGTGGGGACCAGTTGCTGAGTACAGCAAGTGGTCTGGAGAGGCTCACAAAGGCAGTATGCCTTTGAAGCTTCTCCTTCGTGAACCCTGCCCATCCTGGGGGAGGAGGCTTGGCACCTCGTCCCAGGATGTACATTGTTTCAGGCCCCTGAGACCAGCAAGCTCTCGACCCAGGGATCCAGAAACATGTCAGATGGTGGCAGCCTAGGCAGCCACCCAGTCAGGTCACTAGGAGTTGGTCGAATTTCAGGGGGCATCTCTAAGATGCCCTCTGTTGTGCATTTTACATTAAATCCCACACTGGCATCAGTGTGGGTTTAATGTGCTGAGAAGTTTGTTACCAAACTTCCCAGTCTTCAGTGTAGCCATTATGGTGCTGTGGAGTTTGTAATGCCAAACTCCCAGCACCATATACTCTTAATGGCAGCACTGCACGTACAGTGCCCAGGAATGGACCTGGGTACTGTAGGGGTACAGGGCTCATGCACCTGTACCCTCACCACTGGCATAGGGAACCCAGCTAGAGGGGTGACTGATGTATGCCAGGGCAGTGTTTTATGGGCATGGCACACAGGGATGTGTGCCATGTTGACTCTTTACTTTGTTTTGCGCAAGACATGTTGCCTGCCAAGGCAGTGTGTGAGTGTCAGGGTACAGGGCTCTAAGGGTGGCACAATAAGTGCTGCAGCCCTTAGAGGTATTCCCTGATCACAGTGCCCTGGGTACATGTGTTACCACTTACCAGGGGCTGACCTGTGGCCAGAGATGCCAATAGGGTTCGTTTTTGGGGGTAGAACACAGGCCCTGGGAACCTGATTGGCAGGGACCCAGGGCACACCAAGGAAAAGTGCATCAGTAGTCTGGCAAAAAGTGTGGGGGTTACTTCAACAGAAACCCACTTTCCTCCAAACCTCCAAACCTGAGTTGGCAGTATTGAGTGATATTAGATAGAAACTTACCTTTTTCTGTTTTCCACTTCTGTTTCCATTATGAATCCGACTATCCAAGTCCTTCCTTTGGTGCTGCTACTTGACCTTGGTAGAATATTAAGTCTGTTGTTGCTGGAATTGAAGGTCAACTTCTTTTTTAGTTATTTATTAGCTGTGGACTTGTGTGTTTCTAAATTTCTCTTACACACAATTTATTTTATGTGTAATGCATGTGTGTTTATTTTTTCGCTTATTAAGTTAAGGTGGGTAGGCTTATCCAAATTCCTCAGTAAATAAGATGGTCTTCAATTTCCTCCTGAAAGGAAGTAGCATAGCTTCCCCAAGTAAGCTTTCTGTTAGCTCATTCCTGAGCTGGGGGATCACCACAGAGAAAGTCAGCCTCCCCCAGTAGCTCTGTTAAAGCGCGGACAGGTCAGCAAATTTATCCCGGATGAACGAAGACAACGACTAGGCACATAAGGCTTCAATCTGTATTTTATATAGCTGGGTGCAGCTCCATACTGAGCTTTGTGTGGAATGCACAGACCCTTAAACCTGACCCTCTGCTTAATCGGGAGCCAATGTAGCTGTTGTAGCAGGGGTGTGGCGCTAGTTCTTCTTGGCAGCTTAAAAATCAGCCTTGCCGAGTCGTTTAGTGTTGCCTGAAGTTTCCCCAGGAGTTTCTCTGGAAGTCCAATGTAGACTGCGTTGCCATAATCCAGGCATGACAAAATTAATGCAGACACAATGGTGCGCATAGTGGTAAATGACAGCAGGGGTACCAGTTTCCGAAATTGTTTCATCAAACTCACGCAGCTCCCCACAACCGCAGCTACCTGATTGTTCATTGTTAGCTTGGTATCTAACATGATACCCAAGCTCTTCACAACTGACACCGGTATCGGAGTGGTGCCAAACTCTTGCGGCCAAAAAAGGCTGGACCATTGGTTAGCCCCTGTGCAAAGGGCAAGCACCTCTGTCTTGTCTGGATTTAACCTAAGTGAATTGAGGGTCATCCAGTTCATAGGGAACAGGAGGATGTTCTGTACATTCAGGTGTGCCTGAGCAGAATTGTCAATGCACAGAATTAGCTGGGTATCGCCGGCATAATAAAACACCTGACAGTCCAGTGTTGCCAACGCTTCTACCAGTGGCTAAAGATAGATATTAAAAAGCAATGGTGACAATGCCAAGCCCTGCCATTCCCCACACGGCAAACCGCCATACCTGGATGTACAGTCGCCCAGTTGGACTTTTTGGGACCGATGCTCCAGGAAGGAGATAATCCATTTGAGAGGTGTCCCAGTAACTCCCAGCCGTCGAACACGGGTCACCATCTGTGCATGGTTCACCGTGTCAAATGTGGCTGAGAGGTCCAAAAGGATCAGTGCAAAGGGGTTTTTCTTATCAGCTGTGAGCCTTAGCTCATCCAGCACCGCAATCATCACCAGCTCAGTGCTGGTATGATCCCTGAATCCACCTTGCCGGACATGTAGAACTGGTGATCTTCCAGGAAGGAAGAGAACACTCGGAGCACTTGTTGTTCAAGAACATCTAAATGAAGTGTCCCTCATGGCCACCTGGGTTACTTACACCCACCTGATATGCCTTCCCAAGAACGAAGAGTCGGTCAGACAGTAGTGAATACAAACATACATTTATTCTCAATACTCTTCAGAGGAGTCCAATCTTACCTGCACCCTATGATTTCTGCCAAGGGACTAGCACCCCAACAGTCTACAGTGAGTAATCTTTCCTCCCGAGAAGCCTCCAACAACGCCCACATGGAAAACTAGCGGTCTGTACAGTAGGATGAGCTACCACCTGCCAGATGGGTACATGTTGTCTATGATTCAAGGCTGGGTCTCAGTGTCTCCTAACGTGGGAGCAGAAACTACACACTAGGATAGATATGCGAGGGTGGAATGGTCTGTTCATTAGTGAGTCAAGAAACAGCCTTGAACAGAAGAAAAAACAATAACGAAGTACAGTTATCTTCCGAGGCAAGCAATACTGAATAATGAGGCCTAGTTTGGGCACAGCCTTAGCAGTCTAATAGCCTTTACGAAATACAAAATGGAGTCACATTCGCTAACTGAAGCTCTGCACTTTACAGGGATAACTCAGTGGGTTTCACAACGTGAATACTAATGGCGTACATTTAGCCACACACTGCTAACCTAATATAGCATGAAACAAGTGTTTTGCAAGGATGGGATTTTCAAACCTAACAGACCCTCTTTCAGCATGGGTGGCTAACTGCTTTATTCGGCTATCCACTCAATATTCGAAGATGCCCTCATTGATAAGCATGATGTCCTGATATCCTGCATCATCATTAAGCATGAGCGTAAAATCCGTTCCGCTCGCGGATTTTCGGCAAATTCGCAATCCGCGAACTCTCGCAAACTTGCCGAAAATTCGTAAAATCCGTGCGAAGCGGATTTTTTGCTTGGTCGCACTTGCCAACTAGAATACTATACAATTTCGCGGGAGTAAACACTTGCGAACACGTAGATGCGGCGGCAGCGACAATCTCGCAATTGCGAGATTGCAAAATTTGCAATTTCGCACAAGAAATCCACCAGCAGGCAGCATAAACCTTGAAAATTATGATTTTTATCAGAATAACTCCTCAGGTTGACATTTGCCTGCACTTTTTCTTTGCAAGGAGTCCATTTTGGGGGGGGGTGGGAGGAAGGAAGTGCCCCACAGTCTCCAACTTCCTGTTCCTGTCCAGCAGGCTCCTCCCAGTGCTTTCTTCATGTGCTGGTCACTTTGATTTGGATCTTGACCTGGAAGGATTACTTTTTGTGGATGCTGCTGGATATTTGGATTTTTGCAAAACTGAAAGCACTCAGCAGGTGCAAAAGTTCAATCTTATCCTTAGTAACCATTCCCTGTAGTGCTTCCTTCGGGGCCCCTTCAGAGTTCAGTTGCCTACTTGCAACTATTCTATGACCCTGCTCTGACCCTCACAGCAGGCTCAGAGAATAGCTACAAGTAGGCCACAAAGGTCCTGTGAAAAAAAATTGCACTGCAACAGAAAGCAAATTACAGATAAGGAAGCAGGTGCTAGCCAGACTGGAAGTTTAAATTCAGTGACACATTAATCAACCCCAAATTAATTCATGTCAGTTGAAGCAGGGCAGGTGTGCTTGCTTTTTTTCACCCCCATAATCTACAGTGATAAACCAACCAGAGGGTGGCAGTGATGTACCAGAGGGTGGCATGGGTGTACCAGAGGGTGGCAGTGGTGAAACAGAGTGTGCTGTGAACCTGTGATGATGAACCAGACGTAGAAACAACATAGTCGCGGCCGAGCCGACAAGTAAGTTCGGAATTGCGAACTGGTACACAACCCTCGCGAACTGGCAGAAACCCTTGCGAACACAAAAAAAAAATCCGCAAATTCGCGAGAGTTCACGGATTTTGCAGGTTGCGAATCCGTAAATACGCAAGTTCGCGGATTGCCAATTCGCAAAATCCGCCCATGCTTAATCATCATAGTAAAGACCTTGTTATCCTATCTTGGCAGCTTAGGGATAGGGGTGAGTTTATTCACACCTTAGTTGCAACAGGCTGGAAGGCAAATAATGCATAAGCAACATGTAAAGATCACACCTGTGATAACTATCAGGACAAGTAATATCTTCCAACCCCATGATGTCAGCAGACCCCAGAGCCACCCTGTGAGGGGCCATGAACCATTATCCTAGTAAATGTCTGAAGCAAGTCTGTGTAATTCCTGTATTGCGGAGCACACATTAGGGGTGCTATCAGGAATGTACACGCAGCAGCTGCTGCTGATGATGCGACAAGCTCCGCCCCTATCAATAAGAATAACGTCTACAAAACATCCGATTTTGAAGAGCAATGAGCCTCGTAGCCTGAAGCTCGACTGTAATATTAGTCAGTATACCTGCAGTGGTATTAATAACCCGCTCAACTACACTAGCAAGTCGACTAATATTGCGACTATTGTACATGGGACCCCAGAACGGCAGAAGGCCTTCATTATTTCAGTAAATTGTTTTAGGGAGGTATCTGTCTGGTCAATATCGTCTGGATTGACAACCCTCTTCACTCGTTGCACATGGAGATTCCTGCCCTGCAGCTTATGATCTTTGTGATAATTGGGCGGAGCAATGTAAACGAGAGGTAAGAGGAAGGAAACATAACACTGGCCTGACCAGCCCCTGGGAAGCCATGTATAAGCCTGCTCCCAACAGATGAAGTATACATTCCGAAGTGTAAGCAGAGGTGGGCTACTAGTAGTGTTTAATCGGTATGTGTAGTTACAACGGCTCTGTCCTACTGAATTGTTCCCTGATCCTTCAACACAGAAACTAGCTGTTGCATTGATTACAGGGACGGGCATGGCTTTGTCTTCAGTAATATTTTGTTCCTGGAAACATTTAAAGTATTCGGTAACATTAAATCCCTGACAATCTAGCATCTCATTTTGTAACCAAGTGACATTATCATTAGCTTAAAAAATGTTTATGCAAGCATCTGGGTGCACGGTACCCTCCTTTCCATTTGCTCCAGGTGTATATCCCTGGTGTACCACTATAAACTCCAATACTGCTTCATAGTCAGCTTCTGCCTTTTTCATGGTGTCAGCATGATAGCGCATGTATACCAAAGAAAGCAGTTAAAACCGGCTTCACAGCTACCCAAATATGACAGGGGCAATGACACCAACAAATAATTTTTGTGCATAACTGAGGCAAGTGAAACACAACCCAAAAATTCCTGGCATTAGAGGTACTGTGTACCTGATGAAGCATCTGGACAAAAGTGTTCTGGTCATAAGTCTGTCTATGTCTCTCTTTATGGGGGGCCAGTGTAACAAACGAATGCTCAGGTGGACCCGAGGTAGTCCCTATCAAGATGTGCACAGGATGTTGCTCTTCTAAATACCAGACCACCTCAAATAGGGTTATCATTACTACGAGAAGGAACACTACCACCACTACCCTACTCCCAGTAGACCAGCTAGACCACCCAGGAATATTCTGATGTAATGGAGGGGCTACTAAGGGCTGCTCCTCCCTCGTGACTGCACAACCAAATGGGTACATAGAAAGAACCTTAGAAATTGGAGCTACAAAAATACAATCGACCAGAGGGGCACAAATCACCCAGCATCAGTTCAGAGCCTCGCTAGTAGGCTCCTATTGTTCATCAACAACGGTGCTATGAAGCACTCCCACGGAGGAGCTGCGCGATCGCAGTCCTTGCTGGAAAACAAATCCTCTTCTTTCAGGATAGGGCACACTCCTTCCTGGGCAAATACCCTCAACAATCCTGTCCAGTGTCCAGGGCAGTGCACCAGTGAAGCTCACTCTAATCTAATACAGGCACCTTAGGCACCGTATCTCCATCCTAAGCTCAAGTCCTTCCATAACTCCTGGACTGTCAAACTGGGCACTGTCCTTCCGTCGGGGCTGCAAAGTGTACCTTTTCAACCACAGGCACTTCTTCATCAACAAAAAGGGGAAGAAATTCGGGCTCAGCAGGGCAGTGAGACTCATGTGTTGGTGCACGGGAAGCAGGAGCATCCGGGGTGGCCTTCATCTTGGGGGGGGGGACCGCCTCAAGGAGGGCTGTGTCACTTTCCTCATCTGAGTGCGTCCACCACAATCGGGCTTCAGAGAAAGGAACAAAGCGGGGAACTCGCTCCCCTTCTTGATCTGCCATGCCTTCCAGGACAACAATGATCATACAGAAGCGGTAGAGGTATCTTTTTGACATGTGATCCATGAACCCAGTGCTTTCTGCCTTCAACCTTCACGGCTGTGTGGGTGGTGAGGAGGACGAGGCAGGCCCTTTCCACCTCAGCTCCAAGCAGTGTTTCCACTGGAAATTCTTGACAAGCACAAAGTCGCCGGGCTGTATCTGAATCCCGGGCCCCTCTGGTACTGGTTGCAGCATGGCGTGAATCTGCTGGTGAAGAGAATGAAGATCTTTAGACAATTGATACAGATAATCTACAAGCAGGGTGTACTCCATCTCAGAAAAGCGCTTGGGTCTTGGAACGCCCCAGATTTTAGCAGGGCATCAGAAGACTACTTTGTACGGGGACAACCCTGTTCTAGAATGCGCTGTCTCCTTGGTAGATAATGAAGCGAAAGGTAATGCATCTGGCCATCGTAATCCTGTGCTTTCTTGGATCTTTTGTAGTTTCAGTTGGAGAGTACCATTGTACTTCTCAGACAGGCCTGCTGACTGGGGGTGGTTCGCTGCATGAAACTTCTGCTTAATATGCAAACCCTTGTACACCAATTTAATTGAAGTGACTTCCGTTGTCACTCCAAATCACATGTGGCAATCCGTAGCGCGGGAAGAACTCTTTTAGGAGTGCCTTCGCCATGGCCGTGTTCTCCTTACTGGGGTAAGCCTCAATCCATTTACTGAATGCACAAATCACTTCCAGTACATACCTTAAGTTGTTTACCCTTTTCATTTTGATGAAATCCATCTGGAGAATCTCGAAAGGGAAGTAAGGCGGTGCAATGTTACCTGCAGGTGTAGGAGTGCCTGACCCAGGATTATGCTTTAAACAAACAATGCAGTGTGTCACTAGGTGTGTGGCTCCCTTAGAGATATTATCGTTCTGCCATACTGGGTCCAGTTGCTTGCATATTTCTTTGGCACCAATATGTACAGGACCGTGGGCCATGATCACAACAGGGAGCACATATGCATTTGGAGGCAACCACCTTTGTTTCCCTGACAAGTCAGTCCAACACCCATCCTCGTCCAGACGCCCTGTCCTTTCTTCCCACATTGCCAGTTCATCTACTGTCGCCTCCCTCTGTATTTCCCTGACATTCTCTAATGTGTTCTCAAACAACCCATTGTCTGGAACCCATCTAGCGGGACCTGCCACAAACATCTTTTTCATCTTTGATCAAGCTGTTTCCTTAGCTGTTTGGTCTGCAAACGCATTTCCCCTCCAACATTGTCAGTGATGGCTTTGTGAGCGCTGCATTTTATTATTGCCAGCTTATCAGGAAGTGTCAATGCAGATAGCAGTCTAAGTATCAATGGGGCATGCTGTATTCTCAGCCCATGCAAGGCCAAAAGCCCGCTCTCTGCACAGAGGTGCCCAAAGATATGATCCACCCCAAAGGCATACTGGCTGTCGGTGTAGTCCCTCACTCAACTCGCAAGCCCTAAAGAGGGAAACTAGGGATTCGGGATGCCTCGACTACAGTGTGTAACGTTGCTATTGTATAAGCTGCAGTGGTAGTGCCATCTGGTAGCTTGAAACAAGAGCCATCGACATATAGTTCCCTTTGGGGTCAGATAAAGGAACATCAGTTAGGTCTACCTGTCCCTTCGTTTCTTCCTCAGTCTGAAATAAAAAATCACAGACATTGGTGTCCTTTTCTTCCAAAGGGAGGGGTAGTAACGTGGGTGAGTTCAGAGTGGCACATCGTTTGATGGTAATGTGCGGAGCAAACAATGTTAGCTCATATCCAGTGAGATGAGCACTAGTACGGTGCCCCATCTTTGTCTTGTTCAAAAGCGTGTCCACAGCATGGGGGACCATTACTGTGAGATCAGTATCAAGGGCAGCCCCTATTTGACTTTGTGACACTGCACTGGAGTGATGAGTGCCAGAGTGCCCGTCCCGCCGGAGGTATCATGGAGGAGCTCATTGTCGCCGGAGATTGCGGCGGAAATTGCTGAGCGTCACTGTGGTCCGTATGGTGAATTGGGACATGACGAGGTCCGGTGGGGCCCATACTGCCGGTGAAGGCAGCTGGCTGATGCGCTCTCCCCGACTTTTATCCCAGAGTCCCGGATGCTCCTGCATGCTTCCGCTTCATTCTTCATTCAATCTGCCTGGAGAGTTTGCACGCTTCCGTGATCGGAGGGCTTGTTGCGCTGACCTGATACATTGTGGAAGCTACCCTTCGCAGAAAGAAGAATGCCTGGCAGGCTCTTTCTGCTCTGAATTGCCTGCAGCTGATGCCTTGACTGAGGAAGAGAGGCATTAGTCCTTACTAGTTTCCTTTTGTCCGGGTGCAGAGGAGTGTCGCCTCCACCCGGTGTTCACCCCGGACTGGGTAAGTGTTTTTACCTTAACCTTCCCTGCAACAATAGCGGCTCAATGTGAACTTTGAGCTGTGAGCAGATCCCTGGGGCAGTGATGATCGCATTAGCCGGACTATTTGACTTTGCTCTGGGGACTCTTTAGTTGGCCTTCATGCCTGATCTCTGAGGCCTGCATTGATTGCACCCATTCTGTTCGCTCATTTCCTGGGACTGCTCCCTGGCATCCATTTTGTGTCCCCTGGGCTTGAAGACCCCTACCGATCCCTATGCTCGGCTGGGCATAGAAATAGAAATGGACTGCTCCACTCTCTTCCTTGGTGGCCATCTTGGATTGGGTTTGTGTTCATTCTCTCACACCTGCTCAGACCATAGAATCTGATACAGGCTGACTGCCTCCACTCCCTGCTTATGGGAATTTTACTGGAGTTGGCTTGTGGACATTGTCTCCTCCCAATATGGCAGGCATTGAAAAGTGCTGATACACCCCCTGCATTTGGAATGTCCTCCTGGATTGGGCCAAATGATGCTTATTGTAAAAGCATGGTTGGTGGGGCCCTGATCTCTTTTGAGTTTAGGGTATCCACTGCTATAAATGTGTTATACTGCAGTTAATATGGCACTTTAGAGTTTATTGTATGTACTGCATATAATTGTATGATAACTACCACCCCAGCCTACTGCTTGATTCCTGATTGCAATTCAGCATTTCTACCATTCAACCATGCGCCCGCCTAACCCCACCCGGAACTCAAATCTCGTGCGTTACGGACCCAACTCCTGGTCCATTAACTACCCAGACAAAATGACCAGTAATGCAAAAAAGAACTTTGAGCACAGTACTCTAAAACAACACCCGGAAACACTCATTGTAGATAACTACCACACAGCGACCAATGGCAACACGAAAACTAACTTCATTTTCTACACTAATTGCTCGACTAAATGGAAAAACACCTTCTCTCTTCACCTTCAAGTCGCCAAGTCAGTAATCATTCCCTATAGTGAAAAAATCTCCACTACCATATCCCCGACCTTCAAAGGGGAACTCACCATTTCCATCTACAGAACTGGAACCATTCTCATACAGGCCACCGACCTGCACCTCACCACTTTTGACCGCCACTTCCCCACACTTCTCTCCTCATTAACTCAACTGAGCCATCAAACCCTATTTCCACTATCCCCCACCACCCTCACCCTCACCCTCACTAATAACGTGGAACTGATCCAATCTCCCTGCCCTGAAGAACCTCTCTCCAACTCATGGACATCCACCATCACTCACTGCAATCACACTACCCCTGTCATTACTCTCCGCCGCCAAACACCGACCATTATTACATCAACTGATCACACCAGGCACAACAAACACAATTAACAAACACCATAAGGCTGATCTCGATCTTGACAGCTCGGACTCTAGCCTCAGCCTTCACGCGACTGAAATTTCCACAGGTACTCCCCTCTCAACCCCTGATAATCTGAACCCTCCCTCACAAACTACCCCTTCCTCCAATACAGGCCCTTTTCCCCCGACCCTTACTTCCCCCTTGTCCAACGTCATCTCCAATCCAGCAGTCAATTTCCCCCCTACTACCACTGCACACTCCCCTTCTGATGTCTCACATCCACAGGCACAACCTGTCTCGACCACTTACCTTACTGACAACCCCCGTGACATCCCCATGTCCAACGTCTTCACAAATCCAGCAGACACTTTCCCACCTATTATCACTGCCCACTCCCCTTCCGCTGTCGCACACCCACATACACAACCTGCCTGCACCGCTAATCTCATTGACATTCCCTGGAACTCTGACTTCCTTCCTAGAATTTTTCTCCCTCCTCACTTGGACAGTAGACCCTCTACTCCTCCTCTGAACTCTTTGAATGGGAGCATTACTAATCCGGCTCCCCGCGTCCAACCTATCCCCTCTCCTAATCCCACTGATTCTGTCCAATCCCTGACCCCTGTTCACTCTCCCTCCATAGACCCAAGTCATTCTTGGCCCCTGCCAAAAACCTTAAACTTTTTCAGCTCAATAACACAGCAACTAAACAGAATGGAACAGAAAATTAACTCCCTTGCTGCCGATTTCCTATACCTACAACAAGACCTTTGAAACAGGACCAAGCCACCGTGCTCCCTCTCCTAAGGTAGATTTGTTCCTTCCCCCCTCAATACCTCTCCCAAGGCCCCACAGAGCACCCCTCGACCCACCAGTCCGTCAGCGAGTCAGGCACTTTGACCCAACTGGGATCGCCACCCCTTTTCGGTACCGAAACCTGATGAGATCAACAACTCTTACCTCGCTTTGAGCCAGAAGTCAGCCTCTTTCCCCATCCCTGTTATTGTTGGCACTAACAGAATCCCTCAAACTGTCCACTCGCCTAGACCACCTGCTCAATGCCCCTCTATCCAACTAGCTCCTCCCACCATCGAGGCTCACTGCCCTCTCTCTTGCATGCTTCTAAACCGCAGATCAGCAGTATAACACGCCACAGACATTGCTAAAGTTCTACTCTCTGAAGAAATTGACATTGCTTTCCTCACAGAATCCTGGCTCAATGTCCACTTCCCCCCCATTCTTGATATTTCCACCCCTCCAGGGTACAACATCATCAGACAAGACAGGCTGATCAAAACTGGGGGGGGGGGGGGGAACTAGCTATCATTCACAAAGCTGGAATACAGATTACCAAACTTAATTCTGCAGAATACCTATTGTTTGAATACCTGGGTGTCGAACTTACTGCGAAGGCCACCTCACCCATAAAATTCCACACCTTCTACCATCCTCCTGGAGAGCGTACCCTTTTCCCAGAAGAACTAACAGACCTAATAACACGTTTCTCCATGACAGACACAAAAGACGTGTTCCTGGGTGACCTCAATATCCACTGGAACGACCTAGAAGACTCATCTGTCCAGAACCTATCCAACATACTTGAAATATACAACCGTAAACAACTCTGCAATAAACCAACTCACATCAAAGGTGCAACACTAGATGCAATCAGTACCAACAATGACCTGGTCTCTCTGAGAGCGATTTCTCCCATTGACTGGTCAGACCACGACCTCCTTCTGTTCAAGTTTGATTCACTTGTCAGCCACCAACCTATTCGTGATGACAAACCTAAGCACTGGACCAGAAACATCAAAGAAGTCCCTTTACCCGAACTTGAATCAAGGATTCATGCCCATCTACAGCTCCAACCCTCCTCCTGGACGGCCGATGACCTCACTACACTTTAAGTCAAAAATGACAGAGGTTTTAGACCAAGTAGCCCCACTCAAACTCAAACAAATGAGGCAAACCAAATCTAAACCCTGGTTCAAAGTGGATATTAATAACGAA
Source organism: Lissotriton helveticus (assembly GCF_964261635.1). Taxonomy (NCBI): domain Eukaryota; kingdom Metazoa; phylum Chordata; class Amphibia; order Caudata; family Salamandridae; genus Lissotriton; species Lissotriton helveticus. Next base: position 812,186,137 of record NC_136070.1, read on the forward strand.
AGGCGTTAACTCAGACAAACGGAAAGGTTTCGGAGACTAAACCCCTCGACCTTGCACCTAGCGCAACTTAGATATGCTCGGCTGGTATACAATAAACAAATTTTTAGTGAAAAGGCGTCTTTTTTCTGCAGCCAACTAGGTCTGGTGAAAAAAACACCGAGAGAACTCTTCAACATTGTCAAAAGCCAAACAAACAGCACTCCCTCTCACAAAATCAAAGCCACCAAAGAGCGATGTGAAGAAATTGCCACCTTCTTCACTAATAAAGTCTCAAAAACTGATCAATCCTTCATCCAAACCGCAAACCCTCCTTCCCTCTTAACCTGCCCTCCTTTATCCAACCTTGAAAAATCAGAAAGAGTTCTTACCAAGGACAATCAAGTCTGCCTCCAGCTAAAAAAACAATGTGCACTGGTCAGACTTTGAGCTAATGTCAGAAAATGAGGTCTTCAGTATAATTTCTAACCTAAAACCTTCTCCCCACACTATGGACCCCCTCCCATCCACAATTATAAAATAACTCAACCACACCATTTCCCCTTTCTGGGCAAAAATCAGAAACGCCTCTCTCATCTCAGGCTGTGTCCCAGACTCCCTTCAACTAGGACAAATCACACCAATTCTCAAGAAACCAGGAGCCGACCCTAATGATCTTCACACCCTCAGACCTATCTCCAACCTCCCGCTCCTTGCAAAAACATTGGAGAAATGAGTTCTCCTCGAACTCAACAAACACATTGATGAGTTCAACCTCCTCGACAACTTTCAATCAGGTTTCAAGAAAGGCTGTAGCACTGAAACCGCTATGCTCAACATCTCTGACGATATTCACAAGGCTTTAGATGAAGGTGATGCCTGCCTACTCATCCTTATTTACCTATCTGCGGCATTTGACACAGTAAATCATCCAGCTCTTCTGGAGACCTTGTCGAAGCGCTCCGGCATTAATGGCACAGTACTAAAATGGTTCACCTCCTCCTTCAACACCGCTCGCAAAAAATTAAAATCAACTCCTGTCTCTCGAAGCCAACAAAAGTCACACTTGGGGTCTCGCAAGGCTCAATCCTCTCCCGTCCCTCTTCAACCTCTTCATGGAGCCCCTCACAATCATCTTGAAAAAAGCTGCAGTGAATTACCACTTTTACGCTGATGACACCCAAATCTATTTCAAAATAAAGTCTCCCAGCGACATCCGACACCTCAATGTTATTCTAACCGAGATCCAAACTTGGTTCAACGCTAATCACTTAAAGCTCAACCCAGATAAAACTGAACTAATCCTATTCTCTCCAAAAAGCAACCACCAACCAATCCAAGAGTGGTTAAAGAATCTGGTTGCCCTAAACTGTCCCTAGTCCTATCAGACTCAGTTAAGTCTCTAGGCATCACCCTTGACAAGAACTTATCAATGGAGGCCCACATCAAAAACTCTGCAAAAGGTGCTCTTTTCTCACTAAAACACCTCAAGAAATTGAAACCTTGTCTTCCCCATGATGACCTCAAGAAAGTAGTTCAATCCCTAGTTCTCTCTAAAATCGACTACGGGAACGCCATCCTAACAGGGACTCCAAAAGCTCACCTAGCCCTACTAAGGGCAGTGCTGAACATGGCCGCTCGACTGATATCTGGAGCTCCACTCCAATCCAGCTCTCAACTCCCTCAACTGGCTTCCCATGGAAGGGAGGTGTATTTACAAGCTGCCCTGCATCACACACAAAACACTTCACTCTCCGGCCCCCAACTACCTGAACAATAAACTGGTAAAAGTAGGTAAATCCAGAACTCTGAGAAGCTCCAACCCACTCCTTCTTATCCCTCTAAAACTAAAAAAGAAAATCACCCAGTATCGCTCGTTTTCTGGTAACGCTTCCAGGATGTGGAACGCTTTCCATAGAGTCCTCAGATGCAACCCCTCCTTCTCCTGTTTCAAAGGGGACCTGAAACTCCATCTCCTTAACAAATACTTTCCAGACCAACGTCAACTAACCTAGACTTTATTATCCGAGCTGACTCCTCTCTCTCTTGACATTCAAGGATAGTTGGTGAATGGACTGTGTTAGCCACCTTCGTTTGTTTTCTCTCCCTCCCCTGCACTCTTTGCCTATTTTTCATGTTGTATTTTTTTATCTCTGTTTTGCTTCCATACTGCCTTCATACTATGTAATGCAATTTCCTTCTTTTTTTACCGTGTGTATGTAAAGCGCTCTGATACCTACGGGTCAAGCTAGCGCTATAAAACAAGGACGAGCCGTGCCGATTGTCTGATAGAAACTGCTGTGGCAGCTCTCAGGCAGCTCGGGAAAGCTCTGGCGATGTTATCGAGAATAGCAGAGAAGTAAGCGCTGGGTCCCTGCTTACCACCAAAACCCTGTGTTAGGACAGAAAGCGCGCAACCATCCACGCGCAACCATCCACCTCATGTACATAGAGCACAAAAGGCTTCTGGTAATTAGGAGTACCAAGCACAGGAGCAGAGAAAAGCGCAATCTGTAATTGCTCAAAAGCTTGCTGGTATGCAGGTGTCCAGCGCAAGGGTTCATGCACATCTTTGGTGGTCAGGTAAAGAAGGGGTAATGTTAGTACGGAGTAAGTAGGGATCCAGTTCCGACAATATGAAGTTATCCCAATAAATGCGCGTACCTTGCGTTGGGTCTTAGGAACAGACATATTAGTAATAGCAGCTATGCGTTCAGGGGTTAGTTTGCGACCCTCCTTCAACGGTAGGTGACCTAAGTAGGTGGCCTCCTGTTGACAATATTGAAATTATGAGAGTGTCAATGGTGTGCCAAACGTAACAATAATTTAACTGTGGCCTGTTTACAACCATCTTCAGTGTCCGAGGCCACAAGGAGGTCATCAGCGTATTGCCATAGCACATTACCGGGGGAAGTATCAAAGAATCTAATTGAGCTTTTAAAGCTTGGCTATAGATAATAGGACTTTCAGTATAGCCTTGTGGAGCACGGCAGAATCTAAAGCTTCTGCCAGATACTGAGAATCCAAACAGATGTCTACTATCTGTATAGATCGGGATGCTAAAAAAGGAATTCTTTAAATCGTTCAAGGAAAAGAATTTTGCTGACAATGGAATCATTGTCAAAATAGCAGTAATATCTGGAACCACAGAGTATTGGGGAACCACTATTTTGTTCACCGCTCTAAGGTCAATTAAAAAGTGATAAACATCAGGGTGGGCATCAGAAGAATTCACGGGTGCCTTTTAAAGAATAGGGAGGATAGGGCTATTACACACATTCGCCACTGTCTCCTCAACCACACCAGACTTAATCAAATCCTGTATTATTTGCAATAGGGCCTTTTCGCCTGTCTGGGATATCTTGCACTGGGGAATTCGTGGCAACACAGCATTGTCCTTAATCTGTATAGAGACCGGTGGGATCTGGAGTAACCCCACATCCGTGTCTCTTGCAGCCCACAGAGTACGTGGCACATCCTTAAACTCAGCTGGGAGGGGGCATCCTTTGCAAGGCATTGCTTGGCGCGGGCCAAGTGCAGTCAAATAGTCAAGTAAACACAGTCTAGAGAACAAAAAATTGTTGCATGCAATCTTTTTAACAAATACAATCCCTATAAATTCTCCCCACAATTTGACGTTAGTATAAATGGTGAATCAACCATGAAGGGGCCATTAGTGAGGGCGAGGGGTTTCGAAATGGGGCTACAACCGGCACTCATGAGAAACCCACTAAAACATTATTTTGGCCTGACAGAGCTGCCTCTGGGACCAGTGAACGGGAAACAAAGCTATTCATAGCCCATGTATCAACTAAATAAATGTTGGCCATTCCCTGTAAATCAGCAGTGACGTAGGGTCCGCACTGATCTATAGCCACCGGAACTGGTCCCTAGCTCTGTCCCTGGCTGTCCTAGCTGTGAGATAACCTATCACCTCATCCATGTCATAGTCATCGTGGTAGTACTGTCGGCCTCTGGGGTCATCAAAATAGTTCCCGCTCTGCCTATTGTGTGATGTATCCTCTGACTGCATCCCCCACTCGGCCTCCTCCTCCTTGTCCACGTCCTCGAAACCCTGGACCTCCCAGGGACTCACCTTTCAGCAGCAACTCTGGACACTTGTTCTACCAATGTCCCTCCTGCTTACAATATGCACATTGATTGACCCTGAGGGGCGCACTTTAAGCACCACCACTGTCAGACCAGGGTAGCCGTGGGGCCGAACCTCGTCCTCTTCCACTTCACCTCGCAACTTGCTGCATCAATGCCCTTGTCTTCGAATCCTTTGACTTTTTCTCTACCCTTTCATTGTCCTCATTCTCTCTCTGTTCATAGTACTGTGCCATAATCAATATCACTGACAGGGATGAGGTCGTCCAAGTGCTTTGCGAAGCCTGCAACCTGGTTTCAATCTCGAGGAGCAAGTTAGTGACAAATCTGTTAACAAACAAACAAACGAACACCACTCTCCTGTGACAGGTCCTGACCACTAAAATCTAAGATCACCCCTTCAAATCTGGTAAAGAAATCCAACACACTTTCATCCTTCTTCTGACGACACGCAGTCAACTTATTCCAGTCCACTCGCTTCTGCGGGATAAGTGCATGTAAGTTATAATACTCCCCGGCAAAGCTAGGAGCTCTACTTTCGTCTTGTCGCTGGGCTTACACTACTTATACCAAGCCCTGATCTCATCCCATGAGCCACCCAACTCCAGTGCATGATCCTGTGTATGAACCTGCCTCCATATATTTGCTGGTACCAGCAGGCCAAAAAATAACTCTATATCAGCTAGCGTCATCACTGTAGAGGAGGCCGCCTCCGTCAATTCTTTATAATATGCAGTAGGGTTTTTTCGGGGGTCCGGCAACTGGCTCTTTTGGGATAGGACCTCACTCCTCTTCCAAGGAGTATAGATCCACTGTTCCTGAAACCGAGCATTGACTCGTGGTCTAATCACAGTGTCTGTGGAGTCGCGCAGTTCTGGTATTTCAGGGTGATAAATGTGATGGACCTCTCTCATGGGATGCTGATTCCCTATCGTCGGAACCTTCTGGAGCAATTTGCCTTGGTGACCCACTAATGTTGTTACATTGCAAAAAACCTCATTGGGGGCCATACATGTAGCATATAACCTGTTCCGTATGTCATAGATAATTTGCAGGGCAACTCCCTGAAAGCACTGTTCCCAAAGTCCTATTAGCGTGGCCGACATATGCTTAAGAGCGTGCTGCTGTATGAGCGTCTCACAATCTTTTATCACACTCCACACATCCTCCACACTATAGATTGGGTTCCGAGCCCACTGAGCTGCTTGATTCGCCACTTTTTGCTTTTCTTCATCGCCCACAGCAGAACGCACTAACACTTTCTCCATGCGGTCTCGCGCTGCTGCCCAATTCACTTCATGTATCCCACGCGCAGGCGTTTCGACATTCAACAGTGTTTGGGGTGTCACACTAACAGGGGAAAGAGAAGCTGCAGAGACAGGTACCATCATGTAGGGAGACAGGGTTTTAGGTGTGAAAGGGGGAGAAGCAGTCAATACAGAACCAATAGACAGGGCGGGAGAGCTAACAGCACCCGCCCCTGTGACTGGCGTGAGTAGAGGAGAAGCAAGTGGGGCCGGGGCTGAGGCGGTAGCACTAGAAACAGAAACACTAGAGAGGGCGTCACTGGGGGCCAAGGACTGAGATGTCGGGACTGTCGGGTATATCCGTTCAGGGGCATAAGGTGGAGGAGGGCAAGAATCCCATAGTCTTCAACAAAATCATCACCTTCCTCTCTAGTGACATAACATTTATCTGTTTGTAACCAAAACTTGCTATCTCTATCTACACATTCAATGCCCTTCTCTATCTTTTCTCTTTTATAGGCTACTGCTTTCCGCGTTATTGTTTGTGTCTGTCTCTTACAAACCTCTTTCTCCGCTCTCATACGCCATTGCTGTGCTTCCTTTTGCCATACTCTTAGGGAATCAAACATCGACTGCCTACTCTTTTTGGCAATTTGTCCTGCAGGTAATTCAATTTATGTTTTTCAAACAAACCAGTAAATTGCCATTGTCGCTCAGCATTGTCCCTCGTATATTTATTCCACAATGTGCTAAACATAATAGAGCAACACCATGCTTGACGTATACGTCGAAATTTCGGGAAGCCTCCTGATGCGCAGGCTGACTCTCTTCCAGCCGAGCATCAATGGAACAACATCGACATCCAAAACATCCTAACTTTCTTAAACAAGGCATCTTAATATAAGACACAAACCCTATCCCCAAAGAACAAATATAACACCAACGAAATAAATGCAACGATCAAGAACCAAACCAAAATGGTCCAAAAACCGCCCTCTGCAGTTGGGAGACTGCACCAAGTTCAAGAAGACAGGCTCTAGCCCCAGACCTTTTCAAGGAAGGTCCAAATAACCAGTTGGCCTAGCAGATTGTTCGCAAACACTCTGTGTCTCCTAAAAAGGGCCCGCAGACCCACCAAGTTCAAACCGAGACAGCCTAAAGACTGTACCAAGACACAGCCCGTAGGCTTGTGCCACCAAAGAATGGCACAATTTTTCCGAGAATCAAATTCCTCACCTGGTGCACACAGGTCGGGTCAAGTTATTCTCCACTGCCAACTCTCCGGACCAAACGGTCAACTCCAAGGTTTTGCAGTCTCAGGACCTAAGCTGGTGACCTAAGATGAGGAGACGCCTTATAAGATGGGTGGGGCAGCTGAATGAACCAAGCTCAATTGTGTGGGGTACCCCGATCCGCCCAACCGACCGGACGCAACCCAACCCTGCAACCCATTTGCGGGTGAGTCGGGTCACCTTGCGGGGTACCTGTTTGGGCGCCAACTGCAGGAAGTGGCCCTTAAGGGCCACCCGGGTTATTTACAATAACCTGGTATGGATATATGACTAAAGCACTACCACTTTAACAACGAATGCCTTAACCACGAAGGCTACACAACTACCTAACCCAAACCACTATGTTCTTTACAACTAATTACTAAACCACGAAAAATTATCAATTTCTATATTACCTGAATCTAAGACTACATTCTCCTAAATGCATGTTTAAAACACGATACAAAGATGTAATTTTATTAAACTTGTCTTTTTAATAATACTTTTTAAAAGTTTTTAATCTTTAAATTATCATTCTTTAAAATCGTTTTTTTACAAATATGGACGAACTTACAAATTGACACAAATCTATGCTAATTAACAACAAAATATAAATCCATAATTTTTTCCGATTTTGACTAGAATGCTAACTAAATTAAATTAAAAGAACACAAAATGCACTAATTTAAACTATAGTAAAATAGCAAGTTCTTTACGAAAATATATATTTTTTCAAAACGGATTGTTTAAAATGCTTTCATTTGTTAAATGATTGGACTTAATTTAAACATTTAAAAAATGTCCATTCTCCATTTTGTCACCATTTCAAATGTGTCAACCAGTCGCATCGTATCAAACCGACACTGCCATCTACTGGCGTAATACATTACATTATAATAAAAACGAATGCATCTAAAACCTGTTTAAAATGTTATTATTACACATGCTTTTGAGATTAATTATTTAATTCTTGACACTTACCTCTGGGTTTTTTAAGTCATAGTTTATGTACAGTAGTGGTTAATTAAGTCGTGGTTCGGGTAAAGGTCGTTGTTGAGGATTCGTTGTTTAGTACACTCATTGTTATTGATTCGTTGTTGAGGCCGTTTCCCCCTGGTATGCCTGCCCAAGAATTAAGAGTCGGTCAGACAGTACAGAATACAAGCATAAATTCATTAGAAATACTCTGCAGAGGAGTCCAAACTGACCTGCACCCTGAGAAGTCTATCGAGGGACTTGCGCCCCCAATAGTCTACAGTGAGTAATCATTCCTCCTGAGAAGCATCCAACCACTCCCACAATGGAAAACTACCGGCCTGGGCCGAACATGAACAAAGATGCACAGTAGGATCTTTCTTGTCTACCAAGTTCTGCAATGTCTGCCTCCCTGTGGAGCCGAGGAATGGCAGACACTATTGCTCCCTCATTGGCTCGCTCCTCTCCTGGCTTGGGACCCACATCTAACATCGGGACTGCAATCAACAGATCCTGTGCTCAAAGTGCCTGGCTAGCTTATCTCATATAATTCTATAGGACCTGTAGGTATTTACAATCTTTAAACAGAACTCTATCTACATATTGCAAGATTTGTTTACAGAAAACATTTTCAATCAGCAGCAATAAAAAAGGGCATGAAATTGGGAAAGGTGGTTAAGAAGGATAAAAAAAGTGTCCAGGTGATTGATCAAGAAGGAGAAAGGGAGGATAGAAGGATAAACTAAGTGTCCAGATGGATGACTAATGGGGGGGGGGCGGCAATAGGCAGAGAGATTGTAGGAAGAACAAGTGAGTTACAGATGAGTAGGAGGCATGAAAAACAAGAGGTGAACAAAAAGTTAGACATCAGATAATGAAAATGTTTAAATCTTCTTAAATTATCACTGCTTCTTAATCTTACTCTAATGAATTTAGGGTCTCCCAGGAGTCTAATATTTTCTGGACAGTTTCTGTTGTCAACCTTCATCTCCACTGCATTCATGCTTAGTGCATGCCGTCATTTTGTTACAGTTGTTCCTCACAATTTTGACTCTCAATAAGATCCAAGACAGCAATGATCATCTGCTCTGTCTCCGGCTACTCTTTGGCCCTACCTCCTCCTTTGGATTGAAGTTTTTATGCACCAGAGTTTTAGACTTACATCCTCATTACAGGGAGGTAGTGTTCGAACGGTGCCACCGAGCTCCATAGGTTAGCTCCCACTCCGGTGCCATCTTGACTCCTCCTCCTCAAACATCTATTTTTAAATATAAGTAAGGGGGTCACGGGGTCACATTCTTTGACATCGCTTCCTGCGTTTTGCAATATAGGAAGCTTTGATGGGTAAGTGTGGTTTGATGGCAGATGTTGGAATCAATTTCTGCTGTGTCACTTAATGCACATTGAATGATGTCAAGAGTTCAAAGATGTTTGTGGTAATGGTTCGATCCTTAAGACCCGGCTATTGGGGCCATCTAGGACATCACTTTATGTGCATTGCGTGGTGAATTGAGTTGACTGGTCAGTATGCTTGGATAGCTTGAGGCCACTTTCAAATCAGCTTCAATGGGTAATGTCACATTTCTATCAGAGACTGTGGGTGACATCACTTTAGGGATGGGACATCTGGTGTAGGATCCAATATGGGAGGTACCAGTTCAAGGCCAGGACGAATGGATAGTATTACTTCTGGGGAACAACCTCAAGGGTGTGAAAGAGGGCATGGTTCCTGCCACATAAGCAGGATCATGTCTCTTATCAGGATTTAAGGTATTCCTTTGAACTACTTAGAAAAAGGCTAGTGTTGATTGGAAATAGTTGTTTTTAATATGAAATCTGCACACTCACATTCACTTAAGTTATGACTTGGGAGCTCAGTGCCTTATACCATTTCCATAACATGTAAACTGCTTTAGTTCCTCTAATTCTCATCTCTTATTTTAGAGTCTGGAAAACATCGTTGAAATGCTGGGGGGCAATCACACCAACATAAAATAATTCATTTTGTTGGGCTTCCCCTTTGCTCGAGAGCTGCAGATACTTTTGTTTCTGATCTTCTTTTTAGCTTACCTCCTGACAATAATAGAAAATGTTCTTATCATGACTGTGATCAGACTAGATGGAAAGCTCCGCAAACCAATGTACTACTTTCTCAGCCATCTAGCTTTTCTGGAGATGTGGTACGTCACTGTCACTGTGCCTAAGCTGCTTGCCATGCTCCTGATGGAGCAAAAGAGCATTTCTGTCACCGGCTGCATGATCCAGCTCTATTTCTTTATTGCACTGGTTTGTACTGAATGTGTCCTCCTGGCATCCATGGCTTTGGACCGGTTTGTGACCATCTGTAAACCTCTTCATTATAGCACCATCATGAGTGAGAGACTCTGCCTGCAGCTGGCAGCTGGATCCTGGATATGTGGCTTTCTCATTGCTGTCGCAAAGTTCTACCACTTTTCCAAGCTCACCTTCTGCCGCGCCAATGTCATCAACCATTTTTTCTGTGACATCTCCCCTTTGTTAAATCTATCTTGCTCTGATCCGACTCTGGCTGAACTGGTAGGTTTCGTCCTTACACTTTTTATTCTGTTGGTTCCACTGTTTGTCACCATTGGGTCTTATACTTGCATTGTGGTCACCATATTGAGAATGCCTACTACCAGTGGATGTAAAAAGGCCTTCTCAACCTGTGCCGCTCACTTCACAGTTGTTGTAATATATATTCAGCCATGATATTTATGTATGCTCGGCCGCGGAGAATCAACTCTTTCAACTCCAACAAACTGGCATCTGTGGTATACACTGTACTCGCACCTCTCCTGAACCCGTTGATTTATACTCTAAGGAACCAGGAAGTAAAAGCGGCCCTAGTCAGACTTGTGTCCCGTAATCAGCTGGTTCCAAAGACTGCAAGGAGCGCATAACCACCAGGATGTCTCCACATTTCATCTCATTTTGTTAAAAGCAATTCCTCAAAATACAATGTTTTTCAAATGTGAAGGGTTCTGAACCTCTTACTTTTATTTGGATTAATTTATCAACAAATTGGTTTTGCTTTTAGCATTCAATTTCACACTACAAGCAAAATCATCTCAAGGGTACCACTTTACCTGTTTCTGGTTCCATGTATTGATACCTTCAAGGCCAAATGTTTATTTGATGGGTCCTAATTGTTAGTATGTTAGTACTAGGGTTATCTCCCATAAGAATCTGCATCATTTGAGAGATGTTAGTAGAGAAATTCTCGGTTGGCACATGCTTCATTGGCAAGAGGATGGATAAACTCTCTTTGGCTCTGTAAACATAGGTTAGAGACCTTTTCTGAAAGAGGCACACTAATGGAACCCTTCTGGCATGGAGGGACATAATGTCCCTGGTTTCAGTCGGCCCCTTATTTTATTATTACATTCTTTTACTGTTTTAAAGAGTGCGAACCAGACCTGTGAGGGTATCAGAGCGCTTTACAGTAGTAACAAGTAGGATACAAGGACATGGGGGGGGGGGGGGGAGGGTTAGGGACAGAATGGATGCAGCATATGGTAGAACAAACAATCATAATAACCAGATACATTTTGGGGTAGGATCAAATTGATACATTAAGCTAGAGAAGCAGACTCAATACCCGGGGGGTTTGTTCGGGTATCAAAGGAGGGCTAATTCCGTAACAATAGGCAAAGCCAGGTTAAGGAGGTTGTTGTAAAGTGAGCTTTAGGAGAGGAATTTGCCCATTAGGAACGTTTTGGACTCTTTTTTGAAGTGAGATAGAGATGGTAATCTTTTGATGGCGGGTGGGAGTGAGTTCCATATTCTTGGGGCAGCCCCAGAGAAGGCACAATTATACGTTCTTTTTTTCCTGAAGCGTGCAGGTTGGAGCAAAAGGTCTCTGGTGGACCGGAAGTTTCTGGCTCCTCCAGATATCACGTGTTTCTGGGCGAGAAAAGCAGGGGACTTGGAGTACAGGGCCTTGTGGGTGATGCAAGCCAGCTTGAATTGGATTCTGGCTTCAAGAGGGAGCCACTTCAGAGCTTTGAGGTGGACTGAGATATGGTTGTACTTCTTGGACCCCATTAGAAGTCTGGCAGCGGCGTTGAGGCAGGCTTTCAAGGGTGCCAGAGAGCTCTTGGGTAGGCCTGCAAGGGTGGAGCACCCATATTCTAGCCTAAAGATGACCAGAGCCTGAATTGCCAATTTTAGATCCTGGGTGTCGAGGAATGGTTTCAGGTTTCTTAGGTACTTCAAGTGAAATCTGGCAGTTTTGGGCATTGGGTTTTTATGGCCATGCATGTTCAGGTTGCTGTCTAAGGTAATTCCAAGGGATTTAGCAGAGTACTCAATGGTAGGAGAGCAGTTTAGCGCTGTGATAGCCTTGATCCATTCTTGAATGTCTGTATTGGTGTTAGGTGGTGCAATTAGGAGGAATTCCGTTGTTTTAGCATTGAGTTTAAGCTGGGTAGAAGTGAGCCAGTGAACAGTCAACTTCAGAGCCTCATTCAGGGAGAGAATGTCCTCTGGAGAAGAGATTTTGGTGTAGAGCTGTGTGTCGTCGGCATACATATGGTAGGATATATTGGCGGTGCGCAGCACCTCTGAGAGCGGTTCAAGGTAAAGATTGAAGAGGGTAGGGAATAAGGTTGAACCTTGAGGGACTCCGACCATGATCAGAGAGGCAGCGAACAGGTTACTGTTGATCAGGACAATCTGTGGGCGATTCTGGAGGAAGGACCTAAACCAAGCAAGAACAGTGCCATCAAGGCCCATCCTAAGATTGAGGCGATTAAGGAGAATTTTGTGGTTAACCGTGTCAAAGGCTAAGGATAGGTTCAGGAGGATCAGGAGACAGGTTTTGCCTTGGTCAAGGGCTTGAAGGGCATCATCCAGGATGTGGATTAGTGTGGTATCCGTGCTGTGCCCAGGGCTGAATCCGGATTGCAAGTCATGTAGTAGGTGGAAAATGGTGATGTGATGGCTCAACTGCTGTTGTACACATTTTTCCAGCACTTTAGGGAGGGGTGGGATGTTAGAGATAGGTCTGTAGTAGTCAGGAGAAGCAGGATCTAGCGTAGGTTTTTTTAAAATGGGGACAACCTGGCCGGCTTTGAGGCAGTCAGGTATCGATCCCTGTAAGAGGGAGGCATTGATTATTGCAGTCCAAGATGGGATGATAGCCTGGGAGGCAGCGGCTAAGCAGTTTGCAGGGAGAGGGTCATTGTAGTGATTGTTGGGATTTAAAAAGGATAGAATTTTTGAGACAGATTGTTCATCATAGACTTTAAAGTTGTTCCAGGACACTTGGTTTTTGAGGGAAGTCTAAGGGGACGGTGCGGAGTGAGGAGGTAGAGCCGGCAGGGTTTGGAGATAGGTAGCAGATATGAGTTCCTTTCCTAGGGAAGAGATTTTATTACAGAAGAAGGAGAATTGCTTGCATGGGATGGTAGATATAGGGTTTTCTTTGGACGATTTGGCCAGTTTGTTCAATTGGTGTTTGACCAACTCGAATAATTTGCAAGGTCTATTCTTGGCGTTATCCAGTTCTGTCCTGAAGAAATCTTTTTTAGAGTTGAGGATCTTCTTTTTAGTTTTAGCGGAGCAAGGTCATCGATAATGTTGGATATAGTTGCGGAATAATGTTCAGTGAGGTTGTCGACCGTGTGAGATTTGGAGGGGGGAGGTCAGTTTCACAATGGACAGCCAATTTCTCGTGGTCAAGGTTCTTGGTGTCTCTGATCCATCTTTCGGGGATCACCAGTTGCGGTGTCCATGTCTTGTGAGTGCCAGGCATAAGGAAGGTGATAGCGTGATGGTCAGACCAGTAGCAAGGATCTATGGAGATGAGTTTGATTGCAGATTCCTTTGACATGATCCAGTCTAGAATGGCGCCTTTCGAGTGGTTAGGGAGAGAGCAGGCTTGGGTAAGGGTTTGGCCGGCCAAGAAGTCTCTGATGGCGTTGACCTGCGGGTCCTTGGGGTCGTTCCAGTGCAAGTTAAAGTCACCAAGGAAAATGTAATTGGAGTTATGGGATGCCTTGGCTGTGATGATTTCCATGCAGTAGTCAGTGAAGGTGTCATTCCTGCCTGGGGTGTGGTAAAAGATGTGCAGTCTGCACTGAAGGGTGGTGTTGCTGCAGACGGAGAGAGCAGGATATTCGCAAGAGTCTCTGGGTTCGGCCAGGAGTTCAGTGATAAGGAGGTTGGAGAGGTAGATGCAGGCACTGCCAACCCCTTTTTTTCTGATTGCCTGTCCAGCCTTACGATATGATAGTTGGGCGGCACTAGAAGGTCTAGGAAGGCGATGAAGATTCATTTAGCCAGGATTCAGTCAAGATCGCTAAGTCCTCGTTTCGGTTCAGAGTGAGATTGGCGACATCAATTGGCAGTGATGATGTGCATACATTGATGGGGTGCTTGGAATGGCATGATTGTTACCAAATGAATCATAGGGTGTGATTGAACAATAGACTGGTGGTGCTGTCTGATAACTGCAAGAAGAAAACTATGTCTGTTGGTGGAAACAGATTTAGAGGAGAGATTCTTAGCAAAGAAGAACTGTGTGTTGTGCTCTATATTTATTAGTACTCTTAATGTTTGTGTCCAGTTAGGGTTTCCAAAGTTAGACATTTAGGGGCAGATTTACAAACCCCTTGCAATACTTTTGCACTGCTGTTACGCCACTTTTGTGATGCAACAGCGGTGTAAAAATTGCAGCAAATTTACAACGTGACACATCTAGGGAGATTGGTCACATTGTAAAGCCCTGCGTGACATTATACCTGCGTCAGGTATAATGTATGTAGGGTAGGCGTTCCAACACAGGAAAGTCTCGTAAAAGTGACAGTGAAATTTACAAGAATTTACTGCATGACTTTTAGGACGCCACTACTTCAAAACCTTACGCCTGCTTGAAGCAGGCATATGGAGTTACGCAGTGTATTGAGAATAGGCTGCAACACACATTGCTGGAGTTGTGTCGTGCTTGCGACACGACTCTAGCAGTGCGTGACTTTTCCGCCAACAGATGCGTCAGAATTTCTGACGCATCTGTCAATCCTTGCGCCATAGTGCGCCGTACTGTAAATACATCGCATCTATGGTGGCGCAAGGGTTTTTTGGTGCAGGCACAGGGAAACTGACGCATCTTTACAGATGCGTCAGTTTATTGTAAATCTGAACCTTAGAGTTTATATTGTAGAATGCCGTGATGGTTTAGAATGTATGAAGTGTTTTGGGTTTGTGGCTCTTTCCCCGCGTACTGTATGTATGCTGTTACTGCTCTCCGCTGGGGCCAGTATTACAAGTATCCTGCAACTCCTTTACTGTGTCTGGACCATTACTAAAATCTTTTTGCAACGAGGATGGGATTTTAATTTCAACTTTCAAGCACCATTCTACATACTCACGTCATTCAACCTACGGGGCATTCCATCGCCTGCAGCCCTTCCTTGCGCTCAAGTGCTTTGTGTATTCACCAGCGACAATTATGTCATCACGCGACCCACACCCCTAATTCCTTTGGAAAACGATGCATCACCACACATGGGCAGCTATTTTGGATGCTTGGGCTCAATGCTATGCTTTTCTATTAAAGTTTGGTACTTTTGGGGCTTTGTTCATCAAATCTGCCGGCATTTTCACAGTGCAACTATTCAGATTGTGATCATCGGCATCAATTATAATGAAGGGGAGACACTTTCTCGTAGTTTAAGTCACAAATTTTTTTTTTTTGTTGATTGCCTGCTCTGTACTGTATTTATTTTCAATGGCTTCATATGGTGCAGTCAATTTGACGGTAAACAGTCAAAATATCGAGTAAAAAATATCGAATGGAAATAATATCGAGTTTAAAATATAGAATGGACAAAATATCGAATGGACAGAATATAGATATCAAAAATATAGTTTTAAGGTAAGTAATGTAATATCGGATGTAAAAAATATAGAAAGTTAAAATATCGAAGCATATAATATAGGTTATTAAAATTATCGAATTTGTAATATCGAATTTTTTATAGTGTTTTTTATGTTATTATATGTGTGAAAAGTGTGTATTTATGTTATAATTTATTTTAATTAATGAGTTTTGTTTTTTTAATTTTTGCTTAATTTAATTCTGTAGCGTGTTGTGGGTTTATAGAGGAATAGGGTGGGAAGTAATTTAATTATAATTAATTAAATATGTACATTTATTTATTGGTATTGATTTTTAATTAATTGTTAATTAATTTATATTTGGTAATTAATTAAATTGTAACCTCTTGCATGCTCATGACAAGGTGAGCTCGTCATGAGGCACACTGGAGCTGTGCTCATGACAAGGTGAACTCGTCATGTATAATGGGAATCATAAATAATCAGCACAGGAGGGGAAAAGCCTTAGCAGCCAAGTGGTTAATTGGCAATTAATTATAATTAATTGAATTATTTCTAATTATGTTAATTTTACTAATTTATTTTGTGTAGCGGGTTGTGGGTTTATAGGGGAATTGGGTGGGAAGTAATTTATTTATAATTAATTAAATATGTAAAATTATTTATTGGTATTTATTTAGAATTAATTGTTAATTAATTTTCTATGGGTAATTAATTAAATTTTAATTGCCAATTAATTTTATTTAATTGATTAATTGCTAATTATGGTAATTTTACTAATTTATTTTCTTTAGCGGGTTGTGGGTTTATAGGGGAATAGGGTGGGAAGTAATTTATTTATAATTATTTAAATAATTCAATTTATTTAATTGTATTTAATTTGAATGAATTGTTAATTATTTTTTAATCGTTAATTAATTAATTGTTAATTTGTAATTAATTTGTATTAATAGGGAACTAATTGTAATAATTAATTTTAATTTGTAATTTTAATTGAGTAATTATTATATTATATTAAATTGGTAATTACTTTTAATTAATGTTTGATAGATATTAATTTATATTTTTTTAAATAATATATGAAGTATTTACTTTCCCTACTGTTGCACTCTCTGGAGTGGGAATAGTAATTTTTACCCCTACGCTATTCAACGCTTTCCCTACTGTTGCACTCTTTGGAGTGGGAATAGTAATTTTAACCCCTACGCTATCCAATGCTTTCCCTACTGTTGCACTCTTTGGAGTGGGAATAGTAATTTTAACTCCTACGCTATCCAACGCTTTCCCTACTGTTGCACTCTTTGGAGTGGGAATAGTAATTTTTACCCCTACGCTATCCAACGCTTTCCCTACTGTTGCACTCACTGGAGTGGGAATAGTAATTTTTACCCCTACGCTATCCAATGCTTTCCCTACTGTTGCACCCACTGGAGTGGGAATAGTAATTTTTACCTATACGCTATCCAACGCTTTCCCTACTGTTGCACTCACTGGAGTGGGAATAGTACTTTTTACCCCTACGCTATCCAACGCTTTCCCTACTGTTGCACCCACTGGAGTGGGAATAGTAATTTTTACCCCTACGCTATCCAACGCTTTCCCTACTGTTGCACTCTTTGGAGTGGGAATAGTAACTTTAACCCCTACGCTATCCAATGCTTTCCCTACTGTTGCACTCTTTGGAGTGGGAATAGTAATTTTAACCTCTACGCTATCCAATGCTTTCCCTACTTTTGCACTCTTTGGAGTGGGAATAGTAATTTTAACTACTACACTATCCAACGCCTTCCCTACTGTTGCACTCTTTGGAGTGGGAATAGTAAGTTTTACCCCTACGCTATCCAACGCTTTCCCTACTGTTGCACTCACTGGAGTTGGAATCGTAATTTTTACCCCTACGCTATTCAACGCTTTCCCTACTGTTGCACCCACTGGAGTGGGAATAGTAATTTTTACCTCTACGCTATCCAACGCTTTCCCTACTGCTGCACTCACTGGAGTGGGAATAGTAATTTTTACCCCTACGCTATCCAACGCTTTCCCTACTGTTGCACTCTTTGGAGTTGGAATAGTAATTTTTACCCCTATGCTATCCAACGCTTTCCCTACTGTTGCACCCACTGGAGTGGGAATAGTAATTTTTACCTCTACGCTATCCAACGCTTTCCCTACTGTTGCACTCACTGGAGTGGGAATAGTAATTTTTACCCCTACGCTATCCAACGCTTTCCCTACTGTTGCACTCTTTGGAGTTGTAATAGTAATTTTTACCCCTACGCTATCCAACGCTTTCCCTACTGTTGCACTCTTTGGAGTGGGAATAGTAATTTTTACCCCTACGCTATCCAACACTTTCCCTACTGTTGCACTCACTGGAGTGGGAATAGTAATTTTTACCCCTACGCTATCCAACGCTTTCCCTACTGTTGCACTCACTGGAGTGGGAATAGTAATTTTTACCCCTACGCTATCCAACGCTTTCCCTACTGCTGCACTCACTGGAGTGGGAATAGTAATTTTTACCCCTACGCTATCCAACGCTTTCCCTACTGTTGCACTCTTTGGAGTTGGAATAGTAATTTTTACCCCTATGCTATCCAACGCTTTCCCTACTGTTGCACCCACTGGAGTGGGAATAGTAATTTTTACCTCTACGCTATCCAACGCTTTCCCTACTGTTGCACTCACTGGAGTGGGAATAGTAATTTTTACCCCTACGCTATCCAACGCTTTCCCTACTGTTGCACTCTTTGGAGTTGTAATAGTAATTTTTACCCCTACGCTATCCAACGCTTTCCCTACTGTTGCACTCTTTGGAGTGGGAATAGTAATTTTTACCCCTACGCTATCCAACGCTTTCCCTACTGTTGCACTCACTGGAGTGGGAATAGTAATTTTTACCCCTACGCTATCCAACGCTTTCCCTACTGTTGCACTCACTGGAGTGGGAATAGTAATTTTTACCCCTACGCTATCCAACGCTTTCCCTACTGTTGCACTCATTGGAGTGGGAATAGTAATTTTAACACTCTTTACTATGCTACAGTAATAATATTGTATATTTTTTAATAATATTATGTTAATATATATATGTTTTAATAAATAAAATTGTATTTTTTTATAACTTAAATTAATTATTTATTAATTTTAAGGTTATTTAAGTATTTGTAAGTATATTTTAGTTATTTATTTGTAATATTTTTTAATTTTACATTAATTTTAATAAATTCGATATTTTTACAAAGTACATATTTTTAAACGATATTTTTGATTCGATATTTTTGTACTTACCTGTTTGTAGATAGGACTTCGATATTTTTGTAGTCGATATTTTGGAGTCGATATTTTAAATGCCTATATTTTTGTAGTTTATATTATGGCAGTGATCCCAATTTGACGCCTCCTCAACCATTTATACCTTCCTTGGGCGAAAACGCACTGAAACGGCAAGAATGGAAGGAATATTTCCTCAATTACATTTCTGCTCTGGATGATGATGAACATTGTACCCCTGAAAGTAAGAAAAAAATCCTGCTACACTCCTCAGGTCCATCAGGATTTAGAGTTTACAGAATTGCATAGAAAAAAACCATGAAGGTGGTGATGTCTTTGTCAATGCTTTAAAGGATTTGGATGTATACTATGTGCCCGCTGTGTGCATAGAGATTGACAAATACAAGTGTTATCATAGGAAGCAATCTAAGAAAGAAACAGTGGAGGAATATGTCTCCTCTCTAAAGATTCTAGCTTTAACATGTTGATTAGGCTCATTGCATGATGAGCTAATCCGGGACCAGATCGTATGCACCCAGTAAACTCTTTCATACAGGTTAGACTTTGGGCCAAGGGAGAGTCTCCTCTCCAAGATGGCATAGAAATTGTCAAACGAGTGAGATGGATTGGGAGATGTGCTAACTCAGTTTTAGCTGACAACAAAAAATCTGATATTTTTGACAAACAAGATAGTAAGGAGATAGTAAACAGAATCAAAGCTAGAAAGAAAGCCAGTTCACCTCAAGCAAAGAAGGCCAGTTCCACCTACAAGAAAAAAGAGTCGGATTCCAGCAGCAATGTTAAATGTTATAAGTGTGGGTTGTTGGGCGATTTAGTGAATGATAAACAATGTCCAGCCTGCAATCAAAGGTGTTCTGCTTGCGGAATCATAGGTCACTTTCATGAAGTGGGTAGGGGAAAGAAATGTAAAAATACAGCCATTAAACTTCTCGAATCGGATTCTGAATCAGACACTCAAGATACAGATGCCGATTACACTAATACATGTTTTTTAAGTGTGGACTCGGACCCTGAAGTATTAGGCATACATGGCGGGAGGAAAAAATCTAAATGAAAGATTAATATTGAGGGTGTAACTAACTTTCATGGCATATTCAGGGTTACCGTGCACAATAGTGTATGAGTCTGTGTGGAATAAGAAATTTAAACCAGTGTTTGGTGAAAGATTAGAACCCATGGACATTTCCCGCAAAACCTTTATTGGTGAACCCATCGCTCTTTTGGGGTATAGAAATGTGATGTTCCAATTTAAGAAATGGGTAGCGGATAGAAAGTTATGTTTCAAAATCAGGCCCTTCTATTTTGGGATGGTGGGACCAAGAGGAGCTGGGTATCATCTTGGATCTTAATGCCCTGATCCTGAGCTTGTAGTACAGAAGGAGCAGGAAGGGTAGAATAGTATTCTCAAAGAATTCCCTGAGAATTTCTCTGATAGTATTGAGGAACTTAAAGGGTTCCAAAATAAAATCATTCTGAAGGAAGATGCTAAGGAGTGCATACATAAGGCTAGGAACATACCCATGACTATCAGGGTTGAGGCCTCCAAAGAAACTGACAAGTTGCTAGAGGCTGGTATAATACAGTCAGCTGATGTCCTCTGACTGGGTGGCACCCTTAGTGGAGGCATGTTGTGCCAACAGCAAACTCAGGCTTAGTGTGGAGCTAAGGGACTTAATCAGAAATGTTTTGGTCAACCAGTTTCCCCTTTACAAGGTCAATGAAAATGCTCTCAATGACTAAAGGTGCCACATGGTTCACAACCCTAGATCATATATCTGCCTATCACCAGGTACCCTTGCATCCTGAGAGCCACCGATTGACAGCTTTTATATGACTTTTGGGTGTTTCCAGTTTGAAAGGGTACCATTCAGTTTAGCTCCTGCGGCTACAAGGCTCCAACAGGTGATGATTAAAATCTTAAAGAAGGAAAGAAAGTCATTATTTTACAGGATGACATTCTCATCATGGGTAAGACGAAATACGAACATGACACCAGACTTAAGAAGGTCCTAGAGATAATGAGCAAAAAGGGTCTTACTGCGCAGTATGCCAAATGCAAATATGCTAGGAATTCTATGACATATTTGGGCCATGAGACCAGTTGTAGGAGGGTAGAACCGATAGCATCTTTAGTTGAAGATATCAAAAATGCCTTTGCACTATTTAATAAGGATAAAATCAGAGTTTCTTTGGGTATGGCGAAATTTAATGTCACATATATCATGAACTTCTCTAGCAAATCATATCCTTGGAGACAACAGTTGAAGGAACAATGTGTATTTATATGGTCAAGTGAATATCAGAATGCTTTTCAGGTAATAAAATATAACATTTGTAGTGGACCAGCTCTGCAGGGTTTCAACCCTGAATTGGAAAGCATTGTTATCATGGATGCAAGTTGCAGAGGTTTGGGGGCGGTACTTTCTCACGTTGAAGAAGGTTATCTGTGAATAAAGATTTCTTATGCTCATAACCTCCAAAAGGGATACCTGAGATGGTGGGCAATTGGTTCACTGCCATTGCTAGAGGCTCCACTACCAGGGGGAACAGGAGAAAAGAGAGCGGGCAGCCTTGTCTGGTGCCCCTGTGTATGGGAATAGGGGGGATGAGGCTGCCATTGACATCGATACGCGTGCATGGTCGAGTGTAAGGGGCATCAATCTGGATATCATAGTCTGGCCAAAGCCTACTCGATGTAGGACCTCCCATAGGAAGTGCCTGTCCACTCCATTGAACGCTTTCTCCACATCCATTGACACCAAGCAGGCTGGTATATTTCTGTGCGGTACCTTTTCGATGAGCTGGGCTATGCTGCGAAAGTTGTCCGCTTTAATGGTGACAGATAAATCCAACTTGATGTAGGTCAATCATGACGGGTAGGTAGGGCTCAAGACAGTTCGCAAGAATCTTTGTAAAGATCTTTGCGTCGGTGTTCAAAAGGGCAAGGGTCCGGTAAGATGTGCAGAGTGAGGGATATTTCCCTGGCTTTGGGATGAGCACTTCTTCTGACATGATGGGGGTGAGGCCTGTGGTGCCAGTAAAGGTATTAAAAAGGTGCAGGAGGTGGCTTTAAAGTTGGGGGAAGAAAGTACTGTAAAGAGCAACAGAAAGTCCATCCGGCCCGGGAGATTTCCCCAGTGGTAGCTGTTCTAATGCTTTTGCCAACTCGTCTGGCAATATTGGTTTATCCAAAAGATGCGCATGGTAGGAGTTGAGAGGTTCCCAGGGGCAAATGTTAAGGAAGGAGGTGATGTTCTTTGGTGCATGGGGTTCATCCAGCTAAAGATCTTCATAAAAATGTGAGAAAGCTAGGCCCGTGTCAAGTTCCGATGTGGCCCAGGAGCCATCTGCCAGCATAAGGCATGAGCCCACTTTGTCCTCTCCCATGTAGAATTTTTGTTTAAGAGCCAGTAGAGAGTATTCCGCTTTGTTGGTGCTATGTAGGCGCAGCTGCCCCCGAAATACGTCAAGATGCTTTTTATTTTGTAGTGAAGGCTGTTTGTGATCTTTACGCTCTAAGACCTTAATGTCATCAAATAGTCGTTTCAAGGAGGCGAGCTTCTAGGGAACAGGCTATAGAGATAGAGGAGATGACTACCCGGATGGTTGCCTTGAATGCGTCCCATCTGAATGAATTCTGAGATTTCAGGGGTATCGTTCGTGATAAAGAAGGCCTCAATCTCTCTACCGATGTTTTCCACATCTACTGGGTCACCCAGGACATGAGAGGAAGTCACCATCGAGAATGGGTGTCATGTTGCAGGTTGGGAGGCTGGAAAGTGACCAATAGATGGGCATGGTCAGAGATTGAGATGTCAAACCACTCAGCTGCTGTGAGGGAGTGGATCAGAGGGAGAGCGAGAAAGCAATAATTAATTCATGAATATGAACGATGTACGTGTGAGAAGAAGAAATAGTTCTTGGTGTTGGGGTGTAGGTATCTCCTTGGCATTAGGAAGGCTTAAATTGGTGATGGCACTCTTAAGGGTTGCCAACATAGCGTGGGTGCCCTGGTATACTTGCCCGCTGCAGTCCCATTCTGGGTTCCAGACCAAGTTATAATCGCCTCTGAAGATAATCGTTTCCTCCCGGGGCATTTAGCAAATCTTTTGGTGTGATCGCAAGAACATGTCTTGGGCTTGATTGGGTGCATAAAGATTGAGTAGAGTCAAAGGCTGTGCTCCCCACTGTATATGGAGTTTGATATAGCGACCCTCGATGTCCCGAATTACCCTATGAGTTTTCCTGCCCAATTTAGCCTTCAGTAATATTGGCACTCCAGCAGTTTTAGAGGGGGAGCAAGCCTAGCATTGCATTGGGTATTTGTGGTGTGTCATGAGGCGAGTGTCTGCCAAAATGAGGTGGGTTTCCTTGAGAGATCAGGGTCCTGCAGGAGGAGATAGCTCCATATCTGATGCCTCTTATTGGGGGAGTTGAGCCCCTTAACATTACGCGAGAGAAACTTAAAGAGGGGCACCGTTGTTGTCATGGTGGGAGTATCTACGGTGAAAGTTTGGTGAGGTTGCATATTGTCATGTATTCCTATAGGTTCTGAATCAATCCCCCTATTCCTGACCCTATTCTGGTTAAACTAACTATCAAGTTAACTAACAGTCAGCCCATGAGGCAAGACAAGCCCCCATGATGCAGATACCGTTATCTGACGCAGTCACACTACGGCACAGGAACGTGTTATCTGATTAGGTCATAACGCTTGAGATCTAATTAGACAAGCGACATTCCTCCAGCCCCTGATAAGGCATACGACGTTCTCATAACAAATCAAACCTATGACAACCTGGGAAAAACCCTGCGGCCATTGTTTTGATTTCACCGAGAACTTTAGTAAAGAATGTGCTAACGAGCAAGTCGTATGACATCTTTATTGACATATCTATGTCCATCCTTACGTCAATCTCGGCACCTTTAAGGTATAAATATTACCGATCTTGCCCTATGCAAACACACGCGTGGTGACAAGACGGAGCAGCCATACTTGCCGAAGCCGAGAGCAGAAGCAGACCCCGCTGGCAGCAGCCCCGCCTTCCTGACGCGCTGAGAGACGCGCTGCTATCTCAAGCCGAGAGACCCAGCACCGGCGCTTTCGGGCAGCCCTCACAGGCGGCCTGGAATATCGAGAGCAGAGAAAGAGATACCATTCCTCATTCATCCTAAATTCCAGGTACAGAACTGAATAACCCCTCACAGAGAATTCTTTAGTTATTCACTTGGCAAAAACAAACTTAACTTAAACTGTAACTTTCTATTCCCGCCCACGCATTAGACTTAGGTCAGGTACACGGGGTAGGCGTATTTGGAAACACCAGTTGAGTACGTTTAGTCAAATGTATATGTGTATGTAAATATATTTTAATCATTTAAAACATCATATGGCTCAGAAACCATATCAATGTTTTTACAGTATTATTTTATACTATTGCTTTTAATGTATGCACTTTACTTAACTATAAGTATTGCAATAATATCGATCCATTTCTCATGTATGAGAAAAGAGACTGATCAATAAATAACACCTTTTATTGAACACGCCCGTCTCTTCCTTTTCTCTACATTCTGATGAGACTAAGAATGCACGTACTGACTGAGTAAAATAATTGCCTTGTGCTCACACGACTCTCGAGATTGACTCTTGATTAGGGGAGAGCAAAGTTGTCATGTTCTATGGTTGTCAGAAACTAAATCCCTTCTTGTCTAATCAGGGGAGGTAATTCTTTCCTGAACATTCGAGAAAGTTTCTAGCGAACTCTGAGCTTAGCTGGCAAACCCAAAAATTAAGTCTAGTATCGACAGTAGTAGACCTAGTTAACGTCTGGTCTAGGCCTTTACTGCTGTAGGTATTATTCCAATGCGCAGAGCCTATTGGGAAAATAGGAACTACACTACATGGCGCCCAACGCGTTTGGAAAGGGCGATAAAACTAACGTAAGACATTTAGAGTAACTCAGTCGTGCTTTCTCACTCAGACCCCTTTTCCCAAATACTCCAAAGACGTCTGGAGTGGGTGAAAGGTTATATCCTCCAAAACCTCGCAGGAGGGAACTCCTATGTATGGTTCTTGGTATAGTCAACGTTGAAGGATACACTGTTCCAAAATATTGTGCATCTAATCTCTGTTTCCATAAGAAACCTGATCTGCAAATAAACATAATACCATCCTGTCGGTAAAATGGGAGACAGTGATGAAGAAAGAGAGGCAGTTAGATTAGCAGCTGAAATAACAGCAGCTGATAATGCTGCACTAGATGCGGACGGGGATATAATACTCATCCCGGTCGCCAAAAGGAAATCTATAACCTTAAAACTTATAGAAAATGGACTGACACCTAGAGGTGGTACAGTCATATTCGTAATTGAGGCACACGAATATCGGCAGACAGAGGTATACTATACATGGATACATTTTCCAGCAGCAAATGCTGTAACAAAGTACTTCCACTATTACAAAATTGAGGTACCACCTGACATTTACACTCCTTTCGAGGAGGTGGAAGTACCACTCAAATTCCAAGAGCATTTGCTCTTATTTGATGGCGCCCTAATACATAACAATCACATTACAAGGCTCGGTCCTTTAGGAAGACCAGGAGCAACGTGGCCGGTCTTAGCCGGATACACACCACATCCAGACATCGAAAGAATGCCTGCAGCAGAGCTGTTAATACAGCTAAAACAATTACTAAAAATTCATAGACAATTAGTTCAGTATGTAATGCGGACTTCAACAATTCAGCCAGCGATTAAACTACCACAGCTGACCCCTCACCAGGGGAACACAAATAAAATTACACCACAGAACATCCAATCCTGCCTAGGTAAAGTTCCAGCTAAACGGGAACAAATACCATTCTGGTTGGCACAGAAAATTACCCAAATAGAGGCGGTGTTTCCTGACACCACCCCGCTAGAAAAACACAGGATTCTGACTATATGTCTCCCAATGGGAATCGCACCACACATAGAGGACTGTGACACTTGGGGTACAGTCTTTGCTTCCATCTACACAAAAACGCACGGTGTTCCATCCATTTCGGTAATACCAGATGTGCTAAAACAAATTCAAGACGAATACGGTCCAGAACCTGCTTTAACTCTTGGTATGAAATTACTAAAAGACTTCAAGCAGGTCTCGGCTATACTATTAGCCAACATAAGAGGTGAAGCAGCAAACGTGGCGATCCGCCAAAGGTTAAAAGAGACAGATATAGCAGACCAACCAGCTGAAATAGCCAGAATCATAGAAAAATCCTATGAAGAACTAGGCAGAGATAGTCTAGGTGGAATACCAGTAAAACCGCAACTGACTGAAAGTCCAGAAAAAATATTTTTTAATAATAATTCACCAAAAAAGAACTGGGATGGAAACAAACAATCCAATCCTAAAAAAAAGAAATTCCAGTCCAGAGGAAGGTCTCCTAGGCGAAGGGAAAAATCTCCAAACCGAAGACAGAGGTCACCGCAGAGTGACCCCTCTGGGAATAGATATAACCTTAGAAATAGGGATAATATTAAAAAACCTGATAGATATCAAGACATTGATACGCGTCCCTCTCAATCTTTTCAGAATTCCTCGCAGAAATCGGAAAGAAGAGGACGATCAGAACAAAGAGAAGAGCACGCCAAGTCCAAAGACAAGGAACCTGCTCAGCTTAAAAAGAAATTACAATTTCCAA
Source organism: Lissotriton helveticus (assembly GCF_964261635.1). NCBI lineage: Eukaryota > Metazoa > Chordata > Amphibia > Caudata > Salamandridae > Lissotriton > Lissotriton helveticus. Next base: position 812,212,561 of record NC_136070.1, read on the forward strand.
AAAAGAAGGTAGCCAGTATCAAGGTAGTTAACAATGCCGAGAATACTGAGGACACAACTGAAAAACGGAGAGTGGGCTCAGACAATGCTAGACAGCGCAGCAGAGGTGAGCATAGCTCGCAAAGTCCTTATGAATCATCTGGAGACAGTGGACACGAATGAATATCTTCAAGTGGAAACTGCAGACACCAGAGTAAGCAAGCCCCACAAGATATACGAGATAACATTACGTATAGAGGGAGATAAGACTAGGAAAATAAGGGGACTATTTTGGGTTAATCTCTCCAAGGGCTATGATATCCTTCTAGCTGAAAAAGACTGGCCACCAGAGTTTGTCAGGGAGTGCCCTCATGGCGAAGAAGTAATTATGCCTGCCTTCTCGAATCAAATCCCGATTCATAAAAAATATACACTTGCTAGAAAGTGGGCAGTGGCCTTAGCACCTGCTTTATATAAAAATCATGTAGGATGGGATGAGGATTCTCCTCCTCACAAAATCCAGTTAAAATCACAACCTACTGCACAAAGGCAGTACCCAATTAAGCAAGAAGCTAAAAAACAGGTAAATGATATACTAGATCAGCTAGAATACCAGGGGGTGATTGAAACTTGCACCTCACAAATGAACAATCCTTTGTTTCCGGTCTCCAAACCAGACAACTCATATCGTCTAGTTTTGGATTACCGACACCTTAACACATGTTGCAAAACTTTTGCAGTGCAAAACTCACACAGTGCTGCACTAATGAATAACATAGTGCGCAAAAAATACAAAACAACCTTGGACATCTCCAATGGATTCTTTTGTCAAAACATAGCACCAGAGAGCAGATATTTAACTGCATTCTCAGTAAATGGCACTCAAAAACAATTCTGTCGGTTAGCCCAGGGGTACAAGAACAGCCCGGGGGTATTCTCAGCGAGAGTAACAGAATTACTACAACTATATGATGATGAAGCATTATCTTATGTCGATGACATTTACTTAACAGATGATGACTTGGAGACTCACTTGAAAAGAGTGAACACCATAATACTTGGTTTCGCTGCAGAGGGTTACAAATTCAACTTCAAAAAGTCCAGAATTGCCCATCTGAAAGTCCTGTACGTAGGATATGAATTATCAAGTATAGCCTGGCTAACAATTTTCTAAGAACTAGAAGAAATGGAAAATCTAGAATATAAAAAAAAACATATCCTCTGCCAATCGACATTCTACCTCTACGACATTTCGCCTGTGTAATCTATACAGACGGACATGCTCAACCGTCCGTTTGGGGAGAACAAGCATACAACCCCACATGTGAGATTACAAAAGAAGTGTGGCGCGGAGGTAAACTAAGACCTCTATTAACAAAATCACACTCAGTAGAAACTAATTCAGAAAAACAAACTGAAATAATAGCTTTGAAAATGGCGCTAGATAATGCGGATCGCGAATTCCCGACACTTATAGTGTCAGATTCATATTACTGCGTCAAATCATACAACAAGGATTTGCAGACATGGATTCAAAACGGTTACAAAGATGACACAGATGCACCAATAAAGCAGAAACTGCTCTGGGAACAAATAGCTCTTTTACAAAAAGAACTACCAAAGACTCACGTGACACACTCACTGAGTCACCAGCGTGATGGCGTTCACGTTGTAGGGAATTCATTGGCTGACACAGCCGCAGCGGCAGCCACTCAATCGGCTCCCGTAGTTCGAAAAAAGCGTACATTAAAATACATTGACGGTGAAACATTGCTGGCGGTGAAAACGTCATCAAAAGGCGACTGCTCAGCGTTACCGATCAATTATCCACTCAATTATACATACATAATCGATGCAAACTCCGTCCCTTTTGCTCGAATCCCTGGAGTGGGGGATAGAGTGATTCCAAACATGGACAGGAGAAACTTGTTAATCGCAGACGCACACATGGGCGAGGGTCTCAGACACCTTAAATTAAAAGATTCTCTGGAAGAATTACAATCACGGTACTGGTGGCCAGGCATGAGCCTGCACTACACCATGTTTGTAAAAAACTGCCCAAACTGCAACAGAGATCGCAGTGGGGAGAGAAACAGTTTAATACCTCGTCGTATCAAGGCAGATAATGTTACCAGTAAAAAGAATGGCTTGCGATTAACATATACAGGCTAGTTTCCACTTATAATGTAGATCACCAGCACTCGGCTGACGTCCGGACTGTTATACAAGATTTGCGAGTCTAAATGGCATATACGCTAAGAGCATGTTACGTTTGACCATTGTTTTCAATCAGGCACACCAGCCTGGGGGTAAAAGATGGCCAAATGAGCACAGCCCAGCGGGAATCTTCTCACTTCCTTCCTGAGGGTACGGGATGGTGTAAAGAAAAAACCAAGACGGAAAGCAATCTATAATAGAAAGGATATTAGGTTCGGGAGCTGGGTGGGTCAAACATCTAATAAGTGTCCAACGTAGTCTAAATAACTTGCCAAGAAATTCTCTGAAGGGATTCAGTCCGTACGAATTATTATTTGGAACTAGGATGTTGATCTCTGACCTTGATAGTCAGACTTCAGTGGTGAAAGAAAAAACCTTTGATGTCAAAGACCGTTTGGCTATTTTGCAGGACTTAAACAAAACAAGAAAAGACCTGAGCAACATACAGCCAACAACCACTGAAGAATCACCACCTGTCCCAGCAAGACCTGTCTGGATTCCAAAAGTCGGGGATCTAGTCAGGGAGAAGATCGCGGTAAAGAAGGAATTTGGGCCTTCTTACAGAAAAGCAGTTCCTGTCTTGTCTGTCAACGGGACAAGATCAGTTGTACTACCGCCACTTGCTGGTAAAAAGGAGAACCGAGTTGTATCCATCGACCTGGTAAAACCACAACATGTGGCCGATAACAAACAGTAGGCCAAGTGGACTCCCAATAAGTAGCAGAACACCAAGGTTTGCTACCAGTACAGAGGTCCTAACGAAGAGGCTCATCACATTCGAAACGCCTACAGAAGAACAACAAGGACTATGCAACAATGCAATAGAACTCAGACCTCTGAAAACCCAAATAAAAACATTTAGCAGAGACACACCAATCTATAATGAAGTACCAAGTGAAAATGCAAGAAACAAAAATCCTGAACCAATTGGAACAATTGACAGAACTGCATCCGGCTACTTCATCAACTTCGATGATTCCTCTGAAGGCTTCAGTGAATCAAAGACACAGCCATCATCAAAATCCTTTAAAGACAAAGCGAATGAACTTTTGAAACAACTGAAAGAAACATATCTGATTTCTCCATGGATTGAATTTTGGGTGGGTTTTGGTGCATTTATCCTCATACTTTGGCTCATCATGGTATTTACTTTGGGACGCTTCATTGAGGGAAAATATGCTTAAATGGACACAGCAAGTCAGAACATCAACTTGATCCTCAAACCACACACATCTTCACACGTCGAGAAAAGAGAACTTTCTCCAGAACTTTCTTCAGCCAACTTCACAGCTAATCCTATACCTGGTGGGGTAGCCTGGGACAACACTGACTATGAAATTTATGGTCCGGTCGAGATCCTGAAATATTCACACCAAATTAAGATCTCCTTGAGTGACTTTGTAAAACCAAACTCATTTGCTGATGATTGGGACTTCGAAAGCATTAACAATATGATGTCTGATTTAGTAATGTCTGCTAAATTTACCAAACATGATTATTTGCAAGGTTCTACAAATTATGATAGTATGTATTGCTATAACCACTATGGTAACCATTTTCTACATAAATCTGCACAACCTAGAAATGTTTTAAATTATAATCAATGGGAACATTGTGCTACACCTCCAAAAGGGAGCTCAAGAACCGTTTATGACAAATATTCATACTTTCAAGGTTTTAACACAAGTAATGCTGAAACATTTTATTTTAAATTGTCAAACAAGACAGGAAGCAAAACCATGATAACCAACACAAAATTGATTTATTCTGACTCGTTCTTTGAACAAATGAATACTTTTGGATTTGATTATTGGGACAAAAATGTTGATTTGAAAAGTGTTTGGGGTACTAAAGAATGGCAAGTACAGGGTATAGAAGCTTTGTTTAGAGCCTGCATGATCCCAGAACAAATGATATTTTTAAATGACACTGTTCAACAAACCACCTGTCTTGGCTTAGCCAAAATTAAAGATTTAAATAAACCGTCTATTCCAAAGCCAACAATGTTTAGCAATAGCTCTGAAACAGATGAAGAGATAGACGTAAACCATATATTAAACCAAAACAGAACACATCCTGATTGGAAACAGTGGTTGATCTGGCCAACAGATACTAATAACTGTCAAGACAGATTCCTGAATAAAACACAGGGGTTCAAAATGACCAGGCCAGACCCTAGATATCCCCAAAGACATCACCCAGGGATAATAACAACCTACAGTGTGGGCAAATTATGCCTTCAATGGCTTCAAACTTCCACACTGCCTGAAATTAAGCAACACCTAACTTTACTTACTGATGGTGCTGACTTGCGTGATTTCATTCTGGGACCACGCAAACAGCGTCAAAAGCGTTTCATAGCAGCCTCTGTATATGCAGCATACAATGAGGCCTGGAAGGTTACTCAAATTGAAACAGCAGAGAGAATACGGGAAATTGACCGTATTAATTTGGAAAAATCACTTTCTGTAGTGGACAATGGGTTAATGACTCTGTCCTCCAGAATTTTTTCTTTGGACAGCATTGTGTCTTCAGCAATCGATATATTATCGCAAGACTTACTGTTATTACAACATGGACAGTCACAATTGCGTTCTATAGTACAGCTTGGCTGGACGTTACAAAATCTGCGTTCAGGCTATGTGCCTTGGCGTTTAATCAACACAACGTCACTATTCCAAATCTTTAACCTTACTGATAGACAAATCGGTATGGCGCAAAAGGGTGCTGATTATACAATCTTGAGCATTGAAAAACTAGAAAGATTACCAATGACAATGTCAGAACGACCTGTCAGTGAATGGATAATTCACGGAATCATAAATATTCCTATCTCAACCTTCAGGTTTCAATACTGCCAAAAATATATACAGGCTGGCATGTACGAGAAATTGGGTAAAGGGTACCTTAAAAAAACATGGAACCTGCCCTATTCGCATGCATGTGTCAGTAATAAAGGACAGAAAGTGTTTCTTAGTGGCAACAATTGTGCTATGTCACTAAGCGGCACACTTCTGTGTAACGGTATTAGTTTGCACGGAGCCTGTGAAGGGAATTCATACAACCTTTCATGTCACCAGCAAGGCGCACCTGCAACTGAAATAGAACCATTCTTTCAAAGACTCTATAATGGGAGTTACATTCTTATTGTAGACCGCAGATGTTGTAGTCTTATGCCCGGGACTCCTTATCTAGTCACTACGACGGCCAAGGTCAAGTGCTGTGGACGTTCTTTGTTCCCCAGCTCCTTTCCAGACAGGGAGGCAAGGGCATGGCCCAATTTGAAAATTACTTCTATTCGAATAGATACTTTAAGCAGAATGAAAACAGTGCTTCTTCAGACGCCGACAAGGCTCATGTCATCAAAAGAAACGTATGATCTACAAGTCGCAAGGACGACTGCGGAGATACATACATTATTATCAACTAATTCCCCCGTACATTTCGCGGAAATCCTGAGCGAAATCTTAAATATTTCTGATACCAATGGGATCTCAGGGGTATTTAAGACAGTATTTTCGATGGCATTAACACCATTCAAAGCCATACTGGGTATTTTTCCAGATTTCGTCCATTCGATTTTTGGCGGACTTCCCTTGATCCTGGGACTAATTGCAGGAATCCTATTCCTAGTCCTTATTTTTCGTTATGGCAACCCATGTCACAGATCAAACTCTCGCGACAATGGAAGATACGATCCTAGCCATTGGATACCGGGACCGGATATCAAAAATCCTGGGACTCTCCCGGCTTAGAGACCTGAACATGACTTGGTTTCTATCATTTCGACCAATGTGGCAAAGGTGTGTTTTACCTGTACTAAGGTGTCTGCTATGCGGAGAAGAATGCGTGTTAGACACCTGTCTGACGCTACAATCGGATGCGCCAGTGGATGCAGATACACTGTTGGTTCCTACCAAGGTTCACGCTTTGTGCTGCCCTCAAAGGCTGCCAATCCTGATGACGGCATTCCTGGAATCTTCACCACTACGATTGAAGAGTAGTGAAGTTCAAGATGAAAGCAGCATCGAACAGGTACGACCTTCTGTCAGTGATGCAAATCAGAATGTCAATGGAGACAATCATGCGCATGAATGCATGGTTACACCTATTTCCGACTTAGAGGAACTTTCCCATGAAGCTGTTGACAGTTTTTTAGAAAGCCTGAATGATATGATGTTCTCTCCAGAACAGAAATAGAGACTTTTGAGTAAACTCGCACACGGCGTTCCCTGAATTCGGCCTTCAACTTTAAAAATAAAGTCACATGAACAATTACAATCCAGTTCACGGACAGCAATTTTCAGCAACCCCCTAAAATATTTTTCCATATTTTTTCCGGGACACTGATCTTCTGCTTAAAGTAAGAAACTATTCCTAGAGAACTAAGATTTCTATTTTTAGATACTTTATAGACTTTAGCTGCCCGCTGGTATGTTCACAAATGTTTGATTATGTGATGAAATGGTCTCGAACTTTCTTTCTGTATAGCCATATTAAGAGCCATTTCATGTGTATTTCTCGAATACCAAATTAGCAATAATGCATACAAATGCGTGTTTACTTTTGCATTTAATTCATAGCTTAAGTGCATACAATATATATGACTGCAATTTTTCAGTATATTTGAAAATTTCAAAATGCATTTATGTATTTTGGGGTGGTAAGGTATACACTATTCTCTATAGTATGTTGTACTATGTTATACTATGCATAGATTAGTAAATATGACCATAGTTAGCGTGGAGTGGGTGTCATGTATTCCTATAGGTTCTGAATCAATCCCCCTATTCCTGACCCTATTCTGGTTAAACTAACTATCAAGTTAACTAACAGTCAGCCCATGAGGCAAGACAAGCCCCCATGATGCAGATACCGTTATCTGACGCAGTCACACTACGGCACAGGAACGTGTTATCTGATTAGGTCATAACGCTTGAGATCTAATTAGACAAGCGACATTCCTCCAGCCCCTGATAAGGCATACGACGTTCTCATAACAAATCAAACCTATGACAACCTGGGAAAAACCCTGCGGCCATTGTTTTGATTTCACCGAGAACTTTAGTAAAGAATGTGCTAACGAGCAAGTCGTATGACATCTTTATTGACGTATCTATGTCCATCCTTACGTCAATCTCGGCACCTTTAAGGTATAAATATTACCGATCTTGCCCTATGCAAACACACGCGTGGTGACAAGACGGAGCAGCCATACTTGCCGAAGCCGAGAGCAGAAGCAGACCCCGCTGGCAGCAGCCCCGCCTTCATGACGCGCTGAGAGACGCGCTGCTATCTCAAGCCGAGAGACCCAGCACCGGCGCTTTCGGGCAGCCCTCGCAGGCGGCCTGGAATATCGAGAGCAGAGAAAGAGATACCATTCCTCATTCATCCTAAATTCCAGGTACAGAACTGAATAACCCCTCACAGAGAATTCTTTAGTTATTCACTTGGCAAAAACAAACTTAACTTAAACTGTAACTTTCTATTCCCGCCCACGCATTAGACTTAGGTCAGGTACACGGGGTAGGCGTATTTAGAAACACCAGTTGAGTACGTTTAGTCAAATGTATATGTGTATGTAAATATATTTTAATCATTTAAAACATCATATGGCTCAGAAACCATATCAATGTTTTTACAGTATTATTTTATACTATTGCTTTTAATGTATGCACTTTACTTAACTATAAGTATTGCAATAATATCGATCCATTTCTCATGTATGAGAAAAGAGACTGATCAATAAATAACACCTTTTATTGAACACGCCCGTCTCTTCCTTTTCTCTACATTCTGATGAGACTAAGAATGCACGTACTGACTGAGTAAAATAATTGCCTTGTGCTCACACGACTCTCGAGATTGACTCTTGATTAGGGGAGAGCAAAGTTGTCATGTTCTATGGTTGTCAGAAACTAAATCCCTTCTTGTCTAATCAGGGGAGGTAATTCTTTCCTGAACATTCGAGAAAGTTTCTAGCGAACTCTGAGCTTAGCTGGCAAACCCAAAAATTAAGTCTAGTATCGACAGTAGTAGACCTAGTTAACGTCTGGTCTAGGCCTTTACTGCTGTAGGTATTATTCCAATGCGCAGAGCCTATTGGGAAAATAGGAACTACACTACAATATGTGTAGACTAGAGTGTATTTGGGACCTGCCATATGTGGAGTGGTGTGTAAGAGTATATTCCATGTGACAAGCTAGTTATATGTTGGGTTGGGCAGGTTGTGAGGTATCCCTCGCACTAGAGGCCCATCTAGAGTATCCCCCTATGGGGAAAGAGGTGGTAGGGGTAGTAGTATCAACAGGAAACAGCCTACAGAGCCAACAAAGTTCAATGTCATAGAGGAACAACCCATAGTTCAAAGAACGAGCCATTCTGAAGCAGTTACTCTACTATAAGACACTGCAGGTGTGGGGGGGCGGCAGACAAAAGCAATTATCAGAGTTTCAGCTTCCAGCAGACTGACTTTCAGGTTGTGGCAAGAGCCACCAGCTGCCAGATCACCCTGGCACATTGCAGAGGTAGGTGCTGAGGCACTCAGGGCAGAACAGGGAGGCTTATTCCACAAGTAGGGCAACCCATGAGTCCATGGAAGTGAAGCAATAGGCGTACAGTGCATCAGGGCATCTTATTGTGTTGCATATATTTAGTCTCCTTTAGAAAGTCATAGGCGTAGGATTCCAGACTGGATTCCAAGGGAGTAGGGACAAGTGCACTTTGATCAGGTCATTCCGTTTGCATGGGAGAGCGGGACCGTGAGGGAGAGTCATTCAGGGTCCAGATGTGATTGATGATATCTTGCTTGGGAGGTGGAACAGTGGACCATTCCGAATGGGAGGACTCTGTGTAGTGGTAACGCGCGGAGGGGGGCTCCGCCTCTCCAGTGTCAAGGGGAAGGGGAAGGAGTTGCTTCGCTTCTCTGAATGAGCAAAGGATCTAGCGCTTGCCCTCCCAGGAGAAAATTAGTGCAAAGGGGTGGCCTCACTGGTAGTTGAATTTAAGTTTGTGCAGCTTGTCCGTAACTGGTTTGAAGTCTTTGCATCTGCGGAGGGTGACGGGAGCTATGTCCTATAAAATTGAGCATCCATTGTAAGATAAAGCTGTAGTTCCCCGGGTCTTCCGCAAAATGGCATCCTTCTCAAAAAAGAAATGGACGCGTGTGAGTATTTGGAATGAAGGCCGGGGACCCGATAGGCTCTATCAAGGGCTAGGGGAGGAGTGTCATGATCCGACCGGTTCGGCTGCAAGAGATCAGCCATTAAAGACATGATGTCCTCATCTTCTTCTCTGCCGGAAACCCCCTTGATGCATAGATTGTTACGTTGACTTGGGTTTTCAAGGTCTTCCTGTTTGAGTTGTGGATTAATATGCTCATCTTCCAGCTCCACCATTCTGTGCCATATGCTCTCGTGGTCTTCCGTTCTTGCGTCCATTGTGCGTTCAAGATCATCTACACGAACTCCAATCTCTGTAACAGCCAGCTGGATGTCCTGTTGGCAGGTTGTGAAGTTCTGTTTAAGCAATCTGATTTCTGCCTTGATTTTCTGGAGAAAGGAACTCATAAAGACCTGGGTGGTTGGGATATCGGACGGATTTCCATCAGTCACAGGTACGGGGGGGGTCATATGTAGGCAGTGTCTGTAGATTGGATTTAATTTCATCCATAGAGAAGTTACAGGGTTGTCCCTAGCTGGGCTAGGGTCAAGGTCTTTGTTTGCCTTAGATCTGAGCATGGCTTGTGATTGATCTTTGCAGCCCATCATCCCCTCTGGGGATGATGGGCAGATCTATGCCGCGAGATCTATGCCGCGAGAGATAGATCCTCTTTAGCTATGCAAAGATCCACACAGTTCAGCAATATGGAGGGTTGTAGGCTGCATGAGGGAGATAAAGGACAGGCCCAAGACCTGAGGACAGACTATAATGCCCCTTTTAGGTTGTAGAAAGAGGGAGCCTCACCAGGAGTCCACAGTCTGAGGGAAGCGTGTCGGCTGAAGCGTCAGTGCACCACCGAACATTTAGCGAAGGAGGCTTAACTGAGTATGGGGAGCCCCTTCTATGCAGCCAGGCCTGTTGTAGTAGGTGAGGGCGCAAGTATTCACCCGTAGGCAGTGAGAAACCCAGATCCCGCCATTGGCTCAGGATGAGCTCAAGTAGGATGGAAAAATTCAGGGTAAGCTGTATGAATAGATTTTCCAGTGCCCGGTGGCCACTAGACAGACAGATCCCTTGGGCCTCCTCCTCAGGCCGTCAGCACAGCTCAGCCAGAGGGGCCAGCCAGAGTCCGGAGTCCCACCTGGGGGCAAGATGCGCAGTTTAGCCCCGGGAGCACTGCAGAAAGATTGGCTTCCAAGCAACCACAGGTATGTCCTTAAGAGCAGGCCCGCAGAGTCTATGGACCCACTTATAGTTTCATAGTAGTAGAGGGGTGCTCGAGAGGTGCATACCAACAGGGGAAGAGGAGTGGCCCAACTCTCTTCGCAACCCTCACAGCCGGTCCCCTCCGTCAGCAAAGTGTGTTGATGCTGCTATCACCCCCCATGCTGGAGAGCCCGCCGCATCAGGCCTAGGACTAGGCACAATCAGTGTTTGCCAGGCCCTGAGAAGGCTCCAGGGAGGCAGAGCCTTGGGTACCAGGTGGGGTCAGGGGGGGATCCCCCAGTAGCAGCCTAAAGAAATAGGGGACCCCTGCCACCCAAGCCCCGCAGTCGGCACACCTTACCTCTCGTCAGACTAGGTGGGTTGTAGCGTCCGTGCAGGGGGCCAGTTGCAACCGGGGCTAAGATCTGCTCAGGGCCACAGGATTTGCAGGGGTATAGTGCCGCCCCCTTGATGATTGCTGAAATGTGGATGCTGCTTCATGTCGAGTCTCAATGGGGAGGGGGGGTCCTATCTCCACCTAATGCCAGTCCTAGTCGATGCAGGGTCTGCTGGTCCCGTGGCAGGCCCATCCCCACTCAGGCCCTCTTCAGTCCACCTGGACCAGGACCCCATTGCATGGTGGGCCAGTCCGACGGTGGGGTAAAAGTCTTTTTGGAAAGAGCACAGGCCCACTTAGGCAGGGGAGACCCCTAACTGAGATCACTTCAGTTGGCCACACCTCGGATGACAAGATCTCCAAACTTTCTCTGATGTGGGCAACAGGTATGTCATCCAAACAACGGAGTCTCCCGCTCGGTTCAATTGTAGGCCAGCAGGCACTCCGATTCAGTATCAGCGGCACAAGGGGAAGGTAACAGGAGAGACGTAATCCGGAGTTGTTCCCCAGGCAGAGGCAGCATCAGATGGTGCTGCATGTAGGTCAGAGGGGCATACCTCTAAGTGCAATCCCAGCCACGGGATACAAGATGGCGGCAATAGACCCAAGGCGCAACTCCCCATCTGCAGCCAGTGAGCTCAGCAGTCTCCCGAGCACCCCTCAAGCAGGTTAGAGATGCCAGATGGTGTCCGGATAGCGGGTCCTCGACACCTTGGCCATAGGTGGGCCGGGCAGCTGTTGAATTAGCGTTAGCAGGCTGCAGCGGAGCAGAGACTCAGCAAGTTGTGTTTCACTCCATTTGCGGCTTGGCCACGCCCCCTGTGTTATATATTTAATAGTAGTTTTTTTGTTTATGTCCAGTTAGGGCTTCCATAGTTAGACATTTAGAGATTAGATTGTAGAATGCCATGATGGTTTTAAGTTACTACTTTCCGCTGGGGCCAGTATTACACAATAAATTCCCTACAATTACTTTACTGTGCCTGGACCATTACTAAAATCTTCTGTTGCACAACCAGAGCGTGCAACCCCAAGAAACCTTTGGATGACTTGCCCCTCCTCTACCATGGACAGAGCAAGATCCACTACATACCTTAGTGAGATGAAGAAAAGTCAAACAACTTAAACTCAGTTGAATAATCCTACTGGGTCAGGGAGAGGGTCTAAGTCCACCCTTCCCCAAAGGCCAGAGCAGATTGTAAAGGCAATAGCGCAGGAATTAAAAGAATAGAAATAGTAAGTAATCTACTTGCTTTTGCTGTCACGTACGGTCCCACCTCCATTAGTTATGTATTATATCTGAGCAAACCCTCACCTCAGCATGGAGAGATGGAGTGAACCATAGCAAATAACTGTAAGACAGGCAAAGCACTTTGGAATCCTTAGCAAGGGCCACTAATAATTAGAGAAATTGAAATGCCATATTTGGGGATAAGAGTATTTTTCCTAAATAAACAACAGGATCAGGCAACAAAGCTCATGAGATTGCCCTCCAGTTTGATTGATGACCTAGGGCCAGGCGTATGACCATTCCATTTTGCAAGAAGCAAATTATGATGTTTTGCGACTTGCAAACTGCAATGCACAAGAGTGTCTTAGACACTGTTTGCGTTTCCAGATGGGGTCGCTAAAGACCTACCTCATTAATATGAATGAGGTCGGTCACAATTTGCGACATCTTAGGAGTCTCACTTATCCCAGGGATGGTGGCCTGCTGGGGACAGCAGACCACCATGTCTGTGTTTGCTTTTTTATAGAAAGCCACTTTTTTTTCAATGGGAATGCTTTTAAAAGAATAAATGAAGTTTTCTAGTCATATTTTAAGGCCTGGCACTGGGACTACTGCCTGCTCTTAAAAAATAAATTCACATACATTCACAAAATGGAAGTGGTCCCCTGGGGGCCCCTCCCAATTGGGACTGGCTTAACTCCTAGTCGAAGTATGTGATCACAAAACAATCGTGCATGCCAGTGCTACTCACTATTAGGAAGGGACACCCTTGGCATGCTTCTTCCTAAGAGGGACTCGCCAGTCAGTAGTAGGTTACTGACTTGCAAAATAGGGTTCGTACATATATACAACCCATTTTAGCAGTCACAAACGGACCAATTTCCCATTTGAGACCACTAAAAAGAGTCATACAGATGGGCCTTAGTTTGCTAGGATTGGTGACACATCTTGAGCCCATAAGGCTGAGAAACAAAAGGTAGCTTATTGGAACTTGCAGTACAATTTTATTTGCATTTCGTTTGTGACGTATCACCAGGACTCCAGGTGGGTGCTCATTTTGGAACCTTCATGCTGTGAGAGTTTCGTTACTGTGAAAAGGGATTTCCAGATAGCCAAGGTGGGACTCTCAACCACTGAAAGTTATTAAGTTATTTGCTGATGGATGTTGTTTCTATACACAACAGGCCCAATTTACACACTGCATTTGTACTAAATACTACAGTAGTACTACTTACTACAAAATGCAATTCACAAAGCTATAAGTGGAAATCTCCACATCCCCCTCGCCTATCTTTTCTAGAGGAAGATCCTCAAACATGTACATTTCCTAATTATGACCCTATTACGATCAGCCAGAATGAAATTAATGAATACTTTCAAGTGCTTTTTTTATCCACCCAAATTACTAATTGTGTTTTTCCACACCGAGTTTTTCCAGGAATGATCAAACCTTACTGAGATTTTTTGGCTGGAAAAAAATGATCAAAGAAACCATACAAGACTTTGGCCACAACAGCCAAATCATGTTTCTATTTTTTTTCTATCTGGATAAAGCATACAATGGTCCCATCTGCTAGAAAAATATTTTACCTGCTATTCCACTCCCCTCAGCCCTTTCTCTTACTTCCTAATCACACACTGACCCCTCATACACTTACCAGCTGCTCAGAGCAGGTGGTAAATGTATGTGGGGAAAACACATTGAATGGCTAATTCCACCGGGTTATAAAGCTGAAAAAAATCCCCTCATGCTGCAATTCCCTATTCCATGAATTTAACTCATAATTGCATGGTGCTGGGTGGAATTATCAAATGGTACTTGTAAACCAAAATTCACATTTATCATGCGGTAAATACACCCCAGTAATGTGCAGTTGTAATTGGGGCCTTAGTAGTAAATGTGGGAGGGACCCAGGAGTGGCTGGAAAATGGGGCACCTGGGTCCGCCCCAGGTGACAGGAGTTTTGGGGGAGTGGCCTTGCCGCTGCTCCTACATGAGTTTCCCATGGGATTAATCGCCAGCACCCCCGCTCTTTAGTGTGGGGTTGAAAAGTCAGTGAACGACACAGGTGGCAAATTGCCTCGCTACGCCACTATGTAGAAGGGAAGTATTTGCGGGGGTTCAGATGTGAGGGAGGAGAATTTACAGTTGGTGGGATGAACTGAAATATGCCCCCCTTATGGGGACAAAGAGGCAGACTAAAATTAGCATCCTTTACATGGGCAAGCAGCTCCATGATTTACTCAGTGAGATCAGTGCAATGTTCATTGTGTTATATAGCATAAAGGAATGTGATTTTCCTACCACCTGACACCCAGGACATATTGTTTGATGTCAAAGACAGACAATTTTGAGATGTATTGTGTCCAATTGACAAGTAAGCCCCACCACATGCAGTACAAACCCTTTGGCTGCCAACTTACAGTATGAAGTTTGACTGCAGCAAAGAATGTTATCTTCTGCTAAGACAAGAAATGCCTTCATATGTATGAGATGCCTGACATTGCATATGTAAATGATTAATAAAAAAGTCTTTACTATTAGAGAAAGCACTCTAAGAAATACAGCAATCTGTAAGCTTGGCTTGCATTACTAACAGTGGCTCCAATATAAATGCTGACAGATTGCTCCTTAAATACATGCAGTACAAAGAAAACAAGAATGGTAATTATTTTCAAAATCATATATACTCAAAAATATTAGCAATTTTTCTCCTAAAAAGAATGACGGTTACAAGCAGTTTTGCTAAAGTATTATGGTATGTTTTTTAAGGTCAACTTTAAATACCATTTCTCTTTAGTCATCATATAACTTTAAAGCATGCATTGCACACTGGTGGTATGTACAGAACATACTGATGGAGAATCCTTGTAAAACCATTAAGAGGAACATTATATGTAAGAATCTCCATTTTTTAAGAAAATCACAAGACTGCAAATTGTAGTTCTTTGACCTCACGATGGTGCAGAATTAAGGCAGGATTCGCAGGAGTTTCCTAAAACAGGCTTGGAAACCATACTTTTAGAAAACTACTTTAAATTCCAATCTCGCAAGAGCAAATATACAATGAATATTTGCCAATTCGAAAATCAGAGCAGAGAAATGTAAATTTACTTATAATTGTTTTGATCTTCCTCACCCACTATGAGATACCTATTTCCCCACACCCTCCAACTTATTCTTGGAGAGTGCACTTCGTCTCACCCAAGAAAATGTGTTATCCTGCCCTTTCTAGGAGTACATTTCTGACTTTTTCTAGTACGGTAATAGGTTGCAAAGGAGTCAGTGAATAAACTTAAAAAGGTGTGTGTGTATGTGTGTTGTGTAAGAGTGGAGTGATACCTGCCAAATAGTGGATTGCAGAGTGGTTGGGAGTTGGTGGGTGTGGCCAGAGCAAGGGGTGGAAAGAGTGTGACAGGGTAACAGTTGTTGAGTGAGGTGGAGGGTAGAGTGAGGAAGGGGTGTAGTAGGATCTGAGGCAGATTGAGTGGGGTCAGCAAGGAGTTAAAGAGGTTTTAGGGGGAGCATAGATAGATGGGTTGGGTCCCAGTGACTAAAAAGGTGTTCCTAGATTGAATAGGAGCTTGGGGCACTCGTCAAGAGGAGGGCTAAACCTGAGCATACGTTCAGTGGTCCCCTCCACAGATGGCTCAATTACATAGGATGGGCCTTATGGCGGGGAACCCAAAACATTTTTTGCTGCACCCCCCTACATTCCTTGATTTTGGGGGGCAGTACTAAAAGGGGCTTGGGGTGCATTATGAGGTGTGTGAGGGGCATAGAAGGTCATGGTTTGGGGCTAGCCACAGTTTCTATTGCTCCGTTCCTCCATTATGGGGTGCACCCCAAAAGAATAGGGCAAACAAGGGGGCTAGGGCATGAACAGGTTTGTGACAGTTTCTATTACCAGCCACAGTGGGGGCACCATAGTATCCTACTGCGGTTATGGTATTGGAAGGTACAACAAGGAGCATGTGGTGGTATTTTTGCAGGTGAGGGGGCTTCCTAAGATTTACTGCCTTCACTCCCCCTTTGTAGAATGTTATAGGTACCCTTGGGAAATTTTGATCAAAAACAGATGGTATAGAGATTCCTGCTATGAAATTTGAGAGCACTAACATTTGCTAAATAAAGGGTGGCAGTGGATCAGATGAATGGGACAGGGAAAGGATACCTTTGCCAATTGGTTGTATGGGCCATAGAGAATAATCATAGCATGCAAATAGGCAGCAGTCTATGAACTGGCAATGTCTGTAGAGAGTTTGGAGTGTTCTTCATTTTATTTGTCCTCCTTATGTTTGGTATGATCCACAGAGGAAAAGCCAGGCCTAACTGTAAGGCAGAATATGTATTTATGATTTAAAGAAGTATAGTCTGAGTGAGCTGCGAGGGACTGTACAGAGCGGTAATTGCCTGTATACCGAAGCAAAGTGCATCCAACAGGATATTTGAGACTGAACAGTGAGAGAAGCAGCTGGGTTACTGATGGTATATAAATGGAGGGCACATAGAAAGGGTGTTTGTTGTCACTCAAAGGATGGAAACATGGCTGGTGCACAACCAAAGCTGGGGTACCGGGAGTCAACATGTGAGTGGTAATGAGGTGGTGCTAACCAGAGGTCAAAGAAGGTGTCAGAGACACAGAGGTATGGGGATCCTGGTCCCACAGTGAGGGGGTGGTCAAATGTTCCTGCTAAAGATTTCTGTCCAACAGTGACCAAATGTTGAGCAGCATGGCTTCCTCTGTAACCTTTACCTTTCCTTTCAGTTGGCTGGAGCAAGCTTCCTAAAGCTTTTTCTTGGCCTCATTCCCCCAAAGGAGTGACTTACATTTCGGGCCTCAGGATACTCCCAGAGGGTGCGCTACTGACATTCTGGGAAAAACCTCACTAAGTATGCATATTTATGCACCAAACATTGCAAATCCTTACACCTGCAAAGCCTCATATCAAACTTGTTAGCTTTAAAGTGCTGTAAGTGTTTTTATTTGAGGGAAACATTCATATGTGCTTCCTCTCCCATCTGAGAACTATGGAAGTGCTGTTCCTCTCTCGGATGTCCCTTCAAAGAGACAGATGACACACTTATTCAATTACTTAGCTAACGTTTACACATTGACACTTTCATCGTGCTGTTTACCTTCCAGAAATTTCCCCCTGCAGCACAAATACAGGCAAGCCATTCTTCATTACTCATTCACTCAATCATTGCAGTCCTTCACTCTGTAGGACCTCCAAGACCAAAATGAACAAGAGGTATGTCAGCTAGCAGAAGAAAAGCCTTGGTGTGCTATTATGTTCATACTGCTGCCCTCTAGTAACCCCACAGGGCAACTGCAGCATAATAATTGGAATGGAAAGAGGGCTGTCCTATGCAAATAACATCCTCCTAGGCTTACTTTCTTCTGAGACGGTCACCTGCTTTGCACCGTGATGCTGCCTCCAACACATGGTTCGTCAGCCAAATTCAAAAGCAGCCTATTTATCTTAGGCTAATGGTTTGCCACTCAAAGTCCTCACATGGTTATGTCACACTCATTTAGCAGGGTCCTAAATTGCCAGCAGTCATCCTCTATACAGAACCTGGGCATTCGTGGGTGTTTGTGGGCATCCTTCAAAGGAAGGAAGAGGGTGTTTACGGAGGACCTGTCTTGGCAGTTCGGGCTGGACTGTTCCCATGGGGTACAGGGTCAAGACTGATTTGCATATGGCTAGGTTCAAACTGGAATGGCATTGTGAGCAAAAAAATTATGGATTTAGGCCCAGATCTCTGTACTGGGGTGAAAGTATGACATTGTTCTGCATTCTGTCCATCAACTGTTGTTTTTGCATTTGTCACCCTGAGTGGGACGGGTATGCTCAGACGTGAGTCCCGTGCTCTCCATGCCACTGGAATCAAGCTATTCTGGCTGACGAGGGCTAAAAGCCCGAAACCGGTCCTAGGATGCTTGTTTCCAGTCCAGGGAGGACCTGGCTTGGCAGTTCGGGCTTGTTTGTTCTCATGGGGCAGTGTCAAGACTGATTTGCATATGGCTAGGTTCAAACTGGAATGGCAAGGTGAGCATAAAAATGATGTATTTAGGCCCAGATCTCTGTAATGGGGTGAAAGTATGACATTGTTCTGCATTCTGTCCATCAACTGTTGTTTTTGCACCCGCAAAAGGCAACATAATACACAACTTGTGAGAAACCACAATCAATATTGGGGTGGGGGAATTCTTGCAGCAATGTAGAGTCAAGGGGGGTGGTGGATGCCTATCACTCCCACCATTGTCCACCCCATAGGGGTGTGGATGCCTATCACTCCCACCATTGTCTACCCTAGAGGGGGGTGGGTGCATAACACTACCAGCGTTGTCCACCCCATAGGGGGTGGATGCCTAACACTACCACCGTTGTCCACCCCATAGGGGGGTGTATGCCCATCACATCCAACATTGTCTACCCTATAGGAGGGTGGATACCTAACACTCCCACCATTGTCCATCCCATAGAGGGGTGGATGCCTATCACTCCCACCATTGTCTACTCTATAGGGGTTGGATGCCTAACACTACCACCTTTGTCCATGCCATAGGGGGTGGATGCCTAAAACTACCACTGTTGTCCATCCCATAGGGGGGTGGATGCCCATCACTCCCAGCATTGTCTACCCTATAGGGGGGGTGGATGCCTAACACTCCCACCGTTGTCGACCCCATAGGGGGGGGTGGATGCCTAACACTCCCACTGTTGTCGACCCCATGGGGTTTGGATGCTTATCACTCTCACCATTGTCCACCCCATAGGGGGTGGATGCCCAACACTATCAGCATTGTCATGCAAAATTGGGGTTTCGGGTGCAAACCCCCAGCAATGTTTACCCATAATGTGGTATGAGGGTTAGCACCCCAGCGGCACAAAAATGGAAATTTAGCGGCACAAATATGGAAATTTAGCGGCATGTTTGCGGTACTTTATTTTACTCATAATCATTCATTCTCATGAAATCCTGGAGGGTCTGACATTAACTTCAGCCCCTGGGAGGTGTTTTAGCCCACAGCGACCTCACTCAGCTCAAGTTCGTCCCCGGTTGTACTCAGTGTTGCTGCTCTCCCACCATTCTATATCCATGCCTTTCTTCATGGTGTTACCTATTCTACATTAACCCGTTCTTAGGGGCATCATGATCCCACTCCTCCCTTAAAAAGTGTCTTACTGCAGGTGTGGAAATTGTGGCTCCTGGTTTTGTTTTAAAAAAAACATAGCAGGAATTCTGAAACAGATGGAAATTAGAAAACAGATTTTGGCTCACTACCCTCGACATTGTTCACTTTTGTATGCTAAGGTTCTAAAAATACACTCATTCGGAACTGTCACATTGGGTTAAGTCTGCAACATTAACTTACCACTTTTCGCATTGTGCATGCACACAAAGGTGGAAATAATTGGCTGCAAAACTATCCAAGGTACTCTAAATATGTTCATTCATGCACAGTCTGCATACATTGGGGGAGGGCACAGATACTTACCTCACCCACAAATAAATAGTGGTCCTGCCACGGGGCTCACTTTAAAGTTAGAGTTAAAAAGGCATAAGCAACTGCATCAGGGTGACCAGGTTGTGCCCACTGAGCTGTGTTATCAGTCGGACTCCTATTTCTCAGTTCAGTTTTGAAGATGCGCGTGGGAACAGAAGCGCTGCTGCCAAGTGTTTCAGTGCAGCAAAATGACTGTCACGTTATGTACCAATACACTCAGGTGCACAGGCTGGCAGAGTAAGCTGCACTCCCAGCAGGGTTGGTGTAAACCACAAAAGTACCAGCCAACCCTGGAACATGCTGGCTGTACTGAGTATGTGAGGGGTGGAAGGGCACCACACAAAACAAAACTATAGGAGGACCACATGAGCGACCATTTTGAGTGAGGACTGCACAACCTGTCATTTTAATCGGGTCCATCGTTTCACAACGTTACATGTATAAGAGAGAACATCCCCCTTCAACGTTTACACAAAGGGCAGCTAGTTTATGGAGAGAGAAAATGTCCCAAACCACGAAGAACACTTTTTCCGAAATTATCTGTGTACCATACTGCCCCCTTCAGGGTGCCTATAAAGTATGCAGACAACCAAAAGGAACGTTTCATTACGCCCAAGAAGGTATCTATTTACCTGGAACCAGTTAAATAAACTGGCAATGCACATTATTTATTACTATTTTTTCTACACAAGGCAACGATCCGATGTATAGGACTGGACAACAAACAGTGCCAAGCCTTACAACCACGTTCTGATCTACAGAACTGGACAACAGGCAGTGCCACTGTGTTTACTGCACTGTAGTGGCATTTACAGGACGATTTCTATACCGAGGAGTGTCTGAAGCGTTTAGAGGACAGATAGAACATTACCAAGTGGGACTCTTTGATATTAAAGACATCACACATACTGGGTTAAAACTGTCCTGCTGTTTATTGCGTAGTTCCCACACAATGTGTAATCAGTCGGACATTCAATTTGTTATGCCATCTTTTTTGTAAACTGAACAACATCCTCTTGCCCATCTTCAACATTTTTATGCAGAAAATCGTGCAATACAGGTCGTTAGGAGGTTACGCTAACTGTCATGCCTGTGATCACGCATGCTGATCTACAACGGCAGGCAATGTCCATGCGAGCAGAAAAGCCTTAGACAGCCATAGCACTCTTGTCTCTAACAATTATGCAAGCAGTCATGCAAGGACTCTCCAAGCAGGAGCAATATGCAGTCTAATGTTTTGTCATGCTGGTAGTTCCAGTAATTACTGTCTGAAAGGTGTATAATATCATGCCAGCTGTCATGCAAGTGTCATGACTTGTTTTTTTACCAATCAAACCTGGTCCACTAAAAAAAAAAAATGCACTTTTGTAAAAATCGCAGAATTTTTACTGAAGTGCCGATTTCGTGGTCACTTTTGTCAAAATCGTGGCATTTTTACAAAAGTGTCGATTTTGCGGGCACTTTTGTAAAAATCGCAGCATTTTTACAAAAGTACCGATTTCGCGGCAAACCGCGAAATCGTGAAATCACGAAATCCTCGAGGGTCTGACTGTAGTAACAAATTTAGGATTGTGGGGCTCAACCCCCCAGCATGGTCCAGCTATTAGGGGTTTGGGGGCTAACTCCACCAGCAATGGAGTACCAAAGTGGGGAATGGGGGTCAAACACCTGCAGCACTAGTGAAGCAAACATTGCTTGGGGGCTAACACTCCCAGCAATGTGTAATTGGACAATGTGACCATCCAAAATACATCAACACCCACATTTGGGGTTTAAGCAGTGACAAACACAAAGGATTCAATCCTGAAGTCCATTTTTTATGAGATTAAGTCCCACACTGTGGCAGCAATGTTAACTGGCCAACCCAAGGAATGTGCGGAGTGGAGATGTAGGAGGCCCAGGGCCAATAGAGAAAGAAAGAAAGCACACCAACCACTCAATGCCCATCAAATATAGGTGAAATACATGGTGGAAGATACACAAAGACAACCGGTTGATGAGCGGGTGTACCAGAGTCACATGCGGGCCAAGCATGGGCGACCCCCAAATACCACATAAAGAGACTGACTCACGTCCACAGTCCCCACGAGGCCACAGTACTTTGGTGCCAGTAACCTGTCTGCTGAGCCACCATGATGCAAATTGAGGATGGTCCAGAGTTTGGATCAGACTCACGGTTGTGTCACACATACCCAAACATGACTCCAAGGGCATGGCCAGTGCAGGGAGTCTGCATTAGAGGTAGAGGCCTTGCTGGGAGCAAAGACACATTTGGCCAGTCTAAACCCCACCCCCCTTGATCAGCAGCATCGTGCCTCATCAAAACCTACCTCAACAGGTGACATTGTAGGGGCCACCATGACAACGTTGATCACTGGATGTATGACGATTAATCCATGATTGACCAGCCATCATTGTGATCCCAATACAACCATGGGTCAATGTACGGTTGTGCACCAATGGGGGAATCTCTGCATCAGGTAGGTGCACCCAACATGCCAGGTAGTAGGACAAACATACATTTGATGGTGAAATAGAAGGTGCTAGACATACATATGTATGTGACACAAAGTCACAGCATCCGTCCACCATAACACATACTCAAACCCTGCTGGGCAGCAGGAGTACACCTACTCACAGAAGGATGACATTGTGATGAGTCAGTGTACACTGAAGCACAGAGGAGACTGGCCCGACACCACACAAGTACACACACACAAAATAGAATAATGAGCCTCCCACTACAACAAACCAGAAGTGATTGTGTCACAGCTGTCAGCGCTACATGTGTAGACCACATTCCTACTTGCTATGGAGAAATGCATTGACCAACAACAATGTGGGAGACAGTCACCAAGTGTGGCCTGGGGGGCGTTGCACACAACTCAAGATCCGAACATGTACGCTGTTAACTTGTTGCATGTATTTCACTGCAACTCTGCATCTAGCTAAATAAGCGTCAGTATGTGACTAAAGCCATTTTGCCTATGCAGAGTGTGTGCTGCAGAAGAGTTGGAAGACACATGAGTAACCAGATTGAGGATACAACAACAGGGTTTGGAGGTTCCAATGCACAGCCAAGTGTGTAAGAGAATCTGCCTGCACTGGTTACAACGCCGGGGGGGGACTCAATCTGTGGCTCACAAACACAATCCACATAGCTAGCTGCAAGTCATGGGAAATTGGTACATCCTGTGTGGATGAATGTACAGAATGGAATCTGAATTGGTCATCTTGGGCGCTTAAACACTGTCCCCGAATCCTGAAATCCATCATGGAGACCTACAAATAAGACATGTTGCCCTCAGGCTCCAGGGCAGGGTACAATGTACTGATTGAGAGCACTCATTGACAGCTACCAGGCCCACCCTTGCCAAACCAGATGACAGATTCCAAATCTGCTGATAATGCAAACACCAATGGAACTGGTGAAATGTTTCAGTGTCACATGTGAGTTTGCTCACAGTGTAGCTTGTTGTTCTCAGCACAACTAGGGATGTCATCACAATGACATTCCCGTCATACAGCAGAAGCACACAGCAGGCACACTGCTGGCGCGCCAAAGGCTTGCCTAAGTCAAGCCTGTCGGCGCCCGTCCGCGTCTGGCCGGCCGGCCGGCAGGGGCCATACATTATGCCCATTTTTTTTGCTATTCAGCGGATGATTTAAACTCCCTTCAGGGGAACTGGGATATTGACCCTCACATCCAGAGTTTATTAGATAATCTGGGGATCCTAAACCTAAAGGGTATCGATTGTAAATCCCCCTTTAAACCACTTGGTTAGGAGCCCCTAATAAATAACGGTGAGCTTCTAAAATTCCCCACTACTCTCGAACACTAGGGACAGGAGGAACTGTCAATCTGTTACCTAAACACCCGATCGATGGTGAAACATCAACTCGAGATCTTTTAACTCCTAGACACTGACAAACCAGATATCCTCCTCCTATCAGAAACGTGGCTGATGGCTGAGTCTAGCCCTGCAATCCCAGATAATGACTATATCCTCCAATCTAATAGGTCAGAGAACAGAGCTTGATCAGGGGTTGCAGCTGTAATATCACAGAAACACAAATTCTCCTCTCTTGCTCCACTAGGCATCCCGTCGATAGCCTATTACTTAAATTTGAATCCAATCACTCTTCTTTTATCTGTGCCTTACTCTACAGACCCCCCTCCTCATGCCCACATTCTCGCAGTCTTTGAGCGATGCCATTGCCGAATTAGTTATAAATCACGCCAGAGGGTTGATAATTGGCGATTTTAACTACTGGCAAAACAATGCACGGGAAAGCCCTTGCTCAGTTGAATTTACCGACCTGCTAACAGGTATGAATTACACCCAACACATCAAGGTAGCCACCCACATAAAGGGACATACCCTAGATCAGGTCTGGACATCCAACCTAGAGATAGCCGACCTACGAATTTCCCCTTGCACATGGTCAGACCATCATTTTATTACCTTCACCACCCTGAGTATCCTCCCTCCCAAAGTCTCACCCCCAGGCACTACCATGGCCAGGAACTGGAGCTGGGTAGACACCACAGAATTCTGCGCCCTACTTGCCGCCTCTGTACCCTCTGGCTAGACGTCATCCCCCTCAGGCGGAAAATATTAATGCTTGGCTGGAATCTGCCAGAGATAGCATAGCCCCCTTGAAGAAAATTAAAAACAAGAGGCCCCATGACGCACAACATTGGTTCTCTGATAACTTGAAGGTGAAGAAACTGGCCTTGCTACAAACCGAATGAAAGTAGAGACTGGACTATTGCCCTGATAAAAAGACCATCTTTATTGCAGCACTTAAAGAATACAAAAGCGCCATCCTCAGGACCAAATCTGAATACTTTTCCTCAAAAATTCTAGAATCCACCAATAAAGCCAAGGACATCTTCTCCATAGTAGATGAACTTGTTAAACCAGACTGTGTCACAGCAAAACCCACCCCGTCACAATTCTTAAGCAACTCCCTCAACACTTACTTCATTGAAAAAATTGCCATAATCAAATCTAGTATCCCCAAGTCCTCCGCACTACCAGACCCTCGATGCTCACACACCAATCGTCACCACCTTGACTAAATCCCCCTTATTACCCAAGATGCCTTTTTTTCCTTACTTAAAAATGTCTGTTCCGGATCCCTTACAGACAGCTGTCCCCCCCACATCCTTCGGGAAGTCTTCCTCCTCTGTCCTGAACCCCAATGTTGCTCCTTAATAACTTCCTTACTTAAGGCATTGTCCCTAGTCTATTTAAGAGTGCAGAAGTCGTACCAATTTTTTAAAAAACAGGCACCGACCCCTCAACACCTAGGAACTTCCGTCCTATTTCATTTCTGCCCTTCCTGGGTAAAATCCTAGAAGCCCACGTTGCTAACTGCCTCAGCACCTTTGTAGAGCAATCTCACTATCTGGACTCACACCAAGCAGGCTTTAGACCTGAAGACTCCACTGAGTGCGTCATCCTAGCAGCTCTCAACGAATTAAGAAGGGGGGCTGACCAGAACACCACACAAACCCTGGTGCTCCTGGATCTTTTGGCCGCTTTCGACATGGTCGACCACCATCTGCTGGTCGACCAGGTAGGAAGCGCCAGGATCCGGGGTCTCTCACTGAAGTGGATCTCCTCTTTCCTCAGTGATCGCTTTCAAGCAGTCTGCCTTACCAGTTTTTCTGCTGTAAAAAGAGGACTTACTTGTGGGGTACCACAGGGCTCA
Source organism: Lissotriton helveticus (assembly GCF_964261635.1). NCBI lineage: Eukaryota > Metazoa > Chordata > Amphibia > Caudata > Salamandridae > Lissotriton > Lissotriton helveticus. The sequence continues at coordinate 812,237,992 of NC_136070.1, forward strand.
TCCCGTTCCCCCCTTGTCTTCGATTTGTATATCTTTCCCTTGATTCTGGCCCTTCGAAAGAGAGCGGTTGTAACCTTTAACTATGCTGATGACCTCCAGCTAGTGTTTAATATCTACTCATCCCCTTCATTAATGGAGAGTTTTCAGTCTACTATGAAATTCATCAGCAACTGGATGAACATTAATCATCTTAAACTAAATACCGATAAAACCGAGCTGATTCTCACTGGTGGCCCAGCAAATCCCTGGAACTCCAACTTTTGGCCACAATCATTGGAATGCCCTTCTCCTCCAGTCAGCTCGGTCAAAAGCCTGGGAATCGTGATCAGCAACGATCTCACTATGAAGGCCCAGATAAGCTCTGTGGTCTCTGCTTGTTTTTTTCATCTTCGGAGAATTCAGAAAATAAGCAGATATTTAACCACTGCTGTCTGGATTCAAGTCATTCTCGCCCTGGTTATGTCGCATATTGATTACGCTAACTCCCTGTACACCGCTATCCCAGTCTAACAATTACGGCTACAACTGGTGCAGAACCAAGGCGTCAGGCTTGTTTACAGTCAACATAAGTCTCACTGTGGTGTTTACCACAGTAAATGAAGTGTAGACAAAAGATGAATTTGAGAAGTGCGGTTTATTCAACCTCAGCCACAAACAGCTCAAGATCAACTGACCAGAACTCAAGCTGAACATTCTCGAGATGAGAATGTCACTACACAATACATTCCAAGTTCGGTAAAGAACATTAGCAACACATGCAAAAGATATAAAACATATCATTACATATCTCCCTACTTAACAAAACAAAAAGATAAGGAGCAAAGTAACGAAGAGAAATAACAGCACAATAAAACTTTAAATAAATGAAAAAGAACAAATCATACATAATCCTTCATGTAAGCGGGAGCCTTGCGTACTCTTTGACTCCTTACACGAACATCAGGAGAAGACCTAGAACACTCTGAAGAAACATCAACAGCACTAAAAAAATGATTATCAACATCAAAATCATTTCGTCCACAAATTTTAGATTTCACAATAACCACCCGACTTTTATTCCAAATCCTCCCATCTTGTGTTTTTATAGCATTCTTAAAAACTTTTACTACAGGTCTAACATCAGTGTACTTTGACCAAGATTTGCGTCCAACAGGTGCTTTTATTTATTTGGCGACGATCGGGAGAGAACCTCTACAACCTCAACACGAAGTCTGTCTTGTCTGACTCACCACTCCTCCAGCGGCGGATGTATTTCAAGAGAAGCGTAGTCTTCCCAGCGGCTGTTTGTACTCGGCGTTCGGTATTTAACAAAGTTAACACGGTGAGGAGTGTGGTGGGAGGCCTAAGAGGAGCATTGCAGGACTTTAGAAGTAAAGTTCGGAATAATCGGTCCCAACCGTTTTGCGTGCCAGTGACGTCTGTGTGACGCGCGTATGCGTTTCATTTTCTTTCATGAACGTTTCTTTGAAGAGGATCTTCATGTAGAGTATGCATGTCAGTGACGCATAACGTTTGTTGCATAAAAAAAATAACGTTCTGTTCATGACAATGGGACATTCTTTATCTTGAAGGAATATCAAGATGCGTGCAGTATTTCCCTGAGGCATTTCTTTGTCGTTCTTTTTGTGACGACAACAATGCCAAGTTCTACATCTTGTTAAGGAATGCTTTTGGTCGCATTGTAGGTTGCTGTAAAGGATAATTAAATAAAGCACTTAAAGGCCATTAGAGATGAAATGTTTATTAAAAAAATCTCTAGTTTTAGACAAAAAAAATTGTAAATTTAAAAGGAAAAGAAGGAAGATTTCGAAATTATATATTAATACTATACAAATATAAATTCATTTTTAAAACATTTTTTTTAATTTATTTTTCTTTTACAAGAAAGTAAGGAACGAATAATATAGAGGAAAATGCAAAATGTGACTCAGCCCGCATTTTTTCTAACGAGCCCAGGAGAGCCTAATGTTAAGTGGCAGAAATGGAAGAAGATATTTGCTAACTATGCAAGAGTGTGTGGTACGAACTTAAGTGCAGAGAGAAAACATTCCTTATTGCTACACTGTCTGGGAGGAGAAGGTCAGGATGTATTGGAACATTTACCGGAACTAAGTGCGTCTGAACAAAGAAACTTAAATGAATATGAAATAGCGATTGAAAAATTAGATCGACATTATCTCCCCAGATTAAGTACTATAATGGAAAGATATCATTTTGGTTTGAGAGGTCAGAAGAAAGATGAATCTGTGGAGGACTATGTTTCGGCACTAAGGAAGTTGGCCTCTTCATGCAAATTTGGTCAAACTTTGGAAGAAAGGATAAGGGACCAGTTCGTTTTGAAATGCGCACATGACACCAGTCGAAAAGAACTTTGGCTAAAAGATGAGCCTCCGTTGGAAGACGTTTTGGTTATTGCGAAACAAGTTGAGCACATGACTAAATGTGTAGATGAATTGAAAGAGGAAAAAGAAAAGGCCACGGACTCAGAGACAAAGTGTGTATCAAAAGTTGAGGAGGTTATATGTCAAGTAAAAAAAGAAGACAAAGATACTATAGATACAAGTGATTCTGTGTTGAATAACTCTAATACTAATGTCACAAATGTTAACAGTAAGGTTTCCTGTTTTAGATGTGGAAATTTTGGTCATTTGGCGAATTCTCCTAATTGTCCTGCTTTGAAATCTATGTGCAATAGTTGTGGTAGGATGGGGCATTTCTCGAAATGTTGAAGAACCAAAACAAGCAAAAGGGAAGGTACTAAACGAAAATGGTCACAACCTCAAGTAAAGACAGTGACCTTTCAAGTCAATGGAAACCTTTTGAAACATCCCTTGCATTTGGTAAAAGTTGATAATGCATTAATTGACTTCAAATTTGATTCATGCTCACAAATTACTATGATTGATTAAATGTTATTTCTTAAAAATTTTCATAAAAAGGTCAAGCTTTTAAGAAGTGACATTTTTCCTTTGGGTTATGGAAAGAAACCTATCAAAATGTTGGGTTACTTTGTGGCTACCATTGAGTTAGGGAGTCGTATTATCCCATCCTCGTCGCCAAATAAATGTGGTGTGTACCACAGTAAATGAAGTGTAGACAAAAGATGAATTTGAGAAGTTCGGTTTATTCAACCTCAGCCACAAACAGCTCCAGATCAACTGACCAGAACTCAAGCTGAACATTCTCGAGATGAGAATGTCACTACACAATACATTCCAAGTTCCGTAAAGAACATTAGCAACACATGCAAAAGATATAAAACATACCATTACACTCACCACGTGAAACCTCTGTTAAAAAGTGTACATTGGCTTCACAAGACCCAACGCTGCCTTTTTAAATTAGGCTGCACGATCTATAAAGCCCTCTCAGATCGTGGTCCGGCCTTTATCGCTTCCAAAATACAGCGGTATGTCTCCCCCGCGATTTACGTTCTTCAAACATGAACCTGCTGACCCCTTGCCCATTCAAACGCAAAAGACATGGTGGTCTAAGATTGTCAACCTTGGCACCTCAATTTTGGAACTCCCTCTCCCCCGAATTGCGGCTGGCCACCTCCTACACCCAAATCAGGAAATCCCTTAAAACATGGTTATTCGCCCAGGCTTACAACTAACCCCACTGTTACTGTTCCTGCAACCGACCCCGCCAAGCGCCAAGAAACGGTCTGGTGAATGTGCACTTTACGAATCATTCTTAACATAACATAACATAACATAACATAACATAACATAATATAACATAACATAACATAACGCAATGAGTCCACTCACCTGGTGCCCCACACCTTGGCCAGTCAAAGTCAGAATGCCATGATTAAACACATGTGTGTAGTCTACTGGGAAGCGCAGGGAGGCATATCTGGACTAGTTGGAGCACAGATGGCATATCAACACTCATACCTGCATATTCACTTGAGGGAACAATACCCCTCTAAGCAATTTTATTTATTTTATTTTATATTCTTATATAGCGCCTGAATAAACCCCCAAAGGGGTATCTCCGCGCTTTGCCAATAAGAAATATAGCTCCAGAAGGTCTTATTCAAGGGATAGTACATCGTACAAGGAAAAAAATTAGTTACTGGTAAATAAGTATGTTTTTAGGGTCTTCCGGAAAGTCAGGTGACTAGTGAGTGATCTCAGCTCAAGAGGTAGAGAGTTCCAGAGCACTGGTCCCACATGAGCCAGCACTCGGCCTCCTTGTCTGGACTTCTTTATTCTAGGTATCTGCAGTAGCTGTTGACTGCTAGAACGCAGAGAGCGCCCAGGAACGTGTGGCCGAAAGATTTCGGCCAAATATCTTGGGCCTTCGCCTATCACACTTTTGTGGATGGTACATAGGGTCTTAAACTGCACTTGTTTCCTTACCGGTAACCAGTGGAGTCTAGTCAGCAGGGGGCGGGAAGGAGTCCTAGGGGGAACGTTCAGGACTGTCCTTGCCGCCGTATTTTGGACTACTTGTAACTTATTAAGTTGTCCTTCGTTGGCTCCTAAAAGAAGACCGTTACAGTAATCCACTCTGCTGATGACTAGCGCCTGCACAAGTGTTTTCCTGTGGCAATCTGGTAAATAGGGAAACACTCTTCTTAGCATCCCAATTGCCCGAAAGCAGGTACCAGCCACCTGGTTTACATGATCTTTAAACGTGAGTGTCTGATCTAGTAACACTCCCAGGTTTTTTACCGTACTCTTAGGGCTGGGAACAGGACCTAATTCTGAGGGCCACCATTCAGGTGACCAGTGTACTGCCGCTTGTCCAAACAACAGGTATACAACCTTTACCACGCAACTTTTACCACGACCTACCTTTACCACGCAACTTTTACAACGCAGGACCCTTTACCACGCATACCATTACAACGCTGGTATTTACAACGCAGGTACCTTTACAACGCATACCATTACAACGTAAGTATTGGTAAGTATATAATTTTATTTAAAATATTTTAGGTTTGGGTTTTGGGTAAATGGGTATTTTTAGGGTTCAGGGTCAGTTTTCAGTTTTTGGGTAAATGGGTATTTTTAGGGTTCAGGGACAGTTTTCAGTTTTTGGGTAAATGGGTATTTTTAGGGTTCAGGGTCAGTTTTCAGTTTTTGGGTAAAGGGGTATTTTTAGGGTTCAGGGTCAGTTTTCAGTTTTTGGGTACAGGGGTATTTTTAGGGTTCAAGGTCAGTTTTCAGTTTTTGGGGTACAGGGGTATTTTTAGGGTTCAGGGTCAGTTTTCAGTTTTGGGGGTACAGGGGTATTTTTAGGGTTCAGGGTCAGTTTTCAGTTTTTGGGTAAAGGGGTATTTTTAGGGTTCAGGGTCAGTTTTCAGTTTTTGGGGTACAGGGGTATTTTTAGGGTTCAGGGCTGGGTTTGGGTTTTGGGGTTCAGGGGTATTTTTAGGTTTTAGGGCTGGGTTTGGGTTTTGGGGTACAGGGGTATTTTTAGGTTTTAGGGCTGGGTTTGGGTTTTGGGGTACAGGGGTATTTTTAACATATATATTTAAAAATTAATAAATAAATATTAATATAAATAATTAAAATATTAAATATTAAAATAATAATTTATTAATTAAAAAAAAATATTATTAATAATTAAATTATTTTACCATATTATTTACTTACCTATACTTACGTTGTAATGGTATGCGTTGTAATAGTACCTGCGTTGTAAATACCAGCGTTGTAATGGTATGCGTGGTAAAGGGTCCTGCGTTGTAAAAAATGTGTGGTAATGGTCTGCGTGGTAAAAGAACGCGTGGTAACGTCATATATCCAAACAACATGACCTCTGTTTTCTCGACGTTGCATTGAAGACAGTTTGATGACATCCACTCTGATATTGCTCTCATTCCATCTGCAAATGATCTTTTTATTGCAGGGGTCAGACTTTTAAAAGGAAAGAGGAGTTGGGTGTCGTCGGCGTACGACACCGGGGTGAACCCAAATGATCTTGCTAAGTTGGCCAAGGGGGCCACATACACATTGAAAAGTGTCGGGCTTAAACATGAGCCCTGTGGCACTCCCTTGTTGAGCTCCCTATAGGTGGATTTGTGGGAGCCCAGCCAAACATCTTGAGAGCGACCGGATAAAAAACTTTCCATCCATGACAGAGCCACTCCTTCCAAACCTACGTCCTTTAAACGATCGAGAAGCACCGTGTGAGACACCGTATCAAAAGCGGCGGAGAGATCCAACAGCACCAGAATCATAGAGCTGCCCTCATCCAGTGCCATTTTGATGTTATTGGTCACTGTTTGGAGGGCAGATTCGGTGCTGTGGTTAGGCCTGAACCCAGATTGCGAGTAGTCCAGGCCCTCCGTCGCTTCTAGATGTCCTGATAGATAGGTGTTCACGTGCTTCTCCGCTATTTTGCCGATATAAGGCAAAAGTGAAATGGGACGCAGGTTTGAGAGGTCTGTCCATGGGGAGGCCGCTTTTTTTCTAATTGGGTTTACCACCGCTCTTTTCCAGTCTGCCGGGACCTGTCCTTTCATGAGAGAGATGTTAATAACACTCTTTATGGATGGTCCTAAGAGAGTAATCAGAGTGGCAACCATCTTAGCAGGGAGGAGGTCATGTGGAGATCCAGATTTAATATGGGCAGTAAGGGAGAGGAGCTCTGCATTGTCAATTGGAGGAATAGCTAGCAGCGGATGTTTATTGTGCTTTGGCGGGATCGGGGGTAGGGGCTTATTGGTATCATCCATGTTGTTATTAGCTGCCACTATTCTTCCATAAATAGTATTTATTTTTTCCTCGAAGAATAGGGAGATTTCATCGCATAGAATCTGCGAGAAATCGTCAGAGCTCTCACATGCGGCGGGTTTTATAAAATTCTGCAGAATTTTAAAAAGCTCTTTGGGACAATTACCCGCTTCTGTTAATTGTTGCATTAAACAGTGTTTCCTAGCTTGCTTTATGTTTTTATAGTATATTATTTGGGCATCTAGAAAAACTGCTCGAGTCTCCTCAGTTTTAATTCTCCTCCATTTTTTCTCTACTCGTCTACATTTCCGCTTCTCTTCTCTTAACTCAGGTGAGTACCAGCTCTCCTGCTTAGAGGAAGGATACTGTTTGTGTGATTTTAAAGGGGCTATGATGTCGATGGCTCGCTTAATTGAATCATTGAGTTTAACCAGCGCTGTATCTACTGTGTCGTCTGCCAATATGGCAGGTTGTATCCAGATTTCCTGTAGTTTATTGACTGAGATTTTATGCCATTGACGGCGCCAGGTAGGAGAAGATGGTGCTTTGTTAGTGGATCTTTTTGGAGTCAGTAAGTTAAATTCTAACAAGAAATGATCCGTCCAAAGAATCTCTTTTGCTGGAAAACAGGTTAATTTAGTGCAGTTGGAAAATACTAAATCTAGCGTGTGGCCGCCCCTATGTGTTGGTCCTTTATTTTGTAATTCTAGACCTAGATTTGATAAATCCGTAAGTAGGGAAATGGATTTGGATAGTTCTGGCTGATCTACATGGATGTTAAAATCTCCCAAGAGAATAAAGTCTTCTTTAGATTTAAGACGAGGAGCTAAAAGCTCTTGGAGAGTGAGCGCAAAGTCAGGGTTTGATCCTGGTGGTCGATAAGCCAGAGCGCCTTTCCAGGAAGTGTGGCTAGTTAGGTCGATTTTAAAGATCATGATTTCTAGTTGTAGACTTCGATGTTGCTCGAGTATTGTGACCTTTATCTCGTCCTTATGTATTATGGCCAAACCACCACCTGTTTTCACTTCTCTGTCTAGATGTTTGGACTTATATCCAGATGGGATCCCCATTGCTATAGCTGTAATTGTGTGGGGCTTCATCCATGTTTCAGTGAGGAAACATATATCCGGCTGAATAGTATTAACTAAATCCCAAACCTGGTGCTGGTGTTTGGGTAGGGATCGTACATTTAGGAGGAAGCTCTTTAATCCATCTAAGGGAGTGTTTGCCTCTGGTTGGATAATACTAGTGAGTGAATGACGTCGACACTGAAGACATGAAAAGCCACCCTCAACTGTCGACCAGGGTATTTTAGTGCAACATTCAAATAGTGGCTTGAGATTCCGTAGAGTTTGGGCGGAATATGTTATATGTTGTTTGCTCATACCTGTTATAGCTGGGAGGACTGAGACGGAGTCCATGGCACCTGTGCACCGTCCTGTCGCGGACGGGCGCAGACGGGCTGACTCAGGCAAGACTCCGGCGCTAGGGACGGCGCTCCCGCAAACGCGACCGCTAGCGCGGTAGAGCGTCCGTTTCCTTTTATGTGGTCCACTAGAGCGCTCTCACCGCTCTGGGCCACACTCAAGATGGCCGCCGTGTAAAGATTTTACAATCCCCAAATAAAGCCCAAGAAAGCCCAAAAACGGCCGCTAGAGCCGTGAAATGCCGGCGAAAATGCGTGCAGGAGGCCTAGGGGTGTGCTGTCTGCATCACAGGATGAAAATAACAATTTTTTAAAATGACGATTTTTCGATTAAAAAAGCTTCAAACAGCTGACAAAAACAACAGTTTTGATATCCCTTAGCAGGTAGCGCTTCTAGATCGTTTTTGGCACAGAATGTGCTGCCAGCCAATGTTCCAGCATTATGACCTAACATCAGAAGCAAGCACCACCTCCATCACAGGGCATTGATGACCAATCAGTGTCCACTACTGACTACAAAGTGCAACGTTCCACTTATGCCAACACACGACTCACACAAGCCAAGGCTAGGTGGAGGCTACTCCTCCTGTTATGCCAATAGGTACTGCGCACACCAGTGGCCATATGGTGACCATCACAAAAAGCATACATGAACAGACAGCAAACTTCAAGGTGAAGTCAGGCATCCTCAGCGCTGTTAGGTCCGTTGTAGAGATTAAGCAAGCTATTGCCCAGAGGTGCAGAGTGGGACTCATGATTAGAATAGGCACCGAGGCGAGAATTATCAGGTCCGAGGAAATTGAGTCCGAGACCGGCCAAGGCGGGAATTGAACCCTGGTCCCGGCCAGACTACTACATCAGGGTCTGCCGCTCTAACCATTGAGCCACACTTCTCTACTTTACATTACAACCCAAGTCATACAAACCCACATGGAAGCGGCCTTCATCACATCCACAAATACACTCGCAGCACCACTCCCCATCACTATGCACACAACACCTCTCGGATACATGATATGCACACAATGTACAGTACACATTCCCTCCTCAGTAGGTGACAAACGTAAAATATCAGATGGACCACTGTCATCACCAGCCACACACTCACTGATGCCTCGGACTGCACTCATGCCACAACATGCAGCATCACAGCATACCCGGACATGCACACTCCACACATAACCACATCTCACAACAAGACACATACATAGTGCAATAGCTGTGTACTCAGCCGTTTGCATATCCCTGCATAATCACCCAAAACAGCACAAGTTCAAAGGATTGTCCGTCGAGAAAAATATGCATCCACACATTCAAACACAACATACCACAACTCAACAATATCTCACATTTCACCATCCAGCACACATGATCACATCACTGGTGTACATACCTTCACATTCACAAATCCACTCTGTCCCATATGACTAGTCAGACCTTGTATCAATGTTGCCCTGTCACATCTACATATGACTTCCATTCCCAATATCCCCATGGATTCATTCACAGTATTAACAAACATCACTCATCCGAACCTGCCCAGTTACAGACAAATCACACAATAGGGCCTCAGACCACAGCTCTCATCACATGCCACAATACACCCTTGTCTGGCGGGATATCCCCCTATCACATCCACACATTTCTACCATACCTTGTGCAGGGTGGAAGCACTAAATCAAGCTCACATACTCTGAATCATACCCCTGCATGACAAGAACTCACATAGGGACAATGTGGACACTCCATGTCCCCTACACAAGAAATGACATTTCATTGAAGTCACACCCCACACTTCCTGACAGCATCTCAAATAGTCATGCTGCCATCACATAGGACTCTACACTCCATCCATACCTACGATACACCAGTCTCCTTCACCTCTACCATTGTGTGTGCTAGTTAAGCACATGCAACATTTACCTTGCTAAACACACCTGCAGCTAGGCTGCAACAACAAATGTACTATTACTCCCCTGTGTGCCAATCAATAGCATGAATGTGACACAGGCTCTAGTGGCGTCTGCATGACAGAAGGATACAATACACACTTGTGCGTCCACACTCCACTCTGCTCAACACAGAGCCAAACAACATACATCTCTGCACCCCTAGGCCAGCTTGGTGTGACCAGGTACAGCATCATGCATAGCTCAAAAGGACTACATTATTGGTCAAGCACAAATCACCGCCCACTCAAGATACTTATGAACAGTTACATGAGGGGTGTGGATGAATACATGAAGTCAAAGCACTCACAGACAAAATCCTTAATCAACATGATGTAGCTATACAAAAGCTGGTTGACACAACTCACAGTAGGTTAACAAAGCACTGGACTAGTCAGACCACAAAAAACAGGAACATCTGTAGGGACTTGAGTCTTTGGAGGCAACTGGGTCTGAAGACTGAGATTCCTGCTCACCTCACACACACCATGGGCTGAGGATATGTCACAGATGAAAACCCTGCCATGAGGGGAATTCCCTACAGTGGAAAGCCACCTGTGGCAAGCTTGTTCTTGGCAGGGGGCCTACCCTGTCAGAAGGAGACTTAGGAATGGCTCCGACACTTCCAAGTCACAAAATACTTTAGTACCATCAGCCTGTGTACATGGGTGTGTCCAAAGTCACCACCATGTAGTCAAACTTCATGTGTACCCAGTTGTACTGATGAGACAGCTGACATGTTGCACATCACAGCCCTATACTGCATGGCCATCCTAGACGGTTGCACTTTGAAAGACTTGCACAATGTCTACAAATGTCAGCATGACCTTTGTGCAAAAGTGTAAGTAAAACAAAGTAGGTTGGCAAATTCATGTCACCCTATGGCCCAAAATTATGTGGATGATGACACCCTGCATATGTAGACAATGAGGATTCCGATACATACTGTAATAGATCACATACTCCATGGACCACATGCAGTCTATGACATCATGACATCATTGTATAACCACGACAAGATTTGCACATTAATGATAGTTGACTTATGACTAAGTTGTGGGACATAGAAAGCAACAGTGAAAAGAACCTAACATGCTTTATTCTGCATGAAACAAATATGAATACTTCAAATTAAACAAAAGGCCAATGGCCAGTCCATTTGGGAGAGTCCTGTAGGGGGTCAGAACTAATTACCCTCCATTGTTTGCCTGCACTGCAACCACAACAGGACACCTCCCCTTGGAGGGACATATATGGGGGCATAACAGGCACCACAGGGACAGTACTAGTGGGACTGGTTTGGGTTTCGGGAGGGATGGGATCTGGTGATGTGTGTGGGTCCACTACAGTGGACTGGTCCAATTGAGGGGGGTCCACTGCAGTGGCAGGAACAGACTGGGGGCTATTGGAGGGGAGTGCCTGTGGAAGGGGGGAGGGCTTGACCTTCTTGGGGATGGTGTAATGGTTGAGTAAAACAGGGATAGGGTCTGATATGTGCCCTTTGGGAGAGGGGACCTTGGCCTGTGAGGTTGTGGACTTTGCGGGGAAAGTGTGGGTTGGTGTAGGGGTTTTGGATTTGGGAGACTGGGTGGCTCTACGGGTGGGGCTCTGCGGTTTTCCTCTTAGGGGAGGGGTTGCGGGCAGGTTTGGATCTCAGGTCTGGGTTGGGGGTTCTCTTCCTCCCCTTGGGAGGGAGGACAGATGGCTCAGTGGGGAAGAGGCCAAGATCGCTGAGGAAGACCCGGCGGGAAGAGGTGGTTACAGGACCATGAAGGGTAGGGGTTGTGGAGGCAGGGGGAGTGAGGAATACAGAGTGCCTGTGGATGCATATATGTCTTTTTTTGGCCTCTCCCCGGTGTGTGTACTATCAGTCTCCTGAGTGTGGGTGCATGTGTGTTTGGACATGTGTTTGGGTGTCCGTGTACTGCATGTGTCAGTTGCTGTTTGCATGTGCCTGTTTGAGTGTGCTTGGGTCAGGTAGGATAATTGGGACAGTGATGTGGCAGATGTAGGAGGGGGAGGGACTGCTGGATGAGGGACACTGCTGCCATCATTGAGGAGGCTAGGGCCTGATTAGATCTCTGAAGGGCAGATAAGTCTGAGTGGATGATGTGTCAAAAGACTGGTATGTGCATGGAGGACATTCAGCATGGATGTCTCCCCCACATGCATCTCTTTCAGCAAATCCACAGCCTCCACACTCAGGGCAGCAGTGGAGATTGTTGTAGGAGGTGCGGTGCCTGGCCCGAAGTGAGACATGTCCATAACACAGGAGCGGCCACCAACACTGGAAATGGGAGCAGCCGTGAGGGTGGATACGTCGGTGGTGGTGGTGGGGGCAGACTCCAATGTTGTGGGATCCAATCTGGACTCACCCACCACCACAAGGGATTCATAAATGGAGCTGGAGTAGTCTTTAATTTGTTGAAGTCTCCGACCTGCCCTCAGTGTGGCTCCCCTCACCTTCTGTGCCACTGGGTCCCTCTTCCTCCTCCTCCGCACTGGACCCAGTCTGGCGAGCTGCTTCCCCCTTGGTCCGTGGACCTGTCTCCTCCAGTAGCTGGTCCTGATGCTGTGAATGTGGATGACAAAAAGATTCACATGAGCCATCTGCATAGATTTGACACATGGGTACCATTACAACACATCACAGATAAATCATATACACCATTTTGATGGCAGGTTTCTAATCATTACACATATGTGTACATTGCACTTGACAGTCTGCCATTTAACCATGGTTCCTAGACACATGATGTAATGTGCAACATCAGTTAGATCAATGTCAAATACTACAACCGCTATGTCAACTACTACACTACCTAGCAGGTGAACTGACACTGCAAATGGGATGCACACGTTTCAGTTGTAAAATGGTAAACACCATGCAATCCCAAGTCATCATGATGTGCACCTATGGGGGATATTCTCAAGAACGTGTGATAATTACTGTAAATGTAGCTTAACGCAACTCTTCATATTGCAGTCTATCGTGGGAAAATGACACCGCGTTAACTAAGTATTTACAACACTGAGGTACCATGTGATAGGCCCACAACAACGCGTCAAATGTCTGTGATAAAGTCAATGCAATGCCGCAAAAATGCAAAACACGAACGCAAAAAAAGATGCGATGCTCCAAATCGCAATACAAAAATCAGCGACAGGCCTGCAATTCCCACGCGTTATGCAGGAAAATGCACTATAAAAGCAACATTAAAAAATACACACCAAAGCGAACGGCGTAGCACCATGGATGCCCCCTGACCGAGTGCAGAGGACAACCCAAGCCCCACTAGCCCCACGGACGACCAGCCGGGGAAGGACAAGGAGAAGAGGAAGATTAGGTTCAATCGGCAGGAAGCCCGGATCATCGTCACAGAGGTGATGGAACACTACCAACAACTGTTCGTCACCTCCACTGCGTCATTGGCAACACAAACGGAAATATGGCAGTCCATCGTCAACAACGTTAATGCAGTCAGAGTGTCGAGGAGGTCAATGGAGAAGGTCAAGAGGCGCTGGAATGATGTGCAAAGCCAGACCATACAGAAACTCGCCGCCAAGAAGAAGACAGCAAAGCCGACTGGAGGTAGGAGTCCTGCGCCACAGGAGGAGCTGGATGAGCTGTAGGAAATGGTGGCCACAGTCATCAGTGTGGAGACTGTGCAAGGAGTTGGGGGCCTGGACACAGCTCGAAATGACCTGACCCAACAGCAACAGGGTGAGTGACCACCAGGGACTGGTTGGTTGGAGGGAGATGGGCACAATGGAACACATACACAATTATGTGTAACACACTGCACACGCACAATGATAGGCAAACATATCTCTGATACCCATGGTACACTGCAGCACACATAGAAACACCAAGTAGGCCCACATCCACATTGTACACAAATGGGCCCCCTCCATATCAACAATACCACAACCTACCCATGCACATGTGTAGAATCCAGAAAATCAGCAGCAGCTCTGTGAGCCACACCGATAATGCAAGTGACACTGCATGACCAATAGCATGGCTGCAGTCAAAATATTTTACATGGTGCACAAGTCGACATTGAGGTGGCTCAGTGTGGCTCACATCCGTAATGAAGCAGATCACACTCTGACACATCCAGGTGCACCTACAATCCATGACATCAATAACACATCTGCAGACAAACAATATACAAGAGTACAAAATCTGCCCAAAAGCACAAATGACGCAAGTTGCAGACATCCCAATACCCGAAATGCACACAAGTCAAAGGCACACTGCCTCAAAGGGATAAGGGGCTGCAAAATCAAAACTGCAGGGGTGACTCTCCCACAATGCAGCACACACACATAGCAATCACAGCACATCAACATTGACGACAATGTGGTACAAAGTACAACACTTACACCACAGGACAGAGGACACAACTGGTGCCGCTTGTGCGTACAAATTGGCCAATCACATCTGGCATTGCATGACACTGTGAGATGATAATGTACGAGTACAACCACACATCCGTCATGTAGTCGAAATGTCCACTGTCTCCCATCAAATAGCCAGCTCCATCAAAACAGTCACACTGTACATTGTCATGCACTCTGTATCTAAGCATCTATAAAGCTTCAACATTCATGGGACACTCAGTTAACCTGCATCTCCCCTTAACATTGTAGAGGGAGAATCAACCCCTCCTGCAGAGGAGAAGACCACACATCTCATCATCGATGATGAAGAGGACACCCTGCACGTATGCACAGACACCATCCAATGGCTAATGGACAGCCTCTGCATCCCACACCCAGGAGCAGGGCAGCCCAGCTGCCTCAAGGTGACCCCACCCCCTGCATAGACCACACAGCAGGAAGCACACACCACCACAGCTGGCACACAGGACCCCCACAGCCAACAAATGGAATTCCAACGCCGTGTGTTGGGTTGCCAGGAGGAGATGGCTGATCAACTGCGGGTGGGTTTCGACTTCATGGCAGCCAAACTCGATGCCATAAGTGGGTGTCTGAGTCCCATCAGGGACCACTTACAGTCCATAAAGGACACCTACTGTCCTCACCATGCACTCAGACAATTCTTGGCTGACATCGCTGGGGCCATTACTAGGATACAGGAACTGTCTAGTCAGACAGGCACCAGGGATGATGGCACAGAGTTGTCACAGGTGTGCAGGACAATGGAGACCATGGACCCTACGCAGGCTGGGAGTATGGCTGCCACGGCAGAACACCAGCGAGACATAGCCAGGATCTTCATGCCTTGCATCCTGCCATTGCTGCCACTGAGCCTGTCCCAGATAACTGCTGCGGGAGCTTCGACACACACATCTCCGACACCTGATGTGTCAGTGGCCCACAGTGATGCAGCACTATCACTTCCGCCCCCTGATGTGCCAGTGGCACACAGTGATGCAGCCATTACACCACACACACACACACACACCTGACACACCGGACACAGAAGACATATCAGAGGACTGAGATGTGGATGTTAATGAGTTTGTAGCATCCATCCCCGCCATATGGCCTGTCCCTGCCTGGTTCAGCCCTATGCATCCTGCCCTGGGACAATACCTCCCACTGCACTCCAGAACACTCTGCGATATTCATCTGGGCCTAGACATGGACTGCCATATCTCCTCAGGTTACCAATGTCACAGCAAGTGGCTACCGTCTGAACTCTTCCTCTTCCAATTCACTTTTCATTCCCCAAAGGACTCTGGATGGCCCACCTTTGGGCAACCATGTAATTTGGCCTTGGCATGGCCATGTACTGCAACAGCTCCGGAACTCTCAAGAATGTGAATTAAACATTCAAAATCACACAGATGTGTTATGTCTATGTTCACTGAAGTATACAAGTATGGATGAATGTAGGGACATTTATTGCACTGAAAGGTACCCCCTGGTAATTTATATCAATGCGCATGTTTGATCTTGAGCCACATGGCCAATTAGATGACTGTGAAGGTGTGAACTAGCTGTGGCCTCATTGCACATGAACAGCAATTTTGCAACCCCCCAGCGTAGCCCCACATTTGTGTATTAAATAGGGCTGTGTGTAGAAATGACATAATCGGTAGCAGGCTAGAGTGGTGTCCCCATCACATGTTACAACAGAACGTCTCTTTGCATGCCTACTCACACACATCTTTATATCTTATCTTATCTTATCTTAACCAGAATTTGTACAGCGCACGTACACCCGAAGGTTTCATGGCACTAACCGGCAGGTCTAGAAACTAAACCCAAGAAGGAAAAGGAGAATTACGCCAGCGTCTGCACGAAAAGCCACGTTTTAAGTTGCCGCCTAAACTGGAGAAGGGTAATGGAAGAACGGATCTCTAAGGTGAGGGCGTTCCACAGCTTGGTGGCAAGCGTGGCAAACCTACGTCCTCCCTTACGTTGAAACTTAAAGCGGGGGACAATCAAGAGGATTTGAGAAGCAGACCAAAGATTGCGTGAAGGGGTGTATTTAGGCAAAAGTTCCTGAATGAACCTGGGACTGCGAACATAAAGGGCTTTGAACGTCATGCAGGCAACTTTAAAGAGAGTGCGCTGTATAACAGGAAGCCAATGGAGTTGCTTAAGCAGCGGTCTAGCAGATTGTCAGCGAGGGAGACGGTAGATAAGTCTAGCTGCTTGATTTTGAGCTAGCTGCAGACGCTTGCTAAGGGCAACCGGGAGGCCTAGGTAAATGGCGTTGGCATAGTCTAAATGCGACAACACCAGGGCCATTACAACCTGAGTCAGGGGGGATTGGATGAGCAATCGGCTGATCTTCTTTATTTTCCGGAGCTGGAAAAAGCACAATGATACCACAGCATTAACTAGAGGCCTCAATGATAGCTTATCATCGATAAGTACCCCTAGGCTTTTCACCGATTTGGATGGATTAGGAGGTGGGCCGAGTTTGGGAGGCCAATAATGTGGTCCCCAGAAAAGCTTACTTTTGCCGAAAAGAACCAATTCTGTCTTTTCAGGATTCAGCTTGAGATGGTTACTGTCCATCCATTGACCTATGAAGAGCATGGTGGACTGAAATTGAAGGACAGATTCTGGGGAGTCGTCGATGGTAAAGGTGAGTTGCAGGTCGTCTGCATAATTGAAGGTGGTAACTTTAAAGGATTTTAATGAATTCAACAGAGGAAACATATAAATATTAAACAAGATCGGTGATAAGGAGGAACCCTGAGGAACCCCATAGGTAGTGAGCAATTTAGACGAGGAGAAGGGAGGAAGACCTACTGATTGGGAGCGGGCACTAAGAAAGGACCTAACCCAATCGTGAGCGAGGCCACGTATGCCGGCTAGTTTGACACGGTCGAGAAGAATGTCATGGTCGACCGTGTCAAACGCAGCCGACAAATCAAGCAGAACCAGGGCCTGGGGGATGCCTAGGTCTGCATTATGGCGTAGAGAATCCAGGACTGCTGTAATAACCGCTTCGGTAGAAAGGGCTGGACGGAATCCCGCTTGAGCAGGGTCCAGAAAATCCGACTGCTCGATGAAATTAGAGAGGTGAGTGGTAAAGTGAGCTTCCAAAACTTTGGCCAAATAAGGTAACAGAGAGATAGGCCTATCATTCGATAATATAATAGGATCCAAGCCTGGCTTCTTTTGTAAAGGTGCCTCTTTAAAGGAACTTGGTACCATGCCTGACGCTAGAGAGCTGTTAAGAAGACTCAATATAGGCAGGGGGAAGGCAGTAATCAGCTTTTTTAAGATCTGGGGTGGGCAACAGTCATGAGGGGAGCCTGACTTGACCCTAGCCGTCAGGGCGAGCAAGGTCGGGGCATCCAGAGAGGGGAAGAAGTCAAGGGAAGATTCATTGGAGGGGAAGGTGGCTTCATGGGGAATGGGAAGGGTAGCTGGGATACTGGACTTGATGAGCCTAATCTTTTCTTGAAAATATTTATTGAGGGTATTACAGAATTCTTGTGTAGCTTTAGGTTTGGGCTGGGTTCTTGCCGGATTGGTGAGCTTATCTACAATAGAGAAGATGTCCTTCGACTTATTGAGAGAATTTTCAATAACGTTGGAGAAGAATTCTGCTTTAGCTGAGAGAATGGCCTTCATATAGGTAGAACGAGCAGCCAAATATTGGGTCTTCCCAGAGGGATCGTAATTCCTTCTCCACTCGCGTTCCTTCTGGCGGACAATACGTTTTTTAGCCCTGAGGTCTGGGGAAAACCATTTATGAGCGTCCGATTGACGCAAAGTTTTCGACGTTTTTAGAGGGGCGTGTATATTGCTAGCTTTAACAAGCCATTCGGAGATGTCAGCTGCAGATTGATCGAGGTCCTCATTATTGACAGGGACTGAATTCTGCAGACTGTCAAGAAAAGCTGGAGTGTCCAAAGAACCCCACTTCCTAATCATGCCTTTTTTAATATCTGTATCAATAGGAGGCTTAGAGATGGAAATATAAAATGGGATAAAAAAATGGTCAGACCATATACACGGCGAGATCGTGGGCGATGAGACGCTAAGGTTGGAACTCCAGATCTGATCCAGCGTGTGCCCTTTGATGTGGGTGGCAGCGTCAATATGGTGGCTGAAATTAAGTCCTGTGAGGAGATCCCCAAGTTCGCTTGCTGCCGGGTTTCCAGACCCATTATCCAACCAGTAATTGAAATCGCCAACCATCAAGATCCTAGTGTAATTTATAGACACAGTCTGTTTTGATGGATAACATTGCTCCATATGGCCAGAAGTTGGACACCATACTCACATTGCTGTAGAGACGTAAGTGCAGAGGTCTGCCAGTAACTATCCTAAACACAATGTGTGGCTAATAGAGGTGGAGCTGTCAAAAGGGACCCACCCCCATTGTACATGTGTTAGTCAGTTCCTCCTTGTGTATGAACAATGCTCATTGAGGCACACGATTTGTCATTCTAATCAACACTCATCACAGTTTAACACTAGTGACATTGCATAGACTTTATTAGCATGTGCGTGTCAGTACGGGCAAGGCAAGAGCCACAACATGCAGGGAAATGCTTAAGACACTTACAGGCAGCATAGGAACATGTTTAGGTGCAATAAATAGGGAGGCAAAAACAAACACAAATCGTTAAGGATGGCAACAGTCTCAGCCCACCTTGCCCTGCAGGACAGGTCATGTGCCGTGTGGCCTATGCTCAGTGTCACTACTCACAGCCCATGGGACCTGCATGGTGCAGTGCCAACTGACTGTGCCAACTGTCTGCTCTGCTGACAGTGAGCAGATGAAAGGGTCCTACAAGGTCACATGTCGTACTACATTGCCATTTGTGTACTCTCCCCCCAGCTGTATGTCCGAATTGGGAACGTTGACAAGCGACGCTGTGAGCTCCGCCCATGGGACTGCATCACCTTGCACAGGTGTGTGTACACACACGTAGTTCCACGCACATGCATTCTGATTCCAGGCGAAGGCAGACATGTCCACTGTTGTTGTGGGTTACGTGAGCATTCCCCAAGATGCAACATTGTGTGGGGACCTGTGCTGTGGGTGACAATCAGATGTGGCTGCAGGAACGTAGTTACTCGGCCATGAATGTGAGCGCAGCTTCATGGGCAATCTGTTCCAGAAGTACGTAGTTGTCGAGTTGAAGGAACACGAGAGAGAGACAATCCATTAACTGATCCGGACAGATGTGCTCAGTCCACACCGTTTCGCCAATCCGTAACACAGCCCAATAGGGGAGTGCCTCGATGTGGTCACTGCACACGAGGAGTTGTGCAATCTCCCATGCACAACTGCCAGCACATACGCCAAAGATCAAGGCATCCCAAGCACAGGTGTCCCGGTGACACTCTTGTTCATGGGCCAACAGGGGGCGCACAGTCAAGTCATAATCCAATTCTGCTACCGTTGCGTTGGATAGGCAGACCTCTACGGAACACTCGAATGTGCATGATCGAAAGTGGAACCAGGGCTGGACGCATGTGACGTAGGTAAGACAAAAACTGATTTGCAACACTGCCATTGGCAGTGATCCCAACAGATGCAGCATTTGTGCACGGTACAGTTTCATGTGACGTGATTTGTGCATGTGCCCGGGAAGGGCTGCCATTGCGTTTGTTGGTGTCGTAGTACAGGCAATCCTCAGACCGGCGGTGACTCTGTGGATGATATGCCACAGCTCTGGGCAATGAGTCGTATGTGTGTGCAAGGTTTGGACATATGGGTTGTTATGAAAAATGTGTCAAGGGCAGCCCTTGCTGGTGTAGCTAGGGCAGGGACAAGTGTGTGGGGTGTGGACACTTTGGTCTTTCATAAGCGCAGTTCATGGTGTGGGAGTCATTGGAGTCTGGTATGGTATCTCACGCAGGGTGTGCCAGCCTCATTCAAGACCAAGTTCGGGGGTTCGGTTGTCCTTCCACCTTGTGTATTGAGACAAAGGAGCTTTCATTCCTAATTTTAGTCTGACTACTGCTTGTATTTCTTGATTGTGATGTGGCCTTAGCGCTGACATTGTTGCCAGGCCTTAGATTTGGGGTGCACCAATTGCGAAACACACACACCAGTTGGCATGTATGAATGAGCCAAGGGCCCAATTGGCCTTGTGCTCCTTGTTCAATCTCTCTCTTTCTCTCTCTTTCTCTATTTCTTGGAATCTCTCTCTCTCTTTCTCTCTCTCTCTCTCTCTCTCTCTCTCTCCTTTGATGAGCGCCTGACACACCTTCTTATCTTGGATATTGTCTTGCAGGCTGTGACTTACAGATTGTCCAGGGATGCCCTGCCATGACTCCTTTGAATAGTTGTTTGGAGACAAATTTGATTGTGATATTTTTGGGGGACTTTCAATGGTAAATGGATGAATTAGATTTTCTGTATTCACATGTATGTTAATTGTGGTAAAGGTGCAACATCAGACGAATGCTTCTGTTCTTGATTTTGTGACGTTAATGTGCAATACCTTGGTCCGGGGGAGGTGGGGGGTGCCTGGGGGATAAGGCCTGGGGGGGTGTGGGGGGATCCAGGGAAGATGGCAGTGGGTGTTGTGGCTCTCTTGTGTGTCTGCGCTGCATGATCAGGGGCTCCATGGCATCTGTTGTTGTTCAGGTGTGGCTCTGGGCTGGGCTCCCTTTTCTGGTGCAGGTTGTAGTCTGACTTTACACCAGGTCAGAGCAGGTGTTAATTTCCTGCTGCAATGCGCCTTATCGCCTGTTTTGTGATCTGATCGCAGATCTGGCTGGTCATTGAGAATGTTGCGACGTGGTTTTGTCCCGGCTTTTTGGACAGGAACGCCTACTCTACATCTCATTAGCGATAGTTTCCGGGGTCATATGTGGCAATGTTTTTTGCTGCTGCTATCACAGGTAAACTGATGATATGGGTTGTTAGCACCTGCTTGTGAATGGGGAGTTAAATTTATCTCGACTTTCGCTGTGATGAAGTGACTCAATTCACACAGATAACAGTGATTGTGTGCATGTGTCCAGTGTCTTAGGTCTACTGCTGTCAGGTCAGACATCTGAAACTTATTTTGGACACCCCAAGGTCGTAAGCCTAGCCAGGAAGAGGCTTGAACGGCCTACTGTCTTGTCTCAGCTATGGAGGGTGTTACAGAGATTACTCTTGATGTCATGCAGATTGTATCCAGCTCTTCAGTTACAAATGTGAACAATTTTCAACACATTTCCAAGTCCAAAGATTGCATCCTCACAATGCTTCATGTGGCACACTATGCCACTGGCCTGTCTGTTCCTGTCTGTCTGGACCATCTGTATGGACTCTTGGTGCAGGACCTGTACATCTCAAGGTTATAGTCAGCACTGTGTCCCAATCCTGTCTATACTGCTTCAGTCCAAGTCTATAGGTGTCAAGTATGCATGTCCCTTATGTGTTAGACATAATTTGAACACTTTGACAAGCTCAAATTGCTCTAGTTAGCCATCAGAGTATGTGAACTAACAGATGTGTTTACATACACATTTGACATCTCTCAAGCTGAAAGTAATGCAGCATGCACATCAATGATCAAGCCACCAGTATGCACCGTCAAGGGATGATACACACATGTCAACAGTTGTGTATGTGAGGCAAAAGACATACATTTGATGTGTAGCCCGGTTTCCAACAGTGACCACCTGTGTCTTTAAAAGATTGGCACGTGTAGTCACTGTGACAGAGTTTGACACATGGATTCTCACATTTGAATGGGGAAAGTATTACTTCATACATAAACATGTGATAGGCCAGCGTCTCTGATGGCCTGAGTTGGCATACCTGTTCTTGGCCCATGGGATACATGTGATTACACCGAGCGCTGTGGCTGGGCCAAAACATTTGGCGCAATGAGCAAGATTAATTCACTGAGGCATCCACATTGGTGTCACCTGCTGCCCGGGTGTATAGCATTGTCTACGCACACCTGTGTGCTCTAATTGCATCATACTACACATATATGTTTGTACCACCCTGAGTACAGGTCATACATCAGTCAATGTGCTGACACATGTCAGCCAATTACATCATGATGGGCAAATCCATGCACAGGTTGTATATTGTGCTGATCACATAAACATCTTTGGGGGTTGTGGAGTATGTGATGCTTGCTCACATGTATAGTGACAGACACCAGTGACTAGTTACAGTATGGCACTGTAATTGGTGCCTAACCATAGCTTGGTGACATGTATGGTAAGGGTCACATTGCTGTGCTTTATATCTAGGCTCAACCTTTGGCGTCTAACTTCATTGTGTTCAGATTTAATGTTATTTGTGTGTAATTGGATGTTGCTTCGTACATTGGAAAGTGACCTCAACTGTGTTTGCACTTGTAACATAGGTACCGCAGGAGACCAGCAGTCCACAGGTCCTTCCCCGACCTCCAGAGCATGGAAGAAGAGGATTGCATCAGACGATCCCACTTCACCAGGCCACTCATTGTAGAGCTGGCAGACCAGTTGGCCCCACATTTGCCGCCTACACGCCCATATCCCTTTGCGCTCACCCCCAAAGTGAAGCTGATGGCCGCCCTACATTTCTTTGCCACAGGGTCCTTCCAGTATACTGTGGCAACTGCTGGTGGGATGGCCCAGACAATGTTCAGCCATGTGCTTCGGGATGTGTTGGAGGCATTTACATTTTCTGGACCTCTACATCAAGTTCTCAACACCAGGACAGTTGACAGACATCAAGGGGGAATTTTATGCATTGCGGCGAATGCCACATGTCATTGGCTCCATTGATGGAACACATGTGGCTTTGAACCCAGCACAAGCCGATGAACACACTACAGGAATCAGAAGCATTACCACTCCATAAATGTCCTGGTGGTATGTCTGGCTGACATGATGATCTCCCATGTCTGTGCACGTTAACAGGGATCAGCACACAACGCATACATAATGAGAAATAGTGGCATCCCCATTTGATGTCTCAGCTGCGACATGAGCGTGCCTAGCTTGTTGGTAGGTCATGTTGTATGCCTATGTTGTGTGTTGCTTGTATGTCAGGTTGTACCCTGTTTTCAGACAACTGAAGTCTTTTCTGTGTTCCATGTAGGACACTTTGGATACCCCAACCTGCCGTGGTTGCTGACACCACTCCCAAACCCTGTCACCCTGCTGAGGCTTGTTTCAATGAGGCACATGGGAGGACCAGGTGAGTGGTTGAGCAGACATTCAGCCTTCTGAAAACAAGATTCCACTGCCTGGACTGTGCAGGAGGAGCCTTCCAATATACACCATTGATGGTGTGTAAGATCATCACTGTGTGTTGCATGCTCCACAACCTGGCAGTGAGAAATGAGATACTGCTCATACAAGATGACGGAGATCAGCAGCCACCAGCAAGGGAGGATCCAGGACTGAGACATGTTGCCAGTGATGAAGAGGAGGAGGAGGATTTCCAGCAACAGGTTATCAACAACTTTTTCACATGAGTGTAACTATGCAATGAGGAGGTGACAAAGCACTTTTGGTGTATTATGTGTGTCTGGTGTACAACATGTTTGTGTGAGTGTATGCTACTTAACATGATCATCTGAGTTGTTTAAGGTCTAGTATGTTTTTAGGGTCACAGGTACAGTGCCAACATTAATCCCAGAATGTGTTCACAGGGACACATTTGTGATTCTGACTTTTGAAGATGTGGGAAAATGATTAATGAGTTTCTGAATGTTCTATGTATCTCCTTCCCAGGGTTCTTTTGCTCTCTTCTGGAGACTCGTTACCTCCCAGAACCATGATGCAGTGACACATTGCAAGTTAGATTTGGATCTGGATTCTTTGGCACACAATAACTGCAGACCTGATGCTCAATGTTTGTTCATTTTTTCTTTTTGTCACAGTGTGATGTTGTCTCATTTTGTGTGAGGGCACCAAGCTGTGCCTGTGGAATAAACCTGTGCTCCTCCACATTGAGGTGTGCCTTGTCTGTTTCCACACATCCAACGTTCATTTGTATACGGTACATATGCCATGATGATCTGTTTATCTGACAATGATTGATGTTTGTGCATTAAAATGGTGTTTTCTTTTACAACAGTAGAGTCAATTTGGATCAGTACCAGGTACTATGGGGGGATTTATGACCTGGTCCTATGTGTCTCTCATGCTGTGTCAGGTTACATTTACTCACAAGCCAGTTGGTGAATTCTTGAACTTGTTTCTCAGCCAATGTCATTGACATTCCATGATTTGCACTTTTGTGCCTCATTTTAGTCTGTACATTTGACTTTCAGTCACGACATAAGCAAGTATTATGTGCAAAGTGATTTATTTCAGTTCATGAGGTGATTTACACACAATCGGGTAGTGCTTTACAAAACCTGATGGACAAAATGCAGAGAGGAGTTGGTAGTGTCAGTAGGTGAATTTTTCTGAGGCAATTCCACAGTCATTTGAGTCGAATGGCCAACTTAGATCCTTCATCCCTCCAATGTGGGACAGTTCAGTGTCAGTCAACAAAATGAATGCTTGGCACCCAATGGAGGATATCAGGAGCAGGTTGTCACTTCCTAGGGGTGAGGCGTAGCCATCTGTCTCTCATGTGTCCTTCTTTGGATGACACCTCTTGCAGTTGCGGATGTAGATGTACCAGCAGTAGTTGCCACACAGGGAGGTGTGGTCATGTTGGTGGCAATCTGGCAGAGGCAGGTGAGTATGTCCCTGTGCACCGCGGTCAGGTCATCTATTTTGGACATGTGGGAGTCCATTTTTGCATAATGGGCAGTCTGCTGCTATTGCATGGTCCTGTGGATCCCGACTGCCTGGCCAAAGTCTCTGATGCAATCCTGAAGAATCTGGGATATATATATGGTTCTACTTCATCAGCAGCCCAGCAGCCCAGCAGCCCCAGCTGCATGATGGCACCTGTCCCCATGCACCCTTCCACCACCCCTACCTACCTGAGCTGGACCAGTTGTAGCAGGCACAGACAACACTGAGCCTCCTTCCTCATTGACAGTGGTGTAGTAGTCTGCCAACTCCAGAGTGCCCTATGTTGCTGTGCTCTCGTTATTTGCTTGGCTTTGTGTGTCCGTGGGGGAGGTGGTCATCTGGGTGTTCCCAGCTGTTATGAGAGTGGTCGCAGGGGATGCAGATGGTAAAGCTGCTCGGGCTGCAGGCTGACCCACATCGGAGGTGGCAGGTAGTTCCTCGTCATCCGAAGAGGGGTGAGAGACCTCAATGCTGGAGAGCTCAGGGTAGGCCAGAGTCTGGGACTGGGTGTCCTGTTCTGTTTCAGCAGTGTTCCCAGCACACCTTGTGGGTAGATGAGAGACAAAATGGGGCAGAATTACAAGAAAGTGACTCAGTGCATTCCGCAAGCCATTTGGCTGCGCGGCACTGATTCACTTTCAAAGCACAGGGATGTGACATATTTACAACAATATGTTGCATCTCCTTGCTTTCCCCAGCGCTGGCGCACAAACTGCTGCAATGCACCGGTGCAGGCCCCCTTGTACCATGGTGCAAGTATGCCTGCATCGTGGGAGATTGTTTTTGTCCAGGAAGGATTCCCTTCCTGACCAAAAACAATCTGAAATGCAGTTTTTCAAAATTTATGTTTGCATTAGCACACATAAAAGATGAAAAACGTCATTGTTTCAATGATTGTTTATGTGCAGGAAGGGAACCCTTCCTGAACAAAAGCAATCATTACAGGTGATTTCCTCTTTCTATGTGTGCTGCAGAATGCAGCACACATGGAAAGAGGAAAAGAAAACAAGGAGAAAGAATACATTCTTTCTCATTGCGCCTCCCTACGCCTCCCCTAGGGAGGCGTAGCATTCACACACATTTCCAGATTTACGATTCCTCGTAAATCTGGAAATGTGTCTGGTTCCAAGGGTGTTGCATGGGAACACCCACTGCAACACCCATGGGACACCTCTTTCTCGCAAAGTGCTGCGTTCAAAGGTGCCATATTTACAAGGACAGGAAAAGTCACACAGGGTGGCTTTTCCTGTCCTTGTAAATATGGAGCAGTAAAATGCGCCACCGATACATCACAAAAAGTGATGCACCGTTGACATAAGAGGCTTGTAAATCTGCCCCCAAGTTTGTTGTGTTGTTCCACAGCTCATCGGATCATACACATTGCACTTGCTATTGTACATTAGGATGAGTGTATGTACATAGATTGTCCTCCATCGGCACAGATGCTAGCCTTTGTTTTCTGAGGACATTGTAATTTGTACAATATGAGGTTTGCTGTAAGTATGGGCTGAAAATTCGTTCCACTGGCGGAATTTGTGAATTTTTGGCAATTTCGCAATCCGCGAATCGCGCGAAATTGCCAAACAATTCGCAATTTGGCGAATTTTTTTTGCTTGGTCGCGCTTCAAAAATACAATCTCGCGTGTGGCGTTGACTTACCGTGAATCTGAGTTCGCCGAATTGTTTTCCTCCCGGTTTGCGTGCGCTGCGCGATTTTGGATCTGGCTGCGTGATCGCGCAAGACTTTCCGACCGCGAGTACGTCTTGGAGTCAAACCATGTTGCACTGCGAGACTTTGAGAACGTGAATACATCCTAAGGGCCTGCGATGACGTGTCACGAGAGTAAACAATAGCGAATACGTATATGCGACAGCTCGCTTTCCTGAAGTCGCAAAAAAGCAATTCTATCGCTGGTAGCATAAATCTTCTGAAAATGATGCTTTGGATCAGAATAACTCCTCAGATTTTTATTTGGCTGTACTTTTTTGTGCAAGGAGTCCATTTTTGGGGAGGTGGGAGGAAGGAAGTGCCCCAGAGTCTCCAACTTCCTGTTCCTGTCCAGCAGGCTCCTCCCAGTGCTCTGTCCATGTCCTGGTCACTTTTCATTTGGATCTGGAGCTGGAAGGATTACTCTTTGTGGCTGCTGCTGGATATTTGTATTTGAGGACTTTTTGTTTGGATCACTTTGGGATTTGAGATTTTACAAGTAAGTTGGTGTTGTTTGTTTGGGGCATTGCAGTTGCTGCAACTACAATTTATAAACTTTAAAATATATATATTGTGGGTAGCCACAGTATCCAGTAGGCCCAGGGTTAGTCATGGGTGCATAATACAACTGTTTCTGTGAGTTTTGTTGAACTTAAATATCATTTAAGGCATGGATGGCATGGAATTGAATATCTCACTGTTGTATGTGGAAGTTTTTTTAAGTTTGGGGTGCATGTTAAAGCCACACTAGCCAGTAGGCCCAGGGGTAGTCAGTGGTGCATGGACCAAGTCTTTCTGTGGGGTCTCTTGAATTTAAACATCATTTAGGGCATGGATGGCATTGGATTGAGGTGATTTATGTGTGTATTTTGATTTTTTGGGTGTTGTTGGGGCCTGGTCCAGGGCTTGGCCATGTGGGTGGGGGGCATTTTGAGGCCTGGTCTAGGGCCTTGGCATGTGGGTGTGGGTCTAGGGGCCATTTTGAAGCCCGGCTGTGTGCTTTGTGCCATAGGCCTGCACCCAGTCTGCCTTGCTTTCATCCATTATGCCCACGGGTAGTCAGTGGTGCATGAACCAAGTCTTTCTGTGGGGTCTCTTGAATTTAAACATCATATAGGGAATGGATGGCATTGGATTGGGGCACTGAACAAAGGAAAGATGGCGAAGAACTCAGAGGCTGACCAAACCGCCTCCAAGCTGGACACTATGCTGGCGGCCATGGAGCGCCTGGAAGAATCCGTGCAGCTGACCCGTACGTCACTGGAGAACAGGATCGATAAGGTAGCAGTGGACCTGACGCATCTCCGAGCGGACCACAAGAAACTATCCGAACGCACCACGGCCTTGGAACAAACGATGGCGGAGGCCTCGCCCAAGCTGGCGCAGACAGATAAGCACGTACGTGACCTACTCAACCGGGTGGAGTTCCTCGAGGATAGGGCGGAGGATGCGGAAGGACGGGCCAGAAGAAACAATGTGCGCATAGTAGGCCTGCCGGAACGATGGGAGCGGAGGGAGACAGCGGAACACATGGAGACCTGGCTCAGAGAACTATTGCCGGAGGGCACGCTGTCACCGCACTTTGTAGTGGAAAGAGCGCACAGAGTACCGTCCCGTCCACCCCCGGAGGGCTCCAACCCGAGACCAATGCTTATGCGAGTGCTGAACTACCGTGATCGGGACGCCATCTTACGCGAAACACGGAAACTGTCAGACATAAAGGTGGACAACGCCAAGGTGATGTTCTTCCCTGAATCGTTTTTAGCGGTGAAACAACGGCTCAGGCGTCTGGCTCTCAAGTACTCATTGCTGTTCCTGGCGCGCCTCAGAGTGGTGGCACAGGACAAGACCCACTTCTTCGATACTCCGGAGGCGGCGGCGACCTGGCTGGATTCGGGGGTGGACACGAACCACGGGTCCGCACCGATGGAACGACGCAGAAATCGAGGTACCCACAGGCGGAGACAGCGGCGCACCTCGGGGGCCAGACCGCCGACCGCGGACACAGAGATCGGTCCCACACCAGAGCAGGTTCAGAATGAACGGCAAGAGGCCCTCCGGATAGCAGCTGAGATCAGTGGGTCACAATCACCCATCCTGCTCTCCAACGCCAGCCCACGGTCACGCGAGAGCGAAGACGATGAATACCTGTACGGATTGCCGGATGGTTCGAACACAGAGGGCCTACCGGATGTCACACCCCAAACGGCGGACTTGATAGCATAGCAATCCTCCTCACCCTAGCCCTGGCTGGGCTACTGCAACTGGCAACATGGAGCAGTTTGTTCGCTTCCGGGGTTGATCCAACCGGCCACCTCCCCGGGGTCTGTGCTCTGCTCCCGACCCCCCCACCTGCCAGACGGACGCGGAGCCGCCGCGGCCGCCGGGAGGGAGGCCGGAGCTGTCCCACTGGAGCACCGCCGGAAACACTGTGTTGGTGGGGTGGACGGACCCCTAAAGGTGAGTGCCCCCCCCTCGGGGGAAAGACGGATGGGGTCCCCCCCGGAACTCAACCTCCGAGTCCAGTGACACTGGGAACTCTGACCCTGTTTGCGGGCGCTGCCACTGTCTTCTGGTACCCTTTGACCCACTGCCCGTGGAGGGGAGTCACAACGGCTCCCTTATCATAGCAAATTAACTTGTTTTACCTGAGCGACGTACTTTATCATCCCCCCATTGAACTCACGGATTGATTGAGCTCGATAGAGCGTTTGGGCGGCGACTTGTTTTGTAGTTGCCCTTTTGGTATTATGGTTCTGTTGAAGTTCCTCCTTTTGAGACTAGTGTTGGTACTGAAGTGTTACAACGTGCATTCCTGGGTCTGTGTGGGATGGCGGGTGGGAAAAGTGGTCATTGATAACTGCTGCTGTGCGTGTGTGGGCGGGGCGGGCTGGGGGTTGGGGGGGGGCGAGTGCTTGGCCGCAATGGATACTGTGATGACTACGTTTAAATTCTGTACCTGGAATGTCAGGGGCATGCACACACCCTCGCGTAGATATCAGGTGTACTCCTATCTTAAAAGACATCAGATCCAGATTGCACTACTACAAGAGACACACCTGGTCGCCACTGAGGTAGCCACACTTCACCGTAGGTGGAGGGGGCAGATATTCGCCACGACCTTTTCAGCGTTTGCACGAGGGACCCTGATCTGGGTTCGGCCCGGGGTTCCATTCGCACTGACACACAGCAATGTTGACACTGAGGGGCGCTATGTCTTCATACAGGGCAGACTAGATGGGCAGCAGATAGTCATAGCCTCCATCTCCGCACCTAATGTCGAGCAGGGGAAATTCTTCACGCGATTATCGGCGGTAGTTGCACCTTGGCCGGACGTACCCCTACTGTTAGGTGGGGATTATAACTGCGTGCTAGATGTCTCCCTTGACCGCTCGTCCCCCCCAGCGACAACCGCCCCGGCGCAGGCAGCCTCCAGGGCCCTACTTGATTGGGCGGCGCAGTGGAATTTGCAAGATGCCTGGCGAGTCAGGAATCCTACCGCCCGGGTGTATTCCTACTACTCGGGAGCCCACTCATTGCATGTCAGACTGGATAGATACATGATGTCCCGCGACCTGATCCCTTCCGTGACAGACACTGACTACCTGGGGCGGACACACTCAGACCATAACCCACACACTCTAGTATATGGATGGAGGCGCCCACGACTGCCTGTACCCACGTGGCGCTTACAACCAGACCTCCTGCTCGACACCCCATTCCGAGAGGAGATGTCCAGGAGGATAATACAGTATTTCGAGGACAGTAGTGACTCGGCCTCCTCCCCGAGAATCGAGTGGGACGCCTTCAAGGCGGTGACCCGGGGGGGCTGCCTCGGTGTGCAGGCGGGCCTACGAAGACAGGTGGAGAGAGATCTGATACGGGCGGAAGAGACACTGCTAGACAAAGAACGAGAGGCGGCGGAGGGCGATGACTCCCAGCTGATCTCGGCCAGGGCGGATCACGCTGTTTTGATGGAGCGCCTGAAGAACATTAATTTCGCAGCACACTCCGCACGCACCCACAACACAGGCGATAAACCTGGCAGGCTCCTGTCGTGGCTGGTACGACAAGACACCCAGTCCGCGTCGGTCCTGTCGATCCGCACGGCTCAGGGCATTGAGGTCTACACCCAGAAGCAGATACACGAAGCGTTCACGTCGCATTACAGGTCCTTATACAGCTCCCGGCTGCGGGCCACAGTGGCGGAGATCACGGACTATCTGGCGGCACTGCAACTCCCGGTAGCTACTACTGCCCACCAGACAGAGTTGGGTGCTGCGCTTACCAGTGAGGAACTACGGGAGGTGATCTTCTCCCTCTCCAATGGCAAGGCACCAGGCCCTGACGGACTCCCGGCTGAGTTCTACAAAGCCTACTCACTGGTGTTAATACCGGAACTGTTGAGGGTGTATGTGGCAGCATCGGAGGATGCTGAACTCCCGGCGTCCCTGAACGAAGCTAACGTGGTCTCCCTACTAAAACCGGGTAGAGAGGCAAACGAGCTCGGCTCGTACAGACCATTGGCACTCCTCAACACTGATTACAAAATCTTAGCAGCGACACTGGCTCGGAGGCTTGCGCCGCTGGTCCCCACACTTGTACACTCTGATCAGAACGGCTTTGTGCCCACCCGGAGCACGTCCTACAATCTGCGCCGCTTTTTCAGAGTCCAACGGTATGCGACCCCCACCTGGCCACGCTCAGGATGCATCATACTTGATCTGGAAAAAGCGTTCGACTCGGTGGAGTGGCCATATCTCCTCCGAGTCCTCGAGAAGTACGAGCTGGCCGACGCCTATGTCCAGATGGTGGGGCTCCTCTATCAGGCACCTGAGGTGCGAGTCCGGACTGGGCGATTGTTCTCTGACAGGATTTGTATTGGGAGGGGCACCAGGCAGGGCTGCCCCCTCTCCCCTCTATTATTCGCCCTGGCGATGGAGCCGTTAGCAGAACTGCTCCGCACCTCCGGCGACAACTGGGGCATCCCACTGGCGGATGGCATTCATTCGGTGTCTCTGTACGCGGATGACTTATTATTATATATCAGGGACCTCACCTGTATACCCGAGGCAATCACGGACATCTTTCAAACATTCGGGGACATGTCGGGGCTCCGCGTTAACTGGGCCAAATCGGGGGCATATGCATTCAGTGACGAGATGCCACAATATGATGTGCGCATGATGGGGGAGACGCTCCGGTGGCACCCGACGGTATTCAGGTACCTAGGGATCTTAATATACCGAGACCCAGTGGATCTCCTGGAGGGCAACCTAGTGAGAGCCATATCCTCGCTCTCGGCCCAGATCACGTTCTGGAACTCCCTCCCGCTGAATGTGCCGGCCAGAGTGGCGCTAATCAAGATGATAATGCTCCCCCGGCTCCTCTATTATTATACTAACCTGCCAGTGTATGTGCCGGCACGCATATTCAAAGGGTTGGAAGCCCTCACCAGGCGCCTCATCTGGAATAAAGGGCGACCCCGGGTGGCATTGAAGACCCTCTACGCGGCCTCGGACGCTGGAGGCTTGGCGGTCCCCAATCAGGAGCTATATTACTTAGCAGCCCAGCTACAATGGGTCGCTTACTGGCTGAGCGGCAAGAACCTGATGGACACGGCCACGATCGACGCCACCCTAACCCCCGTACAGGTGCTGACACTTTTCCACCCCCTGACGCGGGGCCGGGCCCCCACTCAGGTCCATGTGGCAGTCGCGAAGCAGTGCTTTATGCGGAGCCTCAGACTTACCAAAAGTACGGTGCCTTATGCCCCGAACCTACATCTACTGGGGACTCCCTTGGGCACTAGCGTGCTGTCCTCGGCCGAGCTACGCAGTTGGACTGCGGCAGACTTGGACGAACTGGGCGGCCTGTATGGCGACGGAGAGCTGTTGCCCTTCGAGTCCTTGGCCGCAGATACCGGTCTACCGGTGGGCCAATTTCTGACACATGCCAGACTTCTCCGTGAGCTGACGGAGGCATGGGGTAACAAGGGACACGAGCCATCCGCACATATGCTTATCCAGTATCTACATGTGATGGGCGATGGTTCCCATATAGTGCATTGGTTAGCACAAGCGCTGCACAGTCATACTCAGTTTTCCTCTCGAAGACTGAGGGAGAAGTGGACGACTGACCGGGGTAGCGACTGGACTGACAAACAGTGGGCCGCAGTATTAGCGGGCGCCAGGAATATTCCTCGCAACGCGCGATTTAAGACCATCCAATATTACATCATACACCGCGCGTATTTGTCTCCTGACAAACTGAATCGCTACTTCAGACTCACATCGTCGGCGTGTCCCAGATGCGGCCTCCTGAATTCGGACTTCCTGCACGCACTCTGGAGTTGCGCCCACCTCGCCTTGTACTGGTCGGCGGTCACTGACACATTGACGGCGGCCACGGGTGACACCCTCCCCAAAACCTGGGAGGCATGCCTGCTGGGACTCTACAAGAGAACCAAACAAACCAAACTGCGGGCGCGTTTTTGGGACTTAGGACTCATCACGGCTAAACGTCTCGTCACGAAACGATGGAAGAGTGCTACCCCACCGCGCCCTGCAGACTGGCGTCGCTCTCTTGGCAACTGGGCTTGCGCGGAGAGTGTGTCTTTACACAGGGAGGAGACTGCGGGCCTACGGAAGTACCCGATCGCCCGCGACTGGGACGCTACCCTGACCGCGTACCATCGGGCGTGCACCCAGGCCGGTATAGCGTGACCGCCCCGACACGGAATGGTGAGGGCCCAGTTGACTGCTGTCCGGGCGTGGCGTGAGCTCCCCCCCCTCCCTCCCCCTCTCCTCCACCCCCCCCTTCCCTTCCCCCGGCCACCGGGGTCTTGCCCACCGGGGGAGGTGTCCCCTGTTGTCCCCCCCGCCTTTCCCCCCCCCTCCCTGCCCTGCAGCCGCAGCGACACTACATTCTCAACCGCCCCCACTCCCACACGGCCCACATAGGGTGCACCACACACAGCTAGGATCACTGATACACTACTGTACACACAAATACTAGTCCAACAGTTGTTGAAATGTTTCTTCCTCCCCCCCTTCTTTTGATTCCCAGTTATGTCTCTTGGTTGGCAAAGAGATTGTTTATGCTGTACTCATGATAATGCTCGATTTCCCCTCCATGTTTATTTTTCACACAATGCCTGTTGGACATTGCCAGGAACAGGAGACTGAAACCGAGCGACCCGTATGACTAAGTGGGATATGATCCTGCCTTTGACAGCTACTGTGTCAATCAGGGAACGCGACCCAAGACAATGGTTGTTGCCTTTCATGACCACGTTGGTCCTTTTGCAGTGCTGCGGGCCACGAGCACTACAGCCCGAGACATTTCCTGGCACTGCCGCTTGCGGACTAATGCATCTCCCCTGGCTACTGTTTATTTTCACTCCTGTATAACTGACATGTCGAAATGTGATACTTGCTGGGTACCGTTTGTAGTAGTTATTCTTTTTTTATGACATTGTGTGAATAATTGCCTTCTTATCTGTGAAACTAAATAAAGTTTGGGACCGTTGGTCTTAAAAAAAAAAAATGGATGGCATTGGATTGAGGTGATTTTTGTGTGTATTTTGATTTTTTGGTGTTCCTTTTGGCCTAGCCTTCTTGCAGTCAGTTGTTGTTGGCCTAGCCATGTGGGTGGGGGGCATATTGAGGCCAGGCAGATATTGCCATAGGCCGGCAAGCTTGCGGGCCAGTAGGCCCAGGGTTATGAATGGGTGCATGAAACAACTCTCTCTGTGTGGTCTCTCTTCTATTAATTTATTTTAAACATCCATTTTTGCTTAGAATTGCAATTTTTATTTTGGGTCTTTCTGTTTTTGGGTGTGTTGTGTTAATAATAATAAATGCCTAGTTGCAATAGTATTAATTGAAGCAAGACATATGCAACATTTATTTAACTGATGTTCCTCTGGCTTCTTTGATTTTAGGTGCACAAAGACTGAGAACCAGCAATCATCCTCATCATCATCACTTGTTGTAGTGCCAGGAAGAAGTCCTGCTGCGATGTGTGCACAACGTCACGTGACGTCACGTGTGGCCACAGACAACTCTGCAACTCGTGCAACTGCGTCCTGCTGTTCTGACATCTGAAGAAGATGGGCCCAAAGAAAGGTAGCCGTAGCTCCTCTACCAAGAAAGTTGCCAGTGCCACTGCCAGTAAGAAGAAGCAGAAGAAACAAGTGGCGCCACTTACCAAGGAGACTGGTGTGCCGACCGCCACTTTTTTTGGGGCGGTGTCCGCCGGGGACCAAGCTGGGAGCAGCACCTCAGCTTCATTGGTCTCAGTGCCACCACGCCAAGTTAGGGCCAAGCCCATGAGTGCCGCAGAGGCAGCCACTTTAATTGCTCTTTCACCACCGACAAGTGATGTTGGCGTTGACTCATCGCAAAGAAGCATCCAATCAAAGCAAGGTGTAACTCATCTCACGAGTGTTCAACCACAGCTGCAACGACAACCACAGGTGCAACAAGGAGAGGCACAAGGAAAGGCGCAAGGAGAGGCACAAGGAGAGGCGCAAGGAGAGGCGCAAGGAGAGGCACAAGGAGAGGCCCAAGGAGAGGCACAAGGAGAGCCACAACTGCCCACAATACTTGTTCCTCCAGAAGTAGCGGCACATCAGGAACTCGAGATTCATGCGGAGGTATCAGCCGAGCAAGCCACTCCTGATGATCCATTGTCTTCCAGATCCCCAGCAAGGAAAAGGAGGGCTAGTACAACTTCTTCTTCAAGCCCCCTCCCTTCTGATGATCTAGATCTTGATTGGCACCCACCAATTCAGTCTGAGAGAGAGGCACGCCATGAGCCGACACAGCTAGGGAAAAGGAAGGTTCCCGCAAGGCTTTCAGTTATGGGTGATGACGAAGAAAAAGTAGAAGTGGTGTATTCTGCTGCTGATGAAGAGTCTGACAATGACGACCCAGTCATCACAGTCGTCACTCCAGCCCCAGCGGGAATTCAGCAGACAGACATTTTTACCCTATCCCGAAATGCTACGCGGGATGTGGACGGCGTGGAACTGGTACCACCACCAACACAGGTAACTACTACACCAACATGACCTACAGCTTCCATATTTTCTCTTCAGAAGGGC
Source organism: Lissotriton helveticus (assembly GCF_964261635.1). NCBI lineage: Eukaryota > Metazoa > Chordata > Amphibia > Caudata > Salamandridae > Lissotriton > Lissotriton helveticus. Next base: position 812,274,032 of record NC_136070.1, read on the forward strand.
CGGCAGGGTCCTCCATCCAGCTCGACCTCCATTACCTCAAGTAGTTGTGCTGTAAGTGCACAAATGAGTCAAATTCCGCCAAGCCCATTCTCCACTTCATCCGGCATTGAAAGTGGCACCTCCACCACCACCAGAAATCTCAACTCCCCAGTTTGGGACTTCTTTAGTGTTAGCAAAAAGGCGGAAAACCAAGTTATTTGTTCAATTTGTAAACAAGTAGTTAGTCGGGGTAAGCTTGGTACCAACTATGGTACCGGAGGCCAGAGAGGTAATCTCCAAAAACACCACAGCATCCAGTGGGAGGCGCACCTAAGTAACATCCGGAAAGCCAAAACTACAAATCCAAATGTAGCCATTGATATTGCGTTTGATTACGAGGAGCTGATCGTGCAGGGGGGAGGTGAAGAAGCGAGAGCCATTTTTTCTGGTACCCACAGTACCCCTGGCAGCAGCTCTGCAGTGGTAGCGCCCACACCCTCTACCCCAGCAACATATAGGTGGCACAGTAAAAGTACATCAATGAGCCTAACTGGGTTGAAGAAGTCTGGATCATCATCACATATGAAAACGGTGCAGACCACCATTTAAAGCATGTTTTGGTCGGAGGCGCCATTGGAACGCAACCACCCAACGGCACGTCTGTATAATGCAATCCTGGCTAAAATGTTAGCGCTGGACCGTCTCCCTTTTTCTTTCGTGGAAGGGGTGGGTTTTCTAGAATTTGTGGCAACAGTCTGCCCTAAATGGAAGGTTCCTAGCTGGTCCTATTTTGCCAGAGTTGCGGTTCCAGCACTACATCAAGATGTGCTGGACGTCACTCATCCTGTACTTGATTATGATTTGGCTGAACTGTAATTCCTGTGACTCTTGTGTGCAACTATGTCCTGTCTTTATACCTTGGAAGTGACAACTAATGTTTGTTCTGACTATTGCAAATAAAAAGATTTATAAAAAAAAGCTGTGCTGGACGTGATTGGGGCAGCTTTACAGAAGAGTGCTGTTCACACTATCCACCTGACAACAGACATGTAGACCAGTTGCCAAGCCGTTGATTACATGTGCATCACTGCACACTGGGTCTCTTTTGCGGGGGTTAGAGAGAAGATAGCTGCAGGTGTTGACAGTGTCACAATTTTTCAAGCTACTCGGAAACATGCAATAGTAGCCATGTTTGCCATGGAGAAATCTCATACTGCATTAACATTTTGGAGGAGTTTAACAGTAAGGTCTTTGAATGGCTGCAGCCAAGAAGGCGCATGATTGGTTATGTTTCCACGGATAATGGCAGTAATATAGTTAAGGCCATGGCTGATGGTGGCTATTTCAGAGTGCCGTGTTTGGCGCACAGCATTAACATTATTGTTCAAGAGTTCTTGAAAAAAGAAAACACAGTCAGCAAGTTACTGACCACCTGCTGAAGAATCTGCACACATTTCAGCCATTTTTTTAAGGCCCGGAAGCAGCTGAGGATCATTCAACATGACCGTAGAGTGCCAGTCAGAGGACTCATCCAGGAGGTGGCAACACGTTGGAACTCAACCTTCTACATGCTTGAGCGTCTGTTTGAGCAGTATTTGGTAATCAATGAGTATGTCTTTCACGCACGGGGTGCTTCTATGAAAGACATGAGGCTAGAAGTGGAGGAATGGGACCTGGTTAAAAGCCTGACAGACATGCTTCGTCCTTTTGAGGTCTTCACGCGTGAAGTCAGCAGGGAGGACTGTACTTTGGGCTAAGCTATCCCATTGTTGGGCATGCTAGAGCACCAACTGAAGGCGGTGTCTTCAACGTTCCGAGTTGATGCTGAAAAACAAGACGTATATCAGTTGGCGGAGAGCTTATTAAGCCGCCTAGTTGACAATGCAAGGCTTAAAGCAATACATTCAGAACAACATTACATTTGTGCCACTATTCTGGATCCACGGTACAAAAAGGCACTGGCCAGCAATACATTCATTCCTTTTTCTGAAGCACATGTTTCCAAGTACAAACATTGGCTAGCTCTGTCAGCCACTCGGTTTGAAAAAGAGGGGCAGGAAATTAAAGGAACCACCACAAGTACTACTGAAGCAGCAGGCCATCCGGCGTCAAGGTCCACTTCTGTCGCCAAAGGCAGTCACTTTTCCTCAGAGCCGTTACCAACACCAGCAACCGTATCATCATCACCTGCACCAGGCCCAGCCATAATATTGTTGGAAGCGGATTGGATAACTCATCAAGGGTTTGCTCGTTCCAGTGTTGATGCAAAGGCAACAGATGGTATGCAAAGTGGAGCACCCCTGGAGGACATTGAGTGGATGGTGCAGGCCTATTTGGATGACCCAACAGAGGTCTTCTTTGATCAGAACCCATTGGTGTATTGGTATGGGAAAAGGCCTCATTGGCCACTGATCACCAAGCTGGCTATAAATTATTTGGCTTGCCCACTCGCAAGCGTGTCTTCTGAACGTGTTTTCAGTGCTGCTGGTGCCATTGTAAATTCAAAAAGGACCCACCTCTTGCCCAAAAATGTGGAGAGGTTAACAATGATCAAGATGAATCAGCACTTCATACCACCAGATTACAAAATACGTGAATCCAGGCAGGAAGAAGAGGGCACCGACTTAGGTGACGGAAGTTCTTCTCTGTTAGCTGACCTACTCCCGTTTCAATTCACAGAGTTTGAGGATGAGCTCTATTTCCCTGACACCTAGGCTTGAATTACTTTTTTTCGGCCTCATTCACTTTTATTTCTGTGTGTCTTTCTTTATTTTGCAACTTTTAGCACAACAAAACTCTAATCACAACAAATTCATCAGCAGCACTGTCTTCGTCTTATTTCCATATTGAAGGTGCCGCTGTCTGCATTCCTGAAGTTCACAACTCAGTCATGCTCCTCTATCCTCCTCTTCTAGACTCCCGCTATCCATTTCCCTCAAGGCAGATGTCCGGATTACGCAGAATCAATAAACTGTTGCTTCGTAGACGAGTCTCCTCAAAAGAAGTGGGACTGGAATGACTGACTATGCTGACTGTACTTCTGAAATTGACACGAGAGGCTGCCCTGTGGCCCTTCACTTGAGAATAAGATGCTGACAGAAAGTGGAACAGGTAATGAATGATGAGATGGCATGCAGTGGACAACACTGGCTGTCTGGCTCTGATGAAAGCACTTGCTGTTTGTTTGTTGTGCATGAAATGAATCCTATGTGTTCTGTTGTTATTTAATCTTTTACACACTAAATGTAACTCAAGTCTACTCTGTTTGCCTTGTTTAATACAAATTGTACTTCGACTGCAGGGGCCACTACGTTGCATTTTTTAACATGGAAAATGTCCTTGGACTCACTGTGTGTAGACTGTGACTGCATGAACAACATTGAGTTTGCCAACACCATGATGATGATGAGTCATGATGACCAAAGTTACATAATATCTTTACAGTCACTTACTGGGATGGATGGATCATCATCGTTGATTTACAGAAGTACTATGACCATTTCGTGAGTGGCAAACAGGTAAACAAGTGAATGCACTTCTTTTATGTCCCTTAAGAGATTTATGGATATCTTCGTATCCAAAGATTTTTTTTCTTCATTTGTTGTTTGTACATGCTGTGTTTTTTTTCTCTCTCCAAAAAACTTTCCCAAAAACCCCCATTCCCATCCATTTTTCAAACCCTAACCCTCTTCCCCCGGGCTGTGTGGTTTTCATTGAGGTGTGACTAAATGACACCAATAATTCCACACGCTTGCTGGGGAGGATAAGGTCAAAAGCAACAGAAAATCAATTTCAAGGAAGGTCAAGGAATCTGAGGATATATTCTTATTCTGCTTGACACACACCCATGAGTATTTGCAAATCAATTCGGAATTTCAGGTCCGCCATCGAGTGGATTCATCATCAAAAACATCCTCCTACAAGTGACTAAAGCTTAAGCTGCTGTGTCCTTCAGTACCAGTTCTTGTAGTAGCCATAATCCATGCAACTAGTAGTTAACTTTTGATTGAATACTTTAGCATTGCTTAGGCTACAATTTATGGCACTGTTCTTGTGTACTGTACTATCGTACTGTTCTAATGCTCCTCTCAGGCCACTCAATATCTCATTTCCTTTTTTTCATATGCTGCTACTGCCAGTGTGTACCACTACTACTACCACCACAACGATGCCATTTCATCCGTCCAGGATTCCATAGCCAATCTTAATCGCCATTTGCCATGCAGCCAGTCCTGTGCCTAGCCCTATTCTCAAACATGAATCACAGGTAAAATAAGCATTTTGGGGGAGGAAGAATAATGGAGTAGGAGGAGAGGAGAGACTGACGGTAGTACTAGTAAAGTAGTAGGACAATTGAATTCACTAACTCAGTCGGTGGCACTTTTGTACAAATGTGGCCGATTACTTAGACAATTTGAATCAACCAGCCAGTTAATTTTCAGGAAAACAAACGTACAGTTAACCCCCCCGCCTTCCCCACAAAACAGTAAAAACACGTATGCTATGTTTAAATGGAAAATAAATAATTATTTCGACCCTAACAAAAATAAACTATCCCACAAGACCCGACCCATCCCCCTCCCTAACCCCAACCAATGTCCATGAAATGTCCCCAAAAGTTCAAAAACCCCAACACCCAATTCCCAAGGGCAAGGGACAGTCTCTACTTTGGCCGTCGGTGTCCTGTGGCCAGGTAGTTCTGAAGCTCTCTCTGGAGGGCCTCGAGCAGGACTTTCTGCCTCTCCACCTCCTGCCTGCTCAAGGTAGGCCACTCGCAGGGTTAGGCGGTGCACACGTGCCTTGCAGGTACTGTTGGGGGCAGCTGTTGGTTTCGCTGCTCTGCGGTGGCGCGTGGCTGCCGGACCACAGCGCCGTACCGCTGGAGGATTGCACTGGCTGAATGACCCTGGGGCAGTGGAGGAGGATGCAGCTGTTGTTGTTGACTGAGACTCATCCTCCTCCTCCTGAGCCACCAGCCACCGATATTCGGCGACAATTGCCTCCAGCTTCCGGCGCCTGGCCCGGATAGCCAACACCTTCCTTGATGGTTTAGAAGGAGTATCTATATGAAGAAAGAAAAAAATACTATAACCAATACTCTTTAAGATTAACACAAAATAATTCAACAGAAAGTTGTGTCACAGTAGCACTAGCAACTTGCAAGAACAGTACATAACATTTGTGGCATGTATCTATCTAACCACCCACTTCGTCCGCCTCTCCTCTAACATTAGTGGGAGTTTCAGGAATTCTACTAGCACTATGGACTCACTACAGTAGACTCAGCCAGTACACCGGTCTTCTTCTTCTCTCTTTTTTAGCGAAATTAGTACGTAAACTTGTGGAAGCCGGCATAATGCCAGCGCAGTCAGCTTGCACCCAAGAAAAACAGACGCAAGCCATGATGATGCAGACTCGCGGTGCTGTTACCAGTACATGCAGGTGGGGAAGCTCTTACTTTTCTATTACGGGTGGCACTGGCCATACTCTGTTACAACAAGGGCTACTGCTCAATTAATTTAACTTTCACCCTGCCCTGCCCCTGACTACTACAAAAGGAAAATGAAGAAGATAATATGATTATCTATCCCTTCACATGATATTTGCTTATATAAGGGATGACTTTAGGTGCTTTGTTTTTACTGATTGAGTGAACACCGATAGGCCACACATGAATAACAGAGTTGAAAAAAAATTATTAACATAGGTAGTGAGTGGTCCCCGTAATCGCCGGAGAAAGGCACTTGTGACTTGACTTGATGCTGTGAACTATACAATATAGATACACAATATATGCTGTGCTTGCAAACTACTGTTAGTCAAGGGAGTATTCTAAAAAACTACAACTTCTACTTTCCTTGGCTTTGCTACTCTGGCACGGACGTGCGGTGTTACATGCTCTTCAAACTAACACTCTTCATCCAGTGACCATCTACTCTATATACACCTATGCTATCTATGAGGAAGATACCATCCAGGCATCCATCCATTAAAAGTAAATGTCAATCATTCTTCTTAATGTCTCAACTGGACAAACCTTACTTTTTCTCACCAACAAACACCCTTTTTATTTTATTTTGTAAACCATCACCCATGCATCCATACTTGACTTGCATTTGAATTTGACCCAAAGGATATATTGTCACACATACAGTTTCTGTTTCACCCACCCAGGCAGTCCTTTTTTCTCTCTCCTTCCACACATCCTTGCTTCAACCGGCCATGCATCAGATTCCTACCAGCCACCTCTGCCTGCATTCAAAAACACGTATCATTCTTTGCCAGTCATTAATTTAACTCGCTTGTCCTTCCTCCTTCCTTACACCCTTCTTTCCCTTTTCGTTCATCCCATCCATCAAGTTCATCTCTGATCTGACTTGGATTCTCGATAAAACTTTCACAGCTGAGTTGAAGTCAAATTTAGAGGAGGCCATTGGTTACTTGTCAACTCCCGCCGCTAATGCTATTGCTAATGCGAAGTCAAGGGTGACTGTCTTCTACCGGGTTGACAAAAACTTAGTTCTAAATTTGTAAGTCTTCTTAACAGTAAACTGTACTTGTACTGTACAACATACATCCCTGCAGCGAGCCTACTCTGCAATCTCAATAAGTAAGGAATATAATAGCTTACCACTGCCTGCCACTACCGAGGCATCCCCCACAGCAGTGCCTGCTGGCACTGGTGGCACCGCATCTGCCCCTGGAGTGACCACCTACGCGCCTGCCCCGGCACTGGTGGTGGTCTGTTCCGATGGTGTTCCGCCTAGAAAATACATTTCATATTTTTAGATGCCAACTACCACTCCCTATTTTGTCTAGGAATGAAAAAAAATTATACTACATAAACAAATGTAATTATTTGTGATTCTCTAGTCTAATCTAAAAATTCCCCTTTCGGAAGGGGAGGGTGTTTTTATTTATGCTTAGCCATAACATGCTACACTTTTTGGCACAACTGATGAATGCTTGCTTTTTAGCACGCACCATTTTTCTCATAACAGACAGAAGATTCCTTTCTACGAACAAGAGCAATATGTTACTCATCATCATCACCACCAGTACTTTAAGTTCCAACCAGGTGAGGGGTCTCCCACAATTAATGTGTACATCAGCCACTGTTCAGCTTTCATGAGTTCACCATTTCTCTTCTATGAAGTCGATTTTAATAAATGTTTTTATATAATGCACAATTGAAATTAATATACAGAGTACACGCAGAGCTAGTTGTTTTACTTTTAATAAAGCTTTAAAACTTACATAGACTCTGTTTTTTTTATCATGAGTGAGTGAGCGAAAGGATTTGCAATTTGCAAGCATGATTCTGTGACTCTGAGAGGTCGGGACTCTGACTCCCTAGTCTTATGTTCTGGGTTGTATAATCATTGGGGATCATCGCTGCATTCGGGAGCTAAATAATGACTCTGACACACTAGCTAGTCAGTAAGGAGATGGGGGTTCAACTTCTGTTATGACTGAGGTATGTGGAAAGGCTACCTGCGCCTATTTTCACCAATGCCCTATTATTTGTCCATAGTTCTGTATGTGCAGAATAGTCCCTGCAACAGTAGTAGTATGTCCTCCTATCCAATCAAAAAGTAAACTAGTATCTTATTCTTGGTGGCCATTGACATTTTATTGTTGGGAATTGTCAAAGCATAAACATTAAGTAGACATTATGGACAACCCAGAGGACTGCACTCAGGGCCTAGAGCTATTGCTGAATATGAGTTTTGTTTAACACCTTTTGCCAACTGTGCAAGCTTACCTAGCTACACAGACAGGCTAATAATAATAAATAGTAGTAGCACAGAGAGTCATAGTAGAGGCAGGGTAAGAATTTAGAAACAGTCTACAATGAGATCAAACACAAGTTAGGAAAAAATTGAATTATGATGAACGTTTGGAATAAATAGGTGCTGTAAAAGTTAGGGAAGTATAATTATTAATATTAACAGGAAAACTTACTGGGGCCAGCAGAAGAGCCCTCGGCGGTCCTATCCAGGCCTTCCTGCTCCGCCGGCGCCACCACCTCTGTCCTCTTGCCCACTAAACCAACTACAAAAAGGTTCTACTAGGACTGGCAGCACTCAGCTCTAGTCTCTAGCATTACGCAGTTCTGTAAAGTACACTCATACATAATCACTCAGGCCAAATGAGCACAAAATTGAAAACAAATAAGCATAGTAGCACCGCCACTGAGCAGGCGAGCACCTGCAATCACAGAAGCTTTTGAAACATAATTTACCTGCAATGTAATCGGCAGCATTCTTGCTCTTTGGAAAAAACATATATTTGCAATATAACACAGAGCAGAAGAAAACAAAGTAGTTATTAAATAGCTACTAGTACTCACCAAGCCCAGGGATCTCCACGCCAAGCAGGCCGAGCAGGTCTTGTTTCCGGTCCAGTATGTCGGACCACCGGTGCTTCACCTGGTTGTAGGTACGTCGGACCCCTGACTCCCGATACATGGCCTGACACACCTTACCCCATAGCTGGCGATGCTCCCGGAGGCCGTACCCAGTACCTGGCCTGCCGCCTGCTGCGATGGTCTTGGGGAGGTGGCGCTGCACAAAGAAGACCAGTGCGGCCCCCTCCACTGCGCTGAAGATCTCCCTGGGACCTACAGACACCCCCTTAAACGCCCGCAAGGGAGCCGGCTGTGGGGTGCGGGACTCTTCCCTTGGACTTGCGGCTACCTTTGACATGGTCCTGGGTTAAAGAAAGAAAAATAGGAAAGAATAGGGAAAAAAAGTAAAGAAAAGAAAAGAGAGAGTTAAAAAAAAGTAGTTATTAAAGTAACGAAAAGTAGAAAAACAAAATATAGATGTACAAAAATAGAGAGATAGATAATGAGTAAAAAAGATTAAAAAAAAGTTCAAACAAAGGATTACAAAGATTGAAGAGGATAGATAAGGCATGCCCAGAACCATAGCAATGAATGAAAAACAAGATGGCTGCGCCCATTGCAACCACGTGAGTAAGTTTGCGCGATATTTTCCTCGCGAGCACGCAAAAATGGACACGAAGATGCAACTGCGACCCGGAAAAGGAAATGCGCAATGCGAGAATGCAACTAGCGACCGGAAACCGAAATACGCAACGCGAACAGTGAAAACAAGATGGCCGCGCCAATATACGACCGCAGGGGTAACTTCGCGGTAGCCGCGGTGGAAAAAAATCCTGCGAACTCGCAAAAATAAAAAAATCCGCAATCTCACGAAAGTTTGCGTATTTTGCGAACCGCGAGTACGCTTTCGCGTGAATTTGTGTACCGCGAATTCACTAAATTCGCCCAAACTTAGTTTGCTGTGGTGTTTATTTGACTTTACATGTACGTAGACATTGACTGTTTAGTGACACCCTGTGCATGACACAGGTATGTTGGTATTTCCCACATCTGTGCTTCGACAATGACATACGTACTCTTCCTCTTACAATGTGTTGCAAGATTTGTGCATGAGTGCGTGGCTTTGTGCACGTCCTTTGCAGTCACACTGTTTGCCTACCTACACACTCACAGTCTGGTATGTATGTGAGCATTTTTTGATAGTATTTTGAGGGATGCTCTCCTAGTTCTCATCTCATTGTGCACATGGGAATAGCTGTGAGTAGCTGATTCCGTTACTGCTTTGTTTTGTGCCTGATTACATCATGTATATTGTCCTTGTCCTGCATGGACAGATGAGTTCACCAAGTCTGCCTTATTGCTTTTTGTGGCTCAGATCTTTTTAGGTACAGAGGTGTGTGCATGTGTTCAGCTGCTGGAATTTGCATCCCTCCTCCCACCCTGCCCATCTTACTGCTCATAGACAAAGACTTACTGACAGTGAGGGGAGTGTAGTGGCAAGGAGGTTGACACTGCTGCAAGATGTAGGACTTGAATGCAACTCCCAACAATGGCTTGTGCACATGACGCCATGCAACAGTGTCAGCCATCTTGCTGGGCCACATCCATTCACTGTCAGGTAGCCATTGGCCCAGATGAACAGGTTGCTTTGGGTGTGGGTAGGGATGTGTGCGATGCCTCCAACTCCCATCATGCCCTCTCCTCCATACACCTTCCCAGCGAGACCACGCAGCACACATGGGACTATACATTCCATGAGAGTGAATGGAATGGAATACCAGCAAGATGGGTGATATTGGGGACTGGTATGAGGAGCACAAGTCCATGATGTCAGTGTGGGTCACAATAAACACAAGTGGCAGCCATCTTGTCAGTACTTTTCCAATCACTGTGAGGTGATCACAGTTCCTGGTGGTCTTGTTGGGCTATCTGGGAGGGGGAGTGTTAGCTGTGACCTCAACTCCCATCATGCCCTGTCCTCCACACACCTTCCCAGCCAGCACACAGAGCACACCTGGGATTATGCATTCCCTGAGAAGTGAGTGGAAATGTACTGGCAAGATGGCTAACACTGGGCCCTGGTGTTAGTAGCACATGCCTATGATGGAATTGTGCTTCAGGATCAATACCTTGTAGTAGTACTAGTCATCTTGTGAGCACACCTCTCCACGCTGAGCTGTAGCCATAGGCCCAGATGAACAGTTTGGAATGTGTGTGAGGAAGAGTGTTAGGTGTGACTACGACTCCCATCAGGCTTGTACCACACCCACCTTCTCAGCCATCCCAAACACTCTTCCTGTTACTCAGCTTTCTTGGGAGGGAATATGTGCAGACAAGATGGCTGATGCAGGTGACAGGTGTTTGGATCCCATAGTCTTGCTGGGAGTTAGTGATAAGTATGTACATGTTTGGAAATGGTGAGATTTCCAGTTACATTGCAGGTATGTTAGTCAAATTTGCAAGAACATTATGTGCTCTTTTGCTCTAGTTTTCTCCTAGCTTTGTTAACTGTGTTTAGTATCCCTGTCTCCTTGATAGTGATGTCTGTGTATTTGTTAACATTATTGCCTATTTGAGTATGTACCCACCAGATTCTGGTGCTCCTGGTATTCCATGGATTCCTTCCGGTGGAAGGATGGCCCACACCTTCTCCTCCCTGGAAGTTAAGTGCACGGGTGGTGCAAGAGGGCCACCGCCGGTCAGCTGACTCAGGCATATTCTCTGCCAAGCAGCTTCTTGACTCTCCTTCGCACATCTTAGTTCCTGCTCCTGATATCATCCATTGTGCGCAGGTAAGATGCTTGAGCGATCACCTTGTTGACTATCATGTCCCACATCTCAATTTTATGGGCCAGGGGGGTTCTGTTGGACTTACTTCTCAAATAACTGTAGCTCTACTCTAGGAATGTCATCTACCATCACTTCCAACTTCTTCTCTGTGAACTTGGGATTCTTCTTTGGGGCATGGTGAGAGGTGGTGGTGGAGATGGAGGGATGGGTGAGTGTGACGGTGAAGGTGAGGGTGAGTGTGTATGAGTACATTGGTGTGTGTGAGAGTGTAGGTGATCAAAGGTGCTAGATGTGTGCAGGTTGTGTGGTGGGTGAAGGGTGAGTGTATGTGGCAGAGAGCAGTGAATCAGTGGGTATGTCCTGTCAGTTGTGGAAATTTAGCAAAGGATCATGGTCATTCTTTTGGCCCCTATTATGGGTGGAGTTGTGGGTGTAGCTGATGATTTGAAATTTATTTTTTTGCATTGTCAATGCTTGTTTGGCCATTTTTGGTCTGTTTTTGTTGTTGAATGTTTTCAGGTGGGTCCTTATACTTGTGGTATCACAAGACAATTTCTTAGATGTTCCCCTGTAAAGAGTTTTTTTATTGCACAATAAGCACTTCACGTGCATAGAAACCAATTATATCTCCCCAGAGGGGATAGTAAAGAAATATCAGATGTTGGATTGCCGCTTTGCTCAGGGTTCCTCATCAGACAAATTCTCATTTTCAGGGTGTGGCTGTTGCTGATCTCTTCTATCAGAACCATTTTATTTGTTGAATGCAAAAACAACATCAAAATGCAGTTCCAGAATTGGAAAACACAGCAGAGTTGCAAAGAAATGTATATCTCTCCAGTGGAAGTGTGAAGAAGAAAAAAACTGGGTGGGGACTTCGTTTGTAGATTAATTAAAAGTGTATTATCCAATGAAATCCCTTTGTTAGTTATGCACTAGATATTCACGAATCCCAGTATTGTCACATAGTCCAGCATTGTCACAAAGTCCGGCGGCCTTATGAATTTGTGAAATAGAATAAAAAAGTGATGAAGAAAATTACTTACAAAAATTTTACTTTATACATCTTATATATAACTACTGACCTAACATTTTTATTACAATACGTGTATATATGTGTTCTTCACTTTTCAAAAATCCCTCTGAATTTGTTACTAATCGTGAAACCAGAATCTATGTAACACAAGCTTTTGTAACAAATTTGCGAATAATAAAAAATGTAATTTAAAAAAAGAATAAGTAAAACACTAAATAAACTCTTCTAGTACACACCTGAAAGGTACCTAATATCAGTTGCTCAAGTTAGGGATCACTCATAGGGGTAATAGTGGTTGCAGTTACTGACAATGCAGTGAACAACTTGGATATATAACTTGTAGCATTTATGAATATCTTTAACATTTTTTGAATGTTATATGACACCCTGTTTTATAATGTAAATAATGCAAGTGTAATATAACAAATGAGATAGTATAGCACTTTCTCTCACACAATGAAAGATATCAGTACTAAACATACACAGGGAAGTATGCTGAAATGCTGCAATTGTTATTTAATACCATGGCTGTATGATGACCGAGACATCTGCAGTGCAGTATTTAATAAACAGACCCACTGATACACTCTTATAACCACTCACACACCCTTTGAGACACTCATGCACTCACTCACACACCCACTGAGAGACTCATGCACTCACTCACATACTCAATCTCAAACGTTATAGGTTACAATTAGGAAATTAAATAAAAAACTTTTTAAATACATTTAAAAAAGAAAGGTGTCACAGTTGTATATCCTCAGGATCGGCTTGCAGCTGAGATTGGTCCACCTCTTGACAGCCCCGAGCCAGAAAAACTGTAATGGCACTGGTCAGCAAGGTGATCAAGTGAGGGAAGGAAAGGAAGGGAACTGCGGGGAGAGAGATCTGAGGAGACAAGACAACAGAATCGATACACTTCAGCTTTCCCAACTACGCTAAAAGTGCCTTCCAACAATCTAGCTCTCAAAGCGTATATACACATCTATATTCGCAAACATATATAAGGTAGCTGTAAAGAAAGAAATAACACAAGGCAATGCGAGGTTCATAAGGAAGAAATTTAACCATGTTTTTTCTCATGAGTAGAGGGAGTGCTGAAACAAGACATATAAAACCATCTACATCATTAAACATACGCAACCATAATTACACCCACAATGCATTTTATGAATATAAATTTTTATACCATCCTACACATACCCTTCTAATGACTCCCACTTGCTTCACAGGGAAACGAGGGTAGCCCGTAACTCACAAGTGAACCCCTGTTAATGAGAGTCAAAGAAAACAGCATACCAAAACATCAGAACGACATCATGTGGAGCTGAACATCAATAAAGTAATAGTGCGGAAACATTAGAATCATGCTCCAGCGTTTCTCCAATAGATATTCATATAATGAGTGTAATGCAAGTCTCTGCCGAGACGCCAAGATCCAAAGTAACAAGCAAGTAAAAAGTCCCAACTAGGACTATGACAATACTCTCTAACAGTGAGGTAAACCAGGACTCTGGATTTTCTGGACAATTAACTGAAATGTGAACAAACGATGATATGGAGAGAGTCCCTGCCACTAGAGGAAGAAGTGGAACAAGAAATGTCAACAAGATACAGGAGCTCTAGAACTGGCAAAACCAAGACGGGAGTCTGGGGACGGAAATGGAGAGAAAGCAGGGCAGGAGAACCCCGTGGGCGGTGCACAGCACCCCTACCTAACCGTAGCAGAAACACGGCATCCTCCTTTCGTGGCTTCCATAATAAATGAATTTCGGACGCGGTACCTTGGTCCGTCCTCTTTTTCTAGGCGACCCGGAAGCACGTCACCAGGATGACTGGAGGATCATGGGGGTTGTAGTTCTAGATACTGTCCTTACTCACTATGCTGAAAAGCGTCCTGTTTACGCTATGGAACCGAGGGCTATGACGCATCAGAGTGGATTTCAACAGTACATCCCTCTACACTGAGAGCGCGGCATAGGACAAGGTTTCGTAGGATTCTTTTTATGAAAAGAAGAGACCAGTCTTGGAGCAAGGACACCAGAAGCCGTTTCCCAGGAATTCTCTTCCGGACCATATCCTTTCCATGCTATGAGATACCATAGTTTGTTCCTTCGTAGTTTGGCATCCATGATCTGTTTCACTTCATACTCAACCTCGTCATCAATCACCATTGGCGTAGGATGCTTTTTCACAGGAGAGACAGAGGGCTTCAAAAGGGACACGTGAAAGACCGGGTGTATACGCATGGGGGAAGGCAAAGCCAATTTCAAGGTGACAGGGTTGATACGTTTGATGACTTTGTAAGGTCTGACATATCGAGGTTTGAACACGCTGTGTTTCTTGAATTGGATATTCCTGGTGGATAGCAATACTGTGTCCCCTACTTGATATAAAGGCCCTGGCCTCCGACGTTTGTCTGCAGACACCTTGTACTTTATCTTGGACTTGACCAGATGCTTCCGAACCCTTCTGAGGGTCTCCTGAATATGGGTTACTCTCTTACCCACCTCTGGGAGTTTGAGATCAGCAGTGGGATGAACAAAGGGTAGAAATCTGGGATGGTACCCAAAAGAGCTGTAAAAGGGAGACACCTGTGTGGCACTATGTGTGGCACTGTTGTATGCGATTTCCGCAAACCACAAGCGATTCACCCATGCATCAGTACCATTATCAACGTAACAGCAAAGATATTGCTTGAGGGTTTGATTAAGACGTTCGGTTTGTCCATCGGTCTGCGGATGAAAACTTGTGGAGAAAGCAGTTTTGATATGCAAGGACACACACCATGCTTTCCAGAACTGGGCGGTGAACTGGGAATCACGATGTGACACTATAATCTGTGGCAAGCTGTGCAATCGTACCACATGAACTAGAAAAAAATTGGCCAACACCCCCGCTGAGGGAACCTGTTTGCACGCTATAAAATGCCCCATCTTCGTGAGCTAGCCAATCACCACAAGAATAGCTGTACAACCTTTGTCATTTGGGAGACCAGCAATAAAATCCAGTGATATGTTTTCCCAAGGTGCGTTAGGGGTAGGCATGGGGTGCAACAGGTCTGCCGGTATTTGATAATCCGATTTCGCCTTAGCGCAGACTTCACATAACAGTATCCAAGCCTTAATGTTCACCAATAGGAATGGCCACCAGAATTGTCTCTTAATACGATCCACCGTCTTGGCGAACCCATTGTGACCAGCACAGGGTAACTTATGACACCAATGGTAGACTGTTTTGCGTAAAGACTCTGTAGGCACCAGAATTCGGTTGGACTGCATGGGGATTCCTTGTTTCACTTTCCATTCAGTTTGTCTCTTTAACCAAGCCCTCCATGTGAATGTATTTACTCCTTTTCTTACATCTCTAAGGAAAGTGTCTGGTTGTATCATGCACAGTACTTTCTCAGGTTTGATAATGGATTGGTTCTGTTTGATATTTGACTCGGTTGGTGTTGTTTGCCGGTTCAAAGCATCCGCTTTCCTTTTATCACTACCTGGTCTGTAGGTGATAATAAAATGGTATTCTGAAAAGAACAACATCCAACAGTGTTGTCGAGGGGTCAAGTGTGTAGCCGCGGTCATGAACTCTAAGTTCCTGTGATCCGTGTAAACTGTTACAACATGAGCTGCTCCCAATAACAAATGCCTCCATTCCCCGAAGGCATCTTTGATGGCCAAGAGTTCTTTCTCTGAAATTTTATAATTTCTTTCTGCATCATTTAGTTTATGGGACATGTAGGCCACAGGATGAAGCTGCCCCGTTTCAGAATGCCTTTGAGATAAAACCGCTCCAATGGCTACATCAGAAGCATCGGCTTCCACCACATAGGGCCTCGTCCGATCAGGGTGTGTCAAAATAGGGGCTGTAACAAAGGCTATCTTTAAAGCACAGAAAGCCTCCTGTGCCTCTGGAGTCCACTCAAAGACCTGACCCTTCCTCAACAGTTTGGTCATGGGTGCCATCATCTTTGAAAATTGGTTGATGAAGCATGGGTAAAAGTTTGCGAATCCTAAAAAACATTGAACCTCTCGGACGTTGTGAGGAGTAGGCCATTCTTTTACCGCAATAATCTTTCTCTCAGCCATCTCTTGACTTGACGGGGTGAGCATTACTCCAAGGAACTCGACGGTACGGACATGGAACTCGCATTTGCTCAATTTTCAAAATAGGTTGTTATTTCACAAGATGTCCAGTACTGTACGTACGTGTGTTTCATGGGTTTTGTCATCTTCTGAGTATACTAGAATGTCGTCAATGTACACTACGACATAATGATCGAGGATTTCACGAAACATGTAATTCCGGAAGTATTGAAATGCAGCAGGTGCGTTGCATAGCCCGTACGGCATGACTAGATATTCAAATAAACCATAGCGGGTCTTGAATGCCGTCTTCCATTCATCTCCATTCCTGATTCGCACTAGATGATATGCCCCTTTGAGATCGAGCTTAGTGTATATGAGGGATTGAAATCGATTTCTTTATATCTATCGTAGTCTTTTGTGTTAGAATGATGTATCTATATTTATATATATACAATTAATTGGCTGCATAAATACAGGGACTCTTTCTGCGCCCTTACATTAGATTCTTTGCACACGAATTAGGGAACCAAACAGACTCCATTTTGTGGTACATGTATTAGACTTGAACGATGGTCACATGTTACTCTCTAGCAGTCAAGCAGGCCCCGTTAGTTGAGTTATACAAGACAGCTGAATTAATCTTCTTCCTCTATGTTACTGAGACCCAAGGTCGCATCTGGCTTTAGAGGTGATAAGCGCATTCCTGGAGGCGCCGTACCCGTGTTCCCAGGCACCGAGACGAAAGGGAGTCACCCCTCCTGACTCTCCCCAAATAATAGCGAAAGCAGACTTCTAAACGAGCTTTGTGTGCCATATAAGGTCTTTCCTTTAAGCTACTGTGCCTATCAGTAATGTTCCATGTACGGTGATCTCATGTAATGTCATGAAGATATATATGCCATGTATTGACTGTGAATCGGCAGTCTTCTCCGCGCACTGGCTGGGTGACGTATGGAGAGTTTCCTCTATAGAGTATTGATTGTTAATAATCAATTGACTTTTCTTCACTGCCAACTAACTGATTTATTTGTTTAGATGATACTTTATGCTACTTGGTAGGTGTAGCTCCAAAGACTATTTTTCGAATACGACAGTATATAGCAGCCTTCTTTACCTGTTCCAATAGTACGGGAATTAACAGGAGCGGATTGTGGGTTTTCACAGTGATGTTATTCAAAGCTCTAAAGTCAATACAAGCTCTGAGCTCACTCTTCGTCTTTGGAATAAAAAATATTGGAGAGGCAGCAGGGGACTTCGACGATCTACAGAATCCTGTTTCCAAGTGTTTGTTGAGATATGAGTGAAGGTGTTGGTTTTCAGGTTAGTTAAAGCATAGATCCTCCCACACGGTACCACCGCTCCAGGAATCAAATCAATCTGACAATTGTATTGTCTGTGTGGAGGAAGGACTTCTGCTTGTACAACATCAAACACCTTAGCATATTCCTGGTATTGAAGGGGTAACTGTGTATCTTTTTTGCTGCAGTGGCAATACATAGCCCTGCAGCTAGAGCTGTTGCAGGTCCTTCCGAACCCCTGATACAATTTGCCTGACAATATGTCAAGAAAACTTCCATGGTAACCCAATTGATTTCAGGGTTATGCATTGCAACCACTGTAGTCCAAGTATTATACCATATTGAGGTGCCTGTATGATATTGAAAACAATTCTCTCCCAGTGAGAGGGTCCGAGCATGATTTCTAGCATCTCTGACAGGTATCCTATGGGTCCGGTGTTGAGCCTTCTTCCATCTACTGCGTACACCTCCTCTGGGGTATCTTTGGGGATTAGTTTTATGCCTCAACGTTGTGCTTCTCCCAGATCCATAAAAAGACCCTTGGCTCCGGAATTTATCATAGCAGGAACCTGACCCCACTCCAGTTGGAATAGCACTTTTAAATCCACAAACAAGTGACCTTGTTTCCGAGTATTTCTGTTGTTCAGTGTAGGGATAAAGTCTGGCTCCAAGAATCCCCTTCTTCGGCCCTTGAGCGAGTTAGTTTTCCGATTGTTTGTTAGTGTAAATCTTCCCAAACCAATTGGTTTTAGGTTTTACTGGGAATTCTTTTACAAAATGGCCTTTTGTCCCACAATAGAGAAAGAGGCCTTGTTTCCTACGGGTCTCCTTTTCAGCAAGAGTGAGCGTGGCTCGTACTATACCAATTTCCATGGCTTCCGGGGCGGTCATCACAGGGTGTTCTGAGGATTTGGGTTTTTCGACTCAATACCAATTCCTTTTTCTTCTTTTGTATTCACCTTTTCTTTCACTCAACCTGTGATCAAGTCTGAGCGCCAGGTTGATGAGACCTTCGCAAGAGGTAGGCTGTGGGTTGATTTGCGCGATCACATCCTTTAGTTTTTCTCGAAGTCCCTGATTAAAGAGTGCAGCTTGTTTGGCTTCCGGCCATTTGGTCTTGGCCACTAGCCGCTGTAAGGTGTTGAGATACACCAGTAAATCCTTGTTCCCCTGTCTCAATTCCAGAAGTTCTTGGTCTGCGGTGAAAGATTCTGCCCGTCTATCAAACACTCTGATGAATTCCTCCTTAAATGCATCCTAGTCATGTAGCAGGGGGTTGTCTCTATTTACTATGGGTACAGCCCATTGGGCAGCGTCCCCAGCTAGGTATGATAAAAGCAAAGCCACCCTAGCCTGGTTGGTAGGAAAAGATTTTTGTTTACAGGAAAAATGCAACAGTATTTGCGTTAGGAATACTTTAACTTTTTCAGATTCCCCATGGTATCTCCCTGGCGTAGCCAATGGAATATTAACTGGCATTTCTACTACCACTGTGCTAGAAGGAACAACAGGCATGCTACTTATGTCAAATGGGTTTCTCTGGAGGCGTTCTACATGCGCCCTTAAATCTGCGGTTTCCTGGCGAGATGCCGCCAGCTCCGTCTGCACTCCTGCCAGGACCGTTATCATGTCCTCGAGAGTGGCCATTCTCTTACAATTCAACTGGGAGAATAGGTATTCGTGGGTTGGAAATTCTGTCACTGTTGTATATCCTCAGGATCGGCTTGCAGCGGAGAATGGTCCACCTCTTGACAGTCCCGAGCCAGAAAAACCGTAATGGCACCGGTCAGCGATGTGATCAAGTGAGGGAAGGAAAGGAAGGTAACCGCGGGGAGGGAGATCTGCAGAGACAAGACCACAGAATTAATACACTTCAGCTTTCCCAACTACGCTAAAAGTGCCTTCCAACAATCTAGTGCTCAAAGCATATATACACATCAATATTTGCAAACATATATAAGGTACCTGTAAAGAGAGAAATAACACAAGGTAATGCAAGGTTCATAAGGAGGCCATGCAACCATGTTTTTTCTCATGAGTAGAGGGAGTGCTGAAACAAGACACATAAAATCATCTACATCATTAAACATACGCAACCATAATTACACCCACATTGCACTTTATGAATATACATTTTTATACCGTCCTACACATACCCTTCTAATGACTCCCAACTGATTCACTGTGAAACTAGGGTAGCCCGTACCTCACACGTTAACCCCTGTTAAAGAGAGTCAAAGAAAACAGCATACCAAAACATCAAAACGACATCATGTGGAACCGAACATCAATAAAGTAGTAGTGCGGAAACATTAGAATCATGCTCCAGCGTTTCTCCAATAGATATTCATATAATGAGCGGAATGCAAGTCTCTGCCGAGACGCCAAGATACAAAGTAACAAGCAAGTAAAAAGACCCAACAAGGAGTATGACAATACTCTCCAGCAGCGAGGTAAACCAGGACTCTGGATTTTCTGGACAGAGAACTGAAATGTGACCAAACGATGATATGGAGAGAGTCCCTACCACTAGAGGAAGAAGTGGAACAGGAAATGTCAACAAGGTACGGGAGCTCTAGAATGGGCAAAACCAAGATGGGAGTCTGGGAAAGAAAATGGAGAGAAAGCAGGGCAGGAGAACCCTGTGGGCGTTGCACAGCACCCCTACCTAACCAGAGCAGAAACGCTGTGTCCTCCTTTCGTGGTATCCATAAACAATGAAGTTCCGACGCGGTACCTTGGTCCGTCCTCTTTTTCTAGGCGACCCGGAAGCACGTCACCAGGAGGACAGGAGGATCATGGGGGTTGTAGTTCTAGATACTGCCGTTCCCCACTATGCCGAAAAGCGTCCTGTTTACGCTATAGATCTGAGGGCTATGATGCGCTCAGAGTGGATTTCAACAAAAGGTTACAAGGATTTTATAGTTAGGATATAACATTTAAAAAACATAGCAATTCACTGAAAAAACTAAACGTTTCAGGTACGGTATAGTTAGGAAATAGAATTTTAAAAAACGTAGAAATTCACTGAAAAAACTAAAGGTTACACGGACATTATATTTAGGCTCAGATTTCCCTCGCACAAAACTACTGAAAATCACCAGTAATAGTTATCTGACCTAACTATGATTTCATCCAGTGAGTGTAAGTGTTTCGTAAATGTTTCTGAGACTTAAACATATATACAAAGCTAGTGCATAAGTTAAATTGCTATTCTTTTTGTACTACTAACGAGTAATACTATTTCTAACATGTCATTTGATTGGCTGTTTGACTGTGTATTAGGACTGATTAATCCTGGCTCTTATAATTTAATGGCGCTGGTAACTCTCTTTATGAGTATGTCAACTACTCGAATCCAACATTTGCAAATTCCTATCATCTCTGAATAGATAAAATGAGTATCACTGAAATGGATACTTATTACATGGGTCATAAGTTCAGATTCACTGAGAGATGACTTATCCTTTCACTAGTCCATATTGGATAAAATGAGTACCATTGGAAAATAAGAACACGTAATTAATATGCAGTTTCAGGGTTGGTTAATAGAATGTCCTTAACAAATATGAACAAAAATAGTATCGTCCAGATAGGAAACAGTAAGTACATCATTTTAGAAAGAAAAAAAACGATTCTTTTATCAGTCTGCAATTCGTAGCAACTATCTCCAGATAATGCACAGATTTGTGCAGTATGTGTTTACACCACCGAACAACTTTTCAAGCTGCACTTCCCGAAATTCCTGCGTGCATTCCTTCTTCACACGTCTGTGACATAGAAACAATGAGACATACTTATTAATATCTCATGTACTATAGTATCGCAACGCGCAACCTAATTTCGGCTGTATGTTACATTAGAGGGAGCGAGCAGTTAACTACTAAAATGTGGTAGTACTGCTGTAAACCCATGATGTTTTCTTGGACCACTTTAGGCTGTATTGTTCCCCCATCCCGCACACACCGTTTGCACAAAAGTGCAATGCGGTCTGTGTGAGTCTAGCAGAAACAAAATAATATGCTTAGACTTCATTTTAGACTTTTTTCCCATCTCATTGTAAATTGTGTTGCACAGTACACTTTTGCAAATTTAGGAGGTTTGGAGAAAAACTTTTTTTCCCTTTTAGTACCTGACTAGAGGAGTTGTACTTTTTGGACACAAAACCCTGTCTGCAAATGTTAGTAGATAAGGCTTTCCATCAAAATACCATGGGCAGTTAAATAGGAATGTCCAGGCGCTGCCCATAGGATGCTTCACTAGCCCAAAGTGGGGCACAGAGTTACAACGCTTTTGGTGGCTTGCATCTTCACAAAGGGTTGAAAATCTGGGCCACTGTTTCAACTTCCGACACAAAGAATTAGCTTCCACATTTTTGTGGATTATTAGGTTTTCACGGAAAATTTGATTTCAGCGCAATTAGGTGTGGGACTTTTAATAAGGAATATTTTAGCTTCACATGCTGTTTCTTTAGCACTATGTATTCATACCTTGCATAATGGTATTTGCTAAATTATTTTGTGTGTGTTATTTTACATTACTGCCAAAGGTCATAGCCTTTAATTTTCCTTCAAACTAGGCAATGTTGCTCTTGTCACAGACAATATTACATCAACCTTAAACCACCATTTGCGGGGACAAAGTGGTATAAAATGTATTTGAACTGGTCATTCACCGCACGTTTCGTCTTCACTTTGGTTGTCAGTGCAACAACCCTCACTGCAAAATTGCCCAGTTTCAGTGTAGAATTGTTCTGTATCACGTTTCACTCTTAAGTTGTTACTTATTACATATTTTATATTATCTAGCTCTATTTCTTGAAACTAGCCGTATGATGCCAAGGGATCCAAGAAACACATGGGAAAAGGTGCATATTTTGTGATGTTTACTTGTCTGTTTTTATGTATAATTAGGAGCACCATTTTACAGACAAGTTTGCCCCACAGCTCTATGACACATTTCTGTATAAACAATGCTAAACAACCGGTTTTTCGTCTACTTTCATGTTTTCCGGCGCAGATGTGCATGAACTTCACCTATTTTTAGGTCTGAATAGACAGCTTTGGTGTGTCGGAACTTGTAACCGTCACTCACGGCATACAGAGTTGTTGGGATGCGGATGTCCCCTTCTAGGTAAGCTATGGCCCATCCCCTGAGAGCCCGATGGCATGAAAAAACTGGCATGCCTGCTTTTTTGACACAAACGATCATGGTAATCTAGAGTGTGTAGAGACCGAGGCCTCACCCTGGCAATGGGACGTCCAGCACCTGTTTTTTGACGTCGAAGGGTGCACTAAGTGGCAGATTTACAAGCCCCTTGCGCCAATTTTTTGCGTCACTTTTAACATGGTAAAAGTGAAGCAAAAGTGGCGCAAGAGGCTTGTAAATCTGCCCCTAAGTGCGCCCTTGTAACAGGTGCAGGAATACTATACGTTTCTGGTGTAAATCACATAATGTGGAAGTGACAGTGCCCTGTGATTTGTGCATCTCTAGTGTGACCAGACCTTTTTCAGTGTGTCCGGGAGAAGGCTGTCTACAGACCCCTCTCATGTACAGTTCTGCTGTCATGTGAACCACTCTGACAGGGAGGCCGATGGACGCGACGCGCTGGGCGCACAGACTGAGAGTTTGCTATTAAGAATCAATCAATCAATCAGGCAAATTTGTAAAGCGCGCTACTCACCCGCTAAGGAATCATTATCCTTTTGAAATTTGCCCAGACGTCTATGCGCAGCCCTCCCCACGCTGAGCTGTAGCCATAGGCCCAGATGAACAGTTTGGAATGTGTGTGAGGAAGAGTGTTAGGTGTGACTACGACTCCCATCAGGCTTGTACCACACCCACCTTCCCAGCCATCCCAAACACTCTTCCTGTTACTCAGCTTTCTTGGGAGGGAATATGTGCAGACAAGATGGCTGATGCAGGTGACTGGTGTTTGGATCCCATAGTCTTGCTGGGAGTTAGTGATAAGTATGTACATGTTTGGAAATGGTGAGATTTCCAGTTACATTGCAGGTATGTTAGTCAAATTTGCAAGAACATTATGTGCTCTTTTGCTCTAGTTTTCTCCTAGCTTTGTTAACTGTGTTTAGTATCCCTGTCTCCTTGATAGTGATGTCTGTGTATTTGTTAACATTATTGCCTATTTGAGTATGTACCCACCAGATTCTGGTGCTCCTGGTATTCCATGGATTCCTTCCGGTGGAAGGATGGCCCACACCTTCTCCTCCCTGGAAGTGAAGTGCACGGGTGGTGCAAGAGGGCCACCGCCGGTCAGCTGACTCAGGCATATTCTCTGCCAAGCAGCTTCTTGACTCTCCTTCGCACATCTTAGTTCCTGCTCCTGATATCATCCATTGTGCGCCGGTAAGATGCTTGAGCGATCACCTTGTTGACTATCATGTCCCACATCTCAATTTTATGGGCCAGGGGGGTTCTGTTGGACTTACTTCCCAAATAACTGTAGCTCTACTCTAGGAATGTCATCTACCATCACTTCCAACTTCTTCTCTGTGAACTTGGGATTCTTCTTTGGGGCATGGTGAGAGGTGGTGGTGGAGATGGAGGGATGGGTGAGTGTGACGGTTAAGGTGAGGGTGAGTGTGTATGAGTACATTGGTGTGTGTGAGAGTGTAGGTGATCAAAGGTGCTAGATGTGTGCAGGTTGTGTGGTGGGTGAAGGGTGAGTGTATGTGGCAGAGAGCAGTGAATCAGTGGCTATGTCCTGTCAGTTGTGGAAATTTAGCAAAGGATCATGGTCATTCTTTTGGCCCCTATTATGGGTGGAGTTGTGGGTGTAGCTGATGATTTGAAATTTATTTTTTTGCATTGTCAATGCTTGTTTGGCCATTTTCGGTCTGTTTTTGTTGTTGAATGTTTTCAGGTGGGTCCTTATACTTGTGGTATCACAAGACAATTTCTTAGATGTTCCCCTGTAAAGAGTTTTTTTATTGCACAATAAGCACTTCACGTGCATAGAAACCAATTATATCTCCCCAGAGGGGATAGTAAAGAAATATCAGATGTTGGATTGCCGCTTTGCTCAGGGTTCCTCATCAGACAAATTCTCATTTTCAGGGTGTGGCTGTTGCTGATCTCTTCTATCAGAACCATTTTATTTGCTGAATGCAAAAACAACATCAAAATGCAGTTCCAGTATTGGAAAACACAGCAGAGTTGCAAAGAAATGTATATCTCTCCAGTGGAAGTGTGAAGAAGAAAAAAACTGGATGGGGACTTCGTTTGCAGATTAATTAAAAGTATATTATCCAATGAAATCCCTTTGTTAGTTATGCACTAGATATTCACGAATCCCAGTATTGTCACATAGTCCAGCATTGTCACAAAATCCGGCGGCCTTATGAATTTGTGAAATAGAATAAAAAAGTGATGAAGAAAATTACTTACAAAAATGTTACTTTATACATCTTATATATAACTACTGACCTCACATTTTTATTAAAATACGTGTATATATGTGTTCTTCACTTTTCAAAAATCCCTCTGAATTTGTTACTAATCGTGAAACCAGAATCTATGTAACACAAGCTTTTGTAACAAATTTGCGAATAATAAAAAATGTAATTTAAAAAAAGAATAAGTAAAACACTAAATAAACTCTTCTAGTACACACCTGAAAGGTACCTAATATCAGTTGCTCAAGTTAGGGATCACTCATAGGGGTAATAGTGGTTGCAGTTACTGACAATGCAGTGAACAACTTGGATATATAACTTGTAGCATTTATGAATATCTTTAACATTTTTTGAATGTTATATGACACCCTGTTTTATAATGTAAATAATGCAAGTGTAATATAACAAATGAGATAGTATAGCACTTTCTCTCACACACTGAAATATATCAGTACTAAACATACACAGGGAAGTATGCTGAAATGCTGCAATTGTTATTTAATACCATGGCTGTATGATGACCGAGACATCTGCAGTGCAGTATTTAATAAACAGACCCACTGATACACTCTTATAACCACTCACACACCCTTTGAGACACTCATGCACTCACTCACACACCCACTGAGAGACTCATGCACTCACTCACATACTCAATCTCAAACGTTATAGGTTACAATTAGGAAATTAAATAAAAAACTTTTTAAATACATTTAAAAAAGAAAGGTGTCACAGTTGTATATCCTCAGGATCGGCTTGCAGCTGAGATTGGTCCACCTCTTGACAGCCCGAGCCAGAAAAACTGTAATGGCACTGGTCAGCAAGGTGATCAAGTGAGGGAAGGAAAGGAAGGGAACTGCGGGGAGAGAGATCTGAGGAGACAAGACAACAGAATCGATACACTTCAGCTTTCCCAACTACGCTAAAAGTGCCTTCCAACAATCTAGCTCTCAAAGCGTATATACACATCTATATTCGCAAACATATATAAGGTACCTGTAAAGAAAGAAATAACACAAGGCAATGCGAGGTTCATAAGGAAGAAATTTAACCATGTTTTTTCTCATGAGTAGAGGGAGTGCTGAAACAAGACATATAAAACCATCTACATCATTAAACATACGCAACCATAATTACACCCACAATGCATTTTATGAATGTACATTTTTATACCATCCTACACATACCCTTCTAATGACTCCCACTTGCTTCACAGGGAAACGAGGGTAGCCCGTAACTCACAAGTGAACCCCTGTTAATGAGAGTCAAAGAAAACAGCATACCAAAACATCAGAACGACATCATGTGGAGCTGAACATCAATAAAGTAATAGTGGGGAAACATTAGAATCATGCTCCAGCGTTTCTCCAATAGATATTCATATAATGAGTGTAATGCAAGTCTCTGCCGAGACGCCAAGATCCAAAGTAACAAGCAAGTAAAAAGTCCCAACAAGGACTATGACAATACTCTCTAACAGTGAGGTAAACCAGGACTCTGGATTTTCTGGACAATTAACTGAAATGTGAACAAACGATGATATGGAGAGAGTCCCTGCCACTAGAGGAAGAAGTGGAACAAGAAATGTCAACAAGATACAGGAGCTCTAGAACTGGCAAAACCAAGACGGGAGTCTGGGGACGGAAATGGAGAGAAAGCAGGGCAGGAGAACCCCGTGGGCGGTGCACAGCACCCCTACCTAACCGTAGCAGAAACACGGCGTCCTCCTTTCGTGGCTTCCATAATAAATGAATTTCCAACGCGGTACCTTGGTCCGTCCTCTTTTTCTAGGCGACCCGGAAGCACATCACCAGGATGACTGGAGGATCATGGGGGTTGTAGTTCTAGATACTGCCGTTACTCACTATGCTGAAAAGCGTCCTGTTTACGCTATGGAACCGAGGGCTATGACGCATCAGAGTGGATTTCAACAGTACATCCCTCTACACTGAGAGCGCGGCATAGGACAAGGTTTCGTAGGATTCTTTTTATGAAAAGAAGAGACCAGTCTTGGAGCAAGGACACCAGAAGCCGTTTCCCAGGAATTCTCTTCCGGACCATATCCTTTCCATGCTATGAGATACCATAGTTTGTTCCTTCGTAGTTTGGCATCCATGATCTGTTTCACTTCATACTCAACCTCGTCATCAATCACCATTGGCGTAGGATGCTTTTTCACAGGAGAGACAGAGGGCTTCAAAAGGGACACGTGAAAGACCGGGTGTATACGCATGGGGGAAGGCAAAGCCAATTTCAAGGTGACAGGGTTGATACGTTTGATGACTTTGTAAGGTCTGACATATCGAGGTTTGAACACGCTGTGTTTCTTGAATCGGATATTCCTGGTGGATAGCAATACTGTGTCCCCTACTTGATATAAAGGCCCTGGCCTCCGACGTTTGTCTGCAGACACCTTGTACTTTATCTTGGACTTGACCAGATGCTTCCGAACCCTTCTGAGGGTCTCCTGAATATGGGTTACTCTCTTACCCACCTCTGGGAGTTTGAGATCAGCAGTGGGATGAACAAAGGGTAGAAATCTGGGATGGTACCCAAAAGAGCTGTAAAAGGGAGACACCTGTGTGGCACTATGTGTGGCACTGTTGTATGCGATTTCCGCAAACCACAAGCGATTCACCCATGCATCAGTACCATTATCAACGTAACAGCAAAGATATTGCTTGAGGGTTTGATTAAGACGTTCGGTTTGTCCATCGGTCTGCGGATGAAAACTTGTGGAGAAAGCAGTTTTGATATGCAAGGACACACACCATGCTTTCCAGAACTGGGCGGTGAACTGGGAATCACGATGTGACACTATAATCTGTGGCAAGCTGTGCAATCGTACCACATGAACTAGAAGGAGATTGGCCAACACCCCCGCTGAGGGAACCTGTTTGCACGCTATAAAATGCCCCATCTTCGTGAGCTAGCCAATCACCACAAGAATAGCTGTACAACCTTTGTCATTTGGGAGACCAGCAATAAAATCCAGTGATATGTTTTCCCAAGGTGCGTTAGGGGTAGGCATGGGGTGCAACAGGTCTGCCGGTATTTGATAATCCGATTTCGCCTTAGCGCAGACTTCACATAACAGTATCCAAGCCTTAATGTTCACCAATAGGAATGGCCACCAGAATTGTCTCTTAATACGATCCACCGTCTTGGCGAACCCATTGTGACCAGCACAGGGTAACTTATGACACCAATGGTAGACTGTTTTGCGTAAAGACTCTGTAGGCACCAGAATGCGGTTGGACTGCATGGGGATTCCTTGTTTCACTTTCCATTCAGTTTGTCTCTTTAACCAAGCCCTCCATGTGAATGTATTTACTCCTTTTCTTACATCTCTAAGGAAAGTGTCTGGTTGTATCATGCACAGTACTTTCTCAGGTTTGATAATGGATTGGTTCTGTTTGATATTTGACTCGGTTGGTGTTGTTTGCCGGTTCAAAGCATCCGCTTTCCTTTTATCACTACCTGGTCTGTAGGTGATTATAAAATGGTATTCTGAAAAGAACAACATCCAACAGTGTTGTCGAGGGGTCAAGTGTGTAGCCGCGGTCATGAACTCTAAGTTCCTGTGATCCGTGTAAACTGTTACAACATGAGCTGCTCCCAATAACAAATGCCTCCATTCCCCGAAGGCATCTTTGATGGCCAAGAGTTCTTTCTCTGAAATTTTATAATTTCTTTCTGCATCATTTAGTTTATGGGACATGTAGGCCACAGGATGAAGCTGCCCCGTTTCAGAATGCCTTTGAGATAAAACCGCTCCAATGGCTACATCAGAAGCATCGGCTTCCACCACATAGGGCCTCGTCCGATCAGGGTGTGTCAAAATAGGGGCTGTGACAAAGGCTATCTTTAAAGCACAGAAAGCCTCCTGTGCCTCTGGAGTCCACTCAAAGACCTGATCCTTCCTCAACAGTTTGGTCATGGGTGCCATCATCTTTGAAAATTGGTTGATGAAGCATGGGTAAAAGTTTGCGAATCCTAAAAAACATTGAACCTCTCGGACGTTGTGAGGAGTAGGCCATTCTTTTACCGCAATAATCTTTCTCTCAGCCATCTCTTGACTTGACGGGGTGAGCATTACTCCAAGGAACTCGACGGTACGGACATGGAACTCGCATTTGCTCAATTTTCAAAATAGGTTGATATTTCACAAGATGTCCAGTACTGTACATACGTGTGTTTCATGGGTTTTGTCATCTTCTGAGTATACTAGAATGTCGTCAATGTACACTACCACATAATGATCGAGGATTTCACGAAACATGTAATTCCGGAAGTATTGAAATGCAGCAGGTGCGTTGCATAGCCCGTACGGCATGACTAGATATTCAAATAAACCATAGCGGGTCTTGAATGGCGTCTTCCATTCATCTCCATTCCTGATTCGCACTAGATGATATGCCCCTTTGAGATCGAGCTTAGTGTATATGAGGGATTGAAATCGATTTCTTTATATCTATCGTAGTCTTTTGTGTTAGAAGGATGTATCTATATTTATATATATACAATTAATTGGCTGCATAAATACAGGGACTCTTTCTGCGCCCTTACATTAGATTCTTTGCACACTAATTAGGGAACCAAACAGACTCCATTTTGTGGTACATGTATTAGACTCGAACGATGGTCACATGTTACTCTCTAGCAGTCAAGCAGGCCCCGTTAGTTGAGTTATACAAGACAGCTGAATTAATCTTCTTCCTCAGTGTTACTGAGACCCAAGGTCGCATCTGGCTTTAGAGGTGATAAGCGCATTCCTGGAGGCGCCGTACCCGTGTTCCCAGGCACCGAGACGAAAGGGAGTCACCCCTCCTGACTCTCCCCAAATAATAGCGAAAGCAGACTTCTAAACGAGCTTTGTGTGCCATATAAGGTCTTTCCTTTAAGCTACTGTGCCTATCAGTAATGTTCCATGTACGTTGATCTCATGTAATGTCATGAAGATATATATGCCATGTATTGACTGTGAATCGGCAGTCTTCTCCGCGCACTGGCTGGGTGACGTATGGAGAGGCTCCTCTATAGAGTATTGATTGTTAATAATCAATTGACTTTTCTTCACTGCCAACTAACTGATTTATTGTTTAGATGATACTTTATGCTACTTGGTAGGTGTAGCTCCAAAGACTATTTTTCGAATACGACAGTATATAG
This sequence comes from Lissotriton helveticus, assembly GCF_964261635.1. Lineage (NCBI taxonomy): Eukaryota > Metazoa > Chordata > Amphibia > Caudata > Salamandridae > Lissotriton > Lissotriton helveticus. Next base: position 812,304,160 of record NC_136070.1, read on the forward strand.
CAGCCTTCTTTACCTGTTCCAATAGTACGGGAATTAACAGGAGCGGATTGTGGTTTTTCACAGTGATGTTATTCAAAGCTCTAAAGTCAATACAAGCTCTGAGCTCACTCTTCGTCTTTGGAATAAAAAATATTGGAGAGGCAGCAGGGGACTTCGACGATCTACAGAATCCTGTTTCCAAGTGTTTGTTGAGATATGAGTGAAGGTGTTGGTTTTCAGGTTCGTTAAAGCATAGATCCTCCCACACGGTACCACCGCTCCAGGAATCAAATCAATCTGACAATTGTATTGTCTGTGTGGAGTAAGGACTTCTGCTTGTACATCATCAAACACCTTAGCATATTCCTGGTATTGAAGGGGTAACTGTGTATCTTTTTTGCTGCAGTGGCAATACATAGCCCTGCGGCTAGAGCTGTTGCAGGTCCTTCCAAACCCCTGATACAATTTGCCTGACAATATGTCAAGAAAACTTCCATGGTAACCCAATTGATTTCAGGGTTATGCATTGCAACCACTGTAGTCCAAGTATTATACCATATTGAGGTGCCTGTATGATATTGAAAACAATTCTCTCCCAGTGAGAGGGTCCGAGCATGATTTCTAGCATCTCTGACAGGTATCCTATGGGTCCGGTGTTGAGCCTTCTTCCATCTACTGCGTACACCTCCTCTGGGGTATCTTTGGGGATTAGTTTTATGCCTCAACGTTGTGCTTCTCCCAGATCCATAAAAAGACCCTTGGCTCCGGAATTTATCATAGCAGGATCCTGAACCCACTCCAGTTGGAATAGCACTTTTAAATCCACAAACAAGTGACCTTGTTTCCGAGTATTTCTGTTGTTCAGTGTAGGGATAAAGTCTGGCTCCAAGAATCCCCTTCTTCGGTCCTTGAGCGAGTTAGTTTTCCGATTGTTTGTTAGTCTAAATCTTCCCAAACCAATTGGTTTTAGGTTTTACTGGGAATTCTTTCACAAAATGGCCTTTTGTCCCACAATAGAGAAAGAGGCCTTGTTTCCTACGGGTCTCCTTTTCAGCAAGAGTGAGCATGGCTCGTACTATACCAATTTCCATGGCTTCCGGGGCGGTCATCACAGGGTGTTCTGAGGATTTGGGTTTTTCGACTCGATACCAATTCCTTTTTCTTCTTTTGTATTCACCTTTTCTTTCACTCAACCTGTGATCAAGTCTGAGCGCCAGGTTGATGAGACCTTCGCAAGAGGTAGGCTGTGGGTCGATTTGCGCGATCACATCCTTTAGTTTTTCTCGAAGTCCCTGATTAAAGAGTGCAGCTTGTTTGGTCTCGGCCACTAGCCGCTGTAAGGTGTTGAGATACACCAGTAAATCCTTGTTCCCCTGTCTCAATTCCAGAAGTTCTTGGTCTGCGGTGAAAGATTCTGCCCGTCTATCAAACACTCTGATGAATTCCTCCTTAAATGCATCCTAGTCATGTAGCAGGGGGTTGTCTCTATTTACTATGGGTACAGCCCATTGGGCAGCGTCCCCAGCTAGGTATGATAAAAGCAAAGCCACCCTAGCCTGGTTGGTAGGAAAAGATTTTTGTTTACAGGAAAAATGCAACAGTATTTGCGTTAGGAATACTTTAACTTTTTCAGATTCCCCATGGTATCTCCTTGGCGTAGCCAATGGAATATTAACTGGCATTTCTACTACAACTGTGCTAGAAGGAACAACAGGCATGCTACTTATGTCAAATGGGTTTCTCTGGAGGCGTTCTACATGCGCCCTTAAATCTGCGGTTTCCTGGCGAGATGCCGCCAGCTCCGTCTGCACTCCTGCCAGGACCGTTATCATGTCCTCGAGAGTGGCCATTCTCTTACAATTCAACGGGGAGAATAGGTATTCGTGGGTTGGAAATTCTGTCACTGTTGTATATCCTCAGGATCGGCTTGCAGCGGAGAATGGTCCACCTCTTGACAGTCCCGAGCCAGAAAAACCGTAATGGCACCGGTCAGCGAGGTGATCAAGTGAGGGAAGGAAAGGAAGGTAACCGCGGGGAGGGAGATCTGCAGAGACAAGACCACAGAGTTAATACACTTCAGCTTTCCCAACTACGCTAAAAGTGCCTTCCAACAATCTAGTGCTCAAAGCATATATACACATCAATATTTGCAAACATATATAAGGTACCTGTAAAGAGAGAAATAACACAAGGCAATGCAAGGTTCATAAGGAGGCCATGCAACCATGTTTTTTCTCATGAGTAGAGGGAGTGCTGAAACAAGACACATAAAATCATCTACATCATTAAACATACGCAACCATAATTACACCCACATTGCATTTTATGAATATACATTTTTATACCGTCCTACACATACCCTTCTAATGACTCCCAACTGATTCACTGTGAAACTAGGGTAGCCCGTACCTCACACGTTAACCCCTGTTAAAGAGAGTCAAAGAAAACAGCATACCAAAACATCAAAAAGACATCATGTGGAACCGAACATCAATAAAGTAGTAGTGCGGAAACATTAGAATCATGCTCCAGCGTTTCTCCAATAGATATTCATATAATGAGCGGAATGCAAGTCTCTGCCGAGACGCCAAGATACAAAGTAACAAGCAAGTAAAAAGACCCAACAAGGAGTATGACAATACTCTCCAGCAGCGAGGTAAACCAGGACTCTGGATTTTCTGGACAGAGAACTGAAATGTGACCAAACGATGATATGGAGAGAGTCCCTACCACTAGAGGAAGAAGTGGAACAGGAAATGTCAACAAGGTACGGGAGCTCTAGAATGGGCAAAACCAAGATGGGAGTCTGGGAAAGAAAATGGAGAGAAAGCAGGGCAGGAGAACCCCGTGGGCGATGCACAGCACCCCTACCTAACCAGAGCAGAAACGCTGTGTCCTCCTTTCGTGGTATCCATAAACAATGAAGTTCCGACGCGGTACCTTGGTCCGTCCTCTTTTTCTAGGCGACCCGGAAGCACGTCACCAGGAGGACAGGAGGATCATGGGGGTTGTAGTTCTAGATACTGCCGTTCCCCACTATGCCGAAAAGCGTCCTGTTTACGCTATAGATCCGAGGGCTATGATGCGCTCAGAGTGGATTTCAACAAAAGGTTACAAGGATTTTATAGTTAGGATATAACATTTAAAAAACATAGCAATTCACTGAAAAAACTAAACGTTTCAGGTACGGTATAGTTAGGAAATAGAATTTTTTAAAACGTAGAAATTCACTGAAAAATTTAAAGGTTACACGGACATTATATTTAGGCTCAGATTTCCCTCGCACAAAACTACTGAAAATCACCAGTAATAGTTATCTGACCTAACTATGATTTCATCCAGTGAGTGTAAGTGTTTCGTAAATGTTTCTGAGACTTAAATATATATACAAAGCTAGTGCATAAGTTAAATTGCTATTCTTTTTGTACTACTAACGAGTAATACTATTTCTAACATGTCATTTGATTGGCTGTTTGACTGTGTATTAGGACTGAGTAATCCTGGCTCTTATAATTTAATGGCGCTGGTAACTCTCTTTATGAGTATGTCAACTACTCGAATCCAACATTTGCAAATTCCTATCAACTCTGAATAGATAAAATGAGTATCACTGAAATGGATACTTATTATATGGGTCATAAGTTCAGATTCACTGAGAGATGACTTATCCTTTCACTAGTCCATATTGGATAAAATGAGTACCATTGGAAAATAAGAACACGTAATTAATATGCAGTTTCAGGGTTGGTTAATGGAATGTCCTTAACAAATATGAACAAAAATAGTATCGTCCAGATAGGAAACAGTAAGTACATCATTTTAGAAAGAAAAAAAACGATTCTTTTATCAGTCTGCAATTCGTAGCAACTATCTCCAGATAATGCACAGATTTGTGCAGTATGTGTTTACACCACCGAACAACTTTTCAAGCTGCACTTCCCGAAATTCCTCCGTGCATTCCTTCTTCACACGTCTGTGACATAGAAACAATGAGACATACTTATTAATATCTCATGTACTATAGTATCGCAACGCGCAACCTAATTTCGGCTGTATGTTACATTAGAGGGAGCGAGCAGTTAACTACTAAAATGTGGTAGTACTGCTGTAAACCCATGATGTTTTCTTGGACCACTTTAGGCTGTATTGTTCCCCCATCCCGCACACACCGTTTGCACAAAAGTGCAATGCGGTCTGTGTGAGTCTAGCAGAAACAAAATAATATGCTTAGACTTCATTTTATACTTTTTTCCCATCTCATTGTAAATTGTGTTGCACAGTACACTTTTGCAAAGTTAGGAGGTTTGGAGAAAAACTTTTTTTCCCTTTTAGTACCTGACTAGAGGAGTTGTACTTTTTGGACACAAAACCCTGTCTGCAAATGTTAGTAGATAAGGCTTTCCATCAAAATACCATGGGCAGTTAAATAGGAATGTCCAGGCGCTGCCCATAGGATGCTTCACTAGCCCAAAGTGGGGCACAGAGTTACAACGCTTTTGGTGGCTTGCATCTTCACAAAGGGTTGAAAATCTGGGCCACTGTTTCAACTTCCGACACAAAGAATTAGCTTCCACATTTTTGTGGATTATTAGGTTTTCACGGAAAATTTGATTTCAGCGCAATTAGGTGTGGGACTTTTAATAAGGAATATTTTAGCTTCACATGCTGTTTCTTTAGCACTATGTATTCATACCTTGCATAATGGTATTTGCTAAATTATTTTGTGTGTGTTATTTTACATTACTGCCAAAGGTCATAGCCTTTAATTTTCCTTCAAACTAGGCAATGTTGCTCTTGTCACAGACAATATTACATCAACCTTAAACCACCATTTGCGGGGACAAAGTGGTATAAAATGTATTTGAACTGGTCATTCACCGCACGTTTCGTCTTCACTTTGGTTGTCAGTGCAACAACCCTCACTGCAAAATTGCCCAGTTTCAGTGTAGAATTGTTCTGTATCACGTTTCACTCTTAAGTTGTTACTTATTACATATTTTATATTATCTAGCTCTATTTCTTGAAACTAGCCGTATGATGCCAAGGGATCCAAGAAACACATGGGAAAAGGTGCATATTTTGTGATGTTTACTTGTCTGTTTTTATGTATAATTAGGAGCACCATTTTACAGACAAGTTTGCCCCACAGCTCTATGACCCATTTCTGTATAAACAATGCTAAACAACCGGTTTTTCGTCTACTTTCATGTTTTCCGGCGCAGATGTGCATGAACTTCACCTATTTTTAGGTCTGAATAGACAGCTTTGGTGTGTCGGAACTTGTAACCGTCACTCACGGCATACAGAGTTGTTGGGATGCGGATGTCCCCTTCTAGGTAAGCTATGGCCAATCCCCTGAGAGCCCGATGGCATGAAAAAACTGGCATGCCTGCTTTTTTGACACAAACGATCATGGTAATCTAGAGTGTGCAGAGACCGAGGCCTCACCCTGGCAATGGGACGTCCAGCACCTGTTTTTTGACGTCGAAGGGTGCATAAGTGGCAGATTTACAAGCCCCTTGCGCCAATTTTTTGCGTCACTTTTAACATGGTAAAAGTGAAGCAAAAGTGGCGCAAGAGGCTTGTAAATCTGCCCCTAAGTGCGCCCTTGTAACAGGTGCAGGAATACTATACGTTTCTGGTGTAAATCACATAATGTGGAAGTGACAGTGTCCTGTGATTTGTGCATCTCTAGTGTGACCAGACCTTTTTCAGTGTGTCCGGGAGAAGGCTGTCTACAGACCCCTCTCATGTACAGTTCTGCTGTCATGTGAACCACTCTGACAGGGAGGCCGATGGACGCGACGCGCTGGGCGCACAGACTGAGAGTTTGCTATTAAGAATCAATCAATCAATCAGGCAAATTTGTAAAGCGCGCTACTCACCCGCTAAGGAATCATTATCCTTTTGAAATTTGCCCAGACGTCTATGCACAGCCCTCTCATGAGGTGGTGTCGAGTACAACGATGACTTGATATGATTAATACAACAATGACGTTTTCTACTGAATTTCTATCGAATTAACGTTTTGATACCCCCATTCCCCGTCCTGATGAAGACCCGTAGCAGAGGATCTCACTAACCCCCTTTTGCGCCAGGGTCAAAACGTCGACGAATCACCCCTAAATCGGCCTACACCCCACCGTGATCCCCCATACTGAAATCACAGATGTGGCTACACTGTGACAACAGATGAGTATTACTGCTGTATAAAAAATACTGTATTAAATATATAGGGGTAGGCCGGAATCTCAGAAAGGGAGACCATTTTCTGTTAAAGATATAACCAGGTCCCTTCTATTTGAATTAATTGAATTATTTCCCTGTGAAATACTTTCCCTCTCCTTCCATTCTCTTGACTAGAGCACAATTTTCTCAGACATTTTTCTTTCTCCTGATGACAACCGTCAAGTACATGTATAATTGCATATCGTGCGCTTGAATCTTTTTGATTTGAACAAGTTTTCATTATTATGACGAAACTAAATGGAATATAATTGATCATTTTAAAGTGGCCCATTGCCTTACCTTTCCATGTCTGCTTTTTTCTGAATGTCATCTATAGGCATTTGGCTATACTAAGTGATATGTTTGAATAAGAATTGTCTAGGACCACTGTTTTCTTTACCGTCATGTGAACCTCCGGCATCTTGCACTGAATTACATGTACACTTCGAGAGTGCATGTGTATGTGCAGTAAGTTTGTAGCTCGTGAATGGCAATAGGACCCTGTGTGTGGCATGAACCAGCGTACGTGAGCCAGTGGGATCCATTTTAGAAGTATGTTGTGGATGTAGTAGCCATTACTCCGAAGTTGTTACTCTGCATGACCTTTACAAGACAGTCTTTACAACGCAGGTAAGCACCACGCTGGTAAGTATATGTAATTGATTTTTACCTTTACCACTCATCCTTTACCATTGGTATTTACTGCATAGGCATGTATGAGCTTATATTTTCTCGGGATAACTTTATTTTAATATATGGTTCCATGTTTAAATATCGATTACAAAACATATAGATGAAAAAAAAATTGATATAAAAATATCGATTACAAAAATATCGAATCCCTATACTTAAACAGGTAAGTACAGGAATATCGACTCAAAAATATTGATGTAATAAATATAGATGTAAAAAATATCGATTTAAAAAAATAACATAACTTAAAATAAATTAATTAAATAATATTAATATTATTAACAAAATAAATGAAATGTAATATATATTTTAACTAATTATAACAAATAAACCTAATTTAATAAATGTAAACACAAAAAATGTGTACATATACATATATTTACTTAAATACATTTTAACTATTATCTTTATTTAATTTATAAACTTTTTAATTATATAAAAATAAAATAAACACATATATAAATAAACTATTTAAAAAAAAAATGATACATACATTTATTAACAAAATAAAAACATTAGTAGTTAAAACGTTGGATAGCGAAGGGGTAAAAATAACTATTCCCACGCCAATGAGTGTAACAGTAGGGAAAGCACTGGATAATGTAGTGGTAAAAATTACTATTCCCACTCCAGTGAGTGAACAGTTGGGAAGCGCTGGATAGCGGAGGGATAAAAATTACTATTCCCACTCCAGTGAGTGCAACAGTAGGGAAAGCGTTGGATAGCGGAGGGGTACAAATTACTATTCCCTTTCCAGTGAGGAGTGCAACAGTAGAGAAAGCGTTGGATAGCATAGGGGAAAAAATACTATTCCCGCTCAAGCGAGTGCAACAGTAGGGAAAGCGTTGGATAGCGAAGTGGTAAAAATTACTATTTCCACTCTAGTGAGTGCAACAGTAGGGAAAGCGCTGGATCCCAAAACAATAAAAAACAAAACCATCAACATTTTTATTACATTTTATTTCCAATAATAACATAATTAATATATACATTTAAATATATTATTATTAACAAAGATAATAAAAAACAAATATTTACACATTATTTAACACTATAAAATCCACAACACACACCTACAATTAATTACTCAATTACATTTAATAATTACTAATTAAATAATGAAAATGAATGTATTATTATTTATTAATTAATCAATACAAATTGATTACATACCACCTTTCACACCATTTACACATATAAACACCAAAACACACCTAAAATTAATTACACAATTACAATAAATAATTACTAATTAATTAATGGTAATTAATTTAAAAGTATTTAATAAATAATCAATAAAACTAAATAATTACTTATCACCCTTCACACAATTTACACATAATAACACCACAACACACACCTAACATTAATTAAACAATTAACCAAATTATGTATTAATTGCCTAATTGAAATTAATTAACAACTAATTAATAACTATTATTAATCAATCAATTAACACATTAATTATTCAATACATTTTATAAAATTAAATTACTTCCCACCCTATTCCCCTATAAACCCACAACCCGCTTCGGAACTAAAAGCGCAGAATTAAACTTAAAATAAATTAATAACTAGTAAAACTCTAAGACACATAATATAATGACTATTCTCATTAAAAACATTAAAATACATAAAAATTATAATAGATCAGTATTTTGTAAACTATATTTTTGTAAACGACATTTATTACAAAGATATTTATGTAATCGATATTACTTACCTGTCAGACGATATTCTTGTCAACTATATTTTTGTTGTCGATATTTCTTCCCCACAATGTTTTTGCGGCGATATTTCTGTCCCACGATCTTTTTTCTGCGATATTCCTACTCTGCACCATATATATATATATATATATTCACTGAAAAAAACATAGGTTTCAGGGGCGTTATAGTTAGTTGGACATTTCACTCGTACAAAACCATAGAAATTCCCCCATTATTATTATCCACAAAGACCCCCAATGCCACCCAAAATTATTATTATTTTTTTTTTTTAATCGCGAGGTACGCGTCCGTACACGTTCCGTACACGTACCGTATGCGCACCTCGTGATTTTTTAAATAAAAATAAAAAAAAGTTGGGGCCTTGGGGGTCCTTGTGGGACCCGCTGAGCAGGCCTAGGGGGTCAGGGTGCTTCTACCCTGCCCCCTTTTTGAGTTCTACACGTTTGTTTTTCTGCTTTCTTGTGCCTCAGTCTACCGAGGCACAAGATGGCTGCCAACAATTTCTGTTTTGGAGTGTTGACAGACAGTGGCAGCCAATCAGCATGCAGCTCGTGCATGTGAAGAGACGCATACCGGACGCGTACCAGACGCGAACGGTACACGTACGGTGCGCGCTTATAGATATAGATATTTTTTCTTCTTTGATTTTCTCAGGAACTACTGGAGGGATTTACACCATTTAAGCAAAAGCGTGATCTGCGAATCAGACTCTACCATTTTGCCAAATTGCTTGTAATTCCGTTCAGCCGTTCGGGCTGTAGCCGTGTCTAAAGGTCCTATGGAAAATAACATGGGGAAAACACGTTTTGGGACCCCCCTTTTTTCTCAGCCCCCAGTTGACTAATCCCCCCAAAACGTTCAGGGAAGGAGCGGAGCGGAGCGGGCCATCTTCTTTGAGAAATTTGTGAAGATTCATCAACCGGCGCCAAAGTTATTCCCAATAGAATGTTGCGGATTTCCTATGGAAACTAGGTTCTAACTATATCCTCCTACTGGCGACCGCCAGTAGGTAACATGTATATACAACTATATATTTATATCTGTTTTAATCATTATTAACTCATTTTATAAAGTATATTCAACATATATATATATTTTTATACATGTCTTAAAATTGGTTTTATCGTTGTTTTATTTAAACACACGGTTGACAATTCCAATATGTGCTCATAGTTGGCAAGTATTATATTCATATTTGCAAAGTTAGTCAAACATGTTCAATGAACATATGTATGAAAAATGTTAATTGGGATATTCTTATGTCCTTCTACCTGGTGACTCCCTTTATGCAGACCAGTCATTTTGCTTTTATCTTGTGCATAATGGTTTTAGATATCAGGAACAGTGTTTGACATTATGTATTTATACAGTTATTGTGAATGTCATTACAATTGGGTATCTAACTTTGATATTTCGTCTGTTGGTTTCAAATGCTCAATTTGGGTCGGAACTACAAATGCATTTAGGCACAGAGTATGTCTTTTATGTCTATCACGCACTCGTGCACTTTAACAATGGTGACCTGGCCTTTTGACTGCGTCATGTGATCGAGGCTCTTCGGGAGCCGAAACGCGTCGTGGCAAACTGGTGTTGGGCATAATAAATCTTTAGAAACACCACGAATTGGGTCTCGTCTCGTCCTTGTCAGAATTTGGCTGTTGGCGCTACGTACCGCAAGTATATCCAGGCTTGCTTCCCTGGAGCCGACGAGACCCCTCCACGTTTGGGCTAGAGCGGCTTGAAGCTACGACTCCATTTGTTTGGAGCAATCTTGTAACTCCGTGAAGGAGACGCCGCCGGAGCCCCAGGAGAGGCGGAGACTGTTCGGTGACGACGACGGGAAGAACGGAAGCTGATCCAGGTCGGAGGTCGGCGTCGGTCGACTGAGAGCTGGAGCTGCACCGGGAGTACTATCGCCATCGCCGGAGTCCCGCAGTAAGTCCTGTGTGGAGTGGAGCAAAGGGTCGGCTGCCCAGCATTGACGGGTAGGACACATAGACTTGCGACCATTTTTGCAAAAAATTAACTCTGCCCCGAATTTGACACACCATGTCTGCCGACGCAGTACGAGGCCGTGTGGAGGCTTCAAAGGGAATGTTTACGGACTCCTCGGCTGGGGGGCCCGCTACAGTGGTTAATGCAGTTTCGATGTCGGAATCGGGTCAAACAGTTAAGGATGTGTTCAAGGCATTAGAAAAATGCTATAAAAATGAACAGGCGAAATGGTGGGAGCACAGCTCCCTTTCTGGTTACCTGGAGGTAGGACGAGTACCTCGGGGGTTGCGATTGATGTTAGCACCCTCATATGAAGATCCTGATCCCCAAATGCTCACAGACTGGGCACTTTGCAATCTAGACTCTTCCAAACGTCTGATGCAGATCTTGGTGCAATACGCTGAAAGTGACAGGGAAAAACTGATGATTAAAATTGATAAGTTGGAAGCGGAATTAGCCAAAATCCCATGCACACCAATTATCACCAAATATCGGGACGAGATGCAAGCACGTTTAAAACATGAGGAAGAAATCATTAAACGGCGCAAAGCATATAAATTTCAATGAGACAGGCTCGACTATGAGCATGGGCAGATTTTCACCTTTGCTCGCAAATTTGACAATTTGAAATTACAACAGCAATCCAATGGCATTGAAAATACTCCAACAGCAACATCTAGTCAGCCCAATACTAGCAGCCTTTTGGAGGTTTCATCTATATCTGGCAATAGCTCACAAGTTGATAGCGAATCAGATAATGAAGCCACACGAATGAGAAGAGTGGGGTTTCGCAAATTTACCCCTGCCCAGGAAATGGCAACTGTACAACAAGATCGCAAGCAAACGCTTCGCTCAGGTACTCGAGCGATAGGCGCAAACAAATCAATGCCAAATGCGCAGAGAGTAGGAAATGCTCAAAAAGGAAGAGGCAATGGAGGGCGACAGAGGAGGCAGAGGTCCAAGTGGCAACAAAATCAATCCACCAATTAAGTGATTCTAAAACAGTGGTCAATTTGAGCGACACAAAATTAACAGACTGTGAAACTGCTATATTATCATTGGGTTTATCCTTCAGCCCGAAAAATGACTTTGATTATGCCAGCACTCGTATTGATTTGTTCAAATACGTACGTAAGCTCAAGCTTAAGAAATACCATAACTCACGCAGATCAAATGCTATGACCACCGCATCCACCCTACAGACTCCATCTGCCATTCCACCGCAATTTGGGGTTTCTCTAACTCAGGAGTTTCTTGATATTCAACAAGAGGAAGAAGTCATCTCACAGCAATGTCTGGGCGGTGAACCCGAACCAGTGCTCCCCTCCTCTCTGACCACCTTCAAACCTAAATCCAAATTTTGCCCTATATTACTGAAAGACAATCTTGACATTTTTCATGACAGAGTCTCAAGTGAATTGAAAGAACTACGGATAAAAAATGCAAAAGTGACAAAAAAGAAAAAATACAATAACCGTGATATTCAATATCACAGACTCATTAAGAAACTGAGAGGACAAAAACAACTGATTATTAGACAGTCCGACAAGGGCGGAAATGTTGTTCTCTGGCCCAGAACAATGTATATGGAAGAGGCTCTTAAACAACTGAATGACAGGGAGTGTTACAGGAGAACAAATGCCCAGGAAGTACAGACAGCAAGAAATGACTATTATTCTAAACTGATGGCCTGGAGGAGCAAGGGTCTACTATCCTGCGATGAATTCAAATTCCTCAAAAATGAACATCCTGTCACACCTGTGATTTACTTCATCCCTAAGATTCACAAAAAACAACATCAACCTCCAGGGAGACCGATTATTTTGGCTAAGAATAGCCTTCTGGAAAATACTAGTAAATACATTGACTTTTTTCTACAAGACTTTGTCAGGTCCCTTCCATCTTTCATTCTTGATACAGGGGACCTCCTAAGCAAACTTTCCAACTTTGTATGGCAACCTAACTTTCTCTTGGTATCACTGGACGTTACATCCCTCTACACCAGTATCCATCATAGGGATGGGATTAGAGCAGTTAAACATTACCTTGCTAAAAGAATGAGCAACTGTACAGAACACTCTAACATGTTGGTAGAAATGATTTCAGCTTGTTTAGAGAATAATGTGTTCCTGTTTTCCAATCAATACTTTCTACAAACCAGAGGCGTGGCAATGGGGGCCTGCTTCTCCCCTAGCTATGCCTGCTTACATATGGGCTATTGGGAGGAGCAGGTTCTCATGGTGGATTTTGCAGCCACTATGAACCTCAAGGTCAAAGGTTGGTGGAGGTACATTGATGACCTTTTTATGATCTGGAATGGATCTGAGGCGGACGCCGTGACATTTATTGATCTGTTGAATGTTAACAACTTGAACTTGCATTTTACCAGTACTATAAGTTCAACATTTATTGTGTTTCTTGATGTGGAGGTTTATGTAGATCAGGGTAAGCTTCATACTAGACTACACAGAAAACCGACAGCAGGCAACACAATATTACATGCTCACAGTCACCATCCTCTCCATCTGATAAAGAGCATCCCCTATGGGGAGATGCTCCGCATCAGACGGATCTGTAGTAATGATTCTGACTGCCTCAATGCACAAGAAGAATGCAGATCTAGATTTCTGGCTAGAGGTTATGATCTGCATACCATTGACTCTGCACAAAAGAGGGCCAACTCTTTTGAGAGACAGCATCTGTTGCTCCCCACTGAGGCTAAGGGCAAGATGAGTCGCACTGAGGCTAATAATGAAACAAGACTAATATTGACTTTCAGTAACCAACACAAAACCATTCGTAACATAGTGAAGAACAATTGGTTCCTCATTAGAAGTGACCCGGTTATTGGCAATTTGGTAACAGTTAGGCCCAACATTACCTACAGAAAAGCGAGGTCCATGGAGACGAGTTTGGTCTCCAGCAGCCCCGAGGTAGCCACAGGCACGTGGCTAGCAGGGAGCAGAGGGTTTTTAAAATGCGCAACCTGCAAGGCTTGCAAAAATGGTAGCAGCAGATCTGAATATACAATACCCTTCTCTCCAGTTCCAATTAAAATTGGGGAGAAACTTAATTGCAGAACAGAATTTGCTGTCTACGTTTTGCAATGCCCATGCGGGCTTAGATATGTGGGTAGCACTAGGCCCCAGGTCCACAAAAGAATTTTGCAGCACCTCAGGGCCATTACCAACGCAGACGCCACATATCCCGTGGCCAGGCATTTTAAAACAGTCCACGACAAGAACCCACAAGGCCTTACCTACTTTGTTATAGATTGGGTCCCACCCCAACGTAGGGGAGGTGACAGGGAAGGTCTTCTCCGCAAACTTGAGACTCGCTACATCATCTTGCTGGATAGCAAGATGCCAAACGGGCTTAACAAGAGTGAAGATTGCCATACTTATCTTTAACAGTGTCACAATATGGGGTTCTATCACCTAAGACCTTTACCGAATGAATACAACAACATCGTATCTAGTAACCATTTGTTTAATCTAATTCCCGTACCCTCCACACTTACCATCAAGTAGATCATTATGATATTTTATCACTTTTTATCTTTGGGCACTATCTCTTTCTTATTCACACTGTTAGCACTTTATTGCGTGTAGATATACATTGAACCAACTTGCACTGAACCATTAGCAACTTTGCACAAGTGATTGCATTGCCCACATGGGTATTATCAACTATATATTTATATCTGTTTTAATCATTATTAACTCATTTTATAAAGTATATTCAACATATATATATATTTTTATACATGTCTTAAAATTGGTTTTATCGTTGTTTTATTTAAACACACGGTTGACAATTCCAATATGTGCTCATAGTTGGCAAGTATTATATTCATATTTGCAAAGTGAGTCAAACATGTTCAATGAACATATGTATGAAAAATGTTAATTGGGATATTCTTATGTCCTTCTATCTGGTGACTCCCTTTATGCAGACCAGTCATTTTGCTTTTATCTTGTGCATAATGGTTTTAGATATCAGGAACAGTGTTTGACATTATGTATTTATACAGTTATTGTGAATGTCATTACAATTGGGTATCTAACTTTGATATTTCGTATGTTGGTTTCAAATGCTCAATTTGGGTCGGAACTACAAATGCATTTAGGCACAGAGTATGTCTTTTATGTCTATCACGCACTCGTGCACTTTAAAAATGGTGACCTGGCCTTTTGACTGCGTCATGTGATCGAGGCTCTTCGGGAGCCGAAACGCGTCGTGGCAAACTGGTGTTGGGCATAATAAATCTTTAGAAACACCACGAATTGGGTCTCGTCTCGTCCTTGTCAGAATTTGGCTGTTGGCGCTACGTACCGCATATATATATATATATATATATATATATATATATATATATATATATAAACACCAGATGCTCACTTACATTAAAATGAGCTCGACACGCCAGGAAAATTCAAAACAGGATTTATTTCAGAGAGTCTTTGCAGCGCTTGTTTGCAGATATTTAGAAACGCTGTGGCAAACGCGTTTCAGCATTGGCTTTCTTCAGTGCCTCGTTTCTATTGCAGTTCTCACACCAAGGGCTTACATTTTTTAAAAGAATAGTTCCTTAGCCACTCCCACGGCGAGATCGTTATCAGGTGCGCTGCATGGGTTCTCGCGCTGACCTGGGTCCCGTTGCATTATGGTGAACGTAGTGCAATGTGGTAACCCATACAGTGAGGGGTGTTACCAGACATCAAGTGGCATTTATCACAGCTTCCTTCACCTTCGGCTTCGGATACCAGGAGAACAGTTTTTGCTTGAAGCCAGTTTATTTTCCCCAGTAGCAAATCTACATCACTCTCTCCCCGTGTAAACACCGATGCACAGTGGCTTTGTTTCCGCTTGGGGGGGTGACACGCTAATACCTTCCATGTACGAGTCCAAAAAGTTGCTGGTTTGCTGTGTCACTCCAGACCGAGAGGGGGTGTCGGCGACCAAGACTCCAGCTTGCTTGGTCTAAATATAAACACCAGACGCTCACTTACATTAAAATGAGCTTGACACGCCAGGAAAATTCAAAACTGGATTTATTTCAGAGAGTCTTTGCAGCGCTTGTTTGAAGATATTTAGAAACGCTGTGGCAGACGCGTTTCAGCATTGGCTTTCTTCAGTGCCTCGTTTCTATTGCAGTTCTCACACCAAGGGCTTACATTTTTTAAAAGAATAGTTCCTTAGCCACTCCCACGGCGAGATCGTTATCAGGTGCGCTGCATGGGTTCTCGCGCTGACCTGGGTCCCGTTGCATTATGGTGAACGTAGTGCAATGTGGTAACCCATACAGTGAGGGGTATTACCAGACACCAAGTGACATTTATCACAGCTTCCTTCACCTTCGGCTTCGGATACCAGGAGAACAGTTTTTGCTTGAAGCCAGTTTATTTTCCCCAGTAGCAAATCTACATCACTCTCTCCCCGTGTAAACACCGATGCACAGTGGCTTTGTTTCCGCTTGGGGGGGTGACACGCTAGTACCTTCCAAGTACGAGTCCAAAAAGTTGCTGGTTTGCTGTGTCACTCCAGACCGAGAGGGGGTGTCGGCGACCAAGACTCCAGCTTGCTTGGTCTAAATATAAACACCAGACGCTCACTTACATTAAAATGAGCTCGACACGCCAGGAAAATTCAAAACTGGATTTATTTCAGAGAGTTTTTGCAGCGCTTGTTTGCAGATATTTAGAAACGCTGTGGCAGACGCGTTTCAGCATTGGCTTTCTTCAGTGCCTCGTTTCTATTGCAGTTCTCACACCAAGGGCTTACAAGAATAGTTCCTTAGCCACTCCCACGGCGAGATCGTTATCAGGTGCGCTGCATGGGTTCTCGCGCTGACCTGGGTCCCGTTGCATTATGGTGAACGTAGTGCAATGTGGTAACCCATACAGTGAGGGGTATTACCAGACACCAAGTGGCATTTATCACAGCTTCCTTCACCTTCGGCTTCGGATACCAGGAGAACAGTTTTTGCTTGAAGCCAGTTTATTTTCCCCAGTAGCAAATCTACATCACTCTCTCCCCGTGTAAACACCGATGCACAGTGGCTTTGTTTCCGCTTGGGGGGGGTGACACGCTAGTACCTTCCAAGTACGAGTACAAAAAGTTGCTGGTTTGCTGTGTCACTCCAGACCGAGAGGGGGTGTCGGCGACCAAGACTCCAGCTTGCTTGGTCTAAATATAAACACCAGACGCTCACTTACATTAAAATGAGCTCGACACGCCAGGAAAATTCGAAACTGGATTTATTTCAGAGAGTCTTTGCAGCGCTTGTTTGCAGATATTTAGAAACGCTGTGGCAGACGCGTTTCAGCATTGGCTTTCTTCAGTGCCTCGTTTCTATTGCAGTTCTCACACCAAGGGCTTACATTTTTTAAAAGAATAGTTCCTTAGCCACTCCCACGGCGAGATCGTTATCAGGTGCGCTCCATGGGTTCTCGCGCTGACCTGGGTCCCGCTGCATTATGGTGAATGTAGTGCAATGTGGTAACCCATACAGTGAGGGGTATTACCAGACACCAAGTGGCATTTATCACAGCTTCTTTCATCTTCGGCTTCGGATACCAGGAGAACAGTTTTTGCTTGAAGCCAGTTTATTTTCCCCAGTAGCAAATCTACATCACTCTCTCCCCGTGTAAACACCGATGCACAGTGGCTTTGTTTCCGCTTGGGAGGGTGACACGCTAGTACCTTCCAAGTACGAGTCCAAAAAGTTGCTGGTTTGCTGTGTCACTCCAGACCGAGAGGGGGTGTCGGCGACCAAGACTCCAGCTTGCTTGGTCTAAATATAAACACCAGACGCTCACTTACATTAAAATGAGCTCGACACGCCAGGAAAATTCAAAACTGGATTTATTTCAGAGAGTCTTTGCAGCGCTTGTTTGCAGATATTTAGAAACGCTGTGGCAGACGCGTTTCAGCATTGGCTTTATTCAGTGCCTCGTTTCTATTGCAGTTCTCACACCAAGGGCTTACATTTTTTAAAAGAATAGTTCCTTAGCCACTCTCACGGCGAGATCGTTATCAGGTGCGCTGCATGGGTTCTCGCGCTGACCTGGGTCCCGTTGCATTATGGTGAACGTAGTGCAATGTGGTAACCCATACAGTGAGGGGTATTACCAGACACCAAGTGGCATTTATCACAGCTTCCTTCACCTTCGGCTTCGGATACCAGGAGAACAGTTTTGCTTGAAGCCAGTTTATTTTCCCCAGTAGCAAATCTACATCACTCTCTCCCCGTGTAAACACCGCTGCACAGTGGCTATGTTACAACTTGGGGGGGTGACACGCTAGTACCTTCCAAGTAAAAGTCCAAAAAGTTGCTGGTTTGCTGTGTCACTCCAGACCGAGAGGGGGTGTCGGCGACCAAGACTCCAGCTTGCTTGGTCTAAATATAAACACCAGACGCTCACTTACATTAAAATGAGCTCGACACGCCAGGAAAATTCAAAACTGGATTTATTTCAGAGAGTCTTTGCAGCGCTTGTTTGCAGATATTTAGAAACGCTGTGGCAGACGCGTTTCAGCATTGGCTTTCTTCAGTGCCTCGTTTCTATTGCAGTTCTCACACCAAGGGCTTAAATTTTTTAAAAGAATAGTTCCTTAGCCACTCCCACGGGGAAATCGTTATCAGGTGCGCTGCATGGGTTCTCGCACTGACCTGGGTCCCGTTGCATTATGGTGAACGTAGTGCAATGTGGTAACCCATACAGTGAGGGGTATTACCAGACACCAAGTGGCATTTATCACAGCTTCCTTCACCTTCGGCTTCGGATACCAGGAGAACAGTTTTTGCTTGAAGCCAGTTTATTTTCCCCAGTAGCAAATCTACATCACTCTCTCCCCGTGTAAACACCGATGCACAGTGGCTTTGTTTCCGCTTGGGGGGGTGACACGCTAGTACCTTCCAAGTACGAGTCCAAAAAGTTGCTGGTTTGCTGTGTCACTCCAGACCGAGAGGGGGTGTCGGCGACCAAGACTCCAGCTTGCTTGGTCTAAATATAAACACCAGACGCTCACTTACATTAAAATGAGCTCGACATGCCAGGAAAATTCAAAACTGGATTTATTTCAGAGAGTCTTTGCAGCGCTTGTTTGCAGATATTTAGAAACGCTGTGGCAGACGCGTTTCAGCATTGGCTTTCTTCAGTGCCTCGTTTCTATTGCAGTTCTCACACCAAGGGCTTAAATTTTTTAAAAGAATAGTTCCTTAGCCACTCCCATGGCGAGATCGTTATCAGGTGCGCTGCATGGGTTCTCGCGCTGACCTGGGTCCCGTTGCATTATGGTGAACGTAGTGCAATGTGGTAACCCATACAGTGAGGGGTATTACCAGACACCAAGTGACATTTATCACAGCTTCCTTCACCTTCGGCTTCGGATACCAGGAGAACAGTTTTTGCTTGAAGCCAGTTTATTTTCCCCAGTAGCAAATCTACATCACTCTCTCCCCGTGTAAACACCGATGCACAGTGGCTTTGTTTCCGCTTGGGGGGGTGACACGCTAGTACCTTCCAAGTACGAGTCCAAAAAGTTGCTGGTTTGCTGTGTCACTCCAGACCGAGAGGGGGTGTCGGCGACCAAGACTCCAGCTTGCTTGGTCTAAATATAAACACCAGACGCTCACTTACATTAAAATGAGCTCGACACGCCAGGAAAATTCAAAACTGGATTTATTTCAGAGAGTTTTTGCAGCGCTTGTTTGCAGATATTTAGAAACGCTGTGGCAGACGCGTTTCAGCATTGGCTTTCTTCAGTGCCTCGTTTCTATTGCAGTTCTCACACCAAGGGCTTACAAGAATAGTTCCTTAGCCACTCCCACGGCGAGATCGTTATCAGGTGCGCTGCATGGGTTCTCGCGCTGACCTGGGTCCCGTTGCATTATGGTGAACGTAGTGCAATGTGGTAACCCATACAGTGAGGGGTATTACCAGACACCAAGTGGCATTTATCACAGCTTCCTTCACCTTCGGCTTCGGATACCAGGAGAACAGTTTTTGCTTGAAGCCAGTTTATTTTCCCCAGTAGCAAATCTACATCACTCTCTCCCCGTGTAAACACCGATGCACAGTGGCTTTGTTTCCGCTTGGGGGGGGTGACACGCTAGTACCTTCCAAGTACGAGTACAAAAAGTTGCTGGTTTGCTGTGTCACTCCAGACCGAGAGGGGGTGTCGGCGACCAAGACTCCAGCTTGCTTGGTCTAAATATAAACACCAGACGCTCACTTACATTAAAATGAGCTCGACACGCCAGGAAAATTCGAAACTGGATTTATTTCAGAGAGTCTTTGCAGCGCTTGTTTGCAGATATTTAGAAACGCTGTGGCAGACGCGTTTCAGCATTGGCTTTCTTCAGTGCCTCGTTTCTATTGCAGTTCTCACACCAAGGGCTTACATTTTTTAAAAGAATAGTTCCTTAGCCACTCCCACGGCGAGATCGTTATCAGGTGCGCTCCATGGGTTCTCGCGCTGACCTGGGTCCCGCTGCATTATGGTGAATGTAGTGCAATGTGGTAACCCATACAGTGAGGGGTATTACCAGACACCAAGTGGCATTTATCACAGCTTCTTTCATCTTCGGCTTCGGATACCAGGAGAACAGTTTTTGCTTGAAGCCAGTTTATTTTCCCCAGTAGCAAATCTACATCACTCTCTCCCCGTGTAAACACCGATGCACAGTGGCTTTGTTTCCGCTTGGGAGGGTGACACGCTAGTACCTTCCAAGTACGAGTCCAAAAAGTTGCTGGTTTGCTGTGTCACTCCAGACCGAGAGGGGGTGTCGGCGACCAAGACTCCAGCTTGCTTGGTCTAAATATAAACACCAGACGCTCACTTACATTAAAATGAGCTCGACACGCCAGGAAAATTCAAAACTGGATTTATTTCAGAGAGTCTTTGCAGCGCTTGTTTGCAGATATTTAGAAACGCTGTGGCAGACGCGTTTCAGCATTGGCTTTCTTCAGTGCCTCGTTTCTATTGCAGTTCTCACACCAAGGGCTTACATTTTTTAAAAGAATAGTTCCTTAGCCACTCCCACGGCGAGATCGTTATCAGGTGCGCTGCATGGGTTCTCGCGCTGACCTGGGTCCCGCTGCATTATGGTGAATGTAGTGCAATGTGGTAACCCATACAGTGAGGGGTATTACCAGACACCAAGTGGCATTTATCACAGCTTCTTTCATCTTCGGCTTCGGATACCAGGAGAACAGTTTTTGCTTGAAGCCAGTTTATTTTCCCCAGTAGCAAATCTACATCACTCTCTCCCCGTGTAAACACCGATGCACAGTGGCTTTGTTTCCGCTTGGGAGGGTGACACGCTAGTACCTTCCAAGTACGAGTCCAAAAAGTTGCTGGTTTGCTGTGTCACTCCAGACCGAGAGGGGGTGTCGGCGACCAAGACTCCAGCTTGCTTGGTCTAAATATAAACACCAGACGCTCACTTACATTAAAATGAGCTCGACACGCCAGGAAAATTCAAAACTGGATTTATTTCAGAGAGTCTTTGCAGCGCTTGTTTGCAGATATTTAGAAACGCTGTGGCAGACGCGTTTCAGCATTGGCTTTATTCAGTGCCTCGTTTCTATTGCAGTTCTCACACCAAGGGCTTACATTTTTTAAAAGAATAGTTCCTTAGCCACTCTCACGGCGAGATCGTTATCAGGTGCGCTGCATGGGTTCTCGCGCTGACCTGGGTCCCGTTGCATTATGGTGAACGTAGTGCAATGTGGTAACCCATACAGTGAGGGGTATTACCAGACACCAAGTGGCATTTATCACAGCTTCCTTCACCTTCGGCTTCGGATACCAGGAGAACAGTTTTGCTTGAAGCCAGTTTATTTTCCCCAGTAGCAAATCTACATCACTCTCTCCCCGTGTAAACACCGCTGCACAGTGGCTATGTTACAACTTGGGGGGGTGACACGCTAGTACCTTCCAAGTAAAAGTCCAAAAAGTTGCTGGTTTGCTGTGTCACTCCAGACCGAGAGGGGGTGTCGGCGACCAAGACTCCAGCTTGCTTGGTCTAAATATAAACACCAGACGCTCACTTACATTAAAATGAGCTCGACACGCCAGGAAAATTCAAAACTGGATTTATTTCAGAGAGTCTTTGCAGCGCTTGTTTGCAGATATTTAGAAACGCTGTGGCAGACGCGTTTCAGCATTGGCTTTCTTCAGTGCCTCGTTTCTATTGCAGTTCTCACACCAAGGGCTTAAATTTTTTAAAAGAATAGTTCCTTAGCCACTCCCACGGGGAAATCGTTATCAGGTGCGCTGCATGGGTTCTCGCACTGACCTGGGTCCCGTTGCATTATGGTGAACGTAGTGCAATGTGGTAACCCATACAGTGAGGGGTATTACCAGACACCAAGTGGCATTTATCACAGCTTCCTTCACCTTCGGCTTCGGATACCAGGAGAACAGTTTTTGCTTGAAGCCAGTTTATTTTCCCCAGTAGCAAATCTACATCACTCTCTCCCCGTGTAAACACCGATGCACAGTGGCTTTGTTTCCGCTTGGGGGGGTGACACGCTAGTACCTTCCAAGTACGAGTCCAAAAAGTTGCTGGTTTGCTGTGTCACTCCAGACCGAGAGGGGGTGTCGGCGACCAAGACTCCAGCTTGCTTGGTCTAAATATAAACACCAGACGCTCACTTACATTAAAATGAGCTCGACATGCCAGGAAAATTCAAAACTGGATTTATTTCAGAGAGTCTTTGCAGCGCTTGTTTGCAGATATTTAGAAACGCTGTGGCAGACGCGTTTCAGCATTGGCTTTCTTCAGTGCCTCGTTTCTATTGCAGTTCTCACACCAAGGGCTTAAATTTTTTAAAAGAATAGTTCCTTAGCCACTCCCATGGCGAGATCGTTATCAGGTGCGCTGCATGGGTTCTCGCGCTGACCTGGGTCCCGTTGCATTATGGTGAACGTAGTGCAATGTGGTAACCCATACAGTGAGGGGTATTACCAGACACCAAGTGACATTTATCACAGCTTCCTTCACCTTCGGCTTCGGATACCAGGAGAACAGTTTTTGCTTGAAGCCAGTTTATTTTCCCCAGTAGCAAATCTACATCACTCTCTCCCCGTGTAAACACCGATGCACAGTGGCTTTGTTTCCGCTTGGGGGGGTGACACGCTAGTACCTTCCAAGTACGAGTCCAAAAAGTTGCTGGTTTGCTGTGTCACTCCAGACCGAGAGGGGGTGTCGGCGACCAAGACTCCAGCTTGCTTGGTCTAAATATAAACACCAGACGCTCACTTACATTAAAATGAGCTCGACACGCCAGGAAAATTCAAAACTGGATTTATTTCAGAGAGTTTTTGCAGCGCTTGTTTGCAGATATTTAGAAACGCTGTGGCAGACGCGTTTCAGCATTGGCTTTCTTCAGTGCCTCGTTTCTATTGCAGTTCTCACACCAAGGGCTTACAAGAATAGTTCCTTAGCCACTCCCACGGCGAGATCGTTATCAGGTGCGCTGCATGGGTTCTCGCGCTGACCTGGGTCCCGTTGCATTATGGTGAACGTAGTGCAATGTGGTAACCCATACAGTGAGGGGTATTACCAGACACCAAGTGGCATTTATCACAGCTTCCTTCACCTTCGGCTTCGGATACCAGGAGAACAGTTTTTGCTTGAAGCCAGTTTATTTTCCCCAGTAGCAAATCTACATCACTCTCTCCCCGTGTAAACACCGATGCACAGTGGCTTTGTTTCCGCTTGGGGGGGGTGACACGCTAGTACCTTCCAAGTACGAGTACAAAAAGTTGCTGGTTTGCTGTGTCACTCCAGACCGAGAGGGGGTGTCGGCGACCAAGACTCCAGCTTGCTTGGTCTAAATATAAACACCAGACGCTCACTTACATTAAAATGAGCTCGACACGCCAGGAAAATTCGAAACTGGATTTATTTCAGAGAGTCTTTGCAGCGCTTGTTTGCAGATATTTAGAAACGCTGTGGCAGACGCGTTTCAGCATTGGCTTTCTTCAGTGCCTCGTTTCTATTGCAGTTCTCACACCAAGGGCTTACATTTTTTAAAAGAATAGTTCCTTAGCCACTCCCACGGCGAGATCGTTATCAGGTGCGCTCCATGGGTTCTCGCGCTGACCTGGGTCCCGCTGCATTATGGTGAATGTAGTGCAATGTGGTAACCCATACAGTGAGGGGTATTACCAGACACCAAGTGGCATTTATCACAGCTTCTTTCATCTTCGGCTTCGGATACCAGGAGAACAGTTTTTGCTTGAAGCCAGTTTATTTTCCCCAGTAGCAAATCTACATCACTCTCTCCCCGTGTAAACACCGATGCACAGTGGCTTTGTTTCCGCTTGGGAGGGTGACACGCTAGTACCTTCCAAGTACGAGTCCAAAAAGTTGCTGGTTTGCTGTGTCACTCCAGACCGAGAGGGGGTGTCGGCGACCAAGACTCCAGCTTGCTTGGTCTAAATATAAACACCAGACGCTCACTTACATTAAAATGAGCTCGACACGCCAGGAAAATTCAAAACTGGATTTATTTCAGAGAGTCTTTGCAGCGCTTGTTTGCAGATATTTAGAAACGCTGTGGCAGACGCGTTTCAGCATTGGCTTTATTCAGTGCCTCGTTTCTATTGCAGTTCTCACACCAAGGGCTTACATTTTTTAAAAGAATAGTTCCTTAGCCACTCTCACGGCGAGATCGTTATCAGGTGCGCTGCATGGGTTCTCGCGCTGACCTGGGTCCCGTTGCATTATGGTGAACGTAGTGCAATGTGGTAACCCATACAGTGAGGGGTATTACCAGACACCAAGTGGCATTTATCACAGCTTCCTTCACCTTCGGCTTCGGATACCAGGAGAACAGTTTTGCTTGAAGCCAGTTTATTTTCCCCAGTAGCAAATCTACATCACTCTCTCCCCGTGTAAACACCGCTGCACAGTGGCTATGTTACAACTTGGGGGGGTGACACGCTAGTACCTTCCAAGTAAAAGTCCAAAAAGTTGCTGGTTTGCTGTGTCACTCCAGACCGAGAGGGGGTGTCGGCGACCAAGACTCCAGCTTGCTTGGTCTAAATATAAACACCAGACGCTCACTTACATTAAAATGAGCTCGACACGCCAGGAAAATTCAAAACTGGATTTATTTCAGAGAGTCTTTGCAGCGCTTGTTTGCAGATATTTAGAAACGCTGTGGCAGACGCGTTTCAGCATTGGCTTTCTTCAGTGCCTCGTTTCTATTGCAGTTCTCACACCAAGGGCTTAAATTTTTTAAAAGAATAGTTCCTTAGCCACTCCCACGGGGAAATCGTTATCAGGTGCGCTGCATGGGTTCTCGCACTGACCTGGGTCCCGTTGCATTATGGTGAACGTAGTGCAATGTGGTAACCCATACAGTGAGGGGTATTACCAGACACCAAGTGGCATTTATCACAGCTTCCTTCACCTTCGGCTTCGGATACCAGGAGAACAGTTTTTGCTTGAAGCCAGTTTATTTTCCCCAGTAGCAAATCTACATCACTCTCTCCCCGTGTAAACACCGATGCACAGTGGCTTTGTTTCCGCTTGGGGGGGTGACACGCTAGTACCTTCCAAGTACGAGTCCAAAAAGTTGCTGGTTTGCTGTGTCACTCCAGACCGAGAGGGGGTGTCGGCGACCAAGACTCCAGCTTGCTTGGTCTAAATATAAACACCAGACGCTCACTTACATTAAAATGAGCTCGACATGCCAGGAAAATTCAAAACTGGATTTATTTCAGAGAGTCTTTGCAGCGCTTGTTTGCAGATATTTAGAAACGCTGTGGCAGACGCGTTTCAGCATTGGCTTTCTTCAGTGCCTCGTTTCTATTGCAGTTCTCACACCAAGGGCTTAAATTTTTTAAAAGAATAGTTCCTTAGCCACTCCCATGGCGAGATCGTTATCAGGTGCGCTGCATGGGTTCTCGCGCTGACCTGGGTCCCGTTGCATTATGGTGAACGTAGTGCAATGTGGTAACCCATACAGTGAGGGGTATTACCAGACACCAAGTGGCATTTATCACAGCTTCCTTCACCTTCGGCTTCGGATACCAGGAGAACAGTTTTTGCTTGAAGCCAGTTTATTTTCCCCAGTAGCAAATCTACATCACTCTCTCCCCGTGTAAACACCGATGCACAGTGGCTTTGTTTCCGCTTGGGGGGGGGTGACACGCTAGTACCTTCCAAGTACGAGTCCAAAAAGTTGCTAGTTTGCTGTGTCACTCCAGACCGAGAGGGGGTGTCGGCGACCAAGACTCCAGCTTGCTTGGTCTAAATATAAACACCAGATCCTCACTTACATTAAAATGAGCTCGACACGCCGGGAAAATTCAAAACTGGATTTATTTCAGAGAGTCTTTGCAGCGCTTGTTTGCAGATATTTAGAAACGCTGTGGCAGACGCGTTTCAGCATTGGCTTTCTTCAGTGCCTCGTTTCTATTGCAGTTCTCACACCAAGGGCTTAAATTTTTTAAAAGAATAGTTCCTTAGCCACTCCCACGGCGAGATCGTTATCAGGTGCGCTGCATGGGTTCTCGCGCTGACCTGGGTCCAGTTGCATTATGGTGAACGTAGTGCAATGTGGTAACCCAGACAGTGAGGGGTATTACCAGACACCAAGTGGCATTTATCACAGCTTCCTTCGGATGTATGACGTTACAATGCATACTTTTACCACGCATACCTTTACAACGCGGTTTTTACCACGCATACTTTTACAACGCATAGCGCTTAGAGGTGCTGGATAGTGGTAAGTATAATTTTCTATTCCAACTCCAGTCCCCGTGAACACTAGGGAAGGTGTTGGATAGAAAATTAAACTTATTCCCTATCCTAGAGCGCCCCCCAGCGCAATGCGTTGTAATGGTTTGCTTTGTAATGCCAGCGTTGTAATGGTATTGCGTGGTAAAAAATGCGTGGTAAAGGTTGTATACCGCTTCCTTCACCTTCGGCTTCGGATACCAGGAGAACAGTTTTTGCTTGAAGCCAGTTTATTTTCTCCAGTAGCAAATCTACATCACTCTCTCCCCGTGTAAACACCGATGCACAGTGGCTTTGTATCCGCTTGGGGGGGTGACACGCTAGTACCTTCCAAGTACGAGTCCAAAAAGTTGCTGGTTTGCTGTGTCACTCCAGACCGTGAGGGGGTATCGGTGACCAAGACTCCAGCTTGCTTGGTCTAAATATAAACACCAGACGCTCACTTACATTAAAATGAGCTCGACACGCCAGGAAAATTCAAAACTGGATTTATTTCAGAGAGTCTTTGCAGCGCTTGTTTGCAGATATTTAGAAACGCTGTGGCAGACGCGTTTCAGCATTGGCTTTCTTCAGTGCCTCGTTTCTATTGCAGTTCTCACACCAAGGGCTTAAATTTTTTAAAAGAATAGTTCCTTAGCCACTCCCATGGCGAGATCGTTATCAGGTGCGCTGCATGGGTTCTCGCGCTGACCTGGGTCCCGTTGCATTATGGTGAACGTAGTGCAATGTGGTAACCCATACAGTGAGGGGTATTACCAGACACCAAGTGGCATTTATCACAGCTTCCTTCACCTTCGGCTTCGGATACCAGGAGAACAGTTTTTGCTTGAAGCCAGTTTATTTTCCCCAGTAGCAAATCTACATCACTCTCTCCCCGTGTAAACACCGATGCACAGTGGCTTTGTTTCCGCTTGGGGGGGGGGTGACACGCTAGTACCTTCCAAGTACGAGTCCAAAAAGTTGCTAGTTTGCTGTGTCACTCCAGACCGAGAGGGGGTGTCGGCGACCAAGACTCCAGCTTGCTTGGTCTAAATATAAACACCAGATCCTCACTTACATTAAAATGAGCTCGACACGCCGGGAAAATTCAAGACTGGATTTATTTCAGAGAGTCTTTGCAGCGCTTGTTTGCAGATATTTAGAAACGCTGTGGCAGACGCGTTTCAGCATTGGCTTTCTTCAGTGCCTCGTTTCTATTGCAGTTCTCACACCAAGGGCTTAAATTTTTTAAAAGAATAGTTCCTTAGCCACTCCCACGGCGAGATCGTTATCAGGTGCGCTGCATGGGTTCTCGCGCTGACCTGGGTCCAGTTGCATTATGGTGAACGTAGTGCAATGTGGTAACCCAGACAGTGAGGGGTATTACCAGACACCAAGTGGCATTTATCACAGCTTCCTTCGGATGTATGACGTTACAATGCATACTTTTACCACGCATACCTTTACAACGCGGTTTTTACCACGCATACTTTTACAACGCATAGCGCTTAGAGGTGCTGGATAGTGGTAAGTATAATTTTCTATTCCAACTCCAGTCCCCGTGGACACTAGGGAAGGTGTTGGATAGAAAATTAAACTTATTCCCTATCCTAGAGCGCCCCCCAGCGCAATGCGTTGTAATGGTTTGCTTTGTAATGCCAGCGTTGTAATGGTATTGCGTGGTAAAAAATGCGTGGTAAAGGTTGTATACCGCTTCCTTCACCTTCGGCTTCGGATACCAGGAGAACAGTTTTTGCTTGAAGCCAGTTTATTTTCTCCAGTAGCAAATCTACATCACTCTCTCCCCGTGTAAACACCGATGCACAGTGGCTTTGTATCCGCTTGGGGGGGTGACACGCTAGTACCTTCCAAGTACGAGTCCAAAAAGTTGCTGGTTTGCTGTGTCACTCCAGACCGTGAGGGGGTATCGGTGACCAAGACTCCAGCTTGCTTGGTCTAAATATAAACACCAGACGCTCACTTACATTAAAATGAGCTCGACACGCCAGGAAAATTCAAAACTGGATTTATTTCAGAGAGTCTTTGCAGCGCTTGTTTGCAGATATTTAGAAACGCTGTGGCAGACGCGTTTCAGCATTGGCTTTCTTCAGTGCCTCGTTTCTATTGCAGTTCTCACACCAAGGGCTTACATTTTTTAAAAGAATAGTTCCTTATCCACTCCCACGGCGAGATCGTTATCAGGTGCGCTGCATGGGTTCTCGCGCTGACCTGGGTCCCGTTGCATTATGGTGAACGTAGTGCAATGTGGTAACCCATACAGTGAGGGGTATTACCAGACACCAAGTGGCATTTATCACAGCTTCCTTCACCTTCGGCTTCGGATACCAGGAGAACAGTTTTTGCTTGAAGCCAGTTTATTTTCCCCAGTAGCAAATCTACATCACTCTCTCCCCGTGTAAACACCGATGCACAGTGGCTTTGTTTCCGCTTGGGGGGGTGACACGCTAGTACCTTTCAAGTACGAGTCCAAAAAGTTGCTGGTTTGCTGTGTCACTCCAGACCGAGAGGGGGTGTCGGCGACCAAGACTCCAGCTTGCTTGGTCTAAATATAAACACCAGATCCTCACTTACATTAAAATGAGCTCGACACGCCAGGAAAATACAAAACTGGATTTATTTCAGAGAGTCTTTGCAGCGCTTGTTTGCAGATATTTAGAAACGCTGTGGCAGACGCGTTTCAGCATTGGCTTTCTTCAGTGCCTCGTTTCTATTGCAGTTCTCACACCAAGGGCTTAAATTTTTTAAAAGAATAGTTCCTTAGCCACTCCCACGGCGAAGTCGTTATCAGGTGCGCTGCATGGGTTCTCGCGCTGACCTGGGTCCCGTTGCATGATGGTGAACGTAGTGCAATGTGGTAACCCATACAGTGAGGGGTATTACCAGACACCAAGTGGCATTTATCACAGCTTCCTTCACCTTCGGCTTCGGATACCAGGAGAACAGTTTTTGCTTGAAGCCAGTTTATTTTCTCCAGTAGCAAATCTACATCACTCTCTCCCCGTGTAAACACCGATGCACAGTGGCTTTGTTTCCGCTTGGGGGGGTGACACGCTAGTACCTTCCAAGTACGAGTCCAAAAAGTTGCTGGTTTGCTGTGTCACTCCAGACCGAGAGGGGGTGTCGGCGACCAAGACTCCAGCTTGCTTGGTCTAAATATAAACACCAGACGCTCACTTACATTAAAATGAGCTCGACACGCCAGGAAAATGCAAAACTGGATTTATTTCAGAGAGTCTTTGCAGCGCTTGTTTGCAGATATTTAGAAACGCTGTGGCAGACGCGTTTCAGCATTGGCTTTCTTCAGTGCCTCATTTCTATTGCAGTTCTCACACCAATGGCTTACATTTTTTAAAAGAATAGTTCCTTAGCCACTCCCACGGCGAGATCGTTATCAGGTGCGCTGCATGGGTTCTCGCGCTGACCTGGGTCCCGTTGCATTATGGTGAACGTAGTGCAATGTGGTAACCCATACAGTGAGGGGTATTACCAGACACCAAGTGGCATTTATCACAGCTTCCTTCACCTTCGGCTTCGGATACCAGGAGAACAGTTTTTGCTTGAAGCCAGTTTATTTTCCCCAGTAGCAAATCTACATCACTCTCTCCCCGTGTAAACACCGATGCACAGTGGCCTTGTTTCCGCTTGGGGGGGTGACACGCTAGTACCTTCCAAGTACGAGTCCAAAAAGTTGCTGGTTTGCTGTGTCACTCCAGACCGAGAGGGGGTGTCGGCGACCAAGACTCCAGCTTGGTTGGTCTAAATATAAACACCAGATCCTCACTTACATTAAAATGAGCTCGACACGCCGGGAAAATTCAAAACTGGATTTATTTCAGAGAGTCTTTGCAGCGCTTGTTTGCAGATATTTAGAAACGCTGTGGCAGACGCGTTTCAGCATTGGCTTTCTTCAGTGCCTCGTTTCTATTGCAGTTCTCACACCAAGGGCTTACATTTTTTAAAAGAATAGTTCCTTAGCCACTCCCACGGCGAGATCGTTATCAGGTGCGCTGCATGGGTTCTCGCGCTGACCTGGGTCCAGTTGCATTATGGTGAACGTAGTGCAATGTGGTAACCCAGACAGTGAGGGGTATTACCAGACACCAAGTGGCATTTATCACAGCTTCCTTCGGATGTATGACGTTACAATGCATACTTTTACCACGCATACCTTTACAACGCGGTTTTTACCACGCATACTTTTACAACGCATAGCGCTTAGAGGTGCTGGATAGTGGTAAGTATAATTTTCTATTCCAACTCCAGTCCCCGTGGACACTAGGGAAGGTGTTGGATAGAAAATTAAACTTATTCCCTATCCTAGAGCGCCCCCAGCGCAATGCGTTGTAATGGTTTGCTTTGTAATGCCAGCGTTGTAATGGTATTGCGTGGTAAAAAATGCGTGGTAAAGGTTGTATACCGCTTCCTTCACCTTCGGCTTCGGATACCAGGAGAACAGTTTTTGCTTGAAGCCAGTTTATTTTCTCCAGTAGCAAATCTACATCACTCTCTCCCCGTGTAAACACCGATGCACAGTAGCTTTGTATCCGCTTGGGGGGGTGACACGCTAGTACCTTCCAAGTACGAGTCCAAAAAGTTGCTGGTTTGCTGTGTCACTCCAGACCGTGAGGGGGTATCGGTGACCAAGACTCCAGCTTGCTTGGTCTAAATATAAACACCAGAGGCTCACTTACATTAAAATGAGCTCGACACGCCAGGAAAATTCAAAACTGGATTTATTTCAGAGAGTCTTTGCAGCGCTTGTTTGCAGATATTTAGAAACGCTGTGGCAGACGCGTTTCAGCATTGGCTTTCTTCAGTGCCTCGTTTCTATTGCAGTTCTCACACCAAGGGCTTACATTTTTTAAAAGAATAGTTCCTTATCCACTCCCACGGCGAGATCGTTATCAGGTGCGCTGCATGGGTTCTCGCGCTGACCTGGGTCCCGTTGCATTATGGTGAACGTAGTGCAATGTGGTAACCCATACAGTGAGGGGTATTACCAGACACCAAGTGGCATTTATCACAGCTTCCTTCACCTTCGGCTTCGGATACCAGGAGAACAGTTTTTGCTTGAAGCCAGTTTATTTTCCCCAGTAGCAAATCTACATCACTCTCTCCCCGTGTAAACACCGATGCACAGTGGCTTTGTTTCCGCTTGGGGGGGTGACACGCTAGTACCTTTCAAGTACGAGTCCAAAAAGTTGCTGGTTTGCTGTGTCACTCCAGACCGAGAGGGGGTGTCGGCGACCAAGACTCCAGCTTGCTTGGTCTAAATATAAACACCAGATCCTCACTTACATTAAAATGAGCTCGACACGCCAGGAAAATACAAAACTGGATTTATTTCAGAGAGTCTTTGCAGCGCTTGTTTGCAGATATTTAGAAACGCTGTGGCAGATGCGTTTCAGCATTGGCTTTCTTCAGTGCCTCGTTTCTATTGCAGTTCTCACACCAAGGGCTTAAATTTTTTAAAAGAATAGTTCCTTAGCCACTCCCACGGCGAAGTCGTTATCAGGTGCGCTGCATGGGTTCTCGCGCTGACCTGGGTCCCGTTGCATTATGGTGAACGTAGTGCAATGTGGTAACCCATACAGTGAGGGGTATTACCAGACAGCAAGTGGCATTTATCACAGCTTCCTTCACCTTCGGCTTCGGATACCAGGAGAACAGTTTTTGCTTGAAGCCAGTTTATTTTCTCCAGTAGCAAATCTACATCACTCTCTCCCCGTGTAAACACCGATGCACAGTGGCTTTGTTTCCGCTTGGGGGGGTGACACGCTAGTACCTTCCAAGTACGAGTCCAAAAAGTTGCTGGTTTGCTGTGTCACTCCAGACCGAGAGGGGGTGTCGGCGACCAAGACTCCAGCTTGCTTGGTCTAAATATAAACACCAGACGCTCACTTACATTAAAATGAGCTCGACACGCCAGGAAAATGCAAAACTGGATTTATTTCAGAGAGTCTTTGCAGCGCTTGTTTGCAGATATTTAGAAACGCTGTGGCAGACGCGTTTCAGCATTGGCTTTCTTCAGTGCCTCATTTCTATTGCAGTTCTCACACCAATGGCTTACATTTTTTAAAAGAATAGTTCCTTAGCCACTCCCACGGCGAGATCGTTATCAGGTGCGCTGCATGGGTTCTCGCGCTGACCTGGGTCCCGTTGCATTATGGTGAACGTAGTGCAATGTGGTAACCCATACAGTGAGGGGTATTACCAGACACCAAGTGGCATTTATCACAGCTTCCTTCACCTTCGGCTTCGGATACCAGGAGAACAGTTTTTGCTTGAAGCCAGTTTATTTTCCCCAGTAGCAAATCTACATCACTCTCTCCCCGTGTAAACACCGATGCACAGTGGCCTTGTTTCCGCTTGGGGGGGTGACACGCTAGTACCTTCCAAGTACGAGTCCAAAAAGTTGCTGGTTTGCTGTGTCACTCCAGACCGAGAGGGGGTGTCGGCGACCAAGACTCCAGCTTGGTTGGTCTAAATATAAACACCAGATGCTCACTTACATTAAAATGAGCTCGACACGCCAGGAAAATTCAAAACTGGATTTATTTCAGAGAGTCTTTGCAGCGCTTGTTTGCAGATATTTAGAAACGCTGTGGCAGACGCGTTTCAGCATTGGCTTTCTTCAGTGCCTCGTTTCTATTGCAGTTCTCACACTAAGGGCTTACATTTTTTAAAAGAATAGTTCCTTAGCCACTCCCACGGCGAGATCGTTATCAGGTGCGCTGCATGGGTTCTCGCGCTGACCTGGGTCCCGTTGCATTATGGTGTACGTAGTGCAATGTGGTAACCCATACAGTGAGGGGTATTACCAGACACCAAGTGGCATTTATCACAGCTTCCTTCACCTTCGGCTTCGGATACCAGGAGAACAGTTTTTGCTTGAAGCCAGTTTATTTTCCCCATTTGCAAATCTACATCACTCTCTCCCCGTGTAAACACCGATGCACAGTGGCTTTGTTTCCGCTTGGGGGGGTGACACGCTAGTACCTTCCAAGTACGAGTCCAAAAAGTTGCTGGTTTGCTGTGTCACTCCAGACCGAGAGGGGGTGTCGGCGACCAAGACTCCAGCTTGCTTGGTCTAAATATAAACACCAGATGCTCACTTACATTAAAATGAGCTCGACACGCCAGGAAAATTCAAAACTGGATTTATTTCAGAGAGTCTTTGCAGCGCTTGTTTGCAGATATTTAGAAACGCTGTGGCAGACGTGTTTCAGCATTGGCTTTCTTCAGTGCCTCGTTTCTATTGCAGTTCTCACACCAAGGGCTTACATTTTTTAAAAGAATAGTTCCTTAGCCACTCCCACGGCGAGACCGTTATCAGGTGCGCTGCATGGGTTCTCGCGCTGACCTGGGTACCGTTGCATTATGGTGAACGTAGTGCAATGTGGTAACCCATACAGTGAGGGGTATTACCAGACACCAAGTGGCATTTATCACAGCTTCCTTCACCTTCGGCTTCGGATACCAGGAGAACAGTTTTTGCTTGAAGCCAGTTTATTTTCCCCAGTAGCAAATCTACATCACTCTCTCCCCGTGTAAACACCGATGCACAGTGGCTTTGTTTCCGCTTGGGGGGGTGACACGCTAGTACCTTCCAAGTACGAGTCCAAAAAGTTGCTGGTTTGCTGTGTCACTCCAGACCGAGAGGGGGTGTCGGCGACCAAGACTCCAGCTTGCTTGGTCTAAATATAAACACCAGACGCTCACTTACATTAAAATGAGCTCGACACGCCAGGAAAATTCAAAACTGGATTTATTTCAGAGAGTCTTTGCAGCGCTTGTTTGCAGATATTTAGAAACGCTGTGGCAGACGCGTTTCAGCATTGGCTTTCTTCAGTGCCTCGTTTCTATTGCAGTTCTCACACCAAGGGCTTACATTTTTTAAAAGAATAGTTCCTTAGCCACTCCCACGGCGAGATCGTTATCAGGTGCGCTGCATGGGTTCTCGCGCTGACCTGGGTCCCGTTGCATTATGGTGAACGTAGTGCAATGTGGTAACCCATACAGTGAGGGGTATTACCAGACACCAAGTGGCATTTATCACAGCTTCCTTCACCTTCCGCTTCGGATACCAGGAGAACAGTTTTTGCTTGAAGCCAGTTTATTTTCCCCAGTAGCAAATCTACATCACTCTCTCCCCGTGTAAACACCGATGCACAGTGGCTTTGTTTCCGCTTGGGGGGGGTGACACGCTAGTACCACTATATATATATCACCAAAACACCTCAGTTTAGGGAGCCCCCGACCCAGCAGGGCGGCCTCTTCAAACCCGGCTCGGAAATTCACGGGGAATTCCACAACGTGAAGCATCAAACAAAAGTCCCATTTCAGTTGTCAGAGAGCATTTAATTGAGCATAAGGCATATCAATCCTGTAGTCCCAACTACTTTCGGCACAATTAGCCTTGATCACGGGCAGGAGATAACAGCCATAGAGCCTGGGCCTACAGTTTTATAACGTTTTTTGCTTTTTAAGTTTTTAAGCATAGGATTAGCACAGTGCTATCCACGCCGAGATATAAATGGACAAACTCTTTTGCCATTTGTACAGTAAAGTCTTTAAGCATAGAATTAGCACAGTGCTATCCACGCCGAGCTGTAAAAATGTCTGGACAAAGCTAAACCTCTCTGAAGAGCTGTAATGACAGCGAAACACATGTCAGGGGTTGCTTTTATTCATTTCAGGTTGGCTTGGATGGTATTTTACCAATCTAAAGCTGTAATATTGTGCCTGGAGTGGTGTTTTTTGTCATTTTTTACGGCTCTGCGTGGATAGCACTGTGCTAATTCTTTGCTTAAAGACTTTGCTGTACAAATGGCATAAGACTTTGTCCATTTCTATCTCGGCGCGGATAGCACCTCCCACGCACAGCGGTTTGGCGAGGAAAGAGACACGGACCTCGCAGTTTTTTTCTGGGCAATAAATCTTCTTTTATTCAAAGACCCGAACACACAACGCGTTTCAAGCCCAAAAGCCCTTGTTCACGTGCAAAATAGTGCAAACGCCATCTACCATTTAAAGTTAAAAGTAACCATTGCTTGATATCATAGGTCACATGATAATATGCATAGACAAAAGACTAGATGTTTGGTGTTTGTTACTCTGTAAGTAACAAAACGCAATCTATGGGCAAAGTTAGCTAATTATTGCACATTTTCATATTATATACATGTAAATATAAATATAAAACATGTTATGTACATAAACGCTATTTTCTAAATTTTAAATTTTTAAACCATTTCATGTTGGATAAATCCAACCTCTGCCTATAATCTGTAGTCTTATGTATACAAATAAATATATATATATATATATATATATATATATATATATATATATATATATATGTATATATATATATATATATATATATATATATATACATATATATATATATATATATATATATATATATATATATATATGTATATATATATATATATATATATATATATATCAAGGTCGATGGAAAAATAAATGGGTATATAAGTGTCTAAATGGTTAATTGTTTTTGTAAAATTGATGGTATAACTGACTGATTAAGTATATCTTAGTGAATACATGGGTTAGTGAGTAATGTTTAAATATGTAAATATCTGTATCAGTCTCTCACTTTGTGTATGAGTGGCTGCATGGGTTGGTGAGTAGCTACATGAGTGTCTATAAGGGTTATTAGTTGGTTTTTTGAGTGTCAGTATGAGTGTCTGAGTGTCTGTATTGTTCGGTGAGGGGTATTACTTAGTGCATAGATGCATGAATGAGTGACTCACTGTTTGTATGTGTTGAAGACAGCATGTGTGCAGGACTGTATGGGTGGATGAGTGTGTGAATAGGCGTGTTAGTGAGTGAATGACTGTCTCAATAATGTCTTTATGAGTAACTACATATGTTTTAAAGTAGTATATGTGAGTATTGTGTATGTGAGAGTGAGAGATTGGAAGAGTTTGTGTATAAATAAGTATGTGTTTCTATTAGTGAATGTTTAAGAGAGTAAGTATGTGTAAGTTTCTGTAATAGTAAGTGATGTGGTGTGTGTGTATAACTGTATATGCAAGTAAATGGATGTTTGATACTTTGTTTCCATGAGAGACTATGTGTGTGAGTAACTATATGGATGAGTGTCGGTGTGTAACAGGATGTATAAGTGAAAGAGTACATATGATGAGTGAGTACATGTATGAGTGACTGTATAGAACTGTTGGTGAATGAGTGGATGTGTGTGTAGATCTTGGAATTACTGAATAGGTGTGTTGTAAGTGGTATTGGTATGTCCATTGTTTTGAAAATGTTAGTTTCTCTTTTTGAGTGTGTGTATCAAAGGTTATATTAGAGTGAGAGGAGGTCTGCCACTCTATCACATGGATTATCTCATCAGTGATGTCATCAATGATGTCATTTGAGATGTCATCAGTGATGTCATGAGTGATGTCACTGACCATGTCATGAGTGATGTAATAAGTGATGTCATCAGCAGTGCATTGCGGGAGCGCGAGTTCTAGTTAGGTGAACTAACTATAACTCTGGAATTTCTATGGTTTTGTACAAGTGAAATGTCCAACTAACTATAACGCCACTGAAACCTATGTTTTTTTCAGTGAATTTCTAAGGTTTTTTAAATGCTAATTTCTAACTATAAAGTGCCTGAAACCTATGGTTTTTTCAGTGAATTTCTAAGGTTTTTTAAATGGTAATTTCTAACAATAACATGCCTGAAACCCATGGTTTTTTAAGTGAATTTTAAAGGTTTTTTAAATGCTAGTTTCTAAATATGCCTACAGAGGTACAACATGTGAAGAAAGCAGATAAAACGTACAGAAAGAAAAAAAGAAAAGCAGAAAGAAGAAACAGAAGTCCACAAAGTGCAGGAAGAAGAAGAGATGTACAGAAAGAACCAACAGAGGAGCAGAAAGTCCTCCTGAAACCACAACTTTTTCTGACGGGTACAGATGGTAACTGAATCTGACTGACCAGGCTTAGAGCCAGTGCTATGCTAAAAGACACTTAGAATACAGTGAAAACACCTACATACACTAGGGAACACTATACGTTGGGGTACCCCTGTGATTAGCATGACCTCCTCTGTAAGATCCTAGTACATAATAGGGCAGGGGGATTAAAACTACCTCTTAAAACGCGCCACGGGGCACGTTTGCACACTGGTGAAGGGAGGGACACTCCCTGTGGCCATTTTAATTTGGGGGATAAAGTCCCCTTGAATACTGAGTGTCCCTTGGGTCCAACTAGCCCACCAGGTATCTCCAGTAAGCACCACAGAGCTGCGTTGCAGAGAGGTGTAAAATGAGGAACAGCCTGGACCACCTCACTGCAAAGCAGTGCAGTGGTGCTTACAGGAAGCACCTGGTGGGCTAGTTAGCCCCCAGGGACCCTCAGGATTGAAGGGGAAATATTTCCCAAACTTAAAACGCGCCACAGGACATGTTTGCACAGGTCACCTCAGGCCCCGTTCCCTCCCTTCCCCACTATGTAAACACACCCTGTGGCTGTTTTAAGTTGGGAGATTAAGTCCCCTTGAATCCCGAGGGTCCTTAGGGTCAAACTAACCCACTAGGTACCAGCAGTAAGCACCACAGAGCTGCATTGCAGAGAGGTGTAAAAAGGGGCACGGCCTGGAGCACCTCTCTGCAACGCAGCGCAGTG
This sequence comes from Lissotriton helveticus, assembly GCF_964261635.1. NCBI lineage: Eukaryota > Metazoa > Chordata > Amphibia > Caudata > Salamandridae > Lissotriton > Lissotriton helveticus. Next base: position 812,342,224 of record NC_136070.1, read on the forward strand.
GTGCCTACTGGAAGCACCTGCTGGGCTAGTTGGCCCACATGGGCCCTCAGGATTGAAGAGGAATTATTTCCCCAACTTAAAACATGCCACAGGGCGTGTTTGCACACGTCACCTCACCACTGTGTAAACACACCCTGTGGCCGTTTTAAGTTGGGAGATTAAGTTCCCTTGAATCCTGAGGGTTCCTAGGGTCCAACGAGCCCACTAGGTACCTCCAGTAAGAGCCACAGAGCTGCGTTGCAGAGAGGTGTAAAAAGAGGCGTGGCCTCTGACCACCTCTATGCAACACAGTTCCCTGGCACATACTGGAGGTACCTGGTGGGCTAGTTAGCCCCCAGGGACCCTCAGTATTGAAGGAGAATTAATTCTCCATCTTACAACTCGCCAGGGGACGTGTTTGCACAATGGTGAAGGTAGGGGGCTGGGACTGAGGTGATGTCTGCAAACACGCCCTGTGGCAAGTTTTAAGTTGGGGAATTAATTCCTCTTCAATCCTGAGGGTCCCTGGGGGCCAACTAGCCCAGCAGGTACCTCCAGTATGTGCCAGGGAGCTGCATTGCAGAGAGGTGTTCAGAGGCCATGCCCCTTTTTACAACACTCTGCAACGCAGCTCTGTGGCTCTTACTGGAGGTACCTGGTGGGCTAGTTGGCCCCCAGGGGACCTCAGGATTGACAAGGAATTAATTCCCCAACTTAAAACGCTCCACAGGGCGCGTTTGCACACATGTCATCTCAGGCCCTGCCCCCTCCCTTCTCCACTGTGCAAACGTGCCCCGTGGCACGTTTTAACTCGGGGGATTAACTCCCCTTGAATCCTGAGCGTTCCCGGGGTGCAACTAGCCCACCAAGTACCTCCATTAAGCGCGACAGAGCTGCATTGCAGAGAGGTGTAAAAAGGGGCGTGGCCTCTGAACACCTCTCTGCAACGCTGCTCCCTGGCGCATACTGGAGGTTACTGGTGAGATAGTTGGCCCCCAGGGATCCCCAGTATTCAAGGGGAATTAGTTCAGCATCTGCGCATATGCCAGGGGGCGCCTTTACAGATTGCTGCAGGGAGGGGGCCGGGCCTCCGGCGCAATGCAAAAAAAATGTAAGAAGGAGGGCTGTGTGGCCCCCTTCTTTTCCTATTTTATTGGGCCCTGGGGACCCCATCCCTCAGGGCTTGACCCCTATTTATTTTTTTATTTTAAAATTGGAAAGGGGCCGCGTGGCCCCCCTTCCGAGGCCATAATCAGCCCCAGGGACCCCATCCCCCGGGGCATGGCCACTTATTTATTTATTTATTTATTTGGAGGGGGGCTGCGTTGCCCCCGCCTCAGGCCATTTATGGCCCCGGGGACCCCATCCCCCGGGGGCGGCCTTTGTTTTATTATTTCTTTCTTTCTTTATTTTAAGGAGGGGGCCGCGTGGCCCCCCTCCTGGGCCACTTCTAGCCCCAGGGACCCCATCCCCCAGGGCTGGCACTCTCCGTTGTGGACCGTGGAGGGGTCCCCAATCCCCCCACCGTCCCAGCTGGCTCCCTGCGTCCTGCGGGAGACGGCATTGCTTTTCCACATGGTGAGCTGCTAAGATGCAGCTCCACATGTGGAAAAGCAATTGTCTTTGGTTTTTCGAAGAGAGAGCAGGTTTCCTGCTCTCTCTTCCAAAAACCAAAGCAGAGTTTGCTATGACAGAGCAGGAGCCGCGAGGCTCCAGCCCTGCCAAAGCAAACAGCAGTGTAATGCAGTAGCCTGCCCTGGGGGGTGGCGGTCCCCAGGGCCTTGGAAGGCACCAGGAGGGGGGCTGCGCGGCCCCCCTCCCATCAGTGACAATACCCCGGGTTGGTAGTCCCTGGGGCTCGGGGTTCCATAACGGACCCCCAAATTAGATTATTAGTGCCCCGGGAAGGTGGCAGTCCCCGGGGCGTGTTGGGGGCTCAAGCTACCCCACCAGAATATTTATTTTAAAAAAAGCCCAGGGGTGTGGCGGTCCCCAGGGCAGCGGGGGCCATGTGCCCCCTGCTACGTAATTAATAAATGAAAGCCCTGGGAGGTGGCAGTCCCCGGTGCTTGGGGGGGCTTGGCTGGCCCCATGTTAAAAATCAAAGCCCGTGGGTGGCTGTCCCCCGGGCTGCAGGGGCTCCGTCTGTCCCTGCAAATCTTTGAGCAAAACCCCGGGGGTGGCGGTCCCCGGGCAGTGTGGGGGGATTGGGGCCCCCCACACTTTTATTCTGTCCCCGGGACCTGGCCTACCCAGGGGCTTTATTTAATTGAAGCGCAGAAGTCTTTGTTTCATTTATTTTTATTTTCGCGGCCGGATCCTCGGATCCAGCGCGCATCCCTCTAATTATTTTTAAAAAAATGCTTTTATTGGCCCTGGGGGTCCTTATGGGACCCCCTGAGTAGGCCGAGGGGGTCTGGGTGTTTCTACCCTGCCCCCTTTTTGTGTTTTGCACGTTTGTTTTTCTCTTCTGGCAACACTTGTTTGGAGTGTTGACAGATCATTAGCATGAAGCTCGTGATCGGGATGGTGCGCGGATCCTGAGCGCCTCTAGATATCTATATATTTTGATTTTCTCAGCAACTATTGAATGCATTTACACCATTTAACAAAAAGGGCTCTTTCTGAACCAACGGCTACCTTTTTGCCAAATTTGGTGTAATTCTGTTCAGCATTTCGGGCTATAGCCGTGTCTAAAGTTTCCTTTGGAAAATTGCATGGAGGAAACACGTTTTGGGACCCCCTTTTTTCTTGGCCCAGCTTGTCAAAATCACCCCAAAACGATCAAGATAGGAGCGGATGGGAGCGGGTTATAAGTTTTGAAAATTTCGCGAAGATTCGTCAATCGGCGCCAAAGTTATTGGGAATAGAATGTTGCAATTTTTCTATGGATAATAGGTCCTAACTATAACTACCTACTGCCAACCCCAGTAGGTAATATATATATACACTCTGTTTTAAACTGTATAGGAGCAGTTTGAGGTAAAGTGAGGTTAGAGGTGATTTTACGGTTTAGGGTGTAGGTAGAGGCAAAGGTTTAAGGGTGATTCTAGTGTTAAGGGGTGGGTAGAGATAAAGGAATATAAGGATGCTTTGAATGTTTATGGGTGAATAGAAGTAAAGGAAAGTAGGGGGGATTATAGGATGTAGGGGTGGGTAGAGATAAAAGGGGTAAGGGTGACTTTGGGGCTTAGGGCTCAGTATAGATAAATGGAGGTAAGGGACATTTTCGTGTTTTGGGGTGGGTAGAGCTAAAGAGAGGTAAGGTTGATTTCAGGGTTTGGGGGTGGATAGAGGTAAGAAGAGATAAGGGTGATTTTACTGTCAAAGACTGATTAGAAGTTAAGGGTATTAAGGGTAATTTTAACAGTTTTGGGATGGGTAGAAGTAAAGGGAGGTAGGGTGATTTTAGCGTTTAGGGGTGGGTAGAGGTAAAGGGAGGTAAGAGTGATTTCAGGACATAGGGTTTGGTTATATTTATAAGTAGATAGAGGTAAAGGGAGGTATGGATGGCTTAAAGTAAAACAGGGGATTTTGCAGGGTTAACCCATAAAAACGAACAAAATGGGGTCACCCCAGTTTAAAAAATATAGATAAAGGGGGCCCCAGAACACAATTTTACTATACAATTCCCATAGGGATTTTGTCATTACTGTTGTGGTGACTTGCATCTTCACAAAGTGTTGATAAACTGTTTCCACTTCAGACACAAGAAATTAGCTTTCACATTTTTGTGGATTATTAGGTTTTCAAGGAAAATTTGATTTCAGCGCAATTAGGTGTGGTACTTTTATTAGGGAATATTTTAGCTTCACATGTTGTTTCTTTAGCACTATGTATTTATGTCTTGCATAATTGTATTTGCTAAATTATTTTGTGTGTGTTATTTTAACTTATTGCCTAAGGTCATAGCCTTTAATTTTCCTTCAAATTAAGCAATGGTGCACTTGTCACAGACAATATTACACCAACCTTAAATCACCATTTGCGGGGACAAACTGGTATAAAATGTATTTGAACTGGTCATTCACTGCACGTTTCGTTTTCACTTTGGTTGTCAGTGCAATAAACCTCACTGCAAAATTGCCCAGCATTCTAATGTAAAGCACTTATGGGGGGTCGATTTCGAGAGGCCAGAATACTTGCTAGGGGCATCTACGACGACTCTCCGGTATGGGTAGAGCTTATGGACCAGAATGGAGGTAGGATGGGCAGATGGTACCTGAACCCATAGTATCTTCAGAAAAGACAAATTAAATAGACTCCGAAGAAACCACAGAGGAATTCCTTGCAGTCAATGTAGGGACTGTGGACTAGGGGAGTACGGTCTCGGGGGCATACAAGACAGTGGTGAGGGGACAAGTAATATTACTGTTAGTGGGGGAAAAAACGGAGAGGTATAAGTTGGAAAAGCTAGAAGCAGACATACTTGACCTGGAATCGGCACCAGACTGCTCCTTAGGGCCCAATGATCAGCATCAGTTAAAACTCAAACAGCAGGAATACTGTGAGGTAGCTAAGAATAACACAAGAACAGCCTAGATCGCCATACAACACAGTGTTTATGAGGTTAGGAACAATTCAGGGAAACTGTTGGCTTGGCTGGGGCACAGAGATCATGAGAGGAGCTGGGTAATTGAGGTGGTGTGGAAGGCAGGAGAGTCACAAAAAGTATTGAGATGGGGAGGCTTTTTCTTGCTATTATAAAGACCACTATACCTCCACAAAGGTCAGAACTTGGGGTGATTTTAGAGAATTCCTGGGAGACTAACACCTCCTGGTGCCCTTGCAGCAGCACAGGGCAATACTGGGTGTTGAGTTAACCTCACGAGAAATAGAAAAGGTGATTAGGGATCTTGAAGAGAGTGAAGCTATGGGCCTAAAAGGCCTGCTGGTGGAGCTGTACAAAGGGATGGCAAGTAATCTGGTCACCTACTTACTGCAAATGTTCAGGGAGGCAAAACAGGAGGGACAACTCAGATGAACCAATGCCTGGCAACACTAGTTAAGATTCTTAAAGAAGGTAAACCTTCAAATCTCTGCAACTCCTGCTGTCCGCTATCACTAAGCCAAGGTACTTGCAAAATTAATGGTGAATAGGATGCAGTGGGTGGTGTGGGAACTTGTCCGCCCTGACCAATCAGGCTTCATACCCAGCAGGGGGACCAGGCTTAAACTGCGCAGGCTATGGGGTGCATGATCTATAATGAACGAGTAGCTGAGACAGATATTGTGCTGTCCCTGGATACCAAAATGGAATTTGATTCCCTGTAAAATACCTCTGTTCATTCAGCGTCTTGTTTCTTGAAACATATTTAATAAAGTCAATGAATAAAATATCTCTTCATGCTTCCTTTCTTCTGTGTCTATGATACTTCTATATCTTTCTGTAATTTACTGGAAATATTCAGTCATATTCCAATGACATTCTTTACAAACAATTAGAGTCCCACTCTGTTGCTTGTGACTCCTTCCTATGGCAGCCTGAGAGAGTAGAGCTTGTAGGAGGATAATACATCGTCCACCCTATTAAGAGTAAAACCTGGCTGTAAGGGACAGGTAAAAAATATTGACCCTGGAAGAAAACTCCCAACATGTGGTTCATTAGTTTTATGTTTTGCACAAACAAACTCCCGCTTTTTGCGTTCGATTTTGAGGGGAAAAAAAAATTCAAATTTGCCAGACGGTGTTGTCCATCAAACATTTCCTGATTAGACAGGAACCTCCATAACAAGCAGCTTTTGTCAATGTTGAGAGTTGTCCACATGGCCGGCAGACAACTCTAAATTTGGCAGATGTAGGTCTCGTTCCCTCAGGATGGTGGAGGTATTGTCCTTCACCATCCTGACAGGGTTAACTATGTCCCCAAATCTCCAAATCAGGTCCATAGTTTTGCTTTATGCCACAAAGTTGTAATGAAACTTCTCAAATATACTGTGTTGGTGACTTCATAAAGGCCCCTATTCAATTGTTTCTATTTTAATTTGATCACCCTAAATATCAGATGGTACTATGTCACTTTGATACAATATTTCCAGTTCTGGTGTTTTAATCCAATTTATTTAATTGAACTAAAACCAAATGCAGAAAAATATTTGTTCTGATAACATGAAGCCTTTTGGTAATACTTTATTTGGACCTTGTACATTTCCTTTTCTTTGTGAATAAAAGTGAGTACATAGCTGTAGAAAAGTAAGCAGCTTCATCTAGTCTTGCAAAGGGTCTAATCATATTTTTCCTTTGCCGACCTCTGCAGGTAAACTTAAAGGAGTAGGAACATGTGTGGCGTACGAGACAGCTCCAAAAATGTCCTCCCAAGTCACTGTGTCTTGGCTCATGATGCAATGGTGTGGCATTCTGTGAAACGTATGTCAAAATGCCATGGAGACATTCAAACATCTAGGGCCAGATGTAGGTAATCCCAGATTACCGATTCGGTATTTAAGAACTGGCAATCGGGATGTAGGTAATTTTACCGATTTAATTACCGAATCAGTATGATTCGGTAATTACCGAATCGGTATTTACCGATTCGGTAATTGCCATTCTTTCCTATGGGCCTGGAGGCCCATAGGAATGAATGTCAATTACCGAATCGGTAAATACCGATTCGGTAATTGGGGGAAACATTGAAGGGTGGCAGGGTGTCACTTTGACACCCTGTTGCACCCCTCAATTGTGCATTTAAACAGTGCATGTATGTCTGCAACATGGCACTGTTTAAAAAGCAAAAGAAATGCTTTTTAAAGGGTTTTCATTATTTACCACCAACTTCTAGTTGGTGGTAAATAACGAATTCTTAAATCCCTGTAGCACTGATTACAGTGCTACCTACATGTCAAAATACAGATTCTGTAATTTTACCGATTCGGTATTTTACCAATTCGGTAAAGTTACCGAATCTGTATTTTAACATGCCCCTACATCCCAAACTCCAAATACCGGTCGGTAACGGCCGAAATCGGCCGTTACCAACCGGTATTTGCCTTCCTACATCTGGCCCCTAGTTCCTTTAGATCTATAAGGGTGGGAGTAACTTGTGTAATTTGCTGTAGCATAATTACACAGAATAACAACAAAAGTACGTGGAATTATGTAAGAAGCAGAAACCCGCTTTAAGAGCTATTGTCATTGCCAGCAACCACTAACCGGTGCTAAGTTCGCTGTTCTGGTGCTCCTGCCGTAGGGTTTGTGCTCCAAAGTACCATTAATTATGCAAGCAGGCATAATCGCGTAATTTATGTAATTTTGCATTGCAAAAGAAATGAAGAATTACTGAAATTACTCAGAATATTACTCTGGTATAATTAAAATTTCACCCAGGCCTACCTATAAATTAGTGCTTGCATCTAAGCCAGTTCTAGCACTAAGGTCCTTATGTCGCAAAATCACACAGTTTATGACCACTTTTACTAGTTTAAAATTCTTTTGACTAATAAAAGAAATGTTATGATTATTTCTAAATTGCAAATACGAAGGATCAGTAAAAGGGTTTCCCATCCCTCCCCTTTCCAATTCGGAAAGAATGTATTTATATTTTACAATTGCTGAAACAAATCACTGATGAGCTAGTGACCCCTGAGTTAAGTTGATAAGTAATTTGCAACGGAGAAGGATTTACCTTAAGAGCTTTTCCCTTTGAGAATCATGTTGGCAACCTCTGATGGGAGATGTTGCCCTAAATTAAAACCTTTTTTTACATAAGCACCACTGGTTCAATTAATGCACATGGACTGTTTTAAAAAGATGAGTTTTCCATTGTGGAATGCAGTCATATGGATGGTGTGCTGTCCCTTGCAGGCCACAATCCCTGTGATTACATCCAATCACAGAGAGCTGCAAATTGGCACCTGGCTAATGAATATCAATTAGGCACGTCATTCTGGAATCCCCTGCAATAAATACAGTCGGTTTGTTAAACACCATACAATTTACAAAAAGTATGTGTGCAGTTTGCGATCACCTATTGAGAATGACATATTAATCCACCAGGACCTTAATTTTCATAAGGAGGTGAATGGCAATTATATTCACTCTTAGTTTGCAGGTCTACCTGGTGGTAAGTACCGGTTGAAATCTGCATAAGGCATAATAACACAAATGTTAAGGTGCTTAGCCAAGCTGTCACTTTGGAAGGTCCCATTCTTTAAGCGGGAGGACAGACCTCCCAATCTTGGGGGCTCCCCTGTCACACACACCTTGCTAAGGGTTTGGGATGGGGTCGCTCTTAAAAAAGGGTTGTCCTCATTCCCTTCGCCAATGACTCCTATCTTCTGTAACAAGGACTTTCCCCCGGGAGCTGACGAAAGGGCATTTCCGAGGTGGGGGGGAGACAGACTGCAAGGCAACAGGGCACTTCTTCAATTTGGAGGGGATTCTTTCTTTTGAAGACATGCACACAGAATATGGTCTTCCAGAGACCGAACGGTTCCACCATCTGCAACTACGGCATTGGTTACTTCAGGCAGAGGTGCTACCTAAGGTCTCTAGGAAATTTACGAAATTCGAGAATGGCTTTACAGGAAGACCACGGATAAGAAAATGATCTCTGAGCTATATGAGGCGTTATGCCCTCACGTCCCACGTACCCACGGCTGGACAGAGGAGATGGGCGAGGGAGTTGGGGAGGGACCTCACGGCAAAATAATGGACGGATATTTATTACCATCCTACCCATACTGCACATAATACCGCTAGTGGAGAGATAGCAGTTAAGGTGGCTATGTACTGATACTTGACGCCAGTCCGTCTACATAGGGGGAACCCTGAACGTAGCCCAACTTGCTGGTGCGGGTCCGGGACGGAAGGCATGCTAGTTCACTTATTGTGGGAATGTGCAGAATTGGGGAACTATTGGTTGGCGATCCTGGATGATGTGGACCGCCAATTCGACACGCAAATCCTGAGATTTCCGGCTTACGTGGTCTTGGGCCTGCCTAACCCACTGACATATCCACTACGGTCCCGCAAAGGGAAACAAATGGGTCTGGCATTGGGTGCGGCTCTCCAAAATACCTTATTGCACTAGGGAACGAGGGTGAAACCAACATACTTAGGGTGGCTACACAGACTATGGTACATTCTAGGGATGGAGCACATACAGGCCTCACTCACCAATGCTATGGTGAGCTTTAATGAAATCTGGGAGCCGCTACTCTCTCTCTTGTCCACTGAGATGAACAAAATCACATGCCCCAGGTATCTGCGTCTTCTGCCCCTCACAGGCTAGGCACCCCCAGTCTAACATAGCCGCAATTCAGCTCTGCTTGCATCATGGTTAGTAGAGAGTTCAGTCGTCCCAAGCACATCTGTTTGAGGGAGGGAAGGGGGAGGGGGGTTTGTTTCTTCTTTATTCTGTTTAATGGCAGTGCTACTTACGAGTTGGAGCATGTTTCCAGATAGCATAGAGACATTTCGGACATGTTAGTAAGCCAAGTCGGCACACTGCTGGGGGTTCCTAGTTATGGCATGTTAAGAAAGGTCATGGATTGTAACAGGTTCCGAAGGGCGAATAGCAGGGTGCAATTTTCTGGAATTGTATGTAACTTTATGGTTGATTGCCAATAAAAACAAAGTTAAACCTAAAGCATAAGTCTGAAAGTTAAGGAGAACCTTCCGGGGCTTAGCCCTATTCCGTTTTTCTAAATGGACCTCTATGTAACCCTCGGATATCTTTTCCTATATCCTCCTCACTATCCTCAATCTGGACCCCTGCTTTTATAAGAGAAACAACAAATGTATTTAGGTCATCACCTTTCCTTCCCCTTCGGAACATTAAAAATCCTAAAGGTAATTTTTCTTGAGTTACTTTCCAACTGCTCCAATTGCTACTGTATCTCTCACTTGTCATGTCTTAGTGCATGCATTTCCACCTTACTATTGCTCAAGTCTTCTTTGAGCTCCCCAACATATTCTCCAGGGTCTGCATTCCTATGTACAGAAAATCTTTTTTTTTTCTCAAGGGCCTCACAGAATCTCCGTATTTCACTCTGGTTTGCTTCTGAAACCACAAAGCCTTTCCTGGTATCCACAGTAAGTGAAGAAACATGCCTTCTAAAGAGCTATCTGAAACATCTGGAATTATGCCATTTTATCCTGTTACCTATGGGGCCATATCTGATGGAGCTCTGTCCTGGATATAATCACAAACTGGGGATCTAACTCTTTCTCCTGTAGGGGATGTGTCTTGCCTAGCACTATTTAAGGAAACATATTTATTAATCCACACGCCAAGCTTGGACGTGTTCCCCTCTGCTGACATCAGTGGAAAGCCTGCCTGTCCCCCCCCGTCTGCTCTACTACACCTGTAGTTTGTTTTAAGGTCACAAAGGGGGTAGGCCTTAAAAAAGGACCTTAACGTGGGTTTAATTATTGTTCTAAGACCTCAGGCTTCTTCTTAACTCTCCCAATCCTCTGCAAATCCCTTGAAATCTGGTCACTAGATCTGCACAACTTGGGCTGGGGGAACTTGTTGCCCACAGTAATTCTAGGTGCAAGTGGGAAGGGAATGCCCAAAGAGAATTTATGGGAGTACTTTTTCATGCTTCCTGTTGGTTTAATGTGCCTTGCTTTACAGACGGCTTGCCAAAATCCTGTTGCTCCCTGCCCATACTAAACCCCTGCCTGCTACTTGTTTGGCTTCTCCTGAGGTGTCTACATTGCTAGTACTGCTGCCTCTGATTTCCTGTTGCCAGTTAGTTGCTTCTTCCCTTTCGTCCTCGGTGAGCACCGTGGTTCCTGGGTGGACTGACTGCACTGCGCTAACTGCTGGGGCCGTGCAAGGCCTGACGCTGCTCCCATTCACCCGGAGGAGATCTTGTGCTGCTGCCCTGCGGCTCTTCGTTAGCTCCAGGGTGGCTTTGGACCCGCGTGTGCTGGTGCTGATTTGACAAATCCACAGCTCCTCCGTGTCCTCAACCAGAGCGGTAAGGCACATTCCACTTTTCTTCATTCAGCACAAGGTGGTTTAAAACTTAACTGGTGGCGGGTGCCTGACAGAACTCCAGCGGCCTACCGATATCTTGGCCACCATGTTCTCCCAAAGTACACGCCGGAACTCTATTATTATTGTGTCCAAAAAAAATTGCACTTTTCTGGCTTCATCCCACTGCATTCCTACCCTGTATCACTATGTAAATGGACAATGTTGCACCTTGCCAATCAACACTCTTGTCTGCTCCCCGGCTCAACGCCATCAGCACCACTGATAGATGCACTGTCTGGGTCTTTGAACACAAGCTTCCTTCTCTGTTCGGGGCTGAGATCTCTAAGTTGCAAAACCCAGACTGCCCCTGACAATGAAGCACATTATATATCTCCAATTGAAATGCCTCCACCTGACAACCCTTGGAGACCAGTAACCATCTGGACCCTTAATCCAACTGCAATCCATAACCGCCGGAATATATTGCATTCCTTTGGACTGGTTCCAACATTACAGACTCAAAGCTTCCTGTTGGACATCACACGACTCCATTCCCTAAGCTACTGCCACATTTGTTGTACTGGAGAGGATCTTCATCCCCTAAGGAACACATCGCCCGCCAATACACGACCATGTAGATTGAGGCCAGCGAGCCCAGTCATAGTGGCAGCCGGACCTTACTTTCCCTCACTGAGAAACAGTAGACATACTTTTGCTCTTAGACTGAAGCACTATCGCCCAATTATAGATTGTGTCGTATCCACATTAAATTACATCCTAAGGCACTTCAATAATGCTCTTTAAGATTGGCCAGACTTATGACAGCAGGACCGTCCCCCCATCACTGAGAAACAATGGAAATACTATTGTTCTCAGACTGAAGCCCTATCACCTAATTATATACTGCATCTTATTCACATCAAATTAGATCCTACTGCATGCTGGTATTGCTCTTAAGATGGACCTCACTGATGATGCCAGCTGCATGAGATACTGAAAGGCAGATCCAGAATTTTTACATCTCACCTGGGAGTGCACATGGATAGCGGCCTTCTGGACTTATGTATTTAATTCTATCCAATGCATTACTGCTTTTCAATTCTTAGGTCACCTACAGTCACATTGCTGGACTGGGTTCACAATGTTACTGTCATCTCCCACTGGCTTTTAGAAATGTTGCTTCTTTTAGCCGAATGTAAAGTTGTGGTCTACTGGGGGACAACCACAATCCCTAAGGTGCACAACTGGATAACCAACGTTGCATACCGTGGTGAACAGCTGGAATGCTATTGGGACCTTATGCCCAGCGGATCCTGATCGGAGTCCTTATGGGGCCTGGTCGTCAAATGCATTGCCTCAATGGGACGGCCCAAAGACCCAGCGGGATAAACACTGTACCACTAACACCTCCCCCTGCCCATATGCTTGCATCCAAAGCGTGGCCAACTCTTCCTTCAGAACACACCTGGGAACCCCAAGACATTGAGATGAAGATTCTGCCCCCATCTGGTACATCACTCTGACACAAATGCATGACACTCTGTGCTACTTACATACTTATCAATGCACCTTTCTTGCCACAAAACGTCTGAGAATAGATGGTTGAGGTCCGCCCATGTGATGTTAGGGCTCACTTGAATCTAATACCTTTACGATACAAGTGTTGATGTATATGTATTACTAATGATAACTAGAATGGACTTATCAAAATGCTTGTATGTTTGTGAAACGCATAAAAAAAGTTTTACAAAAATGAACAGGCCATGCTGAAAGACACTGCAAGAGCAAAGTTTAGCTGAATTAAGGAACAGTACTTGGGTGGCACTGTCTTTTGGATCTGCACCATAAAAGATCTGATGGCGTTGTTCAGGGAAGGTCAAGAGTTTGACAGTGGACCTTTTTTGTTTTTAGTTTCCCTTTTTTGTGAGCACATGCAAAAAAAAGGTTCCCCCAAGATCATCTGAAAGAATAGGCAAGTTTGAATTCCAGGCAATAGCAACAGAATCGCATTTTGACTTTGGGACTGAGAATGTACAAAGAATTGTTGAAAAGTATAAGGCAGTTGTGAAACACCAGATGATTTTGTTTGACAATACAGAGAATACAAATATGTGGTGGCAGAACTTGAAAAGGGTGGGTTGCTTACCACGTTTCAAGATATGGTGAATTTCACTATGCACAATGCTGCTCAGTGTGGTGCAATGTCTTAGCTTGTTGATGTCTGTGTAACATTTCAAGAATCAAGAGCAGGTTGTGAATGAGGATTCCGCTTCATTAACTCTAACAAGAGTAAACCCGATAACTAGACTAGAGGCGAAGCATTTGAACATACCAATGAGGATAACGGCCTACCTCCTGAATGGGAAAGTGGAACTTTTTTTTTATAACTTTATTTTTCATTTTGATCACAATAAAAGCATCACAATTAACAATTCTCACAGTCTGATGAAATACATAAGTTGCTAAGTTACATTCCCAATATGGTATCTGAGGTTTGCCAGCAATCAGAAACAGTATTGTATATCATGTCCAGCCTGCAGTGGATATCCGAGCCAATCAAGTTCAGGTCTCACTTTCCATATTATAAATCCGTTGAGTATGAAACACCATAACTAGGTCAGGGTTCTGTATGATATACATAAACAATTCAAACAGTTTCTCAACCTTAGTTATCAATATAAACAGCAATGGTGAGGTGCATTGAAGGAAAGGGAATCTTCACCCCACTCCAGCTGGCACTATGCCACTAACCAGTTGCATGGGTAAGTCATTTTGTTGTGAGGCAAGATAAGTTTTCAGTGGCCCCCATATGTCCCTGGGTCTTGAAGAAGATAGGATAGTCGTGGAGTACATGTCGCTGAGCGTGTTGCATGTAACCATGCTTCTTAGCCAATTCTGAGTTGTAGGGACTGTCTTACTGCCCCAGTGGAGCGTAATCTCCTAATAGGAAGCTATGGGCTGTACATTTCCAAATTTTTTGGGGGAAATTAACCATGTAGCCTAAGACTTCAATTTCAGGGACCGGGTCAAGTGGTATACGGATAATGTCACCAAGCTCCTTATGAATCACCTTCCAGAATGGTTGCAAGCGAGCGCAAGTCCATGCCAGATGGGCAAAGTCGGTGTATGGCGAACCGCATTTGAGGCAGTTATGGGGTTTGGTCCAATCTAATCTGTGTACTTTGGCGGGTGTGCTGTATACCCTGCATAGTAACTTGAAGTGTAGCAGCTTGTGTCTGCTGTTGAGGGAAATGTCTTTAGTGAGGGTGCAACAAGTGGTCCATTGGCCGTATGTAATCGGTCCGCCCAGGTCTCCCTCCCAATTTTTTCGGAGCTTGTCATCGTCTACAGGGGCAAGCTGTGCGCAGAGCTTATACAGTTTGGAAATGAGATGTGTGCCCTGTTCACTCTCAATGACCAGGGATAAGGGAGCAAATGAGTCGGGTTCTAAAGGATAACTGGGCAGTGAGGCTTTTAGTGCAGAACTGTAGGTGCCGGAGTATAAACCGGTCCACAAAAGTGGCTTCAGGGAAGTGGACTTCGTCATATCTGGCAAAAACATGACCATTGGGAAATAGGTCTCCCGCTTTCGTGATCTCGAATTTAGTCAATGTGCCCTGTACTATTGTTTCATTTGTAAGTGGAAGCCAGCGGGCATTAGGAAGTGGAAGTGCAGCCGAGTACAGGACAGTTGTGTGAGTGTAGCGCCACAGTCGTTCCCAAGCACAACTGGGTGTGGAGACTGTTTGGATGTCTGTTGGGTCTCTAGGGAAGCCTTTGGGAAGGATGGTGGACAATTGCTCAGGGAAAACAAGGTCTGATTTGGGGTGGAGATATGGAATCCTGGTGTCGGGATGATATCCTGTGTAGGCATAACAGCATTGAGCTGCTGAATGATATAAATGGAAATGGGAACTCCGTAGCCTCCTCTGTCGTAGTGGAGAGCTAGGGCCTGCCAGCGTACTCGGGCCCATGTATTTCCCCACACCAGGCGAATTAAGTGAGAATGTAGTGTCGCAAAAAAACAGTTTGGAAGGGGGATGGGCATATTGTTGAAGAGGTATAGGAATTTGGGGAGCACTACCATTTTAATTATAGAGACTCTTCCCGCAATTGATAAAAATAATTTGAGCCAAAGGTCTATTCTCTAGTGCGGAAATTGCTTGCCCATAGTTAAGGCCCATTATCATTTCCATGTCTAAGTGTATCTATATATGCCAAGATATTTAGCACAGTCAGCACACCACTCAAGTGGGAACTGAAGCTGCCAGGGGGTCGCACTATGTGTGAGGGGAAATATGACAGATTTGTGCCAATTAATCCCCAATGCAGAGTGCTGGCCGAATCAGAGTATCTCGCGAATGAGGGGGTCTAGATTAGCTTGCGGTTCTCGGACGTATAGTATAGTGTTGTCTGCGTATAGGGAGACTAGAAGGGGGCCCGTATTAAACTGTAAGCCTCTCCGCAGGTGATTTTCCTTAAAGTGTCTTATTAATGAGCCCATTGCAAGGATGAAAAGCAAGGGTGAGAGCCGACAGCCCTGTCTGGTGCCCTGTGATAGTGAAAACTGCTGTGAAAGTGTACCGTTTAATCTGAGATGAGCCGTCAGCAAGCGATAAAGCAAGGCCGTGGTGGCTAAGAGGCCCATCAGCATGCCCATGCGATGCATGACAGACATGAAAAAGGGCCACTCGAGCGAATCAAAAGCTTTTTCCATGTCGAGAAGGACTGCAGCCGCCGGTATATCTGGGTTGATTGTATGTAATACTGAGAAAAGTGTTCTAAGGTTCAGGGATGTGGAGCGGCGAGGGACAAATCTCGATTGAGCAGGGGCAATAATGAAATTCCATTAATTGTGACAGGCGCCCAGCAATAATCTTAGCAAGGATTTTGTAATCTGAGTTTAATAAGGACAGGGGCCCGTAGGAGCTGCGTAGCTGTGCATCTTTGACACGTTTTGGGAGGGGGATAATGACTGCTTCTCGCAGGGGGGAAAGTGGAAGCACTGAAGAAATAACAAGGACAGACAAGAGAAGTAAACATATCACCCATCTAATGACGGTATTTGAGTTGTCTGAATTGGCCTCTCTCACAGTCCATGTTTGCCTAAATGTCACACATTCCAAAAAATATCTCTCAGCAGGGATATATTGACATTACTCTGTAGTTTGTACAACAACTTGTAAATATGTTACGTTATCATGCAACTTACAATGTGTGTGTGATGTTGTATTGACTCCCAACATTACCCTTACCCGATGAGCAGTGCTTCAATTGATAATATTCAGTAAAATCCTATAGTGCACAACCATTGGGGCCCTGTGTCTTTCTTAATCCGAAGTGTACTTGCCTGTGTAAGCAATTCATATCAGACATGCATATCTAAATTGCTAACCTGTCTTAAGACCCCTTACATGGTGCTGGTTGCGTGAAAATGTACCCTCTTTTCACTTTTCTAAACAGATGTTTGAAGTAATATTTGACACTGTTTTTTGTCGCTGCGCTCACACGCATGGTCAGTTTCTTGGTGCACACAGCCTTCCCTGCAGAGCAGATGGACCTTACACTGACACACACAGAGTGAGAAAATTAGAGGGAACATTGCATGTTGCCTAAATTTGCTGTGAGGATGATATAGATAAGTGGTTTGAGTCCTATGAGATTACCATAGAGATGCACAGGGTACCCGAGGAGGATTAGGGGGGCAATCTCTGGAGGAACATACCCAATGAGGGGACAGATAGTCTGTCAGCCATAGGGAATGGAGACAGGATGAGCTATCCACTTAGGAGAGACACAGTTTTCAGAAACTATAGCCCCACACATGAGACGTACAGGCAGAAGCTTAGGGACAGCCAGAAGTTGCCCCAACAGTCCGGGGGTGGATTTTGCGGAGTACTTTTGCAAGGCACTGGATAGTTGAGTGAAGAGCACTGACATGAGCAATTACCAAGAGCTGTTGGATTTGTTGGCCAGAGAGCACATGTTCGGCAATTGTTTTCCAGAGCTGTGCCATTATCTAGAGGACAGTAAGCTCACTGACCCCAGGTCCCCAGGTTACTGTCAACTTCATGAGCGCAAAACAGCTTTAAGTCTTTGGTAAATAAGACAGTGAAAAGGCTGTCAGTAGTAGAGGACAAAGAAATGGTCAGGGGAAGGGCCCATGGATGGTGCGTGCTGCAGAGCTACGCAAGAACCTTCCAGCAAAATTATTTAGGCGCTGGCTTCAATTTGAATACAAAAGAGAAATATCAACCGAATGAGTATCCTTCCTGTCCTGCTGCACCTTCCACCATGTGGAAGCGATCTTTGGAAATAACTAGGGGCCATATGCATCAACACATTTTCCCATAGACACAGAATGGGTAAAACCCTTTGATGCATTTGGCCCTAAGTGCAGTCTTTATGGGAAAGCAGAAGAGAGCATCATGCATCTCTTATGCGCCTGTCGAACACTGGATCCTGTACGACGACTGCTTCTGAAAACAATCTTCAACACCAAGTGCATAAGATACTGCAGACAAGCAGTGAAGGCTTGCCTTGGAGGAGGAGATCTACAGCTGGCGTGCTGATTCGTACAATTCATGGGGATGGCAGAGGCAAAAATGAAGAGTTCCGGTGCACAATAACCAGCTTTTGAACGCGGGCTTACTATTTCCCGGAACGGGCACTCTTTGTCAGGATACGCACGATGCAAAAAGCCTTCCTTTTAATACATTAAAATAACCTCTTGTTAAATATTGGGCACTTGACACTTTATGGACCAGCAGCATCCTTATTATAAAATCTAATGACTAGGCTGCTATATGATGTCAATATCCTTTTATAAAATAGTTTATTTTTAAACATGCATAACACAAAGGCAACTTTTACTCACGTATATTTGTCACAGGGGCTTTACAAGACTGTTGTAAGAGGAAATTAAGGACTGCTCAAAGCATATCAGACAAACTGTTACTTTGTCGGAGCACGGCATAAGCCAGCTGAACGGAATACGCTGTGTAGTCAACATTAACTGTACCACAGCTCTTTTTAGTGTTGGACTCTCTAAATGATGTAACTACGGTTTTTATTTTGATGATCTTTCACCGTTGAGCGATTTTGTAAAGGTTTTAATTAACGCATACAATGAATTACTCACTGACCCCAGGTAGCATGCTACGGAGGTGGAACACTGGCATAGCAGCAGAGTCCACAAGAAGGTACTTGAGAGTGACCCCAAGAAAGGGGGTTCAGTAAGAGTGAGAGGAAGGTCCAGGCTCACAACAACAAGTGCTAGACTAAGGTGGGGGCAAAAGGGGAGGTAGATCCTGTCCACAGTGGAAGGGCCAGTAGGTCAGGGGTTGGCAGCTATCAGAACAGAGCACCCCAAAACTAACCCTGGTGAGGCCACTTCTGACCTGGAGGTACTCCCTGTGCTGTCATAGAGACGGAAGTGTTGTATGGCATTTTAGATTCCGAATGGATTTTCCTGATTCATGTCCTTATATAGGTACAATTCACGTTGCCCTTATATAGGCATAAGAAATCAAGCCCTTATTTAGGCATAGACCATGCTACCCAAATACAGGCATGGCTACTTCCATCCGTTCACCAAACGCCACAACGATTTCTTGGAAAACCAGCTTAAGCCATCATGGACTTCCCCTTGCTTGAATATTGATTTCTCCAAGAACTCAGTTAGTTTTACAATGAACATCTATTCCTTAGGGGTTCATTCATGACATTCATATGCCTGACTTTACGTCAAACATGGTATTTCTGAACACCTTCAAGGTATAAATATACCTTCACTTGCTATAGCAAAGCACGGTGGTTCAGAGCAGTTCGACAACCTACTTGCTCGACACAGCTCGCTACAGCAAGTGCCGAAGGAAGCCAATTCTCCAGTTGACGCACTGATCAGGAAGCTGCCCTCCTCTGCCGAGAATGCAGCTTCAGTGTTTCTGACTCCCCTTGCGGGGTGTTGGGAAATCGAGTCCCCAAGACAGAGATACCAGACCTCCTTCATTCTAACAAGGTATGGAGCTGATTAGTACCTAGAGAAACCTTTGGTAGATTGTTGGCAAGAACTAAAACTTATGCTAAACAATAGTTACTTCTTCCCTGGTACAGACCTAGGTTAGGTACATTGGGGAAGGCGTATTTTAGAAGCACCAGTTGAGTATTTTAGTCTATGTTATTTATGTATGTATTTTAATACGGCTTAGAAACCATACAATGCTCTTACGTAATTATTTCATAGTACTATTCTTGCTGTACGCATTATACTTTGAATTCTGTCTAATGATTGTAGCATTTCACCTCTCTTGCATGAGAAAGAAGACTGTTCAATAAACCTTTTAATGAAAACGCCCGTCTCTCTATTTCTCTGCAACTCTGTAGAAACGAAGCATGCACGATTGACTGAGTGAACTAGTTATCTATTGTTTCCATAACTCTGAGAGATATGTTCTTATTCTTGGGGAAACAAAGTTGTCATGTTTATGCGGTTGTCAGAAACAATTCCCTTCTTTTATATTCGAGAAAGTTTCTAGTGACCTCTGAGCTAGCCGTCAGGGGCCAATCCGTACTATACTGGTATTTTGCAATATATAGGTTTTGAACATGTGGTTCAATATTGGTCGGGTTTCTTGAGAGAATTTCCATGAAGTATGGAGTTCCTGACATTTCTGGATTTAAAATATGGGATTATGAATATGAGACACCTATCTGTCTTTTCGTTTCTTTCTGTGTCTCTTTCCTTTTTTGTTTAGATTGATTACGTGGACTCTGTGCCTTTTTCCGTCTGTTTCCCTTCTCTTTTGTTTTTCTTTTTGTTTTTCAGTTTGCTCTTCTTTTTAATTTTCTTGCTCCATTCTATTGATTATTATTATTATTCTGGTGCTCTTGTCTTTCCATCCTGCTTTCATACTGGGCCAAAATGATGTATATGCAAGCAATGTATTGTGTATATACATATAATAATGTGGATTTTAGTGTCCAAGGCAAGGAAAGAGAATAGTTTGTGCTTCCTGATTTCCCTTGTTCCGTATTCTCTGTTTACCCCACTCGCCTGTTTGTTTTTGCTGACTAATCACGTTTGTATATACACTATGGATGATCTGATGTGTTCTCACATGATCAGTTTTTGGATTTATTGTATGTATTTATAATTGTTGTTTTTGTATATATTTTTGTATATATATCTGTAGTGTCTATTTATGTATTTAGTGTTGTTTTTTTATCTGTGCTTTTTCAGCCCTGATGAAGTTCCGCAAGGAACGAAACGCGTTGGCTGAGGCCTTTTAAAGATTGAAATAATAAAGGACTTTTCATAAAACTACATACTTGTTGGACTTCTAACTTTGGTGCACCATCCTTAATCTCAAAACCTCTAGCTAGCTGGCACTCACTATTAAGTTTAGTATATTCGATAGAGACCTATTGACTTAAGTCCTACGTCAAATCTATAGGATATATTATTCCAATGCGCAGAGCCTATTGGGAATATAGGAACTACACTACATGGTGCCCAACGTTTGGTAAGGCACTCATTTAACGCTGGATACTAAAGTAACTCAGTCGTGCTTTTCTCAGAGACCCCTTTTACTGTAAATTCTCCAATAGACGTCTGGAGTGGGTAAAGGATAATATCTCCCATAGCTGAGTAGGATGAAAAATCCTATGAATTAGCTTTTTGGTTTGTTCAACGTTGAAGGATACTGTGTTCCGAAATATTGTGCACCTTATCTTTGTTTCCTTGAAACTTGCTTTGCAAACTTTCAGTCAACAAAATGGCAGACGATGAACTACCCGGGGCCAGAGGAACTACAGCTGATCAAGCCGATGCAGCTCTTAACTATTCAGGTTTCCAAGAAACCGACAAGGATGCCATAAGCATTCCTACAAATTTTAAGAGAGCCATCACTATGAAACTTATTAAAAAAATGGCCTACCAGTAAGAGGTGGTAGGGTAGTTTTTGTGATAGAGGCCCATGAATATCACCAGACAAAGGTGTTCTATTCTTTGATAGACTTCCCTGAAGCAAATCCAGTAACAAATGTGTTTCACTTCTACAAAGAAGATGAACCACCAACGGAATACATTCCTTTCGAGGATATAGAAATTCCACTAAATTACCAGGAGCATGAGCTCTGGTTTAAAGGCGCCCTAAAACATATAAATCACATTACCAGGCTCGGTCCACTAGGTAGACCAGGAGCAACATGGCGAGCTTTAGCCAACTACAGACCTGACCCTGACATTCAAGCAATTTCAGACGATGAATTACTAAATAATATACAGAATTTTGTAGAATTACACTCCTACTACTTCTAAAAAGAAGTGGGAGAACACCAAGCAAACTTCTTAAGAGAAGTGTTCTCAATCCCGAGGTAGGTCTCCTCACAAGGAGCTCTCTGAAAGGAGGTACAACCTCAGGAATAGGGATAATTTGAGAAAACCTGATACATATCAAAATACTGATACATGTTCCTCTCGTACCTTTCAGACTTCGTCACAGAAATCAGAAAGAAGAAGACGGTCAGAACACAAGGAAGAATGTGTGAAGTCCAAAGACGATCAACACGTTCAGAAAAACAAGAAAACTCAATTCACCAAAAAGAAAGTAGTAGGTCTAAAAATCGGACATGCCAAGGATCTTGAGGACACAACTCAAGAATAGGAAATGGGCTCAGAAAATGTTGGACAGCGCAGCAGAAGTCACCATAGCTCACAAGAACTTGAAGGATCATCTGGAGACAGTGGACTTGAATGAATTCATTCAAGTTGAAACTGTAGAACCAGGTGAGTGACTTTCTAAGAGTTATGACATTCTTCTAGCTGAACAAGACTGGCCACCAGAATTTGTCAGTGAGTGCCCACTTGGCGAAGACATCATTATGCCAGCCTTCTCCAACCACATTCCAATTCATTTAAAATATACCTATGCCAGGAAATGGGCAGTATCCCAGGCTCCTGTATTATACAAAAACCATGTAGAATGGGATGAGGATTCTCCTCACTGTAAAATCTAGTTGAAAAATCAAACAACTACACAAAGGTAGTACTCAGTTAAGCAAGAAGCTAAAAAACAGGTCAGGGAGATATTAGATCAACTTGAATACCAAGGGGTGATTGAAACATGCACCTCATCAATGAACAATCCTTTGTTTCCTGTCTCCAAACCAGAAAATAAATATCGCCTAGTATTGGATAACAGACATCTAAACTCTTGTTGCAAAACTTTTGCAGTACAAAATGCACACAGTGCAGCATTAATGAACAATGTGCGTAAAAAATATAAAACCACATTAGATATTTATAACGGTTTCTTGTGTCAAAACATTGCACCAGAAAGTAGGTATTTGACCGCTTTCTCAATTATGGGGACACAGGGTCACTTCTGTCGTCTCCCTCAGGGATTCAAGAATAGTCAGGGGTTATTTTCAGCGAGAGTAACAGAGTTACTACAAACGTATGATGACGAAGCATTTCTTTTATTTTTAAACTCTTTATTCTCGACTGCACAGTAATAATTGCATCATATCAAACTTATTTTCAATACATCACAGTCATTTTCCCGTTTTTCTCCCCATCTGAACGTATTGACCATTTGCATAATCATCATGTCACATCATGTATCTAAGAAGTACTATAATGTCCAAAACGTCTCTCTGGTAGGCTACTCCGGGACACCACATGCAGGTACAACTTTATTCATTACATTACGTCGTGTAAGAACCAAAGAAAAAACAGTAACCGCCTCCCCTCCCTCCCTCCCTACATCTCCACCCCCCACCCCACCCGTCTCCTGGTCATAGTAAACTCCAGTATGTGTCACTCCCCAACGTTGATGTCGACCTATCACATTACAATACAAGGGTTACGAATAGCCTGCGCGCTTGTGGGCTCCTGCTCCTCCCAACAACACATCCATACACACAATCTATTTTTTACGGCCTATCTGCCTGTGACGGTACCAGTGCCATCCCATCCAGCTCCATCAGCATGACCTCCCAGTCCTGTGCTATGGGATGCTTCCACTTGCCTCTCTCTTCCTCCCTTCTAAGGGCTGCACCCTCTGCTCGACCCCACCTAACTAGGTCAGTCTGCCACAGAGATGTTCTGGGTGGCCTGGGGTACTTCCATCTCATCGTCAATGCCCTGACTGCTAATAGCAGGGCCAAATCCAGAAACTTCAGTTTAGCCTTCAGTGTTTTAGAGCGTTTACGGGATCCCACTAGTCAGTACAAAGCCTCCGGCAGGTTAGTAACGTTACGTAGTACCTGACAGATCTCCGCCCAATAACTCCACAAGTGTGGACAGGCCCATAACATGTGGAGGGATCCAGCCTCATCCTCCCTACAGCGTGGGCAATGGTGGAAGGCGTCCGGTAACATTCTGTGTAACCTCTGGGGAGTTAGGTACGCCCTGTGAAGTACCATTACCTGCATGAATTTAAATTTAACATTCCGCGACACCCTCTTGGGATGCTCAAGGATAATCTGCCATGCCTTATCAGTCAGTACCACGCCCGTGTCCTGAACCCAGGTTTCCCTAATTGTAGTAAGTGGGATAGCTGCATGTTCTCTGATCCCCGTGTAGAGCCATCACACCAAATAACCTTCTGCTCCCGTATAATATAACAAGTGAACCAATTCGTGTTGCGTGGGTTTAAGTCATTGTGGAGCCCAGGTATGCCGAATATAATGGGACACTGTGGCGTGCAACAAGTATAACCTCTGGGGGGCACCCGTGACCTGCAAAAAGGAATCATGATCCATCAAAGTATCGTCCCCGAAAAAGGCACCCACCTCGTCTACCCCAGCCTCTGCCCAGGGATGCAGTTTATGCTGTGTGGGTCTACCCTGTGGTGTCTGGATACCCAGCAGGGGGATGTTCTCCTCATATGGCACTGTCGATGAGGTATATGATAGCGCCTTCTTTCAGCACAATAGGGCCGTGCGCAGAGGAGGGTGGCAATCCGGAGGGAGATTACTTCTGGGTAACAACTGGGAATGCAGTTCCCCCCATGCCAGCCTGTCTGCCGTGAAGTCAATCTCGTGTAGATTCTTGCCTGCTACCCAATGTGCAAGCCACTGGAGTTGACTGGCATAGTAATACCCTACGGAAATCCGGTGCTCCCAGGCCTCCCAATCTGGTCCCTAATTGGAGCTTATGGAGACTAATGCCTCTCCGGCCGGAGCCCCATCAAGATCGTGTTTAGTGTATTAAAAATCTGCTGAGGGATGATGACAGGCAGATTTACAGAGTAATATAGCAGGCGAGGGAGCATGACCATCTTTGAAATAGCGATTCTGCCCATAACGGACAGAGGTAAGGAAGTCCAGAACCCTACACTGCTACGAAGGCGCGTAATGGCTCTTCTGATGTTACCATCAATCTGGTCCTCTGGCAATCTAAACACCTGTATGCCCAGGTATCTGAACGTGGTCTGGGCTACCAGGATCGGATGTCTCCCAAAGCTAATGAAGGGGGGATGGAGCGACTCTCTCTGAAATAGAAACCAGTGGACTTTTCAGGGTTGATGGCCAGACCTGACACCTGCTCAAATCGGCTAAAAATGTCATAGAGTGCCGAGTGATCATCCTCAAGGTCAGGAAAATACAATAAAATGTCATCCGCGTAGATGGATATCAGGTTGTGTGTCCCTCTGATTGAGATACCCATCTGGACTTCGTGGGCCCGAAGGGCTATGGCCAGGGGCTCTAAGGCTAAGACAAACAAGATTGGCAATAGGGGGCAACCCTGTCGAGTGCCTCTGTACACTGAGTAGCTATCCGATATATAAGGGTCTGTGTATAATAGTCTGATCCATTTCAATAAGGAGTCCGGGAAGCCAAAGCGCTTTAGGGATTCGAACATAAATGTCCACGACAGGGAATCAAACGCCTGTTTGAGGTCCAGTGCTATACAGCCCGCCTGAGAGTATTCCTGAGGCGTGGCCGTCAGTAGTGCATGTAGTCTCCGTATATTCTGTGACGTACTCCTTCCTGGGAGGAACCCGCATTGGTCTTGATGCACAAGAGCGGGGAGATGAGATTGTATCCGCAAGGCAATAACCTTACTAAGGATCTTGTACTCTGTGGAGAGCATTGACAGAGGCCTATAATTCGTCAGTTCTAGTATATCCCTTACAGGCTTGGGTATGGATGTGACCAGGGCCTGCATCGTTGATGCAGGTAAGTGACCCTTCTCAAATGCCGCCTTATACACCTTGTCTAGGATGGGCACTAGGATTTCAGAATAAGTCAAGTAAAACTCTACTGAAAGCCCATCCAAGCCCAGCGTCTTCTTTCGATTAAGTGACCGGATGGCAGCGCGTATCTCGTGTTGTGTAATGGGACCGTCTATTTCCCTCTGTATGTCATCCGTCAGGACTGGAAAGGGGAGACCGTGTAGGAACTCAGCCACACGGTCTGGGTCTTCTAGTGGAAAGGGAGCATATAATGTTTTCAAGTGATCATGGAACGCCTTATTAATTCCAGACTGCATGCGGACCAGGGTGCGCGACATGTCACGTATCTGGGTGATCACCGGAGGGTCCGGACGATCTTGCACCAGGCGGGCCAGTAAAGTGCCCGATTTATCAGCCTCAGCATGTTGACGGCGTAAGTATTCTTTGTGATCAATGGTCCTCAGTGTTTCCAGTACTTCTGCGTGATCAATGTTCCCTGCCTGCAGGTCTCCCCTCTTCCCAGGGTCCACTCCACGCTCGCCTCCCTCTACAGCGTTTTCAATCGGTCCTCAAATTCGCAAAGTTTCTTATGGATTTCTTGCCTAGCTTCACTAACTGACCAATGGCTACGCCCCGCACCACAACTTTCATGGCATCCCATACCACCAATTAGACGTAGCAGAGTCCCAGTTTTCTGTGAAGTAATTATTCAAAGTGTCAGACAGTGATGCACGGAAGGGGCCATCCTCCAAGAGGAGTGGGTTAAGCCTCCAGGTGGGCACCGTGGTTGGCACCCTACCCCAAAGGAGGCCAAGCATCAGGGGTCTATGATCAGAGAACGTTTTGGCTAAGTACTACGAGTTACCTATCTTTGCCACTAGTGATCTTGAACACAGAAATCTATTGATCCTAGTGTGTAGGTTGTGTACGGGGGCATAATAGGAATACTCTTTATGATTCGGGTATAATTCTCGCCATGTATCCACCAATCCCCAGCCCTCAGTCCAAGCCGTAAAAACCTCAGTCATCTTTGATACCCCAGCCATCTGAAGGGGGGGATGTGATCTGTCCAGGCCCAGGTCCAATACAATGTTCCAGTCTCCGCCTAAGATCCAAAGGATATCCACACAATCTGATAATGCCAGACCCACTGTGCATAGAAATTTATCTTGATCAAAGTTCGGGGCATATATACTGCCAATCACTATCAATGTACCATGTAAGGTGCCCTTCACCATAATATACCGGCCCTGATCATCTACCCTCCTCTCTATTTCTACAAAAGGCGTCCCATGACGAACCCAGATAGTCGCCCCCCTGGAAAAGGCGGAATAGGACATGGAATAAATAGTACCCCTCTACTTCTTTCTCAACGTCTGAGCTACTGATACCGTGAGGTGGGACTCTTGAAGGAATGTAATCTGTGTGTGTAGTCGTAATAAGAACGAGTGGATCCGGTGCCTTTTCTGTAGTGCCCCAAGCCCATGCACATTTCAGGTAGCAAATCTATAGGACCCTACAGTTTCAGCCATAATCTCCTTCTGTCAAACATCGGAGTGACAGTAGGTCCTTCTCAGGACTTCATGTGGTTATCGACCAGGAGACATCTTTCCCTAAACTTCCCACTAAAAACTGAACAAACTTGGCACAGCTAGACAACACCGCTGAGCCAAACAGTAGAACAATGAACAAAGAAATCCAAATACAAGTGCATATGCCAATGGGGGGGTGGCCAAGCACCATGCTAGTCGTCTTAACAGTCATACCGGGTGCAGCTGGCTCAACGGTGTACCAACCCGGGGTCATGTCTATTAGGAGCACACTCTTAGTTACTGACTGGAGATATCCCTGTAATAGTTCTGTGGGGGTGCATCAAACCACGGCGTGCCCTCCTCGGAGCCCCGCCCCACGGGATAACGAGCCCTCCCGAGTCCCACCCCATGAAACCACGATAAATACAGTTCGCCTGCCCCCCAGATACTCCACTTCATATCAAAACCATGAAACAATAACCAATTATCACTCTGAAAAGGATACCATGAGTCACTGTGTAATCAGTCCGCTCCAAACGGAGCTATCCGCCACCTCAATTGTCCAGCATGTCATCTGCCGCTCTGGGTGTGACGGTTGGGAACAGGACCATGCTGTGGTCCGAGTCAGAGTGGACCGTGCTATCATCCGAGTCCATTACAATCTTCTCCGGGTCCTCCCAAAATGTGCCCACCATCCCCAGCGCTCCCAGTTGGTCTTCTTTCCGTTGCTCTCGTGACGGGCGACATCGTCCCGGTCTCCTCCCTGTTCCTAAGGGGTCTCCATCGTCCTGTCCTGAACCCCCTCTCGAGTCATCGGCAGTTGTCTCCTGGGTAGCATCCTGACTGCCATCTATGGCCATCACTTCTAACCATTCTTCGACATCCGAGGGGCTCTCGAAAAAGTGTGTCTTCTTCTCATTTACAATCTTTAGGCGGGCAGGGAACAGAAGTGCGTATTTCAACTTGGTCTTTTGCAACTTCTTTTTCACCTGCAGATATGAAGAACGTTGCTTCTGGACCACATTGGTGTAGTCCGGGTATAGGGATACCCGTTGGTTCTCATACTGTATGAGGGATTTCTCTCGGGCCTTCTGTAGAAGGACATCCCTATCTCGGTAATTAATAATAATAATAATAATAAAACCATTTTTAGAGCGCCTGGTTACACTCAAGACGGTGTGTCCCCGCGCAAAAAATTACTGCTGCTCCAAGAGAGGCAGAAATCCAGAAGCGAATGGCCTAGAAAAGAACAACACGAAGGCTTTATTTACGTGGAAAGAGATGGGTTTTAAGTCTCAATCTGAATCTAGATTAAGTATCCATACAGATAAGTATCCATACGATCAGGGGGCGAGGTGGGTGGCCCGGTCTAGGCCTACCGGTGGGGATCCGATGCGCCCGCTCCACACAGAAATGTGTCGACAGGCCATCCGCAGTGACCTGGTCTCTGAACCATTGTTCCATAAAGTCCGCTGCATGGCTCCCCTCACAGCGCTCTGGAAGGCCAATGACGCTGATGTTACTACGGCGATTGCGGCCTTCCGTATCCTCCACGCGATCCATCAGGGAAGTATCTTGCTATTGTAGTTGTTGGATAGAGTTGGTGTGGTCACTGTCGGTGTAAGGTCTGCGACAGGGAGGCCCTGATCTTTAACTCTATCGGCCAATTTACTGTGGTCAGCCTTTAGCAAAGATACGTTCGTGGTGAGGACCCCCAGCTGTAGTTCCATCGCCGACCTGGAGTCTCTTATCTCTTTCAAAATTAAATCGGCGGAGCCTGACCATCCCCAGCACTCAGCGTCTGGTGTGTGGCTGCTGGTCCTTCCTGACTCTCCGGTGCCTTAGCTCCCTTACGGACCATGATGGGTAGGAGCAGGGTCTGTCCGACCCTTAATGTGCAGGAGCTGCTCAAGCAAGGTGCTATGGTATAGAATATTCAGTTGGGATGGGGTCACCTCTCTCTGCACCACCCTGAGAATTCCTCCCGATTAATAGTAGGCCTCACAACGCAGCACGTAGGGGCAGGAGCATTAGCAATCCGTTGAACTGAAGGGAGGGGGGCGCACCCACCTCAGCATTCATAATGGTGAGAGTTTGCCAGTCATCCCATCACCATCCGCCACTCCACAAAGTCTCCCACGGCCACCCAGGGTTCTCAACTCCCTATATCCCGGGCCGGTATGGACACTATAGCCTGAGAGAAGGTCGCGGTGACCAAGGCACAGCACCTCCCGCCTATAGCCAGCTCGTGCAGCAGATGTCCGTCTCTCTCTAGTCTTTACACGAGAGTTACCAGCATATGCCCCAAGCAAGGGTCCGGTAGCAGGTTGAACTCCCAGGCCAGCGGGAAGCGCTGAGGGGGAAATAATCGGCCTCAGAGCATGGCCTTCACCGTCACCAGTTTCTGTCCCCTCTCCCTGGTAGAACTACGGTGTCACCATTCCGCAATCCCCAGGCCAGTACCAAAGCCTCTTCAGTAGCAGGAGGGGGGGCCCACACACCATCAAGTCATATTACCGCGCCGCCGTCCTCCAGGCGTGGGTCTGTGGACAGAGTAGCATGGGGGGGCGGGGCCCCTCCGGTGTACTTGGTGTCTCCCCCCTCTCGGAGTCTGTGGTCGCCTACCTCAATACTGTCCCGCACGGTGGCCCGGCCCTCCGCCGCCCAAGAAACACAGGCAGCACAGGCCGGGTCTCGCCCACGCGACGGGGCCCAGATGGAGCAAGCAATCCAATATCTGCGGTCTTCACCCTTACCTCGGGGCCAGGCAAACACTCTCCAGGATAACCAGCAGCAGCCGCCGGGGGACATCCACTCAGCAGGGCCACAGACGAGCGAAGCACCAGTAGGAGCCCGAAGGCCCGAAAGCCGATCTCTTCCGGCGTAGTGCGTTCCAGCCGTCTCGGGCTCCACTCCTACCACAGCCCCGGGCTGTTCTCAGGAAAAGGCCGCGGCAGGCCCGAGCCCCCGCAGCTGGCGTCTCGAGGCTCACTGTTCCCGCAGGCGGCACACAGGTTCTCCCGGCGGTCCGGCTAGATTCCCCCCACCACCGCAGCAAACAGGCGGACCCAGAGCTCTAACAGCAGCCGACCACCATCGTTGCTGGCTAGCCGCACCCCCCCTATGATGATGAAGCATTATCATACGTAGATGACATCTATCTAACAGACGATGACTTGGACAGGCACTTGAACAGGGTGAACACTATCATACTTGGCTTTGCCTCTGAAGAGTATAAATTCAATTATAAGAAATCAAGAATTGCCCATTTAAATGTCCTGTTTTTAGGATATGAACTTTCAAGTGAAGGCTAAAGCCTGCAGCAAACTTTCTAGAGAAATGTGTGCTGCTCCAACCTCCAAAACGCTGAAAAACTTACAGACGATTCTAGGTTTTCTGAATTTCGGAAGAACATACATTATAAATTATGCAGAAAGGGTTAAACCTCTCTACAAACTAATAAAGCCTGATTTCAAAACAGTTAATTGGACTCCAAAACACACAGAAATTTTGCATTCACTCCAAACAGACATGTTAGCAACAAAACATTTGCAAACACGTGTAAACGTATGCAACTTAGTAATCCGAATCATTCCAGGACCATACAGATTCGCGTACTTAACTTTCAATGAAGGTGAAAAAGTACCAATAACTTACAAATCACATTTGTACACACAAGCTGAAATGAAATTCACTTCAACCGAAAAAATTCTGACAGCGGTTCAAACTGCAGCAGCAAAACAGAGAGCCTTCGCACAGGGTAAGCGCATTATGGTCATTACACCTGTACGTTCCTTAGAGGCAGTGACAAAAGCGAGAATTCCGAATGTAAAAGCTTTACATCCGAGATGGATACAATGGGTTAATTCTCTTGCTGCAACAGACGTTGAATACGTTTTTGACCCTTATTTGAAAACACAAGCATTTCTACAATATGAACAAGAATGTCCTCTGCCTGCTGAAATTCTGCCTCTAGAGCAGTATGAATGTATCATTTATACTGACAAATCAGCTCAACCCGCTATGATGGGTAAACAAGCCTATAGTGCGGCGTGCGCGATCGTTAAAGGTCGTTGGCGCGATGGCAACTTCCGACCAATGGTCACTAAAACTCAATCTCTAGGAGATTGTACAGCTCGGCGAGCTGAACTACAAGCATTCAAGATGGCGCTTGAGAATACGGACCGTGAATTCCCCACACTCATAGTGTGCGATTCGTATTATTGTGTTCAATCTTACAATGAATACTTGCAAAACTGGATTCAAAACAGTTACAAAGATACAAAAGGTGGCACAATCAAGGATAAATTGCTTTGGAAACAAGTAGTTCAGTTACAACAAGGACTACAAAACACTCACGTGATACATACGCTGAGCCATCAACGTGATGGCGTTCACGTTGAAGGGAATTCATTGACTGATGAAGCCGCGAAGGCAGCTGTGCAAACGGCTTCCGTAGCTGCAATAACTCCTTCAAAAACTATAATAGACAGCGAAATAATGCAAGCTGTCAATGCCACAAGCAAAGGCAGCGGTGCAACGTTACCTAATAAGTTTCCACTCAAATACTCATACATAATTGATGCAAACTCCGTTCCTTTTACTCGGATCCCTGGAGTGGGCGACAGAGTAATTCCAAACAGGAAACGTAGAGTGGCTTTAATATACGAAGCACATTTGGGAGAGGGTCTGATACATCAGGGGATCTCTAAGACTATACTAGAACTAAAAGATATGTACACATTCACACATTCATACTTAACTGTAATTACTGTAATAGAGATTGCAGCACAGAACGCCACCAGATTCCTGACTATAGCATAGCCAGCCCAGCACAGAAATCATTGTTAAACAACATTAGCCTTTCTACGTGCAGCCGTCCCTATGGGCAAATGCAGTCCCACAAATATTAAGACAAGGTTCATTTGGATGTGGCCTCAGAGCTCAGCTGATGCTCGAACTGTTATAAAAGATTTGCAAGTCTTTATCGGCACATACGCAGTCGGCAGGCTACATTCTGACCAGGGTCCTGTATTTAGCTCTCGAGCTTACAAGGAGGCCATGGCCAAATTGGGCGTTGCATTGCGGTACTCTAGTCCATTGCATCCTGAGGGAACTTCGGTAGTGGAGAGAAAAAACCGAGACATAAAGCAATCTATAACAGCAAGGGTATTAGGCTCGGGTGACGGGTGGGTCAAACATCTAATAAGTGTCCAACGTAGTCTTAACATTCTGCCAAGAAGTTCTCTAGGGGTTATCATTCCATATGAAGTCCTTTTTGGGACCAGAATGTTAATATCGGACCCCAATTGTCAGACTTCAGTGGTAGACCAAAAAACCTTTGATGTCAAAGACCGTTTGGCTGTTTTACAGTACTTAAATGAAATAAGAGCGAAACAAAGTAGCGCGTTCCTGAACCCAACAATCACTGAAGAGAAACCGACTGTCCCAGCAAGGCCTGTCTGGATTCCTAAGCTTGAGGATCTAGTCAGAGAGAAGATCGCGGACAAAAAGGAATTTGGGCCTTCTTATAGACAACCAGTACCTGTCCTAGCAATCCACGGATCCAGAACAGTATTACTGCTGCCCCTTGCTGGTAAAAAGGAGAACAGATTTGTGTTCATCAACCTGGTCAAACCACATCATGTGGCCGATCATAAACAGTAGACCGAGTGTACTCCGACAATGTAGCAGACACCCTAATCTGGCTACTATCCAAAAGGTTCAAACTGAGAGACTCATCACCTTTAAAGAATCTGCAGTGTGAAAAGAAGGACTATGAAACAAAGCTATGGAGCTTGTACCTCTTGATACCCAAATAACAGTTCATCAAGAAACACCTGTCTACACCGAAGTAACAAGTGAGCAAGAGGTTCCAGCGATTTCGACTAATCCTGATCCAATCCCAACAATTGACTGAACTGTCTCTGGCTATTTCATTAACTTTGATACGTTTTCTGAGGATCCCAGTGAACCTGAAACTACGCCAGTAAAAAGAACTTTTAAAGAACAATCAACAGACCTTTTTCAACACCTGGAAAAGACTTATCTGGTTTCACCATGGATTAAACTTTGGATTATGTTGGGTGTGCTTTTTCTTCTACTTTGGTTGCCTCTGGTAATAACTTTGGGATTGCTGATAAATGGAAGATATGTTAAAAAGGACACAGCAAGTAAGAACATCAACTTACTACTCAAGCCACACAAATCATCTCATCATGAACAAAGAGACTTATCATCAGTGAACATCACAGCTGTTCCTATACCTGGTGGTATAGCTTGGGACAGAACTGACTATGACATTTTTGGCCCGGCAAAGCTGTTGAAGATTCCACACCAGTTCAAGATTTCCTTGAATGACTTTGTTTCATCTAGTACCTTTTCTGATGATTGGGACTTCGAGGCTGGTAATAATATGATGTCAGACTTAGAAATGTCTGCAAAATTTACAAAGCATGAATATTTAGAAGGTTCATCAGATTGCAAACAAATGTATTGTTATAATCACTATGGTCATCCTTTCTTGCACAAATCTGCAAATCCTACAAATGTACTGATGTATAATCAATGGGAGCATTGTCCTACGCCACCAAGGGTAGCTCAAAAACATTTTTGGGAAAATTTCCATACTTTTCAGGTTTTAATACTTCAAATTCAGAATCATTTTACATTAAAAATGTTAATAAGACAGGAATGAAAAGTATGTTGACGAATACTAAGCAAATTTATTCTGCAGCCTTTTATGTTCAGCTGTCTTGCTGTCTTCTCTGGGTTTCGACTTTTGGAAAGACAACATTGAGACAAAAACTGTCTGGGGCACTAAACACTGGCAAGTGCAGAGATTAGAAGCCTTATTTAGAGCCTGCATCATCCCAGAGCAAATTATGTTTTTGAATGACTCGGTCCATCAGACATCTTGTCTTGGGTTATCCAATATTAAAGATCTAAACAAACCGTCCATACCTACACCTATACCTGATAACAGTAACACTTCAGAGGGGGAGGTCGACGTACATACTATTATTTTGCATCACAACAGAACAGATCCAGATTGGAAAAAATGGTTAATCTGGCCCACAGACACAAACAACTGTCAAGATAGATTCCTGAACAAAACACAGGGTTTCACATTCACTAGGCCAGATCCAAGATATGTTCAGAGACAACATCCAGGAATAGTAATAAAATACAGTGTAGGGAAACTGTGCCTTGAATGGTTACATAGATCTACACTCAAGGATGTAAAACAACACTTATCTTTACTTAAAGATGGCGCAGATCTAAGGGACTTCTTGCAAGGACCTACTAAACCGCGTCATAAATGTTTTATATATGCCGGTATGTATGCTGCTTATAATGAAGCATGGATGCAGAGACTGCAGAAAGTATACGAGAAATTGATCGTATTAATTTAGAGAAAACTCTCTCTGTAGTTGACAATGGGTTAACGACTCTATCGCCAGGATATATTCTTTGGACAGCATAGTATCCTCTGCCATTGATATAATGGAACAGGACTTGATCATGCTGCAACATGGTCAGTCGCAATTACGTTCTATCATGCTATTAGGCTGGAAGTTACAAAACCTTTGTTCAGGCTATGTGCCTTGGCATTTAATCAATACTACGTCACTGTTTTCAGAATTCAATCTCACTGATAAACAGATCAAACTGGCACAGAGGGGAGCAGACTATACAGTGCTGAGCATTGAAAAACTGAAAAGATTGCCCTTTACAGTTGCTGAAAAGCCAGCCACTGAATGGATTATACACGGAATAATCTCTCTGCCTGTTACAATTTTCCATTTTCAGTATTGCATAAAACATATACCAGCAGGCACATATGAAAGGTTTGGTAAAGAATACATCTAGATATCCTGGGAATTACCGTACACACACAGATGTTGGAGTGGAGGAAAAGAGGTGTTTCTTAGTGATAAAAATTGCGAAAATGCACTAAGCGGTTCTCTCCTTTGTCAGGGTATTAATTTACACGGGGCCTGTGATGGTTCCTCTACCAACTTATCCTGCCACATGCAAGGTTATCTGGCTGCAGTGATTGATCCACTTTTTGGACAACTTTCAAATGGAAGTTACATTATGTTGAACGATCATAGCTGCACTGGCATGTTGCCAGGTTTACCCTATCTCGTAACTGTGTCAGCCAGGGTCACTTGCTGTATGCAAGTATTGTTTCCAAAAACCAAGACAGACCGGGAGTCGCCATTATGGCCTTCACTGAAAATCTCTTCTATACGAATTGATACTTTAAGCAGAATGAAAGCCATTCTTTTACAGAAAACTGTGCCACTGACTTCGGCCAAAGAGAACATTGATCTGCAAGTCGCAAGGACTTCTGCAGAGATACATGCCCTCTTAACTACAAATTGCCCTATACATTTCTCAGGAATATTAAGTCGTATTTTAAACATGTCTGATACGAGTGGTATTGTACATGTATTTAAGACAGTTTTTTCAGGACTGTTAGCACCTTTTAAAGCAATCCTAGGAATATTTCCAAACTTCGTGCACTCTGTTTTTGGCGGATTGCCTCTCATTTTGGGACTTGCTGCAGGGTTATTATTTTTGATCCTACTGCTTCGATATGGCAAGCCAATCCACAAGCGACACCCAGTTCACAGAGGAGACAACACTGCTGGCAATGAA
Organism: Lissotriton helveticus; assembly: GCF_964261635.1. Taxonomy (NCBI): domain Eukaryota; kingdom Metazoa; phylum Chordata; class Amphibia; order Caudata; family Salamandridae; genus Lissotriton; species Lissotriton helveticus. Next base: position 812,377,509 of record NC_136070.1, read on the forward strand.
GTGTCGTGAGTGCATCGTCCAAATTTTGGGCTTAACTCATTTAAGAGAATGAAATACCACATGGTTTCTGTCATTCAGAACAATTTGGCAAGATTGCATCTTACCTGTTCTACGCTGCCAGCTATGCGGAGAAGAATGCGTGTTAGACATCTGTCTTACACTCCCATCAGTCATGCCAACGGATGTTGATACTTTGCTTGAACCAGTAATGGCCCATGCACTGTGTTGTCCCCAGCGGCTACCAATTCTGATGACAGCATTCATTGAGATCTCACAGACGCAAAATGCTGACGGTGAGGTACGAGAGGAAACAGGCACACAGGTATCATCCACTACGAACATTGCTAATACGACCAATGCTGAAGGCGATGCTTCACATGTATGTGCGGTTGATCTTCTTAATCCAACTTTCACCTACAATGGTAGACAAACTCTTTACAGACTTAGAAGATTTGATATTTTCTCCAAACAATAACACTGACTTTAGATTTGGCACACAGTATTCTGAGAGACTCTGAATTCGACCTTCATTTTTCAAAACAAATTTCTAACTTTGGGACTCTTTTTTTCTATGATTAACTTTTTCTTTTTCCAAATTTGTATTTTTCATTTTTTGGCACAAAATAATCTGCTTAAAGTAGAAGTATTCATAGAGAACTAGAATTCTTTGGAAAACTTCCAGAGACAATATTTGACCTTGTCCACATTAAACAGTTTATGTAAATCTGACATGAAATGGTTTCTGCACATTTTTTTCTTCTGTATTTACGAGCCATTTCATAAATGTATTTTCATGATTCATTCAGACGGCATTTTTACAAATGTCAACATATATGCTTAGAATGAAACATTGCTTTAATGCGTACAGCACAAATGCTTTTTCATGTACAACAGTACGAATGCATTTTTATGTGTTTTGGGTGGGTTTTAACACATCATGTTTAGATATGTTTTAACGTGTTGGAGTGGGTGTTGTATGGCGTTTTAAATTCCGAATGGATTTTCCCGATTCATGCCCTTATATAAGTACAATTCACGTTGCCCTTATATCGGCATAAGAAATCAAGCCCTTATTTAGGCATAGCCCATGCTACCCAAATACAGGCATGGCTACTTCTATCCGTTCACCAAACGTCACAACAATTTCTTGGAAAACCAGCTTAAGCCTTTAGGGACTTCCCCTTGCTTGAATATTGATTTCGCCAAGAACTCAGTTAGTTTTACAATGAACATCTATTCCTTAGGGGTTCATCCATGACATTCATATGCCTGACTTTACGTCAAACATGGTATTCCTAAACACCTTCAAGGTATAAATATACCTTCACTTGCTATAGCAAAGCACGGTGGTTCAGAGCAGTTTGATGACCTAATTGCCCGACGCAGCTCGCTACAGCAAGTGCCAAAGGAAGCCGACTCTCCAGTTGACACACTGATCAGGAAGCTGCCCTCCTCTGCCGAGAATCCAACTCCAGTGTTTCTGACTCCCCTTGCGGGGTGTTAGGAAATCGAGTTCCCGAGACAGAGATACCAGACCTCCTTCATTCTAACAAGGTATGGAGCTGATTAGTACCTAGAGAAACCTTTGGTAGATTCTTGGCAAGAACTAAAACTTATGCAAAACAATACTTAATTCTTCCCTGGTACTGGACCTAGGTTAGGTACATTGGGGTAGGAGTATTTTAGAAGCACCAGGTGAGTATTTTAGTCTATGTTATTTATGTATGTATTTTTATATGGCTTAGAAACCATACAATGCTCTTACAGTATTATTTCATAATACTATTCTTGCTGTACGCATTATACTTTGCATTCTGTCTAATGATTGTAGCAGTTCACCTCTCTTGCATTAGAAAGAAGACTGTTCAATAAACCTTTTATTGAAAACGCCAGTCTCTCTATTTCTCTGCAAATCTGTAGAAACTAAGCATGCACGATTGACTGAGTGAACTTATTATCTATTGTTTCCATGACTCTGAGATATATGTTCTTATTCTTGGGGAAACAAAGTTGTCATGTTTATGCGGTTGTCAGAAATTAATCCCTTCTTGTGTATTCGAGAAAGTTTCTAGTGACTTCTGAGCTACCTGGCACTCACTATTAAGTTTAGTATATTTGATAGAGACCTACTGACTTAAGTCCTACATCAAATCTATAGGATATATCATTCCAATGCGGAGAGCATATTTGCAACATAGTAACTACACTACAGAAGGCTGGAGACCTGCACCAGGCATACACTTACATTACACAGACAGAGTGAGTTACCCTTGAAAGTCTTGGCTTGCCAGGCAACTGTTAGGCCTCAGGGCACAGGCCCTAGGCAAAAACCAGCCACAGTATACCATCCCTGGGCTGACTGGAGGAAGAGTGGAAGTAGCATGCCTAACTCCTGGGGATGTTACCCCACCTCTCTCAGAAATCTCTGAGGTCAGAGAACCCCAGATGGCCTCGGGCCTGGCTGTTGACACTGACAGCTGTCAGTGGCTTCTGTTGCTTGTGGTCCATATGGGCAGAATTTTCATTGGGTTGGAGACAGAAATCTGATCCGAGGATTGGAATGGGTCATGCCACTTTGTTGGCCATGGTGGTACTATCTGCATGCTGGGATGCATCTATGACAAGGTATGGTTAGATGCTACACAGATGACTTCCACACGTGTAGAGGACTGTTTCCCATGGGTCAGTACAGTAGCTCAGTTGAGTGTAGACATTGTGATACAACTGAGTTCAGAGGAGCATAGACCTGACAAGTGCCACTGCAGAAGAGGTCCATTGCCATGGTCTATCGGCTACACAGGGAAGCCCATCAAAGTATTGATTAGTCTACTGTGCTTTTTTGCTGAAGAAGGGGGCATTTTGGACTTGGTACTCCCTGCAGAACCACCCCAGACTTTTGGCCTTCATCCCTCCTGTTTCTGAACCCATTGGCTTGCAGTGTATCACTGCTAACCAGTGCTAAAATGCTTGTGCTAGCTCCTTAAGACATGGTAAAATTGGCTTACGCCCAGTTGCCACATTTAATTTACTTGTAAATTGGCACTATCTGTACACAGGCCCTGCAAATTATGAAGTACTTATTGTGCCACCCACTTAAGTAGACCTTTAAAACATGTCTCAGGTCTGCCTTTGCAAGCCGTGGGCAATTCTAAACTGCAATTTTGACCTGGCAAAAAAAACTTTTGTCAGTTCGAAACCTTCCGTTCTAATACAAATACACGATCCATAGGGTAGCCAGAAACAGCCCACATGGCAGGGTGTAGTGTAATTAAAAGGTTGGACATTTACTTTTAGGTTTTACATGTCCTGGTAGTGAAAAACTCTTACATTTGTTTTATCTGCTTCAAGGCCTACACTCCCATTGGATATCATTGGGTTACCTTATTATATTTCATTAGGGATACCTTTTGCTTAGGACAGGTAAAATGTTATATTTGTTCTCTAAAGAATTAATATTTTAAATCCTGTTTTTTGGTAAAGTCGAATTTTAAGACACAATTCTGAAAATGCCACTTTCAGAAAGTTAGTGGGAAAAGACAGCTAGGTATGCACTCAATTAAACCAAACTATATTCTAGAGCTAAATGAAATTTTCTTAGTATATCTATTTGGTGTGCACTTGAAGAGGAGGTACAGCCCTCACTCCGAGGATATTGAAGCAGTGGAATGGGCTCTCCTAAGACAGGAAGAAATACATGCTAACAAAGTCTTTTTACTTCAACTCGTGCAATTTGCCTTGTTCCACAGTTATTTCAGGTGGAAAAATAGATTTTTCTTTTTTAAACCAATGGTACATCCATGGGCTTTACTGGAGCCCCAAGCTACGCGAATATCTATATGATGCAATTCAAACAGGCACATATTTTATCTGAGTCTGACTGGTCCGATCACCTGATCTTGTACAGGAGATATATTGACAACATACCTATAGTGTGGCAGGGAACCAAGGACAAGTTGATTGACAGTCTCAACATTTTGAACACGAAACACCCCAGAATTCAGTTTACACACACGCTTGACCAACAACACATATCTTACCTTGATTTTCTCATTGAACTATCTGTCACAAGTATCACTATGTCTGTTTTTAAGAAACCCACTGATCGCAACAATTCCCTCTTATTTTCTAGTTTTCATCCCTCATCATTAAAACATCATTTAACTTACTCCCAGTCTCTGCGAGTGAAACTTATCACTTCTCACACAGAGAAGTTAGCCAACTCTATGTTAGAAACGAGAAACAGATTTTTGTCCAGAGGTTATCCTAAAGAAGTAGTAGACTCTGCTGAAATGCGAGCAAACCAGATGTCTAGGGATACAGTACTCAAGAAATAAGTGAAGCCACCACTTAATAGAGAAGTCTTTGTGTCACCTTATTCTACTTCCTCAGCAGCTATTAAGTAAGCAGTACTAAAACTTTGGAATGTATTGCAGTCAGAGTCTGACTTTTGTGGATTGTTTACTAACCCTCCTATTTTTTCATACAAACAATCATGCAATTTGAAGGAAATTCTTAATCAAGGAGGGTTTGGTATTAAAACACAGCATAAAGGCATGTGTCCTCGCTTTAATTGCTCGCATTGTATCAAAGTATTTTCTGGCAATTCGATTCACCATCCATGGTCAGGCAAAAAGATCAATTTAAATTTCACAGTGGACTGTAATAGCCGCTTTGTGATTTACATGATACAATGTCCCTACGCTTTACACTATATAGGTAAAACTGAATGATCCTTATGGACTAGAATAACAGAACACCAAAGCCACATCCGCACTAAGACAAGCACTTCTTCATTGGCAGTCCATTGGTATCTGCTCAATCACTCTATTGCACAGTTAAGATTCACAGTTCTAGAAGTGGTACCTATTAGGGCCGACAGAGATATGTGAAAACATCTTTCACAATGTGAATCATTTTGGATCTGATATCTGGATACCCTGGTACCAAGGGGTCTTAATGACAAGATCGAATTTGCTTGTTGTTAGGTCTCATAAAGATCAGCGCATGTGCTGCCTCTACGAGGCATCATGTAATCTGTATAGTAGGTGAAACTCCACCAATTGCCGGTAGTTTTGTCCTGCCGCTTGCCATTTGTTAACTCTGGCATTTATATTGTTAGCAGGCTTATGGTTGGCTTACGCTCGGATGGGGCACTTCCGTTTTGTATCCATTTCGCAGGAAGCAGCACCGACCAACTACAGTTTTGTTCCGCTGCTCGGCATAATGTATTCGTGTAGGGACTACTTCCTTGTTTATTGTCCACCCGTTCTCAAGTGCCAGTGTGCCCGAGGGTTGGGCAGCGCATGCTGCTTGGTTATTTATAACCAGGGGGCATGTCTTATATTTAACCGCTTCCAAAGCTGAGAAGAAGCGGCATGCGATGCAAGGGGCCATTGTGTACGTAAAGCATTTCTTTTCCAGAAAGCACACTTATTCTCACTTAATATATCAGCATGCACCCACGTCTCCGACATCGCACTTCATGGTACTTTATTTTTCCCCAGTTTGTTAAAGCACTGTGCCTCCCTCACAGCGACACCGCCCCTGCAGCAGTAATCATTCAGCAGAGCCTCAGATAACTCCGTTCTAGTTGAAAGCAGCCTGTGTCCATTTGGTTACATCAAGTGTTTTAGCGTGGACTGCTCTGACAGCATTTGATGTATTTTTAAGCGCAGATTGGAGGGGATTAGGCACAGGTAGCCTACTCCTTTGCCTTTTCCACAAACTGCTTTTCCGTTTTAAACTTTATGCTTGGACTTTTTTGCACTTTTTACCCCTCTGTTTCAGCAGTCTGCTGCCTCTATCTGGTTACAGTGAGTGTTTCAGGGTGGTACCCTCCACCCCCTTCATCCCTGTGTCACTGCTTTTCAGTCACACACACACTGACGGCGGCAGCAGAAATTCTGGTTACTCAGCAGCTGGGGAGCCAGTCACCGGCTTCCAACTGGTGGGGTGTAGCAAGCAAGGCGTGTTTGGAAGTTAAGAAGAGATTCCATTGAAGGCATAGGGGGGAGGGGAGAGTTCTTCTGCCCTGACTGTTGTTTGGTGCTTTAATCGTTTCCATTGTAAATGGAAACGAATAGGGAGGGGAATGGCTGCACACAGGCTGAAGCATACAGCTCCACGAACAGCTTGAATATAAACTCTCATTTTACACAGAGCTCCCCTCGTCCATGCAATGCCAGGTCAACCATGACCAAAGGTGGCCGGGGAGGAGAGTGGGCGGGCTCTGCAGTTCTTACCATGTCAGACCCAGTGACACCAACACCGCAGGGCTGTCTGTGTCTTCTAGAGGAAGAAGCCGCCATAAACCATGTGCGAGTGAGTGAGGTCAGAGAGGAGCCATTGCATTTTTCACGCAACCCAGTGACCTTTACACGACCAACACAGGCAGACATGACATGGTGCTGCTGTGAAACCAGACATGCATGGTGCTGCTGTGCAATCAGTTATCTGCTGAGAGGCTGACGAGGCCCGGGCATCAGAGCTCAGAAACACAAACAGGGAAGGAGCAAGTAAAGTCACAAATGTCCCAAGGAGAGGACGATCCTTTATTTTACTGAGCCTTCTTTATTGTTCAATTTAAGAAGGGAGCACCTTCAAATATATGACAGCATGAGGTCAGCTGTACAAATGCTATGCTTGTTTGACCTAATAGCATACAATTTAAGCAGGACTTCTCAAGCCACTGACGCGGTCCCAGCCCTTCCATTATATCCAGCGCAGTAACATGGAATATTTTACTTTTACTAAAATGCACCACAGCTTTCACCTTTTACAGTGGCAGTGAGTTGTACATCAAGCAGGGTTAGTCGTTCCATTAACGGTGCCCCAGCTCTTCCAGTCTTTCCAACACACAATCCCACACCACATAATTCCAGTACACTCAAAATCACACAATTACTATCCACATAATTCCACTGCACACTGTTCCACATATTTCTACTCCACACCATACATTCTCACACCACACAATTCCGCAAATAACAATTATAATTCAACCCACATAATTCCACTCCAGACCACATACATCCACTTCACTGTATAACACATGGGTAAGTTACATTGTCATTTACAAAGCCAATAGCTCTAGCTCTCCCAAATGCCAAACCTAATAGCATTGCACAAAATAAATTCAGCTTCGCAACATGCCACATAATTCCACACCATATAATACAACTCCACAGTATACTACATAATACGACTCCAAACCATCCCATATATTTTGACATCCACACAATTGAATGCCACTCAATTCTGCACAACATGAATACACTCCACATATTACCACTCAGCACCACATAATTACAATCCACATAATAACATTCTACTCCGTACGACCTAAGTAGACCCCACATTAATCCACTCTATGCCACATATCAGCAACTCACAAAAATGCCCTCCACACCATGACACATAATTCCAATAAACATAATGACACAACGCCACACAAGTCAAGGACACACAATTCAACTCCACACACTTCCAATACACACCACATAATTCCACACCAAGCAACATGTTTCAACTCCACAATTCCCTAACACACCACATAGTTCCACATCATACCACAAATTTTAATCTCACACCACATAATTCAACTTCACCACATGCCACTAGATATAGCTCCATAACACACAATCTCACTCTACATAATTCCAGTGCCCTTAATACCATTTAATTACTATCCATATAATTCAATAGCACACCGTACCACATTTTCACTACACAGCTCCACACTACATAATTTCACAAAAACAATTTCAATACAACCCATCTCTCCATCACCACTTCAACCAGCCTTATCCTCTCTCCCTCATACACCCACTGCTCCTCTCATTTCGCCCGAACGCTGCACTGCCACTGCCACCTCTCAATCTACAATCCCACTGCCCCCTCATATTCCTGTTTATGTGACAAGTTCCGTGCCACCGCTGTTTAATGCAAAGATAGTGCTGTGATTTTCACAGAATTGCAATGTGTCACCGCTGTGTAATGGAAATGATAGCGTTATGATTTTCACTAAATCTGTCAATTTAAAGTACATGAGTCATCTAGACATTCTATTGTCTAGTTTTCATTTACTGACATAGTGGTTGATATGTTATCCTGATGTTACAGATCATTTATTTTCTGATGTAACAAATATGCAAACAACATGAATATACCGTAACTCTGTCACTTCTGTTTTATTGTATTGCGAGCACAACTAACCAGTACTCTTTGTTAGGTCATTATATTATGTGTTATCAGTTTAGGTTCTTTTCTTGTATTTTTCACCTTATCCTTACTATGTAGTTTTATCCTTTTTTCTCTCTTTTTTTCTCTCTCTATTCTTTTTATTCTTCACATATTTACAACACTTTCTTCCCGGTCTCAGCAATTGCATCAGGTTGTCCGTGGTTTCACCATAGGCTTTCTAACCTCACATAGGGGCCCATTAGGATGGCGGGTGGATTACCCCCTTTTGGCCTGGCGGGGGCGATCCGCTCGCCATATTAGTATGGCCGGGGGGTCCGCGGCTGACGGAAAGACCGTCCGCCGCTTTTCCGCCCCGGTCGCCTTGCGACCGGGGCTGAAAAGGGTTCATATGTTGGCGGTGTCCATCAGACACTGCCAGCCATATTACAATGGTCTTTGACAGATGCCTTGCCGCCACGGAAAGGCATGCGGAGCCTGCTTTGGGGGCCTGATGCGGGCCCCGATGGACTCCGGGGGGTGGGGGGTGCACATGGGGGTACCTATGGTACCCCCCAGCAGTTCCATACACAGCATGCCTTACTGCCATTGTGGTGGGCGGTGCTGAGTGCACCTCCCGCCACAATGGTAGGAATGCTGGATGCGCCCGCCACTGTGGCGGGCGCATCCTAATGCTGGCCACTGGACCCCCGCCCTTATGGGGGGCGGTCCCTTTCACCGGTAGGATGACGGGCGGACAAATGCCCGCCCGTCATCCTAATGGGCCCCATAGTATTTTTTCAGTAAGCATTGTTGTGATGACATTTGTTACACTGCGTCACGTTCTGGCTTCTGCATTTAGAATGACCACCCACTACGGTTCATTTTTGGCTATACACTGTGGCTGATCAATCCCTTGGACGTCCTAATAAGGTGAGGTTGTTAACATGGGCTTCTGACGGTCTTGTCCCTCAGCTTTGCGGGATCGGGTCGGGGTTTATGGCATTTTATCTTCATGATACGATTTACATGCGGGTTTGCACTCTGCAGAATAATGGAGGATGGCCTGAGTTATTTTTATGTTATTCATAAGGCACAGAATGTTGGTGGTTGGTTTATTTTAATTCGGCATTGGGATAGGTTTCATTCACGCACTGAATGGGCCTATTTAATTAAATGTATCCTTGGATTGAATTTTTTTACGTTATTACCTTTGTTTGCATTTACATTCTTTAGTATACTAGGCACGCCATTGCATGGAGCTATGTATGCAGACTTTGCATAACAGCTGCACCACGCTTATTCCCGGAACCGTGTCATACCCGTGTATCTGTATTACTACACACAGCCAACAGCCGTGAGGCATCCCCGAGTGGGTGGCCCTCCTTCTACACACCGCCCTGTCGGTGTGTTTCCATAACCAAACCAATACAACATCTGTTTCTGCCCTTTTTGGTTGGATTTGTGTTCTCATCGCCTGGGGGCAGACTCTTCCTGGAGTTAGGCCTCAGCTCGCTATAAAGTTAGACTCTTTTGTGCCCTGCCGTCCGGCGGGGGCTGAGCTGCGAGCGCCGTCTCTATTTGTCACTCCTTCTTATTAGACTGCTTCACTCAGCCGTGAGGTATCCGAAAGTGAGTGGCCTTCCTCCTACACACTGCCTGGTGTATCTCCATTGCCAATCGTTGCACCCTTTGTTCTTTTTGTCCCTGTCAGCACTGCGACGCTGCTGTTGTAGGTGTGGGTGGGTGGGACTCAAAGCTCGTTGGTGCCGCTCCCCCAGCTCCCTGCTGCAAAAGGTGAGCTGCCCAGGGGTAGCTTAGCCTTATATCCCCCTCCCCTTCCTTCTTCCCTTTGTTCTTGGGGAGGGGAAGGGCCTTGGGCGCTTTTCGCCATGTGGCCATTCCTGGTAGCGCTAACCTGCGCAAACCGGATTAGTTCCTTGTGGGGCTCGGTCGGCAGTTGAGGCGCCGGCCCTTGAGGCCCCCTTTGGGGGCAGCCTCTGCTATAACGGCTGCACTGCGCCCATTCCCGGAACCGTGCCATACCCGTGTACCTGTATTACTACATACAGCCAACAGTCGTTGTTTTGGTGGTGGTTGTTGGCCGCAGTTTTATTACTTATATGTCATATTTGTACAACTCCCCTGGACACCTTTCTCAGGCAGGGGACATAAATCATTATCATATATTATCATAATTGGTTATCGCTCAGTGTCATTTGGACATCATAAATCGTGGGTCATAAATCATCGGGCATCATAAATCATTCTGTCACAAATCTGTCATCATCTTGTTGTCATACATCGCTCTGCCTGATCGTCAAATCAGACGTCACAAATCATCGGTATGTCATAAATCATTCGGTCACAAATCTGTCATCATTTTGTTGTCATAAATCATTCTGCATGGGCATCATGAATCATTAGCCATAAATCACTGGTTTGTCTTTTGCTCATTTGCATATCCTAGGGTCGTAAATCACCCTGACAGCTTGTAGATTGTTCTTTGTTGTTTTCCACGCCCCTTTGCGTGTAGGGGGGTAGCCGTTTCCTGGAGCCAGGCCACAACTCTCTACCTTGCTAGCCTCTCCTGCGCCCTGCCGTCTGGCGGGGGCTGGGCTGTGAGTGCCGTCTCCGTTTGCTACCCCGCTTTTTTGTTGGCGTACTCACCCAGCTGTGAGGCATCCCAGAGTGGGTGGCCCTCCTTCTGCACACCGCCCTGTCAGTGTGTTTCCATAACCAATCCAATACATCTTTTGTTTCTGCCATGCCACCAGGTAGGCTTCCATCTTCCTGCGGCTCCCCCTACCCTGTGTCGTCTCTCTGCGCATCCGTTGGTCTTTCTGTGGGCCTGCCCCAGCTGCAGTACCACTCGAGCGCTAGGATACCCACCTCTAGCTGTGTCTCCGGAAGGCTGATGTCTGGTAGGGTCTGACCGCAATCTTCCCCACAAACACCTCTATGTGCTCTGCTCCGCCCTTGCCCGCGTGTGGTGGCACGCTTGTGTCTTGTTCGGAGTCCTATGGCACTGTATTCTCTCACCGTGGGTCACATATGAAATCAAACAAAATTGGGAGATAGTCACATGTCACTTGTGGATCTGTGATACACATAACTTTACAAACATCATAAATTCTTAATAGGGTCGCCGTACATCGTGTCTCCCTTCACCAATTTGCCTCTGAAATTTATTATTATTTTTTTTTTTTGCTTAAGCTTCGTAAGCGGGCCCCAATCAAATGAACTCTTGGAAGCACATTTTCCAGTGTACCCCCTACTTGCGCCTTCCCCTGTGGTACTTTCTGTCACCTTGGACTTTTTCCTTTATATCTACCCCCTCACTCCTGCCTGTTCTTGGAAGGATGAAATCCTGAGCTGGCGTCGCTGGGGTGCAGAGAACATACCCTACGCGTTTGCAAGGTGCTTTTGCGCCCGGAAGGGATCCTAGCGCTGACTCGCAGCTGACTATTGTGACCCAACTCCATGGTACTGATTATATATTGCTGTATAAATTCTTGAGCCTTGGACAAGACCTCGCAAAGATCTTTCTTTCTCTTCCCTCCTGCACATCTGAACATGTGTAATGGGCGTAATTATATCCAATGGTGAGGCCACCCCAGCTCACACTCTTACCCTTGTCCCCAGGGGGGCGGACACTACCAGAAAGCTGCTTGTGACCTGTTCTAATGAGATACAGCAATCCTTCCCATTTAGTACATGTTGCATTGGCAAAACGTTTGCTTAAACTTTGTATATGCCTACTCCAGTGTCATATTTTACGAATAATTTTCCTTTAACACTTTTGAAATTGCAGTTGCTCCTTCTAGTGTACTATACACAAAACTGATCGCACATTTCATTGTGGTCCTTCCACATAGGACATTTTCCCTTACTTGCCACCCCACTCAACAACTGTACTTATTTCTGACTTGGCAGGATGGAATCACAGGTTGGCCCCACCGGGGGGCCAGAAACCTAACAGTCATATTTGCGAGGCGCATGCTCCTCCAGGATATAATTGCACTGGATAACAGATGTTTATTGTTACCCCCCCTCTGGTACTGATTCTATGGACCTCGGGTACCAGGGGGAGCTTTGCCTTATATCCTCCTCCCCTTCCTTCTTCCCTTTGTTCTTGGGGAGGGGAAGGCCCTTGGGCGCTTTTCGCCGTGTGGCCATTCCTGGTGGCACTAACCTGCGCAAACCGGATTAGTTCCTTGTGGGGCTCGGTCGGCCGTTAAGGCGCTGGCCCTTGAGGCCCCCTTTGGGGGCGGCCTCTTCCTAACAGGTTATACACCTTCATCTCAAGCGGTTATATGCTGGTGAGCTATTTAATCGGTTTGAGTTGTTTAAGCCCAGTGTGGCTTGACAGACTTTCACATGTAGGTTTATTGTGTATGTTTTCCAGATACTTTCTGAATGCACAGTCACAGTATGGTTGATAGTTGATTCTGGTTCCACAACCGTACAACCCCGCTCATTTTGGCCATTCCCTTCGAGACATCAGTCGTTTTGACCAGATACCAGTGGGGATATGTACTTACGTTTTTTGTTTTACAATCAGGTTGCTCTACTTAAGCTTCTGAGGTATGGATGCACTTTTTATCATTGCTCTGTATCAGCACTAATCCAGATGATGCCTACTTGTTTGCACTGAGTCTTTCTTTATCTATCTTTCTTTGCACAGTCAATGAGTGCACCTCTGGAGAAGGTCACTTCCTGTACTTTAGTTCTGAATAGTGTTTTCTTGCACCCACATGTTGTGCTCTATCATTCAGACCTGGTAACTTCCATTCTTTTTTTCAATTGGATCCTGCGTACTTCCTTTACGCAAACTGCTATTTATAATTACCAATTAAGAATGTACCAATGTATATAGTTATCAATGCTTATTTTTATTGTAGATTTCCCCTGACGAAGGGCGGAGTAGATCGCCCGAAATGCATTGGGAATTGTATATTGTAGCAAGAAGCTCACATTGAGAATTTCTACTATTAATGATTTGATTCATTTTGATTTGGATGGACTGAAAACAAGCTCAATTAAAGAAGAATTTTCTTGGGCACATCATCATTGTAATGTGATCTTGTATCATGTTTTCTTGTATCATTTCTTAATTAATTTTGATTTCAAATGGAGTAATGTTCATTAGTAAGACTTGTAATTATTAATTAGTACGATTAGGTTTTGCACTCTTGTTTGAGTGCCATAGTGTAGTGCACTAGGAGGCGAAGTCTTCACAGACGGAGCTTTATTACTCTTTCAGAAAGTTGACATTTTCCTTTCCTAGCCATTTGGCTCCTACAGCCAGTATCCGAGGGTAACATGACTAGGTGTATTTGGCCATTGGGCTTTGTGTATTCCCCCTAGACAGATTCACAAAGGGGAACTGTGTGTTGGCAGGATGGTCTATCCTGACCATTATGGGAGGGGCGGCGCTATCACTTATCAAACTTGCACTTAAAATGAGCTTTTCCACCACACACCCATAAAGAGCATAGGAGCATATATAAGCTTGTGTTGCATTTGCAAAGTGCAACATGGTACATGTGGTATGCAATCCTCCATGACAGATTTATGAATCCACACAAAACAACTTTGCATGGCTCTGAGTGGCTTCATAGATCTTGAGTAGCGCGACGCAGCACAAATCTGTGCGTTGTGTGAATCTGCCCTGGGTAGGTGTCCCATGCACGTTGCCTGGTTGTTCCCATGAAACTTCCATGGATTTGATACGTGCCTAGATTTGTAAGAAATTTGAAGCTTTGGAATGTGTAAAAATCGTATTCCTTCCCAGGGGAAGCCTTACGAGGAGAAATATCTTTATTTCTCCACATTACTTCCTCTTTCTATGTGTGCTGCATCCTGTAGCATTCATGGAAAGCGGAATTTGCCTCCCGGGATTGTTTTTGTGCAGGAAGATGTCCTTTTCTGCACCAAAACAATCCTGTCTACAATGCAGGCACCCGTGCACCACGGTGCAAAGGTGACTGTGTTGGCTCTAGGCAGCCAGAACAGTGTCAGCGCAGGAACAAGGATAGAATGTGTTGTATTCGTTTAAATATGGTCCTTTTCTGCCCTTTCCCTGTCACACAGTGCAGCGCAGTAAAAAAGTTAATTGCTCTGCTGCACTGTGTTTTTTGTAAATATTCCCCACAGTCTTTTGAGACTCTAGTCATCCTGGGACCAGAGAAGGAGGAAGGAAATTCCAGAACTAGATGTGGGGGGAAGTCTAGAAGTTTTTTTCACTTCAAATCTGGAACCAGGTATAAATATTGGACCAGCAGACCAACTCTTCAGTACGCTCCTGCACCTGTGGATACTACAGAAGAAGGCCTGCCCTGCTGTCTGTGAAGGAAGATTGGATCTGCTTCCTTCATACCAGGCTAACCAAAGTGACTCCAAGGGTCAGGTGACTGACCTCCTGTTCAGAACTCCAGGGGCATAAAAAGCTTCAGATGGCCTCCCTGCACCTACCCATCTGATCTGCTGCACTGGACCTGTTGGGATCTGCAACTAGACCTGCCTGAGCCCTGCAGGCCTCTGCCGGCATGAGTTCCTGATACCAGAGAAGCGCCTCCCATGTCCAGTACCATTAGTTTGCCATCAGTTGAGCTCCTCCTGGAAGAAAAGAACTTCTGAAGTTTTGGTTTCTTCATGACCACGAATGGGCCTTTTCGTGCCCAGAACTTGCAGCATGTGTGTCTTCAAATGCAAACCTTGTAATCCCGACACTTCGGGATACAGTGACCGATAGTGACAACTGGCAACGTGGGATCTGTACTTCACGCTACTGCATCAACAGCCAGCGGTGACCATCAACATGAAGCTACAGCAACAACGCCAGACTGGATCTTTGCACTATAGTGATGACCATTTGCAACACTCTTCTTGCCCCTCACAGTCTCCTCTACTGCGATCTAGTCTTTTAGCGCCAGACTGCAAGAAAGTAACTCTTTCAGCAGGACTAACCTGGTTCCAGTGGCAGGCCTGCACTTCATTTCAGTCAGACTAAACTTGTGACTTCCCATGGTCTAGCATAACCAGATGGCTGCGAGTACCACTTTGTACTTGTAGGTGCTATACTTACCTAAAATATTTAAAATTGCAGTTCTCCCATTCTGTAGATTGGTGTTTGTCGATTTGGACTCAAATAATGTATTATATTTGATCCTATTTTGCTAAATTGGTGTGGGATCTTTCTTGTATTGTGGATTCACTTTATTACTGTTAGTGTGCTGAATAAATAATTTACAAACTGCCTCTAAGTTAAGCCTGACTCGTTTTTTGCCAAGCTACCAAAGGGTAAAGCACAGAATAATTCAGTGACTTTTGTAGTTCCCCCTGACAACGGTTGTAGCTGTTGCTTGAGAAGGGCTCACATACCACCTCAACCAACATCCCAATTTCTCACTGTAGGGCTAGAAATAGTAGGTGGCTTGCTCTAGCGCTTGACAGTGACCATACCCTTAGCAAGATCACTTTGTTTTGTGTGTCGATGGAAACATTAGTGCTGTGGTGTATTCTGGTCCTACGTACTGGCATTGGAGTATGATAGCCACAAGAGTACCAGCATTGGGAGAGAGCAGATACGTGTTACGTATAAGGAGAGATGGTGCAGTTTTTCTCTTTGCCATTTGAGCAGTGCAGCTCTGCAAATATACTTGTTGCACTGTGCAGTTTGAACCCTTTATAAAGTGTTCATTATGTTCTCTGATGCCAATTATGGAGTTGATCAGGATATTAGCTTGTCATTTTGAAGACTTCCCAGCAAAATATGGTCAATGAAAACTTGTGAACATTTTCGAATTAAGCAATTTTAAAGGTTGAAATATGTGGATGCAATAGGAATGACGTTAATTACACCACACATTTTAAGAATTACATATTTCTGAAATGACTTATTCTGCAAATATAACATGTAGAGTATATGATCTTTTAGACCATTATCTTTTCCATTCAGTAGAAAATTCGGTGTGTTCTTCACTTTAGGTGAACAACTTTGACCACTGTTACCAAGACTGGCCAGTAAACAAAGGTTGAAGGTGTACTGATTCGGCCACAGGCTTAATTTTACACTTCAAGAAGGAGAAGGTCCAACTTTGCTAAAGTAACATTTCATCAAATAGTGTTGATGCTCACTCCTAAAACATGTGTTAATCACTCTGCAGGTGTGGGGCTTAGTTTTGATAAATAAGTAGCCTTCCAGAGACAAAAATCTAAAATATTCCTCCACAAGTACCAAACAATTCCTAACATTGACTTCGACACACCTGAGAGAGACATCCTATTCACATTGCACGTAGGTAATCACAGAGGTCATCAAAACTGCATCAATGGTGAGACTTCAACTCCCTTGTGTCATACTTTGCTTCTTCTACCTAGGACACCTATAACAGTTAACTCCATAATGTTCCTATTATGCTATTACTTAACGGATATCTTCATTGCCCTGAGTCTTAGGGTTCCTCGGCCAAGTCCACAGTACATCTTCAATCTCTAACCCCCAGATTCATCATTGTCCTCTTTTGCGAGTCCTTAATAGCGATTATTATGGAATCGCTATTAAAGACTAGCAAAACGGGATGCATGTAGGAATCGCAATTTATTTTGCGATTTCTACTGCTTCCTTATTTGCGATTCGCTAATTGCTAATCGCAAATAAGGAATGGCTTTCCCATTCATTCCTATGGGCCTCATTCCTTATTTGCGATTCGCAATTAGCGAATCGCAAATAAGGAAGCGATTTCAAGGGTGCCAGGGTGTCCAAAGGACACCCTGTAGCACCCCTGAAATGCAAATGTACACTGGTGTTGTGCACACACAAGTCCAAAGGACATGTGTGTGTGTAACATACAACTTAGAAAAATGCACTAAAGTGCATTTTTCTAAGTTTTCGCTATTTACCACAAAGTTACACTTCGCGGTTTCGCAATTGCGAATTCGCAATTTTAAAAAGGTTCATGAATAGCATTTAAAGAAACTCTAATTGAGATTCCTTAAATGCGATTCTTCGCAATATAGCGATTTCTAGTATAGCGATTTTTGCATTTGGGATGATGAATCCCAAATGCAAAAATAGCGCTCGCAAAGGGCCAGATTCTCAGAATCTGGCCCTTTGCGAGCCGATTTCAGTATGATGAATCTGGCCGTAAGTTCTATAGGCACCTCCAATATAACTTTAACTTCTTTTTATAAAAGTGGAAATGTGAGGTATCTGCAAAACAGTAGAAGAAAGATGATCTCTGACAAGTCTTTGTCGGATTCACCCCCGGGCGGTATATTGGAGGGGCACCACCTCGTGAAGTGAGGACTGGAATGAGGAGCACAGACGAAAGAGTGAAGGTGATCTATGTGTCAGGGTTGTGAGAATGCCTTCCAGTAATACATAAATGTACTTGCACTTTGTCTGTGTGTGTTATTAGTTTGCCGCCAGAGTTAGAGGTTCCTTCACGTGTTTTTTTTTATAAAGTCTATTATAAGTCAATGCTATTAAGTGAGAAATCTGTGTACATAGGAGCATTACGAATGTGCAGCATTGGAACTGCAATTAGGGCAAGGACCACAAGGAGACTGTACTGATTTCTTCAACTTGCACTGTGGTCTTCATTAGAGCTTTGTCCTAGCACCCTTTCTGTTTCTCCTGTATGTAAATGGATTAAATGCCACTCTGCAAGCCTCTTGGAAGGATCTACCTAAGATTAAGTCTACCTCAGTACAGGCTCTGCTTTAAGCAGATGTTGCTGTCTTGATGCCCTTTACTCCCAGGGGTTTGAGGGCCCTAACCAACAGCTTTGTTGCCTTTCTTGACAACTTAGACTTGGAAGCTAATGTCTCCCGAATCAAATGGATGATATGTTGTCTGAAAGCAGTTAAAACAGGTTATTTTTGGATTAAGCATAAGGGAATCAAGCAGGTCACCAATTTTCCCCACCTCGGAATTATGTTTGACTCTAAATGTTCGTAGTTACCTTGTATAGCGAACTGTTGCTAATGTTTAACCATTCCATGGGTGCCTTGTTCGATTTCACCAACGGAGTAGACAATATGACAATTTAAAGCTTTAATGGAGGTCTACATGCAGAAGTGTTTACTTGTTTAAATGTGTGGCTCCGTAATTCAGGGTTATTGGATCCAACTAAAGCTCAGGCAGAGGAGAACCGATTTTGTCACCATTTTCTCAGCCTCCACGCATTGACACAGCACCTCTTGTTACATGAGGAATTGGGCTAGGACTATGCACCCAACTCACATAAGGTTGCACCGTTACTGCTCGGTTTCTGTCTGGTCCAATAAACATACAATCCTGAATTGGGAGATTATCTGAGATCGTAGGAACTTTGAGAAGGATACTTCAATCCCCTGGCTAAATTATGTGTGATCCCTCTCCAAAGCCATAAGCTGGAAGGAATTGTTTACTTCTCGTGACTCTTTGACCAAAGAGGATATTCCCAAAGCTAAACAGTTTTTATAAGCCACAGTGTGTCATCTAGGGGTCAAGAGAACTTGAGAAAAGGTCTGCTGCATGATTATGCCATCGTTCAAACATCACTTTATCTGGAACTTCATTTGACCTAGGGTTTGAGCCCTTGGGAAAGTGCTCTTTTAGCCAAATTTTGGCTGGATACTATTAGATCTCTGCTTTGCTTTCCTTAGAGCCAATATGATAATTGCATCCATTTTTGTCAATCTGTGTGATGAGATTTCTGTACAATCTTTGGATCATTTCATTTTTTCCCATAAATACTATACTTTTCAAACTAAAATGTTTTTAAAACCTGGTCTTGAGCAATATAGTTTTCATCAATATAAGCCCGCTTTATACTTCCTTGGTTTGTTTCCACGTTGGTATTTTTTTTAAATCTGCTGTACGGAAACGAAATTCATTGGCGGTTTGATAGTTCCCTTTTTATTGCTGCTCATTTCTAGTGTATCCATATTTTTATGTACTTTCGATGTTTGCAAAGCTTTTATGATTGTTTTTCAATAATCGAATAAAGTATTTTAATTGATTTATTGGTTAAACATGGTGACAGGCATACAAACGCATTAACATCTATTTCTGGCTTTCTGCTAACTCTCAAAAGCTATTTGTAGATCACTATAGGGCCTCAGGGTTGATAATTAAGCAGCCTTTCAGAGAGAAAAATGTAAAATATTCCTCCACAATTACCAAAAAAGTCCTAACATTGTCTTCGACACACCTGAGAGAGATATGCAAGGAACATTGCACGTAGGTCATCACAACTGCGCCTAGGGGCGAGTCTTGAGCGCTCCTGTGTCATGCCTTACTTCCTACACCCAGGTCACCTATAATGGTTAACTCCATAATGCTGCCATTACGTACCGGTAATCCTCATTGCCCTCAGCCTTAGTCCACAATCAAACTTCCTTCTGTAAGTTCTATAGGCGCCTCCAATAAAATGTTAGGTTGTTGTCTAAAAGTGGAAATGTGAGGTAGGAGATATTTTTGTAGGTGTCTGCTAAAAAGTAGAAGAAAGACTATCTTTAACAAGTCTTTGTCCAATTATTGCCTGGGAGGTCTATTTGGGGGAGGGACCACCTCGTGAAGTAAGAACTGGAATGAGGAGCACAGACGAAAGAGTAACGTTGATCTATTAGTCAGGGTTGTGAGAAAGCTTTCTAGTAATAAACAAGGTCCTTGCACTTCACCCCTGTGTGTTATTAGTTTGACGCCAGAGATAGAGGTTTGTTCACATGAGTCAATGCTTTTAAGGGAGGAACCTATGTACATAGGAGCATTACAAATGTGCAGCACAGGAACAACACTTAGGGCTTTACAAAAGCGCATAGTCCAACAGTTCGCAACTTAGGACCCTCATGCAAGGGCGGGGTACTCCTACTCTGATTTTTTAACAGGTAAATGAAGGATTACATGCCCAATCGGTTTTTAACGCACTGTAGGATTTTCTTTTATCCCAGGTCTTTTCCCCCATGCATTTCGGAATTTATCAAGGGAAAACATTGAGGATATATTAATGATCACTCAACTTGTAATTCGGATTCCTAGATAGGTATTTAACCCTTACTTGCAATGAGGGCCTAAGTGCAGTTTTCATAAAAGTGTGCAAACTTTGCTATGCTGGCAGATTTGGCAAATATTGGTGTAAAAAAAACTTTATTGGGTTTTGATCAATGGAATGTATACATTTCTCTATTGGTATTAAAATTGGAAGGATTTTCTGTCACTAAAAGTGGCACAGCAACAGTGCGCCCAGGCAAAGTGGTTCCACTTGATTTTGTTTTCAGTTAGTTCACACACAATAGGGAAATTGTGTATGCCCAGGCAGCACGCTTTAGTTAACCAAGATTTATGCGAGATTAATTTGTAATAAATAGGAGTGCCCCTTCCTATCTAGTTTACAGTAAAAAAAAACGATTCACAAAATACATTCCAGCTGCATACCGGGTTGCGGTGCCTTAAATGGGATTACAGACCTGCAGGTTCTCACCAAAATGAGTCTGGGGATGGGGCTCGACTAAAGGCAGCTATAGTGTCATCCTAATAACGAGGTATATTAGACTACTGCTGAGCGATACTGGACCTGCGCTGTATGATGTTACCCAATTGCGCTATACGATATTACTCCAGCATGTCAGATCTTGGTCACTGCCATGTAATTAGGTGTGGCTGGAGTGGGCCAGCAGAGTACATTGAAGTGGGTGCTTCTAATAGTATTCACTAGAAATTACCGTTTAGTCTTATCAGTATATCAGTGCTGCAGAGAATTGACAATCTGCCTATGTACACAATTTAAGTATATTCTTTTATGGTAAACCTTTTATAATAAACAATTCTTGCAAAAGAAGCAGAAGAATGTTTATTCTCAACATCCAACAGGTTTTCATAAATAGACAACAGATTCATTGGGTTTGTCAGTGATTGTTATAAGCCACATCTACTAATTGAGAATGACTGATTAGTCACTGAGTTCATAATATATACCCCTTCATGTCTTATCTTAGTGAAGCCTTGGTACAAAGTTTAAAGCAAGTCATTTTTCACTGCACATCAACCGAACACAACACATTTTAGGACTCCTGCAAGAGTTTGCCAAATATAGTAAAACATGACACAATGTATCAATGTCCAGCTAAAGCACAAACATTATATTTTGTTTAATATTATCAGGGATACTGAATTCATGTGATTCAAAGGGTGCAGAGTTTTCAGTATTGTTATGGATTTGCCGCACTTGGCACATAACAGCTTGTCTGCCAAATAATTTCAGATTTTAACAAAAAGTAGTTTCTAGCTCAAACAGAATAAAAGATTAACTGGTCACCTTTAATTTGCTAAGTGCTGTAGTTAGGTGTTTAACTTATACTAATGAGTTGAAACCTTTGACCAGGCACTTCTCACATGTGTACAACAGTGCCAAAATAATACTGTCAAAATATATGTTGCATTATGCCACATAATTTGCCTTTTCTTGCCACATAGTTTGATTTTTCTTGCCAGATAAACAAGTTAACCCCACTTCATAATTTATTCCTTCTCTTTACATAATTGAAATGCTCTTCCTCTGTAACACGGAGATAAATGCATAAGCAGTAGCACTTTGTAATCATTCTACGTATTTTTACTAAAATTAGTTTGAAATGTGAAATGTACAGCCCCAGCTTCAGAACACCTGACATTTCCTTTCTATGTCTTTTCAGCCTTTTGGAATTTGGACTCATTTCTGGGATAAAGAAAAAAGTAAAATGGTTCCATGATCAGGAACTGAGCAATGTGTCTACTCACGCATTCTTGGAGATCACCTTCAACATAAGCTGTATTTCATCTCACACCTCAACTCTATAAAAAGCCAAGACAAGATCTGTTCTATTTGCTTTTAAGTGCCTCTTAAAACACCACAAGGCTTCCACCTAGAGCCTATTCTTAATATAATTCATAGCAAATTATCACTAACACTTTGCTAGGAGCAGACATCCTGAAAGTGAAAGGTTCTACTTTATCAGGTATTCTCCACACAAAAATGTGTAGTGGGGTTTTCAAACATGAACCGAATACAACACAGAAGCAGATCTGTGTTGGGTTTGGTCTCTCTAAGCAAGCTTTAGCCCCATAGGAAGCCTTCATTAAAACTTGCAAAAAGGTGTGAGAATCATCCTCAAACTCTCTTGGCCACTTGGAATGGACAGCAAAATCATGGAAAGAGAACACAACCCATGGTCAGCCTACCTATTAGAATTCCTCTCCAATCTTAGGGCCTAATTTAGACCTTTGGGGACGGGTTATTCTGTCGCAATGGCGACAGATATCCTGTCCTCCAAAATATAAGTCCCATTATATCCTATGTAGTAAAGTTAGGAGTCCTAACTTTACTACTACTTAACTTAGGACTTAGGAGTCCTAACTTTACTACTACTTAACTGCGCAAAATCCTAATATGAAGAGTTTTGGTATTCATAGGAGGCATTTAGGAGTCCTAAAGTTAGGAGTCCTAACTTTACAACTACTAAACTGAGAAAAATCCTAACTTTAAGACTTTCGGTATTCACAGAAGGCATTTAGGAGTCCAAAAGTTAGGATTCCTAACTTCTGTGAATACCGAAATGAGTAAGTGCCTTCTGTGAATACCAAAATGTGTAAGTGCCTTCTGTGAATACCAAAATGGTAGTAAGTTTAGGGCCTTATTATGACTTTGGTGATCCAGCAGCGGAACTGCCCCATTCAGAACCGCAGCCATAGTGCCCCACAAGTCTAGGTGTCTGTTGATCATCAGACTCGTAATAAAGCCCTAAGCAAAAAATAAAGATGTCTTTAAATTCCGGATTTATTTTGACACATTTGCTGCACTTAAAAGACAAAGGTCACATGTTAGGCTCTGTCTTCTGACAAACTGTTACATTTTTTTTAACATGCGGATAGGTGTTTAAAAACTCCTTTCACTTTGCCAACAAGTAAAGGGAATTATGTGGCATTCTGCTGGGATACAGGGAAAGGCTGCAGGATGTCAATTTTTTGTGACGCACATCACACTACAAATACATGTAAACCAACAGTACACAGTCAGCATTTAGGAAATCAAAAACGAAGCACATTTTTCTTGTAATTCTGAAGGGTGATGGAAACAAAGGTTTTAATAGGATCATAACAAATCAAGACTTGTACTTAGTGATGAATATTCACTGAAACTCGTTTTCCACACAGTCATTTGTCTATTTCGTTTTACCAGTAAAAGGGAATGTCTGTGCAAACTTAGTGGCCATTTCAATGGATAACTGTACTGTCTGTACATGACAATGCACTACTAAAGGATGCTTTAGTTACGTTAAAAAAATCACCCGCCTCGTGCTGGTTCAAAAAGGTTTGGAAAGCACTGGTCTAAGGAGTCTTGCAGGCCTTGTGGCTATAAAGAGGAAACACTGATTCGGATCTGTGCGTATGCCCTAATTTGACACCTGTGTGAAGAAAACTTTTAAGAAATCCTTTTAATTCACTACAAATACAAACCTATAAACAGGCTGTAATTCACTTTCCGAATGGTATGTACTCCCAATTAAACTGCAACCAGGTGAAATTCATGGATTTTCCCGCACAGGCCCCGAACACTTAAAAAAGCCCTTGGCCACCCTCTTGAAACATTCTTGCCTATTTTTGAAGACATCAGGATAGCTATTATGTAGTCCAGTAGCTCGGCAGATTAAAACCCAGCTTCCAGGCAGAACGTTGCACAGAACTAGTAAATGTACAGTCGAAAAAGCAATTGCCTCTTTGCACGTTCCAGAGTTGAGTCAAAATGAAGTTTAGCACTTTGTCAGGTTCATTACCCCCAGGTCCCTCCTGACCTCGTATTAATAACAACATGAACAGGAAGTTCCCATTATTCTAAAGGACAAACAAATTCCAATATAAACAATTGCCCACAGAACAAGCTGCTGATATCAAATCATTTTATTCTCAGCGCTTTTTTCTGCTTGTTGGTTGAGAATGTGGCTGTAGTTTATAGTATTTTGATGTATGTGGTGATTTTTGGATGTATGTATGCTTGATAGTATGAGTGACTATTGTAAATAAAATGTTTTTATTGTTCTTTGCTGTTCTGGGCTGACACTATATTGATTTTGTATATCTGTACAAAATCTAAAGTAATGAAGTATAAATATTTATATATATGAGAATAAAATGATTTGATATCAGCAGCTTGTTCTGTGGGCAATTGTTTATATTGGAATTTGTTTGTCCTTTAGAATAATGGGAACTTCCCGTTCATGTTGTTATTATTACTGACTTCCCTGGTGGGTCGTTCCCCGGTATCCTTTCATTAGGTTCAGGGTTCCCTTTTTGTTCTGTATCCCTCCTGACCTCGTCCCATTCCTTAAAATATGGAGATAACCATCTCCACGACAGGAAAAAAGAAAAGGAGCATGCTGGGATACCCTACCTGCTCCCTCCCACTGGGAGTACATAAGCGGTACCAGCCCAGCATGCAGCCTGTTCTTTTTCCTGTCTCCGACACATTGTTTGCTTGTATGCTGTGATGTTACTCACCTGCACCTGCACCTGCTCCTGCTGGGCTGGGGTGGCATGCTGGTCCTTCTCTGCTCCCCCTGCCCAGCTGCCTGGCTTCGCGGGCTAGGTGCTGTTTCCTGGTGTGTCTGCCTCCCGGCCTGCCTGGCTTGCTGGGTTGCATGGCTTCTTCCTGGCTAGTGTTCCGGATTGCCGGCCCTTTGCGGCTGGTGCGCCGTCTCCCAATGATCTTCCGGGTCGCCTGTGCGCGTCTCCCCGAGCTTGGCCGGGTGGGAGATGCGCTGCTCCTGTTGGCGGCGCGGCGCTGGATGGATTCAGGTGCCGGCTGGATGTGTGGGGGCCTTGTTCGTGGTGCTGCGCCACCCGCTACGGGTGAGTCCCGCTTTGCGGTGTTGTCTCTCTCTGTGCCCTACGTGCGGATTCTGATGTGTGTGCTGGGCTGATGTTGTCACACTGTCCATTTCTTCCGCTTGGTCGCTGCCCTCGCTCGCATTGATGAGCTGTGCTTTGCAGGGATGTGGTGACCGGCACTTCGCCGTTGGTTACGGGCTGACTGGGGTTTGGTTCCCTGGTGTCCCGGGTCCTGGGTTCTCGATGCCGGCCGCATTCAATGGCAAAATAGCGCCTTGTTTGGCCATGTGCTTTCCGTTTGAGGGAGCCTGGCTGGCTCAGTCGGTGGGGTGTGTGACTCTTACTCTCAGGGTCGTGGGTTCGTGCCCCATATTGGGCGAAACTGGGTAATTTTTGCCTGAATGTTGCATTGACTCTCATACTGGGGAGATTAATCTTGCTTTGGAAATGCAATTTCTCCCACATATTGTCAATGAGCCGTCTGTGTCCTTAGCTATGTTGGCCGCTGTGCCCCGCTTCCGATGGGTGTGTTTGCCTGGCTGTCGTTTGTCTTCCCCAGGTGTTTTCCCCTGATGTTGCGGTGGTGTGGTCTGCTCTGCCCGGCGCTGATGTCCTGGAGGGCGCCTGGGCCGTTTCTTGGGGGGCGATGAGCTGTTGGGGCGCTCCTCCTGCCCTCCTGGTGAGTACCTGTTTTCTTTCTTTTGCAGGTTCCTCCTGGGCCTGGTCCTTGGCTCCCTGCCTGTGGCCGGTGTGGGTCTAGCCTTGGCCTCGGCGGGGAGGACTTCTCTACCCGGCGCTGGTGTTCGGGTGGGCACCTGGCCAGTCTGTTGGGGGTGGGGGGGTGCTGTTGTGGCCCTCTTCCTGCCGCCCTGGTGAGTGCCGTGTATCGGCTGTCCCTGTTTCTTTCCTGTTCACTGTCCTTGTGCACTGTGTGGCGGTTCGGGCTGTGTATGGGCGGGTTGGCCTTGCTGGACATGGTTCCGTCTTTTGCCTGCGGTTGTCCGTGACTGTTGCTGGTGGGTGTCATCCTCTGGGCGTCTCCCTGCCGGTTGAGTAGGGTGTGTGCTGTTTTCATGCACTGTTTCATCCGCTCGTGTCCGCAGGTCACTTGGTCTCCTGTGCTGCCTTGGCTCTTCTGCTGCTGGGGTTGCTGTTGCATGCTTGCTGCCTTGGTTTGCCTTCCCCGTGCCTCCTCGGCGGATTGTGTTCTATTGGTCGGGGCGGTGGGCTGGTGGTGCGTTCTTCCTGCCACCTTGGAGTCCTTTTCTCCTCCTCTTGGAGTTCCGACTTTGGTGGGGTTATGGGGTGTTTCTCCTGTGGTGGGGGCCCCCTGCTTCTTTCGGGTTGGCCCCCTCCTTTTGGCTGTCTCTGGAGTTCTCAGATTTTTTTGCTGGGGGGTCCCCTGTTGCTCGGGCCCCCCTGCTCTGCTGTTATGTTATGTTATGTTATTTTGTGGCTTTTATAGCGCACGGCTACTCAAAAGAGTGTCCCGGCGCTTTATTAACATCCTGGGGAGTAACACAACACGAACAAAAAAGATAAGGAAGAAGAGGAAAATAAAATCTAAGAGGCAAACAGCCAGGTTTTTAGGCCCTTCCTAAAAGATAGCAAGTTAGAATTGCTACGTAGCGCGAGGGGCAAAGAGTTCCAAAGCTGAGGGGCCCGGAGCATAAAAGAGCGGCCTCCCAATCGGGCCCTCCTCACACGGGGAACAGTGGCAAGAAACTTTGATTCCAATCTCAGGGAACGAGAAGGACAATATTGCTTAAACCTCCTTTGCAGATATTTAGCCCCGGTGGAATAGAAGGCCTTATGCGCGAGGGTCAAGGTTTTGAAGGCTATCCGCTGTCGGATAGGCAGCCAGTGAAGCGACTTTAATAGGCCTGAAACATGAGCTCGCCTATGCAGACCAAAAATGGCGCGAGCCGCCGCATTCTGGACCACCTGCATCCGTTGCAGGAGGTATTCGGGCAGGCCAAGATATAAGATGTTAGCATAGTCCAATCTTGAACCAATCAAGGCCTGCACCGTAATCCTCCTATGATCCTCGGAAAGTAACGGAAAAAACTTCCGAAGCATGCGGAGAAGTCCAAAGCAAGTGCCCGCGAGGGCAAGGATCTGAGATCTTAAGGTCAGACCATTGTCAATTTTGACCCCCAAATTCTTCGCTAACTGCGAGGGCTGCCTCGGAGGAGACATGTCCGCTGGCCACCACACCTGCCAGTCCTGGTCGGATTGACAGCCGAAGAAGAGTACCTCCGACTTGTCTGAGTTGCACTTGAGGCTGTTCAGTTGGAGCCATATGAACACAGCCCCAAGGCACTCACGGATACTCTCTCCGTCAAAATCCTCCCCTTTCCGGCAGGTGAAGAGCAGCTGGGTGTCATCCGCATAGGATACGATCTGGGCTCCAAAGGACTCAGCCAGAGCCGCCAGAGGGGTCATAAAGATGTTAAACAGAGTCGGGCTCAATACAGAGCCCTGCGGGACTCCGACTCCCAGTGGCGGCATCTCGGCGGAGGCTGAGGAAACCCAGACCGACTGTCGGCGACCGGATAAGAAAGATGTAAACCAGCTGAACACCGTCCCCCTCAGACCGATCTCATGAAGTCTGATTAGCAAACCCTCATGGGAGACGGTGTCAAAGGCCGCCGACAGATCGAGCATGATCAACATAGCTCTTCCACCCAAATCAAGCGTCTCCTTGATGGCCTCGGATACCTCCAGCAGCGCCGTCTCCGTGCTCAGGTTAGGGCGGAAACCCGACTGAGTGGAGTGAAGCAGGTCGTTGGTTTCCAAAAAATTGGAAAGCACGCTATGAACGTGCTTCTCCAGGGTCTTGGCTAGAGCCGGAAGAAGAGAGATCGGCCTATAATTGGCCAAGACCTCCGGAGCCAGACCGGGCTTCTTAATCAAGGGGATGACCATGGCCTGCTTCCACGCCAAAGGGACCTTACCTAGGCTGAGGGAACGATTCAGGAGAGGGTTGACCAACGGGTTAACTACCTCCGCCATCTTCGCCAAAAATTTGGCCGGACATGGATCAAGCGGTGATCCAGATTTAAGATTGGCCAAAAGAGCCAAGGATGAGGCCATAGATATAGGCGGAAAGTCTGACAGAACAGGGCCCGAGGGGATCGATGGAACAGGGCCAACCTCGGGGCCAGGCAGGGCAGCCGCTGGCCGTGGTGGAAAAGACTCCTGAATCATCTTGATCTTCGCGGTAAAGAAACATGCCAGATCCGAAGCCCACTTCTGAGTGGGAACAGACTGGGCCACGTTCGACCGCGGGACGATATATTCCCTAACGATCGTGAAGATCTCTTTACAGGAGTTCAAGGCATCCTCGATCCTCCTGGCAAAATAGCTTTTCTTCTCAACCAGAATCGCTCGGTGATATGCTTTGACCATAGTCCTATATTCGAGCCTAGCCTCTAGGTTATACTGGGCTCGCCAGGTCCTTTCCGCCCCTGGTGGGTGCGCTTGTGCCCTTGGAGGGGTGTGCGTTTCCCCCTTTTTTTTTCTTTTGGGGTTGGGCTGTTCTCTCTTCCTGCCTGCTCCCTGCTTCCCTGTGTTCTTTGTGTTCCGGGGACGCCTCTGTTTTCTCCTGTGTGCCTTTGGCGTGCCTCTTTGGTTGGCTTGTCCTTGTGCCTTGGATGGGGCTTTTTCTTCCTGTTCCCCTGGCCTGGGTGCTGTTTTGGGGGTTCCGGTTGGGCCTTGACGGGCTCGTGTTCTGTCCTTCGCCTGCTGCTGCGGCTCCCTGTGCTTTCTGGTTCCGGGGTTCTTGCTGGTTTTCTTTGCTGTTCCCGTCTGGCCTCTCCAGTCTGGCCTCTCCCTCTGGCGCTTGCCGCTTGGGTGGGTCGTTTGCCGCTTGTGCTGTGCTCTATGGCTGTGTTACCCTGTGGCTTTGGCTTCTGGTCCTCCTGCTGCCTGGCCGTCCCTGGTGGGGTGTTTTTCTGCTGGGCCATGGCTCGCTTTCTGCTGTCTTCTGGCCTTTGGTTCCTGGCGTTCCTGTGGGTTTGGTCCTGGTACGTGCCTGTCGGGTTCCTGAGGTTCCGCTGCTGGTCGCATCTTGCTTCCTCTCGGGTGCTTTGCCTGGGCCCTGCTCGGGCCTTCTGGCTTTCGGCGGGTTCCTGTGTCCTCCCCTTGTTTCCTTGTTGGGGGGGGCTGTTGGGCCCTTCCTCGTTCCTGGGGGCTCCTTGTCCTGGTTCGGGTTGGCTCTGGGCCGGGCTGGTTGTGCTCCTGGTGGGTCCTGTTGTTGTGGGGTTTGTTTCTCGCCTTCTGCCTGGTGGGGTTTGGTTTCCTGTTGTGGTTTCCTTCTCCCCTCTTGTTTCTCTGGATGGTTTTTGTTCTCTGGGGCTCTGCTTCACTGGCCGCTGTTGCCTCCGGTGGTGGCTGGGTCGTTGGCTCTGCCTTGGGTGGGCGCTTGTTCTTCGTGTCCAGGGCTCCTGTGCCCCACCCTGTCTGCCGGTCCTGGCTGTGCTGTGCCCTTTCCCTGCTGGTGGGTTTTGGGTGTCGGTCTCCCCGGTTGTGTGGCCTCTCTGCGCCTTCCTTTCGCCCCTTGGTTCCTGCCCTTCTGTTGGTTCGAGCGGGGTGGGTGCCTGTCTGGGTGCCGGTCTGCCTGCCTGCCTATGGTTGTCGCTGTTGGGCGCTTCTTGCTCCCTTCGGGTGCTTTTGCTTGCCCCGTGCTCGGGGTGTCTGCCTTCTGCTGGTTTCCCCCCCTGGTTCCCGAGGGGGGGGGGGGGGTTGTTGTGCCCTTCCTCTGTGCTGGTGGGCTTTGGCCTTTTTGGTAGTGTTGGCTCGGGTTTCTTCTTGCCTGCTGCCCTGTTTCCCCTCTTGTGCCCTGCCCTGTTGGCCGTGCCTTTTCGCTCCTTGTGGGGTTTGGGTGTCTGCCTCCCCTGGTGTGTGGCCGGGTTTCTGCTTCCCACCCCTCTCGCTCTGCCTTGGGTTGCCGTTGGCTTTGCTTCGGGTTTAGGGCTTTGGGGGGGCCTGGCGTTGGCCCTGTGCTCCCGCGCGGGCTGTTTTCGGCCTGTGCCCTTTGCTCTCTCGTTGGTGCTGGGGTGTCCCTTCCCGCTCCCTTGTTGAGTGGTGCGCCTTGGGCTTCTTCGGGCTCCTCTCCTTTGCTTTCGGTGCCGGGGGTTTTTTCCCGTGTGCTCTGGGGGCCGAGGCTCTGCCTCTGTTGGTTTTGCCTTTCCGGTCCCTGTTTTGGCGTCCCGTTCGCTTTGCGTTTGGGTCACTGCTGCGCCTCTTGGCTTGCTTCTGTTGGACTTTGTGCTGTGGGGCCCTTCTTTGCTTCGGGTCCTTTTTTGGTCCCTGCTGGGGTCCTTTCCTGGCTGCTCCTTCTCTTGGGCTTTGTCACGGTCCTGGGCTGGTCCTTGGCCCTTTCTGGGTCCGCTCCCTTCGGTTGGCTGTGGCGCTGGGTCCGTTGTGTGGGCTCTGGGCTTCCTTCCTCTGGTTCTCCTTTCTCGGGGAGGTCTGGCTGTGGTTGGCTGTTGTGCCTTTCCTGTGCCCCTTCCTGGTTGGGGGTTCCTTTTTGCCTCTCCTTCTGGGTCCTGGTGGTGCGGTGTTGTGTGCCTCCTGGCTGGCTGGCCTGCCTGTTCTACGGCTGGTTTCTTGGGGTTGGGCTGTGGGCCTTGTTGTTGGCCTTCTGCCTTTGGGGTTTCGCCTTCGGTGGTTCCGGGGTGTCTCCCTTTTTCCTCCGGGGGGTCGGTTCCTCCTTTCCGGTTCTGGGGTTTTGGTTTCCCTGGTTCCGTGTGGGTCTTTGTTGTCTTTCTTGGCTGCGCCCTCGTTTTTGGCCCCGGTTTTGGTAGTTTCTGGGGCGCCGGGTTCTTCTCCCGGTTGGTCTGCTGCTCTTCAGAGTCTCTGCAGGGGTTAGCCTTTGATTGGTCCTGCCCTGTGGCCTGGTTCCTCTGTGGTTCCCTGTTGCTGCCCTCTTTTCGGTTCTGCTGGGGGCTTCCCCTGCTGTGTTGGGGTCGTCCCTCTGCTTTGTTCCTTCCTGTTCCTTCGGCTCGTCCGCCCTGTGCGGGCTGTTCTTTTCTGCCCTTGTCCTTTGGG
Source organism: Lissotriton helveticus (assembly GCF_964261635.1). Classification (NCBI taxonomy): domain Eukaryota; kingdom Metazoa; phylum Chordata; class Amphibia; order Caudata; family Salamandridae; genus Lissotriton; species Lissotriton helveticus. The sequence continues at coordinate 812,408,593 of NC_136070.1, forward strand.
CTGGATTGGCCTGTTGGTGCCTGGTTGTTTGGTGGCCTGGGTCCGGGGGCTTCGCCCTTGGGGGTTTCTCGCTGGTTGTTTGCCCTTTCCTGGCTCCGTTCTCTGTTGGGGTGCGTGCGCTTCTCCTGGGCTTCCTTTGGTCATGGGGGGGGGCCTTGGTTTTGGCCCCTCTGCTTGCTCCCTTGGGGGCTTGGCTCTGCTTCTGTGCCTCCCTTCTACGTGGCGGTCCCCTTCTGGCCTTTGGGGTCTTGGTTCGGGCCTGTGGGGTGCTGTTTTTTGGGCTGGTGCCCTTTTTGTTGGTGGGGTTCCAGAAGGCCGGGTTCTCTGCTTTGGTATTCTCCATATTTTAAGGAATGGGACGAGGTCAGGAGGGACCTGGGGGTAATCTCCCCTTACTTACCGGTAATCTTCATTACTCCTGGTCCCGTTGACCTCGTCCCATTCCTTACTTCCCTCCCTCCCTCCCTTGCGGCCGGCCTTCCTGTTGTTGGCTTGGTGTTTTCAGGCTGCATGCTGGGCTGGTACCGCTTATTTACTCCCAGTGGGAGGGAGCAGGTAGGGTATCCCTGCATGCTCCTTTTCTTTTTTTCTGTCGTGGAGATGGTTATCGCCATATTTTAAGGAATGGGACGAGGTCAACGGGACCAGGAGTAATGAAGATTACCGGTAAGTAAGAGGACATTATTGTTGAAAGATTCAGCCTTCCAGAGATCTATCTATCTGGGCGGTATTTTATGAATTTGCTTAATCGTAGCGTCAAAGTCTATGTATTGTTGATTTTATATTTTTACTGTAAATATCTGTTTACTCGTTGTATTGATTTTAAATACCTAAACAATACATCGATTTCTTATGAACATGAACAACGCAAAATGTGAATGCGAAAATGTTTTTGTATCTTGCCTGTAAGTGGTTCATCAAGGTGTGGCAAAAAGGAATAGCAGCTCACAGAAAAAGAGGCTTTTTTGATACAGGCCTGAAGCAAAGTGAAAAGGAGAATTAAATGAGAAACCTTCCGTTTTGCAAATTACATAACACTGCAAAGTCTATAATTCTGTTATATGTACTAGTTCTGTCGTAATGTGGTCTAATGGTATTTAACTGAACTGGTCTCATTGAATCCTGTGAAGCAAACGTTTGGGTAAGTATGGTAACAGAATAATGGCTAACAGAATTACCATGTAGTAAATATCATTGGTTTAATTTTAACAAAAACAGTTTCATTATTAGGCTAATATAGGTTTTCAAGTTTAACATACACAGATGTGATTGTGATATGTATTGAAGATATTAAGATGATATATTATTAAAGAGGAAGTATTTAGTAATTCTATTAAGGGTTATGCTTTAGTTTTTTTTAAAGCATGGCCTGCTCTTATAATAGCGCGTATGGATTACTTACTATAATATTAACACTATAGATTGACAAGGGCTCGAGTCTAGTTTTTAAATGTTGATAAAAGCTATCTTTTTTATTTTGAGGCAAGAGGAATTATCTGACCGCATTGTAAACTTCCTTTACACATTTGTTAATGAGAAATATATAGGAGGTGTTAAGATGATGTATTCAAACTAAGAGACCCAGATGTATGATAGTAGAAACAAGGTCTAACAAGTAATGCTGATTCTGTCAGTGGGAACAATTGTAATATAGCGGATTTCCAGGTCTGATGAAGAGCCTGAGTTTAAACCCATAAAAATATGATATTTAAAATTGTGTATTTGACAGATCAGATGTGTTTCACATATTGAATTATTTAACTAGAAAAGGATGCACTTCCAACTTCATGTTGTTAACTGTTAATGCCAATAAGGAATTGATTATTACAAATATTATTGGGTCATAACACAGTTCAAGAGAAACTCTTTTTAACCACTTCTAGTCATGGCACAAACAAGAAGCACTTCCAAACAGAATAGAACTCCAAAAGAGCATTAGCAATAAATTAATAAAACTAAAAAGATGAAAATGGATTGGGGAAATGACAATAAAACATTTCCTTTGAGTTTTAAGGTAGAAAGCGCCAAGAAACAGAAAAAAAATAACTAATACAGTCAATCTGAAATAATTGCAATTTCACGTCTCGCTCAATGTGGTAGAATGCAGGTAAGCCTTGCGGGTCACACCACTCTAACATTTTAACTTGGGACTCTGATCCTTTTATGGTTCTCACTTTTGTCTAGTAGGTCAGGGGCCAGGGCAGGAGAGTGAAGCCCTTGGAAGTCGAATAAGGCATTCCGACCGCTTCCAGGTGCTGAGGGTATGCTTTTAGGTCCAAGTGTCTCTTCAACTAGGGCTCCCCCATGGTCATGTGCAGTCGACTCCCACCTACATATATGGTTCTACCATACAGGAAGGATCACTTCTTCAGCACTTTGTGTTACTGAGGAAATGAACAAGGTAGGATCATTTCAGAGTATTTCTATTCTCTGGGTATAAGAGGAGATAAAGAGTCATTCATGCTTCTTTCCCAGCAAGTCAGACAGAATACTTCCTTCACCCAGGGTTCTACCAGGTCTAGGAATGGCATTTCATCAAAACCACTAGCTAGAGATTGGAGATTTCCTTGGGCCCAATGCTGACAGAGTTCCCACCAAAACTCAACGCTATGTTTCAGCTCTTTCTGTTTTCCCCAACTCTAACCTTTTCCAGAGGCCTCTGTTAAAAATGGAGGGCCTGGCTCCCTACTTAGGAGTTCTGAATCCCCTTCCCAAGTCCATCCCTAGGAAAATTAGTAAGCAACCATTTTCCTGATGTGGATTCTCCTGTGGGCTGAGACAAGAGCCTGGGGGACAATATAAGGCTCCTATCACTTACATCTCAATCTGGTATTTTCATGTGAACAGGGATGTCGTCTTTGCAGCCATTTGTGATGCCATCTGTTCATGTTCCCGCACATCAATCAATCAATGAATTAGCATTTTTATAGCACAGCGCTATCACCCTTAGGGGTATCTGGGCGCTTAGGGTGATGTATCTCTGTCAAAGAGCCAGGTCTTGTGTTTCTTTCTGAAGCCCAACAGGGAAGGTGCTGCATGGAGGTGGAGTGGCAATTCGCTCTAGGTCTTTTGCGGTGAGGTAGTAAAAGGAGGGGCCCCCACTGTGGATGCAGGCATTTGTGAGGATCTTGAACTGACATATTTTCTGGATGAGGAGCCAGTGGGGGGTGATGAGGGTTTGTTTGGGAAGGTGCAGGATGAGTCAGGCTGAAGCATTCTATGGTCTGGAGTCTTCTGTGAAGCTGGGTGGAGATGGTGGCATAGAGAGGATTGTCCTAGTTGAGGTGGATGGTGATGAAGGCCTGTGTGACGTTCTATTTGGTGTTGACTGGGATCAATCTGAAGATTCTGTAGAGCTTGCACAGCATTTGGAAGCAGGTGGAGGTGACTGCATTGACTTGTTTCACGGTCAGTTATTTGTCAAGTATGATGCTTAGGTTGCATACGTACTCTTTTGGTGTGGTGTTGGTCCGAGTTCTGCTGGCCACCAACTATTATCCCATGAGTAGGAATTCTTTCTGAAGATCAGTACTTCTGTCTTGCCAGAATTGAGTTTGAGGCAGTTGTCCCTCATCCAATTGTCTACATTGGTCATGGCGTCACAGAAGTTGGTTTTGGCATTGAAGGGGGCCTCGGACAGCAAGAGGATAAGTTGAGTGTCGTCTGTGTAGGAGATTATGTTGAGGCTGTGGGATCTGATGTCGGCTGCTGGGAGGGGTCATGTAGGTGGCTTTTTCTTGCTAGGTGGTAATTTCAGTGTCTGCACTTCAACAAGCTTTCTGTTTTTATAAGTTGCTCTGTTGTGTTTTGGCAGTCCTACACTAATTACTGCCTCTGTAAGAAGCCAAGTCTTAAAACTGACTTATTTCTGGTTAACCGTCTGGTGTCAAAAAGGGTGCATTTTAAAAGTTACATTTGTAACATAGATGTCAAAAATCAACTTTCAAGTCTGAGCTAGATTTTCCAAATAATATTCAAGCAAGTGTGTATAATTTTTCCCGGTAAAGTTATGACAATAGACCTTTTTATAGTCACTGTAGCAGGCTATACCAGCCATTAAAGGCTTGCTCAAGGCTTAAAAACCTGAGCTGAAAATAAGGCCCTTCAACATGGCCACTATAGCCCACTGTGGGTTATAAGTCTATTAGGACATTCAGCCCCAGGAGCGTATAATGTCGTAATTAAAAAAGGCCTCTTGAAGACCAAAAGGGTTGAAACCATCCCCCCTTTGCTTCTGAAGCCTTTGTTTTACAGCCATTCCAGAGGTTGTTCAACAGATAACAGCCGATTGCAGGGCCACCACTGATAGCTGTTGAACATTCACAGCAATACCTGTTAAAGGATGCTGAAGTGAGCCCCTGGTTATCCGTCGGCTCAGTTAAACTGCTTTTCCTCATTCCACCAAGCCTAGGCACCTAGGCGTTGAGTAGCATTCCTCCCCCTCCTCTCTGAGTGCAGTCATGCGTTTCCCTTTCTCAAGCTGTACTGCTTATGTATTTACTCAATTGTTCTCCTTTAATGAGCCATGCCAAACAATAAATTATATTTATTTATAGTTGTAACTATTTTAAATAACTTAATTAAATACCTTCATCTAATTTAAGAATGTTTCAAATGGGATTTTATTTGAATCATGTATGGTGTTGGTCCAACTCTGAGTACTTTACAATTGTTTTAGTTCCTTGTTTGATGCAGTAACTTTAGAAGTGCAGTATGTGAATATCAATGGCCTTAATTTTGTGCATGGGTGCTGATCCAGCGCTCTCACCAAAATATTGCACAAATGACACTATCTAATTAACCAAAGCAGAATTATATTTTCATTAAGCTTGCAAAGAAAAATAAAACAAAAATTTTAAAAATTTTACCTAAATTTTCAAAAAATTTCTAACACCCCCCTTTTTCAAATTTTTTTTTTTTTTTTTTTTTTTATACTTAAACCTTCTAACAGTTTTTCTTCGACCTAATGTCACAAATTAATTTTTCAGCTAACAGTATTTCTTCGACCTTGTGTCATCTAACAAGATTTCTTCAGCCTTATGCCAAAAACAGAAAACTAAAATTTAACAGGTATGTACTTCAATCATTGTCACTTTTGTTTTCAATCTTTTCCTGACTGCAATCCATTACAGGTATCACTTCCATTATCTTTCTTGCCTCAATCTGTTTCTTTGATCTGTATCTCAATTTGAATTTTTAGGCCTTCATTTTCTTCTGGCCAGTTATCACTTTTTCTTAGTAATTTCTTCTTTTGCTTGGTCACATTACATTCTGTTCTCCAAGCTCCTTTTCTGAATTTTCTTATTTCAGAATCTTCATCACTTTCATCAGTTTCAGTGTCAGACATTTCCATTCTGGACTCAGGTATTTCTTTACTCAGCAGCTTCACTCCGTTAGGAACGTCATCTTTGTAGCTGGTACTTGGCAATTCATTTTCTTCTTCAATTACCTTCAACTTCCCAGTTTCAGAATTCCTGTTCCTGCTTTCAGAGCTACTCTTCTGCCTTTCGATACTCTCCTGGTCTTGTATCACAATCTGATCACATTCGTCTTCTGCTTCTTTTTCTGGCAGATTTCCACCATTTTCTGAGTCTTCAGTCACAACGTTCAAGTCTTCTTCAATCAAGGCTTGTTTTCTATTCATGTTCTCCAGATGTCGACCAGCTTGTCGATCTTCAAGATCTGGATTCTCTTCAGGCTCTTCTTCAGAATCTGAATCATCAATTGTGACATTATCCTCATCAGGATCTTCAGGTGTAGTTACACGAAAAGTATGGCCAGTGTCAATCCACCTCTTCAGTCTTTTGCACTTCTCTGCTTTTGTCGTGACAAGACTGACTAGCCTCCTTTTCTGCCACCTTGGCACTAGAGAATTTCTTTTTAGACGAACCTTTTTCCTGATCCTTTTACCTGGTAACAGATCAAATACTTGCTCTTTTTCTCTTGTTTGTACTTCAGTTTCATCTTCATCAAACACAGAAATCATTTCATCTGATAAATTCCTGCAGTTCTCCAATTTGATGCTATCATTGATAGTCATCATTCTTTTCTCTGGTATGAATGACTGTCTCATGACCTTGTCCATCATAATCTCACGTGGACTTAAATCTGTCTTTTTATCAGTAGTGTTTCTCAGAAACATCAAAACAAGTGGAAGAATATCTGTCCACTTTATACCTGCAGCTAGGCACATTTTTGCATCTCTGTCTTTTATAGTACCGTTCTCTTGCTCCTCAACATCTGTAATTTCTATTTTATCTGTACATTGGAGCAATCTGTTTTCGATATGTTTTCTGCCATCTGATAACTTTGCAACAGTAATTTCATCATCATGTCTCATCTGAAATGTTTCAACCCATTTTGTAATCAAACAGTAAATTACAAAAATGTAGCACAGTTTATCATGCAGTGACATCTCACAGAAATCCATTTGTAATCTGGTCAATGAACCACTTTCCTGTAATTCAGTTCCCAATCTCATAATTGTTCTCTTAATTGTGTTCACTTGTTGATATGTCAGACACCTCTGGTAAAGAAATTCTGCAATTTTATGGTATATTCTGTCCATATCAGTAATCATGCTATTTAGCAAAACTACTCTGTCATCTTTGTATATCCAAATCTCATCTTCATCTCGCTGTCTAAAATTTGCTCTTAACCATGTGTTTCTCAACCATGTGTTTTTCTCCTCATGAGTTGCATCATCTTGTAAGTCTTTGATTACCTGCCATGTTTCAACTACTGTTAGTATTAGTGAACTCAAAGCATGTTCATCATTCATTTTGTATGCTGCACATATCACGGCAGCAACCCTTTCTGCCAATTGAATATCATTAATCAATCTTTTAATTAAATTTGCATTTCTGATAAGCGAACCTGTAAAAGTCAATGTTTTAATCTGTTGATCAATTGCGTCCTTCATTTTAATGTCTTCACTCAAAAGAACATCATTTTCATACCAATATTCTGGAAGTGCATTTAATCCTTTTGGACTGTTTTCCTGTTCTTTATTTAATCCTGTATCTGTTTTGTCTGACTGTTCATTAACAAAAATTTGCAATGGCAATGAAGCCATGTCAATCTCTTGAATCATTACCTGTCGCTGTATTTTTAGCTGTTCATTCAGCTCATTTATCTCAATCTCCTTTTTAATTGACCAGAATTTTGACTCATCAGGCTGTATCAATTTAATCAAATCAGTATCAGACTTCTCACTTACCAGAACTGAAGTCATCTCTGTTTCTCGCTGAGTTTTAATCCCTACTAGTTCAATCTCGAGTACAATAGAATAAACCTTTTCAGTTAATGGGACTTTTAAAACTGCGGAATTAATTTCATCTTTTCCCAACACATGGACTATCTCTATTTCCATAATTTTCATGGACTCCTTTAAATCATTTGATGAATTTATATGATCAGGAATATTAATTCCAGATGTACCAAGCATCTCATCATGCTTTTCTGTTGCATCATTTTTAGTAAAAGTCTGAGCTGGCACTTTATCAATCTGATCTGACACTTTTGGCGTTGCATTAATCTGCTCTAGGGTTTTATCAATTTTACACTGATCTCTATTTTCTACTCTGACATTTTTATTATTTATTTTCACTAATTTTGGAATCTTTAATTTATTCTCACATTTAGCTACAACCCTTTTCATTTTCTTATATAAGGAAGACATTTTATTTAATTAATTGGGTAAATGTACTCTTTAAATTTGCGTTGCAGTGCTTGCTGATCAATTAATTAATTAATTTAACACTATCAGATGTAGAAAATTCTTATAACTTGGTCAATTTAATATTTCTCCTAATTTACCTGTATTACTAAATTTAATTAACCTGTAAAGAAAAATATCAATTTGCAAAAACAGTAGCAATGCAAAATTTTATTTTATAACAGTAAATAACAACATATAATCACATGTGTTTTAAATGTACTTATTTTTCACTTACACACCTTCTGCAACATATACCTGTGGAAAAAGAAAAACCTAACCTGTTTGCTTTTAAATTTGGGCAGTAAAATGTAAATTAACTAAAACATTATTGGTAATAATCTAATCAATAAATCAAATAACAGACCGAACCACCTAAATAGAATAAGGACTGCATATACTTTTTAATATTATATTTCTGCGCGCGCAACTACCTCTGAACAGAATTTTTGCTACACTGCTGCTTATCGTTTATATGCAGCTTAATGGATACTATAATTACACTAGGAATTAATACAATAACTAACAAAAATGCTTGGAAATATTTATTTATTTATTTAATTTAATTACTCTATAAAATCCTTTTTCCCTAATATTAATTCACTCTAAAAACATTCCCCTTTGAATTTTAATTTATCTTATATATATATATACTGCAGTACAAGATGAGTCACAACCAGCAGCCAGACAGGATCGAAGAGAAACCTATAAAGAACAACACACATTACTTCCTTAATCCCCAAGCACTCATCAAGCACACCTCCCACAGCACAATTCACTTTCAATTTGTCAATATACACAACACTCATCTAGGTGGCCCACACTACTGCAGCTCTTAACAATACACACAACGCTGGCTGACTGCTATCACAACACTCATCAGTTGCCTTCAAGCAGCCCCCTCGCTATATATATCACTAATCACATACTTCTCTTGGAACAACACTATCACAACGAGGGAAACCAAAGCGAGAATTTAATTTTATAAATCAAAGTGTCAGCTGATTATTGTCCCTCTATTTATTTCTAACTTTGGAATACTTTGTAAAATATTACGAGCAATTACTCCTCAGCCAATCAGAGCGCTGCTCCAAAAATAGTCACACTCTCAGCGCAGCCTCTGCTAGCAATGTATCTTGCTGTTACAACAAATCCTCTCTTGCACTTAGCCCCTCGCTATAATATAGAAATCTAATACAGCGCAAACACTTCTATTCATGTGGGCGCTCACTCGTCTGCACCAGCCATAGTATGCTTCTCTCTCTAAACACCAAGGGGCCAAAGCGGTGATCCCACTCCTAATCAAATTTTAAAATACTTTCTTGGTAGGTAGCAGTCTCAAAACCCACACTCGAGCCTTAACCAATCAGGTCGCGGCTCCCTTATGACGCTGCGCGTCATCAGCCAATGGGTGTACAGCCCTTCGGTGACGCTGCGCCAATCAGTGTGTTGTTTTGTGCTGACGCGACGGGACCTCCACCAGTCACAGGGCGGCCCCTTCGCAACTACTTCTACATTAAGGGATGCCAGCAGGTCATGTAAATATAGCGCACCTCCGCACAAAAGCCTCGCTAGAACCCCGCTCAACGAGAGCGCGGCCCTCCTATGCAACTCACGCCAGACGCCTAGTCCACACACAACTCACGGAGCTCTGCCCAATCAGAGCGCGGCTCCGTGAATGACGCGTCGGCACCCCAGCAAATAGCAGCGCGGCTTTGGCTATGACGCGACGGCGTCCTAACGAATGGGAGCGCGGCAGCTGACGCAAGCAGCCGCTGCAGCTCGCAGCTCTCCCACTCGGCTCCTCAATAGCCCTCTTACAATAGCGCTGCCAAATTAAAGAAAAAGACTACGTTGGGGACACTTACAGAATACAAGATACTACCAATGTGCTTAATCTAATTTTAGCACCACGCTCTAACTAATTAGCGCACTGTCCCTGTAAGCTCAGCCAATTACTACACGGCTGCAGCTAATTTTATCACTGTTGCTACTGTAGTCTCTCCTCGCACTGCAAGCAACACAACGCTCACAACATGCTAAATGCAGCGCGATCGGAAAACATTCACAAAAGCTAGGAACCAATTTAAATTACTACTCGCTCCTCAGCCAATGAGAACGTTACTTTGCTCTGACAGTTCAGGGCACGACAACCAATCAGAGCGCGGCAAGCCCTGACGTAGGCAGCTGCTGCAGCTGCAGGCTCTCTCCTCACACGTTCTCACTCCTAAAACCAGCCCCTCCCTTACAATTTTCGATCGGGGCACAATTTAATGGTTTTAAACTACGGAGAACAATATAATACTATTTTTAAAGCGTGGAATGTTTATAAAATCAATACTAATCGCTTTTTACTTATTTTAACAAGTTTAATAACGTGGAATATCTTAATTATTGCCTAATTAACACAAAACATTCTAAAATGCTCCTGAATGTTTTAAAATAGCACAGTTCACCTTTTTATACTTTTCAACTATGCTGAACACTTTTGAATCGAATTTTATTAGCGTGCAGAGCCTTTATATGTATTTAAACACTGCACAATATCATAAAAGTCTTAGAATGATACAGACTTTATCCTGAACTTTCCTAAGTACCTTAGAATTACTTTTGGTACATTTTAGTCAATATATAAAACGAAACACATCTGTCTGCTTCTCTAATTAGGATAGTTTACATACATTCAAGTATCCACACTTCGGAATAGACGGCGCTATTCACACTAAGGATAATTTCCATTTGTCAGTAGAGCAACTCTTACCCTACCCTTCTAACACGTAAGAATATGAACTCATTTTGCTCTGAACCCACCGCGAAGTGAAAGTTCTAAGAGTTCCACTTGAACATACCTTACAAAACAATCACGCACTTTCACACTGAAAATTCCCTAACTTCAGTCACACATGAAATCCGTACAGGACTCTCACCTGTTTATAGAAATCATGCACCGTTAGCAAAATAACACCGTTATCCGTACAGGGCTCTCACCTGTTTATAGATATAAAACATGTACCCGTACAGGACTCTAACCTGTTTATAGATAATCATGCACCGACATTACCCTGCCCTTCACTCAAGCTCGAATATAACTAATACTCTTATCACAGTGAGTTTTATGGAAGGCGCTTTGTCCCTATTCTCATGCTGCTCTAATTTCTTAGAAAACCCTCACTATTACAAGATTCACACCTAGCCCTAAAACTGTGTTGCACGGCGACAACACTGTATTGCACGGCGACAATACTTCTGGTACACGGCGATACCAACAGTGATACTCGGCGATATCACAGAAACAGATCAGATATTCTGCATGACTACCTTCTCATCACACAGTTTTTGTACCGGTACACACATAGCACAAAATAAACAAACTCAACATGTGTTAAAACTTAATCCTATGAATTTACCAACATATATGTATCATGCATGTAACATGTATGTCAAAAACAACATATATAAACCGTCCGATGGCTACCAGAAATTGATCCAGCGCTCTCACCAAAATATTGCACAAATGACACTATCTACTACCACAAAACTTACACTACAACACTAGGCCCATAACAACAATAGAGCACTTGAATCATGAGGCGATAAGATCTAAATATAGTTGTTTAAACCATCTGCAATAATCAAGACCAGCTTGTCATTTTTAGAAAGTTTATTTTAACACATCTAGAAAAACTTAGGTTTTGGTATTTTATTAAACAAGCATTAGAAAATGTCATAAAGAAAGATTTATTCAGTATTAATAAAAAGAGCATAAATCAAGAATTATTATTCATTAGCAGGAATAAGTAAAATTAAGCATTTCCCAAAATCCTAACTATATTTCTGTCTCTACCCTCATCACCTAGTAATAAAGTAATTAATAAAAACTCCTGTCCTCACGTGTAAAGTCCATCAGCATAACATCGTCCTCCAGAATTTCTCGAGCGTAAGCCAACTATGTGTTCTCTGAACCTATTCTTATACCCTAATTTTAGCTGAGCTAACTATTTTTCACATTCCAGCAGACGAATTCTAGTTCTCCATTGGCTGAGCCACCTCGTACCACAGTAAACTGTGACACCTCCTTCTTACATGCCCGGGCAAATTCACTAGTCCATTGTTCATTTAGAAGTCTTGGCAGCTCTCCTTAGACTGCTACATTTTGTAGCGACAGCTTCCTTTTTAACCTTGAGCTTAGTCAGCTCTGAACTCCCGTGGCACGTTAGCAAACGTTAGCAGATTTCTCCAAAAAGTCATCTTTTTAGCAGTTCATTCCAAAACCTTTCAAAATAAAAGCTCAGAGGCCTTTTCCATCCTTCTTGGAATTATTTTCACTTGAGCCATTTTCATCATTAGGCCTCTTTCAGAAAGCGTCAATTTTCTGCGCCACCTTCCCTGCGTCACTTTTAAAAGGGTACTATTTTCCTGCAGCCATCTCTAAGCTTCACTTGTAAAACTATTATATAAACAAACACAAAGAATAATTAATGAAAGAAATACAGTTTGTTTTGTTGCCTCCCATCATTGCTAATTATTAACCCATTAGTCTAAATTACCTAGCAGTAAAGCACAAATAAAGCAGCATTTTATATCTACCTGTCTTCATAATCCATAAAACCTTATGTGCACCTAGAATAATAGAAATGACATCACATAGACAAGGGAAGCAAAATAAGCACATGCCTTTATTTTAAAAACAGCTGCTATTAGTTATGACATGACAATAGACAAGATTAATTTATTATTTTCCACATACATAAGAATGCAACATAATGCACATTTATGAGCACACATGTTAGTTTCCCACGTGTTCTGTAATGTAATGTAACTTTAAACTAGGTTGAATTAGCATACACACAGCACAAATTGTTAGCATTATTAATTTATTTATGGAAGTGTGACTTCACGGGTTTAAACAGATTTCTGTTTTCTATCCCGCTCCATCAGTGCTTAGCCCTCCATAAACCCATGCCTAACCATCCCATAACCCCCTCTTTGCTCCTCTGTAAACCCCTCTCATTTAATATTACTAATGCCCCTTTTTCAGTCATGCCTTCAAGTCTCTCCCACATTTACTACTAAGTAGCATATTTACATGTGTGAGAATTTCCCCAGAGAAACAAATAAGAGTGGTGGAGGCGAATATTCACACTCCTAGGTTTGTGAATGGCATTTTGTGGTACATTAGTAATGCTATTATAGTTCTGCTAAACATTACAAAATGTTGTTTGTGATAAGTCTTATTTGTCTTTCTTCTTCGTTCTCAGAAATATATATCCGCAGTTTTCATCTCATCTGCCATTTCATCACACACCTTACTTTGCTCTTTTAGCAATAGAAGTTGGTTATTAAGATTCGAAGTCTGCAAAGCATCTCTGGCTCTTTGTAGCTATGCTGGAAACATAGAATGATCTCAAGTTGTGGCAGCCTTATGTTATGATGCTGTCTTTGATTAGTTATCTTCCTTGATCACTGTTTCACCTCACATGCATTAATTATGTTACAGTTTGTTTTCAAATAACCAGTATGACTGCTTCTGGTTCTCTCTTAAAACATTTGGGGGGTCATTAGGATGACGGGTAGACATTGTCCGCCCGCCATCCTGTCGGTATTCGGGACCGCCCGCCATAAGGGCGGGGGTCCCGTGGGGGGTATTAGGATGTGCCCGCCACAGCGGCGGGCACATCCTGCATTTTAAGCATTGTGGCGGGCGATGCTCTCTGCACCGCCCGCCACAATGCTAAAAATGCATTTCAGCATTTGCATTAACAAAGTGGCAGGCACCGCGCGGTGCCTGCCGCTTTGTAAATGCAAATGAAGAGGGGTACCACAGATACCCCCCGTGTGCACCCCACACCTATACTTCACTCTGGGGGCCCGCAGGGGGCCCCCAGATGAAAGACCGCATGCCTTTCTGTGGCGGCATCTCTGCCGCGGAAAGGCACCTAAATACAACCATCGTAATATGGCTGGCGGTGTCTGATAGACACCGCCATCATATTATTCCTTTTCCACCCCGGCCGCAAGGAGACCGGGGCGGAAAAGCGGCGGACGGTCTTTCCGTCCGCCGAGGTCCCCCCCCGCCATACTAATATGGCGGGGGGGAAACAAGTGTGGATGTCTGGCGGATTGCCCCCGCCATCCCAATGGGTCCCTTGGTCTCCTTTCCTAGTAAACTCAATTATGATGATTCACAGAGATTAATCAAGTAACTTTCAGTTTTTCCTTTTGCAGATGATAGTTCTTATATATTCCTTACATACTTTGCTGCACTAAGGTAGCCACTTGTGTGCTGTTTCATACATGTCCTATGATGGTTTAAGATGTAATATGGAGTCTTTCCCTCAGCTGCTGCTTCTGTCTATGTTTTCAAGGAAAACGATTATTATTGCACTTATCACTTTCTTTCCTTTCCGCAGGTGAGTTCTGGAGATGACTTGATGTTGAGTAAAGTGGCACTGCAAGCATCTGGATTCCAGACCCAGGTAATTACTTGAGTTGCTGCTAGATTCTGATATTGGCCTGAATTGCCTAGTAAAGGGTGCGGTGTTCTAGAGTGACATTTATAGTTTTTGGGTTCCAAAATGGCTGCCAAGATGTGCAAATCTTGTGCAACCTTTTCCAGAAGGTTATGGCCATAGGAGTGAACAGGATACCTTCATGCACCATTGCTCCATTTGCAACGGCCACATGCATTTGGCCTTAAAACTGAATGGGAGAGAATCACACCCAATGTTACCAACATTGCAACTTCATACATTTCAGTGCTAATGGCCTTTCCTCAAATGTGTTAAACATGATTACTGATTTACGTGCATTATCAAGATCAAACCACCCTACATCTACATGTCTTGACTCTTTCCTTCCAGCTGAAGCAGGCCAGAATGGGAGTATATCCAAAGTGTCAAGAACTGTAAAGGAGAGCCTTGTGGATGTTTGCGACAATCCTTCACTTAACCCCTTCCATGCTCATGACGAGCTCAGCTCGTCATGCAGTACAGTGCTCCTGTGCTCATGACGAGCTGAGCTCGTCATGACCACACCCGTTTTTATTGCTGTCCAGCACAGCAGAGGAATATGTGCAGCATCCATGTGGTTAATGGCAGTCTCAGCAGTTTTTCTGAATTAATATGATGTCATTGTAGAAGTTGGGGCAGGCTGGCTCCCAGGATCTTTCTTTGGGACCAAATCTTTTTTAGTCTTTTAAATAGTAAATTTTCATCCCACGATTTTAGAACTTAAGATTTGTTTGATTTCACACTCTTTTTCCCAGTCCACCTCAATTGGTGTTGAAGTTGAGTCCAGGTGTGTCATTGGATGGTATAATTTGAGCAGTGATTTATCTAACACTGAGCTAATTTGTAAAGTGGTCAGGAGTTCCAGTTTGATAGTGACGTCATGCAATAGCATTCTACCAGCGTACATTGAGCACTAATTAAATATGTAGGGCTGCGGACTAATGTTATGGAAGTGTGTGTTCTCTGGAGCCTTCAGCATAGGGGCTGCCAGGAAAGACTTTGTTCCACTCCGACATTGAGCAGTTTCTTTGCCATTCAGAATCCTTGGTGTTGCTCCAGAGTTTGGCCCTCTGTTGTCCACACGGAGTTTTTTGCTTCAGCTTTTTTTCTGCTCAGCAGGGGTTTCTTTCCAAGCCATTTGACAGCTACTGTCTAATACATTACTAGTCTGTGTTATGGCTGCAGAAATACTCTTTGGACTTACCTCCGGTGTCTAAAGGAGCCCTACGTTTTTATGGGAAAACAACATTTTCCGGCATTTGCGACAAGAATTTTAGATTCTGTTAACCCTTTCGATGCTGATGACGTCAGCGCGCACAGCGCGCACCAACGTCATCAGGAAGCGCTAGACGTGCTGGAAACCATTTGTTTCCAGCGCGTCCAGGATCAGGAGGTGAGTTTGGGCCTCCGGTGGGGTGGGGGGGCATTTTGTTGTGCCTTGAGGCATCGGGGGGGGAGGAAACAGTGTTTCCTCTCCCCTGATGTCCTAATGCAGGGCATTCCTGGTGCACGATCGCGCACAGCGTCGCCATCGTGCACCAGGAATGCCCCCACTAGACACCAGAGATGTCTTTTTTGGCAAAAAGGAAGCAACCCCTTGGGCAAGGGTCGCTTCCTAAGGGGCACATAAAAAAATCTGACTTTTCTGCCCCCCGGGGGACAGATCGGCCGTTTTGTGGCTGATTCTGGACCCGGGGGATGGGGACAGAAAAGTCCACTAGAGCCAGGGAATTTGTTTTTTGAAAAATCGGCAGCGACCCCTTGGGAAAGGGTCGCTTCATTGGGCCCAAAATACTTTTAAAGTATATTCTGCCCCCTCTGGGGCAGATCGATTTTTTTATTTGACCTTTCTGCCCCCCCTAAAACTCCACTAGACACCAGGGAATCATTTTTTTTTTTAAATGGAAGCGACCCCTTGGGCAAGGGTCGCTTCCAGGGGGCCCAATTTAAAAACTAAATTATATTCTGCCCCCCCCTGAGGACAGATAGCCTGATTTTTTGGCGTTTCTGGCTCCAGGGGGGGGGGGCAGAAAAGCCCACTATTGCCAGGGAATTTGTTTTTTGAAAAATCGGAAGCAACCCCTTGGGCAAGGGTCGCTTCCTTGGGACCAAAATATTTTTAAAGTATATTCTGCACCAGGAATGCCCCCACTAGACACCAGAGATGTCTTTTTTGGCAAAAAGGAAGCAACCCCTTGGGCAAGGGTCGCTTCCTAGGGGGCACATAAAAGAATCAGACTTTTCTGCCCCCCTGGGGACCGATCGGCCGTTTTGTGGCTGATTCTGGACCCGGGGGGGGGGACAGAAAAGCCCACTAGAGCCAGGGAATTTGTTTTTTGAAAAATCGGCAGCGACTCCTTGGGCAAGGGTCGCTTCATTGGGCCCAAAATAGTTTTAAAGTATATTCTGCCGATTGTTTTTTTTGTTTGGCCTTTCTGCCCCCGGGGGGGGGCAAAAACCCCACTAGACACCAGGGAATTCATTATTTTTTAAATGGAAGCGACCCCTTGGGCAAGATTCGCTTCAAGGGGGCCCAATTAAAAAAATATATATATTCTTCCCCCCTGGGGACAGATAGCCTGATTTTTTGGCGTTTCTGGCCCCGGGGGGGGGGGGGCAGAAAAGCCCACTAGCGCCAGGGAATTGTTTTTTTTTAATTTGGAAGTGACCAGTCGCTTCCAGGGGCCATTTTTTTTGTATATTCTGCGCCTCCCGGGGGTAGATCGTTTTTTTTATCTGGCCTTTCTGCCCCCATGGAAGGGCAGAGAACCCCACTAGACACCAGGGAGTGTTTTAAATTTGAAATGGAATGCGACCCCTTGGGCAAGGGTCACTTCCTTATGGGCCTAATTAATTTGTTAGACTTCTCTGCCCCCCCTTAGGGACAGATTACCTATATTTTTGGCATTTCTGGCCCGGGGGGTGCAGAAAAGCCCACTAGTGTCAGGGATGTAAAAATAAATAAATTGGTTGCTCCATGGGGACATATATTTGTTTATGTGTATTCAGCCCGTTTATTTGGCTTTTCTGCCCCCATTTGTGTAGTGACATAGCCTGTGACATAGCCTGCTATAATGTGTATTGTTTTTATTTCTTGTGAATTGTAATGTTTTATTTCCCCCTTTTTTGTTCTAGTTCAAGGCTCTTTAGACTGTTGCAGGTTGCTGTTTGGTTACTGGTGGTTCTGCTGTTTGTGTAGTTGTATGTGTTTGGTAAGAGACCTTTTTTGTACAATTTCAATGTAAATGTGGTTTTTGCAAAGTGTGTAATAATACCAGAAAGTTTTTGGCTTTTCTGCCCCCATTTGTGTAGTGACATAGCCTGTGACATAGCCTGCTATGATGTGTATTGGTTTTATTTCTTGTGAATTGTAATGTTTTATTTCCCCCTTTTTTGTTCTAGTTCAAGGCTTTTGCTCTTTAGATGGTTGCAGGTTGCTGTTTGGTTACTGGTGGTTCTGCTGTTTGTGTAGTTGTATGTGTTTGGTAAGAGACCTTTTTTGTACAATTTCAATGTAATGTGGTTTTTGCAAAGTGTGTAATAATACCAGAAAGTTTGCTTTCTGTTTTTTGAGTGTCTAAAAAATGTTTTGCATTTGTGCTTGATGTGTATTTTGTTTTCTGTAGATTCATTTTGTTTCCTTCTTTCTTGTGGGAAATCGTTGACTATTTGCTGTGTCTTTGCAGAGTAGGTGCTTGTGAGTGTAGCTGTCCCTTGTAAGTGAATTGTATAGTTTTTCAGTATATAGATATTTGTGATAAAGGCACACATTTTTTTACTTACTTTGCACAGTGCTGGTTGTTGACTTGTTTGTGCAGTCTCCTTTCTTAGTAAGGATAATGGCTTGCCGCAGGATTACAGCTCAGCAAGTTGTTGTAATGCTTTTTGATTCTTCCTCTGACCATGGTCCAGAGACTGACTCCAATTCTGAGGCAGAGGTGGGAAGGGAAGATTCAGGCAGTGAGTTTTCTCTCCACATGGCATCATCTGATGATGAAGATACTCTGAGTGCAGATGAAGCTACTCTTGGTGTGGATGAAGTGCCTGTGTTATAGAGGAGGACATTGATGTGCCGATAGTGCGGCAAGAGGCATCTGGGCTGCAGCCTGGGGCTGCAAGACTTCCCGTTGGTATAGTGAGACAAGAGGCATCTGGTCTGCAGCCTGGGGCTGCAAGATTTCACGTTGGTATAGTGAGACAACAGGCATCTGGGTTGCAGCCCGGGGCTGCAAGACTTCCCGTTGGTATAATGAGTCAAGAGGCAGGTGGACCGCAGCCTGGGCCTATAAGGCTTCCAGTTGAAAGTGCTGGCCTCTGGGTTTCCCTAGGCATGGTGCAGCCAGCATTGCCAGACTTTACTGGTGTTCCAGGGTGTAGGGTGAACACTGAAATCTTTTTGCCGATTGATTTTTTTCAGTTGTTTATGGATGATGTGTTTATGGCAAAGATTGTTGAGCAGACTAATTTGTATGCCGAACAGTTTTTGAGGGAGAACAGTGCCAGCCTTAAGTCCCACTCTAGAGCTACCCGGTGGACTCCCACTAATCTAACAGAGATGAAGAAGTTCTTGGGTTTAACTTTTGTGATGGGCTTGTTAAGTAAGCCATCAATGGCTTCATATTGGTCTACTAGTCCCTTGAAGGCTACTGCTATATTTCCGGCAGTCATGAGTCGTGATAGGTTTTTGCTTCTGCTTCGGATGATGCATTTTGTCGATAATGGTTTAGCTTTGCCACGAAATCACCCTGTTTGTGACCGTCTTTTCAAGATTCGGCCTGTCATTGATCACTTTGTTGATCGATTTTCTGAGATCTATGCTCCATGGAAAGAAAGAAATTGCAGTGGATGAGTCTTTGGTGTTGTTCAAGGGCCACTTGGTTTTCAGGCAATACATTCCTAGTAAGAGGATACGCTATGGAATTAAGCTGTATTTGCTGTGTGACAGTCGGACTGGATATGTCTCTAATTTCAGGGTGCACACCAGTAAGGAATCCAGGATTAACCCCCTGGTTGTCCGTCTACTTTTGGAGTGACAGAGAAAATTTTGTGGGAACTTGGCAGAGGATAATTTAACAAAGGCCATCATTTAAATGTAGATAACTTCTACACTGGTATGCGGTTGTTCAGGGAATTGGCCAAAGTGAACACTGTTGCTTGTGGCACAATCCGCTGTAAACGTAAAGGTTTCCCAAAATAACTTTTCTGTCAAAAGCTTGTCCGACGACAGTGCAGTGCATTGCGTAGTGAGGAGCTTCTAGCTGTGAAGTTTTCAGACAGGAGAGATGTCTACATGTTGACTACCATCCATGATGAAAGCACTGAACCGGTGACTGTTTGGGGTGAGGTTGCTGAAGCGCGCAAACCTGTGTGCATTTTAGACTATAATAGGCACATGGGTGGTGTTGACAGAGTAGATCAGAGGTTGGAACCGTATGCTGCTCTTGTTAAGGCTTACATTTGGTACAAGAAGTTAGCTATCCATCTTTTCCACTTGGCAACCTTTAATGCTTTTGTTGTGTTCCAGGAATCTTGTCCTCAGTCAAAGATGACTTTTGTAAAGTTTCAGGAGTCTGTAATAGGCAGCCTTGTTTTAGTGGAACAGGCTGTGTTCCTAGAGTTGGAGTGGTGGAGGATGTTGCTAGAATGAAAGATCGCCACTTTCCTGATCACATTCCTCCTACATCCTCAAAAGACTTTCCCAGTAGGAGATGTAGAGTCTGTTGGCGAAGAGGTTTGCGGAAGGAGGTTTGTATGTACTGCCCCGAGTGTCCTTCTAACCCTGGCCTGTGCGTGTCTGCCTGTTTTAGAATGTACCACGCGCAAAAGATTTTTTGGGAGCATCCTTGAGTGGTAAAGTGAACTGCCTGGCCTCTATTGTTTAATAATTTTTGTTCAGTTTCAAAGTTGGCATTTGTGTAGTGTATTTAGTTTTAGTTGTTGTGTTAGTAGATTTGTATCAATTTGCAATTTGTTTGTGTTTTCTTATTTATATTAAACAAAATTCTTAAATGTGATGTCGGTTTGCGTGGACTGGAGTTTGACTGGCGGTGTGCGTGGACTGACGTTTGGCTGGCGGTGTGTGTGGACTGGTGCTTGGCTGGCGGTGTGAGTGGTCTGGTGCTTGCCTGCCGGTGTGTTTGGATTGGTGCTTGGCTGGTGGTGTGCCTGGACTGCTGCTTGGATGGCGGTGTGCGTGGACTGGCGCTTGGCTGGTGGTGTGTTTGTACTGACTCTTGACTGGCAGTGTGTTTGTACTGGTGCTTGGCTGGCAGTGTGTTTGTACTGACGCTTGGCTGGCGGTGTTCGTGGACTGGCATTTGGCTGACGGTGTGCGTGGACTGGCGTTTGGCTGGTGGTGTGTGTGGACTGGTGCTTGACTGACAATGTGCGTGGTCTGGCGTTTGGCTGGCGGTGTGCGTGGACTGGTGCTTGACTGGCGGTGTGCGTGGAGTGACGCTTGGCTGGCGGTATGCGTGGACTGGTGCTTGGCTGGCGGTGTGCGTGGACTGGTGCTCGGCTGGCAGTATGTGAGTAGTGACTTGATGCTGGTCACTAAACACACTCTTAGCTGAGCGCCACTCCATGCAATCCATCAGTTTATATAGTTGCTGTGTCAGGAATGTGGGCGTGTGAAAGTTATGGGCCCTTGAATGACGCTGTCTGCTTTTGGAAGTGTTGTAATGTGATGGGTCTGTGGCTGGCGCTGTGAATGTTTTGTATGTGTCACACTTATGAAAGGTGTATGAATGGCCTGTAAAGAGGTTGGTGCCTTGTCGTGGCTTTACAGCTCACGAGCTGTGAGTCAATGGTTCAGTTTCTCGTCCTTTCAATTATTAACAGTGCATTTCATTTTTGTGAAATCACTTGCTAATATAATTGTATATACTGAACCATCACTCACCCTCGTGCCAAATCCAACCAGTGTGTGTGTGTGTGTGTTTGAGGAATCGATGGCTGTGTAGTAATATTTTTATTTTTTATTTTTGAAGCAGGGTACCCCTTGTCCCTTTTTTGTGAATGTTGTAATGTGTTGCTTTCATGCCTGGTGGTGTGAATGGTCTTCTGTGTATCAAGTATGAAATGTGTGTGAATGGCCTGTAAAATGGTTGGTGCCTTGAAGTGGCTTTACAGCTCACGAGCTGCGAGTCATTGGTTCGGTTTTTTTGCCCATTTAATTGACAGTGCATTTCATTTTTGTGAAATCTCTTGTTAATAAAATTTTATATACTGAACCATCACTCACCCTCGTGCCAAATCCAACCAGTATGTGTGTGTGTTTGAGGAATAGATGGCTGTGCAGGAATCGTTGTCTTTTTAGTCTCTCTGCCAAGGTGTACATTCCACATAAGAATAACCAACCAATTGTAGATATTGTTGAAAACCCATGGGAGTACATGGTGATGTTTCTCTGGTGAATTCTAAGAAGTTATTTTATCCACAATATCCTGCAAAACTCACAATGCCTGTCACATTTTCCTTGCAATATTGTGCCAAAATTGTCACGCTGCAGAAGTAATTTTGGCAAAACTATCTGGTTTTGCTAGGGGGGTCACCTGGGTTTTTGGTCCCATGCTCGGCAGCCATTTGAGGAAAACTACCAAACCCACACATGTCTGAAAAGTAGATACAAGGGGGCTTCAAAGGAGGTATGGCTTGCGTGGATACTCCAATGTCCCCTTACCCAGAATCCATTGCAAACCCCAATTTTAGCTGGAAAAATCAGTTTTTTCACACATTTTTGTGTGGGAAAGTGTGGCATCACCGGGCTCACACAAATTTCCTACCACCCAGCGTTCCCCCAGGTCTCCCGATAAAAATGGTACCTCACTTGTGTGGGAAGGCCAAGTACCCGCGACAGGCAAGGGCCCAAAACATAGTGAGGCCCTTGCCTGTCGAAATTTCCTATGTCAAAACCACCTGCTTTTGCAAGGGGGTCACCTGGCTTTTTGGACGCATGCTCGACGGCCATCTAGGGAAACCTACCAAACCCACACATTTCTGAAAAGTAGACACCCGGGGGCTTCCAAGGAGGTATGGCTTGCGTGGATCCCCCAATGTCCCCTTACCCAGAATCCCTTGCAAACCTCTATTTTAGCTGAAAAAATCAGTTTTTTCACACATTTTTGTGTGGGAAAGAGTGGCATCATCGGGCTCACACAAATTTCTTACCACCCAGCGTTCCCCCAGGTCTCCCGATAAAAATGGTGCCTCCCTTGTGTGGGAGGCCCAAGTACCCGCGACAGGCAAGGGCCCAAAACGTAGTGAGGCGACTTCAAAATTGCCTATGTCAAAACCACCTGCTTTTGCACGGGGGGTCACCTGGGTTTTTGGCCACGTGCTTCGACGGCCATCTAGGGAAATCTACCACACCCACACATATTTGAAAAGTAGACACCCAGGGGCTTCCAAGGAGGTATGGCTTGCATGGATCCCCCACCGTCCCCTTACCCAGAATCCCTTGCAAACCTCAATTTTAGCTGAAAAAATCAGTTTTTTCACACATATTTTGTGTGGGAAAGTGTGGCATCACCGGGCTCACACAAATTTCCTACCACCCAGCATTTCCCCAGGTCTCCCGATAAAAATGGTGCCTCACTTGTGTGGGAGGCCCAAGTACCCGCGACAGGCAAGGGCCCAAAACATTTTGAGGCAACATCGACATTGCCTATCAAAAAATGTTTTGGGCCCTTGTATGCCGCGGGTACTTGGGCCTCCCACACAAGTATTTTGTCATAATTACAAGAAGTTACAGGTGAAAACGTTGACACAAAAGGCTGGTTTTTTCAACTATTTTTCAATTTTTCCAATATTTAACTGTTAGTTTCTATAAAGAAACCTTCATGGATTTAGACAAATGACCCCTTTCTGAATTCAGAATTTTGTCTACTTTTCTAAAATGTATAGCTGTCCAGGATCCATTATTGCTTTCATACTCATGTTTACCATTAACTGGAAGGAGGTTGAAAGCACTAAAAATAGCAAAAATAGGCTATGTCCCAGAAAAATGCCAAAACTGTGTGAAAAATGTTGGTTCTCTGACAAAAGTCTGTCATTCTCTGAAAGCTGGGAAATGGTGATTTCAGCATCATAAACTCTTTTTTGATAACATTTGTAGGGAAAAACCCAGCGGCTTTCATTTGCAGCCCGTTTTTCTCATTTTTCTGAAAAAACAAAAACTTTACTTTATTTTGCTCAATTTTAGGGACCCCTTCAAGGGAATCCACAAACCCTGAGTACCTTTAGAATCCCCATGATGTTGGAAGAAAAGGACGCAAAATTGGCGTGGATACCTTATGTGGTCAAAAAGTTACAGGGGCCTAAGCACGCACTACCCCAAATAGCCCAAAAAGGCTTAGCACAGGAGGGGAAAAGGCCTAGCGACGAAGGGGTTAAGGACACTGAGGCAAGGATTATGCTTCTCAATCTTGACTACTAAAAACAGAAGCCAATGAAAAAACAGTAAATTCACATGCACACTACATGTCCCAGAAGGCTTTAAACCACGCCTCCTTCATGAACAAATTCGGTCATTCTATAGTCTACAAAATAGCGAGGCACCATCTTACTGCCTCTTTCTTTGCAACAAGCAGTATTTCCTTTGTGCAGTCAAAACAGGATACAGTTCCAGATCTCAACGGAGTGCAGCTCCAAATAACTGGTCTCGGACAAGACAACTTTATCCATGAACAGCGACGAAAACATAGCCAGGAAATGCTCCATATTCAGTTCTGTTTGGAATCCGTTCCTGAAATCAGAAACAAGTTTGAAAACCATTGAACTATGAAGTTTGGTATTTAAGGGAGGGAATAAACATGTTGCAATATAGCATGTGGCATAATGACAGTAGTAATACAACTCTTACTTGTCCCAACGGGTGGGATAATCCTTGCCTCCGTGTCCTTAATAGAATCTAAAATTATTGTCGCGAATGTTGGAAAATGTTGTATTCTATGGCAGGACCGGAGGCTCAGATTATGCTGGTTCAAAGCTGACCAACAACCACAGAAGAAACAATTGGTTTGTAATAAAATATTTCAAACATTGAATTGGATGACCAATCCGCTGCTTTCAGAATATCCTCTAACCTGAATCCCATAGCAAAAGCCTTAGAGTCTATAGCACCTCTTGTAGAGTGAGCGCCATACACAGATATATCTCTATTCAAACTTCGGCCATAACCCATTTGACCCAACGAGCCAGGGTGGGTGCCGATACTGGACAGAAAGGTTTCTGGATAGACAAAAATATTGGTCCTAGAGGATAAGTTCTATGAGCTAAAGTTTGTTCTTCATACATTTTTAAACATTTCAAAACACATAATTTATCATTGTGAAGAAAAGCAGGATAATCAACTGAGCGAGACATCATTTTAGTTCTTCAGGAAATACCAAAACATACCCCCTGGGGAGAGAACATTCTCCCTGCCAGATCTAAGGCATGCACATGAGAAATTTACGGCAAGAAATAAGACATAAAAGCATGGTAAGTATTGCAGAAATCAGTTTTGATGATAAATATTTATTAGCAGGCCAAGATGTTAATAATGAGAGAACATTAGACTCATCCCATAACATATTGTATCTGTTTCTTGGAGGATGAGCGACCCTTATCCCTTTCATCAACTTAAATTCCATTGGATGGATACCAACCGGTTTGCCATCCATGTGGTCATGTGCAGCAGACGAGGCAGACCTATAATTGTTCACTGATCTGTAGCATAATCCTGAATCTGCACATTCAGACAAAAAACTTAAATCTGATCCCACAGGATGAAGCTGCTGTTAAAGGCACCAACCCATACAGCGTTTCCATGGTGCTCAATATCTTTTTCGGGTGGATGGAAACCAAGCCTGTTGTATAAACTCGGCAGACACCGATGAAAAACTTTCAATTCATTCATATCTCCGGAGATCGTTCAAACCATGAGTACTAGTTGAGCTTGAAGGATCAGAGTGTGCGGGGAGCCCACTGGGTCCAGGAGTAATTGTGGAAAAACAGGAAGTTGAAATGGCAGATCCACTGACAACTGCAGTGAGAGTTGGGAACCACGATTGTGTCTTCCATAATGGTGTGACTAATACCAACGATGCTGACTGTCGACGGACCAGAGCCGCCACTCTTGCGATCAATGCAAACGGAGGGAAAAAACGTATTTCCTCTGGGAGCCCCACTGATGAAGAAAGTCATCCATTCCCATTGCCAATGGTTCTGGTCTCCCGCTGTACAAGCGGGGAATCTGGGTGTTGAGATGGAAGGCAAAGAGGTCTATCTGACATGGGCCTCAAATATGTATGATCTCTTGAAATACGGCAGGATGGAGTTTCCAGTCGCTGAAGTCTGTCAGAAACCTGGAGTTGCAATCTGCCACTCGATTGTCCTTGCGGGAATGTAATCAACTATTATTGTGATCTCAGTGCCAGGCAGAAGTGCCAGAATTTTTAGCAATGTTGGCTAGCAGACTGGATCTTGTCCCTCCTAGGCGATTTATGTATCTCACCGCTGATTTATAATCCATCCTGAGCAGGATTCAATAATTCCTCTTTACTGTGAACATTGACTTGACGGCAAAAGAGCCCGCCAACAACTCTAGACAATTGATGTGCAACCTCAACTCTTCTGCTAACCAACGGCCGCCTGTAGCGAAGTCTCTGCATCTTGCACCTCAGCCCCAGCGACTGGTGCCCGATTCGATAATTACATCAGGAGATGCTCCGAAAATGGCTTTGCCTTTACAGGCCTCCATATGTGTTAGCCACCATTGTAGTTCTTCTTGAGCTTCAGGTGACAGAGCAATCAAATGATCGTAAGAGAAGTTTTGTTGCGGGTACTGAATCTTGAGACGTTGCAACGCTCTGTAATGGAGAGGACCAGGGAATATTGCCTGGATCGAGGATGCCAGAAGACCCACAATCCTCGCCAGGGACCTCAAAGAAGCCATCTGTTTCCAAAATGTCATTCGTATTTCCCTTTTGATGGATTTGATCTTGGTTGCAGGGAGGAGCGATTGAGCCATCACTGAGTTGATCTGAAAACCAAAGAAGTCCACCTGTTGGGAAGGTGTCGTTATGGACTTTTTTAGATTTATTACAAAACCCAGTTCTTGAAGCTGAGAAATAGTCCACTGTAGATGTACGCACAACTGATTCTGATCATGTGCCAACAAGCATGTCGTCGAGATAAACAATCATGCAAACACCCATTTCACTTAGACAAGTCACAATCGGTTTCAGCCATTTGGTGAACACCCAGGGAGCTGATAAGAGGCCGAAGGGGAGAGATTAGTATCAGAACCACTGACTCTTCCATTGAAATTGGAGATATTTTTGGTGCAGAGGACAAATAGGGACTATCAGGTAAGCATCTTTTAGGTCTAGGCGCACCATCCATTTGTTTTCTAGCAATAGATCCCTTAAAAGATGGGTACCTTCCATCTTGAAGTGCCTGTAAATTAAAAATGGGTTGAACTCTCTGAGATTTAATACTAATCTCTGGCCCCCTCATTACTTTTGTACCAAGAAGACATTGCTGCAAAAGCTCTCTGGAATGAACGTTCCTGCACCAATAGCTTGTTTTGTCAAAAGTTCTTAAAGTTTGGAGTCTATAAAAGACTGTTCTTATTGGGAAAAATGGAGAGGAGGGGGAAAGACCTGTTCGTTGGGAACACATATCAGCTTTATTTGATATCTTTGAACTGTATTCATGAGCCATGCATCTGGGGTGATCTTTGCCCAATTGTGGACTAAATGCATTAGTGTGCCCCCCAAGGGAATCGAAGGGGGAAAAAGATTTGTCACCTGAAGATTGTGCGTCATTGTTTCTGAAACTAAGAATGATCCCTCTGATGTATCGGCAGTGGAAACCCTGATATCTAGTGGGATAGAATCTGTCCTGATCTGGTTCCTGAGTATAGCCTCTGCATCTGGGAATGAAGCCACATTGAGGACTTTGTTGACCGTAGCAGCCGGTCGAGCGTTCTCTGCCATGACCGGACCAACCAGATAGGAGATGAAAAACTCTCTTGAGGGAGGACTGAGACTTGTCAAGGGATGTGAAGGTGTTCACAAATTTTGCGATATCCTTCACGAACGGCTCACCAAAATGGTATCCTTTTGCTAAAGGGCCTGGTTCAGCGGAGGCCAATCCAGCTAATTGCGGGTCAATTCTCAACAGGACCGATTTGCGTCTCTTGGAAAAAATTGTGCAATTCGCATTGTCAAGGAGGCAAAAAGCTCTCTGAGTCCATTCAGCTAGGACTTCTGGCTGGATATCAATCAATCAATCAATCAGGGGATTTATAGAGTGCGCACACACCTGTGAGGGATAGCTGCCCACGTTTCCAGTGCTTGCAATGCTAGTTCCAAGATTTTTGCCAATGGACCAGAGACGTCAAGTAATTTGTCCTGGCAGGCCCTCAAAGCTCTATCTATACCCTACTTGGGGTCTTTCTTATATTTCTTTAGAAAGGTTGCATAGACGCGTCTATCTTTTGGGTCAGGGCAGTTTTGTTGGGGATATCAGGGCGGGGACATTCTGATCCAAGTCGGGATCGAACTTTTTATCCAAGCTTTTATGCAGGTTCATCTGCATGTACTCCACCACCTCCGGGGCCTTCGCCCGGTCTGAATACCTAGGGTGAACTATACTAGAAGGCTCAAAAGTGAAAGGAGATGGAGTAACAGGGGATAGGGAATGTTTACATTTCATGGCGCGCTTGCACGGATGTGATTTCTGTGAGGAATCTGTACCAGTGTCTGTATTGGTCTGTGGGGGGGTTTGAGGGGAAAGGCGGTGGCGAAGGAGCCAGAGGATCAACATTGTAGTTGTGATCTCTGACTTTTTGTGTGACCTTGGGGTAAATGTTTAAATAGAGCCAAGAGGGGCCCTGGGGCTCAGAGGGGCAGAGGGGAGGGGTAGAAGAGAGGTTGTCAGGCGGGGTATTGGGAGAAGAACCTACTAACTGGTCAAGGTGAAGAGAGATAGGCAGGAGGAAGGAAGAAAGGGCCTTATCTAATTTTTTATCTAAAGTTTTGTCAGCAAGGGTCTCTATATTTTCATCGTAATATTAGTCTTTATTCTCTGAAAGGCCATATGTGTGGTTAGAGCCAGACCTGACGCTCAGAGTACAAACGAAGAAAGTGGCAGGGATCTGCTATGGTTTGTTACGCTCAGTCCGAAAGGTGTTGCCTCTTCTCCCTTTCAGCTCAAGGAAACTCCTGATTCAGGGGCTAATACTGTCAAGGCTGGACTACAGCAATGCCTTGCTGCTTGGTGCCCTTGAATCAGCCTTCAACACCCTTCAGCGAGTACAAAATGCGGCGGCCAGAGTTTTGACAGGCACTGCAAAAAGAACTTCGGCTAAGCCTGCTCTTAAAGCTCTCCATTGGCTCCCCATCCGGGAGAGAGTTACATTTAAGGCCCTTTCCATCGCCTTTAAATCTCTCCAGGGAATTGCCCCCCCTATCCTTAGGGACCTGATATCCCCCTACAAGTCCTCGCGTTCCCTCCGCTCTGACGGGAGCAATCTATTGACCATCCCCAGAGTAAAGAGAACTCGCTCAGGAGGCAGGAGGTTCTCTGTGAACGTAGCCAAGATCTGGAATGATCTTCCTGCTGCTCTCCGTCTGGAACCCTGTCTCCAGAAGTTTCGGAAATCTTTAAAGACCTTCCTTTTCCCAAGAGACATATGAGTTCCGTTTCCGAGGATCTTGGAAGCTAGCTGTGTGTATCAGCGCTGGGACGCTCTGGGGCAGCCATGCGCTTAAGAAATCTAATTTCATTTCATTTCATTTCATTCATATGCAGCTAGCTCTTGCTCGTAGACTTCACTGTCCGACATCTTGGGGAATATGACGTAGTCTGCTCTAAAATCCCCAGCGGGAAACCAATTAATTAAAGGCCTGACCAGCTTGGGGAGAGGGCATCAGGTGGGAGCAAAGACTGGAGCAATGAGGCCAAAAAACAATACCAAATGGAAGGACTTGAGTGGAGCTGGAAGGCCCAAGCCTCTGTTACAATTGGAAGTTTCCAAAAATTAAGCTGAATGCCAGCTGAGTATTCCTGGGTTAAATGCAGGGAGAAAAATGCACAGATACTTGTTTGTGGAGGCCCAGTATCGGCGCGTCACTGTCAATGCTGCAACCCTCTGTTTTACAATCCCGGGGTAAGGCGTCGATCTAGCGTGTATCGGGAGCTTGCGCATGCACTGAAGTGTGCAGGCACCTGAGAGGAATGCGCAAATAGCCCAATTGGGCTCTTCACGCATCCTCGCTCCCAGGGAGGGGCCACTCCCTATCGGCAGTGCGAAGACTGTGCAGCGTCGCGGCACCGCTGCTGGGCAAGGAAAAATAAAAACTTCAAAGCTGGGCCAAGTAACAGTTTGGGAAGTATGGGAAACAGTGCAACACCCGCTGGGGAGATCGGTAATTTAAAACGTATCGCCCGTGTATACCAATGCAAGGGCGGTGGCACAAGCACAACGCTGATATCAATAATTAAATAACTAATATAAAACACAGTATAAACACTATGTAAATCACAGTAGTCATAAGGAATGCAAAATAACAAGGCACTTATCTTGACTGCGGAGCAGCAAAGAAAGAGGTAATAAGATGTAGCCTCGCTATTTTGTAGACTATGGAATGACCGGATTGGTTAATGAAGGAGGCATGGTTCAAAGCTTCATCAAACATGTAGTGTTTATGTGAATTTACTGTTTTTTCATTGGCTGCTGTTTTGAGTAGCAAATATTGAGAAGCATAATCTGAGGCTCCAGCCCATCCTTAGAATCCCGAACATGTCAGGGAATTTCTTGACTGTTTATTTGTGCATTTTACCCTCTGCCTTATGATTTTCCTAAAACAAGACTAAATATGGGTATATGATCAGCTCACTGGCAGAATATTGAAACCACAAAGATCGTGGGACATAAATAGCAAGTCAAAAATATCTTTTTCCTATACTTATTATGTAAATGACAAATATATCGAAAACATATTGTCATTCACTAATATCAACTACCAAATTATCGTTTTTTTAGCTTGGCTATAATTAAAAAATAGTTAACATTAAATGTATTAACATGTAACAGTAGTTAAATATATTTAGAAAATTTAAAACGACATATATATATATATATTTTACTTCTTTAAAAAACACACAAACATATCTGTATGTTTCTTTACACATATAAAATTTGAAACTATTGTTAAAATAATAATTTAAATTTCAATGATAATTTACTCATTTTTCTAAACTTTAAAAATATTAAAAAAAAACAAATATATATATTAATATATATATATATATATATATATATATATATCCAATCACAAGAGTTAGCCCCAATGGGAGAAACCACAAGGTAAGGAGTGGTTCAATCTTTTAATGAAGGCAGCTGCATACAGGTTACTGCGAGGTGACAGTTTATCAAATCATCCGCCCCACCAGACGCGTTTCGGGATTCTTCTCCCTTCATCAATGGCATGCAGCACAGCTAGAGACAGCGTTTCCGGCAACTTTTAACTTCCATTCAACTGGCCTCAGTGGGCGTGGCCGTTTGCACAGCCCCATGGTTGATGTAGTGCCGGATTAGTAATCTCAAGTGAGTCCGTCCCTTTAGCTGAGCAATATGTAGGCAAAATTAACACCAAGTGGTCGATACTCAGTCCCACTGCAAGTATCTGACGTTTTCATCAGCTGTCCTCGAGAACTTTACCTCCCGTTTGCTCGTGACGCCCGGTGGCATCCTCACGGGTCCGTATCACCTACGGTGGGTTTCTCCCGCGGCTGGGCTCCATGCTGCATGCCATTGATGAAGGGAGAAGAATCCCGAAACGCGTTTGGTGGGGCGGATGATTTGATAAACTGTCACCTCGCAGTAACCTGTATGCAGCTGCCTTCATTAAAAGATTGAACCACTCCTTACCTTGTGGTTTCTCCCATTGGGGCTAACTCTTGTGATTGGATTTGTAGCGGCTGGAGCCCAGCCACGGGAGAAACCCACCGTAGGTGATACGGACCCGTGAGGATGCCACCGGGCGTCACGAGCAAACGGGAGGTAAAGTTCTCGAGGACAGCTGATGAAAACGTCAGATACTTGCAGTGGGACTGAGTATCGACCACTTGGTGTTAATTTTGCCTACATATTGCTCAGCTAAAGGGACGGACTCACTTGAGATTACTAATCCGGCACTACATCAACCATGGGGCTGTGCAAACGGCCACGCCCACTGAGGCCGGTTGAATGGAAGTTAAAAGTTGCCGGAAACGCTGTCTCTAGCTGTGCTGCATGCCATTGATGAAGGGAGAAGAATCCCGAAACGCGTCTGGTGGGGCGGATGATTTGATAAACTGTCACCTCGCAGTAACCTGTATGCAGCTGCCTTCATTAAAAGATTGAACCACTCCTTACCTTGTGGTTTCTCCCATTGGGGCTAACTCTTGTGATTGGATTTGTAGCGGCTGGAGCCCAGCCGCGGGAGAAACCCACCGTAGGTGATACGGACCCGTGAGGATGCCACCGGGCGTCACGAGCAAACGGGAGGTAAAGTTCTCGAGGACAGCTGATGAAAACGTCAGATACTTGCAGTGGGACTGAGTATCGACCACTTGGTGTTAATTTTGCCTACATATTGCTCAGCTAAAGGGACGGACTCACTTGAGATTACTAATCCGGCACTACATCAACCATGGGGCTGTGCAAACGGCCACGCCCACTGAGGCCGGTTGAATGGAAGTTAAAAGTTGCCGGAAACGCTGTCTCTAGCTGTGCTGCATGCCATTGATGAAGGGAGAAGAATCCCGAAACGCGTCTGGTGGGGCGGATGATTTGATAAACTGTCACCTCGCAGTAACCTGTATGCAGCTGCCTTCATTAAAAGATTGAACCACTCCTTACCTTGTGGTTTCTCCCATTGGGGCTAACTCTTGTGATTGGATTTGTAGCGGCTGGAGCCCAGCCGCGGGAGAAACCCACCGTAGGTGATACGGACCCGTGAGGATGCCACCGGGCGTCACGAGCAAACGGGAGGTAAAGTTCTCGAGGACAGCTGATGAAAACGTCAGATACTTGCAGTGGGACTGAGTATCGACCACTTGGTGTTAATTTTGCCTACATATTGCTCAGCTAAAGGGACGGACTCACTTGAGATTACTAATCCGGCACTACATCAACCATGGGGCTGTGCAAACGGCCACGCCCACTGAGGCTGGTTGAATGGAAGTTAAAAGTTGCCGGAAACGCTGTCTCTAGCTGTGCTGCATGCCATTGATGAAGGGAGAAGAATCCCGAAACGCGTCTGGTGGGGCGGATGATTTGATAAACTGTCACCTCGCAGTAACCTGTATGCAGCTGCCTTCATTAAAAGATTGAACCACTCCTTACCTTGTGGTTTCTCCCATTGGGGCTAACTCTTGTGATTGGATTTGTAGCGGCTGGAGCCCAGCCGCGGGAGAAACCCACCGTAGGTGATACGGACCCGTGAGGATGCCACCGGGCGTCACAAGCAAACGGGAGGTAAAGTTCTCGAGGACAGCTGATGAAAACATCAGATACTTGCAGTGGGACTGAGTATCGACCACTTGGTGTTAATTTTGCCTACATATTGCTCAGCTAAAGGGACGGACTCACTTGAGATTACTAATCCGGCACTACATCAACCATGGGGCTGTGCAAACGGCCACGCCCACTGAGGCCGGTTGAATGGAAGTTAAAAGTTGCCGGAAACGCTGTCTCTAGCTGTGCTGCATGCCATTGATGAAGGGAGAAGAATCCCGAAACGCGTCTGGTGGGGCGGATGATTTGATAAACTGTCACCTCGCAGTAACCTGTATGCAGCTGCCTTCATTAAAAGATTGAACCACTCCTTACCTTGTGGTTTCTCCCATTGGGGCTAACTCTTGTGATTGGATTTGTAGCGGCTGGAGCCCAGCCGCGGGAGAAACCCACCGTAGGTGATACGGACCCGTGAGGATGCCACCGGGCGTCATGAGCAAACGGGAGGTAAAGTTCTCGAGGACAGCTGATGAAAACGTCAGATACTTGCAGTGGGACTGAGTATCGACCACTTGGTGTTAATTTTGCCTACATATTGCTCAGCTAAAGGGACGGACTCACTTGAGATTACTAATCCGGCACTACATCAACCATGGGGCTGTGCAAACGGCCACGCCCACTGAGGCCGGTTGAATGGAAGTTAAAAGTTGCCGGAAACGCTGTCTCTAGCTGTGCTGCATGCCATTGATGAAGGGAGAAGAATCCCAAAACGCGTCTGGTGGGGCGGATGATTTGATAAACTGTCACCTCGCAGTAACCTGTATGCAGCTGCCTTCATTAAAAGATTGAACCACTCCTTACCTTGTGGTTTCTCCCATTGGGGCTAACTCTTGTGATTGGATTTGTAGCGGCTGGAGCCCAGCCGCGGGAGAAACCCACCGTAGGTGATACGGACCCGTGAGGATGCCACCGGGCGTCACGAGCAAACGGGAGGTAAAGTTCTCGAGGACAGCTGATGAAAACGTCAGATACTTGCAGTGGGACTGAGTATCGACCACTTGGTGTTAATTTTGCCTACATATTGCTCAGCTAAAGGGACGGACTCACTTGAGATTACTAATCCGGCACTACATCAACCATGGGGCTGTGCAAACGGCCACGCCCACTGAGGCCGGTTGAATGGAAGTTAAAAGTTGCCGGAAACGCTGTCTCTAGCTGTGCTGCATGCCATTGATGAAGGGAGAAGAATCCCGAAACGCGTCTGGTGGGGTGGATGATTTGATAAACTGTCACCTCGCAGTAACCTGTATGCAGCTGCCTTCATTAAAAGATTGAACCACTCCTTACCTTGTGGTTTCTCCCATTGGGGCTAACTCTTGTGATTGGATATATATATATATATATATATATATATATATATATATATATATATATATATATATATATATATATATGTATGTGTATATTACCTACTGGCGGTCGCCAGTAGGTATATATAGTTAGGATTTTTTCTCTATGGGTTTTTTGAAAATTCTATGTCTAATAACTTTGGCGTTTGTGGACGGAATTGGCTGAAATTTTCAGGAAAATGGCACATTTTGTTTCTGAGCAGCCCCTGAAAATTGTGGGGGGGTTCGTCAAGGGGGGGCCGAGAAAAAAGGGGGGTCCCAAAACGCGTTTTTCCCATGTTAATTTCCATAGGGCGGTTGGCCTCACTTTTAGCCCGAACGGCTGAATGGATTTGCACGAAACTTGGCAAAATTGTAGGGACTGGTAGCCCGATGTGCCTTTTGTAGGTCTCAATATATGTGCTTCAGTGGATTTTGAGAAATTAATGTTCAAAAAAAGATATATATCTGTAACAGCGGACTGGGCAGCGCTCCGCTACGCGTACTTTTCGCGCAACGGAGCTTTGTGAAGCGAAGCTGATTGGTTCTCCGGCGTCTGTCAACATTCCAAACAGTCCGTAGCGGCCGCCATCTTGTCTCTCGGTAGGATCGAGAGACAAGAGGAGGCCAAAGCGAAGGGGCAAATGACCATAAGGGGGCATAGTACATTGTCGCTCACCCCCTAGGTTTGATGTGGAGGTTTTAAAAGGGCCCCGCGGGGCAAAAAAAAATAAAAATAATAATAATCGAACAGCTGAATGGATTTGCACGAAACTTGGCAAAATTGTAGGGACTGGTAGCCCGATGTGCCTTTGCTAGATCTCAATATATGTGCTCCAGTGGATTTTGAGAAATTAACGTTCAAAAAAAGGTATATATCTGTAACAGCGCACCGCTTCGCGTACTTTTCGCGTTACGGAGCTTTGCGAAGCAAAGCTGATTGGCTCTCCGGTGTCTGTAAACATTCCAAACAGTCCGTAGCGGCCGCCATCTTGTCTCTCGGTAGGATCGAACAGCTGAATGGATTTGCACGAAACTTGGCAAAATTGTAGGGACTGGTAGCCCGATGTGCCTTTGCTAGGTCTCAATATATGTGCTTCAGTGCATTTTGAGAAATTAACGTTCAGAAACAAGAAATATATCTGTAACAGCGCTCCGCTTCGCGGAGATAAAATTATATGTGTATTACCTAGCTGTTGCTAACACCAGTTAGCGACGGCTAGTAGAAGATAGCGACCATCTTGGGACCCACTTTGCATGTGAGTGATATTTATCACTAATGACATGCAAAGTGGGCATGCCAAGATGTTAGCGACTGGAAACAGTCGCTAACATCGCTATCTCCTATTATCAACTTTTGGAAATATTCGAGATAAGGGCGAATATCTCCAAAAGCTACCACCTGCCCTGAGTAGTTCTTAGCCATGTTATCCAATGGGAGGTGGATAACATGGCTAAGAGCATTAGCTCGGTAATGCATGAATATCGCTGAGTTTTCAGCGATATTAATGCATTGCGGTCGTTTTTTATCGTATTTCCGATAAACTTTGATAATAGCAAGGTTTATCTGCGATAATTTCTGACGGTAAAAAAATCGTTGCTAAGCATCGTTAGGGATAAATATCGCTTAACTTTGGTAATATGCCCCAACGTCTGTTAACGTTCGATTCGAAGGAAATCAGGAAGTGTTGAAAAACATTGTCTGCGCCATCTTGTCTTTTTTCAAATGCCACACTTTTGTCGTGCACGGCAGCCATTTTAGATGCCTTGACCAGACCCACTCTGTGCACGCTGTCGATCCTTAGCATGGCTCCCCACCCTCGCAAGCATCTCCCCCAGGCAGTGGTCACCCCCGCTCTCTGTCTTATGCATGGGTAATAAACCTCCCCCATCTGCGCTGCTGTTCCCTGAGAATCACACCCTGTGCCCGCCCGACACCTCCCTTTCGCCCTATTCACTACCGCACCCTCTGACACTCCTTTTCCTCTGTGTCCGATTGTCCAGGCTGGTCCTAGGGTATCAGCTAGCCCTGCAGATGTAGTTTATGGCCACAGCTGTAAAGAATCACCCCTCTTCAAAGGAGTTATAGTAGATCAAGGCCCACACTCGATGAGATCCGTCACAGCAGAAGCGTTGCTATTATCTGAAAACCATCCTGTATTGTGATTGGGGAGGGGACCGAGCCTGAAGCGGAAGATTCCAGGGATGACTGTTTGTACATCAAAGTTTTTACAATTATGTGTCACATTAAAAATATATAGCACTCCGACAAAGTAGTAAGATTATAAAACTTTAATAATTTATAAATATATACAAGAAAACAAAAATAGTAATAACATATAAACATTTTTAGGGAAAAACAACGAAGTAGCGGTCGGCTGTGCGAATAGTCCCAACGCAGCACAACGTCCAGATTTCCGGCGTGGGGCGTCGCGGGGGGTGGGTCATCAGTAGCAAACTGTTGTGCGAATAGTTCCAAGGCAGCAGAACGCGCCGAAATCTAGATGACACGAAAGTGATGTCTAGTAAGTTGCCACCCAGCAAATAACGGCATGGGGCGTCGCGGGGGGTGGGTCATCAGTAGCAAACTGTTGCGCGAATAGTTCCAAGGCAGCAGAACGATGGCACCAAGGTGATGTCCAGTAAGTTGCCGCACTGGTTTTGGTATCCTACAATGCTGCTCCGAATAACGGCGTGGAGCGCCCCGGGGGAGGCGGCGTGAACGGGCCTCTCCAGGTGGAGTGTCATCTGTTGTAGTGGGGCGCCCCTTTACCGTTTCAGTTGCCATTCCGTCCGTTTTTGGTCCACTGTGTCAAAAGCCGCAATTCAGCTGAGTTGCGCCCACTCTTGCGGTGCAGCGATAGGCGGCTGTCACAGGACTCTCAAAATGGCGGCAGGCTGTTTCCTTTTTGGGCCTGGTCCACTGAAATGGCCCTGGGACACCTTGGAAATCGGACGCTTGTCTGCTAGGTCTTGGACCCCATTCTCGAAAGCGTCCCCTCCGCCTTGAGAATTCATCAAACGTTTTGGGGGCTCCGACTCCTGCAGGCTTCTGGTGGGGAGCGGCTGCCATGATTGCTCGCGGAATGACCACGACTGAGCTACGAGATGGTGGTGCTTTCATGCTGACGCCAGCTTCAGTCTGAAACATCCAGAAACAAGGTGGGGCTTTCATCGTTTGGGAAAAAAAAAAAGTTTTCATCCTATGAAAAGTGTTGTTTTTAGGTCACATGATCATGCCTTCCATCATTAGGAAACCAAAAGTAAAATGAACCAATGAAAAGTTTTATAAACAAGTCACATGACCTGTTATGCGGCATAGGGTGTAAAATGCGGAGAAAATACGTTGGCACGTGAGGCGGCGTCAATGTGGAGGCTTTAAAAGGGCCCCGCGGGGCAAAAAAACAAAAAAAAATTTTTGTTTTTTTTGCGTGGGTAGCGCCCGGTACGCGTACCGGGAAGCGGTCGGAGGAGCGTACTATGAGGAGAAAAGAAAGACAGGGTATAAACATTTTGGCAATTTTGTTATAAATGGAAGGTAGTTCTGAAAAGAACTGTTTTTTTATTCTTTTTCTTTTTTTTCTTTTTTTAAATAAATTTTCTGAACAATTTTTTTTTGGGATTTTTGAAAACTATTTTGTGTTTTTTTTGTGTTTTGTAAGGGGGAAATAACAAAAAAGCAGGGTTAGAACATGTCTCAACAGGAGCAAAAAAAAATAAAAAGGATTCATTGTTTTCTCATCTTGTAGCATTTATGATTTTCTCCAGCTCGGTTAATCAAAGTAATACTCTTCTCTCCATAAGCAATAGTTCCTCCACAATATATACAAACTATTTTGTAGTGTGCAAAAGGAGCTTGAATATTGGGGATTATTTCTCGGCCTTTTGGTCCGGCGAATGAGCTTTGACCCCTGTTGGTGCTGGGGATGACATCTGGGGGGTTGGCAGCAAGATCCCTTACTTGTGCTTGGGAAAGATTATTAGGATGCCATCGCTCCATGTGGCGAATCATTGTATGATTGCCAAAGCTGTATTTCTTGTTGGGGTTGCCACGAGAAAGTATATTTTTGCAAATCAAACAAGACACCTGGGGTGCATTGACCTTCTTTTGTCCAGGTGGAATTTTAAAGAATTGCCATATGTAGTGGTCTTTAATATGGCTCTGCCTTGGTGTTTCTGGCAGGAACTGCCTTACTTGCTCTTCCTCCTCCTCCTCCTCTTCGTCCTCATTATCTTCCTCTCTACCAAAGTCCAGTGTTGGTGGTGGTCCTTTTGGTGGTGGTGGTGGTGGTGGTTGCTGAGAAGCACCAGCTGCAGCTATTACAGAAGCCATTGTGAAAAATAGGTCTTGCTCTCTGGAAATAGAAAGTAAGAATGAGGTAAAAAGAAGGAGGGGTTTTCATCATTTGAGAAAAAAAAATAGTTCTAAACCAATGAAAAGTGTTATTTTTAGGTCACATGACCAAGCCTAACAACATTATGAAACCAAAAGTGAAATGAACCAATGAAAAGTGTTATTAACAAGTCACATGACCTCTCACGCTTATGTTACGCGCTGCGGAACGCGCCCCGGATAGCTTCCGGGTCGCTGCGCTTCGCGCCTTGGTCCGCGCCCCGGAGCACTTCCGGGTGCGCTAACGCGGTACGTCATAAGACGCATTACGCGGTAACGCGATACGTCGCGCTTACGCGACGCGCCGCGGATCGCTTCCGGGGAGCTGCGTTTCGCGCCTCGGTCCGCGCCCAGGAGCACTTCCGGGTGCGCTAACGCGGCGCGTCATAAGACGCATTACACGACAACGTGATACGTCACGCTTCCGCGACGCGTCACGATAATGATTTCTAACGTGGCAGTTGCGCTAACGGAACGTTTACCGGTTCGCGGACCGGGTCGCGGCATCAAATTGAGCTAACGGGAAGCTTCTTACATCATTAGGAAACCAAAAGTGAAATGAACCAATGAAAAGTGTTATTACCAAGTCACATGACCTGCTGTGTTTACGTTACGCGCTTTGCAGGGCCTCCCGGTTTGCTTCCAGAAACCTGTGCTTTGCGACTCGGTAAGCGTACCAGTTCGCTAACGTAGCACGTCATATGACGTATCACACGACAACGCGAAACGTCATGCGGACGGGAGGCGTGATGATGTTGTTTTCTAACGCGGCAGTTGCGGTAAAGAAACGTTTATATGCTCGCGGTCTATTTCGCGGCATCAAGGTCAGCTAACGGGAAGCTTCCCGATTCGCGAAGCGGGAACGAAGAAAAAAATATATAAAAAAAAAAAGTTATTAATAAACATATAAAATATATTTTGGGATTTAAAGAAGAATACATTTTACAGGTATAGATATTAGCTTTTAAAAAACCAATGAAATTCACTGAAAAAACCATAGGTTATAGACCATATATAGTTAGGAATTAGCATTTACAAAACCTTGAAAATTCACTGAAAAAACCATAGGTTATACACCATATATAGTTAGGAATTAGCATTTAAAAAACCTTATTTTACTCACACAAAACCATTGAAATTCCATATATAGTTAGTTGCACTAACTATATATCGCGCACCCGCAATCCACTGCTGATGATGTCACATATTACATCATTCATGACATGGTCAGTGACATCACTGATGACATCACTGATGACATCTCAAATGACATCACTGATGACATCACTGATGACATCTCATTTGACATCAATGACCACATCACTGATGATATCATTCATGTGACAATACAATGCATCTCCTCACATTTTAATATAACCTCTGTTTCACCCAGTGTTAAAAAGAGTATAATTTTTGAAACCATTGACACACCAATACTAGTTACTACATACGCACTCACTGATTGCTACGTCTACACACACCTTCACTCATTCACCCATACAATCATTCATACATACAATCACTCATCTTTACAACACTATCATATGCACTCATACACCTATACAGACACTCACAGTCTGCCACTCATCCATGGAGTTACTCACACACCTAGTCAGTCCTGTAAAGAATCAATCACACTTCCATTTTCTTGTCTATACAGTTAAACATAGAGCACCTTACATTTTCAAACATATACTAACACATACTTACTTTCTTATACAATCATTGATACAAGTACACATTGATCTGCACAGAGTCACACACCTCCCAGCCAGCCACACACACCCTCAGTCTCCCATACAAATACTTGGACAATCAATCAATAACCCATATAGTTAATCATATAGCTACTGATCAACACATGCAGCAGTTTACAGAACAACAGACATAATGATGCACAAATTAAGACAGTTTAGTCACTAACCCATGCACTCAGTGAGACACATTTAATCACTCACTCATACATTCAGTCATGCACCTACTAAATCCTTCGTCCAGACACTTATACATCTACTCATTCTTCAATATGTAAAACATATTTAAACTTTACAAAAACACACAGTCACTGGATGATGTCATCAGTGATGTCATCAGTGATGTCATTTGAGATGTCATCAGTGATGTCATCAGTGATGTCACTGACCATGTCATGAATGATGTAATATGTGACATCATCAGCAGTGGATTGCGGGTGCGCGATATATAGTTAGTGCAACTAACTATATATGGAATTTCAATGGTTTTGTGTGAGTAAAATAAGGTTTTTTAAATGCTAATTCCTAACTATATATGGTGTATAACCTATGGTTTTTTCAGTGAATTTTCAAGGTTTTGTAAATGCTAATTCCTAACTATATATGGTCTATAACCTATGGTTTTTTCAGTGAATATATATATATATATTTTTTTTTTCCTCACCAGAAGGGTCCTTCCGGGGTCATCTCCCTTAGTCAGGTGGCGCTGGCCTCGGCGAACCCTGATGCCGATAAATTAATTCTCATTTTAACAACCGCTCGTAAGCAACAGCGCACTCAGAAGCTGGTTTTGCAGATGATTTTTATTCTAAAGTCACGCTACGCGTTTCGACACTAACTTGTGTCTTGATCACACGGTATCTGTTCCGGCATTCCTGGCATATTAAATAAACAATCCATTGCATGCTGGGATACTTTGCAGGTAACATGATCGCAATCCTGCTATAATCCGCCATTGCTAAGAGTTGAAATCATAGGTAAAGTCATACAAGAGTGAAGTCAAATTATACATAAACTTAAACATAAACTTCAAGTGTTACGGCATATCATTTTGTAGTAGAAACATACTGTATATACATTCCCCCTATTTTTGGAAAAACAAGGAACCCGGATCCGTTCCTAGTTACTTCCAGCCGTCTATTGTCTGCACAAGTACCTGTTACGGAAATTGTCTGCCATGCCTGCGTTGTAGAGAATCCAAAGGTTTCAAAGGTTTCAACCATGGTGTACTTGTGGCTCTACCATAAGGCATGCCCTGGCATATAGAGACTCTTTACATTTACATTCGAGTAAATCTCCTCGAACAAACGTTAATCAAATGTTATGCTTGTTTCTCATATTGGATTCTGCCGCAAAGA
Organism: Lissotriton helveticus; assembly: GCF_964261635.1. Classification (NCBI taxonomy): domain Eukaryota; kingdom Metazoa; phylum Chordata; class Amphibia; order Caudata; family Salamandridae; genus Lissotriton; species Lissotriton helveticus. Next base: position 812,450,205 of record NC_136070.1, read on the forward strand.
AGTCAAAAGTATCAATTATCCCCAGATGACAGTTCGTATTTATTCAATTCCATGCCAGAAATACACAGAAATTAGTGCAAAAAAGTGAAGGTCTTAGCTTACTATAGTGAAGGGATGTCTTCGATCCAAATGAAGAAAAGGGTAGGGAACGGTGAAGTGTGCAAAAAGTGAAGTTTCTGTTCCTTTTCCCCTGAAAGAAACATATGAACACATTTTAAAATCCACATTGATTAAAATATACAATATATACATAGTTGCAGTAGTTCAACCCTACATATAGCACAATGAAAAGGAGAAAGGTAAACAAGCTATTCTCACACTATACAGATATCTATAAACCACAGGTATGAAAAAACCTGGTCTATGTTCCAGCTTCTATTTACTTGTATAGATGGGTTGCTAGTTCTTCATCGAGATTATGGCCCCCCGGAAATCTTGTCTCAAGTTCCATAATCCATCTGGATTCTCTTTTTCTCAATGCCAATTCATGATTTCCCCCTCTCCTCCCAATGTTTATTTGTTCCACCAAAAAAATCTGAGCTTGGAGGTATTGGATTGATGGAATTCTTGAAAGTGTTGCGCTATGGGGTAGTGTGCACGGACCACGGACCACGGAAAGAATTGGGAAACGTGCAGCCGCCAGTGCCCCAGACGGTAAGCCCATCTTCGTTTTAGCTGCCAATTCTCTGGGGAGATACAAAGCAGGAGTGCTCCGGGCCTCTCAGGAGGACGGTGGTTTTTCGGGGTTTGGGTTCTTGCCAAGGGGGAGGCGTGAAGCGGGACGAATATACAAAATAACACAGACGTATTGGGAATACCACTAAGGGTACAATCATCCGTAAACTCTGCATGCACTTATCCCTATATTATTCTCGTGGCATCAGGAACTTCCCAATACGGGCAGGGAAGCATGTGGTTTGAAAGCGAAAGCACTACAACCAAGAGCGGTATTTAACACCGCAGATATTCTCGGGCTTTCTGACAAAAGTGCAACACTTGCAAATAGAACTTGCAGTACGTAATAACACGAACAGTAGTATAACAGAAAGGCAATGGAAGATGACGATGAAAGGAGAAGAGAGGCAGCTACTCTGTTTGCTAGGGCTCCTGGCAAAGGAGGTACAAAGGTTACAAGTATGGACAAACCAGAAGGAAGTCTATTGAGCCCTAAATTACGCCAATATGAAAAACTTAAAAAACAGGAAATTTTCAAGAAGGTGGGAGGCAACATCACTCCAGGACTATGTGGAAAAGGAAATGGTACCTCGGGGCTTAAGGATTTACATTACTTCCTCTCATGAATCCCCCAATCAAAAGATGTTAGAAGAATGGGCTAATAACTCGGCCGCAAGTTCTAAAAATATGTTATGCATACTAATAAAATATGCTTATCAAGAACGGGAGGAAATTTTGAAACAATTAAAAGAATTGGAAGAAGAATTTAACAAAAGCCCAGAACAAGACACCATCAATAAATTTAAAGAAGACCTCAAGGGAAGACTCAAGAAGTACGAGGAGGACATTAAATATCGAAAACAGAGGAAATTACAAAGAGATGATGGGGACTATGAAAGTGGACGGATTCTAACCTATAGCCCCAAGTACGATTATCTCTACAAACAACAGGGTGGAACTGGAAAGGCACTGGAGAAAATAACCCCGGGCGAACCATCTACACCTATGGTTACAAGTGGATCTGATACGGATGTATCAAGACAGACAGCAAGTACTTCATCTGAAGAAAAAATAACAAAGAAACTGGCGACTTTTTTAGAGGAGTACCGAGTATTAAGGACACAACGCAAGGAAGAAGCGGAGATGACTCAATTACCAGCACTTCAAAAGAACCAGAGAAGAGGACGACCAAGGGGAAGAGCAAGAGGCAGGAGAGATCACGACAGAGACGACTCAAGTTCAAGCAGAGGAGAGGAAAAGAACAAAAAACCAGTGGGAACCAAAAGAGGTGGTTACAGGAAAAGGAGATAATTATGGATGAACAAATGGTAAATAAAACCATAATGAATCTTTCCTCTAGAACATTAACATTTAAAGAAAAACAGACTCTATGCTTAGGACTTACCATTTGTCCAACTGCACTGTTTGATTATTCTGATACAAGGGTAGATGTTTTCAAATTTGTTAGAAAATTTAAATTATCCAAATGGCATACCCTAGGTAATAACAGAGTGCCTATAGAACAGGGTGAGAATAATGATAGAGACGCACTACGAGAACTCACGGTAGGGGATGTAGATATATTGCAAACGGTATACTCTCTAGGGGACATTCCAGCAAATGGTGAGAATGACATCCAGGTAGTGGGACATAGAGAGACGAGAACAGACACGGCAGCTTGTACTTCATTTAAACCGAAATCAATCTTTTGTCCTGTAATGCCCCATGACTCAATTGATACCTTCCATGAGGTGGTCACTAAGTTACTCACTAAGTTTAAACATAAATGCTCTAACTATACCAAAGGTAGATTTAACCTTTCGCAGGAACTAAGAGAATTCATTTTTTCATTTGCAGAGGACAGATATGTCATTTTAAGACCTTCAGACAAAGGGGTCAACATTGTCTTATGTGGGAGGGACATGTATGTAAGAGAAGCCCTTAGACAATTAGATGAGAGCAATTTCTATTGCAAAAGTAAGACCAGCGAATATAATGAGAGCATTATTGATACATGGGATTAACTCAATGAATGGCAAAAGGAAGGTCTGCTCACTTGGCAAGAATTCCGGTTTCTCTAGAAAGAATACCCCAAACTTCCAATTTTTTATCTTCTGCCGAAGGTCCATAAGAATTCCAGCGAACCACCTGGTAGGCCCATTGCTTCCTCCTTAGGAAGTGTCAATGAAAATGTATCCAAATACATTGATCACTTCCTGAGGGAATATGTCTGCCTGTTACCATCTTATACAAGAGATACTACAGATTTTCTAAATAAAATAAACAACAAACAATGGACAGAGGGATCTCTGCTCATTACCAGGGATGTGAGCGCACTTTATACGATCATTGACCATGTCCAAGGTATGGAAGCTAGTTACTAGTTTTTTGAAAGACAGGGATATAGGCTTTCTTCAGCATACCTGTATGCTCATGGAAATGATGAAGTCGTGCCTCAGAAATAACTTTTTATGTTCGATGGGGACATCTTCAAGCAGGTACGTGGCGTAGCCATGGGTTCAGCATTTGCACCCAGTATCACTAACCTCTTCTTAGGGAAGTGGGAGGAGGAAATTAGAAGTGATGATAATTTATCTAATGATTTCGCCAAAGTGGACACCTGGATAAGATATATAGATGATCTGTTTGTTGTATGGCATGGTACACAAGATGAAGCTATAAGTTTAATCTTTCATCAACAAGCTCAACAATAACAGATATAACATACATCTGACACACAACATAAGCAAGGAATGCATAGAATTCTTGGATACTGAAGTCAAAATTGACAACAGTATCCTTGTTTCGAGTCTGCATATAAAGGAAACAGCGGGCAACAGTCTTCTGCATGCCCTCAGTGCTCATCCGGATCCTCTCAAATGGAGTATACCATTTGGAGAGCTACTGAGGGCAAGGAGAAATTGCAGCAGCGATGAAGGTTTTTTTTTCTGAGCAGGAAACTATCTTGACCAGGTTCAGGGAAAGGGGTTATCCCGAATGGGTTTTAAAAAAAGCAGTTCTCAAAGTGGCAGAAATAGATAGAACTGAAACACTCAAGCCCAAACAGCAGACAGAACGAGACACTGACACAACCAGAATCATCACGACTTTCCACCAGGAATCAGATAAAATTCGTAAAATTTTGGTGGATAATTGGCAGATCTTGAAATCAGATAACATCATAGGCTCACAAATTGGTGAAAGACCGAAAATCATGTACAGAAGGGGTAGGAACCTGAGAGACATCCTGGTTAAAGGTGATATCACCGATAGGAAAAAACAACATATACAGGGTCTCAAAGGTTTCTACCCATGTGGACACTGCAGGGCATGCAAACACAGCTTTATGGTCAAGGAAGTCAAAATCCCAGGTAATTAGAAACCGAGAATAATCAAACAATTTCTCACTTGCAACACAAATTATGTTGTGTATGCCTTGGAATGTCCGTGCAAGAAAAGGCATGTGGGGAGCACAATATGCATGGCTAAGAAACGCATACAAGAGCATCTAAGAGCAATAACACACGTAGATGCACACTACCCCATAGCGCGACACTTCCAATAATTCCATCAATCCAATACCTCCCAGCTCAGATTTTTTGTGGTGGAACAAATAAACATTGGGAGGAGAGGGGGAAATCATGAATTGGCATTGAGAAAAACGAATCCAGATGGATTATGGAACTTGAGACAAGATTTCCGGGGGGCTATAATCTCGATGAAGAACTAGCAACCCATCTATACGACTAAATAGAAGCTGGAACATAGACCAGGTTTTTTCAGACCTGTGGTTTATAGATATCTGTATAGTGTGAGAATAGCTTGTGTACCTTTCTCCTTTTCATTGTGCTATATGTAGGGTTGAACTACTGCAACTATGTATATATTATATATTTTAATCAATGTGGATTTTAAAATGTGTTCATATGTTTCTTTCAGGAGAAAAGGAAGGGAAACTTCACTTTTTGCACACTTCACCGTTCCCTACCCTTTTCTTCATTTGGATCGAAGACATCACTTCACTATAGTAAGATAAGACCTTCACTTTTTGCACTAATTTCCGTGTATTTCTGGCATGGAATTGAATAAATACGAACTGTCGTCTGGGGATAATTGATACTTTTGACTTCTTTGCGGCAGAATCCACTATTTGGTTGGTACTCCATACGCTACCAATACTTTTGGAATATTTAAAGTTTTTCAATTTTTTTCACTTTTATAGAATGTTTATCCCCCCTCCCTGTCCATTATAGACTGGGAGTCCATGAGCAGGATCAGGATATTCCCGGGAAGGGCAAATCGGGCACTAGACCGAGAGGATGTACCATACGGTTCAACATTTGGACCACCGTCATTGCATACTAAGGATGCAGGCTACCCTTAGCCTCCTTCTATGAATGGCGTTTACTTATAGCACATATTCAGTTCTATGACCTGTAATGAGCATGTAATATGAGAAACGAGCATAACATTTGATTAACGTTTGTTTGTGGAGATTTACTCAAATGTAAATGTAAAGAGTCTCTATATGCCAGGGCATGCCTTATAGTAGAGCCACAAGTACACCATGGTTGAAACCTTTGAAACCTTTGGATTCTCTACCACGCAGATCCGGATTCTTATTTTTCCAAAAATAGGGGGAATGTATATACAGTATGTTTCTACTACAAAATGATATGCCGTAACACTTGAAGTTTATGTTTAAGTTTAAGTATAATTTGACTTCACTCTTGTATGACTTTACCTATGATTTTACCTCTTAGCAATGGCGGATTATAGCAGGATTGCGATCATGTGACCTGCAAAGTATCCCAGCATGCAATTGATTGTTTATTTAATATGCCAGTAATGCCGGAATAGATACCATGTGATCAAGACACAAGTTAGTGTTGAATAAAAATCATCTGCAAAACCAGCTTCTGAGATATATATATATATATATATATATATATATATATATATATATATATATATATATATATATATATATCCGTTCACCAATCCCACTGATCGGCTCTGGACGCCGATCCAACAACGCAGGTACAGACCACAGCAACGCTAAAAAGTTAGTTCAAGGTAGTTTTAATGCTCCCAAATCCCCAGCATGACGCGTTTCGGCTACAACACGGTAGCCTTGATCACATGGCCAGAAGGAACCAATGCTGGTGCTTAAATACAGTGCAGAAAACAGATTGACGTCACGGCAGTAATGATCAACATAGAAGACATACTATCCCTTGACTTCCGGAAAACACACTATTAAATATATGCATAAATGAATAAATACATTATTTCTAAAAAAAACTTTCATGATTCATATATATACACATAATTCATGAAAATTCTCATACCATAAATGGTACACCGGAGGCAACAGTTCTACTCATATATACTTAATCGTAAGCTTTATACTAAATCTATAGTTGATCTTAACAGTCATTGGTGGCTCAATCCAGAAAAAGTGCAAGTGCAAACCTATGTACAGTGCAAAACATACTTCATTAACACAGTGCAAATCCTAATCAAATGAAAAGGACTCTAAAATTCAATTAATAAAAGCAACAGGTCGGACGGCACATTAAACCCTTAATTATGGGGGTTATATGACTAATGACCTCATGAATGAAAACCCACAATTCGACTAAGGGGAAGTGATACTGCATATAGAAAAATTGTTATTAAGACATAGTGCCCTGTTATTTTTTCCTCAAAAGAAAATATATATATATATACCAGGATTGAATAATAATAAGTTCACACCCAAACTCAAGATTGTGAACTCAAATAACTAATAATATAATGGGATGAAATCCCGAAATCCTGTCAAATACAGTTTACCGGTCGCCAGTAGGTAGTTATAGTTAGGACTTATTTTCCATAAGAAATTCACAACACTGTATTTCCAATAACTTTGGCGCCGGGTGCTCCGGTCCACTTCTATCCTGAGTTTCGGGGTGATTCGGCAAGCAGGGGCCGAGAAAAAAGGGAGGTCCCAAAAAATGTTTTCCCCATGCAATTTTCCTTAGGAAACTTTAGACAAGGCAACAGCCCGAACTGCTGAACGGAATTACACCAAATTTGGCAAAGAGGTAGTTTTTGTTTCAGAAAGAACCCTTTTTTGTTAAATGGTGTAAATCTGTTCAGTAGTTGCTGAGAAAATCAAAAGTAAAAACACAAATATATCTATGGCCGCACATGATCGGCGCACCCTACAAATTAGGATCTGCGCACCCTGCAGATTAGGATCCGTGCACCCTGCCGATCACGAGCTGCATTGTATTTGGTTGTGAACACTCTAAACTAGGAACTGCTGGCAGCCATCTTGTGCCTCGTTAGAAGCAAGGCACAAGATGGCAGTAAAATGAAGGTGTAAAAGAAGAAGAGGGGGCAGGGTTGAACCACCCTAACCCCGTAGGTCTTTTTAGGGGGTTCTAGAAGGGCTTCTAGAGCTAAAAAAAGCATTTTTTTGTTTCAACATCGTGATGCACACAGGGTTCGTGGATCCAGCCGCAAAAATGAAAAAAATGAAGCGCGGACTCCCAGGTTTTGTTTAATTAATGCCCCCGGGTAGGCCAGGTCCCGGAGGCATGTGAAAAAAAGTGTGGGGGGCCAATTCCCCCACACTGCCCTGGGGACCGCCACCCCGGCGCAACACATGTATAGTTTCTGGGGGGGCAGATGCCCCCCCCGCAGCCCTGGGGACTGCCACCCCTTGGGGCTTGGTAGTGTAAAGTTAGGGGGGCCTCTAAGGCCCCCCCAAGCCCTGGGGACCACCACACCAGGGGCTCTAATTAATTATTATTGCTGGGGGGCTCACTGTCCCCCACAGCCCCAGGGACTGCCACCCCCGGGGCTATTTATTTTTTTTTTTAAAGTTAACCTGCGTGTGGGGGCTCGAGCCCCCCCACATGCCCGTGGGACCGCCACCTCCCCGGGGCACTAAATATTCAAAATAGGGGACCGTTACGGATCCCCAAGCCCCGGGGACTACAACCCCCGGGGCTTTGCATTAATTGGGAGAAGGGCCTTCTGGAGCCAATGATGGCCTTGGGGACCGCCACCTCCCAGGGCCAGCTCCTGCTGTGTCTCGGGTTACCCACCCCTGGACACTGCAGTTTGCTAAGGCAGGGCGGGAGTCTCGTGGCTCCCGCCCTGCCATAGCAAACTTGGTTTGGATTTTGGAAGAGAGAGCAGGGAAACCTGCTCTCACTTTCAAAATGCAAACCAGATTGATTTTCCACATGGGAAGCTGCATGTTAGCAGCTCCCCATGTGGAAAAGCAATACCGGCTCCCGAAGGATGCGGGGAGCCGGCGGGACTGTGGGGGCATTAAGGCTCCACCCACGGTCCCCAACATTGTATATAGGCCCGAGGGATGGGGTCTCCGGAGAGAATATAAAATAGTGGTAGGAGCTAAAAAAACAAAATTACAGTAAAATTTGCGCGGCGTTCAGCGCAGCCCCCTGGTGTGAACGCGTTGGGTGCGTGACTCCCAGTGTGGCCCCTTGGTGTGAACGAGTTGGGTGCGCGACCCCTGGTGTGAACGCGTTGGGTGCACGACTCCCAGCGCAGCCATCTGGTGTGAACGCGTTGGGTGCGCGACTCCAAAACGCGCTGGGTGTATGACTCCAATAAAAAAAAAGTAATATTTTTTAAATACACATCAAGCTTAGGTGTTTAGATCTTGGATGGCTCTAAAAAGAGCCCTTGTGTTTATTGGGAGATTTTGGTACCTACAAGTAAGTACCTATGCAGAGTCTAAAGGTTTTGAGAAAGACTCTGTTACCCTCATCTGTAAAATGTACACCATCTCTCCTATAGATGCCATCCATATTAAAACGCAGATTGTTGTTGTAAATGGACCCCATCCTATAATCTCTGAGATAAGCAGACACAGTTTTATTGGCATGTTTCCTAGCTTTCTCAATCTGTGGGCAAAAATGATTGGACCATCTCCATTTCTGTCTTTGGCATATGTTAGAATAGACAAAGGCAGTTTGTGGGAAAAGTGACATTAATTCTCCAAAGGTGTCCTTCATAAGCATTTCCAGACCTACCCCAGTCAAAGTGCCTAGGTCATTGCCACCACAGTGCACAATTATGAGGTCAGGGTGTTGGAGTTGCAAAAAGGATTTAAACAATGGCATCAATTGCTGCCACTTTAAACCTCTTTGTCCAATCCATTTAATGTCTACATTTGGCAAAGCTAAATCTTTGTCAATACCTATGCTTTCAGCATACCTTTTGCTCCAGTCAGTATCTATACAGTCCAGCAAACACCCTGTCACTCCCCTTGCACTCCTCTAGTGACCCATTAGGCACCATGTACTAATCCATTCACTGCGCCAAAACCCAACCACTTATAAATTCACCCAGGCACTCTCCTTGCAGTACTCTAATCATTCAGTCAATACCCAAGTACTCATGCAGTCATGCAGCCCTTAACACATGGATTGCTACAAACCCCTCTGCAATACGCATGCAGTCCTCTAACTACCTACACACTTGTCTTTCGCATCTTCAATTCCCCAGTCAGTATCTATACAGTCCAGCAAACACCCTACTCCCCTTGCACTTCTCAAGTGACCCATCCAGCACCATGTACTAATGCATTCACTGCGCCAAAAGCCCAACCACTTATAAATTCACCCAGGCACTCTCCTTGCAGTACTCTAATCATTCAGTCAGTACCCTAATACTCACGCAGTGACCCAGGCCTTAACACATGGACTGCTACAAACCCCTCTCTAATCTGCATGCAGTCCTCTAACCACCTACACACTTGTCTTTCAAATCTTCAATTCCCCAGTCAGTATCTATACAGTCCAGCAAACACCCTGTCACTCCCCTTGCACTTCTCTAGTGACTCATTCAGCACCATGTACTAATCCATTCACTGCGCCAAAACCCAACCACTTATAAATTCACCCAGGGACTCTCCTTGCAGTATTCTAATCATTTAGTCAGTACCCAAGTACTCATACAGTGACCCAGGTCTTAACACATAGACTGCAACAAACCCCTTTCCAATATGCATGCAGTCCTCTAACCACCTACATACTTGTCTTTCACATCTTCAATTCCCCAGTCAGTATCTATACAGTCCAGGAAGAACACCCTGTCACTCCCCTTGCACTCCTCTAGTGACCCATTCAGCAACATGTACTAATCCATTCACTGTGCCAAAACCCAACCACTTATAAATTCCCCCAGGCACTCTCCTTCCAGTACTCTAATCATTCAGTCAGTACCCAAGTACTCATGAAGTGACCCAGGCCTTAAAACATGGAGTGCTACAAGTCCCTCTCCAGTACGCATGGAGTACTCTAACCACCGAACACACTTGTCTTTCACATCTTCAATTCCTCAGTCAGTATCTATACAGTCCAGCAAACACCCTGTCACTCCCCTTGCACTCCTCTAATGACCCATTCAGCACCATGTACTAATCCATTCACTGCGCCAAAACCCAACCACTTATATTTTCACCCAGGCACTCTCCTTGCAGTACTCTAATCATTCAGTCAGTACCCAAGTACTCGTGCAGTGACCCAGGCTTTAACACATGGACTGCTATAAACCGCTCTCTAAAACTCATGCAGTCCTCTAACCACCTACACACTTGTCCTTCACACCTTCAATTCCTCAGTCAGTATCCATACAGTCCAGCAAACACCCTGTCACTCCCTTTGCACTTCTCTAGTGACCCATTCAGCATCATGTAGTAATCCATTCACTACGCCAAAACCTAACCACTTATAAATTCACCCAGGCACTCTTCATGCAGTTCTCTAATCATTTAGTCAGTACCCAAGTACTCATGCAGTGACCCAGGTCTTAACACATGGACTGCAACAAACCCCTCTCCAATATGCATGCAGTCCTCTAACCACCTACATACTTGTCTTTCACATCTTCAATTCCCCAGTTAGTATCTATACCGTCCAGGAAGAACACCCTGTCACTCCCCTTGCACTCCTCTAGTGACCCATTCAGCAACATGTACTAATCCATTCACTGCGCCAAAACCCAACCACTTATAAATTCCCCCAGGCACTCTCCTTCCAGTACTCTAATCATTCAGTCAGTACCCAAGTACTCATGAAGTGACCCAGGCCTTAAAACATGGAGTGCTACAAGTCCCTCTCCAGTACGCATGGAGTACTCTAACCACCGAACACACTTGTCTTTCACATCTTCAATTCCTCAGTCAGTATCTATACAGTCCAGCAAACACCCTGTCACTCCCCTTGCACTCCTCTAATGACCCATTCAGCACCATGTACTAATCCATTCACTGCGCCAAAACCCAACCACTTATATTTTCACCCAGGCACTCTCCTTGCAGTACTCTAATCATTCAGTCAGTACCCAAGTACTCGTGCAGTGACCCAGGCTTTAACACATGGACTGCTATAAACCGCTCTCTAAAACTCATGCAGTCCTCTAACCACCTACACACTTGCCCTTCACACCTTCAATTCCTCAGTCAGTATCCATACAGTCCAGCAAACACCCTGTCACTCCCTTTGCACTTCTCTAGTGACCCATTCAGCATCATGTAGTAATCCATTCACTACGCCAAAACCTAACCACTTATAAATTCACCCAGGCACTCTTCATGCAGTTCTCTAATCATTCAGTCAGTACCTAAGTACGCATGCAGTGACGCAGGCCTTAACTCATGGACTGCTACAAACCCCTCTCCAATACGCATGCAGTCCTCTAACCACCCACACATTTGTCTTTCACACCTTCAATTCCCCAGTCAGTATCCATACACTCAAGCAAACACCCTGTCACTCCCCTTGCACTCCTCTAGTGATCCATTCAGCACCATGTACTAATCCATTCACTGTGCCAAAACCGAGCCACTTATAAATTCACCAAGGCACTCTCCTTGCAGTACTCTAATAATTCAGTCAGTACCCAGGTACTCATGCTGTGACCCAGGCCTTAACACATGGACTGCTACAAACCCCTCTCCAATACGCATGCAGTCCTCTAACCAACTACACACTTGTCTTTCAGATCTTCAATTCTCCAGTCAGTATCCATACACTCTAGCAAACACCCTGTCATTCCCCTTGCACTCCTCCAGTGACCTATTCAGAACCATGTACTAATTCAAACACTGCGCCAAAACCAAAACACTTATAAATTCACGCAGGTTCTCTCCTTGCAGTACACTAATCATTCAGTCAGTACCTAAGTACTCATACAATGTCCCAGGCCTTGACACATGCACTGGTACAAACCCTTGTGCATTACACCTGCAATCCTCTAACCACCGACACACTTGTCTTTCACACCTTCAATTGTAATTTCAATTAGTGAATACAAAAGAAGGTGAGAATATAGTAAAAAAAAGTGTTAAACAAAAGATTAAGACGTTGCAAGGACTAGATCCTTGCAGAGTGAGAAAAAAACTGGTTTTCATTGTCATTCTCTGACTTGTCTTTCTAGAAAAGAATGTCAAAGTGTTTTTCATAATTTCAGGATGTTAGCAGTACATCATTCTCAAATGCGGAAGTTAGTCAGAAGATTGTATTACGCAAAAAGTCCAGCACTAATGTTAAATGAGTTGAACAGTGATCTTTTGCGTGGATCAGTATCAGATGTGAAGAAGGTTTGTGATAAAATTGAGTTTTGTTACTTTGTTCCTGGATAAGAGAGTGCAGAAACTAACACATTAATAGAGGAAAATGTTGAGGAGAATGTGCAACATACTACTACAAAAAGATTTGAAGAACAAATTACAAAGATTAAGGTGATTTCAGGTGAAAGGCCAAATTATTCTTGTATTTGTTGCCGACAAACTCACTATAAAAAATCAGACTAGAACTGTTTGATCTGTATTTAAAAAGTGAAAGAGAAAATAATAATAAGTGGAAGGAATTTGCAACTTATTTGTTGGTAGAGAATTGTTTTGATGTGGGTTCTGATCAGCATATTTGTAAATATTGTTATAACAAATAAGACGAGAATAAAATGCCAGCTAGAGCTGTCCATAATAATCTAGAGTTGGTAACTATTCCGCCAGAACTGATAGATTTAAATACGTATGAGTCTATTCTGATTCAATGTGTGCACCCATTTCAAGCTATTGTTCGTCTGATGCCTAAAACAGGTAAATCGCCTCCTACAGTTTTACAGAGAGGATTGAAAGGAAGAGTTGAATATTTACCTCTAGATTTAAAGAAAATTATTGAAACTATTGGTGTAGAGTATGTAGAAAGTGAGCCACTAGTTATTCTAGTTAATGGTGTTCCTACAAAGAGTAAGAAAATCTGGCAAGAATTAGTGGATGTTAGGAAAGTTTCAAAGGCAACATTATATCTGATAAAAAAAGTAACAATGATTACTACAAAAATGTGTATGTGGGAGAAGAAGAAATACTTTTAGGAGATGATACCAAAACGTCAACCGGTCAAATTGAAAAAGTGGACATGTCCAAAAGTGAAGAAACCTATGAACATTATAGTGTACATCCACTTCATTCGAAAGAAGTGATGGGGAATACTATTGAATTATTCTAAATGAAAAAAGCAAAGGGTACTCCCATGAGTGTATGGGAGAAAAGTTTGGAAGCTAGTTGTTTTCCGCAGCTGGAAAAGGTGGACGATAAGATGAAAGATCAGTGCAGATTTCTGCATCTGAACATTGAACAACAAGATTGTATGTAGAACTTCCAAGATTTCAACAATGTATCCCTCATATATTTCATCTTTTGTTTGAGAATGACTAGTCTGGACTTTCATATGCAGTCAACCACATATTGAAAACAGGAGTAAATCTTCAAAATATTTCAGCAAAGGAATTTATGGATAAAGTACATCAAAGAGATGATCATTTAGAATCTCAGCTGATTAATTTGATGGCATGTCAGCGTGGTACTAATGAATATTGGTATTGTCATCATGGAGAACTTGCTAAGGAACTTAGGAACTCCTATGTGGTTTCTTACCCTAAGCTGTGCTGAATACGCTTGGGATGATTTACTTGAATTTCTTCGAGAGGCAAATTCAAATCTAAAAAATATTGAATATAAGACACCTGGAGAATTGTGCTCTTGGGATCCTCTTAATGTATGCAGATATTTCAATCATAGGTTTGAAGCTATGATGTCTTTTATCTGCAAGAAAAAGAATCCTCCTCTTGGAGAAGTTGTAGATTTTTTGGGGAGAAAGGAGTATCAAGCTAGAGGTGCTCCTCATATACATATGCTGTTATGGACTAAGGATGCACCTAAATTCGGAACTGATTCGGATGACACTGTTTTGTCTTTTATTGAAGAATATGCAACATGTGCTAAACCAAAAAGAACAGATGAAAACACTATAAGGCAACAAGTTTTACGATTCCAAAGTCATTGATGTGGAAAATACTTTCGATGAAAGTACAAGTCTAAGGAAAAGTTTTATTCCAAATGTTGTTTTGGATTTCCATGTCCTGTAATATCCAAAGGAAGAGTGAATAATTTTATGTCAGCTGTGAGACATACCATCACTAGAAAATCTCCCAAAAATACATACAATTTGAGAAGAAGTGAAGAATCAAAATATATCAATGATTATAATCCAGTTATTCTCTCAATGTGGAATGCTAATATGGGTATTCAGTATGTTGTGGATAATTCCATTGCTGTTGCCCGGTATGTAACATTTTATATAACAAAATCTGAAAAGGCAGAGTTAACAGAAATGTTGGAAGAAATTTCTCATGAGAAGAGTCTTAGTAAGAAATTATACAGTTTCAGTTTGAAGATGTTATCCCATCGAGAATTTGGAGCGTATGAATGCTCAGATCGGTTATCATCTGCAAGTTTACACTCAAAATCTAGAAGAACCATTTGGGTGAGTCTAGGTCTTGCTGCAACGCGAAATTGAGTACTTAAATCTGTACAAGAAATTGAATATTTAGCAGAAAAAGATCCAGAAAGTACATATATTGTCAAAACAAACATGTTGGACACATATTATCCAAATAGAAGTCATCATCTTGAGAACATATGTCTCTATGAAGTGCTGCAATACTACACTTTTAAATGGAATACTACAGAAAACATAAATGATGGAAAATATGCAGTGATTGGTTCTGAAGGATGTTTAGTGAAACAAAGGAAAGGAAATGTGATTAATCACAGAAAACTGAGTTGTGATACTTAAGACAAAAGGGAATTTTACTATTTAGCACTTTTGAAACATTTCAAACCGTGGTGTACAGAATTTGAATTACTTGGAGATTTTCAGAGCTATGAAGATTCCTTCAATGCTTGTAAAGATACCATAGAATGTACAGGTTTTGCAAATTATCTATGAATGTTGCTCAATGAAATTGATCAAGAAGCTACTATTGCAGCTGAGATTGCTAGAGACAGTTCTCAAGACAGTCAAAGTTCTGCTCCACTGAGTCAAGATCCACTAGGACACACAATTCTTAAAAATGAAGCGGCCATCGCGATGAATGAAGTGGAAACAGCAATGCATCAAGCTCAAGAAGATATTATGGACTTAGGAAACTTGGAAGAACAACTAAATGTTGAACAGAAAGAAATATATCAGCAAGTGAGACAACAGATTGACCATGGATTTCTTCATGAAAAGAAAGAATGTACATGCACATCATTTCAACATTTCCGAATGTATGTCATTGGTCAAGCTGGAACAGGAAAAAGATTCCTAATCAAAGTTTGACCAGTTATCTACAGAAAACAACTGATTCGCATTTGTCTTGTGTTGTAACTGCTCCAACTGGGTTGGCAGCACACAACATTAAAGGAATTACATTGCATTGTTTACTTATGCAACCTGTAGAGCATGTAAACAAATTGGAATATCACAAGCTATCTGGAGAAGCTTGTTATGAAGTTTCAAGAGTGCTAAAGAAACTTCTAATTATTGATGAGGTAAGCATGGTCTGAAACTTAATGCTTGCTTTTGTCCATTTAGGAATGCAGCAAATTCTTTAAACAGAGTACGATGTCTTATTTGGAGGAAAACATGTCCTAGTTTTTGGAGATCTACTGCAACTTACTCCCGTAAAAGGACAACCAGTATTTAAAACACTTGTGCATGAAGACATCAAAAAGTCTTTGGGAAGTGTTGGAAACGTTAACATTTGGTCATATTTTGAATACAAAGAACTCATTACAAATATGCGACAGGCAAATGATGTTGATTATGGAACTGTTCTTCAAGATATAAGAATTGGAGTACTGAGAGAACATGGCAATCAAGCTATGCAAAGTCGACTACTTACAAACTTGTTTCCCAATGAAAATATAGTACCTGAAAAAATATATATGAAAATTGCAGAAATTAAATCTATTATCTGCTTAATGCCAACACTGCGCGAGTGTTCTATATTCAATAAACAACTTTTGAAGCTAGAAAATTACCAAATAATAAAAATGGGAGCCATTGGTAAAATAGAGCATGAAGGAATCACTATTGTTTTGATGGAAACATTGAAAACAAAATTGGATTCTTTAGAAAAATCTATATCTAAAACTGCTGGTTTAGAAAAGAATTTATATATATATGTGTAATTTGTCGGGTAATTTTACTACGTAATTTGGATGTGGAAAAAGGTTTAGTAAATGGAGCAATGGGTAAAGTTGTTGATTTTGTTAATTATCAAAATAGAGATGGAATTGAATTTTAAGAAATCTAATTTGATCAAATTGAAGAAGTAAAACAAATTGGTCGTTGTTCAGTCATTTTTTGCTTGTTAAAGATTCATATGTTCATAGAAAACAGTTTCCTCTTTCTCTGGCATATGCAGTGACTATTCATAAATCTCAAGGTTTAAGTGTAGAGAGTGCTTTGGTGAACATTGAAAGTACCGTATTTAAAGAGGGTATGGCATATGTTGCTTAGTCCTGAGTCAGAACTTTATCTGGATTGTATTTGATTGATTTTGGTGAGACAAAGATTAGTGCAGATGCAAACTGTGTAAAAGAGAATAACCGGTTAAGAAGAGCGTATGCTCCCAATTTAGGTGAATATCCTGTATTTGAAATGCGTGCAGTAGGTCGAAAAAGCAGATATGAGAATAGATAATGTTGAGATTGCAAGCAAAAAGAAAAGAACACTGTTGAAGAGATTGTTGGGTATCAGTTAGAAAATAGTTCAGGTATCAACTGCTATGCTAATGTAGTGGTCAATGTTGTTTTTTTTTCTAGAAAGTTTGCAACAGCAAATTATGGAGAATCGTGAAAAAAGATGTAGTTCCTTGTTGCATTGTGTTTATGAAAAATTGAGAACTGATAGGAAAATACAAAGTGTTTCTGATATTCGTAATCTTATGGACATATGTTCTGGTTCTACACAATTTACGCAGAATATTTAACAAGATGCTTAGGAATTTCTAACGTATATGCTTGCAGTATTGGAAAATAAAGTAATAGAAATTGAAAATCTTTTTGGCCTTCATTATAAATGGGAACATCAATGTGAAAATTGTATGTTTACATGTAGCACTAACATAGATATTGAAAGATTTATATATTTGACATTACCAGACTGTAAAACAGTGTCTTTCAACAAACTAGTTGAAGCAGCAAATCAAAACATGGAGTGTAGCCAATGCAAATCAGAAATGTTATCAACCTTATTTATACAAAGATTTAGACAATATATAATTTTAATGATACAACTTTGTAGAGCTGATGGAAGAAAATTGGAAACTTTAATTAAACATTTTGTTGCAAGTCAACTATCTATATCAGGAAGAACTTTAGTAGCAGTAGCAATTATTTTTCATGATGGTCCTTCTACGACATCTGGACATTACACTGTCTATTTAAAATGTAATAATGGATGGACATATTGTAATGCTGCTCAATTGGTTTTTAAACTACGTTTGCTTAGCGAATTACCAAATTCCTACCTAATATTTTTAAAGCCAAAGTTTTAACAACATAATTCAGCCTATTAAGAATATGTTAAAAATTATTAATACGATTACTATTGGACAATTTCAGTATAAAGCATTTCAGGAATACCATTTTGCCTAGAGGAAAGGTATACATTTTAATTAAGGATTTTTCTTGGACATTCTCACAGCATATATTTTTAAAGAACATCATTTAAAGTATATGAAAATGATAAAGAATTGTTCCTTTAATTATTAATTCAGTTCTGTGAAATTGAAGTGAGAAAATGTTCTTAAAAGAAAGCATTTAATATATAAATGTGATTTGTATTATATAGTATGTTATTGAGGATGCTGTTTTTATGGAATGTTGAGAAATAGTTGAGTATATTGAAGATATTTTTTACACACATTTGTTTTTTTTTAAACAATCTTATTGATTGTTTTTTATGCCCGCTGTTATGTGATGAGTAACATTGAAATCACTGTTTGTAGTGAAATTCAATATATTCTGACAACAGCAAAAACGGCAAACAAAATATTTCATATAATGTTCAAATTATGTTGTGTTGTAAAAAATATAATATTATATATTATAACTGAATTTTTCTTTTCTTTCACAGATCCTAATTCTTAAATATGAAATTTTCAGAAATTTAAATCATAAAAAACTAAAAAAAATGTTTAGCATTTTTTCATATCGACTACTGTCCAGGTAAGATTAACTAAGTATTAAAACACACAATAGGCTGTGTTTGCACACTGGTGAAGAAAGGGGGGAAGGACTGAGTTGATATGTGTGCAAACATGCTCTGTGGACGTTTTAAATTAGTGCATAAAGTCCTCTTAAATCCTTAAGGGTCCCTGGGGTCAAATAACCCACCAGGTATGTGCAGTAAGTGCTACAGAGTTGCATTGCAGAGAGGTGTAAAATGGGGCATGGCCTCGGACCTCCTCTCTGCAACGCAGATCTATGATGTTTAATAGAGGGACTTGATGGGCTTGTAGGACCCAGGGACTTTCAGGATTAAAGGGGACTTAATTCCTCAACTTAAAACAGGTCACAGGGTGTGTTTTCACATGTCACATCAAGACCCTTCCTCTCCCTTCACCACTGTGTAAACAAGCTCTATCACCTTTTTATGTTGGGAGATTAAGTCACCTTGAATCCTAAGGGTTCTAAGAGTACAACTAGCCCACTACGTATGTCCAGAACTGCTTTGCATAGAGATGTAAAAAAAAGGCATGGCCTAGACCACTTCTCTGCAACACAGCGCAGTGGTGCTTAATGGAATCATGTATTCTCTTTACAACAATGATATTATTTAATTAACTAGTCAAGTATCAAAGGAATGGCCTAAACAGAAAAACTAATATAGCTACAATATTCTGTTCAGTATTTATGCAAACTTCTAATCACCAATATAGAATTGAAACACTCTTTTAAATATTCAGTTAGTAACTAAGCAGTCTAGGAAACCTTCTGTCTGTGTGAATCACTTGTCCATTCATCCATGCAGCACTATGTATCTATCCTATCACTTTGCTAAAACATAAGTACTTATAAATGTATCTTGCACTCTCTTTGCAGTGCTGAAATTACTCTAGTTATTAGTCATATACTTAAGGATTGGCCTATTCACTAACCCTAGTACAAATCAATTTCATTTTATACTATGTATGCAGACCTGCAAGAACCTACAACGTATTAACACACTCTTCAAAATACCCAGTTTATATCTATGTAGTTTTGGAATCTCTTTGTCATAGGATCCCATGTGACCTGAAAAAAAAAGTTTGGATTGGTTCATAGCATTTCCCATTGGAAGGACCACAACTATTTCAATTGTTCTTTTTTTAGCATCTTTGGAGAGATATATCTGTGCTTACCTTCTGTCACTCTCATGCAATTTTTCTATCAATCAACTAGCAATATGTTTTTATTGTAATAGTCTGCCAATACCTAAGCACTTATGGGGCAGATTTAGAAGCGTGCTCTACCAACAATATGTCACTTTTTGTAACATAGTGATGGTGCCAGACACTCCTTCATATTTACAAGGAGAGGAAAAGGCACCCAGTGTAGCTTTTCCTCTCCTTGTAAATACGACCTCTTCATACACACCACTTTACATTGAAAGGGCGTTCAATAGATGTTGCTGTGGGTGTTTCCACACAAGAGTCATAGAAGAAGACACATCTCCAGATTTATCAGAAATCATAAATCTGGAGATGTGTGTGAATGCTGCAGCATCCTCCAGTTGGTGTAGCAAGGCACAACAAGGAGAATTGTTTTCATTTCTCCTACATTTTTCCTCTTTCTATGAATGCTGCATTGCACAGCATACATTGAAAGAGGAAAATGCCTTTACTGATTGTTTTTGTGCAGGAAGATGTCCCTTCCTGCACCAAAACAATCACTTCACAACACAGACATACTTGCACCATGGTGCAAGGATGCCTGTGTCACTGTATGTCTGCAGTTTGCAATCGCGCACATCTCATAAACATGTGCACTCGTCGCACACCGTACGCGGATCCTTCACAACATTTCTAAAATGGTGGCTAGAATCCGCACACTGATCGTAAAAGGTACGCTTTGGGTGTGCGACTCCAAAAAAAATTGGAAAAAAACAAAGAAATTAATATAAATATATTAAAATAATAATATAAAACAGAAAAACAATATATCAATTTTAATATTAAAAAAACATTTTGTGTACATTATATTAAAAATATATAATGAAATTTTAAAAATAAAATAGTAAAAATAAACAGTTAAAAAACTGTAGAAAATCAGTCGCAAAAAAATACATATAACTATTATTACATTTAAAAATGATCATTTAAAAAACCTTTAAATTCACTGAAAAAAACATAGGTTTCAGACATGTTATAGTTAGGAATTAGCTTTTAAAAAACCTTAGAAATTCACTGAAAAAACCATAGGTTTCAGGGCTGTTAGAGTTAGCTGGACATTTCACTCGTACAAAACCATTGAAATTCCTCTGTTATAGTTAGTTCTGCTAACTATAACCCACAATGCACTGCTGATGATGTCACATATTTCATCATTCATGACATGGTCAGTGACATCACTGATGACATCACTGATGACATCTCAAATGACATCACTGATGACAGCATCCACGTGACAATCTGATACACCTCATAACACAGTAGTATAACTTTTGATCACTCACTATAAAATATAAACGACCATTTTTGAAACCATTGACACACCAATACAAGTTTATAAAAACCCACTCAGTGATTCTGAGATCTACACACACATCTAATCCCTTACCTATAGATTCGCTCATACATGCTGTCAACGATCAATAGAACACTATCAAATGCACTTATACACCTATATCGACATTACACACAGCACACATCCTACTCACTTATGCAGTCATTTTACTCACTTATGGAAACAATCGATCATACTTACATTCACTCAGCTACACACTTATACACACACCACTTAATTTATTCATACAGATGCTAACTCATACTTAGGGGCCTATTAAGATGAAGGGCGGACTTTGTCCGCCCGTCATCCTACCGGGGTTTGGGACCGCCCGCCGTAAGCGTGGGGGTCCCATGGGGGGGTATTAGGGTGTGCCCGCCACAGTGGCGGGCACATCCTGCATTTTTAGCATTGTGGCGGGCGGTGCTCTCTGCACCACCCGCCACAATGCTAAAAAAGCATTAATGCATTTGCATAGACAAAGCGGCAGGCACCACGCGGTGTCTGCCGCTTTGTTTATGCAAATGAAGGGGGGGTACCACAGGTACCCCCCGTGTGCACCCCCCACTTCTCCTTCACTCTGGGGGCCCGCAGGGGGCACCAGAGTGAAGACCGCATGCCTTTCCGCGGCGGCATCGCCGCCGCGGAAAGGCATCTAAACAAGCCCATCATAATATGGCTAGTGGCGTCTGTTAGACAGCGACTGGAAAAGGTTGTGGGTGGTGCACTGCCGGTTGAAATGCGGTTCTTGGACCGTTAAAGAAGTTCAGAAGTTTTGGGTGCTGCTCGTGGGTAGTGTTTCCGTCAAAACACTCATAAAATCGAAGGAACTAGTAGTGTATGCGTATAAACGCTAATACATCCCCAGGTGAGGCACTCCACAGTTGATCTGTTATACAGCGCCACCATATTAAACCTTTTCCGCCCCGGTCGCAAGGCAACCGCGGCGGAAAAGCGGCGGACGGTCTTTCCATCCTCCGTGGTCCCCCCCGCCATTCTAATATGGCGGGGGGAATTCAGGTGCGGATGGCGGGAGGATTGCCCCCGCCAGGCTGGCGGTGGCTACCGCCAGCTTGGCGGGGGCAATCCACCCGCCATCCTAATGGGCCCCTTAGTGTCTTAAAATCACTATTAAAAATATACAGTCATCCATACAGTCACTCATACAATCACTGAGTCTTATGTATAGTTATTTATAAACAACAACTGTCACTGGGATTGTAACACTTATTTTTTGGCTAGGAGAGTGGGTTGTTTAAGTGTTAGAAAAGTAGTATTGTTAGAGGGCAAAGTTTTAAGACCCTTAACTGCAAAACTTCAGAGTGTGGATTGAGGCTGCCTGTCTCCCAGGAAATTCTGAATTGAGCAGCCTCCAGCCCTCTGTCCATGCGGCTGAACTTGCTGATTGACTCCCTAGCTCTCAAGCAACCCTAAATCCTTCTCTCACACCTGCCCATGCCCCTTAACGGTTTGTTGGGTGTACCCCAAAACATTTAGCTCCATTCTATGAGCTGCAGCTTTCCTTTGCCCCAAATTGCTGTCAACCAAGAACCAGGAAGTGGTAAGAAGGCAGACTGTCTGCTGTCTTTTTTTTCTGAAAATTTAAAAGCGATTTTCCACTAACAGAGACTGCAACATTTTCACCTGTTTTACATGTGGTTGACAAGTATTGAAGGTTTTACCTGCCTGTGACTGTCTAAATTTTCACCTGTTGTGTTTAAAAGAAAAGTTTTTACCTGCCCGTGACTTCTTCTTTTACCTGTTGCATTATGAGCTTTGCAGCCCAAAATCCATTGTATTTGCAACTGCCCATGACTACCTGATTTTCCTTCCTATTTTCTCCCTTTGATCTGTGCTCAGACCTGTGTGTTAAACAATCCATCCCAGCTTCTATTGTGTCTTAGCAGGTGAGTAAAACCAGATTAAATACTCCCTTCCCCCTTGAAAGCAGAGACATTATACATGAGAGACAGAACAGAGAGTGCTCTGAGACTGCAGTAATCGGCTGTTACTTGTTTAAGCTGTGTTTGGAAAGGGATTATAACACTCCTTTTTTGGCTAGAAGAGTGAGTTGTGTAAGTGTTGGGAAAGCAGTATTGTTAGAGGGCAAAGTGTTTAGACCCTTACCTGCAAAACTCCAGAGTGTGGATTGAGGCTGCCTGTGTCCTATGAGATTCTGAATGAGGAGCAGCTTCCAGCCACCTGCCCAGCAAACTGTGCCTGAGGTCGCAGGCACCTGATATAAGCTGCTAATGGATGCTTCATGTGTACACTGATTGGTGGCTGCATCTGGTGTTTCTATTGGATTATGGCTAGTGTTCTCATTAGTTGAGTATTTGAGCATTTTGATTGGTACTTGGGTCAGTGATTCCATTGGATGTAAGGCTTTGGGTTAGTAATTTGATTGGTGGATTGGGTTAAGGTCTCTATTGAACACAGGGCTTAGGGCTTAGAGCATGATTGGTTCTGGGACTAAGGTGGGGACTAAGTTGGGACCAGTGTTGGGGCTAGATTTTCTATTGAATGTAGGGCTTATGGTTTCATGTCTGATTGTCTGCTGGAACTAGGGATGTGATTGGCTATAAGAGGTTGCTTTCCTATTGGTTCTATGGATTAGATGTAGTGTTCTGATTGGGTAGGGTTCGGGCTAGGGTTTCCAATGGTTGAAGAGGTCACCTGACCACTAGAGCTAGGACTCAGGGCGCCTCAGCCTGGGTATTGAGGCTAAGGGCAGAGAGGACATGGGCAGTTGCTTGTTTAAGCATGTTCGAGAATGGTCAGGACTGGGGCCAGACATGCTGCCCAATTTTACATTTACCAGCACACACCCTAACCATCCACATACACAACCAGATTAATACACTCACAGCAAATGTACTCTACTCATTTACAACAAACTAACCATACACAAATTTCAATGTCTCAGCACCCACTACAAAATCCCAGAAACCATATCTATACAACCTTCTATCCCAGCTACCACACATTTATACTCACTTACAAACAATACACAACTCTATCCTATACCACTAACCAATGCTCTCATCACTAACACAATCCAATTCCACACAATACTTAACTATAGCCCATCCAGACACACTCTCCCTGTTCCAATCACTCCTAACAGACCCCTTTTTGTCACTAACAAACCTGTACGCAGGCATTCACCATTTCATCCAACAACACCCTCCTCTTCTTTCTACCACAATAACACAACGGCTCAACACCTCTTTCAGCAATCAAATCTAACACAAACACTCTTAACTCTTGTACATCCCCTCTCACACATCACATACACTCTTCCAAAACACTTCACCACCCCCTTTACCATGCAAATTCCACTTGCCAACAGCACTTTACCTGCAAATACATCTCAGAACAAATACATCAGCACCTCCTTTCACTATTCCTCAAAAACATAACACACAAACACCAACACAACAATATCTCTCACGCACAACACTTCATAATACTTTCCCTAACAAATTACAAACATACACCCACTCCCACCTTCCAGACTACACACTTGTTACACACCATGACCAAACTCCAATGCCAAGCTTTCTCTCTTCCCCCACACCTAACACATATACAGCAATATAGCAACCCCCTTATAACTGCCTAAGATCCATTGGACAATTTATAACTTTATTACATGACGCACATGCTGTCCCACCAACCCTAACTCATACACCTTCTACCCTAAACAGATGCCAACAAAGTAAGCAAATTGCCACCCCTCACAACTTCGCTTCTCCATGTCTACTGCACAAGTTTACACTACAAAAATAACACGGCTCACCAAGTCATTCTAAACCTCCATCTCCACCACCTACACATGTAGACCCATCGAAATGCATTTTCAGCCTGCTGGAGAAGGAAAACGAAGCAGAACAGCTACACAATTGCTATCTTCATACGGCTAATACCAACACTAAGGACACACCTGCTACAAGCCTGCAGGACACTGCTCACTCTTGTACAAAACACAGTCAGGCTATCACCAAAGCATATTCTCTAAACTGTCTACTAATAAATGCTTGATTGCTCTCTAAAAACAAACATAACATCTACAACTTTCCCACTGACACAAAAAACTGACATACTCTTCATTATTGAATCATGATTGGGAAATGATATGGCTCCAGTCCTGCATAAAGCCGTTCTTCTAGACTACCGTATAGGCAAAAGAAGAGGTGGACTAGCTGTTGTTTTCAGGCAAACATCACAGATCACTAAAGCTAACAACATCTCCATACAAGATTGTGAAGCCCTTTTCATCAGATGCAATCCTACACGTCTTCCTCCTGTAACTTCCTGCTCCTTTACAGACCACCACATAGCAATGCAACCTTCCCAGACACAATTCAAGAGACAGTTTCAAACCTGATAACACTACATTACAAACTATGCATTCTGGGTGACCTCAACATTTGGTTTGACAAACCTAATATGCCCCATCAGAAAACAATAATCTCTGGCCTAGACGCACTGAATCTGCATCAGATCGTCCACGAACCCACACACATATCTGGACACATCCTAGAAGGCATTTTTGCAAATACAGAACTAGTTACCTTTCAAACAATGACTCCGCTCACATGTTCAGACCACTATTTGCTTGCTTTCAAACATTAAACACCTCAAAGCAATACACCTAAAACCACTTTAGGTGCATCCACCTATTGACCGGGGAATAAATTCAATTTTGAACACTTAGAAACACAACTAACATCCAGCACAGATCTAGAAACAATAAATTCCATTCAAAAACTACATGAATGGCTACAGGAAGTTTTTAATATCCTAACACCACTAAGAATGACACAAAAGAACAACAGAAAACAGGCACCTTAGAGCAATGCAGAAATAAAAGAAATAAAACAACAAAATAGAAAGCTGCAACGGGCCTGGCACAAAACAAACACAAATCAAGACAAACGTTGCCTACAGAAACTTAACAGATTATACAAGTCAGCTATCGAAAAAGTTAAAAAAGGTACTATTCAAACAGAATTCAAAATGCTAAATGTGCAAATGAAGAATTCTATAACATTCTCACTGAATTTCTTCTGGACTCATGTTTCAAACAAAGAAAAAGCACTAGCACCAACCTTTTTGGAAAACAACAATCCAAGTATACTCTGACCCACCCTCTCCATTCCTTCTGACAAATTTCATACAAGGAATTTACGGACCCTGGTCAAAGCAAGCAAGCAGGCCTACAAGCAGCCCTTCTGACCCTTGTCCACCACAAACCATCAAGACAATTCTTCTAACAATCTCTGCTGCCACACAAGTAAGAAGGATCATCAACAATTCTTTAACTATGGGAATATTTCCAGAAAAACTAAAAAAAAGTCATAGATACACCCATTACAGAAGAAAACCTGCCTCGTCCCGCTGAACCCTGACCACCACACACCGATTACAAATTAACCTTTCCTGAGCAAACTGATAGAAAGAGCAGCATTCACTCAGATGTCACAATTCATTGAGGATAATGCCATACTTTCGGACTCCCATACGGGATTCCATCCAGGAGGATACAAGAACAGGGGAGACCCTACTCGCTAGGAGCCGGGGTAATTAGGTTTGTAACAGAAACAGGGGTTCCTGCGGGGCAATGAAAACTATCTTGATAATAATATGCATAATCGCAATGATAAAGGGTCACGGTGACGTCAGAAAGAAAGGCTAGCAAGGACACAGATGGTTGTATATCCAATATTGCTTTTATATGTCAAACAATGTATCAACTTATACATAAAGGAAAAAACATAATAGTGCTAGGTGTCCCCAGTGAAATTGGAACCAAAAGCAAAGCAAAAAACATATACATTGGTGACAGATGTGACTTGGTTTCCATAAGAAACAACCATAAGCAATTATACAATGATCACAGCCACTGTGTACACTAATCAGGGCTGATTAAATTGGTTTGTTTTGGTAGGCTGTCCAGTCATAACCCTTTATCATTGCTTTTGTGCATATTATTATGAAGATAGTTTCCATTAAGGAGGAGGCACAGAATCTGCCCCTCGTTGCCACCTGGGATGACCTTCAGAACACAGATGACCTGAACGGGGTCAATCAATCAAGAAATTTGTATAGCGCGCTACTCACCCGGAGGGTCTCAAGGCGCTTTGGGGGAGGGGGGTCTGCTAATGCTCCAACAGCCAGGTCTTGAGTTGCTTCCTGAAGGAGAGGTGGTCTTGGGTCTGACGGAGGTGGATGGGGAAGGAGTTCCACGTCTTGGCTGCCAGGTAGGAGAAGGATCTTCCTCCCATGGTGGCTCTTCGGATGCGTGGAATGGCAGCAAGGGCGTGGCTGGTCGATCGTAGCTGGCGGGTGGGAGTGTAGAAGGTCAGGCGGTCGTTGAGGTACCTGGGGCCCAGGTCGTGTAGCGCCTTGTGTGCGTGGGTGAGGAGTCGGAACGTGATTCTCTTGTTGAAGGGGAGCCAGTGCAGGGCTTTCAGGTGTCCGGAGATGTGGCTGTGGCGGGGGATGTCCAGGAAGAGTCGTGCGGAGGCGTTCTGGATGCGTTGGAGTCTTTTCTGTAGTTTGGCTGTGGTTCCGGTGTAGAGGGTGTTTCCGTAGTCCAGTCGGCTGGTGACGAGTGCCTGGGTGACCGTCTTCCTGGTTTCGGTGGGGATCCATCGGAAGATCTTTCGGGGCATGCGCAGGATGTTGAAACATGATGAAGAGACGGCGTTGACTTGCCTGGTCATCGAGAGGGAGGAGTCCAGGATGAATCCCAGGTTGAGTGCGTGGTCCGTCGGTTTGGGTGCGTTGCCCAGGGCCGGGGGCCACCAGGAGTCATCCCAGGCAGAGGGTGATGATCCAAGGATGAGGACTTCCGTCTTGTCTGAGTTCAGTTTCAGGCGGCTGTTCATCATCTACTCGGCTACGTCTTTCATCCCTTTGTGTAGGTTGGTTCTGGGGGTGGCTGGGTCGTTGGTGAGGGAGAGGATCAGCTGGGTGTCATCGGCGTAGGAGATGATGTTGAGGTTGTGTTGGCGTGCGATGGCCGCGAGGGGGCTCATGTAGACGTTGAAGAGGGTGGGGCTGAGTGATGATCCTTGTGGTACGCCGCAGATGACTTCGGTGGCCTCGGATCTGAACGGGGGAGGCGGACTCTCTGGGTTCTTCCTGTGAAGAACGAGATGATCCATTCTAGTGCCTTCTCTTGGATTCCGATGTTGCTGAGGCGCTGCACTAGGGTGCGGTGGCAGACAGTGTCGAACGCTGCGGAGAGGTCCAGGAGGATGAGGGCCGCTGTTTCCCCATTGTCGAGCAGGGCTCGGATGTCATCATTGGCTGCGATGAGGGCGGTCTCGGTGCTGTGGTTGGCTCGGAAGCCGGACTGCGAGCAGTCGAGGGATCCGTTCGACTCGAGGAAGGCGACAAGCTGTCTGTTGACGGTCTTCTCGATGACTTTGGCAGGATAGGGGAGGAGCGAGATGGGGCGGTAGTTCTTGAGGTCGGTGTGGTCTGCTGATGGTTTCTTTAGGAGGGCGCTGAGTTCGGCATGCTTCCAGCTCTCCGGGAAGGTGGCGGTGTTGAAGGAGCAGTTGATGATGTCCCGGAGTTGGGGTGCGATGATGGTGTCGGCCTTGTTGAAGATGTGGTGGGGGCATGGGTCGGTTGGTGATCCGTAGTGGATGGTGTTTATCGTGTGGATGGTGTCTTCGGTGCTGACCGGGATCCAGGTGCGGAGGGTGGTGGTGGGGGGCATTGGTTCGGTGGTTGGGTGCGTGGTCTGTGCGCCGAAGCTGTTGTGTATGTCGGCGATCTTGCTGTGGAAGAATGAGGTTGCTGTGCTACTTCTCTTGGATCTCTTGGCTGCCTGTGACATGGTTGATCATGATGCTCTGATACAAAGACTGTAAAAAGGGGGGACTGAGCGAGACTGGATCACATCCTACTTTCACAACAGAACTAATGTCATCTATATTCCCCCTCTTTCTCTTCCAAACCGTACTTCGAAAAAGCAGAATCCCCTCTAGGTTTTATCATCTCACCCAAGTTTTTCAACATCTACATGAAGTCCTTACCGGCCCTGATCAATCAATTTCACCTCATGTGCTATAACTATGCAGATGACACACAAATACTCCTTCAACTGGAATGCCCCAAAGACTTGGGAACTTACCAATTTTCAGTTATCTCTGAGCCATAGATCAATGGATGGCATGGAGCAATCTCAAACTGAATGCTTCCAACGCATAAATACTTATGTGTGGCAATTGCAAAAATTATGACCCACTCACCACATGGCCTGATGATCTGGGAACACCACATAAAGTATCAAAGGAAGTAAAAAACGTTGGAATGACCATGGACTCCAAGCTATCAGTGAATGCCCAATTTGACAAATGAGCAAGATCAAGCTTTGTTACTATAAACATTCTGTGACACATCTACTTGGGATTCCCACACAAGGTCCAGGCTACCACCTCTCTTGTTCTGTCCATATTCAATTACACTAATAGCCTCTACCACGGATCACCTTTAACAACTATGAAAAGACTGCATCAGATTCAGAACTAAGCTGCCAGACTACACTTACATTTAAAGCCACAACCCCCCAACTCCCCTTGCTTGAAAGCCCTACATTGGTTACCAGTTGCCAGAAGATCCACGTTCAAGCTGCTTTGTATCACCCATACAGCGATACATGGAACAGGACT
Organism: Lissotriton helveticus; assembly: GCF_964261635.1. NCBI lineage: Eukaryota > Metazoa > Chordata > Amphibia > Caudata > Salamandridae > Lissotriton > Lissotriton helveticus. The sequence goes on from NC_136070.1 coordinate 812,479,704, forward strand.
TTCTTCATCAGGAATAAAATAGCAAAATACATTCAATAAAGGAACCTCCGCTCTAGAGTGGCACCTCACCTCAAAATCCCACCGTTCAAGAAAAAATACATGGGTGGCATATCATTCTCTATCCAAGCAGCCAAACTATGGAACTCTTTACCCATGAACATAAGATCCACGAATAACCACCTTATCTTCAGAAGACTAATCAAGAATTGGCTCTTCCTCACCTAACCACCATACTCAAACATAAATATACAGAACACCCCTCTGTATATAATCATTTATTTGAACTATAGATGTGTTCCTACATATGCGTATTGATTTGTATAAACATGTATAATTATGTTTTTAACTATATAATCATTAGTTTTGCTTATAAAATGTGCATATTACTTATAGTTACATTAGTTTATGTTTAACATGTATATAAGTGACTACATAAATAAGTTCATCTTTTATCATACCTATTTATCCACAATTGCTTCACTATTGAATTGCAGAAATAAAAACAAATACATTAATTTAAAGTACAACAACACTTGAAAATCTGAGCTTTTTAAATGCAACTTTAATCTACATATATTACTGTCAGCCGCGGGGTACCTCAGGATTGATGCAATGCAAAACCAGTCCACCTCTTGATCGTCTGGAAGCACAGAAGATAACATCTGCTCAAATCTTCTAGAAATGTTGTACTGTAGAAACAAGAAATGGTATACAGTTTTTGTTAGTACCACTATCGAGTTTCTTTTAGCTGAGTTTGACATCGCCATTATACACATCTACTACAGTCACTGAATACCTACCATGCAATATATAAGCCAATACATCACAGTGGATTGAAGAACATAAAGAATTCTTCTTGCACTCTCTTTCTCCCAATACACAAACTCCCTTGTTAATGGCAATGGAAATAAACAAACATTATATATACACTTCTGGCTTAGAAAGTCCTTTTCTTTTCTTGAGATATCACAATGGATTTCTAACCAACGTACAAAATACTTCATAGTTTTTTCTCATATCATCTTTAACAAATGAGGCCCATATTCTTTCAGCCTTTATATGCCCAAAATCCAAACGAGAGTATGTAAACCATAAATAACAATGATTCAGGAGATAGTCCTGCCGTAACGTCATTGGTAAGAAGGTTTGTGATTAAAAGAAGGAAGAGTAAGGTATCCAACAACTTCCGTAGCTCACAAGTATTCATTTTATCTTTATGATACTTGAACTCATAACAGAGAATTTTAGTTTAGTACACGACTCCGAATACAGTCATGGCTTTCGTTTGAGACAAATGCGAGTCTCCACTGAGACCCGAACCAACGAGTGTTTCTTCCGGGAACTAAACACACAAGAACAGTCCACATGAGATCAGCCAATCTTGTTACCTTTATTCGCCCCTCAAGTCTTCTGAAACAAGACTTCTGATGGAGAAACCCTCCGTCTTCCCGCACCAAAAGGGGGAGCCTTCCATCATTGGCAGCCTTCATACGCTGATCTACCGGGAATGATCTACGAGGTTCCGTGCTCGAAGCATTATCCAATGGGAGCCAATCTTCCCCTGAAGTCTGTGCAAGTGCTCCTGGGTACTGTAGTTTCCCGAACTACAATGACTTATTATCTCAAGACCACCAGTCCCATAGGTCCTGCAATAACAAAACAAAGGTGTGCATAATTCCACTTTCTTGAACTTTCTTTAGGAGAGGTGCTATGGCAGCGTTTACTACATTGATCTGATTGGATGTGACAATTACCTTCCTTATGCATTATATATGCCTTCCATGGTCTTATACATCTTTATATGTATTACTTAGCTTCTAATTCAGCATATCCAATGCACTAACCTATATCTCACCCTATATCTCTCACAATATGTCCTCTACCTCCACTCTGACTCATCTAAAACCTCATTATACTCCTCTAGCAAATGCTGTAACCTATTTCTCACCTATACCACACTTGATATATCCTCTACCTCAACTCTCTGACTCATCTCAAACCTCATTCTACTACTCTTTCCAATGCACTACCCAATACCTCTATCAATACATCCTCAACCTCTACTCTCTCTCATTCATCCCAAACCCCATGCCACTACTATGATCCCCAAAATAACGCTTTCTAGACTCTTCCCTCCTTTACTCCTCCATGCATCATCCCACACGCCTTTACTATTCATATCTCCCAAACAAGCCTTTCTAGACCCTTCCTGCTGACTCTTCCTCCTCCACCTCCACTCTTACTCATCCAAACCCCCTTCTACTGCTATGAACTGAAACAAAACCTTTCTAGACCCTTCCCACTTCTTTCCCTCCCCTATTCCTTTTTAATCTAAATAACAGACTAACATGTCGACCACTCAAATTAATTTCATATTTCCCTATACTAATTTCCCACTAATCTTCTTTGGGTACTGGAGCAGTGTGCTACCCACCAAAAAGCGCGTCAACACCTCATCAGGTGTAGCAAGCGCTATATAAATGCAAATCCTTCCCTCTCCCATCCGTCCACTATCCTTTTCAATCCAAATAACAGACTAACATGTCGACCAATCAAATGAATTTCATATTTCCATATACTGATTCCCCATTAATCCTGTTTGAGTTCTGGAGTAGCGTGCTACCCACCAAAAAGCGCTTCAACACCTCATCAGGGGTAACAAGCACTATATAAATGCAAACTCTTTCTTCTTCCATCCCTTAACTATCCTTTTCAATCCAAATAACTTACTGTCCACCGCTCAAATTCATTTCATATTTCACTATACTAATTTCACCACTAATCCTTTATGGGTCCGGAGTAGAGTGCTACTCGCCAAAAAAGCTCTTTGACACTCCGTCAGGAGTGGTAAGCGCTATATAAATGCAATTACAATACAATTAATACTAAAATGTCCGCCATTTTGAAGTGGGGGTATCTGTCAGATCTCTTTTATTGATAAAAATCAAAACACTGTGATGGTATACATAAATACTTTCCTATATTCAAATATTAGAACATTTGCTAATTTCAGATTATATTAGAGGTGTCAGCTAACCAATCAAGTCCAAGTGGACATTCTATCAGGTTCTACTTTATGTTGATTTAGTATTCCAAAATTGGCAAATTCCATATTCCTCCACTTTAAGTTAGTACATACATAAACTATGTAATACACATTTATCCCCTCAAAACGTCTGATAAGTTAAGTGAGTCAAAATGAAACAAAAAGAAAATGGCAACAGATACCTTTAATGTGTTATTTTAATAACTCAGAGCACTTGGAACAAATTCTGACTACCAGACAGATATTGCCAATTTATTATCATTTTGTTGCTACTTTGGAATCAGTAATGACCCTTAGGAGTCAACCATTGTTCTCCATCCTGATTCAAACCTTCTTGATATTTGGTTTCCAGTGAAATAATGTACCCTGATTCAAACTCTCTCTGAATTTTTAGTCTATCGCCATCTCTTGGTTAGATATCCACTCAAACAATGCCTAAAAACATACGTTTACCTGCATCACTATTATGATCCTTTGCAAAATGTTTCACCCCTAGATATGTGAAGTCAGAAAAAATGGTAGCCCTTTTACGTTGTCAGATATGTTCCTTTACTTTTAGTTTAGTGCTTCCAACATTTTTTATTTTGCAGGACTACTCAAATAGATACACCACATAACTCATAAGGCAAGTTATAAACTTCAATATTTGAAAGCTCTTTTTACTGTTAGGCAGTGATATTTCCCTGCAATTATTTGAGTTCTTGCAAGCGTTACAATTTTTAGAAGGAAAAAAGTCCTTCGATATATTTTTTTCTTGATGTGAGTCATCCAATTAATGGCTGTGCACCAAATCATCCTTTAATTAATTGAATTTTCTATATGTTATTCTGGGGTATAGGTCGATAGGCTCCTTAAGAATATTACCTGTTAATAACACATTTCAGTGTCACCCTTTTAACAGTATCCTATCGAAAACGTATAGCTTAATATCACACAATGCACTGCAGCTCCACACAATGCACCCGTTCCTTAAATTTATTGGAGGGTTCAATCGCTCAAACAACAGAAAGCAGTACATTATTTTAAATTCCACTGTGAGGTGTGTTACTTTGTTCGTTTTTAGAAATCTTTACATGTGTGGCGCTTCGTCCAGGGCAGGAACAAATTAGTTTGACTGATGTGGTAAAGGAAGAAACACAGTTGAGCTGTATAGTTAGATAATCCTTTATTGTTGCTTGATTCTAGGATAGATGAGTAGGACAAGATAGGAAGTACAGATGTAGCCCCACCAGGATCAAGCTCCAGGCAGCTCAGCCTGAGTTGACCAACTGACAGTGTGAGCCAGAGAGACACCCAGGCATTCTATGATGTCATGGTACATTCTATTCAGAGGAGAACAGTAGAGAAGTCATTTACTACACATCCTCCTTCCTTAGGGAATGACAGCAGAAATAGAAAGAAGGATAATTGAGATACCTCAAATACAACATTTACATGAAAGTACAATAATGAGATACACAAATCTAATTATGTACTACACGAGGTATCAGAAATATCATTAGCATGAGCAGAAATACAATAAGATGCTAAATATTACTACTAAATACCTCAAATGGAACATTTACATGAAAGTACAATAATGAGATACACAAATCTGATTATGTACTACACGAGGTATCAGAAATGTCATTAGCATGAGCAGAAATACAATAACATGCTGAATATTACTTCTACATGCCCCATCTCCCTCCCTTAGGGAAACAGCAGGGTTTAGATGATTAAAAACCAATGCAACAAAGAAGGCTGGTCACGCCCACAGCCTCCCCATACATGGGTACACCACAGGGTAGGTACCCTGGTAAACAAAGGTGAGAGTAGACATAGACCCTTGGGAGAAGTACAACATACCCAATAAAAAGGTACAACAGGGGTAAAATCCACTCTAGATAACCGGAAGAGTGTAAGCCCCATAACAAAAATTCCCTAGAGAAAAATGCTCTAAAAAGAAACCAAAAGTTCCCCTGATCAAGGCATGCTGACACTGAAAATATGATACAACTCCTCCCTCAAAGTCCTACAAACATGAAACCCTTGGCCACGAGTTCCAAGCAGGAAGACTTCGGCGAGAGCATAGTGTCAGAATGAGAGGGTGTCTAAACAATCTCCACCAAAAACAGGGAACAACGCAGGATATTAACACTGTAAAATAACACAACCTCCCCTAAATAGGGTACACCGCAGTATAGTCAACCTGGGAACTGATATGGGCATTGACTACCCACAAACACCACCACATCCCCAAAGTAGGGTACACCACAGGATATTCACCCTGGGAACTGATATGGGGCATTGACTACCCACAAACACCACCTCTCCAAAGAAGGGTATAACACACAATACTCACCCTGGAACTAAAACTACAACATCCTCTACATAGGGTAAACCATAGGTACAACATCACCCTAGAAAACAAAATTGGGCATTGACTGGCCCAACAACCTCCCAATGAAGGGTACACCGTAGGGTTAGAAGATGTCGCCCTAGGAAACCAAACTCTACAACATCACCTACATAGGATACACCATAGGTACAACATCACCCTAGAAAACAAAATTGGGCATTGACTGACCCCACAACCTCCCCAAAGAAGGATACACCATAGGGTTAAAAGATGTCGCCCTAGGAAACCAAACTCCCAATGATAGGGTACAACACAAAATACTAGTCACCCTAGAGAGAGTTCCATGTAACTCTAGCTTTAGATTGATGCAGCCACCACAGCTCCCAGACACTTTCCATAAGGACACCACCCATTTGCCAAATGAAGAACACACAGTTTCTTCAACACTAAATTGAAACTGAACTTCTCCGCAAAACACACCATAGGGTGAATACTTCAAAAACCTCCGCAAAGATAGAGCAACCAGAACAAGAGACTATGCCCCAAACATGCGCCCACCCAAAATATGCACTGAGATGCTAAGCACTTCAAAAGTAAATGAATAAATAAACACAAGACTTGAGCTCCATGAGCGGTCTCTCACACGGGTTCTACGTGCACAGCTCTCCACTGTCGCTGCTGAATTTCGCCATAAAAACTATATCTAAGACAGTCTAATAGAAGAGTCAAGAGTTCCGTTGTTCGGCTCTTTCTCCTACCAATATATGTCATGTTTAACCTGTCACCCAGACTGTCCAAAACGTGAAGAAAATGTGGCACCAACCATGCTTTCCAAACTCGTGCAGGCAGGGAGGCAGACAGCACCACGTTTGCCATAACTTCTTTGCTGTGATTGCCATGCTGAAGAAAGCACAACGAACATGTCTGGCAATCTGAGGCTTTGTTAAGGAATATAGCGTGTAACGGGGCCAAAAACAAAATGGCGGCACGCCTCCAGACGATGCGCCGGGTGGCTCATGGTGCGCTGTTGCATGCAGGCGTCACTGGACAGCTGAGAGACTTCGAATTGAAAACGTCATCCAGAAACGAAGAGACGTCACCAAGGATTCACCCTGCCTTCGTGCTGAAGAACAGTGAGATGCGCGTGAATGGGCTTTGATTCAAACACAGCGCTGCCGTTTGCCAAGGTGAAATGTCCACTTTAGAAGATAAATCGCCAATTATAAAAATAAACTACTCCCACTCACTCAAAAAGGTACTCCTCATGCAGTATGGGAAAGTTCCTCAAGTCCGTTTAACGCTGCCACTGACACTGCACCACACCAAATAGCCATATAATAGGTGTTCGTTGTGAGGGAAAGTAACATTAAGCCCTTCTTTTCCCTAAAATACACCACCGCTGTTGAACTGGACAATCAGATCTTACTAAAGACGCTGTTGAAATTCACTGATATACACTGCCAGAAACACATTCCAACACCAAGCAGATCGGCAAATTATTGTGGATGGAGGCAAAGCGTGCAGTATGGTCACGACACTACCAAGCAGAGAGGGGCTTATAAGAAGCAGGAGAACACCACAAAGTGTACACACCTGTTGAGCCTATGAGAGGCTTGTTGCTGGATGGAAAGTTCACTTCTTCCAGGTGTTCACAGACTCCTCAGTAATGGATGGCAAACGCCCAGGGTGCAGGCTCTCCAGGTGGTATAGGACACTGGTGGGGCAAGCCAGGGCGTTACCTTAGGGTTTCAATTGAGGTTTTGAAAGTCCTTAATGTCTTTAGTTCCTTGTCTTTTGGTTCCTTGGTCCCTTAGTTGTCATTACTCCTTACGCCACGCGTAGGTTCAAAATCGTCGCCAAGTTGTGGTAAAGGAAGATACACAGTCGAGCTGTATAGTTAGATAATCCTTTATTTAGCTTGCTTCTAGGATAGATGAGTAGGAGAAGATAGGCAGTACAGATGCAGCCCCACCAGGAGCAAGCTCCAAGCAGCTCAGCCTAAGTTGACCACCTGACAGTGTGAGCCAGAGAGACACCAAGGCATTCTATGATGTCATGGTACATTCTATTCAGAGGAGAACAGTAGAGAAGTAATTTACTACAACTGACATGGCGCAATGCAATTGAAAGCCTGTTTTATCTTTTTACTACATTTATATTCTTAAAATAGAAGTACGTAGTTGGGCATTCCAATCCAACACGAGCAAGTTATGAAGATGGATGATTCTAGAATCTCAGCCAATGAAAACTTCAAACCTCCCCCAAAAAGTGTACACAGAGCAGATATTGTGCACCCGTACTATACTTTTTACTGTGGGCTATTGATTAGTGTTGAAAATGCTTCTAGAGATCAGAATTGGGGAGGCGCAACTGTAATTAGCCTGTTTAGCTCTTACTCAGGCTTTCTAAACAGTCAATTTATCACTGCTTTGTACAAAATTAGCTTACGGTGGTACGGACAGGGGCTATTGGCTGCTATTCAAATCCTATATTAGTACAGTTCTTCCTGTTGAGTCTGTATAAGCTCTATGGGTCTACTAGAGGCGTATGTCATGGCACTTGCGCGCTCCAGTATTATTTCTCCTACATATTGCACTTTGCCATGAAAAATGGGGATAGGAAGACAGATGTCCATAAGCTGAGGCCTTCCGTATATGATGCCCTTTATTTTGCAGATAACACCTCTCTTTCTCTCAAGTTTTACAAAGCCTTTCAAAGGATGCAAGATCATATTTGTAGAAACTGCAACTAAAATGCAATCTCTCTAGGATCAAAATAATTGTTTGTGGGAAACATTTGGGAAAGGAGTCATGGTTTTATTGGGAAAGAGTAGGCTGAAATAGTTGAGGAATATTGTTATCTTGGAACAGTTTTACAGAAGAATGGGAACTGGAATTTACATGTAATTAGCCTGCTTAAACAGGTTTCCTCAGGCTTGGGTGGATTATCCACTTTTGTTATTAACACGATAGGGGGTCGTGTTTCAAATAAGTATATTCTGGTGTAAAATAGTGTCTGGTTTTTTTTATGGTAGCGATGTGTGGGCGGGTGATGAAAGCAGTGGTTGGTCTCTAAACCGGGTGTGTCCATAGACGAGTAGCTAGAAACTCTTTCCAAGGGATGTGGCCTATGTAAATAAGAGCTTTGATTAAAATATGTGAACTAAAATACATCAGGCGAGTCTGACCAGTATTTGAGTGTCTCTCTGACTTTTCTATTATTGCATCCAGACAAATAACACAACTGAAGTCTATGCCTAAAACAAGCAAGACTTATAATTTTGTTGCAAACATTTAGAACTGTTCCCACCAAACATGGTTGCAACTGGGTGGCCATGTCTATTGCTACTATTAAAGCCTGCATCTCTGTAATTTGAGGAAACCAACAGGGCTGACCCATGATGAATGGCTTGCTGAACGAGCGAGAATTTGGGCATGTGGAAGAGTTATTTGCAACCTTAATGACAAGATGTCCATGCTTGAGTCGGTGTGGAAACCCTTGCTCAGACCTTAAATATCCACTAAAGACTTTTGATTCTCTAAAGAGGAACAGGCTAATAGCTAGGCAACAACCTAATATTTGCAACATTGCTTCTGGTGGGCTGGTGTGATGGTCATGATGGGGAATGTAGTGCTGATTTCTCCAACGACAGATTATCCATTCGTTGGCTGGACAGAAGATATATCATTTTGAATGTGGTGGATTGTGCAAGATATTCCCCAAGGCATGTGAGCAAGAATTAAGGTTCTACTTTTTTTGTTTTCTAGACTTACCACCATCTCTTGTGAAATATAATATGTACCATTTTTTCTGTATCTGGTGAAGACTGAGACTCATTTGTAATCTGACACGCTCATTTAAAAAAAAAATAAACTTATTAAAGATTCATGCAAAAAAATTACTGTTTCAATTCTAAACTTATAAGCCTGTGCAATAACTATTACTAAGGTAAGTGGAAGGGGTGGTGATCTCAAATTTCTCCCGTTCCCCTCTTCACACTGCTTCCCTCTGCGATCTCTCACTCTGCTATATGTGACTTTTTCTGTCCCCACATCTTTCTAAAATCACCTTTCAGCATATTTCACACATCCTCTTTTTCGGCTTCAGCACCATCTTCACTCGTACCTGTACATAGTTCCTTTCATCACTTCCATGTCAACATCCCAGCACACACAACACACCCACTCACATGTAAGCTTTTCCTTTGACACTGTCCATATTTCTACAGCTTTGTGCTTCCTTCATACACCTTCCCACAATTACAATTGCCACATGTGTGACCATCGCTCTGTGCACTCTGCAGAGAGGCTAAGGATTGGATGTGTATGTAGGTCTTTATGATCCACTGAGAGTGTCTATGAAAACCTTACACTACTTTCAGTCTCAGCTTCACAGCTCTCGGTCATGCCCCATCATAAACAAACACTCCCAACCTGAACTCCCCCAGAAACCTTCAATTGACTCTGTTCAAGGTCACACTATGCACAATACACAATACAAGAGGCCTATGTGGCATTGACAAAATGTAGAATCAATTGGAAAAATCACCACTCAGAAATACAAGGTGAAGTAAAACATGTCAAAAGAAAGAGACTGTATCGATGACATAGATTACCAAAGGGGCTTTCACTGTCATGATTTTTGAGCAATTGATCAGTGTTTTTTGCCTTCCTTAACTATGCCTGCCTGTATACATAATAAGTACGTGAATATAGGTACCGATAGGTGTTGCATCCACCTCAGCTCTAGAGCACGCAAATAATGACACCTTACACAGATCTCTGTTGTACACGCGTTCATTCTTTGGCATGCAACCGTTAACTGAATGCAATACATCATAGACTTTATTTACCACACCCGGACACACTCAAATACCTCCCAACTGATTATGTAACTTTGTATGGAACACAAAGGTCCTGCAACATATGATCACACAACACCACTTCTCCCTCTTTGTTAAATAAAAAGTACAGCCAACATATATACATTAGAGTTCCTCAATGAGTCGGGGAGGTGCTCGCACCAATCTTCTAGATCAAGCGCCTTGAGACCTTACGGTGAAAAGTTGCGCTATATAAGAAACTTTGACGTTGACATTGACATAGATCGAGTCATACGAGATGAAGGAGTTGCACTGTCATCTGGCATCGTAGACGTAGACTGAGATGCTTGACATGGGCACTCTGATAAACTTGTTGTCTCACTCGTAAGGTCTAGAGCCAATAAACATTGAGGCAGATGCTTGAAATGTGATGAGTCTCTAGTAATGGGCTTTCCGGGACATTGAGTGGTCACCACATGCACTTTACTTGTCACAACTCTCAATGGATCAGCATCAAACCGAGTGTCAGTCTTGCATTTCTGTTTTCTTTTTACTAGAACCCTTTCTCCTTCTTCAAAAACGGTGTCCCGAATGCATCTGCACTTATCTGAATAGGCCCACATCTTCCTTTTGCGAAAGGTGTCCATGACATGATTCTCGTCATTGTCTTTTGCTCGACTCGTGGTCCATTGTGATAGCTTTGCCGCAATGGCTCCCCCATACAGCAATGTGGCAGGGCTCATACCTGTTGTACAATAGGGAGTTGACCTACAGGCATGAAGAGCTGGACATAAGACTAACTTCTGATTGATTCCTTCGAGTGCAGCATGCTGAACCACTTTCTTCAGTGTGCCCATAAATTATTCAACAATGCCATTGGCCTGTGGCCAGAGAGTTGTGCTTTTTTGATGCTTGACATTCAAGCAACTAAGAAAGTCCTTACATTCTCTGCTGTTGAAGGGTGGACCTTTGTCAGTCTTAAGAATGGAAGGAACACCCCACTTTGTGAAAATGTCATCCTATCTCTTGATGACTTTGTCAGGGGTGGGTGATGATAATTATTCTACTTTGGGAACACGTTAGTACTCAGTAACCACCACTAGATAATGATCACTGTTTAAGGGTCCAAAGATATCAAGGAATCAACTGTAGTTTTCTCCCATGCTTGTTTAGTAAGGTCACACATATTTAGCCAATGCTGTGTTGTCTTGGGAGCTAGGCAGTTACATAGGTGACAGGCTTTCAGTTCCTTCTCTACTCGTTCATCAAGGCAAGGAAACCACACTCGGTCTCTGAGGGCTTGTTTTGTGGCTACAATGCTACGATGTCATTCATGCACCAGTTCCATGACTTTTTATAACAATTCACAAACCTCTTAGTATCATCCCTTCCTGTATGACGGAAAGTTATCCCTGCACATTTGTTAATTTTTAACTGTCAATGACATCTGTGAGAGATTGAGTATGTTTGCTCCATGAGTGTGTTGCAATGACATCCTTTAGCATGAGTATGTCTATGTCAATGTTAGTAGCAGCAATGATTTGCTCAATGGATAGAGTTGCAGGAGTGCTAGACCTTACTATGAAGTTGAAATATGCTTCAGCTGCTTTAGACATTGCACTGTGACGCTGTAATGGCACTCGTGAAAAAGTAATCAGCGGGGTTTTGATCCGTCCCTGGCTTATGCACAATAGTGTAGTCATACTCTTGCAATCTCAAATCCCACCTTTCAATGTGAGGGGCATCTTAGTTTTCAGATTTCCGGAAATGGTAATGCCTGGAGGGCAGGGACAAGGGTGAAATGCTTTCTGTACAGAAACACATGACAATGTCCAGAAGCCTACACTACAGCCGGGCTTTGTCTGGCTAAGAATAGGCATGTTCAGTCTAAAATGAACTTCTGCTAGCATATGCCGGAATGTGTCTCTGAGCATTCGGATGTCTATTGCATTGAGCACGGAGTCCCTAACCCAACTATGGCCACAATGCGTAACTTTTAGATCAAAATACGGCATTTCAGTTGCATTTTCAATTGCATGCTTGATCTTCTTGAAACTCTGGTCACATTCAGAGTACCATTGGAAAGTAATGTTCTTCTTTGTCAACTCTCATAATGGGGCACTCACCATGGCAAAGTCACAAATATATCTGGAGCAATAACTGGCCATGCCTAGCCATGATTTCACCATGGTCACATCCTGAAGGGGTCAAGTGGATGACAATGCTTCTACTTTTTCAAGGTCGGGAGTCATTACCCCTTCAGACAAAATATGCCCAAAGAATTTGAGTTGGCTTTTGTGAAACTCACACTTTTCTATATTTAAAGTGAGACATTCATCAGCAAACAGTTTTCTTGTGTAAGAGCTTTGTCATGTTTCTTTCGTGTGGCCAAAACACTAGAATATTATCACTGCAGTTAAAGGCTTGTGTGACAGGTTGAATTACTCTGCAATGACATCCAGAACTGAGTCTTTTGAATCTGACCAAACCAACATGAGACCGTTATGAATTGGTTTTCTTTCCCATATCCTTTGTTATGTTATGTTATGTTAATTTCGATTTATATAGCGCCAAATCACCGACAGGTCTCTTAGCGCTTGCTTTGGGAACCCGTCCTGGCTTTCCCTGCGAGATTACCCCTACTGGGCATCCCCAAGGTGAAGACCAGGCATCCCGCCGCGGGGGGCCGTAGTGCAGTTTAAGCAAGCTATTGCCCATAGCTGCAGAGTGTGAACCCATGATTCGAGTAGGCACTGAGGCGAGAATTATCGAGTCCGTGGACATTTGGGCTCAAGACCCTGCCGCGTCGGGAATTGAACCCTGGTCCCGGGTCTGACCTCTGCATCAGGGTCTGCCTCCTCTAACCAGTGAGCCACACTTCTCCACATATCTGTTCAATGGCAATACATTTCCCTTTGTGTGGAAACGAAAATGCACATCAAAAACACATTTTCTTTTTCTTCTGAGACATTGTCTTAAGGGCCTCCACTTTGCGTTTCTGTTTACTGTTCATGGTCCATGATGATTCATTCTGGGAAGTTTTAGCTTCCATATTAGCAGCTTGTCAATCTACATGTTTCTCAGCTCTTGCAGCCATGAGTAACTTTTCTAGACTGTGTCTCTCTCAGCATGCATCGTTTGAACGAATCGAAGAGGCACCTATCGATGACTCTGAGACGTATGGCTTCTCCGTCATTGAATTCACTGAAATTGCAGTGCTTGATGAGGGCTTCTAGTCTTTCAATAGACTCATCCATCTTTTCACCAGCTTGCTGTCTTGCCTGCCTGAAAATGTAAATTTTGGAGTCGACGTTCAGCATTGGATTGAACTTTGCTTCCAACGTTTTTTTGATTTGATGGTACAATACTTCCTCAGCTTGTGGTATTTTCTTTCTCACGTCTTATACTCCATCACCAGTAAGGTTCTTTAAGTATTTGATAGTCGTTTTGTCTTCTGCTTCAAAGTTTTGCTCTATGCAGTTTATCTGGCTCCAATATTCTGCTTTTTGGTGGTGTTGAATAGTAGTGCGGTTTCAGGAACACAGCTTCACCATACTTCACACTACTTTAGACAGCAATTGAAAAATTTCACAATCCAGTATATTGTAAGCTACTTGCCACTTTGCACAAATTGGCGACTCAACTGGGCTTGCTCATCACACCCAATTTGAGCTCTTGGGGCATTTCACTCAATTGTAATGGCAAGTATGTTTATACTTGCTGTACCTGGCTGTCACTGCCTTTTTGTAAAATTTGTTTTTATTGAATTACACACAGCAGTATGTCCGACATCATACAGTTATATATGGACATATAAATGCATGAGATAGTTCACAGATTGACAATCAATGTAGGATATCACGTAACACTAGTATCGTACATCCATGATAGTCCCTGCATGGCAACACATAGTGGTCTAATGTCGTTAATGCGTCCCAAACGGCAGGAAAATTACGAAAAGGTATCAAGAGTTACATCTACACTAGGAATCCGGCCAAACGTGTCATGGTCAAACAATTCTATCAAATTCTAATACAATCATAGCATTCTAACAAAAAAACTCTTACCCAACCTCCCACCCCGCATGCTCGGCTATAAACACCCACCAGAAGTATCTGCATATTTCACACATCCACAGTTGTATGGGGCTCGGGTCCAAAGATTGACTTAGGTAGTCCGCATAGTCCTGCCAATCCACACAGTATAGCCCACAAGGATCCTGAGGAGCCCATGGGCCCCACAGTCATGGAATAAGCCCCCATACAATAGTCTGAGTCTGCCTCAACAGGACAAGATGTTTATCGCAGCATATTCCTCCATCATTGCATACCATCCCATTGAAATCAGTGTTTTCCTTAGGCCTCTATATTCCTCACGTTTCAGCTCAGCCCCCTCCGCCCTACCCCACCTCAGCATTTCCGTTTGCCAGTCCTGCAGGGACGGGGCTCTAGCGGCTTTCCAACTAGTAGTTATGGCTCTCTTGGCCAGCAGGAGCGCAAGATTGGCAATACGGTATGCTGAATCACCCTTCTTTTCAGGGGGCCCTTGTCCCAGTACGCAGTATTCCAATGTGTCATTCTGACGCACCGGGGCTAAATCCATCAGTATTTTACAGATCGTCACCCAGTAGTGACCCAGTCTAGGGCAATCCCACAGCATGTGAACCAACCCCGCGTCGGGCGCGTGGCATCACGGACAGGCATCGTCGCCCCCGGAAACATAGCGCACAGTCTGTGTGGGGTTATATAAGCTCTATGCAAAAACATAAATTGGATAAACTTAAACTTAGGATTCCAAGAGACCTTCTTGGGGTACACCAATACAGTGTCCCATTCCTTGTCTGTAAATGCACGGCCTACATTCCCCTCCCACTTATCACGCATCGGCTGTAAAGAGACAATTTTCTCAGTGCGAATTCCGTGGGTTAGCCACCTCATCAGTCGTGCCCCATTTCCCATTAGGTATTGCATGGTAAGTAATGCATTTGTGGCTGGTTCAGTACCCTTGGGTGACCATGTAATACATATGCATCTGGATATATGTGCATGTAGGAGGAACAGCGTGTCGGGGCGCCATGTAAACGCACAAACGTTTCATGTGTCATTAATACACCCTCTGAAAAGAACTCCTCCACTGTAGTAATGCCCTTATCAGCCCATGCTCGCAGCGCGTGGACAGTGGTCAGTTCCCGAGCATGTAGGGATACCCAGTAGTGGAATAGTGGTGGCATGTCGTGTCTTCTGACCAGTGTACCTCACTGCACTCTGCCAATAAGTGATAGCTAGTTTCAATAAGTGGGGTGTTGACGGTAATAGGGGGTCTGCGGTAATAGGAGCCTGTGTATGACCACCTTGTCCCTGTCCCATGACGACATATCCAACTCCTGCAAATTACGTCCTGCCAGCCAAAATGCCAGCCGTTGCAACTGATTGGCATAGCAATATGCACGCAAATCCGGCACTCCCATCTCCCCTTGTTTCGTGGTGAGTTGTAGTTTCACTAGGCTAATCCGTCTTCGCTCTGTGCCACATATTAGGTCTGATACCAGAGAATTCACTATTTTAAAATTCCTTGTGGGGACAAGTATTGGTAAGTTGGTGAAATAGTAAAGGAGCCATGGTAGCAGCACCATTTTCGTAATGGCCATTCTGCCCGCTACCGAGAGGGGCAATTAGACCGAGAACTGAATTTGAGATTTGGAAGCAGCGATCGCTCATATAAGATTGCCATCCAGTAGGTCCGCTGTATTACGATAAATTTGTATTCCGAGATATTTAAATGCATCAGGTGCTATATGAAAGGTCCAGGGGCCAAACTTGAAACGCCTGTTCCTTACAGTGCTATCAAAGAAATATGCATATGACTTGGTAGGATTGATAGCCAGGCCAGATATATCCTGAAAAGACGCAAAAATAGAGGGCATCGGGTGAGGATCAGCATCCATGTCTTTGCTATAAAGAATGAGATCAACTGCGTACCCTGATACTGTGTAGGGTGTACGACCACGCGTCATTCCCTTGCAGGTGGCAAAAGCGCGAAGTCTATGTAAAAGCGACTCCAACGCCAAAATAAACAGTGGCGGTAATAAGGGACATCCCTGCCTGGCTCCCCGTGCCACCACGTATTGCCCTGAAATATGCTGACCCATGCGCGCCCGCGCAGTGGGGATCGTGTATAGTAAGCGCACCCACGCTATATATTCCTCAGGTATACCAAACCAGGTGAGTGCACAGAACATATAATCCCAGCATAAGGAGTCAAACGCCTGCCTCAAGTCAAGGGATATACAACCTTCCCTATTTCCCGTGTCTAGTGTGCCCAGCATAACCCGGTGCAGGAGTCTGATTTTGAGTGCAGTGTTGCTACCAGGTACAAACCCACATTGATCAGTGTGTATTAGTGTGGGAATAAACTGACCAAGGCGAGTGGCCAGCAACTTACTGAGAATTTTATAATCTGCGTTAAGGAGCGACAAGGGTCTATAGCTTGATATGAGCAGCACGTCTCTCCCAGGTTTTAATAAAGAGACCACTAATGCTTGCAATGTAGTAGCAGGGAGTCCACCTCCTTCTAATCATTCTTGGTCTATGCAGTGCAAATGTGGCGTTAATAAGTCGGCATATACCGCATAAAATTCAACCGGCAACCCATCAGTCCCTGGGGTTTTATTGCAAGGTAAGGCCTTAATCGCCTGCCGGAATTCCGCCCCAGTTTTATGCCTCATTAAGTCATCACGTTGTTGTTGTGTGAGTTGCGGGAAGGTTAAACCGTCAAAGAAGTGGTCAAAGTCAGTGTCAGGAAGTCCAGGTAATGGACCGTAAAGGTGCTCGTAATGGTCCCTAAACGAGGAATTGATATCTAGTTGCATGGTCACCACTGTATCCTCCCTGTTCCGAATTTCTAGTATGGGTATGGCAATGGGGTATTTCGAACCAACCGCGCCAGTAGCGGCCCGACCTATCAGCCTGTGTGTGCAGCTTCTGTGTGTACAGTCGGTAATCAAAAACCTGTAATTCCTCAAGTAGTTTTACATATTGAATATTAGCCTCCCGCAATTGAGGCCAATTGTTCATTCGTCCCCGCTGCCTCACCCTCCAATGCGGCTAAGCTACCCTCCAGTCTAGAAAGCCGCTCTATGAGAGCTAGTCGAACCCCCGTCTTGGTGCTAATAGCCACTCCCCTGATGACCGTTTTAAAGGCATCCCATTCCATCTGGCGAGTGCTAGCAGACCACGCGTTCTCCGAAAAATAATGGGTAATCACCTCTGAGAGAGCATTGCGGAAGACCTGGTCCTCCGGCATCGTGAGTTGTAATTTCCAAGATGGTATGGGGGTTGGAACCTTGCCCCACTGCACAGTCAATTCCACTGGATTATGGTCTGACAGGGTTTTAACCATGTGGAGCACCAAAGTAGTAGCCCCCATCAGAGCACCGGAGCATAGGAACCGATCTATTCGAGTGTGCAGTTTGTGTGGTGGGGAGTAAAAGGAGTACTCCCTATGCCCAGGGTGTTTTGCCAGCCATGCATCATGAAGTTCCCACCCCTCCGCCCATCTCGCAAGCGCCTCTGCTTGTTTCCTGCTTTCAGTGGCATGTAATGGGGGATGTGATTCATCTAGGACAATATCTAACACAGCATTGAAGTCGCCCCCTATCACCCAAGGATATTCAGTTCAGTCTGTCAAGGCTGTGCCCAGTGTGGTTAAGTATTTATCCTGATCAATGTTTGGTGCGTATGTGCAGCTCATAACCACATGAGCCCCATCCAACAAACCATGAAGTAACACATACCTTCCGTTGGCGTCTACTCTCTGCTCTAGGAGCTTAAAAGGGACTTTATTGCATATCCACACCGCCGCCCCCTAGAGAAAGCGGAATATGTTGTAGCAAACAATTGTTCCCTCCATTTTTTCTGCAGTTTAGCTGCCTCATCCGTGTTAAGGTGAGTTTCTTGTAAGTAAGCTATAGCAACCCTTCTCCTGTTAAGTTGCGCCAGGACCCACTGCCTTTCATGTACGGAACTCAAGCCCCTCACGTGCCACGTACAGTAGGTGTATGTATTTTGTAATGCCATTGGCATACAGTGAGTGTAGCTGCCA
This sequence comes from Lissotriton helveticus, assembly GCF_964261635.1. Taxonomy (NCBI): domain Eukaryota; kingdom Metazoa; phylum Chordata; class Amphibia; order Caudata; family Salamandridae; genus Lissotriton; species Lissotriton helveticus. The sequence continues at coordinate 812,498,013 of NC_136070.1, forward strand.
TGTGTTCTGTGGGAGCCAAAATCCTGCAAACATAGACTGTCTACAAGCCGAGCATGCAACGACATAGAAAATCCCCAATACTAGGTTCCCCCATTGAACAGCAGAGGACCAAACTTTAAACAAAAGTTCAACATGGATTATAACCAATAAAAGGCATCATTGCAATTGCCTGGGGTAAAGGCCAGAACTGCGATAGTTCGTAAGAACAACGTATTGCCCATTCAGATATATCTTAGTTACATTAGCACACTTCCCTATAACGCTTAGTTACTCTGGACCCACAAAGCAGCCACCATCTGTAGCACATATTGCAAAGTCACCGTATACTTTACCACTCCCAGCCGTCTCGGAGCACAGCTCTAGAAGTCCCTGGCAACCTGAGCCGTAATCGAGGGGAACCGCGTTATGCTATTTTCAGAGTCAGAGCACACCATGTTAACGTCCGATGAGTGCTCCGAGGTTGCAGCAGCCTCGGTATCATGAGCAGCCAGAGCTGCCACTGTAAGGAGTGCATCTTGCTGACTAGTAATGATCTGTTCCAATGTTGGTCCACTGTCCGTGGTGACCCTATTAATGCCATGTCCCGATCGGGGTAGTCCGGTCGTTCGTATCGGGGAGGCACGACATAGTTGTCCCGACAGGAGTGAAGTCTGGGAAGTCTCCGGTGTAAAAGTTATTTCGAGCCAGTCTGCTGCTTCCTCTGGGTTGTCAAACAAATAAGATTTTTGTCCATGGACGACCTTCAGTCTAGTAGGGAACAACAGTGCATATGTCAGGTTGCTTTCACGTAGGTTTGTCTTGACTCCCAAAAAAGTAGCTCTAGCTTTCTGGACTGCCGGTGTAAAATCCAGATAGAGATAGATTGTCTTGTTCTCAAAACGCACCAGAGCGTTCTCTCTGGCAGCCCGCAGGATAGTGTTGTGGTCTTTGTAATGTAGGATGCGTGCTATCAGCGGGCGGGGCGGTGCATCCAGTTGAGGAGGTCTGGAAGGCACCCGATGCGCCCTCTCCACGCTATACAAGGATGTCAGGCCCTCCGTGGCCACATGGTCTCTCAGCCAGTTCTCAACAAACAGTGTGGGTTTGGAACCTTAGCTGCGCTCCAGCATTCCAAGGATGCAAACGTGATGGCAGCGGGACCTCCCTTCCGCATCATCCACCCTGTACTGTATTCCTTTCAATTGACGCTGAAACTGTTCAAATTGAGTGGAGTGCTGGGTCTGCTGGGTAATAAGATCATCCAATGCCAGTTTGTTTGATTTGACCTCATCAGCAAGTGTTTTGTGATCCGCTGGTAGTAATCTGAGTTTAGTAGACATCGCTCCCATGCGCGGCTCCAGCGCCATTCGTGAGTCTCGTATTTCTTTCAATATCAGATCCAGTTTAGCATCGTGGGTATCTACACCAGTAGGGGGTATCACATCACTCTCTGAAGCATTGGAGGGGTCACTGCCAAATGTGTGTTGCATTTCACCGTCCATGGCGGCATTCGCTTGTTTCTTTTGATTGCGTCCCATCGCGCTGCGGCATACGCCCGTCCGTCGTTGCTCCAGGGTGGGCACTTGGGGGGCCTCTGGGGCATTACACCACACAGCTTAAGCTCGCAGGTCAGCACAGGTCTCTGGTGTACACAAACCACCTCCGGAGGCACCAGTCCCATATGTCAGAGATCTTCAGACCCCTTCACTCAGTGGCTGCACATTCCTCATGGGCACCATCACAGCCGCTACTCGTCATGTCACTCACTGATGTTGGAACAGTCCCGGTAGAAATAGACCCGACTGCACCCTCAATCCAAGCCAGGGCCCCTCCCTGAAGCCTGGGTAGTCAGCAGGCGGATATCCGCATCATCACTAGCACACGTAAATCCGGGAGCTGGGTCACAAGTGTTCATCCGCGGGTTCTGTATCAGCGTGATGATCAGCACATTAAAGACATTGCGCATTTATTGAGGTGCAGGCAGCGTGCACACAATACCACAATGGATGTCATGTAAATTGTAGCCCATAGCATGCCGCAGGGAGCGGCGGTGTCCAGCATAAGATCTGTGGCGCCCCCACGGAGGCTCTTGAGCCACTCCTCACTGCCGACAATCACCCCTGGAATCGGTAACACTCGGCACAATCAGGGAGGGGATGCATCAGCGGTCTTCGCACCCCGCTACTCCAGGGTCTTCTGCTAGAGCGTGCACTCACGCTCGGCTCCTCTTACCCCAGGCCTCGGTCGCGCTGTTCTCAGGCTCGGTCATCCGCGTCCGCCATTTTGTGCTCGGCGGTCATTAGTGTGACGCAGCAGTCCGCGGCAATGCTCATTTCAGCCGCCTCTCAAAGCGTCGCTGATCAGGGGCAACATCCCCGGTGCCCACGCCAATGTTGCCCCGGAGCTCCGTTAATAGAGCAGGGATTGCGATCTTCATGCAGGCCGCCGCTCAGCGCACTCGTCTCCGCCCCTCACCTCGGCACGGTCGTCTGAAATCAACTCAAAATAAGGCCAATCTGTCCAAAATCAGGCACCCGGTTAAAACCGCTGGATCCAGGGAAGGGCCCCAGTTTCAGGATGGGTGTCCCAGCCTCGTGGGTCCAGCGGAACACAGGATAGCTAGCGAAGTGTCAGGGCTGGGGACGGAGCTCTTTCAGCTCACGTCCGCCATGCTCAGCAGTTGGCCACGCCCCCTGGCTGTCACTGCCTTTAGCGTTTCTTTGCACCTGGTCGTCTCTGCCTTTAGCGCTTTCTCTTACCTGGTTGTTGCTACTTTTAACACTTCTGCGTACCTGGTTGTCTCTGCTTTTTGCATTTGTGCTTCATATGGATGATGGCTCTGCGTTACACTGAGTTGTAGTATCTCTTCTTTCTGCCTTACCAGCAGACTTCTGGCGGGCTCTCTTGTGTGCTTTTCTGGAGGGCCTTTACCTTCTTCAAGGGCCTTATACGAACCAGAGTAGCGCTTTGACTCCACATACACCAAACTAAGACTGCTTCGTGGGTGCATGTAGCATGCCCAAGCAGTTTGCTGGACCTTGGCAAACTCTCAGGGAGAGCGGTCTTGTTTCGTTGGAGCACATATCCCCTACTTGTCGCCAGTTGTCACATTCACCCAGCTCTGGAGCAAACAAATTATCATGACACCCACAGACCTCTGTAGCACACATCTTTATTCTTTGGCATACAATCATTAACTGAATGCAATACGTCTTAGACGTTATTAACCACACCCAGACACACTCAAATTTCCTGCCAACTGATTACGTAACTTTGTAAGGAGGCTGTCTATGACCACAAGGGTCCTGCTGCGTATGATCACACAACACTACAATAGGGAGCCATTTGACAGTCAGTTTTTAATTGACCAGGCAGGACACTCCTGACCTAATGCCCTGTGTAGGGGGTATGGAGAGATTCCACATGCGATGACAGAGAGTGAGGTGGCGTCCGTGAAAATGGAAGCGGCTTAAAGCAACAGCAGGAAGTCATTAATAAGGGCCTAGTGATCAGGTGAGAGTTTGGAGAAGTTGAAGCCTGCATAAGTTGCACGGAGTGCCGAGTTAGCGGAACACTGACAAACTGGACGTTGCGGCGGAGGGAAGTATGAGAGCCGCCAACATTTACCTGGCATTCGGGGATGGACAGCACACACCCGCACAGAGCCCAGACAGGCAGTGTCTCAACATTTTTTAAAAATGCACTAAAGGACTTGGGTTTAATTGATATATGGAGAGAGTTCCAACTCACAGAAAAAGATTACATCTTTTCCTCATATATCCATTGCACCTATTTGAGATTTGATTACATTTTCATGAGCCGGACATTAAAATGCGATATACACACCACTGACAATAAATCTATCATTATCTCGGACCATGTTCTTTTGAATGGCGAGAACGCACCCCCAAACATGCGTGCTGGTTTTTTCCACAGCCGCTACTATGTGACAGACTAGCATGGGATGACCTCCGCAAAACCATAAAGGAATTCTTTCAACTAATTCACACCTAAGACACTAAACCAGCCAATAATAGGGATGCTTTTAAACAGTCCTGAGGGGGCCTTGTATTGCAGCAACAATTGAACTAAGCAGGCAAAGAGCCCTGGAAAGGTGCTCCTTAGAAGCTGAGCTCCAGGCCCTTGAGAAGGGGAAACGGCCACTACAACGAAGCCGTTTCCACGAAATCCTTAACCACGCATGCGTGGTTACCACGAAAGCCTTTACCACACATACATTTACTACGAGGTTTGTAGTAAAGGCATATGTGGTAAAGGTAAAAAGTAAAAAAGGGGGACTTGGGGGGGTCTCCCCCCCCCCAAAAAAAATCTCACCTGAAGTCACGTCGGGTTATGTATTTAATCAACGTCGTTTAAGAGAAATCGGAAAATAAACTTCCGCTTTCTCTTAACGACGTGTGACGTCACCACGCAACCATTGGAGGTAAAGTTTATCCGTGAATAACGAATTCCGTTGTAACGCATGCGTGGTAAAGGCATGCGTTGCAACGGAATTCGTTGTAACGTCATACATTCCTTGAGAAGGCACACAAGTCTGCGACAAATTTATCCCTCCAACGCAAAGTTATCGCAGCCAAGGGCAAATTGGACCCAATCTATGCAAACTGGGCCGAAATGACGATATTTAGGCTGAAAGAAACATACAGGGCAATAAAATGGCGACGAACCTGTTGAGAAAGCTCAGAGCCAAGAGGGGCAAAGAATATATTTGTGAAATACAGAATCAAATAAGCTCATTAAAAAATGAAGAACACCGCAAAGTGGAAGCTTTTGGGGTATTTTATCAATCCCTATATAAGGCAGACCATACAGACCCACATTTTCAGTCAAGTTATTTAGATAAAATAGATTTGCCTAAGGTAATGCATGACCAAAATGATAGGCTGGCAGAGCCAATCAGTGAGGAGGAGGTCCGATTAGCAATAGGCACCTTAAAACATTTTAAATCTCCAGGTTCAGATGGGCTGATTGCACGCTTTTACAAAGCATTTAGTGCTGAACTGATTCCTCACATGACAGAAATATTCAATCACATTGCATAGAAGGGACGGTCACGCCCTCAATGAGCGAAGCACTTACAATAGAACTCCCCAAAGTCAGGAAGGATCGGGTGTTGTGTGGTTCCTATCGACCTATAGCTCATCTTAACCTCGAAGCCAAAATGTATTTGAAAATATTGGCGTCACACATGCAAGACTTAACGCCCAAACTCATTCATCCTGACCAATCAGGGTTTATAAAGGGGCATCAAAAACACTATAATGTCAGACGTGTTCTACATCTCGTCAAAACAATGACTAGAAGACGAATACCTGCACTTTTGCTTGGTTTAAATGCGGTAAAAGCGTTTGACCGAGTTGATTGGGCATTTTTTTTTTGCTACACTCAAACCATTTGGTTTTGGCATTTATCACCATGATCCAAGCAAGCTATGCCGCGCCAACCTCAAGAGTCCTCAAGAATGACGCTAGCGTGAAACCATTCCGATTGGAGCGGGGGACGAGACAGTGGTGCCCGCTCTCGCCTCTTCTCTTTGTTTTAAGTATTGAACCCCTAGCTACAGCAAACAGAGCCAGCCAAGAGATTAGAGGGATAACATTTGTTGGGAAAGAACACAAAATCTCTTTATTTGTAGACAATATCTTGCTCCCCCTCACAGACCCCGAGGGCTCGCTGACAACCCTCCAAGGAGAATTAAGCCTCTTTGAACAAGTGGCAGGCTTTTGTATCAACCTCTCCAAATCCTCTCTTTTAAACATGACTCTCCCGGAGGGCAAGATGGAGACACTCACTAGTTCCTCACCCTTCCAATGGCCAAGGAAAAATCGCACATACCTAGGTATTAGTCTGACTCTAAGAATCTCACAATTATTCCAGGGCAATCATCCAACCTTACTACAAGCACTAACTTCGGATTTAAAGAGATGGGCCCCACTTTATCCTTCTTGACTGGGGGGGAAACATGCAATAAAAATGGTAGTACTGCCCTAATTTCTTCACCTGTTCCAAAGTTTAGCAATTGAACTAGAAATAGGATATCTGGATAAACTTAAAACTATTCTCAATAAGTTCATATGGCAAAATATACGGGTGCGTCTGCCCTTTAAGCTACTTTGGAGACTCAGGACGGAGGGTGGGCTGGTGCTCCCAGACTTTAACTTGTAATACAAGGCAGAGCAGCTATGAATCATTATAGAGTGGTGACCAAGGGAATCAGATAAGCATTGGCTACACATGGATAGGGCAATAGCAGGTAGAATCATATGGGATCTACTGTGGAAACTCAAAATAGACCGCCCAGCCAATGTATATATCAGTACTCCAACTAGAACTGTTTTGGTGGTCTGGGATGAAGTGCTCAAGAAATCGCCATGGACAACATTCCCCTCTCCCTTCATCCCGACTCATTATAACCCAGCGTTCCCACCAGGTTTACTTCCTGTCCACTTTGATACATGGAGGGAAGGGGTTGCCTGGCTCTATCACTTCTATTCCATAATACTGACATACTCACGTTTAAACATTGCCAACGAGATTTCAACTTAACAAAAGAGGAATTTTTCCACTACCAATAACTACGACACTGGGTCCCTGGGCACTTCAGCCAGAGACAAGGGAAGCTAGTATGAGGGACCCTGCCCCACTTGAAGCCTTTGTGAAAGTGGGGTATCTTTTTGATACTCGCTGCTACTTTGCACCTCACAAGGCCAACCACAGCAACATGTGGCATTCTAGGAACGAACCCTGGGTTATGATATTTCAGATTCGAATTGGTAATCACTATGAAGAGATATACATAAACACAACCACTCCTTTATTCTCAGAGAGGCACATTACAAAATATTATACGATTGGTACAGTATATCACACAAAACAAAAAAAATGCTATTCAGCCACGTTAAATGTGGAAAGAGGGTTTCTGAAGATATAATGCACTTTTTTCCTGATTTGTCCTTACAATAGAGAGATTAGAAGGTGGTACAATTGGTTGGTTCTGTTGAAGGTGCTAATTGTCAACAGTTGGGGGGGGGGCTTTTTAATTATGCAAACAGGAATGTATGGAGATTATATACACAGTAAGCAATTGTGTCATAGACGACATCAGCAAACTCTTTAAAAAATGGATGATGTCTTGGTTTGTTTTATTGATGATATTAACTTGAATATATGTAGTCTGACTGTATATTGTATTACATATGGTATTTTATTTGTTCAGACTATATATGATCGCTATGTTTTAACCGAGCATTCAAAGTTAAACCTTTGCACTACCACACCAATTCTTTTGCCACAGAAGATTTGTCAGAAACGTACAAAATTCCAAACAATGACATGTGCATCACTTTGAAAACAGCCTAGGTATATGAGTTTGCAGTACTGTGAGGATCATTCTCCAGTAACGACTACAAATGGTGACAAACAAATCAATGAGGTAACTGTGGAAAACACCAATTGCCCTTTCAGAAATGTCGACATCCAGCACACACAAGACAGTAACTGGAGCATCGAGACATAAAGTACGTAGTTTGTCTTTTCCCGTCCCCCAACCTGGCACACAATGAGCCGTAGATGGGCTCTGCCCTTGAATTTAAGCTGGGGACTGCTTGTCACTGTGTTGAAGGACCTATTATGTATGCAGGGGAATGATGGGCAAAGAAGCACACAACCCCTGGTGAGCATCTGGGTTAAAGTGATGAGGTGCCGTTTTAGAATAATTTTAACAGATATAGGTACTTTAGGGCCTAATTATGATGTCGACACCGTTGCGGTCCCGGGACCGACCAAACTCCTGTTGGCGATCCTGACACCACGATTACAATGTGATCGATCATGGGGCATATTATCAAGGCAGGCGATAAGAGATTATCTCCCCTTTAGCGGCTGTTTTCAGCCGCTAAACGGCGATAATTTTATTGCCCTATTAGCAAGCTGTCGCTAACAGCAGTTAGCGACAGCTTGTAGGCGATAGCAAGCGGTTTGGGGCCCGCTTTGCATGTCAGCAATATTTATTGCTAATGACATTTAAGTGGGCGTACCCAACCTGTTAGCGACTGAAAGCAGTCGCTAACATCGCTATCGCCTATTATCAACAAAGGCGTAGCGATGGAAATATTCGCGCTAAGCGCGAATATCTCCAAAACCCAAAACCTAACGCCGGCTCAGACCAGTTCTTAGCCTGTATATCCAATGGGAGGTGGATATTCAGGCTAAGACACTGTTAGCGATAATGCCTGAATATCGCTGGATTACCAGCGATATTCACGCATTTCACCGCTATCGCCTGAAATGTTATCGCTTTAGAGATAAACGTTGCTAATAGCACGTTATCTCTTTGATAAAATCCGGCGATGCGCAGCGATAAAAAAAATGTCGCTAAGATTATTTAGCGATAAATATCGCTTGTTGTTGATAATATGCCCCAAGGTGCGGTCGCATACTCCCATTTGTCTATAGAAGCGTGTGCTGCTGCCATAAACCGGCTGCAGCACAAGCTCGTATAGACAAAGGGAGAATTTGTTCATCTCTGCACGCAATGAGACTCGGAAAGTCTCCTTTCCAACTCTCATCGTAATGAGGGCCTTAGTGTGGCTGGGCACCTCACTAAACTGTGCAGATACATGGTTCATATTTGGTATATTATTTGGCATGAATTAATGTATAAACCTGGGCGAAAAGTTGGTCAGCATTTTCAAAAACGGCAAAAGTTGTCAAAGCGTTTATGAAATAATGCATATTCTCATGGTCCAGGTAAAAGCCATACAAAGTTTGTAAAGTTGTCGATGTTCTCCAACCCGAAGGGTCATTTGATGCTGCTGAAATGTTAAGTGAATGTAATGAATGTTACAAGCTATATATGGCGACTAACTTTTTCAACAGTTACTCATCACATTTCACGGCCACTGGTACAGTGTGAGAGCAAATCAAAGTGGTACCCCGGATCTAGTCTATATCAAGGTGGAGGGTGAATGTGTGATGGTTACTATGTACAGTGGTTAGCAAGAGTTTTGTGGGATTTAATGCAAGCAAGTAAAATGGCTTCTTGAGCTCTGGTTGTGTAGTAAAAACCATGATTGCATGCAGTCGGCCTTTTCAGTCTTCTGGATGCCAGTGGCTCTGCAGTTACAGCACCACTGATTTTTATGCCCCTAAATGGACTATATTCATCTGGGTATGACTTAGGGTGGCAGAACTTACTGCCACATGCATCATTGTTTCTTTTTGTGATTCGTTATTTGCGAGAAATAAGGAATCGCAAATAAGGAATCGCAAAAAGTTATGCATCATTTTTTTGCATTTTTTTGCGATTCGGTAAAAATCGCAATTTTTACAGAATCGCAGAAAAAATGCGAATTCTTAATTGCGAATTCGCATTTTTTGAATTCGCAAATTGCGAGAAAACACACATGATGCATCTCATTTTGATTTCAGCCAGGAAGCTAGGAGAGCAATTACACCCACCTGAAGTCCTGTTTGAACTGCAGGAATGGCTTTTGGCAGTTTGAGCTCTGCTGCAAGAAAAAGGAGGAGGCTTTCTGTGTGTTGTGGTTTCAGATATGGCTTCAGAAAATGTTTCAGAAGAGCAGCATGGCAGAAAAAGGAAAATAAAATTCAGTGACCAGGAGCTTGAGATATTAATTGAAGAGGTCACTGCGAGGCAGGACCAGCTTTTTGGTAAGCAGTTCCTGAAGGTTCCTGAAGGGGTGAAAAGAAAACTTTGGCTTGCAATACAAGCTAAAGTAAATGCAGTGGGTGTTGCGCACAGAGATATCAATAACCTTCAGAAACGCTGGTATGACCTGCGCAGTCGTGCCAAAGAAAGGATTGCTACCCGCATCAAGGCTGCTAAAAAAAACTGGTGGTAGGACTCCCAGGGACAGACCTAATACCCCCCTCGAGGACCTGGTAGAAGGAACCCTTGCTGCTGAAGCGGTGATTGGAGTCATAGATATTGATACTTCTGACCAAGCCGGAACCTCTCAAGGTAAGAAACATGATTTACTTTTACATGTATTGTTGGTGTCTGCTTGACACTCCTAACAGTGTCATAATTCATTTTCAAAATCCCCTGCTTGTGTTGTACATATCACATGGTGGGTGTACTCTCAATGCTTCTTTTAGTGATAGAAGCAATGCATCATGGTACTTGTAGTTCATGGAACTGTAAATTGTCTGACATATGAGAAATGACTACAAAAGTAAATAAAACACCAAAAAATAGTTAGAGTGAGTGACTAGCCTTGAAGCATGTGTTTTTCACATTGAAAGTATTTTATTTAATGTAACATGAAGTGCATTTCTTTAATAGTAATATACTGTTTGCACTCTCTTAAACTTAGATGCAGACCTGAATACTCAATTCATTGAGTTTGCTGAGTCATTTACTCAAGAAATGCTGAATTCAGCAGAAATTAATTCTGAAACATCATCACCCACAGTACAGGCAAGAAATCCAAGACATAGAGTGCGCCAAATTCAAGACTCTGACAGTGATGATCCTACAAATGTCCAAGTTGCTGTCCTAAACTCTGCTCAAACCCCTGCACCTCAACAAAGACAACTTGGCAGGCAACATAGAATCCAGCAATTTTATAGGCGTAGGCCACGTCCTTCACAGGGCAGATCAACATTAGATGATGATACCAGTGCCAGTGTTGTTGAGTTGAAGCTGTTGAAAGTGCAACGTCTACAAGGAAAAGACATAAGGGTGATGAAGGGGAAATTAAATCACACCAGTCTTGATATCAGTGCCATTAGCAATAGTCTTACTCAAATGACAAAGGTCATAGAAAAGGCACATATGGTGTCATCACAACAACTAGAACGCATGGCAGTAGCCATAGAATCAATGTGTGCAGCAATGCAAGCACAGCAATTTGGAAATTCTAGTAGGTCTAATAGGTCAATGTTAAGTATGCAGGCATGTACTAGGACAATGAATCGGATGTGCATCAGCAATGCTCAGCTTATCAAACATACAGTTGGCATGCAGAAGGACATGACACAATGCTGTGGGGAAGTCTCCAGAGGAATGACCTCACTCCAAAGTTTTGCAAATGACATGCAACTTGTAAAAACAACAGGAATGTCAGTGGAAGGGGCAGTTAGTGATGTTGGTTCAAAAATCAGTGGTCAAGGGCATACAAGTCAAGTTGTAGAACGCCGTAGCAGTAGAAAAATAGACAAAGCAAGCTGCATGTCCATGGGCACTGCTAATCTTACATGTAAGGCTTTAGGGGTGCGAGGAAAGAAAAAATGACATGTTTGCAATGGCCTTCATTTCGAATGACATCATAAGAATTAATGCTTTTCACAGAGTTACAGAAGTAAATGCATATCAATTTACTTTGTACAATAGCCATTATGGTGTCAAGAGTGGCATGACTTACATTTGAATGTGAAGTAAATAAACATTACATGTAAGCACACTGCAAGCATTGTAAGTGTCATACCTCTGCTAGAAATAATGTTGTGTGATCTCTGCCCTCCTTCTCCTACCCTCTGCTGCGTCTGGTCCATTATTATTTATTATTTATTATTATTTAGCGATTTATAGAGCGCCTGGTGACCCGGAGGCATCCCCGCGCTGTGAAAGTTATTGGAGACCGGAGGTAATGAGGAGAGGTACTATTTGGGGAATAGGAGAGTTTTCAGTCTTTTACGGAAGAGGGGGTAACAGGATTCCAGACGCAGGCTGCGGGGGAGTGAGTTCCATCCTGAGGACGCTTTGACCGAAAAGCGTCGACCACCGGTGCGTACCTTCCTGAATCTGGGGACACTGGCCAGGCGTTCGTTGTCCGAGCGCAGGAATCTGGGGGCTTTGTAGGGAGTGACCATATCCTTCAGGGCAGCTGGGCCAACACCATTGATGAGTTTATGGGCAGTGCACAGGGCCTTGAATTCTACCCTCTGCCGCACCGGGAGCCAGTGAAGAGCCTTGAGGGCAGGTCTGGCCGATGCTCTGGAGGGGAGGCCCATAATGAGCCGCGCCGCCGCATTTTGGATGCGTTGGAGTTTAGCCAAGGTGGATTCAGGGGCCCCGAGGTAGATGGCATTGCTGTAGTCAAGCCGGGCAAGAATAAGGCCTTGAACCAGTAGTTTCCTTGATAACGGAGGAAGAAGTGGGAGGATCCTGCGGATGGATCGCATGAGCCCGAAGCAGATTCCTGCTGTTTTGGCTGCTTGGGTCTTCATGGTCAACTCGGGTTCTAGCCAGACTCCCAGTGTCTTGATTTCCTTTTTCGGGGTTGGCACCTCACCGAGGACGTCTGGCCAGACCGAGAGGGGGATGGTTGTCCATTTCTTGCCCATAAGCATTATTTCAGTTTTCGCTCCGTTGAGCTTCAGAGAGGACTCGCTCATCCAGTTGTAAATGTCCTGGAGGCAGTTCAACAGGTTATCTGGGTGGTTTTCAAGGTGGGATAGTGAGACGACCAGTTGCGTGTCGTCCGCATAGCTCACTATGTATTCTTGCTTGGTGTTGTTGAGGTTGGTTGTCAATGTTTGGTAATACATCCTCAAAATCCAGTTCAAGCCCTCTCTTAGTGGCTACGTTGTGCAGCATAGCACATTTTGCAACAATCTTACAGCACACATATGGTCGATATTGTAATGCTCCTCCAGTTTTATGTAGTATGCGAAATCTTTATTTCATGACACCAAAAGTCCTCTCTATGACATTGCGGGTTGCTATATGGGCATGGTTGTACTGCTGTTCTTTGCGGGTAGTAGGATTGAGATAGGGTGTGAGTATGAATGATCTCACAGCATATGCACTATCACCTATGGTTTTTGAAATTAGAAAGCACAAAGTATGAGTATGATTGAAGAGTAACATGCCATTTGAAGATCAAAAACAATTTAAAAATACTTACCAAGCAAATATCCATCTCCAAAATCTCCAGCAAGCAGTCGTTTATGGATGGCACTATGTCTAAATATATATGAATCATGGGCACTTCCAGGGTAGCTAGCCACTAAATCAGTGATAATTGTTTTAGAATTGCAAACTGCTTGAATGTTCAGAGAATGGTAACATTTCCTATTGCGGAAAATGTACTCATTTTCTGAAGGTGGGCAAATGGGAATATGTGTGCCATCTTTGCAGCCTATGACATGTGGAAAATGTGCCATGTTGTAGAAGTCTAACTTAGTTTGCAGCAATTCCTGCTGTGTACTTGCCTAATCCTTTGCAACATTGAATTTAGAAAATTGTTAAAAAATATAGAAAGGGAACTTTGCGACACCCCACCAGCAATGGCTATGACACCCTGGAAAGACCCAGAGGCAAGAAGGTGTAGGGAACACAGTACCTGTACATGAGTAGGAATGGCTTGGGTCCTACGTGTTTGTCTTGGCAAGATTGGGTCTAACTCTGCTATCAAGTCTAAAAAAGAGTCACCATTGAGCCTATATGTATCATAAATTTCTGCCTCTGTCTGCCCTAACAAAGTAATGCACACTCTGAATATTCTTTCATTGATCATCCTTCGCCTCCTTGCAGCTGCCCTCAACCTCCACCTACGTGCCACTACAATGACTGCAGCCATTGTGAAAGAATGTGAAATACCACCAGGTCAGAGGGCTTCTAAAAATAAGAATTCCAAATTGCGATTTCTAATGAAATCGCAAATTGCGAATTTTCATGCATGCAATATTTTCAGAAGAATTTGCGATTCCTTATTGATTGCGATTTTTTAAAGAAATCGCATACACTTTTGCGATTCCTAAAAATGCGAATGTGACTTTCAGATTGATGCATCCCAGAAGATGAAATTGCATTCGCAATCGGCCGAATTTAGCGATTCGCACCGTTTGCGAATGCAATTTCAAATGATGCATGTGCCCGATTGAGCCTGTCATATAGAAATCTGCATTTCTTGTACTTCACATTGTGAGTGAACGCAATCTAAAGCTATACAGGAGCACAAAGCGAGCTGTATTGTAGGAAGAGCATGAGCGGGAGCTTTTTGCTGAGATAGGGGTGCACCATGGTGAAAACTGAGACTGTGCCCCTAATGCGTAATTCTGGCCCACATGTTTACCTAATTTTAAGTCATAATACACTTAAAAGGTCTCATTACAAATGGCCTATTATATTGCAATCCATACAGTAATACCTGTTCATACAGGATTTTCAATTCTAAGTGGTGCAATGTTAATTACACTGTAAAATATGATTTGTGGTACATTTTGCACCTTCTACTACATTTTGCCAGATCAAACCTGGTGGAATTTATGAGGCAAAAAAAGGCTTGGTGTTTACCAGGACATTCCGATGTTGGTGCTGCAACCACCAAAATGTTTGTGTTATTCCCCAGAAAGTCAAAATCGGTAACAATTACCAATAGATTCAGAGCACCTCAGTGTCGGATATTTTAGGTGCAATAATTACGTCATTCACAAGAGACCACTCATTCTCATGCCATTGGTATTACTCAAGTGGGTGTAGATTCTTGTGTACTCTTCCCATGAATGCAAAGCAGTAATAGGACACTGTCGCAGTTTCTTGGGTTGTGGCTCTGAGTAAAGTGAGGTAAAATATTTGCACCTGCACCATATTGCAGATGGTAGAGCATCAGTAATAAGACCCTAACGGCACACATTATGTTTCCAGGATTTGCTGCGGGCCTAGACTTCACCATCAATGGTAGGGGTTCCTGGCTCCCAGTTCCATTGATGCATCTGTAGAGACCCAGACCATTAGTGTAGGAACAGGCTTCCTGTCAGTGTCTCTGTCATACTGCATCCCTGGCCCTGACGGCTGTTTGGGAAAGGCGCCTTGAAAGCAGTGGTGTAGCAAAGGCACCATGCAGACCCCCCAGGATTTCGCAATTTGCTAAAAAATTTCGAAATTGGTATTTTTGTCAAAATACTGAAATTTTTACTAAAGTGGCTGCAAAATATATATTTTTAAAACTATCTTATTCACCCTCTCTTTAACGGCACTGCGCTGCAGATGAGCTCATAAAGAGAGGAGGACCAACAGGCCAGCAGGCTGCAGAGGTGTTAAATTCCTCTCTTGCCTCCCTTTGAAATGCACAAAGGCCGCTCTTGTTTTATTAGCCTGCAGCCCCCTCACACATTCCTGTGCCCACTACGAACTGAGCAGGCCCTTGAAAGGCACTGCTGCCCCAACCCCTCCACTGCATTACTCTCCCTCGATCTACTTTTCTCTCCTATTAGCTCCTAACCTCCCCATGTCTTCTCATTTTTTATATATATATTCCCTAAACCTTCACTGCACCCTTTCAAATGAGTTGGTAGTAAGAAACAGTCACTAACTGGGGTGGAATGGGCCCCAGTGCCAGTACACCTGCTGCACTTTTAATCGCTGGACAGGAAACAAGCACTATAGGACCGGTTTCGGAGTATCACCCCTTATCAGCCAGGCTAGCTTGACTCCAGTGGCATGGTGAGCACAGGACCCACGTCTGGGCATACTCGTCCCACTCAGGGTGATAAATGCAAAAAGAAAAATTGATGGACAGAATGCAGAACAATGTCAAACATTCACCCCCAGTACGAAGAACTGGGCCTAAATTGTTCATTTATTTGCTCACCACGCCATTCCATTTTGACCCTAACTACATGCAAATCAGTGTTAACCCTGCTCCCCATGGGAACAGTCCAGCCTGAACTGCAGGGCCAGATCCTCCCTGGACCAGAAACAAGCATTCTAGGAACGGTTTTGGGGTATTACCCTTCATCAGCCAGACTGACTTGACTCCAGTGGCATGGAGAGCACAGGACCCACGTCTGTGCACACCTGTACCACTCAGGGTGACAAATGCAAAAAGAACAATTGATAGACGGAATGCAGACAAATGTCAAACATTCACCCCCAGTACAGACATCTGGGCCTAAATCCATTTTTTTGTTGCTCACTATGCTTTTCCAGTTTGGTCTTAACTACATGCAAATCAGTCTTGACCTGCTCCACATGGGAACAGTCCGCCCGATCTGGCAGTCCAGGTCCTCCCTGGACCAGAAACAAGCATCTTAGGACCAGTTTTGGGGTTTCATCCCATATCAGCCAGGATAGCTTGACTCCAGTGGCATGGTGAACATGGGATCCACGTTTGGGCATGCCCATCCCACTCAGGGTGACACATACGTGGCGAGCAAAAAACGATGGATTAAACCTAGATATTTGTTCTTTTTGCTTTTGTCAGCCTAAGTTTTAAATGATATGTGTAAACGTTGGATGGGTCTATCTGTCTAGTACTAAACCCTACAGACTGACCATGGGACTCATCAAAGCACCTGGAAGGAATATTTTCACATGATGGGTTTCAGCAAAGAGACATTAGCTTTTACATATCATGTCAGAAAAGGGATCGATTTCCTGAGTGTTAAGCAAGTGATTCCCATTATGGGCCAAGTACAAGTAGCCACCTCTCCACCATGTAGCGCTCCCTCTCCTACAAACACAAATTAAAGCGTATCCAAACCTATTTTTTTTCATTTGCTGTCTGGTACTTTTAGTCTTGTGTTACAATTATAAATACGGAAATACAAGTTCCAGAATGAGAAAAAAATCGGGCCGATGGCACTGCTCTTGTGTAACATGAAGTTACTTGAGTTCTCCAATCTCTTTCCTGGGCAGGTCAAAGCCTGTTGAAATTAAAAAGCACAAACTATGAAACGATGGACATTTTGGTATTCTTACATGTTTACTTCGTTAGAGGTGTGTGGGTCCCAATGTGGCAGTCTAGTACTTCTATGGTGGTTGGCTAGTATGCTATTTATCTTCATTGGATGGTCTAACATTTAGTCCCTCTTCCATGTCTCTGGCCTTCCCGGTTTTGGTTCTGAAAATCTGATTACCCTATTGTTGGAGAAATTGTGTTTTTTTGTCAATCAGGGGCCCAGTCTCAAAGCGATATGTGCAGTTTTGCTAATGCTGCTCACGGTCTACTTTTCATAGCATGAACCTGGCACAAGGTTACAAGGGCGCTCGCTATACAAAAGAACCACATTCTTTTCATTTTTTAGGTTCATATTGATTAAGTCTTTTGCCCAGAATCGCAGAAAGGTTAGGCGTGGGTGGGGTTTGAACCTCGCGCCCCTTTCTTTACTTTAAGGTCGGCCGTTTCTAGCCTCGAGGGATCTCACAGCTGCTTTGCAGGGAACCGGAATGTTCGGCTAGGGTTCTTTAAATCTACCCTTCTCTTTTATTTAATAAGGTGTTCAGAACAAAATATGTAAGCGGTAAATGTTCAACCTTTCATCACTTCCCGCAAACTATGGGCGAGTGAGAATATTTCTGTTTCTTTGGGTGTGTATGTACTTTCCAGTACAGAGCGGCTTTGCTCATTCATTCATTTGCTGCTCGCTGAAGTAAAACGCCTGAAGACGTATTCTCTCGCTCTTGACTTCAGAGCGCTGCCGTGACAGAGTGTTATCTCTTTCCGTCTCACTCTGGTGCATGTCTGGCACCCAATAACCAACTGAGGACAATGAATGCCCCACTGGCACCTCTGCTTCTCCTAGGCCTGTTCGTGGTGACATTTTCAAATTCCGGTGAGTGGTCGTATTTTTTATATTTAATTCATATTAATTTAATAATTTACTGTTTTTGTGGTAATTTATAAATTAGTCAGACACCACGCACCCTGTGGCAGACTGCCACAAGCGCCAGTGTTGATTGGGTGCCGGTGCCGAGAACTGAAAACCACAGCTCAAATTAAGCTCTGCAGATGCCTCATGACTGTTTGACGGACTGGAGACAAGAGACTTTGTGGGCATACTCCATATGCTGGACTACTCCGTGTACAATTCCCTACCACTACAGGGTCAGAAAAACATTAGACATGTTTTTTCATGGGTATTTAGTTAATCAAGGCTTCATCAAATGCTCAGTTCAATTCAATTAAAAAAGATACGTTTATTTTGACCATTGGTCATTAAACAGCATTACATTAAAACACAACCTATGATTAAAATTGTAAAAGAGCCATTATTAAAATACAAAGGGATTCTTACAAATTCATTATCTCCTTACAAGAGATAGCTTAATTATCCTAAAATTGCACGTAGTTTTGTTAAAACAAATACATACTCAATTTATGGACACAATCTAAAACACCTATATAATCTAGACATTTAAATTTTCTATTTAAACCACTTAAAATTACCATATTTACAAATTCTCTTTGTCAATACACTGACAACTCCTCCATTCCCTATTCCATAAGTAACCTTTTAACTACCTGGATATACTTCGCCACTGCTATTGCTATATCGAGGAACTGAATGTCCATGAGGAGCTCGATTGCTTGCATTCGTGACCCAATCCCATACTTTTAAAATACTGGACGTAAGAACAATTTTCGTTTGTCTAACACTTTTTGGCAATCCAACAGAATGTGAAGGCAATTACATTTCATACCCATACCACATTTACACCTGCCCTCATGGTCCATCAGTATTCCTCTTATTTTTGTCATTGGCTCGAGCGAGGTTAATCCCTACTCTCATTCTTAAAATTTCCATTCTGAGCCATTGATTTGGTAGAGTATCTAGGTAAGGGTACCATTTTTCATTCCTCAAACTATTTATTTTGTGTCTCAAATACTCCATATCAGTTAGTCTGGACTTTTCCTTTGCTAGGGATTTGAGGAGTACACTTCTTGTTTCTTCAATATGCAAGGACTGGGGGGAAATTTTCACCTTCAAACTTTCATAGATGGAGTACAGTTTCTTTCTTATTACTTTCGCCCACTTTAGTTCGCTTAACTATATGCTCAGTCTTCACAGCCCTGCCTGGTCAAAGGCTAAAGATAAGCATGCCTCAATCACAGTTGGCTTTCAGGACTCTGTTCCCTGAAGGCTTCCAGTTACCATTATCCAATGTTGAACATATGCACCCACACACCAGATCGCTCAGAGGCGCCCATTGTGTGGTCACTAACACTTTACAAAAAACACAAACAATAATAATAATAATTTGTAGATGAATAGGAAGAACGTGCTCTAATCATTCTTGCACTCATTTCGCACATCACATTACCAGTTAAAGTTGCACCCTTGTTAGCATGGCAATTTCATGATCACACGTGTATTTCAGATCACATAGGACCCATCAAACCACAGTAAAACAAACAATACTTTTCCATCGCTCATAATCACAGCAGTTAAAACATTGTTAAAAGCAGACAATATGGGGCGTGGCCAAGATGGCGACCTGAGCAGTCGCAACCGGCGGAGGCTCCTCGTCCTAAACCCCCAAGGCGATAATTTCACGGCACTTCCCCACCTTTACCGGCGAATTTGTGCCACGGGAGGTGTTCCGACATCGAGCCTGACCCGATCACGCTGGTCGAGGGTAGAGAGTCGGTCCAGCAGGCGCTGGACGTCACAGCCAGCAGCCGGAGGAGACAGACACAGGGGGCCGCCCCATGTGGCGGTGAGGCGGAGACCCCGTACTGCGTGCCGAAGAGCGGACCCAGGCAGACCTCCGGAGCTCGACGGGGACCGGGGCCGACGGGCCGCGACGACCAACGCAGCGGTCAGCGGGCGGACGGCGGCGCCAGCCAGCGAGCAGCAGCGCCAGAGGCCAGGACGGAGACAGCCGGTGCAGCCCAGCGCCACACCAGGAAGAGAGGTGAGGCGTGGGCAGCCGGAACAGGTGTGGGAGGCAACTCGGGGGGCGGACATCGGGCCCCCGGAGCAGACGAGACCAGACCGCCTATTGTGGCGCTCGGCGGGGCCTAGAGGTGGAGGGCCTGAAGGCGGAGTAAGTGCGGGCGGCAAGAGGCGGCAGAGGCCCCAGTGGCGGGAGACTTCAACTGCCGAGCGGGAGGGGGAAACCCAGCGGCAATACCAGCGGCAGGCCCACGTACTCAGCAATATTAAGCTGGAGACACACACATAGCCCCGAGTGGGGGGTGAAGTGGCGGTACGGCTCTCCTGGGGGGAGAAGTGGACAGTGAGGCGCGCAAGAGCCCTAGGCCGCACAACGAGCAGGGGTCAGGATCTTAGGCCCTCCCAGCATTGCCGGACTGCAGGCCTACTGGGGAAACAAGGCGATAAGGCCAGGTGTACTGAGAGTAGAGAGGCCAACCTCGGGGGTCACACATCGGGTCCCCGGCGGCTGAGCTATAACGACATGGGCCAGAGAGGGGCCGGACAAGGCACATGCAGGGACACAGTGGGGCGCGCTAGAAGCTAGCAGACTAGCGACGCCGCGTGCGAGTGTAGTGGCACAGACGGCCAGGAGAGCCCTCCCCGGAGCCCTGAGACGACACGGAACATATCATTGGGGCCAAGGCCACCGCAGAGTCCAAGCAAGGACAAGACGGAGAGGTGGTAGCCGGACCCCGAGGGACCTAACCGGCTGGGACATAGCGCTCAGACACGAAACCCGGCGGCAGAGCGCACGATAGGAGAAAGGCTGTCCAGAGCCACATTTCTGGTGAACGGCCGTCGCCTGCGTGGATACTACTGCCCCAACGCAAACCAACGGAAGGTCAACGCGGGCGGCGGAGCTGCTCTACAACAGCGGGGCGCCGACCATGGCCTCCACGAACCGCAAGGGAGGGCTCACTATCCATGAGATGCTCTCCAAAGGATCGCAAAAAGGGGAGAAAAGCCCCGACAAGCCAGCGCCACAGGCTCAACCACTAAATAAGGACAGAGACGAAGGGGAGGCTCCAGCGACAAAATCATTCATGGAAAGCATGTTCGCATCTCTGAGGGAGGACATTCAAACCTTGAGACAGGATATGGCGGGAGGCTATAAAGAATTACGGCGAGACATAGATGACATTGGGGAACGGGTGGCGGCAGTCGAGAGCTCGGAACAGTCCAGGAGCGGGGAGGTGGAACTCCTACAACAGGAAATCATCAGGCTCCATGAACAGCAAATGGACCTTCAGGCACACACAGAGGACCTGGAGGACCGCTCCAGGCGCAAAAACATACGAGTCCGCAATGTGCCACCCAAAGCGGAAGGGGGAGACATCACGGCGTACCTGCAAGATCTGTTCCGCGAGATCCTGGGAGAAGGCGAGGATTTTGACATTTGTATAGACAGAGCCCACAGGGTGGGCCTAGCGCGCCGCTCCCCTGCCCCTCCGCCGGACATTCTGGCTTTCCTGCCAGACTATCCCCTCAAGGAGCGTATCTTGAAGGCGGCTCGTCAACAGAAGCCCACCACCTTCAGAGACCACACGCCGGAGCTTTTCCAGGACCTGTCTGCGATAACCTTGCAGAAGAGGCGGGCGTTCAAGGGGGCGACTACCTTCCTAAGAGACAATGAAGTCCCATACTCCTGGGCCCACCCTTTTAGACTGATCTTCAAGTGGAAGGGGTCCCTCCACCAACTCAGATCACTTAAGGACACGTGCAAAGTTCTGGGCATCCCACAGGAGGAGGACGCCAAGGAGGACGAATCGGGCCGACGATCCCCTAACCCGAGCTCCTCGCAACGGATGAGCGACGAATGGCAACAAGTGAGACGCGGTCGCTCACACAGGAAAGGGTTCAGGCCGGATCCCGAGACTGTGGCGCAGGAACACGAAGCAGCTATCAAAGAGGTTTCTAAGGACACCAACGCCGGACTATGAGCATACAAGAGAGGAAGTGCACCATAGCCTCTCAGTAGCACTGCCGGGGGGGGTGGGACAGGGGGCCTCAGGCTCGCCATGGACACGCTTTCCCACTACCAGACACTGAACCACAGGCCTGGACTACTACCGGAGAGGCCTAGGACACTGTTCACCAGTTGGGGTTTCACAGTTGGGGTTGGGGCACGGGGGGTGGGGTGGGTGGTTGGGAGACCGGGGTCTCGGTGTTCGATTTGTTCAGGCGATACACAGGAAGACTTGGGGCGGCGCTAGGTCAAGACATCAGCAGGTAGCACTCCTACTGCCCGATGGTTGAGGGGCTCGTCCAAATCCTCACCCTTAATGTAAAGGGGCTCAATAACCCAGTTAAGAGGAGGGCACTCATCTCTTTTTTGGAAAATTCCGGGGTGGACATATGTCTTTTACAAGAGACTCATTTGCTGGCCAAAGACTGGCACCGTATGAAATCCAGGGCCTTTCCCCACCAATACTATTCCTCTACGAATGAAAAAAAAGCAGGGGTGGCAATTCTAGTGGCGAAGCATTTTAAGGGGCGCATGGGGGACAAAGTGGCCGAAATCAAGGGCAGACTACTAGTCCACACAGTGCAGATTGGCGCTATGGCATTCACAGTGGGTTCACTCTACGCACCTAACTCCAGGCAAGAGGCCTTTCTTAAGGGGGCACTCTCAGAGGCACTGCTCGGGGACACCAGACACATATTGATAGGGGGAGACTTGAACTTGGTCATGGACAATGAGGTAGATAGATCTGGGCGGCGTTTTGGTGACACAGGGGCCCTCTCCACACCTGGGAAACAATGGCTTGCTGATAGAGGGTTGGTGGGTGTATGGCGCGTGACACATCGCGTGGCTTGAGGGTACACGTTTTATTCGCATGTGCACCACACGTATGCCAGAATAGACCACTTCATCGGATCCACAGTCCTGACTCCCATGATAGAGGACGTGGGAGTCACTCCAGCAGCACTGTCAGATCACAACGCAGTAGTCCTCCGACTGAAGGTCCCGCAAGTGCGCCCCCACAGGGGCAGGTGGCGCCTCAGAGAAACCATACTCACCCGCAAAGAGGTCAAGGAGCAATTGTCCCAGTGTATCACCGAGTACTTGAGCAGAAACGACACGCGGGAGGTGACCCAGGCAACAGTCTGGGGAGCGCTCAAAGCGGTTCTGCGGGGGGAGATAATGGTGATTACGGCGGCGGAAAACAAAGAACGCAAAGAAAGACGAAAGGAACTGGCGGAACAGGTGCTGGAATTGGAAAGGGTTCACTGCCGGACGGGGGCCCCGAGAATATGGCGGAAACTGAAGGCAGCCAGAGCACAGCTCGCCAGCCTGGATTTGGACCGGGCGGAGTACGCGGCACTCCGACTCCGTCACAAATATTATGTGGGGGGAGACAAAACTGGCCACCTGTTGGCCAGCAAACTGAAAGCCAAAACGGTCCGCTCACAGATTCCCCTTATACACGGGGAGGGCGGGGAGGAGGTTAAGGAGGACGTTCATATAGCGGAGGCCTTTAGGGCCTTGTATGCCAAACTCTACACAGCAGACCCAGGCGTGAATCACGGAAACTGGAGACCGCAGACGTCACGGCCATAAATGAGGCTAATGCTCAAGCACTGGAAGCTCCGATACGCCTAGAAGAGGTAATATCGGCGATCGCGAGACTGAAGCCACTGAAGGCACCCGGGCCAGACGGCTTCTCCGCCGGTCTCTACAAAACGTTCTGCCCAATACTAGCACCGGTTTTGGCGAAATTATTTAACTCTTTTCGAGGTCCGGGTTCGATCCCGAGGGAAATGCTGGAGGCCGACATTATTGTTTTGCCGAAACCAGGTAAAGACCCTACTAAGTGTGCGGCATATAGGCCGATTTCACTCCTTAACATAGACCTGAAGTTGTTCACCGGGATCTTGGCGGCACGACTTGGCCCCTGCTTGCCGGGGGTAATAGAACCGGATCAAGCGGGCTTCGTACCCACCAGGCAGGGTGCGGACAACACTAAACGCCGGATGCACATCATAGATAAGGCGCACTTCAACGCCTCTGACGCGGCTTTATTGTCAGTTGACGCTGAAAAAGCGTTCGACAGGATAGATTGGCAATACATGAATAACACCCTGGCAAGATTTGGCCTAGGAGATAGGTTCCGAGCCTGGGTGGCCAGCTGCTATGAGTCTCCCCGAGCAACGGTCAAAGTCAACGGGACTAGTTCCAAATCATTCGAAATTCAGCGGGGCACGCGGCAGGGCTGCCCGCTATCCCCTCTATTGTTCGCCCTCTATATCGAGCCGTTTGCCCAGCACGTTCGGAATAATAGACAGATCTCGGGCGTCAAGTTCGGTGGGGAGGAGCAGACCGTTAGTCTCTATGCAGATGACATCCTGGTGGCAGTGGACAACCCCAGGGTGTCTATTCCGGCATTCCTGACGGAGATGGAATGGTTTGGGGCAGTCTCTGGCTTTAAGATGAATGTGGGAAAATTCCGTCATTCTCCCCCTGGGCATTAACGCCCGCCGGTCCCACAGAGGCACACTCCACATAGGGGGATTGGCCGTGCACACTACACTGCCTTACCTGGGAATTGAGCTAACTACCTCCACGGCCCAGACGGTTGAACTGAACTACTCCACACTCCTGACACGCATACAGGGAGACATATCGAGATGGCGGCAGCAACCGCTCTCATGGCTGGGCCGCGTTGCCGCCGTCAAGATGACTCTGCTGCCGAAGGTGCTCTACGTATTTCAGACCATCCCGGTCACCCCCCCCTTGGGCATGCTTAAAAAACTACAGGATACCATACTACGGTTCATCTGGACGAACAAACGCCCTAGACTTCGATGCGATCTGGTCACTAGAACGACAGAGGAGGGGGGGCTAGGGGTACCTGACCTAAAGCGCTATTTTCAAGCAGCGCAGATGAGATACCTCCTGGAGTGGTCCCGGCTAATCTCAGAAAAGCGTTGGCTTTTTCAGGACAGAGCGATGGCGGGTACACCGCTGTGGAGGGTCCCCTTCCTGTCACGAGCGGACAGACCAGCCTATCTTAAGAAGTCACCCATCACTAAAACACTTCTCCAGGTATGGGACGCCACAGCGGCCCCTAAGGGTCTAACATCCTTTCCGTCACCAATGACACCCCTTCTAGATAACCCAGCATTTCCCCCTGGGACGGTCCCCGGCTCCTTTCCCCAGTGGCGACATATAGAACACTGTTCCGCAGGACACTTATTCAATTTGAAAGGCTTTATGACGTTAGAGACAATGAAAGAGCAGTATGGCCTGGACAGGCCACACCGCTTCCAATACTTTCAGCTGAGGCACTGGCTCACGCATAAGGACGTAGAACCTCTGGTAGGCCGGACCCTCACCCCGTTTGAGAAATGGCTCCTCACTAAATCAGACGACACAAAAGCCATCTCAGAACTGTACAAACTGCTATCCCCCGCCCCGCCTATAACGAGATCAGCGGGTCAGAAGAGGTGGGAGAAGGAATTAGGACGGACACTATCTGACAGAGAGTGGCGGGACATATATTATCGGGCACACCACACTGCTAGAAACACGGCCAGCAAAGAGTCGGCGGTGAAAGTGGCCTATTATTGGCACCTGACACCAGAACGACTACACCAAGGTAACCCACGGCGAGACCCAACATGTTGGAGGGGGTGCGGACAAAAGGGGACCATGATACACATTCTATGGGAGTGTGCCGATGTGCAGGAATTCTGGGAGGGAGTACTCAGGGACGTAGATACACATTTTGAGACGGAACTTCCTCGCTTCCCGGCATACACAATCCTCGGCCTTCCCAACAAACTCATGTTCCCACTCAAATCCGTCAGGGGAAGACAGATGGGACTGGCACTGGGAGCTGCGACACAACACATCCTTTCTTTATGGGGCACGTCGAGGAAACCCACACATACGGGGTGGCTGCACCGTCTATGGTACATAATGGGGATGGAAAGGATCCAAGCATCGCTTACACAAACATCTGACACATTTAAGGAAATATGGCATCCACTACTCACCCTGCTCACCCAAGAATTTACGGAGCTCACATGCCCTAAATACCTAAGGGTTCTCAGATTATCAGACGAATTCCATAACAGGAGGAGGGAGGAGACACATTAGGCCTAGCCGGGGCCCTCGCAGACTCTGGCTATTTTGAACACACCGGGGGAGGTGGGTGGGGGGTGGTTGGGACTGGGTGGGGAGGATTAGTTGGGGTTAGGGTGGGCCTGCGGAAGGTTAAAGATAAGGTGGTTCTAGCTCGCAATGATTATTCGGGTTTCCCGTACGCACACCTACATGGACGCATGGCGGCCGGGCCCAGACTCTGGGTATCCGCGCAGCTACAAGAGGGGATGTACGGTGATGTCTTATTTGAATTGCATATTGTACTGTACTGCTTGGTTGAACCCAATAAAAACAAATTTGATCTAAAAAAAAGAAGACAATATAAAACTCTAAAATTCAGTTTTGAAAAGGAAGACCATCCTCATAGAACATGTGATTCTAAAATGTAAATGGAAAACTTAGCAATCTAGCATTAAATCCAGTTCACAGAAGAGAGTCACTATACCATCCTATCGGAAAAAAAAGTGTGAGTGCTTAGTGCTGTTTGAATGCTAATTTCCTATAGAGGGTTCCAAGGTTCTCTAATGATCATAACCTTTAAAGTATGGGCCTTCCATCATTGGAGCATGCCCACATCTACAAGCTCTCCTATTGGGCGTTCCTTTCGGAGACGGATGAGTCATGCTGCATAAATATATTTAGACACTACTTCTCTGTTGTCTGTTTTCAAGACTCTAAGGGTCCGATTCGATTATGAGTTTGGTAGTGCAGTGATGGGTCTTCGCGGCAGCACGGCCAAACCTGTGGTGAGGCCACCCACTAGATTACGAGTTTTCTTGTGTCTGGCAGGCTTTTTTTGCGTTCCCACAGCGGTGCCTATAAAAACAGGCAACGCAATGGAAACATTCAAAAACAGTTCCTGCATGGCATGGACTTGAAAGTCCATGCTGTGCAGGAACTGATGTGCATGCACACAGGGGGGCACATGTTTTGCCCCCCTGTGTGCATCCACACAGCATGAGGCACAAGAGGGTCCTGTATAAGTATGAGCGTCAAATCCGCTCCGCTCGCGGATTTTGCGGATTTTCGGTAAGTCCGCAATCCGCGAACTCCCGCGAATTTACCGAAAATCCGCGAATACGTGAGCGGCGGATTCGGGGGGCAAAAGTTCAAGCCTTCAAGCTTGAAGTTGTAACTATTTTAGGATGAGGCCGGCAAGCTGCCAGCGCCATCCTAAAATAGTTACTAAGTCAGCTAAGTTAGCTTCAACAGGAAGCCCTAATAGATAAAATAAAGCAGGTGCTCGAGCACCTGCTTTATTTTATCTATTAGTGCTTCCTGATCGGTCTCTGACCTTTTATACACACAAGAGGCATGAACTCGCATGGAATCCCCGCACGTTTGGTCCCGCTCACACACTCGCGGTGTGCACCGTCTTCCCGCCATTTACCCACTATGATGGACAGTTGAAGCTCAAATTCAGTGACGCATTCATCAGCCCAAAAACAATCGTGAGCGTTGTCGAGGCTGGGCAGGTGTGCTTTCTTCCCAAATCTACCGTCGAAAATCAGCTGTGATGCTGGATAGAGGCCTTTGCATCCTTGACTTTCACGAGCGCAATCCCCTGGCTGTTCCTGTGACCAGGAGATCCTTTCTCTTCATCTGCTGCTCTGATCGGTCTCTGACCTTTTATACACACCAGAGGCATGTGTGTTCGCATGGAAGCCCCGCCCGTTTGGCCCCGCCCACACACTTGCGGTGTGAACGGTCTTCCCGCCATTTACCCACTATGATGGACAGTTGAAGCTCAAATTCAGTGATGCATAAATCAGCCCAAAAACAATCGTGAGCATTGTCGAGGCTGGGCAGGTGTGCTTTCTTCCCAAATCTACCGTCGAAAATCAGCTGTGATGCTGTATAGAGGCCTTTGCATCCTTGACTTTCACGAGCGCAATCCGCAAATCCGCAAATCCGCGGATTTTACGGATCAACAATACGCAAATCCGCAAAATTCGCGGATCGTGGATCCGTGAAATTAGCCCATGCTTAGTCCTGTAGGACCCCTTGGTTTCCTCTCTGCCAGGGTTTACATGGAGGAGAAATTGCCATGTAAACCTTGGCGGAGAGGACACTTATAATATGCTTGGCGGGACTACGGTGGTCCCATCAAGCATATTGCGGCCTCAGGACCGCCGCACCACCTCCAGGGAACAGCTGTTCCCTGGCGGCAGTGGTCCCATGTCGGTCCCACTGCCTGAGTCGTAATCAGGCGGTTGGGAGACTGGCGCGCCTACGCGAGGCTGGCGGTCCTTGGACCGCCAATCTCCTAATCAGGCCATAAGTGCAGTGAAGTACTTCCTAAAGACCAGGTACTTTCATATGGGCTTTTCCCCGGAGGGTGGGAATATGCATTACAGAAAAAAGCAAAGTAATCTCTTTTTCCTGATTACATGAGGGGAATCTTCCATTGTTGGCTTTATCAACGGCCCAGTTTGCTGTGAAGCTGTTAACCAGTGGTATACCATATCTCCACTTAAGAAATAATTTTTTCATATAGCCCCCCAGGATGACATCAAGAAATAACTCATATTGAGGGGCAGGCTTAGATTCCAGAAATGTTTCAGTCAGGCTACTAGGCTTAATACTACACATCTCTTGCTCCCAGAGATAGTCTCTGCAGCTCTCCTTTATCTGTAAGCATGAGACTAGTTTACATTGAATCACATTCTCCCACAGATCTGGTAGACCTATCTCCTGTAACACTGTCCTACTGAAAGTGAGCTATGGTATCTTTTCCCACCCCTTTTGGGTTAGGAGAGACTTTATCAGCTGCCAGTAAATTCCCAGCTCCTCGGAGGACTACAGCCTATGCCAGTAAAATAGGGGTCTGGATTCTTAGGTCATTAGCTTTTGAGATGACAGATAACTGATGCGATTTATCTGACAGAAATATAGTAAGAATAAACATTGATATAATTGGTAATAGTAATGTGATTTTGTACTTTGTATGTTATAGGCTCTTAAATCGCGCAAATGCCCTTTTCAAGCCATGTAAGTACCGTGTGCTGTTATTACCCAGTTTAGTGGTGCTGATTTCTGCTCCCACCCACGAGGCAAAGAAACCACATTAGGCCGCATGAGTGTGTGCTCCACCATCACGAGTAGTAACTAAAGTGGTGTACACGGTTCTAGGCGCTGCATGAACGGGTGGGGGTGCTGCGCATGCACTAAAGCCAGGTGGGATAGGAAGTTCCAGATTGCAGTAGCCGCGATGGCCAGCTTGCCCTTTGAAGCTCAGATGTGCAGTGCCTGGCAGTGGAATCTGCAGTGGGCAACCTGGGTGATTGTGGTATAACATGCGTCCTGTCTTTCGAGTGACGAGCTCTTCCACCAGAAACATCAACAGTGCAGGCACCCCTGAACACAACCAGTGCGCAACCTTTATTATGCTTATGAGCCAGAAGCACCTATTCCCTGGAGGTTGAAGCACAGCAGTGACCAACGTAGCTGGTCCAACTAGTCAGATGGGTCAGTGGAGCGCATGCACAGATACCTACATACTTTAATCCCAGTGAGCGAGTCTGCCCGGTATCCTTGTCCTGTCGATAACATGGGTGCAGTCGTGTAACATAACTACTCCGACTTCAACGTAAATCCACAAGTAGGGATTGCGTATTTGTTTTATTAATCTTCATCAACTCGAATAATTTGAGGCCCTGTCTCTGACGATCTAGTGAGACCCGGAATGCCTTTAATGTTAGAAAGCATGTGTCGGAGAAGATGGCCATTGCTGTTTGCTCCAGTTAGAGTGAAAATTTGAATAAACCGTGCTTAACCAGTAATCGCTGATTGCTTAACATGTGTGACACAGTGATATATTTATCAATTTGCATCATTCGCACAACTTTCCTCCTCCCTTTTCTTGCCACTCCAGCCCTCCCTCCCTTCTTCCTTCTTCATTCATTTTGCTCCCCTTCCCTTTCTCCCCATCCTCTTACTATTGCTTCCTTTCTTCATAATTGCTATATTTGTATCCCCTTTTTCTCAACAATTTGCAGTAAATTTGTGGTGTAAAACCCACCATTTGAATCCATTTTTTTCAAAATGTTCTTGCGGGGGTAGAACCCCCCTGCACCTTCCTTTTGCAGTTCGGGCTCGCTCGCTCATCACATTAGAGTACAACATTTTTTCCCCCACCACTTTCAAAATCCACCAGCTGCCACTGCTAAATCAGCACTAAAAGGGGAGCAGATTTAATTAACGTCTCTCTGAACGACCCCGAGTATGTACAAATATATTCTGTGATAAGATAACTGCCTTTACACCCCATTCATTCTGTCCTCACTCAAACCACTTTTAGTTGGCTATTCCTACTAATAAAAGTTCCATAAGACACAAACGCTAAATAAAATAAATACTGGCGACAAATGGGTAATTGCAATATGTTATTATGGGACTATGGGGACCAGATTCGTAATGCACCAGGGTCAAGCCCCCAGGAGGCATCAGCACAATCCAAGTGTGTATTTGAAGCTTGCACTGCAGCTGCACATACCTCAGGTATTGGTGCAGTGGCACCGGGACCCAGAGTATCTGAAGAGCCCACTGCCCCCCACCCCCCTACGGGTTATAGATGCTTTTAAACAACCAAACAAAGGGATGGAACCACTTTTCTTTGCTTGCATCCTTGTTATGCCAGGGCTCAAACTGCACCTTCTGTGTTTGTGTGTCTTTCTCTGTTGTGCTTGAATGCATTTGTGAGTCTTTGTAAGAATCCTGATATGTGGCGCGCGGCGCAGCACACGCTTTGCCGACTTGGGGTGTAGTAGGGAGTGAAGTGTGATAAATAAAACCTTTTTCCCTTTAGAAAGGAGTAAGGACATAACTAGTGTTTGTGATGTAGCTTGTGCTCCCAGCATTGTCTGTGTGTTTATGTGAGTCGGGTCTGACTCCGTTTGTGTCAGTCACTGGCAAGTCTCAAGTGTTATTTGCTTTTATTTCTGTGTTCTTCTGAGGTAATCCCTGCTGTCCGTGGTCCAGCTGCTCCAGCCCTAAGTGCAGTATGAAACCTGCTCCCATCTGGCTCCTGAGGCCTTGATTGTCACTCTGGCCCTGCACAGCTGCAGGTGCTCTGTTTGTCAGCAACACAGGCCCAAGTGCAGCGATCACTTACAACCCCACTGCACAGACACACCTTCCAAGTGTTCCAGTCGCGAGGAACACCTCAGAATCAAG
Organism: Lissotriton helveticus; assembly: GCF_964261635.1. NCBI lineage: Eukaryota > Metazoa > Chordata > Amphibia > Caudata > Salamandridae > Lissotriton > Lissotriton helveticus. The sequence continues at coordinate 812,528,926 of NC_136070.1, forward strand.
GTTTCAAGGTTTCATGGTTTCTTTATTTCCTGCATAGTTACTTAAAACCATTGTAATATTACAGCATAAAATACTGAATACAAAAATCTATATACATTTTTTTAACAATGTATGTATGATTTCCACCGCTTCCACTTCCTTGTTGTTATTTTAAAAATTATGAGAGGAAATCTTCAAGTTAAAACCAAATGAGACCCATTGTTAGATAAGGCTTTACAGATATAAAATCAAGATTGATTGTAAACATATTATGTGACCTTATAAAACTTAATGCTATAAATACAGACTTGTGTTCCTTTGGACCAGCCATGGAATTCTTTTTACCGGTTACTACGTTTGTGGAGAAGCGTGGCTCAATGGTTAGAGCGGCAGACCCTGATTCAGAGGTCTAGCCCGGGACCAGGGTTCAATTCCCGCCTCGGTGGCTCTTGGACACAATTTCCCCAGTCCTGATAATTCTCGCCTCGGTGCCTAGTCTAATCATGGGTCCCACTCTGTGACTCTGGGCAATAGCTTGCTTAATCTCCACAACAGCCCCAGCAGCGCTAGGATGCCTGGCTTCACCTTGGGGGTGCCCAGGAGTGGACATTTCACAGGAAAGCCAGGAAGGGTAAAACAGCGGTATGAATACAGCGCTACGAGACCTCAGGGTAGAAGGAGCTATATAATTACAAAACACATTTACATTTGATTAGTTCAGAATTTCTCCACTTGTTGCAAGGATTTTCCCTTACCTCCTGGCAGTTTGTCCCTGTATGATCTAGATTGGCACATGTTCCTGTCAGTGGTGTACTGCAGTGCCAATGCCTGGTTCAGTTTTTGTTGCTTTTAACATTTTTTGATCAGCTAGCATAAGGAATTTTACCAATCTGCAGTTTAGTTGTATATTTTCTGGGTTTAAACAGGCTAGCACAGCTTGTCTCCTGGTGCAGATGCCTTTCTGTTTTAAGGGTTTTTTGAGAAACTGTTGCTGAGCTTGTTGCGGTCCCTTGCATAAACAAATCAGGTGTAGTATGTCACCTTGTTTGGCTTTGCATAGCCTGCACGGCTCTTGTGCTAGTGTCCTTAGCCAGGGTGGAAGATGCTGAGCGAACGGAAAGATTCCCATCCTATGCCTCAGAAAATTAATTTTTGTAGACTTCGGGTAACCATGGTTAAAAAATGGTTGTTGAGCCAGTGATTTACAGGAGTTGAGAGTCATCCAGGCATGCGATCTGTTTGAGAAGCTTGCTTTGTCTTTCACCAGAGAGATTTGTTTTAAGGTTTTCCAGACCAGTTTTTTGGAAATTGTGATAGATAATTTGCGCATCCCAGAGTTCTGTGAGTGTGCTAGATTCTAGGGCTAGCTGAAGGTAGCTTCTGGCTTAGAATGCTCCCTATGCTGTATATCCCGCCACACCAGATTGTTTAGCGTGTTTGTGGTGGCATTTCTGGCGTGGTGCAAGCAGATGATATAAGCCCCATACCTAGCTAGATCTTGTCATAGGAGGCCAAACTCCAACCTTATTTGAGCAGGTGATGTGTAGGACGGAAGGCTGAACATGATTCTATAGGCTTTGACCTGCGTATTTTCCAACTCGTTAGCATCCCTTCCCCACATTGCCTCACTGCCATAAGCAATTGAGGGGATTAGTTTAGCCTGGACTACTTTCAAAAGCGGAGTCAGGGTCTGCCCCATCAGTTTATTTGCAAGATTTTTCATCGTTAGGGCAATCAGCAGACATTTCCTTCTCACTTTCTCTTTCTGGCGCTGGAACGACTCTTCCTAATCAAATATAACTCCAAGGTACTTGTACTCCTGACCTGGATCGAGTTTTGTGCCACCAAGGAACCAATTTCTATGGAGGTTCTATTTGTTCTTTATTGTCATTGTCCGTGTCTTGCTCAAGTTTATTTTTAGGGTGTTTACTGTGGCGTAGTTCTGCATTTCCATCAGTAGATGCTGGAGACCAACGTAGGTGTGACTGAGCAGAACTACATCATCTGCGTACTTAAGGTTGGACAATGTTTTCCCTCCTACCTCGGTGAATGTGAGTTACAGGCCTCTAGAGCCTTTGGAAGGTCAGCCATATATAAATTAAACAGGGTTGGTGCAAGCACACATCCCTGTTTCAGTCCCTTTCTTGTTGGACCTTTCGAGGAGATGTGGGTACCGCCACCTAGTTTCACCTGTACCCAAGTGTCTGCGTGCAAACGTTTCAACATGTTTAGAGTAGGCTGTGGTAAACCCATTGAGCCAATTTCCCTCAGAGTCTCTCCCTCTCTACGTTATCGAAAGCAGCGCTAAAGTCAATATAACATAAGTATAAAGGTAGTTTTGATGCATTAGCTGCATCGATTATTAGTGAGATTTTGAGGATGTTTGTAAATGTACTGCCCATTTTGCGGAAACCGGTCTGGTTCAGCTGTATTATCGAGTTTGTATCTGCCCAGTTTGTCAGCTCCTCTAGTATAGTGCCTGCAAAGTATTTTGCTTGATTGTCTATTAGAGCTACTAGGCGGTAATTGTTGGGCTCCGACTTGTCACCTTTTTTATGAATTGGCACTATTGTTGAGCCTTTCCATGAATCCAGTATTCTGTTTAGCTGCCTGACTTCCAGAAATAGAAGTTGTTGGATTTCAGCCCAGTCTTCAGTCAGCTTTGAACTGGGCAGGTGGACTTCCGTTCGGTCCCGGAACCCCTTCCTTCCTCCCCTTGGCAATCTGATTTTTAATTAAGAGAGGCATAGAGCAAGTATCTGTGCCTGATGGGCTATTTTCTTTGTTTGTCTGCTCCTGCTCCCTCATCTCCGTTTTACTTAATCCAACTTGTTCTCCAAATTTCCTGCTATTGGCCGTTTGAGTTCCAGCACTGTCTGTTTGGTTATTAAAGTGTGTAAAGAGGTATTTTACCCTATTTGCTTCCGCAATATTTGACCCAATACCCTTATGGCGTGGGTGGATAATCTCATTCACCATCCTCCAGAAGCGGGCACTGTTGTTGCTGTTTGTGTCATATAGAAATTTTGCCCAAAGTACCATCTTGCGCTCACTGTTGATGTTCCATTTGAGAATTTTTAATTTAGCCCTTTGTTCATTCAAGGATGCTCGTGCAGTGGCGTTCTCTGGGAATCTTCTCAACCTGCGCAGACTTGCATTTATTGATTTTTTTTAGATGTTTCAGCTGTAAACCTTGTTCCTTCAAAATTTTATTGATTTCCCATGCTTTCTTGGAGTTATTTTTTGTAGAAGAGGTTTCTGCATATCGTTCTAGTAGCTTTGCCGTAAACTATTTCCAGTGATCTATTTGATCTTCTTAGCTGAAAACTGGTGAACTGAAGAGTTGGATTGCTGCTTCGGCCTTAGAATTTATATTGTTTGTTGTGCATTTAATCCTTCTTAAGTTGGAGGTAAAGATCGACCCCACAGTTGCCTCCATGCTAATTTGTCTTGCTACAGTTGCTATTATTTGGAGTTCTTGGGGGCGAAGATCGCTGTCGCCCTTAACCCCCATTCTGTACCCAGACATATATGGGAAGAGAGCGAGACTTGCAAAGGTGTAGTCCAGAATAGAACTTGTTGTGGGGGAGTAATAAGAGTCAACTGGTGGAGTGTCATCCGGAAATCTTCAGTTTAAAGCTCGGAGGTTTAAATGTTCTAAATCTGCAAGTAGGCAACTATTACAGTGCTTCTTCTTTCTGTGTGGTGGATGACTTTGTGTGGGAATATTGTGAATTCCATTTTGTATAGCTACCTCCTCTCCTTGTGACAAGCCTATAAGATATTGGTTTAGGTCCCCTGTGAAAATGAAGATCTTGTTTTTCATCGCTGTAGCATACTTTGCTGCCTGTTCAACAAGTGCTGTTGAATCTTTCGGTTTGCGTTTAGGGTGGACATATGAATTGATTAGGCACACCTCCATTTCTTCGTCCTCTAGACGGATTGTAATTGTGACTGCTATTGTTGCATTTGACAGCAAGACGATACAGGTTATTAAAGGTATGCTTGTGGTGGAGACGTAGATTGCCATCCCACCGGAGCAGTGGCCGAATCTGCCCATCCTTATTGCTGGAGTAGCGAAGCAGGTATAGCCTTTAATGTGCTGAGGAGCCAGGAGCCAGGTCTCCTGTAGAAGAATTATATAAAAAGTTGTTACATAATGCAGGAAGTCTGGATCGTCAATTTTAGTTGCCAATCCATTTATATTCCACAAGCATAGTCTGAGAAGAGGCTCCTTCGTTCTGTTGTGGCTTGTCCACAAGCTTCCTGTCGGGCCCGTTCTTTTGGCTCATGTTATTTTTGTGGTTGCTGTTAATGAGCTTTTTGGCCTCGTGTTGGACGCTTCTCCCCTTCTTTCTTGTGGGTGTGCAGATTTATTAGGGAGAAACCTTGTCTCTCCCGAGTTTCCTGGCATTGTGTTAGCTGAGTATTGTGCCCACTATCCAGTGTTGTTGTTGAAAGATTGGTAGTGCAAACTTGTTTTGTTTCTTCTTTATTTTCAATAGTGTCCCTAGATGCAGCTCTTTGTCCGTTGTCTTCTCCTGTTTCCCCTTCTGCCCTAATTGCAGAAGTCTGATTTAGGACCTCCTCTTGGTCCGGGGAATGATTGGAGATGATTGTAGACAGTTGTACTTGTTTTACAGAGCTTACATCAAATGAGTTGTTATCGCAATTGTTGACTGGATCTGAGAAGATGGGAAAGTAATCGGTTGCTTTTGTGTGGGGATTTTGGTTGTGCTCCTTCCTTTTCAATTGACAGCGTTGCTTAGCATTGAGTTTTGGTGATCCTCCATTTCCGGGACTGCCCTTTTCCTCAGTGACCACCTTGGTGTTTCCTCTGTGCAGATTGCTGGTTATTTGGTTATTAGTTTTTCCCAATCGAGCGGTTAAAATTGTCCTGGCACTTTGTTGTTTTCCCTGCTGTAACTCTTTTAATATCCGTTACCAGGCTGCTTAGAATTGAGGGCAGGGTAGATAATTTATCAATGACCTGGTCGCAGTTGCATCTGAAATGGGAGCTAGATTGTGCTCTTGTTATTAGACCATTCAAATTACCCAATTTTACGTCAATGCCGGCAGTAAAAACTGCCAGTGTATTCAGTAGAGTTAAATGGATCTCCATCTTGTCAGATTGAAATTGCAATGTATTAACGGCCAGTTGTATTGTATTTAATAGGGAAGCACCAACGCCTGCATTTTGTTCATGTGTTTGCGCGATATTTTCTGCTCCCTTTTTAGTTTGTTCTGTGGGGAGTGCATTCCCAGAAAGTTCAGTGGTGGTATCCACCCTTCGTTCCGGTTCGTTGTTTTAGTGGAGGGGCTGTAGCTTCTGGACAGGATATTATTTCTGAGACTGGAGGTGATTACGCTGATTTGTTCATCATCTGTTCTCCATAATGCTTCTTTAGTGTCACTCACGGCCTTTTTTTTTTGGTGTCCCAGTCCTTGCCCCTAGCATCTAATTGTGGTAGTGGTGTAGAGGTTTCTTGTAGCTTGTAGTCTGCAGTGGAAATCTCTTGGGGACTAGGCTGTTGTCTTATTTTTATTGGGGAAAATCCTAATCTCCCGGGCGCGCCCGCAAGAAATGTAGTTTCTGGCAATTGCGCCCCTGACAGTTGTAGCATGGTCTGTGGATGCTGAATTGGTTGGTCTAGTGCCATGCTTTCGTTGTTGGATTCTTTAGGCTCTACACTTGGGATAAGAGCTTGGGTCTGCATTGGTAACAGCGGAGATTGCAGATCTTTTAAAGTTGCAGTACATGAAAAAATGGCTGACCCTGGGTCCCTAAAGAAGTTGAATTTCGTATAGATCTTTGGTTGACTAGAGCTTGTACCCCTACTAGATCCCGTCCGTGCTGTAGTCTCACTCAGTTGCTGATCTATTGTTGCTAGTTTTGGATCCGCACCTTTGCTGACTTTTCTTCTTGCCTTTTCTCCCACTTGTCTTGGGTGGCAAAGCCTCTCTAGTTCTTCCGACCTCATTTGGCCTGTATGAAGCAGGTCAGCTGTTCTACAGCCACTTTAGCTTAGCCTCAGGCGTCTGCTGGTTGTCGTTTCCCGTCACCCTAACTGAGCTTGAGTTCAATCGAATGGAGTAATAATGTGATGGGATGTACTGAATAGTTAATCAGTGTCCAGAGCGCAAAGTCCGAAATCCAATGTCGAGGTACCCCCTTTTCGAGCGGTATGCAGCAGAGGGTCTGAGGTCAAGAAGGGGGGTGGGTTAAGGTGGATTGGTTTGTCGGGTAGAGCTAGCTCAGCCCACCCCACCAAGCCCATCCCTTTTCCCACACTCACCGCTTATACTGGGTTTGCTGCCCGGGTCTGCCTGGGTTTGCCTGGTCTGTCGAGTTTGCAGCAGTGTTTCCCCTGCTGTGCTTCAGGCCGTTTTTGGTGGACAAATCAGACCTTCCTGTGCTCCCTCAAGATGCTAAGGTACGACGATATCAACTGCGCCAATGCGCAAGGATGCAAGGATCCGGAAGTGCAGGTGTACCACTGCACCACTAAAATACTCTGGGAGCTCCTTGCTAGATCCCTGCTAGCTCCCTGCCATGAGATAGATCAGGTTGCTTCTCAGGTTTTCCCGGCCTCAAAGAGCCTACAAGCCTGCAAAAGCTGTGACTGCCACGGCCAAGCAGCCTGACAGACTCTCAGCATAGCACAGCCTTCTGCACTCAGCGTGCCCGCATTATGCTTGTGGAGTAGTTTCTGACGGGGTGTAGAGTGTTGTAGTAGTTGCAATTTCCCAATGTTCTCCAATGCCCTCGCGGTTCCTCACAGTTTTCCCTGTTTGCAGTCTCTTGCCGCTAGCATCCTGCTGGAGCCCCCCGTAGCCTTACTCACTGCTCTGCTGCGACCTCTGCAGCCTCTGTGACTCCTGCCGTGGTCCCGCTGTCCTGCTGTTTCGTAGTGCCTGCAGCAGCTCTGTAACAGCTCTGTAATGGCTCCCGACTGTGCCGCTACAAGCTGCAGGCTACAGGCAGGGCAGGGGGGGCACAATCCAGAGCATTTACCCACGTTACCCGCCGGCCTGATGCAAGCGAGCTGGCCTGACGCAGCTCGCGCTACTCAGTGCAGTCTTCCTCGGCAGTTAGCAGTTAGCAATGGCGGTTAGGGGGTCTGCGATCTGCGGTCTAGGGTCTCCAGGTGCTCCTGGTGCTCCACTCCACTTGCTGCTTCACCGCTCACAGCCTCACCGTTGCGTGCACGCCGCTCTCTCCAATCACCAGCAAGAACAGGCCTGGATTCAGAATCAGGTTTGGGGTTCCTAATGTTTATCTCAGTGCATTCTGGGGTCTGTAGTCCCATTTCTATGTTTGATCAGCATGGATTCCATTTTGACTAGCAGATCTGGTTAGTGTCACACGTTAAAATGATTGCCTTGACAATGACCAGTCTGTAATGTGGTACAAAAGGGGGTGGTGATGGACGGAGCATCTGAACCAATCAAACACTCACACCCAGTCAACAGATCTGGGTTTAATCCATCACCGTTCTTTAGCCCACTCTGCCACCCCAGTTCAGACATGGCCATATGCAAATCAGTCTGACCCTGTGCCTCATGGGAACAGTCCAGCCTGAACTGCCAAGCCATGCCTTCCCTGGACCGGAAACAAGCTTCCTAGGACTGGTCTCTGGCATTCCAGCCGTCTTCAGCCCGGCTTGCTTGAATCCAGTGGCAAAGTGAGCAAGGGACTCACGTCTGAGCATACCCTTCCAACTTATGGCAAACAAAGCGGTACAAAAGGGGGTGGTGGTGGATGGAGCATCTGAACCAATCAAACACTCACACCCAGTCAACAGTTCTGGGTTTAATCCATCACTGTTCTTTAGCCCACTCTGCCACCCCAGTTCAGACATGGCCATATGCAAATCAGTCTGACCCTGTGCCTCATGGGAACAGTCCAGCCCGAACTGCCAAGCCATTCCTTCCCTGGACCGGAAACAAGCTTCCTAGGACTGGTTTCTGGCATTCCAGCCGTCATCAGCCAGGCTTGCTTGAATCCAGTGGCAAAGTGAGCAAGGTACTCACGTCTGAGCATACCCTGCCAACTTATGGCGAACAAAGCGGTACAAAAGGGGGTGGTGATGGACGGAGCATCTGAACCAATCAAACACTCACACCCAGTCAACATATCTGGGTTTAATCCATCACTGTTCTTTAGCCCACTCTGCCACTCCAGTTCAGACATGGCCATATGCAAATCGGTCTGACTCTGTGCCTCTTGGGAACATTCCAGCCCGAACTGCCAAGCCATGCCTTCCCTGGACCAGAAACAAGCTTCCTAGGACCGGTTGCTGCCATTCCAGCCGTCTTCAGCCAGGCTTGCTTGAATCCAGTGGCAAAGTGAGCAAGGGACTCACGTCTGAGCATACCCTGCCAACTTATGGTGAACAAAGCGGTACAAAAGGGGGTGGTGATGGACGGAGCATCTGAACCAATCACACACTCAGACCCAGTCAACAGATCTGGGTTTAATCCATCGCTGCTGCTCGAGTTGCTGAGTCTGCGGGCGTAGACTCAGCAACGCGAGTAGCAGCGAGGACATTTTGAATAAGCTACTCCCAGGGATTGATAACCTGGCGTGTTCCCCTCAAGCTCCATGAGGGCCCCGCAATCTAGATGTAGCTTCGCTCCCTGACCTACCTATCAATACACTTTGGGTCTTTTTGAAGCAATTAAATCCGGATTAGCTAGAACTCGGTTGGTTCCCCTTCTGTTTAAATCGACATCAGAATACTTTACAGTCCCCACCTCGGACTGCGATAATCAGATTTTTTCCTACAACCACTAGAAGCAGGATTCAGGCTGCTACATACTCCGAAACCTTCTAATTAGAATCCAGATAATCTAGAACACTGGTGGTTCTTCCCCTATCATAGAGCACTCTTCAGGCTCCTTCCGAGCTGCGCCTATCAGATAGACGTTTGGAAATCACCTTCTACTCATACAACAAATGAAGCAAGATGAAGACCCCTCTCAATTCATTAACCATCTAATCAGCTAAGTACCCCCGGGTCTACTACCCCACCAACTTTCCCTATACCAAAGCAAGACTAATTTTTCCACTACATAAATTATTTCAGGAAAGTCACACAGTCCTAATGATGATCTAAAGTTACATTAGATCGAAACGTCGTCGACCTTCTGTTGAAAATCCTTCCACTTGTACATACTGTCCTAGATTTCGATGTTTGTTATGTGTGATATGTTATATACTGTCACTCTCACTCAGTCACATTACGCACCATTGTCACTTTTGTGAGCACCTGTTATTATCTAAAAGATACGTGTTATGATTAAATGTTTTTCTATTGCCCTATGAAGCTAGCTCCCAGAATTGATTTATTCTTCTTTCTAAATAATACCTAACCTTGGGTTACTGGACCTTCTCAGGCCACCCTGAACCACTGTATGTATTATTAATATTTAATCCCGGGTTCACTTTACGGGGTACCCTTGTTTTCCCATAACTACCTCTTCTGCTTTCCAGCAAAAGCAGCCCTTAGTTATTTCTGCGGATCGCTTCCATGGTGGAGGTGCGATAGGACAGGAAGAATTGCCAGTCAAACCGGAGATATTTCTCTTTTAGTCTTCTGCTGAAGCTAGCACACAGATAATTTTGCGGGCCGGGCTTTGTGTAACTCTGCAGCACCCACCAGCCATGAGACCTTCCCCTGAGCGCTTCTTTGTCTTCCAATGCTGAGAGCCTTTTTACTGTCTTATTTACCAAAGATTTAAAGGCGTCCTGCATTCCTGTAGTTGCCCAGAGCTCCTTCAGGCCTAGGTGGTTTATAGATGCGGTCAGGTAATCTCTTGGGGTGCAGGCTTTGCTTGAGTTTTTCTGTTTTCATAGATGGAAATTTAGTGAGCAATTATCGGCACTTCTGATCCTAAACCAGCATTTCACATAGGGGCGTTTCAAGCTATTTTTGGGACTGTAGATCGAGCTCCAGCCTGATTTTTGCAGGAGAGACATACTTTGGTAGACTGAAGATTATTCTTGCTGATCTCATCACAGTTTGTTCCAAAGTATCCTCATCTTTTCCCCAGAGGCACTCGCTCCTGTAAGTGATGGCTGGGATTAACTTTGCTTGTAGAACTTGTAGTACAAGATAGAAGCTTGGCCCAGCAGTTTTAAGTTACAGAGATTTTTGGGCTACTAATATGGAGTTTCCTCTCCTTTTATGGCTTCTTTTTGTGGTTTGAAAATACCTTTCTCGTCAAGTATCACCCCTAAGTACTTATGTTCCGTCACGACTTCCATGGGTGCACCTGCCAAATTTAAGTGAAACCCAGTTGTGTTCTTTTTCAGTTTAAGCTATTGGTATTGTGAATGACGATGCCATTTATTTATCTGCTTTGATAATTAACACATAACTAAAAGGCATTGTCATTTACAATGCCAATAGCTCAAACTCTTGGAAATGAGAGACCTATTTCATTTCAAAGAAGCGGCTGCTATTGTCCCAGGCTGCTTGGAATGTGAAAGTGTGTATGGCGCGCTGAATGATGCAGGAAAGCATGTCATGCCTGCAGTAGGAGAAACACATCAAAGAAAATAGTGCTTACTGATTAAATAAGACATACAGTGCAACAAGAGAAGTAAAAGAGCCATTCCTCATGGGAGGTTACAAATGAAGACAAGGTTGTACTAAGGAGGGACTTTCAAGCCTATCAACAAATCAGAAGCCAGCATTTATGAAGGAAAATTACACAGGCCAATGACAAATATGGGCGGGGAGTGGGTGTGGCTTAAAGTCCATACTAGAATACAGCATGACTCGGAGAGCAGCGCAGGAGATACCCAGGCTCGACCTAAAAAGGAAAGGGCTTTCTCAGCGTTTAACTTGGACAAAACCTGTTGATCATCCTTTCTGGATCTGTGGTTGAAAAGACCATTCCTGATCACACAGGATGCCCAAGTTCTTAATTTTAGCTAGAGTGTTAGGAAATTAGCTGAACTAATGAAGCCACAAGTTAGTAATAGAGCACCCAGGATCCTCTACTTTTCCAAGATCTCAATTTCATCACCATTTAGGTTTAGGAAATTTCTAAACATTGACCATTGGATACCCAGTAAACACTCCTGCTCCTGTCCTACACAAGTGGAGGTATGTTGATCAGATTTCAGTAGGAATCAGCTATCACTGGCATACAATAATGTGCTAAATCCAATAGACGATAAGTCGACAGAGAGGCTGGATATACAATTTGAACAAAGTGGGCGAGTGAGAGGAGCTTTGTGTGGCTCTTCAGTGAGGCGTCATGATTGCATAAAGAAAAGTGGGAAGAGACACAGATTTAGACCTGTTAGATAAGAAGAAACTGGAACAAGCAAAGCCATCCCATGGATCTCAGAAATAATCTATCAAGGTGTTTAAAATAGGTGTTATGTAAACATTACAAAAATATAATGCAAGCATTTTCGTGAACTAAAGAGACATATTTTCACAATGGTTTCAATTCACTCTCCTGTCCAGTTGGATGGTTTAGCAGCCTAGATTTAGGTGTAGGATGACAGGATGTTCCGGATGTTAACTCACTGAATCTGGTCTCTGTGAACAACATATCTTAAATGAGGTCTTTAAGGTATATGCCGATTTTAACAATTGTTAGTGCAGATCTTGTATCAATGAGATGGCTGCTGGTGTCTCAGGTGGGAGTGAACGCCGGCTCTCTAAATCTTCAAGATGGCTGAAGGAGCAGGCTAGGAATATGAAGTGACTTAGATGCCTTTTTATTTAATGGGGGTAGTTTGGTAGACACATGGACGTGGAGTGACTTGGCTGAATCTGCAATTGGGACACTAACTTTGTAGCCCCTGATGGTCTTCATGGGAGACAGCGAATACTGAATGAGATGCGTGGTTGAGCTGGTCCCAAACTTATCTTGCCAGTATGGGTTTTGTAGCAGCCCTGTTCTCTGAGTGTGAGCCCCACAGGTCTTAAGTTGGTAAGGGGAGAGGTTTTACAGAGTGAGATGAACCATGTAAGATGTGATGATAGGGTACATCAGTGTATCAGTGACAAGAGGGGCATCAGAGTTGCAGAGACAGCGTAACTGAATGAAAGTTTATGCTGATTTGGAAGCATCTACATAAAATGCTTTCTGTTTGGATTTTGTGTTGGTTCCAGAGTCAGCAGACTAATGTGAAAGCTGCTTAACTCTAGTTCATGAACAGTCCTCTCTGTCCTGTCTCAGGACACTGGTTAATTTACATTTCATCTTGATTCAGTGGAAGAGGTAAAATATTTTACCTTGTTGCCATTGTACTCCACAATTGAGGTCTTGCTTGCTGAGACTGCATTGGATGCTGGGAGTAAACTGAAATATATCACAGATGGCATGGGTAGCTGATATACATTGTGGAATTCATCATACAGCTGAAGATTCAGGACATTTTTTATTAAGCCTCTTAAAAACCATCGAAATCTGAGAAGTTTTTAGCTACCAAGGAAAATAAGTTGCTGACCCATAACTAAACTAGAGAGTTGGCTAATTTTCTAATGTATCCCTAGAAAATAAACGGGGGTGACATAGCCAGAGTATTCTGCTGATTTTGTGAAATTGTATTTAAATTGGAGAAGTGTGGAGAAGTGTGGCTCAATGGTTAGAGCGGCAGACCCTGATGCAGAGGTCTGGCCCGGGACCAGGGTTCAATTCCCGCCTCGGCGGGTCTCGGGCTCAATTTCCTCGGATTTGATAATTCTCGCCTCGGTGCCTATTCTAACCATGGGTCCCACGCTGCAACTCTGGGCAATAGCTTACTTAATCTCCACAACAGCGCTGGGATGCCTGGCTTCACCTTGGGGGTGCCCAGGAGTGGGCATTTCACAGGGAAAAGCCAGGAAGGGTTCCACAGCAGTATGTGTATAGCGCCAAGACACTCATGAGTATAAGTGCGCTTTACAAGTACGAATCATTTCATTTCATTAGCTATAGTAATGATACATGCCTGGGCTGTTGATCTTTAGGTATAGGGACAAGGAACACTGGCTTGTAATACTGAAGCACACATCTGCTTTTCTAGTTGTATCAGCACACACTGCTGTTTTCAAAAATACAGTAACCCACTTCTGTTGCACTTCTGGCAACTTCTGAAGAGCAGCCTTTGCTTGACTTGTAAAAAGGAAACGGGCTCCCATCTACATACATTCTGATGTGTGGGATCTAAACTTCGATTAAAAAAACTAGAAAAGAGGTGGATCTCCAGCTGGTGTTCATGCCTACACTTGAATTAATCTTTGTAGATCTTCTAGAATATGCATAAGCTGATAGCAATAAGGTGATACAAAGAGTGAAGGAATCAGCTCAGAAACGTGCAGTGGAAAGTTGGAAACAAGATTTATGCTGCTCAGGCACTTTGAGAAATCTCTTTTAATCACCAGCAACTCAAATGAATACGAAACAACGTAGATTGAATTTGAACTAATTTATGTTTGACTTGTTCTTTATGTTTTGCCCAGCTGACTGGTCAACCCTCACACCTACAATCCTTCCACCTCGCCTTTCCACATGTAGTTTATCTGTGTAACCTTTGTCTCGTTGAATGAAGAGTTAGTAAAAATACTTAACTACTTTTATTGATATTAAGGGAACTACTTTTCTTTCTATAGGAAGGATCATAGTATGTTATTTATTTTTACAATAATGAGTCGAGTGTTTGTTGACATCAACTGGAACGGTCTCGCAATTAGTAGTAGCTGTGCTTGCTTTTTAAAAATGCAGCATGTTGTTTTTAAATAATATGGGCCCCATTTATGAAAAGTGACGCATCGCTGCGTGAAAACAGCGATGCGTCACTTTTGATTGCACCCTCCTTGCGACACCAATGATGCGTCATATTTACAGTATGATGCATCATTGCGCAAGAAGGTACAGATGCGTCAGTATTTCTGACGTATCTCTATGGTGCAAAAGTGACTCATTGCTGGAGTGTGTCACAAAAGTGACGCAACTCTAGCAATGCATCCTTTCACATGGGGCAAGCCCCATGTGAAAGGGCCTGCGTCAGTCTTACGCCTGCTGTGAGGCAGGCGTAAGATATTGACGCATTTGCATCCTAGAAGTGGAGCAGTGAAATCTTATAGATTTCACTGCGTCCCTTCTACGACCCTTTCTTGCGTCAATACGCCCCCCTTGCATACATTATACCTGGCGCAGGTATAATGTGGCGCAGGAGTTTACAAAGTGACACGTCTACCTAGATGCGTCACTTTGTAAATATGGAGCAACAAGGCGCATTTTTTACGCCACTGGTGCGTCACAAAAAGTGACGCACCGGCGGTGTAAAAGTGACGCACAGCCTCATAAATGAGGCCCTTTGTTTTTAATGTATGCTTTGTGAGTTGCGTTCACTCGTGGATTATTTTTTTTTACCAGTACTTGCTCTCGCAGCCACCCACTGTAATATTCGGATTCTGGGCACGCAGAATGGTGTATATTTTCAAGAGAAATTGGCATATCACATATCATTTCTAATCACATAGTGGAAGATTTGGGTGGTTAGCAAGTGCAATGCTTTAATTTCCGATTGACCTGAACTGGTGTAAAAAGGATTTAGGGCCATATGTATCATACTACCGTTTTGCGAATTCCAAATAGCGAATTTTAAGGAATCGCTATTTGGAATTCGCAAAACGGTATGTATGTACAAAATCGCTATTAAATAGCGATTCTTTACCATTCCTAATTTGCGTTTAGCAAATTGCTAATCGCAAATTACCCATTCATTTCTATGGGCCAGGAGGCCCATAGGAATGTAGGTGCAATTTGCGATTAGCAATTAGCTAATCGCAAATTAGGAATTTCTTCAAGGGTGCAGGGGTGTCTCAAGAACACCCTGCTGCACCCCTGAAAAAGACATTTGGGGGCATATGACGCACATACATGCCCTAAGGGCATGTATGGGCGTCATATGGCACCTTTTGTTTTTTGGAAAAAAGCTTTTTGAAAAGAATTCGCAAATTACCACCAACTAGAAGTTGGTGGTAATTTGCGAATCCTTAATAGCATTTTTTGAATATTTTTTGTTTCATACATTGCATTTAAGGAATCGCAACATTTGCGATTCCTTAAGTGCAATCGCAAAATAAGGAATTGCAAATTTTGCTATTCCTTATTTTGCATCAAACATGTTTGATACATACCATTTGTCAAATTAGCATTCGCAAAGGCCGAAATTCGCAGAATTTCGGCCTTTGCGAATGCTAATTAGCTTGATACATATGGCCCCAAGTCGTTAGAAAAGAATGCATTAAAAAAAAAAATGGAAATTCGACCCCTAAAAAGTGGTAGAGTTTCCATGTATACATTATCTCCTTTTGTATCAGCTTATTTTTTTGCAGTTTTATGTAGCGCAAACTCGACCTGCAGGTATATTAGAGCGCTTTACAGGAGCACCAGTTGCATTACAGACCGGCATATAATTTTTTTTAGGCCCGTGGAGTGTAAGTGATTTGCCTAGGATCACAGGCTGCTTGAGCCCACACGAGACTCAACATCCGCAGACATATAAAAACAAGCATTGGCATAGCCAATAGGTCTCGCCTTTGGGACCTTATAAGTACTGCAAAACTAAATACTTATAAGGTTCCAAAGGAGAGACCTATTGGCTATGTCAATGCTTGTTACTGGGATCATTTTATCTTTTCCAGATTCAGCAGAAAGACCCATATTTTGCCACACTTTTCTAGTACACCCAGGTTCTTCTGTAGGCCGAGCGGAAAACAGAAAAAAATGAATTATTTTATTATGTTTCCACTAGAATAAAACTGCTGCAATAGTAACGAGGTGGAGAGTGCTCTGTGGCACAGGGTAATGTACAGAGTTCCTGCGCTCAACAGATGTGTCTCTACTGCAGTGAATGACGGTGCAGCTGACATCACTGAAAGCAGGCGTAAGATATGTATAAGGTCAGGGAGAAGAGGGGAAAAACAACAAGACAAGAAAAGAAGCTCCCTCTAGACCTATATTTCTTTTGTTTGATTCAGCACAAATTCAAAAAGTGGGCTAACTGTCAATTTTTAACAGAAACATAGTACAGAAAACATCAGTATTTTCATCTATTTAAATATATTTTTATTTTATTTCTTTTATCAAAATTATTTTCATCATTGTTTTTAAATATTTTACACATAAAAATACTCTCATCAGCCTATACACATATTTATTTTCAAAGACTCATATAGTCTTACATCAATATTGAGTCAAAAAAGAACAATAAATAACCCCAGGTAGAGAAACAACAAACACCCTATCAGCAACATCTCATTCCTACATCACTTACACTCCCTTCACACCACACTCATCATTTCATACGTCCGAAAAGTACAAGACAATAGATGGTATAGTAGTCTTAGCAACCAAGTAGAACTACTGCATATAGCAGGATCTGAAAAGCATTGGTCAACGCGTTTCGGTGGTTTGTAGTGTAATATAGTGCCACCTTCCTCAGCACCTGCCAGATATCAGATCAAAGTCGCTCAACCCGGGGGGGAAACTAAAAGGGTATAAGTACAGTGAGAGTACAGCCCACAAAAGGTTTTTATTATTTCACCAAGTTATGTTGATTGGACCACAACATTATATATTGAGTATAACTATATTTTGATTTCATTCACTTTGACCACATGTTGAAATACTACAATCTGTGCCAGTCATACATTGCCAATCACCATCACCACAAGACACTGTGCTCATCTAGCCCCTACTTACTAAGGGCAAAAAATTAGTAAAGACAATATCCCATTAACTCTGTCCCAACCACCAATTTGTCATATTCAAAGATAAAAGCAAGAAGAAGGTACTAACAACCATAGATACCACATCAACATTTACCAATTAACACCACCTATCCAAAGATCAAGTACTATAGACTAGAACAGACATTTCTGTTTGGAGACTTACTACTGATTCTTCTCCACTGACACTTGATTGATATGCTCTGCTGTGTCAAAAGTTTTTTTTTTTATAAAACGTCCTGCATTCTGTCAAGAATAAACAGGAAATAGTTCAGGAAAAGACCTATCTCTAAATATCCTGTTTCACTACTTGACTGACTCCAGCGAAAACGTACTTCTTACCTCAACTACATCCAATTTGATGTGTGAAAACTATAGTGACAAGGGATAGGTTCCAATCCTGAAAAGAGGCAGTCCTATACAAGGAAAATAAAAACTGTATCACTGTCACTACAATGAAGTCCATTTACCAACATGTCAGAGCACATTAGTGCTCTTTGTATGCTACCTATTTTATTTACAGCAATAGTACCTTTTGTTGCGAACTTGGGATACACGCTCACTTCTCTTATTCATACATGTCTCCCATCATTATTAGGCAGCGTATGCTTTCCGGATTTCCTCGGTATGTTTTTCAAAACTGTAAGAGACATTTATTATCAATGCGCTGCATTTTGGCCAGCTAACCTCCAATGCTAGACTTAGCGGTAAAATAGACCCTTGTCCCTACCTTCTTTATGATAGTTGCATATCCGGCTATGTTCACCTTAGTAAGAGTCGAACGCCGTGTGTCCGATGGAGTAACCCGCTACAGTGAGCGCAGCGTTTTTTAAACACAACGCTAGGACGCCAAAAAAAGTGCGCAGACTAATCACGTTCACATGATTGCACAATAGACACTTTAGAAGGAATCGTGTTACAAGTGTCGTGCTGCCATCTTTGAAGGGCAAAGTATTTCAATAAAAATGATTCTAAAAGAAACATAATAAAAGGACTCACATCACCAGTATGGAACCGCCATCTTCAAAAGGTAAAGCATAACAACATAGTAAACGCAACAGACACCCAGACACCAAACCACACATAGCCCACTCCCGTTCAAATAATCGGATAGTGAACACTATAGGTGAGCTTACTCATCAGCGTCAGTATACCCATCTTTAGATAGCAATGTGTTTCAAATAGATGGCATGATGACACAGATTTATATATGTCATGTCTGAATCAACACCCCTATCTTTAAAAGGGTAATTTATTTCAAATAAACAGCATGATGACATGGTTTTATATTTTTCATCAGTTTGCCACTCAGAAATGACCACTCCTCTATCACCACAACTGCAAGTAAGGCCTGCCTGACCAGAATAGTATGTTTGGCAATCATGTGTTTTGAGTCAATTTTTAAAATGGTAACAGAACTTAACGGCAATGTTTAATTCAGTCTAGATATATATATAACCATTGGCAATTAAATAAAATACTTGTAAAACATTCTGAGGGGGCCTGATGATTTTTGTTTGCGCTGGGGGTATGCAGCAGCATAAAAAATTGAAGACCACTACCTAGACTCCTTGCTGTTGGCAAAAGTCTTTGTTATGTTGGAATCCCAGGGTAGAGAAAAGGCTGCCCCCTCCAATATACTAATGGCTGCCACCACCAGGTAGTCACCACTGAATGAATTGTGGAAGGTTCACTCCCTTGAGCTCACTTCTGTATTGCACTTTTGGTGTGGCCCACCTCCCTGTCCTCTCCGTATTCAATACTACAAGCTAAACAGAGAACACTACAACAGCTTCTTAACTCACTGTGCTACCTACCTAACCAAAGACAGACAGACAAGCTACCTAACTAACCAAAGACAGACAGACAAAAGAGACAGCATGAGGAAACAGAAGAGGCAATACATGTGTATCATTTGTACATCCCAAAATAATTTCCTCAAATTGTGTTTTGAGGAATTACTAATAGTTGCTTTTGTTTACCTACCTAAATGGTACTCATTTTATTCACCTTCTGAGGATCACAGTCTAAACAGACTATTTGAATGTTTAATCTGTTGGTCTCAAATCTGTATACCCATCACACCTATCCATTCAGCCACCGTAGCTAAACACCCTATTTTTATTTTTAAAACGTGCATTTGAATAATATATTTCGCATGTAGAGCTGTATCGTTACCTTATGAATACTTCGGTTCGATAAAAATATCACTTTGTGTATTAAATATGTATCCAATCAAGCCGTTAGATTTCTTTGACATCTGAGTTTGACCAACATTTGATTTACAGTAGAGTCCAAATCTTTCATAGGCTGACAGTGATAGTCCCCAATGACCCTATAACAGGCCTACGTGCAGACACAGCCTTACCACACCCTACAAATGTATATACTATGCAAAAGCCACAATGTCTGCCTTGGCTAACACTTGCCTCTGTTTCAGTCCGAGAACGTGGTTGACTTCATAGAAACCGATGAAGCTGGCTTCCCAAAAACCTTCCCCACATATGTTCTCTGGGAGGAAACAGCAGAGCCAAAAACCCTGTGACCCGCTGGCCAGATGCGCGCTATCCCTGCACACACGTGAGCCGCGCCCCTGGGGCAGAGGTGAAGGGGGAAGGGAGGAGCGAGAAGGGAGGGGAGAGGAAGAGAGAAGCCATGGGCGAAGGCAGTGGAAAAGGAGAACTGGATGGAGCAGTGAGGAAGGCAGAGAGGGGGTAGGGCTCGGATGAGAGAGGATGAGGTGGGGAGAAAGAGAGAAAATTAAAGTGGGAGAGACCACAGAGAACACAGCAGGGCAAAGGAGAGAAAGAAGATGGTGAAGAGAATGAAAGGGAGGAGAAGGTGAGGAAAGAAGGGGCAGGTAACAGAAGAAGACGGCGAGGGAAAGGAGAAGAAAAGGGGATAGAGAGACCACGCAATAGGAAAAAGGAAAAGAGAAAAGGAAGAAAGTTAGAAAATGGGAAGACAATGTGGCTGAAAATAAAAAGGAGAATGGTGAGACTATGAAAGGCTACAGAGAAAAAATAATGCCTGAAAAATGTACTATAACAAGAGGACTTGGTGAGGAAGGTTGGCGACCAAATCATAAAGAGATGCAAGGAAAGTAAAACAAAGAAGGCTCTAGATGGATGAAAGAGAGAGCAACGGATAGGAAAGACGAAAAAGAGCAGGAGATGGGGAGGAAAACAGAAGTAAAGAGATGATAAAACAAGCACAAGCGCCCGCGCCTCGCGTGGCAGCAGGGGGAGGGGAGAGAGGAGGGGGCCTGCGCGCTTCCCTTGCGGAGCGAACAGCAACGTGCAATAATTGATAGCATATGGCGCAAGCTGCTCGCTCCCACAAGGGAATCGCCAACGTGCACGCCTTGCCATTGAAAGCAATGCAACGCGTGGACGTTTTTGCGTGAAAAAGGGCACCGATGGCTAAAGGTCTTTTTCCTATGCAGCGCATGCGCACTGCATAGACGAGACCTCAAAATCAATTCATTCTTACTTTAATATGAAGAACTTGCGCAGGGGGACTTCGCTGGCACAGATATGTATAGTCATGGAGAGCCTCTGCTGGAGAAGATTTCTCTCAGACTAGGTCCCGCCTTAGGACGTGTCCGGAGGATTTGGAGTTTGTTATCCTGCTACGGTGGAGCTTCGGTAATCAGAGTACTGAAGGAAGTGCTGTGTCAGAGCAGATGAGCAGAAGCCAGTCTTGGTGGCTAAGAAACAGGCTGTTCAACATCCAGTCTGTGGCTGGCACTTAAGTACACATGTAAAGGAATCCGCATACGATGTTGCCCATTAAGTATCTCCCTTAATTAACAAGCCCAAAAGCTTCATTACTTGAATGCTGGAAATAGGGAATCGGCCTAAAATCGATGGATCTCGAGAGAGCCCTGCTGTGTTTACCCGCCTTATGTCATACCATCCAATGAGTCTATTTAGGGTGCACCGGTGACAGTTATTTCTCCTCCCCGTTTCAACCATGCAAGACCTAGTGCTCTTATGTGAGGTAAATAAATAAACTAGTTATTGTAAGTAAAGAATTCTACTGTGGACTGAGAAAGGCTACAGTGAACGTTCCTGGTATAACATGGGTTTAAGACACACAGTTACCGCACGGGCATGTCCGTACAAGAGATAAAGGACAGAGCACCTCCCGCTATTGAAAACTCCTGTGAGTAATGTGTGGCCACAGGTACGACAATTCACAAACCTCTTAATATAATACCTTCCTGCATGATGGAAAGTTCTTCCTGCACATTTTAGAGTATGTTTGCTCCATGATTGCATTGCAATGACATTCTTGAGCGTGAGCATGTCTCTGTCAATGTTAGTAGCAGCAATGATTAGCTCAATGGATAGAAATGCAGGAGTGCTAGACCTTATTATGAAGTTGACATATGCTTCAGCCATACATTGCACTGTGACACCTTAATGGCACTCGTGAAAAGTAATCAGCTGGGTTTTTATCTTTACCCGACTTGTGTACAATAGTGTAGTCACACTCTTGCAATCTCAAACTCCACCTCTCGATGTGAGGGGGCATTTTAGCTTTAGGATTTCCAAAAATGGGTATACAACCTTTACAACGCAACTTTTACCACGACCTACCATTACCACGCATTTTTTACAACGCAGGATCCATTACAACGCATACCATTACCACGCATGTATTTACAACGCAGGTACTTTTACAAGGCATACCATTACAACGTAAGTATTGGTAAGTATATTATTTTATTAAAAATATTATTTGGGTTTTTGGTAAAGGGGTATTTTTAGGGTTCAGGGTCAGTTTTGGGTTTTTGGGTAAAGGGGTATTTTTAGGGTTCAGGGTCAGTTTTCAGTTTTTGGGTAAAGGGGTATTTTTAGGGTTTAGGGTCAGTTTTCAGTTTTTGGGTAAAGGGGTATTTTTAGGGTTTAGGGTCAGTTTTCAGTTTTTGGGTAAAGGGGTATTTTTAGGGTTTAGGGTCAGTTTTCAGTTTTTGGGTAAAGGGATATTTTTAGGGTTTAGGGTCAGTTTTCAGTTTTTGGGTAAAGGGGTATTTTTAGGGTTCAGGGTCAGTTTTCAGTTTTTGGGTAAAGGGGTATTTTTAGGGTTCAGGGTCAGTTTTAAGTTTTTGGGTAAAGGGGTATTTTTAGGGTTCAGGGTCAGTTTTCAGTTTTTGGGTAAAGGGGTATTTTTAGGGTTCAGGGTCAGTTTTTAGTTTTTGGGTAAAGGGGTATTTTTAGAGTTCAGGGTCAGTTTTGGGTTTTTGGGTAAAGGGGTATTTTTAGGGTTCAGGGTCAGTTTTGGGTTTTTGGGTAAAGGGGTATTTTTAGGGTTCAGGGTCAGTTTTGGGTTTTTGGGTAAAAGGGGTATTTTTGGGGTTCAGGGTCAGTTTTGGGTTTTTGGGTAAAAGGGTACAGGGTAAAAATTAAATATAATTAAATTTAAATTACATTAAATTAAATTGATTAAATTAAATTAATTAAATTAAATTAAATTAAATTAAATTAAATTAAATTAATTAAATTAAATTAAATTACATTATATTAATTTTAATTAAATTAAATATTAAAAAATATTATATACTTACCAATACTTACGTTGTAATTGTATGCGTTGTAAAGGTATATGCGTTGTAAATACATGCGTGGTAATGGTATGCGTTGTAATGGATCCTGCGTTGTAAAACATGCGTGGTAATGGTAGGCGTGGTAAAAGTATGCGTTGTAACGTCATACATCCCCAAAAATGGTGAGTAACACCTGGTGGTCAATGACAAGGGTGAGATGCTTTCCATACAGAAACACATAAAAAGATTCACAAGCCCACACTACTGCCAGGCTCTCTTTTTCTGGCTGACAATAGGCATGTTCAGTCTGAGATAAACTTCTGCTAGCATATGCCACAACGTGTCTCTGAGCATTAGGATGTCCATTGTGTTGAATAAGGATTGCACTTCACCCCAACAGGCATGCATCTACTATGACCTCAGTATGTAACTGTGGATCAAAATAGGGCAGGTTAGTTGCATTTTCAATTGCCTGCTTATTTTCTTTGAACTCTGGTCAAATTCAGAGGACCGCTGGAAAGGAATATGTTTCTTTGTCAACTCTCTTAGGGCCCGATGTAGGTAAATATCATTTACCGATTCTGAAATACCGAATTTTACCGATTCGGTATTTTAGAATCGGTAAATGATATGTAGCTAATGATTCGGTAAATTTTACCGAATCGGTCAAATTTGGTAAATACCGATTCAGTATTTATCGAATCGGTATTACCCTTTCATTCCTATGGACCTGGAGGCCCATAGGAATGAAAGAGAATTCCCGATTCGGTAAATACAGAATCGGTAATAGGCGGTAGACCTACAAGGGTGGCAGGGTGTCACATTAACACCCTGTTGCACCCCTGTATAGTGCATAGGTGCACATGTGGCAGACATACGAAATGAAATGAAATGAAAAGGGGATTTGTAGAGCGCGGCTGCTGCCGAGGGCTTCCAAGCGCTGAATAGAGGATGTAGTACTCTGAGGGGAGTGGGGTCAATTAGTTTCTGAAAAGGAATGTTTTTAGATCTTTACAGAAGGACGAGAGGATGGGGTTGGATCTTAGGGAAGGGGAAGGGAGTTCCAGAGTTTGGTGGCATTGAACGTGAAGGACCTGCCTCCTGCTCTGGACCTTTTGGTTCGGGGAACTGAGGCAAGAAATGCGTTCGTTGATCGGAGTTGTTTGCCGGGGCAGTAGGGGATGAGAAGTGAATGGTTGATCTCGGGCCCGGCTCTATGGAAGGCTTGATGGGATATGCAAAGGGCCTTGAATTTTATTCTTTCCCTAACAGGGAGCCAGTGGAGTGACTGGATCCCTGCTTTGGCCGATTCTCTGCGAGGAATCTGGAGTAGGGTACGTGCTGCGCAATTCTGGGTCCGCTGAAGTTTTTGCAGCACGTATTCAGGGGCCCCCAGGTAGAGGGCGTTGTTGAAGTCAAGTCGGGACTGGATGAGGCCCTGAATAACAACTTGCTTGGCTTCAAAGGGCAGGATTGGTAGGATTTTTCTTAGCATCCGAATGATCCCGAAGCAGATTGCTGAGGTTTTAGTTGCCTGGGTGTTGAGGGTGAGAGATTTGTCAAGCCAGACTCCTAGAGCTTTGATGTCCTCCTTCGGGGTTGGATGTGGACCTAAGCTGGAGGGATATAGCTGGTCGATGGTTGTGAGAGAGGGGGGACTGAGAAGCATAATCTCGGTTTTGTCACAGTTAAGTTTTAATGAGGATGCCGTCATCCATCTCCTTACATCTTCCATACAGGCAGCCAGGTTGACTTGCGGGTGCCCGCTGCTCTTCTGTGCCAGGGAGACCACAAGCTGAGTGTCGTCCGCATATGAAATGATCTTGATACCATATTGACGGACGACCTCAGCCAGCGGTCTCATGTACACATTGAACAGCGTGGGGCTTAAGGAAGAGCCCTGCGGTACCCCACAGTCCAGAGGTCTGCTGGTGGAACAGGAGTCACCGTCGAACACCTGGAAGGTCCTTCCGCTCAAAAAGGATCCTAACCAGGTAAGAGCGTCTCGGGAGACTCCCAGATCGGATAGTCGGTGCAGCAGAGTTTTGTGGCACACCGTGTCAAACGCGGCGCTCAGATCGAGGAGGACAACTGCCACTGATCCCCCTCGGTCCAAGATCCTCCTAGATTCTTCCGTCACGGCTAGAAGAGCCGTTTCAATGCCATGTTTGGGGCGGAATCCTGTGTGGGTGGCGTCCAGTAGAAGGTTTTCTTCGAGGAATTTTGTGAGGTGGAGATTGATATGTGTCTCCAGAATCTTGCTTGCCCAGGGTAACAGGGAGATGGGACGGTAGTTGTTAGGGTCATTCGGATTGAGATTGGGCTTTTTCAGTAGTGCTTTCACCATCGCCTGTTTCCAGGTAGGAGGTACAACTCCCTTTTGCATGGAGCTGTTCAATAGCTCCATGAGGGTGGGGAGGATGGCTTGGCTAACCATGGTCATCGTGCGGGGGGGTGCTGGGTCGGAAGGGGAGCCTGATTTTATCTGTTGCGCGAGGGATTTGAGTGAATCTAAGTCTAATAATGGGAAGTTGCTCAGGGTTACTCGCGGGAGGTGTTCTGTTGCTGTTGGAGGCTGGGGCTCACTGGCGCTGAGTTCGGGGGCGGAGGCTATCAAGGATAAATATATCTTGTTAATTTTTTGATAGAAAAAATCGGCTAGGTCATTGCAGCGAGCCGTGGGATTATCGGCTGGGACTGCAGGGGGGGAAATTATGGAAAGGCTTTTGACTATTTGGTAAATTTCTTTAGGCTTAGATCTAGCTGACATGATTTTCTCTTTATAGTAGGTGGATAGGGCTGTGGTGATTTCAAGTTGTAAGCCCTTATGGCTTCCCTATATCTGATTTTGTCAGTGGTGGCATATCCCAGGCGCCATTTCCTTTCAAACTTTCTGCACTGACGTTTTTTAACCCTGAGCTCTTCCGAGTACCAGGGGGCAGTTTCTCGTGCTCTTTTTAACACGGTTTTCCTGCTGGGAAGAATAGAGTTGATGGAGTCCTCGATCCATTTGTTGAATTTCCCACTGTCGAGTATGGGGTTCTGGGAGAGCAAGGGTTTTGAGGCGGCCAGTAAGTTCGACCACTGCTCTGGAGGGAGCTTTGACCAGTTTCTCATTTTTCGTGGGGAGGGGATATGGGGAGTGACTTTGTGGGTGGACCAAGTGAGGGGGATAAGAAAGTGATCAGTCCAGGGGAGGTGTGTGATGGTGCCAACCGAGAGGTTGGGGCAGTTGCTAAAAACAGGGTCAAGCAAGTGACCTTTGTTGTGAGTGGGGGACCGGATTAGTTGCTCCAGTTGCATAGCGGCCAGACCAGAGACTAGCTCATTAGCGGTGCTGTCCGTACAGTTGTCAAAGTGAATATTAAAATCGCCCAGTACCGTGAAGTTGGAGGAGGACATGGCAGATTCGGCCGCTTGCGAAGGTAGTGAGGAGTGGAAGTGGTTCAGTGGGCCTGGGGGGCGATACACGAGTATCCCTGTTAGACTGTCGTTGGGGGTGAGTTTAAGGCAGAAAGACATGCTTTCGCAATCTGGGATAGGGTCCGGAGTACAGTAGCACTGATATAGGGATTTATGGATGATTGCAAGACCTCCTCCCTTTCCCCGTGTGCGGTCCCTGCGAGCGATCTGGTAACCAGGGGGTAGTGCTTGTATCACGTCTGGATCGCATTCTGGGGTTAACCAGGTCTCGGTTAGTAAGACGGCATCAGGAGTCCGCTCTTCTATTAACAGGAAGATTTCTGCGCTATGTTTGGGCAGGGATCTGCAATTTAGGATGAGTAGGGTGTAGCTTTGCTGTTCCGGTTTGTAACCAACCCGCGGCAGCGCTTAGATCCGCTCCGCGGGGATATCAGGTAGGTTTTGCAGGGGGGAGTGCCCAGGGACACGTGATCAGCAGGTTAAAACACAGCAATACAATTTATTCAATATTTAAAAATGGCGGGCGTTTCTACCGGCATCCGCCTCAAAATCTGTTTCCTCTAATGTGTGCGTTCAGCTCAGCGCGTCTTATATAGGGCAGAGAAGGGGGCGTGGCCTCACGGCAGTGGGCGTGGCCAGTGGGCTTTGTAGCGACATGGCGGCTAATTATTTCCCAACCCGCGGCAGCGCTTAGATCCGCTGCGCGGGGATATCAGGTAGGTTTTGCAGGGGGGAATGCCCAGGGACAAGTGATCAGCAGGTTAAAACACAGCAATACAATGTATTCAATATTTAAAAATGGCGAGCGTTTCTCCCGGCATCCGCCTCAAAATCTGTTTCCTCTAATGCGTGCGTACAGCTCAGCGTGTCTTATATAGGACAGAGAAGTACCGTTCACGGCATAAAAAGCACAAAATTGCTTTTTAAAAGGTATTCGAAATTTACCACCAACTAATAGTTGGTGGTAAATAACGAATCCTTAAATGTAAAAAGCACTCTCTTGAGTGCTCTCTACATTAAGTATTCTGTAATTTACCGAATCGGTATGCTAAGAATTCGGTAATTTACCGCTTCCTTGAGTTACCAATTCGGTAAATTACCGAATCCTACAATTTGGCCACCTACATCTCAAAAGCCTAATTCCGGTCAATAACGGGCGAAATGTGGTCATTTCGGCCGTTACCGACCGGAATTAGGCTTCCTACATCTGGCCCTTAATGAGGCACTCACTGTGGCAAATTCACAAATGTATCTGGAGCAATAGCTGGCCATGCCTAAGAATGAAGGCAGCATGGTCACATCCTGAGGGGACAAGTGGATGACAATGCTTGTACCTTTTCAGGGTCAGGAGTTATTCCCCCTCTAGACAAAATATGCCTAAAGAATTTGAATTGTGTTTTGTGAA
This sequence comes from Lissotriton helveticus, assembly GCF_964261635.1. Classification (NCBI taxonomy): domain Eukaryota; kingdom Metazoa; phylum Chordata; class Amphibia; order Caudata; family Salamandridae; genus Lissotriton; species Lissotriton helveticus. Next base: position 812,556,032 of record NC_136070.1, read on the forward strand.
ACTCACACTTTTCTGCATTGTAAGGGAGACTGCATCAGCAAGCAGATGACATACTTGTGTAAGAGCTTTGTTATGCTCCTTTCATGTGGCCCCAAACAATAGTACATCATCACTGTAGTTAAAAGCATGTGTGACAGGTTAAATTATTTGGTGAATGACATCCTGAAAGATTTCTGCAGATGACAACAGCAAAACTGAGTATTTTGTATCTGAACAAACCAATATGAGTTATAAAAGTAGTAATGTACCTACAGTTTACTTCCGCCTCGAGTTGATGGTATCCTTTGTTCAAATCAAGATGGGGGAAGACTTTGGCACCATTCAGCTGTGTAATCATGCTCACTCTGTGTGGACCTGGATGTCTTTTTCTCTCAGTGGATGTGACGCATATCAAGAAAAATGCTCATTGCACCTGCACTGTCTTTTTCTTGCACTACTACTATGAATGAAACCCATGGCATCGGACCTGATAGCGCTCGATGATGTCATGCTTTAACAATGCCTCTAGTAATTTGTCAACGGCCTCCTGTAAATGAAAAGCAACCCAGCTGTTTTACTGAGCAACAGGACGAATATCCCCATTAATGTGAAGTTGCGCCATCATTGTCTTAAGTTTCCCTAGTTCATGAAATAACGACGGAAATTGATTTACTATTTCAGAATGTGTATTCAGGTTGTAGTTGATAGATATCAGTCCCATGTCAGCAGCAGTGCTAGTGCTGAGCAAATGTTTACTTGGAGAAGTACCTTGGAGGACATGAATTGGTGCTTGTAGTGTTCTTTGCATGTGCCTCATATTTGCTACAAATGACTTTTGACTTTGTAATGGCATAGAAGCAGCCCATGTGTACACCTTTGTTTTTCGATGTTGTTAAACGTGGTACCAGAGACAGTACGTTACTTGTGTCCATCGGCATATTATTGATCGATGTACTACTGTCTTTAATAAAGGCTGTAGGGCAGGCATTCACCTTTAGAGTGATTGTGGAGCAGTTTCCAAATGAGTTTGGTCACTTCATGTGGCGATCTCTGTATGAGTTGGGTTCTTCTTTGTGAGCAGCCATTCCCACATGTGCACGTTGTTTTACAGTCAACATCACCACTTCACATCCATTTTCTTCACTGTCGCTTGATGATGGTGTTGACGAGCCTTGGGAAGATGAAGTTGATGATGATCAACTTTGGTTAGTCTCTATTTGTCTCAATCGATGCTGCTGTTTGGACCTATGGGTGAGGCTAGAATGCTTCTGGGAATTTCTGGCATCCATTTTCTCTTTTCTTTGTGACACACTTGGTTTCTCTTTCACTTTGCAGACCATTATGAAGTGGTTTTCTTTCCCATATCCTTTGCATATCTGCCTAATGGTGGGACACTAACCTTTGAGTGGAAATGATAATCCACATCAGAAACACATTTTCTTTTTCTTCTAAGACATCGTGTTATGGGCCTCTACTTTGTGCTTCTGCTCACTGATTCATTCTGGAATGTTTCAGCTTCCGTATCAGCAGCTTGTCGATCTGCATGTTTCTCAACTCTTGCAGGCATGAGTAACTTTTCTAGACTGTGTCTCTCTCAGCATGCGTCATCTGAAGGAATCGGAGAGGCCCCCATCGATGACTCTGAGAGGCATGTCTTCTTTCTCATTGAATTTGCTGAAATTGCAGTGCTTGATAAGGGCATCAAGTTTTTCAATAAACTCATCCATTGTTTCACCAGCTTGCTGTCTTGCCTGATTGAAAATATACCTTTTGTAGTCAAAGTTCGGCATTGAATTGTACTTGACTTCCTTTTTACTGTAAATATTTTTAAATTATACATGCATTTCATGAGGTTTTTCCATGGATGGAGACAATAAATATCATACAGTATTGCAGAATAAAACATAGATAAGAAATTTGAAAAGAAAAGTGCATCTTATCATCATATTGAGTAAAAAAAAGCACCTTTATACCTACATTCACTGCTAAATTATCAGCTACTATCTAGTACCCTAACTGTCCTCCTTCCATCTATAATACGGGGCCCAGATATGTTTCCCTAGTTGTTTTGCTCTTCAGCCATTTGTTTCTAAATTAAAGATAGCTAATTGCCAGAGGATCCTGCCATGCCATTGATATACAAATTCTGACCACTGCCATAGTCAGAAATAGAAAATATTGCTATTCCTCCAGTTTTTCATTATTACTAACCCCTAGTAGCATTAATTCTGCAGTTAGACTTATATTTATTTTCAGTGATTGGTTTAGGAACATTTCTATTTCCCTTAGCAGAATTTCTAACCTGGGACACGTTGCAAACATGTATTGTTGGTTGACTTCAGTACTGCTACAGCGAGGGCAGATGATCCCAACCCCTCCCACCCCACCATTGAGCCATTTTTTCCGAGATTGTAGTATAATGCAAACAACGTTCTGTAGTGCTGTGCTTGTAGTCAGGCCGAGCACAAAATGGTCCTTCCAAGTTCCAGGGAGTCTAAAAAGCTATCATGGTTTATACCTAGTTTTTGTTCTCATTTTGCCCATTGCTTCTCAAGGTTGTCTCGGCTGTACTGGGATAGTTTTGAATAAATATTCATAATGGTACAGCCAGTGTTGCTCCTAACCACCTCCATGGCCCTGTTTTTGCTGAAGACCTTTATCCCTCCTTTTTTTCTGTTTAAATAGCTTTGTATTTACAAGTACTTAAAAAAATCTTTCCTATGAATTCCAAATTTAGTTTGGATATCACTAAATGGCCGACAGCCATTTGAATCTATAAGATTCCCAAAAATCCTGAATACTTGTGTCCTCCCACCTTGCCCTAATGTTAGCCTGAAAAATTCCTGGGAGCATCAGGTTCCTAAAAAGTTAAGTGTAAAAGTTAATTCTGCCAAGCCCCATTTTTCTTTTAAAGGCTTTTGATAAGGTTTTAAATCTGCCTTTTTTTTAATAGCTGGGCTCGCTATATTTCATAAAGCAACCCTGGGCCTCGTCTCCAAGTAGTAGTTCATAAATGTCTGGTGGCCCAATTTAACTCCAACGGTCTTCTGCCTTCCCTCTCATCAACCCCCGCATGTATTGTAAAGCTGCAGCCCAATAATAAAGTTGAAGACCAGGCACCCCCCATCCTCCTCTCTCTTGCAAGTGTTAGAAATTTGAATGCTCTCCTAGTCTTTCCATGTGACCAGATCAATCTATTAAACATATTCTCCAACCCTTTGAACCATCGCTTTTACAGATCCAGGGGCATGGCTCTGAAGATATATAAAATCTTGGGCAAAAAGATCATCTTAATTAAATTGGACCAGCTGACAATAAAAAGAGGGAGAGGATCAGGTGTGACAGCTGCCATATCATCGGCATATGCAAGAAGTTTGGTTTCTTGTTCCTGAAACCTCATAGGCTTGATGCTTTTGTCTGTGTCAATCATGCGGATCAGGGCGTAGATATATAGTGCAAAGAGAAGGAGGGACTACGGGCACCCCTGGGTAGTCCCCCTTGTTATCCATATTGGATCTGTGAGCCCTCCATTAACTCTTAATCAGGCCACTGGGGTCCTATATAAGCTCTGTAATGTGTTACTAAAGCCCTTTCTTATACCAAATTGCCTGAGGGCGTCCCACAGATAATCCCAGGAGACCCTATCAAACGCCTTCTCTGCATCCAATGGAATCAACGCCATAGGATCTCCTGAGACAGCTGCTGCATCAAACAGCGTTATCACCCTTCAGATATGTTCTGTGGTACCTCTGCTAAGTATAAACCCATGCTGTTGAGGATGAATCGCCCTAACAATAATTAAGGTTAGTCGTGACGCTAGTGTCTTTGAGAATATTTTCACATCACTGTTCATGAGGGTAATGGGTCTGTGAGAACCTGCTTCCTGAGGGGCTCGCCATCTTGGGGGGGGGGGGCCTGAGCCTATGACTCTGGAACAGAGTTCCCTATCTGAACCTGTCTAGGGGCCAGATGTAGGAAGCCTAATTCTGGACAGTAACAGCCGAAATTACCTAATTTCGGCCGTTACCGACCGGAATTAGGTTTTTCAGATGTAAGTGGCCAAATTGTAGGATTCTGTTATTTACAGGATCGGTAACTTAAGGAATCGATGAATTACCGAATTCTTAACATACCAATTTGGTAAATTACCGAATCCCGAATGTAGAGAGCACTCAAGTGAGTGCTTTTTACAATTAAGGATTTGTTATTTACAACCAACTATTAGTTGGTGGTAAATTCCAAATACCTTTCGAAAAGCAATTTTTAGCTTTTTATTCAGTGCCATGTGGCAGACATGCATGCCCTTAAATTAATGTCCTTATTCAGATGCATTAAAAATAGTCATTAAAATTCCCAGATTTATGAGCTCTGATGCTTAGTTAACATTTAAAAAGATGCAGTCATACAAGATATATTACAATTTTTACTTACACAGCAACAAGAGTATGATTTATAGGTCATCTGGCTTATATAGCCATAAAGACATTTAAAGTGCAAAGTGCCACCTAGGAGTGCAAAAATTAATGGCCTTTAAAAAGTATAGTCTATGTGAGCAATTTGTTTAGCACAAAATACAATTCAGTGTATTGTATGCTACTTGCCACTTTGCATGCATTGGCGGTTCAACTGGGCTTGGTCATAACACCCAAATCAGGGTGGTTGGGCACTTCCCTTGCTCGTGCTGGTAAGTACATTTGTACATTCTGTACCTGGCTGTCACTGCCTTTAGCATTTCTGCACACCTGGCCATCCCTGCCTTTAGCGCTTTCTTGCACCTAAATGTCGCTGCCTTTAATGCTTCTTCGTATTCGGTTGTCTCTGCCTTTAGCGTTTCTGCTTCATATGGATGATGCAAAAAGAACAATTGATGGACAGAATGCAGAACAATGTCATACATTCACCCCAGTACAGAGATCTGGGCCTAAATCCATTGTTTTTGTGCTCACCATGCCATTCTAGTTTGGACCCAGCCATTTGGATGATGGCTCTGTGTTACACTGAGGTGCAGTATCTCTTTTTTCGGCCTTACCAGCAGGCTTCTGGTGGGCTTTCTGACTGTGCTTCTCTGTAGGGCCTTCCCCTTCTTCAAGGTCCTTAGAAAAGCCAAAGTAGTGCTTTGATTTCACATACACCAACCTAAGTCCGCTTCTTGGGGAGCACGTGGCACTCACAAGTAGGTTGCTGGACCTTGGCAAACTCTCAGGAAGAGCAGTCTTATTTCTGCGGGCATGTATCCCCTACTTGTTGCCACTTGTTGCGTCCTCCCCAGCTGTGGAGCACACAAATTATCACACCACACACGGAGCTCTGTAGCACACATCTTTATTTTTAGGCATACTACTGTTAAATGAACGCAATACGTCTTAGACTTTATTGATCACAACTAGGCACATCCAAATTACCTGCCAACCGATTACATAACTTTGCAAGGAGTCCATCTAGGACCACAAGGGTCCTGCTGCACATAATCACACAACACTACAATGGGGACCCATTAGAAAGTCAGTTTATAATTCCTTGTGTGGAGGGTATGGCTGTAACATCTTCCCTACAAATAATCCAGAATTCGTTTATGAGAGCAATCCAGGCTATATAGTGATGCATATACAGTCCCTAAGGCTGCAACTGAGGATAATATAACTAGATGCTAGGATTCAGTCTTCTCCTGCTTTGGTATTTTCCTTCCCTATTTGGGAAGATGTTACAGCCATACCCCCCACACAAGGAATTATAAACTGACTTTCCAATGGGTCCCCATTGTAGTGTTGTGTGATTATGTGCAGCAGGACCCTTGTGGTCCTAGATGGACTCCTTGCAAAGTTACGTAATCGGTTGGCAGGTAATGTGGATGTGCCTAGTTGTGATCAATAAAGTCTAAGACGTATTGCGTTCATTTAACGGTAGTATGCCAAAAAATAAAGATGTGTGCAACAGAGCTCCGTGTGTGGTGTGATAATTTGTGTGCTCCACAGCTGGGGAGGACGCAACAAGTGGCAACAAGTAGGGGATACATGCCCGCAGAAATAAGACTGCTCTTCCTGAGAGTTTGCCAAGGTCCAGCAACCTACTTGTGAGTGCCACGTGCTCCCCAAGAAGCGGACTTAGGTTGGTGTATGTGGAATCAAAGCACTACTTTGATAAATAACTAGATGCTAGGATTCAGTCTTCTCCTGCTTTGGTATGGTGAAGTATTATTTAGCCAAAAAAGCAATTGCAATATTCAAAATGTACTAATTGAGCTAATGGTTTGTGAACATAAGACACACAATTGATGGATGGAATACTGCACAAATCAAAACATTCACCCCCAGTCAAGAGATCTAGGTTAAATATATCATTCTTTGGCTCACCATGCCACCCCTGTTCAGACCTAGCCATATGCAAATCAGCCTTGACCGTGTGCCTCATGGGAACAATCCAGCCCAAACTGCCAAGCCAGGACCTCCCAGGACCGGAAACAAGCATCCTAGGACCGGATTCGGGCTTTCAGCCCTCATCAGCCATTTATACCTATGTAATACCATGAACTTGGTCTTATCCGCGTTTACCACAAGCTTGTGGTCATTGCAGAAAGCTACAAATCGATCCAGGGCACGATGCAGACCTGATTGGGTTTTAGATAGAATTAGCGTGTCGTCTGCAAACATTAATAATGGTACTCTTGAACCGGCAAGAACTGGTGCATCGGTTGGAAAACTGGAATAATATTTGATGACCTTATTTATAAATAGGGAAAATAGGGTGGGGGCAAGGACGCACCCTGCTGCCCCACCTTACTTGAGCATAGTTTGCCTCATGCAGTTTGATAATAAAGCCAAGAATTTCTTTGGGTATCCCGTCCGCCTTTATCGAATCCCACAGCTCATGGTGGGGTACTAAGTCAAATGCTGATTTTAAATCAACAAATGCTGCATAAAGTGTTCCCCCTGCTAAGATCACTGTCGACCAATAAATCATCGTAAATCTAAATACTTGGTCAATGGTGCTGATGTGGAGTCGAAAACTCGCTTAATAGGTAGATAAAACATCCTGGTCTATAATCCATTCATTGACTCTACCTTGCACAAGTCTTGCACCTATCTTTTGTAAGGTATCTAATAGGCTTATCGGCCTATAATTGCTGAGGCTTGCACGGTCTCCCTTTTTATATATGGAGATAATTTCAGCCCCACGCCAAGTTTCAGGTATTGGCGCACCACTGGCTATAGCATTTACAATGATATAGATATATTCTATCCAGTTCTTCCTATCCTTTTTGTAGAGGTCAGCCGGAATGCACTCTGTCAATCTCTCCTTTGCTAAATAGTAGAACTGCCTCGGTATTAAGCTCAGGGTACTCATTACCTGTGCTATGGGGGCAAGCAAATTGACCTTGAAAATGCTGGACCCAGAGTTTTGGAGGAACATTATTAACTGGTGAAGATCCATTCAGACTATTACCCCATTTAACCAGCTGCCAAAATTTAGTCCAGTTCTTCTCATTACTGGCATTAGCTAGGCTAACCCATCTGTCTTCGTCAACATCTTTTTTCGCCTTTATTTGGACTTTCTTGTAATTAGCCCTTGCTAATTAAACCTCTAGGGGAACTCCCAGCCTAATCTCATTTGAAAGATGCCAGAACGCAACTCCACATTCCTCATTATACCACTTAGCCGATTTTTTAAGAGGTGGCTTGTACGGCTTTCTAACTTTTGTAAGTGGTAGCTTTAATTTAGCATAATGAACCTCATGGGCCTTAATAAGATCTAAAGGACCATTGCCATTTGTCGCAAACAACCCCATCAGTGCTAGAGTCTCTTCCGTGTTTGACCTAATCTGCTTTAAAAGATATTCGTCCTTTAAGACCACTGCCCATTTTAACCGGCGGAGGTCTTGGGACAAGGTAACCTCTCCTGTCAAGGAGGCAATGTCAGTTGCTGGGGGATCTAAACCAGTCATAGTTAGGGTCAGTAGTAGAGGGTCATGATCACTCTCCGGTCTATGGAGTACCACCATATCCGCTAATCTAGACCAGAGCTCTAAGCTTATGAATATATAATCGATCCTGCTACTGCTGATCCCATTAGAAAGTGTGGCACGATCTTCCATGTCTGAGGGAGTTCTCCAATTGGTAGCTCTGCTCTCCCGTCCTAGGGATAGGCTTTTCAATTGGAGCGCTGCCTCCATCCATATGTTAATTGGTGCCAATGAAAGGGATGGTATCCCCCAGTTTTGATCCTCCTCGATGCTAAGGCTACCATCATCCAGGCCTTGGGGCTCAAATGTACAGTTATCCACAACACCTGAGCTAGATAGTCCATCCATAAACGTGTCTAGGAGGGCAATGGTTGGTGAAGCTTTCCCACCCGGTATCCCTCTCGAATAGACATTAATTAATATCAAATCCTGCTCGCCCTCAGAGCTGATTTTTATGGGAAGGATATCACGGCTATCTATGGGTAATTCCTTTATTTGGATGGATGATTGTTGTTTTACCCAAATTGTCAATCTCCCGCTAGGTATCCCCTTCCTGTTTGCAATTGCAGCATTAGTATAGGCCAAGTACCCAGGGCGACAAATTGTTTTCATTGCAAATCAGGTTTTAACAAAGGAAGGGTTAATGCTTGATACAATCATATTTTTCACAATCAATAAATATACAAATATGCAACATTAAGGCAGAAAAATGTTTCGATCTATTTCTACCTTCCATTCACATCCCACAACCACTGGTAGATTGGCACTATAACAAGAATATACAGTTCACTGTGGCCTTGACCCATGTCTTTACTTGAGACACTTGACAGTTCTGTGCATGCGTCTCTCATTCAGTACAATTCTCAGCCATGATGGGTTCCCAGGCAGCCATTTTATGGTAGGCCAAAAACAAAACAAACACAAAAAAAGTATTAATTCATGAAATAAAATCACAAGTTTTCTCTACACTGCAAAAACACATGTTAATTCAGCACAAGCATTTCAGACTGAAAGCATTTACCAGGCCTCATTTCATGTCTTTCACTTTGAATGAACCAAAAGTGCCACTTTTAATAAGCATTTGACTAGGCCTCATTTCATGTTTCATGTGCCATGTGTTTTTCACTTGCACCAAAATCTGTGTGTCATTTTAAATGCAGTCTGTCTGAAACACAAAAATAAAGCAATGCCTGATTCCAGATGAAATCTGAGCAACATCAGTTCCCATTGGGCGCAGGGTCAAGACTAATTTGCATATGGCTGGGTCCAAACTGGAATGGCATGGTGAGCCAAAAAATCAATGGATTTACACTCCGATCTCTGTACTGGGGTGAATGTATGACATTGTTCTGCATTCTGTCCATCATTTGCTCTTTTGCAATGGTTTGTGAGTGGCAGAGATTTTATACGCTGCTTGCACATGTTAATAAAAAATTGAAGACTTGTGGTTGGCGTAAAATTATGACTCAGGACTCTGTTATTTCAGATCACGCTTTTCTGAAGGAGATGAAACAGTTAGTTAAAGAATAGCCCCAACTGTTTGCCTGGACATCTACTCTTAGATTCTCCCCCTTGTTCTTCTATTGTGCTTGTAAATTTCCGTTTGAAGAGAAGTGCTTAAATTCTGTTGCTCGTCCAGCGATTTAAGAGCTTGGTGGGTAGGTTAAGATTGAAGGTGCTACCCTTGGTATCTGGATTTATTAATTGGAGAGAACGAGGCCCCTGGTTTGTTATCTTTAAATGCGGAATGAGGGTTTCTGAAGATATAATGCACTTTTTTCCTGTTTTGTCCTTTCAATTGAGAGACTGGAAGGTGGTACAATGGGTTGGTTCTGTTGAAGACGCTGATTGTCAACAGGTTGGGGGCCTTTTTAATGATGTAAAGGGGAATGTATGGTCATTATGTACACAGTAAACAATTGTGTATTATAAGACATTCGCAAACTCTTTTTAAAAAATGCATGATGACTTGGTTTGTTTGATTGATGATATTAACTTGAATACATGAAGTCTGAATGTATATTTTATTATATATGGTATTTTATTCGTTCAGACTATATATTATCGTTATGTTTTAATACAGTATTCCAAGTTAAAGCTTTGCACTCCCACACCAATTATATTGACACAAAAGGATGTGTAAAAAACGTACATAAATCTCAACAATGAGGTTTGGTTCACTTTGAAAACAGCCTAGGTATATGAGTTTATAATACTGCAAGGAGCGTTCTCCAGAAACGACTCCAAATGCTGACAAACAAATCAGTGAGATAACTGTGGAAAACACCAATTGCCTTTCAAGAATGCCGGCATCCAGAACACTTAAGCCAGTAACTGGCGCACCCAGACATAAAGTAGGTAGTTTGTTTTTCCTCGTCCTCCAACCTGACACACGATGGGCCGTAGATGGGGTCTGTCCTTGTTCCTCAAATTTCTGCTGGGGACTGCTTGTCACTCTGTGGAAGGAACTATTAGCCAGCGGAACGATTGGCAAATCCCAGGTGAGCATCAGGGTGAAAGTGATGGGATGCTCTAAGAATTATATTTACAGATAGAGATACCTAGGGGCATATTATCAAGGGCATTATCTCCGCTTTAGCGGCACTTTTTGCCGATAAAGCGGCGATATTTTTGTCACCCTATTAGCAAGCCTGCGCTAACATGCGTTAGCGCAAGCTTTCCGGCGTTAGCTGCCGATTTTTCTATCACCTTGCATGCCAGCGATATTTATTGCAAATGACATGCAAGGTGGGCGTTACTGACCTAAATTTCCCCGTAAAAGTTGCTAAAAGTACATCGCAGTATTATCAAAAATGACCCGCGCTAAAAAAAATCGCGCTAGGCACCAAAGAACGCAGGATTTTAACACCTTCTAAAAACCAGACTAAAGATGGTGATGCATGGAGGTACATAGGGGAGACTAGCCAAGATCCCCATCTGAGGAGCCAGAGACAGCAAAGAGGTAGCGATCATGCTGTATTATGAGCTCCTTACTATGTACAGTGGTGTTGTTGTGTTGTAAGGGGGTACATAGCAGTAGAACATTATATCACACCATCCGCCATGTGTCATTACATTAATGTTAACATTACTGTTAAACATACATTTTTAACTGTTTTTAGCCTGCCATGTTTGTTGTGCCACTAATCATGTCATACATGAGGTTTTAAGGGGGTTTAAAGGCATGATTACTAGTTAGTGTAAATATTATCGCCGCTAACGCAGTGCTTACGCACGTCTCCCAAGCTATCGCATGAATAGGTACTGCATGTTAGCGGGAGATTTCGCGGCCTTTCCCGGACACCATAGCATGTTATCGACTCCTTAATAATAGGTCGATGAACATGCAAAATGTGTCCAGGAAAGGAAGCGATAAAAAAAATGCGGATGACCTTGTTAGGCGATCATTATCGCCTGTTCTAGATAATATGCCCCCTAGTGTGGCTATGCACCGTTGTCCGAAACTGTGCAAATACTGGTTAATGTTTGGTAAATCATAAGCATGAATTAATATATAAGCCTGGGCTAAAAGTTGGCCAACATTTTTAAAAACAGCAAAAGTTGTGAAAGCGTTTATGAAATAGTGCATATTGTTATAGTGCTGCAGGTAAAATCCATAGAAAGTTTCTGAAGTTGTCGACATTCTCCAACTCGAAAGGTCATTTGGTTCTGCCTAAATGTTCGGTGAACGTAATGAATGTAACAAGCTGTGTATGCCCACCTAAGAAATGCAATTTTTTTCAACAGTCACTCATTACATTTCATGGCCACTGGTGCAGTGCAGAGAGCAAATCAAAGTGGTTCCACTTGTCTAGTCTGTATCGAGGTGGATTTGAATGTGTGATGGTTACAATGTACAGTGGTTAGCAAGAGTTTGGTGGGCTTTAATGCAAGCAAGTAAAATGATCACTTGACCTGTGGTTGTGTAGTAAAAACCATGGTGCAGATTTACAAGGAACTTACGCATCTGCTTAGATTTGTCAGTCTCCTTGTGCCAGCGTCAAATATCCTTGTGCCACTATGGATGCGCTGTACTTACAATACAGTGCTTCGTGGCACAAGGATTAACAGATGCTTCAGAAATTCTGATGCATCTGTTGGCCCAAAAGTCACGTATTGCTGGAGTTGTGTCGCAAACACGACGTAACTCCAGCAATGTATTTTGAGGCCTATACTTACTGTACTGCATCACTCCTTACACCTGCTTCAAGGAGGCGTAAGGTTTTGACACAGGGCGTCCTAACTGTGGCGCAGTGAAATCTACTGAGTCCTAACAATGGCGCAGTGAAATCTTGTAGATTTCACTGCATCACTTTTACGAGACCTTTCTGCATGGAAATGCCCACCCTGCATACATTATGCCTTACGCAGGTATAATGTGCCACAGGGCTTTACTAGGTGACGCATCTCCCTAGAAGCGTCCCATTGTAAGTAGGCCGCATTGTGTGCGCCGCCGTTGCATCAAAAAAAGTGACGCAATGGATGCGCAAGGAGGCGCAAGGGGCTTGTAAATTGGCCCCCATGATTTGAAGGAGTGGGCCCCTTGGACTTCTTGGTGCCAGTGTCACTGCACCTGCTGCACCACTGATTGTTAAGCCCCTGAAAATAAATGGGCTATGTTCATCTGGGAATGCATTAGGATGGCAGATCACTGAACCTGTCACATTGAAATCTGCATTTCCTGAGCTTCACATCATGAATGAATGCAATCTGGAGCTATCCAGGGGCGCAAAGGTAGTCGTATTGCAGAAAGAGAACGAAGGGGAGCTTTTCTCTTGGATCCCTTGGGCCCTTTGGTATTAGAGACGGGATGCACATATTAGTATGCCTCCTTCTATATTATTGATCACACCAGTGTATATCTCGAGCCAGCGCAATCATAAGGGGGTGTTATTTTTTTTTCTTTATGGGGATGTGGTCCCATGCAATTGAGGGAATCCTTTGAAATCGTGACCCTGCCATATTACAGAGGAGGATTCAGAAAAGGGGGTGGTGATGAACAGAGTGTCTGAATTAAGCAGACCACTCTTACCCAGTCCAAAGATCAGGGCTTGATCCATCACCGTTATTTATCTCACTGCCCCATCCCAGCTCAGAACCTGGCTATATGCAAATTAGTCTGTCCCTGGCCCAGTGCATCATGGGAACAGGGCAGACCAAACTACCAAGCCAATTCTTCACCAGAAAGGAGACAAGCTACCGGGGACCGGTTTCTGGCATTTCAGCCTCTTCGGCCCGGCTTGCTTGAATCCTGATGGAGCAGTGAGAAAGGGACTCATGTCTGAGTATACCCTGCCACACCTATAGTGGCCAAAAACGATTCAGAAAAGGGGGTGGTGATGAACAGAGTGTCTGAATTAAGCAGACCACTCTTACCCAGTCCAAAGATCAGGGCTTGATCCATCACCGTTATTTATCTCACTGCCCCATCCCAGCTCAGAACCTGGCTATATGCAAATTAGTCTGTCCCTGGCCCAGTGCATCATGGGAACAGGGCAGACCAAACTACCAAGCCAATTCTTCACCAGAAAGGAGACAAGCTACCGGGGACCGGTTTCTGGCATTTCAGCCTCTTCGGCCCGGCTTGCTTGAATCCTGATGGAGCAGTGAGAAAGGGACTCATGTCTGAGTATACCCTGCCACACCTATAGTGGCCAAAAACGATTCAGAAAAGGGGGTGGTGATGAACAGAGTGTCTGAATTAAGCAGACCACTCTTACCCAGTCCAAAGATCAGGGCTTGATCCATCACCGTTATTTATCTCACTGCCCCATCCCAGCTCAGAACCTGGCTATATGCAAATTAGTCTGTCCCTGGCCCAGTGCATCATGGGAACAGGGCAGACCAAACTACCAAGCCAATTCTTCACCAGAAAGGAGACAAGCTACCGGGGACCGGTTTCTGGCATTTCAGCCTCTTCGGCCCGGCTTGCTTGAATCCTGATGGAGCAGTGAGAAAGGGACTCATGTCTGAGTATACCCTGCCACACCTATAGTGGCCAAAAACGATTCAGAAAAGGGGGTGGTGATGAACAGAGTGTCTGAATTAAGCAGACCACTCTTACCCAGTCCAAAGATCAGGGCTTGATCCATCACCGTTATTTATCTCACTGCCCCATCCCAGCTCAGAACCTGGCTATATGCAAATTAGTCTGTCCCTGGCCCAGTGCATCATGGGAACAGGGCAGACCAAACTACCAAGCCAATTCTTCACCAGAAAGGAGACAAGCTACCGGGGACCGGTTTCTGGCATTTCAGCCTCTTCGGCCCGGCTTGCTTGAATCCTGATGGAGCAGTGAGAAAGGGACTCATGTCTGAGTATACCCTGCCACACCTATAGTGGCCAAAAACGATTCAGAAAAGGGGGTGGTGATGAACAGAGTGTCTGAATTAAGCAGACCACTCTTACCCAGTCCAAAGATCAGGGCTTGATCCATCACCGTTATTTATCTCACTGCCCCATCCCAGCTCAGAACCTGGCTATATGCAAATTAGTCTGTCCCTGGCCCAGTGCATCATGGGAACAGGGCAGACCAAACTACCAAGCCAATTCTTCACCAGAAAGGAGACAAGCTACCGGGGACCGGTTTCTGGCATTTCAGCCTCTTCGGCCCGGCTTGCTTGAATCCTGATGGAGCAGTGAGAAAGGGACTCATGTCTGAGTATACCCTGCCACACCTATAGTGGCCAAAAACGATTCAGAAAAGGGGGTGGTGATGAACAGAGTGTCTGAATTAAGCAGACCACTCTTACCCAGTCCAAAGATCAGGGCTTGATCCATCACCGTTATTTATCTCACTGCCCCATCCCAGCTCAGAACCTGGCTATATGCAAATTAGTCTGTCCCTGGCCCAGTGCATCATGGGAACAGGGCAGACCAAACTACCAAGCCAATTCTTCACCAGAAAGGAGACAAGCTACCGGGGACCGGTTTCTGGCATTTCAGCCTCTTCGGCCCGGCTTGCTTGAATCCTGATGGAGCAGTGAGAAAGGGACTCATGTCTGAGTATACCCTGCCACACCTATAGTGGCCAAAAACGATTCAGAAAAGGGGGTGGTGATGAACAGAGTGTCTGAATTAAGCAGACCACTCTTACCCAGTCCGAAGATCAGGGCTTGATCCATCACCGTTATTTATCTCACTGCCCCATCCCAGCTCAGAACCTGGCTATATGCAAATTAGTCTGTCCCTGGCCCAGTGCATCATGGGAACAGGGCAGACCAAACTACCAAGCCAATTCTTCACCAGAAAGGAGACAAGCTACCGGGGACCGGTTTCTGGCATTTCAGCCTCTTCGGCCCGGCTTGCTTGAATCCTGATGGAGCAGTGAGAAAGGGACTCATGTCTGAGTATACCCTGCCACACCTATAGTGGCCAAAAACGATTCAGAAAAGGGGGTGGTGATGAACAGAGTGTCTGAATTAAGCAGACCACTCTTACCCAGTCCAAAGATTATTTTGTCCACCCTAAGCGTGGAAGGGTATACTCAGATGTGAGTCCCTTGCTCATTGCACCATCAGGATTCAAGCAAGCCGGGCCGAAGACGCCTGAAATGGCAGAAACCGGTCCCCGGAAGCTTGTTTCCTTCCCAGTGTAAGAATTGGCTTTTGTAGTCTGGTCTGCCCTGTTCCCATGATGCACTGGGCCAGGGACAGACTAATTTGCATACAGCCAGGTTCTGAAACTGGGATGGTGCAATGAGTTAAAAAACGGTGTTGGATCTAGCCCTGATCTCTTGACTGGGTGAGAGTACTCTGCTTAATTCAGAGACTCTGTCCATCACCACCCCTTGTTGTAAATTATTTTGTCCACCCTAAGCGTGGAAGGGTATACTCAGATGTGAGTCCCTTGCTCATTGCACCATCAGGATTCAAGCAAGCCGGGCCGAAGACGCCTGAAATGGCAGAAACCGGTCCCCGGAAGCTTGTTTCCTTCCCAGTGTAAGAATTGGCTTTTGTAGTCTGGTCTGCCCTGTTCCCATGATGCACTGGGCCAGGGACAGACTAATTTGCATACAGCCAGGTTCTGAAACTGGGATGGTGCAATGAGCTAAAAAACGGTGTTGGATCTAGCCCTGATCTCTTGACTGGGTGAGAGTACTCTGCTTAATTCAGAGACTCTGTCCATCACCACCCCTTGTTGTAAATTATATTACAGAGGAGGGCATAAAGGCAAGGAAAGCTGTCAGGAGGCCTGCTGATTGTGTGCTAAATAGACGACGGCGCACACATGCACAGCACACCCAGTGAATACTTCTTGAGTGGGGGCGCAGGATATTTTAGGACACCACCAGGCATCCTCCTGTAGCTGGGTGTGGTAAAATATTGCACTTGCCTGTGGGGGTTCCATTCTCCCACTTTTAACTGAGGCCAGTTAACCTCCAGTGAAAGACAGCTGCAGCGTTCCCTTTTAATCAATCAATCAATCAATACATTTATAGAGCGCGCTACTCACCTGTGAGGGTCTCAAGGCGCTGAGGGGAGAGGTGGGGGCCGCTACTGCTCTAACAGCCAGGTCTTGAGGTGTTTCCTGAAGGTGAGATGGTCCTGGGTTAGTCGTAGATGTGCGGGGAGGGAGTTCCAAGTCTTGGCGGCCAGGTAGGAGAACGACCTTCCTCCGGTGGTGGCTCTGCGAATCCGTGGGACGGTTGCGGGGGCGAGGTTGGCGGAGCGGAGCTGGCGGCTAGGAGTGTAGAACGAGAGGCGGTTGTTGACGTATTCGAGCCCCATGTCGTGGAGCGCTTTGTGTCCGTGGGTGAGAAGCCTGAACGTTATCCTCTTGCTGACGGGGAGCCAGTGCAGGTTTCCCAGGTGGGCAGATATAGGCTGTGGCGAGGGATGTCGAGGATGAGTCATGCGGAGGCGTTCTGTATGCGCTGAAGTTGTTTCTGAAGTTTGGCTGTGGTTCCTGCGTAGAGGGCGTTCCCGTAGTCCAGTCGGCTGGTGACGAGGGCCTGGGTGACCGTCTTTCTGGTTTCTGTGGGGATCCACCGGAAGATCTTTCGGAGCATGCGCAGGGTGTTGAAGCATGAGGATGAGATGGCGTTGACTTGTTTGGTCATCGTGAGGGAGGAGTCCAGGATTAATCCCAGGTTGCGGGCGTGGTCCGTGGGTGCCGGTGCGGTGCCCAGCGATGTGGGCCACAAGGAGTCGTCCCAGGCGGATGGGGATTGTCCGAGGATGAGGACCTCCGTCTGAGTTCAGTTTCAGCCGACTGACCTTCATCCTTCCTGGAGGTTGGTTTTGGCGGTGGATGGGTCTTTGGTGAGGGAGAGTATCAGCTGGGTGTCGTCGGCGTAGGAGATGATGTTGAGGTTGTGTTTGCGGGCGATGGCGGCGAGGGGACTCATGTAGATATTGAAGAGGGTTGGGCTGAGCGAGGAGCCTTGGGGTATGCTGCAGATGATCTTGGTGACCGTGGAGCAGAACGGCGGGAGGCGGTTTCTCTGGGTTCTGCTGGAGAGGAACGAGGTGATCCAGTCCAGTGCTTTTCCTTGGATCCCAGTGTTGTGGAGGCGGGTTATTAGGGTGCGGTGGCAGACGGTATCAAAGGTGGCTGAGAGGTCTGGGAGGATGAGGGAGGTTGTCTCCCCGTTGTCCATCAGGGTCCTGATGTCGTCGGTGGCTGCGATGAGGGCTGTCTCGGTGCTGTGATTGGCTCGCAATCTGGATTGGGATTGGTCGAGCGAGTTGTTTGCCTCGAGGAATGCAGTCAGCTGTTTATTGACGTCTACTCGATGACTTTAGCTGGGAAGGGAAGAAGTGAGATGGGGCAGAAGTTCTTGAGGTCTTTAGGGTCAGCTGTGGGTTTTTTTCAGAAGGCCGTTGATCTCTGCGTGCTTCCAGCTCTCTGGGAAGGTGGCTGATGCAAAGGAGTTGTTTATGACGTTCCGGAGGTGGGGTACGATGATGGTGTCTGCTTTGTTGTAGATGTGATGGGGGCATAGGTCAGAGGGAGAGCCAGAGTGGATGGTGTTCATGACGTGGGTGGTGTCTTCTGTGCTGATGGGGGTCCAGTCGCTTAGGGTGGTGGTGGGGGTCATTGGTTTGGTGACTGGAGGTGGAGTCTAGGCATCAAAGCTGTTGTGTATATCTGCATTCTATCGGTCTATCTATTCTTGCGGTAGAAGAATGTGGCGTGGGAGTTGCAGAGGACGGTGTGAAGTCGTTGTTGCTGGCGCTGGGGTTGGAGAGCTCTTTTACGATGCTGAAGAGTTCCTTGCTGTTGTGGGTGTTGTTGTCCAGTCGCTCTTTGAATGATGTCCTTTTGGTGGTGCGGATCAGTTGGTGGTGTTCGCGAGTGGTGTTCTTGAGGGCTGTCATGTTTTCTGTCGTCCGTTCGTGGCGCCAGGTTTTTTCGAGAGTCCTGCATGATTTCTTTGAGTCTTTGAGGGCGTAGGTGAACCATGTGGTTTTCCTGTTGCTGGTCTTACCTGGGGGGTTCTTCAGTGGAGCAAGGTTGTCGGCGCAGTTGGTGATCCACTGTGCGAGATTGTGAGCTGCGTCGTTGGTGTCAGAGGTGTCGGCTGGTGGGTTCTGGCTCAGTGATGTGGTTAGCTGGTCTGTGGTGACTTTGCTCCAGAATCTGCGGGGGATCTGTAGCGTGTGGTGGTGGGATGTAGTCTTCTTGTAGGTGAAATGGATGCAGCTGTGGTCGGTCCAGTGTAGTCAGTTGGAGTGGCTGAAGGAGACGTGGTTGCTAGCGGAGAAGATGGGATCCAGCGTGTGGCCGGCGTAGTGTGTCGGGGTGTTCACCAGTTGCTTGAGTCCGAGGTTGGCGAGGTTGTCGAGCAGGGTGGTGGTGTTGTTGTCTTTATTGTTCTCCAGGTGGAAGTTCAGGTCCCCTAGGAGGATGTATTCTGGTGAGGTTAGTGCGTGCGGGTTGATGAAGTCGGCGATGGTTTCACTGAATTGTGTGCGCGGGCCTGGGGGTCTGTAGATGAGGGTTCCTCTGAGTGTGGTTTTGGGGTCGGTGTGAATCTGGAAGTGTAGGTGTTCGGCGGTGGAGAGTGTGTCTTCGGCGTTGGTCGTGACGCTGATGGTGTTCCTGTAGATGATGGCGATTCCTCCTCCGGTTTGGTTGGCGCGGTCCTTCCGGGTGATCTTATAGCCGTCCGGGATGGCTATGGCGATGTCGGGGGCCGAGGAAGTGTTAATCCAGGTTTCCGTGAGGAAGGCGACGTCCGGTGCTGTTGTGTCGAGGAGGTCCCAGAGTTTGATGGCGTGCTTGTGGACGGAGCAGGTGTTGAGGAGGATGCACTTGAGGTGGTTGTTGTTGATGTTAGGTCCGGCGGGCGGGGTGCAGGATCGGAGGCTGGTGAATTTGCAGGCTAGGCAGGTAAAGGGTCCGTGGGTGCGTTTCGGGGTGGCTCTGTAGAAGGCGGTTGGTCGTCCGGTGTTGAGAGCGCTGAGGGCGGCGGTGTCGTATCTCAGTCGGGTACTCTGGCTCCGGCTATGGCCAGGGGTTCTGCGCGGCCTCCATATGAGGGGCTGTGGGAGGGAGGAGCAGCTGGGAGGCGGGAGCGGGGCGGCTGATGGGACAGCGGGGGGCGGGGCCGCAGGAATGCAGCGGCGGGAAGGTGACACAGAAGGCAAAACGAGGGCCGGGGTGCGAGGACACAAAGGGCACAACAGTGGCAGTAAATAAGTAAATAAATACAATAAAGGCAACAAGAGAAACAAAGAGGCAGCAGGAACGGCGGAGGACGCACACAGGAACAAGCACAGGCAAAGGCAAGGGTAAGGCCGACCTCGGAGGGAGAGAAGCGGTCTAGTTACGACAGAAGCGGGGGGTCAACGTCACAGGAGGACCGTGTGGCAGCTGGGGGGAGGACCGTGTGGCGGCTGGGGGGGCGACCTACCTGAGGACAGGGTCGCTCCTTGCAGTTGTACTTTTGACAAATAATTTTTGGGTATTATTGAGGCACTGTCTGCTACTGTGTAAGGAGCACTGAAATAAGGGTGCACAATGGTGCAAACTGAGACAGTGCTCCTGATGCGTAATTCTTACCCACAAGTTTGCCTAATTTTAGGTCATAACACACTTTGAGGGCTTCATTACAAGCACCCTATCATATTGCAATCCTTGCAGTCATACCTGTTCATACAGGAATGGCAATTCTAAGTAGTGGGATGTTAATTGCACCTGTAAATTAGGTGTTGTAGTACATTTTGCACCCTCTGCTACGTTTTGCCAGGTCAAACCTGCTGGAATTTAAGAGGTGGGTACTTCGTGAGTGGGGGAGTAAGAGGTTCTGGAACACCACCAGGCATCCCCCTGTAGCTGGGTGTGGTCACACATTGCACGTGCAAGTGGGGGGATCCATGCTCCCTCTAAGGAAGAGGAGAATTGCCCCAATGCTCTGCGAGCAGTAGTTGAAGGAAAGCTAAAATGATAATAACCAACAATATTATCATTTGAGTTTTCTGTTTCCTGGTGCAGGCAGGGCGGGGGAGGCTGAACTGTCAGGGGAGGGGCCAGGAGGAGTGGTTGTTCCAATCTAAACTGTGCATACCTGTTTGGATGGTCCTCTTGGCCTCCAAACAGTCATGCACACTTTGCATGGTCTGTGAAAGACAGCTGCAGCTCCCTCTTTCATGAATAGCTAAACTGTAAAAGTATGCAGTTGTGCTTTGGAAAAAGAATGTTTTTTGTTTTATTGGGCCACTGTCTGCTACTAATGTGCAAGACAAACATGAGATCAGGGTGCCCCATGGTGCAAAGTGAGACAGTGCTCCTGATGCGCAATTCTGGCCCACATGTTTGCCTTATTTTAAGTCGTAATACACTTTAAGGGCCTCATTACAAATGGCCTATTATATTGCAATCCCTACAGTAATACCTGTTCATACAGGAATGGCAATTCTTAGTGGTACAATATTAAGTGCACTTTTAAATAATCAGTTGGGGAAAATTTGGCACGCTCTTCTACATTTTGCCAGGTCAAACCTGCTGAAATTTAATCGGCGAAAAAAGGCTTGGTGTTTACCAGGGCATGCCGATGTTGGTGCTACAACCACCAAAATTCTCATGTTATTTCCCAGAAAGTCAAAATTAGTTCTAATCACCATATCCAATAGACTCCAAGCACCTCAGAGTCAGATTTTTTAGGTGCAATAATTTTGTCATTCACAAGAGGCCGCTCATTCTCATGCCATTAGTATTGCGAAAGTGTGTGTCGATTCTTGTGTACTCTTTTCATGAATGCAAAGCGATAAGAGGACACTAACGTAGTTTTCTGTGGTGTGGCTTTGAGTAAAGTGAGGGAAAATATTTCCACCTGCACCATATTGCAGATGGTAGAACATCAGTAATAAGACCCTAGCGGCACACAATAACATTATGTTTCCAGGATTTGCAGCAGGCCCAGACTTCACTATCAATGGTAAGGGTTCCTAACTCCCATTTCCATTGAAGCATCTGTAGAGACACAGACCATTATTGCCTGTCATACAGCATCCCTGGCCCTGACGGCTGTTTGGGAAAGGCGCCTTGAAAGCAGCGGTGTAGCTAAGGCACCATGCGACCCACCAGGATTTCGCAATTTGACCAAAGAAATTAGAAATTGGCACTTTTGATAAAATACTGCAATTTTTACAACAGTGCCCGCAAAATATGTTTTAAAAAAACTATAGCATTCACCCTCTTATTACTGGCTCTGTGCTGCAGCTGAGCCCATAAAGAGATGTGGTGCAGCTGGCCATCAGGCAGCAGAGGTGTTAAATTCCTCTGTTTACTGCCATTGAAATGCGCAAAGCCTTCTCCTGTGCAATTAGCCTGCAGCCCCCCTCACACATTTGTGTGCCCCCTGTGAACTGAGCAGGCCCTTGAAAGCCTCTGCAGATCCCACCCTCCACTGCACTCCTCTCCCTCGACCCGCTCTTGTCTCCTATTAACCACAAACCTCCACCATGTCTTCTAATTTGTTTATATATATATATATATATATATATATATATATATATATATATATATATATAAAAATTATATATAAATATACATATATATATATATATATATTACCTACTGGCGATAGCCAGTAGGTATATATAGTTAGGATTTTTTTCCTATGGGATTTTTGAAAATTCTATGTCGAATAACTTTGGCGTTTGAGGACAGAATTGGCTGAAATTTTCAGGAAAATGGAACATTTTGTTTCTGAGCAGCCCCTGAAAATTTGGGGGGGTTTCGTCAAGGGGGGGCCGAGGAAAAAGGGGGGTCCCAAAACGTGTTTTTCCCATGCAATTTTCCATAGGGCGGTTGGCCTCACTTTTAGCCTGAACGGCTGAATGGATTTACACCAAACTTGGCAAAATTGTAGGGACTGGTAGCCCGATGTGCCTTTGCTATGTCTCAAGATATAGGCTCCAGTGGTTTTTACGAAAATTAACTTTGAAAAATATATATTGGGCTACATTGGGCTATATATATGTTGGAGCCCAAATGTAGCCCAATGTAGCCCAATGTAGCCCAATGTAGCCCAAAGATGGCCACCAGAGACAAAAAAAAACAAATGTAGCCCAAATATCAGCCAGATGTAGCCCAACTATAGCCCAATGACAGAATGTCCCAGAGTGTTCTAAAGAACAACTAGAGTGCTAACAGTCCTACTTATTACAAAGGTATGGCACACCTGAAGCCATCTTGATTGGAATAAAGTGGTAACTCTTAAAACATTTAATTTAAAAAGGAACAAAATGAGGGGGTTCATTTTGCCATAGAAAGTATGATTAGCGAATATATGACGAAATCCCGCATACCATCAGTCCGCAAAAAAAATCCTGCATGTACTATTAGGCCGCAAATTAAAATAACGAAAACTTTTAGAACGAATATGCCTTTAGCATACACTAAACAACTAAACTACCCTAAACCCTAAAACACTACCCCCAGCATGACCCTACACTACACAAACAGTACAACACTACCCTAAACCCTAAAACACTACCCCCAGCATGACCCTACACTACACAAACACTACAACTCTACCCTAAACCCTAAAACACTACCCCCAGCATGACCCTACACTACGCAAACACTACAACACTACCCAAAACCCTAAAACACTACACCCCAGCATGACCCTATACTACGCAAACACTACAACACTACCCTAAACCCTAAAACACTACCCCCAGCATGACCCTACACTACACAAACACTACAACACAACCCTAAACCCTAAAACACTACCCCCAGCATGACCCTACACTACGCAAACACTACAACACAACCCTAAACCCTAAAACACTACCCCCAGCATGACCCTACACTACGCAAACACTACAACACTACCCTAAACCCTAAAACACTACCCCCAGCATGACCCTACACTACGCAAACACTACAACACTACCCAAAACCCTAAAACACTACACCCCAGCATGACCCTACACTACGCAAACACTACAACACTACCCTAAACCCTAAAACACTACCCCCAGCATGACCCTACACTACGCAAACACTACAACACTACCCAAAACCCTAAAACACTACCCCCAGCATGACCCTACACTACGCAAACACTACAACACTACCCTAAACCCTAAAACACTACCCCCAGCATGACCCTACACTACGCAAACACTACAACACTACCCTAAACCCTAAAACACTACCCCCAGCATGACCCTACACTACGCAAACACTACAACACTACCCAAAACCCTAAAACACTACCCCCAGCATGACCCTACACTACGCAAACACTACAACACTACCCAAAACCCTAAAACACTACCCCCCAGCATGACCCTACACTACGCAAACACTACAACACTACCCAAAACCCTAAAACACTACCCCCAGCATGACCCTACACTACGCAAACACTACAACACTACCCAAAACCCTAAAACACTACCCCCAGCATGACCCTACACTACGCAAACACTACAACACTACCCAAAACCCTAAAACACTACACCCCAGCATGACCCTACACTACGCAAACACTACAACACTACCCAAAACCCTAAAACACTACCCCCAGCATGACCCTACACTACGCAAACACTACAACACTACCCAAAACCCTAAAACACTACCCCCAGCATGACCCTACACTACACAAACACTACAACACTACCCTAAACCCTAAAATACTACACCCCAGCATGACCCTACACTACGCAAACACTACAACACTACCCAAAACCCTAAAACACTACCCCCAGCATGACCCTACACTACGCAAACACTACAACACTACCCAAAACCCTAAAACACTACACCCCAGCATGACCCTACACTACGCAAACACTACAACACTACCCAAAACCCTAAAACACTACACCCCAGCATGACCCTACACTACGCAAACACTACAACACTACCCAAAACCCTAAAACACTACCCCCAGCATGACCCTACACTACGCAAACACTACAACACTACCCTAAACCCTAAAATACTACACCCCAGCATGACCCTACACTACGCAAACACTACAACACTACCCAAAACCCTAAAACACTACCCCCAGCATGACCCTACACTACGCAAACACTACAACACTATCCTAAACCCTAAAACACTACGCCCAGCATGACCCTACACTACGCAAACACTACAACACTACCCTAAACCCTAAAACACTACCCCCAGCATGACCCTACACTACGCAAACACTACAACACAACCCTAAACCCTAAAACACTACCCCCAGCATGACCCTACACTACGCAAACACTACAACACTACCCTAAACCCTAAAACACTACCCCCAGCATGACCCTACACTACGCAAACACTACAACACAACCCTAAACCCTAAAACACTACCCCCAGCATGACCCTACACTAAACAACCACCACAACTCTACACTACACTAACACAACACTACACTACACAACACTACACTAAACTACACAATCACTAACCCACGAAAAAATTAACACAAACCCACTTACCTCTCTCGTCATCGTGGTTTTCACAACGCAAATGCATTTACCATACATGCCTTTAAAACGTAATTCTTTGTAAAGGCATGCGCGATAAATGCACATGCGTTTTGAAAAAATGCGGGATAATGGTATGCGAGGTCAATGACCTTGCGGGATAATGGTATGCGGACTGAAAATCTGCGGGATAAAAAATGCGGGAAAATGGCTGCAAACCATGATTAGCAGCAGACTTCCCTGGTGAGCACTAGCTTTACTACAGTGATCTAATGAGCAACTAGAGTGCTAACATTCAGAATTTATGGAAAATGTGTGACACATCTGAATGCCTTCTTGATAGAACCAAAGTAAACAAGCATTGAAAATGCAATAGATCTCGCCCTCGTTTAAGTTAAAGCCATTCTGTTTGTAATGAGGTGGCTTTTTAGCTTTGCTTTTATTAGTGTTTTTAAAACTTTCATGTAAATAACATGCATATGTATGCATATATGTATATGTATGCATGCATTTATATTTATATAGATATGCAGATTATATATGTTTATATATGTATATTACCTACTGGCGATAGCCAGTGGGTATATATAGTTAGGATTTTTTCTCTATGGGATTTCTGAAAATTCTATGTCTAATAACTTTGGCGTTTGTGGACGGAATTGGCTGAAAGTTTCAGGAAAATGGCACATTTTGTTTCTGAGCAGCCCCTGAAAATTTGGGGGGGGTTTCGCCAAGGGGGGCCGAGAAAAAAGGGGGGTCCCAAAACGCGTTTTTCCCATTCATTTTTCCATAGGGCGGTTGGACTCACTTTTAGCTCGAACGGCTGAATAGATTTACATGAAACTTGGCAAAATTGTAGATATGGTTTGCCCGACGGGCCTTTGCTATGTCTCAATATATGTGCTCCAGTGGATTTTGAGAAATTAACGTTTAAAAAAATATATATATCTGTGACAGCGCTCCGGTTAGCGCCCCGGTTCGCGTACCTGACGCGTAACGGAACTTCGCGAAGCGAAGCTGATTGGCTCTCCGGTGTCTGTCAACATTCTAAACAGTCCGGAGCGGCCGCCATCTTGTCTCTCGGTACGATCGAGAGACAAGATGTGGTGAAAAACGAAGGGGGAAATGAAGGAAAGGGGGAAAGGTAGACCACTCCTGACCCCCACCTGTTTTTTTTTTTTTGGGATTTTACGCCGTAGAGGCGCGTCCCGGTACGCGAACCGGGCAGCTCACCGGGCAGCTCACCGGGCAGCTAACCGGGCAGCTAACCGGCAGCGTAGCTGTCAACATTGTAAACAGTCCGGAGCGGCCGCCATCTTGTCTCTCGGTAGGTTCGAGAGACAAGATGTGGTGAAAAAAGAAGGGGGAAATGAAGGAAAGGGGGCAAGGTAAACCCCTCCTGACCCCCTAGGATTGATGAGGGGGATATTAAAGTCCCCCGTGATTTTTCGCGGTAGAGGCGCTTCCCGGTACGCGAACCAGGCAGCTAACCGGCAGCGTAACGGGAGTCCGCCATCTTGTGTTTTTGGAGCGTCCGGTTCGCGTACCGGGTAGCGTCCCGGTAAGCGTAACAAGGGGAAAACCAAGAGAAACAGTAAAAAAAAAATTAAGGGAATAGATTTCCAGCAAACTTGGCAAAATTGTAGGGACTGTTTGTTTGATGTGCCTTTGCAAGGCCTCAAGATATGTGCACGTGTGGATTTTGTCTAATTAAGGTTAAAAAAAATATATATATCTGTAAGCGTGCTCCGGCACGCTTACGTTACGGGTTTTTTTTGCGCTGCAGAGCCGATACGTCACGGTTATGCGACGCGTCATGAGGCGTCTCACGTGGCTACGTGATACGTCACGTAATAAAGAATATATTTTACAGCTATAGATATTAGCTTTTAAAAAACCAATGAAATTCACTGAAAAAACCATAGGTTATAGACCATATATAGTTAGGAATTTGCATTTACAAAACCTTGAAAATTCACTGAAAAAACCATAGGTTAGAGACCATATATAGTTAGCTGGACATTTTATTGACATAAAACCAATGAAATTCCATATATAGTTAGTTGCACTAACTATATATCGCGCACCCGCAATCCACTGCTGATGATGTCACATATTACATCATTCATGACATGGTCAGTGACATCACTGATGACATCACTGATGACATCTCAAATGACATCACTGATGACATCACTGATGACATCTCAAATGACATCACTGATGACATCATGACACACCAATACCAGTTACTACATACGCACTCACTGATTCCTACGTCTACACACACATTCACTCATTCACCCATACAATCACTCATACATACAGTCACTCATTATTACAACACTATCATATGCACTCATACACCTATGCAGACACTCACACACTGCCACTCATCCATGGAGTTACTCACACACCTAGTCAGTCCTGTAAAGAATCAATCACACTTCCATTTCCTCATCTATACAGTTAAACACAGAACACCATACTTCAGTGACATCACTGATGACATCACTGATGACATCTCAAATGACATCACTGATGACATCTCAAATGACATCACTGATGACATCATGACACACCAATACCAGTTACTACATACGCACTCACTGATTCCTACGTCTACACACACATTCACTCATTCACCCATACAATCACTCATACATACAGTCACTCATTATTACAACACTATCATATGCACTAATACATCTAGTCAGTCCTGTGAAGAATCAATCACACTTCGATTTCCTCATCTATACAGTTAAACACAGAACACCATACTTTTCACACATATACTAACACATACTTACTCTCTTATACAATCACTGATACAAGTACACATTGATATGCACAGAGTCACACACCTCCCAGCCAGCCACACACACACTCAGTCTTCCATACATCCACTCATTCTTCAATATGTAAAACATATTTAAACTTTACAAAAACACACAGACACTAGATGATGTCATCAGTGATGTCATTTGAGATGTCATCAGTGATGTCATTTGAGATGTCATCAGTGATGTCATCAGTGATGTCACTGACCATGTCATGAATGATGTAATATGTGACATCATCAGCAGTGGATTGCGGGTGCGCGATATATAGTTAGTGCAACTAACTATATATGGAATTTCATTGGTTTTATGTCAATAAAATGTCCAGCTAACTATATATGGTCTCTAACCTATGGTTTTTTCAGTGAATTTTCAAGGTTTTGTAAATGCAAATTCCTAACTATATATGGTCTCTAACCTATGGTTTTTTCAGTGAATATATATATATATATATATATATATATATATATATATATATATATATATATATATATATATATATATATATATATATATATATATATATATATATATATCCATACCACTGCTCCTCTCCACTGGAAAACAAGCAGGACACAGCTCCGGATAACAACAGGGGATTTATTAAGTGCCACAAAGCTCAATCCTCGCAGTCCGTGAAACGCTTATGGCAGACGCGTTTCTAGCCGGGTTCGGCCGTCATCAGTGCCAGTCTCACAGGCTGGTAGTTACATCCTGGATTCAACTCCGAGACCACTCCCTTAAAGTAGTCTCTCGGCCCCTCCTCCTTCGCGCCGGTGTGCTTTGTGGCTCAGGGCAAATTGCATACTGGGTACTGTAGTCCAACCTGGTTCCGCCTTTAGTGTAGAGCGGAGCCAAACAACAAGTGGTGTCCCAAGTTCAGGGCGCTGGGCTCAGCGCTCGCATACAAAGTCCTGAATGAATAGTCCCACTTAACCTCTGTTGCTATCCTTATCAGGCAACTTCGTGCTGCCTACTCTCTCCCCTCACTGAAATGACTGTCAAGTGACAATGACTTTTTGTTCGGGGGGCGCCGCGCTTAGCACCGTCTGTACTCATACCAAAGATTTTGCTGAAGAGCGCGGAGCACCTGAACGAGAGGGTGTGTCCTTAAGCCGGTATCAGCAAACCGGCATTATAAATCCATACCACTGCTCCTCTCCACTGGAAAACAAGCAGGACACAGCTCCGGATAACAACAGGGGATTTATTAAGTGCCACAAAGCTCAATCCTCGCAGTCCGTGAAACGCTTATGGCAGACGCGTTTCTAGCTGGGTTCGGCCGTCATCAATGCCGGTCTCACAGGCTGGTAGTTACATCCTGGATTCAACTCCGAGACCACTCCCTTAAAGTAGTCTCTCGGCCCCTCCTCCTTTGCGCCGGTGTGCTTTGTGGCTCAGGGCAAATTGCATACTGGGTACTGTAGTCCAACCTGGTTCCGCCTTTAGTGTAGAGCGGAGCCAAACAACAAGTGGTGTCCCAAGTTCAGGGCGCTGGGCTCAGCGCTCGCATACAAAGTCCTGAATGAATAGTCCCACTTAACCTCTGTTGCTATCCTTATCAGGCAACTTCGTGCTGCCTACTCTCTCCCCTCACTGAAATGACTGTCAAGTGACAATGACTTTTTGTTCGGGGGGGGGCGCCGCGCTTAGCACCGTCTGTACTCATACCAAAGATTTTACTGAAGAGCGCGGAGCACCTGAACGAGAGGGTGTGTCCTTAAGCCGGTATCAGCAAACCGGCATTATAAATCCATACCACTGCTCCTCTCCACTGGAAAACAAGCAGGACACAGCTCCGGATAACAACAGGGGATTTATTAAGTGCCACAAAGCTCAATCCTCGCAGTCCGTGAAACGCTTATGGCAGACGCGTTTCTAGCCGGGTTCGGCCGTCATCAGTGCCGGTCTCACAGGCTGGTAGTTACATCCTGGATTCAACTCCGAGACCACTCCCTTAAAGTAGTCTCTCGGCCCCTCCTCCTTCGCGCCGGTGTGCTTTGTGGCTCAGGGCAAATTGCATACTGGGTACTGTAGTCCAACCTAGTATATATATACCTTAAACCTTCTTTTCCCCCTTTTCACTGGGTTGGTAGTAACAGTCACTTACTGGAGTGGTATGGGCCCCAGTGGCAGTGCACCTATTACACTATTAATCGCTGGACCGGAAAACAAGCACTTTAAGACCAGTTTTGGAGTCTAGCTTAACTCCAGTGGCATGGTAAACACAGGACTGACACTTCTAGACATACCTGTCCCTCTCAGCTACCCTTAATCAATTAGTTTTATTGGCTCACCATGCTATTCCATTTTGGCCCTAACTATATGCAAATCAGTCTTCAACCTGCCCCCCCCCCCTCCCCATCGGAACAGTCCAGCCCAAACTGCCAGGCCAGGTCCTCCCTGGACCAGAAACAAGCATTCTAGGACTGGTTTCGGGATATCGCTAGCTCGACTCCAGTGGCATGGTGAGCACAGGACTCACATCTGGGCAAACCTGTCCCACTGAGGGTGGCGAATCCAGAAAGAAAAATAGATTAACAGAATGCAGAACAATGTCGAACATTCACTCCCCCGTACAGCGATCCGGGCCTTAATCCATTGTTTTTTCACTCACCACGCCTTTCCAATTTGACTCTAACTATATGCAAATCAGTCTTGACCCTCTCCCTATGGGAACAGTTAAGCCCGAACTGACAAGGAATAAATAAGCATCCTAGGACCAGTTTCGGGGTATCACTCATCATCCGCCAGGGTAGCTTGAGTCCAGTGGCATAGTGAGCATGGGACCCACGTCTGGGTATACTTGTCCCACTCAGGGTGACCAATTAGTGGTGAGCAAAGAACGATCGATTAAACGCAGACCTTTTGACCAGGGGTGAATGTTTGCATTGGTCAGCATTTCGTCCATCATTTGATCTTTTCGCTTTTGTTGCCCTAAGTGGGAAGAGTATGCCCGGATGTGGGCCCCATGCTCACTGTGCTACTGGATTCAATCTATCCTGGCTGATGAGGGGTGATACCCTGAAACCCATCTCACTGTGCTTGTTTCCGGTCAAGGAAGGACCTGGCTAGGCAGTTTGGCTGGACTGTTCCAATGAGGAGCGGGTAAAACCTGATTTGCAAATGACTGGGTCCAAACCAGGGTGGGAAGATGAGCAAAAAAAATGGATTAACCCCAGATTTTTGTGAATGGGGTAAACGATTCCATTGTCCAACATTCCAGCCATAATTTGTTCTATTTTGCTTTTGTCGCCCTAAGTGAAAATGAAATAACGATGGAAATTGATTTACTATTTCAGAATGTGCATTGATGGAGATCAGTCCCATGTCAGCAGCAGTACTGAAGCTGAGTAAACATGCACTTGGCAAAGTTCATGAATTGGTGCCTGTACTGTTGTTTTCATGTGCCTCATATTTGCTACGAATGACTTTTGGATTTGAAATGGCCTAGAAGCAGCCCATGTGTACACCTTTGTTTTTTGATATTGTTTGATGTGGTACCGGAGACAGTTGGTTACATTTGTCCACCGTATTGATATTGATCGATGTAGTTCTGTCTTAATAAAGGTTGTATGGCAGGCATTCACCTTTAGAGTGATTGTGGGGCAGTTTCCAAATTAGTTTGGTCACTTCATGTGGAAATCCCTCTATGACTTGGGTTCTTCTTTGCAAGCAGCCAGTCCTACATGTGCACGTCGTTTTGCAGTCAACATCACTACTGCACATCCATCTTCTTCACTGTCGCTTGATGATGTTCACGAGCCTTTGGAAGATGAAGTTGATGAAGATAGACTTTGTTTAGTCTCTATTTGTCTCAATAGATGCTGCTGTTTGGACTTCTGGGTGTGGTTAGAATGCTTCTGGAACTTTCCGGCATCCATTTTCTCCTCTTGTTGTGACACACTTGGTTTCTCTTTCACTTTGCAGACCATTATGTAGTGGTTTTCTTTCCCATATCCTTTGTATATCTGTTCAATGGCGGGACATTTACCTTTGTGTGGAAATGAGAATCCACATCAGAAACGCAATATCTTCTTCTTTCAAGACATCGTCTTATGGGTCTCTTCTTTGTCTTTCTGCTTTCTGTTCATGTTTACTGCTGATCCATTCTGGGATGTTCCAGCTTCCATATCAGCAGCTTGTCGATCTGCATGTTTCTCAGCTCTTGCACCCATAAACAACTTTTCTAGACTGTGTCTCTCTCAACATGAGTTATCTGAATGAATGGGAGAGGCTCCCATCGATGACTCTCAGACAGATGGCTTCTTCATCATCGAATTTGCAGAATTTGCAGCGCTTGGTAAAGGCATCAAGTCTTTTGATGAATTCATCCATTGTTTCACCATCTTTCTGTCTTTCCTGATTGAAAATGTACGTCCAATAGTCGGCATTCGGCATTGGATTGAACTTGGCTTCAAACATTTCTTTGAGTTGACAGTACGATACTTCTTCAGCTTGTAGTTTTCTTTATCACTTCTTTCACTCCATCACCAGCACGGTTCTCTAAGTATTTGATGATCTTTTTTTCTTCACTTCGAACGTTTCGATTCATGTAGTCAATCTGGCTCCAATATTCTGCTCTTTGGTGGTGCTGAATGAAGATGTGGTATCAGGAACGCGGCTTCACCATACTTTCTGCTTCTTTCTGCAGCCATTGAAAAAAATCCTGGCTCCCAGTTCCATTGGTACATCTGTAGAGACACAGACCATTACTGTAGGAACAGCCTTCCTGGCAGTGTCTCTGCAGATACACTGCATCACTGGCTCTGACGGCTGTTTGGGAAAGGCACCTTAAAAGCAGTGTTGTAGCAAAGGCATCATGCAGACCCCCCAGGATTTTGCAATTCGCAAAACAATTGCGAAAATGACACTTCTGTAAAAATACTGCAATTTTTTCAAAAAGACAGTTTTTCAAGGAATGTCCCAGTGTACCAACACTTTCTGCAAAAAAATGTACATGTGCTGGTAATCAAGAGAGGATCAAGTGCACATAATTCAGTTGTAATGCAGAGCACACACTGACCTGGAGGGTACATTGGGAGGCAAAAACGCAAAATACCAATTTTCACTGGCTCTACCATCACGCAAGGAACAGACTCTAAATTGTTTAGTTACCTGCTGTACCACATCCCCTTATTCACTCAGAAAAGTAGTCTTTAATGAGATGTGTAAACGTCAGAGGAGCCTATCTGCCAAGTACTAACCCCTTCAGACTGACCATGGGACTCATCAAAGCACCCGAAAAGAATATTTTCACATGATGGGTCTCAGCTACGAGACATTAGCTTTTATATATCATCTCAGAAAAGGGATTAATTTCCTGAGTGGAAAGTAAATATTTCCCATTTTGGTCGAATAGTCACCTTTCCGCCACCTAGCGCTCCCTCTCCCAGAAACACAAATTTAAACTCATACACACCAATTTTTTTCATTTGCTTTCTAGTACTTTTAGTCTTGTGTTACAATTATAATTACGGAACTACAAGTTCCAGAATGAGAAGAAAATCGGGCCGATGGCATTGCTCATGTGTAACATGAAGTTACTTGAGTTCTCCAATCTCTTTCCTGGGCAGGTCAAACCCTGTTGAAATGAAAGTGCACAAACTTTGAAAAGCTGGACTCCCCGGTATTTTTACATCTCTACTTTATTAAAGGTTTGTGGGGTGCGATGTAGAAGTTTAGTACTTCTATGGTGGTAGGCGTAGTATATAGTATTGTCCATGGCTAGTGGTAGCATTTAGTCCCTCTTCTATGTCTCTGGCCGTCCCGGTTTTGGTTCAGAAAATCTGGCCATCATATTGTTGGAGAAATTGTATTTTCTTGTCAATCAGGGCATCAGTCTCAAAGCGATATGTGCCATTTTGCTAATACGGCTCCTGTCTACTTTTCATAGCATGAACCTGGCACAAGGTTACAAGGACGCTCTACAAAAGAATCGCATTGCTTTCATTTTTAGATTCACAATGATTAAGTCTTTTGCCCGGAATCACAAAAAGGTGAGGCTTGGGTCGGGTTTGAACCTCGCGCCCCTTTCTTTACTTTAAGGTCAGCTGTTGTAGCCTCGAGGGCTCTCACAGCTGCTTTGCAGGGAACCGGAATGTTCAGCCAGGATGCTCGCGCAAGAAAACATTGTCCACACCTTCTTTTAGGAGCAAGAAAGGCCACTTTTATTTTAGGACAGGTGCATCATCAATATCATAAACATATTCATTATTTATTTATTATTTACATAATTCAACTCTACAGTGAGCCTACGAAACCTAAATCCCAAAACCCCGAACAAACTCCTGCCTACTAACCCTAGCCTACCCAACGCTACCCTTCAGGATGGCCAACCCGCTCCAGGCTGCCCACCCCCACTAACAAAAACCCGCCTACAAAAGAACAAAGGCACCCATCCTAACAGTGGCAAACCTACCTAAACTAAACAGTGCCTAGAGCACCGCAAAATAACAAGCCCAGAAATAAATAAAGAAAAAGAAAAAAGAGGGAGGGTGGGTGGGGCAAAACAACCTCCCTTCACGCCTCCCGCCACGCAGTTACTAATCCCCGCCTGACTTCCCCTTTTCCCTCTCTGCTAATCAGCCCCCCACCTGTAGAATGTTCCTCGCGCGAACCTGCCCAGGGAGAGACCGGCTCGCGCCTGGCTCTCCCTGGGTCCCCCCTCGCGCAAGAAAACATTGTCCACACCTTCTTTTAGGAGCAAGAAAGGCCACTTTTATTTTAGGACAGGTGCATCATCAATATCATAAACATATTCATTATTTATTTATTATTTACATAATTCAACTCTACAGTGAGCCTACGAAACCTAAATCCCAAAACCCCGAACAAACTCCTGCCTACTAACCCTAGCCTACCCAACGCTACCCTTCAGGATGGCCAACCCGCTCCAGGCTGCCCACCCCCACTAACAAAAACCCGCCACCCAGGAAAACCTTTAGCGTTTTCCTGCCCCACCTAAAGGAAAGGAAGGAGCACACCACAACTGTACTTGAAGAACCTTGCTAATCAAGTCCCTGAGTTCAAGGAGGTAAAAAGAGAGGCCCAAAGCTGAGAGATGCACACCGTCCTCACAAAATAAATGATGTTCAGATACTTGTAAATGATAATGGTTCAAACTGTATATCCCCCAATGTTGACAAAAAAGGCGCATTGTCCTGTTCACTTTCCGTCTAGCCTTTTCCAGGGCAGAATGGGTCCGTGCCCCACGCCAGTGCAAACGGGGCACAAACTCAGTCCATATGAGCATGGTGCTCTCCCATGTGGTTCGGATGATTTCCAGGTCCTGCTTCATTAATTTTAACAAGGTCAGCCCAGAGAGAGAAACCAAGTCATTCTCTCCCAAATGTAGCACCAGGAGATCCGGAGGGCCCCCCAAACACTGCGAAACCAAAGCAGCCAAGGCGGGAAAAAGCCCACCCCAGCGCATTCCCCCTGTTCCATGCCATGAGACTTCATGTGTCATACTGTTCAGACCAAGCGATCTCCCACAAAGCTGGCTGGCAGCGGCTAAAGCTGCTCTTTTAATGAAAGAGTGCCCCAGTATCCACACCCTCCTTTTGCATCCGGCGACTGATAGCCAGGGACCTAGGAGAGAAAGAAATGTTAGACCAGCCAAAAATGCACTATTTCCTCACATACTTTTCACAACACTTGGAACGCCAACGACCAATGCGTCTGATCTGGGACCAGTCCCACCCCAGGCGGGCGGCCTCCGTCGCCGCACCAATTCTGAAGGAATGGGTACCAAACTGAACAGGGTCCTTCCTCAAACGCAGCAAGACCTTGCGTAATACAGCCAACAATTGAGATGCAACTATGGGACTACCATCTGCATGACAAAATATGGACCCCTGGAGAAAATGCGGAGAGGACACAAACACTTCCCATTCCCCAACCGGGCAACATGCAGAGACCCCACTCCTACCAAGGAACACCCACTTACCCCTCCCCATCTGGTCGGTTTTGGATGCCCGCAGCCAAAGTCGCACTCTGTCACTTTCCAACACCACCTCACCGCTGGTCATACCTACCCTGCCCCGCAACCCCAGCAACTCTGATGCCCGAAATGCCCCAAAGAACAACCACACAAAACACAAACGAAATTTGGCACACTCAAAAGCATCATGACAACACACCTCCAGTTCCAGCAACATCAACTGGAGCAATTCAAACGTCACAGGCTGCCGGAGCTGCTGACCCCCAGCCCGGAGCCTGGCCAAACCTTTCAACAATTTACGAACCAACACCCCCCCAACCGGATCCCTCCCCCACCAAAGCTGTCCATAAAAAGAAACCCCAGCCAATTTACCCGAAATGGTAGTGGGCGACAGGCCTTTGTCCGCCAGATGTAAAACAAACTGCAAGATGCATTGTTCATCAGACCAACCAGCCCTGAACGGCCCCATCGAAACATTACAAAACTGCAGAAACTCAGACCAGGCTTTCACATAACCCCGCCTGGTGGATTCAGCCACAGAATTTTCCACCAAGTGGTGAACCCTCAATCCCCCAGGTCCCATACGTACTGTGGGATCGCTGTTGGTGCCAGGTCCGCCCCAGGAGCTAACTTGCGGAACTCGGACCACTGAAAGCGAGACAAAGAGTCAGCGATGCAATTAGAAGTACCAGGAACATGCCGCGCTTTAAAGACAATATTCAGTTGCAGACACCGCAGCATGAATGCGCGCAGGAGCCGCAAAACCCGCAAATCGCGAGCCTTTTGGTGATTGACAAGGTGTACTACAGCCAAATTGTCCACGTGAAACAAGACGGAACGATTCTGAAACTCATCCCCCCATAGGTGCAAAGCAACCAGCAGCGGGAAGAGCTCCAGAAACGCAATGCTGCGACCCTGATCCTTCCAGTGCGCCGGCCAGCCGGCCGCGCACCATCGACCTTCCCAAAATATTCCGAATCCGTGAGCCCCTGACGCATCAGTGAACAACTGTACTTGCCACACCATGTCCTCATCCGCAAAAAACAAGGACACGCCATTAAAGTCTTGCAGAAAACGAAGCCAGACAGTCAAATCGGCACGCACAGCGGTGGTAATGCGCACCCTATGATGGGGAAGGCTTGCTCCGGACATGGACAGACCCAGACGTCTGCAGAACGTCCTGCCCGCCCGAACAACCCGGCAAGCAAAATTGAGATAACCCAACAACTTCTGAACAGTTTTCAAAACCACTTTCCGCTCCCCCAACACCAGATGTATGAAAGCAGACATTTCCTTCACTTTAGCCACAGGCAGTCTCGCCATCATAGACAGAGTATCAATTTCGATCCCCAAAAAAGTCAGGGACGTACAGGGACCCTCTGTCTTGTCCGGCGCCAAGGGGACACCCAATTCCTCCGCTAGAGCCTGAAAGATGTTCAAGGCCGACTGACACTGCCCAGAGCAACCCTCCCCAATGAAAAGAAAATCATCAAGGTAATGACAGACCAACGCGTGGCCACTAACAAAAGTGAATCGCCACTGTAGGAAGGTACTGAAAGTTTCAAACAGGGAGCATGACACTGAACAGCCCATGGGCAACACCCGATCCACGTAGAAACTACCATCAAAATGCATTCCTAACAGACTGAAATCCCAAGGATGAATGGGCAATAGCCGGAAAGCCGACTGAATGTCGCTCTTCGCCAGCAAAGCCCCAACACCAGCCGTGCGCACGAGCCGCAAGGCATCGTCCACCGAAGCATAATTGACAGTTGAGTCAGCTGGATCAATAAAGTCATTGATTGATGAACCCTCGGGCCAGGACAGGTGATGGATAAGACGAAACTCCCCTTCCGCCTTCTTGGGCACCACACCCAGGGGTGATACAATCAAGTCAGGCAGGGGACAATCCACAAAAGGACCAGCAATCCTACCAGCCGCAAGCTCTGCATCCAGTTTCTTCCGCACCACATGTGGACTCTCCTTCGCAGACTTCAAATTGTCCGACCACCTGCCCACCCTGGGTCCCTGATACCCAATCCGAAACCCAATTTTGAAACCCCAAGACAAAATCTTAGCGGCCTCAAAATCCGGATAATCCACCAGCCAGAGATCGAGAACCTCCTGCCTAATAGGAGTAGGGGCCCTTGTAAACAGACTGATGTTGCTGCCCCCTGCCCCCAGAACCCCGTCCCTGATCACCCCATCTCTGGCCGGGAAAACACTGGGTGAGGGCATGCTTCCCTCCACACTGCGAACACTCATGTTTATACCTGCAAGCGGGTCTGTTACAGGAACCCCTGTTAAAATGCCAGCAAGTGCCGGAAGCGGCCGATTGACCTCTGCCCCAAACCCCCGCCCCAGATTGAGCGGGGCGAGCTGAAAAGGGCCGATAAAACACAGGCTGCCCGCTAGCTGTGTGGGTCGTAGCAGGAGGGTTTGCCGAT
This sequence comes from Lissotriton helveticus, assembly GCF_964261635.1. Classification (NCBI taxonomy): domain Eukaryota; kingdom Metazoa; phylum Chordata; class Amphibia; order Caudata; family Salamandridae; genus Lissotriton; species Lissotriton helveticus. Next base: position 812,594,102 of record NC_136070.1, read on the forward strand.
GCCATCCATTGCAACCATAACTCAGAGTCAACCGCACCCCACGAACGCTCAGGGAAAGCGGCCATGCGCGCCCTAAATTCGTCATCGTAGGACAACCAAGCAAAGCCGCCAAAATAACTGTGAGCCTTGCGGATGACATCTGCATATTTAAACATGTCTATTGCTTTCTCAGGATGACGTTGACAGTAAACGCTGGCATAAATGAGAAAGGCCGAAGTCCAGTTCTCTATAGACCTCGGAACACGAGGCCTCCGAGCCAATTCTAATTCCTCCTCTTTCGACCCTTCTTTTGCCTGGACATCCCTGTGGAGAAGTCGAAAAACATCCACAAAAGCCCCAGACCAGATCAGAGTCTTCGTTTTTTCGGACAAATGGGACCCCAAGGGCATCCCCACCCCAGAATAAGGCAACTTTTTCGGTAGGATACTATCCTCCGCTACCCGAGTGGCAGCCACCCCGCCATCCCCCGATATAGAAACTTCTTTTGCCACTTGTACAGTAGAAACATTCGAAAATACGGGCCGCTCAAGCCTCTGTGCCAGAGCGACTCGCTCAACCACAACCCCATCACCCGTACCACAAGATCTCGTACTCTTAACAGGGAGACTCTCCCTAGGTTGCACATTTGAAATTACGGGCCGCTCAAGCCTCGGTGCCAGAGCGACTCGCTCAACCACAACCCCATCACCCGTACCAACAGATCTTGTACTCTTAACCGGGAGACTCTCCCTAGGTTGCCACACTGACCACCACCCATTCTTACCTCTCGGTAACTGCTCCGACTGCTGGGCGACGGCCCCACGATCCCGCTGAGAAGGTCCAGACCACACTGCCCCTCGTACACCCGCAAGGTCCGCTCGAGACTCCTGCAAAACACGAGAAACAGCGGGTTGCCCTAACCCACCCCCCTGGGCCCGTGCTGCCAAAAACCCAACATCTGTCTCTCTCAATTCCCCTTCTTCCAAATCATCATCACGAAAACTCCCACAGAAAGCTTCATCAGAAAATGCAACCTGTTCACTCCCACTGGGCATAGCCCCATCACCAATACCCCCATCATAAAATTGCCAGTCGATGTTTTGAAAGCTATGTGCACTGAAAGCTGTAGAAGAGCCGTCCGCTCCAGACAGCCCCCCTGTAAGCCCACCACTGGAAACAGCCGTGTGGACAGTTCCCGGGCCCGTAGAAACAGCCAACAGCCGCCCAGCCGAAGGCGCAGAGTGAAAACTGCGGCCGCTCAAGCCAGACGAGGAAACAGCCCCTAAAACATCACCCCCAACATGAGAACCGCACTCACCCCCCGACGCCAGCCCAAATCCACCCACCGACCCAGCCTCAGGACCACCCAGAAGCCCACCCGGGCAGCCCCTGGGGACCGGGAACAGAGACTGACCAGTGGCCGGGGGCGCCCCTTTGCGCAGCATGCCCTTACCCCCCAAGGTCATGGACTTAGGGGTGGGGGGGGGGGCCGGGGGCAAGGAGCACCAGTTACAACAGCCTCGGGGGCCGTGGGATGCGGCGTGGCATGTGTAGCACCCACCTGGACCACAGCAGGAGCCGGGGGCGGGGCCTCAGGGGGGGGGCGCAAAGGCATCGCAACCCGGGAGTGCCCAGCATCAATGAGAACCGAGTGAGGGGGGCCAACAACGTGGGGGGGGGCAGAGACAGGCCCCGACACGGCCGGTGAGAGCAGGTAACACTGCCCATTGATCCATAAACATGGAGGGCCCCCAGCCGGCAAAGGCGGCAAAGAGGACAGGGGGGCAAGAGACACCACAGCAGTGGGGGGGGCGTGCGCGCGCCCATGCGGCTCTGCGCTGCGCCCTCGCTTGGGCCTGGGCCCCGCCTGCTGCTTCCCCGACGACCCAGCAGCGAGACCGCCTGGACGCGGTGTCAAGCGGCCCGCAGAACGCCCCCGCCTCCCCCCGGGCGCCCCTCGTGAACAAGCAGGTAAAAAAGGGGCTTCACATACCTGCTGGAGGGCGCCCGGGTCACACGGCGGGGGTCCTGCCTCCTCGGCATGCAGAACAAGCCCAGGCCCATCGACCGACATGGCCGCCTCGCCGTCGTCGTCGTCCTCAGGGCCCGGCGACAGACACGCCTCCACCGCCCTGGCGACGCCCTCCGCAGCTTTGCGAGGGGGGCGGGACAAGCCGACCCACGCCTCCTCCGGGACGCCGGGCATCAACAAATCCTCCCGCCCTGCTGCACAGAGGAGTTGGACCGCCCGCCTGACCTCCGCCGCTTCTTCCATGACCCAGGTACCGCGCAAAACAACCTCCCTTCACGCCTCCCGCCACGCAGTTACTAATCCCCGCCTGACTTCCCCTTTTCCCTCTCTGCTAATCAGCCCCCCACCTGTAGAATGTTCCTCGCGCGAACCTGCCCAGGGAGAGACCGGCTCGCGCCTGGCTCTCCCTGGGTCCCCCCTTTCAATCTACCCTTCCCTTTTATTTAAGAAGGTGCGCAGAACAAAATATGCAAGCACTAAATCTTCAACGTTCATCACTTCCAGCAAACTATGGACGAGTGAGAATATTTCAGTTTCTCTGGGTGTGTATGTACTTTCCAGTACAGAGCAGCTTTGCTCATTCATTTGCTGCTCGCTGAAGTAAAACGCCTGAAGGCGTATTCTCTCGCTCTTGACTTCAGAGCGCTGCCGTGACGGAGTGTTATCTCTTTCTGTCTCACTCTGGTGCATGTCGAGCACCCAATAACCCACTGAGGACAATGAATGCCCCACTGGCACCTCTGCTTCTCCTAGGCCTGTTCGTGGTGACATTTTCAAATTCCGGTGAGTGGCCGTATTTTTATGTATGTATGTATGATATCCTGAGAGAGATGTTTTCTGGCACTGTCTTGCCATTCCTATGATCTCTCGCGGCGCTGTCGGGTTCGGGTACTTTCACATACTCGTTGGGATTCCACAACTAAGCTCCTCAAAGGCAAAACTCACACTTTTCTGTTCTCTACGACTGATCTGTTCTTTTACTTTCTCCTTTCTTTCTTACGTCAGCCAGCACCATGACACCCTCTTCCTGGGCGCTCCTACGCACCATACACCTCGCTTCATTAACATTAATCAGCGGCCAGAGTCTGTTTATGAGTGAGCTACATGATCAATATTGTGGGTGCAGTTATGAATCTTCTGTGCCAAACATCCTTCTAAGTCAAATCTCGTCCAAACACCATTGATGTCCACTTTCTTTAGGGAGCGGCTGATTCTTCTGAGGAGCAGGGGTTCCTTCAAACCGCACAAACGGAACTCCAGATAATGGTACAGATTTGATTATAGACATTTTTCGGTGTCCAGCAATTAGTCATTGTCGTACTTTTGCACCGTATTCACTGAAGAACTGGAACAAAATTACATTTGCGTCAACCGACAGTTAATATATATATATTGCACGAGACACTGAAATGTAGATTTTTCAAGGATCGGTGACATATAAAAGCACACTGCATGCAGTCTGTGTAATCAGACAAAGACCGTCCTAAAAAGCAGGCGTCAAGAGCAAAACTCAATTATTTCCGGACGACTAAAGGGGCTGCAATTTGTGCCTAGTTTTTGACATATTTTCAACGTAACCACACTGACATGCAATTAATCTACATTCAACCCATTCATGCCAGTGGATATCCTGAATATCTGGCATGGACCTGGCCTTTGCAGTACTACCCTGGGCATCCACGAGGGAAGCTATTGTTTATTGGAAATGCCTTTGCTCATAGATGATACATAATATAAAATATCCCAGGCGTTTCATCGGTAGAAAATCAAAATAGAAAAAAATATTGTCTTGCACATTTTGCACCTGTACAAAATGTTAGTGGTTCTGATCTTCATGCAAGTGGATGGAAGTCAGGCTTCATTTACATTTTGTGCAACATTTCCCACCACAGGTTTCTTAGAATATTAAAAAAAATTGAACATGTCATTTACAAATAACCGTGAGTGTGAAAGGAGTTAACATATGCTAATTGATGGGCGGCCCATCAAATAGTAAAACCCATTCAGGGTTTCAAGATTTTCACATAAATATGTACGACGTCTATTATATAAACAGGGCCATTGAAATTATGGAATCATGCGCCAGCACTCTTTGTGGATTTGCTGCCCTCTCCACATAATCCACACTCACTTTGCTGCATAATATAGAGATTTCAATGAAAAAATGTCCCCTGTTCAAACAGATCCAAAGTTAATGTTAACAACAAGGTAGACATGATGCAAGACATTTGGAAACATTTTACAATTGTTAGATGGTCAGCTTTCAACAGATGATTTCTTTATTCAGGTATTTAGCAAGTATTAAAGAGGAGAACATGTTGTCAAGACTGTACTAATGTCTACAGTTGTTAGGGCTGAGAAGTGATATGCATCTTGAAAATAATCCTCACATAGTAACATGTAATTTAAATAGAGTCAGGGAAAATATTTAGTTTTATAATTTGTGTCAATTCATGTTGCTGCACCCCTGACAAGGTTCTCTAAAGACTCAAACAGCGATTATAGAAAGAGGGCACAAAGTGTGCAGAAAACCACCTAAAAATGTTACATCGTCTGTCTTAAATCTTAAAATGTCTGCCGGTGAGAGACACATATCAAAGTTATGTAATGTGAAATAATGCGCCACAAGGCTGTTTCTTAATAGAAAGAGTTGTTTACCAGAGATCTAGAGTATGGACAGAGAATTGCCTCTAAAGTGAGACCAATTTAAAAACATTTTTGGAATTCATACAATAAACGAAGGCAAATTTTATTACAGAAAGTTTATACCTGTAGACTATTTATGTAAGCTAATGAAGCATTATATGCTCTAAACAAAATAGTTTATTCTTGGGATTCCAAATTGACGCTGTTAATAAAATGGTGCCTGTGTTCTACACAAGCTAAGCACAATATTGCCTTGGTCAATGGCATTTTTAATCAAATTTCTTTCTTAACAAATCTATGCTTTTCCCGTATAACTGTGGTGTCGTTTGTATCATTCTGTTATAAAATATCAAAATAATGCAATAGAATGTGTAATTCAATACTGCATGCTTTAGTATGCCTGGCTGAATAATTTAGCCAGTGCGCTCCCAAATTTGGTCCTCCACTGTCCCATAATTCAAGCCTGTAGACTCTGGTTTGTTGGCCGTTCCGAAAGCCTGCCTACAAGTCGGTGAACACAATCCTTATTTATGATATGCAGACCTTGGGAGATTTATGTTGGAACTGAGAAACGTGCAGAGGCTGACACTAAATATGCAAATCAGTTCAATTTTAGGTTGTACATTTCTTATATATCTGGAACACTGTCATTATTAGCAAAGAACAATATTTTTCCGTAGTTCATAAATTCTTTGTTTTTTATTTTTTCCAGAAAAAAACATGTTTTGCTTCATTATTTTAACCACTTAACTTCTGCACCTCCCTTTCCCCCCACCCCCAGTGCTAAGCCCCTTTTTTGGCCATTTGGAGTAGTTCAGGCTTAGAGCTCCATAAGTGGTACTTCCACGTAAGAAATTCAGAAAAAATATGTGTTGTTTTCTCCAACATCCTGGTGATTTTAAAAGTGCCCAGGGTTGTAAATTCCCCTGGAGGGGAAAAAGAAAATAGGCAAAATATAGTTTTGAGTTTTGGGAGAAAAATAGGAAAATGGTGCTTTGGATGGAAGTGTCTGGTTTTCTCCTAAAATGGCATTAACAAACAGTTTGCTGTGCTAAAGTCACCATCTTCTCAGCCTTCCGGCATGTGTCCTAATCCTAGCTGAGCAATAAGATAAGACTAGGCTACACGATGAAAGTCTGCTCGAAAGCATGAGGATCACGTTCAGACTCCTCACCCACGTACACAAGGCTCTCCACGACTTGGGCCCCGAATACCTCAACAACCGGCTCACGTTCTACACGCCAACCCGCCAGCTCCGCTCCACCAACCTCGCCCTCGTCACCATCCCACGGATCCGCAGAACCACCACCGTAGGAAGATCCTTCACCTACCTGGCGGCCAAGACCTGGAACACCCTCCCCACCCACCTACGACTCACCCAGGACCATCTCTCCTTCAGGAAGCAACTCAAGACCTGGCTTTTCCAGCAGTAGCAGCCCCTCCCCCCAGCGCCTTGAGACCCTAGCGGGTGAGTAGAGCGCTCTACTAATATTCTTGATTGATTGATTGATTGATTGAAAGGAGCCCAGACATTTAAACAGGGAATGAATGGAAAAGAAGAATTTCAAGAAGGAGGATAAATCAAATTGCTCTGATGAAGTCCCTATAAGGGATGAAACGCGTTGGCTGGGTCTGTTTTAAGTATGATGGAATTGGATACTTAATAAAAAGAACTTTATGGGAAAAGACACCATTGTCTGGAAATTAATTGAAAAACGAAATATGGAAAGTAATTGAAAACAAAAGAGTGATTACAGATGCAGGCAATTCACATTGGAAAGTTCAATGGAAAGTTTGATGTGAACTAGGAAATTAGGTTGCCCTGCTCTCCTAATATTGTGAAAATATTTATGAAATGAGCACAAGATATGGAGTTTAGGACCAGTGGTTGTTTGCACATCTCTGAATTTGTTGGTACCTGTGCTAGCATATGATTTAAAGCGGGTGGCTCTACTTGGTCAATCACAAGTGGCCGGCAGCTTGCCAACACCTTCTGAATAGCTCACAGTCTTGCAGCTTCACTGACAAGGCCTAGTCATGCCTATAATTACATAACACACCATTTTATATTTGAAAAGGTGTCTGATGCTATATCAAGGTAATTTAGTGCTTGTCTACCACCACCTATACCAGCGGCTGCCAGCTCAGGTGAGGGACTCAGCACTTCTGTGCCGGTAGAACCCTTCAAGCTCCTGCTGGACCCTAGCTTGCTCAAAGGCCCGAGTGCAACCAAGCAGCAGTACAGCATAGGAGTCCTGGAATAGTCCCAGGACTGTAGCTGTTGTGGCGGTCAGCCTACATCCCATTAATTGGGCTTAAGCAGCTCCCAGGTTGGAGCAGTGCAAGAAGTCTCTGAAGAGGCTTCGGGGTGATGCTCCTCAGTGAGCTTTTACGTGAGTTCACACCGGGGGAGCTCTTATATCTGGAGGAGCAGCTTCACCAAAGTTCTTTGAAAAAGAAATACAAAGAATATGAATGCATTTAATTATCAATGGACGCATTTTAACACATCAATCAGATGTGTCTACTGGCATCAGAATGCTTAAATGGTAGAACATTAAAATGAAGAGTTAATTTTGGGTTTATAAGGAATATTTAAACACTACACTTTAAATTTCCCACATTTAAAACATGACAGAATTTTTCAGTTATAAATGGATTGGTGGTGCATGTGGGGAAATATGTGTTTTGTGCCATAAACTTGAGTATACTACTGTGGACTATGGCGATTCTCCCCTATTTGTTTAATTTTTGCCTGCTTCACATTTTTCATTGCCAAGGAAAATTTAATGATCAGTCAGTGTTTGGAATGCTGGCAGCATGTATCAGGGGCATTGCTTTGCCGCTGTTTGGTCATTTAGTATCTCATCATGCATGTTTTAAAATGTATTTATTGAAGCACATAGAGGCTGACCTATTCTTCAACCTTACCAGCCGTAGCCTGCTACAACTCCCTGTGGATGTCTGTGTTAGTGAACCTCTGTCCGTTTGTTACCTCCATTCAGTATAGTCTATCTAGTGTTCCGCTCTTGCTCTTGCAAAGGACAGGCTGGTCCAGTTTTGTGCGCAACACTCTCCTGGTGCTTCAAACACAGGCATACACACTTCTTGGCTGAGGGTGGATGGTATGTGCAGCCTTTGCTTTTCCACCCAGGATGCAGATATTTTCTCTCCTTCAGAAAACAACTAAAAACCTGGATATTCGATAAGTAAAGCACCTCCCTCCCTCAAGCGCCTTGAGACCCTCTGGGTGAGTAGTGCGCTATTCAAATTTTGGAACTTTGAACTTTGAACTTCCGTGGGTCATCTGGACAACCAAGGAGGGAAAATGTTAAAACTGCTGCTTTGACAAGACACCTGTGTCTGTATCCACATACAGAAAGGCTTCTTAGGCAGAGCCAAGATGGGCATTCCATCCATGCTTTTGCATCAAGGCCTTCTCCTCCACCATATTCAAGCGTATTTACACATGCTGCAAAAAGTGGCCCGGAGATGAACGGGGATTTGGAGCCCAGCCATCTTTTACAAAGATCTCTAGGGTGGAGAATGTGAGACGGTGTCTGATTCTCAAGGGGACAGGAAGGCCTTCTGCCCTAACTCATCACTGTCCCCCAAGGTGGCATTTGTAAGACAGCACCGTATGGGTGGATGACAAGAGGGGCATAGAGATCTACTGCCCTCACTCATCCCCCAGTGGGAAGATGTCAGACACACATGCTACACCTCTACAAATGTTACGACGGGGGTCAACAGCAACAACCCCTTTGAGGCTATGGAATGACAGGAACATGGTGTGCAGCTTCTGTGTCCTGCCCACAGCAGTAAGTGCAGCAGCAGAACAGGGGCACTTGTGTGGGTAGTAAGGGGGCTGCTGGTAGGTTAGGCAGTATCCTGAAAGAATGATGTCTGCAGAGAGCTGGGTTAAAGTGAGGGAGGAATAATATCACCTGTGGTCCTAGAGATGAGAGATTTTATATTTTGCAGGCTTCTGATATCTCAATTCTAGCATCACAGACACACTTGGTTGGGTGAAGCAGGATTCAAGCTTCTTGGATATTCCACAGTTGTCTGTTGGCTCGAGTGCTGGCTTCTTTCTCTGGCGATTTCTGTGATTTTGAGAAAATCACTTTATCTCCATCGCCTCAATGTCCTTATGGATGTGGGGGTTCTCTGGGAAAAATGCATGTGCTACTTGACCTTTAGTGGCTCATGATGATTTTTATTGATCAGAAGTAGCTCTCCCTACAGAAGAGATTGGAGACTGCTGATTTAGAGGGTATTTTTTAATGTCTTCTTTCTTACACACATGCTTGCATTTGTGAGGCACAAATTCAGTGAAATCCAATTAGTAAAAACAAATATACTACTATTCTATGCTCCCACATGTCTTCTGTTAAAAATGAAACCTCCATTGTGTGTGTAGGCCTACTGACCACGACAGGACATGGCCCAAAATGCAACATGGCTACATCACATTTTTCCACTCAAAACTGACTTGTTTTTGCAAAGTGAGTAGCCGTGGATTTTGGGCCCTAATTCAGGGACACATAGGGAAACTTAGCAAACCTACACATTTGTAAAAACAAGACATGTGGGGAATTCAACGGTGAGGTGGCTTGTGTGGCTCTCAGCAGGTTGTTTTACCCTGAATGCCTTGCAAACTTCAAACTTTGACTAAATACACATTTCCTCACATTTCTGTGATTGAAAGTTCTGGAATCTCTGGGGATTGAACAAACTCCAGTCCACCCGGCATTCCCTTTAGTCTTTGAAAAAATGGTAACTCATTTGTGCGGGTAGACTTAGTGCCCATGACAGGAAATTCCCCAAAACACTACACGGATACATTATCTTTTTCCACTCAAAACGAACCTGTTTTTTGCAAATTGGGGAGCTGTGAATTTTGGGCCCTAACTCATGGGGCACAAAGGGAACACTAGCAAACATACACATTTTATTAAAACTAGATAAGCCGGGGAATCCAGAGTGGTGTGCCTTGTCTGGATCCTATGAGGTTATTTTACCCCCAATGCCATGCAAACCTCAAACTTTGCCTAAAATCGCACATTTTCCGTTCAATTCTGTGATGGAAATTTCTGGAATCTACAGGAATACACAAAATTCTTACCACCCAGCATTATCTAACTTGTGCTGTTTAAAATTGCTGCCCCACTTGTGTGTCTGGGGCTTGTGCCCATGACAGGAATGGATCAAACCAAACTCAGTGGAAGACCTTGCATGGGGATTCCTCCTTTCCAGGCTCCGGGAGTGGAGCCTCATTGTTCCCTCTCGTAAATATCATTTTGCAGCACCCCCAGGCACTGGCCCACCCTGAGGCATATTTGTTTTAGTAGAATAGGAGCCTGTGCTTATTTTTTACATTTTGCAGCGGGTTCTCTATGAACTTGTGGCAAAAGTTGATGTATTGGCAGCCAATCCGATTTCAGTTTACAATCTGTTGGGTCAGCAGATCCTCTGTGGTGTGAAATATACAACATCTTTGAGCATTAATTGTTTAAAAACTACTGAACAAATTTACACCAAATCACAAAAGCACACTTTCTAGACAATGATCTAGCCTTCTTTCAAATTTGGTGTAAATTTGTTTAGCGTTTTTTGTGGTATCACTGTTTAATTTTCATATGGAAAAAAGAATGGGGAAATCCTGTTTAGGACCCCACTTTTTCCTGGCCTCCCTTGACGGATCGTCCCGAAACTTTGAAGTAAGTAGCTGAGGTGGATGAGATTTTTTTCTGGAAACTTTTGAAAGATGCGTCAAATGGAGCAAATGGAATATATAATCACTGAAAAAATAACAAAAGTTTAAAGTGACCCTGTAATTAGGCAAAAATGTCAGCATAAACGTTTCAATTTAAATTGAGAAAATACTGAAATGTAGTTATTTCAAGAAACTATAACTCACACCCCAGCCATGTACGTTGTCATCAATGGTGTAATTTCAGATATTATCAGTGATGTTATCAATGATGTCATAAAAATATCATCAGTGATGAAATATGTGAGGTCACAAGCAGTACATGGTGAGGGAGCAAGTTAGTTTTTTTTCCGGGAATTATTTAGATTGTTTTATTGCAAAGTAAGCTATTATTACCATACCTAACTATAACATCACTTAACCTTTGTTTTTTTCAGTGAATTTCCAGGGTTTTTAATGTAAAGTAAATTTTATTACCATAAGTAACTATGCCAACCCCCTATCAAGCACGTTGTTGGCATTGACCTATAACACCACTCAATAAGTGGGTGACCCCCTGGAAGGCATATTGAGGGTAAACCCGGGGCGTAGGGAATAAAACCCATGCTCATCAAGGACATTGTAAAATAAAAAATGAAAGGGGTGTGTCAGCCAACTCTAGCAGAGGTCCACCCTAAAATGGAGCAATACAGTCTTTCTGGCAAGAGAGGAGGTGTGTTCGGATTGGGGAGATTTCCCCCAATTCGCACAACGGGGAGTAGAAGATACAGTAGACACCAGAGATTGCAGAATGGTGCCAAAACAATCAAAAGTATGGGTGCACCCATGCTGGCATTGGACCATAATTCCAAACGAGAAGGAGCAATCTTTCTGCCCCCTGGATGGAAAATAGCAGGTTTACCCCATTGGGGGACTGCCAGTAATCTGCCCACCACAGAGGAGAATGCCCACTAGACATCAGAGATTGTATGTTCTGACAGAAAAAGTGTCTGGGCATTCCACCCTAGTATTAGGCCATGCTCTCACCCCAGAGCAAGTGCAACAGCCTTTCTGCACTCACAAGGGCAGATTTTGTGGTGCTTACGTACAATAAGCCCCAGGGTGATGAAAGTATGCACACACACCAGAAAAAATAGAACATGAAAAAAGAGGGATGAGGTCTGCCCACCAAGCCATTGGTTAATGACCCATCCCAGAAAAGGAGTAGCAGTCTTTTATCCCCAACTGAAGTGGAGAGGGAATGTTTACCCCAATCTGTCCTCCCACTGGACACCAGGAACAAATATGCCCCAAAAAGACAGGTGCTGAGCCCTTTCTTCTATGTTTGCGATATTGCGCACCAAAACCTTCATACCCTTTTCCATGAAAGGTATTCCCACCTAATTTCCGTCCTTTTTTTAAACATCCTGGGGAATCTAACAGCAAGAGATCAAATATGTGACCATACAAATGCAATGTTGAACTGGCATGGTCGATCCATTCATGTTGCAAGCACTAGACCCCTCCAAACAAGTGGAATATTGTTTTATTCAAATTAAATATTAATTAGGCTGATCTCAGTTTGCAACCTCCCTGTGACTGGCAACAAACACAGAGGTGGAGGCCTGAAACGGTAGTTGACCTCTCTGTTTGTAGTCCTATACAGAATTTTTTTTTTAACAACCTGAATATTTTTTTTAAATAAATGGTGCTGGTTTAAAAAAAAAAAAAGGTTCTCTTTTGGTAAAATATCAGATGGACAGACAGTTGTTCCCTGGATCAGTGCCTACTCCCCTGAGGCTGCCAAGACGATTCCCAAAGGGGAAGGGTTCCCAAGAGGTTCCCTTCCCCTTTGTAAATCAGTTACCACATCCTTTTTTCAAGTCAGTAACTGGTCAACTGTTTCTGACCAGATCTGAAGTCTCAAAACATTGTATACTATACTGATCTGCAGTTTGGAAGCAATGTCCCATTTATGCCTCCTCTGAATTGCAATTCGGTATGAGTTCCAAAACCCATGTTGCTGGTTGGTAAAACGTTTCTGACTCGTTAAATGGGATCTGTACATTGGATATAGCCATTTTGTGTTCACTAACCCTGTTATTGTGCACATTGCAGGGTCTGTGAACACAAAATTACTTCATACAAATGGCCCCTATTTCTTAAAATAAGAGAATCACAATCAACCACATACCATTGATTTGACATTACCATGGCCATCGCCTCATCCCTCTGATTTTATTGCTGAGGGAAGTACCCATATTGGTTTAAGTCAAAAGCAGGGCCTTGAAAATTGTTGCATTATCACAAGAAATGTCCTTTTGTACATAGCTGAAATAGGTGCACTGAAGGGTTTAAAGAAATGAAAAATACCACCTAATTTTACACTAGTTCAGATGTATTTGTGACTCAAGAAGCAACAAAAATGTGTTGGAACATGTGAACTATTGTTAACTATGCATGCAACGTATATATACTTTCTTTTAAAAGGTCACTTGGGCAATAAATCAACGAAAATTTCACTCACATAGGCCCAGGACGCATGTGTTCATATAGCTCAGAATAAGAGGAATTTCAGACTGCGTTATTCAGACCCCCAGGATATTGCGGCATGGATTTGCAAATTTAGCGGCACAAAAATGGAAATTTAGCGGCACGAAAATGGAAATTTGGCAGCGTTATTGCAGCACTTTATTTTACTCGTAATCATTCCTTTTCAGCCTTAAATCAATGTAAACTGATTTAGCAGGGTATTCCACTGTGAAACTGGCATGTTTAAAGTATCTGCGGCTCTACGGAAGCACAGCTCCAATCTGCACCTCCTGAGAGGGGGCACTATTTCTCCCTGGGGTGTACTAGCACCCATGTGTGCACCCCTGCAGGGGCACCCCCATCTCTCTTAACTTGAGGATGCAGTAAAATACCACTAGGCCAACCCACCCTTACCATTTCGCCTCAGTCTTCCATTTTAGATTTTGCCATGGACTGCTCTGTCTGGAGCAGGGTAACATGTCCTGTGACCTCTTTAGGCCTTCCAAAAGCAGAATAGAATCATCAACCCACATCTGGGCATACCCTTGGCCACTTAAGGCAAACATAGCAAACACAACAAGATGATGGGCGGAATGCTGAAACTTTTCAACCACTCACCCCCAGTGGCTGGGTCCAAAATGGGCTGGCATAGTGAGCAAAACAATGATGGATTCAACCCAGATCTCTTGACTGGGGGTGATTGGTTGAAAAGTTTCAGTGCTCCGTCCATCATCTAGTTGTATTAACTGAATACCAACGTTTACTTTTGACAGCAGTCCCCGCCCGTGTAAGTATAGTTACAGCTTTTAAAAAATACATATGTCCGCATTCAGTGAATGAGATTGCAGTGCAGGTGGCCTGCTGCCCTTCACTGGCGTCCATCCCTGCCTTTGCAGTAATTGGCAGGAGTCACAAGCCAACCCTGCCTCAAACATATTAGGCAGGAGTTTTTGCAACCCTGTGCAAATGGTGGTTTTACACTGCGGTCAAACAGTATATCAGTAGCAAAGCAAAACCCAATTAAGGAAGCAAAGCAGTTATTCAAAAAAATATCAGCTGCTTAGAGAATGCAACCATCGTAAATCGGGGCCTTAAATAGTTCATGATAGGTTGGTAAATATAGGGTGTTTAACTCATGAAACAATCAAAGATGTTAGTAGATTAGGGTATGTTATTTCAAGTTCCCTGTTTAACGTCTGAGTTGTACAGGTGTGTAGTTACTACTGGAGAAGCATTGGTGTCCTATCATTTCAGTGGTCATGACGTTTAGCTTTCACACCCTTCGTTTTACATTATTACACTGCTCTCTATACCAGGCTTCCTACTAAACATATAGAAAAGAAGCATCTGGTCCAGAATTTGGTAGCGCCAATAATTGCAGGCATTAAGGCAGAGACCACTTGTCCCAGGTGTTTCAAAATCTGCACTAGCCTCAAGTAGCCAGTAGGATCCCACTTAAGGTAAAACATATACCATACCATAGCAGACCATAGCAATTTATACTACTACCTTTAAGTTTTTAAATTCGGAGTGAGGAGCTATTAGAAATGTCTGTAAGATGCTAGACTTAGGACTTCGTGGTTATTCATTGCACTGTATCTGGCCAGCTCTCTGCCTTGAACAGGCCCCTGCCCTCTCCTTAAACCCACTAACGATTGCATGTTAGCGAATTTCCAATAGGTATAAAAGTCACTTGGGGTCAGAAATTCACTAAACTTGGAGATGTTAACCCTGAATCTAGTTTTTGTGGTCATTAGTTACATTTACTAACACAAAACACTTTGCAAATGAAGGTCTCTTATATTCTAGATTCAAAGTCTAAGCAAATTTCCATAACGTTGCTTGTTTCCTTGGAGCCCTACATAGCAGGCTCTAGCGGCCATTCAAGACCCGCTCCCTGGAGCGGGCCTTTAATGGCCAGTAGAGCCTGTTATGGCGTGCTCTAAGGCTATATTAGAAACCAGGGGCAGTACCATATTAAGTGAGCACTGAGATTGCTAAATGTAGACCCAGACTCTACAGATTTGGATGGACTGGTGTCTTTAGGATTTGAAGAGCTGGAGCAGCGGTATTTTACAGCCTTGGGCAGTGGTGAAGGAATTTTTAGGAACATGTACTGATTTTGGTTGAAAATGCATCAGTATTTGTTGACATAGTCCTAGAAAAAAGAACATAGCAGAATAACACACACAAACTACCAAGACAACACAATTAAAACATAGCAAGGAACATCCCAACAAAACCAGTCAAAACAAAATGCAACACAACAACCCCAGTAGAACACAACGCACAATAATGCAGCACTAAAACCAACGGAACAAATCACCACCACAAAAAATGCCACACAACAAGTGAACACAAAGGTTTTTATCATACCTTACCATGCCAAAATCGTGTTTTTAGAATACAATGGTCAAAGGTGTTTGAACCAAGCACTCCCTTAAATTACCTCCAAGGATATATAATATTTCCAGTCAAAATTGTTTGTGAGACAACCCCGTCACCATCTCTTATGATGTTTGAAATTCTCAAAAGTGAAGAGTTCAGACTGAAATTTAAAATTCATTTGATTGGTCTAAGCTGGTAGGTATGAAGAACAGCTTCTATGAAGCTTCGAAAGAGGAAAAGAAGTGAAGATTATCTAATGATGTTTTTGCAAAAGTTTAAAAAGATCTTCCAGTTATGCATCAAACGTTTTGAAAATAAATTTATGTTGAGTTCCATTTTTAGATGCCTAAGGAATGAATGTATATCTGTAACATTAAGTTATATTTACACACATTTATATGTTTTGAATATTGAATGAACAGAACAACAAACATAGTTGTGGATTTAATTGTGAAATAATAGCTGTTTATGAATGTACAATAAGTGAAGTTTTTAAATAGACTGATAAAATAAACAGCAGTAAAATCATATCTTTCTTACCGAAAAATTATTTTACATTGTTTATATTTTACTACAGAGCACTGTTTTACAAATACTTGAAAAAAACTAAATAGAAACATACAGACATTTCAAGTCAGTTAAATGTTTCATTTGCAATAACCATTCTCTTTCTGCATTTTACACATCGTGGCATATTATTACAAAAATCTGTTCATTAAATAAACCATAAATCTATTTTCATCTGATTCCCCATCCTTTTGCAAGGTACACTATATCTTTCTAAAGTTATGCAGGGCCTGATTTACAAAGGTAAACGTACACTTTTGAGTACTTTTATGATTGCTTGCTATTCTCAAACAGATTTGCGAGTAGTATACTTACGAGTGCGGAGTCTCCACACATAAAAAGGTCCTTATCGCGCAATATCATAGCAAAAAAAGTATGAAGGTATCCAGGCTTTGACAGTGTCTAAGCTACAGAACGAACTGTCAGACAGGAGGTGCCCGGTTACTGTCTCCCTATTGCTCACCTGTTTTACTGTTTATGTTTGCTAGTTTATTACTACTAACGTCCTAGACAATGGTGGGCCTGCTAGTGCTTCTAGTTCAAAGTTGTTTTGCCAAGTTTGGCATTGAGATTCCTGGTGATTTTTCAGCGACAGATTTGGGAAATTCAACGCCTCAAGAATATTTGTGCCTGCCATTGCATCAGCAAAGCAGCCCTTTTCAAGACATATGTGCACATGGGACACCAACCGAAGCCAGAGGCAGTGTGTTACATCTTTGCCATGCTGAATCAAGTCTGTATTGGACTGGCCTATAGGGCAATAAGGCAGTGCCTGGTGGCTGGTCTGACAGACCAGTGTATGGGCTGGTTGTTTAGCAGAAGGTTAGTCGGTTTTATGGCCTAATGGGCTTTTGTTACTGTTGATTTTCCTGATATTACCACAAATATTTCTTAGAGCAAACACAAATGTATGAAGTCTCCCATACCTTGTGACATACTCATATAACATATGAGTATATACATATGAGAATAACATTACAAGTTCAAAACCACCCTGATTTGCAAATGTGGGCCACTTTTTCAGCTATCTGGTTGGATCATGGGAGCAACTTCTATTTGGGTGCTGCGCCTATTTTTTTATTCCATTCTGACCCTGGTTATAGTCTAACTGCTGTGTGCTAAAGGTTTTGGTCACTCTATGAAGGTTTTCTTGACACCCAGGCTGCAAAGGTTTGCCTACTAGAAGTGTGGAGTGAAACAAACAGACCGTTTCTCTATCAGCACCAGAAGAGATATCCGTATTCGAATAAACAATCAGTCCTGCTAAAGACTCATTTGTTGAGTGGTGGTTTCCTCTCAGCCTAAGCGAACCTAGAAAAGAATATATGTAGCAGGATGTTAGCAAGAATAACAATCATATTGGCAACAGTGTACACTACTACATTTTAGAGTATGAAAAAACAGCATTACAGATTATTGGATTGTATGTATTCCTTGCATAACCTAGCTGTCATTGCTATTAGCTAGAAATCTGCCTTTTGAAAAGATGAGATTCAGCCGCATGGTATATGGACAAAATATCGAGTTGTAAATATCAGGATATTGAAATATTGGAAAAAAATATTGTGATACAAAAATATGCTACAGAAATATAGTTGTCAAGAATAATTACTTATACAGGTAAATAATATTGTTGTTAATAATATTGTTGCTATTAATATCATTTTCAATAATATAGTTGCAAAAAAATTGTTTTTAAATGATCTTAATGTGTGTTAGTTCATTATTAATTTTGGTGTATTATTGTCTCTAAAATTGTTAATAATATTTGTAATTATAGTTTGCTGTTTTAAGTGATTATTAATTTTTTATTTAATTACTAATAGTAGTTTATAGTGTTGTAGTGGGTTGCTAGTTTTGTAGGGGTATAGGGTGGGAAGTTAATTGAGTAATGATTGAATAAAATGTAATTATTAATTTATTATTAATAATTTCATTGATTATTAATGATGTAAATTGTCTAATATATTTATTTTCTAGTTATATTTCTATGGGCAGGCCACTAGGATTGTAGGGGTATAGAGTAGGAAGTTAATTAAGTAATAATTAATTAACAATGATTTATTATTAACTTTGTAATTCATTATAAATTACATAATTTGTGTAATAAATTTAAAGTTTTTTTTTAATTGAGTTTATTGTTGTTAGACCTGGTACCCTTGGTGTGGGTCTCCCTTCCTTTTTTTCCGATGAATTGCCGCCTCTGTTTTTTGATGTCTGCTGGTTTAGACGCTTTGGGCACTGCGCCACTGCTATCCAGCGAGCAGTGCAAGTGCTCCCTGAGGAAATTAATGCTGAATTAGTGTTTCCATGATTGGTACTTTGAATTGCTGTCAGACCCTCATATCGTGCACAGGGGTGCCTGGGGCCGGTAATTCAAAAGTGACTGGTGGGCTCACAGCACTAATTGTGCCTCTCACTGGAGTCGCCCGTAAAGTATGGCTCAGGCCTGCCACTGCAGAGCGCCGTACGCAGCATGTGCTGTGTGATTCGGCGAGTGCAACCACTCGACGGTCTGTGACCCTTCCCTTTGTGACACGTGAGTCACCCCTACAGAAAGCCTGCGGGCAGGGTGCGTTGTATGTAGAAGGCAGGTCATGCCTTGGCATGTGTGGCATAACCTGGTAGTGAATTACCCCTGAGCACGTTCTTCACTATTGCAAGGCTACCTGTTCCCCGTAGGCCAGACTGGGCAGTTTTGATTATAGCATCCTATAATCCTAACTGGCTCAGGGAACCAGGTAGAGAGTCGAGTTTAGTATGCCTGAACCCAGAATGGGAAGATGCATCTTTTAGTAAAGATGAATTCTACAATCTGTGTTTGAAAATACTTCTTTTAGAAAGATGGTATTTTCTTGCCTAACCATCTAGCCTGATTCTGCTAGAGTGTGTATTGTATGTCTGGGTTAGTGAGTGACAGGGCTAGGGGGGACCCAGGAGGGAGGGCAGACGGCATTAGGCCGATCATTATGAGAATGGTGGGATGAGCAGGCGCCTGGGTCTGAATAGAGCAGGGACATCTCCCCCGGTGCTGGCTCCACTTCCTGTGGAGCGTCTGAAGACCCTAGCCTGCCCAAACAAAGGAGAAGGGCACACCTGGTCGAAGGCACCCACAACTAGTTTGGTCTGTGCACAGGAAACTCTGCCCTTGAAGACAAAGGGATGTAGGAGTATAAATATTGGGGCCCTGACCCCAGAACTTTAGGATCACTTTGGGAACAAACAAGACAACCCTCTGCCAAGGAAGAGCACCCAAAGACCGCAGGAGTTATTCTACCCCTCTGCCAGAAGGCTGTTGGGTTGGCCTGTGGTGGTGTCTCTCATGCCAAGGAGAGGTAGAAAGGACCAAGGAAGAAACTTTCATCATCTTGCCGAATTTTCTCCAAGGGCTAGAGTTGAGCTAGCCTCCTGTTTGAAAATGCAGGGATACCAACGACTTCACCTTTTCTGTTTGGGCGAGGGCTGGAACTGTGGTTTCAGCTGCTACAGAGGCACTCTGCAACTCAAGCCAGCCAACGATGCCGCTTTCTGCAACAAGACGGTGAGCGCTTCTCTGACTCACTCGGTAGACCGACGCCTGACACTGTACTGCACCGGCTCTGGGCGGAGCTGAACATCGTCAAGAGTGTACCAACATTTCACTGACTCAATGACATCAGCAACGACCTGTGGTGCCGGCACTACCGTAACATCACCTCCCCTCCGTTAAGGACCAAAGCCATCCCCTGCCTGCATCCACATCCAGGGCCCGCCACATCGTTTCCCCCTGAAGTAAGGAACCAATGCTACAACGTGTCACACGACATCATAGCTCCCTGACGCCG
This sequence comes from Lissotriton helveticus, assembly GCF_964261635.1. Taxonomy (NCBI): domain Eukaryota; kingdom Metazoa; phylum Chordata; class Amphibia; order Caudata; family Salamandridae; genus Lissotriton; species Lissotriton helveticus. The sequence continues at coordinate 812,613,765 of NC_136070.1, forward strand.
AGAAGAGCCTTTGTTTGTTTTCCTGGTGGTTCGATCCCGAGAGAGTCTAGTTGGGACTCCGGGAACAACGCTGCACTCCTCGCAGGCAGGCTGTACCCCGAGAACTCTTTTGTGCATTGAAGCAATAACTCCCGTTTGGGTTATCTGTTGCAAGTGACACTTGAAGCTAAAGCCTCTTTTTGAGTAACCATAAAGCATATTCGTACTGTGGAATCTTTTGCCGTTAAGGTCTTCTGTTAATTATATAAAGCTTACGTATTTTTGATACATCCTGGTGTGGTGTCCTTATGTAGTGTTTCACTTATATTACTGTATGTGTTCACAAATGGTTAACACACTGCCTCTGAGATAAGCCTGTCTGCTCGTGCCAAGCTACAAAGGGGGTGAGTAGGGGTGATCAACAGCGTGTAACTTCCTTGCCCTGACGTGGACGAAGGGTCCCTACTTGACAAAGGTACATACCGTTGCCAATTAGAGACTCTGGGTTCTAACATTGGTGGTCAGTGGTTGGGATTTGGACTTGCATTTGTGACGCATGGACAGTGATTGGTGAACACTACTAGTGAGTGCAGACCAAAACGCGACCACGTACTGAGTATACTACTTTCTGTTGGACCTGCCTATTTTTGCTATCATGAGCTGACCAGCATCAATAGCATCCGTGGATCTGGAATTCGAGGAAGAAAGATTGGAAAGCTACAATGTGAAACAGTTGAAGTACTTCTGCCGGAAAATGAAAGTTGTAACCCTTGGTATCCCCAAGAAAGATGAGTACCAAAAGGCGCTGAGGGCCTGGGTCGAAGCACGAAATGCCCCTGTGCTGGTGGTGGAGCCAGCCGGGGACGGAGAAGGGCAGCTGGATAATCCATTGATTCCAGCCAGGGCAGGGGTGCTGTCCCCGCCTGGCAGTAGCACCTCTTCCAAGGGTCTATCTCCTGCAGAGTTGGAAGACACAGAGAGAGACCGGATGCACAGGTTGGAGATGGCCAAGCTCACGTTAGAACATCAGAGGTACCTAGAGAATAGTCGGGTGTCCTTAGAGAGTGAGAGAATGCGGTTGAAGCATGAAAGAATGTTGAGGGAGTTGGAGATCAAGGCAAAAGGTCTAGAGCTCCATCCTTCTGGTGGCAGTGCAATGTCTGTGCCAGCAGAAGGGTGAGTCCACATTCCAAAACATGCGATAAAGGAATTTCAAGGCAGGAGGATATAGGGCAGTGGTTTGCAACCTACAAGATCGCAATGATGACCCACCGGGTCCCTGAGAAGGATTGGGGAGCGGGGTTGTGGGGTTGCTTTGTGAGTGATGGGAGGGATACGTTGGTAGACCTGCCCAGCGAGCATAGGATGTCGTACGACCACATGAAAGGTGCCCTGATGAAGAGGTATGGTTTGAGGCCGAGCTGTTTAGGCAGAGATTTAGAAACTGTAAGAAGCTGTTTTCCAGAGTTACACCAGCATTTGATCCATAGTAAGCTGTCCAATCCGAGGAAACTTGCTGAGGAGGTGGACTGGTGGGTCAGCACCAGAGTCCACAAGGGTCACATGGGAGATTCCGCCAAAGATGGGCAGGGTCCCCAGCAGAGAAGTGGGGGGGATAGGGGTAAACAGCAGGAGTTCAAGAAAGGGCCCCAAAGTAATCCCCATGGGAACTAAAGGAAAGGTTCCCAGCCTCCCCAAGAGAAGAGACCGAAGGCTCCGATGGGTAAACCCGTTCAAAGGGGCCCCTTCAGGTGCTTTACGTGTGGCCGGGAGGGTCACTGTTTTGCAGACTGTCCTCAGAAGGACTCCAACGCACCGCCGCATGCACCCCCCCCAACAGCTGATGAGTGTAGCCCTGGGAGGGGAGGAGACGGGTGCCCGAGGGGGCAGGGTCCTGCAGAAATGTCTCTTGTCTTGCTAGGAGACTGTGAGATGGTCCTGGGGAACCAGCTGCCTGATAACACTAAAAAGTACTGGCAGTGGGTGACCATCAATGGCCATAGGGTGGAGGCTCTACGAGAGACCGGGGCGAGTGTGACCGCCGTCACTTGCCGGCTAGTGTCCAAAGAGAAGGTAATCCCTCATGCTTTCAGCCCCATGTTGGCAGCAGACAACTTACTGAGTCATAGTGAGGTGGCGCAGGTTCCCTTTGAGTGTGGGGGGTCTCAGGTACTCTTCAGGTAGCTGTGAGGCCCGCCATGCCTGGAGACTGCCTGTTGGGCAACGATTTGGAGAGCTCCCCTTGGGTGAAGGTGGAGCGAATTGCACACTTGGAGATGTTGGGTCTGCCGGAGTGGGCCTGTGTGACCACCCGGGTAATGGCAGCTAGTAAGGGAGTATAAGAGACTCTGGAGCCTGAGAGTATGGCCCAGAGACCTGCCTTAAAGAAGAGAGAGTGGGGGCACAGGAGGCCCGCACCCACCATTCCTGCAGTCCAGGAGGAGGCAGACCTCGAGGGGGGATACCCCGGTACCAACTGGGGAACAAGTGGCTGAATTCGGGGACTTACCTGAGCTGACCCATTGGCAGCAAGAAGGAGGACCCTCCAGGGAAGAGTTTTGCGCAGAGCAAAAGAAATGCCTCTCTCTCGTGTGTTTTACGGCAACATGCCACAAACCAGGCAGCAGGTGATCAGACAGGTTCACATTGTATATACTGGGAGAATGACCTCCTGTATAGCTAGCCTATGGTTGGGCTGTGGAGGCCTCAGTGAGTGTGTTTTGAGTCCTTCACACGTATACCAGAGGAAAGTCCTCAGCAGTTTGGATTGACCAGATGAGCGCAGAGAGGAAGAGAAACAACACTACTTCCTTTTTAAAAAAAATTATTTGTATTTTAAATACCTGGTACAATCAACAATCCATACATTTTATAATCGATTCAGTTTAAAAAGTCATTATAGGGATATTTAAACAGTCTAGAATCAAACAAAATATATGTTAAAACCTGTCTTTCAATATTGAAATTACAGGAAAATTCATATATATACACAGCATTACTACATAGATATCATAATCAGGGAGCAGGAAATAAAAGACCTCCTGCCTTCAGACCTCACAAAAGGAGCTGGCCTCTTGAGTTAATTACCATCCAAAATATGATTCGCATTGGGCCAGTATAAAGGCGGGAATCCCTCCAACCCTTGTGGGGGGCCCAGATGTTCAGCCCCAACTCCTTCATTCTCCTGCCTCTTTGGGTATATAAGGAGGATTCGATGTTATGTATCCCCAGGAGTCTAGCTAGCCACATCTGGCAGGAGGGTACTGTAGTATCCTTCCATCCTGCCGCTAGCAGTATCCGGAGTACCGCCCCACATATAAAAACAAAGGCTTCCTCCTCCTTGTTAAGCCCCAAATTTCCATCAGTTCCTATTACCATTAAGGTAGGGGATAGGTTGATCTTAACACCTAGCAGCCCCTCCCTGAACTTCTCAACCTCAGTACAGATTTCGCTTAGTTTTTCACAATGATGAAACATATGCAGTAGATTAGCCGGGACTTCGCAACACCTCGGGCACTTATCATCGTCCCTTTTACCCCAATCAAATAACTTAGATGGTGTAAAATATAAATGAAACAATGTTTTATAGTGTTGGGCTCTCAAATGTGTGGAACGGAACAGTTTCCCAGCCAATTGGAGCGCTTTATCTAGGTCGACATCTGGATTCCCTAATTTCGTCACCCAAGAGGCCTCAACCTTATCCAAATCATCTTGTATTGTTGACATTAGTGACTTGTAAACCATTTTAATTTTAGTTCCTCCTCCTAGTAAATACTCAAACATATTGATTCTGCCACCTGGGGGGATCCGTGGTCTAATATCCGTCAAAGTTCGATAAATTTGAAGAAACTTAAAGCCTTGATTGACTGGGACTTCAAATTTCCGATGAATATCATCAAAACTCATCAGGTTATCCCCTTCAAATAGATCTCCTAATCTCCTGACTTCTTGCTGCTTCCAAAGTCTCCCCAGCTTATCACTGCTAAATTGTGGAAATGTGCTAGAGTTCCAAAGGGGTGTGTGATAATTAAATTTCGGGATTGGAATTGTTTTCAGTATTACTTTCCAGACTCCCCAAATGCCATCTAACACCTTGTATTGCATTTTATTATAATAGCGTCTATCAGTTTTGCGCAGACGGAGCCCAAGGGCTTCTCTGGCTAAAAGTAATTCATAAATGGATGGCGGATTTAAATTGCCAAAACGGGAGTCAGACATATCTTTGGCAGAATCTAACAATATTGCCATCTGACTAGACAGGCTGCATGATAAAATCTAATATGTGGTGTGGTGAGCAAAAAAACGATGGATTTAGGCCCAGATCTCTGTACTGGGGTGAATGTATGACATTGTTCTGCATTCTGTCCATCAACTGTTGTTTTTGCATTTTTCACCCCGAGTGGGACGGGTATGCTCAGACGTGAGTCCCATGCTCTCCACGCCACTGGAGTCAAGCTATCCTGGCTGAAGACGGCTGATAGCCAGAAACCGGTCATAGGATACTTGATTCTGGTCCAGGGAAGACATGGCTTGGCAGTTCGGGCTGGATTGTTCCCATGAGGCACAGGGTCAAGGATGATTTGCATATGGCCATGTCTGAACTGGGGTGGTGTGGTGAGCAAAAAAACAATGGATTTAGGCCCAGAACTCTGTACTGGGGTGAATGTATGACATTGTTCTGCATTCTTTCCATCAACTGTTGTTTTTGCATTTGTAACCCCGAGTGGGACGGGTATGCTCAGACGTGAGTCCCGTGCTCTCCACGCCACTGGAGTCAAGCTATCCTGGCTGAAGACGGCTGATAGCCAGAAACCGGTCCTAGGATGCTTGATTCCGGTCCAGGGAAGATATGGCTTGGAAGTTCAGGCTGGACTGTTCCCATGAGAGGCACAGGGTCAAGGCTGATTTGCATATGGCCATGTCTGAATTGGGGTGGTGTGGTGAGGAAAAAAACAATGGATTTAGGGCCAGATCTCTGTACTGGTGTGAATGTATGACATTGTTCTGCATTCTGTCCATCAATTGCTGTTTTTGCATTTGTCACCCCGAGTGGGACGGGGATGCTCAGACGTGAGTCCTGTCCTCTCCACACTACTGGAGTCAAGCTATACTGGCTGAAGACGGCTGATAGCCTGAAACCGGTCCTAGGATGCTTGATTCCGGTCCCGGGAAGACATGGCTTGGCAGTTCGGGCTGGACTGTTTCCATGAGGCACAGGGTCAAGGCTGATTTGCATATGACCATGTCTGAACTGGGGTGGTGTGGTGAGCAAAAAATCAATGGATTTAGTCCCAGATCTCTGTACTGGGGTGAATGTATGACATTGTTCTGCATTCTGTCCATCAACTGTTGTTTCTGCCAAATCTAAGATTAGGCACTGACAGCCTTCCCTTATCTTGTGACAAAGACAAATATTTCAAGGATGGTCTATTTTGCCCATACTGCCAAATAAAACTCACTAATGCTGCCTCTAAAGATTTTATCACAGCCTCCCTCAAAATAAGCGGGATAGAGCGACAGAGATACAGTATTTTAGGGAGCATTGTCATCTTGAGCATGTTGGCTCACCTATTATAGACAAATGTATGGCGTCTATTCTTTTTAATTCTGCCGTAATTGAGATAACAAGCGGGGTAACATTCTCCTCAATGATTGTATCCATTATAGGACTTATCCTGACCTCAAGATAAACCCGTGAATCAATATATCTTCCATCCTGCCTTATAATATTGCTGGTACATATTATCTGGGTTTTACTTTCATTAGGGAGGTACCCCGAACAGTGCCCAAATTCCGTAGCTATCCCTGTACGGGCTGTGAGAGCCGTATCTGGTTCTGTGGTGATTATGGCTAGGTCATCGGCATAGGCCAACAGCTTGGTTTCAAACCCTTTACAAATTACCGGCTTAATATCCTTACACCCTAGTGTCCTCTGTACCAGCGGATCAATATACAGGGCAAGCAGAATTGGTGAGCAGGGGCACCCCTGTCGTGTCCCCCATGAAATATAAACTTTTTCTGAGCTACCTTCCATCAACTGGATTCTGGCTTTAGGATCAACATACGCAGCCTTAATAGCACTCATTATTTTAGGGCCAAAGCCCCTTCGTTCCAATATCCCCCATAAATACTTCCACGTGACGTGATCAAAGGCCTTTTCTGCCTCCATAAGGATCATGGCCATCCGTCCCCCAGTGACAGCCTGCACATCAAACAACGTGATGACCCGCCTGATATGGTCTGTTGTCCCTCGACCTGGGAGAAACCCATGCTGCCACGGGGAAACTAGTCAGCCAATGACCCCTCCCACCCTTTTAGCCAAGATCTTCGCATAGATCTTGGTGTCCGTATTTATGAGGGATATTGGACGGTACAAGCCAGGATTTTCTTTAGGCTTACCTTTTTTATGGAATACAATAATATTTGTTTCTTTCCAGGAATCTGGGATTTCCCCGGAACAGATTATACTGTTGAATAGATCCAACAGCAGAGGAACTATCACATCCTGTAGGCATTTGTATACTTCAAGCGGGATACTATCTGGCCTTCCCTGCTGATGAATCCTGCAGTGCATCTACCACTTCCCTTAGTACCACATCATTATCCAATGCGGCGCTATCCTGCTCGGCCAGTTGAGGGCCTAGATCTTCAAACGCCAAACTAGCAAAATCTGCCCTATCCTCCTTCATATACAATTTTTGGTAAAAATTCTTAAAAACCATACGGATATCATCTGGCTCTGAATAATCCTTGTTTCCTTCTTGTATGTTCGTTATTATATTCCTACTACTTGCATGCCTAATCCTTAGTGCTAGGAGTTTACCCGCCTGCTCTCCTGTCTCGTACATCTTCCCCTTATGCGTTTGGTACTCATCGGCATTTTTCTGAGCTATCCAGTTATAAAGTTCCGCTTTAATAGCTAAAATCTTCTGATGACTTCCATCGGCCTCCTTTCCCTGTGCTATATCCCTCATATGGAGCTCTTCTGCCTCTGCCAGCTGGCCCACTAACCTCTCATTCTGCCCCCAAGCCTCTTTCCTTAGCTTGGCGGAGAAGCTAATCGTCTCACCTCTCAAAGCTGCTTTAAATGAATCCCACACAGTATTTCGGTTTGCACTATAGCGATTTATATCAAAATAATTTTGGGCCCAGTTCCTTAGATGTTCTATAAAATTAGGATCTACTAGCAATCTCCTCTCAAAAGTCCAACTAGTACAAGGCCTATTCAACTGCAACCCACCACCCCCCCTTCCTCCCTGACCCAACACCCCCTGTGACCCCCCACCCCACACTCCTCTAACTCCACTCACCCCTCCACCCCATTGAGACGCTCAAACCTTAGTCTGTGCATGTGATGTGCGCAGCACTAATGGCCTGTGGGTCATTTTAATATGTCAATAACTAATTTATAATACACCCTTGTAACTACCATAACACATCATAAATCTCAAACCACCCAACTATACTATATCACCTTTTTTACTTTTTTTTCCCCATCCCCACCCCGACCCCCCACCCCTCACCCTCTGCTCCCGAAACCTTTTAGATCTGTAAGTATATTTCAGCTCTTCTCTCCCCCACTGTTTGAAAAAACCATTAGCATCTTTATTTGTCCAGGGAGTCCAGGTACTCTTTTGCTTTTTTCTCCAATGAGAAGAATCGCGTATTCCCCTGGTTGATAACCTTAAGTTGTGCTGGATTCACGAGGTAGGCCTGAATACTTTTGTCCTGGAAAGGTTTTATAAGCTGTCTTAGCCTCCATCGCCTTTCTACCGTTGAGTGGCAGAAATCGGGCCGTACAAAAAATGAGACCCCTCCACTTGATCTTTTGGCGTCTGGCCTTGCTTTCTCTGGTTGTTTGCCGTAGGAGGAAGTTCCAGAAAAATACCATTCATACGTTCATCGCGTATTCATTGGGAGTTACTCCGGTCAGGTGATCGGTTTTAGTCCGTCTTTCACTATTTTTTAACTTGCGCGTAAATTTACTTACTGAATGCCATTATTCTCGAGAGGAGAAGAGATACGGCTTGTTCCAGTCCTATGTAAGTCATTTAAGCAAGCGCACTTAATTTGGTATATACCTTTGGTATACAGCGTGTCTTAGTGACAGTTTGAGTTAGCCTCAGCATATCCCAGCGTCCGCCTGTAAACTTTGCAACCCCGCATGCCTCGCATTCAACTTTAAAGGTTTGTGCATGTTAGTTACCGCACTACGTGCCTCCCGAGTATATTTGTCGTGTTCACTTAAGCGATTCACTGAATCAGCAGAGTAAATCACTGCCTAATGATTTTGCACTCTCTTTATGAGATGATTTACTCCCTTAGCTTTGGCAAGGTTGTCACATAATTTACTTTGGGCATGAGCACCGTATCTTTCTCTGATTTTTTTTGTCACTTATTATTGAGTGGAGTATGTTATCAGGTCCTGTTTCATTTCTTTACAGACCCCTGATGAAGGGTCCTTCTTTGTTGACCCAAAATGCATTGGGTATCCTCGAAAAACTGTGAACAACATTGATTATTGCACTATAAGATGATGATTATGTCTGCATATGACGTTGAATTTGAACGATGAACTGAATCAAGAACCTTGAATGGATTATACATTTTTGAATTGAATAACATTGAACCTTGTGAAAAAACCCGAGAGTTTCATGATATATTGTGCGCGCATTTTTGGTGGGCAGATGACCCTCCCCACACCACGCTTTGATATTCAAAGGCACGGCTAGACGATGTGCGACAAATAAGGCGCCAACCCAAGCAGATTTAACCAGTTGGAATAACTTATGAGCAAAACGAGTGCACGGGGATAACACTAATTTCTCATTGAATTTTTGGGTCCCATGAGCTACCATCAATGGTTTGCTTGAGAGTGAACCAGATAGTGAATGGCTGATGTATAATCCCATTTCAAATCTTTACTCCCCCTGTTCTGAGCACCACTTTGTACCAGAGTTTTTTTAGCTGTTATGGGGCGATCTTCCTCACTGTCTGCAGGATCCGATTCTAGGCTACTAGCCCCCAGTGACGTACTCAGGGCGTCATCCGACCACTCCGCCCCCTCTGAAACTGAAAAAAAACTGGCCACTTTATCGATTTCACCGCTATTTTTGTCCCATGACAGATCATTTAATACCATCTCTTTATCAGCTTCTGGGACAGAGATCATGGGCTGCCTTCCGCTTTGATTCTCCTCTTCTTAAACCAATACTGATTCACCTGTTTGATTGTTATTAGTCCCTCTCCCCTTGTTGCCACTGTTGCCATTATTGCCAGATTTATCCTTCTCCGTTACCGCTATAATATCCAATTGAACAGAGGGGGCTACTGAACCAGCGCCTACTTCAGAGGGATTGTTTTTCTCCGAGAGAACAACACTTTTCTTCCAGTTTCTTTCCCCTTTGCGCCTTTTTCACCCGCACCATCCGACCGGCCTGGAGGGGTTTCTAACGCGCTATCATGTATCAGAGCACCAGTCATGTTAATGCCCTCTGCTCTCCCTTCGTCCAGGGCACCCAGGAACTCTTCGCGGGTGACTAAGGGGCTCACCTCCTTTTTGCGGCTCCGAGCCTTGCCTTCCAGGTGCTGCTCTCGGCGTATGTAACTGCTGCTCTGAGGTCTGTCACGGCAAGCGCTTCCTTTGTCCACAAAAGAAGCTCCGCTGCTGAGGAACCAGCTGGGTGATTCTTGGCGGTCACCCCGCCACTTCCTCTCCTGGGTACCGGTGGGTCAGGTGAGAGGATCGGTTGCGGGCGGCCAGGAGAGCCCTCCGGAGCACCCAGATCCAACAGATTCTTGCCTCGAGCCTTATGGGCGTGCGCGCATGCGCATTGGGATGGAAGACGCGGGCGCGAAAGAGAAGAGGGACGCTGCGGACCAGGTAAGTGCCTTTAATTTACTTTTGTAGTATCTTTAGCTTTAATTAGGTATTTAGGAGAGGGCGGGAGGGAGGCGGGCGGCGCGTAGTGGGGCTACGTGAAGTGCGTAGGTGGGCGTAGTTTCATGCCCACTTTGCGTAGCTTCGCGTAGCCCCACTACGCATACTACGCCCACCCTTAATTATAGTTTCTGACATGGTTTCCATGAAGGCCTGTCCGACATGGAAATCATGTCGGAAAGCGTGTTTGGGGGCCACCAGCATGGCCCCGTTTGGTGCACACCCACCAGTTGGAGGCTGAGGGGTCACCCATGGTGCCCCCCGGTTGATCCCTGCACCTGGGGCAGGCACCATGAGGTGCCTGCCATGGGGTGCAGGGATGAACTGCACCTCCTTTTCCTCAATGGGATCTTGTCTTACAGCCGGTTTATGGCAGTAACACGAGCTCCCATTGATAAAATGGAATGCGATGAACAGTGTTGGGTCGCATTATAATATGCCAGTCAGGACCGCTGATCGGGTGTCGGTCGGTCCCATGACGAGTCGGGCGGAAGGAATTCCACCCAACATTGAAATCAGGGACTTCATTCCTTTTATCTCATATACATTTTCAGTGTAGTGTACATAATTGTAATGTAAACTATTGTACTTTGCCTGATGTGTATTATAAAACATTTGCTAATTGCATAAACCTGGTGTTGCAAATACAGTATGTAGATCTTTAACTCCTTCGACACTCGAGCGCAGCTCATCATGAGCCACGGTGCTCGTGTGCTCATGACGAGCTGAGCTCGTCATGACCGTAAGAACGCTCGTACGCTGGGCTAACTCCCCTGCTGTGCGAGCGTTCTAAAGAAATGGGTGTGGTCATGACGAGCTCAGCTCGTCATGAGCGCACGACCACCATGCTGCATGACGAGCTGAGCTCATCATGAGCACCAGGGCGCCCCCCCTCCCCCCAGCACAGCGGGGGAATGAGCCCCACGGGGAACAACATCATGTAGGTACCACTGGCACTCTATCATTATTTGATATATCATATGAAGTGTAATATTTATGACTCACTCGAAAAATGCATGTGCAATCAAAACCAATATTCAAGAAATATTTAATTTAAAAAAATGCTTCACCTTTCTATTCTTAGCACAACCCTATTTTAATCATTTCAACACTTCTAAGCACATATTTAGTTCATTTCTAATAAAGTGACCTCTGCTTTTGACTGATATCCACCTAAACAGATTCCCCTTTGACCTTTGAACCCTGATTCAAATTGTAAGTTATTCCATTTTATATTGAGATCAGATTTACAGTGAGTCATTTTAAATTACATGTAAGTCAGCATCCGAGTTTAAATCACATGGCATCTCTGTGCCTATGAGGATAATCTATCTTGCTTCTGATTTTCTCAGGGATAGTACTCAATCGCCCCGGTCAGTGTTTTGATAACATGTTGGGCGCCATATTAACATAGCCCAGATTTGTCTCCCTCATGGTCCTCCCACACGTGTTTAGCCATAGTGTAGTCTAAATCCTAATTTTGGACTACCCGCAGATACTGTAAAATCCACAGATTTAGCTTATTGACAGTACTGCCAACATATTTCTTCTCACAGCTACATTCTAAAACATACACCAAGTATGGGGTTTCACAATTATATCTTTTAAATAATAGTGTTAAATGATATATAATGTTCTATAAACATACACACACGGGCAATACACAACGATCCTGGCCAGTGCCTGTGGATGTGTCCAGCGCATGGTTGCCAATATCGGGAAAGGATCTCCCCACCTCGCACATTGACACAGCGGCCTTTGGTGACGGCCCGGTGGTGTACACAGCGTTAGTGGGAAATGGCTGGTGGGGTTGCCTCTGTGACTCTTCAAAGAGTTTCTCCAGCTCATCTGTGGCTCCGCCGGGCATTTTCAGGGGTAGCGGCTACCATGCTGCTCATCTGTGCGGAGCTTTGCTGGCATCTGCTGGAGGCCTGTTGTTCTTCCCCCTTTTGTGGCACATGGTCGGGAGCTTGGAGCAGTGCCAACCGCTACATGCCTTGCCTGGTGCAAGCGGATGAGGTTAGAGAGAAAATTAGGGATAGACAATCTCGGCCCCCATTGGAATGCTCCTGCTAATTGCACCCCTTTAGGTCTATTTCCTGTGCACCCCGGCAGTCCTCGCCTGTCCGGCTGCCCAGGGGATCTGCTATTGGGACTGTGCTGAGTGCTTCTTGCTGCTGCCCCGCTGACCTGTGTGGCTTGTTTCACTTCTGGGAACAGTGCTGCGGACTGTCGACTGCATCGGACCTGCAGAGTTCTGCAGTATCTCAGGCTGGGAGGCACCGTACCTACTGGAAATCACCATCTATGGAATAATGCCTGGTGGGGTGACAGCCTGCATGCCCCCTGCTCCGTGCCCCCTGCCTTTGGTGCACAGTTTCCTCCTTTTCGCAAGGAGCATTGGGGATCGTACCCTGAAGGTGCCTGGTTCATTGATCTTTGAGGTGCGGCCCCTGATGCTCACGGGTTGTGCCATCCAACAAGCTGTGGGATAAGAACATGTCTGTAGCTTGCTCTGAGGGGTCTACAATATCATTCTTTTGATCGCATATCCAACCTCTCTTACAATAATTCCCTCCTACTCTAGGGTGACCTTGGGCCACTCTGATGTGAAGCTGTGGTGCCTCCCTGCTTCTCTGCTGGTGCCTTGTGAGAAGCTGACCATGGTCACGTCTGGTGCCTCAGCTAAAGACATATGCGTCACCTCTTTATGGCACTAAACAGCCTCACCAACTATCGTTCGCTCTCTGGCCAACACAGGGTCCCTCCCAAATGCCACACCACCTGCTTCCCTCAATCAAGCTTATATGGATAACTTCCTCCTGGAACTCCAAGCAGAGAATAGCTATCTTAAGACAGAATTTAAATCCTGCATTCATAATCTTAAAAACAATGTTGATGGGCTTGGTGAATGAGTAAACTGCCTAGAACACACATTGGACTCTCACACTGAAGACCAGGAGGCTCTGTGGTCCAGGATGGAGGTTCTGGAGGTTCAGCAAATTGATCTTCAAATGAGGCATGAAGATCTCGAGGATCGGAGCCAGAGAAATAACATCAGCATAAGATCTATCCCAAGAGGCATGGAAGGCACTGTCATGGCTTCCACAGCTGACTTTCTGCATGCCATCCATAGGGATCTGGCTGCCTGCTCACCAATGCTGGATAGAACGCATTGTGTAACAGCAGCCACAAGTCACCCTGATACCCTCCGGGAAACCTTACAAAGCAGGAGCAGCTGCTCCTGGTAAGTAGCATTGGGGCGGGGAGGGGGGAGGAGAAGGTGTTTTAAAAAAAACACTTACCTGCTGGCGGCCTCCTGGCCGGCTGCCCAGCCTCTCCTCAGTCCTCTTCCTGGCTTCTTCTCTGCCATGGAAGCAGGAAGCCCTGGGCTCCAGGGTGCCCCAGACCAATCACAATGCTACAATGCAGTGTTGTGATTGGTCTGAACGCCAAAACCTCGGAGCTCAACCAGGGAATGGGAAACTGGGCATGTTCTCCATGCAGGCTTTAATGCAGCCTACATGGAGAGCATGCAAAGTGTGCATGAATGTTTGGCAGGCCCCAGAGGGCCGGCCAAACATTCATGCACACTTACATAGTGCCTACCACTCCTTCCCGCTCTGAGAGCAGAACAGATCTGCCCTGCTCTGCCCAACGACACGCCGCAGGTACAATAAAATGATAATAACATAGAGGTGTTATCATTTTCTTTTTCCTTTTTTTCCACTGCATAAAGCAGCAGGGTGACGCTTCGCCGCCTCAGTGGAGAAGCCATCACTGTTACAGAGGTGCACTTTTTTGTCGAAAAAAGAGACAATCCTACAGATATCACAGAAGGAGGAGGATCTAGTGTACCATGGCCACACCGTCCAGTTGTTTCAAGATCCTGCACCCACTACTTTCCAACACCGCAGAGACTTCAAGCCAGTCACTAACAAACTAGGATACCTCAACATTCGCTACTACTGGGCAGCCTCAGCCCGTGTAGGTAAGAGCAGTGGGGCAGTGGGGGCAGGTGGAGGGGATTTCGACAGACAATGAAGAGGGATAATTAAATAAATAAACACAGGATCATCCAGTCACTGAAAGAGGCCCTGCACCTTCTGAACATTCAACCACCCTCTGAGGGTGGGTCTCCGGTTGTCCTCAATGCCCCCTGACCCAGACCTTAGGGAAGTGACTTCTCCTGTATGTTGGCGTACTTAGGCGCTGGCCCTACCAAGTCATAAATTGACTATTTAGGCCCTGTTGGCCCCTGTTTGTTGTTCATGTCAAGGTGAACTTTTCTTTCTCTAGGTTGTGCAGCACCCGAGAGGATCACCCAAAGCCCGTCTTCCATAGCCCATGCACAGCCCTCTTACTGCACCCCCTTTCCTGGTGTGGAAGATTTCAATCGACCTATCTTTCTTGCCTGATTGCCTCTTGCTCCCCACGATGACATTGGGATGCTACATACATGTTAGCTGCCTTTCCCCACCCACTTTTATTCCTACTGCCTCTGGAGTACCCCATATCACACCATGGAGCAGCGGGATGGCGCGAGTCAAGGCGAGGACTTCCTAACCACTAAATTAGAGTGGCTATTTCCTCCCCACCCATAAAAGAAGGCTCATGGACCACTGACTCCTACCGTTTCCAGCTTACTTTCAGAAATACTGACTGAGCTTACATGATAACAATACCGACTGGGTACTGTATTTTAACGTCACTCTTTGTACATAGCACTTATCTTTGCACCAATTGATAGCAACATAGTGAGCACTAAAGGGATCATCTTAGTCCTGATGAAGAAGCCTTGATGCTTAGAAACATGTTGACTTGACCAGGCCTATCAGCACATTAAAACGTGTGATATCTCCAAACTACCATTTTAATAGTACCAGCCTATGACCTAATAAATTCCTTTAATCTATAAGGCAAGGTACTTTTTAACCCACTCATCTTATCCACCCCTGACCCTTTCTCTCACTATACATAGACCACACATAGCACTACAGTAACAGTGCTCCATCGTAGTCGCTAGTCGTAGCATGCCCATCCCTCAGCGGGCGGGAAGACCCCGATGATGAAGCATGACACCAAGGGCCCTTTTGGTGTGTAAGGGGTATTTAACCAAACACTGTGTATGCCCTACCAAGTTTGGGTACACTTCCTTTTGAACCTCGTTGAGGTGGATCCTTTTGTTTTGAATTACTCTCGTTGAGGAGGATGTATCCACCTCAGTGCCCATGAGGGGCATAACCTCTTCACTCCTTAATTCTGTTCTCTTGTAGTACCCCATATCACCCCTTGCATCCAACATGTGGGCATCCTCCATAACCATCCCGCATGACTACTACCCCAGCTGTTACATTTCTCACGCTCAATGTGCAGGGGTCTCAACGCGCCAAACAGGCGAAGACAGGTGTGGCAGTATCTCCTCCAACAGGACCTCGATTTCAAGTTTTTTACAAAAAACACAACCTTCTCCAGCAAGACACTCCTTGCATTACTCATCCTACATATTCCATTCATGATTGGGCTTACACTTCCACTAAGACAGCTGGTATTGCATCTGAATTTGACAAATATCATACACTATTGATTTGTACCTTTTTCACGGTTGCAAAATGGAGACTTCTGTAATGCTGGGGAAAAGAGTTTTAGTCTTTGATTACAATCTTACATTCAATGCCTAATGAATAAGAATTGCTGACCAAATCTACTAAAGTGTTTAAAATGATCAGCGGACTTTCAGTGGAACATGTAGAGATTTAGATGAGCTGTATGATGATGGGTTCAGTATGTCGAATGGTGTGATGGATTTGGTTGTGAGAACCCATCTAGAATGCATTTCTTTGTTATGTTTTGACATTTCTATCCCATGGTCATTAAGATAGTTGCATTTTACAAAATTTGCTGGTGGGTTAATTTATTTAGGAATACATGCATTAGCAAAACAAAGAGGTCTCTAAGATCCAGCAGAGCCCCTGGTCTTCACAGAGGCACGAGTATAATGCACAGCTTCACTGCAACCAGGTTTTCACAGAGAGGTCTCAACCTAACATAGGTGACCACAATCTTTTAGCATTTACTCACTGGAGCAGTGTTTCACCTGAGCTGATCGTGAGGACAGTATGTAGTTCCAAGAAAATGATCCAAAAGACGTAATGCTAGTGTTTTTTCGAATAATCCAATCACAGACCAGGCTGAAATATCACTGGCATAGGATATCTCCATGAACACGCAGCACTTCACTCCATTATAAGTAGTGCATTTTTGGTGTGTTATTCATCGTACCCCAATACACAATGATTCCCCATGGATTAATATTCATCAGATGCTATACATAACACCTATTATGAGTTTTCCAGTGAAAAATCAACATAAAATGCATATTTTATTGATTATCACATCAAAATCTAGTTTTGCAGTATTTAGCGGGCCTTTGGTAACGTTCCGCAGGTTTGCCCTGCAGAAAAGTATCAGGAGTATGGGAGTCATAAATTAACAATATTCTCAAAATCAGTGGTTCAAAATGATCATTTGCTCAGTATCATCAGTACCTCAATATTAACAATAGCTCAGAATCATTAGTGCTTCAGTATCACCAGTTGTTCATTATCAGTTGCTCAGCATCATCAATTCCTCAGTATATCAAAGGGTCAGAATTATTAGTGCTTCAGTATCATCAGTCGTTTAGTATTGTCAGTGGTGCAGAATCATCAATGGGCCAGCATTATTTGAGGCAAAATGCCAGTGCGAAATAAATAACATCAGTCACAGTTCATGGCAGGTCTTTATTTTCATTTGTGGTGCAAGAACATTGGTTGCTCAGTATCAGCATTGGCTCAGTATTAGTTTAGCTCAGTATTAGCAGTTGCATTGTATTATTAGTTGCTCATTATCCCCAGTGCCTCAATAGCATCAAGGGCTCAGAATTATTAATTGCTCAGTGTCCAAAGGGGTTTAATATTCTCAGTTGCCTACAGTGAGGCTGCTGTGTAGCATGTCTGAAAGTAAAATAAAACACCTTGATGTGGCCAGTATTTTTTTGGTGGTGGGACAGGAGGCAACAGGGAGGGAGTAAGGTATGTGAGGAGCAACAAAGACAAAAAAGGGTGTGTGAAAAAAGGGCTATGATGCGGCCAGTGCCTTTTTTTCTAATTAAAAGTAGAGGCGGGAAGCAACACAGGGGGGAGGCGGGACCACACATAGAGAAAGGGAATCTGGGAAGCAACATGGAGAGAGATGCTTTATAGGCAACACAGAGAGTTTGCATTTTGGGGCAACATGTAAAACAGGACTGTGAGAGAGGGACTGAAAGCAAACACACAGACAACAGAAGACGGCGGGGTGGGGGTGGGGGGGTGGTCAAGCCAACAGACAATGGAGCATGGGTTGCTGGGTACAAGCAACATTAAGGACAACAACGGAAGGAGGGAGAGCTTATGGTAACAATCAACAACATGGATAACAACTGAGAGAGGGAGAGAGGATGGTTGGGTCCAAGCAACACGGACCGGCAGGGCAAGGTGGGGAAAGAAATATATATGATGGCGGAATGGACGGAAAGGAACAGGGGCAAGGAAGGAGGTAAGGAAGGTAGGGAGGAGGTTGGAACTCAGAAGGAGGGAAAGGACACGAGGGACCCGCCTGAAAAAGATGCCACTGATTTAGTGCTTAAACACAAAGAAAAAAGTAGTGGCTAAAAAAAAAAGTAGTCAAAGGATGCAAGTAAAGCGCCCTAACTCCAGATGAAGACAAGCACATGAAGAAGAAGGGAGCCTGCAGCAGCTTACTGATAAGAACTAACTGAATGAGAGTAGCAATGAAACCAACCAATGATAAGCAATGGACGACCTCAAAGCCCACTGTTAGAAAACAATAGGTCTTGAAGAGACAGCACAGGAGCTGCCTAGACCTAAAAATGTCCTTTGGGCCTTCAGGATTTAGTATGATTCCGAAGAATAATAAAAGGATGTAAAAACTGGTTTCTACAAAAATTACAAAATGTGGTATTGTTCCATCTGACATACCTGTACGGAATTAAAGCTTTTATCTTTCTATTTCAATTGAGTTTCTTTTATGCTACAGGTTTGATGTAAGCCTTTATCAATCAGTTTGCTGAGATAAAGTGCCCTAGTTGTAAGTCTTACTATAGAAACACTCTTTTGGTGAATTTTGAGAGTTGCCAATATGATAATGTTTGTGAGGGTACAATATCAGTCATCTATTGATCAGCTGTCACAGTCAGATTTTGTGAAAATGGTCTGCAGAAACGAGACACAGAGGTTCAGGTCCCTTCACCAGTGTTATCAGGAGTAGACCTGGATGAAATTTATTTTACATGAAAATATTCTCACATTAATCCCACTTTCTGAGTTTTGGTAGTTTTGCCTCATTTTTGTTGTACTAACATCCTTTTTGGTAACATTTTTGTTCGTGGGAGACTAGTTCAAGCAGAAAATGTCTTGCAGAAACTGTAAAACTGGATGTGTGCTGGTGCCACATAAGCTATGCAAGCAGAGTTCATCGCTTGATAACATAAACTGTATGATGAATATATTCAGCATGTCTTTTGCTTTACCTTTGTACACAAGGGCATTTGTTCTGTCAGTGCTTCATTTGTAAATTAATAAGTGCTGGTTCTCAAATTTTTTCTGAGAAGCCATCTCGTGCCGGTTCATTTTCGTCCCTGATTTTTCCAATTATCACTTTTTTCCATCTGTCTCTTTCTCCTCCTTTTGTGTTGTTCTCTCTCTTACTCTGAGTCGAAGTCTGATGAAGAAAAGTAAATGCCGGTTCACAAAAAGAGTGCAACGGCCGGCTCAGATTAAGCACTCCAGTATAAATTGTCATGTTGACGACCACCTCAATGCACAGTATGTAAAGAATAAAGGGGCATATTATCAAGGACAGGCGATACATTATCGCTGCTTTTATTGGCAGGAAACTGCCGATAAAGCGGCGATAATGGCCTTGATAATATGCTCTATAAATTCCAATCGAAGTCCATGTTAGATGTGTTCACATCTAACATGGGCTTCGATTGGAATTCATAGAGCATATTATCAAGGCCATTATCGCCGCTTTATCGGCAGTTTCCTGCCGATAAAAGCGGCGATAATGTATCGCCCGTCCTTGATAATATGCCCCAAAGTTCCCGAAAATGGTCCTTACTATGCATACTAAGGGACCTATTTATGAGGGCTTTCTGCCATACTTGCACCAGGCAACGTGGTTCAAGCACAACGTAAACTCCTCAGTCATATTTCTGAAGCCCAGCAAAGCCACATTGCTTGGCCTTTAATGGCTTCACAAATATTGAGTAGTGCAATGCAGTGCATATCATTGCGTTGCCTTACTCCGCTCAAAGGAGGCGTTCCATGGGCATTGTAGTTGGTGTTCCCACATAACCCCCATGGTTTTTGACACATTCCCAGATTTATAAGGACTTGTAAACCAGGGAATGCGTCAAAATCTTACACCTCCCCAAGTGAGGCGTAACAAGGAGAAATATTTATATTTCTTCTTGTTTTTGTCCTCTTTCCATATGTGCTGCATTCTGCAGTACACACTAGAGAGAGGAAAACCCCTCTATGGATGATTGTTTTTGTGCAGGAAGGTGCCTCTACCTGCACAAAAACAATCCAGTCTGTAAAGCAGGCACCCTTGCACCACTGTGCAAGGGAACCTGCATTGGTGCTAGGCTGCCAAAATGACACCAACGCAGGGAGAAAGAGCAGGAATTTACCATATTGGATAAATACGGTGCTTTCCTGCACTTTCCCTGTAACGCGTGGCAGCACAGCAAGGTAACTTGTTGTGCTGCCCTGCGCCACCATTCCCGTAAACATGCCCTAAGTGCGTATTTCTGCCTACCTCTAATCATAAGGTGTCCTTATGGCTTTTGTTGTTGAAGCTGACTTGTCACTCAATGTTGCAATCATAATTACCAAGCTTATAGTCAACATTGGAATTTAATTATTTGTACTGGAAATATGTGGTTCATTCATAGTTTAAGTATTGAGGTGCTTGTGAATGTTTTCAAGATACATTTTAAAGAAGAAAAACATGAACTCTAGAAAGTAATGTCATTTTTATTTTCATTACAGCATTTCAATGGATGCCACAAAGTGGAAAAATTATGGCTGGAGGTAAAACATCTAGAGGAAGCTCAGCTCTGCCAACAATGTACAATATATCAGACCTAACAAGCAGAGGCCGCTTTCAATATCGTTTCACAAGTGCATGTGAAAATGTAACATGCAGTCCATGTATTCCTGTAAACACGTTAGCAGTGACCGTCACCCCAAACAAAGCTCTGTTGTCCACAGCAAGTACATTGGTAGAAACTACAGCCACAAGTCAGTCAGTGAGGTCACCTCAAACAAGCATGCATGGCGGTGGTATAATTTCTCAGTCAACAGACCATGCAATTGAAGTGACTGCATATCCGACCGCAGTAACACGCATTTCAACTGGCACCCCAACAATATTCAACAGCACTGGGAATTCAGCAAGTGTTAATACTGATACAACCAAAACAGCCACTCCAGCAAAAAGCAGCAGCATTGGGACCTCAGCAACACCATATAGTACTGAATATTCCAGCGTGGCTACTGAAACCCCATCAACAACAAACGATTCCAGTGGGATGCAATTTTCAATTTTAACTCCTACCGCAACATTCTCAGCACATTTTATTAGCTCGACCATCGATACTTCATCACCCTTTACAAGAAGGAACACCATGACTCAATCAGTCATTACGGGTGTAGTTAGTCACACCATATCAACAATTACCAGCCCCACCTTAAAAACCCCTTCAACCCTAACACCATGCAGTGGAAATCATCCACGACCAAGAAGAACACCAAAACCCCATCACCCATCAGCCCAAGTTCTAAAAATACTTCGAAAAACAGATCCCCTGGGAGATCACCTAAAAGAAACATGTTCTATAAATTACCAATCACCTGTAATGCTCCTAAAGCACCATCAAAAACTAAAAAAAATCCCTAGATCACATCGAAAATCAGCACCACTTCTGAAATCAGTACAGCCAAGACCAAAAACACCTTTTAAGCCATTAAAACACTGTCAGAAATCAAACACACCAAAAAAAGTCCATCAAACACAAAACCAGCAAAATAAATGCCACATGTCAATAGAATCAAGGTGTAAAATACCTCATAAACAACATTCAGTAGTGGCAAAACCTAATCAAAAAGACATTCATGGTTCACAACACTATGAAAAACCTCCTATTACCCATAGAAAATCACAGCCACCACCAAGATCTAAGGATCAAATATCCCCATGCTTAAAATCCCATACACCAACACAATCAAGGCAACAGCAACAAACATCAACTCCACAGCAAACAACTTTGTCAACCAACACCAGCCATTTAGAATTCACCACAACCAACAGTACAAGCAACACAACACTCTTAAAAATACCAGTCTCTGTCAATGATATAACACAATTGACAATGTCTACCACTGCCACAATATTACCATTGTTAACGATGAATCCACCCTCTCTTTCCTTATCATCCATGACAATAGGACACTTCTCAACTCAATCAGTAATTACTGGATTAGTCAGTGAGACTCTGTCAACAATGACCAACTACATTTTTAGCACTTCTCCACCCACAACAACATGTCGAAGAAACTATCCTCTGCCAGCAAGACCACCAAAGCCCTATCAGCCATCAACACATGTTTTAAAGCCACTTGAAAGAAGAAGTCAAGGGCAAATCTCTCCCCCTGGAGAGCACCTAAAAGCAACTTGTTCTATAAACTACCAACCTCCTGCAATCCTTCTGAGAAACCATCACAAACCAAGTAAAATCCCTAGATCCCATATAAATTCAGCACCATTTCTGAAATCCCATCAACATCCATCAGCATCACAGCCAAGATCACTGCGACCCTTACCAGCATTAAGACTCTGTCAGGAGTCAAAACGTCCTGCAAAAATCCATATACCACAAAATGTACCACTAAGATGCCATCAGTTACTAGATTCAGTGAATAAAAAGCATTGTATTGGGCAAGCAATGGCTGCAAAATCTAATCAAAAAGAAATGCCTGGGTACAGGCACAATAAAAAACCACCTATCACTCATCAAAATCCATTGACGCCACCAAGATCTAATCATCAAATATCATTGTGCTCAAGACCACATATACCGGCAACAACACAATCAGGACATCAGTCTCAAAAGTCAACCCCACAGCAAAGAAGTCCATTAACCACTGTTAATCAATCGGAACTAACAGAATCAAAGAGTGCAAGCAACACAACTCTCTTAGAAATACCAGTCACTTCGTTTGGTAACCCACTGATGACAACTACCCCTAATGGTCAACTGATACCCTCCAGTACTCCACACACAACCATCAACAGTGTTGGCCAAACAAATGGCAACACAGAGACTATGCCAACAAAACACATCACACAGCACTTCAGCAACACCACCCATACCACATTACTGCTAACCACTACTGTTACTGAAACATCCACACACTATACAGTCAGCACTTCTGGCACTTCTATTAGTGGCCCAACAGAAGCGATAATAACTAATATGTTTTTGCCAACCACTACTTGTTTGTCCATCATCTGTCCTGTATGTTATTTATCAACACCTGATACATCACCATCCAACATACCACCTGAGAGCCCAACATCAGGATATAGCACAGAAAGTCAATTTTCTCCTGTTTCCACCACTATGAATTCTGCCAGTACATTAAGTGAACCAACTTCCGGTGAAAGAATCTCCAAATATTATACTGGGACGACCACAAATCCTAGATCCAGCAGTACAGCTATGGTTTCAAGTACTCAAGCTTCCACCACTGGCGCAACTTCCTTGAGCTCTTCATCTACTGCTGATCATCCCACGGAGAGTCTTCCAGGTATAAATTTGCATTTTTATATGTTATACTTCAGTGAGTTGTGAGTAGAACCATTTATTTCAATGCAACTTTAAATGTTGACGTATAGATATTTAACATTAGGAGAGGTTCCTTTGGACATAATTTCCACCCCTTTAGTCCAAGATCACCGTTTTGTCAATCTATGTGTTGTTACAAAAAGGGTTTGCTTGAATCCTTATGGGGAATTTCAAAGCACTATCAGGCTATTCGCAAATAAAAACATAAAAGTAAAGGTGGAGATTTCGACCTATGCTTGAACATACTTTTACATTTTTTTGTTACTCACCAACATTCCTAGTAGTACACCCAGAAAGCTGCGTCAGTCCCAGGTTATTAGAAATGTTATTTGACTGCTTTTGTGGGTTCCTAATCTCACTGGGCAGGATTCTACATATCATAGCAATCCACACTCGGCAAATGGAAGCCCTTGTTCAAATGCATTTTTTCTTTAGGTTTATCCACAGTGACAACATACTTCTCTATGTAGAAAGCTCTTTCTCTATACTCCTAGCAAATCTGGGAGTGATTTGTTCCATGTCCCGTCCTTGAAGGGGGATAAGTCCGTCCCTTGACAGCAATAACTCTCTGACACTTTCCAAGGTGGAAAGGAGTCGAAGAGCAATTTGGGAACATCCACAAACATACATGTTTGTGGCCATTCCCAAACTGCCGAGGCAGACCATAATTTGGACCACCCACTCCGCACCGCTTGGTTGGAATTTACTACTACAAATTTTTCTGCACACATAGCAGATAACATCCACTGTAGTAAATAGATGGAACCTGCACATTTAAATATATATCAAAATATAACAATGTAAACATATTTAAAATAAAACATTTATTTATTTATACATATATTCAAAGTAATGTAAATAAAACAAATTTTGTATTACCAAATTATTATAAAATAATTTAAAACACTTCCCTCCCCTCTCTCCAAAAAAACACAAATAAAAAAAAAAAAAAAAAATCTATCAATAAATTATTATTAATATTGAGTCAATTTTAATTAAAACAATTGAAACTAAAACAAATAATTAAAAATACACAATCAACTGACTGACAATCAACAAATTAACAATAAATTGAATCAACAACAATTGAATCAGCCTAATTCTTGGTAAAAACACTGCAGCAAAATGTACCTCCATGTATTTAGCGTTCATGGATCTTAGCAGGCCCTTTGACTATGTAAATCGGTCAAGGCTATGCATTGCCAAGCACTATTGGATATGGAGATGGAGGAGTCACTTGTAAATCTCCTGGCATCCATGCACATAAATATGAGGGCCAAAGTGAAGTTCGATCAAAGTAGAGAGTTCACAAGGGAGATTCACACTGGGCGTGGAGTGCGACAAGGATGTGTGCTTGCCCTTTGCTGTTCATCTTGTGTATAATTAAAATAGGCACCCATTTAAAAACATGCCCGCCAGAAATTTTCATGGTACTTGGTACCCCATGCCCAGTTTTGCTATGTGGAGATGATGCAGTTTTATTGTCATGCAGACATAGAGCTCTGCGATTGATGGTCCACTCATTTGTGAAATTCATGGACACCCTTGACTTGGTGACACATTTTTCTAAACCTTTGTCATGGATTGTAGCCAAAAGTGCGCCCCATTAACAGGTCTTTTGGTAGGAACATCCACCTTGTCAACACTATTACATTCTTTTACCTGGGGGTGGTTTTAAGCTCCACTGTGTCATGGACACCAAAAATAGTTGACCAGCGAACCAAGATTCTAGGACTGTTGGTTCATTGTTTAGCCTACTGTCCCCTCCTGGGGGCCGAGTGTTTGCTCCTATGCTACAACTTTACTCCATGCAACTTATGGGACGGGAGTCTAGGGCATTAGGGATCCCTTAGCAATCCAAATAAAGAAAAATCGCTTCTGCTCAAACTATTATCTGTTCACTCCACTCCACCTCACATTTTCTTTTTCATGGCAAGTTGGGGCTAAGCTACATAAGTGATAGTGTGCAACCATGCAGGAGTTCATAAGGTAAATGCTAATGTAAGATTTAAATGACTCCATTACAATGTCATACATCAGGTGTATTTGACCCTTCGCACACTTCATGCGGTATACCCACACCGTGCGGAGACTTTCCCCAGGTATAACGCCGGGGGAGCAGACTTTTCACATGAGCTGGCAGTGCTCTAGACTCCAGCCATACAGGAACACTGTTTTGACAAGTCTGGGGGAGGCGGCGGGGTGGAGTATACCACGAGAGATCAAACAGGTGCTTTTAGGCCTACTACCCAAACCAAAGAAAAAGGCACTAAGCAGGAAATGTATAAGTCTGGGATTTGTGTTGGCAAAGCGACGAGTGGTTAGACAGTGGTTGCAGCCCCAGCCACCATCTCACACTGACTGGATACGAGATATGAAGGAGTGGGCTATGGAGGAGCTCCTCAGAGTTAAATCTGTGAGACAAGATGATAGGGTAGAAGAGGATAGGACAGCGTGGAATGCCAAGATAATAGACCTCCAGGGGGACCCTGATCAACCCTCCCAACCAGCTGAATGGCGAGGCACACCTCAAGAAGCAATGCACATCGCTAGCCCTGAACTGGGGGGGGGGGTACTGTACATTCATAGATAGTGTAGGGCACATGGAAGGGTTACCTACCACCAGAAATCATGTTGCTCCAAGGGACTGAATGGACTTACGGGGCAGGGATATTGTTTAAGTTTAAAGAAGTGTTTACACTTTATGGCATTGCAGCTGATATCTACCACAAATATTTGATTTGCTTTTACTGTTGTTCTGTTTCAATGACTAAATTGTGCTTGGAATATTGGAGCCTTTTGTACCTTATTTTGTGATATCATGCTGTGTGTTCAATTCAATTCAAATAGTCTTTATTCAATTACATAATCATAAAAGACATTTACATTTTAAAACAATAACCATAAAAACATTAGAATTCATTCCTTACAAAATACAAGATTCCCATAAAAATAATCCAATGGTACTTATTCCGGACATACAAAAATACAATAAATTAGTATACAATTCATTATAAAAACAGTAATATCAGTAAAACAACCACCATCTATATACCAGGTTCAAAGTAAGACCAATTAATACAAACATATCTCTATCATTCATTAATTACTTAAACTATGGGCACGGATTATCCACATGCCATGTAAGAATTTGGCAATCGCTATTATGCTTAGTTCGTTTCCATCAGTTTTTAAGTTCCTTAAGGCTTCAGAGCCAGTATAGATCCCCATAAACTGACAGATGGGCTTTAACCATTATGCCTCAGGTTCTTATAAACTGGGCAAATGAAGAAAACATGGGCAACAGATTCTAATTGTGTTGGGCAAAACGGGCATTCCATACTGCAACCTGTACCCCATTTACCTGTAAATGATTTGATAGGAAGGGTGCCTATCCTAAATTGGTGGTATCATTTCCTATCACAGGGACCCATTATAAGGTCCCAGTATTTTTCGTAAATGGGTACATGTTTAGGCTCTAAAAAGTCCCTTGACAGGGAAGAATTCGTCAAAGACGAAAAGCGTTTCATCATAACCATATTCCAGTATAGCCCCTTTAGTTCTTTACGGGACGGAAATATAGCATTGGTTGGGTTTTACCACAACATATTAAGCCCCAAATCACACAGTGTTGCTTAACCTGCTTTAGCCATAACATTTTACCCACACCGGCAGCATCCCTGACCTCCAGAAGAGCATAGGCATACTCGGTAAGCTCGGGGTAACCCAGAGCCTCCTCCAGTAGGCCACGGGTCTAAAACGAGCCACATCCTCTAGGTACTGGCTTCCCAGATCATAATAAAGCGGCAGTAGAGGAGTGGATTGCGGTAAGCTCGTAATAGCCCTCATAAATGTATTTTACGAGGTTGAGAGTGCAGATAGATTACTAAAACCCCATAATTCTGCCCCATACAATACTGAAGCTGTAATTTTTTAATTGTAAATTTTCAAGATGGGGGCAATCGGCTTGGTGTGGGATAACCAGTGTTCTTTTAACAGTGCACCAGACAGTTGAACATGTCTAAGAAACAGCATGTCCAAGTGTGGGTCCAATTACGTTTCGGACTTAGTGTAATACCAAGGTAAGTAAAAACATTTGTCTGATCAAGTATAGCATTGTTCATGGTAACTGTCCCTTTTACTATTTTCTGTTCATGAAGGACCATGAACTTGGTCTTATCTACATTTATTATGAGACCATAGTGCTTACAAAATAGCTCAAACCTTGCTATAGCCATCTGTAGACCTTGCTGGGTTTTTGGTAGTAGCAGGGTGTCGTCGGCAAACATTAACAAGGGTATTCCATTTAAAATCGGAGCATCAGTAGGGTGATTATCATAATACTTCATCACCCTATCAATGTAAAGTGAAAATAGGGTTGGTGCCAATACACAACCCTGCCAAACCCATCGTGCAACCTGCCATCTATCAGTCACTTGGCCAGGCTGGCCCCAACAGACTTGGGCAAAGTTTGCTTCATGAAGTTTAATCAGAAATGGCAACAAGTCCAAGGGCATACCCTGTTCAGCTAAAACATCCCACAACCTGGCTCTAGGAACCAAGTCGAAAGCCGACTATAAATCTACGAAAGTGGCATATAATCTGACGCCATTAAGGATTGCTAATCGCCAATAAATTAAAACAAATCTAAAAACCTGGTCTATTGTACTCTGGAGTGAGCGGAAGCCCGCCTGTAGAGGGGAGAGAATATTCAACTCTTCGATCCAATCTTGAATACGACTTAGCACCAGCCTGGCTGTCACCTTTTGTAAACAGTCAATTAGACTGATGGGCCTATAATTGCCCAGATCTGATCTATCCCCTTTTTTAAAAATGGGTAAGATCTCCGCACCTTTACATGACTCAGGGATTGGGGAGCCCTTTGCAATAGCATTAACCAGAGCCTGTATATATGGTACCCAAAGTGCCTTATTATACGAAAACAGATCTGCAGGAACACAATCAAGCCCTGGTGCTCTGCCACTTCGTACACTATTTAGGGCAACTTCTATTTCCTGTTTAGTAAAATACAATACAGGAATACCAGCTTGAATATCCAGGGGCCCCTGTGATAATTCACAGTCTCCGTTCAATGGTGAATTGTTTTTTAAAATGCAAAACCCATTGCTCGGGTGCTACATAGTTGGTAGGTGGTTAGCTAGTTCTACCCTTACCCCACTTCAGCAGGTGCCAGATTCCAGCCATATTCCTATCTAGGCTGGCACCATACAGCTCTTGCCAGTAGTCTTCGTCCCATTCTTTCTTTCTTAGCTTTGTATTGTGCCAGCTTATACTCCACCCGAGCTTGATGGATCCTATCCCTGTTCTTTGATCTGATTGCCAAAAATAATGCTTTGTAAGCCACACTACAGGTATTCCCATACCATGAGTCTACAGGTACCTTTGCGGAGTCTTTCTTATTTGGTATTTTAGAAATAAAATAGCCTTTAAGCTTATTAAAAAATGTGTTATGTACCAGTATAACTGGACTCATTTCCTGGTTCGTCTTGGCAGTTTAGGAGATCTACCATTGCTTTGGACACCATGGTATTTATGGCCTCCATCTGGTCTTCTTTGAGTATTATTTTTGACCATTCTACTCTTCTGGTGTCGTTACGTAGATGAGTTTCTACTGCGACTGGGAGCACATCATCTGAGTTTTTACCCGCAGTCACCAATGTCAGCACCAAGGGGTTATGATCACTCTCCACCCTCTCCTCAATGATCATGTCAATTACATTTGGCCAAAATTCCTTATTAACAAGGATGTAGTCGATACAGCTACTTCTTGACCCGCAACTATAAGTGAGGGAACCATTCTTATCAGATGTAGTCCTCCCATTGGCCGCTCCAAGTCCATGCTCCAAGCATACAACCTTAAATTGTATGGCCGCCTCCGACCATTTCTTGATCGGGCCAGAGATAGTTGGGGGATTTCCCATACAGACCTTCATCATGTCCTAAATCTATATCATTTGAATCTAGTGGTTCAAAAGTACAATTGAAATCGCCAGCAACCACAATGTCATTCACTCCTTTATACAGATTAAGATATGAATCTAGGAGGGCGATAGTACCTGAGCCTTTCCCTCCGGGTAACCCTCTTGCATATACATTAATAATTATAAGGTCCTTTGTACCAATTCTACTTATCTTAATTACCAGAATATCATTACTATCCGTATCCAGTTGCGGGACTGAATACCTATCACTCTGCCTTACCCAGATGATAAGCCCCCCCATTGGTCTCCCCCTATGCGTAGCAATGGCAGGTTTGTAAAAATTAATAAAACCAGATCTAAATACCGGGTCCACTAGCCATGTCTCCTGTAAAACCACAATATCGTTAACGTCAATAAAGGACCGCCAGTCTATTGACTATATTCCATGAGATAAGGCCGGAATTACGTGCCTCAATTCGAAAATCTCCACCATTAAGCTCCGCACTAGATCCTTCCTCGACACATACATCAGCCCTAACTATGTGGGGACTAGTTACCTCTATATATATTTCTGGGGAACTTTCACCAACCTCTGTAGTACTTTAATTGTGAGGTGGGCCAACTAAAGGAGTAATTATTTCCGACTGAGAACCCCTCTGTTGATGACTAATTTTAATGAGACCCGTCTATCCTGAGTCCCTGTTAACAGAGTGCACACAGTTGCAATCTATGGATGGGTAACCCAGTCAATCATTTTCTTCCAAGGAACTCAGAGCCTCATATCTGTTACGGATTGGGACTACACAATTAATAGATCCTAACACTTGACCCTGATACCTATAGGTGCCCCCTCTAGTGGATGAGTTGGCATGGTAGAAAAACCCAGGGGGAAGAACGTTAATAACGTCTTCCCTAATAAAGGGGGATGTTGCCCTTTCCAGTATACACCTAACTAGCTTGGGAGACCTGAAACTAATAACTATACTGTCCCCGGCCATACCTTTTACAGATTTACCCACCCAAGCCACCCTTCTGACCATCAAGAATTCCTCAAAAAGATGATTCCCAAGCCCCGTTTTTACATCCAAAAAGTGAAGGGCCTTGTTTTTTAGTGAGGACCAATGTTCCTCCTCATGTGATCTCAGAAGCGAACATTTGCCAACACTATGATGCGCGGTGTTGCCTCTGGGGCTAAATCTAAAAATACCCTTGGGATCTTTTCGCCACTGCCCTCCACCTGAGGCCTCGGCACAGGGCCATTGGACAATTGGTTACGTGGGTATAAAGCATTAGTTGTTAATGTCACCGGTGCAAGAAGATTATTAGAGCACACAGGAGGAGGGGATAGGTTTGGGAGATCTGCATGGGCTGATGTTTGACTTGAAGATTCGCAGAGTTTCCTGCCTGTATAGGCCCTAATGCTTCACTAATACCACTCCCTTTAAGGTTAGCTGATGCTTTAAATAGATATTCTTCTATTTTGGCTAGCCTTTATTTTTTATGTATTTATATAGCGCAAATCACCGACCCGGTATCTAAGCGCTAGCTTAGGGAACCCGTCCTGGTATTCCCCTGTGAGATACCCCGGCAGGGTATCCACAAGGTGAAAGCCAGGCATCCTGCCGGGAGGGGCCGTAGTGGAGATTAAGCAAGCTATTGCCCAGAGTCGCAGAGTGTGACCCCGTGAGTCGAGTAGGCACCGGAGCGAGAATTGTCGAGTCCGTGGACGTTTTGAGCCCGAGACCCGCCGAGGCGGGGAATCGAACCCTGGTCCACGGCCGATCTCAGCTTCCGGGTCTGCCGTCTCTAACCACTGAGCCACGCTTCTCCACTTTGATCTATTGCGTTTAATCTACACATAAGTGGATGCAATAAAACTGACAATAGATCTTTAAGTTGCTTCTGCTGTGTGTTCTCATTGAGACTAAAATGCCTATAAAGAACAAATTCAAAAAAGTGATAGTGTTCAAATCTGTCCCCCAAGCTTATGGCTTTCGATCTGGAAAAACAAGGGGACGTCACTAACAAGAGATGTAATAGAAGACTAGCTTGTGATAGTCCTCGATATTCCCTGGTTAGCATCTGTAAAAACATCTCTGGAATCTATTAGCCTACCTCAGGCATTTACTAACATTAAAACATGTGCTACACTGGGCAGGAAGCAAGCTGAATCATCACTCGTAACCCACGCCCAGGAGAAAATATTATCTAATTCGATTTATTTGTTAGTGAAGCATGACAACACTCTCAGCAATCATCTAGGCCCTGGGAGTTGAGAATGCTCCTTAATTTTTCGCATTCGGGTAGACATAATAAAATACTTAGGGGCATATTCTCAAGCCCCCTATCGCCACGAGAACATACATTTTTGTGACTTTCCCGTGGCGATAGGGCCAGCACCCTATTCTTAAGGCAGCGTTAACCCATTTAACAAGGCAGCGTTAACCCCATTAACAGCACTGTCTTGAGAATAGGGCTCCTTTCACGCTAAGCTTAGCCTGAAAGGGGTGTCGTCCCCCGGTGCAAGATTCCCACATGGTGATGATTGGCGCACGGGGAGAGAGGAGGCAGAATGGATCTGCCTGAGAAGGGGGACAAAGGTTGGCTTTTACCTGCTGCGTGACTGCTGCATCGGCGTTGTAACACTGTCCAGCGATATTGGAGGGCAGCACTTGCTGTCTTTGTTGTCTCTTCACTGCAGGAGCGCAATCGGTGTACTACAGCGCCCAGCATGCTGTTGGGCTGCAGGAGCAGCGTGAGGTGCCTGACACCTGTGAGGCAAAGGCGGGGTAACTGGTCACGTGAAAGGGAGTGAAACGGGCACTGAGGAAGGACAAACTAAGTCTGAAACGCATCTGCCTAACGTTTCAGGGACCCTTTTGCTTGCCAGCGCTTGTATCATCATTAAAGCCAACTGTTTGTATCCCCCGGAGCTGGTCACACTCTTTCTTTTTTGCGAAGAAGAGACTGGTGGTGTATATATATATATATATATTTATTTGATTTTAATAATCAAAGTGGAAAGTTAAAACAAACCATAAGTAGGAACTGGGAAATTCCACGTCTTGATGAAACATTGATGAAAGTTTAACGCCCCATCCAAGCATTACTTATCGGAAAATAGCTTCTTTAAGAGACATTTTGGCGCAAAGTCATTTACAGATAAAAGAACCAAAGACAACCTCATGGTTGAATACACCAGGATTCTGGAAGTTTGCAAAATGTCAAGCATGTGAACATGGTTCCAACATAACAAATTATCAACTTCAGAATGGAATCTGAGAAAATTCTCGACCACATTACATGCGAATCTAAATATGTGGTCTATAGTTTAACCTGTCCATGCAAAAAATACTATGTAGGAAGCACAATCAATAAACTCAACCTACGAATCCTGCAACATCTACGCGCTATAAAAAACAGGGATTCTAGCTATCCCATAGTTAAACACTTTCACGAATACCATCAGAGTGATTGTAGCCAACTGAAGTATTCTGGGATTAGAATTGTGAAACCTGCACAAAGAGGCAGTGACCGAACCCTGAAGTTGCGCAGAATGGAATCTTGATTGATTTTGGCAATGGGTACAGAATATCCTTATGGACATAATCAAGATGCAGAATTATTTGTACACTTGTAAATAGTAGAAAATTAACAGCAATTCCTAGAAAATTGAGTCAGAACTCTGCAGGAACCCAATGCTTAAGATATAATTTATTTTCCGTTGGATTATTTATTTACTTGCACCTTGACACTGTATACACAAGTTGCACAATCTTTGAAACAATGCTCACACAATAAGGACATAAGCTAACTTGAGACATCAACCTCTCAATTTGCTAGGCGCAGCCTGGGGAATGGACAGATTCTAATCAGAGGCTGTTGTAGCATCTGATTTTGAATTATAATTGTATTTTACAATTGATTTGATGAAATTTACACATCTTGACAACCTAATTATGATCATGAAATAGAGTAGGATGTCAGAATGTGTTTCGAAATAGTTCACAAATGTTGAGGTGGAGAACAGAATTGAGAGAGGTTACTATATCAACTTACTCCCTAGCAATTGCAAATGGAACTCCTAGAAAAACCTACATGTAAATAGTTATCAGTTTTGTGTTTTTTTGATTTTGGTTTGTATTCGTACTTTACGATGATCTCGATGAACTCACTCATCTTGATGACCTGACATAATCATGAAACAGAGTAGGATTTCAAATTAATGTTGAAAAAGACAGCTTAAATATTGAGGAGGAGAATGAAATTGAGGGAGGATATTATGTCCACCTTATGTGACCTTGAGTCGTAAGGATAAGTCTCATGCAAATAGTCACTAGAGCTGTGCTTTAACTAATCTTGGTTTATAAATGTACTTTACAAAAACACTGTGATTAGTTAACAAATAATGTATTTTATCACATGATTATCTCACAAAATAGAGGGGTGTCAAAATGTAATTTTAACATGTACTGTACAAAAATTAATTTTGACAGGACTTTATCTGGGAAAAAGCTGAAAAATTAACAAAACAATGTCGTGATAGAGCTATAACACGGAGCATACACCGTAACAGGTGGACAAAGAAAGACAACAAGTGAACTATGGGTACATGCTGAAATGCAAAAATAATGGAATATCATGGAAAGATTGCATATGTACTTATTTGCACTATTTGAAACGTTCTTTAACCTGCATTAGCACTTTATTCAATATTTGAATGTACTTTACAATGATGGCAAAAATGGCGAATGAACCAAACCATCTTTTTGTGTTGAGGTTAGCAGTCTAGTTTTTAATGAATAGTAAAAACAAACAAGGGTAAAAGCACTGAGCACTTTAAATACTGTCTAGATGCTGGGGACTCTATGGTCCAGTTGAATGCTAATGGTAGCCGAAACGCGTAGGCCGTCCTAATTTCTGCACAATTTGCACAATGGTGTTAAAATAAACTAACTTGAAACTCACTCTGCTGTGGTGCTGTGACTGAGGATATTCCCAAGGAGGCGAGGGGATCAGGAATATATATATATATATATATATATATATATATATATATATATATGTTCACTGCCCAAGCGCTCCTCCTGGGAGCTCCGCCCGTGGTTCAGTGGTGCGATAGCTGCCAGTAGAGCAAAACCGGCGATGCAATTGTAAATCCAATTAAATAATACACACTCTCAGAATCCCATGTAGGATGATTTATTCAAAGTTCAAGGTTACGTGTTTCGGAAGATAACTTCCTTGATCACACAAGGATGCAAGTGAAAACACTGTGATTACATAGTCTCTGTACTGGAAATAGAAAGAGAATAACATAATTATGTTCCATTGCATACAAAACGTTGGTGGCCATCTTAGAGTATCCAGAAAAGGTAGCACAATGTATGTGTATGCACATATAACACAGTTGCATATTTGCATATAAGTACCCAGTATTTCTATGTTATTGGCATCATAACATAGAGTCACTTCTGTACAAAAGAAAGGCAAGGTATAAATACGCGTAAAGGTCAAAGTAAGACATGAGTATACAGTGCGAGCAGTCGTGTGGCTGCAGTCTATGTCGCATAGTTGTTTAGGTGAAGCCCGAATGTGCGGGTTATACTAGCCTTAGTGGTAAAAATAATAAGTGTGAATTACTGTATGCACCCATAAGCTAATTGCAGGCTGGAACATGTCAGTTTGCGTAATCCGACATGAGGGGTAGTCACAACAATACTGGCGCCCAGTGGTGGTTGCTACTCCTGGAAAACAGGGCTTTGTAGACCAAGCAAGAGAGATGTGAACTCAATACTGTCGCCAAGTGGCGGTACCTCTTTACTCCCCAGTACTTTCCAGAGACAAATAACAGTAACATTGACTATCTGTGAAAAAACAGAAAATAGTCTTATCTATAAACTGGTGGTGCATTCTTCATAGAGGTGAAGAAAATGGTAGGTGGCCCGTGAAGTGCTTGCAAGTTGTCGGTGGGCCCCTTCCTTTCCTCCTGTGCAAGAAAACAGAAAAAAGAAAATTGTTACATTAAAAAGTGAAACTGTAACTAACTTTACATGTATTGCAATATTGGAAAATTCTCAGATTGCATATACATTTCAGCAGTTACATATATCAAACATCATGGAAATGCAAAATAAATTCTAGAAAGTACTGCCATGTCTGTACATCAGTGAACCATTATTCTTCGATAAGATGTGTGGCTAATTCCTCATCCAAATTATGTCCCTTCGGGTATCGTGTCTCAAGGTCTAGGATCCATTTGGATTCCTTTTTCCTGAGTCTGAGCTCCCTGTTCCCTCCTCTAGGGCTCCCTAGTACCTGTTCGATAACAAAGTAACTGAGAAGCGAGCTGTTGGAGAGGTGGTACTCGGTAAAATGTCTCGCAACCGGGTAATGAGGGTCCTTGTTGTTTATGGTCCTAAGGTTTTTAAGGACCCTCTTCTTGGCCATATGTGTTGTACTCCCTATGTAGCGTTTTTGGCACGGGCATGTCAAAATATAGATGGCATATGTTGTGCTGCATGTCAGAAATTGAGATAGTGGTTTTCTTTTTAGAGTGTGGGACGCTGTATTCTTTGACCATATGGCTTGCCTTACACGCCTTGCAATGGCCACAGGGGTAGAAACCTTTAAGGTTGTGCATTGCCGTATTATGTCGTTCAGTTATATCACCATGCATCAAAATGTCCCTAAGGCTATGACCTTTACAATACGTGATTCTCGGTCTATCACTGATGGTAGGGCCCACTATCTGATCGCTTTTGAGGATATTCCAATTCTCATTGAGAACGTTTTGTACTTTACGTGAACTGTTATTATACTTTAGGATGACACCTGTCTTGTGAGAGTCAGTGCTCCTCTCTTTTTCTTTCAGTGTGCTCTGTCTGTCAATGTCTATAAGTTTGGAAACAGCTCTATTTAGTACCCACTCTGGGTACCCACGTTCCCTGAAACTTTGATCATGGTTTTCTCTTCTACCTGGTAGTTTTCTTCTGTGCTGCAGTTTCTTCTCGCTTTCAGTAACCACATACGGTATACTCCATTTATGCGTATTGGGGCGGTGGCTGAGAGCGTGAAGGATACTGTTGCCAGCTGTTTCTTTACGAAACAGTCTAGTCTCAAGGGTGTTGTTCACCGCTTTGACTTTAACATCCAAAAATTCTATTTCCTCCCTGTTGATATTCTGTGTCAGTACTATGTTATATGTGTTGCTATTCAGTTTGTGGATGAACTCAAGGCCTCTTTTTCGCTACCCTCCCATATCAGGAAAAGGTTGTCGATGTAACGCAGCCAGGTTTTAACTTTTGTAAAGTACTGAGAGAGAAAGATGTTGTTCCTAACCTCTTCCTCTCACAGGCCCAGGAATAGGCCCGCAAAACTGGGAGCAAAGCATGTGCCCATCACGGTCCCCAGTGTTTGTTTGAAAAGTTCCCCGTTAAACATGAAAATGTTGTTTTGTAAGCATAGAAACATCAGATCAATCAGCATCCTAGTATGTTCGAGATACAGGATATTTCTTTCATTTAAAAAGTGAGTACATGCATGGATGCCTTGGTCATGGTCAATGATGGTATAGAGGCTCAAGACATTCATAGTAATGAATGTATAGTTTGTTTTCCATTGCATGCCATCAATTTTACACAAAAAATCTTTGGTATCCTTAACATAGGATGGAAGTGTGGTGACATAGTTCTGCTAGAAATGGTCCACATACTTTGAGATATTTTCAAAGACACTCCCCAAAGATGAGATGATTGGTCTCCCCTGGGGGACCAAAGGGTTTTTGTGCACCTTGGGGAGGAAATAAACGATAGGAAGTTTGGGATAGTCTTTTTTCAGAAATAAATATTCTTGCCATGTAATGATGCCCTCTTGCTGCCATTTTGACAGTTTGTTCCAGGTTATCACAATACTGTCATTGTATGTCTTGGTATCGTTTTTTTGTGTAAAATCTGCTATTTTCCAGCTGTCTGTGAGCTTCTGCAATGTACATGTTTTTGCTGAGTTGTATAATGTTCCGTCCTTTATCAGCAGGGCGAATGATGATGTCCCTATCATTGGCCAATGATGAGGTGATGGATCTTTGTTTTATTGTCAGATTACCAGTCACAAATTTTTGTTTAGATCTGGCGTGTTTACATTCCATTAGAGTTTTGTAACTACCTCATGGAATGTATCTACATTGTCATGCGGGAAATTGGGGTAAAAGATGGAACAGGGTTTAAAAGGAGATGTGGCAGCTCTATCTGTTACCATGTCCAGAAATCCATTGGTGTTGTTGGAGCTATTGTTGGTTACAAGGTCATTGCTACATTTTAATTCCTGCATGGTCAGCGCATGTTTATATCTCCAACCGTAAGGTTTGTGGGATCGGTGTTTTCCCTTGCCAGTGGGCCGTATGTTGTGTTACCTTTGAGAGTATGCCTTTTGGTGAGTTTCCGTTTTCTGACAAACTTAAAAATGTCTATTCTCGTGTTAGAGTAATTTGAAAATGTCAGTAGGACAAATGATAAACCTAAGCATAATATTTTCTTTTCAAGAAAAGAAAGTGTACGGCTAGTAAGATTAATTATTGTTTGAGTTACCATAGTGTTGTCCATCATACTCGGTTCTTCTTTCTCTAGCCCCCACGTACGGTTCCCACTATAGGCGACAATAGTTAGTCCTGTGTTTTTTTTCTGTAGCCAGCCTCTATGCCCTTTAGTGCTAGCACTCTGTTGGAACCATCTAAGGTACCGAGACTGGGTTTTTTCACGCCCGATGCCACTTGCACACTTGAGCCACCAAGGCCATCTTGGGGGCAGTGTCACCCTGTTCTTGGTCTTTCCAAGAGGACTACTGTGTGGGGGTATGGTGATCTGACCACTTTGGACCCCGCAATTTTTTTCTCATGTGACAGTTGGGGACACCTCCTTGAGGTGTTGTTCCATTGGTCGGGCATGTCAAATTTCCTACAGAGGTTGCTCACCTGGGTATTGTATTTGGTAACAGGTAGGGGGCCTCCAACATGGGGAGCACACCACATGGTACGGAGCCTCATCTGTGCCACTTCCTCACTCATGAAGGTTGCAAGGTGGCGTCAGAGGCTGAACTGGGTAACCCCAGGGTGCATGCAGTTAGGTTGTTACCACATTGTCACTATGTGCCTTTGGACTGACTCCCAACTTAGCCTCAGGGGATTCAGTAGGCATGTGCGTGTCATGGTCTTGGGTGTCCTGCTCCTTGCGCATCTTACATGGTATCGTTTTGGCAGTTTCTACCAAGAGGAGGTGTGCGCACCCTGCCCTCTGTCGCGCTAATTTGTATAGCTCTGAGAGGCTTCCCGTATATTCCAGGACTACCCCCTTGAAGGGGACACAATGGTCTGGGATCACTCAGGCTGGTGTCCACGTGGCATGGGAGTGGTTTGCTGGCTTGTGTTCTAGAAGGGGGTTCCAGAGGAGAGCAGGCTATAGTCCCATTCTCGGGGAATTGGATGGACATTCTTAGTTTAGACAATAGGTCTCATTCAAGTATATCTATAAAGGGGAGTGAGTGCATTTTTGGGTACTTTAGTGGCATCTGGTAAGTGCTCCCTGTTCTTCCCCTTGGTTGGTTGGGGCCCACCCCACACTCTTACCCTCGCAGTCTGATCCTGAAGAGCTAGAGCCTTTTCCCTTGACTTTGCTTGTTCTGTAGCCATGTCGGTTGCTAGTTGTGGCCACTTTGAAGTTGGCCCAAAGCTTAACAGACCCATTTTTACAGTCCTCTCTTGACCTTATTGTCTGGTCTGAATGTGTGTTTTGGTGTGCTCTATTAAATTGCTGTTGAATGTTCCCCCCTCAGGCCAGGGTAATGCTTTCGCCTTGGTATGTGCATTCCACTCACAACAGTGTTTTTCTAGCTTCCTAGCCTGTGGGGGGAATTTTGTTTGAATGTTGTCTAGCGGTGTCTCCAGGATGGGTTAGGAAACTTTTGAAGGAGTTTGTAACTTCTGGCTTTCTTGAGTTTTAAAAAATTACAAATTGTACTCTGATCATGGGGAAATTGGGTACACTGGGTTGTACTGGCAATAACTACTGATTATGGCCCTGTTAAGAAAAACAATGCATCACAAAAACACTTAACAGCTGACAAAGACAATACAATGAAATAATAGCAACCTGTAAGAAAGTGCATTGGACAGTTCAGAACAAACCAGGTTGATTTTTAGCAGTGAAATAGCGAATATGAAATATTGATTTGTGGGGAAAATGGTTACGATTTCATAGATGCATAACTTAGGTCAGGACAAAACATTTCAACATTAAGTACAATTGCAAAATTAACAGCACTGCAATATCAACAATGCATAAATTGAATGCCTTAACGGAAACAGAAGAGAAAAAACTGCATACTGTGTTTTGATTGGCTGAGTGTTCTTAATTACATGTGGTACAAAAGGGGGTGGTGATGGACGGAGCATCTGAATCAATCAAACACTCACACCCAGTCAAAAGATCTGGGTTTAATCCATCACCGTTCTTTAGCCCACTCTGCCACCCCAGTTCAGACATGGCTATATGCAAATCAGTCTGACCCTGTGCCTCATGGGAACAGTCCAGCCCGAACTGCCAAGCCATGTCTTCCCTGGACCGGAAACAAGCTTCCAAGGACCGGTTTCTGGCATTCCAGCGGTCTTCAGCCCGGCTTGCTTGAATCCAGTGGCAAAGTGAGCAAGGGACTCACGTCTGAGCATACCCTGCCACACTTATGGTGGCCAAAAGTGGTACAAAAGGGGGTGGTGATGGACAGAGCATCTGAATCAATCATACACTCACACCCAGTCAAAAGATCTGGGTATTATCCATCACCGTTCTTTAGCCCACTCTGCCACCCCAGCTATCCAGGCTGATGAGGGCTGAAAGCCCGAAACCGGTCCTTGGATGCTTGTTTCCAGTCCAGGGAGGACCTGGCTTGGCAGTTCGGGCTGGACTGTTCCCATGGGGCACAGGGTCAAGACTGATTTGCATATGGCTGGGTTCAAACTGGAAATGCATGGTGAGCAAAAAAACGATGGATTTAGGCCCAGATCTCTGTACTGGGGTGAATGCATGACATTGTTCTGCATTCTGTCCATCACCTGTTGTTTGTGCTTTTGTCACCCCGAGTGGGTCGGGTATGCTCAGACGTGAGTCCCGTGCTCTCCATGCCACTGGAATTAAGCTATCCAGGCTGATGAGGGCTGAAAGCCCGAAACCGGTCCTTGGATGCTTGTTTCCAGTCCAGGGAGGACCTGGCTTGGCAGTTCGGGCTGGACTGTTCCCATGGGGCACAGGGTCAAGACTGATTTGCATATGGCTGGGTTCAAACTGGAAAGGCATGGTGAGCAAAAAAACGATGGATTTAGGCCCAGATCTCTGTACTGGGGTGAATGCATGACATTGTTCTGCATTCTGTCCATCACCTGTTGTTTGTGCTTTTGTCACCCCGAGTGGGTCGGGTATGCTCAGACGTGAGTCCCGTGCTCTCCATGCCACTGGAATTAAGCTATCCAGGCTGATGAGGGCTGAAAGCCCGAAACCGGTCCTTGGATGCTTGTTTCCAGTCCAGGGAGGACCTGGCTTGGCAGTTCGGCTGGACTGTTCCCATGGGGCACAGGGTCAAGACTGATTTGTATATGGCTGGGTTCAAACTGGAAAGGCATGGTGAGCAAAAAAACGATGGATTTAGGCCCAGATCTCTGTACTGGGGTGAATGCATGACATTGTTCTGCATTCTGTCCATCACCTGTTGTTTGTGCTTTTGTCACCCCGAGTGGGTTGGGTATGCTCAGACGTGAGTCCCGTGCTCTCCATGCCACTGGAATTAAGCTATCCAGGCTGATGAGGGCTGAAAGCCCGAAACCGGTCCTTGGATGCTTGTTTCCAGTCCAGGGAGGACCTGGCTTGGCAGTTCGGGCTGGACTGTTCCCATGGGGCACAGGGTCAAGACTGATTTGCATATGGCTGGGTTCAAACTGGAAAGGCATGGTGAGCAAAAAAACGATGGATTTAGGCCCAGATCTCTGTACTGGGGTGAATGCATGACATTGTTCTGCATTCTGTCCATCACCTGTTGTTTGTGCTTTTGTCACCCCGAGTGGGTCGGGTATGCTCAGACGTGAGTCCCGTGCTCTCCATGCCACTGGAATTAAGCTATCCAGGCTGATGAGGGCTGAAAGCCCGAAACCGGTCCTTGGATGCTTGTTTCCAGTCCAGGGAGGACCTGGCTTGGCAGTTCGGGCTGGACTGTTCCCATGGGGCACAGGGTCAAGACTGATTTGCATATGGCTGGGTTCAAACTGGAAAGGCATGGTGAGCAAAAAAACGATGGATTTAGGCCCAGATCTCTGTACTGGGGTGAATGCATGACATTGTTCTGCATTCTGTCCATCACCTGTTGTTTGTGCTTTTGTCACCCCGAGTGGGTCGGGTATGCTCAGACGTGAGTCCCGTGCTCTCCATGCCA
Organism: Lissotriton helveticus; assembly: GCF_964261635.1. Classification (NCBI taxonomy): domain Eukaryota; kingdom Metazoa; phylum Chordata; class Amphibia; order Caudata; family Salamandridae; genus Lissotriton; species Lissotriton helveticus. Next base: position 812,655,052 of record NC_136070.1, read on the forward strand.
CTGGAATTAAGCTATCCAGGCTGATGAGGGCTGAAAGCCCGAAACCGGTCCTTGGATGCTTGTTTCCAGTCCAGGGAGGACCTGGCTTGGCAGTTCGGGCTGGACTGTTCCCATGGGGCACAGGGTCAAGACTGATTTGCATATGGCTGGGTTCAAACTGGAAAGGCATGGTGAGCAAAAAAACGATGGATTTAGGCCCAGATCTCTGTACTGGGGTGAATGCATGACATTGTTCTGCATTCTGTCCATCACCTGTTGTTTGTGCTTTTGTCACCCCGAGTGGGTCGGGTATGCTCAGACGTGAGTCCCGTGCTCTCCATGCCACTGGAATTAAGCTATCCAGGCTGATGAGGGCTGATAGCCCGAAACCGGTCCTTGGATGCTTGTTTCCAGTCCAGGGAGGACCTGGCTTGGCAGTTCGGGCTGGACTGTTCCCATGGGGCACAGGGTCAAGACTGATTTGCATATGGCTGGGTTCAAACTGGAAAGGCATGGTGAGCAAAAAAACGATGGATTTAGGCCCAGATCTCTGTACTGGGGTGAATGCATGACATTGTTCTGCATTCTGTCCATCACCTGTTGTTTGTGCTTTTGTCACCCCGAGTGGGTCGGGTATGCTCAGACGTGAGTCCCGTGCTCTCCATGCCACTGGAATTAAGCTATCCAGGCTGATGAGGGCTGAAAGCCCGAAACCGGTCCTTGGATGCTTGTTTCCAGTCCAGGGAGGACCTGGCTTGGCAGTTCGGGCTGGACTGTTCCCATGGGGCACAGGGTCAAGACTGATTTGCATATGGCTGGGTTCAAACTGGAAAGGCATGGTGAGCAAAAAAACGATGGATTTAGGCCCAGATCTCTGTACTGGGGTGAATGCATGACATTGTTCTGCATTCTGTCCATCACCTGTTGTTTGTGCTTTTGTCACCCCGAGTGGGTCGGGTATGCTCAGACGTGAGTCCCGTGCTCTCCATGCCACTGGAATTAAGCTATCCAGGCTGATGAGGGCTGAAAGCCCGAAACCGGTCCTTGGATGCTTGTTTCCAGTCCAGGGAGGACCTGGCTTGGCAGTTCGGGCTGGACTGTTCCCATGGGGCACAGGGTCAAGACTGATTTGCATATGGCTGGGTTCAAACTGGAAAGGCATGGTGAGCAAAAAAACGATGGATTTAGGCCCAGATCTCTGTACTGGGGTGAATGCATGACATTGTTCTGCATTCTGTCCATCACCTGTTGTTTGTGCTTTTGTCACCCCGAGTGGGTCGGGTATGCTCAGACGTGAGTCCCGTGCTCTCCATGCCACTGGAATTAAGCTATCCAGGCTGATGAGGGCTGAAAGCCCGAAACCGGTCCTTGGATGCTTGTTTCCAGTCCAGGGAGGACCTGGCTTGGCAGTTCGGGCTGGACTGTTCCCATGGGGCACAGGGTCAAGACTGATTTGCATATGGCTGGGTTCAAACTGGAAAGGCATGGTGAGCAAAAAAACGATGGATTTAGGCCCAGATCTCTGTACTGGGGTGAATGCATGACAATGTTCTGCATTCTGTCCATCACCTGTTGTTTGTGCTTTTGTCACCCCGAGTGGGTCGGGTATGCTCAGACGTGAGTCCCGTGCTCTCCATGCCACTGGAATTAAGCTATCCAGGCTGATGAGGGCTGAAAGCCCGAAACCGGTCCTTGGATGCTTGTTTCCAGTCCAGGGAGGACCTGGCTTGGCAGTTCGGGCTGGACTGTTCCCATGGGGCACAGGGTCAAGACTGATTTGCATATGGCTGGGTTCAAACTGGAAAGGCATGGTGAGCAAAAAAACGATGGATTTAGGCCCAGATCTCTGTACTGGGGTGAATGCATGACATTGTTCTGCATTCTGTCCATCACCTGTTGTTTGTGCTTTTGTCACCCCGAGTGGGTCGGGTATGCTCAGACGTGAGGCCCGTGCTCTCCATGCCACTGGAATTAAGCTATCCAGGCTGATGAGGGCTGAAAGCCCGAAACCGGTCCTTGGATGCTTGTTTCCAGTCCAGGGAGGACCTGGCTTGGCAGTTCGGGCTGGACTGTTCCCATGGGGCACAGGGTCAAGACTGATTTGCATATGGCTGGGTTCAAACTGGAAAGGCATGGTGAGCAAAAAAACGATGGATTTAGGCCCAGATCTCTGTACTGGGGTGAATGCATGACATTGTTCTGCATTCTGTCCATCACCTGTTGTTTGTGCTTTTGTCACCCCGAGTGGGTCGGGTATGCTCAGACGTGAGTCCCGTGCTCTCCATGCCACTGGAATTAAGCTATCCAGGCTGATGAGGGCTGAAAGCCCGAAACCGGTCCTTGGATGCTTGTTTCCAGTCCAGGGAGGACCTGGCTTGGCAGTTCGGGCTGGACTGTTCCCATGGGGCACAGGGTCAAGACTGATTTGCATATGGCTGGGTTCAAACTGGAAAGGCATGGTGAGCAAAAAAACGATGGATTTAGGCCCAGATCTCTGTACTGGGGTGAATGCATGACATTGTTCTGCATTCTGTCCATCACCTGTTGTTTGTGCTTTTGTCACCCCGAGTGGGTCGGGTATGCTCAGACGTGAGTCCCGTGCTCTCCATGCCACTGGAATTAAGCTATCCAGGCTGATGAGGGCTGAAAGCCCGAAACCGGTCCTTGGATGCTTGTTTCCAGTCCAGGGAGGACCTGGCTAGGCAGTTCGGGCTGGACTGTTCCCATGGGGCACAGGGTCAAGACTGATTTGCATATGGCTGGGTTCAAACTGGAAAGGCATGGTGAGCAAAAAAACGATGGATTTAGGCCCAGATCTCTGTACTAGGGTGAATGCATGACATTGTTCTGCATTCTGTCCATCACCTGTTGTTTGTGCTTTTGTCACCCCGAGTGGGTCGGGTATGCTCAGACGTGAGTCCCGTGCTCTCCATGCCACTGGAATTAAGCTATCCAGGCTGATGAGGGCTGAAAGCCCGAAACCGGTCCTTGGATGCTTGTTTCCAGTCCAGGGAGGACCTGGCTTGGCAGTTCGGGCTGGACTGTTCCCATGGGGCACAGGGTCAAGACTGATTTGCATATGGCTGGGTTCAAACTGGAAAGGCATGGTGAGCAAAAAAACAATGGATTTAGGCCCAGATCTCTGTACTGGGGTGAATGCATGACATTGTTCTGCATTCTGTCCATCACCTGTTGTTTGTGCTTTTGTCACCCCGAGTGGGTCGGGTATGCTCAGACGTGAGTCCCGTGCTCTCCATGCCACTGGAATTAAGCTATCCAGGCTGATGAGGGCTGAAAGCCCGAAACCGGTCCTTGGATGCTTGTTTCCAGTCCAGGGAGGACCTGGCTTGGCAGTTCGGGCTGGACTGTTCCCATGGGGCACAGGGTCAAGACTGATTTGCATATGGCTGGGTTCAAACTGGAAAGGCATGGTGAGCAAAAAAACGATGGATTTAGGCCCAGATCTCTGTACTGGGGTGAATGCATGACATTGTTCTGCATTCTGTCCATCACCTGTTGTTTGTGCTTTTGTCACCCCGAGTGGGTCGGGTATGCTCAGACGTGAGTCCCGTGCTCTCCATGCCACTGGAATTAAGCTATCCAGGCTGATGAGGGCTGAAAGCCCGAAACCGGTCCTTGGATGCTTGTTTCCAGTCCAGGGAGGACCTGGCTTGGCAGTTCGGGCTGGACTGTTCCCATGGGGCACAGGGTCAAGACTGATTTGCATATGGCTGGGTTCAAACTGGAAAGGCATGGTGAGCAAAAAAACGATGGATTTAGGCCCAGATCTCTGTACTGGGGTGAATGCATGACATTGTTCTGCATTCTGTCCATCACCTGTTGTTTGTGCTTTTGTCACCCCGAGTGGGTCGGGTATGCTCAGACGTGAGTCCCGTGCTCTCCATGCCACTGGAATTAAGCTATCCAGGCTGATGAGGGCTGAAAGCCCGAAACCGGTCCTTGGATGCTTGTTTCCAGTCCAGGGAGGACCTGGCTTGGCAGTTCGGGCTGGACTGTTCCCATGGGGCACAGTGTCAAGACTGATTTGCATATGGCTGGGTTCAAACTGGAAAGGCATGGTGAGCAAAAAAACGATGGATTTAGGCCCAGATCTCTGTACTGGGGTGAATGCATGACATTGTTCTGCATTCTGTCCATCACCTGTTGTTTGTGCTTTTGTCACCCAGAGTGGGTCGGGTATGCTCAGACGTGAGTCCCGTGCTCTCCATGCCATTGGAATTAAGCTATCCAGGCTGATGAGGGCTGAAAGCCCGAAACCGGTCCTTGGATGCTTGTTTCCAGTCCAGGGAGGACCTGGCTTGGCAGTTCGGGCTGGACTGTTCCCATGGGGCACAGGGTCAAGACTGATTTGCATATGGCTGGGTTCAAACTGAAAAGGCATGGTGAGCAAAAAAACGATGGATTTAGGCCCAGATCTCTGTACTGGGGTGAATGCATGACATTGTTCTGCATTCTGTCCATCACCTGTTGTTTGTGCTTTTGTCACCCCGAGTGGGTCGGGTATGCTCAGACGTGAGTCCCGTGCTCTCCATGCCACTGGAATTAAGCTATCCAGGCTGATGAGGGCTGAAAGCCCGAAACCGGTCCTTGGATGCTTGTTTCCAGTCCAGGGAGGACCTGGCTTGGCAGTTCGGGCTGGACTGTTCCCATGGGGCACAGGGTCAAGACTGATTTGCATATGGCTGGGTTCAAACTGGAAAGGCATGGTGAGCAAAAAAACAATGGATTTAGGCCCAGATCTCTGTACTGGGGTGAATGCATGACATTGTTCTGCATTCTGTCCATCACCTGTTGTTTGTGCTTTTGTCACCCCGAGTGGGTCGGGTATGCTCAGACGTGAGTCCCGTGCTCTCCATGCCACTGGAATTAAGCTATCCAGGCTGATGAGGGCTGAAAGCCCGAAACCGGTCCTTGGATGCTTGTTTCCAGTCCAGGGAGGACCTGGCTTGGCAGTTCGGGCTGGACTGTTCCCATGGGGCACAGGGTCAAGACTGATTTGCATATGGCTGGGTTCAAACTGGAAAGGCATGGTGAGCAAAAAAACGATGGATTTAGGCCCAGATCTCTGTACTGGGGTGAATGCATGACATTGTTCTGCATTCTGTCCATCACCTGTTGTTTGTGCTTTTGTCACCCCGAGTGGGTCGGGTATGCTCAGACGTGAGTCCTGTGCTCTCCATGCCACTGGAATTAAGCTATCCAGGCTGATGAGGGCTGAAAGCCCGAAACCGGTCCTTGGATGCTTGTTTCCAGTCCAGGGAGGACCTGGCTTGGCAGTTCGGGCTGGACTGTTCCCATGGGGCACAGGGTCAAGACTGATTTGCATATGGCTGGGTTCAAACTGGAAAGGCATGGTGAGCAAAAAAACGATGGATTTAGGCCCAGATCTCTGTACTGGGGTGAATGCATGACATTGTTCTGCATTCTGTCCATCACCTGTTGTTTGTGCTTAATTACATGTGGCATCGGACTGTGTGGCAATTTGGAAATATGCACCTATAGCCAGACATGTTTTATTGGGGCCAATCTCCTCTGATCACTTGTGGTGTAGCTGCTTTTCCGTAGTATTGGTCTACGTTTTTGCTGTTTGCTCGCTTGTTTGTCTTCGTTCTAAGCTGTACATATAGCATGGCTTTCATTGACATGGTATTTACTGATATTGACATTGTTATGTGTATGTATATTTTGACGCATGTTGACATCGCAGTCACCAATATTAATAGCTCTCCCAGAAAACAGTTTTCAGGAATCACACTAGAATCATGTGGCAGGAGAAAAGAGCAGTAGTGAGCATAAATGGGCTTTCGCCTACACTTATCTGTGGGGCAGGGCTGTGGTGGTATAGTCAGAGTCAGAATAGTCAGATTCTAAGTAGAGTTTTGCAGACTGGCAGTGGAGACTTGCAAGAGAGATGCAGCAGCATTCACACACACTTCATGTATGCCAATATCATTTTTCATATCAATGTGGCAGGCTATGTACAAGAGGGAGCTGCAGCATTAGCAAGGAGCCTGGTTATTTGTGCTGTACTCAGCTTACTTTAGTTGCTATACTTTGCACCCAACCATCCTACCACATGTTTGGTTTTTTTTCCCTTAATTTTTTCTTGGACCATTGGTAACGCTATTTTTATATGGTTGCTTGGTTGCTTATTCATTATTGTTTAGTCCTGGAATAATAATCTGACCACTGTTTTATTTTAGTCTTCCTCCAGTCCACCAGGAGTTCTAGCCACCATTTAGATTTTTTAGGGGAAGGTAGTTTAGAGTTTTAAGGCGTGTGATTAGGTCAGGTTTCTTCTCTGTTGGCCTGACTACTATGAATATGTCATCAGTGCAGTTGATGGCTTTGTTTTCTTTAAGTGTTACATATTTCAACTGATTGAGGAATACCTTTACTTATACTCGGACCATTGTCTCATGCCTTCATGAGACTATTCCTCTGGCTGAAGGTAACTATGCCTGTGTTACCTTCCGGCAGCCCTTATCCTTTATTGGTTTCCCCAATTCTTCATGTCAAATTTTGATTTTGCCAGCCCTTTCATATTTCTCTTGAATTTTCTGTTCCTTTGTTTTTGGTGATCCCCCTTGCCACAATTTCCCTATAATATGGTGTGTCCTCGCCACTTGCAAGCTCCTCATCAGGCATACCTCCTTAACCTCCACCACTCTCCAACTTGTATCTTTCACCTTCCACCTGTCCTACCTTTTTCCTCTTCTGTGAAATGCTCGGCATGTAAAGTTCTTCCTTTATCTTTAGTAATTTGCTTACCAACCAGCTACGCATTTGTGGGGGATGCTGAAGGTCCTTCCTTGACAGCCCCAGCAGGACCAAACTCCAACTCTTGCCTCCCAATTGACTTCAGCCTCCACAGAAGACAGTTTCCTTGATCCTGAACTATTTTTCCAAGCTACAAACCAAAGGGCTAGACATCACCATTTCTTCTCAGCCATCCACTCAGAACTGCAATCGAGGACTTAGTGAATTTATTTCTTCAGGTGTTAAGAGATATATATATATTTCAATTATTGCCTTTTTAAAGTTTTGTTACTTCATACCAAACGCATAGTTGCAGCCTGTAGCAACAGAGCTAAGGCAGCATGCTGTGATCCACAAAGCTATGTGGCAGCCACTATCATACAGATCAGAGGCCTATCCGGGAAAAACTGGGGACTTTCTTAAATAGGGCACAGAGTGCAGTGCTTAGGTCTTTAGTTCAACTGCCAGGCAGCACCTCGTCAGCTCAAATAAGGATGGAATTTACACTACACCATCAACTGCTTGTACAGATGGCCTGCAGAGTAAAATACCTGCAGTCCACACGATCTGCTGAGCAAGGATTGTTAAAACATCTCATTTTGTGGGAAGCTGCATGTTCAAACACCTGGCCACATGCCCTAGACAAAGCACTGGTGCAAACTCGCTCAAGGGAGCTGTGGAACTTAAAATGACCTCATCTTCAGTTCAAAACAGCCCTGAACGGAAATGTAAAAATTCTATCTCTTAAATCTGATCAAAGATTATTTGCTAGAAGAGAACATGCCTGTCTGGTCCTCAGCAGCTACAACAGAAAAGGCAGGCAAAAATACATCAAAAAAACATTTTCCTCCTATTATAAAATGACACTTCTGCAGCTCTGGATGGGCTCTTTTGCGCCCTTAGACCTGTCCCCACAATGGGCGGTTATCCCAGAGTCGAAAATATGCAGACTATGCAATCTATTCCAGGAGTCAATAACTCATTTGCTCTGTATATGCCCTACACTACTGGTAGATCGCAGACGATTACTTAGGTTCCTATGGGCTAAGGAGGGGATACAGACATTGCCATCTGCTGTCAGCTTCTTACTGACCAATGAGCAGCTGCAAGTGATCACAAAACTGGTAAAATTCTTGGGGTGTGTGGAGATGCAACTAAAAATAAATTCAGAACCCCAAAATGAAGAAGAAGAGGATCCTTGAACCTTAGTAGTCTTAAAAAAACAGTTAGCACTGATTTTATTTTTAACCAAGAGCACTCTTATTAAGTAATTACGTTTTTATCAATTGTTTTTAACCATTTTTACCTGGCAGGAATTCTGAGGATGAACATGAATTACTTGTCAAATTATGGAGACTTAAGAAACATTTGTGACAACAGCTATCATTTGAAATTAATGCACTTGAAAGACTTCATTGTCTAAATAAAGTAATTTTGAATTTGAATACTAACCAGGTGAAAGGCACTGTAAGTTTTGGTGTGTGTTGACGCGGCTCTCTTGGAAGTGAAATTTGAGGTAATTTTCTGAAAATATTCAGACAGCAAGAGGACAAACTTTCAAACACAAAATACTTTGTTTTTTCATCTGCTCTGATTACTTCAGCATGATATCACTGATTTCACAGATCTTAATCTCTGAAATAGATATATACAAATAGGCAGTGTTTGCATTAGCTCATTCTACAAAATTATTTATCATGCAATATATTCTTATTTACCTCCATGTTTCATAACTTGCACATTTCTTACCCAATTCAGAAAAAAAAATGTGTATCTAAAATAGCTCTTTTTTTTTTACTTTCACCTTTGTATTATCTTCATACATCATTATAACAGGCAGAGCAAAAAGGATAAAGAACATAGGGCATAACATAATAATGTGGAACACAATTCCAGAATGCTAGTTACAAGACCATAAGAAATAGCAAAAAGAAAAAAGAAGATAGTAAAAAAAGGGAAAAAGAATAAAAAGAAAGAAGGAGTAAAGGGCTTAAAAAAGGGCAAGATAGGTTTTGCCAAATAATTGAATCTTATGTACTCAAGCCATCTAGCAATTGGTGCCCATATTTTTTGCCCCAGTTCTCGTCTCCTGCGCCCTCTCAGACGATATACTGCAGATTCCATATTATATATAGCTAATATTCTAGACCGCCAATTAATGAACGTAGGAGAATCAGGGCTGATCCACTGAGAGGTTAAACATAATCTTGGCTATAAATAGAAATCCGATCTCAGATCTTAACCGAGCATTTCCCACCTCATTTGATTCTACTGCAAGAATTTTAGGTCTGCTGTTAGTGTTACCGGGGTATCAAGAATCATAAAATCGAGGAGGAGGAGCTTAGCGCGCACCCAAGATGGTCGCGTGAGCTCAGAGCTCCCGGACCTTCGCCACCTCCATCGACTATCCTGCATCTAATCCTGATTTGGACGACGGGCTTCTGTGGTCGTGAACCTGCTGATCACTTATCCGTTGGCGGATTTCGCTTTGGTCTCCGGGAACCTAAGATATGGCTTTTTGAGTATTTGCGGCCTGCTCCATGGCACTGCCCCGGGCTTGCCTACTCTGACAGCCGGGTAGTAATTGAATAACAACGGCCTGCGTTAACCTCCCTTGCCCGGTCTTCTACTTTCGGTTTCGATTTTGATGATCCTACGTCATTGACCTTGCCTTGGTCGCCCTGGTTGCTTGCTTCACTCGTTTATTCGCAACATCGCTTGGAGATCCGGACTTTCTTGCTCTTTGCCTAGTGACTGGTCCTCACTTTATTCCTTGAGCTTCTGCGGGCACATCGAGTGTAGCCATTTTCACTAGGTCTCAGACTACCCTCCGGGGCACACGACCTAAGATGGCCACCAAGCCTGAAGCGGAGAGGCGCAAGACCAGACCGGCAGCTCGAGGAGGTTCTGTCCAATCTAACGTCATGGACCGATATACCCTCACTAAGAGCTCTCCGAGCGGAATGGCTAAACCCCCGGCCGGCATTGAGGACGAATCCCTGCTGGGTGATGACCCGTCGTTGAAAGACGTCATGTGCGCCATTGCTGGGATGAAGGCCGCGATGGGACAACAGTATGAGGCCCTAACCCACAAGCTGGACACTGTTGCCATAGATGTCAATTTAATCAGGGCGGATCTTGCAAAAACCAACGAAAAGGTCAAGTCTCTCGACCTGAAGACTACTAGTCTCATCGCCGACGTCTCTGACCTACAGACGGAGGTCGGTAATCTGAGATCCGCCCGTGACTATCTCTCTCGTCGCTTGGACGATTTTGAGGGCCGAGCACGACGGAACAACGTCCGACTGGTCGGTGTCCCGGAGAAGACGGAATCGTCAGCTGTGGACCTACTGGTGGAGGACCTTGTCCTAAATCATTTAGCGCCCAAGGGCCTGAGCAGGTTCTTTGCAGTAGAACGGGCCCACCGTGTCCCGGGTGGCCCTCCCAAGCTGGGTGCCTCTCCGCGCCTCATCATTGCGCGGATTTTCAACTTTCGCGACAGGGATGTGATACTGCAGGCTTCCCGCACATCAGGCCCCACGGAATATGAGAACGCTGCGGTCAGCTTTTATCCGGACTTCACCCAACAAGTCCAGAAGCAGCGGCTAGGATTTCAAGGAGTGAAGAAGAGACTGAGAGACAGGGACATGAAATATGCCATGCTTTTCCCGGCTCGATTGCGTATCGTCCACAATGATAGAACATTTTTCTTTGACCTTCCTGAAGCGGCTAATGACTGGTTGGACTCGCTGCCTACGGGACGAGGGCGGTTTGAACAATCGGAACCTTCCGGTGGAGCGGAGGGCGGCCCGACGGAGCAGGAATAGGGAGCGACATCGGCTCCCGGACCAACGTTTTGACTTTCGGCAATGGTTCGATGCTATACTGATAATGATTGCTACTCCATTGTCTTACTGGGGTGTGGGTGAGGGGCGGGTGAGACTTCCTCCTCTGGGGTTCTTTTCGTAGATTAGTTGTATGTTAGGGTGACAGGCACGCTGCGAGTTGGGGTGGCTTTTGAGTCTAACGCAGGGGTGCGGGGTGGGGGGTATGATGTTGTTTTGGGGGGTTGGGAAGTTCAGGGATGTGTTTCTTTGTTTTTTTCAAGGCATAATGCTGATGATCTTCTGTGTTGTGGTGTCGCGGCTGGCGTGGGGGGAGACTTGGGGTGGACTCTGGGATGGGGGTTAGGGGACTACGGATACTGTGTTGGAACGTCAATGGTCTGGGAGACAGAATTAAACGGGGAGTGGTCTTGCAGTTACTGAGACGCTTGTCCCCTGATGTGGTTTTGCTTCAGGAGACGCACTTGCTGGGTAATACGTGCCACGCCATGAATAGGCGTGGCTATCGTCTCATTGCACACTCAGGTTTCACTTCTGGCTCCAGAGGGGTGGGCATTCTAATCCGGACCTCCCTCCCCCTCGCTGTTGACGACATTATACTTGATGATAGAGGGCGGTACGCCGCCATTGTGGGGCGTTGGGAGGGTAGGGTGGTTACACTATTTTCTGTTTACATACCCCCAGGTCTTCAAACTACGACCTATGCGGATTTGGGAAGAGTGATTCTGGGAGTCCCCGAGGGTTTGCTTGTGGTCGGGGGAGACTTTAATTCAGTAGTATCTGGGATGTGTGATCGTTACCCTCCCCGAGTTCTCGCTAAGTTCCAATCCTGGCTTGGGGACTTCATGGAGGCGCTGGGGCTGACCGATTGTTGGCGATTACATCATCCTGGGCAACAACAGTATACCTTCCACTCGGGGCCCACGGCAGCCTTTCGAGATTGGATTATGTTTTGATGCCCTCCTCCCAGACTTCCCGTATAGGGGAGGTGAAACATCTTGCCAGGGGTATTTCGGATCATTCCCCACTGTGGTTGGTTGTGAACGCACATGGGGGATCGGAGGGTCGAGTGGCCCCGATCAACCCATGGTACCTCCGTGATCCTAAGATTAGAGCGGAACTACTTAAGACAATTGATCACTACTTTGCCGAAAATGTGGGGTCAGTATCCTCTTCTGTCTCCTTGTGGGAGGCGTACAAAACTGTAATTCGGGGGCAGGCCCTCTCGTCGATTGGCAATGTTAAGAGATGTAGACGAGAGGAGGTTGTTCGTCTTGAGACTGAAATTACCGTTCTTGAGGGAGAGTTTGATGCTGGAGTCTCCCCTGAGAGGCTTCATCTGTTGGACCTAAAACAACATGAGTACAGAGCTCTGGTGACTGATGCAGTGAAGGAGATGAGTCGTGAACAGCAGGGACGTCTGTATGATGTGGGAGATAAGGCTGGGAAGTTGCTTGCTTGGTTGGATAGGAGAGAATGCGCGAGTCGAGTGGTTCCTGTTATAGTTGACGCGAATGGTGAAAGTATCACGGACCCTGCTGGGATTGTTGAGAGGTTCGCCGATTATTTTCGGGTAGTGTACTCCCCTGTGTCCGATAGACCGGAGCAGGACTCCCACATGCTTTTACGCGATATCTCGCTACCATGTTTGTCTGAATCTGAGCGGGACCTGCTGGAGGCTCCGCCTCCGGCGGATGAAGTTGCGACCGCTATCCGTTCGATTCGCTCCGGGAAGGCCTCGGGCCCTAATGGACTCCCTATAGAACTCTACAAGCTTTGTCCGGATGTACTGGCACCGTATATGCGATCTATGTTTCTGGAATCACTGGCGGAAGGGTTTCTTCCTCCTGACCAGAGATTGGCTTCCATAGTGGTTATACATAAAGAGTGTAAGCCACGTGACCGCTGCGAATCGTACAGGCCTATTTCCCTAATAAATGCTGAACCCAAGATCCTGGCCAAAGTTCTTGCTAATCGTCTGGTGGCTGTTATAGGCGATCTGGTTCATCCGGACCAGTCCGGATTTATACCACATCGCAATACGGCACTTAATCTTCGGCGCTTGCATGGAGTCCCCGCGCGAGCCGGGACATTGAGAGAGTCGGCCATCTTGGCGTCTTTGGACGCCACCATGGCGTTTGACACGATTGAATGGCCCTATCTTTGGGCGGTCCTCTCCAAATTCGGGTTTGGGCCCACCTTTATCCGTTGGGTTCGATTACTTTATGCTGATCCCTTAGCCCAGGTAGTGGTGAATGGACGTGTCTCAGCCTCCTTTGTACTCGGTAGAGGTACGCACCAGGGCTGTCCTCTGTCCCCACTCTTGTTTGCCCTTGCTTTAGAGCCACTGGCGGCTTGGCTGCGATGGGAACCATCCATGAAGGGTATTCGATGGTCTCCGGACTTTGAAGACCGTGTATCTCTGTATGCAGATGACATCCTTTTGTACCTCACATCGCCCCGACAGTCGTTAATCGTCCTTTTTGACGTTTTGACTTCTTTCCGTAAAAATTCCGGCTTAGTTATAAATTGGTCTAAATCTTGCATTTATGTTCTCTCCGGTGACACTCCCCTCCTGCCCCGTGATTGTCCTATTCCGGTGGTACTAGATGGTTTCAAATATCTGGGAATCTTTGTCACCTTGGACCCCACACTTCGGTATGAGCGCAATCTGCTGCCCCCTCTCAGACGCCTTTCGGGCGGCTGTCGGGACTTGGAGCAAGCTCCCCCTTTCTCCCTTGGGACGAGCTGCGTTGTTTAAGATGATGTCGCTCCCCCGGTTCCTTTATGCGCTTCAAAACACGCTTGATGTAGTGCCAGCGGAATATTTTCGTGAGATTGAGAGTCTACAGCGGCAATTGTTATGGGGGGCCGTCCTCGCATCGCCCTCTCGAAGCTTACACTCCCTTGGTACGATGGCGGCATCGCTCTCCCGGACATTCGTCGCTATTACTGGGCCTCTTAATTGGGGGCCATCACCCATGGCACCTACACTCCCCCACTAAACCCGGCTTTTGCGATGGACAGATGGTTGCTACCCGGTGGGGACTACAATAGGGCTCTATATGCGAAATCAGCTGGTGACACTCTTACGGGCCCCACCAAAACAGCAGTGCAGGTGTGGCATAGAGCTACGGCGGCCACGGGATGGGCCGATAGGCCGACCCGGGCTACCCCACTATATGCTTCGGATAAACTGGGCTCCCTTTGGCAATCGAAGGGATTTGATCGGTGGGACATGATCGGGATCAGTAGGGTAGATGACGTATGGATCAAGGGCAGGGTCAAGATGTTTGAGGAATTGAAAGTTGAGTATGGGCTGAATGATAAGGAATTCTTCAGATATGCGCAAGTCCGGCCTGCGGTCTTGTCTGTTTTTCCACTAGGCTCGGACGTGCCGGAGGCATCCCCGCTCGAGGATCGGATTCTGGATGGTCACGTTCCTGATAGCACGATCTCGCTAATTTATAAAAAGTTGATCAATACCAGGACTGATCTACTAGATAGTCTTCGAGGGTTGTGGACCGGAGATGGTCTGGAACTCGATGATGAGGACTGGCAGTCCGCTATTTCTTCCCCGAAGGAAGTAGCTATCCCGGCACGTCTTCGGTTCGTCCAACTGAAAATTCTGCATAGGGTGTATGTGACTGGCCCACGTCTGGTTCGTATGGGATTTTCGATGGATGGATTGTGCAGGCGTGGATGCGGTATGGTGGCTACGTTCCTTCATATTATCTGGGAATGCCCTGCTGTGATACGTTATTGGAACCGTGTGCATGAAGTAATGAGTGAGGTCACGGGAGTGCGATTAATGGCTGAAGCGCGAAGATGCTTGTTGAATGTCTGGGAGCCGAATGACTACAATCGAGCGCAGCTCCGCTGGGCGACCTTGGGAAACATGGTAGCCAAGCGTGATATTGCCCAATTGTGGGGCGCTCAGAAGCCTCCGACACTTCTGGGATGGACACAAAACATGGATTGGTGCATGTTTCGAGAAAAAACTGTGTATGTGGACCCAATGGAACGCATACCGTGGAGTTATATGTACTCCCCCAATGTCGGAATTTGATGCTGATTTGTCTTCCTCCCAACCTGACGTTTCCTCCGCAAGAACATAGTTGTTTTGTATGTATTTTGGTCTCCTTTCCCCCCCACCCCCCTCTCCCCCCCCCAATTATTGATTGCACTACTGCTTGATTCCTCTATGTACCCCCCCCACGGACCACGTGATGACACGTTTTAATGTACTGCCTTGTTTTGTATTGTTCTTTTGTTTTCTTGTTTTAAAATCAATAAAAAGTTTTCAACAAAAAAAAGAATCATAAAATCCGCCTCTGCCTCACGAGTCAGGCTGGAATTTGGTCTGCAAAATCAGAAGTTCCGGAGCATGAGCGGCTTCGTGAAACTCTGTAATAAACTTCACTCTGCAGACCCAGATACACTGGACTGGCTAAGCTGGGAGGAAATTAAAAAACGGGGGGAAACCGACACCCCGAATACCTGGGGAAAGTATCTTAAACTCTGTGTGGAAAAGTTGGAGATGGAATCAGTCTGGAAATCTGGGACAGACAAAGCAAGCCTAAACAAATTAGCCAACTCAGCAGCAAAAAGGAAATCCTTTTCGGAGGATAAAGAGTCATTGGCAAAACGTCGGCATGACTGGACTGTTATGAACTCATTTACAACTCCAAAACCACTAGCATATCTAGTAGCCCACTTCAGTGGCCATCTCAAAAAGACTTTTACAGCCTACCGGATGGGGATGCACGTCTCAAAGGACCTCTTACCGTCCTGGAAAGAGTCCCACCAGACGAAAGAATGTCGCCTCTGTGGGTACAAAAACGAAACTCTCGTCCACCTTTTCTGTATATGTCCAGCCCTGATAATGCAGAGACGACTTCTGTTGAAACCCATTCTTAACGCATTAAACATCCGTTCTTGTAGACAGGCAGTCACAAGCTGGCTCGGAGGCTCCTCCATAATTCTGGCTTGCCGCGGAGTTAAATTCATGGCAGAAGCAAGAAAACGCTTAGAACTAACTGCACAGGAGGTTCACCCAGTTGGCGGACTATTAGGGACACCCTAACTTTTAGATCTTCACGCATCTGTCCTCAAGAAAAAAGAGGCTGAGAGACAATAATTTTAGCATTTTAATAAATTTTGCACTGTTATTTCATTAGGAGAATGTTGTAACAATTTTAATTAATTATGCAAATAAAACTTTGAACTTGAACTTGAACATATTGAGAAAGGATTCGATATCCTGTAGGAATTTAGCTAAACTGGGACAAGCGTAGAACATATATATAGCGTCAGCAGCCCATGTCCCACATCTGCTACATGACCTACCCTATGATCCCCCGACTTCGATACCTTTGCA
Organism: Lissotriton helveticus; assembly: GCF_964261635.1. Lineage (NCBI taxonomy): Eukaryota > Metazoa > Chordata > Amphibia > Caudata > Salamandridae > Lissotriton > Lissotriton helveticus. The sequence goes on from NC_136070.1 coordinate 812,671,036, forward strand.
GGAGTGTGGAATAAACAATAGCAGACATAAAATGTTGGGTCCTCATGCTACCAGTTATTAAAATCAGGTTAGCTAATTCCAATGACTTCTCTAAGTACACTCGTTCCTTTCCAAACATTCTATCCCATCTAGCAATCTGAATATTCTTATCATCAGGGAGACCTTCCAATAATATTTGGTATATTTTCCCGATCCGAGATCTATCACGTATTGCTTCCACCAGAGCCATTTCCCCATATTACCATTCTGCCCTTGCATGATTTTGCCCAGAAAACTCCTGATCTGCAGGAACTTAAAAAAGTCTCCACTAGAGAGCCCAAACTTCTCTTGTAATTCCATGGAAGAGACTAATTGGCCATCCCTCCAAACATCCCCCAAAGCTTCAATTCCCACATTCCCCCAGCTAAAAGTAATTTGGTCTTGGAAAATTGCCGGTAAAAGACCGCAGGTTGAGAATGGGGGATATGCATTGATATTTGAGATCCTGAACCTACTACGCATCTTCCTCCAGATTGAGTGAGCTGACTGAACAATCTTGAATTTAGTTTTATTATACTAACTTGGCTCTAAAATTTTGACTAACCTGTGTCTAGCATTATCCCCAAGCGCTATTTCATATATGCTTGGTCTAGCTGCCACTGGAACATCTCCCTTTGTCCCAACCACAAGTATACCTGCATGTTGTAAAATGCGGCCCAGTGATACAGAAGAAGACTGGGGACCCCCCCAACCACCCCACAATCTTGCAAGAATAATCAATTTAATTGCCCTTCTAGTTCTGCGATAGCCCTATAAAAATCTAAAACATGCCCTCTCTGCTTTTGCAATACAAAATGATGGAATTTCCAGGGGTATGGCCCGAAACAAGTAGAAAAATTTAGGAAAAATCGACATTTTTATAACATTGCTTCGTCCAGGCAATGATAAGTGTAGGTGATCTAGTCTCTAATTATGACTAGCAGATAATTGTTTACAACCGTTTTGGAACCTATATCTCTTTTCAGTCCAGACGATACTTCATTTTATTGATTTATTTAATGCGATTTTATATAGCGCAAACTTTTAATACTGTTTGTATCTTTTATCACTTGACTGATGGGCTGAAGCGACTGAAGCGAGCGGTGTGGCGAGCGGCGTTCTCCGGGGTGCCGTTTGGATCATTGGAGCGATTTTGAGCTCCGGGCTCCGAGCCTGTGAGCCTGTGAGCTGCGAGAAGAGAAGAGAGCTCGGAGCCCGAAACCCGAAACCCAGAACCAGGTGCAGGTGCTGGAGTCCCGGAGCTTTGGAGCCGGCGCCGAGGCTGGTGAGAGGCGCGGCGTAAAAGCTCCGGGTGGCGGGTGCGGACTCAGGCCTCAGGGCTTGGCGGCTTGTGCTCGGCGGTTTCTGCTCGGCAACTGGGAGCGGGGGCACGGCATGACCACCAGTGGCAGCAGCCCTGGTTGTGAGGCAGAGCAGGACGGGACTGGTGCGGTGCGGTGCAGCGGAGACTGGGAGGACTGCCTGTTACCCGCGACCCGGTCTCTGCTACAGAGCTAGCGCCTACAGAGCTAGCGCCTGCAAATCACGCTCCGTAGTGCCCTGGCTCCCCTGACGAAACTGCCACCAAGGGGAGGAATGGGGTGAGCCTGCTTCTCCCTCTCTCTGCCTTTGACTCTGTCTAGCCTGTATAGCCTCTGCACAGCACAGTATATTTTTTTCCGTCAGTCGCCTTTACCAGTCCTCAACCCACCCCTAATATTAAAAAAAAAAGCCTCGTACAGCCTCTAACAGCCTCAACTTGCCTGCCTGCTTACAGAAAGAGTTAAAGAGGTGCTGAGACTGTTTATTTCACGAGCGGCAAGGCGGATTGTCTTAAGTACTACCTGGTCTTCAAACTTGGTCTTCTTCCCTTGGCTGACCGCACCCGTTGCTCTTGTGGCGGGTCTCTGTGGAGGTTGCCTCTGATTGGCTGCTGGTCAACCGAGTTACCACAGTATTGCAACCCAACAGTGACTCCATAGCAAAATAAAGCCCAGATACCAATTAACAGCAGGCAACAGTAAAACTGCAAACCAGCACTAGCTGCAGCCACCAGCCTCCAGCCTTTCAGTCACCCGGTTCCTTAGAATTGTACTGTAAGGCAGGGCAACGAATAAAAGCAAACTGATTACCTCTGCTGGCAGCAAGGCAACGGGGTTAGGCGTCCGCAAGAGCTTAAAGGGCAGTTGGGCATTAGCCCCCGTACTTGGCTGTATACAAGGGGGGGCACAGGAGGGGCAAAGAGGGGGAGCTTGTGTTAATAGTTTGTGTTATTAGGGCCTTGACCACGGGGGCAGCAGCCGGTCCTAGTAAGTGGTTGCTAAATTAGAGAAATGAGATTGGGAAGAGTCAGACAGACCCCAACCCAGAAAGTCAAGAGTGAAAAGCAGAATAAAAAGAAAAAACAAGGTACTAAACCTGGAGCCCACTAATATCGCCTCTAATAACAATGTTTAGAAATATAGAGGAAGGCCCCAAAATAAAGCCAGCCCCGAGTGATAGATTGCTATTGCTTAAAGATCCGGGAGCAGCCATCTACTCTACATCAGCTGAGATTCCTGGTCTCATGACTCCTCTAGCACCTCAGACAGCCTTGTCGCCGTGGAACAGAAAAAGCAAGTTACAAAACAAATTAACGCAAAACTTAAATTGTACAATCGAACAATGGTTTTTGCAAAAACCAAGCCAGAATGTGGAAAAGTTTGGTCCAAATCCGGCAGAAAAGGCGGAACTGATTAATGGTACTAGCTTAGGCATGATACATAAAGAGGATACATGCCTGAGCAACGATCACCTTCAAGGGGCCAGGATAACAAGTGATGATATCATACACAACATCAATGAAGAAAGACTAGATCATATGAATCAAACAGAAGGTTTGAAAAACTTTGATCAAAAGGTGCCTGGCCACAGGGAAAAATCTTATTCCCCAACAACAATCTTTAAAACAACCCAAGGGGAGCATATATCCTCTACCCCGAAGCCTGTAACTAACAACACAAGAACAACAAGGCTACAGATAGCCGCTCAGGTCCACCAGGTGGACCAAGACGATCAAAAAGGCATGGATAACGACTGGCAGACTGAAACAATGTTGGTGACAACTAAAGACATCTTGCAAACTTCAGGTTCTGAAACGTCCACCCAAATGGGAAGTAAACGTAATGTTAACGCTTAAAATAACCTGGACTTACAAGGATTGAAAATCACTCAAACAAACATTAACAATAATCCCTTCAGGGAGACTAATGATATTAGCCACCAGTTTAATCAAGATCAAAAACTCAATCGAGAATCAAAACCGCAGCTTCAACAAGCCACCGACCAAAATGCTTTTTCTGAGATTTCTAAATCCTTACTGAACACATTCCAGTCAACAATAATGGCATTTAACATGCACAGTGATAAAATGGACATACACATAGATCTCATAAACATTATTGCATTACAAATTGCAGGGATTAACACCAAACTTGATAACATGAACAATCTGATTTCAGGCTAAATACTCAGCTCAGTGCGTATGTAGTCCAATAATTGACAAATTAAGTCTTTTGCCCACACTTCTCGAACAGATAATATTATTTAACAAATCAACAAAGTTCATGCAAGTTTGGAATCTGGCAAAGACGAAACAGACAACCAGCCATCTAGAAATAGGGATATAATCAACCAGGGGAAAATAAGTAATATAGAACAAAAGCTATCACGGAAACAAAAAAAACGCGACAGGAAGGCACAAAACAAAACGTCTTAAATTTCAGAGCAGTTAACAACCAAGATGTATCCAATGTTCTGTTTAGCAAAGTTAAATAATGCAACGACAGACTCGGTCAGGTCTACAGATGAAGATCTGACTAGTAACAAGAACTCAGAAACGGCAGACAAGGACATACCAGTAGAAGTTAATCAGACAACAGAAAGAGGTGGAGAGATAAGCCGGGAATTAAGCATAAGCTCGGGAGACCAAAAGAAGACTACGAAAAGAAAAGGCGACAATAAACATAAGCCAAAGAAAACAGTGACTCGAGCGGGGAAGATAACCAGAAATACACAAAAAACGACGATAAAGGATTCTAAAGATCCTCAGTACAAAAGTGAGCAAGGGACCGATACCATCAAAAATGACACCTCGCTATCCGGGCCCTTTAAATAGCAATCTTAACACCAAGTGCAACGGACAAAGGCATAAAGAAATTTCACTGAACAACCAAACACTTCTCAAAGGAGCAATAGGCAGCAGCCTTCCAATAGCAATGAAAAGAGACACACAAAATGACCAGGCATCTGGAATGGATGGGTCTAAAGGATAACTGGGGCTGGCTGCCAGGAGTGCTAAATTTGAACTTATGCCATTGACCGATGGAAAAGAAACTAGCCGTTCAAGATTTAAGAAACATACAAATGCTTTCATGGAACATCGCTGGAGCAAAAAAATGGCTGGGGAACGGGTCCCGACCAAACAAATGGGAACAATATGACATAATAGCATTGCAGGAAACCTGGGCACTAGAAGGCCTCCCTTTGCTATAAACTATATACACACTACACAGTTCCAGCCATCAAAACCAAAACATATGGTGGGCCGAAAGGGGGCTGGGCAGTCTACATATCCACAGAGTTAAAAATTGATACCGAACATATGGCCTCAGCAGGACCAAACATCCAATTGATCAAACTAACATCCGGGTCGGGGACTGGAACAAAAAACATCCAGCTGATAAATACATACGCACATCCCTTGGCTAGGAAAAAATTGGCCCACAACACACAACTGATTGCAATCATTACAAATATCAGGAGTACCTTTCCCCTATGGGATTTGATTCTTACAGGGGATTTTAATTCCAACTTAATTCATACCCTGGATGAGGACGATTTGCTAGCATCTGACAACATATGTTGGAATGTTACACAACAATACCAGACAACGAGGCAGAAAGTGGATTACGTAGGCCAAGGTTTGGTAATTGCTCTAGGGTTTTTTGGGCTAAGAGTAATAAATGGCAGAACCCCAGATGATTTTCCACCCTAACACATATTCTATGGGGGAAAGACAAGATCAAGACTGGACTATACAGCCATATCAGTATCATTGATGCCATTCCTCTCCCACTTCTCTATTGAGTATACAACTAAGAGTGATCATTCATTTCAGCTCATACACTTCAGGTTAAAGATCACCAAACATCAGGCAAATACAATAGTTGAAGGAAACACACAAACGGTTGACCTAAAACGCCTCAAATGGTCAAATGACACAATTGAAACACTACAGTCAAAAATAAAAAAGAAGATAAGTGCTAGCAAAGCAGAGGCCCAGACTAACACCCAAGCTTGGGAAAAATTTACGGCGTATTTAACTTCATAAATGTCGACTGGACAAAAGCAGACAAAAATATATGGCCAAAAAAAAGAATCGGATAAATCAACTCCGGCAGGGCTGCGAGCCTTGAAATGCAAACTCAAAAAATCAACAAGGAGGCTAAAAAGAACAGTACCTGACACAGCTGCTTGGGATAGGGTACGGCAGCTAAGGAAACGCTATAAAAAAGAGCTCTGGGAAGACAAAAGAAAGAGCAATGACAAATTCTGGGCTGAACTGCTTTGTAGCTCTAAGAAGTAATCATAAATAAATTGTATAGACCAGCAATTGTTTTATCGTCAAATATACAAGAATGTGAGTGGGCGGAATTCTTAACCACGAGGTTCATAGAAACAACTATGCAATAAATATCTGAAGGAAACATCCAGACTCCAGCTGAGGGAAAAGACAAACCCATAGGGGTCACTGAAACGACTAGCTCAGAAGAAGTCAAAACTCCTCACAAGAAAGAGCAATCGGACGCTGGGACAAAGTGAACAGAGGAACACGGTTCCCCGACATCAGAGACAAGCTATTCGTCCCTGTCAAGCGAAGGAGTTAGACGTATAATTAAGAAAGGCCGAAGTGACGGTGCTCCCGGCCCTAATGGAATCCCTCAAGCAATCTTTAAACATGACACATCGTTTTGGAGTAATCACCTTCTTAGCCTTTACCAAGAAATAGAGCTCCTAAATAATATACCAGTAAACTGGCAAGGTTCGATACTGACTCCTATATTCAAAGGACTAGAAAGATCAAATCCAGCACACTATAGATTAATAGCCATTCTGGATATAGAAGCCAAATATTATGCCACCCTGGTGTTAGAAGTGCTTAAGGCTTGGTCTGATAATCTCAATCTTATACCGGCCAACCAGACAGGCTTCAGGCAAGGTATAGGGACGACAACGAATATCTTAGGTCTATCACTATTTGCAAACAAGTGTAAGCAGAAGAAATGACATCTTTACCTCTGCTTTATAGACCTAAAAGCAGCTTTTGATAGTGTTGATCGTCACCTCCTGTAGAAAAAGCTTTGAGCATGGGACTTTCCTGAATGGCTATTAAAAGGCATACTGTCTTTTTTTTTTCAAACACGTGGTTAAGAATCAAGATAGGTGATGGGTCAAGATTATCAAGGAAGCTGTCAACGACCAGAGGACTTAAACAAGGGTGTGTTTTGTCTCCTCACCTCTTCAACCTGTTTTTGTCTGATCTTTCTCAAAGGCTGGACTGTATCAACTCCCATCCACCAAAACTTGGTAAATTGAGACTCTCTCATCCTTCATACGCCGATGATGTGGTGTTAATGAGCCAAACAAAGATTGGTCTTCAAAGAAGCTTGAACGAAATGTCAGCCTATATTTCAGAAAACAAACTTGAAATTAATATATCTAAGACTAAAACAATGATGATTGGGAGCCCGCAGAGATGTAAACAGACAATCTGGCTTAATGGTAATCAACTAGAGGAGGTAAAAAAATACAAGTACCTGTTCTACATTGATAACTCAAGAAACCTCACGGAGCAAAAAATGTATATGACTTAGAGAACAAGCGCCCTTACATTTGCCTTCAGCTTACTGGCTAAAATGTTGAAGGGTGCTTCATATAAACCTCTGATTGCCGTAATGAAGGCAAAAATCCTCCCAACAATAACATATGTCAGCGCTGCCTTTCATGGTGAAGATGGAGAGGTTTTAAACCAATTGATAGTTTCTATAAAAAAAATTTCAGATACAAAAGTCGTCTTCCCCGGCCCAGGTTCATCTTGAATGCGGCCTAATAAACTAAGACATAGGCAGAATGTATGTGACAGTTAAAACGTGGTATCGCTTGAAACAAAATGTAGCTACATCACAAATCAATTAAGCCATTTGGACTGAAGTGAATGAGGACAAAACTTCTGCTTTTAATCAATACTGATTCAAATCCCTCTCAACTACATGTACAATAGAATTATGGAATAAAAACCTTCCGTACCAATCATTCAAACAAGCAATAAATAAAGTTTCAAAAATTCATTCATCTCAACTTGACAAAAATATTTTCAGATCACGGTCGCACGCTTGGATGGTGATAAACAACTATAAGTCCCTCAAACCGGCGTCATATTTGAGCGAAACATTCTCAATGAATGTGAAAAAGCAATTAATGGCTCTACGCTTCGGAAAACTACCATCTTTGGCAGACCAGCCAGCCTGGGTGCATACAGGTCCTAAATCATGCCGGCTGTGCAATTTCTACAAAGAGGATTTCATCCATGTAATTTCCACATGCAAGAAACTGTATAATGAACGAGTTATTCTTCTAAAACCAAGCTTTAATGAAAGAGGTATTAGGTCCTGTAGAGCTGCAATAACGGCGTGCCTAAATCCTTCAGATCCCCCACTGAACGGAAGACTGATTAAATTCCTCAAAGCATTTACAAGGCTTTGTTAAAAAGGGTCGGAAACGTGGCAAAGGAGAAGAATGGACAATACCACTGCACTGAATTTTAACAATGAAATTTTAGAAGTATTAGAAGAAATGAAATGAATGTATTGTTAACTTTTTTAACTTTTTTGTACTACAATGGTCTTTTCTTTTTTTTTCTATTCAGGTTTTAAATTGTTATGGTTTTAATTAACTAAACAATAAACATTTACTTTGGTAGTCTCTCCAGTGTCTTGTTAACAGTTCCAATCACTGGCAGAATGTTTAGCTCCAGTATATGCGCTACTGCTGCAGTAATCTTAACCCCCAGATAGGTAGCTACTGGGACGGTTGGAATATCTACCGGGAACAGGCAAAACCTGAGTCTTGGCGATATTTGTATCCGGATACAGTACCAAATTGTGCAGCTAAATCCTTCACTTCTGGGAGAGCTGATCTTATATCAATTGTAAATATCGCAATGTCATCCGCATAAGCAAATGATTTAAATTTAGTATCATTGACCTTTACTGCTTTAACATTCGTATTTGGGTCCAATTTATTTAGGAAAGGATCGATATATAGTGAGAATAGCAGTGGAGAGCAACGGCCTCTGCCTCTGCTTATGCAAAATGCATTTGACTCTTGTCCGCAAATACGAATGCTGGCTTAGGGCAATATATAAAATGCCTGAATTGCCTGGACAAATTCAAGAGAGAATCCCTTCCATTGTAGGCAGACCACAGAAACCTCCAGGAGACCATGTCGTACGCTTTGTCTGCGTCCAACAGGATCATCCCGAGCGGTGACTTTGTGGCCTGTGCCCAGTCAAAAAGGGCGATAGCCCCCCTAATATGATCTGTTTTGTCCCATCCAGAGATAAACCTGTGTTGGAGAAGCAACAGCAATGGAGTGATAACCTTACCCAGTCGAGAGGCAATAATTTTTTAATAAACCTTGCTAACAGCACTAATCAACGAAATAGGCCTATAAGATGATGGGCTAAGTTCGGGTTTATCTTTTTTCCTAAAGACCACACTGGTAGTCTTCCGCCAGGACTCAGGCACCAGCCCTCTTTGGGCTAGTTGAAATAAAGACTCAAGTTCATTTCAGAGTACTTGCCGAAATGTCCTATAAAATTCTAAGGGTATCCCAGCTGGCCCAACCGCCTTACCGGCGGCTAATGAGGTTATTGCATGCTCGATCTCTTCCCATGTGACAAGGGCTGCGAGATTCTCACTTTGTTCAGATGTGATTCTTGCTGTTTCTTGATCTCTAAAGAACTCCTCTAGAAGTTCCACTGCCACATCCCCTTCAGCTGAATATAATTGCTGATAAAATCCCTGAAAACTGCCGGAGAGTCGTGGACTTGATCAAATTGATCTTTAATCCTATGAATTCTATTTGAGACTCCCCGCTGTTGTATGCGTTTGGCCAAAAGTTTCCACATATTTTCACCCAATTCGTATATATCCACTCGGTTCTGTACGTATCTGATAGCGAGTTCTTCCCCGAAATGTTGACATATCTTAGCTTTAGTTACCGCAATGAGCTACTGACACTCGTCTGTTTCTTGAGCCTCCCCTATTAACCTCATGAGCGCAACCTCAGCCAACCTGAGCTGTTCAACCCACCCTTTGATTTTTCCCTGTACCACGCTCTGTGGATACAGAGAAAAACTGAGGATCTCACCTCGCACAGCCACCTTGAACACATCCCAGACAATTGTTTCAGAAGTGGTGCCTCTATTTATATTAAAGAATTCTGTGATCCATTTAGCCATATATTTACAGTATGCCTGTGTAATAGCAATTTCCTTTCATAAGTCCATGTCGACTGTAAACTGAGGGGGTGCTTACTAAAAATTCCACTACTAAAGGGTTGTGATCTGATATTATCTTAGGGAGGAGCTCAATGCTAACCGTCTCGGCCAATTGTTTAGAAATAACAAATAGTCCAAACGGACAAATTTAATATGGCGAGCCGAAAAAAAGGTAGAGCCAGGGTCCCCTTGCCTATGTCTATACCAGACATCAGTCAATCCGTGTTCCCTTATAAGCCCCTGTAACGCCTTGAAAGTCCTGTCCTTTCTTCCCTGATACAATTGGTTACTAAAGAGAATAAAGCTGCTATCAAGATGAATGTTAAAATCGCCACAAAAAAACTAACGGAGATGGCCATAAGGCCAATTCTATATTTAAGTAATTCAGCACTTCTGGATCATCCAGATTCGAACCGTATAAAGAACAAATCGAGAGCGGGATACCATAGCCTACAACTTCTAAAATAACCCATTGTCCTACTTTATCCTCCTTAGTTCGTTTGCATGTTATAACCCCATGTTTCGCTAAAATAGCCACTTCCTATGTAGTTGTACCTTGACGAGTGCTTGCCAATAGATCGAGGTCCAGATCCTTCAGCCAGCTACCTTTACTCCAGGGTATGAGTTTCTTGAAGACACAAAACGTCTATTTGCATATATCTTATAGGCTTGGCCAATAAGCCTCTTTTTTCCTATCATTAAATACACAAATGTTCAAAGAACAGATACGAATTTTGCCCTTTCTACCAATTATCTTGAAAAAACAGGAGCCTCACCGGAATTCATAAAATTAAAGACACCCTTCAGATAAGCTTTACAAAAAACACTATTGAGTACCTTCATTTTAACATAGAAACAACTGCCATGACAATACATGTGAAACGTCAATTTAGCACGCTCACCCTCAACTCTTACCCCCGTACCCGAACCACCCACCCCACCATGCCCTATCCCCCCATCACCCCTCCTTCCACCCACCACATGAGGCACAATGACCAACGGTCCCCGGTGATGGAGAGCTAGGCTACCCACCCCTCCACAAGACCAATCTTCCCCTCCAATAGAATATCAGACATACTATGGACCCCAAAATACTAAAGTAAAAAAGAAGCCATTGAAAATAGACAAGAAAAAGAGAAACATTAAAAACAAAACCACCTCAGGGACCAGCTCCCCATAGATTAAACATCCCATACCCACACACTTCCTTGAAGAGGGCAGGGACCATCTATCGCCCACGGGCAGAAATACTATTTTTACGGGCTTGATCCTCTGCATCTGGTAATCCAATCGGCGTAGTAGTAGAGCGGCAGGGATCACGCAATGTCTCCACGAAAGGGAGACTTCCCTGGGCTGCCAGATCCTTCGAACGGCCCAAGAGTCTTGGAGCCCCTGATGGATGCCTTCGGCGGCATTGGAAGGATTGAGCAGGTGAGCAGTGCGGGGATAGCAAACTGCAAGGAGGTCTTCACACACGCCAGTCTCGAGGGTAATGGCAACCCCCACAGCCAAGACCACAAGCACCAGATTATTATAATTACGCACTCCAAAATGTCAATCATAAGCAGGAGGAGAGAGGTTAGTGGGGAGGGACGGCCGACCAGCTCACTCAGCCGAGGCTGCGGCCGCCATCTTGCCTCCAACGTATATAAAAGAGCTCTGCAGTAGTCTTAATTACAACAAAATGCAATTCACAAATCTATGGGGGGGAATTCTCAACCTTTTCTGAAGGAAGATCTCCACACATGTAGGTATACTATTTAATAGTAAATGTGAGAGGAACCAAAGGGAATATCGGGAAAATAGGGAATACATATTACAAAGTAAATGGGATTTTGAGAGGGCTAAGGAGGGGTTTAGCTAATGACATGCAAATTAGAAACACCAACCCACCAAAGAGTAAGAATGGTGGTATTCACAAACTACCCTTCTAAAGTTACCACAGCCCAATAGGTCAAAAAACAGTCATAAACGTACTTTAGCTCAACAATGGAGTACATCTAGCAAAACACATGACCACTCACAGGCCCTGAAACACTCCCATGCAAAATAATAATAGGTTAAAATCATACCCATAGAAAATAATGTGAAAACAATTAAATCATTTCAACTTAAATATATAGAGATAGATAGATAGATAGATAGATAGATAGATAGATAGATAGATAGATAGATAGATGATCTCCATCTATTTATGTCTCTCTCTCTCTCTCTCTATATATATATATATATATAGAGGAAAGAAATTGAATTATATATATATATATATATATATATATATATATATATATATATATATATATATATATATATATATATATATCAAACACGAACAGGTTGCCCCCTAGGAGATATCACACACTGAAGAGTTACCGCACTAACACCACTGGCGGCGGCAACTTGGCTGCTCAGAACACGTCCCACAATGCACCAAACGCGTTTCGGGCGGTAAGCCCTTGATCACTGGTATAGCACTAAGACTCGAAAACAGCAGCTGTGTGGGGAAACTTCATTTATTGTACTTAACAGTCCCGCCCCAGTGGGCGTCACCCTACACGGCATTATGGTAGATGAAGTCCGTGGGTGAAACAGGGACCCCAGAAGTTCCTCTTTACACCCCAGTGGGTGTCACTGTCCTCGTAGTAAGTATAGAGGTGATCGTGATGCAGCCGCCTTGACACCAATCACATCCAATGATGAGGCCTCTTCAATTCCAATGGCACTCGCATTAGCAGGCACCTTGGATCCGCTCAGGTATCGCGGCGGGACATCTCCGCGGCCGGGCCGGCCGCATAACATCAAACACGAACAGGTTGCCCCCTAGGAGATATCACACACTGAAGAGTTACCGCACTAACACCACTGGCGGCGGCAACTTGGCTGCTCAGAACACGTCCCACAATGCACCAAACGCGTTTCGGGCGGTAAGCCCTTGATCACTGGTATAGCACTAAGACTCGAAAACAGCAGCTGTGTGGGGAAACTTCATTTATTGTACTTAACAGTCCCGCCCCAGTGGGCGTCACCCTACACGGCATTATGGTAGATGAAGTCCGTGGGTGAAACAGGGACCCCAGAAGTTCCTCTTTACACCCCAGTGGGTGTCACTGTCCTCGTAGTAAGTATAGAGGTGATCGTGATGCAGCCGCCTTGACACCAATCACATCCAATGATGAGGCCTCTTCAATTCCAATGGCACTCGCATTAGCAGGCACCTAGGATCCGCTCAGGTATCGCGGTGGGACATCTCCGCGGCCGGGCCGGCCGCATAACATCAAACACGAACAGGTTGCCCCCTAGGAGATATCACACACTGAAGAGTTACCGCACTAACACCACTGGCGGCGGCAACTTGGCTGCTCAGAACACGTCCCACAATGCACCAAACGCGTTTCGGGCGGTAAGCCCTTGATCACTGGTATAGCACTAAGACTCGAAAACAGCAGCTGTGTGGGGAAACTTCATTTATTGTACTTAACAGTCCCGCCCCAGTGGGCGTCACCCTACACGGCATTATGGTAGATGAAGTCCGTGGGTGAAACAGGGACCCCAGAAGTTCCTCTTTACACCCCAGTGGGTGTCACTGTCCTCGTAGTAAGTATAGAGGTGATCGTGATGCAGCCGCCTTGACACCAATCACATCCAATGATGAGGCCTCTTCAATTCCAATGGCACTCGCATTAGCAGGCACCTAGGATCCGCTCAGGTATCGCGGCGGGACATCTCCGCGGCCGGGCCGGCCGCATAACATCAAACACAAACAGGTTGCCCCCTAGGAGATATCACACACTGAAGAGTTACCGCACTAACACCACTGGCGGCGGCAACTTGGCTGCTCAGAACACGTCCCACAATGCACCAAACGCGTTTCGGGCGGTAACATATGTGTGTATATTACATTACATTAAAATTTAAATATTTTAGGTTTTATAAATGATTATTGAAAAAGCTTGAAACATATATTAAAATAGACAATTAAGTTAAATTACTTAAAATTATTACTTTTTCTTTCTTGAACTCCTTTTTTAAAATATTAAAATGCTTGTAATGGTAGAATGTTATAACATTGTGTTTAAATCATAGTCATAAACTGAAATAAATTATTTTATTTATATAAATATATAATTAACACTTACTTAGATGAGTAAAATTTTAAAAACATGTTTTATGTCTAAGCTCATAACATTGTTTTGTACATGAAACTATTTTAAATATTTTTTAAAGGAATAATGAAGTTTACTATTTTTCCTAGACTTTACCATAGGGACATCTCTGGCCCAGTCATATATATCTCTGCCTATGAGTGAAAAGTTACTAGTAGTAGTACTTTTCACAATTCAATTACATTCTTTATTCCTAATTTGGAATTCAAAATAGGTCCACAGGAAATGAAAGCAATGAAATGCATAAAATACAATAACATTAAATAAAAAAAATGAGAGAATAGATAAAGATAGAGTTCAGAAATACAGAACTTAAAAGTGAATTACTCCATAATATTTATCTAAGGAGGTCCTCCACCCAATAAAGCTGCAAAACACATGGTCAAATTAATCCATAGTGAACAGCCAAAGGAATTCCCTCTCCAGGCATAGCAGCTATCCTAAATCCAAATTAAAATAGGTACGTACAACCTTTAAAACATGTAAGTATTTTTGTGGCTAAAATTGATTCAGAGAAATCTGAAATAGTAAACCAACATGCAAATGACTCTATAATACAATACACATCCAAATAAGCTCTCCCCCTGACATAGCAACAGACATTATGTACAAATTACTCAGTAGCAATCAAGTAAAGGAGTTCCCTCACCCAACATAGCAACACACCTAGATACTGATTAAAATGAATTCTTGATACCATTGAAAATGGAATTTTTGTTTATACAGATTACTTGATTCTTTGGGTGGAAAAGGAATTCTTGTGCTTCCTCTACAGAATTGACATTGTTCTGTAAAACATTGGCCGTAGAAGGCGCATCCCTGAGATAAGAGTGCAGGACAAACTAAAAGAGCATGGTTAAGATCCTGGGTCCCCTGATCACGCATGTTGTAGTATTTCCCTGTTTTCCCAGAGGAGGGCCAATTTGCAAATAGGTCATTTAATTGAAGCAGATTCATTAAAAATATTGTCATAAATGACTAAAGACCATGGTCCGAATTCCAGGCCAGGCACTTCTAGTCTATCTTGGGGCAGGAAGATAAAGTTATCTCCTCCAACATTTTCTTCATTGCGCAATGTATGAGATCTCTTTGGTAACTGATAATGCTACTGATACATTTTATTTGGTTTTTAAATTGTAAGGGAGAGAGGGAGATCACAACCTTTTCTGGTGAATCATAATCACGCAGTGCTAAGGTACAATCTTGAGTGAAAGAATATTTGTGCATGTCTGAGTCAGAAATGTCATGATTCATGAAGCCCCTTGTGGCATCCTTTTTACTGTTCTTCAGCTGATAACCCCACCAAATCACACTGGCTATTCCTTGCACATAGGAGGTTGTCATACCAAATTCCAATATAATTGCAGGAGTATTAAAGTTGCAAAGTTTGTGTAAAATTTACCCTTCTCTTTTTCTAGGCAGTCCCATTTTATCACATTGATAAATTCAATAACATATAATAAAGTAGTATGTAGGAAGACCAGGGTGTTGGTAAATCCGGGATTCACGCTATCCGTGTAGTGACCCATCATATTGCTGGTACATACCTCACACAAGACTACACTCAAAAAAAGCCATTGTAAAAGAGTTGTAGATAGATGGTGGAGGTTTGTGCCCGTTAAATCAGAAATTAATGAGAAGGGTAAAATCCTTGTAGTTTGGTTTCTTGAATCTTATTTTATTTTTCTTAGTTGCACCTTGTAACTTTGAGAAAAGAAACAAAAAAACAGCTGACACATATTTCACCTGGTGGCTGATTGGCCGAGGGATTTTTCAAGGCTGAGTGTTATCCATTAGTGTACAAGAAACATATATCAAAAGTGCAAAAAGCATTTGGTAGTAGAACCCAAATTGGTGAGAGTACAAATTCAAGAAAGGAAAAGAAATGGGTAAAGACCACAGGGACAGAAGGAGAAGAGGAAGGAACAGGCCTGGGGTGTGATAAATGTAGGGAAAATGTGGGGAAAACAGAAAAACAAGAATAAGGGGGTGGGAAGTTATCAGTACAGGATAGCATACAGTATATTCAGCAACATGTATAAAGATCATCAAAAAACATCCAAAAACAAGGTTATACAATAATTGAGGAAATAGGGTGGAGCAAACACAAATTGTATGAAGGCCCTAATACCAGAGAGATATAGCAATAGTATCTCACGTAATAACATTTTAAACATATGTTATGATAGGACAGGTATGCTTTCAAAAGGTGAAGCCGCCTATCAGTATACTTGTTATGAGCATTGTTCATGCACAGCATCAGAAATCATAATAAAGCAGTATGCAACATGAGGGGCCAGGTTGGCGGAGAGAGATACATACACAATTGTATTAACGTCATAATAAAAGAAAGAGATAGCAGTAATAACCTATTTATAACATATATAGTGAAACATGATTACCTTTTTTTTTTTATTACGTCTTGAATACAGATGTTATGGCAAAACATAGGTTGAAACTAACAAAACATCTAGTACAAGATATCCAATAACAAAAAGAAACAGAGAATAAAATGACAGGTAAAGAAATAAAGGGGGAGGGCTGTCTCGAGGTGCAATAGATAAAAAAACAAGATTCATCTAATTCCACCAATAATTGGGCCTCAAGTGTTCCTACCCATTTCACATCTCCGCCGCCCTTTTAATCTATATACAGCTAATTCCATGTTGTATATAGCCAACAGCTGGGCCCTCCAAGTAATAAATGTAGGGGAGTCGGGACTGATCCATTGAGAGGTTATGCCCGCTCTGAGAATGGACATGGCAATAAACAGGAAACCTTCTTCAGCTTTGTTCCGCCCAGCAATGTTCGGAGTCGGGTCTACCCCCAAGATCACTAAGGAAGGTGTTAACATCTCTGTTTTACCGGTGATCTAGACTAAAAATAGTTTAATATTTTGTAGATATTTGGCCAGTTTGGGACATGAGAAAAACATATGTATCGTGTCACCAGCCAAGGTGCCACATCTGCTACACGAATTCCCACGGTTCCCCGACCATCTAGAAATTTTCCCTGGGGTATAATATACATCGAATGCTGACATGTAATGCTGGGCCGTCAAACTACCAGTTATTAAAATCCGATTGACCAGCTCCAAGGAAGCTACCAAATCGGTACCCTCTTGTCCGAATGTCCTATCTCATCTGCCATTTTGAATAGTTTATCATCAGACAAGCCGGAGATAAGTGTTTGATATATTAGCCCAATCCGGGATCTTTTCTCTATGATTCCCACCAAAGGAATTTTCCCAAACTTGTCTTCTCTTAATGTTAAATTCTTAAGCAAGTAGCTCCTGATTTGTAAGAACTTAAAAAAATGTCTGGTAGGTAGCCTATATTTATCTTGAAGGTTGGAAAAAGAAGTGATTTAGCCTTCAATAAAAAAATCGCCCAACACATTAATTCCAAGAGCACCCCAACTGATAGTGACCAGATCCTGAAAGATTGGAGTCAAAAGACCATGTGACAATAGAGGGGTATAAGCATTTATATTCGATATGCCGAACCAGTGTCTGATTTTTTTCCAAACAGTATAGGCAGATTGGATAACTTTGAATTTAATTTTCTTATAATAACTTGGTTCCACGATTCTGACTAGACAATTGCGTGCGTCTTCCCCAAGTAGAGCCTCAAAAATTGTAGGTCTGGCTAATTCAGGTACAACTGCCTTTCCTCCAGCCAATAATATCCCCATTTGCTGTAACAGTGCAGCCCAATGGTATAGCATTAAGGAAGGTAAACCCCAGCCACCCCTGGATCTTGGAAGTATTAGCCATTTAGCTGCCCTTCTAGCTTTATGATAGCCCCACAAGAATCTTGTGCAAGCCCTTTCTGCACTAGAAATGCATTGAGCTGTAAATTCTAGGGGGATGGTCCAGAATAAATAGAAACATTTGGGAAATTTTAATAACATTACAATGACCGTGGAGCGGGAGGTGCAAATGGTCTAATCTTTCCAAAGTCTGGTTCACATCTTTAATGATCGGTAACATATTTAATTCTGGTAGCTGCTCTAAAGATGGTGTAATCTTCACCCCCAAATAAGTTTCTACAGGGGCTATTGGAAACCCTACATGCTTTGAGAAGTCTGAATGTATGACTTGGGTTTTATCGACATTCAGCCTATAGTTTGAAACTGTGCCAACTTGCTTGGCTAAATCATAGACTACTGGAAGAGCAGAGCTGATGTCCTTAGTAAAAATAGCGACATCGTTGGCATAGGCTAGTGTTTTATAGGCCACGCCGTTAACCATAGCTGCCTTAATCCCTAAATTATTGTCCAGTTTACTCAGGAAAGGGTCAATATAAATTGAGAAGAGGAGCAGGGAACAGGGGAACCCTTGGTGGGTTCCTCTGCTGATAGAGAGGAAGCGCAAATCTTGACCAGGCCTCTGGGGAAGCATACAAAGCTTGTAAAGCTGTGATAAACTCCTGTGGGAATCCCTTGGTTTTTAACAGCAGCCAAAGGAAATCCCTAGAGACCCTGTTGAGTACCTTTTCGGCATCCAACAGGATCATTGCCAGAAGTTGTTTGCAGGCCTGGGCTTAATCAAATAGTGCTATTGCCCGCCTGATATGGTCTGATGTATCACGACCAGTTATAAAACCGTGCTGACGGGTGGATACCAAGGGGACAATAACCTTTCCTAGCTTGAGCGCGACAATTTTAACATAGATTTTGCTATCAGCACAGATTAGGGAAATCGGGCGGTAGGAAGAAGGGCTGAGTTCTGGTTTATCTTTTTTTTTAAAGACTACAATGGTAGTCTTATGCCATGAGTCAGGGGTCCGGCTGTTCTGAGCGAGTGAGAACAGAGATTTGAGCTCTACAAATTGAGTTTCCCTGAATGTACAATAGAATTCGAGGGGCAATGTTATGTTATGTTATGTTATGTTATTTTATTTTATAAAGCGCACAGATGCCGCAGCCAAGAGGCGTCCCGGCGCTTAGGATATGGTGAAACACAACACAGTAACTAATAGCCCAAGGGGAAGGAACTAAACAGTAGAAAATAGGAAGGTCTTCAAGGCCTTCCTAAAAGAAAGCAGATCAGGGATGGAACGGAGAGGGGCAGGCAAAGAGTTCCAGAGAGCTTCCGCCATCACAGAGAAAGAACGTCCGCCCATCCTGGCTCTTTTAAAACGTGGCACAGTGGCGAGATTTAACCCTGAAGATCGAAGGGCTCTGGAAGGTACATAATAACAAATTGTCTGTGAAAGAATAGGGGGGGAGGCTAACTTGAGAATTTTAAAAGTTAAACAAAGAGCCTTAAATTTGATTCTTTGCCCAACAGGCAACCAATGAAGATCCTGAATAGTACGGCGTGCAGAAACAAACTTCGGAAGGCCGACCAACATCCTGGCCGCCGCATTTTGCACCCTCTGAAGGCGGACTAATTCTGCCTGGTTAACGCCCAGGAGCAAAGAGCTGGCGTAGTCTAATCTGGCCAGGACCATAGCTTGGACAATGATCTGTCTGGTGTCCGCATCGAAAAACTTGAAGATGGGTCGAAGGCACTGCAGGGCCCCAAAACAAGTACCGGCTACACGTTTAGTATGGGTGACGAAGGAGAGTTTATCATCCAGCCAAACCCCAAGGTTTCTGACTTCGGCCACTGGGGTGGGAACAGGGCCCAATTCAGATGGCCACCATTGGTCGCCCCAGAGCTCACTTTCCCTACCAAAAATAATAACCTCGGTTTTAGAGGCGTTAAGTTGGAGTCGATTATTCCCCATCCAGCCCGCCACAGCTTTAAGAGCGGACTGAAAGGTGGAAGCATCCATGTTGGACTCTCCATTAAGTGCCACCGCCAGCTGCGTGTCATCGGCGTATGACACCATGGTGAGACCAAAACTATGGGCGACCTCCGCCAACGGTTGAACATATAAGTTAAATAAGGTAGGGCTAAGGGCCGATCCCTGCGGGACGCCCTGAGAGATAGGGCGAGGAGCAGAAACAAAAGGGGGTGAGGACACTTTAAAGGTTCGATCAGTAAGAAAAGATCGGAACCACTCGAGTGCTCTCTCTCCGACTCCGGCCTCCTCGAGGCGGTGTAAGAGGATCTGGTGGGACACCGTATCAAAGGCGGCACTAAGATCCAATAGGATCAGTGCCGCCGTTTGACCCTGGTCCAGCATCTTCCTGATGTGCTCCACCACAGCTAGAAGAGCCGTCTCGGTACTCTGACCCGCACGGAACCCATTCTGCGAGTTATCCAGTATCTTAGCTTCCTGCAGATGGGATGACAGGATGCGATTAGCATGTGATTCTGCTAATTTAGCTAGCCAGGGGAGCAGGGAGATGGGCCGGTAGTGTTCCGATTTAGTGGGAACAAGGGCCGGCTTTTTAAGGATAGGAATGATGGTAGCCTGCTTCCATGCACTAGGAACACTGCCGGTGTTAAAGGACAGCTCAATAAGATTGTGCATAGCCGGGTAGCAGCACTCCGCAAATTCCTGGAATTGAATGGGTCTCATGGGGTCGTCCGGTGAGCCGGATTTAACCTTCGTCGTCAAGGTTCTGAACTCCTCCAGAGTAGGACTGGGAATGATCAGCAATGGTGCAGAGGCCTTAGGTACGATGATGTTCTCCTCGATGGAAGACTGAGAGAATGACCTATAAATGGCCTCAACTTTTTCGACGAAAAAAGAAGCCAGATTCTCACAATGATCTAAGGAGGCTACAAGAGTAGTAGATTCGTTCTTTTTACTTGTGAAGTCCTTACAGACCCTAAAGATAACCTTTGTGGGATTCGTGCTGTTCTTTATCTCCCGAGAATAGAAGGCAGCCCTAGCAGAACAGATGGCCCGGTGGTACACTCTAGTACAGGCCCTATAGGCCGACTTGAGGTCCACGTCGTAAGTTTTGCGCCATGCGCGTTCCGCTTTTTTGCAGGTAGATTTGAGCATTCTAAGAGATGCATCATACCAGGGGCTGGAAGGACTAGATCTGGTCTTACTCCACCTAGCCGGTATTAACATATCTAGAGAGTGATTGAGCCACTCGCAAAAGTTATCGTAGCCAAGAGAGACTTCAGAGGGGGGGTGAGGATGGTGTTCCATCAGCAACTGATGAAAGTGCTCAAGATTCAGGTTTCTCCAAGGGCGTTTAAAAAGATCCAGGGTATTGTTTCTATGGAGAGGGGTGGGAATGGAGATGTGAGCTTCGATCAGATGATGGTCTGTCCAGGCCATAGGCCTAGGTTGAAGCACTAAAATGTTGGTAACAAGATTCGTCAGAAAAGGATCTAACAGATGTCCACCGGTGTGGGTCGGTAGTTGCACCAGTTGGTTTATTTGAAACGCTTCAAGGTCCGCCAACAAACTGAAAACTGAATTGGAGAGTGGAACATCCATATGCAGGTTAAGGTCGCCAATAATCGTGAAATTAACTGTTTTCATGACCAAGGAGGAGACCACCTCCAGGAGGCTATTGCGAAAAGCGCCCTCGGGACCGGGTGGCCTATAAATTAATAATCCCGAGAAAGTAAAATGGGGGTTCACTGTGATGTTGAAATGCGCGCTCTCACACCCAGCTATGGTGGTGGGCTTCCAAACACAGGGATAGCAGGATTTTACCGCAACTGCGATACCTCCACCTCTAGCATTACGGTGTAAAGAGTGCATGGTGTATCCCGGGGGGAGGGCTAAGTTCATAACAGCCATAGATTGGTCGTGCAACCAAGTTTCGGTGAAAAAAAATATGTCCGGATTATCATCTGTAATCAGGGAGAGTACTTCTTGGTGGTGACATGTCAGAGATCTGACATTCAGGTGAAAAATTTTAAGATTCGTTTGGGTGGCACCGCCTTCCGCAGAGTCTGGCTTGCGAACACGGGGGGATCTAGTTTGGAGACAAAAAATAGGCTGCGGCTTTGGGATAATAAAAGAACAGGTGGGACACTGAAAGGGCCTACTTGAAGGGTCCAGGGAGCCATGAAGGCAATCGCTTACCTTAATGCGCAGTGAGCGCAGGGTCGCAGCCGATAACATCCTGCGGGAGCCAGAGTCCCCTGCCATAGCCCTGCCTTAGCGCTGACGGGCGCAGACGGGCAGGACTCTGGCTTGACTCCGGCGCGAGTCAGGCGCCACCGCAGCGCGTCACCGCTGCGCGATTATAGCGAGCTTTAAATATCGGCTCACCTGGCTCCTGAGAAGCGCCAGAGCGCTCTAACCAGTGGCACGTTCTGCACTCGCCACTCCCAAGATGGCGACCGGTTGCCTGCTATAAGGTCGAAAACACAACAGGTCCGCTCAAAAACGCGGTGAGGGGCACAATTACAGTGCGAGTGTGTGGGCACAGCAACGATTATTAAAACCAGGGGAAAATGCAATTTAGATCAACACAAATACAAAAAACGGTAATCTTAAAATAATGCAGCGCTATGCAATAGAAACACAGCAGCGTAGCGTGCGTGCGTGCTATCACCTGTCCAGGACCAGCGGCCTTACCCGTTGCCAATGAGGCTATCGCAAGTTCCATCTCCTACCTAGTTATCGGAGAGAAGAGCTTGACCCTCTGTTCCAGTGTAACCTCCTTGGATGTTATATAATCATGCAGAAATTCCTCACCCGATGTATCTACGTCATCCTCATCTGGAGAATAGAGCATCTCATAGAACTCTTGAAATACCTCCAGCACCTTACTCGGTCGATCCTGAATCTGACCCTTTTTATCTTTGATTCGGCATACCAGGTTCGAAAGACCCTTGTGTTGTAGTCGATTAGCCAACAATCTGCCTGTATTTTCTATAAATTCGTATATATCAGTTCGATATTGAATAAACTTAGCAGCAAGTTCCTCCCCGAAATACTGATGTATTCTATTTCTTACAATTGCTATCTGGCGTTGACTTTCCTCTCTTTTTTCCTGATCTGCAATTACTCGAATGAGCTCTTCCTCTACTTCTCGAAGCTGGTTAACCCAACCGTTAATCCTTTCTTTGATCACTTTCTGACGGTAGAGGGAGAAGCTGAGAGTCTCCCCCTCACAGCTGCCTTAAAGGCATCCCAGACAATTAGCTCAGGGTTTGTACCCTCATTCCTGCAGAAGAATTCTGTCATCCAGTTTGTCATATAGCTACAATATTCTTGGTCTAGTAGTTGTTTCCGTGAAACATGATTACTAATGTAACTTTTTTGAGAACCCGGTAGTGGCCATAAATCCATTCACATCTAAGGTAAAGGTGAAAAGGCTTACCAAGAATATCTGAGATGGATCGTGAAAACTGACAGTAACTCTAAGAGGCACTGATTAAGGACAATCTGGCTAAAAAGCCTCATAAAGCAAAAACGGAAGGTCAGCAATGCGCAAAAAATTCCCAACCACAGTAGCACGAAATCACTGTGAAAGCTAACCGTAAATGGTATACAATCATCACAATTAGAAAGAATGAGAGACCAGGGACAACTGAGAAGGCCAACGTGTAGCCAGCGTATGTGTTATAAATTAAGTTACTGAAGGTGCCATGGACTTGGAAAAAGAAATCAACAGCGTATGCAATTTCAGCATTAAACAGACAAAGAAGGTAAATTAACTTGGGTAATTAAGGGCGCTCATAAGCCAGACATATAATAAATTCAAGGAGCCAGCGTATGTGTTATAAAAAATTAACTGAAGGTGCCGTGTTATAAAAAATTAACTGAAGGTGCCGTGGGCTTGGAAAAAGAAGGCAACAACGTATGCAATTTAGCATTAAACAGACAAAGAAAAAGGTAAATTAACTCGGGTGAGTAAGGGCGCTCATGAGCCAGACAGAAATTAAAAATAAGAAGTAAATAGCAGGCTACCTAAGCATGCACTGCCACAACTAATGTAAATGGATCCTGAAACACTCACCGATGCGGCCGAATGACTCGATCTCGTGGTTATTTCATTTTCAAGGACCGCAAAGACCGCATTAAACATATGGCCACATCGGTGAGCTTTTCAGGATAAATTACCCTTGGTTGTGACAGTGCATGCTTAGGCGGCCTGCTATATGCTTTTTATTTTTACTTTTTGTCTGGCTCATGAGCGCACTTGCTCACGCGAGTTAATTTGCCTTTTTCTTTGTCTGTTTAATGCTAAATTGCATACGTTGTTGCCTTCTTTATCCAAGCCCACGGCACCTTCAGTAACTTATTTATAACACATACGCTGGCTCCTTGAATTTATTATATGTCTGGCTTATGAGCGTCCTTACTTACCCAAGTTAATTGACCTTCTTTGCCTGTTTTTTTTTTTTTTTATTTCCGAAATTCTTTATTGTATATATAAAAATATAATTTTACATACAGGGAAGAGGCTTATACATGAGAGGAAAAAAGAGAAGAGAGAAAAAAGAGAGAAAAGAGAAAAAGAAAAAAAGGGGGGGGGGTGGCATTCCGTACTCTTGAGATCATTCGCCAGTTCGTAGTCTCATAGTCCAAAGTCTCATAGTCTCATAGTCATATTGCGTCCATTGGTGTTCCTTGGCGTTTGTGACCAAGCATCATGCTCCCCGCGCCGCCCCGGGGGATAGTGGAGAGAGATATAGGTTATAGGTTAAGTAGGAGATGTACACGGTGCTCTGTTGGCTCTAGTCTGTATCTGCCCGTGACCTCAGATGTATCACGTTCACGCCTACGGTGGCTTGTGTGATGACAGGTAGTGGTCTAAAGATCCCCACATGGTCGACTGCTTGTGCGTCTTCGGTGTGTGTTTTGCTGTTATGTTGTCCGCCCCCCTAAGGAACGTGACCCAGTTGAGCCATGCCTGTGGAGCCGCCTTTGATGTGTCCTTCCAGTTAGTTAGGACTACTTTGACTGCGGCCGTCAGCAGGAGATCTATGAGGTCCCTGTCCTCAGCCTTTGTGATTGCCTGTGACGTGAACCCTAGAGCCAGACTTGTGAGGTTCATTGGTATGTCTATGCCTGTGATCTCGTGGATGAGTGTTCTGATCTTCCCCCAGAAGTCCTTGATTTTTGGGCATTTTAGAAGGAGGTGTTCTAAGTCTCCCCTTTCTCTATCACAGTTCCAGCACATGTCGCTGTCTCTAATGCCCACAGTGGCTAATCGGGCTGGTGTCCAATATGCCTTGTGTATCAGCCAGAATTTTGTCTGATTCAGCGTGGCCGTCACTTTTTTCCTGCTAGTGGACCTCCATAGCTCTGCCTTGGCTTCCTGACTGAGTGCTTGACCTGCTGCCTCTCCCCAGAAGTTTAGGACCTTGTCATTGAGTTTGGTGTGTTTGGGGCCTAGGATCTTGTAGAGGTGTGCCACCTGGTGTCCTAGCGTGTTCAGGCTGTTGGCCAGCTGTATTATCGAGGGTGTCTGGGTGTTGAGGTTCGCCTTCCTAATTGCGACTTTTATCTTCAGGAAGTTGTATAGTTCTACGCTGTTTAGGTTGTACTCTCCTTTCAGGGTGTCGAATGTTACATCTGCACCCTTGTTCTTAAGATCCCTGGCTGTGGATATCCCTAGGCTATACCAGTCGTGCATGTCGAGGACCTTCCCCCTGTATTTTAAGGATGGGTTGTGCCAGATAGATTCGAGAGGCCCTCCTTTGATACTTGTGTTGAGAAGTTTGTCAATTTTTAGCAGAGCTCGTTTTGTGTTTCTGAGTACCGGGTTGTCTTTGATTGCCGGGTGTTTGGTGGCCGTGAGGAGGGAGATGGGTTTCATACCTTTTAGCAGCCCCTGTTCTAGTGTTAGCCATGCCGGTGTGTAGTCCTGTCTTGGGTCCAGCCAGTGCAGTCCCTGTCTAGCTAAGCACGCATCGTGGAATCGTTTGAAGTTTGTTATGTTTAGCCCCCCCTGTTCCTTTGATAATCTGAGCTTTTGCATGCTTATTCTGGCCCTCTTCCCTCTCCATAGGAAATCGTTCAGAATCTTGTCTATCTTTTTGTGGAAGTCATCTGTGTTGGTTAGGGGTAGCATGGCTAGCATATAGTTCACCATAGGTGTGAGCATCATTTTTATTGTTTCTACCCTCCCCCACCATGTTGTGAACTTGGGTGACCACCCGTCTACTTTGGCCTTGATTTTCTGGATTATAACCTGTTCATTATGTTCTAGTGTCGTGCTCAGGTTTCTCTCGAAGAGGATACCTAGATACTTAATAGGTTTAGTTTGCCACGCTAGGCCTGACGTTCCTAGTACTGTACTTGTTGTGTGGATGTTTAGGGGCTTGCATTCTGATTTGTCCTTGTTGAGTTTGTACCCTGAGACCTGGGCGTACCTCTCAATTGTATCTGTCAGTGCCTTGATAGATCTCTCAGGGTCTTCTGTCATTATTAACACATCGTCTGCATACGCCGCTAGCTTACATTTTTCTCCTCCGATTGGCACCCCAGCTATATCCTCGTTCGTTCGTATCATTGTAAGGAGTGGCTCTATTGCCAGTAGGAAGAGGCCAGGTGAGAGTGGACAGCCTTGTCGCGTGCCTCTGCCCAGGTTTAGTATGTTTGAGATGCCGCCGTTCACTACCACTCGCGCCTTGGGGCTGTTGTACAGCGCCATCACCATCCTCCTGTAGTTGGGTCCTAGCCCGAATTTCCCCATGCAGTGATCTAGATAGGGCCATGAGACTCTGTCAAACGCTTTTTCGGCGTCCAGGGCTATCATTACGGCAGCTTTACTGCTTTGGGCCGAGTGGTTGATTATATGGCATAGTAGTCTGGTGTTGTCATGGGACATGCGGTTTTTGAGGTATCCTACCTGGGAGTTGTGTATGAGTTTAGGTAGGTAGGCGTTAAGTCTGTTGGCTAGTATCTTCGCGTATATCTTGCAGTCTACATTTATGAGTGAGATCGGCCTGAAGTTCTTCGCCTCTGTCGTGTCCTTCCCTTCCTTTGGTATGACTATTATATTAGCCTCAGCCATTGATGGGGTCATGCGTCCTTTGTGGACGCACTCCTCAAATACCTGTTTCAAAGTGGGTTGGAGTGTGGTCAGGTATTGTTTATAGAAACCTGCTGTAAAGCCGTCAGGCCCTGGTGCCTTGTTCTCTTTGAGGCTGGCCGTGGCCTTCTTTATCTCATCCTCTGTGACTGTTAGCTCTAGAACTTCTCGTTCTCGCTCTGTTAGGGTGGGAGTGGCTATGCCGTTGAGGAGTTCCTCTCCCCCGTCCTCTTTTAGCGTGTCGTCTCTTGTGTAAAGACCCTCATAGAAGTCCCTGAATACCTCCAGAATGTCCTTATTGGCAGTCTGGGCCTTATTATGTTTGTCCTTGATCGCCCCAATTGTGTGCTGCTTTTGTTTCCCTTTCAGATAGGTTGCTAGATTTTTCCCCGCTTTGTTGGCCGTGCAAAGATTGATTGATTTATATTTGTTGATCCAGGTCCCTGCTCTTTCGCTTAGTATTCTATTCAGCTCGTACTTCAGCTTGGTTAGCTCTGTGAGTGTATTTTTGTCTTCTAGGCTTGCTATGTGGCTGTTCTCCAGTGTTTTGATCTCTTTCTCCAGGTTCTCTATCCTCTTGTTCCTTGCTTTGTTCATTTTCCCTTTTATTGTCATTACTACCCCCCGTATGGTCGCTTTAAGGGCATCCCATAGTACCTCTCTAGGAGTCTCTGGTGTGTCGTTGATTGTCAGATACTCTCTAATTGCTGTTTCTATTTCTGCCTTTGCAGACGTGTGTTGAAGAAGGCCGTCATCGAATCGCCACCTGCGTGTTGGCTTCTCATTATGTCTGCCTGATAAGGATAGGCTTATGTGTGCGTGATCTGATATTGTTCTGGGACCTATCTCCGTGTGATCTATGAGGTGTGTGTGTGTTTCTGACATTAGTATGTAGTCGATCCGACTATAGGAGTTGTGAGGGTTGGAGTAGAATGTATATTCTCTTGCATCCGGGTTGCTTAGGCGCCAAGGGTCCTTCAGCCTCAGCTTTGTGCACAGGTTTCTCAGGATGTTGGGGCTAATAGTAGGGGAGCGTCTGCAGGGGTGCTTGTCTATTGCTGGGTCTAGGACTTGGTTAAAGTCTCCGGCGACGATCAATAGGTCTTCCATTGGAAGGTTGTGTAGCTGGGTGCCTATCCCCTCCCAGAATTGTTTGTCCTCACTGTTGGGGCCGTATATGTTTGCGACATGGTAGGTCTCTCCTGCTCGCTTGAGACTGGTCACTAGTGTCCTGCCCTGGGTGTCTGCTTGGTAGCTTGTGAGAGATAGGTTCGAATTTTTGCTGAGTAGTGTTATTACCCCATTCTTTTTGTTCAGTGCTGGCGACCCCACCACCTCTCCTATCCAGTTAGCTCTTAGTCGTTGTATGTCTGCCTCTTCAAGCCTGGTCTCTTGTAGCACATAGATGTCACTTTTGAGTTTCTTTAGGTGTTCGAGCACCTTCCTTCTTTTTACTGGGCTGTTCAGCCCCTTGACATTAAGGGAGACTATTTTGATATCTGACCCTATGCTATTCTGGCCGTTATGTGTCATTGATGCTGCTTTGTGTGCGCTGTACTGGTGGGCTACCCTTAGGCTCCCTTTCTGTCCTTGTTCTGTGCCTGGTCATGTCTCCGTGGTTCCTTTTGCTCCTACTAAGTGTAAGTGTGAGAGAGAAGTGAAAGATGCAAGAGCTGCATAGAAATGAAAGATAGTCAATAAGCCCATGTACTGAACCCTCCCCTCCCCTTTTCCCCCCCTCCCCCCTCCCCCATACTCGCCTTCCCGCCCCCCTCCCTCCCTTACTTGCAATAAGGGTGTGCGACGACAAAGTTCCTCTGCTCGCATCATCCCTGAGGTAGAGTTGGTTCCTTCTCTGGCTGATTATGTGCTCTTTGCTCGAGTCTCTTTTGTGTCCTTCAGTCTTCCTATTTCCGGTAGCCTTCCTCGTCTTGCATTCTGAGGTAGATCGCTGTTCTGCGCCCTCCTGCTTAAGCTTGACGTGTGTCTCTTAATCCGACTGTTCGTTCAGCGGCGACCCACTCCTTTTTGCTGCCCCTGGGCTTTTGTTCTCCTCCATGTCCTCCACTGCTGGTCCTTGCAGGTATCGTTTTAGGGCCTCTGGGCATTCAAAAAACATCGTCTTCCATTTGTCCGTTACCTTGAATTTTGTTGGGCTAACAAAGCTGAACGTTGCTCCTCTTCTCCGCAGTGTGTCTCTTTGTGCCAGGAATCCCTTCCTTAGCTCCACTGTAGGCTTGGAATAGTCTTGGGTCAGTACTATCTTGTTTCCGGCCCACGTTAGGTTCTGATTTTTCCTGGCGAAGGCAAAAATGGCTTCAGTTTGATTTAGTCTCAGTGGGTTGCAGATTATTGCTCTTGGGCCTCTGCCTGTGGTTGGTTTCCCCGCTGGAACTCTGTATGCCTTTTGTACCTCGAAGCCTCTTTGGAAGGTGATACCTGTGAGTTGTGGGATCATCTCCTCCAGCATTGCGGCACAGGAGCCTGCCTTATCTTCAGCCCCTTCCGGCACTCCTAGTATTCTTACATTGCCCCTTCTTGCCCTGTCATCCTTCTCCGCTAGCTGTTTTTGTACAGCGTTTGTGGCAGTTCTCAGCTCTGCTATAGCCTTGGTGTGCCTGCTTGTCTCATCTTCAACCGAGCTTATTCGGCTTTCTGCGGCTTCCATTCTTGTGTTGGTTTTGTGGAGGTCCGCTCTAATGGCCGCCATCTCCAGTTGCATGTTCTCCAGCTTGAGCTTTGTCTCTCTTCCGACCTCATTGCCTTCGTTCACTTTCCGCAGGATGGTCTCCAGTGTGACCGGCTCGCCCCTTGCTTTGGTCGGGGACCCCTGATTGTCAAATTTGGGTTTCTTCTGTTGTTCACTTGTTAGTTTCCCATCGCTGCCCGCCATCGTTCCGATGCCCCTTCTTGACAGGATGCTGACCAACCTCCCTCCCGCTAGTGCCACCTTTGATGTACTCGTTGGTTTTTGAGTGGGTGGTTGGGCAGCTTGTCTGTATCTGCTCGGTTCCCTGATGTGTCTCGTTCTTGTTTTTGCCTTTGGTCCTGCCAGCGTGCAGGCTGCCCTTGTTCCAGGGCTCTTAGCTCTCTTGTTCTTTTGCGTCTCTTTCGGGCTCTTTTGCGCCTCTCTTTGCAGTTCAGACTTCGTTGGGGCGCTGCCCTAGGTGGGCCTGTGGGTTGTTTTTGCGGGGTGGTGGCGTATCGCCCTGTAGATGGGAGTTGTGGCACTCTCTCCGCTCTGTGCACCTCTGTTGTACGTGGTCGCTACCTGGGCTTGGTTGCCTGTTTATGTTAATGTTGTGGCTGTTAGTGGTCGCTTCGGCTGTGATTGTTTTGGGGTGGCGGCACTCGCTCTGCTCATCTGACTTGACTTCTTGTTACTGCTCGTTTCGACTTTCTCCGCCTTTTGTTTCGCCGGATCGGCTGCAGTGTGGCAACCTGATGTCACACGCCCCTGCTCGGAGCCTTTGCTCGGGCGCTGCTTCTTTCTTCTATCCCCCCTTTGCGTCTTGCGTCTGGCGTGCGGTAGGGGGTGCCTGGTATTGCGTCCCTTTTGCTCTGTGCTGCCCCCTTCTGAATGCACGCAGACTGCCCCGCTTGCCTTCCACAGCCGGTCCCTCGCCTCATTACCTGCCGGCCCTGTCAGATACCGGGCGCTGCTGGGCTTCTCTCCATCTTGCCTCCGTTGGACTTCCCCTTGCGCCTTGCGCACTCGGCACGCCCCTCTCTCTCAGGCGGCGATCTCCGCGGCCTTTCCAGCTCCGGTGTCAGATGCGCACCTTCCTTGAGCGCCTTCCTTGAGCGCCTGGTGGTCGCGCGTCTCCGTCTTTGCCCGTTGTCGCTTTCTTCAC
Organism: Lissotriton helveticus; assembly: GCF_964261635.1. Taxonomy (NCBI): domain Eukaryota; kingdom Metazoa; phylum Chordata; class Amphibia; order Caudata; family Salamandridae; genus Lissotriton; species Lissotriton helveticus. The sequence continues at coordinate 812,701,533 of NC_136070.1, forward strand.
CGCTTCGTGTCACCTTCCGCTTCCGGGTCGCCTGCCCTCCGTCTTCCGCTTAGATTCGGGGAAGACTTCCGGCAATGGCGCCTTGTAGCCTCATACTTCCGGTTCTCTTGGGTTTGGTCCCCGGACGCTGAGGGCAGTTCGGCTTCGGCTTCGGGTAGGTTGGGGTCGCTTGCTTCTGCTTATTTCCGCTTGCGCTTCGATCTTCCTCCTTTGTTGTCGCTGCGTCTGGGCTCTTTTGTTCATTCGAGTCGCCTTACGCTGTCTGGCTTTTATGTCTGTCCCAGCAGGCGTAGCAGCCTTGCCTCTGAAGGTTGGGGCCTCTTTCTTATATTTCGCTCCGTCTCTCGCTCTGCCTCTTCGTGGCCGTCCCCTTCTAGGCTCGCACCGCCATCTTGCTTCTTTGCGCTGCTTGTGGGTGCTCGGTGGCTATCGGGCGCTCGTTCCTCCTCCTTCGGCTTCGCTCTTTGTTTCTTGCTTCGCTGTCTGTTGCACCGACCCTTCGCACACCTCGTGCTGTCTTTTTTGTTGTCCTCAGTTTGGTTTGGCTGGCTGTTTACCCCTCAGGGATGCGGAGCTGCCGGACCTAGACGACCGTCTCCATTGCCGTCCAAGCCACGCCCCCTTCTTTGCCTGTTTAATGCTGAAATTGCATACGCTGTTGATTTCTTTTTCCAAGTCTTCGGCACCTTCAGTAACTTTATTTATGACACATATGCTGGCTACACATGGCCTTTTCCTTAGTCCGCGGTCTCTCATTCTTTCTAATTGCCACGATTATATATCATTTACGTTTAGCTTTATAGTGATTTGGTGCTACTGTAGTTGGGAATGTTTTGCTCATTGCTGACCTTACCTTTTTGCTTTATGAGGCTTTTTAGCCAGAATGTCCTTAATCAGTGCCCCTGAAATACGCCCCCTCTCTTACAGTTTCTGTCAGCTTTCTGGAACCACCTCAGATATTCTTGGTAAGCCTTTTCACCTTTACCTCAGATGTGCATGGATTAATGGTCACTACCAGATTCTCAAAAAAGTTACCTTGGAAATCATGTTTCACTTTATATGTTATAAATAGGTTATTACTGCTATCTCTTTCTGGTATTATGACCTTAAAACAATTGTGTATGTGTCTCTCACCACCAACCTGGCCCCTCATGTTGCATACTGCTTTATGATGATTTCTGATGCTGTGCATGAACAATGCTCATAACAAGTATACTGATAGGCGTTTCACCTTTTTAAAGCATACCTGTACTATCATAAAAAATGTTTCTAATGTAATTACATGGGATACTATTGCTACATCTCTCTGGTATTATGATCTTCATTCAATTTGTGTGTGCTCCACCCTATTTCCTCAATTATTGCATAACCTTGTTTTTTGATGATCTTTATACATGTTGCTGAATATACTGTGCGCTATCCTGTATTGATAACTTCCTACCCCCTTATTCTTGTTTTTCTGTTTTCCCCACATTTTCCCTACATTTATCTTCCCCTACGCCTGTCCCTTCCTCTTCTCCTTCTGTCCCTGTTGTCTTTACCCATTTCTTTTCCCTTCTTGAATTTGTACACTCACCAATTTGGGTTCCACTATATAATACTTTTTGCACTTTTGATGTATGTTTCTTGTACACTAATGGATAACACTCAGCCTTGACAAAGCCCTTGGCCAATCGTCCACCGGGGATACACGTGTCAGCTGTTTTTTTTGTTTCTTTTCTCATATACCCAGGGCCTGTAGATTAAATGCTGTTATGGACCTGCAGCTCTTACTGTGCCACTCACTCAAGTGGCCCGTTAAAAATGTTGTAGGTTTGCCAGTACAGGCTGTGTGTGATAGTTCAAACCATCACATCGACCTGGCAACATAAACCTTTTGCCAGGCCTAAACCTTCCTTTTTAATAAATATAAGTCTACCCTAGGGTAGGCCCTAAGCAGCCCATAGGGCAGGGTGCAGTGTTTTTAAAAAGTTGGATATGCACTTTTAAACTTTACCTTTGACCTGGACTACAAGTACAGTGCTGATACTCTGTTATTATTGCTACTGCTCTGTTTTAATCTCAGTTTTTAAACTGTTTTAAGCTAAATTATATTTTACTTACTTTTGCTTTCTCATTTCCTGGTCTATCGTGGCTGGTGCCTTTTGCGTGGAGGAAGTATATCTTCATTTTATTGTTCTTCCCTGGCTGCCCAGCCCCTCCCTCACATCACGCACGGCCGGCTATATTTTGCCGATGCTGATGCTGACACGCAGCCTTTGGCCTGGGCTGCAGGTACAGTGCTGATACTCTGTTATTCTTGCTACCGCTCTGTTTTAATCCCTGTTTTTAAACTGTTTTAAGGCACATTTTATTTTACTTACTTTTGCTTTCTCACTTCCTGGTCCACTGCAACTGGGGCCATTTGCGTTGAGGAAATACATCTTCACTTTCTTTTCCTTCTCTGGCTGCCCAGCCCCTCACCTCATGCACGGCTGGCTATATTTTACTTATGCCAGCACTGACGCGCAGTGGGCATGCCAACAGTGTGCCAAAGGTGCACCATAGCGATACAAAAGGGGATGATGGACGGAGCGTTTGAGCAAATCAAACACTCACCACCAGTCAAGTGATCTGGGTTTAATCCATCACCATTCTTTAGCCCACTCAGCCACCCCATTTCAGACATGGCTATATGCAAATCAGTCTAACCCTGTGCCTCATGGGAACAGTCCAGCCCGAACTGCCAAGCCATGTCTTCAATGGACCGGAAACAAGCATCCTGGGACCGGTTTCGGATTCAAAATCCTCATCAGCCAGGCTATCTTGAATCCAGTGGCCAAGTGAGCAAGGTACTCACGTCTGAGCATACCCTGCCACACTTAGGGCGAACAAAGCGATACAAAAGGGGATGATGGACGGAGCGTTTGAGCAAATCAAACACTCACCCCCAGTCAACTGATCTGGGTTTAATCCATCACCATTCTTTAGCCCACTCAGCCACCCCATTTCAGACATGGCTAGGGCGAACAAAGCGATACAAAAGGGGATGATGGAAGGTGCACCATAGTCAACCCCATCTGCGCCCGTTCATGCCAGGACGTCGCCAGGAGCAAGAACCCCTGCTCCTTTTATTTCAGAGCATCCCTACTCTCATACTGTCAGATATTCTTCTGAACAGCTGAAGTCCCTCGACCACTCTACTTGTGCTTCTATCCTTCCACTCCTAACTTGCACCGTAGCTTGTCTTAATGGTAGATTCAAAGTCTCCCTTTTGGCAAAGGTAGTTCACCCACTAATACCAATCCCTGCAAGGACTTTTGTCTGTCAGCAGTGTCTTCGGGCCCACCTATATTTTTGCCCCATGATGCCCCTACCCCTGGCAAAAGCCTAAACTGCTTTTTTATTAATATGAGATCCCTGTTGAAACATGCCGTGGAACTTTCAGACCTTCTTTCTTCTTCCTCCTATGAGATAGGATTCCTCTCTGAAACCTGGCTAAGTCTCACTTCCACCCCTTCCATCCCCTCTGCTCTTCCAGCCAATTTTGAAATGCTTAGACCTGACAGGTTCGGTAAGATTGGTGGGGGTATCGTCATTATTTTTGATAAAGATATCAAGGCAACAATAATTGATTCCATCTCAGAAGACCGGTTGGAATCCTGTGTCTTCAAATTTTACCTCGCCCCTAACCTCTCTTGGAAAGGTGCTTTGGTCTATAGCCCACCCGGCCCAAAAATACATTTTTGCCATTGTCTCTTAGAATTCATAGTCCCTCATGCTCTTTCTACCCAGCAGTTTCTTCTACTGGGAGATTTAAATTTCTATGGCGATGACACTATAAACCCGGACACTAACCAAAAATTCTCTGACCTCGAAACATTGGGACTACAACAACAAGTTACTGGTTCCACGAACTCTGCGGGCTGCACCCTTGACTTAATTTTTTCAATGACACTTCTAGCTAGCATTGACCCTCCTAAACCTGTACTCTGGTCGGATCATTCTCTCATCTGTTTCCATCTCCCGCCCTCAAGACTGAAAGCCAACTCCCTACGCGCCATAACAAATTAGCAAGACAGTGGCAAAAGGTTACCCCACTGGCATGGGCCAAGGAACAAGTGCCACCCCTGCCCTCCAACAAAGCTGATGTAGACCTAGCACTCACTAACTTTAACTTGTCACTGAACTAGCTTTTTTAAAAATCTGCCCTTACAGCAGTGGCAAAAAGTGCTCTCATAGACACCATGCCCCTTGGTATATGTCCAACCTAAAGCCTGAGAAAGCTTCTTGCTAAAGATTGGAAAGGACAAATCTGCCCACCGACAAAAATACCTATAGAATGGCCCTAACTGTTTACCATTGTGATATCAAGTCAGCCCGTTAAATCCCTATTGCAAAAACAATTGATGAAGCAGGGAACTCCTCAAAAACTCTTTTTAGAATTCTTAATTCCTTCATAAATCCAGTGGCCTGCGCCTCAAATCCAATGCCGCCTCAATCTCTTTGCGACACCTTGGCTGATCATTTTGATGGCAAAATGAAGAAGATTAACCTAAACGTCCCTTCTATCATTCCTGAGCCACATGAGAGGCCTGCAGCCCCTTCTCTCACTGACTCTACCATCACTTTATGCAATTTCAAAGTAATCTTCCTAGAAATGACTTTCAAACTTCTGAGCTCTGAGAAATCCGACTCTCCTTCAGATGTTTGCCCTCCCACCGTTATTTCGAATCTTGCTTCTGAACTGGCCCAGCAAATTTGTTTCTTAATCAATTTATAAATAACTTATGGAAAAGTACCCTTAGACTGGAAGGCTGCCTTGAGTAGGACCATTAAAAAAAAATTTTACCCACTGATTTCGCTAACTACCGCCCTATTTCCCTGCTCCCTTTGTTAGCTAAGTTATTGGAAAAACATATCAATCTTCAACTGACAACCTACCTTGAGACTAACAAGCTATTAGACAGCTCTAAGTCCGGCTTTAGACCTCTCCACAGTATGGAGACAGCCTTGCTTGCGGTGACAGACTATATTAAATGTTCTCTTGACATCAATGTCCCTACCATATTGGTTTTATTAGACTTGTCAGCGGCATTTGATACAAAGTATCATCCCCGACTTCTTGATAGACTCTGGGAGTTAGGGATCCAAGGAATGGGCCTTAAATGGTTAGCGGATTATCTGTCCTCGAGATCCCAAACGGTCATCCTTGGCCCCTACAAGTCTAGAACTATGTCACTTGGCTATGGAGTATCCCAGGGCTCCTGTCTGAGCCCAACACTCTTTAATAGTTACATTGCCCCCCTTGCCAAGATTCTCAGAGGTTTTGGGTTGGAGATTATTTCATACGCTGATGGTACACAGCTACTTTTCTCTTTTGGCCCCAACCTGTCCAAATCTAAAACCTTATTCACATCCTGGATGAAGGCCATAGCCACCTGGATGTTCGAAAACTGACTGCAGATCAACCATATGAAAACAGAAATGATGCTATTTGGACAAGCCCAACCTCTTTGGGCTCCTGATTGGTGGCCAGCTGAGCTGGACTCCGGCCCTTTACCCAAATTGGTAGTAAAAAAACTTGGAGTCTGCTTAGAACAATCCCTTTTTTATGAAAGAACACACATCAGCCATCACCGGATCTTGTTTCCATATGCTACATCTGCTGAGAAAAATCTTCCCTTTCTTGCCACTTTATGCCAGGAAAACCTTTGTTGAAGTCTTGGTAATCAGTCGCCTTGATTACGGCAACTCACACCTGGCCTCCATCAATGAGAATTTACTCTCAAAACTTCAGGTTGTATAAAACACTGCTGCGCGCCTGGTTTGCAACCTCCCCAGCACTCAGCCACAGCCGCACATTTGCAGTCTCTACACTGGCTTCTGGTGAGAAAGAGAACTATTTTTTAAATTATGCTGTCTACTCCACAGTGCTTTCCAGGTCCAATGGCCTTCTTTCCTAGCATCTAAGCTTCTGCCCTACACTCCATTGAGACTTCTTAGATCTTGCGATAAAGCCCTGCTCAAAGTCTCCAGGTTTAGGAAGGCCAGGGCAGGCTGCAGATCTTTTTCTTTCCATGCCCCCCATCCCTGAAATAATCTGCCCATGCAACTTTGTTTCTGTGAAAATCACTTCCTTTTTAGGAAGGCACTTAGGAACCACCTATTTTAGGTTTAACTTCAGCCTGTCCTTACTGTCCTGGTTTTTGTGGCGAGATATCCCTTGGGGGCTGATTCGAGCACATAATAAATTAAAATAACATACCATACCATAACATGTCCTGTAGTGAACAAATCTTAAATTCACTTTTCAGTACTGCAAGGTCTGTCTCTTCCATAGGATAACATTAAGCTAACTTATTGCATTTAATAAGTGATAACTTTCAATTGCGAGCAGGTAGGAATCTTGAGTTTGGTGTCTAAAGAATTGTAATTTTAAACAATCTTAGATGGTAAACTAGTATTTTAAGTTACTGTTGTAAAAATACCACTTTTAGAAAGTTGGCATTTTTTGTCTAAATCAATTTGTGCCTGTATTCTGGGGCACATGCGTAGTTGTAGCTGGCAATTGGTCTTTGTGTATTGCTCCCAGAGAGTCATACAAAGAGGACTAGGTATTGGCAGGATGGTTCATCACTGTTTCAGTAAGGGTGAGGATCTGTAACCTACAACAATTGCACACCACAAAAGCTCTGCTTCAGCACACTTGAAAAAAGATTGACACCAGTCTTTTATGCTCCCATACAAGCTGGAGCCAGCATAGGGGAGAATACAATAAAAAAAACACCTTTGGTATTAGAAAACTCTTGAAACTTCTCCTAGCTCAAAGCTGTAAAATAGTGGGCTCTTGGACCCAACACCTATGGGGTCCTTCCCTTAGGAGACCCTCAGACTCAACTCTTTACTTAATATATATGGAAGACTCAGTAAAAGGACTGCTCGGTCAATCTGCTTGGTCTCCTGATCATAACAACAGGGTCAGAACAAGCTCCAACCACTTTGAACCCCACATCTAGACACTGGGCACTATCATTCCTACCCCTCAGGTTTTCCCACCCCTGTCTTAGACCATTGGAAGTGGACCGGAACATGGACCTGTTCTGCTAGTCCAGCTGTGGTCCTAGCATAACGTAGCAAAACGTATTAACTCCTTCTCTGCTACAAAACTCGTACTGCACAACGCATCTCTGAAGCATGATCTCGCAGCTCCTCTGAACCTCTGCTGCGTGCCACCTCTTGAAGTAGAAAAAAACAAACTAGGGGACCCTACTCACATGGTACTAGGATAGTCAAATTATTATCAGAGACAATGGTTCCTGGTAAGAATGTGCACAATCGCAATGGGAAGGGTTAAGGTAATGCCAAAAGGAGAAAGGACCAAATACACCTCTGTTTCACTTAAAGTTATTTTTTATGTTTCTCAAATAAATACAGAATAGATACAAATAATTGTGCGGGGTGTCTCCAGTGAAACTGGAACCTAAAACATGGGTGACATATTAGTGACAATTTGTGATCGGTTTCCAAAACATTGTTTAGTCAACCTTTTTGAAATATATACAAAATATACCACAACTACATACAATGATATGCGCTGGTTTAATGGTTCGCTTTAGTTTCTTTATCGACGACATTTCCATCCTTTGTGCAATATAGGGTCTCTCCAGGACCTAAGAGGGTAGGGACATCTGATTTGACAAATGTGTAGCCGCGTGAGAAGTGTGTGCCATAGGTGAGTGATAAGGAAAGGATACTCACAAGGGACCCAGCCGGGTGCCCAAGTGAGGGGAGGGGAGGGCTGGCAATCTGAATGTAGCACAGGACTGTCAGTCAAGGAATATGGAGGTGTTATGTTGGTGCACAACAATGTGTGCGAGCTAGTGAAAACTCAGCAAAATAATATAACTGGTATGACATGCAGGTGGTGCAGACGTACCGGTCTATGTATGTAAATAGGTACCGGCAGCTTGAGTTAGGCAGGCAAGTAGGTGGTGATTTCCTAATAGTGATTTATAGTGATTTATAGTGTAATAGTGTTCTGCTGTAGCGCATTGGATCGGCACGCGCTAAGGAACTCCCTTCATTCACAAGATTTCATCATTTTTGGTTTACCCAACAGACACAAGTTGCCTCTTGGTTGCGCGCTGGCACCATTCGCACCACGGAATCTAAATCACTATTAGGAAATCACCACCTACTTACCTGCCTGACTCAAGCTGCCGGTACCTATTTACATACATAGACCGATGCGTCCGCACCACCTGCGTGTTATACCAGTTATAATATTTTTCTGAGTTCCTACGTGCTCCATATTCCTTCACTGACAGAGCTGTGCTACATTTAGATTGCCAGCCCTCCCCTACCCTCACTTGGGTACCCGGCTGGATCCCTTGTGTGTCCTTTCCTTATCACTCACCTGTGGCACACACTTCTCACATGGCTGTGCATTTGTCAAACCAGATGTCCCTCACTCTTAGGTCCTGAAGAAACCCTATATTGCACAAAGGGTCAAAACGTCGTCGACAAAGAAACTAAAGCGAACCATTAAACCAGCGCATATCATTGTATATACTCACGGTCTATTCTGTATATATTTCAAAAGGGTCGACTTAACAAGGTTATGGAAACCAATCACAATTTTCACAAATATGTCGACCATGTTTTAGGTTCCAGTTTCACTGGGGACACCCCGCACGATTTTTTTGTATCTATTCCTGTATTTATTTGAGAAACATAACAAAATAACTTTGATTAAGTGAAACAGAGGTGTATTTGGTCCTTTCTCCTTTTGGCATTACCGTAACACTTCCCATTGCTATTGTGCATATTCTTACCAGTAAAGATTTTTGTACCTCTTGACGTAGGACCTCGAATGACAGCTCCACAGCTTCTCTGAACCTTAGCTGTGCAACACATCCTCAACACGGGACCTCGCAACATTCCGCAAGCAGGATTTAATGTACTTTGTTCAGCTGACCTGACTTAGCCCCTCTATCTGCCCCCTGCTCTATCCCAGTCAGCCTGAACTTATGACTTTGACCCAGACCAACACGACCAGATAACAACAGCAGCCACTTTGAGCTTTCAAGCGCCATTTTTTCCTTAAATCATTAAAATGAATATCCCTGTTCCTACTGATTTGGTTTTGTGGTTTTTGTGTCAAATAATTTATAATATTTTACTCTATTTTTCTAAATTGGTGTGGGATTTTTCTTGTGTTTTGTTTCATTTTATTACTGATTGTGTGCTGCATAATTCATTTACAAATGTATCTCTAATTTAACCAAGCTTGCTTTTGTGCCAAGCCACCAGAGGGTTAAGCACTGGTTAATTTTGTGTTTGCTTGTGTTTCAACCTGACAAGTATTGTGGCAGCTACTTGAGTGGGGTGTCATCCCTCTTCAACCAGTAACCCTATTTCTTACAATATTGCAATACATTCTAAGGTAGGATATTCAATTCAATCCCTTATTTGTGAAACACTTACAAATATTTATTTGAGAAGCTAATTTTCGGTGCAGAGCCCCAGACTGCCCATCATTAAATGCAAAATTAAATGATCGACTATTTGAAACTGTTTAAAGCCCTTAGTTGGATATGGCTCAAATCATTGATGCCTATAACTATCAGAGCACAACCTCAGCAAAAATAGCGTAGACTTATATTTAATCAAATTGATAAAGGCAGGAATGAATGAAAAATGTTTTCCTGTAACATAAATGACTTTGTGATGTATTCCAGCGCTTTTAAGAAATCAATTGCCAAACATAATGAAACTGTTAGAGAGTACCATGATTAGTGAACAGTCAGGTTATCAAAACCTTATTAAATATTAATTAATTTGCCTGTGAATGAAAGGAAAGTGGCGAACGTATCCAGATCTTGTGGGTTAGATATGAAACATTTTCCATCAAGCCTGCATTTGCGGAACTTAGGGATTTTCAGCTAATAGACTAAAGCAGATCACAGTGATCCAAAGAACTCTAATTCAACAATTCATCACAAAGATTGTATGAAGATATGGTCATGGATTGTCTAGTGACACATACATACAATTAAGTCCATTGCCAACAAGAAACCAGTGGTGAGAAGGAAAATTAATCAGAACAGAAACTCTCCGAGGTAACCCGAGCAGCAGCCTTGCAGGTGTTTTTTGAGTAATTTGCAGTCTGTGTAAGGAATAATTTGATATACCAGAGTAGACTGAATTACCATAAACTAGTAATGATGTTACTAGAGAAAGAGCCCCTGGCTTATTACACTATTGTGGAAGAATGATAACAAGTTCTCCAATGGGAAAAGGAACTTAAAGTTCATAGTTGTAAGTTTTCTAAATTGATGCTAAATGGACAGCAGAGTGGCAAACCACCACAACCAACATAGTCAAAAGTCCAATTGACCAGGCACACCAGGTGTTAAAGAATTGAGAGGGTTTACTTCCAAATACCGAGATAGCTATCTTATTGCAATTTAACTTGAGGTGAATTATTATGTCACATCTCCTGGTGGGGTGTGCCTCGTCACAGTGTTAAATAAACACACAATGACAAGGATATATCTTAAGTGGTTTCATATGGCATTTCCACAAAATCGATCCGAAGATGGTTGAAGGGACCAGAAGATCTTTCGATGTGGCTCATGGTCACTTTCAAAGTTTGGGCCTACATTTAGCTTCTGACAAGTAGCACATCGCTGACACAAACACTCTGCCATTGATCAAAAATAGGGATTGTGCCAATGCTCTTTGAAAGTGGACACCAGCCTGTCTCCTCTTTCCTCACACGTGTTGCCCCATGTATGTGTCGTACCATAGCAGGTAACATTGAATCAGGGAAGACTGGCTTCCCATCACTGGACACCCAAATATATTTGCCATTCTTTACAGATCCTATCTTTTCCTACGTATCCCTCTCAACTTCTTGGGCAGTATGTTTCAATTCCCTCAGTTCACTGTTTGACACAGTTTCTCCATCTGCATTGCATGGCTTGTCCATCTAAAGGGCCGTGGACTCAACAGCACAATACAGAGCGATTTCAACTGCATAGTGGTCCCCTCTGGTGAAAAAGTAATTGCCACTCTTGTGTGCAGCACATTTCACCACTGAGATTTGTTTTGGCGATTGCAGAGCTTTCCATAAATTGGAAACATAGAGTCTGTTTTTGACGGGGGACCAAGCAGAGGTCAAGAACCTCTCTGTGACCACAACTGCAACAAATCATGCACAACCATGAACTCATAATGGCTGTCAGCATAAATAGAATCTTAAGAGCTTTCCGATGCACAGCAGACTCTGATAAGGAAGATTAATTTGGTCACGCTAGAGCAGTCATGGTCGGAGTCACCCTCATCATCTCCCTCCGGAGTCAGCAGTAGACAAGCAGGGTTTAGTGTGTTACATCTTCTGATAGAGGCATTCTTGGCAGCCAGAATGATTCTCTCATAGCAGGTTAAGCAACTGTTTGTCAAATGCTGCATGGTTGTGCAAATCATGAGAATTTCAATAGAATGAGAGACCATCATAATCAGCGGGTAGCCCATCATTATCCCCTCTGTTTGCTAAATGCTAAGGCTCAATGCTGAAACCACTTTGAGGGAACCAGGCAAAGCTGCTGCTACAGGATCAAGACTCAATGAGAAACATCTTCCCATTGGTCTGAGCCAACACAGATAAGGCAGACCAATCTCTCTCATGGCAAAAGAGAGCAAATTCTTTAGTTCAGTATAGTATTTCAAGACTGGGTGAACTGCAAAGTACATTTTTGAGCTTCTGGAAGGATTCCATGCTTTTGTCATCCTTTGGTACCGGGTCAGTGACATCAGTGTGCATCAGCCTTATTAAAGGCCTTTACACAAAGTAAATGTGTGGGAGCCTTTGTAAGCATTAGCCAAACCATGCCCAAGAACATTCCTACTTCTCTCTGTATAGTAAGAAACTTCATCTTAAGGAAATTTTTGATGCATTCATGGGACACTCACCTGACACTGTTTGATGTCTGGTTTCCCAGAGACATGACTTCCTTTTGACAGTACTGTCATTTTTCGGTGGAAACTTTATGGTCATTTTCAGCCAAGTAGTTGAGCAGAGTAATTGTGTTTTGTCTACAAGCTTCCTTTGTTCTTGATGCAATCAACAGGTCATTGATGTACTGGATTAGGTTCGAGCTACAGGGTAACTGCAGGGATTCTAGAGTTTTTTTAAAGCATCTGATTGAAATAGGTTGGACTTCAAGTGTACCCTTGAGGAGCACGACATAGCACTAGTGTCTTTTCTTGGAACGAAAACACAAAGCGAATATGTCTCTCGCCATAAAGGGGAGCCTAGAACAATGTTTGAAAGAGGTCAATGTCCATGAACCATTCAGCTTCTGGGGGAATTTGAACCAAAGTCACGTCAGGGTTTGGTATCACAGAATAGCATGGAACTACAATTTGCTTAATATTTTGGAAATCTTGTACAATCACCACTTTATGTTGTATTTTTGCAAGGTTATGATTAGAGAGTTACATGGACTCCCTGTAAGGACGGATTTGAGGAAAAAAATTGCATTGCTCTGAAGGTTTGTTTATAAAGGCTTAGCACCCTTAATCAATCCAATCTCCCTCCTCATGAAATCCCAAATCACAAACTTCTTCTCTGACTGTCTCCTTCAAATCTATAGGTAAGTCCTCTTTAGTAATAACTGGATAAAGTCTGACAACAGGTTCCCTGGTATGTAGCTTGAACTCTGCATCTGCTGCTTGAGTCTCAATCTCGACTCCATCCTGCATACAGTAAATTTCACAGTTGAGTTTACAAACTTAAGCAAGTGGCTCCTGTGTCTATAAGAAAAGATACAGAATGTCCGTTAACCTCTCCAACAAACACATATGATTCATTCTGTTCCACTTCCAGAACTGCAGTAAGTACGCACTCCTCCCCCCACTAAGGCACCATTTTTGGTCTTGATCAAAGCTTGCAGAACTCTCAAACATAATAGGAATCGGGGAATTCTGAGACACCACTGGGTTTTAGGGAACACTATTACTTGGTTGGAACTCCTCCCTGCATTTGGATAGGTCCAGGGGAAGTTTGCAACATGCCTCATTTCAGTATCTTTGGGGATGACATTGGAAGTCTGAGTATCAGAGGAAGTTCTCCTTCTACAGCAAAATTTGCAGCTTTGTCATTGATCATAGCCCGATCAGGATTGCAAATTAAAACTTACTTTCATTGCCCAATCTTGTTGCAAATGTCCTAAGGGGTAACCTTTTTTAGGGTGCTTATGCTAGTTTGGGGTGCTATATCAACCTCTTCCTATCCCTGTGGTATTTCCTCAATATGTCATGGAAATTTCTTGCATGTTCATACTGATTTTGTGGTCAATTTCTTGGCCTTGAAGGACTTTTTAAGTCCCTTCTTCATTCCCCCATTCTGTGCTAATTGGGTCTGAGCTATCATGTTCTTCTCTTTTAGCTCTTTTCGCTTAGCTTCTAGCATGCCGCTGCAGTACTTTGCCTACGCAGGATCTCATAGAGGGGCTGGCTTTGCCAGCAAAGAACTCCTTGGATGGGGTGGCTAAAGAGCAGGCAGCAAAATGGCTGCTGTGTAGGGAGACTCTACCGGTAGGGGGCAATAATTCCCTGTTTTTCCTGTACATAACGGGGAATCCAATCCTCTTTTGCTCCCGCTGCTGCCTCTGATGACTTCCCAGTGTTGTGTGACCTTCTGTGCAAGAACCAGAGCCGTCTCTTCGTAGAAATCCTGGGCCACAACACGTGGGCCAGGTTCAGCATAGTTTAAGGCACCATAGAGCCTAGAGAGCGACAGGCCTGCCCATACATCTGGGGCCTGTGAGCAGTGCTGCGCAGCCGACTGCTGGCACTGGAGCCGGGGAGGCACATTACAGGGGGAGTGCACCAGATGTCAGCTGCCGCCTCAAAAGATAGTGGCTGTGTACATCTGAAGTCTGGGGCCCAGGATTCCCACGTGAGGAGTGATCGCGGGAGGGGACTGATTGCAGGGCTCATCCCAATCACCACGTTCGTTGCCATGAGAGGCTGTGATTAGAGCGCCCTGAGGGTCTCTCAATACAGCTGCATGACCCCACATGGGACTACTGCTCTCTTGCCTTGAGGATCTCGCCCTAGTGGTGCTCATCAGCTCCACACAGTGGGCTCTGCAGCTGAGTCCTTGATGACTTTCGGTGTGCTCGTACCTGCCAGTGGATGCTTCCTGGGGAGTGGCAGGATCATGTCTGTGGCGGCTGGTGGCACCCAGATTTGGAACTTATGACGTATGCCCCCCTACAGCTAGTACACCATGCAGCTCCCTAGCCTTCAATTTGGGCACAAGTAACAGCAAGTGATGTCCATTGAATTCTTCACTTCAGTGTGCTGTGGACCTGGAGTTGGAAATCTTCGAGCAGTACACACAGGAGTAGGATCAGCTCGTGCCACCTGGAGATTCATTCTTGGGCAGTGATGAGACCCTGGCCATTGCGGGCACTGCCATCCCTGATTTGGCAAATTTACCACACATCTGTCATTACTGGTAATGAATGCCACTCACTGAACTTCACTACGGACCATAGTGATAACAAACAAGCCAAACTGTAATTTCAAAATTGGCGCCTTCTGCGCTTTACGGGGGACCATGCGCAAGACACACCAAGAATGGGGGTCACCGCTGCCAAGGACATTGAATCCATGTTCATGGACCTTAAACACAGCCTGAATTCAATTGGTCCAAAATTAACCACCTCACCAATAGATTTGACTGCCTCAAGGAAAAGGTAGGTAAGCATGAGGAGTGCATAGGCCAGCTCGAGCGCGTGTCGAATGTTGGAAATGTACACACATCCTATGGAGAACAGCTTCTTTGCATGGAAAAGGTGCTGGTAGTCATAAAAAACTAAAATTAAGATCTCAAGGTGCTCTTCCAATGGGAACAACCTACACATCATTGGTGTCCCTGAATCTAAAGCCATAGACAGGCTGGAAACCTATATCAAGACCATACTATGGGAGCTGTTTGGAAATTACATCTCTCCTGTATTCATTTCAGAGCATATGCACCAAGCCCTGAGTCAACTCCCACCTTCTGTGGCCCCTGTGAGGCCAATAGTGACCCAACATTTGAACTACAAAGAGGGGGACATCCTCCTGACACTTGAACACCAGCTTATCCTTTATCAAGGGAACACCATCTCCCTGAACCCAGATTTCCCCTTGGTGATACAGGCTCTGAGGCAGGAATTTCTACCTGTCAAATGAACCCTGCAGAAATCTGATGCCACCTACTCGGTGCTGTACCCAGCCAAGATTTGCATCAATCATAATTGGAAGTCCTATTACTTCACGGATCCCAGGGTTGCAACAGGTTTGCTACTGGTTTGGCTCCGCCTGCTGCAAAACACATGCCCTTTTCTGTATGTTTGAGCAAATGCTGCCTAAGGGTCAATGACTAACTACTACCTATAAACTTCACTGGTAATTACACGGAGTGGTCACGGGACTCTTGAATGGTTCTTCTGGCCCGTTGCGGGCTACGAGTAGTGGTGCCGGCTGGCAGAGACCTGAGTGCCTTTTGGGGCATGATGAGCCCCCATGTGATTCCTCATAATGTGTCAAACAGTGCCCAAGTCCTTCTATGATATCCCCTCTCTCTCCTTCCCCAGCCACCCGGACGTTTGAGGGCTGGGAAGTATACCTGAATGATTATCTTTAGATTTTAGATTTGTTGGTGTGTTCTGTTGAATGGGGGGAGGGAGGGGACAAAAATCATTGGGAGAGTTGAAGTGAGAGCAGGGTGGGTGTGGAGTGGTTTGTTTATTGTTTGTCTCCCAAAAGCTTTTCTTCCTTCTACTAGTCACACAGTCATCAATTGCTATTGGCACATCTGTTTCGTGAGTGAAACACATGGGCCACAGAGTATATAATCCCTCAATAGTAAAGGAGCACAATTTAGTGTTTGACCTGTAAAGTATGAGGGCTCAATGATCAAACCAAAACACGGCTTGTGCTTGCGTATCTGAAATTACATCAAATGGATATATGCCTGGTACAGGAACCACACCTGACTGGTGCAGGCTGCTCCTGAGTGTGTGCTGGATGGGTCACTGAGACTCATGTCTCCACCTACTCTAATTATACATGAGGTGTAGCTGTACTCCCTCAAAAAGGGTTTCCTTGGTATGTGCTGTGTGATACACAGGGCAGGTTTGTCCTTCTAGCGGGGCTACTGCAGGGGCAGTCTCCTATATTAAACTCGACCCTGACTTTTCTGCTGCAGTCTGGCATCTGATGGCCACTATGGGCCCGGGCACAGTAATTTGGGGTGGTGACTTCAATGTGATTGTTGCTGAATGCCCAAATAGGTCCAGTGATACTCTTCATCCCCACCTGAGAGCCTACTGGTAGGTCACCATTGATGTAGCCACCTGGACGGCTGACTTCAAACTCCTGCCCAGATTGCTATCAGATCATGCTCTTGTACTGTTGGAGATTTCCGCCCTCCCCAGAACTTGGCACAAGGGCCTTTTCCTGGAGGCATGCTACCAATTCACTCTGAGACCAGGACTTCTGGGTCAAGATGGTCAATGGAACAGCCATCATTGACTACTTTGAACCAAATGAAGACTAAGTTGATTGTGCTTCCACACTATTGTAGTAATTTAAGGTGGTTATCTGTGGGGCTTGCATCACTAAACTGGCTGGATTTCTCTGTGCATTGCAAAGGGACCTTACACAACTGGAGACATATATCAGCATGCTAGAACTCCAATTTCTTGCAACCAAAAACTTGAAGACGCCAGCAGGGTTTCTCAGTGCTAAGGGGAGGAGGCCAGGGCAGGTAAGACACTTACCAGTCTACTTCCTAAACCTTGGGCCAGTGACCACATCATAGAGTATGTGGATGACCAGCAGATGACTCATACATGCCCGACAATGTCTGTTGCATCATGGCCACATTCTATACTGACCTGTGCACGTCCTTACTGTCATATGATCCTGCTGCCCTGGCCTTCTTCTTTGATACCATACAGTTACTTTGGCTTAATGATGCGCCCCACCAGTTCCTATATGTGCCTTTCATGATTGAGGAACCGTGCAGGTCATCCAAAGCATACCTGGAGACAAGGCACCAGGACTGGATGTCTTAACTGTAGCCTTTTATAAAGAATATGCTCAAATCCGCACTCCCGACCTTGCGGCAATGTAGGAGAGTCTCTAGGCTGCAGTACATTACCACCTTCCCACAGGGAGGGGCTAATTGTCACTGTCTGTCTTGAACCCACGTCACTGCAACTCCTATTGGCCACAGTCCATGATTGATATGGATAATAACATTTTGGCCAAATTGATAGTCTTCCGCCTCCTTCCCTTGCTGTCGAGTATCGTCTGCTCAGATCAATTCAGCTTTGTCCAAGGGCTCTCAACAGTGCACAACTTACAAACTTTAATTGCACTTCTCCAATCAGTTGACCCACAACTTAGTAGCAATTTTCTGCGCCTATGGCCTGTCTGCCCATAAACGTTGCAACCACTCCTCCTTTTGCAGTATTAAGGTGAACCCTAGAGGGAAACTCCCTATCGCCCATACTATTTGCCATTGTGCCATGGCTGCCAGATTAAGGCAAAACCATTCTCATCTAGGGTTTGCCTTTACCCCTAGAAGAATTCTGGTATTAATATATGCAGTCGAAGTTTCCTTGTACAACCGTAACCTGAAATCTAATACCACTCCTGTCATCCAGGGAGTTATTCACTTTAGTGGACATGCCAGAATAACCATCAACTGGTCAAAATCCATATCCAAATGGAGTGACCAAGGGCATCAGTCCGATATCCAGGGTTCTGGCTTAGTGGGGATACAGAAGAACTCTGGGGGCCATCTTTGACAACATTGATTCTTTAATAACTCCACTTATGCCTACTGAGGGCCAAGGCCCTGACGGATGAGATAGCTCTGGGTCTTAGTCATGAACCGCATCTCTAGTGCCCTGCACCATGATATCAAAGAACGATGGAACTTGTTCATAAGAGGCCTGAGCGGCTGGAGCACCACTTTTAATGACGCTCCGGTGGTGCGGGCCTCTCAACCATATGTGTAATGCCACTAAAATGGAGGTCATTATTTTTGGCAATAATCCTTCCTTCTCGATGCCGGAGTAGTGGCCGCCAGAGCTGGAACTCCTTCCCAAACCAACTAACAAAGTAAAAAATCTTGGTTTTCTGTTAGACAAAGAGACAAAGCTAAAAGACCAAGTGAATAAAATCCCATCTGCCTCATTCTGCTCCTTGAGGTTTGTAAAAAAGATTAAAACATTCCTGCCACCTGAGCTTCTGAAAACAGTAGTCATCGCACTTGTACTTTGTAGGATCAACTACTGTAATAGCCTTTATCTCAATCTTACCACAGGTCCCCTGAAAAGGGTTCAGACGCTGCAGAATGCAGCTGAATGCTTTCCTTTTAAAATCACTAAATATGAATCAGCCAGGGGAGTCATCCGGAAACTCCACTGGCTACCAGTCAGACAACGTGGCAGGATTAAGGCTCTTTGCCTTCTGCAGCACACATAGAACGAGGAAAGCAGCTTCATTGATTGTTTATGTGCAGGAACCAATTTGTGCACAGGCAGAAAAACAGGAATGCCCAGTATCTCGAAAATACAATGCATTCCTACCCTTTCAAATTGGCGATGGGCAACGCAGCAAGCAGAATTGCTGTACTGCCCTCTGCCAAATTTTTGTAAATAAGGCCCTATATATTATGGAGATTTGCATAGGGAAACAAGATTTTACCAGTATGCTAAGTCCTAGTGTATGTGATTACATCTGCTCTCACAAAGTGCCATATGTAGGTAAATTCAATTTTGCGAGTCCTTAATATCGATTTTTACCGAATCGCTATTAAGGACTCGCAAAATTTAATGTAGGTAGGAATCGCAAAAATATTTGCGATTCCTTAATATTCCTTGATTGCGAAGCGCAAATTGAGATTCGCAATCAAGGAATATCATCCCATTAATTTCTATGGCCCGCAATTTGCGAGTAACCAAGAGGCACTCACAAATTGCAGGCGCAATTTCAAGGGTGCAAGGGTTCCAAAAGGACACCCTGTTGCACCCCTGAAATGTGCATGTGTGCACATGTGGCGCACATACATGCCCTAAGGGCATGTATGTGTATGTTTTATGACTCTCATTTGGTTTTGACCAAAAGTGAAGGTGCGTTTGGTCCTGCTAACCTAGGAGGCTCCTAAGCTAGCAATTCCTCTGCTTTCTTACACTCTGCCCAAAGTTCCTTTGGTACTGTCCCTTACAACAGCACATCCAAATCCTCCTTCAGGACCTTTGAAATGCTCAGAATATGGTCCATCTGTGTATACCACTTTTCCGGATTTTCTCTTAGCTTCAAAATAGATTTAGTGGAGAGAAAGAGATTTGTCCAGGACTAAGGGACATACATGTATACTCCTCCCTGTATTTTCTTTTGAAGATATTTCCTTAATGCCTCTCCTGCAGCCTCTCCCTCATCCTTCTTGGTAACCTCCTTTCATTTTGTCTTAACCCCTTCCTTCTTGGACCACAGCTGCCTACATTTCTCAGTCTCGCTCCAATCCCTAATGTTCAAAATCAACTCTCTTATGTGGGTTCTCAACCCCCTTGACTTTAGCAGTTTCAAATGTCTTCCCACCCATCATCATCCTAAAATTCTTCTGCAACTTTCTCTGTGCAAAATCGTCCCTGCATTAATCTGCCCCATTCTCGCATGTGCCTCTCGTGCTACTCTTGCAGCTTATTTGCTCGTGTAGAGCAATTTGCTCTCAATGTAATGTCCAAAGAAATCCATTACCACATTACCCTTAACAATTTCTTTAAACTCAGCTTTCAGATGAGCAACACTACATCTTTGTGGAGTGTGTGCTGTGCTTGAGGGGTTAACTGTTAGAGCTGCAATAACCATTTGACATTCCACTATGCAACTGGCCAAAACCCCTCCTTGCTGATGGCTTAGTGTTATTGCTCCTGACCCTATTGTGGGATCTTGGAAAACACTTGGAATGGTCTGACTTATTATTATTTTATTATTATTTATTTATTAAGGCGTATTATATAGCGCTAGCCTGACATGAAGGTATCGGAGCTCTTCACAACAGTTTTTGAGCAAGATTCATACAATAAGCAGTATTCTACATATAAGTTTGGTAGTCCAAGTGTGCTGAGAAGCATTGAGGTTGTACGTGAATCCTGAGATAACCTCATAGAGTGCACGTTGTCTTGGGGTTGAACCAATTAAGGGGGGAAGCAGTTGGGTGTCGAAGAGCAGGGAGGAGGTAAGTCTTAGAGCTACAATGTCAGAAAGAGACGACGAGCAGGGAATAGCGTTTTGATGGCGGCTATCCAATCGGGAGCGAGTGGTTGAGGAAAAGTACTTTAAGTTGTTTCGTTTTTATTTTGTGAAGGACGGGATAGTCCTGATACCGACTGGGATGGCGTTCCAGATTTTGGGTGTATTTCCAGCGAAGGACCGTGCAGCAGTTTTTTGTTTGCATGTTTCCATGGGGATTAGTAGTAGGGTACTGGAGCTCCTGAGGTTCCTTGTCTGACCAGCCCTCTTGAGTTTGGCAGTCAAATACTCAGGTTTTCCAGTGTGCAGGTCTTTATGGGTGAGGCAGGCAGTTCTGTGTCTTGCATGCAGTTCGATTGGAAGCCATTTTAGTTCTCTGAGTGCTGGTGAGATGTGATCGTATTTCCTGATTCCAGTGACCATTCTAGCTGCTGCGTTGAGAGTAGTTTTGAGGGGGGCTAGGTGAGATTTTGTTGTACCAGTTAGGGTGGCATTCCCATAGTCGAGTCTGGATAGCACCAGTGATTGGGTGGCTTGTTTCAGGTCGTTGGTTGGGATGAATGTTTTATTTTGTTAAGTAACTTCAGGTTGATGAAGGTACTCTTTGCGGAGTTCCTGATGTGATTGGCCATGTCGAGTTTTGAGTCTAGAGTAATTCCTAATGATTTAACGGATTGGGTCAGAGTGTGATTGCCGTTAAGAGCATCCAAAGCTTTAGCGATTCTGAAATATGAGGGTTCTCCTCTTTGTTGGAGATAAGGAGTATTTCGGTTTTGTCTTGGTCGAGTTTTAAGTGGTTAAGCGACAGCATATGTTGGATTTCTTTTAGAGTGACATTTAGTTTGTGAATGTCATCAATGGAAGAGGTTTCAAGATAGGTTTTGGTGTCATCTGCTTGAAGGTGGAAAGGGATGTTAGCCTTTTTGAGTAGGGTGGTGAGGGGTTCCATGTATATGTTGACCAGTTGAGGTGAGAGCACTGAACCTTGGGGGATGCCCCTGTTGACAGGGTGTAGGTCAGTGGTAAAGTTTTTTTTTTTTTTATCCTTTGTGAGCGGCTGTGTAAGAAGGAGGAGAACCACCGTAGGACCACCTCATCAGCTCCTACCCTTTCTTGTAAAGCCTTCATGAGAAGTTGGTGATCAACTGTGTCAAAGGCTGCCGATAGGTCTAGGAGAATGAGGAGGCAGCATTGGTCGGTATCGAGGGATTTGTGGATGTCGTCGGTGATGTTAAGGATTGCGGTCTCGGTGCAGTAGACTTTTCTGACACCCGATTAGTGGGGGTCAAGAAGGTTGATGTTATCCATGTGCTGAATCAGTTGTTGGAGAGGCATTTTTCCAGGATTTTGGATAGGAGGGGGAGATCGGAGATGGGTCTGAAGTTATTCAGTTCCTTGGAGTCAAGGCCTGTTTTTTTAGTAGTGGCGTGACTTGGCCAACTTTGAGGCATTCAGGTATGATACTGGTCCTCATGGAGCTGTTAATAATCTTGCACCAGAACGGGGCTATTGAGAGACTCCGTTTTTTGGTCAGTTCAGTGGGAATCGGGTCAAGGACGTGAGAGGCTGGTTTGGAGGTGGAGATCAATTTGAGGATCTCAGTTTCTGGGATGGGGTTGAAAGACTTCAGGTTTTTGTGGGGTGCTTGGGCGAGCTAGCTACTGTCACTGGAGGTAGGTTTTTGCTGACTAGGTTGACGTTGATGTCCAGTGAGAGCTCAATCTTGGTGATTTCTTCTTCGAAGAAGTTGCGAAGTTTTCACACAAGTATTTGGAGGCCTGTAGGGAGGATTCCCGGGGTTTGGAGGTTTGTTGTTTGATGATTTTGAACAGTGCGTTGGGCCAGTTTTTTGCGTTGTCCAGGGCGGCGCAGAAGAAGGTGGATTTTTCGCTGCTGATGTGTTTTTTGTATTGCTTTCGGGCTGCTTTGAGTTGTTCGAGTAGGCTTGAGGAGGGTTGCTCCTCCATAGTCTAGTTGTCTTCTTTCGTTGTTATTGTCCGTGTTGAACCAAGATATGGATGGGATGTTCTTGTTTTTTTTAGTTTTAAGGGGGCTACTTGATCTAGAATGGATGTCATGTTGTGTTGTAGTGGGTGGTGAGTTCTGTTGTGGATAGATTGTCCGTGGAGGCAGTGAGGAGAGAGTTAACCCTTCCCTCTAGGTCAGTCATGTTAATCTGGGTAAAGTTTCTAGTCCATTTCGGAGGGTCTTGGGTGGGGGGTTTAGGTGTGGTAGGTTGAGTGAGGTGGAAAAGGATTAAGTGGTGGTCGGACCAGTCCACGGGCAGGATGCGGCCTATCATGACTGTGTCGTGCTGGGCGATAATGGCGTCTAGGATTTCGCCTTTGTTATGGGTTTCCTCTAAGCAGTGTCAGTTTAGGTTGTTGCTGTGAAGCAGCTCCTTCAGGTTCTGGATTAGCAGCTTGCTTTCTTTAATCCAGTGAAGACTGAGGTTGCACAGAATAAGGTTGTTCATATCCCGGAGAGAGCAGTGGGCAATCAGGTAGGATAGGTGTTTGTGAATGTGGTGGTGTTGCCTAGGGGGGGTGGTAAATGAGGTGGCAGATGAGTGTTTTATTGTTGCTAGTGTTGATTTTGGCAGTTAGGTACAAAAAGGTTTTATAGGTGAAGGAGTCTATTTCTGTCACGGAAATATTGTTTTTATTTTTGTGGATGATGGCTATGCCTCCACCTCTTGGTCTTTTCTATCTTTGTTGGTGATAACAAAGCCAGAGGGGACAAGAGTATCCATGAGTGGAAAGGAGTAATCATTTAGCCATGTCTCATTGATGAATGCTATGTCTATGTGGTGGGTGAGGATGGATTCCGCTAGCTCTGTGGCATACTTGGTGGCTGATCTGCAGTTTATGAGCATGCAGTTTGTGGGGGATGTCTCTGTTGTGTGTTTTATCATTCAGGGGACCGTGGGGATGATAGTGCATGTGGCCGGGGGTCTAGGGGATTACTGGGGGGTCTGTTCTCTTCCCAGTCCGGTGATCACCTGTATTTTGGATTGGGGGTGGCAGTAATAAGATTGTCGTTCGAGGAAGCAAGAGCTGCTGCTTCACTCGCAGAAGTGACATCTCTAGTTCCTTTCGGTCTCTGTGTCTGATGAGAGAGGGGGGTAGAGATCCCTTCCGGTTGGGGAGCATTGGGAAGCCTCCGTTGAGAGAGAGAGGGGAAGGAAGGGAAGTGGTGAGGCTTTATGGATGTGGCGAGGTTGGCAAAGATTTCTCTAAGACCCTGGATTATGGTGGTAATTTGGCTTTCAAGCAGGGTGAGCCGCTGCCGAGTCTCTATGTCAGTGTGGGTGTTCTGTGCGGGAAAGTTAAACCTGGGGGGAGAGCCTGACGTTGTTAGGTTGCCCTTTAGTGGGTGAGGTGTCTGTGTGGGATCTAGGTGGGGTCGGTGGTGCGGGGAGGCGGGGGCCATGTTGGGGCATGAGTGCTAAACCAATATCCCACAACCAGCTTCAGTGCACCGAGGCAAGGCAAGTACTGCCTTATACATATGGTCCTGTGACACTAGAAGCTAGGCCAACTCCATAAGTGCATTAAGGCACAGTCATCAAGAACACAATAACTATAGTTCTCATGAATCCAAGAGCTAAGACCATATCATAATTTTTCAAATCCCTATTGATATGCAAATCGACCTTCTTCGGCCTCCCCTTCTTCGGGAACCAGATTCAGATTGGCAGTGGGTCAATTTGAAACTGTTGGGAAACCAGCTGAAACATGAAGGTGCAAAAGTCGATTTTATTGCCAATTGGGTTTGACTAATACTGATTAGATCCAAGCAAAGTCATCAACTCTGCTACCAGATCTGTCAGCACGCAAGATATCTTCAAAGTCTTACCAAGAGCATGCCAATGGCTTTGACTGGGAGAGATGTAGTCCCGATACAGTCTTTGGTGCTCCCTGATTGGACCTGTCTATCTTTCTCAAGTAAACTCAAGTCAAGAGTTAGAACCGTAACAATCTCGGTAAGAATGACAGACACAGCTATGTATTTTAAAGGTTTATATAGTAACTTAAAAGGGAAATACATGAAATCATATTAGCACAGCTTGGTTTCTAATACATTTTAAGCTAAAGAAAAATAGCTATCACACTACAGTACGTCAAAATAATCAACCTTGGAATCAATGGGGGCACAAGTAATAGTAGCACAATCTGACTCATCAAGAACACAAACTATTTTGCAATGGTTAACAATAGAGGGTAACACAGAACAAGGAATAATGTATTGTTTCTGTGATAGTTGCGACTCATCTGGCACCAACCAGGCATTCTCAGAATATTTAGTAAGCCAAGATATATCAGTTACAATAATTTTCTGTAGACTCAATGATGGTCCAAGCAAAATTAGCAAAATACAATTCTTGTTTAAATTATCATAATTGAAATGGTAGCCTCAAGTGAAAGGAATAGTTGTTAGCAACGGCGTTACCATGACCCACTTGAATTCAGCATACAAGGCTACTCCAAGGGTGTTTTGTTTCTCTAAGGGAGATATTGATACATCTCCAACTCTAAAGGACTTGAAACACTTTCGGAGCTATTTGGTAGTTTGTTACTCTCCATCAGCATGAATTTGTTTCTGTGTTAATTTAGTGCCAACCAGGTATTTGTCATTCATAATCTTATTACAGGTAACAGCCAGTTAGGTTTTTTGAGTATCTATTATAGTTCCCAGAAATAGTAAGACATAACTGAGTATCATGTGTGTAGTATGGAATTTCACATTTCTGGTCTAAAGTAGATCATATAAGGGCATTTCAATATATGTTATTGAGAAGAGACAACAAAGTTTATCCTTTTGCAAAACTAAAAGTAGAATTAGCTTGGAGTGCTTGAAATGTCTAATTGAAGACATGGGGTGCTTAAGCTTTTAAAAATTAGGATAACAACTTAATGATTTGCTCAGTAGCTCTAAGAAATCAATTGTAAACTTTCTAACAGATTTCATTACCATTTCATGTTCTGAGCCTCACACAAATCCAAACTGTTACCTATATTGGACAAAACATTTCTACCCACGTGTATGTCATGTCTCAGTTCCGGAGAAGGTGAAACGGCCTGTATACCTGGTGTTCCGCTAAAATCCTCTTGGAAGAACAAGCGCTTGCACTAGCACTACCTTCAGCAGCTGGATGTGAAGCAGAGGTTGAGATTCAGGATTCCATAGTATCACTATCCATCTTGCTACTGAATCACTGCCCACTCGGCTCTTTCTTGCTCTTCCATATTCATCCTTATGTGAGACCCTCTGGGAAGTTGAGGTCCCTTTGCTTGGAAGTCACTCCAATTGAGAGCCAAGTCCTTATGAGCCCCCGCATTCACAATACTTATATGTTTACTGTTGTTGGCCATTACCATGCCTCCGTGCTGGCGAAGGCCAGGTGCATATACGTTGCTGTTGGAGGAGTGGGCTTTCAGAAGTCACATAGCCGCAATCATAGCACATGCTAAGACGCCTTCCTGTTTTCTGTGTTGCTGTGCTGGAATAATGACCATAAAGTTTTATAACAGCCAAAGCACTGCATTTCACATAACCGGGAGTAATCAGAAGAAAGAGAATAGTGGGGTACAGGCACTGTCCATCGATTTCAGGATCAGAAGTGACAGGTTCGGCAGCTTAGCGGCTCAGCCTCACGCCATCTTTCCCCTGCCTTGTTTAAATGGGTTGTCTGAATATTGAGTGTACAAAAGCTAGTGCTGACTTGGATAATTTATGTTGTCTGTGCTTGTTCTGAAAAATTGGCATCTTGAACTTGCTTTTTTTATACCGTGTTTGCCAAGCTACGTAAAGACATTTATCTCGTAGACATACAAATATCATAGCCTTTGCTCACAGTCTTGGAGAGTCCTACAATTCAATCAAAAAAAGTACCTCAACTTCCCCGTTCCCCTTCCTTTCTGCTCCTGACAGTAGTCAGACAATGACAATCATGCATTATATTCTCTAGGCTGTCGCCCTGTCACTACCCATTTCTTAATCCCCCAGCCATAAGTTATCCTGTTATGGCTCCTGGACAGGTAGATCTCCCCCTCAAGGCCCCCACTCAATGGCAACTCTCAATTGTGCTCCCAGTCATCTGCGTCTTCCCCTCCCCCCTCCCCTGCAGATCAGTAGCCACTCTTGCCCCGTTTCTGTGCTATCTGCTACGGCCCAGCAGTCGGAGGTTCCCTCAGGTCAGCCAGCATGGCGGCCCATGCCTTCACATCGTCCTCTACTTTTTCATCCTTTCATGCGTACCTCTTCCGCTACTACCCACTCAGACATATCTCTGAATCAGTCCTCGTATCATGGGGGCTCCGCCACCAACCACTTGATAGCTATGCGGCGTTTCGCCGAGAGTAGGTCAAGGAATGCACATTTCTTGCACATTTCTTGCTAACTTTCCAGTTTTTTGGAGAAAGAAGCAGGCCCAGTAGGACATATGGGAAGTTTGCCTCCGGTTCCAGCCATCAAGAGCAGGAGGCCACACAGGCACTGTATATAGTGTGTAGCATTTTCTGGGATAGGTAGTGCTGATGTATATAGTTCAATTGCATCAATTTAAACCGGGCATTAGTACTAATGGTCTGCACCTCTGCATGCACTTGTTGCCAGTCTCTAGCAGTCATGGTCTCTTCAAGTACTTCTTCCCAATTGGCGTGTACTCGGGGTGTTTCTGGGCCTGGTGATAACTATTGGAAAGGGAAACATCAGTACAAGGGTCCATAATAAGACCACAGATAAGTACAGTTTACGTATTTTTATGATAGTTTCCATCCCAGGGCCCTACGTCAGAATTTGCCTGTGGGACAGTTTCAACAAGTAAGGCAAAATTGTTCCTCATTGGAAACATTTGAGACACAAGATGCAATGCTAGAAGAAGAAAAAAAGTCCTGGCACGTCATTACCATAAATAAACTAAACAATAAGGCAAGGAAAGGGGTGAAGAATAACAATAGAGAGGCATTGTTGGAGACCCATTAAAAACCCAACACAGATAAAATTGTGTGTGTCACCACATATACCCCCATTTCCAACAAGGTTCAAAACAGGAGGACCAATTTATGCAAAGAGTTAGTACATACAAAATCCCATCACTAACTAGCACTCCACAGACAAAACTCTAGAACAGTCAACCTCCCGTGGGTCACTAGCCATGTGACAACTGTATATCCTGCCAGTTTACAAAAGCCACTAAAGGAGTGGACATCAAAACAGGAAAACCATGGATCCTAATGGTCCTCGCAAACTGTAATAGTGAAATTGTGGTGCATGCGATTGCCTGTCCGTGTGGCCTGCTCCTTGTTGGGATGACAACCCGCAAAATAAAGGTATGCATAAAAGAACATTAAAGCACAATACACTGTAAGCGAAACAATACCAAGTTGACACGCCACTATCTAGAACTACATCCTAAAGATGTAGACATGATCTGGGTGGTCGTGGAGAAGATGACTGCCAATACCCCCGACATCGATATGAAGCTGTTCACGCATGAACAAAGATGGGTGCACCATCTGAGGACATAGGTAAAAGGCCTGAATGATGAAAACCCATGGTTACAACTGGTGTGAGTTGATTACCACCTCTGTCGAGAGGGAGTCCACTCACCTTTTTGGGGATATGAGCTTCGATAATGAGCATCTCAGGCGCCTATTAACTGTACTCACACTGGGAGGGATATAGGGTTAGTGATTCTGAATTTACCAATCTTTGTCCCCCTTCTTTTACCTCCCCACTCCCTAGCACTGACTTGGGTGAAAAGAGCTTAATACCGTTAATAGGAGTGCCCAAGGGTTGGGCTGTTTTTTCATTAATCATCCTCACTTAGTATGAGTAACCTCCGATTTTTGATCCAGAACTCGGTCAGGGGAAATGCTGCTTAAAAGGAGACTTCAGCTTCCATGAACCAATGGCTCATGTGCTCACCTGGGATTTATTTCCGGGTTGGGAGGCCCTGATGTTGTTACATGACGCTTCCCCGTCACGCATGGTGGATCTTGTCTGAAGGCTCCTAAAGTTATGCCGTCAACAGTCTGGAGGTGCTAGCATCCTTTAGATAATAATTTACAGCTGCATACGTTCATGTGATGGACACTAGTCGGCTCTATAAATGCATGGCAGTACCTTGACTCCCTTGCATGTCGGGAGGAAGGAGCGGATCAAGATTTACAGAAAGGACCGCACCTTGACGAAGTAAGAGGGTTGATATGTGCAGAGGTACGGATACCACCTTGTGTTACTGATAATGGGGGCAGGCATTTCATTTACTGAAAAGAAACCACCCCCCTTTCCTTCTCTATTTAGAGTATGACTATAGGGGTTCCTGAGCCCTTTCTCCATGGGGCCCAGATGACCAGATCGAGGGTTAAGATTATGAGCTGGCCTCACAACATAATGTATACAAAAACGTTTTTTCACATGAACAGTGTCCCTTTTTCACTTGGCATGCGAATGTTGCATGCTGATCGTCAACTTTATATGTCCCTTATTCACCTGTCCTTATGATTTTATAGATCTCAACTACTTCGTATTGTTGTGTTGCAGGTACCTAGGGGCCTAGTACATTAAGGGTTAACAAATGTCACCCCTACTTTGGTTAGTAAAGCAAAACCAAATGGGGATGATGGAGGGGAGTGTTAAACATTGCAAGCATTCACCCCCAGTCAACTGATCTGGGTTTAATCCATCATCATTCTTTGTCTCACTCCGCCACCCCAGTTCAGACATGGCCATATGCAAATCAGTCTGACTCTGTGCCTCATGGGAACAGTCCAGCCCGAACTGCCAAGTCATGTCTTCCCTGGACTGGAAACAAGCATCCTGGGTCCGGTTTCTGGCTAATCAGCCTTCATCAGCCATAATAACTTGAATCCAGTGGCAAAGTGAGCAAGGGACCCACGTCTGGGCATACCCTGCCAACTTAGGGCAAGCAAAGCAAAACCTAAGGGGATGATGGGCAGAGTGTTGTACATTGCAAACACTCACCCCCAGTCAACTGATTTGGGTTTAATCCATCATCATTCTTTAGCTCACTCCGCCACCCCAGTTCAGACATGGCCATGTGCAAATCAGTCTGACCCTGTGCCTCATGGGAACAGTCCAGCCTGAACTGCCAAGCCATGTCTTCCCTGGACCGGAAACAAGCATCCCGGGACAGGTTTCTGGCTAATCAGCCATCATCAACCAGGCTAGCTTGAATCCAGTGGCAAAGTGAGCAGAGGACCCACGTCTGTGCATACCCTGCCAACTTAGGGCGAACAAAGCAAAACCAAAGGGGATGATGGATGGATTGTTGAACATTGCAGGCACTCACCCCCAGTCAACTGATCTGGGTTTAATCCATCATTATTCTTTAGCTCACTCTGCCACCCCAATTCAGACATGGCCATATGCAAATCAGTCTGACCTGTGCCTCATGGGAACAGTCCAGTCCGAACTGCCAAGCCATGTCTTTGCTGGACTGGAAACAAGCATCCCGGGACCGGTTTCTGGCCAATCAGCCATCATCAGCCAGGCT
Source organism: Lissotriton helveticus (assembly GCF_964261635.1). Taxonomy (NCBI): domain Eukaryota; kingdom Metazoa; phylum Chordata; class Amphibia; order Caudata; family Salamandridae; genus Lissotriton; species Lissotriton helveticus. The sequence goes on from NC_136070.1 coordinate 812,731,369, forward strand.
AGCTTGAATCCAGTGGCAAAGTGAGCAAGGAACCCACGTCTGGGCATATCCGACCAACTTAGGGCAAACAAAGCAAAACCAAAGGGGATGATGGACGGAGTGTTAAACATTGCAAGCACTCACCCCGAGTTAACTGATCTGGGTTTTTTTTTTTTTGTTTGTTTTTTATTGTGTAAGATATTTATTGCACTTTTCACACATAAAAGAAAAATAATACATTTTCCATGCCTACAATCATAAGAGGCTGGCTATATACATTCATGTTGTATACATCGTGTTGTGCGTTGTACACAGCCCATCAGCCGACATCATTAAGACCGGCGGCGTTGCATGTAGAAACAAGTGTGATACAGAACAGTGCCATTATCGCTTTTAAACACGTTCATGTTCTTACATTTTGTGTTTATATTAACCAACAACTAAACCAAATAAGAAACCCTCTATTAACTTAGGTCACTGTGGCACAGCATTCTCCCCCCCTATTGTTATACGTCTACTAGTACTCATCACCATTTGCTACTCCGCAATCCATCTCGGTACTGTGATTCACTTCGCACCGCTGCATGTGCTAGTAGATATTGCCTGAGATACACCCAATAGTCCCTAGGGCGTGAGCCAGCCGGCAATTCTTCCTCATAAGTTTTTAGTGTGTCACAGCAATATGTTAAATCTTCCAGCCAGTTTTTCATCTGTGGCCCCAGTTTACTATTCCAATGCAATGACACTCTCCGTTTCGCCATTAATAACGCTATCACACAGAATTTACGTCTCTGCGCTCTTAAATGCGGTACAATACCCAACAAACATACCTTGGCCTTACATTCAATTGATGCCCCCAGCATGTCATTTAAGACTTGAATCACTCGTTCCCAAAATCTCGCCACTGGGCGACAGTGCCACGCCAAATGCATGAAGTCTGCGTTCTCTTGCCTGCAGCGGACACAGTTGGAGTCGTCCCTTAGTCCGAATCTGTGAAGCCGCAGAGGCGTATAGTACATTTGATGAAGGTATTTATAGTGGATGATCCTCAGGTTTCCATTAGGTGTTAGCATGCCAGTGAGCAGGCAAGTGGATTCCCATTCCTCCTCCGACAGTGTATCATCTAGCACTTCGCCCCATTTATCTCTCGCCTTAACAGTGTTCCCTCCAATGTCTTTTTGTGTGCTTGTGTACAACCTAGATACTAAGTGGGAGGCCCTGGGTGTCGTGAGTATCAGCTGTAACGGCGTCAGGGTTCGGGGTTCCGCCGGGAAAGTAGGAAAGTGCTCTTTCACCGCCCTCTGCAGTCGATAGTAGGTAAACCTAAACAGCAGTGTGGGATTACTGATATAATCTAGTTTGTCTAGCGTTTGAAAGATCCCCTCTTTGTACAGGTCACCCATCCTGTCGATACCTGCGTTTCTCAGTAGATCCATTCCGACCTGTTCCTGCGTAACTGAAAACGCTGGATGATGAGCTAGTGGGAGCGCAGGTGCATAGAGTGGTAGGCTGCCCGCTAACTTGCCCATTAATCTCCACGCTTCCACAGTGGTGTTAACCGGGATAATGTCATGGTCATGTAATTTTACTCGTTTGTATGGTAATATGCTTGTCAACGGAATCGGGTCCGTGTCTCCCGCTTCCACCGCCACATGTGTCAGAAAGGGTATTTCGTGGAAACAGTGATGTGCAATATGTGACTGAGCACATATGTAGTAAAGATATAGATCTGGGACCTTGAAACCACCCTGTGCATATGGGAGTTGCAGTGTTCGTAACTCCAACCTGGCTTGCTTTCCCGCCCATAACAGATTCAGCACCAATTTATTGATATTGCGGAACACCTCCGCAGGAGGTTTGATCGGTATATTATTGAACAAATAGAGGAACTTGGGTAGAAGCACCATCTTTACGATAGCAGCTCTGTCCGCCAGCGATAACGGCAGTTTATTTCATCTCTGAACCTTCTCTTCTAGAGTCGATATCACTCTTCCGTAATTAGTACGGATGACTAATTCTGGATCCCTGTGAAACCATACTCCTAGGTATCGTGTCGGTTCGTTCTGCCATTCTAGGGGATAGTCCAGGGCCGTCGGGCTAGTGCCATCCGTCAGCGTCAGAATAAGGGACTTGGCCCAGTTTATCTGCAGTCCCGAGTGTTGGCCGAATTTCAAATATTCGCGCAGTAATGGGTTAAGGTGTTGTTCTGGGTTTTTTACGTAAAGTACCATATCATCTGCATATAGCGATATATGTATGGGGCGCGACGGCATCTGTATGGCCGAGTAATGATGATGTTGTCTGATTTTGCAGGCTAAAGGCTCCAGTATTAGGGCAAAAAGCATCGGGGAGAGTGGACACCCCTGTCTAGTGCCTCGACATATTTTAATCGGGTCCGAAACATGTTTGTTTATCCTAATGCGTGCTGTTAGATTCGTGTAAAGCATTGTGATCCACCCAATGAAAATGGGCGGAAACCCCATGCGTATTAGTACTGCGTGAAGGAAGGGCCAATCTATTGTATCAAACGCTTTGGCCGCGTCTAGTAAAACCGCCACTGCCTTTATGTCCGGCACCAGATAGTGTGCTAGTGCAAATAACGTGCGTGTGTTGTGCGTTGTTGATCTGTCCGGTATGAAGCCGGATTGGTCTGGCCGTATCAGGAGAGGCATCAGTGGTTTTAGTCGTTCCGCCAGTACGCTGGCGATTATTTTAGTGTCCACATTTATGAGCGACAGGGGGCGGTATGAGTCACATTGCTCCCCATTTTTGCCTGGTTACAACAATGCGATGAGCAAGGCTTCCCTCATGGATGGTGGCAAAGTTTGGGCCTCGTGCGCTGTGCCGTATAAACGCACTAGGTGTGGGGCGAGTAGGTCTGCAAATGTTTTATAGAATTCTATCACAAAGCCGTCTGGCCCTGGAGCTTTACCATTTGGCTGCCGCTTAATAGTGTCTATAACCTCCTCTATCGTTATGGGGCGAGCCAGGTACGCTCTGTGGCCCTCAGACAACCACGCTATTTCCACATCCTCCATGTAGGTCAATAGGTCCTGCTGTGGTATCGACGGACGTGCCTCATACAACGTGCCGTATGTGTCCATGAATTCGCTCATTATGCCCTTAATGTCATTAGTCACCGTACCCACTCGGGTTTTGATTGCTGCAATGTGCTGTGGCGCTCGTCCTGTACATATTTTTTCCGCTAGGGCTCTTCCCGGCCTGCCACTCTCCCCATCCATTCTAGCAGTCTTGTGTTTAAAGATATATTTGAGCTCATCAGCTGCAAACTGTCTATGTTCCGTTAGTAGTTCTTGTATGTTTCCCAGCAGCGCAGTGTCCCCTGTAGTTGTATAATTTTGCTCTAATGTGTGTATGGCGTTTTCACGGGTTTTTAACTGTTGCCTGATGTCCCTCAGTATGCCTGTGGTCGTGCTTATGCATACCCCCCGTATTGTAGCCTTGAAGGCTTCCCATAGTAAGCTAGGGTCTTCCGACGTGGGGCAGTTTAAGTCAAAGTAGTCTATGATTGCTTTATGGATGGTGTCTACGTACAATGGGTCACGTAGTGCGGCTGCATTGAATCGCCATGTGAACGGCGGAGGCTCGTAGTGTGGAATCCTCACCTCCATTAGTACTGGACTGTGATCTGAAAGCGTTCTAGGGAGATGTTTGATATTGAGTGTCCACGATAGTATATTCTGCGTGCCCAGCCAGTAGTCTAGCCTAGACCAACTTTTGTGTGCCGCGTTTATGTGAGTTGCAACTAGCTCCCCTGGGTGTTGGACCCTCCACATGTCAACCAGTCGTAAATCTTCCATAGCATCATGAAGCCTCGCTCTCGCTTTTACATGTGGTTCCATTGTGTGCAGCGATCTGTCAAGTCCCTCCTTCAGTGCTATATTGAAGTCGCCACCCCATATTAGATTGTCAACCTGGATATCAGCTATTTTGTGCCAGAGTGTCTCAAAAAACTCTGGGTCGTCTACATTAGGCCCATATGTGTTTATCAATGCAACCTTGTGCTGTCTCACCGTACCCGCAACTATCACACTTCTGCCATCGGTATCTCTGTGTATGTCTGAAATCTGAAAGTGTACTCCCTTCCGTATTAGTATGCTAACCCCTCGAGAATATGACGAGTAATTGGAACTAGTGACTGACTCCGCCCATCTACTCCCCAATGTGGATGTGTTGTTTACCGCTATGTGCGTTTCCTGCAGGAAAGCTACGTCTATGTGTAATCTATCGAAATAAGCAAACATTTGTCTTATTTTCTTCTGATTTCCCAAGCCTCTGACATTCCACGTTATGAATTTTAGAGAGTCAGGTCGTGTCAGACCATTAATTATGGGTTCTGCCATGGCATGGCGTGACTTTTTCCTCCATACAGCACGGCAACAGTGTGCTCCATCACATATATAAGAACATATCGTCTAGCAATGAGTACAGTTACAATAATAGTGGAGTTGTGAAATAGAGAGGTCGCAATGCTTCTCAGACACAGTGAATCTAGTTGAACAGTCCCCCGTATCCCTTCCCACCCCCCACCCACTTTAGCGCCCAAACTGTGCCAAAGCCATCCCTTTGTAATAACCAAACCAAAAGTAGAACTTGAGCTGGGGTACACCCGCTTGGGGGTGTCGCCAGGTGCACACATCTCCATCCACATTGTGGATGTGGACAGGTGCGCGCGTCGTTTCTAATGATCACAATAACCTTTCTTCTCTCTCCCACTCCCCCCCACAGTCTTACATCAGTTTCATACACTACTGCCACATTCAATATAACCGCAGTCCGTAGCAGTGCGTTCGTTGCTTAATCCTTCATGTCAATCCACTTCCATTTAACCACCCACGGGTCACAGCTGCATGGTGCATTGCCGCAGTCGGGCATGTGAGGTCCAGCGCTAGACCGCATTCACGCCCAGTAGTCCTGAGGCGTAGTAACCCATGTGGCGTAGCACAGACATGCGCTGGCCTCAAGGGCCTACCCCTACCCTTTGTCCACATGTGATTGCAATGGTACTCACTGTGCAGGACAACAGCTCGTTTCCAGTTCGCCAATTTCCTGTACTTACATGGTTCATTCATGTCCCCACCTTCCGGCACTCATGTCATTAGCAGGTTTCTGCGAGTGTCAAATTCGCCTCAGCAGTGACCCTCCAGTAACTGAAGCAGTAGAGACCTCAGGGGATCGTCATCTGTAGGATGATTTGTCGAAACTTGAAGTCCTCGATCCGTCAACGCCTCAGTCGTTATCACTTGTCCGGTCCTCTTGGTCTTGTGTCTTTCTCCGCTTTCCAAATTTCTTGATATATTCCTGAGCTGCTTGCACCGTCGGTAGAATCACGGGTTTACCCGCATTCGTGATTTTGAGTTTTGCGGGATATAGCATTGCGTATTCGAGACCTAGCTCTCGTAGCTTCTTCTTTACTTGCGCAAATTCTTTCCTCGCCAACTGCACCGCCATGGTGTGGTCTGGGTAGAATTCCAGTGTATTTCCTTGATACGTAACTGTACCCATTTCTCTAGCGAGTCTTAGAACCGTGTCTCTGTCCCTGTAGTTGAGCAAGCGGGCAATTATCATGCGTGGGGTGGCACCTGGCTTTGGGACCGGTGCCAAGGAGCGGTGCGCTCGTTCGACCAGGAAAACCGCCGACAGGCTCTCTGTGCCAAACAGTTCTTTCAGCATCGTCTCAATGTAGCTTTCCATTTTACCCGTGTTGGTTGACTCCAGCAGACCTGATATGCGGACGTTATTCCGTCTGGATCTCGCTTCTTGGTCCTCCACCTTGGCACGCAGGACCTCCAGTGTCTTTTCAATGCCACCGCATGCTTTCGTTGTGGTCCTGGACTCATCCTCTACTGTAGAGATCCGCCTTTCCGCCTCCACTATCCTCTCGTCGTGCTTTTCAATTTTCGCCGCCATGTTGTCTACACGTTGCATCACGTTGTCCAGTTTGTTGTTCATGTCTTGCAGACTTTGCTGAATCGCCCGCAGGACTGCCTCCATGCCGGTCCCGTCGGTCGACTCTTGTTCTCCTTCCGCGTCCGATGTTGCCGCGTTGCCTTTGGTCTGTTTCCTGGCCTCAAAAGGCAATTTGGTCTGCTGTTTGTCCGGTTTCCCCATAGTGTCAGTGCGCGTTAGAGGGCTATGCCGTGGCATTCCCGGGCTTAGCGTTGATGTGGTATTCACAAGAGAGTGATTTCGACGTTGGGGTGTTCTTGTAACCCACCGTGTGCCAGTGTTAGTCATCTGAATGTCCAGCAAGATTTCATGGTCCTCTAGCTGCCTTGTTATGGCTTGTACGAGGCGTCAATAGAAACGCGTTGGCTCCCCCTCCACACCTCAGCACTCCCTGTAAGGTCGTCTGCCACAACCACCTGACCGACGATATCCACACGATGACAAGTTACCACCCCGGCAACTCCTGCTTACTCTGCTGTTTGAGCTGCTTGCGCTGTTTCATGCAGTGTACCCGAGGGGGACTACTTTCCCGACATAGCTCGCCAGCGTGTAGCGTGTGGCCACATTATCCTCTGTGCACTGTCTTTCGCGTGAGTCACAGTATCAACCAGGTTTTGTGGCTAAAGCATGCTTCCAGAGTCATGACAGCACATTAGGCACCACTACCAGAGCAGATACGTCGCTCGTTTCGCGCCTCCATTCAGTCAGAAGAGACACTCAGCGCTGTGAGTCCCGATCTCAGCACGGGGACAAGCGGAGAACCTGTCCTCGCTCTTGATTGCCCCTACCTTGCAGCAGCTTCAATTGCCGTTACCTCTGACCGGTCCGCTCGCTCCAGGTCTCTGCCCGGTCCCGTTATTTCCCTCCGTCGATGTGCTGGTCGTGCGTTCCACCGCCGCCGCCATTTTGTCTCCGGTGACACGCAAGCTCATCAGGAGCGCTCCGACAGTCCACACAAGACCACGTTTGTTTCGCCCTGGCGAAAGCCGGTCACTGCAGTGCTTGGACGGTTTACATGCCGGTTGTGGGCCATACCTGTGCTAGCATCAGTCCGAATCATCTGCGGCACCGAGTGACAGGCGCGGCCATTTTGGGTCGCCACTCGCTTCTGCACCGTTTTTCGTCGTTCTTGTGCACAATGTCTCTCTTTGTTAAATTACTTCACCAAAGGCGTATTGGCCGCATCTTCCGATTCGCAATTATGCCTGTGACATCTCATTAGCAGTGGTTCCAGGGGTTGAAAGGCCGCGTCTTCGGCACCCGTCCGGCGGAGCTGACTTACAAGCCAGCCATTCCGCAGTGCGCCCTCTAGCGCCCCTCAACTGATCTGGGTTTAATCCATCATGATTCTTTAGCTCTCTCCGCCACCCCAGTTCAGACATGGCCATATACAAATCAGTCTGACCCTGTGGCTCATTGAACAAATGCAAAAAAAAGACAGTTGATGGACAGAATGCAGAACAATGTCATGTACCCCAGTACAGAGATCTGGGCCTAAATCCATCGTTTTTTTGCTCACCACACCACCCCAGTTCAGACAAGGCCATATGCAAATTAGCCTTGACCCTGTGCTTCATGGGAACAGTCCAGTCCGAACTGCCAAGCCATGTCTTCCCTGGACCGGAATCAAGCATCCTAGGACCGGTTTCTGGCTATCAGCCGTCATCAGCCAGGATAGCTTGACTCCGGTGGCGTGGAGAGCACGGGACTCACGTCTGAGCATATCTGGCCCACTCTGGGTGACAAGTGCAAACACAACAGTTGATGGACAGAATGCAGAACAATGTCATACATTCACTACTTTACAGGGATCTGGGCCTAAATCCATCGTTTTTTTGCTCACCACAACACCCCAGTTCAGACATGGCCATATGCAAATCAGCCTTGACCCTGTGCCTCATGGGATCAGTCCAGCCCGAACTGCCAAGCCATGTCTTCCCTGGTCCTGAATCAAGCATTCTGGGACCGGTTTCTGGCTATCAGCCGTCATCAGTCAGGATAGCTTGACTCCAGTGGCGTGGAGAGCACGGGACTCAAGTCTGTGAATACCTGTCCCCTCGGGGTGACAAATGCAAAAACAACAGTTCATGGACAGAATGCAGAACAATGTCATACTTTCACGCCAGTACAGAGATCTGGGCCTAAATCCGCCGTTTTTTTGATCACCACACCACCCCAGTTCAGACATGGCCATATGCAAATCAGCCTTGACCCTGTGCCTCATGGGAACCGTCCAGCCCGAACTGCCAAGCCATGTCTTCCCTGGAATGGAATCAAGCATCCTAGGACCGGTTTCTGGCTATCAGCCGTCATCAGCCAGGATAGCTTGACTCCAGTGGCATGGAGAGCAGGGGACTCACGTCTGAGCATACCCGTCCCACTCGGAGTGACAAATGCAAAAACAACAGTTAATGGACAGAATGCAGAACAAAGTCATACATTCACCCCAGTACAGAGATCTGGGCCTAAACCCATCGTTTCTTTGCTCACCACACCACCCCAGTTCAGACATAGCCATATGCAAATCAGCCTTGACCCTGTGCCTCATGGGAACAGTCCAGCCCGAACTTCTAAGCCATGTCTTCCCTGGACCGGAATCAAGCATCCTAGGACGGGTTTCTGGCTATCAGCTGTCATCAGCCAGGATAGCTTGACTCCAGTGGCGTGGAGAGCACAGGACTCACGTCTGAGCATACCCGTCCCACTCCACTCCGGGTGACAAATGCAAAAACAACAGTTGATGGACAGAATGCAGAACAATGTCTTACATTCACCCCAGTACAGAGATCTGGGCCTAAATCCATCGTTTTTTTGCTCACCACACCACGCCAGTTCAGACATGGCTATATGCAAATCAGCCTTGACCCTGTGCCTCATGGGAACAGTCCAGCCCGAACTGCCAAGCCATGTCTTCCCTGGACCGGAATCAAGCATCCTAGGACCGGTTTCTGGCTATCAGCCGTCTTCAGCCAGGATAGCTTGACTCCAGTGGTGTGGAGAGCACGGGACTCACGTCTGAGCATACCCATCCCACTCGGGGTGACAAATGCAAAAACAACAGTTGATGGACAGAATGCAGAACAATGTCTCGCATTCACCCCAGTACAGAGATCTGGGCCTAAATCCATCGTTGTTTTGCTCACCACACCAACCCAGTTCAGACATGGCTATATGCAAATCAGCCTTGACCCTGTGCCTCATGGGAACAGTCCAGCCCGAACTGCAAAGCCATGTCTTCCCTGGACCGGAATCAAGCATCCAAGACCGGTTTCTGGCTATCAGCCGTCTTCAGCAAGGATAGCTTGACTCCAGTGGTGTGGAGAGCACGGGACTCACGTCTGAGCATACCCGTCCCACTCGGGGTGACAAATGCAAAAACAACAGTTGATGGACAGAATGCAGAACAATGTCTTACATTCACCCCAGTACAGAGATCTGGGCCTAAATCCATCGTTTTTTTGCTCACCACACCAACCCAGTTCAGACATGGCTACATGCAAATCAGCCTTGACCCTGTGCCTCATGGGAACAGTCCAGCCTGAACTCCCAAGCCATGTCTTCCCTGGACCGGAATCAAGCATCCTAGGACCGGTTTCTGGCTATCAGCCGTCTTCAGCCAGGATAGCTTGACTCCAGTGGTGTGGAGAGCACTGGACTCACGTCTGAGCATACCCGTCCCACTCGGGGTGACAAATGCAAAACCAACAGTTGATGGACAGAATGCAGAACAATGTCATACATTCACCCCAGTACAGAGATCTGGGCCTAAATCCATTGTTTTTTTGCTCACCACACCACCCCAGGTCAGACATGGCCATATGCAAATCAGCCTTGATCCCGTGCCTCATGGGAACAGTCCAGCCCGAACTGCCAAGCCATGTCTTCCCTGGACCGGAATCAAGCATCCTAGGACCGGTTTCTGGCTATCAGCCGTCATCAGCCAGGATAGCTTGACTCCGGTGGCGTGGAGAGCACGGGACTCACGTCTGAGCATATCCGGCCCACTCTGGGTGACAAGTGCAAAAACAACAGTTGATGGACAGAATGCAGAACAATGTCATACATTCACTACTTTACAGGGATCTGGGCCTAAATCCATCGTTTTTTTGCTCACCACACCACCCCAGTTCAGACATGGCCATATGCAAATCAGCCTTGACCCTGTGCCTCATGGGATCAGTCCAGCCCGAACTGCCAAGCCATGTCTTCCCTGGTCCTGAATCAAGCATTCTGGGACCGGTTTCTGGCTATCAGCCGTCATCAGCCAGGATAGCTTGACTCCAGTGGCGTGGAGAGCACGGGATTCAAGTCTGTGAATACCTGTCCCCTCGGGGTGACAAATGCAAAAACAACAGTTCATGGACAGAATGCAGAACAATGTCATACTTTCACGCCAGTACAGAGATCTGGGCCTAAATCCACCGTTTTTTTGATCACCACACCACCCCAGTTCAGACATGGCCATATGCAAATCAGCCTTGACCCTGTGCCTCATGGGAACCGTCCAGCCCGAACTGCCAAGCCATGTCTTCCCTGGAATGGAATCAAGCATCCTAGGACCGGTTTCTGGCTATCAGCCGTCATCAGCCAGGATAGCTTGACTCCAGTGGCATGGAGAGCAGGGGACTCACGTCTGAGCATACCCGTCCCACTCGGAGTGACAAATGCAAAAACAACAGTTAATGGACAGAATGCAGAACAAAGTCATACATTCACCCCAGTACAGAGATCTGGGCCTAAACCCATCGTTTCTTTGCTCACCACACCACCCCAGTTCAGACATAGCCATATGCAAATCAGCCTTGACCCTGTGCCTCATGGGAACAGTCCAGCCCGAACTTCTAAGCCATGTCTTCCCTGGACCGGAATCAAGCATCCTAGGACGGGTTTCTGGCTATCAGCTGTCATCAGCCAGGATAGCTTGACTCCAGTGGCGTGGAGAGCACGGGACTCACGTCTGAGCATACCCGTCCCACTCCACTCGGGGTGACAAATGCAAAAACAACAGTTGATGGACAGAATGCAGAACAATGTCTTACATTCACCCCAGTACAGAGATCTGGGCCTAAATCCATCGTTTTTTTGCTCACCACACCACGCCAGTTCAGACATGGCTATATGCAAATCAGCCTTGACCCTGTGCCTCATGGGAACAGTCCAGCCCGAACTGCCAAGCCATGTCTTCCCTGGACCGGAATCAAGCATCCTAGGACCGGTTTCTGGCTATCAGCCGTCTTCAGCCAGGATAGCTTGACTCCAGTGGTGTGGAGAGCACGGGACTCACGTCTGAGCATACCCATCCCACTCGGGGTGACAAATGCAAAAACAACAGTTGATGGACAGAATGCAGAACAATGTCTTGCATTCACCCCAGTACAGAGATCTGGGCCTAAATCCATCGTTGTTTTGCTCACCACACCAACCCAGTTCAGACATGGCTATATGCAAATCACCCTTGACCCTGTGCCTCATGGGAACAGTCCAGCCCGAACTGCAAAGCCATGTCTTCCCTGGACCGGAATCAAGCATCCAAGACCGGTTTCTGGCTATCAGCCGTCTTCAGCAAGGATAGCTTGACTCCAGTGGTGTGGAGAGCACGGGACTCACGTCTGAGCATACCCGTCCCACTCGGGGTGACAAATGCAAAAACAACAGTTGATGGACAGAATGCAGAACAATGTCTTACATTCACCCCAGTACAGAGATCTGGGCCTAAATCCATCGTTTTTTTGCTCACCACACCAACCCAGTTCAGACATGGCTACATGCAAATCAGCCTTGACCCTGTGCCTCATGGGAACAGTCCAGCCTGAACTCCCAAGCCATGTCTTCCCTGGACCGGAATCAAGCATCCTAGGACCGGTTTCTGGCTATCAGCCGTCTTCAGCCAGGATAGCTTGACTCCAGTGGTGTGGAGAGCACGGGACTCACGTCTGAGCATACCCGTCCCACTCGGGGTGACAAATGCAAAACCAACAGTTGATGGACAGAATGCAGAACAATGTCATACATTCACCCCAGTACAGAGATCTGGGCCTAAATCCATTGTTTTTTTGCTCACCACACCACCCCAGGTCAGACATGGCCATATGCAAATCAGCCTTGATCCCGTGCCTCATGGGAACAGTCCAGCCCGAACTGCCAAGCCATGTCTTCCCTGGACCGGAATCAAGCATCCTAGGACCGGTTTCTGGCTATCAGCCATCATCAGCCAGGATAGCTTGACGCCAGTGGCATGGAGAGCAGGGACTCACGTCTGAGCATACCCGTCCCACTCGGGGTGACAAATACAAAAACAACAGTTGATGGACAGAATGCAGTACAATGTCATACATTCACCCCAGTACAGAGATCTGGGCCTAAATCCATAACTGTTTGACTCACCACACCACCCCAGTTCAGACATGGCCATATGCAAATCAGCCTTGACCCTGTGCCTCATGGGAACAGTCCAGCCTGAACTGCCAAGCCATGTCTTCCCTGGACCGGAATCAAGCATCCTAGGACCGGTTTCTGGCTATCAGCCATAATCAGCCAGGATACCTTGACTCCAGTGGCGTGGAGAGCCCGGGACTCACGTCTGAGCATACCCGTCCCACTCGGGGTGACAAATGCAAAAACAACAGTTAATGGACAGAATGCAGAACAATGTCATACATTCACCCCAGTACAGAGATCTGGGCCTAAATCCATCGTTTTTTTGCTCTCCACACCACCCCAGTTCAGACATAGCCATATGCAAATCAGCGTTGACCCTGTGCCTCATGGGTACAGTCCAGCTAAAACTGCTAAGCCATGTCTTCCTTGGGCTGGAATGAAGCATCCTAGGACCGGTTTCTGGCTATCAGCCGTCATCAGCCAGGATAGCTTGACTCCAGTGGCGTGGAGAGCAAGGGACTCACGTCTGAGCATACCCGTCCCACTCGGGGTGACAAATGCAAAAACAACATTTGATGGACAGAATGCAGAACAATGTCATACATACACCCCAATACAGAGATCCGGGCCTAAATCCATCGTTTTTTTACTCACCACACCACCCCAGTTCAGACATGGCCATATGCAAATCAGCCTTGACCCTGTGCCTCATGGGAACAGTCCAATCCGAACTGCCAAGCCATGTCTTCCCTGGACCGGAATCAAGCATCCTAGGACCAGTTTCTGGCTATCAGCTGTCATCAGCCAGATTAGCTTGACTCCAGTGGCGTGGAGAGCACGGGACTCACGTCTGAGCATATCCGTCCCACTCTGGGTGACAAATGCAAAAACAACAGTTGATGGACAGAATGCAGAACAATGTCATACATTCATCCCAGTACAGAGATCTGAGCCTAAATCCATAGTTTTTTTGCTGACCACACCATCCCTGTTCAGACATGGCCATATGCAAATCAGCCTTGACCCTGTGCCTCATGGGAATAGTCCAGCCCGAACTGCCAAGCCATGTCTTCCCTGGACCAGAATCAAGCATCCTAGGACCTGTTTCTGGCTATCGGTCGTCATCAGCCAGGATAGCTTGACTAAAGTGGCGTGGAGAGCACGGGACTCACGTCTGAGAATACCTGTCCCACTCGGGGTGACTAATGCAAAAACAACAGTTCATGGACAGAATGCAGAACAATGTCATACATTCACCAAGTACAGAGATCTGGGCCTAAATCCATAATTTTTTGGCTCACCACAGCACCCCAGTTCAGACATGGCCATATGCAAATCAGCCTTGACCCTGTGCCTCATGGGAACAGTCCAGCCCGAACTGCCAAGCCATGTCTTCCCTGGACCGGAATCAAGCATCCTAGGACCGGTTTCTGGCTATCAGCCGTCTTCAGCCAGGATAGCTTGACTCCAGTGGTGTGGAGAGCACGGGACTCACGTCTGAGCATACCCATCCCACTCGGGGTGACAAATGCAAAAACAACAGTTGATGGACAGAATGCAGAACAATGTCTTGCATTCACCCCAGTACAGAGATCTGGGCCTAAATCCATCGTTGTTTTGCTCACCACACCAACCCAGTTCAGACATGGCTATATGCAAATCACCCTTGACCCTGTGCCTCATGGGAACAGTCCAGCCCGAACTGCAAAGCCATGTCTTCCCTGGACCGGAATCAAGCATCCAAGACCGGTTTCTGGCTATCAGCCGTCTTCAGCAAGGATAGCTTGACTCCAGTGGTGTGGAGAGCACGGGACTCACGTCTGAGCATACCCGTCCCACTCGGGGTGACAAATGCAAAAACAACAGTTGATGGACAGAATGCAGAACAATGTCTTACATTCACCCCAGTACAGAGATCTGGGCCTAAATCCATCGTTTTTTTGCTCACCACACCAACCCAGTTCAGACATGGCTACATGCAAATCAGCCTTGACCCTGTGCCTCATGGGAACAGTCCAGCCTGAACTCCCAAGCCATGTCTTCCCTGGACCGGAATCAAGCATCCTAGGACCGGTTTCTGGCTATCAGCCGTCTTCAGCCAGGATAGCTTGACTCCAGTGGTGTGGAGAGCACGGGACTCACGTCTGAGCATACCCGTCCCACTCTGGGTGACAAATGCAAAACCAACAGTTGATGGACAGAATGCAGAACAATGTCATACATTCACCCCAGTACAGAGATCTGGGCCTAAATCCATTGTTTTTTTGCTCACCACACCACCCCAGGTCAGACATGGCCATATGCAAATCAGCCTTGATCCCGTGCCTCATGGGAACAGTCCAGCCCGAACTGCCAAGCCATGTCTTCCCTGGACCGGAATCAAGCATCCTAGGACCGGTTTCTGGCTATCAGCCATCATCAGCCAGGATAGCTTGACGCCAGTGGCATGGAGAGCAGGGACTCACGTCTGAGCATACCCGTCCCACTCGGGGTGACAAATACAAAAACAACAGTTGATGGACAGAATGCAGTACAATGTCATACATTCACCCCAGTACAGAGATCTGGGCCTAAATCCATAACTGTTTGACTCACCACACCACCCCAGTTCAGACATGGCCATATGCAAATCAGCCTTGACCCTGTGCCTCATGGGAACAGTCCAGCCTGAACTGCCAAGCCATGTCTTCCCTGGACCGGAATCAAGCATCCTAGGACCGGTTTCTGGCTATCAGCCATAATCAGCCAGGATACCTTGACTCCAGTGGCGTGGAGAGCCCGGGACTCACGTCTGAGCATACCCGTCCCACTCGGGGTGACAAATGCAAAAACAACAGTTAATGGACAGAATGCAGAACAATGTCATACATTCACCCCAGTACAGAGATCTGGGCCTAAATCCATCGTTTTTTTGCTCTCCACACCACCCCAGTTCAGACATAGCCATATGCAAATCAGCGTTGACCCTGTGCCTCATGGGTACAGTCCAGCTAAAACTGCTAAGCCATGTCTTCCTTGGGCTGGAATGAAGCATCCTAGGACCGGTTTCTGGCTATCAGCCGTCATCAGCCAGGTTAGCTTGACTCCAGTGGCGTGGAGAGCAAGGGACTCACGTCTGAGCATACCCGTCCCACTCGGGGTGACAAATGCAAAAACAACATTTGATGGACAGAATGCAGAACAATGTCATACATACACCCCAATACAGAGATCCGGGCCTAAATCCATCGTTTTTTTACTCACCACACCACCCCAGTTCAGACATGGCCATATGCAAATCAGCCTTGACCCTGTGCCTCATGGGAACAGTCCAATCCGAACTGCCAAGCCATGTCTTCCCTGGACCGGAATCAAGCATCCTAGGACCAGTTTCTGGCTATCAGCTGTCATCAGCCAGATTAGCTTGACTCCAGTGGCGTGGAGAGCACGGGACTCACGTCTGAGCATATCCGTCCCACTCTGGGTGACAAATGCAAAAACAACAGTTGATGGACAGAATGCAGAACAATGTCATACATTCATCCCAGTACAGAGATCTGAGCCTAAATCCATAGTTTTTTTGCTGACCACACCATCCCTGTTCAGACATGGCCATATGCAAATCAGCCTTGACCCTGTGCCTCATGGGAATAGTCCAGCCCGAACTGCCAAGCCATGTCTTCCCTGGACCAGAATCAAGCATCCTAGGACCTGTTTCTGGCTATCGGTCGTCATCAGCCAGGATAGCTTGACTAAAGTGGCGTGGAGAGCACGGGACTCACGTCTGAGAATACCTGTCCCACTCGGGGTGACTAATGCAAAAACAACAGTTCATGGACAGAATGCAGAACAATGTCATACATTCACCAAGTACAGAGATCTGGGCCTAAATCCATAATTTTTTGGCTCACCACAGCACCCCAGTTCAGACATGGCCATATGCAAATCAGCCTTGACCCTGTGCCTCATGGGAACAGTCCAGCCCGAACTGCCAAGCCATGTCTTCCCTGGACCGGAATCAAGCATCCTAGGACTGGTTTCTGGCTATCAGCCGTCATCAGCCAGGATTGCTTGACTCCAGTGGCGTGGAGAGCACGGGACTCACGTCTGAGCATACCCGTCCCACTCGGGGTGACAAATGCAAAAACAACAGTTCATGGACGGAATGCAGAACAATGTCATACATTCACCCCAGTACAGAGATCTGGGCCTAAATCCATAGTTTTTTTGCTCTCCACACCACACCAGTTCAGACATGGCAATATGCAAATCAGCCTTGACCCTGTGCCTCATGGGAACAATCGAGCCCGAACTGCCAAGCCATGTCTTCCCTGGACCGGAAACTAGCATCCTGGGACCGGTTTCTGGCTAATCAGCCATGCTAGCTCGAATCCAGTTTCAAAGTGAGCAAGGGACCCACGTCTGGGCTGTCCATTTCTCTGGAGTCAAGCCATCCTGGCTGATGAGGGCTGAAAGCCCGAAACCGGTCCTAGGATGCTTGTTTTCAGTCCAGGGAGGACCTGGCTTGGCAGTTGGGTCTAGACTATTCCCATTGGGTGCAGGGTCAAGACTGATTTGCATATGGCTGGGTCCAAACTGAAAAGGCATGGTGAGCAAAAAAACGATGGATTAAGACCCATATCTCTGTACTGGGGTGAATGTATGACATTGTTCTGCATTTGGTCCAACAATTGTTTTTGCGTTTGTCACGCCGAGTAGGACGGGTATGCCCAGACGTGGGTCCCGTGCTCTTCATGCCACTGGAGTCAAGCTATCCTGGCTGATGAGGTCTGAAAGCCCGAAACCAGTCATATGATGCTTGTTTCCAGTCCAGAGAGCTCCTGGCCTGTTAGTTCAGGCTTGACTGTTCCCATTGGGCGCAGGGTCAAGACTCATTTTCATATGGCTGTGTCCAAACTGGAAAGGCATGGTGAGCAAAAAAACGATGGATTAAGGCCCAGATCTCTGTACTGGGGTGAATGTATGACATTGTTCTGCATTCTGTCCATCAATTGTTGTTTTAGCATTTTTCACCCCGAGTAGGACGGGTATGCCCAGACGTGGGTCCCGTGCTGGCCATGCTACTGGTTTCAAGCTATCCTGGCTGATGAGGGCTGAAAGCCCGAAACCGGTCCTGGGATGCTTGTTTCCAGTCCAGGGATGACCTGGCCTGGCAGTTTGGGCTGGACTGTTCCCATTGGGCGCAGGGTCATGACTGATTTGCATATGGCTGGGTCTAAACTGGAAAAGCATGGTGAGCAAAAAAATGATGGATTTAGGCCCAGATCTCTGTACTGGGGTGAAAGTATGACATTGTTCAGAATTCTGTCCAACACTTGTTGTTTCTACTTAGATTAGTGGCACATGCATGTGCAGTTGTTACACATCAATCCCATGTTTCAATCCTAAAGAATGTCACAGACTTGCATGAGCCATTAGGCAGAAACATGTTGACAGTGTGTGTGGTCAGATTTGCTTTTTAATACCAAGTGATACCTCCTGTGAATATAATGGCCAGTTTGGAATATCACATTGGTTATTAATATTTACATTTCATGGATCTGTTCTAGGTAGAAGTGCAGCTCTGACTTCAGGTGTAGGCCCGCTGTCCATCAAATTGCGTTTTTGGAGAGTATGGGGAGTCCTATGATGAAGCATGACACCTGGTGGTGTGTGAGGACATGCAGTTAAATGTTTATGCTTGTCCAGAAGTAGATTGTTATAAGGTAAAGTGCTGGTGGATATTTTTGATTTTTTTTAATCTCGAACGGCCATTTGGTGTAAAAAAAAAACCCTGGGAAGCACAACTATTTTACTAGAACAATTCTACCCATCAAGGACATGGGGAGGTCCCTTGAAAACTGGACCGAAGCACTCAACCCCTCCACCACCCTGCCAACATTGAGGTCCAAGAATTTCTGCTCTGCTTGGGCCACTTTGATCCCCAAGCATCTCACATTGTCATTTTTCCAGGGAAGCTGGGATCCCAACCATTGTTCCCAGCTGAAAAAGATTAGATTATTGTTGATCGACATAGAGTCCTGATGCCTCCCCTAACTTATGCATCACACTCAGAAGTATGGAATCTGTCACAAATAGACTAGGGCATCATTTGCATATAGAGACACCACATGGGTGGTCTCCCTCACCATAATTCCCCAGGGACCACCACCTTCTGCAGCACGTCTGCCACTGGTTCAATCACCAGGGCAAACAACAGCAGCAACAGTGGAC
The DNA here is from genome assembly GCF_964261635.1 of Lissotriton helveticus. Lineage (NCBI taxonomy): Eukaryota > Metazoa > Chordata > Amphibia > Caudata > Salamandridae > Lissotriton > Lissotriton helveticus. The sequence continues at coordinate 812,749,909 of NC_136070.1, forward strand.
CCCGCTGATGAGTGCCCCTTTGCAGTTGGAAACTGTCTGAGACCATCATGCTCAACCACACTGTAGCGCTCAGGGCAGTGTAGAGTAATTTAACCCATTGTATGTATTTGGGCATGAGCCCAACTTATTCGAGCACAAGCCAAAGTTAGTCCCAGTCCACTGAGTCAAATATGTGTTCGATAGTGAGGAATGCCCAGGAATAGGTATCCTTCTGCAGCGCGGAGCATGATACACTTGTGGAAGGCATTGTCAATCATAGAGGGTATTCCGCTTCAAAATAAACCCACTCTGATCAGTGTGCATTAAGGTTAGGAGGAAGTTCAACAGACAAGGGGCCAGTATACCACTGAAAATGTTAACATCTACATCTATCAGAGAAAGGGGTCTATATGATGAGTACCCATTGGGTCTTTGCCTGATGTTGTTTTGTCATGACCATTGCCTCCCACATTGTGTCCCTAGCTGGATGGCCTCTGGGTACATCTCCAGCAAGCTGTCCACAACAGTATCCATGTAGGAGTAATACAATTCTGCAGGGAGGTCATCACTCCCTGGAGTTTTTGCCATCTTCAGTCTCTTTATTGCCATAAGGATCTCCTCTCTAGAGACAGGCATTTCCATGGATTCGCTATCACCCTCTGCAAGTCGCAAAAGCGAGACCCCAGCTAGGTACTCCTCACCCCTCCCAACCATTCTATCGGGCTGTGCCACGTACGTTCTGCACACCCCATTACGTACGCTGCCATTAATGCCTGACTATGTGCTAACCAATACACCTCTGACATCTCAGATGGACAAGACAGAGGTCTGGCAGCCATCTTGTTTAACTAGGACCCAGGCTTTGTTACCCTTTGCGTGCATACACTGTTGGTATGCACTGTAGGTGAATTTTTCCATTCTGCATCAGTCGTCCAACAGTTCCTTAAGACACAGTTGCCATTCTGGGAGTCTGTCAGGATTAGCGGGCTGGTCCCTTTCAATGATGGCTAAGCTATTCTTGTTTTATCTAAGTTTCATTCCAGATGGCGACTGGCCCCATAGGTAGTCTTCAAGAAAACACCACAGAAGACCACATTTATAGTATCCCGGTTCACAGAACTACTGCTCGCGCTACTCCAGTTCTCATCAAAATAGTGCATCAGAGTCTCACCTACTATTGTACAAATGGGCGGTCTAAAGGTACCTAGACACTAAATCTCCACAGTAGGACCGCCGGCATCTTCACTCTCTCCTAATTCCCATCAATGCCGTCGGGTGATCCGGCAGGCATTGGTCAGGTACGATATCTCCATCACCCACCGCGTGGTATCTGCTGGCACAAAACAGTAGTCCAAGTGGCTGTGTATACCTGCTGCAGGCGAATAGCATTTGTACACTTTCTCTGTCAGATGCCTTTCCCACCAGACATATACCATCCCAAGGCCCCCTCAGTGTATCAAGTAAGGCCCGATCATTGCTAGCTTAATGTTGAGCCTGAAGGGCTCCCAATCAATCACCTCATTTAGGACACAGTTACGGTCTCCAGCCAAAATAACGTCCATCATAAGGTATTCTGAGGCTACTGTCACCACTCTAGCATAGACGTTTGGACAGTCCTTATTGAGAGCATACACATTCAACAAGCATTTCTCTTTGCCATCTACTGTGCCATGCAGGATTACATACCTGCCTTATAGATCGAAAATGTGCCCCTTGTATTTGGATGGGACCCCATGGGCTACCCAGATCATTGGTTCCCGGGCATACCCAGAGTAGGAAGTGGCATACAGCTGTACCCTCCACTTCTTTCGCAGACTATGGACGCAGTCCAGCAAGACATGTGTTTCCTGCAGAAAGGCTATGGAGACTCTATATCTCTTTAAATAGGCTTATACCCTGTGTCACTTTTCCAAGTTGCCCAGACCTCTGACATTCCACGTCATGAGTTTTGTTAAGTAATATGTCATGTCCAGTCACATTTAGTATATTCTTGCACCTGACCCTGCAGGACTCAATAGCCGCATGTTACAAGAGTAGTGTAGCATCCCAGAACAGTAAACATTTGCCGTTATACACCCCCCAAATGACACTCTCACCCCTTGGGCACTGCAGCCAAATCTCCCAGCCCAGCAACAGGCAAGCCAGGAACTAGCATCCATCGCCCAATTCCCTTATGTCTAAAACATAATAGTCAGTTTTCAACAAAAACCTATTGGTTCTCTAAAGGGCAGAGCCCCAAGGGGATTGAAGGCAAATGAATGCACTCAAGTGTCCCCCCCCTCAACTACATACCTCTACCTCTTCCTTGTCATCAGCAGTCTGTCTATTCAGGGCTCATAATCACAGTGCACATCAATGAGGTTGCCGTACACATTTCTCAGGAACAAGTTCAAGTACCCAACACATAACTTGAGAACCCTTAAACAAATTGCACCAGTTCAGGCTTACAACCTGGCCAGGGTGGCAGCAGTCACTGCTCCCCCATTTTTATGCCCGCTGGTTATTGTCAGTTCTCACCACAGTGCAATCACAGGTCAGGGTGGCCAAATGTCTGTGCTGTTGCTGCCTGTCACAGGGCCACTCCACTGCCTCAGAAACAATTACCTGAAGTCCAGCACAACATCTGTGTCTATGTGGGTGCCGTTGGGGCAGACCATGAGACACCGCGTCTGCTGCATGTCGTCCAAACTGTTTGCACGCCACTCCGTCTGCACACTCGGGGATAAGGCCTTTATTTACGCTGGTCTTTTTCCGTGAGACCCCAACACCAGTCACTCGCCTCCTCCAGCTTGAAGAAAACAGCACCTTTTCTTTCCTCCTTGTAGTACGCTTAGTTTCGCCGGGTACATCAGGCTGCATTTCAAGTTAAGGTCTCTCATATGCTTCTTAACAGACAGGAAGGATTCACGTCGGTCCTGGACTTTTTTTCTGTAGTCTGGGAAAATAGAGATACGTTTCTCCTTGAACTGAGGCGGGCCTTGCAATAAGACATGCAACAGTAGGGCGTCACGGTTCCGAAAGTTAAATAGGCATGCAATTAGGGTCTCTGGCAGCACCCCAGGTCTCGGCAGCGTGCCCCCACATAAGTCTTATCCCCTCTCATGCTGCTGGAAGGGGGCGACCCTTCGTTTTTTCTGGTCCGGAAACAGCTGCAGACGCTGCAATTCTGAACTGGCCTGCCGCACATCTGACAGGCACGCGACAACTGCCTACTCAGTTTCATCCCATTCCCCTGTTGAACTCTAAATCAGGGCCAGTCACTAGGAGCCCTGGCAGGTACTCACCCCCCCCCCCCCCGGTGCAGGAGCACTCATCCAGAGCATGCGGAGGTCACATCACCCACACTCAGGCCTCCCCTCCCCATGACCAGGGTTAGGCCAAAAGATCCACCATGTTCCGGACCCCCAACAACCCCCAAATGTTCCTCAGCATCCCATGGGCCAGCCAGCAGTTTAGGACAGTTTAGGGTGCCTGCTTCAACACCCACCCTGTGGCACTGTATTACAGCAGTATTATGCTTTCGCTGGTGGGAGCTCCACAAGGTGTGCCTAGTCATCCATCTTGCTGGGCCATGCCCTGACAATCTGAACTCACTTGTTTTAAGAAGTCCACAATGCATGATGTGTCTATTTTACATAATGTTTCAGAAATTAATTGATTATTCCTCCCGGTAACAGCAGATTTAAAAGAGTCATCTTGCACTCTTCCCTTGATTTTAAAATCTAGTTCATCTAGTGCAACATACACCACTTAGCGAACTGTCACAACCAGTTCCGAGGTGAATGTCACAACAAACATATGGAATATTGCATCCCATCCAGCATATTCTTCAGAGAGATATGTAGATGCTCATACCCAATTAAGTTATTCACTAGAAGATCTTCAAATGGCTCTCACCAACACTTGCAGAACCATCGCACAAGACCTCATCACCAGCAAGTTGGACTAGGGAAACGCACTCTATGCTGGAATCAGTGAATGACTGACGAGAGGCCGCAAAAGATTTGCATTTTACTGCCAATGGAAAGCTGGTGGTAAACCAGTCGCATATAGGAAGGGGTCCCCAAGGGATGCCTTTCCCTTTGCAAATGGGGGCATAAATCTTTTTTAAGAGCAGGCAGTGGTCCCACAGACCTCTAACTGCTCTTAAAAATGAAACTGAAAAATTTCATTTTTCTTTTTGAAATGCATCCTTTTTTCCTTTAAGGAAAACGGGCTGCAGTTTAAAAAAAACTTCTTTATTGGAAAAGTAGTCACAGATACGGTGGTTTGCTGACCCCAGCAGCCCACCATCCCTGTAAGTGCCAGCCATTCCCAATGCGTTGCAAATTGCAAATTGTGACCTGCCTCATCAATATTAATGAGGCAGGTCCCTTGCGACCCATTTGGGAAATTCCAACCAGTGTCTAAGATGCTGTTGCACATTCTATTTTGCAAGTCACAAATGTGAGTTGCAAAAAAATTGCAATTTGTGATCGCAAAATGGAATGGTAGTACATCTGGCTCCAGAAGACGTTTCACCTAGCTCTGACCCTGGCTCATCCCATACAGCTCCCTTTTCAATCACACGTTCCCAAGATAGATACATAGGTTCTTATTCCCATTTGAGTTATTCATCACGAGATCTTCAAATGGCTCTCCACCAACACTCACTGACGCCCTCATCACCAGTACGCTGGACTATGGAAAGCACTCTATGTTGCAATCAACAATTAACTGACCAGAAGACTCCAGACCATACAAACCCCAGCAACCAGCAGCAGCTAGAGCAGGTAAGTGCGGTGGGGCAGGTGAAGGCCTTGGCGAGGTGAGAGTTGGAGAAGTCAACAGACGACAGAATAGGTCACATTAAATAAATAATTAAAACCCATTACGTTGTCTGTCGATTTCCCCCACCAGCTCCACTGCCCTGCCGCGCTCACCTGCACCGGCTGTGACTGGCCCATCCTTCGACCTCCCATCCTGCTCTCACATCACCCTGGAACCTCAAAGTGCTCCACTAGCTTCAAATCCACAAACAAGCACTTTTCAAACTCCTAGTTTCACATATGAAGCCTTGCACTGAATTGGTCCCATGTACGTCAACAACGACATAAACTTCCACAAGCCTACCAGACACCACCGCTCAGCCGGACTCCTACTTGAATACACTCCCTGCATAGACAGAACCAGATCCTGCAGTCAAGCCCTCTCCTACCTCGCTCCTAAATTCTGGAACAACCTGCCCTGCACATCAGAGCCTCCTCCTCAGTTTTGACTTCTGCAAGTAACTGAAGACCTGGCTCTTTACCTATCCTCAACCCTGGCTCATCCCCTACAGCTCCTGGTGTAGTGCAAGGAAACCATACCGGGTGAGTTGTTTGCTATACAAATACACATAACAAACATTACATAACTCAACATATTCATTACATTTTTTTGAAAGACCTCATTTTTATAGGTCTTTGAGGAACTTTGGATAACCCTCTTCATTCATCCTGCTTCTTGAAAGGGTATGATTTTATCCTCCATCTCTGAGTTGAATGTTACTATCTTTTGGGTAACTAATAAAGTTATGCAACCCCATCTGTAAACAGAGTTATCCTCCCCACCTTGCAGAAAGACAACTCAGTGCCCTGTAAAATGACAATACATCCACAACTGCAACACCAAGAAGTTTTTTATGTTTCTTTTAAATTTTGACCTTGTGTGGGTACCTGTTCACCACAAGGATGAGGTACCTTACTAATGCAAATATAGTTATTATTGTAGCCCCACTGGAATTCATGATGAATGGTTCACATAGTGGTGCCATCTACTAAAGTCAAGTATTTGTATAACAGTCCAGAAAGCCATATTTTACAGGTAGTCTCTTCAATTTTTTTCATTCCTAGTGCTGAGTTTGCTTTGAACATAGCTTCTAGTTTTCCTTATGCTGTTATGAAAATGGTTTGTTACTCTTTAAATTAGTCACTCTCACCTGTGGATCCCAGACTCTGTATATCTTGTGTTTAGACCCATAGGCCTTAATAGTTAACACTCATAAAGGTTACCTACACATCCTAATGCCCTCGTCTCCTTCCTTACTTTTGAGGTGGAGTGCACCTTCCAAAAAATAAAAATGAAGTTTATATTAGAATGAGTGGCTCTCCCTCTGACATACTAGCCTGTAATGATTATCCATAACTAGCATTCCTCCTGTTCTATTTTCTGTCTCACCAAGGCGAGAGTTTAGAATGTTGGCTCCAGCTGGGCTTGAGCCATAATTATATTTGGAGTCATCATTCTCCTACTTGCCGGGCATGTGGACTGAACCACGTTTAGTCTTTCCTATACTTTAAAGCTTACTGGTTTCTGTCTCGCCTATGTTCCGTCAGGATTGAGAAGAGAGCAGAGGCAACATTGCGATGAACTGATGTTTGTATATGGTACTTCTGGATCTTCACCCATGCGTTGCAAGTCTGGTAGTTTGTGCCTACGTGTTCCTGCTTTTTCTCTCTGTTAATGATTGTACAGAAAAGGAAAATAAAAGAGAGTAGAGCAGATAGGTCTGCATAAAGGAGTGGTTCTTAGTAGTTTGAAGTCTGCTAGATAGTACAGATGTCTGGTTGTGAAAAGACATCTTGTGGGCATTCTGTAAGCTTCCCTGGGAATGCATTCTGCCAATTGCTCAGCATTGGCTTTGTGGTTTGTAACTCACATTTTCTGGATTTCTATTTGCTGGTTTAATTTGTTTTAGGCTATCCAGCATGTCTTCATTTCTCCCGAGGAGAGATGCTTTTTTATCATCACTCCTTGTATTCTTCCATGAGTTCTTGATTTCTGTAAACAAGCCTTTAAATTTAGTTCTTACCTTGTCACATTTGCTGTGCATTAAGTGACAGAGGTCAATCGTCAGCCTCAGTCTTCCAAGGGGGCTTAGTGTTTACTTTTCTTTCTCTGACTTCAAAGTAAGATGATTTATGTGACAATCGTATGTGTACTGGGAAAGATCTTCTTTTTCCTAGCACACACCAAAATGTAAATGTCTGTAAATTGACTGTGAAAATATTTCAGAATGTATCAGAATTAGGAAAGCACAAATTAAGCACATTTGTTTGTAATTCTGAAGTGTGGTGAAAACAAATATTTTAATACCATCAAAGCAAATCAGTACACTAGTTGATGCCATTTCCACAGAATATCGCTTTTGTGCTGTATAGCTTTATCAGAAAAAATTGTATATGCAAATATAATGGTCATTTCAATTGAAATGTGTTGCTTGTAATGGCAATGTGCTACCACATTATGCATACTCTACTCTAAGCCACTCCAATCTGTGCCACTCCACTCTACAATGCTCCACTCCACTCCACTCTACAACACTCTACTCTGCTCAACGACACTCTAATCAACAACACAACAATCCACCATACTCCACTCCACTCTGCACCACTCTATGCCACTTCACTCTAGTCCACTCTACTCCATGCAATGACACTCCACTCTACGGGACTCTACTCCATTCTGTTGCCTGACACAACACTTCACTCTACCACACTCCACTCCGCCATATCACACTCTACTCTATGATACTCTATGCTACTTTATGCTTCTCCACACCACTCCACTCTACGCCACTCCACTCTACAACACTTTAATCTACTCTATGCCCCTTAACTCTACGCCACTCCACTCTATGACAATCTACTTTACTCCACTCTATGCCACTTCAATCCATGTCACTCCACTGGATCACTGACATAATATCGACTACACAAATATTGGGACTTAAAGATTGTTGTTGTCAAAAATATCGACATCCTATCTTTATAATGGTAAGTATTAAAATATTGAAAAAAAATATTGTTGCTAAAAATGTAATTTTTTTAATTTATACAAAATAATGTCAAATAAATTAAATACATAGCATAAAAACATATTTAAAATTCTTAAAAAATGTTAAAAATAATAAGTAATACATATGTAAAAATAAATTAAACAATCATATATAAAATATAATATATATGTTTACTTAACAATATTAATAAATAAGTATTTTAATAAATTATAAAATGTTAGAAACATATTAAAAATTATAAATACATATATGTATATATATATATATATATATATATATATACACCTGTAACATAAAAATAGAAATAAAATATATATATAAAATAAATTAAAATATTAAAAGATTTTTTTAAACAACATTTTACACTACATTAACTGCAATAGTAGGGAAAATGTTGGATAGCAGAGGGGAATAATTTCCTATTCCTACTCCAGGGAGTGCAACAGTTTGGAAAGTGTTGGATAGCGGAGGGGTAAAAATTACTATTCCCACTCCAGAGATAGAAACAGTAGGGAAAGTGTTGGAAAGCGTAGGGGTAATAACTACTATTCCCACTCCAGCAAGAGCAACAGTAGGGAAAGTGTTGGATAGCGGAAGGAAGTAATTTATTATTCCCACTCAAACAAATGCAACAGTAGGGAAAGTGTTGGATAGCGGAGGGGAATAATTTACTATTCCCACTCCAGGAAGTGCAACAGTAGGGAAAGTGTTGAATAGTGTAGGGGTAAAAATTACTATTTCCACTCCAGAGAAAGCAACAGAAGGAGAAGTGTTGGCTAACGTATGGGTAGAAATTACTATTCCCACTTCAGCAAGAGCAACAGTAGGGAAAGTGTTGGATAGCGAAAGGGAATAATTGACTATTCCCACTCCAATGAATGCAACAGTAGGGAAAATTTTGGATAGCGGAGGGGAATAGTTTACTATTCCCACTCCAATGAATGCAACAGTAGGGAAAGTGTTGGATAGCGGAGGGGATTCATTTACTATTCCCACTCCAGCAAATGCAACAGCAGGGAAAATGTTGGATAGCAGAGGGGAATAATTTACTATTCTCACTCCAATGAATGCAACAGTAAGGAAAGTGTTGAATAGCGTAGGGGTAAACATTACTATTCCCACTCCAGGGATAGCAACAGTAGGGAAAGTGTTGGATAGCATAGGGGTAAAAATGATTATTCCCAATCCAGGGAGTGCAACAGTAGGGAAAGTGTTGGATAGGGGATGGGAATAATTTACTATTCCCACTCTTGCAAGTGCAACAGTAGGGAAAGTGTTGGATAGGGTAGGGGAATAATTTACTATTCCCACTCCAGCAAGTGCAACAGTAGGGAAAATGTTGCATAGCGGAGGGGATAAAATGTACTATTCCCACTCCAGAGAGTACAACAGTAGAGAAAGTGTTGGATAGCGGAGGGGATACAATTACTATTCCCACTCCAGCAAGTGCAACAGTAGAGAAAGTGTTGGATAGCAGAGGGGAATCATTTACTATTCCCACTCCAATGAGTGCAACAGTAGGGAACGTGTTGGATAGCGGAGGGGAATAATTTACTATTCCCACTTCAGCAAGTACAACAGTAGGAAAAGTGTTGGATAGTGGAGGGGAATAATTTACTATTCCCACTCCAGGGAGTGCAACAGTAGAGAAAGTGTTGGATTGGGTAGGGGGAAAAATTACTATTCCCACTCCAGCAAATTAATGAATATTAATTAACAAATAATTAATTATTTTAAAAAACGTTTACCTCCCATCATATTCCCCTATAAATGACACCACCAATGTCATAAAACATGACACAATTAACATAATTATTTATCATCATCACCTGCTTTATTTAGATAGCTGGTATCATAAAAGCATCAAACAGCATTTTAACCACATGAATGCTACAGCAATTCAGGCTCTGTGCTGTACTTCATGGATTCCCATTGTTCATGACGAGCTCAGCTCGTCATCAGCACACAAGCAGTGTACTGCATGACGAGCTGAGCTCGTCATGAGCCTGGAAGGGGTTAAAACAAATTTAAAAAGATGCAAATTAACAAGCGATACAGAGGTAGTTCAAAGAATGTGCACAGCCATAACATAAAAGTGTACTATTGCACTGCAAAAAATAAAACAGTTATCAAAAACTGCACAGTAAAAGATTTTAAAAGTTCATTAGGAATATTGTAAATGATTGCAATAAATACAGTTAAAAAGTACAATTGTAACAGTCCAGCCCAATAGGGGTATCACAAAGAAAAAGCAGAGTGTAGAACCCGTAGTGCATTCCCAGTAGATGGACATATTTGGGCCCTCATTCAGGGGGCTGTTAAAGTTTGTATAAAGTGCCAGTGCATAAAGTGGAGCTTTACCAATGGATGTGTATTCATCTTGGGCTGGGATGATTTCTCTACAACTCCTCAGATGTGATGTTAGACCACCCCACGCAAGGCTTTTTGCCTAACTATCTAAGCGTGGCTGAGAAACTTGGCCACCCCGCAAGTGAAGAGGGTTCTTTCATCAGACTTCAGGATAAGCAGAACGTGCCCAGTTGTCCGCAGATTGGTTTTACATGCTGGACAAGCAAACATAACATGGGCAACGCACTACAACGGGGCTCTTCGGCAAGGGCAATCTTTTTTTGTTGTTTGTTGTCATTTTTGGTTAATGCACGAACAGGAAACGTAGCAAACCTGAAATGAATATACAGCATCCTGTCTCGTGGTACCTGGATTATATCTAGATATGGCTCAAGGCTTCTGCTCTGCTTGTGGTGATAGAATTCTTCTGTTAGTCTGATCACAATTGACTTGCTGAGTTCCTGGCTATCTATCTAGTCCCAGTACAATCGCCTTAGCTCCACTTAGCTGGGGAGATTTTGCCTATCCCAGGATTCTTTAAGACCCAATGCTGTCAATGTTTTCCTGACACTTGATGTCCAGCTGACTCTTTGGTCAACATCTAAGCTCATCACCTCAGTTAGTGCTATGGCATAATTAGAAAGTTCAGAGGTCCGCCTTATAGAGGCCCATTGGCAATGTCTCTGAATGACCGCCTGCCCATATCGAGCATTACGGGTGTTAATGGGACATTACGGGGGAGCATCACTAAATCCCTCAGAAAGTTATGCTCAGATCTACAGATGTCGTCCACATTATCAAACCCTCATAACTCAGCAAGTAAAGATTAAAGGAGGAATGCTCATGTCTCCAAGTATCTGCCACAATTTATTCCTGGGTACCAGGTCAAAGGCAGTCTTTAAATTGATAAATGCGAGATAAAAGGCTGCCCTTGCCGATTACCACAACTTTCCAATCTATCAGAAGCAGCCTAAATACCTGGTCGCCTGTTTCAGTGCTGGCCCTGAAGCCTGCCTGATATTTGGAAAGGAAATCCTGCCCAAGATTGAATCCTCTGTAGCAGGACTCTACCAAAGACCTCCTGCATCGCATCAATCAGACTAATTGGTCTGTAATTTGAGGGGTCCTCTCTGGTGCCCTTTTTATAAATTGGGATGACCTCTGCACCCTTCCAGGACTCTGGTACTGGGCAACCTCTGGCAATAGCATTGATAAGTATCAGAATATAGCGTGCCCAGTTTGTGAAGTCTATGAGAAATTAATCTCCAGGCAAACCATCCAGTCCAGCTGCTTTGGCAGGGACTATCTTCCTCAACCCGGCTTCAATTTCAGCCAGAAAAAAAGGGCTTACTAACATTGCCAGCACCAAAGGAGTCTAAGAGTTCACATGGCCCCTCCATAGGTATTGCCTCTGGAGCAGAGCAAAGCTTCCCAAAATGGTCATGCCAGTCCTGGCTAGGGATGTGATTAAGGAGTAGGCATGAATCCTTCTTGTTGCCCCTGCTAACTTGGGTCCAGAATAGATTAGTGTCCTTATCTAGGCTAGCATCGTTCAGTTCCTGCCAGCGCGATTCATCCCACGTAATCTTTGCTTGATGCAAAGCTACTATGTAATCCTTTCTAGCTATCTTGATCAGAGGGCAATTCATGTTTCTAATTGCTATAGCTAAGAGCTGTCTTTTGTGCCTGAAATCTTTTGTGTACCATGAGTGTGACCCTTTAGGAGGCACACTTGGCTTGTTACTCTTACCGGGTGCTTCTAAATATGCACACAGTTGTTCCATTGTGAGCGAATGGATAATGGGGATGTCTGCCAAGCCCCCTGAATCTGTGACTGCGGCCTGAAGCTCTAATGTATTCAGAGTCAGGACATGCCGAATACTAGCTATTTTTGATCCATGCAAAGAGACCTTACACCATTTTAAAAATCTTTTGCAGTTTGAATGAACAACCACTTGGGTGCTCTCGAAATGGCAAGGGACAGCCCACGGAGACTTCATATTAGCACAAAGAGGGTTGTGATCACGACCGATGGTGGAGCCCACAAACGTCTATCATATCTCCCCAGAGCCTTACGTCTAATAAGATTAAGTCAATGCGTGACGGGCAATTAGCTCTATTGTAGGTGTTTGCCCCCTGAGTATCTGATGGAGTTCTACCGTTAGTTGCCCTCAGGCCAAACTCTATATTGAGTGCATTGAGTTGTATTGCTAGCTGAGTCCATCTTTTGACGGGGGGTACGTTAAGTGGGGGGACAGCCCATTTCCTGTCATCATCCTCAACCCCCAGCATGTCCTCTGTATCCAAGTGCTCAAAAGTGCAGTTAAAATCTCCTGCAGCCACTACTCTAGAGTGTGGCAAGCAGCTGGCAGAGTTTCTTCTAGTGTCATGAAAATGGGTGACGGTCTGCCCCCTTTTGTCCCCCTTATATAGACATTGAACAATTCAAGAGTGCACCCCCCCTGGGTCCCCTGATGGTGAGCCTCAAAATGTCGGGACTCGAGCTTTGATGTATGATAGTTCGGCAGCCCAAGGCTTTGTTCACCCAGATGATCAGACCCCTTGAAGGTCGCCCTCTCCCCACGGTGATAGCTGGTGAGCAAAAACATGTATAGCCTGATTTATACAATGGAACCAAACTCCAGGTTTCCTGGAAAATACAAATATCAAAGCCCTCTACCAGTTCATTCCAGTGGGGGATTGCCAATTTGCTGCTTAGCCCTGCCACATTCCAAGATATTACCTTCAGCTGATGGTATGAAGCTGAGGCAGAAGCAGTGTGTTGGCTAAGTGGAACGGGGGCATGAGACAATGTGGGGTCTATGCATGTGGGGAGTTCCACCATCTGAGCCCTCTGAGTATCAGTAGGGGGACTACTTAGACCCTTCCCCCCAAAGCTGTCTGCCAGTGGCTCAAGGTCAGTGCGAGGGGCCAGGGTGTTATAGGAGCCGTGTTTGATAATTAAAGGGGTGAAGTATGGTTCCTGGTGCGGGTGAGACTCAACCTGTAGTCAATCAATGGCTTCCAGAGAGGTCCCTCATGCTGAAATAGAGGATCATTGCATGGCCGGTGGCCTACCCCCAGTGACAGATGGAAACCGCCTGAACTGTATAAATGAAGTGTCCGGGGGGCAGGTGTGATACTCCAATGCAAGGAGGTTTTCAGCCTGTTCAGCCATATTCATAGTAAGCTCAATACAGTCCAGGGGTTGAGCAAGGGAGGGACATCTCCAGACCCTGGTGATGTTGTCTCGTATCACTGAATGGCAGCCCCTGACATGACAGATCCAGTGGATGGCTTTATTAGTTAGAGAGTCTTCATTTTCAGGGCCACTCTTTGGGGCGAGCCTTGGGACATTAAACATAAAAATGTTTAAAGCATGGGGCAGGAGGGGGTAATTGGATGATTCTGCTTCTGTTGGGCTTTCTCAAGGGGGCACTGTGCCTGTGGTGAGATAATAGATCTGGTGTGGTTTATAGGGACTTGGGGGGCAGCTAAACTGTAATGTTCTTTATGAGTGCTGGTTTTGGAATTATTTGGATGATTTATCTTAAAATTTAGTGGGTTATGCTTGTGAGTTGGTAAGTTAGAGGGGGGTGAAGAGTACCCACAGCCTATTGTACCCCTTTCCTTAGTAATTGACACACGTGCCATATGAGATTGTGGGCAACGTTCAGACAAATGATTTGCACGCTGCTGACAAGGTAGGTCCTTTTGAAGGATGGATTTAACCAGGGCAGTAAGTTCTTGTTTCTTGTGCCTCATGGTTCCTATCTCGGACCTGAGCATATTGACGAGCTGGGATGTGTCCTGTGGCAATACATTTTGCTCTTTGTTGGGCCCTGTAGTGGACCTGCATGATAACCGGGGCGTGTCTTCCCTATAGCTATCAGGCAAGTCCGCCAATGGTGAAAACCTATCTGCACAGGCAATAGAAATACCAGACGCACTGGACTGACGCTCTTCAGTGCAAGAGGAGGGGGTTAGGGAATGGGAGTCCCTCGCCTGTGCTACCAATGGCTCTAATGGTGTATCTCTACTTAGTGTAGGGACCCCCTATCGAGAGGGCTTGTGGAAGATTGCTTAGAAGGTGTTTAGGCAGTGTGGGCTGGTAACTTTAGAAGGGGATTGGCTGTTGGTATGGGGCACTATTGTTTCGGCTTCTAAGATGCCTTTGCATTCACTCATAAGGGTGTCTATTCTATTCAACACGCAGTTACTGCCTGCATGTTTATGTGACTTCCTTGCCTTTTTCCCCTTGCTAGCCCCACCATTAGCTCCGATTCCTCCTCCTATTCCCTCCATAGTATTCCTTTTGCCCATAATTTAACCTGTATAGGGTGTTTATGACTAGTCACTAGCCGTAGCCCACAAAGTAGCTGATGCCCAGGGCACTGTCAGATGTAAAAACCAAGTTACAAGTTACAATAAAGAGATCATGCGCCCTAGCAGGAAATTCCAGTCCACAGAGTTTTTAACGTCTTAGCGCTGCACAAGTCCTCCACATATATCACAGAGAGTTCGCACAGTACCTCAGTGAGCTGGTGAAAATCAGCAACACAATCCCGTGATCCAATGAAAGAGGGGTGGCCCTGCCTCTTCCTGGCAATGACGGGCAAGGACGGCCCCCTTGGCCCAGGCTTTGCTCGAGGTGGGACCGCGCACATCCCGCGCCGCGGGGGTAGTGGGCGCTTTTGAAGTGCGAGTAGGCAGGCACACTCCTCCCTCCTGAGAGAGCAAAGAATCCTGGGACTTAGAGTCCCCAAACTGGTGGCAAGTCCGGGGGTGGCAGAGTCTCCTGCTGCGGGGGTTGTGGGTGCTTTTAAAGCACGCGAAGGCAGGCACGCTCCTCCCTCCTTGGAGAGCAAAGAATCCTCGGACTTGGAGTCCCCAAACTGGTGGCAAGACCGGGCGATGGCAGCGTTAACAATTAATTACTTACTGTCAGAAGACGCTCACCTGGGACACGTTGAGCGAAGGGGAGGATGACCAACTACTTCCTTACGTCTCTCCTGTGCTTCTCTTACAGTCACCATGGGAAACCAGGATTGTAGCGGTCCCTTTAATTCAACGTCCTTTTTTTTCCGGGAGGAGCGGCCGTCTCACGTGACAGTGTCACATGGGAGTACCGGAGAACGAGGAAGCTGCCTTTTTAACCAATGCGGGACCTAAGGAGGACGTCGCGTTTTGAAACCACAGAAGCTGTGAGACTCGACGGAGCAGGAGAAGAATCACAGAACCAGGGGAAGACGCCGACCAAGCCTCGTTGCACCCCAAAGAGCAGGAACCTCAGAACAGCCATTCGCGAAGGAACCAAGAGCAGGAGCCGGACCTGATCCGGTACCACGAGACTGACAGCCACGCTCACAGGGGAGCGTGGCTCCCAGAGGTATGTTCCCGAGTGCGGGGCTGGTTCAAAAAGGGGTGCCCATTCAGTAGCCATAACCTAGGGGAGGGAGGAGAGCTTTAAAACCCCCCAAAGACCTCCAAAACAAACGTATTGTGTTCTCTCTTTTTGTTGTTTATTTACACCACTTATTTTTGGCATACGGCGTTTGGTGACGGTTCAGGTGCTCTTCTCTCACTCCTTCCCCCTCAGCACACAAGTATAAAAAAGAGTCCAGCGTGACGGTTGTTTTTCTTTCATTTTTTGGTACCCTGATCTCCACCTGACTGAAGTGGAGGACCGACCACTGGAAGCTCACTGCCGACTTCCTGACGATAAGGAAACGTGAAATCAAACTGACTGCCATAGACTCAAAGTTTATTTCGGACTTTTGCTTTACTTCAAAAATAAGATTGAATAAACAAATCTTCGTAACACAAAAACGTGTCTGTCTCTGGCTGGAATTCCACACTTACTTAATAACAATTAAGAAGCAGATTAAAAAAATTATTAATAAATGTATTCACACAATTAACACTATAAAATAACTTTAAATAAATGTTATAACAAAATATAAAAAAATATCTTCAAATTAAATTACTTCCCACCCTACTCCCCTATCAACCCACAACCTGCTCCTAAAAATATGACACAATTAACATAATTAACAATTAAGTAATAATTATTAATAACCAATTAATAAATAAATAATAATACGTTAATTTCCACAATTAACAATATACAACATTAAATACATAAATAGTATTTAATAAAAATATTAATTATTAATTAATTAACTTTAAATTACTTCCCACCCTACTCCCCTATAACCCCACAATCCGCTCCTAAAGAAATTACACAATTAAAATAACTCACAATTAATTAATTATTAATGACCAATTATTAACTAATTAGTAATACATTAATTACCACAAATAGCAATATCAAACATTAAATACATAAATATGAATTAATAAATAATATAAATTAATTAATTATAATTAAATTACTTCCCACCCTACTCCCCTATAAACCTACAACCTGCTACTAAAAAATACACAATTAAAATAATTTCAGATTAATTATTAATAATTCTCAACCAATTGATAACTAATTAATAATAAATGAATCACCACAATTAACATTATACAATATTAAATACATAAATATTAAATAATAAAAAAATATGAATAAATTAATTACAATTAAATTACTTCCCACCCTATTCCCCTATAAACCCACAACCTGCTATGGAACTAATACGCAATATTTACTTTAAAAAAATGAATAACTTCTAAAAATGTAACTCCTATATTAAAAAACAAATGCAATACTTACACAAAAAAATAAAACACATACATTTAAAATACATACTAAAATACATAACATTAAGTAAAACAACAATATTTGTAATAACAATGTTTTTGCAAACGATATTAATGACGTCGATATTTTTAAAAACGATATTATTTACCTTAAACTCGATATTCTTAACCACGCTATTCTGACAGTCGATATTTTTGTATCACGATATTTTGAACTCGATATTAATGCAAGTCGACATTAACAACTCGATATTATGTCTGTTTACCCACTCCACTCTATGACACTCTACGCCACTCCATTTTGACACTCTCCTCCACTCTACGCCACTCTACTCCACTCAACTCTACCACACTCTATCTCACTCTATGCCACTAAATGCCACTCCACTCTATGCCATTCCACTCTATGACTCTAGTCAATGCCACTGTATTCTACGCCACTCTATGACACTCTTCTCTATGCCACTCTGGGACAGTCCACTCTATGACACTCCACTCTATGCCCCTCCACTCTGTTCCACTCCATGACACTCCACTCAATGACACTCTACTCCACTCTCCGCTACTCTACTCCACTCCACTCTTCACCACTCTACTCCACTCTTCACTCCACTCTTAGCAACTCGTCTCTATACCACTAACTTTCGGAAACGCTGAACAGCAGCCACGGTGTACAACATGGCTAAAATATATTGGTAAAGCCAGTAGCTCTTGCGAAGGTGAGACCTATTGGCTTTGCAAATGATTGTTGCTATTTAGATTACCAAAGGCTGTGTTTATTGGCTTTTTTTTTTGGGTGACTTTGGAGTTAACCTCTATGGGGAAGCATACTAGAAAGGGAAAGTGTGTGGCTTCCTCTTCGTCTTCAAAGTTGTCCCCCTCGCTACCTCCAAAATGAAAAGGCTTCTAAGGAGGGGGAGTACGAGAGGTTAAAGATTTTTATGAAAGAGACTTTAATGGAACTGAAATCAGATAGGACTCTTGTTCTTGATAACTTTGTGGGCATTTTGTCTGATGCTTTGGAGGAGGGGGATGATGAGAGATTAAAGAGGTCTTTCAAAGGGACTTTAATAGAATTTAAATTGGAGAAGAACCCTGTTCCTGTTAATGCTGGGGGGATTTTGTCTGATGTTTCTCCTTGTACAAATGATCAAGAGAGGCATATTAATGAGGAACAGAAGGGCAACTACCATATTAAAGATATATTGCCTGAAATCCTATCCCACGTTAAGGCCAACATGGAGGAGGAGGTGACTGAGAATTCCTCTAATATTTTGTTGCAACAGTTCCTGCAACTTTGACAATCACAAACAGATTTCTCTGTTCATCCCCATGTTCTTGAAGTTTTAAAGAGGGCTTTGAAGGAATCAGACAAAAAGTCTTTTCCTGGTAACATTCTTATTGACTATTTGTTTCCTAGTCTTTTTGGCAGAAGTACTGTCACAGAGGAAGCAGGTATTGAAGAGGAATGGGATAAAAGAACATTTACCAAGCAGCCCATCAGGCATTAAGAGCTGGCATATATGGCACTTATGTGTGACAGTCTTTCATTTCGGATTTCAAACAACTGCTCAAGGCTGTGGAGGATGGGGCTGATTGTTCCTCTCCGTAAGAGTGCATAGAAAGACAGATTGGATATATGTTGGATATCACTTTTGATGTTTATTTATTTATTTATTTATTTCCAAGGTTTTATATAGCACTACTGGACCCGGGGTATCAGAGCGCTTTTCAAGATGGGTAAACAATTATAATAAAGTAAAACAATATGAATTAAAACATGAGTTACATAACATAGGGTAATAGAATGTGCTGGGTGTTTAGGGGCGATGGAGATCAATAGGGGGTTGGGGTGTTGAAGTTCAGAGGGAGAAGGGTGTGAAGAAAAGGGGAGAGGCAGAATGAGAGGCGGGGAAGGGGTTGAGGAGGAGGCGAAAATCAGGGAGCAAGGAGTGTAGAGAGTCAGACATCAGTGAGGTTAGGTTCCCCAATATTTGTTGTGAAGGAGTATTTTCAGTCTTTTTTTTAAGAGAGGGTAGGAGGGGTTGCATCGAAGATCTTTGGGGAGAGAGTTCCAGATCATGGGGGCGTTCCCAGAAAAAGCACAATATTGTTTTTTTTTTTGCTTGAGTCTGATAGGGATTAGGACAAGGGAGTTGGTGCTCCTCAGGGACCTGGAGCATCCAGCTTTTTGCAGTTTCTCAGCCAGGTAGGAGGAGGTGCTTAGGTGAAGGGCGTTGTGCGTGATATATGCAATCTTGCAGGTGGATCTAACTTCTATTGGGAGCCAATTGAGTTTTTTTAGGACCGGAGAGATGTGGTCGAATTTTTTACAATCGGAGATAAGTCTGGCGGCAAGGTTGAGGACAGATTTGAGCGGTGCTAGGTGGGCTTTAGGGGTGCCAGCGAGTGTGGCGTTACCATAGTCAATACGGGAAAGGACTAGCGATTGGACAACAGTTTTAAAGTCGTCAGCTGGTATGAAATGTTTGAGTTTTTTGAGGTGGTGGAGGGTGAAGAGGGCACCCTTGGCGGCATTTTTGATGTGTGGGATGAGATTCATGTTATGGTCAATGCTGATGCCTAGGGATTTGACAGTATTCGAGGGGGAGAGGGGGCAGTTGAGAGCTGTAATATCCTTGATTCAGAGGTGAATGGGGAGGGAGTTGTTTTTAGGAGTGAAAAGGATGATTTCAGGTTTTTTTGGGTTTAGTTTGAGATGATTAAGAGGGAACCAGGCTTGGATTTTAATCAGGGTCTCGTTGAGGTGAAGAATGTCATTCTGAGATTTAATCCTGTAGTATAGCTGGGTGTCATCCCCATAGAGGTGGTAGCATATTTTAGCTTGTTTAAGGATGAGGGTGAGAGGTTCCATGAATAGGTTAAATAAGGTAGGGGAGAGGATGGAGCCTTGCGGAACACCAAGTGAGACAGGTTTTGGCTTGAAGAGGCAGTGGCTGAGCTTAATTTGTTGGGATCTATTTTGAAGGAATGAGGAGAACCATTTGAGTACGGTGCCCTCGAGACCAAAGCGAACTTCGAGGGTGTTAAGAAGGGTGGGATGATGGACAGTATCAAAGGCAACCGAGAGGTCAAGGAGGATTAGTAGAGAGGATTCACCTTTGTCTAAGGAGCGATGGATGTCATCTGTAATATTGAGTATGGCCGTTTCAGTACTGCATCCTTTTCTGAAACCAGATTGGAATATGTCTAGGAGATTGAATGAGGTGATATGGTTATCTAGTTGGGTCAGGACACATTTTTCCAGGGATTTTGGGAGGAAAGGTAGGTTAGAGATGGGACGTAGGTTGTTAAGGTCGTTAGGGTCAGCGGAGGTGTTTTTGACGATGGGTGAGATTTGGCCTAGCTGAAGGGAAGCGGGAACACAGCCCGTGGAAAGAGAGGAATTGATGATGTTGGTCCAGACTGGAGCAATGACATGTTTAAGTTC
Source organism: Lissotriton helveticus (assembly GCF_964261635.1). Classification (NCBI taxonomy): domain Eukaryota; kingdom Metazoa; phylum Chordata; class Amphibia; order Caudata; family Salamandridae; genus Lissotriton; species Lissotriton helveticus. The sequence goes on from NC_136070.1 coordinate 812,770,218, forward strand.
TTGGATCAGGTGTGCGGGGAGAGGATCTTTATTGTGAGAGGAGGGTTTGAGCTTAGAGATGATATTGGTGACCGTGGATTTGGAAACAGGGGTGAATTCGCTCCAGGAGGCATGATTTGTAGCCTAGTGGTGTGTGACAGTGGAAACAAGTTGGGGGCGACCATTTAGGGAATTAGGGGGACTTTGCAGCGGGGAAGAAGAGGATGAACTAGTGTTGGTGATGTTGTGGGGGGGAGTTGATTGAGGGAAGGTTGAGGAGGAAGAGGGGTGGAGGTGAAGGAGAGTTCAATCGAGTTGACTTTATTAGAGAAGAAGTTGGCGATTTCTTCGCATCGTTAAACCAACGCTAGCATTTTGGGGGCCTGAGGATGTTTGTTTTTTAACAATGTTAAATAGTTCTCTGGGGCGGTTTCTGGCCTGGTCCAGTTGGGACCGGAGATAGGAGGCTTTTTCATTGAAGATGTGTTGTTTGTATAGGGTTCTGGCCTTTCTGAGGAGGGCCAGATTGTAAGAGGAGGGATGGTTCCTCCAGGTCCGTTCTGATTGTCTGAGGGCCCGTCTTTCATTATTGAGGTCAGAATTGAACCATGATTTGGGTGGAAGTTTTTTTTGTTGTTTGATTTTGATTGGGGCAATTTGGTTCAGGGCTTTAGTAATAGAATTATTATGATGGTCGGTTAGGTCATTAGTGCTAAGGGAGAGAGGGGCAAGGAGTAAGTGAGTTTTAATAGTGGATTCCAATTCGCCCGGCTGAATAAGGTGAGGTTTACGAGTAGGTTTCAGAGGTAGATTGCCGATGGGAGTGGGGCGCGTAATGGAGCAATTCAGGGTGAAGAGGATGAGGTGGTGGGTGGACCAGTCAACGGGAAGGATGTTTGAGAGGGAGGCCAGATCCTTGCAGGTCAGAATCGCATCAAGGGTGGCACCTTTGCCGTGTGTTGGGGATTTGCAGAGTTGAGTCAGGTCAGTGATATCCATGATGCCGTTGAATAAGGAGACTGCGGGGTCGTCATTTTTATTCCAGCGGATGTTGTAGTCCACAAGAAAGAGATTTTTAGAGTGGGAGAGCGATGCTTGTGTAATCAAATCAAACATCTCTACAGTAAAGGCGATACAATTTCCAGGAGGATGGTAGATAGTGTGAAACCTAATGGCGGGGGAGCCAGGAAAGTTGATCTCAGTGCAAAGGTACTCGAATGTGGAAGGGTCTTGCACATGGACTGTTGAGAGATTAAGATCTTCTTTAAAGATTAGGGCAAGGCCACCTCCTATTTGTTTGCTTCTATCTTTCTTAATGATGGAATATCCAGGTGGGATCAGCAGGTCGAGGATAGGAGTGGAGTGAGGGTTGAGCCAGGTTTCGGTAAGGAATGCTATGTCAATGTTATCGTGGAGATTGGTTTCCGCAATCTCAGTTGTATGGCTGGAGGCAGATCGGCAGTTAATCAGCAAGCACGAGAGGGGGGAGGTGCTGGACATTTGGGAGGGGGGACAGGGGGGGCAGGTCTGGGTAGTCGGGGGGTCTAGGAGACGCTGGAAGTAGGGGAAGTCTGCTTGTACCAACGAGAACTGGGATAGTGGACTGAAGGTTAAGGGGAGTGGAGGGAAAGGATGAAGATGGGCAGATGAGAGAGCTTGTAAGAGAGTTAACTTCTAGGGCTGTCGCGCAGGTGTCAAGTTGTGAAGGTGGGGGCGTGATGGCATAGAAGGGGGGGATGATTTTGGTAATTTCGGCGGGTTCAGATAGGGTAGAGCCGTTCAAGGGGAGGGGTGGGCAGGGGGGAATGTCGGTATTGGTAGCAGCGCCAGGAGGAGTGTCGGTGTTGGCAACAGTGTCGGTGTTGGCAACAATGCCATGTGGGCAATCAATAGGGGGGTTGAGGGGAGGGATGTTGGAGTGTATAGAAGAGTGTATAGAAGAGGGGATGGTGTATTGTGAGGGTATCGATGTGTGGGCATGAACCAAGGAGTGTGATTTGGTGAGGAGAGAGATATCAGTTCTAAGGGAGGTGAGTTCAATGGCAAGGGATGATAGGAGAAGTTCAACATTAAGGAGTGATTGGGTAAGAAGTGAGGAGTGAAGTGGTTCTATAGGGTTAATGAATTTAGAAGGGTAGGAGTGGTCTAAGGGTCTGAGATAGAAGGGAGGACGGGGGATTGCCTGGGGGAGGGTTGTGATGAGGGTGATGGTCATCGTTGGGAAGAGCGGGGTCACAGGTGATAGACGGGGATGAGGCATTCAGGTTGGGTAGAGCGGGGGCACAGGAGATAGACGGGAATGAGGCGTTCAGGTTGGGTGGTGGGTTTGGAGAACAGGACAGGGAGATCGGGGTGGCGTTTCTGGTGTCTTTTGTGTTGCATGGGAGAACAGGGGAGTGTGGGAGGGAGGAATCGGAGGGGAGACGTGGGTAGTAGAAAGGGGCTGAGGGGGGATGTTAAGTGGGGAGGGTGAAGGAGAAATTAATCATATGGTGGGGTGAGGAGGAATTCAGAAGGAGATGGGGGTGTAGAAGAAACTGCATGATTAGTATGGGGAGGGGAGAGGCGGGGATAGGAGAGGAGGTTGGGCTCAAGATTGGGTGGGTTTGTGAGGGGGGAAAGTGGGGCTGGGGGATTGGGTGTTAGGGGTAGCGGGGGAGTTAGTGGCACTAGTGGACTGAAGAGGTTGGGAATCAAGAATACAGATGGGGGTGCGGACGGTGAGATTGGGGGAAGGGGAGGGGGGTGGGAAAGACCATTGATAGAGATGGACCCCGGGGTTGGGGTGAGTTAGAGAGAGGAGACATGGGGGCAGGGGAAGAGGAGAGAGGTGAAGGGTCGCGGGGTGGATGGGGTGATAGGGGAGCGTTCGCGTGTTGTAAAAGGAGTTTAGAAAGTGCATGAAAGTGGAGTTCAAAGATGTAAAGGTGGAGATCAGAGGCTTGTATGAGAATGTTTCTAGACTTGAAGATGGAAATTTCTACTTCACTCGTGAAGGGGGCAGATGGGGTGGTGGAGAGTTTCAGACCGTATGGGATCTTGCGGGAGGTGGTGATAGGGAGGTGTTGTAGAAATAGGCTTTTCCATTTAGAAGGGCGCTTGGAGAAGAAGATATAGTTGGTGGTGATGGAGGAGTTGAGTCTGTTGTGGTCGGCAAATAGGGTTTCGGGATGCTGACAGAGAAGTTTGTGTTTAAAGTTTTTCTTCCCATGTTTGGAGAGGTGGGAAGGGTAGAGGATGGACCAAGAGTTGGGGCCGAGCTTCAGGATGGGGGGAGATGTGATAGTGGGGGGCAGGTGAGGGGAGGCATGACTGGGAGAGAATAGAGCGTAGGTGTAAGCCAGGATCAGTTGGTTTATATTGAGAGAGAGATTAAGTAAGGAGTAGAGGTCTGTAAAGGCAAGTGCAGTTTAGTTGCGGGAGGGCTAAGCAATGAGATATGTGGGGTAGATTGCTGCGACTGAGTAAACAGTGTAATGCAACTTATATGGTGGAGATGGGGCACAACTAGTCACATGGAGCAAACTGCACAACACAAGCAATAGACAACGCGATACCTGCAAGGGGAAGGGCACATCGACTGCAGTGTAAAAAGAGACGCCCAGACTGCAAAGCGCGAAGCTGGTAAAAGGGGGGGTGGCTTGCGAGTGGTCGACAACAAGTGACCATGGAGCTAGAAGGAGGTGGAGTCAGCAGGGGGGCAATAGGTAGGTGGGGGGTATGCTGATGTAACATAAACAATAAAAAGCAGTATAGATGGTTAGGGTATAAGAATACGTCAAATCACAAGGCGCATACAAGCAAAGCATAAGCAATAGAGAATAAAATACATAATGCAGACATAATGCACATAAACAGCATTTACATAGCAAGTATGACAGCGTAATGCACATAAAAAGGGTAAAAGACATTGTATAGATGGCAAGGTTAAAATACATCATATCACAGGCGGATGCAGGCGAAGCGAAAGCATTAGAAAATAGAAAGCATAAACAGCTTGATGTGGACATAATGCACATAACCAGCATTAACATAGCAAGTATAGCAACATAATGCACATAGAAAGGATAGCACAGCAAGTAGGAGGGTGAGAGTGAGGAGGTAGTGGAAGAAATGTGATCACATATTATGGCGAGTCACTGTCAATGTAAACAAAGTGAGTCAGCCAGGTTAAAAAGCTGAGTGGAAGGGATGAGAGTTCAGAGTAGTTGACGGTAGAGCGGTGTCTCACGGAGGAGAGCGGGATGTCGCGTTGCTAGAGGTGTAAAAGTTTAGAGATATGCAAAAGCCAACCTTATATAATTATGAGTGAGCGCTGTACCGTTCCTTCTAATGAGTCACAGGTGCCAGCGTTGGAGCGATTGGTAGCGGTGTCTTGCCCCTCGTCGGTATCTCTTTAGTCTTTTAAATATAACTCTGCCATCTTGGGAGCAGGCTAGTCAGAGGATTCCACCTCGTAGGCGCTCGCAGTCTCCCTGGCCAACTGGCCATCTCATAGGGGGACTCAAATGCCCTGAAACCATAATGTCAAAGTTGCTGCCAATGCAGCGAGAGTCATAACTCAATCAGAAATGTCCCAACGGATAAAGTGTCCTAAATGGTGCAGCTGGCACTACCTGCAGCACAGCTGTAAAAGGCCTAAATGGAGCAGCTGGCACTACTTGCTGTGCAGCTGTAAAAGGCCTAAACGGTGCAGCTGGCACTACTTGCTGCGCAGCTGTAAACGGCCTAAACGGTGCAGCAGGCACTACTTGCTGCGCAGCTGTAAAAGGCCTAAACGGTGCAGCTGGTACTACTTGCAGCGCAGCTGTGAAAGGTCTAAACAATGCAGCTGGCACTACTTGTGCTTAGGTCAACGTTTTGTCTCTGTAAATATAAGCCCTCTGTGGCTGAGCCTCGTAATTGCCCACAACAAGTTTAACAAAAGTTCAATGTCGCAGTTCATAGAAATGATTTGCTTTCTCCAGGATGTGGTGCCCCTCTGTCCGCCACTCGATTTCAAGGCAGAGAGGAGCCGAGGGGCCGTCGAGGAGTGCTCTGGCAGGAATGTGGGGGCGTTAACCAAAGAATCCCAAGTGTGGAACCGGGAAAAACAGGTCAGAGTCAAATGGGCATATGTTTTCTCTGCACCTTGGACGGAATGCCCTCGAGTGAATGTGCCGGCCCAACTGATGGTTAAGATGGTTTTGCAGGGGGTCTTGAAAGAGGGCTTCCTGCCCCATTATAGTGGAAGAGAGAATCCTTGCTCTCTTTGCATCAGCCGCCAGAGGTAACTTGATGTTAAAAGACTGGTGTACTTATTCAGTTCAATTAAGTCACCCTAACAGATGCCTTTTGAGGGTACACATATCTGTGGGGCAGAAGTAGATGAGAAGTCCAATTTGTTCTTTAAGGAGAAAAACATTTCTCCTCGTTTGAACAGGAGTCCTTTGCTTCTCACAGCCCAAATACATCTCCTTTTTGTCAGACCTTTTGCAAGCAGCAAGCAGCATCAGCAAGGCAAATACAATCCATGGAATGAGGGTGATAAAAAGTTCAAGTTCCCTAAGAAACTGAGGTCCTGACAATGGAGAAGGCAGCTGAGACTATGTGGTTGGAGGCTGTTAGTCAAGTCATTTCCTGGAGTCTTGCTAATTATTCACTTCCTGTCCTTCAATTGTGTGTCTTTTGCTTTCTCGCCCTAAGTGCACCGGGTATGCCCAGACGTGGAAGTAGAAATGTGAGACATATTTGCATTAGATCTGTGGCAAGGGAAATCTGTTGTCTGTTTTATGCCCAGACGTGGGTCCTGGGCTCACTGTGCCACTGGATTCAAACTATCATGGCTGATTGGTTGTGAAACCCCAAAACTGGTCCTAGGATCCTTGTTTCCGGTCCAGGGAGGACCTGGCTTGGTAGTTTGGGCTGGAATGTTCCCATGAGGCACAGGGTCAAGACTGATTTGCATATGGCCTTGTCTAAACTGAGGTGGCACAGTGAGCAAAAGAAATATGGATTTAACCCAGATCTCTTGACTGGGGTGAATATTTCGATTTGTTCTGCATTCCATCCATCAATTGTGTGTCTTTTAATTATTCACTTCAGACAAAGGATTTATTGGAGCTTGTTAAATCTGGCTACAGAATAACATTTTAAACCATCTCGCAGTATTCACCGATAAGACGAAGTCCATGACCATCCCAGATGCCACACAGATGTGACAAACTGGCCAGGCTAAAAACTATTGATTCACTTGTATCTGTTCTTAATTTTTGAAGAGCCAATTAATATTTGGATACCCGTAATTGCTGGAAGATAGTAATCATCCACTTCCTTCGAGGATTGCCAAAATCTTTTCAGAAAAACATCAAATGTGCAACTGATTCCTTTTCAGTTTTGCAAGTTGGGCCCTGTAGAACTTGTGGATCATTTACTGTAAAAGCTGTTCAATGGCAGGACCACATCTCTAAACTTAACATAAAGTTGTTTAGAGATGGAAAGTGTATTAGAGTCCATGATTGGTTCAAAGTTGAATATACATTTAAATTAAAGAAAAACATTAGTAAGAGGTCTATGCATAGGGTTTGTAAGGCCCCTTTCTGATAAATATAACCAATATTTTACTTTTAGATATTCCATGGTGGTCTGTCGGAATCCCTTGGGTTATTCCACAACTCTTCTAGGCCAAGTAGATATACCTGTGATCTAACATATTTAAGCCAAGGAACATCTCATATGATCACTTAAACAAATGTTGAACTATAGAATGATAATTCATCTGTATACCAAATTCAATGCCAATATAACAGTGGCCTACGACTGATTTTCAATGCTATGGGTTTCATTCCCAGATCCAAATAAAATGACAGATTAAAAAGAATTGTTTTCCAGTGTTGGTACATTAGGGACTTTTCTATGTTTTCATATTTCTGTTCCATAGAGGGCCCATGTCTTTAACATTGTATATTTGCAAGGCAGGGAATGTAGATTTTATGGTTGCCAATTCATAAACTCTCAATATCACTCTGCGATGTTGATTACATTTTTAAAAAACATTTTATTTCCTGTATTCCCCAAGACTTATTCTGGGTTAGCTTGACCCCTAAATATTGAAAAGCCATAACCCTCTCAATCTTTGAGCCTCCCATTGTTACTGAACCCCGATGAGTTTTAAATGAGCTAAAAACCATATATTTTGTCTTTGTAACATTTACGTCCGGCTTTACTGACAGAATATTGATAACTAAATATCCCCATACCACAATATCAAGTTATAAATATAGATGTCAAAAATATCAACATCCTATATTTATAATGGTAAGCACAAAAATATTGAAAAAAAGTATAGTTCTCATAAATATAGTTGTACAAAATATCGATTTTTATGAATATAAAACAAATTAATAAATGACAAAAATATGAAAGAATAACATTTATTTTTAAAAATAAATTCGATTTAACATACATTTTAACAAATATAAAAAATAGACTTAATTTTAAAAAGTTAAACATGCATATATAATGATTACAATATATTTACTTTAAAACAATTATAAAAGTAATCATTTTAATGTATTTTATGATATTAAAAGTACATAGAAATGTAAAAAATAAATATATATACATAAAACAATAACATAAAATCTATTACAAAAACATTCTATTATAAATTGAAACATTACCCTTAAATTATAAAAAAAATTACTATTCCCACTCCAGTGATTGCAATCGTAGGGAAAGTGTTGGATAGCGGAAGGATAAAAATTACTATTTCCACTCCAATGAGTGCATAAGTAGGAAAAGTGTTGGGTAGCGGAGGGGTAACAATTAATATTCCCACTCCAGTGAGTGCAACAGTAGGAAAAGTGTTGGACTGCCGAGGGATAAAAATTACTATTCCCACTCCAATGAGTGCAACAGTAGGAAAAGTGTTGAATAGCGGAGGGGTAAAAATCACTATTCCCACTCCAATGAGTGCAACAGTAGGGAAAGTGTTGGCTAGCGAAGGGATAACATTTAATAGTTTTATTTACAAATTATTTAATAACAAAAAACATTAATTATTACATATATTACATATATTTAGTCTAGTTACTTCCTACCCTATAACACCATACAACTCACAACCCACATCGGAAAAAATGTATTTGCATAATTGACATAGTTAATTTTCAAATAATCAAATATTATTAATTAAAAACAAATGAAAAACATCAAATGTATTAACTTCCCAGCTTTTACACCTATAACCCACACAACCTTCACCTACAATGAAACTGTAAAAAATGCATTACACATTTAAAAAAAAGACAATTAAATAACTTATAGTATTTAACAACTAATTATAAAGTAAGTAAAATTGATTTACTCCCCACCCTTCACACCTATAAACCCAAAGCCTACACACAAAAAATAATTAAACACTAACCTTAATTAACTATCAATGAATTAATATTAATTGTAAACTAATTACTAATTAATTAAAAATAAATTACTTCCCACCCTTTACCCCTATAAACCTTACAACCTGCACCTAAAATGAATCACACAATTACCATAATTATTTGTCAATTAATTAATTAATATTAATTAAAAACTAATTATTAATTAATTAAAAATAAATTACTTCCCACCCTTTGCCCCTATAAACCCCACAACCCGCACCTAAACCTTACCCCAAAAAATTAAAAACACTATTAACATTATACAATCTTAAATAAATAAATAAATATTAATAAATAAGAAATAATAATTATTTTTATAATTACATTACTTCCATCCCTATTGCTCTGTAAACCCACAACCAGCTATGGAACTAAAAAACATAAAATTTGAATAAAATAAAGTTAATAAATAATTAAATGTAACACTTATATTTATAAACATAAACAATACTTATACAAAAAAATACATCACAAAAATAATATTTCTTACCTTAAAGTTGATATTCTTCACCACGATATTCTTGCTGTCGATATTTCTTGTCACGATATTTAAAACCCGACATTGGTGCAAGTCAACATTTCCAACTCGATATTTTGACAGAATACCACTTCCAGCCCAGCTTTTGCTGATCGCAGAATTCTGCAAACTGTTCTACCAGTGCCTAAAGTCCCATCTGCATCTTTGAGATCAGAAATGTGTCATCTGCAAACCGTAGGGCTGGTACTCTAGGGTCAAGTAATTTAGGTAAATAATTTATGAAGGAATCTACGGCTTTCAATGCATCATTAATATGTAATGATAATAAAGTAGGGGCCAATATGCGCCGTAGTCAAACCCCCTTTTTTATTGGGTCTACCAGGGCCGGATTGGGAACCCAAAGCAGCCCTGGCAATTTTGACAGGCCAGCCCCCACTGCTGCTTTTACTACAGGGGGCGAATATAGCAGCACACTGCAAAACTGTCCCCAGTTGCAAAAACGCCCCCCACCACTACAAAATCTGCCCCCACCTTTCCAGCCTCCTGGGAAAACACCCGATACTCACGCCATCAAGTCTGTGTCAGGCCCTGGGGACTTCTATTGCCAGGAGTTTGCTTGGAACTCCCATATCTTGTGAAGCTAACCACAACCTATACCGAGGAATAAGGTCAAACCGAAGTTTCTCAAAAGCTACAGTCAAATGTTACTTTTACATTTTGGCAAGTTTGTTGCAGGTGCCCGAATATAAAAATCTTAGATGTAAATTGCAAATGAAAATTTCTACACTCACAACTACAGAAAAAAATTGTAACATGCTTAAGCACAGTTTAGTGCAATAGGCTACAAGCCTGTCTTCAAAACAAGTGAAAACAGATTTTTGTACTCCATGATAGATTCCTCACTTTTGTAAGTCATCTTTAAATGGGCACAAATGTTTTGCACAACTGCAAAACGTTCACAACGTCATGATGTTTTCCTGACATACTTAAAATGTTAACATGTGCTTTTGAAGACATGATATGCACATACTGCACTTGTGGGCAGACTGTACCTTCCAGTACAAAATTCTATTCTTATACAAACTTCAAAACTTTTCCCACTTTCTGTCTGTGTGTGTTGTACAGTGAAACACACATGCGAAGTTGGAAAAATTGGGGAAGGAAAAACAATCCTCCAAGTTGAGAACAGTCTCTAAGAGGCTCACTCTTTTGGCAGAAATTCCTGTCTATCACTTTCAGTAGATAGAGCTTTGCATCAACGACCAAGGGTGGCTGCTTGGAGGAGCCCATGTACCACCAATGGTATGCCCCCTTGATTCAAAGTAATGCAAAGCAACCACAAACACTACTTTGTGTTAACTTCAGACATCTTTTCAGACCAAAACAAGTCTTACTCCGGAAAGCAAACCCCAAACAAACATGTACTGGTTTGCACCATTTTTGTGATGTAAATCAACTTTAGTAAATCCGTCAGTAGTTTTCTGTCTGGTATTAGCCCCTTTGCCTCAGCGCGAAGTTTGCAGCGGCGCGGGTGAGCTAGGAGGTGAGCGCGGCGCTGCGGTGCTCATGACAGAACCACGCCATCATGAGTCACGGGCGACGTGCGCTCATGACTGCGCGGTTCCGTCACGGCCCCGCCGTTTCATTAATGCGCCTGCACAGGCGGGGAATAATGCCGCGTGGGTGGAGCGGCAGCCGCATGACGGAACCACGCCGTCATTAGTACACGCCACCCGTGACTCATGATGACGGAATGGGTCCGTCATAAGCATGCATTGGGTTAAGTAGAGTAGACACTACAAACTCCAAACTCTCATAGTGTAGATCAAGAGTCTATAACGAGTTGCTGAGGTGCTACTAGAATCTCAATAGCTTCCTGAACGTTCTCAGAATGAAGCGTAGCCGAGTAAGGTAATCAGAGGTTTTGGACTTGAAGGAAGTGTTGAGGCTCATTTTATGACCCTTTCATAATCCCTCCCATGGAGCCGTGCAAATTGTCTGATCCCCAATTGTGTTATTGGGGTCACCCCTGGCTTGTGGTAGTAATATCTGGGCATGTGAGGCAGCATATGCCCTTGTGAAGCATTCACTCATAAATTTGAAATGAGAACCAATTTGTGGACCATGCATTCACAAAAAATGGGAACTGGGATTTTGAGGCTAAATAGCATTTTTCATCCACAAAATGGCACGGTTTTTTCTTTGGGGCAATGAGTTGGTTACCCAAAATTAAAAATGTATTTTGAGTAGTTAAAGGTGTATTTTTAAATACAGACAAACAGATGGTTAAATACAAAACAATTGCATTCACAAACCATGTTTAAAAATGACATTTGAAGAGATACATCACTGATATTTATTCCATAGGATACTTACTGATGTGAATATTGTTGTTTATGTATTGGGAAGACATTTCATAGTGATGATGCTGTTCCTCCCACTACTGTTGTTAAGCATGCCTATTGGAATGGGGCAGTCACTTATATAAAAATGATATAATCCATAAATAGCTCCAGATATATTTCATTAATCAGATGTGGCCCTCATAAGAAATAATCAAAGATACCTGGTATTGATAAACAAGTATGACAAAATCAATGGAAATCTTGGATATTGATCATCCACAGCTCACACCGAGACTACAATCTGTCTCCCCCATTGAAACCAAATGTAACAAGAGAAGTGAATGTGGCCCTATCAAGTTCATGCCGCTAAGGAGTTGGGATAAATGGTGAGGACCATGATGTCATGCCATAAACAGACTAATACAGTTCCTAAAGGACAACTGCAATGCGATTACCAGGCCACCTTATCTCGCATACTCACAAGAGACTATGTATAGCTTTGAGAAAGCCCTAGGCTTGTGTCCTGCGTGAGGTGAAATAGATGTTGGCTGAGTATCAAAATCTTTCTGTACAATAAAGGCAGCATGTTTGAAGCTGACCAGTGTATAAATAACTTAGCTGTGAAAACACAAAAAAATGTCCATTTGTACTAGAAGTGATCTCTAATTAAGATATTTAATCATTACTGTAGAAGTGCTCAAGCCCTATTTTACCTATCATGCACTGCAATATGGGGTAGTGGACTCAACTCAGTGTCTTTGAACACAAGTTGGGTATTTATTGGCTTGTTGTGGAGACTATAGAAAGTAGAGCCCTATCTCCCCCTACTACTGTACTGAGTAGCAGCTGGTTCTAAAATTAAAAATGCACCTTTGAAAGTTATAGATAAATCTTAAAGCTGCAAAATGTCCTATTGACTTTTTCTAGAAAGCTCTGCTTTTAATTCATAGCTTCCCTTCCAAAGATGCTCCAAATCTTGTGACATCCACCCAAGCCTTCTATATAACTGTTTAACACATCTAGCTAGAGTGGGATAAGAAATTAGCGCAGAAGGTCATCAGCATCTGATCATCACCTTCTACTTTATAATCTTGTGAAGTTAACTCATAAACTTTCGAAGATCTTACTTCACATAACTGAGGGTGGAAAGAATATAGGGCCTTATTTATGAAGGTCTTGCGCCACCGGTGCTTCTCTTTTAAAATGGGAAAAAGTGACACACCGGTGGCGCAAGGCCTTCATGAATAAGGCCCATAGAATTTAAAAGACCCTTGGGTCCAGTGTTAAACATATTTGTAGGTCAAAACAATTTCTTGTAACTTCCACAAACAATGCCAAAAGTCTAACAGTGGTCATTCACTTTTCACCTAAACCAATGTAATTTGACTTGTCATTAAAACCTTTTATGAATTAATTAATAATTGAAGTTTGAAATGGAAATGATTGCATTAGAAGCCTGCAGCAGGTGACACTTACATCGTTTTTAGGTCTCAGTAACTTACACTTTGAGATGTCTCTTGGCCTGATCTATTATTACTAATACATTCAGAGTCAGCCACTTGCTCAAGATTGGATGACTTAGTAATCTATGTCAGTTGTTGCCCCTCGAATTGGTGTCTTTCCTGCCCAGGAGTATTTCAGTCTCTTGTCTAACATTGTTTAGATTTTTGACTTGTATTGTACTACTGCTGACATTAGTTTTATTTATGAAAGTACTTTTTTCTTATTCGTTTTGCACTCCAGGGGAGTGTAGGTGTTTTCTTACTTTTCCCAAGTGTGCTGCATTCCCCTTCACTCACCGCTGTGAATGCATAGAATGCAGACTTCTTCTTCATGGACCCCTGCAATGAAAGGTAATAGCTGACTGAGACTTAGGATCAACTAAAATTGATGAATTACAGTATAACCCATTTAGTCACACAGTAAGACTCTGAGTCAGTAGATGAGATTAAGTATGGATTTATTACAAATTCAAAGCCAATCTGATAGAAATGAGTTGCAGAAACAGAGTATAAAAATACAGAATCACTAATGGATATCCAAAACAATGTACAAAATGTATCCTGAATAACAGAAATAAAATGAGGAATTCGGTAGCTGCTATACAAAGAATGACAAAGAAAGTCTGGTGAGAAGATTGACATTTTGGAACGTCTTGCCTACACATGAGGTTGTCTAAGAAGATCTACTAAACCCTATTCTAAACTAGAAATCAGTAAAACCTAATTAAGTCAGGGAAGCATAGAAAGTTGTCAGCATAGCAAAACCTCTAACCTCTGTAGAAGTTTTTATAAAGAGGAAACAAATATTGGCTAGCATAAAGCCACACAACAGAGATGTCACAAAGAGGTCTGTACCTCCCAGAGTCTACAGGAAATCTGAACAAATCTATATTGTAATCCTAAATTATACCTACTACAGAACATTTGTGAGTCATATGTCACATGTCTAATTTATTTCCATTTTCAAACAACAAAACTTGGCAACGGCACTCGAGATTTCTTTCCTTTAGTCCACACAGTTGAAAGTCCTTGGATTCCTCCTGTATCTATATTCCACTCAGACAGTAGTTCTTCCGTCTTTTGTTAACTCTCCTTATCCTTGCCAAAAGATACTCCTTTCGAGCCTCAATATCACTTTCACACTATGTGCTTTTCTTTAACCATGCACTCGTGCAACTGCACCTGCAGAGGAGAAAAAAACATTGCATCCAAAGCAAACATTCATGTTAAAGTTAAAACATTAAGAAATCCTAGTACTTAAGGCCTTTGTGCAACTTACTGTAGCAAGCATCTCAATACACACATTTAAATGCAGATTACAAATACATATAGAGTTACGATATAGATGTAAAGCACTATTCAAATGGATACATTTTCAGTTATAAAATACATGGAAAGTATTATTTATCTGAAAACACGGATATATAAGAATTGACAATATTACTCAAACCACACAAATGGAAGGATATGTGAGAACTGCAACCTGTTGTTGCTCTAAAGAAAGCGTTTATATGCCCACTCATATAAATGTTGAGATTACACAGTAGATGCACATTCTGTAACTGTTCAAGTTCACTACATTGCATTAAGAATGTTACATCACATTAATACATGGGTCTATACATAAACATATATGTAGCCTAGTTAAACATAAAAGGGTGGAGCCACACTATGCTTCTTCCCCCTTCCCCCTCAGTCTATGCTCTCCTTGTTCCTCCCCCTCCTCATCCCACTTTGGTGTGCCTTTTAAAAAAATATTCTCTCCCCCTACTCCGTTGCTCCACTAGCCCTCCCCTTTTGGGGCCCCCTTCTCCAACCTTCTCTTCTCCTCGATGCTGAGTGCTGCTTTTATTTTTTACAAATGCTGGATGCTTTTACAATGCAGCAGCATTCTCAAAGCCTAACTCGATGGCTGGCCATTCTGAAAGTGTAGAAATCTATTTTTGTTGCTTTCAAGATGATTTCCACGATGCACGATGCAATGTCATGACTTAATGTGGCGGTCAATGAAAAGTAATGTATACATTATTTTCAATGCTTTCTAAATGGTTACCACAATGTGCGATACAACATGGTGATACCACGCTACAGATAGCTGCTAAATATAGTAAACATTTATGACGACTGGCCATTCTGAAAGTATGGAAAATAATACTTTCAGAATGTTCATCATTGTGGCGACACAATACCAAGTTTCATGATGCGACGTTGTGGCTATCTTCAAATTATAGAAACAGTGCTCACCAATAAGCGTTGCCAAATCCAATATATCAGCCATTTAAAACCAAGACTCATTGCCTTTGGTTGTGCTTGTTTCTAGTAGGTTTTGTGAGGGTGGGAATGAGAAGGGAGGATGGAAAGCTATCCTTTCCAGAAAACATTTCACTGATTCTCACAATCCTAATCTCATCAGTTACAAAAGAGCAACATTTAAAACAAATTAAAGTAAGCATGTAGGAAACCTTGTGTAAGGACATTACATATTTGAATGATCACTCCCAAGTTTTGAACTGATGCTGCTGTTTTTTCAACTTGTAAGTGCACTGACCCATTTTAAACAGACTGCAGTGCCAATGCTTTGACCCTTAAAAAGTGTATGTCTGTTTGCTTCACCCACAATTAGCATATGTCCAACTTACTTATAAGTTCCTTGTATATGGTACAGGGGATACCCAGGGCCTGTAAGTTAAAATGTCTCTCATGGAATAAAGTACTTTTTGTGCCACCACAAGTGAGACAAACCAAAATAAAACTACGGGCTTGCCATTTCTGGCTAGCAGAACAGTTGTTGACTGCTAAATTGACTTTGCCATTTAAAGCAATTACAAAGACCAAACATTTCTTTTGAATATTTATAAGTCACTGCTAAGGCACGACTAATGAGCTCTAAAGGTAGGGTGCATTATATGAAAAATTGTAGATATGTTTCTAAACTTTGCATGTCCAGCCAGTAAAAACCCTGCATTGTTGTTTTTACTGTAGAAAGCCTAGTAGCCCCATTAGTGAGTACAGAGTTACACATTGACAACTCAGCAGTGCTAACCTTCGAATAAGACTACTAAATATGATACTTCAAGGATTTAGAAGAATCATTGCATTAAACCCAACTTCATGGTCAAGTCAAATTTACGTTTGAACAAGTGGAAGCTGTAGCAAGTAGTCACACTGTTGTCCAAACTTTTCCAGTGATCGTTTATGGCTCCATGCCATGAGACAGCCTTCTGCCCTCCTGGGGGAAGGTGTGAATAACTCTCAGGAAGGACCACAAAGAGCCTTCCGTTAGAAGGCTATACTGCCTTATCCACCAGGTGTGGATAAGGCAGTATAGTCAGTAGCTTTTCGAACATTGTAACGTTACATTCTTAATTTTTCTTTAAAAGTGTGGCGTACATGCCCACAGTCTGGGAAATAGTTGCAGCTACACATGTTGATTGTTAGCATTCTCTGTACTGAAATGGACTCTTCTCTAACACAAGTTAGAAGAAAATATCATAATCCCAAGTAGAGTTTAAAGGCCTTATGTAGAGTTTTGCAGATGGAACTCTCCGTCCCACATGGCGAAAGTCCTTCCATATTGTAAGTGCTTTATAGACTGTGCCACTTGGAATATGACAGTGCAACCGCCAAACTTTAAATGAGGCCTTAAATCTATAGAAATAATGATTCCTTGTTATCAAATATTTGTGAGTTATGTTGTATAGTACTTATTATGATTGTGATCCTTATAAAAATAGATTGGAGCTTTAAACCATGTAATATCTTGAAACTCTACATCTTTATGGCTGCCACCTGATGGTAAATAAATAAATCTTCACCATTAATATTCCCGTAAAATTGCAATTCAGTCCTTCGTGTGCATGTTCTTGACGAGGCTGTTCACTGCAAGATTGTTCACTCAAAATGAATTCTCATATGTAATACACACTTCAAAATAAATTGAATGAAGGCACTCCCGTTAAATGAGGATACACAATTATCCCTGATTAAAGGATTGCAGGCTTTTAGACAATCTGGGATGTAAGCAATTGCTAACCCTGTTCAAATAACATGTGAATGTGAGGTTGTGTGTGTTACGTACACAGCACAATGTAGCTAATTGGCAATCTGCTATGTAAGGTACACTACCCACCCACCCTAAACTTTTAGCCAAGAGAACTTTACATCCCCAGGGGCACATTTTCTGGGGGCAGAAAAGGGGTTAACTTTAATTAAAGTACAATTTAGCTAGTTGCATTAAAGATCACCTTATTTGGTGCTGTTTCGCGGGATGTGACCACGTCCCACATTATTAGGAGCAGAAACATGGTTCTAAAGCCAAGTGCATTATTACATGTGTGCTGCAGCTTTTTCCTCCTCATCTTCCATGTAAAGAATTGCAAGCCACTCACTGTAACTTATGTACAGCTCATGGTCACGGTATGCAGATCTGTTCAAGGGATCTCTTACTTAGACACTTCCGTCTGCCACAAAACAACTTTAATAAAGTACCATCACCTTGACTGGTATATGATTTATTATGGTAGCACAAATATTTGCATCGTGATAATTAGAAAAGAGTAAATTTGTGATTTTGCAAAAGCACTTCAGGAACTTTATAATGGTTCTAAAGCAATTTTAGAACCAGTACGTTGCACAAAAGGGTGTATTTTCTGACTTTTATTGCATTATATGGAGATAGACGTGTTGTTCTACTCAGAATAAAATGTCACTCAAATTATCATACATAATTCATTGAAATGACACACATAAACATGCTCAAAACATAGACATCGTACACATAAGCAAAGCAAAAACTTGGCAGATATATTTTTCTGTTTTGTGCCATTTTACTTTTTGCTTGCATGTTGCTTTGTGTATGTTATTGTGGTATGTTTTATTAATTACTTTAGATTTGTCAACAAAAGCGGGATACATTTGGAGTCAAAATCAGCACTTGCCTTCCAAAATCTTGTGACAAGCTATTTTAAAATCAAGGTGGTAAAACTGTGCTCCTCCAGGTATTTAGCTGTTTAAGTCTACATTCAGCCAAAACTGTTTTAGAGACAGGACCAGATCATAAAACATGTTTGACTTGCACTACTGCATGTACTTGGTGGTAAGGGCAATACTTTGTACAAACAGTTTTTTATCATTGCATTACAAAGGCATATTTCTAGAGGTTATAATGTATGACAAGAATGTTCCTGCACATTTGTTGTGTTAACTTTTGTTGTGTTTATGCTGTGTAGTGATGCTTTTTTGATGTTGCTTTTGCTGCATTATTGAATTGTGTTATTGTCTTGTACTGTGGTTGTTGTGTTCTGCTTGATTGTTTTGTTGTGTTTTGCCTTATCATACGGTAGTTGTGGCTAAATTTTGAGCCAAAAGTAACTATTTCTTTAACGTTGCAGAGACAAATAGCAGTTTACCGCTGTCAAAGGTGGTAAAATGCAGCTACTTAGGCTCTTCCACTATTTAAGACACCAGTCAGCCCAAATAGCAGAGGCCTGCCTTTAATTAGCCCTTCCAGTGATCACTTTATTTGATACTCTAGTCTTTAAGAACCTGATTTGAGTCCCTAGCCTGGCTTTAGAAGACTATAAGAGTGTTCAGCCCATAAAATTGAAAATTAACTCTTAATATTTTTCACATTGAATGAAGAGATTGATGGAGCAGAGGCATTTGTACCTCAATAGCTTAGTGCAGACTTCAAACAAAAACCATCACTGGTTGTATGGACCTTTGATTCTCGACTTAAAGTGTAAGAAAGAAGCTAGCTCCAGCAATATTTTAATCATAATGAAACCTATGTGGCTCCACCGAAACGACAGAGAGGATGGTACCCAAATCATAAAGAATTTATTAGCAATTTAGTCAAAATCACATTTTAATCAATTAGCTGTTAACTAGTCATTATCTATACTAATATAATAAAGAGAGAGCCCAAAACTTTGAGGCGGGTAATCTCAGGAACCACAGCACCAATCACAACACCCAATACAGCGTTGGAAAGGGCAGTTGCAGCAGAAGGACATAGGCTATGCAGACGCCAACCATATACATTTAAAAGGTAAAAGAACGGTGCCAGCAAAGTAGTCCCTTGTGGGTGTGTCTGCGTTGTGCTGTGGGCGTGGGCTGGGGCGTGACAAATGCTGGGGGCGTGTGATACATTCCGCCCTTCTTGCCATGTCTCATATCGTGTGCTAATTCCACCCTGCTCCCTTTAAATACCCCTGCACCCCATAATCATAACCCACCCTTTCTCCTTAAAATAACCCAACACCCTTAAACACTAACCCATCTTAACCCTATAAATATACCCTGTACCCCAAAACCCAAACCTATCCCTAAACCCTAAAAATACCCCTGTACCCGAAAACCCAAACCTAGCCCTGAACCCTATAAATACCCCTGTACCTCGAAACCCAAACCTAGCCCTGAACCCTTAAAATACCCCTGTATCCCAAAACCCAAACCTACCCCTGAACCCTAAAAATACCCCTGTACCCCTGTACCCCAAAACCCAAACCTACCCCTGAACCCTAAAAATACCCCTGTACCCCAAAACCCAAACCTAGCCCTGAACCCTAAAAATAACCCTGTACCCCAAAACCCAAACCTACCCCTGAACCCTAAAATACCCCTGTAACCCAAAACCCAAAACTTCCCCTGAACCCTAAAATTACCCCTGTACCCCAAAACCCATACCTATCCCTAAACCCTAAAACTACCCCTGTACCCAATAACCCAAAACTATATCTGAACCCTTAAAATACCCAAACACCCCAAAACATATACCTCAGTACCCCAAAACATATACCCCTATACCCATACTTACCTTATCGAAACATAAAAAAAAACATGTTTTTACCATTCATGCATTTACAATGAATTTAGTTGTAAATGTATGCGTGGTAAAGCATATAAAATGTAATGCCATGCGTTATAATGGCATTGCGGAGTCATGGTACTTTCGTAAGGAAAGTATGCAGAGTGATGGTATGCGGAAAGAAAGTTGCGGAATAATGGGTGTTTACCCTCCCCCGGTAAGTACATTGGTGGCACGGCGGCCCACATCTCCAGCAACATACTGATATTTTTTCACCACCCATTTGAAAAATGCACAGGTCTCTCTCATTGATGACCAGCACCGACATACACTTTTAGACACACCTCCCACCACAAGTTCTAGAATTGCGAACTTTAGAGCTGGGGAGCTATGTTCAAATCTCGGCATCAGCTCAACATCCTGTGATTCCAGGCAAATCGCTTTGTCTCCCCGTGCCTACCACAAATGAATGTGTTCTTCTGTAATGTAAATTGTGCTCATACCATGTTGTCGAGTTTGCGCTATATAATATTGCAAGGGAAAAAAAAGTAGGGAAACTCGAGTTCACACACTACTGAACGCGCACTCTTAAGTGCATCAGCAGTGCACTGTGAATCGGAGCGTTTCACAGGCCTGTCACAAATAAGAAATGCTATCAAAACAAAATCCTACAAAACAATATACTACTGGCCGGGAGCAATTCATACCCGGACAATGTCGGGACGGGCTGCTAGTATATCATATAAGCATATATATTCCATTGCAGCGTGAATTTATATCTTGTGAGGAAAAGGTGCAAAATATAACAAAGTAGAGAAGACAAAATATAAGATAAAGTGTTTCCATGAAGGAGCTTATGTATTCTAAAGAATGCATCAAACGTTACAAGTGGGGTTCTAAGAGGAAGGTGTCAGCATTAGATTAACAAAATGTAAGGTTCGCGGATAGGCAATTCGCATTCGCATGACTCATTCCTGGTTACAATTTAGGCCAACTATAAAGCAACATGGCTTCTAAGCAAATTCAATTAACATGAGTTAATACATTAAATATATTGCAATTATATATGTGTAGCTCTCACTATCAGTAAATACAGCCACCAACTTTATTTGATTGATACAGTGCACACAGGTTGATACGTTTTGAGACACATTGAATATATACAATTGATATATAAATGAATGCAGCACTAAATTGTGTGGCTTTCAAAATGTTGTTGTTTTCAATAGCTTACATCTTGACTTCTTCAACTCCTTAATCTCCGTATAGGCCTTGTACTGTTTTTCCTCCAATTCAACTTCATCCCTTTTCTTTTCTTCAACCACTTGCTTACTAATCTTCAAATCATTTAAAACAACTCCTACTAAAGGAATCATAGCTCCAAAGATGTTTCCTACTTTTTGTGATGCACTACTACTATGCTTAGTTCTAGCCGTAAATCCAACTTCTTGTGCATATAATCAATCTACTTGATAGGTCGTAGGGAAAACTATAGATAAGTAACATGTACCTTTCCAATTAGCAGGCAGCTTCAAATAAGCTTGCTGTCCTCAGACATAATAGATGCTGGGAATAACAGGATCCTTCCAAGCAAACACTTGTTCTGTTTTATCTAGATCTTCAAACTTGTGATTACAATGAGTCACTCCCATAAACCAATTGGGAACCTTGTCTTCTCTCCTGTATATGCACAATTACCCTAAATGTTGTCTGTCTCAGTTCTACTTGGGGTAAACTCCCATTTCCTTATACTTCTCCTTCTCTTCCTTCCATAAATCCTTCATAATGTTCATCTCCCTGATTGTTTTATGGTGTGTTATTGCTCTTTTATCTTCCAAATCATCAATAAATGTCTTCTCAATAGAAATCATTACACAAGTCAAATTATATCTGTGAGCTCGGGCAGTATTGAACTTTGTCAGGGACCTAAAAGGTGGCACATTTTCACAATTTCTTTTGCATTAGCATGATGATTCAGCTGTTTATAAATGGGGGCTTTTGAAAAGACTAAGGGTACAATTCAAGAATTTCCGAATGAGCAATCTCTGTTGGCATGGTAGAGGACTTAACGTCTGCCAGGCCAAAACTACACCCCCACCAAATTTAGAAATAACCACTAAGCTGGTGGTAATTTCTGAAGCACTGACAAATACTGTTGTCATGACAGTTCCCATTGATGCTGTTTACAGTTTTGTGCAGGGCTCCATCAACAAGATGCAGCCCTGAACCAAACTGTTTTCTTTTTTATTTTCATATAGAAAATCCAGAAGCAGAATTTTCTTTTTGAAAATAAAAAAATAAAAGGCTCCTTTCAACATGGGAGTCCTCTCTATGGCAAAGGGAGCTTTTGGAAGGTTTCACTGCCCCTTACCACTAGAGCTTTCCTGGCGGCGAAGGGCAGTGAAAAGCGACCTTTAATTCTGCCCATCTAAGTTAGGTGGGCAGAAATAAAGGTCTGCCTTTGATGGCCCTTAATCCTTTGGGCCGTCGGAGGGATGTATTCATGGCCGAGGAGAAGTAGTCTTCACTGTGATTAAACCTACGGTCTATCCACATCTAAAGCGGGCAGGTGGACCTTTATTTTGGCAGTATGTATACTCTGCTTTAGTTGCAATGCAGTATACACACCATTAAAAATAAATCAGGCCCCATTTATTATTCGAGAAATAATATTCAAGGTAACCCTGAGGATACAAGAGGCATGAGGACACAAGAGACTAAGCAGAGTGCAACAAGTGATGCCATATGTAAGGGAAATATGATGATACACAATTCCTTCATCTAGTGAAGCAAGCAAATTGGTGCAGACATAACAGTCCTAAGTGTCCATCACATTTGTGTACTTATAAAGCAACTTAAAGAATGCATTTGTCACAAAATCTCCCTCAGAAACATCTTTATGTAAAATTCTAGGTTAAAACTACGTCTGTTGTCTAATTGAGGGGCATGTAAAGGGTCTAGATATAGACCTAATCGGACCAGTGTAAGCAGGGGAACTGATGGCGTCGGCGATTGTTTCGCTGAATTGTGAGCGTCGGCCCGGGGGTCTATAGATGAGTGTTCCTCTGAGGGTGGTCTGGGGGTCGGTGTGGATCTGGAAATGTAGGTGTTTGGCAGAGGAGATGGTGTCTTCGGCGTTCGTCGTGAAGCTGATGGTGTTCCTGTAGATGATGGCGATCCCTCCTCCTGTTTTGTTGATGCGGTCCTTCCGGGTGATTTTGTAGCCGTCCGGGATGGCTATGGCGATGTCAGGGGCTGAGGAGGCTTTCATCCAGGTTTCCGTGAGGAAGGCGACGTCAGGTGTTGTTGAGTCGAGGAGGTCTCAGAGTTCGATGGCGTGCTTGTGCGCGGAGCGGGTGTTGAGGAGGATGAACTTGAGGTGGTTGTTGCTGCTGTTTGCTTTGTCGGGCGGGGGACAGGGTTTGAGGCAGGTGAATTTGCAGGCTTGACAGGTGAAGGGTTCGTGGGTGCGTCTGGGGGTGGCTTGATAGCAGGCAGGAGCTCGTCCGGTGTTGAGTGCGTTGAGGGTGGCGGTGTTGTATTTCAGACGATTGGTATGGGTCCGACGAGGTCCAGGGGTTCTGGCGCTGGGCGCGGTCCAGGCGCGGATGGGCACAGACGGGCTTGCCTTTGCCATCGGTGCGTCCGCCTGGTCTCCTCCATAAATGCTAAGTGGGAGGGAGGAGCAGCTGGGAGGCGGGAGCGGGGCGGCAAATGGGAGACGGAGAGCGGGTACAGAAGAGAAGAGAGGCGGGCCGCAGGGGAACAGCGGCGGGGAGGGCACAGAGCGGGAAAAAACAATTGCGGGGAGTGCAGGAGTGCAACGGAGGAGCGAAGTCACAGAAACACAACAGATGGCACAGCAAATGCAATGGGCACAATAACAACAATAAATGCAAAATACTCAGGAGCAGCGGTGAACTCGCAGCAGCATCGGTGAGGACCTGGACACACACGGGGAGCCGTGCGGTGTGTGGAGCGACCGGCCCTTGCGAGCAGGGTCAAGGGTCAGCCTTAATCATGGAGGTTCTGTACGCACTGCTCTCTGATCTTCCGATTCATAGAAGATAGGATCAAGTTCACTGTTGGCATAGTATGTCCGCTCGGGCGCAGATTACCTTTAATAGAGCACCCTCACTCTTTTTGATCTGATGAAGTAATGGCTGTTTGTCTATGTTGACACTCAACCCACTTGACTTAGTTCTCATCTGCGATGCTCTGGGAAATGCGTTCACCAGATAGACTTGGCTTCAGTCTCTCTCGCCTTCTTGACGAGCGTAAGGCGTATGGACATGTGAGGACAGCCTGTTATGCACGCTTACTGTGCATTTGATGTTGTGATGTCTCATGAAATGTGACAAAAAAAATTTAATTGTAAAAAAACTGGTAACAACTTGTGTTATACCAGTGATGTAAATTATATCACCACCCACACAAAGAACAGTGCTCCAACCACCATTAGCGCCAAGAGGGTGCATTTAATCCTCCCTTTCAGACCACAGCATGGGGCAAGCACCTGAGTGTGTGCCCAAGCAAAGTCTGGGCCATAATTTAGCCTGTCTTCACCAATGAACACCAGGAAGAGGCTGGGCTAGGCCACCCTCCTGGGCTTCTTCTCTTCTCCTTGCCTTCCTACACAGGTATTTTATGTGATGCTGAATACTTGCCTCTCCCCCTCTTCATTTGTGAACTTGTGCTAGATAGAGATACATTTCTTGGGAGATAATCTTGCTAAATTAGTTAAGTCCAGGTAGAGTATTTACTAGAGCCAGAGGCTCACAGTGCAGCAGGATGTGCTATGGATTTGTCGCCTATATTGTTTAGCTACAAAAGAAACGTGAAAATTACTCCTGTGTCACCACAGCCCAAAGTCATACAACTATTGACAGTTTTCTTGTACAGGCTGTAAGGGACATCTCAAAGGAGATTGAGCTGGTAGGGTGTTGGCTTACTCTCTCCACTGATGAAGCTGATCCATCCTTATCCTTGACCCCTCAACCTCAAAGTGATCAACCAAGTAGAGGCCATGTTTTGTTTAGAATAAGTTCGACCACAGTGGGTACAGTGAGTGCCTTAACATGAAGAGGGGGGCCTATATCTGCTGAACCAGACCTGGGATCTCTTGGAGCCGGCCCAGGGCTTAAATGAAGAAAAAGAGCCAAAAGGCCTAAGTTAGGGGTGCCAAATAGTCAACTGACTTCAGTCCAGACTAGCACAACATCCTGTACAGTGTCAACTGAGATACCTTTCTGGGATATTGTAGGTATAAAGCTTAATACCCTACTTGATTTAAAGCTGCGCTCAATCTATGGTTGCCTCACTGCCATTGAGAAATGTTTGAAAAATATTTGTGAGGGGTGTATAATAGGACCTGCAAGGCAGCCACCCAGTGAAAATCCAATTTCAACTCAACTGGCCTCCCTGATAACTACCAGCGAAGGAAACATCAATGGAAATAAGCTGAGACCCTCTGAGCCTTTGCCTAGTATTAATATTCAGGGGGGGGGATCGGACTATGTGTTTGTCGAAGGACTGTG
Source organism: Lissotriton helveticus (assembly GCF_964261635.1). Taxonomy (NCBI): domain Eukaryota; kingdom Metazoa; phylum Chordata; class Amphibia; order Caudata; family Salamandridae; genus Lissotriton; species Lissotriton helveticus. The sequence continues at coordinate 812,795,290 of NC_136070.1, forward strand.
AATCATCCGCTATACCCAGTGTTCAGGATCAGTCTGACCCCCTTCCTGCTTCCTCCCCTTGATTCACATTCCACCGGATTCGTGCCCCTATTTAGTAGTTTTGGCCAATGCACCAAGCTTGGCTTCTGGAAAGACAATTGATATTCACATTGAAAAATAGGTGACACACTGGCTTTACTCCAATGGCAAATGTGATATTAATCTTTATAAGGAAATTCTTTTGGTACGCAGGGTTGGGGGGTGTTGAACAACTGCCTATGAAGTTCGAAGGTGACTGCATAGTCGTCAGCTTTCGTCAACCTATGGTTGCTGGAGAAATCATGGCCAATGCCAGGAAAGATGTAATATGGTCTGGTAGTATAAAGATTCTACCTCTGGGATTCTTTTATAAACATTTAGATCCTACTAACTCTCTGCATGTTGCCAAAAAAGCATCATTCTAGCCACGGCATCATACATATCAGTTTCTATCTTCGAACAATTTCATGGATTTGTCAGGACTATAGGATAATGATTGACGAAGTGGCAGGGAGCGTGATTGTACCTATGTTTTATGGTCCCTTGTTGCTCCCATAATTGACAGTTTGTTGTCCCATAATTTGATTACTCACTCTCTACTTAATCTTTCCCGCAGCTCGGAACTGCTGAGCAGGCAGCATAGAATGAAGGTTGATATTTACCAATCTGCTACTGTATCCAGTTGTCAATAGGTAAATTCAGCACTGTTTCTCCATCTTCCCCACACTAGTGATATATGACTTGAACAAGGGGAGAAATATCCTTAATGTGAATCTAAAACTCTTGAGCTGGAATGTTGCAGGTTTAGCATCCAATCTGCTAATTGAAGATTGGTTTGTACTCATTAACATGACGTTGTATTATTACAAGAGATCTGGGTGCAAGATTATGTCTTTTTGATGGGTATACATGCTATAACCTCCAAGGCTACCCATTGCCCTTTGATCCAGCCAAGGAAGGCCTGGCCACCTGGTTCAAAGTTAGTATTGGCTGTAATATAGAGAAGCTGTATCTGGGGGTGGATAATATGAAGGTTTTTGACTTGAGGTCACGCTCCAGTTTTGGTTTCGGTTTAATCAATATTTATGATAATGACTTTTCAGTAAGGGACAATCAGAATTCTTTTGGGTTATTTCATTTTATGGACGAAGTAGTTAATAGAAATTCATGCTTAGGCATAACATTTAACTCAATACTGGCTGGTGATTTTTTTTAATTTTTTTTATAAACCTTTATTAGTACAGAAAGGATATACAAAGCAGGGCCTACAACCGATCCGGCCGGCCATGATACGATAAAGCAGTCAAAGAATCCAAATGAAAAGTCACAGAATCAGACGTAAAGAGGTGCGTTCAATACAATCGTAAAAAGGGGGGGGGGAGGTAAGAGGATCTAGACGGCCAGCAATCAGGAGCAAAATAAGGTTCATTTTATATTATAACAATAAGGCGTATGACAGGCTCAGCGACAACAAAGAAGTATCCGGATTCCCAAAAATAGATCATTAGCAACAAAAGGATAAAGGGCAGCAATGCCGAAGTGTCAGCACTGTAGACATCGGTATAAAAACAGATGTGGTGACCACAAATCAGTATGCAAGTAGTAACAACTTTGCATTCCCACCACCCAGTAGCACATTGGATACAGAACAGGGGGGCCGGAATAACGACATCAACAAAACTAGCCCGTCATACTAACCTTGGGAGAGAAGGAAAAGGGGAGGAGGGGAGGGGGGAGAGGAAAGAGGAAAGGGAAGGAAAACACTGACTAAAAGAGAAGAATGCCGCGCTGAAACAGGCGCCCCGTATCGAGGAACATATAAAAGAACAGGAATAGTAGCAGCGAAGAGGGCATGGGAGTCGCAACGGACAGCAGCAGGACTATAAAAGAAGAGCAGCGATGTTACTGACCCCACCCTAATCATACCACGAAAGGCAAGGACAGACGCGGCACTCTCATAAAGATACACAAAAGGGCCATAGAACTGAGAAAAATAAAACATCAAAGAAGACCCAACCCACCCATCCCACCCAGCACCCCTGCAGAAGGCTACGGCCTACCCTCCAAACAGCGCGCCTGTCGCCCTAAACCAGAACCCGAAATGTAGAAGAGACAAGAGAGAAAAGGAAGAAAAAGACAAAAAGAAGATATGAAAACAAGGTAGTAAATAGGAGGGAGGAGCATGAGGGCAGAAGTAAATACGGTCGGCCACAGCCCTCCGCCCAACCATACAATCATAATACGTGTGCACCAGAACGACACGAACTCGAGCGCCACAGAACTTACAGAGGGGTCTCCCATAGCACTATGGATATGAGCCACTTTGTCACGAATCCGTATACCAATAATCCAACGGGAGCCGTGCATCTTACCCCAATCTCTTCTTCACCGCAATTACCACCCACCAAATAACAGTGTGAAGTGAGCAACACGATGCGAGGCAAGCACACAAATGAAAAAAATTACAAGAAAGACGCAGGTCAGAGAGGTCAATCAATAAGCAAGTGAACAAAAGGTCAAATAGGCAGTTCAGATGTCTCAGCAACAGCAACAGGGGCAGTAAAAGACAAGAGTTCAGTCCCGCAGATCGAAAAGGCGGGGGTGTGCTAGCAAAATAGAAACAAGACCTCATCAAGGCAGAAACAAGCATCAGTCCGCCATTTTTCTCAGGCACCCGGGGATGATCGGGCCTCCGCATGACATCCAAGTCCCCAATTTCCAGACATCGAAGAGCAGGAGGTTCCAAAGCCGCCGGCCTGTAAATCCGTCGATGGACAGTAGCAGCATCCTTCGGAGCCACCGAGGGGGGCGAGGCAATGGCATCACCAAGGCAAGAGGGGACCATGAAGAATCGTCCACCCAAGATGGCGGCGGATCGCAACGAGTCTCCAGGAGCACCGGGGGCCAAGGTCGCGTGCAAAGATCGCAAAGCATCAAGAACGTCGCCAATCGTAGGCTCTCGCCCACACGACCATGCTCCCGTGCAATCCAGCAACCGGAGACCGCCATCAAGAGGGAGTCCACATCTCAGGTCATCGGCAGCCATTTTGTAGAATCAGCCCCCTCACTTCTCTCCGCCACTCCCGGAGCAGTCCACAAATGTAGGACTTTACAGATGTCCGGGGGGTCCCAGTAACGGCCGCTTCGGTGCAGAAAGGAGAGCCGCCCGAGGCGGAGGGTCACCTATACGAGAGCTAGCGCTCCTCAAAGGTAGAGCCCGAGCGCGAGGGTCCAGGGTCGATGGACGGAGCAGCGGCGGGGGGACCCCTTCACACGGTCAGTCCATGGAGCATCGCGCCCCGCACCAGCCTCACGGCCGCCAAGGTAGGCCCGGTTCAGGGTCACCGGGAAGTTCTCACAGTGGCTCTCTCCAGTGGTGCAGTCTCTCGGCCGGGGCCGACGGGTACCGCAACGCCGGGCCGGATCCAATAGGCGATGCCCCAGTCCCAGCTCTACGAAGGCCCCGGATCACTCGGGGGGCACAGCTCCGGAACCACTGCAAGCCGGAGCCTCCAGGTCAAACGGTGAGTGAGAGCGAAATGTTGCGTTTCTATTTCTTCGAAAATATGTCGTCTCTGGGCAGGATATGCAGCAGGATATGTGAGTCAGGACAGAGGGCTGACGGAGCCGAGCTATAAGGCGACCATTTCGCTAGCGAGCTTGGCTCCTCCCTCCTGGCTGGTGATTTTAACACAAAGTTGAATGCTGTACCTACATTGTCATCACTGATGTATTCTCCCTACTTTCCTAAGTATAATTTGAAGGGAGATATTGATCCTAGGGGGCACCTTTTACTTACTTATCTGGCAATATATGATCTAGAGAGTGTTGTTACTAATTCCATGTCATTACTGTTCCAACATAAACAGGTAGGGGGGTCTGCATCTGTAATTGATCATATTTCTATATCCAGAAGCATGCCTTTTTTTGTCATCAAAAGGGATGTTCTTCCTATCATATAGAGTGATCATACCCACATATCTCCCCTAATAAAGATCCCCATAAAAGGGGCAAACCATATAGTTGGCTACAAGCAGCATATCTCTATGAAAGACTAGTCTGGATCTCTGTAAATGTGACGATACTAATGTGTAAAATCACAAATGGGTGTGAGGACCTGATTAATTCTTGTCTATCGGAGGAAGTCAGACGCAAATCAATGTTGAACAGTTTCACAGAATTAAACTCCTGTATTACAGTCACAAGGCCCATAGGCATAGATCAAACCACAACAAATCCTGGTTCGATAAGGCTTGTAGAGTAACAAATAATTGTCTGGGAAAGTAATTGAAGCGCAGCCCCAGGTATCGGGAACCAACACGTTCTTATAGGAAGGTTTATACCTTTGCACTAAAGAACAGAAAGGCTGACCTGATGGTTGAGAAATGGGAGACCCTGGTGCATGCCGGCTATGTCAAAGATTCCCAACCTTTTTGGAAGACAGTATTTGGTGGTCTTTTCCAGGGTTCTCCATCCAGCATAGTACTCACATAGGTCCTGAGGAATGGATATGTCATTTTAGTAGAATGTATTGATCCAATGATTGCACCCAAGAGAGAGGGATGGATGATTGTGCATTGCCCCTGAATATTCAATTCTCCTCTGAGGAGGTCTTTGATGCCATCCTTAACAGCCCTTCCGAAAAGGCGCCTGGGCCTGATGGGATCCCCATGGACTTATATAAAGAAAATCAAGGGCCCCTTTTCTTATTAATGTCATAAACTCTGCCTGCACAGTTGGCATCCTATCTTCTTGGTGCTCAGGATCCACAGTGCTATCGTCCAATCTCCCTCTTCAATTATACCATTAAAATCATTGAGAGAACTGTATTGGATTGACAATTCCTCAGGTCTATGAAGAAGTAAGGGGATAGTGTCTCTTACAAACTATGCTGGGGGTGGCACCTTATTTGAGCCTGGTTTTGAGTACTTGGAAATACATGTTATAGTCCCAGTTTAGGTTAGGCTCCATTGAGTGGTTATTTTGTTTCTTGTAAGGACAGGCTCCATTAAGTGGTTATTTTGGTGCCTGTAATGACAATATGCTTCGTCTGACATATGTATATGCCCATGTGATGAGGTGTCTCCCCAGACCCTGCTACATTTCGGTTTTTTTCTGAACATTTTATCTCTCTCATTCAAAACGTTATTTATTGCCTGTGCTATGAAAAATTTTATTTCGCAAGTGTAGAGTGGCACTGATTTACCTGCAACAATTAGACTGCTCAGATGTATGCACAGCAATAGGATCTTTCTTAAAATATGCTTGACGATTGCACAATTCAATTAGGTTTTATTCTGCGGTTTTGCAGACCCTGATGTCTGATAACTGCTTTTTATCATGTTTGTATTTCTAAATGTTTTTATCAGATATTTGTTCTCCTTGTTACAACTGTTTATGAATTTACGTGCTTATATTGTGTCTTTTATGATCTACTTTTATTTTTTTTTATTAATATTTTTTTAATTTTTAATAGCCAACAAAAACAACAAATCTTCAAATTACATTACTAAATATATAGAAACCAACATAACACTGGGAGAGAGCAGAAGTAAATGAAGAAACATAAAAAATATATAAAGATGAGTTATTTTATATACTCTATTAGCGCACCCCAAATCTTGGTGCCAGACGGCATTTCTGAGGGCCCTTAACAGCATATAGGCTACATTCCAAATTACATATAGCATACAATTTGCCCCTCCACATTTCAAAAGATGGTGGCTCTTTGTCCCTTCATAATGTGAAATACACAATCTTGCAATCGCCGCAGATATAAATATAAGATGTCTACATTTATACATCCCCTGTAGATCTATTTTCTCCTCTACTACTCCAAGCAGCATCACAGTTGGAGTGAGCACTACCCGTACTCCCGTCACTTTGGTCAGAAAGATCTCAATCTTACTTATAAATTGTCTCAGATCTGGACATTCATAAAACATGTGGAGGTTATCTGCTTGATCACATTCACATCGAGTACCATCGTTTGAGCCCCCCCACCGGGCAATTTTAGCTGGAGTATAGTAGAGATCATATATAGTTTTGTAATGTTGTTACTTAAGGCTAGAAGAGAGGAGAAGTTTTTCTGCTAATACTAATGACTGCTGTAGTAAATTCCCTAGCTGATTTAACTTAGTGTTCCATTTAGAATTCTGTTTTTCTAGATAATCCCCTTGTAATTCTAAAAGATTCTGATATAGCATACCAATCCTCCCTTGTTTCCTAATTGTTTCTAGCAGCTTAGTTTTTACAGTCAATTTTTGTATATCTCCTCTCTTTTGTAGGTAATCACGGATTTGCAGATATTTAAAAAAATCCATTTTAGAGAGATCATAATCGGTTGCCAATGTAGCATAGGGATTGACACCATTTTGATCCACTAAGTCCCCTAAAGTCATTATTCCTTTCCGCCTCAATCTAGCCAAAATATTATCAGAAAAATACTAGAGGGCAAGGCTGAAGATAAGGTAGGTGTATAATAGTTAACTTTATCGAGCTTTAACAATTTCCGCACCTGTTTCCATACTTTATACGTGGCTTGCAGCACCTTAAAATTATTTTTTTTTATAGTAACTGGGCTCTAAGTTCAAAAATAAATTCCTGTCTGTTCTAGAGCACAGTAGCAACTGAAAAATGTTTGGAGCTGTTTCTATTTTCTTTTTGCCCTACCAGCAGGATACCCATATGTTGCAGCATACACACCAGATAGTAAAATAAAAAATTCGGGACTGCCCAGTGCCCAGCCCCCCCCTGGGTCTGGGTAGAATCATATATCTCATTGCTCGCAGAGGCTTACCTTGTGCCCACAGAAACCTTGAACATATAGATTGTAGTTTGTTCAGTTGTTTCAATGTAAGTTCCAAAGGAACACATCTAAAATAATACATTACTTTTGGCAATATATCCATTTTTAAAACATTGCACCTCCCAACTTTTGTCAGATGTAAATTTTCGATTCTATCCAAATCCTTCTCTGCTGCCATTTTATCCAGACAAGCAAATATGTAGCCTCTTCTGTGAACCTAGAATCATTACTACACACTTGTCCAGTACAAATTACTTGCGTCTTGTTAGTATTTAACTTAAAACCTGATCCTAACCCAAATTGAGTAGCTAGCTGTTCGATCTCTTTTATAGTATTGATTAGGTCAGGCGAGATGACCGCTATGTCATCTGCATATGCAAGTATACTAACCTCCAACACAGGTCTAGCTGTACCCTTATATAGCCTACGTGCTAATAAATAAAAAAAAAGGATTAATATATAAGGCAAATAATAAAGGGGAGCAGGGACACCCTTGTCGGGTGCCTCTCGATATTTTAACAAAATTAGACTCTAGTCCTGTTACAATTATTTTTGCCTTGGGTGAGCCGTACATGGTTTGTAGAGCTTGTAAAAAGCCGGGTCCAAAACCTTGCCTCTGCATCGAAGTCCATAGAAACTCCCAGGAGACATGGTCAAAAACTTTCTCTGCGTCGAGTAGAACCACACCGCACGGAGCTTTTAAGACCGTAGCCATATCCAGTGTAGTAACTACCCGACTAACGTGATTGACCGTGCCTCTTCCTGGTATGAACCTGTGCTGCCGAGAAGAAACTATAGAAGTTAAAACACAAGACAACCGAGTTGCTAATATTTTTGCATATATCTTCCCATCGCAATTTAATAATGAGATGGGGCGATACGATCCCAGCAACAAAGAAGGTTTATCTTTTTTTTAAAAATAACTATGCTTGCTTCATCCCATGATGCTGGAGCAAAGCCTCTCTGAGCCTTCCAAAACACCGTCAACATATCTACTTGTAATTCCCCAAAAAATTGTTTATAAAACTCCAATGGAATTTTATCGGGTCCAGCAGCTTTCCCAGAGGCTAATGAGCTAACTGCCACTTCTAGTTCTTCCAGGGTTATGGGTTTTTCCAGATATTCCCTATCATCTGCACTTAGTACCTTCCTATACACATACATGAAAAAATTTGAAGATGTGCCTTGACGCATATTATCTTCTGTATATAAGTGCTCATAAAACGTTCGAAAAACTTCAAGTATTTCTGCTGATATTTCCACTATGTTTCCGTTTGGATCTTTGATTGCTGTAATAGCACCTCTTGTTTCTTTGTGCCTTATTTTTTTGGCCAAGCACTTGCTGGTCTGCTCCCCATACTCATAGCACTCTTTCCTATATACTTGATATTTGCTTGCATTGTCTTTGGCCCATTTCTCATTTATCTTAGCCTTACACTTCGCTATTTCATTTAGTGCTTGCGAGCTATCTATTTTCTTTCTTAGATTATGTATTAGGGTGCCCTCTGCTTACATAAGACTATCATATAGTCCCTGCATCAGCTGTCTCTGTTGTTTCTGGGCATATAATCCAAAACTGAGAATCTCCCCTCTAAGTGCAGCTTTTAGAGTGTCCTACACAATACAGCTATTAGCTGATTCCCGATTTATATCCAGAAATTCTTTTAGCCATTTTCGTATGTGGATGACACATTGGTCATTTAGCAGCAATTTACGATCAAATGAGAAGCTCCCCCTTATTCGAGTTACCTCTGACATTTTGATTTTTAATACAAGTGGATTATGATCCGAGGTTATTCTAGGAAAAACCTGTATATGTGCATCAGCTAGCAACGTTTTGGTAACAAGAAAATAGTCCAGTCTTGCTAGCTTCTGATGGGGATAAGAAAAATAAGTGTACCCAGGATCTGTCTGTTTCAACCTGACCGATGCATCTTCTAATCCATGTTCAGATAGTAGCTGTTGTAAAGCCTTGTAGACCCTAGGCTTCCTCCCTACATACTTTTCCCCAGATGCCTCCTTAACAACATCTTCCAACTGAATATGCAAATCCCCACAAAATATCAGAGGAGATACCCATGATGCTAATTCCGTATTTAAGTATTCCAGTATTTGTGCTTCATCATGGTTTGATCCATATACTGAACATACAGTGAATTTATTGCTGGCTATTACACATTCCAGAATTGCCCAGCGCCCATATTTATCTGCTAAACATTTCCCAGCCTTTATATTATTATTTCTAGTCATGATAGCCACCCCTCTGGTGGTAGTCCCTTGCATTGTGTTGACCAGAGTTTCATACCCAAGTTCCATAAGCACCTTGGATTTAGCCCAGGGGATATGGGTCTCCTGTAGACATATCAAGTCAGGGGATATTTTCCTAATTTCCTGTGCTACCCTTTGTTGTTTAGACTGCTCATTAAGGCCCCGAACATTAAATGTGCATACTGAGAGTGAGCTCATCATCGCTTTTTCTTCCTACTACTAACAAAACCATCACCTGTCTTCGAGAACACCAATCAATTACCCTTATTTGTATATCTTCATTTGTTGGCTTTTTTTCCCATTTTTGACCACCCGTGCTCCCACGACAGCCGCCCTCCACCCCACTTCTCCACCCATCCCTCCCTCTTGGTCTCCTCTGTCCATAGTGACCACCCGCACCCACCTACCCATGGAGGTAAAAGACCCAAGTCTTGTATAATGGAGAGCCCCGTCCAGCACTGACTATTCCCATTCCCCTTCCCTCAAATTATCCCCCTCTCTCTAAGCACCGCCACCCTCCCTGATCACTCGTGATGTAATTCCCAAAATATAGACAAAGAGAAAAAAGTAACTAATAATCAGTAGTAGATACAGACACATAAAATACTAGGCCATTATCATGTTAGCCTTGAAATTGTCTGACCTATCTACTAATATACTGTCATACAGTCATATAATGATACTGTATTCATACTATCAAGTTCAGGCTAACTTTTCTGCAGAAACTCTTTGGCTTTCATGATAGATGAATAAAACCTTGTTGTGCCCTTATGGATGACCTTAAGTTTCGCAGGGTTCAATAAAAACATCTGGGCACCCTTATCTTACAAAGATGAGATTATTTGCCAAAATTGCCATCTCTTTTCCACTGTTTGGTGGCATTAGTCAGGGCACATAAAAAATTCGAATCCATCCCCCCTTCTCTGACGGTCTGGCCTGGCCATATAACATTTGTCAAGACAACAAATTAGATAAGGCTATCAAGATTGCTCTGGGCTGAGTAGCTTTAGTAGTCTCGTAGTTAGTTTTTTGATGAAAAGGGAACCGATGGGCCCTTTGGACCAGTGTGGTAATTCCATAAATGCTTCTGTAAGCAACCATACAACAAATTTCCGTGGGTCAGACCCCTCTTTCCCTTCAGAGATCCCCAGAATTCTCAAGTTATTTCGCCGAAGTCTGTTTTCCATGTCCTCCAGTTTCCAGGTCATATCACTCCGCTGTGCAATTAAGTCCTCTGTTACTGTCTTCTGAGAATTCATTTGGTCTTCGAGAGTGGAAATCTGATTCTCTGCTTTCGTTATTCGCTCAGTGAACTCCGAACAAGTCTTAGCCACCCGGCGTAATTAATTTTGTAATTTACGACACGCCCCCTGTGTTTTCTGACTCTCCAATTGAGTTTCTTCTCTGTGTGACATTATAGATTCATAGGTTACTGCCAGGGAGATCTCTTGTTTAGCACCTCTTGTGTTAGACTGATCATGTTGCATCCCCTTCGACAGTTCACTGTGTGTCGAGTCAGTCACAGGTGCAGACCCATCCCTCTTTCTGGTTGCTTTCTTGCGCGTTGTACCCGCACCGGGTGTTTTAACCCAGTTCCCGGGCGTCTCTTCCTCTTGATGCATGCTGTTAGTCTCGCTCATTCTTCTTCCAAGAGAGCCATCCGACATCTGCATAGATTCATTTCCTGATGAGTTAGTATGATCAGAGAGTGAATAAAAAGGCTCTCCCGTGTCCTTTCAGAGGCTTCATATGGATTATGTAAGTCTTGAGTATCTCCACTGTTTTCAATCTTGTCAGTCAATTCAGTTGTCTCTACACTTGCCCCTTTATTATCATCCAACCTTGCCAGGTTAGTGCCACGCTCAACCACCTGCGGAGTAAGCCTGAGAGCAAGGACCACTGATTCCTCAATAACTGGAGTAACATGGATACCTGAATGAGTAATAATATTAATAGGTATGTCTTCAGTCTCAGGTTCACCAATGCCCCCTGCCCTTCTTGTCTCTGTGCTTGCTCTATTATCGTCTCCACATTGCCTTAAAAGAGCTCTATGGCAACCCCGCTCTTCTCCTGTTAAGGTCCCACATCCGGCTCTTTTAATACACTATTTGCAGCCACCTCAGAAATGTGAGCTTTATTTTTTATGCCAACAAGAAAAATAGCAGGAGTGACCAGTTTTGAGGAGCAAGTACAGGTTGTATCGACTGGTAGCAGGCTACTTCCTGGGTCTTGTGTAGCCGCTACCTGTCTTTGTTTTTCTGGGACAGTTTGAGCGTTTTCTGTTTGCTGCAGTTTAGCCGCTATCACAGCGGCATCCCCTGCTCGTCTTGTACCACAGGCAGCCTTTGGAGGCATCCCCGGATTCAGACTCACACACCCACCATCCAAACCCGCACAGAGACCGCCCCAGGGCCGAAGGATCAGCCGATGCAGAGGCGGCGGGCGGAGGTCGAAAATCAGCAAGCCCCGATACGTAAGTAACGTCCAGAGCATCGAGGGCTGAGGGTTTCTACCGAATTTGTTTTAGCAGCCCCCTTTCAGCAGATCACCAGCGGCAGCTAGTAGAGACAAGGGGAAAAGAATTTCCAATATTTTAGAAGTAAGTCATAGGGGTGTGGGGACAGTCAGCAATGATGCTCACTCAGCCACACCAGCGGCCGCCATCTTGCCTCCCTTATGATCTACTTTTAAATGATCGAAAAAAGGTTCAATGAATTTAATGAACTCACTATCTATGAAACTGGTAATATTCAATTTCTCTTTCTAGAGCAAGCTCTAGAAAGAGAAACCAATTTGGTCACTTGCGCTGAAGCTACACAATGGAGCCATGATGCTTCCACTATGCCTCCTAGGGTGCAGACAGTGTAAGCAGCTCGTCAAATTATTCCCTATCATATCTCAAAAATGAGCCATCACAAACAACACATAATCGAGCTCTGCAAGGGGTTTGTCTCTAATATCAGGTCTTGGCTTGGTATGCAATTCTGTGATATTGAGACAGTCATGCTCAACCTTCCCCTGAGGGGCGGCATGGTGAGCAAAAGAGCAATGGATTTAACCCAGGTCTCTTGACTGGGCGTGAGTGTTTGAAAAGTTTAAGCACTGCGTCCATCATTTTGTTGTGTTTGCTATGTTCACCCTAAGTGGTCAAGGGTATGTCCAGGTGTGGGTCCCTTGCTCGCTGTGTCACTGGAATCAAGCTAGCCTGGGTGATGAGGGGTGAGACCCCAAAACCGGTCCCAGGATGCTTGTTTCCTGCCCAGGTAGGATCTGGCCTGGCAGTTTGGGCTGGACTGTTTCAATGGGGAGCATGATGGATTTAGGCTTAGGAGTCTCTCCAGGTGAATGTTTGACAATGTTCAGCGTTCCGTCCATCATCTTTTTGTATTGCCCCTTTTTCTTCTCTTATGACACATTTAACCGAGGAAGTATTATTACCGTATAGGAGTTGGATTGCTGATACCAATTTTTCTGGGTTGTAGCTTGCGGTTTTAAATCAATGAACGTCGAATACAATTTAGGTTTTTTGATTCTGATATGTTTCAAACCAATATTGAATAACCTCATTCTTGATCAGTGGTTCTTTGGCCTTTCCTAGATCCTGCCTGTGACTCATTGACGATTTGTATATATTTTGCCTGCTGCATCAAGCAGGGAAATTAGTCAATAATTGGTGGCATCGTTCCATGAGCCTTTCTTGTGAAGAGGAACAATTATGGCAGTTTTCCATGATGCTGATAGAGTGTCATGGAGCCATACAGCACTGTAGGCAGTGGTTAGAATGGGTACCCATGTAGAGAGCTCTGATTTAAATCTGTCAGCTGTTACCCAGTCTGGAAAAGGGCCTTATTTTGTTTCTGACTAAGGATTGCTATGTGTACTTCACTTTCTCAGAATTCCTTACCCAATGATATACTTTTGCTGGAGCGGGAATCAATCTACATGAAATGGTTCATTATCTCTATATCACACCAAACAGAGTTGACGGCCACTCTTTTTCTCTCTCTTAGTTTCCTCTCACTTCTCTGAGACAGATCTTTGCCATCTTATATGAGAAGATCAAGTGCTATACATCACAAAAAAAAATAACCACAATACTATATGTAATTTCAGTCAATAATGAGAGTTTTGAATTAGTTTAACAGATTTATTTTCATTAAGAAGTTTAGTAAAATCTACTTTCTTTATTCAATTAGTTAAAAATGCATCAATCGAATTACAGAATTGATAATAAAATATTGGTTAGAACAGGTCCTCATATTAGCAATGCAGCATGTTCCATAAAGGAATGAATCCCTATTCTAAGAATGGGGTGAAATGGTTGTTAGCAGGAACCCATAAAGAGTTCAAGTTCAAAAGCCAAGAGGGGTAGACAGCATGAAGCTCAAATGCGATCAATCAGCATCAGCTGAACCTCCAATAAAGAGAGGTTCATGAAAGCAAAAATAATCATGCAGTAGCAGTAGTGACTGCAGTCAGCAATAAGGTTAGATAGGAATAGAAATCAGCATTCAGCTTTCAGCATAAAGCCATTAGCATTCAGCTTCAGAGCAGTCAAGTGGTAACGGCACAAGCATAAAGCGTCTTGGTTCTGGAGTCTGGAAAGGAAGTGTCAGAAAAAAACATTAACACCTACTCTAAGAACATGCACTAATATAAACAGTTGAATTAAAATTTTGCAGTTCATTCTGTATCTTCTCTTTCCTCTAATCCAATGAGTTTTTGATTCTTCTTGAGAACAGTCACATACCATCCTTTGTCCATGTTCTTTCACAATAAGCTTACAAAGAATTACCTTGAAGTATGAAACATTATTAAACATTGCCTACATATGAGGCCTTTTGATTCTTAGACCTTGTTTCCCAGGGGTATGAGCACATTCTAACCTTCTAATGAAATATATTGTGTGATAGGCTAAACCATAGACTTATGTGAAACAGAAACATCAACAAATATTATTCACCACCACATTTCTTCATTATATATCAGTAAGAAAAGAGGTTAACCTAAGAGCATTTTCAATTCATGGATTGAATTTAGTGTGTGAAATATTATGAAGTTATTCTATTAAATAATAAAGTGTTTCTAGCAAAACACTTCAAAAGATTTATTAAGCAAGTGCATTCTTTAATATAATGTGGTGTGAGGCTTTAAAAAAAAGAAAACATGCCATTATCATCAAATCTTTATTTATGCTATGTTGCCGTAAAAGCATGTATAAAACATCTCTTCCATTAAGCTGGGGGAAACAGCCACAACTACTTGGCTTACTCTGACCCCAACCATACTTCGCATGTTGATACCTGGGGCAGAGTCGTTAAGAGACCGGCCCCTCCAGATGACAGTGGCACAAGCCTGTCTGACGCGTATACACCGACTGAACCACGACGCGCCCATGTATTCTCCCGTCCTGCTGCTGGTGATGTTCCCTAGAGGCCGGACGCATTACACTGAGCGAATGCTCCATGATTGGACAGTACACAAGGTCACAGAATTTGAATTTGAATTTAAAGGTATTTGTTGAGCGCGCGTACACTAGGCGGTTTCATGGCGCTATTGAGGAGGACGTTTCCTGGGTTGGATGGGGAGATAATTTAGATTTTAAAAGCCTGTGAAAACAGAAGGGTTTTCAGAGTGCTGCGGAACTTCAGATAGGAGGTTTCAGATCTCATAGAGAGAGGAAGAGAGTTCCAAAATTGTGGAGCGAGGACGGAGAAATTGGAACCTCCCATTCTGCTCTTCCTAAATCTGGGTACCACCAAGAGGGACAGAGAGGAGGAGTGCAGCTGTCTACTGGGGGTGTAAGGTATAATGTTGGAGTTGATGAACTCAGGGGCTGTTCCTGCGAGAGCCTGGAAAGTGATGCATCCTATCTTGAAGAAGGCCCTTTGTCTAATAGAGAGCAAGTGGAGGGATATTAGGAGGGGAGTGGTATGGTTAGATTTAGGGAGGCCATAGGCTAAGCGGGCAGCTTGGTTTTGCACCAATTGAAGCTGTCGGATGGCATACGCAGGAGCACCATTATACAAGACGTTCCCGTAGTCTAGACGGGAGAGGACCATAGCCGTCAGGATCAACTTAAGAGCAGAAAAGGAGAAAAAACGTGAGATCTTCCGAATAGTGCGCAAAGTATAAAAACAAGAGGAGACCACCGTGCTAATCTGAGAGTGTAGAGTGAGTTGTTGATTGAGGGTGATTCCCAGTGTCTTAACAGAGAGAGAAGGAGAAGGGGGGGAACCAAAAGAGGGGGGCCAAAAAATAGGAGACCAGGGGTTAAGTTTGCCGCCAGTGAGAAGAAGTTCGGTCTTATCAGGGTTGAGCTTAAGATGGTTAAAGCTCATCCAATCCCTGATAAAGACCATCACCGACTGAAAGTTATGGATAGAATCAGAAGAGTTCGAGAGGTTGAAGATGAGCTGGAGGTCATCGGCGTAATTAAACTCCGTGTCCTCCATCCTTTGCAAGGCCGAAATGAGCAGGAAGATATACAAATTAAAAAGAGAAGAACCCTGAGGGACACCACACTGCACTTTGCGGGCTTGGGAAGAAAAATTTGCCAGATGGACTGCCTGTGCCCGGTCGCTCAGGAATGAGCTAAGCCAGGCCAGGGCTGAGCCTCCAATGCCTGCCGCCTCGACACGGGAAAGGAGGATCGTGTGGTCCACCGTGTCGAAGGCGGACGACAAGTCAAGAAGAACCAGTGCCTGTGGGAGGTTAGCGTCCAGCCCCTCTCTAAGTGTGTCTAAAACCGAGACCACCACTTTTTTGGTGGAGTAGAGAGGGCGGAACCCTGCTTGGCAAGAGGCAAGATATCCGCTGTTCTCAGTGAAAGAGCTGAGGGCTTTGGTGACATAGCGTTCGAGGACCTTGGCCAGGTAGGGGAGGAGGGAAATGGGCCGATAGTTAGCTAGCGTTGTTGGATCTGCGCCCGGTTTTTTTTAGAATTGGGATGATAGTGGCGGATTTGTGGCAAGGGGGAACAATTCCTGACTTGAGGGTGTCGTTGAGGAAGGTAAGGGCTGGGAGAGGGCAGGTAAGAAAAATGTCGCGCAGGATGTAAGCTGGGCAAATGTCCGCAGGAGAGCCAGATTTGACGCAAGGGAGTAAAGACACAAAGGTTTCTCTAGACAGGGGGGCTATTTGATCAAGTTGATAGGTATTGGGTGGCGAGTCAGGGTTAACAAAAAGTGAGGAAGGAGAGGGAATGTTGGCCTTGATATCTGCAATTTTATTAGTAAAAAAGTTGTTCAACGAATCGCAAAAGGACTGGGAGGGTACAGGCTTGGAGGTGGTCCTGTCGGAAGAGGCCAATTCGGAGACTGTGGCGAAGATTTCTCTTGGTTGGTTCTCTGCCCGTAAGATTTTATTTGAAAAATAGCTGGTTTTAGCTACTAAGATGGCTTTCTTGTACTCAGCCTGAATGGAGGAGTACAATGATTTTGAGGGGGTGCAGTAGGTGCGTCTCCAAGCACGTTCTGCACGGCGTACAGCAAGTTTTTTTTCCTTAAGTTCAGGGCTGAACCATTTATTGACGTCATGGGCACGTCTGATCCCAATACGTCTCAAAGGGGCCACTTGATCGCAAGCCTTGGACAGCCATTTGTTTAGAGTTTCAGCTTGAGACAGTGTGGCTTGGTCCTCTATGGCCGGACAGGTGGTTAATAAAGAGGAGCAGAGTGACGGGATGTCAACTTTGCTCCAGTTGCGAGCCCAAGTGTTTTTGGGCAATGAAGGTTTTGTGGACAGACTTAAATTCAGGGAGAAGGATATCCAATGGTGGTCGGACCACAGACAGGGGGTCACAGTAGGAGCAAGGAGGGGGATATTAAGGGACCAAACTTGGTCCAAGGTATGACCCTGGACATGGGTAGGGGTGTGAATGTGAGATATAAAGTTAAGCTCTGGAGAGATTCCGTGAAATCTCTGGAGGGGGCATCTTCAGCGGGGTCAGATGGCCAGAAATTAAAATCACCGAGTACCAGGACCGCCGAGTTGTTCACAGCTAATGTAGCTAGCAGGTCTTGGAAAGCTGGTAGAAAGTGCTGCATGTGTTTGGGAGGGCGATACATCAAGACACACGTAATGGGGGTCCGGGATGAGTTGGAGCGTACAACTAGATGATCCACTGCAGGGATTGTAGGGGAGGGTAAGACTTGGAAGTGTAGGTCAGAACGAATAATTAGAGCCACTCCCCCCCCCTGCTTTGCCAGGGGGTCGGTCTGCTCGAAGGGCATAGTAGGACGATGGCAGGGCCGCAATCAAATCGGGCAGGGAGTCCTGGCAGAAC
This sequence comes from Lissotriton helveticus, assembly GCF_964261635.1. Taxonomy (NCBI): domain Eukaryota; kingdom Metazoa; phylum Chordata; class Amphibia; order Caudata; family Salamandridae; genus Lissotriton; species Lissotriton helveticus. The sequence continues at coordinate 812,812,671 of NC_136070.1, forward strand.
CAGGTTTCCGTGAGAAATAATAGGTTGGGTTTCTGAGTGTCCAGGAAAGTAAACAGGTCGAGGTGGTGTTTGACAGCCGACCGAGTGTTTAATAAAAAGGCAGAGATGGTAGAAGTATCAGTCATTTGAGGACAGGTCGGAGGATGGACTGCTGGCAGCCGGTTAAGAGAGGTTGGAGAATAGGGATGGGGGTTTAGTATCCCAGCGTCCATGATGTGATCCAGTGCTACCTGGTTGAGGTCCCAAGGGCCTTGGTATGCGCATAGAGTTTCGGGTAGATAAGAAACAAAATGGGCATAGTGCTGTGCCCCTTGCCCCGTTCGGCCGCGGACGGGCGCAGACGGGCTTGCCTTAGGCGTGCCTTCGGCGCGCTGACGGCGCGCCCGCTGCGCTCGTCCGCTGCGTGTCCGAAATATGCACATTTTTATAGGGTTAGGAGATAGGCGTGGCCTTACGTCAGTGGGCGTGGCCTGTGGGAGTGATGGCGGCGATGACCGAGAAATCCCTACCCGTGGCAGCGCTTACATCTGCTTCACGGGGTTTAGCCAGATGGAATTTTTAATTAACCCCTTCGACGCTCATGACGAGCTCAGCTCGTCATGGAGTTTCCATTGATTTCAATGGAAATTACATGGGAGAATATCAGGTACCTTAGCATCCAAGTGGTTAAAAGTGCCCAGAAAGCATCAAAGCATCAAACATGCAGGTAAAACAAAGGAAATAACAGTTTTTAAAAAACGTAAATGTCTCTCCCGGCTTCCGCCTCAGGAGTCGATATCCTCAGCTTTAGGTAGGCGCTCTCTATTCAAACTGCAGACATTCGCAGAATTGGCAGTGGATATGGAAATTCCCAGGGGGCAATTTCTTTTGCATCTACAATTGCTAGAAGATTGTTATTAAAATGAGGCGCACAATAGACACTGAGCCCCCTACATACCCAGTGCTTCACACATTACTCCAGATGGGTCCGGGGCATCACACGGTCATCTGGATATACAAAGCGGTGCGGGTTCTAAAACCAATCACCCTCACACCCCTTCGGGAAAAGTGGGAAGCTGAGTTTCAGAGGTCCCTATATGACAAGGAATGAGACCAGGCATTAGAATTCCCTAATAAAGCGTACCGCAACTATTGTTTTAAAAGCATACAACTCCACATACTACACCGCGCCTATTTGACACCTGAGAAGTTCCAACAGTATTACCTAGACACGCCCTTTACATGCCCCAGATGCCCAATGCCCGCCGCATCTTTTCTCCACATGTTTTGGGATTGCCCAACGCTCCGCGATTATTGGACTGCAGTCCATGCCACCCTTCTCACAGTCATGAGACTTACTGATATTCACGCATGGGAGGCCTGCGCACTAGGTATACACAAGCGCCATAAGACGCTGAAAGTAGAGAAGCGGTTCGCGTCTTTGGCACTGCTTCTAGCTAAACACTGCATAGCAATGCACTAGAGGGCGCCAGGGGGATCTCCGATAGCAGCCTGGCAGAGGGCAGTCACCAAATGGGGCACCACGGAAGAGGAGGTGCTACGTTATGAAGAGCTTAAGGGTACCCGCATGCACCTCATATCTATGGCATGGGCCATCATATTACACTCCTTTAAACAGGCGGCGGAGGAACCACCGTCCCAGAGCGCTCGCTCCCCTGTGGTGAATGTGCACGCCGTGGTTCTCCACTGCAGTCCCTCCATAGAATAGGCACTTAATGGGTCGGAGATAGTAGCCTGGGGCATACAATTCATATACCACTCCCAGTCTGAGGCCCTCTTAGCGCCACACAACCAGAAGTTCAATCCATATGTTTTAATCCACGAGCCCCCAATTCTGCAATGCTATCCTAGACACAGTGTACCCCAGTTTTACTCCCCAGTTTTGAAGAGTTCTGATTGTTATTAGCAAGGATAGCAACAAGTCACCCACAGGGCTAGCGTTGAGAGATCACTCCCGATCTTCAGTACAGACCACAGACCATCTCTCACTGACACATGCTTTAGACCCATGTACCTCCCCACATCAGCGATATAGCCTACTGAACCGACAGATAGGATGTACAATGGGATGTGGCTATAACTGTCGCCATGACGTGCCACCGACATGATGTTTGATTCCTGTGATAGCAGATATATGTGTACTGTATTTTACAATAAAATACTAATAAAAACGATTACAAAAAAAAAGATCACTTCCATTAAAATGATACCATCAATATAGGTGAGATAAATTCCATCAAATTGATCTAATAATACTTCCATTTGATTAAAAAGACAGCTACAACATTTTAACTCGATAAAAAAATTCCTGAAAATCCTATATACATTATTTTGTGTATCTTTGCTCATTGATAAGTTTAAATCATACCCATTATTATAGTGAAGGATGCAGTATTTAGGTATATATAACTACCTTAGCTTTCAGAGACAAAGGTAGGGCTATATGGGTATGCCAATCAAATTGCTAGGTTAGTGTAATCCCCAAATAGTTAAAGGTATGCACCCACTCCAATGGCACCTCATTTAACATAGGGTTAGATCTGATAGAATGATAGGGATTGAAGACCAAGGGCCTCATGTAGGTAAATAGTATTTACCGATTCGTAAATACCGAATTTTACCGATTCGGTATTTACGAATCAGTAAATGCTATGTAGCAAAAAAATCGGTAAAAATTACAGAATCGTTAAGATTCTGTATTTACCGAATCGGTATTTACCAATTCGGTAATTGCCATTCATTCCTATGGGCCTGGAGGCCAATAGGAATGAATGGCAATAACCGAATCGGTAAATACCAATTCGGTAAAAGGGGGAAAACATTGAAGGGTGGCAGGGTGTCACTTTGACACCCTGTGCACCCCTCAATTATTTATGGGTGCACATGCTGCAGACATACATACCCTAAGGGCATGTATGTCTGCAACATGGCACTGAAGCAATTTGCATTAAATTGCTTTTTTTTTTTTTTTCGATATTTACCACCAACTTGTAGTTGGTGGTAAATAACGAATCCTAACATGGGATAAGCACTCATTTAAGTGCTCCCTACATTAGGAATTCGGTAATTTACCGAAACGGTATTTAAGAAATCGGTAATTTACCGATTCCTTGAATTACCGATTCGGTAAATTACCGAATCCTTAATTTCGGCACCCTACATAAGAAAAGCCCATTACCGGTCGGTAACCGCCGGAATTCGTTAATTTCGGCCGTTACCGACCGGTAATGTGCCACCTACATATGGCCCCAAATGCTCAGTTTGGCCAATATTAAGTTTGAAACCCATCGGTTTACCGAAGCATTCAAATCGATCTAGCAGTTTTTGCAGTTGCTTAGATGATTTAGAAAGCAGTCACGTCTCATCTGTAAACAGAAGGGCTCGCACCATAATGTTTGCCAACCTTGGTGCATCATTCTTACATTGTTCCAGTTGGGCTACTAAATAATTAATAAACAAAGTAAATAATGTAGGGGTATGGACGCATCCCTGCCTTACCCCTCTATTGATAGGGAATGGATCAGACCGTACTCCCATTGAACACATCTAACTTATGCATAGGTGTTAACATGCAGTCTAAGGATTATGCCCAGTAGGTAATTTGGGACCCCCATATCGGCTAGCACCGATATGGGGGTCCCAAGAGATCTTGGCACTAAATAAAATGCTGACCAAAGGTCTATGAATACCACATAAAGGTGACCACCACCTAGAGAGACTGTTTTACCAAAAAGCAGTTTAAGTTGAAACACCTGATTGATGATGCTAGTGCATTCCTTAAAACTGGCTTGCAAAGGGAATATGATCTCAGTAGATATTAGCCATTCATGTAACCTATCCATAATAACCCTACTTAATAATTTTTGAGTACGTTGAGTATAGGCTTATTGGTCTATAATTAGTTGGGAGAGCTCTAGAGCCCTTTTTAAAAATAGAAAATATTTTTACCCCACCCAGGACACTGGAATGGGTGCCACTTTCATGATAGCACCAAAAATAAGTAAAAAGTAGATACACCAAACATCTGTTTTTTCTAAAAATAGGTCACCTGGGATCTTATATAGCCCGGTTGCTTTATTGGGAATGATTTTCCCAATGGCCTTGCTTATCTAAGAGGAGGACATATAGAGACTATATAGTTGGCAACCTTGCTCAGTTAGTCCTCTTTTTTGATTAGCCAGCCCTAACAATTCACCACTAGGACATTGCCTTTAAACTGAAGGCCCTACTAAAGGGGCCTATTACGATGGAGGATTTTCCGCATCCTCCGGGCCGGCGGAAGCCACAGCCGGCCCGGAGGTTGCGGAAAATCCTCTGCAGACCCACCAAAGACCCACCGCCACATTAGGATGGCTGGTGGGTCCTGCTTTCCGTCCGCAGCTTTTCCGCCGCGGTTGGCTTACTACCGCGGCGGAAAAGCACTAATATGGTGACGGTGTCTCTCAGACACCGTCAGCCAGATTAGGATGGGCTCTGAAACATGCTTTTCCGCGGCGGCTTTTCCGCCGTGGAAAAGCATGTGTAACTTCACTGCGGGGGCCTGTTGCGGGCCCCCTAGGTGAAGGGGGGGTGGGGGGTGCACATGGGGGGTACCTATGGTACCCCCCTGCATTTGTATGCAGAAAGAGGCAGGCACCGCGCGGTGCCTGCCACTTTCTACATACAAATGCAATGCGTGCATTTTTAACATTGCTGCGGGTGCAGCTTGAAGCCGCACCCGCCGCGATGTTAAAAATAGAGGATGTGACCGCCAGGGTGGCGGTCACATCCTAATTGCACAGGAGGGAACTCCGCAGCCCATGCGGAGGTTCCCTACTACTCTATGGTGGCGGACGGACTCAGGTCCGTCCGCCATCATAATGTGCCCCTAAGTTTCTTTGGAGATACTCCATTTCTGCTGGCAAGTAATACAGACCAATGAGCAACCCACTCCGCTGCTAAAATATTGTTTTCAATAGGACAAAAGCCACACCTGCTTCCAGTAGGCAAAATGTTCCAGAGGGAACGGTGGGCCTTATTCCTGGCTACTCTCAGCAAACCTTCCTGTCTCACTTTCTCCCATTCTCTTTTAGCCGCACTTATAAAATCCACTAGCAGTTTGTATCAGCAGTCTATTTTGCTGTTTTATAGATTCTGATAGGGCTACCCTAGCACATCAACAATGTTTAATGTAGCAAGAAGGGGGGCTTTTTCACCCTAATGCCCACTTAGTCGCCACATAAAAATGGTCCCCCATAGTTCAAAACTGATTTAGGTCTGGTCTGGTCTGGGTATCATTGACCAGTGCTTGAACCTCTACTTAATTATGTCCAAATACATCCTTGTCAAAAAGCCTGTCTCTATCTGGCCTTCATGGACCGTAGCACAGCCTTCGACAATGTAGTTGGGACTGAGCTGTGGAACTGTCTATCAGCTAAGGGTGCTAATCCTCAAATTATTCATCTTCTTGCCCAGCTGCACCAGGACGTAGAGGGCAGTATTCACTTTGGCCGTGGTGGAAAATATAAATCCCTGTTCCGGATCAGAAAAGGTATCAGTCAGGGTTATGCATTGGCCCCTTTCCTATTCAGTTTTACATCAATGACTTGGACGAGAAACTTATCGCTGCCTCAGCTGCCTCAGCTGATCCTCCAAACGCAGCGGCTCGTCCTCTTCTCGTGTTGATGTATGTGGATGACTATGTCCTTTTGGCCAGGCCAGGACAGGTCTGGACCTTCAGAAACTGCTAAATACCCTTGTTTCTTTCATGTCTAAACTGGGACACCACACAACTACATCCAAATCTTACACTATGATCTCTGGCTCGCCACAGAGCATGATTTTCCCTTTTCACATCAATGTCACGATTCTTGAGCATGTCTATACTTTTTCATAGTTGGGCATCCAGTTTGACAAGAGGACCACATGAAAGCATTTGAGGGTGGTTAAATCAATACAATTTGAATCGGCATCCGCATCTTTGTTTAAATTTGCCACCAAGTTAGGCTAGATGACGAGCTACGGTATGATCTCAAGATTGGCTGTCTTCTCCTTTTCCTCCTGCACAAAGAATGTTTTCAAATTACAGTAGGTCTTAGTGGTAGCAGCATTATCACATGTAAAGGGCTCTTATGGGTTGCTCTCAGTTTGACTGGAAGAATTAATTATGCTGCTAGCCGTCAGATGCATTCAAGTGGGTGTTTTTTGTCTTAGTCAATTCACCTGCAGGACACACCTGGCTCGCTTGTAAACATTTTTACTATTTTACACTTTCTATTTATTTGTTTTGTAATTCTTTTGCATTTGTATATGTTTGGTTTATTCTTTGCCTTCTGAGTTTGAATTACCAGTTTATAACACCTGCATTGGGACATGGATGGTTTCAGGATTAATTCCCTACCCACAATTCTGTGTTTGTTTTGCGAGATACAATCATTATTTCCTGAGTTAAAATGATATTTACTAGAATCGGGTGAAATTCAATTTACGTTATTGTAATTGTGTGCAATTTCTGGCATTTTGTATTACGGATGCTAGAAAAAATGCCTCAGATTACACTATTATGCCAATTTGCATAATTGAAACTTAATTTGGGTAAAAATCCTAGCACAGGATCACAGGGAAAATGCAAGCAAACTGAACACCAAATGCGCAATGTTGTGCTTTTATTATCTGGAAAGGCACCCTTGTGCCAAAAATGCAAGAAAGGATGCATTTTGCGTGACCTCAAGTGCAAAATATTGAAGCTGGGATTGCACGCAACAACTTGTAATTCACACTAGTTTCTTTGCATTTCATGTCATTTCCACAAATAAAATTACACATGTTTTACCCATGCCTACTCTTTCCATATCAATGATACTTAGAACATTTGCCTGGGGATTGCTTATGATTCAGAAAAGGGGGTGGTGATGAACAGAGTGTCTGAATTAAGCAGACCACTCTTACCCAGTCCAAAGATCAGGGCTTGATCCATCACCGTTATTTAGCTCACTGCCCCATCCCAGCTCAGAACCTGGCCATATGCAAATTAGTCTGTCCCTGGCCCAGTGCATCATGGGAACAGGGCAGACCAAACTACCAAGCCAATTCTTCACCAGAAAGGATACAAGCTACCGGGGACCGGTTTCTGGCATTTCAGCCTCGTCGGCCCGGCTTGCTTGAATCCTGATGGAGCAGCGAGCAAGGGACTCATGTCTGAGTATACCCTGCCACACCTATAGTGGCCAAAAACGATTCAGAAAAGGGGGTGGTGATGAACAGAGTGTCTGAATTAAGCAGACCACTCTTACCCAGTCCAAAGATCAGGGCTTGATCCATCACCGTTATTTAGCTCACTGCCCCATCCCAGCTCAGAACCTGGCCATATGCAAATTAGTCTGTCCCTAGCCCAGTGCATCATGGGAACAGGGCAGACCAAACTACCAAGCCAATTCTTCACCAGAAAGGATACAAGCTACCGGGGACCGGTTTCTGGCATTTCAGCCTCGTCGGCCCGGCTTGCTTGAATCCTGATGGAGCAGCGAGCAAGGGACTCATGTCTGAGTATACCCTGCCACACCTATAGTGGCCAAAAACGATTCAGAAAAGAGGGTGGTGATGAACAGAGTGTCTGAATTAAGCAGACCACTCTTACCCAGTCCAAAGATCAGGGCTTGATCCATCACCGTTATTTAGCTCACTGCCCCATCCCAGCTCAGAACCTGGCCATATGCAAATTAGTCTGTCCCTGGCCCAGTGCATCATGGGAACAGGGCAGACCAAACTACCAAGCCAATTCTTCACCAGAAAGGATACAAGCTACCGGGGACCGGTTTCTGGCATTTCAGCCTCGTCGGCCCGGCTTGCTTGAATCCTGATGGAGCAGTGAGCAAGGGACTCATGTCTGAGTATACCCTGCCACACCTATAGTGGCCAAAAACGATTCAGAAAAGGGGGTGGTGATGAACAGAGTGTCTGAATTAAGCAGACCACTCTTACCCAGTCCAAAGATCAGGGCTTGATCCATCACCGTTATTTAGCTCACTGCCCCATCCCAGCTCAGAACCTGGCCATATGCAAATTAGTCTGTCCCTGGCCCAGTGCATCATGGGAACAGGGCAGACCAAACTACCAAGCCAATTCTTCACCAGAAAGGATACAAGCTACCGGGGACCGGTTTCTGGCATTTCAGCCTCGTCGGCCCTGCTTGCTTGAATCCTGATGGAGCAGTGAGCAAGGGACTCATGTCTGAGTATACCCTGCCACACCTATAGTGGCCAAAAACGATTCAGAAAAGGGGGTGGTGATGAACAGAGTGTCTGAATTAAGCAGACCACTCTTACCCAGTCCAAAGATCAGGGCTTGATCCATCACCGTTATTTAGCTCACTGCCCCATCCCAGCTCAGAACCTGGCCATATGCAAATTAGTCTGTCCCTGGCCCAGTGCATCATGGGAACAGGGCAGACCAAACTACCAAGCCAATTCTTCACCAGAAAGGATATAAGCTACCGGGGACCGGTTTCTGGCATTTCAGCCTCGTCGGCCCGGCTTGCTTGAATCCTGATGGAGCAGTGAGCAAGGGACTCATGTCTGAGTATACCCTGCCACACCTATAGTGGCCAAAAACGATTCAGAAAAGGGGGTGGTGATGAACAGAGTGTCTGAATTAAGCAGACCACTCTTACCCAGTCCAAAGATCAGGGCTTGATCCATCACCGTTATTTAGCTCACTGCCCCATCCCAGCTCAGAACCTGGCCATATGCAAATTAGTCTGTCCCTGGCCCAGTGCATCATGGGAACAGGGCAGACCAAACTACCAAGCCAATTCTTCACCAGAAAGGATACAAGCTACCGGGGACCGGTTTCTGGCATTTCAGCCTCGTCGGCCCGGCTTGCTTGAATCCTGATGGAGCAGTGAGCAAGGGACTCATGTCTGAGTATACCCTGCCACACCTATAGTGGCCAAAAACGATTCAGAAAAGGGGGTGGTGATGAACAGAGTGTCTGAATTAAGCAGACCACTCTTACCCAGTCCAAAGATCAGGGCTTGATCCATCACCGTTATTTAGCTCACTGCCCCATCCCAGCTCAGAACCTGGCCATATGCAAATTAGTCTGTCCCTGGCCCAGTGCATCATGGGAACAGGGCAGACCAAACTGCCAAGCCAATTCTTCACCAGAAAGGATACAAGCTACCGGGGACCGGTTTCTGGCATTTCAGCCTCGTCGGCCCGGCTTGCTTGAATCCTGATGGAGCAGCGAGCAAGGGACTCATGTCTGAGTATACCCTGCCACACCTATAGTGGCCAAAAACGATTCAGAAAAGGGGGTGGTGATGAACAGAGTGTCTGAATTAAGCAGACCACTCTTACCCAGTCCAAAGATCAGGGCTTGATCCATCACCGTTATTTAGCTCACTGCCCCATCCCAGCTCAGAACCTGGCCATATGCAAATTAGTCTGTCCCTGGCCCAGTGCATCATGGGAACAGGGCAGACCAAACTACCAAGCCAATTCTTCACGAGAAAGGATACAAGCTACCGGGGACCGGTTTCTGGCATTTCAGCCTCATCGGCCCGGCTTGCTTGAATCCTGATGGAGCAGTGAGCAAGGGACTCATGTCTGAGTATACCCTGCCACACCTATAGTGGCCAAAAACGATTCAGAAAAGGGGGTGGTGATGAACAGAGTGTCTGAATTAAGCAGAGCACTCTTACCCAGTCCAAAGATCAGGGCTTGATCCATCACCGTTATTTAGCTCACTGCCCCATCCCAGCTCAGAACCTGGCCCTATGCAAATTAGTCTGTCCCTGGCCCAGTGCATCATGGGAACAGGGCAGACCAAACTACCAAGCCAATTCTTCACCAGAAAGGATACAAGCTACCGGGGACCGGTTTCTGGCATTTCAGCCTCGTCGACCCGGCTTGCTTGAATCCTGATGGAGCAGTGAGCAAGGGACTCATGTCTGAGTATACCCTGCCACACCTATAGTGGCCAAAAACGATTCAGAAAAGGGGGTGGTGATGAACAGAGTGTCTGAATTAAGCAGACCACTCTTACCCAGTCCAAAGATCAGGGCTTGATCCATCACCGTTATTTAGCTCACTGCCCCATCCCAGCTCAGAACCTGGCCATATGCAAATTAGTCTGTCCCTGGCCCAGTGCATCATGGGAACAGGGCAGACCAAACTACCAAGCCAATTCTTCACCAGAAAGGATACAAGCTACCGGGGACCGGTTTCTGGCATTTCAGCCTCGTCGGCCCGGCTTGCTTGAATCCTGATGGAGCACGGAGCAAGGGACTCATGTCTGAGTATACCCTGCCACACCTATAGTGGCCAAAAACGATTCAGAAAAGGGGGTGGTGATGAACAGAGTGTCTGAATTAAGCAGACCACTCTTACCCAGTCCAAAGATCAGGGCTTGATTCATCACTGTTATTTACCTCACTGCCCCATCCCAGCTCAGAACCTGGCCATATGCAAATTAGTCTGTCCCTGGCCCAGTGCATCATGGGAACAGGGCAGACCAAACTACCAAGCCAATTCTTCACCAGAAAGGATACAAGCTACCGGGGACCGGTTTCTGGCATTTCAGCCTCGTCGGCCCGGCTTGCTTGAATCCTGATGGAGCAGTGAGCAAGGGACTCATGTCTGAGTATACCCTGCCACACCTATAGTGGCCAAAAACGATTCAGAAAAGGGGGTGGTGATGAACAGAGTGTCTGAATTAAGCAGACCACTCTTACCCAGTCCAAAGATCAGGGCTTGATCCATCACCGTTATTTAGCTCACTGCCCCATCCCAGCTCAGAATCTGGCCATATGCAAATTAGTCTGTCCCTGGCCCAGTGCATCATGGGAACAGGGCAGACCAAACTACCAAGCCAATTCTTCACCAGAAAGGATACAAGCTACCGGGGACCGGTTTCTGGCATTTCAGCCTCGTCGGCCCGGCTTGCTTGAATCCTGATGGAGCAGTGAGCAAGGGACTCATGTCTGAGTATACCCTGCCACACCTATAGTGGCCAAAAACGATTCAGAAAAGGGGGTGGTGATGAACAGAGTGTCTGAATTAAGCAGACCACTCTTACCCAGTCCAAAGATCAGGGCTTGATCCATCACCGTTATTTAGCTCACTGCCCCATCCCAGCTCAGAACCTGGCCATATGCAAATTAGTCTGTCCCTGGCCCAGTGCATCATGGGAACAGGGCAGACCAAACTACCAAGCCAATTCTTCACCAGAAAGGATACAAGCTACCGGGGACCGGTTTCTGGCATTTCAGCCTCGTCGGCCCGGCTTGCTTGAATCCTGATGGAGCAGTGAGCAAGGGACTCATGTCTGAGTATACCCTGCCACACCTATAGTGGCCAAAAATGATTCAGAAAACGGGGTGGTGATGAACAGAGTGTCTGAATTAAGCAGACCACTCTTACCCAGTCCAAAGATCAGGGCTTGATCCATCACCGTTATTTAGCTCACTGCCCCATCCCAGCTCAGAACCTGGCCATATGCAAATTAGTCTGTCCCTGGCCCAGTGCATCATGGGAACAGGGCAGACCAAACTACCAAGCCAATTCTTCACCAGAAAGGATACAAGCTACCGGGGACCGGTTTCTGGCATTTCAGCCTCGTCGGCCCGGCTTGCTTGAATCCTGATGGAGCAGCGAGCAAGGGACTCATGTCTGAGTATACCCTGCCACACCTACAGTGGCCAAAAACGATTCAGAAAAGGGGGCGGTGATGAACAGAGTGTCTGAATTAAGCAGACCACTCTTACCCAGTCCAAAGATCAGGGCTTGATCCATCACCGTTATTTAGCTCACTGCCCCATCCCAGCTCAGAACCTGGCCATATGCAAATTAGTCTGTCCCTGGCCCAGTGCATCATGGGAACAGGGCAGACCAAACTACCAAGCCAATTCTTCACCAGAAAGGATACAAGCTACCGGGGACCGGTTTCTGGCATTTCAGCCTCGTCGGCCCGGCTTGCTTGAATCCTGATGGAGCAGTGAGCAAGGGACTCATGTCTGAGTATACCCTGCCACACCTATAGTGGCCAAAAACGATTCAGAAAAGGGGGTGGTGATGAACAGAGTGTCTGAATTAAGCAGACCACTCTTACCCAGTCCAAAGATCAGGGCTTGATCCATCACCGTTATTTAGCTCACTGCCCCATCCCAGCTCAGAACCTGGCCATATGCAAATTAGTCTGTCCCTGGCCCAGTGCATCATGGGAACAGGGCAGACCAAACTACCAAGCCAATTCTTCACCAGAAAGGATACAAGCTACCGGGGACCGGTTTCTGGCATTTCAGCCTCGTCGGCCCGGCTTGCTTGAATCCTGATGGAGCAGTGAGCAAGGGACTCATGTCTGAGTATACCCTGCCACACCTATAGTGGCCAAAAACGATTCAGAAAAGGGGGTGGTGATGAACAGAGTGTCTGAATTAAGCAGACCACTCTTACCCAGTCCAAAGATCAGGGCTTGATCCATCACAGTTATTTAGCTCACTGCCCCATCCCAGCTCAGAACCTGGCCATATGCAAATTAGTCTGTCCCTGGCCCAGTGCATCATGGGAACAGGGCAGACCAAACTACCAAGCCAATTCTTCACCAGAAAGGATACAAGCTACCGGGGACCGGTTTCTGGCATTTCAGCCTCATCGGCCCGGCTTGCTTGAATCCTGATGGAGCAGCGAGCAAGGGACTCATGTCTGAGTATACCCTGCCACACCTACAGTGGCCAAAAACGATTCAGAAAAGGGGGTGGTGATGAACAGAGTGTCTGAATTAAGCAGACCACTCTTACCCAGTCCAAAGATCAGGGCTTGATCCATCACCGTTATTTAGCTCACTGCCCCATCCCAGCTCAGAACCTGGCCATATGCAAATTAGTCTGTCCCTGGCCCAGTGCATCATGGGAACAGGGCAGACCAAACTACCAAGCCAATTCTTCACCAGAAAGGATACAAGCTACCGGGGACCGGTTTCTGGCATTTCAGCCTCGTCGGCCCGGCTTGCTTGAATCCTGATGGAGCAGTGAGCAAGGGACTCATGTCTGAGTATACCCTGCCACACCTATAGTGGCCAAAAACGATTCAGAAAAGGGGGTGGTGATGAACAGAGTGTCTGAATTAAGCAGACCACTCTTACCCAGTCCAAAGATCAGGGCTTGATCCATCACCGTTATTTAGCTCACTGCCCCATCCCAGCTCAGAACCTGGCCATATGCAAATTAGTCTGTCCCTGGCCCAGTGCATCATGGGAACAGGGCAGACCGAACTACCAAGCCAATTCTTCACCAGAAAGGATACAAGCTACCGGGGACCGGTTTCTGGCATTTCAGCCTCGTCGGCCCGGCTTGCTTGAATCCTGATGGAGCAGTGAGCAAGGGACTCATGTCTGAGTATACCCTGCCACACCTATAGTGGCCAAAAACGATTCAGAAAAGGGGGTGGTGATGAACAGAGTGTCTGAATTAAGCAGACCACTCTTACCCAGTCCAAAGATCAGGGCTTGATCCATCACCGTTATTTAGCTCACTGCCCCATCCCAGCTCAGAACCTGGCCATATGCAAATTAGTCTGTCCCTGGCCCAGTGCATCATGGGAACAGGGCAGACCAAACTACCAAGCCAATTCTTCACCAGAAAGGATACAAGCTACCGGGGACCGGTTTCTGGCATTTCAGCCTCGTCGGCCCGGCTTGCTTGAATCCTGATGGAGCAGTGAGCAAGGGACTCATGTCTGAGTATACCCTGCCACACCTATAGTGGCCAAAAACGATTCAGAAAAGGGGGTGGTGATGAACAGAGTGTCTGAATTAAGCAGACCACTCTTACCCAGTCCAAAGATCAGGGCTTGATCCATCACCGTTATTTAGCTCACTGCCCCATCCCAGCTCAGAACCTGGCCATATGCAAATTAGTCTGTCCCTGGCCCAGTGCATCATGGGAACAGGGCAGACCAAACTACCAAGCCAATTCTTCACCAGAAAGGATACAAGCTACCGGGGACCGGTTTCTGGCATTTCAGCCTCGTCGGCCCGGCTTGCTTGAATCCTGATGGAGCAGTGAGCAAGGGACTCATGTCTGAGTATACCCTGCCACACCTATAGTGGCCAAAAACGATTCAGAAAAGGGGGTGGTGATGAACAGAGTGTCTGAATTAAGCAGACCACTCTTACCCAGTCCAAAGATCAGGGCTTGATCCATCACCGTTATTTAGCTCACTGCCCCATCCCAGCTCAGAACCTGGCCATATGCAAATTAGTCTGTCCCTGGCCCAGTGCATCATGGGAACAGGGCAGACCAAACTACCAAGCCAATTCTTCACCAGAAAGGATACAAGCTACCGGGGACCGGTTTCTGGCATTTCAGCCTCGTCGGCCCGGCTTGCTTGAATCCTGATGGAGCAGTGAGCAAGGGACTCATGTCTGAGTATACCCTGCCACACCTATAGTGGCCAAAAACGATTCAGAAAAGGGGGTGGTGATGAACAGAGTGTCTGAATTAAGCAGACCACTCTTACCCAGTCCAAAGATCAGGGCTTGATCCATCACCGTTATTTAGCTCACTGCCCCATCCCAGCTCAGAACCTGGCCATATGCAAATTAGTCTGTCCCTGGCCCAGTGCATCATGGGAACAGGGCAGACCAAACTACCAAGCCAATTCTTCCCCAGAAAGGATACAAGCTACCGTGGACCGGTTTCTGGCATTTCAGCCTCGTCTGCCCGGCTTGCTTGAATCCTGATGGAGCAGTGAGCAAGGGACTCATGTCTGAGTATACCCTGCCACACCTATAGTGGCCAAAAACGATTCAGAAAAGGGGGTGGTGATGAACAGAGTGTCTGAATTAAGCAGACCACTCTTACCCAGTCCAAAGATCAGGGCTTGATCCATCACCGTTATTTAGCTCACTGCCCCATCCCAGCTCAGAACCTGGCCATATGCAAATTAGTCTGTCCCTGGCCCAGTGCATCATGGGAACAGGGCAGACCAATCTACCAAGCCAATTCTTCACCAGAAAGGATACAAGCTACCGGGGACCGGTTTCTGGCATTTCAGCCTCGTCGGCCCGGCTTGCTTGAATCCTGATGGAGCAGTGAGCAAGGGACTCATGTCTGAGTATACCCTGCCACACCTATAGTGGCCAAAAACGATTCAGAAAAGGGGGTGGTGATGAACAGAGTGTCTGAATTAAGCAGACCACTCTTACCCAGTCCAAAGATCAGGGCTTGATCCATCACCGTTATTTAGCTCACTGCCCCATCCCAGCTCAGAACCTGGCCATATGCAAATTAGTCTGTCCCTGGCCCAGTGCATCATGGGAACAGGGCAGACCAAACTACCAAGCCAATTCTTCACCAGAAAGGATACAAGCTACCGGGGACCGGTTTCTGGCATTTCAGCCTCGTCGGCCTGGCTTGCTTGAATCCTGATGGAGCAGTGAGCAAGGGACTCATGTCTGAGTATACCCTGCCACACCTATAGTGGCCAAAAACGATTCAGAAAAGGCGGTGGTGATGAACAGAGTGTCTGAATTAAGCAGACCACTCTTACCCAGTCCAAAGATCAGGGCTTGATCCATCACCGTTATTTAGCTCACTGCCCCATCCCAGCTCAGAACCTGGCCATATGCAAATTAGTCTGTCCCTGGCCCAGTGCATCATGGGAACAGGGCAGACCAAACTACCAAGCCAATTCTTCACCAGAAAGGATACAAGCTACCGGGGACCGGTTTCTGGCATTTCAGCCTCGTCGGCCCGGCTTGCTTGAATCCTGATGGAGCAGTGAGCAAGGGACTCATGTCTGAGTATACCCTGCCACACCTATAGTGGCCAAAAACGATTCAGAAAATGGGGTGGTGATGAACAGAGTGTCTGAATTAAGCAGACCACTCTTACCCAGTCCAAAGATCAGGGCTTGATCCATCACCGTTATTTAGCTCACTGCCCCATCCCAGCTCAGAACCTGGCCATATGCAAATTAGTCTGTCCCTGGCCCAGTGCATCATGGGAACAGGGCAGACCAAACTACCAAGCCAATTCTTCACCAGAAAGGATACAAGCTACCGGGGACCGGTTTCTGGCATTTCAGCCTCGTCGGCCCGGCTTGCTTGAATCCTGATGGAGCAGTGAGCAAGGAACTCATGTCTGAGTATACCCTGCCACACCTATAGTGGCCAAAAACGATTCAGAAAAGGGGGTGGTGATGAACAGAGTGTCTGAATTAAGCAGACCACTCTTACCCAGTCCAAAGATCAGGGCTTGATCCATCACCGTTATTTAGCTCACTGCCCCATCCCAGCTCAGAACCTGGCCATATGCAAATTAGTCTGTCCCTGGCCCAGTGCATCATGGGAACAGGGCAGACCAAACTACCAAGCCAATTCTTCACCAGAAAGGATACAAGCTACCGGGGACCGGTTTCTGGCATTTCAGCCTCGTCGGCCCGGCTTGCTTGAATCCTGATGGAGCAGTGAGCAAGGGACTCATGTCTGAGTATACCCTGCCACACCTATAGTGGCCAAAAACGATTCAGAAAAGGGGGTGGTGATGAACAGAGTGTCTGAATTAAGCAGACCACTCTTACCCAGTCCAAAGATCAGGGCTTGATCCATCACCGTTATTTAGCTCACTGCCCCATCCCAGCTCAGAACCTGGCCATATGCAAATTAGTCTGTCCCTGGCCCAGTGCATCATGGGAACAGGGCAGACCAAACTACCAAGCCAATTCTTCACCAGAAAGGATACAAGCTACCGGGGACCGGTTTCTGGCATTTCAGCCTCGTCGGCCCGACTTGCTTGAATCCTGATGGAGCAGTGAGCAAGGGACTCATGTCTGAGTATACCCTGCCACACCTATAGTGGCCAAAAACGATTCAGAAAAGGGGGTGGTGATGAACAGAGTGTCTGAATTAAGCAGACCACTCTTACCCAGTCCAAAGATCAGGGCTTGATCCATCACCGTTATTTAGCTCACTGCCCCATCCCAGCTCAGAACCTGGCCATATGCAAATTAGTCTGTCCCTGGCCCAGTGCATCATGGGAACAGGGCAGACCAAACTACCAAGCCAATTCTTCACCAGAAAGGATACAAGCTACCGGGGACCGGTTTCTGGCATTTCAGCCTCGTCGGCCCGGCTTGCTTGAATCCTGATGGAGCAGTGAGCAAGGGACTCATGTCTGAGTATACCCTGCCACACCTATAGTGGCCAAAAACGATTCAGAAAAGGGGGTGGTGATGAACAGAGTGTCTGAATTAAGCAGACCACTCTTACCCAGTCCAAAGATCAGGGCTTGATCCATCACCGTTATTTAGCTCACTGCCCCATCCCAGCTCAGAACCTGGCCATATGCAAATTAGTCTGTCCCTGGCCCAGTGCATCATGGGAACAGGGCAGACCAAACTACCAAGCCAATTCTTCACCAGAAAGGATACAAGCTACCGGGGACCGGTTTCTGGCATTTCAGCCTCGTCGGCCCGGCTTGCTTGAATCCTGATGGAGCAGTGAGCAAGGGACTCATGTCTGAGTATACCCTGCCACACCTATAGTGGCCAAAAACGATTCAGAAAAGGGGGTGGTGATGAACAGAGTGTCTGAATTAAGCAGACCACTCTTACCCAGTCCAAAGATCAGGGCTTGATCCATCACCGTTATTTAGCTCACTGCCCCATCCCAGCTCAGAACCTGGCCATATGCAAATTAGTCTGTCCCTGGCCCAGTGCATCATGGGAACAGGGCAGACCAAACTACCAAGCCAATTCTTCACCAGAAAGGATACAAGCTACCGGGGACCGGTTTCTGGCATTTCAGCCTCGTCGGCCCGGCTTGCTTGAATCCTGATGGAGCAGTGAGCAAGGGACTCATGTCTGAGTATACCCTGCCACACCTATAGTGGCCAAAAACGATTCAAGCAAGCCGGGCCGACGACGCCTGAAATGGCAGAAACCGGTCCCCGGAAGCTTGTTTCCTTCCCAGTATAAGAATTGGCTTGGTAGTTTGGTTTGCCCTGTTCCCATCATGCACTGGGACAGGAACAGACTAATTTGCATATAGCCAAGTTCTGAGCTGGGATGGTACAGTGAGCTAAAAAACGGTGATGGATCAAGCCCTGATCTTTGGACTGGGTAAGAGTGGTCTGCTTAATTCAGGCACTCTGTTCATCACCACCCCCTTTTCTGGGGATTGCTTATGTCAAACAGTTGCAATAGAGCAATAGTTCCGCCTTAGGGATCTCTTTCTTAAGAACAGTGAGATCTTGATTTGAAAACAAGAACTTTTACTGTCTTCCTTTTGTTGTTGTTTAAGTGGCCTGGAATTAAGGGGACAAGGAAAATAGTTCCAGGTTCACAGATTTCCTCATTATTTATATGTTGTGAGCATTGATTCCTTTTTGTTACTTGTAATGTTTGTCGATTGTGGAATCTAAGTTTTTTGAAAGAGACTGCGGCTGCAACAGGTTACTGGCTGTACCAAATTTGTACTTTATTATAATACATTCTGTATTACTCAAGCCACTTGATTTTAGGAGTCGCCTGCTCATGCTCAGTTTTTGTCCATCGGCAAATCTCGCCTTTATCCACATGCACAAACACTGCTTGATTCTAGAACATGCACAGAAGGCCCACGATTCTAGACTGATATAAGATTAATATTGTGACTTGTGAAAATGAGGCTAATACTTTCCATGTGGTCTTTCCTTTCACACCATTTTTATGTGAATACAGAGTGACATATATCAAAAGGATTTTAGGGCTAATAAGGAGTATTGTATCCACTTAGGATGGCTTTTCATATACCTAACGCAAATGATAGCGGAGGCGGCTGTGGCCAATCCAGAGGACATATCTCCACTCATTGCTGCCAAGTTTTCAGATTACTTATGTGTGGCTTTTACTGAACTTCGATATATAAGTGACAATTCATTGACAAATGTGTTACACTTTGATTGACATGGTAACACCACTATATGAATCTATAAAGTCTATGTACAGAGCTTAGATCAAAAATAACCCCCTTCTGAGCTGTATCAATGTTTAGGAATGGCATTGAGACTGTGGCAACGCTACTGAAATGGTAAAGTAAACTAATTTAAAACAATTTATGAAATGTTTATTTTTACTTCAATATTTTTACACTAGTGAAATGCACCATATCAGAATAATTAACAAATTGCATAATATTTTTTATATTCTCGTTAGTTGGGGAACTGACTGACTCTATACTATTACTCTATGATCACTACAGGCTTTGTTATATATATTTTATGTTTACTATTAACTTTTCAAAGGATTAATGTTATTCAATGAATGACAAATGAAAATATTAGAACATTTCATACGGAAGAGAAACACTTGCATCAAAAAATAACAGTCTAAGTTGTACATCATGAAGTTATGTATTCTTCCATATATATGCCAAGTGGGTCCTTTCCCATGTGATAACTCTCAATCATTTCTGACTTTTAGTCAACATTGAAATTCACTACGGTAATGAATACTTTTACTATTGATATTATATTACAATTATAGACCTACATTTGTCATAAGGAAACTTGTGCAAGCCAGAAATCAATGAATTGATGGAGGTATAACAAATGTTATGGACCAATTCCTGTTTTCTCCTAATTTCTGCAGCATCTTAAGAACTTTTAACACCCCTGGCGTCTGAGGAGGGCAATAGTAGTCTGAGTAGTAGCTACCAGATTCAGCTCCACCGGTCTGACCCCTAAACAGACACAAAAAGCTCTTTTATGACACCGTGACCGTGGACGAGAGGCTGAAATTACCTGCTAAATCCCCCGACGTATGGATCGGCTGTGCTGCCTAAGGATCACTGTGATATCCGCGCGGCACAGATATCAGAATGGGCGCCGCGTTGAAACAAGGCTTCTGGTTGGAGCTTTAGTGACGGTGAACCGCTCGGCTCCAGCATCTTCGAGCTGTACTGCCCTGCGGCTATTCTCAAAGACATGCCGCCTTGAGGACACTCTATAGGTCTTCTACAGACTTCTGACGGCTCCGATAGGCACGGGTAAAGGCTCTGAACACTGCAGCGGGTCCCATTGCACAAGCCAAATGTGGCGGATACTTTGTTTCCAGGATTCAGGAGGCAATCAAGTAAGGATGACGGGGCGGGGCAAACAGTTTGAAAACAAAAAATAATAATGTGACAGCCCCCGTGGCAACCGAAGCTATGCAGCAAAATTATTCAGCAACATCAGAATTCCCACAGAGGTGCCTGGAAACACGGGGGCAAAAAACAGGGAGCAAGCAGAAAGGGCAAACTCCATAGACAAGACTGAGCGGGCAGTTAAACAAGGAAAAAGAACACATTTAAACACCGCCAAGCTCATGGATACTACCCAAGTGGTTTATTCTCAGCCCCTAATCTCCAATATATTTGGCCTGATGGAGGAAAAAATGCATAACGCCGAAATAGCTGAGGGGCCCGTACCGGAGGGACAGATTACCCCAACTGCTGTTGGTGTACCCCCTGTAGACACCGGAGAGTTGTCTCAGGTCCCGGTAGCCTCTTTGTCGGTGGTTCCAGCAATCTCTGTACCGCCAGGAACTACAGGCGCTGCCGCAGATTCAGTTACAGACGTAAGCTGTGATCAAGTAGAGAATGGCCCCCGAGCAGTTCGTTCAAACATGGATATCAGAGTATTGGAATCTGGAACCATGGTTAAAGAGATCGCAAATGTTGAAATTATTGAAGAAAGGACTCCGGCAAATACAGGAAGCCATTAGTTAAAAACACCTGTTAATACGGAAAAACTCCACTTCTTAACAGACGAATCAGAGATGTATGAGACTGGTTTATCCACATCCAGTGATGGAGGGAGACAAGACTGGGGTAGCAGTACAGAGTCAGCTGCTTCATGGAAAACTGCTGCACAAAAAAAGAAATCACTGAGGAAAAAAAACATAGCAGACGGCAAGATCAGAGGGACCATGGATCAAGGAAGCAATACTGAGCTCAAGTGGGACAGTTAGTGACTCCATCAGACTGTACGGTATGCTCAGGTGGTAATCCTTTAACTATGGGCGATCTTGGGAGTGGACACTCAGGAAGCAAGGAGGAGCATACCCTCACAGAAGTACTACACTCGATCAAGAGCTTTCAAGAAGAGGTTAAGCTGGATAATCGAAAAGCTCGACATGCCACGCAAAAACTACAAGGAGCAATAAGGAAAGTGGGTCAAACATGTGCCGAAATTTTGGATAGAATGGCTTTAGTCGAAATATGCACTGAGAATCTTGAAAAAGATGTTTCCAACTTGAAAGTACAGGGAGATGAGCATGAAGGCATAGTCAAGGACTTAATGCTGACAATCGAGGAACAGGAGACTAGATTACGATGTAATAATCTTCGTATCCTTGGTGTTCTGGGAGGAGTGGGAGGGAGTGACCCTAGGGCTTCTATGATCACGCTCCTCAAAGGTGCATTCCCTGAGTTGCACTGCTGGGACTGGGACAAGGAGATACAGCGTGCCCACCGCTTTCCACTAACACCTTCCAAACGCCCTAGTTCTTCGACTCAATACCCTTGTGCTATGTTAATATATTTTTGCAACTTCCTTCTGTGCCAGACACTCTATGATTTAGCAAGACCAGCAATTAAGAGGGAATTTAATGGCGTCACATTCTTCACTAGGTCTGACTTTGTCCATGCCACCGTTGACCGTAGATGGAGACTGGGACAACTATTTGCTCCCTTACAACAACTTGGGGCAACCGTTTATGTACAGAACCCAGCTCGCCTAATAGTTATATATCAGGGGTGCACGCGCAGCTTCACTTCTGAAATTCAGTCCCAATCCTATCTGCGAGAGATCACTGAGTCAAGAAGAGACAGATCTAAGGACTAAAAAACTTAAGACTAAAAGCTTAATGTTTCAAAAGTGGGGACTTTTAGCTGGACTTTATAGCCTTACAAAGATTATGACACGAATCAAGATAGCTGGAGGGCCGGGGTCATAAGGTACCGTTTAGGGAGGGGGTTGGACCGAGGGGGCATGGGTCCTGATGGCTCAGATGCCCTCATCCTGGCTCTTACAGAGCCAGGTAGCCCCAGTAATAGGTGGCGGGTGGGTTCCGAGGGGGGAGGTTGGGATAGGGTGGGGAAAGGGGTTGGCACCAAGAGGGATGACTTGTTTTTCCTATTGGGTCTTTGGTCATTTGTATTGGAGTAATTTTGCTAGATATAATGAGTAGGTTACATATAGCAACAATTAATGTTTGTGGCCTTAACGACCCCAAAAACGTTGAAATACTGCTGCAGCACTCCGGCTACTTAAAGCAGATATCATATGCTTGCAGGAAACGCATCTCGATAGATTCAAATTCACTTACTAGGCTTGCTTGGCTAAATAGTGGTAGGGGCCACAACACAAAACGATAGGACACGAGGGGAGCAATATTATCTGCCAAACGCTCGCTTCAATTCACACACACAACCGTTGATAAAAACGGGAAGTGGGTTATTACAGAATGTTGGAGAGAGAACGGAGAACTACTCACTATATGTGCTTTAAATGGCAGCACTGCAGATGATCCCGCAATCTTTGACTATATAAATAATGAATTAGCCGGATAGCCGCTACCCATAATCATCTGCGGTGATTTTAATATAAATCTGCCAACCAATAGGAACATAACTCTAGATAAAAATTGGATCTATAGCGGCCGGAAGCCAAAGGTATTTAAAGCTTTGAGGACTCTATGTCGCGAACAGGCACTTACCGGTATTTGGCACTCACAACACCCCTCAGATTCCGGTTACACCTTTTATTCTTTTCCACATAACAAGCTTGCAAGATTAGATTATATTTTTGCCTCTCACTCTATACTTCATTCGTTTCAATAGAAAATCAATCAATCAAAGCATTTATATAGCGCACTACTCACCCGGAGGGTCTCAAGGCGCTGGGGGGAGGGGGTCCGCTACTGCTCGAACAGCCAGGTCTTGAGCTGCTTCCTGAAGGCGAGGTGGTCTTGGGTCAGGCGGAGGTGGGTCGGAAGGGAGTTCCAAGTCTTGGCGGCCAGGTAGGAGAAGGACCTTCCTCCTGTGGTGGCTCTTTGGATGCGGGGGATGGCGGCGAGGGCGTGGTTGGTCGATTGAAGCTGGCGTTTGGGAGCGTAGAAGTTGAGGCGGCTGTTGAGGTATCCTGGGCCTTGGTTGTGTAGGGCTTTGTGTGTGTGGGTGAGGAGCCGGAAGGTGATTCTCTTGTTGACCGGGAGCCAGTGCAGGTCTCTCAGGTGTCTGGAGATGTGGCTGCGGCGGGGGATGTCCAGGATGAGTCGTGCTGAGGTGTTCTGGATCCGCTGGAGTTTCTTCTGGAGTTTGGCGGTGGTTCCGGCGTAGAGGGAGTTGCCGTAGTCTAGACGGCTGGTGACGAGGGCCTGGGTGACCGTCTTCCTGGTCTCGGTGGGGATCCATCGGAAGATCTTGCGTAGCATGCGCAGGATGTTGAAGCACGACAAGGAGACGGCGTTGACTTGTCTGGTCATGGAGAGGGAGGAGTCCAGGATGAAGCCTAGGTTGCGTGCGTGGTCTGTGGGTTTGGGTGCGCTGCCCAGGGCGGGGGGCCACCAGGAGTCGTCCCAGGCGGAGGGTGAAGATCCCAGGATGAGGACTTCCGTCTTGTCCGAGTTCAGTTTCAGGCGACTGTTCATCATCCACTTGGCAACGTCTGTCATCCCTTCGTGTAGGTTGGCTCTGGCGGTGGCGGGGTCGTTGGTAAGGGAGAGGATCAGCTGGGTGTCGTCGGCGTAGGAGATGATGTTGAGGTTGTGCTGGCGTGCGATGGCTGCGAGGGGGCTCATGTAGACGTTGAAAAGTGTTGGGCTGAGCGAGGAGCCTTGAGGAACGCCGCAGATTACTTCGGTGGCCTCCGATCTGAACGGGGGGAGGCGGACTCTCTGTGTCCTTCCGGCGAGGAAGGAGATGATCCACTTCAGTGCCTTCTCCTGGATTCCGACGTTGCTGAGGCGCTGTACTAGGGTACGGTGGCAGACAGTGTCGAAGGCCGCGGAGAGGTCCAGGAGGATGAGGGCCGCCGTTTCTCTGTTGTCGAGCAGGGCTCCGATGTCATCGGTAGCTGCGATCAGGGCGGTCTCGGTGCTGTGGTTGGCCCGGAAGCCAGACTGTGAGGGGTCGAGGGAGCCGTTCGTCTCGAGGAAGGCGGCCAGTTGCTTGTTGACGGTCTTCTCGATGACTTTTGCCGGAAACGGGAGCAGCGAGATGGGGCGGTAGTTCTTGAGGTCGGTGGGGTCAGCTGATGGCTTCTTAAGTAGGGCGCTGAGTTCGGCGTGCTTCCAGCTCTCCGGGAAGGTAGCGGTGTCGAAGGAGGTGTTGATGATGTCCTGCAGGTGGGGTGCGATGACAGCGTCGGCCTTGTTGAAGATGTGGTGAGGGCAGGGGTCTGTCGGAGATCCGGAGTGGATGGAGTTCATCGTGTTGACGGTGTCTTCGGTGCTGATCGGGGTCCAGGCGCGGAAGGTGGTTGTGGGGGGCGGTGGTTCGGTCGTGGCGTGCGTCGGTTGAGTGCTGAAGCTGTTGTGGATGTCCGCGATCTTGTTGTGGAAGTAGGAGGCGAGGGAGTTGCAGAGGTCTTGCGAAGGGGTGATGTCGTTGTTTCCGGCGTTGGGGTTGGAGAGCTCTTTCACGATGTTGAAGAGTTCTTTGCTGTTGAGTGCGTTGTTGTCCAGTCGTTCCTTGAATGCGGTTTTCTTGGTGGCGTGGATCAGTTGGTGGTGTTTTCGGGTGGCGAGCTTGAGGGCAGTCATGTTGTCCGGTGTTGGGTCTCTGCGCCAGGTTTTCTCGAGTGCTCTGCAGTTCTTCTTGGAGCTCTTGAGTTCGTTGTTAAACCATGGTGCTTTCTTGCTGCCGGGTCTGCTCGGCTGGGTTTTCAGCGGGGCGAGGTCGTCTGCGCAGTCGCTGATCCATTTCGTGAGGTTCGTGGCCGCTTGGCTGGGGTTCGTTGTGCTGGTGGGAGGGTACTTGCTCAGGGAAGTAGCGAGCTGGTCTGCAGTGATCTTGTTCCAGTTTCTGCGGGGAACCTGTTGCTGGTGGTGGTGGACCGTGGTCCTTCTGAAGCTGAAGTGGACGCAGCTGTGGTCCGTCCAGTGGAGTCCCGTGGCGTGGCTGAAGGCGATGTCCTTGCTGGAAGAGAAGACCGGGTCGAGTGTGAGTCCGGCGTAGTGGGTGGGGGTGGTCACCAGTTGCTTGAGTCCGAGGTTGGCGAGGTTGTCCAGCAGGGTGGTGGTGTTGCGGTCGCTGTTGTTCTCCAGGTGGAAGTTGAGGTCCCCGAGGAGGATGTAGTCGGCGGAGGGGAGGGCGTGCGGGCTGATGAAGTCGGCGATGTCTTCGCTGAAATGTGTACGTGGTCCCGGGGGTCTATAGATGAGGGTGCCTCTGAGGGTGGTCCTGGGGTTGACGTGGATCTGGAAGTGCAGGTGTTCGGCGGGTGCAAGGGTATCGTTGGTGTCGGTCGTGATGCGGATGGTGTTCCTGTGGACGATGGCGATGCCTCCTCCTGTCTGGTTGATGCGTTCCCTCCGGATGATCTTGTAGCCGTCCGGGATGGCGATGTCGGGCGCTGAGGAGGCGTTCATCCAGGTTTCCGTGAGGAAGGCGACGTCGGGGGCTGTGGTGTCGAGCAGGTTCCAGAGCTCGACGGCGTGCCTGTGGACGGGGCGGGTGTTGAGCAGGATGCACTTCAGGTGGGTGCTGCTGGAGTTCGGCTTGGTGGGTGCTGGTGTGGCATGGGTCCGGTTGCAGGTGAACTTGCAGGAGTGGCAGCTGAAGGGTCCGTGGGTGCGTCTCGGTGTGGCTCGGTAGCAGGCCGGGGATCGGCCGGTGTTGAGTGCGTTGAGTTCGGTGGTGTTGTAGGTCCGTCGGGTCGGCTTCCGTTGGTGGGGGCCAGGGGTCCTGGCGTTGGGCGCGGGCCAGGCGCGGACGGGCGCAGACGGGCTTACCTTTGGCGCACCTTCGGCGCTCAATCGGTGCTCCCGCTGCGCGCGTCCGCTGCGCGGTCGCTCTGGGGGCGTCATAAGTGAGGAGCCGGGAGGGCGGGTCAGCTGGGTGGCGGGAGCGGGGCGGCCAATGGGCAGGAGGGGGGGCGGAGGCGCCAGAGGGCAGTGGCGGGAAGAAGGCGGCAAGAGCACCCCGGAGGGGGAGGGCAGCCGAAGCGGGGGAGAGGGTAGCAGAAGGAGAGGGTGAACAGGCGGCGGGCAGGGGAGGCAACAGGCACACAGCAGGGGTACAGAAAAAAAAACGGGGTGACAACAGGCGACAGGGGAACCAGGCACGCAGTGGATGGCTGGCAGGCAGCGGCGAAAACGGAGGTAACAGGAGAGCGCAGCCGTCAGCAGGGCAGCAGGGCAGGGTGCTGGCAGCAGCAGGCAGGAGCGGCGTAGGTGGGGCGACCTCGCCTAGGCAGGCTCGAGCGGTCACTCCAAGCTCCTGTGTTGGGACCCCTTAAGTGAGGAGCCGGGAGGGCGGGTCAGCTGGGTGGCGGGAGCGGGGCGGCCAATGGGCAGGAGGTGGGGCGGAGGCGCCAGAGGGCAGTGGCGGGAAGAAGGTGGCGAGAGCACCCCGGAGGGGGAGGGCAGCCGAAGCGGGGGAGAGGGTAGCAGAAGGAGAGGGTGAACAGGCGGCGGGCAGGGGAGGCAACAGGCACACAGCAGGGGTACAGAAAAAAAACGGGGTGACAACAGGCGACAGGGGAACCAGGCACGCAGTGGATGGCAGGCAGGCAGCGGCGAAAACGGAGGTAACAGGAGAGCGCAGCCGTCAGCAGGGCAGCAGGGCAGGGTGCTGGCAGCAGCAGGCAGGAGCGGCGTAGGTGGGGCGACCTCGCCTGGGCAGGCTCGAGCGGGCAGGCCCGAGCGGGAAAAGACCCCACGCATAGTGGCACATCACAATCCTTTAGTGGTAGAAATAAGAGGGGCAACAGTGGGTAATAGAGTTATGACTAACTGGACTTTTGAACGATCTTTACTCTTAAACAATGAATATTGTAAATACATGAGGCTCTGGATTCCCCTATTTATCAAAGAAAACCTAGGGAGTATAGGGATTGAAGTAGTCTGGGATGCATTGAAAGCAGCAATAAGAGGAGAGACACTTAGCCTCTCGCTATCCCTGAACTGAGAAAAATGCCAACTGATACACGATCTGAAAAAGTCGACTGGCCGTAGCAGAAGAAAACTTAATTACTGCTCTCCGGGATGGTGGCGATCATGCAGACGCATTGGCAAAAGTAATGACAGCTAAATCGTCCATCATGGAGCTAATAGCCAAAAGGGCCGCAGATAGATTAGCGGTATGGAGACAGGAAGCATTCGAATGTAGCGAGCAGGTTGGACACCACCTCGCGATTAGGGCGAGCCAAAAATCTACATGGAACATAATCGCTGATGTTAAAGACCCACATTAGGTTTAATTTCAGATCCAGAGGGAATTCGTAAAGTGTTTCTTGCTTATTATCAAAACTTATATCATGAAACCACCACGGCTCATCTAAAAGACATCACAACCTATCTTAATCAAATTCCAGTGGTGCAACTATCTCAAGAAGATCAGCTACACCTAGAAAAGTCTCTTCAATGGGTCGATATTTTGCTTTGTATTAATAGCCTTCCAAGGGGTAAAGCCACTGGCTTAGTAGTATTCCAGCTGAATTTCACAAGAAATTTTCGACTGAACTAAAAGAGGCCATGTATCAGCTATTTGCACATGTTTTCAAGGGTGGAAGACCACCTGAATCATGGTCGCAAGCAAAAATTATCGTTTTGTTTTAAAAAGCATAAAACAGCGTTTGACCCTGCGTCTTATCAACCTATAACCCTCATAAATGCGGACAGCAAAATGTACTCTAAAATCTTGGCTGTTCAATTAGCAGGGGTAATATATAAAGTAATATCACCTAGACAACATGGATTTATCCCAGGACGCGACACCATAGACCACATTAGAAGAACTTTATCACTCTTTGATGCCGCCCACATTTCTAGGGATCCAATAGCACTTATCCTACTTGATGCCAAAATGGCTTTTGACAGGGTCTCCTGGTCTTTTTTATGGGAGACTGTTTGACTTGGGACTTTTTGGCAGGTTCACCCCTCAACTTTTTGCCTTAAGCTCTGCCATGGTGGTAGTGATTTTAGGCCTCTGCACACTTTTGTACTGTGGCCCAGTGTAAAGTGTGTGCGCTCTCTGAGTGCGGGTGGTGAGGTTGGCCTGCCTGCCCATAGGAATGCATAGGGGATATGTGTGTCCATGGTAATTCCTGGTATAAGGAGAGTGCAGGGTCAAGTTTAGTATGTGCGAACTTGTGAGAATAAATGCTGCGCAATAAATGTGCGCAGATTTATTGTGGTTATTTTAGAAATGCCACTTTTAGAAGTTTGCTAAGAGGGGGTGGGTAACCCAATATACCCTTGCGGGCTCGGGCAAACAATGTGTATAAAAGAAGGGTACCAGCAAGGGTTTTATTTTTAAATTCAATGTTACAGCGTGAAAAGGTCTATATCACTAGAACTCTTAAACTGGAATTATCAGTGGCTGTCGTAGTTGTTATCACACCCAAGGATTGGTGATTGGACCTCAAAAGCTACCACACTAGCTTTGAGAAATTAGAAAAATTTAAAAATGAGAAACCAATTCAAAAATGAGAAGCAACACAAAGATTTGTATTTCAAAGAGACTTATTATTTATATCTTTGAATCAAACTCATTTTGTAAGGGTACATAATCAACTTAATTAATACCAAATCTTAAGTATAAGGAAACGGACATTCATTCCATAAATACAAAAGATCAAGAATCCAGTCTGTATAATGAATAAAAATGACTTCTTGTTGAAATAGCCAGTAAGTCAGATGGAGATAAATGCAGACATGGAATGGTAAGTCGACGTTTCAGTCTTATATGGTATTATCCCAAGACCATCATCAGGACGAAGGGTAAGTATGGTATAGATGTCCCTTTTTTTTTTTAAATAAACAGATTGAACTGTGTGACTTCTGAACAACGATTCAGTTAATGATGTCACACGCTTGGGAATTCACAAATATCTCCCTTGGACGGCGTTTGGTCAAAAGTACCAAGCCAGATTGTGGTTCTCGACAATAGAAACCAGATTCAATTTTTAGAAGAAGTTGGCATTTCTTTGTGCTGTGTGTCTGCCTGCATGATGTGAATTGAATGTCTGGCTTGTGAGTAACAGGTGCTAGATGATGTGGAT
Organism: Lissotriton helveticus; assembly: GCF_964261635.1. NCBI lineage: Eukaryota > Metazoa > Chordata > Amphibia > Caudata > Salamandridae > Lissotriton > Lissotriton helveticus. The sequence continues at coordinate 812,841,898 of NC_136070.1, forward strand.
GGCTCTAGGCGCCAGGATGAGTCTGCCCAGTGGTAAATAGGGAGATCTGCAAGTAGATGGGAGGGAGGAGTTGCACCTAGGACCTGAAAAGAGCTGTGCCTTCCCTCCACAATGCTGGCTCCACCTCCTGTGGTGTGTCTGATGTCCCTGGCCTGTCCTGTGAAAAGGAAAGAGGAGCTGAGCAAGTTCCCCTATACCAGTTCTGACTGGTATCCCCCAGCCCTGCACTCTTACACGGCCAGTTGGCCAGGGGGACTATAAGGTTTGTAGGGCGCCAGGCCCACGTGTGATTTATGTAGGTGCTAGGAAATGTGATTTATATGATATGTTTTATGCACCCTTATTTATGCTTCTAGATGTGATTTTATGATTATGAGGTTTAACCTACTATGTTATGTTTTATTTTATTCTCTACTGTGGTTTAGGTATGATTTATTCCCTACTGCCGTTAATGTTAGTAAATTTATTTTCTACTGCGAGTTATGTTTAGGAGATTATGTTCAACTATGTTTAGGCTTATGAGGTTGGCACAGAATATATTTCTCGCCTGATATGATACTGTGCGTAATATTATTTATGTTGCAGGTTGATTCTGAGTATAGTGTGCCAGTAATTACTGGTTGTTTTCTAAGTTCATGATATGTTCTTACTTTTACTATTTTTACCAAGTGATGATTCTGACAGTGGCCCACGTGGCCCTGTCATGTGTAAATAATCCCCTGTAAATATTGCCCTGTGCCAGTTGGCACAGTGTATATTGTGTGATTACCGTCTAATGTTCTTTATGATAATACAAAGGCTATTTTTATATATCACCTTGTGTGGAGTTCCTTTTGTGGTGTGCCTAGTATGTTGTTGCTGTGTGTGTTGTGCAAATGCTTTACACATCGCCACCGGGATAAGCCTGACGGCTCGTGGCAAGCTACCAAGGGGGTGTGCTGGGGTTATCTTTGGCGTGTAACTCCCTTTCCCTGACTAGAGTGGTGGCTTCTGCCTGGCTTTGGCGCAAGCCTTAGCCAACCAGAGATCCCCATTTCTAACAGAGACCCTGTCAAGGATCAGAATAGGCCAGGGATTTATACAGGCATTCAAGATGTTGTAATTTCAGCCTACCGCAAAATTATTTTTAAATAGTGCCCTTACTGATACTTTCAAAATAACCAGAGGTACCCAATAGGGATGCCCATGCTCACCTCTCTTGTTCGCACTATATATAGATCCATTCTTACGATATCTGGAGGCCAACCAAAATATTAGCCCCATCTTCTCCCACAGTTGGGAAAGCAAGGCAACGATATTGCTTTGGTAACCTCGAATCATGGAACATCTATGACTGAGGTTGAAGCAGAGGCGGCAAGATTTGGACATCTATCAGGATATTCCCTTAATAGATTCAAAGCCCAAATCATCTGTAAGAATGCTAGTATGGGCAATGACAACAGACAGGTGGAAAAGGCTACGTATCTTGGAGTAGATATTATGGCCAGTGTAGAAAATATTGTGGACTGTAATATTGAGTGACCCCTTTGATAGACAAAATAAAACCCGAACTAGCTTGATTACATAATTTACACTTATCGATAATAGGTAGGTGTAATATAATTAAAATGCTTTTTTCCCCCAAATTTTTGTATTTTACAAGAGCAATCCCGCTAGAATTCAGTGCTAACTGTTTGAAAAAGATTGAAGATTTGTTTTCTCGTTTCATCTGGTCTTATGAAAAGCCAAGAAAAGCATATAAATATCTCTCCCTGACAAAGGAAAGGGGCGGGCTGGCTCTTCCATATATAAGATTTTATTATTGGACAACCACTCTTTTATATAACCTTACTCTTTTTTCCTGTAAGCCAATAGACTACTCACTTGAAGAGATACCTACACCCATTGAACTTATAATGGGCAAAGGGGGATGGATTTGGAGGTTCCTGAATGATTCCCACTATAAAAAAGTATGCTTCAATACGTTGGTTGCTGGCCTTTAGAACTATGAAATTGGCTTGTAAAATGCTAGGATTGGGCTGTCTGAATTATTATACACCGATCCATAACAACCCTATCCTGCCGGAAATCTTTAAAGACTTAACAATTAAAAAGTGGCATGATAAAGGTCTGTCTAAACTTGGCGATTTTTATTCCCTTTCTGATATAGTTTCATTTGAAAATCTCAAAGAAAAGTATGAATTAGATTGGAGGGACTTCTATAAGTATCTTCAAGTATGTGATTTTCTAAGCAAAAAAGGTGGCGGCCCATTAGGATTTGTTAGTAACCCTATTATAGATAACTTGAGCAAGAACTGACTATCTATTGGTGCTGTGTATAACTCTTTTAACTCTTTAATGCCGGATGATCTGAACATGCGGGCCATTAAATGGAAAGAGGAAATTGGTATTTTAAGACTTATTTTTCCACTCAACTGAGCTAGCACAAAGGCTGTTAATTCCGGCGCGGCTCCAAGCTCAGTATTATGAATCCTGTTTTTCACTTTATTACACCCCGAAAAAGATCGCCAAATGGGGGACAGGGAAAGGGACTTTAATGCCCCCCGTGTTCCTTGTATCAGGCTGATCTTAACCACATGTTTGCCTCTTGCAATTCTTTAAACAATCTAAAACAAGAGATTGCTAATTTTTTAAAGGAGGTGTTAGGGAGGGATGTTTCTCTTTCTCCTTCCCTGATTTGTCTTGGCGTGGACCAGGAACTCCAAGGGAAGCCGGGAGAACAACTGGTTTTCATCAGCATGGCTGTATTTCGACTTTGCCTAGCTTCAGCTTGGTTAGATACATCCCCCCAGGTTATAATCAATGGCTATCACGTTCATTGTCGAATTATAATTTTGAAAGAGCTATCTATGAAAAAAGAGGGCTACGGTCGTACTCGAAAGGCCTAAAAATGTGGGAACCTCTGACTAGATGGCTCGAGAGGTAGAGGAAGGTTCAAATCATTTTTCGATCCATTGCTTTAGTGATTTACTGCTTATTTTTTTTCTCCTACTTCTATACACTGATAATAAGTGTGTGCCTAACCCCTGCTGGTCGGGATGGGTGGGAGAGAGGGTAATAAACAGGAAAAAATTGTGCATGAGGTAATGTTGCTGATTTAATACATGCTCTTCACTTGCAATTGTTTATTTGAAAAGTTGGTTCGTGAAATTTAGAATTTGGCGATTTAATATATACATCTTTTCATCTTCTGTTGAACTTGTTAATTGCTAGAAAATTGAAACGTGCTATTTACAATGTTGAAATCATGCACCAAATAAAATAATTTAAAAAAAAAAAGAACTTTTCACACCCCTGCGTTGTTGAAAACTTTATGGGGGCAAATGCCCGATTTGCTAACTTTCAATATTTAACAGTCTACTCACTAATCTCATTTGGTCTCTGGATCAGAACGGCAGCAGCAGGAGTATCAAACAGCAGTCATAGACAGAGAAGAAAACACCTGCAACATAACAAAAACACCAGCAGCTTAATAAAAATTTAATTTTCTATCTTGAACGCAAATGTTTCACGTAAGCAGCAAGTGTTGCAGAAGCAACACTTATGGTACTATTGAAGTGTAGATTAGCAAGTGCATGCCTGTCCAGTATCTTTGAATAGCTGTTTAGGTGAAGAATGCCAAACAAATGATGTCACAAGATAAAAAACATCCGAAAGCCCTTCCACTCAACCTTTGAACCTGCAATACAGCAATAGTTGAGGGAGATCATCATAACATAGTTGTCAAGGTGCTGTTCTGCAGCCATTATCCTCATATTACAGATTGCTTACCAATGGTAGTTTCAGAATACGCAGAGTGTATGATAAGTAGTTTACATCTCAGAATGTGAGTGTATTTTGACTGTTCTTTATATATAGATTACATAAGTAATATTTACACATGAAGAATCTGCTCTTTCACACAGGTCATGATAAAACTACGACAAATGCTACTACCATTTCTTCAGCACCAAGCACCATAACATCAAGTCCTAAAACTATCTCGCCCGTGATGACTAGTCAAACCAATACTACATATTCCAGGCCAACAATTACAGGTACTGCTTTGCTATTGGATTGATGCATTTTCATAATACCAATCAAAGAACACATATTCAAGGGTCCGGAAATGTTTTTACCAAAATCCACTTTTTCAGTCCGCTTTTCATATTGGCATTCTGTTCAAGGAAAGGGATTCTGAAAACATTTATGAGCTTAAAAGAATTTATTTTGTGCCTTTAAATGTGAGACACTTGGAGGCATCCATTACTGCAACTATTACAACTATGAAATATCATATTAAAATTTCACCTAAAGCCCCTATTTTTATTATTTAATTTTTACTTCAAGAAAAGTATTCACTGCCAGACAAATTTGATGGCCCTCATTTTTCCAATGTAATGCTTACTTTGTAGTGATTTATTAGTCAAATTTCATGCAATGGCGGCGTCTATTAATGTCAATTATTGCTACAAAGCAAGACAGACGTATTGTTTAATTTTCCAGATCATCTTTGAAAAGTCCAGTAACGTCATCAATTTTTGCACACATCTTCCTGTGTAGGTAAAGCTGGTAATGCTTCGAAGAGGGCATTGTGTGAATAAGTCAAAAGATAAAAAGCAGTGTTTGCATGCTTGTTTCCCCAATTCATGACAACTTTGAGAAGTCCCACCTCCTGCTGCCTTCTTTTTCTTTGCTTCACGTTTATGGTCTTATAAAAGCATCATGGGTAATCCATTGAGTTTTTTATTACCCCATTAAGATAATTTTCACTTGCAACCAGTCATCAATCTGGGGTTATTTGGAAAAACTTGAGTATTCCATAAGATCCTCAGGTTTTGAACAGTGAGTTTGTGACAGTCGTGCTGACAACTTCATGAGAACTTATATTTTCAGGATAGCCTAATTTGCCATGATATGCATGAGTCAAAATACCACCTTTTTACTGGTATATTGAATTGCTATACTCTAGGAAAGCACAGAGTTATAATGACTAATTCGGACTCTATGAAATTATCGCAGTGGCTAAAAAATGAAGGATCTAGACTCTTGTGACACACGATGCAGTAGTGGGTCTTCCTTCCATATATAACAAATAGCAAATAGCAAAAAGTTCCAAAATGTCAATATTCTTCAAAGAATTTGCTGCACATTAGGACCACTCTGTGTGCTCCAAGAAACACACTTATGCTAAGGACAAATCACTGAGGATGTAACATATGGCTTCACAGAAGACGCTAAGGGGGATTTTGCTGTGTGTCAGATAGGCATACCTCAGCAAAGGGCCATTTCACATAGTGCTACACATATATTGATTTTTGTCTAGAATAAAAATGGTGATATATGTCAATAAGGACCTTGTTGAATACATCAATTATTTACAAATGATTTTTGTTAAACCATCTTACTGGATATATTTTATGTGCTTCCAATTCACTCTGAGTTAGGATAACCGAGTTCTTAGCATTATAAAAGCATCACCCCTCCCCATTTCATCATCATTGCTCTTTTCTAGTCCAGCCTAGTTCGAGCAAAGTGACATTGGCTTTGTCAATTTTCATGGAAATGCATATAATACATCTGTTTTTTTCAATGTATGGAACGAGGTTTCAACATACCTTGGCTATCTAACTATTACATTGGAGTATTGTAGAATTGCCGCTTCTTCAATCTGAAATGATTGGGTTCCTTTGGAAGCTCCTGATTTACCTATGTGTGATCTTTCTTATACTGGCTTGATCTTGCCAACAGATGGACGATTGGCTATGTGGTGTATTTTGCACAGACCACTATAGAAGAAAATGAGCTCCACACGTGCATTACCGCCTCTGCATCCATCTACAGGCCACACATTACACAAAGCTGCCAACTCACACGATGGCATTGTGTGTCAATTGATATCGGCTCGCTTCACATAGTCACCCAGTGAGAAGCCAATATCACACAATGGTAGGAAAAAAAAGCTGTAAACCTGTGGAAACTCTAGGCTGCCGATGTCCATTTCGGAGTGTGAAAAAAACGGCTCAATTTCGGCCACAGCCTTAGCAAGCTTTGGTTTTTCATGTTTTTTATGGTAAAGCAGGTTGGTGGACGGTGGTGCAAAGATCTCTCAGCATGAGCCCCCTCCTCTTCCTAGGCCAAACACCTTCTCACACAGTGAAATAGTTCTATAAGTTGGCTGGTCAGTTAATGTTTGCACTACGACGTATTAGGGGCCTTAAGAGACTTAATGTACTTGTGAAGGTAGTGAAACAACATTGTGTCAGGGTGCTACATTTCCTGCACCAGCCAGGTAGTAGAAGATGAGGCCTATTAGTTCACATCCAGGCGTACAAAAACAGAGTGCAGGTGGATTGCGACTTGCCAGCATTCTAATATATATTTACACAAATGATGAGCTCCGGGATGATCTCAACATGGGCTGTCTTCTCCTGTTCCTCCTGCACAAACAATATTTTCAAATTACAGTAGGTTTTAGTGTTAGCAGCATTATAACATGTAAAGGGCTCTTATGAGTAGCTCTCAGTTTGACTAGAAGTATTAATTATGCTGCTAGTTGTCGGATGCAGTCAAGTGTGTGTTTTTTGTTTTAGTGAATTCACTTGCAGGACACATCTGACTTACGTGTACACATTTTTACTATTTTACACTTTCTATGCATTTGTTTTGAAATACCTTTGCATTTGTATATGTTTGGTTTAATATTTGCCTGCTGAGATTGAATTACCAGTTTACACCACCTGCATTGGGACATGATTGGTTTCAGGATTAATTCCCTATCCACCATTCTATGTTTGTCTTGCGAGATACAATCATCATTTCCTGAGTGAACATCGTATTTACTAGAACCAGGTGAAATTCAATTTACGCTATTGTAATTGTGTGTAATTTCTGGCATTTTATATTACGGATGTTCGAAATAATGCCTGGGATTAGACTATTATACCAATTTGCTTAATTGACACTAAGGGGTCGATTAGGATTGCGGCCGGACTTTAGTCCGTCCGCGACCCCAAAGTAGGAGGGAACGTCCGCATGGGCTGCGGCGTTTCCTCCGTGCAGATTAGGATGTGACTGCCAGGGTGGCGGTCACATCCTCTATCTTTAACATTGCGGCGGGTGCAGCTTCAAGCTGCACCCGCCGCAATGTTAAAAATGCATGCATCGCATTTGCGTGCACAAAGCGGCAGGTACCGTGCGGTGCCTGCTGCTTTGTGCACGCAAAAGCAGGGGGGTACCATAGGTACCCCCCATGTGCACCCCCCACCCCCCCTTCACCAAGGGGGCCCGCAACGGGCCCCCAAAGTGAATGTCCGTATGCTTTTCCACGGCGGAAAAGCCGCCGTGGAAAAGCATATGGTTTCCTCCATCCTAATATGGCTGGCGGTGTCTGATAGACACCGCCAGCCATGTTAGAGCTTTTCCGCCGCGGTCAGAAGGCGACCGCGGCGGAAAAGCTGCGCACGGATTTTTTAAGACCCACCGCCATCCTAATATGGCGGTGGGTCTTTTGAGGCTCCGCTGCGGTTTTCCCGCATCCTCCGGGCCGGCAGTGGCTTCCGCCGGCCCGGAGGATGCGGGAAAACCGCTATCATAATCGGCCCCTTAATTTGGGTAAAAATCCTATCTCATGAGCACAAGGAAAATGCAATCAAACTGAACACTAGAGTTTTTTGTGCACCTCATGCACTATGTTGTGCTTTTTTTTAACTAGAAATGCACCCTTGTGCTAAAAAATGCATGCAAGGGTGCATTTTACATGACCAGAAGTGCAAAATATTGAAGTAGAAATTTTGCGTAATAACTTGTAATTCACACAAGTTTCATTGCATTTCATGTCATTTCCACAAACAAAATTACACGTAATTCACACATGCCTACTCTTTCAATATCAATGATACTTAGAACATTTGCCTGGGGATTGCTTTAGTCAAACAGTTGTAATAGAGCAATGGTTCCACCTTAGGGACATCTTCCTCAAGAACAGTTTGATCTTGTTTTGAAAACATAACCTTTCATTGTTGCTTATGTGGCCTGGAATTAAGGGGACAAGGAAAATAGATCCAGGTGCACGGATTTCCACATTATTGATATATTGTGAGCATTGAGTCCTTTTTGTTACATGTATTGTTTGTAGATTGTGGAATAGAAATAGTTTTGAAAGATTCTGCGGCTGCAACAGGTTACAGGGTGTACCAAAAATGTACTGCATTATAATATATTCTGTATACCTCCAGCCACTTCATTTTCGGAGTCACCTGCTCAAGCTCAATTTTTGTACACCTGCAAATTCCGCCTTTATCGACATGCACAAACACTGCTTGATTCAAGAGCATGCACAGAAAGCCCACAATTCTAGATTCATATAAGATTACTAAATGAGGATAATACTTTCCATGTAGTCTTTCCTCTCACACCATTTTTTATGTGAATGCAGAGGGACATATACCAAAAGCATTTTAAGGCTAAAAGGGAGTATTGATTTCACTTTGGATGCCTTTTCATAAACCTAATGCAATTGATAGTAGAGGCTGCTGTGGCCAATCCAGAGGACTATTCATCTCCACTCATTGCTGCCAATTTTTCAGATTACTTATGTGTGGCTTTTCTGGAACTTCGAAATATGAGTGACATTTCATTGATAAATGTGTGACACTTTGATTGACATGGCAACACCACTACATCAATCTATGAAGTCTATGTAAAGAGCCTATAGCACAATGACCCTCACTTGAGCTACATCAAGGTCAAGAAATGGCCTTGAGACTGTGACAACACTCTTGAAATGGTAAAGTAAAACAACTTAAAAAGATTTATGAAATGTTTGTTTTTACTTCAATATATTTTCACTTTTTCACTAGTGAAATGCACCACATTAGAATAATTAAAAAATTGCATATTCTTTTTTAAATTCTCATTATTTGGGGAAATGACCGACTATAGTATTAATCTATGATCAATACATGCTTTGTTATATATTTTTATGTTTATTTTTACCTTGTGCAAGGATTAATGCTATTCATTTAATGACAAATTAAAATATGAGAACATTTCATCAGCAGAGAAACCCTTGCATCAAAAAATAACAGTCTAAGTTTTACATCATGAAGTTATTTATTCTTACACATATATGCCAAGTGGGTCCTTTCCCATGTGAAAACTCTCAATCATTTCTGAATTTTAGTCAATATTTAAATTCACTACGGTAATGAGTAATTTTACTATTGACATATTACATTTATAGACCTACATTTGTCATTATGCAAACTTGTGCCTGCCAGAAATCAGTGAATTGGTGGATGTATAACAAATTATATGGACTCATTCCGTTTTTTTCTCCTAATTTCTGCAGCATCCTAAGAACTTTTTACATCCCCTGCTTGTTGAAGGCTTTATAGGGGCAAATGCCCAATTAGCTGACTTTCAATATTTAACAGACTTCTCACTCATCTCATTTGGTCTCTGGATCAGAACAGCAGCAGCAGGAGTATCAAACAGGGGTCATAGACAGAGAAGAAAAACACCGGTGACATAACAAAAACACTAGCAGTTTAATAAAAATGTCATTTTCTATCCGGAAGGCAAATGTTTGTAGTAAGCAGTAAGTGTTGGAGAAGCAACACTTATGGTACCATTGAAGTGTAGATTAGCAAGTTCATGACCGTCCAGTATCTTTAAATAGCTGTTTAGGTGAAAAATGTCAAACAAATAATGTCATAAGATAAAAAACATTTGAATGCCCTTCCACTCAACCTTTGAACCTGCAATACAGCAATAGTTGAGGGAGATCACCATACCATAGTTGTCAAGGTGGTGTTCTGCAGCCATTATCCTCATATAAGCAGATTTTTCACCAATGGCAGTTCCAGAATGTGCAGAGTGTATGATAAGACGTTTACATCACAGAATTTGAGTGTATTTTGACTGTTCTTTATATATAGATTACATAAGTACTCTTTACAGATGAAGAATCTGCACTTTCACACAGGTCATGATAACACCACAGTGAATGCTACTATCATTTCTTCAGCACCAAGCACCATCATATCAAGTCCTACAACTATCTCGCCCGTGATGACCAGTCAAACCAATACTACATATTCCAGCCAAACAACTTCAGGTACTGCTTTGCTATCAGATTGATGTATTTTAATAATACCGATCAAAGAACACCTATTCAAGGGTCCGCCATTGTTTACAACATTATTACCAAAATCCACCTTTTGAGTCAGCTTTTTATATTAGCATCATGTTCAGGGAAAGGGATTTAGAAAACATTTCTTAGCTTAAAAAAATGTATTTTGTGCCTTTAAATGTGAGACACTTGGAGGATCCATTACTGCAACTATTACAACTTTGAAATATCATATTAAAATTTCACCTAAAGCACCTATTTGTATTCTTTAATTTTTACTTCAAGAGAAGTATTCGCTGCTAGACAAATTTGATGCCCCTCATTTTTTTCAATTTAATGCTTACTTTGTAGTGATTTATTAGGTAAATTTCATGTAATGGCGGCGGCTATTATTGTCAATTATTGCTACAAAGCAAGCTGTACTGTTTAATTTTCCTTATCATCTTTGAAAAGTCCAGTGACGTCCTCAAGTTTTTTAACACATCTTACTGTGTAGGTAAAGCTGGTAACGCTTCAAAGAGGGCATTGTGTGAATAAGTCAAAAGATAAAAAGCAGGGTTTGCATGATTGTTTCCCTGATTTACCATAACTTTAAGAAGTACCACCTCCTGCTGCCTTCTTTATCTTTGCTTCAAGTTTATGGTCTCATAAAAGCATTATGGGTAATCCATTGAGTTTTTTATTCCTCCATTAAGATAATCTTCACTTGCAACTAGTCATCAATATGGAGTTATTTTGAAAAAACTTGAGTATTCCATAAAATCCACTGGTTTTGAACAGTGAGTTTTTGACAGAGTTGCTGACAATCTAATCAGAACTCGTATGTTCAGGATTGCCTAAGATGCCATGATATGCATGAGTCAAATGACCACATTATTGCTGATATATTAAATTGCTATACTCTAGGAAAGCACAGAGTTATAATGACTAATTCGGACTCTATGAAATTGTCACAGTGGCAAAAAAACTGAAGGATCTAGACTCTTGTGACACATGATGCAGTAGACGCCTTTGCATCTGGATCTCTTATCACAAAGAACCTGTAGTTAGCCATTTCTGTAGGGTATTATGATACATTTTCTTGTAGTGGGCCTTAAATCCATAAATAACAAATAGCAAAAGGTTCCAAAATTTCAATATTCTTCAAAGAATTTGCTGCACATTAGGACCACTCTGTGTTTCATCAGCAACTTACTGTCATCTCTCTAAGAACTGGAGTCAAAATTAACTTTGTCCACTGGGCAGTCACCTTACCCAGAATTAAATGTAGTCCATGCCAGTAAAAAGCTCTGAAGAAAATTGTATACAAAGCCCTTTCATCTATAAAATACTGGGAATCAACTTTACTTCCATGATAATAAAAGCCATCTGCAATAAAGATATCCTCGCTTGGAAATTCGCATCAGTGATGTAATTACAATTGAACTTAACAAATAAACACTGTCTGCAAGAACGATATCCTTTTTTAGATATCGACATCAGTATATTCATTCCGCTTGATCTCCAAGAAAGGCACTTATGCTAAGGACAAATCACTGAGGTTATAACAGATGGCTTCACAGAAGAGGCTAAGGAGGATGTTGGTGTGTGTCAGATATGCATCCCTTAGCAAAGGGCCATTTCACATGGTGCTACACATATATTGATTTTGGACTAAAATAAAAATTATAACATTTTTCACTAAGGACCTTGTTGAATAAATCAATTACTAACAAAATGATTTTTGTTAAACCATCCTACTGGATATCGTTTATGTGCTTCCAATTCACTCTGAGTCAGGATAACCGAGTTCATCGCATTATAAAAGCATCACCCCTCTTCATCTCATCATCATTGCTCTTTTCTAGTCCAGCCTATCAAAAGCAAAGTGACATTGGCTTTGCAATTTTTCATGGAAATGCATATAATACATCTGATTTCTTTCAATGTTTCAATGCCGGACCAGAAGTGCAAAATATTAAGGCTGGAATTTTGCATAATAACTTGTAATTCACATGTTTCTTCACATTTCATGTCATTTCCACAAACAAAATTACACATATTTCACACATGCCTAATCTTTGCATATCAATGATACTTAGAACACTTGCCTGGGAATTGCTTTAGTCAAACAGTTGTATTAGAGCAATGGTTCCACCTTAGGGACCTCTTCCGCAAGAACAGTGAGATCTTGATTCGAAAACATGAACTTGCACTGTCTTTCTTTTGCTGTTGCTTAAGTGGCCTGGAATTAAGGGGACACGGAAAATAGATCCAGATTCACGGATTTCCACATTATTGATATACTGTGAGCATTGATTGCTTTTTGTTACATGTAATGTTTGTAGATTGTGGAATCTAAATAGTTCTGAAAGAGTCTGCGGCTGCAACAGGTTACTGGGTGTACAAAATTTGTACTGCCTTATAATATATCCTGTATACCTCAAGCCGCTTCATTTTCGGAGTCAACTGCTCAAGCTCAGTTTTTGTACACCTGCAAATCCCGCCTTTTTCCACAAGCACAAACACTGCTTGATTCAAGAGCATGCACAGAGAGCTCACAATTCTAGATCTATATAAGATTACTAAATGAGGATAATACTTTCCATGTAGTCTTTCCTCTCACACCATTTTTTATGTGAATGCAGAGTGACATATACCAAAAGCATTTTAAGGCTAAAAGGGAGTATTGATTTCACTTTGGATGCCTTTTCATATACCTAACCCAATTGATATAGAGGCGGCTGTGGCCAACCCAGAGGACTTCTCATCTCCACTCATTGCTGCCAATTTTTCAGATTAGTTATGTGTGGCTTTTCTGGAACTTCGATATATGAGTGACATTTCATTTGCAAATGTGTGACACTTTGATTGACATGGTAACACCACTACATCAATCTATGCAGTCTATGTAAAGAGCTTATATCACAATGACCAACATTTGAGCTATATCAAGGTCTAGAAAAGGCCTTGAAACTGTGGCAACACTCCTGAAATGGTAAAGTAAAACAATTTAAAACGATTTATGAAATGTTTATCTTTAGTTCAATATCTTTTCACTTTTTCACTAGTGATATGCACCACATCAGAATAATAAACAAATTGCATAATCTTTTTTTAATTCTTGTTAGTTGGGGAAATGACTGACTCTATTCCATTTCTCTATGATCAATACATGCTTTGTTATATATTTTTATGTTTACAATTAGCTTTTGAAAGGATTAATGGTACTCAATGAATGACAAATGAAAATATGTGAACATTTCATGCGGAAGAGAACACTTTGCATCAAAAAATAACAGTCTAAGTTATACATCATGAAGTTATTTATTCTTACATAAATAAGCCGAGTGGGTTCTTTTCCATGTGAAAACTCTCAATCATTTCTGACCTTTAGTCAATGTTTAAATTCATTATGGTAATTAATAGTTTTACTATTGATATTACATCACAATTATAGACCAACATTTGTCATTAAGAAAACTCGTGCAAGCCAGAAATCAATGAATTGGTGGAGGTATAACAAATATTATGGTCCAATTCGAGTATTCTTCCTCATATCTGCAGCATCTTAAGAACCTTTCACAGCCCCTGCGTTGTTGAAAGCTTTATAGGGGCAAGTGCCCAATTTGCTGACTTTCAATATTCAACAGACTTCTCACTCATCTCAATTGGTCTCAGGATCAGAACAGCAGCAGCAGGAGTATCAAACAGCGGTCAGAGACAGAGAATAAAAATACCTGCGACATAACATAAACAACAGCAGCTTAATACAAATGTAATTTTCTATCCAGAATGCAAATGGTTCACGTAAGCAGTAAGTGTTGCAGAAGCACTTATGGAAAGGAAAGTGTGGCCAATTGCACGTTCCTGACTCATATGGAAGGCCCCTGGTGGGCTGATTGCAATCGGTGGTGGCTGGGGAATCTGAAGGAGAGCAGACCTGAGAGGAGGAGAACCACTGATCAATAGCGGTGCGCGAGGTGGCTGTAGGGCACTAGAAAGTGAGGCAGAAGGGCCACATGGTGCTGCAATGGGGGAGCTTTGATGTGTCCCTGCGTGTACACCACCCCTGCTGGGAGATTCAATGCTGCTAACTCATCTAGGCTAAAACATCCCATGATGGCGACTATAACAGCCCCGGGGAGAAAAGATGAGACCTAGATACTTTTGTTTGATGCCCGGTGGAGCTACCTCGCTAGCTATGGGGGAGATTCACTTTGGCCTCCCTCCTTTGACTATCACCTACCCAGCCGTACTTCGGGCTAACGCTCCCGCGACTCTCCTGACCTTATCTTCCCCCTCTCCCTTCCCCAACACTCCACCCTCTCCGCTTCTACTCTTTCCAGCTTCTGTCCTCTGCCCTCACATGCCCTTGCCCTTTGTCCCCACCCTGTTTTTCTGTGAACGTCTTCCCTCACCACGTGAGATCGAACTATTTTGTCTGATGCCCGATGGTGCTACCTGGTTTAGCTATAGGGGAGATGGGCCGTGGATTCTCTCCTTGGTCGACACCTACCCAGTCGGTCTTTCGACAAACTTCCTTTTGTCTCTACGGTTGTCTCTTCCCTTATCCTCACTTTCTCTCCTCCCCCACCCCCCACTACATTCTCTCTCCTTTCTCTCCTCCCTTAATGTATTGCTTATTGTTTAATATAATGTTTACTTGTGGATCTTTTTCTGGTATATTGTTGAACCACATTGCTGCACTTCCTTTCGTCTCTCCTGCCGTCTCCTCCCGCATCCTTCTGTCTATTTATGTTTCTCCTTCCGTCCACTCTCTATGTTTCGAGACCGAACTATTTTGTCTGATGCACGATGGAGCTACCTGGTTTAGCTATAGGGGAGATGGGCCGTGGATTCCCTCCTTGGTCGTCTCCTACCCAGTCGGTCTTTAGACAGACTTCCTTTCGTCTCTATGGTTGTCTCTTCCCTTATCCTCACTTTCTCTCCTTCTCTACCTCCCACTACTTTCTCTTTCCTTTCTCTCCTCCCCTAATGTATTGCTGATTGTTTGATATAATGTTTACCTGTTGATCTTTTTCTGGTATGTTGCTGAACCACATTGTTGCACTTCCTTTCGTCTCTCCTGCTGTCTCCTCCCGCATCCTCCCTCCATTTATGTCTCTCCTTCCCTCCTCTTCCTATGTATTGAGACCAAACTATTTTGTCTGATGCCCGATGGAGCTACCTGGTTTAGCTATAGAGGAGATGGGCCGTGGATTCCCTCCTTGGTCGTCACCTACCCAGTCGGTCTTTAGACAGACTTCCTTTCATCTCTACGGTTGTCTCTTCCCTTATCCTCACTTTCTCTCCTCCCCTACCCCCCTTTACATTCTCTCTCCTTTCTCTCCTCCCCTAATGCATTGCTGATTGTTTGATATAATGTTTACTTGTTGATCCTTTTCTGGTATATTATTGAACCACATGGTTGCACTTCCTCTCGTCTCTCCCATCGTCTCCGCCCCATCCTCCCACTATTTATGTCTCTCCTTCCCTCCTCTCTCAATGTATTGAGACTGAACTATTTTGTCTGATGCCCGATGGAGCTACTTGGTTTAGCTATAGGATGGATGGGCCGTGGATTCCCTCCTTGGTCGTCACCTACCCAGTCGGTCTTTAGACAGACTTCTTTCCGTCTCTCCTTTTGTCTCTTCCCTTATCCTCCCTTTCTAACCTCTCCTGCCCCCCCACTACTTTTCTCTCTCCTCTCTCTCCTCTCCTAATTGTATTGCCTATTTTTGGGATGTATTGTGTAATTGTGAACTTTCTCTGTTACATTGTTGATTCTCATGTAAAAAGCTCTGATACCTTCGGGTCTAGCCAGCGCTATATGAAACTCTTTAAATAAATAAATAAATATGGTACCATTGGAGTGTAGATTAGCTAGTACATACCTGTCCTGTAACTTGGAATAGCTGTTTAGGTGAAGAATGCCAATCAAATGATGTCACAAGATAAAAACATCTGAAAGCCCTTCCAATCAACATTTGAACCTCCAATACAGTAATAGTTGAGGGATATCATAACATAATTGTCAAGGTGCTATTCTGCAGCCATTATCCTCATATAAGCAGATTTTTCACCAATGGCAGTTTCAGAATGTGCAGAGTGTATGATAGGAAGTTTACATCTCAGAATGTGAGTTTATTTTGACTGTTCTTTATATATATATATATATATATAGATTACATAAGTAATCTTTACACATGAAGTATCTGCTCTTTCACACAGGTAATGATAACACTACGACAAATGCTACTACCATTTCTTCAGCACCAAGCACCATCACAACAAGTCCTACTACTATATCGCCCGTGATGACTGGTCAAACCAATAGTACAAATTCCAGCCCAACAGCTTCAGGTACTGCTTTGCAATCGTATTGATGCAGTTTCATAATACCAATTAACGAACACCTATTCAGAGGTCCGCAAATGGCGGAGGCTATTAATGTCAATTATTGCTACAAAGCAAGACGTAATGTTTAATTTTCTGTATAATCTTTGAAAGTCCAGTGACGTCATCAATCTTTACACACGTCTTCCTGTGTGGTTAAAGCTGGTAACGCTTCGAAGAGGGCATTGTGTGAATAAGTCGAAAGATAAAAAGCAGGGTTTGTTTATTTGTTGCCCCGATTTATCACAACTTTGCGAAGTCCCACCTCCTGCTGCCTTCTTTTTCTTCGGTTCAAGGTTATGGTCTTATAAAAGCATCATGGGTAATCCAGTTAGTTTTTATTCCTACATTAAGATACTCTTCACTTGCAACGAGTCATCAATCTGGACTTATTTTGAGAAACTTGAGTATTCAATAAGATCCACAGGTTTTGAACAGCGAGTTTGTGTCTGTGGTGCTGACAACTTCATGAGAACTCATAATTTCAGGATAGC
The DNA here is from genome assembly GCF_964261635.1 of Lissotriton helveticus. Taxonomy (NCBI): domain Eukaryota; kingdom Metazoa; phylum Chordata; class Amphibia; order Caudata; family Salamandridae; genus Lissotriton; species Lissotriton helveticus. Next base: position 812,858,884 of record NC_136070.1, read on the forward strand.
CTAAGTTGCCATAATATGCGTGAGTCAAAAGACCACCTTTTTCTTGATATATTAAATTGCTATTCTCTAGGAAAGAACAGAGTTATAATGACTATATGGCACTCTATGAAATTGTAGATTGCGGAACCCAAGTAGTTTTGAAAGAGCCTGCAGCTGCAAAAGGTTACTGGGTGTACCAAATCTGTACTGCTTTATTATATATTCCGTACACCTCAAGCCACTTGATTATCAGAGTTGCCTGCTCAAGCTCAGTTTTTGTACATCTGCAAATCCCGCGTTTATCCACATGCACAAACAGTGCTTGATTCTAGAGCATGCACAGAAAGCCCACAATTCTAGACTTACATAAGGCTACTAAATGAGGCTAATACATTCCATGTGGTCTTTCCTCTCACACCATTTTTATGTGAATGCAGAGTGACATATATGAAAAGGATTTTAAGGCTAATAAGAAGTATTGAATTTCCTTAGGATGCCTTTTCATATTCCTAAAGCAATTGATAGTGGAAGGGGCTGTGGCCAATCCAGAGGACTACTCATCCCCATTCCTTGCTGCCATGTTTTCAGATTACTTATGTGTGGCTTCTCTGGAACTACAATATATGAGTGTCATTTTATTGACAAATGTGTTACACTTTGATTGAGATGTTAACACCATTATATCAATCTATGAAGTCCATGTAAAAGCTTAAATCACACATGACCCCCTTTTGGGCTATATCAAGAAATGGCATTGAATCTATGGCAAGGCTCCTGATATGGTACAGTAAAATAATTTTAAAAAATGTACGAAATGTTTATTTTCACTTCATTATCTTTTCACTTTTTCAATAGTGAAATGCACCACATCAGATTAATAAACAAATTGCATTTTTTTTTAAATTCTTGTTAGCTGGGGAAATGACTGACTCTATACCATTTCTCTATGATCAATGCATGCTTTGTGATATATTTTTAGGTTTACTATTAGCTTTTGAAAGGATTAATGGTATTCAATGAATGACAAATGGAAATATGAGAACATTTCATATGGAAGAGAACCCCTTGCCTCAAAAAATAACAGTCTAAGTTATACATCATGAAGTTATTTATTCTTACATATATATGCCAAGTTGGTCCTTTTCCATGTGAAAACTCTCAATCACTTCTGACCATTAGTCAATGTTTAAATTCACTACTGTAATGAGTAGTTTTACTATTGATATAATATCACAATTATAGACCGACATTTGTCATTAGGAAAACTTGTGCAAGCCAGAAATCAATTAATTGGTGGAGGTATAACAAATATTATGGTCAAATTCGAGATTTCTTCCTAATATCTGCAGCATCTTAAGAACCTTTCACAGCCCCTGCCTTGTTGAAAGCTTTATAGGGGCAAGTGCCCAATTTGCTGACTTTCAATATTTAACAGACTTCTCACTCATCTCATTTGGTCTCAGGATCAGAACAGCAGCAGCTGGAGTATCAAACAGCGGTCATAGACAGAGAATAAAAACACCTGCGACATAAAATAAACAACAGCAGCTTAATAAAAATGTGATTTTCCATTCAGAAGGCAAATCGTTCACGTAAGCAGTAAGTGTTGCAGAAGCACTTATGGTACCATTGGAGTGTAGATTAGCTAGTAAATGCCTGTCCTGTAACTTGGAATAGCTGTTTAGGTGAAGAATGCCAATCAAATGATGTCACAAGATAAAGAAAATCTGAAAGCCCTTCCAATCAACATTTGAACCTCCAATACAGTAATAGTTGAGGGATATCATAACATAGTTGTCAAGGTGCTATTCTGCAGCCATTATCCTCACATAAGCAGATTTGTCACCAATGGCAGTTCCAGAATGTGCAGAGTGCATGATAAGAAGTTTACACCTCAGAATGCGAGTTTATTTTGACTGTTCTTTATATATATAGATTACATAAGTAATCTTTACACATGAAGTATCTGCTCTTTCACACAGGTAATGATAACACTACGACAAATGCTACTACCAGTTCTTCAGCACCAAGCACCATCACAACAAGTCCTACAACTATATTGCCCGTAATGACTGGTCAAACCAATACTACAAATTCCAGCCCAACAGCTTCAGGTACTGCTTTGCTATCGTATTGATGCATTTTCATAATACCAATTAACAAACACCTTTTCAGTGGTCCTCAAATGTTTACATTATTGCCAACATCCACTTTTTCAGTCAGCATTTCTCATTGGCATCCTGCTCAAGGAAAGTGATTCTGAAAACATTTCTGAGCTTAAAAGAATTAATTTTGTGCCTTTGAATGTGAGACATTTGGAGGTATCCGTTATTGTAACTATTACAATTATGAAATATCGTATTCAAATTTCATCTCAAGCACCTATTTTTATTCTTTAATTTTTACTTCAACAGAAGTATTCACTGCCAGACTCATTTGATGCCCCTCATTTTTTCAACTTAATGCTTAATTTGTTGTGATTCATTGGGCAAATTTGAAGTAATGGCGGTGGCTATTAATGTCAATTATTGCTACAAAGCAAGCCGTAATGTTTAATTTTCTGTTTAATCTTTGAAAGTCCAGTGACGTCATCATCTTTACACATGTCTTCCTGTTTGGTTAAAGCTGGTAACGCTTTGAAGAGGGCATTGTGTAAATAAGTCAAAAGATAAAAAGCAGGGTTTGTTCATTTGTTGCCCCGATTTATCACAACATTGCGAAGTCCCACCTCCTGCTGCCTTCTTTTTCTTTGCTTTAAGGTTATAGTCTTATAAAAGCATCATGGGTAATCCATTTAGTTTTTATTCCTCCATTAAGATAATCTTCACTTGCAACCAGTCATCAATCTGGAGTTATTTTGAGGAACTTGAGTATTCAATAAGATCCACAGGTTTTGAACAGCGAGTTTGTGACAGTGGTGCTGACAACTTCATGAGAACTCATAATTTCAGGATAGCCTAAGTTGCCATAATATGCGTGACTCAAAAGACCATCTTTTTCTTGATATATTAAATTGCTATTCTCTAGGAAAGCACAGAGTTATAATGACTACATCGGACTCTATGAAATTGTCGCAGTGGTGAAAAAATAAAAGATCTAGACTCTTGTGAAACACGATGCAGTAGACTTTTTTTGCATCTGGATCTCTTATCTAAAGAACCTGGAGGTAGCCATTTCTGTAGGGTCTCATGGCATCTTTTCTTGTAGTGGGCTTCAATCTATAAATAACACTTAGCAAAAAGTTCCAAAAATGCAATATTCTTCAAAGAATTTGCTGCACATTAGGACCACTCTGTGTGTCATCAGCAACTTACGGTCACCTCTCTAAGAACTGGAGTCAAAATTAACTTTGTCCACTGGGCTGTCACCTTACCCAGATTTAATTTTAGTCCCAGCCAGTAAAAAGCTCTGCAGAAAATTGTACAAGCCCTTTCATATATGAAATACTGAGTATCAACTTTACGTCCTTGATAATAAAAGCCATCTGCAATAAAGATATCCTTGCTTGGAAATTCGCATCAGTGATGTAATTACAATTGCACTTAACAAATAAACACTGTTTGGAAGAAAGATATCCTTTGTTAGATAGCCATATCAGTGTATTAATTTCGCTTGATCTCCAAGACAGTCACTCATGCCAAGGACAAATCATTGAGGTTGTAACAGATGGCTTCACTGAAGAGGCCAAAGAGGATGTTGGTGTGTGTCAGATATGCATACTTCAGCAAAGGGCCATTTCACATAGTGCTTCAGATATATTGATTTTGGTCTAGAATCAAAATTAATACATGTTTCACTAAGGACCTTTTTGAATAAATCAATTACTAACAAAATGATTTTTGTTAAACCATACTACTGGATATCGTTTATGTGCTTTCAATTCATTCTGAGTCAGGATAACCGAGTTCTTAGCATTATAAAAGCATCACCCCTCTTCATCTCATCATCATTGCTCTTTTCTAGTCTGGCCTAGCTCAAGCAAAGTGACATTGGCTTTGCAATTTTTCATGGAAATGCATATAATACATCTGTTTTTTTTCAATGTTTCAATGCATGACCGGAGGTGCAAAATATTGAAGCTTGAATTTTGCGTAATAACTTGTAATTCACACAAGTTTCTTTGCATTTCATGTCATTTCCACAAACAAAATTACACATATTTCACACATGCCTACTCCTTTCATATCAATGATACTTAGAACACTTGCCTGAAGATTGCTTTAGTCAAACAGTTGTATTAGAGCAATGGTTCCACCTTAGGGACCTCTTCCGCAAGAACAGTGAGATCTTGATTTGAAAACATTAACTTTTACTGTCTTCCTTTTGCTGTTGCTTAAGTGGCCTGGAATTAAAGGGACACGGAAAATAGATCCAGGTTCACATATTTCCACATTATTTATATATCATGAGCATGGATTCCTTTTTGTTTCTTTTAAAGTTTTTAGATTGCGGAACCCAAGTAGTTTTGAAAGAGCCTGCAGCTGCAAAAGGTTACTGGGTGTACCAAATCTGTACTGCTTTATTATATATTCTGTATACCTCAAGCCACTTGATTATCAGAGTTGCCTGCTCAAGCTCAGTTTTTGTACATCTGCAAATCCCGCGTTTATCCACATGCACAAACAGTGCTTGATTCTAGAGCATGCACAGAAAGCACACAATACTAGACTTACATAAGGCTACTAAATGAGACTAATACTTCCCATGTGGTCTTTCCTCTCACACCATTTTTATGTGAATGCAGAGTGACATATATCAAAAGGATTTTAAGGCTAATAAGAAGTACTGAATTCACTTCGGATGCCTTTTCATATTCCTAAAGCAATTGATAGTGGAAGGGGCTGTGGCCAATCCAGAGGACTACTCATCCCCATTCCTTGCTGCCATGTTTTCAGATTACTTATGTGTGGCTTCTCTGGAACTACAATATATGAGTGTCATTTTATTGAGAAATGTGTTACACTTTGATTGAGATGTTAACACCACTATATCAATCAATGAAGTCCATGTAAAAGCTTAAATCACACATGACCCCCTTTTGGGCTATATCAAGAAATGGCATTGAATCTATGGCAAGGCTCCTGATATGGTACAGTAAAATTATTTTAAAAAATGTACGAAATGTTTATTTTCACTTCATTATCTTTTCACTTTTTCACTAGTGAAATGCACCACATCAGAATAATAAACAAATTGCATATTCATTTTTTTTAATTCTTGTTAGGTGGGGAAATGACTGACTCTATACCATTTCTCTATGATCAATGCATGCTTTGTGATATATTTTTAGGTTTACTATTAGCTTTTGAAAGGATTAATGGTATTCAAGGAATGACAAATGGAAATATGAGAACATTTCATACGGAAGAGAACCCCTTGCATCAAAAAATTACAGTCTAAGTTATACATCATGAAGTTATTTATTCTTACATATATATGCCAAGTTGGTCCTTTTCCATGTGAAAACTCTCATTCACTTCTGACCATTAGTCAATGTTTAAATTCACTACTGTAATGAGTAGTTTTACTATTGATATAATATCACAATTATAGACCGACATTTGTCATTAGGAAAACTTGTGCAAGCCAGAAATCAATTAATTGGTGGAGGTATAACAAATATTATGGTCAAATTTGAGATTTCTTCCTAATATCTGCAGCATCTTAAGCACCTTTCACAGCCCCTGCATTGTTGAAAGCTTTATAGGGGCAAGTGCCCAATTTGCTGACTTTGAATATTTAACAGACTTCTCACTCATCTCATTTGGTCTCAGGATCAGAACAGCAGCAGCTGGAGTATCAAACAGCGGTCATAGACAGAGAATAAAAACACCTGCGACATAAAATAAACAACAGCAGCTTAATAAAAATGTAATTTTCTATCCAGAAGGCAAATCGTTCACGTAAGCAGTAAGTGTTGCAGAAGCACTTATGGTACCATTGGAGTGTAGATTAGCTAGTACATGCCTGCCCTGTAACTTGGAATAGCTGTTTAGGTGAAGAATGCCAATCAAATGATGTCACAAGATAAAAAAACATCTGAAAGCCCTTCCAATCAACATTTGAACCTCCAATACAGTAATAGTTGAGGGATATCATAACATAGTTGTCAAGGTGCTATTCTGCAGCCATTATCCTCACATAAGCAGATTTGTCACCAATGGAAGTTCCAGAATGTGCAGAGTGCATGATAAGAAGTTTACATCTCAGAATGCGAGTTTATTTTGACTGTTCTTTATATATATAGATTACATAAGTAATCTTTACACATGAAGTATCTGCTCTTTCACACAGGTAATGATAACACTACGACAAATGCTACTACCAGTTCTTCAGCACCAAGCACCATCACAACAAGTCCTACAACTATATTGCCCGTAATGACTGGTCAAACCAATGCTACAAATTCCAGCCCAACAGCTTCAGGTACTGCTTTGCTATCGTATTGATGCATTTTCATAATACCAATTAACAAACACCTATTCAGTGGTCCTCAAATGTTTACATTATTGCCAACATCCACTTTTTCAGTCAGCATTTCTCATTGGCATCCTGCTCAAGGAAAGGTATTCTGAAAACATTTCTGAGCTTAAAAGAATTAATTTTGTGCCTTTGAATGTGAGACATTTGGAGGTATCCATTATTGTAACTATTACAATTATGAAATATCATATTCAAATTTCATCTCAAGCACCTATTTTTATTCTTTAATTTTTACTTCAACAGAAGTATTCACTGCCAGACTCATTTGATGCCCCTCATTTTTTCAACTTAATGCTTACTTTGTAGTGATTCATTGGGCAAATTTTAAGTAATGGCGGCAGCTATTAATGTCAATTATTGCTACAAAGCAAGCTGTAATGTTTAATTTTCTGTGTAATCTTTGAAAGTCCAGTGACGTCATCATCTTTACACATGTCTTCCTGTGTGGTTAAGGTGGTAACGCTTTGAAGAGGGCATTGTGTAATTAAGTCAAAAGATAAAAAGCAGGGTTTGTTCATTTGTTGCCCCGATTTATCACAAAATTGCAAAGTCCCACCTCCTGCTGCCTTCTTTTTCTTTGCTTCATGGTTATGGTCCTATAAAAGCATCATGGGAAATCCATTTAGTTTTTATTCCTCCATTAAGATAATCTTCACTTGCAACCAGTCATCAATCTGGAGTTATTTTGAGGAACTTGAGTTTTCAATAAGATCCACAGGTTTTGAACAGCGAGTTTGTGACAGTGGTGCAATCCTTTAACTTGGAATAGCTGTTTAGGTGAAGAATGCCAATCAAATGATGTCACAAGATAAAAAACATCTGAAAGCCCTTCCAATCAACATTTGAACCTCCAATACAGTAATAGTTGAGGGATATCATGACATAGTTGTCAAGGTGCTATTCTACAGCCATTATCCTCATATAAGCAAATTTGTCACCAATGGCAGTTCCAGGATGTGCAGAGTGTATGATAAGAAGTTTACATCTCAGAATGTGAGTTTATTTTGACTGTTCTTTATATATATAGATTACATAAGTAATCTTTACACATGAAGTATCTGCTCTTTCACACAGGTAATGATAACACTACGACAAATGCTACTACCATTTCTTCAGCACCAAGCACTATCACAACAAGTCCTACAACTATATCGCCCGTGATGACTGGTCAAACCAATACTACAAATTCCAGCCCAACAGCTTCAGGTACTGCTTTGCCATTGTATTGATGCATTTTCATAATACCAATTAACGAACACCTATTCAGGGGTCCGCAAATGCTTACATTATTACCAAAATCCACTTTTTCAGTCAGCATTTCTTATTGTCATCCTGCTCAAGGAAAGGGATTCTGAAAACATTTCTGAGCTTAAAAGAATTAATGTTGTGCCTTTGAATGTGAGACATTTGGAGGTATCCAATATTGTAACTATTACAATTATGAAATATCATATTAAAATTTCATCTCAAGCACCTATCTTTATTCTTTAATTTTTACTTCAAGAGAAGTATTCACTGCCAGACTCATTTGATGCCCCTAATTTTTTCAACTTAATGCTTACTTTGTTGTGATTCATTGGGCAAATTTGAAGTAATGGCGGTGGCTATTAATGTCAATTATTGCTACAAAGCAAGCCGTAATGTTTAATTTTCTGTTTAATCTTTGAAAGTCCAGTGACGTCATCATCTTTACACATGTCTTCCTGTTTGGTTAAAGCTGGTAACGCTTTGAAGAGGGCATTGTGTAAATAAGTCAAAAGATAAAAAGCAGGGTTTGTTCATTTGTTGCCCCGATTTATCACAACATTGCGAAGTCCCACCTCCTGCTGCCTTCTTTTTCTTTGCTTTAAGGTTATAGTCTTATAAAAGCATCATGGGTAATCCATTTAGTTTTTATTCCTCCATTAAGATAATCTTCACTTGCAACCAGTCATCAATCTGGAGTTATTTTGAGGAACTTGAGTATTCAATAAGATCCACAGGTTTTGAACAGCGAGTTTGTGACAGTGGTGCTGACAACTTCATGAGAACTCATAATTTCAGGATAGCCTAAGTTGCCATAATATGCGTGACTCAAAAGACCATCTTTTTCTTGATATATTAAATTGCTATTCTCTAGGAAAGCACAGAGTTATAATGACTACATCGGACTCTATGAAATTGTCGCAGTGGTAAAAAAATAAAGGATCTAGACTCTTGTGAAACACGATGCAGTAGACTTTTTTGCATCTGGATCTCTTATCTAAAGAACCTGGAGGTAGCCATTCCTGTAGGGTCTCATGGTATCTTTTCTTGTAGTGGGCTTCAATCTATAAATAACACTTAGCAAAAAGTTCCAAAAATGCAATATTCTTCAAAGAATTTGCTGCACATTAGGACCACTCTGTGTGTCATCAGCAACTTACGGTCACCTCTCTAAGAACTGGAGTCAAAATTAACTTTGTCCACTGGGCTGTCACCTTACCCAGATTTAATTTTAGTCCCAGCCAGTAAAAAGCTCTGGAGAAAATTGTATTCAAAGCCCTTTCATATATGAAATACTGAGTATCAACTTTACGTCCTTGATAATAAAAGCCATCTGCAATAAAGATATCCTTGCTTGGAAATTCGCATCAGTGATGTAATTACAATTGCACTTAACAAATAAACACTGTTTGCAAGAAAGATATCCTTTGTTAGATAGCCATATCAGTGTATTAATTTCGCTTGATCTCCAAGACAGTCACTCATGCTAAGGACAAATCATTGAGGTTGTAACAGATGGCTTCACTGAAGAGGCCAAAGAGGATGTTGGTGTGTGTCAGATATGCATACTTCAGCAAAGGGCCATTTCACATAGTGCTTCAGATATATTGATTTTGGTCTAGAATCAAAATTAATACATGTTTCACTAAGGACCTTTTTGAATAAATCAATTACTAACAAAATGATTTTTGTTAAACCATACTACTGGATATCGTTTATGTGCTTTCAATTCATTCTGAGTCAGGATAACCGAGTTCTTAGCATTATAAAAGCATCACCCCTCTTCATCTCATCATCATTGCTCTTTTCTAGTCTGGCCTAGCTCAAGCAAAGTGACATTGGCTTTGCAATTTTTCATGGAAATGCATATAATACATCTGTTTTTTTTCAATGTTTCAATGCATGACCGGAGGTGCAAAATATTGAAGCTTGAATTTTGCGTAATAACTTGTAATTCACACAAGTTTCTTTGCATTTCATGTCATTTCCACAAACAAAATTACACATATTTCACACATGCCTACTCCTTTCATATCAATGATACTTAGAACACTTGCCTGAAGATTGCTTTAGTCAAACAGTTGTATTAGAGCAATGGTTCCACCAAAGGGACCTCTTCCGCAAGAACAGTGAGATCTTGATTTGAAAACATTAACTTTTACTGTCTTCCTTTTGCTGTTGCTTAAGTGGCCTGGAATTAAAGGGACACAGAAAATAGATCCAGGTTCACATATTTCCACATTATTTATATATCATGAGCATGGATTCCTTTTTGTTACTTTTAAAGTTTGTAGATTGCGGAACCCAAGTAGTTTTGAAAGAGCCTGCAGCTGCAAAAGGTTACTGGGTGTACCAAATCTGTACTGCTTTATTATATATTCTGTATACCTCAAGCCACTTGATTATCAGAGTTGCCTGCTCAAGCTCAGTTTTTGTACATCTGCAAATCCCGCGTTTATCCACATGCACAAACAGTGCTTGATTCTAGAGCATGCACAGAAAGCACACAATACTAGACTTACATAAGGCTACTAAATGAGACTAATACTTCCCATGTGGTCTTTCCTCTCACACCATTTTTATGTGAATGCAGAGTGACATATATCAAAAGGATTTTAAGGCTAATAAGAAGTACTGAATTCACTTCGGATGCCTTTTCATATTCCTAAAGCAATTGATAGTGGAAGGGGCTGTGGCCAATCGAGAGGACTACTCATCCCCATTCCTTGCTGCCATGTTTTCAGATTACTTATGTGTGGCTTCTCTGGAACTACAATATATGAGTGTCATTTTATTGACAAATGTGTTACACTTTGATTGAGATGTTAACACCACTATATCAATCTATGACGTCCATGTAAAAGCTTAAATCACACATGACTCCCTTTTGGGCTATATCAAGAAATGGCATTGAATCTATGGCAAGGCTCCTGATATGGTACAGTAAAATTATTTTAAAAAATGTACAAAATGTTTATTTTCACTTCATTATCTTTTCGCTTTTTCACTAGTGAAATGCACCACATCAGAATAATAAACAAATTGCATATTAATTTTTTTTAATTCTTGTTAGGTGGGGAAATGACTGACTCTATACCATTTCTCTATGATCAATGCATGCTTTGTGATATATTTTTAGGTTTACTATTAGCTTTTGAAAGGATTAATGGTATTCAAGGAATGACAAATGGAAATATGAGAACATTTCATACGGAAGAGAACCCCTTGCATCAAAAAATTACAGTCTAAGTTATACATCATGAAGTTATTGATTCTTACATATATATGCCAAGTTGGTCCTTTTCCATGTGAAAACTCTCAATCACTTCTGACCATTAGTCAATGTTTAAATTCACTACTGTAATTAGTAGTTTTACTATTGATATAATATCACAATTATAGACCGACATTTGTCATTAGGAAAACTTGTGCAAGCCAGAAATCAATTAATTGGTGGAGGTATAACAAATATTATGGTCAAATTTGAGATTTCTTCCTAATATCTGCAGCATCTTAAGAACCTTTCACAGCCCCTGCATTGTTGAAAGCTTTATAGGGGCAAGTGCCCAATTTGCTGACTTTGAATATTTAACAGACTTCTCACTCATCTCATTTGGTCTCAGGATCAGAACAGCAGCAGCTGGAGTATAAAACAGCGGTCATAGACAGAGAATAAAAACACCTGCGACATAAAATAAACAACAGCAGCTTAATAAAAATGTAATTTTCTATCCAGAAGGCAAATCGTTCACGTAAGCAGTAAGTGTTGCAGAAGCACTTATGGTACCATTGGAGTGTAGATTAGCTAGTACATGCCTGTCCTGTAACTTGGAATAGCTGTTTAGGTGAAGAATGCCAATCAAATGATGTCACAAGATAAAAAACATCTGAAGCCCTTCCAATCAACATTTGAACCTCCAATACAGTAATAGTTGAGGGATATCATAACATAGTTGTCAAGGTGCTATTCTGCAGCCATTATCCTCACATAAGCAGATTTGTCACCAATGGAAGTTCCAGAATGTGCAGAGTGCATGATAAGAAGTTTACATCTAAGAATGCGAGTTTATTTTGACTGTTCTTTATATATATAGATTACATAAGTAATCTTTACACATGAAGTATCTGCTCTTTCACACAGGTAATGATAACACTACGACAAATGCTACTACCAGTTCTTCAGCACCAAGCACCATCACAACAAGTCCTACAACTATATTGCCCGTAATGACTGGTCAAACCAATACTACACATTCCAGCCCAACAGCTTCAGGTACTGCTTTGCTATCGTATTGATACATTTTCATGATACCAATTAACAAACACCTATTCAGGGGACCGCAAATGTTTACATTATTGCCAAAATCCACTTTTTCAGTCAGCATTTCTCATTGGCATCCTGCTCAAGGAAAGGGATTCTGAAAACATTTCTGAGCTTAAAAGAATTAATTTTGTGCCTTTGAATGTGAGACATTTGGAGGTATCCATTATTGTAACTATTACAATTATGAAATATCATATTCAAATTTCATCTCAAGCACCTATCTTTATTCTTTAATTTTTACTTCAAGAGAAGTATTCACTGCCAGACTAATTTGATGCCCCTCATTTTTTCAACTTAATGCTTACTTTGTAGTGATTCATTGGGCAAATTTGAAGTAATGGCGGCGGCTATTAATGTCAATTATTGCTACAAAGCAAGCTGTAATGTTTAATTTTCTGTATAATCTTTGAAAGTCCAGTGACGTCATCATCTTTACACATGTCTTCCTGTGTGGTTAAAGGTGGTAACGCTTTGAAGAGGGCATTGTGTAAATAAGTCAAAAGATAAAAAGCAGGGTTTGTTCATTTGTTGCCCCGATTTATCACAAAATTGCAAAGTCCCACCTCCTGCTGCCTTCTTTTTCTTTGCTTCATGGTTATCGTCTTATAAAAGCATCATGGGAAATCCATTTAGTTTTTATTCCTCCATTAAGATAATCTTCACTTGCAACCAGTCATCAATCTGGAGTTATTTTGAGGAACTTGAGTTTTCAATAAGATCCACAGGTTTTGAACAGCGAGTTTGTGACAGTGGTGCAGTCCTTAAACTTGGAATAGCTGTTTAGGTGAAGAATGCCAATCAAATGATGTCACAAGATAAAAAACATCTGAAAGCCCTTCCAATCAACATTTGAACCTCCAATACAGTAATAGTTGTGGGATATCATGACATAGTTGTCAAGGTGCTATTCTACAGCCATTATCCTCATATAAGCAAATTTGTCACCAATGGCAGTTCCAGGATGTGCAGAGTGTATGATAAGAAGTTTACATCTCAGAATGTGAGTTTATTTTGACTGTTCTTTATATATATATAGATTACATAAGTAATCTTTACACATGAAGTATCTGCTCTTTCACACAGGAAATGATACCACTACGACAAATGCTACTACCATTTCTTCAGCACCAAGCACTATCACAACAAGTCCTACAACTATATCGCCCGTGATGACTGGTCAAACCAATACTACAAATTCCAGCCCAACAGCTTCAGGTACTGCTTTGCCATTGTATTGATGCATTTTCATAATACCAATTAACGAACACTTATTCAGGGGTCCGCAAATGCTTACATTATTACCAAAATCCACTTTTTCAGTCAGCATTTCTTATTGTCATCCTGCTCAAGGAAAGGGATTCTGAAAACATTTCTGAGCTTAAAAGAATTAATGTTGTGCCTTTGAATGTGAGACATTTGGAGGTATCCAATATTGTAACTATTACAATTATGAAATATCATATTAAAATTTCATCTCAAGCACCTATCTTTATTCTTTAGTTTTTACTTCAAGAGAAGTATTCACTGCCAGACTCATTTGATGCCCTTCATTTTTTCAACTTAATGCTTACTTTGTTGTGATTCATTGGGCAAATTTGAAGTAATGGCGGTGGCTATTAATGTCAATTATTGCTACAAAGCAAGCCGTAATGTTTAATTTTCTGTTTAATCTTTGAAAGTCCAGTGACGTCATCATCTTTACACATGTCTTCCTGTTTGGTTTAAGCTGGTAACGCTTTGAAGAGGGCATTGTGTAAATAAGTCAAAAGATAAAAAGCAGGGTTTGTTCATTTGTTGCCCCGATTTATCACAACATTGCGAAGTCCCACCTCCGGCTGCCTTCTTTTTCTTTGCTTTAAGGTTATAGTCTTATAAAAGCATCATGGGTAATCCATTTAGTTTTTATTCCTCCATTAAGATAATCTTCACTTGCAACCAGTCATCAATCTGGAGTTATTTTGAGGAACTTGAGTATTCAATAAGATCCACAGGTTTTGAACAGCGAGTTTGTGACAGTGGTGCTGACAACTTCATGAGAACTCATAATTTCAGGATAGCCTAAGTTGCCATAATATGCGTGACTTAAAAGACCATCTTTTTCTTGATATATTAAATTGCTATTCTCTAGGAAAGCACAGAGTTATAATGACTACATCGGACTCTATGAAATTGTCGCAGTGGTACAAAAATAAAGGATCTAGACTCTTGTGAAACACGATGCAGTAGACTTTTTTGCATCTGGATCTCTTATCTAAAGAACCTGGAGGTAGCCATTTCTGTAGGGTCTCATGGTATCTTTTCTTGTAGTGGGCTTCAATCTATAAATAACACATAGCAAAAAGTTCCAAAAATACAATATTCTTCAAAGAATTTGCTGCACATTAGGACCACTCTGTGTGTCATCAGCAACTTACGGTCACCTCTCTAAGAACTGGAGTCAAAATTAACTTTGTCCACTGGACTGTCACCTTACCCAGATTAAATTTTAGTCCCAGCCAGTAAAAAGCTCTGGAGAAAATTGTATTCAAAGCCCTTTCATATATGAAATACTGAGTATCAACTTTACGTCCTTGATGATAAAAGCCATCTGCAATAAAGATATCCTTGCTTGGAAATTCGCATCAGTGATGTAATTACAATTGCACTTAACAAATAAACACTGTTTGCAAGAAAGATATCCTTTGTTAGATAGCCATATCAGTGTATTAATTTCGCTTGATCTCCAAGACAGTCACTCATGCTAAGGACAAATCATTGAGGTTGTAACAGATGGCTTCACTGAAGAGGCCAAAGAGGATGTTGGTGTGTGTCAGATATGCATACTTCAGCAAAGGGCCATTTCACATAGTGCTTCAGATATATTGATTTTGGTCTAGAATCAAAATTAATACATGTTTCACTAAGGACCTTTTTGAATAAATCAATTACTAACAAAATGATTTTTGTTAAACCATACTACTGGATATCGTTTATGTGCTTTCAATTCATTCTGAGTCAGGATAACCGAGTTCTTAGCATTATAAAAGCATCACCCCTCTTCATCTCATCATCATTGCTCTTTTCTAGTCTGGCCTAGCTCAAGCAAAGTGACATTGGCTTTGCAATTTTTCATGGAAATGCATATAATACATCTGTTTTTTTTCAATGTTTCAATGCATGACCGGAGGTGCAAAATATTGAAGCTTGAATTTTGCGTAATAACTTGTAATTCACACAAGTTTCTTTGCATTTCATGTCATTTCCACAAACAAAATTACACATATTTCACACATGCCTACTCCTTTCATATCAATGATACTTAGAACACTTGCCTGAAGATTGCTTTAGTCAAACAGTTGTATTAGAGCAATGGTTCCACCAAAGGGACCTCTTCCGCAAGAACAGTGAGATCTTGATTTGAAAACATTAACTTTTACTGTCTTCCTTTTGCTGTTGCTTAAGTGGCCTGGAATTAAAGGGACACAGAAAATAGATCCAGGTTCACATATTTCCACATTATTTATATATCATGAGCATGGATTCCTTTTTGTTACTTTTAAAGTTTGTAGATTGCGGAACCCAAGTAGTTTTGAAAGAGCCTGCAGCTGCAAAAGGTTACTGGGTGTACCAAATCTGTACTGCTTTATTATATATTCTGTATACCTCAAGCCACTTGATTATCAGAGTTGCCTGCTCAAGCTCAGTTTTTGTACATCTGCAAATCCCGCGTTTATCCACATGCACAAACAGTGCTTGATTCTAGAGCATGCACAGAAAGCACACAATACTAGACTTACATAAGGCTACTAAATGAGACTAATACTTCCCATGTGGTCTTTCCTCTCACACCATTTTTATGTGAATGCAGAGTGACATATATCAAAAGGATTTTAAGGCTAATAAGAAGTACTGAATTCACTTCGGATGCCTTTTCATATTCCTAAAGCAATTGATAGTGGAAGGGGCTGTGGCCAATCGAGAGGACTACTCATCCCCATTCCTTGCTGCCATGTTTTCAGATTACTTATGTGTGGCTTCTCTGGAACTACAATATATGAGTGTCATTTTATTGACAAATGTGTTACACTTTGATTGAGATGTTAACACCACTATATCAATCTATGACGTCCATGTAAAAGCTTAAATCACACATGACTCCCTTTTGGGCTATATCAAGAAATGGCATTGAATCTATGGCAAGGCTCCTGATATGGTACAGTAAAATTATTTTAAAAAATGTACAAAATGTTTATTTTCACTTCATTATCTTTTCGCTTTTTCACTAGTGAAATGCACCACATCAGAATAATAAACAAATTGCATATTAATTTTTTTTAATTCTTGTTAGGTGGGGAAATGACTGACTCTATACCATTTCTCTATGATCAATGCATGCTTTGTGATATATTTTTAGGTTTACTATTAGCTTTTGAAAGGATTAATGGTATTCAAGGAATGACAAATGGAAATATGAGAACATTTCATACGGAAGAGAACCCCTTGCATCAAAAAATTACAGTCTAAGTTATACATCATGAAGTTATTGATTCTTACATATATATGCCAAGTTGGTCCTTTTCCATGTGAAAACTCTCAATCACTTCTGACCATTAGTCAATGTTTAAATTCACTACTGTAATTAGTAGTTTTACTATTGATATAATATCACAATTATAGACCGACATTTGTCATTAGGAAAACTTGTGCAAGCCAGAAATCAATTAATTGGTGGAGGTATAACAAATATTATGGTCAAATTTGAGATTTCTTCCTAATATCTGCAGCATCTTAAGAACCTTTCACAGCCCCTGCATTGTTGAAAGCTTTATAGGGGCAAGTGCCCAATTTGCTGACTTTGAATATTTAACAGACTTCTCACTCATCTCATTTGGTCTCAGGATCAGAACAGCAGCAGCTGGAGTATAAAACAGCGGTCATAGACAGAGAATAAAAACACCTGCGACATAAAATAAACAACAGCAGCTTAATAAAAATGTAATTTTCTATCCAGAAGGCAAATCGTTCACGTAAGCAGTAAGTGTTGCAGAAGCACTTATGGTACCATTGGAGTGTAGATTAGCTAGTACATGCCTGTCCTGTAACTTGGAATAGCTGTTTAGGTGAAGAATGCCAATCAAATGATGTCACAAGATAAAAAACATCTGAAGCCCTTCCAATCAACATTTGAACCTCCAATACAGTAATAGTTGAGGGATATCATAACATAGTTGTCAAGGTGCTATTCTGCAGCCATTATCCTCACATAAGCAGATTTGTCACCAATGGAAGTTCCAGAATGTGCAGAGTGCATGATAAGAAGTTTACATCTAAGAATGCGAGTTTATTTTGACTGTTCTTTATATATATAGATTACATAAGTAATCTTTACACATGAAGTATCTGCTCTTTCACACAGGTAATGATAACACTACGACAAATGCTACTACCAGTTCTTCAGCACCAAGCACCATCACAACAAGTCCTACAACTATATTGCCCGTAATGACTGGTCAAACCAATACTACACATTCCAGCCCAACAGCTTCAGGTACTGCTTTGCTATCGTATTGATACATTTTCATGATACCAATTAACAAACACCTATTCAGGGGACCGCAAATGTTTACATTATTGCCAAAATCCACTTTTTCAGTCAGCATTTCTCATTGGCATCCTGCTCAAGGAAAGGGATTCTGAAAACATTTCTGAGCTTAAAAGAATTAATTTTGTGCCTTTGAATGTGAGACATTTGGAGGTATCCATTATTGTAACTATTACAATTATGAAATATCATATTCAAATTTCATCTCAAGCACCTATCTTTATTCTTTAATTTTTACTTCAAGAGAAGTATTCACTGCCAGACTAATTTGATGCCCCTCATTTTTTCAACTTAATGCTTACTTTGTAGTGATTCATTGGGCAAATTTGAAGTAATGGCGGCGGCTATTAATGTCAATTATTGCTACAAAGCAAGCTGTAATGTTTAATTTTCTGTATAATCTTTGAAAGTCCAGTGACGTCATCATCTTTACACATGTCTTCCTGTGTGGTTAAAGGTGGTAACGCTTTGAAGAGGGCATTGTGTAAATAAGTCAAAAGATAAAAAGCAGGGTTTGTTCATTTGTTGCCCCGATTTATCACAAAATTGCAAAGTCCCACCTCCTGCTGCCTTCTTTTTCTTTGCTTCATGGTTATCGTCTTATAAAAGCATCATGGGAAATCCATTTAGTTTTTATTCCTCCATTAAGATAATCTTCACTTGCAACCAGTCATCAATCTGGAGTTATTTTGAGGAACTTGAGTTTTCAATAAGATCCACAGGTTTTGAACAGCGAGTTTGTGACAGTGGTGCAGTCCTTAAACTTGGAATAGCTGTTTAGGTGAAGAATGCCAATCAAATGATGTCACAAGATAAAAAACATCTGAAAGCCCTTCCAATCAACATTTGAACCTCCAATACAGTAATAGTTGTGGGATATCATGACATAGTTGTCAAGGTGCTATTCTACAGCCATTATCCTCATATAAGCAAATTTGTCACCAATGGCAGTTCCAGGATGTGCAGAGTGTATGATAAGAAGTTTACATCTCAGAATGTGAGTTTATTTTGACTGTTCTTTATATATATATAGATTACATAAGTAATCTTTACACATGAAGTATCTGCTCTTTCACACAGGAAATGATACCACTACGACAAATGCTACTACCATTTCTTCAGCACCAAGCACTATCACAACAAGTCCTACAACTATATCGCCCGTGATGACTGGTCAAACCAATACTACAAATTCCAGCCCAACAGCTTCAGGTACTGCTTTGCCATTGTATTGATGCATTTTCATAATACCAATTAACGAACACTTATTCAGGGGTCCGCAAATGCTTACATTATTACCAAAATCCACTTTTTCAGTCAGCATTTCTTATTGTCATCCTGCTCAAGGAAAGGGATTCTGAAAACATTTCTGAGCTTAAAAGAATTAATGTTGTGCCTTTGAATGTGAGACATTTGGAGGTATCCAATATTGTAACTATTACAATTATGAAATATCATATTAAAATTTCATCTCAAGCACCTATCTTTATTCTTTAGTTTTTACTTCAAGAGAAGTATTCACTGCCAGACTCATTTGATGCCCTTCATTTTTTCAACTTAATGCTTACTTTGTTGTGATTCATTGGGCAAATTTGAAGTAATGGCGGTGGCTATTAATGTCAATTATTGCTACAAAGCAAGCCGTAATGTTTAATTTTCTGTTTAATCTTTGAAAGTCCAGTGACGTCATCATCTTTACACATGTCTTCCTGTTTGGTTTAAGCTGGTAACGCTTTGAAGAGGGCATTGTGTAAATAAGTCAAAAGATAAAAAGCAGGGTTTGTTCATTTGTTGCCCCGATTTATCACAACATTGCGAAGTCCCACCTCCGGCTGCCTTCTTTTTCTTTGCTTTAAGGTTATAGTCTTATAAAAGCATCATGGGTAATCCATTTAGTTTTTATTCCTCCATTAAGATAATCTTCACTTGCAACCAGTCATCAATCTGGAGTTATTTTGAGGAACTTGAGTATTCAATAAGATCCACAGGTTTTGAACAGCGAGTTTGTGACAGTGGTGCTGACAACTTCATGAGAACTCATAATTTCAGGATAGCCTAAGTTGCCATAATATGCGTGACTTAAAAGACCATCTTTTTCTTGATATATTAAATTGCTATTCTCTAGGAAAGCACAGAGTTATAATGACTACATCGGACTCTATGAAATTGTCGCAGTGGTACAAAAATAAAGGATCTAGACTCTTGTGAAACACGATGCAGTAGACTTTTTTGCATCTGGATCTCTTATCTAAAGAACCTGGAGGTAGCCATTTCTGTAGGGTCTCATGGTATCTTTTCTTGTAGTGGGCTTCAATCTATAAATAACACATAGCAAAAAGTTCCAAAAATACAATATTCTTCAAAGAATTTGCTGCACATTAGGACCACTCTGTGTGTCATCAGCAACTTACGGTCACCTCTCTAAGAACTGGAGTCAAAATTAACTTTGTCCACTGGACTGTCACCTTACCCAGATTAAATTTTAGTCCCAGCCAGTAAAAAGCTCTGGAGAAAATTGTATTCAAAGCCCTTTCATATATGAAATACTGAGTATCAACTTTACGTCCTTGATGATAAAAGCCATCTGCAATAAAGATATCCTTGCTTGGAAATTCGCATCAGTGATGTAATTACAATTGCACTTAACAAATAAACACTGTTTGCAAGAAAGATATCCTTTGTTAGATAGCCATATCAGTGTATTAATTTCGCTTGATCTCCAAGACAGTCACTCATGCTAAGGACAAATCAGTGAGGTTGTAACAGATGGCTTCACTGAAGAGGCCAAAGAGGATGTTGGTGTGTGTCAGATATGCATACTTCAGCAAAGGGCCATTTCACATAGTGCTTCAGATATATTGATTTTGGTCTAGAATCAAAATTAATACATGTTTCACTAAGGACCTTTTTGAATAAATCAATTACTAACAAAATGATTTTTGTTAAACCATACTACTGGATATCGTTTATGTGCTTTCAATTCATTCTGAGTCAGGATAACCGAGTTCTTAGCATTATAAAAGCATCACCCCTCTTCATCTCATCATCATTGCTCTTTTCTAGTCCGGCCTAGCTCAAGCAAAGTGACATTGGCTTTGCAATTTTTCATGGAAATGCATATAATACATCTGATTTTTTTCAATGTTTCAATGCATGACCGGAGGTGCAAAATATTGAAGCTTGAATTTTGCGTAATAACTTGTAATTCACACAAGTTTCTTTGCATTTCATGTCATTTCCACAAACAAAATTACACATATTTCACACATGCCTACTCCTTTCATATCAATGATACTTAGAACACTTGCCTGAAGATTGCTTTAGTCAAACAGTTGTATTAGAGCAATGGTTCCACCTTAGGGACCTCTTCCGCAAGAACAGTGAGATCTTGATTTGAAAACATTAACTTTTACTGTCTTCCTTTTGCTGTTGCTTAAGTGGCCTGGAATTAAAGGGACACGGAAAATAGATCCAGGTTCACATATTTCCACATTATTTATATATCATGAGCATGGATTCCTTTTTGTTACTTTTAAAGTTTGTAGATTGCGGAACCCAAGTAGTTTTGAAAGAGCCTGCAGCTGCAAAAGGTTACTGGGTGTACCAAATCTGTACTGCTTTATTATATATTCTGTATACCTCAAGCCACTTGATTATCAGAGTTGCCTGCTCAAGCTCAGTTTTTGTACATCTGCAAATCCCGCGTTTATCCACATGCACAAACAGTGCTTGATTCTAGAGCATGCACAGAAAGCCCACAATTCTAGACTTACATAAGGCTACGAAATGAGGCTAATACATTCCATGTGGTCTTTCCTCTCACACCATTTTTATGTGAATGCAGAGTGACATATATGAAAAGGATTTTAAGGCTAATAAGAAGTATTGAATTCACTTCGGATGCCTTTTCATATTCCTAAAGCAATTGATAGTGGAAGGGGCTGTGGCCAATCCAGAGGACTACTCATCCCCATTCTTTGCTGCCATGTTTTCAGATTACTTATGTGTAGCTTCTCTGGAACTACAATATATGAGTGTCATTTTATTGAGAAATGTGTTACACTTTGATTGAGATGTTAACACCACTATATCAATCTATGAAGTCCATGTAAAAGCTTAAATCACACATGACCCCCTTTTGGGCTATATCAAGAAATGGCATTGAATCTATGGCAAGGCTCCTGATATGGTACAGTAAAATTATTTTAAAACATTTACGAAATGTTTATTTTCACTTCATTATCTTTTCACTTTTTCACTAGTGAAATGCACCACATCAGAATAATAAACAAATTGCATATTAATTTTTTTAAATTCTTGTTAGGTGGGGAAATGACTGACTCTATACCATTTCTCTATGATCAATGCATGCTTTGTGATATATTTTTAGGTTTACTATTAGCTTTTGAAAGGATTAATGGTATTCAAGGAATGACAAATGGAAATATGAGAACATTTCATACGGAAGAGAACCCCTTGCATCAAAAAATAACAGTCTAAGTTATACATCATGAAGTTATTTATTCTTACATATATATGCCAAGTTGGTCCTTTTCCATGTGAAAACTCTCAATCACTTCTGACCATTAGTCAATGTTTAAATTCACTACTGTAATGAGTAGTTTTACTATTGATATAATATCACAATTATAGACCGACATTTGTCATTAGGAAAACTTGTGCAAGCCAGAAATCAATTAATTGGTGGAGGTATAACAAATATTATGGTCAAATTCGAGATTTCTTCCTAATATCTGCAGCATCTTAAGAACCTTTCACAGCCCCTGCATTGTTGAAAGCTTTATAGGGGCAAGTGCCCAATTTGCTGACTTTCAATATTTAACAGACTTCTCACTCATCTCATTTGGTCTCAGGATCAGAACAGCAGCAGCTGGAGTATCAAACAGCGGTCATAGACAGAGAATAAAAACACCTGCGACATAAAATAAACAACAGCAGCTTAATAAAAATGTAATTTTCTATCCAGAAGGCAAATCGTTCACGTAAGCAGTAAGTGTTGCAGAAGCACTTATGGTACCATTGGAGTGTAGATTAGCTAGTACATGCCTGTCCTGTAACTTGGAATAGCTGTTTAGGTGAAGAATGCCAATCAAATGATGTCACGAGATAAAAAACATCTGAAAGCCCTTCCAATCAACATTTGAACCTCCAATACAGTAATAGTTGAGGGATATCATAACATAGTTGTCAAGGTGCTATTCTGCAGCCATTATCCTCACATAAGCAGATTTGTCACCGATGGCAGTTCCAGAATGTGCAGAGTGTATGATAAGAAGTTTACATCTCAGAATGCGAGTTTATTTTGACTGTTCTTTATATATATATAGATTACATAAGTAATCTTTACACATGAAGTATCTGCTCTTTCACACAGGTAATGATAACACTACGACAAATGCTACTACCAGTTCTTCAGCACCAAGCACCATCACAACAAGTCCTACAACTATATTGCCCGTAATGACTGGTCAAACCAATACTACAAATTCCAGCCCAACAGCTTCAGGTACTGCTTTGCTATCGTATTGATGCATTTTCATAATACCAATTAACAAACACCTATTCAGGGGACCGCAAATGTTTACATTATTGCCAAAATCCACTTTTTCAGTCAGCATTTCTCATTGGCATCCTGCTCAAGGAAAGGGATTCTGAAAACATTTCTGAGCTTAAAAGAATTAATTTTGTGCCTTTGAATGTGAGACATTTTGAGGTATCCATTATTGTAACTATTACAATTATGAAATATCATATTAAAATTTCATCTCAAACACCTATCTTTATTCTTTAATTTTTACTTCAAGAGAAGTATTCACTGCCAGACTCATTTGATGCCCCTCATTTGTTCAACTTAATGCTTACTTTGTAGTGATTCATTGGGCAAATTTGAAGTAATGGCGGCGGCTATTAATGTCAATTATTGCTACAAAGCAAGCTGTAATGTTTAATTTTCTGTATAATCTTTGAAAGTCCAGTGACGTCATCATCTTTACACATGTCTTCCTGTGTGGTTAAAGGTGGTAACGCTTGGAAGAGGGCATTGTGTAAATAGGTCAAAAGATAAAAAGCAGGGTTTGTTCATTTGTTGCCCCGATTTATCACAAAATTGCGAAGTCCCACCTCCTGCTGCCTTCTTTTTCTTTGCTTCATGGTTATGGTCTTATAAAAGCATCATGGGAAATCCATTTAGTTTTTATTCCTCCATTAAGATAATCTTCACTTGCAACCAGTCATCAATCTGGAGTTATTTTGATGAACTTGAGTTTTCAATAAGATCCACAGGTTTTGAACAGCGAGTTTGTGACAGTGGTGCAGTCCTGTAACTTGGAATAGCTGTTTAGGTTAAGAATGCCAATCAAAAGATGCCACAAGATAAAAAACATCTGAAATCCCTTCCAATCAACATTTGAACCTCGAATACAGTAATAGTTGAGGGACATCATGACATAGTTGTCAAGGTGCTATTCGACAGCCATTATCCTCATATAAGCAGATTTGTCACCAATGGCAGTTCCAGGATGTGCAGAGTGTATGATAAGAAGTTTACATCTCAGAATGTGAGTTTATTTTGACTGTTCTTTATATATATATAGATTACATAAGTAATCTTTACACATGAAGTATCTGCTCTTTCACACAGGAAATGATACCACTACGACAAATGCTACTACCATTTCTTCAGCACCAAGCACCATCACAACAAGTCCTACAACTATATCGCCCGTGATGACTGGTCAAACCAATACTACAAATTCCAGCCCAACAGCTTCAGGTACTGCTTTGCCATTGTATTGATGCATTTTCATAATACCAATTAACAAACACCTATTCAGGGGTCCGCAAATGCTTACATTATTACCAAAATCCACTTTTTCAGTCAGCATTTCTTATTGTCATCCTGCTCAAGGAAAGGGATTCTGAAAACATTTCTGAGCTTAAAAGAATTAATGTTGTGCCTTTGAATGTGAGACATTTGGAGGTATCCAATATTGTAACTATTACAATTATGAAATATCATATTAAATTTCATCTCAAGCACCTATCTTTATTCTTTAATTTTTACTTCAAGAGAAGTATTCACTGCCAGACTCATTTGATGCCCCTAATTTGTTCAACTTAATGCTTACTTTGTTGTGATTCATTGGGCAAATTTGAAGTAATGGCGGTGGCTATTAATGTCAATTATTGCTACAAAGCAAGCCGTAATGTTTAATTTTCTGTTTAATCTTTGACAGTCCAGTGACGTCATCATCTTTACACATGTCTTCCTGTTTGGTTAAAGCTGGTAACGCTTTGAAGAGGGCATTGTGTAAATAAGTCAAAAGATAAAAAGCAGGGTTTGTTCATTTGTTGCCCCGATTTATCACAACATTGCGAAGTCCCACCTCCTGCTGCCTTCTTTTTCTTTGCTTTAAGGTTATAGTCTTATAAAACCATCATGGGTAATCCATTTAGTTTTTATTCCTCCATTAAGATAATCTTCACTTGCAACCAGTCATCAATCTGGAGTTATTTTGAGGAACTTGAGTATTCAATAAGATCCACAGGTTTTGAACAGCGAGTTTGTGACAGTGGTGCTGACAACTTCATGAGAACTCATAATTTCAGGATAGCCTAAGTTGCCATAATATGCGTGACTCAAAAGACCATCTTTTTCTTGATATATTAAATTGCTATTCTCTAGGAAAGCACAGAGTTATAATGACTACATCGGACTCTATGAAATTGTCGCAGTGGTAAAAAAAAAAAAGGATCTCTTGTGAAACACGATGCAGTAGACTTTTTTGCATCTGGATCTCTTATCTAAAAAACCTGGAGGTAGCCATTTCTCTAGGGTCTCATGGTATCTTTTCTTGTAGTGGGCCTTCAATCTATAAATAACACATAGCAAAAAGTTCCAAAAATGCAATATTCTTCAAAGAATTTGCTGCACATTAGGACCACTCTGTGTGTCATCAGCAACTTACGGTCACCTCTCTAAGAACTGGAGTCAAAATTAACTTTGTCCACTGGGCTGCCACCTTACCCAGATTTAATTTTAGTCCCAGCCAGTAAAAAGGTCTGGAGAAAATTGTATTCAAAGCCCTTTCATAAATGAAATACTGAGTATCAACTTTACGTCCATGATAATAAAAGCCATCTGCAATAAAGATATCCTTGCTTGGAAATTCGCATCAGTGATGTAATTACAATTGCACTTAACAAATAAACACTGTTTGCAAGAAAGATATCCTTTGTTAGATAGCCATATCAGTGTATTAATTTCGCTTGATCTCCAAGACAGTCACTCATGCTAAGGAGAAATCAATGAGGTTGTAACAGATGGCTTCACTGGAGAGGCCAAAGAGGATGTTGGTGTGTGTCAGATATGCATACCTCAGCAAAGGGCCATTTCACATAGTGCTTCACATATATTGATTTTGGTCTAGAATCAAAATTAATACATGTTTTACTAAGGACCTTTTTGAATAAATCCATTACTAACAAAATGATTTTTGTTAAACCATCCTACTGGATATCGTTTATGTGCTTTCAATTCATTCTGAGTCAGGATAACCGAGTTCTTAGCATTATAAAAGCATCACCCCTCTTCATCTCATCATCATTGCTCTTTTCTAGTCCAGCCTAGCTCAAGCAAAGTGACATTGGCTTTGCAATTTTTCATGGAAATGCATATAATACATCTGATTTTTTTCAATCTTTCAATGCATGACCGGAGGTGCAAAATATTGAAGCTTGAATTTTGCGTAATAACTTGTAATTCACACAAGTTTCTTTGCATTTCATGTCATTTCCACAAACAAAATTACACATATTTCACACATGCCTACTCCTTCCATATCAATGATACTTAGAACACTTGCCTGAAGATTGCTTCAGTCAAACAGTTGTATTAAAGCAATGGTTCAACCTTAGGGACCTCTTCCGCAAGAACAGTGAGATCTTGATTTGAAAACATTAACTTTTACTGTCTTCCTTTTGCTTTTGCTTAAGTGGCCTGGAATTAAATGGACACGGAAAATAGATCCAGGTTCACATATTTCCACATTATTTATATATCATGTATATAGCATGGATTCCTTTTTGTTACTTTTAAAGTTTGTAGATTGCGGAACCCAAGTAGTTTTGAAAGAGCCTGCAGCTGCAAAAGGTTACTGGGTGTACCAAATCTGTACTGCTTTATTATATATTCTGTATACCTCAAGCCACTTGATTATCAGAGTTGCCTGCTCAAGCTCAGTTTTTGTACATCTGCAAATCCCGCGTTTATCCACATGCACAAACAGTGCTTGATTCTAGAGCATGCACAGAAAGCCCACAATTCTAGACTTACAGAAGGCTACTAAATGAGGCTAATACATTCAATGTGGTCTTTCCTCTCACACCATTTTTATGTGAATGCAGAGTGACATATAGGAAAAGGATTTTAAGGCTAATAAGAAGTATTGAATTTACTTAGGATGCCTTTTCATATTCCTAAAGCAATTGATAGTGGAAGGGGCTGTGGCCAATCCAGAGGACTACTCATCCCCATTCCTTGCTGCCATGTTTTCAGATTACTTATGTGTGGCTTCTCTGGAACTACAATATATGAGTGTCATTTTATTGACAAATGTGTTACACTTTGATTGAGATGTTAACACCACTATATCAATCTATGAAGTCCATGTAAAAGCTTAAATCACACATGACCCTCTTTTAGGCTATATCAAGAAATGGCATTGAATCTATGGCAAGACTCCTGATATGGTACAGTAAAATAATTTTAAAAAATGTACGAAATGTTTATTTTCACTTCATTATCTTTTCACTTTTTCACTAGTGAAATGCACCACATCAGATTAATAAACAAATGGCATATTATTTTTTTTTTATTCTTGTTAGCTGGGGAAATGACTGACTCTATACCATTTCTCTATGATCAATGCATGCTTTGTGATGTATTTTTAGGTTTACTATTAGCTTTTGAAAGGATTAATGGTATTCAATGAATGACAAATGGAAATATGAGAACATTTCATACGGAAGAGAACCCCTTGCATCAAAAAATAACAGTCTAAGTTATACATCATGAAGTTATTTATTCTTACATATATATGCCAATTTGGTCCTTTTCCATGTGAAAACTCTCAATCACTTCTGACCCTTAGTCAATGTTTAAATTCACTACTGTAATGAGTAGTTTTACTATTGATATAATATCACAATTATAGACCGACATTTGTCATTAGGAAAACTTGGGCAAGCCAGAAATCAATTAATTGGTGGAGGTATAACAAATATTATGGTCAAATTCAAGATTTCTTCCTAATATCTGCAGCATCTTAAGAACCTTTCACAGCCCCTGCATTGTTGAAAGCTTTATAGGGGCAAGTGCCCAATTTGCTGACTTTCAATATTTAACAGACTTCTCACTCATCTCATTTGGTCTCAGGATCAGAACAGCAGCAGCTGGAGTATCAAACAGCGGTCATAGACAGAGAATAAAAACACCTGCGACATAAAATAAACAACAGCAGCTTAATAAAAATGTCATTTTCTATCCAGAAGGCAAATCGTTCACGTAAGCAGTAAGTGTTGCAGAAGCACTTATGGTACCATTGGAATGTAGATTAGCTAGTACATGCCTGTCCTGTAACTTGGAATAGCTATTTAGGTGAAGAATGCCAATCAAATGATGTCACAAGATAAAAAAAATCTGAAAGCGCTTCCAATCAACATTTGAACCTCGAATACAGTAATAGTTGAGGGATATCATAACATAGTTGTCAAGGTGCTATTCTGCAGCCATTATCCTCACATAAGCAGATTTGTCACCAATGGCAGTTCCAGAATGTGCAGAGTGCATGATAAGAAGTTTACATCTCAGAATGCGAGTTTATTTTGACTGTTCTTAATATATATAGATTACATAAGTAATCTTTACACATGAAGTATCTGCTCTTTCACACAGGTAATGATAACACTACGACAAATGCTACTACCAGTTCTTCAACACCAAGCACCATCACAACAAGTCCTACAACTATATTGCCCGTAATGACTGGTCAAACCAATACTACAAATTCCAGCCCAACAGCTTCAGGTACTGCTTTGCTATCGTATTGATGCATTTTCATAATACCAATTAACAAACACCTATTCAGGGGACCGCAAATGTTTACATTATTGCCAAAATCCACTTTTTCATTCAGCATTTCTCATTGGCATCCTGCTCAAGGAAAGGGATTCTGAAAACATTTCTGAGCCTAAAAGAATTAATTTTGTGCCTTTGAATGTGAGACATTTGGAGGTATCCATTATTGTAACTATTACAATTATGAAATATCATATTAAAATTTCATCTCAAGCACCTATCTTTATTCTTTAATTTTTACTTCAAGAGAAGTATTCACTGCCAGACTCATTTGATGCCCCTCATTTTTTCAACTTAATGCTTACTTTGTAGTGATTCATTGGGCAAATTTGAAGTAATGGCGGCGGCTATTAATGTCAATTATTGCTACAAAGCAAGCTGTAATGTTTAATTTTCTGTATAATCTTTGAAAGTCCAGTGACGTCATCATCTTTACACATGTCTTCCTGTGTGGTTAAAGGTGGTAACGCTTTGAAGAGGGCATTGTGTAAATAAGTCAAAAGATAAAAAGCAGGGTTTGTTCATTTGTTGCCCCGATTTATCACAAAATGGCGAAGTCCCACCTCCTGCTGCCTTCTTTTTCTTTGCTTCATGGTTATGGTCTTATAAAAGCATCATGGGAAATCCATTTAGTTTTTATTCCTCCATTAAGATAATCTTCACTTGCAACCAGTCATCAATCTGGAGTTATTTTGAGGAACTTGAGTTTTCAATAAGATCCACAGGTTTTGAACAGCGAGATTGTGACAGTGGTGCAGTCCTGTAACTTGGAATAGCTGTTTAGGTTAAGAATGCCAATCAAAAGATGCCACAAGATAAAAAACATCTGAAAGCCCTTCCAATCAACATTTGAACCTCCAATACAGTAATAGTTGAGGGATATCATGACATAGTTGTCAAGGTGCTATTCTACAGCCATTATCCTCATATAAGCAGATTTGTCACCAATGGCAGTTCCAGGATGTGCAGAGTGTATGATAAGAAGTTTACATCTCAGAATGTGATTTTATTTTGACTGTTCTTTATATATATATAGATTACATAAGTAATCTTTACACATGAAGTATCTCCTCTTTCACACAGGAAATGATACCACTACGACAAATGCTACTACAATTTCTTCAGCACCAAGCACCATCACAACAAGTCCTACAACTATATCGCCCGTGATGACTGGTCAAACCAATACTACAAATTCCAGCCCAACAGCTTCAGGTACTGCTTTGCCATTGTATTGATGCATTTTCATAATACCAATTAACAAACACCTATTCAGGGGTCCGCAAATGCTTACATTATTACCAAAATCCACTTTTTCAGTCAGCATTTCTTATTGTCATCCTGCTCAAGGAAAGGGATACTGAAAACATTTCTGAGCTTAAAAGAATTAATGTTGTGCCTTTGAATGTGAGACATTTGGGGGTATCCAATATTGTAACTATTACAATTATGAAATATCATATTAAAATTTCATCTCAAGCACCTATTTTTATTCTTTAATTTTTACTTCAAGAGAAGTATTCACTGCCAGACTCATTTGATGCCCCTAATTTGTTCAACTTAATGCTTACTTTGTTGTGATTCATTGGGCAAATTTGAAGTAATGGCGGTGGCTATTAATGTCAATTATTGCTACAAAGCAAGCCGTAATGTTTAATTTTCTGTTTAATCTTTGACAGTCCAGTGACGTCATCATCTTTACACATGTCTTCCTGTTTGGTTAAAGCTGGTAACGCTTTGAAGACGGGCATTGTGTAAATAAGTCAAAAGATAAAAAGCAGGGTTTGTTCATTTGTTGCCCCGATTTATCACAACATTGCGAAGTCCCACCTCCTCCTGCCTTCTTTTTCTTTGCTTTAAGGTTATAGTCTTATAAAAGCATCATGGGTAATCCATTTAGTTTTTATTCCTCCATTAAGATAATCTTCACTTGCAACCAGTCATCAATCTGGAGTTATTTTGAGGAACTTGAGTATTCAATAAGATCCACAGGTTTTGAACAGCGAGTTTGTGACAGTGGTGCTGACAACTTCATGAGAACTCATAATTTCAGGATAGCCTAAGTTGCCATAATATGCGTGACTCAAAAGACCATCTTTTTCTTGATATATTAAATTGCTATTCTCTAGGAAAGCACAGAGTTATAATGACTACATCGGACTCTATGAAATTGTCGCAGTGGTAAAAAAAAAAGGATCTAGACTCTTGTGAAACACGATGCAGTAGACTTTTTTGCATCTGGATCTCTTATCTAAAAAACCTGGAGGTAGCCATTTCTCTAGGGTCTCATGGTATCTTTTCTTGTAGTGGGCCTTCAATCTATAAATAAAACATAGCAAAAAGTTCCAAAAATGCAATATTCTTCAAAGAATTTGCTGCACATTAGGACCACTCTGTGTGTCATCAGCAACTTACGGTCACCTCTCTAAGAACTGGAGTCAAAATTAACTTTGTCCACTGGGCTGTCACCTTACCCAGATTTAATTTTAGTCCCAGCCAGTAAAAAGCTCTGGAGAAAATTGTATTTAAAGCCCTTTCATAAATGAAATACTGAGTATCAACTTTACGTCCTTGATAATAAAAGCCATCTGCAATAAAGATATCCTTGCTTGGAAATTCGCATCAGTGATGTAATTACAATTGCACTTAACAAATAAACACTGTTTGCAAGAAAGATATCCTTTGTTAGATAGCCATATCAGTGTATTAATTTCGCTTGATCTCCAAGACAGTCACTCATGCTAAGGAGAAATCATTGAGGTTGTAACAGATGTCTTCACTGAAGAGGCCAAAGAGGATGTTGGTGTGTGTCAGATATGCATACCTCAGCGAAGGGCCATTTCACATAGTGCTTCACATATATTGATTTTGGTCTAGAATCAAAATTAATACATGTTTTACTAAGGACCTTTTTGAATAAATCAATTACTAACAAAATGATTTTTGTTAAACCATCCTACTGGATATCGTTTATGTGCTTTCAATTCATTATGAGTCAGGATAACCGAGTTCTTAGCATTATAAAAGCATCACCCCTCTTCATCTCATCATCATTGCTCTTTTCTAGTCCAGCCTAGCTCAAGCAAAGTGACATTGGCTTTGCAATTTTTCATGGAAATGCATATAATACATCTGATTTTTTTCAATCTTTCAATGCATGACCGGAGGTGCAAAATATTAAAGCTTGAATTTTGCGTAATAACTTGTAATTCACACAAGTTTCTTTGCATTTCATGTCATTTCCACAAACAAAATTACACATATTTCACACATGCCTACTCCTTCCATATCAATGATACTTAGAACACTTGCCTGAAGATTGCTTCAGTCAAACAGTTGTATTAAAGCAATGGTTCAACCTTAGGGACCTCTTCCGGAAGAACAGTGAGATCTTGATTTGAAAACATTAACTTTTACTGTCTTCCTTTTGCTGTTGCTTAAGTGGCCTGGAATTAAAGGGACACGGAAAATAGATCCAGGTTCACATATTTCCACATTATTTATATATCATGTATATAGCATGGATTCCTTTTTGTTACTTTTAAAGTTTGTAGATTGCGGAACCCAAGTAGTTTTGAAAGAGCCTGCAGCTGCAAAAGGTTACTGGGTGTACCAAATCTGTACTGCTTTATTATATATTCTGTATACCTCAAGCCACTTGATTATCAGAGTTGCCTGCTCAAGCTCAGTTTTTGTACATCTGCAAATCCCGCGTTTATCCGAATGCACAAACAGTGCTTGATTCTAGAGCATGCACAGAAAGCCCACAATTCTAGACTTACATAAGGCTACTAAATGAGGCTAATACATTCCATGTGGTCTTTCCTCTCACACCATTTTTATGTGAATGCAGAGTGACATATAGGAAAAGGATTTTGAGGCTAATAAGAAGTATTGAATTTACTTAGGATGCCTTTTCATATTCCTAAAGCAATTGATAGTGGAAGGGGCTGTGGCCAATCCAGAGGACTACTCATCCCCATTCCTTGCTGCCATGTTTTCAGATTACTTATGTGTGGCTTCTCTGGAACTACAATATATGAGTGTCATTTTATTGACAAATGTGTTACACTTTGATTGAGATGTTAACACCACTATATCAATCTATGAAGTCCATGTAAAAGCTTAAATCATACATGACCCTCTTTTGGGCTATATCAAGAAATGGCATTGAATCTATGGCAAGGCTCCTGATATGGTACAGTAAAATAATTTTAAAAAATGTACGAAATGTTTATTTTCACTTCATTATCTTTTCACTTTTTCACTAGTGAAATGCACCACATCAGATTAATAAACAAATTGCATATTATTTTTTTTAATTCTTGTTAGCTGGGGAAATGACTGACTCTATACCATTTCTCTATGATCAATGCATGCTTTGTGATGTATTTTTAGGTTTACTATTAGCTTTTGAAAGGATTCATGGTATTCAATGAATGACAAATGGAAATATGAGAACATTTCATACGGAAGAGAACCCCTTGCATCAAAAAATAACAGTCTAAGTTATACATCATGAAGTTATTTATTCTTACATATATATGCCAAGTTGGTCCTTTTCCATGTGAAAACTCTCAATCACTTCTGACCCTTAGTCAATGTTTAAATTCACTACTGTAATGAGTAGTTTTACTATTGATATAATATCACAATTATAGACCGTTATTTGTCATTAGGAAAACTTGTGCAAGCCAGAAATCAATTAATTGGTGGAGGTATAACAAATATTATGGTCAAATTCGAAATTTCTTCCTAATATCTGCAGCATCTTAAGAACCTTTCACAGCCCCTGCATTGTTGAAAGCTTTATAGGGGCAAGTGCCCAATTTGCTGACTTTCAATATTTAACAGACTTCTCACTCATCTCATTTGGTCTCAGGATCAGAACAGCAGCAGCTGGAGTATCAAACAGCGGTCATAGACAGAGAATAAAAACACCTGCGACATAAAATAAACAACAGCAGCTTAATAAAAATGTCATTTTCTATCCAGAAGGCAAATCGTTCACGTAAGCAGTAAGTGTTGCAGAAGCACTTATGGTACCATTGGAATGTAGATTAGCTAGTACATGCCTGTCCTGTAACTTGGAATAGCTATTTAGGTGAAGAATGCCAATCAAATGATGTCACAAGATAAAAAAAATCTGAAAGCGCTTCCAATCAACATTTGAACCTCGAATACAGTAATAGTTGAGGGATATCATAACATAGTTGTCAAGGTGCTATTCTGCAGCCATTATCCTCACATAAGCAGATTTTTCACCAATGGCAGTTCCAGAATGTGCAGAGTGCATGATAAGAAGTTTACATCTCAGAATGCGAGTTTATTTTGACTGTTCTTTATATATATATAGATTACATAAGTAATCTTTACACATGAAGTATCTCCTCTTTCACACAGGAAATGATACCACTACGACAAATGCTACTACAATTTCTTCAGCACCAAGCACCATCACAACAAGTCCTACAACTATATCGCCCATGATGACTGGTCAAACCAATACTACAAATTCCAGCCCAACAGCTTCAGGTACTGCTTTGCCATTGTATTGATGCATTTTCATAATACCAATTAACAAACACCTATTCAGGGGTCCGCAAATGCTTACATTATTACCAAAATCCACTTTTTCAGTCAGCATTTCTTATTGTCATCCTGCTCAAGGAAAGGGATACTGAAAACATTTCTGAGCTTAAAAGAATTAATGTTGTGCCTTTGAATGTGAGACATTTGGGGGTATCCAATATTGTAACTATTACAATTATGAAATATCATATTAAAATTTCATCTCAAGCACCTATCTTTATTCTTTAACCCCTTAAGTGCTGCCGTCGGCCAACGGTCGTCACGGGCACTACCTCCCCAGTGCTGCGCACGACCGTTGGACGTCCAGTTCAGCACCGGATAATGGACAGCGCAGCACTGGGGAGGTTTGTTTACTAGCTTTAAAGGGGTTAATTTTTACTTCAAGAGAAGTATTCACTGCCAGACTCATTTGATGCCCCTAATTTGTTCAACTTAATGCTTACTTTGTTGTGATTCATTGGGCAAATTTGAAGTAATGGTGGTGGCTATTAATGTCAATTATTGCTACAAAGCAAGCCGTAATGTTTAATTTTCTGTTTAATCTTTGACAGTCCAGTGACGTCATCATCTTTACACATGTCTTCCTGTTTGGTTAAAGCTGGTAACGCTTTGAAGACGGGCATTGTGTAAATAAGTCAAAAGATAAAAAGCAGGGTTTGTTCATTTGTTGCCCCGATTTATCACAACATTGCGAAGTCCCACCTCCTCCTGCCTTCTTTTTCTTTGCTTTAAGGTTATAGTCTTATAAAAGCATCATGGGTAATCCATTTAGTTTTTATTCCTCCATTAAGATAATCTTCACTTGCAACCAGTCATCAATCTGGAGTTATTTTGAGGAACTTGAGTATTCAATAAGATCCACAGGTTTTGAACAGCGAGTTTGTGACAGTGGTGCTGACAACTTCATGAGAACTCATAATTTCAGGATAGCCTAAGTTGCCATAATATGCGTGACTCAAAAGACCATCTTTTTCTTGATATATTAAATTGCTATTCTCTAGGAAAGCACAGAGTTATAATGACTACATCGGACTCTATGAAATTGTCGCAGTGGTAAAAAAAAAAGGATCTAGACTCTTGTGAAACACGATGCAGCAGACTTTTTTGCATCTGGATCTCTTATCTAAAAAACCTGGAGGTAGCCATTTCTCTAGGGTCTCATGGTATCTTTTCTTGTAGTGGGCCTTCAATCTATAAATAAAACATAGCAAAAAGTTCCAAAAATGCAATATTCTTCAAAGAATTTGCTGCACATTAGGACCACTCTGTGTGTCATCAGCAACTTACGGTCACCTCTCTAAGAACTGGAGTCAAAATTAACTTTGTCCACTGGGCTGTCACCTTACCCAGATTTAATTTTAGTCCCAGCCAGTAAAAAGCTCTGGAGAAAATTGTATTTAAAGCCCTTTCATAAATGAAATACTGAGTATCAACTTTACGTCCTTGATAATAAAAGCCATCTGCAATAAAGATATCCTTGCTTGGAAATTCGCATCAGTGATGTAATTACAATTGCACTTAACAAATAAACACTGTTTGCAAGAAAGATATCCTTTGTTAGATAGCCATATCAGTGTATTAATTTCGCTTGATCTCCAAGACAGTCACTCATGCTAAGGAGAAATCATTGAGGTTGTAACAGATGTCTTCACTGAAGAGGCCAAAGAGGATGTTGGTGTGTGTCAGATATGCATACCTCAGCGAAGGGCCATTTCACATAGTGCTTCACATATATTGATTTTGGTCTAGAATAAAAATTAATACATGTTTTACTAAGGACCTTTTTGAATAAATCAATTACTAACAAAATGATTTTTGTTAAACCATCCTACTGGATATCGTTTATGTGCTTTCAATTCATTATGAGTCAGGATAACCGAGTTCTTAGCATTATAAAAGCATCACCCCTCTTCATCTCATCATCATTGCTCTTTTCTAGTCCAGCCTAGCTCAAGCAAAGTGACATTGGCTTTGCAATTTTTCATGGAAATGCATATAATACATCTGATTTTTTTCAATCTTTCAATGCATGACCGGAGGTGCAAAATATTGAAGCTTGAATTTTGCATAATAACTTGTAATTCACACAAGTTTCTTTGCATTTCATGTCATTTCCACAAACAAAATTACACATATTTCACACATGCCTACTCCTTCCATATCAATGATACTTAGAACACTTGCCTGAAGATTGCTTCAGTCAAACAGTTGTATTAAAGCAATGGTTCAACCTTAGGGACCTCTTCCGGAAGAACAGTGAGATCTTGATTTGAAAACATTAACTTTTACTGTCTTCCTTTTGCTGTTGCTTAAGTGGCCTGGAATTAAAGGGACACGGAAAATAGATCCAGGTTCACATATTTCCACATTATTTATATATCATGTATATAGCATGGATTCCTTTTTGTTACTTTTAAAGTTTGTAGATTGCGGAACCCAAGTAGTTTTGAAAGAGCCTGCAGCTGCAAAAGGTTACTGGGTGTACCAAATCTGTACTGCTTTATTATATATTCTGTATACCTCAAGCCACTTGATTATCAGAGTTGCCTGCTCAAGCTCAGTTTTTGTACATCTGCAAATCCCGCGTTTATCCGAATGCACAAACAGTGCTTGATTCTAGAGCATGCACAGAAAGCCCACAATTCTAGACTTACATAAGGCTACTAAATGAGGCTAATACATTCCATGTGGTCTTTCCTCTCACACCATTTTTATGTGAATGCAGAGTGACATATAGGAAAAGGATTTTGAGGCTAATAAGAAGTATTGAATTTACTTAGGATGCCTTTTCATATTCCTAAAGCAATTGATAGTGGAAGGGGCTGTGGCCAATCCAGAGGACTACTCATCCCCATTCCTTGCTGCCATGTTTTCAGATTACTTATGTGTGGCTTCTCTGGAACTACAATATATGAGTGTCATTTTATTGACAAATGTGTTACACTTTGATTGAGATGTTAACACCACTATATCAATCTATGAAGTCCATGTAAAAGCTTAAATCACACATGACCCTCTTTTGGGCTATATCAAGAAATGGCATTGAATCTATGGCAAGGCTCCTGATATGGTACAGTAAAATAATTTTAAAAAATGTACGAAATGTTTATTTTCACTTCATTATCTTTTCACTTTTTCACTAGTGAAATGCACCACATCAGATTAATAAACAAATTGCATATTATTTTTTTTAATTCTTGTTAGCTGGGGAAATGACTGACTCTATACCATTTCTCTATGATCAATGCATGCTTTGTGATGTATTTTTAGGTTTACTATTAGCTTTTGAAAGGATTCATGGTATTCAATGAATGACAAATGGAAATATGAGAACATTTCATACGGAAGAGAACCCCTTGCATCAAAAAATAACAGTCTAAGTTATACATCATGAAGTTATTTATTCTTACATATATATGCCAAGTTGGTCCTTTTCCATGTGAAAACTCTCAATCACTTCTGACCCTTAGTCAATGTTTAAATTCACTACTGTAATGAGTAGTTTTACTATTGATATAATATCACAATTATAGACCGACATTTGTCATTAGGAAAACTTGTGCAAGCCAGAAATCAATTAATTGGTGGAGGTATAACAAATATTATGGTCAAATTCGAGATTTCTTCCTAATATCTGCAGCATCTTAAGAACCTTTCACAGCCCCTGCATTGTTGAAAGCTTTATAGGGGCAAGTGCCCAATTTGCTGACTTTCAATATTTAACAGACTTCTCACTCATCTCATTTGGTCTCAGGATCAGAACAGCAGCAGCTGGAGTATCAAACAGCGGTCATAGACAGAGAATAAAAACACCTGCGACATAAAATAAACAACAGCAGCTTAATAAAAATGTAATTTTCTATCCAGAAGGCAAATCGTTCACGTAAGCAGTAAGTGTTGCAGAAGCACTTATGGTACCATTGGAATGTAGATTAGCTAGTACATGCCTGTCCTGTAACTTGGAATATCTATTTAGGTGAAGAATGCCAATCAAATGATGTCACAAGATAAAAAAAATCTGAAAGCGCTTCCAATCAACATTTGAACCTCCAATACAGTAATAGTTGGGGGATATCATAACATAGTTGTCAAGGTGCTATTCTGCAGCCATTATCCTCACATAAGCAGATTTGTCACCAATGGCAGTTCCAGAATGTGCAGAGTGCATGATAAGAAGTTTACATCTCAGAATGCGAGTTTATTTTGACTGTTCTTAATATATATAGATTACATAAGTAATCTTTACACATGAAGTATCTGCTCTTTCACACAGGTAATGATAACACTACGACAAATGCTACTACCAGTTCTTCAGCACCAAGCACCATCACAACAAGTCCTACAACTATATTGCCCGTAATGACTGGTCAAACCAATACTACAAATTCCGGCCCAACAGCTTCAGGTACTGCTTTGCTATCGTATTGATACATTTTCATAATACCAATTAACAAACACCTATTCAGGGGACCGCAAATGTTTACATTATTGCCAAAATCCACTTTTTCAGTCAGCATTTCTCATTGGCATCCTGCTCAAGGAAAGGGATTCTGAAAACATTTCTGAGCCTAAAAGAATTAATTTTGTGCCTTTGAATGTGAGACATTTGGAGGTATCCATTATTGTAACTATTACAATTATGAAATATCATATTAAAATTTCATCTCAAGCACCTATCTTTATTCTTTAATTTTTACTTCAAGAGAAGTATTCACTGCCAGACTCATTTGATGCCCCTAATTTTTTCAACTGAATGCTTACTTTGTTGTGATTCATTGGGCAAATTTGAAGTAATGGAGGTGGCTATTAATGTCAATTATTGCTACAAAGCAAGCCGTAATGTTTAATTTTCTGTTTAATCTTTGAAAGTCCAGTGACGTCATCATCTTTACACATGTCTTCCTGTTTGGTTAAAGCTGGTAACGCTTTGAAGAGGGCATTGTGTAAATAAGTCAAAAGATAAAAAGCAGGGTTTGTTCATTTGTTGCCCCGATTTATCACAACATTGCGAAGTCCCACCTCCTGCTGCCTTCTTTTTCTTTGCTTTAAGGGTATAGTCTTATAAAAGCATCATGGGAAATCCATTTAGTTTTTATTCCTCCATGAAGATATTCTTCACTTGCAACCAGTCATCAATCTGGGGTTATTTTGAGGAACTTGAGTATTCAATAAGATCCACAGGTTTTGAACAGCGTGTTTGTGACAGTGGTGCTGACAACTACATGAGAACTCATAATTTCAGGATAGCCTAAGTTGCCATAATATGCGTGACTCAAAAGACCATCTTTTTTTTTATATAATAAATTGCTATTCTCTAGGAAAGCACAGAGTTATAATGACTACATTGGACTCTATGAAATTGTCGCAGTGGTAAAAAAATAAAGGATCTAGACTATTGTGAAACACGATGCAGTAGACTTTTTTGCATCTGGATCTCTTATCTAAAGAACCTGGAGGTAGCCATTTCTGTAGGGTCTCATGGTATCTTTTCTTGTAGTGGGCTTCAATCTATAAATAACACATAGCAAAAAGTTACAAAAAAGCAATATTCTTCAAAGAATTTGCTGCACATTAGGACCACTCTGTGTGTCATTAGCAACTTACGGTCACCTCTCTAAGAACTGGAGTCAAAATTAACTTTGTCCACTGGGCTGTCACCTTACCCAGATTTAATTTTAGTCCCAGCCAGTAAAAAGCTCTGGAGAAAATTGTATTCAAAGCCCTTTCATATATGAAATACTGAGTATCAACTTTACGTCCTTGATAATAAAAGCCATCTGCAATAAAGATATCCTTGCTTGGAAATTCGCATCAGTGATGTAATTACAATTGCACTTAACAAATAAACACTGTTTGCAAGAAAGATATCCTTTGTTAGATAGCCATATCAGTGTATTAATTTCGCTTGATCTCCAAGACAGTCACTCATGCTAAGGACAAATCATTGAGGTTGTAACAGATGGCTTCACTGAAGAGGCCAAAGAGGATGTTGGTGTGTGTCAGATATGCATACCTCAGCAAAGGGCCATTTCACATAGTGCTTCAGATATATTGATTTTGGTCTAGAATCAAAATTAATACATGTTTCACTAAGGACCTTTTTGGATAAATCAATTACTAACAAAATGATTTTTGTTAAACCATACTACTGGATATCGTTTATGTGCTTTCAATTCATTCTGAGTCAGGATAACCGAGTTCTTAGCATTATAAAAGCATCACCCCTCTTCATCTCATCATCATTGCATTTTTCTAGTCCGGCCTAGCTCAAGCAAAGTGACATTGGCTTTGCAATTTTTCATGGAAATGCATATAATACATCTGATTTTTTTCAATGTTTCAATGCATGACCGGAGGTGCAAAATATTGAAGCTTGAATTTTGCGTAATAACTTGTAATTCACACAAGTTTCTTTGCATTTCATGTCATTTCCACAAACAAAATTACACATATTTCACACATGCCTACTCCTTCCATATCAATGATACTTAGAACACTTGCCTGAAGATTGCTTTAGTCAAACAGTTGTATTAGAGCAATGGTTCCACCTTAGGGACCTCTTCCGCAAGAACAGTGAGATCTTGATTTGAAAACATTAACTTTTACTATCTTCCTTTTGCTGTTGATTAAGTGGCCTGGAATTAAAGGGACACGGAAAATAGATCCAGGTTCACATATTTCCACATTATTTATATATCATGAGCATGGATTCCTTTTTGTTACTTTTAAAGTTTGTAGATTGAAGAACCCAAGTAGTTTTGAAAGAGCCTGCAGCTGCAAAAGGTTACTGGGTGTACCAAATCTGTACTGCTTTATTATATATTCTGTATACCTCAAGCCACTTGATTATTAGAGTTGCCTGCTCAAGCTCAGTTTTTGTACATCTGCAAATCCCGCGTTTATCCATTCCACATGCACAAACAGTGCTTGATTCTAGAGCATGCACA
Organism: Lissotriton helveticus; assembly: GCF_964261635.1. Classification (NCBI taxonomy): domain Eukaryota; kingdom Metazoa; phylum Chordata; class Amphibia; order Caudata; family Salamandridae; genus Lissotriton; species Lissotriton helveticus. Next base: position 812,900,193 of record NC_136070.1, read on the forward strand.
GAAAACCCACAATTCTAGACTTACATAGGGCTACTAAATGAGGCTAATACATTCCATGTGGTCTTTCCTCTCACACCAATTTTTATGTGAATGCAGAGTGACATATATGAAAAGGATTTTAAGGCTAATAAGAAGTATTGAATTCACTTCGGATGCCTTTTCATATTCCTAAAGCAATTGATAGTGGAAGGGGCTGTGGCCAATCCAGAGGACTACTCATCCCCATTCCTTGCTGCCATGTTTTCAGATTACTTATGTGTGGCTTCTCTGGAACTACAATATATGAGTGTCATTTTATTGAGAAATGTGTTACACTTTGATTGAGATGTTAACACCACTATATCAATCTATGAAGTCCATGTAAAAGCTTAAATCACACATGACCCCCTTTTGGGCTATATCAAGAAATGGCATTGAATCTATGGCAAGGCTCCTGATATGGTACAGTAAAATAATTTAAAAAAATGTACGAAATGTTTATTTTCACTTCATTATCTTTTCACTTTTTCACTAGTGAAATGCACCACATCAGATTAATAAACAAATTGCATATTATTTTTTTTTAATTCTTGTTAGCTGGGGAAATGACTGACTCTATACCATTTCTCTATGATCAATGCATGCTTTGTGATATATTTTTAGGTTTACTATTAGCTTTTGAAAGGATTAATGGTATTCAATGAATGACAAATGGAAATATGAGAACATTTCATATGGAAGAGAACCCCTTGCATCAAAAAATAACAGTCTAAGTTATACATCATGAAGGTATTTATTCTTACATATATATGCCAAGTTGGTCCTTTTCCATGTGAAAACTCTCAATCACTTCTGACCATTAGTCAATGTTTAAATTCACTACTGTAATGAGTAGTTTTACCATTGATATAATATCACAATTATAGACCGACATTTGTCATTAGGAAAACTTGTGCAAGCCAGAAATCAATTAATTGGTGGAGGTATAACAAATATTATGGTCAAATTCGAGATTTCTTCCTAATATCTGCAGCATCTTAAGAACCTTTCACAGCCTATGCCTTGTTGAAAGCTTTATAGGGGCAAGTGCCCAATTTGCTGACTTTCAATATTTAACAGACTTCTCACTCATCTCATTTGGTCTCAGGGTCAGAACAGCAGCAGCTGGAGTATCAAACAGCGGTCATAGACAGAGAATAAAAACACCTGCGACATAAAATAAACAACAGCAGCATAATAAAAATGTAATTTTCTATCCAGAAGGCAAATCGTTCACGTAAGCAGTAAGTGTTGCAGAGCACTTATGGTACCATTGGAGTGTAGATTAGCTAGTTCACGCCTGTCCTGTAACTTGGAATAGCTGTTTATGTGAAGAATGCCAATCAAATGATGTCACAAGATAAAAAACATCTGAAAGCCCTTCCAATCAACATTTGAACCTCCAATACAGTAATAGTGGAGGGATATCATAACATAGTTGTCAAGGTGCTATTCTACAGCCATTATCCTCATATAAGCAGATTTGTCACCAATGGCAGTTCCAGGATGTGCAGAGTGTATGATAAGAAGTTTACATCTCAGAATGTGAGTTTATTTTGACTGTTCTTTATATATATATAGATTACATAAGTAATCTTTACACATGAAGTATCTGCTCTTTCACACAGGAAATGATACCACTACGACAAATGCTACTACAATTTCTTCAGCACCAAGCACCATCACAACAAGTCCTACAACTATATCGCCCGTGATGACTGGTCAAACCAATACTACAAATTCCAGCCCAACAGCTTCAGGTACTGCTTTGCCATTGTATTGATGCATTTTCATAATACCAATTAACAAACACCTATTCAGGGGTCCGCAAATGCTTACATTATTACCAAAATCCACTTTTTCAGTCAGCATTTCTTATTGTCATCCTGCTCAAGGAAAAGGATACTGAAAACATTTCTGAGCTTAAAAGAATTAATGTTGTGCCTTTGAATGTGAGACATTTGGGGGTATCCAATATTGTAACTATTACAATTATGAAATATCATATTAAAATTTCATCTCAAGCACCTATCTTTATTCTTTAATTTTTACTTCAAGAGAAGTATTCACTGCCAGACTCATTTGATGCCCCTAATTTGTTCAACTTAATGCTTACTTTGTTGTGATTCATTGGGCAAATTTGAAGTAATGGCGGTGGCTATTAATGTCAATTATTGCTACAAAGCAAGCCGTAATGTTTAATTTTCTGTTTAATCTTTGACAGTCCAGTGACGTCATCATCTTTACACATGTCTTCCTGTTTGGTTAAAGCTGGTAACGCTTTGAAGAGGGCATTGTGTAAATAAGTCAAAAGATAAAAAGCAGGGTTTGTTCATTTGTTGCCCCGATTTATCACAACATTGCGAAGTCCCACCTCCTGCTGCCTTCTTTTTCTTTGCTTTAAGGTTATAGTCTTATAAAAGCATCATGGGTAATCCATTTAGTTTTTATTCCTCCATTAAGATAATCTTCACTTGCAACCAGTCATCAATCTGGAGTTATTTTGAGGAACTTGAGTATTCAATAAGATCCACAGGCTTTGAACAGCGAGTTTGTGACAGTGGTGCTGACAACTTCATGAGAACTCATAATTTCAGGATAGCCTAAGTTGCCATAATATGCGTGACTCAAAAGATCATCTTTTTCTTGATATATTAAATTGCTATTCTCTAGGAAAGCACAGAGTTATAATGACTACATCGGACTCTATGAAATTGTCGCAGTGGTAAAAAAAAAAAGGATCTAGACTCTTGTGAAACACGATGCAGTAGACTTTTCTGCATCTGGATCTCTTATCTAAAAAACCTGGAGGTAGCCATTTCTCTAGGGTCTCATGGTATCTTTTCTTGTAGTGGGCCTTCAATCTATAAATAAAACATAGCAAAAAGTTCCAAAAATGCAATATTCTTCAAAGGATTTGCTGCACATTAGGACCACTCTGTGTGTCATCAGCAACTTACGGTCACCTCTCTAAGAACTGGAGTCAAAATTAACTTTGTCCACTGGGCTGTCACCTTACCCAGATTTAATTTTAGTCCCAGCCAGTAAAAAGCTCTGGAGAAAATTGTATTTAAAGCCCTTTCATAAATGAAATACTGAGAATTAACTTTACGTCCTTGATAATAAAAGCCATCTGCAATAAAGATATCCTTGCTTGGAAATTCGCATCAGTGATGTAATTACAATTGCACTTAACAAATAAACACTGTTTGCAAGAAAGATATCCTTTGTTAGATAGCCATATCAGTGTATTAATTTCGCTTGATCTCCAAGACAGTCACTCATGCTAAGGAGAAATCATTGAGGTTGTAACAGATGGCTTCACTGAAGAGGCCAAAGAGGATGTTGGTGTGTGTCAGATATGCATACCTCAGCGAAGGGCCATTTCACATAGTGCTTCACATATATTGATTTTGGTCTAGAATCAAAATTAATACATGTTTTACTAAGGACCTTTTTGAATAAATCAATTACTAACAAAATGATTTTTGTTAAACCATCCTACTGGATATCGTTTATGTGCTTTCAATTCATTCTGAGTCAGGATAACCGAGTTCTTAGCATTATAAAAGCATCACCCCTCTTCATCTCATCATCATTGCTCTTTTCTAGTCCAGCCTAGCTCAAGCAAAGTGACATTGGCTTTGCAATTTTTCATGGAAATGCATATAATACATCTGATTTTTTTCAATCTTTCAATGCATGACCGGAGGTGCAAAATATTGAAGCTTGAATTTTGCGTAATAACTTGTAATTCACACAAGTTTCTTTGCATTTCATGTCATGTCCACAAACAAAATTACACATATTTCACACATGCCTACTCCTTCCATATCAATGATACTTAGAACACTTGCCTGAAGATTGCTTCAGTCAAACAGTTGTATTAAAGCAATGGTTCAACCTTAGGGACCTCTTCCGCAAGAACAGTGAGATCTTGATTTGAAAACATTAACTTTTACTGTCTTCCTTTTGCTGTTGCTTAAGTGGCCTGGAATTAAAGGGACACAGAAAATAGATCCAGGTTCACATATTTCCACATTATTTATATATCATGTATATAGCATGGATTCCTTTTTGTTACTTTTAAAGTTTGTAGATTGCGGAACCCAAGTAGTTTTGAAAGAGCCTGCAGCTGCAAAAGGTTACTGGGTGTACCAAATCTGTACTGCTTTATTATATATTCTGTTTACCTCAAGCCACTTGATTATCAGAGTTGCCTGCTCAAGCTCAGTTTTTGTACATCTGCAAATCCCGCGTTTATCCGAATGCACAAACAGTGCTTGATTCTAGAGCATGCACAGAAAGCCCACAATTCTAGACTTACATAAGGCTACTAAATGAGGCTAATACATTCCATGTGGTCTTTCCTCTCACACCATTTTTATGTGAATGCAGAGTGACATATAGGAAAAGGATTTTGAGGCTAATAAGAAGTATTGAATTTACTTAGGATGCCTTTTCATATTCCTAAAGCAATTGATAGTGGAAGGGGCTGTGGCCAATCCAGAGGACTACTCATCCCCATTCCTTGCTGCCATGTTTTCAGATTACTTATGTGTGGCTTCTCTGGAACTACAATATATGAGTGTCATTTTATTGACAAATGTGTTACACTTTGATTGAGATGTTAACACCACTATATCAATCTATGAAGTCCATGTAAAAGCTTAAATCACACATTACCCTCTTTTGGGCTATATCAAGAAATGGCATTGAATCTATGGCAAGGCTCCTTATATGGTACAGTAAAATAATTTAAAAAAATGTATGAAATGTTTATTTTCACTTCATTATCTTTTCACTTTTTCACTAGTGAAATGCACCACATCAGATTAATAAACAAATTGCATATTATTTTTTTTAATTCTTGTTAGCTGGGGAAATGACTGACTCTATACCATTTCTCTATGATCAATGCATGCTTTGTGATGTATTTTTAGGTTTACTATTAGCTTTTGAAAGGATTCATGGTATTCAATGAATGACAAATGGAAATATGAGAACATTTCATACGGAAGAGAACCCCTTGCATCAAAAAATAACAGTCTAAGTTATACATCATGAAGTTATTTATTCTTACATATATATGCCAAGTTGGTCCTTTTCCATGTGAAAACTCTCAATCACTTCTGACCCTTAGTCAATGTTTAAATTCACTACTGTAATGAGTAGTTTTACTATTGATATAATATCACAATTATAGACCGACATTTGTCATTAGGAAAACTTGTGCAAGCCAGAAATCAATTAATTGGTGGAGGTATAACAAATATTATGGTCAAATTCGAGATTTCTTCCTAATATCTGCAGCATCTTAAGAACCTTTCACAGCCCCTGCATTGTTGAAAGCTTTATAGGGGCAAGTGCCCAATTTGCTGACTTTCAATATTTAACAGACTTCTCACTCATCTCATTTGGTCTCAGGATCAGAACAGCAGCAGCTGGAGTATCAAACAGCGGTCATAGACAGAGAATAAAAACACCTGCGACATAAAATAAACAACAGCAGCTTAATAAAAATGTAATTTTCTATCCAGAAGGCAAATCGTTTACGTAAGCAGTAAGTGTTGCAGAAGCACTTATGGTACCATTGGAATGTAGATTAGCTAGTACATGCCTGTCCTGTAACTTGGAATAGCTATTTAGGTGAAGAATGCCAATCAAATGATGTCACAAGATAAAAAAAATCTGAAAGCGCTTCCAATCAACATTTGAACCTCCAATACAGTAATAGTTGAGGGATATCATAACATAGTTGTCAAGGTGCTATTCTGCAGCCATTATCCTCACATAAGCAGATTTGTCACCAATGGCAGTTCCAGAATGTGCAGAGTGCATGATAAGAAGTTTACATCTCAGAATGCGAGTTTATTTTGACTGTTCTTAATATATATAGATTACATAAGTAATCTTTACACATGAAGTATCTGCTCTTTCACACAGGTAATGATAACACTACGACAAATGCTACTACCAGTTCTTCAGCACCAAGCACCATCACAACAAGTCCTACAACTATATTGCCCGTAATGACTGGTCAAACCAATACTACAAATTCCGGCCCAACAGCTTCAGGTACTGCTTTGCTATCCTATTGATGCATTTTCATAATACCAATTAACAAACACCTATTCAGGGGACCGCAAATGTTTACATTATTGCCAAAATCCACTTTTTCAGTCAGCATTTCTCATTGGCATCCTGCTCAAGGAAAGGGATTCTGAAAACATTTCTGAGCCTAAAAGAATTAATGTTGTGCCTTTGAATGTGAGACATTTGGAGGTATCCATTATTGTAACTATTACAATTATGAAATATCATATTAAAATTTCATCTCAAGCACCTATCTTTATTCTTTAATTTTTACTTCAAGAGAAGTATTCACTGCCAGACTCATTTGATGACCCTCATTTTTTCAACGTAATGCTTACTTTGTAGTGATTCATTGGGCAAATTTGAAGTAATGGCGGCGGCTATTAATGTCAATTATTGCTACAAAGCAAGCTGTAATGGTAATTTTCTGTATAATCTTTGAAAGTCCAGTGACGTCATCATCTTTACACATGTCTTCCTCTGTGGTTAAAGGTGGTAACCCTTTGAAGAGGGCATTGTGTAAATAAGTCAAAAGATAAAAAGCAGGGTTTGTTCATTTGTTGCCCCGATTTATAACAAAATGGCAAAGTCCCACCTCCTGCTGCCTTCTTTTTCTTTGCTTCATGGTTATGGTCTTATAAAAGCATCATGGAAAATCCATTTAGTTTTTATTCCTCCATTAAGATAATCTTCACTTGCAACCAGTCATCAATCTGGAGTTATTTTGAGGAACTTGAGTTTTCAATAAGATCCACAGGTTTTGAACAGCGAGTTTGTGACAGTGGTGCAGTCCTTTATCTTGGAATAGCTGTTTAGGTGAAGAATGCCAATAAAATGATGTCACAAGATAAAAAACATCTGAAAGCCCTTCCAATCAACATTTGAACCTCCAATACAGTAATAGTTGAGGGATATCATGACATAGTTGTCAAGGTGCTATTCTACAGCCATTATCCTCATATAAGCAGATTTGTCACCAATGGCAGTTCCAGGATGTGCAGAGTGTATGATAAGAAGTTTACATCTCAGAATGTGAGTTTATTTTGACTGTTCTTTATATATATATAGATTACATAGGTAATCTTTACACATGAAGTATCTGCTCTTTCACACAGGAAATGATACCACTACGACAAATGCTACTACCATTTCTTCAGCACCAAGCACCATCACAACAAGTCCTACAACTATATCGCCCGTGATGACTGGTCAAACCAATACTACAAATTCCAGCCCAACAGCTTCAGGTACTGCTTTGCCATTGTATTGATGCATTTTCATAATACCAATTAACGAACACCTATTCAGGTGTCCGCAAATGCTTACATTATTACCAAAATCCACTTTTTCAGTCAGCATTTCTTATTGTCATCCTGCTCAAGGAAAGGGATACTGAAAACATTTCTGAGCTTAAAAGAATTAATGTTGTGCCTTTGAATGTGAGACATTTGGAGGTATCCAATATAGTAACTATTACAATTATGAAATATCATATTAAAATTTAATCTCAAGCACCTATCTTTATTCTTTAATTTTTACTTCAAGAGAAGTATTCACTGCCTGACTCATTTTATGCCCCTAATTTTTTCAACTTAATGCTTACTTTGTTGTGATTCATTGGGCAAATTTGAAGTAATGGCGGTGGCTATTAATGTCAATTATTGCTACAAAGCAAGCCGTAATGTTTAATTTTCTGTTTAATCTTTGACAGTCCAGTGACGTCATCATCTTTACACATGTCTTCCTGTTTGGTTAAAGCTGGTAACGCTTTGAAGAGGGCATTGTGTAAATAAGTCAAAAGATAAAAAGCAGGGTTTGTTCATTTGTTGCCCCGATTTATCACAACATTGCGAAGTCCCACCTCCTGCTGCCTTCTTTTTCTTTGCTTTAAGGGTATAGTCTTATAAAAGCATCATGGGTAATCCACTTAGTTTTTATTCCTCCATTAAGATATTCTTCACTTGCAACCAGCCATCAATCTGGAGTTATTTTGAGGAACTTGAGTATTCAATAAGATCCACAGGTTTTGAACAGCGAGTTTGTGACAGTGGTGCTGACAACTTCATGAGAACTCATAATTTCAGGATAGCCTAAGTTGCCATAATATGCGTGACTCAAAAGACCATCTTTTTCTTGATATAATAAATTGCTATTCTCTAGGAAAGCACAGAGTTATAATGACTACATCGGACTCTATGAAATTGTCGCAGTGGTAAAAAAATAAAGGATCTAGACTATTGTGAAACACGATGCAGTAGACTTTTTTGCATCTGGATCTCTTATCTAAAGAACCTGGAGGTAGCCATTTCTGTAGGGTCTCATGGTATCTTTTCTTGTAGTGGGCTTCAATCTATAAATAACACATAGCAAAAAGTTACAAAAAAGCAATATTCTTCAAAGAATTTGCTGCACATTAGGACCACTCTGTGTGTCATTAGCAACTTACGGTCACCTCTCTAAGAACTGGAGTCAAAATTAACTTTGTCCACTGGGCTGTCACCTTACCCAGATTTAATTTTAGTCCCAGCCAGTAAAAAGCTCTGGAGAAAATTGTATTCAAAGCCCTTTCATATATGAAATACTGAGTATCAACTTTACGTCCTTGATAATAAAAGCCATCTGCAATAAAGATATCCTTGCTTGGAAATTCGCATCAGTGATGTAATTACAATTGCACTTAACAAATAAACACTGTTTGCAAGAAAGATATCCTTTGTTAGATAGCCATATCAGTGTATTAATTTCGCTTGATCTCCAAGACAGTCACTCATGCTAAGGACAAATCATTGAGGTTGTAACAGATGGCTTCACTGAAGAGGCCAAAGAGGATGTTGGTGTGTGTCAGATATGCATACCTCAGCAAAGGGCCATTTCACATAGTGCTTCAGATATATTGATTTTGGTCTAGAATCAAAATTAATACATGTTTCACTAAGGACCTTTTTGGATAAATCAATTACTAACAAAATGATTTTTGTTAAACCATACTACTGGATATCGTTTATGTGCTTTCAATTCATTCTGAGTCAGGATAACCGAGTTCTTAGCATTATAAAAGCATCACCCCTCTTCATCTCATCATCATTGCATTTTTCTAGTCCGGCCTAGCTCAAGCAAAGTGACATTGGCTTTGCAATTTTTCATGGAAATGCATATAATACATCTGATTTTTTTCAATGTTTCAATGCATGACCGGAGGTGCAAAATATTGAAGCTTGAATTTTGCGTAATAACTTGTAATTCACACAAGTTTCTTTGCATTTCATGTCATTTCCACAAACAAAATTACACATATTTCACACATGCCTACTCCTTCCATATCAATGATACTTAGAACACTTGCCTGAAGATTGCTTTAGTCAAACAGTTGTATTAGAGCAATGGTTCCACCTTAGGGACCTCTTCCGCAAGAACAGTGAGATCTTGATTTGAAAACATTAACTTTTACTATCTTCCTTTTGCTGTTGATTAAGTGGCCTGGAATTAAAGGGACACGGAAAATAGATCCAGGTTCACATATTTCCACATTATTTATATATCATGAGCATGGATTCCTTTTTGTTACTTTTAAAGTTTGTAGATTGAAGAACCCAAGTAGTTTTGAAAGAGCCTGCAGCTGCAAAAGGTTACTGGGTGTACCAAATCTGTACTGCTTTATTATATATTCTGTATACCTCAAGCCACTTGATTATTAGAGTTGCCTGCTCAAGCTCAGTTTTTGTACATCTGCAAATCCCGCGTTTATCCATTCCACATGCACAAACAGTGCTTGATTCTAGAGCATGCACAGAAAACCCACAATTCTAGACTTACATAGGGCTACTAAATGAGGCTAATACATTCCATGTGGTCTTTCCTCTCACACCAATTTTTATGTGAATGCAGAGTGACATATATGAAAAGGATTTTAAGGCTAATAAGAAGTATTGAATTCACTTCGGATGCCTTTTCATATTCCTAAAGCAATTGATAGTGGAAGGGGCTGTGGCCAATCCAGAGGACTACTCATCCCCATTCCTTGCTGCCATGTTTTCAGATTACTTATGTGTGGCTTCTCTGGAACTACAATATATGAGTGTCATTTTATTGAGAAATGTGTTACACTTTGATTGAGATGTTAACACCACTATATCAATCTATGAAGTCCATGTAAAAGCTTAAATCACACATGACCCCCTTTTGGGCTATATCAAGAAATGGCATTGAATCTATGGCAAGGCTCCTGATATGGTACAGTAAAATAATTTAAAAAAATGTACGAAATGTTTATTTTCACTTCATTATCTTTTCACTTTTTCACTAGTGAAATGCACCACATCAGATTAATAAACAAATTGCATATTATTTTTTTTTAATTCTTGTTAGCTGGGGAAATGACTGACTCTATACCATTTCTCTATGATCAATGCATGCTTTGTGATATATTTTTAGGTTTACTATTAGCTTTTGAAAGGATTAATGGTATTCAATGAATGACAAATGGAAATATGAGAACATTTCATATGGAAGAGAACCCCTTGCATCAAAAAATAACAGTCTAAGTTATACATCATGAAGTTATTTATTCTTACATATATATGCCAAGTTGGTCCTTTTCCATGTGAAAACTCTCAATCACTTCTGACCATTAGTCAATGTTTAAATTCACTACTGTAATGAGTAGTTTTACCATTGATATAATATCACAATTATAGACCGACATTTGTCATTAGGAAAACTTGTGCAAGCCAGAAATCAATTAATTGGTGGAGGTATAACAAATATTATGGTCAAATTCGAGATTTCTTCCTAATATCTGCAGCATCTTAAGAACCTTTCACAGCCTATGCCTTGTTGAAAGCTTTATAGGGGCAAGTGCCCAATTTGCTGACTTTCAATATTTAACAGACTTCTCACTCATCTCATTTGGTCTCAGGGTCAGAACAGCAGCAGCTGGAGTATCAAACAGCGGTCATAGACAGAGAATAAAAACACCTGCGACATAAAATAAACAACAGCAGCATAATAAAAATGTAATTTTCTATCCAGAAGGCAAATCGTTCACGTAAGCAGTAAGTGTTGCAGAGCACTTATGGTACCATTGGAGTGTAGATTAGCTAGTTCACGCCTGTCCTGTAACTTGGAATAGCTGTTTATGTGAAGAATGCCAATCAAATGATGTCACAAGATAAAAAACATCTGAAAGCCCTTCCAATCAACATTTGAACCTCCAATACAGTAATAGTGGAGGGATATCATAACATAGTTGTCAAGGTGCTATTCTACAGCCATTATCCTCATATAAGCAGATTTGTCACCAATGGCAGTTCCAGGATGTGCAGAGTGTATGATAAGAAGTTTACATCTCAGAATGTGAGTTTATTTTGACTGTTCTTTATATATATATAGATTACATAAGTAATCTTTACACATGAAGTATCTGCTCTTTCACACAGGAAATGATACCACTACGACAAATGCTACTACAATTTCTTCAGCACCAAGCACCATCACAACAAGTCCTACAACTATATCGCCCGTGATGACTGGTCAAACCAATACTACAAATTCCAGCCCAACAGCTTCAGGTACTGCTTTGCCATTGTATTGATGCATTTTCATAATACCAATTAACAAACACCTATTCAGGGGTCCGCAAATGCTTACATTATTACCAAAATCCACTTTTTCAGTCAGCATTTCTTATTGTCATCCTGCTCAAGGAAAAGGATACTGAAAACATTTCTGAGCTTAAAAGAATTAATGTTGTGCCTTTGAATGTGAGACATTTGGGGGTATCCAATATTGTAACTATTACAATTATGAAATATCATATTAAAATTTCATCTCAAGCACCTATCTTTATTCTTTAATTTTTACTTCAAGAGAAGTATTCACTGCCAGACTCATTTGATGCCCCTAATTTGTTCAACTTAATGCTTACTTTGTTGTGATTCATTGGGCAAATTTGAAGTAATGGCGGTGGCTATTAATGTCAATTATTGCTACAAAGCAAGCCGTAATGTTTAATTTTCTGTTTAATCTTTGACAGTCCAGTGACGTCATCATCTTTACACATGTCTTCCTGTTTGGTTAAAGCTGGTAACGCTTTGAAGAGGGCATTGTGTAAATAAGTCAAAAGATAAAAAGCAGGGTTTGTTCATTTGTTGCCCCGATTTATCACAACATTGCGAAGTCCCACCTCCTGCTGCCTTCTTTTTCTTTGCTTTAAGGTTATAGTCTTATAAAAGCATCATGGGTAATCCATTTAGTTTTTATTCCTCCATTAAGATAATCTTCACTTGCAACCAGTCATCAATCTGGAGTTATTTTGAGGAACTTGAGTATTCAATAAGATCCACAGGCTTTGAACAGCGAGTTTGTGACAGTGGTGCTGACAACTTCATGAGAACTCATAATTTCAGGATAGCCTAAGTTGCCATAATATGCGTGACTCAAAAGATCATCTTTTTCTTGATATATTAAATTGCTATTCTCTAGGAAAGCACAGAGTTATAATGACTACATCGGACTCTATGAAATTGTCGCAGTGGTAAAAAAAAAAAGGATCTAGACTCTTGTGAAACACGATGCAGTAGACTTTTCTGCATCTGGATCTCTTATCTAAAAAACCTGGAGGTAGCCATTTCTCTAGGGTCTCATGGTATCTTTTCTTGTAGTGGGCCTTCAATCTATAAATAAAACATAGCAAAAAGTTCCAAAAATGCAATATTCTTCAAAGGATTTGCTGCACATTAGGACCACTCTGTGTGTCATCAGCAACTTACGGTCACCTCTCTAAGAACTGGAGTCAAAATTAACTTTGTCCACTGGGCTGTCACCTTACCCAGATTTAATTTTAGTCCCAGCCAGTAAAAAGCTCTGGAGAAAATTGTATTTAAAGCCCTTTCATAAATGAAATACTGAGAATTAACTTTACGTCCTTGATAATAAAAGCCATCTGCAATAAAGATATCCTTGCTTGGAAATTCGCATCAGTGATGTAATTACAATTGCACTTAACAAATAAACACTGTTTGCAAGAAAGATATCCTTTGTTAGATAGCCATATCAGTGTATTAATTTCGCTTGATCTCCAAGACAGTCACTCATGCTAAGGAGAAATCATTGAGGTTGTAACAGATGGCTTCACTGAAGAGGCCAAAGAGGATGTTGGTGTGTGTCAGATATGCATACCTCAGCGAAGGGCCATTTCACATAGTGCTTCACATATATTGATTTTGGTCTAGAATCAAAATTAATACATGTTTTACTAAGGACCTTTTTGAATAAATCAATTACTAACAAAATGATTTTTGTTAAACCATCCTACTGGATATCGTTTATGTGCTTTCAATTCATTCTGAGTCAGGATAACCGAGTTCTTAGCATTATAAAAGCATCACCCCTCTTCATCTCATCATCATTGCTCTTTTCTAGTCCAGCCTAGCTCAAGCAAAGTGACATTGGCTTTGCAATTTTTCATGGAAATGCATATAATACATCTGATTTTTTTCAATCTTTCAATGCATGACCGGAGGTGCAAAATATTGAAGCTTGAATTTTGCGTAATAACTTGTAATTCACACAAGTTTCTTTGCATTTCATGTCATGTCCACAAACAAAATTACACATATTTCACACATGCCTACTCCTTCCATATCAATGATACTTAGAACACTTGCCTGAAGATTGCTTCAGTCAAACAGTTGTATTAAAGCAATGGTTCAACCTTAGGGACCTCTTCCGCAAGAACAGTGAGATCTTGATTTGAAAACATTAACTTTTACTGTCTTCCTTTTGCTGTTGCTTAAGTGGCCTGGAATTAAAGGGACACAGAAAATAGATCCAGGTTCACATATTTCCACATTATTTATATATCATGTATATAGCATGGATTCCTTTTTGTTACTTTTAAAGTTTGTAGATTGCGGAACCCAAGTAGTTTTGAAAGAGCCTGCAGCTGCAAAAGGTTACTGGGTGTACCAAATCTGTACTGCTTTATTATATATTCTGTTTACCTCAAGCCACTTGATTATCAGAGTTGCCTGCTCAAGCTCAGTTTTTGTACATCTGCAAATCCCGCGTTTATCCGAATGCACAAACAGTGCTTGATTCTAGAGCATGCACAGAAAGCCCACAATTCTAGACTTACATAAGGCTACTAAATGAGGCTAATACATTCCATGTGGTCTTTCCTCTCACACCATTTTTATGTGAATGCAGAGTGACATATAGGAAAAGGATTTTGAGGCTAATAAGAAGTATTGAATTTACTTAGGATGCCTTTTCATATTCCTAAAGCAATTGATAGTGGAAGGGGCTGTGGCCAATCCAGAGGACTACTCATCCCCATTCCTTGCTGCCATGTTTTCAGATTACTTATGTGTGGCTTCTCTGGAACTACAATATATGAGTGTCATTTTATTGACAAATGTGTTACACTTTGATTGAGATGTTAACACCACTATATCAATCTATGAAGTCCATGTAAAAGCTTAAATCACACATTACCCTCTTTTGGGCTATATCAAGAAATGGCATTGAATCTATGGCAAGGCTCCTTATATGGTACAGTAAAATAATTTAAAAAAATGTATGAAATGTTTATTTTCACTTCATTATCTTTTCACTTTTTCACTAGTGAAATGCACCACATCAGATTAATAAACAAATTGCATATTATTTTTTTTAATTCTTGTTAGCTGGGGAAATGACTGACTCTATACCATTTCTCTATGATCAATGCATGCTTTGTGATGTATTTTTAGGTTTACTATTAGCTTTTGAAAGGATTCATGGTATTCAATGAATGACAAATGGAAATATGAGAACATTTCATACGGAAGAGAACCCCTTGCATCAAAAAATAACAGTCTAAGTTATACATCATGAAGTTATTTATTCTTACATATATATGCCAAGTTGGTCCTTTTCCATGTGAAAACTCTCAATCACTTCTGACCCTTAGTCAATGTTTAAATTCACTACTGTAATGAGTAGTTTTACTATTGATATAATATCACAATTATAGACCGACATTTGTCATTAGGAAAACTTGTGCAAGCCAGAAATCAATTAATTGGTGGAGGTATAACAAATATTATGGTCAAATTCGAGATTTCTTCCTAATATCTGCAGCATCTTAAGAACCTTTCACAGCCCCTGCATTGTTGAAAGCTTTATAGGGGCAAGTGCCCAATTTGCTGACTTTCAATATTTAACAGACTTCTCACTCATCTCATTTGGTCTCAGGATCAGAACAGCAGCAGCTGGAGTATCAAACAGCGGTCATAGACAGAGAATAAAAACACCTGCGACATAAAATAAACAACAGCAGCTTAATAAAAATGTAATTTTCTATCCAGAAGGCAAATCGTTTACGTAAGCAGTAAGTGTTGCAGAAGCACTTATGGTACCATTGGAATGTAGATTAGCTAGTACATGCCTGTCCTGTAACTTGGAATAGCTATTTAGGTGAAGAATGCCAATCAAATGATGTCACAAGATAAAAAAAATCTGAAAGCGCTTCCAATCAACATTTGAACCTCCAATACAGTAATAGTTGAGGGATATCATAACATAGTTGTCAAGGTGCTATTCTGCAGCCATTATCCTCACATAAGCAGATTTGTCACCAATGGCAGTTCCAGAATGTGCAGAGTGCATGATAAGAAGTTTACATCTCAGAATGCGAGTTTATTTTGACTGTTCTTAATATATATAGATTACATAAGTAATCTTTACACATGAAGTATCTGCTCTTTCACACAGGTAATGATAACACTACGACAAATGCTACTACCAGTTCTTCAGCACCAAGCACCATCACAACAAGTCCTACAACTATATTGCCCGTAATGACTGGTCAAACCAATACTACAAATTCCGGCCCAACAGCTTCAGGTACTGCTTTGCTATCCTATTGATGCATTTTCATAATACCAATTAACAAACACCTATTCAGGGGACCGCAAATGTTTACATTATTGCCAAAATCCACTTTTTCAGTCAGCATTTCTCATTGGCATCCTGCTCAAGGAAAGGGATTCTGAAAACATTTCTGAGCCTAAAAGAATTAATGTTGTGCCTTTGAATGTGAGACATTTGGAGGTATCCATTATTGTAACTATTACAATTATGAAATATCATATTACAATTTCATCTCAAGCACCTATCTTTATTCTTTAATTTTTACTTCAAGAGAAGTATTCACTGCCAGACTCATTTGATGACCCTCATTTTTTCAACGTAATGCTTACTTTGTAGTGATTCATTGGGCAAATTTGAAGTAATGGCGGCGGCTATTAATGTCAATTATTGCTACAAAGCAAGCTGTAATGGTAATTTTCTGTATAATCTTTGAAAGTCCAGTGACGTCATCATCTTTACACATGTCTTCCTCTGTGGTTAAAGGTGGTAACCCTTTGAAGAGGGCATTGTGTAAATAAGTCAAAAGATAAAAAGCAGGGTTTGTTCATTTGTTGCCCCGATTTATAACAAAATGGCAAAGTCCCACCTCCTGCTGCCTTCTTTTTCTTTGCTTCATGGTTATGGTCTTATAAAAGCATCATGGAAAATCCATTTAGTTTTTATTCCTCCATTAAGATAATCTTCACTTGCAACCAGTCATCAATCTGGAGTTATTTTGAGGAACTTGAGTTTTCAATAAGATCCACAGGTTTTGAACAGCGAGTTTGTGACAGTGGTGCAGTCCTTTATCTTGGAATAGCTGTTTAGGTGAAGAATGCCAATAAAATGATGTCACAAGATAAAAAACATCTGAAAGCCCTTCCAATCAACATTTGAACCTCCAATACAGTAATAGTTGAGGGATATCATGACATAGTTGTCAAGGTGCTATTCTACAGCCATTATCCTCATATAAGCAGATTTGTCACCAATGGCAGTTCCAGGATGTGCAGAGTGTATGATAAGAAGTTTACATCTCAGAATGTGAGTTTATTTTGACTGTTCTTTATATATATATAGATTACATAGGTAATCTTTACACATGAAGTATCTGCTCTTTCACACAGGAAATGATACCACTACGACAAATGCTACTACCATTTCTTCAGCACCAAGCACCATCACAACAAGTCCTACAACTATATCGCCCGTGATGACTGGTCAAACCAATACTACAAATTCCAGCCCAACAGCTTCAGGTACTGCTTTGCCATTGTATTGATGCATTTTCATAATACCAATTAACGAACACCTATTCAGGTGTCCGCAAATGCTTACATTATTACCAAAATCCACTTTTTCAGTCAGCATTTCTTATTGTCATCCTGCTCAAGGAAAGGGATACTGAAAACATTTCTGAGCTTAAAAGAATTAATGTTGTGCCTTTGAATGTGAGACATTTGGAGGTATCCAATATAGTAACTATTACAATTATGAAATATCATATTAAAATTTAATCTCAAGCACCTATCTTTATTCTTTAATTTTTACTTCAAGAGAAGTATTCACTGCCTGACTCATTTTATGCCCCTAATTTTTTCAACTTAATGCTTACTTTGTTGTGATTCATTGGGCAAATTTGAAGTAATGGCGGTGGCTATTAATGTCAATTATTGCTACAAAGCAAGCCGTAATGTTTAATTTTCTGTTTAATCTTTGACAGTCCAGTGACGTCATCATCTTTACACATGTCTTCCTGTTTGGTTAAAGCTGGTAACGCTTTGAAGAGGGCATTGTGTAAATAAGTCAAAAGATAAAAAGCAGGGTTTGTTCATTTGTTGCCCCGATTTATCACAACATTGCGAAGTCCCACCTCCTGCTGCCTTCTTTTTCTTTGCTTTAAGGGTATAGTCTTATAAAAGCATCATGGGTAATCCACTTAGTTTTTATTCCTCCATTAAGATATTCTTCACTTGCAACCAGCCATCAATCTGGAGTTATTTTGAGGAACTTGAGTATTCAATAAGATCCACAGGTTTTGAACAGCGAGTTTGTGACAGTGGTGCTGACAACTTCATGAGAACTCATAATTTCAGGATAGCCTAAGTTGCCATAATATGCGTGACTCAAAAGACCATCTTTTTCTTGATATAATAAATTGCTATTCTCTAGGAAAGCACAGAGTTATAATGACTACATCGGACTCTATGAAATTGTCGCAGTGGTAAAAAAATAAAGGATCTAGACTATTGTGAAACACGATGCAGTAGACTTTTTTGCATCTGGATCTCTTATCTAAAGAACCTGGAGGTAGCCATTTCTGTAGGGTCTCATGGTATCTTTTTTTGTAGTGGGCTTCAATCTATAAATAACACATAGCAAAAAGTTCCAAAAAAGCAATATTCTTCAAAGAATTTGCTGCACATTAGGACCACTCTGTGTGTCATCAGCAACTTACGGTCACCTCTCTAAGAACTGGAGTCAAAATTAACTTTGTCCACTGGGCTGTCACCTTACCCAGATTTAATTTTAGTCCCAGCCAGTAAAAAGCTCTGGAGAAAATTGTATTCAAAGCCCTTTCATATATGAAATACTGAGTATCAACTTTACGTCCTTGATAATAAAAGCCATCTGCAATAAAGATATCCTTGCTTGGAAATTCGCATCAGTGATGTAATTACAATTGCACTTAACAAATAAACACTGTTTGCAAGAAAGATATCCTTTGTTAGATAGCCATATCAGTGTATTAATTTCGCTTGATCTCCAAGACAGTCACTCATGCTAAGGACAAATCATTGAGGTTGTAACAGATGGCTTCACTGAAGAGGCCAAAGAGGATGTTGGTGTGTGTCAGATATGCATACCTCAGCAAAGGGCCATTTCACATAGTGCTTCAGATATATTGATTTTGGTCTAGAATCAAAATTAATACATGTTTCACTAAGGACCTTTTTGAATAAATCAATTACTAACAAAATGATTTTTGTTAAACCATACTACTGGATATCGTTTATGTGCTTTCAATTCATTCTGAGTCAGGATAACCGAGTTCTTAGCATTATAAAAGCATCACCCCTCTTCATCTCATCATCATTGCATTTTTCTAGTCCGGCCTAGCTCAAGCAAAGTGACATTGGCTTTGCAATTTTTCATGGAAATGCATATAATACATCTGATTTTTTTCAATGTTTCAATGCATGACCGGAGGTGCAAAATATTGAAGCTTGAATTTTGCGTAATAACTTGTAATTCACACAAGTTTCTTTGCATTTCATGTCATTTCCACAAACAAAATTACACATATTTCACACATGCCTACTCCTTCCATATCAATGATACTTAGAACACTTGCCTGAAGATTGCTTTAGTCAAACAGTTGTATTAGAGCAATGGTTCCACCTTAGGGACCTCTTCCGCAAGAACAGTGAGATCTTGATTTGAAAACATTAACTTTTACTATCTTCCTTTTGCTGTTGATTAAGTGGCCTGGAATTAAAGGGACACGGAAAATAGATCCAGGTTCACATATTTCCACATTATTTATATATCATGAGCATGGATTCCTTTTTGTTACTTTTAAAGTTTGTAGATTGAAGAACCCAAGTAGTTTTGAAAGAGCCTGCAGCTGCAAAAGGTTACTGGGTGTACCAAATCTGTACTGCTTTATTATATATTCTGTATACGTCAAGCCACTTGTTTATCAGAGTTGCCTGCTCAAGCTCAGTTTTTGTACATCTGCAAATCCCGCGTTTATCCACATGCACAAACAGTGCTTGATTCTAGAGCATGCACAGAAAGCCCACAATTCTAGACTTACATAAGGCTACTAAAAGAGGCTGATACATTCCATGTGGTCTTTCCTCTCACACCATTTTTATGTGAATGCAGAGTGACATATATGAAAAGGATTTTAAGGCTAATAAGAAGTATTGAATTCACTTAGGATGCCTTTTCATATTCCTAAAGCAATTGATAGTGGAAGGGGCTGTGGCCAATCCAGAGGACTACTCATCCCCATTCCTTGCTGCCATGTTTTCAGATTACTTATGTGTGGCTTCTCTGGAACTACAATATATGAGTGTCATTTTATTGAGAAATGTGTTACACTTTGATTGAGATGTTAACACCACTATATCAATCTATGAAGTCCATGTAAAAGCTTAAATCACACATGACCCCCTTTTGGGCTATATCAAGAAATGGCATTGAATCTATGGCAAGGCTCCTGATATGGTACAGTAAAATTATTTTAAAAAATGTACGAAATGTTTATTTTCACTTCATTATCTTTTCACTTTTTCACTAGTGAAATGCACCACATCAGAATAATAAACAAATTGCATATTAATTTTTTTTAATTCTTGTTAGCTGGGGAAATGACTGACTATATACCATTTCTCTATGATCAATGCATGCTTTGTGATATATTTTTAGGTTTACTATTAGCTTTTGAAAGGATTAATGGTATTCAATGAATGACAAATGGAAATATGAGAACATTTCATACGGAAGAGAACCCCTTGCATCAAAAAATAACAGTCTAAGTTATACATCATGAAATTATTTATTCTTACATATATATGCCAAGTTGGTCCTTTTCCATGTGAAAACTCTCAATCACTTCTGACCATTAGTCAATGTTTAAATTCACTACTGTAATGAGTAGTTTTACTATTGATATAATATCACAATTATAGACCGACATTTGTCATTAGGAAAACTTGTGCAAGCCAGAAATCAATTAATTGGTGGAGGTATAACAAATATTATGGTCAAATTCGAGATTTCTTCCTAATATCTGCAGCATCTAAAGAACCTTTCACAGCCCCTGCATTGTTGAAAGCTTTATAGGGGCAAGTACCCAATTTGCTGCCTTTCAATATTTAACAGACTTCTCACTCATCTCATTTGGTCTCAGGATCAGAACAGCAGCAGCTGGAGTATCAAACAGCGGTCATAGACAGAGAATAAAAACAACTGCGACGTAAAATAAACAACAGCAGCTTAATAAAAATGTAATTTTCTATCCAGAAGGCAAATCGTTCACGTAAGCAGTAATTGTTGCACTAGCACTTATGGTACCATTGGAGTGTAGATTAGCTAGTACATGCCTGTCCTGTAACTTGGAATAGCTGTTTAGGTGAAGAATGCCAATCAAATGATGTCACAAGATAAAAAACATCTGAAAGCCCTTCCAATCAACATTTGAACCTCCAATACAGTAATAGTTGAGGGATATCATAACATAGTTGTCAAGGTGCAATTCTGCAGCCATTATCCTCACATAAGCAGATTTGTCACCAATGGCAGTTCCAGAATGTGCAGAGTGTATGATAAGAAGTTTACATCTCAGAATGCGAGTTTATTTTGACTGTTCTTTATATATATAGATTACATAAGTAATCTTTACACATGAAGTATCTGCTCTTTCACACAGGTAATGATAACACTACGACAAATGCTACTACCAGTTCTTCAGCACCAAGCACCATCACAACAAGTCCTACAACTATATTGCCCGTAATGACTGGTCAAACCAATACTACAAATTCCAGCCCAACAGCTTCAGGTACTTCTTTGCTATCGTATTGATGCATTTTCATAATACCAATTAACAAACACCTATTCAGGGGACCGCAAATGTTTACATTATTGCCAACATCCACTTTTTCAGTCAGCATTTCTCATTGGCATCCTGCTCAAGGAAAGGGATTTTGAAAACATTTCTGAGCTTAAAAGAATTATTTTTGTGCCTTTGAATGTGAGACATTTGGAGGTATCCATTATTGTAACTATTACAATTATGAAATATCATATTCAAATTTCATCTCAAGCACCTATTTTTATTCTTTAATTTTTACTTCAAGAGAAGTATTCACTGCCAGACTCATTTGATGCCCCTCAATTTATTCAAGTTAATGCTTACTTTTAGTGATTCACTGGGTGTTAGACCTAGAAATCCTAGACTACATAGGGTAGCCTGGCACAGAGTGGAAACAGCTAATCTCCAAGGCTTTTGTGTAATGCTTACAATTCACTCACAGTAACTCAATGTCTTACCACTAAAAATAAAGGACACCACACCAATGTAGAAAAATACCAGTACCTTTTATAAAAGTTTCTCTTTGTACCTTTTTCTCTTCCTTTAGTTCAAGATAGTACATACATTCAGTTCATTAGAAGTTTTCACAATCAATTAACAATATTCATTGACTTCTTCATTTTAACAGAGAATACATTCATTTTAGATCAATCAGCAATATTTTCAGCTATGACCACCTCTTCAGCCTAAACAGTGTAGATTGGTTAGGTCACTGTACCAGGTTAAAGCTCTTCGATATGTAATCGGTCAAGTACATTACTCACAAGAACCCCGGGTCCAAGTTAGCTTGAGTTACAGCTGCACCGTGTTCTACCCCCAGCAGCGTCCCCAGCCAGGGTTACAGCCAACTATACAATCAAAAGAAGATAGGCAAATTACTCATACATTTCCTATGGCTTTACTCGAGCTCTATTTTCAGTGGGAAAAATCTGGCTCTTAAGGGCACCTCAACCACCGAGGAATTTCTAGAACACTGTTCTTTGGCCTCTAATGTAGCCCTACAGTCCTGATTTCTACCTCCCGTGGAAGGGGGGGCTGTCTCTCAGAGCACCCTATCCCTCCTCACACCCTCGACACCTCCGAAGCTCCTTAATTTATAGAATCCGATCACTAGCAAGCATTGTTCCAAAGCCTGTAAGTCTAGTTGCAGTTACTTTCTGTTCCGGCGGTTCACAGTTCCCAGGTCTCTCGCTGTGCCGCCTCCCGCTTTCCCCACAAGTTTCCCAGCTTACTTCGCACTAGTGAACTGGCCCGACTCGAGGTTCTGATGTGCTCTGGTCACTCGTTTTCCCGCCGGAGATGGAGAGGCTCCTCTGAGGTTCACGGAGGCCGCTTTTCCTCGGTCGCGTTGCTCCACGTCCGGGGATTCCTCCGATGTAGGCTCCGTCTCTCTAGATGACAACGAAGACTTCCTGGGGCAGGTCCCTGACTCCGCTCGGCCTCGCTCGACGTCACCGCAGAACTCCACCTCCTCTCAGGCGGCTTCCGCCAAGCCGCGCCTCCTACTTTACAGCGGTCGGAACTGACTCGATGGAAAGGGGCAACCAGCCCGCTGAAATGATGACAGCTGACGCCTCACGTCATCCGCCAGTGAGTGCTGTGTCTGCGCACACTGTGCGATCTCCGCCAATAACTGTGCAATCTCCGCAGTCAGTTTTGTGTGGAGATCTTGTCTTTATGACAACGGGCGATCTCTCGGTGGCAACCTCTCACCGCTTGTCAGTCTTTTTGTTTCAGTTCTCCGTTCACAAGACTCAGGGGGACAAATGCGAGGTCTCTTCCAAGATTTGGTATTGGATCCCTCAAGTCAGGGTTTGATCAGCTCACAAGGGGCAGCGTCGGTTTAGGAAATCAGCCGGCCCACGGGTCGGTCTATCCCTGCGGAAGCGCTGTCCTCCTTGCAATACCGCCTCCCTCCTGTCCCTGTCCACCTCGCTCTCCCTCTGGTCACTTTCTACACAAAATGGCTACCTTGCCCCTGTTCTTTTATAGACTGACTAGACAGGGTCCAGTAGGGTCCAGAAGATTCTGGAAGGTCTCTATGCTATCCTATGGGGCTTCCTCATAGGTTGGCAGTTATGGCAGTTAATAGCCACCATTTTAGGTATCCTCTAGTTTTTAGTCAGGAAAGACTCCTAGGCCTCAAGAAAAAGGACCATGAGGGCAAGAACACCTAACCCCTAGGCCAACACCGTAAAAAAAATAATCCAGTGGACACAAAAAGTGAAAAAGGTTATGAGGGGCAAAAAGGGGACAAAATAAATAAATAGTTAGGAGGGACTACCCAAAGGGCAGACAGGTCTAACACTGGGCAAATTTGAAGTAATGGCGGCGGCTAATAATGTCAATTATTGCTATAAAGCAAGCTGTAATGTTTAATTTTCTGTATAATCTTTGAAAGTCCAGTGACGTCATCATCTTTACACATGTCTTCCTGTGTGGTTAAAGGTGATAACGCTTTGAAGAGGGCATTGTGTAAATAAGTCAAAAGATAAAAAGCAGGGTTTGTTCATTTGTTGCCCCGATTTATCACAAAATTGCGAAGTCCCACCTCCTACTGCCTTCTTTTTCTTTGCTTCATGGTTATGGTCTTATAAAAGCATCATGGGAAATCCATTTAGTTTTTATTCCTCCATTAAGATAATCTTCACTTGCAACCAGTCATCAATCCGGAGTTATTTTGAGGAACTTGAGTTTTCAATAAGATCCACAGGTTTTGAACAGCGAGTTTGTGACAGTGGTGCAGTCCTGTAACTTGGAATAGCTGTTTAGGTGAAGTATGCCAATCAAATGATGCCACAAGATAAAAAACATCTGAAAGCCCTTCCAATCAACATTTGAACCTCCAATACAGTAATAGTTGAGGGTTATCATGACATAGTTGTCAAGGTGCTATTCTACAGCGATTTTCCTCATATAAGCAGATTTGTCACCAATGGCAGTTCCAGGATGTGCAGAGTGTATGATAAGAAGTTTACATCTCAGAATGTGAGTTTATTTTGACTGTTCTTTATATATATATAGATTACATAGGTAATCTTTACACATGAAGTATCTGCTCTTTCACACAGGAAATGATACCACTACGACAAATGCTACTACCATTTCTTCAGCACCAAGCACCATCACAACAAGTCCTACAACTATATCGCCCGTGATGACTGGTCAAACCAATACTACAAATTCCAGCCCAACAGCTTCAGGTACTGCTTTGCCATTGTTTTGATGCATTTTCATAATACCAATTAATGAACACCTATTCAGGGGTCCGCAAATGTTTACATTATTACCAAAATCCACTTTTTCAGTCAGCATTTCTTATTGTCACCCTGCTCAAGGAGAGGGATTCTGAAAACATTTCTGAGCTTAAAAGAATTAATGTTGTGCCTTTGAATGTGAGACATTTGGAGGTATCCAATATTGTAACTATTACAATTATGAAATATCATATTAAAATTTCATCTCAAGCACCTATCTTTATTCTTTAATTTTTACTTCAAGAGAAGTATTCACTGCCAGACTCATTTGATGCCCCTCATTTTTTCAACTTAATGCTTACTTTGTTGTGATTCATTGGGCAAATTTGAAGTAATGGCGGTGGCTATTAATGTCAATTATTGCTACAAAGCAAGCGGTAATGTTTAATTTTCTGTTTAATCTTTGAAAGTCCAGTGACGTCATCATTTTTACACATGTCTTCCTGTTTGGTTAAAGCTGGTAACGCTTTGAAGAGGGCATTGTGTAAATAAGTCAAAAGATAAAAAGCAGGGTTTGTTCATTTGTTGCCCCGATTTATCACAACATTGCGAAGTCCCACCTCCTGCTGCCTTCTTTTTCTTTGCTTTAAGGTTATAGTCTTATAAAAGCATCATGGGTAATCCATTTAGTTTTTATTCCTCCATTAAGATAATCTTCACTTGCAACCAGTCATCAATCTGGAGTTATTTTGAGGAACTTGAGTATTCAATAAGATCCACAGGTTTTGAACAGCAAGTTTGTGACAGTGGTGCTGACAACTTCATGAGAACTCATAATTTCAGGATAGCCTAAGTTGCCATAATATGCGTGACTCAAAAGACCATCTTTTTCTTGATATATTAAATTGCTATTCTCTAGGAAAGCACAGAGTTATAATGACTACATCGGACTCTATGAAATTGTCGCAGTGGTAAAAAAATAAAGGATCTAGACTCTTGTGAAACACGATGCAGTAGACTTTTTTGCATCTGGATCTCTTATCTAAAGAACCTGGAGGTAGCCATTTCTGTAGGGTCTCATGGTATCTTTTCTTGTAGTGGGCCTTCAATCTATAAATAACACATAGCAAAAAGTTCCAAAAATGCAATATTCTTCAAAGAATTTGCTGCA
Organism: Lissotriton helveticus; assembly: GCF_964261635.1. NCBI lineage: Eukaryota > Metazoa > Chordata > Amphibia > Caudata > Salamandridae > Lissotriton > Lissotriton helveticus. Next base: position 812,926,171 of record NC_136070.1, read on the forward strand.
CATTAGGACCACTCTGTGTGTCATCAGCAACTTACGGTCACCTCTCTCGGAACTGGAGTCAAAATTAACTTTGTCCACTTGGCTGTCACCTTACCCAGATTTAATTTTAGTCCCAGCCAGTAAAAAGCTCTGGAGAAAATTGTATTCAAAGCCCTTTCATATATGAAATACTGAGTATCAACTTTACGTCCATGATAATAAAAGCCATCTGCAATAAAGATATCCTTGCTTGGAAATTCGCATCAGTGATGTAATTACAATTGCACTTAACAAATAAACACTGTTTGCAAGAAAGATATCCTTTGTTAGGTAGCCATATCAGTGTATTAATTTCGCTTGATCTCCAAGACAGTCACTCATGCTAAGGACAAATCATTGAGGTTGTAACAGATGGCTTCACTGAAGAGGCTAAAGAGGATGTTGGTGTGTGTCAGATATGCATACCTCAGCAAAGGGCCATTTCACATAGTGCTTCACATATATTGATTTTGGTCTAGAATCAAAATTAATACATGTTTCACTAAGGACCTTTTTGAATAAATCAATTACTAACAAAATGATTTTTGTTAAACCATCCTACTGGATATCGTTTATGTGCTTTCAATTCATTCTGAGTCAGGATAACCGAGTTCTTAGCATTATAAAAGCATCACCCCTCTTCATCTCATCATCATTGCTCTTTTCTAGTCCAGCCTAGCTCAAGCAAAGTGACATTGGCTTTGCAATTTTTGATGGAAATGCATATAATACATCTGATTTTTTTCAATGTTTCAATGCATGACCGGAGGTGCAAAATATTGAAGCTTGAATTTTGCGTAATAACTTGTAATTCACACAAGTTTCTTTGCATTTCATGTCATTTCCACAAACAAAATTACACATATTTCACACATGCCTACTCCTTCCATATCAATGATACTTAGAACACTTGCCTGAAGATTGCTTTAGTCAAACAGTTGTCTTAGAGCAATGGTTCCACCTTAGGGATCTCTTCCGCAAGAACAGTGAGATCTTGATTTGAAAACATTAACTTTTACTGTCTTCCTTTTGCTGTTGCTTAAGTGGCCTGGAATTAAAGGGACACGGAAAATAGATCCAGGTTCACATATTTCCACATTATTTATATATCATGTATATAGCATGGATTCCTTTTTGTTACTTTTAAAGTTTGTAGATTGCGGAACCCAAGTAGTTTTGAAAGAGCCTGCAGCTGCAAAAGGTTACTGGGTGTACCAAATCTGTACTGCTTTATTATATATTCTGTATACCTTAAACCACTTGATTATCAGAGTTGCCTGCTCAAGCTCAGTTTTGTACATCTGCAAATCCCGCGTTTATCTACATGCACAAACAGTGCTTGATTCTAGAGCATGCACAGAAAGCCCACAATTCTAGACTTACATTAGGCTACTAAATGAGGCTAATACATTCCATGTGGTCTTTCCTCTCACACTATTTTTATGTGAATGCAGAGTGACATATATGAAAAGGATTTTAAGGCTAATAAGAAGTATTGAAATCACTTAGGATGCCTTTTCATATTCCTAAAGCAATTGATAGTGGAAGGGGCTGTGGCCAATCCAGAGGACTACTCATCCCCATTCCTTGCTGCCATGTTTTCAGATTACTTATGTGTGGCTTCTCTGGAACTACAATATATGAGTGTCATTTTATTGACAAATGTGTTACACTGTGATTGAGATGTTAACACCACTATATCAATCTATGAAGTCCATGTAAAAGCTTAAATCACACATGACCCCCTTTTGGGCTATATCAAGAAATGGCATTGAATCTATGGCAAGGCTCCTGATATGGTACAGTAAAATAATGTTAAGGCTCCTGATATGGTACAGTAAAATAATTTTAAAAAATGTTCGAAATGTTTATTTTCACTTCATTATCTTTTCACTTTTTCACTAGTGAAATGCACCACATCAGAATAATAAACAAATTGCATATTAATTTTTTTAAATTCTTGTTAGCTGGGGAAATGACTGACTCTATACCATTTCTCTATGATCAATGCATGCTTTGTGATATATTTTTAGGTTTACTATTAGCTTTTGAAAGGATTAATAGTATTCAATGAATGACAAATGGAAATATGAGAACATTTCATACGGAAGAGAACCCCTTGCATCAAAAAATAACAGTCTAAGTTATACATCATGAAGTTATTTATTCTTACATATATATGCCAAGTTGGTCCTTTTACATGTGAAAACTCTCAATCACTTCTGACCATTAGTCAATGTTTAAATTCACTACTGTAATGAGTAGTTTTACTATTGATATAATATCACAATTATAGACCGACATTTGTCATTAGGAAAACTTGTGCAAGCCAGAAATCAATTAATTGGTGGAGGTATAACACATATTATAGTCAAATTCGAGATTTCTTCCTAATATCTGCAGCATATTAAGAACCTTTCACAGCCTCTGCATTGTTGAAAGCTTTATAGGGGCAAGTGTCCAATTTGCTGACTTTCAATATTTAACAGACTTCTCACTCATCTCATTTGGTCTCAGGATCAGAACAGCAGCAGCTGGAGTATCAAACAGCGGTCATAGACAGAGAATAAAAACACCTGCGACATAAAATAAACAACAGCAGCTTAATAAAAATGTAATTTTCTATCCAGAAGGCAAATCGTTCACGTAAGCAGTAAGTGTTGCAGAAGCACTTATGGTACCATTGGAGTGTAGATTAGCTAGTACATGCCTGTCCTGTAACTTGGAATAGCTGTTTAGGTGAAGAATGCCAATCAAATGATGTCACAAGATAAAAAAACATCTGAAAGCCCTTCCAATCAACATTTGAACCTCCAATACAGTAATAGTTGAGGGATATCATAACATAGTTGTCAAGGTGCTATTCTGCAGCCATTATCCTCACATAAGCAGATTTGTCTCCAATGGCAGTTCCAGAATGTGCAGAGTGTATGATAAGAAGTTTACATCTCAGAATGCGAGTTTATTTTGACTGTTCTTTATATATATATATTACATAGGTAATCTTTACACATGAAGTATCTGCTCTTTCACACAGGTAATGATAACACTACGACAAATGCTACTACCAGTTCTTCAGCACCAAGCACCATCACAACAAGTCCTACAACTATATTGCCCATAATGACTGGTCAAACCAATACTACAAATTCCAGCCCAACAGCTTCAGGTACTGCTTTGCTATCGTATTGATGCATTTTCATAATACCAATTAACAAACACCTATTCAGGGTCCGCAAATGTTTACATTATTGCCAAAATCCACTTTTTCAGTCAGCATTTCTCATTGGCATCCTGCTCAAGGAAAGGGATTCTGAAAACATTTCTGAGCTTAAAAGAATTAATTTTGTGCCTTTGAATGTGAGACATTTGGAGGTATCCATCATTGTAACTATTACAATTATGAAATATCATATTCAAATTTCATCTCAAGCACCTATTTTTATTCTTTAATTTTTACTTCAAGAGAAGTATTCACTGCCAGACTCATTTGATGCCCCTCATTTTTTCAACTTAATGCTTACTTTGTAGTGACTCATTGGGCAAATTTGAAGTAATGGCGGCGGCTATTAATGTCAATTATTGCAACAAAGCAAGCTGTAATGTTTAATTTTCTGTATAATCTTTGAAAGTCCAATGACGTCATCATCTTTACACATGTCTTCCTGTGTGGTTAAAGGTGGTAACGCTTTGAAGAGGGCATTGTGTAAATAAGTCAAAAGATAAAAAGCAGGGTTTGTTCATTTGTTGCCCCGATTTATCACAAAATTGCAAAGTCCTACCTACTGCTGCCTTCTTTTTCTTTGCTTCATGGTTATGGTCTTATAAAAGCATCATGGGAAATCCATTTAGTTTTTATTCCTCCATTAAGATAATCTTCACTTGCAACCAGTCATCAATCTGGAGTTATTTTGAGGAACTTGAGTTTTCAATAAGATCCACAGGTTTTGAACAGCGAGTTTGTGACAGTGGTGCAGTCCTGTAACTTGGAATAGCTGTTTACGTGAAGAATGCCAATCAAATGATGTCACAAGATAAAAAACATCTGATAGCCCATCCAATCAACATTTGAACCTCCAATACAGTAATAGTTGAGGGATATCATGACATAGTTGTCAAGGTGCTATTCTACAGCCATTATCCTCATATAAGCAGATTTGTCACCAATGGCAGTTCCAGGATGTGGAGAGTGTATGATAAGAAGTTTACATCTCAGAATGTGAGTTTATTTTGACTGTTCTTTATATATATGTAGATTACATAAGTAATCTTTACACATGAAGTATCTGCTCTTTCACACAGGAAATGATACCACTACGACAAATGCTACTACCATTTCTTCAGCACCAAGCACCATCACAACAAGTCCTACAACTATATCGCCCGTGATGACTGGTCAAAGCAATACTACAAATTCCAGCCCAACAGCTTCAGGTAATGCTTTGCCATTGTATTGATGCATTTTCATAATACCAATTAACGAACACCTATTCAGGGGTCCGCAAATGTTTACATTATTACCAAAATCCACTTTTTCAGTCAGCATTTCTTATTGTCATCCTGCTCAAGGAAAGGGATTCTGAGAACATTTCTGAGCTTAAAAGAATTAATGTTGTGCCTTTGAATGTGAGACATTTGGAGGTATCCAATATTGTAACTATTACAATTATGGAATATCACATTAAAATTTCATCTCAAGCACCTATCTTTATTCTTTAATTTTTACTTCAAGAGAAGTATTCACTGCCAAACTCATTTGATGCCCCTCATTTTTTCAACTTAATGCTTACTTTGTTGTGATTCATTGGGCAAATTTGAAGTAATGGCGGTGGCTATTAATGTCAATTATTGCTACAAAGCAAGCCGTAATGTTTAAATTTCTGTTTAATCTTTGAAAGTCCAGTGACGTCATCATCTTTACACATGTCTTCCTGTTTGGTTAAAGCTAGTAACGCTTTGAAGAGGGCATTGTGTAAATAAGTCAAAAGATAAAAAGCAGGGTTTGTTCATTTGTTGCCCCGATTTATCACAACATTGCGAAGTCCCACCTCCTGCTGCCTTCTTTTTCTTTGCTTTAAGGTTATAGTCTTATAAAAGCATCATGGGTAATCCATTTAGTTTTTATTCCTCCATTAAGATAATCTTCACTTGCAACCAGTCATCAATCTGGAGGTATTTTGAGGAACTTGAGTATTCAATAAGATCCACAGGTTTTGAACAGCGAGTTTGTGACAGTGGTGCTGACAACTTCATGAGAACTCATAATTTCAGGATAGCCTAAGTTGCCATAATAAGCGTCACTCAAAAGACCATCTTTTTCTTGATATATTAAATTGCTATTCTCTAGGAAAGCACAGAGTTATAATGACTACATCGGACTCTATAAAATTGTCGCAGTGGTAAAAAAATAAAGGATCTAGACTCTTGTGATACACGATGCAGTAGACTTTTTTGCATCTGGATCTCTTATCTAAAGAACCTGGAGGTAGCCATTTCTGTAGGGTCTCATGGTATCTTTTCTTGTAGTGGGCCTTCAATCTATAAATAACACATAGCAAAAAGTACCAAAATTTCAATATTCTTCAAAGAATTTACTGCACATTAGGACCACTCTGTGTGTCATCAGCAACTTACGGTCACCTCTCTAAGAACTGGAGTCAAAATTAACTTTGTCCACAGGGCTGTCACCTTACCCAGATTTAATGTTAGTCCCAGCCAGTAAAAAGCTCTGGAGAAAATTGCATTCAAAGCCCTTTCATATATGAAATACTGAGTATCAACTTTACTTCCTTGATAATAAAAGCCATCTGCAATAAAGATATCCTTGCTTGGAAATTCGCATCAGTGAAGTAATTACAATTGCACTTAACACATAAACACTGTCTGCAAGAAAGATATCCTTTGTTAGATAGCCATATCAGTGTATTAATTTTGCTTGATCTCCAAGACAGTCACTCATGCTAAGGACAAATCATTGAGGTTGTAACAGATGGCTTCACTGAAGAGGCTAAAGAGGATGTTGGTGTGTGTCAGATATGCATACCTCAGCAAAGGGCCATTTCACATAGTGCTTCACATATATAGATTTTGGTCTAGAATCAAAATTAATACATGTTTCACTAAGGACCTTTTTGAATAAATCAATTACTAACAAAATGATTTTTGTTAAACCATCCTACTGGATATCGTTTATGTGCTTTCAATTCATTCTGAGTCAGGATAACCGAGTTCTTAGCATTATAAGAGCATCACCCCTCTTCATCTCGTCATCATTGCTCTTTTCTAGTCCAGCCTAGCTCAAGCAAAGTGACAATGGCTTTGCAAATGTTCATGGAAATGCATATAATACATCTGATTTTTTTCAATGTTTCAATGCATGACCAGAGGTGCAAAATATTGAAGCTTGAATTTTGCGTAATAACTTGTAATTCACACAAGTTTCTTTGCATTTGATGTCATTTCCACAAACAAAATTACACATATTTCACACATGCCTATTCTTTCGATATCAATGATACTTAGAACACTTGCCTGAAGATTGCTTTAGTCAAACAGTTGTATTAGAGCAATGGTTCCACCTTAGGGACCTCTTCCGCAAGAACAGTGAGATCTTGATTTGAAAACATTAACTTTTACTGTCTTCCTTTTGCTGTTGCTCAAGTGGCCTGGAATTAAAGGGACACGGAAAATAGATCCAGGTTACATATTTCCACATTATTTATATATTGTGAGCATGGATTCCTTTTTGTTACTTTTAAAGTTTGTAGATTGCGGAACCTAAGTAGTTTTGAAAGAGCCTGTGGCTGCAACAGGTTACTGGGTGTACCAAATCTGTACTGCTTTAATATATATTCTGTATACCTCAAGCCACTTGATTATCAGAGTTGCCTGCTCAAGCTCAGTTTTTGTACATCTGCAAATCCCGCGTTTATCCACATGCACAAACAGTGCTTGATTCTAGAGCATGCACAGAAAGCCCACAATTCTAGACTTACATTAGGCTACTAAATGAGGCTAATACATTCCATGTGGTCTTTCCTCTCACACTATTTTTATGTGAATGCAGAGTGACATATATGAAAAGGATTTTAAGGCTAATAAGAAGTATTGAATTCACTTAGGATGCCTTTTCATATTCCTAAAGCAATTGATAGTGGAAGGGGCTGTGGCCAATCCAGAGGACTACTCATCCCCATTCCTTGCTGCCATGTTTTCAGATTACTTATGTGTGGCTTCTCTGGAACTACAATATATGAGTGTAATTTTATTGAGAAATGTGTTACACTTTGATTGAGATGTTAACACCACTATATCAATCGATGAAGTCCATGTAAAAGCTTAAATCACACATGACCCCCTTTTGGGCTATATCAAGAAATGGCATTGAATCTATGGCAAGGCTCCTGATATGGTACAGTAAAATTATTTTAAAAAATGTACGAAATGTTTATTTTCACTTCATTATCTTTTCACTTTTTCACTAGTGAAATGCACCACATCAGAATAATAAACAAATTGCATATTAATTTTTTTTAATTCTTGTTAGCTGGGGAAATGACTGACTCTATACCATTTCTCTATGATCAATGCATGCTTTGTGATATATTTTTAGGTTTACTATTAGCTTTTGAAAGGATTAATGGTATTCAATGAATGACAAATGGAAATATGAGAACATTTCATACGGAAGAGAACCCCTTGCATCAAAAAATAACAGTCTAAGTTATACATCATGAAATTATTTATTCTTACATATATATGCCAAGTTGGTCCTTTTCCATGTGAAAACTCTCAATCACTTCTGACCATTAGTCAATGTTTAAATTCACTACTGTAATGAGTAGTTTTACTATTGATATAATATCACAATTATAGACCGACATTTGTCATTAGGAAAACTTGTGCAAGCCAGAAATCAATTAATTGGTGGAGGTATAACAAATATTATGGTCAAATTCGAGATTTCTTCCTAATATCTGCAGCATCTTAAGAACCTTTCACAGCCTATGCCTTGTTGAAAGATTTATAGGGGCAAGTACCCAATTTGCTGCCTTTCAATATTTAACAGACTTCTCACTCATCTCATTTGGTCTCAGGATCAGAACAGCAGCAGCTGGAGTATCAAACAGCGGTCATAGACAGAGAATAAAAACAACTGCGACATAAAATAAACAACAGCAGCTTAATAAAAATGTAATTTTCTATCCAGAAGGCAAATCGTTCACGTAAGCAGTAATTGTTGCACTAGCACTTATGGTACCATTGGAGTGTAGATTAGCTAGTACATGCCTGTCCTGTAACTTGGAATAGCTGTTTAGGTGAAGAATGCTAATCAAATGATGTCACAAGATAAAAAACATCTGAAAGCCCTTCCAATCAACATTTGAACCTCCAATACAGTAATAGTTGAGGGATATCATAACATAGTTGTCAAGGTGCTATTCTGCAGCCATTATCCTCACATAAGCAGATTTGTCACCAATGGCAGTTCCAGAATGTGCAGAGTGTATGATAAGAAGTTTACATCTCAGAATGCGAGTTTATTTTGACTGTTCTTTATATATATAGATTACATAAGTAATCTTTACACATGAAGTATCTGCTCTTTCACACAGGTAATGATAACACTACGACAAATGCTACTACCAGTTCTTCAGCACCAAGCACCATCACAACAAGTCCTACAACTATATTGCCCGTAATGACTGGTCAAACCAATACTACAAATTCCAGCCCAACAGCTTCAGGTACTTCTTTGCTATCGTATTGATGCATTTTCATAATACCAATTAACAAACACCTATTCAGGGGACCGCAAATGTTTACATTATTGCCAACATCCACTTTTTCAGTCAGCATTTCTCATTGGCATCCTGCTCAAGGAAAGGGATTCTGAAAACATTTCTGAGCTTAAAAGAATTATTTTTGTGCCTTTGAATGTGAGACATTTGGAGGTATCCATTATTGTAACTATTACAATTATGAAATATCATATTCAAATTTCATCTCAAGCACCTATTTTTATTCTTTAATTTTTACTTCAAGAGAAGTATTCACTGCCAGACTCATTTGATGCCCCTCAATTTATTCAAGTTAATGCTTACTTTTAGTGATTCACTGGGTGTTAGACCTAGAAATCCTAGACTACATAGGGTAGCCTGGCACAGAGTGGAAACAGCTAATCTCCAAGGCTTTTGTTTAATGCTTACAATTCACTCACAGTAACTCAATGTCTTACCACTAAAAATAAAGGACACCACACCAATGTAGAAAAATACCAGTACCTTTTATAAAAGTTTCTCTTTGTACCTTTTTCTCTTCCTTTAGTTCAAGATAGTACATACATTCAGTTCATTAGAAGTTTTCACAATCAATTAACAATATTAATTGACTTCTTCATTTTAACAGAGAATACATTCATTTTAGATCAATCAGCAATATTTTCAGCTATGACCACCTCTTCAGCCTAAACAGTGTAGATTGGTTAGGTCACTGTACCAGGTTAAAGCTCTTCGATATGTAATCGGTCAAGTACATTACTCACAAGAACCCCGGGTCCAAGTTAGCTTGAGTTACAGCTGCACCGTGTTCTACCCCCAGCAGCGTCCCCAGCCAGGGTTACAGCCAACTATACAATCAAAAGAAGATAGGCAAATTACTCATACATTTCCTATGGCTTTACTCGAGCTCTATTTTCAGTGGGAATAATCTGGCTCTTAAGGGCACCTCAACCACCGAGGAATTTCTAGAACACTGTTCTTTGGCCTCTAATGTAGCCCTACAGTCCTGATTTCTATCTCCCGTGGAAGGGGGGGCTGTCTCTCAGAGCACCCTATCCCTCCTCACACCCTCGACACCTCCGAAGCTCCTTAATTTATAGAATCCGATCACTAGCAAGCATTGTTCCAAAGCCTGTAAGTCTAGTTGCAGTTACTTTCTGTTCCGGCGGTTCACAGTTCCCAGGTCTCTCGCTGTGCCGCCTCCCGCTTTCCCCACAAGTTTCCCAGCTTACTTCGCACTAGTGAACTGGCCCGACTCGAGGTTCTGATGTCCTCTGGTCACTCGTTTTCCCGCCGGAGATGGAGAGGCTCCTCTGAGGTTCACGGAGGCCGCTTTTCCTCGCTCGCGTTGCTCCACGTCCGGGGATTCCTCCGATGTAGGCTCCGTCTCTCTAGATGACAACGAAGACTTCCTGGGGCAGGTCCCTGACTCCGCTCGGCCTCGCTCGACGTCACCGCAGAACTCCACCTCCTCTCAGGCGGCTTCCGCCAAGCCACGCCTCCTACTTTACAGCGGTCGGAACTGACTCGATGGAAAGGGGCAACCAGCCCGCTGAAATGATGACAGCTGACGCCTCACGTCATCCGCCAGTGAGTGCTGTGTCTGCGCACACTGTGCGATCTCCGCCAATAACTGTGCAATCTCCGCAGTCAGTTTTGTGTGGAGATCTTGTCTTTATGACAACGGGCGATCTCTCGGTGGCAACCTCTCACCGCTTGTCAGTCTTTTTGTTTCAGTTCTCCGTTCACAAGACTCAGGGGGACAAATGCGAGGTCTCTTCCAAGATTTGGTATTGGATCCCTCAAGTCAGGGTTTGATCAGCTCACAAGGGGCAGCGTCGGTTTAGGAAATCAGCCGGCCCACGGGTCGGTCTATCCCTGCGGAAGCGCTGTCCTCCTTGCAATACCGCCTCCCTCCTGTCCCTGTCCACCTCGCTCTCCCTCTGGTCACTTTCTACACAAAATGGCTACCTTGCCCCTGTTCTTTTATAGACTGACTAGACAGGGTCCAGTAGGGTCCAGAAGATTCTGGAAGGTCTCTATGCTATCCTATGGGGCTTCCTCATAGGTTGGCAGTTATGGCAGTTAATAGCCACCATTTTAGGTATCCTCTAGTTTTTAGTCAGGAAAGACTCCTAGGCCTCAAGAAAAAGGACCATGAGGGCAAGAACACCTAACCCCTAGGCCAACACCGTAAAAAAAATAATCCAGTGGACACAAAAAGTGAAAAAGGTTATGAGGGGCAAAAAGGGGACAAAATAAATAAATAGTTAGGAGGGACTACCCAAAGGGCAGACAGGTCTAACACTGGGCAAATTTGAAGTAATGGCGGCGGCTAATAATGTCAATTATTGCTATAAAGCAAGCTGTAATGTTTAATTTTCTGTATAATCTTTGAAAGTCCAGTGACGTCATCATCTTTACACATGTCTTCCTGTGTGGTTAAAGGTGATAACGCTTTGAAGAGGGCATTGTGTAAATAAGTCAAAAGATAAAAAGCAGGGTTTGTTCATTTGTTGCCCCGATTTATCACAAAATTGCGAAGTCCCACCTCCTGCTGCCTTCTTTTTCTTTGCTTCATGGTTATGGTCTTATAAAAGCATCATGGGAAATCCATTTAGTTTTTATTCCTCCATTAAGATAATCTTCACTTGCAACCAGTCATCAATCCGGAGTTATTTTGAGGAACTTGACTTTTCAATAAGATCCACAGGTTTTGAACAGCGAGTTTGTGACAGTGGTGCAGTCCTGTAACTTGGAATAGCTGTTTAGGTGAAGTATGCCAATCAAATGATGCCACAAGATAAAAAACATCTGAAAGCCCTTCCAATCAACATTTGAACCTCCAATACAGTAATAGTTGAGGGTTATCATGACATAGTTGTCAAGGTGCTATTCTACAGCGATTTTCCTCATATAAGCAGATTTGTCACCAATGGCAGTTCCAGGATGTGCAGAGTGTATGATAAGAAGTTTACATCTCAGAATGTGAGTTTATTTTGACTGTTCTTTATATATATATAGATTACATAGGTAATCTTTACACATGAAGTATCTGCTCTTTCACACAGGAAATGATACCACTACGACAAATGCTACTACCATTTCTTCAGCACCAAGCACCATCACAACAAGTCCTACAACTATATCGCCCGTGATGACTGGTCAAACCAATACTACAAATTCCAGCTCAACAGCTTCAGGTACTGCTTTGCCATTGTTTTGATGCATTTTCATAATACCAATTAATGAACACCTATTCAGGGGTCCGCAAATGTTTACATTATTACCAAAATCCACTTTTTCAGTCAGCATTTCTTATTGTCACCCTGCTCAAGGAGAAGGATTCTGAAAACATTTCTGAGCTTAAAAGAATTAATGTTGTGCCTTTGAATGTGAGACATTTGGAGGTATCCAATATTGTAACTATTACAATTATGAAATATCATATTAAAATTTCATCTCAAGCACCTATCTTTATTCTTTAATTTTTACTTCAAGAGAAGTATTCACTGCCAGACTCATTTGATGCCCCTCATTTTTTCAACTTAATGCTTACTTTGTTGTGATTCATTGGGCAAATTTGAAGTAATGGCGGTGGCTATTAATGTCAATTATTGCTACAAAGCAAGCGGTAATGTTTAATTTTCTGTTTAATCTTTGAAAGTCCAGTGACGTCATCATTTTTACACATGTCTTCCTGTTTGGTTAAAGCTGGTAACGCTTTGAAGAGGGCATTGTGTAAATAAGTCAAAAGATAAAAAGCAGGGTTTGTTCATTTGTTGCCCCGATTTATCACAACATTGCGAAGTCCCACCTCCTGCTGCCTTCTTTTTCTTTGCTTTAAGGTTATAGTCTTATAAAAGCATTATGGGTAATCCATTTAGTTTTTATTCCTCCATTAAGATAATCTTCACTTGCAACCAGTCATCAATCTGGAGTTATTTTGAGGAACTTGAGTATTCAATAAGATCCACAGGTTTTGAACAGCGAGTTTGTGACAGTGGTGCTGACAACTTCATGAGAACTCATAATTTCAGGATAGCCTAAGTTGCCATAATATGCGTGACTCAAAAGACCATCTTTTTCTTGATATATTAAATTGCTATTCTCTAGGAAAGCACAGAGTTATAATGACTACATCGGACTCTATGAAATTGTCGCAGTGGTAAAAAAATAAAGGATCTAGACTCTTGTGAAACACGATGCAGTAGACTTTTTTGCATCTGGATCTCTAATCTAAAGAACCTGGAGGTAGCCATTTCTGTAGGGTCTCATGGTATCTTTTCTTGTAGTGGGCCTTCAATCTATAAATAACACATAGCAAAAAGTTCCAAAAATGCAATATTCTTCAAAGAATTTGCTGCACATTAGGACCACTCTGTGTGTCATCAGCAACTTACGGTCACCTCTCTCGGAACTGGAGTCAAAATTAACTTTGTCCACTTGGCTGTCACCTTACCCAGATTTAATTTTAGTCCCAGCCAGTAAAAAGCTCTGGAGAAAATTGTATTCAAAGCCCTTTCATATATGAAATACTGAGTATCAACTTTACGTCCATGATAATAAAAGCCATCTGCAATAAAGATATCCTTGCTTGGAAATTCGCATCAGTGATGTAATTACAATTGCACTTAACAAATAAACACTGTTTGCAAGAAAGATATCCTTTGTTAGGTAGCCATATCAGTGTATTAATTTCGCTTGACCTCCAAGACAGTCACTCATGCTAAGGACAAATCATTGAGGTTGTAACAGATGGCTTCACTGAAGAGGCTAAAGAGGATGTTGGTGTGTGTCAGATATGCATACCTCAGCAAAGGGCCATTTCACATAGTGCTTCACATATATTGATTTTGGTCTAGAATCAAAATTAATACATGTTTCACTAAGGACCTTTTTGAATAAATCAATTACTAACAAAATGATTTTTGTTAAACCATCCTACTGGATATCGTTTATGTGCTTTCAATTCATTCTGAGTCAGGATAACCGAGTTCTTAGCATTATAAAAGCATCACCCCTCTTCATCTCATCATCATTGCTCTTTTCTAGTCCAGCCTAGCTCAAGCAAAGTGACATTGGCTTTGCAATTTTTGATGGAAATGCATATAATACATCTGATTTTTTTCAATGTTTCAATGCATGACCGGAGGTGCAAAACATTGAAGCTTGAATTTTGCGTAATAACTTGTAATTCACACAAGTTTCTTTGCATTTCATGTCATTTCCACAAACAAAATTACACATATTTCACACATGCCTACTCCTTCCATATCAATGATACTTAGAACACTTGCCTGAAGATTGCTTTAGTCAAACAGTTGTATTAGAGCAATGGTTCCACCTTAGGGATCTCTTCCGCAAGAACAGTGAGATCTTGATTTGAAAACAATAACTTTTACTGTCTTCCTTTTGCTGTTGCTTAAGTGGCCTGGAATTAAAGGGACACGGAAAATAGATCCAGGTTCACATATTTCCACATTATTTATATATCATGTATATAGCATGGATTCCTTTTTGTTACTTTTAAAGTTTGTAGATTGCGGAACCCAAGTAGTTTTGAAAGAGCCTGCAGCTGCAAAAGGTTACTGGGTGTACCAAATCTGTACTGCTTTATTATATATTCTGTATACCTTAAACCACTTGATTATCAGAGTTGCCTGCTCAAGCTCAGTTTTGTACATCTGCAAATCCCGCGTTTATCTACATGCACAAACAGTGCTTGATTCTAGAGCATGCACAGAAAGCCCACAATTCTAGACTTACATTAGGCTACTAAATGAGGCTAATACATTCCATGTGGTCTTTCCTCTCACACTATTTTTATGTGAATGCAGAGTGACATATATGAAAAGGATTTTAAGGCTAATAAGAAGTATTGAAATCACTTAGGATGCCTTTTCATATTCCTAAAGCAATTGATAGTGGAAGGGGCTGTGGCCAATCCAGAGGACTACTCATCCCCATTCCTTGCTGCCATGTTTTCAGATTACTTATGTGTGGCTTCTCTGGAACTACAATATATGAGTGTCATGTTATTGACAAATGTGTTACACTGTGATTGAGATGTTAACACCACTATATCAATCTATGAAGTCCATGTAAAAGCTTAAATCACACATGACCCCCTTTTGGGCTATATCAAGAAATGGCATTGAATCTATGGCAAGGCTCCTGATATGGTACAGTAAAATAATTTTAAAAAATGTTCGAAATGTTTATTTTCACTTCATTATCTTTTCACTTTTTCACTAGTGAAATGCACCACATCAGAATAATAAACAAATTGCATATTAATTTTTTTTAATTCTTGTTAGCTGGGGAAATGACTGACTCTATACCATTTCTCTATGATCAATGCATGCTTTGTGATATATTTTTAGGTTTACTATTAGCTTTTGAAAGGATTAATGGTATTCAATGAATGACAAATGGAAATATGAGAACATTTCATACGGAAGAGAACCCCTTGCATCAAAAAATAACAGTCTAAGTTATACATCATGAAGTTATTTATTCTTACATATATATGCCAAGTTGGTCCTTTTACATGTGAAAACTCTCAATCACTTCTGACCATTAGTCAATGTTTAAATTCACTACTGTAATGAGTAGTTTTACTATTGATATAATATCACAATTATAGACCGACATTTGTCATTAGGAAAACTTGTGCAAGCCAGAAATCAATTAATTGGTGGAGGTATAACAAATATTATAGTCAAATGCGAGATTTCTTCCTAATATCTGCAGCATATTAAGAACCTTTCACAGCCTCTGCATTGTTGAAAGCTTTATAGGGGCAAGTGTCCAATTTGCTGACTTTCAATATTTAACAGACTTCTCACTCATCTCATTTGGTCTCAGGATCAGAACAGCAGCAGCTGGAGTATCAAACAGCGGTCATAGACAGAGAATAAAAACACCTGCGACATAAAATAAACAACAGCAGCTTAATAAAAATGTAATTTTCTATCCAGAAGGCAAATCGTTCACGTAAGCAGTAAGTGTTGCAGAAGCACTTATGGTACCATTGGAGTGTAGATTAGCTAGTACATGCCTGTCCTGTAACTTGGAATAGCTGTTTAGGTGAAGAATGCCAATCAAATGATGTCACAAGATAAAAAAACATCTGAAAGCCCTTCCAATCAACATTTGAACCTCCAATACAGTAATAGTTGAGGGATATCATAACATAGTTGTCAAGGTGCTATTCTGCAGCCATTATCCTCACATAAGCAGATTTGTCACCAATGGCAGTTCCAGAATGTGCAGAGTGTATGATAAGAAGTTTACATCTCAGAATGCGAGTTTATTTTGACTGTTCTTTATATATATAGATTACATAGGTAATCTTTACACATGAAGTATCTGCTCTTTCACACAGGTAATGATAACACTACGACAAATGCTACTACCAGTTCTTCAGCACCAAGCACCATCACAACAAGTCCTACAACTATATTGCCCATAATGACTGGTCAAACCAATACTACAAATTCCAGCCCAACAGCTTCAGGTACTGCTTTGCTATCGTATTGATGCATTTTCATAATACCAATTAACAAACACCTATTCAGGGTCCGCAAATGTTTACATTATTGCCAAAATCCACTTTTTCAGTCAGCATTTCTCATTGGCATCCTGCTCAAGGAAAGGGATTCTGAAAACATTTCTGAGCTTAAAAGAATTAATTTTGTGCCTTTGAATGTGAGACATTTGGAGGTATCCATCATTGTAACTATTACAATTATGAAATATCATATTCAAATTTCATCTCAAGCACCTATTTTTATTCTTTAATTTTTACTTCAAGAGAAGTATTCACTGCCAGACTCATTTGATGCCCCTCATTTTTTCAACTTAATGCTTACTTTGTAGTGAGTCATTGGGCAAATTTGAAGTAATGGCGGCGGCTATTAATGTCAATTATTGCAACAAAGCAAGCTGTAATGTTTAATTTTCTGTATAATCTTTGAAAGTCCAATGACGTCATCATCTTTACACATGTCTTCCTGTGTGGTTAAAGGTGGTAACGCTTTGAAGAGGGCATTGTGTAAATAAGTCAAAAGATAAAAAGCAGGGTTTGTTCATTTGTTGCCCCGATTTATCACAAAATTGCAAAGTCCTACCTACTGCTGCCTTCTTTTTCTTTGCTTCATGGTTATGGTCTTATAAAAGCATCATGGGAAATCCATTTAGTTTTTATTCCTCCATTAAGATAATCTTCACTTGCAACCAGTCATCAATCTGGAGTTATTTTGAGGAACTTGAGTTTTCAATAAGATCCACAGGTTTTGAACAGCGAGTTTGTGACAGTGGTGCAGTCCTGTAACTTGGAATAGCTGTTTACGTGAAGAATGCCAATCAAATGATGTCACAAGATAAAAAACATCTGATAGCCCATCCAATCAACATTTGAACCTCCAATACAGTAATAGTTGAGGGATATCATGACATAGTTGTCAAGGTGCTATTCTACAGCCATTATCCTCATATAAGCAGATTTGTCACCAATGGCAGTTCCAGGATGTGGAGAGTGTATGATAAGAAGTTTACATCTCAGAATGTGAGTTTATTTTGACTGTTCTTTATATATATGTAGATTACATAAGTAATCTTTACACATGAAGTATCTGCTCTTTCACACAGGAAATGATACCACTACGACAAATGCTACTACCATTTCTTCAGCACCAAGCACCATCACAACAAGTCCTACAACTATATCGCCCGTGATGACTGGTCAAAGCAATACTACAAATTCCAGCCCAACAGCTTCAGGTAATGCTTTGCCATTGTATTGATGCATTTTCATAATACCAATTAACGAACACCTATTCAGGGGTCCGCAAATGTTTACATTATTACCAAAATCCACTTTTTCAGTCAGCATTTCTTATTGTCATCCTGCTCAAGGAAAGGGATTCTGAGAACATTTCTGAGCTTAAAAGAATTAATGTTGTGCCTTTGAATGTGAGACATTTGGAGGTATCCAATATTGTAACTATTACAATTATGGAATATCACATTAAAATTTCATCTCAAGCACCTATCTTTATTCTTTAATTTTTACTTCAAGAGAAGTATTCACTGCCAAACTCATTTGATGCCCCTCATTTTTTCAACTTAATGCTTACTTTGTTGTGATTCATTGGGCAAATTTGAAGTAATGGCGGTGGCTATTAATGTCAATTATTGCTACAAAGCAAGCCGTAATGTTTAAATTTCTGTTTAATCTTTGAAAGTCCAGTGACGTCATCATCTTTACACATGTCTTCCTGTTTGGTTAAAGCTAGTAACGCTTTGAAGAGGGCATTGTGTAAATAAGTCAAAAGATAAAAAGCAGGGTTTGTTCATTTGTTGCCCCGATTTATCACAACATTGCGAAGTCCCACCTCCTGCTGCCTTCTTTTTCTTTGCTTTAAGGTTATAGTCTTATAAAAGCATCATGGGTAATCCATTTAGTTTTTATTCCTCCATTAAGATAATCTTCACTTGCAACCAGTCATCAATCTGGAGGTATTTTGAGGAACTTGAGTATTCAATAAGATCCACAGGTTTTGAACAGCGAGTTTGTGACAGTGGTGCTGACAACTTCATGAGAACTCATAATTTCAGGATAGCCTAAGTTGCCATAATAAGCGTCACTCAAAAGACCATCTTTTTCTTGATATATTAAATTGCTATTCTCTAGGAAAGCACAGAGTTATAATGACTACATCGGACTCTATAAAATTGTCGCAGTGGTAAAAAAATAAAGGATCTAGACTCTTGTGAAACACGATGCAGTAGACTTTTTTGCATCTGGATCTCTTATCTAAAGAACCTGGAGGTAGCCATTTCTGTAGGGTCTCATGGTATCTTTTCTTGTAGTGGGCCTTCAATCTATAAATAACACATAGCAAAAAGTACCAAAATTTCAATATTCTTCAAAGAATTTACTGCACATTAGGACCACTCTGTGTGTCATCAGCAACTTACGGTCACCTCTCTAAGAACTGGAGTCAAAATTAACTTTGTCCACAGGGCTGTCACCTTACCCAGATTTAATGTTAGTCCCAGCCAGTAAAAAGCTCTGGAGAAAATTGCATTCAAAGCCCTTTCATATATGAAATACTGAGTATCAACTTTACTTCCTTGATAATAAAAGCCATCTGCAATAAAGATATCCTTGGTTGGAAATTCGCATCAGTGAAGTAATTACAATTGCACTTAACAAATAAACACTGTCTGCAAGAAAGATATCCTTTGTTAGATAGCCATATCAGTGTATTAATTTTGCTTGATCTCCAAGACAGTCACTCATGCTAAGGACAAATCATTGAGGTTGTAACAGATGGCTTCACTGAAGAGGCTAAAGAGGATGTTGGTGTGTGTCAGATATGCATACCTCAGCAAAGGGCCATTTCACATAGTGCTTCACATATATTGATTTTGGTCTAGAATCAAAATTAATACATGTTTCACTAAGGACCTTTTTGAATAAATCAATTACTAACAAAATGATTTTTGTTAAACCATCCTACTGGATATCGTTTATGTGCTTTCAATTCATTCTGAGTCAGGATAACCGAGTTCTTAGCATTATAAGAGCATCACCCCTCTTCATCTCGTCATCATTGCTCTTTTCTAGTCCAGCCTAGCTCAAGCAAAGTGACAATGGCTTTGCAAATGTTCATGGAAATGCATATAATACATCTGATTTTTTTCAATGTTTCAATGCATGACCAGAGGTGCAAAATATTGAAGCTTGAATTTTGCGTAATAACTTGTAATTCACACAAGTTTCTTTGCATTTGATGTCATTTCCACAAACAAAATTACACATATTTCACACATGCCTATTCTTTCGATATCAATGATACTTAGAACACTTGCCTGAAGATTGCTTTAGTCAAACAGTTGTATTAGAGCAATGGTTCCACCTTAGGGACCTCTTCCGCAAGAACAGTGAGATCTTGATTTGAAAACATTAACTTTTACTGTCTTCCTTTTGCTGTTGCTCAAGTGGCCTGGAATTAAAGGGACACGGAAAATAGATCCAGGTTACATATTTCCACATTATTTATATATTGTGAGCATGGATTCCTTTTTGTTACTTTTAAAGTTTGTAGATTGCGGAGCCTAAGTAGTTTTGAAAGAGCCTGTGGGTGCAACAGGTTACTGGGTGTACCAAATCTGTACTGCTTTAATATATATTCTGTATACCTCAAGCCACTTGATTATCAGAGTTGCCTGCTCAAGCTCAGTTTTTGTACATCTGCAAATCCCGCGTTTATCCACATGCACAAACAGTGCTTGATTCTAGAGCATGCACAGAAAGCCCACAATTCTAGACTTACATTAGGCTACTAAATGAGGCTAATACATTCCATATGGTCTTTCCTCTCACACTATTTTTATGTGAATGCAGAGTGACATATATGAAAAGGATTTTAAGGCTAATAAGAAGTATTGAATTCACTTAGGATGCCTTTTCATATTCCTAAAGCAATTGATAGTGGAAGGGGCTGTGGCCAATCCAGAGGACTACTCATCCCCATTCCTTGCTGCCATGTTTTCAGATTACTTATGTGTGGCTTCTCTGGAACTACAATATATGAGTGTCATTTTATTGAGAAATGTGTTACACTTTGATTGAGATGTTAACACCACTATATCAATCGATGAAGTCCATGTAAAAGCTTAAATCACACATGACCCCCTTTTGGGCTATATCAAGAAATGGCATTGAATCTATGGCAAGGCTCCTGATATGGTACAGTAAAATTATTTAAAAAAATGTACGAAATGTTTATTTTCACTTCATTATCTTTTCACTTTTTCACTAGTGAAATGCACCACATCAGAATAATAAACAAATTGCATATTAATTTTTTTTAATTCTTGTTAGCTGGGGAAATGACTGACTCTATACCATTTCTCTATGATCAATGCATGCTTTGTGATATATTTTTAGGTTTACTATTAGCTTTTGAAAGGATTAATGGTATTCAATGAATGACAAATGGAAATATGAGAACATTTCATACGGAAGAGAACCCCTTGCATCAAAAAATAACAGTCTAAGTTATACATCATGAAATTATTTATTCTTACATATATATGCCAAGTTGGTCCTTTTCCATGTGAAAACTCTCAATCACTTCTGACCATTAGTCAATGTTTAAATTCACTACTGTAATGAGTAGTTTTACTATTGATATAATATCACAATTATAGACCGACATTTGTCATTAGGAAAACTTGTGCAAGCCAGAAATCAATTAATTGGTGGAGGTATAACAAATATTATGGTCAAATTCGAGATTTCTTCCTAATATCTGCAGCATCTTAAGAACCTTTCACAGCCCATGCCTTGTTGAAAGCTTTATAGGGGCAAGTACCCAATTTGCTGCCTTTCAATATTTAACAGACTTCTCACTCATCTCATTTGGTCTCAGGATCAGAACAGCAGCAGCTGGAGTATCAAAAAGCGGTCATAGACAGAGAATAAAAACAACTGCGACATAAAATAAACAACAGCAGCTTAATAAAAATGTAATTTTCTATCCAGAAGGCAAATCGTTCACGTAAGCAGTAATTGTTGCACTAGCACTTATGGTACCATTGGAGTGTAGATTAGCTAGTACATGCCTGTCCTGTAACTTGGAATAGCTGTTTAGGTGAAGAATGCCAATCAAATGATGTCACAAGATAAAAAACATCTGAAAGCCCTTCCAATCAACATTTGAACCTCCAATACAGTAATAGTTGAGGGATATCATAACATAGTTGTCAAGGTGCTATTCTGCAGCCATTATCCTCACATAAGCAGATTTGTCACCAATGGCAGTTCCAGAATGTGCAGAGTGTATGATAAGAAGTTTACATCTCAGAATGCGAGTTTATTTTGACTGTTCTTTATATATATAGATTACATAAGTAATCTTTACACATGAAGTATCTGCTCTTTCACACAGGTAATGATAACACTACGACAAATGCTACTACCAGTTCTTCAGCACCAAGCACCATCACAACAAGTCCTACAACTATATTGCCCGTAATGACTGGTCAAACCAATACTACAAATTCCAGCCCAACAGCTTCAGGTACTTCTTTGCTATCGTATTGATGCATTTTCATAATACCAATTAACAAACACCTATTCAGGGGACCCAAATGTTTACATTATTGCCAACATCCACTTTTTCAGTCAGCATTTCTCATTGGCATCCTGCTCAAGGAAAGGGATTCTGAAAACATTTCTGAGCTTAAAAGAATTATTTTTGTGCCTTTGAATGTGAGACATTTGGAGGTATCCATTATTGTAACTATTACAATTATGAAATATCATATTCAAATTTCATCTCAAGCACCTATTTTTATTCTTTAATTTTTACTTCAAGAGAAGTATTCACTGCCAGACTCATTTGATGCCCCTCAATTTATTCAAGTTAATGCTTACTTTTAGTGATTCACTGGGTGTTAGACCTAGAAATCCTAGACTACATAGGGTAGCCTGGCACAGAGTGGAAACAGCTAATCTCCAAGGCTTTTGTTTAATGCTTACAATTCACTCACAGTAACTCAATGTCTTACCACTAAAAATAAAGGACACCACACCAATGTAGAAAAATACCAGTACCTTTTATAAAAGTTTCTCTTTGTACCTTTTTCTCTTCCTTTAGTTCAAGATAGTACATACATTCAGTTCATTAGAAGTTTTCACAATCAATTAACAATATTCATTGACTTCTTCATTTTAACAGAGAATACATTCATTTTAGATCAATCAGCAATATTTTCAGCTATGACCACCTCTTCAGCCTAAACAGTGTAGATTGGTTAGGTCACTGTACCAGGTTAAAGCTCTTCGATATGTAATCGGTCAAGTACATTACTCACAAGAACCCCGGGTCCAAGTTAGCTTGAGTTACAGCTGCACCGTGTTCTACCCCCAGCAGCGTCCCCAGCCAGGGTTACAGCCAACTATACAATCAAAAGAAGATAGGCAAATTACTCATACATTTCCTATGGCTTTACTCGAGCTCTATTTTCAGTGGGAAAAATCTGGCTCTTAAGGGCACCTCAACCACCGAGGAATTTCTAGAACACTGTTCTTTGGCCTCTAATGTAGCCCTACAGTCCTGATTTCTATCTCCCGTGGAAGGGGGGGCTGTCTCTCAGAGCACCCTATCCCTCCTCACACCCTCGACACCTCCGAAGCTCCTTAATTTATAGAATCCGATCACTAGCAAGCATTGTTCCAAAGCCTGTAAGTCTAGTTGCAGTTACTTTCTGTTCCGGCGGTTCACAGTTCCCAGGTCTCTCGCTGTGCCGCCTCCCGCTTTCCCCACAAGTTTCCCAGCTTACTTCGCACTAGTGAACTGGCCCGACTCGAGGTTCTGATGTGCTCTGGTCACTCGTTTTCCCGCCGGAGATGGAGAGGCTCCTCTGAGGTTCACGGAGGCCGCTTTTCCTCGCTCGCGTTGCTCCACGTCCGGGGATTCCTCCGATGTAGGCTCCGTCTCTCTAGATGACAACGAAGACTTCCTGGGGCAGGTCCCTGACTCCGCTCGGCCTCGCTCGACGTCACCGCAGAACTCCACCTCCTCTCAGGCGGCTTCCGCCAAGCCACGCCTCCTACTTTACAGCGGTCGGAACTGACTCGATGGAAAGGGGCAACCAGCCCGCTGAAATGATGACAGCTGACGCCTCACGTCATCCGCCAGTGAGTGCTGTGTCTGCGCACACTGTGCGATCTCCGCCAATAACTGTGCAATCTCCGCAGTCAGTTTTGTGTGGAGATCTTGTCTTTATGACAACGGGCGATCTCTCGGTGGCAACCTCTCTCCGCTTGTCAGTCTTTTTGTTTCAGTTCTCCGTTCACAAGACTCAGGGGGACAAATGCGAGGTCTCTTCCAAGATTTGGTATTGGATCCCTCAAGTCAGGGTTTGATCAGCTCACAAGGGGCAGCGTCGGTTTAGGAAATCAGCCGGCCCACGGGTCGGTCTATCCCTGCGGAAGCGCTGTCCTCCTTGCAATACCGCCTCCCTCCTGTCCCTGTCCACCTCGCTCTCCCTCTGGTCACTTTCTACACAAAATGGCTACCTTGCCCCTGTTCTTTTATAGACTGACTAGACAGGGTCCAGTAGGGTCCAGAAGATTCTGGAAGGTCTCTATGCTATCCTATGGGGCTTCCTCATAGGTTGGCAGTTATGGCAGTTAATAGCCACCATTTTAGGTATCCTCTAGTTTTTAGTCAGGAAAGACTCCTAGGCCTCAAGAAAAAGGACCATGAGGGCAAGAACACCTAACCCCTAGGCCAACACCGTAAAAAAGAATAATCCAGTGGACACAAAAAGTGAAAAAGGTTATGAGGGGCAAAAAGGGGACAAAATAAATAAATAGTTAGGAGGGACTACCCAAAGGGCAGACAGGTCTAACACTGGGCAAATTTGAAGTAATGGCGGCGGCTAATAATGTCAATTATTGCTCTAAAGCAAGCTGTAATGTTTAATTTTCTGTATAATCTTTGAAAGTCCAGTGACGTCATCATCTTTACACATGTCTTCCTGTGTGGTTAAAGGTGATAACGCTTTGAAGAGGGCATTGTGTAAATAAGTCAAAAGATAAAAAGCAGGGTTTGTTCATTTGTTGCCCCGATTTATCACAAAATTGCGAAGTCCCACCTCCTGCTGCCTTCTTTTTCTTTGCTTCATGGTTATGGTCTTATAAAAGCATCATGGGAAATCCATTTAGTTTTTATTCCTCCATTAAGATAATCTTCACTTGCAACCAGTCATCAATCCGGAGTTATTTTGAGGAACTTGACTTTTCAATAAGATCCACAGGTTTTGAACAGCGAGTTTGTGACAGTGGTGCAGTCCTGTAACTTGGAATAGCTGTTTAGGTGAAGTATGCCAATCAAATGATGCCACAAGATAAAAAACATCTGAAAGCCCTTCCAATCAACATTTGAACCTCCAATACAGTAATAGTTGAGGGTTATCATGACATAGTTGTCAAGGTGCTATTCTACAGCGATTTTCCTCATATAAGCAGATTTGTCACCAATGGCAGTTCCAGGATGTGCAGAGTGTATGATAAGAAGTTTACATCTCAGAATGTGAGTTTATTTTGACTGTTCTTTATATATATATAGATTACATAGGTAATCTTTACACATGAAGTATCTGCTCTTTCACACAGGAAATGATACCACTACGACAAATGCTACTACCATTTCTTCAGCACCAAGCACCATCACAACAAGTCCTACAACTATATCGCCCGTGATAACTGGTCAAACCAATACTACAAATTCCAGCCCAACAGCTTCAGGTACTGCTTTGCCATTGTTTTGATGCATTTTCATAATACCAATTAATGAACACCTATTCAGGGGTCCGCAAATGTTTACATTATTACCAAAATCCACTTTTTCAGTCAGCATTTCTTATTGTCACCCTGCTCAAGGAGAAGGATTCTGAAAACATTTCTGAGCTTAAAAGAATTAATGTTGTGCCTTTGAATGTGAGACATTTGGAGGTATCCAATATTGTAACTATTACAATTATGAAATATCATATTAAAATTTCATCTCAAGCACCTATCTTTATTCTTTAATTTTTACTTCAAGAGAAGTATTCACTGCCAGACTCATTTGATGCCCCTCATTTTTTCAACTTAATGCTTACTTTGTTGTGATTCATTGGGCAAATTTGAAGTAATGGCGGTGGCTATTAATGTCAATTATTGCTACAAAGCAAGCGGTAATGTTTAATTTTCTGTTTAATCTTTGAAAGTCCAGTGACGTCATCATTTTTACACATGTCTTCCTGTTTGGTTAAAGCTGGTGACGCTTTGAAGAGGGCATTGTGTAAATAAGTCAAAAGATAAAAAGCAGGGTTTGTTCATTTGTTGCCCCGATTTATCACAACATTGCGAAGTCCCACCTCCTGCTGCCTTCTTTTTCTTTGCTTTAAGGTTATAGTCTTATAAAAGCATCATGGGTAATCCATTTAGTTTTTATTCCTCCATTAAGATAATCTTCACTTGCAACCAGTCATCAATCTGGAGTTATTTTGAGGAACTTGAGTATTCAATAAGATCCACAGGTTTTGAACAGCGAGTTTGTGACAGTGGTGCTGACAACTTCATGAGAACTCATAATTTCAGGATAGCCTAAGTTGCCATAATATGCGTGACTCAAAAGACCATCTTTTTCTTGATATATTAAATTGCTATTCTCTAGGAAAGCACAGAGTTATAATGACTACATCGGACTCTATGAAATTGTCGCAGTGGTAAAAAAATAAAGGATCTAGACTCTTGTGAAACACGATGCAGTAGACTTTTTTGCATCTGGATCTCTTATCTAAAGAACCTGGAGGTAGCCATTTCTGTAGGGTCTCATGGTATCTTTTCTTGTAGTGGGCCTTCAATCTATAAATAACACATAGCAAAAAGTTCCAAAAATGCAATATTCTTCAAAGAATTTGCTGCACATTAGGACCACTCTGTGTGTCATCAGCAACTTACGGTCACCTCTCTCGGAACTGGAGTCAAAATTAACTTTGTCCACTTGGCTGTCACCTTACCCAGATTTAATTTTAGTCCCAGCCAGTAAAAAGCTCTGGAGAAAATTGTATTCAAAGCCCTTTCATATATGAAATACTGAGTATCAACTTTACGTCCATGATAATAAAAGCCATCTGCAATAAAGATATCCTTGCTTGGAAATTCGCATCAGTGATGTAATTACAATTGCACTTAACAAATAAACACTGTTTGCAAGAAAGATATCCTTTGTTAGGTAGCCATATCAGTGTATTAATTTCGCTTGATCTCCAAGACAGTCACTCATGCTAAGGACAAATCATTGAGGTTGTAACAGATGGCTTCACTGAAGAGGCTAAAGAGGATGTTGGTGTGTGTCAGATATGCATACCTCAGCAAAGGGCCATTTCACATAGTGCTTCACATATATTGATTTTGGTCTAGAATCAAAATTAATACATGTTTCACTAAGGACCTTTTTGAATAAATCAATTACTAACAAAATGATTTTTGTTAAACCATCCTACTGGATATCGTTTATGTGCTTTCAATTCATTCTGAGTCAGGATAACCGAGTTCTTAGCATTATAAAAGCATCACCCCTCTTCATCTCATCATCATTGCTCTTTTCTAGTCCAGCCTAGCTCAAGCAAAGTGACATTGGCTTTGCAATTTTTGATGGAAATGCATATAATACATCTGATTTTTTTCAATGTTTCAATGCATGACCGGAGGTGCAAAATATTGAAGCTTGAATTTTGCGTAATAACTTGTAATTCACACAAGTTTCTTTGCATTTCATGTCATTTCCACAAACAAAATTACACATATTTCACACATGCCTACTCCTTCCATATCAATGATACTTAGAACACTTGCCTGAAGATTGCTTTAGTCAAACAGTTGTATTAGAGCAATGGTTCCACCTTAGGGATCTCTTCCGCAAGAACAGTGAGATCTTGATTTGAAAACAATAACTTTTACTGTCTTCCTTTTGCTGTTGCTTAAGTGGCCTGGAATTAAAGGGACACGGAAAATAGATCCAGGTTCACATATTTCCACATTATTTATGTATCATGTATATAGCATGGATTCCTTTTTGTTACTTTTAAAGTTTGTAGATTGCGGAACCCAAGTAGTTTTGAAAGAGCCTGCAGCTGCAAAAGGTTACTGGGTGTACCAAATCTGTACTGCTTTATTATATATTCTGTATACCTTAAACCACTTGATTATCAGAGTTGCCTGCTCAAGCTCAGTTTTGTACATCTGCAAATCCCGCGTTTATCTACATGCACAAACAGTGCTTGATTCTAGAGCATGCACAGAAAGCCCACAATTCTAGACTTACATTAGGCTACTAAATGAGGCTAATACATTCCATGTGGTCTTTCCTCTCACACTATTTTTATGTGAATGCAGAGTGACATATATGAAAAGGATTTTAAGGCTAATAAGAAGTATTGAAATCACTTAGGCTGCCTTTTCATATTCCTAAAGCAATTGATAGTGGAAGGGGCTGTGGCCAATCCAGAGGACTACTCATCCCCATTCCTTGCTGCCATGTTTTCAGATTACTTATGTGTGGCTTCTCTGGAACTACAATATATGAGTGTCATTTTATTGACAAATGTGTTACACTGTGATTGAGATGTTAACACCACTATATCAATCTATGAAGTCCATGTAAAAGCTTAAATCACACATGACCCCCTTTTGGGCTATATCAAGAAATGGCATTGAATCTATGGCAAGGCTCCTGATATGGTACAGTAAAATAATTTTAAAAAATGTTCGAAATGTTTATTTTCACTTCATTATCTTTTCACTTTTTCACTAGTGAAATGCACCACATCAGAATAATAAACAAATTGCATATTAATTTTTTTTAATTCTTGTTAGCTGGGGAAATGACTGACTCTATACCATTTCTCTATGATCAATGCATGCTTTGTGATATATTTTTAGGTTTACTATTAGCTTTTGAAAGGATTAATGGTATTCAATGAATGACAAATGGAAATATGAGAACATTTCATACGGAAGAGAACCCCTTGCATCAAAAAATAACAGTCTAAGTTATACATCATGAAGTTATTTATTCTTACATATATATGCCAAGTTGGTCCTTTTACATGTGAAAACTCTCAATCACTTCTGACCATTAGTCAATGTTTAAATTCACTACTGTAATGAGTAGTTTTACTATTGATATAATATCACAATTATAGACCGACATTTGTCATTAGGAAAACTTGTGCAAGCCAGAAATCAATTAATTGGTGGAGGTATAACAAATATTATAGTCAAATTCGAGATTTCTTCCTAATATCTGCAGCATATTAAGAACCTTTCACAGCCTCTGCATTGTTGAAAGCTTTATAGGGGCAAGTGTCCAATTTGCTGACTTTCAATATTTAACAGACTTCTCACTCATCTCATTTGGTCTCAGGATCAGAACAGCAGCAGCTGGAGTATCAAACAGCGGTCATAGACAGAGAATAAAAACACCTGCGACATAAAATAAACAACAGCAGCTTAATAAAAATGTAATTTTCTATCCAGAAGGCAAATCGTTCACGTAAGCAGTAAGTGTTGCAGAAGCACTTATGGTACCATTGGAGTGTAGATTAGCTAGTACATGCCTGTCCTGTAACTTGGAATAGCTGTTTAGGTGAAGAATGCCAATCAAATGATGTCTCAAGATAAAAAAACATCTGAAAGCCCTTCCAATCAACATTTGAACCTCCAATACAGTAATAGTTGAGGGATATCATAACATAGTTGTCAAGGTGCTATTCTGCAGCCATTATCCTCACATAAGCAGATTTGTCACCAATGGCAGTTCCAGAATGTGCAGAGTGTATGATAAGAAGTTTACATCTCAGAATGCGAGTTTATTTTGACTGTTCTTTATATATATAGATTACATAGGTAATCTTTACACATGAAGTATCTGCTCTTTCACACAGGTAATGATAACACTACGACAAATGCTACTACCAGTTCTTCAGCACCAAGCACCATCACAACAAGTCCTACAACTATATTGCCCATAATGACTGGTCAAACCAATACTACAAATTCCAGCCCAACAGCTTCAGGTACTGCTTTGCTATCGTATTGATGCATTTTCATAATACCAATTAACAAACACCTATTCAGGGTCCGCAAATGTTTACATTATTGCCAAAATCCACTTTTTCAGTCAGCATTTCTCATTGGCATCCTGCTCAAGGAAAGGGATTCTGAAAACATTTCTGAGCTTAAAAGAATTAATTTTGTGCCTTTGAATGTGAGACATTTGGAGGTATCCATCATTGTAACTATTACAATTATGAAATATCATATTCAAATTTCATCTCAAGCACCTATTTTTATTCTTTAATTTTTACTTCAAGAGAAGTATTCACTGCCAGACTCATTTGATGCCCCTCATTTTTTCAACTTAATGCTTACTTTGTAGTGACTCATTGGGCAAATTTGAAGTAATGGCGGCGGCTATTAATGTCAATTATTGCAACAAAGCAAGCTGTAATGTTTAATTTTCTGTATAATCTTTGAAAGTCCAATGACGTCATCATCTTTACACATGTCTTCCTGTGTGGTTAAAGGTGGTAACGCTTTGAAGAGGGCATTGTGTAAATAACTCAAAAGATAAAAAGCAGGGTTTGTTCATTTGTTGCCCCGATTTATCACAAAATTGCAAAGTCCCACCTCCTGCTGCCTTCTTTTTCTTTGCTTCATGGTTATGGTCTTATAAAAACATGATGGGAAATCCATTTAGTTTTTATTCCTCCATTAAGATAATCTTCACTTGCAACCAGTCATCAATCTGGAGTTATTTTGTGGAACTTGAGTTTTCAATAAGATCCACAGGTTTTGAACAGCGAGTTTGTGACAGTGGTGCAGTCCTGTAACTTGGAATAGCTGTTTACGTGAAGAATGCCAATCAAATGATGTCACAAGATAAAAAACATCTGATAGCCCATCCAATCAACATTTGAACCTCCAATACAGTAATAGTTGAGGGATATCATGACATAGTTGTCAAGGTGCTATTCTACAGCCATTATCCTCATATAAGCAGATTTGTCACCAATGGCAGTTCCAGGATGTGGAGAGTGTATGATAAGAAGTTTACATCTCAGAATGTGAGTTTATTTTGACTGTTCTTTATATATATGTAGATTACATAAGTAATCTTTACACATGAAGTATCTGCTCTTTCACACAGGAAATGATACCACTACGACAAATGCTACTACCATTTCTTCAGCACCAAGCACCATCACAACAAGTCCTACAACTATATCGCCTGTGATGACTGGTCAAAGCAATAGTACAAATTCCAGCCCAACAGCTTCAGGTACTGCTTTGCTATCGTATTGATGCATTTTCATAATACCAATTAACAAACACCTATTCAGGGTCCGCAAATGTTTACATTATTGCCAAAATCCACTTTTTCAGTCAGCATTTCTCATTGGCATCCTGCTCAAGGAAAGGGATTCTGAAAACATTTCTGAGCTTAAAAGAATTAATTTTGTGCCTTTGAATGTGAGACATTTGGAGGTATCCATCATTGTAACTATTACAATTATGAAATATCATATTCAAATTTCATCTCAAGCACCTATTTTTATTCTTTAATTTTTACTTCAAGAGAAGTATTCACTGCCAGACTCATTTGATGCCCCTCATTTTTTCAACTTAATGCTTACTTTGTAGTGACTCATTGGGCAAATTTGAAGTGATGGCGGCGGCTATTAATGTCAATTATTGCAACAAAGCAAGCTGTAATGTTTAATTTTCTGTATAATCTTTGAAAGTCCAATGACGTCATCATCTTTACACATGTCTTCCTGTGTGGTTAAAGGTGGTAACGCTTTGAAGAGGGCATTGTGTAAATAAGTCAAAAGATAAAAAGCAGGGTTTGTTCATTTGTTGCCCCGATTTATCACAAAATTGCAAAGTCCCACCTCCTGCTGCCTTCTTTTTCTTTGCTTCATGGTTATGGTCTTATAAAAGCATCATGGGAAATCCATTTAGTTTTTATTCATCCATTAAGATAATCTTCACTTGCAACCAGTCATCAATCTGGAGTTATTTTGAGGAACTTGAGTTTTCAATAAGATCCACAGGTTTTGAACAGCGAGTTTGTGACAGTGGTGCAGTCCTGTAACTTGGAATAGCTGTTTACGTGAAGAATGCCAATCAAATGATGTCACAAGATAAAAAACATCTGATAGCCCATCCAATCAACATTTGAACCTCCAATACAGTAATAGTTGAGGGATATCATGACATAGTTGTCAAGTGCTATTCTACAGCCATTATCCTCATATAAGCAGATTTGTCACCAATGGCAGTTCCAGGATGTGGAGAGTGTATGATAAGAAGTTTACATCTCAGAATGTGAGTTTATTTTGACTGTTCTTTATATATATGTAGATTACATAAGTAATCTTTACACATGAAGTATCTGCTCTTTCACACAGGAAATGATACCACTACGACAAATGCTACTACCATTTCTTCAGCACCAAGCACCATCACAACAAGTCCTACAACTATATCGCCCGTGATGACTGGTCAAAGCAATACTACAAATTCCAGCCCAACAGCTTCAGGTAATGCTTTGCCATTGTATTGATGCATTTTCATAATACCAATTAACGAACACCTATTCAGGGGTCCGCAAATGTTTACATTATTACCAAAATCCACTTTTTCAGTCAGCATTTCTTATTGTCATCCTGCTCAAGGAAAGGGATTCTGAGAACATTTCTGAGCTTAAAAGAATTAATGTTGTGCCTTTGAATGTGAGCCATTTGGAGGTATCCAATATTGTAACTATTACAATTATGGAATATCACATTAAAATTTCATCTCAAGCACCTATCTTTATTCTTGAATTTTTACTTCAAGAGAAGTATTCACTGCCAAACTCATTTGATGCCCCTCATTTTTTCAACTTAATGCTTACTTTGTTGTGATTCATTGGGCAAATTTGAAGTAATGGCGGTGGCTATTAATGTCAATTATTGCTACAAAGCAAGCCGTAATGTTTAAATTTCTGTTTAATCTTTGAAAGTCCAGTGACGTCATCATCTTTACACATGTCTTCCTGTTTGGTTAAAGCTGGTAACGCTTTGAAGAGGGCATTGTGTAAATAAGTCAAAAGATAAAAAGCAGGGTTTGTTCATTTGTTGCCCCGATTTATCACAACATTGCGAAGTCCCACCTCCTGCTGCCTTCTTTTTCTTTGCTTTAAGGTTATAGTCTTATAAAAGCATCATGGGTAATCCATTTAGTTTTTATTCCTCCATTAAGATAATCTTCACTTGCAACCAGTCATCAATCTGGAGGTATTTTGAGGAACTTGAGTATTCAATAAGATCCACAGGTTTTGAACAGCGAGTTTGTGACAGTGGTGCTGACAACTTCATGAGAACTCATAATTTCAGGATAGCCTAAGTTGCCATAATAAGCGTCACTCAAAAGACCATCTTTTTCTTGATATATTAAATTGCTATTCTCTAGGAAAGCACAGAGTTATAATGACTACATCGGACTCTATAAAATTGTCGCAGTGGTAAAAAAATAAAGGATCTAGACTCTTGTGAAACACGATGCAGTAGACTTTTTTGCATCTGGATCTCTTATCTAAAGAACCTGGAGGTAGCCATTTCTGTAGGGTCTCATGGTATCTTTTCTTGTAGTGGGCCTTCAATCTATAAATAACACACAGCAAAAAGTACCAAAATTTCAATATTCTTCAAAGAATTTACTGCACATTAGGACCACTCTGTGTGTCATCAGCAACTTACGGTCACCTCTCTAAGTACTGGAGTCAAAATTAACTTTGTCCACAGGGCTGTCACCTTACCCAGATTTAATGTTAGTCCCAGCCAGTAAAAAGCTCTGGAGAAAATTGCATTCAAAGCCCTTTCATATATGAAATACTGAGTATAAACTTTACTTCCTTGATAATAAAAGCCATCTGCAATAAAGATATCCTTGCTTGGAAATTCGCATCAGTGAAGTAATTACAATTGCACTTAACAAATAAACACTGTCTGCAAGAAAGATATCCTTTGTTAGATAGCCATATCAGTGTATTAATTTTGCTTGATCTCCAAGACAGTCACTCATGCTAAGGACAAATCATTGAGGTTGTAACAGATGGCTTCACTGAAGAGGCTAAAGAGGATGTTGGTGTGTGTCAGATATGCATACCTCAGCAAAGGGCCATTTCACATAGTGCTTCACATATATTGATTTTGGTCTAGAATCAAAATTAATACATGTTTCACTAAGGACCTTTTTGAATAAATCAATTACTAACAAAATGTTTTTTGTTAAACCATCCTACTGGATATCGTTTATGTGCTTTTAATTCATTCTGAGTCAGGATAACCGAGTTCTTAGCATTATAAGAGCATCACCCCTCTTCATCTCGTCATCATTGCTCTTTTCTAGTCCAGCCTAGCTCAAGCAAAGTGACAATGGCTTTGCAAATGTTCATGGAAATGCATATAATACATCTGATTTTTTTCAATGTTTCAATGCATGACCAGAGGTGCAAAATATTGAAGCTTGAATTTTGCGTAATAACTTGTAATTCACACAAGTTTCTTTGCATTTCATGTCATTTCCACAAACAAAATTACACATATTTCACACATGCCTATTCTTTCGATATTAATGATACTTAGAACACTTGCCTGAAGATTGCTTTAGTCAAACAGTTGTATTAGAGCAATGGTTCCACCTTAGGAACCTCTTCCGCAAGAACAGTGAGATCTTGATTTGAAAACATTAACTTTTACTGTCTTCCTTTTGCTGTTGCTCAAGTGGCCTGGAATTAAAGGGACACGGAAAATAGATCCAGGTTACATATTTCCACATTATTTATATATTGTGAGCATGGATTCCTTTTTGTTACTTTTAAAGTTTGTAGATTGCGGAACCTAAGTAGTTTTGAAAGAGCCTGTGGCTGCAACAGGTTACTGGGTGTACCAAATATGTACTGCTTTAATATATATTCTGTATACCTCAAGCCACTTGATTATCAGAGTTGCCTGCTCAAGCTCAGTTTTTGTACATCTGCAAATCCCGCGTTTATCCACATGCACAAACAGTGCTTGATTCTAGAGCATGCACAGAAAGCCCACAATTCTAGACTTACATAAGGCTACTAAATGAGGCTAATACTTTCCATGTGGTCTTTCCTCTCGCACCATTTTTATGTGAATGCAGAGTGACATATATGAAAAGGATTTTAAGGCTAATAAGAAGCATTGAATTCACTTAGGATGCCTTTTCATATTCCTAAAGCAATTGATAGTGGAAGGGGATGTGGCCAATCCAGAGGACTACTCATCTCCATTCATTGCTGCCATTTTTTCAGATTACTTATGTGTGGCTTCTCTGGAACTGCAATACATGAGTGTCATTTTTTTTTACAAATGTGTTACACTTTGAAATGTTAACACCACTATATCAATCAATGAAGTCCATGTAAAGAGCTTAAATCACACATGACCCCCTTTTGGGCTATATCAAGAAATGGCCTTGATTCTGTGGCAACGCTCCTCATATGGTACAGTAAAATCATTTAAAAAAATGTTCGAAATGTTTATTTTTACTTCATTATCTTTTCACTTTTTCACTAATGAAATGCACCACATCAGAATAATTAACAAATTGCATATTATTTTTTTAATTCTTGTTCGCTGGGGAAATGACTCACTCTCTACCATTTCTCTATGATCAATGCATGTTTGTTATATATTTTTATGTTTACTATTAGCTTTTGAAAAGATTAATGGTATTCAATGAATGACAAATGAAAATATGGGAACATTTCATACGGAAGAGAACCCCTTGCATCAAAAAATTAACAGTCTAAGTTATACATCATGAAGTTATTTATTCTTACATATATATGCCAAGTTGGTCCTTTTCCATGTGAAAACTCTCAATCACTTCTGACCATTAGTCAATGTTTAAATTAACTACTGTAATGAGTAGTTTTACTATTGATATAATATCACTATTATAGACCGACATTTGTCATTAGGAAAACTTGTGCAAGCCAGAAATCAATGAATTGGTGGAGGTATAACAAATATTATGGTCAAATTCGGGATTTCTTCCTAATATCTGCAGCACCTTAAGAACCTTTCACAGCCTCTGCATTATTGAAAGCTTTATAGGGGAAAGTGCCCAATTTGCTGACTTTCAATATTTAACAGACTTCTCACTCATCTCATTTGGTCTCAGGATCAGAACAGCAGCAGCTGCAGTATCAAACAGCGGTCATAGACAGAGAATTAAAACACCTGGGACACAACATAAACAACAGCAGCTTAATAAAAATGTCATTTTCTATCCAGAAGGCAAATGGTTCACGTAAGCAGTAAGTGTTGCAGAAGCACTTATGGTACCATTGGAGTGTAGATTAGCTAGTACATGCCTGTCCTGTAACTTGGAATAGCTGTTTAGGTGAAGAATGCCAATCAAATGATGTCACAAGATAAAAAACATCTGAAAGCCCTTCCATTCAACATTTGAACCTCCAATACAGTAATAGTTGAGGGATATCATGACATAGTTGTCAAGGTGCTATTCTACAGCCATTATCCTCATATAAGCAGATTTGTCACCAATGGCAGTTCCAGGATGTGCAGAGTGTATGATAAGAAGTTTACATCTCAGAATGTGAGTTTATTTTGACTGTTCTTTATATATATATAGATTACATAAGTAATCTTTACACGTGAAGTATCTGCTCTTTCACACAGGAAATGATACCACTACGACAAATGCTACTACCATTTCTTCAGCACCAAGCACCATCACAACAAGTCCTACAACTATAACGCTTGTGATGACTGGTCAAACCAATACTACAAATTCCAGCCCAACAGCTTCAGCTACTGCTTTGCCATTGTATTGATGCATTTTCATAATACCAATTAACGAACACCTATTCAGGGGTCCGCAAATATTTACATTATTACCAAAATCCACTTTTTCAGTCAGCATTTCTTATTGTCATCCTGCTCAAGGAAAGGGATTCTGAAAACATTTCTGAGCTTAAAAGAATTAATTTTGTGCCTTTGAATGTGAGACATTTGGAGGTATCCAATATTGTAACTATAACAATTATGAAATATCATATTAAAATTTCATCTCATGCACCTATCTTTATTCTTTAATTTTTACTTCAAGAGAAGTATTCACTGCCAGACTCATATGATGCCCCTCATTTTTTCAACTTAATGCTTACTTTGTTGTGATTCATTGGGCAAATTTGAAGTAATGGCGGTGGCTATTAATGTCAATTATTTCTACAAAGCAAGCCGTAATGTTTAATTTTCTGTATAATCTTTGAACGTCCAGTGATGTCATCATCTTTACACATGTCTTCCTGTGTGGTTAAAGCTGGTAACGCTTTGAAGAGGGCATTGTGTAAATAAGTCAAAAGATAAAAAGCAGGGTTTGTTCATTTGTTGCCCCGATTTAGCACAACATTGTGAAGTCCCACCTCCTGCTGCCTTCTTTTTCTTTGCTTTAAGGTTATGGTCTTATAAAAGCATCATGGGTAATCCATTAAGTTTTTATTCCTCCATTAAGATAATCTTCACTTGCAACCACTTGCAACCAGTCATCAATCTGGAGTTATTTTGAGGAACTTGAGTATTCAATAAGATCCACAGGTTTTGAACAGCGAGTTTGTGACAGTGGTGCTGACAACTACATGAGAACTCATAATTTCAGGATAGCCTAAGTTGCCATAATAAGCGTGACTCAAAAGACCATCTTTTTCTTGATATATTAAATTGCTATTCTCTAGGAAAGCACAGAGTTATAATGACTATATCGGACTCTATGAAATTGTCGCAGTGGTAAAAAAATAAAGGATCTAGACTCTTGTGAAACACGATGCAGTAGACTTTTTTGCATCTGGATCTCTTATCTAAAGAACCTGGAGGTAGCCATTTCTGTAGGGTCTCATGGTATCTTTTCTTGTAGTGGTCATTCAATCTATAAATAACACATAGCAAAAAGTTCCAAAATTTCAATATTCTTCAAAGAATTTGCTGCACATTAGGACCACTCTGTGTGTCATCAGCAACTTACGGTCACCTCTCTAAGAACTGGAGTCAAAATTAACTTTGTCCACTGGGCTGTCACCTTACCCAGATTTAATTTTAGTCCCAGCCAGTAAAAAGCTCTGGAGAAAATTGTATTCAAAGCCCTTTCATGAATGAAATACTGAGTATCAACTTTACTTCCATGATAATAAAAGCCATCTGCAATAAAGATATCCTTGCTTGGAAATTCGCATCAGTGAAGTAATTACAATTGCACTTAACAAATAAACACTGTCTGCAAGAAAGATATCCTTTGTTAGATAGCCATATCAGTGTATTAATTTCGCTTGATCTCCAAGACAGTCACTCATGCTAAGGACAAATCATTGAGGTTGTAACAGATGGCTTCACTGAAGAGGCTAAAGAGGATGTTGGTGTGTGTCAGATATGCATACCTCAGCAA
Source organism: Lissotriton helveticus (assembly GCF_964261635.1). NCBI lineage: Eukaryota > Metazoa > Chordata > Amphibia > Caudata > Salamandridae > Lissotriton > Lissotriton helveticus. Next base: position 812,964,091 of record NC_136070.1, read on the forward strand.
AGAGCCATTTCACATAGTGCTTAACATATATTGATTTTGGTCTAGAATCAAAATTAATACATGTTTCACTAAGGACCTTTTTGAATAACTCAATTACTAACAAAATGATTTTTGTTAAACCATCCTACTGGATTTTGTTTATCTGCTTTCAATTCATTCTGAGTCAGGATAACCGAGTTCTTAGCATTATAAAAGCATCACCCCTCTTCATCTCATCATCATTGCTCTTTTGTAGTCCAGCCTAGCTCAAGCAAAGTGACATTGGCTTTGCAATTTTTTCATGGAAATGCATATAACACATCTGATTTTTTTAAATGTTTCAAAGCATGACCAGAGGTGCAAAATATTGAAGCTTGAATTTTGCGTAATAACTTGTAATTCACACACGTTTCTTTGCATTTCATGTCATTTCCACAATCAAAATTACACATATTTCACACATGCCTACTCTTTCCATATCAATAATACTTAGAACACTTGCCTGAAGATTGCTTTAGTCAAACAGTTGTATTAGAGCAATGGTTCCACCTTAGGGACCTCTGCCGCAAGAACAGTGAGATTTTGATTTGAAAACATTAACTTTTACTGTCTTCCTTTTGCTGTTGCTTAAGTGGCCTGGAATTAAAGGGACACGGAAAATACATCTGGGCTCACATATTTCCACATTATTTATATATTATGAGCATGGATTCCTTTTTGTTACTTTTAAAGTTTGTAGATTGCGGAACCTAAGTAGTTTTGAAAGGGCCTGCGGCTTCAACAGGTTACTGGGTGTACCAAATCTGTACTGCTTTATTATATATTCTGTATACCTCAAGCCACTTGATTATCAGAGTTGCCTGCTCATGCTCAGTTTTTGTACATCTGCAAATCCCACGTTTATCCACATGCACAAACAGTGCTTGATTCTAAAGCATGGACAGAAAGCCCACAATTCTAGACTTACATAAGGCTACTAAATGCGGCTAATACTTTCCATGTGGTCTTTCCTCTCACACCATTTTTATGTGAATGCAGAGTGACATATATGAAAAGGATTTCAAGGCTAATAAGAAGTATTGAATTCACTTAAGATGCCTTTTCATATTCCTAAAGCAATTGATAGTGGAAGGAGATGTGGCCAATCCAGAGGACTACTCATCTCCATTCATTGCTGCCATTTTTTCAGATTACTTATGTGTGGCTTCTCTGGAACTACAATATATGAGTGTCATTTTATTGACAAATGTGTTACACTTTGAAATGTTAACACCACTATATCAATCTATGCAGTCCATGTAAAGAGCTTAAATCACACATGACCCCCTTTTGGGCTATATCAAGAAATGGCCTTGATTCTGTGGCAACGCTCCTGATATGGTACAGTAAAATCATTTGAAAAAATATTCGAAATGTTTATTTTTGCTTCATTATCTTTTCACTTTTTCACTAATGAAATGCACCACATCAGAATAATTAACAAATTGCATATTATTTTTTTAATTCTTGTTCGCTGGGGAAATGACTCACTCTCTACCATTTCTCTATGATCAATGCATGTTTGTTATATATTTTTATGTTTACTATTAGCTTTTGAAAGGATTAATGGTATTCAATGAATGACAAATGAAAGTATGAGAACATTTCATACGGAAGAGAACCCCTTGCATAAAAAAATAACAGTCTAAGTTATACATCATGAAGTTATTTATTCTTACATATATATGCCAAGTTGGTCCTTTTCCATGTGAAAACTCTCAATCACTTCTGACCATTAGTCAATGTTTAAATTCACTACTGTAATGAGTAGTTTTACTATTGATATAATATCACAATTATAGACCGACATTTGTCATTAGGAAAACTTGTGCAAGCCAGAAATCAATGAATTGGTGGAGGTATAACAAATATTATGGTCAAATTGGTGATTTCTTCCTAATATCTGCAGCATCTTAATAACTTTTCACAGCTCCTGCATTGTTGAAAGCTTTATAGGGGAAAATGTAATTTTGCTGACTTTCAATATTTAACAGACTTCTCACTCATCTCATTTGGTCTCAGGATCAGAACAGCAGCAGCTGGAGTATCAAACAGCGGTCATAGACAGAGAATAAAAACACCTGCGACATAACATAAACAACAGCAGCTTAATAAAAATGTCATTTTCTATCCAGAAGGCAAATGGTTCACGTAAGCAGTAAGTGTTGCAGAAGCACTTATGGTACCATTGGAGTGTAGATTAGCTAGTACATGCCTGTCCTGTAACTTGGAATAGCTGTTTAGGTGAAGAATGCCAATCAAATGATGTCACAAGATAAAAAACATCTGAAAGCCCTTCCAATCAACATTTGAACCTCCAATACAGTAATAGTTGAGGGATATCATGACATAGTTGTCAAGGTGCTATTCTACAGCCATTATCCTCATATAAGCAGATTAGTCACCAATGGCAGTTCCAGGATGTGCAAAGTGTATGATAAGAAGTTTACATCTCAGAATGTGAGTTTATTTTGACTGTTCTTTATATATATATATATAGATTACATAAGTAATCTTTACACATGAAGTATCTGCTCTTTCACACAGGAAATGATACCACTACGACAAATGCTACTACCATTTCTTCAGCACCAAGCACCATCACAACAAGTCCTACAACTATATCGCCCGTGATGACTGGTCAAACCAATACTACAAATTCCAGCCCAACAGCTTCAGGTACTGCTTTGCCATTGTATTGATGCATTTTCATAATACCAATTAACAAACACCTATTCAGGGGTCCGCAAATGTTTACATTATTACCAAAATCCACTTTTTCAGTCAGCATTTCTTATTGTCATCCTGCTCAAGGAAAGGGATTCTGAAAACATTTCTGAGCTTAAAAGAATTAATTTTGTGCCTTTGAATGTGAGACATTTGGGGGTATCCATTATTGTAACTATTACAATTATGAAATATCATATTAAAAATTCATTTCAAGCACCTATCTTTATTCTTTAATTTTTACTTCAAGAGAAGTATTCACTGCCAGACTCATTTGATGCCCCTCATTTTTTCAACTTAATGCTTACTTTGTTGTGATTCATTGGGCAAATTTGAAGTAATGGCGGTGGCTATTAATGTCAATTATTGCTACAAAGCAAGCCGTAATGTTTAATTTTCTGTATAATCTTTGAAAGTCCAGTGACGCCATCATTTTTACACATGTCTTCCTGAGTGGTTAAAGGTGGTAACGCTTTGAAGAGGGCATTGTGTAAATAAGTCAAAAGATAAAAAGCAGGGTTTGTTCATTTGTTGCCCCAATTTATCACAAAATTGCGAAGTCCCACCTCCTGCTGCCTTCTTTTTCTTTGCTTCAAGGTTATGGTCTCATAAAAGCATCATGGGTAATCCATTTAGTTTTTATTCCTCCATTAAGATAATCTTCACTTGCAACCAGTCATCAATCTGGAGTTATTTTGAGGAACTTGAGTATTCAATAAGATCCACAGGTTTTGAACAGCGAGTTTGTGACAGAGGTGCTTACAACTTCATAAGAACTCATAATTTCAGGATAGCCTAAGTTGCTATAATATGCGTGAGTCAAAAGACTATCTTTTTCTTGATATATTAAATTGCTATTCTCTAGGAAAGCACAGAGTTATAATGACTATATCGGACTCAATTAAATTGTCGCAGTGCTAAAAAAATAAAGGATCTAGACTATTGTGAAACACGATGCAGTAGACTTTTTTGCCTCTGGATCTCTTATCTAAAGAACCTGGAGGTAGCCATTTCTGTAGAGTCTCGTGGTATCTTTTCTTGTAGTGGGCCTTCAATCTATAAATAACACATGGCAAAAAGTTCCAAAATTTCAATATTCTTCAAAGAATTTGCTGCACATTAGGACCACTCTGTGTGTCATTAGAAACTTACGGTCACCTCTCTAAGAACTGGAGTCAAAATTAACTTTGTCCACTGGGCTGTCACCTTACCCAGATTTAATTTTAGTCCCAGCCAGTAAAAAGCTCTGGAGAAAATTGTATTCAAAGCCCTTTCATATATGAAATACTGAGTATCAACTTTACTTCCACAATAATAAAAGCCATCTGCAATAAAGATATCCTTGCTTGGAAATTCGCATCAGTGATGTAATTACAATTGCACTTAACAAATAAACACTGTCTGCAAGAAAGATATCCTTTTTTAGATAGCCATATCAGTGTATTAATTTTTTTCTTGATCTCCAAGACCGTCACTCATGCTAAGGACAAATCATTGAGGTTGTAACAGATGGCTTCACTGAAGAGGCTAAAGAGGATGTTGGTGTGTGTCAGATATGCATACCTCAGCAAAGGGCCATTTCACATAGTGCTACACATATATTGATTTTGGTCTAGAATCAAAATTAATACATGTTTCACTAAGGACCTTTTTGAATAAATCAATTACTAACAAAATGATTTTTGTTAAACCATCCTACTGGATATCGTTTATGTGCTTTGAATTCATTCTGAGTAAGGATAACCGAGTTCTTAGCATTATAAAAGCATCACCCCTCTTCATCTCATCATCATTGCTCTTTTCTAGTACAGCCTAGCTCAAGCAAAGTGACATTGGCTTTGCAATTTTTCATGGAAAAGCATATAATACATCTGATTTTTTTTAATGTTTCAATGCATGACCAGAAGGGCAAAATATTGAAGCTGGAATGTTGCGTAATAACTTGTAATTCACACAAATTTCTTTGCATTTCATTTCATTTCCACAAACAAAATTACACATATTTCACACATCCCTACTCTTTCCATGTCAATGATACTTAGAACACTTGCCTGAAGATTGCTTTAGTGAAACAGTTGTATTAGAGCAATGGTTCCACCTTAGGGACCTCTTCCGTAAGAACAGTGAGATCTTGATTTGAAAACATTAACTTTTACTGTCTTCCTTTTGCTGTTTCTTAAGTGGCCTGGAATTAAGGGGACACGGAAAATAGATCCAGGTTCACATATTTCCACATTATTTATATATCGTGTGCAGGGATTCCTTTTTGTTACTTTTAAAGTTTATGTGCTTTCAATTCATTCTGAGTCAGGATAACCGAGTTCTTAGCATTATAAAAGCATCACCCCTCTTCATCTCATCATCATTGCTCTTTTTTAGTCGAGCCTAGCTCAAGCAAAGTGACATTGGCTTTGCAATTTTTCATGGAAATGCATATAATACATCTGATTTTTTTCAATGTTTTAATGCATGACCAGAAGTGCAAAATATTGAAGCTGGAGTTTTGCGTAATAACTTGTAATTCACACAAGTTTCTTTACATTTCATGTCATTTCCACAAACATAATTACACATATTTCACATATGCCTACTCTTTCCATATCAATGATACTTAGAACACTTGCCTGAAGATTGCTTTAGTCAAACAGTTGTATTAGAGCAATGGTTCCACCTTAGGGACCTCTTCCGTAAGAACAGTGAGATCTTGATTTGAAAACATTAACTTTTACTGTCTTCCTTTTGTTGTTGCTTAAGTGGCCTGGAATTAAGGGGACACGGAAAATAGATCCAGGTTCACATATTTCCACATTATTTATATAGCGTGTGCATGGATTCCTTTTTGTTACTTTTAAAGTTTGTAGATTGCGGAACCTAAGTAGTTTTGAAAGAGCCTGCGGCTGCAACGGGTTACTGGGTGTACTAAATCTGTACTGCTTTATTATATATTCTGTATGCCTCAAGCCACTTGATTATCAGAGTTGCCTTCTCAAGCTCAGTTTTTGTACATCTGCAAATCCCACGTTTATCCACATGCACAAACAGTGCTTGATTCTAGAGCATGCACAGAAAGCCCACAATTCTAGACTTACATAAGGCTACTAAATGAGGCTAATACTTTCCATTTGGTCTTTCCTCTCACACCATTTTTATGTGAATGCAGAGTGACATATATCAAAAGGATTTTAAGGCTAATAAGAAGTAATGAATTCACTTAGGCTGCCTTTTCATATACCTAAAGCAATTGATAGTGGAAGGGGCTGTGGCCAATCCAGGAGACTACTCACCTCCATTCATTCATGCCATGTTTTCAGATTACTTATGTGTGGCTTCTCTGTAACTACGATATATGAGTGTCATTTTATTGACAAATGTGTTACACTTTGATTGAAATGTTAACACCACCATATCAATCTATGAAGTCCATGTAAAGTGCTTAAATCACACATGACCCCCTTTTGGGCTATATCAAGAAATGACCTTGAATCTGTGGCAACGCTCCTGATATGATACAGTAAAATCATTTTAAAAAATGTACGAAATGTTTATTTTTACTTCATTATCTTTTCACTTTTTCACTAGTGAAATGCACTACATCAGAATAATAAACAAATTGCATATTACTTTTTTTAATTCTTGTTTGCTGGGGAAATGATTGACTCTATACCATTTCTCTATGATCAATGCATGCTTTTTTATATATTTTTATGTTTACTATTAGCTTTTGAAAGGATTAATGATATTCAATGAATGACTAATGAAAATATGAGAACATTTCATACAGAAGAGAACCCCTTCCATCAAAAAATAACAGTCAAAGTTATACGTCATGAAGTTATTTATTCTTACATATACATGCCAAGTTGGTCCTTTTCCATGTGAAAACTCTTAATCATTTCTGACCATTAGTCAATGTTTAAATTCACTACTGTAATGAGTAGTTTTACTATTGATATAATATCACAATTATAGACCGACATTTATCATTAGGAAAACTTGTGCAAGCCAGAAATCAATTAATTGGTGGAGGTATAACAAATATTATGGTCAAATTCGAGATTTCTTCCTAATATCTGCAGCATCTTAAGAACCTTTCACAGCCCCTGCATTGTTGAAAGCTTTATAGTGGCAAGTGCCCAATTTGCTGACTTTCAATATTTAACAGACTTCTCACTCATCTCATTTGGTCTCAGGATCAGAACAGCAGCAACTGGAGTAACAAACAGCTGTCATAGACAGAGAATAAAAACACCTGCGACATAAAATAAATAACAGCAGCTTAATAAAAATGTAATTTTCTATCCAGAAGGCAAATGGTTCACGTAAGCAGTAAGTGTTGCAGTAGCACTTATGGTACCATTGGAGTGTAGATTAGCTAGTACATGCCTGTCCTTTAACTTGGAATAGCTGTTTAGGTCAATAATGCCAATCAAATGATGTCACAAGATAAAAAACATCTGAAAGCCCTTCCAATCAACATTTGAACCTCCAATACAGTAATAGTTGAGGGATATCATAACATAGTTGTCAAGGTGCTAATCTGCAGCCATTATCCTCATATAAGCAGGTTTGTCACCAATGGCAGTTCCAGAATGTGCAGAGTGTATGATAAGAAGTTTACATTTCAGAATGTGAGTTTATTTTGACTGTTCTTTATATATATAGATTACATAAGTAATCTTTACACATGAAGTATTTCCTCTTTCACACAGGTAATGATAACACTACGACAAATGCTACAACCATTTCTTCAGCACCAAGCACCATCACAACAAGTCCTACAACTATATCGCCCGTAATGACTGGTCAAACCAATACTACAAATTCCAGCCCAACAGCTTCAGGTACTGCTTTGCTATCGTATTGATGCATTTTCATAATACCAATTAACGAACACCTACTCAGGGGTCCGCAAATGTTTACATTATTACCAAAATCCACTTTTTCAGTCAGCATTTCTTATTGGCATCCTGCTCAAGGAAAGGGATTCTGAAAACTTTTCTGAGCTTAAAAGAATTAATTTTGTGCCTTTGAATGTGAGACATTTGGAGGTATCCATTATTGTAACTATTACAATTATGAAATATCATATTAAAATTTCATCTCAAGCACCTATTTTTATTCTTTAATTTTTACTTCAAGAGAAGTATTCACTGCCAGACTCATTTGATGCCCCTCATTTTTTCAACCTAATGCTTACTTTGTAGTGATTCATTGGGCAAATTTGAAGTAATGGCGGCGGCTATTAATGTCAATTATTGCTACAAAGCAAGCTGTAATGGTAATTTTCTGTATAATCTTTGAAAGTCCAGTGACGTCATCATCTTTACACATGTCTTCCTCTGTGGTTAAAGGTGGTAACCCTTTGAAGAGGGCATTGTGTAAATAAGTCAAAAGATAAAAAGCAGGGTTTGTTCATTTGCTGCCCCGATTTATAACAAAATGGCAAAGTCCCACCTCCTGCTGCCTTCTTTTTCTTTGCTTCATGGTTATGGTCTTATAAAAGCATCATGGGAAATCCATTTAGTTTTTATTCCTCCATTAAGATAATCTTCACTTGCAACCAGTCATCAATCTGGAGTTATTTTGAGGAACTTGAGTTTTCAATAAGATCCACAGGTTTTGAACAGCGAGTTTGTGACAGTGGTGCAGTCCTTTATCTTGGAATAGCTGTTTAGGTGAAGAATGCCAATAAAATGATGTCACAAGATAAAAAACATCTGAAAGCCCTTCCAATCAACATTTGAACCTCCAATACAGTAATAGTTGAGGGATATCATGACATAGTTGTCAAGGTGCTATTCTACAGCCATTATCCTCATATAAGCAGATTTGTCACCAATGGCAGTTCCAGGATGTGCAGAGTGTATGATAAGAAGTTTACATCTCAGAATGTGAGTTTATTTTGACTGTTCTTTATATATATATAGATTACATAGGTAATCTTTACACATGAAGTATCTGCTCTTTCACACAGGAAATGATACCACTACGACAAATGCTACTACCATTTCTTCAGCACCAAGCACCATCACAACAAGTCCTACAACTATATCGCCCGTGATGACTGGTCAAACCAATACTACAAATTCCAGCCCAACAGCTTCAGGTACTGCTTTGCCATTGTATTGATGCATTTTCATAATACCAATTAACGAACACCTATTCAGGGGTCCGCAAATGCTTACATTATTACCAAAATCCACTTTTTCAGTCAGCATTTCTTATTGTCATCCTGCTCAAGGAAAGGGATACTGAAAACATTTCTGAGCTTAAAAGAATTAATGTTGTGCCTTTGAATGTGAGACATTTGGAGGTATCCAATATAGTAACTATTACAATTATGAAATATCATATTAAAATTTAATCTCAAGCACCTATCTTTATTCTTTAATTTTTACTTCAAGAGAAGTATTCACTGCCTGACTCATTTTATGCCCCTAATTTTTTCAACTTAATGCTTACTTTGTTGTGATTCATTGGGCAAATTTGAAGTAATGGCGGTGGCTATTAATGTCAATTATTGCTACAAAGCGAGCCGTAATGTTTAATTTTCTGTTTAATCTTTGACAGTCCAGTGACGTCATCATCTTTACACATGTCTTCCTGTTTGGTTAAAGCTGGTAACGCTTTGAAGAGGGCATTGTGTAAATAAGTCAAAAGATAAAAAGCAGGGTTTGTTCATTTGTTGCCCCGATTTATCACAACATTGCGAAGTCCCACCTCCTGCTGCCTTCTTTTTCTTTGCTTTAAGGGTATAGTCTTATAAAAGCATCATGGGTAATCCATTTAGTTTTTATTCCTCCATTAAGATATTCTTCACTTGCAACCAGCCATCAATCTGGAGTTATTTTGAGGAACTTGAGTATTCAATAAGATCCACAGGTTTTGAACAGCGAGTTTGTGACAGTCGTGCTGACAACTTCATGAGAACTCATAATTTCAGGATAGCCTAAGTTGCCATAATATGCGTGACTCAAAAGACCATCTTTTTCTTGATATAATAAATTGCTATTCTCTAGGAAAGCACAGAGTTATAATGACTACATCGGACTCTATGAAATTGTCGCAGTGGTAAAAAAATAAAGGATCTAGGGCCCGATGTAGGTAAATCCCATTTACCGATTTAGAAATACCGAATCCTACCGATTCGGTATTCAAAAATCGGTAAATGGGATGTAGGTCCCAACATCTGGATTCGTTACCGAATCCTTAACAATTCTTAAATTACCGATTTGGTAAATACCGAATCGGTAATGCCCATTCATTCCTATGGGCTTTGAAGCCCATAGGAATGATTAGGCATTACCGATTCGGTATTTACCGAATCGGTAATTAAAGAATTCACAAGGGTGCAGGGGGTGTCACTTTGACACCCTCTAGCACCCCCAAAACGGCCATGTGTGCAATGTGGCACACAGACATGCCCTAAGGGCACGTCTGTCTGTCACATGGCACATGTGTACATGCACAGATGTGCATGTACACAGGAATCGTTTTTTTACCATGGATTTGTATTCCATGGTAAAATACCGATTCTGTAAGCCATGTGCTGCCGGAACATAGGCTACCTACATTACATTTTCGGTAATTTTACCGAATCGTTATCATTACCGAATCGGTAAATATTACCGAGTCGGTAAATTTACCGATTCGGTAATGATAACGAATCGGTAAAATTACCGAAAATGTGCCCCTACATCTCCATAGCCCTTTACCGATCGGAAACGGCCGAAAATCGGTATTTTCGGCCGATTCCGATCGGTAAAGGGCTACCTACATCGGGCCCCTAGACTATTGTGAAACACGATGCAGTAGACTTTTTTGCATCTGGATCTCTTATCTAAAGAACCTGGAGGTAGCCATTTCTGTAGGGTCTCATGGTATCTTTTCTTGTAGTGGGCTTCAATCTATAAATAACACATAGCAAAAAGTCCAAAAAAAGCAATATTCTTCAAAGAATTTGCTGCACATTAGGACCACTCTGTGTGTCATCAGCAACTTACGGTCACCTCTCTAAGAACTGGAGTCAAAATTAACTTTGTCCACTGGGCTGTCACCTTACCCAGATTTAATTTTAGTCCCAGCCAGTAAAAAGCTCTGGAGAAAATTGTATTCAAAGCCCTTTCATATATGAAATACTGAGTATCAACTTTACTTCCATGATAATAAAAGCCATCTGCAATAAAGATATCCTTGCTTGGAAATTCGCATCAGTGAAGTAATTACAATTGCACTTAACAAATAAACACTGTCTGCAAGAAAGATATCCTTTGTTAGATAGCCATATCAGTGTATTAATTTCGCTTGATCTCCAAGACAGTCATTCATGCTAAGGACAAATCATTGAGGTTGTAACGGATGGCTTTACTGAAGAGGCTAAAGAGGATGTTGGTGTGTATCAGATATCCATACCTCAGCAAAGAGCCATTTCACATAGTGCTTCACATATATTAATTTTGGTCTAGAATCAAAATTAATACATGTTTCACTAAGGACCTTTTTGAATAAATCAATTACTAACAAAATGATTTTTGTTAAACCATCCTACTAGATATCGTTTATCTGCTTTCAATTCATTCTGAGTCAGGATAACCGAGTTCTTAGCATTATAAAAGCATCACCCCTCTTCATCTCATCATCATTGCTCTTTTCTAGTCCAGCCTAGCTCAAGGAAAGTGACATTGGCTTTGCAATTTTTCATGGAAATGCATATAATACATCTGATTTTTTTAAATGTTTCAATGCATGACCAGAGGTGCAAAATATTGCAGCTTGAATGTTGCGTAATAACTTGTAATTCACACAAGTTTCTTTGCATTTCATGCCATTTCCACAAACAAAATTACACATATTTCACACATGCCTACTCTTTCCATATCAATGATACTTAGAACACTTGCCTGAAGATTGCTTTAGTCAAACAGTTGTATTAGAGCAATGGTTCCACCTTAGGGACCTCTTCCGCAAGAACAGTGAGATCTTGATTTGAAAACATTAACTTTTACTGTCTTCCTTTTGCTGTTGCTTAAGTGGCCTGGAATTAAAGGGACACGGAAAATACATCTGGGCTCACATATTTCCACATTATTTATATATTGTGAGCATGTATTCTTTTTGTTACTTTTAAAGTTTGTAGATTGCGGAACCTAAGTAGTTTTGAAAGAGCCTGCGGCTGCAACAGGTTACTGGGTGTACCAAATCTGTACTGCTTTATTATATATTCTGTATACCTCAAGCCACTTGATTATCAGAGTTGCCTGCTCAAGCTCAGTTTTTGTACATCTGCAAATCCCACGTTTATCCACATGCACAAACAGTGCTTGATTCTAGAGCATGCACAGAAAGCCCACAATTCTAGACTTACATAAGGCTACTAAATGAGGCTAATACTTTCCATGTGGTCTTTCCTCTCACACCATTTTTATGTGAATGCAGAGTGACATATATGAAAAGGATTTTAAGGCTAATAAGAAGTATTGAATTCACTTAGGATGCCTTTTCATATTCCTAAAGCAATTGATAGTGGAAGGGGATGTGGCCAATCCAGAGGACTACTCATCTCCATTCATTGCTGCCATTTTTTCAGATTACTTATGTGTGGCTTCTCTGGAACTGCAATACATGAGTGTCATTTTTTTTTACAAATGTGTTACACTTTGAAATGTTAACACCACTATATCAATCAATGAAGTCCATGTAAAGAGCTTAAATCACACATGACCCCCTTTTGGGCTATATCAAGAAATGGCCTTGATTCTGTGGCAACGCTCCTCATATGGTACAGTAAAATCATTTAAAAAAATGTTCGAAATGTTTATTTTTACTTCATTATCTTTTCACTTTTTCACTAATGAAATGCACCATATCAGAATAATTAACAAATTGCATATTATTTTTTTAATTCTTGTTCGCTGGGGAAATGACTCACTCTCTACCATTTCTCTATGATCAATGCATGTTTGTTATATATTTTTATGTTTACTATTAGCTTTTGAAAAGATTAATGGTATTCAATGAATGACAAATGAAAATATGGGAACATTTCATACGGAAGAGAACCCCTTGCATCAAAAAATTAACAGTCTAAGTTATACATCATGAAGTTATTTATTCTTACATATATATGCCAAGTTGGTCCTTTTCCATGTGAAAACTCTCAATCACTTCTGACCATTAGTCAATGTTTAAATTAACTACTGTAATGAGTAGTTTTACTATTGATATAATATCACTATTATAGACCGACATTTGTCATTAGGAAAACTTGTGCAAGCCAGAAATCAATGAATTGGTGGAGGTATAACAAATATTATGGTCAAATTCGGGATTTCTTCCTAATATCTGCAGCACCTTAAGAACCTTTCACAGCCTCTGCATTATTGAAAGCTTTATAGGGGAAAGTGCCCAATTTGCTGACTTTCAATATTTAACAGACTTCTCACTCATCTCATTTGGTCTCAGGATCAGAACAGCAGCAGCTGCAGTATCAAACAGCGGTCATAGACAGAGAATAAAAACACCTGGGACACAACATAAACAACAGCAGCTTAATAAAAATGTCATTTTCTATCCAGAAGGCAAATGGTTCACGTAAGCAGTAAGTGTTGCAGAAGCACTTATGGTACCATTGGAGTGTAGATTAGCTAGTACATGCCTGTCCTGTAACTTGGAATAGCTGTTTAGGTGAAGAATGCCAATCAAATGATGTCACAAGATAAAAAACATCTGAAAGCCCTTCCATTCAACATTTGAACCTCCAATACAGTAATAGTTGAGGGATATCATGACATAGTTGTCAAGGTGCTATTCTACAGCCATTATCCTCATATAAGCAGATTTGTCACCAATGGCAGTTCCAGGATGTGCAGAGTGTATGATAAGAAGTTTACATCTCAGAATGTGAGTTTATTTTGACTGTTCTTTATATATATATAGATTACATAAGTAATCATTACACGTGAAGTATCTGCTCTTTCACACAGGAAATGATACCACTACGACAAATGCTACTACCATTTCTTCAGCACCAAGCACCATCACAACAAGTCCTACAACTATAACGCTTGTGATGACTGGTCAAACCAATACTACAAATTCCAGCCCAACAGCTTCAGCTACTGCTTTGCCATTGTATTGATGCATTTTCATAATACCAATTAACGAACACCTATTCAGGGGTCCGCAAATATTTACATTATTACCAAAATCCACTTTTTCAGTCAGCATTTCTTATTGTCATCCTGCTCAAGGAAAGGGATTCTGAAAACATTTCTGAGCTTAAAAGAATTAATTTTGTGCCTTTGAATGTGAGACATTTGGAGGTATCCAATATTGTAACTATAACAATTATGAAATATCATATTAAAATTTCATCTCATGCACCTATCTTTATTCTTTAATTTTTACTTCAAGAGAAGTATTCACTGCCAGACTCATATGATGCCCCTCATTTTTTCAACTTAGTGCTTACTTTGTTGTGATTCATTGGGCAAATTTGAAGTAATGGCGGTGGCTATTAATGTCAATTATTTCTACAAAGCAAGCCGTAATGTTTAATTTTCTGTAAAATCTTTGAACGTCCAGTGATGTCATCATCTTTACACATGTCTTCCTGTGTGGTTAAAGCTGGTAACGCTTTGAAGAGGGCATTGTGTAAATAAGTCAAAAGATAAAAAGCAGGGTTTGTTCATTTGTTGCCCCGATTTAGCACAACATTGTGAAGTCCCACCTCCTGCTGCCTTCTTTTTCTTTGCTTTAAGGTTATGGTCTTATAAAAGCATCATGGGTAATCCATTAAGTTTTTATTCCTCCATTAAGATAATCTTCACTTGCAACCACTTGCAACCAGTCATCAATCTGGAGTTATTTTGAGGAACTTGAGTATTCAATAAGATCCACAGGTTTTGAACAGCGAGTTTGTGACAGTGGTGCTGACAACTACATGAGAACTCATAATTTCAGGATAGCCTAAGTTGCCATAATAAGCGTGACTCAAAAGACCATCTTTTTCTTGATATATTAAATTGCTATTCTCTAGGAAAGCACAGAGTTATAATGACTATATCGGACTCTATGAAATTGTCGCAGTGGAAAAAAATAAAGGATCTAGACTCTTGTGAAACACGATGCAGTAGACTTTTTTGCATCTGGATCTCTTATCTAAAGAACCTGGAGGTAGCCATTTCTGTAGGGTCTCATGGTATCTTTTCTTGTAGTGGTCCTTCAATCTATAAATAACACATAGCAAAAAGTTCCAAAATTTCAATATTCTTCAAAGAATTTGCTGCACATTAGGACCACTCTGTGTGTCATCAGCAACTTACGGTCACATCTCTAAGAACTGGAGTCAAAATTAACTTTGTCCACTGGGCTGTCACCTTACCCAGATTTAATTTTAGTCCCAGCCAGTAAAAAGCTCTGGAGAAAATTGTATTCAAAGCCCTTTCATGAATGAAATACTGAGTATCAACTTTACTTCCATGATAATAAAAGCCATCTGCAATAAAGATATCCTTGCTTGGAAATTCGCATCAGTGAAGTAATTACAATTGCACTTAACAAATAAACACTGTCTGCAAGAAAGATATCCTTTGTTAGATAGCCATATCAGTGTATTAATTTCGCTTGATCTCCAAGACAGTCACTCATGCTAAGGACAAATCATTGAGGTTGTAACAGATGGCTTCACTGAAGAGGCTAAAGAGGATGTTGGTGTGTGTCAGATATGCATACCTCAGCAAAGAGCCATTTCACATAGTGCTTAACATATATTGATTTTGGTCTAGAATCAAAATTAATACATGTTTCACTAAGGACCTTTTTGAATAACTCAATTACTAACAAAATGATTTTTGTTAAACCATCCTACTGGATATTGTTTATCTGCTTTCAATTCATTCTGAGTCAGGATAACCGAGTTCTTAGCATTATAAAAGCATCACCCCTCTTCATCTCATCATCATTGCTCTTTTCTAGTCCAGCCTAGCTCAAGCAAAGTGACATTGGCTTTGCAATTTTTTCATGGAAATGCATATAACACATCTGATTTTTTTAAATGTTTCAAAGCATGACCAGAGGTGCAAAATATTGAAGCTTGAATTTTGCGTAATAGCTTGTAATTCACACACGTTTCTTTGCATTTCATGTCATTTCCACAATCAAAATTACACATATTTCACACATGCCTACTCTTTCCATATCAATGATACCTAGAACACTTGCCTGAAGATTGCTTTAGTCAAACAGTTGTATTAGAGCAATGGTTCCACCTTAGGGACCTCTGCCGCAAGAACAGTGAGATTTTGATTTGAAAACATTAACTTTTACTGTCTTCCTTTTGCTGTTGCTTAAGTGGCCTGGAATTAAAGGGACACGGAAAATACATCTGGGCTCACATATTTCCACATTATTTATATATTGTGAGCATGGATTCCTTTTTGTTACTTTTAAAGTTTGTAGATTGCGGAACCTAAGTAGTTTTGAAAGGGCCTGCGTCTTCAACAGGTTACTGGGTGTACCAAATCTGTACTGCTTTATTATATATTTTGTATACCTCAAGCCACTTGATTATCAGAGTTGCCTGCTCATGCTCAGTTTTTGTACATCTGCAAATCCCACGTTTATCCACATGCACAAACAGTGCTTGATTCTAAAGCATGCACAGAAAGCCCACAATTCTAGACTTACATAAGGCTACTAAATGCGGCTAATACTTTCCATGTGGTCTTTCCTCTCACACCATTTTTATGTGAATGCAGAGTGACATATATGAAAAGGATTTCAAGGCTAATAAGAAGTATTGAATTCACTTAAGATGCCTTTTCATATTCCTAAAGCAATTGATAGTGGAAGGAGATGTGGCCAATCCAGAGGACTACTCATCTCCATTCATTGCTGCCATTTTTTCAGATTACTTATGTGTGGCTTCTCTGGAACTACAATATATGAGTGTCATTTTATTGACAAATGTGTTACACTTTGAAATGTTAACACCACTATATCAATCTATGCAGTCCATGTAAAGAGCTTAAATCACACATGACCCCTTTTTGGGCTATATCAAGAAATGGCCTTGATTCTGTGGCAACGCTCCTGATATGGTACAGTAAAATCATTTGAAAAAATATTCGAAATGTTTATTTTTGCTTCATTATCTTTTCACTTTTTCACTAATGAAATGCACCACATCAGAATCATTAACAAATTGCATATTATTTTTTTAATTCTTGTTCGCTGGGGAAATGACTCACTCTCTACCATTTCTCTATGATCAATGCATGTTTGTTATATATTTTTATGTTTACTATTAGCTTTTGAAAGGATTAATGGTATTCAATGAATGACAAATGAAAGTATGAGAACATTTCATACGGAAGAGAACCCCTTGCATAAAAAAATAACAGTCTAAGTTATACATCATGAAGTTATTTATTCTTACATATATATGCCAAGTTGGTCCTTTTCCATGTGAAAACTCTCAATCACTTCTGACCATTAGTCAATGTTTAAATTCACTACTGTAATGAGTAGTTTTACTATTGATATAATATCACAATTATAGACCGACATTTGTCATTAGGAAAACTTGTGCAAGCCAGAAATCAATGAATTGGTGGAGGTATAACAAATATTATGGTCAAATTGGTGATTTCTTCCTAATATCTGCAGCATCTTAATAACTTTTCACAGCTCCTGCATTGTTGAAAGCTTTATAGGGGAAAGTGTAATTTTGCTGACTTTCAATATTTAACAGACTTCTCACTCATCTCATTTGGTCTCAGGATCAGAACAGCAGCTGCTGGAGTATCAAACAGCGGTCATAGACAGAGAATAAAAACACCTGCGACATAACATAAACAACAGCAGCTTAATAAAAATGTCATTTTTTATCCAGAAGGCAAATGGTTCACGTAAGCAGTAAGTGTTGCAGAAGCACTTATGGTACCATTGGAGTGTAGATTAGCTAGTACATGCCTGTCCTGTAACTTGGAATAGCTGTTTAGGTGAAGTGTGGAAAAGTAAATTTTGCCATGTTCTGTGTCCCTACGCCTCATCCATCATATGTTATGTGTGCATGACCAATATGCATATGTACTCCCCATGTCCGATTCAAGACGCAATTACAGTTGTGTCCACCTCTAGTATGCCAGTTTCCAGTTCTCGTGAATACTACGAATATCAGGCCTATGTAAAGCTATGTTGCCACGTTCCCCAGTGTGCACGTTATTTCATTATAAAGTCCCCGTTTCCAGGCCTCAAAAGGGCCTGGACATCAGATTCAGCTCCTGTCTCCTGAAGCCTCGCTGAGGAGTGATACAGCCCCCACCTGTATCCTCGACCTTTCACTTACTTCCTGCCTCGCAGTGCCCGGTGCAGCTTGGCTCTGCCTCTGAGTCTGCCAAAAGTATGTTATAGTTCCAGTTATCAGTTCAGTCCTCCTTCTCTGCATTCCTAAGCTACTGAACTGCATCCATAGTTTCCGTCATTGTCTAGCCTTCACGTCTCCATGTTAGAGAAATACTGTATTTACTGGTCATTTAATATTCTTCATCACGCACTACATGAAGAATAATGCATGGTCCAGTCTTAGAGTCAAGTTAGCTTTTCCCCTCATGACTTCTAGTTTATATCAACATGTTCCCTAAACATCAGATACTAGATAGGGTTTAGGTACATGTCGCTCCGACCCTCCAGACTTTAGTCTCTGCTCCTAGCACAGAGTTCATAGCCCCCAGCTTCTCCTAGTGATACGTCATTGCCAGTTTACGCGCACCACCAGGTTAGAGGTCCCGGCTCCTTAGGTAGCCCCCTCCAATGTTTCCGCCCCATTCATGACATATTCTGTTACGTCTGCACCACATGTCTATGTATACGCCCAGTTACACCTACTTTTACTGTTATCTTTCGCGACTACTACGCGTCACACCTTCTGCTCCACCCACTGCTACGCCTACTGCAATGTAATGCTATGTGTTCGCGCTATGTATATATGCCCGTGTATTGTTATTAAAAGTTAGCGCGCTCATCCCAGACCCAGCCCCGGCAGCTGCCGGGCCACTCTAGCCCTGCCATTCTGTTCCTATGCAGGTTGTCCTGATCCTGTCCTTATGCTGTAATAAACCTGCAGAAACTCCTACTACCTCGAATCTTGACTCTTATTTATTGAGCTATCTGTTATGATATATGCCTAGTCAAAAATAGGGTATTATTTATTTATTTACCACATAATGGCGCCCGAATAGGGACTTGCCCTTTCCCCACGCGTCGGTGAAGCCACGCCGACCCCCTGACCCTCTGCAGTCGTGACGGAACCATACTGGCCAAGTGCAGATATTTCTGCTTCAAGTATCCCTCAGGCCCACGGAGGAGACGGAGGAGGCGGTCCAGCATCCAAACGAGACGGTGGAGGAACGCGGCGAGTCCCGACCAGAGCCCAAGCCGAGAGTCCAAGGTCCGAGGTATCCGGAGGCCCACCCGTAACTGAAGTCCGAAGTCCGAAGTTCGTCGCCATCAGTCCAGTCCAGTCCGAGGCTTTCCGTTCCGTGCTGCCCGGTGAGTACCATTGCTGGGGTAGTATCTAGACAGGACCAATCTAAATTGACTCCTGGTCCGTGGGTTGGTGGTACCCAGACTCACAAACGAAGTGTTCACCTAGGTGGATACGGGTCTTGATGCGTCCCTTTATGGGACCGGTATGTTCCGTACTGTTACAGCAGTGCATCCAGTAACTCTAGTCTGTTCCGTTCTCGAGAAAATTCTTGTATTTCTGTTTTCAGTATTCCAGGTAATATTCTGTTCGAACTGTTATGTTATGATATTGTTTAATGTATTTTCAATGTCGTGGTATGCCTGAATTGTTTTCCCAATTGTTATTGTTCTTTGTGTATTGTATTGTGTTCCGATTCAAGTTTACAATGCCGCTCTTTTCCAAGTTACGTCAGTTAAAAACTAGAAAGGGTTTATTAGAAGAAGCAGTTCCTGTTCCGCCGAGGGACAGTCCAGGTCATTTTATGTATCAGAAACATGGCATAAGTGCCATATTGTATCTAGATTTATGGGTAGAGTATACCAAACAGTTAGAAGAAAAGTATAGATGGCCTGTATCGGGTACATGGGATGCCGAATGTATCATGCGAGTAGAAGAAGCATTATGGAAAAAGAAAGCCAGACAGTCACAGAAAGATGCCATCGAGTTATGGCGTAAAGAAGCGCATAGAAGAACCGAAAAGGAAGTCAGAAAGTCAGAGTTAAGTAGAGAATCCCAAGAACGAGCCCAAGAAAGAGAATTAATCGAGATAGGTGAACAAGTCAAAGCCGAACAGTCAGACAGACAGAGGCATGCCCTTATTAAGGGTATGTATCCTCTTCTTGCCGAGGGCTTGCCAAAAGCGACCCCAGAGGCATCCAGTAATTTCCCGCCACCATTAGTTCCGACCAAGCTACGTCACAAACAGACCGCAGCTGATATTTTTATTTCGTCCTATTTGGACGACACAGTCCCAGAATATGCAAATCCTGTTCGCGCTCCGCCAGTCCCTGTAAATCAGGTACTTCCCGCTCTTCCAGACACCGGAGTACCTGCTACGGTACCCCCGGTCCAGCCAGCATTTCAACTTCCCGCTCCGCCACGAAGAATGTCCGTCGATGATTCTAGTTTAGGGGCCGCAGGAGGAGGTCCTCCTCAAACCCCGCCGCCACACAAGCGTTTAACGTTAGCCGAATTACATGCACAAGCGTCACAGCGTACGCCTAGACATCAGACGGTAGCAGAAATAAGAAAATCCCTTGCCGAATGTGTCTATGATCCAGTCCCAGGCGAGGATAATATGGTTTTATATTCGTTCCGCGTAAGAAAGGTGGCCGAGTATCTAGTCACCTTACCGAATATGAAAGAAGATCTAGACAGAATATATCGTTTCATCCGTACAGGGGATGATCCAGAAAGTATTCACGAAGCCATGTCTCAAAGGAAAGCCGAGATCCAGCTCATGATATTAAAGTTTCTAATTAATTGTCTAATAAGAGAACAAGATTACCCGTCTAAAGATTCTGCCGAAATGAGAATCCTGACAAGGTGGAGTGATAATATAGCCGAGGGTAAGCACAAGACCGTCGGTGCCATGGAAAGTATGTACATGAAAATCCGTAAAGAAATAATAAAGATACACGAACAGCGTAAAGCAGCACAAGTAAGCGAGAAAGAAAGTACCTCTGATCCTGAAGAGGAAGACGACGAGAATTCTGCTAGAATAGCGTATGTAGGAAAATCTAGATTTCCAGACCGCCATTTACGTCTAGAACCCAAGTCTATTTTCCATCATTCAGTACCAGAACAAGGTTCCCTAGAACAAGTATTTCAAGCTACCGATCACATTCTGAGATCACGAATCGGTTACAGTGAATTAAGTACTATGCATGAACAAGAACTAGTTCGATCAGCAGTCCGATGGATTACTGATTCTACCACTTTTCCAGACGAAATAGTGGCACAAATGTTTCTGAAATTGCCCCCAGCCGAGCAGCGACTGGTGGGTATGTATATGATCCAGCACCTCATTACTCTGTATGAGGGTCAGCACTCTGATCCAGGTCCGTTACATGATATCCTGAACGAGTTACTCCAGTATAAATGGAGAGGTCTAGGTACCGATTTAATTAGTGTCATTCTAGAACAGCGTCACAAATATAGAACGTTCTTGAACCCGCATTTTGTTCATGTCTCACCCCCAGAAAGTAAACCATTCTACATAGACAGACAGAATCCGTTACGAGAAGTCCACCCAGTTAGAGGAACGGGTGGCGAAATGCAGCGAGTGTTTGTATACACTCCAATCACAAAGATGGAACTCCTTGAAATGAAGAAATTAATTCCCTGTCATGACAAAGATCCAGCAGGGTTCCATCGAGAATTAAAAGACATGCTCCGTATGGGAGAATACACATACCCAGATATCATTAAAATGTTAAAGGTCCTGTTGCCCGCAGGGGTGTATGAAAAGCTAAAGGAAAAAGAATGGGAGGTGGGAGAGAAAAAGATCGATTGGACAGCTCTAGAAGCTGAAGACAAGGCACGGGTACCAGGTACCGGTCTTGGAGATAAATGTAAAGAATTACCAGAATTATTAATTCAAGTTTTACCCAGATTATTAACAACGAGAAAAGAAGACTGGGATGCAATCTCAGCCTGTAAACAGAAACAAGATGAAGATATTAGTGATTTTTATTCTAGGTTTGAAAAATGTTTCAGTATTAACAGTGGCCTCAAGACAAGTAGTGAGTCATACCCTCACCTTTTCGTTACTAAATTAGTCGAGAATTCAAGTCCACAAATTAAAAATCGAGTTTTGAAGGTCGAAAGCACCTGGCAAGCTAATACTCCGTCCCAGATGCTCCAGATGCTTCAGTATCACCAGAATAGAATCAGGGAAGAGCAAGAACACGAGAGAAAACGTATGAAAGATACGAAAATGAAAGTGCTAGTTGCACAATCTGTTCCTCAAGACAGTCAGAAGAGGGGTCCGAATCAAGCCAGTCATCCTGCAGCTCCCGTTAAAGGGAACTGCAATTATTGTAAACAGCCAGGTCATTTTATAAATGAGTGTGCAGTTCTGAAACACAACATAGCTACTGGTAAGACTAAAGAAAGACCACGTCCGCCTAGACAAGAACAAGTTTCACAGATTCCTCAGCCACAGAATGCACAACAGACAGTTACAGTACCGCAGCCTATTGCTGCAACACAGCATGTTACATCACAGATGTACCAGTATGCACAGTCTGAGTATCCAGAGTACCAGCCATATTCATGAAACAGCCTAGAGAGGGAGGTAGGCTTGCCTCTCATCGAGATACCTGTAGATCAAGAAGGTCCCTATGTTCACAGTCAAGTATTAGGGAAAGACAGAAAGTTTCTGATTGATACAGGGGCAAGTAGGACCACAATTAGTCATGCCGAAGTTCCAGGGGCTCCGCTCTCAGGCTCAAGAAATGTTTCCCTTGGATTTTCAGGAAAACCTATCGTTAACGAGATATCAAAGCCAGTTACCCTAGAAGTAGGTCCATTGTCCCGCACTACTGATCTGTTACTTACTAAGTCATGTCCAGAAAATCTATTAGGCATTAAAACACTGAAAGAGTTGGGTGCAGTCATATGCTGTTCCCCAGAGGGAATACGACTGTTCCTACGTGACTTTAAGGGTCACTATGTATTACGAGATTTTGATTCAAGACTGTCTAAAGTTCCGCAGCATCTATGGGCGCAAGGTCCAACTGATGTAGGTTACATGCAAATCACACCCCATCGTGTGACTCTCAAACCAGGTGTAGTGTTACCACGAATCAGGCAGTATAGATTGCCACCCGAGGCTGTAGCAGCCTTATCCAAAATTATAGACGAGCTCATCGCTCAAGGAGTAGTTGTAGAAACTGACTCCAATGTATGTAATTCTCCGATCATTCCAGTCATGAAACGCACTGATCCAAATGCACCCCCAGTATATCGATTAGTGATTGATTTACGAGAGCTTAATAAATGTATTATTCCTCAGTACCCAGTTGTCCCAGATATTTCCTCCCTGTTAACTGCTATTGATCCCGAAGCCATGTTCTTCACTGTCATAGACCTCAAGAATGCATTTTTTAGTGTTCCCATTCATCCAGACAGCCAGTTTCTTTTCGGATTTTGTTTAAATGGAAGGAGCTATATGTTCACACGCGCTCCTCAAGGTTTCACAGAAAGCCCTAGTATTTACAGTCAAGCACTCAAGAGACAACTAGACAATATTCACATGCCAACTGACACTGCCCTGCTCCAGTATGTCGATGATCTACTGATCACAGCCCGTTCTGAACGTGACTGCGAGCGGGCATCACTGACAGTTCTGTATTTCCTAGCCGAGATGGGGCACAAGGTGTCCCCTTCGAAGCTTCAATTCTGTGTCCAGCAAGTGGTATACTTAGGACACTTACTGTCCAAGAGGGGTAGGCAGTTGACACCCGACCGTATCCAGTTGATAGCGAGTCTTCCCCAGCCCAGAACCCAGAAGGAGGTACGTGCTTTTATCGGCCTTACTTCTTATTGCAGACAATGGATTCCCCAGTATGCATTTCTAGCCAAGCCACTGATACAGTTAACGACACAGGAGGCAGCCGTATCGACTGTCCTCCCTTGGACATCTGAACATACACTTAGTTTCAATGAGTTAAAGACAGCTTTATGCCAAGCTCCAGTTCTAGCTACACCGAACTACAGTAAGCCTTTTACACTTTTCATCACAGAACGTGAAGGTACAGCATTATCTGTTCTCACACAAGATCAAGCAGGTCAATACAAGCCCTGTGCTTATTTTTCGAGCACATTAGATCCAGTCGCCCAGGCGTTGCCTGCGTGCCTCAAGTCAGTTGCAGCCACAGCACTAGCCATCAGACAAAGTGATTCCATAGTTTTAGGACACTCCCTGACAGTACAAGTTCCACACTCCGTAGAAGTTCTTTTAAACCGAACACAAACACAGCACTTGACAATTGCACGTTTAACAGGTTATGAATTGACACTGTTTCAGCCACACATAGAAATTAGACGCTGCAATATCCTGAATCCTGCTACACTGTTACCATCAGTTAATTCAAATCCTGACACACATGACTGCGTGGAAGTAGTTAACATTACGACAAAGCCAAGACAAGACCTGACAGATATTCCGTTACTAGATCCTGACCTGACACTTTATGTGGATGGTTCATGTATGAGAACTAGTACAGGAGAACTAGTCGCCGCATATGCAGTGACTACTGACACTGAAGTTATTGAAACACACCGTATTGATACCCTGTCCGCTCAAGCAGCAGAGCTAGTTGCTCTGACACAAGCCTGTATACACGCCAAGAACCTGAAAGTTAATGTTTACACAGATTCACGTTACGCATTTGGAGTTGTACACGACTTCGGAGTGCTCTGGCAGGAGAGAGGTTTCATGACTTCTCATGGAACCAAGATTCAGCATGGTCTCCTTATTCAAGCTCTGTTAGATGCCATACATTTACCGACATCTATTGCTATCATGAAGTGCAAAGCACATACGAAAGTTACTGACATTATTTCTCAAGGTAATGATCTAGCAGATCGCACAGCCAAGCTTACAGCACAGACTCCAGACATTCCAGTTAACCTGACACACACTCCAGATCCGACTACATGTATGACAATTAAGGACCCTACTCAAGATGTCATAGATATCCAGTTACATGCTACTCCCGATGAAATGAAGAAATGGTCCGAACAAGGAGGGGTCCAGACAGATCAAGGATGGTTAACAAAGGGTAGAGCCACATGGTTTCTCCCCGACTCTATGGTTCAAGTCATCATTAATACCGCACATAGTCCAGCACATTTAGGAGAAAAAGCTATGCTAGACAGTATCCAGAACATTTGGTTCAACAAGCATTTACGAGCTGCAGCCAAGCAGAAAGTCCGTACCTGTATGATATGTTGTCAGTTTAATCCAGGTAAAAGTGTCCCGGTGGAACAAGGTGGTTTCCAGCCTCCTGACCACCCTTTTGAGGTCCTCCAGATGGATTATATTCAGATGGAGCGATGTCGAGGTTTCAAGTATGTCCTTGTAGTTGTATGCGCTTTGTCCAGATGGACAGAAGCATATCCAGTCCCAGATTACACAGCCGCGACCACTGCCAAGCAGTTGGTTCGTGAATTCTTCCCTCGATATGGACTCCCTAGAGTCGTATATTCTGATAACGGTCAGCCATTCTCATCTGAACTCATGAAGCACGTTTCCCTTTTGTTAGGGTACCAGTGGAAGTTCCATTGTGTACGCCATCCTGAAGCAGCCGGTCTAGTCGAGAGACATAATCAAACTCTGAAAATCCGTATCGCCAAAGTTTGTAAAGAAAAGGGTGTGGACTGGCTAGTAGCTCTGCCAGTCGCTTTATTTTATATGCGCATGGTCGCACATTCCAGATCAGGTCTGTCCCCGTATGAGGTCGTTTTCGGCCGCCCCCCTAACATGTGGGGTACTCCTAGACCCCGAAGTATTACCGATGTTTCATGTAATATGCTGACAGATTACCTAGCTTCCTTGATGTCTGCCCTCAACTCATGTCGTTCACAGGTTGCCGCCGCATTTCCAGACAATACCGAGGTGGCACCGCATGAAATCGTTCCAGGTTCGCTGGTGATGATCCGAAACTTTGACAGATCAAGTCCGCTGGAACCTCGTTGGAAGGAGCCCCGTCAGGTCCTCCTCACCACCCGTACAGCCGTGAAGTTGGAAGGCCGAAAAGGATGGATACATCTTTCTCATGTAAAACTTTTCAATGGATTAAAACCCGTTTCTAAAAACATTTCCAAGGATTCCCAGGATTTTAAGGACTGCCGAAATATTGTTCCTAAGGACTGTCCCGCAAAAGACATTGCTACAACCCCTCCCTTGTTAGAGAAAACTCCGCAGCAGGAGTATAAGTTAAAACTACGGTCTAGTAAAATAAGTCAGCCAGTTTGATTGTCTAAGTCCTCCCCTAGGTGAAACGGTTAGACTGTTTCTGACATGTATAAAATAGACCCCCATAGTGAGAGAGTCAGTCAAAACTCAATTCAATGTATCATTTTTCTAAGCTTCATATTATTCATCAGCATTATGATTTCTTGCATCAGCTATGCATTTTTCCTGTATTTTTCAGTTTCTCATGTAAATAAGTCTGCTAATGTTACAGGAGAGCACACGTTTAGTGATCTGCCTCCTCACGAATATGCTTACCGCCTCGCTATGCGTAACAATTCATTTATCCGTATGTTACATTACTCACACCAGACCAGCAATGCCACTAATTGTTGGGTGTGTGGTCGACTCCCCCCTTTCCAGACCCCGAAGGGAGTTCTGCCACTTTTTCCTTATCCATTCTCACATAATGGTTCGTGTGGAGCATGGTCCACGTTAACGTCCTCCTCAACAGATATGTCTTTTCTTAACAGTACATGTTTCCCAGACAAGCAAGGTTTCCCCCACAGAACAGGTTTAGATCTAGAAAATGAAGTGTATAATTTAGGTAATTATTCGTCGAATTTTATGGTCCTGAATGTCCAGTCTGATACTACTCCAGACTCACCTGCTATTTCAGTACTACCAGTCAAAGGCGAATTATGTGTCCGTAGTCATGGTTCTGTACACGTAGGACATAGTGATTGTACTACTATTGTCAAGTATAGTGACAGTGGGAAATCTATTTTTAAAGCTTCACGTCATTCTTATTTTGTTTGTGGTCAAACTGCATATGTTCGTCTGCCCCTCGATTGGGAGGGAACCTGTTACATTGCCTTCCTACTGCCACCTGTTTTTCTAGCCCCACCTGACTATCATAGAAACACACATCTAGTACATACTAGACACAAGAGAAACCTCCCGATTGTCGATTATACTGAAACCGCTGCAGAACAATTCATTGATATTGATAAAGGTGTGTTCCCTTATTTAGGTACAGTTGTAAATAGTAAGCTAATCCGTAGGTTAACAAGAACCCTTGAAGCAGTAGTAGATGAGACTGCCTCCGCTCTAGGTAATTTAACCGAAGAGCAATCCTTTATGAGAATTGTCGTTTTACAGAATCGTCTCGTCCTTGACGTCATACTGGCTGATAGGGGCGGGGCCTGTAGAGTCATCGGATCCAGTTGCTGCATTTTCATTCCTAATAACGCGCCGTCTGTTTATTCAGCTATAACCAGACTTCATAAAATTGCCCATCTGTTACACCAAGATCCAGGCACCTGGACATGGTCCGGTTGGTTCTGGAATATAATTTCCGCCTGGGGATGGAAAGTCCTGTCCTTTCTAGGTATTGCAGTAGCGATCATATTCAGCTGCTGCCTCTGTATACAATGTGGCCCTGCGATTTGCGGCATTTGTGCTACCTCTTGTATTCCTAGTCCCAAGCCCCGTTCTAAATCCCGTTCCAAGACAATTCGAGACGAGCAAATGATACTATATGAAATGATAGATGGTATCATGAATATTGATGTTTCCTGATGGAAACGTAGTGACAAGGAGGGAATGTGGAAAAGTAAATTTTGCCATGTTCTGTGTCCCTACGCCTCATCCATCATATGTTATGTGTGCATGACCAATATGCATATGTACTCCCCATGTCCGATTCAAGACGCAATTACAGTTGTGTCCACCTCTAGTATGCCAGTTTCCAGTTCTCGTGAATACTACGAATATCAGGCCTATGTAAAGCTATGTTGCCACGTTCCCCAGTGTGCACGTTATTTCATTATAAAGTCCCCGTTTCCAGGCCTCAAAAGGGCCTGGACATCAGATTCAGCTCCTGTCTCCTGAAGCCTCGCTGAGGAGTGATACAGCCCCCACCTGTATCCTCGACCTTTCACTTACTTCCTGCCTCGCAGTGCCCGGTGCAGCTTGGCTCTGCCTCTGAGTCTGCCAAAAGTATGTTATAGTTCCAGTTATCAGTTCAGTCCTCCTTCTCTGCATTCCTAAGCTACTGAACTGCATCAATAGTTTCCGTCATTGTCTAGCCTTCACGTCTCCATGTTAGAGAAATACTGTATTTACTGGTCATTTAATATTCTTCATCACGCACTACATGAAGAATAATGCATGGTCCAGTCTTAGAGTCAAGTTAGCTTTTCCCCTCATGACTTCTAGTTTATATCAACATGTTCCCTAAACATCAGATACTAGATAGGGTTTAGGTACATGTCGCTCCGACCCTCCAGACTTTAGTCTCTGCTCCTAGCACAGAGTTCATAGCCCCCAGCTTCTCCTAGTGATACGTCATTGCCAGTTTACGCGCACCACCAGGTTAGAGGTCCCGGCTCCTTAGGTAGCCCCCTCCAATGTTTCCGCCCCATTCATGACATATTCTGTTACGTCTGCACCACATGTCTATGTATACGCCCAGTTACACCTACTTTTACTGTTATCTTTCGCGACTGCTACGCGTCACACCTTCTGCTCCACCCACTGCTACGCCTACTGCAATGTAATGCTATGTGTTCGCGCTATGTATATATGCCCGTGTATTGTTATTAAAAGTTAGCGCGCTCATCCCAGACCCAGCCCCGGCAGCTGCCGGGCCACTCTAGCCCTGCCATTCTGTTCCTATGCAGGTTGTCCTGATCCTGTCCTTATGCTGTAATAAACCTGCAGAAACTCCTACTACCTCGAATCTTGACTCTTATTTATTGAGCTATCTGTTATGATATATGCCTAGTCAAAAATAGGGTATTATTTATTTATTTACCACAGAAGAATGCCAATCAAATGATGTCACAAGATAAAAAACATCTGAAAGCCCTTCCAATCAACATTTGAACCTCCAATACAGTAATAGTTGAGGGATATCATGACATAGTTGTCAAGGT
The DNA here is from genome assembly GCF_964261635.1 of Lissotriton helveticus. Taxonomy (NCBI): domain Eukaryota; kingdom Metazoa; phylum Chordata; class Amphibia; order Caudata; family Salamandridae; genus Lissotriton; species Lissotriton helveticus. The sequence goes on from NC_136070.1 coordinate 812,993,225, forward strand.
GCTATTCTACAGCCATTATCCTCATATAAGCAGATTAGTCACCAATGGCAGTTCCAGGATGTGCAAAGTGTATGATAAGAAGTTTACATCTCAGAATGTGAGTTTATTTTGACTGTTCTTTATATATATATATATAGATTACATAAGTAATCTTTACACATGAAGTATCTGCTCTTTCACACAGGAAATGATACCACTACGACAAATGCTACTACCATTTCTTCAGCACCAAGCACCATCACAACAAGTCCTACAACTATATCGCCCGTGATGACTGGTCAAACCAATACTACAAATTCCAGCCCAACAGCTTCAGGTACTGCTTTGCCATTGTATTGATGCATTTTCATAATACCAATTAACGAACACCTATTCAGGGGTCCGCAAATGTTTACATTATTACCAAAATCCACTTTTTCAGTCACTATTTCTTATTGTCATCCTGCTCAAGGAAAGGGATTCTGAAAACATTTCTGAGCTTAAAAGAATTAATTTTGTGCCTTTGAATGTGAGACATTTGGTGGTATCCATTATCGTAACTATTACAATTATGAAATATCATATTAAAAATTCATTTCAAGCACCTATCTTTATTCTTTAATTTTTACTTCAAGAGAAGTATTCACTGCCAGACTCATTTGATGCCCCTCATTTTTTCAACTTAATGCTTACTTTGTTGTGATTCATTGGGCAAATTTGAAGTAATGGCGGTGGCTATTAATGTCAATTATTGCTACAAAGCAAGCCGTAATGTTTAATTTTCTGTATAATCTTTGAAAGTCCAGTGACGCCATCATCTTTACACATGTCTTCCTGAGTGGTTAAAGGTGGTAACGCTTTGAAGAGGGCATTGTGTAAATAAGTCAAAAGATAAAAAGCAGGGTTTGTTCATTTGTTGCCCCAATTTATCACAAAATTGCGAAGTCCCACCTCCTGCTGCCTTCTTTTTCTTTGCTTCAAGGTTATGGTCTCATAAAAGCATCATGGGTAATCCATTTAGTTTTTATTCCTCCATTAAGATAATCTTCACTTGCAACCAGTCATCAATCTGGAGTTATTTTGAGGAACTTGAGTATTCAATAAGATCCACAGGTTTTGAACAGCGAGTTTGTGACAGAGGTGCTTACAACTTCATGAGAACTCATAATTTCAGGATAGCCTAAGTTGCTATAATATGCGTGAGTCAAAAGACTATCTTTTTCTTGATATATTAAATTGCTATTCTCTAGGAAAGCACAGAGTTATAATGACTATATCGGACTCAATTAAATTGTCGCAGTGCTAAAAAAATAAAGGATCTAGACTATTGTGAAACACGATGCAGTAGACTTTTTTGCATCTGGATCTCTTATCTAAAGAACCTGGAGGTAGCCATTTCTGTAGAGTCTCGTGGTATCTTTTCTTGTAGTGGGCCTTCAATCTATAAATAACACATGGCAAAAAGTTCCAAAATTTCAATATTCTTCAAAGAATTTGCTGCACATTAGGACCACTCTGTGTGTCATTAGAAACTTATGGTCACCTCTCTAAGAACTGGAGTCAAAATTAACTTTGTCCACTGGGCTGTCACCTTACCCAGATTTAATTTTAGTCCCAGCCAGTAAAAAGCTCTGGAGAAAATTGTATTCAAAGCCCTTTCATATATGAAATACTGAGTATCAACTTTACTTCCACAATAATAAAAGCCATCTGCAATAAAGATATCCTTGCTTGGAAATTCGCATCAGTGATGTAATTACAATTGCACTTAACAAATAAACACTGTCTGCAAGAAAGATATCCTTTTTTAGATAGCCATATCAGTGTATTAATTTTGCTTGATCTCCAAGACCGTCACTCATGCTAAGGACAAATCATTGAGGTTGTAACAGATGGCTTCACTGAAGAGGCTAAAGAGGATGTTGGTGTGTGTCAGATATGCATACCTCAGCAAAGGGCCATTTCACATAGTGCTACACATATATTGATTTTGGTCTAGAATCAAAATGAATACATGTTTCACTAAGGACCTTTTTGAATAAATCAATTTCTAACAAAATGATTTTTGTTAAACCATCCTACTGGATATCGTTTATGTGCTTTGAATTCATTCTGAGTAAGGATAACCGAGTTCTTAGCATTATAAAAGCATCACCCCTCTTCATCTCATCATCATTGCTCTTTTCTAGTACAGCCTAGCTCAAGCAAAGTGACATTGGCTTTGCAATTTTTCATGGAAAAGCATATAATACATCTGTTTTTTTTAATGTTTCAATGCATGACCAGAAGGGCAAAATATTGAAGCTGGAATGTTGCGTAATAACTTGTAATTCACACAAATTTCTTTGCATTTCATTTCATTTCCACAAACAAAATTACACATATTTCACACATGCCTACTCTTTCCATGTCAATGATACTTAGAACACTTGCCTGAAGATTGCTTTAGTGAAACAGTTGTATTAGAGCAATGGTTCCACCTTAGGGACCTCTTCCGTAAGAACAGTGAGATCTTGATTTGAAAACATTAACTTTTACTGTCTTCCTTTTGCTGTTTCTTAAGTGGCCTGGAATTAAGGGGACACGGAAAATAGATCTAGGTTCACATATTTCCACATTATTTATATATCGTGTGCAGGGATTCCTTTTTGTTACTTTTAAAGTTTATGTGCTTTCAATTCATTCTGAGTCAGGATAACCGAGTTCTTAGCATTATAAAAGCATCACCCCTCTTCATCTCATCATCATTGCTCTTTTTTAGTCCAGCCTAGCTCAAGCAAAGTGACATTGGCTTTGCAATTTTTCATGGAAATGCATATAATACATCTGATTTTTTTCAATGTTTCAATGCATGACCAGAAGTGCAAAATATTGAAGCTGGAGTTTTGCGTAATAACTTGTAATTCACACAAGTTTCTTTACATTTCATGTCATTTCCACAAACATAATTACACACATTTCACATATGCCTACTCTTTCCATATCAATGATACTTAGAACACTTGCCTGAAGATTGCTTTAGTCAAACAGTTGTATTAGAGCAATGGTTCCACCTTAGGGACTTCTTCCGTAAGAACAGTGAGATCTTGATTTGAAAACATTAACTTTTACTGTCTTCCTTTTGTTGTTGCTTAAGTGGCCTGGAATTAAGGGGACACGGAAAATAGATCCAAGTTCACATATTTCCACATTATTTATATAGCGTGTGCATGGATTCCTTTTTGTTACTTTTAAAGTTTGTAGATTGCGGAACCTAAGTAGTTTTGAAAGAGCCTGCGGCTGCAACGGGTTACTGGGTGTACCAAATCTGTACTGCTTTATTATATATTCTGTATGCCTCAAGCCACTTGATTATCAGAGTTGCCTTCTCAAGCTCAGTTTTTGTACATCTGCAAATCCCACGTTTATGCACATGCACAAACAGTGCTTGATTCTAGAGCATGCACAGAAAGCCCACAATTCTAGACTTACATAAGGCTACTAAATGAAGCTAATACTTTCCATTTGGTCTTTCCTCTCACACCATTTTTATGTGAATGCAGAGTGACATATATCAAAAGGATTTTAAGGCTAATAAGAAGTACTGAATTCACTTAGGCTGCCTTTTCATATACCTAAAGCAATTGATAGTGGAAGGGGCTGTGGCCAATCCAGGAGACTACTCACCTCCATTCATTCATGCCATGTTTTCAGATTACTTATGTGTGGCTTCTCTGTAACTACGATATATGAGTGTCATTTTATTGACAAATGTGTTACACTTTGATTGAAATGTTAACACCACCATATCAATCTATGAAGTCCATGTAAAGTGCTTAAATCACACATGACCCCCTTTTGGGCTATATCAAGAAATGACCTTGAATCTGTGGCAACGCTCCTGATATGATACAGTAAAATCATTTTTAAAAATGTACGAAATGTTTATTTTTACTTCATTATCTTTTCACTTTTTCACTAGTGAAATGCACTACATCAGAATAATAAACAAATTGCATATTACTTTTTTTAATTCTTGTTTGCTGGGGAAATGACTGACTCTATACCATTTCTCTATGATCAATGCATGCTTTGTTATATATTTTTATGTTTACTATTAGCTTTTGAAAGGATTAATGATATTCAATGAATGACTAATGAAAATATGAGAACATTTCATACAGAAGAGAACCCCTTCCATCAAAAAATAACAGTCAAAGTTATACGTCATGAAGTTATTTATTCTTACATATACATGCCAAGTTGGTCCTTTTCCATGTGAAAACTCTTAATCATTTCTGACCATTAGTCAATGTTTAAATTCACTACTGTAATGAGTAGTTTTACTATTGATATAATATCACAATTATAGACCGACATTTATCATTAGGAAAACTTGTGCAAGCCAGAAATCAATTAATTGGTGGAGGTATAACAAATATTATGGTCAAATTCGAGATTTCTTCCTAATATCTGCAGCATCTTAAGAACCTTTCACAGCCCCTGCATTGTTGAAAGCTTTATAGTGGCAAGTGCCCAATTTGCTGACTTTCAATATTTAACAGACTTCTCACTCATCTCATTTGGTCTCAGGATCAGAACAGCAGCAGCTGGAGTAACAAACAGCTGTCATAGACAGAGAATAAAAACACCTGCGACATAAAATAAATAACAGCAGCTTAATAAAAATGTAATTTTCTATCCAGAAGGCAAATGGTTCACGTAAGCAGTAAGTGTTGCAGTAGCACTTATGGTACCATTGGAGTGTAGATTAGCTAGTACATGCCTGTCCTTTAACTTGGAATAGCTGTTTAGGTCAATAATGCCAATCAAATGATGTCACAAGATAAAAAACATCTGAAAGCCCTTCCAAACAACATTTGAACCTCCAATACAGTAATAGTTGAGGGATATCATAACATAGTTGTCAAGGTGCTAATCTGCAGCCATTATCCTCATATAAGCAGGTTTGTCACCAATGGCAGTTCCAGAATGTGCAGAGTGTATGATAAGAAGTTTACATTTCAGAATGTGAGTTTATTTTGACTGTTCTTTATATATATAGATTACATAAGTAATCTTTACACATGAAGTATTTCCTCTTTCACACAGGTAATGATAACACTACGACAAATGCTACAACCATTTCTTCAGCACCAAGCACCATCACAACAAGTCCTACAACTATATCGCCCGTAATGACTGGTCAAACCAATACTACAAATTCCAGCCCAACAGCTTCAGGTACTGCTTTGCTATCGTATTGATGCATTTTCATAATACCAATTAACGAACACCTACTCAGGGGTCCGCAAATGTTTACATTATTACCAAAATCCACTTTTTCAGTCAGCATTTCTTATTGGCATCCTGCTCAAGGAAAGGGATTCTGAAAACTTTTCTGAGCTTAAAAGAATTAATTTTGTGCCTTTGAATGTGAGACATTTGGAGGTATCCATTATTGTAACTATTACAATTATGAAATATCATATTAAAATTTCATCTCAAGCACCTATTTTTATTCTTTAATTTTTACTTCAAGAGAAGTATTCACTGCCAGACTCATTTGATGCCCCTCATTTTTTCAACTTAATGCTTACTTTGTAATGATTCATTGGGCAAATTTGAAGTAATGGCGGTGGCTATTAATGTCAATTATTGCTGCAAAGCAAGCTGTAATGTTTAATTTTCTGTATAATCTTTGAAAGTCCAGTGACGTCATCATCTTTACACATGTCTTGAGTTTGAGTTTGAGTTTAAAATATTCCTTAAGCGCGCGTACACCGAGCGGTTTCATGGCGCTGTAAAGTACTAACACCCTGAGGGGCAGAGAGACAGGAACACAAAAAGGGGCTTTATGGTGAGAAGGCTTGTGTAAAAAGAAAGGTTTTGAGTGCCTTACGGAAGAGTGTGTACTGGGGGCAGGATCTCAGGTGGGCCGGGAGGGAGTTCCAGAAAGCAGGAGCGAGTGTGGAGAATTTGGAGCCTCCCCATTTTTTGCGTTTAAAGCGGGGAACTACGAGCAGTTGTTGGGTAGAGGAGCGTAGCTCCCTGGGAGGAACATAGGAGTGAATTTCGGAAGTGATAAAAGCAGGGGCTGAACCGGACCGGGCATTGAAGATGATGCAGCCCAGCTTGAACTGGGCTCGTTCCTGTATGGGGAGCCAGTGTAGGGACTTGAGGAGGGGCGTGACATGGTGTGATTTGGACAAATTGAATACCAGGCGGGCCGCCTGGTTCTGGACCAGCTGGAGACGTCGCACGTTGTACGCGGGCATGCCACAGTAGAGGGCATTGCCGTAATCCAGGCGGGAGGTAATCATCACCAGGACTATGAGTTTGAGTGCGGAGGGGGAGAAAAACCGAGAGACTTTGCGGATAGTACGGAGGGAGAGAAAGGATGAGGATACAACAGAGCTGACTTGGGAATGAAGGGAGAGTAGGTCATTCAGTTTGAATCCAAGAGTTTTTACAGAGGAAGATGGGGTCGGAGGGGGACCTAAGAGGGGGGCCAGAAGAGAGAAGACCAGGGACTGGAACAACCACCTGTCAGCACCAACTCTGTTTTGTCGGGGTTTAACTTCAGGTGGTTGTGATTCATCCAGTCCTGGATGAAGGTCATGACAGACTGGAAATTGGATATTGACTGGGGGGAAGAAGATAGGGAAAAAATAAGCTGGAGGTCATCCGCATAGTTGTAGACGGAGACCTCCAGCTGTTGGAGGGCGAAGATGAGAGGGGCGATATACAAATTAAATAGCAGAGGGGAAAGGGAGGAACCCCGCATTGAACCGCACGGAAGTCCGCCGAAAAGTCACCCAATCGCACTGCTTGGGTGCGGTCGCGCAGGAAGAAGGACAGCCAGACCAAGGCCGAGCCTTCGATTCCCGCCGCTCTGACACGGGAAAGTAAGATGGCATGGTCAACCGTGTCAAAAGCGGCGGAGAGATCGAGGATGACCAGGGCCTGAGGATGGTTGGTGTCCATACCCTCTCTGAGGTTGTCAAGGACCGATAATACCACAGACTCCATGGAGTGTGCGGGGCGGAAACCAGCCTGCCTGGGGGCTAAGACCCTGTTCTCCTCCACGAAGGTACTCAGTGTTCTGGTTACATGGCGTTCCAGTACCTTCGCCAAAAAGGGTAAGAGTGAGATGGGGCGATAGTTAATAGGAACCGAGGGGTCAGCGCCAGGTTTTTTGAGGATGGGTAGGATAACGGCCGATTTAAGAGGTGAAATGACAATGCCCTGTGATAGTGAGCTATTAAGAAGGGTGAGGGGTGGCAAAACACAGGCAGAGTAGATCTGTTTCAGGATGTGTGCTGGGCAAGGGTCTAGAGGGGAACCGGACTTGACCAAAGGCAGAAGAGAGAGGAAAGAATCTTCTGTAAGAAGAGGGATGGAGTCGAGGCGTGCTGCGACTGGGGGACACTGGGGGCTAACAAAGGAGGGGAAGGGGGGGATGTTAGCTTTGATCGTGGCGATTTTGTCAAGAAAGAAAGAATTGAGGGAGTCACAGAGGTGCTGGGAGGGGGAGGGTTTAAGGGTGGCCCTGTCGGAGTATGCAAGGTCGTGCACAATAGCGAAGATTTCTCTGGGCCGATTTTCGGCGGTTAGGATTTTGGAAGAGAAGTAGGCGTTCTTGGTTGCCAAGATAGACTTTTTGTACAAGGCCGAGAGGGTGATGTACTGGTTTCTAAGGATCGGGCAGTAGTCTCGCCCGCCAGGAGCGTTCCGCCCGGCGGATGTTAAGTTTTTGAACCTTCAGTTCCTCATTGAACCAGCGATTTGCGTCGTTGGAGCGCCTGGATGATATCCGCCTTAAGGGGGGCGACTAAGTCGCAGCCTGCTCGCAACCATGCGTTGATGGAGTCCGCTTGTCCGAGAGATGGCAACCCGTGAAGATCCGGGCTGGATGCGGAGAGTGTGGCAGACAGGGAGGCCACATCCACACGGTTCCATGAGCGTTCCCAGATGTTTTTGGGGAGGGAGGGCTTAAGGGCTGGGCTGAGGGATAGGGAAAAAGAGATGAGGAAGTGATCGGACCAAGTGCAGGGGAAGATAGACAGCGAAGTTACCGGGCAATTGAGGGACCAGATCTGATCAAGGATGTGGCCCTGGCTATGGGTTGGGGGCGTGAACAGCGGGGACAAAGTTGAGGGAGTGGAGAGACTCCGAGAACTCTTTTGATGTTGAACATTCGGCCGGGTCAGAAGGCCAAAAGTTGAAGTCCCCTAGTACCACGATGGAAGAGTTATTTACTACTAGGGTGGCCACCAAGTCTTGGAAGCTCGGAAGAAAGAGTTGAGAAGAAGGGGGAGGGCGGTACATAAGGACACAAGTGAGCGGGGTACTGAAAGAAAGTGAACTAAAAAGTCTGATGAGCCAATGGAGGAGAAAGCTAGAGGTTGAAAAACGATATCTCTGCGGGCAATCAGGGTGACGCCACCACCAGGTTTACCGGGGGGACGGTCGGCTCGGAGAGCATAATAAGAAGCAGGAAGCATGGCTAATAAGGAGGGAAGGGAGCTGTCACAAAACCAGGTCTCTGTGAGAAATAAGAGGTCGGGTTTGTGTAGGTCCAGTAGAGTGAAGAGTTCATGGTGATGCTTGACTGCTGACCTAGTGTTAAGGTAAAAGGCAGATAGCGTGGTGGGGGGGACGAGCTGATGGAGCAGAGCCGGGACAGATGGCGGGTGACGAGGTTGAGGGATGGGAGTGGGGGAAGAGTGTGGGGGGGACAGACCCAGCCTGTTGATTCGTGCTATCGCAGTAGCAACCAGAGGCCACGGGCCTTGGAGACTGGCCAGCTGCGCGGAAGAGTATTGTATGGAGTGGGCAGAGTGGCCGGCCCCTAGCCCCGTTCGGACGAGGACAGGCGCAGACGGGCTTACCTTTGGCGCGCAAACATCGCGCCCGCTGCGCTCATCCGCTGCGCGTCCGAAAGAGGCACATGATTTATGGGTGGGTGGAGTGAGGGCGTGGCCTCCGAAAAAGGGGCGTGGCCTGCAACCTCGGCGGGATGGTGGCGAGGAGTGTCTGTCTCTGGTGTCAAGCAGCGCTCAATCTGCTGCAGAAACCAGAATCCTTCCTGTGTGGTTAAAGGTGGTAACGCTTCGAAGAGGGCATTGTGTGAATAAGTCAAAAGATAAAAAGCAGGGTTTGTTCATTTGTTGCGCCGATTTATCACAACATTGCGAAGTCCCACTTCCTGCTGCCTTCTTTTTCTTTGCTTCAAGGGTATGGTCTTTTAAAAGCATCATGGGTAATCCATTTAGTTTTTATTCCTCCATTAAGATAATCTTCACTTGCAACCAGTGATCAATCTGGAGTTATTTTGAGGAACTTGAGTATTCAATAAGTTCCACAGGTTTTGAACAGCGAGTTTGTGACAGTGGTGCTGACAACTTCATGAGAACTCATAATTTCAGGATAGCCTATGTTGCCATAATATGCCTGAGTCAAAAGACCACCTTTAACTTGATATAATAAATTGCTATTTTCTAGGAAAGCACAGAATTATAATGCCTATATTGGACTCTATGAAATTGTCGCAGTGCTAAAAAAATAAAAGATCAAGTCTCTTGTGAAACACGATGCAGTAGACTTTTTTGCATCTGGATCTCTTATCTAAAGAACCTGGAGGTAGCCCTTTCTGTAGGGTCTCATGGTATCTTTTCTTGTAGTTGGCCTTCAATCTATAAATAACACATAGAAAAAAGTTCCAAAATTTCAATATTCTTCAAAGAATTTGCTGCACATTAGGACCACTCTGTGTGTCATCAGCAACTTACGGTCATCTCTCTAAGAACTGGAGTCAAAATTAACTTTGTCCACTGGCCTGTCACCTTACCCAGATTTAATTTTAGTCCCAGCCACTAAAAAGCTCTGTAGAAAATTGTATTTAAAGCCCTATCATATATAAAATACTGAGTATCAACTTTACTTCCATGATAATAAAAGCCATCTGAAATAAAGATATCCTTGCTTGGAAATTCGCATCAGTGATGTAATTACAATTGCACTTAACAAATAAACACTGTCTGCAAGAAAGATATCCTTTGTTAGATAGCCATATCAGTGAATTAATTTCGCTTGATCTCCAAGACAGTCACTCATGCTAAAGACAAATCATTGAGGTTGTAACAGATGGCTTCACAGAAGAGGCTAAAGAGGATGTTGGTGTGAGTCAGATATGCATACCTCAGCAAAGGGCCATTTCACATAGTGCTACACATATATTGATTTTAGTCTAGAATAAAAATTAATATATGTTTCACTAAGGACCTTTTTGAATAAATCAATTACTAACAAATGATTTTTGTTAAACCATCCTACTGGATATCATTTATGTGCTTTCAATTCATTCTGAGTCAGGATAACCGAGTTCTTAGCATTATAAAAGCACCACCCCTCTTCATCTCACATGCCTACTCTTTCCATATCAATGATACTTAGAACACTTGCCTGAAGATTGCTTTAGTCAAACAGTTGTATTAGAGCAATGGTTCCACCTTAGGGACCTCTTCCGCAAGAACAGAGAGATCTTGATTTGAAAACATTAACTTTTACTGTCTTCCTTTTGCTGTTGCTTAAGTGGCCTGGAATTAAGGGGGCACGGACAATAGATCCAGGTTCACATATTTCCACATTATTTATATATCGTGAGCATGGATTCCTTTTTGTTACTTTTAAAGTTTGTAGATTGCGGAACCTAAGTAGTTTTGAAAGAGCCTGCTGCTGCAAAACGTTACTGGGTGTACCAAATCTGTACTGCTTTATTATATATTCTTTATACCTCAAGCCACTTGATTATCAGAGATACCTGCTCAAGCTCAGTTTTTGTACATCTGCAAATCCTGCGTTTATGCACATGCACAAACAGTGCTTGATTCTAGAGCATGCACAGAAAGCCCACAATTCTAGACTTACATAAGTCTACTAAATGAGGCTAATACTTTCCATGTGGTCTTTCCTCTCACACCATTTTTATGTGAATGCAGAATGACAAATATCAAAAGGATTTTAAGGCCAATAAGAAATATTGAATTCACTTAGGATGCCTTTTCATATACCTAAAGCAATTGATAGTGGAAGGGGCTGTGGCCAATCCAGAGGACTACTCATCTCCATTCATTGCTGCAATGTTTTCAGATTACTTATGTGTGGCTTCTCTGGAACTATGATATATGAGTGTCATTTTATTGACAAATGTGTTACACTTTGATTGAAATGTTATCACCACTATATCAATCTATGAAGTCCATGTAAAGAGCTTAAATCACACATGACTCCCTTTTGGGCTATATCAAGAAATGACCTTGAATATGTGGCAACGCTCCTGATATGGTACAGTAAGATAATTTTAAAAAATGTACGAAATGTTTATTTTTACTTCATTATCTTTTCACTCTTTCACTAGTCAAATGCACCACATCAGAATAATAAACCAATTGCATATTACTTTTTTTTAATTCTTGTTACCTGGGGAAATGACTGACTCTATACCATTTCTCAATGATCAATGCATGCTTTGTCATATATTTTTATGTTTACTATTAGCTTATGAAAGGATTAATGATATTCAATGAATGACTAATGAAAATATGAGAACATTTCATATGGAAGAGACCCCCTTCCATCAAAAAATACCAGTCAAAGTTATACGTCATGAAGTTATTTATTCTTACATATATATGCCAAGTTGGACCTTTTCCATGTGAAAACTCTCAATCCTTTCGGACCATTAGTCAATGTTTAAATTCACTACTGTAATGAGTAGTTTTACTATTGATATAATATCACAATTATAGACCGACATTTGTCATTAGGAAAACTTGTGCAAGCCAGAAATCAATGAATTGGTGGAGGTATAACAAATATTATAGTCAAACTCGAGATGTCTTCCTAATATCTGCAGCATCTTAAGAGCCTTTCACAGCCCCTGCATTGTTGAAAGCTTTATAGGGGCAAGTGCCCAATTTGCTGACTTTCAATATTTAACAGACTTCTCACTCATCTCATTTGGTCTCAGGATCAGAACAGCAGCAGCTGGAGTATCAAACAGCGGTCATAGACAGAGAATAAAAACACCTGCGACATAACATAAACAACAGCAGCTTAATAAAAATGTAATTTTCTATCCAGAAGGCAAATGGTTCACGTAAGCAGAAAGTGTTGCAGAAGCACGTATGGTACCATTGGAGTGTAGATTAGCTAGTACATGCCTGTCCTGTAACTTGGAATAGCTGTTTAGGTGAAGAATGCCAATTAAATGATGTCACAAGATAACAAGCATCTGAAAGCCCTTGCAATCAATATTTGAACCTCCAATACAGTAATAGTTGAGAGATATCATAACATAGTTGTCAAGGTGCCATACTGCAGCCATTATCCTCATATAAACAGATTTTTCACCAATGGCAGTTCCAGAATGTGCAGAGTGTATGATAAGAAGTTTACATCTCAGAATGTGAGTTTATTTTGACTGTTCTTTATATATATATAGATTACGTAAGTAATCTTTACACATGAAGTATCATCTCTTCCACACAGGTAATGATAACATTATGACAAATGCTACTACCATTTCTTCAGCACCAAGCACCATCACAACAAGTCCTACAACTATATCGCCCGTGATGACTGGTCAAACCAATACTACAAATTTCAGCCCAACAGCTTCAGGTACTGCTTTGCTATCGTATTGATGCATTTTCATAATACCAATTAACAAACACCTATTCAGGGGTCCGCAAATGTTTACATTATTGCCAAAATCCACTTTTTCAGTCAGCTTTTCTCATTGCCATCCTGCTCAAGGAAAGGGATTCTGAAAACATTTCTGAGCTTAAAAGAATTAATTTTGTGCCTTTAAATGTGAGACATTTGGACGTATCCATTATTGTAACTATTACAAATATGAAATATCATATTAAAATTTCATCTCAAGCACCTATTTTATTCTTTAATTTTTACTTCAAGAGAAGTATTCACTGCCAGACTCATTTGATGCCCCTCATTTTTTCAACTTAATGCTTACTTTGTAGTGATTCATTGGGCAAATTTGAAGTAATGGCGGCGGCTATTAATGTCAATTATCGCTACAAAGCAAGCCATGATGTTTAATTTTCTGTATAATCTTTGAAAGTCCAGTGACGTCATCATCTTTACACATGTCTTCCTGTAGGGTTAAAGCTGGTAACGCTTCGAAGAGGGCATTGTGTGAATAAGTCAAAAGATAAAAAGCAGGGTTTGTTCATTTGTTGCCCCAATTTATCACAACATTGCGAAGTCCCACCTCCTGCTGCCTTCTTTTTCTTTGCTTCAAGGGTATGGTCTTATAAAAGCATCATGGGTAATCCATTTAGTTTTATTCCTCCATTAAGATAATCTTCACTTGCAACCAGTCATCAATCTGGAGTTATTTTGAGGAACTTGAGTATTCAATAAGATCCATAAGTTTTGAAAAGCGAGTTTGTGACAGTGGTGCTGACAACTTCATGAGAACTCATAATTTCAGGATAGCCTAAGTTGCCATAATATGCATGAGTCAAAAGACCACCTTTTTCTTGATATATTAAATTGCTATTCTCTAGGAAAGCACAGAGTTATAATGACTATATCGGATTCTATGAAATTGTCGCAGTGGTAAAAAATATAAAGGATCTAGACTCTTGTGAAACACGATGCAGTAGACTTTTCTGCATCTGGATCTTTTATCTAAAGAACCTGGAGGTATCCATTTCTGTAGGGTCTCATGGTATCTTTTCATGAAGTGGGCCTTCAATCTATATATAACACATAGCAAAAAGTTCCAAAATGTCAATATTCTTTAAAGAATTTGCTGCACATTAGGACCACTCTGTGTGTCATCAGTAACTTATTGTCATCTCTCTAAGAACTGGAGTCAAAATTAACTTTGTCCACTGGGCTGTCACCTTACCCAGAATTAAATTTAGTCCCTGCCAGTAAAAAGCTCTGAAGAAAATTGTATACAAAGCCCTTTCATCTATAAAATACTGGCCATCAACTTTACTTCCATGATAATAAAAGCCATCTGCAATAAAGATATCCTTGCTTGGAAATTTGCATCAGTGATGTAATTACAATTGAACTTAACAAATAAACACTGTCTGCAAGAAAGATATCCTTTGTTAGATAGCCATATCAGTGTATTAATTGTGCTTGATCTCCAAGACAGTCACTCATGCTAAGGACAAATCATTGAGGTTGTAACAGATGGCTTCACAGTAGAGGCTAAAGAGGATGTTGGTGTGTGTCAGATATGCATACCTCAGCAAAGGGCCATTTCACATAGTGCTACACATATATTGATTTTGGTCTAGAATAAAAATTAATATGTTTTTCACTAAGGACCTTTTTGAATAAATCAATTACTAACAAAATGATTTTTGTTAAACCATCCTACTGGATATCATTTATGTGCTTTCAAGTCATTCTGAGTCAGGATAACCGAGTTCTTAGCATTATAAAAGCATGACCCCTCTTCATCTCATCATCATTGCTCTTTTCTAGTCCAGCCTAGCTCAAACAAAGTGACATTGGCTTTGCAATTTTTCATGGAAATGCATATAATACATCCGATTTTTTTCAATGTTTCAATGCATGACCAGAAGTGCAAAATATTGAAGCTGGAATGTTGCGTAATAACTTGTAATTCACACAAATTTCTTTGCATTTCATTTCATTTCCACAAACGAAATTACACATATTTCACACATGCCTACTCTTTCCATGTCAATGATACTTAGAACACTTGTCTGAAAATTGCTTTAGTCAAACAGTTGTATTAAAGCAATGTTTCCACCTTAGGAACCTCTTCCGCAAGAACAGTGAGATCTTGATTTGAAAACATTAACTTTACTGTCTTCCTTTTGCTGTTGCTTAAGTGGCCTGGAATTAAGGGGACACGGACAATAGATCCAGGTTCACATATTTCCAGGTTATTTATATATCGTGAGCATGGATTCCTTTTTGTTACTTTCAAAGTTTGTAGATTGCGGAAACTAAGTCGTTTTGAAAGAGCCTGCGCTACAAAACGTTACTGGGTGTACCGAATATGTACTGCTTTATTATATATTCAGTATACCTCAAGCCACTTGATTATCAGAGTTGCCTGCTCAAGCTCAGTTTTTGTACATCTGCAAATCCTGCGTTTATCCACATGCACAAACAGTGCTTGATTCTAGAGCATGCACAGAAAGCCCACAATTCTAGACTTACATAAGGCTACTAAATGAGGCTAATACTTTCCATGTGGTCTTTCCTCTCACACCATTTTTATGTGAATGAAGAGTGACAAATATCAAAAGGATTTTAAGGCTAATAAGAAGTATTGAATTCACTTAGGATGCCTTTTCATATACCTAAAGCAATTGATAGTGGAAGGGGCTGTGGCCAATCCAGAGGACTACTCATCTCCATTCATTGCTGCCAAGTTTTCAGATTACTTATGTGTGGCTCCTCTGGAACTACAATATATGAGTGTCATTTTATTGACAAATGTGTTACACTTTGATTGCAATGTTAACACCACTATATAAATCTATGAAGCCCATGTAAAGAGCTTAAATCACACATGACCCCCTTTTGGGCTATATCAAGAAATGACCTTGAATCTGTGGCAACGCTCCTGATATGGTACAGTAAAATAATTGTAAACAATTTACAAAATGTTTATTTTTACTTCATTATCTTTTACTTTTTCACTAGTCAAATGCACAACATCAGAATAATAAACAAATTGCATATTACTTTTTTTTAATTCTTGTTAGCTGGGGAAATGACTGACTCTATACCATTTCTCTATGATCAATGCATGCTTTGTTATATATTTTTATGTTTAATATTAGCTTTTGAAAGGATTAATGGTATTCAATGAATGACTAATGAAAATATGAGAACATTTCATACGGAGGAGAAGCCCTTCCATCAAAAAATAACAGTCAAAGTTATACGTCATGAAGTTATTTATTCTTACATATATATGCCAAGTTGGTCCTTTTTCATGTGTCCTTTTCCATGTGAAAACTCTCAATCATTTCTGACCATTAGTCAATGTTTAAATTCGCTACTGTAATGAGTAGTTTTACTATTGATATAATATCACAATTATAGACTGACATTTGTCATTAGGAAAACTTGTGCAAGCCAGAAATCAATGAATTGGTGGAGGTATAGCAAATATTATGGTCAAATTTGAGATTTCTTCCTAATATCTGCAGCATCTTAAGAACCTTTCACAGCCCCTGCATTGTTGAAAGCTTTATAGGGGCAAGTGCCCAATTTGCTGACTTTCAATATTTAACAGACTTCTCACTCATCTCATTTGGTCTCTGGATCAGAACGGTAAACAACCGTTACAATGCAACTATTACAACGGACTACTTTTACAACGCAATTTTTACTACGCAGGATCCATTACAACGAATTTCCATTACAACGCATTTTTTTACATCGCAGATGCCTTTACAACGCATGCCATTACAACGTAAGTATTGGTAAGTATATAATTATATTAAAAATGTTATAGGTTTGGGTTTTTGGGTACAGGGGTATTTTTAGGGTTCAGAGCTAGATTTGCGTTTTTGGGTAAAGGGGTATTTTTAGGGTTCAGGGCTAGGTTTGGGTTTTTGGGTAAAGGGGTATTTTTAGGGTTCAGGGCTAGGTTTAGGTTTTTGGGTAAAGGGGTATTTTTAGGGTTCAGGGTTAGGTTTGGGTTTTTGGGTAAAGGGGTATTTTTAGGGTTCAGGGTTAGGTTTGGGTTTTTGGGTAAAGGGGTATTTTTAGGGTTCAGGTTTAGGTTTGGGTTTTTGGGTAAAGGGGTATTTTTAGGGTTCAGGGCTAGGTTTGGGTTTTTGGGTAAAGGGGTATTTTTAGGGTTCAGGGCTAGGTTTGGGTTTTTGGGTACAGGGGTATTTTTAGGGTTCAGGGTTAGGTTTGGGTTTTGGGGTACAGGGGTATTTTTAGGGTTGAGGGCTAGGTTTGGTTTTAAATAAAATTAAATTAAAATTAAATTAAAATAAATTATATTAATTTTAAATACTTACTTTTTTAAAAATATTATATACTTACCAATACTTACGTTGTAATGGTATGCGTTGTAAAGGCATCTGCGATGTAAAATAATGCGTTGTAATGGTAGTTCGTTGTAATGGATCCTGCGTTGTAAAAATTGCGTTGTAAAGGTATGCGTGCTAAAAGTATGCATTGTAACGTCATACATCCGATCAGAACAGCAGCAGCTGGAGTATCAAACAGCGGTCATAGACAGAGAATAAAAACACTTGCAACATAACATAAACAACTGCAGCTTAATAAAAATGTAATTTTCTAACCAGAAGGCAAATGGTTCACGTAAGCAGTAAGTGTTGCAGAAGCACTTATGGTACCATTGGAGTGTAGATTAGCTAGTACATGCCTGTCCTGTAACTTGGAATAGCTGTTTAGGTGAAGAATGCTAATCAAATGATGTCATAAGATAAAAAACATCTGAAAGCCCTTCCATGCAATATTTGTACCTCCAATACAGTAATAGTTGAGGGATATCATAACATAGTTGTCAAGGTGCTATTCTGCAGCCATTATCCTCATATAAGCAGATTTTACACCAATGGCAGTTCCAGAATATGCAGAGTGTATGATAAGAAGTTTACATCTCAGAATGTGAGTTTATTTTGACTGTTCTTTATATATATATAGATTACATAAGTAATCTTTACACATGAAGTATCTGCTCTTTCACACAGGTAATGATAACACTACGACAAATGCTGCTACCATTTCTTCAGCACCAAGCACCATCACAACAAGTCCTACAACTATATCGCCCGTGATGACTGGTCAAACCAATACTACAAATTCCAGCCCAACAGCTTCAGGTACTGCTTTGCTATCGTATTGATGCATTTTCATAATACGAATTAACTAACACCTATTCAGGGGTCCGCAAATGTTTACATTATTACCAAAATCCACTTTTTCAGTCAGCTTTTTTTATTGGAATGCTTCTCAAGGAAAGGGATTCCGAAAACATTTCTGAGCTTAAAAGAATTAATTTTGTGCCCCTGAATGTGAGACATTTGGAGGTATCCATTATTGTAACTATTACAATTATGAAATATCATATTAAAATTTCAACTCAAGCACCTATTTTTATTCTTTAATTTTTACTTCAAGAGAAGTATTCACTGCCAGACTCATTTGATGCCCCTCATTTTTTTAACTTAATGCTTACTTTGTTGTGATTCATTGGGCAAAGTTGAAGTAATGGCGGCGGCTATTAATGTCAATTATTGCTACAAAGCAAGCCGTCATTTTTAATTTTCTGTATAATCTTTGAAAGTCCAGTGACGTCATCATCTTTACACATGTCTTCCTGTGTGGATAAAGCTGGTAACGCTTCGAAGAGGGCATTGTGTGAATAAGTCAAAAGATAAAAAGCAGGGTTTGGTCATTTGTTGCCCCGATTTATCACAACATTGTGAAGTCCCAACTCCTGCTGCCTTCTTTTTCTTTGCTTTAAGGTTATTGTCTTATAAAAGCATCATGGGTAATCCATTTAGTTTTTATTCCTCCATTAAGATAATCTTCACTTGCAGCCAGTCATCAATCTGGAGTTATTTTGAGGAACTTGAGTATTCAATAAGATCCACAGGTTTTGAACAGCGAGTTTGTGACAGTGGTGCTGACAACTTCATGAGAACTCATAATTTCAGGATAGCCTAAGTTGCCATAATATGCGTGAGTCAGAAGACCACCTTTTTCTTGATATATTAAATTGCTATTCGCTAGGAAAGCACAGAGTTATAATGACTATATCGGACTCTATGAAATTGTCGCAGTGGTAAAAAAATAAAGGATCTAGACTCTTGTGAAACACGATGCAGTAGACTTTTTTGCATCTGGATCTCTTATCTAAAGAACCTGGAGGTAGCCATTTCTGTAGGGTCTCATGGTATCTTTTCTTGTAGTGGGCCTTCAATCTATAAATAACACATAGCAAAAAGTTCCAAAATTTCAATATTCTTCAAAGAATTTGCTGCACATTAGGACCACTCTGTGTGTCATCAGCAACTTACGGTCATCTGTCTAAGAACTGGAGACTAAACTAACTTTGTCCACTGGACTTTCACCTTACCCAGATTTAATTTTGGTCCCAGCCAGTAAAAAGCTCTGGAGAAAATTGTATTCAAAGCCCTTTCATATATGAAATACTGAGTATCAACTTTACTTCCATGATAATAAAAGCCATCTGCAATATAGATATCCTTGCTTGGAAATTCGCATCAGTGATGTAATTACAATTGCACTTAACAAAGAAACACTGTCTGCAAGAAAGATATCCTTTGTTAGATAGCCGTATCAGTGTATTAATTTCGCTTGATCTCCAAGACAGTCACTCATTCTAAGGACAAATCATTGAGGTTGTAACAGATGGCTTCACAGAAGAGGCTAAAGAGGATGTTGGTGTGTGTCAGATATGCATACCTCAGCAAAGGGCCATTTCACATAGTGCTACACATAAATTGATTTTGGGCTAGAATAAAAATGAATATATGTTTCACTAAGGACCTTTTTGAATAAATCAATTACTAACAAAATGATTTTTGTTAAACCATCCTACTGGATATCATTTATGTGCTTTCAATTCATTCTGAGTCAGGATAACTGAGTTCTTAGCATTATAAAAGCATCACCCCTCTTCATTTCATCATCATTGTCTTTTCTAGTCCAGCCTAACTCAAGCAAAGTGACATTGGCTTCGCAATTTTTCATGGAAATGCATATAATACATCTGTTTTTTTTAAATGTTTCAATGCATGACCAGAAGTGCAAAATATTGAAGCTGGAATTTTGCGTAATAACTTGTAATTCACACAAGTTTCTTTGCATTTCATGTCATTTCCACTAACAAAATTACACATATTTCACACATGCCTACTCTTTCCATATCAATGACACTGAGAACACTTGCCTGAAGATTGCTTTAGTCAAACAGTTGTATTAGAGCAATGGTTCCACCTTAGGGACCTTTTCCGCAAGAAAAGTGAGATCTTGATTTGAAAACATTAACTTTTACTGTCTTCCTTTTTCTGTTGCTTAAGTGGCCTGGAATTAAGGGGACACAGACAATAGATCCAGGTTCACATATTTCCACGTTATTTATATATCGTGAGCATGGATTCCTTTTTGTTACTTTTAAAGTTTGTAGATTGCGGAAACTAAGTCATTTTGAAAGAGCCTGCGGCTACAAAACGTTACTGGGTGTACCGAATCTGTACTGCTTTATTATATATTCAGTATACCTCAAGCCACTTGATTATCAGAGTTGCCTGCTCAAGCTCAGTTTTTGTACATCTGCAAATCCCGCGTTTATCCACATACACAAACAGTGCTTGATTCTAGAGCATGCACAGAAAGCCCACAACTCTAGACTTACATAAGGCTACTAAATGAGGCTAATACTTTCCATGTGGTCTTTCCTCTCACACCAATTTTTTTGTGAATGCAGAGTGACAAATATCAAAAGGATTTTAAGGCTAATAAGAAGTATTGAATTCACTTAGGATGCCTATTCATATACCTAAAGCAATTGATAGTGGAAGGGGCTGTGGCCAATCCAGAGGACTACTCATCTCCATTCATTGCTGCCATGTTTTCAGATTACTTATGTGTGGCTCTTCTGGAACTACGATATATGAGTGTCATTTTATTGACAAATGTGTTACACTTTGATTGAAATGTTAACACCACTATATCAATCTATGAGGTCCATGTAAATAGCTTAAATCACACATGCCCCCTTTTGGGCTATATCAAGAAATGACCTTGAATCTATGGCAACGCTCCTGATATGGTACAGTAAAATAATTTTAAAAAATGTACGAAATGTTTAATTTTTACTTCATTATCTTTTCACTTTTTCACTAGTAACATGCACCACATCAGAATAATAAACAAATTGCATATTACTTTTTTATTCTTGTTAGCTGGGGAAATGACTGACTGTATACCATTTCGCTATGATCAATGCATGCTTTGTTACATATTTTTATGTTTACTATTAGCTTTTGAAAGGATTAATGGTATTCAATGAATGACTAATGAAAATATGAGAACATTTCATGCGGAAGAGAACCCCTTCCATCAAAAAATAACAGTCAAAGTTATACGTCATGAAGTTATTTATTCTTACATATATATGCCAAGTTGCTCCTTTTCCATGTGTCCTTTTCCATGTGAAAACTCTCAATCATTTCTGACCATTAGTCAATGTTTAAATTCACTACTGTAATGAGTAGTTTTACTATTGATATAATATCACAATTATAGACTGACATTTGTCATTAGGAAAACTTGTGCAAGCCAGAAATCAATGAATTGGTGGAGGTATAGCAAATATTATGGTCAAATTTGAGATTTCTTCCTAATATCTGCAGCATCTTAAGAACCTTTCACAGCCCCTGCATTGTTGAAAGCTTTATAGGGGCAAGTGCCCAATTTGCTGACTTTCAATATTTAACAGACTTCTCACTCATCTCATTTGGTCTCAGGATCAGAACAGCAGCAGCTGGAGTATCAAACAGTGGTCATAGACAAAGAATAAAAACATCTGCGAAATAACATAAACAACTGCAGCTTAATAAAAATGTAATTTTCTATCCAGAAGGCAAATGGTTCACGTAAGCAGTAAGTGCTGCAGAAGCACTTATGGTACCATTGGAGTGTAGAATAGCTAGTACATGCCTGCCCTGTAACTTGGAATAGCTGTTTAGGTGAAGAATGCCAATCAAATGATGTCACAAGATAAAAAACATCTGAAAGCCCTTCCATGCAATATTTGTACCTCCAATACAGTACTAGTTGAGGGATATCATAACATAGTTGTCAAGGTGCTATTCTGCAGCCATTATCCTCATATAAGCAGATTTTACACCAATGGCAGTTCCAGAATATGCAGAGTGTATGATAAGAAGTTTACATCTCAGAATGTGATTTTATTTTTACAGTTCTTTATATATATATAGATTACATAAGTAATCTTTACACATGAAGTATTTGCTCTTTCACACAGGTAATGATAACACTACGACAAATGCTACTACCATTTCTTCAGCACCAAGCACCATCACAACAAGTCCTACAACTATATCGCCCGTGATGACTGGTCAAACCAATACTACAAATTCCAGCCCAACAGCTTCAGGTACTGCTTTGCTATCGTATTGATGCATTTTCATAATACCAATTAACTAACACCTATTCAGGGGTCCGCAAATGTTTACATTATTACCAAAATCCACTTTTTCAGTCAGCATTTCTTATTGGCATCCTTCTTAAGGAAAGGGATTCTGAAAACATTTCTGAGCTTAAAAGAATTAATTTTGTGCCTTTGAATGTGAGACATTTGGAGGTATCCATTATTGTAACTATTACAATTATGAAATATCATATTAAAATTTCATCCCAAGCACCTATTTTTATTCTTTAATTTTTACTTCAAGAGAAGTATTCACTGCCAGACTCATTTGATGCCCCTCATTTTTTCAACTTAATGATTACTTTGTAGTGATTCATTGGGCAAAGTTGAAGTAATGGCGGTGGCTATTAATGTCAATTATTGCTACAAAGCAAGCCCTAATGTTTAATTTTCTGTATAATCTTTGAAAGTCCAGTGACGTCATCATCTTTACACTTGTCTTCCTGTGTGGATAAAGCTGGTAACGCTTCAAAGAGGGCATTGTGTGAATAAGTCAAAAGATAAAAAGCAGGGTTTGGTCATGTGTTGCCCCGATTTATCACAACATTGCGAAGTCCCAACTCCTGCTGCCTTCTTTTTCTTTGCTTCAAGGTTAATGTCTTAAAAAAGCATCATGGGTAATCCATTTAGTTTTTATTCCTCCATTAAGATAATCTTCACTTGCAACCAGTCATCAATCTGGAGTTATTTTGAGGAACTTGAGTATTCAATAAGATCCACAGGTTTTGAACAGCGAGTTTGTGACAGTGGTGCTGACAATTTCATGAGAACTCATAATTTCAGGATAGCCTAAGTTGCATTAATATGCGTGAGTCAAAAGACCATCTTTTTCTTGATATATTAAATTGCTATTCGCTAGGAAAGCACAGAGTTATAATGACTATATCGGACTCTATGAAATTGTCGCAGTGGTAAAAAAATAAAGGATCTAGACTCTTGTGAAACACGATGCAGTAGACTTTTTTGCATCTGGATCTCTTATCTAAAGAACCTGGAGGTAGCCATTTCTGTAGGGTCTCATGGTATCTTTTCTTGTAGTGGGCCTTCAATCTATAAATAACACATAGCAAAAAGTTCCCAAATTTCAATATTCTTCAAAGAATTTGCTGCACATTAGGACCACTCTGTGCATCAGCAACTTACGGTCATCTCTCTAAGAACTGGAGTCAAAATTAACTTTGTCCACTGGGCTGTCACCTTACCCAGATTTAATTTTAGTCCCAGCCAGTAAAAAGCTCTGGAGAAAATTGTATTCAAAGCCCTTTCATATATGAAATACTGAGTATCAACTTTACTTCCATGATAATAAAAGCCATCTGCAATAAAGATATCCTTGCTTGGAAATTCACATTAGTGATGTAATTACAATTGCACTTAACAAATAAACACTGTCTGCAAGAAAGATATCCTTTGTTAGATAGCCGTATCAGTGTATTAATTTCACTTGATCTTCAAGACAGTCACTCATGCTAAGGACAAATCATTGAGGTTGTAACAGATGGCTTCACAGAAGAGGCTAAAGAGGATGTTGGTGTGTGTCAGATCTGCATACCTCAGCAAAGGGCCATTTCACATAGTGCTACACATATATTGATTTTGGTCTAGAATAAAAATTAATATATGTTTCACTAAGTACCTTTTTGAATAAATCAATTACTAACAAAATGATTTTTGTTAAACCATCCTACTGTATATAATTTTTGTGCTTTCAATTCATTCTGAGTCAGGATAACCGAGTTCTTAGCATTATAAAAGCACCACCCCTCTTCATCTCATCATCATTGCTCTTTTCTAGTCCAGCCTAGCTCAAGCAAAGTGACATTGGCTTTGCAATTTTTCATGGAAATGCATATAATACATCTCAATTTTTTCAATGTTTCAATGCATGACCAGAACTGCAAAATATTGAAGCTGGAATTTTGTGTAATACCTTGTAATTCACACAAATTTCTTTGCATTTCATGTCATTTCCACAAACAAAATTACACATATTTCACACATGCCTACTCTTTCCATATCAATGATACATAGAACACTTGCCTGAAGATTGCTTTAGTCAAACTGTTGTATTAGAGCAATGGTTCCACCTTAGGGACCTCTTCCGCAAGAACAGTGAGATCTTGATTTGAAAACATTAACTTTTATTGTCTTCCTTTTGCTGTTGCTTAAGTGGCCTGGAATTAAGTAGACACAGACAATAGATCCAGGTTCACGACACACCGGGCAAGATGGCGGCCGCTTGAGACGGGAGTGCGGGTCACTCAGCGCTCTCGGTCAATAGGAAGAGAATTAACCCTAGAATGAGCGTAGAAATGAAGAAATCCTGAACGAAAATGCTGAATAGACTACAACTTAGAGATATTAAGGAGAAGGTCTGTGCTGGCTAACGCTGAATTACAGTCGGTGATTACAAGCGGCCCTACACATAATGATCTCAGACACCCCCTACAAAGAACAGGCGACGCAAGTAAAAAACCAAGTAAAGAACCAACTCCCCACATTGGCTAAGACACTAGGGCTCGTTCTTATACAGCACTACTGTCAGCTTATTGGGAGACATCAAAGCTTCTGCCTGTCCTACCGGAACTGCTCTGTGAGAGCGTATGCAGAGTCGAAGTCTGATTTGACGTCGGAGCTAAGAAAGCCGAGTGTGCCTGGTGACCGCGACTGCTGCGAGGGTATGGCGCCGAAGAATGCTGCCTCGGCAGCGGCTGCAGCGAAGACGAGAGCAGCGTGACTTGCTCTGCGTGAAAATCTGGAGGCTTCGGTTAGGGGAGGTGGAGTGAAGAGTCCGGCAGCCGTGGGAACCCCTGAGAGAACGCCCGGCAAGTCGGGTGCAGCTGCTGGTGCCGCCCGGAAAGGCGGGCAAAACACTCCCTCTGTGGCCGACCTCCTCCGCAAACCCCCGGGGAAGCTCCTTCCGGGTCAAGGCCTGCAGAGTCAGACAGGAGCAGAGCGCACACCTCAGACGCTGTCAATGGAGGGTGGTCCGGCTGAATCAGCTGGAGCCACTGAAAATGAAAGGGCTCCACACAGACGTGCATTGACAGAGGGAGGAGGAATACCGCAGGATCAAACGGTGAGCCGGGATAATGCCAATGCGGGGTCTGAGGAGAGTACGAGCAGCATGAATAGAAAAGCATTGGTAGCTGCAAAAGCTACAAATACCACAAATGAACTGCCTGTTCCTCCTATGCAAACTAATTTGCTGACCCCTGGGCCTGTAACTACCGAGAGAGTGAATGGCATCCCTAGGGGGGCAAATGCTCTAACAGTTCAATCAGACTCACGAGAAGTACTAAAGGACGTGGACGTAGGGTTGGATATAGGGGTGGATCAACACAATATACACCCCAATATACTCCTCGAGACTAATGCACAAACAGACATTCAGCATAGCGTAATAGATATAATCTCTGAAATTCCCGCTGAATCTGGAATTTGCAGTCTGGAGTCTATAAACCCGGTCCCAGTTGCAGTTGAGCCTACGGAAGCTCAAATAAATCAGCAGACAGAATCTCAGGCTGCTCCATATTTGGAACAAGGGGTGGCTTTCCCAGCAGAATCACGTAATCAGAGCGATGATGAAGATGGCACAGACAAAGACAAAGACAGGGAAAAGGAAAGGGATAAGGACCCGAGTGATTTCTATTCCTTCTCAGACGAACCCGGTTGGACATCAGGTTCAAATTTAAGTGACTCTAGTGATGATGAAACTAGCATTAAGGCTGTGAAAACTGCTCAAAAAATCTTACATAGACACAGAAGGAGTCAACATGGTACAGATGAATTAACATGGGACTACGCAACTACAAGTAGCTTGCCACCACCAGCAGCATCAGCAAACTTATATGGCTCGACCCAACAACCGGATTTTGGGACCCCAACTGATAAATCCACCCCTACAATTGAGACGGTGCTGCTAGCCATTGCGGCACATCGAGAAGAGACTTCTCAGGATGGGCGGAAGGCACAAGCGGAGCTACGGAAAGTCCAGGGAGTGGTTCGCAAACTTTCAAGGAAAATTACCTCGTTTAATGCTCGTATGACTGAGGTAGAAGCGAGGGTGGTCGGTAATGAGTCTGAGATTGCTGTAAATCGTGAGCAGATTGACAACCATGAGAAGGGGCTCTCTGATGTGATGTGGAAGCTCGAAGATATGGAGAACCGCTTACGCAGAAATAATTTGAGAGTCCTAGGTGTTCCTGAAGGAGCAGAGGGTGTGGACGCTCGCCCCTTTATGGTCAAACTATTTCAAGACTCCCTACCAGAACTTTCAGCCTGAAACTGGGACCTAGAGGTCCAGCGCGCACACCGAGTCCCTCTCACCATGAGAAATGCACCGAAAACCGGTGCATATCCGAGAGCTATACTTGTATATTTCGGTAACTTTATGCTGAGACAAGCAATATGGGAGAAAGCGCGTCCAGAGACAAAAAAAACTAGCGGGCAGATAACCTATTTTGTACGCCCTGACTTCTGTCATACCACAGTTGAGCGGAGGTGGCGCTTGCGCCAGCTCATAAAACCTTTTCAAGACAAGAAGCTCCAGGCATACTTAAATAATCCTGCCAGGCTGAAAGTAATTAACGGCACCCAAACAAAGTTTTTTACCTCTGAGGTTCAGGCGAAAGAGTACTTAGATAGCCTTTCATGAGAAGGAAAAGAGGCGATTAAAAGCTTCTATATCTGTTGGCTCACTCTACACTTTACTCCTTCACTTACAAAAAATTTTTGGGGGGTTTTTCACTTATGGGTCTAGGACCTTATGGATAATTATTAATTGTTAGACTGGGAGCATCAGAGTGATAATGCACGCACATCACCACAGACTCTAATGGAGTCTAAATGCCTTTGTTTTTGGAGGGTGGGGGGGGGGGGAAGGGCCTAAGGGTGGGAATGGGCGGGGAAGCAGCCGTGGGAAAAAATCTAAAAAAGGTAATCATGAATGTAGAACCAGAATCAGAAAAGTAATGTGTAGTGGTAACGTAAAAAATAAAGCTATGTTTGGCAATATAATGGATCAGGAATGGGGGAAAAAACAAAACACAACATGGCTAGGATAAAACTTTGCTCCTGGAATGTGGCTGGCCTCAATGATAGGATAAAAAGAGAACAAATGTGTGGGATAAAAACACAGAATGCGTTTGATATTATATGTCTCAAAGAGACTCATATTCCTTGGGCTGAAAGGGGAGTATTAAGGGTTCCTGGATTTAAATTGTTGGGATGTACTTCTCATACCTCAAGGACTAGAGGAGTTGCTATATTTGCTAAACCATTTTTGGGTGAACCCAAACGCGTAGCTGCTGACACACTGGGCAGGTGGGTTATAGTGGAGCTTAAGCAGGGGATTACAATATGTTCTATTTATGCCCCAAATGAGGACGATCCTTCTATATTTTTGGATCTCGAGACAGAGTTGTCATCATGGCCTCAAGCACTTATATTCTGTGGAGATTTCAATATCTCCCTACCAAAAATGGAATTTGCTTACAATCAATCTCGTAACAAATATACTGGCCGTAAGCCTAGAGTTTATAGCGCTCTCCTTCAACTAAAGGAAAGCTTAGGCCTGTCCGACATATGGGATCTGAAACAGCCACAAGATCCAGGATACACATACTTCTCGTGTCCTCATAAAAAATATGTCCGAATAGATTACATCTGGTTGTCCAGTAACAGGGTAAGTCAGGCAAGAATTTGTAAATTACCAAAGCTTATAGCGGATCATAATCCGTTAGTACTCTATATTAATATAGATAATATGGCCAGACCTCGGACAAGTTGGACTTTTGATCGAAAACTCCTCGTTAATAGGGGATATATTGATCACATTAAGGTATGGGCTCAAGGATTTTTTGATTGTAATAGGTATAGCTCATCTAGAAACATGGTATGGGATTGTTTTAAGGCATCGATACGGGGTGAGACAATTAGCTATGTAGCCAGGCACAGGAGACTGCAATACTAAATGATTCTCAGCTACAAAATTTAGCTAGAAAAGAAGAGAGGCATACTGCTATAATTGCCCAGGGTGGCAAGGATGGAGAGGGGGATTTAATTTTGAGAGAAATGACGATCCTCAAGGCAGCGATAAATAGTAAACTAACTCAAAGGGCAGCGGAGACTTATCAATCCCACCGCAATAAGATCTATGAAACAGGAGAGAGGGTAGGGAAGCAGCTAGCACTCAGTACTCGGCAAAAACAATCTCTCAATTCAATTGTGTGCATTGAGTCAGAGGGTCAAGAATATACAACACCTGAAACAATATTAGAAGTCTTTAAAAACTTTTATAAGAAATTGTATGATAATGAGGACTCTCTCGACCCCAATACAATCCAAAATGAAGTGGCTAGATGGGCTGCTGAATCAGGAAGGATTTCAGGGGTAGATATGGCTACTAGACAATATCTAGAAAGGGACATAACCCTGAGTGAAGTAAGATTAGCTTTAGCAGAACTGGCCTCGGGCAAGGCAGCAGGCCCAGACAAAATTCCCCTCGAGCTTTATAAAATTTTGGATAATATTATAACTCCTATACTACTTGATTTATTTATCGGAGTTCAAGTTAGTGGTAAACCCCCTAGATCATGGTTGGAAACGAATATTGTGGTATTTCCAAAAAAAGATAAATCTCCCAAATTGCCATCATCCTATCGACCTATCTCCCTGATCAATTCAGACTCGAAGTTGTACTCGAAGATCTTGGCTAATCGGCTCAGGGGGACGATCGAGCGTCTGGTCTCTCCGTGGCAGCATGGTTTCATTCCTGGCAAGGACACTACGGACCATACTAGACGGGTCATTGCCCTTTTTGATGCCATGGCTGTCGCGGGGGGCCGGATGTCGGTGGTCCTCCTGGATGCCGAGAAGGCCTTTGACCGGGTCTCATGGGCTTTTTTGTGGGCAGTGTTAGAGCATAATAATTTGGGACCATGTCTAATGAAATCTCTAAAAGCAATGTACTTCTCACCTAGGGCCAGAGTTTTGGCGATGGGTCAGGAATCGAGTCTTTTCGATATATCCCGTGGGACCAGGCAGGGGTGCCCATGCTCCCCTATCCTCTTCGCACTGTATATAAACCCCCTCATTATAAAATTACTAAACACCGAGGCAATTAGACCAATAACTTTTGGTTCATTTGACACTAAAATATTAGCTTATGCCGATGACGTGGCGGTAGTAACATCACACCCCAAGGAGGCAATAACTGAAATCGAACGAATTACGCATGCATTTGGTCAGGTCTCTGGATATTCTTTAAATAAGGATAAAACGATGGTTATATGTACACAAAATACCCAATTTATAGACTCTAGGAAAGTAGATAGCGCAGTATATCTGGGAGTCCGGATATCCTCTAAAATTGATGAGATTATTAAAATAAACTATGATCCATTAGTACAGAAAATAACAACAGACTTAAAGCGGATAGATGGCATACATCTCTCGATCATTGGAAGAAGTAATTTCCTTAAAATGAACATTTTACCTCGGGTTCTCTACCTGTTCCGGGCAATCCCGCTATTGGTGGACGACAAAACCATTAAGATCCTTGAATCTCAGATGAGTAAGTTTATATGGGGATATGGGAAGATAAGGAGATCTATCCGCTTTCTCTCTCTCCCTGTCATAAGAGGGGGTCTTGCAATACCTAATTTGGGATACTACATGCTGGCAGCTTTATTACATCAGATGAAGCCACTGTTTTGTATAAGGTCTTTGAGAACTGAAGTAGGCGAAAGTTATATTCCCTCAATATTTGAACTAATCATTGGGGATAAGGCGAGAGGCCTTTTAGTAAAACAGCTTGAGTTTCCATACTACAAAAAAGTTAAATTTAAGATTATACTGAGTGTTTGGGGTATTTGGAAAAAAATTAGAAAACAACTGAATATTACTAAACACAATAAGTACACGTCGCTATGGCACTCTAGCATACTGCCACCAGCTATATATGATACAATCGCTAGGAAATGGGAAACATGTGGAGTCTCGACTCTCGGTGACTTTCTGACGCCTCCTGTTAGACAAAGATTCCAACAGTTACAATCTAAATTTTCTATCCCTAGTAATAGTGTATTCAAGTACATTCAGATTAACACGATACTGGACTTAAGGAGTGCAGATATTACACTGGAGAATATTCCTTTATTTGACTGTCTATTAAGATCATCAACCAGGATTGGTACGATTTATGATGTACTAATAGACAGCCAACCTGATGATGTCGATGTGGTGGAGCAGGGCTGGTCAAGGAAATTAAATAACCCTAATGTCGATATCGATAAGATATTGTTACTGTCAACAAAACTGTTTATGTCTTCTAATTTAAAAGCACAGTTGTATAGCACCATATATGATTTATATTTTACCCCCGCTAAACTTTTTACATGGGGGAAAAGAGATAACTCAGAATGTCCTAAATGTGGAAATCATCCGGCACATCTAATTCATATGTTATACGAGTGTGAAAAATTATTAGTATTGAAAAAAATGATAATGGATTTTTGGCAGGAAGTGTTTAGTCATCCAGTTGCTGAATCCCCCTCCTTGTTTATCCTGGGATATGATAATACACTATCACATACCATCGAAGAAGAAGTACTACTCTTTTTGGGGTCAGCAGTGTATCGTATTATATTAACAGCGCGGTGGAAAGATACAGATCCCCCAACTTTCAGATATGGTTATCAAGACTGTTGGGTATGTATAATCAAGAGAAAGCGATCTTTGCCTGTAAAGGGTTGAGAGCTCAAGCACGTGGTATTAAGATCTGGAAACCAATTGAGAATTGGAGCAAACATTAGAATTGCTAGTTAGAATGTATCCACTGGTGTAAATAATATCTTGTTTTTTTTTGTTTTTTTTGCTTTTGTTTTCTTCTTGTAAATTTGTTTTTGGTGACAAATATCGTTATTTCTGCATTTGTGAATTGCCAAATAAAAAATGTATTAAAAAAAAAAAAAAAAAAAGATCCAGGTTCACATATTTCCACATTATTTATATATCGTGAGCATGGGTTCCTTTTTGTTACTGTTAAAGTTTGTAGATTGTGGAACTTAAGTAGTTTTGAAAGAGCCTGCGGCTGCAAAACGTTACTGGGTGTACCAAATTTGTACTGCTTTATTATATATTCTGTATACCTCAAGCCACTTGATTATCAGAGTTGCCTGCTCAAGCTCAGTTTTTGTACATCTGCAAATCCCACCTTCATCCACATGCACAAACAGTGCTTTATTCTAGAGCATGCACAGAAAGCCCACAATTCTAGACTTACATAAGGCTACTAAATGAGGCTAATACTTTCCATGTGGTCTTTACTCTCACACCATTTTTATGTGAATGCAGAGTGACATATATGAAAAGGATTTTAAGGCTAATAAGAAGTATTGAATTCACTTAGGATGCCTTTTCATATTCCTAAAGCAATTGATAGTGGAAGGGGATGTGGCCAATCCAGAGGACTACTCATCTCCATTCATTGCTGCCATTTTTTCAGATTACTTATGTGTGGCCTCTCTGGAACTACAATATATGAGTGTCATTTTTTTGACAAATGTGTTACACTTTGAAATGTTAACACCACTATATCAATCTATGAAGTCCATGTAAAGAGCTTAAATCACACATGACCCCCT
Source organism: Lissotriton helveticus (assembly GCF_964261635.1). Taxonomy (NCBI): domain Eukaryota; kingdom Metazoa; phylum Chordata; class Amphibia; order Caudata; family Salamandridae; genus Lissotriton; species Lissotriton helveticus. The sequence continues at coordinate 813,025,115 of NC_136070.1, forward strand.
TTTGGGCTATATCAAGAAATGGCCTTGATTCTGTGGCAACGCTCCTGATATGGTACAGTAAAATCATTTAAAAAAATGTTCGAAATGTTTATTTTTACTTCATTATCTTTTCACTTTTTCACTAATGAAATGCCCCACATCAGAATAATTAACAAATTGCATATTATTTTTTTAAATCTTGTTCGATGGGGAAATGACTGACTCTATTCCATTTCTCTATGATCAATGCACGCTTTGTTAAATATTTTTATGTTTACTATTAGCTTTTGAAAGTATTAATGGTATTCAATGAATGACAAATGAAAATATGAGAACATTTCATACGGAAGAGAACCTCTTCCATCAAAAAATAACAGTCAAAGTTATACGTCATGAAGTTATTTATTCTTACATATATAGCCCAAGTTGGTCCTTTTCCATGCGAACACTCTCAATCATTTCTGACCATTAGTCAATGTTTAAATTCACTACTGTAATGAGTAGTTTTACTATTGATATAATATCACAATTATAGACCGACATTTGTCATTAAGAAAACTTGTGCAAGCCAGAAATCAATGACTTGGTGGAGGTATAACAAATAATATGGTCAAATTCGAGATTTCTTCCTAATATCTGCAGCATCTTAAGAACCTTTCACAGCCCCTCCATTGTTGAAAGCTTTATAGGGGCAAGTGCCCAATTTTCTGACTTTCAATATTTAACAGACTTCTCACTCATCTCATTTGGTCTCAGGATCAGAACAGCAGCAGCTGGAGTATCAAAAACATCTGCGACATAACATAAACAACAGCAGCTTAATAAAAATGTAATTTTCTATCCAGAAAGCAAATTGTTCACGTAAGCAGTTAGTGTTGCAGAAGCACTTATGGTACCATTGGAGTGTAGATTAGCTAGTTCATGCCTGTCCTGTAACTTGGAATAGCTGTTTAGGTGAAGAATGCCAATCAAATGATGTCACAAGATAAAAAACATCTGAAAGCCATTCCAATCACCATTTGAACCTCCAATACAGTAACAGTTGAAGGATATCATAACATAGTTGTCAAGGTGCTATTCTGCAGCCAATATCCTCATATAAGCAGATTTTTCACCAAGGGCAGTTCCAGAATGTGCAGAGTGTATGATAAGAAGTTTACATCTCAGAATGTGAGTTTATTTTGACTGTTCTTTATATATATATATAGATTACATAAGTAATCTTTACACGTAAAGTATCTGCTCAATCACACAGGTAATGATAACACTACAACAAATGCTACTACCATTTCTTCAGCACCAAGCACCATCACAACAAGTCCTACAACTATATCGCCCGTGATGACTGGTCAAACCAATACTACAAATTCCAGCCCAACAGCTTCATGTACTGCTTTGCTATCGTATTGATGCATTTTCAGAATACCAAGTAACGAACATCTAGTCAGGGGTCCGCAAATATTTACATTATTACCAAAATCCACTTTTTCAGTCAGCATTTCTTATTGGCATCCTGCTCAAGGAAAGGGATTCTGAAAACATTTCTGAGCTTAAAAGAATTAATTTTGTGCCTTTGAATGTGAGACATTTCGAGGTATCCATTATTGTAACTATTACAATTATGAAATATCATATTAACATTTCATCTCAAGCACCTATTTTTATTCTTTAATTTTTACTTCAAGAGAAGTATTCACTGCCAGACTCATTTGATGCCCCTCATTTTTTCAACTTAATGCTTACTTAGTAGTGATTCATTGGGCAAATTTGAAGTAATGGCGGCTATTAATGTCAATTATTGCTACAAAGCAAGCCGTAATGTTTAATTTTCTGTATAATCTTTGAAAGTCCAGTGACATCATCAATCTTTACACACGTCTTCCTGTGTGGGTAAAGCTGGTAATGCTTCAAAGAGGGTATTGTGTGAATAAGTCAAAAGATAAAAAGCAGGGTTTGTTCATTTGTTGCCCCGATTTATCACAACTTTGCGAAGTCCCACCTCCTGCTGCCTTCTTTTTCTTTGCTTCAAGGTTATTGTCTTATAAAAGCATCATGGTAATCCATTTAGTTTTTATTCCTCCATTAAGATACTCTTCACTAGCAACCAGTCACAATCTGGAGTTATTTTGAGGAACTTGAGTATTCAATAAGAACCACAGGTTTTAAACAGCGAGTTTGTGACAGGGGTGCTGACAACTTCATGAGAACTCATAATTTCAGGATAGCCTAAGTGCCCATAATATGCGTGAGTCAAAAGACCACCTTTTTCTTGATATATTAAATTGCTATTCGCTTGGAAAGCACAGAGTTATAATGACTATGTTGGACTCTATGAAATTGTCGCAGTGGTAAAAAAATAAAGGATCTAGACTCTTGTGAAACACGATGCAGTCGACTTTTTTGCATCTGGATCTCTTATCTAAAGAACCTGGAGGTAGCCATTTCTGTAGGGTCTCATGGTATCTTTTCTTGTAGTGGGCCGTCAATCTATAAATATCACATAGCAAAAAGTTCCAAAATTTCAATATTCTTCAAAGAATTTGCTGCACATTAGGACCACTCTCTGTGTCACCAGCAACTTACTGTCATGTCTCTTAAAACTTGAGTTAAAATTAACTTTGTCCACTGGGCTGTCAACTTACCCAGATTCAATTTTAGGCCCAGCCATTAAAAAGCTCTGGAGAAAATTGTATTCAAAGCCCTTCCATATAGAAAATACTGGGTATCAACTTTACTTCCATGATAAAAAAGCCATCTGTAATAAAGATATTCTTGCTTGGAAATGTGCATCAGTGATGTAATTACAATTGCACTTAACAATTTAACACTGTCTGCAAGAAAGATATCCTTTGTTTGATATCCATATCAGTATATTAATCCCACTTTTGCTCCAAGAACAGCACTTATGCTGAGGACAAATCACTGAGGTTCTCACAGATGGCTTCACAGAAGGGGCTAAGGAGAATTTTTGTGTGTCAGATATGCATACCTCAGAAAAGGGCCATTTCACATAGTGCTACACATATATTGATTTTGGTCTACAATAAAAATTAATATATGTTTCACTAAGGACCTTTTTGAATAAATCAATTACTAACAAAATGATTTTTGTTAAACCATCCTACTGGATATCATTTATGTGCTTTCAATTCATTCTGAGTCAGGATAACTGAGTACTTAGCATTATAAAAGCATCACCCCTCTCCATTTCATCATCATTGCTCTTTTCTAGTCCAGCCTAGCTCAAGCAAAGTGACATTGGCTTTGCCAGTTTTCATGGAAATGCATATACTACATCTGATTTTCTTCAATGTGTGCAACGAGTTTTCAAAATACTTTGGCTATCTAACTATTAAATTAGAGTATTGTAGAATAACAGCTTCTTCAGTCTCAAAATATTGGGTTCTTTTGGAAGCTCCTGATTTACCTAAGTGTGATATTTCTTACACTGGCTTGATCTTGCCATCAGACTGATGATCGGCTATATGGTGCTTGTTGCACAGATCACTTCTAAAAGAAAATGATCTTTTGATGTGAATTAACGCCTCTGCATCCATCTGCTGGCCACACATAACACAGAGCTGCCAACTCTCACAATGGCATTGTGTGTCAAATGATATCGGCTCCCTTGACATAAACACCCAGTGAGAAGCCAATATCACACAATGGTAGAAATAAAAACTATAAACCTGTGGAAGCTCTAGGCTGACGATTTCCATGAAGGAGTGTAAAAACAATTCCTTAACTTCATCGACAGTCTCAGCAAGCTTTTGTTTTTCATGTTTTTTATGTGAAAGCGGGTTGGTGGGGGGTGGCACAAAGATCTCTCAGCATGAGTCCCTGCCTCTTCCTAGGCCACACCCTTTCTCACACAGTGAAATAGTTTTATAAGTTGGCTGGTCAGTTAATATTTGCACTACCAGGTATTAGGGGCCTAAAGAGAGTTAATGTACTTGTGAAGGTAGTCAAACTACATTGTGTAAGGGTGCTACATTTCCTGCACCAGTCAGGTAGTAGTAGATGAGGCCTATTAGATCACATCCAGGCATCCAAAAACAGAATGCAGTAGGATTGCAACTTGCCAGCATTCTAATATATATTTTCACAGATGATGAGCTTCGGGATGATCTCAAGATAGGCTGGCTTCTCCTGTTCCTCCTGCACAAACAATGTTTTCAAATTACAGTAGGTCTTAGTGGTAGCAGCATTATCCCATGTAAAGGGCTCTTATGAGTAGCTCTCAGTGTGACTAGAAGTATTAATTATGCTGCTAGGTGTCAGATGCCGTCAAGTGTGTGTTTTTTGTCTTAGTCAATTCACCTGCAGGACACATCTGACTTGCGTGTGAACATTTGTACTATTTTACACTTTCTATGTATTTGTTTTGTAATACCTTTGCATTTGTATCTGTTTAGTTTAATCTTTGCCTGTTGAGATTGAATTACCAGTTTACACCACCTGCATTGGGACATGATTGGTTTAAGGATTAATTCCCTATCCACCCTTCTATGTTGTCTTGCGAGATACAATCATCATTTCCTGTGTGAACATCGTATTTACTAGAATCAGATGGAATTCAATTTACGCTATTGTAATTGTGTGTAATTTCTGGCATTTTATATTACGGATGTTAGAAATAATGCCTGCGATTAGACTATTATACCAATTTGCATAATTGACACATAATTTGGGTAAAAATCCTATCTCATGAGCACAGGTAAAATGCAATCAAACTGAACACTAGCGTTTTTTTGCGTATCTTATGCGCTATGTAGTGCTTTTTTTAACTAGAGAGGCACCCTTGTGCCAAGAATGCATGCAAGGGTGCATTTTACATGACCAGAAGTGCAAAATATTGAAGCTGGAATTTTGCGTAATAACTTGTATTTCACACAAGTTTCTTTGCATTTCATGTCATTTCCACAAAGAAAATTACACGTAATTCACACATGCATGCTATTTCCATATCAATGATACTTAGAACACTTGCCTGGGGATTGCTTTAGTCAAACAGTTGTAATAGAGCAATGGTTCCACCTTAGGGACCTCTTCCGCAAGAACAGTTAGATCTTGTTTTGAAAACATGAACTTTCACTGTCTTCCTTCTGCTGTTGCTTAAGGGGCCTGGAATTAAGGGACAACGAAAATAGATCCAGGTTCACAGATTTCCACATTATTTATATACTAGCAGTTCATCCCGACGTTGTCCGGGTATGAAATAGAATGTGTGTGTGTTATGTGTGTATTTGGCAAGGGCAATTTATTTTAAAATCTCGTGGTAGACAACATTTTTTGTTTCATTGGAATAGGGACGGAGAAGGCCCAGCTGCAGCCCTGGTTGATGTTAGCAGGCGAGTGTAATTGGTGTAGTGATCCGCCGCCTGAGCCCGGCTACAGCCCTGGTTGATGTTAGCAGGCACATGTAATGTCGTTGAATGAGAGAGTTATCTGCCGCAGGTAAATCCGTTTCATGAGAGAGTTGAGTGACAGCGAGTAGGAGAGGCTGCAGTAATTATCCCCGCAGACACGCTCATTTGCGTTTTCCCCCGCTTGAGGCCCAGATGCAGGCCTGTTTGATGTTTGCAGGCGCGTGTTCCCCCGCTTGAGGCTCAGCTGCAGCCCTGGTTGATGTTATCAGGCACGTGTAATTGGTGTACTGATCCGCCGCCTGAGCCCGGCTAGAGCCCTGGTTGATGGTAGCAGGCGCGTGTAATTTCATTGAATGAAAGAGTTCAGTAACAGCGGCAGGAGAGGCTGCAGTAACGTTACTTTCCAGGCCTCCAGGAGAATGCGTTTGTCATGCCCCCACCACACGGCCACAGCAGATGATCTTCTGATTAATTTATGACCCACATGGCATGAAGGGAGGAACATAGCACATGCCCCCAGCATTTCTCACGCCCCCAGCGTGCCCCTGATGCGGCGCAATTGCGTTCACTTGGCATGAAGGCCATACACACGCCCCCAGCATTTCTCACGCCCCCAGGGTGCCCCTTGATGCTGCGCAGCAACGTAATTGGCGCTTGTATGTACGACTCACATGGCATGAAGGGCGGACACACGCCCCCAGCGTATGTCACGCCTCCAGCACATGCCCACAGCCCACAATGTGATGCCCGTACCACACGCCCCCAGCATTAGTCACTCCCCCAGCCCACATCCACAGCACAACGCAGACACGCCCACAAGGGACTACTTTGCTGGCACGGTTCTTTTACCTTTTAAATGTATAGAGGAGTTGGCCTAATGGCTAAGGCGCTCAACCTCGGAACTGGGGATCTGGGTTTGAGTCTTGGTAACAACGCCAAACATCCTCTGATTCTGGGCAAATCTAAATGAATGTGTGTCCTCATGTAACATAACTGGTGCTATGTAAGGCGCTCTGATACCTGATTCAGTTTGGGTCAAGTTTGCGCTATATAAAAGTCTGCCAAAAAAATATATATATATGGTGGCCGTCTGCATAGCCTATGTCCTTTTGCTGCAACTGCCCTTTCCAACGCTGTATTGGGTGTTGTAATTGGTGCTGTGGTTACTGAGATTACCCGCCTCAAAGGTTTGGGCTCTCTCTTTATAATATTAGTATGGATTGTGAGCATCGATTCTTTTTTGTTACATGTAATGTTTGTAGATTGTGGAATCCAAGTAGTTTTGAAAGAGTCTGCAGCTGCAACAGGTTACTGTGTGTACCAAATTTGCACTGCATTATAATATATTCTGTATACCTCAAGCCACTTCATTTTCGGAGTCGCCTGCTCAAGCTCGGTTTTTGTACATCTGAAAATCCCACCTTTATCCACATGTACAAACACTGCTTGATTCAAGAGCATGCACAGAAAGACCACAATTCTAGACTTATAGAAGATTACTAAATGAAGCTAATACTTTCCATGTAGTCTTTCCTCTCATACCATTTTTATGTGAATGAAGAGTGACATATACCAAAAGCATTTTAAGGCTTATAGGGAGTATTGATTTCACTTCGGATGCCTTTTCATATACCCAACGCATTTGATAGTGGAGGCGGCTGTGGCCAATTCCTTTTCTGGAACTTCGATATATGAGTGACATTTCATTGACAAATGTGTGACACTTTGATTGAAATGTTAACACCACTATATCAATCTATGAAGTCCATGTAAAGAGATTAAATCACAAATGACCCCCTTTTGGGCTATATCAGATTTATGAAATGTTATTTTTTTAATTTAATATCTTTTCACTTTTTCACTAGTGAAATGCACCACATTAGAATAATTACCATATTGCATATTATTTTTTAAATTTTCGTTAGTTAGGGAAATGACTGACTCTATACTATTACTCTGTGATCAATACATGCTTTGTATTTTTATGTTTATTATTACCTTTTGCAAGGATTAATCATATTTAATGAATGACAAATGAAAATGTGAGAACATTTCATCAGAACACAAACCCTTGTATCAAAAAATAACAGTCTAAGTTTTACATCATGAAGTTATTTATTCTTACATATATATGCCAAGTGGGTCCTTTCCCATCTGAAAACTCTCAATCATTTCTGACCTTTAGTCAATATTTAAATTCACTACGGTAATGACTAATTTTACTATTGATATTATATTACAATTATAGACCTACAACCCCCTCCCTAGTCCCTCATGCAATTTAACGCCCATGCCACAACATGGCCCCCACCTCCCCGCACCACCGACCCCGTCTAGATCCCACAAGGACACCTAACCCACCAAAGGGTAACCTAACAAAGGGGCCAATTATGATTGCGGATTTCCCGCATCCAACGGGCCGGCGGAAGCCACCGCCGGCCCGGAGGATGCGGAAAAACCGCCGCGGAGGCTTGAAACACCCACCGCCAAATTAGGATGGCTGGTGGGTCTTGCAATCTGTCCTCCACTTTTCCGCCACGGTCGCCTTCCGACCGGAAAAGCATTAACATGGCTGGCGGTGTCTATCAGACACCGCCAGCCATATTAGGATGGTGTAGAAAGCATGCTTTTCCACGGCGGCTTTTCCACCGTGGAAAAGCATATGGACCTTCACTTCGTTGCGGGCCCCCTGCGTGAAGGGGGGTGGGGGATGCACATGGGGGGTACCTATGGTACCCCCCTGCATTTGTGTGAACAAAGCGGCAGGCACCGCGCGGTGCCTTCTGCTTGGTGCACACAAATGCCGTGCATGCATTTTTAATATTGCGGCTGGTGCAGCTTGAAGCTGCACCCGCCGCAATGTTAAACATAGAGGATGTGACCGCCACCCTGGCGGTCACATCCTAATCTGCACAGAGGGACCGCCGCTGCCCCTGCGGATGGTCCCTCCTACTCTATGGTGGCGGACGGACTCAGGTCCGTCCGCCATCATAATCGGCCCCCATGTTAGGCTCTCCCCCCAGGTTTAACTTTCCCGCAAAGAACACCCACACTGACACATAGACTGGGCAACGGCTCACCATGCTTGAAAGCCAAATTACCACCAAAATCCAGGGTCTTAGTGAAATCCTTATCAACCTCACCGCACCCATAAAGCCCCACCATTACCCTTCCATCCCCTCTCTCTCTCAACAGAGGCCTCCCAATGCATCCCATCTGGAAGGGATCTCTACCCCTCTCTCTCATCAGACACAGTGGCTGAAAAGAACTAGAGATGTCATGTCTGCGAGTGAAGAGGCAGCTCCCACCTCCTTGTATGACAATCTTATTACTGCCTACCCCAATCCAAAATGCAGGTGATCACAGGATTGGGAAGAGAACAGGCCCCTCCAAAATTCCCCAGACCCCCAGCTACATGCACTATCATCCCCACGGTCCCCTGAACAATAAAACACACAACAGAGATGTCCCCCACAAACTGGATGCTCATAAACTGCAGATCAGCCACCAAGCATGCCACAGAGCTAGCAGAATCCATCCTCACCCACGGCATAGACATAGCATTCATCACTGAGACATGGCTAAATGACTCCTCATTTCAACTCATGGATACTCTTGTCCCCCCTGGCTTTGTTTGTTATCACCAACAAAGATAAAAAAGATCAAAGCGGTGGAGGCATAGCCATCAACCACAAAAAGAATATCTCCGTGATGGAAATAGACTCCTTCACCTACAACACCTTTGAGTGCCTAACCGCCAACATTAACACTAGCAACAACAAAACACTCATCTGCCACCTCATTTACCACCCCTCAGGCAACACCCCCACATTGACCAAACACCTGTCCGACCTGATTGCGCACTGCTCTCTCCGAGATATGAACAACCTTATTCTGGGTGACCTCAATCTTCACTGGAATGAAGAAAGTACCCTGCTAATCTAGAACCTGAAGGAGCTGCTTCACAGCAACAACCTTACCCAATACTGCTTAGAAGAAAGCCATAACAAAGGAGCAATCCTAGACGCCATTATCGCCCAGCACGACACTTTCAGGATGGACCGCATCCTGCCCGTGGACTGGTCCGACCAACACTTAATCCTTTTCTTCCTCACTCAGCCTATCACATCTAAACCCCCAACCCAAGACCCTCTGAAATGGACTAGAAACTTCACCCAGGTTAACACGACTGAACTAGAGGGAAGGGTTAACTCTCTCCTATCTGCCGCCATGGACGATCAATCCACAACAGAGCTCACCGCCCACTACAATACAAACATGACATCCATTCTAGATCAAGTAGTCCCCTTAAAACTAAAGAAAAACAGAAACATCCAATCCAGATCCTGATTCAACACGGACATCAACAACAAAAGAAGACAACTAAGAGCTACAGAAAGGCTATGGAGGAGCAACCCCTCCTCAAACCTACTCAAACAACTCAAAGCTGCCCAAAGGAAATACAAAAAACACATCTGCAGCCAAAATTCTACCTTATTCTGCGCCGCCCTGGACAACGCAAAAAACAGGCCCAACGAACTGTTCAAAATCATGAGACAACATACCTTCAAACCCCCGGAATCCTCCCTATAGGCCTCCAAAGACCTGTGTGAAAACTTTGCCAACTTCTTCGAAGAGAAAATCACCAAGATTGAGCTCTCAGTGGACATCAACATCAACCTCGTCTGCAAAAACCTGCCTCCAGTGACAGTAGATAGCTCACCCAAGCACCCCACAAAAACCTGGAAGTCCTTCAACCCCATCCCGAAATACAAGATCCTCAAACTGATCTCCACTTCCAAACGATCCTCTCACGTCCTTGACCCGATTCCCACCAAACTGACCAAAAACTGAGTCTCTCTATTGCCCCGCTCTGGTGCAAGATCATTAATAGCTCCCTGAGAACCGGGTCATAACTGAATGCCTTAAAATTGGCCATGTCATGCCACTTCTAAAAAAACAGGCCTCGACTCCAAGGAACTCCTGGAAAAACGAGTCCTCCAACAACTGACTCAGAACATGGATAACATCAACCTTCTTGACCCCCACCAATCGGGTTTCAGAAAAGGCTACAGCACTGGGACTGCCATCCTTAACATCACAGAAGACATCCACAAATCCCTCGATACCGACCAATGCTGCCTCCTCATTCTCCTAGACCTATCGGCAGCCTTTGACACGGTTGATGACCAACTTCTGATCAAGGCTTTACAAGAAAGGGGAGGAGCGGATGAGGTGGTCCTACGCTGTTACTCCTCCTTCTTACACAGCCACTCACAAAGAATTAAAAAAAAAACTTTTCCTCCGACCTACACCCTGTCAACAGGGGCGTCCCCCAAGGTTCAGTGCTCTCACCTCAACTGTTCAACATTTACATGGAACCCCTCACCACCATACTCAAAAAAGCTAACATCCCTTTCCACCTCTACGCAGATGGCACCCAAATCTATCTTGAAACCTCCTCCATTGATGATATTCACAGACTAAATGTCACTTTAAAAGGAATCCAACACTGCCTGTCGCTTAACCACTTAAAACTCAACCAAGACAAAACCGAAATACTCCTCATCTCCAACAAAGAAGAGAAGCCTCATATTTCATAATGGCTATAATCTGTGGACGCTCTTAACAGCAATCACACTCTGACCCACTCCGTCAAATCATTAGGAATTACCCTAGACTCAAAACTCGACATGGCCAATCACATCAAGAACTCCGCAAAGAGTGCCTTCGTCAACCTGAAGTTACTTAACAAAATAAAACCATTCATTCCAACAAACAATCTCCAACAAGCCACTATGGGAATGCCACCCTCACTGGTACATCTAAATCTCACCTAGCCCCCCTAAAAACTACTCTGAACGCAGCAGCTAGAATGGTCACTGGAACCAGGAAATACGATCACATCTCACCAGCACTCAGAGAACTAAAATGGCTCCCAATTTAACTGCGTGCCAGATACAGAACTGCCTGCCTCACACATAAAGCCCTGCACACAGGAAAACCCGATTATTTGGCTGCCAAACTCAAGAGGACTGGTCAGACAACGTACCTCAGGAGCTCCAGCACCCTACAACTCATCCCCATGAAAACATGCAAACAAAAACTGCTGCACGGTCCTTCGCTGGAAACGCACCCAAAATCTAGAACGCGATCCCAGTCGTATCAGGACTGTTCCGTCCTTCCCAAAATTAATAAAACTACTAAAAGTCCTTTTCCTCAACCACTCCCCCCGAATGGATAGCCGCCAGCAAAAACGCTATCCCCTGTTCGCCGTCTCTTCCTGACATTGCTGCTCTAAGACTTACCCCCTCCCTTCTATTCGACACCCAGCTGCTCCTCCCCCCTCCTTAATTGGTTCAACCCCAAGAGAATGTGCACTCTATGAGGTTATTTCAGGACTCACGGACTACCTCAATGCCTCTCAGCACACTGGGACGTCAAAACCTATTATGTAGAATCCTGATTTACTGTATCAACCCCAAGACAACGTGCACTCTATGAGGTTATCTCAGGACCCACGTACTAGATCAATGCTGCTCAGCACACTTTGACTGCCGAACTTATATGCTGAATACTGCTTATTGTATGAATCTTGCTAAAAAACCTGTTGTGAAGCGCTCCGAAGACCCTCGGGTCGGGCTATGAGGTTATCTCAGGACCCACGTACTACCTTAATGCTACTCAGCACACTTGGACTGCCAAACTTATATGCTGAATACTGCTTATTGTATGAATCTTGCTAAAAAAACTATTGTGAAGCGCTCCGATACCCTCGGGTCGGGCTAGACCTATGTAAAACTCCTTAATAAATGAATAAAAAATAAATATTTGTCATTAAGTAAACTTGTGCCAGCCAGAAATCAATGAATTGGTGGAGGTATAACAAATGTTATGGACTAATTCCTGTTTTTTCCTAATTTCTTCAGCATCTTAAGAACTTTTCACAGCCCCTGCTTGTTGAAGGATTTATTGGGGCAGATGCCCAATTTGCTGACTTTCAATATTTAACAGACTTCTCACTCATCTCATTTGGCCTCTGGACCAAAACAGCAACAGCAGTAGTATCAAACAGTGGTCATAAACAGAGGAGAAAAACACCTGCGACATAACAAAAACACTAGCAGCTTAATAAAAATGAAACTTTCTATCCGGAAGGCAACTGTTTCTCGTAAGCAGTAAGTGTTGCAGAAACACTTATGGTGCCATTGAAGTGTAGATTTCCAAGTTCATGTTTGTCCTGTATCTTTGAATAGCTGTTTAGGTGAAGAATGGCAAACAAATTATGTCACAAAATAAAAAACATCTGAATGCCCTTCCACTCAACCTTTGAACCTGCAATACAGTAAAAGTTGAGGGAGATCATAACATAGTTGTCAAGGTGCTGTTCTGCAGCCATTATCCTCATATAAGCAGCTTTTTCACCAATGGCAGTTCCAGAATGTGCAGAGTGTATGATAAGAAGTTTACATCTCAGAATGTGAGTTTATTTTGACTGTTGTTTATGTATAGATCACATAAGTAATATTTACACATGAAGAATCTGCTCTTTCACACAGGTAATAATAACACTAGGACAAATGCTACTACAATTTCTTCAGCACCAAGCACCATCACAACAAGTCCTACAACTATCTTGCCTGTGATGACTAGTCAAACCAATACTACATATTCCAGCCCAACAACTTCAGGTACTGCTTTGCTATTGTATTGATGCATTTCCATAATACCAATTATTGAACACCTTTTCAGGGGTCCGCAAATGTTTACAACATTATTATTAAAATCCAGTTTTTCAGTCAGCATTTTATATTGGCATCCTGTTCAAGGAAAGGGATTCTGAAAACATTTCTCAGCGTAAAAGAATTTATTTTGTGTCTTTAAATGTGAGACATTTGGAGGCATCCATTACTGCAACTTTTACAATTATGAAATATCATATTAAAATTTCATGTAAATCACCTATTTTTATTCTTTAATTTTTACTTCAAGAGAATTATTCACTTCCAGACACATTTGATGCCCCTCATTTTTTCCAATGTATTGCTTACTTTGTAGTGATTTATTAGGAAAATTTCATGTAATGGCGGCTGCTATTGATGTCGATTGTTCCTACAAAGCAAGCCGTATTGTTTAATTTTCCATATTATCTTTGAAAAGTCCAGTGACGTCATCAATTTTTGCACATGTCTTCCTGTGTAGGTAAAGCTGGTAACACTTCAAAGAGGGCATTGTGTGAATAAGTCAAAAGATAAAAAGCAGGGTTTGCACATTTGTTTCCCTGATTTACCACAAGTTTACAAAGTCCCACCTCCTGCTGCCTTCTTTTTCTTTGCTTCAAGGTTATGGTCTTATAAAAGCATCATGGGTAATCCATTGAGTTTTTTATTCCTCCATTAAGATAATCTTCACTTGCAACTAGTCATCAATCTGGGGTTATTTTGAAAAACTTGAGTATTCCATAAGATCCACAAGTTTTGAACAGTGAGTTTGTGACAGAGGTGCTGACAACTTCATAGGAACTCATATTTTCAGGATTGCCTACGTTGCTATGATCCAGTCCAGCCTATCTCAAGCAAATGACATTGGCTTTTCAATTTTTTAGGGAAATGCATATAATACATCAGATTTTTTTCAATGTTTCAATGCATGACTAGAAGTGCAAAATATTGAAGCTGGAATTGTGCGTACTAACTTGTAATTCACACAAGTTTCTTTGCATTTCATGTCTTTTCCACAAACATAATTACACATATTTCACACATGCCTACTCTTTCATATCAATGATACTTAGAACACTTGCCTGGGTATTGCTTTAGTCAAACAGTTGTATTAGAGCAATGGTTCTACCTTAGGGACCTCTTCCGCAAGAACAGTGAGATCTTGATTTGAAAACATTAACTTTTGCTGTCTTCCTTTTGCTGTCGCTTAAGTGGCCTGGAATTAAGGGGACAAGGAAAATAGATCCAGTTTCACAGATTTCCACATTAGTTATATATTGTGAGAATTGATTCCTTTTTGTTACTTGTAAAGTTTGTAGATTGTGGAATCTAAGTAGTTTTGAAAGAGCCTGCGGCTGCAACAGGTTACTGGGTATACCAAATCTGTACTGCTTTATTATATATTCAGTATACCTAAAGCCACTTGATTATCGGAGTTGCATGCTCAAGCTCAGTTTTTGTACATCTGCAAATCCCACCTTTATCCACATGCACAAACACTGCTTGATTCTAGAGCATGCACAGAAAGCCCACAATTCTAGACTTACAATAGGTTACTAAATGAGGCTAATACTTTCCATGTGGTCTTTCCTCTCACACCATTTTTATGTGAATACAGAGTGAAATATACCAAAAGGATTTTACGGCTAACAAGGAGTATTGAATTCACTTAGGATGCCTTTTAATATATGTTAGAAATGGTATTACTAGTTGGCTAAGGCTTGCGCCAAAGCTAGGCAGAAACCACCACTCTAGTCAGGGCAAGGGAGTTACACGCCAAAGATAACCCCTGCTCACCCCCTTGGTAGCTTGGCACGAGCAGTCAGGTTTATCCCGGAGGCAATATGGAAAGCATTTGCGCATGCACACAGCAACAACATGCCAGGCACACTACAAAAGGAACTCCACACCAGGTTATATCAAAATAGCCTTTGTATTCTCAAAACAAATCAGATAGTAATCACACAATATACATTGTGCCAACTGGCACGGGCGATATTCACAAGGGATTATTTACACAGGACAGGGCCACATGAGCCACTGTCAGGATCAACACTTAGCAGAAATTGGTTCAAGTAAAAATAGACCATAAAACTACAACCAGTAGCCACTGATATTCACTGTACTCCACCTCAACCTGTAACATAGCTTTACATTATCCCCAGTCACATCAGGCGCAATTTACATCCTGCGCCAACCTCACCAGCATAAACACATTATGCAATCTCCTCACTAGTCTAAACCTAAATAGGTAAAACAACCTCATAATTATAAACCACAGTTTCAGAGATATCAGATTCAGGGTGCGCAAAACATACTATACACAATACATTTCCTAGCACCACATCACTTTAGCACATAATCACATTAGGGCCTTGCACACTATCCATATACCAGCACCCCTGGCCAACTGACCATCTCAAGAAGGGGCTCAAATATCCTGTGTCCAGAATGTCAGGGCGCGCTGCTAAACCAGCGCCAGTCAGGGATGCGCCATCTGCGCAAACCTAAACATTGCAGCTGCCCACTACGTGCTGGGCAGCTGAGAACAAGAACAGGGCCTAAACGCTGCAGCTGGCACTAAGTGCTGCGTAGCTGTGGGAGGCCTGGCACCTCTGTGCCCCTTCTGTCCCTCCCAGGGACTCTCACTCAGAGTTGGGCCTAAACGGTGCAGCTGCCCACTACTTGCTGGGCAGCTGTAAAACACTCAAATGAGGCATGGCACCACTGTGCCACTTCGGTCCCTCTCAGGGACTCTCTTCATCACAGTCAAAACCACGGGGGAAAACATGGGCCCCTCTGGGCCCTCTAGAGAATGATTATGTCCACCGTTGGAGCCCACAGGCTCTGAACTAGGAAACATGCTCACAAGTGGAGCCACTCGGGCTCTGGAGGAACTATGGCCCCAAGTACTGTGGGGTGAAGCACGGGACGAGATCACGGGCCCCTCTGGCCGTCTCAACAGTTAAGAACTCTCAGGAGGGCCCCCTGGCAACCAGGGCCGTTTGATCTCAGGGCCCCTCTCTGGGGTTTCTTGAATCAACAGGCCCCACATGTTGGAGCAGCCCGCAATGGCGGGCCCGCTCAGAACATGAGCCGGGTTGGGACAGGCTCCACTCTTACACTCTCGGAGCCCCCACCAGCCCTGCTTCACTTACCGTGCGGTTCTCGTTGGACTCTGATCCTCTCTCCGCCATCTGCCGGGTCCAGCAGCTTCTTCTCCTCGCTCCTCGGGCCTCCGGGGCAGGTTTGGCGGTATCCGGGAAGAGTGATTGAGGCCGAGATGCCCAGTGCCTTCCCCGCTCTCCAAAGCTTCCGTCTGGCGAGCCTCTTGGTCGCTAGGCAACGCCCGCGGCTCGGACCAATCCCAGCGCGGTGGGCTCTTTACGTTAAGGCAGCCAGGCAGGAGATTCCCGGGTCCGCGGCGGTGAGCTTTACATAGCGGAAAATGAGTGGTAGGCTCCCTCGAGGATGAAAATGAACAGCGGGGTGGGCACCCGCTGTAATTTAGATACAAATAACACGCCCATAATGCAGGGTGGGCACCTTCTATAAAATATCACCACTAACTAGGAGGCCATGCGGGGTGGGCTCCTGCCTCTCTCCCCTCTAGCAGGGGGGAGTCCCTACGTCGGGATTCCCCTGGGAAAGGTTGCCGCGCCCACTGCGGAGCCCTCGTGCTCCTCACCAGCAGGGCAAACCACAGGCACAAATAGAGCGCTCCTCCTGGAAATTAAAATACAGCCCTCCCAAGGCGCTTAGGCTCTAACAAGCTTGGCAAAAGCAACACTGGAGCAAATGGTCCCAGTAGCACCTGGGGGCATCAAGGAAAGCAAAAGGGGTCCCCAAGCAAGAGGTCCAAGGCATCCAGGGGCTGGGCAAGCCTTCCCCTGGGCCCCAGCAGCAGCACGCCCCTGGTAATTTCAAGTTGCAAAAACAAGAACATTTTTCATGGGGTCACAGCCCCTTTTTATACACAGAAATCCTGTGTTAACTAGGTGCAGGCAATGGGAGAACCAGCTACAGCTGGTTTAGGGGACCTCCTGAGCACTTTGTTTTGCTCAGCCCCTATCTCCCTTTCACTGGCCAGGCTAGGGACATCTGACGCACCACAGGGGGTGGAGCCTGCATTGTATAGGGAAGGCACAGCCCTATTCAGGTCCCAGGTGCAACTCCTCCCTTCCATCAACATGCAGCTCTCCCTATTCACCACAGGGCAGACCCATCCCGACTCCTGGAGCTAAGCAAACCAACCAGCTCCTGTCACAAGCCAGACAGTCCAATTCACATTCACTGCACACAGAAATGCCAACTTCTAAAAGTGGCACTTCTACACTAGACACAATAAATCTGCGCACATCATCTCGCAGCATTTATTCTCATGAGTTTGCACATACCAAACTCGCCCCTGCACTCCCCACACATCAGGAACTACCATGGACACCCATATTCCCCATGCATTTCTATGGGAGGGCAGGCCACAGACCACACATACACAGAGAGCGCATACACTTCACACTGGACCACAGTAAAAAAGTGCGCAGAGGCCTAAAATCACCAACACCGGGTTACAGAAAGATGCTAGGAGAACGCAAAAAGTTTCGGGGTGAACCTGCCTAAAAGGCCAAGTCCAACAATATACCTAACGCAATTGATAGTGGAGGGGGCTGTGGCCAATCCAGAGGACTACTCATCTCCACTCATTGCTGCCATGTTTTCAGATTACTTGTGTGTGCCTTTTCTGGAACTTCGATGTATGAGTGACGTTTCATTGACAAATGTGTTACACTTTGATTGAAATGTTAACACCACTATATCAATCTTTGAAGTCCATGTAAAGAGCTTAAATCACAAATGACCCCCATTTGGGCTATATCAAGAAATGGCCTTGAATCTGTGGCAACGCTCCCGATATGACAAAAGAAAAATAATTTAAAAAAATGTATGAAATGTTTATTTTTACTTCAATATCTTTTCACTTTTTCACTAGTGAAATGCACCACATCAGAATAATTAACAAATTGCATAATATTTTTTTTAATTCTTGTTAGTTGGGAAATTACTGACTCTATGCCATTACTCTATGATCAATACATTGAAAAATAACAGTCTAAATTATACATCATGAAGTTATTTATTCTTACATATATATGCCAAGTGGGTCATTTTCCATGTGAAAACTCTCAATCATTTCTGACCTTTAGTCAATGTTTAAATTCACTACCTGTTAGATCTGGGGGTCTCTAATTGGCGGAGGTAAGTACCTTAGACCAAGTAGGGACCCTTGCTTCTAGTCAGGGTGAAGGAGTACACAAAGTAGATAACCCCTGCTCCCCCTCTAGGTAGCTTGGCGCGAGCAGGCAGGCTTATCCCCTAGGCAATGTATACAGTATTTGCACTTAACATACACAGTAATCTCAAAGCACATCACAAACTGAAACCACATAGGTAGGTATATGTAAAAATATAGTTTTATCTAGTTTATGCAATAAGAAAATGATCAGTTACAAGGTGATTGCTCGTTTCACCCAATGTTGCACGTTGTCTTGATGGTTACTTAATATCAGGAAGGTCTCAAAAGTAAGAAATAGTCTCAGGTCTCTTTAATCTCTCAATAGGCAAAGGCTGTGGGGTAAATACCTTGGGATCGGCTTCTGGCCTTACCTAGCGTGGCTTAGTAGGAGCGCCTCACCGTGTTACTGAAACACCGAAGCCTCGGCGTATGGGGAAGACTTTCAGCAGGCCCCGGCCGGTCCCGTCAGCCCTCCACCCGCTCTCGAAAATCCAGCGAGCGGCGGGGAGCTATGCAGACGCTTGGTAGTTGGGACGGCAGGCCGGTGGACACAGAGGCACTCGTGGATCCCTCGGCGAGGACAGGTCTTCTCCAGGAAGGCTCTTCTTTGCGTCGCGGCTCCCGGCGTCTTCGAGCGCAGCTCCTCTCGGATGGCCCAATCAGGTCGCGGCTCTGCAGGCGAGCCCTCGCAAACACCCGGAAGTCAGCCAACGGCAGTGCGGCTCCTGGGACAAGCCCTCAGGGATGACGAGACCTCAGCCACTCACAGCGCGGCTATCCCGATGACGCGGCGGCCGGGGAACCAATCCCAGCGCGGCGTTGCTGAGGGGGCTGGGCGCTTGCAGCCAATGAGAGCACGGCGGCTTCGATCTCTGGCTCTGCGGTCCCGGCAAGGGACGGTGAGATCGTAGGGCGAATTCAGGCCTCAGGCAGCGGCAATTTTAGCGGCGCAGTGATTTTTGAGGGCGTAGGTCACCACAAGAGCGCCCTCACGGCCACAGGATCTTGTTGGGGCAGGACTCACCAGGGGAGGCACCGTGGGCCTCCGACCCTCGCAGAATGAGTGCCGATGAGCACACCGATCTCTGCCCACGATCAGCAGTTAAAGATAAATCACGCACCAGGCCAAGACAGCACGATCCTTACAGCGTTTTCAGTTTCAATGGGACCTTTTTGACCCTGGGTCCTAGGACAGGAGGCCAGCTCTTCTCAGGCCCTTGGAGATTCAATTTAGGAGACACAGCACACAGCAAAGTCTCTTGGAGATCAAGTAAGCAGGGTCACAGCACACAGCAAAGTCCCTCTTCTCCTCAGCTTCAGTTGGTCAGCAGAACAGGTCAGCCCTTAGAGCACACAGCAAGGCAATCTTCCTTCAGTTCTCCAGTAGTCCTTCTTCCAGCAGAGGTTCCTCTTGATTGTAGAATCTAATTTTCTGTTGTCAGGGGTCCTTCTCCTATACCCCTAAAAGTATTTGAAGTCCTTTGAAGTCTTTGTGCAAGTGGGAACTGAGCCCGGTCTAAACCAGTTCTGGGCGTTGCTGGAGCACTGGGGCTTTCCTGGCTTCCTTCTCTCTTTCAGTATCAGGGACAGAGGTGACAGTCGCCCAGCGGGAGGTGGAGCCAGCATTGTGGTCAGGCAGGCACAGCCCTATTCACTCCCAGGTGCTATCTCCTCCCACTTCCCTGGCAGCAGATGCAGCCTTTCATCCACGGGCTGACTCAGACAACCTCCTGGGGGCTCTGCAGCCCCTGTCACCCTCAAACCAGACAGTCAATCCACAAGCAGGCCCAGGCACTCAGAAAGGTTAGACAAGAGAACAGCCACTTTCTAAAAGTACTATTCTCAAACACAGAATTTAAAAACAACCTTTACTAAAAGATGTGTTATTAAATTCTGAGTTCAGGGATATCATTCACTTATGTCCCATCTTGTTCCTATGGGAAGATAGGCTGGTATCCATTGGGACCAGCCTCCCCCATGTTATTCTATGGAGCAAGATAACCTTACAGCAGTGAGCACACAAAATGGCTGCTGCTCACTACCAGAGCATGTGACCTGCACTAGTACATGCTCTACCTTACCCATACACTGCACCCTGCCCAGGGGGTACCTTGAGCCTTCCATAGGGGTGACTGATGTGCACAGACAGGGAAGGGTTAGGCCCAGCCAGTGGGGACACTGGCCAGGCGGACATGGCAGTCCACTGACTGCACACAGGCACTGCGCTGGCAGGCCTGAGACACCATTTTAGGGCTACTCATGTGGGTGGCGCAATCTGCGCTGCAGGTCCACTAGTAGCATCTGTCATCACCAGCCCTGGCACACACAGTGCACTTTACTAGGGACTTCATGGTGATACAAATATGCCAATCAGGTATACCCAATCAATATGACAATTTACATAGGGAGCACTTACACTCTGTCACTGATCAGCAGTAGCAGAGTGTCCAAAGCATCTAAACCAGCAAAAACGAAATCCAGCACAGCATCAAAAATACAGGAGGCAGAGGCAAAAAGATGGGGGAAAACCACGCCAAGGGTGTCAGGTCTAGCACTACCGCAAAGAGTAGTTTTACTATTGATATTATATTACAATTTTAGACCGACATTTGTCATTAAGGAATCTCATACAAGCCAGAAATCAATGAATTGGTGGAGGTATAACAAATATTATGGTCCAATTTGAGTCTTCTTCCTAATATCGGCAGCATCTTAAGAACCTTTCACAGCCCCTGCGTTGTTGAAAGCTTTATGGGGCAAATGCAAAATTTGCTGACTTTCAATATTTAACAGACTTCTCACTCATCTCATCTGGTCTGTGGATCAGATCAGCAGCAGCAGGAGTATCAAACAGGGGTCATAGACAGAGTAGAAAAACACCTGCGATATAACAAAAACACTAGCAGCTTAATAAAAATGTAATTTTCTATCCGGAAGGCAAATGTTTCACGTAAGCAGTAAGTGTTGCAGAAGCACTTATGGTACCATTGAAGTGTAGATTAGAAAGTTTATGCCTGTCCTGTGTCTTTGAATAGCTGTTTAGGTGAAGAATACCAAACAAATTATGTCACAAGATAAAAAACATCTGAAAGCCCTTCTGAACAACATTTGAACCTGCAATACAGCAAAAGTTGAGGGAGATCATAACATAGTTGTCAAGGTGCTGTTCTGCAGCAGTTATCCTCATAAAAGCAGATTTTTCAACAATGGCAGTTCCAGAATGTGCAGAGTGTATGATAAGAAGTTTACATCTCAGAATGTGATTTTATTTTGATTGTTTTTTATGTTTAGATCACATAAGTAATCTTTACACATGAAGTATCTGCTCTTTCACACAGGTAATGATAACACTAGGACAAATGCTACTACCATTACTTCAGAACCAAGCACCATCACAACAAGTCCTACAACTATCTCGCCCGTGATGACAAGTCAAACCAATACTACATATTCCAGCCCAACAACTTCAGGTACTGCTTTGCTATTGTATTGATGCATTTTCATAATACCAATTATTGAACACCTATTCAGGGGTCCGCAAATGTTTACAACATTATTATTAAAATCCACTTTTTCAGTCAGCATTTCATATTGGCATCCTGTTGAAAGAAAGGGATACTGAAAACATTTCTCAGCTTAAAATAATTTATTTTTTGCCTTTAAATGTAAGACATGTGGAGGCATCCATTACTGCAATGTTTGCAATTATGAAATATTATATTATAATTTCATCTAATGCACCTATTTGTATTCTTAAATTCTTACTTCAAGAGAAGTATTCACTGCCAGACACATTTGATGCCCCTCATTTTTTCAATGTAATTTGTAGTGATTATTAGGCAAATGTCATGTAATGGCGGCGGCTATTGATGTCGATTATTCCTACAAAGCAAGCCGTATTGTTTAATTTTCCGTATTATCTTTGAAAAGTCCAGTGACGTCATCAATTTTTGCACATGTCTTCCTGTGTAGGTAAAGCTGGTAACTCTTCAAAGAGGGCAATGTCTGAATAAGTCAAAAGATAAAAAGCAGGGTTTGCACATTTGTTTCCCTGATTTACCACAACTTTGCGAAGTCCCACCTCCTGCTGCCTTCTTTTTCTTTGCTTAAGGTTATGGTCTTATAAAAGCATCATGGGTAATCCATTGAGTTTTTTATTCCTCCATTAAGATAATCTTCACTTGCAACTGGTCATCAATCTGGGGTTATTTTAAAAAACTTGAGTATTCCATAAGATCCACAGGTTTTGAACAGTGAGTTTGTGACAGAGGTGCTGACAACTTCATTAGGAACTCATATATTGCCTAAGTTGCTATGATACGTGTTAGTCAAATGACCACCTTTTTGCTTTATATTAAATTTCTATACTCTAAGAAAGCACAGAGTTTTAATGACTAATTTGGACTCTATGAAAGGGGAACAACCTTTACAACACAACTTTTACAACACACTACCATTACAACAAAACTTTTACAATGCAACATCTATTACAACGCATGCCATTGCAACGCAACCATTACAACGCATGACACTACAACGCATACCACTACAACGCATGTCATTACAACACAGTCATTACAATGCATACCATTACAATGCATACCATCACAACGCATAGTACCCTTACACTATCCAACACTTACCCTACTGTTGCACCGCCTGGAGTTAGAATAGTAATTTTTACCCCTACACTATCCAACACTTACCCTACTGTTGCACCCCCTGGAGTTAAAATAGTAATTTTTACCCCTACACAATCCAATACTTACCATACATGCAATGTAATGGTATGCGTTGTAATGGTATGCATTGTAAAGGTAGTATGCATTGTAATGGAATGCATTGTAAAGGTAGTTTTTAAAAATTCATTGTAATGGCATGCATTGTAATGGATGTTGCGTTGTAAAAAATGTGTTGTAATGGTATGCGTTGTAAAAGTATGCGTTGTAACATCATACATCCCTATGAAATTGTCACAGTGGCAAAAAAAACTGAAGGATCTGGACTCTTGTGACACATGATGCAGTAGACGCTTTTGCATCTGGATCTATTATCCCAAAGAACCTTGAGTTATCCACTTCTGTAGGGTCTTATGACATCTTTTCTTGTAGTGGGCCTTCAATCCATAAATAACAAATAGCAAAAGGTTAAAAATGTTCAATATGCTTCAAAGAATTTGCTGCACATTAGGACCACTCTGTGTGTCATCAACAACTTACTGTCATCTCTCTAAGAACTGGAGTCAAAAGTAACTTTGTCCACTCGGCTGTGACCTTACCCAGATTGAATTTTAGGCCCAGCCAAGTAAAAATCCCTTGAGAAAATTGCATTCAAAGCCCTTTCATATATAAAATACTGGGTATCAACTTTACTTCCATGATAAAAAAAAGCAATCTGCCATAAAGATATCCTTGCTTGGAAATTTGTATCGGTGATGTAATTACAATTGCACATAACAAATAAACTCTGTCTAAAAGAAAGATATCCTTTGTTGGATATCCACAACAGTATATTAATTTCACTTGATCTCCAAGAAAGGCACTTTTGCTAAGGACAAATCACTGAGGTAGTAACTGATGGCTTCACAGAAGAGGCTAAGGGGGATTTTGGTGTGTGTCAGATATGCACACCTCAGCAAAGGGCCATTTCACATAGTGTTACATATATATTGATCTTTGTCTAGGATACATTTTTTATATATTTCACTGAGGACCTTATTGAATAAATCAATCACTAACAAAATGATTTTTGTTAAACCATCCTACTGGATATCTTTATGTGCTTCCAATTCAGTCTGAGTCAGGATAACCGAGTTCTTAGCATTATAAAAGCATCACCCCTCTTCATATCATCATCATTACTCTTTTCTAGTCCAGCCTAGCTCAAGCAAAGTGACATTGGCTTTTCAACTTTTCATGGAAATGCATTAGATATATCTGATTGTTTTCAATGTTTCAATGCATTACCAGAAGTGCAAAATATTGAAGCTGGAATTTTGCAAAATAACTTGTAATTCACACAAGTTTCTTTGCATTTCATGGCATTTCCACAAACAAAATTACACGTATTTCACACATGCCAACTCTTTCCATATCAATGATACTTAGAACACTTGCCTGGGGATGGCTTTAGTCAAACAGTTGTATTAGAGCAATGTTCTACCTTAGGTACCTCTTCCCAAGAACAGTGAGATCTTGATTTGAAAACATGAACTTTTACTGTCTTCCTTTTGCTGTCGCTTAAGTGGCCTGGATTTAAGGGTACAAGGAAAATAGATCCAGGTTCACAGATTTCCACATTATTTATATATTGTGAGAATTGATTCCTTTTTGTTACTTGTAAAGTTTGTAGATTGTGGAATCTAAGTAGTTTTGAAAGAGCTTGCAGCTGCAACAGGTTACTGGGTGTACCAAATCTGTACTGCTTTATTATATATTTAGTATACCTCAATCCACTTGATTATCGGAGTTGCATGCTCAAGCTCAGTTTTTGTACATCTGCAAATCCCACCTTTATCCACATGCAGAAACACTGCTTGATTCTAGAGCATGCAGAGAAAGCCCACAATTCTAGACTTACAATAGGTTACTCAGTGAGGGTAATACTTTCCATGTGGTCTTTCCTCTCACACCATTTTTATGTGAATGCAGAGTGACATATATCAAAAGGATTTTAAGGCTAATAAGGAGTATTGAATTCACTTAGGATGCCTTTTCACATACCTAACGCTATTGATAATGGAGGGGGCTGTGGCCAATCCAGAGAAATACTCATCTCCACTCATTGCTGCCATGTTTTCAGATTACTTGTGTGTGCCTTTTCTGGAACTTCGATGTATGAGTAACATTTCATTGACAAATGTGTTACACTTTGATTGAAATGTTAACACAACTATATCAATCTTTGAAGTCCATGTAAAGAGCTTACATCACAAATGACCCCCTTTTGGGCTATATCAAGAAATGGCCTTGAATCTGTGGCATCGCTCCTGATATGGTAAAGTAAAATAATTTAGAAAAATGTATGAAATGTTTATTTTTACTTCAATATCTTTTCACTTTTTCACTTGTGAAATGCACCACATTAGAATAATTAACAAACTGCATAAAATGTTTTTTAATTCTTGTTAGTTGGGAGATGACTGACTCGGTATACACGTGTTACAACGCATTTTTTACTCCTCACTACCATTACAACGCGACTTTTACTCCGCATACCGTTACAACGCATTGCGCTGGGGGGCGCTGTAGGATAGGGAATAAGTTTAATTTTCTATCCAACACCTTCCCTAGTGTCCACGGGGACTGGTGTTGGAATAGAAAATTATACTTACCACTATCCAGCGCCCCAAGGCGCTATGCGTTGTAACGGTATGCGGAGTAAAAGTCGCGTTGTAATGGTCTGCGGAGTAATAGTATGCGTTATAACGTCATACATCCGACTGACTCTATATCATTACTCTATGATCAATACATGCTTCGTTATATACTTTTATGTTTACTATTAGCTTTTGAAAGGATTATTGGTATTCAATAAATGACAAATGAAAATATGAGAACATTTCATGTGGAAGAGAACCCCTTGCATCGAAAAATAACAGTCTAGCCCCCAGATGCATCAAAGTTATGTTTTGCAAATCCTTAATAGCGAATTTTAAGGATTCGCTATTAAAGACTCGCAAAACGGGATGCATGTAGGAATCGCAATGTTATTTGCGATTCCTACTGATTCCTTATTTGCGATTCACTAATTGCTAATCCCAAATAAGGAATGGCTTTCCCGAATGAATGGGGAGTCATTCCTTATTTGCGATTAGCAATTAGCGAATCGCAAATGTGCCGCAATTTCAAGGGTGCCAGGGTGTCCAAAGTAAATTAGAACAATTCCCAACAGGTATCAATTAGAGGACAGTTTCAAAGGTGTATGCAATATGCATTACAAAAATGCTCCTGCATTCATTGTGAGCACCAGCGCTTTGCGATAGTCTTCATCGCCCCTTTGCCCGGATTCTTTCAGACGCCGGCTGCTCCCGCTGAACCAAGCCCTCCGAATTGCCGTTCAGCCGCGCACCCAGTACGGAACTCCCGTATTACCACCCTTGCTACTCTGCCTTGGGTGGCCATCACTGTTTCATCGACAACCCAGTCCTGATGACGATCCCGACTGACGGGGATCGAAACGCCGTCGACCACACAGCTTAAATTCTATGGCGCCCATTATGTTTTGTACTCCTGAAAAAACTTATCTATTCTTGTTTTAAGTGATTACAACTTGATCCTTGGAGCCACTACTTTTAATAAATTTCACTAATTGTCACAACGCGCCGACCACGCTGTTTCACCCCAGCACTTGCACTATCACTATCACCCACTGTATATATCTGTGTATATATCACTTTTCACCAAGTGCTACCGGGTTGTCACACAATTTGATCTGTACAGTGCTGCTTAACTGTATTACTATGCTATAGACCCGCCTTGCCCTTAAAGTGGTGAATAATACCCTTTTCAAAAAACTGCAGAGACTCCTTTCTGTTCATTTTTGTAATGCATATTGCATACACCTTTGAAACTGTCCTCTAATTGATACCTGTTGGGAATTGTTCTAATTTACAGTATATACCCATCCCAACGTGGTCTATGGGTCCCCTCCTGTTATTCTTACACGGGTGTCCAAAGGACACCCCTGAAATGGTAATGTTCACTGGTGTTGCGCACACACATGTCCCAAGGACATGTGTGTGTGTAATATACAACTTAGAAAAATACACTAAAGTGTATATTTCTAAGTTTTTGCTATTTACCACGTAGTATGAATTCGCGGTAAATAGCGACCCCAGATTGCGAATTTGCAATCTTTGGAATGGTTCATGCATTGCATTTAAGGAATCGCAAATTGCGATTCCTTAACTGCAATCGCAATTTGAGAACTCGCAATTATTTGCGAATTCTTAAATTGCTAGTGCATGAACCCTTGATGCATCTCAAATGCCATTTTTGCGGGCGCAAACGGCCGAATTTTGCGATTCGCACTGTTTGCGCTCGTAAAAATGCATCTACCTGTAAGTTATACATCATGAAGTTTTTATTCTTACATATATATGCCAAGTGGGTCCTTTTCCATGTGGAAACTCTCAATCATTTCTGACCTTTAGTCAATGTTTAAAATCACTACGGCAATGAGTAGTTTTACTATTGATAATATATTACAATTAGAGACCGACATTTGTCATTAAGGAAACTCGTGCAAGCCAGAAATCAATGAATTGGTGGAGGTATAACAAATATTATGGTCCAATTTGAGTTTTCTTCCTAAGATCTGCAGCATCTTAAGAACCTTTCACATCCCCTGCATTGTTGAAAGCTTTGTGGGGCAAATGCCCAATTTGCTGACTTTCAATATTTAACAGACTTCTCACTCATCTCATCTGGTCCCTGGATCAGAACATCAGCAGCAGGAGTATCAAACAGGGGTCACAGACAGAGAAGAAAAACACCTGTGACATAACAAAAACACTAGCAGCTGACACCTGTGTCCATAGCCGTGAGGGGAACCGCCACCGCTTTCTACCTGCCACCAGCTGCCTGTTGCTTCTTCCTTCGCCGCCGTGAGGGGAACGGTCAGCATCCAAAACACGCCAGCAGCACGCGTGCCTACAACTCCCAGGGGGCTGCGTGAGGCGCTTTCACACCACGTCATCAGAGGGTGCCGTAGGCCTTCAAAGCCGGCCCGGCCCTCACGCAGCGCGTGCCGCGCTGACACCTGTGTCCATAGCCGTGAGGGAAACGGCCACCGCTTTCTACCTGCCACCAGCTGCCTGTTGCTTCTTCCTTCACCGCCTTGAGGGGAGCGGCCAGCATCCAAAACGTGCCCGCAGCCCCCGTGCCTACAACTCCCAGGGTGCTGCGCGAGGCGCTGTCACACCGTGTCATCAGAGGGCGCCGGAGGCCTTCAAAGCCGGCCCAGCCCTCACGCAGCGAGGGACGCGCGCGGGCGTGCCCGGGCGAAGCCAGGGACAAGGTCGGGCCCGTCTAAGCCCGAATTAGACTGGACTGGGCCAACCCTCTTGAATTTAATCCTTGGCTCTTGTTTTGCTTCCTGAAGCCTTTGACTGGTAAGAGAACTGCTATATTGCACTGTGTGACTTCCGCCATTTGGGAACTTTATTTATCGTGGTTGACTTTATGTACCCCGAAGACTACTATTAAATGTTGCTTAGTCCACTTTGGGATAAGTGGTGAACAATACAGCTCTACTCTGAGGATAGCTGCTTAGAAATTAATTCACTAGGGTATAACTATCTGCGTGTATTTGTTAGCTACCCTCTAAAACCTTGATTGTGTCTCGTTGGGTGCCGCGAGTTGTAGTAGGCAGTAGAGGTTGTAGTAGGCAGTAGAGGCTGAGGGTTTTGTGGGTCTGATCTCTCATACTTCCATTTTAGATTGATTTCTTCTCCAAGGGAGTCTACCAGAGATGGGGAAGAGAAAAGCTGCAGAAGTAACTACCGGTAGGGAAAAAATTGCAAGGACTCATAAATCGACAAAATCCGCAGCTGATAATTGTACATTGGCAGATATTGATAATCTCATAGAGGAGGTAGAGAACATTTTAGCAGATGGCAGGGGGCACATATCTAAAGGCAGAAACAATATTTCATCTTATTATAATAAGAAGAACAAGTCCCCAAGTAAGGAAATCATTACTAGTAATGAAGTTATTGTTCATCGGCCAGCAGAAAAAGTAAACCCTCCCATAACGACAGCGCCCCTGCTACAAAAGCCATTGGCCCTAACACGTAACCCTGATGTTCTAAACAATGATCTTGTACATAATCAGCTCACAAGCACTGATACTGTAGATAAAATTGTAACAGTTGAATGTTCAAATAGATTCTCTGTCCTAGCCAAACACTTAGAGATATGCCCAGAGCACCATCATGTGGGGGGACAAACACCTAATAGGAGTTTGGAGAACCATTCGGCATTACCTCCCCCTCAGTATCCTGATCCTACCCAAACCCATAGTTTGATAATCGCGCTGACCCTCAAACTAACAAAGGTAAAGGAGGAGGTCACCGTGATTAAAAAGATGATAGAAATGCTTACTAACAACATCCAGTTAAACGAGAGAGGCCCTATTTTTCATCCCCACGGGTTAACCTAATGCGAGCCAAGTACTGAAAACAATGGTAGCAAACCAACTGAGTGCTCACATCAACTAACTGTTTGGCTAACCCCCAGACTCGCAGTAACCAAGGGCCCTGTAACACCAACCACAGAAGTGGCCGCCAACAAAATCTAGGTCCCCTACCACTAGCTCACCCGGAACAGCTTAGGCGAGCTAGACGAGAGCAAATTCCTTTCCATATGAGAAGGACCCCTGATAGTATACCACCTGTTAGCTTATGTGGGTATGCACGTGCACAAGAGAACAACCAGAGAAAAGCGACAACTGATACCAGGCCATCTGTGACCTTAGGCCGAGTGTCCGTGAATGGAACAACTGCAAAAAAGATGAGTACCAGGAGCTCCCCCCCAAGCTTCAAAACAGGGATCTTCTCATCCCTTTGTATAAGGTACGGACCCAATCACATGTCTTTCTAACTAACACCCCTCGATTGAAGCCGGGAACTAAGGAGGATATGGATTCACTGTCAAATAAGGTTATTCACTGGATAAGGTCTAAACGTCATTGCCTCTCCATAATTAAATCTGATCGCAAATCTGAGGACTTGCAAAAACAAGAAGGGGGAGACCTAGACGATATTAGGGTAACCTTTCATTCGAGGTTAATGGCAGAGAATTTGATAGCTTTCAACATGAGAACACATGGTTCTTTTGATTCAAAGATGGGGATTAGGCAAAACAAAACTGTAGCGTCTAATACTGGCCCTAGGCTAAGTCCCATTCCCACAGTGGTTATCATAGCTAACCCAGTAACCGCTCTGACTCCCCAAAGTGATCCTGGTCTAGTGGATTGACTAAGTGAGCCCCCTAACTTGACATTGCCAAATTATCGGGTTCAGTGCATTCACTGGGGGTCCCTACAGGGATCAACACCCGCTAAGGAAAATTCATATGAGGGACCTGCAGGGACTACTGTTCCTCCCGCCAACCTTAATTCCACTACAGAAACTGATCAGATCACGGTAAGCGACAGTGCACCTATAAAAAGCAATCTTAATATTGTGTCCTGGAATATAGCTGGCCTAGCTAAAAAAGTACTGGAACCAGATTGGCAATTATATATGGACAAATTTGATATATGCCTTTTCCAGGAGACGTGGGCTTTGGAACCAATATTTAAAGTGGGGTATCGGACATTTAGTATTGCAGCAACCCACCACAATAAGGGTAGACCTTCTGGTGGTCTCCTAATTTGGATTAGGAACCAACTAGATGTTGAAATAGATGAAGTACGGACAGGATCGGATAACATCCAGGGATTACGGTTAAAACATGCAAATAAATCTATTTTCCTACTTCTCAATATATATGTAAGACCATGTGACCTAGTGAAGGAAACTCTGCTAATCACGCAGCTAGCCGGGTCTATTGATTCTATTACAAATGATGGTCCTATCCTAATCGGAGGTGACTTTAATTGTTGCTATGAACCCCTGCGGGGTATGTCATCTGTTACTGAGGAAGAAGATCAAGTATTAGGTATCCCACAGTTAAACACCATAAATTTAGCTAGGTGCACTGCCTCAGCTCTCCAGATTTTTAATTTCACCATAGAAAAAGGTTTGCGGGCATGTAATGGCAGTTGTCCATCTGATACTGAGCGAGCAAATACCTTCATCAGGGGAAAAGCATTTTTCCCAATAGATTATATCATGATAAGTGCTACATATTGGGGACATGTAATTGATTTTAGAGTAGAGGATAGAAGGGAGAGTGACCACTTCCCCCTTAGTCTAAAGCTAGAAGTCACACATATCCAACCCCAACATTGTGCTGGAATGCAGGGTCCCCAGCCTATGTTCTGTAATAACAAGAGGGCCCTAAGATGGCCAACAATTTTAGGGAATATCGAACCTCTGACTGCCATATATAATATTTTTAGCGATCTTTTATCTTTCTTCCTCTCAAATGAGGCCACAGATCCTATCTTAATTACTCAAATTCACTCTATGTTAGTGGTAAAAATTGAACCACTACTTACCAGATCTGCAACAGGGAAACTTTCCCCTAAGAATAAGTTTAACTTAGTAAATCCCTGGTTTAATGATACGTGTAGAACTGCTAAAAAAGCTCTAATTAGAACCTTGCGCACCAAAGAACCAGTTTTAATTAGGCAAGCAAGGAATAGTTATAACCAGATCTTAAGGAAAGAGCGTAAATGCTGGGAGGATGCTGGATGGGAAGATTTATTAGCTGCAGCAAGGGCGAGAGATCATTCACTATTCTGGCGGATCATCGCAAATGGCACTAAATATAGTAAGGCTGCCCAGGATTATCACCTGGCTCCCACTACTTGGTTTAATCACTTTGCAAAGTTATATGCACCAGAGGAGTTGTGACCCTGTCAGAATCCAAGCCCAATCAGAGAACTGCTAGAATCGAATTAGGTTGTCCCAATATCTTTTGCTATCTCAGAAACTAGGCAGGCAATAGCATTTATCAAGGCATCGAAAGCCCCTGGGCCTGATAGTATACCGGGGAACCTTTTTAAACATGATCCAAATGTATGGGCACCGTATATGAATCTACTGTGTAATGCGATAAGCAGTGGTCAACCCATCCCTGCTTCATGGAAGGGGGCGGTGATTGTCCCTATACACAAGAAGGGGTGTAGAGACAATCCAGCCAACTACAGGCCGATCAGCCTGATAGATATCACCCAAAAAATATGTGCAAAGCACCTCCTGGAAACTTTAAATGATTGGTTAACAGAGAGTGACATATTGTCCCCCTACCAGGCTGGGTTTAGAAAAAGAATCTGCACCATCGATCAGGTGTTCAGACTGTTAACCATTGCCTGGAAATATACTAAAATAAGATCAGGCAGTTTTACGTGGCTTTATCGATTTTAAGGCCGCATTTGACCTAGTTCCAAGAGATTTACTTTGGGATAATTTGTTAAAACAAGGTGTCCCCACAAACATCCTGGTGCAACTGATAGGACTTCATGAAAATAACTATGCAAAAGTCAGCGGGGGGACAGGTGGGGAATTAACTGAGGAGATCCCGGTGTAGAGAGTTGTGCGCCAGGGATGTGTCCTGGCGCCAACCCTCTTCCTCCTTTACATTAATGATATGGTAGGCTCCCTACTGAATTCAAAACATGATTCGCCTAAACTAGGTGATTCTCATGTTTGCGCCCTTACCTTTGCGGATGATACCATCTTGCTTTCCCAGACTTCTAGGGGGCTCCAGAATCTTCTAAACAAGCTGGAGGGGTACTGCACAACTAAGGGCCTGGAAATAAATCCTTCAAAAACTAAGTATATGTGCATTAGGCCCCATAACATTTTTAAAAGTAACATCACACTCAACGATGCTGCAATAGAGCGGGTTCACAATTTTGTTTATCTAGGCGTGACCCTAGACTCGAAGCTCTCATGGCGCCCTCATATTAAGAAGTCAGGAATTGTTTTAACGTAGAATTCGGTGCCCATACAGAAAAAACTCCATGCCACTCATACCAAGTCTATTACTCCGGCATTGGAGGTATATAAATCAAAGGCTCAAACTGCCGCTCTTTATGGGTCCGAACTGTGGGGTGGAGAGCAAATAACTACATTGGTCACGGGGAAAATAGGATCTTACAAGCACTGATCCCCTTGCCCCAAAACACCCCGATGATCCCGTTCACATATGATCTAGGATTAAAACGTATAGAGACCGAGCGGTACTGATGACCCTACTTTATTGGGTCAGGTTATGGGCTACTGAAGAACTTCTTATGTACAGAATGGCACTGAAAGAACTAATTGCATTAGATACACATGTATCTTTCCCTTGGCTGATTAATGTGCGCAGGTGGTTAACAGATTTAGGGCTTAGTGAGTTTTGGTTCCACCCAGAAACCTGACCCTTAGTTCAAAAATGGAACTTAAGAGGGTCTTTTGGAACCATGCTGTTTTAAAAACTGTGTCGAACAGTAGTGCTGGCGGATTAACTAACAATTACCTGATGGGTAAACCTGTCCCTTGTTTTTAGGTTTTCCTTGATCAAATAGAACCTCAACTTGCAAAGTTATTGTACCTAAAACTAAGGTACGGGACCCTTTTAGTCAGATCCTTTATGGCCAGGTGGGGACTTGCTTGTAATGAAGGGAAAGATAGCAAGTGCACAATGTGCCAGCTGTCAACAAGGGAAAGCATAGCCCATGTTCTTCTATTCTGTCCTACTTACAAGCAAGCTAGACAGAAATGGATTGCACCATTAGGAAGAAAGTTGGGTGTGAGAAGGCACATGGAAATGATGCGTATCCTGAAAACTGATAATAACCAGCTTGTTGTGTTTGTAGTCTCTAGATTTTTACTTTCTGCCAATTACATGAGAATGAAGAGTGGTCAGAAATTATCAGTAGGATCTTGGTCTTAATACACTAGAAAACTCTTTTAAACTCTACCTTTTAAAATTCATAGTATTTATACTTTTATAAATAATGTTTTTTATCAGTTTTTTAACCTTGGTGTAAAAAATGCAACCAAATTTCTTGAATCCCATTCACTGATTG
Organism: Lissotriton helveticus; assembly: GCF_964261635.1. Lineage (NCBI taxonomy): Eukaryota > Metazoa > Chordata > Amphibia > Caudata > Salamandridae > Lissotriton > Lissotriton helveticus. The sequence continues at coordinate 813,059,167 of NC_136070.1, forward strand.
TATTTCATGTGATTGGATGGCACTTGCACTTTAGTCTGAAGTTTATACATTTGTATAAATGATTTTCCCTATGATCTAGTAGTTTACATCCATGTATAATATCACAATGGTTTTTTAAAGAACGTGTTCTTTTATGTACTGCATGGATTGTTATCTAAATTTGTATTGTATCTAGTTATGTAGGAATGCGACCCTGTCAAAACTGGCACCTTATAATTATGAACACACTTTATGCTGGATTTGCTTGAATATTTTATGTTTTGTTCTCTTTTATGGTTCCTTGAACCGAATAAAGATATTTTGACTGACTAGCAGCTTAATAAAAATTAAATGTTCTATCCGGAAGACAAATGTTTCAAGTAAGCATTAAGTGTTGCAGAACCACTTATGGTACCATTGAAGTGTAGATTAGCAAGTTTATGGCTGTCCTGTATCTTTGAATACCTGTTTAGGTGAAGAATGCCAAACAAATTATGTCACAAGATAAAAAACATCTGAAAGCCCATCCAATCTACATTTGAACCTGCAATACAGCAAAAGTTGAGGGAGATCATAACATAGTTGTCAAGTTGCTGTTCTGAAGCCATTATCCTCATATAAGCAGATTTTTCACCAATGGCAGTTCCAGAATGTGCAGAGTGTATGATAAGAAGTTTACATCTCAGAATGTGATTTTATTGTGATTTTTGTTTATGTATAGATCACATAAGTAATCTTTACACATGAAGAATCTGCTCTTTTACACAGGTAATAATAATACTAGGACAAATGCTACTACCATTTCTTCAGTACCAAGCACCATCACAACAAGTCCTACAACTATCTCGCCTGTGATGACTAGACAAACCAATACTACATATTCCAGACCAACAACTTCAGGTACTGTTTTGCTATTGCATTGATGCATTTTCATAATACCAAATATTGAACACCTATTCAGGGGTCCGCAAATGTTTACAACATTATTATTAAAATCCACTTTTTCAGTCAGCATTGCATATTGGCATCCTGTTCGAGGAAAGGGATTCTGAAAATATGTCTCAGCTTAAAAGAATTTATGTTGTGCCTTTAAATGTAAGACATTAGGAGGCATTCATTACTGCAATGTTTACAATTATGAAATATCATAATAAAATGTCATCTAAAGCACCTGTTTGTATTCTTTAATTTTTACTTCAAGAGAAGTGTTCACTGCGAGACACATTTAATGCCCCTCATTTTTTCAATTTAATGCTTACTTTGTAGTGATTATTAGCCAAATGTCATGTAATGGTGGCGGCTATTGATGTCGACTATTCCTACAAAGCAAGCTGTATTGTTTAGTTTTCCGTATAATCTTTGAAAAGTCCAGTGACATCATCAATTTTTGCACCCGTCTTCCTGTGTAGGGATAGCTGGTAACTCTTGGAAGAGGGCATTGTGTGAATAAGTCAAAAGATAAAAAGCAGGGTTTGCCCGTTTGTTTCCCCGATTTACCACAACTTTGCGAAGTCCCACCTGCCTTCTTTTTCTTTGCATCAAGGTTATGGTTTAATAAAAAGCATCATGGGTAATCCATTGAGTTTTTTATTCCTCCATTAAGATAATCTTCACTTGCAACTAGTCATCAATCTGGAGTTATTTTGAAAAACTGGAGTATTCGATAAGATCAACAGGTTTTGAACTGCCAGTTTGTGACATTGGTGCTGACAACTTCATTATTTCAGGATAGTATAAGTTGCCGTAATATGCATGAGTCAAAAGCCCACCTTTTTCCTGATATATCAAATTGCTATTCTCTAGGAAAGCACAGAGTTATAATGACTAATTCGGACTCTATGAAATTGTCACAGTGGTAAAAATATGAAGGATCTAGACTCTTGTGACACACGATGCAGCAGACATTTTTGCATCTGGATCTCTTATCCCAAAGAACCTGGAGGTAGTCATTTCTGTAGGGTCTCATGATATCTGCTCTTGTAGTGGGCCTTCAATCCATAAATAACAAATAGCAAAAAGGTCCAAAATGTCAATATTCTTCAAAGAATTTGCTGCACATTAGGACCACTCTGTGTGTCATCAGCAACTTATTGTCATCTCACTAAAAACTGGAGTTAAAGTTAACTTTGTCCACTGGGCTGTCAACTTACACAGATTCAATTTAAGGCCCAGCCAGTAAAAATCTCTGGAGACAATTGTATTCAAAGCCCTTTCATATAGAAAATAATGAGTATCAGCCATCTGCAATAAAGATATCCTTGCTTGGAAATTTGCATCTGTGTTGTAATTACAATTGCACTTAACAATTAACCACTGTCTGCAAGAAAGATATCCTTTGTTGGATATCCACATCAGTATATTAATCCCACTTTTGCTCCAAGAAAGGCACTTATGCTGAGAACAAATCACTGAGGTTCTAACTGAGGGCTTCACAGAAGGGGCTAAGTAGTATTTTGTCTGTATGGGCGAAATCAGCGAAATCGCGGTCCGCGAAATCATGCGAAAGCGGATTCGCGATCCGCATAATTCGCGAATTCGTGCAAAATTGCAAATTTTTAGTTTTTTGCGTGTTTGCGGGCTTTTTGCGTGTTCGCGGGCCGCTTGCATTGCGAAGTTACCTATGCGGTTGTGTATGTGGGCACAGCACCCTCTGGTTTAAACTGCCACCCTCTGGTTCACTGACACCCTCTGGTTCACCACTGCCACCCTCTGGTTCATCACTGCCACCCTCTGGTTCACCCCTGCCACCCTCAGGTTCAGTACTCACTACTGCCACCCTCTGGTTCATCACAGCACCCTCTGGTTCACCAGTGCCACCCTCTGGTTCATCCCTGCCACCCTCTGGTTCATCCCTGCCACCCTCTGGTTCATCACGGCCACCCTCTGGTTCAGCACTGCCACCCTCTGGTTCATCACAGCACCCTCTGGTTCACCCTGCCACCCTCAGGTTCAGCACTCACTACTGCCACCCTCTGGTTCATCACAGCACCCTCTGGTTCATCACAGCACCTCTGGTTCACCCCTGCCACCCTCTGGTACAGCACTGTCACCCTCTGCTTCATCCCTGCCACCCTCTGGTTCATCCCTGCCACCCTCTAGCTCATCACTGCCACCCTCTGGTTCAGCACTGCCACCCTCTGGTTCATCACAGCACCCTCTGGTTCACTAGTGCCACCCTCTGGTTCATCCCTGCCACCCTCTGGTTCACCCCTGCCACTCTCTGGTACAGCACTGTCACCCTCTGCTTCATCCCTGCCACCCTCTGGTACAGCATTGTCACCCTCTGCTTCATCCCTGCCACCCTCTGGTTCATCCCTTCCACCCTCTGGTTTATCACTGCCACCCTCTGGTTCAGCACTGCCACCCTCTGGTTCATCCCTGCCACCCTCTGGTTCACCCCTGCCACTCTCTGGTACAGCACTGTCACCCTCTGCTTCATCCCTGCCACCCTCTGGTTCATCCCTGCCACCCTCTGGTTCATCACTGCCACCCTCTGGTTCAGCACTGCCACCCTCTGGTTCATCCCTGCCACCCTCTGGTTCACCCCTGCCACTCTCTGGTACAGCACTGTCAGGACAACAGACACATACAAGAACAGACCAGGTCTATGGGATGGTGTGTCGCTATATCAAGACTGTGAAGCAGTAGAACGTGTGTATGAGCGAATGCTGTCGAAGAAATAGGCTTGAACAATTCCCCTCAGCCCACCATTGTGGTGGAGTTATCATCATGTGGGAGTTTGTTGATCATTCGAACACCACATCCGACCATGTATTGCCGGTGCGTGAGTGAATGTCCATAGTCTTAGCCATATTGTCTGTGCTAAGTTTGGAATGAATAGAAGTGCAGTGCTCTGGTGAAGGTGAAAGTAAAATTGACTACATAGACTAAGAATATCGTAGAGTCAGTGTGTCAAAAGTTAAAAGCATGCCTAGTAGTAAGACTACCTTATGGCGCAGTGCATAGCGGTCGACATGTTTCAGCTAATGGGGCGCTTCCCCAGCTTTCTTCAGGACCTTGGATCATAAGACAAGCTACTGTCACCCTCTGCTTCATCCCTGCCACCCTCTGGTACAGGACTGTCACCCTCTGCTTCATCCCTGCCACCCTCTGGTTCATCCCTGCCACCCTCTGGTTCATCACTGCCACCCTCTGGTTCAGCACTGCCACCCTCTGGTTCATCCCTCCCACCCTCTGGTTCATCCCTGCCACCCTCTGGTTCATCACTGCCACCCTCTGGTTCAGCACTGCCACCCTCTGGTTCATCACAGCACCCTCTGCTTCATCCCTGCCACCCTCTCGTTCATCACTGCCACCCTCTGGTTCAGCCCTGCCACCCTCTCGTTCATCACTGCCACCCTCTGGTTCATCCCTGCCACCCTCTGGTTCATCCCTGCCACCCTCTGGTTCAGCACTGCCACCCTCTGCTTCATCCCTGCCACCCTCTGGTTCATCACTGCCACCCTCTGGTTCAGCACTGCCGCCCTCTGGTTCATCACAGCACCCTCTGGTTCACCAGTGCCACCCTCTGGTTCATCCCTGCCACCCTCTGGTTCACCCCTGCCACCCTCTGGTACAGCACTGTCACCCTCTGCTTCATCCCTGCCACCCTCTGGTTCATCCCTGCCACCCTCTGGTTCATCACTGCCACCCTCTGGTTCAGCACTGCCACCCTCTGGTTCATCCCTGCCACCCTCTGCTTCATCCCTGCCACCCTCTGGTTCATCACTGACCCTGCTTTGAGGTTCAGGGTCAGGGTCAGCGAATAGTTGCAAGTAGGCAACTGAACTCTGGAGGGGCCCCTCAGGAAGCACTACAGGGAATGGTTACAAATTAGCTTGAACTTTTGCACCTGCTAAGTGCTTTCAGTTTTCCAAAAGCCATTTTTCTGCCATTTCGCGAGATTCGAGGGGCGCGTATTCGTGCAAAATCGAACTTGCAATCCGTAAATTCGTGCGAATTTGCTGATTTCTTTTTTTTTGCGTGTTCACGCAGTTTTTTGCTTATTCGCGGACCGCTTGCAGCGCACCGTCCCCGAGGTTGCCCATGCGGTTGTGTATGGGCGCGGCCATCTTGTTTGCGTGACGTGTTTCCGTTTCCGGGCGCTTGTTGCATGCTCGCGATGTATGCGGCGCGCAATTACGTGTTCATGGGCGTTTTTGCGTGCTCGCGGGGAAAATATCGTGCAAACTTACCTACGCGGTCCTCTACGGGTGCGGCCATCTTGTTTTTCATTCACTGCTATGGTTTTGGGCATGCTACCTTTCTATCTATCTCACATCTTCGTAATCCTATGTTTTTCTGAACTTTTTTTGTCTTTTTTTGCTTATTATCTCTCTTCAATTTCCTACATCTATATTTTGTGTTTTTTTTAACTTTTTGTTACTTTATTACCTACTTTATTTCTTTCGCTCTCTCTCTTATTTTGTTTCACACCTATTCTTCTTTCCTTCTTCTTGTGGCCAGGACCATGGCTAAGGGAGGCGACAAGGGCAAGGGGAAGGGCCCAGCACCCCGTACCCGGCTCCCTTGTGGGCGTTTGAGGGGCGAGGAAGTCCAGACTAGGGAGATCTTCTCCGCGGTGGAGGTGGCCGCCTTGATGGTGTTTATGCAAGTCCACCTCCCTAAAACCGTGGCAGCAGGTGGGCGGATTGCTTCCGGTTACAGCCTCCGGGAGCGTCGCCAGCTGTGGGAGAAGGGGTGCCGGCGCATGTACAAGGAGTCTGGGGTCCGGCGCACCTACCAGCAAGTGATGCACCAGTGACATCTTGGACCGGGAGCATGACATGGTCGACCTGCTCGGTGTGGAGATCCCTGGCCTTGGTAAGTAGCTATTTAATGACTACTTTTTTTCCTTCTGCTTTGCTACATTGCTAATCTATTTTTTTCCTGAATAGTACGAATGCTGCTGATTCGATTACATTGCAGGTAAATTAATGTTTAAATAGCTTCTGTCATTACAGGTGCTCGCCTGGTTATTGGCGTTGCTACTATGCTTACTTGTTTGCAACTTTTTAGTGATAGACTCAAGTCTAGTCCTTCTTTGTACTGCTGCTGCTGCCACTTTGATGAGATAGTGGTGGATTGATACGTTGAGTTTATTATTTTTTACTTGTTATAGGACATTTGTTAGTGGTCTGCAATCATGATGACGGACTGTGTCTGTCACGCGACGTCTCGTGCTGCTGAGTGATGGCAGTCGTATTAGAATCTTTTTGTTGTTGATGTAGTTAGTGAATTACATAACTTTCCTATTAGATGGTCTGTGAATCCTGCAATACTGTACTACTATCCTCCTAGTTGACCAGATCAGATGCAATTGATGTTAATTTGTTTCCCCGACATAATTTTAGATTGAGTACAAAGAAATCAAATATTTCCAAAAAAACAATCATCCATGTTGTGTTTCATTATTTCATGATCACCAGGACCTCCCAGGGGCAAGGCGGCGGCGGCGACAGAGACTCTGGTGGCAGAAGGTGGGGAGGCTCAGTCCCTTGCAGGCTCTTCTGCTGGCCCCAGTAAGTTGTTCTATTGTTATATTAATACTTATACTTCCCTAACTTTTACAGCTCCTATTCATTACAAACGGGTTTCTAATAATTCTATGTTTTAAAAAATAGTCTTTGATCTTCTTCTAATGTAGACTACTTTCTGCATTCTTATCCTGCCTCTACCATCACTCTCTGTGCTACTACTATTTACAATTATGAGTCGGTCTGTGTAGGTAGCTAAGCTTGCCCATTCGGCCAACGGTGTGAAACAAAACTCTGATACAGCAATAGCTCTAGGCACTGAGTGCAGTCCTTTGGATTGCCCTTGCTGTCTATTCCAGTCTTCTTAATGTAAGTGCTTTGACAATTTCCAACAACAAAATGTCATTCTTTACACCAAGTAAAAGGTAGCAGTTGCCTTTTTGATTTGAGAGGAGCACATCCCATACCGCTAGTGTTTCATGGACTATTCTGCACACAAAGAAGTATGGACAAGATAAATAGGACATTGTTGATGATAGGTGCAGTTCGACTACATACCTCAGTCCAACCAGAAGTTGAACCCCCATTCCCCTGACCGACTATCTAGAATGTCTGACCAATGATTTTACGACCCAGAAGAACAGAAGAAGACTACCTCCGAGTCCCGGCCTATCTGAGTCACTGAAACATGACTGTCAAGTGCAGTAGTTCAAACCTTTCCGCTCACTCACTTGTGAACAAAAACCACACAGTGTTTGTTAGTTTTAAAGTTTTATTTTCAATTGAGAAATGAAAACATTATTTCTTTATTTTTAATAGCATAGTATTCTTATGGATGAAGATGACGTTAAAGTTTAAACAACATTCCCATGAATGAAATTTGTATGACTCAAACTTAATAATAGTTAACAGTAACAGACACAGGAAATTAGTAGAATAACTGTGCGTGAGCCCCACCTTCTTTAAAGTACTGCTGGTGGTGACTCAGTAGTAGTTGGTGAATCATCTGGCAGAAGGGTAATGGAATCTTCTTTCTGTAATGAGAAAAATGTTGCACGTTAAGCAAGCATTCATCAGTTGTCATAAGAAGAAGTGTAGCATTTAATGGAATAAGCATCTAAAAGGTTAACACCCTCCCCAAAACCGTTACTTTTTTTCAATCCCAGTAATAAAAAATGTGTTATGCAACATTTCCTTCCATTACGAGACAAAATAGGGTGTTGTGTATGGCATCTGAAAATATGACATGTTTTTCCTAGACGTCACAACATCTGATGCGGCACAGATGACCACCAGTGCCGGGGCCAGCAGTGCGGAGGGGTCCACTCTGGATGCGGCGGCGCCAACAGGAGGAGCTGGGGGGGAAGACTCAGCGGCGGCGGATGGTGGTAAGTTATTATACTCCTTACTTATTGAAACTTTTTTGAGTAGGCTCGTAAAGGAGTGTATGATGTACTGTACAGTAGTACACAGTACACTATAAGTACACTGTACTGTCAAGAACATTTACTAATTTATAACTACTTTTTGGGCTATCACGGAGAAGACAGTCAACCTTGACTTGTAATAGCATTAGCGGCGGTACTTTTCTCGTAACCAATGGCCCCCTCTATTTCACTTGAACTCAGCTGGCAAATTTTTATTGTGAAGCCAAGTCATATCAGATCAGATGCAGTTTAGGGATGTGAAGAACGAAAAGTTAAAGAAGGGTTAAACGAAGGACGAGCGAGTCTTAATATTTATTTATGACTGTAAAGAATGATTTTGTTGAATGCAATTCAACATAAGAAAGAAGACGGCGGTTTCCAAAATATAATGAAAAGGGTGTTAGTTGGTTGTTGACAAAAAGAAATTGTGGTACATTTGAGACATTAAGAAGAATCATAGACGTACCTTGGAAGCCTGGATGTTATCTTCTTTATCCTCCTCATCGATAGCAGAGGTGTATGATGTAGTAGAGCAGACGCTGAGTGGATGAAGTATGGCCAGTGGCAGTGCCACCCCTATAGAAAAGTAAGACATTCCTATTCCCACCTACATGTACTGCTTAAAGTACTGCGAGTCTGCATCATCATGGCCTGTGTCTGTATTTCTTGGGTTAAAGCTGAGTGAGCTGCCATTATGGCGGCTACCACAAGTTCACGTACCAGTAATTTCTTTTGCAAAACAAGAGAAAAAAAGTTTAAAAGGCATTTTTTAGTACTATCTGACTATGTATGTACTAGTAGTGAGTCCACCTATAGTGCTGCTAGTGGAATTCCTGAAACTCACAGTGTCACAGGCTTACAAAGACGGCGGAAATATACAGGCCAAAATGTTATACTGTGTTTGCTACTTGCTGGTGTTACTGAGTGTCAACCTTCCGTTGAATTATTTTGACTTCATGTTAAGGACTATTGGCTACAGTATTTTTCTTTCTTTCTTCATAGATGCTACTCCCAAAAAGCTCACCCGTAAGGAGATGGCTGTCGGGGCCAGGGCCTGTAAGCTGGAGGCTATTTGTGTCGAGTATCGGCGGTTGTGGGCTCGGGAGCATGAGGAGACAACATCAACATCTACATCCTCCTCCACTGCCCCCGGGTCCACCAGCCAGAAGCCTCCAGCCAAACAGAGCCGTGGCCCGACAGCCTCCCGCCGCCGCCACACAGCAGCAACAACATCACCGCCCCCCCAGATCCTGGATTGTTCGTGTGCGCCGACTACGCAAAAGAGTGGACTACCTGGAGCGGTTGGCCGAGAAACATCAGCCCCAGCTCCGGGACCCCTGCAAAGAGCAGCGGGACATGAAGCAACAGCTTGCAAAACTACACCACCTGAGGAAGTGACTGTCCCTTGCCCCTTTTTTAAAGACTGTTGGGGGGGTGGGAATTGGGTGTTTGGGAAAGGGGACTTTTGGACTTTTGGACATTGGTTGGGGTTAGGTAGGGGGGTGAGTTGGGTTAATTTATTTCATTTTTTGACTACCTCAATATATTTCTTAATAATTATTTTTCATACCAAAACATAGTATACGCGTTCATATTATTTTGTGTGGGGGTGGGTGGTGGTTACTGGACGTTTGGTTTCTTCCAACTTACCAGCATGAATGAAAGATCTAGTCCTGAAATGTACCAAAGTGCCAGTAACCGAGTTAGTGAATTCAGTAGCCCTACTAGTACTTCACTAGTAGTACTGGCAATCTCTGCTCTCCTCCCAGTCCTAGCCCATTATTCTACCTCTCCAAAATGCTTATCTTACCTGTGATTCGTGTTTGAGAATCGGGGTAGCCCCAGGGCTGGCTGCATTGCAAATGGTGATTAAGGTTGGTTGTTGACTTGAATCCTCGACGGATGCAATATCATTGTTGTGCTGGTAGCAGTAGTGGTACACACTTGCAGAATCACCATATGAAAAAAAGAGGAAATTAAACATTGAGTGGCCTGAGCGTAGCATTAGAAACAGTACAATAGAGAGTACGGTACAGAACAGTGCCCTAAATTGTAGCCTAAGCAGTGCCAACGTAAGGTAAGCATTAAGCATTAGATTGTTCACGTCGTGTAGGAGGAGGATGTTCTTATTATCAATACACGATGGCGCACATGAACTTCTGGTTGCTTTGACCTTATCCTCCCCAGCAAGTGTGTGGAATTTATTGTTGTTGTCAGTTACACATCAATGAAATACCACACAGCCCGGGGGAAGAGGGTTAGGGTTTGAAAATTGGATGGGAATGGGAGTTTTTGGGAATGTTTGGTAGAGAGGAAAAAAAACACAGCATGGACAGTCAATCAACAAATGAAGAGAAACAAATCTTTGGATTTGAAGATATCGATAAACCTTTAAAGGGACATAAAGGAAGTGCACTACTGCATGCCAGAAGTTGTTTAGTAAATGGATGGTTAGCTTACTGAAAAGTAGTACTACTACTTACTGCAACTTACTAGGAACTACGAAGGAACAAGTTGGCAAACTTGGCAGTACAGGGCTGCAGTCATTACGCAATTTCACTTGCCTCTCTGCCCTCAGACAATAAACACTTACAACATTAAATTAGTGTTAAACATAGCAAAGACGTATCAAATAGCTGGAGGGATGAATTTGAAACAGAGATCAAACAAACGCACAGAGTCACACTCGTAGAAGTAAGTTCAAGTTCACAAGAATATCATTGAAAAGATAAGGAGAATTTTGGATACTGTTACTGTTTTTTGTAGTTGTCCCGTTGAATTTGTGAAGTTGATGCATCCAGCCATTCCTCTTATTCGCGGTACTCCTTCATTCCATCGGATGCTCCGTCGATCAATCTTGGTGACCAGACACACTGACTCTCCACTGCCTGTCTGATGCGGATTTGCGGATCGCTAATTGTAAGCCTGAGTAGTACATTGATGGCACAGGCTAAAAGCCTGCCTGTAATTGATGATGGAAAAACACAACTGTAAGTGTTAAAGACACCTCGGAGAAAAAATATATATAAGACACGCTGTGTAGTGCAAAAATTATATTGTCACTTTCAGAGATGACAATCCCCAAAATCTAGAACACCCCACATTACCCTCCCAAAAACTTGCAGAATACTGCTGCTACCTCGCAGAGGCCTAATTTCAAATTGTGCCAAAACGCACTCAGAAAGAAAGTATGACCAAAACCCCCCTTTCCCACCATGGATTATCTTCAAACGTGCAATCACAAAATTTGACATTCCAACAAGTGTTCCAAGACCCCACCCAGTCGTAAAAATCTAGAACCCCCGCCCAAACACATGCATTCCAATACTGCTAACCCTAACGAGCCCTAAGTTAAGAATAGTGGCAAACGCTTTCTTTAACTAGGCCAAATCCCCCCTTTCCCACCATGGATTTTATTCAAATTACTTGCAACCAAAATTACACATTCCCACGAGTGCTCTAAGACCCCAGAACCCAGTTGCAAAAATCTAGAACACTCTCAAACACATGCAATACTGCTGCCAGTGCTAACCCTAACGAGCCCTAAGTTAAAAAAAAAGTGCTAAAACGCTTTTCAGCATGTCTTTTCTCCAAACCACTTTTATCCGGTATTAGACCTTCCCAGCAATGGCCCCAGACCCCTGCAGCCACCCGCAAAAAAGCAGAACACCCCCAAACAGGCAAAAAGCAAAAATGGGCCTACTACCTGGAATTCAGTCCAAATGCGCTCTGCAGCTAGGCCCTAACTCCCGTTTTCCACCATGGATTTCCTGAAAAACAAATGCAATCAACATTAGACTGTGCCAGCACTGCTCCCAGACCCCAAAACCCACCAAAAACAACCTAAAAGCCCGCCAAACAGCACCCCAAAGACAGGCAAGTGAGCAAAAACACAAATAAGAAATTCAACTCCGAATTTCTCCAAACCACTTTTATCCGGTATTAGACCTTACCAGCAATGGCCCCAGACCCGTCAACCCAGGCGGAAACAAGTCGAAAACCACCAAACAGGCAAAAAGCAAATATACAAAAGTGGGGACTTCGAAATTTTCAGGAAAATTTCCGAAATCACTCCGCGCGCGCTCTGCAGCTAGGCCCTAACTCCCCTTTGCCACCATGGATTTGCTTCAAACCTCTTGCAATCAAAAGTATCCATACCCAGCGTTGCTCCAAGACCCCAAAACCCACCCACAAACACCAGGAACCCCCCAAGCAGGCCCCCGAAAACACAAAACGCTAAAAAGTGAAAAACTTTTTAACCATGTCTTTTCTCCAAAACACTTTTATCCGGTATTAGACCTTCCCAGCAATGGCCCCAGACCCGTCAACCCAGGCGGAAACAAGTCGAAGACGCCCAAACAGGCAAAAAGCACATATACAAAAGTGGGGACAGAAATGTTCAGGAACATTTCCGAAATCACTCGGCGCGCGCTCTGCAGCTAGGCCCTAACTCCCCTTTGCCATCATGGATTTGCTTCAAACCTCTTGCAATCAAAAATTCCATACCCAGCAGTGCTCCCAGACCCCAAAACCCACCCACAAACACCCGGAACCCCCCAAACAGCACCTCAAAGACAAGCAAGTCAGCAAAAACGCAAAAAAAATTTCACCTCCGAATTTTGGCCAAACCACTTTTATCCGGTATTAGACCTTCCCAGCAATGGCCCCAGACCCCTGCAGCCACCCGCAAAAAAGCAGAACACCCCCAAACAGGCAAAAAGCAAGAATGGGCCTACTACCTGGAATTCAGTCCAAATGCGCTCTGCAGCTAGGCCCTAACTCCCCTTTTCCACAATGGATTTCCTGAAAAACAAATGCAATCAACATTAGACTGTGCCAGCAGTGCTCCCAGACCCCAAAACCCACCCACAACAACCTAAAAGCCCGCCAAACAGCACCCCAAAGACAGGCAAGTGATCAAAAGCGCAAAATCTTTTTCTGATCCGATTTTCTCCAAACCACTTTTAGCCGGTATCAGACCTTCCCAGCAATGGCCCCAGACCCGTCAACCCAGGCGGAAAGAAGTAGAAGACCCCCAAACAGCCAAAAAGCAAAACTACAAAAATGGGGACTTAGACATTTTCAGGCAAATTTCCAAAATCACTCCACGCTCGCTCTGCAGCTAGGCCCTAACTCCCCTTTGCCACCATGGATTTGCTTCAAACCTCTTGCAATCAAAAGTATCCATACCCAGCGTTGCTCCAAGACCCCAAAACCCACCCACAAACACCAGGAACCCCCCCAAGCAGGCCCCCGAAAACACGAAAGTAATAGAAAACGCTAAAAAGTGAAAAACTTTTTAACCATGTCTTTTCTCCAAAACACTTTTATCCGGTATTAGACCTTCCCAGCAATGGCCCCAGACCCGTCAACCCAGGCGGAAACAAGTCGAAGACCCCCAAACAGGCAAAAAGCAAATATACAAAAGTGGGGACTTCGAAATTTTAAGGAAAATTTCCGAAATCACTCCGCGCGCGCTCTGCAGCTAGGCCCTAACTCCCCTTTGCCACCATGGATTTGCTTCAAACCTCTTGCAATCAAAAGTATCCATACCCAGCAGTGCTCCCAGACCCCAAAACCCACCCACAAACACCCGGAACCCCCCCAAACAGCGCCTCAAAGACAAGCAAGTCAGCAAAAACGCAAAAAAAATGTCACCTCCGAATTTTGTCAAAACCACTTTTATCCGGTATTAGACCTTCCCAGCAATGGCCCCAGACCACTGCAGCCACCCGCAAAAAAGCAGAACGCCCCCAAACAGGCAAAAAGCAAAAATGGGCCTACTACCTGGAATTCAGTCCAAATGCGCTCTGCAGCTAGGCCCTAACTCCCCTTTTCCACCATGGATTTCCTGAAAAACAAATGCAATCAACATTAGACTGTGCCAGCAGTGCTCCCAGACCCCAAAACCCACCCACAACAACCTAAAAACAAGCCAAACAGCACCCCAAAGACAGGCAAGTGATCAAAAGCGCAAAATCTTTTTCTGATCCGATTTTATCCAAACCACTTTTAGCCGGTATTAGACCTTCCCAGCAATGGCCCCAGACCCGTCAACCCAGGCGGAAAGAAGTAGAAGACCCCCAAACAGCCAAAAAGCAAAACCGGAAAAGTTCACACTTAGAAATATTTAGGCCTCATTAAAAAATCACTCCAGGCGCGCTGTGCAGCTAGGCCATAACTCCTGTTTTCCACAATTGATTTCCTGAAAAACAAATGCAATCAACATTAGACTGTGCCAGCAGTGCTCCCAGACCCCCGACCCAGCACCGCAAATCTAGAACACCCCCAAATAAACCCCCAAAAACCTGCAATACTGGTATATTGAAAACATGGCAAATTGCGCTGTTCACAAAAAACAAACAGCAATTGGTTTCAACAGAGACAGACAGCCATTGCTGTTCACTGCATGCCATCTTCTCATTATTCATTACCTGTTCTACTTTATGTCCGCATCTTCTTCAGAAAGTGAGGGCCCACAGGGCAGCCTCTCCTGTAAATTTCAGAAGTAGGTCTGTCAACAATCAGCAAGCATGTAGTCAGTCAGTCAGTTATTTCAGTCCCACTTGAGGGGACTCGTCTATAAAGACAAAGTTTGTTTTTCTCCATAATCCATCCATCTGCCTTGAGGAAAATGGATAGGGGGAGTCTGGGGGAGGAGGATAGAGGAGCATGATTGAGTTGTGAACTTGTGAACATCTGAATGCAGACTGCGGCACCTTCAAATCAATAAGGAAAATAAGGAAAAGAGACCCAGTGTGCAGTGATGCACATGTAATCAAGGGCTTGGCAACTGGTCCACAAGTCTGTTGTCATGTGGATAGTGTGAACAGCACTCTTCAGAATAGCTGCGCCAATCACCTCCAGCACATCTTGATGTAGTGCTGGAACAGCAACCCTTGCAAAATAGTACCGGCTAGGAACCTTCCATTTAGGCCAGACTGTTGCCACCAATTCACGAACACCCACCCCTTCCACGAAAGAGAAAGGGAGAAGGACCAGCGCTAGCATTTTAGCCAGCTTTGCGTTATAGAGACGCAGCGTTGGGTGGTTGCGTTCTAATGGCGGATCCGACCAAAACATGCTTCTAAGGTGCGCTGGACCGTTTTACGTGATGATGATGATGATGCAGACTTCAAACCAGTTAGGCTCATTGATTTACTTTTTTGCATTGGTGTGTCTCCCAGACTCTTAGTGTGCCTCATACATGTTGCAGGGGTAGAGGGTGTGGGCGCTCCCACTGCAGTGCTGCTGCCAGGGGTACTGTGTGTACCAGAAAAAATGCCTGTCGCTTCTTCACTTCCCCCCTGCACGATCAGCCTCTCATCATCATCAGATGCAATATCAAGGGATACATTTGGATTTGTTTTGGCTTCATCGATGTCACTTAGGTGCTTATACCACTGGATAGGGTGGTGTTTTTGGAGATGACCTCTCTGGCCTCCAGTACCATAGTTGGTACCAAGCTTACCCCGACTAACTGATACTTTACAAATTGAACAAACAACCATGTTTTCCACCTTTTTGCTAACAGTAAAGAAGTCCCAAACTGGGGACTGGAGATGTCTGCTGCTGGTGCAGGACGTGCTACTTTGACTTCCAATGCCAGATGAAGTGTAGGTTGTGCGTGGCTGAATTTTTCCCTGTAGTTGACTTACAGCACCACTACTTGAGGTAATGGGGGTCGAGCTGGATGGAGGTCCCTGCCGGCCCTTCTGACGAGAAAATATGGAAGCTGTAGGTCGTGTTGGTGTTGTAGTTAACTGCGTTGGTGGTGGTACCACCAGTGCCGCGCCACCTCATCCTGCTCAGCAGCCATTTGGGTGAGGGTTAAAATGTTTGTCTGCTGCATGGCCGCTGTGGCTGGAGTGACATCTGTGATGACTGGGTCATCGTCAGACTCTTCATCAGCAGCAGAAGGCACCACTTCTTGTTCATCGTCAGCAACCATAAGTCGAAGCCTTGCGGGAACCTTCATTTTCGGCTTAACTACCTTTGTCGGCTCATGGCGTGCCTCACTGTCAGACTGCATTGGTGGGTTCCAATCAAGATCAAGGTCATCAGAATGAAGGGGGCTTGAAGAAGAACTTGTAGTAGTAGCAGCCCTCCTTGACCTTTTTCTTGCTGGGGATCTGGAAGACAATGGATCAACATCAGGAGGAGTGGATTCCTCGGATGATACCTCCACTTGAATATCAATTTCCTGATGTGCCCCTACTTCTGGAGGAACAAGCGTTGTAGGCAGTTGTGCCGCTCCATGAACCTCTAGTTGCACCTCTCCATGCACCTCTCCTTGCCCATGTACTTGCGCCTCTCCTTGCCCATGTACTTGCGCCTCTCCTTGCCCATGTACTTGCGTCTCTCCTTGCCCATGTACTTGCGCTTGTACTACTTGCACTTGTGGTTGTCATTGCAGCTGTGATTGTTGGACACTCGCCAGCTGAGTTACACCCGGCGTTGATTGGACGGTACTTTCTTGTGATGAGCCAACATCACTGGTCGATGGTGATTGAACAACCAAAGTAGCTGCCGCAGCAGCACTCATGGTCTTGGACCTAACTTGGCGTTGTGGCACTGACCCCAATGAGGCGGAGGTGCTGCTTCCAGCTTGGTCCCCGGCGGACCCTGCTGCTGCTGCAGGCGTAGTTTTTTTTACCAAAAAAGGTGTCGATGGGCACACCCGTCTCCTTGGTAGGTGGTGCCACTTGCTTCTTCTGCTCCTTCTTACTGGCAGTGGCACTGGCAACTTTCTTCACTGAAGCGCTACGGACACCTTTCTTTGGGCCCATCTTCTTCAGATGTCAGAACAGCAGGCCACAGTTGCACGAGTTGCAGAGTTGTCTTGTCTGTGGCCACACGTGACGTCGCGTGACGTTGTGCTGCACACACCGCTGCAGGACTTCTTCTTGGCACTGGTGGTTCTCTTGTGCACCTAAAAGCAATGGAAGACAGAGGAACATCAGTTATACACCCGTAAAAATCGAAAAACACACAAAAATCACCACAATCCATTGCCATCCATGCCCTCCATGAGGTTTACATTCAAGACACCCCACAGAAAGACTAGGCCCATGCACCACTGGGTACCCCTGGGCAAAAGGCCCCATCAACACCCCTAAAAATCGAAAAACACACAAAAATCACCACAATCCAATGCCATCCATGCCCTCAATGATGTTTACATTAAAGAGACCCCACAGAAAGACTAGGCCCATGCACCACTGAGTACCCCTGGGCATATTGGATGAAAGCAAGGCACATTGGATGCAGGCCTATGGCACAAAGCACACTGCCTGGATTCAAAATGGCCCCTTGACCCCCACCACATGGCCAGGCCCTGCCTGTACCAGTCCTCAAAATGGCCCCCACCCACATGGCCATGCCCCATCAACACCCCTAAAAATCGAAAAACACACAAAAATCACCACAATCCAATGCCATCCATGCCCTCCATGAGGTTTACATTCAAGAGACCCCACAGAAAGACTAGGCCCATGCACCACTGAGTACCCCTGGGCAAAAGGCCCCAACAACAGCCCAAAAATCGAAAAACACATAAAAATCACCACAATCCAATGCCATCCATGCCCTCCATGAGGTTTACATTCAAGACACCCCACAGAAAGACTAGGCCCATGCACCACTGAGTACCCCTGGGCATAATGAATGAAAGCAAGGCACATTGGATGCAGGCCTATGGCACAAAGCACACTGCCTGGATTCAAAATGGCCCCTTGACCCCACCGAATGGCCTAGCCCTGCCTGTACCAGTCCTCAAAATGGCCCCCACCCACATGGCCATGCCCCATAAACACCCCTAAAAATCGAAAAACACACAAAAATCATCACAATCCAATGCCATCCATGCCCTCAATGATGTTTACATTAAAGAGACCCCACAGAAAGACTAGGCCCATGCACCACTGAGTACCCCTGGGCATATTGGATGAAAGCAAGGCACATTGGATGCAGGCCTATGGCACAAAGCACACTGCCTGGATTCAAAATGGCCCCTTGACCCCCACCACATGGCCAGGCCCTGCCTGTACCAGTCCTCAAAATGGCCCCCACCCACATGGCCATGCCCCATCAACACCCCTAAAAATCGAAAAACACACAAAAATCACCACAATCCAATGCCATCCATGCCCTCCATGACGTTTACATTCAAGACACCCCACAGAAAGACTAGGCCCATGCACCACTGAGTACCCCTGGGCAAAAGGCCCCATCAACACCCCTAAAAATCGAAAAACACACAAAAATCACAACAATCCAATGCCATCCATGCCCTCAATGATGTTTACATTAAAGAGACCCCACAGAAAGACTAGGCCCATGCACCACTGAGTACCCCTGGGCATATTGGATGAAAGCAAGGCACATTGGATGCAGGCCTATGGCACAAAGCACACTGCCTGGATTCAAAATGGCCCCTTGACCCCCACCACATGGCCAGGCCCTGCCTGTACCAGTCCTCAAAATGGCCCCCACCCACATGGCCATGCCCCATCAACACCCCTAAAAATCGAAAAACACACAAAAATCACCACAATCCAATGCCATCCATGCCCTCCATGATGTTTACATTCAAGACACCCCACAGAAAGACTAGGCCCATGCACCACTGAGTACCCCTGGGCATAATGGATAAAAGCAAGGCACATTGGATGCAGGCCTATGGCACAAAGCACACTGCCTGGATTCAAAATGGCCCCTTGACCCCCACCACATGGCCAGGCCCTGCCTGTACCAGTCCTCTAAATTGCCCCCACCCACATGGCCATGCCCCATCAACACCCCTAAAAATCGAAAAACACACAAAAATCACCACAATCTAATGCCATCCATGCCCTCCATGAGGTTTACATTCAAGACACCCCACAGAAAGACTAGGCCCATGCACCACAGAGTACCCCTCGGCAAAAGGCCCCAAAAACAGCCCAAAAATCGAAAAACACATAAAAATCACCACAATCCAATGCCATCCATGCCCTCCATGAGGTTTACATTCAAGACATCCCACAGAAAGACTAGGCCCATGCACCACTGAGTACCCCTGGGCATAATGAATGAAAGCAAGGCACATTGGATGCAGGCCTATGGCACAAAGCACACTTCCTGGATTCAAAATGGCCCCTTGACCCCCACCACATGGCCAGGTCCTGCCTGTACCAGTCCTCAAAATGGCCCCCACCCACATGGCCATGCCCCATCAACACCCCTAAAAATCGAAAAACACACAAAAATCACCACAATCCAATGCCATCCATGCCCTCCATGAGGTTTACATTCAAGACACCCCACAGAAAGACTAGGCCCATGCACCACTGAGTACCCCTGGGCATAATGGATGAAAGCAAGGCACATTGGATGCAGGCCTATGGCACAAAGCACACTGCCTGGATTCAAAATGGCCCCTTGACCCCCACCACATGGCCAGGCCCTGCCTGTACCAGTCCTCAAAATGGCCCCCACCCACATGGCCATGCCCCATCAACACCCCTAAAAATCGAAAAACACACAAAAATCATCATAAACCAATGCCATCCATGCCCTCCATGAGGTTTACATTCAAGACACCCCACAGAAAGACTAGGCCCATGCACCACTGAGTACCCCTGGGCAAAAGGCCCCATCAACATCCCTAAAAATCGAAAAACACACAAAAATCACCACAATCCAATGCCATCCATGCCCTCAATGATGTTTACATTCAAGACACCCCACAGAAAGACTAGGCCCATGCACCACTGAGTACCCCTGGGCATAATGGATGAAAGCAAGGCACAATGGATGCAGGCCTATGGCACAAAGCACACTGCCTGGATTCAAAATGGCCCCTTGACCCCCACCACATGGCCAGGCCCTGCCTGTACCAGTCCTCAAAATGGCCCCCACCCACATGGCCATACCCCATCAACACCCCTGAAAATGGAAAAACACACAAAAAACACCACAATCCAATGCCATCCATGCCCTCCATGAGGTTTACATTCAAGACACCCCACAGACAGACTAGGCCCATGCACCACTGAGTACCCCTGGGCAAAAGGCCCCAACAACAGCCCAAAAATCGAAAAACACATAAAAATCACCACAATCCAATGCCATCCATGCCCTCCATGAGGTTTACATTCAAGACACCCCACAGAAAGACTAGGCCCATGCACCACTGAGTACCCCTGGGCATAATGTATGAAAGCAAGGCACATTGGATGCAGGCCTATGGCACAAAGCACACTGCCTGGATTCAAAATGGCCCCTTGACCCCCACCACATGGCCAAGCCCTGCCTGTACCAGTCCTCAAAATGGCCCCCACCCACATGGCCATGCCCCATCAACACCCCTAAAAATCGAAAAACACACAAAAAACACCACAATCCAATGCCATCCATGCCCTCCATGAGGTTTACATTCAAGACACCCCACAGACAGACTAGGCCCATGCACCACTGAGTACCCCTGGGCAAAAGGCCCCAACAGCCCAAAAATCGAAAAACACATAAAAATCACCACAATCCAATGCCATCCATGCCCTCCATGAGGTTTACATTCAAGACACCCCACAGAAAGACTAGGCCCATGCACCACTGAGTACCCCTGGGCATAATGTATGAAAGCAAGGCACATTGAATGCAGGCCTATGGCACAAAGCACACTGCCTGGATTCAAAATGGCCCCTTGACCCCCACCACATGGCCAAGCCCTGCCTGTACCAGTCCTCAAAATGGCCCCCACCCACATGGCCATGCCACATCAACACCCCTAAAAATCGAAAAACACACAAAAATCACCACAATCCAATGCCATCCATGCCCTCCATGAGGTTTACATTCAAGACACCCCACAGAAAGATTAGGCCCATGCACCACTCACTACCCCTGGGCCTACTGGCTAGTGAGGCTTTACAGGCACCCCAAAATAAAAAAATGAAAAACATATAACAGTGAGCTAAAATTCCATGACATAAATGAGAATTAAGTTAAACAAAATCAGAGAAACAGTTGTATCATGCACCCATGACTAACCCTGGGCCTACTGGATACTGTGGCTAGCTACCACCACAATATATATTTTGTTAAAGTTGTGAAAAAAGTTTTAGAACTGGAGTTGCCTCAACTGCAACGCCCCAAACAAACAACACAAACTTACTTGTAAAATCTCAAGTCCAAAAGTGATCCAAACTCCAAAGTCCAAAAAGTCCTCAAATACAAAAATCCACCAGCAGCAAGAAAAAGTAATCCTTCCAGCTCAACAGCCAAATGAAAAGTGGCCAGTACATGGACAAAGCACTGGGAGGAGCCTGCTGGACAGGAACAGGAAGTTGGAGACTCTGGGACACTTCCTTCCTCCCACCCCACCCCAAAAAATGGACTCCTGCACCAAAAAGTGCAGCCAAATGTCAATCTGAGGAGTTATTCTAATCAAAATCATCATTTTCACAAGGTTTATGCTTCCTGCGGTGGATTTCTTGTGCAGAATTGCAATTTTTGCAATTTCGCGAACGCGAGCTGTTCAAATCTCCCGCCGGAAGTCAGCTGCGCGCCGTGGCGGGCCTTTATGACGTACTCGCGTTGTCAAACTCTCGCCGTGCAAGATGGCAAGCTGCGATTACGTGATTGCGTTAGAAAAACTCTCGTGCGATCACGCAGCAAGATCGAAAATGGCGCAGCACATGCAAAAATGGGAGAAAAACAACTCGGCAGGCTCAGAGTCAACGCCGCGCGCGCGATATTGTATTTTTCAAGCGCGACCAAGCAAAATAATTCGTAGCTTGCGAATTTGCGGATTTTTGGGCAATTTCGCGCGATTCGTGAAATCGTCAAAAATCCGCAAATTCGCCCGCGAAACGGATTTTACGCTCACGCTTAGTTTGGTGTGTGTCGGATATGCATACCTCAGCAAAGGGCCATTTCACATAGTGCTACGCATATAGTGAGTTTTGTGTAGAATAAAAATGATAATATATTTCACTAAGGACCTTGTTGAATAAATCAATTACTAACAAAATGATTTTTTAAACCATCCTACTGGATATCGTTTATGTGCTTCCAATTCACTCTGAGTCATGATAACTGAGTTCTTAGAATTATAAAATCATCCCCCCTCTCCATTTCATCATCATTGCTCTTTTCTAGTCCAGCCTAGCTCAAGCAAAGTGACATTGGCTTTGCCATTTTTCATGGAAATGCATATAATACATCTGATTTTCTTCAATGTGTCCAATGAGTTTTCAACATAGTTTGGCTATCTAACTAATAAATTGGAGTATTGTAGAATTGCACCTTCTTCAATCTCAAAAGATTTGGGGGTTTTTTAAGCTCCTGATTTACCTAAGTGTGATCTTTCTTACAATGGCTTGATCTTGCCATCAGACTGAAGATCGGCTATGTGGTGCTTGTTGCACAGATCACTTCTAAAAGAAAATGAGCTCCAGACGTGCATTAACGCCTCTGCATCTATCTGCTGGCCACTCAAACACAGAGCTGCCAACTCACACAATGGCATTGTGTGTCAAACGATATCGGCTCCCTTCACATAATTATTACCCAGTGAGAAGCCAATATCACACAATGGTAGGAATAAAAACTGTAAACCTGTGGAAGCTCTAGGCTGCCAATGTCCATTAAGGAGTGTGAAAATCGCCTGAACTTTGGCAACAGCCTCAGCAATCTTTTGTTCATGTTTTTTATGGGAAAGCTTGTTGGTGGGGGGGTGGCACAAAGATCTATCAGCATGAGCTCCCGCCTCTTCCTAGGCCACACCCCTTCTCACACAGTGAAATAATTTTATACGTTGGCTGGTCAGGTAATGTTTGCACTATTTTAGGGGCCTAAAGAGACTTAATGTACTTGTGAAGGTAGTCAAACAACATTGTGTCAGGGTCCTACATTTCCCGCACCAGCCAGGTAGAAGTAGATGAGGCCTATTAGATCACTTCCAGGCATACAAAAACAGAGTGCGGAAGGATCGTGACCTGCCATCATTGTAATATATGACGACCTCTGGGATGATCTCAAGATGGGCCATCATTTCCTTTCCCTCCTGCACAAATAATGTTTTCAGATTACAGTAGGTCTTAGTGGTAGCAGCATCATTACCTCCACGTCCCTCGTCCTTGACCCAGTCATCACTCATGAGGTATTCCACAAGACAGGAAACAAAACAGGAAACGCTTTTAGGCTCCACCCCACCTCCTGCCAGGTGCTATATCACTACCAACCACCAGAAGCACATCCTGTTTTGTTTCCTGTCGGTGGATTACTTGATGGGAGACGCTGGGGTGGGTGCCGGGCACTTACCTCCATCTTTTGTCCTGTGGTTCCTCCTCTGCTGGGCTCTGGGAGGCTCCCATGGACCTTCATGGGATTCTTTGGAGTGGGGCTGCTGGGCTTCCCTGTCTCCTCCTTGGTTTAGTTGACCGGGGCTGCTGGGCTTCTCTGGTCTTCCTGCTTCGACTTCGTTCCTGGTTTTCCTGCTACTGATGTCTTCTGGCTACCAGGTAGGGGTGGGGAGCGCTGGTCTGCTTTTGCACGATCCTCCCAGGGGTGTTCCTTTCCCCCCTACCCCCTCCCTCCGGGCCTCTCTGTGGTTGCGGGGGCCCGGGGGATGTTTCTTTCCTGCTGGGTGTTTGGTTGGGAGCGCTGTTTCGGTGCGCGCTCTTTTCCCCCCCCCCCCCCCGTTCCCGTTCCCGTCCTCTGTGCTGTGGGGGCGAGGGGCGTTTGGTGCTCGTTGTGTCCCTGGGGACGGCGCTGTCTTCCTAGTTTCCTGGGGCCGGGCGTCCTCGTTCTTGGTTTGCCCGGCCTCCTCTCGCGATGCGTGGTTCGCGCATGTGCGGTGGAGCATTTCCTGCCTGACCTCGCAATGGCCGGTCGCCCGGGTGGGCTCCGGGCGCTCCGGTGTTTCGGTGGTTTTTGGTGCTCCGTCGCGGGCCCTGGGCGTTTTCGTCACCCCCGATTCCCGCTTCAGGCATGGGCCTTCCGTTTTGGATATAGGTCAGTTGTGCTTAGTTTTGACGCGCGGCTGACTTTTTTGTATTTCTGTCCCTCCCTCTTCTCCGGCCTGGCCTGTTGGTTGGTGGAGGGGTGGGGCCTTGCCTCCCTGTTTGTTTTGTGGGACTGTCTTTCGGTATGTTGGGCCTATCCCAGTCCTCCCTGTGGGGGGTTACTTGGGGTGTGCCCTTTTATTTCTATATATATATATGTGCCTCTGGGAGGTGGTGTTTGTGTGATCTTGTGGTGTTTTCCTTTGTTCCTGCTTTGTGCTTTGGTGGTTTAATCATGGGCAAACACCATCGCAAGAGGAAGCATTCCTCTCCTGTACCTCCCTCTTCCTCGGGTTCCGGTGTGGGACTCCTCTCCTCCTCCTGTGAAGCGTGCCAAGGGGGATGATGCTGAAAGGATTAAACGCCTTATCATGGAGACTCTTTCTGATATCAAGGCGTCCAAGAGAGGTGCTGCTGGTCTTTCTGGTTCTGCTGCGCTTTACTCTGATATTTCGTCCTCTTCTGGGTCTGATGAGTCTTCTTCGGCTGCGGTTGAACTTCAAGGCAAATACATTTCTAGGGATCTCTTGCCTGACGTCCTTTCCCATGTGCGTGTTAATATGGGGTTTCCTGATATTTCTACGCCAAATGCTTCTCAGGATTCTCTCTTACCGCAGTTTCCTGCTGAATGAGTGGAAGGACCCTGATCATATTTCCATGTCCAAGCTTTATCCCTTGCAGGATATGGCGGAGCATTTGCCTGATTCGGTTCCTGTGGACTCTGTTGTGGCCAGTCTTGTGGGGCGTCCTTCTATGGCGGATGATAACATTCTGAAGGACGGTGTGGACAAGAAGGTGGATTCTGCCCTGAAGAAGTCTTATGCCGCCTCTCACCTGGCGATTCATTCTGGCGTTTATGGGGCGTATGTTGCCCAGTCTCTGCTGACTGATTTCAAGTCCCTGTTTTCATCTATGCAGGAGGGTACCAGTTGTCCGGAATTGCTGGAGTCTATGGAGCGCCAGGCGGAATTCCTGTCGGACATTGCCTTTGATTCTGTGAGGGCTTCTGCTATGTCCTGTGGTTCCTCTGTGGCTGCCCGTCGTAACCTGTTGCTGAGAGATTGGAAGACGGACGCGGCCCAGCGTTCCATGGCTTTGCGGCTGCCTTTCACTGGTGCCCGTCTCTTTGGTGATGCGCTGGAGGAGAAACTGCACAAGGTCTTCAAGGAACGCAAGCATTCTTTGTCCTTTCGTGATCCTCAGCCCCGTAGGGGTTCCTCCTTCTCTGGTGCCAGGTCTTTCCGCCAGCCTTCCAGATTTCAACAGTCATCGTTTCGGAGTCAGCGGGGCACTGGCCGGTCTTTTACCCGGAAGTTTCAGAAGAAGTCCCAGCGTGGTGCCGGGTCTGGTCCGCAGCGTTCCTGACTATGCCGGCCTGGGGGACGTTCTCGCTGGTGGTCCGCCTCTGGTTAGTGGGAGGCTTCGCCTGTTCCTTCCTGCTTGGCACCGGACGACCTCGGACAGATGGGTGCTGGATGTCTTGTCCGGGGGCTACCGGATCGAGTTCCTGTCCCCTCCTCCCCCCTCCGGGGTGGTGGTGACCCCTTCTCCTCGGGATGCCTCCCGCCGTCTGGCCTTGTCGGAAGGGGTTCGTTCTTTGGTCAGCAAACTTGCGGTTGTTCCTGTTCCTCTGGCGGAGAGGGGGTTGGGTGTCTACTCCATCATCTTTGTGGTGCCGAAGATCACGGGGGGCTTCTGGGTGGTCATCAATCTGCGGGGTCTGAACTTGTTCGTGAGGAAGATCCCGTTCAAGATGGAGACTCTCCAGAAGGTTATCCCGCTGATCCAGTCCGGTTGGGTGTTCTCCACTCTGGACCTCCAGGATGCGTACCTGCACGTTCTGGTGGCTGTGAGGGATCAGCGTTTCCTGCGCTTCTGCCTGGTAGGCCAGCACTGTTATGTTATGTTATGTTAGGGTGATTTATTATGCGCACAGATACTCCAGCGAAGGAGCGTCCCGGCGCAAAGACAAGGCAGAACATAACACAACAGAAAATAAAATCAGAACAGCTAAAACAAGAAAGTTTTTATCGCCCTCCGGAAGGTCAAAAGGTCCTCCATCAGACGAATTTCAACGGGGAGGGAGTTCCATGCTGATGCAGCCATGACCCTAAATGAACGGCCTCCCATACGACTGAGCCTAAATCTGGGGACCACTGCAAGAGCCAGACCCTGGGAACGGAGACTGCGGGTGGGGACATAAAAGGAAAGGCAGCTCGACAGAATTTCCGGGCCGATACCTCTCAGAATCTTAAAAGCAAGACATAAGATCTTAAAAAGAATGCGCTTCCTAACCGGAAGCCAATGTAAAGAGCGAAGGACACCTGCCACAGAACTGAATCTGGGCAGGCCAACAATCGCTCTCGCCGCGGCATTCTGAACCCGTTGCAAACGGGTTAGTTCGGCCTGGTTAGCCCCAGCCAGGAGAGAACTGGCATAATCCAGGCGAGAGATGACAGTAGCCTGGATCACCAGTTGCCTGGTTGGGGCATCAAAGAACTTGAGTACTGGTCTCAAGCCTCTTAGAAGTCCAAAACAACAGGCCGCAGTCTTTTGTGTGTGCCCTACAAAAGAGAGGCCGGCATCCAACCATACCCCGAGATTTTTCACCTCCGACACCGGAGTCGGAGTGGGTCCCAGCTCTGAAGGCCACCATTGGTCACCCCACAGCTCCACTCCCTTACCGACGACCATCACCTCCGTCTTTGTGGCATTGAGCTGAAGGCAGTTGCCTGTCAGCCAACTAGCCACCGCCTTCAGTCCAGACTGAAACCTGGGGGCCGCAATTTCCGCGTCCCCGCTGAGAGTAACCGCCAGCTGTGTGTCGTCGGCATATGAGACCAAAGTTAGGCCCCACTGCCTAGCGACATCAGCCAGCGGTCTCACGTAGAGATTGAACAACGTGGGACTCAGCGAGGACCCTTGCGGAACCCCCATGGCCAGCGGTTGGTAGTTGGACTTGAAGGGAGGGATGGCAACACAGAAGGAGCGGTCGTCTAAAAAGGAGCGGAACCATTGCAACACCTGACCGCCAATACCAGACTCACTGGCAGTTCTGCGTCTTTCTGTTTGGTCTTCGGTCTGCCCCCAGGGTGTTCACCAAGGTGGTGGCTCCCTTGGTGGCCCATCTCCATCTCCTGGGGGTGTCGGTGTTCCCGTACCTAGTCGATTGGATGATTCAGGCTCCGTCCCTGGAGGTCATGTCTCGCCACCTTCTCTTGACCATGTCTACGCTCAGGGATCACAGGTTCTTAATCAACTTGCCGAAGTGCCACCTGGAGCCTGCCACTCGGAGGACCTTCATCGGTGCTGTGTTCGATTCTGTGCTGGGCAAGGTGTTCCTGCCGGAGGCCCGGATTTGTTGCCTTCAGTCTTTGCTGAAGAGGTTGTTGTCACGGACCTCGGCTCCCCTCCTTCAGTGGCTGGAGGTTCAGGGCCACATGGCTGCTTCTGTCTTCACCATGCCCTGGGCCAGGGTTCATCTTCGCCCTCTGCTGTGGCATGTGCAGCGGTGGGTCCCCTTTCCTGTCCTGGATTATGCGGTTCCTGTGCCTGTGACTCTGGACGTTGTGTCTGCTCTTCAATGGTGGCTGGATCCTTTCCACCTTTCTGTGGGGATGTTGTTCCGTCTGCCTCCTCCTCTGGTTGTAACCACGGATGCCAGCGCTTCCGGCTGGGGGGCGACTCTGGACCATTGGGCTGTTCAGGCTCGTTGGCTTCCATCAGAGTCTCACAGGTCGTCCAACTGGAGGGAGTTGTCTGCAGTGAAGAGGGAGCTCCGCTTTTTCCATCTTCATCTGAGGGGTTGCCATGTCCTGGTGAGATCGGACAACACGGTGTCTGTGGCCTACATCAATCCCCAAGGCGGGACCCGCAGTTCTTCCCTGAACCTGGTGGCCTGCTCCATTTCGGACTGGGCGGAGGAGAATCTTCTGGCCCTGTCTGCTCAGCATATTCGGGGAGTGGACAACGTGGTGGCGGACTCTTTGAGCCGGAGGTTTCCTTCGTCTCTGTCCCTGTGCTTGGCTCCCCGGACTTTTCGCTTGCTTTGCCTGAGGTTCGGGACTCCTTGTCTGGACTTGTTCGACTCCCGGTCCGATGCCCTGGTTCCCCTGTTCTGCTCCAGGTCTCCGGAGGTGGGCGCTTGGGGAGTGGATGCCTTGTCTCTCCGGTGGCCTCCTTGGCTTCTTTATGCCTTTCCTCCCTTTCCTCTGATTCCTGCCTTCTTGCTGAAGGTTCAGCGGGAGGGGGCTCAGGTAGTAGCTGTTCTTCCACACTGGCCGAGGAGGTCCTGGTTTCCTCTGCTGCTGGGCCTAGCGGTGGGCCCTCCTTGGCTTCTGCCCCGCTACCCCTCTCCTCTGAGGTCCCCGTCCCTTCTTCTGGTTCCCCTCTCCTTGGCGGTCTGGAGGTTGAACGGTTGTCTCGTGGGGTCCGTGGTCTGCCCGACCACATCATTTCTGTGATGCAGGCCTCTCGTAGGCCGTCTACTTTGTCTTCTTACTCGAAGCACTGGTCTTCTTTCTCGGGGTGATGTTCCTCTTCTGGTTTGTCTCCTACCTCTTGCCCTGTGTCTTCTATCCTTCAGTTTTTTCTGGATGGTTTTCAGAAGCGTTTTGCTGTGTCTACCTTGCGTGGTCAGTGGGCTGCTATCCGGGCCTTCCGGGACCCGGATTCCTTTCTTGCTTCGATTGGCCTTTTGGTTTCTCGGCTGTTTCGGAGTTTTTCTCTTTCTGCCCCTTCTGTTCGTTCTCTGGTGCCTCCTTGGGATTTGTCTTTGGTGTTGGGTGTTTTGCAGTCTTCCCCCTTTGAGCCTTTGGAGTCTGTGGACCTTAAGTTTCTGTCCTACAAGGTGGTTTTTCTGGTGGCCATCACTTCTGCGAGGCGGTTGGGGGAGCTTACGGCCTTGCGTTGCTCCCCGCCGTTTTTGCGTTTTCTGGATGACGCTGTGGTGCTCTCTTTGGATCCTGGTTTTGTCCCCAAAGTCCGCTCCCATTTCCATTCCTCTCAGGAGCTGGTTCTTCCTTCTTTGTGTCCTTCTCCTTCTTCTCCTTCTGAGCTGTTGCTTCATTCTTTGGACCTGAGGCGTGCCCTGTCCATTTATGTTGCTCGTTCTGGGGAGTTTTGTACTTCTGACTCTCTCTTTGTGACCTTTGGTTTGGCTGGTAAGGGTAAGGCTGCTTCCAGGCTCACCTTGGGTCGTTGGATTAAGGCTGTCATCTCTCTTGCCTATCGTGGTGCTGGTTTTCCCTGTCCAGCGGGGTTTCAGACGCGTTCCACTCGGGGCGTGTCTGCCTCCTGGGCTGCTTTCAATGGTGTGTCTCTTGATGAGATTTGTCGTGCTGGGACCTGGGCCTCTGAGTCCACGTTTGTGCGGCACTACAGGTTGAATTGTGCCCTGTCTGACCGGACCAATTTTGGTCATGGGGTGTTGCAAGCTGTGGGGGTTCCCCCTCCGCTCTGAGTTCTGTTTGTGTATTAAACTTTTTTCACTTGCTGCACTCCTTTGTGTCAGGTCTGTGTTTTGCTGTGTTTGGGGTTGCCAAAGGCCTGTTTGGGCGTTGCTTTGGTATGACTCATGAGTGATGACTGGGTCGAGGACGAGGGACGTAGAAGTAATGCTATGATTACGTTTGGTAATCCCCATTACTCTTATTCCTACTCGTCCTCGACCCAGTCATACTTCCCACCCTCCCTCCCTGTCCAGGCCTTTGTTGCTTGGTGTGTCAGGATGTGCTTCTGGTGGTTGGTAGTGATATATCACCTGGCAGGAGGGGGGGTGGAGCATAAAAGCGTTTCCTGTTTTTTTTCCTGTCTTGTGGAATACCTCATGAGTGATGACTGGGTCGAGGACGAGTAGGACTAAGAGTAATGGGGATTACCGAATGTAATCATAGCATCACATGTAAAGGGCTCTTATGGGTTGCTCTCATTTTGACTGGAAGTATTAATTATGCTGGTAGGTGTCAGATTTAGTCAAGTATGTGTTTTTTGTCTTAGTCAATTCACCTGCAGGACACATCTGACTTGCTTGTAAATATTTTTACTATTTTACACTTTCTATGTATTTGTTTTGTAATTACTTTGCATTTGTATATGTTTGCTTTAAACTTTGCGTGCTGAGATTGAATTACCAATGTATACCACCTGCATTGGGACATGGATGGTATCAGTATTAATTCCCTACCCACCATTCTATGTTTGTCTTGCGAGATACAATCATTTCCTGTGTGAACATCATATTTACTAGAATCGAGTAAAATTCATTTTACGTTATTGTAATTGTTTTTTTGTTTTTTTTATTGGCATTTCACAAAAGATTGTAATACAAAAGTACATTTGCAGTATTATACTTAGATGCAATATGTTTGTTTCAAACATTTTGTAACTGCTTAACCATGCTTAGCAACATTATCACATAAAAAGCATCTTGTATTAGTGCACACAATAATACTACGTTTTGTAACCAGATTCTTGAACGTGTCTATTAGTTCAACAAAGTAACTCCCACAACACCCTTCCCCCCACAGGGACGTCCCGTGGAGTCTTATTGCATAACATGTTATCATAGATGTAATTCCTATTTTTGTGTATGATATGATGGCTGTGAGTCAGTTGTCTTGGTCTGTGAGTTCGTGTTCGGCTTAGTCTGGAGGTCTTTTATCATCAATGACCATGCTAGGAGGTCGTCCGCAAATTTTTCATCTTTTCCAACCATTTTCATTCTTACGCGCTCAACAGTAGCCCATTCACACGTATCTTTTAACCATCTGTC
This sequence comes from Lissotriton helveticus, assembly GCF_964261635.1. Lineage (NCBI taxonomy): Eukaryota > Metazoa > Chordata > Amphibia > Caudata > Salamandridae > Lissotriton > Lissotriton helveticus. The sequence goes on from NC_136070.1 coordinate 813,089,870, forward strand.
TACTCTTGGGGGCGTTGGTCTTTGCCATTCAATCACAATGCATCTTTTCGCAATAAATAAACCCAGCATAACACATTTCCTGCTTAGCTTCTTTTTTTTACGTATAGGGAGCAGACCCAGTACCGCTGTCCGTATCTCTCTCGGGATTTCCCAGCCTTATGTCTTTTTATTTTTTGCAGCACTTCTTTCCAGAATTTAGTCACCTGTGGGCACTCCCAAACTACATGTACAAAATCCACCTCTGTTTGTCTGCATCTATAGCATTCGCCTGATCACTCTGGGTATATTTTGCTTAGGGCATTCGGTGTGAGGTAGGCTTAATGAATGTAATTATGTTGTATGGATTTGAAATGTGCACTGGAGCAGCAAAGTTTTACCCCTTCATGTATCTTCTCCAATTCTTTCTCTGTGATTGGTTCTCCTACCGCTGCTTCCCATTTCTGTTGGACTGTAAGTGGATTTCTTGGCAAATCCTCCCTGATTCCCTGTATATGTGGGTTATCATGTGGCGTCCTTGTGCCATGCTCAACATCACTTGTAGGTTTCTTGTTACCTGGGGTTCCTCTGGAAACGATGGCCAAATTTCTCTGGCCACTTGTGAGATTTTGGCATATTGTAGGAATTGCCCTGTTCCCAGCTCATACATAACTTCCGTATTTTCCCTCGTGAGGAGATGACCATTGTGGTATAGGTCCCCCATCAGCAAGGATCCACCTGACTTCCACTTGTGCACTGACATTCACTCTGCGATCTTAGCAAATCCTGCCACCGCCCACAAAGGTGGGCGTTTCACCACTCTTCTCACCGTATTTCCCCATGTCTTCGCCACATGCCTGATAAGCTACGGCGCTGAGCCAGGGATACCTCTCCCACACATTAACAGTTCGGGAAGCGACCCTCCCTCATAGGATCCTTCCAGGAGTCCCTTTTCCCAGTTGTCTTGGTCATCCAACCAGTAGATGACATGCTGTAACTGTGAGGCCGTATAGTTATATTCAATACAGGGTACCCCCCCATGTGCCATGGTCTCTGTAGAGTTGAAAGGCTAATATGCTTGCGTTTATTGCCCCATAATAGTTCCATCAGCAGGGTATGAATTCATTTAAAAATGTACTGCAGAATTTTATAGAATGAATTTTGTAGCACGTACAACCAACGTGGCACTATAACCATTAGAGATAAAGGCAGGTCTTTCCAGAATTCACTGAATTTCCTGCTCCCTCTATCACCCTGCCTACATTGAGCTCTAAGAACCTTTCCTCCGGCTGGGCCAGGAACATGCCCAGATATTTAGGAGGGTCCTTCGTACATGGCAGCCCCACTTCCGGTAATATTTCCATTGGGCGGTCCGCCACACATTCCATATGGAGCACCTTTGATTTTTGGGGGTTCACTCTGAGGCCTGACACCATCCCAAACTCCTCCAATGCCCGTAGCAGGGTTGGTATTGCCTCTTGTGGTTGTCTACAGTACACAAGAGTGTCATTGAGACTATATGGTTGATAGTACCCACTTTTAGTCCCCATGCTCCCAGACGGTTCGCAGCACACAAGCTAATTGCTCCATTGCCTTGGAAAAAATCAAAGTTGATGAGGGGTAACCCTGCCTAGTACCCCTTTGCACCTGGAATGCCTCACAAACTCTACCCCCCACTTTAACCCTGGCCCTGGGTGAAGCATAAAGCAGCTGCACCCATTTGATAAACTCTGGCCCCACAGTCATTTTTGTAATGGGGCCCATATGAATGGCCGGGACACAGAGTTGAACGCGGGATCGATGTCTAGAAGAACCAGAGCATGTTCTTCCTGTCTCAAGCCCACATCATGCCATACATGAGCCAAACGTCTTACATTAAGCATAGTATTGCGGCGTCTGATAAATACCTGCCAGTATTCCGCTAAGCACCTTCATGCCTATGTTTAAAAGGGAGATCGACCTTTATGAATTTGGTTGTGTAGGGTCTCTGTCTTGCTTTGGGAGCATCATTAGCAGGGCTTCATGCATGGAGTCCGTGAATGTCTGCGTATGGGACGCTTTGTTGTATACTTCCACCAGTTTGTCTACCAGTATAGGTGTACATTGTTGGTAAAATTCCACCGGGAACCCGTCGTTCCTGGGAGATTTCCCAGACTTTAGGCGTTTTATGGCCCCCAGCACTTCCGTTCGCATGATCGGGCCTCCTAGTATCTCCTCCGCTTCCTGCTCTCAGTGGGGCAATTCCACCAAGGCCTGGAACTCCGCAATAGCGGTGTCCAAAGGTTTGGTTCCCTGTGCATAAACTTTAGCCAGGTGACTGGCCAAAATCTCTGTGATTCCTATTTGGTGTAGTTCATTTTCCCCTCAGCATCCTGCAGTTGCAATATGTGTTCTGTGGACCGCTCATGTCTCAGTACTCTAGCTAATAGGGCGCCTGACCTACCCCCCTCCCGGTGAAAGCTCTGACGGTATACCGTATGGTCATACTTCTTCAGACACTTCCATGTCTCCAATAGTTCAGCCTTCACCCTGTGCCATTCTGCAAGTATTTGTGGGTCAGCATGTAGTCTCTTTTCTAGCTTAGTCAAGTTGTCCTCATGTTTTTTCATGTCAGTCAGTATTTGTTGTCTTACCCCATATTTGTGTGTATACATACCCCCCGGAGTACGACCTTCATGCCTTCCCAATCATATGCTCTATTCGTGGCTGTCCCCCAATTTTCCTCAAACTATTTTGTTAAAGCCTCTGAAACTGCACTCTCAAATGGACGGTCCTGTAATGCCTCCGTCCGGAGGTGCCACATTGGTTTGGCCGCCCTTGGTTTCTGGCCTTCAAAACTAATGAAAATCGGTTAGTGATCTGAGATATACCTCACTTGATACGTTATCCCCTTCACTTCTCTTGCTAATGTTGGTGAGATAAAACAATAGTCCAATCTGCTGAATGTGTTAGTGGCTGGTATATGGCAGGAGAATGCTTTTTGCGTAGGGTTACAATCCCGCCATATATCCAGAAGATGCATTTCCTTTAACATGTCTGTCAGTGTTCCCATCATATGTGGTTTAGTATGTAATCGAGGGGTTTCTCGGTCTAAATTCCCATCCATAACACAGTTTACATCTACCAACATTATTATTGCCTTCATACGGCGCAGTCGCTCTCATAACAGTCCGGAAGAAATCTGCAGTCCGAATTCAGAGCATATTTGTTAATAATACACAATTCTTTCCCCTCCAATGTGCCCTGCACAATAACATATCGACCAGCTGGGTCTATTACCTGGTTAAGAGGCTTGAATGGGACCCCAGGTGCCAGCCAATTTAAGACCCCTCTTGCAAATCCGGAATATGAAGTGTAAAATATCTGACCCCTCCATCTGCGTCTCATACACAGGATTGTTTCCCCCGACACTTGAGTTTCTTGTAGACATGCGATCTACACTTTATATCTCTTCAAATGTGCGTAAACTCTTCTGTGCTTCTCATAGGTTGCCAACCCCCGGACATTCCATGTGAGCGCTTTTATTGTTAAGCATGCCAATTCCACCAGCATTCCATCACATCTCCACCACCCAGTAACACAACCACCTACCTCTCAGACCGCTAGTGTGTTTGATATACCATTCCTCCCGACTCACCCAGGAGGCTCAGTATTCCCAAGGACTTCCAACATACCCCAACTTTAAAAACTGAAGAAACATTCCCCTCCCCCACCCCATGGGCAACCCAGCTACACTCCATACTTCTCTATCATGACAAGTCTGAGCTCGCCCTGGCCGCCCCAAACCACCCCAAATAACTTTTGTACCTAGCTTACAACTTAAAGTACTCTCCTACTAAGCTGCTAGCGAACGGACAGCTAGTCGGGAGTGAGACGCTGCCTCTAGCCCCCTGACCACGATCCAGTCCCTAAGGAACGTGAGACGGACCCCCCTCCCGCCGGTGCCCCACATCTACTATTCCCACACTCCCCATAATACAAAACTGTTACATTTTCCACACTGCAATCACTTATCTGTCACATTGACATTAGAGTTCAATGCTCTGTTCAGGCTGGATCCATGCCTGACAGGAGAGTGTCTAGAACCATGTCCTGGTACCCCAACATCGAATCCTGGCACCCCTCTCACTGCAGAGTTCCATCAGTTTGCATTCGGATTCTTCCAGGACTGACCCCCTTTTCGCCTTGTGTCTTCCGGACTATTCTGCCTGCATAATTTTCTTGGGTTCCTCTGAGCCATGATCCACCAGCACTTCTTAGTGGGCCCGGCCCTGTGTGTCCGCCAGACCCGTCTCATCCGCCTCTGCTAACATAAAAAAGTGTTTTTTCCCTTTGTGTTCCACCCACTATCTGGATGGATTTAACAGGCTGTATCACAGGCCGGCCACCCTCAATCTATGTTTCACCACTAGGATTGTTCATCTTTTTTCCTGAACACGTTGAGTATAGTCTGGGAAAATGGCAATTTGATGTCAAAGGAAGGACAAATCTCCCTTCACTCTAGTTGCCTGAAGTATCATGTCCCAGTCTCTATAATTAAAGAATCAGGCTATGATTGCCCGGGGTGGGGGGGCACCTGAATGGGGGACCGACCCTGTGGGCTCGCTCAACATTAAAAAACTTTGATAGCCTTTTAGGGGTGACTTCTTTAGGATTCACTCCTCCAAGAATAAGTCCACAGTAAAAATCCTAACAGGAGCAAAGGGAAAATGCAAGCAAACTGAACTTTAGCGGTTTTTGTGCACCTCATGTGCAATGTTGTGGGTTTTTTATCTAGAAAGGCACCCTTGTACCAAAAGTGCATGCAAGGGTGCATTTTGCATGATCAAAAGTGGAAAATATTGAAGGTGGAATTTTGCGTAATAACTTGTAATTTGCGCACGTTTCTTTGCATTTCATGTCATTTCCACAGACAAAATTACACATATTTCACACATACCCACTCTTTCCATATCAATGATACTTAGAACATTTGCCTGGGGATCGCTTTGGTCAAACAGTTGCAGTAGACCAATGGTTCCGCGTTAGGTACTTCTTCTTCAAGAACAGTGAGATCTTGATTTGAAAACATGAACTTTCACTGTCTTCCTTTTCCTGTTGTTGAAGTGGCCTGGAATTAAAGGGGACAATGAAAATAGACCCAGGATCTTAGATTTCCTCCTTATTTATATATTGCTAGCATCGATTCCTTTTTGTTACTTGAAATGTTTGTCGATTGTGGAATCTAACTAGTTTTGAAAGAGTTTGCGGGTGCAACAGGTTACTGGCTGTACCAAATTTGTACTGCATCATAGTATTTTCTGTATTACTCAAGCCACTTGATTTTCGCAGTCGCCTGCTCAAGCTCAGTTTTTGTACATCTGCAAATCTTGCCTTTATCCACATGCACAAACACTGCTTGATTCTAGAGCATGCACAGAAATCCCACAATTCTAGACTTATATAAGATTAAGAAATTAGGCTAATACTTTCCATGTGGTCTTTCCTCTCACACCAATTTTTATGTCAATGCAGAGTGACATATATCTAAAGGATTTTAAGGCAAATAAGGAGTATTCAATCAATCAATCAATCATATCACTTGTATAGCGTGCTACTCACCCGGAAGGGTCTCAAGGCGCTTGGGGGAAGGGGGCCGCTACTGCTCGAACAGCCAGGTCTTGAGTTGTCTTCTGAAGGCGAGGTGGTCCTGGGTCCGCCGAAGGTGGATGGGGAGGGAGTTCCATGTCTTGGCCGCTAGGTAGGAGAAGGATCTGCCTCCGGTGGTGGCTCTTCGGATGCGTGGTACGGCGGCGAGGGCGAGGCTAGCGGATCGTAGCTGGCGGGTGGGCGTGTGGAAGGTCAGGCGGTCGTTGAGGTACTTGGGGCCCAGGTCGTGGAAAGACTTGTGTGCGTGGGTGAGGAGCCTGAACGTGATCCGCTTGTTGACGGGGAGCCAGTGCAGATTCCTCAGGTGGCCGGAGATGTGGCTGCGTCGAGGGATGTCTAGGATGAGTCGGGCGGAGGCGTTCTGGATGCGTTGTAGTCTTTTTTGTAGCTTGGCTGTGGTTCCGGCCTAGAGGGTGTTTCCGTAGTCCAGCCGGCTGGTGACGAGGGCCTGGGTGACCGTCTTCCTGGTTTCGATCGGGATCCATCGGAAGATCTTGCGGAGCATGCGGAGGGTGTGAAAGCATGAAGAGGAGACGGCGTTGACTTGTCTGGTCATGGAGAGGGAGGAGTCCAGGATGAAGCCCAGGTTGCGTGCGTGGTCTGTTGGCTTGGGAGCTGTGCCCAGGGTGGGGGGCCACCAGGAGTCGTTCCAGGCGGAGGGTGATGGTCCAAGGATGAGGACTTCCGTCTTGTCTGAGTTCAGTTTCAAGCGGCTGTTCTTCATCCACTCGGCGACGTCTTTCATCCCTTTGTGGAGGCTGGTTCTGGCGGTGTCGGGGTCTCTGGTGAGGGAGAGGATCAGCTGGGTGTCGTCCGTGTAGGAGATGATGTTGAGGTTGTGACGGCGTGCGATGGCTGAGAGGGGTCTCATGTAGACGTTGAAGAGGGTGGGGCTGAGTGATGATCCTTGCGGGACGCCGCAGATGACTTCGGTGGCCTCGGAACGAAACGGGGGGAGGCGGACTCTCTGTGTTCGTCCAGCTAGGAACGAGATGATCCACTTCAGTGCCTTCTCTTGGATGCCGGTGTTGCTGAGGCGCTGGACTAGGGTGCGGTGGCAGACAGTGTCGAACGCTGCAGAGAGGTCCAGGAGGATGAGTGCCGCTGTTTCCCCGTTGTCGAGCAGGGCTCGGATGTCGTCGGTGGCTGCAATGAGGGCAGTCTCGGTGCTGTGGTTGGCTCTGAAACCGGTTTGCGAGGGGTCGAGGGATCCATTCGTCTCGAGGAAGGCGGCCAGCTGTCTGTTGACGGTCTTCTCGATGACTTTGGCAGGAAAAGGGAGGAGCGAGATGGGGCGGAAGTTCTTGAGGTCGGTGGGGTCCGCTGTTGGTTTCTTCAGTAGGGCGCTGAGCTCGGCATGCTTCCAGCTCTCCGGGAAGGTGGCGGTGACGAAGGAGGTGTTGATGACGTCTCGGAGTTGGGGTGCGATGGTGGAGACGGCTTTGTTGAAGATGTGGGGGCAGGGGTCAGTCGGAGATCCGGAGTGGATGGTGTTCTCGTGCGGGCTGTGTCTTCGGTGGTCACTGCGGTCCAGGTGTGGAGGGTGGCGGTGGGGTGCGTTGGTTCGACGGTTGGGTGCGAGGATGGTGTGCCGAAGCTGTTGTGGATGTCGGCAATCTTGCGGTGGAAGAACGAGGCGAGGGAGTGGCAGAGATCTTGTGAAGGGGTGATGTCGTTGTTGCTGGTTCTGGGGTTGGAGAACTCCTTGACGATGCTGAAGAGTTCCTTGTTTTCGTGGGCGTTGTTGTCCAGTCGATCCTTCATTGATTTCTTCTTGGTGGTGCGGATGAGCTGGTGGTGCTTGCGGGTCGCGTGTTTGAGGGCGGTCATGTTGTCAGTGGTCCGGTCGAGGAGCCAGGCTTTCTCGAGGGTGCGGCAGTATTGAATGCACTTAGGCTTATATCCCAAATTTCCCCCGTTTGGGTTATATGACAATCTAAAAATGGCCTTGAAATGGTTGCAACACTCCTGGAATGGTAAAGTAAAACAATTTAAAAAATGGTATGAAATGTTTATTTTTACTTCAATATATTTTCACTTTTTCACTAGTGAAATGCACCACATCAGAATAATCAATAAGTTGCATAATATTTTTCAAATCCTCGTAAGTTGGGGAAATGGCTGACTCTATAGTATTATTCTATTATCAATACATGTGTTTTATGTATTTTTATGTTTACCATTACCTTTTGAAATGATTAATGGTATTTAGTGAATGACAAATGAAAATATGAGAACATTTCATAGGGAAGAGAAACCCTTGCATCAAAAAATAACAGTCTAAGTTATATATCATGAAGTTATTTATTCTTACATATATATGCCAAGTGGATCCTTTCCCGTGTGAAAACCTTCAATAATTTCTGACTTGTAGTCAATATTTAAATTCACTACGGTAATGAGTAGTTTTACTATTATTATTATATTGCAATTATAGACTACATTTGTCATTAGGAAAATAGTGCAAGCCAGAAATCAATGAATTGGTTGAATTATAACAAATATTATGGACCAATTGCTGATGTTTCCTAATTTCTGCAGCATCTTAAGAACTTTTCACAGCCCCTGCATTGTTGAAAGCTTTATAGGGGCAAATGCCCAATTTTTGTCACTTTCAATATTTAACATTCTTTTCACACATCTCATTTGGTCTCTGGATCAGAACAAAAGCAGCAGGAGCATAAAACAGCGCTCATAGACAGAGAAGAAAAATACCTGCGACATAACAGCAGCTTAATAAAAATGTAATTATCTATCGGGTGGAAAATGTTTCACGTAAGAAGAAAGTGATGCAAAGATTTTTTCCAAGGCTTTGGCAGTTAGGCTACCAAGGGTTATAGACACACTGGTTAGCACAACTCAACATGGATTTGTCCCAGGAAGAGGCACGACGCAGCATATTCGTAGAGTCATTACCTTATTTGATGCCACGGAGGTTCCAGGAGACCCGATGGCAGTTATGTTATTGGATGCTGAAAAAGCATTTGATCGGGTCTCCTGGGACTATCTCTGGTTAACTCTAAGATGGTCCGGCTTTGGAGACAGCTTCATCAAAGCTATTCAGGCATTATATTTAGCTCCTACAGCTCGAGTTCGTGTGAACGCTGGATATACAATGCCCCTACAGATTAAATGGGGCACGAGACAGGGCTGCCCATGTTCGCCACTCCTCTTTGCGCTGTATATAGACCCTTTACTCCGCAAATTAGAGGCGAATTATAGGATTCCCCCTATACAGACACAAGGTGGTGAGTGTAAAATTCTGGCATATGCCGATGATGTGGCAATTATCACCCTAGCACCCACAGAGGCTATAAGGGAGGTTGAGCTGGAAGCTTCAGGTTTTGGCCGAGTTTCTGGATACACTCTGAACGGACCCAAGACGCAGATAGTTAAGAAGGAGAAAGCAGTATGTTCGGATTCTCTGGGTAGTGGAGTCCAGAGTTTATTTGGGAGTTAATATTTCTGCGGATCTGGATAAAGTGGTAGACAGGAACATGGAACCTGTAATCAATAAAGCAAAAAAAGATTTGGACAGACTCCATAACCTTCACCTTTCTATAGTAGGGCGTGCTAATATTATTAAAATGATCCTCTTGCCAAAGTTTCTTTTTCTCTTCAGGGCAATTCCACTCGTATTCGAGGCAAAATGGTTTTTATATTAGGACAGATAATAAATAGATTTATATGGGCGCACAGCAAGACTAGAAGGGCTCTACGATATTTTGCACTCCCTAGGGATTGAGGAGGGTGGGCTGTCCCTGATCTCAAAATGTATTACTGGGCTGCTGCCTTGCAGTACATGTCTGGGCTCTTAGGGGGAGGAGCGACCGAATCAGAGGATACTCTAGGTTCTATAGCTATATACTCGCTACTGCTTGGAGGGGACGCAGAGAATGCCTTTTTGAAATATACAGATCCTGGCTATTTTAAAAGAACCAAGTTCAAGACTTTGATTGTCGCATACAAGATATGGACATCATTAAGGAAGAAATATGGTTTAGGGAGGTTTAATACATATACCCGATTATATAGGAATCATACCCTTCCAGGGCAAATATTCGCAGATAATGTTTTCATAGACTGGGGGCGGCGTGGGGTAAAGAAGTTAGGGCACCTGATGGGCTTGAATGGAATGTGTCAGTTCTCTGATATTCAGTTAACCTATGGGGTTGAGACAAGGAATTTCTTTAAGTATTTACAAATTAGGAGTTTTCTAACAGCCAAAAAAGAAGGGCCCGCTGGGTTTGGGAAAAATGCATTTATGGAAGTTATGGAGGATAGAGTCAGCTGCACTATCAAAAAACTTTATGCGGAACTGATAGCGAGTAAAGAGGATGACCTTGGGAAATACGAAAGCAAGTGGGCTTAGAAACTTGGGATAGGACACAAGTGTTTTCATCTCTCATTAGAATTAGGCTGAAATATTCCGTTCTCGGCCGCGCTTCAGGCCCAGCACTATAAAACAATTTACTTGTTATATTATTCTCCTGCTAGGATTGCGCAATGGGGAGGAACAGTAGGCACTACTGCCCTCGATGCGATAGCTCAGATGCTCAGTTAGTGCATGTCTTTGCTACTTGTCCACACTTGCAGCCACTCCATAGAGCTATAGAATCTTTCTTAATGAGATCACTGGGCATTGAAACCACCCTTACATCGTCAAGAATTGTGCTTGGCGTAGATGGTAATGGCGCAGATGATTAATTTATATTTCTGGCTATGGCAGTGTTACGAATTTGTATTGCCTCGGCATGGCTTGATAAAACCCCACCTACTTTCCATCAATGGTTGGCTAGATTGCTCTCTGTCTATAACCTTGAGAAAGGGATATATGCAAAGAAGGGTAAAAGGGGAAGAAGATTAGGGCTTTGAATATGGGAGCCTATTAATAATTGGACGGAAAGGCGAGAAACACAAGTTTAGTTATTTCTTTCTTCCTCCTTTTCTTTTTTAGTTGTATTTTATTTACTTGCTTTGTAATGTGTGTATATTTACCCATTGTGGATACTCTTCTAATTAACAAACTTGGTGTGTAATTGTTATGTTTTCATCTTAAACATGTGCTCCTGATTTTGTGTTATCCTCTGTACATGTTTGCCTTTTTTATGATGATGTGCCTTGTTAAAAAGGGGGGGGAATCTAATAAACATATTTAAAAAATAAAAAAAAAAGAAGACAGTGTTGCAGAAGCCACACTTATGGTACCATTGTAGTGTAGATTAGCAAGTTCATGCCTGGCCTGTATCTTTGAATAACTGTTTAGATGAAGAATGCCAAACAAATGATGTCACAAGATAAAAAACATGTGAAAGCCCTTCCACTCAACCTTTGAACCTGCAATACAGTTATAGTTGAAAGAGATCATAACATAGTTGTTAAGGTGCTGGTCTGCAGCCATTATCCTCATATAAGCAGAATGTTCACCAATGGCAGTTCCAGAATGTGCAGAATGTATGATCAGAAGTTTACATCTCAGAATGTGAATGTATTTTGACTGGTTTTTATATATAGATTACATAAGTAATCTTTACACATGAAGAATCTGCTCTTTCACACAGGTCATGATAACACTACGACGAATGCTACTACCATTTCTTCAGCACCAAGCACCATCACATCAAGTCCTACAACTATTTCGCCCGTGATGACTAGTCAAACCAATACTACATATTCCGGCCCAAAGACTTCAGGTACTGCTTTGCTATTGGATTGATGCATTTTCATAATACCAATCAAGGAACTCCTATTCAGGCGTCCACAAATGTTTACAACATTATTACCAATATCCACCTTTTCAGTCAGCATTTCATATTTGCATCCTGTTCAAGGAAAGGGATTCAGAAAACATATATGAGCTTAAAAGAGTTTATTTTGTGCCTTTACATGTGAGACACTTTGAAGCATCCATTACTGTAACTATTACAATTACAATTATGAAATATCATATTAGAATCTCAACTACAGCAACTATTTTTATTTTTGAATTTTTACTAGAAGAGGATGATTTACTACCAGGCAAAATTGAGACCCCTCATTTTTTCAATGTAATGCTTACTTTGTAGGGATTTATTAGGAACATTTCATGTAATGGCGGTGGCTATTTATGTCAGTTATTGCTACAAAGGAAGCCATAGTAATAATTTCCATATCATCTTTGCAAAGTTCAGTGAAGTCCTCAATTTTTGCACACATCTTCCTGTGTAGGAAAAGCTGGTAACGCTTCGCAGAGGGCATTGTGTAAATAAGTCAAAAGATATAAAGCAGAGTTTGCATGTTTGTTTCCCCTATTAACCACAACTTTGAGAAGCCCCTCCTCCTGCTGCCTTCTTTCTCTTTGCTTTATGGTCTTATAAAAGCATCATGGGTAATCCATTGAGATTTTTATTTCTCCATGAAGATAATCTTCACTTGAAACTAGTCATAAATCTGGGTTAGTTTGAAAAACGTGAGTATTCCATAAGATCCACAGGTTTTGAACAGTGAGGTTGTGACATTAGTGCTTGAGAACTCATATTTTAAGGATAGCCTTAGTTGCCATGAGTCAAAAGACCAACTTTTTGCTTATATAGTAAACTGCTATACTCTAGGAAAGCACAGAGTTATAATGAATAATTCGGACTCTATGTAATTGTCACAGTGGAAAAGAAATGAAGGATCTAGACTCTTGTGACACATGATGCAATAGACATGTTTGCATCAGGATGTTGTATCCCGAAGATCCTGGAGGTAGCCATTTCTGTAGGGTCTCATTATATCTTTTCTTGTAGTGGGCCTTCAATCCATATATAACAAATAGCAAAAAGTTCAAAAATTGCAATATTCTTTAAAGAATTTGCTCTACATTAGGACTACTCTGTGTCAGCAACTTACTGTCATTTCTCTAAGTTAAAGTTAATTTTGTCCACTGGGCTGTCACCTTACCCAGATTCAATTTTAGGCCCAGCCAGTATTCAGTCAGTCAGTCAAATCCACTTTATTCTGTTAATAAAACCCATAAAGTACACTACAAACATCATAAGCAACAACATAAGAACATATGCAAAATGTCATATTAATATAATCTTAGGCACCACTAAAAAACATTTAATTCCCAGCTTCATAAAATTAATAAAAAAGGTTTTCAGCTTTTTGGTTTGTTTTAATAAAAAGCCTTAACAAAGGTTGTTCAAAATTTCTCTAACGCACAAAGGACAAAAAAAACTAAACAAATGTTTTTTTCACATATTTCATGAAATATTGTAATGCATTGCATGACAAAGTGGGCCTTCCTTTCCTGTCCCTAACGGCAGTGACTTAAAAATTTGCAATATTAACACTCTCCCATGTGTTATTCAGCATCTGTAAATAAACTAAAGCAGGTCGTACCTGAATAAAACCTTTACACTTTAAAATAGGCACTAAAATCCGATTACAAATTTCATGAAAATGTTCGCAAAACATAATAAAGTGCAAGGTGTCTTGGGTGGAGAACTTATCACATGTACAATGGCCTAGATCTTTCACCTTTTTTCAACCCTGAATTTCGGCCAATATACAGTGCAAAAGATTAAATCTGAATCTGGTTAAAAGAAAGCTGTGATACGGCTTTGTTACTGCTTTTAGATAGCGTTTTGTCAGTGTGGTTGTTTTCAGTAAAAGATAGGCTCATACCATGGGTTTCATGATCTCTTTAGTCCCTCTCTCAGAATATGTCATGTTTAGGATGTTTTTTTTTAACCTATGATACATCCTCTTTCCTGAGATTATCTGTAGACTCACAGAGATCGAGGTGCCCTTATTTCTTTGTTATAATCTTTACATACCTTAACCACAGGATGCAACTTGGCTCTATTCAAGGTTAGGCAATCTCAGGTGATCTCTCGATTTAATACCAATTGTGGATTAGTCCAGATGGATATCCAACTCATGAGTGGTGCCAATCCTTTCAGGTCGGTAACAAAGCCTATGCTTAATTCTTGGTGTATAATATACGACGGAGTGGATTGCAGAACCGAGAGCAAATTCCTGAGGAACTTGTTTTACACTATTTGTAGTTCCTCTGCCTCCTTGTAACACCAGATTTCAGACTCATACTTAGAGATGGCAATACATTTAGCTCTGTAGATATTAAGCATAGCTTCATTTGGCTTAGCCCCGAGTCTCTGTGAAAATCCAAGAAGATCTTCTGTTGATCTTGCCCGAGCATCCTTTTTTGCTTTCTTTTGCGGTACCAATGAGCCCCTCTCGTCAAACAGAACCCCTAATTATGTAAATGGAGTCACCCTTGTTATTACAATTCCTTCACAGTAGTACATTTTTAGCTTTTTGGGTCTATGGCCCATAATCATGGTGTGTGGTTTGGGAATGTTAACACTTAAATCCAGAGAACTCATGAAGACCGCAAAAGAATCCAAGAGACTCTGGAACCCAACTGCTGTACCCGCTAATAAAACTGCACGTCTGCATATAAAAGAGCAGGGATTGACCAATCTCCAGCTTGAGAGATATCTTGGCAGGCTGAGCACAGAGAGGAGTCAAGGTTATTTGTGTATAAATTAAAGAGAAGGAGAGCTAAAATGCAGCCCTGTCTGACTCTTCCTCCAATATGAATGCGCTCAGTATAGTTACCCCTCTGGTCATATCTCACCTTTGCAGAAAGGACCCTGTGCAGGTCCGCTAAAAAATAACTATGCAATGGTCCATTCCCATATCAATTATTAAAACCCATAATTTCAATCTATTTACTCGATCGAATGCCGAGGATAGGTCCATAAAGGCCAGATGTAATGTCCCCTGTCTTAGCCTCTGTGTATGTCCAAACTAACAGCTGCAGGTTTAAGCACTGATCGATTGTGCTCCTTCCCTTCCTAATACCATTCTGCATATTTGATAGTATACCACTCTCTTCAAGTCATTCAGTAAGTTTACTGAGGATCACTTTCCCTAATACCACAGTGGAATCAATCAAGGATATGGGTCTTCAATATCGTGGATCACCTCTCTGCTCCTTTTTGAAAACTGGTATGATAGTAGATTCAGACCACGACCTTGGGAAACCATGCTGACTAGCGACATTAAAAACATGAGTTAAGATTTTTGACCAAAGTGCCTCATTCATTTGTTATAGGTCTGCCGGAACGTCATCTGGACCGGGAGCTTTATTGCTAGTCATCTGCGCTATTGCCATCCCTACTTCCTCTTCATTAGAAACCAGACTGTGTGTACCCGTGCTTGGTAAAGGGGGACTATGTGTTCCCACCTCTACCTGGTCATCCTATATATATTTAAAATGAGTGAACCATTGAACCATTGAACCTCAGTTATATTACATTCCGACGGGAAGTTGCTAATTCCAGTAAAAAAAAGTTTTTTTTACAATCTCCCAAAACCTGGCACTGTTCTTGAGAACACCCACAGAAAGTAAATCATTCCAAGCTTCTAGTTTGATTTCTGTTTTGCGATTTTCTAGCACGCACTTATATATCTTTCTAAGGGCAGCTATCTGGGGTTTATCTTGTGGTACTTGCTTTAAGGCATTAAAAAGATTTTAGTGGGCCACAGTGCAATCATGATCAAACCACCTCTTGCCTCTTTCCTCACGGTTCCTCCTTGGGAATGTGAGACCTCTAGCCACCTGTTCACATAACCTTTCAATGGCTGAACGAGTTTCTACCCCCTTCTTAGTATGATCAAGGCAAAGCCCAATATCCTCACTTATGTTTTCCCCCAAATCTTGGAGAAATGGGACTGGGACTACCTTACTCCATTTCGACCTGCAGCCCTGATCAGTTAGCTTCAGACACTTACCAGTGGTGGCCTCCCCAGGTTTTCCAACTAATCTAATACCTACGCCTCAATATAAGATGGATAGGATTGAGATCAATAAAACAGCACATTATAGGAGACCACCTGGGTTAGTAGACCTGGGGCGATGAAGATGTAGTCAATTATGGAGTTCAAGCCTCTCCCTTACAGGTGGGGATCCTGGGCTCTCTTGTATTTACACTTGGTTGTAAAAGGTCAGATTCAGCCAGTAGTTCCTCGAGGAAGCCCCCCTTGCTGTGAGTGCTCAAAATGCAAGCTAGAGCAAATTTTAGGGTCTGAGGAATCAGCTACATGACAATTCTTTGAGCATAAATGAACATTAAAATCGCCTAAGATTATTATCGAATATGATGTGGATTTCTTCTACCTGCAGACATCTAAAAAACATTTTAAATTACCTATATGTTCGTTTGTGGATCTACTTTCAGAGGAGTTGTAAAAATTAACAATAAATAATTTCGGGGCATAGACAGGTGTTATTTTTATCGCTAGACAGCTACAAGAACCAGAGTCCAATATACAATGGGTGCCTAGGAGTTTAAGGGAAATTAAAGTTATTAACCTCCCTTGGCTCTGCCTTGTGGGGAGGCCTGGCCCAGCCTCTGCCAGTTGCGCAGACGGGCTTACCGTTGGTGTGGGCTTTGCTCAGGCATGCCCGTGGGTGTCCCGCACTGCGGGAGGCCCTGGACACTTTTGTGTGCCTCCTGGTTCAGGCAGAACTTCGTTGGGGGTGCTCAGGCCACAAAGGATGCCGGGATTGGTAGTCTTCTGGTCCCCGGTCGCTCGTGTTCGCTCTCCCATGCTGCGGGAGGCCCTGGGCCCTTTTGAGTACCTCCAGGCACAAGCAGGATGTCTTTGGCGGCGCTCGGGCCACAAAGGATGCCGGGATTGATAGTCCCCCGGTCACTTGTGTTCTCTCTCCCGCACTGCGGGAGGCCCTTGACCCTTTTGTGTTCCTCCAGGCACAGGCAGAACGTCGTTACCGATGCTCAGGCCGCAAAGGATGCCGGGATTGGTAGTCCCCCAGTCCCCGGTCACTGGTGTTTGCTCTCCCAAGCAAGTGAAAAGCTCTGGAGAAAGTTTGATTCAAAGCCCTTTCAAATATAAAATACAGGGTATCAACTTTACTTCCATGATAAAAAAGCCATCTGCAATAAAGATATCCTTGCTTTGAAATTCGCATCAGTGATGTAATTACAATTGCACCTAACAATTAAACACTATCTGCAAGAAAGATACCCCTTGTTGGATATCATCATCAGTATATTAATCCTACTTGTGCTCCAAGAAAGGCACTTATGCTAAGGATAAATCACTGAGGTTGTAACAGATTGCTTCACAGAAGAGGCTAAGGAGGATTATGATGTGTGTCAGATATGCATACCTCAGCAAAGGGCCATTTCACATAGTGCTACACATATATTGATCTTTGTCTAGAATAAATGTTTTTATATATTTCACTGAGGATCTTATTGAATAAATCAATCACTAACAAAATGATTTTTTGCACCATCCTACTGGATATCTTTCATGTGCTTCCAATTCACTCTGAGTCAGGATAACCGAGTTCTTAGCATTATAAAAGCATCACCCCTCTTCATTTCATCATCATTACTCTTTTCTAGTCCAGCCTAGCTCAAGCAAAGTGACATTGGCTTTTCAATTTTTCATGGAAATGCATATAATACATCTGAATGTTTTCAATGTTTCAATGCATGACCAGAAATACAAAATATTGAAGCTGGAATTTTGCGTAATAACTTGTAAGATACCCCTTGTTGGATATCATCATCAGTATATTAATCCTGCTTGTGCTCCAAGAAAGGCACTTATGCTAAGGACAAATCACTGAGGTTGTAACAGATTGCTTCACAGAAGAGGCTAAGGAGGATTTTGGTGTGTGTTACATATGCATACCTCAGCAAAGGGTCATTTCACATAGTGCTCCGCATATATTGATTTTTGTCTATCAAAAAAATTATTATATATTTCACTAAGAACCTTGTTGAATAAATCAATTACTAACAAAATGTTTTTTTTAAACCATCCACCTGGATATATTTTATGTGCTTCTAATTCACTCTGACTCAGGATGACCCAGTTTTTTAGCATTATAAAAGTATCACCCCTCTCCATTTCATCATCATTGCTCTTTTTTACTCCAGCCTTGCACAAGCAAAGTAACATTGGCTTTGCCATTTTTCATTGAAATGCATATAAAACGGTTCACTGATAGAATATCGATGTTAAAAATATTGATGTTCAAAATATCGAAAAAAAATCTAGACTACAAAAATATCAACTCCCATACCTACACAGGTAAGTACAAATATATTGAATCAAAAATGTTGATGCAAAAATATAGATGTTAACAATATCATTTTAAATAAATATAGAATAAAATAATATATATTCAATATTAATAATAATGTTAACAAAATAAATTACATTTAATATACATTTTTACAAAATCTTACAAAAAATTAATTAAAAAAATAAACACACAAACATAATAATTTATAGATATATATTAACTTTAAAATAATTCATGAACTATTATCTTTAACTTATTTTAAAACTTTTAAATTAGATAGAAATGTTAGAAAATTGAAATCAGTGAGAGACAGGATTGTGAAGAGTGAATATCAAGAACAAAAGAGGGGAAGCCCCCTCTTGGCTTCAGAAAAAAATGGGTTTTAGGAAGTGTTTTAAGTGTAAGGCGTCAACTCATGGATTGAATCGCATGCATTTTAAAAGATCTTTTAATAAAATCATCACGATCAGAGGCTTTTTAAGTTGTAGATCAAGTTTTGTGGGCTACATGCTACAATGCCCCTACCAAAAGATCTATTTAGGTAGTACAACGGTACCTGTATTCAAAAGAATATTACAACATCGGAGAACAATTGTCAATCAGGACAAGACATACCCTTTTGCCAGACATGTTCAAACTCATCATCAAAGTGATCCCGTAGGCTTGCAGTATAGTTGTATAGCCGAAGTACCCAGAAAGATAAGAGTGGGAAATAGGGAGAAGGAACTCCGTAAACTAGAAACATATTTCATACTGGAGCGTGACAGCATGGAGCGTGACATCAGGGAACCCCATGGGTTAAATATAGATGAGGACCTGTACACTTGTCAGGAGTAAATTGACGATGAGTTAGAATGAATAATAATAATGAAACAAGAACGAGCAAGCACATTTAAGTACCATTCATTTTCGAGTCTCTATGTTGACATTTTTCATTTTTCATTTTTTGGATTAAAAGCGAAGGGAATAGTGAAAGGAAGATTGACAAAGATTTTTTAGACATAGCACTTTATATGTAGGGTAATACAGTTAAAAACTATTTTAGAAACCATTTGTGTAATGGTATGGAAAAAGAAAGAAGGGAAATGATGAAAGAAATGTTAATTTTTATGTGAAAAATATAATTTTATATTTTAAAGTGTATATTGTAAAGTATGTGAGGATATTTATTGTGGTTTTATATATCAATAATATACGAGAGAGCACTTGCACTACTGGTACTGATTTAAATGAAATTAAAGCTAGTATACTTAAGCACTAGCACTTTTTCTAAGAGAGTACTGTATTGACAAAAGCATTAGCACTTTTTTGGATTGGTTATTTATAAAGTAAATGTCTAAATTAAGCGCTAGCACTTTGAAATGTTAACAATCTTTGCAGTATTAATAATTTTATATTGGCATTAAGGAGAGCAAGTGAAAACAGCCACATGGCACTTTGAAATAGAAAGAAAAAACGTTATTCTGGAACTGTATGCAAGTAATTAATGTTGCTGCTTAATATAATATATATATAAATATAAAGAAATCAGAATGATTGCCTAAATGAAACAATTCTAGATGAGAGGAAAAAATTCTTAGAATTGTTTTAAACTGGCTTTAAATGAAATGAATAACTGGGCAGAGGCACATTGCCTTGAATAAATGGTATTCTAACACGTTCTAAGATGGTACCCGTTGGGACAGTGTAATAATCTCCTTTTCACTAAACAAACTGTTGCCCTTCGCTTGTGTCAATGTTTGTAAAGAGTATTTTAATGGGAAAAAAATGGTGCTTCTACATCGTGAACAAAGTAGCCTCAAACCACTGAAACGCGTAGATGTTGTTGTTTAAATTTAAATAAAACGGAGTGATTATTACCTCCTGGAGTGCTGGATGGTCTTTTCTGAAAGCGGTGATCTCATGTGAGATATATATATATATATATACTTTAAAATAAGTGATGAACTATTATCTTTAATTTATTTTAAAACTTTAAAATTAGATACAAATAATATATATATATATATATAAATGATTTAAAATATTAAAAAATCTAGAATAAATTGAAACATTAACCGTGAAAAAATATTTAAACCTAAATTGCCCAATACAATCAGTGCAACAGTAGGAAAAGTGTTGGATAACCAAATAATTACATTTACTATTCCAACTCCTGTGAGTGGAACAGTAGGGAAAGTGTTGGATAGCCGAGGGGTAAAAATTACTTTTCCCACTCCAAACAGTGTAACAGTAGGACAAGTGTTGGGTAGCGGAGAGGTAAAAATTACTATTCCATCTCCAGTGAGTGTAACAATAGGGAAAGTGTTGGGTAGCGGAGGGGTAAAAATGTGTATTCCCACTCCACTGAATGCAAAAGTAGGATAAGTGTTGGATAACGGAGCAGTAAAAATTACTATTCCCACTCCAATGAGTGCAACAGTGAGGAAAGTGTTGGATAGCGGGGGGGTCAAAATTACTATTCCCACTCCAGTGAATGCATTAGAAGGGAAAGGTGTTGGATAGCGGAGGGGTAAAAATTACTATTGTCACTCAAATGAGTGCAACAGTAGGGAAAGTGTTGGGTAGCAGAGGGGTGAAAATGACTATTCCAACTCCAGTGAGTGCAACAGTAGGGAAAGTGTTGGATAGCGGAGGGGTAACATTTACTATTCCCACTCCAGTGAGAGCAACAGTAGGATAAGTGTTGGATAACGGGGGTAAAAAAAATTTCTGGGTGCAACAGTAGGGAGAGTATTGAATAATCGAGGGGAAAAAAAATCACTATTCACACTCCAGTGAGCGCAACAGTAGCAGAGGGGTAAAAATTACTATCCCAAATCCAGTGAGTGCAACAGTAGGGAAAGTGCTGGATAGCGGTTGGGTAAAAATGACTATTCACACTCCAAAGGGTGCAACAGTAGGGAAAATGTTGGATAGCGGAGGGGTAAAATTAGTATTCCCACTCCACTGAATGCAACAGTAGGATACGTTTTGGATAGCGCAGGGGTAAAAATGATTTTTTCCCACTCCAGTGAGTACAACAGTAGGGAAAGTGTTGGATAGTGGAGGGGTAAAAATTAGTATTCCCACTCCAGAGAGTGCAACAGTAGGGAAAGTGTTGGATAGCAGAGAGGTAAAAAATACTATTCCAACTCCAAGGAGTGAAACAGTAGGGAACGTGCAGGATAGCGGAGAAATAAAAATTACTATTCCCACTCCAGTGAGCGCAACAGTAGGGAAAGAGCTGCATTGCGGAGGGGTAAAAATTACTATTCTAACTCCAGTCAGTGTAACAGTAGGGCAAGTGCTGGATAGCGGATGGGTAAAAATTACTATTCCCACTCCGGTGAATGCAACAGTAGGGAAAGTGTTGGAGAGCGGAGAAAAAATATTAATATTTACACTCAAACACTTAGAAAAAAATATATATATTAAAATTAAAAAAATATTAAACATAAAAAGAACACATTATAATACTAATTACATATAACAAAAACCTACAAATATTATATAAAATAAAATAATAAATACATTTACAAAAAAAAAGAATTATTTTAAACTAGGAAAAATGTACAAACATAAACATATTTAAAACATAAAGGTATGTATTTAATTCCCTACGCTATAACACCAAACCAATAACTAAACACTTCAAAAAATGTTTTAAATGTATTTACATAATTAACATAATAAATAATGAATTACAGAAATATTATTAGTAAAAAAAAACAAATAAACATTATTTGACTACAAACACTTTAACACTATAATATCCGCAACTAACAGCTAAATTAAACCATAAAATAATACAACACAACTAAAACTTATTTTGAAATTAAAAACAATTACTATTAACAAATAATAGTTAAATAATAAAAATGCATTTAATACCCACCCTTTGCCCCTTTAAAAGTAAAAACAACAATCACAAAATTAAACAATTACCCAAAATAAATATCAAATATTTAACATTAATTAACAACTATATACAATTAATTAAACACAAATTACTACCCACCCTTTACACCTATAAACACCACAACACACCTAAAAATAATTTCTAAATTATCAAAATTAATAACCAATTGATTAATTAAAATGTTATTATTAACCAATTTTTAATTCATAAATGACAAATACATTACTTCCTACCCTTTACACTGATAATCACCACAACACACACCTAAAATTAATTATACAATTACCATAATTAATAACCAATTATTAATGAATTAATAATAATCAATTTACACGTTTAACAATATAACATCTCAATTAAACAAATATTAATAAATACAAATTAATCAATACATTTAATATATTTAAATTACTTCCCACCCTATTCCCCTATAAACCCACAACCCATTACGGAACCTAAATCGCAAAATTAAAAAAGAAAAATATTAATATCATTAAATTACTTCCCACCCTATTCTCCTAGAAACCCACGACCCACTACAGAACTGAAAAGGCGCAAATTCAAATTAATAAAAATGAATAACTACTAAAAATTTAACACATATATTACAAATACAAACAATTCTTATACAAAAAAATCACATGCATATAAAATATATACTAAAATGCATACCAATAATAAAAAACAATATTTTTAACAACTATATTTTTGCAAACAATATTAAACACTTTGATATTTTTAAAATCGATAATATTTGTCTTAAGTCGATATTATAGACCACCATATTCTTGCTGTTAATATTTATGACCCAAGATATTAATGACTCAATATTTGTCCAACTCAATATTTTGTACTCAACATTATGTCTCTGCACCATATAATATCTCTCTAACTCTTGAATTGGAGTTTGTAGTATTGCAGCTTTCTCAAACTGGAAACTTTGGGTTCTTTTGGAAGCTCCTGTTTTACCTAAGTGTGACCTTTCTTACACTGAGTTCAGTATCAATGGGGTAACCAGTAATGCTACCGGACCTGAGTAATAAAAGCAGTACAATAAGAAATTGGTCACAAAAAGCAATAGAAAATTTTAAAGTAGACATAGAATTTTTTTTAAATGGGAGCATTAACAACGACATAATCATATGTCTGCAATAGATGCAATTTATTCTCAACAAATCGAGATCAATTGTTAAAGACATCACAATTGTCTATCCACTTAGGAGAATGGTGATCACTAATTGAAAGGATGGTGAGAATAAACAGTGCATTTGTGAGGGTTGAAAGGAAAGAAAAGGAAAGGCAATGTGCCAAAGATACGTTATATGTACATAATAGAGACCTGTCCAGCCTACACAAGGCAAATCGTTATAACCAAAATATAGCAATCTGTAAACGCTGAAAACAAATGTCGGTCGTTTATGCTTGTTAATGGAAAAACAGAAGTCAACGTTTCAACCCCTTCCCAAATTCAAGGTTATTGAATCCTTAGCATGGGGTCTTCATCAGGACAGAAAAGATAGAGCACCTACGAGAGATTGAATACTCTGTATTACTTACATGAAGTCACGTGGCTAAATGTGAATGCTAAATAAAACGAGGAGGTAATTACCAAATGGGATCCAAGCAAGGGAACTCAGGCTGGATCGAATGGTTGGAGGGCTCCTTAAAGCTCCTAAAGCAAAGAAAACAAGCTTGAATCTATGTGGGCACAAGGTCTAGTAAGGTAAAGGCTAAGGGGCCCATGAGGTAAAAGCTTACTTGGAACGTGGTACAATAAGGGGGTGGTGATGGATGGAGCATCTGAACCAATCAAACACTCACACCCAATCAAAAGATCCGGGTTTGATCCATCACCGTTCTTTAGCCCACTCTGCCACCCCAGTTTAGACATGGCTATTTTCAAATCAGTCTGACCCTGTACCTCATGGGAACAGTCCAGCCCGAACTGCCAAGCCATGCCTTCCCTGGACCCGAAACAACATTCCGAGGACCGGTTTCTGGCACTCCAGCCGTCTTCAGCCCGGCTTGCTTGAATCCAGTGGCAAAGTGAGCAAGGGACTCACGTCTGAGCATACCCTGCCACACTTATGGCGGCCAAAGCGGTACAAAAGGGGGTGGTGATGGACGGAGCATCTGAACCAATCAAACACTCACACCCAGTCAAAAGATCTGGGTTTGATCCATCACCGTTCTTTAGCCCACTCTGCCACCCCAATTCAGACATGGCTATATGCAAATCAGTCTGACCCTGTGCCTCATGAGAACAGTCCATCCCGAACTGCCAAGCCATGCCTTCCCTGGACCGGAAACAAGCTTCCGAGGACCGGTTTCTGGCATTCCAGCCGTCTTCAGCCCGGCTTGCTTAAAACCAGTGGCAAAGTGAGCAAGGGACTCACGTCTGAGCATACCCTGCCACACTTATGGCAGCCAAAGCGGTACAAAAGGGGGTGGTGATGGACGGAGCATCTGAACCAATCAAACACTCACACCCAGTCAAAAGATCTTGGTTTGATCCATCACCGTTCTTTAGCCCACTCTGCCACCCCAGTTCAGACATGGCTATATGCAAATCAGTCTGACCCTGTGCCTCATGGGAACAGTCCAGCCCGAACTGCCAAGCCATGCCTTCCATGGACCGGAAACAAGCTTCTGAGGACCGGTTTCTGGCATTCCAGCCGTCTTCAGCCCGGCTTGCTTGAATCCAGTGGCAAAGTGAGCAAGGGACTCATGTCTGAGCATACCCTGACACACTTATGGTGGCCAAAGCGGTACAAAAGGGGGTGGTGATAGACGGAGCATCTGAACCAATCAAACACACACCCAGTCAAAAGATCTGGGTTTGATCCATCACCGTTCTTTAGCCCACTCTGCCACCCCAGTTCAGACATGGCTATATGCAAATCAGTCTGACCCTGTGCCTCATGGGAACAGTCCAGCCCGAACTGCCAAGCCATGCCTTCCCCGGACCGGAAACAAGCTTCCGAGGACCGGTTCCTGGCATTCCAGCCGTCTTCAGCCCGGCTTGCTTGAATCCAGTGGCAAAGTGAGCAAGGGACTCACGTCTGAGCATACCCTGCCACACTTATGGCGGCCAAAGCGGTACAAAAGGGGGTGGTGATGGACGGAGCATCTGAACCAATCAAACACTCACACCCAGTCAAAAGATCTGGGTTTGATCCATCACCGTTCTTTAGCCCACTCTGCCACCCCAGTTCAGACATGGCTATATGCAAATCAGTCTGACCCTGTGCCTCATGGGAACAGTCCAGCCCGAACTGCCAAGCCATGCCTTCCCTGGACTGGAAGCAATCTTCTGAGGACCGGTTTCTGGCATTCCAGCCGTCTTCAGCCCGGCTTGCTTGAATCCAGTGGCAAAGTGAGCAAGGGACTCACGTCTGAGCATACCCTGCCACACTTATGGCGGCCAAAGCGGTACAAAAGGGGGTGGTGATGGACGGAGCATCTGAAGCAATTAAACACCCACACCCAGTCAAAAGATCTGGGTTTGATCCATCACCGTTCTTTAGCCCACTCTGCCACCCCAGTTCAGACATGGCTATATGCAAATCAGTCTGACCCTGTGCCTCATGGGAACAGTCCAGCCCGAACTGCCAAGCCATGCCTTCCCTGGACCGGAAACAAGCTTCCGAGGACCGGGTTCTGGCATTCAAGCCGTCTTCAGCCCGGCTTGCTTGAATCCAGTGGCAAAGTGAGCAAGGGACTCACGTCTGAGCATACCCTGCCACACTTATGGCGGCCAAAGCGGTACAAAAGGGGGTGGTGATGGACGGAGCATCTGAACCAATCAAACACTCACACCCAGTCAAAAGATCTGGATTTGATCCATCACCGTTCTTTAGCCCACTCTGCCACCCCAGTTCAGACATGGCTATATGCAAATCAGTCTGACCCTGTGCCTCATGGGAACAGTCCAGCCCGAACTGCCAAGCCATGCCTTCCCTGGACCCGAAACAAGCTTCCGAGGACCAGTTTCTGCCATTCCAGCCGTCTTCAGCCCGTCTTGCTTGAATCCAGTGGCAAAGTGAGCAAGGGACTCACGTCTGAGCATACCCTGCCACACTTATGGCGGCCAAAGCAGTACAAAAGGGGGTGGTGATGGATGGAGCATCTTAACCAATCAAACACTCACACCCAGTCAAAAGATCTGGGTTTGATCCATCACGTTCTTTAGCCCACTCTGCCACCCCAGTTCAGACATGGCTATATGCAAATCAGTCTGACCCTGTGCCTCATGGGAACAGTCCAGCCCGAACTGCCAAGCCAAGCCATGCCTTCCCTGGACCGGAAACAAGCTTCCGAGGACCGGTTTCTGGCATTCCAGCCGTCTTCAGCCCGGCTTGCTTGAATACAGTGGCAAAGTGAGCAAGGGACTCACGTCTGAGCATACCCTGCCACACTTATGGCGGCCAAAGCGGTACAAAAGGGGGTGGTGATGGACGGAGCATCTGAACCAATCAAACACTCACACCCAGTCAAAAGATCTGGGTTTGATCCATCACCGTTCTTTAGCCCACTCTGCCACCCCAGTTCAGACCTGGCTATATGCAAATCAGTCTGACCCTGTGCCTCATGGGAACAGTCCAGCCCGAACTGCCAAGCCATGCCTTCCCTGGACCGGAAACAAGCTTCCGAGGACCGGTTTCTGGCATTCCAGCCGGCTTCAGCCCGGCTTGCTTGAATCCAGCGGCAAAGTGAGCAAGGGACTCCCGTGTGAGCATACCCTGCCACTCTTATGGTGGCCAAAGCGGTACAAAAGGGGGTGGTGATGGACGGAGCATCTGAACCAATCAAACACTCACACCCAGTCAAAAGATCTGGGTTTGATCTGCTAGAGATCGCGGGTCACCCGACCAATAATGTCGCCACTTCTGGCTTCGGGCCCATATACTTTACTTTATCATATACATTGATCAGGTGACCACACAATCTACTACCAATAATTGTGAGTTCCTGTTCGATATATTTTCAGTGTACCCAACTTACCATCCACCGTTATGGGTACCTATGACCACGATGGGTCAGGGAGCTAGCTGTAAAAGGAAAGGCAGCAAAATACAAACCCAACTTTTATACTTTATTTTATGAAATGACCACGGACAACTGGAAGTTTTGAAAAGTTTATCTTAAATTCAAATAAAGGGCAGTCATACAGCTTTATCAATAGAATACTAATGCGACAGGGAACCCGCTAAGTGAGAGGAAAACTAAGATAAGGGGCAAGATGAACACGCTATAAATCTGAGTTACTTAGTCAGTTTTCGAGAGAAAAACCCAAGACCATATCAGGAAGTTGCAAACTGTAATACAGAAAATGATTTCTAAAAGGTAGGGTAACATAGGAACACGATAAGAAATCAAATGCAAATGACTTTATGAAATGCAATGGTTGCAGGAGAAAGCATGGAAAATTATCACGTGCAAAGGTATGTCTTTATTGAAGCAAAGACAGAAAAATAGAAAGGTGCAGTTTTAAGAATTTCAGAGCAATATTTACCTAGACTGGTGTGAAAACCAACCCTGGCCACGGGTCAGTTAAGGACAGGAAAACCCTCAAGGAAGGATAACCCTCAGTGGGACAGCAGGTGCAGAATGGACACCCCAGGACAGGACAGGAAACCCAGATTCGGATCAGGACAGGACCACCAGGATACGACCAGCACCCGCAGTTCGGAAGCAACGCCTGCGCTCCACCCTCTCTGCAGCTATCAGTCAGGACCCCGATTGGGTCAGCGAATTCCCCAGCAAAGTGCTCCGCCAGCACTTAAGGTTCAGTAAAACCTTCAGAGTCTATGGTCAGATTTCGGACAGAGAGCTCCGCAGCACCTCTGTATCAAGTCACCTATTGAGTGCGTTGGGTCAGTGACAGGTCAGCTATTCAGACAAGTCGGACAATTTCCCTAGGTGAACCCAGGGTAGATATACTGTTTTGGGACAGGGTACCACCCCCCAAATGTTGCAAATTGTCAGAATCCCCAATTTCAATTGGTCCTAAGGTAGGATTTGGTTAACACACCAATCAGAACAGACTATTACAAGCCCTACTTAGCATCCTAGGGTGCCGCCTAGCAAGATTGGGGTTCCCACGAGAAGTCGCACGGAATACAATGAAAACTTATACATTTGTTACAACATAGGAACATTTTCTCCATCCTCCTGGGTCAGAGGTAGCGCTCCCAGGAGCCTCTCG
Organism: Lissotriton helveticus; assembly: GCF_964261635.1. Taxonomy (NCBI): domain Eukaryota; kingdom Metazoa; phylum Chordata; class Amphibia; order Caudata; family Salamandridae; genus Lissotriton; species Lissotriton helveticus. The sequence continues at coordinate 813,117,725 of NC_136070.1, forward strand.
ACTGTGGCTGCCAGCTGGCTGAGTTCCACGGTCCAAGTTTGTCTCTGGCCTTGCATCTGGAGCATGCGCAGAAAGGACCTTCAAAATGGTTCATGACCCATTTGGACCCCCATTTCCCGTGATACATGAAAAGTAAGCGAAAACAAATTAAAACATAGAAATAAATGCTTGTATTACATGTCATGGCTTTGTACTTCAGATTCATCATCAGGAAAATATACTATGCAATTAGACATTAGTAACATATACATGGACACGAGAGCAACTGCACGGGCATCACCACGTTATCACGAAAGCTGCGTATTACGCATGCGCACCCTTTTCCCTCCAGAACTACATTTACGTAGAGTCACGTGAGTGTGACTAACGCATGCGCAAAAGCGAAAAGACAAGCAGCGGCCATTTTTAGGGACACGGATTAATCGTATAAGTAGAACACATAAGCAAGCTTCGCTACCTTTCACGTGTATCCAAAATAAAGATATTAATAATAACGTACGTTTGTTATGAGGTTATGACAAATTGAGGTTCATGAATCGAGCAAGTCGCGATGCGAAATCTTGCTCTATCAATCCCCTCTTTGATGATATTTACTATCATCACACATAAATGGAACCAGATGCCAACTTTCTTTCACACCTTGTACATTTCTATCTCTTCCAACAAGCGATTCAGCTTCTCTTTCTCAGTTTTGGTAGGGTGAGAATTTTTTCACCTTTTTATAAATCTGATTATTCATTTCTTCCAATTCAAGTTCATCCGCACTTCGTTTCACTCCTCTCGCATTCACTTGATATTTCTTTCGGTGTTTGCGACATTTGCAACAGACGAATATGAGGAATAGGATAAGACCTATCACTCCAATTGGCATCAGTACCTTTAACAATAAGCTTTTACCTAAACTAGCAAACCAATGACCTACATTGGAGAGACCATCAACCAGTCTCTTCCAGGCACTGTCAACCTCGTGTGGTTTGAGTTCCTTTTCCAAATTAGTAATGTTTTTCACATATCTTTTGAGCTGTACGCTTTTGTCCGGAATGTAAGTGCAACAATGTTGCGCCTTCAACATCCGGCAGACTCCGCCCTCTTTTGCTAATAAGGTGTCAAGAGCAAGTCTGTTCTGCAAAACCATTGATCTGATCGCAACCATTTCAGTATTGACCAACAGAAATCCATGAGCTGTGTCAGTAGACAGCACATCCACTATAGTGGACAATTTGCAAATTCTGTGAGTGTTCAGAACCACTCCCACTCCAGGTATCAGTGCACTAAAAATACTACCCATTATTTCACCTACGCTTTCTCTTTTACTACGCACTAAGCCATTAGTATTTTCACTGCTTCCAGCAATTTCATTCACATGGTATATTCTCGGGAAAACAATGCCAAAATAGCAGCTTCCATACCAGTGATCCGGCAATTTGAAATAAGCCTTGTCTCCACATATATAATAAATTCCAGGAAACACAGTCTCTGACCCATTTTTGAATCCCCAACCTCCAATTACCTTGTAATTGTGTTCAGATTGACTGGAACCAATGAAAATGTTATTATAATAACTAGTCTTCTCGCAGTGAAGACAGAGTTTCCCTTTCTTTTCGAAATCCAGCAACAAAGCAGGCCCTGCCCCGCCATTTGAGGTGCTTTTCATGTTCTCGGCCCATTTAGGTGTTTTCTGCCTTTTGTCATTTGCCTTCCTTTGGAAACTCTCCCTTCTTGTCTCTGCCATGTTTAAAAATATCTTTTCTTGTTCATGTAATGTACAGGTCAAGTTATCTCTGTGTGCTTCAGCTATGTCTATATTACCTATAGTCAGAAAATAGTCTCCCATATATCGTATTACATCACTTTTGGTATGTACAGGATTCAGATTTCCACGAATGGGAAGTTCAGAAAAGATCACGTCATTATTAGAATAATAGTACTGCAACGGTCCTCTTTTGTAAAATAAGCTTGCTAAAATACTACAGGAGATTCCATAGGTCAGAGGTAGGTGATGATATGTCACGCCTTCAGCCACAGAAGTAGGTAGCTTCATGCAGACATAACAATCTTCTATTTCCATAGTTTCTACGTAATGCACTAACAAATTTGCGAAAACATTTAAATGTGTCTTGTTTCTAACTCCGTGGTAATGTAGTCCTTCCTCATCTGATGCTTCTAAGTCTCGTTTTGTCTCTCTGAGTGCTTTCTCACGTCTTTCTACACTTCGTGTTGTCAGTTCTTCAGTGTCGGTAATCTGAGTAGGGTCAATATTAGTATTTTTGCTAACCATAAAGGGAATGAAAACTGTTAATCCTATCCAAATTAATATTACTATAACTATACTACATATACACACTTTGCAGCATGTTTTGCAACAACTGCGGCTAGGTCTACCACTCACGTTTGTATCAGACATTTTGGCTCAGAAGGAAATTTTAACCCCTCTTTGCAGCTCTTCCCAGGTAATTTTATTGCTGAGCAATTTCACGGAGGTTCTTCCTCTTCTTCTGCAGAGTAATCAGTAATCCGTTCTCCGTCGCTTTCGTCAGTAATATCAAGAACCCTTAAAGTTTTCCAAGATTAAGTAGGTCCACTCCGGATCCTTGTATTTTTCGTTTTGTCGTTTTATTCGCTCACTCCTTCTCTTGGAGCTATCTTCAGGTATTTCTGCAATTCAGGGACTTCTTCTTATGTCTGCAAGTTTCTCTTGGACTGTTTTTATTCTTAATCTTAGTCTTTTAATATACCTTGGCTCAATGTGCTTCTTTTTCTTGAGTCTTTTAGCTGGCACTGTTATTTGGCTTTCCTCTAATGTTCTTTTATTTTCACTTGTTTGTGGCACTTCAATTTCTGTCTTCTCCCTTTCTGTCTGACTAGTCCCAGGTCTTGTATCTATTTCTTCTGCCTGGTTACTAAGCTGGCCTTGTTCAGGTGAGTTTTGAATTTTGCTTTCGAATGTCTCTGTTTCCGTGTCCTGAACACGTTCTTCTAGTTCTGCCTGATCCTGCTCGAGCACTTCGATCCCTTGATTTTCTTCTGCTCGAACTATTACACTATGTCTAGTCTGTCCCTTTTCGATATCAGGAGTCTGTGGAGGAGTATCGATCACTTGTTCTGTCCCTGTCTGACCTTCTTCTTCGTCCTCAGTTTTGATGTGAATCTCAATGATCTGAGGGTCTTCGCCTGTGCCTTGCTTGTCCTCTCTATTCCACTCTCTGTCTTCCCTTATTCGCTCTCTTGTTCTCAGTGGATCTCCAGTAAGATCGACTATGGGTATCCAATCTTCTGGCCAAATCCTTTGCAGCTCGTCATCAGCTTCTTTCAGACCAACGTCTGTGGGTTCCTCAGCAGTACTGGTGCTTGGCCATACGTCATCGGCTGCCTCTGGACCAACGCCTAAAGGACCCTCAACGGGACTGGTGCTCGGTCGTCTGGTATCAGCTACTTCAGGACCAATGTCTGTAGACCCCTCAGCTGTACAACCTTCAGCTCCAGGCTCCTTGTCTGGTATCACCTTCTTGGTATGGCTGGCATGGATCCACTTGGGAACGCCTGCACACTTCACTGCTGTCATCGTTACCAGGATTACTTGGCGCTTTTTCCCCCACCTTGGTGCAAGACAACTTGAACGAGTATGCTTCTTTATCTTAACCCAGTCACCAGGAACCAATTTGTGAACTGGAGTTGTCGGGTTGGCGACGGCGTCTGCCCCAATCTGGCGAGAGATAGAACGCACTTGGTCACCCAGTTGCTTGCAGTATTCAAGTACCAAATCATCAGAAATGCTTAACAGTTTGTATCCTGGTACCCATGCTTGTCTCATCACTCTTCCCATCAATATTTCATGGGGGCTCAGGCCTGTTCTTCGATCTGGAATGCTTCTGAGTCCCATCAGAACAAGAGGCAAGGCTTTTATCCAGTTCAAGCCGGTAGAATCACATATTTTTGCCAATCTATTTTTTATGGTACCGTTTATCTGTTCTACCACTCCAGAAGCCTCTGGATGATATGCACAGTGCAGCTTTTGTGTGATGCCAAATGCTGTACAAAGCTGGGCCAAAATTTCATTCTGAAAATGAGTACCTCTATCTGAGTCAATAAATACTGGAACCCCGAATCTAGGTATCAACTCTTTTAGTAGGAGCTTAGCTACTGTTATGGCGTCATTCTGTGTGGCAGGGTAAGCTTCCACCCATTTTGAAAATAAGCAGACAATGACAAGGACATATCTTTTTCCCTCACATCGTGGCATGGTAATGAAATCAATTTGTATTCTCACAAAGGGACCCCCTGATCTCCCAATTTTCATCAGTTCAACTTCTGTTTTCTTACCAGCGTTGAACTGCTGACATGTCAAGCACCTCTGGCAAAGGGATTCTGCTACCTTCCTGAACTTCTTGTTGTACCAAGTCTGTTGAAATACCAGAACCATGGCGTCCCTCCCAATGTGTGATCCCTCATGTATCAATCGAGCCATTGGGGCAAGCAGGTGTCTTGGTAACACAGCCATACCGTTTGGGCCCACCATGACACCATCCTCACGTCTCGGTTTACAACCTTGTTCTTTCCATTTCTCTTTCTCTTCCCAGGGCGTCACATGCTGCCATTCTCTCACTTCATCCCAAGTAGGCACTTCTTCAAACATTCTAAGTTGGCAGCTGTTTCCAACCCCACCCCGATTGGGATTTATTCTCATTCGATCCATAGCACATTGTTTTGGCACCCGATCAGCGAAATCATTTCCCAAAGATACAGGGTCAAGGCCCTTCTTATGAGCAACACATTTGACCACTGCCAGTTCCTTTGGTAACTGGATTGCCTCTAAAAGGTCTTGGACAACTTTTCCATTCCGAATGGGGGTACCTGAAGAAGTCAGGAATTCTCTTTGTAGCCATAATTGGCCAAAGTCATGCACAACCCCGTAACAGTACTGACTATCAGTATACACTGTTACTTTTTTGTCTTTTCCCAATTTGCAAGCTCTTATCAGGGCGATCAATTCGGCTATTTGTGCAGACTTTACTCCAAATAGATAAGATGCTTCTTCAATTTTGTCTAACGTGACCACAGCATAGGCAGCACTTAGGCCTCCTAGTTCATGTCTTAGGCAGGAACCATCCACGAACCATTCCACATCATGCACAGGCAAAGGATTTTCTTTAATGTCTGGGCGAGGTTTGGTACTGAACTCTGTCAGGTTAATGCATTCATGCTCATTATCTCCCTTATCTTTCATTACCATTGAGTCAGGGAGTAGAGTGGCAGGGTTTAAAATGTTACATCGGGTAATAACGATATTTGCAGCACCCATGAGAATCCTCTCATATTTAGTCAGCCGACTAGGGGTGAGATACTGAGTTTTTGTACGAGTCAATAATATCACAACTGCATGTGGAACATATACAGTTACAGGATGTCCCATAATGATAGACTCACTTTGTTCTAAACTGGTGCAAGTTGCAGCTACTGCTTTCAGACATCCAGGTAATCCAGCAGCCACTGGATCCAAAGTGGCAGAAAAATATGCCACAGGCCTTCTGGTCAACCCATGCTCCTGAGTCACGACTGACAATGCACAATTGTCACGAGTGTCACAGAATAAGCCAAACTCCTTGGAGTAGTCAGGCATTCCCAGAGCAGGGGCTGTACACAGGCAATTTCGCAACTGTGTGAAAGCTGTTAGGCTCTCGTCATTCCACTCAACTGGGTCCTTTGCTCCTTTCTTTGTCATTTGTATCAAAGGCTTTGCAAGAACTGCAAATCCCACAATCCATTGCCTGCAATAACCTACAACTCCGAGGAACATTCTTATTTCTTTCTGAGTACTGGGTAACTGCATATTTTGAATTATTCTGACTCTCTCTGAGGTGACTTTTCTGATACCTTTTTCTATCTGGTGTCCCAGATATTTCACTGATTTCGAACAGAACTGTAATTTCTCAGGGGCCACTTTATGTCCCTTTTCACTCAGGTGATTCAGTAGGGCAATGGTGTCAACCACGCAATCCCTATGGCTTTTAGACGCCACCAATAGGTCGTCTATGTACTGTACTAAAACAGATTTTCCAGGTAAGACTAAAGTTTCAAGGCATTTTTTCAAGATCTGATTAAAGATAGAGGGGCTCTCTGTGTACCCCTGGGGGACCCTGTTCCAGACATACACGTTACTGTTGAAAGCAAATGAGAAAAGAAATTTGCTATCTGGATGCAATGGGATCGAAAAGAAAGCATGACATAGGTCTATCACAGTGAACCATTCAGCATCCCAGGGGATCTGATACAGAATCACTGCTGGATTCGGGACAATAGGGCAGCAAGGGACCACTATCTTGTTTACCTTTCTCAGGTCCTGCACTACTCTGTACTTGCCATTGGGCTTTTTGATGCCCATAATGGGTGAATTACACGGGCTACTCATTACTTCCTGTATGATGTTTGCTTCTAGCAATTTTTGTACTTCAATGGCAACACCTGCTCTCACTTCGGCACTCATTTTGTAAGGCTTAGTGTTAGGGTAAACTGCATTTTCCTTCATTGTTATCTGTATGGGATCTACGTTTTTCATTAACCCTACATCCTTTCCAGTAAAGTCCCACACTTCTGACTTCACTGTCTGCTGGAGTTCTTCAGGTAAGTCCTGTATAGTCATTCGTTTTATTTCTGAGTCAGGTCTAATTAGCATTAGCTTGTAGATACCGTCTTCATCTGGGGTTTGAATTTCGACGCCCTTTGGTGTGCACAAGATGGTACAATTCATTTTGCACAGCAAATCACGTCCCAGTAAATTTACCGGACTGGTATCACAAACAACAAATCTGTGCATTTGTTTAAAATTTCCAATTGAGATCTCCATGGGTTCGGTAACAGGGGTACTAATCAATTGATTAGTGACTCCTACTACTTGGATTGCTTCTCCCGAGAGGGGTAGGTTTGGAACGTCCACTGTTCTCACAGTAGAACGGGTAGCACCAGTGTCCAATAGAAAGGTGACATCATTTCCATCAACCTTTCCTTCAATATATGGCCCCGACTGGTCTACCGGCAAAGAGGTGCCAAGTACGCACTCCTTGTCCTCCCCTCTCAGGCCCCGTCAGTATTGGTCATCACAGAAAAAGGTATCGCTCAACAAATACTGCGAAGTTGCTGTATTTCTATCCTCATTGCCTCCCCAGACTTCTACATCATCACCCTGTGGTGACTTCCCTTTAAATATAGGCTTTGGCGCTCGAGGCACTTGAATCGTTTTTACCTGTTGCTGGGTCTTTCTTTGCTTTTCATTCTGCGTCTGTGGAATTAAATCAGGTGTTTGGGCATTATCAACTTGTAAATACGGACACTCGTCTCGCCAATGTCCAATTTCTCCGCACTGATGGCAGGGAAATTTCTTTTTGGCTTCCTCTCTACTCATTTTAGGTCGGGGCTTTCCTCCATTCCCTCCCCCTGGACCTTGGTTCTGAGTAACTTTATTTAATTTACTCAGTTGCTTTTCTTGCTGTTCTGCGAGCTTCACTTGAGCCCACATCACCTTTTCCTTCAGGGCCTTTTTCTTTTCTGCCATTTCGTCCTCACAGTACTTGGCGTACCGTAGGACCTCATCTATCTTTTTGGTATGCCAACAGATTTTATTATCCTTTATCCACTGACAAATTTCGGGTCTTAAACCGTTTACAAACCTGTAAATGAAGTGGGTCATGTCCTTCATCTCGATGTTATCTATACCACTGTATGTTTTGAACACCTGCAACAGCCTTTCATAAAACGAGTGTACTGTCTCGTCCCTTTCCTGTGTGGTTCTATCTATCTTGGTCCAATCAGTTTCCTTTGCAGGTACTTTTATTTTCAAATGTTGAATTACCTGTTCATACTTCCTCATCACTTACTTTGATGGTTCCCCTGTCTTGTCATCTCTCGGATATTCCTCACTAGGCCAGGCGATGGCTATTTTACACTCAGTCCACAGATCTACAGGGACCACTATGTCGAAGAACCCATCCAGGTCTTTCCATAGGCATTTCTGCACTTTTACGAATCTCTCTACCTGCCGGTACCAGTCGACTGGTTTTTCTCGTAATTTTGGAAAGTCATTTGTGAAGGACACAATATCCTGTCGGGACCATGGGACGTGTACATATCTTCCCCCTGGCACTTCACGCATAGGGCATAACTGTTCTGGTTTCTCAGCTTCTCTTAGAGCGAATTCGGGAGTTACCTGCCTAGACCTGGCCTCATCTTTCTTCCTAGCCCATCTGGCTTTCCATTTTTCCACGTCTCCCCATTTCTGCAATACTGTCAATAGTTCCTTGACCTGTGCCTTTTTCCCTGACACATTCAGGTTTTCCAAATCTTTGTCTGAAAATTCTGCTCGGTAGGGTTTCTGCAAGGGTTTCGATTTTGAAATGTCTATTCCCATACTAGCAGCAGTATCTGTCAATTTTTCATGAAGTACTCGGACATTGCGGGTAAGACTTTTGCACATAAACAACAGTTCTTCTTCAGAGTAGGTATTTAATCTATCTAATCCTACGTTCCCTGCCATTAATTCTTCTATTTCTACTCACAGTTTGTAGAGGTCTAAAGGTTTCGTTTGCGAAGTTTGTTTCTCTAATTCTTGACTCCATCTTTCAATTTCCTCAGGTGTGACCAAGGTGACACTTCTAGTACCCGAAGTTGATTCCATTTGAATCTCCCTCGCATTGAAAGGATTATGTCTTTTCTGCATTCTTTTGCCTGTATTTCTAATGGGCAGATCCATCAGTGAGGCTTCAGATTCACATTCGCTCGTCTGTTCATCTATAATTAAGGGTTCTGGTCTGGACTGTGCTATTACGGGAGTAATGACTGGAGGTTTTGGACTTTCATGCCGATCCCCGTACAATGAAACCACGGGTCCGATTGTTACTGGGATTGTCAATGCTTCAGGACTGGTATTTAACCGGGTCATTTTCTGAATAATCTCAGCTCTCTGTTTTGCTAGCACCTCCCGCTCCTTTTCTTCCAGTAATCTCTCTATAGATTTGTCATGTAACACCTGCGGGGTTAGTGTGGGAGCATAACTTGGGGCAGTGGGATGAGTCTCACTAGGTCCTTCACCATAATTTGGTCTTGGGAATAAACTTCCTGTACCTAGGGATCTCCTTTCTTCCTCATACTGTGACTGTAATAACGGCATTCCTGAATTTGAGGGTCTCATCTCGCCTCCATAGGGAGGTCGAGAACAAAAATCTCCTTCACGGGAATATCCTGTCTCCCCACTAGCTGACATCCTGGGGTAAATGTTTCTGGTATCCACTGGTCCTAGACTCTCGGTATAGGGAGGAATGTGGTAACCCCCTCCTACACTTGCGGACCTAACTTCTTCCTGAGGAGGAAGTCTTCGGGAAATATCTCCTGCACTGGAAGGTCGATGTCCCTCATTATAAGGAGGCGGACTTCTTGTACATAGGTCATCTAACAATTCATCATCCGACTCTCCAATGGGTACCCAATGTTTAGATTTTTCCAACCGTTTCTGTCCCCCAGAAGGATCATCTGCTGGCATCATGGGAAACAATCCCTCCACTATCATATTCTGCCTCCACTGTTTCATCTTTTTAGCTCGTGCTTCCTGCTTCAACTTTGGATAAAATTTAGTTAACCCTTTGTCCATTCGTGGCTTATCCCTTTCGAAAGCCTCGATTTCCCATTCCTCTAGTGCTTCATACTGCGTTAATCTAGGTCTGGGATGTAAATCATTCATTCGGGTTCTCAAATTAAAAAGAATTCTGCTGTTAAATGTTCCATCTAACGGAAAAGCCAATACTCCGTCATCTTTCGTGTATTTAACCCAATTCTCCAACCATACACGTGTTGTACCCTTTATCGAACATCATGAAAGATGCGGGAGTGTTGGGTTGCGGTATGACAACACCTTCTCTAGTTTTAATCGGCTTGTCCTTTTTGAAATAATTCTTCACCTTATTTACAAGAAATACTTTTCTCTTAGTTCCGTACATAATATCGTATCTATTAGTCTTCCACTGATCTCTTCCAAAGCCTAGGTATCTTGGATCGGGTCTAGTCTCCGGAGTATACGAGTGCCACATACGATTCCTGCAAGCGGCTTTGTTTATAAGTCACTCCCAATCCGAATGCGTCTTTTATTTTCGTGCGGCCAATAAAATGCACGAGTTCAAATATTTTCGACCAATGGGTGCGCGGCCCCTTCGTGAGACAGTTCCCACGCTCCGGCGCTCGCCCCTCCTTTACAATTCCAGCTACGCTAGCAGCCCGCTGCGTCTACCAATCCCAGCGCGGCACGGAGTGACGTCAGAGCAGCTTCGCGACTGACTCCCTCCTTCACAAGGTAATGGAAACTTTCTTTCTTTCTAAAGTGCTTAGTGCTTGGTTATTTTACAACGAATACACATTCGCCACCGTGCTCAAGTGTCTAGACAGGAAAGAATTTGTTTCGCTGCAAGTAAACTACTTCCATTTACTTTTCACTCACTACGAGTAGATCTCTTCTGCCTACCCTTCACACTAGCATTGGAGAACCTGTTACTTCCCTAGACTCATCCACTTCTCCGGGATATATCTGAGACTAAGGTTTCCCTAGCGAACCCCTTTGCTTTCACTCGAGCTCCGATGAACCTGCTACTCTTCCGATGTGACCCTGACTAGGTTACGCCACAATGGGAATTTTGCCAATGAACCTCGTTACTAACATTTATTCAATCATATATTCAGAAAAACCCTAGTTAGTGCTTCCAGTTCTACCTAACCTGCACCAACTTTCCTTAAAACCGGTGACCTCAACGCGAATGGATTCTATTCACCACTCGCTATTCAATTCCCCGGGGATTCCTAACAACATGCAAAACGTTTTACGTACGAATGGATTAATACATATAACAATATGATAAGAAGAATAACAATTTTAAAACATTTCATAATTTTTCAAAGTAAACGATTTTCAAGTGAGTGATCAATTTCCCTTGAAGCGCCTACTCTTATAGCAGCATCCGACTTAGCTAGACTAACTAGTCCTACCTATCCTTTAACTAGTCCCTAACCATACCTCTGCTACCAGAAAATTACTGCTAGAGATCGCGGGTCACCCGACCAATAATGTCGCCACTTCTGGCTTCGGGCCCATATACTTTACTTTATCATATACATTGATCAGGTGACCACACAATCTACTACCAATAATTGTGAGTTCCTGTTCGATATATTTTCAGTGTACCCAACTTACCATCCACCGTTATGGGTACCTATGACCACGATGGGTCAGGGAGCTAGCTGTAAAAGGAAAGGCAGCAAAATACAAACCCAACTTTTATACTTTATTTTATGAAATGACCACGGACAACTGGAAGTTTTGAAAAGTTTATCTTAAATTCAAATAAAGGGCAGTCATACAGCTTTATCAATAGAATACTAATGCGACAGGGAACCCGCTAAGTGAGAGGAAAACTAAGATAAGGGGCAAGATGAACACGCTATAAATCTGAGTTACTTAGTCAGTTTTCGAGAGAAAAACCCAAGACCATATCAGGAAGTTGCAAACTGTAATACAGAAAATGATTTCTAAAAGGTAGGGTAACATAGGAACACGATATGAAATCAAATGCAAATGACTTTATGAAATGCAATGGTTGCAGGAGAAAGCATGGAAAATTATCACGTGCAAAGGTATGTCTTTATTGAAGCAAAGACAGAAAAATAGAAAGGTGCAGTTTTAAGAATTTCAGAGCAATATTTACCTAGACTGGTGTGAAAACCAACCCTGGCCACGGGTCAGTTAAGGACAGGAAAACCCTCAAGGAAGGATAACCCTCAGTGGGACAGCAGGTGCAGAATGGACACCCCAGGACAGGACAGGAAAGGAAACCCAGATTCGGATCAGGACAGGACCACCAGGATACGACCAGCACCCGCAGTTCGGAAGCAACGCCTGCGCTCCACCCTCTCTGCAGCTATCAGTCAGGACCCCGATTGGGTCAGCGAATTCCCCAGCAAAGTGCTCCGCCAGCACTTAAGGTTCAGTAAAACCTTCAGAGTCTATGGTCAGATTTCGGACAGAGAGCTCCGCAGCACCTCTGTATCAAGTCACCTATTGAGTGCGTTGGGTCAGTGACAGGTCAGCTATTCAGACAAGTCGGACAATTTCCCTAGGTGAACCCAGGGTAGATATACTGTTTTGGGACAGGGTACCACCCCCCAAATGTTGCAAATTGTCAGAATCCCCAATTTCAATTGGTCCTAAGGTAGGATTTGGTTAACACACCAATCAGAACAGACTATTACAAGCCCTACTTAGCATCCTAGGGTGCCGCCTAGCAAGATTGGGGTTCCCACGAGAAGTCGCACGGAATACAATGAAAACTTATACATTTGTTACAACATAGGAACATTTTCTCCATCCTCCTGGGTCAGAGGTAGCGCTCCCAGGAGCCTCTCGACTGTGGCTGCCAGCTGGCTGAGTTCCACGGTCCAAGTTTGTCTCTGGCCTTGCATCTGGAGCATGCGCAGAAAGGACCTTCAAAATGGTTCATGACCCATTTGGACCCCCATTTCCCGTGATACATGAAAAGTAAGCGAAAACAAATTAAAACATAGAAATAAATGCTTGTATTACATGTCATGACTTTGTACTTCAGATTCATCATCAGGAAAATATACTATGCAATTAGACATTAGTAACATATACATGGACACGAGAGCAACTGCACGGGCATCACCACGTTATCACGAAAGCTGCGTATTACGCATGCGCACCCTTTTCCCTCCAGAACTACATTTACGTAGAGTCACGTGAGTGTGACTAACGCATGCGCAAAAGCGAAAAGACAAGCAGCGGCCATTTTTAGGGACACGGATTAATCGTATAAGTAGAACACATAAGCAAGCTTCGCTACCTTTCACGTGTATCCAAAATAAAGATATTAATAATAACGTACGTTTGTTATGAGGTTATGACAAATTGAGGTTCATGAATCGAGCAAGTCGCGATGCGAAATCTTGCTCTATCAATCCCCTCTTTGATGATATTTACTATCATCACACATAAATGGAACCAGATGCCAACTTTCTTTCACACCTTGTACATTTCTATCTCTTCCAACAAGCGATTCAGCTTCTCTTTCTCAGTTTTGGTAGGGTGAGAATTTTTTCACCTTTTTATAAATCTGATTATTCATTTCTTCCAATTCAAGTTCATCCGCACTTCGTTTCACTCCTCTCGCATTCACTTGATATTTCTTTCGGTGTTTGCGACATTTGCAACAGACGAATATGAGGAATAGGATAAGACCTATCACTCCAATTGGCATCAGTACCTTTAACAATAAGCTTTTACCTAAACTAGCAAACCAATGACCTACATTGGAGAGACCATCAACCAGTCTCTTCCAGGCACTGTCAACCTCGTGTGGTTTGAGTTCCTTTTCCAAATTAGTAATGTTTTTCACATATCTTTTGAGCTGTACGCTTTTGTCCGGAATGTAAGTGCAACAATGTTGCGCCTTCAACATCCGGCAGACTCCGCCCTCTTTTGCTAATAAGGTGTCAAGAGCAAGTCTGTTCTGCAAAACCATTGATCTGATCGCAACCATTTCAGTATTGACCAACAGAAATCCATGAGCTGTGTCAGTAGACAGCACATCCACTATAGTGGACAATTTGCAAATTCTGTGAGTGTTCAGAACCACTCCCACTCCAGGTATCAGTGCACTAAAAATACTACCCATTATTTCACCTACGCTTTCTCTTTTACTACGCACTAAGCCATTAGTATTTTCACTGCTTCCAGCAATTTCATTCACATGGTATATTCTCGGGAAAACAATGCCAAAATAGCAGCTTCCATACCAGTGATCCGGCAATTTGAAATAAGCCTTGTCTCCACATATATAATAAATTCCAGGAAACACAGTCTCTGACCCATTTTTGAATCCCCAACCTCCAATTACCTTGTAATTGTGTTCAGATTGACTGGAACCAATGAAAATGTTATTATAATAACTAGTCTTCTCGCAGTGAAGACAGAGTTTCCCTTTCTTTTCGAAATCCAGCAACAAAGCAGGCCCTGCCCCGCCATTTGAGGTGCTTTTCATGTTCTCGGCCCATTTAGGTGTTTTCTGCCTTTTGTCATTTGCCTTCCTTTGGAAACTCTCCCTTCTTGTCTCTGCCATGTTTAAAAATATCTTTTCTTGTTCATGTAATGTACAGGTCAAGTTATCTCTGTGTGCTTCAGCTATGTCTATATTACCTATAGTCAGAAAATAGTCTCCCATATATCGTATTACATCACTTTTGGTATGTACAGGATTCAGATTTCCACGAATGGGAAGTTCAGAAAAGATCACGTCATTATTAGAATAATAGTACTGCAACGGTCCTCTTTTGTAAAATAAGCTTGCTAAAATACTACAGGAGATTCCATAGGTCAGAGGTAGGTGATGATATGTCACGCCTTCAGCCACAGAAGTAGGTAGCTTCATGCAGACATAACAATCTTCTATTTCCATAGTTTCTACGTAATGCACTAACAAATTTGCGAAAACATTTAAATGTGTCTTGTTTCTAACTCCGTGGTAATGTAGTCCTTCCTCATCTGATGCTTCTAAGTCTCGTTTTGTCTCTCTGAGTGCTTTCTCACGTCTTTCTACACTTCGTGTTGTCAGTTCTTCAGTGTCGGTAATCTGAGTAGGGTCAATATTAGTATTTTTGCTAACCATAAAGGGAATGAAAACTGTTAATCCTATCCAAATTAATATTACTATAACTATACTACATATACACACTTTGCAGCATGTTTTGCAACAACTGCGGCTAGGTCTACCACTCACGTTTGTATCAGACATTTTGGCTCAGAAGGAAATTTTAACCCCTCTTTGCAGCTCTTCCCAGGTAATTTTATTGCTGAGCAATTTCACGGAGGTTCTTCCTCTTCTTCTGCAGAGTAATCAGTAATCCGTTCTCCGTCGCTTTCGTCAGTAATATCAAGAACCCTTAAAGTTTTCCAAGATTAAGTAGGTCCACTCCGGATCCTTGTATTTTTCGTTTTGTCGTTTTATTCGCTCACTCCTTCTCTTGGAGCTATCTTCAGGTATTTCTGCAATTCAGGGACTTCTTCTTATGTCTGCAAGTTTCTCTTGGACTGTTTTTATTCTTAATCTTAGTCTTTTAATATACCTTGGCTCAATGTGCTTCTTTTTCTTGAGTCTTTTAGCTGGCACTGTTCTTTGGCTTTCCTCTAATGTTCTTTTATTTTCACTTGTTTGTGGCACTTCAATTTCTGTCTTCTCCCTTTCTGTCTGACTAGTCCCAGGTCTTGTATCTATTTCTTCTGCCTGGTTACTAAGCTGGCCTTGTTCAGGTGAGTTTTGAATTTTGCTTTCGAATGTCTCTGTTTCCGTGTCCTGAACACGTTCTTCTAGTTCTGCCTGATCCTGCTCGAGCACTTCGATCCCTTGATTTTCTTCTGCTCGAACTATTACACTATGTCTAGTCTGTCCCTTTTCGATATCAGGAGTCTGTGGAGGAGTATCGATCACTTGTTCTGTCCCTGTCTGACCTTCTTCTTCGTCCTCAGTTTTGATGTGAATCTCAATGATCTGAGGGTCTTCGCCTGTGCCTTGCTTGTCCTCTCTATTCCACTCTCTGTCTTCCCTTATTCGCTCTCTTGTTCTCAGTGGATCTCCAGTAAGATCGACTATGGGTATCCAATCTTCTGGCCAAATCCTTTGCAGCTCGTCATCAGCTTCTTTCAGACCAACGTCTGTGGGTTCCTCAGCAGTACTGGTGCTTGGCCATACGTCATCGGCTGCCTCTGGACCAACGCCTAAAGGACCCTCAACGGGACTGGTGCTCGGTCGTCTGGTATCAGCTACTTCAGGACCAATGTCTGTAGACCCCTCAGCTGTACAACCTTCAGCTCCAGGCTCCTTGTCTGGTATCACCTTCTTGGTATGGCTGGCATGGATCCACTTGGGAACGCCTGCACACTTCACTGCTGTCATCGTTACCAGGATTACTTGGCGCTTTTTCCCCCACCTTGGTGCAAGACAACTTGAACGAGTATGCTTCTTTATCTTAACCCAGTCACCAGGAACCAATTTGTGAACTGGAGTTGTCGGGTTGGCGACGGCGTCTGCCCCAATCTGGCGAGAGATAGAACGCACTTGGTCACCCAGTTGCTTGCAGTATTCAAGTACCAAATCATCAGAAATGCTTAACAGTTTGTATCCTGGTACCCATGCTTGTCTCATCACTCTTCCCATCAATATTTCATGGGGGCTCAGGCCTGTTCTTCGATCTGGAATGCTTCTGAGTCCCATCAGAACAAGAGGCAAGGCTTTTATCCAGTTCAAGCCGGTAGAATCACATATTTTTGCCAATCTATTTTTTATGGTACCGTTTATCTGTTCTACCACTCCAGAAGCCTCTGGATGATATGCACAGTGCAGCTTTTGTGTGATGCCAAATGCTGTACAAAGCTGGGCCAAAATTTCATTCTGAAAATGAGTACCTCTATCTGAGTCAATAAATACTGGAACCCCGAATCTAGGTATCAACTCTTTTAGTAGGAGCTTAGCTACTGTTATGGCGTCATTCTGTGTGGCAGGGTAAGCTTCCACCCATTTTGAAAATAAGCAGACAATGACAAGGACATATCTTTTTCCCTCACATCGTGGCATGGTAATGAAATCAATTTGTATTCTCACAAAGGGACCCCCTGATCTCCCAATTTTCATCAGTTCAACTTCTGTTTTCTTACCAGCGTTGAACTGCTGACATGTCAAGCACCTCTGGCAAAGGGATTCTGCTACCTTCCTGAACTTCTTGTTGTACCAAGTCTGTTGAAATACCAGAACCATGGCGTCCCTCCCAATGTGTGATCCCTCATGTATCAATCGAGCCATTGGGGCAAGCAGGTGTCTTGGTAACACAGCCATACCGTTTGGGCCCACCATGACACCATCCTCACGTCTCGGTTTACAACCTTGTTCTTTCCATTTCTCTTTCTCTTCCCAGGGCGTCACATGCTGCCATTCTCTCACTTCATCCCAAGTAGGCACTTCTTCAAACATTCTAAGTTGGCAGCTGTTTCCAACCCCACCCCGATTGGGATTTATTCTCATTCGATCCATAGCACATTGTTTTGGCACCCGATCAGCGAAATCATTTCCCAAAGATACAGGGTCAAGGCCCTTCTTATGAGCAACACATTTGACCACTGCCAGTTCCTTTGGTAACTGGATTGCCTCTAAAAGGTCTTGGACAACTTTTCCATTCCGAATGGGGGTACCTGAAGAAGTCAGGAATTCTCTTTGTAGCCATAATTGGCCAAAGTCATGCACAACCCCGTAACAGTACTGACTATCAGTATACACTGTTACTTTTTTGTCTTTTCCCAATTTGCAAGCTCTTATCAGGGCGATCAATTCGGCTATTTGTGCAGACTTTACTCCAAATAGATAAGATGCTTCTTCAATTTTGTCTAACGTGACCACAGCATAGGCAGCACTTAGGCCTCCTAGTTCATGTCTTAGGCAGGAACCATCCACGAACCATTCCACATCATGCACAGGCAAAGGATTTTCTTTAATGTCTGGGCGAGGTTTGGTACTGAACTCTGTCAGGTTAATGCATTCATGCTCATTATCTCCCTTATCTTTCATTACCATTGAGTCAGGGAGTAGAGTGGCAGGGTTTAAAATGTTACATCGGGTAATAACGATATTTGCAGCACCCATGAGAATCCTCTCATATTTAGTCAGCCGACTAGGGGTGAGATACTGAGTTTTTGTACGAGTCAATAATATCACAACTGCATGTGGAACATATACAGTTACAGGATGTCCCATAATGATAGACTCACTTTGTTCTAAACTGGTGCAAGTTGCAGCTACTGCTTTCAGACATCCAGGTAATCCAGCAGCCACTGGATCCAAAGTGGCAGAAAAATATGCCACAGGCCTTCTGGTCAACCCATGCTCCTGAGTCACGACTGACAATGCACAATTGTCACGAGTGTCACAGAATAAGCCAAACTCCTTGGAGTAGTCAGGCATTCCCAGAGCAGGGGCTGTACACAGGCAATTTCGCAACTGTGTGAAAGCTGTTAGGCTCTCGTCATTCCACTCAACTGGGTCCTTTGCTCCTTTCTTTGTCATTTGTATCAAAGGCTTTGCAAGAACTGCAAATCCCACAATCCATTGCCTGCAATAACCTACAACTCCGAGGAACATTCTTATTTCTTTCTGAGTACGGGGTAACTGCATATTTTGAATTATTCTGACTCTCTCTGAGGTGACTTTTCTGATACCTTTTTCTATCTGGTGTCCCAGATATTTCACTGATTTCGAACAGAACTGTAATTTCTCAGGGGCCACTTTATGTCCCTTTTCACTCAGGTGATTCAGTAGGGCAATGGTGTCAACCACGCAATCCCTATGGCTTTTAGACGCCACCAATAGGTCGTCTATGTACTGTACTAAAACAGATTTTCCAGGTAAGACTAAAGTTTCAAGGCATTTTTTCAAGATCTGATTAAAGATAGAGGGGCTCTCTGTGTACCCCTGGGGGACCCTGTTCCAGACATACACGTTACTGTTGAAAGCAAATGAGAAAAGAAATTTGCTATCTGGATGCAATGGGATCGAAAAGAAAGCATGACATAGGTCTATCACAGTGAACCATTCAGCATCCCAGGGGATCTGATACAGAATCACTGCTGGATTCGGGACAATAGGGCAGCAAGGGACCACTATCTTGTTTACCTTTCTCAGGTCCTGCACTACTCTGTACTTGCCATTGGGCTTTTTGATGCCCATAATGGGTGAATTACACGGGCTACTCATTACTTCCTGTATGATGTTTGCTTCTAGCAATTTTTGTACTTCAATGGCAACACCTGCTCTCACTTCGGCACTCATTTTGTAAGGCTTAGTGTTAGGGTAAACTGCATTTTCCTTCATTGTTATCTGTATGGGATCTACGTTTTTCATTAACCCTACATCCTTTCCAGTAAAGTCCCACACTTCTGACTTCACTGTCTGCTGGAGTTCTTCAGGTAAGTCCTGTATAGTCATTCGTTTTATTTCTGAGTCAGGTCTAATTAGCATTAGCTTGTAGATACCGTCTTCATCTGGGGTTTGAATTTCGACGCCCTTTGGTGTGCAAAAGATGGTACAATTCATTTTGCACAGCAAATCACGTCCCAGTAAATTTACCGGACTGGTATCACAAACAACAAATCTGTGCATTTGTTTAAAATTTCCAATTGAGATCTCCATGGGTTCGGTAACAGGGGTACTAATCAATTGATTAGTGACTCCTACTACTTGGATTGCTTCTCCCGAGAGGGGTAGGTTTGGAACGTCCACTGTTCTCACAGTAGAACGGGTAGCACCAGTGTCCAATAGAAAGGTGACATCATTTCCATCAACCTTTCCTTCAATATATGGCCCGACTGGTCTACCGGCAAAGAGGTGCCAAGTACGCACTCCTTGTCCTCCCCTCTCAGGCCCCGTCAGTATTGGTCATCACAGAAAAAGGTATCGCTCAACAAATACTGCGAAGTTGCTGTATTTCTATCCTCATTGCCTCCCCAGACTTCTACATCATCACCCTGTGGTGACTTCCCTTTAAATATAGGCTTTGGCGCTCGAGGCACTTGAATCGTTTTTACCTGTTGCTGGGTCTTTCTTTGCTTTTCATTCTGCGTCTGTGGAATTAAATCAGGTGTTTGGGCATTATCAACTTGTAAATACGGACACTCGTCTCGCCAATGTCCAATTTCTCCGCACTGATGGCAGGGAAATTTCTTTTTGGCTTCCTCTCTACTCATTTTAGGTCGGGGCTTTCCTCCATTCCCTCCCCCTGGACCTTGGTTCTGAGTAACTTTATTTAATTTACTCAGTTGCTTTTCTTGCTGTTCTGCGAGCTTCACTTGAGCCCACATCACCTTTTCCTTCAGGGCCTTTTTCTTTTCTGCCATTTCGTCCTCACAGTACTTGGCGTACCGTAGGACCTCATCTATCTTTTTGGTATGCCAACAGATTTTATTATCCTTTATCCACTGACAAATTTCGGGTCTTAAACCGTTTACAAACCTGTAAATGAAGTGGGTCATGTCCTTCATCTCGATGTTATCTATACCACTGTATGTTTTGAACACCTGCAACAGCCTTTCATAAAACGAGTGTACTGTCTCGTCCCTTTCCTGTGTGGTTCTATCTATCTTGGTCCAATCAGTTTCCTTTGCAGGTACTTTTATTTTCAAATGTTGAATTACCTGTTCATACTTCCTCATCACTTACTTTGATGGTTCCCCTGTCTTGTCATCTCTCGGATATTCCTCACTAGGCCAGGCGATGGCTATTTTACACTCAGTCCACAGATCTACAGGGACCACTATGTCGAAGAACCCATCCAGGTCTTTCCATAGGCATTTCTGCACTTTTACGAATCTCTCTACCTGCCGGTACCAGTCGACTGGTTTTTCTCGTAATTTTGGAAAGTCATTTGTGAAGGACACAATATCCTGTCGGGACCATGGGACGTGTACATATCTTCCCCCTGGCACTTCACGCATAGGGCATAACTGTTCTGGTTTCTCAGCTTCTCTTAGAGCGAATTCGGGAGTTACCTGCCTAGACCTGGCCTCATCTTTCTTCCTAGCCCATCTGGCTTTCCATTTTTCCACGTCTCCCCATTTCTGCAATACTGTCAATAGTTCCTTGACCTGTGCCTTTTTCCCTGACACATTCAGGTTTTCCAAATCTTTGTCTGAAAATTCTGCTCGGTAGGGTTTCTGCAAGGGTTTCGATTTTGAAATGTCTATTCCCATACTAGCAGCAGTATCTGTCAATTTTTCATGAAGTACTCGGACATTGCGGGTAAGACTTTTGCACATAAACAACAGTTCTTCTTCAGAGTAGGTATTTAATCTATCTAATCCTACGTTCCCTGCCATTAATTCTTCTATTTCTACTCACAGTTTGTAGAGGTCTAAAGGTTTCGTTTGCGAAGTTTGTTTCTCTAATTCTTGACTCCATCTTTCAATTTCCTCAGGTGTGACCAAGGTGACACTTCTAGTACCCGAAGTTGATTCCATTTGAATCTCCCTCGCATTGAAAGGATTATGTCTTTTCTGCATTCTTTTGCCTGTATTTCTAATGGGCAGATCCATCAGTGAGGCTTCAGATTCACATTCGCTCGTCTGTTCATCTATAATTAAGGGTTCTGGTCTGGACTGTGCTATTACGGGAGTAATGACTGGAGGTTTTGGACTTTCATGCCGATCCCCGTACAATGAAACCACGGGTCCGATTGTTACTGGGATTGTCAATGCTTCAGGACTGGTATTTAACCGGGTCATTTTCTGAATAATCTCAGCTCTCTGTTTTGCTAGCACCTCCCGCTCCTTTTCTTCCAGTAATCTCTCTATAGATTTGTCATGTAACACCTGCGGGGTTAGTGTGGGAGCATAACTTGGGGCAGTGGGATGAGTCTCACTAGGTCCTTCACCATAATTTGGTCTTGGGAATAAACTTCCTGTACCTAGGGATCTCCTTTCTTCCTCATACTGTGACTGTAATAACGGCATTCCTGAATTTGAGGGTCTCATCTCGCCTCCATAGGGAGGTCGAGAACAAAAATCTCCTTCACGGGAATATCCTGTCTCCCCACTAGCTGACATCCTGGGGTAAATGTTTCTGGTATCCACTGGTCCTAGACTCTCGGTATAGGGAGGAATGTGGTAACCCCCTCCTACACTTGCGGACCTAACTTCTTCCTGAGGAGGAAGTCTTCGGGAAATATCTCCTGCACTGGAAGGTCGATGTCCCTCATTATAAGGAGGCGGACTTCTTGTACATAGGTCATCTAACAATTCATCATCCGACTCTCCAATGGGTACCCAATGTTTAGATTTTTCCAACCGTTTCTGTCCCCCAGAAGGATCATCTGCTGGCATCATGGGAAACAATCCCTCCACTATCATATTCTGCCTCCACTGTTTCATCTTTTTAGCTCGTGCTTCCTGCTTCAACTTTGGATAAAATTTAGTTAACCCTTTGTCCATTCGTGGCTTATCCCTTTCGAAAGCCTCGATTTCCCATTCCTCTAGTGCTTCATACTGCGTTAATCTAGGTCTGGGATGTAAATCATTCATTCGGGTTCTCAAATTAAAAAGAATTCTGCTGTTAAATGTTCCATCTAACGGAAAAGCCAATACTCCGTCATCTTTCGTGTATTTAACCCAATTCTCCAACCATACACGTGTTGTACCCTTTATCGAACATCATGAAAGATGCGGGAGTGTTGGGTTGCGGTATGACAACACCTTCTCTAGTTTTAATCGGCTTGTCCTTTTTGAAATAATTCTTCACCTTATTTACAAGAAATACTTTTCTCTTAGTTCCGTACATAATATCGTATCTATTAGTCTTCCACTGATCTCTTCCAAAGCCTAGGTATCTTGGATCGGGTCTAGTCTCCGGAGTATACGAGTGCCACATACGATTCCTGCAAGCGGCTTTGTTTATAAGTCACTCCCAATCCGAATGCGTCTTTTATTTTCGTGCGGCCAATAAAATGCACGAGTTCAAATATTTTCGACCAATGGGTGCGCGGCCCCTTCGTGAGACAGTTCCCACGCTCCGGCGCTCGCCCCTCCTTTACAATTCCAGCTACGCTAGCAGCCCGCTGCGTCTACCAATCCCAGCGCGGCACGGAGTGACGTCAGAGCAGCTTCGCGACTGACTCCCTCCTTCACAAGGTAATGGAAACTTTCTTTCTTTCTAAAGTGCTTAGTGCTTGGTTATTTTACAACGAATACACATTCGCCACCGTGCTCAAGTGTCTAGACAGGAAAGAATTTGTTTCGCTGCAAGTAAACTACTTCCATTTACTTTTCACTCACTACGAGTAGATCTCTTCTGCCTACCCTTCACACTAGCATTGGAGAACCTGTTACTTCCCTAGACTCATCCACTTCTCCGGGATATATCTGAGACTAAGGTTTCCCTAGCGAACCCCTTTGCTTTCACTCGAGCTCCGATGAACCTGCTACTCTTCCGATGTGACCCTGACTAGGTTACGCCACAATGGGAATTTTGCCAATGAACCTCGTTACTAACATTTATTCAATCATATATTCAGAAAAACCCTAGTTAGTGCTTCCAGTTCTACCTAACCTGCACCAACTTTCCTTAAAACCGGTGACCTCAACGCGAATGGATTCTATTCACCACTCGCTATTCAATTCCCCGGGGATTCCTAACAACATGCAAAACGTTTTACGTACGAATGGATTAATACATATAACAATATGATAAGAAGAATAACAATTTTAAAACATTTCATAATTTTTCAAAGTAAACGATTTTCAAGTGAGTGATCAATTTCCCTTGAAGCGCCTACTCTTATAGCAGCATCCGACTTAGCTAGACTAACTAGTCCTACCTATCCTTTAACTAGTCCCTAACCATACCTCTGCTACCAGAAAATTACTGCTAGAGATCGCGGGTCACCCGACCAATAATGTCGCCACTTCTGGCTTCGGGCCCATATACTTTACTTTATCATATACATTGATCAGGTGACCACACAATCTACTACCAATAATTGTGAGTTCCTGTTCGATATATTTTCAGTGTACCCAACTTACCATCCACCGTTATGGGTACCTATGACCACGATGGGTCAGGGAGCTAGCTGTAAAAGGAAAGGCAGCAAAATACAAACCCAACTTTTATACTTTATTTTATGAAATGACCACGGACAACTGGAAGTTTTGAAAAGTTTATCTTAAATTCAAATAAAGGGCAGTCATACAGCTTTATCAATAGAATACTAATGCGACAGGGAACCCGCTAAGTGAGAGGAAAACTAAGATAAGGGGCAAGATGAACACGCTATAAATCTGAGTTACTTAGTCAGTTTTCGAGAGAAAAACCCAAGACCATATCAGGAAGTTGCAAACTGTAATACAGAAAATGATTTCTAAAAGGTAGGGTAACATAGGAACACGATATGAAATCAAATGCAAATGACTTTATGAAATGCAATGGTTGCAGGAGAAAGCATGGAAAATTATCACGTGCAAAGGTATGTCTTTATTGAAGCAAAGACAGAAAAATAGAAAGGTGCAGTTTTAAGAATTTCAGAGCAATATTTACCTAGACTGGTGTGAAAACCAACCCTGGCCACGGGTCAGTTAAGGACAGGAAAACCCTCAAGGAAGGATAACCCTCAGTGGGACAGCAGGTGCAGAATGGACACCCCAGGACAGGACAGGAAAGGAAACCCAGATTCGGATCAGGACAGGACCACCAGGATACGACCAGCACCCGCAGTTCGGAAGCAACGCCTGCGCTCCACCCTCTCTGCAGCTATCAGTCAGGACCCCGATTGGGTCAGCGAATTCCCCAGCAAAGTGCTCCGCCAGCACTTAAGGTTCAGTAAAACCTTCAGAGTCTATGGTCAGATTTCGGACAGAGAGCTCCGCAGCACCTCTGTATCAAGTCACCTATTGAGTGCGTTGGGTCAGTGACAGGTCAGCTATTCAGACAAGTCGGACAATTTCCCTAGGTGAACCCAGGGTAGATATACTGTTTTGGGACAGGGTACCACCCCCCAAATGTTGCAAAGTGTCAGAATCCCCAATTTCGATTGGTCCTAAGGTAGGATTTGGTTAACACACCAATCAGAACAGACTATTACAAGCCCTACTTAGCATCCTAGGGTGCCGCCTAGCAAGATTGGGGTTCCCACGAGAAGTCGCACGGAATACAATGAAAACTTATACATTTGTTACAACATAGGAACATTTTCTCCATCCTCCTGGGTCAGAGGTAGCGCTCCCAGGAGCCTCTCGACTGTGGCTGCCAGCTGGCTGAGTTCCACGGTCCAAGTTTGTCTCTGGCCTTGCATCTGGAGCATGCGCAGAAAGGACCTTCAAAATGGTTCATGACCCATTTGGACCCCCATTTCCCGTGATACATGAAAAGTAAGCGAAAACAAATTAAAACATAGAAATAAATGCTTGTATTACATGTCATGAATTTGTACTTCAGATTCATCATCAGGAAAATATACTATGCAATTAGACATTAGTAACATATACATGGACATGAGAGCAACTGCACGGGCATCACCACGTTATCACGAAAGCTGCGTATTACGCATGCGCACCCTTTTCCCTCCAGAACTACATTTACGTAGAGTCACGTGAGTGTGACTAACGCATGCGCAAAAGCGAAAAGACAAGCAGCGGCCATTTTTAGGGACACGGATTAATCGTATAAGTAGAACACATAAGCAAGCTTCGCTACCTTTCACGTGTATCCAAAATAAAGATATTAATAATAACGTACGTTTGTTATGAGGTTATGACAAATTGAGGTTCTTGAATCGAGCAAGTCGCGATGCGAAATCTTGCTCTATCAGATCCATCACCGTTCTTTAGCCCACTCTGCCACCCCAGTTCAGACATGGCTATATGCAAATCAGTCTGACCCTGTGCCTCATGGGAAAAGTCCAGCCCGAACTGCCAAGCCATGCCTTCCCTGGACCGGAAACAAGCTTCCGAGGACCGGTTTCTGGCATTCCAGCCGCCTTCAGCCCGGCTTGCTTGAATCCAGTGGCAAAGTGAGCAAGGGACACATGTCTGAGCATACCCTGCCACACTTATGGTGGCCAAAGCGGTACAAAAGGGGGTGGTGATGGACGGAGCATCTGAACCAATCAAACACTCACACACAGTCAAAAGATCTGGGTTTGATCCATCACCGTTCTTTAGCGCACTCTGCCACCCCAGTTCAGACATGGCTATATGCAAATCAGTCTGACCCTGTGCCTCATGGGAAAAGTCCAGCCCGAACTGCCAAGCCATGCCTTCCCTGGACCGGAAACAAGCTTCCGAGGACCGGTTTCTGGCATTCCAGCCGCCTTCAGCCCGGCTTGCTTGAATCCAGTGGCAAAGTGAGCAAGGGACTCATGTCTGAGCATACCCTGCCACACTTATGGCTGCCAAAGCGGTACAAAAGGGGGTGGTGATGGACGGAGCATCTGAACCAATCAAACACTCACACCCAGTCAAAAGATCTGGGTTTGATCCATCACCGTTCTTTAGCCCACTCTGCCACCCCAGTTCAGACATGGCTATATGCAAATCAGTCTGACCCTGTGCCTCATGGGAACAGTCCAGCCCGAACTGCCAAGCCATGCCTTCCATGGACCGGAAACAAGCTTCCGAGGACCGGATTCTGGCATTCCAGCCGTCTTCAGCCTGGCTTGCTTGAATACAGGAGCAAAGTGAGCAAGGGACTCACGTCTGAGCATACCCTGCCACACTTATGGCGGTCGTCTACATTGAGACGTGCCTGCACTGAGAGGCTGCACCAAGTGAGCGCATAGCTGGTATGCCTTTATATAGGCTATATCAGGTGCCCAGCCGTACCAGTCCTTCTTGACGCTGACGGCGAACAGAGGTAGGAGATGGCTCAGACTCTAAACTTATGTACATTTGTGTACACTATGATTCTGTCACCCATTTTTTTAATCATTAGTCTAATGTATCTAGGTTTTGATTCTAGAGATTGTGGGATCCTCTGACCTACTTTCATCTGTGTATTTGGATGGCAGGCTGACTAACTGCACCTGCCTCAACAACCAATATGAGACCTCAAAATGTATCCACAAGCTTCATTTTTCAGTCCTTTGGACGGCCTGTATCAAGGTGATTCGATGCTCCTTTGCTCACGTTCCAAGTAAGCTTTTACCTCATGGGTCCCTGAGCCTTCACCTTCCCAGACCTTGTCCCCACATAGATTCACGCTTGTTTTCTTTGCTTAAGGAGCTTTAAGGAGCCCTCCAACCATTTGATCCAGCCTGAGCTCCCTTGCTTGGATATGATTTGGTAATTACCTCCTCCTTTTATTTAGCATTCACATTTAGCCACGTGACTTCATGTAAGTAATATGGAGTATTAAATCTCTTGTAGATGCTCTATCTTTTCTGTCCTGATGAAGAGAAGACCCCATGCTAAGGATTCAACAACCTTGATTGTGGGAAGGGGTAAAAACGTTGACTTCTGTTCTTCCATTAACAAGCATAAACAACAAGATTTCTTTTCAGCGTTTACAAATTGCTATGTTTTGGTTATAATGGTTTTCCTTCTGTAGGCCGGACAGGTCTTTATTATGTATATATGTTGTATATATGGCACATTACCTTTCCTTTCAACCCTCACAAATGCACTGTTTATTCTCACCCTCCTTTCAACCTGAGCACCATTCTCCTAAGTGGATAGACAATTGTGATGTCTTTAACAATTGATCTTGATTTGTTGAGAATAAATTGCATCTATTGCAGACGTATAATTATGTTGCTGTGAATGCTTTCATTTTCTATGTTTACTTTCAAATGTTCTATTGCTATTTGTGACCAATTTCTTATTGTACTGCCTTTCTTACACTGGCTTGATCTTGCGAGCAGACTGATAATCGGCTATGTGGTGCGTATTGCCCAGATCAGTATAGAAGAAAACGAGCTCTGAACAGGCATTAACGCCTCCGCATCCATCTGCCGGCCACACATAACGTAGAGTTACCAACTCACACTATGGCATTGTGAATCAAACGATCTCGGCTCTCTTCACATACTCACCCAGTGAGAACCCAATATCACACAATGGTAGGAAAGACAAACTGTAAACCAGTCCACAGAGTTGTTTTTAGCTCGTTTCGGAAGCTCTAAGCTTCCGATGTCCAATAAGGAGAGTGAAAAAACACCGGAACTTCAGCTACAGCCTGAGTAAGCTTTTGTTTTTCATATTTTTTATGGGAAAGGGGGTTGGTAGGGGGTGGCACAATGATTTCTCAGCATGAGCCCCCGCCTCTACCTAGGTCATACCCCTTCTCACACAGTGAAATCCATTTATAACTTGGCTAGTCAGTTAGTGTTTTATACTTAAAGGTATTAGGGGGCTAAAGAGATTTAATGTACTTATGAAGGTAGACAAACAACATTGTGTCAGGGTGCTACATTTCCTGCACCAGCCAGGCAGTAGTAGATGAGGCCTATTAGATCACATCCAGGAATACAAAAACAGAGTGTTGTAGGATTGCAACCTGCCAGCATTCTAATATGTGTTCCTACAGATGAAGAGATCGGGATGATCTAAGATGGGCTGTCTTCTCCTTTTCCTCCGACACAAAGAATGTTTTGAAATTAAAGTAGGTCTTAGTGGTAGCAGCATTATCGGATAGAAAGGGCACTTACTTATGGGTTTCTCTCAGTTTGACTGGGAGTATTATTTATGCTGCTAGACGTCAGATGTAGTCAAGTGTGTGCTTTTTATCCTAATCAATTCACCTGCAGGATACATCTGACTCGCTGTTAAACATTTTTACTATTTTACACTTTCAATGTATTTGTTTTGTAATTTCTTTGTGTTTGTATATGTTTGGTTTAATCTTTGCCTGCTGAGATTGAATTATCAGTTCATACCACCTGCATTGGGACATGTAAGGTTTCAGAATTAATTCCCTATCCACCATTCTATGTTTGTCTTGCGAGATACAATCATCATTTCCTGTTTGAACATCGTATTTACTAGAATCCGGTGAAAATCAATTTACTTTATTGTAATTGTATGTAATTTCTGGCATTTTGTATTACGGATGTTAGAAAAAAATAACTGAGATGACACTATTATACCAATTTGCATAATTTATACTTAATTTGGGTAAACATTCTATCACAGGAGCGCAGGGAAAATGCAGGCAAACTGAACACTAGTGGGGCAGATTTATGAGGCCCTTGCGCCTCCTTGCGCCGCAATTGCGTCACGTAATGTGAAGCAATGGCGGCGCAAACATTGCGCCCTATTTACAACGTGACGCATCTCGGAGATGCGTCACGTTGGAAACCCCTGCGCCATAAGGAGGCGTTCCTGCGCAGGGGGGGGCGTTCCTGCGCTGGAACGCCTCCTAAAAGTGGCTGAGTGAAATCTATGAGATTTCACTCAGTCACTTTCTACGTCAATTACTTACGCCTGCTTGAAGCAGGCGTAAGGGTGACGCACCATGCATTGTGGGAGTCATGTCGCACTTGCGACATGACTCCTGCAATGCGCCGCCCGTACGCCGAGAGATGCGTCACGCATCTTCACTGCCTTGCACCATGGGTGGCGGAGCAGTGGCGCACTGTGGCGCACATTAACTGGCGCATCCCTGGGGATGCGCCAGTTAACATAAATCTGCCCCTAGTATGTTTTGTGCACTTCATGTGCAGTGTTGTACTTTTCTTATCTAGAAAGGCACCCTTGTTCCAAAAATGCATGCAAGGATGCATTTTGCATGACCAGAAGTGCACAATATTGAAGCTGGAATTTTGCGTAATAACTTGTAATTCACACAAGTTTCCATGCATATCATAACTCTGGGCGTAGTTCGCGTAGTAGCGCTGCACGTAGCTACGCGAAGTGCACTTTGCACTACGCGAGCTACGCGTAGCACTAAACGAACTGCGTAGTCCGGTAGGGAAATGCTGTTCGCAATAATTGCACAGTGCCTGATGCTTGTCTGCACTGTGCAATCATTGCTAATTGCATCTTGCACAGTGCAAGCGGTCGTTTTCTGCCCCTCGAATAGATTTGTACTCGAGCTGCAGTTTTCTCAACGCGGTCTGGTAGTTTCTCATCACGAACGGTACGAGGACTGGTAGTTTCTCATCGTAAACGGTAGTAAGCATACACGACCTCTCGCAATGAGAAACATTACCTCTCTGCGTTGAGAATCTCTCCGGGAGGTTTATTTTCCACGCTCGCGATCGGCAACTTGATGTTGCTGATCGCGAACGAGGAAAAAGTCTCGCCGGGATGTCATTTTGCTGGCTCGCGGTCGCCAACTTGACGTTGAGGACCATGAGCAAGCAAAAAATACCCACTACACGTTTTTGCACTGTGCTATGTGCAATTTGTGTAGCGCATACTTGCGCAAACTACGCAAACTATGCGTCGCGTAGTTTTCCGCCCAGGCCTACATATCATGTAATTTCCACAAACAACATTACACGTATTTCACCCATGCCTACTCTTTCCTTTTTTTTAAATAAATTTCTTTTATTAGGGTTAAGATGCAGTAAAAGGACAAAGCGCTTCATTAAGTATATACATGAAACCAATATACATAGAATTAACAATAACAATCAAGGAATAAATAACAATCAAGGAATAAATACACAATTAATGATAGAAGCATAGTGATAAAAACAGTTACCAAAGGCCAATCATGCTAAGCTTTCTTTTAAATTACATTGTCAAACAGCCTCCTAAATCACAATCTTGCTTCCCTCCACTTTGTAATGGGACCCCAGAAGCTTCTTCCCATCTCCCGTCAGGCAAGATGGCGGCTGCGTAGTTGCGGCTGTAACGATGGAGCAGTGAGGGCTTGCAGTAGAAGGAGCCCAATGGAGATTTAGCCACAGCCAGCCGCTATATTATTCTGTTTTCAGAGCGAAAAAAAATACCTAGTCCAGAAAGAAATCCCTCGAGGCATGCTGACGACGCTGTCCTGTCGTGGGTCAGCGAGACAACTGCTCGGGGAGCTGGCGTCCACGCTCGCCGCTCTCTCACTCGGTCTGAAGCGCCGCAAGTGTACAGGAAGGAGGAGTTTGGGTCGAAGGCCGTTGCGGCCAGCGCAGCTATCGAGGTCGGACTCCGGAGCGGAACTTACGGGCGGGATTCCATCCGAAGAAGTACCGAGTGTGTTTGGTCAGCAGGGCTCGGCTCCTAAGGAAGTGATGGCCCCCAAAATCAATCCGGCCTCAAAACCTGCTATGGGGAAAAAGAAAAATCAACGCGATGAAGCTGCAGCGGAGGCACTTGGAGCTCAAACGCCCCCGACAGAACAGTCTAAAAAGAAGCAGCAGACTGCAGCCAGAACCCGTTTGGCTACGGCTTCAATAGCGGACTTGTTCGCCAAGACCGGTAAGGAGAAGGCAGTTGAGGTAGTGTCTAGGGAGGTGGAGGGCATTTCTATAGAGGAAGTGTTGGTCCCCCAAGCTGTTACCGATGTTAGTGGGGTCCCCCCCCCTTAAGATCCCTCTTTCTTCATATGAGATCACGCTGCAGGGAGATGACTTGCAGGGCGAAATGGAGGTCCCATTGGAGGGAGAGACGCTTGGAAATGCCGCTGCATCATTGGGAAGGAAGGATGGGGTCCCGGGGTTTCCCGACGGTGGAGTGCATATCGATGGTCCTCGACTGCTGGTAAAGGATGTCGCTGATATGGGTGCAGGGGAACAATTAGAACCATTGGATAACGGAGCCACCCCAGAGATAGGCATTCAATGTTCCGTTACCGGCTCAGCAATTCTTGGTGCTGGAGCAGGGGATGGGAAAGAGAATGCTTCAAGCGAAGCCTTTTTCTCGGCTTCTGATGGGGCCGGGTGGTCTGAGGAAGACGAGGAGTGTAGCTCATATTTGGACTCAGAGAGTGACTTGGAAAATGATCAACCTGCAACCGCATTAAAGGCCCCAGCAGTGGCTGCTAAGGCATATACCAAACTTGAATTGAGCGGGGATCACCTCTCCTCTATGCCTTTGCAGGATAGTCCTAGCATGGAGTTTGCCATATTGGAAACAATTCACCAGGAAATTATCGCCCATAGGGAGGAAACGCGCCTAGACAATCGTAAATCGCATGCGGCATTGAGGAAGATGCGGGGCGTGGTTAGAAAGCTTTCAAAGGCCTGTGCAAATACCGGGGTCAGAGTCTCAAATCTTGAAGACAGGATAGTATCAACAGAGACGGAAGTTGCAGAGGCAGTCTCCAAGGTTAATGCGCAACGCTCCCAGGTGGTGGACATACAATGGAAGCTAGAAGAAATGGAGAACAGGCTTCGTCGGAACAACTTGAGGGTATTGGGAATCCCGGAGGGAGCCGAGGGATCTGACATTAGGGCATTCATCATCAAGCTCTTTGAACAAGCATTCCCGGAACTGTCTAGCTGGAACTGGCCCCTGGAGGTGCAGAGAGTACACCACACTCCCTTTAAAATAAGAAGGAATACTAAGGAGGGGGACAAACCCAGGGCTGTTCTGATCTTCCTAGGTAATTTCATTCTCAGACAGGCTATATCGGATCTAGCCAGGCCAAACACTAAACGAAGCAGTGATGGGATCACATTTTTTGTCCGGCCGGACTTCTGCCACTCGACCGTAGAAAAACGCTGGCGATTAAGAGGAATGATTAAACCATTCCAGGATAAAAAGATGCAGGCATTTTTGATAAATCCGGCCCAGCTGAAAGTCATCAACGAAGGGAGGACACTTTTTTTCTCCTCAGAGATAAAGGCGAAAGAATATCTGGACTCTGTAAGCAATTAGACTGGAATTTCTAATTACCGGATGGATACTGCTCTCTAAGCTAAAACTTTGGTCGGTATATATCGACAGATCGATGGATAGGGTGATTCTGGCCGGCGGCTGATTTGTGGACTTTTGTTTCTTTTTTTTTTTGTCTTGGTCCTCAGGGCTTCACGTTGGCTTTTGTTTTTTTTTAATATTGGTGTATTTTAAGTCCTCAATGCTTTCACTGTGTTTCCATCACATGCACAGACTTGGTCTGAGCGCCTCACAGAGGAGGGCGGGGGGGGGTGTAGGGGTGGTAGGGTTGTGGGTGGAAGGGTGTGGGCTGGTTGGGAGGGGAAGGGGGGTGAGTTGGGGTTTGGGGGTAAATTTGGAAAAAGGGGGAAATGGTGCAGCATAGGACAAAGTATAGGATTATTAAAGAAGAGTTCAATTAAGGATCAGTTTCTTGTAGTAGGTCGTATAGCTCAGCAGGATGGCGAACATTAGAATTTGCACAATTAATGTGGGAGGTATGAATGACTGGAAGAAAAGGGAGAGACTGGCATATTTTGTGAAATATAACAGAATAGACGTTCTCTGTCTTCAAGAGACTCACCTCTCATGGGCTAAGAGGAAATTGCTGTTTATTAATGGTTTTGAGTTGGTGGCATGTTCAACCCAATCCTCAACCATTAGGGGGGTTGCTATCTTGGTAAGATCTTCTTTGGGAAAAGCTAGTAAAGTCAAAGCTGACAGTAATGGAAGATGGGTAATTGCGGAAATGGAAATGGGCTTTACACTAAGTGTTATATATTGTTCTAATAAAGACGATCCGGAGATTTTAGATTTTTTAGAAGGGGAGCTAGTTTGCTGGCCTACCCCTCTAGTAGTAGCCGAAGATTTAAATATCTCAGTGGATTGGGGTATTGGAACAGTGTATGCTGGGCGTAAACCCAGAGTTTTTAGGGCAATACAGGCTCTTATCAGCTCGCATGGGCTGCAAGATGTTTGGGGTGTGAAAGAACCTCAAAATCCAGGCTTTACTTATTTTTCAAACCCAGCTCAGAAATACACGAAGCTGGATTACTTTCTTATCTCGTCTTCTGAGATAAAAAAAAGTATATATCACAAAACTCCCGAGATTAATCTCAGATCACAACCCTCTGGTAATGTCGTATGATCTGGGTAGGGTGGAAAGGAAAAGGACAGGATAGACCTTCGAAAGGAGATTACTGGCCGATAAAAGGTTTGTCGAACATCTTACTAAATGCCGGGCGAATTATTCGCAGCGAATAGATATAGCACCTCTCGTAATGGGGTTTGGGAGTTTTATAAAGCTGCTTTAAGGAAAGAGTCTATAAGCTGTTCAGCACGGCTGAGAAAGGATGATAGATGTAAGGCTGAGAAACTAATGGAGAAGCTAGCGAGGGCTGAAGAGCAGCATGTAAAGGATATTGCTTCAGGAGGGGATAGCAGCGAAAGCCAAAAGGCATTGCTGACGGTTAAACAGCACTGCAGAAGGAGGTAACCCAGAAGGCAAGCGGCGAGTTTCAAACCTATAGGGCTAAAAGGTACGAAACAGGGGAGCAAGCTGGTAGAGCGCTAGCCCTCCGGTTATGGCAGGAAAAAGCAAAAAATTTAATTTTGTGTATAGAAGAGGATGAGAATGAATATACCGAAGTGAAGGATATAGTGAAGGTTTTTGAGAATTTTTATAAAAAGCTTTATGATGAGGAGGGTTGTGTTAGGAATCAGGGGGGTGAGTATCCGGATAGGGGCCCACGCCTGGATGATGCAGCCAGAGAAGAACTTGATAAAGATACCATGCAGAGCGAGGTCGTAGCCGCATTGCGGGAATTAGCCCCTGGCAAAGCTTCAGGCCCAGACAGGATCCCCTTGAGGTGTATAGAGCGATTGAATCTGAGATCGCCCCACTGTTGGTTGGTCTGTTTAACAGGGTTATGTACTCAGAGGTGGTCCCCGATTCTTGGAAGGAAACCAACATTATAATCTTTCACAAGAAAGGGAAACCAAGTGAAAAACCAGGGTCTTATCGCCCGATTTTGTTAATTAATTTGGATACTAAGTTGTATTCCAAGATATGGGCAAAGAGGTTGAGCAGGATCATTGGGGGTCTTGTATCCCCGTGGCAGCATGGATTCGTCCCGGGTCGTGGCACGACAGACCACATAAGCAAAGCAATAACACTGTTTGACGCCCAGGCTGCCACGGGAGGGGAGATGGCCATGATCCTGCTCGACGCAGAGAAAGCCTTTGACCGGGTTGTTTGGAGCTTTCTCTGGGGCATCTTGGCTGGGAGAGGTTTTGGCGAGAAAATTATTAGAGCTCTTAAAGCCATGTATTCAGATCCGACAGCAAGGGTCATGGTTATGGGCGCGAAATCAGGAAAAATCGATATTAAGAGAGGGACGCATCAGGGTTGTCCCTGCTCACCCATCCTGTTCTCCCTCTATATCGACCCTCATATTCAGGAAATACTTGAGTGCCCTAGGATAACCCCTGTGATCTTTAATGGTTATATGAATAAAATTTTGGCTTACGCCGATGATTTGGCGGTTATTACTACTAACCCACAGCAGGCACTCCCTGCTCTGGCCCAGATGGCGAAGGACTTTGGCTATGGCTCTGGGTACCTATTGAACGAATCCAAAACACAGATAATCTGTTCGAAAAACATAGTTAAATCTGATTTTAGATTTGTGGATTCTGCTACCTATTTAGGGGTGAAAATCAATGCCTCAGTGGTGGATCGAATTGTTGAAGAAAATTACTCTCCCCTTATCAAATCTATAGAAGCTGAACTAAAAAGAATAGATGTGCTACATCTTTCACTGGTAGGAAGGGTCACCTCACTAAAGATTTTAATGTTTCCCAGAGTGCTGTATCTGTTTCGCGCCATACCCCTGTTTATTGATGAAACAATAATGAAAAGTCTGGAATCCATATTTATAAGATTCATTTGGCAGTACGGCAAGATCAGGCGATCTACCAGCCTTATGTCACTACCCAGGGAAAGGGGGGAATGGCACTCCCAAATCTTAGACTCTATCACTGGTCTTGCCTATTGATCCAAATGTCTATCTTTTTCCACTGTGAGGTGGACTCTGGGGTGGAAAATATTGATGTACAGAGTCCTCCCCCGATTTTTAAGATGCTGTTGGGGGAAAGGCAACCGGTTTGCTGTTGTGTGAAGTGGAAAGGAGATTCTATAAAAGGGCTAGATTTAAGATTCTGTATGGCGCTTGGCTGGTCTGGAAATCTATCCTAACATTTTTTAATGTTTAAAAGCTAAATTCATATTTACATCTTGGCAACTCCAGCCTCTTCCCTCAGTTGAGAGCAGACAGGAACATTCAGCTTTGGAAAGGATTAGGAGTTAAGACTCTCGGGGATATTCTGGAGGGAGATAAGATAGTTCGGTTTGAGGTTTTACAAAGTAGGTTTGGTATTCCAGCCGATCATTGGTTTCTGTATGGCCAAATAGTTTGAATTCTTAAGGCCCTAAGAACAAAGCTCCCTGCCCCGGTGGATATTCCTGTAGTCGAGGTACTAGCTAGAGGATGTAAGAAGATTAAAGTAGTGTATAATCTCCTCCTAACTAAGATCCAAGATGATATCGAGAAGACGGAAAATAATTGGGCTACAAAATTGGGTAATCCCGAGGTTGACATGGATCTTGCCTTATGCCTGAATAAAAAGATATTGCGGGCCTCTAATCTACGGGCCCAGCACTATAAAATGGTCTTTAACCTTTATCATACTCCTGCAAAATTATTTGCTTGGGGCGTAAGGGAAGACGATAGATGCCCGAGATGTAATGTCGGCCAAGCAGATATTATACATATGTTCTTTCACTGCAATCGGCTGGGTCCAATAAGGGATGAGATAATGAAATTTTGGGAGGGGCTGCTAGGTCATAAGATCGATCTATTCCCAACCCTGATGTTATTGGGTACGGACTCCAAGCTGAATCTAGGGAAGGAAGAGGAAGCCCTAGTTTTCTATGTCAGTTGCTGTACTTAGGATTGTAATTTCGGCAGGCTGGAAAGATGTTACAGCTCCCTCTTTCCAGATGTGGCTTTCTAGACTATTAGGCATACACAATGTTGAGTCCAGTTTATATTAAATGAAGGGAGTTAAAAAACGCCTACTCTTTCCATATCAATGATACTTAGAACACTTCCCTAGGGATTGCTTTATTCATACAGTTATTGTAGAGCAATGGTTCCGCCTTATTTACTTCTTCCGCAGGAACAGTGAGCTATTGATTTGAAAAAATGAACTTGCACCGTCTTCCTTTTACTGTGGTTTAAGTGGCCTGGAATTAAGGGGACAAGGAAAATAGGTCTAAGTACACATATTTCCTCATTATTTATAGATTGTGAGCATCGGTTCCTTTTGTTAAATTAACTCATGTTGATTGTAGAATCTAACTAGTTTTGAAAGGGTTTGCGGCTGCAACAGGTTACTGGCTGCACCAAATTTGAACTTCATTATAGCATTTTCTGTATTACTCAAGCCACTTGATTTTCAGAGTCGCCTGCTCAAACTCAGTTTGTGTACATCTGCAAATCTCGCCTTTATCCACATGCACAAACACTGCTTGATTGTAGAGCATACACAAAAAGCCCATGATTCTAGATTTATATAAGATTAATACTGTGACCTATGAAAATGAGGCTAATACTTTCAATGTGGTCTTTCCTCTCACACCATTTTGTATGTGAATGCAGAGTGACATATATCAAAAGGATTATAAGGCTAATAAGGAGTATTGTATCCACTTAGAATGACTTTTCCAATACCTAACGCAATTGATAGTGGTGGGGGTCAGTGTCCAATCCAGAGGGCTACTCATCTCCACTCATTGCTTCCAAGTTTTCAGATTACTTATGTGCGTCTTTTCTGGAACTGTGATATATGAGTGACATTTCATTGACAAATGTGTGACACTTAGATCGATATGGTAATTCCACTATATCAATCTGTGAAGTCTATGTAAAAGGCTTATATCACAAATGACCCCCTTTTGGGCTATATGAAGGTCTAGAAATGGCAATGCTCCTGAAATGGTACAGTAAAACAGTTTTTATAAAATGTATGAAATGTTTATTTTTACTTGAATATCTTTTCACTTTTTTAATAGTGAAATGCACCACATCAGAATAATTAAGACATTAAACAATATTATTTAAATCCTCATTGGTTGGGGAAATTACTCACTCTTTACTAATACTCTATGATAAATACAAGCTTTTTATATATTTTTTATGCTTACTATTACCTTTTGAAAGGATTCATGGTATTCAATGAATGGCAAATTAAAATATGAGAACATTTCATAAGGAAGAGAAATCCTTGCATCACAAAATAACAGTCTAAGTTTTAACATCATGAAGTTATTTATTCTTACATATATCTCAAGTGGGTCCTTTCCAATGTGAAAACTCTCAATCATTTCTGACTTTTAGTCATAATTTAAATTCCCTACAGTAATGAGCAGTTTTACTATTGATATTATATTACAATTATAGACCTACATTTGTCATTATGGAAAATTGTGAAAACCAGAAATTAATGAATTGGTGGAGGTATAACAAATGTTATGGACTAATTCCTGTTTTTTTCCCTAATTTTTGCTGCATCTTAAGAACATTTCACAGCCCCTGAGTTATTGAAAGCTTGTTAGGGGCAAAAGCCCAATTTACTGAGTTTCAATATTTAACAGTCTTCTCACTCATCTCACTTGATCTCTGGATCAGAACAGCAGCTGCAGGAGTATCAAACAGAGGTCATAGACAGAGGACAAAAACACCTGCGACATAATAAAAACACAAGCAGCTTAATAAAAATAACATTCTCTAAACTCAAGGCAAATGCTTCACGTAAGCAGTAAGTGTTGCAGAAGAAACACTTAGGTACCATTGAAATGTAGATTAGCAAGTTCATGTCTGTCCGATATCTTTGAATAGCTGTTTAGGTGAAGAATGCCAAGCAAACAATGTCACAAGATAAAAAACATCTGAAGCCCTTCCACTCAACCTTTGAAACTGCAATAAAGAAATAGTTGAGGGAGATCATAAGATAGTTGTCAAGGTGCTCTTCTGCAGCCATTATCCTCATATAAGCATATTTTTCAACAATGCCACTTTCAGATGTGCAGAGTGTAGGATACGAAGTTTACATCTCAGATTGTGAATGTATTTTGACTGTTCTTTATAGATAGATTACATAAGTAATATTTACACATGAAGAATCTTCTCTTTCAAACAGGTCATGATAACACTATGACGAATGCTACTACCATTTCTTCTGCACCTAGCACCAACACAGCAAGTCCTACAACTATCTCGCCCGTGATGACTAATCAAACCAATACTACATATTCCAGCCCAACCAATTCAGGTAATGCTTTGCTATCGAATTGATGCATTTTTATAATACTAAAAAATGAACACCTATTCGGGGGTCTGCAAATGTTTATTACATGATTATCAAAATCCACTTTTCCCGTCAGCATTTCATATTGGCATCCTGTTCAAGGAAAGGGATTCAAAAAACATTTATGAGCTTAAAATGTTTTTTTGTGCCTTTAAATGTGAGACACTTGGAGGCATCCATCTCTGCAGCTATTACAATTATGAAATATCATATTAGAATGTCACCTAAAGCAACTGTTTTTATTCTTGGATTTTTGCTACAAGAGAATGATTCGCTGCCAGGCAAATTTGATACCCCTACTTTTTTTCAATTTAATGCTTACTTTGTAGTAGTTTATCAGGCAAATATAATGAAATGGAGGCGGCTATTAATGTCAATTATTGTTTCAAAGGAAGCCGTATTGTATAATTTTCCACATCATCTTTGCAAAGTTCAGTGATGTCATCAATGTTTGCACAAATCTTCCTGTGTAGGTAAGGCTGGTACCGCTTCAAAGGCGGCATTGTGTGAATAAGTCAAAGATATAAAGCAGGGTTTGCATGTTTGTTTCCCCTATTCACCAAAACTTTGAGAAGTCCCTCCTCCTGCTGCCTTCTTTTTCTTTGCTTCAAGGTTAGGGTCTTTCATCATGGATCATTTGCATCATGGGTAATTCATTGAGTTTTTTATTTCTTCATTAAGCTAATCTTCACTTGCAAGTAGTCATCAATCTGGAGTTAATTTTAAAAACTTGAGTATTCCATAAGATCCACAGGTTTTGAACATTGAGTGTGTGACAGTGGTGCTTGCAACTTCATGAGAACTCACATTTTAAGGGTAGCCTAAGTTGCCATGATATGTGTGAGTCAATTGACCACCTTTTTGGTGATAAAGTAAATTGCTATACTCTAGGGAAGCACAGAGATATAACAACTAATTCGGTCTCTATGGGTTCGGGAAAGTGGCAAAAAAATGAAGTATCTACACTCTTTTGACACACAATGCAGTAGGCATTTTTGAACCTGGAACTCCTAACTCAAAGAACCTGCATATAGCCATTTCTGTAGAGTCTCATGATGTCTGTTCTTGTAGTGGGTATTCAATCCATATATAAAAAATATAAAAAAAAAAAAAAATTCAATATTCTTCAAATAATTTGCTAAACATTAGGACTACTCTGTGTGTTTCATCAGCAACTTACTGTCATCTCTCTAAGAACTGGTGTTAAAGTTAACTTTGTCCACTGGGTTGTCACCTTACCCAGGTTCAATTTTAGGCCCAGCCAGTAAAATGTTCTGGAGAACATTTGATACAAAGCCCTTTCACATATAAAATACTGGGTATCAACTTTACTTCCAATATAAAAAAAACTGCAATAAAGATATCCTTGCTTGTAAATTGACATCAGGGAAGTAATTACAATTGCACTTAACAATTAAACACTGTCTGCAAGAAAGATATCCTTTGTTGGATATCCACATCCACATAGTAATCCCATTTGTGCTCCAAGAAAGGAACTTATGCTGAGGACAAATCAGTGAGGTTGTAACAGATGGCTTCACAGAAGAGGCTAAGGAGGGGTTTGGTGTGTGTCACATATGCATAGCTCAGCAAAGGGCCATTTCACATAGTGCTACGCATATATTTATTTTTGCCTAGAATAAAAATCATTATACATTTCACTAAGGACATTGTTGAATTAATCAATTAATAACAAAATGTTTTTTTTAAAACCATCCTACTGGATATCTTTTATGTGCTTCCATTTCACTCTGAGTCAGGATAACCCAGTTCTTAGCGTTATAAAAGTATCACCCCACTCCATTTCATCATCATTGCTTTTTGGTAACCCAGCCTAGATCAAGCAAAGTGACATCGGCTTTGGCATTTTTTATGGAAATCCATTTAATACATCTGATAGTTTTCAATGTCTGCAATGAGTTTTTAACATACTTTGGTTATCTAACTATTGAATTGGAGTATTGTAGAATTGCAGCTTCTTTAATCTGGAAAGTTTGGGCTCTTTTGGAAGCTCCTCTTTTATTGTCTTATTTTTTGTCCTCATTTGTCAAATCAATATATACTTGGAGATAAAAAAGGATTCGGGGTGTCTCAATTCAATAAAGGGAAATACCCACTCACTCTATAAAAGGAGGGGTTGAATCATATCTCAGATTCCAAATACCTTGCCGCCCATCCTTTTACTCCGATTATACAGGTACTTACAGGTTGCCCCAGAAAAAAATGCCAATCCACCTCAAGCACTCTCAAAAAGCCTGTATTTCTGATTGATAATCATTGGACTAAGTATAAACCATAGTAAAACAAGTTGAAAAAGTTTACAGTACAAATTATAAACCATGGATAAAAGAAAAACCATAAAAGAAAAAACTATAAAGAGTCAACTAGTTTAGAGATAGGCTATCTTAACTCAATTATCACACAAACTCCAGAATTTTGTTAATTTTGTGTTCTGAGTTGCCCTATCCATTTTAGCTATCCTATGTACCGAGTTTACCCACTCACTTTCAA
Organism: Lissotriton helveticus; assembly: GCF_964261635.1. Classification (NCBI taxonomy): domain Eukaryota; kingdom Metazoa; phylum Chordata; class Amphibia; order Caudata; family Salamandridae; genus Lissotriton; species Lissotriton helveticus. The sequence goes on from NC_136070.1 coordinate 813,159,039, forward strand.
GAGGAGGAATAGTAGAATCCATTTAATACTCAACTCTCTACGCGCCAGAAGGACTAAAGTGAAAATAAGCGCTTTATATGCTTTAGGCAATATCCTATTACACTCCTCGACCAGTATTACCCCAAAAATACCCAATGCCAGACTCACCTTAACTTCTTGACTCACAATTCCCGAAAGCGTCGTACTTACTTTCTGCCAGAAGATCTGAATGGAAGGACATTGTCTGAACATATGTGCTTTATCTACGTTTGCTTCTCCGCACTTTGGACTGTTCCTCACAGCTTGAGAGCCCATTTTTGCCAATCTTCGAATTGTCCAATATGCCTTGTGGATGGTAAAAAGGTGTTTTTTTTCTTAGTAGAGCAGATTTCACACAGGACCATAGGAAGGATAAAGATATTGCAATAATAAGTTGAGGTCATGCGCCGGCAGTTCCTTCCTCCAGATCGCTGTTAACAAGGCTTGTGGGTATTCTATGGACTGTATCAGCATCCAGTACCATTCTGATGCCTCTTTACGCACAGGGTGGCGCAAGAAAATTTTAGTTTCCCAGAACAAAACCCCTTTCTTGGCATTTTGGCCCAACTCAGTAGTTGATAATACTTACATTTGGAGACAGAACCCTCTGAGATCTCCTGCATTTTTTGCCAATGGATTAGTTCCGCTCCTTCAAAAAGTTGACCCCATCTAAAAATTCCTCTTTCTTTCATGGGTGCTGCAAGCTGGTGTACCAGGTGATTTTCAATACAATACAAATCAAAGGAGGCTGCTCGTCGCTCCTGGGACAAATCTACAACCATCTCCGGTCCCCTGCTGTTCCCGCTGTCTCGCTCAAAACCAGCGCGAGACGCGGGAGAAAGGACCACGAATCCCGGCATCCCCTTGGAGGTGCCTGCTGCACATGCCATCAGTAAGCGCCAGGAGGCGCTTGAAAAGCGTAGCGGGTCAAGAAGCTCCTGGGGGCAATACAAATCAAAGGAGGCTGCCAGCATACCTTCCTCGTCAGTCCTGGGAGACCGCTACAACCATCTCCGGTCCCCTGCTGTTCCCGGTGTCTCGCTCAACACCAGTGCAAGACGCAGGAGAAAGGACCACGAATCCTGGCATCCCCTTGAAGGCACCGGCTGCACACGCCATCAGTAAGCGCCAGGAGGTGCTTGAAAAGCAGAGCGGGACAAGAAGCTCCTGAGGGCAATACAAATCAAAGGCGGCTGCCAGCATACCTTCCTTGTCGGTCCTGGGAGATCGCTACAACCATCTCCGGTCCCCTGCTGTTCCCGCTGTCTAACTCAACACCAGCGCGAGACGCGGGAGAAAGGACCACGAATCCCGGCATCCCCTTGGAGGCACCTGCTGCACACGCCATAGGTAATCACCAGGAGGCGCTTGAAAAGCAGAGCGGGGTTCAAGCATCGTGGGACGTGCGTAGGCGGGTGGCGGGCCTTCTGAGGCCATCCGAGACTGGAGGAGGCCGGAGGAGGCTGGGCTGGGCCTGCTCTCTAACCCCTTGGGACCCGTATTTAAGGTACTGTGACTGTGTCCTCCAGACTGCTAAACTTTTGCAATTGTCCTTTCTTTTTGGTACCTAGTTGGCGCAGCGTGTATCACAATGGACACTGGACTGAAATCACTGAAGAAGGTTGTATGTATAGATTCCTTTGCTTACCCTGCTGGTGTTGGATAGTACCTTCTAGCATTGGTTCACTCACTAAGTGTTTGTGTAATTACGCATATTTACAGAGCATCGTAGTGGTACTTTTAAGAGGAACCTCTTGCATCTATTTAAAGCTTAAACCTAACAACTAATGCAAGAGTCTAACCCTAATAATACTTTATAATGGGGAGAAGAGCATGTGTTGAGAAGAAACAGGTCCCGGTCTTGTCTAAACCAAATATTAAACCTACCTCTATTGACAAGATGCTAGAAAAGGCTCTAGGAGCCGTGGCAATGGAAATAGAGTGAACCGAGAGATGACTGTCCCTGACCCCAAACCTAGAAATTGCACAGACTGATCCGAGTATTTAACAAATTTCAGGGATTTCCATAACTGACCTCTCCATTGACCAGACACCAATAATAGAAGTAGTTATCCCCAATCCACCCAGGGTTATTACTCCAAATCAACGGTGCAGAAAAGCCAAACTCAAACTTAAGGCAAAAGCACCTGTAAGAAGAAAGAAACCCCAGGGTTTGACTTCTGAAAATGGGAAACCTAGGATGGGGAACCCAGAAGAGAGCAGGGAAACCATACGTGATCAGCCAGTGTGGGTTACAAAGTTGATGGTGGATCTGCAGATTCAAATGAGGGATATAGTTAAGGTCGAACTTAGATTATTACAAGAGAGGGTTGACGTGCTGTCTGTACTTTTTAATGATTGGATAAGTACAAGGGGGGGTACCTATGGTATTGCAGGACCAGAATGCGGGTCACGAGTGCAGACCACTATAAGCAATGCATTGGTTAATTCTTGCCCCAAACCCAATGAACAAACCCTGCCTTTAAAACCAAATGGGGAGATTCACATATCGGAGGCCATTAGAGATGGCTCTGCAAGGCCCACACAGGTTATCTCTAACCAAGTTAATTGCCCACCCCCATTGTATAAATCTACAGGGCTACAACATTCAAACAATAGGCAGGCTGGGGGAGGCGCCTCTACAAGCATAGAAGCCACCAATCACTTTTTACCCCCTCCAGTTATAAATCTATCCCCCGCATCAACTCTGTATGCCCTCATTCTTGCAGGTATCCTCGAACTTAGAAGGGATCAATCTGAATCCCACCAAGAATTAAAGAACAAATGTGTTCACTGGCTTGTAAATCACAGACATTTCAGTTATGAGGATGTGGACGAGATTCTAACTACACGCAGGGTAGGATGGATAGGCAAACGATATAAGGATGTACATGGAGGTTGCATAATAATTAATTTTAGAAACCTGTCGATGACCCCAAAATTTTTAGCGAGAGAGGATGGGAGAAAAATGGGTGGTATTCAAGTACTCCCTTTGGGTTATTTCTACCACGCCAACAGGCCCTACCATGACATTAGGCACTCAGAGCGGGGCTGGAGAAATGACCCCAATAACTGTGGGCTGACTTATCAGTACTGGCAAAAGCAACCTATTTTTAACATTCCCACAGTAAATAGATTTAGCTGCTTGGATGGAGTAGACTCACTAAAGGAAAACCCCTCCATTATCAAGGTACAAATATGTCCACCACAAACAGAAACCCAGATCCAGGCTAGTCTTACAGGACCATGTATTCCGTGGGAGAAGGGGCCAACCTGTGGGAGCATGAGCGGCTCCCCTGGTTGTACCTACAAAGACTGTGACTTGGTCCTGTAGGGATAATCCTAAACTTTGTTTACCTGTGGGGCCAAATTTCAAGGATAAAAGCGGAAAGATAGAGGCCGTATGGCAAGCACACCCCCAAACGCTTGATATACCGAATCCCCCCAATTGTTCTAAAACATTGGTCCTATCATGGAACATTGCAGGTCTGAACAATACGTTGGATGATCCTAGCTGGAGTTCTTTTATTAACGAATGTGAGATCTGCATGTTCCAGGAAACATGGGCTAGAGAGGCGGTCCCTAAGTTGGGTTTTGCCACCTTTAGTATCTCCGCAACATCTGGGGTAAAAGGAGACCATCAGGAGGTCTTACCACATGGGTGGGAGCTCATCTAGGATGCACGGCCAAGCAGATCGACACAGGATCAAATGACATATTATGTGTTATACTCCAGTTTCCTTTAAAGATTTGCGTTGCTCATTTAAATGTATATTCTAGACCTACGGTCCTGGGAAAAGAGTCTATTACATTGAAAGAATTAACTACAATTTTATGTACCATTGCCGAAAATCATATGGTGATCTTGGGAGGGGACTTCAATTATCAGTTCGAGCCACTAGAGGGAATGCTCCTGGATAGCCTACATGACGAGGATAGTTTTTGGGCAATCCCGGAGACGAGGTGTTTACCAGTTAAAAAATGGTCCGCTCTGGTGATTCAGATGAACTGCCTTGTCTTGAATCACTCCCTAAGAGCTTGTAATGGTAGAACTTTGTCTGTTGTCTGAAACATCAAGTAGTCATACCTTCCATATAAATGATTGTGGTTCTCTGTTGGACTACATATTAATTGACTTCAAATCCTGGGATAGGTTAATTGACTTTAGGGTGGTCCCACGGCTAGATAGTTATCATCATGCGCTAGTATTAGAACTAAAGGAGTTTAATCCTGGTAGCGTCCCTAACTCGGATAACCCTATTGATGCCAGATTGACACTTTCCAATTGTAGGCGAAGAATGCGATGGACTGATTTCAGTCAATCGCAAGAAAAATTAAGCACTTTATATGAAGCCCTGGTCTCGGTACTCCTGATGGCATCCGACTCAACAACCCTTAGAGGGGCAGATATAGATCTTGATTTGGTCACAACAAACCATGCTAGATTAGGAGAAGTCACATTGGACTTCTTCTGTCCCAAAAAAATAAATAAACCAACCTAGCAGGGTACCCCGCCCACCCTTGGTATAATGATCAATGCCGTAAAATCAAAAGATCGTTGATATCGTCCGTCAAGGCTAATGATCGCCTGCAAGTTAAATCTGCCAGGACGGTATATAAAGTGGCCATCTTTGAAGCCAAAAAGGGGTGGGAAATGGATGAGAGGGATGCTCTGAGAAGCTCCCTGGGGGCCAGGGACATGAGGACCTTTTGGAAAATTGTCAACACTGGTAGCACTAGCGCTAAATCACTGGTAGACCCAAATTTGGATGAAGATGTCTGGCGGGAACATTTTGAATCTCTCTACTCCATGGAAGAAACATTGACTGATGAGATATTTGAGGGATGCCCTTTGGGGATTGGCCATTCCTCCAAATCGAGGGAAACTAAAGAACCCTATAATGATATCTCTAGTATAAGTATAAGCCTAAATGAAATTAAGGGAGCTTTAGCTAAAATTGCCCCAGGCAAAGCACCCGGCCTAGGCAAAATCCCTGCGGACCTTTTTCGCAGTGACTCAACTGTCCGTGCTCCATATCTTTGGGTGCTATTCAATGCCATACTTCAGGGCATGAAGATACCCCCCAGTTGGGTTGGAGCGGAAATAATCCCCATGTTTAAAAAAGGCTCACCGCTCTTACCAATCAACTATAGGCCAATTAGCCTGATATACATCATGCAAAAAATCTTTGCGTGTGTACTGCTGCTTAGGTTACAATCTTGGATGGAGGAACGGGAGATATTATCCCCTCTCCAGGCAGGGTTTAGGGAAAAACTGTCCACTTTGGACCAAATACTCAGGCTTCAATTGTTATACTGGAAGACCGTGTGTCTAGAGGGTGGCAGCCTCTATTTAATATTTGTAGACTTGAGGCCAGCCTTTGATCTGGTCCCAAGGGAAAAACTTTGGACAGTCCTCCATGAGATGGGGATTCCAACATATCTTACCCATCTCATTAAGTGGCTGCATGAGGATAACCTTGCCCAAATCAGGTTTGGCATGGATGGAAAGTTAACTGCACCCATCCCGATCAAATGGGGTGTCTGTCAGGGCTGCTTGCTCGCCCCCACTCTCTTCAGTCTTTACATCAATGGCTTGATAGATTATTTATTAGACGAGAAAGACCTTGATGCACCTAAGTTAGCCTCCCGAAAAATCCCAGCATTGATGTTTGCCGATGATACTTTATTAGTATCTAAATCACTGATGGGGATCCAGAGGGTACTCAATACATTTGAAGTATTCTGTAGTGAAAGAGGATTAGAGATGAATCTACAGAAAACCAAATTTATGGCGTTCAATAGCCCTAAAAGTACACAAGCATACCCCTCATTAAATGGTAAACCCCTCGATAGAGTTTCTTCTTTCGACTATCTCGGCATCACAATCACAGAAACTATGGATTGGGGGGCACAAATTAAAAAATCGTCATTAAAATTATCACAATCATCGGGTGGTATTATGAAGGTCTCTTGTAAGTCTAGCCAGAAACCAGTGAGCCCAGCCATTGAAATATATAAGGCCCAAGCCCGGGGAGGGGCGTTATATGGCGCAGAACTCTGGGGCTATACCGAGAACTTAACGCAGGTAGAGAACAACTTACTGAGACAGCTGCTAAAGCTCCCACGGAGCACACTGCTAATTCTGCTCCGATTAGATTTGGGCCTTATGGCAATTGTTGATGTAACCAATTTTAAATCCTTATTGTAGTGGCATCAGCTGTGGGTCACCCCAGAACTTTTATCATATAGGGAGGAAATAAAAGAAGTAATGAACCTAAGGGGGGCTGCCAAACTCCCGTGGCTGGCGTACATAAAGTGCACGCTGGTCAGTATGGGGCTGGGGGAACTTTGGGCTGATCCTGAGTCTGCCTGCTCCTTACTCCCTAGGAAATCACTAAAGGCCCATTATGAAGAGTACAAAATGGCACAGCTCCATTGTTGCCCCCGAGTAGGTAAGGTAACCTCAGCCTTTTTAGATATCAAAGATAGGTTTAGCTTTGAGCTGGCCTTGGATGACATTAAGCCGGAAGCTGCTAGAAAGCTTTACCTCCAGTTCAGGCATGGGGTTTTGCCTCTCCGTTGTTTTACACACAAGTGGGGGGGTTTGCAAGTTTTGAGGTGCCCGGCATGCGACTGTCCTGAAGAGTCTTTACTCCACATGTTTTTTAGCTGCCCTGGCTACTACAAGGCAAGAAAATGATGGCTGGTGCAGATTTGTAGGAACCTTGGTACTAGACGTTGCTCTGAGGCTTTCAGTTTACTGAAAAATGATTGTAGTACCCCGATTGTTTACTCAGTGGCAGGTTTCCTATTTTCCATGTGGTTTACACGGAATATATTCATAAAAACACCCTTAAATTAGAGCTAGGATGTGTTTATTGGTTTATATGTATCAACGTTATCATTAAATAGCCAGGGAAAATATCTATTTGTGGTTTTCTCTGTCAGTTTTTAAATCAGGTCTTGGTTTTATAGAACTAGATTATAGTGAGAATGTTCGTTGGCCCCTTAATTATGTTACAGGAAATTGTAATTTACCAGTCTACTTCTGCAATCATTGTAAAAATTAATTATGCGCAGATGTAGCCTGTATTATAGGGGGCTCTTTGTGCTAGGACCCATTATCTGTAGTATGATAAGAAAATTTGGTCATCCTTTTTAGAAATCCTTTTTAAGTAAATTATTTATTCATTTGCATTATGCACTTTCCAAAGGTGAATCCTTGTTCTTTACCTTGAATAACCCTCTGTGATTTCCGCTCCCTTTTGTCCTCTTTTTACGAACAAATAAGAATTGTAGGCATTGTTTTAATTGAGCGTGGAAACCACTTATCCACATGTGTGCCAATAGTGTTCACAAATTGATTTCTACATTTATTTTTAATGTAATTGATCTTTGATGTATATTCTTATGTATTTTGTATTGTGTTTGTACTTTTGAGGTCATATTGACCGAAATAAAGTCTTTTTTTAATTGAATTGAATTGATTTTCAAATAGGCGCATAATGGCTATAATACGGTATCTGCTGTAAGACTCTTATTTGATGCAACATTTTGCATGCCCCCTAGAGAATCTTTAGCCACACTTTTTTAAAGTATTTGGGGTCATTAAATTTGAAAAGGAAAAACCTGGATACATCTGGTGGGTCAAATGTAAGTGTGCGATAGAGTGGGGGAAAGGTCCGGGTTATCCTTCAACAATTGCCTGAAAATGTTTAAGTGGAAAGCTCTCTGATATTGGAGAAGGTTTGGGCTTGCTATGCCGCTGTTTTCCTTTTTTCCCCTAAATTTGTTCTAGGCAATTCTGGGTCTTTTATTCCCCCAAATAAAGCTAGAAAAGAGTCCTTGTACTTTCTTCATCCAATCCTTCTCTTCTTAAATTCTAAAGGGATAGTGTTGAATAAGAAAGTATATTTGGTTAGAATGGAATTTTTTAACAGGTTTGATTTACCTAAAACATATAAAGGTAAGGAATCCCAGATCTGAAGTTGTTTCTTTACTTTGGAAGTGACCAGATCAAAATTCACTTTTACTAGTTTCTCCAGATTTTGGACCACTTGAAACCCTAAATTTCTGATATTTTATCTAATTAGATCGCCCTGGTAGTTTGTATTCCTTTTTTGTAAAATAATCTTTATTATTTTATTTTACATACATTTAGCCTCCCTCCATCCCCCTTCTCAGACATTTACATTTCGGCATAATATTATTACATAAATCAAAATGTTGAAGTATCACATACTTAATTCATCTAGTGCAGCTAAGTTCATCACAGCTAGTAATTACAATACTGGATTATTCCCTACTATATTACGTTATTGTACAATTATCACCGCTAGGCATCTAGCCTGCTCTCTCTTGAATTTGCATCCATTGGCTTAGGAGATCCGATATATCTAACCCTTTTTTCGTTTTTTTTCATTGTTTCCTTCTATAAATAGCAACCTCTACGCTACGAGTCGCCAGCAGTCGGGCACCCCATTATTGGAATACTGGGGGTTTTGCATCCAATCAAGCGGAGGCTATGCAAATTCTTAAAACTGCCATTGACACAAATATCAGTCCTTGCATGCTTTTTGGTCGAATATCTCCATCTATACCAAGCAATATTTCTCCCACGGTAATTTCTATTCTTACATTAAAGATCTCCGCTAAGAAGTCAGATATTTCAATAATCAGCTCCTGTAGTGCATCACATGCTGCAAATATATGTATAATGTCAGCTTTATATAGGGCACACAGTGGACATACTGTTCCCTCACTTGGCTATCTTGCTTGGTGTATAAGACAGTTGAAAAAATGTCTTGTAATACTGAGCTTGTAATCTTGCAGACATCAATATAGACTGTGATAATTCATATGATTTAAAAACGGTTTCAGACGTGATCCCCAATTTATCCTGCCATTTTAAAAGAAATGTATTAAAATCGTCTGGAAGTGAGGCCATCATACATCCATACAATTCTCCAATTTTTCTTATAATTTCCATAGTTTGGATTTTTTTTAATTTAGATCTGCCACCCCTTTTCTTTTAAATAAAATCCCTGATTTGAGGGAATTTAAAGAAAACCCTATAATCTAATGTATAGTCATTTCTTAGTTCTTCAAGTGATTTCAGTCCAAAGTAGAGTAAAAACACCCTAATTGTGTGATCCCTGCACTTATCCATCTATTCATACATACATCATTAAATATCTCAGGGAGATTGTTGTTTTTAGATAATAATGTATAAAACGATAGCCTCCCAATTCCCAATAATTTGTGCACGTTATTCCAGGCTTTATGGATACCAACAAGTGTTTTAAAACAAACTTTTTTAATAAGTCTGTCGTATGAGTGCCGCCATAAGTACCCGCTGACTTCATTACCCAGAATAAGTTCTTGCGGTGTTGGTATGACACTGTCTGATTATCCCTGTTTACAAATAATAGTTCATTACAGTAATTCAAGATCGTGGCCCAGCAATACAGTTTAGATTGGGGAGGGCTAAACCACCTCTATCTTTAGGCAAGGTAAATAATCTGATTGCTCTGCAAGGTCTTTTATATCCCCAAATAAACAGTGAAAACATGTTTTCTATGGCTTTAAACCATTGTGGTGTAAACTCCCAAAGAATTGTCTTGAAAAATATAAAAATGTTGGGGAAAAAAGCATTTTAATCACGTTACACCTACCCCCTATAGATAGATGTAAATTGTTTCGTCTACTAAGGTCTTTTTCCGTATGTTGTATTAATGGATCAAGATTAACCTTCACTAAGCTATCTAAGTTAGCCGTTATGTTGACACACAGATACATAGCTTTTTCCACTACTCAATCATTTCTCATCGTGAGTTTGTTATTAAGAACTATCTGGGTTTTATCTTGATTCAGCTTATACCCGGATACCTCTCCAAAGAGTTTAGCCTTCTATTACTTTTATTGTGGCGACTGGATCGTTAGTGACCAAAGCTATGTCATCCGCATAAGCCAGTGTTTTAGTATCCCAGATTTGTGACCGTATTGGTGGAATTAACAAATTATTTCCGAATCTGCAGATAAAGGGATCAATAAATATTGCAAATAATAGGGGCGGGTATTGGCACCCTTGTCTTGTCCCTCTAGTAATATCTATCTTTTCTGAGACTGACCCATTTACCGTCATGCCAGCCTCTGGTGTTGTATATAGCATTTGGGTTGCTTTAAAAAAATGCTCCCCAATACCGCTTCTCGACATTGCTGTCCAAAGGTATTTCCAGGAGACCCTATCAAAGGTTTTCTCAGCATCCAACAGTATGAGTGTCATATGGTCTCCTGCAACCTCAGCAATGTCAAGCTTCACCATAAGCTTTCTGTGTGGCCAAGCCAGTCGGCTGTTCTCTAGTGATTTTTCCTTTCTCATTTGAGCTATTAGAAGGTAACAACTGTGTTGCTGAATCCTAGTTCTCCTTCTTCTTCTCCCAACAATTTATTGTAGTTGCTCTTTTTCCCTAACAAGCCCCGTTTGGTTCTCTTGGGTATCCTTCTCTCATCTTGCTGGCTGTAGTTACTCGTGGGTGAGTCCCCACATTTCACATCATCGCTACTACTTGAAAGTTCAAACTCTAAGTCTACTGATTCTTCATTTGGAGAGCAAAAGTTCTCAAAGGAGTCCGGAGAAATATATCCCGCCTTTTGGCTCCTTTTCTGAATAGCCCCTTCACTGAGATCATGTTGTTGCCCTTCACACGTCTGCTCGGGCTTATTTGCCATCTCTGGGGTCTCTTCTGTCGGGTTATTTACACTTTCCTTGGGGAATCTGTCTTAATCCAGGATTTCTTGCTTGTCATTATCTTCTCTTTGGAGACCCCTATTGAGCGCTTCAGGCATTCCTAGTACAGTATCATCACAGCATGACCCCCAAGAGGGCCTCCTTCCTCCAATGAACCCGTTGAATTATCCAGAACAATATTCTGAGAATTCTTTGTGCCAATTACATCTTCACCGGCAGCCAACCCATTTTATTCACCCGGGTGCCCTTGTATTACCATCTCCGGCCACTTCTCTTTCTCATTGTCCAAGGGTAAAAACTAGTTAATTAGCGCATGTTCCTCCCAGTGGCAAACCTCTCATATCAGGGATTTTTATAACCTCTGTTTTATCTTTGTTTTTATCCAGCAGTTTACCCCCCCTTACCAGAGCGTATTTCGGTGTTCTTTAGGTCTGTATCAGTTTTTAAGTCACTTTCCTTTAGAGTAGTAGTCAGCGAATTCGAGCGCGTCTTACCTCAACCTCCTTGCACTGCCATGGCCTCCGTGCAGTGATCTCCGTGGCTTCTCCTGGCATCCTCGTTGTTGGGCAACCCCAGCCGGCAACCGGCAAAGATTCTCCCTCCGGAAACTGTTGTCAGAAGCAGCCGAGCTAGTAATTCCCAGCGCGTACAGCAGGGTGGCTGGTATCGATGCTCCCCCTGTCTCTGGGCTCTGTCAAGCCTCCGGAACCATCGGGCCCATCGGATACTTTCTTTCACTCGCATTACTTCACGGTTCCTTCGGTTCAACAATACCACAGAACTCTTCGCCTCTGGAACATCCTCCGATTGCTTTCATGCAGGTTTGCATACCATTAATTCCATTCTACTCGGGTAAGAGCACGGCGAGGATCGGAGCGGAGTGGAGGTGAGTGAAAGCAATCTCACTCAGAAGCCATCTTGCCGACCGGAAATCCTGGTAGTTTGTATTCCACTGCATGATCTCAGTTTGGTGTTCATTAACAGCATAACCAGATATTTTACCAAAGCTCACTAACTTCTCCCAAATAGCTGGTAGCGACAAGTATAAGTGGCCCGTAAACATCATCAAGTCATCGGTGTAAAACCCAATTTTCTTTTCCCCACCCGTTACATGAATATGGAAGTATGTTCCTACATGATCTTAATTTTATAGCCAATGGTTCGATATGAAGATTGAATAACAATGGAGAAAGAGGGCATCCCTGTCTGGTACCCCTACCAATATTTAGCTGTTTAGAGAGAGTCCCATTAACCAACACTCTAGCCATCGGGTTTATATAGAGAGCCTTAACTGCTGATACAAAAATGTGTCCCAGATTAAAACGCTGGATCACCTTTTGGAGAAAAGGCCAGGTAACCCTATCAAAGGCTTTAGCAGCGTCACATGTTATCACCGTCAAGGGTTTGCCATATTCTGTTGCCAGATCTATTGTGCCTACTAACTCATGTGTCAAATCATGTAGTTGCCTCCCCTTCATGAAGCCCTTCTGGCCACTATGTATCAATGGGCCAAATAACTGATCTAACCTTTCAGTGAGAATCGCGTGTATAACGTATAATCACTATTAAGGAGAGAAATCGGTCTATACGACTCACAGACCCTCGGGTTCTTAGTAGGTTTGAGAATAATTATTATGGTGGCTACGTCCCAAGAAGAAGGAAGGTCCTGATTTAGGGTATAAACTGAGTTAAAAAGTTTAAGCAAAATAGGGGCCTACTCTTCTTTCAGTAGGGTGTAGATTTCATTGGAGAGGGCATCCGGCCCTGCAGTCTTACCTTTTTTTAGGCTATTTATTATGTTATAGACTTCTGCTATTGTAAAAGGAACATTTAATTCACATCTAATTTCTTCATTAAGGGAAGTAAGGTCTAAATCCAGAAAAACACTTCTATCTGTTACTTACTAGGAGCTATATCTTCTGTGTATAAGTCCTGGAAAAACTGAGCAAATGCATGTTCAACTCCCCATCCTCAGAGATAATATTTCCAGTGACTTGGCATTTTAATTCTTTGTTAGAATTTCTAGCCTGATTAGCTTAAGTCTTCCAGGCCAATAATTTGCCACACCCTTCCCCATATTCATAATTGGCAAATCTGTTGGCTTCTAACTTTAGTTTCACCCTGACTTTCAGATAATCAGCTAGATTAGCCTTTGCCTTTCTCAACTCAGCTTCGAAGCACGATTTAATTAATGTGTTTGAAGTATACCCTATGGTGCCTTGTAATATTTTGATTGTATCTTCTAAGGTTTTGATTTCATCTCTAACCTTTTTGTTTTGTGATACATTTAGACTGGCTAGAATATCTCTAAGATAGGCTTTGTATGTATCCCATACCATATTTAAGGGAGCAGAATCAAGATTACAGGAAAAAAACGAATTGCTTTTTTTTTTCAGATTAGGGAAATATCTGAAAGTAAGGTTCGATTCAAAGTCCAGCGTTGCTCAGGAGCCTTATCTTTGAACAAAATCTCAATTGAAACTGCTGAATGGTCGAATAGATGTTCCAGGATATGAGTGACTTTCTTTGTATTGTTACTAATAGCAGGGACTACCAGAAAAAAATTTATCCTAGATCTGTGTCCATGTTTTTTGTTATGAAAAGTGAATTTTCCCCCCTCTGCCCCCTTATTAGAACGCATAGACTTCCAAATATCAATAGGGCCTATATCCTGAATTAGGTGTTTTAAGACCTTTCTCATTTTGGGAGCTGCTACAGATGCCTCTTAGAGGTTGTATCCTGTGCTAGGTCTAAAAAAATTAAAGTCACCTCCCATAATAATAGGTTCATTTAAGTCAACTAAGTGCAAAAATAAGGTGCGTATACTATACCGTAGTATCCAACAAAGGCGAGCCATACGCCATAAATTTTTGCCTTAGCAATGACCCATCTGCCTAATGGATCTACCATGGTATCACCTAGATGGGTTTGAGAAGATTTTGTGAATAAAATAGCCACACCTTTTACTGTACAAGATTGCGTAGTGCATATACAATGCTCAATCCATTGTTGACTTTTTAAAATTTCCGACCATTCTTCTTTCGAAGATGGGATTCCTGAATAAGAATAACCTCCGAATCGCTCAGTTTCAAATACTCTAAGATCTTCCTCCTTCTCGAAGCCACCCTAAGCCCATTGACATTCCACGTTAATATCTTTAAAGGTCTAGGTTTATCCGGCCAGCCATAGAGGAAATTAATATGCCAATAAAGGCCTGGGTAACTCAACCAGCTATGAAGAAAAGGCAGGAAAAACATGAAAAGAATGTAACAAATAATGACAAAAGAGGACTTTTTTTTGTTGATTTTCTCCCACATGCTCCCCCACCCAATGTGACTCTATTTTTTGTTTTCTTTTAAGATTGCATTTTTTACAAGTGACCCTCCCCACCCACCCTGGGGACCCCTCCCTTCTAACTAGAGGTATACTGTGGGTACCTCCTATGAGCTCTCCCTCAGCATGGCGGTCGGATTTAAGTGAATATTATACTGATTGTGCCTTAATCTGCTCTATGAAGTCTCTCACCTCGTTTGGATCTCTGAAGTTATTCATTTTGTCAATTCTCATGATCCTCAGAGATGCCGGAAAACGTATGTTTGCAGTGGTGTCCAAATCTTTTAGTTCCTGAATAAATCTGCCGAGCTCCCACTGCCTATCCAGGGTGGTGCGGGAGATATCGGACCTTATACAAAAAGACCAGTTGTTTTTCTTATATGATCCAGCCTTTAAAGCAAAAGAAAGGATTCTTTCTTTTAGAGAGTATGTTTTAAAATTCACTAGAATCCTTCTTGCTGTTTTTATGCCTGGGGACTCACAAAAGGATCATAATGGACTCTTTGTACATCTTCATCGAGTGTGGTTCGGTCGAGATCCATATTATATTCCTTTAAAGGGGTAATTACTTAGGCCTTAATGTCCCCCCTTCAAGGCCCCCTGGAACATTTAGAATTCTTACATTATTCCTCCTTGCGTTGTTTTCAAGGGATTCTAGTCAATCTCTAAGTTCCCGTTCGCTGTTCCTGAGCTTCTGAATCTCTTCCTGATTACTGTCAACTTTCGTGGAAATATCCTTGTATGCGGTTTCCATAGCCCCCATTCTATCTACCAAGCTAATATTTTCTCCTCAATAGCTTCGCAATAACCTTGTATTTTCTGTTGGTTAAGTTCTGAGGTTGTGAATTTCTCTTCGACTTCAGATAGCAAAGTGGACATTATGTTTTCCAAACCAGGGGGATCGGTTAAAACCACGCCCATCGAGGGATTGCTTGTATTGTCCTGAGAGTGAGATTTTGCAAGAATTCTGCAAGAACCAAGATAAAACTGGGACTCTGCTGTTAGCTGGACTCGGGCCTGGATTCTCTTCCTCTAAAGGATTGAACCTGTTTTCTAGTAAAATATGGTCTGTCTTTGATTTGTTAGGGCCGACAGCTGCCATACTTTCTCTCCTTGGTTGAATAATATGTTCTTGTGAGATTGAAAGGAGGATTTGAGACCAGGTTGAGAGTCTGCTGAAACACGGGCTCCTTGTGCTTGTACCTTTAAGTAAGAGCATAACGAGGGGGGATTTTTATGTTTTCTGGCTTTTTCTTTGTGTGCTTCATATTTGTTGTTTGGCCAGTTTTTACTGTGGGCACTTTTTTTAATTTACGGGAACGCAAATTAGTCACAGTTTGCTCATTCTGAGTGGGTGGTGAAACTACAGGGACCTTCGGGGGAATACTCCCAGAGATAGTTGGCGTTAGAGCCAATTCCCCATTTCCCCAAGCACCTCTACTCCTTAGCGTGTACCTATTACACCACTGGCAGTTCCTGCTATGAAAAGTAAACTCCCTCTTTCCCTACTATTTACCGGAGAGGCTGCTTTCTGCCTGGAGATTTCAATACTGATGCCGGTCTCAAGACAGAATTCCCGGAAAGGCCCGCTCCCTCCTCCTTACCGGGGTCATCAGGGGATCTCTGAAAGCATCTCCTTGCTCTTGCTGGTTTACAGGCAAATTTAAAAAAATGCACTTCCTGATGCCCGTATCCCTGGAGAGCTGAGACTTGATGAGCCCTCTCACTGGAAAACCGATCCTAGCAGCAGCGTGACGGCTCCAGATAAGCCGCTCTGCATCCTCCACCCACGCTCCTCCCAGTGTTCCCGGGCGGTTTTTCCCGAGTTGGGCGGCCGAGATCACTAAATTTGTAAAAACAAAGAAATTCGACCCCGAGCTCCCGAGTCACCCCCTCCCGCACATTTTGTGTGCTTTACGCTTTGAAATCCATTTAAGCAGGCACAAGTAAGTTCAGAAATTCCTCCGATACTGCCAGCCTAGGAGAGCTCGCAACCGGAATTAACTAGCGCCCGCCATGTTCCCCTTAGTCTACAAAACAAAATGAAGCTCCTCTTTTACCTAAGTCTGATCTTTCTGACACTGGCGTGATCTTGCCATCAGACTGATGATCAGCTATGTGGTGCGTGTTGCACAGATCATTATAGAAGAAAATTAGCTCCACATATGCATTAACGCCTCTGCATCCATCTGCTGGCCACACATTACGCAGAGCTGACAAGTCACATGATGGCACTGTGTGTCAAACCATATTGGCTCCCTTCACATAGTCACCCAGTGAGAAGCCAATATCACACAATGGTAGGAAAGCCAAACTGTAAACCAGTGCACAGGGATGTTTTTCAGCTAATTTCTGGAAGTTCTAGGCTAACGATGTCCATTAAGGAGTATAAATAAACGCCGGAACTGCTGCGACAGCCTCAGCAAGCTTTTGTTTTTCATTTTTTTATGGGAAAGGGGGTTGGTGAGGGGGTGGTGCAAAGATTTTCTCAGCATGAGTCCCGACTCTTCCTACGCCAAACCCCTTCTCAAGCAGTGAAATAGTTTTATAAAATGACTGGTCAGTTAATGTTTGCACTACGAAGTATTGGGGGACTAAGGAGACTTAATGTACTTGTGAAGGTAGTCGAGTAACATTGTGTCAGGGTGCTATATTTCCTGCACCAGCCAGGTAGTATTAGGTGAGGCCTATTAGATCACATTCAGGCATACAAAAACAGAGTGCTGTAGGAGTAAGACCTGCCAGCATTCTAATATGTGTTGCTACAGATAACGAGCTCCTGCATGATCTCAAGATGGGCTTTCATCTCCTTTTCCTACTGTACGAAGAATGTTTTCAAATTACAGTAGGTCTTAGTGGTAGCAGCATTATCACAAGTTAAGGGATCCTATGGGTTGCTCTCAGTTTGACTGGAATTAATAATTAGGCTGCTAGACGTCAGACGCAGTCAAGTGTGTGCTTTTTGTCTTAGTCAATTCACCTGCAGGACATTTCTGACTCGCTTGTAAACATTTTTACAATTTTACACTTTCTATGTATTTGTTTTGTAACTCCTTTGCGTTTGTATATGTTTGGTTTAATCAGTGCCTGCTTAGATTGAACTATCAGTTAATACCAACTGCATTGGTAGATAGATGGTTTCAGAATTAATTCCTTACCCACCATTCTAAGTTTGTTTTGTGAGATACAATCATCATTTCCCGTGGGAAGATCATATATACCAGAATTGGGTGAAATTCAATATACGTTATTGTAATTGTGTGTAATTTCTGGCATTTTGTATTACGAATGTTAGAAAAAATGCCTGAGATTACACTTTTATGCCAATTTGCATAATGGAAACTTAATTTGGGTAAAAATTCTATTACAGGAGCACAGGGAAAATGCAAGCTAAATGATCACTAGCAAATTCAAATTTCAAATCTTTATTCGACAACAGTCATAAAAGCAATTCTACATCCTTACTTACACAACACAACACAATAAATACTATAACAATGTTAAAAAAACATCTTTTAAGAAACTGATTAAACATATTACTGTTGTTACGAAATTAGCTACATTAAAATATAATAATCAGCCATATCTATGGTATCTTTAAACTGTGCCTAGCTGCTGTAAGGTGCGGGTACGTATAATCCATGACCAGCCAAGGAATTTTGCGATAGCAATCGCCAAATGGGGTGTACAGTCTGATTCCAGTATTCCTAATGCCTCTGTACATCTGCGTGTTCATAGGTTCAGGCACACTGGTTTTATCCATTTGCGTTGTGGGATAGCATACAAGGGGCAAACAAACAGTGAATGGGCTGCATCCTCTATCAAATCTTTACAGTTGGGACATTTATCGTCTGTATTTGTCGACCATTTACAGGTAAACGCCTTTGTTGGTAACGACCCAATCCTAAATTGGAAATACAGTTTTCTATCAAGTGGTTTTTCGATAATGTCCCAATAAAGTTCACATGAAGGTACAGATTTGATGTTCAAATAACGCGCTGTTAGATTTGTGCTGGAGCCTGTACATTGGGTAGACAGCCATACCATTTCCCAATACATATTCTTTAACATGGCCTTTGATGGGAAGTTTTCAATGTCGGGAGAGTTCCATAAGTGATCAAGTTCCAGCTTGCTAAGCAATGCTCTTATTTCTTTTAACCACAGGATCGAATGAAAACGATCTGCCCTTATGATGTCTTTTAGGGCGTTTGCAAAATGCACAAGTTCCGGTGTGGTCATTAGAGGTCTCCAGTATAGCAACGGTCGCAGCCTTGCTAGATCCTTGATCCTTTTCCTGCCCAGGTCATAAGTCAATGCTACGGTAGGAGTACTTTGGGGGACCCCAATCAAACGATGGAGAAACCTATTTTCCGCCAATGTTAATTGCTTCAGGTTGGAGAAACCCCATAGTTCCGAACCGTATAGGGAGGCACTGACTACCTTCATATTATAAATTTCTAGTGCAGGAGTAATAGGCTTGGTCAATGAAGTTTTATGTTTAAGAGCCACTATGCCAGCCAATTGGTGAAACTTTAACACAGCCATGTCAGTATGTTTTTTCCAGCTCAAGTTATTTTGGAGGCTTATTCCCAAATATGTGAAAGCTTCAACCTGTTCCAATGGGGTACCATCGAAGTTTATAGAACCCCTAAACGTGTTCCGCTGGTTTAAGCACATGAACTTAGTCTTTGATGTATTTATCTTGAGTCCATGAGCTTTACAAAACTCGCCGAAGGCATTAACTGCCTTCTGGAGCCCACTTGGTGTACGGGAAACTATGAGCGTGTCGTCCGCGAACATGAGAACGGGTACTCGAGCTCCAGCCAATGTCTACAATCCCATTGATGTAAATTGAGAACAATGTCGGTGCCAAGACACACCCCTGCCGTACCCCTCGCTCGACAGGGAATGTGTCTGTCACCCCGCCCTGAGCACCTCACCTGATTCTCGCATAATTGCTCTCATGTAAGCGGACGAGTAACGTCAATAGTTCCGGTGACAAACCAGCTTCCGCAAGTACCCCCCAAAGTTTGGAACGGGGTACTAAATCAAAAGCTGATTTTAAGTCTACAAACACAGCGTAGAGGGTACCATTGGTGAGCAACACGTTCCTCCAATACAGGGCTATAAAGAAAAAGACCTGGTCAACTGAGCTTGTGCAGGGACGAAACCCGGCTTGGTATGGAGATAGAATATCGTTTTCATCGATCCAGGTTTGTAATTTATTTTGTATTAACCGACCTATAATTTTTTGCACAGAGTCTATAAGACTGATAGGTCTGTAGTTACTGGGTAATGATTTATCTCCTTTTTTGAAAACCGGAATAATTTCAGCGCCCTTCCAAGAGGCAGGTATGGGTGCACCTCTAGCCACAGAGTTTGCTAGCCACACAAAATACTGGCACCAGGATGGGCGGTCGCTTAAAAACACATCCGCTGGTATAGCATCCATTCCTGGGGCACGGCCCCTGGTCACACAATCCAATGCTACGCTGACCTCTTTTATAGTAAATAGCTGATGTTTATAAAAGATTGTAGGGGGTAAAATATGTTCCCCATTAGTTGGCGCGGAAGCGTATTGGGGTCTAAAAAAATCTACCCATTGATTTTGGGCTACATTGTTTTGTGGGGGTTCGGCCAGCCCTCCTCTCTCCCATTTAACCAGAGCCCAAAAATGACTCTGGTTCCTTGTATCACAGGCTGATTTCAGGTCGTGCCAATGGGCCTCGTCCCACTTTTTCTTGGCCTCTTTTTGTACCTTCCTGTAATTGTCCCTTGCTTTTCTCACCCCTAGAATATTCTTTTTCCTGAGTTCTAAGCTGAGATTCTCACGGGCTTCTCTACAGGTCTTATCATACCATCCTTGTGTGGGCTTTTTATTCTGGGCATGTCCTGTTTTATACTCTCTCTTGAAAAACCCCTGGAGTTTTGTAAAGAAGGACGAATGAGCGTCAAGCATGATTTCAGGGAAATTTTTCTTGTTGACATGTGTATTTATCTCAGCAACCTCTTCCAACACAGCTTTTTTTAGGTCCTCTAATCTCTCAGAGCTCTCAATGAGTCTACCTCATTTAATATGACGTTGGTTGTTCGAAGATACTATGTCTAGGGTGGTTTTACCTTCTCCTGTGTTTAATTTCCTTAACCCTACGTTTGCTTTAAAGGTCATACAGAGAGGATTATGGTCACTCTCTATTCGGGTTTTGACCGCCATGTCAATCAGGCTATTCCATAGCCTGACATCCACTAAAATATAATCTATTCGACTAGCGGACCTACCATTATTGAATGTTTTGGTCCCCTGTCGATCTGATGGAGTTCTTCCATTTGCCGCTCTAATACCTCTTGCCAGGCGTAGGGCCTTCAATTGGATAGCCGCCTCTGTCCATCTATTAACTACAGGAAGTTCTTACTGTGGAATACCCCATTTGCTGTCTTCTTCGTCTGTTAAAATTTGGTCTTCTTGGCCAAGCGGTTCAAAAGTGGTATTAACATCGCCCCCTACAATGGAAGGTAAGTGTGTTGGAAGAATTTCAAGCTCGTGATCCAGAGCGGTAATTACTTCCGATGTTTTACCACCCACTATTCCCCTGGCGTAGATATTAAATAAGACCATCCCATGACCATTGGTCCAAGTAAGATTAATTGACAGTATATCTACTGATGGGGAACTCCTTTGATGGATACTGCAGCATAAATTTTGGCGGACCCAAATTATTAGTCCCCCTAGTGGACGTCCCTTAGGATTTTTTGTCGCTGTGATGTAAAAATTAAGGTACCCTTGACGGAGTATTGGGGTCACAGACCATGTTTCTTGGAACAGTAGAATATCAAACTAAATGAACACCATTCCGGAGATGTCAGCTTGTTGGTTATTCCAGCAATGTTCCAGGAAAGAAAGGTCAACCCTGTCTGTTCTATACCAGCTATCACTGCCTCAGGTGAAATCTGTGGAAGGGGAGATCCTTCAGGATCATTCCCCTGCCCCGTTTCCAAAACTGGATGAATGTTATTATGGCATAGGGATTCATGCATAGGTACAGGTAGGTTGGAAACCGATTTCACTGTCAAAGGATCTGAATGTGACTTCAGAGGTCTTTTCATATTTCCACTGCTTAGAGTATGTGCTCCCTCTACCCTTATCCCCGTAACCGAGGAAATGGCATATGTCAAACTACGCTCTTCCTCTACTGGGGTATCCTTGTTGATTAACTCCACTGGGTTATTTTGCTCTATTCTATCAGCCGGTTTGAGTCAATCACATTCATTCAAATTGGATAACGGCCCAAATCGGTTTTCTAAATTAATTTCCCATTCACTAGATTGGGGGATCCTGCCCCACTTGTGCGATACCAGGTTCCATTTTATTTTTAGGATACTCGGGTTCCCTATTTTACTACTGTGGTAAAAAAAAGTCAAAAGTTAATGGAACGATGTCTGTACTCCTACGTTGTGGTGGAAGAAGGTTTCTCAAGACCTCAGGAAGTACTTCTGGGTTTAAGAAATGTAACACTACACAGTCACCTTTGAATTTTTTAGCACCATTCCCTATCCAAACCACCCTTCTTGCCATGGTGATTTCTTCTGCTAGTTGTTGTTTACCCCAAGGGGATATCACCATGTTGTTGGATAGCCAATGAAAAGCCTTGCTAATCAGAGAGGCTGTGGGTTCTACTTGGCCAGATTTTAAGGGAGGTACATTGGCCAGGAACAAAACCAGAGGGGAAGCCTCTACTACAAGTTGGACCGGACCTTTCTCAGTTTCTGTGCTCATGAATTCCGAAGGTTGGATTCTGATGTTTGTTCCCTGGTCATTATTGGGTGCACAATGGGTCATATAGGATTGTTCTAAGGAATCATTTACCAGGTTAATAGCAGTGGAAATGTTTTGGTCAGAGTTGCCTTCCTGAGTGAACACATTGTCAAGGGAGTCACTACAGTGTACCTGTATCGGTACTTCAACCTGGTTCGATTCCAATGGGGAGGTCTCGTTGGGGATTATAGGAGTGGAACTCAAACCGAGGGATAATCTTCTAGACTTGTTGATTGTACTAACTACCTGCACCAGATAGTTATCTATGGTGTTGGTGGCGGAGGAAGACTTCTGTTCAGACATTTTGCCTTCAATAAGATGATGTCACAGTTACACAAATAACTCCAATAGTGCCAAGAGCAAATAATAGCAATGTAACACAGCACCACAATGTGCGAAAAACAACAACAAGAAGTCTTACGGTCAAAGTTCCACGAGGAAGCAGCAGGAGCAACGGGCAGAAGTCCTGGCCCAGTCCAGTCACGGTCAGTCTTGGACTGTCTCAGACTGTCCACCCTTTGTCCGGGCTTCGTCCCGTGCTCTGTCCCGTGCGCGTTCCGCTATCGCGTTTGGATTGTTCCTATTAAAAAGGAAAGGCTGGAGAGGGCGGGAAGAGGGCCAGCTGCGGCCGATCCGCGCCGCTAGGCAGGCTGGTCCTCGCAGTCTCGCCTCTTTTCCGTGCGTGGGTAGAAGGTGCAGGCAGTTACAAGCAAAGCCTTTGAGACCCCCGCAAACCGTAGACAGCAAAGATCCTGTGGCAGCGAGCGGCCGCCGCGAAGCGGGGGCCGCGAGAAGTGGTGAAGTGGCCGGATCCAAGACAGGCAAATGCAGTTCGTATCTCCAGCAGCAACCCTCCAATACAGCAAACAGCAAAGGCACCCACCGGATACACTCTCAGCTGGGTCTTTAAGCTGGAGGGGGCGGGAAGAGGACCAGCTGCGGCCGATCCGCACCGCTAGGCAGGCTGGTCCTCGCAGTCCCGCCTCTTTTCCGTGCGTGGGTTGAAGGTGCAGGCAGTTACAAGCAAAGCCTTTGAGACCCCCGCAAACCGTATACAACAAAGATCCTGTGGCAGCGAGCGGCACCCGCGAAGCGGGGGCCGTGAGAAGTGGCGAAGTGGCCGGATCCAAGACAGGCAAATGCAGTTCGTATCTCCAGCAGCAACCCTCCAATACAGCAAACAGCAAAGGCACCCCTCACTAGCAGTTTTTGTGCACCTCATGCGCAATGGTGTGCTTTTCTTTATCTAGAAAGGCACCCATGTTCTAAAAATGCATGCAAGGGTGCATTTTGAATGACCAGAAGTGCAAAAAATTGAAGCTGGATTTTTGCATGGTAACTTATAATTCACACAAGTTTCCGTGCATTTCATGTCATTTCCACTAACAAAATTACACCCTTTTCACCTATGCCTACTCTTTCCATATCAACGATACTTGGAACACTTGCCTGGGGATTGCTTTATTCAAACAGTTGTAGTAGAGAAATGGTTCCGCCTTAGGTACTTCTTCCGCAATAACAGTGAGATCTTGATTTGAAAAGATGAACTTTCACTGTCTGCCTTTCGCTGTTTTTTAAGTGGCCTGGAATTAAGTGGACAAGGAAAATAGGTCCAGCTACACATATTTCCTCATTATTTATAGATTGTGAGCATCGGTTCCTTTTGTTACTTGTATGTTTGTTGATTGTGGAATCTAATAGTTTTGAAAGAGTCTGCAGCTATTACAGGTTACTGGCTGCAACAAATTTGTACTGCATTATAAGCATTTTCTGTATTACTCAAGCCACTTGATTTTTAGAGTCGCCTGCCCCAACACAGTTTTTGTACATCTGCAAATCTCGCACTTATCCACATGCACAGACATTGCTTGATACTAGAGCACACACAGAAAGCTCATGATTCTAGACTTATATAAGATTAATACTGTGAACTGTGAAAATGAGGCTAATACTTTCAATGTGGTCTTTCCTCTCACACCATTTTTTATGTGAATACAGAGTGACATATATCAAAAGGATTTTAAGGCTAATAATGAGTATTGTATCTACAAAGGATGCCTTTTAAAATACCTAACACAATTGATTGTGGTGGGGGCAGTGTCTAATCCAGAGGACTACTCATCTCCACTCATTGCTGCAAAGTTTTCAGATTACTTATGTGTGTCTCTGCTGGAACTGTGATATATGAGTGACATTTCATTGACAAATGTGTGACACTTTGATTGACATGGTAAATCCACTATATTGATCTATGAAGTCTATGTAAAAGGCTTATATCACAAATTACCCTCATTTGGGCTATATGAAGATCTAGAAATGGCCTTGAAACTGTGGCAACGCTCCTGAAATGGTAAAGTAAAACAATTTAAAAAAATGTATGAAATGTTTATTTTTACTTTAAGTTCTTTTCACTTTTTTAATAGTGAAATGCACCACATCAGAATAATTAACAAATTACACAATATTATTTAAATCCTTGTTGGTTGGGGAAATGGCTGACTCTAAACTAATACTCTATGATCAATACAAGCTTTTTATATATTTTTTATGTTTACAATTACCTTTTGAAAGGATTAATGGTATTCAATGAATGGCAAATGAAGAGAAACCCTTGCATCAAAAAATAACAGTCTAAGTTCTAACATCATGAAGTTATTTATTCTTACATATATCTCAAGTGGGTCCTTTCCATTGTGAAAACTCTCGATCATTTCTGACTTTTAGTAATAATTTAAATTCACTACTGTAATGAGTAGTTTTACTATTGATAGTATAAAACAATTATAGACCTACATTTGTCATTATGGAAAATCGTGCATGCCAGAAATCAATGAGTTGGTGGAGGTATAACAAATGGTATGGACCAATTCCAGTTTTTTTCCTAATTTTTGCTGCATCTTAAGAACATTTTACAGCCCCATAGTTGTTAAAAACTTGATAGGGGGAAATGCCCAATTTACTGAGTTTCAATATTTAACAGTCTTCTCACTCATCTCACTAGATATCTGGATCAGAAAAGCAGGAGTATCAAACAGTGGTCATAGACAGAGAAGAAAAACACATGTGACATAATAAAAACACCAGCAGCTTAATACAAATTTAATTTTCTATCTGGAAGGAAAATGTTTCACATAAGCAATAAGTGTTGCAGAAGCAACACTTAGGTACCATTGAAGTATAGATTAACAAGTTCATGCCATCATGAAGTTATTTATTCTTACATATATCTCAAGTGGGTCCTTTCCCATGTGAAAACTCTCGATCATTTCTGACTTTTAGCCATAATTTAAATTCCCTACTGTAATGAGTAGTTGTACTTTTGATATTATAATACAATTATAGACCTACATTTGTCATTATGGAAAATCGTGCCTGCCATAAATCAATGAATTGGTGGAGGCATAACAAATGTTATGCACCAATTCCTGTTTTTTTCTTATTTTTTGCTGTATCTTAAGAACATTTCACAGCCCCTGAGTTGTTGAAAGGTTTGAAGGGGGCAAATGCCCAATTTACTGAGTTTCAATATTTAACAGTCTTCTCACTCATCTTACTTGATATCTGGATCAGAAAAGCAGCAGCAGGATTATCAAACAGCGGTCATATACAGAGAAGAAAAACACCTGCAACATAATAAAAACACCAGCAGCTTAATAAAAATGTAATTTTCTATCTGGAAGGCAAATGTTTCACATAAGCAGTAAGTGTTGCAGAAGCGTAGTTTTGAAGAGTAGATTAGCAAGTTCATGCCTGTCCTGTATCTTTGAATAGCTGTTTAGGTGACGAAATGCCAAACAAATGATGTCACAAGATAAGAAACATCTTAAAGCCCTTCCACTCAACCTTTGAAACTGCAATACAGAAATAGTTGAGGGAGATAATAACATAGTTGTTAAGGTGCTGTTCTGCAGCCATTATCCTCATATAAGGATATTTTCCAGCAATGGCACATCCAGAATGTGCAGAGTATATGATAAGTAGTTTACATCTCAGAATGTGAATGTATTTTGACTGTTCTTTACATATAGATTACATAAGTAATATTTACACATGAAGATTCTCCTCTTTTACACAGGTCACAACAACACTATGACGAATGCTACTACAATTGCTTCTGCATCTAGCACCAGCACAGCAAGTCCTACAACTATCTTGCCCATGATGACAAATCAAACCAATACTACTTATTCCAGCCCAACGACTTCAGGTAAAGCTTTGCTATCGGATTGTTGCATTTTCATAATACTAAAAAAAGAACACATATTCAGAGGTCCACAAATGTTTATTACATATTTACCAAAATCCACTTTTCCAGTCATCATTTCATATTGGCATCCTGTTCAAGGAAAGGGTTTCAGAAAACATTTATGAGCTTAAAAGAGTATTTTTGTGCGTTTAAATGTGAGACACCTGGACACATCCATCTCTACAACTATTACAATTATGAAATATCATCTCAGAATATCATCTAAAGCAACTATTTGTATTCTTAATTTTTTACTACAAGAGGATGATTTGCTGCCAGGCAAATTTGATACCCCTCATTTTTTCAATGTAATGCTTCATTTGTAGTAGTTTATCTGGCAAATATAATGTAATGGCAGCGGCTATTAATGTCAATTATTGTTACAAAGCAAGCCGTATTGTATAATTTTCCATATCATCTTTGCAAAGTCCAGTGATGTCATCAATGTTTGCACACATCTTCCTGTGTAGGTACGGCTGGTAACGCTTCAACAATGGCATTGGGTGAATAAGTCAAAGATATAAAGCAGGGTTTGCATGTTTGTTTCCCCTATTTACCAAAACTTCGAGACATCCCTCCTCCTGCTGCCTTCTTTTTCTTTGCTTCAAGGTTAGGGTCTTATAAAAGCATCATGGGTAATCAATTGAGTTTTTATTTTCTTCATTAAGTTAATCTTCACTTGCAACTAGTCATCAATCTGGGGTATTTTGAAAAACTTGAGTATTCCACAAGATCCACAGGTTTTAAACATTGAGTTTGTGACAGTGGTACTTGCAACTTCATGAAAACGTACATTTTAAGGATAGCCTATGTTGCCATGATATGCGTGAGTCAAATGACCACCTTTTTGATGATATATTAAATTGCTATACTCTAGGGAAGCAATGAGTTAAAATGACTATTTCGGACTCTATGAAATTGTCAAAGTGACAAAAAATGAAGGATCTACACTCTTTTGACACACGATGCAGTACACGTTTTTGAACCTGGAACTCTTATCTGAAAGAACCTGCATATAGCTATTTCTGTAGGTTCTCATGATGTCTTTTCTTATAGTGGACATTTGATTGTTATAAGAGAAAGCAAAAAGATCCAAAATTGCAATAGTTTTCAAAGAATTTGCTAACCATTAGGACCACTCTGTGTGTCATCAGCAACTTACTGTCATCTCTCTCAGAACTGGAGTTAAAGTTAACTTTGTCCACTGGGTTGTCACCTTACCCAGATTCAATTTTAGGCCCAGCCAGTAAAAAGCACTGGAGAAATTTTGATTTAAAGCCTTTTCACTTATAAAATACCTGGTATCAACTTTACTTCCATGATAAAAAGCTGTCTGCAATAAAGATATCCTTGCATGGAAATTCACATCAGGGAAGAAATTACAATAGCAGTTAACAATTAAACACTGTCTGCAAGAGAGATATCCTTTGTTGGATATCCACATCAGTATAGTAATCCCATTTGTGCTCCAAGAAAGGCACTTATGCTGAGGACAAATCACGGAGGTTTTAACAGATGGCTTCACAGAAGAGGCTAATGAGGAATTTGGTGTGTGTGTCACATATGCATATTTCAGAAAAGGGCCATTTCAAAAAGTGCTACACATATATTCATTTTTGTCTAGAATAAAATATATTATACATTTCACTAAGGACATTGTTGAATTAATCAATTAATAACAAAATGTTTTTTTAAAACCATCCTACTGGAGATCTTTTATGGGCTTCCAATTTACTCTGAGTCAGGATAACCCAGTTCTTGGCATTATAAAAGTATCACCTCTCTCCATTTCATAATCATAGCTCTTTTCAGATCCAGCATAGATCATGCAAAGTAACATTGGCTTTGCCATTTTTTGGGGAAACCCATATAATGCATCTGATTGTTTTCAATGTGTGCAACGAGTTTTCAACATACTTTGGTTATCTAACTATTGAATTGGAGTATTGTACGGCTGCAGCTCCTTCAATCTGGAAAGCTTGGGTTCTTTTTGAAGCTCCTGTTCCACCTAAGTCTGATCTTTCTTGAACTTGCTTGATATTGCCATCTGACTGATGATCAGCTATGCGGTGCTTGATGCACAGATCACTATAGAAGAAAATGGGCTCCACACATGCATTAATTCCTCTGCATCTATCTGCTGGCCACACATAATGCAGAGCTGCCAACTCACACGATGGCACTGTGTGTCAAACGATATTGGCTCCCTCCACATAGTCACCCAGTGAGAAGTCAACATCACAAAATGGTAGGAAAGACAAACTGTAAAGCAGTGCACAAAGTTGTTTTTTAGCTCAATTCTGGAAGCTCTAGGCTGCCGATGTCCATTAAGGAGTGTGAAAAAACGCCAGAATTTCGGCGACAGCCTGAGCAAGCTTTTGTTTTTTCATGTTTTTTTATGGGAAAGGGGGTTGGTGGGGGGTGGCGCAAAGATCTCTCAGTATGAGCCCACACCTCTACCTAGGCCACACCCTTTCTCAAACAGTGAAATAGTTTTATAAGTTGGCTGGTCAGTTAATGTTTTCACTACAAGGTATTAGGGGCCTAAAGAGACTTAGGGGCCGATTACGATTGTGGATTTCCCGCATCCACCGGGCCGGCGGAAGCCACCGCCGGCCCGGAGGATGCGGGAAATCCGCCGGGGAGCCTTGCAAGACCCACCGCCATATTAGGATGGCTGGTGGGTCTTACTATCTGTCCGCCGCTAATCCGCCGCGGGCGGATTCCGCCCGCGGCGGAAAAGCATTAACATGGCTGGCGGTGTCTATCAGACACCGCCAGCCATATTAGGATGACAGCGGAAAGATGCCTTTACACGGCGGCATTTCCGCCGTGTAAAGGCATACGGAATTGTGTTTGGGGGCCCGTTGCGGGCCCCCAGGGGTGAAGGGGGGGGTGGGGGGTGCACATGGGGGGTACCTATGGTACCCCCCTGCATTTGCCTGCACAAAGCGGCAGGCACCGCAAGGTGCCTGCCGCTTTGTGCATGCAAATGCACAACTTACTTTTTTATCAATGCGGCGGGTGCTGCTTCAAGCAGCACCCGCCGCAATGATAAAAATACAGGATGTGACCGCCAGGGTGGCGATCACATCCTAATTTGCACGGAGGGACCGCCGCTGCCCCTGCGGACGGTCCCTCCTTCTCTATGGTGGCGGGCGGACTCAGGTCCGTCCGCCATCATAATCGGCCCCATAATGTGCTTGTAAAGGTAGTCAAATAACATTGTGTCAGGGTGCTATATTTCCTGCACCAACCAGGTAGTATTGGGTGAGGCCTATTAGATCACATTCAGGCATACAAAGCAGAGTGCTGTTGGATTGCAACCTGCCAGCATTCTTATATATGTTCTTACAGATGACTACCTTCATGATGATCTCAATATGGACTGTCTTCTCCTTTTCCTCCTGCACAAAGAATGTTTTCAAATTACAGTAGGTCATATTGGTAGCAGCATTATCACATGTAAAGTACTCTTATGGGTTGCTCTCAGTTTGACTGGAAGTACTAATTATGCTGCTAGACGTCAGATGCAGTCAAATATGTGCTTTTTGTCTTAGTCAATTCACCAGCAGGACACATCTGACTCACTTGTAAACATTTTTACTATTTTACACTTTCTATGTATTTCTTTTGTCATTCCTTTGCGTTTGTATATGTTTGGTTTAATATTTGCCTGCTGAGATTGATTCACCAGTTTATACCATCTGTGTTGGGACATGGAGGGTTTCAGGATTAATTCCCTACCCACCAATCTATGTTTGTCTTGTGAGATATAATCACCATTTCCTGCGTGAACATCGAATTTACAAACGGGTGAAATTCAAATTACATTATTGTAATTGAGTGTAATTTCTGGCATTTTGTAATACGGATGCTGGAAAAAATACCTTACAATACACTATTATGCCAATTTGCATAATTGAAACTCACTTTGGGTAAAAATTCTAACACAGGAGCACAGGGAAAATGCAAGCAAACTGAACACTAGCGGTTTTTGTGCACCTCATGCGCAATGTTGTGCTGTTTTATTCAGAAAGGCACCCATGTTCCAAAATTGCATGCAAGGGTGCATTTTGCATGACCAGAAGTGCAAAATATCGAAGCTGGAATTTAGTGTAATAACTTGTAATTCACACAAGTTTCTTTGCATTTCATTTCCACAAACAAAATTACATGTAAAATTACATGTTTTAAGTTTCAGCAGACACAAATTTCAGTTTGCAAACAATTAAAACAATTCAGTGCAGAGTCTTGCGCTCTGAAAGTGCTTACTGGCGCCAAGCGGAGTCGGGGAGACTCTGCCACCGTCGTCCCTTACCGCAATCAGCCGGTAGCGCCTCGCTGCCTAAATAGCCCTTTGAGCTGGAGAGCTAGAGCGCTAACCGCTCGAGTTGCTGGGAGTGTCTGGCTCTTCCTGTCCCGCCTCCGCTCTACGGTATTGGCTACTGAGTCGGACCGGGGCGGGCAGGCTGGAATACCAAGCACAGACCTTCAGGAGTTGGAGTGAGCCCCAATGCCCCTAGCAGCACCGGGAATGAGCGTGGGTAGACAATAAGTGAGTGACTTTTAAAATTAGTAATCAATTTTAAGTTTCAGCAGATAAAAATTTCAGTTTGCAAACAATTAAAACAATTCAGTGCAGAGTCCATGTTTATCTTGTGAGACATAAACATTATTTTCGTGTGTAAATATTGCATTTACTAGGCTTTGGGTGAAGTACAATTTACGGCAGTTTAATTTTGTGTAATTTCTGGAATTTTGCATTATGGATGCTAGGCAACATGCCAGAGTTTACACCATTAAGTCAATTTGACTAATGACAAACGTCATTAAGGTAAACATTATATCACAGAGGTATGGGAAAATGGAAGCAAATTGGACACCAGCAGATTTTTTGATCACCTCATGCGCAATGTTGTGCTTTTGTTATCTTGAAAGGCACCCTTGTGCCAAAAATACATGCAAGGATGCATTTTGTGTGAAAAAAGTGCAAAATATTGAAGCTGCATAATAACTTGGAATACATCTAATTTCCTTAGCATTTTGTGTAATTTGCACAAACAAAATTGCACGCATGTCACCCAGACCCAGGTCAATGATACTTAAAACACTTGCCTTGGGATTATTTTTTAATCAAAAGGTTGCAATAGAGCAATGGTTCAGCATTAGGAAACTCATCCACAAGCACAGTGAGCTCTTAATTTGAAAACATGAACTTCCACTGTCTTCCTTTCGCTTTTGTTTAAGTGTCCTGGAATTAAGGGGGACAAGGAAATAGATCTAAGTTTTAACATTGTGAGCATTGTTTCTTTTAATGCTTGTAGATGGTGGAATCGAAATGGTTTTGAAAGAGTGTGCGGCTGATTCAGGAACGAGCTGTGCCAAATTTGTACTGCATTATAGTATTTTCTGTGTTACTCAACACACTTGATTTTCGAAGTCACCTGCACATGCTTAGTTTTTGTACCTCTGCTAATCTTACCTTTATCCACAAACACTGCTTGGTTGCTGAGCATGCACAGAAAGACCAGGATTTTAGACATAAATAGAATAAATGCAGTGACCTGTGAACATGAGGCTAAAACTTTCCATGTGGGTCTTTGCTCTTACACCATTTTTATGTGACTGCAGAGAGCTATATATAAGAAAAATTGAAGGCAAATAAGGACTATTATATCCACTAGTTTGCTTGTTCCCCAATACTTAAAGCAATTAACAGTGGAGGGGGCTGTGACCAATCCAGAGGACTACACATCTCCACCCATTGCTGAAGTTTTCAGATTGCTTAAGTGTTGTTTTTCCAGAATTTCAATATGAGTTACATTTCATTGACCAATGTGCGACACTTCGATTGACATGTTAACTCCCCCATACCAAGCAATAAAGTCTATGTATGGAGTTTATATCACAAATAGTCCCCTTTTGGGCAATGTGAAGGTCTAGAAATGGCATAGAAACTAGTGTAACACTCCTAAAATTATATAGTAAAACAATTATAAACAATACATGAAATCTTTATTTTTGCTTCAACATCTTTTCACTTTTTCACTAGGGAAGTGCAACACATTAAAATAATTTACAAAGTGCAATTTTTTTTAATCCTCATGGATCACAGAAATTACTGACTATACTATTACTTTCTGATCTTTACATGCTTTGTTATTTATTTCTGCTCATTATCGCCTTTTGAATAGGTTAATGGAATTCAATGAATGACAGATAAACATATGTGAACATTTCATAAGAGAGAGAAAGCCTTACATCTGAAAATAACACTCAAAGCTCTAACATCATAAAGTTATTTATTCTCTCATATAATTGTCAAGTAGGTCCTTTCCCAGTTGAAATCTTTAAGTAATTTCTGACTTTTAGTCAATATTTATCTTAGCTATGGTGACGAGTAGTTTACTATTAATAATATATTACAATTATAGACCTACATTTGCAAACATGCAAAAGCTTGCAGGCCAGAATTTAAGGAATTTGAGGAGGGATCACAAATTGTATGGACCACTTCCTGCCTTTTTCCCTATTTTCTGCTGCATCTTAAGAACCTTTCACAGCCCCCGTGTCGTTGAAAGCTTGAAAGGGGCAAATGCCCAATTTACTAAATTTCAATATTTACAGGCTACTCATTCATCTCACTTGGTCTCTGGATTGGTACAGCTGCAGCAGGAGTACCAAACAGCGGTTATAGACTGAGGAGAAAAACATTTGCAACATAACATAAAGAACTGCAGCATAATAAAAATGTCATGTTTCCACCCAAAAGGCAATAGTTCCAAGTTAGCAGGAGTTGCAGAAGCAATCCTTAAAGTACCACTGAAGTGTAGATTAACAAATTCATGCCTGTCCACAGTGGCGGCTCCTCTGCTGAGGTGGAGGGTCGTCGCACCAAGTCTTTTTTAGAAGTGTAAATAAAGGAAAAGGAAATTATAATAACTCAAAGTTATTATCATTTTATTTGTTCCTGCTGCAGCAGCTTTGAAGGCGGGGCGGGGCGGGCTAGGAGTAGGGGGAGGAGTGGTGAGCACACTATTCGTGCGCATGAAATCGGGCTTGCCAAACAGTCATGCGCACTTTGCATGTTCTCCACCCAGGCTGTATTACAGCCTGGGTGGAGAACATGCCCAGACCTCCATCCCCCGTCTGAGCGCCAAACCACAGCACTCAGACCAATCACAATGCTGCATTGCAGCATTGTGATTGGCTTAGTGGACCCTGGTCGTGCTTCCTGTTCAGGCCATAGGGACGACAGAGGAGAGGCGTGGCGAGGAGGTAAGATACATTTTCTTCTTCCTTACCTCCCCACTGCCCTATGCCGGCCACAGGTGTCCTTGAATAACAGTTTATGGGAAGAGTGCCAAACAAAAGATGGTACATAATAAAAAAAAGCCTCAACATTTGAACCCTCAAATACAGCAAGGGTTGAGGAAAATCCTAAATCAGTTGTCATGTTACTGTTCTGCAGCCAGTTGCTTGATATAAGCAGATTTTTCACCAAAAGCAGTTCCAGAATCTGCACAGTGCATGACAAGTAGTTTACATTTCAGAATTTGAATAGTTAGTTTACATTTCAGAATGTGAATGCATGTAGACTATTATTTGTAAATAGATTTAATATGTAATCTTTAACAATGAAGAATCTGCTCTTTCTTACAGCTAGTGATAGCTCTGCGACAAATGCTATTATGATTTCTTCGGCACCAAACATCATCACAGCCGGTTCTACAACTATGTCAACAGTGGTGACTAATCAAACCATTTCTATAGATTCTACTGCGACCACTTCAGGTAATGCTTTGCTATTGGATTCACGTATTTTCATAATATCAATCAAATGACACCTAATAAGCAGTCTGCAAATGTTTAGTGCATTATTTCTAAAATCCATTTTTTCATTCACCATTTCATTTTGGCATCTTGTTCAAGTAAAGGGAGTCTGAAAACATTTACAAGCTTAAAATATTTTATTTAGCACCTTTAAATGTGAGACAATGAGAGGCATCAATCTCTGTCACTATTACAATTATGAAATATAATATGAGAATTGCAAATAAAGCACCTATTTTTATTCCCCAATGTCTACAAGAGTATGATTCACTGCCAGTTGAATGGGATGGCCTTCATTTTTCAATTTAATGCTTATGAGGTAATGACTTATTAGGCAAATTTCATGTAATGGCGTCGACTACTGACATCAATTATTGTTGCAGAGCAAGCCATAATATATAAGTTTTCATATCATGTTTGCATAGCTCAGTGAGGCATACATTTTTCCACACACCTTCCTGTGTATGCAAAGCTGGAAAAGCTTCAGAGAGGGCATTGTGTGAATTAGTGAAATGATGTAATGCAGGGTTTACATGTTTGTTTCCCTTATTTGCCACCACTGTGAGAATTTCCTCCTCCTGCTCCATTGTTATCCTTTTCTTCATGGTTAGGGTCTTATACAAGTATTATGGGAAATTCATTAAGCCATTGCATTCCCAAATAAGATAATCTTCACTTGCAACTAGTCTATAATCTTAAGATGTTTAGAGAAATCCAGAATTCCATAAAATCCACTAGTCTTGGACAGTGAGCTTGTGACAGGGGTGCTTGCAATTTCATGATAACTGATACTGTAGGCATACACCAAGTCACCACAATATACCTAAATCAAATGACACCCCTTTTGCTGATATAGTAAATTGCTATACTCTGAGGAAGCACAGGCTAATAATGACTAATTGTGACTCAGCGAACTTGCCACAGTGGCAGACAAACAAAAGGGCTAGAATCTTGTGTCACAGGATGCAGTAGCATCTTCTGCACCTGGATCACTTATCCTGAAAAAACTGGAGGTGCCAGTTTCTCTAGGATCCCATGGTGTTTGCTGTTAGTAATGGGCCAACAATCCATACAACCAAGAGCAAAAATTCCTGAAATTTAAACATTCTAGTAAGAAATGTTCTACACCCTAACCCCTTTCCTGCGGCTGCAATTTTGCGGCAGTGCGGCACTTCCGCAAACTGGGCGGGGCTGCGTAGGCCGACGGCAGCACTAGTGACAGTGTGTCATCAGCAATTGACTGTGATCTCTTAAAAAAGCAGAGTTAAAGTTGAATTTGTCCACTTAGGCTGCCACCTCACCCAAATCCCAAGCTAGTCCCATCCAGTACTGTGGCTCACAATGCAGGAAACTTTGGAGAAAATGTGATTGAAAGCCATTTAAAGTATGAAATACTAGGTCCCAACTTTCCTTCCACGATTAAACACCATCTGCAAGAAAGATATCCTTAGTTGGAAATCAACATCAGGGAAGTAATCTCAACTGTGCTTCATGATTAAACACTGTCTACAGGAAAGATATCCTTTGTTGTAAATCCACAGCAGTGAAGTTATCTCAATCATGCTCCAAGAAAGGCACTTTAGCTGGGGAAAATTCACTGATGTTGTAACAGTTGGATTCATAGAAGTAGCTAAGGAGGATTTTTTGTTGGGAAACTTATGTATACTTCAAAAGAGGGCCATATCACAGTAGCTACACATAACTTGATATTTGTCTGAAATAAGAATTATTATATATTTCACTAAGGAACTTGTTGAATAGCAAAGTCATTTTATGAAACCCTTCTGCTGGCTATCCTTTATGTGCTTCCTATCCATTATGAATCAGGATAACCCAGATCTTGCCATTATGAGAGTATCATGCCCTATGTTTCCCCAAGAGTGCACTACTGCACCTGCGTGCAACCATCCTTTCATCAGCGCCAGTGTCTTTATGATGAAGACTGGTGAATGTCTGCCCCTGGTGGGTGCCAGCATTGACTGCTTCTGCTTGTTCTAGAAGTGATCTTGGGGTAACAGTGGGGACACTCTGTGGCATTTCTAAGCAGAAAGCTGTATGTTGCCCAAAATTTGGCTGGGCCCTCAATGCCGTTTCATAGTGGGAGGTTTTTGTAAACACTGCCTGCTCCGTAATTTACATGTGCTTGGTGGAGGGTGGAAGGGCTGGAATGCTTTGTCTATATTTAAGTTCACACATGATCGCCCAGCACAAAAGCTGTTCAGCTTTAAACAAGTCAAAATCAAAGGGGAATGGATCACTTGTACCTGTAACCAGGGTCCGGATTTTCTAACCGTCAGTACTTTAAAATCCCTCATTAACGTAAACAGGTAGTTTTGGTGGTTTATCTTGATTCTGCGCCTGTATCATATGCGTGACAGCATCATCATTGGGTTTCTTTTTGTATGCTTCCTCAACCTGGAGGGAACCACTGGTTATTTCAGTATTGATCAGTAATCGGTGACAAGTAAAAGTGCTCAAGTGGGGTGAGTTAGTTAAAAGTGGACCTCACTCAACCTGAACTGTAACTGTATTCAGTTCTGTGTATGAGGAGAGTTAAAAAAATTGTATTGTGCATAAGGGACTTATTTAAGAGTCCTCTGCACTCAATAGTCCTATTTGATGGTCAACACGTTTCAGCCCCTTTAGTTGCCCCTATGGGGTCGGGGGCTTTCTTCAGGACTTAGAATCAATAAATGAAGGGAAGATGTCCTATTCCTAAGGCATATATTCAGAATATTAATAGTCTGAAAGTAAGGTCAATAGTACCTATAGTGGAAAAAGAAACAAATGGAGACAAAACACAGGAAGTGATACTGAAAGCGTGTTTTTAAAAGTTTAAAAGCAGTGAAAAACGGTTTCATACTGATGGTCATATTGTTCAAATTGAACATGTAATTCAGATAATAAGCAAATAAGAAAAATGGCAATTCTTTATACGCTGAACAAACTACAAGTAAAAATCCCAGTGGACAACTTGGGAATGTCAAGTAATGGCATGTAATTCTCGCGTGTTTTGAAGGATGTTTTTAGGGACTGTTCGTGAGCAATCTAATACTTAAGGTATTACATTGTTGGACTCATTACTTGTGCGAATACGCAGAACACGCAGTTTGGTGTTATGAGGCAATTGCTGAAAGTGGCGTTAGTAGGTTTTGTTGCGCGTGAATGTGCAAGTTTCAGAAGTCAGCACGGTACTGAGAAGCACCATCTCAATGCCTGAGTTCTGTGTTGAGGCTATAGTAATCTTGAATGCAGCGAATACATTGTGAAAGCTGATAGGTTTGGTTGTGTGTACACAGTGTGGCGTGTGTACTATGGTGAAAGATTTTGTCAACATGTAAGATTTCGTGCAGCTTAATTAGACCGGCAGAGGTCCGAACAGTATAGCGTGTGTATTCAGAGGGTGGGATCTGAGCGGGCTACATGTCAAGTTCAAGTTCAAAACATGAGTTTACACAGCCCGGCAAGCTTGGAGTGAAGCGTCAAAAGTTTTAAAAAGTGCGGCGAGTCCTAATTAGGGCTTCATCGGGGAGCTGACAGCGCTAAGTCCTGCTGAAAGGTTTGAAAAGGTTATAAGTTAGCAGTAAACAGGACATAATCCGTTACGTGTGGTCTGATGGTGGTGGAGTCTTTTAGCTTCCTATACCTGGTTCAGCAGGCTGCACGGCTTGTGCTGACGCTTCAGTCAGGATCCCGGGTAGGTCGAGAGTTGATCGTAGCAGCCATTATGTATCAGAACCACCAGTTGGTAGTGAGGAATGACTACCAAAGTGTCAGAACCACTTCTTGTTATTTGAGGAAAGACTACATAGAGGAGACTACTGAATAATTATTTGGGATACTAGAAATCGTTGTTTTTGGTCTAAATTCAGTAAATTCATATTTTAGGTTAGGAAATGGTTGAGGTTCATTTTATGCTCAGCCAGGGAATAGTGTCATTTAGTCCTGCTGAGTCTGTCTTCAAGTGGTTTACCCATATTTGCCCTTTCTCGAAGAGTACTTTTTCTGCATTCTGGGTAGTGCTGGTCAATGTTTCGATGACGACCCAGTGTAGTTCATCAATGGAGTGTTCTTGTTCAATATAGTGGGTGCTCATTTTGGTCGTTCCACGTTTGCACTTTGCGTTACTTCTGTGCTCACAAATCCTCTGTTTTATTTTACGACTGGTCATTCCAATGTATCTGAGGTTGCAGGGACATGTGATCATGTAGACAACATGTGTCGAATTACAGTTAGTGTGTTGTTTAATTGTCCATTTAAGTTCTGGTGTTGGTTGGATGCATTTCGTGGTAGTAGTTAATTTGCATACTGAGCAGTGTCCACATGGGTAATGGCCAGTGACTGGTTGCATATTCCACAGTGTGTTGGTGACTTCATTTGTTTTGGGCTTTTGGGGTCGTGTATGTACCAGGATATCTTTGATGTTTCTCGTTCTTCTGTTGGAGAATCTTGGTTTTAGCCAGTCTAGTGAGCCTGATGTTACTAGACGCCAATTTGTTTTATTATCTATTTGACTGTATTGCTCGCTATACTGTACATGGTGACACAGGTCAATGTATTCTGTGTGGAGGTTTTAGGTTGTTGTATTTCTATCTAGGACCCTAATTCAATATTCCTAATTTATGCCCTTGTATGGCTATAATAAATAATATCCTCATAAAGGCATAAGAATCATATCCATATTTAGTTGTAGCCCATGCAGTCAAATTAAGCAAGGTTACTGCCCCAGACTCCTAGAGAGTACAACGCGTTCTTTAAACAAAGCAAACCTCCAGCAACCTGGGAAATCCCCATGCTTCTGTTTTGATTTGTCCTAGAACTCCTGTGAGCACTGAAAGAACGGACAGTTCTTAGTGACATCTTTATTGACGTCTTATGTCCAACCTTACGTCAAACCCGGCACCTTTCAGGTATAAATATACCAACGTTGCCTTAAGCAAACACACGGTGGTTTGGAGCAGAGCGGCTATCTACTTGCCCGAGAGCCCAGCTGATGCGAGAGCCCACGGACGCCGCCCCTCCCCTTTGACGCACTGAGAGAGACGCTGTATTTTTCTCCAGCCGAGAAAATCCAGCTCCGGTGTTTTCAGCCGCCCTTGCGGGTTGCTGAGATATCGAGTCCTAAGAAAGAGATACCAGACCTCCTGCTTTCTATTACCCAGGTACGGAGCCGACTAAACCCTTAAAGAGAATTCTTGACTCAGATTCTTGGCAAAACCAACTTAACTTAAACTGCTACTTATTTACTCCTTCCCACGTATTAGGCTTAGGTCAGGTACACCGGGGTAGGCGTATTTAGAAGCACCAGTTGAGTACGTTAGTCAATGTATTTATGTATGTATATATTTTATCTATTTTAAAGTATCATATGGCTAAGAAACCATATCAATGCTTTTACAGTATTATTTTATAATACTCCTTTTACTGTAGGCACTTTACTTTACTATAAGTATTGCAATTGTGGCAATTCATTTCTCTTGCATGAGAAAGAAGACTGCTCAATAAATAACACCTTTTATTGAAAACGCCCGTCTCTCTATTTCTCTGCACTCTGGTGAAACTAAGTACGCATGATTGACTGAGTGAAATAATTGTCTATTGTTTTCACACGACTCTAGAGATACACTCTTATTCTGAGGGAGCACAGTTGTCATGTTTTATGGTTGTCAGAAGCTAATCCCTTCTTGTCTATCCAGGGAAGTTAAACTCCTCCTTGTTTATTCGAGAAAGTTTCTAGTGACCTCTGAGCTAGCTGGCAAAACTAATTAAGTGTAATATAGTCAGTAGAGACCTAGTCGACCTCAGTCCTACGTCTACACTGCTGTTTATATTATTCCAATGCGCAGAGACTATTGGGAATATAGGAACTACACTACAAGGTGTTGTTTCGAGGAGACCTTCTCTGTGTTGTTTCCTTGCCCTCTTTTGATACTTCACCACTGTTTTGGCTGGGTAGTCCCGTCTTGATAGCTTAGAACAGAGATCATTGTCTTGTGTCTTGTAATCCTTTAGTTTGCTGCAGTTTCTTTTGAGGCAAAGAAACTGGCTGTGAGGGAGATTGTCTCTGAGTGGATGTGGGTGGATCTATTGTAGGAATGGGGGCTGTTCTTTGCGGTTGGTTTGAAGAAGGTCTTAGTTCTGATGATGTTGTCCTCCACGTAAATAGTTAGGTCTAGGAAGTCCAGTTGTTTATTGTCAGCGGTATAGGTAAACTTGAGACATTCATCTTGTGTGTTGATCCAGTTATGAAAACTGAGTAGACTATCTTCATTGCCTTCCCAGATCACAAGGACGTCGTCTATATACCGACTCCAGAATCGGATCTTAGACAGGTATGAGTTGTTGGCATTATGTATGAATGTTTTCTTGAAACTGCTCACATAGAGTTCTGCCACACGAGGGGCAAATGTGCTTCCCATGGATGTTCTGTGACATTGTTGGTGCATCGTCCCGTTGTACTCAAAGTAATTCTCTCTAAGAGCGATTTTACAACATTCCAGGACAAAGTGTCTTGGTGTTTGGTGAGGCCAGTTTTGTTCAAAGAGCAGTTCTTCCAAAGTCACCATTGTTTTCTGTTGGGGCAGGCTAGTATATAAGCTCTCTACGTCTAATCCAACTAGGAGCATGGTGTCGTTTGAGAAGGTTTCTTCTTTTAGGAGATTGAGTAGATCGCATGAGTCCTTCACGTAGGTTGTTGTCTTTTGAACCATGGGTCTTAGGTATTGGTCAACAAATTGGGAAAGTGGTTCGAGAACCGACCCTATACCTGACACAATAGGGTGGCCAAGTGGTGGTCTCCTTGTCTTGTGTATTTTTGGGAGTGAATAGAAGTAGGGTATTCTTGGTGAGTTCGTCCTCAAAAAATCTGCTTCATTTTTAGAGATCCACCTGTTCACTTCTGCCTCTTTCACCATCATTCTGTTCTTTTAAAAAAATATTTTTATTAGGTTTTTCTTTACACATAAGCCACCCCCAACCCCCAAACATTTTGGGCAAGCTCAAACAGAAAGACACAATTTTCATGATTACAACAAAATAGCCTCAGAATGTAAAAAAAACAAAAAAAAATAGATAAAACAAAAATGAGGAGTATTTACAGACGTCCATAATTTAGTACAATTACGTCAGAGGTGGCTCAAATCATGTTGCAAACATTTTTTTATCCCCCTGTTATCAACTATACATCCTAAACATGATTATTCATCCAATGCAACAGGGGATCCCATATCATCATCCCTCTTCTGCATTTGATACACCCTTTTTTTTGTATATAGCCACCTCTAGACTACAAGTTGCTAACAATCGGGCCCTCCATTGCTGGAATGCCGGTGGATTCAGATCCAGCCAGGGTGAAGCTATGTATAGCCTAAGAACAGCCATGGCCACAAAAATCAGCCCTTGCATATAGTTTGGACGGTTACAATCCGCTGTCCCCAGCAATATTTCCTAGGTTGAGATGTTAACCGCTGTTCCTAAGATTTCTGATAAAAAGTCGGAAATTTCCCTTATTAAGCTTGTTAATACATTGCAAGAGGCAAATATATGCACACTATCAGCATCAAACAATGAGCATCTTGGACATGTTATACCCTTTCCGGTCCCCCATTTTGCTATCTTATTCGGGGTGTAATACAATGAGAAGAAAGTCTTATAATATTGGGCTTGTAGTTTAACTGACATGAAGCAGGTCTGTGACAAATCAAAAGAATCCAAAGGAGTTTGGGGCAATACAGACAGTTTAGCCTGCCACCTAGCTACCTGTTTCTCCATATCATCGGGACATAAAGAATTCAAGGATGCATAGATTTCCCCAATAGTTAAAATAGATTTTTTACATATATTGTCTATAATTTGAATCTCTTGAAATTTTACCCTACCCCTCCTTTCTTTGTCAAGAAGTCTCTAACCTGTAAGAATTTATAAAAATCCCTGTGGCTAAGATCAAATTCATTACGTAGTTCCTCAAAGGTCTTCAATCCGTTCATTGTATAAAAGCAGCCCAACTGTGAAATCCCTGCCTGTATCCAACGGTCCATGCACCTGTCCCCAAATATCTCTGGAAGATCATCATTATTAAATAGAGGCGTATAATGGGAATAGCGCCCAAGTCCCATTAATTTACGAGCATTACCCCAAACATTGTATATACCATAAATAGTCTTAAATTTCACTTTCTTAAAGTAGCTATCGTTAATATGTTGCCAGAGGCAGCCTTCTGCGCCTCTTCCCAATATTAATTTCTGTGGGGTAGGTATATTATTGCTGCTAGGCCCAGGAGATATAAAGTATTGAACAGTATCTTAATACTGTAGCCCAGTAATACAACTTGAAGTTAGGCAGTGCCAATCCCCCTCTATCCTTAGTTAGTGAAATAAATCTCAAAGCCCTACGAGGCTTCATATACCCCCAGATAAATCTTGGATTCTATAGATCTGAACAATTGAGGTGGAAATTCCAGACATATAGTCCTAAAAAAATATAGAAATCCAGGAGGGTAAAGGATTTTAATCACGTTACATCTCCCACCTATCGTTAAATGTAGATTATTTAGCCGGACTAGTTCTTTTTTGTTTGTTGGATCAAGGGTTCCACATTATTGCCAACTATACTATCCACCTACGCCGATATACTGAACCCTAGATAGGGGGCTTTGTCTGTAACTCTAACATCCCTCATCTTGATCTGATCATTAAGAATTACCTGCGTTTTGCTTTGATTTAATTTACAGCCAGAGACTGCTCCGAAAATCAGTGCCTCCTCTTCTATCGCATCAATTGCGGAAATAGGATCACTAGTGACTAACGCGATATCAGCGTAAACTAGTGTTTTGGTCTCGTATTCTCGTGCCCATATTGGTGGAATTAATATATTTTTATCTAGCCTACGGATGAACGGGTCGATGTAGAGTGCAAATAGAAGGGGAGAACACGGACAGCCCTGCCTTGTCCCCCTTTTAATGATTATTTTATTTGATAGTACCCCATTTATTGATATACTGGCTATCGGATCCACATATAGCATTTGTATAGCTTTAATAAATCTCTGATTAATCCCACTATATGCCATTGTGACCCACAGGTAATTCCAGGAGACCCTATTGAAGGCTTTTTCAGCGTCGAGTAATATAAGCGCCATAGGGTCTCCTGTCACCTCGGTAAAATCAAAAAGGGAAATTACCCTTTGAACGTGATCGATTGTAGATCTCCCGGGGATAAACCCGGGCTGGCGTCCGGATACGATCTTATGGATAATCGGTGCCAGACGATTTGCTAATAATTTAGAGTAAATTTTGGAACCTCCATTTATCAATGTAATAGGTCGATAGGACCCGGG
Organism: Lissotriton helveticus; assembly: GCF_964261635.1. Classification (NCBI taxonomy): domain Eukaryota; kingdom Metazoa; phylum Chordata; class Amphibia; order Caudata; family Salamandridae; genus Lissotriton; species Lissotriton helveticus. The sequence goes on from NC_136070.1 coordinate 813,202,371, forward strand.
TTCTAGTGGATCTTTATTTTTGGGGGGGAAAAACTACAATTTTGGCAGGCGACCATGAGGCTGGCGGCCTTCCTCCCTAAAAAATATGGATAAACAATTCCTGCATTATTTCTTTTAGTTGTGCTGAGAATTGTACATATAACTCCGTTGGGATTCCATCCGTGCCAGCGGCTTTCCCTGCGGTGAGATTATTCATAGATAAAAGAATTTCCTCCCAAAATGGAGTACTGTCTAAGCTTTCTTGGTCCGTTTTCTCAAATCGCACTGGGGTATTTAAATGTAAGTAGCCCTCAGGTCTGTCCTGGTGATTCTCTGCTGTATCATAGAGATTCTGATAAAATCTCTGAAAAACAGTTCTAATTTCAGAGGACTCGGTCTTCTTGAGTCCAGATTCTGGATCCTTAATCCCTTTGACTAAATTAGCTGAATAATCTTCTCTAGTGCGTACTGCCAGATGGTGGCCCACCTATTCACTACATTCATACATTTTTTCTTTCCGAGTTGTTGCTTTTGCCACTGCCTTTTCTGTTAAAATGTCAATTATCGAGAGGAGGAGCTTAGCGCGCACCCAAGATGGTCACGTGAGCTCAGAGCTCCCGGACCTTCGCCACCTCCATTGACTATCCTGCATCTAATCCTGATTTGGACGACGGGCTTCTGTGGTCGTGAACCTGCTGATCATTTATCCGTTGGCGGATTTCGCTTTGGTTTCCGGGAACCTAAGATATGGCTTTTTTAATATTTGCGGCCTGCTCCATGGCACTGCCCCGGGCTTGCCTACTCTGCCAGCCGGGTAGTAATTGAATAACAACGGCCTGCGTTAACCTCCCTTGCCCGGTCTTCTACTTTCGGTTTCGATTTTGATGATCCTACGTCATTGACCTTGCCTTGGTCGCCCGGGTTGCTTGCTTCACTCATTTATTCGCAACATCGCTTGGAGATCTGGACTTTCTTGCTCTTTGCCTAGTGACTGGTCCTCACTTTATTCCTTGAGCTTCTGCGGGCACATCAAGTGTAGCCATTTTCACTAGGTCTCAGACTACCCTCCGGGGCACACGACCTAAGATGGCCACCAAGCCTGAAGCGGAGAGGTGCAAGACCAGACCGGCAGCTCGAGGAGGTTCTGTCCAATCCAACGTCATGGACCGATATACCCTCACTAAGAGCTCTCCGAGCGGAATGGCTAAATCCCCGGCCAGCATTGAGGACGAATCCCTGCTGGGTGATGACCCGTCGTTGAAAGACGTCATGTGCGCCATTGCTGGGATGAAGGCCGCGATGGGACAACAGTATGAGGCCCTAACCCACAAGCTGGACACTGTTGCCATAGATGTCAATCTAATCAGGGCGGATCTTGCAAAAACCAACGAAAAGGTCAAGTCTCTCCACCTGAAGACTACTAGTCTCATCGCCGACGTCTCTGACCTACAGACAGAGGTCGGTAATCTGAGATCTGCCCGTGACTATCTCTCCCGTCGCTTGGACGATTTTGAGGGCCGAGCACGACGGAACAACGTCCGACTGGTCGGTGTCCCGGAGAAGACGGAATCGTCAGCTGTGGACCTACTGGTGGAGGACCTTGTCCTAAATCATTTAGCGCCCAAGGGCCTGAGCAAGTTATTTGCAGTAGAACGGGCCCACCGTGTCCCGGGTGGCCCGCCCAAGCTGGGTGCCTCTCCGCGCCCCATCATTGCGCGGATTTTCAACTTTCGTGACAGGGATGTGATACTGCAGGCTTCCCGCACATCAGGCCCCACGGAATATGAGAACGCTGCGGTCAGCTTTTATCCGGACTTCACCCAACAAGTCCAGAAGCAGCGGCTAGGATTTCAAGGAGTGAAGAAGAGACTGAGAGACAGGGACATGAAATATGCCATGCTTTTCCCGGCTCGATTGCGTATCGTCCACAATGATAGAACATTTTTCTTTGACCATCCTGAAGCGGCTAATGACTGGTTGGACTCGCTGCCTACGGGACGAGGGCGGTTTGAACAATCGGAACCTTCCGGTGGAGCGGAGGGCGGCCCGACGGAGCAGGAATAGGGAGCGACATCGGCTCCCGGACCAACGTTTTGACTTTCGGCAATGGTTCGATGCTATACTGATAATGATTGCCACTCCATTGTCTTACTGGGGTGTGGGTGAGGGGCGGGTGAGACTTCCTCCTCTGGGGTTCTTTTCGTAGATTAGTTGTATGTTAGGGCGACAAGCACGCTGCGAGTTGGGGTGGCTTTTGAGTCTAACGCAGGGGTGCGGGGTGGGGGGTATGATGTTGTTTTGGGGGGTTGGGAAGTTCAGGGATGTGTTTCTTTGTTTTTTTCAAGGCATAATGCTGATGATCTTCTGTGTTGTGGTGTCGCGGCTGGCGTGGGGGGAGACTTGGGGTGGACTCTGGGATGGGGGGTAGGGGACTACGGATACTGTGTTGGAACGTCAATGGTCTGGGAGACAGAATTAAACGGGGAGTGGTCTTGCAGTTACTGAGACGCTTGTCCCCTGATGTGGTTTTGCTTCAGGAGACGCACTTGCTGGGTAATACGTGCCACGCCATGAATAGGCGTGGCTATCGTCTCATTGCACACGCAGGTTTCACTTCTGGCTCCAGAGGGGTGGGCATTCTAATCCGGACCTCCCTCCCCCTCGCTGTTGACGACATTATACTTGATGATAGAGGGCGGTACGCCGCCATTGTGGGGCGTTGGGAGGGTAGGGTGGTTACACTATTTTCTGTTTACATACCCCCAGGTCTTCAAACTACGACCTATGCGGATTTGGGAAGAGTGATTCTGGGAGTCCCCGAGGGTTTGCTTGTGGTCGGGGGAGACTTTAATTCAGTAGTATCTGGGATGTGTGATCGTTACCCTCCCCGAGTTCTCGCTAAGTTCCAATCCTGGCTTGGGGACTTCATGGAGGCGCTGGGGCTGACCGATTGTTGGCGATTACATCATCCTGGGCAACAACAGTATACCGTCAACTCTGGGGCCCACGGCAGCCTTTCGAGATTGGATTATGTTTTGATGCCCTCCTCCCAGACTTCCCGTATAGGGGAGGTGAAACATCTTGCCAGGGGTATTTCGGATCATTCCCCACTGTGGTTGGTTGTGAACGCACATGGGGGATCGGAGGGTCGAGTGGCCCCGATCAACCCATGGTACCTCCGTGATCCTAAGATTAGAGCGGAACTACTTAAGACAATTGATCACTACTTTGCCGAAAATGTGGGGTCAGTATCCTCTTCTGTCTCCTTGTGGGAGGCGTACAAAACTGTAATTCGGGGGCAGGCCCTCTCGTCGATTGGCACTGTTAAGAGATGTAGACGAGAGGAGGTTGTTCGTCTTGAGACTGAAATTACCGTCTTGAGGGACAGTTTGATGCTGGAGTCTCCCCTGAGAGGCTTCATCTGTTGGACCTAAAACAACATGAGTACAGAGCTCTGGTGACTGATGCAGCGAAGGAGATGAGTCGTGAACAGCAGGGACGTCTGTATGATGTGGGAGATAAGGCTGGGAAGTTGCTTGCTTGGTTGGATAGGAGAGAATGCGCGAGTCGAGTGGTTCCTGTTATAGTTGACGCGAATGGTGAAAGTATCACGGACCCTGCTGGGATTGTTGAGAGGTTCGCCGATTATTTTCGGGTAGTGTATTCCCCTGTGTCCGATAGACCGGAGCAGGACTCCCACATGCTTTTACGCGATATCTCGCTACCATGTTTGTCTGAATCTGAGCGGGACCTGCTGGAGGCTCCGCCTACGGCGGATGAAGTTGCGACCGCTATCCATTCGAATCGCTCCGGGAAGGCCTCGAGCCCTAATGGACTCCCTATAGAACTCTACAAGCTTCGTCCAGATGTACTGGCACCGTATATGCGATCTATGTTTCTGGAATCACTGGCGGAAGGGTTTCTTCCTCCTGACCAGAGATTGGCTTCCATAGTGGTTATACATAAAGAGGGTAAGCCGCGTGACCGCTGCAAATCGTACAGGCCTATTTCCCTAATAAATGTTGAACCCAAGATCCTGGCCAAAGTTCTTGCTAATCGTCTGGTGGCTGTGATAGGCGATCTGGTTCATCCGGACCAGTTCGGATTTATACCACATCGCAATACGGCACTTAATCTTCGGCGCTTGCATGGAGTCCTCGCGCGAGCCGGGACATTGAGAGAGTCGGCCATCTTGGCGTCTTTGGACGCCACCATGGCGTTTGACCCGATTGAATGGCCCTATCTTTGGGCGGTCCTCTCCAAATTCGGGTTTGGGCCCACCTTTATCCGTTGGGTTCGATTGCTTTATGCTGATCCCTTAGCCCAGGTAGTGGTGAATGGACGTGTCTCGGCCTCCTTTGTTCTCGGTAGAGGTACGCGCCAGGGCTGTCCTCTGTCCCCACTCTTGTTTGCGCTTGCTTTAGAGCCACTGGCGGCTTGGCTGCGATGGGAACCATCCATGAAGGGTATTTGATGGTCTCCGGACTTTGAAGACCGTGTATCTCTGTATGCAGATGACATCCTTTTGTACCTCACATCGCCCCGACAGTCGTTAATCGTCCTTTTTGACGTTTTGACTTCTTTCCGTAAAAATTCCGGCTTAGTTATAAATTGGTCTAAATCTTGTGTTTATGTTCTTTCCGGTGATACTCCCCTCCTGCCCCGTGATTGTCCTATTCCGGTGGTACTAGATGGTTTCAAATATCTGGGAATCTTTGTCACCTTGGACCCCACACTTCGGTATGAGCGCAATCTGCTGCCCCCTCTCAGACGCCTTCGGGCGGCTGTCGGGACTTGGAGCAAGCTCCCCCTTTCTCCCTTGGGACGAGCTGCGTTGTTTAAGATGATGTCGCTCCCCCGATTCCTTTATGCGCTTCAAAACACGCTTGATGTAGTGCCAGCGGAATATTTTCGTGAGATTGAGGGTCTACAGCGGCAATTGTTATGGGGGGGCCGTCCTCGCATCGCCCTCTCGAAGCTTACACTCCCTTAGTACGATGGCGGCATCGCTCTCCCGGACATTCGTCGCTATTACTGGGCCTCTCAATTGGGGGCCATCAACCAAGGCACCTACACTCCCCCACTAAACCCGGCAGTTGCGATGGACAGATGGTTGCTACCCGGTGGGGACTACAATAGGGCTCTATATGCGAAATCAGCTGGTGACACTCTTACGGGCCCCACCAAAACAGCAGTGCAGGTGTGGCGTAGAGCTACGGCGGCCACGGGATGGGCCGATAGGCCGACCCGGGCTACCCCGCTATATGCTTCGAATAAACTGGGCTCCCTTTGGCAATCGAAGGGATTTGATCGGTGGGACATGATCGGGATCAGTAGGGTAGATGACGTATGGATCAAGGGCAGGGTCAAGACGTTTGAGGAATTGAAAGTTGAGTATGGGCTGAATGATAAGGAATTCTTCAGATATGCGCAAGTCCGGCATGCTGTCTTGTCTGTTTTTCCACTAGGCTCGGACGTGCCGGAGGCATCCCCGCTCGAGGATCGGATTCTGGATGGTCACGTTCCTGATAGTACGATCTCGCTAATTTATAAAAAGTTGATCAATACCAGGACTGATCTACTAGATAGTCTTCGAGGGTTGTGGACTGGAGATGGTCTGGAACTCGATGATGAGGACTGGCAGTCCGCTATTTCTTCCCCGAAGGAAGTAGCTATCCCGGCACGTCTTCGGTTCGTCCAACTGAAAATTCTGCATAGGGTGTATGTGACTGGCCCACGTCTGGTTCGTATGGGATTTTCGATGGATGGATTGTGCAGGCGTGGATGCGGTATGGTGGCTACGTTCCTTCATATTATCTGGGAATGCCCTGCTGTGATACGTTATTGGAACCGCGTGCATGAAGTAATGAGTGAGGTCACGGGAGTGCGATTAATGCCTGAAGCGCGAAGATGCTTGTTGAATGTCTGGGAGCCGAATGACTACAATCGAGCGCAGCTCCGCTGGGCGACCTTGGGAAACATGGTAGCCAAGCGTGATATTGCCCAATTGTGGGGCGCTCGGAAGCCTCCGACACTTCTGGCATGGACACAAAACATGGATTGGTGCATGTTTTGAGAAAAAACTGTGTATATTTCCCGTGGCAAACCAGGCAAGTGGGGGAAAGTGTGGACCCAATGGAACGCATACCGTGGAAATATATGTACTCCCCCAATGTCGGAATTTGATGCTGATTTGTCTTCCTCCCAACCTGACGTTTCCTCCGCAGGAACATAGTTGTTTTGTATGTATTTTGGTCTCCTTTCCCCCCCCTCTCCCCCCCCAATTATTGATTGCACTACTGCTTGATTCCTCTATGTACCCCCCCCCACGGACCACGTGATGACACGTTTTAATGTACTGCCTTGTTTTGTATTGTTCTTTTGTTTTTTTTTGTTTTTAAAATCAATAAAAAGTTTTCAACAAAAAAAAAATGTCAATTATCTGATTTTTAGCTATAAACACCGACTTAGTTCCTTACCAGGTACACGCCCCTCCCGAACGGCAGTAATTAGCTCACTCTCGGCCCAGCCCAGGTTGTACTGGAGAGTAGCCATCTGTGATTTGGCCGCTTTGTTAGCACTCGGGGAGAATCGCAGCGTCTCTCCTCTAATACTAGCCTTTAGGGCAACCCAAAGCACATCTATTGCGGCACTACAAAGATTTTCCTCTACAAAGCCCGGAATCCATCTAATCATATGCTGACCGAATTTCTCATTCCCCAATAATGCTCTTTCAAATGTCCATATCTTAGTCTTGGATTTATTTAACCCACACTCCAGACTTAATACTAGGGGATTATGGTCAGACAAAATTCTTAGCATTTTTTCTATTGTGCTAGCAGACCTCAGGGAGCTGGACATGAGTAGATAGTCCAACCATGCATGTCGGGCATGTGGGTATGAATAAAACGTAAATCCCGGGTCCCCGGAATGCCCAAGTTGCCAACCATCAATTAACCCATGAAGTGCACACAAATTTTTCAGAGCCTGGAAAACTTTCGGTTTTCGCCCTAAAGCCTGGATCTGAAAGCCACTTCCCTGGTAAATGTACATTAAGATCCCAACAAACAATCAGTGGGAGCGGCCAGTGAGAGAGTTTGTTAGATATACTCGATAGGACATCCGGGTCATCACTAACATTACCATATATAGTACAAATAGTCATTTTACTATCCCCAAAATCGTAATGACATTCTGAGATAGCCCGTACAAAAGGGGGTCGTGATGGACGGAGCATCTGAGCCAATCAAACACTCAAACCCAGTCAAAAGATCTGGGTTGGATCCATCACCGTTCTTTAGCCCACTCTGCCACCCCAGTTCAGACATGGCTATATGCAAATCAGTCTGCCCTGTGCCTCATGGGAACAGTCCAGCCCGAACTGCCAAGCCCTGGACCGGAAACAAGCTTCCGAGGACCGGTTTCTGGCATTACAGCCGTCTTCAGCCCGGCTTGTTTGAATCCAGTGGCAAAGTGAGCAAGAGACTCACGTCTGGACCGGAAACAAGCTTCCGAGGACCGGTTTCTGGCATTACAGCCGTCTTCAGCCCGGCTTGTTTGAATCCAGTGGCAAAGTGAGCAAGAGACTCACGTCTGAGAATACCCTGCCACACTTTTGGCGACCAAAGCGGTTCAAAAGGGGGTGGTGATGGACAGAGCATCTGAGCCAATCAATCACTCACACCCTGTCAAAAGATCTGGGTTTGATCCATCACCATTCTTTAGCCCACTCTGCCACCCCAGTTCAGACATGGCTATATGCAAATCAGTCTGACCCTGTGCCTCATGGGAACAGTCCAGCCCGAACTGCCAAGCCATGCCTTCCCTGGACCGGAAACAAGCTTCCAAGGACCGGTTTCTGGCATTACAGCCGTCTTCAGCCTGGCTTGCTTGAATCCAGTGGCAAAGTGAGAAAGGGACTCACGTCTGAGCATACCCTGCCACACTTATGGCAGCCAAAGCGGTACAAAAGGGGGTGGTGATGGACGGAGCATCTGAGCCAATCAAACACTCATACCCAGTCAAAAGATCTAGGTTTGATCCATCACCGTTCTTTAGCCCACTCTGCCACCCCAGTTCAGACATGGCTATATGCAAATCAATCTGACCCTGTGCCTCATGGGAACAGTCCAGCCCGAACCGCCAAACCATGCCTTCCCTTGGCCGGAAACAAGCTTCCGAGGACCGGTTTCTGGCATTACAGCCGTCTTCAGCCCGGCTTGCTTGAATCCAGTGGCAAAGTGAGCAAGGGACTCACGTCTGAGCATACCCTGCCACACTTATAGCGGCCAAAGCGGTACAAAAGGGGGTGGTGGTGGACGGAGCATCTGAGCCAATCAAACACTCACACCAAGTCAAAAGATCTGGGTTTGATCCATCACCGTTCTTTAGCCCACTCTGCCACCCCAGTTCAGACATGGCTATATGCAACCGTCCATCACCACCCCCTTTTGTACCGCTTTTGGCCGCCATAAGTGTGGCGGGGTATGCTCAGACGTGAGTCCCTTGCTTACTTTGCCACTGGATTCAAGCAAGCCGGGCTGAAGATGGCTGGAATGCCAGAAACTGGTCCTCGGAAGCTTGTTTCCGGTCCAGGGAAGGCATGGCTTGGCAGTTCGGGCTGGACTGTTCCCATGAGGCACAGGGTCAGACTGATTTGCATATAGCCATGTCTGAACTGGGGTGGCAGAGTGGGCTAAAGAACGGTGATGGATCAAACCCAGATCTTTTAACTGGGTGTGAGTGTTTGATTGGTTCTGATGCTCCGTCCATCACCACCCCCTTTTGTACCGCTTTTGGCCGCCATAAGTGTGGCAGGGTATGCTCAGACGTGAGTCCCTTGCTTACTTTGCCACTGGATTCAAGCAAGCCGGGCTGAAGATGGCTGGAATGCCAGAAACAGGTCCTCGGAAGCTTGTTTCCGGTCCAGGGAAGGCATGGCTTGGCAGTTCGGGCTAGACTGTTCCCATGAGGCACAGGGTCAGACTGATTTACATATAGCCATGTCTGAACTGGGGTGTCAGAGTGGGCTAAAGAACGGTGATGGATCAAATCCAGATCTTTTGACTGGGTGTGAGTGTTTGATTGGTTCTGATGCTCCGTCCATCACCACCCCCTTTTGTACCGATTCTGAGATAGCCCAGCGCCCAAATTTGTCAGCTGATGTACGTGTAAATTGAACATCTCCCCCTTTTGCCAGAATAGCCACACCTCTTGCCCTCACCCCCTGTGTTAAAGCGGTAATCAATCGATACCCTAATGTTTTCAACAAAAATTGCTGCACCCCCTGTAAATGTGTCTCTTGAAGACATATGATGTTAGCCCCCATCCTTTGTAGTCCTACTGCAACTCTCTGTCTTTTCTTAATATCGTTGAGGCCCCCGATATTAACAGTCACAATTTTCAACTTAGCCATGATGCCATTTGTTCACCGGAGCCATACTTAACAAAAGCATTAACCCCCGGTTTGTAGCATATTGGTCCTCCATTAATATTTTTATTCTTAAATAAACTGCTCCTCCCTGCACCCATTACGTACTCCTTGTATCTAAAGATTCGCCTCCCTCCGCCCACCCTCCACCATTATTTAAGCCACCAGGCTCAATCCTGAACCTGTGTGATAGCGTCTGAACTGATCTCACCCACTCTCTACACCACTCCCAACCCCCCTAGCAATACAAACTTTCTCTTTTTTCCCCCCCTCCTTTTATTTTCCTTCCCCCCCTTTATATGGAAATAAACGCTGCTACCAAAGAATACCCTACTACAGAATTAAATAGCCTCAAACATGCGAGTGAAAAATAAATACTATTGATTGCTCTGATTGCTCTGAGCACGTCCCGATTTGCCTGCAACAATTTCCTTCAGTGTCTGCTCGGCTTGAATTTCTGATGTAAAAAACCAGGTTTGTCCTTGTGAGACCACTTTCAGTTTTGCAGGGTTTTGGAGAAAGGCGACGGCGCCTGTATTTTGGAACGGCGTAATCAGCTATCGAAGCCGCCAACGTCTCTCCGCTGTAGCATGTGCAAAATCCGGCTTAGCAAAGAAGGAAAAGCTATCCCAGTTCCGTTTTTTATTAGGCCTGGCCAGATCATATACCGCCTGCCGGAGCAAAAAATGTCCAAAATAAATCAAAATCACTCTGGGATAAGATTGATTACCTTGCAGACGTTTAGAGATTGTCATTGGGAATGTGTGCACACGTTGGATCTCTTTGTCCCAGCCCCATTGTGCTAATTCTGGGAATGTGTTCTTAAACAGGTTGATAGAAAAGGCACGAATATCACTTCCTTCACTGTTTTCCGGAATTCCTAGGATCCTAAGGTTATTACGACGTTGGCGATTTTCTGCCTCCTCAAGTTTTCACATGATGTCCTTCACCGTGGTCTCTTGTGAAGTTACCTGCATTTTTAATACGTCAACGGTGGTTTCCAGCAGTTCTGTCCGATTTTCAACCATACTCATCCTTTCTGCGATTTCGGTGCAGGTCTTTCCAATTGTACGCACTGCCCCCTACAGTTTTTTTGCAGCAACACGGGCATACCGGTTTTCCGTCTTAACCTCATTTTGAAATGTACTTAATGGTTGTAAGATTGTAGCTCACGTAGGCTCCAGTGGCTGCACCGCTATACTCCTCCTTACCCCCTTGAGCTCTCTTGTCGGTACTCATTGTTCCAGGCAAGCCCACCAGGGAGTTTGGCTGTGTATCTGAGTAATCCCATCTAAGTTTGCCCTCTTCCTCCATTCCATCCAGCTTGCCGGTTTTCTTTTTCCCATCTGACAGCTTCTTTAATTTCCTAGGCACCTTTCTACCCCCTTGCTGACTGCAGTCACTCGATGAGGAATAAGCACACCCATCGTCGCTGCTGCCGCTTTGTGATTCAATAATGTCCGAGTCCCCAGACTCTTCATTTAATGAAAAAAAAATCTCCGTTGGGTCAGGTGATAGATAGCCCATTTCTGTACTCTCTGCAAGGCTTTCTTGCCCAGCATCCGTCACTGCATATGGGACTTGTTTTCCTTCCTGACCGGTATTTACATCTTTCTCGTTGTTTTCAATAGCAGGAGGGGAGGGCTGTGCGGGGGGACTTTTCCTTGCTGCCCTCATAATTCTGCTGAGTTGTCACTGCAAAATCGGGCATACACAGCACCGTAGTCACAGTGCTTGAACCCCAGGAGGCACGAGTGTTATTAGCGCCCACCGAGTCTTCCTGAGCCTGGGTTTGTACTTCACCGGGTTTATCAATATTATCGTCATTAGTGCCATCCTGGATTAATTTAATCTTCTGCCCTCCCTCCTTGCTCATATCCTTTTTAGCAAATAGACTAGTAATTACCGGCTGTGTTTTTTCGCCCGATCTTCCGACCAGTACATTGCCTGCTGTATGCAGTTTGGAAGTTCTCCCGCTAACAGTTTTACTGCTCTTACCTGCAGCCGCAACTTGACTGGGCTTCTTGGTTTCGGGGCTCACTTTTGAGTCGGGGACCCGCTGTACCAAAGGGATATTTTCCGGGATTGTGGAGCGCGTCTTGCTCCGAACTGCTCTCGCAGCCATCACTTTCACCTTCCAAGACGTTTCCGCGGAGCCAGCGTCCTCGTTGCTAGGCGACTCCGATTCTGACTCCAGACGACGCCGAACAGGATTCCCCCAGCCTGGAATCGCTGTCAGTAGGAGCCTAGCGAGTGCTTCCCAACATGAACAGCAATGCCTGCCCGTCGTCCTCCCGTCTTCACGCCTTACATTTGGCACCCGCACACCTTCCTGCCAGCGCGGCCAGGTTTCTGGGCCGAGACGCATACCAAGCATCGTCCGACATCAATGTTCATCTCCCGGGGATGAAGCTATGTGGAGGTAAGCTTCTGAGACCTCTCACTAAGCTGCCATCTTGGCTCCGACTGCTCATCCCCATTTTTCACCATCATTCTGATCGTTTGTTGTAACCTAGGAGTAGGGTCCATTTTGATGATTCTATAGAAGTTGTCGTTCAAGGCATTGTTGGTCATAGCCGTCTTTACTCAGGAGGACAATGCCTCCACCCTTGTCAGCGGGTTTGATTATCAGGTCCTTGTGTAGTCTGAGTTCTTCTAAGGCTTGTTTCTCAGCCTTGGTAGTATTTGTGAATGTTTTTTTGGTTTGTTTCCTGATGTTTTCAACCTCTTTCATAACAGCCTGTTCAATGGTTTGGATTTCAATTGTGGGTTGCGCCATGTATTAGGTCTTCGGCATTGTTGACGTCTATTTGTTCCTCTATTTCTCCTTGGTTGTCTTGTGTCATCATTACTCCAATCTGAGTTGTCTGTTGAGTTACCACTGGATTTGTTATCCTCCTGAGTAAAGACGCTATGATCTCCAAAAATCAAGCTGATTTTTTGAGGACGAACTTACCAAGAATACCCTACTTAACTTCTATTTGCTCCCAAAAATACACAAGGCAAGGAGACCACCACCTGGCCGTCCTATTGTGTCAGGTATAGGGTCGGTTCTCGAACCACTTTCCTAATTTTCTGACCAATACCTATGACCCATGGTACAAAAGACACCAACCTACCTGAAGGACACATGTGATCTACTCAATCTCCTAAAAGAAGAAACCTTCTCAAACAACACCATGCTCCTAGTTGGATTAGACATAGAGAGCTTATATACTAGCCTGCCCCAACAGAAAACAATGGAGACTTTGGAAGAACTGCTCTATGAACAAAACTGGCCTCACCAAACACCAAGACACTTTGTCCTGGAATGTTGTAAACTCGCTCTTACAGAGAATTACTTAGAGTACAACGGGACGATGTACCAACAATGCCAGTGAACATCCATGGGAAGCACATTTACCCCTAGTGTGGCGGACTCTATGTTAACAGTTTCGAGAAAACATTCATACATAATGGCAACAACCCATATCTGTCTAAGATCCGATTCTGGAGGCGATATATAGACTACGTCATTGTGATCTGGGAGGGAAATGAAGATAGTCTACTCAGTTTTCATAACTGGATCAAAACACAAGATCAATGTCTCAAGTTTACCTATACCACTGACAATAAACAACTGGACTTCCTAGACCTAACTATTTACATGGAGTACAACATCATCAGAACTAAGACCTTCTTCAAACCAACTGCAAAGAACAGCCTCCTTTCCTACAATAGCTTACACCCGCTTCTACTCAGAGACAATCTGCCTTACCGCCAGTTTCTTCGCCTCAAAAGAAACTTCAGCAAACTAAAGGATTACAAGACACAAGCCAATGATCTCTGTTCTAAACTATCAAAATGGGACTACACAGCCAAAAACAGTGGCAAAGTGTCAAAAGAGGACAAGGAACCAACCAAGAGAAGGTCTCCTGGAAACAATACCTAAAACCTCCACACAGAATACATTGACCTGCGTCACCACGTACAGTAGAGCGAGCAAAGCAGTTAAACAGATAATGAACAAAAATTGGTGTATAGTAACATCAGGCTCACTGGACTGGCCAAAACCAAGATTTGCCAACAGTAGAACGAGAAACATCAAAGATATCCTGGTACATACACGACCCAAAAAGCCCAAAACGAATGAAGTCACCAACACACTATGGAAAATGCAACCAGTCACTGGCCATTACCCCTGTGGACGCTGCTCAGTATGCAAATCAACTACCTCCACGAAACTAACACCAGAACTTAAATGGACAATTAGACAACACACTAACTGTAATTCGACACATGTCGTCTACATGATCACATGTCCCTGCAACCTCAGGTACATTGGAATGACCTGTCGTAAAATAAAACAGAGGATTTGTGAGAACAGAAGTAACATAAAGTGCAAACGTGGAACGACCAAAATGAGCACCCGCTATATTGAACTAGAACACTCCATTGACGAACTACACTGGGTCATCATCGAAACATTGACCAGCACTACCCATAATTAAAAAAATACTCTTCGAGTAAGAGCAAAGATGGGTACACCGCTTGAAGACAGACTCAGCAGGACTAAATGACAATATTCCCTAGCTGAGCATAAAATGAACCTCGACCATTTTCTAACCTAAAATATGAATTAGAATCTGAATTTAGACTAAAAACTACGATTTCTAGTATCCCATATAATTATTCGGTAGTCTCCTCTCCGTAGTCTTTCCTCAAATAACAACAAGTGGTTCTGATACTTTGGTAGTCTTTCCTCACTACCAACTGGTGGTTCTGATACATAATGACTGCTCCGATCAACTCTGGACCTACCCGGGATCCTGACAGAAGCGTCAGCACAAGTTGTGCAGCCTGCTGAAACAGGTATAGGAAGTTAAAAGACTCCACCACCAATCGGACCACATGTAACGTATTATGTCCTGTTTACTGCTAACTTATAACCTTTTCAAACCTTTCAGCTGGACTTAGCACTGTCAGCTCCCCGATAATGCCCCAATAAGGACTCCGTAAGGTATGCACTTTAACTAGCGCTTCAAAGAAACTCGCCGCACTGTGTTTAACTTGTGATGCTTCACTCCAAACTTGCCGTGCTGTGTAAACTCATGTTTTGAACTTGAACTTGACATGTAGCCCGCTCAAAGAAACTCGCTGCACTGTGTTTAAATTTTGCTGTGTCTTCTCTAATATAAGCTCTTTACTCTAAACTCGCCGCGCTGTGTAAACTCATGATTTGAACTTTAACTTAACTTGACATGTAGTCCACACTCTGTATACACATGCTATACTGTTCGGACCTCTGCCGGTCTAATTAAGCTGCATGAATGCTTACATGCCGACAAAATCTTACACCACAGTACACGCGCCACACTGTGTACACACAACCACACCTATCAGCTTCCACAACGTATGCGCTGCATTCAAGATTCTATCCCCCAACACAGAACTCATGCATTGAGATGGCGCTTCTCACTAACCGTGCAGACTACTGAAACTTGAACATTCACGCGCAACAAAACCTACTAACGCCACACTTTCAGAAATTGCCTCATAACACCAAACTGCGTGTTCTGCGTATTAGCACTAGCAATGAGTCCAACTATGTAATACCTTAATTATTACATTACTCGCGAACAGTCCCTAAGAAAACCCATCGAACCACACGAGAAATACATGCCATTACTTGACATTCCCAAGTTGCCCACTGGGATTTTTACTTGTAGTTTGTACAGAGTATAAAGAATTGGCATTTTTCTTATTTGCTTATTATCTGAATTGCTTGTTCACGTTGAACAATATGACCATCATTATGAGACCGTTTTTCACTGCTTTTAATATTTTAAAAACACGCTTTCAGTATCGCTTCCTTTTTTTGTCTCCATTTGTTTCTTTATCCACTATAGGTACTTTCAGACTAATAATATTCTGAATATATACCTTAGAAATAGGACCCCTTCCATTCCTTTATTGATTCTAGGTCCTGAAGATAGCCCCTTGACCCCCTAGGAGCACCTAAATGTGCTGAAACATGTCAACTATCGAATAGGACTATTGAGTGCAATGGACTCTTAAATAAGTCCCTTATGCACAACACAATTTTTTAACTCTCCTCATACACCGAACTGAATAAAGTTACAGTTCAGGTGTGTGAGGTCCACTTTTTACCCAACTCACCCCACTTGAGCACTTTCACTTGTCACCGATTACTGATCACGAACGAAATAACCAGTGGTTCCCTCCAGGTGGAGGAAGCATACAAAAAGAAACCCAATGATGATGCTGTCATGCATATGATACTGACGGAGAATCAAGATAAACCGCCAAAACTACCTGTTTACGTGAATGAGGGTTTTTTAAGTAGTGACGGTTAGAATATCCCGACCCTGGTTACAGGTGCAAGTGATCCATTCCCCTTAGGATCTGAATGACAATTAGGAAGCTGAATGGATCATAGCTCCTTCTACCTCCCCCATCCTTGATTTAAATACATTTGCAAACAAGAACAGCAAAACATGCTCACACCAATTCACGCAACCAGGACTGTAACTGCTACTGTGCACGTATCATACAAACTTTTGTTTGTAATTTAAGGTCTAGCCATGAAAGATTCCTAATTCTTGATATGGAGTGTCTTCTGGGTCTTCTTACAGGTCTGTTTTAATGTCTTGGACTTTACAGGTAAAAGCAGTGATTGATTTCTTTATCATGACTGTAAAAAGATCCTTTTTTTAATAACCCTGAAGGTGATAAATGCAGTCTTTGTTTACATTTTAGATGTTTTACTTCATCTTCCATTCCTTAGGAGGATTTCATCTTTTCAGATGTGTTTCTGTTATTTTCATGCCACCGAAGTCCCTTGTATGCTATAGTGCATACAGTTAACTGAGTGGTCACTAGGTGTCACTGCTGTTGAAATATAGACCCTGCCAAAGGAAAAGAAAATGTGGTGCTTAGAGGGGACGGGGAAGGTTGTGTGTATGGAGGATGTTGTAGTGGAGGAAATGTAAAGAAATACAGGCAGAAAGGGAAAGTGAAAAGAGGGTGCAGAGGAGGAAAGAGATCATGAGAGAGGTATTCAAATGTAGGAGTTCAGAAAGATCTGAGGCAAAAAGGGACATAAGTGTACATTAGATTTCGAGATGGCAGAGAAAAGTGGTGTGAAGGGGAGATCAGGAAAACACTTCAAAGACCACAAACCTTAATAATGTTTCATTTAAAACCCCATATTTTCAGAATTGAAACATTTTCAATTAAAATCATCCACAACAAATGAATTTTTGTTACTCATTTATTTGATACTGCTAACAAGAATTGGCAAAACTAATAGGTCTGGCTTGTGTTAACCCCTTCGGTGCTCAGGACGGCCCCGGCGGTCCGACATCACAGTGGGCGTGTTTGGAGGAAACACGCCAACTCATTCATTCTCCCACACAGCAGGAGAACTCACGCAGCGCCGAAGGGGTTAAGTGCTGGTCTGTTGTTGTAAATGACTGGGAGCAAAACATAAAAAAACACAGGGCCAGATGTACGAAGATAAGGGTTTGTGATGACCAAATAGCAATTTTTTGCGATTCACTATTTGGTAATCGCAAACAAAAAAAATACAAATGTATACATTTTGCAATTCCCAGTGGGTCGTACATGGACCTACCTCATGAATATTCATGGGGTATGTCTTGGTTTCTGGCCCATTGGGAATTGAAAAAAATCACAGGGATGGTGGCCGGTTGGGGTCAGCAGACCACTAGGTCTGTGATTGGTTTTAATAAAGCAATGTTTTTTTTTAAAAATGTAGCCTGTTTTCCTTAAAAGAAAATGAGATGTGTTTCAAAAAGAACAAATGAAAAGCTTTTTAAGAGTAGGCAGTGGTCCGTGGGACCACTGCCTGCTCTTAGAAATGTTTCAACAAACATTCACAAAGGGGAAGGGGTTCCTTGGGGACCCCTTAACATTTACGAATGGGTTACCATGTACTTGAAGCAGGTGGCAAAATGTGAATATTCTGCAGCCACATTTCGGTCACAAAACATTCACACATACTGTGATTCGGTATTAGGAATGAATGCCCTAAACATGCCCCTTTCTAATATAGAATCACAAACCCAATTTGCAATTCGGTAATAGTTTATTGAATCGCAAATAGGGGTTTTTACATTTCAAAAAGCCTATTTGCATTGGTAAACTGCCCAATTTTGCAAAGTGGCTCATTTACAAACACAAAAGGGAACAAAATGCAAGCTGTGTGAAGGACAGGATTTGGGTTTCCAGATTTACCACTTTACCTTTTGCATTCATTGTAAAGCAGTCTTCAAAGGAAAACTGGATATGCAGCTGGAAATTGGCTAAAGTGGTATACAATACCAGAATGACATTATTCATAGCAAAGGCTTCTACTCAGTTCCCCCAACCCTTAGAAAACATGCATTAGCAAACCCAATAGGTCTAGCCCGCAAGATGTCTTGCCGAAACCAATAGCTTTGAAGCACTTAAAAAACAGGAGCTGATTGTGGGCAATAGAGGAAGCAATGAGAAGTGAGGGTGAGTAGGGAAAAAAAAGAAATAGAGGGTGGGTGGGGGAAAAGCATCTGGGCAGCTGGGGGAGCAGTGGATACTCTGTGTGACAGTAACTAGCAATGGGACCAGAGGTTGGACTAGAAAAGCAACAAGAACAGAGGATAGGTGGGGACTAAACAACAGGAATGGAAGTTGGGCGGTAAAAGCCATGGGAATGAAGGGTGTGTGGGAAGAAGCTTGGGGGGCAGCATGCCATGGCTAGAGATGGGCGGAGATAGAAGCGCGGGTGGGGATAAAGCAATATGTAGCGGGAGGTGGGAGGAGAGAAAGGACGGGGTGAGAGAGTGTGGAGCATGTGTGGGTGAGAGTACAATATGGGAGAGAAACTATGGGGTGTGCTGGGGTGGGCAGTGAAGCAGACGAGGGTGACATCTGGAAAACACATTCACTCTCATGGATTGCTTCACAAAAAAGAAACCAATAGTTCCCGAAAACAGACACTGGTGGATGAATAGAAGGAGCCAATCAGATAGCAGAGAGGTGAAAAACAAGATACGTTGCACAGAAGGGTCAAACAAGAGCAAGCTGGACGAGCTAAAGCAAATAAACCAAAAAAATATTAAGCAAGTAAATTAGAGTGGCAAAACAGAAAGCCTGTGGTAAGCAATGGGCGGGCTTGATTTCAGGTCAACCCATGCATGTCCCCAAGAGGTCTTTGTGACCAGACCTAAACAACTACATGACATTAGATATAATTGTACATTTAAAACAGTGTTTGTCCTTCTTAGTATTGCAATTACTTGGAGGTGCAACTGGTTTTCATTATAAGTTTGGAGTATTCAGTCCAGACTAAGAAAAGCATTTGAGACATGAGGAGCCACCATCTTTGAGAAGATGGCAATGCTCTGCCAACAGTGGGCATATCGTTTCAGGGGTAGTACTGTATTGAAACTTGCAACTGTTCAAGTAGCAAGTAGAAAATATTGACTGTTAATTAAAGGTAAATGGTCATATATCACCATACATGCAAAATACATTTTTAAAAGTACACTTCTCAAACCAGTGGCACTTCTTGAAAGGTAATTTATAGAAATCTGTCATTTGTCTATGGAAACTGTGGTTGAGTCATGCATAACTGTTGACCTCAAAGTGCTAAGAGCGGCTGTGCAATGTGAGTACATGCCACTCTCTGTGTTGATGTAGGTGGTGAGAAGATGCTGTGCAATTCACACTAAAGGGGGAAAGAAAGAGGAAGAGATGAACAGAAAAGCATGGATGAAAAAGAACCTGCTAGCGAGAGTAAGATAAAGGGACAGTTCATGCTTAGTGGTGAATAAACGAGGCTCAAGATTGAATCAAGGCTATGCAGCCTTGGCATTTGGTGCTTGTGACATTCCGTATCATCAGCTTCGGATTGCCTAGCTTGCTCATTCAATTCTGTCTTTCACTTTGCATTCTAGCACTTGCAGTCTTGTTTTTTTAATGTGGTGGAAAGTCTCTCAGGATGAAATGACAAGAAGCAAACTTGGCTGTAGCAGCTACTCATGCCTCATGTGGAAGAACCAGGGAGCTCTGTTGAATGCACTGCCACACTATTTAATTAAATTTACAATACAGTACATACATGTGAGTTCTGTACTTTCTGCACCTGTTGATTGCAGATACTACTGGAATACATAATCAGTTCTTTCAGGTTGCTGTTCTAACCATTTTAATGTACAATACAGATATATTAGAACATCTACCTTAAGTGTGAGTTTTAAATTTAACTAAGATTGAGTCAAAACGAACCTTTTACATTTATTCTAAAACATATTTGAAGTGGCAAACTTTACTGACTATCGTAGATCACACACTGCACTTACTTACTACCCACGCACAGGGAGTTTTTGCGTGCCTTCACTGCACGCAGCTTTGGCTTTAGTGCACAGGGGCCCTTTACCATTGCATGCAGAGTAAAAGAATTTGAGGGAACATGATCATGACTCTTTATTTCATCATCCTTCCTCATTTCTATTCCCGCCTAGCTTAGAAAGGTGACATTGGCTATGCATCATTCCTGGAAATGCATATAACACATTTCTTTCATTTTTGAATTTGTGCAGATAGTTTTCAGCATACTTTGGGAACCTTAATATTGCATTGTTGCATTTCATGACTGATCTTGCTCATTTGTGTTGGGTCTCCTTCTTCAAACTTGGAAGTTTGGCATCTTTTCAAGGCTTCTGTTTTATCTGAATGATCTTTTTTAAACTGACTTGACCCTGTCATCAGACTGACGATCGGCTTCCTGGTGCTTGTACGTGGATCACTACAGAAGAGAGCGAACTACACCCATGCATTATTGCCTCTGCATCCAACTGCTAGCCACGGATTGGTGTCACTACAACGCGGTTTTTTACAACGCATTCCGTTACATCGGAATTTTTACAACGCAGGATCCATTACATCGGATGCCATTACAACGCATGGCATTACATAGCAGGTGCTATTACAACGCATGGCATTACATCGTAAGTATAGGTAAGTATACCTTTTTAAAAAAAATGTAATTAAGTTAATTTAATTAATGTAATTTAATTAATTTAATTAAAATACATTTTAAAATAGTAATTAATTTAATTTAATAGATTTAAATCTTTTTATTTAATTTAATTTTAATTAATATTGTAATTAATTTTAATTAATTAATATAATGAAATTAATTTAATTTAAATATTTTTTAAATTGTAATTAAATTAAATTAGTTAAAATAATGTATTTAATTTAATTAATGTAATTAAAAAATGTAATTAATATAATATAATTAATTTAATTTAATAAATATATTTTAATTAATTTATAAATGGTAAATATAATTTAATTAGCCCTAAGCACAAACCCAACCCTGAACCCTAAAACACCCCTGTACCCCAAAACCCAAACCCTGTCCTGAAACCTAAAAACACCCCTGTACCCCAAAACCCAAACCCTACCCTGAAACCCAAAAACACCCCTGTACCCCAAAACCCAAACCCTACCCTGAAACCTAAAAACACCCCTGTACCCCAAAACCCAAACCCTACCCTGAAACCCAAAAACACCCCTGTACCCCAAAACCCAAACCCTACCCTGAAACCTAAAAACACCCCTGTACCCCAAAACCCAAACCCTACCCTGAAACCCAAAAACACCCCTGTACCCCAAAACCCAAACCCTACCCTGAAACCCAAAAACACCCCTGTACCCCAAAACCCAAACCCTACCCTGAAACCTAAAAACACCCCTGTACCCCAAAACCCAAACCCTACCCTGAAACCTAAAAACACCCCTGTACCCCAAAACCCAAACCCTGCCCTGAAACCTAAAAACACCTCTGTACCCCAAAACCCAAACCCTGCCCTGAAACCTAAAAACACCCCTTTACCCCAAAACCCAAACCCTACCCTAAAACCTAAAAACACCCCTGTACCCCAAAACCCAAACCCTGCCCTGAAACCTAAAAACACCCCTGTACCCCAAAACCCAAACCCTGCCCTAAAACCTAAAAACACCCCTTTACCCCAAAACCCAAACCCTACCCTAAAACCTAAAAACACCCCTGTACCCCAAAACCCAAACCCTGCCCTGAAACCTAAAAACACCCCTGTACCCCAAAACCCAAACCCTTTAATTATAATTAATATTAATTACATTTATTAAATAAAAATTAAATACTTACCTATACTTACGATGTAATGCCATGCGTTGTAATAGCATCTGCTATGTAATGCCATGCGTTGTAATGGCATCCGATGTAATGGATCCTGCGTTGTAAAAGTTCCGTTGTAATAGACTCCCGTTGTAAAAGTTGCGATGTAACGGTGCATCACCGCTGGCCACACCTAATGTATGCACTGGGAGGTATTAGTGGGCAAAGGAGACTTAAAATATTTGTGAAGGTAGCCTTTCAGACCGACATGGTTGGTTTAAAGTCCGACTGCTGTTTTATGATGATGGCGGTCGGAGCTTTATCTGACATGGTTCCAGTTGGAAAGCCCTAATAATCCCTTAAGGATGGCGTTTTCGCAGTCTGGAATTTGATGTTGGTTTCCGACAGCCAATCCATGTCAGCCTTTCTGACATGGATTGGCTGTCAGAAACTGACTTTGGGGTCCCCTAGCAGGGCTCCCTTCCCCCCTGGCCCTCCACATTTGGTCCTGTGGGCACCTATGGTGCCCCCCTTAGCATTCCTGCACTATGTGGCAGGCACCGTGAGGGATGATTAAAAACATCAATTTTCCAATGGGAGCTTGTGCTGCGGGCTGTTTCCGCCCACCGCACAAGCTTCCATTGAAAAATGGAACTTTGCAACCGCACCATGTGTGGTTGCATCATAATTGAGCATTCAGAACCGCCAACCTATGGTTGGGCGGCTCCTTCCACTAAATGGTGTCCGTCGGATGCAACTCTGACAGACATCGTAATGTGGGCCATAGTGTCAAGGTGTTACATAGCCTCCAACAGCCAAGTAGTAGTGGATAAGCCTATTAGAGCACGCACTTGCATATAAAAAGCTGTGCAGCAGTATTTAGACCGGCCAGCATTCTAATGCATGTTGTGGCAGATGTTGAGACCTCGGATTAACTTAAGATGTGCTGCCTTCTCTTTTTTTCTGCACAATGAATGTTCAAATTGTAGTAGGACTTAGTGGTGGGAGTACTATAGACAGTGCCTTTCTATTATGGGTCTCCCCCCTGTTTGTTGGAAGTACTGATTATGCTGCTAAAAGTCAGACATAGAAAATAAAATGTGTGCTAACCATCTTACTCAATTACCCTGCAGAGCACATCTGACTAGCTTTTTATAAGATTTGGACTGATTTGTTCTTTGTATAAATTTTTCATCTTATTCCTTGGTGTTTCTGTAAGTTAGGTTTAATCGTTGCGTAACCTGCTGTGATTGTTTTAACAGTTTGTACCACCTGTCTTTGAGACAGGGATGATCTTATTATTAATTCTCTCTCCACCATTCTAGGATTGCTGTTTCCAGACATAATCATTTTCCTGTTTGAACATTACTTTTACTAGGATCCGATGAATTCCAATGTGATATTTTCAGTCAAATTTTCAAATATCTTTATTCGGCACTTAAAAAGATACCATAAAAGTACATAAAAACATTTAAAACCACATTAAAATGATTAAAAAAAGGGAAGGGCTTTAAATTCATTTCTGAAATTTTCTGTTATCAGTCTCTACTTACAGGACATTACAATCATTTGCTTCTCTTGCATTCCTTAACCTCATAGCCACCTTAATAAAACGTATTATACAGAACAGTGTGTGAGTGTCTGAGGCTTTCTGCAAGAACAATAGAGCTGCTTTTGCCTGTTTGAATTTAGCTTTTTTAAGGATCCCCACCAGGAACTTACGTCTAGGGGCTGAATAAAATGAACATAACAGTACAAAGTGAAGGGTATCCTGCGGAGACCTATTGTCGCAGCCGCAGGTACCCTTCACCTCCACTGATAAAGTATATCCAGAGGGGACAGACAATAAATGATGTAACATATTAAGTCTAAAACGGGTCATATAAAATCTGTCCTGTGCGTTGTACATCACTGATAAGTAAGGTTCCATTCCATGTTCTGATTTCAATAATCTGTAGGACAAAACTGCAGATTTGCACTTTTCAGTGACAGCCCTCTTTGAGGATGTCCATTCACCGAACAGTTTTTTGACCGAGGTCTTGTTCTGGGCATTTAGGGTTTCAGGTGCGGTGTAAAAGTTCTTGCAGCCGTTTGCCTCCAAGGAGTCTTCTACATATTTTACCCAGGGGATATGACTCCCTCTGTCACGATTCAGACAGTCTTTAATTATTTGTCTGCTAAGACCGGCCTCTGGGTTAGTCCAGATTTTAATCCAGGCCAGGAGCGGCCTGATCTTTATTCGGTCTTCAATGTAGGGTTCTCCCAGTTCTTCATGTATAATGTAAGATGGGGTATTCTGTGGCACTTTCAATATCCTTTTGAAGAACTTGTTTTCCTCCACCTGAATCTGGTGCATGTTTGTGAAGCCCCACACTTCTGCCCCATAGGCTGCTTTAGCGCAGCATATCGACCTATGCAGGTTAAGTACTTGCTCCGGCGACCATCTGCCCAGTCTTCTCCCATAACCCATTATGGCCCCTGACGACGCCACCAATTTTGCCGCGTGTTTGTCCGTCAGGGGTTTAAAATCTAGGCGTTCGTCAAATAATACGCCTAGGTAGGAAAAGGACTGGACCAGACCTATTTTGTAGGAGCCTATCTTATAGACAAATTTCTTGTTTGATCTTACCCCAACTGACATAACATAAGACTTTTCCAGGTTAGCTGACAGGTCAAGTGTGGCCATGAAGTTAGCAAACCCATCGATCAGCCTCTGCAGCCCCCGCGGTGTTCGAGCTAGCAACACCGCGTCATCTGCGTAAAGCAGGACGGGGACCGGATGATGACCTATTTGGGGGGAATCCACACTCAATTTGGATAGCTCCCTGTCCAAATTATTGATGTATAAGGAAAATAAAAATGGCGCTAAAATGCAGCCCTGCCGCACTCCGCTCGTACATAGGAATGATGCGGTCTTACTTCCATCTTGATTATAACGGACCGTTGCCATTGTGTTCCAGTGTAGGGCCTTAAGAATGTCAACTAGCTCTTGCTCCACCCCTAGGTTTGTCATCAGTGCCCATAATTTTTCCCGGTTCACGCAGTCGAAGGCCGCGGAGAGGTCCATAAACCCCAAGTGGATAGCCCCCTTACTAGCACTGGTATACTTAGCAATCAGGAGGTAAAGGTTCAGGCACTGATCAGTGGTTGACCTTCCCTCCCTGAACCCGTATTGAATATCTGTAATTATGTGGTTATCCTCTGCCCAATCTTGTAGGCGATTTAAGATGGCACGACCCAGCACCTTCGCCGTGACATCAATTAGAGATATGGGACAATAACATTGGGGGTCGTCCCGATTCCCTTTTTTGAAGATTGGTACAATAGTCGCCGAAGACCAGGAGCGGGGCAGCCCTGCCACAACTGCCTCGTTCAAGACCCTCGTGAGAATAGGGGCCCACAATTCCATGTTGCTTAAATAGAGATCAGGGGGTATGCCGTCAGGTCCAGGTGCTTTATTTTTAGTTAGCCCCAAAATTGCCAATTCCACTTCTGCCAAAGAAAAATCTAGCCGTGCAGTCAGTTTTAACCTATGCCCTTCATCGTAGTTTATTTTCCCTGTGTGGTTATACAAACTCTGTAAATGGGCATACCACTGTTCTGGTAGGATGGTATTCAAAATTTGTGGTGCGCTTGGGTCCTGGAAGCACGGCTTATTTATAACTTTCTAGAACCCAGACAGGTCTCCTCTTTTTGCAGCCTCCCTTAGATCCTCCCAGGCTTGTCTTTGAAGCCTATCTTTACGGGATTTCAGGGCCTTTTTGCATATCGATCTGCATTGGGCAATTCGTGTGTTATCCTTGGGGCACTGTTTTAGGCTATATTTGAGATCTTTATGTGCCTTGATACACTCTTTGTCGAACCAACGGGATGTAATGGCTGGTTCGCTTCTTTTGGTGGTCTTTAGTAGACCGTCGACGAGACGTGCCATTTCTTCGAATGCGGTAACTACCGTTACTCCCTCGTTGTTTTGGTCAAGGCATACATTTATAGCGTCTGACCCTGCTGTTACGAAACTCTTATAAAACTTATCTCCATCTATCTTGGACCATCTGAGCCTCCTCCCTTGGTCTACCACCTTTTCTATCGAGTCTACTCTAGTTGGTGGGTTCTTAAAATTTAAACATTTTAGTTCCACAACCAAAGGGTTATGGTCGCTAAAAATGCTATTTTCAATTGCAGCGCTGCTAATCCATTTTCTAAGTGTAGGGGAAACCATAATAAAATCTATATATGAATGACAGCCTCTACCCTTAAAGGTTGGGCTAGGTTCCCCACTGCTACCTATCTCAATCAGGTCCATCGTGTGCACCAAATTGTGCCTTTTCATCACCTTGTCTATTTCCCACCCCTCTGCGGAGTGTACAAAGTGTGGTCATTTTGACACTGTACAACGCGACCAGTCCTTGTTCAATGGCCTCAGGTTCCCACAGAGATGACAATTAAAGTCCCCTGTGAGGATAACGCATGGGGCAGCTGCTACATTTGTTACCGATAACTGAGCATCTAAGCGGGAGTCTAATTCTTTTATTACATTTCCTCTAATATTTGAGCCTACCGCATTATACCAGTTTACCAGTAAAATGTTAGTCCCTTTAGAACAGAAGCCTATCGCCTGCATGTTTCGTGAATTCCAATTATGGTTGGACCATACCCCTTGTATACGAAGGTCTACATAGATTAGTAGCCCTCCAATCGCTCTCCCTGATGAAGACCTTACAGCAGGCACTGGAAAACACTTAAACCCCTCTATGGTATAATGGTTGGAATCAGTCACCCAGGTCTCCTGCAAGCATATAATATGAAAGCTGGTGATATACTGTCTCCATTCTTGGCCCTCATATTTGGCCGCCAACCCTGCTTTATTCCAGGATATGACTCTGAGACCGTCCTGCCCGTCCAACATGTTAGCCCCATCCCCTGATGGAAGAGGTGTCCTATTCTCCACAGCTATTGTTATATCTTTTAAGGCGACTAAATTATCTGCATTTGACCTTGCTAATTTCTCTGAAGTAGATGTGACCCTCATGTCTTTCCTACATGCCTTATGCTCTATGCACTGTATCCCCCCTTGTTGCTCTAGGACATCCTTCTTACTGGCTCCCTTGCTGCTACTTTCTTCCGAGGTGGTGGATAATATGTTTCCCATCCATATGGACCCTTTACCGGATAATCTCCTTGCAAATTGAAGTGAACAAGTTACGTCCCAAGAGAGTCTATCCACCTCATCTAATACACAAAACCTATTCCAATGGGCATGCAGTGGGATAGCAAGATCGTATACAGATGTACCCTCCCCAGGTGCTCGCCACCGTTGCACTCTGTATTGGGGGCCATGATGATCCCTGCTGACACAGACCCTGTTTATATACGCTGGTCTCTGGGGTGTGGTGGAGTAAAAATATGACAGGTGCAGTGGGTATATCTGGGTGTTTGGGCTACCTAATGGGGCATTACAGATATAATCCACGGCAGAAGTGTCCCTAAAATTCATTATTATGATGTCTCCTGCCACCGTTTTTAATCCCTTCCCAATCCACTCCCCTCTTCTGGCGGCAAGTATTTCCCCTGAGATGTTTGAGGGTAACGGTCTATTCACATTTAACCATTGCACACACTTGTTCTTTAACTCAGAATGGTTTTCTCTTTTCCCTTCCTTTAAGGGCGGAACACCTGTTAATACTACAACAAAGGGCAGGGCTTCCGGGGGGAGGTTTATAGTCGGGAAACGTGCTGGGCCTGGTTTGCCTGTTACGTTTTTGGGCAGGGTATTTTTGGTCACATTATTGCTCTCCTTCGAGTTGGGGCCCATTTTACCATTCGTGGAAATACATTTTCCCGCTCCCTGGTGGATGTGGTCATGAGGGGTAGTAGTAGGACAAGGGGGTGAGGGAACTCTGGAATTTTTAGAAGTGGTGGGATGTGTTCCCATCTTTGGATTTGTTGTGGAAGGGTTAACTACTGGTGCCACCTTATCCCTGTATGTGTTGTTTGATGAGTCCCTTTCCTGCTCTACCAAAGCTGGGATTCCAACGGAAACCGCCGGCTTTGCTGTTCCTACCCCCCTGTTATTTAATATAGAGGCTATTCTATCAATCTAAGACACCAGGGGTTTGATATGAGTGATAATAGTTTGTTCCAGACATGCCTGTAGGTCGGCTACCATGTTTGCCACCGAACAGGGTATACCTGGTGTAGTATTGGATGTTGGAGTCACCAGGTTATGGTTGGTAGTGTTTATTTTACCCTTTTTCTTATTTACTGAAGTTTCTTTATTCCTTCTTGGGCCTGTGTTACTTATTGTCAGCTTTTCTGGAACAAGGGGAGGATTTAGAACTATAGGAGTGTCCACAACCACTATGGGGG
Source organism: Lissotriton helveticus (assembly GCF_964261635.1). NCBI lineage: Eukaryota > Metazoa > Chordata > Amphibia > Caudata > Salamandridae > Lissotriton > Lissotriton helveticus. The sequence goes on from NC_136070.1 coordinate 813,230,315, forward strand.
TCCCTGTGGGTGCCTGTGCGCAGGGAAGCTCAGCATAAGAAGAAGTTAAACAGGAGCTTGTGTCCGGAGCGTCTCTTACAACCACTGAACAGTCCCCTCCTAAGTCTTGGAGGGATACAGTGGGAGGAAGTGATAGCCTTCTTTCAGTGTTTACAATTGCCATAGCTACTGCCCCTATCGTTTGTTGCAACATCTTATCTATTGCTGTTAAGCTAGGTAGGGGCTGCGGTATGGCAGCTTTCAGTCTGGTATGCTCAGACGTGAGTCCCTTGCTCACTTGGCCACTGGATTCAAGATAGCCTAGCTGATGAGGATTATGAATCCGAAACCGGTCCCAGGATGCTTGTTTCCGGTCCAGGGAAGACATGGCTTGGCAGTTCGGGCTGAACTGTTCCCATGAGGCACAGGGTCAGACTGATTTGCATATAGCCATGTCTGAACTGGGGTGGCTGGGTGAGCTAAAGAATGGTGATGGATTAAACCCAGATCAGTTGACTGGGGGTGAGTGTTTGATTTGCTCAAACGCTCCGTCCATCATCCCATTTTGTATAGCTTTCAGTCTGGTGTTTGAACGTAACGTGGGCATTTTAGCGATTTTAGTCACCTTCCTCATTCTTTGATTATCAATGCTTGTCAGATTTGAGAAGTGTCCTCACCAGGTGGAAGTTATCTCTTTCCAACTTAGAAAACCAAACGATATCACCAAGCAGTTTTAGGGCCAGAGGGCTTTATAACGATGTTGACAGTACCTTTAGATGTTTATGTTGTCCTCACAGCAATCCAATAGCAAGTTTTTAGGGGGGAGGCCCAGCCCAGCCTCCTCCAGCCTTGGAGGGCCGTAGAGGGCCCGCCCTTTGCCCGGGCTTAGCCCGGCGCTCCCGCGCGCTCCCGCGACGTGGATGTAGAGCCCGGTTTTTATGCGCCACCTGGCGCGCTAGTTCGGGATACAGCTTCCGGTCCAGGGGCAGCTGGGAAGGGTAGTTTTTCTAAAGCCCTCTCGCTCTCCCCCACTCGGCGGCTGCTGTCAGACTGTAGCGGCGGAGGGAGAGCGGGACACCAGCGCAGGTCCCAAACCGGTAACTTGTGGCGATGAGCAAACAAACAAAACAGGTTTAGTGTGTCCCCCGCTCCACCGATGTAGAGCCTGGTTTTTATGCGCCACCTGGTGCGCTAATTCGGGATACAGCTTCCGGTCCTGGGGCAGGGGCAGCTGGGAAGGGTAGTTTTTCTTTAGCCCTCTTGCTCTCCCCCACTCGGCGGCTGCTGTCAGACTGTAGCGGCGGCGGGAGAGCGGGACACCAGAGCAGGTCCCAAACCGGTAACTTGTGGCGATGAGCAAGCAAACAAAACAGGTTTAGTGTGTCCCCCGCTCCACCGATGTAGAGCCTGGTTTTTATGCGCCACCTGGCGCGCTAGTTTGGGATACAGCTTCCGGTCCAGGGGCAGGGGCAGCTGGGAAGGGTAGTTTTTCTTCAGACCTCTCGCTCTCCCCCACTCGGCGGCTGCTGTCAGACTGCAGCAGCGGAAGGATAGCGGGACACCAGCGCAGGTCCCAAACCGGTAACTTGTGGCGATGAGCAAGCAAACAAAACAGGTTTAGTGTGTCCCCCCTGCCTTTGAGACGGGATGATCTTATTATTAATTCTCTCTCCACCATTCTAGGATTGCTGTTTCGAGACATAATCATTTTCCTGTTTGAACATTACTGGGATGCTCACGGGTTACTACGCGCTCTACAAAACCTTAAATAATAATAAATTATTACATTTACTAGGATCTGATGAATTCCAATGTGATATTTTCAGTCATTTCTGACTTCTAGCCAGCATTTAACCTAGCTATGGTGATGCGTAGTTTTACTATTGATATTTCAATTATAGACCTGAAATTGCCAACATACAAAATCTTGCAGGCCAGAATTCAAAGAATTGGTGGTGATATCACAAATGTAATGGTGAAAAGTATTTGGTGTGCACCTTTAAAGGTGAGATAATGGGAGGCATCCATCTCTGTGACCATTACACCCATAATATATAATATAAGAAATGCACACAATACACATATTTTTATTTTTACATTTTTACTAGAAGAGGATGATTCGCTGGCAGGCGATTGGGTGACCTTCATATTTCAATATAATGCTTATGCGGTTGTCATTTATCCCTTTAAAATAAGGTGTCAAGGTTGGGGACCTATTGACCAGAATGGTCAAAAGATCCTTAAGTGAGGCAAATGATACAAGGGATTTGTTCTGCTGGGATCATACAATTCAAAACATAGAGTATCCTTCTACCACATGAGAGAAGATGTAGTGAAGTGTGTGCCACGACTACCCGCCACTTCACATGGAAGTGGGATGTGGTATATAAATAAATAATACCGGATCTAGGTTTGACTGGACATAGTAATAACAGATAGCTCAATAAATAAGAGTCAAGATTCGAGGTAGTAGGAGTTTGCAGGTTTTAATACAGCATAAAGGACAGGAACAGGACAACCTGCACAGGAATAGGATGGCAGCGCTGCCGGGGGCAGGATCGGAATCGGGGACGACGGCGTAACATTTAATAACAGTGCACAAGCATATATACTAAAACAGTTGCATTACAATACATACGATAGGCGGAGCAGTGGGTGTGGTCAATAGCAGTCGCGAAAAATAAGGGCGAAAGTGGGTGTAACAGGAGGCGTATACATAGACATGTGATGTAAACGTAACAGAATATGTCATAAATGGGGCGGAAACATGGAGGGGGCTACCTAAGGAGCCGGGACCTCTAACCTAGTGGTGCGCGCAAACTGACAATGACGTGTTACTAGGAGAAGCTGGGGCTATGACTTCTGCGCTAGGAGCAGAGACTGAAGTCTGGAGAGTCAGGGCGACATGTACCCAAACACTATCTAGTATCTGATGTTTGGGGAACATGTTGATAGAATCCAAAAGTTATCGGGGTAAAGGCTAACAGACACTAAGACTGGTGCATGCATTATTCTACATGTAGTGCGTGTTGAAGAATATTAAATGACCATTAATACAGTATTTCTCTTACATGGAGACGTAAAGGCTAGACGATGACGGAAACTATTGATGCGATTCAGTAGCTAAAGAATGCAGAGAAGGAGGGCTGGACTGATAACTAGAATCATAACATATTCTTGGCAGACTCAGAGGCAGAGCCAGGCCGAGCCGGGCACTGTGAGGCAGGAAGTAAGTGAAGGGTCAGGAACACAGGTGGGGGCTGTATCGCTCCTCAGCGAGGCTCAGGAGACAGGAGCTGAATCTGGTGTCCGGGCCCTTTTGAGGCCTAGAAACGGGGACTTTTCCATGAAATAACGTGCACACTGAGAAACGTGGCAACGTAACTTTACATAGGCCTAATACTCGTAGCTTTAACGAGAACTGGAAACTGGCATACTAGAGATGGACACAACTGTAATTGCGTCTTTAATCGATCATGGGGAATACATATGCATATTAATCATGCACATACAACATAGGATGGGGAACACGTAGGGACACAGAACATGGCAAAATTTACTTTTCCACATTCCCTCCTTGTCACTACGTTTCCATCAGGAAACATCAATATTCATGATACCATCTATCATTTCATATAGTATCATTTGCTCGTCTCGAATTTTCTTGGAACTGGATTTAGAACGGGACTTGGGACTAGGAATACAAGAGGTAGCACAAATGCCGCAAATCGCAGGGCCACATTGTATACAGAGGCAGCAACTGAATATGATCGCTACTGCAATACCTAGAAAGGACAATACCTTCCATCCCCAGGTGGAAATTATATTCCAGAACCAACCGGACCATGTCCAGGTGCCTGGATTTTGGTGTAACAGATGGGCAATTGTATGCAGTCTGGTTATAGCTGAATAAACAGACGGCGCGTTATTAGGAATGAAAATGCAGCAACTAGATCCGATGACTCTACATGCCCCGCCCCTATCGGCCAGTATGACGTCAAGGACGAGACGATTCTGGAGCACGACAATTCTCATAAAAGATTTTTCTTCGGTTAAGTTACCTAGAGCAGAAGTAGTCTCAATCACTACTGCTTCAAGGGTTCTGGTTAATCTACGTATCAGTTTACTATTCACGACAGTACCTAGATAGGGAAAGACACCTTTATTGATATCTATGTATTGTTCTAGAGCAGTTTCAGTATAATCGACAATCGGGAGGTCTCTCTTGTGTCTAGTATGTACTAGGTGGGAATTCCTATGATAGTCAGGTGGGGCTAGAAAAACTGGTGGCAGTAGGAAGGCAATGTAACAGGTTCCCTCCCAATCGAGGGGTAGGCGAACATATGCGGTCTGACCACAAACAAAATAAGAATGACGTGAAGCTTTGAAAATAGATTTCCCACTGTCACTATACTTGACAATAGTAGTACAATCACTATGTCCTACATGTACGGAACCATTCTTTCTGACACATAATTCGCCTTTAACGGGTAATACTGACATAGCAGGTAAGTCTGGAGTAGTATCAGACTGAACATTCAGGACCATGAAATTCAAAGAATAATTTCCCAAATTATAAACTTCATTTTCTAGATCTAACCCTGTTCTGTGGGGAAGACCTTGCTTGTCTGGAAAACATGTACTGTTAAGAAAAGAGATATCTGTTGAGGATGACGTTAACGTGGACCATGCTCCACATGAACCGTTATGTGAAAATGGATAAGGAAACAGTGGCAGAACTCCCTTCGGTGTCTGGAAAGGGGGGAGTCGACCACACACCCAACAATTAGTGGCATTGCTGGTCTGGTGTGAATAATGTAACATGCGGATAAATGAGTTGTTACGCATAGCAAGATGATAAGAAAGTTCATGAGGAGGCAGATCACTAAACGTGTGTTCTACTGTAGCATTAGAAGACTTATTTACATGAGAAATAGGAAAACATAAATAAAAAGCATAACTTGTGCAGGTAGTCATAAGGCTGAAAAACAATATGAAACTTAGAAAAACGATACATCGGATTGAGTTTTGACTAACTCTCTCACTATGGGGGTCTATTTTATACATGTCAGAAACCGGTCTAACCGTTTCACCTAGGGGAGGACTTAGACAATCAAACTGGCTGACTTATTTTACTAGACCTTAATTTTAACTTATACTCCTGTTGCGGAGTTTTCTCTAACAGGGAGGGATTTGTATCAATGTCATTTGCGGGACAGTCCTTGAGAATAGTACTTTGGCAGTCTTTAAAATCCTCGGGAATGTTCTTGGAAACAGTCTTTAGTCCATAAAATTTCTTTACATGCGACAAATGGACCCAGCCCTTCCTGCCTTCCAGCTTGACGGCAGTACGGGTGGCCAGGAGTACTTGTTTTGGCTCCTTCCAGCGGGGCTCCAGCGGACTTGAACGATCAAAGTTCCTTACAAGAACCAAACTTCCAGGAACGATGTCATGCGGTGCCACCTCGGTATTGTCTGGAAATGCGGCGGAAACCTGTGAACGACAAGAGTGTAGGGCAGACATCAAGGAAGCTAGGTAATCTGTCAGCATATTACTTGAAACATCTGTAATACTTCGGGGTCTAGGTGTACCCCACATATTCGGGGGGCGGCCAAATACGACCTCGTACGGGGACAGACCTGATCTGGAATGTGCGACCATGCGCATATAAAATAGAGCGACTGGCAGAGCAACTAACCAGTCTACACCTTTTTCTTGACAGACTTTGGCAATACGGATTTTCAGGGTCTGATTATGTCTCTCTACTAGACCAGCTGCTTCAGGATGGCATACACAATGGAACTTCCACTGGTATCCTAACAACAGGGAAACGTGTTTCATCAATTCAGATGAAAATGGCTGACCGTTATCAGAATATACGACCCTTGGGAGTCCATAGCGGGGAAAGAATTCACGAACCAACTGCTTGGCAGTGGTCGCGGCTGTGTAATCTGGGACTGGATATGCTTCTGTCCATCTGGACAAAGCGCATACAACTACAAGGACATACTTGAAACCTCGACATCGCTCCATCTGAATATAATCCATCTGGAGGACTTCAAAAGGGTGGTCAGGGGGCTGGAATCCACCTTGTTCCACCGGGACACTTTTACCTGGATTAAACTGGCAACATATCATACAGGTACGGACTTTCTGCTTGGCTGCAGCTCGTAAATGCTTGTTAAACCAAATGTTCTGGATACTGTCTAACATGGCTTTTTCTCCTAGATGTGCTGGACTATGTGCGGTATTGATAATGACTTGGACCATAGAGTCGGGGAGAAACCATGTGGCTTTTCCCTTCGTTACCCATCCCTGATCTGTCTGGACCCCTCCTTGTTCGGACCATTTCTTGATTTCTTCGGGAGTAACATGTAACTGGATATCTATGACATCTTGAGTGGGGTCCTTAACTGTCATACAAGTAGTCTGTTCTAGAATGGATGTCGGTGTCTTGTTAACTGGCATGTCTGGAGTCTGTGCTGTAAGCTTGGCTGTGCGATCTGCTAGATCATTACCTTGAGAAATAATGTCTGTAACTTTCGTGTGTGCTTTGCATTTCATGATAGCAATAGATGTCGGTAAATGGATTGCATCTAACAGAGCTTGAATAAGGAAACCATGCTGAATCCTGGTTCCATGAGAAGTCATGAAACCTCTCTCCTGCCAGAGCACTCCAAAGTCGTGTACGACTCCAAATGCGTAGCGTGAATCTGTATAAACATTGACTTTCAGGTTCTTGGCGTGTATGCAGGCTTGTGTCAGAGCAACTAGCTCTGCTGCTTGAGCAGACAGGGTGTCAATACGGTGTGTTTCTATAACATCAGTGTCAGTAGTCACTGCATACGCAGCTACTAGTTCTCCTGTACTTGTTCTCATACATGAACCATCCACATAAAGTGTCAGGTCAGGATCTGGTAATGGAATATCTGTCAGATCTTGTCTTGGCTTAGTCATAGTGTTAACTACTTCGACACAGTCGTGTGTGGCAGGATTTGAATTAACTGACGGTAACAGTGTAGCGGGATTTAGAACGTTGCAGCGTCTGATTTTTATGTGTGGCTGGAACAGTGTCAGTTCATAACCTGTCAAACGTGCAATTGTCAAGTGCTGAGTCTGTGTTCGGTTTAAAAGAACTTCCACGGAGTGTGGAACTTGTACTGTCAGAGAGTGTCCTAATACTATGGAATCACTTTGTCTGATAGCTAGTGCTGTGGCTGCAACTGACTTAAGGCACGCAGGCAGAGCCTGGGCTACTGGATCTAATGTGCTCGAAAAATAAGCACAGGGCTTGTACTGTCCGGCTTGATCTTGTGTAAGAACAGATAATGCTGTACCATCACGTTCTGTGACAAAAAGTGTAAAAGGCTTACTGTAGTTTGGTGTAGCTAGAACTGGAGCTTGGCATAGAGCTTTTCTTAGCTCATTGAAACTAAGAGTATGTTCAGATGTCCAAGGGAGGACAGTCGATACGGCTGCCTCCTGTGTCGTTAACTGTATCAGTGGCTTGGCTAGAAATGCATACTGAGGAATCCATTGTCTACAATAAGAAGTAAGGCCGATAAAAGCACGTACCTCCTTCTGTGTCTTGGGCTGAGGAAGACTCGCTATTAACTGGATACGGTCAGGTGTCAACTGCCTACCCCACTTGGACAGTAAGTGGCCTAAGTAGATCACTTGCTGGACACAGAATTGAAGCTTCGAAGGGGACACCTTGTGCCCCATCTCGGCAAGAAAATACAAGACTGTAAGTGATGCTCGCTCGCAAGCACGTTCAGAACGGGCTGTAATCAGTAGATCATCGACATACTGGAGCAGGGCAGTGTCAGCTGGCATGTGAATGTTGTCTAGTTGTCTCTTAAGTGCTTGACTATAAATACTAGGACTTTCTGTAAAACCTTGAGGAGCTCGCGTGAATTTATAGCTCCTTCCATTTAAACAAAAACCAAAAAGAAACTGGCTGTCTGGATGAATGGGGACACTGAAAAACGCGTTCTTGAGGTCTATGACTGTGAAAAATGAGGCTTCGGAATCAATGGCTGTCAATAGGGAAGAGATATCTGGAACAACTGGGTACTGGGGAATAATACATTTATTGAGTTCTCGAAGGTCAATCACTAATCGATATACTGGGGGTGCATTTGGATCAGTACGTTTCATGACTGGAATGATCGGAGAATTACATACATTGGAGTCAGTCTCTACAACTACTCCTTGAGCAATGAGCTCGTCAATTATTTTGGATAAGGCTGCTACAGCCTCAGGTGGCAATCTGTACTGTCTGATTCGTGGTAACACTACACCTGGTTTGAGAGTCACACGATGGGGTGTGATTTGCATGAAACCAACATCAGTTGGACCTTGCGCCCATAGATGCTGCGGAACATTAGACAATCTTGGATCAAAATCTCGTAATACATAGTGACCCTTGAAGTCACGTAAAAACAAACGTATTCCCTCTGGGGAACAGCAAATGACTGCACCTAGTTCCTTCAGTGTCTTAATGCCTAACAAATTTTCTGGACATGACTTCGTAAGTAACAGATCAGTTGTGCGGGACAATGGACCTACTTCTAGAGTAACTGGCTTAGATATCTCGTTTACAATAGGCTTTCCTGAAAATCCAAGGGAAACATTTCTAGAGCCTGAGAGCGGAGCCCCTGGAACTTCGGCGTGACTGATGGTGGTCCTACTTGCCCCTGTATCAATCAGAAACTTTCTGTCTTTCCCTAGTACTTGACTATGAACATAGGGACCTTCTTGATCTACAGGAATCTCGATGAGAGGCAAGCCTACCTCCCTCTCTAGGCTGTTTCATGAATACTGTTGATACTCTGGATACTCTGCCTGAGCATACTGGTACATCTGCTGTGTAACATGCTGTGTTGCAGCAATAGGCTGCGGTGCTGGAACTGTCTGTTGTGCATTCTGTGGCTGAGAAGTCTGTGAAACTTGTTCTTGTCTAGGCGGACGTGGTCTTTCTTTAGTTTTACCGGTAGCTATATTATGTTTCAGAACTGCACACTCGTTTATAAAATGACCTGGCTGTTTACAATAATTACATGTCCCTTTAACGGGAGCTGCAGGATGACTGGCTTGATTCGGACCCCTCTTCTGACTGTCTTGTGGAACAGATTGTGCAACTAGTACTTTCATTTTCGTGTCTTTCATACGTTTTCTCTCGTGTTCTTGCTCTTCTCTGATTCTATTCTGGTGGTACTGGAGCATCTGTAACATCTGGGACGGGGTACTAGCTTGCCATGTACTTTCGACTTTCAAAACTCGATTTTTAACTTGTGGACTTGAATTCTCGACTAATTTAGTAACAAAAAGATGAGGGTATGACTCACTACTCGTCTTCAAGCCACTGTTTATAATGAAACATTTTTCGAATCTAGAATAAAAATCACTAGTGTCTTCGTCTTGTTTCTGTTTACAGGCTGAGATTGCATCCCAGTCTTCCTTTTTAGTGGCTAACAATCTGGGTAAAACTTGTATCAATAATTCTGGTAATTCTTTACATTTGTCTCCAAGACCGGTACCTGGTACTCGTATCTTATCTTCGGCTTCTAGAACTGCCCAATCGATCTTTTTCTCTCCCACCTCCCATTCTTTTTCCTTGAGTTTTTCGTATACCCCTGCGGGCAACAGGACCTTTAGCATTTTAATAATATCTGGATACGTGTATTCTCCCATACGGAGCATGTCCTTTAACTCTCGGTGGAACCCTGCTGGATCTTTGTCGTGACAAGGAATTAATTTCTTCATTTCTAAGAGTTCCATCTTTGTAATCGGGGTGTAAACAAATACTCGTTGCATTTCACCATCTGCTGTCCTGACTGGGTGTACTTCTCGTAACGGATTCTGTCTATCTATGTAAAACTGTTTACTTTCTGGAGGTGAGACATGAACAAAATGCGGGTTCAGGAACGTTCTATATTTATGGCGCTGTTCTAGAATAACACTAATTAAATCGGTACCTAAACCTTTCCATCTATACTGGAGTAACTCGTTCAGGACATCATGTAACGGACCTGGATCAGAATGTTGACCCTCATACAATGTGATGAGGTGCTGAATCATATACATACCCACCAGTCGTTGCTCGGCTGGGGGCAGTTTCAGAAACATTTGTGCCACTATTTCGTCTGGAAAAGTGGTAGAATCAGTAGTCCATCGGACTGCTGATCGGGCTAGTTCTTGTTCATGCATAGTACTTAACTCACTATAACCGATTCGTGATTTCAGAATGTGATCGGTAGCTTGAAATACTTGTTCTAGAGAACCTTGTTCTGGTGCTGGATGATGAAAGATTTTCTTGTGTTCTAGGCGTAAATGGCGGTCTGGAAATCTAGATCTACCTACATACGCTATTCTGGCGGGATTCTCATCCTCTACCTCTTCTGTAGAAGAGTCATTCTCTTTCTCGCTTACTTGTGCTGTTTTACGTTGTTCGTGTAACCTTATTATTTCCTTACGAATTTTCTTGTACATACTCTCTATACTACTGATGGTTCTGTGCTTACCCTCGGCTATATTATCACTCCACCTTGTCAGGGTTCTCATTTCTGTCGGATCTTTGGACGGATAATCTTGTTCCCTTATTAAACAATTAATCAGGAACTTTAATATCATGAGCTGGATCTCAGCTTTCCTTTGGGACATGGTTTCGCCAATACTTTCTGGATCATCCCCTGTACGGATGAAACGATATATTCTGTCTAGATCTTCTTTCATATCCGGTAGGGTGTCCAAATACCCGGTCACCCGTCTTACACGTATGGAATATATAACTGTACTATCATCGCCTGCGACTGGATCATAGCGGCATTCAGTAAGAGCTCGTCGGATTTCTGCAACGGACTTATATTTGGGCGTACGCTGTAACGCACGTTCATGTAACTCGACTAACGTTACACGTTGGTGTGGTGGCGGGGTACCAGGAGGACCTCCTCCTGCGGCCCCTAAACTAGAATCGTCGACTGATACTCTTCGTGCTGGCAGAGTGGCTGATGTGGCGGGAAATTGTACTATGGGCTGGACCGGGGGTACCGTAGCAGATACTGCAACAGGTGCCCTGGTGACTGGAGGAGCAGGATCTACATTATCTACAGGAGCTGGTGGAACAGGATTTGTATATTCTGGGACTGTGTCGTCCAAATAGGACGAGATGAAAATATCAGCTGCGGTCGGTTTGTGACGTAGCTTAGTCGGAACTAATGGTGGCGGAAAATTACTGGATGCCTCCGGGGTTGCTTTTAGCAAGCCCTCGGCAAGAAGAGGATACATACCCTTAATGAGGGCATTCCTCTGTCTGTCTGACTGTTCGGTTTTAACTCGCTCACCTATCTCGATTAATTCCCTTTCTTGGGCTCTTTCTGTGGATTCTCTACTTAATTCTGACTTTCTGATTTCTTTTTCGGTTCTTTTATGAGATTCTTTGCGCCATAACTCGATGGCATCTTTCTGTGACTGTCTGGCTTTCTTTTTCCATAATGCTTCTTCTACTCGCATGATGCACTCGGCATCCCACGTACCTGATACGGGCCATCTATACTTTTCTTCTAACTCTTTGGTATACTCTACCCATAAATCTAGATATAATATGGCACTTATGCCATGCTTCTGATACATAAAGTGACCTGGACTGTCCCTAGGCGGGACAGGAACTGCTTCTTCTAACAGACCTTTTCTAGTTCTTAACTGACGTAGTTTGGAAAACAACGGCATGACTGGACTGTAATCTAGACACAATTACAATACACAATGAACACGATAATTACACCACTTTCATACCACGACATTAAAATACATGAAGAACATTTAAAATAACAGTTCGAACAGAATACTACCTGGAATACGGAAAATAGAATACATGAATCTTCTCGAGAACAGAACTGACTAGAACAGAGACTAGATGCACTGCTGAAACAGTACGAAACTTACCGGTCTCATAAAGAGACACGTCAGGACCCGCATCCACCAGAGTGGACACTTCGTTTTGGGTCTGTGTACCACCAAAACCCACGGACCAGAGTCAATTAGATTGACCCTGTCTAGATACTATCCCAACAACGGTACTCACCGGGCAGCAAGAACGGAAGGCCTCGGACTGGACTGGACTGCTTCGACGCCGGACGGACGAACTTCGGACTTCTGTTACGGGTGGGCCTCCGGATACCTCGGACCTTGGACTCTCGGCTTGGGCTCTGGTCGGGATTCGCCGCATTCCTCCACCGCCTCGTCTGGATGCTGGACCGCAACCTGCGTCTCCTCCGTGGGCCTGAGGGATACTTGAAGCAGAAATATCTGCACGTGCACGGTATGGTTCCGTCACGGCTGCAGAGGATCAGGGGGCATACGTGGCTTCACCGGCGCGTGGGGAAAGGGCAAGTCCCTGTTCGGGCGCCATTATGTGGTATATAAATAAATAATACCGGATCTAGGTTTGACTGGACATAGTAATAACAGATAGCTCAATAAATAAGAGTCAAGATTCGAGGTAGTAGGAGTTTGCAGGTTTTAATACAGCATAAAGGACAGGAACAGGACAACCTGCACAGGAATAGGATGGCAGCGCTGCCGGGGGCAGGATCGGAATCGGGGACGACGGCGTAACATTTAATAACAGTGCACAAGCATATATACTAAAACAGTTGCATTACAATACATACGATAGGCGGAGCAGTGGGTGTGGTCAATAGCAGTCGCGAAAAATAAGGGCGAAAGTGGGTGTCACAGGAGGCGTATACATAGACATGTGATGTAAACGTAACAGAATATGTCATAAATGGGGCGGAAACATGGAGGGGGCTACCTAAGGAGCCGGGACCTCTAACCTAGTGGTGCGCGCAAACTGACAATGACGTGTTACTAGGAGAAGCTGGGGCTATGACTTCTGCGCTAGGAGCAGAGACTGAAGTCTGGAGAGTCAGGGCGACATGTACCCAAACACTATCTAGTATCTGATGTTTGGGGAACATGTTGATAGAATCCAAAAGTTATCGGGGTAAAGGCTAACAGACACTAAGACTGGTGCATGCATTATTCTACATGTAGTGCGTGTTGAAGAATATTAAATGACCATTAATACAGTATTTCTCTTACATGGAGACGTAAAGGCTAGACGATGACGGAAACTATTGATGCGATTCAGTAGCTAAAGAATGCAGAGAAGGAGGGCTGGACTGATAACTAGAATCATAACATATTCTTGGCAGACTCAGAGGCAGAGCCAGGCCGAGCCGGGCACTGTGAGGCAGGAAGTAAGTGAAGGGTCAGGAACACAGGTGGGGGCTGTATCGCTCCTCAGCGAGGCTCAGGAGACAGGAGCTGAATCTGGTGTCCGGGCCCTTTTGAGGCCTAGAAACGGGGACTTTTCAATGAAATAACGTGCACACTGAGAAACGTGGCAACGTAACTTTACATAGGCCTAATACTCGTAGCTTTAACGAGAACTGGAAACTGGCATACTAGAGATGGACACAACTGTAATTGCGTCTTTAATCGATCATGGGGAATACATATGCATATTAATCATGCACATACAACATAGGATGGGGAACACGTAGGGACACAGAACATGGCAAAATTTACTTTTCCACAGGGAAAAGGAAATATAATCCTTTTTTATTTACAACCCTCACTCACTTTAGTAGTGACATGCTTCATCATCAGGTTCACCCTAACTTCTAAAGGTTAGGATGGGCTTGACCATATTCTAGGGAGCTCTTTGTATATGAATAGCCAGAGGAGCTAATATTAAGAACTCCTCATCCACTCCCAAGGGTTCTCATTATTAGCACGGTGGATGGGAAATGTTAAAAAGACTCTATTAAGGGACAGTTGGGCTTTTGATGGCCCTATGGCCCTTTATGGTGCGTACATGTTTCTGCCACATAATCTCAAGGAGGACAACGACTGTGTAAAACAAGAATAGCATGACCATGGCCAGGTGTACCAGGTAACTGAGACAAGGGAAGCATGCAACCACAGTCAGAAGGAACCTATCTGCTTGACCGGGCTTACCAGGACAAACAGGACCAGGATGGGAAGGAAAATGAGAACCAGGTCAAGGAAGGCCACTTTCTGTGTTTTTCCCTAATTTGTGCTGCATCTGAAGAATTTTGCACAGCTCCTGCATCTTTGAAAGTTTGATGGGACCCAATTAACCCAGTCCCAAGATTTATCAAAAGACTCACTCATCTCACTTTGCCTCTGGATCAGAACAGCAGCAGCAGGTATACCAAACAGCATTCATAGGGAGAGAAGAAAAACACTCACAACATAATAAAAACACATGCTGAATAATAAAAATGTCCTGTTTCCATCTGGAAGGAGTAATTTCAAGTAAACAGGATGTGCAATAGTTATGGTGCCATTGAAGTGTATATTACCAGACCGATGTCTCTCCTACATCTTTGAATAGTTGTTTGGGGTAGAGGGCCAATGAAATGATGTCCCAAGATTAAATATACCTTAGAGCTCACTAACTCAGCCTTTGAACCTCAAATACAGCAAGGAGGGAGGAAAAGTGTGTCTCAATTGTCATATGGCTGTTCTGCAACCAGTAGTTTTATATAAGTTTATATGCTCAATATGGTGTAGAAATATTAGAAGTAGGACAGAAATGAGAGAGTCACCGGACCAGTGAAGAGCAAGAGGGGATGGTCTCATTGCTCACAAGGATACAATGTTGTCTATGGAATTCTCACCTAGTTGCAGTCACAAACTATCCCACTCATCTGAAATCGGGTATTTACGGAGGTCCATATTCTCTTCTTTGGCGGAATTTGAATTCATTTCTTGACACAGTAGGAATACACAAGACATACCCTTTTTGACCACAAGTCCCTCCCAAAGGCCTCAAGGACCCGGGCTATTAAGTCAAACCTCTCTCCAGACTCTCAGACAAAGACTAGGAAATCATCAGCATAGAGTCAGATGACATGTCTGCCACCTTAGAGAGTGATGCCACAAGTCCATCCCTTGCTACACATTCTGGCCACCAGGGGCTCCATAGCTAAAGCAAATAACACGGGGGAGGGGAGGGAAAACCTGCTGGGTACCTCTGCCAACTGCAATTGGGTCTGAGACAGTGCTTGCTGTCTAATCCGTGCCACCGGGGCCGCATACAAAAGACAGGCCATTCGGAGAAACCTGGCTCCAAATCCACATTTTTTACGTACCTCGAAGAGGTAAGACCAGGCCAGCATGCCAAATGCTTTTTCGAGATCAAGAATTAGAATGATATGTGCAACTGTCCCAAAACTGAGTTTATGGTCCTAAATAATTTCCTGATATTCAAGGAGAATGGCTTAGTAAGTATGGAACTCTTTTACTCTGGATGGATCAGGTGGGAGACAACTCCATACAGACGATCAGCTAAGACCTGGATAAATACCTCATTGTCTGCATTCAATAATGATATTGGTCTGTTTGAGTCTTGAGGCGCTTAAAAATAGAGACCAGGTCAGGATCTTTAAGGGATGGCGAAGTGAACAAGCTTGCAGGGCTTCCTGGAACAGCTAGGAGAGCTTGGGGGGGTAGATTTTGTAGAATTCAATAGGGAGGCCGTTAGTGGTTAGTAATGCGTTTCCTTCTCAACTGTCAACGGCAGACCCCTACACCACTCCTGATGCCACGGAACTCACCTGCGATCATGGGAAAAGTCTCTGGGCTTCTATCCAGTCACAAACCTCTGTCAGGTCAGTGTAAAAGTACCATTTCTTCAGACGGGCAAGAAAGAACAATGAGTATTGAATTCCATGTTCACGAAGGCGCATCTTGACACTAAGGAAGGATGCACATTGTTGTTGCAGGGTTATAGTGTAATCTGGGAATACCATTACATGTGCATTGTACTTCATAAGGAGACCCTCCTGTCGTGTTGGTTTCAGGACTGTATTGCAATCTTAATACTGTAGGATCCAGCCCAGAAGGTGTGGGGTGTTCCCCTGAGTGGGAAGTTGGGCCAGTATCTGGTGTAACCTCTCAGTTGAGAAGCAGGAGGACAGAGTGATTGCCAGGATGAATTTTCTGAACAATGAGAATATGAAATTCATAGGATATGAGCCCTCTTCCTCCTTAGGATGATGCTGTTATCACAGTGTGAGCGTCCTCAGCTTTGCTCTCCAAAACTTGGAACTTCTCAGTCAGAGACTGCATCTGATGAGATCTGTGACAGTGGGCTAGAGGTCTGCAAGCGATTTCTCAAATTGGGATATTTTGATGGCCGAATTGAGAGGATTATCATGTAGTAAGTTAAAGTCAATAGTGCGAGTATCTATTTTGGATTCTAGGAGCGTTTTTGTGATTTCAAGAGCTGACAAAACTTGATGCAATTTATCAGGATCAGGTGAAGTGCCAGGTTCAAGTTTGGCACAAGAGGAGCCCCAATAACAATCAAATTATACATACTCAGGGGGTCCACAGCTGTTAGAAATGGCCCTCTCTGTAGTGTCATCCCAAATATTTTGCCTTCCTCCTCTTTTTCTGACTTTAGGAGTCTGAGCTCTTTACCACTGCTGACCACTGCTAACCAGTGTTAAAGTGCATGTGCTCTCTCTTCTAAACAAAGCTACTTTGGTTCATACCCAATTGGCATATTAAAAGTCCCTAGTAAAGTGCACTACATGTGTCAGGGCCTGTAAATTAAATGCGATGAGTGGACCTGCAGCACTGACCATGTCTCAGGCCTGTCACTGAGGGCCTGTGTGTGCAGTTTACACTGCCATGTCGACTTTGAATTTAAAACCCCTTGTCAAATCTTAAATGCCCCTTTAATTACATATACATCACCCTTAAGGTAGGCCCTACAGAGCCCATTGAGCAGGGTACTGTGAAATCAAAAGGTCGGACATGTACTTTTAAATGTTGCATGTCCTGCTAGTACCCGCACTCATAGATAAACATTGGGAATTCCTTATTACACTTATACGCTGTACCACCTGATTCACAAGGAGTAGATCTATCATGTTTCATATCACTGGAATGGTCATTATAAATCCTTTCTGGTACAAAATAATTAATCATGTCCCTTTCAAAAATGCCACTTTGCTCTTAGCCCTGTGTGCCTGCTGCCTGTCTCCAATACACGTCTGGGGTGAGGGAAAGCTAGAATTTGTGCAATTCCTCTAGATGGCGACAAAAAAAAGGAGCGTAGGTGTGACTAAGTGGCCATCCACATCCTGATGGGCCATCCCGGGCAGGATGGGAGGGAGGAGCTAACACTTACACCTGAATAGGCAGTGGCATGTCCCCACAAAAAGGGCTTCAACGCATTGCTGCTGTTGCGGGAACAGAACTAGCACATCACACTTGGAACCAGTGCATCGCTATCTTGAACCGAAGCATCAGAACCACACCATCGCAGCCACTGCGGTGAGAGATGATAGACGCAGCCTTTCGACTGCGTGGAGAAACCCGGTGCATCCCATTCAGAACCAATGAATCTCTGAACCGGCGCATCATCATTGTTGTGTGGAGAAAATCTGTGCATCACCTTGACGAGAGATCGACACCGACGCATCACTTGACTGCACTCAGCATCACTCTGTTGCGACCAGGATCAGGGTACTTTTGTTCAGTGTGCCATGCTGGGCTCCTGTATCCAGCCTGTGCTCAATCATGATCAGCCTGAACTCTTGACTTTACTCAGGTCCACTGTAGCCAGATAACCCAATAGGCGTTTATTTCATCTAAGCGATATTTTTCACTCTATATTTTTAGAAATTCATATCTTGACTTCTGCATTTTGAATATTTGTCATTATGGTCTTGTTTTATTTACAAAATCATAATCTATTTTTTTAACAGGTGTGGAGTATTTTTGGGTGTTTTCAGCGTGTTACCAGTTGACAACTATTTTACACATTGCCTCTTATGTTAAGACTGCCTGCTCTGTGCCAAGCAACCAGAGGGTTATCACAGGTTAATTTAAGGTGTGTCTGACTTATCCTGGCGGGGATTGTGGTTCCTGCTTGGGCAGGGTGCATACCTCTGCCAACCAGAAACTCAATTTCTAACAGCACCTGTTTAGTGCATTTCACATTGGTACTCTGTTCAAGGAAATGTTTTCTAAAAACATTTACAAGCTCAAAATATTTCTTTTTACACTAAGGTAAGATTAATGGTAGGTGACCATCTCTGCAACTATTACAAATATGATATATAAATTCAGACCATGAAAGCAAAACAGGACATAACCCCGATAAACCCAGTCGAGACCCGGGTAGATATATGTAACAATGCAACAATGTTTCAACCGGTAATCATTTAGTAGATAAATGCTATATCAGTAATGTAAGTTAGTGCTGATATAACTATAATTGCTCAAATACAGACCATTTTACAGTCTTCCTCCAAAATATTGTGGTCTCCCTTTCTTTCCTTTGCACTACAATTGACTTGTTTTCTTTACGAATTTGTTTACTAAATGATTACCTGTGGAGACATTGTTGCATTGTTACATATAAAATTAGAAAGTACCTATTGTTATTCTTACATTTTCCCTACAAGGAGATGACATGCAGCTAGGTGGATGGGGTGCCCCTCATATTTCACTTTAAGGCGTAAGTGGTAGTAATTTATTCGGTAATTTTTATGTAATTGATGAGGCTAATAATGTAATTATTATCACAGAGTAGACCAAACTGTATAAGATTCAATTTCACGTTTGCAACTCCCAGTGAAGGCATCAGCTTCTGCAAACATTTTTCTGTGTAGGTAAAGCTGCTAACACTTCATAGAGTGTGCTGTGTGAATTAGTCAAAGATGTAAAGTAGGGTTTGAACTTTTGTTTCCCTAATTGGAAACCACTGCGAGAAGTCCCTCCATTTGATCCCTTCTCATCCTTTGCATCTAGTTCATAATCTGGTATTGTTTTGAGAAATATGAGGATTACATGTGTTCCACCAGTCTTGGACACTGAGTTCGTGACGGGGGTGCTTCCAACTTCATCAGAACTGATACTGTTAATGTATCCCAAGTCACTGCGATATGCCTGAGTCAAATGACTACTCTTTTGCTTATATAGTAAAATGCTACACTCTGGTGACGCACGGGTTAATGATGATAATTCTGACTCACTGAACTTGCCACAGCAACAGAACATTGACGGAGCTGGACTCTTGGGACAGAGGATGCTGTTGAATGTTCTGCACCCGGATGTCTTATTATGAAAACCTGGAGGTGCCCATTCCTGTAGTTTTTGTTCTTAGTATTGGGCCAACTATTTATACAGCCATAACTAAAAAATCCCCAAATTAAAATGCTCTGCTAAGAAATGTGGTGTAAAATAAAAATACTCTTTCCGTCATCAGCAACTGATTGGGGTCTCAAAAACAACTGGCGTTAAAGGTGACTATATCCACTAGGCCTGCCACATCACCCAGATCCTATGCTAGTCCCAGCCAGTACCATGGCTCCCAATGCAGAAAGCTGTGGAGGAAATGTGATTCACAGCTATTTTATGTATAAAATACTATGTAGCAACTTTACATTCACAATTACACATCGTCTGCAAGAAAGGTATCCTTGGTTGGAAATCCATATCTGTGAACAAATCTCATTTCTGCTCAAAGAATGGCCCTTTTTCTGAGAACATTCACTGTGGTTCTAACAGATGGCTTCACAGAGTATTGGTTTTGATGATTTATGCATACTTCAACAGAGGGCCATATCATATTGTGCTACATATAAATTGATTTTTGTCTAGAATAAAAATTAGTATATATGTCACTAAGGACCTTGTTGAATAGATAATTTACTAACAAAGTAATTTTATTAAACCCCTCCTGCTGGGTATAATTTATGTCCCCTGAGTGCGGACATGAAGATAGTACTCCTAAAATGCCCTTTGTGAATTCCAAGTCGCACACTTTTGGTCTAAGTTTAGATCAAACGTCCAAGCTTACCATTGTGAACCAGGTCCTTAATGTTTACATTAATGTTTACACTAGGAGATATTAGAGGCAAATGGAGACTTAACGTACTTGTTAAGTTACTCAAACAACTGAGGACACGATTCATAGCCAGGTAGCAGTAGATAAGGCCTAGTGGACCACCATATGGCACCTAAAAAACGTTTCTGTGCTTGTAAGAGGGCCAATGATATATAATTCCCCCGTCACTCGGAGACAGGGCAAGTGTAAATGGTCAAATTAAGGGGCATATTACCAAGAATAAGCGAAAATTATCGCTAAGCTTGGTTAGAGGCAATAATTTGATTGACGTGCTTCGCCTATTTTTATCGCTTAGGAACCTTGCAATTATCAAGGTTTATCTCCTAAGCGATAAAAATTGGCCGAAATGCATGAATATCGCTGTAAAGTCAGCGATATTCATGCATTATCGAGCTAATGCTCTTAGCCATGTTATCCACCTACCATTGGATAACATGGCTAAGAACTGCTCTGGGCAGGCGTTAGCTTTTGGAGATAATCGTGCTTAGCGTGATTATTTCCAAAAGTAGGTAATAGGAGATAGGGACGTTAGCGACTGTTTCCAGTCACTTACATCTTGGCACGCCCACTTTGCATGTCATTAGCGATAAATATTGCTGACATGCAAAGTGGGTCCCAAGATGATCGCTATCTCCTACTAGCTGTCGCTAACTGGCGTTAGCGACAGCTAGGTAATAGGGCGATAAAATTATCGCTGTTTTAGTGGGAAAAATTCCCGCTAAAGCGGCAATAAGGCCCTTGGGAATATGCCCCTTAGTCCTTTATGTTCAATAAAACTAAGGCCTTGATTTTGGGTGGCCTGTTAATTTTTGTCAAGTCAAAGAATACTTTATTCGACGTTTTGTTATAAAAGTGTTAGAGATAAAAAGGTAAATGCAGCTCAAAAAGTTAATAACTTGAATAAAATCGATTTGAGCAAAATAGTGTGAAATAGGGGTCAGAAATCCCAATTAATACCAATCCATAAGTTCACAAATTAAACAAACGTATAAAAATAGATTTTCAAATAATCTCAATTCATTTCAGGAGCTTATGTAAGAGCTTATCAAAGTCCACACATAACTTTTAGTCCGAAAGCTCGATCATGATCGGGTGCGTTTAGAGTTTCATTTTCAGTCTACCAGTTTTTGCGAGCGGATGCACCACATCCACATTAAAAATGTTGCCATTGGGATGGCCTACCTTGGTGATGGGTCTGTGGAGAGGATTGGAAGGGCTGTACTGCACGATCTGGTGCCCATATTCCTGCATATTTGCACCAACCAGGCCTTACGTGGTCTGGAATATGCAGGGCAGACAAACGGCACGTGTGCCAAGTTTTCTACTTGATCTGTGCATATCATGCATTTGTTAGTGGTTGTGGTGGACCATTTAACTGTAAAGCTCTTTAATGGTAGAGTTCCTGTTCTAAATTGGAAATACAATTTCCTATCTATGGGCTTTATAATATCGTCCCAATAGGGCTTGAGCTTCTGATGTGGTTTGACTTGTAAGTGGAGCCCTTTAAGTGAAGAGAGATTGTGGCGCCTGCACTCTTCGCAGGCAATCCTCTCCCAATACATTTCTTTTAATATGTTTTTCGAAGGGAAGTGGGTGGTGGAGGAACTGTCCCACGGTTGTGCGAGGCCCAGTATACTGAGAAGGCCCTTTAGCTTGCGAAGCCAACTGATTTTGTGGAATTGATCCATATCAATGATGTCCCTTAGGCCCTCGGCGTACACTGACAGTTCTGGAATAGTCCATATCCTACGCCAGCAGAGTCTTATGTCCCTAGGAGCAAATTTAGAGCACAGGGGATTATGATCACTCTCAACTCGTACCTGCACAACCATGTCCTCAAGGGTATGCCAAATATTCAGACCAACCCAGAGATAATCAATACGGCTTGAATGTAACCCGCTGTTATATGTGTGTTCCCCTTGTCTGTCTGATACGGTTCTACCATCGGCAGCCCTGAGTTCATATTCTAGAGAGAGGGCGTTCATTTGGATTGCTGCTTCGGTCCATCTTTTACTTGGCATAAGCTCAAACAGGAACATCCCAGAGCTCATCCTCCTCACTCGCCACTTCATTATCCACGCAATCGAGGGATTCAAAAGTTGTATTTAAGTCCCCAGCTATGATTACAGAGGCTTCCCAAAACAGGGTTTCCAAAAGCTCGCCTAAGGCATTAATGGTGTCTGATTTCCGCCCCCCACTAAGACCTCTCACATATACATTGTATATGTCAATGGATCCATATTAGCCGTTCTTGAGCCTGATTGCTAGGATGTCGTTATCTGTGGGTAAGGCCCGAATTTTGAGGCCAATATCTTGGTTAACCCAGATTATGAGTCCCCCCAATGGCCGACCTTTAGGGCCCTGGGTTGATGGGCTGTAGAAATTAAGATTTCCGGGCTGGTGGATAGGCTCAGTAGACCAGCATTCCTGGAATGCACAGATGTCAAACTCATCCATGAAATTATTCCAGTCCGGATCGGCACCCCTATGCCTCAAACCGGCAATGTTCCAGGAAAGTACCTTGATAATACGTGGCTTTGAGTTGACACCTGGCGTTTGGTCGGTCATGGTAGATGAGGGACCATGCGTCTGGAATACCACACGCCTAGCTATTCTAGGGGTGCTAGGCGTGTTAGGGATGTGCCAACAGATCTTAAAGCAATAGGCTTGCAGAAATAAGTTGGTTTAATGGCCTGTGGGGTTAAGGCGGGGGGCGGAGGACACCTTCAATCGATCATTTGAATTGTTAATTTTCATGGACCTGCTAATAGAAGTTACAAGGCCCATCACAATTTGCATCTGTGATATTTTACATGAAGATTTCAGATACTAAATGCCAAAATACAGTGGGAAACCATGCAGGAATAAGCATATAAGCATAGATTCCTGCATGTTAGTCTCTAAAGACTTGTCATCCTCATCATTTCTCCTTCCCTGAAATTACCCGGGCCCCCAGTAATGATAACTTTGTGCCAGGGAAATCATAGGGATTTTTCTAGGCAACTCATAATTGAAGGCAAGGAGACAGATTTGTAAATACTTTGTGCTTGTGCAAAAAGGCTGCAGCGAATTCTCGATACAGTATTTACTTTGCAGGGAAAAGTAGCGCTTAAGTAATGTAAATAGTGCTGTACTCTGCTTTGTTCTGGTTTGCGACAAGGGGGCGTGTCATGGGTGGTGCCCAGGAATTTAGGTGCTACCACCCATGGTTTTGACGCAAACCCTGTCACTAAAATTGTCAAATAATGTTTTTCATCCCAAATAATACCTCCTAGAGGCAGGCACTAAATATGAAAAATATTTTAATTGCTTCTAACTTTTTTCATGTCGCATCTGTTCTGTAGTGAACATAACATCACCAATGTCTGTAAAGTTTAACAGTTTGTCTGACCATCCAACTTATTAATAGAAGTGTATCCTTCCAGTACAGAACCCATGCCAGCTCATCACACATACACATTTGTACTATGGTGTCAAGGTTTGTGCCTGGTGCTAGGACGCCTTTATGTGCGCCAGAGCTGGGGAAGTAAGCAGCAGCACCATGTATTAGTCGATATGGCTCTGTGCTTCTGTCTCCTCCTAGAGCAATGCAGCACAGCAAATTTGGTTGGTATGCTGTATTACCGTACCTTTTAGTAAATATTCTGCTAAGTGTAAAGCAGGTTCTGCTATTCCATGGGAATGGGGCTTGGTTAGGAGCTGCAAAAAAGCCAGTGTGGTTCAGAGGTAAATATTTTTCTAAGTCCTTAATGCTGGGTTATATGTTTACTTTTTCAACAAAAAACCCAGGGGTCTATAGAAAGAGGGTAAAGGACCTCTAAATATGGTTAATGAAACTTCAAAGAATGTGTCAAAAAAAAAAAAACAAGTGACAAAGATCGTCTAAATTTGCATTGGAGCATTAACAAGAAACACAGGACTACTGGTGATAGTAGTCCTGTGTTTCTTGTTAATGCTCCAATGCAAATTTAGACGATATTTGTCCCTTGTTTTTTTTTTTTACACATTCTTTGAAGTTTCATTAACCATATTTAGAGGTCCTTTACCCTCTTTCTGTAGACCCCTGTTTTTTTTGTTAAAAATATAGTTATTGGGGATTGTAACCTAGGCAGGTCTTTAAAATATCCCTTAGACCCTTCTTTCACTGTATGTTTTTCCTATATGTTTATTTGCCGGTGTGCATCAGTGTTTTCATTTTTTGTATTTTGCTTTCTACGGGTGAGAATCACAGTAGGTGGGTCCCCTAAAACAATTGGTGACATGGGCAAACAACGTGTTCAAGGCATTGATATTGCATGCTTTATCTGGCGCGGTAAAGTGGACATGTTCGTCTCTAGCATGATATGATGTCATGTTCTGTGTGACTCACATAATCTGCATTTTTTTAAAGACTAAATTATATGTTATATGTTATAGTAAAAGGATTGGTCCCTATTCTTTTATAGAACGGTTGGCATATGTCTTTGTTGTTTGATTGCCATCTTTCTTTTGGCTAGAGAGCTTTACGTAAACATTTTTTAAAGTGTACCACAACTGTTGTCTTGATGTCGACATACTGACAGACAGCGTCAGGTGCTGGGAGCAGGTTGGACACAATTCAGTAGACCTGGGCTCCACTTATAAGCATATTCTCTTTATTATTCACGCTTTCACTATGACGTTACAGGAGCACTAAGAAATATACATAACACTCACTGTGGGCACTGGAGGAGGGCCAGACTGTTTTTAAGAGGAGGGACAGGAATAAAGGGATGAGTGAAAAAAGATTTCCAGGGGGAGTGAGCAAGCTTGTGAGTTCAGGCTCCATGTGAGATGTGACCCTGTTACTTCTGTTGCATGAAGATTAGTCCTGCATACCAAAACCAAAGCATGTGGTCTGTGCAATCTGTATGATAGATTGGCTCTATGAGGATTCATGAAGGCAGGATATGGAGGACCACACTGAAGAGGGATGTGGGGGAGCCCCTTTATCATACTTTTCAAGGGGTAACTAAGGTTTCATGACGCCCTGGTTCAGCCATAGGAACCACATGCACAAACACAGTTAGCTCTTGATTTAAAAACATGAACTTCCACTGTCTTACTTTTTCTTTAGTTTCAGGGTCTCTCAATTAGAACTAAGAAAATAAATCCAGAATCACACACAGATTTCCTACTTTTATATTGTGAGCATTGTTTCCTTTTCGTTAATTATAATGTGTGTAAAAGGCAGAATTGAAGCCTTTCTGCCTTATCCAAAGGGGTTGGTAGCCTTAACAAGTGGTGGCCATCTGGCCACTAACTACCACTTGAAGTCATCTGGTCTAGGCTCCCTCATATCAGAGAAGGAGAGGTTTACCTCCTGACTTGTTAAAGCACCAGGAGACTCCCACAGCATGGGACAGACTCACTGGGGGTCCCTTTCCCCCAAAGTTTTACCGGTTTGCTTGTTTGATGCCTGGATGGGGTGGGAATGGTCCATCAGCACCAGCATCACAGAAGGAGGAGGGGCTTACCTCCCAATGCGCTAAAGTGGCAGGAGACCATAGTGCGGGTCTTGAATGGGCCAAGGGTGGGCCCATCTGCACCCGTCCACAGCCAAGTAAGGCTGGGCTGTGCCACCCGTCTAACTTCACCTGCTTGGTGGGGTAGGCATTTTTTCACCCTATTTTTCCTCCTAATTATGTTATATATAGAACGTTGTCCTTTTTTTAAAGCAGAGTAATATAGATTGCAAGGTGGAGTGATTTTTCATAGTATTTCCTGCCACATGAGGTGTCTAAATGGAAGGTTGACTCGAATGTGGGAAGCTTGATGGCCAAAAGAAAGAGAAAGGCCAACACCCTTGATGGTTATATCGAAAAGGTTGTGGGTGAACTTGACAAAGATATTCTGAATATTGAAAGAAGTCTCTCAATTGTTGGTGACAGCTCTGATGATGTTCATGCTTCTCAGCCAATCTTATCCAGTCAGTCAAATGCGGATTGTTTTGAGTCAATAGTGTTTGGTGTCAGGCAGAGTCAGACTCTGGATTAGCAGATCCTAGTAGCAGTCATTTTTGCTAATGAAATCTTTGATGGCCCGGAGATTTCCTCTTGCCCAGAAAGAAACATCAGTATGCAGAAGAATGAAGATGCAGCTGAATGTCCTGCACTTGTGGCTGTCTAGGGGAAATGGACAAAGTGTAGCTTTTCCCACTCCAGACGTGTATTGGAGACAGGCTATAAGGCACACAAGAGAGCCATAAGCAGAGAAATGTCCACTTTCTAAAGGGGCATTTCTAGATTAGTAATGCCAGATCCAACTTTACCACTAAAGAGGATTTTTCATTACCAATTGAATGATATAAAACATAAAGCAGCTACTCCTCTGCAATCGGGATTTATCTATAAAAAGTGTATTTATGGAATTCCCAATGTTAACCAATAAGAGGATCAGGTCTCACAATAGGAAAACAAACTTGGGTGATTGGCTCTACCAGGACACATAAAACAAGTTATATGTCCTACCTTTTACTTATACAGCACCCTGCCCTTATGGCTACCTAGGGCCTACCTTAGGGGTGACAGATATGTAATAAAGGAGGAGTTTAAAGATTGACAAGTAATTGGAAATGCCAGGTCCAGGTGGCAGTAAACTGTGCCCACAGGCCCTGCAGTGGCAGGCTTGAATCAGGTTTGAAAGGCTCCTACTGAGGGTGGCACAATCGGTGCTGTAGGCCTGCTAGTAGCAATTGGTTTTCAGGCCCTGGGTATATAGTATACCACTTTACTAGGGACTTATGAACCAAATATACCAATTATGAATAAACCAACTGTCATCACATTTTAGATGAGATGATATGCACTTTAGCACTGGTCAGCAGTGGTAAAGTGCTCAGACATCAAACATCTCGGATATTCACATGCTGGCGACCTGCACGCTGATTCACAAGCTAGCGCCTCGCGCTTTTTAAACGCCCATTTTTTTCTATTTCTGTTTATTTAATTTCCGTTTCCCCTGATTTTAAGAGGGTTTCTGGCCCCTACCTGCACCATAATTGTTAAGATCACCGCTGCTTAGCGGGTCCGGGTCTGTGGGATTTCAGCCTGATGCTCGATCATTCTGCCGCCATCTTTGGTGTGGATGCGCCGCTTTAGACGCGCCGGACCGAGCGCTCTAGTTTTCTGGACCTCCTCCGCCCGCCCTTCTTAACCCTTCCCTCTAGCGCGCAGCGGTGACGCGCAGCGGTCGCGCCCTCACTGCGCCGGAGTCGTGCCAGAGTCCTGCCCGTCTGCGCCCGTCAGCATCCCGGAGGCGTTGAGAGCGTTGGTTCGGACTGGTCTCTGGCGGATTCTTCATTCCATTCCGCAATTATGCTACAATATTCAGCGCTAGAGCTCCGGTCCCTACAAAAGCGGAGGGACTCTTGCCGTAAGGTATTTCCGGCCCGCTATAAGGGTAAGAACCGGTGCCCTGACTGTGACTGGCTGCCGCAGAAAAATCTGGTCTCTGTATTAACGAAGGAGCCAGATAGTGTTAGCCATCTCTGTCTGCTCTTAAATACCAGGGGCTAGATGTAGGTAAATCTAAATTACCGATTCATAAATACCGAATTTTACTGAATCGGTATTTATGAATCGGTAACTTAGATGTAGATAAAAAATCGGTAATTTTTACCGATTCGGTAAGATTCGGTATTTACCGATTCGGTAAATACCGAATCGGTATTTGCTATTGAATCCTATGGGCCTTGAAGCCCATAGGATTTAATAGCAAATACCGATTCGGTATTTACCGAATCGGTAAAAATACCGAATTGAAAAGGGGGACACTGTGTCACTTTGACACCCTGTTGCACCCCTGTAACTGGCTTGTGCGCCATGTGGCACACATACATGCCCTTAGGGCATGTCTGTGTGCCACATGGCACAGGTGTACATGCACAGATGTGCATGTACACAAGAATTCGTAATTTACCATGCAATTGTATTGCATGGTAAATAACGAATCCTAAAGGACCTGTTGCAATGTAAAAAGTGCTACCTACATAGGAAAATACAGATTCAGTAATTTTACCGATCTGTAAATTTACCGGATCTGTCAAATTTACCGATTCTGTAATTTTACAGAATCGGTAATTTTACCGAGTTGGTAAAATTACAGATTCGGTAAAATTACCGAATCTCTTAGTTGCCATGCTTTGGATATCTATGATCTGCTGGTAACAGAAAAACCTCTGTGTCTGATGCTGACTGAGACGTGGCTTGGGGAGGCCTCGAACCCCGATATTGCCGCAGCCATCCCCGCTGATTATAATATCTTTAGGCAGGATAGACCAAAAGGGCGTGGGGGGGTGTGGCTCTGGTTGTAAATAATCGTGTTACCTGTACCATCGTTCCTGTGGAGACTATTACGGGTTGCGAATCCCTTGCTTTCTCCATTGTATTATCGCCGCACCAGTCCATTAAGGGACTTCTTGTCTATAGGCCCCCTGGGCCGACGGGCACTTTTTTGATGAGTTCCAGTCGATAATTTCAACACTGGCGCTTAGATCGGAACAGTGTATAGGGGCGGGCGACTTTAATATTCATATGGATGACGAAAGGGATGCAGGCACGATTAAAATGATGGATGTGACGGCCCCTTTAGGCCTTGTGCCCTATCACTGTGGACTGACGCATGAAAAGGGCCATATCCTGGATCTGGTCTTCTCGACGACCTCTATAGAGATTTTAGCACCTATTCAGGTGCTATGGTCGGATCACAGGCTGGTCAAGTATTATGTGTCGGAGACAAGCAAATGATCTAGTGTCTCACGACAGCTTTCCCAAGGATCTAGGGCCTTTCACCGGGTCACGCCAGAACTGCTGACGCAGGCATGTCTGGCTCATCCGTGTATCCTGACAGGAGATTTAGAGAGGGACTCGGAGCAGGTGCAACTGTGGCTCTCGGAGAGGATGGATGATCTTGCCCCGGTGAGGCCCCCTCGCAATACTGTAAAACGGGCGTCCG
This sequence comes from Lissotriton helveticus, assembly GCF_964261635.1. Classification (NCBI taxonomy): domain Eukaryota; kingdom Metazoa; phylum Chordata; class Amphibia; order Caudata; family Salamandridae; genus Lissotriton; species Lissotriton helveticus. The sequence continues at coordinate 813,259,231 of NC_136070.1, forward strand.
CCCCCTGGTTTACCGAAGCACTGGCGGCTTCACGACGGCAGTGTAAGGTGGCAGAAAGAGCGTGTCTTGCGCAGTATGACCCGGAGGCTAAACTCGCCTATAGAGTCTCTGTCAAAGCATACCATCGAGACATTCTCTATGAGAAGAGAGGGTATTTTTCTAGGAAAATTGAGAGTGCCTCCAATTCCTGCAAGGAGCTCTTTTGCGAGGGAATTTATGGCCCCCGTGTCTCCTTGATCCAGGCCTCTCCTACGGAGGCATGGGTGAGCGCCCTTGCCGACTTTTTCACCGCTAAGATGAAGCGGATTCAGGATTCCTTTCCCTTGAGGGGGCCTGAGGTTTTTTACTCTTCAGGGGACGGCCCTGTTTCCGCTCCTAGCGTAGGCCCGATGCAGGCAGATTTTCCACCACTCTCTGCTTCGGCATCATTGGATTTGATGGCTCGCCTTAAATCGGGCTCTCCTTGTGATGCATGCCCGGCCAAATTTTTTGGCTAAAATGGCCGAAGTCATTAATCCCATTGTTAACCCTCTTTTGAACTGTTCCCTCAGTGAGGGTGTAGTCCCACAGCTCTGGAAGCAGGCGATGATTATACCTCTGCTCAAAAAGCCGGGTTTGGACTCGGAGGTACTGGCCAATTATAGGCCTATTTCGCTCTTGCCCGCCTTTGCCAAGATCCCTGAGAAGCATGTGCATAAGGTGCTCTCTGAGTATCTGGAATCGCATGATTTACTCCACCCTACGCAATCCGGCTTCCGCACTAATCTAAGCACCGAGACAGCGCTTTTGGAAGTCTCGGAGGCTATTAAGGAGGTGCTGGATTCAGGTGGCAAGGCGATGCTAGTGATGCTCGATCTGTCGGCGGCCTTTGACACCGTCCCACACGAGGGTCTCCTAGCCAGACTTTACGAGATCGGTCTGAGGGGGACGGTGTTCAGCTGGTTTCAATCTTTCCTGGCTGGCCGCCGACAAACGGTCTGGGCCTCCTCTAGTTTTGGGTGTCGGAGTCCCTCAGGGCTCTGTGTTGAGCCCGACTCTTTTTAACATCTTTATGACCCCTCTGGCGGCACTAGCGGAGTCTTTCAGGGCCCAGATCGTTTCTTACGCCGATGACACCCAGCTCCTCTTTACGTGCGCGAGGGGTGCGGATTTTGATGGAGAGAGTATCCAGGGTTGCCTTGGGGCCGTTTTTAACTGGTTCCAACTTAACGGCCTCAAGTGCAACTCGGATAAATCAGAGGTACTCTTCTTCGGGCGCAGGTCGGATCCAGAGTGGCAGGAATGGTGGCCGGAGAACATGTTTCCACCTTCAGGTTCATCCCAGGTGGCCAAGAACCTGGGAATTAAGATCGATAATGACCTGACACTGTGTTCTCAGATAATCGGTCTCACCGGCACCTGCTTCGGTTTGCTCCGGATGCTACGCAAATTTCTTCCCATACTATCGGAAGATCATAGGAAGATAACGGTACAGGCTATAATCAGCTCGAGAATGGATTATTCTAACATTCTGTATCTCGGCCTGCCGGAGTATCTGTTACAACGACTGCAGGTGGTCCAGAATTCGGCAGCACGGGCCATCTTTGGACTATCAGGCCGTGCTAGAACTTCTGGTCTTCTGCAGTCACTTCACTGACTCCCCATCCGGAAGCGGATGACTTTCAAAGCCCTGACTCTGGCTCATAAAGCTCTTTATGCGTCAGGAGCCAAATACCTACATAAAAGGGTAGTTTTCTACCACCCTACAAGACCCTTGAGGTCTGGATCTTTATTCCTTGCCGCTGTCCCTCGTATTAAAAGGGCACGCATAGGAGGCCGATCTTTCAGACTGTTGGCCCCGCAGCTCTGGAACACTTTACCGGTGTCTTTGCGCAGTACTTCTAACTTACTGACATTTAGGAAGGGCCTTAAAACTTGGCTTTTTACCTCCTAGACATTAGTCTCTTAGGTTAGTCTGGATTCCCTTCTTCTGTTTCTTTTTCTTTTCAGTTGTGTTATGATACAGTTGTGTATTAAAAAAAAAGCACCGGGACTCTCTATGAGTAGCCGTGCGCTATATAAAACAGATATAACATAACATAACATAACAGAGTCCTAAAGCCAGCAAGAATGAAGTCAAAAAAGGAGGGCAGAAAGCAAAAAGTAATATGAAACCACCCCAAAAGATGCCAGGTCTAACAATGTGCTTCTTCTGAAAGAGAAGAGTGCTGTCAATCAAAGTGAGGATAGTCAGTACTTGAAGTGGACCATTGCCTTTTGTTGTGTGCTGTAGTGGGAAGAATAAAAATGTGAATGACACACTAACAGACCAATAGATGAAGAGAGCTGGCTGAAAGCCCCTAAAGTAAATATAGCGCCTAAGAATAATTTAAAATATTCAAAATATCTTGGCTAGCCAAACAGGGTTTGTCAAAAATGACTCCTCTACCTCCCTATCTGACGGGCCTGACCTTTAGAAGAGCTCCTCGCTGTATTCAGTAGGCAGCATTGTTATGTCTGCTTGATTTCTGAACCGGATATGATGATCTTGGCTAAAAGACCAGGGAAAGACTTCCAGAAAGCGAGAACCAAATTAAATGTATCCGTTTTTGTTCTTGGTATATGCCATGTCATCTATAAATGGAAACTGTTCTCTGTGCCTCCTTGTCACACTTTCATGTTTTATTCAACAACCAATACCTCAAAAGAACAAATGATGACTCATTTCCAGTGGCAGTCAGGTATATTTGGCAGGGAGGGGGTTGGACGGGCAACACACACACATACGCACTCCCACCCATGCATTCACACAACCGCCCCCACACCCACCAGTTGCCAACACTCACAACAAATTTATACATGCACGTATGCATTCACCAAACATTTAAAATAAAAACCTTATCTGCCCTGCAGCTCCAGAGAGAAAAGCCTCAGAGGTCCCAGGAGAGTTAGCACTGCTGCACAGAGTGGGATAGGGATTGGGATGGGGACAGTGGGACTGCTGACCCCACCCCACTCTGTGACGAGTTGTCACTGATTGACACTCAGCTTGAGTCCATCAGGGCTCAAAACTGAGTGCCCAGGTCTGAGACAATTAGTGACGCTCCCTTATTATGAGGAGGCGGGCCTCTAGGCACTTTTACCGTGGTGAGGAAATCATGCCCACATGGCTGTGAAATCCTCAGCCTCACAAAGTTCAGCTCAGGCAGCAAGGAGCCTTTAGCACATTTCTAGGTTTTGCCTGCCAGTCATGAACAAGAAGGATGTATGTTAGGCTGACCTTTGCTTAGCCTGATAGACACTCTTCTTCTCCGAAAAAGGTGAGGGGTGGTGGCCTCATTTCCTTTCAGAGATGCCTACAGTACTACTCACAGGTAAATCTAATGTGAGCAGGAGGACTGATGTATCCCTGCGCATAATTGAACATCAGAAAATACAAAAATTTAAATATTAAATCCATTTATAAATATCTTTATGCTAAACACATTGCAAAGAAACTCTAATAAAGGGACAAGGTCCTCAAAATAATTTCAAATGTTAGAAACTTTTTTTATTTTTTTTAAACTTGGAATTGTCTGCTAACAGTTCTAAATACTCTTTGTTTACAATAACGTTTTAGAAAACTTAATATTCATGAAAACAAGAATGAGGGAGGGAGAAGGAGGAGAAGGAAGGAGGAGATGCGAGGACAGAAGTGGAGAGGAGAGGAGAGGAGAGGGTAGGGCAGGGGAGTGGAGTGGAGGGGAGGACATGGGAGGGGAAGGTACACAGATGAATCATTGCAATAAAACACAAAAGTGGAAGCTAGAAAGTGATATACCTAGTATTTATGATGAACAATAGATTGTGAAGGGTCCTATTAAGGTGAGGAAATTATCCCAGGAAGGATGTGTGCTTAAACGCTCTAAAACTTCAGTGAATTTTATTCTGATAAGCAATGGTAGATTCGATCATAATAACTTTGAGTATCTCATTTAATCATCCCCACTATATATAATTGTACATTTATTTATCCAGTGGCAGGCTATGACTATATGGGTGGCAAGGATGATGAAAAATATCCTACATTTATGGGTTTGCTGGATGAACCCTGACATTACAGTAACCAAAATCACAACCAATTGCTAGTTTACACAATCTGACAATATGACGAAAAATGAATGCCAATGATATGTAAGACCATTCCTCTGTCCACCAGTTCAGATCATCACTGAGGTTTTAACCATTAAAGTGATAGAAAAAGAATCAATGATTTGTATTGTATTCCCTGAGAAAAGGTTGGAGAACAAAACTGTGAAGGGAGTTAGCTCCATGTGAATGCGCTCCAAAATGTTTTTTAAACTTTCTAAGGTTCGAGTACTTATTTCACACTCCCTATGCCTTTCACCATTCATAACTTGCAAGGTTAAAGTGGGTGCTTAATCAAGATACTAAGACCCAGATTAATCAAGGTTTTGCATTGCCCATGCGGGATGTACGTTAGTACAACGCGATCTTTTAGATCGCGGTACTTTACAATGCTGCCGTTACAACGCAAGTTGTTACAACGACTTGCGTTGGTGTGCGTGGATTGTGGATTATTATAATTTTATATTCTAACAACAGCCCACGTAACAGTAGGGAAGGTGTTTGAATATAAAATTACAATATTCCTTATACAACAGCGCCATCCAGCGCAAGACGTAGTAACGACTTGCGTTGTAATGGCACCGTTGTAAAGGTACTGCGGTGTAAACACCGCGTTGTAAACGATGTTCCCCCCATGCGCTATGCAAGGTGACGCAGGGCAACACAAAACCTAGAATGAGATTTACCATGCCAAGAAGAGGCATGCTTTGTGACATTGCGTGCTTTGGTAAATCTGGTGTAAAGCAAAGCAGCACACGTCACTACCTGGTGTTGCACTGCACCGGGAAGGCATTACATGGGTGTAACGTGGTGTTCCCACGTATCCGCCCATGTACTCGGAAGCATTCCCAGATTTACCAACACCGATAAACCAGAGAATGCAAATCCCTCGGTATTGTATGCCTTCCTAGGAGAGGTGCAACAAGGTGAAATATTTTTATTTCTCCTCGTTCTTTCCTCGTTTCAAGTGTGCAGCACTCTGCAGCACACTTAGAAAGAGGAAGATGTCTTGGAGGATTGTTTCTGTGCAGAAAGTTAACCATTCCTGCACAAACACAACCCTACCTGTAGAGCAGGCAACCTTGCACCATGGCACAAGGGTGCTTGCTTCGGCGCTGGGCTACAGTGGGTGTGCCAGAGCAAGGAGAGGACAGGAATGCGCCATAGAATAATGAATGAATTAATGTAATTTATAAAGCACAAACTCCTGCCTGTGGGCATTTTGGTGCTATAGAAAATGGATATAGCTGCAGAAATGTTAGAAGCAAATCTAGCAGATGGTCAAGTGCCTTCTAGTCCTGTGAGAAAAGACAGGTCTTTAAGGCTTTTCTAAAAGTGAGTAAAGAGGTATCAGCTTTTTTTGTCAGTGGGAGGCTATTCCAATGCACAGTTGTGTTCCTGAAAAAAACTCTTCCCACCCCAGGTGGTCCTCCTAAATGAGGGGACAGTCAAGTTTGTGGCAGAGCCTGAATGAAGCGTCCTCCCTGGGACGTACCATTTGAGTTTCTTCTTGAAATGGGCTGGTCCCAGTCCGTGCAAAGATTTAAATGCCACATAGAGATCCTTAAACCTACAGCTTGTCTGACGGGCAGCCAGTGAAGGTTCCTGATGGGTCCTCTAGCAGATTCATATTTAGGAATTTTAAAAAGAAAACGAGTAGCCGCATTTCGCAAAGTCCTGAGACCTGATACGAAATTAAGATAGAGACTATTGCAGTAATCTATCCTTATGAGCACCAATGCGGCGATTACAGTTTCCAGAAGTCTGGGAGGCAAAAAATGTTCAATCTTGAGCCTTTAGGAGCAGAATGAATCGGATCTAATTTTATTCACTTGGTCCTTGCACTTCAATTCTTTATCTATCAGGAGACTAAGCTGTTTACTTTGCTTGAATGAATTCAGGCAGCCACCATTCTGGCGTCCAAAATAAGGGGTTGTTGCCAAAGATGATGACTCAGTCTTTGCGGCATTCAATTAAAGGCTCTTGTGATCCATCCAATTGCTCACATTGCTCATGCATGTTCTGAATGCCATGCCAGAGTTGTTTTCAGGTTTTGCTAGTGACACCACAATTTGGGTGTCGTCGGCATAAGACGCTAAGGAGAAACCAGAATTTTTAATGATTGCCGCCAGTGGCGTAACATAGAGATTAAACAGTGTTGGGCTCAAAGCTGAGACCTAGGGGACTCAACAAGGCAGGGAGAAAGCCCTCGATGTAAACTTGTCCTTCGTCACATTTTGTTGTTTATTAGCCGAGAAAGATTGGAGGAGAGTTAGTGCTGTATCTTCTATCCCCAGACTTTGCATGCGGTCAGTCAAGATCTTGTGGCTGACCGCATCAAACGCTACAGAGAGATCCAGCAAAATCAGGGTCGCCAACTCTCCCCTATCAAGCAATTCCCATAAATAACCTTCTATTAGCTATTAGTCTGCTAAGAAGGTTAGCAGGCTAATAGCTATGGCACATTCCTGCCCTCTGCCATTCATGCAGTGTAACAAGGAGTCTTACTGTGTTGCGTTGTGTGAAAAAAATCATAAAACTGGACCTTAACTTTGAAGATTGGCCACTAGCCTTGCATAATTCATATTTCTCATAACTCCTGCCCCTCAGCACTTTGATATTCACCTCGATCTTTGCCCTCCGCATTGCGTATCCTTAGCTCTAGACACTTTCACCCCATGTTTCTGAAACTATGTAACCTATCCTGTGATACTGCAAAATTTCCGGTTGCTTAGAAACAAGCTTAGGTCATACCCAGCTTTAAAAAACACAGAAGCTGTTCCAGGTGTACTCAGTAATGATCAACCCATCTAAATGTTCCCTTCCCCTCAAGAATTTTTAAGAAAAAGTTGAAGTCCAAATTTTCCTCATACATTCAGAATAGTGGCATTTTCATTCTCTTTTCAGTGTCTCTTGCAGTACCGCATTTGCCCTCCTGGCCATTCCTGAAGAAATCCGATCCAATTTGGAGCGCGGTGACTGCCACAATAATCATCTTAAACCTCTTTGCAGTCTTTGATATCATTTCCAATGAGATCCTCATGATTTGTCTGTTTTATTGTCGTTTGCCACTAGTCTCTTGGCTGGTTGTTCTCTTTTCTTTCCGATAGAATCCAACTTGTTCCCCTATACTCATTTCACTCTTAATCCCCGGCCCTATTACTTGCTGAGCGCAACTGGTCTTACTCTTTTCTCTTAGCCCCATCCTTTTCAATATTTACATTTTCTATGTGACATCTTTCATCCAGTCTTTCAGCTTCGATACTTTGTTTTATGCTGATGGATCAGGAACATCAGTGATAATTTAAGCAACACTCAAGTTTTTGCACCTGCTTGTCAGTGATGGTTTTTTAAAGTTTTATTGAAGTCAATAATAAGGAAAGCTTTGTAAAATAAGCATAAGACTAATATAAATGGAATTTAAATAAACAGTAAAATATATAGTCAATAATGTTCAGAAATTTGAGTAGCACGACTTTACTATTAAAATGAGTCAACAATCTTAAATAGTAAATTTCAATAACAATAAAGCTTTGAACAGAAATGGGGCAAAGATATGGAGCGAAAATAAGGGAGAAAGGGGGGCTGTAAAATATTAATAAAAGTATAATATATACTAGCAATATTGTGTTTGTAATCATCAGGAGTTAATCAAGTACAGACTAAATAATGAATATGTTCAAAACCTACATGAGATGATACATATTTATTATGACAGAGGGTGCAGTACGTTTACAAAGGTGTAAAAGCATCTGTGCAATGTAACTGTCTTTCCAAAGATTCAGACTTTAAACTACTGAAATACATTATATTAGGTGACCATAAGATTTACCTATTTGAAACTAACAACATAAAAGCAGTGTGGAAGTCTTGCCACTACACATTAGAGCCTTTTCCTCACTTAGGGGCTGATTTACAAGCCCCTTGCGCCGCCTGTGTGTCATTTTTAACATGGGAAAAAGTGACATACCAGCACTGCAGGGGGCTTGTAAATAAGCTCCTTAATGAATTCCGACACAAGATGGAGACCTAGCTATTGAAGTAGTCCCACTAAGCCCTAAATGTGCCTAAACTCACAACTGCTCTGCGCCGGGATACCTTCCCGGGTAATTGTGTCTTTAACACATCTACATAATAGGATATCTATCCTGTCTCCAGTCCTCCCTTTGGTAGAACAGAGAGCTCAGAGTCCCTTCAGCCAAGAACTTTGGTCTTGTATTTGACTTCCCATTTGCCACACAGATCTGTAAGGTAGCCTCCACCTGCCTCTCTGACCTGCACAAGCTTCTGAAACATTTCCTCCTGCTTCCTATATCCACAAGGAAAGCAATGGCCCCATCTATTATTTTTTCCACCTTGAATAATGGAACTCACTCTACTTTGGATTCCCTACTTACCTTTCTCGTCATCTCCTGGTAATCCATAATGCAGCTGTGAGCCCCGTCTACCCGTGTGCTCCCACAGTCCCATACATCTGAAACATCTCTAAATGCTACCTGTTGCAAAGACTTCAGCCTTTAAAACCCTTTGTATCTTTCATCAGGCCCTCCACAGCACCAGCCCCATCTATCTCTGCACCAGGATCTCATCCTATCAGCTTGTCTGCTTATTACGCTCATCCTCTGCCATCCTTCCTACTCTCTCTCTCTTACTTTAGACATGCCCACCTCAGCAGCCTTTCATTCACCTTGTGGACGAATATTGGAACAACTCTCCTCTTAGGAGCCAGAATATTTGTAATCATTTCTTCTTCTGTAAGAATCCCAAAACCTGGCTTTTTCAGCAGGCTAAATATGAAACTCGCAATAGTGTTTTCCCCCGTGCCAGGTCACCTTCATTACCTCCTTAGCTCCAATGTGCCCTTCAGAGTCAGAGCTGTACTTTTTGAATCCTTCTTATTCATCCATTACTGGCTAAAACATATGTTGGAAAGGCGACCCCAGGGGAGACAGAAGATGTCTGACTGCCCTCCCCGAGACTCACCTCTCTCTATGGAATAGGCCGAGCGCCGTAGGGAGGCCTCCTTGGCGAGGCTCTTCTCCTACAATCGTACCAGCTGAGCAATCACACTACTACAGACGGACACCACACGACGGAGTATTCACAAGTATCTTTATATAAGAAATGAAGGCACGTTCTTAGCAGGTAGGGATCGGGGGATCCATAAAGTCGTGGTTTTGGGAATAATGGGGTAGCGGGACAGTCTTGGCACCAACTAGTGCGTGGATAGTTCAAGGGGGGACTTTTTCCCATTGGATTTTTGTTGCTGCTGCTGACCCGTGGAGGGGGGACTTTTTCCCATTGGATTTTTGTTGCTGCTGCTGACCCGTGGAGCACCCTTACCTGCCGCTGTCTTGCCCTCCCGCCTCCCGCCGAGCGCTACCCGACTCCATTGTCATCCGGGAGTAGGAGGTGGCTGCGAGGAGCGCGGTCGAGGGAACTGCATTCCCCAGAAGGCTGAGCGGCGCACGACGCGGTAACAGCGTCATCAGCGCGCCTGGAGGCGCTCAAATAGCGCATCACCCCGGTCGAGGGGGGGGACTTTTTCCCATTGGATTTTTGTTGCTGCTGCTGACCCGTGGAGCACCCTTACCTGCCGCTGTCTTGCCCTCCCGCCTCCCGCCGAGCGCTACCCGACTCCATTGTCATCCGGGAGTAGGAGGTGGCTGCGAGGAGCGCGGTCGAGGGAACTGCATTCCCCAGAAGGCTGAGCGGCGCACGACGCGGTAACAGCGTCATCAGCGCGCCTGGAGGCGCTCAAATAGCGCATCACCCCGGTCGAGGGGGGGGACTTTTTCCCATTGGATTTTTGTTGCTGCTGCTGACCCGTGGAGCACCCTTACCTGCCGCTGTCTTGCCCTCCCGCCTCCCGCCGAGCGCTACCCGACTCCATTGTCATCCGGGAGTAGGAGGTGGCTGCGAGGAGCGCGGTCGAGGGAACTGCATTCCCCAGAAGGCTGAGCGGCGCACGACGCGGTAACAGCGTCATCAGCGCGCCTGGAGGCGCTCAAATAGCGCATCACCCCCGTCTCGCGGGACGCGAGCGGGACGCCCGGGGCTAAGCCCGGGCAAAGGGCGGGCCCTCATCGGCCAGAAGAGGCTGGGCTGGGCCAGAGGCTCTGGCTCACGGTCACCGTAAGTTCCTTTCTGCTCTGTATCATCTGTGTCCTTGTTCCTCCTCACTATATGGCTACAGCAGCTATAAGCCCTGCCCCAGTGGGGCCGGACAAAAATGTAACTAACCGAACACTGGATGACTATTTTATTAAACCAGGTTTAGAAGGCATCAAGGAGCCCACATTAGCCGAGAGGAGGGCTGACCGTCGCCGATCCATTGAACGCTTAAAAAACAGAACTCTCTCTGAACCAGTCATGTCCGTCTCTCTGATCGATGATCAGATCAGCCCTTCAGCAGTCAATTGTTCACCGACCCCCAGCGTTCCTTTGCTCCTTCAAGAGTGCCTAGCCCCGCCAGTCTCACCTCCCCAATCTCAATCAGCCATTGTACCTGTGAACATTGCAGCCAACACTACACCAAAGCCCCTGATATCGCCCACTATAAGGCTGGGCAAAGTTGTAAGAAGTAAAAACCTGTCGGTAGTGACACAAAAAGTGTTTGGGCCCCCTCCTCCTAAAAGAAGAAGGAAAACAACTATTGCGAATAAGCCCAAGATAAGTCACTCTGAGTTTGGTATAAAAACTAATACTGTAACCACACCCTCAACGGGAGCGCCGGACACTATTCAAGCTGTAACTACTAACTCCGTTTTTCCGTTATCTTCAGCTCAAGTGACCTCAGATCTAGACATTTCTCTTATCCAGATGGAGGTGGACCCGCAATCCACCACCTCTAAGTCACTCTTGGACAATATTGAACTGATCATACGTAGTTATATGCTTGCATTGGCAGAAAGATTTAAGGGGATGGAGCTAAGACTCGGTAAAATTGAGGGGGACTTGATCGCATTAGGGAACTCTGTATGTTCAAAGTGTCAACCTAAAGCCCAACACCAACAAGCCAACAATACCCCCCAACCCCCCCCAAAAAACACTGTGGGCCCTACTTTACTGAAAGTTAGCATAAGCAATAGCCAGGCAGCCGTTGTTACTTCGGCCGCTCCGAACCCCCCAAATGTGGCCCCGAAAGCTCACGCTGGCGACACCAGCAATAAATCTTTACCAACGGCCCCTTCTATTGGCCAGGGTAGGTTCACTATTCCATTACCATCTAGTAACACAATTAGTAATCTACCTCGGGAACCTAGCACTTTCCCGGATGGACCCCCTAGACCTGAAGGTAAGGAAAAAAACTGGGGTAGTGGGGGACACCATAGGATACCTCCCACAGAACTCCCCCCAGAAGCATTACCGTTTGTGGTTATACTCACCGGGGTTCCTGAATTGCCTAATGGCAAACGAGAGGGTTATTCTCAATTAAAAAATAAAATAACGCATTGGCTCTCCCTTTATAGACCTAAACCCACTGCAATTAATGGAGAGATAGTCCATGTCCGGCGCCTGCCCTGGCTGGGGGGCAGAGCGAAGGACATCGGCGGTGATGTTGTAGTCATAAATTTCAGAGATAGAAAAGCTGTACATCACATTTTGAATTGGCCATATGGTAACGAAAAGAACTGCATAGTACCACGCCCCCTGACGTATTTTTATCCCAGATCTACTGTCCTCCCCCAACAGTATTTCAATAATAACCCCTTCTCCTCTTCCCAATTTCAAAATGTTGAGTCTGCTTTAAACCCTGCATACATGTATCAACCGGCCCCTCTCCCAGTTATACATGGGTGGAATACTGTACCTTTTCACCATAAACCAGGCCCATTTGGGAATATGTCAAGCCTGTTACCATTCACGCCTTTGGAGCTCTGTAATAGGTTCGAGGCGTTTAGTGGTCTGGAAGACTGCGACTGATGTCTAAGGAGTATCGCAGACACGGGGGCTGGGGATAGTGCCTCAAGTACCATAAGCCCATTTGAGATGTTGGGATTTTGTTGCAGTGGAACAGGCACGTTTGCCGCTCCTATAAACGGTGATACAATTTGTAGTTCGTCCAGAACATCCCCCTTAGTGTTCTCGGGGGAGACTGAGGTGCCTTTAACATTTGCGGTTGATCTAAGGTCAGTAAATGATGCCTCAAAATGTGGTGCAAAAAAGACAGAATGCCCAGTAGGTAACCATGAAAACATTCTTAACACTCCACTGGTTTTAATGGATCCCTTACTAAAAATCGTGAATTCCCACATTCAGCACGGGGTATCAGAGCATGGGGAATTATCTGTAATGAGTGTTTTAGATCGGGCGGTAACTGGTGAAGCATTGCCCACTATAATACCTATTCCATCTACTAGAGAGCCGGTCATTTACCCTGTACTTGAGGAATGTGCCAATTTAATCTCATGGAATATCGCAGGTTTGGCAAATAAGCTACGAGACCCAGCATGGCTTACATTTATTAATAAATTCAGCATAGTGTGTCTTCAAGAAACTTGGATAGAGAACAAAAATGTCCATATTGAGGGTTTTTTAAGTTTCATTAACCCAGCGGTTGCTTCGACCAGGGGCAGAGCCAAGGGTGGTTTAGCCATCTTTATTAATCAAGGTCTGCGCTGTAATATTAGCAACTGTCATAATGTTAACTTGAATACACAGATGATTGATATAAAAAATGGTAAGAATGTGCTGACATTGGTCAACTTTTACAATGCAACTAACAGTAATGAAGCTTGTAACATTGCCTCCCTATCTGATATACTGAGCAAAAATGACTATATTGTATCACGTTATCTGTTGTTAGCAGGTGATTTTAATGTTCATCCTTGTGGTAACCCAGCAAAGACTCCAATGGAGTCCCTAGGGTGTAATATTGAGGATGGCTTTCACTTCTCTCATAGTAGGGGCGGTAAGAATTTAAACGACTTGGTGAACGAACATAATCTGACTGTAGCCATGTCGCTGGTCCCGGATACAAAAATTTTTGAGATTCCAACCTTTAAAGGACATGGGCAGGGAACCTTTATTGACCATATATTAATGTCTCCGGACGTTGTTCACTGGGTCTCGCACTTCACCATCCTTACTAGCGTTCTTAGTGATCACAACCCACTTCTTTTAAAGTTGGGTGGTCCTCTTTTTCCGAAACGTCAGTCACGTACTGACCATGGGATGCTAAGGTGTGTGAATGGCAGACGACGCATTAGATGGTCAATGATCAACCAAGATACCCTGTACCCGAAAATAACTAGTACATGTGAAGAGGAGTTATCTGTTTGTTTACTGCCCGACTCAAGCCCTGTGAACATTCTGTCCAGGTTTGAGGGGCTGGTCACCAAAATTGGTTCCATGCTCACAGCACCCACAAAGGGAGTCAGGGAGAACAACTGCAAATGGTTTGATCAAAATTGCTCTAAGGCAAGTAGGGTTTTGAAACAGGCACTAAAATCTAAACCCAGAGACGGCGATCTGATAAGAAATCTTCGCTTGGCCTATAGGAAAGCTATAGCTACCAGGAAAAAGGAAATCAAGGCCAATGTCATTGAATCCCTTTTAGACCCCACAGTGTTGGGGAACAGTAGCAGGTTTTGGCAAATAATTAACAAACCTTTGTTTGATAATCTAAATGACACAGCCCTTGGGACAAATATCTCAGAGGGGGAGTGGATTTCCCACTTCAGTGCAATTTTTAAGAGTAACGAGCTTCAGGCAGATTTTGATGTTTTATCTTTGTCTGTGACTCCACTGTGCTTCACAGTACAAGAGATCGTTAGGGGAATACAGGGTCTAACTACCAATAAGGCCCCAGGCCCGGACGGATTACCACCGGATCTGTTTAAGTCTAATATCCCTTTCTGGGCTCCGGTTCTTACTGCTGTAATCAATGCAGCGGTGATAACTGGGTGCCCTAGAACCTGGGGTCTTTCCACCATAGTCCCCATTTTTAAGAAGGGCGATCGCAGTAGCCCATTATGTTATAGGCCCATTTCTTTATTAAATTCAGTAGTTAAAGTGGTGGGGGGCGTAATTCTCAACAGGTTATCCACCTGGGCTAAAGATAACAACATCCTTTCACCCATTCAATACGGGTTCAGAGCAGGACATTCGACCATCACGCAGTGCCTGAACCTATATCTTATTCTCAGCAAGTATACGTTGGCAAGACAAGGCACTGTCTACATGGCATTTATGGACTTGTCGTCCGCATTTGACTGCGTAGACAGAAGCCTACTCTGGGCTGCCTTGCTGAGAATGGGTGTAGAGAGTAACCTTGTCCACTTCCTCGCTGATCTGCACACAGATACCAGAGCGAACGTCCGTTACTCCCAAGATCTTAATGTAACGGATGATTTCAAAATAAATCGTGGTGTTCGACAGGGCTGCATCTTGGCCCCTTTTTTATTTAACCTGTATATCAATGAATTGGAGGATTCCCTCCTTAACGTAGAAGCAGATTATCCCTTAGTCGAACGTAGAGGGGTACCTGTATTACTCTACGCAGACGATGCTGTTCTTATTTCAAGAACAGCAATCGGCCTTCAGAAACTTTTAAACTCCTTCCATAAATTTATGGAGTCACGTGGCTTGAGTATAAATAACGCCAAGTCTTTCGTTATGAAAGTAGGCAAGGGTGGTTTGAAAACTGACCATTTTAGTATAAATGGCGAGAAAATACCATCAACCAACTCTTTCTCTTATCTTGGGGTTCTGCTTGACAATAAATTGTCTTGGGGCCCTGCAGTCTCCAAGAAGAAGGGAGCAACAGTAAGGGTCAATGCGGCCATCCTTGGCTTTGCAAAGAAAATCGGCAATTGCCCGACGACCGCATTGCTCAAACTATACCAAGCAAAAAGCGTGGCTGGTGCTTGTTATGGGAGTGAGCTTTGGGGTTATCGTAAGAGTAAAGACCTAGAGGTTACAGAAAATAATTTTCTAAAAAAGATCTTGAGACTCCCCAGGGGTATTGGGAACTTCTCGGTTCACGAGGAGCTAGGGATTCCCCATTTAGGTGATAGAATAGCAGTAAGCCCTGTTATATGTTGGCTGAACTGCTGGCTAAACAACGATATCCCTTTAACACATGCCATAATGAAAGAAGTTTTACAGCTAGATGGGAGGCTTAAAATACCGTGGGTGAAGTATATAAAGGACAGCCTAACAGCAATTGACCGACGGGACCTGTTTTATGCCCCAAACTTAATTATAAAAACAGATGTTAGTTCGGTTAAGAATGCTATTTTATTGTTGAGAGGCACCGACAGAGAAGAGGTTGAGTTGCAGAAGGCTAGTGTTAGGAAACATTTTCTTTTAAAAACTTGCTTGCAAACGGAACCTTATTTGACTTGGCCTATGTCCAGTTATGAAAGATTTCTATTAATAAGGTTCCGCTTTGACCTCTTCCACCTTTTATTGGCTGTCCCTAGTGGGGCTCAACGGGGAGAAGTGTTGCCAGCTTGTGGCTGCGACGGAAAGTCTCCACAAGATCTGGCACACTTCCTTTTTATTTGCCCCTATTATTTGATCCCACGGAAACTATACCTTAAACCGTGCCTCAAAAAGCTGAGTTTTTCACAAATTAAACCTGCACTTTATTATTTACAACTACTGAACAGCGATTGCACTTTATTTGTTTGTAACTTTCTTAAAAAAGCCATCAGCTTTAGAAAAAGCATGGATGGCTAATTACATTGTACCTTTTTTAGGTGTTTTTAACACTACAGTTATTTATATTTTTAATCATATGTTGCCCATGCTCGTACTGCTTAATATATTGTACTGTATACTGTGTCTCTATTTGCCAACTGTAATGAATTGTTTTTAAATGATATTTTTATTGAGTGTCTATAAAATTGCACTTTTATGATTGTAAAATCTACAATCGAATAAAGATTTTTGAACTTGAACTTGAACTAGTTCAAGGGGTCAGGCCGCGACAGCGTCAGCAGGGCCTCGAAGGTGGTTCAGCTTGGTCAGGCCGCGACAGTGTCAGCAGGGCCTCGAAGGTGGTTCAGCTTGGTCAGGCCGCGACAGCGTCAGCAGGGCATCGAAGGTGGTTCCGCTTGGTCAGGCCACGACAGCGTCAGCAGGGCCTCGAAGATGGTTCAGCTTGGTCAGGCCGCGACAGCGTCAGCAGGGCCTCGAAGGTGGTTCAGCTTGGTCAGGCCGTGACAGCGCCAGCAGGGCCTCGAAGGTGGTTCAGCTTGGTCAGGCCGCGACAGCGTCAGCAGGGCCTCGAAGGTGGTTCAGCTCGGTCAGGCCGCGACAGCGTCAGCAGGGCCTCGAAGATGGTTCAGCTCGGTCAGGCCGCGACAGCGTTAGCAGGGCCTCGAAGGTGGTTCAGGTGCACGAGTTCGGATCAGGATCAGCCGCGACAAGGTCAGCAGGGCTTCGACTCCAAGATACAACTGGAGTCCTAATCCAGGGCTGGCCCAGATATAGGACTGGAGTCCTTTGATGTCCGGACCCTCACGCCTGGGGGTCCGAGGGGCCGGGATGAAGGTGTCCAGACACCCAGCAGGGGGGTGGAGCCAGGGCCCAGGGAGGCTGGAGGGCGATCGACACCAGGCGTCTGGGGATGGCTGGAGGCCCATCGAAACTCCCCTCCTCCGGGATCTGCCAAGTGGCCACTCTACCACCTGGGAGGATCTTGGTCTTGGTGCCTCGATGTCGGGGCTTCGCTGGGGCCGGGGCCAGGGATGGCTGCGGCGACGTGCTCGGTCCGCTGGGATCCCAGGGGGGGAGAGCTGTGGGTTGCCAGGGGGGCTGCTCTCGTCGATGGTTCGTGTTCAGGGGGGTCGACGGCGGGTCGACGGAGGCCGATGTCGTCCTGGGCCCGCCATGCGGGAGGGGTAGGACCACGCCACGAGGCCGGGTCCAACAACATAGGAGACTCATTAATCTCTACTCAAAGAGCAAAGCAGAGCCTAAAGATAAGGAAATCAAGCTTAAAGATTCTTGAAATGTCCATCTATTTCTGTACTGTAGTGCACATTCGGCACTCTAGCTAGTGGGCAATTATAGCTTCTTCTAAGTAGACTGAACTTGCGGAGGCAGGTATTTTATTCCAAAATGGATCGATGTATTCAAGTTAAATGGTCTGCCGATCCATCGAGTCCATGCATCCATGAACAACGCAAATACTGTCCCAATGCATTTTGGGTGAACCACTTTGGCTGAAGACTATTAAATGCAATCAAAGTTCATGTCTGACATTAAAGAGGAAAATGCCCCAGAACAATAGCTATTAGCATATTATCAAGCCCAATTTCGCCGCTTTAGCGGCCGTTTCGGCCGAAAAGCGGCGATTTAAATATCGCTCTATTATCAAGGACACACTAACGCGTGTTTCCTTGAGGTAGCAGCCGTCTTTTCTCCCCTTTGCATGTCAGCGATATTTATCGCTAATGACATGCAAAGTGGGCGTTCTTCACTAAAATGACATGAATACTGTCGCTAACACAACTTCCCTCTATTATCAATCCAGCCCTGGACCCGCATAGCGATAACAAAAGTCACGCTAACCGCAATTATCGCTGATTACTAACGCCTGTTTAAAACCTGACTTACCGATCTTGTCAATGGGATTTGGATTGTCAGGCTGAGTCCGCACTTGCCTATTAGCAAGCTTTGCAATAGCGCAGTGGAAATAGCACTTGTTTTCTCACGCTGTTGCTGGATCTCCGCACTATCGCTGGATTTTGCATCGCCTCTGAGATAAGCGTTGATAATAACGCGCTATCTCTGCGATGAAATCCAGCGATAGCCGGGGATAGAAAAAAACGTGCTAAGCGTGCTCTGCGATATTTATCGTAGTTTGTTGATAATATGCCCCATGGACTATTTACGGAAGTAAGGTATAGACAAAGAAAAACAACAAATTGTAAATGGTTTTTAGAAATTACTTTGACGGGGTCAGTAGAGGTGAAGGGAATATTAGGGCAGATTTAGAAATTTCCCCCATGCAACATGGAATTAGCATTGCTCGACAGATGAACAAAATCCAGAAGCCCAACACAGTTGCCATAATGAGCATTGAGAGTGAGGGCAACGTATTTTTTTAATTCTAATAATATTAAAGCAAATGCATTGCCCACCAGTGCTCTTGAAAGCAACTTCTCCTACAATTGAAGCCTAAGTGGAGCACCTACCTGCAGGTTCCTCCTGGCGATGTAGCACGGCGGCACCTTCCACAGTTTTCACTGCTCGGAAACTTGCTTTCCTTTATTTTCGGCAGTGTAATTAACTTAATCTAGTTACCATTTTTTTAAAATAATTTTCTTTATTGCCATTGACAAAGAGAATGAAGAGAATAAAATACATCAACAGTTCAATATTGCCACATTATCACCAATACACATATGCATTATACAGTCCATGAGATGCTCAGACCAGAGCAGGGGCTAAACAGGCTCAATGCGGCTCTAGAACAACTACTGCCCAACAGGTTTGAAGCGATGTAAAGTTTCCGTAAAGCATGTACTGAATTGTAATATACCATATGCTGAACCAAGTTGTAACAAGCATCTGCCAGAGAACTGTATTGCCAAACGGTTGGAACTGTCGAGCCTTAACGATGTATAAAAGACATCACAAATTAAGAAGTGATGTACGCTTTGTAAAATATACCCTGTGTCTGCTGTAAAATACTATATTGAAAATGCAAATAAAGACATTTAAATAAATAATGAGATGGTCCGACCAGGCAGCACCGGGAAGGGTGGTTCATCAAGTTACTTTCCTATGTATTACAACTTACATTGACATAGTCCAGGTCCCACATCCAGCCGACTTACTCGACTCCATGGGTTGGGGTGGTTGCACTGGCCTGCCTACTTCACACTGCTACTAAGTGTTGCCATCATCCTAAGGGGACTCTGAATCCTCAGCAGGGGGCACCAGCTGGGGGTCTTCGTCCTCTCAGTCCACTCTTTCCAAATGCTCCATGATCCCTTTCCATATCTCTAGGTCACACGCTGCGTTCTCGTCAGTCTTCATCCTTCTCTGCCTACACTCCTCTGCTACAGTGTATTCCTGTAGGTCCATCAGCCATTTCTGCAGTGGGGGGTTATGGACTAATCCAGTGAATTGTAAGGCACCTCTAGAAAACACCAGTCTCAGTAAAGCAAATCCATTGCTCATCTTCCTCACCATTTTGGGGATCGGCAGAAGGTCAAGGACGCAATGGCCAGTAATTATCCCTAGCCTAGCACCAGCTTTTTTTAATGCTGCATACAGGTCGGAGAAGAGCCCCCAGCTTCAGCCTGGGTCTAGTATGACACTAAGGGTGTGGCACCCCTCTGGCTCTGTCAGAAAGGTCACTGTAATCTCCCAGGCTGTACGGTAAAGTTTGGTGTATTACAGTAATTGTCCCAGACCTACCTGGAACAAATAGTCACAACGGTGCTGTTCATCTTTAGGTCCCTGGTATGCTGACAACCACCTGCGGTCCATTGGGACATATCCACCAGTGACTGTGTGTGTAGAAAAGGCTGCAACCACAAGAGAGGGAGAAGCTTTGCATACAGGGATCTACCAAACTCGCATAACCTCTTGTTCCCATATCTTAAGCACTTTCCACATTTTCTATGGTTTCTCCATAATACCATATGGCATCAACAATCTGGGGAGCAAAATGTCCTCCCCCAGGCCACTTGGAGGACAATGACGTCCCCAGATGCCATTCCCATTGTTTTCCTGCTGCATACCATAATGCTGCAGACTCTAAGAGGACACCCATATATTACAACTGCAGATCCGGAAGTCCCAACCCACCCTCCACAGGGTTTAGTGTGAGTATATCCAGTTTGGGTTTACTTCTCTTACATGCTGACACCAATAACACTAGAAGGCTATTGAGTTTCCTGTAGGTAACAGGGGGAATTCTGCATCCCGTAGAGACACCAGGGAAGCAACACCATTTTACTAAAACCTATCCTGCACATCCCTGACACAGGTAGCGTGTTCCAGAACCATATGGAAGTGCTCTGATTGTCTACAACCTGGCCTATATTGTGGCTCAGTTCATGTACTGCCTGTATACCCAAACACCTGAACCTTTCTATTTCCCAGTGCACTCCCACCTCGAGGATGTCCATCCGCGGCCGTGCCGGTAAGCCTGCTATGGGAAAGAGGATCGCCTTGTGCCTGTTTACACGCAATCTGGACGCCCGCCCAAAGTCTTTCATTATTTCCAGTAGCACCAGCAGTAAGTCCTCCTGCTGAGTCAGGTATATGAGGATGTCGTCAGCATACAGTGATACAATATGGACAGTGTCCCCAACACAAAATCCACAATTTCTAAGATCCTGTTGCAGGCATATCACCAGTGGTTCCATGGCCAAGGTGAGGAGCAGCAGGGACTGGAGGCAGCACTGTGTCGTACCCCTCCCAATATTAGGAACGTCAGACAATATGCTCCACATCAGCACACTTGTGGTGGGCGCTGTATACAACAGCTGCACCCAGGTCAAGAAACCTGGCCCCAATACCATTTGTCGCAACAACTCCCACTGGAACTCCCGTCCCAGGGTGTCAAAAGCCTTTTCAATATCTAATGCTACCATTGTTGCCTCAATGTCCATCCCCTGAACCAAGTGCATCATGTGTGACAAACTCTGGAGGTTCATGTGAGTGTGCGAACCTGGCTTAAACCCACATTGGTCATCACCTACTGGGTGCATCACTACGCACCACAATCTCATCACCAGCACCTTCTAAGTATCTTTGTGTCCACATTCAGCATGGACAGTGGCCTTTGGGACCCTAGATCTCTCAGGTCTGTGCCCGGATTAGGGAGCTTCATGATAAGGGCCTCATGCATGAGTAGTGGTAATATTCCTTATCACTTGGCCTCCAAAAAGGAGGTCAAGGAGCTTTATTAACAGTAAATTAGAGTAAGCCTGAAAAAAACTCCACCAGGAGACCATCAGGACTTGGTCACTGTCCATGGGCTATTTCATGTACTGTTGTTTGTATTTCATCTGTCTGGAGCTCTGCCTCTAATTCCTTCCCTCGGGCCTCTGTATGCCAGGCTACATACAGGATTAATCCCTCTTCCAGTGTACAGAATAACTCACGTCATCCACATTCAGCACATATACTTTGGGTAAGCACATTTCCACCTTGTCCCA
Source organism: Lissotriton helveticus (assembly GCF_964261635.1). Classification (NCBI taxonomy): domain Eukaryota; kingdom Metazoa; phylum Chordata; class Amphibia; order Caudata; family Salamandridae; genus Lissotriton; species Lissotriton helveticus. The sequence continues at coordinate 813,280,473 of NC_136070.1, forward strand.
CATACCATACATCAAAACGTATCTGCCCTCTATAGCAACATTTGCACAGTTTGATTGGGACATTAGGCGCCATCCAAATCGAGACCCCCTTGGCATAGCAGGAGTAAGTAGAGGAGTAAAACTGTCCCCTTCATTTCTTTGGCAATTTCTGAGCCTCCCCCCTCTGTCAGATGTGATTTCTGAACCATTGTTATATCAACACCCAACATTCGTAAATAGGCATTCATTCTATATCATTTGACAAACATGTTTACTCCCCTTACATTCCAAGTGACTATACACATGTGTTCTAACATTATATTATCTGAGTTTCCCAGATCCCGCTGGCCCAGACTGTTTTCTCCCCATTCCCAGTTCTGGCAATTGCACAGGGTTGATGTTAGATGCTATCATCTGTAAGATTCAGGGTGAACAAGGACCTCCTGGGGATCCGGATTTGCAATTCTCAAGTTGTTTCAGAGAAAAGCCCTTAGAAATTGTGAGAAAATTAGAGAGCACATGACTTTGAGATGCCATAGTATCTACCAGTGCCTCAAGTGTAGTACTTATAGGAAAGGTTGCAAATATTTTCTGCATTTTCTCATGAAAAATTGAAGACAGGTTGTCGAAGTTGGCAAGAAGGACTAAATGTACTGTTAACAGTCTCAGGAGCGAGAAAGGAAAGGACAATTTTTATTCTTCTCGTGAAGTATTTGACACTGCCAAGATTTGAGAGGAGAGATTCTCTCTCTGAGCTTTACGAGCGAAATTGCAAACATTTCCTAGTGCTTATTTATATTGTATCTTAGCCTCCAGGCCATTGGATTTTCTCTAAGTTAGACCCAGATTTGTACAGCTGCACTCTCCTCCCCTAAAGGCAGAGGAGAACCAAGGGGTGTAGTGCTTGGTCCTTTTTGCTACCGCACCTTTTAGTGGTGGCCAAGAATCAAGGCGGTTGTTGATCCATTTGTTAAAGTTGTCCACATCCATGTCAGGTAAACCTGTTAAAGAAGTGGTTGTGAATTATAGCTTTTGGGAAAGGGATATCTCTGTGATTTTAGGCCATGCTCCTGAAAGAGATGATGAGGTGTCTAACTTCTCCCGTCCATTAAAAGAAAACAGGACTACAAAATGATCTGAGCAGATGAGGCACTGCTCTGGAAAAACCTGCAGGTCACCAGTGTTCGAAAAGATCAGATAAAGTATATGTCCTGCTTCATGCGTGGGAGATAGGACCCATTGTGGAAGGTTCATACCTGCCAGGGTAAAACTAAGGTGCTCTGTCTGAGAGCACTTAGGATTGTCCATATGCATGTTAAAATACCCAGTGACAACAATTTGCGAATATTGCAAGGAAACTTGGACAATAATATCAAACAGTTGGGGAAAGTAATTATTTGGCCAATCGGGGGTTCTATATATATCAAAATTCCTGAAAAGGAAAATGATGGAACTAATTTGAAGCAAAAAATAAAGCCCTGAATACCATCTATTTGCAGCAGTGGAGAAGAGGTCCCCTCTAAAGCATCCCTAAATATGACAACGACTCCCTCTCCCATTTCTTTGCCTTCATGGTTCACGAATAAGAAACAGTATCCTGGGGAAATGGTGAATGTTAAGTCTGTAGCTGATGTTTCTTTTAGTCATGTTTCAGTCATGCATATAAGATCCCAGGTATTATCAGAAAGTACATCAAACACATCAAAGGAGGTTTTGGAAAGAGATCTGCAATTAATAGGACAAGCTCTAGAGATCAGACATGTATTGTGAGAGGAAGTTACAGATAGGCTTGGAGCTCACTCTGCTTACAATAAGTACCTGGTACTACTGATGGATCCCTCTGGGGACAATTCGAACAAGCCCAGAGTCATTGCAGGTGCACAATTGCAGTGCTTGTCCAGCTGCAACCCAAGGCAGGTATCATTTCTTAAAGTAAAAAGCACCGCCTAACGTAGGTCATCATCTGAGGGAGAAGAAATGTAGCCATTTGGCTGCATCTGCTGCATCTGCACACAGATAGGCACAGAAAAGCTGTGTGTCCGCTGTGCATCAACTACATGGGCAGCCTTCAGTAGTGTTAGGGAGCAAGAGTAAGGAGGAAGGTTTCCTGTCAGCCCAACCGCCCCATCAAGGGCTTCATATGGGACACTGCGTGGCTTCGCCTGGCACTCTCCAAACTGGTTGCCCATACTAAGCATGATAGATTGGATCTCCCCTCGGTGGAGCATTATGCTGTGGCAGTACACCTGGCACGGGTCACAGACATGCAGCGAGGGGGTGCAAACCTCCCTCTGAGTTCTGATTGAATGGCACCACTCTGATACCCTGTCCAAATTCTCCCCGCTTTATGTTTATGGCACACTCAGGGCATGCCCTGCCAATCCCATGCCCCAGGTGATGGGCATCGCCTGGAAATGGGTGCACATAATTTTCTTGGTAGACCATTGTTTGCAAGCCAAGCCCCTCCTACGGCGGAACACCAGCATCCATATCTGGGGTTCCTCACTCAACTGGCCTGAATGCCGCAGAGTGGGCATAGAAATCCTCTCCCAAATGACTGCTGATGGTTCCCTCAAGCCCTTTATGACCCTCCGGGATGACTGTCACCTACCCACGCACTAGTACTGGTGATAGTTACAACTCCGCCATTGTCTTCGTAGCCATCTGTGGGCACCACCATCGGACCTGGAGTCCTCCCCTATTGTTGCTTACTTCCGGGTATCGGGCGGCTACCGCTGTGTGATGTTTTGTCTGTGCAATTTGATGATTTATCACAAATATAACTCTGCCTGACTCACTCTGGTTGAGCGCGTCATGTCAGGCTCTACTGCAGGTGAAGTATGATCAGGAGGACTGAACTGAGATACTGGAGGGTCTTAAGGCATGTGGGAGACCAGTATGAAGTTTTGTCTCTTTAAATCGGTGCACAATTGGTACTGGATGCACTCCAAGTTGAAGCGCGCTTGTCTACTTCATCACTCGCCCCACTGGCGCTGCACCCTCCATGGCTGCAGCGTTCCACACATCCTGTTCCTTTTTTCCTGGCCTTTGGGGGCTCTGGGAGGGGGTGCAAGCCACACTGTGTTGTACGCTCCTTCCTACCTCTCCGTTCCCCCACCCCACCATGTTCTTACATGACATCACCACTGTTCCCCAGTTGGCTCGACATGAGCAGCAGTTCCTTGACAATGGTAAAGCTGTGTATCCTCCGGCCCACACCCCATCATGGCGCGTCATCAAGGAACGGTGCCCACACTGCAGATAGACGTCTAGCATATCATTGAGAGCGTAAATAACCTGCTCATAGGACGCTATTTTAAACATTTCCATCAGTCATTCTGCATATGTGGGGAGAGGGGAATGGCCAGGGCCGGGGCTAGGCATGGGCAGCTTTGGCAGCTGCCCAGGGCCTTGCTCTCAGCCCACCAGCATGGGGCCTGAACCGATCGTGTGCCCTGTTGTTTCACAGTCTCCTTGCAATTAGGGTCTATGGGCGGGGTCCCATCCCTGGGCCTCTCAGGGATGGTGTCGGGAGGCCTAGGGGAGGGAGATGCTTCCTCTTGTCCCAATTGCAAGGAGACCCATTCAGAGACACTGTGGGAGGCCCATTGTACAGGAGTTTAGCGCCACCACAGAGTTAACTCTCAGCCCAAAAGCAATTCTTACACCTATCATGCTGGAGGTGTAAGAATTGCTTGTGGGCTGAAAGTTAAAACTGTGGAGGTGCTAAAATCCTGTAAAATGGGCCTCCCGCGGTGTCTCTGAATGGTTTCCTTGCAAGGGGTCACTTAAGTAAATTACAGGGGCCTCGCGCATTCCCTTAAGTAAATTAGAGGGGCCTCGCGCATTCCCTTTTAGCCCAGGGCCTTGCAAATCATAGAACAGGCTCTGGGAATGGCTGTCAAAATGTTTCAAACAGTGTCCTATGAACGGTTAATTTATTCGCTCAGTCTAACTGCAGGTGTGCGCACCGTTCCTCGATGACACACCGTCATGGGGTGGGCAGGTCACCTGATAGGGTCCTGGGACTTAGGCTGTATCCAGGGCAGACGTTGTTGTCATCACATGGAAGAGGACCGGAGACCTTTGTCTTTTCTGTACCCCACCACCCCTTCCATTCCCACTCTCCTGTCCGTTTCCCTCTTTCTGTTGCTACCCTTTATGTTGTTTCTCTGAATTAAGAGTGCTGGGATCTCTGGCGGTGTGCTTTTCAATTAGTGGTCTGCTACTATTGGCGACTTCCCAGGCTAATGTATTGTGTTGCTCGGCTGAGCCTTTGCTCTGTATTTTCTGTGTTGGAAATCTAAAATAAAGACTGCAAAACAAAACAAAAACAATATCACTTGATGGTGAATTGTTTAAATTGAGAGTTCATTTTAGTACCACAATTCGAATCGTTCAAGCACTCTTCCTTAGTAACAAACATTGTTGTTTTTTATATATACATCTTTTTATTAGCGCTTATGGCGCAGATACATACTTACAATGACTGGTGCAAAAAACACAAAAGAGCAAGGAAACACATGGTAATCGTACATAAAATGGTCATTGACAGGTCACAGTTCAAAAATGAAAACCAACCAATACCACCCAAACCCTTCCAAATTCAGGAAAGGGCTTCCTTTCAAGCACAAGGCAGCACACATGGAAAAAGCAAAAACGAGGAGAAATGAAGCATTTCTCCTCGTTTCGCCACCTTAAGAACAGGTCTTTCCTGTTCTTAAATTCGGCGCTGCCACCTATTATCGCCGCTCTTGATAACAGGTGGCAGCGTCGAACTGAATGGGTATTGCAGTGGAACGCCCACCGCAACACCCACTGCACGCCTCCTTTGACGATGAGTTTATCGTGAAAAGGGCCCTATTACCAAGGCAGTGTTAAGTCAATTAACGTGGCATTAAGCCACTTTAATTGACTTAACGCTGCTTTGATAATAGGGCGATGCAAATATTGTTGCGTTATCGGCAGAAAAGTGCGATGACGCGGCGATAAGGGGCTTGATAATATGCCCCTCTGTTTTTTATAGAATCAACATAAATCCATATCATTTAATCGTTTTATCCGGTTCTCTGTTCAGTCACCTTAGTACAACATAAAGTGAAATCTTGGGTCCTACATCCAGCAGTTTTAGAGGTTTTTTTGCCCTTGGAAGTTTGCCACAGTCCCTTGAATGTATCCAGTCGCATTGTCAATATAAAAAATAACAATTCACCTTTATCGATTAATAGGATCTAGCCTAACCCTAACAAGGCGTTTCTGGTGAATGTGGTGAAGAAATTAATGATGGAAAGTTTCGTACTGAAGTCAAACAACATTAAACAAAATGTCTGATTTGTGATAGACGAGGTTGGACAAATTTGTAAAAGTTTGTTCGCCTTCAGTAACAGCCAAATAAATTGTCCCCTTGTACCCTTTTCAGTTATGGACTCCTGAAGCGTGGGTGGTTTGAACATTTTTGCCAGGGCTGATTATTGGTAACTAGCAGCGTCCTCTCAAGGATTTTGGGACACTGCGGAAGACAAATTTTGGGGCCCCTTTTTCTGAATAATTTTCAATTTATCACCCATTTTTTGCTAATCGAAGCTAGCAGAATTCCCAAAATATTAAATGTGTTTACATTTTAGAAACGTGAACATAAAAACATCTTGCCTGGGGCCGAAAAATCCTTCAGATTACACTAGGGGGGGAAGACTTTAAGATAGAGAACTAGACTAAGGGAATATATAGAGATCTCACCTTCAGATGAGCCAATTTAAAGCTGGTGGCCCTGGGTATTTGCCCACTTTTCCCATGCCTTAAGTCTCTGATCTAGAATACCCCTGCTCTAGACTCGATCTACTTGCGCAGTTGCCCGAGTGACACTTCACTGCCAAAGCCTGACAAGACAAAGCACACACCAGAGTTTGCTTGCTGCTTCATTCAGAGGGAACAGGGTCAGGACACCTCCTTTGCTCTCTTTAAGGGCAAGCAGAGGAAAATACATATGGGATTTCTATTGGAGGTACAACTTGTAGTGAAGAAGCATCCATTCAAGATGTATATCTCATTGTTTGCTTTGTGTACTTTTATATTAAAGCTACATGTGAGAAACTGGGTTATTGGTTGAGGGAGGTGTGAACCCTCTTCAATCAACAGCCACAATCCCCATGAGGGTGAACCACTAAAGTTACTAAATTAACCTGTGCTTATCCTCTGGTAGCTTGGCACAAAAGCAGTCAGCCTTAACTTGTAGGCAATGTGTAAAGTATGCAGCACACAAAACAAAACAGAAGAAAAATCCCAAACCAACTTGAAGAAGAGAGCACAGTTAATACATTATTTGACACTAAAATGTCAAAATTTAAAAGTAAAACGGGAGACATGCAGTTTCAAAGTTTTTGCTGAAATCAAGCACTAAGAAACAAACAGCACCAACCACGGTTATCTGGTCGCAGTAGACCAGGTCCTAGTCACAAGTTTGGCTGACCGCAATGGAGCGCAGGCCAGATACTGAACAGAATTCAGTCTGCTGACAAAGTACCTTGTGGTCTGGGTGTCAAGATGCAAACTCCCTGGATCGAGCTGCGAGGGTAAGGTTGAAAAGTTGTTGATGACGAGCTCTGATGTGAGGTCCGGTGTCAAGATGGTTACACAGCAGAAGTGCTGATGAAGTAGTCGACAGAACCTTGTGATGCGAGGTATTACATTATCATTGAGGAAGCCACTGAAGCCGTGAAGATTTGTGCTGTGTTGGTGCAGGACACAAGAAGCATCGTGCTGGGTCGGAATCGGTGTTGAGATGCATTGATGTCACCAGTGCTTGCAAGGGCTTGCACTGCAATCTGTAGGTGTAGGAGGCGAGACATGTTGAGCTGGGCTGGTGTCAGTGTCGAGCTGCACTGCTCTCCATCAAGATTTGTGAAGTTGCATTGATTGCGAAGGAGCCTATTATGTACAATGGTTTGAACAGGGGATCAGCAGACTGACCCTTGGAGATTTCCTGGAGCCCCGGGACCACACAGTCTGGCTTCAGCAGGGCAGCTCAAAACAGGGGAAGAGTTCTTAGGGAGCAACACAGGGCTTGGGCAACAGAGCAGACTTCACAGATGGGCAGTCTTTCTTCCTTGTAGATTTATAGGTCTATAAGTGATCCGAAGTGTTGGGTCTGAGGGTCCAATATTTGTACCTGGTAGCTCCTTTAAAGCGGAAGAATTATCTGGAGTTTTCCCCCAAAGAGATGTAATTTCCAGCCTGCCTGCCCCCTGTGTGTGCCTGGGGGCACAATAGGGTAGTGTGAAGTTCCTTGTGTGTAATCTGCGCCTGTAGAATCAAAGCTTGGTATGTCATGCACTGCCTTTTAATGTTCCAAGAAAATAATTTTGTTGCGTGCTCCTGAGGTATCACTTTCCAATCCTATGAAGTGTTAGGTATATAGATCCAAGATGCATCTCCTAATCAGGGGATGTCCCTCAGTGCACAGCCATCAAGCCCATGAGGGCATATGTAGTAGAAAACAAAATTGTATCAATCCGAGTGGATTTTGTTGAAAGTAAAGCGTTAATTGAATGTTTTTGTTTTCTTTGTTATTTCTTATAAATCTGATAAATCATCTCAGAAATCTCAATTTCAGTAATCCAAAAGTATTCAACTAAAACATTCTTGATGCATTTCTGGCAACTATGTGCCCTTCTTCAGGGGACCCATCTGTAAATGAAACCAATAATGTACGCTTATAATAACAACATATTCACACAATATTCATCTTGGTGCATTAAGTAATCCCATAACATAGCGTTAAGGTAGATCATTTTAAAAAAAACAAAAATCATGACTGCAGTATTCCTCAGGTGCACAGTTACGTTTACATGCTCCAAATGATACCACAACTCAAACCAAAGATTCTCCATGTTCTGTAGTGTACACCCAACAAGCCACAGTATCATACTAACCTTTTGTTTAAAGGTGACAAACAAACCAATCATCGCTATAATATGTTACAGCATATCAAAGACATGAATACGTTTTTGCCAACTGAATCAAAACGCAGAGTAGAGCCTGTGAAGATTGTGTGTTAAAAGATAACAGAAAAAACGGTGTGTGCATGGAGATTCATGCCATATGTAAACTATTTACTCACGACAATGAAGACACAGGATAATTCCTATAAATAAAATTGAAAGTGTAAGTATATAGCGGTGATTTTAAAAAAGGATTCAAATCCGTTGTGTTTCACTCCGCACTTACTTGTTGGGTGGGAGCTCGCGCCTCCGAAGTAATAAATGGATAAAGCCACAACAGTAGACTCGTTGTAGGTGGATATCGCTCTTCATGCGTCTGTAATAACAAAAAGTGAACCACAACTGGTCAATCCTGCCTATTCATGTATTCACCGTAGTAAGCGTAAGTACAGCGGATGGACGTACTTCAAAAAGCGATTAGACTCGGAGGCTCGTAATCTCGTCAATTTCATACCGAACGCGACACCGGAAAGGTAATCCAGTGTGGATGCCTTTGCCCGCCGCAATAATGGATTTGAAATGCAAGCAAAGTGTGTTGCGTCGTCACGTGACCGCACTATCGTAGCGGCCATCTTATAGTGGTCAACAAATGTGCGAGAAGAACATGCTCAATAAAGCATGTAAGAGTTAGTCTAAGGCAAATAATACAAAAATAATGAAAAAGAGTGTACGTGTAGTAATTCAAACGTGGCTGCATGAAATGATGGAGTACGACAATTTGGTCATAAACATATCGTCATACCAATTGTCAACGAGTGAAATACGTACTCTTCAAAAGGGACAATCCTTCATACCCACTACTTTCACCAACACTCTGGAGCTTGAAATTAGTTTCTTCAAATGCATGAGAAACTTAAGGTTGAGAAATTATTTCAAAAATGTGGTACCACCCATACAAACGGAGGAAGATACCATACTAAAAGGATTAAGACCACGTAGTACTTTTTTAGCTCCCGCCAGTCATAAATGTTTGGATCTTTTTGAGAACCTTGTGAAGCAAGATTTATCATCCCTCAAATTTCAACACAAATTCAAACGTTGCAACATGACGGTTAAAGAGAAGGAAATTTTACGCAGCCTAGCTAACAATCCGTCAATTGTATGTCAAAATGCAGATAAAGGTGGAGCTCTCGTAATAATGGGCAGTCAATTTTACAGAGAACAAGTAGACAATCATGTTAAAGACACCAACACATACATGGTTTTAAAATACAATCCTACAAATCAATTTGAGAGTGTACTTAACAAAATCATACTGAGAGTTGTGGAAAATGGAGTGATTACTGAAAGAGTTAAAAAATACCTAACTCAGATCAACCCTAAATCTCCGTCACTTTACATGTTACCAAAGGTACATAAAGATTTACATCGGCCAACATTTCAGACCCATTGTCTCTACCAGAGGCAGTATTCATGAGCCAATAGGTAATTTTCTGGACAGACATCTGCAACCTATTGTGACAAGCATCAACACATATGTGAGAGACACTACAGATTTAATTGACAAAATCAGCCACATTAAGTTCTCCTCTGAAGAAGAGATATTGATGTGTACAGCAGATGTTAAATCGCTTTTTACGGATTTTCCTCCGATATATTGATGATATATTTATCGTATGGTCAGGATCCAGATACACGTTACAACACGCATTGGAACAACTTAACACCGTCGATGAGCGAATTCAGTTCACCTTTGAAATGCAGCAGGAGGTCATACATTTTTTGGATTTTCAAATGCAAAGAGAGCAAGATCAATTTCATACTAACATTTTTTGCAAAAATACTGACAGGAATAGTATCCTACATTTCAACAGTTTCCACAGACCAAGTCTCAAATGTATGTAATCTACCATACTCGCAATTATTACGTGTGAAGAGAATTGTCTCGGACACAACACAAAGCGCCATACAATCAGCTGCCATGATAGAGAGATTCGAAATGCGGGGATACCCCACTGAAATTATGCAACATGCTAAATAAAGATGTGACAACACAGATAGAAATGTACTCCTGAAAATTCGACCCAAGCAACCACAACATCGGATGGTAATCACTTCTAAATACTCTACCATGAGTCATCGATATAAGAACATCATTTTGAAACACTGGGCTACACTAACTGCAGAACCTGATTTCAATGGCATTTATGCACAACAACCGATATTTGCTTACACTCTAGGCCCTAATTTAAAGGAACTACTAACGAAACCTGTGGTTGAACAAAAGAACATCACTTTCAAAGGCTTACAACTATGTAAAAATTGTAGCAACTGCAACAATGTTATGAGTGGATCAAGTATTTGTCACCCAATGAAAGGCAGCAATATTACATTTAAAGTGAATGCTACCTGCACCACTACGAACGTTGTGTATCTGATCAAGTGCCCTTGTGGCTTGTGCTATGTAGGAAAAACTACAAGGAAAATTAGAATATGAATTTTGGAACACAAAAGTAATATTCGAACAAAGAACACTAAATCTACAATAGCTGCACATTTTACAGACAAAAAACATAGCGTTGGACAGCTGAAATTCTTGGTGCTCAAAACTGTTGATATAACCCGTTCCGTGCTGCCGTCGGCCATTGGCTGACGGCAGCACTACCTCCCCAGTGCTGCCGTCGGCCAATGGCCGACACGGCCCCGCCCGTTTTGTGGAAGTGCCGCACTTCCGCAAAATCGCGGCCGCCGTTAAGGCGTTAAGAGAAGGAATTGACAACAACAACAGACTCTTACAGAGATCGAACTTTTGAATTTGTTTGTTAAACACAATGCAGCCTTATGGACTGAATGATAGAATGGAGTTTCTATGTTACTTATAATCTTGATCAGTTATTGATTGATGTTAATGTTGTTACTGCAACCTCGCAATGATGATCTGAATGACTCGTCACCTTGTTTATTTAATGCATTAAGAATTCCAATTGCATCGGCTTCTAATATAAATTTATGTCACTATTTACAATCTTTTGCAACGATGATTTCACACACAATTGAATTATACATTCACATTCTCATCAGGTGCCACCATAATTTGATCACCACAATCAATTCAGCCACATTTGAATTACTACACGTACACTTTTTTCATTATTTTTTTATTATTTGCCTTAGATTAACTCTTATATGCTTTATTGAGCATGTTCTTCTCGCACATTTATTGACCACTATAAGATGGCCGCTACGATAGTGTGATCACGTGACGACGCAACGCACTTCGCTTGCGTTTCAAATCCATTAACGCGGCCGGCAAAGGCATCCACACTGGATTACCTTTCCGGCGTCACGTTCGGTATGAAATTGACGAGATTACGAGCCTCCGAATCTAATCGCTTTTTAAAGTACGTCCATCCGCTGTACTTACGCTTAGTACGGTGAATACATGAATAGGCAGGATTGACCAGTTATGGTTCACTTTTTGTTATTACAGACGCATGAAGAGCGATATCCGCCTACAACGAGTCTACTGTTGTGGCTTTATCCATTCTTTATTTCGGAAGCGCGAGCTCCTGCCCAATTAAGTAAGTGTGTAGTGAAACACAACAGGTTTGAATCCTTTTTTAAAATAACTGCTATTTACTTACACTTTCGATTTAATTTATAGGAATTATCCAGTGTCTTCATTGTCGTGAGTAAATAGTTTACATATGGCATGAATCTGCATGCGCACACCGTTTTTTCTGTTATCTTTTAACACACAATCTTCACAGGCTCTGGTCTGCGTTTTGATTCAGCTGGCAAAAACGCATTCATGTCTTTGATACGCTGTAACATATTATAGCGATGATTGGTTTGTTTCTCACCTTTAAACAAAAGGTTAGTATGATAAGGTGGCTTGTTGGGTGAACACTACAGAACATGGAGAATCTTTGGTTTGAGTTGTGGTATCATTTGGAGCATGTAAACGTACCCATGCACCTGAGGAATACTGCCGTCATGACTTTTATTTTTTTTTAAATGATCTACCTTAACGCTATGTTATGGGATTACTTAATGCACCTAGTTGAATATTGGGTGAATATGCTAAATATGTTCTTATTATAAGCGTACATTATTGGTTTCCCTTACAGATGGGTCCCCTGAAGAAGGGCACCTAGTTGCCCGAAATGCATCGGGAATGTTTTAGTTGAATACTTTTGGATTACTGAAATTGAGATTTCTGAGATGATTTATCAGATTTATAAGAAATAACAAAGAAAAGAAAACATTCAATAAACGCTTTACTTTCAACAAAATCCACTCGGATTGATACAATTTTGTTTTCAACTACATATGCCCTCATGGGCTTGATGGCTGTGCACTGAGGGACATCCCCTAATTTGGTGATGCATCTTGGATCTAATCTGCGCCTGTGCCATTGAAGTGCAAATGTGGTAGGTGACAGATCTGTCCACTTTCAAATCAGAGATGGCCCTTCTTGCTAACTTTCAGGCTCTCTTTTGTGATCCTGTCTAGGAGAAATGCACAAAGGCCAATGGCACCTAGTCAGGTGACCAAAGAACAGGCTGCTGGCACCAAATAGTTAGGAGAGGACAATGCCAGCTTTCTAAAAGTGAACACACTGGGGTGTTGGACCCTAACAATAACAGCCAGAATGGGCCCCTTCAATATGGATCAAAAAAATTAGTTTTTGGCTGTGATTGATTAGAAACACTAATTTCAAAAGGCCAAGTCAAATAAATTCTCAAACTTGATCTGTGTTTTAATTTCACATTCAACGATATAATTATTGGCATATTAATTTGTCATACTAAAGGCAAAAGTGAATCATTACACAAACATTTAAAACCAAAAGACGATTTTTAACAAAACAAAGAATTCTTATCTAAATATGTTTTTTAGTAATAAAAGAATTACTGACAATCACTACAACAAACACTTAATTTTGACCAACATAATTCTATAAAATGACAATACAAGTCTTTCAAGATTTTTAAGTACCAGGGGTGATTGTTACATGTGATAACATTGTTGTGACCCTCTTGGAACAGGCTAAAGTGTTATTGCAACCTATGATCAGTAATGGGATTGATATTTTTATTATATTTTCCAGCTGCCGTATTCAAACAATATCTGCTGTTGTCCTAGTCTTTGTCTTCAACGTGTTTCGAACCTTTGCAATTTTAATGGGTTCTTTTCAGGACATAGACTGGACATTTTCTCAGTTTTTCTTTCATTGAAATGTCTCATTTTGTTAAAAGTCGTCTTTTGGTTTCAAATGTATGTATAATGATTCACTTTTCTTTTTTTTATTTGGTCTATATATTTGAGTTGGTTTTCATAAAGGAAAGATCTTCATTGAAAATGAGAAGAATTGTTCTCTAGGACATATCCTTAAGTATGATAAATGAATGTGTTAATTGTATAGTTAAATGTGAAATAAAAACACAGACCAAGTTCGAGAATTAATTTGACTCAGCTTTTTGAAAGTAGTGTTTCTAAACAATCACAGCCAGAAACCTTCTAAAAGTGGCATTTTCAAAAAGTCGACTTAAAATCTGAATTTACCATTAAAGAGGATTTTAAATTACAATCCCTCAGAAATCTAATATGACTTTCCTACCTGTTCCCAATCAAAAGTTAAAGCATATTAAATAATAAATGATATAAGGTAACACGATGTTATCCTATGGGAGAGGTAGTTATCTTAATAGTGAAAAAAATAGGTGTTTTCACTACCAGCACATGTACAACTGTAAAGTACATGTACAACTTTTTAATTGCAATGCAATTAGCTCTATGGGCTGCCTAGGGTCTATATTAGGGGTTACACACCCACACACACAAATATATATATATATACCGTTAAAGAAACATGGTTGAAAACAAGACAGGGATTCTTTATGCATGCAAATTTGGAATTAATACATCTCATTACAAGACCCCGTTTAAAGAGGATGAGATAAAGATTAAGGGAAATTTCAATTGCAGAACGGATCATGCAGTGTATGTGCTCACGTGCACCTGTGGTCTTAGGTACGTGGGAAGTACCAAGCTACAGGTGCACGTGAGAATACTGCAACATTTAAGAGCAATTGTTAACAATGATCCTGCTTATCCTGTTGCTCGACACTTTAAGGATGCACATAATAACGATATTTCATGCCTGACATACTTTGTTATAGACTCTGTACCATTGCCCCAGAGAGGAGGCAATCGGGAACAATTACTTCGACAAAGAGAAACCAGATTCATTTTGGATCTCAATAGTAATAATACAGAGGACATCTACACTTTTTTATAGGATTGAATTTGAGATTATGAATGAGTCTTTTCTAAATTTTCAATATAATGAATTGTGTGCAGTATTTTGCAGTAGTTTTTTTATATGGTTTTATGGACGGTTTTTAACTATTTATACAGTTATTATACCCGATAGGCATATCATCATTTTTTTATAGAAATTGTTATAGAAATTTTACTCTTTACATTGTCTATTCTTGAATTTTCTGAATTTTTTGAATTTCTGATTATCCTCTTAATAAGATTATTTTATTACTGCGGCTAACATACCATTAATTAGACCTCTGATCCCAAATATGAGGGCTGTAAAAAAACTTCGCTCACGAACAATTTATATGAGGCGTATGGGGACTGAAACAGCTGTTAGAAAGACTGCAGATAATTCATTGAAACCTGGCCAAATTTCAAGTACTCCAGCTATAAACACGTATTTTTCTACCCTTTCTAAGAAAAAAACTGTATCTTCACTTTCAACTGAAAACCAAAATAAGCTAGAACCTTCTATAAATAAGGAAAATTACGATTCTCTACCTCTCTTCGTCCAGATTATTGACAATCAAGGACAGACAAAATCTGAAAGTAATTTGGCAAATATTTCTTTCACTGGGAAAGGCCAAAATCCTCCCGTAGATACGGCTCAAATAACCCCTATAATACCAATAAGTAAACATGATTATGAGTTACCCTCTGATGTGTTTATAAGTATGAATATGAAGCCAGAACAAGATAAATCTGAAATAATATTGAGCCAAATACATCCTTTAACCAGCTCACCAGAAAAATCCCCTATCCTATACCCTAACCAGGCCAACTTTACTGATCCAATTTTTTCACATTTAACCTTTGGAAATACTACTTCTCCTCTCTCAAAGGCGCTTTTTACACTGCAAGAAATCTTGGAATCAGTGCTTACTCATCTTGGTCAAATTCTTGCTAATTCCGATGACACTTTGGACGTGCAAATAGGAATACTGAAATACTTGGTTGAGGAAAAAAAGAAAATATTCCAAAATAAATACATATCAAAAAAACCTGATTCACTCGAAACATTAAAAGATGAAGATCTTCAAAACAATGTAAATATAACTCCAAAACAGCGAGAAGCTAGTACACAAACGAATAACATAGCAAAAATTGTGACCAAAACAAAGGAACTAAGAAAGAAGAATAAACCTTTTATTACATATTCTCTTAAAAAACTTGTTTAAAGAAGAATCGGAAACCATTACTGGAAATAGTAATAAGCATTTTCCTATCTTTTCGTACAAAGTGTCTAACAACAAGCAGGATCAGGGTATTAGGGACAACAAAGTAGAGCCATTGGGCGTTACTGCTGAACAGAAAAATAGTCAACAAGAACAGTCTGAAAAAAGAAATGAGAGGGAAAATGCTAGGGGGAAGAAGAAGAGAAAACCACTAAGGAGAATACAGAGGAAAAAAGGGAATAAACTGAAATTTCAAAAATTCACTCCCAAAATCTTGATGAACTCTTCAGAAATTCAAAAATCTCCGCTGTTAACACATCTGAACCCAAAAGCTGAAGAATTCTGTCCAGTGGTAGAATATAGAACAACAGAACGAAATTCTAAGGCTACTGAAGAAGCGAATAATATTATTACGCAACCATGGGAAGGAATTCCATCTAAGCACTTAATTATAGAGGAACTGTTTCCTATTGACAAGATGCCATTGAATCGCGGTAGAATACTGAATCTTTTACAAGAAATGCCACCTCTGATCTCTCTGACAAGCAATGAAATTGATCTAGTTCTCTTTCCAAATAAAGAGAATAAGAAACTAGCACAGGTATCCTTTTTTTCGCCAGTTCTGCCTGGAATCATACTCAGGGAGAAGGAAATTCTTCATAAAAACGGCTACGATGTAATATCCGTAGTGGAACCCACACCTACTAATAATTTAAACAAAGGTATCCTAGGACAAACTAACCGAAGAAACGAAATCACTAGTACACTCTGGGGAGAAACAGTATCAAATTCCACAAGAAAAGACTCGCTAAAAATACAAGTAAAGCAAGGTGAGAGGTCAGTATGGTCCAGGGATTTAAGACCTACCGATAATGAGAACTCAACAAAATCTTGGGCATGGTTATCAGAAACCTTAAATAGTAAAAAATCTGTTAAACCTCAAAAATATCAAGTTTAGCAAAGGTCTGACGCTACTGTCCTGGAATTTGGCTGGGAAGACGGACAAAAAAATGAAGTATGTAACTGAAATCCTCCCTGACATTATTGGTTTACAGGAAACGTGGAACATTAACCCTTTTAAACAAAAAGGATACTATGTATTTGAAACCTTGGCAAAAAGATCTAGAAGGGGCCATGCCAAAGGCGGTCTAGCAATCTTATTAAAAGAAGATTACTCTTGGTCACAGGAAATAATTAATACAAATACGGATAATTTACAATGCTTAAAGGTATCTCTTAAATCCCAAATATCAGCCACTTTTTTACTACTCTTCAACATCTATGCGCCTCCCAGCATCAACTGCGATCTGTTGTTTGAACGCCTAATGGAGACCATCTCTCAAATTATTGAAGACCAACTCAATTTGCCTTATATTATAATGGGAGACATGAATGCAAAAATGTCAAACTGCGAAATAAAGAAATGGGCTCTCCTCTTCAATGAGGAATCTTTGGAAACATCACTCCCTGTACTCCCAAAAGGAATGAAATCTGATAGGAGAGGTCGTGCATTATTATCATTTCTCCCAAGAATCAACGGGACAATTTTAAATGGTAATATACATGGTGATAAACCAGCATCGTATACGAGGCAGGGTAATGGATCTCCCTCTATCCTTGACTATTTCATATGTGGGATCGGAGAAAAAGATCGAATGAGTCAACTTTCGATCACATTCAATGAGGAAAGTGATCATGCTATCCTATGTCTATCAACTGAATGGATTGTACAAGCCACTTTCCAGTATCAGCCGATATTTCATCAAACCAAACTGGAAGTAAACGCAACGAGGGGCCGAATTTATTGGGGGACAGAAAATTTGGACCACGTGAGGCTATTGGTCTCCCAAACTAATCTGTTGACTACTACATACTCAGCCGATCTTATAAAGAACTTTGACTGCATATTAAATAGGCTGAAATATGCACTACAAAGTAAGTTAGAACAAACAAAATTAAGGAAAAGCAAACGAAGTAGTAAACATAAAAATTCAAATAAACCAGTCGTAAAACAAATCAACAGGTTGATACGTGCCCAGTTTTTGAATTTCTCATTTACAAATAAAAAGGAAATCAATAGATTAAAAAATCAAATACGACGAGAAAAAACTAAACAGAAAAAACTGAAGCAGGACACCAATTGGATTGAAATCCAACAAGCAGCTAAACAAAAGAACCAGCGCAAATATTGGGCCCTGATTGCAATAATGACTGGAACCAAGAAAAAGTTAGAATCAACTCCTGTTACAGAAGAAGACTGGGAAATTTACCTTCGAGAGCTATATAGTCCAAACAAGTTGATTAATAATGGTGAGGCTGAAGTACAATGTTTGGGAAAGAATGACATAAAAATTAATAAAACGTCGGCAGTGTCTGTCTCTACGATCATAAGAAGGGCAAGAAGTACTGGTGCGTCGGGACCCGATCAGATACCTATCAAGGCCTATCAAATTGACCACAAAGAGTGGGGACGGCTGCTCTCGCCACTATTTAACTATATAATCGATAGTGGCAAAATGCCAATCTCCTGGAAGGGGAGTATAATTATCCCGATTTATAAAAAGGAAAAAGAAGCATTCCGGGAAACTATAGGCAAATTGCCCTCATGGATGCTGTCGGGAAGATTTTTGCTGCAGAAATATTGGATAGGCTGAAAACTTGGGCATCTTCCCTGGGTTTAATCCCTAAGTTTCAGTCTGGATTTCGTCCAAACCATGCAGGGACTGACAATGTAGCGATCTTCCAAACCATTCTGGATAAATATGTATCAGGGAAAAAGCAAACCATCTATGCAGCGTTCAAAGACTACTCGACGGCCTTCGATCGAGTAGATAGACCGGCCTTGTGGTCAAAACTGAGAAGAATGGGCATACCGGAACAGCTATTGCTTTTAATAGTGAATCTTCACAGCGACACCTGGTGCCGTATCCAAATGGGGAGCGATAAGGGTCTATCAAGGGTATTTCGCACATCAAATGGCTTAAAACAAGGGTGCCTCTTGGCTCCAATTTTATTTTCTTTGTACTTAAGTGATTTACCATCCAAACTACAACAATGTTTAAGTACGCCGCCAAAGATAGCCAATGAGTATATTCACTCCCTGCTGTACGCGGACGACATTGTCTTGTTCGACCTAACACCATTCGGACTTCAAAATCTCCTAGACACTTTACATCAGTACTCCAGGAAAAATTTCCTAATCCCAAACATAAGTAAGACCAAAGTGGTTGCTTTCTCAAACCAGAAGAAAAGGGTGAGATACGAATGGAAGTTGGGAGGGGAGAAAGTAGAGCAGGTAAAGGAATATACTTACCTGGGCAGAATTTTTTCGCAAAACACGAGTAACAACAGTCAAATTGAACACTTAAAAAGGAAAAGTGACCTACATGCTGGGGCTTTGTCCCGCCTATATTCTGCTACTGGACATAGGCACTTTTCGGCACTAATTCAAGTTTATCGAGCGAAGATTCCGCCGGTCATTTCCTATGCTTCGGAATACATTCCTATTAATCAATGGACATATATGAACTTAATTGAAGGTAAAATACTAAAAAACTTACTGAAGATCTCCACATCTACTCCAGTACAGGCGTTGAGACTGGAATGTAACATCACGAGTGCCTATGCTACAGCTGTAGCTAGTATCATAAGGTGGGCTTATAACCTTCTCCACTCTAAAGAAGGCACTCTCCGAAGTTTACTAAAAATTGAGACATTTAACATCGGTTCTACCAATCTCACTTTTTCAAAAAACATGCGAGAGGCCTTTCAGCTTGCTAAAGTAAGTGTGGAAATATTGTCTACATGGTCTCCAGCCCAACTCAAACTATTTTAAAAAAAATTCACCCCTAAATTGAGTTATGACATTGACCACTCACATTGTGTTAGTTTATCTTTGTATAAGACCTATGCAGACTCCCATGAATATAAGCAATATCTGCCCTATCTAGACTATACCCTCATACACGGTGCAAGGCGCGCAATTATGATGCTGCGTCTGGGAACCCTTCCTGTACTAACTTTTATCTCTTCCTGGAGATCAGATAAGACAGCTTTATGTACCTTTTGTCAAGGGGGCAATCAGAATTTGGAACATCTTCTTTTTATATGTCCTAATACAGTAATTGTGAAGGCAAGGTTATTATGTCTTATACCCATTTACCGATCATGTAGGATCGTAAACTCAAAGGACTTTTTATTAATTTGTAAAAACCCCCCAAATGAATATGTTTGCTATAGAATTTTTAAGTTTTTGAAAATTTCATTGAAAATGTATTAAATGAGAATGTATAATGTATATATTTTATTTTGTGGTCCTCAATAGAGTACCGTTACAAATAAACTTTTTTGACTTGACTTGACTTGACTTATTAGTGGAATTACTCGACAGGATTGCCGGGTATGATGATTGATTTTTTGTTAAAAGGGGTTTTTTGCACTTCTCGGTTGTCCACCAGATGGCTATCCGGTGGGGACAATCTGCTTTTCACTTTTTTTAGATAACTTTTTTATCACTTCTTCTTTTATCACTAGTCAATAGTTTTTTTATATATATTGATATATATAGGTTACTCTGAAACAGGAGATACCCCGTTGTTGCATTAGGCACTTTAATATAACTCAGTCAGGCACGATTCATTTAATGAAACACAGGCATACATAAGAGATTCTGAGAGGCACCACGCACTTTGGAAAAACTTATTTAGAAGGAGTATTAATAACTGTATTATGCAGATATTAAAAAATATGTATTACAAAGTGATAAAAGCATTTATGCTGAAATAAGTCACCTTTGCAGTATTTTGCACATTGTATTTTTTGCACACATGTGATAGATTGTATATTTTATTATATTTATGCGGATTTTTAGCGTGATTTTAAATACTTAATGGATATGTATTTATGTATTTATCTATTTATTTAAATCACAGTTGTGTGCTGACCATCATGATTATTTTCTATTTAAGCTAAATTGATGGGCTTAGAAATGCTGATGTTAAATACAATGAACTGCAGGCTATGGTATACATAAAGAACAAGTCTTTTCTTGCATGGTACGCTACTATCATGGAAATGCCATAGTGTTTCTTCACTTTCCAAATATCAAGTGGTGTGCAATGTGAAAAAAATGCAAAAAAGAAGAAAAAAGAGCATTTGTATAAAAAGCAATGACGTACTGCTTACCTGTTATGTGATCAAGGGCACTTGATGCCCGAAATGCGTCGTGGAAACAAGGAGCTAATAAAATAACAAATCTGCCATTGAAAAGGTCCCGGTGGTCCGTTTATCCTCAGTTCGCCGTTTGGGAGGTGCTGGAGGATTTTTGCCGAGATATATATATATATATATATATATATATATATATATATATATATATATATATATATATATATATATATATATATATATATATATATATATATATATATATATATATATATATATATATATATATATATATATATATATATATATATATATATATATATATATATATATATATATATATATATATATATATATATATATATATATATATATATATATATATATATATATATATATATATATATATATATATATATATATATATATATATATATATATATATATATATATATATATATATATATATATATATATATATATATATATATATATATATATATATATATATATATATATATATATATATATATATATATATATATATATATATATATATATATATATATATATATATATATATATATATATATATATATATATATATATATATATATATATATATATATATATATATATATATATATATATATATATATATATATATATATATATATATATATATATATATATATATATATATATATATATATATATATATATATATATATATATATATATATATATATATATATATATATATATATATATAACCTACTGGCGGTCGCCAGTAGGTAGTTATAGTTAGGATTGTTTTCCATAGGAAATCCGCTACATTCTATTGGGAATAACTTTGGCGCTGGTGGTCGAATCTTCGCGAATTTCTCAAAGAAGATGGCCCGCTCCGCTCTGCTCCTTCCCTGAAAGTTTGGGGGGGATTCGTCAAGCGGGGGCCGAGATAAAAGGGGGGTCCCAAAACGTGTTTTCCCCATGTTAATTTCCATAGGGCGGTTGGACTCACTTTTAGCCCGAACGGCTGAATGGATTTCCACCAAACTTGGCAAAATTGTAGGGACTGGTAGCCCGATGTGCCTTTGCTATGTCTCAAGATATGTGCTCCAGTGGATTTTGAGTAATTTAGGTTCAAAAAAATATATATATCTATAAGCGCGCCCCGGTACGCGCACCGGGGCGCGTACCAGCGCGTAACACGAGTTCGCGAGCGGAAAGCTGATTGGCTCTCGGGTGTCTGTCAACATTCCAAACAGTCCGGAGCGGCCGCCATCTTGTGTCTCGGTAGGATCGAGACACAAGAGGTGGCAAAAACAAAGGGGGAAATGACTAAAAGGGGGTAGGGTAGACCCCCCCTGACCCCTAGGTTTGATGTGGGGGCCATAAAAGGGCCCCGCGGGGCAAAAAAAAACAAATGATTTTCGCGGGGGGAGCGCCCGGTACGCGCACCGGGGAGCGTACCGAGGAGCGTACCATGGGGAAAACCCAGTGAAACAGTAAAATAATAATTTAAAGCGATTAGAGGTAGGGTAGCTCTGAATAGAGTTGTTGTGTTGTGTGGGTGATTTAAGTACCAACATGTAGGTACCAATGCAGAGTCTTAAATTCAATGTACACCTTCTTTTCTGTAGATATCTTGCATGTTGTTACAGAAGTTATTGTGGTATATGGAATCCATACCATAGTCTGTCAGGAAAGCAGAAACAGATCCTTTAAGCACTCCCTGAGAAGGCCTAGGGGATCATGGGTAGTCTACCCTGCTCCCGTATGATGTTTTAAAATTGCACAGTATACTGTAAGTCTCACTTTATATTATAATCATTTTGGCACTACTTCATAAATTACATATACAAATGAATAATGTCTCAAACAATTTTTAATTATTAAATAAAAATGTATTGTTTAGAATTTTCATAGTTTAATAAAACTTCCAGCATTAGATGATCTGGAATCTCCTCAAAATTGCATGATTCAATTTTTTGTAAACAGTCAATAAATTGTTGGTCTAGAGACTCATCCATAAAATCCTCGTCAACAAAATCTTGTTGAAGAATCTCCTCATCGGTAATTTCGAAAGAAATATTGATGTTTTCTTTTTCTCCTTCCATTTTCTTGCTGTAAATTGCATAAAAAATAACTATATCAGTAGAGTTAGGGCACTGTTGGGTTTAAGTTCAGACAGGTACTTCTGAGTTTTTAACAGTGAAGTTATCTTTGGGCAGTGCATGGTATCAGGCAGGAAGTAGAAATATAAAAAAGTGTATGTGAAGAAGCCTAAGTAAATTCATAATTATACCAGAGAAGCCTAACTCAATCTATAACTATAACAGAGAAGCCTAACTTAAAGTGCCCCTTACAAATTAACAACTTACCTTATAGAAAGGTGATGAAGATAAATGAGAAAATCCTTTAAAGATGTACCTCAGGTAGTTGTAGTCAAAATGGCCGTGTTTCCCTCTCATTTTTCATTTATATTCATGTACATAACCAATCAAATGTCAGGAAATAAAAGTAGAAAATGAAAGTAACATTTTAATTGATTGTAAATTCTAACACTTCATATGTGTTTTTGTCATGTAATTTACCTCAGGATATTTAGACAGGGCTACAGCCCAAATGGCTCAATGGTATTCCACCAAATTTGGGAAAATGGTAGGGACTGGTATGTAATAGGGCTTATTCTATATTTGGTGAAAGTCTCTCCAGTGGTTTTTATGTAAATTAACCTTTAAAAATGTTTGGGAGCGCTCACTGGTGCGCGCCCCGGTACGCGTACCGGCAGCGCTACGGGAGTCCTCCATCTTGTGTTTCGGTAGATTTGAGACACAAGATGGAGGACAAACAACGTTGGGAATGGGTAAAAGGGGGAATGGTAGACACCCCCTGACCCCCTAGGTTTTCTGAGGGGGGCTCAGGAGGCCCATATAGGCCAAAAAATAAAAAATACAATTTAGTTTTTCGCGGGGGGAGCGCCCGGTACGCGTACCGGGGAGTGTACCGGGGAGCGTACTTTGGTGAAAAACAGTGAAAACAGTTAGAGTAAAGTAATCATTTTGAGTGATGAGAGGTAGGGTAGCCCTAAAAAGAGCTTTTGGGTTCTGTGGCTGATTTAGGTACCTACAAGTAGGTTCCAATGCACAGTCTTAAATTCAGGAGGAATATTCTATTCCCCTCATCTGAGAAGTGCACACCATCTCCTCTGTAGATATCTTGCATGTTATAACACAATTTATTGTTGTATATTGAACCCATTCCATAGTCTCTCATGTAAGCAGAAACAGATTTATTCACATGTTTCCGTGCTTTCTCAAATTGTGGACAAAATTGGTTGGACCACTTCCATTTCTGTCTTTGGCATATATTGAAATATACCAAGGCAGTTTGTGGAAAAAGTGTCATCAATTGCCCAAAGGTGTCCTTTAAAACCATTTCCAGACCTACCCCAGTCAAAGTGCCTAGGTCATTTCCACCACAGTGCAAAATTAAGAGGTCTGGGTGTGGCAGATGGTAAAAGGTTTTCACCAATGGTATCAATTGATGACATCTCAATCCTCTTTGGCCAATCCACTTGATGTCTACATTTGGTAAATCAAGGTTGTGAAAATATCTGATAGCTGCATACCTTTGAGCCCAGTGGATGTAGCTATGTCCAATAATCCAGACAGAATACATGGTGAGAGGAGCAGTCAGATGAAGTGTGGGAATGAAATGGCAGTTGGAACAGTAGGAGTTTGCACAAAAAAACTGTGGAGTTTCAGTGCTCTTGAATCACAAGCAATGTTTGGTGGTTTCAGATAGTTGAAAACTGAAAGTTAGGGTGCATGGTTCTGTTCTGTGAAAGAAGTAATTTGAATGGTTAAGAAAAAGTCATTTAAAGAAACATGGCACCGGATAAGCTGGTGTATTGAGAGGTCAAACATCCTTGCTGAGTTCATTTGCAACATTGTAGAATAAACTTTTAAACCTGAGAGGTCAGTGAGGAGGGAGTTGCTATGGTAACAGGTAGAAAGGGCTGAGGGGGGGGAGGGTGTTGGTTTGAAAATAGAGAGGGAAGAGTTTTAATTGGTTAACATGAGGGATATGTGTGTAGAATTAGAGGTGTTCTGTGCCATTCATTGTTATTGTTATTGTTAACTTGGTCTTTTATAGCACCAACTCACCAACTGGTCTCTAGGCGCTTAGAAACAAACCGTCAACAACGATTCATAAGAAATGGAGTAGTCCATGGTCTGTAAATAAGATCTATTTAGCAGGATCGAGAGCCTCCCTAAACAAAAAAGTTTTTAACAACTTCCAAAACCGCAGGAGGTTCGCTTCTTTCCGAAGTGATTCTGGTAGATTGTTCCAGATCTGCGGAACCAGAACCGAGAAAGACCTGCCTCCTTTGGTTTTTAGCTTGTAGCGAGGGCAGACCAGGAGCTGAGATTCAGCGGACCGCAAAGCTCGTCTGGGGGTGTAAACCTCCAGGCGCTCTTTGATATACGCAGGGGCTTGCCCATAGATGGCCTTATGGGCTGTACACAAGCTCTTTAACTCTACCCTCTGTTCAATGGGGAGCCAATGTAACTTGAGAAGTAGCGCAGTAGCATGAGATCTTCTGGGTAACATGAAGATCAGACGCGCCGCATCATTTAGGACCACCTGCAGCTTATTAGTCAAAGTTTTGGGTAGGCCTAGATAAAGGGCGTTCCCATAATCTAGCCTCGAGACAATAGTGGCAGAAACTACCATACGGAGTGCAGAGCACGAAAGAAGAGGGGCCAGCTTTCGTAGCTGTCGAATAAGGCCAGTACACATCCCTACTACTGAGGAAATCTGACTGGCCATGGACAACTCCTTGTCGATTTTGATTCCAAGGCTTTTCACCTTATCACTAGGTATCGGTGAGGGCCCTAGTTCTTGGGGCCAATAGAGGTCACTCCAAGGTGATGCTAGGGTAGAGACCACCAGTACCTCCGTTTTTTCCGGATTTATTTTTAGCAGATTGGCCGTCATCCAGCCAACCGTGTGTCTTAGGATGTTCTGGGCACTGGTTTGTGCTAAGATCGTATTATCGATACTCAGCAATAACTGGGTGTCGTCAGCGTAGTTGAATACATGACAACCCATGTCAGCTAGAGAATCAATCAACGGCTGGAGGTACAGGTTGAAAAGCAGTGGGGACAGTGCAGAACCCTGAGGGACTCCGCACTCCAACACACCCACTTTAGAAATGGCATCCCCCAGTTGAATCCTCTGGGTTCTCCCGGTCAAAAAAGATTGGAGCCACTGATGGACCTGACCCCATATCCCAAATACAGCCAATCTATCCAATAGCAGGGAATGGCTGACAGTATCAAACGCCGCTGATAGATCTAAAAGTATCAGGGCGCTTGGTTTCTTACTGTCAGCCATACCTCTCAGCTCATCCAGCACCGAAAGCATCACCAGCTCGGTGCTGTGGTTGCAGTGCCTGGAGTACATACCTTTTGCTCTGCTAAAGAAATATTGGTGTGTGTGTCTGACACTGTTCTCAATCTCCCAAAGCATTTGTAAAGGTGAGTAATGATTCATTTAATATAGATAGAGACTTGTATACTCTATGGAGAAGATTTGGAAGCAAATTGTGGTTTTTAAATGTTGCTTTGTGTCATGTTTTTTGATAATGCTTGGTAAAAAGTTTTTGCTGCATAGAGGAAATGTATTTTCTAAAATTGTGAAGTTTCAGTAGTGACATGGAATGCTTGTACATAGGACCTGTGCTGTGTTTCTTAAATGTGATGTGAAAAAAGATTTTGGGGAAAATGAATGGTGTTTACATTTTTGAGAAGGAATAAATAGTGTCTACATAATTAAAGAAATATATTTGAACCTTTCACAATGATGTCAACTGTGTTATCTCAGATTAGGAAGCACATTGAGCTTCTTTCTTGTTGGTTTGTGTCATGTTTTTTGATAATGCTTGGTATGAACATTTGCAAGATAGAGGACTTGTATTTTGTGAAATAGTGAGGTTTCAGTAGTGAAATTGAATGCTTGTACATAGGACCTGCGCTCTGTTTCTAAAATGTTATTTAAAAAACGATTTTGGGGCAAATGAATGGCTTTTACATTTTTGAGAAGGAATAAATAGTGTCTGCATGATTAAATAAATATTTTTGAACCTTTCACAATGATGTCACCTGTGTTACCTCAGATTAGGAAGCAGATTGAGCTTCTTTCTTGTAGGTTTCTGTCATGTTTTTTGATAATGCTTGGTATCAACATTTGCAAGATAGAGGAATTGTATTTTGTGAAATAGTGAGGTTTCAGTAGTGAAATTGAATGCTTGTACATAGGACCTGTGCTCTGTTTCTAAAATGTTATTTAAAAAACGATTTTGGGGCAAATGAATGGCTTTTACATTTTTGAGAAGGAATAAATAGTGTCTGCATGATTAAATAAATATATTTGAACCTTTCACAATCATGTCACCTGTGTTTCCTCAGATTAGGAAGTAGATTGTGCAGATGAGGTGAGGCATGTCCAGGGGTACAAAGGAGGTGAGGCCTGTGTCCACGAGTGCAGTGGAGAGGACTCACCTCCTCTGACCCTTGGACAAGACTCACCTCCTCTGTGCCCCCTGGACAGGCCTCAATGAATTGAGTATAATTGATGGTAACAGGGTGCAGATGAGGTGAGGCGTGTCCAGGGGTGGAGATGAGCTGAGGCCTGTCTATGGGTGCAGATGAGGTGAGGTCTGTTCAGGGTTGCAGATGAGGTGAGGATTGTCCAGGCGTGCAGAGGAGGTAAGGCCTGTGTTCAAGAGTGTAGTGGGAGAGAGACCTGTCCAGGGGTGCAAAGGAGGTGAGGCCTGTGTCTAAGAGTGCAGTGGGGGAGAGGCTTCATAAAGTCCAGCCCACTGCACTCTTAGACACGTGATTCACCACCTCTGCTCCCCAGGACACGCATCTCTCCCAGTACACTCTTGAACAAAGGCCTCACCTCCTCTGTACCCCTGGACAATCCTTACCTCATCTGCAACCCTAAATCATTTTTTAAACAGACCTAAATGTATTGGGTATAATTGATGGTAACAGGGTGCAGATGAGGTGAGGCCTGTCCAGGGGTGTACATGAGGTGAGGTCTGTCCAGGGGTCCAATTCATGTGCCCTAAATCGATTTTTAATTAATATTTAAAAAACAGAGCACAGGTCATATATAGAAGCATTTCATTGCACTACTGAAACCTCTTTTTTTTTTCAAAATACAATTCCTCTATGTAGTAACATTTCTTTACCAAGTATTATCAAGAAATATGACACAAAGAAAGAATAAAAAAGTTTAATCTGTTTCTTAATCTTAGAAAACCCAGCTGGCATGTTTGTGAAAAGTGCAGGTATATTTATTTAATCATGCAGACACTGTCTAATCCTTCAGAAAAATGCTAAAGCCATTCATTTGCCCTTTAATCGTTTTTATATTAACATTAAAAAAACTGAGCACAGGTCATATGTACAAGCATTTCATTTCACTACTGAAACCTCATTTTTTTACAAAATACAATTCCTCTATGCACCAGAAATTTTTTACCAAGCATTAACAAAAAAATAACAGAAAGCAACAATAAAAAAACACAATCAGATTCATAATATGAGGAAACACACCTGACATGATTGCGAAAGATGCAGAGGAGATGAGGAAAGTCGAAATGGCTTTCATGATTGTGAAAGTTGCTGAGGAGGTGAGGCCTGTGTCTAGGAGCGCAGTGGGGGAGAGGCTTTATAAAGTCCAGTCCACTGCCTTCTTGGACACAGGCCTCAATACCTCTGCTCCCCAGGACAGGCCTCACCTCATCTGCACTCCTGGTTAGGCCTCACTTTATATGCATCCTGTTACCATCAATTATACCCAATACATTGAGGCCTGTCTAGGGTGCACGGAGGAGGTGAGGCTTGTTCAAGGGTCAGAGGAGGTGAGTCCTGTCCAATGCACTCTTCGACACTGGCCTTACCTCCTCTGCACCCCTGGACAGGCCTCACCTCATGTGCACAATGTACTTACTAATCTGAGAAAACACAGGTGACATAATTGTGAAATGTGCTAATATATTTTTTAAATCATGTAGATACTATCTAATCCTTGTCAATAATGTAAAACTATTTCATGTGCCCGAAATCTTTTTTTAGAATAACATTTAAAAAACAGAGAAAAGGTCATATGTATAAGCATTTCATTACACTACTGAAACGTCGCTCATTTATAAAATACAATTCCTTTATGCACCAAGGTTTCTTTACCAAGTATTGTCAAGAATGTATAAGTCTCTCTTATATTCTCTTTCTGACTTACTCTATTTTTCCATCAGTCCCCTTCTAACACCCTCTCTCTGACTCATTCCTTTTTACATCCTGACTCTGTGTTACACTCTCTTACACTTTCTCTTTGACTTACTTTCCCTTACACCATGTCTCTGATTTATTCCCTCTCTCTCATTACTCCTTGTTACATCCTCTCTCAAACTTACTCTCTCTCTACCTTTTAAAGCCTCTCTCTGTTTTAGTCTCTTTTACATTCTCTCATCTTCTAACACCCTCTCTCTGTCTTACATCGTTTTACACCCTCTCTCTGTCTTACACCCTGTTACATCCTTTTTCTGACTTACTCGGTTTGTCCCTTTCTTTGACTGACTCCCTCTCACTATTACATCCTTTTTCTGTCTTACAACATATTATACACTCTTTCTGTCTTACTCCTTCTCTATGTTTTACTCCCTCTACCTGTTTCTTTGTCTGACTCTCTCTGTCTTTTTGTGTTAGTTCCTCTAGCTCTGTTTCTCTGTCTTACTCCTAGTTACATAGTTGCTGTGATATAAACTTAGATATGTTGTAAACTAGTGTTTATATCGTTTGCTTATTGTCATTGCATTGTTGTTTGGTAATAGTGGTCTAAAATGTGTTATTTTTTTCTTTAACACAGATTGAAATCAAGATTTCAATAGTAAGGAAATATGCCCTCAAGGCAGAGGAGAAGAAAATATGCCAAGCGGAAAAAATCAAAAACAGCAACGGAATTAAAGCACTCGTCTACAACAAATACTTCAAAAAACAGGAAAAAAGCTCCTGGTAATACAACTAAGTCTTTCTTTCGGAACATATGTAGATCAAAAAAAAATGTTGATGAGAATGTGAATATACAGAAGGAAAGAGCAAATTTGAAAAGGAAGGAGAGGCCCCCCAAAAATGTTACTACTGGAGCAGGAGAGAAAAATATGTATAGGAATAGAAGGCAAAACCAATTTAGGGACATTCTGTTGTATCTATGTCTTTAATTATGAGCATTCTTTCTTGAGAATGCAGCCATGTCATCTCGGAATTTCATATGCCTAGCCAGTTGTACTCCAGGTCTTGGATGTTGATGACTTGCCTCCGTGTTGGGCTAATAAACCTCTACTAAGCAGTTTCCTGTGTATTGCATCTTTACAATACTGGCGACGATGAGCCCAGCAGGCGATCATGAACCCAGCGCTACGAAGATTTTCCTGTGACTAAGACTTTTATTAAAAAAAAAAAAAAAAAAACTCTTGTTCTCCCAATCTACGTTTTCACGTGCCCTACTGGATTCCTACGTGGTGAATATCATTGCCAGCACTCAACGGAAGGTACAATTTTGTTAATTTTGTGAAAATTTGGATTATTTATTGAAGTACCCCTACCTCCGTTACTCAGCATCTTTTGAATTCTGCACGAGCCGTTCAGATTCTATTGGAGCGAGCCTGGAGCGTGCCTACCATTGTTTAATACGCGTCTTCTCCGCAACGTACATTCGTCATCTTTCAGCCACACGTCACACACTACGTGTTGCCCTGGTGATAAACAAACGCGTTCCTGTTATTTAACGCGTAATTCTGTCACCTAACAACCGCGTGTTTGCTGACGCGACGCTTTTGTTCTGCAGACGCTTATGGGAGCACGTTGAACATTTTCATCAATACGTTGTTGATACGATTCCACATACTGTCGTTTTTTCATTTTAACTGATGTTACCACGTTTCACGTTCACAATCTGGATCGAGGCAAGTCATAATTTTTTGGTTTAATGCAGTTTGACCTTTAGATGTTTATACCAGACTGAAGCAGTTGGAAAGAAAATTTTAATAGTTGAACTTACCGTTTGGAGATTCCAAACAATCCAAGTTGCAAAAGCTATACGCAGTGTGGAGTAGCTGCAGTGAAGGCAGTACGCAGTGTGAGCAGCTGCAGTGAAGTACCCCAATAAAGAAGTATTCCTGTGAAGAAATATTCAAGTGAAACAGGCATAGCACGCTGAAGAGAAGCTATAGAATCTCTTTTGTTGTTATTTTAACTCTTTATTTTGAATTGTTATTTTAGATTGTTGTGTTAGCTTATTTAGTTAACTTATTGTTTTAGTTTATTTAGTTATTTCCTTTCAGCATGTCGTCTTCTACTAATGGAATGAATCAACCTCGTAAACGAATGTTTCGCAATAGGGTGGTTTTAAATTTGTTAAAAAATATTAAAAAAGGTAAACAGAGAGCTACTTTTTATAGGAAAAAGAAAAGTGTACTGAAGATTGTTGAATAGGCTTTTGAACTTAAGAAAAAATTATTTATTTTAGTAATCAATAGAATTAGGACACTTAACAAGACAATTAATGTTTTCAAATCAAAGAGTAGATGCAAAAGAGTAATTAATCGGACTAATTTTTGTAAAGTTTTTTCTGGAGAATGGATGCATAGTTCAAGTTGTGAGCCATTTTTTAATGAGGAGAGGTACTTCCAGGAGAATGATTTGGTGCATGCAGTTGACACCAGTGGTCGAGCATATGAGGTGAAAGACGGTTGTCCGATTGAAAAAGAGAAACTTGTGTCTAGAGATGCAGAAGAGTTGTTAACTGATGAAGTTTTAGGGAGACGTACTAAGGGTCCAGTGTACACTTGGAAGTGTAGTAGTATTTGTAGTGTGCGACAGGATTCAATCGATTTGCTTCGTAATTTCTTACGTACATATAGTAAGAAAAGTCTAAAACAGAAAATGAAGATGTTGCAAGACTTAGATCCTTGCAGAGTGAGAGAAAACACAGGTTTGCAAGGGCATTCACTGGCTTGTCTTTCTAGAAAAGTATGTCAGAGTGTTTTTCATCATTTTAGGATGTTAGCAGTGCATCATAACAAAATGAGGAAATTAGTAAGAAGGTTGTATTATGCAAAAAGTCCAGCACTTAAGCTTAAACAATTAAACAGTGCTCTTTTGCATGGAACTGAATTAGATGTGAAGAAGATTTGTGAAGAAATTGAGATGTGTTATTTTGGCGAAAAAGAGGACAGTGT
Source organism: Lissotriton helveticus (assembly GCF_964261635.1). Taxonomy (NCBI): domain Eukaryota; kingdom Metazoa; phylum Chordata; class Amphibia; order Caudata; family Salamandridae; genus Lissotriton; species Lissotriton helveticus. Next base: position 813,312,383 of record NC_136070.1, read on the forward strand.
AGAAATTGACACAGTAATAGAAGGTAATGTGGAAGACAATGTACAGATTTCAAGTACAGAAAAGTTTGACCAGGAAATTACCAAGTTTAAGGTGACATCAAGTGAAAGGCCTAATTTTACTTGTGTGTGTTGTCGACGGACTCATTATAAGATTCAGACTAGGTTAGTTGATTTATATGCAGAAAGTGAAATGGAAAATAATAGTGAATGGAAGAATTTTGCAACTTTTTTGTTGGTGGAGAATTCTTTTGATTTGAGTTCTGATCAGCGTATTTTTAAATATTGTTATAATAAATTAAATGAAAACAGAATGCCTCCTAGAGCTGTTCATAATAATCTTGAGTTGGTAGACATTCCTCCTGAATTGATGGATTTAAATACATATGAATCTATTTTGATTCAATGTGTCCATCCTTTTCAGGCTATTGTTCGCATGGAGCCTAAGATAGGGAAATTGCCTCCTTCAGATTTACAGAGAGGATTAAAGGGAAGAGTTGTTTATTTGCCTCTAGATTTCAAGAAAAATATTCATACAATTGGTGTAGAGAAAGTGGAAGAGACACCTCTGGTTATTCTAGTTAATGGGGTTCTGACAAAGAGTAAGAAAATCTGGCAAGATTTAGTGGATGTTAGGAAAGTCAAAAAGGCAACGTTGTATTTGGTCAAAAACAATGAGTACTACAAAGATGTATGTGTTGGAGCAGAGGAAACAGCTGCAGAAGAAGACAGTGATTGTTCAGCCGGCCAAATTGAAAAAGTTGATGTGTCTAGAAGTGAAGAAATACATGAACATTATACTGTTCATCCTTTGCATTCCAAAGAAGTAATGGGGAATGCAATTGACTTGTTTCAAATGAAAGCAGCAAAAGGAAGTCCCATTAGTGTATGGGAAGAAAGTTTGGAAGCTCGTTGTTTTCCACAGCTATTTCCAACAGGTCGAGGTGGACGATATGACGATCGACCACTTCAAATTCCTGCATCTGAATACCGGACTTTAAGATTATATGCTGAAGATCCAAGGTTTCGTCAATGCATCCCATATTTGTTTCATCTACTGTATGAAAGTGACTTGTCTGGGCTTTCTTATGCAGTAAACCATATACTGAAAAGTGGAGCACATCTGCAAAATGTTTCGGCGAGGGACTTTATGGAGAAAGTCAATCTGCAAGACAATATTTTGGAATCTCATCTAATCAATATCATGGCATGTCAGCGTGGTACAAACGAGTATTGGTACCGTCGTCATGGGGAATTGAAATGTATGCTAAGAAACTTAGGAACTCCTACATGGTTCCTCACTCTTAGCTGTGCTGAGTATGCATGGGACGACTTACTTCAATTTCTACGAGAGGCAAATGCAAACATACAAAATATAGAATTCAAAACACCTGGCGAACTGTGTTCTTTGGATCCAGTGAATGTATGCAGATATTTCAATCATAGATTTGAAGCTATGATGTCTTTCATTACCAACAAAAAAAATCCTCCCCTTGGAGAGGTTTTGGATTTCTTTTGGAGAAAGGAGTATCAAGCGAGAGGTGCTCCTCACATACATATGTTGTTATGGATTAAAGATGCACCCAAATTTGGAACAGATTCGGATGACACAATGATGAGTTTCATTGAAGAGTATTCAACATGTGCTGTTCCGAAAACTACCAAAGAAAACAGTATAAGGCAACAAGTTTTACGCTTTCAATCCCATCGTTGTGGAAAGTACTGTCGTTGAAAATTCAGAAACAAGGACAAGTTCTACACAAAATGTCGTTTCGGGTTTCCACGACCAGTGATTTCTAAAGGAAGAGTAAATAATTTGATGTCTTCTCTGCGACATACTGTGACGAGGAAATCACCAAAAAATACATACAATTTAAAAAGAAACAAAGAGTCCAAGTACATCAACGACTACAACCCAGTGATTTTGTCATGTGGAATGCTAACATGGATATTCAGTTCGTTGCTGACAACTCTATTGCTGTGGCTTGATATGTAACGTCTTACATCACAAAAAAAGAAAAGACAGAACTGAAGGAAATGTGGGAGGACATTTCACATGAAAAGAGTATAAGTAAAAAATTATACAGTTTCAGTTTGAAGATGTTGTCGCATCGAGAAATTGGAGCATATGAATGTTCTGATCGGTTATCATCAGCAAGTCTCTACGCCAAGTCTAGAACAATTATTTGGGCGAATCTAGGTCTTGCTGCAACACGAAACCGAGTTTTGAAATCTGTACAAGAAATTGAGTATTTGGCGGAGAAAGAACCAAACAGTACAGATATTTTGAAGACAAACATGTTTGATACATACTATCCAAATAGAAGTAGTCATCTTGAGAACAGTTGTTTGTATGAAGTTCTGCAAAACTATATTTATAAGAGGACCATCAGAGAAGATATCAATAATGGAATATATGCTATCATTGGGTGTGAAGGATGTCTAGTGAGGCAGAGAAAAGGCCATTTGATTAATCATCGAAAATTGAGTTGCGAAACTCCAGAGAAAAGTGAATTTTACTATTTAGCTCTTTTGCAACTCTTTAAGCCATGGCGTACAGAAGAGGAACTACTTGGAGATTTTCTCTGTTACGAAGATTCTTTTAATGCAACCAAGGATACCATAGAATGTCCTGATTTTCCAAATTATCTGCAAATGTTGAACGAAGAAATAGAGCAAGAAGCCACAATTGCTGTAGAGATTGCTAGAGACAGTTCAAGACAGTCAGAGTTCTGCTTCATTGAGTCAGGATCCACTAGGAGGACCAATTATCCAAAATGAAGCTGCCACTGCCATGGAGGAGGTGGAAAGAGCTATGGAACATTCTCAAGATGATGTAGTTAACTTAGAAGATTTGGCGAAACAACTAAACCTTGAGCAGAAACAGATATATGACGAAGTCACAGAACAGGTTGAACATGGATTCAGTCATGAGAAAAAAGAGTGCTCATGTACATCATTTAAGCCTGTCCGACTGTACGTGAGTGGAGAAGCGGGAACTGGAAAAAGTTTTCTGATAAAAGCAATTGCAACTTATCTGCAGAAAAGGACTGAATCACCGCTGTCTTGTGCTGTTACCGCTCCAACTGGGCTTGCAGCACATAACATTAAAGGGATTACTTTACATCGTTTACTGATGCTACCAGTTGAGCATGATAACAAATTACAATACCACAAGCTATCTGGAGATGCTTGTTCTGAAGTTTCCAGAGTCCTGAAGAAAATGAAACTTCTTATCATTGATGAAGTAAGCATGGTCTCAAATCTAATGCTTGCTTTTGTGCATTTGAGAATGCAAGAAATTCTTAGAACAGACTATGATGTCTTTTTCGGATGAAAACACATTATTGTTTTTGGAGATCTACTGCAGTTGACTCCAGTGAAAGGACAACCAGTGTTTAAAATGCTCACGCATGAAGATACCAGGAAGTGCCTAGGAAGCATTGGAAACGTTAATATATGGTTAAATTTCAAATATGCAGAACTGCTTCAAAATATGCGACAGGCAAAGAATGAAGATTATAAAAATATTCTACAAGATGTAAGAATCGGAAAAGTAAGTGAGCATGGGAAAGAAGCATTACATGCACGATTAATTTCAAATTTGTATCCAAATGAAAACATTCTTCCAGAGAATATTTTTAAGAAAATTACTGAGAACAAATCTGGGATATGTTTGATGCCAACTCTGCAAGAATGTTCCATCTTCAACAACAAAATGTTACAGTTAGAAAATGAAGAGATTGTGAAACTGGAAGCTATAGATAAAATAGAGCATATGGGAGCAACAATTATTTTGTCAGAAAATTTAAAATCAAAATTGGATTCATTAGAGAAGGGTATATCTAAAACTGCTGGTTTTGAAAAGACTCTGAATATGTGTTTAAATTGTCGTATCATTTTGCGAAGGAATTTAAATGTTGAAAGAGGTCTGGTAAATGGAGCAATGGGTCATGCTGTTGATTTTGTGAATTACAAAAATAGAGATGGAATTGAAATTTTAAAAATTAAATTTGATGGCATTGACGAAATAGAACAAATTTGTCGTTGTTCAGCTAGATTTTTGCTTGTGAAAGACTTATATGTTCGCCGAAAACAGTTTCCTGTTTGTTTGGCATATGCGGTGACAATTCATAAATCTCAAGGTTTAAGTGTAGATAGTGCTTTGGTGAACATTGGAAGTTCTGTGTTTAAAGAGGGTATGGCATATGTGGCATTATCACGAGTCAGAACTTTATCAGGATTGTACTTGATTGAGTGTGATGAAACAAAGATTTGTGCAGATCTAGATTGTGTTAAAGAATACAATTGGTTAAGAAGAGAGTATGTTCCACATTTGCCTCAATATCATCTGTTTGAAAAACGTGTGGTAGGCCGAAAAAGAAGAAATGAGAATAATTGCAGTGAGGTAGTAGCAAAAAGACAAAAAGTAGATGAAACTGTAATTGTAAGCAGAAAGAAAAAGTATTCTGTTGAAGATGTTGTTGGATTTCAGTTTGAAAACAGTTCTGGTGTCAACTGCTATGCTAATGTAGTGGTTAATGTTGGTTTTTTTCTTCAAAATTTACAAGAACAGATTGTTGAAAATCGGGATCAAACATTCTGCTGTTTATTGAATTCTGTGTTTGAGAAATGTAGCAGTGATAGAGCAAAAATAGAAAGTGTTTCAGAAATTCGAAATCTTTTAGACATATGTTCTGGTCAAAATCAATTTTCACAGAATATTCAGCAGGATTGTCAGGAATTTTTAATGTATATGTTTGATGTATTGGAAGATGAAGGTGTAGATATAAAAAATCTTTTTAGCCTTTCTTATCAATGGCAGCATGACTGCGACAACTGTAGTTTATCAAGTAGTACTACAATAGACACCGAAAGATTTATATATTTGACTTTACCAGACTGCAAATCAGTTCCTTTTAATAATCTAGTTAAAGCAGCTGATCACAATATGGTGTGTACCCAATGTAAGTCTGCAATGCTGTCCACATTATTTATACAAAATTATGGTCAGTATGTCATTTTAATGTTCCAACGATGTAGACCTGATGGAACTAAATTGACAACTTCTATTAAAAATGTTGTGGCTTCTCAGTTATCAATTTCAGGAAGAACGTTTGCAACTGTAGCTATTATTTATCATGACGGTCCTTCAACAACATCAGGGCATTACACATGCTATTTAAAATGTCGAAAAGGTTGGACTAACTGTAATGATACTCATTTGACTTTCAAACAACCTTTGCCTTTTGACTTAAAAAAATCATACCTAGTGTTTTTACAACCAAAATTTAAGTAAAGGTAATTGGCCTATGAAGATGAGAGCAGTTAATAAAAGTTAGTCTGCTGTTTAAAATTATACTGTGAGTAAAAGTGATGAAGATAATATAAAAATTATAGTTCTCATAAAGGTACAGTAAGTGAATCGCATAGTAAGTGATATCAGTATTATAGGAAATGTTCAACATGAGAGAGCCAGAGATGGAATTATGAATATTTAAATATTGTGAAAAAGTTGTTTGAGCCTTTCTTTCAGAACGTCGGGAAAACGGTAATTTTAGAGTTTGTTTTAAGTAATTTGAAAATATACTGATACATCTGACACTATTTGGCCTTAAGGAAAGGTGAAGGAATGAGCAAAGAGTCATGACTGAACACAAGAAGTATATGAAAACATTGAAACATATTTCAGATGTTCTTGGAGCTTTTCTTCTAGAAAGTCGATAAAATGGAATTTTTAGAGAACAGCAGAGTACCTTCCAACGAAAAGGACCTTCATGATGTACTATTTGGCCTAAAGGAAAAGTAAGTGAATCAAAGATTAGTGTACATATGTGATTTGTAAGTTTATATGGGGTTTTTTAAACACAATCTTTTTGATTGTGTTTTTTTTCCCGCTGTCATATGATGAATAGTTTGAACTCACTGTTTTTAGTGAAATTCAATATGTTCCGAGAACAGCAAAAATAAACTATCTAACATGTTGTACAAATTATTCTATAGTTTGTATTGTGTAATTTATATTGTATTCCCATTGTCTCACACTCACTTTCCTTTTTCCTCTCTCTTTCAGCTCTCTTTACTCACTCACACTGCCTTTCTCTCACTCTGTTTCACACCCATTTGTTTACTCCACTTCTTTCACAACCCCTCATTTCCATTTCAACTGTCTGCATTCCCTCTCTCCCTTGCACTACTTTTCAGCTTTCAGTCTCTCTGCTTTACTTCCCTTTTCCGTCTTTTCCTCCTTTGCACTTTTAGTAATTCCTCTTTACTCACTCACCAGTATTGTCACACTCTGTCACTATAACTCACCCACTCTCCCTCGCTTATCTTTGTTTGCTCCTTTCTTATGACCTCTTCTCTCTATTTTCCGTTCACTACCTCTATGTCCTCAGTCCCTCACTCTCCTTGTGTTATGTTCACTTGTGTTTATCTACCTTCTATCATTTCTCTTACAACAACTTCACTGCTCCTCTCTCATCGTTCTTCACCCCATTTCTTTTAGTCCGGTTCCATTACTACCCCTCATTTGCTATCTTTCAATGTCCTTCTCTTTACTTTCATCACCTAATCACTTTCTCTCAGTACCACTGCTTTAGTCCTCTTCTCCTCTCTTTCCTTCTTTTGCTCCCTTACTCATTTTCCTTTCCTCACTCATTGTACTCCACTTCACTCAATCCATCCCTTAGTCTCTCTGTCTACTAACTTCCTCACTCCTTTTCCCTCAATCCTTCTATATTATCCTCTCTGCCTTCATCCCTTCACTCTATGACTCTCCTTCACTTATTCTCAGTTATCTTCCATTCCTCATTCTTCTAAATGCATCCTCAATCAGACTCCTTTCCCTCTCAGTCATTCTCTTTTTACTTACTCCTGTTTCCTGATTTAGTTTTGCTAACTCAAATTCTTTTAGTATCTTTCTTACCTTCAGTTCATTTCTCTCTTCTTCTCTTCCTCTCTGTCAGTGAATCTATATGTCTTACTCTTAGTAATTTGCTCTCCTTCTATTTCTTTTACCTTCTTTTTGTCCTTCTACATTACTTTATTTCCCTTTCTGTGTCTTTCACTCGTACTTTATTTCTTAATACACTGTTATGATTTTTAACCTCTTCATTTGTATCTTTTATTTTAAAATATATGTTTTACTAATTATAACTTATTTTTTCTTCTCTCTTTCACAGATACAAAGTGTAGTAAAACAATGTAATTAAAGTTACATTAATTATATGGTAAGTGTGACTAAAAAATATAGTTTGTCATCACCCTTTGCTTTAACCTCACTACTATTTTCTCACCCTACCTCACTCCCGTTTCCTTACTCTGCTTCCCTCACTTATTCTTATCCTCCATGTTTACTCCTCTTTCCCTTACTCTCCTATCACATTCAACTTCTTTTAGTCCCCCTTGCTTTACTTCCCTTATGTTCTGTTCTTTTTCTTTGCTCCCTCACTCATTCCCTTACTCATTTACTTCACTCCTCTCACTCCTTCTCACAGTTCCTCACTTCCGTTCCCTCACTCTGTCTCTCTTACCGTCGCTGTCTCTGTCCCCTCACTCTGTCAATACTCTTTCGTCATGCTCACTCCCTACAACTCACCCACACTCCCTCACTTACCTTTCTTTGCTGCTTCACTCAGACCCTTTCAGTCACTCCTTTCTTTACTCTCTCTGTCCTTTCTCTCTGTCACTCCCTATGTCTTAGCCTTATTCAATTTTATCCACCCTCTTTCACCCCTCTTTATTTACACTCACTGCTCTTTTCTCACCCTCCGTCACCATTGTTCCTTTACTCCGGTTCCGTCACTACCCCTCATTCCCCATCCTTTACTGTCCTTCCTTTTACTTTCAAAACCCACTCACATTCTCCCAGTACCTCTGCTTTAGTCTTTTTCCTCTCTCTTCCCTTCTTTCGCTCCCTTATTCATTTTCCTTTTCTTAATTACACCCTATTACACCTTCTCTCTGTTTTACTATGTAATAAACAGTCCCTCTGTGTTGCTCCCTCTACCTCTCTTTCTCTTAACATCACTCTCTCTGTGTCCTTCCCTCATGCTTACTCCTTTATTTTTTTTTATTTTTTTTTTGGTACGCGCCCCGGTACGCGTACCGGTGCGTGTACCGGTACGCGTACCCTGGAGAAAAAAGAATGACAGAGTTTTTTAAAAATGTAGCATTTTTTTTATAAATTAGAGGTAGTTCTAAAAAGAACTGTTTTTTTATTCTTTTTGTTGTTTTATATTTTTTATTGTTTTTTTGAACATTTTTTACTTTTTTTGGCTTTTATGAAGAATTTTATATTTTTTTTGTATTTTTTATGGGGACAAACAAAAATCAGGGAATTGTAAACGGCTCAACTGGAGCAAAAAAAAACAGGAAAAAATTAAGGCTTCTTTGAACACTTGTGGTTGTCACCAGCAACGTTGATGTGATTAATACTTTGCTCACCATAAGTAATCATTTTTCCACAAAGTATACAAACAATTTTGTATCTACCAAACTTGGTTTGTATGTTTGGGACCATCTCCCTTGCCTCTGGACCCGATGGAGTGGGTTCTTGGCTTGTTGAGGGTCTGGAAGACGATTGTGGAAGGTTTCTGCACAGTTCTCTCACCTCTGCTGCAGAATAGTTATTGGGGTCCAATCGTTGCATGTGGCGAATCATTGTGTGATTGCCAAATGAATATTTTTTGGCAGGGTTCCCCCTGGATAGTACAGCGCCACAGATGAGACAGGTCACCTTTGCCGCGTTTACCTTCTTTGCACCCCTTGGGAATTTAAAAAACTCCCATATAAAGTGCTCCTTTGGTCTATATGGTGGATTGTTTTCAGGCAGGAACTGCCTTCTCTCATCCTCTTCCTCCTCCTCCTCCTCTTCTTGTTCACCACCAATGTGATGTTGTGGTGGTCCTTGTGGTGGTGGTGGTGGTGGTGGTGGTGGTGGTGCCGATGCTCCAGCTGCTGCTGCTACTGTGCCATTTCTCTATCAATAGAAGCAGGTCTTCCTTACTCAAAGAACAAAGTGAGAATGAGGAAAAAAGGTGGGGGGTTTCATCATTTGGAAAACAAAACTGTTCTGAACCAATGAAAAGTGTTATTTTCAGGTCACATGACCTGGGCTTCCATCATTTGGAAACCAAAACTGTTCAGAACCAATGAAAAGTGTTATTTTCAGGTCACATGACCCGACGCGCTTACGCTACGCGCCCCGGTGTGCGCCCGGAGGCGCGCCTGGAGGCGCGCCCGGCGGCGCTTACGTTGCGCGATCGTATGCGCTCGGGTGCTTCCGGGTGCGCTTACGCCGTGCGTCATAAGACGCACCACGCGACTACGCGATACGTCACGATGATGTTTTCGTTCGTGGCAATGGCGCTAACGGGCCGCTCACCGGTACGCGCACCGGGGCGCGCCATAACACTGCGCTTACCAGTGCATTCAACGGTACGCGCACCGGGAGCGCACCAAGGCAAACTTTTTTTTAAAAAATGGAAAAATATACATAAAAAAAAGTATTACATAAATATACAATATAGGATTTATTATAAAAAATATTATATTTCATAGCTATAGAAATTAGCTATTAAAAAACCTATGAAATTCACTGAAAAAAACATAGGTTTGAGGCCCTATATATAGTTAGGAATTAGTTAGGAGGTCTATCGCTCTGTCACTAGGATGGTGTCATCAGTGATGTCATGAGTGATGTCACTGACCATGTAATGAGTGATGTAATATGTGACGTCATCAGCAGTGCATTGCACGCGCAAGTTATATAGTGAGTCCAACTAACTATAACGTGGGAACTTCAATGGTTTTATGCGAGTAAAACTTCCAGCTAACTATAACTGGTGTGAAACCTATGTTTTTTTCAGTGAATTTAATAGGTTTTTTAAATGCTAATTCCTAACTATAACTGGTGTGAAACCTATGTTTTTTTCAGTGAATTTAATAGGTTTTTTAAATGCTAATTCCTAACTATAACTGGTATGAAACCTATGGTTCTTTCAGTGAATATATATATATATATATATATATATATATATATATATATATATATATATATATATATATATTTGCCACCAACTAAATTATACTCGCACTCCACCAGGATGTTTTTCTACAGCAGGTTTATTGTTAGTCAACGCGTTTCAATCTTTCGATCTTGCTCACGGTTACATGGTTTGTAACCGTGAGCAAGATCGAAAGATTAAAACGCGTTGGTTAACAATAAACCTGCTGTAGAAAAACATCCTGGTGGAGTGCGAGTATAATTTAGTTGGTGGCAAATTAATTACAGGGGACGCCCGTCCCTGAGACTCGCACCGGCTGTGAGAAGTGTGCCCTCGGTTACGGGATTACTTTGGTGGCAAATATATATATATATTACCTACTGGCGGTCGCCAGTAGGTATATATAGTTAGGATTTTTTCTCTATGGGTTTTTTGAAAATTCTATGTCTAATAACTTTGGCGTTTGTGGACGGAATTGGCTGAAATTTTCAGGAAAATGGCACATTTTGTTTCTGAGCAGCCCTTGAAAATTTGGGGGGGGTTCGTCCAGTGGGGGCCGAGAAAAAAGGGGGGTCCCAAAACGTGTTTTTAACATTGAGTTTTCCATAGGGCGGTTGGCCTCACTTTTAGCCCGAACGGCTGAATGGATTTGCACGAAACTTGGCAAAATTGTAGGGACTGGTAGCCCGATGTGCCTTTTGTAGGTCTCAATATATGTGCTCCAGTGGATTTTGAGAAATTAACGTTTAAATAAAGATATATATCTGTAACAGCGGACCGGGCAGCGCTCTGGTTCGCGGACTTTTCGCGCAACGGAGCTTTGTGAAGCGAAGCTGATTGGTTCTCCGGCGTCTGTCAACATTCCAAACAGTCCGTAGCGGCCGCCATCTTGTCTCTCGGTAGGATCGAGAGACAAGAGGAGGTCAAAACAAAGGGGGAAATAACTATAAGGGGGCATAGTAGATCCTCGCTGACCCCCTAGGTTTGATGTGGAGGTTTTAAAAGGGCCCCGCGGGGCAAAAAAAAATAATAATAATAATAATTGAACGGCTGAATGGATTTGCACGAAACTTGGCAAAATATTAGGGACTGGTAGCCCGATGTGCCTTTGCTAGGTCTCAATATATGTGCTCCAGTGGATTTTGAGAAATTAACGTTCAAAAAAAGATATATATCTGTAACAGGCAGCGCTCTGGTTCGCGGACTTTTCGCGCAACGGAGCTTTGTGAAGCGAAGCTGATTGGTTCTCCGGCGTCTGTCAACATTCCAAACAGTCCGTAGCGGCCGCCATCTTGTCTCTCGGTAGGATCGAGAGACAAGAGGAGGTCAAAACAAAGGGGGAAATAACTATAAGGGGGCATAGTAGATCCTCGCTGACCCCCTAGGTTTGATGTGGAGGTTTTAAAAGGGCCCCGCGGGGCAAAAAAAAATAATAATAATAATAATTGAACGGCTGAATGGATTTGCACGAAACTTGGCAAAATATTAGGGACTGGTAGCCCGATGTGCCTTTGCTAGGTCTCAATATATGTGCTCCAGTGGATTTTGAGAAATTAACGTTCAAAAAAAGATATATATCTGTAACAGCGCTCCGCTTCGCGTAACGGAGGTTTGCGAAGCTGATTGGTCATTCTGTCACTGGGCTATAGTTGGGCTACATCTGGCTGATATTTGGGCTACATTTGTTTTTTTGTGTGTCTGGCGGCCATCTTTGGGCTACATTGGGCTACATTGGGCTTCATTGGGCTACATTCGGCTAATTAGCAAATAGCTCATCGCAAACTAGGAATGGTAAAGAATCGCTATTTATTCCTTAAAGTTCGCTATTTAGGAAATGCAAAAAACTTTGATGATATATATGGCGGTTCATCTCTAACAAGATAAGAAGCATAGGGATACATTTATGATGACTGGCGCATCACCAGGGATGTGTTAGTCATTCTGTGCCGCTGTTCCGTCACCTATGGTGTGCTGCATTTACAATGCGGCGCATCATGGGGCAAAAACAGCACAGATGCGTGATGTATCTGTGCCGTAAAGGTGGCGCATTGCTGGAGTTGTATCGCAAGTGTGATGAAGCTCCAGCAAGGGTCGGGGGTGCCCCTGTCGCAGGGTTTCTGTTCTCACACAGAACTGTGGACAGAGGATTGGAACCTCGGCGAATGCATTGCTGGAGTTGTATCGCAAGTGTGATGAAGCTCCAGCAAGGGTCGGGGGTGCCCCTGTCGCAGGGTTTCTGTTGTCACACAGAACTGTGGACAGAGGATTGGAACCTCGGCGAATTAGGGTGTCCCAAAACTCACGTTAGTAATCAAAAACTCCTTAGCAAGCTAGGTACAGTGTCACATTGGATATAACAAACTCTCAATGTTTAGACAATCCAGAATATGAACTTATAGTACCTCAGGATACGTGGAACTCATGAACAGTCGGTCGTTATAGATTTCTTAGAAACCAGAACATGGAGTTAAGAAGAACAGATGTGTATTTGAAATGTTTATTTACTAATGCCGTCTTCTCAGGCGTAGTACCTTAGATAATAAAAGTACACATATTATCAGTAGCAAAATTACCAGCATAGTTACTAGTACATAAAAAGTGAATGGTGATAGTATGTTAACATGCTGTAAATGAATAAGAGTTAGCAACACTTATAAGCAGCCGCGGGCCGTGGAGGGAGTTACGGTGAGGCAGGGAGGCAGGGAGGGGGAGAAGCAGGGTGGAGAATACAAGTACACATATTATCAGTAGCAAAATTACCAGCATAGTTACTAGTACATAAAAAGCGAATGGTGACAGTATGTTAACATGCTGTAAATGAATAAGAGTTAGCAACACTTATAAGCAGCCGCGGGCCGTGGAGGGAGTTACGGTGGGGCAGGGAGGCGGGGAGGGGGAGGGGCAAGGTAGAGAGGGCTCCACCCTGCTTCTCCCCCTCCCCGCCTCCCTGCCCCATCGTAACTCCCTCCACGGCCCGCGGCTGCTTATATCTCACCCTCCCTAATACACATATTATATTATTTGCTAAGAAGGTCTCTTTGTGTTGGTTTAGGGCGTGCCCATACTTTAGTGTCTTAGATTTGAAGGAATCACATCAGCATACACCAGCTCTCTCTTCATGTGAACCGCATCAACTGTTGTGTATGTGTGTTCGGCAAAGCAATATAAAACCCGCCTCATGCCCAGAATTGGCAGAAGTTGCACTTATGTTATGAGTATGAAGTCGTGGAGATCAGACCTCATAACAATTCTGTATCGTGTTGTTCTTGAAACTTTAGCACTCGCTGTACAGATATAGTTTAACAAGTAAAGCAGATAGTAGACCAATAACATATTATTCTCATGTAAACCACGATGAACTACTAGGTGGAAAGCTAAAGCAACAACTAAGTGTCGTGTGCAGAAGTTGCAAAAAAGGAAAAATGGCGTTTAAACCGGTAATGAGCCCATGCTAACTTAACACGGTGTAAAGATATCCAGGACCTAGATGACACCTCCTCATGATCCGGAAACGAACTGAATAAGATAATAGAAGTGCCATCTCATGAGAGCAGATTGCAAGTTTATATGTGGACGGTCCGCAAGGTAAAGCATTAAAAACTAGGAAAATTTAATGCTAAAGAAAAATAAAACAGCCAAGTACTTTATCGAGTCTTAAGCCAATAGGCAAGGTAAATAATAAAAACTTGACAAATAAGTCAATGAATTGTCAATGAAATGCTAGTACTCAGCATATCAAACATGAAAAAGGTCTATGACATAACTGTGTATGCAAAATAAGCTGCAACAGCCTCCAATAGGAAGTCACCGTCTTCATCCGAAAACAGTTCAGCCATCCAATTTAAAAGCGGAAAAGAACATACGTGCTCTCCCAGCACCGGATCCTCTATCACCATCAGAGGACAGCTCGGTGGGTTTTCAAGAAAGCTCTGTTCCAAGAAAGACTGTGCTGCCGCCAGTAAATTCCAGGGACCAAGTAGTCCATGCATCAATGCCACAGCCATAATCCTTTCGCCAGGACAAACCAACTCGTGAGTAATGATAGGAGTCATCAGCTGATTAAAGTCGACGTCAGGAGAAAACGGTCCGCAGAGACACAAATCAATGGCCCAATCGAAATCACAGGTCAGGCAGTGAAATACAGGCTGGACACAGGTGAAGTAGGAGAACCGAAAAGATAATCCATATGCCGTGCTTAATATCGCCAACGGCATTGTGCCATAATATTCTAGCATGCGATTGCGGAACAGTGTCAGCAGCTGCAGGGTCGGAGGTTGCATAGGAGGGACATCCATATTTAAAAATGTAAAAAAGCACAAGAGCGTCCGCTGGTAATGCAAGTAAAAATGCCAATCCACGAACCAGAGTGCAGAAAATACAATGAAAGGAAGCAGGGATGACTCCAAAGATTTTCTCAAATGAAGTCACGAGACCACTGGTAACAACTTTAAAAAAGTGTGCCAGGGATTTTGTGGAGGATGCGTTAAAGATAGTCGGAAACATGTTGCTGAAATTGAAAGGCAAACCTGTGTACGGGTGTTCGCTATGTGAAGTACGAAAGTTTCACGGGCCGAACTCAAGGCCACCTCTCTCTGAGACAAAAGAGCTCTTATTCTTGCCATGCCGTTGAAACGTGTCCCAAGGTTGGTATTTGTGGCCAGATTGAAAACTCCCTATGTTCATGTGTGGGAGGAAATAGAACATTTCTGCAGCAAATAACCCGTTCACTTACTGTTACGATAAAAGGAATACTTTTAATTAACTCAGAACAATCTTCATTATTGAGCATCAAATAACTACCATTTTCCAACAACTTGAACGTGGGGATGATAGCAGGAACTGGCGTGCCTTGCAACACGCAAGCCATATTTGGTCGGTGTTTGTTGCATGAATCGTGTAACTGTATGTGCCTACACATTAGTGAATGATCTGGCGTCTCAGTGCATTCCTCTCCATTCAGATAAACTTCTTGATCATCTTTGAAACATCTGTATGTGTATGGAAGCGACCAGACCTCATGAAGAAAAGCACTACCTAAAGGTTCATAACGACCTATTGGTATATATTTCATACAATTTGAAAACTTATATAAAGCAAAAGGCAGCGTTATTAAACCGTGGATAAGGCATGTTGCCAAAAAACCCGCAATCCTCTGCTGATGATGTCACTGAGCATGTCATGAATGATGTAATATGTGACATCATCAGCAGTGGATTACGGGTAATGGTATCTCTAGTTTACTCCCCTATAGCTGTCTTTCTTTTAACATAAGTGTGTGTTTCCTTCCCTTATACTTACTGTTTTTGGTTCGCTTCCAGTTCGCGTACCAGCGAGCGTACTAGGAAGCGAACTAAGAGAAATAGAGGTTGGCACAGTTCCAAATATTGTACCAATTTTTTAATAACGGGGAGGTAGTTCTGAAAAGAACTTTTTTTTTTATTTTTCTGAACATTTTTTTAATGTTTTTGAATTTTTCGGAACAGTTTTATATTTTTTGGGGTTTTTCTTGGAGGGGGCAATGAAAACGATTCATTGTAAAGGGCTCAACAGGAGCAACAAAACAAAAAAAAGAAGTATTTATTATTTTAGGCGTTTCGGACAAACTTGCATATGATAGTCAATAGCTCTGTTGATCAGAGTGATGCTTTTTTCTCCGTAGGAAATGAATCCATCGCAAAATGCGCAGGTGTGTTTTACATCACCAAATCTCATTTGTATATTTGGCACCATCTCCCTGCCCTCTGGTCCCGTTACTTCCGGTACAACAGATCTTCTGGCCATAATAGGGAGATTATCTAGGTCGTTCCGAAACTGTGCAGCACTGTAGTTGTTAGGATGCCACCTAGTCATATGGCGATGCATTGTGTAGTTTCCGAAACTGTATTTTTTGTCGGTCCCTCTGGACAGTCTATCTTGACATATAAGGCAAGTTACGTATCTTGCATTTACTTTTTTCTGACCTTTGGGAATTTTAAAAAATTGCCAAATGAAGTTTTCTTTCCGGTGAGACGTCCTGGGCTGCTCAGGCAAAAACTGCCTCTCTTCGTGCTCGTCCTCCTGTTCCTCTTCTTCTTCTTCTTGTTGAATTACAACTTGAGCAGGTGGTCCACTCTTCCTTGGATGTGGTGGAGGTGGTGGGGAAGCACCAGCTGAAGCTACTAAAGAAGCCATTGCTCAGTGATCACAAAGGGTCTTTCTCTCACAATGATGAAAGTCAGAGTGAGGAAAGAAGGAGGGATTTTCATCATTTGGGAAAAACAAGAGTTCTCAACCAATCAAAAGTGTTCATTTTAGATTATATGACCTAGTCTTACATCATTAGGAAACCAAAAGTGAAATGAACCAATGAAAAGTGTTATTACCAAGTCACATGACTTGCTGTGTTTACGTTAAGCGCTTTGCAGGGCCTCCCGGTTTGCTTCCAGAAACCTGCGCTTTGCGACTCGCTTCGCGTACCAGTTCGCTAACGTAGTACGTCATATGACGTATCACGTGACAACGTGAAACGTCATGCGGACGGGAGGCGTCACGATGTTGTTTTGTAACGCGGCACTTGCGGTAAAGAAACGTTTACCGGCTCGCGGTCTATTTCGCGGCATCAAGGTCAGCTAACGGGAAGCTTCCCGATTTGCGAAGCGGGAACGAAGAAAAAAAAATATTTAAAAAAAAAATTATTCATAAACATATAAAATATATTTTTGGATTTAAAGAAGAATACATTTTACAGCTACAGATATTAGCTGTTAAAAAACCAATGAAATTCACAGAAAAAACCATAGGTTATAGACCATATATAGTTAGGAATTAGCATTTACAAAACCTTGAAAATTCACTGAAAAAACCACAGGTTATAGACCATATATAGTTAGGAATTAGCATTTAGAAAACCTTATTTTACTCACACAAAACCATTGAAATTCCATATATAGTTAGTTGCACTAACTATATATCGCGCACCCGCAATCCACTGCTGATGATGTCACATATTACATCATTCATGACATGGTCAGTGACATCACTGATGACATCACTGATGACATCTCAAATGACATCACTGATGACATCACTGATGACATCTCATTTGACATCAATGATCACATCACTGATGATATCATTCATGTGACAATACAATGCATCTCCTCACATTTTAATATAACCTCTGTTTCACCCAGTGTTAAAAAGAGAGTATAATTTTTGAAACCATTGACACACCAATACTAGTTACTACATACGCACTCACTGATTGCTACGTCTACACACACCTTCACTCATTCACCCATACAATCATTCATACATACAATCACTCATCTTTACAACACTATCATATGCACTCATACACCTATACAGACACTCACAGTCTGCCACTCATCCATGGAGTTACTCACACACCTAGTCAGTCCTGTAAAGAATCAATGACACTTCCATTTTCTTGTCTATACAGTTAAACATAGAGCACCTTACATTTTCAAACATATACTAACACATACTTACCTTCTTATACAATCATTGATACAAGTACAGATTGATCTGCACAGAGTCACACACCTCCCAGCTAGCCACACACACACTCAGTCTCCCATACAAATACTTGGGCAATCAATCAATAACCCATATAGTTACTCATATAGCTACTGATCAACACATGCAGCAGTTTACAGAACAACAGACATAATGATGCACAAATTAAGACAGTTTAGTCACTAACCCATGCAGTCAGTGAGACACATTTAATCACTCACTCATACAGTCAGTCATGCACCTACTAAATCCTTCGTCCAGACACTTACACATCCACTCATTCTTCAATATGTAAGACATATTTAAACTTTATAGAAACAAAAAATCACTGGATGTTGTTATCAGTGATGTCATCAGTGATGTCATCTGAGATGTCATCAGTGATGTCATCAGTGATGTCACTGACCATGTCATGAATGATGTAATATGTGACATCATCAGCAGTGGATTGCGGGTGCGCGATATATAGTTAGTGCAACTAACTATATATGGAATTTCAATGGTTTTGTGTGAGTAAAATAAGGTTTTCTAAATGCTAATTCCTAACTATATATGGTCTATAACCTGTGGTTTTTTCAGTGAATTTTCAAGGTTTTGTAAATGCTAATTCCTAACTATATATGGTCTATAACCTATGGTTTTTTCTGTGAATATATATATATATATATTCGTCACCAAAGTAATCCCGTTACCGAGGGCACACTTTGAACAGCTGGTGCGAGTTTCAGGGACGGGCTTTCCCTGCAATTAATTCACAACCAAAAGAAATTATACTCGCACTCCACCAGGATATCAATTAGTAGCAGGTTTATTTATGTGCCATTACAGCACACAAAAAACGCAAAACATCTTAGCAAACAATGTGATGTTTAAATTAGTGGGTATTCACATGCATTCAGATCATTTATGCATGCAGCAATGTTTATCCACTTGACTCACTTAGAGATTACATATTACACGCATTGCTATGTCTTTAGTTGCCTTAATATTATAATGCTAAGACAAAGATACATTTTTATATATCCGTGCCAGAGAATATACTGCAATTATGCACAAAAATATACCACGCTTTTCAAATGATGTATGAATTGTAAATAGTAACTACCAGAACCATAATGCATCAAATAGTGCTGTCATGATTTACTGGTATAAAAGGTTGAAACAAACAATGGACAAATGTTTGTAACCGTGATCAAGATCGTAAGATCGAAACGCGTAGGTTAAAGGCTGTGTGCTGTAATGGCACATAAATAAACCTGCTACTAATTGATATCCTGGTGGAGTGCGAGTATAATTTCTTTTGGTGGTGAAAAAAAATTATATATATATATATATATTCTCGCTCAGTCTTCACTGTCCAAACGGAGCACTCTTCGGTGGGTGCAGCCAGCGGTAGTGAAGCCCCGCTAACACATGAAGCTCAAATCTTGCCAGAATCTATTGCAAAATAAGCCACACTCAACACGGGGGAGCGTTTAGTAGAACGTCTTTAATGGGACGCAAACAGACGCGTTTCGGCTTGTAGCCTTCGACGAAGTTGAGTGCGGCTTATTTTGCAATAGATTCTGGCAAGATTTGAGCTTTATATATATATATATATATATATATATATATATATATATATATATTCCAACCATAACCTTCAACTCCACAGAAAAGAAGGGCGCCGCACAGCAGATTGCAGGAAACTTCAGCACTTTATTATGCTCGGTAACAGCTTGCTTCCAGACCTAACGCGTTTCAGCTATCAATGTAGCCTTGTTCACAGGTGAGTATCATAATGGAATTTGCGGCGTAACTACGCCCTTTTGTACGTCCAGGTCGAACTACTGAGTTTCCTGTAGTCTTGACATAGTACAATTCCCATAGTGCACCATGAAAGTAACAACTGTAATTATTCTGCTTGTTGCAAATCTTTTTCCCATTCAATTTTTCACTACTAGAGGGTGCATTTGCAATGCATTCATTGTATATTAAAAGTCTTATTCACAGTGTTCATAAAGTTCGTACATGGTGCCTGCTGTCACTCGTATTTCACTTTTTGCAGTACCTGTGTGTCCTGCAATCCACAGAGCTCAGACAAGTGTCCTTCACTCTCCCTTGCCTTCACTCTCCCTATATATATATATCCACGACAGGAGTGTGGTTATTTGAAGATCGTTTGGTTCATATATATATATATATATATATATATATACATATACACATATATATATATATATGTATATATATATATATATATATATATATATATATATATATATATATATATATCACCTACTGGCGGTCGCCAGTAGGTAGTTATAGTTAGGACCTAGTTTCCATAGGAAATCGTCAACATTCTTTTTGGATTAACTTTGGCCCTGGTGGATGAATCTTTGCGAATTTCTCAAAGAAGATGGCTCGGTCCACTGCGCTCCTTCCCTGAAAATTTGGGGGGGATTGGTGAAGTGGGGGCTGAGATAAAAGGGGGGTCCCAAAACATGTTTTCTCCATGTTATTTTCCATAGGACGTTTAGACACGGCTACAGGTCGAACGGCTGAATGGATTTATAAGAAATTTGGCAAAACTATAGAGTCCGGCTCGCAGATTACGCTTTTTGTGGAATGGTGTAAATCCGTTCAGTAGTTGCTGAGAAAATTAAAGTTAAAGTCAATTATATATCTATAAGCGCGGACGGGTGCTGCAGGAAGTGTTGACCGCCATTTTGTCACTGCGAGTAAATATATTGTCATTTCAAAGCGTTGGAACATGGAAAGGGGAGAAGGTAGAGGTTGTTTTGCTGCGTAGGTTTTCTCAGGGTGTGCAGTAAGGTCCTTAAAGGCGAAAATATATATATATTTTTTTTCGAAAAAAAGTTGCGGGGTGCGCGCACTCGGGCGCGCACACCTATTTACAAGAGTGTGAAAATGGAGATAAATCAGAAGTTTGAGTGCTTTGATATAAGGTGGCTCTGAAAAGAGCCCTTGTGTTTATTGAGTTGTTTCTGCATTTATAAGTAAGTACCGATGCAGAGTCTGATGTTGCAGAGGAAGATTTTGTTTCCCTCATCCGTGAAATGAACACCATCTGTCCTATAGATGTCTTGCATGTGGTAACGCAAGTTGTTGTGGTAAATAGAACCCATGCTATAATCTCTGAGGAAAGCAGAAACAGATTTATTAACATGTCTCCTTGCTTTCTCAATTTGTGCACAATTTTGATTGGACCAATTCCATTTCTGTCTTTGGCATATATTGGAATATACCAAGGCAGTTCGAGGAAAAAGTGTCATCAATTGTCTAAAGGTGTCTTTTAGAAGCATTTCCAGACCTACCCCAGTCAATGTGCCTAGATCGTTCCCACCACAGTGCACAATTATAAGGTCTGGTTCTGGGAGATGCATAAAAGTTTTCACCAATGGTATTAATTGGTGACATCTTAATCCTCTTTGCCCAATCCACGTTATCTGCACATTTGGTAAATCAAGGTTGGAAATTCGTCTGCTTGCTGCATATTTTCCACTCCAGTGAATATAGCTGTGTCCTAAAAGCCAAACCTTCATTTTCAAGGCAGATGCAGTCGTGCTCCGATGGGTTGTGGAAGTGGAATGGCAGTTAGAAGCTGAAATTCAGGATAAAAAAAATGGATGAGGCTTGGTGTGGTTGAAAAACAAAAGATGATTGGTTGATTCTAATACGTGAAGATTGAAGACTACGTTACATGTTAATGTTATGTAAAAGAAAAAGTAGTATTGGGTGTGAAAAAAATGACATGTAACAGAGCTGTGGATAGGCAGGTGTTTCTGGAGGGAAAACAGTGTTGTTAGTTTGCTGTAGAACGTTGAGATATGAACTTTTGACCTGTGCCTTCAGCCAGGTGCAGAATGAGGTGTTACCATGGAAACAGCCAGAGATGGCAGTGGGTGATGGGTGACTTTTATGTGACATGGAAAATATTGTGAGGGACAACCAACTGAAATGTGAATTTGAATACAAAATTTTGCGGGAGGAAATATGATTGGCTGAAGAGACATATATGAGTCTGTATTGACTGGATATCTGTGCCATTGAATTTTGGTTGCAGTGATAGCAGCATAATTGAGACTTCCGTCAAACGAATATCTATTTTGTGACTGTCACTGTTGTACATCGTACAAAGCATTGGTAAAGGTAAGTCTGTAACTGTTTGATTTGTCATGTACTGTAAAAGAAAGGGTTCACGGGCTGTTATAGGCCTGTGGGTTCTAGTATGAGTAAATCAGGTCGACAAAAGAAAATATTAAGTTAGTACAGCTGAAGTTACGTGGAACTCATGAATACTGTTTCAATATACAATCATTTTAGTTGAGATTATGGATTAAAAGAGAGAACGTGTATATTTGAAATGTTTATTCAGAAATGCACTGTTTTCAAGGCAAGTTTCTTATCTAATACGAGTGCAGACATTGTAAAAAACAAAGTAATCGGTATAGCCACTAGTACATAAAATACAAACGGTATAGTTGATGAAAAATGAATATGGTTTAGCAAAATTAATTATACACTCTTATGAGGAAGTATATTGGGGCAGATTTATGAAGGCCTTGCGCCGCCGGTGCGTTACTTTTAACATAAATAAGGCTCATTATATGTTAATAAATGGATGAAGGTCTCTGGCCTTTCAGTTTAGGAACGATACATGAAAATGCTAGTGGTTAGACCAGTGTTTCCCAAACTGTGGTCCGTGGACCCCCAGGGGTCCTTGACCCATTCTCAGGGGGTCCGCAGGCAGCAGTTTTAAAAGCACTTCAAAGTTCCTTGCAGAATTATCAGTTTTGGAGCAACAATAAAAGTGTCAAGATAACACCAGTGATTAATGTACCTGCTGGAGAGAGGAGAGTTTTGTCCAGTGGCAACTTCAACTTATCTAATGTAGCGCAGAGGGTTACTGCAAAGAATATGTACCATGTATTTAATTTAAAAAAAAATTATATGCATAGGTCAGTGGGTTACTTACTGCTTTTGTAAGTAACTTATTTTTCTTCCCAGATTGTCGTATCCTTGTGCATAATAAGGTCTTCATTTACTATTCTTTGAAAGCTAATAAAATTCAATCTGTAATGATAACTGTGTTGTAGACTGCACCATTGTTTCCCAAAAACCTTTGGGGGAGAGCATTCCAAAGCACCCTCTGTAGTGGTCATGCTCACTCATTGCACTTGGTATGCACCGTATGGGGACTGGTCTGAAAACATTTTCTAGGGCTGCTTTTGGTTTCCAGACTGGCCCTTGCAGGAGCAGGAGCCTCGAACAGCAAAATAAAACCAGCCATGTAAAG
This sequence comes from Lissotriton helveticus, assembly GCF_964261635.1. Lineage (NCBI taxonomy): Eukaryota > Metazoa > Chordata > Amphibia > Caudata > Salamandridae > Lissotriton > Lissotriton helveticus. Next base: position 813,335,207 of record NC_136070.1, read on the forward strand.
GTTTGTCACTGGGATGCAGCACCAATCTTCCCATTAAATTATTTAGTTTTTTGTAAATTCACAGAAGTGGAGGAGCGTGTCGTTATCCTCCTTGGCTTAATGACACGGTCCACCACTTCGGAAACGAGGGTTTTGGCCATATTTACAAGAATATGGTGCAGCCCTGTGTTTCCCCCTGCGCTTGTGCTACACTTAGCAGGGTAGCGGCAATGCAGGCACCCTTGCACCATAGTGCAAGTGTGACTGCGTGCAGGGGAAGATTGTTTATGTACAGGAAGATCCTCCTTCCTGAACATAAAAAATCCAAGGCGTTTTGCTTTTTCCATGTGTACTGCATAAGGCAGCACACATGAAAAAAGCAAAATCGAGGAGAAATAAAGCATTTATCCTCGTTTCGTCAAGTTAAGTCCAGGTGTTTCCTGGTTTTAATTATGGCGCAGTCTCCTATTTACGCTGCCCTTGTAAATAGGAGGCAGCGTTAAAAAATCAATGGCTGTTGCAGTGGAACGCCCATCGCAACACCCACTGCCCACCTCTTTCACGTTAAGTATTGCATGAAAGTGGTTCTTATTTGCAAAGCAGCGTTAAGCCATAGTAAGTGGCTCAACGGTGCCTTGTACATAGGGCGAAACCCATATCGCCACGGGAATATCGCAAAAAGTGACGTTCCCATGGAGATAGGGGTTTGTAAATCTGCCCCAAAAATTGTTAGTAATTCGAGTTTTTCTTTTGTGTACACCTGAAACAATTTCCCTGAGATATGTGGCATACAAGGTAAAACAGAACACCGGGACCTTTATCGATTGCCTTATGTTGCACAAAAGAAAAAAATACACGTAACAGACTTGGATCATTTACATTTTCACTATTTCTGGGCACTTTGATTTTTGACCTTTCAGTAACCGACTTGCTTTATTTCGCCTGTATTTTACGTAGATCGGAAACAATGGCTATGTATTCGAACTTACCAATTCAAGAGCTACTATTATATTTGGTTTTCACAAAATCTTTATTCAAAAATGATGACGTACAAATGCAGGCATACAACCACGTAAGTGATGACGCACAAATGCAGGCCTAAAACTACGTGGGCCAGCCACGGAGCAGACTGGGGCTGTACAAGAGGGCATATTTATCTGAGGAAAACATAACTGAGTCGGTGGTCATTTTATTTCATCAAGGTACGATAAGTGCAATAGAATCATATCGAAAATTCATTGTGGGCAAGTACCATCAGTGTTGAAAAATCGACCTTTCAATAATACTGTAATTAATGATGCGTCAGAACTTAATATCAATTCATTGTCCGAATGTTCAAGCAATACTCATCCCCTCCCGCCATGTGATTCAAGAACTGCATCCATATTTCATGATCTGAAGTCTGAGCATCCGGAACACAACGGGGAATTGCGAGTTTCGTTTATATCGGCGCCATTTTGGGTGGGGTCAGGCGGGCCCAAGTATAGTCAAAATGTCTCCACCAACTCGGGGTTGGACCAGAATCTCTTTCGGCAGTCCAGAAGTTCCGTTAAGGGGCAACAGAAGGGACCGGTGACATGAACCATCAATCAAAGAAAAGGGAGGGGCAACAATCTTTCCTACCGGGTCATATTGATGTTCCACCGGAACCGATCGAATCAGTAGTCTGCAGGATATTTGGTCATTCAAACTTCATTCAGCATGAGATCGCCAACGTCTCGTGGCTATGCTTTGGTCGTTCTGCGGGCAATCATGGCAGTCCTTTTCCATCGGGGGCGGTCGGAGGCCCGCGGAGGCCGAGGGCCCTCCGCAGCTCTCGTAGAATCTTCAAAGTTGAGGAGAACGCCTCTGGACAGGTGTCTTCCATTCAGAAAATATTGTTGGCAGCATTTTGAAAGGAAAGACAGGGGCCCATTTTCTGGTTAACAGGCGACCAGGCCAACTTTTCACACCAGGCCCATTCCTGCAAAGTCGACCGCCATTTTTAGGAGATCTGCAACCACCGGCAGTCACTGGGTTGCAGGAGCAGATGGACTCAAGCCTGTCGGGCGAAGCATCGTTGCACCGCCACAGTGGACGAGACCCTGCTGGGTGAGTGGAGCGTCGCTGTACCGCAACAGTGGGCGAGTCCTTTGCTGGGCTCGTGGAGCGTCCCTATACCGCCAGAGTATGCGAACCCTTTGCTGGGCTCGTGGAGCGTCCCTATATCGCCACAGTGGACGAACCCTTTGCCGGGTGCGTGGATCGTTGGGGGTGCAGCTGAGGGGCCTCCACCTGGGGAGGCGGGAGAGGCTCGTCCGCGCCGCCTCTCCCTCCCAGTGCACCCCACGGCGTCTTGCTGACATTTGTTATGGCCGGACCAGGCGATGAAGAGAGGGGGGGGGTCGGAGGCATATGCAAGACATCCCCCCCTTGTGGCCTGCAAGGCGCCGAAAAAAGAAGAGAATGGGAAGACAACTACAACTCGGGTAGGGCCCATGTCTTCTCTGGCCGATGGCGGCCGGCGGCTCTTTGCCACGACCCCAGGAACGGATCCCTTGGTTCATCCTGGGGACAGGCCTTGGCGCGTGGTGTCGCCTCCGGACTATTCGCGTAATGGTTCTCCACCCCAGGCCGTTGCCGACGGCTTTTGTAGACTTTCTGACGCTCAAAAACCCTACTAGAAAGCAGCCCAAAAGTAGCCCAACATTGCTACTTTGGGGAAGGAGGGACAGGGACGGCGTCAAGTAGACGGCGAAATGCATTGTGGGTTTGTTGCTGCGGCCGTTTGTCATGTAAATAGTTGTTTTAATATATTTTTGTTCAAGAATAAAAAGTTTTAACCTGTTATTTTGCTGTCGTGTGGTATATTTCTAATATTTGTCGCTCTGATGTCGTTTCCCCTCCCAAATGTAACATGTGATTGTAATCTACAGCCGGACATTCCGACAGGACATGAGAGCAAAAGGGGGGGTCAGATCTGAAGTTGGGCAGGCGATAAGATCACGTTTTGCTATGTGGGGCTATCTATGTTCATGATGGGGCCTAAAAGGGGGCAAGATGGCGGGGCCACTGTGCCGTGACTTTCGCTTTAACTCCAACAGTGGTGAGGGTGAACACAAATGAACGCCGCTTATGTACATATACATTTTCATTTTCTACACCACATGAAACCTGCGTCAGGTTTCATATAGGCGTTTTGTTGCAGGGTGGGCATTCATTTGCATGAAAGCCCTGTAAAACTAACACAGTGAAATTTAGAAGATTTCACTGAGTCAGCTTTATAGCATTGCTGAATCAAATCCTTACGCCTGTTTGAAACAGGCATAAGGAGTGATGCACCATGCAATGTGTGGCTTGCTCCTGTGCATTGCAGTAGACATGTCGCGCTTACGACGTGATTCCTGCAATGAGCTGCTTTTGCGGCACAGATGCGTGACGCATCTGTGTTGTTTTTGCTCAATGGTGCTCGACATTGTAAATGCGGCACACCATGGGTGGCAGAGCAGCGGTGCACATTAACTGGTGCATCTCTGGGGATGCGCCAGTTAACATAAATCTGCCCCTTTACATTTAAGTATGAGCAGGGGACACAGATTTGGTGAGGCTTATCCAAGGTTAAAAAGAGATGAGTCCTGTTTACTGAAAACTTGGACATAGGACTCACCTCCTCAGCATCGCTGGACATGGCTAAATAATAGCTGCAAAATGTTACTCTTGTTAAACAATTTTACTATTATAGTCTCTGAGATTTGTCTCTTACTCTGCAACATCTCATTGTTGTTCTCTTTCTTTAAAGATAACGACAACATTAACCATGAGTGATAATGAGCAATCCGTTGATCTCGATCTTATCGTTGAACTTGTCATTGAAACGTCAGTGGAAGTGGATCCCTTAGATGATTTAAATCCTGAGGATGATGAAGAACATGATGAGGATGCCGATTTGTCAGAATTGTATGACATAGGGTGGGAAGCTGACGTGCTTCAGCATATGGAACTATAAACATTTATTTTTAAAATTTACTGGAAATAAAAAGTGAAAATGTAAACCGTTTCATTTAAAATTAAACATAACTTGAAAAACAGGTTATGTGTAGTGTCTTTAATAAAATAGTCAAATATGCTCATAAAAATATTTCTAAACCAATGAAAAGCTTTATTAACAAGTCACATGACCTGTTATGCTTACGTTACGCGCTCCGCGCCGCGCCCCGGATTGCTTCCGGGAAGCTGCGCTTAGCGCACTGAGGACTTCCAGGTGCGCTAACGCGGCGTGTCATATGACGCATTATGCAACAACGCGATACGTCGTTGGGGCTCCACCGGAACTGATTGAATTGGTAGTCTACAGTGTTTCTGGATGTTTCAGACTGAAGCTGGCGTTAGCATGAGAGCACCCCGTGGCTACGTCGTGGCCATTCTGCGAGCAATCATGGCAGAAGCTTCCCACCGGAACTCTGCGGGAGTCGGAGGCCCCGGTGACTCTTGTAGAATCTTCAAGGCTGATGGGACGCTTTTGGGAATGGGGCCCATGCCGTAGCAGTGAAGCGTTCGAGTTCCAGGGTTGTCCACAGCCCTCCTTGCAGGCCAGGCCCAAGTCTGTGGACCCGACCGCCATTTCCTGAGCTCCGTGGCAGCCGCCTGTCGCTGTACCGCAAGAGTGGGTGCAATTCAGCCGGATGGCGGGTGAGACGCTGTAATAGCAAGAGCAGGCGTAATTGAGCTGACCGAGCGAGGCAATGTGCCGCAGGAGCGGGCGCAACTCAGCTTGTCGAGTGAAGCGCTGGGGTGCAGCTGAGAAACCTCCACCTGGGGAGGTGGGGGAGGCTCGTTCGCGCCGCCTCTCCCTTCCAGTGCACCCCACGCCGTCTCCTGGTGCAGGTATATGTGATGGTTGGACCAGGGCACCGCAGGACGTGTCTTCAGGTCAAACGGATTGTGGGACAAGGTCCCCGGGAGCCGGCCGCCTATGTCGAGTGAAGTGCTGGGGTGCAGCTGAGAAACTTCCACCTGGGGAGGTGGGGGAGGTTCGTTCGCGCCGCCTCTCCCTTCCAGTGCACCCCACGCCGTCTCCTGGCGCAGGTCATTGGTTTTATATCAGTAAAATTTCCAGCTAACTATAACTGGTGTCAAACCTATGGTTTTTTCAGTGAATTTCATAGGTTTTGTAAATGCTAGTTCCTAACTATAACGTGTGTAAAACCTATGGTTTTTTCAGTGAATATATATATATATATATATATATATCATCACACGTTTTGCCCGGAATGAGTCAGCCCACACAGGTAAGTAGGAGTAACCAGCTTTATTTCGTGAAGGAACGGCTTCAACTCCCAAATCGAATGCTTCGCCTTCGTTCAGTCCTAGAGTTCCCGACGCGTTTCATGCCTCACCGGCATTTCCTCAGGGGATTCAGGCAGCAACTGGAGCACAGCACAGCATTAAAGCGAGCACTTATTAAAGTAGTTAAGTCCCCGCCCTGGTGGGCGTGGCCACCGCCGTGGCCACTGGATCTTGTAGTGTTCGTTTGTAAACCTCCAGTGAGTTGCTCATGCTCTGTTCCACAGTGATGCTTATTAAAACCAAGTGGGTGGCTGAAGACAATCCGCTTGGGTGTTACTGCACAGGATAAGTTCATTCACCGTGGTTTACCTGTGCCAAAGCAGTGGCGCCGCTTGACACCACCGCAGGACTGCACGCAGGTACAGCTGGGCTTGACTCGCGGCTCAGGCTGGCCGCTAACATACCATCACACGTTTTGCCCGGAATGAGTCAGCCCACACAGGTAAGTAGGAGTAACCAGCTTTATTTCGTGAAGGAACGGCTTCAACTCCCAAATCGAATGCTTCGCCTTCGTTCAGTCCTAGAGTTCCCGACGCGTTTCATGCCTCACCGGCATTTCCTCAGGGGATTCAGGCAGCAACTGGAGCACAGCACAGCATTAAAGCGAGCACTTATTAAAGTAGTTAAGTCCCCGCCCTGGTGGGCGTGGCCACCGCCGTGGCCACTGGATCTTGTAGTGTTCGTTTGTAAACCTCCAGTGAGTTGCTCATGCTCTGTTCCACAGTGATGCTTATTAAAACCAAGTGGGTGGCTGAAGACAATCCGCTTGGGTGTTACTGCACAGGATAAGTTCATTCACCGTGGTTTACCTGTGCCAAAGCAGTTGCGCCGCTTGACACCACCGCAGGACTGCACGCAGGTACAGCTGGGCTTGACTCGCGGCTCAGGCTGGCCGCTAACATACCATCACACGTTTTGCCCGGAATGAGTCAGCCCACACAGGTAAGTAGGAGTAACCAGCTTTATTTCGTGAAGGAACGGCTTCAACTCCCAAATCGAATGCTTCGCCTTCGTTCAGTCCTAGAGTTCCCGACGCGTTTCATGCCTCACCGGCATTTCCTCAGGGGATTCAGGCAGCAACTGGAGCACAGCACAGCATTAAAGCGAGCACTTATTAAAGTAGTTAAGTCCCCGCCCTGGTGGGCGTGGCCACCGCCGTGGCCACTGGATCTTGTAGTGTTCGTTTGTAAACCTCCAGTGAGTTGCTCATGCTCTGTTCCACAGTGATGCTTATTAAAACCAAGTGGGTGGCTGAAGACAATCCGCTTGGGTGTTACTGCACAGGATAAGTTCATTCACCGTGGTTTACCTGTGCCAAAGCAGTGGCGCCGCTTGACACCACCGCAGGACTGCACGCAGGTACAGCTGGGCTTGACTCGCGGCTCAGGCTGGCCGCTAACATACCATCACACGTTTTGCCCGGAATGAGTCAGCCCACACAGGTAAGTAGGAGTAACCAGCTTTATTTCGTGAAGGAACGGCTTCAACTCCCAAATCGAATGCTTCGCCTTCGTTCAGTCCTAGAGTTCCCGACGCGTTTCATGCCTCACCGGCATTTCCTCAGGGGATTCAGGCAGCAACTGGAGCACAGCACAGCATTAAAGCGAGCACTTATTAAAGTAGTTAAGTCCCCGCCCTGGTGGGCGTGGCCACCGCCGTGGCCACTGGATCTTGCAGTGTTCGTTTGTAAACCTCCAGTGAGTTGCTCTGCTCTGTCTTCAGCCACCCACTTGGTTTTAATAAGCATCACTGTGGAACAGAGCATGAGCAACTCACTGGAGGTTTACAAACGAACACTACAAGATCCAGTGGCCACGGCGGTGGCCACGCCCACCAGGGCGGGGACTTAACTACTTTAATAAGTGCTCGCTTTAATGCTGTGCTGTGCTCCAGTTGCTGCCTGAATCCCCTGAGGAAATGCCGGTGAGGCATGAAACGCGTCGGGAACTCTAGGACTGAACGAAGGCGAAGCATTCGATTTGGGAGTTGAAGCCGTTCCTTCACGAAATAAAGCTGGTTACTCCTACTTACCTGTGTGGGCTGACTCATTCCGGGCAAAACGTGTGATGGTATGTTAGCGGCCAGCCTGAGCCGCGAGTCAAGCCCAGCTGTACCTGCGTGCAGTCCTGCGGTGGTGTCAAGCGGCGCCACTGCTTTGGCACAGGTAAACCACGGTGAATGAACTTATCCTGTGCAGTAACACCCAAGCGGATTGTCTTCAGCCACCCACTTGGTTTTAATAAGCATCACTGTGGAACAGAGCATGAGCAACTCACTGGAGGTTTACAAACGAACACTACAAGATCCAGTGGCCACGGCGGTGGCCACGCCCACCAGGGCGGGGACTTAACTACTTTAATAAGTGCTCGCTTTAATGCTGTGCTGTGCTCCAGTTGCTGCCTGAATCCCCTGAGGAAATGACGGTGAGGCATGAAACGCGTCGGGAACTCTAGGACTGAACGAAGGCGAAGCATTCGATTTGGGAGTTGAAGCCGTTCCTTCACGAAATAAAGCTGGTTACTCCTACTTACCTGTGTGGGCTGACTCATTCCGGGCAAAACGTGTGATGGTATGTTAGCGGCCAGCCTGAGCCGCGAGTCAAGCCCAGCTGTACCTGCGTGCAGTCCTGCGGTGGTGTCAAGCGGCGCCACTGCTTTGGCACAGGTAAACCACGGTGAATGAACTTATCCTGTGCAGTAACACCCAAGCGGATTGTCTTCAGCCACCCACTTGGTTTTAATAAGCATCACTGTGGAACAGAGCATGAGCAACTCACTGGAGGTTTACAAACGAACACTACAAGATCCAGTGGCCACGGCGGTGGCCACGCCCACCAGGGCGGGGACTTAACTACTTTAATAAGTGCTCGCTTTAATGCTGTGCTGTGCTCCAGTTGCTGCCTGAATCCCCTGAGGAAATGACGGTGAGGCATGAAACGCGTCGGGAACTCTAGGACTGAACGAAGGCGAAGCATTCGATTTGGGAGTTGAAGCCGTTCCTTCACGAAATAAAGCTGGTTACTCCTACTTACCTGTGTGGGCTGACTCATTCCGGGCAAAACGTGTGATGGTATGTTAGCGGCCAGCCTGAGCCGCGAGTCAAGCCCAGCTGTACCTGCGTGCAGTCCTGCGGTGGTGTCAAGCGGCGCCACTGCTTTGGCACAGGTAAACCACGGTGAATGAACTTATCCTGTGCAGTAACACCCAAGCGGATTGTCTTCAGCCACCCACTTGGTTTTAATAAGCATCACTGTGGAACAGAGCATGAGCAACTCACTGGAGGTTTACAAACGAACACTACAAGATCCAGTGGCCACGGCGGTGGCCACGCCCACCAGGGCGGGGACTTAACTACTTTAATAAGTGCTCGCTTTAATGCTGTGCTGTGCTCCAGTTGCTGCCTGAATCCCCTGAGGAAATGCCGGTGAGGCATGAAACGCGTCGGGAACTCTAGGACTGAACGAAGGCGAAGCATTCGATTTGGGAGTTGAAGCCGTTCCTTCACGAAATAAAGCTGGTTACTCCTACTTACCTGTGTGGGCTGACTCATTCCGGGCAAAACGTGTGATGGTATGTTAGCGGCCAGCCTGAGCCGCGAGTCAAGCCCAGCTGTACCTGCGTGCAGTCCTGCGGTGGTGTCAAGCGGCGCCACTGCTTTGGCACAGGTAAACCACGGTGAATGAACTTATCCTGTGCAGTAACACCCAAGCGGATTGTCTTCAGCCACCCACTTGGTTTTAATAAGCATCACTGTGGAACAGAGCATGAGCAACTCACTGGAGGTTTACAAACGAACACTACAAGATCCAGTGGCCACGGCGGTGGCCACGCCCACCAGGGCGGGGACTTAACTACTTTAATAAGTGCTCGCTTTAATGCTGTGCTGTGCTCCAGTTGCTGCCTGAATCCCCTGAGGAAATGCCGGTGAGGCATGAAACGCGTCGGGAACTCTAGGACTGAACGAAGGCGAAGCATTCGATTTGGGAGTTGAAGCCGTTCCTTCACGAAATAAAGCTGGTTACTCCTACTTACCTGTGTGGGCTGACTCATTCCGGGCAAAACGTGTGATGGTATATATATATATATATATATATATATATATATATATATATATATATATATATCCAAACTCTTACAAAGTTCTGTATCACGCTCTCAGATTCCCGAAAAAACACCAACGAGTCAGCAGAGTCCAAGGGTGTTTATTGACACCTTACGACATGTTTCGGCTTCCACGAAGCCTTGATCACGTATATATATATATTACTACTGGCGGTCACCAGTAGGTAGTTATAGTTAGGACCTATTTTCCATAGGAAATCCGCAACATTCTATTTAGAATAACTTCGGCGCCGATTGACGAATCTTCTTGAAATTCTCAAAACCTGTGGGGCGCTCCGGTCCGCTCCTATCCTGAAAGGTTCACAGTGATTCGTCAAGCGGGGGCCGAGAAAAAAGGGGGTCCCAAAACATGTTTTCCCCATGCAATTTCCCGTAGGAACCTTTAGCCGCAGCCACAGCCCACTCTGCTGAACGGTATTACACCAAATTTGGAAAAAAGGTAGCCCTTGGTTCAGAGCCATTCCTTTTGTTAAATGGTGTAAATCTTTTCAGTAGTTCCTGAGAGAATCAAAAGTAAAATCATATATACATATCTATCACAGGATCCGCGCGCCCTCCCGATGAAAAGTTGTATGCTAATTGGCTGTCAACACTCCAAACCTGGAAGTGTTGGCAGCCATTATGTGCCTCGGTAGAACCGAGGCACAAGATAACAGAAGAAAAATGCGCAAAACGCAAAAAAGGGGGCAGGGTAGAAACCCTCTGACCCCCTAGGCCTGCTCAGGGGGTCCCACAAGGACCCCCAAGGACCCCCATTTTTGCTTTTTTTAAATGGCAAGATCCACACAGGGTGTGCGGATCCTGCCGATAAAAAAAACGAAGTGCGGACTCATGCGCTTTGTAGCTAATTAGCCCCTAGGGGTAAGTCCCAGGGCATGCTTAAAAAAAGTGGGGGGGCAATCCCCCCACACTGCCCTGGGGACTGCCACTCCCCAGGGCAAAGCATGAATAATTGCGGGGGGCACATGGCCCCCGCACAGCCCCCGGGGACCACCACTGCCGGGGCTTCTTATGGTAATGTTGGGGGGGCTCTAAGGCTCCCCAAGTCCTTGCCAAGTCCACATGCCGTGGAGAGCGCCAGCTCCCCGGGGCTCTAAATATGGGGACCACCACCCCCCCAGGGCCGGCTCCTGCACTGTCCCGGGGTGTCCACCCCCGGGACACTGTAGTTTGCTACTCCAGCCCTGTCATAGCAAACTTGGTTTGGATTTAGAAAGAGAGACCAGGGAAACTTGCTCTCTCTTTCAAAATTCAAACCAAATTGCTTTTCCACACGGTCCTAACGCATGTTAGCAACAGAGATGCTGAAAGAGGCAAGTGTGGTGCAGCAAGGGGCAAGAGAAGTGTAGAAAGAGGCAAAACAGGTACAGAAGGAAGAGAGTGAGGTGCAGAAAGAGGCAAGTGAGATGCTGAAAGAGGTAAGAGAAATACAGAAATGGCAAGGGAACTGCAGAAACAAGCAAGAGAAATGCACAAAGATGTATAGAAAGAAGCAAGAGAAGTGCTGCAGAAAGGGGCAAGTGTGGTGCAGGACGAGGCAAGAGAGGTGCAGAAAAAAGCAACAGATGTGCTGAAAGAGGCAAGTGAAGTGCAGAAAGAAGACAGTGAGGTTCAGAATGAGGAAGAAAGGTGCAGAAAGAAGCAAGAGAAATGCAGAAAGAGACAAGAGAGGCATAGAAAGAAGAGAGGTTTGTGCACCATTAGTACCAGTTTAACACCCACATTTTGCAATAAGTAACACATGACCATTCCAGCTTTGCAAAGGGCCTTCCACCACGCTGTAACAGCTAGGCTTTTTTTTGTTCAAATCTGCATATTAGGCAGTAGATGATGAAATATTTGGCAAGTGCGGAAAATGTTTAATTATGTGATAATTGGTGCAGCCAAACAGTCACATAATTCCAGTGGCCCTGCTCATACCTCCGACTTAGTCATGAAGTGGTCCTCAGTGGATCCTTCTTTTATTGTGTCTCATTGAGTTCATAGATCTGAAAGAGACTACTAGCCACAGATTCCTTCACGTAGAATTATCCCCAGGCGTGTGAATGGATCCGGAAAACTTTTGCCACAGCATCCCTGCGTGCCGGGGCGGGGCGACACCCTGCGACTACACCCAGGCGTCAGCGAGGTCACATAAAACCCACCCAAGCGCGCCTTCATCAGTTTTTTCCCTTTCCGCGTGCAACCCGGATCTGGTCCTTGCTACGGGCCTGCTTGGGCCCTCTTTTTTGCTTCCATTGTCCCTTCTTTTTGTGGAACATTGTACGAATGCCTTCGGGCTTCAAGACTTGCGCTTCATGTGGGCATCTTATGTCAGCAACTGACCCTCTCCTCATTTGTATCTGGTGTTTGGGGGAGGATCACGGCACCACTGATTGTGCGGCGTGCCAACAGTTGAAGCCGAAGTCGAGACGGGAGCGCCGGATGAAACTTCTCTCGGCGTGGTCCTCCAGTTTGACGTCCTCTCCTATGTCTGCTTCCGCAGACGGCTTCAGATACGGCCGTGGTCGTCGTCCCCGCCCTTCTCCGATGTCACGTGAGCATCACTCCCCAGTGGGTAAGTGTTGCAGTTTGCCCCCGGGGACTGGGTTCCGGCCTGCCGGGGGCGTGGGCTCTCCACGGGTGATGCCACCTGCGTGTCATCCTACCCACCGTTTCCCAGTGCTGGGGCATTGAGAGTCCAGAAGGAGACATACACGGTGGCTTTGCAGGCCTCGCTGGCGTCTTCTTCTTCTCCTTCTTCCCCCTGGGACGTCGGCATATCCCTTGCCATTGAGCAGGCTCCGCGGCGCCGCCGGCGGCTTCGGCCCCGGCGCCGACTGGTTCAGATCCAAGCTTGGAGGATGTGGTGCTGTTGGGGTGCGGCTCCTCTGGGGCACCTTCTTTAGACCATGGCATCTCTGCCTCGCCGCAAACTCCCGTAGGAGTCCCTGTGGTGTTGCAGGAGGTCGCCGGGGCTTAGGTCGCATCCCCGAGCCCCTTTTGGTCCTTTGACAAGGTGGTCCTGTCTAAGGCCGAGGTGAGCCGCTACGGCGCCGGCATTGGCTGGACCGTGCAGAGCCACTGGGGTTGGTGGGCCCTTCTCGTCCCGCTCCGGGTCATGGCTGGCTGGGGACCACTCATCCCTCTTCTTGACCCTCTCGTCCCTCCCCATGGGTGGCTGCCTAGTCGGAGGGTGAGTCGGAGGTTGAATCGTCCCTGGCGCCGCCACATAGGTTGCCAAACGATCTCCGCCACATTCTGGGCTGCGGCTGAAGGAAGGCTTTGTGTCACTCCCAGGCCCTTCTTGTTCCTCTGTGCAGGCAGCTGCCTCGGCTGGGGTCGAGTCCGCATTGTGCTGACGTTCTGCCTCAGGCGGCGGACTCTACGGCTCCGCGAAATAGCCGTGCTGCGGATTCGTCTTCGTCTTTTCTGGAGGCAGGCTGTATATTGGTGTCGTCCTCCCCGGAGACTGGTCGCTGCGTGATATCTTTTTCACCAGCGTCTGCGAAGGGTGGCTCCCCGCCTTTCCAGAGGTGTTCGTCGAAAGAGCGACAGGTCCCTTATTCTTTGGCTCCTTCTGACTTCAAGGTCTGGCTCTTGCCCGTCCCGCTTGGCTTTGGGGACGGCCACCTTAGTTTGTAGCCGTCGCCCACGGAGGAGCTGCTTTCTCCACTGCGGGGCCCTATGGAGGCGGGTGCAGCCTTTGGTCATGCAGTGTCCACGGCCGTGGGCATTTTGTGCACGGGTGACCCGGTTGCTCACTTTCCGGCAGAACATCTCTTGGAGGTTCTCCACCAGGGCTCTGGTGGGAGGGAGATCTTCCCTTTGAGGGTTCACTTCTTTCTTGGAGGCTTCCCACCTCAAGGGATCCGGTGCCTCACCACCTTCTGCACCGGCATCTTCCGGCACCGCATGACCTGGTGTGCCTTTCCCTCCACCCCTCTGCTGCCAGTCCGCTTTTGCGGACAGCCTTTCCCTCCCTGCCAACACTATTGACTCCGCCGCCCCGGGAGGCCCGCTGGCTGGATTCTTGGGGGCGTAACATGTTCGCCTTGACCAGCGCTGCCCTGTGGGCCCTTAACACCTTGTGTGTTTTGGCTAGGGCCTCCTCTTGTTTGTGGGACTCGGCTGAGTCTCTGGGATCCGCAGTCCTCCCAAGAGTCGGTCCAGGTGGACTTACGGCATCATGCTGTAGATGGCCCGGAGCTAGCGGCGTTTATTCTCCGCTCCGCTCTAGACATCTTAGAGGTGCTGGGCTGGGCCATGGCTGCCTCAGTCGCCCTCCGTTGCCATGCTTGGCTTCGGGACGGCATGTTCCCTGAAAATATTCGGGAGCGGCTCATTGTTCTTCTGTTTCATGGGAGCCTGTTGTTCCATGCCCCGGCTGACTCCGCCATCCAAAGGTTCCTGGCAGGGCTCCGACCTTATCCTCCTCCTTTCCCTCCTCAGTGACTGCTGCGTTGGGCTGGGTCTGGACCTTCTTAGACCGCTTGTTCTGGCTGTGGAGTGTGATTTCTGGCCATTGAGTCCTCCTTGGGATTTTGGAATTGTTGGCTGCTGGACGGCCCTTTGTTGCCTATGTGTGTGTGTTTACTGGAGTTGTTGCGCAGACTCGGCCCTGAGATTAAGCCTGCTTTGCTTGGGCTGCTTGTCAAGCCTCCTGGGGGGTTGTTTTTCCCTGTGGCCCTTTTGTTTTTTCCTCTGCTGTGGTAGTTCTTCTAAAGAGGGTTCCCATATCTTGGGATTATCAAAAAAGATTCCTTTCTGTGTAATTATTCTTTCAATTAGTGACCATGAGGCCTACACATATAGATCCTGGACTTTTCATTTACAGTTATGACACTTGGAAAAATGTTATTGCTCCACACTAGAATGAATTATTTGTTCTCTCAAATTTTATTTTATAAAGATTCTCTTGTATTTGATAAAACCATATTCAAAGATGCATTCAAGATATACTTGAGTGCTCTGGTACAATATTACACAAACTATCTAACAATTCCGTGTTACGGTGTCTAGCTCAGAGTCACTCATTAATAGTATAAAATCATATAGTTACAAAATCACAAATTAAATAAAAATAGATGCATATCATATACATTTAAAAAGTCCCATTGTCGACGCGTTTCGGTGCATTGGTTACAATTATAGCACCTTCTTCAGGACAGACACAATTAAAAACCGATTTGTTTCTTCTTTCTAGAAAAAAGAATGCATACAATTAGTACAGAGTCCCTATTGAGAGTGATTACTAGTAGTGGGCATTTTTCTGTCATTATAACGGGATTGTTGCATGAACTATCCTTACTTGTATTACTAGAATTGGCGTCCTTCTATAAATTATCCGGACGACTGGATCATCACTATTAAGCTTTGTGATAACGGCTACTTCAATTGTAGACCGGGGAAGTATTGAGTTCTAGAATTGATAACAACATAGAATTATTTATCAAACTTTTTTTAGAGACTTCCTAAGTTCCCTCTTATAAACTGCACTTACTGTTAAAATTCAAGCTGACACATAATCAATGGTGTCTTCATTCAAACATGAGCGTCTTTAAATGTGCGCTGTTCAGTCATTTGTCGTGCCTGTGAGATATACAGGTTGTACCATTTGATCTAGTTACTATTCTCCTAGGTCTGTAGTCTATTTTTAACAGAGCCTGTTTATACATACCGGTAAGGTTAATGCCTAGTGATTGGATTCTGGTCCCTGGGAAACTCTCTTCTTTATGAGATTCCCATATCTTGGGACTTAACGTGGTAGCTGTTATATAGCTTGTGCTCTGCTAGGGAGTTCTGGTCGCCTTCGGGTGCTGGTTCTTCATGGCGTTTCTGTATGTTGCTTTTGCTTCTTGAGGTCGTGTGCGTGGCCCCTCGTGGTGTTGGGGCCGGGCATTTTCTCACCTTCCTGCCCCTGTCCTGAGGGCTGGGGTGATTCTGTGTGCTCTCTTGTCAGGTGTAGACTGCCCGGTCTTTCTGGGGCCCCGGGCTGTTCTACTTGCTTTGGCAGCTTATGACTGTTGACGCTGTTTTGGCTGGCCTGTTGCCTTCCATCTAGAGGGAGCTCACCTTCCTTCCCTCTTTTCCTTGGGCTTTCTGGGCTTCTTCTTCTGCTTCTTCCTCCTCTTCCTATCTTGGCATTGGATGGAAGCTCTGTTGCCTTGTGTGGCAGTGGGGTGCTTCGGCCCCTCTAGCCTTGCCCTTGGTTCTTCTGCTGTAAGGGTACGGGCCTCTTCAGTCTCTTTTTCCTCATGTACCCTCTGGGGTCGGTTGTGTTCTCCTTGTGAGGGTTCCTCTTACCTGGCGGGGATGTAGTTTTCTCTTCTGGCCCACAGATCTGGTCCCCTGTGGGACCTTCTGTTCCGTACAGGCTGGTGGGGTCCTTTCGCAGACCCTCTTTCCCCGTGGGTATGGCCTAGGGTATCTATTCTATGTGAAGGAATCTGCAACTACTAGTCTCTTTCAGACGTACGAGTTACTTACCTTCAGTAATGATGTATCTGGTAGAGACGATTCTAGCCACAGATTTCTTCATGGCCCGCCCTTCCTCCCCATTCTGCGAGGACCCTTGGGTTGGTCTTCGGTACTCTCCTCCTGGTGGAGGGCTGTATCTCCTGGGAGTACCTTCTTTGGCTCCTGACGGGTGGCTCCGTCTGGTTGCGGTTCATTCCTCCTCTTTTGTCCTTGGAGGTTGGTGTTACGGTGCTTCTGTGCCCCTCTGCTCTTGTTACTCCAGGTTTGGGGGGTTTTCCCTTCAATCTTTGTCCTTCCCTCCCTTCCCTCTGCTTTCCTCCGAATAGGGGTCATCTGGCTAGGCCTTGCCCTCTTTCCTTGGGGGTTGGTTGCCCTCTATTATAGGGTGGCTTGGAGGTTTGTGTTCCTGTCTGTCTTGAGACTGGCCTTCCTTCCTTCTTTCTGGATGGGGGTGGTGAGCCTGTTACGAGTATCATGGCAATGCGCATGTTCCTTGTTTCAGGGGAACGGCTGTCTATGTGCTGGCAGGGTGGCAGCTCAGGGCTCTGCTCTGTTCTTTCTCTGCCTCTGCCTTTGGACACTGCAGTGTTGCACTGTTCTTTCTGGTGTTGTTAGTCTCCCCTTTTTCTACTCTTTCGCACACTGTTCCCACAGTTTTTTGTCTAGTGGCTCCGCGCTGTGGTGCAGAAAATTTCTCCAAAGAAAACTGACATAGGCGCGCTGGGGTGGGGCTTATGTGACCTCGCTGACATCACGTATGACACCTGGGCGGAGTCGCATGGTGTCGCCCCACCCTCCGGCGCGCAGGGATGCTGTGGCAAAAGTTTTCCGGATCCAGTCTCCAGTCTGGGGATAAATCTACGTGAAGGAATCTGCGGCTAGAATTGTCTCTACCAGATACATCGTTACCGAAGGTAAGTAACTTATACTTTAGCTTCTATGGAAATGAGGAAGACTAAACCTGAGGTTACCACTCCACACCACAGACTACAATACCACATAATTACTCTCCAAAACACATAATTCCTATACACTAAATACCACATACTTTCTATTCACATAATTTCACTGCACAACATACCACATAATTCCCGTACACACAACCTACATCCACTCTATACCAAAAACCATTAGTAAAAAACTTTCACACTTACAATGCCAATAGCTCTAAACTCTCTCAATGCAAAACCTATTACATTGCAATGCTTCTTTAACTAGTAGTCGCGTTTGCAGAGTGGTGGAGAAAGGGTGCTGGGCCTCTGAACAGCACTCAGAAATTCCACTTCATAGGACTTAAAGGAGGTACCAGGAGGGCTTTTTAGCCTCCAAAGTACCTCAGGAGTAAAGTGGACTTCATCCTCCATCCATAGTCTGCCAGGAGGCACGTTTGCAGAGTGATGGAGAAAGAGGGCGTGGCCTCCAAAGTTGTCTTAGCAATCCCACTGTGTGGGACTTACTGGAGGTATCACGAGTGGTAGTTGGCCCCCAAGGACATCCTTGGGGGCCAACTACCCCTCCTGCTAAGTTCTAATGGCAAGCCTTGCAAGCCTTGCCCCCTTTTCCCACCACTCTTCAAACGCGCTCCCTGGTCCGCTCTTGGATGGGGATTGAAGTCCCCTTCGCTGATGGGGGTCCTTTGGGGCAACTAGCCTACCTCTTACCTCCAGCGAGCCTCACACAGTGGGATTGCTGAGAGGTAGACACAGGCCACACCCCCATTCTCCATCACTCTGGAAATGCCGCGTGGCCCCCCTCCCCGGGCCACTTCTGGCCCCGGAGACCCCATCCCTGGGTCCGGCCCTCAACTTGCGGACCTTGGGGGGATCCCCAATCCCCCCACAGTACCTGCCGGCTCCCCTACCTCCTGCCAGAGCCGGCATTGTTTTTGGGCAAGAGGAGCTGCAGTATCTGCTATGACAGGGTGGGAGCCGGCTCCTGCCCTGTCATAGCAAGCGGCAATGTCCCGGGGTAGGCACCCTGGGACTTTGCAGGTACTGGCCCTGGGGGGTGGCAGTCCCCAGGGCCATTGAGGGCTCCAGGAGGGTGGCCGAGCGGCTCCCGTTTCAACATGCAAATAGCCCTGGGGAGGTGGTGGTCCCCCTGGCCGGGGGGCAGCAACGGACCCCTGTATTTCAATAATTAGTGCCCCTGGGAGGTGGTGGTCCCACACACTAACTATTTGAGAAAGCCCTGGGGAGGTGGCGGTCCCCAGGGGTTCGGGGCCCAGTAGTCTCCCCACCCTATTAGAATAAAGCCCTGGGAGGTGGTGGTCCCCAGGGCTTGGGGGGCCCATGAGGCCCCCCGCCCTTATTTTAATCAAGCCCCGGTGAGGTGGCTTTCCCCAGGGCTGCGAGGGACGTGCCTCCTTGCATAATGAACTAAGCCCCGGGGAGGTGGCGGTCCCCGGGGCAGCGGGGGCTCCACGGGCCCCCACATACATTATAAACATTGATCCCAGGACCTGGCCCACCCGTGGGCTTATATCATATGAAGCGCGGGAGGCCGCACTTCATATTTTGTGTTGTGTTTTGTCCAGATTTGCACACCCGGTGCTAATTTGGCTGATTTCTTTTTTTTTTTATGCTTTTTTTGGCCCTGGAGGTGCTTGAGCAGGGCTAGGGGGTCAGGAAGTTTCTACCCTGCCCCATTTTCTTGTTTTTTATCTTTGTTTCACTGTTTTCTTGTGACTCGGTTACCGAGTCACAAGATGGCTGCCAACACATTCTGTTTTAGAGTGTTGGCAGCCAATCAGTATTCAGCTTGTGCTCGGGAGCGTTCGGGAAACCTCCTTGGTGCTCAGATATCAATATTTTTATTTGTTTTATTTTTCAGGAACTACTGAACGGATTTACACCATTTAAAAAAAAGGTTGCTTTCTGAACCAAGAGCTACCGTTTGCCAAATTTGGTGTAATTCCATTCAGCAGTTCGGGCTGTAGCCTGTTCCAAAAATTCATGTTGAAATTAACATTGGAAAAACGCATTTTGGGACCCCCCTTTTTCCCGGACCCTGCTCTATGAATCATCCCGAAACTTTCAGGAGCTGTTAGAAATGGGTTCTCTGTTGGCTAAGGCTTGCACCAAAGCCAGACAGAAACCACCACTCTAGTCAGGGCAAGGGAGTTACACGCCAAGATAACCCCTGCTCACCCCCTTGGTAGCTTGGCACAAGCAGTCAGGCTTATCCCGGAGGCAATGTGTAAAGCGTTTGCGCAACACACTCACAGCAGCAACACACTAGGCACACCACAAAAAGGAACTCCACACAAGGTTATATCAAAAATAGCCTTTGCATTACCATAAAACACATTAGATCATAATCACACAATGTACACTGTGTTAACTGGCATTGGACTGTATCTACAGGGGATTATTTACACATGACAGGGCCAATTGGGCCTCTGTCAAAACCAGCTCAAATAAAAAATTGTAAATGTAGCACAAATAATAAATGTAGAGCACAAAAAGTAACTACTGGTGAAATACTGAACTGAGGCCTAGATTATGCAACGTAAATCACCCTATGCAATAGCCATCACATTAGGCCTAAAACACAGTATGCAATCGCTAAAGGCATAACACATGAGGTCTACAATCATAAACATAACCATATTATGCATAAATCATTGTAGGCATCACTTTAGATATAAAACATCACCTAAATTACATTATCATAGGGCCCACCTTAGAAACTGACTCAGGGCCAACCTGGGCTTCCACTGGGGTCCCAATGTCCTTTGTCCAAAATGTCAGGGCGGGCTGCAAGAGCAGCAAAGTAAAATGCCCAAACCTGGCCTAAACGTGGCAGCTGCCCACTACTTGCTGGCCAGCTGTGCAATCAAACAATGGGCACGGTATTCTCTGTCCTCCCCCCCCGAAGACTCTAACAAATTAACTGTGCCCCAAACGTTGCAGCTGCCTGTGCTCTCACAGGGCCGCTGAAATCAGTAATGCACACTTGGGCACCACTGTGCCCCTGGCCCCTCACTGGGGCCCTAAGAATAAATTATGAGCACCGTTGGAGCATCCCGCTGTCAGGTGCGGGCCGCTCAGTCAGCAGGAGGCGGAGCCCTCCTCACTCAGCCAGCACGGGCACCACTGGCCCTAGAGACAACTATGCGCCCGATGTTGGAGCGGCCCGCAACGGCGGGCCCGCTCATAGAAAGGAGCTGCCGGTCAGAGTATATCACCCAGCCCTCACTCACTGGGCTCGGGGATGCTCCTCTGGTCTTCCTCCTTGCCGTCGGGTCTCTCCTGGCAGGCGATGGGGACAGCTGTAAGGGAGCACGCAAGGCTCCAACTTCCTCTGTGGCTGCGGGGCTCTCCTCTCCACACGGGAGCCCCACTTACCCGAAGGCTTCTTTGGGCACCGTCCAGTGCGGGGTGGGCTCCTGCCCGGAATCTTCTTCTGGCCGGCCTTCCCTCAGGCCTCACGTCACGCTCCTCTCCTGGTGCCGGCTTCCAGGTGATTCCGTGGGCGCGGGACCTCCTTCAGGAAAATGGAAGTCCTGCCCCACGTCAGGCAATGCGCAACCTGACTTCCTGTTTTACACGGCCGCTGCGGTGATTGCTTTTCTCCAAAAGTGCGTGGTGGGCACGCTCTTTGGCAAGCACGACAGCACGGTGGGCTCCCGCTGTTTAAAATAGCTATAAAGCGGGGTGGGCACCCATATTAAAACAATCACAAAAGCGGGGGAATCCTCTTTTCAAAATGCTCGCAGCTCCGTGCTGCAGTGAAAACAGAAGTGCTGCTCCTCAAAGTATGCACAAGAGCGGGGGAATCCCCTTTTCAAAATGGCACAGCCCTATTCAGGTCCCAGGTTCAACCCCTTCCTCCCATCTACATGCAGATCTTCCTATTCACCACTGGGCAGACTCATCCTGGCTCCTGGAGCCAACCACACCATCCAGGCCCTGTCAATCACAAGCCAGACATGCAATTCACATCAGGCAGGGAGACACACAGTACACAGAAATGCCAACTTCTAAAAGTTTATTGGGTTTCCCCTGCCTTTACTACTAACTTCTAAAAGTGGCAATTCTCCACCAGTCACAATAAATCTGCGCACACCATTGTGCAGCATTTATTCTCACGGGTTCGCACATACTAAACTCACCCCTGCACTCTTCTCATACCAGGAATTACCAGAGACACTCATATCCCCCATGCATTCCAATGGGAGAGCAGGCAAATCTCACCGCACGCACTCAGATTACGCACGCACTTTACACTGGGACACAGGGCTAAAGTGCGCAGAGGCCAAAAACTACTAATATCAGGTCACAGAAAAGGCAAAAAGTTTAGGGGTAATCCTGCCAAAAGGGCCAAGTCCGCAGGAGCTGACCTGAGTGAACAATTAGTTTTGAAAATTTCACGATGATTCGTCAAACGGCACCAAAGATATTGGCAAAAGAAAAAACACTTTTTGAATAGAAACCGCCAGTAGGTAGTATATATATATATATATATATATATATATGTGATCAAGGCTGCGGTGACGTGGCCGAAACGCGTCATACTGGTGGTAATGGGGAAATAAACCACATAGAATTCATCTGTTTGGCGTCTGAGTGGTCTGTACCTGTTGGACAATTCGGCGACTGAGGCTGATACACAGGATTTCTAGACTATATATATATATTACCTACTGGCGGTCGCCAGTAGGTATATATAGTTAGGATTTTTTCTCTATGGGTTTTTTGAAAATTCTATGTCTAATAGTTTGGCGTTTGTGGACGGAATTGGCTGAAATTTTCAGGAAAATGGCACATTTTGTTTCTGAGCAGCCCTTAAAAATTTGGGGGGGGTTCGTCAAGGGGGGGGCTGAGAAAAAAGGGGGGTCCCAAAACGTGTTTTTAACATTGAGTTTTCCATAGGGCGGTTGGCCTCACTTTTAGCCCGAACGGCTGAATGGATTTGCACGAAACTTGGCAAAATTGTAGGGACTGGTAGCCCGATGTGCCTTTTGTAGGTCTCAATATATGTGCTCCAGTGGATTTTGAGAAATTAACGTTTAAAAAAAGATATATATCTGTAACAGCGGACCGGGCAGCGCTCCAGGACGCGTACTTTTCGCGCAACGGAGCTTTGTGAAGCGAAGCTGATTGGTTCTCCGGCGTCTGTCAACATTCCAAACAGTCCGTAGCGGCCGCCATCTTGTCTCTCGGTAGGATCGAGAGACAAGAGGAGGCCAAAGCGAAGGGGCAAATGACCATAAGGGGGAATAGTAGATCCTCGCTGACCCCCTACGTTTGATGTGGAGGTTTTAAAAGGGCCCCGCGGGGCAAAAAAAAAAATAATAATAATAATCGAACGGCTGAATGGATTTGCACGAAACTTGGCAAAATATTAGGGACTGGTAGCCCGATGTGCCTTTGCTAGGTCTCAATATATGTGCTCCAGTGGATTTTGAGAAATTAACGTTCAAAAAAAGATATATATCTGTAACAGCGCTCCGCTTCGCGTACTTTTTGCGTTACGGAGCTTTGCGAAGCTGATTGGTTCTCCGGCGTCTGTCAACATTCCAAACAGTCCGTAGCGGCCGCCATCTTGTCTCTCGGTAGGATTGAGAGACAAGAGGAGGCCAAAGCGAAGGGGGAAATGACCATAAGGGGGCATAGTAGATCCTTCCTGACCTCTTAGGTTTGATGTACCATTTTGCCAAGTTTGGTGTAATTCCGTTCAGCCATTCAGGCTGTAGACGTATGTAAATGTCCTATGGAAAATTGCATGGGGAAAACACATTTGAAAGTGTTGAAATTTAGAACCAATTAAAATGTTACTTTGGTTTTGTATTTGTGTGTGATGAAAGTTAATTGGTTATGTATATATTTCAAATGAGAGGAAACCACAGCCATTTTGTGATACTACTGTCTGAGGTTCATTTGTGAGGAATTTTTGGTGGTGAATTTCTGGTGTTTGATTTACACAGTACTAACACTTCTCCTACTTTTAAAAAGGTGAGTTGTTAATTTGTAAGGGGAACTATGTTGTACACTTGAAGATAATTTGAAAAATGTTTTCTGTTATTTATTTGCAGTCCTTCTGTTATACTAAATACTTGATAAAGTTAGTTTTATATTATGTATTACTAAAAACGATAAATGAAAGTGATTATTTTTTTCTGCAATTTACAGCAAGCAATTTCAAAATAAAATGGCTCACAATGAAGAGACCGTGGCAATTTCTTTTGAATTGTCCACTACATTGATTGAAATTGAGAGCACCAATAATGAAATATTGTCACAAGGAGGACATGACTTGTATGATTCCATTAGATTGATTGAAATGGACAGCACCAAGAATGAAATATTGTCACAAGGAGATGACTTGAATGATTCCACTACATTGATTGAAATTGAGAGCACCAATAATGAAATATTGTCACAAGGAGGAGATGACTTGTATGATTCCATTAGAGTGATTGAAATGGACAGCACCAATAATGAAATATTGTCACAAGGAGGAGATGACTTGAATGATTCCAGTACATTGATTGAAATTGAGAGCACCAATAATGAAATATTGTCACGAGGAGATGACTTGAATGATTCCACTACATTGATTGAAATTGACAGCACCAATAATGAAATATTGTCACAAGGAGGAGATGACTTGAATGATTTTTTTGATCAATCTCTTGATGGCGAATTTATCGAGTGTTTGGAGACCATAGAGTTACAAGAATCATCATTGGAGACTTTTCATGAGGACATTGCTGATGAGGACATGTTACTAGTTCTTTCAAATTTAGAAAATTCTGAAGAATAAATTTATATTTAGAAATCAAAAATTGTTTGAGACATTATTCATTTTTATTTTTAATTTATGAGGTTGTAGCGAAGTGATTGTAGTATAAAATGAGACTTATAGTATAGAGTGCAACATTTTTATGTTACATGGTAAGTTTACTCATATTTACTTCCCTTCTGCCACTATATTATCTCCAATGTGTATTTGACATCTCTTCTTCATCTCCGGCCTCCTTTCTCTCACTGTGTGTCTCCGATGCATCTTATCGCTGCTATTTTGTGTAATTACAGCAGAGAGTAAAATAAAATAGTTCGGAACGTGAAAAGGGGGCAAAGTAGAGTACTCCTCACCCCCTAGGCCTTTTTAGGCGGTCCCAAAAGGATCAGTTTCTGCTTTCCTGAGAGATTATGGTATGAGTTCCATATACCACAATAACTTGCATTACAACATGCAAGATATCTATCTCCTATTACCAACTTTTGGAGATATTCGCGCTAAGCGCGAATATCTCCAAAAAGTAACACCTGCCCTGAGCAGTTCTTAGCCATGTTATCCAATGGGAGGTGGATAACATGGCTAAGAGCATTAGCTCGGTAATGCATGAATATCGCTGAGTTTTTAGCGATATTCATGCATTGCGGCCGTTTATTATCGCATTTGCGATAAACCTTGATAATAGCAAGGTTTATCTTCGATAATTTCTGACGATGCTTAGTGGTAAAAAATTCGTTGGTAAGCATCGTTAGCGATAAATATCGCTTAACTTTGGTAATATGCCCCAACGTCTGTTAACGTTCGATTCGAAGGAAATGAGGAAGTGTTGAAAAACATTGTCTGCGCCATCTTGCCTTTTTTGAAATGCCACACTTTTGTCGTGCACGGCAGCCATTTTAGATGTCTTGACCAGACCCACTCTCTGCACGCTGTCGATTCGTAGCATGGCTCCTCACCCACGCAAGCATCTTCCCCAGGCACTGGTCACCACCGCTCTCTGTCTTATGCATGGGCAATAAACCTCCCCCCATCTGCGCTGCTCTTCCCTGAGAATCACACTCTGTGCCCGCCCGACACCTCCCTTTCGCCCTATTCACTACCGCACCCTCTGACACTCCTCTTCCTCTGTGTCCGATTGTCCAGGCTATCAGCTAGCCCTGCAGATGTAGTTTATGGCCCCAGCTGTAAAGAATCACCCCTCTTCAAAGGAGTTATAGTAGATCAAGGCCCACACCCGATGAGATCCGTCACACCACACGTGTTCCTGCTATCTGAAAACCATCCTGTATTGTGATTGGGGAGGGGACCGAGCCTGAAGCGGAAGATTCCAGGAATGACTCTTTGTACATCAAAGTTTTTACAATTATGTGTCACATTAAAAATATATAGCACTCCAACAAAGTAGTAGGAATATAAAACTTTAATAACATATAAATATATACAACAAAACAAAAACAGTAAAAACATTTAAACAACGAAGAGACCGTGGCAATTTCTTTTGAATTATCCAATAGATTTATTGAAATTGACAGCACCAATAATGAAATATTCTTGTCAGTAGCGGTCTGTTGTGCGAATAGTTCCAAGGCAGCAGAACGCGCTGAAATCTAGATGGCACGAAGGTGATGTCTAGTAAGTTGCCGCCCAGCAAATAACGGCGTGGGGCGCCGCGGGGGTGAGTGAGTCCAGTAGGCACCACAGCTATTCTTACCGGCATTGCAGAATTACTGCTGGGGACAATGCCTGTGCTGTAGCAGGGTCACAGCAGAAACAAAAAGGATTCTGTTGAAGATGTTGTTGGTTTTCAATTTGAAAACAGTTCTGGTGTCAACTGCTATGCTAATGTAGTGGTTAATGTTTTGTTTTCTCTAGAAAATGTAAAAGAGGGGGAGGCAGTCCAAAGTTCCGTTAAAAGGGCAAAGGAAAGGATCGGTGGTTTGAACTAACAGTCAAAAAGGGGAGGGGGTGCAATAATTTTTCCTACCGGGTCACACTGTGCTTTCACCGGAAGTGAGGTCTGCAGGATTCTAGTAATTCAAAGTGAGGCTGGCGCCAGCATGGGAGCGCCGACGTCCCGCGGATACAGTTTCGTCACTCCACGGGCGATCATGGCAGTCATTCCCCATCGGGGGTCGGAGACTCCCGCGGCTCCTCTAGAATCTTCAAGGTCGTGGAGGACTACGGTGGTGGAGTCAACCAGTGACCGGGCCATTTCTTTATGCTGGGCCCGCTCTTGCCAGGTCGACCGCCATTTTGAGAGTTCGGCAGCTACCGGCGATCGCGGGGTCACATGAGCGGACGGGCTCCACCCTGCCGGGCGAGACGTTGCAGCATGGCCACAGTGGAAGAACCCTTTTCCGGGCGCCTGGAGCGCTGAGGGTGCAGCTGGGAAGCCTCCACCTGGGGAGGCGGGAGAGGCCTGTTCGCACCGTCTCTCCCTCCCAGTGCACCCCACGGCGTCTCGCTTGAGATTTGTTATGGCCGGACCAGGCGATGAGGACGAGGGGGGGGGGGTCGGAGGCATGTGCAAGACATCCCCCCCCAGTGTTGTCGCAGCCATTATTCAAGAAAGAAGAAGTGTCCCGTCCGTCTTCGGGCCGGGCTTCCGGTAGATGTCGGCCGGACGCCCCTGGCTCTGGCCCCATGAACGGGTTTCTTGGTTTATCGGCTGCAGCCGGATCCCGTCGGCCTCGGCCCCCCGACCGTTGGTGGCCGGACCGGAAGAGCATGTGGCGGGACTACCTGCAACTCTCAAGGGCCACCGCGGCCGGACTGGGAGAGAGAGGGGAGGGTCGAGGAGACATTCCCCCCCCTGCAACTGTTCAGCATTGTAAAGGCAATCCCCTGGCCGGGTCCCGCTGGCCTCGGCCTCTCCTCCGGCTACACCCTACGTTAGGATCTCCTGGCCGAGGCGTGGCAGCAGGACCTGCCTTATATGGGCTGCTCCCGGCTGGGCGTAGTCGGAACCCTGCCCCACCTTGGAAGTTTCCAGAGTGGGGGCGGATGTTCTACTGACTTGCATTTTCCCTAGTCTATCGATTTTTTTGGCGTGGCAGGCGGTGGGACAGCGAGGGGTGATTTGGTTTCTCTTACTGTTTTTCTGGTCTCTCACCACTGGCATATTTTAACGTTTTCTTGTTTCTAGGACATTAATAGGTTTTATCATTACGTTATGTTATCGTTTCTTTGTTCGTTGTTTAATAAAAGTTCATGTTCATCAGTGGCCTACTGATTTTCATTTTCCTATTCTTTTCTTTCCAGGTTGTTTCATGCTAAAGTTTCTGTTAACAGGATACAGTGATCACTTCGTTATTATTGCATATGTCCTTTTCACTAGGGGTGCTCTCTGGTCGGGCCAGATGACGTATCTCTAGTAAATGGTCCGGGTGAAACAGGTGCATCAATCAGTGGGGAGTAGATAGGCATGACAGATTACAACGGGGGAGAAAGGTCCGCATTACGTACCCTTTCACTACTTGCAAAGATTTTCCTACGTTTATTTGCAAACAGGGAATACCTCCAAAAAGAACTAATTCCCAAACAGTCAATGTTAGGACAATCAATCAATCAATGAGGAATGAAATAGGTACGACGTGTTAAAGGCTTGCGTTACCTACCCTTCACTATCTGCAAAGGGAGAGAGAATATTCCTATTCTTCCTCGTTTGCAGGCAGAGAAGATCCTTAAGAGAATTAACTTCGAACAATTCAATGCTCGATTCAAACAATCAACAAGGGGTACTGTGAACACAAATGAACGCCGCTTATGTACATACGCATTGCTATTTTCAACAGGTTGTTCCTAATGTTTCTATTTTAGCGAGGTCAAAAAGAGATCCCATTAGTGGCCTACTGATTTTGCTCGATTCCTTTTGTTTTTTTACACGATTTTTCGCTATCTGCAAAGACTAAACAGAGTATTGCGACTCTGTGCTTGTTTGTAAATAGAGAATGAACCAAAGAGAACAATCAATCAAATGGAGAGAGAAGCAGGCACGACGGATTACAAAGGGGGCAAAGGGCTGCGTTAACTACCCTTCACTATCTGCAAAGAGAGAGTACTCCTAATAGAAATGAGGGGTGGGGGGCAGCATTCAAAGCAGATCAGTGTGCATAAACACGAAAATGTTTTTACTTACCACGTACTTGACATTCGACAGCTTATGATATTTGCTATTAAAAAACCATTGAAATTCACTGAAAAAACCATAGGTTATAGACCATATATAGTTAGGAATTAGCATTTACAAAACCTTGAAAATTCACTGAAAAAACCATAGGTTATACACCATATATAGTTAGGAATTAGCATTTAAAAAACCTTATTTTACTCACACAAAACCATTGAAATTCCATATATAGTTAGTTGCACTAACTATATATCGCGCACCCGCAATCCACTGCTGATCATGTCACATATTACATCATTCATGACATGGTCAGTGACATCACTGATGACATCTCAAATGACATCACTGATGAGATCACTGATGACATCTCATTTGACATCAATGACCACATCACTGATGATATCATTCATGTGACAATACAATGCATCTCCTCACGTTTTAATATAACCTCTGTTTCACCCAGTGTTAAATACAGAGTATAATTTTTGAAACCATTGACACACCAATACTAGTTACTACATACGTACTCACTGATTCCTACGTCTACACACACATTCACTCATTCACCCATACAATCATTCATACATACAATCACTCATCTTTACAACACTATCATATGCACTCATACACCTATACAGACACTTACACTCTGCCACTCATCCATGGAGTTACTCACACACCTAGTCAGTCCTGTAAAGAATCAATCACACTTCCATTTTCTTGTCTATACAGTTAAACATAGAGCACCTTACATTTTCAAACATATACTAACACATACTTACTTTCTTATACAATCATTGATACAAGTACACATTGATCTGCACAGAGTCACACACCTCCCAGCCAGCCACACACACACTCAGTCTCCTATACAAATACTTGGACAATCAATCAATAACCCATATAGTTAATCATATAGCTACTGATCAACACATGCAGCAGTTTACAGAACAACAGACATAATGATGCACAAATTAAGACAGTTTAGTCACTAACCCATGCACTCAGTGAGACACATTTAATCACTCACTCATACATTCAGTCATGCACCTACTAAATCCTTCGTCCAGACACTTATACATCTACTCATTCTTCAATATGTAAAACATATTTAAACTTTACAGAAACACACAGTCACTGGATGATGTCATCAGTGATCTCATCAGTGATGTCATTTGAGATGTCATCAGTGATGTCACTGACCATGTCATGAATGATGTAATATGTGACATGATCAGCAGTGGATTGCGGGTGCGCGATATATAGTTAGTGCAACTAACTATATATGGAATTTCAATGGTTTTGTGTGAGTAAAATAAGGTTTTTTAAATGCTAATTCCTAACTATATATGGTGTATAACCTATGGTTTTTTCAGTGAATTTTCAAGGTTTTGTAAATGCTAATTCCTAACTATATATGGTCTATAACCTATGGTTTTTTCAGTGAATATATATATATATATATATATAAACAACCACAGTTTTGCTTCAAAGCAATAGGCACACTCGGGAAAGTTTTGCAGCAAGGAAAATTTATTTCCAGTTACACGCTACGCGTTTCGACAATCCTTATGTCTTGATCACATGTGAAAACAAACTGATGTAGCAGGCATGTTATACCACACAGTAAACATAAAAGAGGTAATTAGAGTTTCTAGGCTACAGGTCATGTGACCTTGCATCTAACTACATCCCCCATATTGGAACGGAGTAAGTTACCGGCAAATCCAGCAGTATATTGCCAAACAATAAGTAGTGATAAGATAATAGCTCTGAAATAATTGCGATAAAGTACCGCTAATATTAAGCTATACTATCTATTTCATGCGGACTAGTGCCAATAAAGTCAGATCAGAAAGTGTCTTGTTTGGCGTGTGCTCATAAGCATAGTGCTCAATGTACGAAGGGAAAAGTCTCCAGGTGTAAGTCGGACTAGTGCCCTTTACGGCCAAAGTTCTGCCAGCGCCCTGAATTACGGGTACAGCAAACAGAACGAATTTATTGGTATGAGTACCCAAAGAAGGGTAAAAGAAGGGGGAAGACTTGCACTGTCACCAGAGTATATCTGTTGACCTGTTACCCATAATGTAACCTAGGTATTTGTCGGTCTAGGGCCCCTAGTTGAGTACGCCCAATGTTCTATTACCTCATATTAGTAACCAAAAATCATCATCTACCATGCCTTTCAAACACAGAATATGGTGCAAATTAATCATATGGTGAAGTGAATATCTACTTTCATACAGGTGCTAGTGTCTTTCATCCAGGTAACAGGAAGGTCCAAAGACCGTGAAGTAAACGTGACAGAAGTGAATCTTTCTTCCGTTTCTCCTATAAAAAACATATACAAACTTAAAGATGTCCACCCTTGTATCTGCATAATTAAATAGTTCATTTCTGGGAAAAACCCAGTCAAAATACCTAGTCTTGGTGTCCATGGAACTGAGTCAAAATGACTGTGTACTAGAAGGTCTCCCAGAGATCGATTCATTCTGTATGTTATTTTGGGGTAGCTTGCTATCTTTTTCCCAATTACGCCATCTGAGCGAGAGAGAGAGAGAGTACGCTCCGCGTCGCCTGGGCGATACGAACAACGATAGGAACACTATGTACCCCAGGAGTAAGATTTTTACAAAAGGAAACTTGCTTATGAACCTCGCAGCTGGTAGGCCACAGTATGGCTCGCTGAGGTCTTTGAGATTGATGTGTCCAACACATGGTGCAGTGGCAAATATAACGTAGCCCTGATGAATCTGCATAAAGTCTTGAGGCAGAGAAACATGTTGGCATCCAACAGTGGTATGCATAAATAGCAACCTACACTGTTTTTTACTTTGACTGGATTCACTGAGTGAAAGAATAAAGTTGTTGCGAAGTGTGTGAATCCTATCAATTTTACTTCATTTTTCACCACATTGTGAGGTGTGATACATTCCTGCACTTCACATGTTGCACCTTTACTGTTACTTTACTCCTTTTCTTTTGGACACTTTTTTCTGTTAAGAGCGTAATGAATGCCAATGATGACAACAATGGACTTCACTGGTGAGTACCTATCAGTGGTCCGCATGGTGGTACGTCCGTGAGGTGTCATTACGCTTGCTTCACTTTTTCCACTTTTGAGGGTTGTATGATTGGGACCGCAATAGTTGAGAGTGTGCAACTCATTATCCCATCATATACTGAAATACTGTCAACAAAAAGTGTGAGAGTAGGTTTTTAAGTATTACACATATATGAATACTATGGAATAGAGTACACGGAGTTTTATGTAGAAAACTATGAACCTCTAAGGAGGACTACATTGAGGAGATACGATATATTAAGATCTCCGTAGTCCTAGGACCCTGGTCTTTTTGTGGATTAATGCAAGATAAACAGTCTGCTCTAAAATTAGCTCCACCACAAATGTGCTTGATTTTGAAATTGTATTCCTGCAACCTTGATATGAGTTTTACAATCTAGATGAAGCCATACCTGTACCTTTGCCACTCATTAAATATATCAACGGTTTGTGACCAGTTAATAAATCAAAGGAATTAACCCACAAATAACTTTTGAACTTTTCAATGGCCCATGTACAAGCCAAAGCTTCTCCCTCGATAGTGCTGTAATTAGACTCTGCTTTACTTAATGTTCGTGAAATGAACGCAATGGTATTTTCTTTGCCTTTATGAGATTGAGTGAGTACACCTCCAAGTCCTATTGAACTTGCATCTACAGTAACGGTGCATTTTAATCCACATGTGAATGGTTGTAAAGCAGGTGCATTTTTGATCATGTACTTAATGTTATTAAACGCATCTTCATGATCTACTTTCCAACTTTACACTTTTGCGAGTCAAGCATCTAAGAGGCTCAACACACAATGCATATCCATGCACAAAACGTGCATAGTACTCACTAAGCCCAAGGAAGGACCTAAGGGAATCCTTATCAACAGGTGCTGGAGCATTAGTGATTGCATCAATCAGATTTGTCTTTGGTTTGATACCCTCTTTAGTGATGGAATGTCCTAAATATTCTAATTCATTCACCAGGAAACAACATTTATCTTTTGAAACTGTCATCCCTTTGTCATGCCAAATCTCAAGAACTTTATCTAGGACACTAATATGTTCTTCAATACCTTTACCAAATACCAAGATGTCATCTTGGAAGGCCTGTACTCCTTTGATGTCTCCAAATAATGAGTCCATTAGCTTCTGAAAAACAGTAGCTGCAGAAGCTAATCTGAATGGAAGTCTCATATATTTGAAGGCACCAAAAGGAGTAACAAACATGGTTAAGTCTTGAGATTTTTTGGATAGAGAGACTTGATGATATGCTGATTTTAAACCAATAAGTGAAAAAATGAGAAGCTTGTCCAATTGCCATGAATATTTCTTGAGTAAGGGGTAAAGGGTTGCAATCAACCAAAATATTCTTATTCAAGGAGGGTAAATCAGCACACAAACGCAAATTTCCATATTTTTTTTTAGCCAAAACAACAGCTGAAACCCACTCAGAAGAGTCAGATGTACGTTGTTACCACGCGATGTATTACATCGCTGTATATTACAACGCGTCTTTTACAACGCAAGTCGTTACCACGACTTGCGCTGTAGGGGTGCTGGACTTAGGAATAGTTAAATGTACTATTCCAACACCAGGCTACGTACAGTAGGGAAGGTGTTGGATAGTAAATCTACTATTGCTTATCCTCGAGCGCCCTCCAGCGCAAGTCGTGGTTATGACTTGCGTTGTAAAAGACGCATCGTAACTGCACTGCGGGGTAACATCCGCGTTGTAAAGGATGTTCCCCGAAGAGTCAATAGACTTTATAATTTTGTCTCTACAAAGATTCTCCAAAAGATTCTTTAATTCTTTTCTAACACTGTGTGGAACACTTCTAACTTTATGTTTAATTGGTAGTGCACCTTTTTTAAAATTTAATGTCATGTATAACTCCTTTTACACAACCTATTTTGTCTTCAAAAACATCCTTTTACTTATTGAGAATTTCATCCAATTGATGACTTATTATCATTGGTACACACATCAACTGTTGAGATTGGCATTTCATTACAAAACAAAACAGGTGTGTGGAGGGTCTGGGGGAATCTTTACCGACCTGTCTGCTCATACCCCCTGTACCAATATACAATACACAAAAGAGAGTAGATCAGGTCAACGAATGGTGTGTGGCTATACCAGTAAACGTGGCCACATGTAATGCATGTGTAGAAGCAGGTTGCTGTCGACATAAAATCATTGAAAACACATTTCAACAAAAATTGTTAAACCAAAAGTTGTCAGACAAAGACTATAGCAATTCCCATCAGACCACCCTTTTTGGTGGATTTTGCGTCATGTGGGGATTGCTGAACATTCCGTCCGACCATGTAGTGTCAGAAATGGAATGAATAACAGTAATGTAGTCGTACTTAACATCCTAGTGTGGCGCTAGTGAAAACGTGCAGTGCAAATAGTGAAATTAAAAATGACTACATAGACTCTGAACCAGGTTATAACAGAAGTCTATGTGTCACAGGTTAAAAAGTGCGCCCAGTGGTAAAACTGCCTACTGGTACCGTGCAGAGTGGTCAACATGTTTCAGCCTAAGGGGTAATTTCCCCAGCTTTCTTCAGGACCTTTAAACATAGATGCGCTACTGCACTATCATTAAACAGTACTACAAAACAATACATTGATACGTTCTCTACCAGGAACTTCAATACTTAAGTGTCCACTGGAGGTAGAGCAATATGTCTTCTTCCCAGCTTTGTGTGGGTGAAGACCTCACCTCACCCGGCGACCGCTCGGGAGTATGAGGCCCCGCTCTGTCCGTCGGTACCTCCCGTGTTGCTCCACTTCCGCTCGGAGCAACACGGGAGGTACCGACGGACAGAGCGGGGCCTCATACTCCCGAGCGGTCGCCGGGTGAGGTGAGGTCTTCACCCACACAAAGCTGGGAAGAAGACATATTGCTCTACCTCCAGTGGACACTTAAGTATTGAAGTTCCTGGTAGAGAACGTATCAATGTATTGTTTTGTAGTACTGTTTAATGATAGTGCAGTAGCGCATCTATGTTTAAAGGTCCTGAAGAAAGCTGGGGAAATTACCCCTTAGGCTGAAACATGTTGACCACTCTGCACGGTACCAGTAGGCAGTTTTACCACTGGGCGCACTTTTTAACCTGTGACACATAGACTTCTGTTATAACCTGGTTCAGAGTCTATGTAGTCATTTTTAATTTCACTATTTGCACTGCACGTTTTCACTAGCGCCACACTAGGATGTTAAGTACGACTACATTACTGTTATTCATTCCATTTCTGACACTACATGGTCGGACGGAATGTTCAGCAATCCCCACATGACGCAAAATCCACCAAAAAGGGTGGTCTGATGGGAATTGCTATAGTCTTTGTCTGACAACTTTTGGTTTAACAATTTTTGTTGAAATGTGTTTTCAATGATTTTATGTCGACAGCAACCTGCTTCTACACATGCATTACATGTGGCCACGTTTACTGGTATAGCCACACACCATTCGTTGACCTGATCTACTCTCTTTTGTGTATTGGAGATTGGCATTTCACCAAGAATTATCTGATTATCATTACCTGGTTTAAGTATGATACCCATTTTACCAAGATCACGCCATCCAATAATATCACGTCCCTTTTTTGCTCCATATACCTTTGTGGCTATGGATCTGCCCAACAGATTTACTGTTTCATTGAAATAACCTACCATGTCTATATTCTGTCTGCCAAACGCTTTAGGATTTACATCTGTAACAAAAAGTTCATTAGGAAAAGAATTCTTGTAATAAGTTACATCAGATAGTATAGTAATTGGTGATCCTGAATCAGCCATAACCTCCAAATTTACATTTCCAATGCAGGCTTCACCTAATGGTGCTTTAAAAGAAACATTAGAATCAATGACACTAACGTTTACAATGAAATTGTTAATCATGTCATTTTCAAGTTCCTCCATAGCATTAACACTAGTGTGAGAAATACTTTTGGTTTTAAAATTAATCCTGCAAGAGCTCTCAAAATGTCCTTGCTTCTTGCATCTAGAACATCTTCTGCCAAGAGGAGGAGAACTTGGGTTATTTCCTATATGTGTCTTAGAGCCACAATGATAACATACAAAACATTTCTTACAATGGTATTAGGTTTAGGTTTCTCAGTTTCCAACACTTTAGTCTTGTTCGAAACAGTACAAATGGATTCAGAATTGCTATCTGATCCTGTGATCACTTTACTTGAAACTGAAACTGATGATCGTTCAATATCTATGACTTCAGTTAATGTAGGATTCCTACAAGCCAAAAGACGTTCTTGTACTTTTTTTGAGAAGCAATGGAAAACAAGCTGATCACGTAGATAAATATCCAACATTTCTCCAAACTCACATTTAGATGCTAAGATACGTAAATTGGAAATATAGTCTTCTATACTCTCATCAGCTAACTGTTTTCTTTTGTTAAAGCTGTCTTTCAACCATAATATTTGGCTGTTCAATGAATCTTTTTTCCAACCTCTTTTTTGCTTCTGTAAAAACATCCGAGGGTATAAATTGTCCTGGAAGAGGTTCACTTTCTGGAATATTATCAAA
Organism: Lissotriton helveticus; assembly: GCF_964261635.1. NCBI lineage: Eukaryota > Metazoa > Chordata > Amphibia > Caudata > Salamandridae > Lissotriton > Lissotriton helveticus. The sequence goes on from NC_136070.1 coordinate 813,370,581, forward strand.
AATCTCTCTTCCTGCATCTCCTAATAAACCATAAAGAACTGCTTTTTTTCTTTCATTAGAGTAGGATTTTCCATCTATTGCAATGATGTAACTTTCAAACGATTTAAACCATTGTTGCCATTTAACTTGTGGTTTTCCTGGATTTTGTAGAAAAGGATTTATTTGATATGGCTGAATCTGATAAGCCATTGTAACTTTAAAACAAGTGAGCAGTAAAATAAATAAAATAATAGAAATAATTAAAGAATCAGAAATTCTGACCTTTATTGTCTGTAGATGCTTTTTTTGAAGAGTAGTCCACTAAGAATGATTAACTCTTAAATAATGGAAAATTCGGAAGAAAACATTTTAATTTTAATTGTAAACGTTCCCAAAATTGCTTGAAGACGAAGCTATTTCATGAAATTCGTGCATATGAGGCTTTATACATGAAGTTGCTATAGAATTGCTAGGCAGAACGTGCATATGAGTCTTTTTTTTGTTGAGTTGCTATGAAGTTGCTAGGCAAAACAATAAAAGAAAATGGCCGCCATGTATGGTCATGTTGCCTGACCCAGCGTGATGACGTGCAGTGAATGTCCCGAGACTGCGTCTTACGATTCCTTCCCAACGCGCGCAGTGCAGGTGAAGCTCATCCTTCACGCGCAGTGTATCAGAATCAATGCAGTGGTTTAAACGATGCGGCGATCAAACGGATCAACAAACGGTCGTCAGAAACATTAAAGAAAGTAAAGTAATCTTACCGAATGTTTCTCGACCGTTGAAATGAAGATTTCGTCTTCAATAGTAGATTTTCTTTTTGAATAAATAATGTCTTTCAAATTCGCAGGTGGATTTTTCCTTTAGGTTGAATTCGGTCCCCAAAACCAATCGTCGCCAAATTAATGTTGTATTGATTCACAACATTATGAAGGAAACAAGTTGAGTTCAATATGGGAGTTTATTAATAAATTAACTCCAAGGAAAATAACCCACAAAATGCGGCAAGAACTCCTGAGAAGCTGTTGTCCGGTCCGATCTCCAAGTCAGAATGGACCGGACAGCAGCGGCACCAAGGAGATAGAACATAGAACGCAGAACTTCAAAAGGAATGAAAGTTAAAGGGATACAACACCCAACCACTGAAAGGTGACGAGCATTCTTGAGTCCAGTGGGACATAACCTTAAATTGGACGTTGCCACTGTGGTAGAGAATGCTGACTTCTCTTTGCCCCACTTAGTTAGGGCAATCTATTAGTATCCTGAAGTGAGGTCTTAAAGAACTCAGGAACTAGGAACCCTCTAACCAGTCTATGAGGTCATCAGCCCGAGGGACGGGCTGGGCATTAGTCTTCGTGACTGAGTGGAGTCTCCGGTAGTCCCCATGGAACCAGAGTTCTGGTTTGGCATCCGGTGGGTGGGGAACAGCGTTTACAATGCAACTTTAACAACGCAGTGCCTTTACGACGCAACCATTACAACGCAAGTCATTACAACGACTTGCGCTGGGGGGCGCTCTAGGATAGGGAATAGTTTTAATTTACTATCCAACACCTTCCCTACTATCCACCGGGACTGGAGTTGGAATAGTAAATTAAACTATTCCCTATCCAGCGCCCCCCAACGAAAGTCGTTGTAACGACTTGTGTTGTAAAAGTTGTGTCGTAAAGGCATGCGTTGTTAAAGCATGCGTTGTAATGACGTACATCCCCGGTGGGTCGACCTGGGAAGCCAAATGTACTGGGCTTACCAAGGGACTACTGGAGTTATCAATTACTCCCAAAATGGGCATCTTAGAGTCTTCTTCTTTAATGCTGGCCCTCACCTTGTCTGACAGTTTGTATATCTTGTTTTTGACAGGGGGACTGTCACCAGTGTCAACGTCATTGGTACACAGGTGTGTGTAAGCCCAAGGTTGCTGTAGAGCAGGGGGGCAAACTGCCCAAGTACCTGGCTAAATCCCCTCTGCAGTTCTGGAATCAGGGTAGGAGAGAGATTGACACTTTCCCCTGACCCATCTTTTTCTTTGCTTGATAAGAGGTCAGGGGGAGGCTCACTCCCCTCTTCCACACCATCATCTGTCACCAGCAACATGGTGACCTCAGACCTCTAATAGTGTGGCTTGAGGTAATTGATATGGAGTACCATTAGGACATTCCTGGGGTCTTGGGGTTCAATAGGTAGTTGGACTCCCTCTTCTTCTTTTTTACCTCATACAGTCCTTTTCAACGGCCTTTGATGGCCCATGGCTCAACTCTCCATTACCCACAATTCTACCAGAGTTTTGCCATTGTGCAACATTCTGTCCATCATCTTGTGTGTCAGGCTGAAACTCTACCAGAGTCATACCAGAGATCCATGACATTCTGGCAGACTTCTAGGTTCCTGGATGCCTTCTCTCTGAACTTTTGCATCTGCAGAAAGATAGCATGTAACTAACCACATCCTGGGGGTTCTTGAAAGCATGCTTCCACCCTTCCCTAACCAGACTAGGATGTCCCCTAACAGGGTAGCTATAGAGGAATTGAAAAGGGCTAAACCCAATTTGTTTATGTGGCACCTCCCTGTAGTCAATGATCTGGCACAGTAAGAGGATGTCCCACTTCCTCATTATGGGCTCAGGCAGGCCCATAACCATCCCTTCAAAGTCTTGTTCAATCTTTCATCAAGCCCATTGGTTTGGGGATGGAAGGGTGTAGAGAACATGTAGGTTACCCTACGCTCTTCCTAATTGGACTTCATGTCGGCTGACATGAAGCTGGTGCGCCTATCAGACATACATTTTGGGGTTTTGAGGGAAACTAAATCGGTTAAAATACTCATCAGGGCCCTAGCCACTGCAGGTGCAGTAACTGTCCTCAGAGGGATTGCCTCTGGGTTCTTTGTGGTATGGTCCACCAAACCCAGGCTAAACCTGTTGCCCAGGGTAGTTTTAGGGTCCAAGCCTCCAACAATTTTGATACTCACCATTTGAAATGGGGTGACAATGAAAGGGATGGGATTCAACGGAGCCTTCAGCTTTTTACTTGTTTTGCCACATGCCTAGCAGATGAGACATGTCCTGCAGAAGGTATCTCAGGATGTCTTCATCCGTGGCCAATAAAAATGGGAGACAAGACTTGCAAAGATATTGCTCTGTCCCTTATGTCCTTCTAGGGGTTTCTTGTAAACCAGGCCCAGTAGGTAGGCCCTGTAACAATGGGGGAAGAGCAGTTTGCCCCTGGTATAGTTGCCTCAGGCTCAATGTGAAGGAGGTCATTGTCCCAGTAAATGAGGGGACCTGCGTGAGTTTGGTCTGCCGCCTCATGCCCTGTAGGATTGGGCTTTCCTTCTGAGCCTTGCAGAACTCCACCCTGGAGGGACCACCCTCAACCTGCCATCCAGTAAGCTCAGGTAGGTCTCCTAGGGAGACATTATCCTCCCTGTTAGGCCCCTGGGCAGTCTCCCCTCATTCCAGAGCCACCTTTACTGCATGAGATTCAGGGGCTGGTGGTCCCAAGCCCCTTGCCCTTCCTTTTCTTGGCAGCATTATGGACCATTCTTCCAGGCTCCAGGCTTCCTTGACTCACCTCCTGAGCAACCATGGACCGTGTGGTCATAAGGACACACTCAGGTAACCCCAATATTTCAAGTTGTGATCAAAGCTTCACTTCCTTCCAGGTAGCATGATCTAGGTCATTTCTTAGCAAACAATCCACTGGCATGGCAGGGCTCAAGGATACATTAAGAGAACCTGAGAACTGTCCACTTATAACGAACAAAGCGATGGGCTACAACTCTCACAGTTGTCTGCTACTATAACTTGGTTGAATAAATAGAGTATCACCTGCTCTGAGGACATCAGATATCACTTTACCATAGTCATACTTGCTCCTGTGTTCTCAGAGCCTTCACCCTCTTCCCTTTAATGTCAAACCACTGCTTATACTTGAAAGTATTAGAAAACATGTGGACTTTGGGCACCATCTCCTTTTCACCAGTACACTAAGGTAACCAAAACTGCCCCCGCACGAAGTAGGACCAAATTTACCAGGGTGCCTGTCCACAAACCCATTTTTATTGGGGCCTGGATAGGGATGGGCTCCGTTTTCCTTTTAACTAGTTGTGGGCCTTGTGGGAATCCCTTTTTAGTTTTGATCTCCCCCTCTTTTTCATGGTGGGAACCCTGTGCACCATTTTGGGAGTCCCTCCAGATAACTTATTGTGGACCCTGGTGCTGATCCAGTTGTCTGCCTTCTTAGCAAGCTCCTTGGGGTCAGAGAGCCTACTATCCACTAGGTGTTGGTGCAGCTCTGTAAAACAAAGACTGAAGGTTTTCTCTCTTGCAATCAAATTGTACAGCTCTTGGTCATTATTCACATTACTACCCTTCACCCACCATCCAAGGCCATGCAAAAGTGGTCCATACATTCTCCCTAGGACTGTTGGATCAACTTCTGGTTGTCCCTAAACATTTGGTTATCATTTCCTGGGGTGAGATCATATTTCCTAGTGAGAGTGTCCTTCATGAGGGAATACTTCATAGTGTGCCCTTTCTATAGGGCCAACAGGGCACCTCTCCCTTCACTGGGAATGTGCCTTCAGAGTCTGCCTCCCCATCCTCCTCATGAACCCTGTTAATCACCAGAGCAGCCTCATAGGCCTTAAACAATTTATCTATGTCATCCCCAAAATAAGACTTGGCCCCAGATCATTGGGAATGTGAACAGTCTTTTCTCCAGTGGACATGGGGGTATTGCTGCCACTATTAATGCTGGACTCTGAGGTTTGCCTGGCTTGAGCTTCATATCCTTTAGGCCTAACTCATGGTCCAGCAGTAGGTGTGTTTCCTCTAAACCTCAGCCTTTTTTCTTCTCTGCTTCCAGTTTCATTTTACACAGCTGCACTTTGAGATCTCTTTCTATTCTTCAGCTCCTCTGGGAATAGACCATGAGAAGATGCAGTGCTCTCTGCCCTGACAAGGGGCTCCATTCCTATAGGCAAGTGGTCCCCCTCCTCTGGAAGCTCCTGTACAGGACTCGGCGCCAGGCCCTCCTCCTCCTCCACTGGGTTGGACTGGATCCTTATGAACTCCTCATAGGCACAGAGGGCGATTTGAAGGTCTAGCTTTGTAGCCCTCTTGCCTGCATTCAGCCCCCTCTCCTTGCAGAGCCTCTGTAGCTCAGTCCTGCTGAGGTTAACATTGAGCAGCTCCATCTCCTTTGAAGACAAAAAGGAGACAAGAAAACATACTTTTGGAAAAGGGAGAAGAATACTAATAAGAATTTTAAAAGATGTCAACTCTGGTGTCAAATTATTTATCTTGGCATTAGTTTTACACTGATTGCTGTATGACCATGTGGGAAGTTGGGATGTTAGCTGAGGGGGATAGTGAGCCTACTTAAAGCAACAACCATAATTCCCATCAGGGTTATCACTAAAGTCACTAAATGAACTGTTGCTTAACCCTCTGACTACTTGGTAAAAAACCAGTTAGGCTTTACCTAGAAGCAATGTGTAGAGTACTTATGGCGCATGCAAACAGTAGTAAAGTGAAAACCCAACACAAGAAAAATCACAAACCAATTTAGAATAATAGAGTAAAATGTAATAAATTATTTGACACCAACATTTGTCAAATCCAATTAGTAGAACCGGAGACATGCAGTGTCAAAGGTTTCACAGAAATCAAGCACAAAGAAGCAAAAAGCGCCAACCGCAGTTATCACGTTGCGGCAGGCCAAGTCCATCTCACAAGTTCAGACCAGATAAAGGACTGGGTTCAGTCCGCTGACAAAGTATCTTTAGCATGGGCATCGAGATGCAAAGTCCTTGTGTTGAGCTTTGTGCACTGAACTCAAGGAGTCGTCAACAAGGAGCTCCGGTGCAAGACCCTGGTGTCGAGATGCCCCATGCAGCAGCAGAGCCATTGAAGCCATCCATGTAAGTTTGCAATGGGAGGACCTGCTTTGTAGTCATGGAAGTCTCTGGGGCTGAGAAGATTTGCGATGCCATGTTTCGGCGGAGGGGGTGAGATGCGTCGTGGTGGGCCCATATCTTCGTTGAGCAGCGTCAGTGTTGAGGGAGACACCGGGGCTTGCAAGGACTTTGCTGCGATACACCGATGCATGAGATTTGATGTGCTACGATGGGTCGGTGACATGCTGCGTCGAGATTCGTGGAGTTGCTCCAAATTTGAAAGAACCTGTTATGTAATGTGGCTTGAACAGGGAGCCAGCAGACTGACCCTTGGAGATTTCCTGTAGTCCTGGATCCACACAGGGCAGCTCACAGCAGCAGAAGACTCCATACGTGACACAGCAGTGTTGGACAGCAGGTAAGACATCACAGGTAGGCACTCCTTCTCCCTGGCAGACGTCACAGTCCAGAAGTGATCTGAAGAGTTGGGTCTGAGGGTCCAATATTTATGCCTGATGCCTTCTTTGAAGTGGGAGATGTTTCTGAAGTTTACCCTGTAGAGGTTTCTGGAATTTCCTGCCTCTCTGCCGAGGTCCCAATCTGTCTGGGGACACAATAGGCCAGTGTAAAGATATTTGTGTGCAAGCTGACCCAGTGTATTCGAAGTGCAAGTATAATAGGTGACAGTTCTGCCTCCCTATCATGTCAGAGATAGCCCATTCTGCCAATGCCCTTGTGATGCTGTCAAAGAGGAATGCACAAAGGCCAACAACTAATTACATCTAGTCACGTAACCCAGAAACAGGATGCAGGCACTAATAGTTAGGAAAGGAAAATGCAACTTTTTTTAATTGCTCAACACGAAAGAACAACCCAATATACCCTTGCAGATTTGGGTAACTGTAATTATGTAAGGAATGGTGCCAACAAGGCATTTACTTAACAATTTGTTGAATGAATTTGTCATACATTTATTGTGTCCAAATGTGACATGCTAATTGAATGGAATAAATAGTAAACGTGTACACAGTATTTGGAAGAGAAAAGAAATCTAGATGCAGGTGTATATGATTTCAAAATTATATTTAAAAAAAGAACAAGCATTAAACACATGATCACAGGGGTTCAAAACATAAATCTCAATGTATATTGACGTGTTTGTTATAATACAATTAAAATCTTGTCCATTATATGTTGGTGTACATAGTACTCACTTTTAGACATGTAACTAGAGAATGTCTTAAGAACAGAACTAGACCCTACTCAGATGTTAGCAATATTTTCAAACAAAGTTGGGTTAAGAGTCGATGTTTGAAACATTAGTGAGGCCATCTTCAGGACTGTGTATTTTAATAGTGATAAAGGACTCTTATAAATATTTGAAAAGAAAGCAGCAACCAAATAATAAAGAGGTTTAACCATGGAAATCACACCTGCAGTGGAGTAAGCAATAATAATGCATAAGGACAGAAAACCCATCACCATTATATACAATGTTAGCATAATGAATTCTAGTTGTGCTTATTCAAGCAACATATAACAGAGGCTGGAGAAAAAACCAATAGTGCAAAATATCAAAATATGCAGATTGAATTAGAGATAATTGAATAAAGCAAAAGACTGAAGATGTTGGAAGGCTCTAACCCCACTGACAATCATGCTACTATATGGATGTGAAAAAGTATTGGGGGTGGAGAAGAAGTAGGCAACCAGTGCTGTCAATTAGTTTTTTCTTATCAGCTCAGTGTCCTATGACTAATCTGAAGAAACAAGCCCCATATCTTGGTTTGTAATTAGGCTCACCATGTCTGAAATCAAAAAGTAATGGCTTTCTTTTATTTTTATGACCACATATTGAATGATTCAGACAATTCTCCCATGTGAGGTTTTGAGTTGCTTAGCTGCGAAGTTTACCAGGTCAGGTCTATGGTTGATGAGCTGATCCAGTCCAGTTTTTTTTCTTTGAATTCTGGGATTTGCAGTCCTGCTTTTATAAAGGACAAAATAAGACTAGATGTTCCAGAATTTAAAAAAACAAACATGGACTAGAGCAGCTCATCACTCATGGACCTGAAAAAATGAACAGGGCGGGAGTTGGGTACAAAGGTATGGCAGTTTTTCAACAGTCTGATAATATTTGTACTTGCGGAAAAGTAAATGTTTAAGCCAAAGAATTAAATTTATCTTTCAGTTAATTGTCAGAGTAGAAGTATCAACATGAATGGCACGTGTGAATGTGAGTTTGGATACTACGGACCTTCCTGCCTATATGAAGAGAAACCGTGCAAGAATGGATCGTATGATGGCATTCAATGTGTCTGCGATGAAGGCTTCAGTGGGACCCTATGTGAATACCCAGCGGGGGTCTGTCTCAACGGAGGATACCTCAATGGCAGCAAATGCATCTGCACCAATTTCTTCACTGGAGAATTCTGCGAACTCTTAACAGATATTGCATCAGTAGGTAAGAAAATACATTTGTCAATCAAAGTTTTTGACATTCAGATCCAAATGTACAAAAATAAGGAAGATACTGTGGTAGCACACCATTCCCTCCCCAATGAATGCAATTAATAATTTCCAAATCATTTTGCTGCACAGCTCACCAAATTACACAAGCACCCAAGCAACATGTAGACCTTCGTTACTTGTTCCATTAAACGCTGTGGAAAAACGACATTGAACTCATTAACAGGCAACCTCAGGTTTATATAGAAGGATGTTACTCAATCAATTACCAGCTCATGTCAGCAGCACTGACATCCTATTTTCAGGCTATTCATAAGTATGCCCAGCATTATTGTAGCACTGTTATGTTATGCTGTGTTATCATATGTTACGTTACGTTATGTTATTTTATGTCATGTTATGATATTTTATATGTTAAAGCACTTTATAAAGTGCACTGTTACCGGTAGGCCTCTTAGTGATGCCTAGTCACCTTATCTACAGTTCTCAAACTAGCAATGGTTCGAGGAATCTTTACATATGGAGGCCACACGAATCAAACATCTAGCACTTCTAAAATAAAACATTAATTTGTTACCAGTTCATGTTCTTTATGGAGAGGGGCAACTTTGGCTTTTTGTGATCCCACAGCAGAAACACAATATTAGGGCAGGGTGCAGGTAGAAGTTTTATGAATCTGGTATATTTAGGAAGATTATTAAGCAGCTCTGGCTCCAATTCTGAAAGAGAAATAGATAAATATATTTAGTTTAGGTAAGATGCAAGTAGGTTTAGAAGTGGTGCAGCGTTTTGGGCCTACCCTCTTACATTTAGTCCTCCAATGGACCTTTTATTTTCCACCTGAGAGGTGATGGGATTTAACAGTACATCAATAAATTTCAATTAACTGTGTCTTCTCACACACAGGCCAGGTTGTAACATTGCCTAATAGACTTTTCAGTTCATTCTCTGGCTCTCTCCTTCTATCACTATTACAATAATGTATCTATTCTCAACTAGCAATGCGTGTAAATACCTGCAAGAAATGTCATGTTAGCATAAAATGGAAAACAATGTTTTATGCAGCATGGTAAACAGATCTATTACTGAACACAAAGTATTAACTCAGTGGTGCACATTTCATATGTGTGTGCACATTTAAACACAAACGAATATGAATGGTGAGTAACTTAGATTCATATTACATAGGGCATACAGTAAAATCTTAAATGTATACATATCAGTATGTCTAGGAACTAAAAAATTTTTATACAACACATGAAACATTAGTGCACACATTACATAGACTAATTTGTTTCTAAAGTAAAGGACTTCATATCATGATGATGGTTTAGTTTATACTCAACATCTAAATAGTAAATGTCAGTTAATGTATGAAGTAAAACACAACAGGAGTATAACCCATAGACCAGGTTGAGATCTGAGTAAGTATATGTAATTAACAAAAATGTCTCAACCGTATTTAATGAGGAAGGCAGGTACATATGTATGTACACGGCATCACAAGGTAGAGATAAGAAGGAGAGACTCACAGTAATCTTTCAAAAGTGCTCATGGCGTCATATATTTAAGTTCACAGTTTATACAAGACAGTTATAGCAGCACTGTGGGCATAAAATGCAAGCCCAACCCAAAGGAACTTTGTGCACGTCGTGCTCATGATACAATGAGTGACGGAGCAAGTGACAAGTGAAAAATCAGTAAGGACGCAAGGTGACAAGGTGAAGAAAAAATATATATACAGGAATCAATGGTTCTTTTTCAATGATTGGAAAAAATATACAACTTTTTATGAACCAAGGTTGAGTATGCGCCGTGAGTTGCGATGTACAATAGGTCGACGGCGTTTCAATCCTATTTAGTCAGGATCATCTTCAGGACCGGGTTGCTAAAGTTTGGGTGACAGACTGGGGTGATAATTAGAGCTGGAGTGCGGAGGAATCACATGTCTGGTACTGAAAGAAGTTGCGGCTGCTAAGAGGGAGTCGTGGGGTCCACCGTAGTGGAGGGAGGGGAGGAAGAGAACAGGGTTGGGTCCCCGATCCACTGTGTGGGTCCCGGAGAGGTAACCTGGGAGACAAGGTTTAACATAGGCAGGGTCATAAAAAGATATATATTTTTTCCAATCATTGAAAAAGAACCATTGATTCCTGTATATATATTTTTTCTTCACCTTGTTACCTTGCGTCCTTCGCTGTTTTTCCACTTGTCACTTGCGCCTTCACTCATTGTATAACGAGCACAATGTGTACAAAGTTCCTTTGGGTTGCCCTTGCATTGTGATGTATTTATGACGTGTAAAAGATGGGCAAAATTGTGCTGCACCAATACTCCCTCTGATGGCGAGTCAAGCCATTACACCAATGTCTTATCAGATGGATAAATCATAATCTTGTTGTTTTCATCATCTTTCTCCTGGAATCCTCCAGAAATTGCTTGTCATTATAGTATTTCCTTTCTCTATTCTATAGTACTACATCTGATCTTTTTCTCTTCACTCTTTTATCTCTTGTGCATGTTTGTATCCTTTAAAGATTACAAACAAAAGTAACCTACAGAAAGCAATTATCACTAAAGGTTTCCGAATGCTTCCAACAATTCCACTATTTAGGTTTCCAAACCATCTGCCTGTAGCAGAAAATCTATTCCCTATTGCTTTGCAAGTGCCTATTGCTGTTTCCCTTTCAGGAATGTTATTTATGTATTTGTTCAAATCATTACTTTAGTCTGGAATGTAAGTACAACATTATTGAACTTTAACATCCGTCAGACGCTGCGCTCCTTTGCGAGAAGGACGTCTAATGCAAGTCGTTTCTTCAAAACCATTGATCTAATGGCAACCATTTCAGTATCTATTACTAACAATCCTCCAGCTGTTTAAGTAGACAAATTATCAACTGCAGTAAAAAGTTTTCTAATCTTGTGTAAGTTGAGTATCACTCCTACAGATGGTATCAGGGCACCAAATATGTATCCTACATTTTCACTAGCACCTCTTTTGGTTCACACATGTTGTTCCCTTGTGGGATCATCAAGTTGTCCCACATAATAAATCTTTGGAAAAATGAACCCAATGTAGCATGTTCCATACCATCTATTGGGTAACCAGTAAAATTCTTTTTTCCCACTAATGTAATGGACTCCAGTAAAAACAGGATCTGCTCCATCTAAGTATAATCCCAAATTTCCTCAAACTTCAAAAGTATAATCGCATTCACTATTCCTTACGAAATATGTGTCAGTTGTGGATTTTCTAATGAACATGCATAATTCCCCCTTGTGTTGCCAATCTAAAACTAATGCTGACATATTTCCTATTAACTTATGCCCATTTTCATCTTTAGCCCATTAGGGTATTTTTGAATGATTCTTTTCTTTAGCCAATATCTCTCTTCATCTGTCTTCTACTGAATCTACGAATTTCTTCCCTACACCGGTAAGGAACAAGTTCTGTCTATGTGTGTAAGTTGTCTCTAATGTCATGGTTGGTCTAAAGAAATGTCCCACTATCTCAGTGTTTTTAGCATCAGGCTATCAATTCAAGTGCTTCAGCACAGGAACATCTTAAAAACCAAGTCATGATTCGAATAATAATATTGAAGATGACCCTTTCTATTGAATAAGCTCAGCAATAAGCTACAGTTAACTCCTTATGTCAAGGTGAGATGATGATATGTAATCTCCTCACCAACTGATGCAGGTAATTGCATAGCAATCCCTACCATCCATAGTGTCTACATACTCATAAAGCAATTTTGAATACATATTCAATTAGTAATCTCCTCTAGAAGCATCTATATGTAAGTCTTTCTCATCTATTGTAGGTAAGCTATTTTCAGTAGGAAGTAGTGTTTGAGGGACACTTGCAGACCTAGGTTCCTCTACCTCTGAAGGCTGAGGTAGACTCGACATTACAAATAAAGCAATTAGTACAAATGTCACCATGACAAACACTCCTACACATAACCGTCCAAGTATACTAGTGTTTGGGTTAGGCTCCATGAGTTCTCTGATGACAGACCGTTTAACTAGAAGATTGCAGCACAGTATTTTTCATTCAGCTTCCACTTGCATAAACTAAAAAGCAAAGTTCAACGATCCTTTCCAGTAAAATATGTAGAATCTTCTTCGTGAGAGTTACGAAGCCCTACCCCATGTTCTTCTTCTTTTACGTTCCTTCAGCAGGCTTGGGCCTTGGTAGTTTGGGCAAATCTATCAAGTTCTTTCACTAATAAATGATCAGTTCAAACTTACTAATGTTCACTTCCAAGATAAATTAACAATCTGTTAGTGGCAATGCAATTTCAAAACTCAGTTCAGTCACAAAGATCAATTCAAGGGGGCTCAATTGGATGTGAATTGTTATAGCAAAAGGTGCAAAATGCTCTCTCCCAGTCGTTGACAGCTTGGTATGTCCATTCAAGTGAAGAATACCTCTGATAAGGTGCTCTAGCTCTCTTTGATCTCCTTACTGTTGGCTCTTCTTCATTACTGTCAAGTAGGCCAGATCCTTCAGTATCTTCTGGGATGGTGTGTGGCAAATGCACTCAGACAAACAGTGTCTCCCTCTCTACTGTCTTCTTGGCAACCGGTCTCCAGGTACAACTAACGTTGTTACTGCACTAGGTCCACCTCCAGGGTCTAAATCTGGTGCAGTCAACACTACCGTATCAACTTCAACTGTTGACTCTCTCAGACTAAACAGTGCGAGTATGAGCAGCTTGTCCCCATTTGGGTATACCTCCACACTTCACAGCAGTTGTGGTGATCAGAATTGGTAGGGGCTGTAGGAAGATAGATCCCTGACTATGGTTGCCCCCAACTTTTTGCCTGGTGGTTTGCTGGTTTTCTGACTTAGTTGACCTGGGGCCCTGTTATTCAGGACCCCAGGCCTACTGCTCTCTCTGTAAAATGGATTCCATGTACCTTAGGTACATATCTTATTGGATACTGAGTCACCTTATCAGTCCCTGTACAGTGTACCTTAGGTACCCAGGGCATAGGTGTACCCAGGGCTTACCAGGGGCTGCAGCATGTATTATGCCACCCCTGGCTGGCCATCCAAACCTGACACAACTGGCTGCACGACAGCTGGGGCAAGGTGGTGTAATCACCCTTTGCTTTAGATATAGTATACCTATATCTAACCCTAAAATGGACACATGTATTCCTATCAGTCACTCCTATGGCAGGCCTTAACAATCCTGAAGGCAGAGTGCTTGGAATCATGTGAGATGGTGCTCTGGCATGAGCTGAGCCCGTTTGCAGCTTGCGGAACCAAGTCCTAATAGCTGTTCCATGATAACGCATACCATATACTCTTAAGTGCATTATAATCCTCGTGGTTATATGCCAACTCTGGTATCGCTTTATCAAAACATGTCGAGTAAAGTGTCATACGAATTGGAATACTAACCCCTCGCCAATTCTGGCAACGGGGTTAGCATTCCACCCTTCTAGAGGGACACGACATGTATGTAGCTGTAACCCCGGTTAAAGTTGACTCAAGCCTCAGCTCCACAAAATGGATGCTGCCACCGAGACACAAGTCTGCCCTCCTGCTGCTGGGAGTCCTTCCAGCAACAGAGGCCTGGACAAAGGGTTTCCTGTCAGGGGCGGTGCCAGCACCATCCCAGACAGGATTTTGTGTATCCCAGGTAGGCAGGGCTTTAGAGGAAGGTGACTGAAAGTGGCACCCCGGTGCTCACTGTGCATAGGCCGGCTTGAACCAGTTCCAGGGGCACTCCAGCCCCTGATCTGGTGAAAAGCCCGGCAAAGGAGAGGGGTGTAACCACCCCCCTCCTAGTCCCACCCATAGGGCAGGACTTAGTCGCGTGCCAGCCCCCTTTCTCAGGATAAAAGGTAGGAGCAGGCCCCCTTCCAAATCAGATCATCTTTGAATCCTGAAACTACTTTCCACGAAAGGAACTCAAGACTCTTCTCAAGATTTCTCCCTTGTGACTAAGGAGTAGTCACCCTGCAGCAGCAGGCACCATCCAAGCATCGCGGTCTGCTGTAAGTCTCTCCTCCGGATCAAGACTGCCCAGCTCGACGAGAACCAGCTTCCCTGGCACCTCTGACCTCTACCTGCATCATCAGCCCAGCTGAGATTCGTGGGTGTGACGAGACCTCGAGGGACCGGCCATCTTCAAGACTGCACGACGCTTGCCCAGCACGACCACCGAGTGACCCTCGCCTAAGTGCTTTGGGGTCCGAGAAGCCCCAACCCTGAGTAGCTCCAGCACCGAAGTACAGCCCCCTTGCATCCACGAGATCTGCGTGGGGCCCTTCTGCTCTTTGCTTCTCATCGCGTTGTCCAGGTCACTTGCCCGTTGGCTAGTGACCCTTTTGACGACGAACTACGACGACAACACCGCTGGTCTGGTTGCTCCAGACTGGCCCTTGCTCCCCTCCAACAGAGGAGCACCCCGGACCCTCCTGGTCCACTCCAGACGCCATTTTGAGTCCACCGCGTGGGCTTGCATTTGCCAAGACTTGTTGCCCCAATCCTGGGTCCAGTGACGTCGACAGTAGATACCACCGTGGGACAGCTCGCACCTCCATCCTGGTCACCGACAACGCCTCCTGGTCCGAGAGAGACTGCAGAGCCCAGCGTCGCCCAATCACCTGGTCGAGGTGGCTTCGTCCGGTGCCATCCTGGTGCCCACCTAATCACTGGCTAGTGATTCAGAACTTGGTGCCCTCTGCTTACAGGTCTCCATCTTCATCGATCCAGGCTTGGATCACATCGAACATCTTCACTGGTCGCCTGCCAGCAACTTCTTCTTTCAGGCTCCATAGACTGCAACGAGGATTCCCGACGTCTTTTAAGACCTATGCAGCCGCAGCCCCTGGGCTAGGTAACCTAAGCATTTCGGTGCTCCAGCATAGCTTAACTATCTAAGTGTCAGGATCCTTTGTCGTTTCAGCTCTACCTAGTCGGGTTCGCCCGAGAACACTAACTTTGCTTTTACTAGCCTCCATAGACTTTTTCCCGCCTTACGCGTGAGAGTTCCCACTCTGCACACGATGTCCCTAGGCCTCCTGCTCGTAATCTAAAGGTTCAGTAGTCCAGTCCTAGCGATCCTAAAGCCTATGAGAATAGTTACTTACCTGCTAGTAATTCGCATTCCACTTTTGTAGTATATGGTTTTTCGTGCCCCTCGGGCATTTGTGTAAATTGTGCGACTTTAAGTATTTCTTTAAGAGTTTTGTTGTGTGCTTAGCTCCCTGTCTCATAAAGAGCCCGGGTAGTCTTGTTATAAATAAATATACTTTATTTTTCATAACAACTTGTGTGGTGTCCTTTCACTTGGTGTTCAAGGGGTAAATGTGATGGTAAAACAGCTGGCTTAACACGCCCTCTAGAGTTTAGCCTAAAGACTGCACGTGTCCATGCTACTAGGATAGCTGGTCTATCAGGTTGACTTACAACCAAACATCAATAAGGGTTGTTTGGACTGATACAAAGTGTTCACTAGAATAGTGAACATTATATATCAGGCCAACTTCTCACATTGGTGAGCAGCGGTTGGGATTTGAGCTTGCTGTTGTTTTACCACACATATCCTAAGAATATCATTTGAAAGATCACATAAGTACTAAGGTACATATAACTTAGCTTAGAATACTCTGAGTTCTACTGAACCAGCTGTTGTAGCTCCTAGGGCTTAGCACACCCTAAACTACAACTCTTAGCAAGGGATCGGTAGGCAAACAAATAGTGTAGGTAAGTGCACCACTTACACCTCACTAGAAAAGCATGTCTACCCATGGAGAGTCTTCAGAGACTCCCCTAGTGGTTGATGACCCTCCACAGGTCAAATCAAGATATGCAGCTCGCAGTTTCCAGGAGATGAGACAAGTGTGTACCTCCAGGAAACTGAAACAGGGGTCTAACCCCACCATTCCCTTTCTAATAGGTCTCTTAGAGACATATGATGCTAAGAACGCTTCTCATATAGATGGGAATATGCCAGCCTTAGAGGGTACCCTTGGTGATCCAGACCTCCCTGACACAGGAAATGCAGTTGAGGAGGAGGAAGAAGAGGAACTCTCTGGGGATGAGGCAGACAACAGGTCTGAGTTAGTCAGCAGACTTACTAGGGCCAACTTAGACCTACTTAGGCAAGGAGCTGGGGGACCCCCAGTACTGACCCTAATAAGGCCTAACCTTGGAGTTAGAAGGGATAGATCTACTTCTAGGGACTCCAATAGATCTCTGCACTCTAATGCCTCTTCCCAGAGGAGAAGGATTTCTCCCCAGAGGAGATTGACTTCCCCTCAGAGAAGAGAGCATGAAGCTAGGATGAAACAGGCTAATCTGAGGATTGAAAGGGAAGAACTTGCCCTGGCCAAAGAGAAGCTTGCCTTTGCAAGAGAGCAGCAGATGAGTGGGATAATTCTCACTGGTGGCAGCAATCTCCCTAGAGATAAGGAAAGGAGTTTAGATACTAAACACCTGAATAAGATAGTGCCCCCCTTTAAACAAGGGGATGATATCCACAAGTGGATGACTGCTTTGGAGAGGGCCTGCACTGTCCAGTGCATCCCCCAGAGTCAGTGGGCAGCTATACTGTGGCTCTCCTTTGAAGGCAAAGGTAGAGATAAGCTCCTCACTACTAGAGTTGAGGATGCTAACAATTACCAAGTCCTGAAGAATACACTGGTTGATGGGTTTGGCTTAACAACTGAACAGTACAGGTTGATGTTCAGAGACACCCAGAAAACTCAGTCTCAGGATTGGGCTGACTTTGTTGATTGTGCCACTAAGGCTTTTGAAGGCTGGCTACTGGGAAGTAAGGTTACTGATTTCAAAGGATTGTACAATCTAATTATGAGAGAGCAAGTCTTAAGTAATTGTCAGAACCAGTTATTACACCAGCACCTGGTAGACTCTGATCTGACCTCTCCACAAGAATTGGGTAAAAGGGCAGACAAATGGGTCAGAACCAGGATTAGGCCTAAGAACCAGGGTGGTGACCAAAAGAAGGAATCAACCAAGCCTCAAGAGAAGGGTGGGAATAAATCTTCTGATCAAACCCCAGGGCCCCAAAACTTCTCTGAAAAGGGTGGGTCCCAAAATCCTTCCAATGCCCAGAAGAAACCTTATTGCTATACCTGCAAACAGGTAGGCCACTTGAAAACTGACAGCAGTTTCCCAAAGGCCAACAACAATAAGGAGAACATACCCCCGAGTAAAACTTCCCAGCCTCCTGTTACTACTAGTAGTAATCCCCCAGGTGGTGGGAGTGCCCCTAAGAATTTGGGTGCATTTACTTTGGGAGTTCCTGGGGACTCTGGCCTAACCAGGTCCCCAAACTTAGATACTCTTGTCTGTGAAAATGGCATGGGGTTTGCCAACTTCACTGCTTGTCCCAACACTTTGAGCAAGTACAGACAGGAGCCCCTCATCAATGGTATAAAAGTTGAGGCCTATAGAGATACAGGGGCTAGCATCACCATGGTGACTGAGAGTCTAGTCCCCTCAAGGCAACTTTTACCTGGTGCCACATACCAGGTGACCAATATTGATGGAGTACAGAGAGATCATCCCATGGCAGTGGTAAATCTCAGCTGGGGAGATGTCACTGGCCCCAAGAGAGTGGCAGTGTCATCAAACTTGCCTGTAGATTGCCTACTGGGGAATGATTTAGAGATCTCAGCCTGGGCTGAGGTAGAACAAGAAACCCATTTGAAAATGGTAAACCTCCATGGTAAGGTTAGTGGGGCAGTGATAGCCACAGCCCCAGTCCAAGATGTCCTCCCTGAACAGGTCAGGAGGGCTGTGCCAGTCACAGCCCTATCCCAGAAAGATGCCTTTCCTGAACAGGTTGGCAAGGCTGTGATGGTCACAGCCCATACCCAAAGTGAGTCCCTTCCTGAAAAGGTTGGTGGAGTTGTGATGGCCACAGCTCAAACTCAGACAGATAATAGCGTTGTGAAGCCTGAAACTATGGATCACTCCACTCAGACAGAGAGCATTGAGGAGGAAGAGAAATCTCCCTCCCACCAGACTTTAGGAAAGGATCAGCCTCCTCAGGGAACTGATCTGACCCCTTGTGAAGAAACTGCCCCAGAGGTAGTCAGGCCTAGCCTGGCAGAGCCTCTGATGTCAGTGGACCCTTCCAAGGTGGGACCCAGTCTGGAGCAGGTAACCTGCCCCTCTCTCCCCTGCCTCAGTCAGCCCAGGGTTGTAGAGGTCAGGGAGGCCAGTGTTGGACCCCAAAGGGCCCCCTGTCCAAAAGAATCCCCCAATCAGCAGATTAAGGGCACTGAAGCTAGTAGTCCTAGCCAAGTGAAAATAAAACCAACTCCTGAGGGATCCCCCTTAAATTTAGTTAGGGACCTCCCACAGATGGACACTGTTGGGCACAGCCAAACCTAGGACCTAAGGGCCCCAAACCTGACCTGTCCCTCCAGTAAGCCAAACAGAGGGACCCAACCTCCAGCTGTAGGTAGCCAGAGGTTGACCCCGAGAGCTCAACACAACTCAGTCTTGGAAAGAAAGGCCTCTATGGTGGATAATGATTGGAGGAAGCTGAGCCCAAAATTAGTGGAGCCTCACTTCAGTACTCCATCTCAG
Organism: Lissotriton helveticus; assembly: GCF_964261635.1. NCBI lineage: Eukaryota > Metazoa > Chordata > Amphibia > Caudata > Salamandridae > Lissotriton > Lissotriton helveticus. The sequence goes on from NC_136070.1 coordinate 813,389,512, forward strand.
CACCAGCCTTTTACTTTGCCAAAACACACCACAGGTAGAGATTCCCTATGGTGGAGACCCTCAGACACCCTTAGGGTGAGGGATTGCTTAGTGGACCATGAGATAGGGGGTAACCATGCCAGTGCTGGTACTTCCTTATATGGCCACTTAGGCAATATAGGCTTACCTGTCAAGGATAGCCTTATCTCCTTTCGTTTGGGGGGGGGGGGTTATGTAGGAAGGTAGATCCCTGACTATGGTTGCCCCCAACTTTTTGCCTGGTGGTTTGCTGGTTTTCTGACTTAGTTGACCTGGGGCCCTGCTATTCAGGACCCCAGGCCTACTGCTCTCTCTGTAAAATGGATTCCATGTACCTTAGGTACATATCTAATTGGATACTGAGTCACCTTATCAGTCCCTGTACAGTGTACCTTAGGTACCCAGGGCATAGGTGTACCCAGGGCCTACCAGGGGCTGCAGCATGTATTATGCCACCCCTGGCTGGCCATCCAAATCTGACACAACTGGCTGCACGACAGCTGGGGCAAGGTGGTGTAATCACCCTTTGCTTTAGATATAGTATACCTATATCTAACCCTAAAATGGACACATGTATTCCTATCAGTCTCTCCTATGGCAGGCCTTAACAATCCTGAAGGCAGAGTGCTTGGAATCATGTGAGATGGTGCTCTGGCATGAGCTGAGCCCGTTTGCAGCTTGCGGAACCAAGTCCTAAGAGCTGTTCCATGATAACGCATACCATATACTCTTAAGTGCATTATAATCCTCGCGGTTATATGCCAACTCTGGTATCGCTTTATCAAAACATGTCGAGTAAGGTGTCATACGAATTGGAATACTAACCCCTCGCCAATTCTGGTGACGGGGTTAGCATTCCACCCTTCTAGAGGGACACGACATGTATGTAGCTGTAACCCCGGTTAAAGTTAACTCAAGCCTCAGCTCCACAAAATGGATGCTGCCACCGAGACACAAGTCTGCCCTCCTGCTGCTGGGAGTCCTTCCAGCAACGGAGGCCTGGACAAAGGGTTTCCTGTCAGGGGCGGTGCCAGCACCATCCCAGACAGGATTTTGTGTATCCCAGGTAGGCAGGGCTTTAGAGGAAGGTGACTGCAAGTGGCACCCCGGTGCTCACTGTGCATAGGCCGGCTTGAACCAGTTCCAGGGGCACTCCAGCCCCTGATCTGGGGAAAAGCCCGGCAAAGGAGAGGGGTGTAACCACCCCCCTCCTAGTCCCACCCATAGGGCAGGACTTAGTCGCGTGCCAGCCCCCTTTCTCAGGATAAAGGTAGGAGCAGGCCCCCTTCCAAATCAGATCATCTTTGAATCCTGAAACTACTTTCCACGAAAGGAACTCAAGACTCTTCTCAAGATTTCTCCCTTGTGACTAAGGAGTAGTCACCCTGCAGCAGCAGGCACCATCCAAGCATCACGGTCTGCTGTAAGTCTCTCCTCCGGATCAAGACTGCCCAGCTCGACGAGAACCAGCTTCCCTGGCACCTCTGACCTCTACCTGCATCATCAGCCCAGCTGAGATTTGTGGGTGTGACGAGACCTCGAGGGACCGGCCATCTTCAAGACTGCACGACGCTTGCCCAGCACGACCACCGAGTGACCCTTGCCTAAGTGCTTTGGGGTCCGAGAAGCCCCAACCCTGAGCAGCTCCAGCACCGAAGTACAGCCCCCTTGCATCCACGAGATCTGCGTGGGGCCCTTCTGCTCTTTGCTGCTCACCGCGTTGTCCAGGTCACTTGCCCGTTGGCTAGTGACCCTTTTGACGACGAACTACGACGACAACACAGCTGGTCTGGTTGCTCCAGACTGGCCCTTGCTCCCCTCCAACAGAGGAGCACCCCGGACCCTCCTGGTCCACTCCAGACGCCATTTTGAGTCCACCGCGTGGGCTTGCATTTGCCAAGACTTGTTGCCCCAATCCTGGGTCCAGCGACGTCGACAGAAGATACCACCGTGGGACAGCTCGCACCTCCATCCTGGTCGCCGACAACGCCTCCTTGTCCGAGAGACTGCAGAGCCCAGCGTCGCCCACTCACCTGTTCGAGGTGACTTCGTCCGGTGCCATCCTGGTGCCCACCTTATCACTGGCTAGTGATTCAGAACTTGGTCCCCTCTGCTTACAGGTATCCATCTTCATCGATCCAGGCTTGGATCACATCGAACATCTTCACTGGTCGCCTGCCAGCAACTTCTTCTTTCAGGCTCCATAGACTGCAACGAGGATTCCCGAAGTCTTTTCAGACCTATGCAGCCGCAGCCCCTGGGCTAGGTAACCTAAGCATTTCGGTGCTCCAGCATAGCTTAACTATCTAAGTGTCAGGATCCTTTGTCGTTTCAGCTCTACCTAGTCGGGTTCGCCCGAGAACACTAACTTTGCTTTTACTAGCCTCCATAGACTTTTTCCCGCCTTACGCGTGAGAGTTCCCACTCTGCACACGACGTCCCTAGGCCTCCTGCTCGTAATGTAGTGTAGCTCCTATTTTCCCAATAGGCTCTGCGCATTGGAATAGTACCTACAGCAGTAAAGGCCTAGACCAGACGTTAACTAGGTCTACTACTGTCGATACTAGACTTAATTTTTGGGTTTGCCAGCTAAGCTCAGAGTTCGCTAGAAACTTTCTCGAATGTTCAAGGAAGGATAAACTCCCCTGATTAGACAAGAAGGGATTTAGTTTCTGACAACCATAGAACATGACAACTTTGCTCTCCCCTAATCAAGAGTCAATCTCAAGAGTCGTGTGAGCACAAGGCAATTATTTTACTCAGTCAGTACGTGCATTCTTAGTCTCATCAGAATGTAGAGAAAAGGAAGAGACGGGCGTGTTCAATAAAAAGGTGGTATTTATTGATCAGTCTCTTTTCTCGTACAAGAGAAATGGATCGATATTATTGCAATACTTATAGTTAAGTAAAGTGCATACATTAAAAGCAATAGTATAAAATAATACTGTAAAAACATTGATATGGTTTCTGAGCCATATGATGTTTAAAATGATTAAAATATATTTACATACACATATACATTTGACTAAACGTACTCAACTGGTGTTTCTAAATACGCCTACCTCGTGTACCTGACCTAAGTCTAATGCGTGGGCGGGAATAGAAAGTTACAGTTTAAGTTAAGTTTGTTTTTGCCAAGTGAATAACTAAAGAATTCTCTGTGAGGGGTTATTCAGTTCTGTACCTGAAAGTTAGGATGAATGAGGAATGGTATCTCTTTCTCTGCTCTCGATATTCCAGGCTGCCTGCGAGGGCTACCCGGAAGCGCCGGTGCTGGGTCTCTCGGCTTGAGATAGCAGCGCGTCTCTCAGCGCGTCAGGAAGGTGGGGCTGCTGCCAGCGGGGTCTGCTTCTGCTCTCGGCTTCGGCAAGTATGGCTGCTCCGTCTTGTCACCACGCGTGTGTTTGCATAGGGCAAGGTCGGCAATATTTATACCTTAAAGGTGCCGGGATTGACGTAAGGATGGACATAGGTACGTCAATAAAGATGTCATACGACTTGCTCGTTAGCACATTCTTTACTAAAGTTCTCTGTGAAATCAAAACAATGGCCGCACGGATTATCCAGGTTGTCATAGGTTTGATTTGTTATGAGAACGTCGTATGCCTTATCAGGGGCTGGAGGAATGTCGCTTGTCTAATTAGATCTCAAGCGTTATGACCTAATCAGATAACACGTTCCTGTGCCGTAGTGTGACTGCGTCAGATAACGGTATCTGCATCATGGGGGATTTCTTGCCTCATGGGCTGACTGTTAGTTAACTAGATAGTTAGTTTAACCAGAATAGGGTCAGGAATAGGGGGATCGATTCAGAACCTATAGAAATACACGACACCCACTCCACGCTAACTATGGTCATATCTACTAATCTATGCATAGTATAACATAGTACAACATACTATAGAGTATAGTGTATACCTTACCACCCCAAAATACATAAATGCATTTCGAAATTTTCAAATATACTGAAAAATTGCAGTCATATATATTGTATGCACTTAAGCTATGAATTAAATGCAAAAGTAAACACGCATTTTTATGCATTATTGCTTTTTGGTATATGAGTAGTAAACATGAAATGGCTCTTAATATGGCTATACAGAAAGGAAGTCCGAGACCATTTCATCACATAATAAAATATTTGTGAACCTACCAGCTGGCAGCTAAAGTCTATATAAAGTATCTAAAAAATAGAAATCTTAGTTCTCTAGGAATAGTTTCTTACTTTAAGCAGAAGATCAGTGTCCCGGAAAAAAATATAGGAAGAAAAATATTTTAGGGGCTTGCTGAAAAAATCGCTGTCCGTGAACTGGATTGTAATTGTTCATGTGACTTTATTTTTAAAGTTGAAGGCCGAATTCAGGGAACGCCGTGTGCGAGTTTACTCAAAAGTCTCTATTTCTGTTCTGGAGAGAACATCATATCATTCAGGCTTTCGAAAAAACTGTCAACAGCTTCATGGGAAAGTTCCACTAAGTCGGAAATAGGGGTAACCATGCATTCATGCGCATGATTGTCTGCATTGACATTCTGATTTGCATTGCTGACAGAAGGTCGTACCTGTTCGATGCTGCTTTCATCTTGAACTTCACTACTCTTCAATCGCAGTGGTGAAGATTCCAGGAATGCGTCATCAGAATTGGCAGCCTTTGAGGGCAGCACAAAGCGTGAACCTTGGTAGGAACCAGCAGTGTATCTGCATCCACCGGCGCATCCGATTGTAGCGTCAGACAGGTGTCTAACACGCATTCTTCTCCGCATAGCAGACACCTTAGTACAGGTAAAACACACCTTTGCCACATTGGTCGAAATGATAGAAACCAAGTCATGTTTAGGTCTCTAAGCCGGGAGAGTCCCAGGATTTTTGATATCCGGTCCCGGTATCCAATGGCTAGGATCGTATCTTCCATTGTCGCGAGAGTTTGATCTGTGACATGGGTTGCCATAACGAAAAATAAGGACTAGGAATAGGATTCCTGCAATTAGTCCCAGGATCAGGGGAAGTCCGCCAAAAATCGAATGGACGAAATCTGGAAAAATACCCAGTATGGCTTTGAATGGTGTTAATGCCATCGAAAATACTGTCTTAAATACCTTTGAGACCCCAGTGGTATCAGAAATATTTAAGATTTCGCTCAGGATTTCCGCGAAATGTACGGGGGAATTAGTTGATAATAATGTATGTATCTCTGCAGTCGTCCTTGCGACTTGTAGATCATGCGTTTCTTTAGATGACGTGAGCCTTGTAGGCGTCTGAAGAAGCACTGTTTTCATTCTGCTTAAAGTGTCTATTCGAATAGAAGTAATTTTCAAACTGGGCCATGCCCTCGCCTCCCTGTCTGGAAAGGAGCTGGGGAACAAAGAACGTCCACAGCACTTGACCTTCGCCGTCGTAGTGACGAGATAAGGAGTCCCGGGCATAAGACTACAACATCTGCGGTCTACAATAAGAATATAACTCCCATTATAGAGTCTTTGAAAGAATGGTTCTATTTCAGTTGCAGGTGCGCCTTGCTGGTGACATGAAAGGTTGTATGAATTCCCTTCACAGGCTCCGTGCAAACTAATACCGTTACACAGAAGTGTGCCGCTTAGTGACATAGCACAATTGTTGCCACTAAGAAACACTTTCTGTCCTTTATTACTGACACATGCATGTGAATAGGGCAGGTTCCAAGTTGTTTTAAGGTACCCCTTTCCCAATTTCTCGTACATGCCAGCCTGTATATATTTTTGGCAGTATTGAAACCTGAAGGTTGAGATTGGAATATTTATGATTCCGTGGATTATCCATTCACTGACAGGTCGTTCTGACATTGTCAACGGTAATCTTTCTAGTTTTTCAATGCTCAAGATTGTATAATCAGCACCCTTCTGCGCCATACCGATTTGTCTATCAGTAAGGTTAAAGATTTGGAATAGTGACGTTGTGTTGATTAAACGCCAAGGCACATAGCCTGAACGCAGATTTTGTAACGTCCAGCCTAGCTGTACAATAGAACGCAATTGTGACTGTCCATGTTGTAATAACAGTAAGTCTTGCGATAATATATCGATTGCTGACGACACAATGCTGTCCAATGAAAAAATTCTGGAGGACAGAGTCATTAACCCATTGTCCACTACAGAAAGTGATTTTTCCAAATTGATACGGTCAATTTCCCGTATTCTTTCTGCTGTCTCAATTTGAGTAACCTTCCAGGCCTCATTGTATGCTGCATATACAGAGGCTGCTATGAAACGCTTTTGACGCTGTTTGCGTGGTCCCAGTATGAAATCACGCAAGTCAGCACCATCAGTAAGTAAAGTTAGGTGTTGCTTAATTTCAGGCAGTGTGGAAGTTTGTAGCCATTGAAGGCATAATTTGCCCACACTGTAGGTTGTTATTATCCCTGGGTGATGTCTTTGGGGATATCTAGGGTCTGGCCTGGTCATTTTGAAACCCTGTGTTTTATTCAGGAATCTATCTTGACAGTTATTTGTATCTGTGGGCCAGATCAACCATTGTTTCCAATCAGGATGTGTTCTGTTTTGGTTAAGTATATGGTTTATGTCTATTTCTTCATCTGTTTCAGAGCTATTGCTAAACATTGTTGGCTTTGGAATAGACGGGTTATTTAAATCTTTGATTTTGGCTAAGCCAAGACAGGTGGTTTGTTGAACAGTGTCATTTAAAAATATCATTTGTTCTGGGATCATGCAGGCTCTAAACAAAGCTTCTAAACCCTGTACTTGCCATTCTTTTGTACCCCAAACACTTTTCAAATCAACATTTTTGTCCCAATAATCAAATCCAAATGTATTCATTTTTTCAAAGAATGAATCTGAATATATCAATTTTGTGTTGGTTATCATGGTTTTCATCCCTGTCTTGTTTGACAATTTATAATAAAATGTTTCAGCATTAGTTATGTTAAAACCTGAAAAATATGAATATTTGTCATAAACGGTTCTAGAGCTCCCTTTTGGAGGTGTAGCACAATGTTCCCATTGATTATAATTTAAAACATTTCTAGGTTGTGCAGATTTATGCAAAAAACTGTTACCATAATGGTTATAGCAATACATACTATCATAATTTGTAGAACCTTGCAAATAATCATGTTTTGTAAATTTAGCAGACATTACTAAGTCAGACATCATATTGTTTATACTTTCAAAGTCCCAATCATCAGCAAATGAGTTTGGTTTTGCAAAGTCACTCAAAGAGATCTTGATTTGGTGTGGATATTTCAGGATCTCGACCGGACCATAAATTTCATAGTCAGTGTTGTCCCAGGCTACCCCACCAGGTATAGGATTGGCTGTGAAGTTGGCTGAAGAAAGTTCTGAAGAAAGTTCTCTTTTCTCGACGTGTGAAGATGTGTGTGGTTTGAGGACCAAGTGGATGTTCTGACTTGCTGTGTCCATTTTAGCATATTTTCCCTCAATGAAGCGTCCCAAAGTAAATACCATGATGAGCCAAAGTATGAGGATAAATGCACCAAAACCCACCCAAAATTCAATCCATGGAGAAACCAGATATGTTTCTTTCAGATGTTTCAAAAGTTCCTTAGCTTTGTCTTTAAAGGATTTTGATGATGGCTGTGTCTTTGATTCACTGAAGCCGTCAGAGGAATCATCGAAGTTGATGAAGTACCCGGATGCAGTTCTGTCAATTGTTCCAATTGCTTCAGGATTTTTGTTTCTTGCATTTTCACTTGGTACTTCAGTATAGATTGGTGTGTCTCTGCTAAATGTCTTTATTTGGGTTTTCAGAGGTCTTAGTTCTATTGCATTGTTGCATAGTCCTTCTTGTTCTTCTGCAGGCGTTTCGAATGTGATGAGCCTTTTTGATAGGACCTCTGTGCTGGTAGCAAACCTTGGTGTTCTGCTACTTATTGGGAGTCCACTTGGCCTACTGTTTGTTATCGGCCACATGTTGTGGTTTTACCAGGTCGATGGATACAACTCGGTTCTCCTTTTTTCCAGCAAGTGGCGGTAGTACAACTGATCTTGTCCCGTTGACAGACAAGACAGGAACTGCTTTTCTGTAAGAAGGCCCAAATTCCTTCTTTACCGCGATCTTCTCCCTGACTAGATCCCCGACTTTTGGAATCCAGACAGGTCTTGCTGGGACAGGTGGTGATTCTTCAGTGGTTGTTGGCTGTTGTTTCACTTGTATGTTGCTCAGGTCTTTTCTTGTTTTGTTTAAGTCCTGCAAAATAGCCAAACGGTCTTTGACATCAAAGCTTTTTTCTATTACCACTGAAGTCTGACTATCAAGGTCAGAGATCAACATCCTAGTTCCGAATAATAATTCGTACGGACTGAATCCCTTCAGAGAATTTCTTGGCAAGTTATTTAGACTACGTTGGACACTTATTAGATGTTTGACCCACCCAGCTCCCGAACCTAATATCCTTTCTATTATAGATTGCTTTCTGCCTTGGTTTTTTCTTTACACCATCCCATACCCTCAGGAAGGAAGTGAGAAGATTCCCGCTGGGCTGTGCTCATTTGGCCATGTTTCCCCCCCAGGCTGGTTTGCCTGAGTGAGAGAAATGGTCGAACGTAGCATGCTCTTAGCGTATATGCCATTTAGACTCGCAAATCTTGTATAATAGTACGGACGTCAGCCGAGTGCTGTGGATCTACATTATAAGTGGAAACTAGCCTGTATATGTTAATCGCAAGCCATTCTTTTTGCTGGTAATATTATCTGCCTTGATTCGACGAGGTATTAAACTGCTTCTCTCCCCTCTGCGATCTCTGTTGCAGTTTGGGCAGTTTTTTACAAACATGGTGTAGTGCAGGCTCATGCCTGGCCACCAGTACCGTGATTGTAATTCTTCCAGAGAATCTTTTAATTTAAGGTGTCTGTGACCCTCGCCCATGTGTGCGTCTGCGATTAACAAGTTTCTCCTGTCCATGTTTGGAATCACTCTATCCCCCACTCCAGGGATTCGAGCAAAAGGGACGGAGTTTGCATCGATTATGTATGTATAATTGAGTGGATAGTTGATCGGTAACGCTGAGCAGTCGCCTTTTGATGACGTTTTCACTGCCAGCAATGTTTCGCCGTCAATGTATTTTAATGCACGCTTTTTTCGATCTACGGGAGCCAGTTTAGTGGCTGCCGCTGCGGCTTCTTCAGCCAATGAATTCCCCACAACGTGAACGCCATCACGTTGATGACTCAGTGAGTGTGTCACGTGAGTCTTTGGTAGTTCTTTTTTCAAAAGAGCTACTTGTTCCCAGAGTAATCTCTGCTTTATTGGTGCATCTGTGTCATCTTTGTAACCGTTCTGAATCCATGTCTGCAAATCCTTGTTATATGCTTTGACGCAGTAATATGAATCTGACACTATAAGTGTCGGGAATTCGCGATCTGCATTATCTAGCGCCATTTTCAAAGCTATTATTTCAGTTTGTAGTTCTGAATTAGTTTCTACTGAGTGTGATTTTGTTAATAGAGGTTTTAGTTTACCTCCGCGCCATACTTCTTTTGTAATCTCACATGTGGGGTTGTATGCATGTTCTCCCCAAACGGAGGGTTGAGCATGTCCGTCTGTATAGATTACACAGGCGTAATGTCGTAGAGGCAGAATGTCGATTGGCAGAGGATACGTCTTTTCATATTTTAGATTTTTTAATTCTTCTAGTTCTTAAAAAATTGTCAACCAGGCTATACTTGATAATTCATATCCTTCGTATAGAATTTTTAGATGGGCAATTCTGGATTTTTTGAAGTTGAATTTGTAACCCTCTGCAGCGAACCCAAGTATTATGGTGTTCACCCTTTTCAAGTGAGTCTCCAAGTCATCATCTGTTAAGTAAATGTCATCGACATAAGATAATGCTTCATCATCATATAGTTGTAGTAATTCTGTTACTCTCGCTGAGAATACCCCCGGGCTGTTCTTGTACCCCTGGGCTAACCGACAGAATTGTTTTTGAGTGCCATTTACTGAGAATGCAGTTAAATATCTGCTCTCTGGTGCTATGTTTTGACAAAAGAATCCATTGGAGATGTCCAAGGTTGTTTTGTATTTTTTACGCACTATGTTATTCATTAGTGCAGCACTGTGTGAGTTTTGCACTGCAAAAGTTTTGCAACATGTGTTAAGGTGTCGGTAATCCAAAACTAGACGGTATGAATTGTCTGGTTTGGAGACCGGAAACAAAGGATTGTTCATTTGTGAGGTGCAAGTTTCAATCACCCCCTGGTATTCTAGCTGGTCTAGTATTTCATTTACCTGTTTTTTAGCTTCTTGCTTAATTGGGTACTGCCTTTGTGCAGTAGGTTGTGATTTTAACTGGATTTTGTGAGGAGGTGAATCCTCATCCCATCCTGCATGATTTTTATATAAAGCAGGTGCTAAGGCCACTGCCTACTTTCTAGCAAGTGTATATTTTTTATGAATCGGGATTTGATTCGAGAAGGCAGGCATAATTACTTCTTCGCCATGAGGGCACTCCCTGACAAACTCTGGTGGCCAGTCTTTTTCAGCTAGAAGGATGTCATAGCCCTTGGATAGGTTATCCCAAAATAGTCCCCTTATTTTCCTAGTCTTATCTCCCTCTATACGTAATGTTATCTCGTATATCTTGTGGGGCTTGCTAACTCTGGTATCTGCAGTTTCCACTTGAAGGTATTCATTCGTGTCCACTGTCTCCAGATGATTCATAAGGACTTTGCGAGCTATGCTCACCTCTGCTGCGCTGTCTAGCATTGTCTGAGCCCACTCTCCGTTTTTCAGTTGTGTCCTCAGTATTCTCGGCATTGTTAACTACCTTGATACTGGCTACCTTCTTTTTTGGAAATTGTAATTTCTTTTTCAGTTGAGCAGGTTCCTTGTCTTTGGACTTGGCGTGCTCTTCTGATCGTCCTCTTCTTTCCGATTTCTGCGAGGAATTCTGAAAAGATTGAGAGGGACGTGTATCAATGTCTTGATATCTATCAGGTTTTTTAATATTATCCCTATTTCTAAGGTTATATCTATTCCCAGAGGGGTCACTCTGGGGTGACCTTTGTCTCGGGTTTGGAGATTTCTCTCTTCGCCTAGGAGACCTTCCTCTGGACTGGAATTTCTTTTCTTTAGGATTGGATTGTTTGTTTCCATCCCAGTTCTTTTTTGGTGAATTATTATTATTGTTAAAAAACATTTTTTCTGGACTTGTAGTCAGTTGCGGTTTTACTGGTATTCCACCTAGACTATCTCTGCCTAGTTCTTCATAGGATTTTTCTATGATTCTGGCAATTTCAGCTGGTTGGTCTGCTATATCTGTCTCTTTTAACCTCTGGCGGATCGCCACGTTCGCTGCTTCACCTTTTATGTTGGCTAGTAATATAGCCGAGACCTGCTTGAAGTCTTTCAGTAATTTCATACCAAGAGTTAAAGCAGGTTCTGGACCGTATTCATCTTGAATTTGTTTTAGCACATCTGGTATTACCGAAATGGATGGAACACCGTGCGTTTTTGTGTAGATGGAAGCAAAGACTGTACCCCAAGTGTCACAGTCCTCAATGTGTGGTGCGATTCCCATTGGGAGACATATAGTCAGAATCCTGTGTTTTTCCAGCGGGGTGGTGTCAGGAAACACCGCCTCTATTTGGGTAATTTTCTGTGCCAACCAGAATGGTATTTGTTCCCGTTTAGCTGGAACCTTACCTAGGCAGGATTGGATGTTCTGTGGTGTAATTTTATTTGTGTTCCCCTGGTGTGGGGTCAGCTGTGGTAGTTTAATCGCTGGCTGAATTGTTGAAGTCCGCATTACATACTGAACTAATTGTCTATGAATTTTTAGTAATTGTTTCAGCTGTGTTAATAATTCAGCTGCAGGCATCCTATCGATGTCTGGATGTGGTGTGTATCCGGCTAGGACCGGCCACGTTGCTCCTGGTCTTCCTAAAGGACCGAGCCTTGTAATGTGATTGTTATGTATTAGGGCGCCATCAAATAAGAGCAAATGCTCTTGGAATTTGAGTGGTACTTCCACCTCCTCGAAAGGAGTGTAAATGTCAGGAGGTTCCTCTACTTTGTAATAGTGGAAGTACTTTGTTACAGCATTTGCTGCTGGAAAATGTATCCATGTATAGTATACCTCTGTCTGCCGATATTCGTGTGCCTCAATTACGAATATGACTGTGCCACCTCTAGGTGTCAGTCCATTTTCTATAAGTTTTAAGGTTATAGATCTCCTTTTGGCGACCTGGATGAGTATTATATCCGGGTCTGCTGTTTGCATGGTAGCATCAGCATCTGCTATTTCAGTAGCTAATCTAATTGCTTCTCTTTCTTCATCACTGTCTCCCATTTTACAGACAGGATGGTATTATGTTTATTTGCAGATCAGGTTTCTTTATGGAAACAGAGATTAGATGCACAATATTCTGGAACTGTTTTATCCTTCAACGTTGACTTGACCAAAAACCATACATAGGAGTTCCCTCCTGCGAGGTTTTGGAGGATATAACCTTTCACCCACTCCAGACGTCTTTGGAGTATTTGGGAAAAGGGGTCTGAGTGAGAAAGCATGACTGAGTTACTCTAAATGTCTTACGTTAGTTTTATCGCCCTTTCCAAACGCGTTGGGCGCCATGTAGTGTAGCTCCTATTTTCCCAATAGGCTCTGCGCATTGGAATAGTACCTACAGCAGTAAAGGCCTAGACCAGACGTTAACTAGGTCTACTACTGTCGATACTAGACTTAATTTTTGGGTTTGCCAGCTAAGCTCAGAGTTCGCTAGAAACTTTCTCGAATGTTCAAGGAAGGATAAACTCCCCTGATTAGACAAGAAGGGATTTAGTTTCTGACAACCATAGAACATGACAACTTTGCTCTCCCCTAATCAAGAGTCAATCTCAAGAGTCGTGTGAGCACAAGGCAATTATTTTACTCAGTCAGTACGTGCATTCTTAGTCTCATCAGAATGTAGAGAAAAGGAAGAGACGGGCGTGTTCAATAAAAAGGTGGTATTTATTGATCAGTCTCTTTTCTCGTACAAGAGAAATGGATCGATATTATTGCAATACTTATAGTTAAGTAAAGTGCATACATTAAAAGCAATAGTATAAAATAATACTGTAAAAACATTGATATGGTTTCTGAGCCATATGATGTTTAAAATGATTAAAATATATTTACATACACATATACATTTGACTAAACGTACTCAACTGGTGTTTCTAAATACGCCTACCCCGTGTACCTGACCTAAGTCTAATGCGTGGGCGGGAATAGAAAGTTACAGTTTAAGTTAAGTTTGTTTTTGCCAAGTGAATAACTAAAGAATTCTCTGTGAGGGGTTATTCAGTTCTGTACCTGAAAGTTAGGATGAATGAGGAATGGTATCTCTTTCTCTGCTCTCGATATTCCAGGCTGCCTGCGAGGGCTACCCGGAAGCGCCGGTGCTGGGTCTCTCGGCTTGAGATAGCAGCGCGTCTCTCAGCGCGTCAGGAAGGCGGGGCTGCTGCCAGCGGGGTCTGCTTCTGCTCTCGGCTTCGGCAAGTATGGCTGCTCCGTCTTGTCACCACGCGTGTGTTTGCATAGGGCAAGGTCGGCAATATTTATACCTTAAAGGTGCCGGGATTGACGTAAGGATGGACATAGGTACGTCAATAAAGATGTCATACGACTTGCTCGTTAGCACATTCTTTACTAAAGTTCTCTGTGAAATCAAAACAATGGCCGCACGGATTATCCAGGTTGTCATAGGTTTGATTTGTTATGAGAACGTCGTATGCCTTATCAGGGGCTGGAGGAATGTCGCTTGTCTAATTAGATCTCAAGCGTTATGACCTAATCAGATAACACGTTCCTGTGCCGTAGTGTGACTGCGTCAGATAACGGTATCTGCATCATGGGGGATTTCTTGCCTCATGGGCTGACTGTTAGTTAACTAGATAGTTAGTTTAACCAGAATAGGGTCAGGAATAGGGGGATCGATTCAGAACCTATAGAAATACACGACAGTAATCTAAAGGTTCAGTAGTCCAGTCCTAGCGATCCTAAAGCCTATGAGAATAGTTACTTACCTGCTAGTAATTCGCATTCCACTTTTGTAGTATGTGGTTTTTCGTGCCCCTCTGGCATGTGTGTAAATTGTGCGACTTTAAGTATTTCTTTAAGAGTTTTGTTGTGTGCTTAGCTTCCTGTCTCATAAAGAGTCCGGGTAGTCTTGTTATAAATAAATATACTTTATTTTTCATAACAACTTGTGTGGTGTCCTTTCACTTGGTGTTCAAGGGGTAAATGTGATGGTAAAACAGCTGGCTTAACACGCCCTCTAGAGTTTAGCCTAAAGCCTGTACGTGTCCATGCTACTAGGATAGCTGGTCTATCAGGTTGACTTACAACCAAACATCAATAAGGGTTGTTTGGACTGATACAAAGTGTTCACTAGAATAGTGAACATTATATATCAGGCCAACTTCTCACAGGGGCCACGCCACCAAGGCTCCAAGCATGACTTGCCTAAGTTCTTCTTCACCATAACCCACTCCCCGGCACTGAGATCCTGGCACTGCTGCTGTTGAGGCAGGGCTTTAGCCTCTCCAATCTGGTGAATGCAGAATGCACCACACCAGCCAGTCCTTTGCAGTAATCAAGAATCATGTCATCTGTAATATTCACAAGCACATTTGCAGGCACAACTGGCAGTCTCATGGCCCTTCCCATGATGATCTCATGGGGTGACAATCCTGCCCTCCTATCCGGAGAACTGCGTAGACTCATCAACAAAAAAGGCAAAGCATATGGCCATTTCAGGGATGTCGAAGCACACACTTTAGCCACTATGGATTTCAAAGTGCCATTGACTTGCTACACAATGCCAGAAGCCTCCAGTTGGTAACTGCAATGTAGTCTCTGTTTGACTCCTAATGGCGCATACAACGTTTTTAGGAGCTCATTATTAAAATGAGTTCCTCGGTCTGACTCCACAGAAGTCGTGAAACCAAAACATGGTATTAGCTCCCTCAACAATAACTTAGCCACTGTGAAATTATCATTTCTCCTGGTCGGAAAAGCTTCAACCCAATGTGTAAAGATGCACACAGAACTAAGACATATTCTCAACCCATTGCACACAGGCATCTTGATAAAGCCCAGTTGCATCCTGTTGACCCAGTATTACTGATGTTCTTCTGCCTACATTCTGCTGTTGGCACACAATATATCTGTGGCACAATCCTTCAGCCATCAGCCTAAATCTTGGGTTAAACCATGTTTGCCTAAAAAAGCGCACCATGGCGTCTTTCTACATGTGCAGGTCCATGATAGTGTCTCACCATTCAAGGTAACAAGCTATCTGGCAAAACAAGTCTTCCATCTCCTGAAATCTAAATGTCTTCCTCGTCTCTTTTGACACAATCAGCTCTTCCTGTAGCCTCTTAACTTCCTTACAAGTATTGACAGCAGATAACAACAGATTGCGATTTGTGGCATCTGATTTTTTTATTGTGGTACTCCCCATTAAAGGTACAAGTATTTAGAGCGCAATATCTTGCTGTTTCATCTGCATACCTTTTGCCTGCTGTCACATGGTCAGCGCCTTTTTGTTGTGTGGTACACTTCATGACTGCAGACTGGGCAGGTAACTGCAAAAGGTTGTGGCCATTCTTGCCATTCTTTATGGATGATCCGAAGAGGTCATAAACCCACGTTGTGACCATAAGTGTTCAAAGTCATGAACAACTCCAAAGCAATACTGACTTTCAGTGAAAATTGTCAGCTGGTCTGAAACACCTTATGCTCTAGTAAGAGCAATCAGTTCTGCCACTTGTGCTAAAAGTACTCCTTTAAGTCAGGAGGCTTCAACCACACTTGAGACAGTACATACTGCGTAGGCAGCTCTCAGGTTTCCACCATGGTCTCATGAGCAGGAGCCATCAACAAACATCACACAATCTGATTCAGGTAGTTACACACCTTGTATATCAGGTCTCAACTGCGTGCATAGTTCAGCAACATCAAGACAGTCATGCTCAATTTCACCTTCAGTCATGTCATTTCCAGGTATGAGAAAAAGGGTAGCAGGATTTAGCGGAATACACCTCCTACTCAATGTAACATTCTCTGCACCCAGTATGACTTGCTCATACTTGGTGAGACAACTATTGGTCAAGTATTGGATTCTGGTATGAGTTAACAATACTTATACATAATGGGGGGAAAACTGTCAAAAGATGACCCATACAAATTCTCTCACACTACTCTAATTTAACATCTGTGGAAGCCAAAGCTTTGAGACAGCCAGGCAAAGCCACAGCACCAGGATAAATTGTAGCAGAAAAGTATGCTATGGGCCTGCAAGCATTCCTGTACAACTCGGTTAGCACTGAGAGAGCGCAGCCCTCCCTCTCACTGTGAACCAAAGCAAAACATTTATTATAATCAGACATTCCCAGTGCTGGGGCACATCAAATACATTCTCTCGGCGGTGAGAAGGCAATCATGCAGCTGTCATCCCATGGAACCGGATGTGACATATCATTGTGTGTTAGTCTCTGCAAAGGCTTGGCCATTAGGGAAAAGTTGGGAATCCACTGTCAACAGTAGTCCACCATTCCCAAGAACATTCTGACTTCTTTCTTGGTTGATGGCAGATTCATTTTCACAATCGCCCATGGAACCCCCCTTCCTAATTGCGAGTCGCAATTCCTATTTAGCGAGTCGCAAATAAATTGTGACTCACTAAATAGGGTTTGTACATGGATCCAACAGTTTTTGTATGTGCAAACGGGTCGCTAACCTGTTTGCGCATGCAAAAATGGGTCGTACATCTGGTCCCTAGTCCCTAAAGGAACAGACCTCCTGCCTGTTCCCTTAGACATATGTGAGACCACATATTCTCTTTATTACTTCTATTAAGGAACTGCTTACTGGCTAGATATATTTGAGATTCATTAGGGGCACGTATGCTGGACCTACAAGCACCCCTGGTCACTTTTTGTTTTTGATACACTTATACTTTTTCATTACCAGTAGTGATGGCCCATGTGATACAGGATGTCTTGTTGGCTCCCCAAGGGGCAAATCCTCAGCAACTTTGCATTGAACTCACAAATCACCTTGAACCACAATTTTAAATAAGGTATTGAAATCATTCCATAGAACTTTTGATATTTTCACAATTCAATCAACCCACCATTTCACTGGATTCTCTCCAAAGTTTGGAAAATCATTTGTAAAATGATGCAAGATCAGTCCTACTCCAAGGTATATGGGCAAACCCTCCACCAGGCACTTCTCTCATGGAAAGCATGTCTATTTCCTCATCTTCCTCCTCTGTTCCAGACGGAGGCAGTTGTAACCTGACTTTCTTTGGTTCCTTTTTCTTTGACCATCTACCTTCCCATTGATCTAAGTCACTCCACTTTCGAACATAGGCAATTAATTTCTTTCCCAATCAATTCCTTGATCTGTAATTTAATGTTCGAGGCATATGGGCTGCAGATGGTACATTTATGAATAGATCGCCATCTGGTGTTGGGCTCGGATGATTGCACTTGTTTTTCTTCTGGAGAAGTCTTTGTCGTCATAGATGACTCCTCCTCTTGGTGTTAGTGCGCATGGGCATCGGCTCCATCCTTAGATTGTTTTTTTCCGCCATCGGGTTCGGATGAGGATCGAAGCGCTCCGGACCGACTTCGATAAAGAAGGTTATATTTGGAGCCTAACCCTTTCCAATTCGACGGTATTGTTATCGAACGCGACTTCACTTCCATACCGACGCGTTTCGAAGGACGACGACTACGAGAAACTCGAAGTAGTCCAGCCCGGGGTCCATGGAAAGGACTCCATTCAAAAAATGTCCAACGTGTGGTGCTAAGTTCCCACACAAGGACCTACACGAGGTGTGCAACCTCCGCTTGTCCCCTGAACACGAATCCAGGGACTGTGAGGCCTGTGCAGCGTTCTCTTCAAAATCGACGATTAGAAACCGTCGAGCCCGAAGACACGAGGTATCGAGAATGCAGTCACAAGCAATCCCGGAGCTGTTCGAGGACCAGCACCCAGAAGAGGAGGAAGAAGAGACCGGCGAGGCGGGGTCTGAAGTGGACGAGTCCGACGTCGAGGAAATCGACGTCCAACAAACCGTGAGTGACGACGTCCCTTTACCAAAGAACAGACCCCGCACGGTGTCGACCCCGCCCTCGAGCCCGGTCAGACAACCGAAAAAAGTTTCCGACGCCCCGCCTTCGAGCCCGGCAACGAAACCGAAACCGAAACACTCGGTCTCCCATCATGGTGGTTCCGATAAACGGACCACATCGACACCGAAGCTCCAAGTCAAGGAAAGCTCAAAGTCGAGGCAGTCCATGTCGACACCGAAACACGTTTCGACGTCGAAAACACCCTCGACCCCGGGGACATCTTCGATACCGAAGACATCGGATCCGAATAAAATCTCGGTGCCGAAAATACAAATGGACATTCAGAAGAAAAAACACCTTTCGGACCCGAAAACTGCGGTACCGACACAGGAATACAAGACTGATCCTAAACAAAAGACTCTGTTTATTGATCCAAAAACTGGCAAGGTAGTCACAGAACTACCTAAAAAGAGGAAGAATGAACATTCGGACGACAAAACTCATCCGAAGAAAAGAACAATGGGGACAAATACAACTCCTCCCCCTTCTCCAAAACCTAGACACACACCATCTTCTCCTCTTCCTCACAATAGACCAAATATTCCTCCCACACGACCATCTACACCTACAACAGATGTAGAGAGTGACACAGGGGAGGGGGAACATCCTGGGGATGATGAAGACACAATCCCAGAGGAGGCAGACCCATGGGAAGAGTACAATGTAGGGTCAGATAACGATAACGACCCTGAATTGTATCCTTCAAAACCTTCACCTCCTGATGATAATACTGGTTTTGCGCAACTCATTAATAGAGCAGCAACATATCACAAGGTAGAACTACAGGCAGAACCTCAAATAGAGGATTTCTTATTAGAAACACTACCTACTGCACAAAGAACATCAGGAACACTACCAATGCTTAAGGGCCTTCTCAGTCATACATCAGAGATATTCAAAGACCCAGTGAGGGCTAGGGTACTGAACCCAAGAATCGATAAGAAATATAGGGCAGCTCCAAAAGACCCAATATACATTAAAGGGCAAATTCCTCTAGACTCACTAGTGGTCACAAACGCTCGTAAGAGAGCAAACTCTTTATCTACAGGAGAAGCTCCACCTCCTGACAAAGAGTCTAAGCTAATAGATGCCTCTGGCAAGAGAGTAGCATCTCAAGCGGCAAACAGCTGGCCCATAGCTAATACGCAAGCGCTACTTGCAAGGTATGACAGAGCGCATTATGATGAATTAGAAAAACTCATCACACATCTCCCTAAAGAACATCAAAAGAGGGCAGATCAACTCATACAAGAAGGGAAGTTAATTACTAACACTTCAATAAAGTGCGCCCTAGACGTGGCAGACACTGCAGCAAGATCTACAAACACAAGCATCATGTTAAGGAGACATGCATGGCTCAGGGTATCCGGGTTCAAACAAGAGGTACAAACATCGTTACTGAACCAACCTTTTGATGGGAAAACACTTTTCGGCACAGGGACAGATGAGGCCTTAGAAAAGATGAAAAAGGATACCGAAACGGCTAAATCAATGGGAGCATTGCAACAGCCGACACAAAGAGGTTCCTTTCGTAGGTCCGCCTATAGAGGAGGATCCAAAAATACAGGTACAAGCCAGCAACAAACCTCTTTTACACCTACATCACCCAGAGGTAATTCTAGAGGCAGTTACAGAGGTAACAACAACAAGGGTAGAGGTCGCGGAAACAACAACAACCGCAACTCTCCAACCCCAAAGCAGTGACTTCATACAGCTCCCCCCAGACCATATAACACCGGTCGGGGGACGCCTATCACAGTTCCTACCTGTCTGGGAAAACATCACATCAGACAGGTGGGTGAGACAAATTATCCAACATGGTTATTGCCTGGAACTCACATCTACCCCACCAAACATCCCCCCCAAACAGCGTCCAATGAAACAAGATCACCTGACACTGTTAAAGCAGGAAGTACTATCCCTGCTAGGAAAGCATGCCATAGAGAAGGTTCCACAGCACCAACAAGGAACAGGAGTATACTCCCTATACTTCCTAATTCCCAAAAAGGATGGGTCTCTAAGGCCGATACTGGACCTAAGACCTCTCAACGCATACATAAATTCGAAACATTTCCACATGGTCACGCTCCAACAGGTACTTCCTTTATTGAAGAAAGGGGACTTTCTTTCTACACTGGATCTAAAAGACGCTTACTTTCATATCCCGATTCACAAAGCCCACAGGAAATACCTCAGGTTTGTGGTAGAAGGACAACATTATCAGTTCAAAGTCCTTCCGTTTGGTGTCACAACGGCACCAAGGGTGTTCACAAAATGTCTGGCAGTGGTGGCAGCTCACCTAAGAAGACAACAAATACATGTCTTCCCATACTTGGACGACTGGCTAATAAAGGCCAAGTCACAAGAGGAATGTCTTCAAAACACACAAAAGACAATTCAGCTACTACACCAGCTAGGGTTCACGGTGAACTACACAAAGTCACACCTACAACCAAGCAAGGTTCAACAATATCTGGGGGCTACTATAGACACAGAAAAAGCCAAAGTATACCCCAATCCAGTCAGGATCCAAACAATGCTTACAATCATTCAAAGATTCCATCCACAACACTCACTACCAGCAAGAGTGTTCATGCAGCTATTAGGGATGATGTCATCCTGCATACTGCTAATACCATATGCCAAACTACAAATGCGTCCGCTACAAGAATGCTTAGCGACACAGTGGAATCAGGCTCAAGGACAGATTACAGATCTGGTGTTGGTAGACGACCGCACACACCGCTCTCTGAAGTGGTGGAACACAACAAACATTGCCAAGGGGAGGTCGTTCCTAGAACCAATTCCACAGGTGACAATAACAGCGGACGCATCGCTCACAGGATGGGGAGCACATATGGAGAAATACACAGTACAAGGAAGGTGGAGTGTGCAGGAAAAAAGACTGCACATCAATTACCTAGAACTACTAGCGGTGTTTCTAGCATTGAAAGCCTTCCAAATACATGTTACCAACAAAGCAGTCCTGATCAGAACAGACAACATGACAGCAATGTATTATATTCAAAAACAGGGGGAACGCACTCTCTCCAACTATCCAGACTAGCACAGGAAATCTGGAGATGGGCCATTCCTCAAAACATCTATCTGTTAGCCGAACACCTACCAGGAGTCCAAAACCAAATAGCAGACATCTTAAGCAGACAGTCGGAACAAATACACGAATGGGAACTGCACCAACAAATACTGCAGCCATTCTTCCAAAGATGGGGACAGCCAGAGATAGACCTCTTTGCCACTCATCAGAACGCAAAATGCCAAAGCTTCGCGTCCAGGTACCCGCACCACCTGTCGCAGGGCAATGCGTTATGGATAAATTGGTCCAACAAATTTGCATACGCTTTTCCCCCTCTCCCACTAATCCCATTAGTGGTCAGAAAACTACAACAACACTCAATGACCATGATACTAGTAGCACCCACGTGGGCAAGACAACCGTGGTTCACCACGCTCCTGCAACTCTCACAAGTGCCACATCAAAAGCTACAAATTCTACCCATGCACCTTACACGGAACCATGGAGAAATAATGCACCCAGATCCCACACAATTGAACCTAGCGATCTGGCTCCTGAAATCCTAGAATTTGGGTACTTAGATCTACCCCCAAATTGCATGGAGATAATTAAACAAGCGAGACGTCCCACCACCAAAGCATGCTATGCAGCTAAGTGGAAAAGGTTTGCTATACACTGTACTAATAATAATATCAACCCTCTGGAAGTATCAACAAAGGAGATTATTTGCTACTTATTACACTTACAGCAATGTAATCTAGCGTACACATCTATCAGGGTACATCTAGCAGCTATAGCAGCGTACCTACAAAACAGGCAGCACATATCACTGTTCAGAGTACCAGCGATAAAAGCCTTCATGGAAGGCCTTAAAAGAGTCATTCCACCAAGATTACCACCTTCCCCAGTCTGGAACCTCAACGTAGTACTCACCAGACTAATGGGGCCACCTTTCGAACCTATGCATAGGTGCTAAATACAATTCCTTACATGGAAGGTGGCTTTCCTTATAGCCATTACCTCACTCAGGAGAGTAAGTGAATTACAGGCATTGACAATACAAGAACCATTCCTACAGTTACACCAGAATAAAGTGGTTCTTAGAACAAACCCAAAGTTCTTGCCTAAAGTAATTTCAGCATTTCACATCAATCAGCCAGTGGAACTACCAGTCTTCTTTCCAAAGCCACAGACGGTAGCAGAAAGGGCTCTACATACACTAGATGTCAAAAGAGCCATTTTGTACTACATAGAAAGAACACAAAACTTCAGGAAAACTAAACAACTATTTGTAGCATTTTCCCCAACACATAAGGGCAATCCTATCTCTAAAGCAGGCATCGCTAGATGGATTGTAAGATGTATACAAATATGTTACATTAAAGCAAAGAGAACATTAACTGTTCCTCCTAGAGCTCATTCTACACGAAAACTAGGAGCATCTATGGCATTCTTAGGGAACATTCCCCTAGATGACATATGTAGAGCAGCAACTTGGTCTACACCACATACATTCACAAAGCACTACTGTGTTGATGTACAGGCTGCACAACAAGCCAGAGTGGGCCAAGCTGTATTAAAAACTCTATTTCAAACAGTTGCGACAGACACTGGTGACCACCGCTAGGGAGGTAACTGCTGTACAATCTATTCATAAATGTACCATCTGCAGCCCATATGCCTCGAACGGAATATGCTACTTACCAGTATGCATCTGTTCTTGGCATAGGGGGCTGCAGAGTGGTACATGCCCTCCCTGCCTCCCCGGAAACCTGTGTCTGTCCCAACATTATCTTATTTAGATACACGTACATGGGCATATCTTTATGTATTATACTACACTACTCCATCTAACCCTACTATGGCAAAACAATCTAAGGATGGAGCCGATGCCCATGCGCACTAACACCAAGAGGAGGAGTCATCTATGACGACAAAGACTTCTCCAGAAGAAAAACAAGTGCAATCATTTGAGCCCAACACCAGATGGCGATCTATTCATAAATGTACCACTCTGCAGCCCCCTATGCCAAGAACAGATGCATACTGGTAAGTAGCATATTCCATATGAGGGTTCACTAAAGCTGAACCGGTGACCTCTTTGTAAGGCTTAGATGTCTGCATATCAATTTCATATCTTGGCGCTAATTCAGATAATCGTTCATGAGCCTGTCCTGCATGTCTGGTAATATCTTCACACAGGAACAATAGTTCATCATCCTGCGGTCCAAGCATTTAATTGGGACATGTCAAGAGTTCCAATTATCATTTCTTCTAATTTGTCTTTCAATTTATCCATACATGACCATTTCTCTCACTGCAACCTGAATATTCCCTCCACTAGTTCCAACATTTCCACTTCCAGTCGGGGTGTCCATGCATCTACCTTAATCATCATATTCTCGGGCAGTAAGACTTGGTTGTTCTATTGGGGCATTAAAAATATTCTCTCTGCTATAGGTACCATTACCTGCATAGGTGGTGAGTTCAAAAGAGATATGTCAGAAGTTGGCATTCCCATAGGTATCTATGTCCCAGGGGTACTGTAATTCACATTTGGAATCTCATTCGTTCTAGGCATGAAAAAGGGTGATGATCTCTGAGGATATCTGCTAGTTGGGTCAAACCCTGTCAGATTTAATGTAGGGTCTGCACTTGCAGCAGATGGGGTATTCCCGTGTGTTGGAGTCATAGAAGTCTAAGGAATTGATCTCATTGTCGAGCCCACTGAGTTGCTAGCTATAGTGGAGGCGCTTCGCCCGGTGTTACAGAGCCAGCGGGGGCAACGCACAAGGGACTACATGCCCCACAACGCAGCGGGGCCATTAGCAGACTTCCTGTCCTTCCCCCTGTCACCGGGGGCTTGATAAACTTCTCGCGCATCCCGCTTCGTGGGAGGCGCGTAGAGAGAGGGGTACAACAGGGCTGCGTTTTAGCTCCCACCCTGTTTTCTTTATATATCAATGACGTAGCCAAACTAATGATAACAGCCAACATTGACGCCCCAATTTTAGCTGGGGTGAAAGTCCCCATTTTAATGTTTGCAGATGATTGTCTAATTATTTCAAAGACCCCGAGTGGATTGCAGAAAGCACTAGGCATCTTTGAAGACTTCTACACCACCCGAGGCCTTGAAGTAAATGTTCTAAAATCTAAATTCATGACTTTTAATCAGCATAAATCCTTTAAGGGTAATCTTTTGATGAATAATTTACCACTGGAACAAGTTAGGGCATTTAGCTACCTGGGTGTTAATATCCAACATGATTTGCGTTGGAACCAGCAGACAGAGCTGGCCACGCTTAAACACCGCCAACTGACTGGAGCATTGAGCTCTGAGCATGCTAAATCACTAACTAAACCAATTGCTCATGTTCTCTGAGTCTATGACGCAAAGGTGGTTAGCTCAGCCCTCTATGGCGTAGAGATTGGGGGATTTGAGAACTTAGCTAAAATGACTGTATCCGAAAACAAGTTCTTACGCAATCTTATAAATTTACCCCAGAGTACTCCCATGTGTCCTGTTTTTCATGATCAAGGAGTGAGGCCAATTAAATCTTCCCACCTGTCACCGGGGGCTTGATAAACTTCTCGCACCTCCCGCTTCGTGGGAGACACTTCGCCCTGTGTTACAGAGCCAGCGGGGGCAACGCACAAGGGACTACACACCCCAGGACGTAGCGGGGCCATTAGCGGACTTCCTGCCCCTCCCCCCTGTCACCGCGGGCTTGATAAACTTCTCGCGCCTCCCGCTTCACGGGAGATGCTTCACCCGGTGTTACAGAGCCAGCGGGGGCAACGCACTAGGGACTACACGCCCCAGGACGCAGCGGGGCCATTAGCAGACTTCCTGCCCCTCCCCCTGTTACCGGGGGATTTAATCAGCCACTTTTTCCTGCCGCGCGGGCGGGTGCCGGGCTAAGCCCGGGCAAAGGGCGGGCTGTCTGTGGCCGTCAGTGGCCGGAGGAAGCTGGGCTGGGCCACCACCCCTGTCATTGATTCTTAAGGTACTGTTAACTCCATATAAGTGACTTAAGCTCGTAAGGACCCAAATTATGGGAAAAAGGAAATGTATGGGGGGAGGGGGCGAGGGCCCAAGTGTGTTGGTTAAGGGGAAAAAAGCAAGGAAGACAAGGAAAGTATCTATACATGCGGGGACGAATTGTGTTATGGATTGCATAGATGAGCTAATTGAAGAATGTGGAGTCTTACTTACGGCCAATCCCCAGCAGGATGCCAGAAAAGGGACGTAAAAGCCCAGTAATAGTACCGAGGGTGGGTACCAATCAAGGCCCAATGGTGGTCCCTGACATGTTTTTAGAGAAAAAGCAAGATGACAAACGTCACAAAGGGCAAGAGCAACTTAATGCTGAGGGGGGAAAATGAGATCTCCAACACTAGCATAGAGCTAAGACCTATTTGTCCCCTTGTGGTTGATCCCGTCATCGTTTGCAAAAATAGATTCTCTGTTCTAGCAAATGTTGAGATTTGTAGCTCTGTGAATGCCTCTGAAACAGTCCAACCCAGTGTATGCGAGCCTGATGCCCCCCAAGGTGTCAACGAATTAATACTGGGGGGGGGTCTGATCCACTAGCATCCACTGAAGTAGGTTGAACTGACCTGACCGCAAGGGTCCAATTATTAGCTAAAGCGATCGAGGGCATGAAAATTAAGATTGATAGTCTTACCTCTATATTAAGTAGTAGCCTATCGGACCACAGCCCTTGTCCAACCTGCCTAGTGAATAAGAAACTAAGTGGTAAACCTATAGCCCAGGACAATACGGCAGCGCAACTTATTACGCCTAATTTGAGTAGGGATAGTGACTTGCGTCAAGCTGCTCCATTGTATAGTGAAGTGTCCAAGGGCAGGAAAGGGTTGCCGCATGCTCCTAACATTAAAGACGCCAAACAAAAAATCGTAGGCTCAGGGGAAAGACTGCCAAGAGAAAGGAGTGGCGAGTCCCAACTAAGCAGTAGGCATAGCACCAATCCTAGCACACCTAAGCAAACCAACAGTAAAATTGCCATGGTAGCAAGAAGAGACCATCAGAATGCAGCCAAGTTGATTAGTGTACTTAAAGTTTACATGGTGAATGTCCCGAAACAGGGCCCAGGAAAGGATTTAGAATCAAGTGATTCCCTAATAAACAAGGCTATTGACTGGATTAGGCATACCAGGGCCTGTCGCTCTGTGATCAGAGAAGATATTGGCAGGGCAAATAGGTTAACACACCAAGGGGAGAAACATGATTGCATTGAATTGACTCGTAAGCAGGCGGATCTGGCCGAAAATCTAGTATTATTGGAGTTTAGAAGTTGTTCTCCAGATTATTCTGCTATACAACTTAGATCCTCACCCCCCAACACTGGCCCGTTAGACCAACAAAGTGGATATCAGAAAATGAAAAGGGCTGTTCGGGCCTAGCATTTAATGATTGACTAGTGGGGCTAGGTGACTATTTAGATGTATCTAAGGGTAATATAGCAGAAAGTTTGAATCAGCATGTAGACCCCAATCTAGGCATTCCTAGTAACCTTAGTAATCCCGCTGCTAAAGGAAGGTTCTCTTCTCTCTAAGCCAGGAAACTGCTCAAAAGGTTTAAATTTGAATGAGAAATCTAATCTCCCTGACGGTTCGGAAAAGCCGGGTTCAATCCTATCATGGAATGTTGCAGGATTGAACATAAAAATTTCAATTCCAGAATGGACCACGTTTATTAACCTGCATAACATCTGCCTATTTCAAGAAACAAGGCTTCTTGAATCGCAATTCTTTGCGGAGTATTTCAATTTTAGTATACCCGCGGAAAAGGGCGAAAAAGGGCGACCCTCAGGGGGATTGGACATGTGGATAAAACAAGATCTAGAAGTTAGTGTAAAGACACTTCCATCAAACCACAGTGATATTCAGATTGTAATCCTTAAACAAAGGCAGTCTAAATCCGTGGACATCTATAATGTATACGCGAGGAGTACGGGGGGAAAGAAATCGGAGACCATTGCTGCCCCATGCAATCACATATAATTGTAGCGGGTGATTTTAATACAACATTTGAGCCATTGTTACGTGGTGACTGGAATTTTACAGATGAAGAAGATACGCAATGGGGTATTCCAAAATTAGAACTTGAGCCAAAAAGAGGTGGACTGGGGTGGTAACACAGATCAATTCAATTTGTTTAAATAAAGGGTTGAGGGCAACCAATGGCAGGACTGTGCAGGACAAGATGGGTGCTAGCACCTATAAGAGTGGGCTACGTAAAAGCAGGATAGATTATATTTTAGTGAGTCTTCGGTTGTGGATCCATTTAGAGGATATGTCGGTTGTTGATCGCTTGGAGAGCGACCATAACCCCCTATGCATGCTTCTGTCTTACTGGAAGGCGTCTAATTTTGGCAGTGGATCTAATGAACTGTCCTCCCCAAGTATAGTTCTTACAAATGACATGCGCCATTTAAAATGGGCACAACTGGTAGAACATCAAGAGAATTTAGATTTTATTTCAAGCAAGCTAGTGCATGCGACAAATGAGATGGGGACTACCATTAGTAGTGGCTTAGAATTGGAGTCTTGTACCAGGGTCCATGAAATATTTTTCCAGCAGCTAAAAAGTATGTTTGTTAGACCACCCAAGACAAGCAAGGCCCTGATTAACAATTCACCACGCTGGTATACTAAAGAATGTAGACAAGCACATTATGATTTGGGCCAGGCTATAAAGCTAGGACCTAATAGTGCTGTACGCTCTGCAAGGACAGCCTATGAAAATGTAATGTACAAATCAAAACATGCCTGGGATCAAAAGAGGCGGCAAGAGCTTAAGGAAGCTATGCCCCTAAGATTTCTAAATGCTTTTGGAGCATATTTAAGTGGGGTTGTGGTGGGCAACCAGAAAAGCCACAAAACTGGGTAGCCCAGGATGACTGGGTGACTTACTTTAAACCCCAATACGCAAGAAGTGAGGAACCAAGTATAAGCGCTGAACTTACATATATACCCTTTTTAGAAGAGGCATTTAACATCAGGGATGTAAACCTTGCCCTAGAATCCGTGGTTGTAGGTAGGGCGCCGTGTATAGACAGCGTCCCAGCAGATATTTTCTTGCATTATTTGGAATCATGGGGAAGGTATATTTTGCTACTAGTAAATGCAGTAGCAAAAGGAGCACCTATCCCAGAATCATGGAACGGTGTGGAAATTATACCAGTTTTTAAAAAGGGGGACAAGTCACTCCCCGGTAATTAGCGCCCGATCAGTCTGATAGACACAATGCAAAAGATGTTAGGCAGACTGATCTTAAATAAAATACAGGAATGGGAGCGAGAGCAAAACATCCTATCGCATCTCCAGGCAGGGTGCAGGGCTTGTATTAGTACTGTCGACCAAGTATTGCACTTTGCAATGCTTCATTGGAAGACAGTACAACTGGATGGGGTAGTTTATATGCTAATAACAACAATGGAGGAGTACCCCCTGTGCAACAGTACAGAGAAAAGCCTCTGTTGTTTAGAGCTTAGTGCTCGGGTTAGCACAATGTGCCCCAACCTGTTACTGGACAGTGAATGTCCTTTTTGAAGACCCCTCACTCTCCAACCTAGTTGGAGACATGCTTCATCATCTGGGTTCCACCCCGTAGGCCGAATGCCCGCAGGGTGTGCTGCGATACCTGACTACAGTGGAGCGGGTTTTTTTCTTTTATATGTGCATAAGATTTACAGTGAAAATGTATTAAAAAGGGTGCCAAAACTACTCACTACAAGACTTTATTCTTGAGTGCTTGGACCCCTGGATAAAAACAGTGTGGCACCTGTGCCTAATTAGGTAGGCTTCGGTGTCTCAAGAAGTGTACTGGTTTAAAAATAGCATAGTGTGCTATGTGAAAAAGAAAAAGAAAATAGGGTCTACATGTTTCAACCAAAATATAAGTGTAAGGTTTTCATCAGGACCGCGCTGATTGAACTGGGTGGTCCGCACACGCTAAGGTGCGCCCTAGCCCTCGCTCAATATTCAAGATCGCAAAAATGTGATCAGGTGTAAAAAGGTGTGTCTCTTCCTCATTCAGGAAAAAACCTGTAATAGAAAGTGGGGGACAGGGTTGGGATAACGTACAACGGTGAACAAACAGGGTTGAACACCTAACATCCATTGTGCCTATCATGGTGGCCTTGGATAGGAAACTACATGGGATACCCATGCTCAAGTGTCGCATAAATCGAGGTGTCGCATTAATACGATCAAAATGTGCTCCAGTGCATTACCGGAACGAGACTAGGTATATTAACGCCCAGCGCCGTGATGAGGTGTCCGTCTGGCAAGGCGGCTGGGTATCTGAACGATGCAGATAGGTGTTTGGAGAGTGATCGCACACATGCTGCGAAATGCTGGGAGGATATAACCTATACTGATTCCAGGCTATACCCGCGTGGGCGGATAAGTGGAAGCTAGCCACCGGCACCCTAATGGCCACAAAAGCGGCAAAAATACATAGCTTACACTTGAAGCGGGTACTACCGGCTTCATGGGCAACCAGGATTCCAAGACGGCAAATGTATGTCACCTACAATGGTTAATGAAAAAAACACACACGCTAAAGTTTGGTGGGTTTTGATCAGTGTGAGAACTTCTTCTCGCATACCAAATACGAGTGCTTACCGAGTTTGGAGACTCGTACACATCCTCGCAATAGAATCACTTACTTGCTTGTTCTGTTCGTCTGGCCTTGAAACCTACTTGGTTACAGGTCTGGATGCCCCGTGGAATGATCGGCGGTATGCCCGGACCGGTAAAGTAAAGTAATCGTTACTTCCTGGTTTCCAGGGGGCGTGTGTCATGTGGGACGGGAAAGCCAATCAGTGGTTGTCCCATGGAGGGGTCGCACTTCATCCCGATCACGTGAGCTCTCTCGTCATGAGAGCGGCTTGCTTGTTACTATGACTACCGCGTTCAAGGCTAGAGCGGGGACAGCAGTAACATCAAGGGCCGCTCCTACCGGCACGTTCATATGCCGATCAAGCGGCGGTATTGAATAAACAGAATGGGAGTCTCTGACAGACTTTCAAGGACAGTGCAGGACTGGACCAGTCATGGAGACCGAATTCGTGTAAAATAAAGCAGTTCTATAAAGCTTATTAGGAGGCTTGTGTGTTGGTTGAGAAACAGAGCCTCAATGAAGGCGTGTATATATAAATCAATAAATACCAAGTCTAGTGACGAGGGACCTAGGTATTACAACACATCTGGACCGATGGTTGTGGACAGGGGAAGGCGATCTTATCCCATCACAGTGTTCCACGGGATATTGTCGTTAAGACCTTTTCTGTGTGTAGAAAGTCTATACACCCACCTCTGTTCTTTTTCGAAAAGACGTTGGTTCAGATTGTTGCCTAGGTTGACCTGCTCAATGACCGTCCATTGTATATCTTCAGGTGTGTGGCCCATTGACAGGTAATGCTCGGTGAGTTTTGTGTTCGCTTTCTTGCACCTGATTGTGCTTCTGTGCTCTCCAATGCGTATTTTGACTTTCCTATTGGTCATCCCTACATAGTGTAGGTTGCAGGGGCATGTTATTAAGTAAACGACATTCTCACTATTGCAGTTGGTATGCCCCCTAATCGTCCAGGTTTTCCCTGTTTCCAGCTGGAGGGTTTTAGTGTTGTCTGTAAAGGGGCACACACTGCAATTTCCACACTTGTAGTGACCTGTCACTTTGGGTAGTCCCCACGCATTGAGAACTGTTTCTTGTTCAGGCACCTCTCGCCTTGGTCTTGTATTGACCACTGCATCTCTGATGCTACGAGCTTTTCTATAGGAAAACAGGGGTTTCTCCCATCTCAAGTTGCCTGTGTTTAGAATAGCCCAGTGCTTCCCTATCACTCTGGAAACTTCATTCGAGATAGTGTTATACGTGGTGACGCACGTCAAAGGGGTTTCTTTCAGTGGTCTGGTATGGTTCTCCAGAAGAGCAGCCTCGGTTGATTGCGTGCTCGTTTTTGGCTCTTATAGAGCATTTTCTCTGGGTATCCACGAGTCCGTAGTTTCTCCGTGAGGTCACTGGCTTGTTGTTTATAATCCTCTAGTTCGCTGCAATTTCTGCGAATTCGCAGGAACTGCCCGTAGGGTAGGTTCTCACGCAATGGCCTCGGGTGAAAACTTTCAAACCGTAATAGATTGTTCTTCACAGTAGGCTTGTAGTGAGTTACTGTAGAAAGTTTGCCGTTGGCTTTTGTTATCGTCAGGTCCAGAAAGACCAGTATATTCGGGTCCTTCTCGTATGTGAACTTCAGATGGTCATCACAGGTGTTGATCCAGTTGAAGAAAGAGACCAAGAATTCCTCTGTCCCTTTCCATATTGTCAGCACATCATCGATATACCTTCTCCATAGTAGAATGTTGCGTGCGTAGGGATTCGTGTCACTGAGGATGTACTTCTCTTCGAAATCATGGACATACAGGCCCGCTACACTAGGAGCGAAGGTGCTGCCCATAGATGTACCCCCTGTCTGAAGGTACATCTTATCCTCAAACTCGTAGTTTATATGCTGCCTTTATTGATCTAAGGGCAGCCTTTGACCTTGTTCCAAGTTCCACCCTGTGGTCAGTTTTAATAGATTTGGGTATGCCCTGTGCTCTTCTTTTACTAATTATGAGACTTCATTAGCATAATTTGGCACAGATTAGATGGGGTTCTCCTGGAAACGTTACCAGACAGTTTCCAGTAGAGAGAGAGGTACGACAGGGCTGCGTTTTAGCTCCCACCCTGTTTTCTTTATATATCAATGAAGTAGCCAAACTAATGATAACAGCCAACATTGACTCCCCAATTTTAGCTGAGGCGAAAGTCCCCATTTTAATGTTTGCAGATGATTGTCTATTTATTTCAAAGACCCCGAGTGGATTGCAGAAAGCACTAGCCATCTTTGAAGACTTCTGCACCACCCGAGGCCTTGAAGTAAATGTTCTAAAATCTAAATTCATGACTTTTAATCAGCATAAATCCTTTAAGGGTAATCTTTTTATGAATAATTTACCACTGGAACAAGTTAGGGCATTTAACTACCTGGGTGTTAATATCCAACATGATTTGCGTTGGAACCAGCAGACCGAGCTGGCCACGCTTAAACATCGCCAACTGGCTGGAGCATTGAGCTCTGAGCATGCTACATCAATAACTAAACCAATTGCTCCTGTTCTCTGAGTCTATGACGCAAAGGTGGTTAGCTCAGCCCTCTATGGCGTAGAGATTTGGGGATTTGAGAACTTAGCTAAAATGACTGTATCCGAAAACAAGTTCTTACGCAATCTTATAAATTTACCCCAGAGTACTCCCATGTGTCCTGTTTTTTATGATCTAGGAATGAGGCCAATTAAATCTATTGCCAATTTGCATCCGGTGTTATACTGGAGGCGCCTGTGGACAACTCCCGAATTAAGAATATTTGCAACAGGCCTTATGGATATTATTAAATGTGATTCTTTCCATAAAATTAAATGGCTATCTGGCATTAGGGTTTTTTTTGGAGAATTAGGAATGCAAGTGCTATGGGAGGATTCCCCTTAGTGCTAGGTTTCCATCTAAAAAGGTTCTCAAGGACAAATATTGGGAGATGGTAACATCAAAAACTTTTAGGACAAGTGCACTACTTTCGCTCACAGGGATTTTTCTTGATTTTAAAGACGCGACCACCTTGGAAGCATACTGGGATGATATAACTAGGCCACTTGATAGAAAGCTCTATTTCCAGCTTAGAATTGGAAGTTTGCCAATCAGAGCATTCACATCTAGGTGGTCCAATGGTGGAACGGTTACCTGTCCCTGTTGTCCAACCCCTATGGAATCAATTACCCACATGTTATTTTGGGTGTTCAGTGTATTCTGCCCCGCGTAGGGCTTGGCTGCGCCCAATGTGTAAGCTATTAGGTATTAGGAGTGGTATGACAGCAGTTAGAATTATTTGTACAAGTACCAATACCTTGGTTTATATATCAGTGGCAAAGTATCTAGGGTGGTCATGGACCCTTAGGAGTAAAATAATTACTGGTTGACCTGGTAAGATCTGGTCATTTAATTATGGTTTTGTAATATAGTGGGTATTTTATATTTCATGAAATTTTCGTATCTGCAATTTTTAATCATTGGATTTTATACTGTATAACAATATAAATGTATTTATAATGTGTGGCTGAAAAATCTTTGATCCTTTTGTGATAAATTGATGTATTCTGCTTTTATGACATTTGTCGAATAAAGCTTGCTTGATGATGATGATGATCTCATTGTCGAGCCCACTGAGTTGCTAGCTATAGTGTTTGTTCCAGTAGGAACGGCCAAAATATGTGAAGTATTTCCTACTGATCCAGGCTTATACAAAGGAACTACAGGACTAACTGTGACAGGAAAGGTCAATACATCTGGAGCATTTACAACAAGTGAATTTGAAGAGGCTGTCAGTCCTGACACTCTACCATCGAATTAGAATTTATAATTTCTGGTGCCATAGGCACATCAAAAGTCTTACCCATAGGTACATGACATGCTTCTTCAGTCTGGGTGACATTGTGTGGAGTTGGACAGCCAACAATAATTCAGTTATAAAATCCTCATTTCGATCACTGTCACTGCCCAGAGCTATATTCTCTATGTCATCTGTTTATTTCTTCTTTTTCTTATCCTTACATCTGCCTTATTCTTCTTCTTCACTTGTTAGTGCAGGATATAGTCTAGCTCCCTCAATCAGATCAGTTCTCCAAGGTTTCTGTCCTACATTCCCATATAGCATCCACACAAGTGCATATGGCTTTCTTAACTCTTCCTTGAAATCTCACTCTGCCTAAGATGAGATGTATGTTCGCCTTGCATTACATGCTTCGTATTGTATAGGTCTAGGAGGTGATTTCATGTCATACAACGTTCTCCTTAAATGCTAAATAATTCTCAAATTAAATGTGCCATAACGAGGAAATGTCAAATGACCATCTTTCTCAGTGATCTTATGTCATTGTTCGAGCCAAGTACATGTATCAAGACCCACGTCTATCGTCATAGTATGACTTGGCATGTCTTCGAGTGGTGCCTCTTCCCCCTTTCTAACAGGCACAGTCACATCTCCCTTCAATAGGCTTTGTAATGCTTTAAAGAATTTTATTTTCAATCGAAATATGAGGTATTCAATAAATGACTTTTGGTTGAAACCAGAAAAGGATTTTTCACCCACAATTCTGTGTTAGGTGATCGCAACCAAAACCAGCGTGTCTCTCTATGGCGTATTCAACCAAAACCATTGTGGCTCTACACCAACTGACCTTTACCAGCGCGCCACTCTGTGAAGTCAATGTCACTCTTCGCAGCAGCTCACCCGCCTTTTCAATTTTCATAAGCGCCTTCTCTAAGCAGTTCACACACAAGAGATAGTTCAGAGCAACACTTTCTGCCCTATTCTGACATTCACTGCAAGTGAAAACTCAACCAGCGGAATTTTACTCGGATTGATACAGTTCTTCCCTGTGCACTGATATCAACTATACCAATCACATTTCACAATCACACAAAGATAACGTCTCTATCTCACTAATGCTGTCAAAAACGTCTCACGACCAGCACACAACACAGCAGACAACTATACCCAGTGGCTTCTACACTGACAAATTAACTTTTAGTCTCACTTTAGCTATCCTGGGATCTTAGGCCACCACTGACCCAATAATCACTTCAACTTTGCTGCATTAGGTGCCACATTCACACATCACCTTAAATCATCTCAGCAGAATACCACATAGCCACTGCAAAATTCCTGCAATCTAAGCATAAGCAATTGCAACGCACAACCCGATTAATATTCACACTCCTCCACTGCTACAATTTGTTTCCAAAACCAATGGAACACAATAAATCCTTTGACCAAACCATTTGGGGTTTGGCCTGGGTTTGGGCAATTTCAGAAGAGGACACCCTAACTCCTTCATGTCAGTGGAAAGCCATCTGACGTGCCACCAGATTTGATCCAGCATTTTTGGCCTACCCTCTTACCTTTAGTCCTCCGATAGACCTTTTATTTTCCGCCTGAGAGGTGAATGAGAGTTAAAATTACATCAGTCAATATCGATTAACAGTGCAACCTATTTGGCTATATAGTAAGGACCAGTAACTATGGTTAAAAAGAAATATACAAATGTGCAATCAAGATTAAGTTCACGGTTCTGAATACTATGCTCTAGAGATACAGACGAGGAAACATAACCTCAGGAAGAAGTAGAGGCAGAGCAATATTATGCAAAAAACATTTCAGTCACAGCAACACGAAAGTTTAATATTACAATGTGATGCTCATAGGTGAGTCTCAGGTTTTCTCGCTTATACATTGGTAAAACTAAACCACCTAAATCAGAGATCCCCAGTTAAGAGGTTGGTTCTTGGAATCCTAAAGAATCTAAACAAATCAGGGGTTTTCCATAAAGGAAATTAAAACACGGTAAGGAAAAAATGAGTAGGATGGTGTCGGCATATCAGAAGCTGGTCAAAAGTCTTCTTGGCTCAGGTAATAAGTGTTAGCCTAAGCCACACTCAGCAACGAATCAAAGAAAGCATAGAGGTCTGGACCTCTCAAGTCTAAAAGGTAAGTGTGGTAGCTTCAGACAGTGTAGACGCTAATTATTCACACAACAAACATTCAGGTAACACTCCTCTGTATGCATCATCAGGGGTCCATTGTTTTCTTACATTCTCACGTTGCAGACTGCAACATTCGCAAAGTATTTTACAATGGACATGGGAACAACATTGTCTTCTCACACACAGGCCAGGTTGTAACATTGATGAATAGGTCTTTCAGTTCACACTATGGCTCCCCATGTTCTTTTGTCAAGGTCTTCTTCTTCCCAGGCTCTCTCCTTCTATCACTAGTACTTGTATCTATTCTCAACTAACAATGCATGTGAATACCTGCAAGAAATGTCATGTTAGCAGCAACTGGAAAACAATATTTTATGCAGCTTGGTAAACAGGCCTATTAATAACAACTTAAAGTATTAACTCCATGGTGCACATTTAATGCGGGTGCACATTTAAACACAAATGAAAATGAATGGTCAGTACAATAGATTCATATTACATAAGCCATAAGCCGTACAGTAAAATCTTAAATGTATACATATAAGTTTGTGTAGTAACTACACTTTTTAATACAATATATGAAACATTAGTGCAGACATTACATAAATGTATTTGTTTCTACGGTAAAGGACTTCATAACATGAGGATGGTTTTATTTCTATTCAGCATCTAAATAATAAATGTCATTCAATGTATGAAGGCACACTTCTGTAAATTGAATTAATCTTTATAGTGAATGCATGTCTACTAAGTAAGATGGTTCACTAATATGTCAGTTAGTACAGCAGTGACGGCTTCAAATATAAAAATATGGTGAGCGGCTACAACTATAAAAATATGGTGAGGCACAAAGGCACCAAACTCACCATATTTACTGCTTCCCCAGGTGCGCCTCTTCTCTCTTCCATATCATGGTCCTCGAACAGGAAAAGGAAGAACTTCCTGCCTGCTCGGGGAACAACAAAACACAATCCTGGAGCATGAGAGCAACTCCAGGATTGGTGGGAGCAGGCTAACTCAGCACTCATTTTGAGGCTTGGGGCCTGTGCCACCAATCCCGTGGCTGTTGCACCACCATGGTGTTGCTGGGTGGACACTGTGCATGTCGGCTGGCTGTAGTAAACCAGCTGGCCATCTCGACTTGCGCACTGCTGGGGTAGCTGTAGTCCTGCAATTGCAGAATTCAGCCCCGCCCCCGCACTCACACTGCGCTTTTAAATAAAATGGCATTGATGTGCAATTTTACTTTTTTGTGTGTGGCTGCACTTGCAGCAGGTAAGGAGACACTCTAGAGGAGGAGCCGCCCCTGTAATACAGTTTACAGCTCACATTAGGAGTAAATTTGCTAATCCTACAGCAAGTGCACTTTGGAAATATTGTTAAGTGCAACACTTATTGTATAGCATTAGACCAAACAAGAAACATTTGCTAAGTGCACATTCATATCATGTATCTGTTATGAAATTGTGATGTATTTGTGACGTGTAAAGAATGGGCAAAATTGTGCTGCATCAGAAGCAAAATAGAATTATGTACGCTGTAAATTGCATCAATAAACATACAACATGGTGCTTGTGATGTCCACATACGTTCGGTAATTGCCCCATTTGCCTACAAGTTGTAATTACAAGACCATGAACATCCCGATGCAATTCTGGTACCCACTGATTGGCAAAGGCTGGAATTCAGTTTGCAGAGACATTACCATTATATCGTAGGACTGGGCAAAATGACCTAATTTCACTAACCAGAATTCTTGCCTGAGTTTATGTTTACAAGGAGATGTGTTTGCAAGACAAAACCACACTCCTTGAGGCTTTAATGTGGACTATTTTGCAGCTATCATTTTCACCAGCACTAGTTCATCCAATCCAAGTTTTGGACTTTACTCTTAAGTGATGCTGCACCAGTGCACCCTTCAAACCAAGCTGTGAAGACTACTCGAATGCTCTTCTCAACACCACTCAGGCACAATGGCGCAGAGTCATTCCAACGCGCTTGTGCCCACCAACAACCACCCCATCTCGCCCATTCGCTCTCCCTTTCTGGAAATATTCTTTAACCTTTTGACAACAGTCTGCTTAACGGATGGTAAAACTCAAACTTTGAAATTCCCAAGCCTCACCCTCCCTTTTAGGGGTATCCCACGGCCCATACTTTCAGTACCTAAAGAACGTTGTAGAATGTTGGAGAGTTCATGGAAGGAGGGTATACTATTTCAACTGCCAGAGGTATGGTTGTTTATGCTCTGCCTGGCTTGGGTCCCCATTCTGAGTGTCTGGGTATTTGGGGAAGCAACGTCGATACAAGGAGAAGTATTACATCTTCATTCTGAATAGTAATCCTAAAAATGGGGGGTAATGTAGTAATGCCATGTTTCCCCGAGTTCAGAGCTGTAAACTCGAAATATTATGCACAACGTTTTACAGGTTTTGACTTTGACTTTGAATAAACTTTATTCGGTTCACATAAAAGTTACATTTCATCGATAAAAATAAACAGTGCAAATATATATATATATATATATATATATATATATATATATATATATATATATATATATACACACAAGTTATAAAAATACAATTTGTTCCATTTTACATTCATTGATTATAGGGTCAAAGGGCATCACAATATTTACTAATAAAAATTAATTCATATTAATACAGCATCTAAATCCCTTATGGTTCCAAACATTTTCTATATCTTAAGGAGCATTTCAAGAAGCCAACCACAAACGGGATATATTCTGGCTTTAAAAGTTGCAAAAAAAAGAGAGCGGGGCGTACCTGTAAAAAGTTTAGATTTTTTTTAAAGTGAATTTAAAAACAGCCTCTGGGGGGTTTCATAAAAGTAACAAAAGAATACGAAGTGTAGCAAGTCCTGAGGAGACATATTGTCGCAGCCACAGGGTGCTAACACTTGTCCTTTGTGGCCCCCCTTAAGTACAGCTAGTAAAAGATGGAAGTAATCCAACCTAAACCCGATTAGTAAAAAAACGCTCATGCGCTGACAGTGGCCACAAGAGGTATGGCTCCATTGCTAAAGATGTTCTGAGCATCATATGCTTACAGATGCCATTTTTCATAAATTCCGCCTCCTCTCGCTTAGCTTGTTTACGCATTATAAAAGATTCTTTCACAAAAGCCACATCTGCCTTGGTAATACAATCAGGTAGTAAAAAAGATCCGGGCGGCCCAGCTCATTAAAGCACCCCTTTAGATACTTGAGCAATGGTATATCAGTCATGTGGTCCAGGCTCAGGATCTCTTTTAATAGTTTCACTTAAAGAGTTGGCAACCAGGCCAAAGGTCAGGCGCACAGCTGTGGGTAAAACTGTAACAGATCAATGGTAGTAACTGTGAACTCTAAGAGAGAAAGGGACAGGTTACCATACAATCCCCAGAAAACCCTGAATGAAAATCCAGAGTTCGTCACAAATTTACACTGGTATCTCTCTGAGCTCCACGATAATAAACAGCAATGCAAACTTTCGCAAATTAATATAAAGAACAATTCCACTCAAGTGCAGCAGTAATGTCTTTCTTGAAAGAAGATGTATCCGTTGAAGAAAAGTGCCCAGATCCTCAGCTCTAGCCCTTATAGAAAGAGGTCTATTAATGCTGTTCCAAAATCTGGAACTACTGGAAAGAGTCAGGGGATGTAAGAGCTCCCGCCAAGTGTCCTCCTTTAGTTCCCTCTTTCGAAGGGTCAACAACTTTTTATAGTTGGCACGTAAGGTACGGATCTGTGAGTAGTCCCTAGGGGTTACTTTTAGTGCAGCCTTTAGTTCTCTGGCGGCTTCAGAGCATGAAGGGTTAAACCACTTAGGGTCACCAGTAGTCTTGCTTTGTCCTGGAACAGATAACATTGTCCCTACTATAGAAACAATCCCCTTAAAGGCGTTAAGTGTACCTAAGGCTGTAGAATCAGGATTTATACAATAGGAGAATTCTTCCTCACAAGATTCTTGAAGCTTTTTATAGAAGAGGGACGGTGTTACTTGGGTCCATTTAAGGCATCGCCTACCATCAGTTAGCTTCAGTGTTCCCGCTGTTATTACAGAATCCTTCCTTTTCAGTACATTCTCTCCTAAGCACACACACACAGGGTTAAGATCACCGAAGTGCCTTGCTAGGATTGTGTAACCTAATAATTAGATGTAGAAGTTTGTGGAGATCAAAATGTGGTCTCCTTACGAACCACCACTGCGACCTTTAAAGGTCGGTACATTTTGTTTGCTAGATGGGGATACAAAGCTCATAGCTGAAAACAAATCAAAATCATTGAGCTTGTCATTGAGGACATCTCCCTGTAGAGAGTGCTCAAAATGAAAGCCCTGGATCCTTGGGCACCCCAAGTCACACATTTTGGTGGGTCCAGGATCTCCACATGGGTGGACATTAAAGTCACCCACGATCATAAGACTGTTTCTGTAGGGACCACAGTACTGCTTAACAAAGTTGTCCAACTTAATTATCTTACATTCCTCTTCTCTATGTACTGCATTATAGAAGTTAATCAGGCATAGGCTGAGATTTCCTCGTTCAATAACAATTGCCTGAAAATCTCTATGGGAAGTGGAAATGGTCTTAATCCTGCATTTCAGAGACAGAGAGGTGAAAATGACCAGACCGCCCTTTGCTCTCCCACTAGATGCTGCAATTGCAGGAACAAAAAAAGCTTTATACCCCTCCAAAAAGAGGTTACAGTTGGAGACATATAACAGGGAAATTGCTAACAAACTGCACCCATACCGGGTCTGCGAGCTTCTCTGCAATCCCGCTATATTCCATGATAAGACATTATAATCATGGGTCTTAAGAAGATCCTCTAGTGGGGCAATGTTTGTATCCCGATGTGGGGCAATAATAAGAGTTCCTGGCGGCTGTCATTCCATTACCCCTTTGTCTATATAGGTTTCTGGCGGTACTGCACTTATTCTTGCTGTTGGTATATCAGGTGGAGGCTCAATACCCGGCAGAACTGGATCAATGGGCTCAGGTATCTGGACTATCTGATCTAATTGAGCTATGCTCTCACTCAGTCAATCACAATCGTTCAGCCCCGAAAGAGCTGCAAATCCATTCTGTCCCTGATGAAAGGAGAAGAATGAAAGGCTCTCCATGGATTAACCCTTTCCACCCAGTGATTAAGGTTGCCATTCCCACTAGGGTCCATAGGCTTATGAGGCCTTGTATAATATTCAGTGTTCAGATTGTTCTGCCTAAGGTTCTCCACCCTATAAAAGAAACCTAAAGGCAGTATCTGTATAC
This sequence comes from Lissotriton helveticus, assembly GCF_964261635.1. NCBI lineage: Eukaryota > Metazoa > Chordata > Amphibia > Caudata > Salamandridae > Lissotriton > Lissotriton helveticus. The sequence goes on from NC_136070.1 coordinate 813,430,594, forward strand.
CTTGTTCACTGCATGACAAACCAGCATTGATCTCCATGAAGATTCTCTCAGCAAGTAGGGGGTTACTGAAATTTACCACAACACAATCCCCCTTCTAGTTTTCCTGGAGCCTCTTAACCAAGCAACACGCCGTACCATGATGATGTTATGTACAGGATTTGGTCCTGCAGCTGTGCTGCGAGCCAACCAGTGAGTTACTTTGTTTTTTAGTTGGCCATAATCCTCCTTTGCTCCATCTGGGAGGGGTGGGACGTTACCCAAGATTATCACCATCGGGGTTGATTGAGGTGGTAGATCAATGGTTGGTAGTTTCTGTGGACCAACATTAATTTGATCCTGAGGCATGCCTCCTTTCTTTCCCACATCTTTAACTACTACCGCGGAACTCTCTTCTTCATGAGTTCTGTCTAAAGGTAGACCACCCGGAGTTTTATCATTCCGCCCCCCTGCACTACTGGTAATCAGGTCCATGGGCCTTGGGGCACAATTATTTTGAACACAGGGAGCAACAACGACCCTCTCAGTAGGCACCTTCACGGGATCAGAAGTGGTTGCAGTAGAGGTGGTGGCTGCTGCTATACAATTATTGTGTTGAAAAGATTGTATAATGTTATACTGGTCAGCTATACTATGCTCAATATCATGTAGTTTGGTCATAATTGGGCGTAGTTTATCCTCTAGTATACTGATCAGAGTGGATTTAAACACTTCTATTAGTGAAATATCAGGCACAGGCGGGACTGCCCCACCTGAGGGCAATGGTACAGTAGTTTTAGATTTTTTGCTTGACTGCCCATTTCTTTTCCTTTTCTCTTGGTACTACCAGTGGAGCAGCGTGCCCCCCCCCCCAATTGTTGCAGTGAGTTAGGCTTGCTAGCAGCCTTAGTATTGCTACAGGTATTGATGATCGGGCTTTTTCCCCCACCCGTGCTGCCGGGAGATGGTTGAATAAGTTGAGCAGCCCCCTGCTTAATAATTATAGTAACAACACGAAATAGGGGAGCAGAAATAATGTCCGTCTGAGACTCCAAGATCAGAGAGAGTGCTCCCAAATTTGAGATACCATTCTCCAATCCCTGCATATGAGTGGAGTTCACAGTTTCAATGGTACAATTAGTTGAATGAGCTATTTCCCCCTCCAAAAGCACCACTGAGCCAGCATTTGGGGATCTTGAAAGACATCTGTTTACCAGCTCAATCTCCCTGTCTATCACCGTAGCTGCTCTGGTCAAGAATACGTCCATCGTGGTCACGGTTACTTTAGCATTGCCCAAAACCTCATCCTGGTTTACCTGAGTCTTGCATCACCCCATATTTCTAGCTTAGTTATCAGGGACCTCTAATTATCTAGATCAGGCAATTCCCCCACAATATATAACATATACCAATACAACAATTCTCTCCTTCAAAACACAAGTCACAATTTCAAACTGCAACCAGAAAGTGCTCTAAAGATCTAGCAGCTATAGTTCAAGTTCTCCATGTAAAGGGTCCAGGATCACTAACCAGCTCATTAGGGCTCCTCTGCAGCAATGAAGGGGGGGTGGCCCAGCCCAGCCTTTGCCTGCCACTGACAGGCGTGGACCGGCCCGCCCTTGGCCCGGGCTTCTCCCGCGCTGCGGGAGGGCTGGGCCGGCTTTAAAGGCCTCCGGCGCCCTCCAATGTCGTGCGATGTAGGCGCCTCGTGCAGCCCCCTGGGAGATGTAGGCACGGGGGCTGTAGGAGCGGGTGTTCGAGGGACGTTCCCTTCACGGCGATTGCAGGAAGCAGCAAGAAAGCCTTTTATTAGCCGTTCCCCTCACGGCAATAGCGAGTGGCAGCAGGTAGGTCTGACCAGGAAGAAAAGTGCGTCCCGCGCTACGGGAGGGCCGGCCGGCTTTAAAGGCCTCCAGCGCCCTCCGATGTCGTGCGATGTAGGCACCTCGCGCAGGCCCCTGGGAGATGTAGGCACGGGGGCTGCGGGTGCTCGAGGGCCGTTCCCTTCACGGCGATGGCAGGAAGCAGCAAGTATGCCCTTTATTAGCCGTTCCCCTCACAGCAATAGCGAGTGGCAGCAGGTAGGTCTGACTTGGAAGAAAAGCGCGTCCCGCGGTGCAGAAGGGTCGGGCCGGCTTTAAAGGCCTCCGGCGTCCTCCGATGTCGTGCGATGTAGGCGCCTCGCGCAGCCCCCTGGGAGATGTAGGCACGGGGGCTGTGGGCGCGGGTGCTCGAGGGCCGTTCCCTTCACGGGCGATGGCAGGAAGCAGCAAGAAAGCCCTTTATTAGCCGTTCCCCTCACGGCAATAGCAAGTGGCAGCAGGTAGGTCTGACCAGGAAGAAAAGCGCGTCCCGCGCTACGGGAGGACCGGGCCGGCTTTAAAGGCCTCCGGCGCCCTCCGATGTCATGCGATGTAGGCGCCTTGCGCAGCCCCCTGGGAGATGTAGGCACGGGGGCCGCGGGTGCGGGTGCTCGAGGGCCGTTCCCTTCACGGCGATGGCAGGAAGCAGCAAGTAAGCCCTTTATTAGCCGTTCCCCTCATGGCAATAGTGAGTGGCAGCAGGTAGGTCTGACCAGGAAGAAAAGCAAGGAGGGCCGGGCCGGCTTTAAAGGCCTCCGGCGCCCTCCGATGTCATGGGATGTAGGAGCCTTGCGCAGCCCCCTGGGAGATGTAGGCACGATGGCTGCGGGCGCTGGTGATTGAGGGCCGTTCCCTTCACGGCGATGGCAGGAAGCAGCAAGTAAGCCCTTTATTAGCCATTCCCTTCACGGCAATAGCGAGTGGCAGCAGGTAGGTCTGGCCAGGAAGAAAAGCGTGTCATACTTGGCTTGTCACACTAATGTATGGGAAAGTAGTGATGTAGTTCATAGGTCCCTTTTAACTTTACATGCCATGGCTCTATTGCACAGAGACACAAAAACAGCAGTGTCGGTCCCCAAGAAATGCAGTTGACCACAGAAAAAGAGGCACCATCTCACACGTTTTGCTCTATTCAATCTGCTAGAGAAATGTTTTCAGATGACAAATGTGCATACATACTGGTCATAAGGGAAGTTTACACGGCTCACAGGAATTGAGCCTCAATGCTGTTTTGGCTCATTATGTAAAATCTTTTTTTTCAAATGCTTCTTGCCCTGCATATGTGCAGAGGCAGCAGTGAGCAATCCATTGAGTACTGCCCACTTCTGACAAATGTGTAGGGGGCGGATTTACAATAACTGGCGCATCCCTGCATATTAGCAGGGATGCGCCAGTTATTTTGCGTCATGGCAGAAACCTCTTGCGCCACCATGAATGCGCAACATTTACAATGTGGCGCACCATGGCTCAAGAATAGACAGATGCGTGACGCATCTGATGCCGTAAAGGTGACGCAGTGCTGGAGTTGTGTCGCAGGCGCGACGCAACTCTAGCACTGCTGGGGGCACCCTATACTTGCTGTGCTGCATCACTCCTTATGCCTGCTACAACCAAGCGTAAGGTTTTGATGCAGCAGGGTCTGAAAAATGGATTGTAGATTGCACTCAACCACTTTTCTGAGGCGCTCCTGCACCGAAACGCCCCCTCCCTGCTCTCCCTAGATGCGTCACATTGTAAATACCCCGCAGCATGGCGCTGCCTTTACGCCGCCTCTGAAATGAAATGAAATTAAATGAAAAAGGTTCTTAGTAAAGCGCACTGTGACCAAGCGGCTTCCTGGCGCTAGAGGTGAAAGACTGAGGGAAAGGGGAACCCAGAACTGTTTAACAGGAATAGGCAATGGAGAACAGGTGGGTTTTTAGAGCCTTGCGGAATTGGGAATAAACGGTGATGGATCTGATTGAAAGAGGGAGACTGTTCCAAAAGGAGGGGCCCAAAACAGAAAATCTGGTGCCTCCGGTTTTGGATCTACGGAACCGAGGTACATTAGAGAGGAACTGATAAGCAGAACGAAGGGAACGGTTGGGGGTATAGGGAGTGATGAGGGAATTAATAAAGGCTGGGCCGGTGCGGGCTCGAGCCATGAAGACCAGACAGCCCATCTTAAAGAGAGATCTCTGAGAGATGGGGAGCCAATGAAGTGTTTTCAGAACGGGGGTGATGTGAGAGGACTTTGGGAGGTGAAGAATAAGACGGGCGGCCTGGTTCTGAACAGCCTGTAGGCGGCGAAGTTCATACGCTGGAATGCCCACGTACAGGCTGTTCCCGTAGTCAAGACGGGAGAGAATCATGGCCAAGATAATGAGCTTAAGGGCATCAGAAGAGAAGAAACGGGACACCTTTCGGATGATTCGGAGGGAGAGGAAACAGGAGGAGACAACCGAGCTGATCTGGGCATGCATAGAGAGGTCCCAGGTCCACAGAAGTGACGCAACGGCGGCGCAAAAGTGACGTACGGGCCTGTAAATCTGCCCCTAGATTCTTGGGATCAGGGGCAGTAGTGAAGAGGCTGTCAGGGAGCAAGGCATGCCCATGTGGCAGAGGGGTGCATTTCATGTTGTGCTTGTCAGAGAGGGGGGCAGGCAGATGCCAAACTGCACTTTGACCATAGCCCCACCCTGACCCACACTTCATATTACTGGTCAGAATTTCTGGTTGGTAAACTCATGCCATTGTTCCTGCACATGGTGGCCCTAGTTGTGGGAACATCAGGGCACTTGTGATCCAAGGGAGTAGTTTCTCACCAGAGGATATCACACGGTGTGACCAGTAATCATACCAATGGAAGGTTTCGTTCCAACTCATTTGGAAAACTCTACAGGAGCCTAATACAGTAGGGAGACGGGGTGGCTTTTACAAAGGTGTAAAGAGCACTTGTTTGCGTGTGCTGTACTGCTATTATTCTACAGTAACCCAGTTGTTGTTCTCTACCACTAAGAAGCTTCCCAAAAACGTTGTATTTGCCATAACATCAGAAAATATCTGAATTCGAAAATAGGTTTTGGCACATCATTATTTCTTTCAATAGCACACCTAAAAGTATTTTTGAATGGTTGGCACTCTAACATGAAAAACATATCCTACTTTTACAGAAACGATAGATGCACGCATTAACGTGGTGGTAAAGATCAATGAAGACTTCAATGCCAACCTGCTCAACAAAAACAGCGAGGAATACAGGATCTTTGTCCGAGACTTTAAGACTGTGGTAAGAATGGAATAATTTTGTACATGAAATGTGCTCATTTCTTGGTGTGGGAAATTAGGTTTTTGATTGAGGGGATGAAGGCCCTTCTCGAGCAACAACCACAATCCCTGTAAGGGGTAAACTACAAAGGTCACTAAATTAACCTGTGCTTAACCCTTTGGTAGCTTGGAATGAAATAAATCAGGTTTAACTGAGAGGCAATTTGTAAAGTATTAATCCAGCACACAAGTAGTAATAAAGTGAAAACACAAAACACAAAAGATCCCAAAAGAGTACAGTATAATGAATAAAATGGTACGAGAATAACAAACATCCAATCAGTAGAACTCGAGATATGTAAGTTTAAAGTACATTTTGCACTTGCAAACACAAAGCACCACTTGTGGGCATTAGGTCATGCTAGACAAAGGGAAAGTCACAAGTTCAGGCCGACTGTAATAGAGCATGGTCCAGATAAACAGACCAGGTTAGTACAGCTGAAAAAACATACCTTCTCAAAGTCCAGCATGAACAGTTCAAAGCATCAGGGCTTCACAGAAGTAGTTAAACTGATGCTAGCCAAGGGTCCAGGCCCTGGGGAAGCACCTCTTAGAAATCAGGAACTCAATCCTGGCAGAGGCCAACAATATTCAGGCAGGTCAAGTAGCTGGTCCAGGCACGTCCACCTGCATTTCCAGGCAGAGCCGGTTGCAGCAGCTAGGCTGGGAATTTGTAGGGAGGCCTTTGAAGCTTGTTGTGTCCCTGTAGATCAGAGCAGGAGGTTGGCCAACTGGCCCTTGGGGTCACTCAGGTTAGCCTAAGATGAAGTAAGCAGGTTGAGTCTTTCTCAACAAGTAGGACAGGCCTCAAGCAACAGTGTAGTCTTCTGGGGGATCAACGCAGAGTCTCAAGCACAAGGGCAGTACTCTGCTAGCAGGAGGACAGTGATCTAGGGAACAAGGCAGGCCTCAAGCAGCAGGTCATTCCTCTGGTAAAATAGGGCAAAACGTCTTCTGTAATAACCACAGGTCCCAGAATGTACTGAAGTGTTGGTCTCAGGGTCCAATATTTGTACCTGGTGCCATCCTTTGAAGTGGGAGAATATTCTAAACTACCCCCACATCAGATTCTAGAAATTTCCTTCCTGCCCCTGCCCAGGCTCCAAGTGGTCTAGGGTGACAATCGGCCGGTGTCAAGTTCTTTTGTGAGTGTGCTGGAGGCAGCCCTTTGAATTATAAGTAAAGCAAGGAACAGCTCTGCCCTATCCTTCCTGGCAGGATGGCCCATCCTGTCACTACCTAATCCCCCTTTGTTGTACTGTCTGGAAGGAATACACAAAAGCCAACTGCCAACTATTCACAGTCATGTGACTAAGGCCACATGCTACAAGCACCGAATGGTTAGGACAAGAAAATGCAATTTCTACCAGAGGCATTTACAGAATTCTGTCTTAAAATCCAACTTAACCATTAAAGAGGATTTTAAATGACAATTATTTTAAGACCTAATATGATATTTATACCTGTCACAATCATACGTTAGCCCTTATTAAATGTATTAAGGTAACCTGATTCTTTGGGAGAGATAGGCCTCCGAGTAATTTAAAACGAATTTGAGAGTTTTTTTACTACTAAGACATTTAAATACTGGGATCCTCAACTGGTTACTAATGGCGAACTGCCTTGTGAAGGTACTTCATTTCCCTGGGAACATGTCATGCAAATGAGGTTTTACTTCCTCTGTACAGCTGGTTCTTACCACCAATTAGGGATTACCGAGTCATATTCAAAGGTAATACACCTCCAAAACTTAGACCAGAAGTATACTATTGTGCTGTTCTTGTGGTGTGCATCAGAGAATCTCTCTGAGATTTGCCAGGGTACTGAGATTTCTTGGGGGAGTGGATCTCATTTGCAAATGGCTGTTAGGCAGCTGAGCAGTAAATAGACAGGGGGAAGAGCAAAAGAGTACTCAAACTAATGTCATCACTCCTAGATTCAGGGTAATTACTATACGGACACTTCTCTGCTCAGGATTTTCTGCCAGAGAACAGATCTATCGCACCCTAAGAAAGGCAGCGGATTTTATGTGATTTTATCTCATATATTAATTATCTTGTGTACATATTCAGGAAATGTATTGTGATCTGATAAACAGGCAGGAGGGGGAATTATGTCACAATATTGTACTTCTTCACCTTAATGATTTCCCTCTCAAATGATTTGTGGTGTTCATTTACGGATGAACTAATTGAATGGAAATGTTTTCTATTGACAGTATAAATTCCATCATGTCTTTACACTCTCAAAAGGAGTAGAGCAAAACAGTTTCAGGATTTTGTTCTGTATTTTAAGTAGATGCCATGGTATGTTATGTTGAATTTGTAGAATGCCAATTAAGCACCAATATGTCCTCCAGGACATAGAAACCAAGGAAGGTGTACACAAGTTAGCGTATGCAAACACAAATCAGAACGGGGAGAGTAAATAGATCTCAATAGCAGTTTTGTTTGAATCATATTTATCAGGATTATTGCAATTATGTAGCTACATAGAGCATTGGAAATATGTGGATACATAGAGCATTGCAAAGAAAAAGCTCACTTGATAATGTAAGGGAAGAGTGATACAACAGAAATTCCATTCAACGCTCTATCATGCAGAAGCTGCCCCCACCTCCCAGAGGAACCTGTCTCAGGAATCCTGCTGCCAAACCTCAAAACTACTCAACCAAGCCTCTGGATTTGTGTCCACTCTACAGATTCATGAGTGTGTGAATGCAGTCACAACAAATTGTTCTCATTTTCTTCGGCTATTTGAATGGTGCCCATGCCCATAAGCAATTGTCTCCTTTATCAAATTCTTAGAGTTCTTTTTCTTTTTCCTGGGTAGGCCATAGTGGTATTGTTTAGAATATTGCAACCAAAATATTGTCTGACATAAATCTCATGCCCTAAATATCATATGCAAAAGGTTCACCTCAATTGACTTTATAATATAAAATCTTCACCCAACGTGGTGGTATTTTTGAGGACATGATTTAGGACATAATATTTCTGACACACAATATTTCTGATAACAATATTCTGACTTACTACACATCAGGGTATGAGAACCCCTCTGTATTGAGTACCTCTGGTTTTAGCTGACACTTGGATCACAGCTTTTTTGGGACGCCTGAGTCCCCCAGGATATTTCCTGCTCCCAGACCCCCCCCCCCATGAATATTTAATGGCAAATGATGAATCTTGTGGGCTCCTAGCCTTATTTCACTGATAGGCCTTTTCAAGAAATGGAGCACAAGTTCACTTAATACTGTCTATTAATGAGATTTGTGGAATGCTTAAAAATATACATACAGCTGGCTTCGGTTATCAACCATTGAAGTATTATTTTCTTAGATCGTGCTATTGGCTGTTCGAGGCAACATTCCACCTAGTATGAAGCGCTTGCATTGCATTGCATGACAGATTACTTTACATCTATAATCTACACTCAGAAATAGCTACAGTATGCCTTTCCTGTCTGGCAGATGTTCCGTTATTAATTCTGCAAAATATATGTACAGTGAGATTTAAGTCTCCCTGACCCCCAAGAGGTGTATTGCTCTTTCACCTCATGGCATTGGCTGTTTCGTGCATTCATTGCCGTAAAAGTATTGTTTTGGGATTTTTCATTGCAGAAACCCATTTAAAAAGTATTTTTATTAGGTTGCAAGTGTTAGCCTGTGTCGAATATGGCCACCATATCGGATTCCCAATTTTCTGATTGGGGTGCTAAAATATGGCCGCGAGAAAACTCAGAACTCAAAAGGGTAGCACGTCGTAGGCATGCTGCTTGGCTAATACTTGCTTCCTATTTCTCTACCCTTATCACCCATTTCTCCTCTCTCTAGTGATGTAAGTTTAGTCCTTCTCCTAATGTGCTCATTAACTTAATTTCGGCACAATATTCACACATGCAGAACATTCCGCTGCAATATTTCAATTTCCCAATCAACCTCAGGTGTGCTCACAATCACCTCACACTTAGATAATACACATCCTCCTTGCTGCAGAGTCTCCTCTTCAGTCCTCTCCCAGATAACACCACTGCTCCTTTCTCAACTTCTCCCCTTCCTCTCTCATCTGCCAGGAGCTCTCCCCTCGCCACAGAGCATCCTCATCTCCCAACAGAAGCTATCCTCTCTAACCCAGAGCTCTGGAGGTCCCTCCTCTCCATCTTGTCGTCTGATCCCCTCAAATGCGAGGAGCTCTCCGCTGTCTTTCAGGAGATCTGCCACTACCACTTGTTCGACAAAAGCTGCCAAGATAGCCCCTCAGTGTCCTGTAGTTCTGTTTTTGCTCATCATCTCCATCTCCCTCTTCCCTGACTCGGCTCCCCTACTCCTCTCCTCAAAGCCTCATGCATCAATGTAACAGATAAACATTGTTTCATCTTACTTTCGTCCATCTGCATATGACGTCAGCATGCACATAGTACTTTGTTTGCAAATTCACTCCTATTTTCTTGGGGTGTTAGAAAAAGCAACTGCATTGTTTACGAACAGCAAGCTAAATCACTAATCTGTTGAAATCGTTGTGTATTTTACAATGCCAATAGGTCTGTTTTTAATTTGGTATTAAATGCAGGCATGGCTTCTGCTTCCATATAATTGGGCAAAAAGAGCCACAATCCTAAAGTTGTCCATAAATTGGTCTGAATATACGTTTTGGGGTGGATTATGCAATGAATCTTGAAATGGCCTACAGTCAAACCAACCTTTTAACAAACCTGAGGGAAGACGCAAATATGACTACGACAGGAAAGACTGCAGAGCGCCCATTTTCCAAAATGCTGGCCCAATAGCTATGCGCTGTATTTTGTAGAAGATGTTGCAGTAGTCCATGTGGGAAAGAGTATGGCCAAGAATTGTAGATAGTGCCCGTAATATTAATGCCTATGTTCTAGTGTGCCACAGCTGGACAATTGAAATTGCCACATTGGTGATCTGGGGTAGTAGCTATTTAATTTGAAGATACTGGTATAATCACCCAGAACAACTCTATAATAGGTACTGTCCCCTGACTTGATCCACCCTCTCCAGATTGAAGTTTCCCAGCAATTAGCATATTCCCTCCATATATTTTCTGTGCTTCCCCATGTCTCCTTCTTGCCCAATCAACTCCCATTACAGTTCTTCAACTTTCTCACTTGCTCACCTGCTCCTCATCTCAGTTCTAACTCCCTTCTCAACACTACTATGCATCCGAATTCCTTGTCTTCCCAGTTTATGGCCCACCTGAGCTTGTTTACTCTGTTATTTGTCCAGTCCCAACCCCACTCCGAGCAGCTGGACACAGGGGCGTAGCTAGAGCTTGTGGCGCCCAGGGGGCTATCCCTCAGATTGCCGCCCCTTGGGGGGTGGGGGGGGTGTATTTTATTAAACTCAAATCAACAGTTTAAATAAACAGACTCTTATTGGACACACCTAAATATTGAAAAATGTGTTCACAACACTGAATCCATAAATAAGTAAATACTATAGCAATACGGTGTGCAGTACCTACCAGAAGCAAAGAGTTGTTCAAGTTGTCTCATTGGCTGTATCACTGAGTCATCAGTGAATTCAGAGTCTGTAGTATAGTACTCGGTAAGAGCCTTCTCGGCATCAAAATATTTCTGGTAGACAGATGTCCATGTTAAGCCCGGCTCCATGTTCATGTTCATGTCTATAGACTTGCTGGTGGGCCGTGACTCTGAATGCCACGCCGCCAGTGCTATTCATTGAGATCAATTTTGCTCGGTTATATTCCACAGGTGCAGTTTGCTTACGTGCCCAGTTCTGCTTTCTTGTTTGCTTTGTAGTCAAGGTGCGTGCCTGGCTGCCTGCAAGACAGACAGTAAGGCAGGCAGCAAGAAGAATGGTCTCCCTCCGAGACTCCGAGTCCTCGACACGACGAAGGGCGAGCGTAGGGGACTGTGAGCGCAACGCGTCACTGCTACGGCGAGGGCTGGCCAAAAATGTCCTTCAGGGCCGTCATTGGTTGCGCTCACGCGCGCCGTGCGCCGCGCACACTACCACTGATTGACGGCCTTGGAGGACTAGTGAGAGCGAGGGCAAGGCAGTTGCGGTAACGGACGGTAACTACTGCAGGCAGCAGGCCCAGCCGCACAGTGCAAACGCGGGACGGACTTTAATTTGCCAAAACTAAGTCCCACCGCTCCCTTTCATAAATGTTGAATGCTAATTTACAGATTAACCTGGGTGATCAGGTCTTTGCGAAATGAAATCCTTTTCTCAAATGTTGTTTTTTCAATTCACGGGAAAATAAAAAACGAACACCTCCTTCCCCTTATCCTCCATGGAATAAGGCGCTTACTATTGTAGTTGGTGGATCGAATTATATAAACCTGTGCACTGGGTTTATAAATAAAATTGCAGCAAGCTCAGACAAATGACGCGAACGATATATCATTTCCGTTTGTTCTAAAGAAGCTCGCATTCGCACGATATTAATTCGGAAAGTGACTCGTGTTTAATTAGTAATTGTTAATTCTGGTATTCTTCCATGTCCCAGTATTCGCTAGTACAGTGCTAGCACCAGGCACCGCATTTGTGTGCACTGCATGCAGCGGCAGCCTGCAGTGCAGTTACTGTTACTGGCCGGCGAAGCTAGTGTGAAGCAGGTCAGATCACCGTCCTCACGTCTCAGAGGCCGCCGCGGCCGCAACGGGACTCGGCCTCCAGTCCAGTGCCGGCACGCGCGGCCGCCTCAAAAAAGGTGCTGCCTGGGGCAGACCGCCCGCCCCCCCCCCCCCCTAGCTACGCGGGTGGCTGGACATTAGATGCCACCTGTGACAGAGGAAGCAATGTATGGCCACATCAAAACAACCTACTATTGTCATAAATATGCTAAGGTAAAATGGCGCTCCAGAGAGAACTCATGCCCAAGGTCATGCAGCAGGCCATTGTCCCACATATTGACTACTAGTTGATGGTTACCATCTTGAAATATTGGAACAGAGACAGGTGTAAATACAATTATTATGGCTCTACTTCTTAGTTGAAAGGTGTTTATATCTCTTTTTCTGCACCTGGAACAACAACACTGCTTTCAAAAGGTAATTGTCAGATTTTGAGGGAGAGAGTTTAGGACATTTTTTAAACATGCCTACCAAAATGTTTTGAATGGCTGTCTATTTTTATATGTTTAAAGAAGATTGATTGTATTGTTATATTGAGTCCTCTAGCGCCACTGATAATTTGGGTGCTAGGATAAGAGATAGTTATGTGGTGTGAACTGAGAACGGTGCTGCTTTGCTCTATGCAACATGTTAATAAAGAAAACAGTGATAAATACTACAATGCACTCATTCCTAAGTAAATTAGAATGATTAGGCTCTATGATCCTGTAGTTGAGTTAAATATTTAGAGCTTAGCAGAGCAACCTTTATGTTTATTGATAAAATGTGTTCATGCATGAGGCCTGACAATAGATTCCTCCTTTAAAGGTGTCCACTCATGATCTCTCCATTTTTAGTTTTCTGTTCCATTTTTTATTTCCTCAAATTAAAAGTGGGATCGCTGACATAATATCAAAAACAACATCGTGAAACAAAACTATTGTGTCAAAATGTGTTTACAAAAATATCCTGCCTCTATACAATAATATAGAAAATAAATATCGTTTCACACTAATATTGTTTAAAAACATACATATATTATATAAAGATATACATCACTGCTCATGACCTCACATATCACATCACTCGTGACAGGGTCAATGACATCACTGATGACGTCTCCAATGACATCACTGATGATATCATCCAGTCAGTGAAAGTGTTTCACAAATGTTTCTGACACTTAAAGATATATAGTAAGCTCCTAAATAAGTTAAAATAAAGATTTTCTGTACTACTAATGAGTGATACTATTCCCAACATATGCCATCTGAGCCGCTGTGAAACTGTCTGAATCTGTGTGTGAGTGGCTGTCTGAGTGGCTGTATGGGTGTGTGACTAGGTGTCTGAGTGTGTGTGAGTGGCTGTATGGGTGGCTGTTTGGGTGGGTGTGTGGCTGTGTAAGTGGCTCCATGGGTGGGTGAGTGGGTATTTGAATACCTATATAGGTGAGTGAGTTGTAGTATACGTGGCTGTATAGGTGTGTTTGGCAGCTTGAGAGGGTGTTTGGTTAAGTAAGTTGGTGTGTGAGTGTCTGTGTTAGGAAAGTAGTGTCTGTGTGAGTGTCTGTATGGGTGAGTGAGCAGGTGTGTAAGTGGTTGTATGGATAAGTGAATGTTTATGTAAGAAGTTGTGTGGGTGTATGAGTAGGTGTATGGATGATTGTATGGCTGTGTTCGGAGGTTGCAAGGTTGAGTGAATGGCTATGTGGTTGGTTGTTTAGTTGGAGAAGTGGATGTGGATGTGTGAGTAGCTGTATGAGTGAGTGTCTGGGTATGTGAGTTGTATGAGTGAATGGCTGGTTGTGTTGGTAGCTGTATGGGTGATTAGGTGACTGTCAGTGCCTGCATTGGTGAGAAAGCGGGTGTGTGAGTGCTCAATGGTTGAGTGGGTAGCTGTGTATTAGTATTTGTATGGGTCTATCAATGGATATGTGAGTTGTTGTGTGGGGTGCGAGTAAGTGGATGAGTGGTTGTGTTTACATGCGAATAGGTGTGTGAGTTTTGCTGTGGATGATGTCATTAGTGATGTCATTTAAGATGTCATCAGTGATGTCACTGACCCTGTTATGAGTGATGTGATATGTGAGGTTATAAGCAGGTACAGTGCATTGCAGGGGCGTAAGTTACAGTTAGCATAGATAACCATAAGTGCTGCATTTCAATGGTTTTGTACTACTGAAATTTGAGCCTCACTATAATGTCCCTGTTAATTTATGGGGTTTATTTTGAAAACTAAGTGAATTACAATCTATTTTAGTTTTAAATTAGTTTATTTTTGTACTTTAGACATTCTTTTTTTTACAAATATACTTTTTATTTATTTTTTAAACATAAAAATCACACATTTAGTTAATGTAAAGTAAATGGAGTTTTTTAAATGTAATTAAATAAATGTTATTTGTAAAAAATATTTTTGGGGTACTTTGATATCTTTGTGGGTCTACAAACATAGACGGACTACTACACTGTGGTTTTTACTCCCGATCACGTGATCGGAATGAATACGCGAGTCTGAATCCGCAGATTCAATGAAAGTTTAGCAAATTTTTTCTCATATGTACACCCCTCCACTGTCAGTAATAACTTCAGTGTGAACATATTTACAAGTATATATAAACCCCTTATAGCTGTTTAACATAAAAGTTACCCATTTTACCAGTTTCACGAATCCGCAAATTTGCGACCTGGATTCGGGAATTCACTCGAACACACACCCAAACCTTGCCGTCTGATTGGATACATTAAGACCCCACCATTCCACATGGTAAAGCATACCCAAAATCAGTTACTTCTCCAGTGAGGTCTATAGCAGGAGGATTGAGAACCAATGCTGCTCTGTTTTTACACAATGGCTGCAGCTACATAGTCGGTCCAAGATGACCATTCACAACCTGTTGAGGATGAGGAAAAAGACACATCACCTTGCAGAAAAGAAAGTGATGTGTGGAAGCACTTTTTTATACCTTCTGGGGAAAAGGAGTTAAAAGCAAAATATGTGCAGTGCAATATTTGCGGCAAGCAGTTTACCAGAGGCACTGCAACAAAGTATTCATACGGGACAAATTTCATGTGGAAGTACCTAAAAAAATCATGAAAGGGTCTTCAACCAGATGATCTGAGAGAAAGCAGGTGCAGCAGGACTGTCATCCACTACAGCAGCCTTGAAGAAAACCATCATCAGCTGTAGTCATTACAATCCCAGCTGCCTGTGAGGAAATGTCATAGGCTTCTCGTAAAAAAAGATTCTGTGGGTGCATTCTTGGATACAGTGAAGAAGCGTCGCTGTTAGTTTTATTTTTTTGCTTCCAGTGACTACATAATGTTTGTTGAAGAGTGAAGCCAGCTACTTCTTTGCATTTCCCCATCCTCACCCTTTTTACTACCCTGTTCACATTTGTCAAAAAAAGAACATTAAAAATATGTTGTCAGAACCCCCATATACGCAAACAAAGAGCTAACTCAATTTTTTAAACATGTCAGTGACTTTATTGGTGTCAGAGTGGTTGTGTCACTGGGTGCATGAGCATTTGCCTGGGTGTGTTAGTATATGCATTAGTGAGTTCCTGGGTATGTCAGTGTATGCATCAGTGTCTGCCTCTGTGTGTTATTGTATGGATTACTGTTTGGCTGTATGTCTCTATGTCTGCATTACTGTATGTCTGGGTGTGTCAGTACCTGTATTGTTTTGTCCCTGGGCATGTCAGGGTATGCATCAATGTGTGCCTGAGTGTGTCAGTGTATACATCAGTGTGTGCATGGGTGTGTTAGTGTATGCATTAGTGTGTGCCTGGGTGTATTAGTGTATGCATCAGTGTGTGATTGGGTGTTTAGTGTATGCAAGAATATGTACATGAGTGTGTGCCTTGGTGTGTCAGTGTATGCATCAGAGTGTGCCTGGGTATGTCAGTGTATATGTCAGTATGTGCCTGGGTGTAAGCATATGGAATAGTGTGTGCCTGGGTGTGTTAATGAATGGATCCGCTGGTTCGTGGGTCTTTTAGTGTTTGCAAGAATGTGCACATGAGTGTGTTAGAGTATTCGTGAGTCTGTGACTGGGTGTGTTTCTGTATGCATCAGTATGTGCCTGGGTGCATTATGATATGCATCAAAGTGGGCCTGGGTATGTCAATGTATGCATCAGTATGTGCCTGAGTGTGTTATTGGATGCCTTAGTGTTTAACTGGGTGTGGCTGTGTCTGCAGTACTGTATGCCTGGGTGTGTCAGTGTCTCTATTGGTTTGTCCTAGGTTGCGTCAGTGTATGCCTGGGAATTTTATTTGATACATTAGTGTTTAGATGGATGTGTCGGTGCCTGCATTGCTGTATACCTGGATGTGTCAGTGTCTGCATTGATAAGTGTCTGGGTGTCTCACTGTGTGCATCAGTGTGTGCCTGGGTGTGTTATTGGATGCATTAGTGTTTTGGTGGGAGTGTCATGTCTTCAGTGCTGTATGCATGGGTGTGTCAGTTTCTGCATTGGTAAGTCTTTTGATATCTCAGTGTGTGCATCAGTGTGTGCCTGGGTGTGTTGGTGTTTGTGTCAGGGTGTGCCTGGGTGTATTATCGGATGCATTAGTGTTTGGATGGGTTTGTCAGTGTCTGTTTTGTTGTATGCCTAGGTGTGTCAGTCTCTGCATTGGTAAGTCTCTAGGTGACTCATTGTGTGATTGGGTATGCTATTGGATGCATTAATGCTTGGGTGAGTGTGTCAGTGTCTGCATTGCTGAATGCCTGGTTGTGTGAGAGTCTGCATTGCTAAGTCCCTATGTGTGTGTCACTGTGAGCCTGTGTGGGTTATTTGATGCATTAGTGTTTGACTGGACCTGTCAGTGGCTGTATCAGTGTGTAGTTGGGTGTGCCAGTGACTGTATATATCTGTACCTATGTGTGTCAGTGACTGGATCAGTGTGAGGCCATGTGTGTGACTACCTCTATCTGTATGTAGCTGGTATGTGAGTTGCTGTACAGATGTGTGCCTAGGTGTTTTAGTAACTGTAGCAATCTGTCCTTGGGTGTGCATCTTCAAAATCTAAAGTTGTGCAGCAGCACTGCAAGAACTAATTAGTATAGTGCATTACCCCAATATATGGTGCCACTGATCTGCATATAAAGACAAAAACTGAAATATTTAGTAGTTTCACAATTAATAGAATTACAAAAGTAACTTACAATTTCAACAATGTATAAAGACATAATTCTAAGAAATAACTAGACATTTCTCATACTGTAAAGGTATGTATTAATATAAGGAAAGCATTTAATTTCCCTTTTTTACTGTTCGTAGGTTCATTAGTCATACACCGTAATGATGTACATTTTAAGCAATCATCATTGAATAGCTAGAAAAAACAATCATAAAGATTGTAGAAGTAAAACCAAAAAATGCGCAATATCTTATTGCAATTAAGGAACACTGTGCATTGCATTTCCTACAAATAAACATAACACAATTTATTTGACTAATTACAAACACAATTTTGTGGCAAGCCACTTCAAACACATGCAGGTATATCTTCACAAAAGCAACTACAAAAGAAAGTGATATCTGTAAGCTTTTCTTTTTTTATAATCAAGTTTTATTGATTTTATAAGATGCAACAAAGGAAAACAATACCAGCTCTTAGTACTTTGTTCAGTGCATAACAGTGATAAAAAATGAATACCCCAGCATGTGCAATTCAACATACGAGCAGCAAGCAACAATGTCCTCACCCAAGTCCATAAGTGATCATCTGGAATGTTCAATCTTCTACCACCCCAACCCATTTACCCCATACCCTCCGAAACTTATTGGGACAGCCTCGGGCTGCATACATTGATCGCTCCTGCGCAGCGCACTAATCCACTCCTCTGCACCACTGCACCATTGAAGGAGCTGTCGGGTCCAGCCAATTAGCTGCAATATCCCTTTTGGACACCATCAGTGCTGTGTTTAAACAAAGCTTATCTGCTCTGGTTCCATTCAATCAATCCCAAGGGTAATATCCAGGAGTCTGTTCATCGGCCTCGGGCGTATCTCCCAACCCAGGACCTCCGTAAGTTCCCCTGTCATGAACTTCCAGTAGAGCGTGATTGTAGGACAGAGCCATACCATGTGATAAAAGTCAGCCTGGGGGCATCCACAGCGGGGGCAGGAAGCATCAGGTCAAAGCCCAGCGCAATGAAGATGCAATGGTGTGAGGTAAGCCACGTGTAAGTAGTATATTTGAACTAATTGGAGCCGCGTTGAAGCTGTGACCGTTTTGGGGGTCATCAGTGCATCCCTCCAATCAGCATCGTCTATGGATCCAAGCCTGCCCTCCAACTTGCCCTGGAAATGGGAAAGGGAGTTGGGGGTGTTATTTGTGAGGGAGCAATAGATGCGGGAAATCTCCCCTTTCCCCAGTGTACCAGTCATGACCTGGGCTTCAGGTGGACTATATTTGGGTAAGGAGGTCCCTTCTGAGATGTGGGTGTGTAGGGCGTGGCGCAGCTGGAGGTAGCGATAAAACTGGGAGGTGTGGAGGGAAAACGGAGCAAGCAGATCCGGGAAATCGCATATGTAGCTCCCACCCCAGACATCCCCAAGCTGGGAAATTCCAATGAGATCCCAGGCTCTGAATCCAGAAAGAGTGGCAACGTCCCTGAGCCACGTCCCACACCACAGTGGGGTATATCGGGTTCATTTGCCCTACCAGTGGGTGCGTCGCAGGGAGGCTCACCAGGCTAGAAGCACACTGCGCGTGACCTCAGGCAGAGCGTGGAATATAGCGGTCCCGTATAGTATCCCCTGAATGTTGGAGAAACCCAAGTTATGCAGCTCCAGGAGGAATGCCAGGTCTGACCAGCCACCATTAAACCAGTAATGCACGGTAAGGAGCTGAGTTGCCAAATAATATAAATACAGATTTGTCATTCCCAGCCCACCATCAAAGGGTGGTATCCTGCACTGGGTGATGGCTAGTTTCGGTCTCCGACCTCCCCATTAGAATTTAGTGTCCAAACCGTCCATCTCTTGAACCATGACCGTGAGAAGGAGAGGGGTGTGTTCTGAAGTATATAGAGAAATCGTGGCAGAACCATCATTTTAAAAGGGGCTATTCTGCCCATACGATTTAGTTGCAGCGCTTGCCATTTAAGGAGATCAGCACAAACCCCTTTCACCAGAGGAGTAACGTTGAGAGACCAGGCGAAGTCGGGAAGGAGGGCCACCCAGGTCCCCAAATACTTGAACGACTACTGCCGAAGAGGAATAGACGACTGCCAATGAAAGCACTCTCTCGATAGATGGAGGAGGACCAGGACCATTTTGGCCGCATTCAGTCGGAGGCCGGAGACTCGTTCAAAGAAGCACAGGGCTCGGAGACACCGAGACCCGATCGAGCTGGATCTGACAAAAATATCAGAACGTCATCAACGTAAAAGGTAATCTTGTCCTCTGCCAGACCGGCCCATTGCCATCCCGTGAGAAGCGGATCGGTGCGAATAAGAGAAGCAAAGGGCTCCATCGCTAACGCGTAAAGGAATGGTGAAAGGGGGCAACCCTGTCTTGTTCCCCTCCCAATGGGGAAGGGGTATGAAATGGCACCATTGACCATCACCAGGGCTCACGGATTGCAACGGAGTGTCCTGACCAAGTTATGAAAGGGGGTCCCAAAACCCATCTCCAACAACACTGCCTCTAGATATCGCCAATGAACTGAATCAAATGCTTTCTCAAGTCCACAAGGAGTAAAAAGAGATAGTGGGTCAGTTGTCATTTCGTGAGAGCGAGGTGGAGACATCTGAGGCAGTGCCTGGTTCCCCGGGAGGGCATGAATCCACATTGGGCCAGGTGGACCAGCTTATCCAGATAAGGATGTATTTGGTTCACCAGGACTGAGGCGAATATTTTGAGCTCCAAATTAATGAGGGAGATGGGGTGATAATCAGAGCAGTGGGCAGAGGGAGGCTGGGACTTAGGAATCACTACAATGGCCAGATCCGCCTCAGGACGGAAGGAGCCGCGGTCAGCCACTTCATGATACATCTCTAGGAGGGTGGGAACCAGCGTATCTCGGTAGGACACATATACCTCTTGCGGGAGTCCGTCTGGTCCCGGTGTCTTCCGGAGTGATTGGAAGATCTAGTTCCTCTGCCTCAGTGTCACTGAGCCGCGGAAGGGGGAACCATTCACGCTGGATGAGTTCTGAGAGTGTGAGGTCTGGAGTTTGGATAGAGTAGAGAGTAGCATAATATGAGGCAAAGCACTGGGTCACAGCCACGGGGGCCCGTTGGATCTCCCCGTGGGAGTCAATCACCTCAGGGATAATATGATTACCCATAGGATAGGTGGCCAAACGATGCAAGAGCTTCCCATTTTTATCTCCCCATCCATACACTTGAACCACGGAGGACCTCCATGGCAGCTTAGCGGACTCCAGGAAAGCCTGTTTGATCTCATCCCTCAAAAATGCCAATTTCCGATCCTGGGCCTCTGTTCTCTCCCCTGGTGGGTGGGCTTTAAGCAGGGCAGCCTGGGCCACCAGAAGTGTGAGACCGGCGTCCTGTTTCAGATGTTGGAGTTTGAGTTGGCCTTTGGCAAAGCCACAGATGGTGACCTTACTGGCCTCCCATAGAGTACCAGGAGATGAGACCGAGCCCTGATTAGTGGAGTAGTATTGACGGAGTTCGTCCCCTTCGTGTTTCCGGAAGTCTTTGTCCTGTAGAAACCAAACGTTTAGCCGCCAGATTGGGGGCGAATATGCCGGGAGGCTGCCCATCTGCATAGATACTGGAAAGTGATCTGATAATCCCCTGGGAAGGATGGTGATGTCCTGGATTGACCAAAAGTCCAGGGCCGTCAGGAAGAGATAGTCCAGTCTGGCATGCGTGTGGTGGGAGGCTGATGTATGAATGTACATACAAGTGGTTGGGTGCCAGAACCTCCAGGCGTCTTTAAGGCCCAGAGTCGCAGCCCAGTTCAAAAGGAGAGCAGACTGGGAAACCCGGGATTGGGAAACCCGGAAGGCAGAAGGTGCCGCAGCTGTGTCAAGGCCTGGGTCCATAATAACTGCATTGAAGTCCCCCCCAACAACAGTCATCCCCAGGGGTAGGGCAGCCAATAGAGGAGCAAGACGCTGAAGTGTGGAGGACAGCAGAGAGGGGGGGAGTACACAGCAATCAGGTTCAGGGATTGGTTCCCAATGTTCCCTTCCAAGATGACAAAGCAGCCCCCTGGATCATGTACTACTTTACGCGCCACAAATAAAAGAGCGCAGCGCATCAGGACGACTACCCCCCGAGATCCACGGGTAAAACCAGAGTTTCAAATCCCACAATAGCCATAGCGCACCAGAAAGGGACAGTGATTGCCTACCAGGTTTCTCCTGAAGCATCAATATATCCACAGTGCGTTACTGGGCATAACACAGGACCACAGTGCGCTTGACTTTATCTAATAGGCCGTTAACATTCCAGGACATAACATTAAGTGATGTCATTCCGGAACGACCATCAGGCATGAGGAGGCTGGGGGAATCGTCGAGTACCCGGTTTGGGCAGTGGGCGCAGTAGTACAAGTGTGCGGGGTAACAGTCATAGAGTTACAAAGTCGATAACTGCATTCTCGTTAAGCAGCTAAGCAGAAGTGCTGGTGGAAAAAATAAGAAAAAACAAACAATAAAACTCAGCACAACGGTCCCCCCTCCCCAACCCAACCCTCCACCCTATACTTCAGGAACGGAAGCATCTGTAGCCCTAACAGTGTAGAACTAACAAAAGACAAACTAGAATGCTTGGGAATGGGGAAGCGTGGAGGACCCCTCCTCATAGCAGGATGTGCATAATCAAGTCCATCGGGCATTGAAGCAGTGGTGAGCCGATGTGCTGCCTACGGCCGGAGGAGCCAGACCACAGCACGACCAGGGGGTCTCCAGGGAGTGGCGTCGGCTGCAGAGAGGAGCCCAGCAGGGAATCCAAGCGGGCTCGCCTCTGGCCACGGTGCCTACATGAGCGGTTGCGTTGAGGCCAGGGGCAGGGTTCTCCTGGCAGGTGCACCCGCCAGCCGCACCCACGGGTGATGGATTTCGTCACTGGCCCACAGGGGGCGTTCCTCCATGGCCCAAGTCCAAGCCTCCTCAGGGGTGCTGCTTCTTGCCGGCCTCAGCCAAGACAGAGTCAAGGTCTTTAAAATTGAGGATTCGCATAATGACCGGTCTGGGGGGTGCCCCCGGGGTCGGCTTAGGAGCAGGGGAGCGGTGTGCCCGCTCGATTGCAAGCCACGGGGAGAGGGAGTCTTCGGGGTTCCATGAGCACAGCCACCTCTCCATAAAGTCAGCAGTACAGCCCTGTTTTGCCCCCTCCGGAAATTCCACCAGGCGAAGGTTGTTAGAGCGGGACCTATTTTCTGCGTCCTCTTCCTGCCGGTGTAGCTCCTGGGAGTAAGATTGGAGACGAGCGACAAGTCCCTTACGTTGCTAAATGGCGTCTTCCACTGTGGATTTGGTTTCTTTAATCGGGCCATGGCGTTCCGAAGGTCCTGCCGGATGAGAGTCACATCAACCCGGACTTCAGCAATCTTGCCCTCCATGGAGGATTGCGAGGCATGGATAGCCTGAAGGGTGGTAGATAGGTCCGCAGCAGGTGGGGCATCCTAATCCGCGCTTCCCCCAGTCACCCCGGAGTCCGTGGTGGTGAAACGGTCCATTTTAGTCTGGGTGGCAGGGGTTTGGGTTGGCTTGTCTTAACCCATGGCCGACACCCAACAGGGCAGGGGGCCCAGATGTGTCTCTTACAAAGGTTTCTGTAGCAGGGGCCCACGGTCAGCTCCAGAAGGCACAGGAGCAAGACAGCAACAGGGGGCAGTGGAGGAGGCTGTTTGAAAACCTCACGCCCCTCGGTACATATGGCCGGTTCCATCTCCCCGGATGAGACCCCACACTGGAAGCAACGGCACAGAGGTCCGGCCCCAGGGTCTGCAGTAGGGCCTCTGTACTAGTGGCCCGCTGACCACACCAGGCACCACAAGAGCAATTTGGGGGCAGGGGGACGGCGGAGAAGGCTCCCTTCCAAGACCTCACGCCGCTCACTACATGTGGCCACTCCCCCCTCTCCTGGACTGTACCCCTTACCAGAAGCATGGACTGTACCCCTTACCAGAAGCAACAAAATGGAGGGCCGGACTCGAAGTCTGCAGCCGGGGCCTCTTTGTTGAAGGACCCAAGGTCCACGTCAGGAGTCACAGGAGCAATTCGGGGGGCAGGGGGGCAGTGGGGGAGGCCCTCACCTAGGACCTCACGCCGCTATTTGCATACGGCCGGACACCAACTCCCCCTGCGCCCCAGCACTCTGGAGGTAGTGCAGCCGAGGTCCGATTCCAAGAGCAGCAAGAGGGGTCTCTGCACTAGAGGGCCCAAAGACAACACCTGAAAACACAAAAGCAAGTTGAGGGCTCGGTGGTCACGGCCGGGTCCACCATTCCCAGGGCTTCTTCTTGCCAGGAGTACTGTCAGAGCCCCAAAGTAGTATTGTTGAAGCAGCTCCAGGGGCCCGGTAGGCCGGACTGGCATTGGTGGATCACGGCAGGTGAGTAGAAACAGCGGGCCAGATCTCACTTCACACCACCCAGGGCCCAATTCACTCTCTCAGCAGGCAGACTGTGCGTGCAGGGGGCCTCTCTCAACACAGTTCCAGCTCCCCCTGCTTCTGGCACTCACCAAATCCTCGGGTCCGCCGATCGACAGACTTCAGATCGCGTAGACCTCAGAGCGTCAGCCGGGCACCAACCTTCGCTAATCCCCATCTCACGCCACCCGAAATTTCAGCCGGCACCACAGCAACACCACAGGGGAGCCGGGGCTCAGCCTCAGACGTCTCCGACAGCCAAAGCCAGTGGGACAAGCCTCTTATCAGCTGCACCAACCCCAGCACTGGCAGGCAGGAGCCGTCAACAGCGGCTGCCCACGCAGGGTCTTAGCCGGTCGGGTGAGGAGAGGAATGCAGGCGGTCGTCATGCCCATGGAACTCCACCGCTCACCACTGGTCACTTTATCCTCACGGGTGGTCTCCGCCTGCACGGACATACAGGTGTGAGCTCAGGCAGCTCGGTCCGAGGATTTCAGGCATCTCGGCTCAAAGCACGGAGGCCACAATTTTAGATTAGGGCACCCGGCAGGCCGGCTGAGTGCGACAAAACGCTGGATCCCTGGACTCCCCATGGCCAGAATCGCCGCCCAGGGTGCAGCAATGGATCAGCGACAAGTCTCAGGGCTGGATGGCTACCAGGACGGGCATATTGCGGACCGATAGCGGAGGGGTCCGAGAGCACTCTCAAGGTGCGACCGCCATCTTGGCTCACTAAGACACTCCCCCTGTCTGTAAGCCTTTGACAAAACCTTTAGGGGGAAGGATTACAGCTAAATATATGCAGTGTAATATTTGTAACATACAGTTAGCACTGCTAAGAAGTATTCACATGGGACAAATTCCAATTGGAAGCATTTAAAAACAATTCATAAATGGGTGTACAACTGAATGATGCAGGAGATACTAGGTGCAGCAGTATGTTCCACCTTCAACAGCACACTTGGGAGAACCTTCATCAGCTGCAGTCATCATAATTCCAGCAGCCTGTGAAGATTTGAGTGAGATGGTTACTCACTGCGCAAAATGTCATATTTGTCACTATAAAAATGTGTTTTGTGGGTTCATTTTCCTTTCAATCTACTGTTCTCATGTTGTATACTCATACACCACAAATGATGCACTGCTGAAATAATGATTATTGATCAGTTGTGGAAAAACAACAATAAAGATTGTAGTAAAAATAAACTGCACACTGTGTGTATGTAAGTATATGTTTGTGGGTCCTTAGAAGGAACATGTTGCAGGCATTATGTAACTGATGTTATTTGACATGGCTTAATAGTTTGTATTTATTAACTTGCACATGAGATTGAGATCCAATCTTGTGTATTTTTAGCCTTTTAACTTGATATGTTTTTTGTGGGACCTTTTATGAATTTTATTATGTGATTGTTTTAAAAGTAATTTTTTGATTCTTAATACTGTATTTTATGTGTCTTTTATGATTGTTCAAATCAAATAAAGACTAATTGAACTGAAGTATATGTTTGCATGTGTAAATGCGTCTCTTATAGGCCGGGGTGGAGCTGGCTGAGTTTAATTCTTTGGGAATTATGGGGAGTTGCCGAAAAACTCAGTGAGCAGGCGGATTATCACGTCATGAAAGGAAAGTTTAAAACTGGAGGTGACCTATTAAACAACAGCAGAAGTCCCAGTTCCATTTAGCTCACATGATCATCACATCCTGGGCCAAATGGCTGCTCTCCAGCTGTTGTGTGTTTCACTTATTTACTGTTTTGGTGATATTAAATGCTTTACACATCTGTCTCCTAAGTTATGCCTGACTGCTTCTCTGCCAAGCTACCAAGGGTTGAACAAGGTTTACGTAATTGAGGCTTGACTGGACCTTCGTAGTGATTGTGGTAATATTATTAGCTGTAGGCACCTACCTGCACCTACTAATAGCCCACCTTCCTACATTTGGTGTGCAGTCATGAGGTCCAGAACTTGTGTTTGATAACACAGTTCAGTATTTAAGTGAGGCAATTATAAATCCTCTAAATGGACCTACTGCAAGAATTGTTTTTGTTTTTTAATTTGGACTAATTTAATGAATACATTTAAAACAAAAATCCAAATTGTTCTAATGTCAATTTCTGCCACTGATTGTGTGTGCGACCCACAACTAAGGGGTACTATGAGGCTTGATCTGGCTAACCTACCCTCTCTCATATTAGCAGAACTTTGAGCTTGTTCAAGGCTAGGGATCTACCAGCACCCGCCACTACAAGGAAGCCAGAGCTGATAAAGGCCCTAACAGCCTGGGCGTCCCAGCTAGTACATCAAGCTTTTGATAAGAGTAGGCTCCAGAGACAGAAGAAGAGGGGGAGGAAGACCCGTTAGACCTCAGTGATAAGAAAACAGAGTGCCTGCCACACATACAGTGACCAGGGCCCTACCTAGAGCTAGATGGGGGAGAGGATCCACCCTATGAGAAGTATAAATGTCCCTTGGAGAGAGAAAGAATTTGAAGCCCAGCTACCTTACATAGCACTAGAGGCAGAGAAGTTGACCCTGGCAAAAAAGAGGCTGGCACATGAAGAAAGGAGAGATGGAAGCCAACAAGAGACTAAGGTTTCTTGGGTTGGTGGGTCTGACCAAAGACTAACAGTAGAGTGTCTACTAGCAAATGATAGTTAGGGCTGGAAAAGAAGGTTCATGCACAGATGCTGGACCTTCTTGCGTGGTTATGTGCTGTGACTTGGTCACAGACTACACATCAGGGGAGTGCTGGATACTTGGACCCTAGATCATTGAGCCAAGCCTTCAGAAACAAAAGACAATGCACTGGGTCTGGTAAGCCAACCCAAACAGCTCAAGAAGTCAAGGGTGAATCTAACCCTGAGGGGAGAGGATCTGGCCTCTGAGGTAGGGACTCCACTCCTGCAAGATCTGTCAGACTTTTCAGAATTGCAAGGAGCCGGTAGATCCATCAGAGAGGAGCTGTGCCGGGGCAATGAGATGGTCCCACTCTTTAGGCCCTGATGCAGACTGCCTCCTGACAAGAGAAGATTGATGCCAGTGGATTCGACAGGGTCTATTGCGAGGATGGAGTCCTCTATACTGAGGCCAGGAACCCCAAACAAGAGGCAAACAGGAGAGTGGTTGTTCCCCAGAAGTATAGAGTGTTCCTCCTCACCTTGGGCCATGACATCCCTTTGGCAGGACATTTGGGTCAGACCAAGACCTGGAGTAGGCTGGTCAGCCTTTTTTTACTGGCACAACATTGCTGCCAAAGTGAAAGAGGTCTGAAGCTCCTGTGTCACCTGACAAGCCAATGGCAAGACAGGGGGCAGGCCAAAGGCTCCCTTGATACCTCTGCCAGTGGTTGGGACTCCCTTTGAGCAGGTAAAGGTTGACGTTGTTGTTCCCCTAGACCCACCAACTGGCTCAGGGAACAGATATATCTTGGTGATAGTGGACCATGCTACCAAATATTCAGAGGCAATACCCCTCAGAATGGTTACTGCTGCCACAGTGGTCAAAGCCATACTTAGTATCTTCGCCAGAGTAGGCTTTCCAAAGGAGGTGGTCTCAGACAGGAGGGCTAACTTTATGTCCGTCTATCTGAAGGCGATGTGGGATGAATGTAGTCTTACCTATAAATGTACCACTGTGTATCATCCCCAGACCAATGGTCTGGTGGAGATATTTAATAAGACCCTGATTGGCAAGATTATGGGCTTATCTAACAAGCTCAGGAGGAGATGGGATGTTCTCCTCCCATGCCTGCTTTTTGCTTACAGCGGAACAACAGAAAGAGTATGGTTTTAGCCCCTGTGAGTTACTGTTTGGGCAACAGACATGAGTCCCTTGCTCATTGCACCATCAGGATTCAAGCAAGCCGGGCCGAAGATGGCTGTAATGCCAGAAACCGGTCCCCGGAAGCTTGTTTCCTTCCCAGTGTAAGAATTGGCTTTTGTAGTTTGGTTTGTCCTGTTCCCATCATGCACTGGGACAGGAACAGACTAATTTGCATACAGCCAGGTTCTGAAACTGGGATGGTGCAATGAGCTAAAAAACGGTGTTGGATCTAGCCCTGATCTCTTGACTGGGTGAGAGTATTCTGCTTAATTCAGAGACTCTGTCCCTCACCACCCCTTGTTGTAAATCAGATAGTCAACAGTTGGCATTTCACACTTTTTGGCTCTAGAAAGAACATTTATTTATTTAATCTTTAAAAATCCGTATCTCTGATTCCCTAAATTGGATGTTTGTCATTTTGGGGTGATTTTAAATATATAAATATTCTCTATTCTTATAAATTGGTGTTGGATTTTATTGTGTTGTATCTTTTACTTATTTACTGTTTTGGTGATATTAAATGCTTTACACACCTGTCTCCTAAGTGAAGCCTCACTGCTCGTCTGCCAAGCTACCATGGGTTGAGCAAGGATTAATTTATTGAGACTTGACTGGACCTTATTATTGATTAAGTATTATTAATAGCTGTAGGAACCTACCTGCACCTAATAATAACCCAGCTTCCTACAGGGTTTGCGCACTCTTCACGCCTGGTTTTAATCACAACCTCCCTGCCTCTAATCTCCCACCACCTCCATGCTCCTTCCCCCTGTACAGGTTGTGCTTGGCCTCTCGTCCACTGCTTTTCTGCTCTGTCCACCCTCATTTTCCCTTGCCTTTCCCACTCTCTGACACCTTGCCACCGATTTTTCTGCATGCATCCCTTTTTCCATTTATATGTGCAGCACTGCTTTGTATGTAATGAACTGCCTCCTTTTCTAGTGACACAAATCCATCCCTCCCTCTGTGTTTTTTCCACTGAGTGGAATCTCATTTGCTTTCATTTTGGACAGGTATTAACCCCTAGTGCTCTTAGCTATCACATCAGGCTTCTTTCTACCACCTTCCTTGCAGCATCTTGAACACCCTCACTCCTTATCTTTGCCTCTAATCATCACCGTTTGCTTCACCCTCTTCTGGGACCACTTTAAAGTCCATTGTCCTTTCAGGTTGCATTCTTCTGGTGATATTTTTAAACTTTGCCTCATTAGCATAGATTATAACTTCGTTCATCATTACTGCTTTTAATGGCCTCTTCCTGATTAATAAATTGTGCTATTCCCTCCCAATGTAATAACTCATTTGGTAAGTCTCACAGTTTTGAACATCTAATGGCTGTACTGAGTTCCAGACCTGTAACCTGCTGATGATACAAGCTCTCTGCAGCAGGCGCATGAGGCCTCTGAACTCTATTTCTAAATACTTCATTTAGCCTTTCACGCCTCCCGCTGCGTGTCAGAAACCAATTTTCAATAATTTTCCCTTTGCGAACAATATTGTCAAGTAAGTCTTCTATGCTCACTTTGGACCTGGTTACGATCTTGACAGATGGGTTACTCCATCACCACGGTGATGGATATCCCATTCGCCCAAATCTAAATCCCATTACATCCCATGGGATTTTGAGTTACGTGGACAGGCTGTCCGTCACTGTTGTCAATGAGTAACCCGTCAGCCGAGATCGGAAAGAGGCCCTTTGTGTCTAGGGTATGTTTTTGGGTAGTGTTCTGCTTCAACGTTCCTCCGTTATATCATTAGATGGTATTGGAGTGCTTAACATGAGCACCAGTTACATTATACAACAGTACATTCATTTTGGGGTTTTTAGGCCAGAGGAGATTACGTGATTTCCCCAGAATCACAGGTTGTTGATCTGACATCAAGACCATGTCACAGCACTTTTTTCTTTACATTAACTCATGTTGGAGAGCAGCACATGCTGCTGTGAAAAAGGTCTAAAAAACATAGACAAAACCAATAGATCTCGCATAGGCAAAACCTAATGGCTTTGCCAGTGCTTGTTTAAATATAGTAAATGTATTCTTTAGTTATTTGTAAACTGGTTGTTCTTCTAAGCATACAACAACATCAACCAAAATAAAAGACACATAATCATCTTTCCAAAACCTTGAATTCCACTTTTCCAAGTCTACACTGGATGAAGATAAAATTATGCAGGCAAGTGAATCACAGGTCGGAGCGCAAGACTAATGCAAGATTTCATAATGTAGTTCTCAACTTTGAACCACTCACAAACATGGAAACTGATTTCTACTATTACTGCATTTCAGATGTTAGACGTGTATAAGAATGTGATCGTTTTCAAGGACATCGATATCTACGACATCAGGTAAGTGCAGCTTTCTGCCTTGCTTTCTGCTCATTGGAGCTCGAGAATTTTACTCAGATAGCAACATCACTATTAACAGCCTCATTCCCACTTGTGCGGGAATAACTTAATTGGGCACATACACTGTTGGTGCCTTGCCGGTATTTCAAGTTGTGTGGTTAGACCTTATCCAAGGGTTTGTCCAATGCACATTTCGCAGGGTAATAATTATTGAAATTTACAGGTGGAAAATGGTTAGAATGAGAGATACTGTATGGAGATAATTTCATCACACAGTAATTTGGTAGAGATCAGAAGCTTAGGAAGCCCTGAGTCGGAATATGAAAGTGCAGAACTGCA
Organism: Lissotriton helveticus; assembly: GCF_964261635.1. Lineage (NCBI taxonomy): Eukaryota > Metazoa > Chordata > Amphibia > Caudata > Salamandridae > Lissotriton > Lissotriton helveticus. The sequence continues at coordinate 813,460,443 of NC_136070.1, forward strand.
AAAAACACTGAGTAATTGTATCAAACCCCTGCCGTAGTGCCAGTCTATATGCAAAGCTGATCTTGTTGGCTGCAATGCCATAATTTTTTTGTGTTACTTTGTAATGTTGTGATTTCTCAAAAAATCTTCTGGATGGTGGTTAGACAGAGTTAATAACTGCTGTCAAACATTTGGATGAAAAGGTAAGCTTTTCAGTTTTATAGGGAACAGCATATAGATAGATATCATGTTTTTTTAAGATAACCAGGATTGGTATTCCACAAGATATCAGCTTCTACAGGAAATGTCCTCCCATTATGATGAGCCTTTAATCTACGGTCTAGCCAGAGATTCGCAGAGGTGGGAGCATAGCATTCTTTTGAAAATAGAGCACTGGAGGAAACTGATAAAAAAGATTGTCCAACAGAGTGATGGCCTTGAGAACTACACATGGCGATTTGAAGTACATTTGCTGATTCATCGGCAACCACCACTCGATTTTGGTGCTGGACAGCAAGAATAAATGTATTTTCTCCTTCCCATGCTTCAATTAATGGTCCTAGCAATCATAGACTGCTGTAGTACATGATTTCATTTCTCATTCCTTTGAGCTCCCTGTTGTGTTGCATAACTCCAAGAATCATGGGATCATGCTTTACCCCAGCTTCGACACAGGACTGCATGAATGATTAAGTGCAACCTCTTTCTGTGGTAATGGGACCACCACTGTGAGGGGAAACAGCCATTACAACGCGGTTTTTATCACGCATTGCTATTACATCGCATGCATTGCAACGCATGCGATGTAATTTGTAATGGCGGCGGCTATCCATGTCGTTGTGAGGAAACGTAGGCTGTTTCCTCACAACGACGTGCACCAAGCTGGAAGGAGGAAGCAGGAACCGGGAGCAGAGACGGCGACGCTGGAGAGGAGAAAGGTAAGGGGGTTTCAGCTTGGGATTACTGTAGGGTTTAGGGTAGTGTAAAAGTAATGTTCTAACGTTTGTGTGTTTTTTTAACGTTTTAGTGTGTTTTTTTGTGTTGTGTGGTGTGGTGTAGTGTTTGTTTAGTGTAGTGTATTAGGGCTTAGGGTACTGTTGTAGTGATTTATCTTTTAGGGTAGTGTAGTAGTGCTTGTGTAGTGATTTAGGTTTTAGGGTAGTGTAGTAGTGTTTGTGTAGTGTAGTGTTTTAGGGTTTAGGGTAGTGTAGTGTTTTAGGGTTTAGGGTAGTGTAATGTTTTAGGATTAGGGTAGTGTAGTAGTGTTTGTGTAGTGTAGTGTTGTAGGGTGTAGCATAGTGTAGTGTTTTAGGGTTTAGGATAGTGTAGTAGTGTGTGTAGTGTAGTGGTTTGGCGTAGTGTTGCAGTGTTTGTGTAGTGTAGTGTAGTGTTTTAGGGTTTAGAGTAGTGTTGTAGTGTTTGTGTGGTGTAGTGTTTTAGGGTTTAGGGTAGTGTAGTGTTTTAGAGTTTAGGGTAGTGTGGTAGTGTTTGTGTAGTGTTTTAGGGTTTAAATGCCAGCATTTGTAAAGTGCACAGCTACCTCCAACGGAAGTGTCCCGGCGCTGTCCGTAATACCGCTTAGGAACCCTTCCTGGCTTTTCCCTGTGAAATGTCCACTCCTGGGCACCCCCAAGGTGAAGCCAGGCATCCAAGCTCTGTTGGGGGCGTTGTGGAAAGCAAGCTATTGCTCAGAGTTGCAGAGTGGGACCCATGATTAGAATAGGCACCGAGGCGAGAATTATCAGGTCCGAGGAAATTGAGCCCAAGACACGCCGAGGCGGGTATTGAACCCTGGTCCCGTACCAGACCTCTGCATCAGGGTCTGCCGCTCTAACCATTTGAGCCACACTTTTCCACTTAGGGTAGTGTTGTAGTGTTTGTGTAGTGTAGTGTTTTAGGATTTAGGGTAGTGTAGTATTTTAGGGTTTAGTGTAGTATAGTAGTGTTTGTGTAGTGTTTTAGGGTAGTGTAGTAGTGTTTGTGTATTGTTTTAGGGTTTAGCGTAGTGTAGTAGTGTGTGTTTTAGGGTTTAGGGTAGTGTAGGGGTGGGAGTAGTGTGAGTAGTGTTGTAGTGTAATAGTGTTTTAGGGTTTAGGGTAGTGTAGGGGTGGGAGTAGTGTGGGTAGTGTTGTAGTGTAGGAGTGTTTTAGGGTAGTGTAGGTGTGGGAGTAGTGTGGGTAGTGTTGTAGTGTGGTAGTGTTTTTGGGTTAGGGGTAGTGTAGGGGTCCGAGTAGTGTGTTGTGTAGGTGTAGGGGTAGGGATGTCACTAACCTTGCAAACTTTTACTACGAGTATTGCTTTACAACGCATGCCTTTGCGTTGTAATGGCATGCGATGTCATTGACATCGCGTAGTAATACCCGCGTTGTAATGGCACGAGTGGTATTAATATGAGATGTAATGACATACATCCACTGTGAGCATTTAGGCCTAAGACGAATCATCACCCTAGGAATGCAGTCATTGTGTTATCAAGATCTTGTCTCTAGGTTGACGGTGAAGAATCCCCATGCAGCAAATGTGATGTTATGCTAGCAGATAACTCTGGTGATAGTCAGACCTTTTCCTACCTTCCACACTGAATGTTTGCTTTTGATCCAAAAACCATTACACCTCACACTGGTATGTGTTGCCTTAATAGGAGGTATTCCCAAAAATCCTGCAATCCCAATGGCCAGCAATCTCCTTTATCAGTGTAAACAGTATTAATGGGCACTCAGAATGTGGCTCTAATATATAGTTAGATGGAAATAAAATATCCCCTGATTTCTGAAGAAAGTGCTACATATAAATAAATTACAGGCGCTATTTCCTTCATCATTTTATCCCTCAGACTGAGGGAATTCTACTGATTTGCCTCTGAATTTGTCAGATTCTTTAGAAATTAGAGAATTTTCCGTAACCAAACGATTCTAAACACATTACGTGAATAAATACCATTGTCCATACATTACTGGATACTCTTGCTCTTTTTTGGCTGAAATCCAAATGACTGTAACTAAGCCAACCTTGGTTTATTCACTCCCCCTAAGAGCGAAGTAAAGAACACCTTTGCACTTAACATGACTGGAACATTCACAAACCTACCATACTAAACACCATGCTACAAGTTCAAATTTCAAAGTCAGACAACTCACAAGAACTCTATTTCAATATATCCAGCAACAACGCCTCCCACCCCATCAGATCTTATTAGTCTCAAAATGTTCTGAATTCTTTCATTTCTTCATGAACAATATCAGCACCAACTGAGACTGTTTCACATCAGCCACCAACCCAAACACACATCTACAACTCAAAACCAGGAATGCAGGGGTTTCTTTTTCTCTCATTCATGCTGAGAATCTCTTTATGAAGTCACCCCTCTATTAAAAATCTAACCTAGACTTCAATAACCACGTAAATGTGACCCCTATTTGAAAAGAATCTTACCCAATTTCAGAAAATCTTAAGGTGTTAGCAAATTTTATGCAGTGCCACCTCATCCTTTTGGATCTTTATGCGGTTAAAATTTTAGCTGCACTTACAGCTTCGACATTCAGGAAACTATCAAAAATGGTATGACCCAATTATATCACAGTTGTTACATCATGGGACATTGCATCACAGGTAAGTACATTGGAAATGTTTACTTTGTGGGTAGAATGTCAGTATTTTACCTCACAGTTCTTTACATCAGAGGTACTGTAGTTTTAAAAATAATTTTAAGTTATGCTACATTAAATTAGTAGTAATGCAGGGTCTCTAACCTGAAAGAGGGCTTAATGTGATTTGTTGTAAATCTTTTCAGCTGTTTTGTAGAAATTAAGTCTAAAATAGTAGAATTATCTGGACATTTGGGAGGAGTCCAACGGCAGTCCCAGTGGACAACAAATCTAAAGAAATAGAGCGTTGTGATCTGTTTCACAGTTTTTTTGTTTTGCACCAGCCTGTGATTGGTTAGCTGCAACATGAAAGTAAATGTTGTGGCCGCCATTACAGGATCAGGTGACACGGTCCCCCTGTCATGAAACTGACAAAAAAAGAAATAGTAGTGGGCAAGGTAGGGGTACCCTGATTTCATGACACTTACTGGGGGGTCCCATAGGGCGCTGCCTTTCGCACCTCTTGACCAATATAAAATAAAAACTCAGCATATTGCTCCTTCAGTGCCCTTGCAGGATATTTTGACAGCTCAGCGTGTAAGCTTCAAGACCCAGAATGGTCCCTGTGTGGTCCACATGAAATAGTTTTTTAAAACTCAAGTCCAATTATCTGGCTAAGCCTCCTTCTAAGCACACTCTTTGACTTGTACAGAACTCTCCACGGAGAATCTTTATTTGGTATGAGCCATAAAAATCTTACAACAAAATAGTAATAATTCATATTGCAGTTTTTACAAAATGGGGTTTAAAAATCATCGCAATTGCAGAGTCACTATTCATGAAAGGTAATGTAACATGGTGACCGTATTATTAGAACAATTATACATAGAGTGTCCCATACCTTTTCCTTATCACCATGCCCTTCTAAGAAAATATAAAACTGCATAACAGGTCTCTATTGTACAGAGGCTCTGCAAAATCACCATACCCTCTTGGTACTTCCTTAATTTTGATCTAGGTAAGACGGAAAACAAGAAAGAGCGCCTGGGCCCTGGATACCTGCATATGAAGGACAGAACAATTTAACGTGACAAGTGCTTTGTTTGGTAATGTATTTACAGTGACATGGGGTTAAGTCATGTGACCGAACACATTGGATAGGAAAAGCAACCTTAAAGTTTATAAATACAGTCTAAAAAACATAAAATAGCAGTGGTGAATGGGGTTTAAGATCCAGGATAAAAAGTTCTAGGTTCCTTGTAGTTGAAATCATATAATATCTTACCATGGATACCAAAGTCTGTACCCTCTTCGGCAACGGCTCCCTACAATGACTGAGGTAATATTGTTTGGCTTCATTTAAATATTTTGAAGTGATCACTTCAGCTGTGTCAAAAAAAACTTTCAGGTCCATTTACTCAAATGTATTCTTCAGATATGCCAACCAAGAAATTTGATCTACCCCATCCAAACACAAACAATCAGAAGTGCATGTTCTAACCAAGGCTGTCTCTGAGTTTCCCCAGGTTTTAATCCACAGCAAAGGTTGTGGTGGGGGGTAAGACCTTTCAAATCCCCCAGATAAGGGAGGTCTAGTTCCTTGTGGCAAATAAAGGTACCATTGGGTACTGCAAGGAGTCTATGTGTTAAGCGGTTTTCTACATGTTGGAGAAGTCCCACATTTGAATAGCCTCACAATCCTGCACCATATGTCCCTGCTGAGATGCATTTGCTTTTAGTTAAATTAATCATCTCCTCAATTGGTTTTTGGCTTAATTTATGGGCAAATCTAAAGATAGACTTGATGTTCCTACCAAGTTGCTGTGACCTAGCAGTTAAGAGAGATTTCCAATTAAAAGAAGCATTAAAAAGGATTCCAGGTAATTAAAATCTTTCACCTTCTCTATATGTGTTTCCCCCTAGAAAAATATTTTAACCTCACAATTGGTCACCCACAGGTCATCGTAAATGATTTTGCATCATCTAATTTTAAATCCAACTCTTTCATATAGGAGGAAAATGAATCCAGTAAAGCCTGTTGGCCATGTGCTGTATGGGCGATCAACATCGCATCATCCGCATACAGCAAAATTGGGATAGATTACCTTCCAATTGGGGGGGTGTCCTTTCCTACCTCACTAAGGGCCATATGTATCAAGGCCAAATGGGTTCGCAAACGCCGAAAGGCGTTTGCGAACCCATTTTCGCTAAATGGTATGTATGAAACAATTTGGCTGCAAAATAAGGAATCGCAAAATTTGCCATTGCTTATTTTGCGATTGCACTTAAGGAATCGCAAATTTTGCGATTCCTTAAATGCAATGTATCAAGGAAGAATAAATTCCAAAATGCCCATACGGATTCGCAAATTACCACCAACTTCTAGTTTGTGGTAAGTTGCGAATTCTTTTAAAAAAGCATTTTTTTAAAAATCCAAAGGTGCCAAGTGACGCTCATACATGCCCTTAGGGCATGTATGTGCGCCATATGCCCACATATGTCATTTTCAGGGGTGCAGCAGGGTGTTCAGCAAATTGCGAATCGCAAATTATGAATAATTTCACATTCATTCCTATGGGCCTCCTGGCCCATAGAAATGAATGGGAAATTATTCCTTAATTGCGATTAACAATTTGCTAATCGCAATTAAGGAATAATAAGGAATCGCTAGAAAAAAATGATTTTCTTCATAAAGACCATTTTGCGAATTCTAAATAGCGATTCTTTAAAAATCGCTATTTAGGAATCGCCAAAGGGTATGTTGATACATATGGTCCTTAGATGTTTAGAAATCCTGCTAATGTAGAATCGGAAGAGTAAAGGAGCTAAAATACATCCCTGATTCAAACACTGAGTGGTTCTAATTTGGGAGGTGGATTTGCCCAGGGGGCCCTAGCGAACTCTAACTGTTAGGTCCTGATGTAGATGTTTAATAAGGATGAGGAGTTCTGTTTCAACCCCCATGCTTTCCATCAAGGTCCAAAGCTTTGATTAAAATTGAAATCACTGGATAAATCAATGAAGGCAAAATGTATGACACCTTTCTTGGCCATAACATATTTCCCCGCTATCATTTAAAAGTTTATACTGACCAACAGTATCAATACCTGGTCTGAAGCCAAATTGAACATTGGACAGAATCTTATTTTCTTTTGTGAAGTCATATTAGTTGATCAAGTCCCCACTACAATAAGCATTTCCATGACGAAAATCATAATTTCTATCTCTACATCTCTACAGACAGAACACAGTTGCTCCAGATATACAAGCCCATTTAGGTGACCACCTATATGATCACCCTTTACAGAGCTCTTCATGGACAGCCCACTTCCTTCACATGCTCAAACTCCCTGAGTTGGCCAATCTGCCACTATGCAGAACTTACACCCTGTACAAAATTGTTCTACATCTAGAAAGACATGTATAATTTCCACATTTTGAATGTGCTGGCACACTTTGTGCAGACTTCCACTAACACAGGCACACTTTCACTGAACTCCAACAGTGTCTTCATTCTGGTTAGGGTAGTCTGGTGCAGAAAGCAATCCTTTTCTGCAATAAAACTAGCCTTTAAGGCTTTTTCCTCTATGTATATACAAAGGTGGGACACTTTTTTAAAATTCTTTTTTAATATTGCCTGATGTCATAAATACAGATATCAATATTCATCACAGCATATCAATTTAACACTTAGATAATAGAAGAAAGGGCGAAATAAGAGAAAAAAAAAGAAATAGAAAACAATAAATTGCAAATTTAAATCATCATCATGCATAATTATTAGTTTTTATCCGCCCATAACCTCCCCCCACCCACCATACAGGAGTTGTGCAACATCCTCTAGCTTTCAAACCATTTAGTCATTGGTTCCCACATTTTTAGCCCTTTCATCCAAGCCTGTGTTCCTCTTTTTTCATAAATAGCTTTCTCAAAGTTATAATTAGCTGTTAGGCATGACAGCCATTGATAAAAAGATGGGTGGGGGATACAGCCAAGCTGAAGCCAAGCATAATCGTAGTATTGCCATACCGATAAACAGGAATTTTTTCCTGGTTTCCCTTGTAGGCCTGAATCAACCCCTAATCCAATCAACGATGGAGAAAGGACAATATCATTCCCAAGCACTTCCCTAAAAAAAGTTGAAATCCCTTGTTTTAAATTTTTTAAACCACTACATGTAGCAAGCATATGATTTAAATCCGCCTGATATAATGAACATGTAGGACATAAAGTCCCTCTCCCTGTCCCCCAATTTGCTATCCTCTTTGGGGTATAATAAAGTGAGAAGCAAGATTTATAATACTCGGCCTGTAGTCGAGCCGGGATTAAAATGTTTTGCGCTAGTTCTATTGAGTGATTGAATAATTCTTCTGAGATTCCTATTTCTTCTTTCCACTTTCTTGCACAAACTTCTTAATCATCTGGCATTAGTTGATTAAATAACATATAAATAACTCTAATAGGTGGTGGTTCAATCTTTCTAACGTTATCTATAATGTAAATATTACCAAAACCACTCGAGCCTCCACATTTTTCACTTAGGAAGTCCCGTATTTGGAGGTATTTAAAAAAATGTCTCCTGTCTAGATCATACTTTTCCCTCAAATTTTCAAACAAGACTATACCTGATATTGAATAGAAATCCCCCAGTTTGGACAGGCCTTTTTCCTGCGAATTTTTAGCTATAGTGTCTCTAAAACTTTCCGGCAAAATATGATTATTGCCGATTGGTGTATAATAGTTTAGTCTGCCTAATCCAAGCATTTTACGAATTGATTTCAAAACCTTAAATCCACCAATCAATGTCTTAAAGCGTACCTTCTTGTAATGACAATCATTCAGGAATCTCCACGCCCTTCCCATTTATTTGCATGTTTGTATGGCGCTGTGAATCGACTCCCGGAGGAGTATCTCCGCGCCTTTGGCAGCAACTAAAGAACAGCAACTCGTCATAATATAGTTCAAAGCCCTAGGCCAGCTAATAATGCCTTTTCCTCCATTAAAAGTTCAATCGGTGTAAGTATATCCTCTAGAGTTCTTTCTCTCGATTTTTCCCCAATAAGGGTTACATTACTCAAAAGAGTAATAACCCAATAATATAGTCTTATATTTGGAAGCGCAAGTCCACCCCTTTCCTTTGGCAAAATTAAATTCTTATAAGCCCTTCTTGGTTTTTCATATGCCCAAATACATCGTGAAAACAAATCTTCAATTTTCTTCAAACGATTAATATTAAATTCTAATGGTATTGCTCTTAAATAATATAAAAGTGTAGGAAAAAAACATTTCAATTTTATTACATCTACCTATAATTGAGAAATGTAAATTGTGCAGCCTGTTTAACTCGACTTTAGTTTTAGCTATCAGGGGATCAATATTATCTTCGACAATATCTTCTATGTTTGTCATAATATTAACTCCAAAATATGTGGCCTTATCAACATGCCTAATGTGATTATTCATAGCTATATAGCTATATTTTTACATAAAATTTGTGTTTTAGAGCTATTAAGAGAATATCCTGAGTGTCGGCCGAATCTCACCGCCTCTGTCTCAATCTCACTCAAAGCTATTTCCGAGTTAGCAGTCAGTATATCTACATCATCGGCATAGGCCAATATTTTAGTTTCCCAGCCCTGAGAAATAATAGGGCTGATATTCGGGTTAGCATCCAGTTGTTGTAAGATAGGGTCTATGTATAAGGCAAACAGAAGCGGCGAGCTCAGACATCCTTGCTGTGAACCTCTTGTTATATTAAATTAATCCCCATTTATATAAAGCTTTGCTGTAGGTTGAAAATAAAGTATCTTAAATGTTTGTATACGTTTTGGACTTATTCTGGCCTTTGTCAGGGTCTTTCACAAAGATGGAACACAAAGAAAAACAAATCTCTGTTATGCCACTCTCAAAGAGTTGGATTTCTCTGTCACACATCCATGCCTACAATGAAAATGTGGGTATGGGTGGATGTATGGAAAGCCTTGCACAACACCCAAGGAACATTCCTTCGATGCAAAGTACCACAGGGAAGTGCATTCCACTGCATTAGATTACTATTGGTAATAAACCAACAGAATAAAATAATTTCTGTTGGTTTCTAAGTATAAACTTACATTTTGTATTGGGTTTGAAAAAAAAGTAATGCAGGGGTGATACAAAACGTTTATAAATGTAAAACAAATGAATTGTTAAAAGTGTTTGGTTTTTATATCCACTTATAGCAGTAGACCTACGTTTTATTAATATGCATAGACTGCTGTAGCAGACTATTATAACATGACAACATAGAGAGATACACATGACATAATACATTACATGTTTCAATTTTTAAACTAGTAAAGGCAATTCATTATGTTAGCAATCTTTTTGTATTTTTGATTTTTTGTATTTGGCTTCAATGTAAAACGAAAACAGAAACAGCGCATAGACATCTGTAATGAGAACAAAATCAGCTAGTTGTTCTTTGCAGCCTTCTGCTCCCTACGAATTTGTCACAGGTATTGGTACTTTACTCTCCTCCATAAACAACCTTGCAGCACCTCCAACAATAGGTGGGTATGTCTGCAAATGCCAGTTCCAGAGTGCTATTGGATCATCTCTTGTGGCCACAATTACCTAGTCCTTGTGAGGCACCTGATGTTGAAGTGGGATCTCAGCATCATGCCGCTGTTGCTCTGCATGAGCTAGCAGAATGGGGTGCATTAACCTCATGTGTCTCCATGTTTCTGTGGTACTATAGCTATATTTTGTATTGTAATCCTGAGAAACCCATTTGCATATACTGCAAGTAACAAAATGTAACAAGACCCTCTTTCACTTATGGCGGCTTTCCAGCAGAATCACAGGCCGGTATTGTAAACAATTGCCAGACCAAAGATTCTTGGACTAACTCTCAAGAGGTCTACTCCTACTCCTGGACCGTCTGCCTATCGCCTGATGTCATGCTGAATTGCAGAATAAAAAAGTAAAAAATACAGAAGTGGTCAGTATGAGTTGTCACATTCAACAGGGTTGGAAGTTCCTACAGATGAAGCAAGAATTTGATTTGAACCAATCAGATATCTATCTTTCTGAGTCCTACATCACTCCCAAGACTTTCCCAGGACTCAGGTGAGCCTCTTGTGGGATTGTAAAAGAAAAAAAACAGGCAATTTCTACACAGTAAGGGGGTCATTATGATGGCGGATTTTCCGCATACTCCGGGCCGGCGGAAGCCACCGCCGGCCCGGAGTATGCGGGAAATCCGCCGAGGAGGCCTGAAAGATCCACCGCCAAATCAGGATGGCTGGTGGGTCTCACAATCTGTCCGCCGCTTTTCCGCCGCGGTCGGAAGGCGACCACGGCGGAAAAGCACTAACATGGCAGGTGGTGTCTATCAGACACCGCCAGCCATATTAGGATGTAGGGAAAGTAATGCTTTTCCGCGGCGGCTTTTCCGCCGTGGAAAAGCATACGGACAATCACTTTGGGGGCCCGTTGCGGGCCCCCTGGGTGAAGGTTGCGTGGGGGGTGCACATGGGGGGTACCTATGGTACCCCCTGCCTTTGCGTGCACGAAGCAGCAGGCACCGCGCGGTGCCTGCCGCTTTGTGCATGCAAATGCACAGCTTTCGTTTTTTACATTGCGGTGGGTGCTGCTTCAAGCAGCACCCGCCGCAATGTAAAACATACAGGATGTGACCGCCAGGGTGGCGGTCACATCCTAATTGCCATGGAGGGACCGCCGCTGCCCATGCGGACGGTCCCTCCTACTCAGGGGTGCGTCCGCCATCCTAATCGCCCCCTAAGTGTTCAGGGATCCTCATTAACTGACCCAGTTAGAAAACCCCTAGACTCGAATGTAAATACAGGTACTCTTTCATACTAAATGCATAGAAACGGAAGTAGATCCCACTCAGAGTTTCCTCGGGTACTTCCATTGGCTGAGAGACTTCCACAAAAGTCCCTCAGGAGCATGGAAAGTGGAACAAATAGACTTAAAAACAAACATGAAATATTAATGGTAAAGGCTACTCTTGAAAAATTGACTCCAAAATCTAAAAGCAAAATTAGCAATGTAGGTTGCTTTCAGAATTAAATTTTTTGTTGCATAAAAAAACTACAAATTTACTAAAAATGTCAAATTCTAAGGAAAGATTATAATTAGGTATACAAAGAGGCTACAACTTACGTTAAAACAATGAAAATTCACTGAAAAGAAAACAAAACTCAAAACAAAACACTGAATTTCGTAAAATGTTAAAATACATCATTTATGACATTACTAATTAAATCCATCTAGCACCATCTCATACCAGTTCCAACACAGCAAACATTGTATACCTGATCACTTGAAGTCTTCTCTACATTGACATGGCAACCATAAACATGTGTATAAGAATACGTGAATACAGAAGCAATTTCAGGTGTCTGAAAACACACACATGATTGACTAGTCATTACCTTGAACTATAACACAGTGAATACATTTTACTGGGGTAATGCTTAAAAACTAGAAGCCAAGACTGAGTTCCTTTCAATATATAGCATTTATTTACTCACTGAATAGAGATGGGTGTACTGACTGGGCTCCCACCAAATGGGTCAAAATAATGACTTTCCTAGTCTTTCCCACCAGATTGAAGTTCAATTTATAGTACCAATTATTTCTCCTTAGTTTCATGCTAAATGCTAGAGCTTTTCTTGCATCCAGAATGACAGAAGGTGCATAGTAAGTTTTAAAACCTTATGTTGTAAGATATATGCATCTCGCTATTTCTGTCTAATGCATATTGGTTGACATTTCTGCCGGGACACTACATTGGTTTGATTTCCTGTCCTCCACCATGATGATTTTGTTTTAGACACACTTGTCCCTATTACGATGTTGGGAGGAGTTACCCCCGACCGACACCATCTTGGGGTGGGAACCGACCAACAATAGGTCGGCGGTTCCGAACACTGTATTTTGATGCGACCGCACATGGTGAGGTCACAAACTCCCATTTCTCAGTGGGAGCTTGTGCTGCAGACAGAATCCACCCACAGCACAAGGTCTCATAGAGAAATGAGAGTTTGGTAAATTCCTGCACTTTGTGGCAGACACCTCACAGTGCCTGCCACACAGTGCAGGGGCTTACAGGCGGGCATAATAGGTGCCCCCTCAGCCCCCAACCAGAGGCTGCAGGGGGAAGGGAGCCCTGCTAGGGGCCCTCAAAGTCACTTTACTGACAGGATTTCTATGTCAGAAAGGCTGACATGGAAAGTCTGTTGGAAACTGACATCATAATCCTGATGGCAGAAACGCCATCCACACACGATTATGGCGGCTTTCCAGCAGAATCACAGGCCGGTTTGAATTCCCACTGCCATAATCCTAATATGGCAATTGAAGTCAAACCAAGAATGTTGGTCGGAAAGCCTCCGACTTGTGGTCGGAGGCTTTCCGATCGACATCCTATGTGGACCAATGTGTTTAAGCGGGGTTATTGTGTATAAATTGTCACATAGGAGGAGACTATTTTTGCTCAATCACTGGATAAGCTTTTCATTTGCCACAAAAAACATTTACAATGATGTGGACTTTCATACACATTGGATACAATTCTATAATCCTTGCTGCTCATGCCATACGTGCACATGTAATCTGTCACACACCAAGGATGTGTGTGTTTATTATATCCTTATAGATGTATAGCAATTCTGAAAAAAAATGTATGTACACATGAGGAAATAACAAATCTCAACCGACCGGCTGTATCATCAACAATAAAACAAGTATCCAGTAAATAAACAAGGAAGTGACACACTTATATCAGGAATCCATATTAAAGCCAGTCCTGTATGATAACATGCATATACTTGATAGCTGCCATTAGTGGACGAAATAGTGCCTAAATGTTTATGAAAAGTATCCCCAAATCAATAAAAACTTTACAAGCAAGCTTAAAAAACACCCGTAGACACTGTGCCGAAACACACTGATCAGCTTAAAAAGTGCAGCCCATGCTCTCACCCAAAAATTAAAATATGTGCCGAAGTAAAACATCTGTGTGAATCTCAACATCGAAAGTACCATGGCGAGTGACCGAGTTGCCCCACTGTGAATCATTCATGTTGGTCGCGTATGGATTTAAATAACTCAAAGTGCAAGGGGAAGACTAAAAAAATTCCAGTGAAAGTTAGCTCAATCACATTTAAGTGCGGAAGCACCGCTCGCATACCCCGCTCACATGATCCTCGCCATTACTTACATAATTGTCGGACCGAAGTCAAGAGCTCTAGGCTTGTTAAAATAACCAGAAAGCTTCTGGTTGATTGAAGCTCAACAACGGACTACAGGGGACCATGGGGGCCATCTTGCAAGTATCTGCAAGAACTGAAAATACAAACTAATAAAAACCAATGTAGATGCTTAACCTCAAGTGATAAAAATAGCTAAAAGTGACATTGTAACTAGATCCTGCCCTATTCTACCAATTTGAGATTTTTAAGAAGCTTGTAAAACTCCGCAGGGAGATCATCATCGCCTTCCGCTTTACCTAATGAAAGCCCCCTATTGCATCCAACACTTCCTCTACTGTAATCTCCTGTTCTAGAGAGAGGGAATCTTCCTCAGTCAAAGTTGGTAAGTTACTCTGCTGTAGATAATTAATCATATCAGTCGCATCCTGGCTGACCTCCGGAGAGTAAAGTTGTTGATAAAACACAGAAAATTGATTAGCTATCTCCCCGAGTTCCATATAAAGGACACCTCCTTCCCCTCTTATAACCTTAATCTTAGTTTTCAGCTGACTATCTCTAAGTTGATGAGCCAGGACTTTCCCAATCCTATCACCATATTCGTATTGTAGTGTCTTGTGTTTCTTAAAACAGGCTGCTCCTTTTTCCATTAATACACTTCTTATGATTGCCTTCTGCTCCAAGAGCAATCGATACAGATGATCTTGTTCTGTCCTTTGATGATGGACTGCATCGGCTTGTTCCAATTAACAAATAATAAGTTTATGAAAAGCATCCTTGACTTGGCCGTTCCGTTCCTTATTCTGTTGATATATAAACTGCTGAATGCCTCCCCTAATGTATGCCTTCATAGCATCCCATACGGTCAGAAGCATAGTTGAGCCAATATTATCTATAAAATAATCAGAGATTTGTTTACCAATAAAGGTCCCAAATTCCGCCTTTGTAACCAGATGGCTAGGGAACGTAAATGATCGAGCAATTTTAATAGCAGTTTTAGCTTGAAAAGAAAAAATTATGGGGTTGAGATCAGACGTAATTTTGGGGCAAATCTCCATATCTGCTAATGCTAATAAAGTATCTGAAACCCAGGCCATATCGATTCTTGAATATTGATGATGTGGTGCTGAGTAATACGTATAGCCTGGTTTATTTAAGTGTAAAGTCCGCCATGCATCCTGCAAGTAGTATAATCTGGCCAATTCTAAGATAGAAGCCCTCACATTCATCATTCTTGGGACCAGTGGTTGACTAGTGGAGTCTACCCTATAAGAAATAACACAATTAAAATCCCCCATCAGTACCATCTCTCCCTGTCAACTTGCTAGCTCTAGGCAGATATCATCAAATATAGTTGGATCATCAACGTTCGGTCCATATAAGTCACAGAAAACATAGTTAACACCATTAATTTCTATTTGAGCAATAGCCCATCTTCCCCTTTGATCAGCTAAAACTTTAAGAACTTGGAACCCCAATGTTTTTGATACTAGAATAGCGGCTCCCCTTATCGATATACTTTGAGAGGTACATACAACTACCTCTAGGCCAAGCTGTTCCAAAAGACGTCGGTCCTTATAGGCTAAATGCGTTTCCGTCAAAAGTGCCACTTGGGGTTTATATGTCTTAAGCTCTTCCCAAACTAATTGTCTTTTGGATCCTCTATTCAAGCCAGCTACATTCCAAGCTAAACATCTAATTAATGCTATATCTTTTTAATAACATATGCCAATAACATTAATAAAATTACAAAGCAATCGCTATCGTTCTCCTATGTCTATATATATAACAAAACTCTTCTTTTTTACTTTTCCCCCTGCTTTTTAAATACCCCACCCACTTTGCTGCTCCCTCCCCTACCCTCTTCGAGGCCAACCTCCCGTTACCCTGTTAAGTGGATGAGGGTTGGCGTTCTTTTAAAAAACTCTTCTCAGGTATTTTAGGGTTCGCGCTTTCTCAATTTCACCTAATTGAATATTTGGTTCTTACAATCTGAATGTTTTTTTGATGATTCTAACCCATGCAAAACATCTCAGAAGAGTAAACTATACATAGGATATTTCTCATGCAATTCATCAAGAGACATTAGATATTGCATGTTTTCCTACAAAATCTACTTTTTTGCATGTTTTTTCACACGCTGTTTTTTTAAATGCTGCCATGAAGTTTTATGAAGTTGGGGGATCCATCTTTGGACATTCCTACCACCAGGTATAGATTTCCTGATTTGATCTTTTGGTGTGGAATTTCCATTTCGACTACATGGGATTCATGTCAAAAACACGAAGAAAGGAACCCCATTTACCCCATATGAAGACAAATAAGGAATGTCAATTGAACTGTTTAGTCAGGAAATAATGTGAACTTTGGGTTGGATAGTCCTTTACGTATAGGAACAATGAATGGGGTTTTCAAGAAAGTAAAGGAATATCCTGTTAAATGGTCTCGGCAGGAAATTATCATTTAATTAGATTGTTCAGAAAGTATACAAAAGTTAGATTGGATCACAAAAAAGTAAAGAAATGTTGCATTAGTTTGTAGTGAAAGTGCAGGAATGTAGAATAAGGTTGCCTAGATACTTTCAAGAATGTTGGGTTGATTAGCCAAGAGAGTACACAGGTGCTGGATTACATTGTCAAGAAAGGAACAGAATGTTGCACTTATAGAGCAATAATGAGTCATATTAAATTCTTAAAACTCAGAGTGGTACATATGCACGACTTGTAAGGACAAGCATCAAATGACAGGGTCCAGGCAGATACTCCAATGTCTAACCTGCATTAATGCATTTCTTCATTTTCTTCCAGCAATGGCAGCATTGTGGTAAATCACAGCGTGATAGTTGCATTGAATTATTCATTGGACCTCACACAAGCTTATTATGACACATTGAACCAGCTGCAGGAGGCCATAGACAATGCTACCCAGTTCCAAGAACCCTGCAATGCATTCAAAAGTAAGTATAAGCAGTAAAATAATTCTCTGCAGAGCAGAGTTTCTTCTCGTTAGATTGCTCTTCATGTTAAACTACTCATCTCTTAAATGTAATAGATTTTATTGCTGTTACTGCAACTTTCGCTGTTGTAAATTTTGGATCGACCAAACTAGTAAAATTCAAACTCTACCTGTGTGTACTTTGAGCTGGTGGTGGTGGGGAGGGAGTTCTTTAAATTCATTATGACTGCCGATCTTCTAAGCACTCCTGAAAAAAAGGAAGTAAGGGTTGTGGCTCTGTGTATGAATGAACTAGTGAAACCTTTTTCCTCTTGTACAGAAAGTGACAGACAGAGAAAGGGTCATGAACGGGACTTAATAACAAACCCTGCAGGAGCATAATATAATCCCCTGTCTCCTATGAAGTGCAGGAGCAGCCCTCGCACCTTCAAGGCTATGTAAATTTGGTGCTATCCTACGTGACATTTTGAAAATCTAGAAATTGTTCCACTATCTTTCTCTCACAGGGATTGCAGTACTACTAATGCTTTAGGAACTTCAAGTGTTTGCAGGAGCGGCCCATGCAGGTAAGGGCAGTGGGAAGGTGGGGCTGGGTTGGGGGGGAGGGGGGGGAATTCGACTGATGACCATGAGGGAAAATGAAATAATAATTAATTTCCCTTCGTCAACGTCTGTCGAAATCCCCCCCATCTGCCCAACCACTCTTACCTACATGGGCTGCGGCTGCCCTCTTTATTGCTCGCAGGGTACTTATATACTTCAGAAAGTGTTTCAACTACAAACAAATATTGATTCTGTTACTGATAAGTCAGTGTTGAGGCAATGACGAGGGGAAGATGACTGTGAGCAGTGAGGTAGCAGAACAGTGGGCCCCCCTGCAGAAAGTGTTGAGGAGCTCCTAAAACCCCTGTATCTCACAGACATTTATAGGTCTTAGGTTTGAATAGAGGCCACCTGAAGAGTGGGGGATCCCTGTGCCAGGGGGGCTGCAGGGGCCTGTGTTGCACCCGGCCTGTAGGAGTGCAGTTTTGGTTAGCAATGATGGAACCCTTTTGGCTCCTGATGGACTCTGTAGAACTATGACGTAAGTGTGAGATTGGAGTGAAGTGAATGCAAGTTTAAAATGTTGAGTTCACGGTTCCACGCAGATGAATGAAGATGTTTTTATACTGAACTCTGTGTGTGGCGTGGTCATTAGTGGATTCACACTCTGGGGAGGATGCTACAACTGGCGACAAGATAGACGATAAGTATCCCGAATAACAACAGTGCGCTCCCTGAGAATCTGCCGTGGCCCAGCAAATTGCTTTTGTATGCCACGTGTGCCTCCGTCGAAGTGCTGAATCGACTATTGCCGTATGTGGAGTCGAAGCCAACTCCAGCCTGTGTAAAGCATTTGAAGATAACAAATGTTTCACTTTAGAAATGTACATTTTATTGGCCAAGAACCTGCTGGAAAGGCCATAAAGAGAGGTACAGCGCTGCCACACAACTTAAAACTATGCATCATACAGAGTAATAACGCTAGAGGTGGATACAATGAGGGTAAAGGTAATGGCACAATACAAGTTAGATAATCATATAAAGCATATCAGACCATACATTTCTGTCTTGATCATCACAAACCATAATGTAATAAATTTAGAAAGGCATATACATATGACAGAAACCATTTAAGTATTTTTTATATAACAAAATATTTTTTATTTAAGATCTTTCATGGATGAAAATATTCTTATTTTTTTTTTTAAAAATGTGGGGTATATCAACTAAATAGTTTTATATACATATATTAATATTGTAAATCTCAATTTTGTAAGAGTCATATACATAATTATGTGCCTATGGGAAGACAAATATATACAAACATATACATGCCAAACATTATTCAAGACAACACTGTACAAAGAGTTAAAATACACGAAAAAGTGATAGGTTATGGAACAGTTCAAAAGGCTGTCGGTAGATGAAAACTCTGTTGTTCTGCCAGCCTTTTGAACTGTGTTTTCATCTACCGCCAGCCTTTTGAACTGTGTTTTTATCTACCATCAGCCTTTTCAACTGGTTTCATCTACCCTGTTTGCTTCAGAGATAAGATATGCAAAATATAATTGTCATTCTTTTTCCAGAAACCCTTTCAATGCAATGTTTCTGTAGCCTTAGATATGATGAGCATACCTTGTAACAAGTGAACATAATGAGTTCCACTCAATACTGACTGGACAGTTTTGCTTCAAAAGATTTTAGCCTCAATAGGTGCATTGTCTATGACATATCCACAGAGATAACTTCCTGCACACCGCAATGTAATTTTTGGCCTTTTGAAAACACCCATCATTGGATAAAGATCATCAAATTCCATTGAATTGCTCATAAAAATGTCAGCTACAATATGGAAAACACACTCATTGCAGAACATTGGCAGGATTGACTGGTCTTCAAGCTGAGCACACACATTTTGGAAAGTTTTTAGAGCTGTGTATACTGTTGCATAGTTTGTAACTGGAAATAGTATTAGTGGTAAAAAACCAAACCTTCTTTAATGAGACAGTATTCTGGGAGATCAGAGCATGAATTCCACCCCATGGAGGAACTGCCTTTTCTTCATCCTTCAGTCCGCAAGGAATAAGTAGTATGATGAATTCAGGTAAATCACTTTGCCGACTACAGCATCAGCTTTCAGCCACTTTGAAACTTTCTGGTAGTCTGGGACGTGTTGATGGCTTGTAATGATTTTCCACGTGTGGGCAAGGCAGTTGGGTTATCAGTTTGCAGCTTAATTTGTTATGCCTACAGCAGACACAGCTTGTTTTCTTGAAGCTACTTCATTGGTATAGTCTTGAAAAAGCACCATGGGAGTATCATGTGTGCTTGATATTCCAGACAAAAAAGAGCTAGCTTCAAAATCAAAATGATCAAGAGCAGTATTTATAAACCCCTTCCTGGTAAAGTGGCTTGAAAGTGGTGTGATGTCGGAGTCACAAGATTTTACAGCAAGAGCCACTAACAAGTTCCTGCGCCGTACTATGTCATTTTAACATGTTGATACACCAATCCTATTCATTGAAGTGATTAGCTCTCTACTTTTGCATTTGCGTGGGCAGTCATCGAGTGTAGTGGAGTTTTCTCTTTGCGGTGATGTCATTGATAAAACATGATTTGGAAAAGGCAGTACACTTGCACAACAGAAGCTCATTTGATTCATGGGATTGTCTTCCACTTCTTTGCTTATGCCTTCAAAGCCATCCTCAATGTTGTCAGCTTCTGTTCCGAACTCAAGAACTTTAGTTTGTAACAGTTTTCCTTTGTTAATATTAAACAACGATGTAAAAATGTTAAGACCACATCAGGCATTCTTGTTGAATCCCATGATTTGCAGAGCTCTGTGGCATCACATAATTTGTCATTAAGTCCCAAATCTAAATCTTTCAGGACATTTATTAAAATGGTTCTTGCTGATTTTACTATATACTGTGATCTTATTTTGGCAGCAAGAACTTCAAGAGTCAAATAAGCTGAGAACACCATTACTGGCCCATTCTTTTTGTTAGACTGACAAAAACGAATTCTGTCATTGTACATTCTCACAAGAAAAATCTTTATTTTATTATGATGGATCAGTACAGTTTCATCAGTGTTGCCCATTATTTCTCTAATCTCATTTAATGTGAACCCATAGTCAGCACTCAAGAGTGGCTTTAAAAATTAATTTGCTTTTTCCAAGAGTACACATTTAATTGAAGGCTGGCAGTTACGTTGCTGCTGGGAGTTTATTGTACATTCATATTTTCGAATGTATGCGTGCATGCAGTTCTGGTGGGCATACAAATCAGCTGCAAATACATTCACCTCACTGTTTAGATCAGCTACTCAGGTGAAAACCTTATCTTTGAAGCGACTAGCTACAGTTAAAAACATGTTTGCCCTTTGAAACTCACCTACTCTGTACTTTGTCCTTTCATCAATCCCTTTGGCAGTGGTGTTGAATAAACCACAGATAACACATTGAAGATCCTCTGCTTTCTGATCAGTTGTTGGAGGTAGATGAGCGGTAGCTATCATTCTTCTAAGTGGATGGGCAATGGGTTTGGTTGATGTCGCTTTCTCAGAAGACTCTGATTCTTGTTGTAATTCACTGGATTCCACTATTTCTTAACTATTTTTTTCCAGGCTTTTTTCAATTGTATATGACCCAGAGCACTTGTTGTTACAATGATAAAATATTTGATCCTCTTCACCCATCAGTTTCAATCTTTTGTGAACTTCGTCTTGCCATATTTCTGCAGCATCTCAAACTCTCTTCTGTCAAGCCACATTTGATATTAGTTTTTCTTTCGGATTAGTTTTACATACAACATATTTGTCTTTGTTGAAGGAGTGCTCAAATTTTGTACTTAGCAACACTCTGATTAGTTTTACATACAACATATTTGTCTTTGTTGAAGGAGTGCTCAGATTTTATAGTTAGCAACACTCTGTCAGGAGTTAAAGATCATCTGCTTTGCTTATGTTTGTAAATTTGAATCAACGGCAAACCTGAAACAAAAACAATATTAAAATAAATTACCAATAAGATGGCTAAAACACATCACTATAGCTCCTCAATTTTGGGAAATGGCCGAAGGGTTGCTCTGAGGAATTATTTTCTGTCTCTAAAAGACTTCTTGACCCCCTAAACCTATGTTTTTTGGCACCAAAATGAAGTATATAGTTCTCATGGTTCCTGAAATATTACATCATCACTGCAACACTTCCACCATTTTTTTAAATGTTGTCCAGAAAAATGTTGCCCAGACTAGCAATTTCTACCCAAGCTTAATTACTTCTCTAGTTATACAAAAACACAAATGAAAAATAAAAATCTTTGGACAACAATGTTTTTACGGAGGTATATAAAGGGGCCAGGATGATGATGAAATATTAGTTTTCAGGGCTACACAGAAGGAGCATGTTAAGGCTCTGATGCAAGAGTGTTGTTTACTTGCAGATGCAGGTTTGACTTTGAATGTGAATAAAAGTGACTGCCATAAGACGAAGCTAAAATTCTTTGCCCATATCTTTTCTAATGATGGCATGACACCCGATCCATCTAAACTGCAAGCATTGTCAACTGCTAGTACCACACAAAATGTTTCCATGTTCCGTTAATTTCTTGGCATGGTCAGATACTGTTCTATATGTATATGAGGCTTTGCCACTCTAACGGCTCCATTGAGTGACTTAACGAAAAAGAATGTTTCATTTCATTGGCCACAAGAATGCGAGCAAAGCTTCAAGAGGTTCAAACAAGCTATTGAAAACGCTACTGAAATGGCATACTTTGGTCCAAAGCTTCATAAAAAAGGTTGTTGATGACGCTAGCCCAGTCAGGTTAGGCACAATCCTTGCACAGCACAGCAGACACCCAAATGTTCAAAGACATATTGTGGCATATGCAACCAGAAGTATGTACCACACTGAACATGCTTGTTCACAACCTGAGAAAGAAAGTTTAGCCGTGGTATAGGCCTGTGAACATTTCCACATATACTTATATGAAAAGGCTTTCACACGTGTAATGGATCACCAAGCGTTGTTGGCCATCTTTGGCAATCCAAAGGCCAAGATACTTCCTTGCATTGAATGTTGGGGTCTGTGATTACAAGAATATAACTACATAATCGTGCAGTGTCAAGGGACAGATCAAAACCCTGCCAACTACTTTTCACAAGTGCCTCTACAGTGCCATGTTACCCATTCCAAGAAGGCTGAAGGCTACGTAAATTTCATTTTGAAATCAAGCACACCAGCTGCCATTTTGTTGGAACAAATTGTTACTACCACTAGTCAAAATAGTGACATGTTAAAATTGAAAGATATTATTACACCAGTCTTGGAACCAGCTCACTTGACCTCTTACTAGTGACAGTGGATACCAGAAGTTTAAAAATGTCAAAGATTAACCTTTAATTACTCAAGAAGGTGTTGTCCTGAGAGGTTTGAGAAATGTTATTCCAGAGAGTCTGCAACAACAGATATTTGAAGTGGCCCATGAAGGACATTGTGGAATTGTTGCCACAAAGCAAGCTCTCCAAGACCAAGTCTGGTTTCCCCATCTTAATGAGAGTTGAAAGAGAATTGAAGGCCTGTCATGCTGTTGACTTCTTCGTCCTTTTGACACTGGACATTACCCGATGGTGATTGTTGACAAATACTCCATTGATAGAAGATCTCTCATTCATCACTCAAGAAATATTAATCGAGAGATTAGACAGCATCTTTGCAACATGGGGTGTCCCTACAATCCTAAAATCTGACAACTGCCCTCCTTTCAACAGTCAATAATTCTGAGACTTTCCCAGTCATCTTAATGGAAAGTATCAGAACAGCAAACCTCTTTGGCTACAAGCTAATGGCCTTGTCAAACATTTAATGAGTGCTCTCAAGAAAGCTGTTCAGCATGCTGTATTGGAAAAAGCTCAAGCTTAAAAGTCTATTGAATTCTACTCTTTGAGCTTACCATTCGACACCTCACTCGACCACAGGTGAAAGCCCTGCAACCTTGATGTTCAGGAGAACCATGGACCAACACAAGACGAAGAACTGAGGAAGAACCTTGTGTAAGAGACTTGGATCGTAAAATGAAAAATGAAGGCCTATGCAGGCAACTGTAGCCATGCCAAAGACGTTACTTTCTAGAGGAGATCGAGTACTTGTTTGTCAGTCTAGAAAACGATTATCTGATGCTCCCTTCGATGCTGAACTATTTCATGTTGTAACTAGCAAAGGACCCATGGTGACTGCCCAACGTCCTGTGAAGTCCATTACGTGGGATTCCTTGCATTTCTGTCATGTGGCTCATTGCTCATCAGGCACTATATCAATGTAGAGACGGGTCTGAATGGACAATGTAATACCTCCGGTCAGCTGTCAATCCTACATTGCCACTGCAGATCATTGAAACTTCTAATGCCTGTCCCCAGTTTCGGAAGACACGTCGGGACGTGTGATCAGAGTGCCAAGAATGCTTGTTGAAGAACTATAATTGTATATATTTGTAAAAAAAATGATTTACCAGAAGGGGAGATGTAGTGTCATGTGAGTTAGCAATGACAGAACCCTTTTGGCTCCTGATGGACTCCATTGAACTGTGACATAAGTGTTTAGAGTGGAGTTAAATGAATGCAGGTTTAGAATGTTGAGTTTGCAGTTACACACAGACAAATAAAGACATGTTATACTAAGCTCAGTGAGTGGCGTAGCCATTAGCGGGTACCCAAGCTAATGAGGACGCCTCATCTGTGTTCTTGCTCAGTATTACAGAGGCATGCACATGAACAGGAAGGCCCTGTAGGGACATGCTCAATTGTATGGCATATGAGATACAGAAGACATTTTGGAGTAGATTTACTAGGATTTTGAGCAAGAGGTGCATCACTTTTTCAGCACAGCTCAAACACAAAATCTACTTTGGGATTTTCAAAGTCACGATTTGCATGGCACTAGGCAGACAAAAGAGCACCAGTGTAATGAGAGAACTGAACAGGGTCATATGTAAATATGGCGCAGTTTAGCTTTCATCCATTCACACACTGTAGCTCAGCAACTTGCCTTCCTGAGGCCTTGGAGTTTTCTCGGATGGGGTCCGAGGTAAATCCACAGATGGATTTACCCCGGATCCCATCCCACATACTGCACTCCTGGAAAAAAGGCCTTCACACTCTTCCAAACGTGGGCTCAGCATTCTAGCAGACTCTGCTTTCAATAACTGTGCTGGGTGTTACACTCTTCCATTCAAATTCTCTCCTCAAGAGTAACAAATTGCTTTAACAATGGGAATACTACAACATCCATCAGACGTTAGCTCTTACACCACTGGAGGTAACTCCCTCGGGAAATGGTCAGTGAGTGTGTGCCCTGCTGTAGCAGAACACTAAAAAAAACATAAATCATGTGCTGAGCACGGGTTAGGGTGTGAAAAACAAGGAGACAAAATCATAGTTACCATTGCACCAAATAAATACCTTCAAATATACAAAGATATCATTTTGCACCGTTGGTACTAGAGTTTTGTTTAGGTTAACTGTGAAGGACATACAGCTACTTCTGGAATGACATGTTACTGACTTTATTGAGAATTAGAGTCCCTTGGTTTTTCACACATCGTTCTTCAGCATGGTCCAGGATCTTTAAACTGTTATCTCAGATTTTGAGTGCTTCTGGTGTAAAGAAAGATATCTGTCCCAATGCAGAAGACCCGAGCAGCATCCCACATCTGAGAAACGTTACCGTTTATGACAGGGCACACTAGCCCCAGTATGGAACACTACTGTGAAACACATCTATTATATTTTGCACATCACATTCATTTACCCTTTAGGCAAGAACACTAGTCACAGTGTCTTTTCTCTCCCTTTTTTATTTAGGTGGGATGTGTTTCAATTCCTCCTTCACCAAGATAACAAGCAGTGATGTGCCAGTCAAAACTGGAGGTAAGGAACTCATGGAAAAAGTCTCAGCCTTATTTGTTTTAAAAAATATCTCATCCACGAGGGTGCTGTGTGAGCAAGGCTTTGGGCATACCCTATCTGATTGGCTGGCTTGGGATAAACTCAAGTGCGCATGTTAGGTTGGACAGCTCTCTTACTGTGTCCAGCCCGGCATGCACACTTCAGCCCCTTGAACCTGCGCCGGGTTAGGCAGCCAGAGGGAAAGCAGCGCTGCCCCCTAGTCTCCTTCAGAGCGCTGGCTGCACCGGCTCCAACCAATACTTGCGTGGCTCTTGTGCTGTTTATTACTATAAACAGCATGGTAGCAATGCAAGGATTGACTGGGATGTGATCACGAGCTTCGGTCAAGGCAGTGCATGCAGGGGTGAACATATTAAAGACCATGGCCAATCATTCTATGGTTTTATTTGAAGCCACAAAGTGATTGGTCATATTTCTGTCCTTTGCCCGGGTTGAAGGACTCTCACCTGCAGCTCTGTCAGTCCATCTAGGCCTGGAGGAAGAATGGCCTTCAAGTCAGATACAGTACTGAGGGTGAGCATTTGCATCTTGGTGTGTCGTAATGCAGAAAGGATGTCTATTGCTTTCCATTCCCCCACTTTTACCATCCACCAGCTGCCACTGGTGGCAGCTCAGAGGGCGCAGTGGGGCAATAGTCTTAGGCTTCTTAGCAGCAACCGCCACATGAGTTACATAGGTATGGAGTTGAGAATAGTACCTATACACTGACCTATATATAATTACCTTAATAATTTTCTGGTTATTAGTAGTCTGTCTATGATATACTTGTAACGCAATCATTTGTTGTCAATATTCTGACATTCAACCCGCTATAGCATTTTACATTTTCAGCAGCTCGGAGCAGATTTATATTGCATGTTGTATCGAAATTTGTGAGGTAATTATGGTCTAAAATCTTATGCCAAGGACAAGGTCTGTGGAAGAAAACAGTGTCATCAACACTCATGTGTGCCAGACATCTTGCAACCACTTGAACTTTTTCCACTTACTGATTGATAATACAGTTAATGTGCCCAAAATATATAAGCATTAACAATAACTAAATACGTAAATTCTTGATTTTGTGGCGCAAAAATCACTAACAGGTAGATTCATCAAATACCCGTTTTGTGAGTCTTTAATAGCGATTCATAAGGAATCACTATTACAGACTCGCAAAACGGGATTCATGTAGGAATCGCAATATTTATTGCGATTCCTACAGCTTCCTTATTTGCGATTAGCTAATTGCTAATCGCAAATAAGGAATAACTTCCCATTCATTCCTATGGGCCTACAGGCACCCTGTAGCACCCCTGATATGCAAATTTACACAGGTGTTGCGCACACACATGTCCAAAGGACATGTGTGTGTGTAACATGCAATTGAGAAAAATGCACTAAAGTGCTTTTTTCTATTTTTTTCACTATTTACCACGAAGTCAGACTTTGTGGTCAATAGCGACCAACAATTGCGAATTCGCAATGTAAAAATGGTTAATGAATTGCATTTAAGGAATCTCAAATAGAGATTCCTTAAATGCAATTCCTCACAAATGTGCGAATTCTTTATTAGCGAATTTTGCATTTGGGATGATGAATCCCAAATGCAAAAATTGCACTCGCAAAGGGCCAGATTCTCAGAATCTGGCCCTTTGCGAGCGCAATTGAGCTTGATGAATCTGGCTGTTTGTCTCCAAGGTGCTTTTGAGACAAAGAGGCACAGGGCAATACTGTTAAGTAAAGTTTAAGTAAGTAAGGAACTTTAAAGTGCCATCTTCAAAAGGAAGATTAGTTCAGAGTCAATAAACAAAGGAACTCATGGCATTCTACCGTGTTCTCGGAACTGCGTTAAAGAAATGCTTAGATAGATTTTCTATAGAAGGATATCCTAGTTTTATTCATTCCTGAATTGGAATAAAATGTTTATTTTCTTGTTATTTTTTGTGCTTGTCTGTTATACTTCAGAAGGTGGCATCTAAAAGCTCAAAATACAAGCAAAAGTGTCACACTAACAAAACGCATTGGCAAAGCCGATAGGTCTGGCAACAATGTGCCAATGGCTTAAAAAGGAGGCATTGGTAAATACTGCTTACATTTCTACCATGCCCAACTGGCATTTATCACATTAAAGTCTGTCCTGTCAGCTTTACCACGGCTGGGGAAGAAGCAGTAAAAAGGTTTACTTTCTGTATCGAATGTATATAGGAAATAACAATTAAATGGGACAAGCAGTTCAATGATTGTGTGTACTTTCAAATGTAAGATAGGCCTAATTTTCAAATATGAAGTTGTTCCCCATTCATTCCACTGGTAGCGCTTCCTTGAAAGTGGAAAGGTACTCCAATCAGCTAATAGCATGAGGTGAATAAGAAATACGCCTGATGATGGAGCCAAAACCGAGTGTCACACCAGATCTAAAAATGAAAGATTTCAGTCAGCCATTTCTTAAAATATTTGTACCACACAGGAGTGTTAGCTTATTTTCAATGGACAAAAATAAGCATCTAGGTGGGGTGATGCCATGATTACTTAACGGTAATCCCATTACTCTTAGTCCTACTCATCCTTGACCCAGTCATTACTAATGAAGTATATTCCATGGACAGGAAACAAAACAGGAAACACGTCTAGGCTCCACCCACCTTCCTGTCAGGGACTATAAGTACGTAGCCAACAGAAAGCACTTTCTGACATACCAAGCAACAAATGCCTGAACAGGGAGGTGGGTGGGAAGCCTGACTGGGTTTAGGACAAATAGGACTAAGAGTAATGGGGATTACCGGTAAGTAATCGTGGCATTACCTCTACGTCCTTCATCCTCAACCCAGTCATTACTAATGAGGCATACCAAAGGAACCACACATGAAGCCCTTTGGCACACCACACACAGGACACAGAACGAACGCAAGTGAATATTCTTTAATAAATACACAGAATCAGATGGAGAGATGATGCCCCACAGCATGCAACACATCACAACCAAAAATCCGACCGGTCAGACAGAGCACAATTCAAAAGGTAATGCTTCACAAAAGTAAAATCAGAAGCCCAAGTCCCACACCAACAGATCTCATCAAGGGAAACCCCATGAAAAGCAGCCTAGGAAGCAAAGACACCCATATTGGAACGGGCCTGAACCCCAGAAGGGCAAGGCCAACCAGAGCCCTGATAAACCAGAGAAATAACAGTTTTAATCCAGCAATCCAGTGTAAGACAGGAAGGAGCCTTCCCCGACCAGCCAGACCAAAGGTCACAAAGAGAGAGTCAGAAGAATGAAATACAGCAGAGCGTTCAACATAGACAGATAAGGCACTCTTCACATCAATGCTGTGTGCAACAGCTCAGCAGGAGAGGAAGGAGAAGGGCAGAAAGAAGAGAGGATTAACTCCTGAGAGGAAGGAAACAGAGAACAAATCTTAGGAACAAACCCAGGTTCCAAAGAGAGGACTACAGTGTCATCCAAGAAACGCAAAAAAGGAGGTGAACAATGGAAGGCAGTGAGCTCACCCAACCTCCGAGCAGAAGTAACAGCAACCAGAAAGGCCTCCTTCAATGAGAGGAATTTAAGGTCGACCGACTCTAAAGGCTCAAAGGGAGAGGACTGCAGAGCACTCAGGACGGTAGAAAGATCCCAAGGAGGAACCGTGGAACGAGTAGAAGGAGAGGAGAGAGAGAAACTCCGGAATAACCAAGAAATCAACAACCCATCTCAAGACGGGAGAGAAAACAGATCACGGAAAGCCTGAACAGCAGCCCACTGGCCTTTCAGAGTATACAAGGCATATTTCTTCTGAAACCCATCCATAAAAAACTGAAAGATAGAAGCGATAGGTCAAGAAGTAGGAGACAGACCAAACTCAGAACACCAGGAGGAGAAGGAAGCCCAATGTTTAGAGTAGGAGGACAAAGTGGACTTCTTACGGGAGCCTGCATCACCCTGATGAGGTGGTCAGGCAAACCCCGGACCCCAAGAGACAGCCGTTCAACCTCCAGACCGCAAGGTTGAGAGGGACCAGGAGGGAGGGAGAGGCCAACCTCAAGGGAGACAGGCAGTGAGGGAGAAACCACCACCAGACTCAGCAACAATGGGAACCAGGACCTCCGAGGCCAATGAGGTAAGACAGCCACCAACTGGGCCTCCTCTATCTGCACCATCAGAAAGAACGCCAAAATCAGAGGAAAAGGAGGGAAGGCATACAGCAACCAAGGGGGCCACAGGAGAGACAAGGCCCCCACCTGCAAGCCCCCAACTCCGGTGTCCGGGAACAAAAGAGGGGAAACAGAGCATTAATCCTGGAGGCAAAGAAGTCCATCTTGGGAGTCCCAAACCTCCAGCAGAGCCACCGGAAAATTCTGGAGAAGAGGCACAGGGCCAGAAAAGATGGATACCTGTGACTCATGGCATCCGCCACTACATTGTCCACACCCCTGATATGTTGAGCAGAGATCGCCAGAAGATAAAGCTCCGCCCAACCTGCAATTGCACAGACCACCAAATTCAAGGAAGGACTGCAAGTACTTCCCTAGTGATTGATGAAAGCCCCAGTGATCGTGTTGTCGGTCCGCACCAGAAAATTGCACCCCAGCAGATGATCCTGGAAGAAATGAAGAGCATGTTCCACAGCAGACAGTTCCTTACAGTTGGAGGACCGGCGGGACTACAATCGCAACCACGAGCCTGGACAGACCACGGACCCAGAGTAGCTCCCCAACCGGAAGCCCTGGCATCCGTTGTTAACACCACGGGAAGCAGCGGGCAAAGCCACATCCCCTTGGAAAGATTCGAAAAATCCAGCCACCACTGGAGAGCGGACACAATCTCCAGAGACACTGGCACCGACACAGCATAGTCCTGAAGCGGATAGGCACCCAATGGTGAAGATGCCACAGCAAAGGCCGAAGATGAAACCTGGCCCATGGAACCTTAAAGACAGTAGCGGCCACATGACCGTGCACTTCGAGCCACTGAAGCATGGGAGCTGAAGCCTGAGACAAAAACACATTCAACAGGGACTGAAGGTGCAGAAGCCGCGAAGCAGGAAGGAACACATTGCCCAGAACAGAATCGAAGTCCGCCCCAAAGAAGGACTTCTGGGTGGCGGGAAGTAGATGGCACTTCGGAAAGCTCAGGAGAAATCAATGGCGCTCTAGCGTATGAATGGTCAAAGACAGGTGCTGAGACATGACCACAGGTGAAGGGGCTTGGAAAAACCAATCGTCCAGATATGGAAACACAGACACGCCCAGGAGGTGAAGATGGGCCACCAGTGGAGCAACCATCTTGGTGAACACCCTGGGAGCGGACCTGAGACCAAACGGAGATTCACAGAACTGCCAATGATGACATTCCAGGAAAAACCATAGGAATTTCTGATCCTCCGGAGCCACCGGCACATAAAGATACGCGTCCTGGAGATCCAGCATAGACATCACCCAACCCTCCTGAATAAAAGGGATCACACGTTGCAGGGTCTCCATCTTGAACAGAATCTTCCGGGCAAACTGGTTCTAAGGCCGGAGATTTATCACAATCTGAAACCCCCCCATGACCTTCAGGACAAGAAGTGCCATGAAACCGCCTGGTGTTAGTGCGCTCTATAAATGTCTTTAATTTCAATTTCAATTTCAGGCAGGAACAACCGCAGTCTCCCACTAACCACAGGCGGACCACCAGCGGGACCTTCCCAAGGGGCAGCATAGTGAGGACCACTGAGGACCCTGTCCAGCATCCTGAGGGGGCTTCTTCTGGAATTGGTAGTGGAAACCTTTACCAGCTCCTTTCTTGCCTTGAAAGAAAGACTTCTGAAACCGCAAGGGTTGGCAAAAGGACTTGGCATTAGAGAAGGAAGAAATCCTCATGACAAGGCTGATGCCGGAAGGACAAGGAATGCTTGCGTTCCTTGAACAACTTCTAAAGTTTATCCTCAAGGGCATCCCTTAACAGATGAGGACCAGTAAATGGCAACCACAAAGCCATGGATCTCTGCGCAGCATCCATATTCCAGCCCTTCAGCAACAAATTCCGCCGTACAGCAACAGACGAACCACAAGACAAGGCAGAAGTGTGCACAGAATAAAAGGCAATATACAAGAGGAATTCTGCCTGACGCTCCATGGATTCCAGCAGGTCCGGTCAACTGCCACCCTACTGCATAGTGGAAAACAAAGTCTTTAAGTTGGCCAACAAGGACTGAGCGACGTAAGCCCCATAAACACCAGAACGGATACCAAGGTGGGACCCTGCATACGGCTTCTTCAGGACAGAGTCAATTTTCTTATTCACCCCATCACAAAAGATATTATCATCAGCCATTTAAGGATGACCCACCAAACTGGCCACAATACAATCCACATGCACCGGTTCAGGAATCATATTCTCCTTTTCCTGAAAAGTATAGACTTTGGACATAAAGCGAGGCATCGTGATGTGATCCGGGTGCTTCCACTCCTTCAACAGAACGTCCATCACAAAGGGATGGATTGGCAGAAACGTAGTAGCAGTTTTCCAAAACTGCTGTAAAACTGTGTCCTGCGAAGTGCCGGCCACAACCTCAACTGGAAAACCTATGTTTCCCCTGACATGAGAGAGGATGTCCGGCAACAATTCGTTGGAAATATATTTGCCCTTCAGGTCCACTGCCCCCCAAGGAGGGACCATCAGAAGAGTCCAAACTAGAAATGTCCAAATAGAGGTCAAGCCCGCCACCAGAAAGACCACCAGAAGACTTTTTGGAGGACTTCAAATCGGACAAAGTCTCCAAAATCAGACTCTTCAACCGGCTGTTGTCCGAACTGTGTCTGCTTCACAGGAGGGGCAGAACCCCTCTGTCCGCCTGGGAAGAGGAGACAGGAGACACATGTCATCGTTTTCTCAGAGGTTTGCCCATAATAATCACGAAAAAGAGGAACCAAACCACACAGCAAGCACAGACATAGGACCAACAGAAAGAACCGTGCCCTACCCCTTTAAAAAAACCCAAAACCGGAAACGGTCCTTGTAAGGCAACCGGCAGGCCGAACTGCTGAAATCAATGTTGAAAGGAAGTGGAGGGGGCATGGCCAGCCGGAGTCACACATTCCGACAAATCATGGCTGCCGAAGGCCTAACGCAGGAAACGTGAATGCAGAGTGGAGCACCCAGTGCCCAATACTGGTGCCCACTGACCGAGTGAGACGAGTAACCCATTGCCAGATAAAGCGCAGCACCCGGAGCCCAACCCGGGTGCATCCTGCCTGAGGCCAGCTGCGGAAGCGGAAACTGGGACAAGGTCCCCAACCAGCGGAAATATAGGAGTACCCAGAGCCCAACCCGGGTGCTCACAAACTGAAGCCGGCCCCTTTAATTACAGACGCGAAAGACGGGACGAGGTACCCCACATGAGTAATCAGCAGAGCACACGGAGCCCAACCCGGATGTTCACTGCCGTGGCGGGAAGTACAGAAATAAAAAATC
Source organism: Lissotriton helveticus (assembly GCF_964261635.1). Lineage (NCBI taxonomy): Eukaryota > Metazoa > Chordata > Amphibia > Caudata > Salamandridae > Lissotriton > Lissotriton helveticus. Next base: position 813,493,126 of record NC_136070.1, read on the forward strand.
CTGCTTCCCAACAGCCTACTCCCCAGAAGAGTGGAGCATCCAGTGCCCAATCCAGTTGCTCACTGAGGCCGGAGCATGTGCAAAGAGACGCGGCCCAAACCTCAGATACACACCAGAAGGTGGGCGGAGGAGAAGCCCAACCGCATCCATTCTGAGCCCAGCCCCGGTGGCCATCACCATAGAGGCCGCTGGGGGAGGGCTTGCACACCTTGCAAATACATTCCAAGTCCTCGGCGCCTGCTATAGTTAGCAGACCAAACCTCCTACAATGCCTCCCGTGCGATTCCTCCTGCTCTACAGTGCCTCTGTGCAATTAGGTGCACACAGAAGCAGGAAACAGGCAGAGAGTAGCCTGACAGCGCTTGAATAAAAATGGGGCAGAAGAATCAACATGGACTCCAGGAGACCAGCAACATGGAAAACAGAGTACCGAATGGAATCCAGGAAGCCAGGCGTCCCGACTCCAGCAACTCCCACGAAAGTCAAGAAGCACCCCCAGAGCCCAGCAAAGGAGGAAACAACAGGACAATCAACTAGAAGGTAAGTGCCGAGCAACTACCCCAGCGTTCCCCTTCATGTCCATCGACAGGAAACAAAACAGGTGTGCTTTCTGTTGGCTATGTACTTATAGCCATTGGCAGGAGGTGGGTGGAGGATAACAGTGTTTCCTGTTTTATTTCCTGTCAGCGGAATATACCTCATTAGTAATGACTGAGTCGAGGAGGAGGACGTAGAGGTAATATGGGATTATCAAAATAGTGAGGTTTGTAGCCATAACTTGTTTTATCTGGAAAACAGAGTATTTTGAAAGGAACCGTGCTTGGCTGACAGTCATTGGACCATTGAAGTGTTTTTTCACTGTCTGGGTGATATGGATGAAACCATTGAAGTCATACCCGAGGCGAGTCACAACAGTGTGTGCTTGCTGAAGCCTATCTAGTGTTTTGGCAGGAAGGCCATGGTTAGCAGTATTGCAGTATTCAATCTTCAAGATCACTAGCATAAGTATTGCATTCACTGAATGGCCTATCACCATATTATCATGGTGGGCACATACAGGTAAGTATAGATTTACTATTCTTAACTACACACCTACTTACTTTGAAAATATAGTGGTAGCCGATACATGGATCTAATATGTTTCCCCATCACTTACATTATTAACTGGCCTTGACGGTGTTGGTGGTTTACCCACAGAGAAAATCCATAAAAAGTCTTTTAAAATTATTGTAAAGATAAGCTATGAGCTAGAAAATGGGTGAGGTTATTGCAGGTGTTAAATATCTCAGAGTTAAAATACTTTTCCCAACATCCGATTTTAATGTATTTTTTTGTAATGTTAAACCTGAGGATCTTGCAAAAAAAATGCATAGCTCAGTTCAGTTCAATTACTACATTCTGATGAAAACATATCCTTAAAAGGACAAACTCATACAATAATACATAAAAAAACACATAGCATTTGCCGATGATTGACCTCCTTGTGAAACGATTTCCCTAAATTTAAATATTGGCTTTTTTTTTAATTATTTGGTATGGTGCTAAAGCCCTAGGTATCCAAGAGAGGAGCCTTTCATGTAGTGAACCAAAACTCATACCCACCTTCTAGTTAGAAAAGGATGTTTTCAGCATTGTTTACTGGAATCCAGATAGCATTTCCATCAGAAACGCTACAAAAGCACTTGCTTCGGATGTATCAGATTGGGATGGTTGGCATACAAGCAAGTTGTGAACTTACCATTTATAGGATGTATGCGTAGACATACTCAAGCAAATAAGTAAGGTATATCACTATTTCGTTATAGATAACATTTCATCGGGCAGTGCATTCGATTCCAGAGTACCTAATTGTCCGAGGTATCTGAATCAATACAGGGTGACTCTGGGTAAAGTTTAGTAGACTGAAAGATGTTGTTGATGGGGTGAAGCAAACTATGTCGGTAGTGAGCTCGAAGCAGGGCCACAGGATCTATGCAACAGGGAAGGACCGCATTATACAATAAGAAACGTCAAATTATGCAGCGTGATGTGGCACAGTTTGCAGCAATAATACTTTACAATTCTGTCATGTTTAGGTGTAAACAAAGCATGGGCATTGATGCCACCGCATTAATATCAATTTAACACCTCAATACAGCAATCAGCAACCCTACGTTACATAATGCCTGCACCATGGGGCAAAATGTATGGTAGCATCTTTAATCATTTTTTTAACTTTTTTGTTTTTTATTAAAGTCTGCAAATTATGCAGAGGACAATGGATTATGTGGCAAGTGCTGCAAATGCATAAGAATGGAGAAAACACAGCAGCCGCCGAATCACATAATTACGGTGGCCCTGGCTAAAAGGTGAAAGATCCATGGATGGATTTCAGTACCAGTGTAATACATTTAACTGAGCTCTGTGTATAGCAGAGAGATAGGAGATTTGCTGTCTTTAATGTGAAGTGGTTGTGTGTCTGGATGAAATGTGTGCAAGTAGTGAAACTGGACGTCTTGTTAGGGGGAGAATGCATACTGAGGGAAGGACACTGCTGAAGTCACCAGTTTTGGTCAAGACAACAACATTGGTTAGAGGTTCTGGTGTGTGAAAGGAAAGGAGAGGTGCATTTTATGGATGTTGAACAGTTGGAATCCGGTTCCTGTGGAGGAAATTCATTTTTTTAGACTCATTTTAGAATTGAAGAGGCCACTAACGTTGTGTACGTAGGGCAACGGTGTGAGTTTGTCAAGTGGAAAAGCAATAGGAGTGGGTTGAATGTTTGATGCAGTAGTGGCAGGAAATGAAAACCTTTGAGGACTTCAGCATGAGTGAACAAAGAACCATCCAATTTCTCTGCACATAATGGGGGCAAATTAAGAAGCATAACTTACACGAGCAATGAGTTACACAGGCTCATGGTCAAACCCTGCTGTACACTATTCGACTTGCAGAAAGAGACTAAGCAGTGCCAGCATTGCCAATTGCTGCTCAGCTTTACAAAAATGAATGCGCTAAAACCGCAGTGTACCCCTCCCCCATGTAAGAAGGCCACTAAGGTCTTTAAGGCAGTGTTAATTAATACACGATCACTAGTGAAACATAACACGAAGGTGGCTGAATTTAATGAGTCACACAAACCTGATTTGGCATTTATTACAGAGACATGGGCAGATGGTGCCTCAGACTCAGATATCGCCCTGGCACTACCGGTAGGCTATTCTGTCATACGACGCCCGATCGTCTCAGGGATCGGTTCCCTTCTGGAACCTCTCTCTAAGTATTGCGATTTCTTCTTAGAACCTATTATTGAGTCCACCAGCACGTACCTTAAGGACACAAAGAACCTCCTTTCCATGCTGAGAACCATCATTCTGCCTGTGGAGCCCTGCTTTCTTGTCACAATGGACATAGAAAGCCTGTATACCTGTATCCCACAGGATGAGACCATTAGACTGGTGAAAGAGGCTTTGGATAATGCACCTTGGGACTTCACAACATCACGTCCCTTTGTTGTGGACTGTGCCACTTTGGCGCTCAAGAAGAATTACTTTGAACATGAGGGCAAGATCTACCTCCAGGCCACAGGTACCTCAATGGGCAGCACTTTTGCCCCTTCGGTGGCAGGCCTGTACGTGTTCGATTTTGAGGTTAACAACATCTTGGGCCCCACAAATCCTTTTGTTGCCAACATCATATGTTGGCAACGTTATATCGATGATGTGCTAATGATCTGGAAAGGGGAAGAGCACATTCTATTGGATTTCTTTGTATGGATTAATACGTGTGACCAGCACCTCAAGTTTACACATGAGTATTCCACTGACACCATTACATTCTTGGATGTCACTATCAGAAGACAGGATACTCATTTGGAGACGACAACATTCACAAAACCCACAGCAAAGAATAATCTGCTACATTACACCAGTTATCACCCAAGGGCCCTGCGGGAGAATCTTCCTTACGGCCAGTTCTTACGGCTACGCCGGAATTGTAGCAACCTGCCGGACTACAAACAGCAGGCAGATGTTTTATCAACTAAGCTACAAAATAGAGGATACCCGCAGAGGATCATCACCAACAGTCAAAAACGGGCAAGAAACCAACAGAGAGACACACTTCTGGATATCACTACAAGGACTCAAAATGTCGAGATCCCTTTAACATGTGTCACAACATTCAATCCACTATCTAATGCAGTGAGTAAGAGTGTCTCCAAACACTGGAAGATATTAACCAGTAATAAACACAAGTGGGACAAACCACTCTTTTCATATAAAAGAGCCACAAGCTTGAAGGACTCTTTGGTCCACGCGCGCCCTTTGGACTTAACAACAACGATGCCGACTGCCACTGTACTGAATGCTTGGGGCCTACCAGCAATTACTGGTCATTTCCCCTGTGGGAATTGTAGTATATGTCACCTTACCACGCACACAAAATCATTGAATCTGACCAATGGGCAACGATGGGACCAGCGTTGCCATACAAATTGCAATACGGCCAATGTTATTTATTTAATAACATGCCCCTGTGGCTTACAATATGTTGGAATGACGTCCAGGCGTATCAAACTGAGAATAGGAGAACATCGCAGCAATATACGCTGCAGGAAAACAACAACCAGGATGACTTCTCATTATTTGGAAAAACAGCATACCCCTAACGACATGCGCTGGACAATCTTGGAACATCTGGCAAATGGATCGGAAGTCAAGTGGTTTGAGAAGGAACAACGGTGGGTGTATCGCCTGTCCACCAATAAAATTGGACTTAACGATGATATTCCGTGGGGTTCCATTTTAAGGCGTTAATGATACCGGTTATTACTTCTGCTAACTATAAGTTGTCCCGTTTGGTTCTGTTTTTACAATCAATTATATCCCTGTGTTAGGATATGTAACCCCGAGTTGTAATCGAAACACCCCTTATGATCTACAATGCCACCCCAGTACTAATGTAGGGCACTGACTACTTTGCTAACCGTTTAACCAACACGTTAGCCTCCTACCTGTAATACATTTGTTTCTCACCTTTGTACTGTGAAACAATCATAATATGGGCCTGATAATAGTCTTTGCTGGATTTAGCCTCACTACATATGAGCTCCGGGTTGTGTCTCCCCCGTTTATGGCTATTCAAAGAAAAGACTGGACTGGGGTCTCGAACCGGCGCCCCGTGCGAGTCACTGTAAGGACTCTGTTTCTTTAAGAACCCAATCTCGCACCCGGCCACGCCCCCACACGTACGGGCTCGCTGGTCACGGGGCCGGAACAACTCTGTTGCTAAAAGAAGCTCGCCGGTCGTGTCTCTCCACCTCCGGGCGGACGGCTTTCCCGAAGAATAGGTCTCAGGCGGGGAGTCGCGAGTGTGACAGTAAGTTCCTGAACCGCTTTACTAGCATGCGGTTTTTCCTGTTTTTCGAATACTCCGGAGGGATTTTTAACTCTTCGTGTTTCCTCCATACTAGGACTGGACACCGCGTGAATAATGCCCGCGCCGTCCTGTCCCAGGAAGTGAATTTCCTTCCTTCTTTTTTGTAAGTGTAATATACTCTTTGGTAACGCTAACCTTCCGGATAGCGTGTTGTCATTTTAAGATCCTCCTAGTTAGGTCTCTTTTACTGTTTCTAAGTCTCTGCGCAATACCTTAGATTTAAAATACCCGGCTCCATTACAATGTGTGATGGGGAAAGGATTCATAGCCTCTCGCTATTGGTAAGCCTGGGCTAAGTAGATGTAAATAAATCTTCTATATTTCTGGAACCTTGCATCTTCGGTTCCCTGATTTCCAAATGCACAGTTCTATTGTGAATTTCACAATGGTACATCCCTCTATATTGAATTTCTATCTTTTAAGGGGGATTACATCTGGCCACTTTATTTAAGGTGGGAAGGACACGATGGCCAAACGATTTTGCTCATACAGCCCAGTCATATACTGAAGTATTGACTTACATGTTGGTCTGTTTTGTGTTTTGGGTGTCAGTGTGTTCTTTGTTTCTCTCCTCTACAGGTATCCTTGGCTGCTGTGTCTCACAGCGAGCCGGCACGGGTAATATCCGTGAGTAATTGCACCTAATGTAAATATTTTTTTCGTTTTTTCACACTCAGTGCCTCACGGGAGGGTGTGCCTTAGCGCGCACATACCACCGGAGAGCAATTATTTCTGTGGTCCTGACGAATGCTGTGCGATCCTGCGTTTTAGCAGCAGAAACATGTTGACCTTATATACCAATTAAGGACACAGGTCTCATAATTTAGAACCTATTGGTGTCCGCCTTTCACGTTTTTAACCTTAATACAGGTTGGCCCGCATTAAATATTTTGGTTGGGTTTCAACCGTATTTTTTAATTCTGCACATACATATTTTGCACTTTTTTGAGTTATACCACTGTTACACTCACCACCAACCCGCTCCGCTGTAAATCAGGCTTTGTAGCACGCTGGGGGGCATTCGGCCACCCCAGCGGGGACTCAATGATGAAGCATGTCACCAACTAGTGGTGAGTGAGGGTCCTTTTAACACAGAGGTTTACTTGCCCTTCCCAGTTGGGTGTGAATACCCCACGTATACTGGGTTGCAACCTCCTGGTTAATAAGATTATTGTTTTGCATAATCTTGCAGTTACCTGAACCGGATTGGGGCCTTTTGATAAACCCGACACCCTTACACTTATTTTCTGTTTCACGGAGTATTTATGTGTTCACTGAGTCACTCCTTAGTTGTTTATGATATACTTGGTTGGGGCATAGGAGTGATTACTCGCGCCCTTTCTCTCTTGTTGATTTTGTTGGATCTTTGAGCAGCGTACAGCTGTGAGAGATTATTTTGTTCCTTTTTTCGCAGAGACTTTTTTATTGCTAAAACCATAGGGCCTCTCCTTTTCGAAAGAAGAGGTTGACGCTCTGCTTGGTGACGACACGCTTTTTTCCGATCCCCTTCTAGCACATGCTATATCCCAGACAGGTGACTGGGAGAAATTAGGCGATTTAAAACGTAGCCGCATTAGGGCCATCCTACACGATACTATGATTAAAGAGTATCTTAATAACAATGCAGCACCAAAAGGACTACAGGTTTCTAACGCCCCCAGAATATTCCTTGATGACGCAATGTTCCGGAAGGAATGGGCGCAGATTGCGTGGCATTGCACCAGGGATTGGGGGATTTTGATTATAAAAACTGCATTACGGTTATCAGAAGCTCTCCTTATAGAGATCCAAACCACTGAAGCCCACATAAAAACAACCATCACTGGCTATAAGAAAAGGCTTGACGAACTAAACAAAGAGCAAAACGAATTCAAAGAAAACCTAGCTCAGTCCAAGTCCCAAAAACTACAAAAGGACCTCAAACGTTGGTCATATGCCAAGGTTTACCCCTACTCTTGCCCTGACTACACACCCTCACCTGTATCAGGATACAATTCTGACACTTCGGTAGACTCAAATACCAGTGGGTCTAGTAATGATAGCACAGGCAGAAGAGGGAGTGGAAGAGGACGAGGTAGAGGTCGTGGGCAGCAACAGCAACACCAACACCAACCCCAATACCCTTTTCAAGGCTGGCAACCACCCTACCCACAACCTGGGATGGTTCCATATCATCAGAATGCCTTCCAGCTGCCTTTTCCACACATGGTAGGCTGGAATGCACCTTTTGTTCCACACCCTCAGTTCATTGCACAACGCTACCCGCTTCCTTTTTTAGACAGAGGCAGGCGGGGCAGGGGACGACAGAAGGGCAATGTACAGGTACATTGGGCTCAGCCAGGGGCAGTGGGAGACAACACCCGGAGCAAATCAGGGGAACAGAGAGCAGGCCCAAGTAGTGCGAAACCTTGATCACCAACCTCTCTTCCTATAGTTTATCTAAGGCCGAAAAGGATGTCTTGGAGAAAGGTTTGGGCTTCATTCCAACTCCCAAATTAGATCGGTTCAAATTACATTGTGAACTGAATGAATTCTTTAGGAAATTGCGACTAAAGAGTTTTTTTGAGAGCAAAGAAAATGAGCCAAGCCAAATATCCAAGAGCGATACTGATTTTAGACTGAAGTCTTCATTCACTCCCCCTCCAGCTATGATTCCACCGGAGATCCTGGCGTTTGAACAGGCAGTCTTCCAAGAAGTGGAACAGTTACCTGAACCTACACCTTTTAAGAACCTGACTGCAGCTGAGTTTCAAGCTATACAGTCCCTGAAACAGAACAAGGGTATTATCATCAAGAGTGCGGATAAAGGGGGTGGCGTCGTCATCCAGGATAAAGCGGACTACGACAATGAGTGTAAGCGTCTTTTAAACAATGCCACTAACTATGTCTTGCTCACTGAGGACCCTACAGCAGACCTATATGAAGAAATTTGTGAATTAGTTTCCACAGCTGAGAGAAATGGTTTGATCTCGAGAAAAGAGGCTGAGTTCCTGGTGACATCGGATAGGAGGGTGCCATATTTTTATATACTGCCTAAGACCCATAAAAATGTGTTGCCCCCACCAGGATGCCCGATCGTCTCAGGGAACGGTTCCCTTCTGGAACCTCTCTCTAAGTATTGCGATTTCTTCTTAAGACCTATTATTGAGTCCACCAGCACGTACCTTAAGGACACAAAGAGCCTCCTTTCCATGCTGAGAACCATCATTCTGCCTGTGGAGCCCTGCTTACTTGTCACAATGGACATAGAAAGCCTGTACACCTGTATCCCACAGGATGAGACCATTAGAGTGGTGAAAGAGGCTTTGGATAATGCACCTTGGGACTTCACAACATCACGTCCCTTTGTTGTGGACTGTGCCACTTTGGCGCTCAAGAAGAATTACTTTGAACATGAGGGCAAGATCTACCTCCAGGCCACAGGTACCTCAATGGGCAGCACTTTTGCCCCTTCGGTGGCAGGCCTGTACGTGTTCGATTTTGAGGTTAACAACATCTTGGGCCCCACAAATCCTTTCGTTGCCAACATCATATTTTGGCAACGTTATATCGATGATGTGCTAATGATCTGGAAGGGGGAAGAGCACATATTATTGGATTTCTTTGTACGGATTATTACGTGTGACCAGCACCTCAAGTTTACACATGAGTATTCCACTGACACCATTACATTCTTGGACGTCACTATCAGAAGACAGGATACTCATTTGGAGACGACAACATTCACAAAACCCACAGCAAAGAATAATCTGCTACATTACACCAGTTATCACCCGAGGGCCCTGCGGGAGAATCTTCCTTACAGCCAGTTCTTGCGGCTACGTCGGAATTTTAGCAACCTGCCGGACTACAAACAGCAGGCAGATGTTTTATCAACTAAGCTACAAAATATAGGATACCCACAGAGGATCATCACCAACAGTCAAAAACGGGCAAGAAACCAACAGAGAGACACACTTCTGGATATCACTACAAGGACTCAAAATGTCGAGATCCCTTTAACATGTGTCACAACATTCAATCCACTATCTAATGCAGTGAGTAAGAGTGTCTCCAAACACTGGCAGATATTAACCAGTAATAAACACAAGTGGGACAAACCACTCTTTTCATATAAAAGAGCCACAAGCTTGAAGGACTCTTTGGTCCACACGCGCCCTTTGGACTTAACAACAACGATGCCGGCTGCCACTGTACTGAATGCTTGGGGCCTACCAGCAATTACTGGTCATTTCCCCTGTGGGAATTGTAGTATATGTCACCTTGCAAATAATCAGAAGGGGAGGGATCACTTGTCCTGCGTGAACCAGGGTATGCAGGAGATCGTACAACGGTGTCTCCAAATAAAAACCCTCATGCACGTGTTGGGTAGTGTGGTAAGCGGTATATCTTGGTTCTCCGCTCTTCGAACACGTGTGTGCATAATCATCGGGTTAGTTTCGGTATGCAGCCTCCACCAGGAGGATCTTACCCTCGGTAAAAACAGTAGTGACCCAGTGATGTGGAGGGAGTGTAGAACAATTAAAAATCCCCCGGAGACCCAGTGGTAGGAATTTTATTAGGTCTGGGTTCGGGTGGATCCCATTAGGGGAATGCTCAAGTGACGTGCGCTCTATTGAAAAGATTAGGTTCTCAGGACGCACTAGCATTCAAAAAGATTTAAAATGGCCGACATGTTTCAGCCCTCTATGCCGGGAAACGGACTTTAGGGCTTTCTTCAGGACCCGTGGTGAAAGGTGAAAGTGATACTAGTTTACTAAATTATAGCAAGCAAGTGTATAGAAAAGGGAAACTTTCAACCTGTTTCTTTTTTTCTCAAGGTCACGATGTACCTATAGTTCAAACATAATAGAGACATACACAAAGGGAAAACAAGGGTAACGGAGACAAATAGTGTAGCGAATTCACTACTGGACAATACAAATTATAGCAACTTAAAATGGCAATACTTCATAACCCCCAGTAAATGGCAGTGTCAACTCTCTCTTTCTCCAGCAAGCTATTTCATGCAAAAAGTGAATATCTGGTTTGTAGGTGGTAAATCATACTTTTATGCAGAACGAGTGTATAGGGTTTGAAAATACCTCACCACTCGGATAACTATTGTGGTGGGTCAAGTATATGGCAATCGGGTACCACGTGATCATATGACATGCAGAATTATTAATAAACATGTGCAGTCTCTATAATCTTAATCATGATAAAGGTTGCCCAAAGTAAATAGTGAGAAACTATCATACCGATGTGTTCTGTGCGCTAGTATCGTACCTGAAATGCACATCAGTTACACCTCCTTCGGGTGTGACAAGGGCTTCGAGGGGGCTAGATAAAAGGGGGACAGCTATGCATTAGAGCAAAGCGGTTTTTATTATACTTGCGGTTTTGTAGCAGAATTGTCTCGGTTACCAATGCCCCTCGTATCTTTCTGAAAGATCTGGCCTTTAGAAAAGACTGGTCGGCCATATCCTGGAAGTGCCCAAGGGACTACTTAGTCCTAATAATAAAGACAGCATCGAGACTAACAGACGAACTCACTGTCAAAATCCAAATCCTAGAAACAAAACTGAACAACACGGTGAATGTAACCATTTATAAGAAAAGGCTTGAAGAAATTAACAAAGAGATGGATGACACTCAAGAGTACCTCACTCAGACAAAGCTACAGAAACTGGCAAAAGAACTTAAGAGGTTTTCCCTTGAACGTGTACACCCTTACAGTAATAAGGACCATAAATTCAATGATAACGCATCAAATTATGGGTCCAGCAGTGGGTCCTCGGCTGATGGATCGGACCAAAGTGGTGATGAATTCCCCAATTACAATAGAGGAAGACCTCAAAACAGGAGAAACAACCGAAGAGGCAGGAACACATGGCGTCCTCCATTCTTTCAGGTAGATCATCAAGGAATCCCATTCCAACCCTTCAACCCACATTTTCAAGGCTGGATGAACCCTTTCTTCTCGGGACCCCCGCCCATGAACCATCAAGGACCCCCTCAACAAGGACAAAATTTCCAACCCAGGGTTCCTTTTTTAGGGAGGGGCCAACCTCAACAACGAGGAAAGAATCGAGGAGTAACTTGGTCAGACCAAACCCGACAGGTCCAAACGAGGAGTGTGACAAAAGCCAACACTGTTCCCTCATCGTGAACTTGACTGATAAGGTCCTAACAAAAGAACAAGAGGATGTCCTTAATAAAGGCCTGGGATTTGTCCCTACCCCTAAAACAGACATTTTCAAAATAAAATGTGAATTGGCCGAATTCTGTCGTACCCTCAAACTGAAAGCCTTTTTTAAGGACCAACCAAAATACATCTCAGAGGGAGATACATCACTGAGGAACAAGTCCACTTTCTGCCCACTGCCCTCTCAAGTTCTGATTGAAATCGCAACCTTTGAGCAAGCTATCATGAGAGAAGTAGACGAATTAGCATCAAATCAACAAAAACCCTTTCACAATGTAACAAGAGCAGAACAGACAGCGCTGGACGAATTGAAGAACGATGGCCAAATCATAATAAAGCCAGCAGACAAAGGAGGGGGGGTAGTTATCCTGTCTGCAGCTGGTTATGACAAGCAGTGCCTTGATCTTCTGTCAGATGAGAAGTTCTACAGGAAACTATCCATTGATCCCACCAAAAGGTTGCAGAGTGAAATACAAATGATGATTGAAGAGGCGGAAGCTCACAACTGGCTTTCCAAGAAAGAAGCTGATTTTCTGGTAACAAAGAACCCCAAAACTCCATATTTTTACTCATTGCCTAAAATACACAAAGCCCGAATACCACCTCCAGGACGACCAATAGTGTCAGGCATTGGGTCGGTACTAGAGCCTCTCTCTCAGTTTGCTGATTATTACCTCAAACCATTGGTACAAAACACACCTACCTACTTAAAGGACACGCGAGACCTTCTGAACTTACTTAAAGATGTCGAATATTCACCTGACACCATGATGCTTGTAGGACTTGATGTAGAAAGTCTCTACACGAGCCTACCCCAACAAGAGACCCTGAATATGCTAGAACAAATTCTTTTTGATACAGACTGGACATATAAAACTCCTAGACACTTCGTTTTGGAATGTTGCCGCATGGCCCTGACAGAGAATCATTTTCAATACAAAGAGACACTGTACTTACAATGCCATGGCACCTCGATGGGCAGCACATTTGCCCCGAGTGTGGCTGGGTTATATGTGAGCACTTTTGAAGGCACACATGTACACACAGAAACCAATCCCTATTTTCGTCATATACTGCTCTGGAAGCGGTATATAGACGACATCCTACTAATCTGGGCGGGGAACGAAGAAGATCTTAAAGATTTCCACACATGGTTAAATACAAAAGACAACTGCCTAAAGTTCACGTACAGTGCGGACAAAAGAATCCTAGACTTCCTCGATATTACAATCTATGCGGAAGACGGGCATCTACAAACACGCACTTTCTTCAAAGAAACAGCCAAGAACAGTCTCCTCTCTTTCAAGAGCTTTCACCCCCGCCCTTTGAGGGAAAATCTCCCCTATAGTCAGTTCCTAAGGCTGCGGAGGAACTGCAGCAAGAACACGGAATACCGGGCCCAAGCACAAGACCTTTGCACAAAACTCCAACATCGAGATTATCCAAGGCGAGTGGTAAATAAATGCAAAAAAAGAGCACAAAACCAAAACAGAGAAGGCCTTTTGGAGACCATTACAAGAACAGAACCTGAGGATCTCACTACTTGTGTCACCACCTTCAGTCCAGTAACTGACAAAGTCAAAAAGATCGTGAATAAAAATTGGAGAATTCTCACATCCGGCACACTCTCTTGGCCAAAACCGAGATTTGCAAATAGACGATGTAGGAACTTGAAAGACATCTTGGTACATACGAGACCATCTGTAACCAAACGAGGACAACAAACCAATCTATGGGGGAACCCCCCGATTACTGGACATTACCCTTGTGGCTCTTGTTCAGTCTGTAATTTGACCCAACCAACCAAAGAGTTACAATTACTTCCCAATTTCAAATGGAGAATGCTAAAACATACTAACTGCAATACCAGTCACGTAGTGTACATGATCACCTGCCCCTGCCAGCTGCACTACATTGGCATGACATGTAGGAAAGCTAAACAAAGGATTGTAGAGCACAGGAGCAACGTCAAATGTAAAAAAACCACAACCAAAATGGCCAGTCACTTTCTGGGAAAAAACCACACAGTGGATGACCTTAACTGGGTCATCCTTGAAACTCTGGATACAAAGGACAGCAATGCAGAGAGAATCCTTTTTGAAAAGGAGCAACGCTGGGTCCATCGTCTGGGGACAGATACAAGAGGGCTGAATGATAATATTCCGTGGCTGAGCGTGTTGAGATAATGGAACTATTCCCCCAATTAGTATTTGCAGAATTTATATATTCCCTGAAGGCTTCACCCCAGAATGCGGTCTGCCTCAAGAGACTTAACAGAAGATACCTATCCATAAGTTGCACTGTGAGAGGCACCAGTGATCAACTCAGTGCTCATATTCAATAAATCTGCCATACTCTGTATGCCCACGAATTTACAATCCATTATGTATGACCTCGCAATTGATTATCATTTTTATTTTAATATTTACATTTATTTTTATTTTTATTTTTTACTAACTTCTCATTATCATTATTCCTATTTTTCGGAACTTCAACCACTTTTCAAAATGAACCTTTAGAATTATTTATTTGGGCATACAATTGACTGGAGGTTTCTAAATCACGTTATTTCCACTCTGTGATACTTTCAATACGAAGAGGCGCCCAGTCCCCTTTCTATTGCCCTGAACGGAGGTCTTCAAAAAACGACCCGGAAGCGCAGTCCCGCTACTTCCGGGTCGCAAGAGGCAGCTGCAGCGCAACGCTAGGCGCGAGGAGAGGAGCGTTAGGTACCAGCTCGAGACAATTCTGCTACAAAACCGCAAGTATAATAAAAACCGCTTTGCTCTAATGCATAGCTGTCCCCCTTTTATCTAGCCCCCTCGAAGCCCTTGTCACACCCGAAGGAGGTGTAACTGATGTGCATTTCAGGTACGATACTAGCGCACAGAACACATCGGTATGATAGTTTCTCACTATTTACTTTGGGCAACCTTTATCATGATTAAGATTATAGAGACTGCACATGTTTATTAATAATTCTGCATGTCATATGATCACGTGGTACCCGATTGCCATATACTTGACCCACCACAATAGTTATTCGAGTGGTGAGGTATTTTCAAACCCTATACACTCGTTCTGCATAAAAGTATGATTTACCACCTACAAACCAGATATTCACTTTTTGCATGAAATAGCTTGCTGGAGAAAGAGAGAGTTGACACTGCCATTTACTGGGGGTTATGAAGTATTGCCATTTTAAGTTGCTATAATTTGTATTGTCCAGTAGTGAATTCGCTACACTATTTGTCTCCGTTACCCTTGTTTTCCCTTTGTGTATGTCTCTATTATGTTTGAACTATAGGTACATCGTGACCTTGAGAAAAAAAGAAACAGGTTGAAAGTTTCCCTTTTCTATACACTTGCTTGCTATAATTTAGTAAACTAGTATCACTTTCACCTTTCACCACGGGTCCTGAAGAAAGCCCTAAAGTCCGTTTCCCGGCATAGAGGGCTGAAACATGTCGGCCATTTTAAATCTTTTTGAATGCTAGTGCGTCCTGAGAACCTAATCTTTTCAATAGAGCGCACGTCACTTGAGCATTCCCCTAATGGGATCCACCCGAACCCAGACCTAATAAAATTCCTACCACTGGGTCTCCGGGGGATTTTTAATTGTTCTACACTCCCTCCACATCACTGGGTCACTACTGTTTTTACCGAGGGTAAGATCCTCCTGGTGGAGGCTGCATACCGAAACTAACCCGATGATTATGCACACACGTGTTCGAAGAGCGGAGAACCAAGATATACCGCTTACCACACTACCCAACACGTGCATGAGGGTTTTTATTTGGAGACACCGTTGTACGATCTCCTGCATACCCTGGTTCACGCAGGACAAGTGATCCCTCCCCTTCTGATTATTTGCAATTACCTAAGAAAACTGAGGGATCAGCGTTTTCCTTCTCCCCCATCCATTTTGATTAGTGTATATGTCACCTTACCACGCACACAAAATCATTGAATCTGACTAATGGGCAACGATGGGACCAGCGTTGCCATACAAATTGCAATACGGCCAATGTTATTTATTTAATAACATGCCCCTGTGGCTTACAATATGTTGGAATGACGTCCAGGCGTATCAAACTGAGAATAGGAGAACATCGCAGCAATATACGCTGCAGGAAAACAACAACCAGGATGACTTCTCATTATTTGGAAAAACAGCATACCCCTAACGACATGCGCTGGACAATCTTGGAACATCTGGCAAATGGATCGGAAGTCAAGTTGTTTGAGAAGGAACAACGGTGGGTGTATCGCCTGTCCACCAATAAAATTGGACTTAACGATGATATTCCGTGGGGTTCCGTTTTAAGGCGTTAATGATACCGGTTATTACTTCTGCTAACTATAAGTTTGTCCCGGTTGGTTCTGTTTTTACAATCAATTATATCCCTGTGTTAGGATATGTAACCCCGAGTTGTAATCGAAACACCCCTTATGATCTACAATGCCACTCCAGTACTAATGTAGGGCACTGACTACTTTGCTAAGCGTTTAACCAACACGTTAGCCTCCTACCTGTAATACATTTGTTTCTCACCTTTGTACTGTGAAACAATCATAATATGGGCCTGATAATAGTCTTTGCTGGATTTAGCCTCACTACATATGAGCTCCGGGTTGTGTCTCCCCCGTTTATGGCTATTCAAAGAAAAGACTGGACTGGGGTCTCGAACCGGCGCCCCGTGCGAGTCACTGTAAGGACTCTGTTTCTTTAAGAACCCAATCTCGCACCCGACCACGCCCCCACACGTACGGGCTCGCTGGTCACGGGGCCGGAACAACTCTGTTGCTAAAAGAAGCTCGCCGGTCGTGTCTCTCCACCTCCGGGCGGACGGCTTTCCCGAAGAGTAGGTCTCAGGCGGGGAGTCGCGAGTGTGACAGTAAGTTCCTGAACTGCTTTACTAGCATGCGGTTTTTCCTGTTTTTCGAATACTCCGAAGGGATTTTTAACTCTTCGTGTTTCCTCCATACTAGGACTGGACACCGCGTGAATAATGCCCGTGCCGTCCTGTCCCAGGAAGTGAATTTCCTTCCTTCTGTTTGTAAGTGTAATATACTCTTCGATAACGCTAACCTTCCGGATAGCGTGTTGTCATTTTAAGATCCTCCTAGTTAGGTCTCTTTTACTGTTTCTAAGTCTCTGCTTAAATACCTTGGTTTTAAAATACCCGGCTCCATTACAATGTGTAATGGGGAAGGGATTCACAGCCTCTCGCTATTGGTAAGCCTGGGCTAAGTAGATGTAAATAAATCTTCTATATTTCTGGAACCTTGCATCTTCGGTTCCATGATTTCCAAATGCACAGTTCTATTGTGAATTTCACAATGGTACATCCCTCTATATTGAATTTCTATCTATTAAGGGGGACTACATCCGGCCACTTTATTTAAGGTGGGAAGGACACGATGGCCAAACGATTTTGCTCATACAGCCCAGTCATATACTGAAGTATTGACTTACATGTTGGTCTGTTTTGTGTTTTGGGTGTCAGTGTGTTCTTTGTTTCTCTCCTCTACAGGTATCCTTGGCTGCTGTGTCTCACAGCGAGCCGGCACGGGTAATATCCGTGAGTAATTGCACCTAATGTAAATATTTTTTTAGTTTTTTCACACTCAGTGCCTCACGGGAGGGTGTACCTTAGCGCGCACATACCACCGGAGAGCAATTATTTCTGTGGTCCTGACGAATGCTGTGCAATCCTGCGTTTTAGCAGCAGGAACATGTTGACCTTATACACCAATTAAGGACACAGGTCTCATAATTTAGAACCTATTGGTGTCCGCCTTTCACGTTTTTAACCTTAATACAGGTTTGCCCACATTAAATATTTTGGTTGGGTTTCAACCGTATTTTTTAATTCTGCACACACATATTTTATACTTTTTTGAGTTATACCACTGTTACAGTCACCACCAACCCGCTCCGCTGTAAATCAGGCTTTGTAGCACGCTGGGGGGGCATTTGGCCACCCTAGCGGGGACCCAATGATGAAGCATGTCACCAACTAGTGGTGAGTGAGGGTCCTTTTAACACAGAGGTTTACTTGCCCTTCCCAGTTGGGTGTGAATACCCCACGTCTACTGGGTTGCAACCTCCTGGTTAATAAGATTATTGTTTTGCATAATCTTGCAGTTACCTGAACCGGATTGGGGCCTTTTGATAAACCCGACACCCTTACACTTATTTTCTGTTTCACGGAGTATTTATGTGTTCACTGAGTCACTCCTTAGTTGTTTATGATATACTTGGTTGGGGCATAGGAGTGATTACTCGCGCCCTTTCTCTCTTGTTGATTTTGTTGGATCTTTGAGCAGCGTACAGCTGTGAGAGATTATTTTGTTCCTTTTTTCGCAGAGACTTTTTTATTGCTAAAACCATCATGGAGGAACAGGGCCTCTCCTTTTCGAAAGAAGAGGTTGACGCTCTGCTTGGTGACGACACGCTTTTTTCCGATCCCCTTCTAGCACATGCTATATCCCAGACAGGTGACTGGGAGAAATTAGGCGATTTAAAACGTAGCCGCATTAGGGCCATCCTACACGATACTATGATTAAAGAGTATCTTAATAACAATGCAGCACCAAAAGGACTACAGGTTTCTAACGCCCCCAGAATATTCCTTGATGACGCAATGTTCCGGAAGGAATGGGTGCAGATTGCGTGGCATTGCACCAGGGATTGGGGGATTTTGATTATAAAAACTGCATTACGGTTATCAGAAGCTCTCCTTATAGAGATCCAAACCACTGAAGCCCACATAAAAACAACCATCACTGGCTATAAGAAAAGGCTTGACGAACTAAACAAAGAGCAAAACGAATTCAAAGAAAACCTAGCTCAGTCCAAGTCCCAAAAACTACAAAAGGACCTCAAACGTTGGTCATATGCCAAGGTTTACCCCTACTCTTGCCCTGACTACACACCCTCACCTGTATCAGGATACAATTCTGACACTTCGGTAGACTCAAATACCAGTGGGTCTAGTAATGATAGCACAGGCAGAAGAGGGAGTGGAAGAGGACAAGGTAGAGGTCGTGGGCAGCAACAGCAACACCAACACCAACCCCAATACCCTTTTCAAGGCTGGCAACCACCCTACGCACAACCTGGGATGGTTCCATATCATCAGAATGCCTTCCAGCCGCCTTTTCCACACATGGTAGGCTGGAATGCACCTTTTGTTCCACACACTCAGTTCAATGCACAACGCTACCCGCTTCCTTTTTTAGACAGAGGCAGGCGGGGCAGGGGACGACAGAAGGGCAATGTACAGGTACATTGGGCTCAGCCAGGGGCAGTGGGAGACAACACCCGGAGCAAATCAGGGGAACAGAGAGCAGGCCCAAGTAGTGCGAAACCTTGATCACCAACCTCTCTTCCTATAGTTTATCTAAGGCCGAAAAGGATGTCTTGGAGAAAGGTTTGGGCTTCATTCCAACTCCCAAATTAGATCGGTTCAAATTACATTGTGAACTGAATGAATTCTTTAGGAAATTGCGACTAAAGAGTTTTTTTGAGAGCAAAGAAAATGAGCCAAGCCAAATATCCAAGAGCAATACTGATTTTAGACTGAAGTCTTCATTCACTCCCCCTCCAGCTATGATTCCACCGGAGATCCTGGCGTTTGAACAGGCAGTCTTCCAAGAAGTGGAACAGTTACCTGAACCTACACCTTTTAAGAACCTGACTGCAGCTGAGTTTCAAGCTATACAGTCCCTGAAACAGAACAAGGGTATTATCATCAAGAGTGCGGATAAAGGGGGTGGCGTCGTCATCCAGGATAAAGCGGACTACGACAATGAGTGTAAGCGTCTTTTAAACAATGCCACTAACTATGTCTTGCTCACTGAGGACCCTACAGCAGACCTATATGAAGAAATTTGTGAATTAGTTTCCACAGCTGAGAGAAATGGTTTGATCTCGAGAAAAGAGGCTGAGTTCCTGGTGACATCGGATAGGAGGGTGCCATATTTTTATATACTGCCTAAGACCCATAAAAATGTGTTGCCCCCACCAGGACGCCCAATCGTCTCAGGGAACGGTTCCCTTCTGGAACCTCTCTCTAAGTATTGCGATTTCTTCTTAAGACCTATTATTGAGTCCACCAGCACGTACCTTAAGGACACAAAGAGCCTCCTTTCCATGCTGAGAACCATCTTTCTGCCTGTGGAGCCCTGCTTTCTTGTCACAATGGACATAGAAAGCCTGTACACCTGTATCCCACAGGATGAGACCATTAGAGTGGTGAAAGAGGCTTTGGATAATGCACCTTGGGACTTCACAACATCACGTCCCTTTGTTGTGGACTGTGCCACTTTGGCGCTCAAGAAGAATTACTTTGAACATGAGGGCAAGATCTACCTCCAGGCCACAGGCACCTCAATGGGCAGCACTTTTGCCCCTTCGGTGGCACCTGTACGTGTTCGATTTTGAGGTTAACAACATCTTGGGCCCCACAAATCCTTTCGTTGCCAACATCATATTTTGGCAACGTTATATCGATGATGTGCTAATGATCTGGAAGGGGGAAGAGCACATATTATTGGATTTCTTTGTACGGATAATTACTTGTGACCAGCACCTCAAGTTTACACATGAGTATTCCACTGACACCATTACATTCTTGGACGTCACTATCAGAAGACAGGATACTCATTTGGAGACGACAACATTCACAAACCCCACAGCAAAGAATAATCTGCTACATTACACCAGTTATCACCCGAGGGCCCTGCGGGAGAATCTTCCTTACAGCCAGTTCTTGCGGCTACGTCGGAATTTTAGCAACCTGCCGGACTACAAACAGCAGGCAGATGTTTTATCAACTAAGCTACAAAATAGAGGATACCCACAGAGGATCATCACCAACAGTCAAAAACGGGCAAGAAACCAACAGAGAGACACACTTCTGGATATCACTACAAGGACTCAAAATGTCGAGATCCCTTTAACATGTGTTACAACATTCAATCCACTATCTAATGTAGTGAGTAAGAGTGTCTCCAAACACTGGAAGATATTAACCAGTAATAAACACAAGTGGGACAAACCACTCTTTTCATATAAAAGAGCCACAAGCTTGAAGGACTCTTTGGTCCACACGCGCCCTTTGTACTTAACAACAACGATGCCGGCTGCCACTGTTCTGAATGCTTGGGGCCTACCAGCAATTACTGGTCATTTCCCCTGTGGGAATTGTAGTATATGTCACCTTACCACGCACACAAAATCATTGAATCTGACCAATGGGCAACGATGGGACCAGCGTTGCCATACAAATTGCAATACGGCCAATGTTATTTATTTAATAACATGCCCCTGTGGCTTACAATATGTTGGAATGACGTCCAGGCGTATCAAACTGAGAATAGGAGAACATCGCAGCAATATACGCTGCAGGAAAACAACAACCAGGATGACTTCTCATTATTTGGAAAAACAGCATACCCCTAACGACATGCGCTGGACAATCTTGGAACATCTGGCAAATGGATCGGAAGTCAAGTTGTTTGAGAAGGAACAACGGTGGGTGTATCGCCTGTCCACCAATAAAATTGGACTTAACGATGATATTCCGTGGGGTTCCGTTTTAAGGCGTTAATGATACCGGTTATTACTTCTGCTAACTATAAGTTTGTCCCGGTTGGTTCTGTTTTTACAATCAATTATATCCCTGAATTAGGATATGTAACCCCGAGTTGTAATCGAAACACCCCTTATGATCTACAATGCCACTCCAGTACTAATGTAGGGCACTGACTAGTTTGCTAACCGTTTAACCAACACGTTAGCCTCCTACCTGTAATACATTTGTTTCTCACCTTTGTACTGTGAAACAATCATAATATGGGCCTGATAATAGTCTTTGCTGGATTTAGCCTCACTACATATGAGCTCCGGGTTGTGTCTCCCCCGTTTATGGCTATTCAAAGAAAAGACTGGACTGGGGTCTCGAACCGGCGCCCCGTGCGAGTCACTGTAAGGACTCTGTTTCTTTAAGAACCCAATCTCGCACCCGGCCACGCCCCCACACATACGGGCTCGCTGGTCACGGGGCCGGAACAACTCTGTTGCTAAAAGAAGCTCGCCGGTCGTGTCTCCACCTCCGGGCGGACGGCTTTCCCGAAGAGTAGGTCTCAGGCGGGGAGTCGCGAGTGTGACAGTAAGTTCCTGAACTGCTTTACTAGCATGCGGTTTTTCCTGTTTTTCGAATACTCCGAAGGGATTTTTAACTCTTCGTGTTTCCTCCATACTAGGACTGGACACCGCGTGAATAATGCCCGCGCCGTCCTGTCCCAGGAAGTGAATTTCCTTCCTTCTGTTTGTAAGTGTAATATACTCTTTGATAACGCTAACCTTCCGGATAGCGTGTTGTCATTTTAAGATCCTCCTAGTTAGGTCTCTTTTACTGTTTCTAAGTCTCTGCTTAAATACCTTGGTTTTAAAATACCCGGCTCCATTACAATGTGTAATGGGGAAGGGATTCACAGCCTCTCGCTATTGGTAAGCCTGGGCTAAGTAGATGTAAATAAATCTTCTATATTTCTGGAACCTTGCATCTTCGGTTCCATGATTTCCAAATGCACAGTTCTATTGTGAATTTCACAATGGTACATCCCTCTATATTGAATTTCTATCTATTAAGGGGGACTACATCCGGCCACTTTATTTAAGGTGGGAAGGACATGATGGCCAAACGATTTTGCTCATACAGCCCAGTCATATACTGAAGTATTGACTTACATGTTGGTCTGTTTTGTGTTTTGGGTGTCAGTGTGTTCTTTGTTTCTCTCCTCTACAGGTATCCTTGGCTGCTGTGTCTCACAGCGAGCCGGCACGGGTAATATCCGTGAGTAATTGCACCTAATGTAAATATTTTTTTCGTTTTTTCACACTCAGTGCCTCAAGGGAGGGTGTACCTTAGCACGCACATACCACAGGAGAGCAATTATTTCTGTGGTCCTGACGAATGCTGTGCAATCCTGCGTTTTAGCAGCAGAAACATGTTGACCTTATATACCAATTAAGGACACAGGTCTCATAATTTAGAACCTATTGGTGTCCGCCTTTCACGTTTTTAACCTTAATACAGATTTGCCCACATTAAATATTTTGGTTGGGTTTCAACCGTATTTTTTAATTCTGCACACACATATTTTGCACTTTTTTGAGTTATACCACTGTTACAGTCACCACCAACCTGCTCCGCTGTAAATCAGGCTTTGTAGCACGCTGGGGGGGCATTTGGCCACCCCAGCGGGGACCCAATGATGAAGCATGTCACCAACTAGTGGTGAGTGAGGGTCCTTTTAACACAGAGGTTTACTTGCCCTTCCCAGTTGGGTGTGAATACCCCACGTCTACTGGGTTGCAACCTCCTGGTTAATAAGATTATTGTTTTGCATAATCTTGCAGTTACCTGAACCGGATTGGGGCCTTTTGATAAACCCGACACCCTTACACTTATTTTCTATTTCACGGAGTATTTATGTGTTCACTGAGTCACTCCTTAGTTGTTTATGATATACTTGGTTGGGGCTTAGGAGTGATTACTCGCGCCCTTTCTCTCTTGTTGATTTTGTTGGATCTTTGAGCAGCGTACAGCTGTGAGAGATTATTTTGTTCCTTTTTTCGCAGAGACTTTTTTATTGCTAAAACCATCATGGAGGAACAGGGCCTCTCCTTTTCGAAAGAAGAGGTTGACTCTCTGCTTGGTGACGACACGCTTTTTTTCCGATCCCCTTCTAGCACATGCTATATCCCAGACAGGTGACTGGGATAAATTAGGCAATTTAAAACGTAGCCGCATTAGGGCCATCCTACACGATACTATGATTAAAGAGTATCTTAATACCAATGCAGCACCAAAAGGACAACAGGTTTCTAACGCCCCCAGAATATTCCTTGATGACGCAATTGTCCGGAAGGAATGGGCGCAGATTGCGTGGCATTGCACCAGGGATTGGGGGATTTTGATTATAAAAACTGCATTACGGTTATCAGAAGCTCTCCTTATAGAGATCCAAACCACTGAAGCCCACATAAAAACAACCATCACTGGCTATAAGAAAAGGCTTGACGAACTAAACAAAGAGCAAAACGAATTCAAAGAAAACCTAGCTCAGTCCAAGTCCCAAAAACTACAAAAGGACCTCAAACGTTGGTCATATGCCAAGGTTTACCCCTACTCTTGCCCTGACTACACACCCTCACCTGTATCAGGATACAATTCTGACACTTCGGTAGACTCAAATACCAGTGGGTCTAGTAATGATAGCACAGGCAGAAGAGGGAGTGGAAGAGGACAAGGTAGAGGTCGTGGGCAGCAACAGCAACACCAACACCAACCCCAATACCCTTTTCAAGGCTGGCAACCACCCTACCCACAACCTGGGATGGTTCCATATCATCAGAATGCCTTCCAGCCGCCTTTTACACACATGGTAGACTGGAATGCACCTTTTGTTCCACAACCTCAGTTCAATGCACAACTCTACCCGCTTCCTTTTTTAGACAGAGGCAGGCGGGGCAGGGGACGACAGAAGGGCAATGTACAGGTACATTGGGCTCAGCCAGGGGCAGTGGGAGACAACACCCGGAGCAAATCAGGGGAACAGAGAGCAGGCCCAAGTAGTGCGAAACCTTGATCACCAACCTCTTTTCCTATAGTTTATCTAAGGCCGAAAAGGATGTCTTGGAGAAAGGTTTGGGCTTCATTCCAACTCCCAAATTAGATCGGTTCAAATTACATTGTGAACTGAATGAATTCTTTAGGAAATTGCGACTAAAGAGTTTTTTTGAGAGCAAAGAAAATGAGCCAAGCCAAATATCCAAGAGCAATACTGATTTTAGACTGAAGTCTTCATTCACTCCCCCTCCAGCTATGATTCCACCGGAGATCCTGGCGTTTGAACAGGCAGTCTTCCAAGAAGTGGAACAGTTACCTGAACCTACACCTTTTAAGAACCTGACTGCAGCTGAGTTTCAAGCTATACAGACCCTGAAACAGAACAAGGGTATTATCATCAAGAGTGCGGATAAAGGGGGTGGCGTCGTCATCCAGGATAAAGCGGACTACGACAATGAGTGTAAGCGTCTTTTAAACAATGCCACTAACTATGTCTTGCTCACTGAGGACCCTACAGCAGACCGATATGAAGAAATTTGTGAATTAGTTTCCACAGCTGAGAGAAATGGTTTGATCTCGAGAAAAGAGGCTGAGTTCCTGGTGACATCGGATAGGAGGGTGCCATATTTTTGTATACTGCCTAAGACCCATAAAAATGTGTTGCCCCCACCAGGACGCCCGATCGTCTCAGGGAACGGTTCCCTTCTGGAACCTCTCTCTAAGTATTGCGATTTCTTCTTAAGACCTATTATTGAGTCCACCAGCACGTACCTTAAGGACACAAAGAGCCTCCTTTCCATGCTGAGAACCATCATTCTGCCTGTGGAGCCCTGCTTTCTTGTCACAATGGACATAGAAAGCCTGTACACCTGTATCCCACAGGATGAGACCATTAGAGTGGTGAAAGAGGCTTTGGATAATGCACCTTGGGACTTCACAACATCACGTCCCTTTGTTGTGGACTGTGCCACTTTGGCGCTCAAGAAGAATTACTTTGAACATGAGGGCAAGATCTACCTCCAGCCACAGGTACCTCAATGGGCAGCACTTTTGCCCCTTCGGTGGCAGGCCTGTACGTGTTCGATTTTGAGGTTAACAACATCTTGGGCCCCACAAATCCTTTCGTTGCCAACATCATATTTTGGCAACGTTATATCGATGATGTGCTAATGATCTGGAAGGGGGAAGAGCACATATTATTGGATTTCTTTGTACGGATTAATACGTGTGACCAGCACCTCAAGTTTACACATGAGTATTCCACTGAAAACATTACATTCTTGGATGTCACTATCAGAAGACAGGATACTCATTTGGAGACGACAACATTCACAAAACCCACAGCAAAGAATAATCTGCTACATTACACCAGTTATCACCCGAGGGCCCTGCGGTAGAATCTTCCTTACAGCCAGTTCTTGCGGCTACGTCGGAATTTTAGCAACCTGCCGGACTACAAACAGCAGGCAGATGTTTTATCAACTAAGCTACAAAATAGAGGATACCCACAGAGGATCATCACCAACAGTCAAAAACGGGCAAGAAACCAACAGAGAGACACACTTCTGGATATCACTACAAGGACTCAAAATGTCGAGATCCCTTTAACATGTGTCACAACATTCAATCCACTATCTAATGCAGTGAGTAAGAGTGTCTCCAAACACTGGAAGATATTAACCAGTAATAAACACAAGTGGGACAAACCACTCTTTTCATATAAAAGAGCCACAAGCTTGAAGGACTCTTTGGTCCACACGCGCCCTTTGGACTTAACAACAACGATGCCGGCTGCCACTGTACTGAATGCTTGGGGCCTACCAGCAATTACTGGTCATTTCCCCTGTGGGAATTGTAGTATATGTCACCTTACCACGCACCCAAAATCATTGAATCTGACCAATGGGCAACAATGGGACCAGCGTTGCCATACAAATTGCAATACGGCCAATGTTATTTATTTAATAACATGCCCCTGTGACTTACAATATGTTGGAATGACGTCCAGGCGTATCAAACTGAGAATAGGAGAACATAGCAGCAATATACGCTGCAGGAAAAACAACAACCAGGATGACTTCTCATTATTTTGAAAAACAGCATACCCCTAACGACATGCGCTGGACAATCTTGGAACATCTGGCAAATGGATCGGAAGTCA
Source organism: Lissotriton helveticus (assembly GCF_964261635.1). Lineage (NCBI taxonomy): Eukaryota > Metazoa > Chordata > Amphibia > Caudata > Salamandridae > Lissotriton > Lissotriton helveticus. Next base: position 813,519,539 of record NC_136070.1, read on the forward strand.
AGTTGTTTGAGAAGGAACAACGGTGGGTGTATCGCCTGTCCACCAATAAAATTGGACTTAACGATGATATTCCGTGGGGTTTCGTTTTAAGGCGTTAATGATACCGGTTATAACTTCTGCTAACTATAAGTTTGTCCCGGTTGGTTCTGTTTTTACAATCAATTATATCCCTGTGTTAGGATATGTAACAACGAGTTGTAATCGAAACACCCCTTATGATCTACAATGCCACCCCAGTACTAATGTAGGGCACTGACTACTTTGCTAACCGTTTAACCAACACGTTAGCCTCCTACCTGTAATACATTTGTTTCTCACCTTTGTACTGTGAAACAATCATAATATGGGCCTGATAATAGTCTTTGCTGGATTTAGCCTCACTACATATGAGCTCCGGGTTGTGTCTCCCCCGTTTATGGCTCTTCAAAGAAAAGACTGGACTGGGGTCTCGAACCGGCGCCCCGTGCGAGTCACTGTAAGGACTCTGTTTCTTTAAGAACCCAATCTCGCACCCGGCCACGCCCCCCACAAGTACGGGCTCGCTGGTCACGGGGCCGGAACAACTCTGTTGCTAAAAGAAGCTCGCCGGTCGTGTCTCCACCTCCGGGCGGACGGCTTTCCCGAAGAGTAGGTCTCAGGCGGGGAGTCGCGAGTGTGACAGTAAGTTCCTGAACTGCTTTACTAGCATGCGGTTTTTCCTGTTTTTCGAATACTCCGAAGGGATTTTTAACTCTTCGTGTTTCCTCCATACTAGGACTGGACACCGCGTGAATAATGCCCGCGCCGTCCTGTCCCAGGAAGTGAATTTCCTTCCTTCTGTTTGTAAGTGTAATATACTCTTTGATAACGCTAACCTTCCGGATAGCGTGTTGTCATTTTAAGATCCTCCTAGTTAGGTCTCTTTTACTGTTTCTAAGTCTCTGCTTAAATACCTTGGTTTTAAAATACCCGGCTCCATTACAATGTGTAATGGGGAAGGGATTCACAGCCTCTCGCTATTGGTAAGCCTGGGCTAAGTAGATGTAAATAAATCTTCTATATTTCTGGAACCTTGCATCTTCGGTTCCATGATTTCCAAATGCACAGTTCTATTGTGAATTTCACAATGGTACATCCCTCTATATTGAATTTCTATCTATTAAGGGGGACTACATCCGGCCACTTTATTTAAGGTGGGAAGGACATGATGGCCAAACGATTTTGCTCATACAGCCCAGTCATATACTGAAGTATTGACTTACATGTTGGTCTGTTTTGTGTTTTGGGTGTCAGTGTGTTCTTTGTTTCTCTCCTCTACAGGTATCCTTGGCTGCTGTGTCTCACAGCGAGCCGGCACGGGTAATATCCGTGAGTAATTGCACCTAATGTAAATATTTTTTTCGTTTTTTCACACTCAGTGCCTCAAGGGAGGGTGTACCTTAGCACGCACATACCACAGGAGAGCAATTATTTCTGTGGTCCTGACGAATGCTGTGCAATCCTGCGTTTTAGCAGCAGAAACATGTTGACCTTATATACCAATTAAGGACACAGGTCTCATAATTTAGAACCTATTGGTGTCCGCCTTTCACGTTTTTAACCTTAATACAGATTTGCCCACATTAAATATTTTGGTTGGGTTTCAACCGTATTTTTTAATTCTGCACACACATATTTTGCACTTTTTTGAGTTATACCACTGTTACAGTCACCACCAACCTGCTCCGCTGTAAATCAGGCTTTGTAGCACGCTGGGGGGGCATTTGGCCACCCCAGCGGGGACCCAATGATGAAGCATGTCACCAACTAGTGGTGAGTGAGGGTCCTTTTAACACAGAGGTTTACTTGCCCTTCCCAGTTGGGTGTGAATACCCCACGTCTACTGGGTTGCAACCTCCTGGTTAATAAGATTATTGTTTTGCATAATCTTGCAGTTACCTGAACCGGATTGGGGCCTTTTGATAAACCCGACACCCTTACACTTATTTTCTATTTCACGGAGTATTTATGTGTTCACTGAGTCACTCCTTAGTTGTTTATGATATACTTGGTTGGGGCTTAGGAGTGATTACTCGCGCCCTTTCTCTCTTGTTGATTTTGTTGGATCTTTGAGCAGCGTACAGCTGTGAGAGATTATTTTGTTCCTTTTTTCGCAGAGACTTTTTTATTGCTAAAACCATCATGGAGGAACAGGGCCTCTCCTTTTCGAAAGAAGAGGTTGACTCTCTGCTTGGTGACGACACGCTTTTTTTCCGATCCCCTTCTAGCACATGCTATATCCCAGACAGGTGACTGGGATAAATTAGGCAATTTAAAACGTAGCCGCATTAGGGCCATCCTACACGATACTATGATTAAAGAGTATCTTAATACCAATGCAGCACCAAAAGGACAACAGGTTTCTAACGCCCCCAGAATATTCCTTGATGACGCAATTGTCCGGAAGGAATGGGCGCAGATTGCGTGGCATTGCACCAGGGATTGGGGGATTTTGATTATAAAAACTGCATTACGGTTATCAGAAGCTCTCCTTATAGAGATCCAAACCACTGAAGCCCACATAAAAACAACCATCACTGGCTATAAGAAAAGGCTTGACGAACTAAACAAAGAGCAAAACGAATTCAAAGAAAACCTAGCTCAGTCCAAGTCCCAAAAACTACAAAAGGACCTCAAACGTTGGTCATATGCCAAGGTTTACCCCTACTCTTGCCCTGACTACACACCCTCACCTGTATCAGGATACAATTCTGACACTTCGGTAGACTCAAATACCAGTGGGTCTAGTAATGATAGCACAGGCAGAAGAGGGAGTGGAAGAGGACAAGGTAGAGGTCGTGGGCAGCAACAGCAACACCAACACCAACCCCAATACCCTTTTCAAGGCTGGCAACCACCCTACCCACAACCTGGGATGGTTCCATATCATCAGAATGCCTTCCAGCCGCCTTTTACACACATGGTAGACTGGAATGCACCTTTTGTTCCACAACCTCAGTTCAATGCACAACTCTACCCGCTTCCTTTTTTAGACAGAGGCAGGCGGGGCAGGGGACGACAGAAGGGCAATGTACAGGTACATTGGGCTCAGCCAGGGGCAGTGGGAGACAACACCCGGAGCAAATCAGGGGAACAGAGAGCAGGCCCAAGTAGTGCGAAACCTTGATCACCAACCTCTTTTCCTATAGTTTATCTAAGGCCGAAAAGGATGTCTTGGAGAAAGGTTTGGGCTTCATTCCAACTCCCAAATTAGATCGGTTCAAATTACATTGTGAACTGAATGAATTCTTTAGGAAATTGCGACTAAAGAGTTTTTTTGAGAGCAAAGAAAATGAGCCAAGCCAAATATCCAAGAGCAATACTGATTTTAGACTGAAGTCTTCATTCACTCCCCCTCCAGCTATGATTCCACCGGAGATCCTGGCGTTTGAACAGGCAGTCTTCCAAGAAGTGGAACAGTTACCTGAACCTACACCTTTTAAGAACCTGACTGCAGCTGAGTTTCAAGCTATACAGACCCTGAAACAGAACAAGGGTATTATCATCAAGAGTGCGGATAAAGGGGGTGGCGTCGTCATCCAGGATAAAGCGGACTACGACAATGAGTGTAAGCGTCTTTTAAACAATGCCACTAACTATGTCTTGCTCACTGAGGACCCTACAGCAGACCGATATGAAGAAATTTGTGAATTAGTTTCCACAGCTGAGAGAAATGGTTTGATCTCGAGAAAAGAGGCTGAGTTCCTGGTGACATCGGATAGGAGGGTGCCATATTTTTGTATACTGCCTAAGACCCATAAAAATGTGTTGCCCCCACCAGGACGCCCGATCGTCTCAGGGAACGGTTCCCTTCTGGAACCTCTCTCTAAGTATTGCGATTTCTTCTTAAGACCTATTATTGAGTCCACCAGCACGTACCTTAAGGACACAAAGAGCCTCCTTTCCATGCTGAGAACCATCATTCTGCCTGTGGAGCCCTGCTTTCTTGTCACAATGGACATAGAAAGCCTGTACACCTGTATCCCACAGGATGAGACCATTAGAGTGGTGAAAGAGGCTTTGGATAATGCACCTTGGGACTTCACAACATCACGTCCCTTTGTTGTGGACTGTGCCACTTTGGCGCTCAAGAAGAATTACTTTGAACATGAGGGCAAGATCTACCTCCAGCCACAGGTACCTCAATGGGCAGCACTTTTGCCCCTTCGGTGGCAGGCCTGTACGTGTTCGATTTTGAGGTTAACAACATCTTGGGCCCCACAAATCCTTTCGTTGCCAACATCATATTTTGGCAACGTTATATCGATGATGTGCTAATGATCTGGAAGGGGGAAGAGCACATATTATTGGATTTCTTTGTACGGATTAATACGTGTGACCAGCACCTCAAGTTTACACATGAGTATTCCACTGAAAACATTACATTCTTGGATGTCACTATCAGAAGACAGGATACTCATTTGGAGACGACAACATTCACAAAACCCACAGCAAAGAATAATCTGCTACATTACACCAGTTATCACCCGAGGGCCCTGCGGTAGAATCTTCCTTACAGCCAGTTCTTGCGGCTACGTCGGAATTTTAGCAACCTGCCGGACTACAAACAGCAGGCAGATGTTTTATCAACTAAGCTACAAAATAGAGGATACCCACAGAGGATCATCACCAACAGTCAAAAACGGGCAAGAAACCAACAGAGAGACACACTTCTGGATATCACTACAAGGACTCAAAATGTCGAGATCCCTTTAACATGTGTCACAACATTCAATCCACTATCTAATGCAGTGAGTAAGAGTGTCTCCAAACACTGGAAGATATTAACCAGTAATAAACACAAGTGGGACAAACCACTCTTTTCATATAAAAGAGCCACAAGCTTGAAGGACTCTTTGGTCCACACGCGCCCTTTGGACTTAACAACAACGATGCCGGCTGCCACTGTACTGAATGCTTGGGGCCTACCAGCAATTACTGGTCATTTCCCCTGTGGGAATTGTAGTATATGTCACCTTACCACGCACACAAAATCATTGAATCTGACCAATGGGCAACAATGGGACCAGCGTTGCCATACAAATTGCAATACGGCCAATGTTATTTATTTAATAACATGCCCCTGTGACTTACAATATGTTGGAATGACGTCCAGGCGTATCAAACTGAGAATAGGAGAACATAGCAGCAATATACGCTGCAGGAAAAACAACAACCAGGATGACTTCTCATTATTTTGAAAAACAGCATACCCCTAACGACATGCGCTGGACAATCTTGGAACATCTGGCAAATGGATCGGAAGTCAAGTTGTTTGAGAAGGAACAACGGTGGGTGTATCGCCTGTCCACCAATAAAATTGGACTTAACGATGATATTCCGTGGGGTTTCGTTTTAAGGCGTTAATGATACCGGTTATAACTTCTGCTAACTATAAGTTTGTCCCGGTTGGTTCTGTTTTTACAATCAATTATATCCCTGTGTTAGGATATGTAACAACGAGTTGTAATCGAAACACCCCTTATGATCTACAATGCCACCCCAGTACTAATGTAGGGCACTGACTACTTTGCTAACCGTTTAACCAACACGTTAGCCTCCTACCTGTAATACATTTGTTTCTCACCTTTGTACTGTGAAACAATCATAATATGGGCCTGATAATAGTCTTTGCTGGATTTAGCCTCACTACATATGAGCTCCGGGTTGTGTCTCCCCCGTTTATGGCTCTTCAAAGAAAAGACTGGACTGGGGTCTCGAACCGGCGCCCCGTGCGAGTCACTGTAAGGACTCTGTTTCTTTAAGAACCCAATCTCGCACCCGGCCACGCCCCCCACAAGTACGGGCTTGCTGGTCACGGGGCCGGAACAACTCTGTTGCTAAAAGAAGCTCGCCGGTCGTGTCTCTCCACCTCCGGGCGGACGGCTTTCCCGAAGAGTAGGTCTCAGGCGGTGAGTCGCGAGTGTGACAGTAAGTTCCTGAACCGCTTTACTAGCATGCGGTTTTTCCTGTTTTTCGAATACTCCGAAGGGATTTTTAACTCTTCGTGTTTCCTCCATACTAGGACTGGACACCGCGTGAATAATGCCCGCGCCGTCCTGTCCCAGGAAGTGAATTTCCTTCCTTCTGTTTGTAAGTGTAATATACTCTTTGATAACGCTAACCTTCCGGATAGCGTGTTGTCATTTTAAGATCCTCCTATTTAGGTCTCTTTTACTGTTTCTAAGTCTCTGCTCAAATACCTTGGTTTTAAAATGCCCGGCTCCATTACAATGTGTAATGGGGAAGGGATTCACAGCCTCTCGCTATTGGTAAGCCTGGGCTAAGTAGATGTAAATAAATCTTCTATATTTCTGGAACCTTGCATCTTCGGTTCCATGATTTCCAAATGCACAGTTCTATTGTGAATTTCACAATGGTACATCCCTCTATATTGAATTTCTATCTATTAAGGGGGACTACATCCGGCCACTTTATTTAAGGTGGGAAGGACACGATGGCCAAACGATTTTGCTCATACAGCCCAGTCATATACTGAAGTATTGACTTACATGTTGGTCTGTTTTGTGTTTTGGGTGTCAGTGTGTTCTTTGTTTCTCTCCTCTACAGGTATCCTTGGCTGCTGTGTCTCACAGCGAGCCGGCACGGGTAATATCCGTGAGTAATTGCACCTAATGTGAATATTTTTTTTGTTTTTTCACACTCAGTGCCTCACGGGAGGGTGTACCTTAGCGCGCACATACCACCGGAGAGCAATTATTTCTGTGGTCCTGACGAATGCTGTGCAATCCTGCGTTTTAGCAGCAGAAACATGTTGACCTTATATACCAATTAAGGACACAGGTCTCATAATTTAGAACCTATTGGTGTCCGCCTTTCACGTTTTTAACCTTAATACAGGTTTGCCCACATTAAATATTTTGGTTGGGTTTCAACCGTATTTTTTAATTCTGCACACACATATTTTGCACTTTTTTGAGTTATACCACTGTTACAGTCACCACCAACCCGCTCCGCTGTAAATCAGGCTTTGTAGCACGCTGGGGGGGCATTTGGCCACCCCAGCGGGGACCCAATGATGAAGCATGTCACCAACTAGTGGTGAGTGAGGGTCCTTTTAACACAGAGGTTTACTTGCCCTTCCCAGTTGGGTGTGAATACCCCACGTCTACTGGGTTGCAACCTCCTGGTTAATAAGATTATTGTTTTGCATAATCTTGCAGTTACCTGAACTGGATTGGGGCCTTTTGATAAACCCGACACCCTTACACTTATTTTCTGTTTCACGGAGTATTTATGTGTTCACTGAGTCACTCCTTAGTTGTTTATGATATACTTGGTTGGGCCATAGGAGTGATTACTCGCGCCTTTTCTCTCTTGTTGATTTTGTTGGATCCTTGAGCAGCGTACAGCTGTGAGAGATTATTTTGTTCCTTTTTTCGCAGAGACTTTTTTATTGCTAAAACCATCATGGAGGAACAGGGCCTCTCCTTTTCGAAAGAAGAGGTTGACGCTCTGCTTGGTGACGACACGCTTTTTTCCGATCTCCTCCTAGCACATGCTATATCCCAGACAGGTGACTGGGAGAAATTAGGCGATTTAAAACGTAGCCGCATTAGGGCCATCCTACACGATACTATGATTAAAGAGTATCTTAATAACAATGCAGCACCAAAAGGACTACTTGTTTCTAATGCCCCCAGAATATTCCTTGATGACGCAATGTTCCGGAAGGAATGGGCGCAGATTGCGTGGCATTGCACCAGGGATTGGGGGATTTTGATTATAAAAACTGCATTACGGTTATCAGAAGCTCTCCTTATAGAGATCCAAACCACTGAAGCCCACATAAAAACAACCATCACTGGCTATAAGAAAAGGCTAACGAACTAAACAAAGAGCAAAACGAATTTAAAGAAAACCTAGCTCAGTCCAAGTCCCAAAAACTACAAAAGGACCTCAAACGTTGGTCATATGCCAAGGTTTACCCCTACTCTTGCCCTGACTTCACACCCTCACCTGTATCAGGATACAATTCTGACACTTCGGTAGACTAAAATACCAGTGGGTCTAGTAATGATAGCACAGGCAGAAGAGGGAGTGGAAGAGGACGAGGTAGAGGTCGTGGGCAGCAACAGCAACACCAACACCAACCCCAATACCCTTTTCAAGGCTGGCAACCACCCTACCCACAACCTGGGATGGTTCCATATCATCAGAATGCCTTCCAGCCGCCTTTTCCACACATGGTAGGCTGGAATGCACCTTTTGTTCCACACCCTCAGTTCAATGCACAACGCTACCCGCTTCCTTTTTTAGACAGAGGCAGGCGGGGCAGGGGACGACAGAAGGGCAATGTACAGGTACATTGGGCTCAGCCGGGGGCAGTGGGAGACAACACCCGGAGCAAGTCAGGGGAACAGAGAGCAGGCCCAAGTAGTGCGAAACCTTGATCACCAACCTCTCTTCCTATAGTTTATCTAAGGCTGAAAAGGATGTCTTGGAGAAAGGTTTGGGCTTCATTCCAACTCCCAAATTAGATTGGTTCAAATTACATTGTGAACTGAATGAATTCTTTAGGAAATTGCGACTAAAGAGTTTTTTTGAGAGCAAAGAAAATGAGCCAAGCCAAATATCCAAGAGCGATACTGATTTTAGACTGAAGTCTTCATTCACTCCCCCTCCAGCTATGATTCCACCGGAGATCCTGGCGTTTGAACAGGCAGTCTTCCAAGAAGTGGAACAGTTACTTGAACCTACACCTTTTAGGAACCTGACTGCAGCTGAGTTTCAAGCTATACAGTCCCTGAAACAGAACAAGGGTATTATCATCAAGAGTGCGGATAAAGGGGGTGGCGTCGTCATCCAGGATAAAGCGGATTACGACAATGAGTGTAAGCGTCTTTTAAACAATGCCACTAACTATGTCTTGCTCACTGAGGACCCTACAGCAGACCTATATGAAGAAATTTGTGAATTAGTTTCCACAGCTGAGAGAGATGGTTTGATCTCGAGAAAAGAGGCTGAGTTCCTGGTGACATCGGATAGGAGGGTGCCATATTTTTATATACTGCCTAAGACCCATAAAAATGTGTTGCCCCCACCAGGACGCCCGATCGTCTCAGGGATCGGTTCCCTTCTGGAACCTCTCTCTAAGTATTGCGATTTCTTCTTAAGACCTATTATTGAGTCCACCAGCACGTACCTTAAGGACACAAATTGCCTCCTTTCCATGCTGAGAACAATCATTCTGCCTGTGGAGCCCTGCTTTCTTGTCACAATGGACATAGAAAGCCTGTACACCTGTATCCCACAGGATGAGACCATTAGAGTGGTGAAAGAGGCTTTGGATAATGCACCTTGGGACTTCACAACATCACGTCCCTTTGTTGTGGACTATGCCACTTTGGCGCTCAAGAAGAATTACTTTGAACATGAGGGCAAGATCTACCTCCAGGCCACAGGTACCTCAATGGGCAGCACTTTTGCCCCTTCGGTGGCAGGCCTGTACGTGTTCGATTTCGAGGTTAACAACATCTTGGGCCCCACAAATCCTTTCGTTGCCAACATCATATTTTGGCAACGTTATATCGATGATGTGCTAATGATCTGGAAGGGGGAAGAGCACATATTATTGGATTTCTTTGTACGGATTAATACGTGTGACCAGCACCTCAAGTTTACACATGAGTATTCCACTGACACCATTACATTCTTGGATGTCACTATCAGAACACAGGATACTCATTTGGAGACGACAACATTCACAAAACCCACAGCAAAGAATAATCTGCTACATTACACCAGTTATCACCCGAGGGCCCTGCGGGAGAATCTTCCTTACGGCCAGTTCTTGCGGCTACGCCGGAATTGTAGCAACCTGCCGGACTACAAACAGCAGGCAGATGTTTTATCAACTAAGCTACAAAATAGAAGATACCCACAGAGGATCATCACCAACAGTCAAAAATGGGCAAGAAACCAACAGAGAGACACACTTCTGGATATCACTTCAAGGACTCAAAATGTCGAGATCCCTTTAACATGTGTCACAACATTCAATCCACTATCTAATGCAGTGAGTAAGAGTGTCTCCAAACACTGGAAGATATTAACCAGTAATAAACACAAGTGGGACAAACCACTCTTTTCATATAAAAGAGCCACAAGCTTGAAGGACTCTTTGGTCCACACGCGCCCTTTGGACTTAACAACAACAATGCCGGCTGCCACTGTACTGAATGCTTGGGGCCTACCAGCAATTACTGGTCATTTCCCCTGTGGGAATTGTAGTATATGTCACCTTGCCACGCACACAAAATCATTGAATCTGACCAATGGGCAACGATGGGACCAGCGTTGCCATACAAATTGCAATACGGCCAATGTTATTTATTTAATAACATGCCCCTGTGGCTTACAATATGTTGGAATGACGTCCAGGCGTATCAAACTGAGAATAGGAGAACATCGCAGCAATATACGCTGCAGGAAAACAACAACCAGGATGACTTCTCATTATTTGGAAAAACAGCATACCCCTAACGACATGCGCTGGACAATCTTGGAACATCTGGCAAATGGATCGGAAGTCAAGTTGTTTGAGAAGGAGCAATGGTGGGTGTATCGCCTGTCCACCAATAAAATTGGACTTAACGATGATATTCCGTGGGGTTCAGTTTTAAGGCGTTAATGATACCGGTTATTACTTCTGCTAACTATAAGTTTGTCCCGGTTGGTTCTGTTTTTACAATCAATTATATCCCTGTGTTAGGATATATAACCCCGAGTTGTAATCGAAACACCCCTTATGATCTACAATGCCACCCCAGTACTAATGTAGGGCACTGACTACTTTGCTAACCGTTTAACCAACACGTTAGCCTCCTACCTGTAATACATTTGTTTCTCACCTTTGTACTGTGAAACAATCATAATATGGGCCTGATAATAGTCTTTGCTGGATTTAGCCTCACTACATATGAGCTCCGGGTTGTGTCTCTCCGTTTATGGCTATTCAAAGAAAAGACTGGACTGGGGTCTCGAACCGGTGCCCCGTGCGAGTCACTGTAAGGACTCTGTTTCTTTAAGAACCCAATCTCGCACCCGGCCACGCCCCCACACGTATGGGCTCGCTGGTCACGGGGCCGGAACAACTCTGTTGCTAAAAGAAGCTCGCTGTTCGTGTCTCTCCACCTCCGGGCGGACGGCTTTCCCGAAGAGTAGGTCTCAGGCGGGGAGTCCGAGTGTGACAGTAAGTTCCTGAACCGCTTTACTAGCATGCGGTTTTTCCTGTTTTTCGAATACTCCTGAGGGATTTTTAACTCTTCGTGTTTCCTCCATACTAGGACTGGACACCGCGTGAATAATGCCCGTGCCGTCCTGTCCCAGGAAGTGAATTTACTTCCTTCTGTTTGTAAGTGTAATATACTCTTTGGTAACGCTAACCTTCCGGATAGCGTGTTGTCATTTTAAGATCCTCCTAGTTAGGTCTCTTTTACTGTTTCTAAGTCTCTGCTCAAATACCTTGGTTTTAAAATACCCAGCTCCATTACAAAGTGTAATGGGGAAGGGATTCACAGCCTCTCGCTATTGGTAAGTCTGGGCTAAGTAGATGTAAATAAATCTTCTGTGTTTCTGGAACCTTGCATCTTCGGTTCCATGATTTCCAAATGCACAGTTCTATTGTGAATTTCACAATGGTACATCCCTCTATATTGAATTTCTATCTATTAAGGGGGACTACATCCGGCCACTTTATTTAAGGTGGGAAGGACACGATGGCCAAACGATTTTGCTCATACAGCCCAGTCATATACTGAAGTATTGACTTACATGTTGGTCTGTTTTGTGTTTTGGGTGTCAGTGTGTTCTTTGTTTCTCTCTTCTACAGGTATCCTTGGCTGCTGTGTCTCACAGCGAGTCGGCACGGGTAATATCCGTGAGTAATTGCACCTAATGTAAATATTTTTTTCGTTTTTTCACACTCAGTGCCTCACGGGAGGGTGTGCCTTAGCACGCACATACCACCGGGGAGCAATTATTTCTGTGGTCCTGACGAATGCTGTGAGATCCTGCGTTTTAGCAGCAGAAACATGTTGACCGTATATACCAATTAAGGACACAGGTCTCATAATTTAGAACCTATTGGTGTCCGCCTTTCACGTTTTTAACCTTAATACAGGTTGGCCCACATTAAATATTTTGGTTGGGTTTCAACCGTATTTTTTAATTCTGCACACACATATTTTGCACTTTTTTGAGTTATACCACTGTCACACTCACCACCAACCCGCTCCGCTATAAATCAGGCGTTGTAGCATGCTGGGGGGGCATTCGGCCACCCCAGCGGGGACCCAATGATGAAGCATGTCACCAACTAGTGGTGAGTGAGGGTCCTTTTAACACAGAGGTTTACTTGCCCTTCCCAGTTGGGTGTGAATACCCCACGTCTACTGGGTTGCAACCTCCTGGTTAATAAGATTATTGTTTTGCATAATCTTGCAGTTACCTGAACCGGATTGGGGCCTTTTGATAAACCCGACACGCTTACACTTATTTTCTGTTTCACGGAGTATTTATGTGTTCACTGAGTCACTCCTTAGTTGTTTATGATATTCTGTCATACGAGCTGACAGAACGTGGAGAGGAGGGGGGTAGCTTTTGTTTTTAGAGAAGAGTTGCAAGCAAGGGGCTCTGCAGTGGGAAGTTCCCAAAATTGCGAATTGTTATTCTTTCAGATTTCACTCACTAATAATTATACGTTAAAAGGTCTTTTGCTTTATAGACCACCAAGGGCACGGACCCCTTTGCTACAGATATTAAGCCCTATTTTGGAATCCAGTTTGGAGAGATTAGACTTCACGATACTAGGGGATTTCAATTATCATCTAAAAAAATTAGCAGACAATAACATTGCCTCACTGGTTGATGCAATGGCTGGTCTCTCTTTGAATCAGATTGTTAAACAAGACACACACGTGGCCGGGCATACGCTAGATGGGACTTTTTTCTTCAAATCCCAATCTCAAAATTGTCAAAATAATGCCCGTTTCTTGGTCAGGACACAAAGCTACCTTATTTACTGTAAATGTGGATCAGGTGCAGCCAGTGCATACAAATGATTACAGGCTAGTCAACCTTTCAGGACTGGGCTTGTATTAATGCTCCTATGTTACAGGAATTACTATTCAGGACTAAACCTGAACTAGTGCCAGATAGCAATCTAGCCGTCGATAGGTTATCCTCCTGGATCAAATCAGCGGTCAATATTGCAGCACCTACTAAAAGTCTTATCCCCAGGAAGAAAAACCTATCAGAACCGTGGTTCACGGAAAAACTTAGGGCACAAAAACAAGTGTGCAGAAGGGCAGAAAGAAAATGGAGAGCTAACTATGATCAAGTATGAAAAGTGAATATGCACGAACATTGGCAGACTACAAAAAAATGGTTATGGGGAAAAAACAAATATTTTAACAAGAAAAATAAGTGAGGGCAAGAACTCTTGCAGGGAGCTCTTCACTACAGTTAAAAAATTAGTGAATCTTCCCGATGTAAAACAGATGGAAAGTAGTGCAGAACTTTGTAATACACTTGGGCAGTTTTTTGTAAATAAAGTCATTTCAGTGTATGAACCTTTTAAGATTAATAACAACAGCGAAGCCTTAGCTAAGTACCCTAAACAAGGCATGGACACCTCAAACCCCAAAACTGGCATCTGTTTTGCTCCGCTTCAATAGCCTCAGAGGGGGCAGCTAAAGAACTACTTACTTCAATATGATTTATACCTAGACTCTATTAGTTGGTGGTTTATGATGTGACCATGCTGGCGATACCAAAGAGTATAATGCTTGGATTTAATGTTTGCTTTTGGTTGAGCTACTACTCATTAGCTAACTAACCGCCATGTTTTTTATGTATTTCTCATGTATTCACATTTTTTTTGGGATGATGGAGGGATTATATACTTGGATGTTTTAGTGGAGGCTGAATGGCGAGCCACACCAGTTGCATCTCACATATCATCACAATTAGCGACTCTTTAGTCCCTTTGCCCTTCCTTGGGAGGGGGTGGGGGAGTGGTGGGGTTGCTATGGAGGGAAGGGGGGGTAGGGTGGAGGGTAGGGTGCAATAATGGTCAGGTGAAGAGCAGTTTTCATAAAACTAAAGCAGAGAGTAAACCTTTAGGTGAGGCAGCTTATTTGAATATGAAAAGTAATATCAAAAGGCTGGTGTTCGTTGTATTGTATAGGGGATGTCAAGAGAGAATCTCACACGGAAAATCCGGTACTAAATGCTATGTTGGGCCTGTTCGGGAGTATCTGATTAAATTATCATGTTGGGGATATTGAGGATTTGTTCGTGGAATTTATGTGGACTTAATAACAAAAAGAAGAGGGGGGTATGCGCACAGATGATACAGACTATGCGCATAGATCTATTATGCATACAAGAAACACATCTGACCTGGAATGATCGGCATTGCTTTAATGACTTAGGTATGCAGCTATTGGGCTGCAACCGTCAAGGAACGACCACAAAGGGGGTGGCAATCCTCATTAGAAGAGGGTTAGGGCATCTTAAGCGCAGTAAGGCTGATCCACATGGTAAGTGGGTTATTTCGGAAGTCAGCATTGACAATAAAACGTATTCTATGTGTTCAATTTATGCTCCTAACACAGACGATCCTGACATTTTGAACTTTTTAAGTCTAGAGTTAGCGCAATGGCCATCTCCCTTGATTTTTTGTGGTGACTTTAACATACACTTGTATGGGGGCTTAGATCTTTATAGCAATGCCATTTATTCAGGCTTAAAGAAAAAGACTTATAAGGCTTTAAAGAGCTTAATTAAAGAATACGGTCTGTCCGATGTAGCATTTGCAAAAAATCCCACCTCTCCTGATTATACCTTCTTCTCCACACCGCATCAGATGATGGTGCGGTTGGATTTTTTTTTCATTAACACCTCCCTCATAGATAGTACTGTATTTGAGTTATACCCACGAATAATTTCGGACCACAACCCAATTTTGATTGAGATAAAAACTGATGCTGGCATCAATCTTAAGCCGTGGTCATTTGATCGGAAAATGTTGGCGGATCCAATATACCTGGAACATATGGTAAATTGGATCATGGAATTCTTTGAATTTAATAGAGGGAGTGCTTCTCCTAAAATAGTTTGGGATGCCGTCAAATCGAAGGTGAGAGGGGAGACCTTATCATACTCGATTAATAAACAGAAATGCATTCGAAACAAAATGGATCTTTTATATAAATCAGTACATGAGTGGGAAGAGAAGCTGACATCAGCCATCATGGCCAACCAGGACACTGAACGCATTAAATCCTCATTAGCTATCTTTAAAGCAAAACTTTATGAAGTTTTGGCAGCTAAACTGGCAGAACAGTCTGCAGTTATGAGGGCACAGATTTATGAAATGGGTGAACAGTCTGGGAAAGTCCTGGCAAAAAAGACGCGGCAAAAAGAGGCATCAAACTTTATAGGCTCAATAAAGGATGAGGCAGGTCAGTAACACACTAAACCTGACGAGATTCTAGAGGTTTTTCGTCAATTCTATTGCAAGCTCTATGCTCAAGATACTCTAGATTACTCTAGCGACTTATTTCTGAATTTTATTTCAAATGATAATGTGTCCAAACTTTCTTTAGAACAGGCTCAGACCTTAGATATGGATATCACATGGGTAGAGATAGATTCTGCGGTACTTTCTCCCGCCATTGGTAAGCCATGGGACCAGATGGGATTCCCTTAGAATTCTATTGAATGTTCAGAAATGTGCTAATACAAGATATGTTGACTACTTTCTTGGCGGCACAGAAAGGTGACACCCCTCCCTCGTGGGGCGAATCAACCATTATGGCATTTATCAAAAAGGACAAACCTGCCTCTGACCCGGCATCTTATAGGCCGATATCACTTATTAATGCCGACAGCAAAGCCTTCTCTAAAATATTAGCGGCACGGCTTTCATCGATAATTCCCAGCATAGTTTCTCGATGGCAACATGGGTTTATACCCAACCGTGACACCACGGATCATGTTCGCCGAGTAATTGCTTTGTTGGATTGGGCAGAGGGCACAAACACAGCGGTAGCGGTCACTCTATTAGACGCCAAGAAGGCATTCGACCGAGTGGCATGGCCCTACCTCTGGGATCTTCTATCCTTCAAGGGGTTTGGACCTGGTATGATTAGGGCATTGAAAGCTTTGTATAGAACACCCACCTCATCTATTAAAATTGGAGCAAATAAATCAATCTCGTTTCCCATCTATCGAGGCACAAGGCAAGGGTGTCCGTCCTCCCCGCTGCTATTTGCAATATATATTGATGTTTTTCTAAACAAATTAAATCTTGCGCAGGATATAAAACCTGTGGTGGCGGCAGGCACACAGTATAGGGCACTGGCATATGCAGACGATGTGGTGGTTCTGTGGTATATAAATAAATAATACCGGATCTAGGTTTGACTGGACATAGCAATAACAGATAGCTCAATAAATAAGAGTCAAGATTCGAGGTAGTAGGAGTTTGCAGGTTTAATACAGCATAAAGGACAGGAACAGGACAACCTGCACAGGAATAGGATGGCAGCGCTGCCGGGGGCAGGATCAAGGAAAAGGATAACTTTTAATAACAATGCACAAGCATATATACTAAAATAGTTGCATTACAATACATATGATAGGCGGAGCAGTGGGTGTGGTCAATAGCAGTCGCGAAAGATAAGGGTGAAAGTGGGTGTAACAGGAGGCGTATACATGGACATGTGATGTAAACGTAACAGAATATGTCATAAATGGGGCGGAAACATGGAGGGGGCTACCTAAGGAGCCGGGACCTCTAACCTAATGGTGCGCGCAAACTGACAATGACGTGTCACTAGGAGAAGCTGGGGGCTATGACTTCTGCGCTAGGAGCAGAGACTGAAGTCTGGAGAGTCAGGGCGACATGTACCTAACCCACTATCTAGTATCTGATGTTTAGAGAACATGTTGATATAAACTAAAAGTTATCGGGGTAAAGGCTAACAGACTCTAAGACTGGAGCATGCATTATTCTACATGTAGTGCGTGATGAAGAATATTAAATGACCATAAATACAGTATTTCTCTTACATGGAGACGTAAAGGCTAGACGATGACGGAAACTATTGATGCGATTCAGTAGCTTAGGAATGCAGAGAAGGAGGGCTGGACTGATAACTAGAATCATAACATACTCTTGGCAGACTCGTAGGCAGAGCCAGGCTGAACCGGGCACTGTGAGGCAGGAAGTAAGTGAAGGGTCAAGGATACAGGTGGGGGCTGTATCGCTCCTCAGCGAGGGCTCAGGAGACAGGAGCTGAATCTGGTGTCCAGGCCCTTTTGAGGCCTAGAAACGGGGACTTTTCAATGAAATAACGTGCACACTGGGAAACGTGGCAACGTAACTTTACATAGGCCTAATACTCGTAGCTTTCACGAGAACTGGAAACTGGCATACTAGAGATGGACACAACTGTAATTGCGTCTTTAATCAAACATGGGGAATGCATATGCATATTAATCATGCACACATAACATAAGATGGGGAACACGTAGGGACACAGAACATGGCAAAATTTACTTTTCCACATTCCCTCCTTGTCACTACGTTTCCATCAGGAAACATCAATATTCATGATACCATCTATCATTTCATACAGTATCATTTGCTCGTCTCGAATTTTCTTGGAACGGGATTTAGGACGGGACTTGGGACTGGGAATACAAGAGGTAGCACAAATGCCACAAATCGCAGGGCCACATTGTATACAGAGGCAGCAACTGAATATGATCGCTACTGCAATACCTAGAAAAGACAATACTTTCCATCCCCAGGCGGAAATCATATTCCAGAACCAACCGGACCATGTCCAGGTGCCTGGATCTTTGTGTAACAGATGGGCAATTTTATGGAGTCTGGTTATAGCTGAATAAACAGACGGCGCGTTATTAGGAATGAAAATGCAGCAACTAGATCCGATGACTCTACAAGCCCCGCCCCTATCGGCCAGTATGACGTCAAGGACGAGACGATTCTGGAGCACGACAATTCTCATAAAGGATTGCTCTTCGGTCAAGTTACTTAGAGCAGAAGTAGTCTCAATCACTACTGCTTCAAGGGTTCTGGTTAATCTACGTATCAGTTTACTATTCACGACAGTACCTAAATAAGGGAAGACACCTTTATTGATATCTATGTATTGTTCTAGGGCAGTTTCAGTATAATCGACAATCGGGAGGTCTCTCTTGTGTCTAGTATGTACTAGGTGGGAATTCCTATGATAATCAGGTGGGGCTAGAAAAACTGGTGGCAGTAGGAAGGCAATGTAACAGGTTCCCTCCCAATCGAGGGGCAGACGAACATATGCGGTCTGACCACAAACAAAATAAGAATGGCGTGAAGCTTTGAAAATAGATTTCCCACTGTCACTATACTTGACAATAGTAGTACAATCACTATGTCCTACAGGTACGGAACCATTCTTTCGGACACATAATTCACCTTTTACTGGTAGTACTGACATAGCAGGTAAGTCTGGAGTAGTATCAGACCGAACATTCAGGAACATGAAATTCGAAGAATAATTACCTAAATTATAAACTTCATTTTCTAGATCTAACCCTGTTCTGTGGGGAAGACCTTGCTTGTCTGGGAAACATGTATTGTTAAGAAAAGACGTATCTGTTGAGGATGACGTTAACGTGGACCATGCTCCACATGAACCATTATGTGAAAATGGATAAGGAAAGAGTGGCAGAACTCCCTTCGGTGTCTGGAAAGGGGGGAGTCGACCACACACCCAACAATTAGTGGCATTGCTGGTCTGGTGTGAGTAATGTAACATGTGGATAAAGGAATTATTACGCATAGCAAGACGATAAGATAGTTCATGAGGAGGCAGATCACTAAACGTGTGCTCTACTGTAGAAATAGAAGACTTATTTACATGAGAAACTGGAAAACACAAATAAAATGCATAACCTGTGCAGGTAATCATGAGGCTGAAAAACAATATGAAACTTAGAAAAACGATACATCGGATTGAGTTTTGACTAACTCTCTCACTATGGGGGTCTATTTTATACATGTCAGAAACCGGTCTAACCGTTTCACCTAGGGGAGGACTTAGACAATCAAACTGGCTGACTTATTTTACTAGACCTTAATTTTAGCTTATACTCCTGTTGCGGAGTTTTCTCTAACAGGGAGGGTTTAGTATCATTGTCTTTTGCGGGACAGTCCTTAAGAATAGTACTTTGGCAGTCTTTCAAATCCTGCGAAATGTTCTTTAAAACAGTCTTTAATCCATAAAACTTTTTCACATGTGACAGGTGGACCCAGCCCTTCCTGCCTTCCAGCTTGACGGCAGTACGGGTGGCCTGGAGGACCTGCTTGGGCTCCTTCCAGGGGGGCTCCAGCGGACTTGAACGATCAAAGTTCCTCACAAGGACCAGATTTCCGGGAACGATTTCATGCGGTGCCACCTCGGTATTGTCTGGAAATGCGGCGGCAACCTGTGAACGACAAGAGTGTAGGGCAGACATCAAGGAAGCTAGGTAATCTGTCAGCATATTACTTGAAACATCGGTAATACTTCGGGGTCTAGGTGTACCCCACATGTTAGGGGGACGGCCGAATACGACCTCATACGGGGACAGACCTGATCTGGAATGTGCGACCATGCGCATATAAAACAAAGCGACTGGCAGAGCTACTAACCAGTCCACACCTTTCTCTTTACATATTTTAGCAATACGGATTTTCAGGGTCTGATTATGTCTCTCTACGAGACCGGCTGCTTCAGGATGGCGTACACAATGGAACTTCCACTGGTACCCTAATAAAAGGGAAACATGTTTCATGAGCTCAGATGAGAATGGCTGGCCGTTATCAGAATATACGACTCTAGGGAGTCCATAACGGGGGAAGAACTCACGAACCAACTGCTTGGCAGTGGTCGCGGCTGTGTAATCTGGGACTGGATATGCCTCTGTCCATCTGGACAAAGCGCATACAACTACAAGGACATACTTGAAACCTCGACATCGCTCCATCTGAATATAATCCATCTGGAGGACTTCAAAAGGGTGGTCAGGGGGCTGGAATCCACCTTGTTCCACCGGGACACTTTTACCTGGATTAAACTGACAACATATCATACAGGTACGGACTTTTTGCTTGGCTGCAGCTCGTAAATGCTTGTTGAACCAAATGTTCTGGATACTGTCTAACATAGCTTTTTCTCCTAAATGTGCTGGACTATGTGCGGTATTGATAATGACTTGAACCATTGAGTCGGGGAGAAACCATGTGGCTCTACCCTTCGTTACCCATCCCTGATCTGTCTGGACCCCTCCTTGTTCGGACCATTTCTTGATTTCATCGGGAGTAGCATGTAACTGGATATCTATGACATCTTGAGTAGGGTCCTTAACTGTCATACAGGTAGTCGGAGCTGGAGTATGTGTCTGTGTTGGATTAACTGGAATGTCTGGAGTCTGTGCTGTGAGCTTGGCTGTGCGATCTGCTAGATCATTACCTTGAGAAATAGTGTCAGTAACTTTCGTATGTGCTTTGCATTTCATGATAGCAATAGATGTCGGTAAATGTATGGCATCTAACAGAGCTTGAATAAGGAGACCATGCTGAATCTTGGTTCCATGAGAAGTCATGAAACCTCTCTCCTGCCAGAGTACTCCAAAGTCGTGTACGACTCCGAATGCGTAGCGTGAATCTGTATAAATATTAACTTTCAGGTTCTTGGCGTGTATGCAGGCTTGGGTCAGAGCAACTAGCTCTGCTGCTTGAGCAGACAGAGTGTCAATACGGTGTGTTTCTATAACTTCAGTGTCAGTAGTCACTGCATACGCGGCTACTAGTTCTCCTGTACTTGTTCTCATACATGAACCATCCACATAAAGTGTCAGGTCGGGATCTGGTAATGGGATATCTGTCAGATCTTGTCTTGGCTTAGTCATAGTATTAACTACTTCCACACAGTTGTGTGTGGCAGGATTCGAAGTAACTGACGGTAACAGTGTAGCAGGATTTAGAACGTTGCAGCGTCTGATTTCTATGTGTGGCTGGAACAGTGTCAGTTCATAACCTGTTAAACGTGCAATTGTCAAGTGTTGAGTCTGGGTTCGGTTTAAAAGAACTTCCACGGAGTGTGGAACTTGTACTGTCAAGGAATGTCCTAATACTATGGAATCACTTTGTCTGATAGCTAGTGCTGTGGCTGCAACTGACTTGAGGCACGCAGGCAGAGCCTGGGCTACAGGATCTAGTGTGCTCGAAAAATAAGCACAGGGCTTGTATTGTCCTGCTTGATCTTGTGTGAGAACAGATAACGCTGTACCTTCGCGTTCAGTGACGAAAAGTGTAAAAGGCTTACTGTAGTTCGGTGTAGCTAGAACAGGAGCCTGACATAAAGCTTTCTTTAACTCATTGAAACTAAGTGTATGTTCAGATGTCCAAGGGAGGACAGTCGATAGGGCTGCCTCCTGTGTCGTTAACTGTATCAGTGGCTTAGCTAGAAATGCATACTGAGGAATCCATTGTCTGCAATAAGAAGTAAGGCCGATAAAAGCACGTACCTCCTTCTGGGTCTTGGGCTGAGGAAGACTCGCTATTAACTGGATACGGTCGGGTGTCAACTGCCTACCCCTCTTGGACAGTAAGTGGCCTAAGTAGATCACTTGCTGTACACAGAATTGAAGCTTCGAAGGGGACACCTTGTGCCCCATCTCGGCAAGGAAATACAAGACTGTAAGTGATGCTCGCTCGCAAGCACGTTCAGAACGGGCTGTGATCAGTAGATCATCGACATACTGGAGCAGGGCAGTGTCTGTTGGCATGTGAATGTTGTCTAGTTGTCTCTTAAGTGCTTGACTGTAAATACTAGGACTTTCTGTGAAACCTTGAGGAGCTCGTGTGAACATATAGCTCCTTCCATTTAAACAAAATCCGAAAAGAAACTGACTATCTGGATGAATGGGGACACTGAAAAACGCGTTCTTGAGGTCTATGACTGTAAAAAATGAGGCTTCGGAATCAATGGCTGTCAATAGGGAAGAGATATCTGGGACAACTGGATACTGGGGAATAATACATTTATTAAGTTCTCGTAGGTCAATCACTAATCGATATACTGGCGGTGCATTTGGATCAGTGCGTTTCATGACTGGAATGATCGGAGAATTACATACATTGGAGTCAGTTTCTACAACTACTCCTTGAGCCATGAGCTCGTCAATAATTTTGGATAAGGCTGCTACAGCCTCAGGTGGCAATCTGTACTGTCTGATTCGTGGCAGGACTACACCTGGTTTGAGAGTCACACGATGGGGTGTGATTTGCATATAACCTACATCAGTTGGACCTTGCGCCCATAGATGCTGCGGAACATTAGACAATCTCGGATCAAAATCTCGTAATACATAGTGACCCTTGAAGTCACGTAGAAACAGGCGTATTCCCTCTGGGGAGCAGCAAATAACTGCACCTAATTCTTTCAGTGTTTTAATACCTAACAGATTTTCTGGACATGACTTCGTAAGTAATAGATCAGTAGTTCGGGACAATGGACCTACTTCTAGAGTAACTGGCTTAGATATCTCGTTTACAATAGGCTTTCCTGAAAATCCAAGGGAAACATTTCTAGAGCCTGAGAGCGGAGCCCCTGGAACTTCGGCGTGACTGATAGTCGTCCTATTTGCCCCTGTATCAATGAGAAACTTTCTGTCTTTCCCTAGTACCTGACTATGAACATATGGACCTTCTTGATCTACAGGAATCTCGATGAGAGGCAAGCCTACCTCCCTCTCTGGGCTGTTTCATGAATATGGCTGATACTCTGGATACTCAGACTGTGCATACTGGTACATCTGCTGTGTAACATGCTGTGTTGCAGCAATAGGCTGCGGTGCTGGAACTGTCTGTTGTGCATTCTGTGGCTGAGAAGTCTGTGAAACTTGTTCTTGTCTAGGCGGACGTGGTCTTTCTTTAGTTTTACCAGTAGCTATATTGTGTTTCAGAACTGCACACTCGTTTATAAAATGACCTGGCTGTTTACAATAATTGCAGGTCCCTTTAACGGGAGCTGCAGGATGACTGGCTTGATTCGTACCCCTCTTCTGACTGTCTTGAGGAATGGATTGTGCAACTAGTACTTTCATTTTCGTGTCTTTCATACGTTTTCTTTCATGATCTTGCTCTTCTCTGATTCTATTCTGGTGGTACTGGAGCATCTGTAACATCTGGGACGGGGTACTAGCTTGCCATGTACTTTCGACTTTCAAAACTCGATTCTTAACTTGTGGACTTGAATTCTCGACTAATTTAGTAACAAAGAGATGAGGGTATGACTCGCTACTTGTCTTGAGGCCACTGTTTATAATAAAACATTTCTCAAACCTAGAATAAAAATCACTAGTATCTTCATCTTGTTTCTGTTTACAGGCTGAGATTGCATCCCAGTCTTCCTTTTTAGTGGCTAATAATCTGGGCAAAACTTGTATTAACAGTTCTGGTAATTCTTTACATTTCTCTCCAAGACCGGTACTTGGTACTCGTATCTTATCTTCAGCTTCTAAAACTGCCCAATCGATCTTTTTCTCTCCCACCTCCCAATCTTTTTCCTTGAGTTTCTCGTATACCCCTGCGGGCAACAGGACCTTTAACATTTTAATAATATCTGGATACGTATATTCTCCCATATGGAGCATGTCTTTTAATTCTCGGTGGAACCCTGCTGGATCTTTGTCGTGACAGGGAATTAATTTCTTCATCTCTAAGAGTTCCATCTTTGTAATCGGAGTGTAAACAAACACTCTTTGCATTTCACCATCTGTTGTCCTGACTGGGTGTACTTCTCGTAACGGGTTCTGTCTATCTATGTAAAACGGTTTACTTTCTGGAGGTGAGACATGAACAAAATGCGGGTTCAGAAACGTTCTATATTTGTGACGCTGTTCTAGAATGACACTAATTAAATCGGTACCTAAACCTTTCCATCTATACTGGAGTAACTCGTTCAGGACATCGTGTAACGGACCTGGATCAGAATGTTGACCCTCATACAATGTGATGAGGTGCTGGATCATATACATACCCACCAGTCGTTGCTCGGCTGGGGGCAGTTTCAGAAACATTTGTGCCACTATTTCATCTGGAAATGTGGTAGAATCAGTAATCCATCGGACTGCTGATCGGGCTAGTTCTTGTTCATGCATAGTACTCAACTTACTATAACCGATTCGTGATTTCAGAATTTGATCGGTGGCTTGAAATACTTGTTCTAGAGAACCTTGTTCTGGTGCTGGGTGATGAAAAACTGACTTGTGTTCTAGGCGTAAATGGCGGTCTGGAAATCTAGATTTTCCTATATACGCTATTCTGGCGGGATTCTCGTCCTCTACCTCTTCAGTAGAAGAGTCATTCTCTTTCTCGCTTACTTGTGCTGCTTTACGTTGTTCATGTAACTTTATTATTTCTTTACGAATTCTCTTGTACATACTCTCTATACTACTGATGGTTCTGTGCTTACCCTCGGCTATATTATCACTCCACCTTGTCAGGATTCTCATTTCGGCCGGATCTTTGGTCGGATAATCTTGTTCCCTTATTAAACAATTAATCAGAAACTTTAATAGCATGAGCTGGATTTCAGCTTTCCTTTGAGACATGGCTTCACCAATACTTTCTGGATCATCCCCTGTACGGATGAAACGATATATTCTGTCTAGATCTTCTTTCATATTCGGTAGGGTGTCCAAATACCCGGTCACCCGTCTTACACGGATGGAATATATAACTGTACTATCATCACCTGCGACTGGATCATAGCGGCATTCAGTAAGAGCTCGTCGGATATCTGCAACGGACTTATATTTGGGCGTACGCTGTAACGCACATTCATGTAACTCGACTAACGTTACTCGTTGGTGTGGTGGCGGGGTACCAGGAGGACCTCCTCCTGCGGCCCCTATACTGGAATCGTCGACTGATACTCTTCGTGCTGGCAGAGTGGGAAATTGTAATGTAGGCTGGACCGAGGGTACCGTAGCAGGTACTCCGGTGTCTGGAGGAGTAGGAATGGCATGATTTACAGGGACTGGCGGAACAGGATTTGCATATTCTGGAACCGTGTCGTCCAAATAGGACGAAATAAAGATATCAGCTGCGGTCGGTTTGTGACGTAGCTTGGTCGGAACTAATGGTGGCGGAAAATTACTGGATGCCTCCGGGGTTGCTTTTGGCAAGCCCTCGGCAAGAAGAGGATACATACCCTTAATGAGGGCATTCCTCTGTCTGTCTGACTGTTCGGCTTTGACTCGTTCACCTATCTCGATTAATTCCCTTTCTTGGGCTCGTTCTAAGGATTCTCTACTTAATTCTGACTTTCTGATTTCTTTTTCGGTTCTTTTATGAGATTCTTTGCGCCATAACTCGATGGCATCTTTCTGTGACTGTCTGGCTTTCTTTTTCCATAATGCTTCTTCTACTCGCATGATGCACTCGGCATCCCATGTACCCGATACGGGCCATCTATACTTTTCTTCTAACTGTTTGGTGTACTCCACCCATAAATCTAGATATAATATGGCACTTATGCCATGCTTCTGATACATAAAATGACCTGGACTGTCCCTAGGCGGGACAGGAACTGCTTCTTCTAACAGACCTTTTCTAGTTTTTAACTGACGTAGTCTGGAAAATAACGGCATGACTGAACTGTAATCTAGACACAATACAATACACAATGAACACGATAAGTACACCACTTTCATACCACGACATTAAAATACATGAAGAACACTTAAAATAACAGTTCGAACAGAATACTACCTGGAATACGGAAAACAGAATACATGAATTTGCTCGAGAACAGAACTGACTAGAACAGAAACTAGATGCACTGCTGAAACAGTACGAAACTTATCGGTCTCATAAAGAGACACGTCAGGACCCGCATCCACCGGAGTGGACACTTCGTTTCGGGATCTGTGTACCACCAAACCCCACGGACCAGAGACAATTAGATTGACCCTGTCTAGATACTACCCCAGCAACGGTACTCACCGGGCAGCAAGAACGGAAGGCCTCAGACTGGACTGGACTGCTTTGACGCCGGACGGACGAACTTCGGACTTCTGTTACGGGTGGGCCTCCGGATACCTCGGACCTTGGACTCTCGGCTTGGGCTCTGGTCGGGACTCGCCGCGTTCCTCCACCGCCTCGTCTGGATGCTGGACCGCAACCTCCGTCTCCTCCGTGGGCCTGAGGGATACTTGAAGCAGAAATATCTGCACGTGCACGGTATGGTTCCGTCACGGCTGCAGAGGATCAGGGGGCATACGTGGCTTCACCGGCGCGTGGGGAAAGGGCAAGTCCCTGTTCGGGCGCCATTATGTGGTATATAAATAAATAATACCGGATCTAGGTTTGACTGGACATAGCAATAACAGATAGCTCAATAAATAAGAGTCAAGATTCGAGGTAGTAGGAGTTTGCAGGTTTAATACAGCATAAAGGACAGGAACAGGACAACCTGCACAGGAATAGGATGGCAGCGCTGCCGGGGGCAGGATCAAGGAAAAGGATAACTTTTAATAACAATGCACAAGCATATATACTAAAATAGTTGCATTACAATACATATGATAGGCGGAGCAGTGGGTGTGGTCAATAGCAGTCGCGAAAGATAAGGGTGAAAGTGGGTGTAACAGGAGGCGTATACATGGACATGTGATGTAAACGTAACAGAATATGTCATAAATGGGGCGGAAACATGGAGGGGGCTACCTAAGGAGCCGGGACCTCTAACCTAATGGTGCGCGCAAACTGACAATGACGTGTTACTAGGAGAAGCTGGGGGCTATGACTTCTGCGCTAGGAGCAGAGACTGAAGTCTGGAGAGTCAGGGCGACATGTACCTAACCCACTATCTAGTATCTGATGTTTAGAGAACATGTTGATATAAACTAAAAGTTATCGGGGTAAAGGCTAACAGACTCTAAGACTGGAGCATGCATTATTCTACATGTAGTGCGTGATGAAGAATATTAAATGACCATAAATACAGTATTTCTCTTACATGGAGACGTAAAGGCTAGACGATGACGGAAACTATTGATGCGATTCAGTAGCTTAGGAATGCAGAGAAGGAGGGCTGGACTGATAACTAGAATCATAACATACTCTTGGCAGACTCGTAGGCAGAGCCAGGCTGAACCGGGCACTGTGAGGCAGGAAGTAAGTGAAGGGTCAAGGATACAGGTGGGGGCTGTATCGCTCCTCAGCGAGGGCTCAGGAGACAGGAGCTGAATCTGGTGTCCAGGCCCTTTTGAGGCCTAGAAACGGGGACTTTTCAATGAAATAACGTGCACACTGGGAAACGTGGCAACGTAACTTTACATAGGCCTAATACTCGTAGCTTTCACGAGAACTGGAAACTGGCATACTAGAGATGGACACAACTGTAATTGCGTCTTTAATCAAACATGGGGAATGCATATGCATATTAATCATGCACACATAACATAAGATGGGGAACACGTAGGGACACAGAACATGGCAAAATTTACTTTTCCACAGTTCTCACCACGGATATAGTAAAAGCAAACTCAAAGATAGAAGATCTGACTGCCCAGTTTGGAGCCTTCTCTGGCTATAAACTGAACCTGTCAAAGACACAAATCCTTGTGACTGGCCAGAACCCTCCTGCACTTCCTAATATAGTCCCCATAGCGACCTATCTGGGTATAAAGATCACATCACCAGTCTCACAGATTCCTGAAATAAAGATCGCTCCTATGATAAAAAAGTCTGATGCTTTACTTGAGCGCGTTAACCACCTACATTTGTCTCTATATGGCAGAAATTATGTGATGAAAATGGTGATTCTGCCAAAATTCTTATATTTATTTCGTTGTATACCTCTAGATTTTCCTCTTTCCATCTTCAAACAGTTGGAGAAAATGACAGGGAGATTTCTATGGGGCTATAAACGTCACCGAAGAGCTTATCAAAAAATGGTACTTCCAAAGGCCAGGGGGGGCTGGGGCATCCCATTTTTTTTTATTATTATCTTGCATCAGTGTTGCAATTCATTACTCCTTTAATAATCAGCGATAAGGCCCCGATGTTGGATTCGCACTCCCCGTCAATTTATGAACTGGTTCTAGGGGTAGAGGTCAGGGGCTGTTTGTTAAAATTTGTTGAGCCTAGCTATTATAAAAGAACTACATTTAAGATTTTAAAAGCTGCTTTTAGGGCTAGGAAATCTATCAAACGCATTGTTGATATCCCTAAAATCACGAGATACACTCCCCTGATGTCCCACCATATTTTTCCATTTGCGGGTACAGACCACACTATGAAAAGATGGCGCAATCTGGGCATTAATCAACTTAGTGATCTTTTGCAGGACAATAAAATGATAGCATTTGTGGACCTTCAAACTAAATTCAAACTTACGAATGCTGACTATTTTAAATATCTGCAGTGGCATAGCTATTTTAACTCATTAACGGTGCGGGAATGCGTATCGCTACATCGGATCCCTCTGATTGATTCCATGTATCAAAAGAGAAAGATTGGTTATTTTTATAATCTTTTGCTATCCTCACATCCGGATGATTTACTTTTTAGACAACAGCTGTGAGCTGAGAAATTGGGATTGGACTCCATTAAGATCGAGGAGTCCATCTATCTGGCTAATTCTATTTTGCTCTCTGGTAGGAGTAGGCCACAGCACTATATGGTGTTGTACGATCTGTATTATACGCCAGCTAAAATTTCAAAATGGGGTTCATTGGTCGGTACTTCTTGCAGTAGATGCAGCTAGCACGCTGCAGATGCGGTGCATATGTTTTTTTTATGTCCACATTTAAGTACAATTTTATCTGAAATTCAAGTCTTTCTTTCTTTGATACTTGGCATCTCTGTGGTACTTACATCAGATCTTGTACTGTTTGGAGTTACCTCCACAGCCATGGTTGACGACCACAAAAAGTTGATATTTATCTCTACTGGGATTTTTCGTTCCTGTGTGACTCAAGATTGGATCAGCCCAGACCCGCCCTCTTTCTTTGCTTGGAGGGCGCGTCTTTTGGCCATGTATATTTTAGAACGCGCCATCTATAGAACGAAAGAGCGTAAAAGAAGGGCATTAGGAATAAAAATCTGGGCGCCTCTAGAACGATGGATGGAGGGGGAATTGGGGTAGTGGTTCTTGTGTTATTAATTATAATTTTGCCTGGGGCTGCTTGCCCTCCCTTATGTATAACCCTGACTGGAAAATGTTGTTTTCTTCTTTCATGTACTATTTACACAAGAATCTCTCTCTGCTGTATTTATGCTGTTTTTTGCTTTAAATATGTTTGTAACCTGACCAACTTGCAATAAAAAAAAAAAAAGAGGCAATTGAATACATATAGGGCAATACGTCATTACCAGTGTAGCATTCAAGGCATGGTGACATACATGCCTGGTACCCAAACATGTAATAAAGAAGCAAAGTTGAATGTATGGAGCACGCCCCACACAAATGCTAAGCAAACATGCATAATCACATCTCCTAGCAATGGACTCATATGGAAGAACAGTTACAAAAACAGAAGATATCCTACCACCTCAAAGAAGAAAACATTGATCAATACACTCAGGGCCTCGTTTATGAGGCCCCTTGCACTGTTGGAATGTCACTTTTTGTGACGTTCCATGGCGCAGAAGCTTGCTCCATATTTATGAGGCAGCACTGAGCCATTTTTTTTAGTTAATGCTGCCTCATAAATATTGCTCCCTTTAATGCAGTTTTCTGCGTTAACGGGGTGTGCAATGGGTGTGGCTTGGGGCGTTCCCAGCAACATCCACGGAATTTTGGCACTGCCCCAGATTTACGAGAAATCATAAATGTGATGCAGCGCCAAACACTTACACCTCCCCGGGGAGGCGTAAGAGAGGCACAGCAAGGAGAAGAAGCTTTATTTATTCTCGTTTTTGCAGCACACATAGAAAAAGGAAAATGACTCTTGTGATTGTTGTTGTGCAAGAAGGTTTACCTTCCTGCACAAAAACAATCATCCCTGTAATACATGCACCCTTGCACCATGGTGCGAAGGTGACCGCGTTGGCACACGGCAGCCCATTGTGCACCGGCACCGGCGCATGGGGAAAAGGACAGGAATGTTTACTGAAAAAAAACCACAGTTGAAATGAGTTTTCGAAAAGCCTTGGGAAGGGGTTTAACATACCCTAGCAACATAATGCTTGCTGACAGCTGGAGCATTAGTCCATTGATTCTACAGCCTGCATGACTTGGGTCCAGAACTCGGCAATGCTCAAACAGTTCCATGCAAGACGGAAAAAATCTGCATCCCATATCTTACATCTTTTAGAGCGGGTGTCCTCAGATTGATTATACATAGCTGGCGTCTTTCGGGGTATAATACACTTGTAACAGGACCTTCTAATGTATTAAGTGAAGTCCACCATTAGAAGACAACTCCACAGTTTGCTGACAGCAATAGCACCACATCTTTTCCGTGACATCTATACCCAGTTCCTCTGCCCATTGCAATTTAGGGTGGTGGCACCACATCCAAAAGGGCCATAACTGCTGAGTCAGGCACAAGACTGACTTAATGGGCTGTGAAAATGATAACAAAAGTGACAGTATTGGCCATTCCGGGGACTCCTTAGAAATTTTGCATACACACTCTGAACAGCATGGTAACGAGGGCTGTATGTTATGGTATCAAGGAACGTGGTCTCTGCAGCCCCCAGATATTCTCCATACTGTTCAAAATTATGGTTTGGAAACAGGTCACCTATAGTAATGTTTGTTATGGAGATTAGTCATTATGACGGAAGAGCGATCAATGTGGAGGGGGTGATAGTATTTAATAGGAATGAAAGGGGAGTAATGCATTGCCACATCACATATTGTAGCCAGTCTAGACATGGCACAAGCCATTCATATTTCCGTGTTGGATTCCTGTCATCAGCCTAGTAAAATGAGAATAAGGTAATTGATATGTACCAATCTAGGCAACAAACAAAATAGGAATTGGAAGGGAACTGAGCTACAAAGTTGGTTTTTGCTAAAAAATTCACAGTTTATTCAGAATTGACAAAACACATACAATATCACATTTCAAAATCAATATCAGCAACAACAA
This sequence comes from Lissotriton helveticus, assembly GCF_964261635.1. Taxonomy (NCBI): domain Eukaryota; kingdom Metazoa; phylum Chordata; class Amphibia; order Caudata; family Salamandridae; genus Lissotriton; species Lissotriton helveticus. The sequence continues at coordinate 813,550,754 of NC_136070.1, forward strand.
ATTTTACACAATAAAAAAATCAGAACATCATCTAAAAAAGATCCAATTGTTTATATGGATACATATAAGGTAAAAAAAGAAGGTGTAAAGAGAGTGTGGCAAGTTAGAGAAATAACTTGCCACACTCTCTTTACACCTTCTTTTTTTACCTTATATGTATCCATATAAACAATTGGATCTTTTTTAGATGATGTTCTGATTTTTTTATTGTGTAAAATTTGTTGTTGCTGATATTGATTTTGAAATGTGATATTGTATGTGTTTTGTCAATTCTGAATAAACTGTGAATTTTTTAGCAAAAACCAACTTTGTAGCTCAGTTCCCTTCCAATTCCTATTTTGTTTGTTGCCTAGATTGGTACATATCAATTGCTTATTTTTCCCTGGTCTAGGAACTGCATTTCCGTGTACTCAGGGGGTCCTTGTTAAATATATGCCAAATGAGAATAAGGTGCCTCCTGTAGAGGATGTGGAAGTAATTGACCCTGTTCTAAAATGAGGAGTGGGGCATTTCAGCTATTGTGAAACGAATGATGCATAAATTGAACCTGGGCCACCAAGAAGAATATCTAAACATTCCCTGTCACAAGGGAGACAAACCAATCCAACTCAGACAAGGCAGGTTGCCCGCCTAGGCCAAGCAAATCATAAGCTAGTTTAGTTGCTTAAAGAAGGATTTGTTCAAGGAAATAGGTATGTTTTGAAACATATAAAGTAACTTTGGAAGGATTATCATTTTCATCAGAGCCACCCTGCCCACAATAGACAGGGGCAGGATGATCCAGTGTTCAACTCTATCTTGGAGTCCTTCAATATATGTCCCATACTTCTCTAACAGCATCGTCTGAGGGTCAACATGGTACAAGATGCCTAGGTAGAGTACCAGACCTGTCCACCACTATTGAAAGCAATATGGGAGGCTGGGTGTTGTGGTATGCATAAGCGGGAACTTTGACCAGGTAAATTGGAAACCCGCCCAATTGCCAAATTGGGTAAATCTCATTTGTAATGGGAAGCAGCTCAACTTCAGGATCCCAAACCATCTGCTTACATAGAGAGTAAGGAGTAGCGATATCCTAAAGTAATACTGCACCAGTAATGAATTACTGAAGTATCCATGCAAGGGGCTCCACAGTGAGAGTGAAAAGTCAGGGGTAGAGGGGACAGCCTTGTCTTTTGCCACTACTGATGGAAAAAGCAGTGGACATCCCTCCATTGACCCTAACACGAGCAAGGGGGTCTATATAGAATAGTCAAATCCATCTGTTCAGAGCACCTCCCTACCCCATTCTATTCAGCTCTCACAATAAAAAAGACCATTCAACTATGTTGAAGACCCAAGCAGCATTTAGAAACACTGCCACAACTTTAAGGCTAGGGCCTAGTTGATGTGTAAGAGCAAACAGTGAGAGGAGGTTGTCAGCAGTGGAGTTCACCGGAATAAAACCAGATTGAAGTGGTCGTACTAGGAGGGGCAAAAGGTGTAATAGTCTGTTTGATAGTATTTTAGCTAAAATCTTACTGTCCACATTTATGAGAGCTAAGACACAATAAGAAACACAGCATTCCAGGCTCATCCTGCTTAAGCAGGGCAATAATATGCACCTCTTGCATTGTTTGTGAAAGTGCACCTTCCTCATAAGCCTCTTCATAAACCACTAAGAGTAAAGGCACAAGTTCTAAACTATATGTCCTATGAACATTTGGCAGGGGGGGCCATCATTGCCAGGGGCTTGACTGTTCTTAAGCTGTTGAATCACCGTTTTGTTCTCTTCTAATATAATTGGCAGATTCAGTGTAGTAGTACACTGTTCAGGCACCAAACAGGCCAGACTTGCCTGCTCTAGGAAGTTATAAATAGCTGAGTCATTAGACTGCAATTTGGAAGGATTTAGCTCCCTGTAAAATGCGGCAAAGGTATATATAAGGGCATTGGGCATGTAAAGGTCACCACCATCAGGTGTTTGTATATGAGTAATATGGCCAGAAGCCCAATTAAGCCTTAGTACGGTAGTTAATGTGCTCCTCGATCTATTTCCCTCCCCATACCGCCGGGCCAATGCATGTTTGCCCAAAAGCTTTAATTCTTTGCCTGCCTCCTCCTTACACTCTGTCACTTTGATTTGCATTGGCTCTAGCAGAGAGCCTTCGTGCAGGGTGTCATCTCGCTGGTCGAGGCTACGCAATTCACTCTAATCTATGAAGACGAGCTCGAAATGACTTTAAATTACTGTTACATTTAGCTATGCATTATCCTCAGATGACGGCTTTCAGGGCATCCCAGAGGGTGCCCATCTTATCTACTGACCCTTTATTTAACTCGGCACCATGCTATAACACAGTTTCCAAAAACACAAGTCAATCACCGAAAGCATTCAGCTTCACATGGAATCTGGTATAGAATCACAGCAGGATTTGGTACTATTGGAAAACAAGGTATCACAATCTGATACATTTTATTCAAATCCTGAACAATTCTATATGTACCATTAGGTTTTCATATGCCCATGATAGGTGAATTACACGGGCTGCCCAAAATCTCTCTCAAAATGCCTTGGTCAGTCAGAATTTCGATCAACAGTGATATTCCAGTGAGAGTTTCAGGGATTAAATTATATGCTGGAGTTATGGGGTATTTGTCTTTACTGTATTTCGAATTGCAGCTACTCATTTCACTAATCCAATATATTTTCCTGACAAATCCCACACTTCAGGTAAGACTGTATCTCATAACACACTCCTTACTTCTGTCTGTTGTCTAGACATTTTAAACACCACATATTCATTTTTGGTATCAAACTCTATTCCTTCTTGTCATGTCCTTTAGGCTAGTCCTGTCATGTACACCCCTATTACATACATTTGTCCCATTCACATGACAATAACGATTCTTAACAGGTGACCTTTTACCTAGTGGCTTGCTCCTGGCTCTTTGACACCAGGTTCTTAGTATTCAACCATTATCCCTGGATCTGACATACATAAACATGTCCCCAGGCACAGCAGAATTATTATGTATAAGGGACACCATTTTTTCATCCTTGGTCAACAGCCAGTTGTGCATGATCACATATGTTTACAAAAGAATTGGTGATTGTTTTCAAAACATTTATGATTGTTTTCAAAGAATAACATAACGATTCTAGAAAAAAATCCTGGAGTGACCACTTTAAAATAAAAGACCCTCACTTCCCCCTACAAGTTAGAGGAGAATTCCTTCCAATCCGACTCGGGGTCCTGCATGCTGAACCTTCACACTTGCGGGATGTCATCCACGAAGCAGAGCAGAGCCTGGGTCCTTCGTTCCGAACCATCAGATAAGGGGGCTGGTTCTTCCCTGGGGGTTTCTTGGCTACATGTGTTATATACTTGCTGCACATACAGATCGAGGCTCGGTACATATAGGTAAATTACTTAGGGCATGCATTTTAGGGATATGCAAGTGCTACTGTTTTTTATCTGAACTGCTTATGTTCATCTTATTAGCACTATGGTAGAAATGTATCTACTGTTTACTATATTGGTACTAGCAATCTCTTTTGTATGTTTCGGTCTCCTGATTGTCACAGCACACATGTTTTACACAAGACTGTCGCTGGACCAAAAAATACATATTGAAATTTCATAATCTCCATCATGTGTATTTTCTGGGTGTCAGCAGGAACGAGTGGCTGAGCTAAAAGTGCTGTACTGTTTGCCACGATCTCTGAGGAATCAGGGTTGTCATGTTCAGTGGTTGCCAGAGAATACAAGGGGGTGGTAGTGGCACTGTAGAGCTAGCTGGTCTAATGGCTGACATACCCTGTAGGGGTGTCCGGAAGCGGTCAGGAGACAAAGCCCTCAGTTTCAGTCATCCAAAACGTGCAGGTCCTGGGGGTTCCTAGAAACTACACGACATTCTGGAGTACATTAAATGGAACAATTTGTTTTGCACAACAAATCTCGCCCTAACAATTTTACTGGATTGGAATCACACACAACAAAATTATGTGAATCCTCAAAAGTTCCAATCTGTACTTGCATTGTTTCTGTCACTGGGGTTGAAATCAATTGATTCAATACTCCTACTACTTGGATTCTTTCTCCCGAGAGGGGTAGGTTAGGAATTTCCACAGTTCTCACAGTGGATCAGATAGCACCAGTATCTACAAGGTATGAAATAGGTGTACCATTCACCTTGCTGTCCACAAAAGGACCCTTCTGATCTACCTCTAAGAATGCTCCAAGCATGCAGTCCTCCTCCCTTCTCAGGCATCGTCATAGGGATGTATTTGAGTCACTGTCATCCATCTATAACAAATATTGTGAGGCCATTATTCACCTGTGACTGCACCATTCTATCTGCACCTGTCACCATTGTCTGCCCATTTAGCTATTAGCCAAATTGGACTTACACTTGTGCTTCAAATGCCCGAACTTGCCCCAGCTCTGACACGGGTACGTATTTTTCAATGTCTCTATATTTGATCCTCGTCTCTTTCCTTGAGGCATCAAATGTTGCATGGGATTTACTATTACACCTTTCATTCCAGTGGTGGTCTGACCATTTCCCTGTATCATACCTGAAAAATCTGAATGAAAACCCACATATACTTTCTTAGGTGCTCTCACCTGTGCCAACATCAATTTCTCCTTCAACTTTTTGTGACGCAAATCGAAATCATCTCCACAATACTTAGCATAACAAAGTATTTCATTGATAGAATTGCTCTGCCAGCAAATTAAATGCTGCTAAATCATGGCACTAATCTCAGGTCTCAATCCATATACGAAACCATACACAAAATGTCCCATATCTTTTTCTGACACAATTTCAATTTCACTGTACTGTTTGAACACCTGAAATAATCTCTCTAATATGCATGAACTGACTCTTTCAATTCTTGAGTAGTTCTATCTATTTTTACCCAATCCGTTTCTTTCGGCAAAATCTTTCCTTTCAAATACACAATGACCTGATTGTTCTTTTTCATCACCTCTGTTGATGGTGCGCCTGTTTTTAAATCTCCTGCAACTTCTGTCTCCGGCCAATCAACAGCAATTTTACATTCCAGCCATAAATCTGTTGGAACCACAATATCAAACAAACCATCCAAGTCTTTTAGCAAGCCCTTTGAAACCTTCACAAATCTTTCCACCTGTTTATACCGCTCCACAGGCTTTTCTCTCAATCTCGGAAAATCATTGGTAAAGGGCAATATGTCTTGTCAATCCCAGGGGACATGTTCATACCCTCCTCCTGGTACTTCTCTCATAGGATATGCCATTATGTCTGCCTCACCCTTTCCATCATTTGAGGATAAGGGCAGAACTATTGTCGCATCTTCTTTCTTTTTAGCCCATCTGCCTTCTCATCTTTCTACTTCTCCCCATCGCTTCAAAGTAGTTATTAACTCCTTAATCTGCAATCTTTTTCCCGAGGGTGTTAGACTCTCCACATCTCTGTCACTGAAATACAATCGATATGTTTTCTGTTCGGCTTTGGATTTTTCTACATCCACTCCATATTTCTGTGCTATCTCAGAAAATAACTCATGGGTGTTTCTTGCCTTTCGTGTTATATCTTTACATATAAGTAGTAATTCTTCATCACGATATATTGATAATCTCTCTGGACTAATTGTTCCCAATATAATTTCTTCTACTTTCACTTTTAATTTGCTAACATCTATGTTCATGCTTTGAGTTGCATTGCTCAGTACGCTACCAGTAGGGGCTATATCTCTAATCCAATCAACAAGTTCTTCCGGGGAAGGCCCTATCAACATACTTGTTTCTGATCTCAGAGATTCCCCACTAGCTTCCCCTGTCTTTTGCATGACTTGTGAATTTGCTCTCTGGTTTACCATTTTCAAAGCCCTACTAGTAATTATTTGCTGACCCCTACTTGCTGTTTAAAAGACTCTTTACGGAAATGCTTACTAATGGCTCTGTTCCCCCTTCCATGGTAAAATTCATTCTATTACGTTTCTCCACATCACTTTCATGGACTTTAATTCTTTCCGAAGTTGATAATGTTCTTTGATTCCTCACACTTTCACTCGTATCATGTAAGGAATGTGCTTCTCCTGTAATTCCAGTTGAAGCAGTCATTGCATGAGGTTGCAAAACTCCTCGCCCTTTTTGATATAGAAAAACATTTGGACCTAAAGTTACGGGAACTGATAATGTATCTGGACTATATTTACATGACCACATTTGAAAATTCTGCTCTTTCAGGAGTCTGATCTCCATCCAAGAAAATAGTTTCATAAGTTGGATCTAGATTTGCAGGTGGGGCATCTGCCTTAAATCCACGAGCAGACTGGTCCCTGAACTACTCTGTTCTTCATTATAAGGTGGAGGTCCATTTAGAAATAGTTGTTCAGTAATTCATCATCTATATCCTCTATACTCTGATCTATCAAAGTGGTTTCTAGACCGTTTGACTCTTCATTACGTTTCTCCTTTTTCTTACACTTTTCTCCTTCCTTATTTTCAGCTACCATTACAGGATACATGTGTGCTCCCAAAGCAACATCTTGTCTCCATAATTTTTTCTGAGAATCCCATTTTGTTTCTGCATATCGATTCAGCGTATTGCTGTATCTCTCCTGACATTTCTCATTTTCTCTTCGATGTGCTTTGTGTTCCCATTCTTTAAGGCTTCATATTGTATGGGCCTAGGACTAGGTTTTAGATTATTCATCTGTTTCTTCAAATGTTCTAAAATTCTTACATTGAATGTCCCGTACTGCGGTAATGCCAAAGGACCATCCATCTCAGTATATTTTATCCAATTCTCTAACCAGGTACAAGTCTGATCTCCTCTCTCTAATGACATCTGCAAAGCAGGTGTACCTTCTGGGGCCACAGGAACTCCTTCCCTAGTCGGTATAGGATCATCTTAGTGTGTTAAAGCTTTTAATAGGTTAAAAAATGTCATTATTTATTTATTTCAACTCAATCTGTATTAATCCTACGATCTCTCTTCCGTATTATTGTTTCTGCATCCAATCAGTGTTAGTTCTCAACCACCAATCCCAGCTGGGCTTTACAACAACCACCAATACCAGCACGGCACTTGTAAGACAGGAATCTAACTCCTCACTGCGACTGACCCTCCCTTCACAAACTGTCCGTCGATCTTTTTCTCGTCCGTCTTTTCAAAGCAAAGTCCACGAAAAAAAATAATAATAACATAAGACAACTTTGTCTGCTCCAGTAAAAGAATTATAGATACTCACTCATTTGCTTCCAGTGAAACCTGGAACAGCGCGATTTCACTCTCTTTAAGCAAAAAAAATCTTTAAGATCTCTCCTGGTGCGCTTTCCTGAAGAAACCTCAAAAATTTCAACTTGTCACGCTTCAAAGTTCCCTTCCTCAGTACCGGCAACGACGTCTCATGCACATAACAACAGACAAACACACTTAGTGTATGCCACACTAAGACCTGCCCATAGGCTTATCCTGGGAGCTTAGGCCTCGACGGGCCGGTACTCACTTAGGCCTCAACTGACCTAAACTCAATACAACATAGACATACAATTTCACAATATGACATAATACTTCTGTCAAGTCAAGATTTTACCATCAATCAAAACCTTACTATTTCTTCTAAGCTACCATAAACACCTTTTACCCACATCTCCTCATATCCTAGTTGTATTAGTCAAACTAACCATCCGACAGGCTACCAGAAAATTGATGCAGCGGAAAGCTGGGCAAAAATATATAGTGTATCATTCTACAATAATTTCAAATCATCTTCTGCTGGGCCCATAAACATATCACCTGTTTGAGCTAACAGGGACTTGGATATTTGGGGAACGTGAGGCAATTTCTTATGAGGACCTGGAATGAAGAAATGCCAAATACATATCTATTTCATCACCATTACAGAGCTGTCACCAAAATCCATAAACCATAGACAAGAAGTATTTCTCCAAAAATGACTCAAATACGATAATGTTGCTCATAGAAAACGTTTATTTAAAGTCTCAATTTGAATGGTCAGAAAAAGGAAAATCGCATTTCATAGTCATATTTAATAACAGTAAATTAGTACAATTAGCCACACAATACCATACAGATTCAATAAGAATATTTGCTGGATTGCCTGGAAAAGGAATGAGAGAGCAACATGGGAAAAATCGAGATTTAGCATTTAGATCATACAAACCAAATATGCAGAAATGAAGCACAGCGTGCTACAGAACGGAGTCAGTCAACCCTTCAGCCGAAAGGTTATTTCCTGCACACGTTACCAGCTGGTAAAGTGCAGGTTCCAGATCAGTCAGGAAAGTTCTGTTCAATGGTTTGGCATTAAAGGGAAGTCAGTGTTCAATTTGACAGCATGCAAGGCAGGAAAATTGAAAATGACAGCCAACCCGACTCCTCCTCCAAGGGGCAATTATACTTTCAAGAGTTTACAGTTTACACCACCAAAGTATCCTTATCATCCCGTATGGCTTACATTGGTTGTCCACATGGAGCTGCTCATGTTGTGATCAAATACCCCACTAAGAAATCTGGAAGCATGAAGTAATCCTTTTGCAAATTCATCAAATCCAACAATTTTAAATTTCCATCCTTTCCTAGTAAGACACGTTCACTTTGCTCTCAGTCTGTCCATTCCAAGGCACTCTCTCTGGGTTTGCAATAATATGGATACATTCCTGTCAAAGGTATTGCTGAATCAAAAGTGAGTCCATTGTTATAAAATGCAGAAAAGAAACTTCATGAAATATTCTCATATTGTCTAAAGTGACTACTTCAGCTAGATTCTGCCTTTTGAGCAAGGAAAGAAAAGAATCTGAGGCCTATATGAAAATTTGTTGAATCATTACCATGTTATTATTAATATAAAACACACATTAATAATTGTATTTCAAATTTTCATAATTATTTCAATCATAATTCTTCTTTAAAGGTTATATGTCAATATTAGGCACTACTAAAAAAAATCATTTACATGTGTATTATTTTCCCAACACAATATTTAGGTGTCACTATGAAGCACACATTTTTATCACACGACGTTAGAATATGCTGGGAGTTTACTATTGAATATTTCTGAATTAAGCATTTTAATCATTGCAGGTGCTTCACTAAGCAGACATTGTTTCATTTTCAACACAATTTTAGAAGTAATCATCATCACATTTTCTGTTAACCAAGTTGAATTTCTCGAATCACAAGATTACATGCATTGGTAAATAATCATTGTTTCTCTCTTTAATTACGTTTTCACATTTCCATGTTTCAAACACTTCTGCATGCTTTTACGGTGCAGTAGGAAATTTCACAATTTTCGTCACATGATTTTATCAAGAATTAATTATTGTAAATCTCTTTTAATGGTGAGAATTGAGAGAGGCAACTGACATTTAACATTTACGCCCCATCAACTGCATCAGGCAGCATTCCCCACTGGTTGCAGGTGCCCCACCAGCCACCAAGGTACTTCAGTGGGGCACCTCTACGGGGGCAGGTGGGCTAGAGTGCACACAGGGATCTGCTCATACCAGCATCCACATACAGCGTGGGAATCTCTATGCATGCACCTACATTGCTGTCGTCTGCACCATGGCTGCATTCAGAACCCCAGGCACCGAGGGTGCTCCGCCACCTCCGCGCAGCTTAATCAGCAGAGAACCGCGACAGGCAGGATTGCGGAATTCCAAAAGCAGACCTCTTGCTGCGGAACTCTCCTAATGTGCCTCCATCTTGTATCACTGCTAGGCCACGCCCTGAAATGTTTCTAAGATTACTTTATTTTCAAATGACTTTCCTTGAAACAGTGTGTAACTCTTTCCACGGCCCACTAGAAGGACACTACACAAAGTTGCATCAGTTACAAATTGCACACAAAAAACGAACTATTTCAAATACAGTTATTAATGAATCAACTCAATTTTTCTCTGAAAATAACAAGTCATTTCTCCTTCACCTATGAGCTGTGATATAATGTTTACTTTTCTTTCGTATGCTTTCTTTAGGTGCAACTCGTATAGCTCGTGCCTTTACCAAATTAGAAACAAAAAGTGTCATTGTCAACCCAGTAGGTAAGGAACACATGAATTATGTCACAAATATAAAATACAAGATTATATGAGTGAACAATTCCACATTTTTTAAATCAGGGAATATGGTGTTACTTGTGTCTTTGCATATTCATTTCAGCATTTACATCTGTTTTTCAAGATATCAGAGCTTTTCGGTTGTGTTGTATGTCAATGTTTAAAAAATGATAAAAGTTCGGAGCGTCATACATGCGCCTGTCTGCACACAACATTGTTTCGACTTTTCATACAGTCGCATTATGGCTTGTGCTTTTGCATTCAATACAGTGCTTTTCACTCTGAAAAATAGATTTATTTAAATAAAAACAAATTAATCAGAATTACACTTTGATCTATTTAAGCTCAAATATCACTCAAGCATCATGGCTTTGTCCAGGTCGCGAGTATTCCTTCAGTTTCTTCTTAAAACGAAATCATTCACACATGGGACACAGAAAGTGAGTAACAGATTTCCATATTGTGGGAGTTATTGAGGAGAGGGATCTGCCATGCATCACGGAGAGAGAAAATATGGGATCATAAAATCATGGATTTCAAGATTTTTTTTAGGTCCAACATTAGCCAAGACCTTTTTGATTTGACTAAAATCGTAGATGTATTAAATAAACACTATAGTTATTTATAGGGGAGTTTTAGCCAGCTCTTTTCATCCATTGGTCTGTTGGTGTGCCTTTCACATTTTTCTCCCACCCTCTACAGCATACAGCATGGTGCAATTGGTCATCCTACTTCAGCCATTGGCTAACTTTACTGTGAGTTACAGCATTTTGGCCTTTCACAATGAACGCAACTGCACACCAATTAGTTCCCTTAAAGCTAGAGGCTGCTATTGAAATTAGGGTTTTTTTAAACCAGAAAATACTATTACTTTCAGGATTTGTTTTATCTATGGGCAAGGGATCAGCTACTCCTCCAACAATGAAATTCTGGCAATGCAGGGATGAATCAAAATAGGCCCTGGCAAAGCCAACAGGATGGGCCCCAATGCCAGACCTATTGACTTTATAGATTGAGGGCAAGGTGCACAGCGCGGGTTGTATGGAGATATAGGTTTTACTCAACTGATTGATATATAGTTAGTTGAAGGTTTGAAGATTTTTAGGGTGCTCCAACAAGTGGCGTAACCGTCCCAATACGCCGTAGATTGATGGCTGGTTGAATGCGTTACTGTGTGTGTAGACGCATCCTTGTGACTGGGCACACCGTTTGGTTCGTCGTAAAACACGACAGACTCCTTTGAATTTCAAAATAGGCTTGCTTTTATTTTAGATTCCATTTTTCATCATTGTTCACATATTCTGGTTTTATGAACTCGTTTAATCCATATTAAATCAACACTGTTGTATTTCACACAGAAGGAATGCTCCAATGCATTTCGGGCTGGAAGAGCCCTTTTTCAAGGAGCGCTGAAAACATAATGATAGACGCTTTTAAAATGTAGAACTAACTCAAAAGTATAAACATTCAAACATAACGTTTTGTTTTCCATTGGTGTAATACCCATTAGTAAACATGCTAACCTGGTCACCTGATGGCGTGTGAAAAAATACCTTATAGACCAAAGGGGCTGTTTTGAGCGTGGCGCTGTTTGGGGGCAGGGATGGCGAACTTAGTGAGGGTTCAATCATGCGGAGGCGCGTTAAAAACACTTACGCTAGGGAAGCTGGTCTGTTTGGTGAAGACCTGAGCGGAAAAAACACATAGAAAGTATCGTAAATGTGCGTTTCAACCCGAGCGGTGAAACGGCATTCTGATACCCGTCGGGGCCCCGACTTACTTGTAGGATTATAGGAAGCGTACGAAACGCTTCAAGTTATGCTCCATCAGCTGCTGTGTTGACGGGAACCTGATGCGGAGTTGCCGCGGAGTGGAAAATAAAGAATCAGCTGGCGTAGTGAAAAAGGAGCCATGTGACAAGTGTGGTAAATAAATAAATAATACCTCTCTTTTTAAATGCATAAATGAATAACAGATAGCTCAATAAAATAAGAGTCAAGATTCGAGGTAGTAGGAGTTTGCAGGTCTATTACAGCATAAAGGACAGGAACAGGACAACCTGCACAGGAATAGGATGGCAGCGCTGCCGGGGGCAGAATCGGGATAAGGAGCAACTTTTCAATAACAGTGCACGATCATATATACATAACGCAAACACATAGCATTACATTGCAATAGGCGTAGCAGTGGGTGTGGTCAATAGCAGTCGCGAAAGATAAGGGTGAAAGTAGGTGTAACAGAGGCGTATACATAGACATGTGATGCAAACGTAACAGAATATGTCATGAATGGGGCGGAAACATGGAGGGGGGTACCCAAGGAGCCGGGACCTCTGACCTAATGGTGCGCGCAAACTGGCGATGACGTGTTACTAGGAGAAGCTGGGGGCTTCGAACTCTGTGCTAGGAGCAGAGACTGAAGTCTGGAGAGTCAGGGCGACATGTACCTAAGCAGTATCTAGTATCTGATGTTTAGAGAACATGTTGATATGAACTAAGAGTCAGGAGGGGAGAGGCTAACGGACTCTAAGACTGGAGCATGCATTATTCTATATGTAGTGCGTGATGAAGAATATTAAATGACCATTAAAATGCAGTATTTCTCTAACGTGGAGACGTAAAGGCTAGACAATGACGGAAACTATTGATGCAGTTCAGTAGCTTTAAGAATGCAGAGAAGGAGGACTGAACTGATAACTGGAATCATAACATACTCTTGGCAGACTCAGAGGCAGAGCCAGGCTGAGCCGGGCACTGCGAGGCAGGAAGTAAGTGAAGGGTCGAGGATACAAGTGGGGGCTGTATCGCTCCTCAGCGAGGCGTCAGGAGACAGGAGACAGGAGCTGAATCTGGTGTCCAGGCCCTTCTGAGGCCTAGAAACGGGGACTTTACAATGGAATAACGTGCACACTGAGAAACGTGGCAACGTAACTTCACATGGGCCTGATATTCGTAGTATTCACGAGAACTGGAAACTGGCATACTAGAGGTGGACACAACTGTAGTTGCGTCTTTAATCGAACATAGGGAATACATATGCATATTAATCATGTACAGATAACATATGATGGATGACGCGTAGGGACACAGAACATGGCAAAATTTACTTTTCCACATTCCCTCCTTGTCACTACGTTTCCATCAGGAAACATCAATATTCATGATACCATCTATCATTTCATACAGTATCATTTGCTCGTCTCGAATTTTCTGGGAACGTGTTTTAGAACGGGGCTTGGGACTAGGAATACAAGAGGTAGCACAAATGCCGCAAATCGCAGGGCCACATTGTATACAGAGGCAGCAGCTGAATATGATCGCTACTGCAATACCTAGAAAGGACAAGACTTTCCATCCCCAAGCGGAAATTATATTCCAGAACCAACCGGACCATGTCCAGGTGCCTGGATCTTGGTGTAACAGATGGGCAATTTTATGGAGTCTGGTTATAGCTGAATAAACAGACGGCGCGTTATTTGGAATGAAAATGCAGCAACTAGATCCGATGACTCTACAGGCCCCGCCCCTATCGGCCAATATGACGTCAAGGACGAGACGATTCTGTAAAACGACAAATCTCATAGCAGATTGCTCTTCAGTTAAGTTACCTAGAGCAGAGGCAGTCTCATTGACTACTACTTCAAGGGTTCTGGTTAACCTACGGATTAGCTTACTATTCTGGATAGGTCCTATAAAGAAGAAGAAACCTCTATTGAAATCTGTATACTGTTCTAGAGCAGTTTCAGTATAATCGACAATGGGGGACTCCCTTCTATGTCTAAGGTGTACTAGATGTGTGTTTCTATGATAATCAGATGGGGCTAGGAAAACTGGTGGCAGTAAGAAGGCAATGTAACAGGTTCCCTCCCAATCGAGGGGCAGAAGAACATATGCGGTCTGACCACAAATAAAATAAGAATGGCGTGAAGCTTTGAAAATAGATTTCCCACTGTCACTATATTTGACAATAGTAGTACAATCACTATGTCCTACATGTACGGAACCATTATTTCTAACACATAATTCGCCTTTGACTGGTAGTACTGAAATAGCAGGTAAGTCTGGAGTGGAATCAGACTGAACATTCAGGACCATGAAATTTGAAGAATAATTACCTAAGTTGTAAACTTCGTTTTCTAGATCTAACCCTGTTCTGTGGGGAAGACCTTGCTTGTCTGGGAAACATGTACTGTTAAGAAAAGACATATCTGTTGAGGATGACGTTAACGTGGACCATGCTCCACACGAACCATTATGTGAAAATGGATAAGGAAAAAGGGGCAGAACTCCCTTCGGTGTCTGGAAAGGGGGGAGTCGACCACACACCCAACAATTTGTGGCATTGCTGGTCTGGTGTGAATAATGTAACATGCGGATGAAAGAATTATTACGCATAGCGAGGCGGTAAGAGAGTTCATGAGGAGGCAGATCACTAAACGTGTGCTCTACTGTAGCATTAGAAGACTCATTTATATGAGAAACTGGAAAATACAGGTAAAATGCATAACTGGTGCAGGAAATCATAATACTGAGAAATAATATGAAACATAGAAAAACGATACATCGGATTGAGTTTTGACTAACTCTCTCACTATGGGGGTCTATTTTATACATGTCAGAAACAGTCTAACCGTTTCACCTAGGGGAGGACTTAGACAATCAAACTGACTGACTTATTTTACTAGACCTTAACTTGAGTTTATACTCCTGTTGCGGAGTTTCCTCTAACAGGGAGGGTGCAGTAACATTGTCTTTTGCGGGACAGTCCTTAAGAATAGTACTTTGGAAGTCCTTAGAATCCTGGGAAATGTTCTTTGAGACTGGCTTCAATCCATAAAATTTCTTTATATGCGAAAGATGCACCCAGCCTTTGCGTCCCTCCAACTTCACGGCTGTACGGGTGGCCAGGAGGACCTGTCGGGGCTCCTTCCAGCGAGGCTCCAGCGGACTTGAGCGGTCGAAATTACGCACTAGGACCATGGATCCTGGAACGATTTCATGCGGTGCCACCTCGGTATTGTCTGGAAATGCGGCAGCAACCTGTGAACGACAAGAGTTGAGGGCAGACATCAAGGAAGCTAGGTAATCTGTCAGCATATTACTTGAAACATCGGTAATACTTCGGGGTCTAGGAGTACCCCACATGTTTGGGGGGCGGCCGAATACGACCTCGTACGGGGACAGACCTGATCTGGAATGTGCGACCATGCGCATGTAGAACAGAGCAACTGGCAGAGCTACTAGCCAGTCTACACCTTTCTCTTGACAGACTTTTGCAATACGGATTTTCAAAGTCTGATTATGTCTCTCTACGAGACCGGCTGCTTCAGGATGGCGTACACAATGGAACTTCCACTGGTATCCTAACAATAGGGAAACGTGCTTCATGAGTTCAGATGAGAATGGCTGGCCGTTGTCAGAATATACGACTCTAGGGAGTCCGTAACGGGGGAAGAACTCACGAACCAACTGCTTGGCAGTGGTCGCGGCTGTGTAATCTGGGACTGGATATGCCTCCGTCCACCTGGACAAAGCGCATACAACTACAAGGACATACTTGAAACCTCGACATCGCTCCATCTGAATGTAATCCATCTGGAGGACTTCAAAAGGGTGGTCAGGGGGCTGGAATCCACCTTGTTCCACCGGGACACTTTTACCTGGATTAAACTGGCAACATATCATACAGGTACGGACTTTCTGCTTGGCTGCAGCTCGTAAATGCTTGTTGAACCAAATATTCTGGATACTGTCTAACATAGCTTTTTCTCCTAAATGTGCTGGACTATGTGCGGTATTAATAATGACTTGAACCATAGAGTGGGGGAGAAACCATGTGGCTCTACCCTTTGTTACCCATCCCTGACCTGTCTGGACCCCTCCTTGTTCAGACCATTTCTTGATTTCATCGGGAGTAGCATGTAACTGGATATCTATGACATCTTGAGTAGGGTCTTTAACTGTCATACATGTAGTCGGATCTGGAATGTGTGTCGGTGTCTTATTTACTGGAATGTCTGGTGTCTGAGCTGTAAGCTTGGCTGTGCGATCTGCTAGATCATTACCCTGGGAAATAATGTCAGTAACTTTCGTATGTGCTTTGCATTTCATGATAGCAATGGATGTCGGTAAATGTATTGCATCTAACAGAGCCTGAATGAGGAGACCATGCTGAATCTTGGTTCCATGAGAAGTCATGAAACCTCTCTCCTGCCAGAGCACTCCGAAGTCGTGTACAACTCCAAATGCGTAACGTGAATCCGTGTAAACATTAACTTTCAGGTTCTTGGCGTGTATGCAGGCTTGTGTCAGAGCAACTAGCTCTGCTGCTTGAGCAGACAGGGTGTCAATACGGTGGGTTTCAATAACTTCAGTGTCAGTAGTCACTGCATACGCGGCCACTAGTTCTCCTGTATTAGTTCTCATGCATGAACCATCCACATAAAGTGTCAGGTCGGGATCTGGTAATGGAATATCTGTCAGATCTTGTCTTGGCTTGGTCATGATATTAACTATTTCCACACAGTCGTGTGTGGCAGAATTCGATATAACTGATGGTAATAGTGTAGCAGGATTTAAAACGTTGCAGCGTCTGATTTCTATGTGTGGCTGGAACAGTGTCAATTCATAACCTGTTAAACGTGCAATTGTCAAGTGCTGAGTTTGTGTTCGGTTTAAAAGAACTTCCACGGAGTGTGGAACTTGTACTGTCAGGGAATGTCCTAAGACTATGGAATCACTTTGTCTGATAGCTAGTGCTGTGGCTGCAACTGACTTGAGGCACGCAGGCAGAGCCTGGGCTACAGGATCTAATGTGCTCGAAAAATAAGCACAGGGCTTGTATTGTCCTGCTTGATCTTGTGTGAGGACAGATAATGCTGTACCTTCACGTTCTGTGACGAAAAGTGTAAAAGACTTACTGTAGTTCGGTGTTGCTAGAACCGGGGCTTGACATAGGGCTTTCTTTAACTCATTGAAACTGAGTGTATGTTCAGATGTCCAAGGAAGGACAGTCGATACGGCTACCTCCTGTGTCGTTAACTGTATCAGTGGCTTGGCTAGAAATGCATACTGAGGAATCCATTGTCTGCAATAAGAAGTAAGGCCGATAAAAGCACGTACCTCCTTCTGGGTCTTGGGCTGGGGAAGACTCGCTATTAACTGGATACGGTCTGGTGTCAACTGCCTACCCCTCTTGGACAGTAAGTGTCCTAAGTAGACCACTTGCTGGACACAGAATTGAAGCTTCGAAGGGGACACCTTGTGTCCCATCTCGGCAAGGAAATACAAGACTGTAAGTGATGCTCGCTCGCAAGCACATTCAGAACGGGCTGTGATCAGTAGATCATCGACATACTGGAGCAGGGCAGTGTCAGTTGGCATGTGAATGTTGTCTAGTTGTCTCTTGAGTGCTTGACTGTAAATACTAGGACTTTCTGTGAAACCTTGAGGAGCGCGTGTGAACATATAGCTCCTTCCATTTAAACAAAATCCGAAAAGGAACTGGCTGTCTGGATGAATGGGGACACTAAAAAACGCGTTCTTGAGGTCTATGACTGTAAAAAATGAGGCTTCGGAATCAATGGCTGTCAATAGGGAAGAGATATCTGGGACAACTGGATACTGGGGAATAATACATTTATTAAGTTCTCGGAGATCAATCACTAAACGATATACTGGAGGTGCATTTGGATCAGTACGTTTCATGACTGGAATGACCGGAGAATTACATACATTGGAGTCAGTTTCTACAACTACTCCTTGAGCCATGAGCTCGTCAATAATTTTGGATAAGGCTGCTACCGCCTCAGGTGGCAATCTGTACTGTCTGATTCGTGGCAGGACTACACCTGGCTTGAGAGTCACACGATGGGGTGTGATTTGCATAAAGCCAACATCAGTTGGACCTTGCGCCCATAGATGCTGCGGAACATTGGACAATCTTGGATCAAAATCTCGTAATACATAGTGACCCTTGAAGTCACGTAGGAACAATCGTATTCCCTCTGGGGAACAGCATATAACTGCACCTAACTCTTTCAGTGTCTTAATGCCTAATAGATTCTCTGGACATGACTTAGTAAGTAACAGATCAGTAGTGCGGGACAATGGACCTACTTCTAGAGTAACTGGCTTTGAAATTTCATTTACGATAGGTTTTCCTGAAAATCCAAGGGAAACATTTCTTGAGCCTGAGAGCGGAGCCCCTGGAACTTCGGCGTGACTTATAGTGGTCCTACTTGCCCCTGTATCAATCAGAAACCTTCTATCTTTCCCTAATACTTGACTATGAACATAGGGACCTTCTTGATCTACAGGTATCTCGATGAGAGGCAAGCCTACCTCCCTCTCTAGGCTGTTTCATGAATATGGCTGATACTCTGGATACTCAGACTGTGCATACTGGTACATCTGCTGTGTAACATGCTGTGTTGCAGCGATAGGCTGCGGAGCTGTAACTGTCTGTGGTGCATTCTGTGACTGCGGAGTCTGTGAAACTTGTTCTTGTCTAGGCGGACGTGGTCTTTCTTTAGTCTTACCGGTAGCTATGTTGTGTTTCAGAACTGCACACTCGTTTATAAAATGACCTGGCTGTTTACAATAATTGCAGTTCCCTTTAACGGGAGCTGCAGGATGACTGGCTTGATTCGGACCCCTCTTCTGACTGTCTTGAGGAACAGATTGTGCAACTAGTACTTTCATTTTCGTGTCTTTCATACGTTTTCTCTCGTGATCTTGTTCTTCTCTGATTCTATTCTGGTGATATTGGAGCATCTGTAACATCTGGGACGGGGTATTAGCTTGCCAGGTACTTTCGACTTTCAAAACTCGATTTTTAATTTGTGGACTTGAATTCTCGACTAGTTTAGTAACAAAAAGATGAGGGTATGACTCGCTACTTGTCTTGAGGCCACTGTTTATGGTAAAACATTTCTCAAATCTGGCATAATAATCACTAATATCTTCGTCTTGTTTCTGTTTACAGGCTGAGATTGCATCCCAGTCTTCCTTTCTAGTTGTCAATAATCTGGGTAAAACTTGTATTAACAATTCTGGTAATTCTTTACATTTATCTCCAAGACCGGTACCTGGTACTCGTGCCTTGTCTTCGGCTTCTAGAACTGCCCAATCGATCTTTTTCTCTCCCACCTCCCATTCTTTTTCCTTGAGTTTCTCATATACCCCTGCGGGCAACAAGACTTTTAACATTTTAATGATATCTGGATACGTGTATTCTCCCATACGGAGCATGTCTTTTAATTCTCGGTGGAACCCTGCTGGATCTTTATCATGACAGGGAATTAACTTTTTCATCTCTAAGAGTTCCATCTTTGTGATCGGGGTGTAAACAAACACTCGTTGCATTTCACCACCGTCTGTCTTAACTGGATGTACTTCTCTTAACGGATTCTGTCTGTCTATGTAAAAGGGTTTACTTTCTGGGGGTGAGACATGAACAAAATGCGGGTTCAAAAACGTTCTATATTTGTGGCGCTGTTCTAGAATGACACTAATTAAATCGGTACCTAAACCTTTCCATTTATACTGGAGTAACTCATTCAGGACATCGTGTAACGGACCTGGATCAGAATGTTGACCCTCATACAATGTAATGAGGTGCTGGATCATATACATACCCGCCAGTCGTTGCTCGGCTGGGGGCAATTTCAGAAACATTTGTGCCACTATTTCGTCTGGAAAAGTGGTAGAATCAGTAATCCATCGGACTGCTGATCGGACTAGTTCTTGTTCATGCATAGTACTTAACTCACTATAACCGATTCGCGATTTCAGAATGTGATCGGTAGCTTGAAATACTTGTTCTAGAGAACCTTGTTCTGGTGCTGGATGGTGAAAAATTGACTTGTGTTCTAGGCGCAAATGGCGATCTGGAAATCTAGATTTTCCTACATACGCTATTCTGTCGGGATTCTCGTCCTCTACCTCTTCAGTATCAGAGTTACTTTCTTTCTCGCTTACTTGTGCTGCTTTACGTTGTTCGTGTATCCTTATTATTTCTTTACGAATCTTCTTATACATACTCTCTATACTACTGATGGTTCTGTGCTTACCCTCGGCTATATTATCACTCCACTTTGTCAGGGTTCTCATTTCGGCTTGATCTTTGGTCGGATAATCTTGTTCTCGTATTAGACAATTAATCAGAAACTTTAATAGCATGAGCTGGACTTCAGCTTTTCTTTGGCACATGACATCACTAATACTTTCTGGATCATTCCCGGTACGGATGAAACGATATACTCTGTCTAGATCTTCTTTCATATCTGGTAGGGTGACTAGATACTCGGTCACCTTTCTTACGCGTAATGAATATAAAACCATACTATCCTCGCCTGGGACTGGATCATAGCCACATTCATTAAGGGCTTTTCTTATTTCTGCAACAGACTGATGCCTGGGCGTACGCTGTGATGCTTGTGCATGTAATTCGGCTAACGTTAAACGCTTGTGTGGCGGCGGGGTTTGAGGAGTACCTCCCCCTGCGGCCCCTAAACTAGAGTCGTCTACTGATGCTCTTCGTCCTGGCAGAGTGGGAAATGGAAATGCAGGCTGGACTTGTATAGCGGGCTGGACCGGGGGTACCGTAACAGGTACTCCGGTGTCTGGAGGAGCGGGAAGTGCCTGATTTACAGGGACTGGCGGAACAGGATTTGCATATTCTGGGACTGTGTCGTCCAAATAGGACGAAATGAAAATATCAGCTGCGGTCGGTTTGTGACGTAGCTTGGTCGGAACTAATGGTGGCGGGAAATTGCTGGATGCCTCCGGGGTCGCTTGTGGCAAGCCCTCGGCAAGAAGAGGATACATACCCTTAATAAGAGCATGCCTCTGTCTGTCTGACTGTTCGGTTTTGACTCGTTCACCTATCTCGATTAATTCCCTTTCTTGGGCTCGTTCTAAGGATTCTCTACTTAATTCTGACTTTCTGATTTCTTTTTCGGTTCTTTTATGAGATTCTTTGCGCCATAACTCAATGGCATCTTTCTGTGACTGTCTGGCTTTCTTTTTCCATAATGCTTCTTCTACTCTCATGATGCACTCGGCATCCCATGTACCCGATACGGGCCATCTATACTTTTCCTCTAACTGTTTGGTATACTCTACCCATAAATCTAGATACAATATGGCGCTTATGCCATGCTTCTGATACATAAAATGACCTGGACTGTCCCTAGGCGGGACAGGAACTGCTGCTTCTAGCAGACCTTTTCTGGTTTTTAACTGACACAGTTTTGAAAAGAGCGGCATGACTGATCTATAACCTGGACACAACACAATACACAATAAAACACGATAATTACTTCGCACTCATACCACGACATTAAAATACATGAATAACATTCAGAATAACAGTTCGAACAGAATACTACCTGGAATACGGGAAACAGAATACATGAATTTTCTCGAGAACAGAATTGACTAGAGCAGAAACCAGATGCACTGCTGAAACAGTACGAAACTTACCGGTCTCATACAGAGACACGTCAGGACCCGCATCCACCGAAGTGGACACTTCGTTTGTGGGTCTGTGTACCACCAACCCACGGACCAGAGTCAATTAGATTGACCCTGTCTAGATACTACCCCAGCAACGGTACTCACCGGGCAGCAAGAACGGAAGGCCTCGGACTGGGCTGGACTGCTTCGACGCCAGACAGACGAACTTCGGACTTCTGTTACGGGTGGGCCTCCGGATACCTCGGACCTTGGACTCTCGGCTTGGGCTCTGGTCGGGACTCGCCGCGTTCCTCCACCGCCTCGTCTGGATGCTGGACCGCCACCTCCGTCTCCTCCGTGGGCCTGAGGGATACTTGAAGCAGAAATATCTGCACGTGCACGGTATGGTTCCGTCACGGCTGCAGAGGGTCAGGGGGCCGGCGTGGCTTCACCGGCGCGTGGGGAAAGGGCAAGTCCCTGTTCGGGCGCCATTATGTGGTAAATAAATAAATAATACCTCTCTTTTTAAATGCATAAATGAATAACAGATAGCTCAATAAAATAAGAGTCAAGATTCGAGGTAGTAGGAGTTTGCAGGTTTATTACAGCATAAAGGACAGGAACAGGACAACCTGCACAGGAATAGGATGGCAGCGCTGCCGGGGGCAGAATCGGGATAAGGAGCAACTTTTCAATAACAGTGCACGATCATATATACATAACGCAAACACATAGCATTACATTGCAATAGGCGTAGCAGTGGGTGTGGTCAATAGCAGTCGCGAAAGATAAGGGTGAAAGTAGGTGTAACAGAGGCGTATACATAGACATGTGATGCAAACGTAACAGAATATGTCATGAATGGGGCGGAAACATGGAGGGGGGTACCTAAGGAGCCGGGACCTCTGACCTAATGGTGCGCGCAAACTGGCGATGACGTGTTACTAGGAGAAGCTGGGGGCTTCGAACTCTGTGCTAGGAGCAGAGACTGAAGTCTGGAGAGTCAGGGCGACATGTACCTAAGCAGTATCTAGTATCTGATGTTTAGAGAACATGTTGTATGAACTAAGAGTCAGGAGGGGAGAGGCTAACGGACTCTAAGACTGGAGCATGCATTATTCTATATGTAGTGCGTGATGAAGAATATTAAATGACCATTAAAATGCAGTATTTCTCTAACGTGGAGACGTAAAGGCTAGACAATGACGGAAACTATTGATGCAGTTCAGTAGCTTTAGGAATGCAGAGAAGGAGGACTGAACTGATAACTGGAATCATAACATACTCTTGGCAGACTCAGAGGCAGAGCCAGGCTGAGCCGGGCACTGCGAGGCAGGAAGTAAGTGAAGGGTCGAGGATACAGGTGGGGGCTGTATCGCTCCTCAGCGAGGCGTCAGGAGACAGGAGACAGGAGCTGAATCTGGTGTCCAGGCCCTTCTGAGGCCTAGAAATGGGGACTTTACAATGGAATAACGTGCACACTGAGAAACGTGGCAACGTAACTTCACATGGGCCTGATATTCGTAGTATTCACGAGAACTGGAAACTGGCATACTAGAGGTGGACACAACTGTAGTTGCGTCTTTAATCGAACATAGGGAATACATATGCATATTAATCATGTACAGATAACATATGATGGATGACGCGTAGGGACACAGAACATGGCAAAATTTACTTTTCCACACAAGTCATGTGGCTCGATGTTAAACATAATGGAAGGACAAATGGATGGAATTGCTTCCGAGGGGCCATGTTGGAGTGGGGTGGTGGAAACCAATGTTTGTGAGATAATGAAACACTATGGTAGAGTGAAGGATGTGGTGGAACACTGTGTATGTGGGGTACGTGACTGTGAAAATGCCTAAGGTTAGCAAGAAACATACATAGGAATTAGCCCAAAAACAGTAACAGTAATAACATTCAAGCCGATGCTGCCAAGGGGCAATGTATGAACGAGGGTACCACACAGGGTACTACAGAAAGGCACTTAGTTCAATTCGGTCATTCAGACCGTACAGCTTCATCGCCTGAAGCCTGTAAATCCAGGCAGTTTCGCGTTGCAGGAGAACTTTGTTATTGTCTTTACCTTCTTTTTTGCCAATAGTCTCAAGTACCTTGTATTTTAGTTGGGCCACGTTGTGGTTGAAGTCATTAAAATGAATTGCAACATTGGATTTCTGGTTCTTTGTTCGGATGTTAGATTTATGTTCGTTGAGACGAACTTTGATTTTTCTGGTAGTTTTTCCCACGTAGATCATGCCACATGGGCATTTGAGAAGGTAGATGAGATTAGAGGAGTCGCACGTGGCATCCACATTGAGTTTGATTTTGAAACCTCTCATCGGGTGGTTGATGCTATTTCCACGAATGACGTTGTTACAGCTGTTACAATTGTGGCACGGACGTGTGCCAGTATGTACCACATGTTCCCTCGGTGGTTTGGATAATAGTTCTTTGAGGTTTTCCGTCCTCGTGTAAGCAAAGATTGGAGGTTCTTTGAAAAGGTTCCCAAAGTCAGGCTCAGACGACAGGATGCGCCAATGTTTCAAGATGATACTTTTGAAGGTTTTACTGGCGGTAGAGTATCTTGATACTAATACCATTCTTTTGTTGTCCACCAAAAAAGACAACAAAAGAATGGTATTAGTATCAAGATACTCTACCGCCAGTAAAACCTTCAAAAGTATCATCTTGAAACATTGGCGCATCCTGTCGTCTGAGCCTGACTTTGGGAACCTTTTCAAAGAACCTCCAATCTTTGCTTACACGAGGACGGAAAACCTCAAAGAACTATTATCCAAACCACCGAGGGAACATGTGGTACATACTGGCACACGTTCGTGCCACAATTGTAACAGCTGTAACAACGTCATTCGTGGAAATAGCATCAACCACCCGATGAGAGGTTTCAAAATCAAACTCAATGTGGATGCCACGTGCGACTCCTCTAATCTCATCTACCTTCTCAAATGCCCATGTGGCATGATCTACGTGGGAAAAACTACCAGAATAATCAAAGTTCGTCTCAACGAACATAAATCTAACATCCGAACAAAGAACCAGAAATCCAATGTTGCAATTCATTTTAATGACTTCAACCACAACGTGGCCCAACTAAAATACAAGGTACTTGAGACTATTGGCAAAAAAGAAGGTAAAGACAATAACAAAGTTCTCCTGCAAGGCGAAACTGCCTGGATTTACAGGCTTCAGACGATGCAGCCGTACGGTCTGAATGACCGAATTGAACTAAGTGCCTTTCTGTAGTACCCTGTGTGGTACCCTCGTTCATACATTGCCCCTTGGCAGCATCGGCTTGAATGTTATTACTGTTACTGTTTTTGGACTAATTCCTATGTATGTTTCTTGCTAACCTTAGGCATTTTCACAGTCACGTACCCCACATACACAGTGTTCCACCACATCCTTCACTCTACCATAGTGTTTCATTATCTCACAAACATTGGTTTCCACCACCCCACTCCAACATGGCCCCTCGGAAGCAATTCCTTCCATTTGTCCTTCCATTATGTTTAACATCGAGCCACATGACTCGTCACATGGCTCCTTTTTCACTACGCCAGCTGATTCTTTATTTTTCACTCCGCGGCAACTCCGCATCAGGTTCCCGTCAACACAGCAGCTGATGGAGCATAACCTGAAGCGTTTCGTACGCTTCCTATAATCCTACAAGTAAGTCGGGGCCCCGACGGGTATCAGAATGCCGTTTCACCGCTCGGGTTGAAACGCACATTTACGATACTTTCTATGTGTTTTTTCCGCTCAGGTCTTCAGCAAACAGACCAGCTTCCCTAGCGTAAGTGTTTTTAACGTGCCTCTGCATGATTGAACCCTCACTAAGTTCGCCATCCCTGCCCCCAAACACCGCCACGCTCAAAACAGCCCCTTTGGTCTATAAGGTATTTTTTCACACGCCATCAGGTGACCAGGTTAGCATGTTTACTAATGGGTTTTACACCAATGGAAAACAAAACGTTATGTTTGAATGTTTATACTTTTGAGTTAGTTCTACATTTTAAAAGCGTCTATCATTATGTTTTCAGCGCTCCTTGAAAAAGGGCTCTTCCAGCCCGAAATGCATTGGAGCATTCCTTCTGTGTGAAATACAACAGTGTTGATTTAATATGGATTAAACGAGTTCATAAAACCAGAATATGTGAACAATGATGAAAAATTGAATCTAAAATAAAAGCAAGCCTATTTTGAAATTCAAAGGAGTCTGTCGTGTTTTACGACGAACCAAACGGTGTGCCCAGTCACAAGGATGCGTCTACACACACAGTAACGCACTCAACCAGCCATCAGACCTATTGACTTTGCCAGTGTTTATTAGAATTAGCCCAATGATCTTCCTCATACTCGTAGCTGGATTTTCTATAAGGAAAAAAGAGAACAGCCAACTGATATATGACTTCAAATGTGTGTGCAGCATTTGGTGCTGTGTTGCAGGTCAGAGCTGCAAACACCGCTCTTTTGCTCAGGGGCAGTACAAGCACCAAAGGCGAAAATGCCTCTTTGCCTGAGGAACAGATAATTCTTGCCCTGTTTCTATCAGGATGAGTCACAGCATTCCTCATCACATTCTGTATTTTATTAGCGAGTCCTGGTCCATGGTACAGTGGCCATGCTTCTATTTTAGGTATTATACTCAGGATTTTAACATCCTTCTCAAAGAGAATGAATATCCCTCATTCTTAATTCTTCTGCATAAAGGTCACCACCATAGTCAAAGATCCAGACATTCTACGAGCGTACTGTGAGAGGAGTTTATGGTAGTGGCACTGAAGATTAAGATGCCAATACTGACAACTAACAGAGCCAGTGTCACTTTGTTCATCTTCCTTGTCACAGTACTTCCCGGGGTATTCCCAATTGATGCACAATGCTTCACTTGCTGCCCAAAATGGCACAACACAGAGTCAAGATGCTGCTGCTCCTGTACATATATATTTAATGAGGTCAAAGTTAATTCAGTGAGAGGTACATTACAGTACCTGGAAGACAAATTCATCAGCAACAGCACCAACAAACAGTATGAAACCTATGATGCTAAGTGAATGTAAGTAGAGATGACGGCATGGATGCAGACCCACTGTCAGAACCACTCCTTTCACTGCTACCCATGAAGCCACCATACCTGTAGTTGAAAAATACAACACATCTGTGGAAGCAGGTTTTTCTGCTACCTCACATGCTTTTGAAATTGCCAATGTGCTATGTTAATCCATGGTCTGAGCCATTGGTTTCCTTGCTTTACAACGGCATGATCAGCTTCTAATGCGAAAAGTTAACAAAGTGCAATTTAGAAATGAAGCAATTCCTGCAAACACTAAGAATTTGCAGTCTTTAAGATTACTGAGAGAAGCAAGCCTAATTTGCCTTTATGATTTATTACCAGCAAATGCTGACATTTCACTTTAGAGAGGGAGCAGGTTAGATGGGGCTTTATTCTCTTAATTGAGGGTGATAGTGCAAACTGGGCCAAAAATTGAATAATATGGTTCACAATTTCTAATACCATCACTTACAGGGTTGAGCTCCATCCCCATGCCAGTCTCTCCTTCTTGAGCCAATGGATCTTGGTCACCATATTGCAGTTCAAAGAGCTATTTTGACATCACATGCAATTTCAAAAACAATTCCCAGATCAGCCAGTTACGAGAGTTTTGGATAAGCTTCCAAAACGGTATTCTCATTAAGAGATTAGTAATTTTCTTTTACTTTTCTTTATTCATATTAGTCAATAAGCATTTCAAGGTAAAGAAATGTCATAAAAAGGTTTGGTTAGAATCAATCAGACAAATATTGCATTAAGCACTTTCCATGAAGAATATACCCTATTCCAATGCTCGAATCAGGTTTTCAGACTTAGAATAACCCATGAAGAGTTCAAGTTTAATGGAAAAGAGTGAGAATAAAAGAGCATGAAGCTCAAAGTCAGTTTTAAGCAGCAGAATTCCCCATAAAGGGCAGTTCACGAAACTTAGATGTCTCAGTCAATCAAGTAGATGATCAGACAGTCATAGTAACAATCTGCAAAGAATAAAACCTCAAGATAAAGTAGGAAGGATGAACAGAAGCAGCAGTAGCCACACACGCGAGCCTAGGAGAAAAGAATGGGTTGGGGTACGATCCAAAGGAGCATGGAAAAGGGCATTCAAAAAGCATCCAAAAAGGCATTGAAACTACCTAGGAACACTCACTAATATAAAAAGTTATGAATACATGTTGCAGACATTGTATCTGTTTTTTTCTCCTCTGAACCAATCAAAAGATCGCTGCCCTCTGCAAGCAGGTTCTGTTATTCCTTTTCCAGAAAAATACATGCAGATTGATAGCCTTATCACAAGTTAGCTACAGATCATCTTACGTAGTTACGTTCTAGAAACATAAGTCTTAGTCCCACAGGCATTGATTGTAGTTCGGCCTTCTAAATTAATTTGTTTCACTGCTTACACAATGAACTATGTTAAAATCTTTGCGATAATACTGTTTAGTAATGCATTTCATTTACCCGTACAAGAAATATATTTTTTTAATGTGCAACTTTTCTATTTAAGCATTATGTGAAGTAGGGTGAGAACCAGAAATGTGATCATAAAAACAATATGTTGCTTAGTAAAATTATACATTTGATTAAAACTGGAACATTCTGCAGTTATGACAAACATTTCTAAGCATGTCACAATAAAGTCAGATTTCTAACTTCTTTGTTCACACTTCAGCAAAACGAAGTTCACTTCTAGTTATTTGCACTTTGCACATTTTAAATGCATGTCCTTTCTACTTTGCATTTTGCATTAATCATTGCGCATTTTTAACTGTTACTCTAAATAATTTGCATTTTAATTAGTCGATCCTATCAAGGGCTTCCTCTTTAACATGTCTCTGCCCGCTCCAAATAGAAATAAATTAGACCGAACCCCTTGATTTATCCTGTGCCTAATCCCAATATCCCAAGCAGCAGCCTCCTGCTGACCCTAGGTTGCCTCCCAGCACTCATCATCTATAGGCTTCTTTTCGAGGAAGAATAATCACCTGTATTAGACTCTACTAGGCATATACAGCATGTGGTCTGAGATTCAGGCCAGGGAATCAAGAGCCACCAGGGAGCCACCAGGATAGGAGGAGGAGTTCTTAACCAAGTCATTCCTTTGGGGGGGGTGCAACAGGCACATGAGCACACCTTAAAATGTAAGCACAGCAGAAGTTATAGAAATTATGTGGAATGTACGGCACACCTTGGTTATTGGTTAGAATTCACTTGGTAAGCTGTAAATGGCTGTTCTTGGGTGCCTCCAGATATTGTCCCCTCTGACCCTGGGGGATTGAATATTGTAACAACACAAAAATTGCAGTGCCAACCAAATGGCACTGTGCCTGTGGGCACTCCTTATAGGACGTAGTCTCTGTAATTGTTTACAATGTAATCCGTTTCTTTCGGAAAAATAAACTGCAATCACTCGTTGTTGATTAAAACAATAGTTTGTTTATTCCAAACATTTTTTTGTTGTTATGTATCATTTCCTTCATAACAATTCAATTTTCAATAACATGTAGATATCGCTCCTTCATTTGATTCCAGCTCAAATTGTGATGTATATAACCTTATGCATTTCGGGACCCATGCCCTTCATCAGGGGAATAGTATACAGTCTGAAAATAAAAAAGTTCAATTTTAGTGTACTGTACAGGAGTACTCCTACAAAAAGCCCTGGTGTAAAACGGAGCATGCTGATGGGTGAACTAGGAACACACTGTGGCTGTTGGTGAACGGGTAATCAAAGACTGTGAAGTGGCTACAGTTCTCATGGTGCACTGAAAGTTAGTGACATAAAGCTCGATTGGTGCCTGGTGCAATAGAAAGTAAAGAAATCACAGGTCGTGAAGTTATAAACGAACTCGAGCTGGGTGTATATCTGTGCGTGAGTGTGGTGGAAAATGATAAAAAAGTGAAAGAATGGTGCCATAAACATTCTCATATTGTCGGCAAATAACAATCCAAAACGGGTGCCCAGGTGGATTCAAACACAAGATACGTAATAATCAGGTGCTGTACTGTCGACCAGCGGTGGTTAACTATTGTCGGACAATCATAGACGGCGTGGTGTCGTTCGGAAAATTTAAGAAAACACGGTGTTGTGAATCTTACCACATAAATCAGCATGGCGGCGTGTCCATGTGTCTTCCCGCGTGTGTTGCCATCAACGTGGGAGATCAAAATACGATCGGGTCTGTTGCGAGAGTACGACCATATGTGTGCGCGTCGTGCTGAAGCTCGAAAATGGACTAATCCATGGCTGCCATCTTAAGGCAGTAACGTATGTGTTGGATTGGATTGAGGCTCGAATATGGCGGCCATCTTGAAACGATAACGGTTGATGTCGGTTCTATCACACGAGTGAAACAAAATTAAAACTCAAGTATGTGCCGCTCCCTGCGGCGGCTCTTACGAAGATGTCTTGGGCGCGAACCTGAGTGACCCCACAGGAAAGAAGCGGGGACTAATGCGAAACAAAAAGTATAAAAAAGAAAGTGTTGGTCAATCGTGCTAGTGGTGCCCTGCAGATATAAGTCCATGGAACATGGAATACAACTAAAACGGGAACATGATGTATTCAAATTTGAACCAGATGTGGAAAAAATATGTGAAGGCGTGTGAATGAACGAAGTTTTAAGTGAAACACTGATGTTATGAAGCAATCAATGTGTAATAAAAATAGTAACAACGAAAAAGTGAACATGTTCATCCATCAAGTAATTAGCCACAAATGTCATTTTTAGAGAAAACAGCTGTATTCAATTCGGCCATTCAGACCTTTAGGTTGGCAAGCGTCCAGTCTTTTTATCCAAACAAGTTCTCGTTGTAGCAGTCTTTTCCTGTTGTCGATGCCCTGTCTCAGCGGGACAACCTCCAATACCAAAAATCTTATTTGGCTGATGTTGTGATTGCTGTTAACAAAGTGTGCAGCGAAAGGTGACTTCATGACTTTATTCCTGATTGTACTCTTATGTTCTGTGAGACGAATCTTTATTTTCCTTTCGGTTTTCCCTACATAGGGCAGTCCGCAGGGACATTTCAAGAGATACACCAAGTTTTTGGAGTCACATGTTGCGTTGGTGAATAGTTTCATTGGTTTGCCTGAGCTTGGATGGTTTAGTGTGTTGCCCGGAATGATATTATGACAATGACTGCAGTTATGGCAAGGTTTAGTTCCAGTGTATTTTGTGCCAATGATTCTAGGCGTTGCTTCCAATAAGTCTTTAATGTTTTTTGAACTTTGAAAGGCAAAGAGTGGGCTGTGATTAAAGATTTCATTGAAATCAGGTTCGGTTTGTATCATTTGCCAGTTCTTCATAATTATTCTCTTGATTTGTGTGCTCTTGGTCGAAAATCTTGAAACAAAGACTGGTCTGTAAGTTGATTTCCGTACTACATTAGACATTAGACAATACATCTTGACGTCTGAGATTGCCCACTCGTTGTTTTGCTGAATCCAGAATCTGGCTCGAGTATTTTCTGTCTTTGAATTTCAAAAGTATTGCCTGTTCGTTGCTCATGTATGTTTGTGGTTGCCCTAAGTAATTGTGAGTAGGGTAAATGCTTTTTCAGCGGAAGGGGATGGCAACTGTCAAAATGCAAAAAGGTGTACTATGGGTACTCATTTGAAGTGATCATCAATGTTATTAATGTTATTAATGTAAGAGATGAAATCTGTGATTTCCTCTGTTGTTGGAATAACATTGATGATCAAATCAAATTCACACACACAGTGAGTACCCATAGTATACCTTTTTGGATGTTCTAGTGAAATATCAAGACAATCAATTACAAACAGATCTGTATACTAAAACCACGGACAGAAACAACTCATTGCATTTTGACAGTTGCCACTCCCTTCCGCTGTGTTCCCAACCACAAACATACATGAGCAACGAATAGGCAATACTTTTGAAATTCAAAGACAGAAATTACTCAAGCCAGATTCTGGATTCAGCAAAACAACGAGTGGGCAATCTCAGACGTCAAGATGTATTGTCTACCAATGTAGTACGTAAATCAACCGACAGACCAGTCTTTGTTTCAAAATTTTCGACCAAGAGCACACAAATCAAGAGAATAATTATGAGGAACTGGCAAATGATACAAACCGAACCTGATTTCAATGGAATCTTTAATCACAACCCACTCTTTGCCTTTCAAAGATCAAAAAACATTAAAGACTTATTGGAAGCAACGCCTAGAATCATTGGCACAAAATACACTGGAACTAAACCTTGCCATAACTGCAGTCATTGTCATAATATCATCCCGGGCAACACTCTAAACCAGGGGTCTCCAAACCGGTCCTGGAGGGCCGGATCCATGCCAGATTTTTTGTATATCCCCATTGAGATACATGTAGTTATTTTAAAAATCTGGCATGGATCCGGCCCTCCAGGACCGGTTTGGAGACCCCTGCTCTAAACCACCCAAGCTCAGGCAAACCAATGAAACTATTCACCAACGCAACATGTGACTCCAAACACTTGGTGTATCTCTTGAAATGTCCCTGCGGACTGCCCAATGTAGGGAAAACCGAAAGGAAAATAAAGATTCGTCTCATTGAACATAAGAGTACAATCAGGAATAAAGTAATGAAGTCACCTTTCGCTGCACGCTTTGTTAACAACAATCACAACATCAGCCAAATAAGATTTTTGGTATTGGAGGTTGTCCCGCTGAGACAGGGCATCGACAACAGGAAAAGACTGCTACAACTAGAACTTGTTTGGATAAAAAGACTGGACGCTTGCCAACCTAAAGGTCTGAATGACCGTATTGAAAACAGCTGTTTTCTCTAAATATGACATTACTTGATGGATGAACATGTTCACTTTTTCGTTGTTACTATTTTTATTACACATTGATTGCTTCATAACATCAGTGTTTCACTTAAAACTTCGTTCATTCACTCGCCTTCACATATTTTTTCCACATCTGGTTCAAATTTGAATACATCATGTTCCCGTTTTAGTTGTATTCCATGTTCCATGGACTTATATCCACAGGACACCACTAGCACGATTGACCAACACTTTCTTTTTTATACTTTTTGTTTCGCATGAGTCCCCGCTTCTTTACCATGGGGTCACTCAGGTTCGCGCCCAAGACATCTTCGTAAGAGCCGCCGCAGGGAGCGGCACATACCGTATTTTCTGGCGTATAAGACGACTGGGCGTATAAGACGACCCCCTACTTTTCCTTTTAAAATATAGGGTTTGGGCTATATTCGCTTGCTTATAAAATGACCCCGGCGTATAAGACGACCCCCAACTTTTGAAAAGATTTTCAAGGGTTAAAAAGTCGTCTTATACACCAGAAAATACGGTACTTGAGTATTAATTTTGTTTCACTCATGTGATAGAACCGACATCAACCATTATTGTTTCAAGATGGCCGCCATATTCGAGCCTCAATCCAATCCAACACATACGTTACTGCCTTAAGATGGCAGCCATGGATTAGTCCATTTTCGAGCTTCAGCACGACGCGCACACATATGGTCGTACTCTGGCAACAGACCCGATTGTATTTTGATCTCCCACGTTGATGGCAACACACGCGGGAAGACACATGGACACGCCGCCACGCTGATTTATGCGATAAGATTCACAACACCATGTTTCCTTAAATTTTCCGAACGACATCGCGCCGTCTATGATTGCCCGACAATAGTTAACCACCGCTGGTCGACAGTACATCACCTGATTATTACGTATCTTGTGTTTGAATCCACCTGGGCACCCGTTTTGGATTGTTATTTGCCGACAATATGAGAATGTTTATGGCACCATTCTTTCACTTTTTTATCGTTTTCCACCATACTCACGCACAGATATACACCCAGCTCGAGTTCGTTTATAATTTCACGACCTGTGATTTCTTTACTTTCTATTGCACCAGGCACCAATCGAGCTTTATGTCACTAACTCAGTGCACCATGAGAACTGTAGCCACTTCACAGTCTTTGTTTACCCGTTCACCAACAGCCACAGTGTGTTCCCAGTTCACATCAGCATGCTCCGTTTTACACCAGGGCTTTTTGTAGAAGGAGTCTCCACTCCTGTACAGTACACTAAAATTGAACTTCTTTATTTTCAGACTGTATACTATTCCCCTGATGAAGGGCATGGGTCCTGAAATGCATAGGGTTATATACATCGCAATTTGAGCTGGAATCAAATGAAGGAGCGATATCTACATGTTATTGAAAATTGAATTGTTATGAAGGAAATGATACATAACAACAAACAAATGTTTGGAATAAACGAACTATTGTTTTGATCAACAACGAGTGATTGCAGTTTATTTTTCCCGAAGAAATGGATTACACTGTAAACAATTACAGAGACTACGTCCTATAAGGAGTGCCCACAGGCACAGTGCCATTTGGTTGGCACTGCAATTTTTGCGTTAGCACAGCAGAAGTCCCAGCAGCTCCCCTGAATAAAGTTTGTTCCTTTTATTTAAATGCCCGTGCTTATGAGAATATTGGCAAATGCAGTAAACATTGTAAAGCAGTTGTGTAAGAAAAAAAATAAGAGTCTCTTACTTTGGACCATTGAGCATAAGGAAGCACAACGTTCTGGAGTTCCTGGTGACAGGCAGGAGGCAATCCTGCGTCAGTGGATTCCCCTTCCTCGTGGTCCATTCCAGCTGACGGCATCTGTGCTCACTTCTTCCACACCCGCCGCTTCTTCCCCATCTACTTCCAGGAAATCTAGCAGCTGTGGCCTGCTTACTCATGACTAACTCATCCTATATTTCGCTTCACTACTTCCTTCATCTCAATCAAATGCACCACTTTTCAGCAAAATGTCAGGCACAAATCCAGCAGTAGCCTGCTATAGTCACAGCACAAGAGAGCAGTTGGAGGCTGACGCTGCCATGATGTCAGCCTTCTCAGGTGCCCAGTCTGTCATGAACTCTTTCTCCTGTCTTTCCATTCTCGTGATTTCTGTTTATGCTATTATTCGGAAAAGAAATTATGGAGACTAAATCAGGTAGGATGGAATTCTTAAGTTGAACCATCCCAAGGATTTTTAGACCATGGAGGTCAGCAACAGTGGCTCTGTCAATTGGAAAAAGGGGCAAATGGCGATCACGATAGGGGAGAACGCCACTCTGCAGCAGGAGCAGATGATATTGAAGATACAGGAGCCTTTGATGAAGGGCTTAAAAGATTCAGAAACAAGTTTACATGGGGGTATAGGCTCAGCAGATGGGAGAGAAAGAGAGCCCAGCAAAGTATTGAGGTACTGGGTTTTTAAGAACCGGTACCGAACCTACAGAACCGGTAACCCAGCGGTACCAGGGGATCAACACCCAGAGACCTCGGGTTCTCCTGAGTCGGAGCTACAGAAACTTCAGAGTCTTCCAGGTGAAGTCAAAGATTCGTTTATTGGCTGCAACCAAGGTGACAGGGTCCTAGAAGTACAATACCAGTATATTCAGGAGACTGCACACTTTCACAAAGTTAGGTTTCTCTTCTTATACACAATTTTCACCCTTGGGCAAAACATTCCTTGGATTCGCGGTATTTCATTTATGGTTACTGATTACAGAAGAAAAGCAGAGTCATGATGACATGTACATATTTCACGTCGTGCTGCTCTTAACAAATCATCCGGCAAGGCCCAACATTTCATCAGATATCGCTGGACCCCTAATAAAAATGGTCACCTCCCCATCATAAAATAAGTGAGGAAAAGGAGTGGAGAAAGATGTGAGCGAGATATGGCAGGTGTGCGCGCTGAAATGGCTTTATGGCCGGTTGGGCCTAGATGCTATCTTGCTCGGCCACTGGGAGGGAACTGACCTGACGAGTTCGGCCTGGGGCAATGGTTCTAACTTGTACTGGGGTCAGGGAGAAGTCGATTAAGGAGTATGTGTCCTTGTGGAATCAAATTCAACTGGATTAAGGCCTATGTAGAGGGCAACATGCAGCTAAGGGTTTAGAAGGTAAATGACGATTTCGAGGTGAAATCGTCACTCGAATATGCCGAAAATACATGTACTTGATGTACTCGTCATTCTCGGTCTTTTGATACCAAATTCGTCCTATTTCGACAAAGTTTTTATTCTCGAGTCCAACACTATAATATGAATCCAGATTTTTCAGAACCACAGACCCTCCTTTTGCCCTTACATAGGCAATTAATCTATCCTCATGTCAATCTGAGTCCAGATCTATATTCCTAAAGTCATTGAGATGTTGCTGCAACATCATTCTAGTGCTGAGCTCATGTCTTGACACAGGCTTCCTTACACATGATGTAACACAGAGGCCACATATTGCAGGAGCACACTGTATGCATAGACAGAACAGAAGAAGAATGGCTAAGACCATCCCAATGACCATCAGAATTTTCCATCCCCAGGCAGATATCAGTCCCCAGAACCATCCCATTAATGACCAATCTCCTTTATCCACATGAATAGATTCGGAAATCTTATGTAGTTTGGAGATGGCCCCGTACACTGTTGGAGCATTATCTGGAATAAAAATGCAACAACTGGACTGGATCAATTTGCATACTCCACCTCGGTCCGCAAGTATTACATCCAAAGCGACCCGGTTCTGAAGGGTCATCAGTCGATCCGACTGGAGCTCAGCAGTCAGGTTACTAAGGGCACCAGCAGTTTCAATCACGGTGGATTCAACTACCCTTGTTAATTGCCTTATGTTTCTGCTGTTAACCATGGCTCCCCAGAACGGCAGAACACCCATTGCAAAGTCACCAAATTCTTGACCTGCAGTGTCTTCTTTACTCAAAACACCTCTAACTACCCTTGTCCGATGGTAATCCGCCGCTGCTGTGTAGGTGGGAGGTAACAGGAATGAAACAAAACATGAGCCCGAGAAGTCAGGGGGCAACCATGTATAGGCTCTATCATGACAGATGAAATAAGTACCCTTAGCGGCTAAAAAGGCAGGGGAAGTCTGAGATCCAAAAACGTACGTTTCTGTGCAGACACTCTTCCCTAGCTGAGCTCTGGGATTCTTACCAATACCTTGCAGACACAGGTGACCTTGATGGGGTACGATCCAGATAGGGGACAATCTCTTGGCTTGCTGTTTCTCACTTAATGTAGTGCCATATCCGGTCACATTCCAACCTACATATGCAAGTATCTCATCATCCGGGGTATCTTCGTAAGAAGTTACTTCCTTGAGCATGTCAACTATACCCTTGACTAGGGCGCTAGTCTTGAGGTTGTCTTTTACAGAACGTAGGGGTTGGATTTCTCGTGCATATATGAACATTGTCCTATATGCCCATACTGACCCATTGTGACTAAATGGCAGGACCAAATAGGGGATACCTCTATCCGTGGTGTGGGGCATGAGACCACACACCCAACAGTTGGTTGTGTTCATTACAAGTTGGTGTTGGTGTAATAGCTGAACGAAGGAGTTATTAATGAACTCTAATCTCCTATTTGATTTGTGGTCAGGCAAAGGGAGGAAAGAATGAGAGGGAACAGTAGGAGGAGGTATGGGTGATGTAGTGGGCGCAAATGTCACATGAAAAGAAAATAAAACATAGCTTATCAAAAAGACCATTACGCTAAGTAGCATAAAAATACACATTATTATAAAAATTTTCTTTTTCATTGTTTTCAAAAGTCTCTGCTTAAAGTTCATTTGTTTGGCAGTTCTCTCCACATCAGGAAACTCCATCCTCTCTAAGGTGCTGCCCGCGGCGGTAGGTTGTTTCTGCTAAAGGATGCTTCCGTCAGTCTAGGGTGACTCCCTTGGACCAACTGGAACCAGCGACCTATTGTCGTCAGCTGCACCCAAAAGTCTTTAATCAACCGCGACCCTAGCAGCGGAACCCGGATGGCGGTTCAAGAAAAACAAAAATAAGCAAGTTACCTAGATGGGAGAATCTGCACTTTCAAAAATAGGATTTGGGGAAAAAAACGTATTTTATTAGTCCACAGGTTTTTCTCTCGGATCATAAAATAAATCACTTTTACTTTTAGTCTGTTTTTCTTGGTCGCAAATTGTAGCGTCTTTTCCCGGGTACTGTCTGGTCCAGAAATAGTAGCTCAGGTTCCACAGAGTTCAATTGTTCTGATGGCGGCGTAGTTTCTTGAAAAATGTTCCCACTCTTACAATCACGTTTAGCTTCTTTTACACGTTCATCAGTTGTGCGCTCTGAGTCAGTGCCTCCTTTTCGGACCCCTTGGTCATGTGGCAGAGGGAAGGGTATCTTCTTACAATGGATCCCGTGGACCCAATTGGCCTTCCCCTCCACTTTAACAGTCGACCTTGTGGACAGGAGGACGAGGTGAGGCCCGGTCCATCTGGGCTGGTCGTTTCTTGTCCTCTGGAAATTGCGGACCAATACCCAGGAGCCGGGGTCAATGGAGTGACCCGGTGTCTCAGAGACCGGAGGCAAGGTGTTGTGGACCTGTTGATATAAAACACGCAATTTAGCCGTCAATTCATACAAATAGTCAAGCAAAATGGGGTGTTGCAGCTCGCTAAACTTCATGGGCCTAGGCACTCCCCATATGTTGGCTGGCCGACCAAAGATTATCTCATAGGGGCTGAGCTTCATTCGCGAATGCACAGTCATTCTGGTGGATAGGAGTGCTAAGGGTAGAGCGTCGGGCCATTTAAGACCCGTGCTCGCTTGGATTTTGGCCAATTTAAGTTTAAGCGTGCCATTGTAACATTCCACTAATCCAGCTGATTGGGGGTGATTTGCAGCGTGGAACTTCTGCCTAATGCCTAGCCCTTCACACACTCTTTTCATCACACAACCCACAAATTCACTTCCGTTGTCCGACCAGACCATTCTAGGCATTCTGAACCTGGGGAAGAACTCTTTCACAAGGGCTTTCGCTGTGGACAAGGCAGTATTGTCCCTTAGGGGATAAGCTTCTACCCATCTTGAGAAGGCACAAACAACCACAAGCACATATTTTAAGTTGTTGCACCTCTCCATGTGTATGAAATCTAGCTGCAAAACCTCGAACGGATACGTAGGAGGTGCAAAGTGACCAGCTGGAGTTGGGGTTCCCCTACCAGGATTGTGCTTCAGACATACCATGCAATTCTTGACAACATTCTCTGCACACTTGGGAATCCCTGAATTCTTCCACACTGGGGCCAACGACTCGCAAATCCCTTTCGCGCTGATATGGGCCATCCCATGAGCCATTGTAACCACTGCAGGCACATATGCATCGGGTAACAACCATCTCTGTTGCTCTGTCGATTCAATCCAACAACCATTTGCATCCATTCTCCCTGTACTTTCTCTCCACATGCTTAACTCTTTCTTCGTGGCCTCAGCTTGGATGGACTTCACACTTTCTATCGTGTCTTCACATATTCCAACATCACCAGTCCATCTTTCTGGGCTCGCGACATACATTCGGCTCATCATATTCTTTGCCGTTTCCTTAGCAGTTTCATCAGCGAATGCATTTCCATGACCAACATCATCAATCACTTTCTTGTGTGCACTACACTTCACGATCGCTACTTTCAGGGGCAACGTCAGTGATTCAAGAAGCTCATTCACCAACTGACCATGCTGAATCTTAGCTCCATGCGAAGTCAGGAACCCACGTTCTCTCCACAATCGTCCAAAACTGTGAGCCACTCCAAAAGCATACTGACTGTCGGTATAGATAGTCACTTTCATTCCTTTGGATAACACACATGCTCTCGTTAGTGCCACGAGTTCAGCGGCTTGAGCTGAACCATGTGGTATTCGCGCAGTTTCAACGATTGTGTGCAAAGTTGTGACAGCATACGCTGTAGTCACGTTACCATTTGGGAGTTTAAAGCAGGAACCATCCACCCATAATGTACCATCACATTCAGCAAGAGGAGTGTCGAATAAATCAACTCTCCCTTTTGTCTCTTCCTCTGTTCTGAGGAAACAATCGTGCTGTTCTGAAGCATCCGATTCCTCAGTAATTGGTAACAATGTGGCTATGTTCAAGGTACTGCATCTTTTGATGTGCACATGGCTCGCTAGTAGCGTCAATTCATAACTGGACAGTCGAGCACTAGTTAAATGCTGTGTCTTGGTCCTATTTAACAATGTGTCTACTGCATGTGGGACCATCACGATTAGTGTATTATTCATTACTAGACCTGCAGACTGTCGAATAGAAACAGCTGCTGCTGCTGTGGCCCTTAAACAACTTGGCAATGCTCGTGCTACCGGATCCAAAGTTGACGAAAAATAGGCGCATGGCCGCTGTCTATCTCCGTATAACTGAGTCAGTACAGACAATGCACAGCCCTCCTTCTCGTGGACGTATAATGTGAAAGGCTTACTGTAGTTGGGGTTACCTAACACAGGGGCCGAACATAATGCTGTGCGTAATTCGAGAAAACTTTTCTGACACTCATCGGACCAAGGAATGGGATTGGGTGTATTTGTACACGTTAGTGCCAATAAGGGTTTGGCTAATAACGAAAAATTTGGAATCCACTGTCTACAGTACGATGTAATGCCCAAGAAAGCGCGTACTTCTCTCTGCGTTCTTGGCACATTCAATTTAGCTATTGCCTGAATTCTTTCTGGGGTCAGTTTCCTTCCCTCCTTCGATAAGAGATGACCTAAGTAGGTCACTTCTTGTCGGCAATATTGAAGCTTGGAAAGTGACACCTTGTGATGTAGATCACATAGATGACGCAGTAATTCCAACGTGGCCATTTTACATATTTTCTCAGTGTCCGCAGCTATGAGCAAATCGTCCACGTACTGTACGAGAGTGGAACCTTTGGGCAAAACCATTGTGTCAAGCTGACATTTCAGAGCTTGACTATATATTGAGGGGCTTTCACAGTAGCCTTGAGGAGCGCGTTTAAAGCGGAAACTGCGACCACCTAAACTAAAGGAAAAAATATCCCTGCTTTCCTCAGCAATCGGGATACTGAAGAAAGCATTTTTCAGATCAATCACCGAAAACCAGGATGCAGATGCTGGAATCATAGTCAATAATGTTGTAATGTCGGGGACAACTGGGAATTGTGGCACCACTATCTTATTTACTTCCCTAAGATCGATCACAAATCTATACACAGGTGGCTGAGAAGGGTCAGTTCGTTTTAAAACAGGCAGAACAGGACTATTGCAAACATTGCCTCGTGTTTCTTCAATTACGTCTTTCTCGATTAACTCGTAAACAATCGCTAGCAAAGCTTTTTCGCCTTCATTGGATATTCTGTATTGGGGAATTCGTGGCATTTTGACATTCGGCTTCAATATTACAACATACGGTGGAATTTCTAAAAGACCTACATCATTCGGACCAGTAGCCCAAAGAATATCTGGAAGAAATGCCAATTCTGCTGGAAGTGCATTTCTCGACAAATACATGGGAGAAACCACTTTCTTACCTAAAGTAAGTTGTACTCCTGAGGGAGAACAGTACAGAGTCGCATACAATCTTTTTAGCAAATCTAATCCTAGCAAATTTTCACCACAACCTGTTGTCAAAATAAGGGGTGCTTCGAATTCACAAGGACCAACAGAAAGAGATAAAGGGTCAGAAATCGGATTTCTAACCGTGGCGCCAGAAAAACCTACGGGAACGTTCATTTCGCCAGACAAAGGTGCGCCAGGGAGTTTGGAGTGCATAATCGAACTCTTTGTAGCACCAGTATCCAACAGAAAAGGTTCTGACACACCCGATGTAATCACCTCAACGTAAGGTCCACTCTGATCTACTGGAACTGAAACAACTCCCTCTCCTTGCCTAAGGCTGTCCTAGCAATCATTACTCTCCCACTGCTCATTTTCTGTGTAATACTCATCGACGTAGTATTGAGCTGTCCTGTCAGATACGTTATTTTGCTGGTCAAACCTGTTCATAGAGTTTTGTGGTGGAAGGGGACGTGCGTCCTGAGGGGCGTTTCCACGCCCTCTACCTCTAGGCGCTTGCTGACTACCACGACCTCTTACGCCAGAAAATCCATTTGCCCGTTGTGGCAGGGCAGGACAGTCATATTTGTAATGACCCTCTTGTTTGCAGTATAAACACTGGTTGGGACCTACGCGGTTTTGATTGTAATCGAATCTCTGCAAGTTTTTCTGAGGCTGCTGAAAAGTGTTCTGGTACTGATTCGGACCATTATTATTTCTGTTACCACCACTACGTGGCGGATAGGCTTGCTGTAGCAAAACCTTTGTTTTGAGTTCTCTAGCTTTCTTCTCTACTTTATCTTTCTCATCCTTGTCTCTATTCTCGTAGTACTGTGCGGTAGCTAATATCTGGGCTGAAGATGAGACTGCCCAAGAACTTTCTGAATCTTTTAATTTCCTACACAAGTCTGGAAGTAGATTGTGCACAAATTTATCGACAAACAATCTCTGACCACCTTCTTTGGTCATATCTTGACCGCTGTGGTCAATGAATGTTTCTTCAAATCTGGTGAAGAAATCTGAAACAGTTTCTTCTTTCTTTTGCTTGCATGCAGATAACTTATCCCAATTTACGCGTATTGCAGGCATTATTGTTTTCATGTAATCTACTATCCTACCAGGTAGTTCCGCTATTAGAGGCTCAGGCTTGGCACCACCAACTTGTCGTGCGTCTGCAGTAGTAATATTAGCCCACGTGTCACCTAATTCCTGGTCATGATCTACATGACGAATTTTTACCCATAACGGCTGTGGAACAACGTTCCCGAATAACATATCGATATCGGCCAAATTCATTATACATGACCCAGCAGTTTGCGACAATTCTTTATAGTACCCTGCAGGATTTTTACGCGGATCTGGTAGTGTTTGTTTGAGTGCTAAAACTTCAGCTCGCTTCCATGGGACATGTACCCATACTCGGTGAAAGTGGGGCAGGACAGGTGGGACAGCTGTCGCGTCACCCTCTCTCCACTGTGGGGGAACTTCTCTCATAGGGTATTGTCGTGCCTTTTTCCTACTAGATGCACTAAATTCCGATGGTGACCCAGAACTGCTTCCCTTACTTCGATATGATAATAGCATTTCAACTGCTTTTTCTACATCGGGACCTACAATCATACCCTCTCCAAACTTAAATCGTACACAACACATCTCTTGTGGGATGCATTCTTGATCATTGTCTTCTAAATCCTCGCCAAGAAAGACACACATTTGTTCGAACACATATCTCTGTGTCGCTGTTTCCCATTGATGGAAAACTTCCATGACAGACTGTAAATCATATTTTGCAGTGTCCATGACCCATTTCCGAGCTAAACCATTCAGGGAATCTCTCTCTTGATAATCAGGCAGTTGACTTCGCAACTGTCTTCTACTTATGTTAGGGGTCGCAGCAGGCGACCCAAAAAGGGGTAAAAGAAGATTAGTAACAGTGTTGGCCATTTTCTGCCGAAGGGAAGGTGAAACTGAAGGACAAACAGATGAAAAAACGGGGTGAGATAAGGCTGTGGTAGAGATGGCTGAAGAGGGATCAGTAATAATAGATGTGGTACTAGGCAAAATCGTAGAAAACACAGGAGAAACAGAAGTTGTCGGTGGGCCTGAAGGAGGCTGCACCGAAGAAGTAGGAGCCAGCTGAAGAACAGCTGGTGGGTGCTGTGGAAGAGCCGGAGGCGCAGCTTGTGCAACTAAAGGTTGCGGGGGTGCTGTGGCATTCTGCGCATAGGGGGGTGGTGAAGTTAATAATTGCGACATTAATTGGTCTTTTTCACGCTCTTTTGCTGTCCCTTGCTGAAGAGACGGCAAAACTGGATAACACTTATCTATTGCCATTTTACGTTGCCTGTGCAACTGCTCATTTATCTGCTCTTCCTCATTATCTTTAAACTGCACGGCAGCTTTCATTACTGAAAGTCCCCCTTCTCTCTTATTTTTCTTAGCTAATTTAATTTCTTTTTGTTTGGCTTCTTTTCGCCATAGGCGGAAAGAGTCAAACATCGCCGGCCGGGCTTTCTTTTTGAAGAGTTTAACTTCAAGGTTGTCTAAGGTTTCAGAATCAAAGCTACCATATTGGGGCCATTTTAAAACACCATCTTTCCTAGTGTATTTAATCCATACCTCGTTGTAAACGATGGGGCCTACCCCATGTTTAACGTACAGCTCGTAAGTCGGAGTTCCAACTGGAGGAACCGGACATGAGTCCTCCAATCGGGAGTCCCTATTATTACTACCAAGACAAAACCAATTCCCGAGTCTAAGACTAGGCATCCTCGCTCTCTAGTCTAGTTCCAAAACTTCAAAGGATTTATCGATTACGATATTTCTCGTGAATACACGAGTCCTTCGGTTATGGTGCTTGCAAGTACCAATAAAACCTTTATGTATCTCCAAGATACCACAAAGTAAGTCCAACTAAGGACTAGGAGACGCTCCACTTATACTTAACTGAAAAATATCGATGGCTTCACCAGAAGACTCGTCTCAGCGTTTCGCTCTACCGAAAATTTCAAGGGTCCAACATCAGGGCGATAGCCAGGGCAGCAGTCCTTGTAGCCGTCGGGA
This sequence comes from Lissotriton helveticus, assembly GCF_964261635.1. Taxonomy (NCBI): domain Eukaryota; kingdom Metazoa; phylum Chordata; class Amphibia; order Caudata; family Salamandridae; genus Lissotriton; species Lissotriton helveticus. Next base: position 813,594,807 of record NC_136070.1, read on the forward strand.
AGCGGGGAACCTCGTAGTAAAGACCTTCGGACCACGTCGACATGCAGGGGTCGATGAGGTGGTGGGCCCTCCTCCGGAATTTTCACACGAAGCTCCTCACGATCTTCAGGCTGATTGGTACCACTGGAATCGCCCCAAACGCTGGGCGCCAAATGAGGTACTGGGTTTTTAAGAACCGGTACCGAACCTACAGAACCGGTAACCCAGCGGTGCCAGGGGATCAACACCCAGAGACCTCGGGTTCTCCTGAGTCAGACCTACAGAAACTTCAGAGTCTTCCAGGTGAAGTCAAAGATTCGTTTATTGGCTGCAACCAAGGTGACAGGGTCCTAGAAGTACAATACCAGTATATTCAGGAGACTGCACACTTTCACAAAGTTAGGTTTCTCTTCTTATACACAATTTTCACCCTTGGGCAAAACATTCCTTGGATTCGCGGTATTTCATTTATGGTTACTGATTACAGAAGAAAAGCAGAGTCATGATGACATGTACATATTTCACGTCGTGCTGCTCATAACAAATCATCCGGCAAGGCCCAACATTTCATCAGATATCGCTGGACCCCTAATAAAAATGGTCACCTCCCCATCATAAAATAAGTGAAGAAAAGGAGTGGAGAAAGATGTGAGCGAGATATGGCAGGTGTGCGCGCTGAAATGGCTTTATGGCCGGTTGGGCCTAGATGCTATCTTGCTCGGCCACTGGGAGGGAACTGACCTAACGAGTTCGGCCTGGGGCAATGGTTCTAACTTGTACTGGGGTCAGGGAGAAGTCGATTAAGGAGTATGTGTCCTTGTGGAATCAAATTCAACTGGATTAAGGCCTATGTAGAGGGCAACATGCAGCTAAGGGTTTAGAAGGTAAATGACGATTTCGAGGTGAAATCGTCACTCGAATATGCCGAAAATACATGTACTTGATGTACTCGTCATTCTCGGTCTTTTGATACCAAATTCGTCCTATTTCGACGAAGTTTTTATTCTCAAGTCCAATACTATAATATGAATCCAGATTTTTCAGAACCACAGAATGAGGCTCTCCTTGCTGGCCTCCTCGAAGGTTGGCCCTAAGTCAGCACATGAATTCTCCTAGAGTGGGGATCAATACCTGATTTTTCAAAAATGTGGAAAAGGGGTAGGAGGGATTCACAGCCAACCCAGGAGATCCATTTAGGGAAGGCAATATTAGTCAGGTCTATGAATAAAGAGCAACAGCCTGATCCAAAGAAAGAGGTAATGCTCCCCCAATCTTATCTGGTCAACCATCAAACAGTTGTTATGGAAGAGGAGTGCAGGAGCAGTGTTCAGGATTCTGATGCCCCCCAATTTGTAAGCTGGGAGCTATTTTGGATATACTGGTCAACGGGTCAGCGTATCAGGTACAGCTAACACTACCCTCCTGTTTCCTCAAGATGATAGATTCTAAAGAACTTGGAGAAGCAGGGGGATTTTTGCAATGTTTCAGCTTGTACTGAAAGAAGTCCAAAAGATCAAAATAGGTCAAGCAAATTGTGTTCACAAACTGGAAGCGGGATTTGAAATTTTGGAAACTAGAAGTAGGGGTGGCTATTTTGATTTTAAAAAGGGAGACGTTTAGGAGGTGCCTGCGAGAAATTGTAGACAGGGAAGGATATTAGGCAATGCTTCCAACTGATATTAATAACAGAAAAATTGATATCGCCTCTTAATATGGTGTGACGATCTGAACAACTTGCAAAAGCTTGTATGGGAACTAAGTAATTTACAGGGAGAGTTTCTAATTGGTAGGGATTTTAATATTGCTCCAGATGTTCGCTCGAACTCCTCTAATTCCTGGCGGCAGCAAAGAAATAGAAAGACAGACAATATCTTTAAGGACATTTGCCTTCAATTAGGCGTGGGTGATATTTGGAGGAGAAAGAATAAAAATATGGAGATCATATTCCTTTAATTTGAAACAGCTTAAAGTCGCTTCTAAGATTGATTTGTTTTTGGGGTCCCTCTCCTACTCTATTTGGAAATCTTACATCATGCTAATGGGCTGACAGATTATCAGGTGGTCCTTTTGAGACAAGACATGCCTTACCAACCAATACCAAGAGATGGGGGGTTGACATAACTGTTATAATGGAACAGACATTACTGATGTAATTGTTTTGGAAATAATCAGCTTTTTATTGTCAATGAGTCCTCTGTGGACATTGCAATGATGTGGGAGGCATTTAAAGGTAAAATGAGGTAAGAAATTGGCTCCCTGCCAGAGGAAGCAGATAGTGCTCGTCAAGCACTAGTATTGGATAATACAGAAGCCATAGGAAAGAGGTAGTGTAAAGCCAAAGAAAAGATAAGATATTCTATCTCCAAAGGGAAATAATTCATTATAGGGCTTTTCTACAACAGATATATGAGGCAGGGGAATTTATAGGATTGTTTCTAGCCTGGCGGGCAAAAGAAAGGGCTAATCAAAATTTGATTTTTAAAATCTGGAACCCCCCCAGACAAGCCAATGTACCGAAAAATTAGAGGATTTTAAAAACGTTTTTTAATTATTATTATTCAAACCTGTATAAGGATGAACAAGCTGGGAATTTTGCGCTGAAGCAGCACATTTCTGATGTTCTTAGGACGTATAGTTGCCTGCTCTAACAAATTAAGCCACCTCTATTTAATTAGTGCCAATAATGGAGAGGGAGGTGGAAGACACCATAAGTGGGCTCCTTAATGGTAAAGCCCCAGGGGAAGACAGGCTCAGCCCTGAATTTTAGAAGGCTTTTGTCTCCAATAGTAGTCCCTTTTTGGCTAAACTTTTTAATCATGTGCATAGGGAAGAGCAGGTCCCAGATTCTTTCCAGAGAGGGGTCTTGGTGAATTTTTCAAAGGCTAGGAAATGGCAACAGATAAAAGGTCACGTAGACCAATAACTTTATTAAACTATGCTTGTAAGATATGTACAAAAAGTTTATAAAATCAAATAGACAAGGTACCCCCTTACATATAGCCTGGGACCACAAGGGTTTTATCAGTGGGCGTAATCTTGATGCTAACACACATTTTATGAATTAACCTATTGATTTTGTAATGGTGGATGCTATCCCAGCTGTGATGGTCATTAACTGGAGGAATGTATTCAAAATCTTCCCTAATGTCAGTTGCGAGATCTATTCAGCTATTATACCAAGGAGCATTGGCACAGTTAGTAATTAATAATTCCCTGGCAGGCCAAATTTATTTGACTCAGGGCACTTGTCACAGGTGCCCCTCCCTCCTTTATTATTTGCCCTTTTCATCAAACCACTGACACACTATATTCATCTTAACACAGACATTGTATCTCCTCTGCCTTGCGTATTTAAAATTAAGAGCTATGCAGATGACATGGCTCTCTTTTTAACCCCAATTTTGGGCAATAAATAGGATGCTTTGCAAGCTGTTAAAGCTCTTGCAAGTTAAGGGCACTCCAAAATCAACAAGGAAAAAACAGAGTATCTTCTGTTTAATCCTTTCGCAGGAATCCTTCCTCCTACCTTGAAGGAGAATTATAGAGCAGGCCTGAAAAGTTATCTAGGATCTTTCCATTCCAATGAATCAACAGAAGTATTCAATAGTAATTTTAAGCCAATGATGAATAAGGTTTTTAAGTTATTGGAAGCATGAAAAGAATTGCCTCTATCAATTATAGGCCATATTGCATTAATCAAAATGTAAATTTTACATTTATTTTTGTTTCTTATTTTATTAATCCCTTGTAAACTAGATGCCTCTTATTTAAGACTGAACAAGTAATTTAATATTTCTTATGGCATCAGAAATGCCCATGCATCAGACTTAGAATATTGCAAATGCTTAGGGCTAAGGGAGGTCTGGGACTCCCGGATGTTCAAAAATATTACAGGGCCTCTTTCATCTCACAGCTCCCTTGGTTATCAATTCAAATCTTCACATTCAACAACTCGATCCTCCCACTGAAGTTGAGGGCATTAGATGTTGCTGATTTAAGGTGGCCCATCTTAATCCTCAAATTTCCTAAAAATAAATTAGGTATAAGTCTCTAAATCTTGTTTGGATTTTGAAGGATAAAGTATTTAGGAAATAGGAATTCTGAGCAGAGCAAATTCTGAGAGTCCATTGAGATACTCTACCTTTCTCTGACTGCTGTCATAATAGGTAAATAGGCAGATTTATTGGTCTAAAAGGCATGGGATGTTTTTATTTTTGTATAGTGCTGTATTGACATCCCCTCCAAAGCCATTTTTTAGCGGAACAAAATGCATGAGCACACACACTTTTTTCTGTATACCCAAATTAGTCCTTGTTTCACAAACTGCAGGTGGTCGATACTGATTCCTCTCAGTTCCTAGTTAGACAGATGTCCAGGGAAGAGAAAGTAAATAGAACAATGAGTTTTGGGTACAGAGAGCTATAGGGGATTGGCAGAGCGTTATACCTGCTTCTCAGCCAGTGTGACTGTGGCATGGAATGTTCATGTGAGAGGTGGCTGTGGAATGTCGGTGAGTGAGAGAGTCAGTTGAACAATGGGCTGAGCAGCAGGAAGGCTGCTCTTGGTGGGGCTATACATTGTAACATCTATCTTGAATAAATGAACCATCTTAATATCTACATGGACCAGGCGACATTTTTTGGCGACGATTTTGAAAAGACCCACATGTGCAAGTGGACTGAGAGAGGAAACTATCAAAACTGAACCTACATGAAACAAAGCTGAGGAATCTACTGAAAGAAACGTAAAGATCCTTGGAAATTTGTAGCACTGAAGAAGACAGTATACCCTCTAGCCCCACCAGTGTCCTAATCCACTGGACAGCCTAACAGCTAGGGCAAGCTGAAACCTTTTACATCCTCACAGCTGCTTTGGAGCAGTGTCATTCCCAGTGTTCATCTATGTGCCTTCCTGCCAGCCTGGTTATGAGAATTTGACTGCTGTGTCATGTTACGTGTGCTGAAAAAGTCAATAGCACACAAGAAGAACATTGATGTGCCGTGGTACCATCAGTATTGGTCTTTGTCAATTTCAACCTCAGAGTCACTGTGCAGTAGAGCTTACACCAAGGGCATGCTGACATCCAGACTGCATGGTGAGGAAATTGTTGCTAATGTGAAATCCAACATTTGGAACAGTGGTCACATTTCACCTTGAGGAGACCGTAGCCATTGCGCTGTGCGGCATTTGAAAGGCTGCAACATTCCTTTTCTTGACTCACGCATACCTTACCTTTCATGGTGCATCATGCGCCATTGCTGTGAAGAGGCCTGAGGCATCTGAGGTGGTTATGATGTTCACTGCTTGCGTACGTTTAGCCACACATACGTGCCCAGAGCCACCCAGCACCTCTAACGTCTGCATGCCCCCATCTTTCTTTTGCAGTCAAGGCCAATAAAGCTCCTTGTTTCCTGTTGTTCCGGTAGCGGTCAGTTGTTGGAGGACAAGCTGTAACCCGGGCCTGTGCTCTTATGGTGTGGCTAAAAAGTGATGAAGTGGCACATACATGACTGGAGTCACCTGCTGCTTTTAATCACAAATATTTTGAGATTTGCACTTTCATCCCAGTGACACTCCTCACCGGTGAGAAAGGGCTGACCTGTATAAACGTCAGTGACTCTTCTGTTCCTCAACGTTACCTTGGAGTCTTTCCTTATGCGCAATCTGTATAATGCATTTGACCCTTATTAATAACTTTGTTTTGGGTACTGCCTACTCTGACTTTGTATATGGTTAGCGATTTCTCATTGCCACAACGTAATCAGGCGTATAAGACTGGAATTACTTTGTTGATGTTAAAGGATTATGTCTAATTTAAACAGTGGTACAGGTTCAAAACTTAACAGGGGTCTCGGGTGAGACATTGCTCACCGGCGTGTTTCACATGTCCTTCCTCAGTTCTACCATATCCGCTTATTTTCAATGTCTTGTTTTTCCCCTGTTCTAGTGTGATTTAACAGTCTTGCTTTAAGGGGCACATTTCCTGGTGTTATGGATACATGTAAACTTTCCCTATGACAAGGAAATGTTCATCCAAGACTTTCTCTTTCACAGTCTTTGTGTTTATGGACAGTGTGTTCGTATTGTTTCCTATGGTGTGGTACTTACATCATTTTTCTGGTTCGAGAGGTTGTAATGTTTGTGTGCATTACACTTTCTTCACTGGTACGTCTGAGTTTGTGTTGGAAGAGTGCCTTGTTGCATATTTCAGAGAGGTAATCTCTTCCTTAATATGTCTTGGTGTTGTGCACTTTATGTCTGTCGCATCCCGGGATGCTTGTTTTGTACTGTGTGTTGATTGCAGTCGTGGGATGGTGCTGTGTAAACGTTTCTTGCTTATTTGGGTTTGCTGCAGTTGTTAAAGGCAGGTTTACTTTGGTTGTTCCACCATACCTACGGTGTTAGGGTGTAGGGCAGAGTATATGCCAATTTGCTGGTGTTTGGAGTGTGGTTTTGTTTTTCCCCCTGTCTATGGGGGTAGGGTGAAGGGCAGAGAGCATGTCATATTTTTGAAGAGTGAGTGTTTTTACCAATAGTGTTTGCTGTTCTACCTTTCTACTTGATTGGGTGTAGATTTGTGTAGTTTTACATGTTTGGTGTGGAGCGTTTTTCCACACTAACCTCCCTAACTACGGCTTTGGGTATAGGGCAGCGTTGATGCCATATGTTGGGTGTAGAGTGATATTCCACACTTACCACCCTTACTACGGGTAAGGGTGGAGGGCAGTGTTGATGCTTTTTCGGTTGCTGTGGCGTGATTTTCCAAATTTTCTTAGTTTTATGTTGCTGTTGTGTGGTTGGTTTCCTACCCCGCCTTGTAGTCAGTACCCTATGTGCTACTTTCTTGTTGGCCTGGCCAGCCAGCTTGTTTTTGGTATCTGGGTGTGGTTTGTGGTTCTGTGATGAGGTAGTGTGCGTATTTCGTCTGGTTAGAAAGGGAAATGGCTTATGTGCGATCTCTTTACCTTTCACTGTGTTTCATTTGCTTGTTTAATTTTATTTTTCTTGTGCGTGAAATGTTTCCATCTGTAGTTTCATGCATTCGCATTAGTCCTTTGCTTCATTGCTTATGTGCTTGCAATTGTTCTAATGCTATTCTTTTGCATGCATAAGTTCTAATGTCATTCTTTTGTGTGCATTAGTTTAATTGTCATTCTTTCTAGAGTTAAATTGTGATGGGTTATACCTGCTGATCAGCCAGTGTGACTATGGTGTGGGAGGTGGCTGTGGAATGTTGGTGAGTGAGAGAGTCAATTGTAAGACGGGCTGAGCAGCAGGAAGGCTGCTCCTGGTAGGGCTCTACATCATCTATCTTGAATAAACTTACATAATACTTACATGGACTATGAAGTGTCATTTCTTCTACAACACATTGATTGTCAGAAAGATGAGCACAAAGTGGGAAAGGGATACAGGGACTAAGCTAAATATCAAACAGTGGATTTTTTTTGATTCTAGCTATTCCAGTCTCTGAGAGGCCAATTTTCACCAAACAGCTTTTTTAATGGTATTGCATCTTACACCCTGATGTTTAAACAAAGCATATCCAGCAGTTTCGGGGAATTGTCCAAAGTGCAATCAGGTAGAGGAATGGCTCCATACGTTCTGGTCCTGTTATCAGTTCGACTCATTTTGAAGAAGGGTCTTTGGGGAGTAGGTAAGATGATTGGCTTATATCTCTCTTTCTCCAAAGAGGGCTCTTACAGTTTTATTGGAGGAGGATGGACCAGAATATCATGGCACTGAGAACTTTATATTCATAGCAATGTTGATAGCAGATTCTCTGGTTACTTCATATTGGAAAGTTTCAGCCACCCATGGGTTGAGGAGAGGGAAGAATAAATATGGAAAGTAGCCAGAAGGAAGCCTTATACCATGCAAGATTAAATCGTTTGGCTCAATAGCGTAAGAAAAGGAAATCTTGGGCTTGGGATTTATAGGGTTGATAATGCTGGGATTGGCTTTGCTATTGTTTGTGGTACAAAAGCACTTTAAAAAAGGTTGAGCATTGTCCCTTTTTCCTCAAAGGCTCTTTAAAAATCAGGGTTCTTGGTATTCATGAATGTTTGAAAGTTTGCTTCTATGTCACTTTAGATAGAGAGTTCTCACAGGAATATCGTTGTGGCCCTTTTTATATCGATGTTTAGAAAAAAGATGGGTTGTTAATTTTTAGAGTAAGTTTAGTTTACGATTAAGGGGACTTATATCTCACTTTCTAGATTGGTAATCAGGGTAAATTGGAGTTGCACTGTACTAGGATTTAAATGAGAATGTAATCATTGTGTGGGGGATAAGCAGTGGTATTAGGGTTATTTCTCAGATTAATCAGTAATTTGATGGTATGTATGGGTTTTTTTCTTCCTTGGAATGTACTGTTATGTGGGAATATAGGACCCTAGTGTAATTTTTCCCGATTCATGCCCATATATAGGTATAAACCATCCAGTCCTTATATAGGCATAAAGAATCATTGCCTTATTTAGTTATAGCCTTCGCAGCCCTTATATGGCATGGCTACTTCCACTAAACTCCGAGAATCCACATTGATTTCGTGGTAAAATCAGCCTTCAGCAGTCAGGAACCTCCCCCTGCTTGAATACTGATTTCTCCAAGAAATCCGGGAGTTTTCAAGGAACTAAGGCACTAGTGACGATATTATGTCCAATCTTATGTCAGACTCGGCACCTTCAGGGGTATAAATATGCCTACATTTGCCCAGTCAAACACACGGTGGTTCCGGAGCAGATCGACTAACTACTTGCCCGACGCCCTGCTGCTGCAAGTGCTGAAGGAAGCCGACCCTCCAAACTGACGCACTGAAAAGACGCTGTCTTTTCTCCTGCCGAGAAATCCAGCTCCAGTGTTTCCAGGCTACCCTAGCGGGTTGCTGGGAGATCGAGTCCCGAGAGAGAGATAGAAGACCTCTATCATTCTAAAACCAAGGTACGGAGCTGATTAGATCCCTAGAGAATTCTTGAACAGACTTGGCAGAGAAATACTAAAACTTAAACTACTCCTCACTTACATCCTCCCTCGTCCTAGACTTAGGTTAGATACACCGGGGTAGGCGTATGTTAGAAGCACCAGTTGAGTACTTTTAGCCGCTATTTTAGCATTGTATGTATTTTATACATTTTATGTATTCTATGTTTATGGCTTAGAAACCATATCATGCTCTTACAGTACTATTTTATAATACTATTCGTATTATATGCATTGTACTTCTTAAGTAGCATTTCAATTGTAGAAGTGCATTTCATATGCTTAAGAAATAAGACTGTTCAATAAATACTTTTATTGAAAACGCCCGTCTCTCTAAGCAACTCTGGTAAAACGAAGCATGCACATCTGACTGAGTGAAATAGCCATCTATTGTTTCCGCGACTCTAAAGATAGGTTTCATTCTGGGGAAACAAAGTTGGCATGTTATATGGTTGTCGGAAACTAATCCCTTTTTGTTTTTTCGAGAACGTTTCTAGTGACCTCTCAGCTAGCTGACACTGACAATTAAGTCTAATATATTTGGCCTAGACGCAGTCGACTTAAGTCCTACGTCTAAGCTGCAGGATATATTATTCCAATGTGCAGAGCCTATTGGGAATATAGGAACTACACTACATGGCGCCCAACGTTTGGTAAGGCGATAATTTAACGCTAGATACTAGAGTAACTCAGTCGTGCTTTTCACACTGACCCCGTTTTCCCGTAAAAACTCCAATAGACGTCTGGAGTGGGTGAAAGGATAATATCCGCCAAAACTGAGTAGGACGAAAAATCCTATGTATTAGTTTTCGGTTTTATACAACGTTGAAGGATACAGTGTTCCAAAATATTGTGCACCTCATCTTTGTTTCCTTGAAACTTGTTCTGCAAAACTCTTCAGTCAAATAATGAATAGTGACGAAGAATTAGCTGCAGCTGCAGCAGCAGCTCAAGCGATCTTAGATGATGCTGAAATCTTAGAAAATGACACAGATGCTATACTGCTCCCGGTAAATGTAAGGAAAAGTTTAACTTACAAACTTATAAACAATGGAGTATCAGCAAGAGGTGGCAGAGTAATCTTTGTCATAGAGGCACATGAATATCGGCAGACAGAGGTATTCTATTCATGGATTCAGTTTCCAGCAGCAAATTCGGGAACACAATAGTTCCACTACTACAAAGCAGAGGAACCTCCAGCTGAATACCTTCCTTTCGGGGACATTAAAATTCCATTAACTTACCAAGAGCATCAGCTCTGGTTTAAAGGCTCCCTAAAACATCAAAATCACATTACCAGGCTCGGTCCACTAGGTAGACCAGAAGCTACATGGCCGGTACTAGCCAGCTATACACCTCATCCAGACATTGAAAGGATGTCAGATATAGATATATTAGCTCAGCTAAAACAATTAATTAAAATACATAGACAATTGGTTCAATATGTCATGCGGACATTAACAGTCCAACCAGCTGTAAGAATTCCACAGCACACCCCTCACCAGGGGAACACAAATAAAATCACACCACAGACTATACAGTCAGTCATTGGTAAACTACCAGCAAAACAATAACAAATTCCGTTCTGGTTAGCTCAAAAAATTACTCAAATAGAGGCAGTATTTCCTGATAGTACACCTCATGAGAAGCACAGGATTCTGACAATCTGTTTACCAATGGGGATTGCATCCACACATAGAGGACTGTGACACTTGGGGTACAGTATTTGCTTCAATCTACACTAAAACACATGGTGTTCCGTCCATGGCGGTAATACCGGATATTCTAAGACAGATTCAAAATGAATACAGTCCAGAACCGGCTTTAAATCTAGGTATGAAATTACTGAAAGGTTTTAAACAGGTCTCGGCTATACTATTAGCCAACATTAAAGGTGAAGCAGCATCAGTGGCAATCCACCAGAAATTAAAAGAAACAGACATTACTGAGCAACCTTATGAGCTTGCCAGGATTACTGAAAAATCCTATGAAGAACTAGGTAGAAATAGTTTGGGTGGGAAACTACTAAAACCACAACTAACAGAGAATCCAGAAAAAACGTTTATAAAAAATAATCTCACTACTACTAAAAAGAAGTGGGAGAGCACTAAACAGACACCTCCCAAAGAGAAACACTCTCAGTCTAGAGGAAGATCTCCTCAACGAGGAGGTAGGTCTCCCCAACGGGAACCCTGTGAAAAGAGATACAACCTTTGAAATAGGGATACTTTAAGAAAACCTGATAGATATCAAGATAATGATACACGTTCCTCTCGTACCTTTCAGACTTCCTCGCCGAAATCGGAAAGAAGAGGATGGTCAGAACACAAAGAAGAACGCGTCAAGTCCAAAGACAAAGAACCCGTTCACCAAAGTAAAAAAGCCCCATTTTCCAAAAAGAAGGTAGCTAGCATAAAGATCAGGCATGCCATGGATTCTGAGGACACAACTCAAGAACGGGAATGGGCTCAGACAATGCTAGACAGCGCAACAGAAGTAACCATAGTTTGCAAGATCCTGAGGGATCACCTGGAGACAGTGGACTTGAATGAAAACATTCAGGTTGAAACTGCCGACACCAGAGTTAGTGTACCCCACAAGTTATATGAAGTAACACTCCGAATGGAGGGGGACATAACTAGAAAAATAAAAGCTCTCTTCTGAGACGAGCTTTCCAAGGGTTATGACATACTTCTAGCTGAAAAGGACTGGCCACCTGCAGTTGTTAGGGAGTGCCCACGCGGCGAAGAGATAATTATGCCAGCCTTCTCAAATCACATTCCAATTCATAAAAAATACACATATGCCAGGAAATGGGCTGTGGCCCAAGCTCCAGCATTATATAAAAATCACGTAGGATGGGATGAGGATTCTCCTCACCACAAAATCCAGTTGAAAAATCAACCTACTGCTCAGAGGCAGTATCCAGTAAAGCAAGAAGCTAAAAAACAAGTCAAAGAGATCTTGAATATCAAAGGGTGAGTGAAACATGCACCTCATCTATGAACAATCCTTTGTTTCCTGTCTCCAAACCAGACAATACATATTGTCTAGTTTTGGATTACAGACACCTGAACTCTTGTTGCAAAACTTTTGCAGTACAAAATTCACATAGTGCTGCACTGATGAATAACATTGTGCGCAAAAAATATAAAACCACACTAGACATTTCAAATGGATTTTTCTGTCAAAACATTGCACCAGAAAGCAAGCATTTGACCGCTTTCTCAATATTGGTGACACAGCGACAATTTTGCCGTCTCCCTCAGGGATTCAAGAATAGTCCAGGGTTATTTTCAGCGAGAGTAGCAGAAATACTACAAATGTACAATAATGAGGCATCTTATGTCGATGACATCTATCTTACAGATGATGATTTGGACGTGCACTTGAAAAGAGTGAACACCATAATACTTGGGTTCGTTTCTAAAGGGTATAAATTCAATTTTAAGAAATCACCAATTGCCCACCTCAACGTCCTATTCTTAGGGTACGAGTTGTCAAGTGAAGGCAAAAGCCTGGCAGGAAACTTTCTTGAGAAGTGTGCGCTGCTCCAACCTCCAAAGATGCTGAAAAACTTACAGTCAATTCTAGGTTTCCTGAATTTTGGAAGAACTTACGTTCTAAACTACGCAGAAAGGGTTAAACCTCTCTACGAATTAATCAAACCTGATTTCAAGCCAACTAATTGGACTCAAACACATACAGAAGATTTACGTTCAGTACAAACAGATATGTTGATTAAAACAAAATTAGATACACGCAATAATGTGCGCAATCTTGTGATCCGTGTCATCCCAGGGAAATGCGGATTCACATACCTGACCTTTAATGATGGAGAAAAGGTACCAATTGCATTTAAATCACACTTGTACACACAAGCAGTTCACTTCAACAGAAAGAATTCTGACAGCGGTTCAAACTGTAGCAAAAGAGAGAACTCTGGCGCAGGGTAAACGCATATTGATTGTTACACCTGTACCTGCCTTAGAGGCAGTAACAAAGGCAAGCATTCCTAATGCTAAGGCTTTACATCCAAGATGGATACAATGGGTTAATTCTCTTGCTGCAACAGATGTTGAATATGTCTATGACCCTAATTTAAAGACACAAGAATTCCTACAATACGAATACGAATGTCCTATGCCGACCGAAATTCTGCCTCTAGAACATTACGGCTGTATAATATATACAGACGGATCAGCACAGCCCTCAATTGGGGGTAAACAAGCTTATAGTGCTGCGTGCGCGATCGTTAAAGGTCGGTGGCGCGAAGGAAACTTCAGACCTATGGTCACTAAAACATAATCACTCGGGGACTGTACAGCTCAGCGAGCTGAACTACAGGCTTTCAAGATGCCGCATGAAAATACCAATCGCAAATTCCCCACAATAATAGTGTGCGATTTATATTTCTGTGTTGAATCTTACAACAAAAACTTGCAGAACTCCCTTCAAAAATGGTTTCAAAAATTCAAAAGGTGGCACAATTAAGCATAAAACGCTTTGGGAACAAGTAGTTCTTTTGCAAAAAGAACTACAAAAGACTCACGTGATTCATACACTGAGTCATCAACGTGATGGCGTTCACGTTGCAGGGAATTCATTGGCAGATGAAGCCGTGAAGGCAGCTGTGCAAACGGCTTCCGCATGTTATGTTATTTTTTCTTATAAAGCGCTAACAATCATCCTAAGTAGGATATCACGGCACTGCAGAAACTATGATGAGTGGTGGGTTGGCCTAAGTCCTACCATTTTAATCTGGTTTAGGGAAAAGGAAGGTTTTCAATTGTTTCCTAAATGATAGGTGGCAGTCCATAAGTTTGAGAGCCACGGGCAACTCATTCCATTTGGTTGCGGCTATGTGGGAGAAGGCTCGCTCTCCCATCCTGGCTCTCTTCACTCGAGTAGTTCTTGCTCTTGCTGTGAATTGAGAGCGGAGATTTCTAGATGGTGCATAAAACTGAATCCTATTTCTTAGGATAATTGGGCCTGTGTTGTGCAGTGCTCTGTGTGTTATACACAGCATTTTGAAGGTTGCTCTCTGCCTCATTGGCAGCCAATGGAGCTCTCTTAAGCAGCTCTTGGCTGAGTCAAATTTTCTTTTCTTACAAGTTGCCTTGGCCGCCGCGTTCTGCACTAATTGTAGTTTGGTAAAGAGGTAGTCTGCCATGCCTACAAACAGGGAGTTTCAGTAGTGCAGTCTGCTCATCAGTAGTGACTGAACCAGGATCCTTCTACTCTCTAAGGGAATCCAGGGGAAGACTCTTCTGAGCATCTTTAACAAGGCAAAGCCTTTGCCGCATATTGTTGACACGTGAGATTTCATAGACTACAATCACTCCGTAGCTACAATCGCTCGTTCGAAAAGAGTAATAGATGGTGAAACGTTACTAGCAGTAAAAGCATTAATAGACGGCAGCTATGCAGCATTACCTCTAAACTATCCACTCACAAATACATACAAATACATACATAATTGATGCAAACTCCATTCCTTTTGCTCAATTCCCTGGAGTAATTCCAAACAGGAATCGGAGAGCTGCTTTGGTACACAAGGCACATATGGGAGAGGGTCTAAGACATCAAGGGATCTTGAAATCTCTAATAGAAATAGAAAAGATGTTCTGGTGGCCGGGACTGGGGGTTGATGTGTACAATTTCGCAACTTATTGCCCTAACTGCAACAGAAATCGCAGCAGCGAAAGCCACGAGATACCTGACTACAGAGTAGCCAGCCCAGTTCAGATACCATTACTAGACAGCATTAGATTGTCTAGTTGCAAACGTCATAATGGACAAATGCAGTCCCACAACTACTAGGACAAGTTTTATTTGGATGTGGCCACAGCGCTCGGCTGACGCCAGAACTGTTATAAAGGATTTGCGAGTCTTTATCGGCACATACGCAATTGGCACGCTACATTCTGATCAGGGTCCTGCGTTTAGCTCTCGAGCTTACAAGGAGGCCATGGCAAGCTTGGGCATTGCATTGCGGTACTCTAGTCTCTTCCATCCTGAGGGAAATGCGGTAGTGGAAAGAACAAAACATGAAGTAAAGCTATCCATAACAGCTAAGGTATTAGGTTCGGGTGATGGGTGGGTCAAACATCTAACAAGTGTCCAACGTAGTCTTAACAATCTGCCAAGAAATTCTCTGGGTGGAGTCACTCCGTATGAATTAATGTTTGGTACTAGAATGATAATCGAAGACCTCGATAGTCAGACTTCAGTGGTGGAACAAAAACCCTTTGATGTCAAAGATTGTTTGGCTGTTTTACAGGACTTAAATGAAACAAGAAGAATTCTGAGTAATACTATACAGAAGCAAACGCCCACTGAAGAGAAACCACCTGTCCCAGCAAGGCCTGTCTGGATTCCAGAGATTGGGGATCTGGTCAGGGAGAAGATCGCGGTGAAGAAGGAATTTGGGCCTTCTTACAGAAAAGCAGTACCTGTCTTGGCCATCCCAGGAACAAGATCAGTAGTACTACCGCCCCTTGCTGGTAAAAGGGAGAACAGAGTTGTGTCTATCGACCTGGTCAAACCACAATCATGTGGCCAATAATAAGTAGTAGGCCCAGTGGACTCCCAAGAAGTAGCAGGCGACCAAATCTTGCTACAATAAAAGAGGTTCAAACTGAAAGACTTATCACTTTTGATAAACCTGCAGTAAGAAAAGAAGGATTATGTAACAAAGCCATGGAACTTGTGCCTTGAGACCCAAATAACAGTTTGTCAAGAAACACCTGTCTACAATGATGTACTGTCTGAGTATACAAATATGACAAGGAAAAAGACAGCTCCAGAGATTTCAAGTAATCCTGATGCGATCCCAACAATTGACAGAACTGCTTCTGGCTACTTTATCAACTTGGATAACTTTTCTGAGGATCCCAGTGAACCTGAAAATGAGCCAGCAAACAAAACTCTCAAAGAAAAAGTAACAGAACTCCTTCATCTACTAGGAAAAACATATCTGGTTTCACCATGGGTGGAATTTTGGATTGGATTGGGTGTACTTTTCCTCCTGCTCTGGCTCGTGCTAGTATTGAGCTTGGGAAGGATGATTGATGGAAAATACAGTACTATGGACACAGCAAGTAAGAAAATCAACTTGGTCCTGAAACCTTACAAATCATTTCATCGTGAAAAAAGAGGGCTGTCAGCAGTAAACATCACAGCCATTCCTATACCTGGTGGTATAGCATGGGACAGAACTGATTATGGCATCTATGGTCCGGTTGAGCTTCTGAAGCTTCCATACCAATTTAAGGTTTCTTTGAGTGACTTCGTCGCACCCAGTGAATTTTCTGATGATTGGGACTTTAAAACTATTAATACCATGATGAAAGATTTAGAAATATCAGCTACATTTACAGAACATGACTACTTAGAAGGGTCATCAGATTATGAACAAATGTACTGTTTTAATCATTATGGTCATCATTATTTGCATAAATCTGCAAGCCCTAGAAATATGTTTTATTACAATCAATGGGAACATTGTCCAACGCCGCCAAAAGGCAGTTCGAGGTAATTCTTTGGGAAATTTCCATACTTTACAGGGTTCAATGTTACAAATCCAGAAATGTTTTATTTTAAAAATATAAATAACACAGGAAAGAAAACAATGTTGACCAATACTAAACAAATTTATTCTGCAAACTTTTATGCTCAACTGTCTACTTTAGGGTTTGACTACTGGAAAGACTGCATCGAGACAAAAACTGTCTGGGGCACTAAAGAATGTCAGGTACAAGGTTTAGAAGCACTATTCAGAGCCTGCACTATACCAGAACAAATTTTGTTTTTAAATGACACTGTTCAACAGACTACTTGTCTTGGCTTAGCTAAGATAAAAGATTTGAATAAACCGTCTTTACCTAAACCTGCACCGGACAGTAATAACACTTTGGATGAGGAGGTAGACGTAACCTATATATTAAAACAGAACAGAACTGATTCTAACTGGAGAAAATGGTTAATCTGGCAAACAGACACTAATAACTGTCATGAAAGATTCCTGAACAAATCACAAGGATTCAGATGGACTAGGCCAGATCCAAGATATTCCCAGAGACAACATCCTGGGATGGTAACTACTTACAGTGTAGGGAAGCTTTGCCTTGAATGGCTTCAGAAATCTACACTCCCAGAAATAAAACAACACTTATCTTTACTTAAAGAAAGCAATGATTTACGAGATTTCTTAATGGGACCTCGCAAGCCAAGGCAAAAACGTTTCATATACGCCGGTATATATGCAACTTACAACGAAGCTTGAAAAGTAATGCAAATAGAAACTGCGTAAAAAATACGAGAAATTGATCGTATTCATTTGGAAAAAGCACTTTCTGTAGTGGACAATGGGTTAATGACTCTGTCCTCCAGAATATATTCCATGGACAGCATCACGTCATCTGCTATAGACATCATAGAACAAGACTTACTAAAATGACAACATGATCAGTCTCAATTGCGTTCTATCATGCTGTTAGGCTGGACGTTGCAAAATCTGCGTTCTGGCTATGTGCCATGGCATCTAATCAATACAACGTCATTGTTTGCTGTATTTAACCTTACAGATAAACAAATCTCTTTGGCACAAAAAGGAGCAGACTATACGGCGCTCTGCATTGAAAAAGTAGATATATTACAATTGACAGTTTCCGAGAAACCTGTGATTGAGTGGATAATTCATGGCTCCATTTCAATTCCAGTCACGACATTCCAGTTTCAGTATTGTCTAGACAATATACCGGCGGGCCTGTATGAAAAGTTGGGTAAAGATTACATTAAGCCGACTTGGGTTTTACCATATACACACAAGTGTCGGAATAGGGGACATGAAGTATTCCTTAGTGGCAATAATTGCAAAAAATCACTAAGTGGTACACTTCTGTGCGATGAAGTTAATTTACATGTAGCCTGGGATGGTTCTGCAAATAACCTTTCATGCCACCTGCACGATTCACCCTCTCCTACTATAATACCGGTTTTCAGGCAGCTATCCAATGGCAGTTACGTTATGTTGAATGATCACAGCTGTTGTGGCATGTTGCCAGGAAAAAGTTATCTCGTAACTGTGTCGTCCATGGTCACTTGTATGCAAGTATTGTATCCAAAAACAGAGACAGAAAGGGAGACGGCTATATGGCCCTCACTGAATATCTCTTCTATTTGAATTGATACTTTAAGCAGAATGAAAGCTATTCTTTTACAAAAAACTGTGCCACTGACCTCATCTAGAGAAACGTATGATCTGCAAGTAGCAAGGTCTTCTGCAGAGATACATGCATTATTATTAACAAACTGCCCAGTGCATTTTGTAGAAATGTTAAGCCAAATCTTAAACATGTCTGATACCAACCGTATCGCACATGTATTTAAGATGATTTTTTCGGGACTGTTAGCACCATTTGGAGCAGTCCTCGGCATTTTTCCTAATTTTGTACACTCTGTGTTCGGCGGCCTGCCTCTCATCTTGGGACTAGTGGCAGGAATTCTATTTTTATTCCTTCTGCTCCGATATGGCAAGTCCGGTCACCAGCAGCACCGAAACTACCATGGAACAATGCCTCCTTGCAATGAGATATCGTGAAAGGATTTCACAGATTCTTGGCCTGGCTCCAGTAAGAGATCTGAACACCACCTGGTTTCTTTCGTTCAGACCAATCTGGAAAGATTGCATCTTACCTGTTCTTCGATGCCTGCTTTGCGGACAGGAATGCATGTTGGACATTTGTCTTACACTTCCATCAGTACTGCCATCGGATGTCGACGCTTTGCTAGGTCCTGTAACGGCTCATGCATTGTGTTGCCCCCAACGGCTGCCAATTCTGATGACCGCATTCATTGAGGTCTCACCGGCAAGTCTTGTAGTGTAGTTCCTATATTCCCAATAGGCTCTGCGCATTGGAATAATATAAACAGCAGTGTAGACGTAGGACTGAGGTCGACTAGGTCTCTACTGACTATATTAGACTTAATTAGTTTTGCCAGCTAGCTCAGAGGTCACTAGAAACTTTCTTGAATAAACAAGGAGGAGTTTAACTTCCCTGGATAGACAAGAAGGGATTAGCTTCTGACAACCATAAAACATGACAACTTTGCTCCCTCAGAATAAGAGTGTATCTCTAGAGTCGTGTGAAAACAATAGTCAGCTATTTTACTCAGTCAATCGTGCATACTTAGTTTCACCAGAGTGCAGAGAAATGGAGAGACGGGCGTTCTCAATAAAAGGTGTTATTTATTGAGCAGTCTTCTTTCTCATGCAAGAGAAATGAATTGCCACAATTGCAATACTTAACATGAAGTAAAGTGCGTACAGTAAAAGGAGCATTATAAAATAATACTGTAAAAGCATTGATATGGTTTCTTAGCCATATGATACTTTAAAATAGATAAAATATATACATACATAAATACATTGACTAACGTACTCAACTGGTGCTTCTAAATACGCCTACCCCGGTGTACCTGACCTAAGCCTAATACGTGGGAAGGAGTAAATAAGTAACAGTTTAAGTTAAGTTGGTTTTGCCAAGAATCTGCGTCAAGAATTCTCTTTAAGGGTTTAGTCAGCTCCGTACCTGGGTAATAGAATGAAGGAGGTGTGATATCTCTTTCTCAGGACTCGATATCCCAGCAACCCGCAAGGGCGGCTGAAAACACCGGAGCTGGATTTTCTCGCCTGGAGAAAAAGACAGCGTCTCTCTCAGTGCGTCAAAAAGGAGGGCCGACGTCCGTGGGCTCTCGGGCAAGTAGATAGCCACTCTGCTCCAAACCACCGTGTGTTTGCTTAAGGCAACGTTGGTATATTTATACCCGAAAGGTGCCGGGTTTGATGTAAGGTTGGACATAAGACGTCAATAAAGATGTCACTAAGAACTGGCCGTTCTTTCAGTGCTCACAGGAGTTCTAGGACAAATCAAAACAAAAGCAAGGGGAATTCCCAGATTGCTGGAGGTTTGGTTTGTTTAAAGAATGCGTTGTACTTTCTAAGAGTCTAGGGAAGTAGCCTTGCCGTATTACTAAATATGGATATGATTCTTATGCCTTTATAAGGATATTATTTATTATAGCCATACAAGGGCATAAATTAGGTATATTGAATTAGGGTCCTAGATAGAAATACAACACCCACTCCACGATCTAATGTCCCTCATTACTAAAACTAAGCAATAGTAAACATATAATGGTGCATGTGTTTTCCAACCCACCCCAAAATACATATTTTGTATTTGAAATGGTATATGATAAATACACGAAAAATGAGTATTGGTACTGTACGCTTTTCAAGCAGTGGTATCATTCAGTTAAAATGCAAATATATATCAGCTGAACGATTTGCGAAAATTACACATGAAATGGCTCTGAATACAGAAAAGAAGGCCGAGACCATTCCATCACATATTAATACAAATGCTGTACATGTGCTAGAGGCTGAGGTAAAATATTGTCTCTAGAGTTCCTAAAAATAGAAGCTCAGTTCTCTAAGAATAGTTTTACTTTAAGCAGAGTACATGTGCCAGAAAAAGGTAAATATTTTGGAAGTGAAAAAAATAATTTCGCTCTCAAGGGGAAAAATTGTTCCAATTGTTTAGTAGCTTTTGTTTTTCAAAGCTGAAGGCCGAATTCAGAGTTCAGGGAACGCTGTGCGCTTGTCGCTTAAAAAGTTATTCTTTCTGTTCAAGGGAGAACATCATTTCAGACAGACTCGCAAAAAATTGGTCTACGACATCAGGTGAAAGTTCTACCAAGTTTGAAAATGCCGAAACAGTGCATGTGTGAGAATGATTGCTATCACCGATGTCAGGATCAGCAATGCTCACAGAAGGTTTTACCTGGGTGATGCTGCTCTCATCTCGTACTCCACTGCCACATACTCGCAGTGGTGAAGTCTCAACTAATGCCGTCATCAGAATAGGTAGCCGCTGGGGACAACACGATGCATGAGCCGTAACAGGACCTAGCAAGGTATCTGTATCCATTGGTACTGCTGATGGTAGTGTAAGACAGACGTCCAACACACATTCTTCTCCGCATAGCATACATCGAAGCACAGGTAAGATGCAATTTTGCCAGATAGGTCTGAATGAAAGAAACCAGGTCATATTCAGATCTCTTAGCCGGGCTAATCAAAGGACTTTTGTTATGCGGTCCCGGTAGCGCATTGCTAGGATAGTTTCTTCCATCGTTGCTGGAGTCTTGTCTGCGGCTTGGCTTGCCATATCGGAGCAGAAGAATCAAAAATAAAATTCCTGCTACGAGTCCCAAAATTAGAGGTAGGCCGCCAAAGACAGAATGGACAAAATTGGGAAAAATGCCCCGAACTGTTTCGAAGGGTGTTAACAGTCCCGAAAAAATTGTCTTAAATACATGTGCGATGCCACTGGTATCTGACATGTTTAAGATTTGGCTTAACATTTCTACGAAATGCACGGGGCAATTTGTTGATAAAAGTGAATGTATCTCTGCCGTTGTCCTTGCAACTTGCAGATCATACGTTTCTTTAGACGAGGTCAGAGGCACAGTTGTCTGTAAAAGAATAGACTTCATTCTGCTTAAAGTATCAATTCGAATAGAAGGGATATTCAAATAAGGCCATATTGCCGCCTCCATGTCTGGTGTGCTGTTTGGATACAATACTTGCATACAGCAAGTGACCATGGAACTAACGCTTACGAGATAGGCTTTCCCTGGCACCATGCCACAACAGCTGTGGTCATGTATTAGATTATAGCTCCCGTTATAAAGCTGTCTAAAGAATGGCTCTATCTGTGTTGCAGGAGTGCCGTGCAGGTGACATTAAAGGTTATTAGAAGACCCTTTGCAGGCTCCATGCAAGTTAATACCTTGACACAGAAGTGTACCGTTTAGTGATTTTTTTACAATTTTTACCACTAAGAAATACATCCTTTTTCTTTTCACTGTAACATGTGTGTGTATAAGGTAATTTCCATGTTGACTTGATGTATCCTTTACCCAACCTTTCATACTGGCCCCCTGGTATATACTCTTGGCAATATTTAAATTGGAAAGTTGTTATCGGGATTGTAATTATTCTGTGTATTATCCATTCAATGACAGGTCTCTCTGACATTGTCAATGGTAATCTCTCAAGTTTTTCAATGCTCAGAATCGTATAGTCTGCTCCTTTTTGTGCCAAACTGATTTGTTTATCAGTAAGGTTAAAGATAGAGAATAATGACGTTGTGTTGATTAAACGCCATGGTACGTAGCCTGAATGCAGATTTTGCAACGTCCAGCCAAGCTGTACAATAGAACGTAATTGGGACTGACCATGTTGTAACATTAGTAAGTCCTGCTCTATTACATCAATAGCAGATGATACGATACTGTCCAGTGAATATATTCTGGAGGACAGAGTCGTTAACCCATTGTCCACAACAGAAAGTGATTTTTCCAAATTAATACGATCAATTTCTCGTATTTTTTCTGCTGTTTCAATTTGCATTACTTTCCAAGCTTCGTTGTATGCAGCGTATATACCGGCCGCTATGAAACGTTTTTGACGCTGTTTGCGTGGTCCCAGAATGAAATCACGCAAGTCAGCACCATCTTTAAGTAAAGTCAAGTGTTGCTTAATTTCAGCCAGTGTGGATTTCCGTAGCCATTCAAGGCAGAGTTTCCCTACACTGTATGTTGTACCTATCCCTGGATGTTGTCTCTGGGAGTATCTTGGGTCTGGCCTGGTCATTTTGAACCCCTGTATTTTGTTCAGGAATCTATCTTGACAGTTATTTGTGTCTGTGGGCCAGATCAACCATTTCTTCCAATCAGGATGTGTTCTGTTTTGGTATAAAATATGGGATACGTCTATCTCCATATCAGTAGTGCTATTTCTATCAGGTATGGGCTTTGGAATAGACGGTTTATTTAAGTCTTTAATTTAGTCTGTTGAATGGTGTCATTCAAGAATATTAATTGTTCTGGGATCATGCAGGCTCTAAACAATGCTTCTAAACCTTGGACCTGCCATTCTTTTGTACCCCAGATTTTGTTTCAATATTGTTTTTCCAGAATTCAAAACCGAATGTAATCATTTTTTCATAAATTGTTTCGGAATAGATCAATTTAGTATTTGTCAGCATTGTTTTCATTCCTGTCTTATTTAATATTTTAAAATAAAACGTTTCTGCATCACTTGTGTTAAGCCCTGAGAAGTATGGGAATTTCTCATAAAACGTTTTTGAGCTGCTTTTAGGCGGTGTTGTACAATGTTCCCATTGATTTTAGTTAAAAACATTTCTAGGTTGTGCAGATTTATGCAAATAGTGATGACCAAAATGATTGTAGCAATAGATTTCTTCATAATTTGATGAACCCTGTAAATAATCATGTTCTGTGAATTTGGCTGACATTACTAAATCTGACATCATATTATTAATATTTTCAAAGTCCCAATCATCAGAAAAAGTACTCGGTGTTACAAAGTCACTTAATGAAACCTTGAACTGATGTGGATATTTCAAGAGCTCAATCGGGCCATAAATTTCATAATCCGTTTTGTCCCATGCTACCCCACCGGGTATTTGATTGACTGTGATGTTCACTGGTGATAGTTCTCTTTTCTCGATGTGAGATGACTTGTGAGGTTTTAGGACCAAGTTGATGTTCTGACTTGCTGTGTCCATTGTACTGTATTTTCCTTCAATGAATTTTCCCAAACAAAGAACCATGATGAGCCAAAGCAGGAGGAAAAGTACACCTAACACAATCCAAAATTCAATCCATGGAGAAATCAGATAGGTTTCTTTGAGTTGATGAAAGAGTTCAGTTACTTTGTCTTTGAAAGTTTTTGTTGCTGGTGTTTCTTCATGCTCGCTTGGATCTTCTGAAAAGTCATCGAAATTGATGAAGTAGCCAGATGCAGTTCTGTCAATTGTTGGAATTGCTTCCGGATTTTCATTTGCTTTTGGATTTTTCTTTGTTTCACTAGCATAGTCTGAGGCTACATCGTTGTAGACTGGTGTTTCTTGACGAACTGTTGCAATTTGGGTTTCAAGAGGCATAAGTTCCATGGCTTTATTGCATAGTCCTTTTTTATTTACTGCAGGTTTATCTAATGTGATTAGTCTCTCAGTTTGAACCTCTTGTATTGTAGCAAATTTTGGTGTTCTGCTATTTCTTGGGAGTCCACTGGGCCTACTACTTATTATTGGCCACATGATTGTGGTTATACCAGGTCGATGGATACAACTCGGTTATTCTTTTTACCAGCAAGGGCCGGTAGTACAACTGATCTTTTTCCGCTGACAGCTAAGACAGGTACTGCTTTTCTGTAAGAAGGCCCAAATTCCTTCTTCACCGCGATCTTCTCTCTGACCAGATCCCCAATCTTTGGAATCCAGACAGGTCTTGCTGGGACAGGTGGTTTTTCTTCAGTGGCTGTTGGCTGTTGCTTTAACTTTATGTTGCTCAGGTTTCGTCTTGTTTCATTTAAGTCCTGTAAAACAGCCAAACGGTCTTTGATATCAAATCATTTTTCTTCTACCACTGAAGTGTGACTATCAAGGTCCTGAATGTGCATTCTAGTACCGAACAATAGTTCGTACGGACTGAGACCTTTTAGAGAATTTCTTGGCATATTATTAAGACTACGTTGGACACTTGTTAAATGATGGACCCACTCATCACCCAAACCTAATACCCTCACCGTTATAGATTGCTTTATGTCCCGTTTTTTTCTTTCCACTACCGCATTTCCCTCAGGATGGAATGGACAAGAGTACCGCAATGCAATGCCCATGTTGGTCATGGCCTCCTTATAAGCCTGAGAGCTAAAAGCAGGACCCTTGTCAGAATGTAGCATGCCAATTGCGTATGTGCCGATAAAGACTCGCAAATCTTTTATAACAGTTCTGGCGTGAGCCGAGCGCCGGGGCCACATCCAAATGAATCTCGTGCAGGAATCCACTGCGACCATGATATATTTATAGTTGCCATCCCTTTGTAAGGGACCACAGTGGTCCAGGTAAACACATGCTAATGGTTTATCTGAGATTAGAAGGGGCGTCTGTGCTGGTCGTTTCCCTGTTGATACTTTCATTCTTTGGCATATTTCACATTCTAGAACATAGTTCCTAGTTTGTTTTCTCATGCGCGGCCACCAATATTTCTGTTTTAATAACGATATTGTGGCAGAAACACCAGCGTGTGCAGAAGCCAGCCCTTCGTGTGCCGCTGTAATTAGTCCTAACCTGTGTTCCATGTTTGGAATTGCCCTATCCCCCACTCCAGGGATTCGAGCAAAAGGAACATTGTTCGCATCAGTTATGTATGAGTACTTTACTGGAAAGCCTTTCGGGAGTGCTTTCTATCATCTTTTACTGAAGCACTGACAGCTTGCATTACATCGCTGTCTATTTTTGTTTTTGACCGGGTGATAGCAGCTACGGAAGCCGTTTGCACAGCTGCCTTCGCGGCCTCATCAGCCAATGAATTCCCCGCAACGTGAACGCCATCACGTTGATGACTCAGTGTATGTATCACGTGAGTCTTTTGTAGTTCTTTCTGTAAAAGAACTACTTGTTCCCAAAGCGTTTTATGCTTGATTGTGCCACCTTTTGCATCTTTGAAGCCGTTTTGAACCCAGTTCTGCAAGTATTCATAATAAGACTGTACGCAATAATATGAATCGCACACTATTAGTGTGGGGAATTCGCGATCGATATTTTCAAGCGCCATCTTAAATGCTAATAGTTCAGCTCGCTGAGCTGTACAATCTCCTAGAGATTGGGTTTTAGTGACCAGTGGTCTAAATTTTCCTTCATGCCAACGACCTTTAACAATCGCGCACGCAGCACTGTAAGCTTGTTTACCCTCAACTGCGGGTTGTGCTGATCCGTCTGTATATATTATACAGCCGTAATGTTCGAGAGGCAGGATTTCGGTCGGCAGAGGACATTCATATTCATATTTTAGAAATTCTTGTGTTTTTAAATTAGGATCAAATTTGTATACTACGTCTGTTGCAGCAAGAGAATTAACCCATTGTATCCATCTCGGATGTAGTGCTTTAGCATTTGGAATGCTTGCTTTTGTTACTGCTTCTAGCGCAGGTACTGGGGTAACAATTATTATTCGTTTACCTTGTGCTAGGGCTCTTTCTTTTGCTACAGCAGTTTGAACCTCAGTTAGAATTTTTTCAGTAGAACTGAATTTCATTTCAGCTTGTGTGTACAAGTGTGATGTGTAAGCTATTGGTACCATTTCTCCCTCATTAGACGTCAGGTACGTGAATCCGCATCTTCCTGGGATGACTCGGATTACAAGGTTGCGTATTTTTTCGCGAGTTTGCAATTTTCTTTTAGCTAACATGTCTGTTTGCAATGATCTTAAAATTTCTGTGTGTTTCTGAGTCCAATTGATTGGTTTGAAATCAGGTTTTATTAATTCATAGAGAGGTTTAACCCTTTCTGCATAATTTAGAATGTATGTTCTTCCGAAATTCAGGAAACCTAGTATTGATTGTAAGTTCTTCAGCGTTTTAGGTGCTTGGAGTACAGCGCACATCTCTAAGAAGTTGTCTGCTAGGCTTTTGCCTTCACTTGATAATTCATAACCTAAAAATAGGACAGTTAGATGGGCAATTTGTGACTTTTTAAAGTTGAATTTGTAACACTCAGCTGCAAACCCAAGTATTATGTTGTTCACTCTTTGCAAGTGAGTATCCAGGTCATCATCTGTGAGATAGATGTCGTCGACATAGGATAATGCCTTATCATCATATATTTGGAGTAACTCTGTTACTCTTGCTGAGAATAATCCTGGGCTATTCTTGAATCCCTGTGGGAGTCGATAGAAGTGTTTGTGCGACCCCATTATTGAGAAAGCGGTTAAATACCTGCTTTCAGGTGCAATGTTTTAACAAAAGAATCCATTAGAGATGTCTAATGTCGTTTTATATTTTTTGCGCACGATGTTATTCATTAGTGCTGCACTGTGTGAGTTTTGTACTGCAAAAGTTTTGCATCATGAGTTAAGGTGTCTGTAGTCCAAAACTAGACGATAAGAATCGTCTGGCTTGGAGACAGGAAACAAAGGATTGTTCATTTGTGAGGTGCATGTTTCAATCACCCCCTGATATTCAAGTTGAT
Source organism: Lissotriton helveticus (assembly GCF_964261635.1). Lineage (NCBI taxonomy): Eukaryota > Metazoa > Chordata > Amphibia > Caudata > Salamandridae > Lissotriton > Lissotriton helveticus. Next base: position 813,621,896 of record NC_136070.1, read on the forward strand.
CTAAGATCTCCCTGACTTGCTTTTTAGCTTCTTGTTTAACTGGGTACTGCCTTTGTGCAGTGGGTTGACATTTTAACTGGATTTTGTGAGGAGGAGAGTCCTCATCCCATCCTACATTATTTTTATATAATGCAGGAGCTTGGGCCACTGCCCATTTTCTTGCATTAATGGATTTTTTATGAGTTGAAATATGATTTGAGAAGGCAGGCATAATCATTTCTTCGCCATGAGGGCACTCCCTGACAAACTCTGGTGGCCAGTTTTTCTCAGCTAACAGGATGTCATAGCCTTTTGAAAGGTTATCCCAAAAGAGACCCCTTACTTTCCTGGTCTTGTCCCCCTCTATCCGTAATGTTATTTCGTATATTATATGAGGTTTGCTAACTCTGGTATCTGCAGTTTCCACTTGAATGTATTCATTCATGTACACTGTCTCCAGAAGATTCATCAAGATCTTGCGAGCTATGGTCACTTCTGCTGCGCTGTCTAGCATTGTCTGGGCCCACTCTCTGTTTTTCAGTTGTGTCCTCAGTATCCTCGGCATGTTTTATTATTTTAATACTAGCTACCTTCTTTCTTTGAAATTGTAATTTTTTACTTTGATGAGCAGGTTCCTTGTCTTTGGACTTGACGTGCTCTTGTTTGTGTTCTGACCGTCCTCTTCTTTCCGATTTCCGTGAGGAAGTCTGAAAAGATCGAGAGGGACGTGTATCAATATCTTGATATCTGTCAGGTTTTCTCAATTTATCCCTATCTGTAAGGTTGTATCTTTTTTCAGAGGGCTCCCTCTGGGGAGACTTGTCACCTCGATCTGGAGATCTATCTCTTCGTTGAAGAGACCTTCCTCTGGATTGGAATCGTTTTTCTTTGGGAGTGGATTGTTTATTACCATCCCAACTCTTTTTTGGAGTGTTTAGATTATTTTTAATGAATGTTTTTTCTGGATTTTCAGTTATTTGGGGTTTTACTGGTTTCCCACCCAAACTATCTCTACCTAGTTCTTCATAGGATTTTTCTATGATTCTGGCAAGTTCAAATGGTTGTTCTGCTATATCTGTTTCTTTCAATTTCTGGCGGATCGCCACAGATGCTGCTTCTCCTTTTATGTTGGCTAACAATAGAGCCGAGACCTGCTTGAGGTCTGTCAGTAATTTCATGCCCAGAGTTAAAGCAGGTTCTGGACCGTATTCATTTTGAATCTGTCTTAGCACATCTGGTATTACCGCCATAGACGGAACACCATGTGTTTTTGTGTAAATCGAAGCAAAGACTGTGCCCCAAGTGTCACAGTCCTCCACATGTGGTGTGATCCCCATTGGAAGACAGATAGTCAGAATTCTGGTTTCTCAATAGGCGTAGTATCAGGAAATACTGCCTCTATTTGAGTGATTTTCTGAGCTAACCAGAATGGAATTTGTTCCCGCTTTGTAGGTACTTTACCAAGACATGATTGTATGTTCTGTGGTGTAATTTTGTTTGTGTTCCCCTGATGAGGGGTCAGCTGTGGAACGTTGATTGCTCGTTGGACCGTTGAAGTCCGCATTACATATTGGACTAATTGTCTATGTATTTTAATTAGTATTTTTAGCTGTGCTAAAAGTTCCCGGTCTGACATTTTATCAATGTCTGGATGTGGTGTGTAGCTGGCTAGAACCGGCCACGTTGCTCCTGGTCTACCTAGTGGACCGAGCCTGGTGATGTGATTTTGATGTTTTAGGGCGCCTTTAAACCAGAGCAGGTGCTCTTGGTAATTTAGTGGGATTTCAACGTCCTCGAAAGGAGTGAATTCATCCGGAGGTTCCTCTATTTTGTAATAGTGGAATTCATGTGTTACAGCGTTTGCTGCAGGAAAGTTTATCCATGAGTAGAATACCTCTGTCTGCCGATATTCATGGGCCTCTACCACGAATATGACTGTACCACCTCGTGATGTCAGTCCGTTTTCTATAAGTTTAATAGTTATAGTTTTCCTTACATTTCCCGGAATGATTATAGCGTTCGGGTCATTTTCTTGGAGACTTGTGTCATCCGCTAGGAGTTGAGCTGCTATTCTAGCTGTCTCCCTTTCGTCTTCACTTTCCGTCATTTTTACTAACAGAAAGTTTTTTGTTGCAGATCAAGTTTCAAGGGAAACAAAGATTAGGTGCACAATATTTTGGAACACTGTATCCTTCAACGTTGACTAAACCAAAAACTATACATAGGATTCTCATCCTACTAAGTTTCGGCGGATTTTAACCTTTTACCCACTCCAGAAGTCTTTTGGAGTATTTACGGGAAAAAGGGTCTGTGTGAAAAGCACGACTGAGTTACTCTAATGTCTTGCGTTAGATTATCGCCTTACCAAACGTTGGGCACCATGTAGTGTAGTTACTATATTCCCAATAGGCTCTGCGCATTGGAATAATATAAACAGCAGTGTAGACGTAGGACTGAGGTCGACTAGGTCTCTACTGACTATATTAGACTTAACTAGTTTTGCCAGCTAGCTCAGAGGTCACTAGAAACTTTCTCAAATAATCAAGGAGGAGTTTAACTTCCCTGGATAGACAAGAAGGGATTAGCTTCTGACAACCATAAAACATGACAACTTTGCTCCCTCAGAATAAGAGTGTATCTCTAGAGTCGTGTGAAAACAATAGACAGCTATTTTACTCAGTCAATCGTGCATACTTAGTTTCACCAGAGTGCAGAGAAATAGAGAGACGGGCGTTTTCAATAAAAGGTGTTATTTATTGAGCAGTCTTCTTTCTCATGCAAGAGAAATTAATTGCCTCAATTGCAATACTTAACATGAAGTAAAGTGCGTACAGTAAAAGGAGTATTATAAAATAATACTGTAAAAGCATTGATATGGTTTCTTAGCCATATGATACTTTAAAATAGATAAAATATATACATACATAAATACATTGACTAACGTACTCAACTGGTGCTTCTAAATACGCCTACCCCTGTGTACCTGACCTAAGCCTAATACGTGGGAAGGAGTAAATAAGTAACAGTTTAAGTTAAGTTGGTTTTGCCAAGAATATGAGTCAAGAATTCTCTTTAAGGGTTTAGTCAGCTCCGTACCTGGGTAATAGAATGAAGGAGGTCTGGTATCTCTTTCTCAGGACTCGATATCCCAGCAACCCGCAAGGGCGGCTGAAAACACCGGAGCTGGATTTTCTCGGCTGGAGAAAAAGACAGCGTCTCTCTCAGTGCGTCAAAAGGGAGGGGCGACGTCCGTGGGCTCTCGCGTCAGCTGGGCTCTCGGGCAAGTAGATAGCCGCTCTGCTCCAAACCACCGTGTGTTTGCATAAGGCAACGTTGGTATATTTATACCTGAAAGGTACCGGGTTTGACGTAAGGTTGGACATAAGACGTCAATAAAGATGTCACTAAGAACTTTCAGTGCTCACAGGAGTTCTAGGACAAATCAAAACAAAAGCAAGGGGAATTCCCAGCTTGCTGGAGGTTTGATTTGTTTAAAGAACGCGTTGTACTTTCTAGGAGTCTAGGGAAGTAGCCTTGCCGTATTTGGACTGCATGGGCTATTACTAAATATGGATATGATTCTTATGCCTTTATAAGGATATTATTTATTATAGCTATTCAAGGGCATAAATTAGGAATATTGAATTAGGGTCCTAGATAGAAATACAACAGTCTAACTGAAGGTGAGATACGAGGAACTACAGGCACACAGGTACCATCTACTACGGACATTGCTAACGCATCAAACGCTAACGGCGATGATCCCCACTTTTGATCTGCTAACTGAAGTGGTTCCACTTTCGCCTACTACGGTAGACGGTTTCTTTGCGAGCCTTGACAATCTGATGTTTTCTCCCGACTCTACTGAGACTCCTGAGAATAACTTTTGATTATTTCACACAGTGTTCCTTGAACTCTGCAAAATCGGCCTTCATTTTTTCAAAACATTCCACTAAATTTGAACTTTTTCCAAAATAGAACTTTGGCACAGGGTAATCTGCTTGAAGTAGAAACTATTCTTAGAGAACAATATTTCGTGTTTGAACTTCCTATAAAACAATATTTGGCTTCAACCTCGATTTCAAAGATAGTTAAAAAATTATGCTATGATCTCAGGTATCGATTAATGACTGTACTTTCGTTTTATACAAATGTTAAGATATATGCTCATAGTTTATATTTGATTTCATGATGCCTATGATTTTTTACATGATGTATGCTCCTTTCATGCAAACAAACCTATTCGAAAATGCACTTTTGTACTTTGGAGTGGGGTTGTAAACACTTTGCTTTGAAATATGTTCAGTGCTTATGTATTATTGAACTTAACATTCGTGGAGTGGGTGTTATGTGGGAATCTAGCACCCTAGTGTAATTTTTCCAGATTCATGCCCATATATAGGTATAAACCATCCAGTCCTTATATAGGCATACAGAATCATTGCCTTATTTAGTTATAGCCTGCGCATCCCTAATATGGCATGGCTACTTCCACTAAACCCCGAGAATCCACATTGATTTCGTGGTAAAAACAGCCTTCAGCAGTCAGGAAACTCCCCCTGCTTGAATACTGATCTCTCCAAGAAATCCGGGAGTTTTCACGGAACTAAGGCACTAGTGACCATATTATGTCCAATCTCACGTCAGACTCGGCACCTTCAGGGGTATAAATTTGCCTACATTTGCCCAGTCAAACACACGATGGTTCCGGAGCAGATGGACTAACTACTTGCCCGACGCCCTGCTGCTGCAAGTGCTGAAGGAAGCCGACCCTCCAAACTGACGCACTGCCAAGAAATCCAGCTCCAGTGTTTCCAGACTACCGTTGCGGGTTGCTGGGAGATCGAGTCCCGAGAGAGAGATACAAGACCTCTATCATTCTAAAACTAAGATGCGGAGCTGATTAGATCCCTAGAGAATTCTTGAACAGACTCTTGGCAGAGAAATACTAAAACTTAAACTACTCCTCACTTACTTCCTCCCTTGTCCTAGACTTAGGTTAGGTACACCGGGGTAGGCGTATGTTAGAAGCACCAGTTGAGTACGTTTAGCCGCTATTTTAGCATTGTATGTATTTTATGCATTTTATGTATTCTATGTTTATGGCTTAGAAACCATATCATGCTCTTACAGTACTATTTTATAATACTATTCGTATTATATGCATTGTACTTCTTAACTAGCATTTCAATTGTAGCAGTGCATTTCTTATGCTTAAGAAATAAGACTGTTCAATAAATACTTTTATTGAAAACGCCAGTCTCTCTAAGCAACTCTGGTGAAACGAAGCATGCACATCTGACTGAGTGAAATAGCCATCTATTGTTTCCGCGACTCTAGAGATACGTTTCATTCTGGGGAAACAAAGTTGTCATGTTATATGGTTTTCAGAAACTAATCCCTTCTTGTTTATTCGAGAAAGTTTCTAGTGAACTCTGAACTAGCTGCCACTCACAATTAAGTCTAATATATTCGGCAGAGACCTAGTCGACTTAAGTCCTACGTCTAAGCTGCAGGATATATTATTCCAATGCGCAGAGCCTATTGGGAATATAGGAACTACACTACAGTACTATAACAATCAATATAAAGAATGAAAAATAGACACCAACTATCGGACAGCGAAGCGCCGACCCCGGCTGCATTGGATGCTCTGGAAGCACCCCGGGATCCCGGTATGCAGCAGCAGTTTGATAGAATACTGACGGCAATTGCGGATTCACGCACGGCCCTGCAGCAGGACATTGCGCAGGTGGCGACGGCACTTGGCCTCCTGAGAGCAGATCACGCTAAACTAGCAGATAGGGTGAAACAGGTGGAAGGGGTGCTTCGGGAGGTAACACCAGCCCACACGGCGCTAACGAACAAGATGACGGACTCCTTGGACCGTATACTACCACTGGAGAAACGTGCTGAGGACACCAAAAGTAGAAATAGGCACAATAACATTCACGTAGTGGGCCTGCCAGAAAAAGTGGAGGGGTCGGACATGGTCCAATATCTGGAGAACTGGTTGAGGACGGTGGTGGCTCCCGAGGGATTGTCCCCTTTCTACATCCTGGAGCGCGCGCACAGGTTGCCAGCGAAGCCGCCACAGCCGGGGCGACCTCCCCGCCCAGTGGTAGCTCGCCTGCTGCATTATAAAGACAGAGGCTGTTTGCTCCAAAAAGCGCGTACTGATGGCCCGTATCAAGTTGGAAATGGCAAAGTGACTATTTTTCTGGATCACACCTTGGAAATCCAGCGCCGTCTGGCATCCTTCCTGGTGATTAAGAAAGAGTTAAGATCGGAGGGGCTCCAGTACTCCCTGTTGTTTCCAGTCAAACTGAGGATAATATTGGATGGTAGCACTCATTTCCATGACACCCCGGAGGAAGCATGAGCACGGTTTTAATCTTACCGTGCTGGAACAGATCGCATGGAACGCCATGCCCCGGAGTCATCTGGGGATTTTCAACTTCAGCTGCGCAAATCTCAGCGGCTTTGACGACGCCGGTGGGAGCTGCGGAAACCATCAATATCACAAACTGCAATAGAGCGACAGGAGGTGCTGGAAGCAGTGTTGGCTTTGTCGGGAGAACAGATGATGCAGTCCCCGGAGTGTACGGACTCAGAGAAGGACAAAGCACATTCGGACACTGAGACCTGATTTGTAGTGGTTGAGGGGCGCTTACATGGTAGGGACATAGTGTTGTGTAGTGTCTATGCACCAAACATTGATCAGGCAAGCTACCTAGACCACATGTCAGGCACATTGGCTCATTATTTTACGGACCCGGCTGTATTGGGAGGGGATTTTAATTCAATAGTGGATATCTCCCAGGACAGGTCTCATCCCCCACTAGTGGATTCTCCAATCCGGAGGTTGGCCAAATATAGACTGGATTGGCAAACCAGATGGAACTTAGTGGACATATGGCGAACCCACCACCCGCGGGACCGAGACTATTCCTACTTCTCGGCAATACACGAACTACATGTTCGCCTTGATGCAGTCTTATGCTCAGCATCGATTGTGCCTTCCATAACGCACTCTGAATATCTTGCTAGGACACTGTCTGATCACAACCCGTTGTTGGTTACTATGCACTGGATGGCGGTGAAATCTGACATCCCCACCTGGAGCTTGCGCCCTGAAACGTTAGATGATCTGGTTTTCCACAGAGAGATTGGAGAGGGGATAGTCCAATATTTTAATGAGAATGCGGGGACGGCTTCCACTAGGGCACTGGTGTGGGACGCCTTTAAGGTGGTGGTGAGGGGACTCTGTATTAGTAAGCATTTGGGGGTGAGGAAGGTATTGCTGCAGGATGTCGACAGGGCAGAAAGCAGATTGCGGTTGGCTGAACAGGCGCGGCCTGAGCACCCCGAAGTGCAAGCAGAAGTAGTGGAGGCGAAGGAGGAGGTGGCCAAGGAGGTGGAGAGACTACGCTGCTTCGATTATAAAAATTATGTTACGAAGGCTCATGCGGAGGGGGACAAGGTGAGGACGCTGTTGGCGTGGTTGGCTAATCCTAATAAACGTGGCTCTCCAATCATGGCGCTGAACGCGCAAGATGGTCGTGGTCGTACCCTTTGTACTCAGCGAGAGATTATGGATCTGCTCTTGGCTTATTATGAAGAGTTATATGAGAGCGCGCTGGTGGCAGGGGACTTGGAAATCGACGTCTTTTTGGAGGGTGTGCCCCTTCCGCAACTAGAGGAGGAACAAGCGAAATGTTTGGGACGTAACATAACAATTGAGAAAATTAGGAGTGCAATTAAGCATATGGCTCACAACAAAACTCCGGGCGTGGATGGTTTGCCGATAGAATTCTATTCGGGGTATGTGGATTTGCTGGCTCCCCAGTTGTTGAAGGTTTATAGTGAGGCGCGGGACTTGGGTCAACTTCCAGAGACAATGAGAGAGGCGCTCGTTATCCCATTGTTAAAGCCCGGGTGGGAGGGTACAGACACAGTGGCCTATAGACCATTATCAATGTTGTCCACTGACTATAAGATCTTGAGTCTGATATTGGCGTCTCGCCTCCTGCAGCATATGACCGATCTGGTTCATGGGGATCAGGCTGGGTTTATTCCGACTGGACACACAGCCACTAATGTGCAGAGACTGACAAGGATTTTGGGAGAGGACCATCCTGACTCGCCTGGGGCCACGATACTATCAGTGGATATAGAGAAGGCCTTCGATAGTTTGGAATGGTTGTATTTATATAAAGCTATGGGGCGTTTTGGATTGGGAGATGAATTTGTAAATTGAACGAAGGTGTTGTATAACTCCACTGTGGCTAGGGTGAAAGTGGGGCGTTAATTTCCCCCCGCTACCAAGTGTCCCGTGGGACAAGGCAGGGTTGTCCACTTTCTCCACTATTGTTGGCTCTGGCACTAGAACTTTTGGCAGCACGAGCTAGGTTGGGACAGTGTTATGAGGGCCTGGAATACAGAGGGGATCAGCAGTATATTCGCTATATGGGGATGACCTCTTGATGTTTTTGGCAGATGCGGAGGGAGCACTGGAGGGGGCAGCTGGCCTGTTGTCACTGTTTGGTGACATTTCTGGACTAAGGGTCAATTGGGCTAAGACGTGTTTGTTCCCGGTGAAGCCTGGCGGGTTACTACCCATGCTATCACGAAATGTGCGCTGGGAGCCGACATATCTGCCATACCTGGGGGTGCATGTCTATCACTGGGTCAACGATCTGGTAGAAGGGAACATAGGGAGATTCGTGAGTGCTCTGAAAGGCAGCATGGCATTTTAGTCTACACTTCTATTGTCAGTGATGGGTCGGATTGCATTATTGAAGATGGTAGCACTACCTAGGCTACTGTATTTTTTTAGAACGTTGCCCATCTGGATACCGGGCTCCGTCTTTAAATTACTGAAAACCATGTTCGTAGGGTTCCTATGGGGATCTGACAGACGGAGAATGGCTCTAACGATGTTGGTACGGCCGAAGGTAGAAGGTGGGCTAGCGGTTCCTGATTTGGAGCTTTGTTATTTGGCAGCTCAACTTCAGATCTTGACGCAGGCAGTTGCAAAAGAATTTAGAGGCCCTGAAAGGCGCAGGGATTCCGAGACATTTTCTATCTTTTATAATATTACAACAGAAGCTTAACCTTAGGGATCTCTCGCTAGAAGAGAAAATGTTGCGATTATGCTGTAAACGCAGCCATCGTAGGGCAGGAGTGCTGCATCCATATGCGCTTGAGATTTCGTTGGGAATGCTTACTGCGTTGCCCCATGGTGGAGACTGGACGTCCTTGATGGAATGGGAGCAGGCCGGGATCCAGGTATTGGGGGATTTATACGAGGACGGTGACTTACTGACCTATCAGGCATTGCAGGAGAGGTATGATCTTCCCGGGGAGGATTTTTAGTACACACCGCTCTAGTGTATGCTATTCTGAATCATTGGAGGGAGGGTTTAGTGGAGCCCAAAACTACAATGGCATGTCAGTACGTAGTGATGGCAGCAGGGACATTTAAAGCAGTTACGTGCCTTTATTTAGGAATGCTGAATGAGGGGTTGGCTCCACTGGATACATTGCGACTAAAATGGGAGGCGGGTATTGGGAAGTCCATCCCGGAGACTACATGGGGACATATTTTAGGCAGGGCTTGGAAAAGTACCAGGAACGCAAGGTTTCAACTGGTGCATTTTATTATACTACACAGAGCTTATTTGACACCAGGTAAGATTCAGAGGTATTTTAAGATCGGTGGTACGGCCTGTCCTCGGTGCGCAAGCGAGGGAGTGGAACTAGAACACATGGTGTGGGAATGCCCAAAGCTGGGGGATTATTGGGACGAAGTGGGCGGCCTGTTAACTGCAGTCACTGAGCGTCAATTAGCTTTTGACATGGCCACATGCATATTACATTGGTTTCCCCACACCTCCAAGACAAAAGTGACAAGTAAATTTATAGATATGGGATTCCTGCTGGCAAAGAGAGAAATAACAATGCACTGGAAGTCGAAGGAGGGGCCCAACAGTAAGAGGTGGAGAGCTGAACTGACTAAGTGGGCTAGTAGCGAGAGTGTTCTTAGATTTCAACAGGCATGACGCCCTGGACTCGGCAAAAGCATGGGAGACGTTGGTGCAATCTCTGTCCGACCAGCAGTTTGAGGAGGAGTAGTTGTTGGAAGGAGTGCTTTGGGGAGGTCCCTGGTACGGCAAGTGTGGGGAATTGTTGAATAGTAGCTGGGACAAGAAATGTGCATTATATATTGTACTTAATGTGTTACACGCCAGTTAGTAGGGAGGGGGGTTGGTTCTGATTGGGTTCAGGAATGGTGTTGGTAGGTGTTCTTAGATACTCTACACTGAGAGGCGAAACGTAGATGATATATGATCTGCTCCGCCATTATCGTATTTGGGTATTGTTGTGTTCTTTGATAGCTTGTGAACTGATGGGATGGGGTGGAGCTCGTATTTGACTCGGGGAGTTATGTCTGTACCAGTCGACTGTACAGTATTTTGCACTGTCGTTGGAATGTAAACAATAAAATATGTTTAAAAAAAAAAAAGAATGGAAAATAGAATGTGCAGCCCCCCTTCCTTTGGACAATACTTGTTGCCCCTTAGCCCTTGTCTGCCATGTGGCCCCCCAAATGCATTTAACAGTTACCTTTCTTGGAATAATTGTTGAGTAAACAATAGACAACAGTTAAACTATGCAGGGAGGTTTGGAATTATCATTACAATGATGAAACCCATGTATAATGATTAAGGATCCATGAAACGAACATTTTGCACCACTGTGCTTTCTGCAATAGACACATATAAAGATGTTATACATATATACGTGTCAAAGCTAAGTTTCCTTTTCTGTAAGGCCATCCCCTGGATTTTTCACCAATTTTTTTAACCTATTTTGGTGGTGTTAGGACTCTGTGCACTGTGACACTACATGTCCAGAGCCATAGTGAATGTAACCTGACCTTAAAAACCGTACTGGTAAAATTGGTTTCACCCGTATGGTATAGTTAACTTTCTTGCAACAGTCGTAGATGAAGCTGCAAATGCACCAGTCACTTAGTTAAATGCTATATGTCTGTGCAGTGGGTATTAGCCCCATCCACATATATGACAACATTATAAAGCTTATTTATGGAGGCAGGACGCACACCTGTAGTCTCGATGTTTACACTGTCTATATTCAATTCCTATTTTTTCATGCGTGCAATTTCACTGAAGTGCCATGCCCAGTAGCGCTAAGGTACTAACTTCAAACAGAGGTGGGACTGCATCCAGTCCCCAGTAAATGCACAGCGAATATGCCGGTTTAGGCTTAATTTTAATCCATTATTTTAATCCTTTTCCTCTTTTATCCATATAATCAAAAATCTTTTGAACCATATTTTATCCGTATTCAATATTTCTGCGGAGCCACACGCTGCGTGTACACGTTATTTCCAAGTTTCTATTGCTCGAGGTGTCATATGACTTTTCCAAGAGCATGACAGATACGTGAATTCTTGTAAGGCAGTGTTTATTTCAATAAAATCACCCAATGCATTTCGGGCTGCAAGCCCTTCTTCGGGGGTCACTGTGAAATAACCATAAAATCACACAATTAGTGTACTATTCTTAAAAGTTATCCTGTTACAAAAACAACATGAATACTGTGTGTGAGTAATCACCCAGTTTAGAAACAGTACATAGTGAAATAGAATAAAACGAACCATCGTTATGTTTCTCCCATCAAACCTTAATGCTCCGCTTTTCAAACCAACATCTTCTAATTTTGTTCCACCCCTTCTAACCTCCCCTCTCATTCCTTCAATAAAATCCTTCTTCGTCAAACAATGCTAAATAAATGCACCTAGTGTTGTACTTTCAACGTTCCTCTCTGTTAAACCGCCCCCGTGAGACTAAGAATTATAACGCTCTGCTGTTTACACAATCATACTCGCGGTGCAAACACCTTTTCATTTAATCACAAGAGCTGAAGCTAGAGCTAGAAAGTTCCCCAAAAAAAACACTGACCGTGTATCTAGAGTATATGAATGGAGTTTTAAGTGTCACATACCTGCCATTGATGTTTAAAAGCACACCACTTCTCTCATCGTTCTTCTCAATCCCCCTTATACCTCCCACAATCCTTCTGCATTTTTAAATCATCCCAATGACCCTGATTGGTTCATGCTATTAGTTTTCCCGCTTTCACCACGTAACTTTTTGATGTCGATCATAATGTGAAACTACCTCTCCCATAATCCCTCCATATGGATAACATCAGGTCACAAAACCAAATACTCTCAAAGTCCAAAATTAAATTCAAAAACATGTTGTTGTGTCCATTAAAGTAACAGTCTTAATAGATCCACTGTCTTCTCCCAGAACCACGATGTTGTTTCTCTGCGTGTGGTCACGAAAACTCCTCCTGTATTTCTTTTTTCTTCATTTTTTTGATTCCCGCGGGTGCAGTCCTGGTTTCGGGCAAAAGTTAAGATGCTTATTTATGGAGGCAGGACGCACACCTGTAGTCTCGATGTTTACACTGTCTATATTCAATTCCTATTTTTTCATGCGTGCAATTTCAGTGAAATTGCACGCATGAAAAAATAGGAAAAAGAAATACAGGAGGAGTTTTCGTGACCACACGCAGAGAAACAACATCGTGGTTCTGGGAGAAGACAGTGGATCTATTAAGACTGTTACTTTAATGGACACAACAACATGTTTTTGAATTTAATTTTGGACTTTGAGAGTATTTGGTTTTGTGACCTGATGTTATCCATATGGAGGGATTATGGGAGAGGTAGTTTCACATTATGATCGACATCAAAAAGTTACGTGGTGAAAGCGGGAAAACTAATAGCATGAACCAATCAGGGTCATTGGGATGATTTAAAAATGCAGAAGGATTGTGGGAGGTATAAGGGGGATTGAGAAGAACGATGAGAGAAGTGGTGTGCTTTTAAACATCAATGGCAGGTATGTGACACTTAAAACTCCATTCATATACTCTAGATACACGGTCAGTGTTTTTTTTGGGGAACTTTCTAGCTCTAGCTTCAGCTCTTGTGATTAAATGAAAAGGTGTTTGCACCGCGAGTATGATTGTGTAAACAGCAGAGCGTTATAATTCTTAGTCTCACGGGGGCGGTTTAACAGAGAGGAACGTTGAAAGTACAACACTAGGTGCATTTATTTAGCATTGTTTGACGAAGAAGGATTTTATTGAAGGAATGAGAGGGGAGGTTAGAAGGGGTGGAACGAAATTAGAAGATGTTGGTTTGAAAAGCGGAGCATTAAGGTTTGATGGGAGAAACATAACGATGGTTCGTTTTATTCTATTTCACTATGTACTGTTTCTAAACTGGGTGATTACTCACACACAGTATTCATGTTGTTTTTGTAACAGGATAACTTTTAAGAATAGTACACTAATTGTGTGATTTTATGGTTATTTCACAGTGACCCCCGAAGAAGGGCTTGCAGCCCGAAATGCATTGGGTGATTTTATTGAAATAAACACTGCCTTACAAGAATTCACGTATCTGTCATGCTCTTGGAAAAGTCATATGACACCTCGAGCAATAGAAACTTGGAAATAACGTGTACACGCAGCGTGTGGCCCCGCAGAAATATTGAATACGGATAAAATATGGTTCAAAAGATTTTTGATTATATGGATAAAAGAGGAAAAGGATTAAAATAATGGATTAAAATTAAGCCTAAACCGGCATATTCGCTGTGCATTTACTGGGGACTGGATGCAGTCCCACCTCTGTTTAACATTATAAAGCTGCCAGGAACACCACTGTACTTAAGCTGGGATGCAGTTTGAATGTACAGCAGTGATATATGCTTGGGAAAATATATATAGAGCCACACTACATATTTGGACGGGAAAAAGCATTTACAATGCTACCACTGCATCATGTTCCTTTACAATGCGGTTGTTACAACGACCGTGTTGTTAGAACGCGATGCCTTTACAACGCAAGTCATTAAATCGACTTGCTGTAGTGGGCGCTCTAACCTAAGGAATAGTATAATTTACTATTCCAACACCTTCCCTACTGTTGCGCAGGCTGGAGTTGGAATAGTAAATTATACTATTCCTAAGTCCAGCGCGCCCCCTACAGCAAGTCGATCTAATGACTTGCGTTGTAAAGGTATCACGTTCTAACAACGCAGTCATTATAATGACCGCGTTGTAAAGGAACGCGATGTAATAGCATGCGATGTAACATGCTATATTCATTATGATTAGTGTAAATTTACAGTGAATAAATCCCCAAAAGTTATTTTGACTATGTAGCTTTAGTCTAGCTATTCCATGATCAGACCTAGGTATAATTAAATGATTTATATAATATCTACACTTCGACAAATGCTAACTAAATGATTCAAAGATGTTTTCTATTCAGTTTCCAAAATCTATTTAATATTGAAAGCAGGTTTGAAATGTTTACTGGAAAAGTAACTTCGTGCAAGCATACCTTGTGGTAACTGTCTAGAACAAGGGGCATTAAGATACTTCTTGTGAAGATGAAGCTTAGGTGCAATGTCTTTTCATAAAGAAAAGGAGTATGAATGTGTTGAGCAGTCTTAAGCCAGAGAGGTGGAGGAAAAACTCGTAAGGTAATTCATTAAGCCAGTGAGCAAACCGTGTTGACTAATATTAGCCTGTTATTCAAAACAGAGATGGAGGTGCAGTAAGGTCTACACTGATACTTTAGAAAGAAAAATAGACTAGTTTGAAGGGATGGATTTCCTCATCTACAAACAAATTAGGTTATCGCTGTATGGGTCTCTATTAATGCAGCGGCATAGTTCAATTTCTGACTATTTGTTTTACTTTTCAGAAATATGTCGTGGATTAGTTCCCGGGAGTTTCAGAAATTACATCCACAACATTTCCGATAACTGGAGCTTGTTCTGCGTCAGCAGCTGCTACCCAGGTCTAGTGAATGGCGTCAACTGTCACTATGGAACATGTCTGGTTCTTAATTCAGGGCCAGAGTGCCAGTAAGTGTGAGACAACCTGCTAATGTCAGTATCTCTTGACTTGTGTTGGTTAATGCAACAGTTGTTTTTTTCACTAATCAATATATTATATTTGGTCTCAAGAGCATAATGTGAACTGTCTGGGAATCTCAGGAAATGCATGGTTCCCACTGGCTGATAAATGAACAAGCATCTTCAATGCAAATAGGTCGTTCAATTGGCATAGTTAGAGCTATTGACGCTGTAAATGACAATGTCTTTTACCTATGTGTTATGGAGTGACTGTATGGCTGGCAAGTTTATGAATCAATGGGGTGGACAACTAAGTGGTGGGTGGGTGGTTGCACACAGGCAAGGCGAGTGGCACATAATAAAAAGTAAAGTCATTCTCCTCTGTCCCTCTTCTGTCTGCTAATTGGCTCCAACCTCCAGGAAATTCCACGAATTAATCCACCAGCATGAGAGCAGCGCCAGGATTGGATGGAGCGTCCTGGCTGGATGCTCCTTCAGGCCCTTTAGACCTATGCTTGGTTTCTACCCAGCTGTCTAAGACACCCAGACAAAGTGACATGCGCACTTTGGAGCAATCAGTCAGCCCTGCTTCAGTTCTTCTCTGTTGCCAATCAGCAAAGGACACGCCCTCATTTCTCTCGGCTGGATGCAGACTGGCAGCTGCTGCGCGCTAAACGTAAAAAATAAAATGGCAATAAGATAATTTCATTGCCATTTTATTATTCACATTTAGTGCAGCTGCAGTTGGCGGAGCGATGCTCCCCCGCTGTCGTAAAGAAACCGCAGTTGGGTGTGGAGTGAAATGATGTGGGTTGGATTGGAATTGTTATTTGTGAAATTGTGTTGCATGGAATTGTGTGGCGTGGAGTCGATGTGTTGAGTGGAATTATGTGGCATGGTGTGCAGTGGAATTATGTGGATATTAATATGTGGATATTAATTATGTGCTTTTGAGTGTACTGGAATTATGGGAGTGGGATTTTGTGTAATTATGTGAAATGGTATTTTGTGTTGTGTAGTGGTATGTTGTGGAGTTTGTGTTGTGTTGTTGAATTTTGTGACATAATGTGGTATTCCGTGGTGTGAATTGGATGTATGTGGTGTCTTGTATAAATGTGTTGAGTTGAATTATGTGGTGTGTTGCTGAATTATGTGGTGTGAAATGGAAATGTGTGAAGTGGAATTGTGTTGTGTAGAACTGTGTGCCACCATTGCAGTAGATTAAGGGAAAAGTGACACTGCAAGAGGGTAAGGGAAGGTCAACTGTAGTAGTCATGAAAGGGCGCCACTCTAAAAAGAGAGTCTGGACAACACACTTGGGGATTCCTGTAGTCCAAGGTCATTCCTAAATTTTGTCTTGCCGTTCCTCAGAGCAGAACTGCCTGCTTCAGCTAGGTTTGGTGAAGAGCCAGAAGATGCAGCCTTATTACATTGTTGTCATCCATTGGCACGACACCTGCCTGAAAAGCAGGTTTGTTTCATAGAGGTTATTTTCATATTTCATAGTGCTCTGGCAGAGCAACAAACTATCAGATGAATCCGGAAGTACAGAACTGCCTTCTTCAGAAAATATATTGATACCCATCGAAGTGGACTTTACTTCGAATCTGCCCGCAGATCTGCTCACTGCTAAACTTGCATACTTTGATTTTAAGAACAATTCAAGTCCTGTGTATTCTTCAACCTTTGTGTTACATGCAGTCCTGTCATACAGCAGCTAAATTGATCTATACTGGGCACATGGTTGGGATGAGTGGCAGACACGCTTAGGGTATGACCGATTATGGCGCTATTTAAACCATTTTCTACAACACGCCATCATCACAGTTAATCCATTCTGCAGGGCTGTGTGTTGATAGCCGCAAGTGCATAATTCCAAATATTAGAGGCAAGGGTTCTCTTGTGAAAACATGCAACCTGGACAGTCTAACACATGGGGGAGATGCTTTGGCCCACAATTCTCGGATACACATTTAACACTGGCATAGTGGAGTGGTGTGGCTCACTGCTTAGAGGCGGCAGACCCGGAAGCAGGAGTCGGCCCGGGACCAGGGCCGACTCCTGCGACCCTGGTCCACGACGCGGCAGGGTCGTGGACCAGGGTCAGCGGACTCCATAATTCTCGCCTCGGTGCCTACTCTAACCAGGGGCCCCACTCGGCAACTCTGGGCATTAGCTTGCCTAATCTCCACAACGGCCCCATCAACGCCGGGAATTCCCAGTAGGAACCACCCCACAGGGAAAGCCAGGACGGGTTCCCCAGCGGTATACCGCGCCAGGATACTCCGGTAGTAATTGAGCGCGTTACAAAACAGCTTATAACATAACATATAACATGGCGCTGGATTCTGGAGCAGTGTACGTGCAAGGGGGCGAAGGAAGACTTCCAAAATCCTCCAGCGGAGGTGAAAAGAATTCACCAGTAATAATAATAAGATAAGATTAGTTATGATGTGCTGCAGAAAATTAAAGCATTAAACACAAGTGCAAGCTGAGGTCTTACTGCACAGCTGCTCCGAATATCCAACATATGCGGCAAAGATGCCATTCGGGTAACAAGTTTACGGTACACATCCCCGTTCCCGCCTTACATATTTAATGCTTAGAAGGAGTAGTTTTTGTTGCACTTGCATTGAAGTCGGTTAACACACAGCTTTACTGGAAGGAGCTCAGCCCCTAGGGCAACCACTAATGGACTGGTGCTGGCCGGTCACTCATGCTTGTTTACCCTTTAGAGTGATATGGTGATATGAAGGGAGGGGCTGCTCTATGCCCCCCGATGACCACACATCTACCTTCCACGCTGTAGACTGACTAAACTAAATATTTGAGGAAAGCCTCAAACCTGCCTCTCCGTATACTGCCCAATGGCAAGACCTGAAGGCAGCTGCAGGGCACACAAACCCTCTTCACACATGTGTCAATAGAGGCGCTGGGGCACGAGAGGTGCTGCAGCTACCCAGATAATATAACATTCAGATCGAGGGAGAGCAGTTAAAAGGCCTTTGAGAAGTTTTCTTCCAGCAGCATTAGCTGTGCTTTCACAGACAAACATAAGTTAATTTCTTTAGGCAAACTGCTGCTAACTATGTCCATACAAAATATTAATTATTTTTACCTGTGTGTAATTTTTTCAACTTGAAACTAGCGACACTCTGGAGTGCAGGAGTGGGTGAAAGAAGACGATAACATGTCGAAGATTTTCCATCACATATGTAAATAAAAAGTGTGATTTACTAAGTAAACTTTAACGGGTCTCTAACTGCCTCAGCAGCCTGCAAAAGGCACACAAGACACACAGACTCTTAAAAGTGAAGCTTGATATGATCAAAGATTTAACGGGGGTCAAACAACCCAGAGTGCATTACTTTTGCTTCATGTGTTCTGTACAACTTAAAAATACTCTTACCAAATGCATTCTGCAGCCAGAGCATGTTATTGTGTGCATACCGAGCACACAAGGCAGGTGGCAACAGAAACATTCCGGCTTGGCCGCTCAGACAAGTAATTGGGGCACACCAGTAGGTGGGGGGGGAAGCACTGACACAGACACCAACTTAGTGTGATAAAGGCCGCTTTATTTGGAATCAGGTGCACCTACACAAAACACCCACCTGGCCTGTGCCGAACAAAACTAGTGCTCGCTAAATAACAACTGCCTAACAGCCCCCCTCCACCCCCACCCCTAATTGTATCCCCAACAGTGCAACAAAGTATCCACATCCGCTCAGCAACCTACCCCCAACTGCAAATGACCTCAGTGACCTTACTGACCTCCGCTCCCCAACTGCCCATACAGCCCCAGGCCTCCTGTGAATCCCCCCTTTTCTCTTAGGGAAACGCCACCCATCCCGGCACCTGTTCCAGCGACAAACCACTCGTGTCCTTTAACCTCCAGTGCACCATCAACCAGAAAAGCCCCTTGCAACCTCCCATGCCTACCTTGGCCTGTACCCTCCCCAACGGGACACAGGGAGGGAGGGCGGGACAACAATTCTTTGGACAACACCCCCGGCTGCCGTGTCACTGCACCTCAAATGGTGCCTGGCCCAACAAAATGTCCGTATTTAACCTATCCAGCCCAAAACCACCCAAAAGAAGCCCAACCAGCCCAACCAGACCAAACTACGGGGGCCCACAGTGCTCACCTATCCCCCCCCCCCTGCTGCCCCAAATGTCCCCGGGTGGGCAAGCCTCCCCTTGGTCGGCTGCCCCCCCAAATCCCCATTGGGGCACACCAGTAGGTGGGGGGGGGAAGCACTGACACAGACACCAACTTAGTGTGATAAAGGCCGCTTTATTTGGAATCAGGTGCACCTACACAAAACACCCACCTGGCCTGTGCCGAACAAAACTAGTGGTCGCTAAATAACAACTGCCTAACAGCCCCCCTCCACCCCCACCCCTAATTGTATCCCCAACAGTGCAACAAAGTATCCACATCCGCTCAGCAACCTACCCCCAACTGCAAATGACCTCAGTGACCTTACTGACCTCCGCTCCCCAACTGCCCATACAGGCCCAGGCCTCCTGTGAATCCCCCCTTTTCTCTTAGGGAAATGCCACTCGGAAGTCGTTTACTACTTCCGACCCCCCCCCAGGGCTCCTGCCTCCTAGGATACCAGAGCACCCCCAGGGCTCCATCCAGTGCCTCCTTCAACTGCACTATGTACAGTTCCATGCCATATCTGGAAAGGTGGACCCCATCCTCCCTGAAAAAATACACCGCTCCATAACGCAACTCTGGATGTACCATTCTCCCCACCCCTTCTTTGGCACAGAAATCCCCCATTACCCGGTTAATCTTCCTCCGTGCCCTGTCTATCGCACCCGGGCGCTCAGCTCCCCTCCACACCCGCCTGGGGATAAAGTCGGACCAGATCACATGACACCCCGACCATTGTTGTTTGATCTCCCTCAGGTCCCTCTTCATTTGTTTAACCAAAGCCAACCCCTTGGACTGCACTAAGTCGTTTTCCCCTAAGTGAATCACTACCACATCCGGACACACACCCCATTTGACCACCGTATTCAACAGAGGCAACAAATCATGCCAACGCATACCCCCTTTGCCCCTCCAGTGACACCGATACAGTCCATTATCCAATCCCAAATTCAGTGCACGATGCTTATCCCACTCCGCCTGCTCCGCCCGCTTGACAAATGAGTGTCCCACCAAATACAAATTCAACACTGCCACCTCCGGCCCCGCCACAGCACCTGCAAAGAAACACATATCAGACTTCGAAATCAAAATGACGTCACCCCTTCTACCTCCCGCAGCCGCACATACGTCCGGTAACAATCCGACTTCCACCGTCCCAGCCTCTGTATCTCCTCCTTCCCCCAACCCCGACGCGCCGCCTCCGTCGCCGCCCCGATCCGGAAAGAGTGAGTCCCAAAAGCTAAGGGGTCCTCACCCAAGCCCCGCAGGGCGCGTCGCAGAACCCAAAACGCCTGCGCCCCCTCCACCCCACCCCCCGCCCCACCCCGGCCAAACACCTCCCCCGCTTCCTGGCTCCGCTCCACCATCAGCCGTCTACCCCACGCCACGGGACAGACTCCCTCCCGCACCCCCGGGCCCAGGACCACCCAGGTTCCAACCCCCCTCTAGTCAGTTTTTGAGCGCTGCAGCCGCACCGCCACTTCACGAGCGCTCAAGTCCACATCCTCCCACAGCACCCCTGGCGCCCCTTTCGACCCCAGCAACTCCGACACTCGAAACGCTCCATAAAACAGCCAGGACATTAAAGTGGAGAAACGCACCACCTCACCCCCATCCCTGCACACCGCCGGCAGCGCGCCAATGAGTTTCCCCAACAAAGCCACCGTAACAGGGCACCTCAAGCGAACCGCAGCGCCCCTCTCTCTCGCCCACCCCTCCAGCAGCCGGGCCCCCAGCTCCCCCGCCGACGGAACGTAACCCCACCACAGCTTACCCATGAACGCCACAGCTGACAACTTGCCCGCGATCGTGACCCGTGACAAACCCTTATCCATGAGCCCCAACATGAAACGCACCACCTGTTCCTCGCGCTGCCACCGGTCCCCCCGCCTTACCGCGCCAGACAGCAAGAATTCCTCCCATGTTTGCTCGTAAGACTTCCACGTGGACGCCGCCACGGATCTCTTTACCAGCTGTAAGACCCGGGCTCGCCCACCGACCACATCTCTCCCGGCACCTGCTTCTTGACCTCCTCCGCCGCCGTGGCTAGCCCATGGAACCTCTCCCACTGTGAACGAGACAAAGCATCCGCAATGTCATTGTCCACACCGGGAACGTGTCGTGCCTGAAAAAGGATGTCATTCTCCAAGCAGCGCAACACAAAAACCCCCATCAACTTCAACACCTGCGGGTCTCTGGCCGACTGCCTATTCACCACCTGCACGACCGCCATGTTGTCCACCCGAAACAAAACGCGCTTGTGCGCCAGCTCCCCGGCCCACACCGTGACTGCCACCACCAAAGGGAACAATTCCAAGAACGCTATGCTCCGACCCCCAGCCTGCCAGTTCGCCGGCCCCTGCTCCGCGCACCACCGTCCGTCCCAGTACAGACCGAAACCGCCAACACCCGCCGCGTCCGAGTAAATGGTGACGTCCCACTCCCAATCTTCCGCTGGCGCCATGGGCACTCCGTTGAACCGTTCCAAAAACGCCCGCCACATGCGCAGATCCTCTTCATTCCCGCCGACAATCGTACATGGTGGTGAGGCAAAGACAACCCGGACAACGCCAGACCGCCAGACCCAACCGCCTGCAGAAAGTCCGACCCGCCCGCACCACGCGACACGCAAAGTTCAAGTGCCCCAACAGCACCTGCACCTCCCGTACCGTCACCTTCCTGCACGCCAGCATCCCTGCCACCAGCCCCATCATAGCCGATTTCTTATCGTCCGGTAGGCGTGCTTCCATGGCGACCGAGTCGAGCTCGATACCGAGAAAGGACAACACCGTACTGGGACCGTACGTCTTCTCTGGCGCCAGGGGAACACCAAAATCCCCCATCAACCCGGCCAAACCGTCCAGCTGCCGCTGGCAGTCCGCCGCACCGGGTCGCCCCACCAGGAAAAAGTCATCCAGGTAGTGCGTCACTGACTCCGAGCCTGTGCGCCTGGAAAAAACCCATTGCAGGAACGAACTGAAACGCTCAAAGAGCGAGCACGAGATGGAACACCCCATCGGCAGTGCCTTGTCCACAAAGATGAGCCCTTCAAATAGAATCCCCAGCAGCTGGTGATCTGCCGGGTGGACCGGGAGAAGCCGAAAAGCCGACTTGACATCGCATTTCGCCATCAATGCGCCCCTCCCTGCCGCCGTGACGAGCCTCCGCGCCATGTCCACCGACGAGTAAGTCACCGACGCCAGGTCCGCCGAGATGTACGCGTTCACCGACTCCCCTTCCGGCCACGACAGATGTTGGATCAACCGGAACTGCCCCTCTTCCCTCTTGGGCACCACCCCAATGGGGGAGATGATCAAGCCAGGCATCGGCGGCTCGGAGAACAGGCCCGCCATTCTCCCCTCTCTGACCTCCTTGAACAGCTTCTCCCACACGATACCTTTGTGCGCATTCACCGACTTCAGATTGTCCGCCCAGCGAGCAATCCGGGGGCCCTCATAGCCCAGTCGGAACCCCTCCCGAAAACCCTGACGCAACACTGCAGCGTCCTCCGCCCGCGGATACGCCGCCAACCAGGGCTCCATCCGCTCCAGCCTAACCGGCGTACGAGCCTTTGCCCAAAGCTCCTGCTCCCCCCCCTCGCACCCCTCCCCTCTGCCCCCCCCCTCCCTGGGGACCTCCATGCCCGGGCAGTTGGCCCGGCTGGCCCCCGAGCCCCCAGCACCGCAGCGCCGGGTGCCGCTTTCCGCAGTTCGAGCACTCATGCCTAAAACGGCAAGCCGCCCGTCCGCACGAACCTTTATTGAAATCCCAACAGGCCCCAATCGTGGCCTGTCCGCTGGACTCTCCTCGCCCCACCCCCCCCGGGGCAAAGGGGGGCGGCCCCACTGGCAAACCGCTGGCCGTGTAAATGGTGTGGCCGAACTTGGCCCCGCCCATCGTCTGTTGGTACAAGTCCGCGTCCAGCTCCCCCCACAATGCCTCCGGGTCAGCCGCCATGCGCGCCCGAAACTCCTCGTCACAGTGCGACCACGCGAACCCGCCGTACGTCACTTGGGCCCTCCGCACCACATCCATGTACTTAAAGAGCGCCACGGAACGGTCAGGAAACTTCTCGCAGTATACACTTGCGTATATAAGGAAAGCCGCTGACCAATTGTCCAGTGTCAACGGCACTTTCGGACGCCTGGCCAACTCCTGCTCTTCTTCCTTCGACCCCTCCTTAGACGTCAACTCCCTGTGGAGAAGCTTCAGTATGTCTATGTACTCCCCCTTCCATATCTTTTCTTTCGTTGCCAACGACAGGTGCACTCCCAGTGGCTTTGTCAAACCCATATATGGTAACTTACGCACCGGCACCACGCAGCTCTCCTTCCCCCCACTCGCAGCATCCTTCCCGGCGACCGCCCCCGACCCCTGCCGCGCGCCTGCCTCCACAGCCGCCGCGCCGTCCGTGCCCACTCCCGCGTCCTGCACATACCAGCCTCCATCCCTCCTCCCCTTCGCCCCCAGTCCCCACTGAGACCTGTACACATCGCCGCTTGCCACTCCCCGCTCCGTCTCCCGTCTTACCTGGCGTCAAGGTCGGCGTCCGAACCGGATCCCGCCGCCTAACCAGTGGAGCTGAGGGGGCCGTCACTCTCGGCACTTCCCGCCTCGCCGGCACCTGTAAAATACTACCAACAACATTACTCTCCCCTCCTTCCTCCCGAATCTCCCCTTCTTCCGCGGACTCCCACTCCCCGCCATCCGCAACCTCCACACAGTCCCGACCCCCCCCTGGGGGGTCCAGCCGGCTCAAGCCCGCTCTCTCCCGACACACTCTCATCAAGTCACCCAAATCCACACTCCCACGCCGTTCCACTCCACTCACACCCGGCTCAACAGTTTGTGCATCCATCCTCACTCCCCTGCCCCCGGCGGCCGTAACAACCCTTCGGGGGGGGGCCGGCGGAGATGACCCCCGCTGCCACGCTCCATTGCCAGGTTCCTCGTTGGAGCTCGGCCGCCCGCACCAGACAGAGCCGGCCCATCCTCTCGGTGGAGTGGAGCCGCATGCTGCTCACCCGAGCGCCTCGCAAACAGCTCCTGCCAAGGAAAGAAGGTGGAGTCCAGAATACCGGGGTGAAAAAACCCGCCATCCCCTCCCCACGCACCCCCCCACACTCCCACCCCAGCGGCGCCCCCCGTCCCCACCCCGCCGAGTGACCGCCGCGGCGTGACGGAACCCCTCCGCCTCCCATTCCCCACCCACTCACCCCATCCCAGCCCCTCGGGCCACCCCACCCGCCCGACCCCCAACTGGGCCTCACCCCCCCTCCATGCCCCCGCCACGCCCCACACGCCCCCTCCGCTCCCCGCCCCCCATCACCCCCATACCACCCCGCCCCACCCAACCCCCCGCCACCCCCCACTCACCCAGGCACCCCCGCCCCTCCCGCTCGCCACGCCACTCCTCCCCATGGCACCCGTCCCCCCCCCTCCCCCGCTCCGGGGACGTCACTCTCTCCTGACCCCCCACGCCCCCACCCCCTCCGACTCTGAAGAGCTCCAATCCAGTTCCGTGTCCGCCCCCTCACCCATCTCTTCCACCTCCGTCTCCTCAATTAACACGGGGGATACCACCCCCTCACCCCCTCCCGCCTGCCCGCCTCCTTGCTCCCCCTGGGGCGTCCCCCCCCGGCACTCTCATCCCCCACCCCCTCCGCCCCCCCAGCAGTCGACCCTGCCGGCACCTCAGGGACCCCCTCCCCCCCACCCTCCTGTTCTCCCACCCCCGTGTCACAAACCGTGGCCGCCCGCCCCCCCTCCGCCCCTTCAGCCTCCTCCGCCACCTTAACCTGTCCTCCCCCCTCTCACAAACTCCAGAGCCTTCCTTTTCGTGCCTCGCTGACCGGCCCTCGTTGCCCCTCTCCACCGCCTTCCGCGACACCGCCGCTCCTCGCTGTTTCCCGGCCTTCGCGCCACTGCCCCCGGCCCCGCCCCCTTTTCCTCCAGTCTGAGCCGGCCGCGGTCGCGACTGCGGCGGCTCGCAGGCCCACACGGCCGCCGCCGCGCCGTTGGCAGCGCGCCGCGGCGGAGGCCTCACCTGCAAGTCTGGCCGCAGGACGTCCAACCGGCCTGCCTCCCCCAACAGCCTCAACGCTTCGGCCACCCTGGGGTCGCGCTCCGCCATTCTCAACCACGCTGCCTCAGTCCCGCAGCAACAACCGACGATCACAACAGCTCCCGATCGCGCCGCCCGACACCCGCTGGCCAACGCCTCCGCACACGCCTCCGGCCTACTGCACACCACGGTACAACAATTCTTTGGACAACACCCCCGGCTGCCGTGTCACTGCACCTCAAATGGTGCCTGGCCCAACAAAATGTCCGTATTTAACCTATCCAGCCCAAAACCACCCAAAAGAAGCCCAACCAGCCCAACCAGACCAAACTACGGGGGCCCACAGTGCTCACCTATCCCCCCCCCCCTGCTGCCCCAAATTTCCCCGGGTGGGCAAGCCTCCCCTTGGTCGGCTGCCCCCCAAATCCCCATTCCAGATGGTGTGGGGAAGGGAGCTGAAGGAAGGGAAGAAGAGGGAAGACCACAGGATCTATCATTGTAGGGAGACTAAGGCACAAGGAAAATCCTGATGCTCCAATGTTACGCTAAACATTTTGCTTCTCTTTGACCAAGGGCACAATCTATTTTCTTTATAATTGCTTTATGATTAACATATACCGAGATGGATTCTGTGCTGCTGAATGTGAATGAAAACAAGCGTATTATTTACCCCCACACACAGGTTTCGTACAGTCAAGTAACAGCCGCACATTCCATGGCGCTGATCGGCAATTGGCTGTTAGTGAGCATGTCCTTGTAAGAGAAGAAACGCTGGAATGCCTGTTAATGATATGTCAAATTATGCATTTAAAAAGGTCACATACCCATGGTGATAAAATAATTGGTGTGGAATCTTTTCAATTGCACTTGAAAACGAAGGGCAGGGGGAGCAGCTGTGTGACCAGAGAGACTTCCCAGAGAGTTCAGAGCACTGAAAAGATCATTAAATGCAAGCAGTTGTGGTGCTGAAGCTGAACACCACAGGCAAACAGTAACACTACCAGGAAACCAAGAAAAAAATAGTCCCCAAAGAACAGCTATGCAACCAAAGTGTAATGATACAGTACTTGGTCCCTGCTACTGGGAGACAATGAAAGTTACAAGGTGGAACAAAGAGCCAGCACTGACCACTGGCAAGCAAAGATTTTTAAAGGACACTGAAATAAATAAATGAAAAGCAGGGGGTTGGCTTTAAGCTCACAAAGAAGTATACTAAAGTATACAAGAGGTTGAAAGCTTGAACTAAAAAAAAGACAGCCTTAGCGTCCATGGCCTTGCTCCCTCTCCAAACCAATCAACAATGTATTTAATGATTTTAGAAGTGTACTCATTTATTTATTTGTGTTTTTATATAAGTCATTCCCGGGGTTATGTGATGCTCTAGTTAAGGTGAACATACAACAAAATAACTCTTCACAGGGAGTAGCATTATGTTATGTATATTTGTAATGGTAATTTTTGCCCATGAGGGTATTCCTGTAATACCTAAAAAATGGTTAACATTAGCCACCTCTCCTTCTAGTAAACATCTAGTCTAAGGATTATTTGGCAAAAATATCCTATTCTTGTAGAAAAGAGGGTGTATTCCTACCAAAATAAGTTAAAAATGAGAGAGGGTATACACAGGCTTCCAATTGTCAACCAAATATGAAAAGTGTGCAGAAAATGAGCAAATAAATCACGGAAGCACCCACGGGTGAGCTGCTGCACTTATCCAGCCAACCGGACTTCCTATAATTGTGCAAACCTTATTTTAAATTAGCAAACAAACAAGAAACAGCCTAGAGAGGGCCTAGTACAGGGGTCTGCCAGTGTTGCTATTCTTGCTCTCTGACTATATCCTATCTGTGTCCAAGCCTCAAAGGTGCTGAGTGTGTGTTGCTGAGTTGTAGCAAACAGTCCCTTTACTGTGCCTATCCCATTGCTTAGTAAGATGCAGCCATGAGTCTTATTCTATGACACTTTCCACCTATGAAAATAATACATCTAGTTGTCCATTATCAACATTTATTGTATGATTGTGTTCAAATAATATATTTTTGAATTTCTAAAAATTAAAACAAATTAATATGTATTACTCCTTGTACCATTGCAGACTACTCATAAGCCATTTTGACTAGGACTCAATGTACTTAGGAATATTTCCTCATAGTACCTATAGTAGTCATGAATCATTAAATATTCCTAAGTGAGCAAAGGTGAAATCCTTGATCATTAAGATACCATCACCATCAATCCTCACTCTATAACTTTATCATTGCTGCACCTGTAAAAAACAAAATCTGTACTTACAGTCAGTACAGCTAAGTTACTCAGGGGCAATTGGCAATACCATCTTTACACACTTACCACCAGCAACATTCAACATTCCTCCAGATGTCAATAGCCTAGAAGTATCAGAAGCAACACACTTTTGTTATTACCAACCAACAGATAAAGGAAATCCACTGATCATAAATGAACCCCACATTCAAGCACAAGACCTGCACATCCTTTTCAGCAGCAAATTAGGAATCAGACTCCAGAGCCCCAATTGCATCTCCTGTTACAATACCAACTGTGATACAACTGTGCTGGACTCAGGGGGTGAAGGTGATTAGAGGTGAGATTGTTTTCAAGGTGAAACCAGACTATGACTAGTTAAAACAAAAAGGATTTATAAAGGACTTTCTTCGGGCTGATGAGGCTACTGTTGTCAAGTGATGCAGAACACCAACTTTATTTTTGCCACTGCCCAGGGTTCCTGGACTTAAGTAGACCCAGTGATCTAGAACAGCTGATGCCTATCTAATAGCCGTAGATTTCACCAGGATTGATTCTATTAAGAGAAGGGAACTGATTTGTAATTATTAAAGTAAAGAAGGGCAGAATATATTTGATCCCCTCTATAATACTACCAATTCCAGAGGAAAAGGAGTAGATGTGTTTGTATGAACAGTAAAAAGACTGGAGATTAATTTAAAATATTATCCAAGTATAATAGTGGAGATGCATGGATTCCTCACTCATAGACATCCGCAGCATGAGTCAATTGACAGTTTTTTGGGCGTACTTGAGGAATTTAGTGAGCTTGATGGCACGCTGAACATATATTTGAGGGACCATTTAGTAGCTAATTGCTATGATAATAGAACTCAAGAAAGACTATTGTATTGTAGGATCCCAACACTTGAGAAAATGCTAGAAATAACCAGGGGGCAACAGGTCTACATTAGCAGTAAAGGTTCTACCAAGACCAACTTCATTGGTGAAACTGAGGCTATAGGTGCAGCCTCGATCAAGGATCATAATTGCATTCTGCACACCAAGTGATAACAGGGGGCAATAATAAATGTACACAAGAAAAATGGAGCATATAACAGTGAAGGTAAATCAACCACATGCCTAGTTCAATTTTTCCATCCAGCAGCAGGGAAAGAATACATGAAGTGCAGAAAAATGGGGCACTTTGCCAGAATATGTCACAATGCTCAAAAAGTGAATTTATCATCGAACAACAAAAAAGTATCATTGATGTCAATAGTGATGGTGATGGAAGGAGCCATGAGGTGGTATTTACCATTTAGATTGTGGAAGATCTTATTGGGAGTAAAAAGAAAGGTGCCTGTTGTATGCCATAAGGAAAGACCAAACAGAGTTGAGTGTTGACTCTGACTCGCCTATCATTGTGTTTGTATATATAACTTTTGCACAGTGGCTTTTGGAGAAAATGAGATAGCTATGGTGGTTCACTTTCCTAAGAAGATCTCATGCAAGGACAGGGAAATTGCCACCAAAGTGTATGTGCCCAAGAAAGAATACAATATCTGGTCGTGGTATGACCAGGGCTCTTTCGGGATTGTCCTAGGGAGCAGCATAGAGTTTTCCAGTTCCTTAGGAAAAATGGTGAATCAATGTTTCATTTGGTGGAAGTGCTTTTAGAGGCACTTAAGGAAATATTTGAAGACAGAAGCGGGCTAGTTAAAGGGTTTGAACATAAAGCTGTGCTAAAAAACCAATGCTATCCCTATTGTGCATAAAGTGTGGAATGTCCCGCGCAGCTTTAGAAGTTAATTACAAGAGCATTTAAAGACTCTTTGCAGTTAAGGGATAGTAAAGCTAGTGAATTCCTTGGATAGGTATCCCTGATTGTCATGGCAGAAAAGCAAATGTGTGACCTAAAAGTGTGTGTGGTCCTCTAGTGCCTAAATAAAAAGATCTTGATGGATTGTTTTCCCTCTTAAATTATTGTCAGTTAGGGGAAGCCACATTTTTATCGACTATAGACTTAGGAGCAGTTGATCATCAGGTGGAACTCAGTGGAGATTCTAGCGTTATGACAACTTTTAGCACTCACTCCATTTGGGAGGATTAGATGCCTCAGGATGCCATATGGTCTAAGATCCATTACAGCCATACCAACTTTTTATAGGAATTCAAAGCAGCTTGGCTTATCAGAAAGGTATGCACACACAATAAAGAAGCGGCGAGAGGCACAAACCTTCCCTTGTCCTCCCATTCAAATCTCTCAACACAAAAAAGGAAAAGTGATACAATTATATACAGAACAAAGAGGAAAATACCCTATCTGGAAAACCCTTTAGGTTCTTAAAACTGCCCTCACCCACTACATAGTGACATGCTTCATCATAGGGAAGCTGATGTCGCCTGGCGCATACCTGCTCTCAGGGTGGAGCGCTGTATTTTTTTAGTTTAAAAGGGATCCAATGTGCAAAAAAACTCATAATAAAACTGTCTAAGAGGGTACCCTCTCAATTTTATTATGGGCTCCTCTTGGCAGGGTTAAAATCGTGGAAATGGGGTGCACTCTTGAAATTTGATCCCTGTCACCCTCTCTGCTAATATCAACATGTTTCAGCTGTAAAGTTGCCACTATGGGTCATTGGCCTTCCTCAAGATACAGACCCCTTCTCAAAGTCCCTTCTTGTCTATGACTGTATGGAGGAAATCAGTTAGAGTAAGGCCTTGCTTGCCTCTTGTAGAAACACACTCGGAATTGCCAGTGTTTCATTGCTAATATTCCAAAACCGGGGTAAGAATGGGAATGTCACCCTATGGTCACACTTTTGTCAAGGTTGGACCTCTCCTGAATATTAGCTCCTCTGTGCCCTGCCAGGAAGTTTGTCTGGTGTTAACAAAAACTAAGGTAGGTGGCTATTTGACTTTGCACAAGGTGTTAGTGTTATGGAGAGTCACTGGATGATAGTGAAATGGGAGACATAATACTTCATATTAAACAGTATTGAATATGTTGGTTAGCTACTTTCTAAGGGTGGCATTACCCCCAGGAATGATTTATATGAAGCAATAATGGGGCACCTTGCCCCACTGATAAAGACCAAGTAAGATGTTTACTGGTGTTTAGTGAACATTATTGATGCTTTATTGATAATTTTGGCCTTCACGCTGAACCTCTTAAAAAAAAATGAGGAAGGGTACGGGGTGCGCACTAGGAAATGCAGATGTTGAACAGGAAGCTTCTGACAAAATGAAAGGGATTAATCTGTATGCTCCTGTGTTGCAGCCTTTCAGAGAGTATGTACCATGTATAGTCATATAGACACTAGCATATCAGCCATAGGAGTGGTTTTGAGACAGATCATTAGTGATACGTTGAGTAGTGTGACATTTGCTTCCAGATGTTTTTCAGGGGCAAAGCATAAATACAGTACAATGGAGAAGTACTAGCTTGTGTGTTGGCAGTATATCAGCTTATGACCTACTTATGGGGAAGAGAGTTTATGTTGGTCACTGATCTCAAGCCATTAATCTATTTGTTAAGTGTGATAATGGTATGGGTACATCAAAATAAGGAATAGTCAGTTTACTGGGAGTTTTCACAAGATAATTCACTGATGAGATTGAAAGATTTTATTGTCCTTAGGTGTTCAGAAAGAGTTGATCGGGTATTCAAAGGTATGCGAGGAATTGAGCGGTGTGAGCTGGCCTGGTATATGATGTTCACTAATTAAAGCGGGTACCTTGCATCAGTCCAGACAACCCTTATGGTGATTTAAGAGGTCTCTGACAACCTTAGAAAGCTATCCAAGTGGTAGCTGTGGAGAGCAGCCTTCAGGGTAAGTCTTCAAGGCGTGTAAAGCAGCTTGTTTTACCAGAATGCAATCTTATAGTATAGATTAAATGAAAGAGAACCGAACAAAGTATTTATAAAAAATATGTATTTATTATATAATATTCTCTAGTACGTTTCAGTATCTCCTACACAGAGATGGACACAAGGCACACAATATCATAGCAAAGAATCATGGTAAATAGCACTAATACGCAGTCGCCCCAGGGAGAGGACCAAACAATATACCAGGAAAGTGGTATAAGAACCACGATTCGAGTCAGGACAATGTCGAGAGGATGTAGAATTAATGGGACCCCAAAGAACCATCCAAGGTGAGTAGATAGGGACCCCACAGAGTGCGTGTGCAGTGTGGGAACACAACCACATGCTCTGTACAAGTCTATGTGCAAGTGGCGTTTGGAATTTTAAAGATTAGGGGCCCTTCCCAGTGGACTTCTAAGAAACCCTATGGAAGACAGAAGGTTGGAGAGCCACCCCATCCGTGGATACCGAAGTACCCAAGTTACCTATCGCAGGGAAGCTGGGTGCATAGGGATGAACAGGCGTCGGGAATTGCAGTCGAACTCAATGGAGGACTTCGAGAAAGTGCAGCTGCTGGTAGGGAGAAGAATGTCTGGTGGAATCCAAATGTGGATCCTTGATGAAGAGTACCTGAAAGCAGAGGGGAAAGAGTCTGGCTCTCTTAGGAGTGACCAGGGGCTCAGTAGACGAATGCCCACTGATGCCGGGTGCTTCAGGATAGTTGACAGGTGCTCCTGACTTTGCAGCAGCGGGGACCAGGTGATGTTGGGAATAACCAGGAGCTGGATGGAGGCTGGTCCATGAAAGATGTCGAGTGCTGAGGGGTCGGTGTCCAGTAGGGGCACTAACAAGCCTTGGCAACAGCAAACCACGCAGGTTGTCAAGAAAGTGTACGGTTTGGACCAGTAAGGTCCAGGAGACTCACCACAGCAAGGGGAGTCAGAACAGGCCTGGAGCAACCAGGGGAGCCCAAGAAAAGCAAAGTTGACCCTCAAGTGGATCCACAGGCCGATGGCACAGAAGTCGCGGGAGGACCTTGGGCAGCTTCACAAAACAGCAAACCACAGAGCACTTGGTGCGAGGTGCATGAAGACCTTTGTGCAGAAAGTTGCCAGAGGTTGGAGCTACTCGGTTCAGGTATTGCAGCCCCCACAAGGGATACTGGCCTCAAACGTGGTGTAAGGTCAGCTTGGGCCTTGAGGGATGTAGAAACCCATGTCCTGTGTTGCTGGACCCTTCGGAGTCTGCAGGAGCTCAGGGTCAGCAGACCAGTCAGCAGTGTTGAGGTGCCTGCAAATGCAGAGGAATGACTCCTTCAATCCAAGGGAGGGTATCGTCAGTTGTCTTTGATGCTCCACAGATCCTGCACGGATCCGGTATGGTGCACAAACGATGCAGCAGTCTGAGAGGGAGATGGCGTCAGGCCCAAACAAAGTCCAGCGAAGTCCAGAGTGCCCAGATGGTCGAAGTGTAGTGGTTTCAGGTCAGAATCTTGTCCACAACGAATCTAGGGTCCTACAGTCAGGTAAGCCCTTAAGTACCCGTGGGAGAGGGTTGGAAAGATTCAGGTGACCCTCCCAGGGGAGGGTCTGGACAGGGGGGAGGTTACTTCTATGTCCTTTGTCCAGTTTCATGCCAGAGCGGGAGCCACCGGCTCCAAGGACTGGTTTAAACTGACTATGCACAGGGACACCGAATGTGCCACTCATGTAGACTTTCAGTTGCTGGCAAGTGCACCCACCCAGCCCTAATACACTAAATCCTGTCTGGTTGGTGGTCACACCTCCCTGTGACAGGAGGCCTATTGTTATGGCTTCCCCTACTCGAGCTTGGCTCAGCAGCAGGAGGTCAGAAATGTATCTCTGGCTGGCAGCAACCACTTTGTGCTGTCCGGAAATCGAAGGCTGGTACCAGGAACACCAGGGAGCCGCAATGCAAGCTTCTTTTTTTTTTTTGCAGAGTTTTATATAGCGCGACCTAAACCCGAACCGAATCAGGTATCAGAGCGCTTTACATAGCACCAGTTACGTTACATGAGAACGGACACACATTCATTTTAGGCACGGGGAGATTAAGTGATTTGCCCAGAATCACAGGAGGTTTTTGGCGTCGTTACCGAGACTCGAACCCAGATCCCCAGGTCCGAGGTCGAGCGCCCTAGCCGTTAGGCCAACTCCTCTCCCCGCTTCTGATGGGGTGGATTTAATTAACAATGGAGTAATCCTGTGTCCCTCAGAACATGGGTATAGTTATGCAAAAAACAATGGTTCTGTCGGGTGTGGCCAACTATTTCTTATATATATAATTCAATTAACTGAGTTATTCCCTACACACATTTAATGTTAAAGCGATTTAAGGACGACACCTGAAAGCAAACAAAACCACCAAGAAATTGGGTTTGTAGGGTACTGAGTTATTTTATATAAATTACATCATTTATATATACCCACACATTAGTAAGAGGCTTTCAACAAGGTGAAGTTTAAGGTGAATTGTGATAAAGTGACATATTGTGCTTAGTGATACAGTTGAGTGCGTAATATGTAAAAGGTGATTAAAATATGTACAGGGGTAGGGAAAGCCAGAGTGTGGTGGTGAGCCTCAGCAAGGCCTACCAATGCAAGGAGTTCCCCCTTCTCTGCACAAGTCCTCAGACCAATAGGATAGAAGTTGGCACAGAAATGGAAAAGAAAATACAAAGTTTATTAACCTCATGAGGTGGAACTACATTCACACAACACCCTTCGGCAATGTATGAAGTAGCACACTGAATGGAAGGAGCTTGGTCGTTTTATACCCACACAAGGGCTCAAAAGAAGGCGGTATAAGTACAAGAATTAGGTTTTAGGCACATATAAGGTCATACAGAAAATGCACAGTCAACAAGTAGGAGGAGCTAACAGTTGCTAATTCTGGTGAACAGATCCTGACATTTACAGACTAACGCAAAACAGAACAAAGTGGCTAATCAGATTTGTTTTATAATTAGTTAGGACACACTCAGCCAAGTTGTGCTGCGTGAACCACGAGTTTATATTACAAAAAGATTTTTTATTTTCATTTTTGGTTAAATTTCATTGATTTGTCCGTATGTCTTCAAAGGAATACTTTGTCAAAACAGTAGAATCAACAACAGGCAATTATGTGCGCAATATATACAAGTGAAAAAAATATTCACAAGAGATACTCAAAATTCAAGACACCAACATACCAATTATTACATACAAAGCAAATTGAAACATAGAAAGCATTTCACAAAAAGAACCAGTCCTTTAACTTATATACCAATGGACAGGTGGAAATCAGCGGTAGTGGCGGTAGCGGAATGGATTGAATGCAGCTCCCGTTCGACGGTCTAGCGAAGGAGCTCAATAACCACATCGACCTCCGGACTCATTCCCGGGCGTCTCCGTTTACCTGCTGTCATATTCAAGCGCAGTATTTTAGAGAAGGTGAGCAGTTCCACCCAACGACTCCAGATTCACTCCCGGGCGTCCTGACCAACGTGTCTCTTTCTCCCTGCTTCCAATTCCAAGTGCAGAAAATTCACACTGTGTGACGTCAATCTCCACCTTTGCAGCCCCTGCGCGCTTTCTGCAGTGAAGGATTGACCCAGTCCATGTCCTGAGGAGAACCTCGTAATCATTCACGGTTCGAAACGCGTTGACCCCCAACCTGTGACAAGAAAGAAGGGTGCAGCCAGGGAACAATCAAACCCACTGTCGTCGGCCCTAGCTGTCAATCCTTAAAAGACTTTATCACAGGTTTTGTGAGACAGGCAGGCAGTTTCACTGTATTCTGATTTCCGCCTGTCCATTGGTATATGAGTTAAAGGACTGGTTCTTTTTGTGAAATGCTTTCTATGTTTCAATTTGCTTTGTATGTAATAATTGGTATGTTGGTGTCTTGAATTTTGAGTATCTCTTGTGAATATTTTTTTCACTTGTATATATTGCGCACATAATTGCCTGTTGTTGATTCTACTGTTTTGACAAAGTATTCCTTTGAAGTCATACGGACAAATCAATGAAATTTAACCAAAAATGAAAATAAAAAAATCTTTTTGTAATATAAACTCGTGGTTTACGCAGCACAGCTTGGCTGAGTGTGTCCTAACTAATTATAAAACAAATCTGATTAGCCACTGTTCTGTTTTGCGATTGTTGAGGTCCAGGCTGGTCAGTTTCAGGACCCAATACCTCCTTTTGTTCAATGATTTACAGACTAACAGCAGCTGCATGGACAGCTGCAAGCTCACCTGAGCATGTGCAAAGTGGAAGAGGCTAAATATAACCTGTCTCTAGGCAGATTTCAAGAGCAGACAACAGCAAGGTAGAACAGAGCACGTGGCATACACGTGGTAGCACATGGCAAACAAAATGGCTGCCAGAAATACAAAATGGATTCCGCAAAACGGACAAGATAGCCTCTAAATACAGGATGGCTTCTGCTAATGCTAACCCAATCGCTGCCAAATTACAACAGACAACCCTTTTAGCATTAGCTGAAGACATTCGTTCATCTGGGGTAATCTAGATATGCATCCTGTACATCGATGCTCATCAGTTCAGTGACCTCTTTATTTAGCATTTGTTGTGCTTTTATTTCTGCAACATTTCTTTTAGCAGGTGTACAAGCAGTGATGCAAATAGAGCAAAGAATGGGAACACATTGTATACATATACAGCATGTAAATAGTATCACCAATAGTATACATAGCATAGTCAGTAGCTTCCAGCCCCAAGTGTCCACAACCAGTTCGAAAAAGTCCATGTACCAGTCTCTGGGTGAATCTCCGCAGCAATCTTATGTAGTTCAGAGATTGCATCATATACAGAAGGCGAGTGATCCGGAATGAAAAACACAGCTGCTGCTGCCGATGATACGACATGCACCACCTTGATCAGCCAAAATCACATCAAGTACCATACGATTCTGGAGTGCTACAATCCTCGCATCTTGTAGCTCTTCTATAATGTTCCCAAGTGCCATTGCTGTCTGATTGGTAACAGCTTCCACAACACGAGTCAATCGCCTTATCTTTCTGCTGTTCAATGCAGCACTCACAAAAAAGAATAAACCCAAGTTAAAGTCGACATATTGTTGCAAAGTAGTGTCAGTTTGGTCAACTTCATCCATACTTATTGTCCTCTTATTTCTGTTCTTGGAAATGTCATTGTATAACTTGAAGTTGAGATGATACGATGCAGGTGCCAGAAACACAGAGGGCAACAGAAAGGACACGTAGCAGACACCAGACCACCCCACAGGTAGTTGGTAATATCCCTTATTACCACAAACGAAATATGTATTATGCGAAGACGTAAAACTGCTGTTATTGGTACCTTCAATTGTCAGAATTACAGTATATTCACTTCTCCCCACTGGAATTCTTCCAACACTACTAATACATAAGTCTGCTTTAACTCTTGTCACAGAAATCACAAAAGGTCCATTGTTCTTCATAGTCCTTGTATTTGTTAAGACATGTGGCATAGAAATATTGTCAGGTTCGTACTCCTGCCATTCCCATTTTGTTCCTCTAGCTTGAGGGTAACCATTCTCATCAAGATAACATTCTTTATTACGGTGATAATTGATCTGCCCTACTGTCATCTCTGTAATGTTGGCCCTTTCAGAGGCAAACAAAAGGGCAAACCAGGCTTGACAAGAAGCGTTATGAGAGAACGGAAGAGGAATAAAAGATGTTCCTCCATTCTTTTGGTGCGTAGGTATCATCCCACACACCCAACAGTCAGTAGTATTTGTGGGATTATGTGTATGATGCAACATCTGGATAAATGTATTGTTTAGGTAGGATTGTTGATGCTTCTACTCATGATAGGGAAGCGTGAAATAGTGATACTCAACTGGTGCAGAAGTAGTGGTATTCAGCTGTTGTCCAGCAGGAGCCACTTTCTCAACAAACCAAGTTATTGCTGCCATAGCCACCATAGCAACAACAAACCCTATAGCACAAATGATTTTCTTATTGCAGATCTTAGCAACTTTTGATCTTTCAGCAGACATGATTATTTCGTCGTTAAAAAAACATTAGTTGGAGCTCTTATCCCTGGGCAGCCGTTGATTTTTTCACTGAGGGTCAAGACGGGTGTCACTTCTCAAGACTGATCCCCCCCCTTGCCACATCGGCACTCCGTTTCACCAACCCAGAGCGGTAGCTCAAACAGTCCTTTTCGACAATGCAGGCTCTTTCCTTGGTCTCAGTTGGTATCGCGATGCTCCAGAGGAAGACTCCCTCAAATTCGTCAGGTGAGATAGCGTGGCCCTTCTCCGTTTCCAAGATTTCTCAATGATCAGTCAGCAGAGCAGGTTCCACCAAGGCAGGCGATACTCGCTTACAGTGAGTGCT
The DNA here is from genome assembly GCF_964261635.1 of Lissotriton helveticus. Lineage (NCBI taxonomy): Eukaryota > Metazoa > Chordata > Amphibia > Caudata > Salamandridae > Lissotriton > Lissotriton helveticus. The sequence continues at coordinate 813,659,567 of NC_136070.1, forward strand.
ATGGACCCAGTTCTTCCTGTATGTCACTCAAACTGCTGTCCTCGTCGCAAGGAGCACTTGCTCTGGTCCTCGCCACCTCGGCTCCAAACTGTTCGACTGCTCGAAGAGCTTGACCATCATATGGTCTCCAGGACGGAGTTCGTGGGCCTCACCTGTATATCTGTCTGGAAGAGCTTCCCGAACCTGTTGATGAATAGAGATCAAACTGTTGGTTCACTGTGCCAAATAATCATTCATCAGAACACATGGTACATCATGTAGAGGGCGTGGCTTAGGAACTCCCCAAATGTTCATCGGTCTCCCAAATACTACTTCATATGGTGTAAGTTCAGGTCGTGAATGTGGCACCGATCTTATGAACAACAATGCCAAGGGTAGTGCGTCTGGCCATTTCAAAGACGTGGAAGCAAGTATTTTCGCTTATTTCAGCTTTAGTGTAGCATTGTACCTCTCCACTAATCCTGCTGATTGCGGGTGGAAGACTGCATGGAATTTCTGTTTGATCCCTAATCCTTTCAGGACATGCTCGACAACTTGCAAAATAAAATGAGGTCTGTTGTCACTCCACAAAAGTTTGCAAACACCATATCTAGGGAAAAACTCCTTTAGAAGCACCTTCGCTGTAGTGAGAGCTGTACTATCTTTTGTAGGGTATGCCTCTATCCATTTACTGAAGACCACCACTAGGACATACTTTAAGTTATTGCAGCGTTCAAGTTGGATGTAATCCATCTGCACAACTTCAAAAGGTGCAGTCGGTGTAGCAAACCCTCCTGTAGGAGTTTGTGTCCCTTTACCAGGATTATACTGCCAACAGATCAAACAGGACTGTACTATTCTTTTAGCCGTACCGGCAAACTCTGGATGCTCCCAGACTTGTTTGAGCAATTTCGTTATTAGTAGAGCTCCAACATGTGCCGGCCCATGTGCCATTTGAACCATAGGCTGTAAATAAGCAGCAGGAAATTTCCACTTATCCATTTCTTTGTTATGCCAACAGCCCTCATCGTCTAACATTCCTTCTTTAGACCATTGCTCCAGCTCTTTCATAGAGGCGTGTTATGTTATGTTTTATGTTATGTATATCTAATTCTTCTACTCTAGCATCATGCCAACATTCAGCTTGTGGTTTCACTACGTACAAGGATGTAGTGCTTCGTTGCATCACAGTCTCACGAGCTACGTGATCTGCAAAGGCGTTGCCTTGTCCTATCTCATCAATGACTTTCTTGTGCGCGCTACACTTAATAATGGCAATTTTCTTTGGATATGTAAGTGCAGTCTAAAGATTATGCACTAGTTCTCCGCGCATTATCTGCATCCCGTGGGATGTAAGAAAGCCTCTTTCCTTCCAGAGTAGGCCAAAATCATGGGCCACTCCAAAAGCACAGCGGCTGTCTGTACAGATGTTCACACGCAAGTCGGTGCTAAGTTCACACGCTCATTTTAAAGCTATTAGCTCAGCTGCTTGAGCCGACTTCTGTGGTATGCGAGCTGTCTCCACTACTGTCTTAAGTGTCATAATTGCATATGCAGCTGAGGTCGTACCATGTGGTAACTTCAAACAGGACCCATCTACCCACAGTTCCCCATCTACATCTGAAAGGGGCGTATCTTGCAAGTCGATGCGACCCTTTGTCTGTTCCTCAGTAAGGAAGATACAATCTTGAGATTCTTGTGACTGAGCCTGAGTCGCGGATATGGCAACAAAGTAGCTGGGTTCAGTGTCGCAGATCTCTTTAAAGTAATGTGAGGGGCCAACAGTGTCCACTCGTATCCTGTTAAACGAGCACTAGTCAAGTGTTGCGTCTTGATCTGATTCAAAAGCGCATCTACTGCATGGGGTACTAGCACCAACAGTTTATGTGAAATAACTATCCCTTCACTCTGACGTATGGACACAGCTGTTGCTGCAACTGAACTGAAGCACCCAGGCAATGCTCGAACAACAGGATCAAGAATTGCTGAAAAGTATGCACAGGGACGCTGCTTGTCACCGTGTGCCTGTTCTAAAACTGACAATGCACACCCATCTTTCTCATGTACATTAAGTGTAAAAACCTTTGTATAATCTGGAGTGCCTAACACTGGTGCTGAACAAAGAGCTTGTTGTAACTGACGAAAAGTACCCTGGCATTTATCTATCCATGGAAGGGGCATTGGAGTGTCTTTAGTCAAAAGCGCTAGCAGGGGTTTAACAATGTGTGAAAATCCTAATATCCAAAGCCTGCAGAACGAAGTAAAACCAATGAATGCATGGACATCTTTCTGAGTAGAAGGTACTGGTGTATCTAAAATTGCTTGAATGTGATCTGGTGTAAGTGCACGGCCCTCCTTAGAGACAAGGTGACCTAAATAGGTTAACTTTGGTCTACAATATTGCAATTTCTTCCGTGACACGTTATGGTTGTGTGTAGCAAGAAAAGAAAGTAGAGACAAAGAACATTTTTCAGTCTGCTCAGGCGTATCTGCTGCCAACAAGATGTCATCGACATATTGTATGAGAGTTACTCCTTCAGACAAAGTAAAGGAATCAAGTTGTCGTTTCAACGCTTGACTATAAATCCTCGGACTCTCAGTGTACCCTTGAGGAATTCTACAAAATCTGTACGATTTATTATTCAAAGTGAAACCAAACAAATATCGGCTATCATTATGAATAGAAATCGAGAAGAAAGCATTCTTCAAGTCAATCACTGAAAATGTAGTTGCTGTTGGAAGAACTAGGGTAAACAATGTCGTTATGTTCGAAACCACAGGGTACTGCGGTACTACAATCTTGTTGACTTCTCGCAAATCAATGATAAATCTGTAAATGCTAGTGTCAGTATCTTTTTTCAAGATAGGAAGAATAGGACTGTTGCAAACATTGTAAGGAACTTCCTCCACAACCCCCACTTTAATCAAATCTTGAACAATCCATATAAGTGCTTCTTCACCTTCTCGAGAAATTTTATATGGAGGCAATCGTAGCAATGAAGCACCCTCCTTGACACTAATATGCACTGGCGGAGTAACCCTTTGCCCTACATCGGTGTCTGAAGTAGCCCACAAAGTACTAGCGAGTGAAGCTAATGCAATGTCCTCTTTCACAATGCAGGATCTCTCCATTACAGGATAGTTGTCATTCAAAATAACCCGTACTCCTTCTGGAGAACATCGTATCGTAGCCCTGAAATGCTTGAGTATATCAAGTCCCACAATATTATCTGGTGTATTCGGAAAAAGCAAAAATGGACATGAAGCAGTAAATTTATCAACATGAAATGCACGCGGTTCTGATAATGGGCTAAGGGAAGGTGTTCCATAAAAACCTATTGATGTAATAGTTAAGCCAGACAAGGGAGCCCTTGGAACCAAGTGTTTAGATAAGGCGCTACGGGTAGCTCCTGTATCAACCAGAAACTGATCAGTAGAACCCAAAACATGTCCTGTAACATAGGGATCCTTCTGATCTACTGGAACTTCAACTGATTCCTTACCCCATCCTAGGCAAGCCTATGCATAAACAGAATCTTTCAAATCAGACGGCACATAATCAGACATTTGATATTGATTTCGCCTATCAAAAGTGTTAAACCCATCCTGTCCGCGTGTATTAGCATCAAACCTAGCACGATCATCCGTGCTTCCTCTAGGCCCTGAATATCCCGAACGATTTCTCATTTGTCCCCAACCACGTGGATACTGCTGAGCACGTAGTGCCGGACAATCAGAAGCCCAATGTCCAAATTTCTTACAATACGCACACTGGTCAACAGACAAATTCGAATGAGCATAAGAAGAAAAGGACGAACCATAAGATCCACTTCCACCTCTATCATTGCCTCTAGAAGGCGGACCATAAGCCTGAGCCAACATAACCTTCATTTTTAATTCTTTAGTCTTTTTATCCTCATTGCCTTTCGCTTCTAATTCCTGTAATTTGTAATACTGAGCCATAGTTAAAAGAGAAACCGGAGAAGAGGTAGTCCATGAACTCTCGCTGGCCTTTAGGCGACTAGCTATTCCTAGCAACAGGTTTGCGACATATTTATCGACGAACAGATGCCTACCTGTGACATCGGTCAATGACTGGCCACTAAAATTGTGAAATGCCTCTTCAAAGCGCGTGAAAAAGTCAGAAACCGATTCAAATCAAATCAAATCAAAATAAGCTTTATTCGGTTTTTAAGTTTAAAACCATAAAAGCAACAGAAAGAAATACATACATACATAAATAACTCGACAATTCATTACAAAATTAAAAGAAAACCGACTATTTAAAACAAACTAAAAACGAGTCAATTAATCAAAGTAATAACACAAGGTGCACACAGTCCCCTTTCACCAAGTATTATAATTCAGTGGTTGGGGGCTAGGATAAAAGTCATACAAGTCCCAGATACAGATGGAACCATCTCCAATTTTGGGCTGGGAAGATCGTAGGTAGGGGACAATGTTCCTGTGTTTGAATTTAATTAATATCAAGTCCCCCGGAATATCTTTGGGCAACCTACCTAGCCACCCCACCCTCCTGACGCTCAAAATTCCGCCATCTAGAGCAGGTGGTAACGGTCTATTGTTTTGGAGCCAAAAGATGGCTTTGTTCAGCAGGTCCTGATGTGTTTCAAGTTTGCCCTGATTAAGTCCAGGGACCCCAGAGAGAACCGTCACGTATGGGGCAGCTTCAGGGGGTAGATTAATTTGATGCCTTCTTTCTTGAATAATTCTAGGAGCTGTGTGAGGGACATATACAGGATTAGAAGTAACATTGCGGCCACTTGGAGTGGGTGTGGTAAGAGGGGAATCAAGAGTTTGAACTTTCCTGCTTGCAACGGACTTAGCCTTTTCGAGGTTGGTAGAGAGAGTAGGACATATAGGTATAGCAGTATTTTCATGTAATGGATAAATCCTTTTTACTGTTTTTTCAATACTGGACAACCTGTCCCCCAGATCGTTGATTTTAGTGACCAGAGGTAATAATGCAGAGTTTAACAATCGCTTGATTTGAGCCAGTAGGGTCAATTGGAGGGGCAACACAGAGTCATTTGTTCTAGTCCCAGCCTTATCCGTCATTAATAAAGTTGGGTTGGAGGGGGATAATGAGGGGCTACAGCACATTTGATCGTTATTAGCCTCATCATGGTTCCTTTTACTGGTTGAGCCCCGGGACAGTATGTTAGCTTGAGGAAGGATTTTTTCGGGGGATAAAAGTACATCCTGGGGAGTGCAGTTTATTTGGTCAGTGTCTCTGCCCACTATAGGGGGGGTTGATACCTCCGGTAAATAGTTTGTGCCACACAGGGCATTCAGCTCCTCCCAGATGGACATAATTATTGGACAGCAGAAATCCGGAAACGATAATAGGCAATTCAAAGCGGAAAAGATAGAAAGATTTAGAGTCTCTGTACCTCCTCCTTCGATGGGGCCAAATGGGGTGGCCCGTCCCGTCCTCCTCGGGTCCTCTGAGGGCCACAGAGGGCCCGCCCTTTGCCCGGGCTTCGCCTGGCGTCCCGCTCGCGTCCCGCGGAGCGGAGCAGAGCGCTGCTTTTAGGCGCCTCCTGGCGCTTCCGTGGTGGTGTCAGGAAGCAGCGCCGCCGCTAAGGCTGCCGGGAGATGTAGTCCCGGGGCGGCGACGCTGTGGACTGCACAAGTTGACTCCTGGCGGTGGCGGCTACAATGGGGGCCTGCTCGCCTCCCCCCTCCTCCAAGACAGTGAGTATCGATGTCCCCCGCGCTCAGCCGAGCAGAGCGCTGCTTTTAGGCGCCTCCTGGCGCTTCCGTGGTGGTGTCAGGAAGCAGCGCCGCCGCTAAGGCTGCCGGGAGATGTAGTCCCGGGGCGGCGGCGCTGTGGACTGCACAAGTTGACTCCTGGCGGTGGCAGCTTAAATGGGGGCCTGCTCGCCTCTCCCCTCCTCCAAGACAGTGAGTATCGATGTCCCCCGCCAGAAACCGATTCATCTGTCTTTTGCTTACAAGACGCTAATACAGTCCAATCTATCTTTTTAGGGGGAATAATCATTTTTAACTTTACTATAGTAGCTGCTGGAAGATCTAATATTAACCTGCCATGGTTTCTGTGCAGGTTCGCTTTCTTCATCTAATTGTTCTAAATCTTTCCAAAATGCCCCAAAAGTCGCACGATCATCAACTTTACGCACAGTTCTCCAGATATCAGGGGGTAATATCAAACCGAAAAACAGGTCAATATCGGGTAAAGTCATAGTACAAGAGCTAATAGCACCCTCAACTTCTTCATAAAAGGCTGCTGGATTTTTTTGTGGATCAGGTAATGCAGTTTTAAGAGCCATAACATCCGCTCTATTCCAAGGAGTGTAAACTTATTTATAAATAAAATAACCTTTTGCATCAGTAGAAGCCTTATCATCAAGCTTGGGCCACGCCGGTCTGAGATGTTTGTGCAGCTGCGTCTGCTGCCTTTTTCTCTTCCCGCAAACAGACTGTCTCAACACGTAATTTAACCAAACGCCTGATTGAGTCAGCCACTTGTACCTGCTCCTTTAGGAAAAACATACAAAGTTGCGGCTTCCCGCATAGGTTTCGCATGAACTATCATAGTCTGCTCTGTTCCGAAGATAGAAGCTTGGGCCACGCCGGTTTGAGATGTTTGTGCAGCTGCGTCTGCTGCCTTTTTCTCTTCCCACAAACGGACTGTCTCAACACATAATATAACCAAACGCCTGATTGAGTCAGCCACCTGAGAAAAGACAAAAAGACCATCACGCATTTGCTTACAATCATTTGCTATATCAACAGGCTCCAAATCGTCAGAATGTTTCCTAAACCGTTCAACAACTTCTGCGGCAAACACCTCTGTGAAATATACTTGCTCCCTTTCCTGCCAATCCTTCATGTCATCTAAAAGTTCAGAAGCAGGAGCAATATTACGGGTGGCTTTACGAGCAGCAGATCTAAGCAGAGACGTACGCTCAGGGGACAACATAGAACGAGCTTCCCGTGCTTTCTCCTGGTCTGCAGAGGAGTCCTCATCTGAGTCACAAGGAGCAGAAGGAAGAGTATACGGAGGTGGAGAACAATCTAACAAGAGAGAATCATCTTGGGGTTTATTAAGAATAGGATAAAGAGGTCTACGAACAGCGTATTGGCCATTTACCTTACCTATAAATGACGCTCCCTATCTTCTCTCTAAGTTCTTTCATTTCTTTATTTTTCATTTCGAAATGCTTTCGCATGAATGCTCTTACGCTGTTCTTTTTCAATCAAGGCTTGCTCAAGCTTCATTCGCTCACGCACTTCTTTCTCCCACATTCGTACACAGTCAAACATGTCTTGTCTAGCCTTTCGCTTAAACATTTGTTGTTCCACATACTGAATCTTTCACAAATCAAATGACCCATGCATAGGCCAACGCAACTCAGGATCCTTACGAGTATATTTGTTCCATAACGTGCTGTACATTATAGAAAAAGAAAAACATATTTAATATATATGTCCCTATTAGGCGTCCCCTCCGGGGGGAGGGCGGTTGTGCTTCATCGAGTCTCAAATTGGTATCACTACAAAAGCAACACATCCTACGAAGTGTGCTAGAAACAGACATGCCAAAAATAATGCAGAATATGCAGTATTATAACCAAAGTAGCACTTAAGGTACTGTAGTACGTTGTGCCGTTCAAATCAATTCAAAAACAGAGAAAATTCTCCTCATTACCTGCCTATATAAATTGCAATTCATATATCAATCCCATACAAATCCAAAGTTGGCCAACACAAATTCAAAAATTCCAAAGCCACGGTAAGCGTTACTAAACTACCTTACCAATCCCAGGCATCACAAACCAACAGCAAGTGCCGCATAATGACTCTTACCAATCACTTGGGGGTCGATTCCGATCCGGTAAAAAGCACTCCGAATAGCCGTTTTGAGCGTTTTTCCCATACAAATCGTAACCTGCAATGTCCCCCGTAGGTATGATGAAGTACGCTTCGTACCAGGAGCTGGACTCCGTACGAATCGTACAGAGACCGTACGAATCAAATCCCCATACGAATCTCCCTCGGAACCCGCTGTACGCAACATCTGTACGGTTCGCGGCTGCTTTTTCCGACCCGGCAAGTACGATTCGTGTTGGATACGCACCGTATGACCCTTTTTCTATGGGAGCTGAAAACAGCCGTAAAAGCAGAGTTCGCGCCGAAACAGGTACGGAACACCCCCCCCCCGGGTACGGTGTGTACCCCCCATGATCGCAGGGGTACGCACCATACCCCTGCGATCATGGGTGGTATGCTGGGTGTACGGTGCGTACCCCATGTACGCTGGGTGTACGGTGCGTACCCCCCATGATCGCAGGGGTACGGTGCGTACCCCTGCGATCATGTGGGGTACGCACCGTATGGTGTGTATGTGAATGCGCGCTTTTCCGTACGAATCGCCCTTACCTGACGTGGACCGTACGAATCGCGTCCTGATACCCCGGTCCGGGTCGTACTTGTCGGGTCGTACGGTGTGTGTACGAGTCGTACGGAGATGGCTCCGGATGCGAATCGTACAGACAGTAATTTTACTGGATCGGAATCGACCACTAGGTGTCCAGATTCCAACTGCCAAGTTCTCAAATCGACCAAATGGTCACTGCACAGCGAATAAACAGAAGAGATCTCAGTCGAGGACTGGCACCACCTGGAGGGTCAGATCAGAAAGAGAGGAAAAACGCCATGGTTGCCAAGACTCGGGTCTCTTCGGGCAGTGATCGTCCAAAGCGAGATTCCAATCCTCCGTTTTGACCACTCCTTTGGGGATCCGAGTCGCCGATGAGCCCCACGTATCAGGCGCCAATTTGTGGTGGTGAGCCGCAGCAAGGCCTACCAGTGCAAGGGGTTCGCCCTTCTCTGCACAAGTCCTCAGACCAATAGGATAGAAGTTGGCACAGAAACTGGAATAGAAAATACAAAGTTTATTAACCTCATGAGGTTGAAATACATTCACACAACACCCTTCGGCAATGTATGAAGTAGCACACTGAATGGATGGAGCTCGGTCCTTTTATACCCACACAGGGGCTCAAAATAAGGCGGTACAAGTACAAGAAGTAGGTTTTAGGCACATAGAAGGTCATACAGAAAATGCACAGTCAACAAGTGGGAGGAGCTAACAGTTGCTAATTCTGGTGAACACATCCTGACATTTACAGACTAACAGCAGCTGCATGGACAGCTGCAAGCTCAACTGAGCATGTACAAAGTGGAAGAGGCTAAATATAACCTGTCTATAGGCAGATTTCAAGAGCAGACAACAGCAAGGTAGGACAGAGCACATGGCATACACGTGGTAGCACATGGCAAACAAAATGGCTGCCAGAAATACAAAATGGATGCCACAAAATGGACAAGATAGCCTCTAAATACAGGATGTCTTCTGCTAATGCTAACCCAATCACTGCCAAATTACAACAAGAGTAGAGCAGAGAAAACAATGCCCCTGCTGCTTTATCCACTTATAATATTTTTGCAAGCAAGGCCTTGGTCTGGACCAGGAGTTATCGTCGTCGTTTCAACCCAATATATGCAATAATGAATAGTCAAGGCTGGTCCTCATCCGGACTGTGGTGGGGGAGAGGGATGACAGACTGCGGAGTCAGACAGAGCGTGTGTTAGAGGTATTACAAATAAAATTATGGTGTGTTCCAACGATCCACCAAGAAACGTCATTGGTGTGTTGTTATGCCCCCATCATGTTACTTTCTAGGAGCAATGAAAAGAACAGGTAGATATTGATTTATTGACTTAAACACCCAAGGTTAGAGGAATCTACCCAGGAGCTGCAGACCCCGGGCATGGGGTAGAATGAGAGGTAACAACTCACCCATGTTAATCATGGAAGCCGGAGGAAATTCAATCTGCTTTCCAGAGTTTCATAGGGGCGCTCAACATGAAGTTTGTGATTACGGTATCACTTCTGTGGAAAGATCAAAAGGAAAGCACCGGTTAGGATTCGTGCCACTCGCGCTCCTTATGGAAAATAATGCACGCATTTCCCAAGAGGATGTGCTCCTCGCCGCTTACCTATCAAATTATCTTGGGTGCCAAATCGGGGGATAAAAGCGTTGGCAGCTATGAGTCCTGCCAAGCAGCCGCAATCCGTCAATGAGCCTCTGATGGATTGACAGGCAGAAGGAGGCGTCCATGTGCACGTCTCCCTACGGCGTATAGTGTGCAGCAGCTGGATGCCAACAAGCCTCATTGCCTAACAACCGACCCTCGTAAACCTTGCGCGGTGGTAAACTAATGCGTGTGAGCCATGGCAATTCTGTCAAGTGAAGCTCCTGGATTATTGAGAAAACTCGAATGGATTATGACTTATAGCTCAAGAAAGGCATGAAACCTACTTATGGTTTACATCATATGTTAGTGGTGCGTTCAACTATAGTGTATACAACTATTTGGCATGTATGATCAATTAAAAGATAAACAGATATGTGTCAATTCATACAGTATCACATACATTTCAATTGGTGTAACACTGCATGCATATCTGTGATGTGATGACATGGAGAGTTACAATAAAAATTACAGTGGGACATATATACATGATCTATGTATGTACATTCTGGAATGCTGAGCTTGTGCTGAAACAAGCAGTAGGAGTCAGGACATATTTACATGATCTATGATTGTACATTCTGGCATGTTGTGCCTATGCCGAGACAAACATTGGAAAAACAACACTGGGTGTGGGCTTCCCACAGTAAGGCCAAGCCTCTCAATCATAAAACAACAGAATAAATGCCAGTACCGTGAATGCTACTAAACAAAACTAAATTATCTCACACAGAGAATTAAACTGAGTGCGGAAAAAAAAATATTTTTTGCAATTGATCACAGTTTATTTAACATAAAAAAAATGTGGGGAAACTTTCGTTGGTTATTATTCACCAAAAATACACAGAGAAAATTACGAAGCAAACAATACATACAACAGTTTTGATAAAAAAGACATTAGCCTAAAAATTGTGCATAAATGACAAAACAATCAGTCAGACATAGTTGATCAACATCAGCATTCCATTCTCGCACTCACACACAACACAAACATACACTTCAATATTTACAATTCTGATATCACAAGTTAGGACTATAAATGTACACCAAAGAAACTTGTTTGTTTCACTCGAAAGTTATTAAAGAATAACATAAACACAATTTAGTGGATAGAGATCTTATGGTGTAAACACACGGTCTACGCGTTTCGAACCCCTGACGGGTTGGGGGGTTCTCATCAGGACCACATAACTGTAGGGGGAGAAAACGAGACCTGGATCACTAAATGTGGTAATGTGGTGGAGCATACAACTAGCTGCCTTAACCAGCGAAAACCTCTTACCTTTGCAACAAGTGATGTGCAATGATTACTTAGTAACCGGACGTTGACAACTACAAAGGGGGAGCAAAGAAACCAAAAAGCATCATGAGTGTATACTCTCAACAGGGCCCAACCTAGAAATTCATTAAAGGGACTGTGCACTTACTTTACAGTTGCACAACGGAACTGTGTGTTATCTGTGAAAAAATGAGGGAAAGGACTGTTATAAATGCTTGTTGGTCCAGTAGTGGAGAGACAAGTAGAGGACTGACCTGGGCTTACTTGTAATTGCTCTGCGTGGGGTGGATTGCCAGAATTGGATCGTGGACCTGTGAGGGAAGAAGGTCCCTGTGAGACATTTGTTTTGAAGCTACTACTTCCGATAAAACAATAAAAATTCCCATGGAGGTAGTGGAGGCTTACTTGTAAGTTGTTTTCAATCCGCCGCGTGGAATTTGAAGGTCCAGGGCAAAGTTGGGGACCTGTGAGGGTAGGCAGCGCTGGTATTAGATTTGATATGGTCTCAACGCATGGGCTCGAATAACACGCATAGAGTTGCGAGCACGCTTACCTTCAAGGAGATTGAATTTTCCAGTCTCCTTGTCCGCGTGTAATGTTGTATAGCTCCTATATATCCTTATATCGTGTTAAGTTAGCATAGGTACATTTGAGATTTAAACGCCATTTTTCCTTTCTTGCAACTTCTGCACACGACCCTTAATTGTTGACTTAGCTTTCAACCTAGTGGTTTGCCGTGGTGTATGTGAGAATAATATGTTATTGCTCTGATATCAGTTTTGTTTAATAAACCATGTCTGCACGGAGAGTGCTGAAGTTTCAGGAGCAACACGATATGGTATTGTTATGAGGTCTGATCTCCACGCCTTCATAGTCATAACACAAGTGCAGCCTTTGCCAAATTGGGCTTGAGGCGGGATTGATATTGCTTTGCACGAGAATTGTTAACACACTTGATGCGGTGCACATGCAGAGAGAGCTGGTGTATGCTGATGTGATTCCTTCATGCTAGGACACTAAGGTATGGGCCCGCCCTAAAACAACCCAAAGAGACCTTCTTAGCTAATAATAAAATATATGTGTTAGGGAGGGTGAGATATAAGTGTTGTTAACTCTTATTCATTACAGCATGTTAACATGCTGTCACCATTCGCTTTTTATGTCTTAGTAACTATGCTGGTAATTTTGATACTGATAATAAGTATACTTGTATTATCTAAGATACTGCGCCTGAGAAGACGGCATTAGTAAATAAACATTTCAAATGCACATGTGTCTTCTTTACTCCATGTTCTGGTTTGTAATGATAATATAACGAAAGAGTGTTCATGAGTCCCACGTACCCTGAGGTACTGTAAGTTCATGTTCTGGTTTGTCTAAACATTGGGAGTTTGATATGTCCAATGAGACACTGTAGCTAGCTCGGTAAGGGGTGAGTTGGTTGCTAAGGTAAGTTTTGGGACACCCTAATTTGCCGAGGTTCCACTCCTCTGTGCACAGTTCTGTGTGAGTACAGAAACCCTGCAACATGGCGCCCAACGGTTTCGGTGGTCTTATATCATGACACTCGAGTAGTTTATCGTTCATGCCTTAACCCCTTCACATCCGTTTCCGGAAAACGGGGTGTCGGTGAAACCTACCTATTTTTTGAAATAGGTCTTTATTCAAGCTTGATTCTTTCTTAAACGGTTTCTTTGAATTACTACCCAGTTGTGCTACAAAGTATTCTTTGTGTTTTCTTGTTTCCAGTGTTGTCATGGCGGCGGTGGCTATTGCGCAGCATAGTCGCGTAGCGGTACGCAACCATCTTCAGACGTACCAAGTCCCAGTAGATGGGATGGCTGTGATTTTCGTGGTATGTGCAGATCCGGCGTTTCCTTACGAGTTGTTTTACTCTTGGGTTACGTTTCCGGCTGTGGACGCTAATTCTGGTTTGTTCCACTCCTACACCGCCTCGGATGTCCCGGCTGAATATACGCCGTACAGGGCATTGGAAATACCTATTGATCATTGGCAGCATCGGGTTTGGTTTGATGGCGCCCTTCCCCACTCTTTGTCCGCTGCGAGGTTAGGTCCACTCTCAATTCCAGGTACAAATTGGCCTGCGTTGGGTGGCTTTACCCCGCACCCGAATCACGGGGCTTGTACCCTAGCAGAAATACGCAGGCTGCATGTTGTTTCCATTTCCGTGATTCGTGCTTTAGTGCAATACATCGGTCGACATCTTCCTGGTGGTCCCCAGGGGGGTGCGGCCGCTCCCATGGAACGAGGCGGAATGCGTCTCAATCCAGTGATGGTTAATTCGGTTTTTGGTGCGCGTCCAGTTGACAACGATGACTTCCCATTCTGGCTAGCAGAGAAGTTTGATCAACTGGAGGCGGTTTTTCCGAATTCTACTCCTGCTGATAAACATCGAATGTTAACGATTACTCTACCGAAGGATATAACTCCTGAACTTGTTGACTGTGAAAGCTGGGGAAAAACTTTTGCGGCAGTTTATACGAGGTGCTTCGGCACCCCGTCTATGAATGCCCTGCCTGAAATCATTAGACGTGTTCAGAATGATCACGGTCCGGAGGCAGCGGTTGAATTGGGTATGCGCCTGTGTGGTTCATTTGAGATTGTAAGTGATCTCATTCTCTCCAATGTTAAAGGAGATGCAGTTAACTTTCAGGTGTCGAATGCTTTGGCTGCTCTGCCCGATGCCGACAAACCCCGCCAGTTAGCAAAGATTGTGGTGGCCGCATATAAGACAATTGGCCGCACAAGTAGAGGTCTGAAATATTTTCCAGTGAAGGATAAAAAACAACCTCAGGGACAATCTGCAGTGACAGATGTCCAGCCCAAGTCCAAAAAACAGAATTGGCCTAAAAAACAGACACAGGGGAAGCAGACTAGGCAAACTCAGGATTCTGTTCCTGCTATACAAGCTCCTGCGCCGGCAGACAGAGTTTATGATTTGCGCGATCGCGCGATGATTAAATCACCTGATCGTTTTCAGGGTTCTGATCAACGCTCTCCTCGTTCCTTTCAGGAAACATCGGCCCAGAAGACCGGTGGTGGAGGAGGGGGTGGACGTGGACGTGGTGGCCAGCAAGGACGTGGTCAGTCCCGCCAGACGGACGGCGCAGTGAAGCAGGAGGATTCTACGCCTAAGCGTCCGCAGTTTGCGAAGAAGAAAGTCGCGGCCTTAACAGTGCATAGATATGCCACAGATAGTGAGAACGCGGCTTCGGAATCTGACGTGGGCTCTGACCTTGCTGGACAGCGCGGCGGAGATTACCATAGTCAGAGAGGCGCTCCGTCCACTACTGAGGGTGACAGCGACTGAAGTGTTTGTTGTAATAGAAACAGCTGATACGAGATTAGCTCCCCCTGAAAGACTTTTTGAAATTGTCCTGTTAATTGAAGGTGACATACAGCGTACTGTCAGAGGGGTATTTTGGGAGAACCTTTCGTCTACGTACGATATTTTGCTTTCCGAGGCTGACTGGCCCCCACCTTTTGTGCTCGCAGCGCCGCGAGGGGAGGAGGTAATCCTTCCCAGTTTCGCGCACACTGTCTCGACTGAGCATGCGCAGCATTTTGCAGAAGAGTGGGCTCGGGCTCTTGCACCGGCTCTCTACCGCAACCAATGTGGTTGGGACAAATTGTCCCCGTGCCACGAAATTCCTTTGCGGTCTGAGCCGCAGCCTCAGCCTCAATATCCCATACGGCGTGAAGCTAAAGCGGCCGTCGCAGAAATCCTTGAACAATTGGAATATCAGGGAGTTATTGAAACGTGTGTGTCACCAATGAATAATCCCCTTTTTACTGTGACCAAACCTGACGGATCATATCGTTTGGTATTGGATTACCGGCATTTGAACTCGCATTGCCGTAACTGTGCAGTACAGAATACTCACGGCTCTGCCCTAGTGGATAGTCTAGTGCGTAAGCGTTTCAAGACAACGCTTGACATTTCCAATGGTTTTTATGCCCACAGACTGGATGGCTTTAGCTCCCAATGGACAAGTTTTACGTCCGCTGGGGTGCAAAAATGCTTCCGGCGACTCCCAATGGGCTACAAAAATAGTCCTGGGGTCTTCACCTCCAGAATAGTCACACTATTGGAGGGAATCGATCCGGATGCATGTTCTTATGTGGATGATATTTATATCACAGACGACGAAATTTGGATGCATCTGTGTCGAGTGAATTCCATAATTTGTACCTTTGCAGACATGGGTTACAAATTTAATTTTGCAAAATCGCACATTGCAGAACACACAGTGTTGTTTTTGGGCTATGAGCTCAACAATGAAGGTAGAGGTTTGGCTCCTCACTTCTTAGAGAAGTGCGCACAATTGCGCGCTCCAACAACTCTGAAAAAATTACAGTCTTTACTGGGCTTTTTGAATTTCGGCAGAACTTACATTCCGGATTATGCCCAGCGTATCAAGCGTCTGTATGCTTTGATACAACCAACTTTCTCAAAATCATGCTGGCTGCCTGAGCATTCAGCCATTTTGCAATCCTTGCAGGCTGATCTGCTCGCTTCTAAATATTTACTGACTCGTGATAACCACACCAACCTGGTAATAAGAATAATTCCTGGGACGGTGGGTTTCACATACCTCACTTTTAATGAAGGTGACACAGTACCTATTGCTTACAAGTCACACTTGTACACTTCGGCTGAGATGCGGTTTCCCACAGTAGAAAAGGTTTTAACTGCTGTACAGATGGCTATTCTAAAGGAACGAGCACTGTCTCAAGGGAAACGCATGCTAGTGGTAACACCCTGTCCTCACTTGGAGGCAGTCACGAAAGCCAGTGTACCGAATTCAAAGGCTTTGCACCCTCGGTGGATTCAGTGGGCAGCGTCATTGTCATCCACGGATGTCATGTTTATTTTTGACGCTTCCTTACGTTCGCAGGAGTACTTGCAGTATGAATTCGTTCATCCTGCTCCTCTGGCTATGCGACCTTTGGAGGACTTCCATTGCATCATTTACACTGATGGGTCGGCGCAGGTTGCGCATGGCTCTAAACATGCCTACGTTTCCGCATGCGCCATTGTGGTCGGTGCTATGTTGAATGATGAGTTCGTTTCCAGGGTAGTGCACACGTTGCCCCTGGGCGATTGCACCGCACAATTGGCAGAGCTTCGTGCTCTCTTACTAGCTTTGGAGTACGCAGATCCAAGTGTTACTACTCTAATTGTAAGTGATTCTTACTACTGTGTCCAGTCTTACAATAAAAACTTGTTCTTTTGGATTCAAAATGATTTTCATGATTCCAAGGGTAGCACAATAAAACATAAAATGATCTGGGTTCGAGTGGCAGAGCTTAAGGCTATGTTGCCACTCGTTTATGTGATTCATACTCTCGGTCATCAGCGCGTAGGAGTTCACGCTGTTGGCAACTCGCTTGCTGATGAAGCAGCGAAATCAGCAGTATCTACATACTTAGTTGCAGCAGTTACTAGGTCTAAAACCAAGATTGATAGCGACATCTTGGCAGCGATTGCTGCCTCTGAGAAGGGAAGTAAACATCCTGCGGGATTCCCTTCGAAGTATAAATACCACTTAAGTCCCGAAAAGGTTCCTTTTGTGACAATTCCTGATGTTGGGGAACGGCTGATTCCCAACTCGGATCGCAGAACAGACTTGATTACAGCGGCTCATGAAGGTGTGGCGTCTGCGCATGCGGGCGTCTCAGCCACTGTAACGCAACTACAACAACGTTTCTGGTGGCGGGGACTGTACAAACAGACGCGTGATTATGTCCTTCTTTGTGACATATGCCAGCAGATTAAACCTTCAACTGCTACGCGTCCGCCACAGACTCAGTTGTACATTTCTAATTAACCACTAGGCTGTGTTTATTTAGATCACTGCGGTCCTTTTTCATCTGATACTGCGTATAAGTACATCTTAGTAGCAGTTGACTCATGCACACGCTTTGTGTGGGTATGGCCACATCGCAGCGCTGATTCACGGACTGTCATTAGAGATTTGCGTATCTTTATAGGGATTTTTGCCTGTGGTACCTTCCATTCGGATCAGGGTCCGGCTTTCGCCTCTAAGGCGTATAAGGATGCCATGACTTCGATGGGGGTCCAAGTCAAGTTTTCGTCACCCTACAGACCTGAGGGTAATAGTGTAGTTGAACGAATGAACCGTGATTTAAAGCAATCTTTGACAGCCCGAGTTATAGGCACTGGCAGAAACTGGCTGGCTCACCTCTATGGCGTGCAGCGTGCTCTTAATAATCTCCCTAGAAGGTCTCTGGGTGGGCGGTCCCCATACGAAATGCTCTTTGGCATCAAGATGTACGTCCCTGACCTTGACGGTCTAGACTCTGTGGTTCGCGCCACTTCCTTTGACGCAGATGAACATTGCAATGTTTTACAGAATCTACAAAAGACCAGAGACAGTCTTGCAAAGGAACATTTGCCCTCCACATCGGATGATGCGTTGCAGATCCCGGTAGTTGGCTGGCTACCCCAAGTTGGAGAACTGGTTCGGGAGAAGATCGACAACAAGAAAGAGTTTGGTCCCTCCTATCGAGCTCCAGTCCCAGTGCTTGGAGTGAAGGGCACAAGAACAGTCATTTTACCACCACTTCCAGGTCGTAAGGAAAACAGGTTTATTTCTATTGACAATGTCAAGATACACAGAGTGGCCGATTCTTCTTAGCATGACACCAGCTGTTTCCTGTCCTTCCATTGTGAGAAATTCAATTATGCCCACTGCTTCTAATAATGAACCTGAGGTGGCCATCGAATTACCTGCTGTTTCCAGTCCATTATTGAATAATTTACCAGGAACTAACCTTGATGAGACAGACTATACATACCCCACTGATTTGTCCATGCCTGACCTGCAAGCTCGTTTAGCCACGGAATCCAGATTTTCATTTGACTCTGCTTCCCTTGCCTCGAAAAAACCCTCTCAAATTGCTGTATATGCCAGCCTGTTTAAAAAACATTTTTTGATACCTCCTTGGATATACATTTGGCTGGTCCTCTTTTCGGTTTACCTTTTTATGTCAATTGGTTTTGTGTTTTATTTTTTTCGAATTATGAATGGGCACTATGTCGAGGAGAGAACTTGCATTACTCATTTAAATGGAACATTGGCACCACTTTCCTCTTCACATTCTACACACAGATTAAAAAGAGACTTGACTTTGGTTAACATCACAGCATGGCCTGTTCTGGATGGAATCGCGTGGGATGCAGTTCGTTTTCAGATTCATGGCCCAACGGAAGTCGTTAATGTTCCTAATGTACTAAGAGTTAATATGGGGGATGTGGTGAAACAAAACATTCGTTCTGATGATTGGGATGTTAATGCTGTGGAAAGTTTGTTTTCTGATTTGAAATACTATGCTGCTTTTGATGCTGAGGATTTGTACTTGGAATCTGCTAATTATGGTGAATTGTTCTGTTACCAACATTATGGCAATCACTTCTTACACAAAACATCTTCCCGAAGGGATGCTGTTAATTTTACTCAGTGGGAACATTGCCCGGCACCTACACAAGGGAGTTCAGAAACGTTTCTTAAAAAGTATACTTATTTCACTGACTTTAATCAGTCCAATCCCGAGTCCTTTTATTTTAAATTTCACAAACAGCCACTGTCCAAGGTTAGACTTACCGATACAAAATTGTTGTACTCGAAGGCCTTCCTAGATCAATTGGTTACTGGGGGCTATGAGTTATGGAAGGAAACCATAGACCTTAAATCGGTTTGGGGTTCAAGGGCCTGGCAGGTACAAGGCACTGAGGCTTTGCACCGTGCATGTCTCATCCCGAATTATATGTTGTTTTTAAATGAAACCATTTCCCAGACCACATGCTTTGGATTGGCTACATCTAAAAGGTTAAACACCCCGTCTTTCCCGGAGTTGGAGGAATATGAGGATTGGAGTAATTTTACTCAATTGTCTATTAAAGATATACAGGCTCTGCTTCTTAATTCCTCCTTTAACATTTCCAGTATGAATCCCAAGGGTTGGCTGCTTTGGCACCGTAGTGCTGATTCTTGCCAAAAAAGGTTTTTAAATATAACTGACGGTTTTAAGACTGTTAGATCTGATCCCCGGTTTGATTTGAGTCATACCGTCACCTCTTACTCTGTGGGCAAGTTGTGTCAAGCTTGGCTGAAACATTCAACTTTACCTGCGGTTAAGTATCACCTTTCCAAACTGAATGCAGACGTGGATTTGAATGATTTCATTAAAGGCCCAGCTAGTGGCAGGTCGAAAAGGTGGTTATACGGGGTTTACAATGAAATTTGGAAACTCTCACAGATTGAGGCTGCTTCACGCCTTAGGGCTATTGATCAGGCGAATCTTGAGAAAGTGCTTGCAGTTGTTGACAATAGCATTAACGTGCTTTCCTCTAGAATTTACACATTAGATAATATTGTGTCGTCTGTTGTTGATATTGTGCATGATGAAGTGTCTGTTTTATACCATGGTCAAAATCAATTACGTTCAATCATGCAGTTTGCATGGACACTTCAGACTCTGAAAATGGGTAAAGTTCCCTGGGGATACATGAACGTTTCCTCTTTATTTGCACCGTTTAATTTGACTGACAAACAACGCTTGCTTTCAATGCGTGATGCTTCCTTTTCTATGCTACATATTGAAAGGTTGGAATCTTTACCTTTTTCTGTGGCAGAATCCACTGCTGCTACGTGGCTTATCCACGGTTTAATAACGCTGCCTTTTGCTTTATATAAGTTTTCAAATTGTATGAAATATGTGCCAATAGGTCGTTTTGAACCCTTAGGTAGCGGTTTTCTTCATGAGGTCTGGTCACTCCCATACACATTCAGATGTTTCAAGGATGAACAAGAAGTTTATCTAACAGGGGATGAGTGTACTGAGACACCAGATCATTCTTTAATGTGCAGACACATACAGTTACACGGTTCATGTAACAAGGACCGACCGAATATGGCTTGCGTTTTACAGGGCACGCCAGTTCCTGCTATCATCCCTACGTTTAAATTGTTAGAGAATGGTAGTTATTTAATGCTCAATAATGAAAACTGTTGTGGTTTAATTAAAGGTATAGCTTTCATAGTAACAGTAAGTGAGCGAGTTATTTGCTGCAGAAATGTTCTTTATCCTCCCACACGTGAACATAGGGAGTCTTCCATTTGGCCACAGATACCGACCTTGGGAGCAGAATTCAGCGGCATGGCTAGAATAAGAGCTCTATTGTCCCAGAAAGAGGTGGCCTTGAGCTCGGCCCGTGAAACTTTCGTGCTTCACATTGCTAACACCCGTACGGAGGTTCAGGCTCTTTTAAACACTGATTTGCCTTTGCATTTCGGAGCCATGGTCCGTTCTATCTTTAACGCATCCTCCACAACGGGCCTAGCGCATTTTTTTAAAGTTGTTAGCGGTGGTCTCGTGACTTCCTTTGAGAAGATTTTTGGAGTCATCCCTGCCTTCTTCCATTCTATTTTTTCATCCTTATTTGGAGGGTTCCCGTTTTTACTTGCATTAGCGGCTGGCGCATTGGTGGTTTTCTGCCTTTTTAGAAATGGATGCCCTTCCTGTGCAAGACCACGCTCAGCTGCTACTGACGCGGTTTCGCAACCGCATGCTTGATTATTATGGCACACTGCCGTTGGCGACTCTAAGCACGGCGTTTGGATTATCTTTTCGGTTCTCCTATTTCACCTGTGTCCAGCCTGTATTTCGCTGCCTGACCTGTGATTTCCTTTGGGCCATTGATTTGTGTCTCTGCGGACCAATATCTTCTGACGTCGATTTTGATCAACTGATGAGTCCTATCATTGCTCACGAGTTGGTTTGTTCTGACGAAAGGATTATGGCCTTGGCGGTGGCACATGGACTAATGGGTCCCTGGGATGTGTTGTCGGCAGCGCAAAATTTCTTGGAACAAAGTTTTCTTGAAAACCCACCGAGCTGTCCTCTGATGGTTATAGAGGATCCGGTGCTGGAAGATCACGTATGTTCCTTTCATCTTTTAAATTGGATGGCTGAACTGTTTTCGGATGAGGACAGTGCCTTCCTCCTGGAGGCTGTTGCAGCTTACTTTTCATATACAGTCTTATCATAGACACTGCCTCAAATGGACATGCTGATTGATAGCATTTTCTTGATTTTATTGACTTTTGGTCAAGAAATTTTATTTTTGCTTGCCTATTGGCTTGAGCCACATTATACTTGTGGGCTATTTTTTAGCATTAATTTTTTGATTTGAATTTTTATTCATGCTCGTTTATTGTTGGATTCTGCTCTCATGTGATGGCACTTCTGTTATCTTATTTAGTCCGTTCTCGGATCATGGGGGGGTGTTGTATAGCTCCTATATATCCTTATATCGTGTTAAGTTAGCATAGGTACATTTGAGATTTAAACGCCATTTTTCCTTTCTTGCAACTTCTGCACACGACCCTTAATTGTTGACTTAGCTTTCAACCTAGTGGTTTGCCGTGGTGTATGTGAGAATAATATGTTATTGCTCTGATATCAGTTTTGTTTAATAAACCATGTCTGCACGGAGAGTGCTGAAGTTTCAGGAGCAACACGATATGGTATTGTTATGAGGTCTGATCTCCACGCCTTCATAGTCATAACACAAGTGCAGCCTTTGCCAAATTGGGCTTGAGGCGGGATTGATATTGCTTTGCACGAGAATTGTTAACACACTTGATGCGGTGCACATGCAGAGAGAGCTGGTGTATGCTGATGTGATTCCTTCATGCTAGGACACTAAGGTATGGGCCCGCCCTAAAACAACCCAAAGAGACCTTCTTAGCTAATAATATAATATATGTGTTAGGGAGGGTGAGATATAAGTGTTGTTAACTCTTATTCATTACAGCATGTTAACATGCTGTCACCATTCGCTTTTTATGTCTTAGTAACTATGCTGGTAATTTTGATACTGATAATAAGTATACTTGTATTATCTAAGATACTGCGCCTGAGAAGACGGCATTAGTAAATAAACATTTCAAATGCACATGTGTCTTCTTTACTCCATGTTCTGGTTTGTAATGATAATATAACGAAAGAGTGTTCATGAGTCCCACGTACCCTGAGGTACTGTAAGTTCATGTTCTGGTTTGTCTAAACATTGGGAGTTTGATATGTCCAATGAGACACTGTAGCTAGCTCGGTAAGGGGTGAGTTGGTTGCTAAGGTAAGTTTTGGGACACCCTAATTTGCCGAGGTTCCACTCCTCTGTGCACAGTTCTGTGTGAGTACAGAAACCCTGCAACAGTAACTAACAGACAATCCGCTTTCAAACTGGCGTCCTGTTCATAAATTAAACAGCATTGTGAATCCATTTCCGCGAAGTAAAGGATCATGGGTATTGTGGTTCGTACGGTGGGCGGAGCCGCGGACTCCAAAAACGGGCGATAATGTCTCCTGTTTTTTAAGGAACCGATGTGGTGGTTTAATATTTTGTTCCCAATGACGTTCCAAATAATGGCATTGCTTCACAATGTTGAAGTCCAGTATCTTTGCAGCTGCAGTTACGTTGCCAAGAGCACGATGTGGTGGGCGGGGCCTCGAATGTGAACAAAGGACGTGAAGTGTCCATCAAAACCAATTCTTATGTCGCATGGGTATGTACTAGAATGTATTAACCAAAGGTTAGAAAAAAGAGGGGCGGGGGGGGGAGGGTGGGTGGGTGGGGGGTGAGGGGAAAAGTTACTGAATAAGCTGGGCTCCTGAGTACTTTCTTTACATATCCCCTAATGGTGTTATGGAACTGCAGTATTAGGTCAGAACAGAACCCATTTGACAAGTAAATTCGAGGCAATAATGGGGGACCCCTTCAGCAGGGAGATGTGCTGGCGGTGCCCCTATATTTAAGACGATGGGGTTTCAATGATGAAGTCGTGTCTGCGGTTGCAGGGCGTCCAGTGTTACGTTGGCTAGTAATCAAGAGGTGTGATGCTCAGTTGAGCTTAAAGAGTTCCGACATTTCATTCAAGCCATCGACCGCAGTATTGAACTTGAGAATAAGCATGGCTTCCCTCTTGGTTAGCTTTGCATCCAGATCTCCTCCTCTTTGGTCTCTGTCGACTTTTAGGATAACTGTCCATTTAAGGTCAGATTCCTTATGATCCATAGTTTGCCAGTGGCTGACCAATGGCGCGGTCAAGACCTTCGTTTTTATTCGCGACTTATGCTGCGTAATCCTTGCTCTGACTTCCTGATTGGTTTTTCCAATATAAAGGAGATCACATGGGCATTTTATGCCAAATATAACATTGCGTGACCTACAGTTAGTGAATGAATTGTGTCTCCAATAGATGTTCCTGTGTTGGAAGACCGAACCTTCTTCTGTTGTAACACAGCATGAGCACGACCCGCATTTTTTATGTCCAACAACTGGAGGTAACCCAGCATAGGCTCTGACTGATAGCATCTCTTTTTGTGGCATCGCCGCTCTGACCAGGTGATTTGCTAAGCTACGTTTTTTTTTGAGGGCGAACAATGGTTTGACATTAAGTGATGTATGAAGATTTTTAACTAGATGCCAGTTCGAGGATACTGCCTTTTTGAGTAAGTTGGAATTTGGACAGTATGTTGAAACAAAGACAAGCCTGTCTGTATCTTTTTTCGTTTTTCTGTCTAGCAAGCTTTCTCGCGGAGTCCACCATGCGCGTTTGATTGATCTTTTCAGTAGTTTTTTGGGGTATCCACGTTCCAAGAGGTTATTTGTCAATTTGGTGGCATTGGCCATGAATTCGTCTTTAAAATGACAATTGCGGCAAATACGGAGGTATTGACCGTATGGTAGATTATCTTTCATACTTCTTGGATGGTTGCTTGAGAAATGCAACGACTTGTTTCGGTCTGTTTCTTTCTTGTGTGAAGTTGTCACGAGTCCTCCGTCTGCTGGATAAACTGCCACATCCAGAAAGGGCATCCTATACTTTGAATAGTTCAAAGTGAATTGGATTTCCTTTGTTCTATTGTTGAGCCATTGGTGGAATTCTTTGAGTTGTTCTTCTTGGCCTGTCCACACAAAGAACACGTCATCGATATATCTGCTCCAATATTCGATGAGATGAAAGAAGGGGTTGTTTTTGTAAACAAATGTCTCCTCATATGCGGCCATAAACAACACCGCGAATTCCGGGGCAAAAGGACAGCCCATCGCCACTCCGCTTGTCTGATAATAGAAGTCACCATCAAAGTTGAAATAGTTTTTTTTCAGTGCATAACTCGCCAGTTTGAGAATAAAATCGGTCGGGACTCTGTGTGGTCTTACTCTTATGTCCAGATAATATTCTAATACATGTAGTCCTTCGTCCTGGGGGATTTGGGTGTATAGCGACACCACGTCCATTGTGACCAAAAAATGGTTGTGTTCTTCAAATTTGATTTGGCTTATCTTATTAATGAAATCCGTGGTGTCTTTTAGGAAGGATCTCACTTCTGTCATGAGTGGTTTCAGAAAGTGATCGACATATTTCGATGCAGGCTCCATCAATGACTCACACCCAGAGATAATTGGTCTGCCGGGTGGTTGTGTCTCATTTTTGTGTACTTTTGGAAGTACATAAAAAAGTGGAATGCGTGGGTGCTTTATTTTCAAGTATTCTGTTTCCTTTTTTCCTAGGAAACCTTTTTCAGATCCTTCATCAATGATTGAGTACAGTTGGTTTTTTAGTTCTCCAGTGGGGTCACAGTTTATTTTTCTATATCAACTTTGGTCATCCAACTGCCTTCTGTTACATACAGGGACTTGTCCCAAAGGACAAGTGCACCGCCTTTAGCTGCTTGTTTGTAAATGATCGAGTTGTCCTTCTTCATATCCATTAGAGCACGCGATTCATTTTTTGTCATGTTAAATTTTGTCCATTTTTTACTTTTTTCCATATTTACTATAGATGAAAGTAACGTCCTTTCGAAAGTGATCACTTCCTTAGGAATTTTGTTGTTCGGGGGAACGAAAGATGATTTGTTCCTTAGGCCTGTGGTTTCCACTGACAACTCACATGGATGTTCCGCGAAGAATGTTTTTAACGGATCTTTCTACAAAATTCCATGGTTTCAATTTTTAGTTTGACAAAATCGGTGAATTGCGATGGTACAAAGGAGAGTCCCTTTTCCAGGACACTTTTTTCTTCTTTAGTTAAGATTTTTTTGCTAAGATTGAAAATGGGTGATTTCTTTAGTTCTTGTAATTCTGTCTCCTGGTGGACATTTCCCATGGCTGGTGGTTGAATCGTACTTTGCCCCTGGGTTTTGTTTGGCCTCTTCCCAAAAAAGGCGTTTGCTGATTTTGGTGGGCTTCTCTCCTATTGTTGAATCTACGTGGCTCGGGGGCCTCGTTTTCACTACTGCTACCCGAAGATGAAGTTTCAGAGAATGTAATATAATTATTAGAAGATCTTCCTTGGTAATCTTGTAAGTGTCTTCGGGCCTCTGGCCTAGAATAAAAATCAGTTTGTAAATATGGATAGACTCTGTCTATATTGAAATTGCGTTTGTCCTTTTCAAATTGATTGCTCTTTTGAATAATGGTGTAATCTTTGAATTCAGCTATTTCTTTTTCAACTTTTTCTAGCAATGATTTGGCATCCGGAATTTGTTGGTTGGTAGAAATTGCTTTTTCTAATTTTGAGATTTCTTCTAGCTGTACTTTAGAGAGACGTTGGGCGGTTTCAACTGTTAGGACCATTAAATCCCTGCTGCATTTAGTCTCAATAAAGCTATATCCTTTTTTGTAAATAGGATCTTCAGTAAAAATTACTGGGACGTTTTTTATTTGGAGTCCTGCAGGGATTGTACCAGCTCGGAGATGTTGTAATAAAAAATGGCCGTGCAAATCCGTGCGTATTTGTTTCTTTTTTAATCGTGTCAGATTATCTGATTCGTTCTGGTTTTGCGCTGTTATGTTATGTTATGTTACTTTATTTCTTTTATAGCGCACAGCGACTCCAGAGGAGCATCCCGGCGCTTTGGCAAAGAATGACAGCATAGAAAGCAACCACACAACAGAAAAGGGCAGGAATAAAAAGACTATTTCCTAAAAAGCCATGTCTGTTGCGCTTAAGGTTGCGGAGGCAAACACGGGTGGGGCAGCTAGTAAGTTTTTTATGTGTTCCTCGCTATAGGCAAAGGTGTCTGCCTCTGCCATATCCAAACAAGTATACGTGAAAACAGAACAACTACACATTGGGGCACCACAAGTTCTGTTAGTCATGTGTTAATATTTGGAGCTATATTCATTGTTGTAGTGGCCGAAAATTATTCACAGATGTTATTATGATAATAAATAACTAAAACCACATGGCACAACTTCATACATGTCATATGATCTGCATGCATGCTAAGCAAATGAGGGTGCTAGAGTTGTCCTATTTGTTTTGAGGTCTCTTCAAACTCATTCAATTCTGCCATAACAGTATTGAGGGAATGGATCCACGTGCATTCTTTACGGCTGAGGGCCACTGAAATAGAGCCACCTCTCGGAAGGGGACAGATTTTCTCAATCACCCACCATTTTATACTCTCTGGAGGATTGTGTGACACAAAATGAACAACTAATGGGGCTCCCTGTACCTTGCATCTCACTCGGCTCATGTGTTGTAATTTCTTGCCTTTACATTCTGGGCAGTCTGTCCCAAATAGAGTAGATCACTGGGACAGCAAATGGCATATATCAGGTTCGTGCTATTGCAATTGGTGAAATGCAGCAGTTTGTGTGTTCTGTTGTTATGTCTGAAAGTAGATCCCTCAACTGTCAGTGAGCAGGCTTTGCAGTGGCCACATTTATGGTGACCGATTACTGGTGGTAGGCCCATTTGGGTTCTCAGATTCAATGGTTTGGGGGGGTTCTAGATATGCTTTGACCACATTGTCTTTTATGCTTCTGCCCCTCTTAAAGGCAAACAATGGATGCTCAGTTGTCTGGAGTTCACTTGCAACAAGGTTCCAGTATTTTTCACAATCATTTTTATGCTGTTGCTTTTGGTATTGAGCGTTGTCACGCAGACAATATTTTCAGTCTTTTCCGGTTTCTCTATTACTTGCAGCAATTGGTCACAGTACCAGGCATGTTTGTGTGCCCGTTTCAACAATCCTGTGGGATATCCTCTCTCTTTCAGGCGAGTGATTAGAGTGTCCGTTTCCTTGAAAAATTTCTGTCCTGCGTCCACAGTTCCTCTTTAGCCTGAGGCACTGGCCATAGGGTAAATTGTCTCTCAGACTTCGTGGGTGATCGATTTGTACTTGAGTGTATTCCTTTTGGTTGGTTTGCGATAGAGATCACAGAACAGGAAACCATCTTCCACTTTGATAGTAAGGTCCAGGAAAGCAATGGCTTCACTGTTGGTAGTCATGGGGAACTGAATATCACTTGAGCTTGTATTCAGCCAGCCCCAGAATTCTTTGAGATCGTTTTCAGTGCCTGACCAAATCATTATGACGTCGTCTATATAGCGCTTCCACACCTACATTTTTGTTATAAACGGATTATCATGGCTGTATAGATGTTCCTCCTCGTAGTCATCCATGAAGATATTAGCCAGGTTAGGTGCGTAGGTGGCACCCATTGCGATGCTCTTGCACTGGTAATAAAATTGATTACTGAAAATACAGTAGTTGCGCTTCATCGCAATTTCCAACAGAGCAATCATGAAGTCAGTTTGCAACCAATGTGGCCTTGTGCGCTTGTCCAATGTAGCCGTGACAACGTCCAGTGCTTTGCCCTGAGGGATGGGAGAGTGTGGAGAAGGCACATCGAGTGTTACAAGCAGTTGGGTTTGGATATCGTATGGTTGACCCTCCAACATTTGAATGATGTGCATCGCATCCCTTACAAATGATTTGGTTTCTGGTATCCATGGTTACAACAATGATTGATGAACAGGTTGAGTGGCTCCAAAATGGATCCGCACCCAGACACGATGGGTCTACTGGGCGGCTTCTCCAATCGCTTATGTATCTTTGGTAAAGTGTATATTGTAGGGATCCTGGGTTCTTTTTTATTCAAAAAGTCACTCTGCAGTTGACTCAGCAATCCCTCTGCCAGTCCATCCTTAGTTAGCTTCTCTATCATGGATTTTATCTTGGCAGTTGGATCTTTGGGTATGGGGCAGTAGCTTTCAGTGGCTCCCAATTGTAGTTCTATTTCTTCCACGTAGTCAGTAGTTTTCTGTAGTACTACCGCACCGCCTTTATCTGCAGCCTTGATGACGATGGCGTCATTGGTTCCCAGTGAGGATAGTGGTAATCTTTCTTGCTTGCTGATGTTGTGCTTTATATATCTCCTTTCGTCCAGTAACTCCATGGTTTCTTGCAAGACAATCTTCTCATAGGCGAGTATCTTCTCACTCATTAGATAAGAGCCTGGTGTAAAAGTGGATGGAGGTCTGAATGGTGTGGCTGTTGTCTTTGGGGGGATATAGGTATTTTTACTGAAGTAATACTTCAGTCGGATTTTTCTGAAAAACCTCGGCAACTCAAGCTTGACATTAAACAAATCTGGTACTGCCATAGGTACAAATGACTGTCCCTTGGAGAGCACATGTCTCTCTGCTACCGACGTTGTGTAATTGGAGAGGTTGATTATCGGGTCCGTGCAACTTGATTCAGGAAGTCTATCATGTTGTAGTAAGTTAGGGCAAAAACAACAAGTGATGGACTGAATGTGGATCAATGTCACACACTCCCCCAGTCAAAAGATCTGGGCCCAAATCCATCGTTTTTTTGCACTCCACACCACCCTGGGTTAGACAATGGCGATATGCAAATCAGCTCTGACCCTGTTGCCCCATGGGAACAGTCCAGTCCGAACTACAAACGCCATGTCCTTCCCAGAACGGAATCAAGCATCCGAGGACCGGACCGGTTTCGAGGTAACACCTCTCTTCAGCCCGGCTAGCTTGACTCCAAGTGGTGTGGAGTGCCTGGGGCCCACGTCTGGGCATCCCCAGCGCACTTAGGGCAGCAATTGCAAAAACAACAAGTGATGGACTGAATGTGGATCAATGTCACACACTCCCCCAGTCAAAAGATCTGGGCCCAAATCCATCGTTTTTTTGCACTCCACACCACCCTGGGTTAGACAATGGCGATATGCAAATCAGCTCTGACCCTGTTGCCCCATGGGAACAGTCCAGTCCGAACTACAAACGCCATGTCCTTCCCAGAACGGAATCAAGCATCCGAGGACCGGACCGGTTTCGAGGTAACACCTCTCTTCAGCCCGGCTAGCTTGACTCCAAGTGGTGTGGAGTGCCTGGGGCCCACGTCTGGGCATCCCCAGCGCACTTAGGGCGGCAATTGCAAAAACAACAAGTGATGGACTGAATGTGGATCAATGTCACACACTCCCCCAGTCAAAAGATCTGGGCCCAAATCCATCGTTTTTTTGCACTCCACACCACCCTGGGTTAGACAATGGCGATATGCAAATCAGCTCTGACCCTGTTGCCCCATGGGAACAGTCCAGTCCGAACTACAAACGCCATGTCCTTCCCAGAACGGAATCAAGCATCCGAGGACCGGACCGGTTTCGAGGTAACACCACTTGGAGTCAAGCTAGCCGGGCTGAAGAGAGGTGTTACCTCGAGTCCGGTCCGGTCCTCGGATGCTTGATTCCGGTCTGGGAAAGATATGGCTGTTGTAGTTCGGACTGGACTGTTCCCATGGGGCAACAGGGTCAGAGCTGATTTGCATAAAGCCATTATCTGACCCAGGGTGGTGTGGAGTGCAAAAAAACGATGGATTTGGGCCCAGATCTTTTGACTGGGGGAGTGTGTGACATTGATCCACATTCAGTCCATCACTTGTTGTTTTTTGCAATTGCCGCCCTAAGTGCGCTGGGGATGCCCAGACGTGGGTCCCAGGCACTCCACACCACTTGGAGTCAAGCTAGCCGGGCTGAAGAGAGGTGTTACCTCGAAACCGGTCCGGTCCTCGGATGCTTGATTCCGGTCTGGGAAAGATATGGCTGTTGTAGTTCGGACTGGACTGTTCCCATGGGGCAACAGGGTCAGAGCTGATTTGCATAAAGCCATTATCTGACCCAGGGTGGTGTGGAGTGCAAAAAAACGATGGATTTGGGCCCAGATCTTTTGACTGGGGGAGTGTGTGACTTTGATCCACATTCAGTCCATCACTTGTTGTTTTTTGCAATTGCCGCCCTAAGTGCGCTGGGGATGCCCAGACGTGGGTCCCAGGCACTCCACACCACTTGGAGTCAAGCTAGCCGGGCTGAAGAGAGGTGTTACCTCGAAACCGGTCCGGTCCTCGGATGCTTGATTCCGGTCTGGGAAAGATATGGCTGTTGTAGTTCGGACTGGACTGTTCCCATGGGGCAACAGGGTCAGAGCTGATTTGCATAAAGCCATTATCTGACCCAGGGTGGTGTGGAGTGCAAAAAAACGATGGATTTGGGCCCAGATCTTTTGACTGGGGGAGTGTGTGACATTGATCCACATTCAGTCCATCACTTGTTGTTTTTTGCAATTGCCGCCCTAAGTGCGCTGGGGATGCCCAGACGTGGGTCCCAGGCACTCCACACCACTTGGAGTCAAGCTAGCCGGGCTGAAGAGAGGTGTTACCTCGAAACCGGTCCGGTCCTCGGATGCTTGATTCCGGTCTGGGAAAGATATGGCTGTTGTAGTTCGGACTGGACTGTTCCCATGGGGCAACAGGGTCAGAGCTGATTTGCATAAAGCCATTATCTGACCCAGGGTGGTGTGGAGTGCAAAAAAACGATGGATTTGGGCCCAGATCTTTTGACTGGGGGAGTGTGTGACATTGATCCACATTCAGTCCATCACTTGTTGTTTTTTGCAATTGCCGCCCTAAGTGCGCTGGGGATGCCCAGACGTGGGTCCCAGGCACTCCACACCACTTGGAGTCAAGCTAGCCGGGCTGAAGAGAGGTGTTACATCGAAACCGGTCCGGTCCTCGGATGCTTGATTCCGGTCTGGGAAAGATATGGCTGTTGTAGTTCGGACTGGACTGTTCCCATGGGGCAACAGGGTCAGAGCTGATTTGCATAAAGCCATTATCTGACCCAGGGTGGTGTGGAGTGCAAAAAAACGATGGATTTGGGCCCAGATCTTTTGACTGGGGGAGTGTGTGACATTGATCCACATTCAGTCCATCACTTGTTGTTTTTTGCAATTGCCGCCCTAAGTGCGCTGGGGATGCCCAGACGTGGGTCCCAGGCACTCCACACCACTTGGAGTCAAGCTAGCCGGGCTGAAGAGAGGTGTTACCTCGAAACCGGTCCGGTCCTCGGATGCTTGATTCCGGTCTGGGAAAGATATGGCTGTTGTAGTTCGGACTGGACTGTTCCCATGGGGCAACAGGGTC
Source organism: Lissotriton helveticus (assembly GCF_964261635.1). NCBI lineage: Eukaryota > Metazoa > Chordata > Amphibia > Caudata > Salamandridae > Lissotriton > Lissotriton helveticus. Next base: position 813,691,254 of record NC_136070.1, read on the forward strand.
AGAGCTGATTTGCATAAAGCCATTATCTGACCCAGGGTGGTGTGGAGTGCAAAAAAACGATGGATTTGGGCCCAGATCTTTTGACTGGGGGAGTGTGTGACATTGATCCACATTCAGTCCATCACTTGTTGTTTTTTGCAATTGCCGCCCTAAGTGCGCTGGGGATGCCCAGACGTGGGTCCCAGGCACTCCACACCACTTAGAGTCAAGCTAGCCGGGCTGAAGAGAGGTGTTACCTCGAAACCGGTCCGGTCCTCGGATGCTTGATTCCGGTCTGGGAAAGATATGGCTGTTGTAGTTCGGACTGGACTGTTCCCATGGGGCAACAGGGTCAGAGCTGATTTGCATAAAGCCATTATCTGACCCAGGGTGGTGTGGAGTGCAAAAAAACGATGGATTTGGGCCCAGATCTTTTGACTGGGGGAGTGTGTGACATTGATCCACATTCAGTCCATCACTTGTTGTTTTTTGCAATTGCCGCCCTAAGTGCGCTGGGGATGCCCAGACGTGGGTCCCAGGCACTCCACACCACTTGGAGTCAAGCTAGCCGGGCTGAAGAGAGGTGTTACCTCGAAACCGGTCCGGTCCTCGGATGCTTGATTCCGGTCTGGGAAAGATATGGCTGTTGTAGTTCGGACTGGACTGTTCCCATGGGGCAACAGGGTCAGAGCTGATTTGCATAAAGCCATTATCTGACCCAGGGTGGTGTGGAGTGCAAAAAAACGATGGATTTGGGCCCAGATCTTTTGACTGGGGGAGTGTGTGACATTGATCCACATTCAGTCCATCACTTGTTGTTTTTTGCAATTGCCGCCCTAAGTGCGCTGGGGATGCCCAGACGTGGGTCCCAGGCACTCCACACCACTTGGAGTCAAGCTAGCCGGGCTGAAGAGAGGTGTTACCTCGAAACCGGTCCGGTCCTCGGATGCTTGATTCCGGTCTGGGAAAGATATGGCTGTTGTAGTTCGGACTGGACTGTTCCCATGGGGCAACAGGGTCAGAGCTGATTTGCATAAAGCCATTATCTGACCCAGGGTGGTGTGGAGTGCAAAAAAACGATGGATTTGGGCCCAGATCTTTTGACTGGGGGAGTGTGTGACATTGATCCACATTCAGTCCATCACTTGTTGTTTTTTGCAATTGCCGCCCTAAGTGCGCTGGGGATGCCCAGACGTGGGTCCCAGACACTCCACACCACTTGGAGTCAAGCTAGCCGGGCTGAAGAGAGGTGTTACCTCGAAACCGGTCCGGTCCTCGGATGCTTGATTCCGGTCTGGGAAAGATATGGCTGTTGTAGTTCGGATTGGACTGTTCCCATGGGGCAACAGGGTCAGAGCTGATTTGCATAAAGCCATTATCTGACCCAGGGTGGTGTGGAGTGCAAAAAAACGATGGATTTGGGCCCAGATCTTTTGACTGGGGGAGTGTGTGACATTGATCCACATTCAGTCCATCACTTGTTGTTTTTTGCAATTGCCGCCCTAAGTGCGCTGGGGATGCCCAGACGTGGGTCCCAGGCACTCCACACCACTTGGAGTCAAGCTAGCCGGGCTGAAGAGAGGTGTTACCTCGAAACCGGTCCGGTCCTCGGATGCTTGATTCCGGTCTGGGAAAGATATGGCTGTTGTAGTTCGGACTGGACTGTTCCCATGGGGCAACAGGGTCAGAGCTGATTTGCATAAAGCCATTATCTGACCCAGGGTGGTGTGGAGTGCAAAAAAACGATGGATTTGGGCCCAGATCTTTTGACTGGGGGAGTGTGTGACATTGATCCACATTCAGTCCATCACTTGTTGTTTTTTGCAATTGCCGCGCTGGGGATGCCCAGACGTGGGTCCCAGGCACTCCACACCACTTGGAGTCAAGCTAGCCGGGCTGAAGAGAGGTGTTACCTCGAAACCGGTCCGGTCCTCGGATGCTTGATTCCGGTCTGGGAAAGATATGGCTGTTGTAGTTCGGACTGGACTGTTCCCATGGGGCAACAGGGTCAGAGCTGATTTGCATAAAGCCATTATCTGACCCAGGGTGGTGTGGAGTGCAAAAAAACGATGGATTTGGGCCCAGATCTTTTGACTGGGGGAGTGTGTGACATTGATCCACATTCAGTCCATCACTTGTTGTTTTTTGCAATTGCCGCCCTAAGTGCGCTGGGGATGCCCAGACGTGGGTCCCAGGCACTCCACACCACTTGGAGTCAAGCTAGCCGGGCTGAAGAGAGGTGTTACCTCGAAACCGGTCCGGTCCTCGGATGCTTGATTCCGGTCTGGGAAAGATATGGCTGTTGTAGTTCGGACTGGACTGTTCCCATGGGGCAACAGGGTCAGAGCTGATTTGCATAAAGCCATTATCTGACCCAGGGTGGTGTGGAGTGCAAAAAAACGATGGATTTGGGCCCAGATCTTTTGACTGGGGGAGTGTGTGACATTGATCCACATTCAGTCCATCACTTGTTGTTTTTTGCAATTGCCGCCCTAAGTGCGCTGGGGATGCCCAGACGTGGGTCCCAGGCACTCCACACCACTTGGAGTCAAGCTAGCCGGGCTGAAGAGAGGTGTTACCTCGAAACCGGTCCGGTCCTCGGATGCTTGATTCCGGTCTGGGAAAGATATGGCTGTTGTAGTTCGGACTGGACTGTTCCCATGGGGCAACAGGGTCAGAGCTGATTTGCATAAAGCCATTATCTGACCCAGGGTGGTGTGGAGTGCAAAAAAACGATGGATTTGGGCCCAGATCTTTTGACTGGGGGAGTGTGTGACATTGATCCACATTCAGTCCATCACTTGTTGTTTTTTGCAATTGCCGCCCTAAGTGCGCTGGGGATGCCCAGGCGTGGGTCCCAGGCACTCCACACCACTTGGAGTCAAGCTAGCCGGGCTGAAGAGAGGTGTTACCTCGAAACCGGTCAGGTCCTCGGATGCTTGATTCCGGTCTGGGAAAGATATGGCTGTTGTAGTTCGGACTGGACTGTTCCCATGGGGCAACAGGGTCAGAGCTGATTTGCATAAAGCCATTATCTGACCCAGGGTGTTGTGGAGTGCAAAAAAACGATGGATTTGGGCCCAGATCTTTTGACTGGGGGAGTGTGTGACATTGATCCACATTCAGTCCATCACTTGTTGTTTTTTGCAATTGCCGCCCTAAGTGCGCTGGGGATGCCCAGACGTGGGTCCCAGGCACTCCACACCACTTGGAGTCAAGCTAGCCGGGCTGAAGAGAGGTGTTACCTCGAAACCGGTCCGGTCCTCGGATGCTTGATTCCGGTCTGGGAAAGATATGGCTGTTGTAGTTCGGATTGGACTGTTCCCATGGGGCAACAGGGTCAGAGCTGATTTGCATAAAGCCATTATCTGACCCAGGGTGGTGTGGAGTGCAAAAAAACGATGGATTTGGGCCCAGATCTTTTGACTGGGGGAGTGTGTGACATTGATCCACATTCAGTCCATCACTTGTTGTTTTTTGTAGTAAGTTAGGGGTCATCGCATCCAAAACTGGTGTCTCAACGGTAGTCATGCTCTGTTGTAAGCCATCAGGCGGTAATCTTTGTGTTTGAGCCACCACTGGTGTCCCTAGATCTCGGTTGTGCTCATTTACATCCATGTGAGATGTCTCAAGAATATTGATGCTCTGTTGTGGGTCACTATCTGGCATCAATTCGATTTGGGTTTGAGCCACCACACGTGTCCCTAGATCTTGGTTCTGCTCAGGTACATCCAGGTGAGATGTCGCAAAAATATTGATGCTCTGTTGTGGGCCACTAGCTGACATCAATTCGATTTAGGCCAATGCGGTGTGGGTCACTGCAAGCGTGGTGGTGGAATCATACCTCTCACACCAGTTACCAGTGTGGGGGTGTGATTCCAACATGTTTGACATCAAACACAATGGGTTTCTTTCAGCCGTATTAGAGTTGGTCATCACGCGGTCGCGTAATGCCCCTCTATATATAGTGTATAGCTGCTTCACTGACAACCCGGGAGAATGGACTCCGTTGGCTGCAGGTGTGTCCTGTTCATGCAGGGGCACCCTCTCACTTAAAACCAACCACCCTGCCTTCAGGGTTGTAAAGGTCTGCTCTAGGGGTGACTTATAGGTTGTAAGTGCAGTGACCATTAGATATAGTGAACCTATATCTTTAGTAAGTGGTGCATGCACCAACTTACACAGGGTGCAATGGCAGGCCTTTAGTTCCATTTTGGATGGCCTCCCATGGGTGGCCTAATATATGCTCCAGCCCATGGGAAGCCTCTGGTGTACCAATGGCCTTGGTACATGTGTGCTATTTAATAGGGACTGACCAGGGTACCCCAGTATCCAATCTGGAGTGTACCTAAGTACATAACATAACAGGTTAGGGAAAAAGTAGGCAGATTGGGGTCCTGATTAGCAGGATCACAGTCAGACTAGTCAAAAAACAGCTTAGCACCAGGCAAAAAGTGGAGATACGCATGCAGAAGGATCCTACCTTCCTATAAGTGGTGAGTGAGGCTTAGTCAGCAGGTTGAATAAGTTGGTTGCTCCAATCACTTTAGGAGAATGTTGAGTCCGTTTTGTATATCAAGGCAATTTAGGGTTGACTGGTACAAAAAAAAGATTAAGGATGTATTACTGGTAACTGGGATGGATAACCAAGTGGACATTTTTGGAGTGTAGGGAGGTTGACAAATCTCAGACTAAATGCAACACACCTTTATGCCTAGTGAAGTTTCCTAATTGTCCTTGGGAGAAGCTGGTGTAGATTTCATTAGGCCCCTAAAACACTTAAGTGGAGATTTGAAGCACATTCTAGTGGTGGTATACTACCATTTCAAATGGGTACGTTGTACATTCATTAGAGAACTAAGCACAGGGGAGTGATACACCTTCTGCAGTTCCTTTTTCAAAGTGAAGGCTGAACTACAATTCTGGTCACTAATATTGGGATGCAATTTAAATCTCATCAAATTGAGTCATCTATGATGTCAATTTGGCAGAGGCATATTACAGTCCTCAGGGGAACGGTATGGAGTTAATAGCACGATAAAAGAAACTACACAGTTGGTTTAAATTTCAGGTATAGATGTACAGAATGCTTTGTTTGAGGGTTGTGGACATATTCAACTACTGGTGTTACACTGTTTCCATGGTTTGGAAGGCGGAACTTGGTTACTGAGTTATCTACTGATTTTGTCTTTCAAACGGTGCAGCCTGATAACCTTTCTTTCTATTTATGAAAGGTAAAGTGCAGAGTTGGCTAGCAAAGGAAGAGTAAAATTAAATTGGGTGCAGGGATGAGCGTAATCCAGCATCAAAGGTCTGATGAGGACCGCAAGTTTCCGGCCCATCACATTAGGATAGCGGGCGAGTGTTGGTGGTCTGCAAGACAGATTGCCACTAGTTCGACGGGCTCCTTGAGCCCGCCGGTAGGGCAGAGAGGGTTGTAGTCCCTACCATGGAAGAGATGTACAATGCCCCTTTCTGCCTGCCCTTTCATGGCGGTTACCCAGCCATGAAAAGGCTGGCAGAAAGGGACTTTGGGGACCCGTAGTGAGCCCCTTCCCCCTGGCCCTCCATGGTGGGGAGGGCACTACTTATTCCTGCACCATGTGGCAGGCAACTCATAGTGCCTGCCATGTAGTGCAGGATTATGTGCAGTGACGCCATTTTGTTTTGTGGCAGGTGCCCTATGTGGGAAGGGCATGCCCAGACGTGGATCCTGTGCTCACTATGCCACTGGAATCAAGCTATCCTGGCTTAAGACGGCTGATAGTCAGAAACCGGTCCTGGGATGCTTGATTCCGGTCCAGGGAAGACATGGCTTGGCAGTTCAGGCTGGACTGTTCCCATGAGGCACAGGGCCAAGACTGATTTGAATATGGCCATGTCTAAACTGGGGTGGCTTGGTGAGCAAAATAACGATGGATTAAACCCAGATCTGTGACTGGGGGTGAATGTTTTGACACTGTGCAACATTCCGTCCATCGTCTTGATTGTTTTGCTGCCAGCAGCACCTGCCACATTACAAAATATAGTCATTGTGTCCGTGGGGTGGCATTCGCATTGTAATGCCTATGTCGGGACCGCCAACAGTCTGTCGGACGGTCCTAATTCCCGATAGGGTGGGGGCAGACGTAAGTCTGCTCGCCATCCTAATCAGCCCCTAAGTGCTATTTTTTATAGTGCAAAATGAACCCTCGCTTTGGACCCATGGACGTTTTTTGTCCTAGGTAAATAGCTCTAAATGCAACAGACAGGACCAGCAAAAGGCAGGAGCTGTTTGTGCTTGCTAAGTTCACCGTGCTCCTGCCGAAGCATGTTTGTGACAAATTACTCTTAAATGTAGGAACTGGCACGATTACGTAATCAAGGAAAATTTAGGATCAAAGAGTAACTCCAATAAATTACGTAAATTACTTTGATTACTCTTCTGTAATTTGGGTTTCTCCCTAGTCTAGAAGAAACCTCTTTGGATGAGAAAGTGTGCTTTGAACGTGGGTGTGTTGTATGGGAAACTTGTCTTCCCTGGCATTTTTGTTTTAGCCGAAATTATGCATTAGTCTTGTACATTTTTTCAGTGGCATTCCAGTGTGCCATCTTTTAGACAATGTTCTACTCTCCATGGTTCGGTGTGGATAGTTGGGGAGTGGCACACCTGCTGGACAGATTTTGTTTGCTGGCTTCTATGATATATTTGTTCATATACCTCTTTGTCCTGGGTATTGATCACAATAGGTTCATATTCAGTACGAGCTACAGAATAAATAAATGAAAAACACACATAGAGCGTCAAAGGGCCAGTGGCAGCCTGTAATGGGCTGTAGTGGTGGAACATGTACACACATACTCAGACCCATCGACAAGCACACTCACTTACACCCATCCATTCACAAGCTTGCACACATACCCTCACCATTCACAAGCAAATACAAACACATTCACCCATTCACAGCAGGCCCATGCACATTCCTATACATTCATACGTGCATGCACACAGACAGAAAAGTACTTACAGGACGGCATGGGTGACGGCAGGGCCAGCGGGTGGCTGCAGGGGAATCAGGAGGCACCGGAAGGAGCTAGAAGCTTTGGGGAGATAAATAAAAACTGGATGACTCCACAACTCCTCTCATTGGCTGACCTTGTCATGGGTTAGCCAAGGAGGGGAGAACCTGCCTTTGCTCCTCATAGAGCGGGTTGGTGTTAGTGAGAGTTGTTGACCCCACCATACTATAAGTTGAGGTGTCATAATAAACACTTAGCCCTGGGCACTTCACAGCTTAAAACTGAAGCTCAGAGGTGTGAGGCTATCAGTGGCACTCACTCCTATCAAGAGGGAGAGGCTCGCAAAATGCATTGCTGGGCTGATGAAGTCATACCTCAGGGATGTGAAATTTGTAGCCTGGCAAATCTTGACTCAGACTGCCAGGAACCTGCATATTTAGCACATGTAAAGCACCTGGCTGTCTGACCTTGCTCTGGTGAGTGTCTTTCAGTCTGACACTTGCCCAGTCTGACAGACAATCATCATGCTTTGCAAAAGGTGGGGGAGCAGGGCCACTCCACCCTTAATGACGGGCCGCCACTGCAAAGGGATCCCTAAATGGTTAAAAAAGAGATGTCAGAATCGTAAGCAAAACATCGTGTCAGAGAAATATCATGCCCTAAATATCATTTACAAAATTACCATCCCAGTTGGTGTATATTTTCTATTAGTACTATGGCAGTACTTTAGATACAGAATATAAGACACAATATTTCTGTTAGACTGTATTTTTGTCACAATATTTTCATACCTGAAGAAAGTGCTTCTTGCAACACAATACTATTTTGACATTTGAAGATTTCATTAATGCACATGAAGAGACTGATAACAAAAAGATGATCAAATACCTCAAAAATCTTACTGGTGATAGCTTAACCCCTTAGCTGCGCTGGCTATTCCGCCGCAGCGCTAAGGGGGAGGCGGGGCCGCACGGCGCTTCCGTACTAATGACGGAACCGCTCCGTCACGGCCCTCGGGTGGGCTGTGCTTGTGACGGAACGGTTCCATCACGGCCCCGCCCGCTCCTTAGAACGTCGGCGCAGGTGCGGAATTCGCGCCGCACAGGCGCAGCGAGCGGGCCGTAACGGAACCGTTCCGTCATCAGCACAGCCCACCTGAGGCTCGTGACGGAACGGTTCCGTCATGAGCACGCAACGGGTTAAAGAAAGTCACTAAAAAATGCCACAACAAGAAGAAGAAATCACATACTGTCAGATTAAAGAAACCTTGAATCTCAAGTTCAAACCAATTCCAAATGTTGACTATGAAAGAGATATTTTCAGTCAAGAACGACAGAAGTTGGCAAATCCATCAATTAATTTGGGTATTCAGACAAAAAATTGAGTCAGTAATACCGACTGACACAATTATTGAGTTGTATATATCGTGACAAAGAAATATCACTTGCAAGAATATCGTGGACAAGACTATCGATTTTAAGGTAAGTAATATTGATTTTTAAAATCTAGAATTCATTAATATTGTTTGCAAAAATTTAGTTGTTTAATATATAGATTTTTTAATTAGTGTTATGTATTTTAGTATGTTTTTTAATATACGTGTTACATTTTTAGTAGTTATTTATTTTATTTTAATTACATTTTGCGTTTTTTAATTCAGTAGTGGGTAGTGGGTTTATAGGGGAATAGGGTGGGAAGAAATGTATTTTTAATAAAGTAATGATTATTTTTCATTTATTAATTATTTATTTGATATTTTATAATGTTAATTGTGTTTTTAAATTTTGGGGGATACATTTTATGTGTGGGTTTTGAGGTTCATTGGATAAAAGGTAGGAAGTAATTAATTTTTAATCAATTATTAATTGATTATTAATTGTGTAATTCTTTTTAAGGTGCGGGTTGTGGGGTGTATTGGGGTGAAGGGAACTTATTTATTTTTAATTAATTAATAATTAGTTGATAATTGATAATAATTAATTGATAATTAATTTTGTTAGTTGTTTAATTACATTTTTTGGGTGTGGGTTTCGGGTTTATAGGGGTAAAATGTGGGAATAATTTATTTTTATAATTAGTTGTTTAGTAATATCAATTTATCAATTGATAATTAAATATGTAAATTGAACAATTATTTTAGGTGCCGGTTGTAGAGTTTATGGGGGTAAAGGGCGGGACGTAATTTATTTTTCATTAATTAGTAATTAGTTGATAATCAATATTAATTAATTGATAATTAATTATGGTAATTGCTTAATTACTTTTTTGTGGGGGGTTTTGGGTTGATAGGGGTAAAGGGTGGGGAGTAATCTGATTTTACTTACTTTATATTTAGTTATTTAAGGGAAAATACAATTTAATTGTGTAATTAATTTTTGTAAAGTTTAAGTTTAGGTGAAGGTTGTGTGGATTATAGGAGTAAAGGGAGGGAAGTTATTTACATTTTATGAGTTTTTATGAGTTTTTTTATGAATAATAGTTGTTTAATTGATAATACATTAAGTTAATTGGGCAAATACATTTTATTTTTTAGATTTAGATGTGGGTTGTGAGTTTTGTGGTGTTACAGGGTAAGAAGCAAATACACTTAATGTATGCAATAAATCATATTTTTGTTAATAAAGAATTTCTAAATACAAATATTTATTTGTATGAATTTAAAAAAAAAATTATTTATAATAATATATCTCACACAGTCCAAGTAATACGCTCTCCCAGGTCGCTCCAAGTGTAAAGTTTTAATGCCAGTTACGTGTTTACGGGGAACACTGTCCACTTGCTCACGTATTGGACAATGAGCAACATCACCATACATATAATCACTAGGCATAGTAGACGGACAATACACTCTCCTTGGCCAGTCATTGCTAGTTGATACCATGGCATCCATTTTGTAATGGGTTCTCATAGTATAGTATGTGAATACCATTTGCCAATATACGTATTATTTCTTCATATTATTGATTGCAAACAGTGTTAATGTACACAACATATATTAGCCGTAAAGTATTCCGTTTAGTACATTTGCCATTAACCTGATTTCTAAATATGACAAATCAAGATCCTCAATGGAGTTCTTAAATAGAAGCAGCATCCTGTTACTGTCTGCCTCTCCTCCTTTGCATCAGACTGAGACTTTTACAGTTTTAATATATATACAACTTACATATGCATTGTGGTACTAATTGGTACAACAGTGTCTTAGTTAGCATAACAGATTTAAGTTGTCGGCGCGAACATTGAAATTGTTAGTCATACATTTTTCCTGTCGCTTACAGCCCCTATGGGGGTAGCACTCATTGAGTTTGGGTGCCAGTGTAATTCCATGGTGGAAGTTATTCTGTTACCGCATGGGGCGTATGAAGGCAATAGAAATAGACTTGCTCTAGTGGCAAGGATCTGATGGTGCTAAGAGAGGTACCTCTCCGGCAATTGCAGGAGTACTGTTAATGGGCACACAATTGGAGGCTACTCATAGACATATAGTCTCTAAACTTGTAGCCTCATGTGTCTCTGTAATCCCTATGGGCTAGCAGTGGGACCGAATTTCAAGAAATCAGTCTGAAAAATGGGAGTGGCTATGTCCATATAGTGGTAAAATAAGGCAGGCGGTGTGCGCGAAGTCAACAGCAAAATCCAAAAACTCTTTCTCTCACAGTGTATAATGTGCAATTTGTTCTAATAACGTGTTTTATCCAGTTTAGTGGTTTGGTATAGGCTAACTGGCGCCACTTAGACAGTCTCACAGTTTTATCCAGATGCAAATGTTTATCTTTCACGGTGCTACAAGGTAGAAGGAACCACCTAATCCTTCCAATAACGAGCTTACGCTTCAAACAGAAACAGACTCCTTAGCACACGTATATCACAATATAGTTCTATATTGGTGTTGCCACCTCAATTGACACAATTACAATATGTAGTCCTTGGTAATACAGGTATTCAATTTTATTCTTGAATGTTGCACGTTCTCCACACAGCCGACACGTGTTTCGTCGTGACCGGGAGTATAACCCAACGACTTTTTCAAGGCTGTAGAAGTTCAAAATAAACAAATATGTAGCCATTTCAAGTACACTTCCTTTAACATACGTTATACTATTATACAAAAATTGCACAACTCCTGTGGCCCTTGTCATGCAAATTTCTGCTCTCAAGTGTCCAGTTTAGTACCTTACAAGCCGTATTATACACATTTTTTCTCCTCAGTGAATAAGTGTGATCCACATCTTGATAAGGTGTCACATTGACAATGTCCATATATCCACATCTCTTTGGTATAAATTAATTTTTTGGTTGAGTATCATTTGAGTAATAGTTAACACATAAAGTACCTCATTATCTTTATAGAGGTCTATGATCCCGTATGATCTGGAGAGATCTAATATCTATAAACCTTATTAAGGCGTGGGTTTCATATCTAAATTTGTGTCGTGACCGTCATGCTCTTGCTGTGTATTTAGAAACACCCCGGACCTACACCATGTGTCAGGTATTCTCTTCTAAAGTACCGTGAGGTGATTCGTGCCTATGGTTGTCTTAAGTTTACACAACATGTAGTGGTATGTGATTGATATTCCAACCATAAATACCTATTTTCAAATCCGTTTTCTTTTACTGTAAAATAAAGTCATTATTTTGAATTATATATATCAATTTTATAGATGAGTAGCATATTACCATTAATTTTACATTTATTCGCAGTGATTAACTTACTTAGTATGCGGTGATAATTCCAACCCGCATAGGGGTTCTACGGGGGTCTTCTGTTATAATGTCCACTCTATTATGTCCAATGGACTCCACTTCACACTTTGGTTAAGTTTGGCTGAAAGGAAGTTCAGTATCCTGTATTAGTATATATTAAGATGCCATTAATATTAAGTAAACTCTTTTATTTCCTTGTACTATTTAAATGGAAAAGATTCCACCCGTTCCCGGAAGGATCCCCTCCTTGATATTCCATCTTATGACAGGTTATCGATATTTACCCGAATAACATAGCATTCGCTAAAACCCATATATAGTTATCTGTAACAATAACTATTTTACAGTGTTTCCTTATTATACTTCGGCCTTATGAGAAATGTCCACTGGAGTGTTAACACGCACTTGTCCTTATTTAACAGTATTGGTGCCACTAGTTTATTTCCACCCACTAAGGAGTATCCATTTTATATATTTAAACACCCAAGTCACTGCGGTGTATAAGCGCATTCTTCCCTTAGTACTCGCTCCGTTCCGCTTACCTTTCGCCTCGATAATTTTTTCTCCGGTGCCCCCGTTCAGGATTAGCGTGTTCGCTCAATCATTATTCTTTTCGAATGCCCCGCGTCTTTATTTAGAAACACTTCCGTGTTCCATATGGTCCTCCTTGTCCCAGTCATTACATAGCAAGGGCGGCCATGCCCTCGACAGGCCCATACCACGTTTGTATTTTTTTTAATGTCAATTAAATGGACAACAACTCTGCCCTCCTCTCCCACCTATTGTTTCTACCTTAAGCCAAACACTGGCTACACTCCTGCTTCAACAATGGTCATTTTACACTAACCGAAGTTAGCTTAAGACTTTGCATAATTTTGCACAGTGTGTGATGTTTTGTCCCATTTGATAAATCTACAGCCCCTACAAGGTTAACGCCAGCATCTGCTAATACTGGCTGTGATCTCTTCCACAGTCCCACGATTTAAGTGGAACTGAGTCTTTGACAAATGCATTGTTTCTACTCCTTTGAACTGTTCCATTTGTTCTCCAGATGTACTCTGTGACCATTTGCCCAGCTACTCATTCTTCTTCCCTGCAGATGCTTCTACCAGCCTCAATAGCAGCTAACGACTCATCCTTTACTAAGATGCAGTTCTTCCGTTTGATGTTTCTCTATTGTTGTGCATATGGTTTTTCTTAATGCCTCTTTTTTTCCGGGCAAAAGATGCTTCTGGGGTAGAAGTGTGGGGAAGGAGGGAGTTGGGGATGGGGATTTGGTTCCTTGTTGCTGTGGTTTCATATTTCTAGTTTGCATTGCATGTACATTTATTTTTCGTTTTCCTTTCTAGGTTTTGACACACGCTTTTATGACAATATTCGACAGCGATTTTCTAGTCATGACTTCTTGTGGTGCCATGCTGGTGCACTCTTTACTCAGCTGTGGGGCCTTGATAGGTCCCCTCACTATACTGTTCATCACAAGCTCTCATACCTATCCCCAGTAGCGATGACTTTCAGAGTGCTCTCTTGGAATGCCAATGGTCTCCTGGACCGTGTGAAACGCACCACAATTCTTACTTTAGTTGACCGCCACCTCCTCGAGGTACTCCTACTTCAGGAAACTCTTCTTATGGGATTTTGCTGCCCTTTCCTAGTACCTAAGGGATATGATAGTCTTTTCATGTGGGTTATTTACGTGGGTCCCAGGGGTTGCTATCTTGTTGCGGCTCACCTTCCCCTTAACAGTTTCACATGAAACACTTGACCCGCACGGACATTCATTGCCATGACAGAGATGTTGGAGGGCCAAGTGATCCCTTTTGTGTGTGTTTATGTGCCTCCTGCATCTTACCAAGTCTGTCCCTGGGACTTCTCCAGACTCCTCCTGGGCCTCCAGCAGGATCTCACATTAATGGGTGGCGACTTTAATGCAGTGAATGATCCAGAACTCAATATCACCAGGTTTCTCACTAGCTCTAGACGCGCTGGGGCATGCCATCTAACTGATTGGGCTGCCACCCTTAGACCCTGTGATGTCTGGAGGGTATGACATGTGAGATTTTGGCAGTTCACCCACACCTCAGCAGCCTACCGCACACACTCCTGAATAGATTTGGTCTTTTTACCTGCTTCAAACTGTCGAGTGCTTTGGCAAATCCAGATATTATCTCAAGGGATCTTGGATCATTCCCTTCTTGTCCTTCATCGTGTGCCTCCTAGATCTGAGTAGCACCCCATCTGGTATCTTAATGCCTGGTATCTTCAGGACAGGATATTTACCCAGGGGCTAGGTCGGGACCTCAAGGCCTACTTCCGCAGCAATTAAGGGTTTAATCGCGAAAGCGGGCACCTTATGAGCTGCCAAAAAGGAGACAATATGGGGCATTGCTAGGGGATGCAATTGGGCCCAGGAATGTCCTTGCGCCTCTCTCATTATTGAACTAGAGGCATGTGCCTTCCTCCGGCAAAGATGCCTTGTGTCTGACCCAAAGGAGGATATCCCTGACAGCTGGATCTCCTTCATGAAGGAATCTGACATCACTTTCTTGAAGCCACCATACATCTATGGCAGGCCATGACACCAAATATTTATGGGTGAGAGAATAAGACTGGAAATTGCTATACTGGTTGGCTTCCCAGCAATACGTGAATAGAATTATACCTGAAACTATTGATTGTATTAGTCGATCATGTCATGCGCAGGCATTTGCTCTCCACTAAGAAACGTTATACACAGCCCCCGCCAGGAGAGCCTCAGAGCTCTCCATTCACTTCCTTGACGCAATCCGTCTGCCTCGCCTGTATCCTGCTGAAACCCATATCCTTGACGAACCTTTTACCGATGAGGAGGTTGGAGACATGTTTTCTGGTCTGGCACCAGGAAAACCCCCTGGACCAGATGGTTTTCTTACCGAATACTATACTGTGTTCCATGAGACGCTACCCCCCCACATTTTATCCTTTTATAAGGAAGTGTGTCACACAGGCACCTTTCCTCCAGAACTGGACACAGCCACAATAGTGGTAATCCCCAAAACGCAACCTCCCTCCACCTCCTTTTTGGAATATTGTCTGATATCACTCCTTAACGGCGAGGTCAACTTTTTTGCCACTATGCTGGCCACCCAGCTCAGGCAGGTCCTTGCTACTTTTATTCCCCTGAGCCAATGCAGTTTTATGCGACTCTCAGCATGAGTCACTTTCTCTGACGGCTCCATGTGGCCCGGCACACCTCCATTGTTTGTCACATGATCTTGTTTTACTTTTTATTGATTTAGAAAAGGCTTTCAACATGGTGGACTAGGGTTACCTCCAACTGGTGTTGACTCGGGCCGGCATCGGACCTCGAATTTGTGGTATGGTTTGTGCCCTTTACCCCATCCCACTGCCTGAGTCCAGATCAACAAGGTACTTTCTTCACTTTTTCCCATACGGCATGGAACCCACCAGGGTTGTCCCTTATCCCCACTCCTCTTTGCTCTCGCAATCGGGCCACTGCCCCAATTATTCCATATAGACACCAGTTTCGGATATGATGGTGGAGTGCCGACCAAATGGACCGAATACCTTTGTACATGGAAGAAGTCCTTTCATTTGTTGCAGACCCTGCAACGAGTGGCCCTTTCTTGTCTTCATATATTGTGATGTTTTGAGGATGACTTTGGTCTGAAGATGAATCCATCTAAGTTTGTATTGGTCCCCTTAGCCTCCTCTACAGACTGCTTTGATTGGCAGGCTTAGCTTTAAATACTTAGGCATCTGAGTCTCTTTACATCGAGAACTTACATGGGCCCTTAACTTACAATCCTTAGCCCAAAGGGCCAAAACTGACCTGATTAGGTGGCAGGTGGCAATTCCTCAGGCTAAATGTTCGAGGATGTACGGCCCTATACAAAATGATGACTCTCCCACGGTTCAGGTACATGTTTGAAAATGTGCTGCTCCACCTGCCCTGGAAGTGGTTATGTGCCCTAGAGAGAATGGCCATGATGTTTCTCTGGCATGGATCCTGACACTGTCTTGTCTTTATGCACTGTCAATGAGGCCCGTATGACGGTGGCATAGATATGGACAATCTCTATGTTTACTACCTGGCTTCCCACTTCGTAATTAATGACTGGTTTAATGGGGGATATTCCAACTCTGTCTATCATCTGGAGTTGTTCCTGTTAGGTTTTTCTCACCTGCAGGCTCTGCTCTATGGCTCTCCATTCTCACCTTCTTATTTTCAGGGACCAGGCTGGTGTTCTTGGACTGGAGAGCGGCGCTTCAACATGTGCAATGGCAAACTTACCCAAAAGACACCCCTCTGGCACGGCACTTGGTTGAGGGAGGTTGCAATGCTTCAAGGCTTTAGAGCTTGGGACCTCATTAGTGGCGGCCAACTGGGGGACATCTGATCCGGGACACACATTCCAAGCTCTTCAAACCACCTATGCTCTTGCATACATGCAATTCTATAAATATCTCCAGCTCCGGCATGCTCTCCGCATTCATGTCTCAGTCCCCAACACTTTTCCAGACCGTAATCCCCTTGAGGCCAAACTCCTTATGGGCAATCTTGGCAGAATTTCCAGATCTACAGCACCTTAATTGTCAACTCACCTGGTACACTACCCCATCTCAGAACCCTGTGGTTCCCATGGCTGGGTCCGATGGAGGATGAGGATTGGCGAGCTGCCATGAAGGTCCCTTAAGAGCTTACTTTTTGCCGTTCAAGGTGTCTTTTAGTGACAGGTGTTTGCCCTACGCTGGAAAATCAGCGCGAACGGCACCATACACAAGAGGGTGCTGCTTCTTTTTGCGGATCAAGTAGATTTTCTTCTCGAGCAGCAGCTTCCTCAATGCAACGGATTGTTTCTCAGTTCGAGCGGTCCCGACCATCCACAACGGCCGATGTTGAGAAATCTTGCTGGGAGGCGGTCTAGAGTGCAGAAAACTCTATGAACGGAGTAGCAGAGTTCACTCCCCACGCCTAGTCAAATGTTACATTCTTGCCCTGTCCTGAGGCTTAAAATCAATAAAAACTGTTTATCAAAAAAATAAATGTTTTGTCCCAATTGGAAAATGCTCTCGACAGAACGTTTTGAATACAGGTGCCTGTAATGGGTCTTTGTTAGAGTATTTTTATTGTGCTGAATAAGATATGTGAACTTCAAAAGTAAAAGTTTGAACACTGATTAAGTAATCTGAAATTCTGATGTAATGGTAAGACATCATAATGGGGAAAACAAAGTTATGACTGTGCTGAGTTTGTAAAACACTTTTTGAAATTAGTTTCAAACATTTTGTGGTTAACGTAAAGTTTTCATTTGGTTTTAAATATGCCACATTTTCAAATAAATGTTTTTCAACTAAGTGTTTTGCTCATGCGTGGTATGCATTTTTATAACTAAACGTTTCAAACCTTCAATCTGTGCTCATATGTATAATAACTTTGAATATGATTGGGTTACTCATTAATTTGTCAAAGCCCTGGCGTGGTTGTAATCTGCACAAAATCTGTAGCCAATTGATACTTTTGCTGTTGTGTCCTCTAACAGACTAAATACACAATTGAATCTTATCTTAAATTGTTTGGGAAAGGGTATTGAAAAGTAAAGTGGATTTATTTGGGGGGCGGCGGACAAAAGAATATGATGATTATTAGGTTTCGCACCACCAATTAAGGCTATACTAAAAAACATTTTCTAAACCTCCCCTGGGTATAGCTAACTCTTTTATGGTGGCTTTAACTCTTGTATTTTAACTATTTGTGTCTGCATTCAACTTGCTGACACCTTTAAGCTCTTTTGACAACTCCTCTTTGGGTCATGCGGTCTGTCAGACAATATGCCTCATTGATTGTAGCAATGTTGTGAATGAGTTCATTTGACTAACAAACCTGATATCAAAGATTTTTGGACTTATATAAAGCACAAGACAGCCAACAATGCCCATGATGACATGGAGTGATTGGTCACCCTATCAAACCTTACACTCAAGTAAATGTGGCACCAGTGGCAAGAGGATTTCAATGTCTTCATACTAAAACAGCTTCCTTGCTATCCAATTATTTTATTTCAGGTGTTCTCAGATGAGTTCATTCTTTAGAAAAGATGGGATGGGCAAGTTACTACTGAGCTGCAGGTTGCAATTATTTGGATGGCAGTGTTTAAGTTGAGCTGGTGGTGCCCGCATCAGTGCTTAATTTGTAAAAATATACGTTTCAGGGCCCTCGTTAGTAAGCCATTGGAGCTTGCACTACCCATTGCCCCTACCACCGCTGCCCATAACCGCACTAATTCAGCAACTAATAACCACACTCCTACAATTATGACAATTCAGACTATTCCAAGCCCCCAAATGCTATAAGAATGGCTTGGGTGGCAGTTCTTAGTGATTTATAATACTCAGGGGTGTAGCTTCAGGGGTGGTGGCTGGAACGGTACACCCCTAATAAATGAATGTTCTGATAGATTGTTGGGTACAGGTGCTTTCGGTCAGGTACGGAGAGCTGTCTGTTGGATTTCACCAGGAATCTTTACATTCACACAGACAAAACGCACAATATACTCTCTCTCCATGTTTTGAAAGTCCTTGAAAATGTTGGTTATTTTACAGAATATTGTGTTTCTCTCACTTACTCTTACCAAAACTCATTTCTCTCCCTTTCCACTGCCCCTTGGGCCCCTCTTATGCACCCTGCTTGGCCTATAATGTATTATAACATTATATGCCAGCGTGATTGTTGGGAACATCTGAAACTCACCTGTCCCAATCTTACTGACCAAGCTACGCCTTTGTTATTACATATTGAATTAATAAACAACTGGTTTTGTGCTCATCTTTAATGAGACAAACAGTGTCACCATGTGGCAGACTGTCATAAGTGCAAGTGTTTACAAGTAGGTGCCGAGTACAGGAAACCACCAGTTCAAATTAAGCACTGACCGGAACTTATTCTTGGGCACCAGTACTTATTTTTCCTCAACAGACTTCAATCCAGAGCAAGAGAGAGAAAACACCAAATCTGGAAAGAAAGAGAAAGGAATGCAAGAGTAAGATAAAGAAGCAGGGTGTGTCTGGTGGAAGATTAAAGAGGCATGAGGGAGAATCAAGACGAAGCAGCCTTGGTATTTGGCACCCTGCCTTTCCATAGCACTGACTTCAGGTGTCTGAGCAAATGATTGGGCGAGCCGCTTATTCTCTTACAAATTAAGCACTGTTGGGTGGTGTGTAAAAGGTTGACTATTGAGATCTGTGTTTTACAGAAGTTAATAGACACTGCGGATGCTTTCAGTTGCTTTTAGGTGTAAATGAGTGTAATTAAGCATTCCTTTTTTTGTGCACTTTACTTTCAACTTGTTTTGTGCTTGCGGAAGGATCCTATACTTTTATGATCTCCATTTTCTGGTAGCGTGATACATCCATGTACATATGCATAACCACGCTTAGGCATCAGACTCAACCCACAAAGAAAATGTTATTGAGGCTCTTACAAATAGTTTAGTCATTTGGAGAATTCCATTAGGTCCCCTGTTCCACATTCCTTAGGCTGACTCTATTAAGTGTATTTCATGTTTCCTTTACCATCAAAAAGAGTTGTCCTTTTCCAAGTGCTCCCATTTGCCCTTTATAATGCATTTTTCTACATCAGGAAACCAAATGAAATCTCTGAATTATGGTGCATTAAGGCAGTGTAATCTGAGTTTGTCAATTCTGCTATTCCATCTTTATTCCTCTAAATTCTCGCCCTTCTGTTTTCTTTCCAGATGTCCCAACACAGATACCTACTTATACTATGGAAAAAATTGTGAGACCAGGCTCCACAGACCCAGCCTTATTGGGGGGCTCACAGTTGCCGCGTTTGTGATCATACTCATCGTTGTGGCTGTGCTAACATTCTTCTGCAGACGCAGATATAGACAGAGAAATGGCAGCTACTACCTAAGGTAAAATATCATTATCTTTCATCACTACGATAATCTCTAATCCCTACTTAAAAGACCATTCCCACTGCTCTAAATTTTACAAGCGAATCAAACGTCAATCTGTATGGCCTGACTATTTTACAATGGAGAATGTTCAAATATAAACGTATTCGAGGATGCGGACACTAAATGGTTAAAGTAGGTCATTCTATAGGGTCAGGAAAGTGAGTGACCATGTTAGTATGTGTGTGCATATCCAGTCTAGTCAGAGAAAGTGTCTCACCTCTGACAATGTACTAAAGGATTAGACTTCCTCATAGTGTTCAGAGTAGTATGTATTTGTTAAATTGTTTAGCACAGTTCATTCAAGTGCTTTAAAGCCACTCCGTGTTTCACTGTGCGCTTGGTAACCTGCCTGCACTTGCAAGAGGAAAGAGAGATCCCCTTACAAGCGGGTGCAATGAGTGAACGCACCTGCCTAAAAGGGGATGCCTGGGGGGCCAATAGGACCCCCTTTCCCCCCTCCAGATGGTGGCCATAGGGGTGGAGGGTGGAGTAAAGTAAGGCGAGGAGTGCATCGCCGAGTTGGAGATGCAGTGAGCGCAAGGTAAATAGTTTTATTTATTTACTTACTTTACTCCTGGCCATTCTATGTCCGACTCCACGACCCCCAACCTGCCCCACCCCTCGCCCGCCTCACCACCCCACAGTACTCCATCTGCGAGACGCCACTGATTATGTACCACACACATATCCCATCTTTCCTGACAATGTATGAGTTTTCCAACCATAGGGGCTTGTTTCCCCAGTCTACCAATGAAGTAATCACGGTGGTTCTGCCCAGAAAGGACCATGACCAATTGGAGGTCAGATTTATTTGTCCCCTTTCCATGCTCAACTTTGATTATAAAATACAGGGAAGATGTTGGCATGTAGGTTAATGACAATACTCCCCATACATCTAAATTATGACTAGAATGGATTTGCCCCAGCCCGTAATACATTTTATAACTTGAGAAAGCTATTCCACATCATGGGCGCAACCTCCGCTTACTGTATTCCAGTCTGACAGCCAGATTGTGCATAGGGTGTGTGTAGTACCAAAGCAGTGGAAAGTGCATAAGAGAATGTGACAGGGTTGCTCTCTGTCGTCTGTACTGTTCATTTTGGCTATTGAGGCACTACCCAGCTTCTTGAACCAGTGGCCAAGGTATAGTGACGTGTAAGATGGTCAGAACGTTTTAAGGCATGGGCAAAGTGGGCTCGGGCCCTGGGCACAGCCTGTCATGGGGCCACCGGATGGAGCCAGCTCTGTTCTCCAAAGTCTTACCCTGATGACCTTGAATAATTCTTAAACAGATTGTTTGAATACCGTTTTCCTTTCATGTATTTTTAATGTGGGTGATGTGTGTGAGTCTATTACAGGCATTTTTGCAGATAAATGCTGTGTTTATGTTTCATGCAACACTCATAAAGTTTATTTTAGATCATAACAGGACCTCATATGCAATAAATAGAAGGGTGTTACATAGATTATTTGCAGTAATATTACTGAGCTGCTGCGATATTACAATATTAAGAATTTGGACGAGTGCGCCTGTGTACTGTCAGTGACCTGGCCAAAGAGAGCAGGAAAGAGCTGAAACTGGATCATAAATTCAAAGCTGTTCAGAACAGGGGCCCAAAAATATGTTTGGCCCAAGGCCCCCAAAATCCTTAAGATGTCTCTGAAGATGGTGGTACATGTAACGGAAATAAGACCTAGATGTATCATGCCGTTTGCGAATCGTAAACGGTCTATTTGCATATTTTGGCATGCATCAAAAATTCGCAAATTAAGGAATCTCAAAAATGTGCGATTCCTTGGGGTAGATTTATCAACATACCCATTTGCGATTTCTAAATAGCGATTTTTAAGGAATCGCTATTTAGAAATTGCAAAATGGAATGTATGTAAAAAATCGCAATTTTTCTGCGATTTCTTAATCTTCCTTATGGTGAATTTGCAATTTGCGTATTCGCAAATAAGGAATAATTTCCCATTCATTCCTATGGGCCAGGAGGCCCATAGGAATGATTGTGAAATTAATCTCAATTTGCGATTCGCAATTTGCTAATTGCAAAATGAGAATAATTTCAAGGGTGCAGGGGTGTCTCAAGGACACCCTGCTGCATCCCGTAAATGTACATGTGTGTGCATATGGCGCACATACATGCCCTTTGGGCATGTGTGTGCGTCACATGCCACCTTCAAAAATGCAAAATTGTGCATTTTTTTAAAGAATTCACAAATTACCATCAACTTCAAGTTGCCATAGCATTTAAGGAATCGCAATTTTGCGATTCCTTAAATGGTATGCATGTAGCATTTTTAAATTGCGATTTTTGGTTAAAAAATCGCAAATTACCACCAACCTGTAGTTGAGGCTAATTTGCGAATTCTTTAAAAAATGCAAATTTTTGCTATTCCTTCATTTGCGAATTTTTGATGCATGTCAAAACATGCAAATAGACCGTTTGCGATTCGCAAAGGCCGAAATTCTGCAAATTTCAGCCTTTGCGATTCGCAAAAGGCTTGATACATCTAGGCCCTTATTTTGCCATAGCATTTAAGGAATCGCAATTTTGCGATTCCTTAAATGCTATGTATGTAGCTTTTTTAAATTGCGATTTTTGGTTAAGAAATCGCAAATTACCACCAACTTGTAGTTGATGGTAATTTGTGAATTCTTTAAAAAATGCACAATTTGGCATTTTTGAAGGTGGCATGTGACGCACACACATGCCCATAGGGCATGTATGTGCGCCATATGCACACACATGTACAATTCAGGGTTGCAGCAGGGTGTCCTTGAGACACCCCTGCACCCTTGAAATTATTCTCAATTTGCGATTAGCAAATTGTGAATCGCAAATTGAGATTAATTTCACAATCATTCCTATGGGCCTCCTGGCCCATAGGAATGCAGGGGAAATTATTCCTTAATTGCGAATTCGCAATTTGTGAATTCGCAAATAAGGAAGATTAAGAAATCGCTAAAAATTAGCGATTTTCTACATACATTCCATTTTGCGATTTCTAAATAGCGATTCCTTAAAAATCGCTATTTAGAAATCGCAAAATTGAATGTTGATACATCTGCCCCTAAGTGACTTTGAAGCCGGATTCCCAGGATCTTCGTTGAAAAGGTGATACTCAGGAGCACTATGCCAAGCCCGATAACACAAAATTAATAAGGTGTGGGTACTGCTGGCAGAGATGCATCGAGCAAATGGCCAAGCAGTTGACAGATGCGCCAGACATCCTGCAGTGGTGTCTGTGCTGCTTCTTATAAAGAAAACTATAGAGAGAATAATTCTTAGCCTAACTCACACAACGAATATTGCCTCTGATTTCCCACAACTTCACTCGCTTGCAGTCAAGGAGCGTGTCTTATTTATTTCACTGCGCTTGGCCCATCAGGCCTAGTATAATGAAGGGCCTGTTTTTTGCAGAGACAAATGGCACCTACCCGCTCGCAGACTCGGATTTTCCTCTGCACTCCTTTTAACCATTTTTCTGTCTGTAGTGATTGCATAGCTGCCTGTTCTCGTGCCTTCTGGCCCCACTCACTGAATAATATTACCCTGGTATTAAGAGTTCTTGAGAATCAAATTCAGTTTTGATTAAATTTGAAACTCCACCAGCTCACTACTTACCTCTGAGAGAGTAGTCAAGCCTACCTCCTTGCTACTGCTCCTTCAGTGCAAGGGCATCCTGAACTCGGGTAACAGTCGCTCTTTATATCTGAAATAAATAGATAAATACATATATGCATACATCATTTTTTTTTTAAAGTTTTTTCAGTGAATGCCTTGGGTTTTGTATGCTTTCCCGGAGCCCGCAGTACGTATACCCTCATACACGGAAGAAGCCTGTGGCATGGGAGCTGCGAATGGCCTTTGACTTCCCTTTGGGTCAGTCACCAGTGCCCCAGATTGACGAGTACATAAGCAGTGCAGCAGGCACTGAACATCAGTCTTCAGCCTCAGCGTGTGTATATTCTGCCAGCAGTAGTACCCACTATGTAGGGGCTAATGGTGCACCCTTTTCTTGTATCTGTGGGGCATATTACCAAGGGCCATTATTGCCGCTTTAGCTGGACTTTTTCCCGCTAATGTGGCGATAATTTTATCGCCCTATTACCAAGCTGTCGCTAACACCAGTTAGCGACAGCTTGTAGGTGATAGCGGGCATTTAGGGGCCCACTTTGCATGTCAGCGATAATTATCGCTAATGACATGCAAAGTGGGCATGCCAAGATGTTAGCGACTGAAAACAGTCGCTAACATCGCTATCTCCTATTACCCACAAAGGCGTAGTTTTGGAAATATTCGCGCTAAGCGCGAATATCTCCAAAAGCTAACACCTGCCCAGAGCAGTTCTTAGTCATGTTATCCAATGGGAGGTGGATAACATGGCTAAGAGCATTGTCACGATAATGTATGAATATCACTGTATTTCCAGCGATATTCACGCATTTCGAATGATTTTTATCGTTTCTGAGATACACCTTGATGATAGCAAGGTATCTCAGCGATAAAAATCATCGTAGCGCGACGATAAAATTATTCCCGCTAACCCTTCTTAGCGATAAATATCGCTATTGCTAGGGAATATGCCCCTCTGTTCCGAGTACAGACTTCCAGTTTGTGCATTAAGTTAGTATGTCCTGTGCTAAGTGCAAATGCATCTGCACCATGTGGCACTGGACACCGGGGGCATTGTTCTCTCTGAGGTTGGCATCCAGCCGCAGTTCTCACTATGCACTTCCTGAACCCGAATCATGTGGTCACATAATTTGATCAGCATTTGTGTCAGTCGCTCTTCATGTAACAATACACATTGGGCACGTGGCAATGCCATGGTCCATGCCCTGTGCCCCGTAACAATGCCGCAGTACCCAGTGGTCACAGTTTGTTAAGGGCATTGAATACTGGGCGGGCTTGTACCAAGCACCTCATCGCAAAGGCTGTATGGCATACCCTGTTATACATTGGGCTACTATGTCAAGGGCATACTATATTGTAATAATATGTCTGCCTTTCTTTCTCCTGTAGATTTTTTCACATAGTGAAAAATCTACATTAGTAAATAAAGCAGAGGAAAAAGCACCTTGATTTCCAGGACTACTCCTGCAGATGTTTGTGAATTTGATAATATCCCCACTCCTGGATGGATATCAAATGGAGTCAGTTTCCAGCCTCTATTCCAAATGTGGGTGGAAATTCTGGGAATAGGTATGAGTGGGTTTTTTGACAAGGGGTTGTGAATCAAGTCAAATGTTTCTCAGAGCCTGGGTTTGCAATGTCAAAGGGGCATATTAGCAAGAACCTCTTTAAAATTATCGCCGTTTTAGCGGCCGGAAACTGCCGCTAAAATAGCGATAATGGCTTGCTAATATGTGTTATAGAATTCCAATAGAAGCCCAGGTTAGATGTCCTGCACATCTAACCCAGGCTTCTATTGGAATTCTATAACGCATATTAGCAAGCCCATTACCGCCGTTTTAGCGGCGGTTTCCTGCCGCTAAAACGGCGATAATTTTAACGAGGTTCTTGCTAATATGCCCCAAAGACTCGTTAGCGCCCTTATCTAGCCATCTCAGCTTTTTGCCTATGTCCCGCTTCACTGCCATGCTTGTGTCTGTTTTGCAGGCCGCAAGATTGCTTAATTGGCCAAAAGAAATTAATAGTACTTAATTGCACCCAGAAGACTGTAATGCTTATTTTTTTGTCTACGCAGGGAAATCAATGACAAGAATCGGTTATTCAGGGAAAATTCTGGAGTATTTATGTCGGCAAAACCAAGACCATCCCGTCAGGAAGGTAAGGCAGAGTCCCCCATTACATCAGTTTTTTAAAAACATCTATTGAAATGTAAATTACGATAATAATGTGTTTCTGTGGCGTTTTCTACCGCCATATTGTAATTCCGTGGAGCTGTATATAACCATTGACACCAAAAATTAAAGGATGATAGGCTGGAGCTAGAATGTTATGTGGTGCCCCTCAGTTACACACAGGTCTTTGCACGAGGAGCAGTTAATCATTCGGGAGCCAGAATTGCATAAGGTACTTGTGAGAACTTCCAAAAATAAATGTAATCTCCACAGGGATCAATAACTTGAATCCTAGTTCAGACTTGCACGGTACTGGTGACATGTTAAATTACCAGGGGCAGCTGCCGACCAATTCAACTGGTGGGGCAATTTTTGAGCCACTAACAGGCGCTGAAAAAAGCCCAGCAGTGCCCTTAGGCCTAACACCAAAGCTCTCAATCGTTGTTCATTATTAGCAATGTTTCTAACGGGCAATGATTGAGAGCTCTGAAATTGAGACCGCACTGCGAGTTTTCCACAATGTCTGCCAGTAAGTTAAAATAAATGTAAAAAAATACCTAAAAGATTCACTTACCTTCTGTCTCTGCCCTCGGTGCTCCTCCATCTCGTCATCAGTGGCTCCACCAGAACAGGCTCCAAGAGCCTCAGCCAATTCCCCTCTTCCAATCAAGAGGCTACTCTCATGCTGCACAGGCTGCATGACAGAAGCACCAGAACTGGCTGGAGCAGACTGGCTCCACACTCACTGAGGCACTGGGGGTCTCTGCTTGCTCTCCACCCAGCTGTCTAAGACAGATCGGCGGAGAGGCTTAGACTACGCATGTCAAGGCTGGCCGTCGCAAGACAGCTGGCCAAAGTGACTTGCACAGTGTAAACTGGTGGAGAGAACACATGGCTCGGGCTGGAGAAAGGGAAAAATAAAATGGTAATAAATACCATTTTATCTTTCACCTTTGCAGCACCAGCAGCAGTGGGGCGATGCTCCTCTGCCCAAATGAGGGGCCACGGCTGAAAATCACATGCAATTTTACCGTTACGGTTTAGCAAAAGTGCCCCAGAATTGTTCAGTGGCGAGTTTGACCCTGTGGAATGGGGAATTATTCAGTGGTACTGAGTTTTCCAGTTGTCAACCATTCTGAATCGCCCTATTTAGAACCTAATTACAAGCTAAGGGGTATTGCCCCTGATAAGTAGCAATACCACAGGGTATGTTATTTATCAGGTGCAATAAATAACACTTATTATGAGTTCATGGGGAATAACATGCAGATTTAGGTGTTTGACGCACCGAAATCCACATGATATGGTACATATCGCATGTTTCCTTCTGTTAAATTTCGGCAGGTTTGACCTACCAAAAGTTAACAAAATTTGAGGTATTTAATGCATCCGATGATGTGTTAAATACCTTCAAACTCCTAATTCCGACCCATGCTTAAACAAAAGTTTATGCATGGGTCAGAATATTAGGGGAACCCACAATCGGGAACTTAATGTGGTTTTACAGCATATATTTGACCACTGATCTCAACAGGCGATAAATGTACGCCCAGGTCTGTGAGTGGGAGGGTAAAGGAGTGTGTTCGAGGAGTAGGTTAGGGAATTTGAAGGTTTTTTCTTCAAGGAGGAGCATTCTATGCTCCCTGTTGGAAAAAAACGTGGATGAGGCTTAGTGGGAAAACTATGTTTGGCTCTCACAACCCTGGTAAAACCGGGTGAAGAAAAACCAATCATCTTTTAATTATGCAGTATGAAATTAATGCATAAAAGCCTGGATACATTTTATTCTGCATAACTTGCAATCAGGTCCTTGAGAGTCAAGCATGTTCTGAATGGTAAACTGTTAAAGTAAGGTCAGCTGTGACTAAAGCTGCCCTGCTGCAGTGAGGGATACCACCACAACGATTTCCCTATTGAATTGTGGCGTGATCTGATTTGGACCATGTAGTAGGAGACTCAGGGGCATATTACCAAGCAATAGCGATAATTATCGCTATTGCTTGGTTAGAGACAAAATTTTAACGCTGAGCTGCGGCGATTCTACCAAGGTTTGTCACAAATGCGATAAAAAACGGCCGCAATGCATGAATATTGCTGAAAAGTCAGCGATATTCATGCATTACCGAGCTAATGCTCTTAGCCATGTTATCCAATTCCCATTGGATAACATGGCTAAGAACTGCTCAGGGCCGGTGTTAGCTTTTGGAGATATTCGCGCTTAGCGCGAATATCTCCAAAAGTTGGTAATAGGAGATAGCGATGTTAGCGACTGTTTCCAGTCGCTAACATCTTGGCACGCCCACTTTGCATGTCATTAGTGATAAATATCACTGACATGCAAAGCGGGGCCCAAGATGGTCGCTATCTCATATTAGCTGTCGCTAACTGGTGTTAGCGACAGCTAGGTAATAGGGAGATAATTTTATCTCCGCTTTCTTGGCTTTTAAAACCAGAAAAGCAGAGATAAACCCCCTTGATAATATGCCCCTTAGTTCTATAGGACATTATATGCTTTATATATATCTAGACCAGGTAGCAAGATCACAGTGTGGCTGTGGTGATATCTGAGAAGATGGTCAAGCTGTGGAAGGGAGACAGTGGTTGCATATCACTCTCTTGCATAGTCCATCTATGCACCATAGTGAACTCTCGTGGGTTCGTTGAATCAGATGGGAGGTAGTATTTTAGTAGTATGATTTAGGACTGTATCAATGCTGGGTTGACAGCACTGCATGGTGTTCTATTTAACCTTTCTGCCACAGTGTGGTAATTTAAGCTCTACCAAGTGTATTGTGGTTTTGGCCGTGCCTTTAAGCTTGCCTTTTTCCATGTGGTTCGATTTGCCTCCATAATGAATTGATCATTTTGTGGTAAAATAACGTTTTTACATACATGTGAACTTCTATTAGGCCTCCACTAAGGGCATCGGAGTGCATATATCTATTGCTGCAGTTGTTGCAATATTTATCAACCTGGTAATTAGTGGGTGTGCAAAAGGTCGCTCCCCTCATTACATTTCAGCTGGTCATTCCAGATGGATTTTAAAGAGGGAAAAATACTTTTTAAATATTGAGAAAAGTGGATTTTGGTGCAGTAAGCACCAAAATCTGCATTCCGTGCTCCATTTCAAGGGTAAATGTTGTAACATATAATAATAATGGCACCGCATACTTTCAGAAAGCATCTTTGTGTGCTTTTATCAGGTGAGTTATCCAGGCAACTTGTAGTAAGGGCCATAATATTTAACCAGTAATAAAAGGCTGTTCTTTTTTGTGTATCACACTTCAATGTGATGAAGTTCATTTTGCTTTTCTGCTTCATTCCTCAGCTTCACACAGCAACATCCGTTCTACAATAATCCCCAACTTCAAACTTTATTTGGATACGTTGGAAACGTCAATAAAGGTAGACTTTTTAGAGTTACTATTTCACTGTTCTGTTACTCTCAAGCTCAGAGCCTGCCCTGCTCCCGGATGCTCTCCACAACCCGGTCCCCACCTCCAACTCTCAACGATCCCCACACTTCTATTTACTGCCTGTTCAAAGCACCACTTCCCCCTGCCAGCCCAGAGACTACTGTGCTCCTAGATGCCCTTACCACTCCTTGCCCCAACTATCAGTGATCCCCCACTCCCATTTGCCAAAGGCAAAGTGCTTGTGATAAAGAGGTACAAAATATAGCCCATTATCCACGCTGGAATAGGGATTCACTTATCATTTTGATCCTGGCAAAACCATGTTGGTTTGTTATTTCACACTCCAGGCAGATTAGCTTGTAGCAGGTGGATTTAGATTACAAGTGTATCCGCCAGAAATCCTCAGACTTAAATCCAGCAACCTTTTTAAAGGGCTCATCTTCAGGTTAACCACACAGTTCCAGGTTCTAAAGCTTTTTTTAAAAAAAAAATGTTTTTTGCTTCTCTGCTTATATCAGTCGAAGTGAAATGTCAACAGCCTAATTGTAGGATAATTTTATTGGACCTTAATGAGAGCTTCTTCAATGTATTTTAATACATTGTTAAAAGCAAATTTGATACATTACATTCAGGTTCAAAGAACAGCACCTACTTTTTCTGTATCTGTCCGTCCCTCATCTAATCACAAGTTCTAAATATAGCATATACTATCTTGTACAACAAGACAGCACACACAGAAAAATAAAAATAAACAGGGAGGGAATTAGAGGTGGGTGCTAATTACAAGTTACCTAAAACATAAGGTGGAATTTGCTCACCTCAGTGCTCTTCCAGAATACCTCTTCAAATGTCATACAGATTGTGTGGTTGAATATAAAAATACTTCCTATGAGTGTAAATACATGGTCAATCCTTCCAGCTGTTGTATTCACTCAGTAAGTCAACAGTAGTGATACTGTCTCTCTAAAGATATCTATGTGATGGTTGTACTGTGTTCGTGTTTGGACTAGCCAATTTTCCATAGGAGGACTCCTAATTTGGAATCCAAAAGTTAAACCCTACCAAAATGAACCCTGACTTGACCTGGATATACTTAGATCTGTTACTCCTTTGAATAGTTGTCTGGTTTATTGTCTCCCT
This sequence comes from Lissotriton helveticus, assembly GCF_964261635.1. Lineage (NCBI taxonomy): Eukaryota > Metazoa > Chordata > Amphibia > Caudata > Salamandridae > Lissotriton > Lissotriton helveticus. The sequence goes on from NC_136070.1 coordinate 813,721,290, forward strand.
CATTCTCAGATAATCCTACACAAAAAGTGACCCTAAAGCTATTAACCCCTTCGCTGTGGGGTGTTTTCACCCCGCTGTGCGGGGGGTAGGGGGGCCGCACGCGGCGCCGCTATGCTGGTGAAGTGCTCGGCTTGTCATGAGGCACAGCAGAGCTGCCCTCATGACGAGCTGAGCTCGTCACAATCACACCCGTTTTTCGAACGTTCAGCACAGCGGGGAAATTATCCCCGCGTGCGAACACTCCAACGGCTGTGACGAGCTCAGCTCGTCATGAGGGCAGCTCAACCATCCCTCATGACGAGCTGAGCTCGTCAACAGCACACAAGGTGTTAAAGCTTGGTTTCCACAAAGGACTGCCTCTCGAAGGCAATAATGATCAATTCTGGTGAGATTAAGTTACCTTGGTATTCACACCTACCCTATATCTAATCTTAAACTAAGCTTTGTTGCCAATAGCTGAAATTAGAGGCCTTGCATCTATTGTAATCAAAGACCTCATCAGTCTATGAGGCTATGACATGAAGAGTAACCTTCAGTCTCAAAAGGATTTGGGGCAACAGTTTCTATTCTGCCTACTGTATTATAAAGCAATGCTGCAGAACATAGTAACCTAATATTTGTATGTTACCTCTCTGACAGATGGTGATTAAGAGGCCACAGATAGTAAAAAACAACAATGCCTAAGCTGGAGACCACTTGACTTCGTGGCAACACTTCTTTGCAGCAAATGATGCCGACCAATTAAGCATCTATATTTCAGTGCTACATATCTAATGAACATGATAAATGTACCAACCCTCTGCCACTTAAATCTTTGCATGGGACGAGGTGTCATAATCTACTGCGATTCTAATTGCTGCCAACAGATCATACAAGGAATTCAAAAAGATGCCGAGATTAAAACTCACACTACAGGTTTAAAGGTTTTACAATAAAACTTGGTATCAACAAGGCTTCTCTGTTTCCTCATGAGTGAACACCCTCATTGAAGCTTGCGCGACCTACCTGTGAAGGATTAAAACATGCAGTCAAAAATAACCACAATAATGGATACCACCATGGAAGTATATCACTAGAAGACAGTTCACATCAGGCCAATTCAGATTGACCCTGGCATGGAGAAGAGGCACATGCTAAATGAAATTCAATTGGTTCACCTGCAGCAATCCGCAGCTACACTTAGCCTTTTCAGCAAGAAGGAAGCAAACAGGTTTTATTACAGTGACACTGAGCTATCCCTATAATGAAAATTACATCACTCGACAATGTTTTTGTGAAAATCAAATGAAACATTATCATGACAATGTGAAAGTGCTAGTCTAATATTGTGTATAGGAGTGATGTGCTACTAAATACTGCCATACATACATGTCTGCTCCTATGACAATCGTTCTTTACCATGCCAAGATATTACTCTATCTCCTTGGGTTACAGGTATTGTCTGAATTCAAAAATAGCCAAATTCTTAATCGGAATGCCATTTCATGTTCTTAGTGTTAGAAAAGGCTGTCACATTATATCTACAATCGGGAACCCATTGGCTTCATAAATGTCCCCAGCCATGGTCAACAGTCCACATTAAACCAAGATTGCACTGGCAACTAAGGGCCCAATGTAGGTATCCAAATACCGGTCGGTAACGGCCGAAAATACAGATTTTTGGCCGTTACCGACCGGTATTTGGATACTGAGATGTAGGGGCATAAGAAAATGCAGATTCGGTAATTTTACCGAATCGGTAAAATTACCAAATCTGCACTTTGATATGTAGGTAGCACTGTAAACAGTGCTACAGTGCTTTCAGGATTCGTTATTTACCACAAATTATTAATTGGTGGTAAATAACGAATTCCTATGCAAATGCAAATATGTGCATTTACACCTGTGCCATGTGGCACACATACATGCCCTTAGGGCATGTATGTGTGCCACATGGCACACAAGCCCTAATCAGGGGTGCAACAGGGTGTCAAAGTGACACCCTGCCACCCTTGAATTTTTCGGTATTTACCGAATCGGTAATTACCGATTTGGTAATTGACATTCATTCCTATGGGCCTCCAGGTCCATAGGAATCAATGGCAAATACCGAATCGGTAAATACCGATTAGGTAAATACCGAATCCTACCGATTCGGTATTTTTTACCGAATTTTTACCTACATTAGATTTACCGATTCATAAATACCGAATCGGTAAAATTCGGTATTTATGAATCGGTAAATCCAAATTACCTACATCTAGCCCTAAGAGAGTAATCCTGGCCCAGCAAAAGACAAGGACATCTTGTCTTTTGTACTCATATCGGTTTCTATTAGCAACTTTTGGTATCAGTAATCAGAGGGGTATTTCTGAGATGTGTCAGGTTGATCTTATTTATAATATTTTGAACATGCCAGATGCTTCGTTAAACCTTGAGAATGTTGGCTTACTTCCAGGTCAACAATGCATATACAAGGTCATTTCATAATCTTACTAATTACACTGATCTATAGCTTTCAGTTGCTTTGTTGAAACTTTATATATAGAACTGCATCACTGTTAAATCATATATTGCTTTCACATTTATCACAAGTTCACATTACATAATGATAACTCATAATCATTGTTTTAAATATGTATGCTCATTTATAGTTAAATAGAAATTGATAGAACATGCTGAAGTTATAATTTTATTCTTCCAGAAGTCTCGATAAAAACCCACAACCAACCCAGACACAAATTATGTTTCATGTAATCCAACAATTAAGCCAATTTATCAAAACTAAAAATGTTTGGTGAATGAATACTGCAATTATTCAGTATTTTCTCTTTCCACGTCCGCAATATCCTTGGCTAAGTCTAACCTAGCTACAAAGAATCTTTTGGGCAGCTGGAGCTTCAAAAGTGCCACCACTCCTCCCCTCTGTGACCTCACTAAGCACTTGACTTTGCTCTGTGTGCATGTGTATTAAATCAGAGATAAATTGAACTGAGCCAGGATAAACGGGTATTACTTTATTTTGCACTATTTAGTGTACAAATTACCTAGTTAGTGAACAAATGGTTTATGTATTTATGTGTTTACCCTTCTTGTTATAGAATATTTTGTGGCCAGATTTTGCTAAATGGTTCTAAACAATAAGTCAGTAAAATTGATGTGAAGGGGTCATGAAAAAACATTACAGTGCAAAATTGGATTAAAAGCAAAAAGCGTGATGAAAATAATTCTTAAATCTACACTTCTGACACACTGGAATGTAATCTCAGTAGGATCTAATTATGTAATGTTTTCAATATTCTGTTCTGTTATACAAGCAGACCAACCATTTGTTAATTAGTCTTGGCTCCACTAGAATTATTAGCTTAAACATTGACATCTGGTATATTTTGTCATCACTATAAAAATACATGTAATTCTAAGGTATAGTCATTCTAGATATAAAATAATAAATCCTACTATTCTTCAATTGTTTAAAATTAGTCAGGTCAGAGGAATGATGTGGCAAATGGAGAATTTTTCCCTAGAGATACAGCTTGCGCAATTTTCAAATTTTAGGTAATAGAATATTTAACGACCGGGGTGTGGTTTGACGCTGATAGAAGATGACTATCTGCTGATTCAGCTCTGTGACACTGAGAAATGAATAAGACAATGACTGCAGTGTATTTATTTTCTACATACCAAAATTAAAAGATACCCAGGTGTGAGTCAATCCTTTCTTTAATTCTGAAACCGAAACAGTTTTTCAGTGCTGCTGCTATGTGAAAGGCCTTTTGCATGAAGCAACCAGCTTTCTCTTCAGGTCCAGTCTGCATGGAGAGCTTGCCAAATATAGTTTTGACTTTGAAGCATTTCTGTTTTTCACCTACTTTGTTTGCTTTAGACATCCACATTAAAAGCTCACTACTGCTTAAATTAATTTGCTGTATAATTAAAAGGAAAATGCAGCCAGAGAGAAAATGTTTTAATCTTGACAAGATATGGGTTAATCGACAGGGGCAGGCCATAAATCTCCAGCAGCAGAATCCACATTTCTAGCTTCAAATGAAATACAAATTGGAATGAGTTTATACTGGAAACCAACCAGGAAGGAAAGGGATGCAATGTAAGAGTCAGCCCCTGGAGATGTCCTTTTGCCTTTTGAAAGGGGTTGCACTTCACATATTTGTTATAGTTTTTGGATGGCAATGTGGCACTTGATGTTTTGCCTTTTGGCTGGCAACATGCCATTTTATTTGAGTGTACACAAGTAAAAGGGCCTAAAATAAAATATATATTTTTTAAGCATCATTTATTTTTCCTCTCATTTTTCTGTTGTTACAGCAAGTTTAGAGAATTACAAATGTCAAATGCTCTTTTCATTTTCTGCTATCACTTTAGTCATCCTTTGTTGATTATACTTTTTCATTTTTATAAATTGACTATCAGTTTTATTCATGTGGATGGCGCTGGCACAGTGAGAGCTGTAAATATCAACACGTTTCTGGGCATTATTTTCAGATTACTTTAGTTACAGCTGAGATGTGTTTTGTGAGTAGCAGCCAGTGGTCCCTCAAATTTTGAAATTTTTACCAATATTCTGTCAGACAGTTTTCTGCATGGGCAAAATGAGAACATTTAAATTAACTAACACTACTTGTTCTTCTCAATATTCTGGAGATTCTTTGAACTCAGAAGGATCTTCTCTTGAAAATATGGAAGAACCTCATAATGTCAAGCAAAGTGCAAATGCCCCTTCCTTGTTACCAAAATTGACTCTAGCAGTAAACACTCCCAGCTCTGTTATACTCTAGTGGCTCTATACATAAATGGTCTAAAAATTATCCTCCTTCACCAGTCAAAACACCTTCTTCTATATGGAATTATTCATAGAAGAGATCAGCGCTTTGTGACCATGTATTGAAGAAACTAATAAGAGATTGCAAACCCTGAATGACAGATAGTCTTGCCTGCAAAAAAGAGTGTCTGATGTTGAACAACCGGTGAGCAACCTAGAGGACTCTAATGCAAATATCAACAAAATGCAGTCACAAATATATAATCTTCAAAAACAAGTGGACGATTTAAAAAATGCACCCGAGGGATAATCTCAGAATTTATGGCCTGCCACAAGGATCAGAAGGTAGTAAACATATTCAGTTTTTTCAAACCATTATACCTACGGTGTTAGACTTGCCATCATCAGTTTCTTTAAATATTTAACAAGCACATAGATTAGGGCATACACTGATTTTTGATTCTGCATCTAACAGACCCTGAGGATGTTTTATCAAAGAGTTTTAGCTCATCTGTCCTAACTTTTCTTTTTTTTAAAAAAGAAAAATGAAACTTTCTTCTTCCAGTTTATACAGTAAACAAAAACACATAACTGGCATCCTTTCAGTGTATGTACGCAGATCGACAACCTCATTAGCGGCACTTAGGACTACAGGCGGCATCAGGGAGGGAATGGACTCATGTGGAAGAAACACAAAAAGCATACAATAATAGCACAGTGAGACGGAACCAGGCATGGCGCTGACTCAGGCAGTGAACATCACTGGGGTCCACGCCCCTGCTCCCCGTCAGACCCAGACCCAACAGGCACATCCAACCCATCACTATCACTGTCAGCCGTGTCGCATGAGGAGAGCTCCTCTTCTGCCAGTCCCGATGCACACATTATGCCCCAGGCCATTAGGTCATCCTGTAGATTCTCATCCCGCTGAGTGAGTTGCATGTGAGTTTCCTCGGCCAAAGACCAATCCCTTACATCTCTGAGCCAAGTGGAGACCTCCGGGGCCCCTCGCCCCTTCCAAGTTAACGCCACCCTGCGCCTGGCTAGCACCAACATTAATTGGAGGAATTTGTACAAGAGTTTCTTTTTTTTGGGCTTCCGGTCCAGAGCAAGCAGACAATGCAGGGGTTCAGGCGCCAACCAAAGGCCCGTGGCTGCGACTATTCGGTCCACCACCCCCACCCAGAATTGCCTAACCAAAGGGCATTCCCAGGCTAAGTGCAGGAAGCCCGCCTTCTCAGTGTGACATCTAGAGCAACTGTCTTCCCTATCCTGGGAGATGCGCTTCAATGATACTGGGGTTAGGTATGTGCGGTGTAGGAAATTGAAGTGTGTCATATTTAACCATGCATTGCAGGAGACCTTTCGGGTGAGGGTACCTATGCGCGTCCACTGTCCCTGGTCCAGTGGAGCGCCGAGGTGTGCCTCCCAGGCTGCCCGGGAGGGCAGCACCTGGGGGGTCGAGTCCCTTTTCATGGCCTCATAGAGGAGTGAAATCAGCCTACGCCCCTTGTCACAGAAAAGGAGGATGTCTAGGGTGTGGGTCAATGGTGGTGCATCTGGGTATTGGGGCCAGGTAGCCTTCGCCACCTCCTGGAGGCCCCCGAAATGAAGGTATTGTCCCCGTCCAAGACTAAAGGCCTCTTCCGCCTGCTCATAAGTAAGAAAAGACTCATTAGGGTAAAGGTCAGCCAAAACTTCGCTGCCTCCCTCCCTCCAGGAACGGAAGGACATATATTGCCCCATGTCGATGAAGTGGGTCAGTATCCAAATCGGGAGCTCCCTATGAAAGGGTGCCCTCCGCAAGACCCTCCCCACAAACCGCTGCCACACACTAGCCGTGTGAAGCACCACATATGGAAGGGACGTATCCGCCCCCTTCCCCGCATCAGGGCAACCTGTAGCACTTCGTCATCTGCCCTACCAGAGAGGAGATGCGTCTTCCAATTGTCAGTGTCTGTAAACCAGCGGGCCGCATGTTGCAACTGAGCCGCATAAAAGTATAAGTCAAAGCGTGGGGTTTCAAGGCTACGGACAACAGTGTGTAGAGCCACCCTACTATGCCAGCCCACCCAGAGCAGGGACATGAGAAGCGTATTAAGAGTGCGGAAGATTCATGTTGGGAGCGGACATAGCGAGTTCTGGAGGACATATAACGTCCTAGGCAGCATCACCATCTTGGCGACGGCCAGTCGTCCCATCAACGAGAGAGGCAGAGAGATCCAGAAAGACACTGACTGTTGTAGGGATGTGAGTATACGATCCACATTCTGGGCTAATGCCTGTCCATCCGTCGGAGCCACCCGAATGCCGAGATAACGGAACCCTTCCCGTTCCCAGCGCAGCCCGAGGTCCAGCAGGTCTCCCAAAGGCACCGAATCCAACCCCGCCAGTGGGAAGATCAGGGACTTATGGCAGTTGAGTCCTAACCACGACACCTCCCCAAACCGGTCCAAATGATGCAGCAGCATCGGCACTGCTTCCCGGGGGGCGGTCAAATAGAACAACGTGCCATCTTTGTATAGGGAAATGACATTGCACGTGTCCCATGCTCTGACACCCCACCGCTTCATGTCAGTGTGGACCTTTACAGCAAGGGGCTCTATGGCCAGGGCAAACAGTAACGGCGAGAGGGGGTACCCCTGGCGTGTACCCCGCCCCAGCCCCCACTCCTCGGACCTTGCGCCCCCAAGCTTCACCCTGGCCAGCGGAGCCGTATACAAGATGCGAATCCAGCGACAAAAATTGGGGCCTAGCCCCATGACACTGAGGACCTCGAGAAGGCAACCCCAGTTGACTGTATCGAACGCCTTGGCGAGGTCAATAGATACCAACACCATCTGCTCTTCATGCCCAAGTACCTCGTGCAAAATGTGGTTCAACCGCCGCAGGTTCATGTCCGTATTACGTCCCGGAATGAAGCCGCACTGATCCTCGTGGACCAAGCGAGTCATGTACGGCGCTAAGCGCATGGCCAGGAGCAGGCACAAGATCTTAACGTCCTTATTGATCATCGTGATTGGACGATACGAGAAGGCTCTTGGGCGTCCCCCCCGGTTTCAGGATCATGTATATTTCCCCCAGCGTCATGCTCGGCGGGAGAGTCCCGCTCTCAAATGCCTCCAGATAGACCTGCAGTAGGAGTTGGGGGAGTACATCCCCGAAGGCCTGATAAAACTCAGGAGGGAATCCGTCACTTCCCGGTGCCTTGTCCCTTGGTAGGCACTGCAGGGTGGTGCGCACCTCACTCAGAGATAGAACCACATCAAGATCTTCCTGCGCCGATTTAGGGAGAGACTGCAGGGACAATTCCCAAAGGTAAGAGAGATAAGAGGACTCAACAACAGCGGGGTCCGCGGCGTACACCTGCTGGAGATGGGACCGAAGGACCCGCAGCAAACCTATTTCAGAGTGGACCAAGTCCCCTGTGGGCCCCCGCAGGGCCACAATCCTCTCCGGGCGCTCTCCTGCCGAAGAATCCAAGCTAACAGGCGGCCCGATATGTTGCCCTCCCTATGAAGATGCTGCCTTTATTGTGTGAGAGTATATTTATCAAGCCTACCTAGAATGTCGTGGATGCAAGTCTGAGTGTCATACTCCCTCTCTCTCATGACCGCGTCGCGTTCCTCAGAGGTCTGTAATTCCACGAGGCAGCTATCCACCTCCTGCAGCTCTCGTTGGAGCTGTTTCTGCACCCTATAGGTTAGGCTCATGCATGCCCCCCTTACCACCGCCTTTAGGGCGTCCCATTTCGTGTACCACAACAAAAAGACCTAGTCCTATAGGCAATGTTTCTTCTAGACCAGTGAACACATCTGGATTGTCGGGGAAATCATTCCAGATACACTTCTAACTATAGAGATTGTTGCTGTGTCTCAGTCTATTGCCTTGATAAAAAAATAGCCATACTCTGATTAATATATTACACAACAACACAGGACAAACATTCACTAGAGGGACGACAAAAAATTGTGAAATAGCTGGAAGTCACCTCACGGGCGCACCACCAATGGGACCCCTGGTTGGTACTCACCAGGATGGCCCTGTTCTCATCATTGGTGACAAACAGCTTAATGTAAACGTGTCCGACACCCAAAGAAACAGTGAATGGTGCAGTGTACATACAACTTATATGTGAACAGGACTGACAACATTCAACATATACCACGAAAAATACTGTGCATACAAGATACAAAAAACTTTTATTCGCACTTTTCTTGTTGCAAACAGTACACACATATACATAAAAAAGTGAGTAGCGAATACTACCTATCGACTCGCACTCTACTTACAGCCGACATGTTTCATTGCCTTGGTCTTTATCAGGCAATTTCTTCAGGGCAACCAATGTTAAACTGCCACTGCCAATGCCACTGTGTTTTTTTTATGCTAGTTGGCCGGTCTGTCTTTCATACCTTGGAAGAGAAACCTCTTTCAAATATCAAACTACAACTCCCAAAAGGTGAGTATGTTCGTATCTCCCTTCAATCTTTAAATCAGTGGAGAATACTCGGTCGGCGTCTTCTCAGCACCGGTTTCTCTTCCAAGGTATGAAAGACAGACCGGCCAACTAGCATATAAAAAACACAGTGGCATTGGCAGTGGCAGTTTAACATTGGTTGCCCTGAAGAAATTGCCTGATAAAGACCAAGGCAATGAAACATGTCGGCTGTAAGTAGTGTGGTAAATAAATAAATAATACCTCTATTTTTGACTGGATATAACAATAACAGATAGCTCAATAAATAAGAGTCAAGATTCGAGGTAGTAGGAGTTTGCAGGTTTAATACAGCATAAAGGACAGGAACAGGACAACCTGCGCTGGCAAGATCTGGGATGGCTAGCCAACAGGGGGGGCCCCGACAGCTGTCGGGCAGGATCTGGAATGAGCGCGCTGGCTTTTAATAACAGTACACAAGTATATATACTAAAACAATTGCATTACAGTACATACAATAGGCGGAACAGTGGGTGGGGCCTGTAACAGTCGCGAAAGATAAGGATGAAAGTGGGTGTAACAGGAGGCGTGAACATAGACATGTGATGTAAACGTAACAGAATATGTCATAAATGGGGCGGAAACATGGAGGGGGCTACCGAAGGAGCCGGGACCTCTAACCTAGTGGTGCGCGCAAACTGATGATGACGTGTTACTAGGAGAAGCTGGGGGCTATGACTTCTGAGCTAGAAGGAGAGACGAAAGTCTGGAGAGTCAGAGCGACATGTACCTAAACACTATCTCGTATCTGATGTTTAGAGAACATGTTGATAGAATCCAAAAGTTATCAGGGCAAAGGCTAACAGACACTAAGACTGGTGCATGCATTATTCTACATGTAGTGTGTGTTGAGGAATATTAAATGACCATAAATACAGTATTTCTCTTACATGGAGACGTAAAGGCTAGACGATGACTGAAACTATTGATGCGATTCAGTAGCTTAGGAATGCAGAGAAGGAGAGCTGGACTGATAACTGGAATCATAACATACTCTTGGCAGGCTGACAGGCAGAGCCAGGCCGAGCCGGGCACTGTGAGGCAGGAAGTAAGTGAAGGGTCAGGGATACAGGTGGGGGCTGTATCGCTCCTCAGCGAGGGTTCAGGAGACAGGAGCTGAATCTGAGTCCGGGCCCTTTTGAGGCCTAGAAACGGGGATTTTACAATGAAATAACGTGCACACTGAGAAACGTGGCAACGTAGCTTTACATAGGCCTAATACTCGTAGCTTTCACGAGAACTGGAACTGGCATACTAGAGATGGACACAACTGTAATTGCGTCTTTAATCGATCATGGGGAATACATATGCATATTAATCATGCACATACAGCATAGGATGGGGAACACGTAGGGACACAGAACATGGCAAAATTTACTTTTCCACATTCCCTCCTTGTCACTACGTTTCCATCAGGAAACATCAATATTCATGATACCATCTATCATTTCATACAGTATCATTTGCTCGTCTCGAATTTTCTTGGAACGGGATCTAGGACGGGACTTGGGACTAGGAATACAAGAGGTAGCACAAATGCCGCAAATCGCAGGGCCACATTGTATACAGAGGCAGCAACTGAATATGATCGCTACTGCAATACCTAGAAATGACAATACTTTCCATCCCCAGGCAGAAATTATACTCCAAAACCAACCGGACCATGTCCAGGTGTCTGGATTCTGGTGTAACTGATGGGCAATTTTATGAAGTCTGGTTATAGCTGAATAAACAGACGGCGCGTTATTTGGAATGAAAATGCAGCAACTAGATCCGATGACTCTACATGCTCCTCCTCTATCGGCCAGTATGACGTCAAGAACGAGACGATTTTGGAGCACGACAAATCTCATAGCAGATTGCTCTTCGGTTAAGTTACCTAGGGCAGAAGCAGTCTCATTCACTACTGCTTCAAGGGTTCTGGTTAATCTACGGATTAACTTACTATTCTGGATAGGTCCTATAAAGAAAAAGAATCCTCTATTGAAATCTGTATACTGTTCTAGAGCAGTTTCAGTTTGATCGACAATCGGGGACTCAATCTCCCTTCTATGTCTAATGTGTACTAGATGTGTGTTTCTGTGATAATCAGATGGGGCTAGGAAAACTGGTGGCAGTAGGAAAGCAATGTAACAGGTTCCCTCCCAATCGAGGGGCAGACGAACATATGTGGTCTGACCACAAACAAAATAAGAATGACGTGAAGCTTTGAAAATAAATTTCCCACTGTCACTATACTTGACAATAGTAGTACAATCACTATGTCCTACATGTACGGAACCGTTATTTCGGACACATAATTCGCCTTTGACTGGTAGTACTGAAATAGCAGGTAAGTCTGGAGTAGGATCAGACTGAACATTCAGGACCATGAAATTCGAAGAATAATTACCCAAATTATAAACTTCATTTTCTAGATCTAACCCTGTTCTGTGGGGAAGACCTTGCTTGTCTGGAAAACATGTACTGTTCAGAAGGGACATATCAGTTGAGGATGACGTTAACATGGACCAGGCTCCACATGAGCCATTATGTGAGAACGGATAAGGAAAAAGTGGCAGAACTCCCTTCGGTGTCTGGAAAGGGGGGAGTCGACCACACACCCAACAATTTGTGGCATTGCTGGTCTGGTGTGAATAATGTAACATACGGATAAATGTATTGTTGCGCATAGCAAGACGATAGGATAGTTCGTGAGGAGGCAGATCACTAAACGTGTGCTCTACTGTAGCATTAGAAGACTTATTTACATGAGAAATTGGAAAACATAAATGAAATGCATAACTCGTGCAGGTAATCATTAAGCTTAAAAACAATATAAAACTTAGAAAAACGATACATCGGATTGAGTTTTGACTAACTCTCTCACTATGGGGGTCTATTTCATACATGTCAGATACCTGTCTAACCGTTTCACCTAGGGGAGGACTTAGACAATTAAACTGGCTGACTTATTTTACTAGACCGTAACTTCTTTTTATACTCCTGCTGCGGAGTTTCCTCTAACAGGGGAGGCTTGGTATCAATGTCTTTTGCGGGACAGTCCTTAAGAATAGTATTTTGGCAGTCTTTAGGTAAAATGCAATCCTTGGCAAAGTTCTTGGAAACAGTTTGTAGTCGGGATCCGTGAAATTTCTTAACATGAGACAAATGGACCCACCCCTTCCTGCCTTCCAACTTGACGGCAGTACGGGTGGTTAGAAGGACCAACTTCGGTTCCTTCCAGCGAGGCTCCAGCGGACTTGAACGATCGAAATTCCGGACGAGAACCAAGCTTCCTGGAACGATTTCATGCGGTTTCACCTCGGTATTGTCTGGAAATGCGGCGGCAACCTGTGAACGACAAGAGTGTAGGGCAGACATCAAGGAAGCTAGGTAATCTGTCAGCATATTACTGGAAACATCTGTAATACTTCGGGGTCTGGGTGTACCCCACACGTTCGGGGGACGGCCGAATACGACCTCATAAGGGGACAGACCTGATCTGGAATGTGCGACCATGCGCATATAAAACAGAGCGACTGGCAAGGCAACTAACCAGTCTACACCTTTTTCTTGACAGATTTTGGCAATGCGGATTTTCAAGGTTTGATTATGTCTCTCTACGAGACCGGCTGCTTCTGGATGGCGTACACAATGGAACTTCCACTGGTACCCTAGCAAAAGGGAAACATGCTTCATTAATTCAGATGAGAATGGCTGGCCGTTATCAGAATATACGACCCTTGGGAGTCCATAACGGGGGAAGAATTCACGAACCAACTGCTTGGCAGTGGTCGCGGCTGTGTAATCTGGGACTGGATATGCTTCTGTCCACCTGGACAAAGCGCATACAACTACAAGGACATACTTGAAACCTCGACATCGCTCCATCTGAATATAATCCATCTGGAGGACTTCAAAAGGGTGGTCAGGGGGCTGGAATCCACCTTGTTCCACCGGGGCACTTTTACCTGGATTGAATTGACAACATATCATACAAGTACGGACTTTCTGCTTGGCTGCAGCTCGTAAATGCTTGTTAAACCAAATGTTCTGGATACTGTCTAACATGGCTTTTTCTCCTAAGTGTGCAGGACTATGTGCGGTATTAATAATGACTTGAACCATTGAGTCGGGGAGAAACCATGTGGCTTTTCCCTTCGTCAACCATCCTTGATCTGTCTGGACCCCTCCTTGTTCGGACCATTTCTTAATTTCCTCGGGGGTAGCATGTAACTGGATATCTATGACATCCTGAGTAGGGTCCTTAACTGTCATACAAGTAGTCTGTTCTAGAGTGGATGTCGGTGTCTTGTTAACTGGTATGTCTGGTGTCTGTGCTGTAAGCTTGGCTGTTCGATCTGCTAGATCATTACCTTGGGAAATAATGTCAGTGACTTTCGTATGTGCCTTGCACTTCATGATAGCAATAGATGTCGGTAAATGTATGGCATCTAACAGAGCTTGAATAAGGAGACCATGCTGAATCTTGGTTCCATGAGAAGTCATGAAACCTCTCTCTCGCCAGAGCACTCCGAAGTCGTGTACAACTCCGAATGCGTAGCGTGAATCTGTGTAAATATTAACTTTCAGGTTCTTAGCGTGTATGCAGGCTTGTGTCAGAGCAACTAGCTCTGCTGCTTGAGCAGACAGGGTGTCAATACGGTGTGTTTCAATAACTTCAGTGTCAGTAGTCACTGCATACGCGGCTACTAGTTCTCCTGTACTCGTTCTCATACATGAACCATCCACATAAAGTGTCAGGTCGGGATCTGGTAATGGAATATCTGTCAGATCTTGTCTTGGCTTAGTCATAGTGTTAACAACTTCCACACAGTCATGTGTGGCAGGATTTGAAGTAACTGACGGTAACAGTGTAGCAGGATTTAGAACGTTGCAGCGTCTGATTTCTATGTGTGGCTGGAACAGTGTCAGTTCATAACCTGTCAAACGTGCAATTGTCAAGTGTTGAGTCTGTGTTCGGTTTAAAAGAACTTCCACGGAGTGTGGAACTTGTACTGTCAAGGAATGTCCTAATACTATGGAATCACTTTGTCTGATAGCTAGTGCTGTGGCTGCAACTGACTTGAGGCACGCAGGCAGAGCCTGGGCTACTGGATCTAGTGTGCTCGAAAAATAAGCACAGGGCTTGTATTGTCCTGCTTGATCTTGTGTGAGAACAGATAATGCTGTACCATCACGTTCTGTGACAAAAAGTGTAAAAGGCTTATTGTAGTTCGGTGTAGCTAGGACAGGAGCTTGGCATAAAGCTTTCTTTAATTCGTTGAAACTAAGTGTATGTTCAGATGTCCAAGGGAGGACAGTCGATACGGCTGCCTCCTGTGTCGTTAACTGTATCAGTGGCTTGGCTAGAAATGCATACTGAGGAATCCATTGTCTGCAATAAGAAGTAAGGCCGATAAAAGCACGTACCTCCTTCTGTGTCTTGGGCTGAGGAAGACTCGCTATTAACTGGATACGATCGGGTGTCAACTGCCTACCCCACTTGGACAGCAAGTGGCCTAAGTAGATCACTTGCTGGACACAGAATTGAAGCTTCGAAGGGGACACCTTGTGCCCCATCTCGGGTAGGAAATACAGAACTGTAAGCGATGCTCGCTCGCAAGCACGTTCAGAACGGGCTGTGATCAGTAGATCATCGACATACTGGAGCAGGGCAGTGTCAGTTGGCATGTGAATGTTGTCTAGTTGTCTCTTAAGTGCTTGACTGTAAATACTAGGACTTTCTGTGAAACCTTGAGGAGCTCGTGTGAATTTATAGCTCCTTCCATTTAAACAAAAACCGAAAAGGTACTGGCTATCTGGATGAATTGGAACACTGAAGAATGCGTTTTTGAGGTCTATGACTGTGAAAAATGTAGCCTCAGAATCAATGGCTGTCAATAAAGATGAGATATCTGGGACTACTGGATACTGGGGAATAATACATTTATTGAGTTCTCGAAGGTCAATCATTAATCGATATACTGGGGGTGCATTTGGATCAGTACGTTTCATGACTGGAATGATAGGAGAATTACATACATTGGAGTCAGTTTCTACAACTACTCCTTGAGCCATGAGCTCGTCAATAATTTTGGATAAGGCTGCTACAGCCTCAGGTGGCAGTCTGTACTGTCTGATTCGTGGTAACACTACACCTTGCTTGAGAGTCACACGATGGGGTGTGATTTGCATGAAGCCAACATCAGTTGGACCTTGCGCCCATAGATGCTGCGGAACATTAGACAGTCTCGGATCAAAATCTCGTAATACATAGTGACCCTTGAAGTCACGTAAAAACAAACGTATTCCCTCTGGGGAACAGCAAATAACTGCACCTAATTCTTTCAGTGTCTTAATGCCTAACAAATTTTCTGGACAGGACTTCGTAAGCAATAGATCAGTAGTTCGGGACAATGGACCTACTTCTAGAGTAACTGGCTTTGATATCTCGTTTACAATAGGCTTTCCTGAAAATCCAAGGGAAACATTTCTAGAGCCTGAGAGCGGAGCCCCTGGAACCTCGTCGTGACTAATGGTAGTCCTACTTGCCCCTGTATCAATCAGAAACTTTCTGTCTTTCCCTAATACTTGACTGTGAACATAGGGACCTTCTTGATCTACAGGAATCTCGATGAGAGGCAAGCCTACCTCCCTCTCTAGGCTGTTTCATGAATACGCTTGATACTCTGGATACTCTGTCTGTGCATACTGGTACATCTGCTGTGTAACATGCTGAGTTGCAGCGATAGGCTGCGGTGCTGAAACTGTCTGTTGTGCATTCTGTGGCTGAGGAGTCTGTGAAACTTGGTCTTGTCTAGGCGGACGTGGTCTTTCTTTAGTTTTACCAGTGGCTATGTTGTGTTTCAGAACTGCACACTCGTTTATAAAATGACCTGGCTGTTTACAATAATTGCATGTCCCTTTAACGGGAGCTGCAGGATGACTGGCTTGATTCGGACCCCTCTTCTGACTGTCTTGAGGAACAGATTGTGCAACTAGTACTTTCATTTTCGTGTCTTTCATACGTCTTCTCTCGTGTTCTTGCTCTTCTCTGATTCTATTCTGGTGATACTGGAGCATCTGGAGCATTTGGGACGGGGTACTAGCTTGCCAGGTACTTTCGACTTTCAAAACTCGGTTTTTAACTTGTGGACTCGAATTCTCGACTAGTTTAGTAACAAAAAGATGAGGGTATGACTCGCTACTCGTCTTCAAAACACTGTTTATGATAAAACATTTCTCAAATCTGGAATAAAAATCACTAGTGTCTTCGTCTTGTTTCTGTTTACAGGCTGAGATTGCATCCCAGTCTTCCTTTTTAGTGGCTAATAACCTAGGCAAAACTTGTATTAATAATTCTGGTAATTCCTTACATTTGTCTCCAAGACCGGTACCTGGTACTCGTATCTTATCTTCAGCTTCTAGAGCTGTCCAATCGATCTTTTTCTCTCCCACCTCCCAATCTTTTTCCTTGAGTTTTTCATATATGCCCGCAGGCAACAGGACTTTTAACATTTTAATAATATCTGGATACGTGTATTCTCCCATACGGAGCATGTCTTTTAATTCTCGGTGGAACCCTGCTGGATCTTTGTCGTGACAGGGAATTAATTTCTTCATCTCTAAGAGTTCCATCTTGGTAACTGGGGTGTAAACAAATACTCACTGCATTTCACCACCCGCTGTCCTAACTGGGTGTACTTCTTGTAGCGGATGCTGTCTATCTATGTAAAACGGTTTACTTTCTGGAGGTGAGACATGAACAAAATGCGGGTTCAAAAACGTTCTATATTTGTGGCGCTGTTCTAGAATGACACTAATTAAATCGGTACCTAAACCTTTCCATCTATACTGGAGTAACTCGTTCAGGACATCATGTAACGGACCTGGATCAGAATGTTGACCCTCATACAGTGTAATGAGGTGTTGGATCATATACATACCCACCAGTCGCTGCTCGGCTGGGGGCAGTTTCAGAAACATTTGTGCCACTATTTCGTCTGGAAAAGTGGTAGAATCAGTAATCCATCGGACTGCTGATCGGGCTAGTTCTTGTTCATGCATAGTACTTAACTCACTATAACCGATTCGTGATTTCAGAATTTGATCGGTAGCTTGAAATACTTGTTCTAGAGAACCTTGTTCTGGTGCTGGAAGATGAAAGACTTTCTTGTGTTCTAGGCGTAAATGTCGGTCTGGAAATCTAGATTTACCTACATACGCTATTCTGGCGGTATTCTCGTCGTCTACCTCTTCAGTAGAAGAGTCATTTTCTTTCTCGCTTACTTGTGCTTCTTTGCGTTGTTCGTGTAACCTTATTATTTCTTTACGTATTTTCTTGTACATACTCTCTATACTATTGAGTGTCTTGTGCTTACCCTCGGCTATATTATCACTCCACTTTGTCAGAACTTTCATTTCGACCGGATCTTTAGTCGGGGAATCTTGTTCCCGTATTAAACAATTGATCAGAAACTTTAATAACATGAACTGGATCTCAGATTTCCTGAGAGACATGACTTCAGCAATACTTTCTGGATCTTGTCCTGTACGAATGAAACGATACATTCTGTCTAGATCTTCTTTCATATTCGGTAGGGTGACCAAATACTCGGACACCTGCCTTATACGTACGGAATATATAACCATACTATCCTCGCCTGGGACTGGATCATAACAGCATTCAGTAAGAAGTCGCCTGATTTCTGCAATAGTCTTATATTTGGGCGTACGCTGTAACGCACGTTCATGTAACTCGACTGCTCCTAAACGTCTACTTGGCGGCGGGGTACCAGGAGGACCTCCTCCCGCGGCCCCTATACTGGAATCGTCGACTGATACTCTTCGTGCTGGCAGAGTGACTGATGTGGCGGGAATTTGTACTACGGGCTGGACCGGGGGTACCGTAGCAGGTACTGCAACAGGTGCCCCGGTGACTGGAGGAGCAGGATTTACATTATTTACAGGAGCTGGTGGAACAGGATTTGCATATTCTGGGACTGTGTCGTCCAAATAGGACGAGAGAAAAATATCAGCTGCGGTCGGTTTGTGACGTAGCTTGGTCGGGACTAAAGGTGGCGGAAAATTACTGGATGCCTCCGGGGTTGCTTTTGGCAAGCCCTCGGCAAGAAGAGGATACATACCCTTAATGAGGGCATTCCTCTGTCTGTCTGACTGTTCGGTTTTAACTCGTTCACCTATTTCGATTAGTTCCCTTTCTTGGGCTCTTTCTAAGGATTCCCTACTTAATTCTGACTTTCTGATTTCTTTTTCGGTTCTTTTATGAGATTCTTTGCGCCATAACTCGATGGCATCTTTCTGTGACTGTCTGGCTTTCTTTTTCCATAATACTTCTTCTACTCGCATGATGCACTCGGCATCCCATGTACCCGATACGGGCCATCTGTACTTTTCTTCTAACTGTTTGGTGTACTCCACCCATAAATCTAGAAACAATATGGCGCTTATGCCATGCTTTTGATACATAAAATGACCTGGACTGTCCCTAGGCGGGACAGGAACTGCTTCTTCTAACAGACCTTTTCTAGTTTTTAACTGACGTAGTTTGGAAAACAAAGGCATGACTGACCTGTGGTCTAGACACAATACAATACACAATGAACACGATAATTACACCACTTTCATACCACGACATTGAAATACATGAATGACATTTAAAATAACAGTTCGGACAAAATACTACCTGGAATACTGAAAACAGAATACATGAATTTCTCGAGAACAGAACGGACTAGAACAGAAACTAGATGCACTGCTAAAACAGTACGAAACTTACCGGTCTCATAAAGAGACACGTCAGGACCCGCATCCACCTAAGTGGACACTTCGTGTTGGATCTGTGTACCCCAAACCCACGGACCAGAGACAATGCAATTGACCCTGTCTAGATACTACCCCAGCAACGGTACTCACCGGGCAGCAAGAACGGAAGGCCTCGGACTGGACTGGACTACTTCGACGCCGGACGGACGAACTTCGGACTTCTGTTACGGGTGGGCCTCCGGATACCTCGGACCTTGGACTCTCGGCTTGGGCTCTGGTCGGGACTCGCCGCGTTCCTCCACTGCCTCGTCTGGACGCTGGACCGCAACCTCCGTCTCCTCCGTGGGCCTGAGGGATACTTGAAGCAGAAATATCTGCACGTGCACGGTATGGTTCCGTCACGGCTGCAGAGGATCAGGGGGCTTGCGTGGCTTCACCGGCGCGTGGGGAAAGGGCAAGTCCCTATTCGGGCGCCATTATGTGGTAAATAAATAAATAATACCTCTATTTTTGACTGGATATAACAATAACAGATAGCTCAATAAATAAGAGTCAAGATTCGAGGTAGTAGGAGTTTGCAGGTTTAATACAGCATAAAGGACAGGAACAGGACAACCTGCGCTGGCAAGATCTGGGATGGCTAGCCAACAGGGGGGGCCCCGACAGCTGTCGGGCAGGATCTGGAATGAGCGCGCTGGCTTTTAATAACAGTACACAAGTATATATACTAAAACAATTGCATTACAGTACATACAATAGGCGGAACAGTGGGTGGGGCCTGTAACAGTCGCGAAAGATAAGGATGAAAGTGGGTGTAACAGGAGGCGTGAACATAGACATGTGATGTAAACGTAACAGAATATGTCATAAATGGGGCGGAAACATGGAGGGGGCTACCGAAGGAGCCGGGACCTCTAACCTAGTGGTGCGCGCAAACTGATGATGACGTGTTACTAGGAGAAGCTGGGGGCTATGACTTCTGAGCTAGAAGGAGAGACGAAAGTCTGGAGAGTCAGAGCGACATGTACCTAAACACTATCTCGTATCTGATGTTTAGAGAACATGTTGATAGAATCCAAAAGTTATCAGGGCAAAGGCTAACAGACACTAAGACTGGTGCATGCATTATTCTACATGTAGTGTGTGTTGAGGAATATTAAATGACCATAAATACAGTATTTCTCTTACATGGAGACGTAAAGGCTAGACGATGACTGAAACTATTGATGCGATTCAGTAGCTTAGGAATGCAGAGAAGGAGAGCTGGACTGATAACTGGAATCATAACATACTCTTGGCAGACTGACAGGCAGAGCCAGGCCGAGCCGGGCACTGTGAGGCAGGAAGTAAGTGAAGGGTCAGGGATACAGGTGGGGGCTGTATCGCTCCTCAGCGAGGGTTCAGGAGACAGGAGCTGAATCTGAGTCCGGGCCCTTTTGAGGCCTAGAAACGGGGATTTTACAATGAAATAACGTGCACACTGAGAAACGTGGCAACGTAGCTTTACATAGGCCTAATACTCGTAGCTTTCACGAGAACTGGAACTGGCATACTAGAGATGGACACAACTGTAATTGCGTCTTTAATCGATCATGGGGAATACATATGCATATTAATCATGCACATACAGCATAGGATGGGGAACACGTAGGGACACAGAACATGGCAAAATTTACTTTTCCACAGTAGAGTGCGAGTCGATAGGTAGTATTCGCTACTCACTTTTTTATGTATATGTGTGTACTATTTGCAACAAGAAAAGTGCGAATAAAAGTTTTTTGTATCTTGTATGCACAGTATTTTTCGTGGTATATGTTGAATGTTGTCAGTCCTGTTCACATATAAGTTGTATGTACACTGCACCATTCACTGTTTCTTTGGGTGTCGGACACGTTTACGTTAAGCTGTTTGTCACCAATGATGAGAACAGGGCCATCCTGGTGAGTACCAACCAGGGGTCCCATTGGTGGTGCGCCCGTGAGGTGACTTCCAGCTATTTCACAATTTTTTGTCGTCCCTCTAGTGAATGTTTGTCCTGTGTTGTTGTGTAATATATTAATCAGAGTATGGCTATTTTTTTATCAGGGCAATAGACTGAGACACAGCAACAATCTCTATAGTTAGAAGTGTATCTGGAATGATTTCCCCGACAATCCAGATGTGTTCACTGGTCTAGAAGAAACATTGCCTATAGGACTAGGTCTTTTTGTTGTGGTACTTGAATTGAGTGGAGGGCGACCTACCCCTGTATTTCCCTCTTGACTCCCATTTTTTGGATACGTCCCATTTCGTGGCCAGTGAGATATCTCTCCCCCCCCCCCAGTTAAGGTCTACGTAGTCAGCAATGGCAGTTTCTATGTGGTGCTTCCCCACCTCTTCCTCAAGGATCTCCGCTGGTAACCTCCAGGTCCGGGGGCGACACACCGTGGCCTCCCACTGCACCACACACGCCACAGGGGAGTGATCAGAAAGGAATCACGCCCGATGGGTAACCTCAATGGACATAGTGGGTGCGGGGTTTGAAACTAAGACCCTGTCCAGACGACTATATGTATTGTGAGTGGGGGAAAAACAGGTATATACCTTCTGAATCGGGTGTCTCTGATGCCAGATATCCTGAGCTCCTATATTGCCCTTGACCTCCCGGAGTTTCGCTGTCATACGTGGCTTTGTACCCACGCGGGGAGGAAATCTGTCAAGGTTGGGGTCTAGGACGCAGTTAAAGTCCCCAAACCAGAGCAGCAGAGCCTCCAGCTCCGGGTCCAGCACGTCCTGTATCGCCTGAAAAAAGTCTGGGTCATCAGTATTCGGACATAGGTGTTATGATGATATCCCTGCTATCTAGTTTAGCTCTAAGGAGCAAAAACCTCCCATGGATGTCAGCCTCCACATACTGGACAGCAAACGGGACTCCAGGGGCCACCCAAACTAAGACCCCCCATGGCATATGTGGAAAACTACATCTTTCCTAACTTAACACAAACATTGCTTTATGGCACCTTGCTGGAAAAAAAAGTTGAAGCTTAAAACGTGCAGGTTGGGCAATGTTTTTTTCTTGCCAGATTTGTGGAAAAGAAACTGAGTGATCATTCTATGTGCTGAATATCTTGACAACCAACCTTTATCTCAAGAGAGTGATGATGAGGGAAGATGAGTGGCTGTTAAGTTGCATATTAAGAATGGTGCTTTAACTATTATTAGTGTGTATGGTGCATCCCAAATTGACAATTCATTTTTGTGTACAATTGCTCAAAAGTTAATGGAATATTCTGATGACATTTTAATACTTGGTTGAGACCGTAGCCAGATATCTGATCCTTTTCTTGAAAGCAATTCTGCATTTACTTTTATCCCAAGTAAAATGCATAAACTATTTATCAGTGCAATTACTCAGAGGTCACTTCTTGATGCACAGAGTCTGTGTAATCCTGCTTTAAGGGAGTACATCTTTTTTCTTTCCAGTCAATCACTCCCAGTCTAGAATTGATCATATATATGTATCAAGACATATATCAGAAACCTTAATCAATGCTGACATTTGCACAATTCTAATCTCCGATCATTCTCCTACAGTATTGATCTCTATTGCTCATGTGCTCCGAATACAAACTGGCAATAGAGATATAACAGTGCTCTTTTAATGGATGAATCCTTCACACACACCTTTCAGAAATTTGCTATTAAGTTCTTTAATCTTAACTAGTGATATTTCTATACAACTGGTTTGTGATTCCTTCAAGGCAGCAGCTAGGGATTTCATATTCATCTATGTATCAAATATAAGAAGACTGCAAAATAGAGAATCCTATAATATTATGCACAGTATTTAAAAATTAGAACATCAGTAATATTCATCTAAATTCAAACCATGCTTGGATGAAATTATTAAAGCCAAATTCCGGTCAAATAACTTCCAAAGGAAACTCTTTGTCTTAGGCCCAGAGCGAAATGTAATGGTGGCCAGAAAAAAGCTGGAAAACGTTTGCCAAATTTTCTCAAAATTGAAAAAGAAAGAACTAAGGTTGAATGCATTTTAAAGAATGTTAAATCTATATATATAAAAACGAATCTATGTCTGTCTGTCTGTCTGTCTGTTTCTTTGTCCTTTATGCATTACTACACCATTCATCCGATCGCCATGAAACTTTGGGAAGTTGTTGAGTACACTCCCGCAAAGGTTTCTGGCATATGCATTACTACACCATTCATCCGATTGCCATGAAACTTTGGGAAGTTGTTGAGTACACTCCCGCGAAGGTTTCTGGCATATGCATTACTACACCATTCATCTGATCGCCATGAAACTTTGGGAAGTTGTTGAGTACACTCCCGCAAAGGTTTCTGGCATACATTTTTTTGAAATATCGCCCCCCCCCCAGGGCCCTCATAATCTTTCGAATACTGAATTTTTCCATTTACGGAATACCAGGCGAAGTGACAACGTATAAGTTCATCGATACTGTGATGAATCAAGACGAAGTTGTCAATTACCCAACTGAATTCTTGAATTCACTGGATTTGCCAGGTATGCCACCTCACATTTTAACATTGAAAATTGGCGTGCCGATCATTCTTCTCCTTAACATCAGTCCACCACGACTTTGCAACGGTACAAGACTTTCGGTGAAAAAGATGATGAACAATGTCATCGAAGCTACAATTTTGAATGGGAAATTCAAGGGGGAAGATGTACTGTTACCATGTATTCCAATGATCCCAACAGATATGCCTTTTGAATTCAAACGTTTACAGTTTCCGGTGCGACTCTCTTTTGCAATGACCATCAACAAAGCACAAGGACAATTGCTGCAAGTTTGTGGACTAGATTTGGAGAATCCGTGCTTCTCACATGGACAACTGTATGTGGTCAGCCCACGCGAAGGAAAACCTTCTGATTTATTTGTGTACGCACCAGATGGAAAAACAAAAAATATTGTGTATCCACAAGAACTCGAATAAATAAATAGAATTAAAAGAACACTTTGAAATGTTTTCCATATTAAAATAAATAAGTTTCAATAAAAATGACACAATGTAAATTGAATGTTATCATAACGAGTTTCCTTGAATATCCTTTCCTATGAGATCGCAGCAACGCGCAACGGGTAAGCTAGTACCATATATTTAAGGATGGTGATATTCTACATGGATTTTCCCAATTTTATAATACTTCAATCACTCATGAACTTTACTTCAACATGAGAGAATTGTGGAATATCTTGCCTCCATACAACTAAAAACTGGGAAGAATATACATTTTTATTCTTTGGAAATTAATATCTCTCCTGAGGAGATTACTAAAGTACTTCATTTAATTAAAAAAGGCAAAGCACCAGGTTCAGATGAGTTTTCAATTGAATTGTATTCGGGGTTTTTTCTCACATTTTATTCTCAAAATGACATGATTTGCTTAATTGCCATTCTAAAACAGGGATAGTTCAAGCTACCTTTCAATGTGCATTGATTTGTTTTATCCCAAAAGGAGATAAAAATCCTAGATTCTGTCAGAATTACAAATGAATACTCTGCTCAATAATGATTATAAGTTATTTGTAAAAAATTATTGCCTTGCCAGATCTGTTGAAACTAGATCAATCTGTTTTTTCCTTCTAAAGGTAGAGTTATCTCTGATAATACAAGGTTATTTTTATAATATTTCCAGCAAATCCAATAGTTATAGGTATTCTTTGCCAGCAGTTGCACTTGATGCTGAAAAGCCTTTGATTATATGAAATGGCTTTTATTTTTCAGGTCTTGAATTGGTTTGGCTTTGGTCCCAAAATTGTCAGTTTAATATCACTTTTTGTATTCCTCAACATAAGCTTCTATATTTGCCAATGTTTTAAATTGCCTACCTTTCAAGATAAAGAGAGTAGTTAGGCAAGGGTGTCCTTTATCTCCTACATTATTTATATTGGCTCTCGAACCTTTATTTAATCTAAAATAATTATATATAAGGTTTCATTTATGATGAAAATCATAATCAAATCAAAATATCTGTGTATGCTCCTATTAATTTCTAATCCAACTTGGTCACTTCCAGCTTTTCTTGATGAAGTGAACTCAATATTGAAAAATGTGAAGTACATCCTCTCAATAAATTTTGTTTAAAGCATGATTTTATATATTCTGGTTTTCATTGACGGCCACAAACAAAATAGTATTTGGGGCTCTGATACTCTAATTCTGTTTAAGGTACAGTCAAAATGAAGGTACAAGAAACTATTGCTAAGTTTATTGTTCATGGGATGGACCCATGGTTTATTTCCTTGGTGGGGATGTTTTGATTCTATTGAAATGATGTTGGCTCCTGTAGTTTTATTTGCTCTAGCTACAATTCCTATAAATATACTATCTTACTTTTCAAGAAAATTAATTCCTTACTCACATCTTTACTGTGGAATAAAGGGAAACTATATATGTCCTTGCTGGAGTTAAAAAAGACTAAACAGTATGGTGGAGTTAACTTTCTGGGTTTTCAAACTTATCACAATGGTTTTCATTTTAAAAATCTACTTATTGGCTATTAACTAACACTGATTATGATTGTCGTCTATGGGCTCAGGTAGAAAAACAATTTATTTCTCCTTTTTCAATTAAATAATTGATATCTTTTCCCAACGACCCTAATATGTACCCCACAACCCATCCATCTAAACACATTTAGATTAATGTACCTCTTACTATTTCCATGTCTCAACCATAAAGATAATTTTTTTAATTCATCTCTCTGGCATAATAGATTTATTACAATTAAAAATAGAACAATTTTCTAGCAACCGTGAAGAGAGAATGGGTTAATATAGGTTCATCAATTATTTAAGGACAACACAGTGCTATCTTTCTCTTATGCACAACGTATAATTACGTTACCAAATTCATATAAATGCAAATGTAACACTTTAGCAAAAATTGAATCTGCTATATATGCTAAACGTCCGATCACAAATCTAGTCACGATATTGGATAATCTCTTTTTTGATACTCTTCTTTGATGACCATCAACATCTACTTTACATAAAAATATTAAAACATCTGATACTGAGAGGCAAAAATCACAGGTGGAACTGGAATGAGAAGAGGATCTCAATGTTAACTAGGCTGTTACTTTTTGGAAAAACAATTTGCTCCCGAATCGAAAATCTACAAGACCAGCAAACACCACCCAATCCATGTTTTTTGTATATAATAGACTTCTTATATCTACTCAAATTGTGTCTAAAATAATTCCCGACATACCATGGTCTGTGATGAATGTAATGCAGTCTACAAACACTTAACATATAGTTGTCATTATACTCCCCAGTTTTGGATTAAGGTTGGAGTACAGTTACATTGTGTATTTCAATCTAATATTCTTTTTATCCATGCCAATCTGTTCCTAGGCAGCTTATCAGAAGACTAACGTGATTGTTTGTTAAATGATAAAATAATTGATCTTATGTTAGCAGTTGCATTACAGCAAATTACCAGAAATTGGAAAAACTCAAAAAACACCTTGCTTCAAGCTTGGTGGTATGGAATATGTTATAACCATAGACTTGATAGAGCTTATATTGCATCTCTCTCACTTTCTATGAAAAGGGAAACTCTATGGTCTCCTGTTACAATTCATCTAAATACTACAGCTATTTTGTATGCTTTACATCAAACTTTGATTGAAGATTTGCCTAAACCCCCTTGACAATCTTTAAGTCTGATTCTCAATGATTGTTGTTTTCTATAGTGTTCTATGTTTATTGTTACAAATGCTTAATTTCTCATTTACTCTTAAAAGTTCTGTCTTAATTAATTCCCCACTATTCAGTCATTTTTTTGCTATCTTTACTTTTCTTTTTTTTCTTTTCTTTGTCTTTCCCTTTTATAAATTCCTTATTGATCATACATGGACATTTGTCTAGATTCCTTAAGTTACTTTTTTTAATTATTCATAGGTCTAAATGTATTGTTCCAGATATGATGTTCTATTTTGCACTATCTTCATTGTTAAAGCATAATTCTGTTCTTCATTGCAGAGTTTAATATCTTATATTTCGTATAAATGTGATCAATAAAGTCTTTCTAAAACGTAAAAGAATATATAAAGACACAGATTGTTATGTGGTGTAATACCATGGTGATATCCTGTCAGTTCTCTATTCCACTCCCCCTAAACACTACTGTGAGAAAGTAATACAAGAAATATGATAGTGACTGTGATGTTTTAGAATATTGCAGGCTTTGCTCAGAAAGCAATGGAGGCTGATTAGTAGAGATCTGCTTCGGCCATGAACCTGAGGCACTAATAATTAGTTTGTACAAGACGGGGGGTCCCCGCAAGGAGAGAGTGTTATGTACGACACACACTAAGAGGAACAATAGAACTAGAAAAACGTCAAATTGCTTCTGAAAAATATTGTCTTTTATTTAACAATACCGAATTTCATTTGTAAAACACACATAGTATTTCTAATTAATCATAAGCCCCAGTGGGGTAAGGGAAGGAAGAAAAGGGGTGTGCTCAGGACAGAAAAAAGTCGTAAGGAAATAGATTTATTCAAGAAAAAGTGCAATTGCTAAAGTTTACATAAAGTTCAAAATGATTCAAAGTAAAGCCAAAATATTTTAAGGCATCATTTGAAAACATTCAATTTAGAAACATTCTGCGGCTATATACATGGTGGAAAAATCATGGGCATGTGCCGGATGTCCAAACAACAAGAAGGCGTAGACGTTTCGACCCCTAGCCGTAGGTTACTTTAGATCCTATGAACGGGGTCTTCATCAGGACAAGTGTGGGGGGGGTGTGGGGCATTCGAATCTGGAAATTAAAAAGGGAACATTAGATCGATTCACAGATGCGACCTGTTGTATGTCATATTATTTGACATCAAATATAACAAAATTACCATGGTCTAAAGGTTAAATGGACCCCGCTGACAGTCAAGGCCTTGCTAATTATTAATCAATATTCATATTGGAGGAGGGAGTAACCAGTGCTGCCTAAGTTCGGGCAGTGTAATAATTTTTGTTTAAAAATTGACCATGCTCGTGGTCGAATGACAACTGAATCACAAGGACTGCAAGAATTATCCACAATCAAGAGGAAACGCTGTCATATAATTTCAGACAGTATTGTGCGTGATAAACTTACATCAAATTAGACACGATGTATTGCAGGGTGATGGTGGTGGAAATTTTTTTTCGTGGTTCACACCCGGGCAAAGTGTCAGTTGGTTGCACGAATTCTGAATTAAAATGAGAAACTCATTTAGGGAAACATGACATATTAGCTACTGGGCCGACAAAAAGGCATATGAGTCATCTCATCACTTACATCAGATACAGGGAATAAAGCGTTGTCAGCCTTTTCCTGGGAGGGTATAATTCTGAGGTAGTTGGGTAACGTGGTTTTAGAATCTGTAAAGATAGATTACAAGACCCGCTAGTACCACACGGGCTCGGTCGGAATATCATAGTAAAGCATAATTGACACAAATGAACTTACATAGGGACTCGACTTGGCAGAATACTGTGGCTGCAGACCATGTCGGAGCCGTTATTTAAAAGTTGCGCCACTGTACACGACAATCATAAAAGATTTGTCAATAACAGATCTCATACGAAACTTAATCAGTGCCCAGCATGAGAATTCACATACCTATGAATGTGTGCTTGTATTGCGCTCTCTAGGTTCAGGCGAGGCGGAGTATTACTGCGTCGTCCGACGTCAGAATGTTGGCCGCCCCGTAGCTTCCCATGCGGGAATTTTCAAGATGCCGACCTCGTAGAAGAAGCTGGCCTATATGAAAGAAAAGCAAACAGGGTTGCCTTACTGAAACTTATTGCGAAATGGACTATCAGGGACGAGTTACCGAGAGGGGAATGAAACGTTACCAGTTACTCGTGGCTGCTGCAGTCAAAACTCGCTCGAACCCAACTCCGTCAAACAACTTCGCGGAGTTTGGGGGAGGAGTTATAGTACCGACTTTGATGAACATGAGAGAAAGACTTCTCTCATTCTCTTGGTTACGAGGAGGACGAGTCAGCGATTATACTGGAGCTAAATAACCGGGACGAGATTCAAATCTAACAATGTAAATACATATGAATTATACTAAATGGCCTGATTTCAATTACATTCATCATAAAACACACATGTATTATAAAAACAGATTGTACTCGAGCAACTCTCTCACAGGAGGTTGTAATCGAGTAGCTTGGACACAGTTGTCGTCTGAACACAATTCTAACGCATAGGCATCTCTTATGATGGCAAAAAAGCTCAAGCAACTCTCTCACAGGAGGTTGTAATTGAGTAAGTGTAACGATTTGTTATTCCCATGCCTGAGATGTGTAAACATACATGATGGTGTCTCATACATTAGTACAGCTTGAACAAAACTCTCAGGGAGGATATTTATTGACTCATTGCTAGATCTCAACCCAGGGCTGCCAATTGAGCCAAACTGCTGTCATGTTCGTTAAGTCCATTTTTAATCGTGTCCAGAAGGGACATCCATTTAGATTCTCGTGTATTTAGAGCTATACGTAAATTGCCTCCTCTCCTGCCCAATGTGACTTTTTCAAGGACAAGCCATTTCAAGTCAGACATTGTGTGTCCTGTCTTTTGCCAATGTTCTACCAAGGGCGCTCCTAATACATTGCATCGCAATCTACTACAATGGGAGGAGATGCGAGATTTGATCTTTTGCTGTGTTTGGCTGACATATACAAGACTGCACGGGCATTTTATCATGTAAATAACACTAGTCGAATTACAGTTGGTATAGTGCTTCAGGGTAAAGACCCGGCCATCATGGGGGAAGGATTTAGTCTGGATGGTGGTTTCACATGCAGTACAATTGCCGCATCTGTAGTGTCCCACCACCTGTGGCAAATTCCATAGAGTGGTTATGCTGGCTTGTCGCTCTGGTTCCAAAAATGAATGGACCACCATGTCACGAATATTCTTTGCCCTTTTAAAAGAATGAAGTGGTAGTGCTGGTTGATTTATCTCATCAGCAACTAAAGGCCAATTTTTGTTGATGATTTGTTTTATTTCATTACTGCGTGTGGAAAAGGTTGTGACACAAATGATGCGTTCTAATTGTGACTGATTATTGATTTCAGGGTTAAGCAGACTCTCGCGTGGGTTATACCACGCTCGTTTTCTTGCACGTTTAACCATTCGTGCTGGATAACCCCGAGAAATGAGACGGTCATTTAAAATCTCAGATTCCAAGATGTAATTCGCTCGAGTCGAGCAGTTTCGTCTGATTCTGAGAAATTGCCCCACCGGCAGATTATCTTTAAGGCCTCTGGGGTGATGACTCTCATACTGTAAAAGGGAGTTGCGTTCAGTGGGTTTTCGAAACAGAGTGGTATGTAAATGATCTTCCTCAACGTAGATTGCAATGTCTAAGAATGGTATCGTTTCATTGCTTGATTCCATAGTAAATTGTATATGGGGATTGTTGAGGTTCAGCCAAACATGAAATTCTTGCAATTGTTGTTTGTTCCCTTGCCAGATACAAAGCACGTCGTCAATGTATCTGACCCATAGGGTCAGATTGGTTCGGAAAGGGTTGTGTGGTGAGAAAATATATTGTTGTTCATAGTGGTCCATGAAGATAATAGCCAGATTTGGGGCAAAAGTGGCCCCCATGGCTACTCCCTTGGTCTGCACATAGAATTCATCTTGAAAAATGAAAAAATTTTGTTTCATAGCGATGCTAAGTAACTCAATTATAAAGTCCGTAGGGACTTGGACCGGAGCTGGTCTTTTGTCTAACTCTTCACACATCACATCCAAAGCATCCTGTTGAGGAATGCTGGTGTACAGCGATATGATGTCACAAGTCACCAACAGTGACTTGGATGGATCAAAGGGTCTCTCGTCTATCAGGTTGATAGTTTGAGTGGTGTCCCGAAGGTAGGTCTGAGTGTTAAGGGCAATGGGCTTCAAGAAAAAATCAATATATTTACAGAGTGGCTCTAACATAGACCCACAGCCTGAAACAATGGGGCGCCCAGGTGGGCTGTCCTGATTTTTATGAACTTTAGGTAAGGTGTAAATTGTTGCCAATCTTGGAAATTTTTGATTTAGGAATTTGAATTCCTGCTCTGTCAAATAGCCTTCATCCAACCCTTTTTGAGTGGTAGTCAGAATCAAGCGAGCCAGACCTCTTGATGGATCGCTCGGTAATCGCTGGTAACTGACACCATCTGATAGTTGTCTGTGAATTTCTTCCTTATACTTAGAAAGATCTTGCACGACGATGGCCCCGCCTTTGTCGGCGGGTTTGATGTCCAACTCCTTATTGTTACTTAGATCAATCAATGCCGATTTTTCGGTCTTGTTAAGGTTAAATTTTACAAATTTTTTCTGATCCAGTACTTTGTCTACTGAAGCTGTAACAATTTCCTCAAAGGCCAGAATCTTGTGGCTCATGGCATATGTCGGTGGGAAGAAAATTGAGGGTTCCCTCAGACCTGTGGTCGAACTTTGTTGCCTCCTAGTTTGATTCCGAAAGTAGTACCTTAGTCTAATTTTTCTGAAAAACCGGTATAATTCAGTTTTAAGCAGAAATTTATTAGCTGTGGCAGTTGGAACATAAGAGAGGCCTTTGCTTAATGCCTTAATCTCTTTGTCCTGTAATTCATACTTCGAGATATTAATGATGGGATTGGGGATCGGTGTAATGGTCCCGGATGCAACTGGGGCAGCGGTGGATGCATGTTTCACCATCTGTATGTTTTTCTCCTTGTCGAGATTTCTCCATGCATCTCTGGGCGGAATTGTACCTGTTTTTGCTGGTTGCCTCTGTTGCCATTCCACCCCTGCGCTTGTTGTTGCCCTCTCCCCTGGCCTCTGGTCCAGTTGTTGCCCCGACCTCGTGGGGGTCGCCATTGGCCACGGCCCTGATCTAAAAAATGAGGCTGAAATTGCGGCGGGAACTGTTGGTAATTAATATCTGAGGGAGGGTAGTTGTAAGAGGTGCTAGGCCCTGCTTCACTCTCACTCCCAGAACTGTATGAGGAATCAGAAAACGTAGTAAAATTGCGCCTTCCTCTGTAACCACCGCGGCCGCGGTTAGCAAAACGCCCTTGGGTGTCTTGCTTGTAATAGTCTGGTTGCAGATAAGGGTAGATCGTCTTCTTATCAAAACTTCTCAAATCCCTAGCCAATTTTTCCAATTTTTTGGTCTGTGCTGTTAGATCGAAATCTTTGATTGAAAGATCCAAATTGTCAAGGGCTTCCTTCGCTTTGGTCAGTGTGCTGTCACCTAAAATTTCATTTTTGAGATCAGCAATCTCTTTACTCAATGTGACAACTTGCTCAGCGGCGGTCTCGACCCCCAGCACCATCCAGTGCCGAGAGCAGTTGTTTGCCACGTAACTGAATCCTTCCTTAAATTTTGGGACGTCCACAAATATAACAGGCTCTATTTTAATTTGTAATCCCACCGGGATTATATTTTCCTGAAGATATCTAGTAAATAAATGCCCATGCAGTCTTGTTCTAATGAGTTTCTTCTCTAATCTTTCTAACCTGGATATTTTATCATTCAGGGTGATATCAATTGCAGGTACTGATGTGGATAGGAAAGTAGTAGACAAATCCTTGGTTAACTGGTTAATATACTCCTCTGTATAAGACAGGAACTCGGATTCCACCATGGTTTTAAATTAATTTTGAAAAAGGAACCTCGCAGGTCAGCACCTGCTCAGAAGACAGTACAAAAAGGGGGGGTTGAACCAGCATGGGCATTTATTTACTAGATATCTTGGAAAAATTGGCTAGGGATTTGAGAAGTTTTGATTAGAAGACGATCTACCCTTATCTGCAACCAGACTATTACAAGCAAGACACCCAAGGGCGTTTTGCTAACCGCGGCCACGGTGGTTACAGAGGAAGGCGCAATTTTACTACGTTTTCTGATTCCTCATACAGTTATGGGAGTGAGAGTGAAGCAGGTGCCTAGCACCTCTTACAACTACCCTCCCTCAGATATTAATTACCAACAGTTCCCGCCGCAATTTCAGCCTAATTTTTTAGATCAGGGCCGTGGCCAATGGCGACCCCCACGAGGTCGGGGCAACAACTGGGCCAGAGGCCAGGGGAGAGGGCAACAACAAGCGCAGGGGTGGAATGGCAACAGAGGCAACCAGCAAAAACAGGTACAATTCCGCCCAGAGATGCATGGAGAAATCTCGACAAGGAGAAAAACATACAGATGGTGAATCATGCATCCACCGCTGCCCCAGTTGCATCCGGGACCATTACACCGATCCCCAATCCCATCATTAATATCTCGAAGTATGAATTACAGGACAAAGAGATTAAGGCATTAAGCAAAGGCCTCTCTTATGTTCCAACTGCCACAGCTAATAAATTTCTGCTTAAAACTGAATTATACCGGTTTTTCAGAAAAATTAGACTAAGGTACTACTTTCGGAATCAAACTAGGAGGCAACAAAGTTCGACCACAGGTCTGGGGGAACCCTCAATTTTCTTCCCACCGACATATGCCATGAGCCACAAGATTCTGGCCTTTGAGGAAATTGTTACAGCTTCAGTAGACAAAGTACTGGATCAGAAAAAATTTGTAAAATTTAACCTTAACAAGACCGAAAAATCGGCATTGATTGATCTAAGTAACAATAAGGAGTTGGTCATCAAACCCGCCGACAAAGGCGGGGCCATCGTCGTGCAAGATCTTTCTAATTATAAGGAAGAAATTCACAGACAACTATCAGATGGTGTCAGTTACCAGCGATTACCGAGCGATCCATCAAGAGGTCTGGCTCGCTTGATTCTGACTACCACTCAAAATAAATATCCTCCCTGAGAGTTTTGTTCAAGCTGTACTAATGTATGAGACACCATCATGTATGTTTACACATCTCAGGCATGGGAATAACAAATCGTTACACTTACTCAATTACAACCTCCTGTGAGAGAGTTGCTTGAGCTTTTTTGCCATCATAAGAGATGCCTATGCGTTAGAATTGTGTTCAGACGACAACTGTGTCCAAGCTACTCGATTACAACCTCCTGTGAGAGAGTTGCTCGAGTACAATCTGTTTTTATAATACATGTGTGTTTTATGATGAATGTAATTGAAATCAGGCCATTTAGTATAATTCATATGTATTTACATTGTTAGATTTGAATCTCGTCCCGGTTATTTAGCTCCAGTATAATCGCTGACTCGTCCTCCTCGTAACCGAGAGAATGAGAGAAGTCTTTCTCTCATGTTCATCAAAGTCGGTACTATAACTCCTCCCCCAAACTCCGCGAAGTTGTTTGACGGAGTTGGGTTCGAGCGAGTTTTGACTGCAGCAGCCACGAGTAACTGGTAACGTTTCATTCCCCTCTCGGTAACTCGTCCCTGATAGTCCATTTCGCAATAAGTTTCAGTAAGGCAACCCTGTTTGCTTTTCTTTCATATAGGCCAGCTTCTTCTACGAGGTCGGCATCTTGAAAATTCCCGCATGGGAAGCTACGGGGCGGCCAACATTCTGACGTCGGACGACGCAGTAATACTCCGCCTCGCCTGAACCTAGAGAGCGCAATACAAGCACACATTCATAGGTATGTGAATTCTCATGCTGGGCACTGATTAAGTTTCGTATGAGATCTGTTATTGACAAATCTTTTATGATTGTCGTTTACAGTGGCGCAACTTTTAAATAACGGCTCCGACATGATCTGCAGCCACAGTATTCTGCCAAGTCGAGTCCCTATGTAAGTTCATTTGTGTCAATTATGCTTTACTATGATATTCCGACCGAGCCCGTGTGGTACTAGCGGGTCTTGTAATCTATCTTTACAGATTCTAAAACCACGTTACCCAACTACCTCAGAATTATACCCTCCCAGGAAAAGGCTGACAACGCTTTATTCCCTGTATCTGATGTAAGTGATGAGATGACTCATATGCCTTTTTGTCGGCCCAGTAGCTAATATGTCATGTTTCCCTAAATGAGTTTCTCATTTTAATTCAGAATTCGTGCAACCAACTGACACTTTGCCCGGGTGTGAAAAAAATTTCCACCACCATCACCCTGCAATACATCGTGTCTAACTTGATGTAAGTTTATCACGCACAATACTGTCTGAAATTATATGACAGCGTTTCCTCTTGATTGTGGATAATTCTTGCAGTCCTTGTGATTCAGTTGTCATTCGACCACGAGCATGGTCAATTTTTAAACAAAAATTATTACACTGCCCGAACTTAGGCAGCACTGGTTACTCCCTCCTCCAATATGAATATTGATTAATAATTAGCAAGGCCTTGACTGTCAGCGGGGTCCATTTAACCTTTAGACCATGGTAATTTTGTTATATTTGATGTCAAATAATATGACATACAACAGGTCGCATCTGTGAATCGATCTAATGTTCCCTTTTTAATTTCCAGATTCGAATGCCCCACAACCCCCCACACTTGTCCTGATGAAGACCCCGTTCATAGGATCTAAAGTAACCTACGGCTAGGGGTTGAAACGTCGACGCCTTCTTGTTGTTTGGACATCCGGCACATGCCCATGATTTTTCCACCATGTATATAGCCGCAGAATGTTTCTAAATTGATTGTTTTCAAATGATGCCTTAAAATATTTTGGCTTTACTTTGAATCATTTTGAACTTTATGTAAACTTTAGCAATTGCACTTTTTCTTGAATAAATCTATTTCCTTACGACTTTTTTCTGTCCTGAGCACACCCCTTTTCTTCCTTCCCTTACCCCACTGGGGCTTATGATTAATTAGAAATACTATGTGTGTTTTACAAATGAAATTCGGTATTGTTAAATAAAAGACAATATTTTTCAGAAGCAATTTGAAGTTTTTCTAGTTCTATTGTTCCTCTTAGTGTGTGTCGTACATAACACTCTCTCCTTGCGGGGACCCCCCGTCTTGTATATCATATAACGCCCAGGTCCCCGCGACTGCATGGTTCATGCCCCCCTTTTTGTACTAATAATTAGTTTGTCAGTGTCTTTCAACTCCTGTATAAGCCACTATTTGCACACTGGTTGGAATAATGAGTTGGATGTTAGTTATCACATCCAGTAATTACTCGATGCATTAAATATCTCACCCTTCATTACATTTCAGCAGGTCAAACCTGGGGGAAAAGTTTAGGGTATTAACTGTACAAGGCAGATTTTGGTGTGACACGCACCAAAATCCATATGTTATTACCCAGTATCAGTATCATTATTCGTCTGGTGCAATGAAAAGCACTTGGATTGCAACAAACTTTGGGGCTAGGGGAGGCCAGATTTCGGAAGGGCATAATACTTTTCCTGCCACTCGCTGCTCAAAGTGGGTTACCTGGAGTGGAGGGTTCCCCTGTGAAACAAAAAGCTTTGCCCCGAACTGAGTAAAGGAGTTAAAGGGCCCATCTATTTCACCGAACTGCTGCTAACAGAGCCCCTAATTAGCCAAGGAGAACCCTACGCACAGGTTCCTTTATAGTCCCGAGATTGAACTGATGCCCGCATAGTACCCCCTTAAAAGACTACCAGATTTGATGACTGTTTTCCTTATTAACAAACCTGACAGTTAAGAACTCATGATTCCAGTGGAATTTTTTTTTTATTGTTGATCTTACCTGAAATACAGATAAAGATATTTTTACTTTTATAATTCATTGGTGTAGTGTCTTTTTGTGCGTGTTTTACTGTGTATTGTTGATGGGTGTTGCACAAATACTTTACACATTGCCTCTTATGTTACACCTTCCTGCTCTGCTCCAGGCTACCCTGTCGGAAGCGGTGGTTCCTATTTGGACAAGGGTGCATACCCCTGCCAACTAGAGACCCGGGTTCTAACAGTAGAAAATCATACTCTGTTTCTAGGGCTGACCCTTGTTAGCATTGAGAAAATGCGGAGCCAGAAAACAGCCATTAGGAGGTCTGGTAATTTGGGTGAAGGTAGTCCTTAAGTTTAAGGGCATGGCAGGAATAATTTACTCTCCCGGTGTTTAGTTGGTATGATGATCCCTTCTGGCAAAATGAAAAGTTGATATCTTTAATGAAAAAAAGATTATCAAGCCAAGGCAAGAGTCTATCACCTTAAAAATAATACCGTTTTTGATAGTTGAGCCTGAATCCATGGTACTTGAGAAAATGCAGACTACAGTAATTGCAGCTGATGGCTTCAACCTCAAATATGAGCCAATGAGCGATTAACCTGGGATTAGGAGAGAAGAAGATGAGGAGTAAGGTGTCCATCAACCATTTAGGACTCCAAGTTAATGTCTTGATTTGCCTTATTCTGTTGACCACGTTCCAACATATTAATGGCAGACCTCATTCAAATATTATTACTGCATAGTATGGCTAAGAGTAATATAGCTTCTTTCAACTACATTATTGTTAATTAAGAGAATGGGCACTTAGTTAAAAAACACAATAACATTTGAAAAATTTGCCAGTGATCAGAACTCCCAGGTGTTAAATTTGCATCATGTTGCTACTAATTTAATTCACTGAGTGATTAAATTGTGAGTTATCCTTGAATAGGAGTTGTAGTCAAGTAGGAGTCTTTAAAATGTGTGTTGTGCCTCCATAAATCCTCATTCAGCCATAGTAGTTCCATGACTCTCTTTCCAGCAGATTCTTGAACATTTGGAATAAGAAGGTTTCCATGAAACTCACTTTCCAACTAAACTCCCAGTCTTTGTTTGGTAGAGTGTAAAGTAAATCAACAAGATTTCCTGATTCAACGAAAATGTGCTACTGATGAAACGAAGACAAATGTAATCGCTGCCAAGAAAAGTTATTGGAAAAGGAAGGTTTGGAAGAATCACAATGGGCAATTTTGATGTAAGCTATTGAAACAAAAGACCAGTGGATGCTGTGGCATATCATCTGCCATGGTGATAAGAATGGGGTCACTGTACTAGAAAGACAAATTGTAGAGAATCAATGATTTTCAAATTCTCAGCTTTAAAGCATACATTCAGGATGAAATTACTTCAAAAAGGGATGATTGTTTTGGGATGAGAACAAAAAAGGAGAAAAGGAGTTTCAAATGTTTACCATAAAAGCAGTCCAGCATGCTATCAAAAGCCAAATACTTGTCACAATACCCAGCCTTCACAAAATAATCAGTGATTGACATAAATTGTGCTGATAGATCAGGGGCACATATATCAATCAATCAATAATCTTTATTGGCAATGTTTCCAGAGCATTTATATTACATAATTAAAAACATCTCTGATAAAATACCATGAGTAATCATAGAAGCTCATCAAGGGAAATCAACAATTTGAACAAATACCACATGAATATAAATATATAAAGTATGTTGGGGCATATTACCAAGCAATAGCGATAATTATCGCTATGCATGGTTAGCGGCTAAAATTATATTGCCGTGCTCCGACGATTTGTACCGCTGAGATACCTTGATATTATCAAGGTTTATCTCAAAAGCGTTAAAAATCCTGCGAAATGCATGAATATCGCTGAAAAATCAGCAATATTCATGCATTATCGTGACAATGCTCTTAGCCATGTTAACCACCCTCCATTGGATAACATGGCTAAGAACTGCTCTGGGCAGGCGTTATCTTTTGGAGATATTCGCGCTTAACACGAATATTTCCAAAAGTAAGGCTTTGTTGATAATTGGAGATAGCGATATTAGCCACTGTTTCCAGTCGCTAACATCTTGGCACGCCCACTTTGCATGTCATTAGCGATAAATATCGCTGACATGCAAAGTGGGCCCCAAGATGATCGCTATCTCCTACTAGCTGTCGCTAACTGGTGTTAGCGACAGCTAGGTAATAGGGCAATAAAATTATCGCCGCTTTAGCGGGAAAAAGTCCCGCTAAGGCGGCGATAATGGCCCTTGGTAATATGCCCCGTTGTTCCTTCAGATGTGGGAACCCCACCCGTTTAAAGTGCGTTGTGCCTTTGATCTTAATCATCACATTAGTAGAAAGTGCATTGTGTCCTTAAAGTTGGTTTCACTCATTCCATTTTTTGCTTCGCAAATCCAATCTAACAGACCTATCTTGTAGCTGAGTATTGGCACCAAATATACATAGATGTCATGTAGCAAACGTCTTAAAATATATTTAAAAATGTATACAAGTGCTTAAAAGAGCAACCCCACATAAATATAAAATACATTATGCCATCAATCTAAAAGTCTGACATCACCCTTTTCTCCTCCCCATCCCACTCTGTCAAGGCTTTCCTATTAATCCACAAGGACCATAACAACGATGCCATGCAATAACAGATAAAAGGATTAGATAGTTGTTTAATACAATAGAGTGCAGGACGACAGTTTAAAATGGAATTTTTACAAAAGGGGGAGAATAAACCTCTTTCTGTAAGAGGTTTAAAATCCACAGAAGAATAGTATATGCAGATCAGACTATACAGGCCTTTTATAACAGGGACATGCTCGTAGATCTTTTAACGAAAAAGTATTCTTTGGGAAACCCATCATTAACGGGATAAAATTCATACGAAATTAACTAAGATAAAGTGGTGTTGAGGGTTTTTCAC
The DNA here is from genome assembly GCF_964261635.1 of Lissotriton helveticus. Classification (NCBI taxonomy): domain Eukaryota; kingdom Metazoa; phylum Chordata; class Amphibia; order Caudata; family Salamandridae; genus Lissotriton; species Lissotriton helveticus. The sequence goes on from NC_136070.1 coordinate 813,760,848, forward strand.
AAAAATCAAATATGACTCACCCACCCCGGTATAAAGGGGGCATGTGAAATATAGCTTTACTGAGTTTTTAGTTTGACTAACTTTCTCTCGATCACTTGCTGATTTGGCCAAAAATGTTTCCTCAACTCTATCTTTAGACATAGTTCTGCAGCTGGATAGGTTAACAAAGAAATCCCCCAGCCCCAGACTTTCACATATTGTGTGCATTGTCTAGGGCCTAACAGTCCTTGATGATATTTTGGGTTACACTGACCGTGTCTCTGTTCCAGATCGAATGCCATAACATAATCGGGGCGAGTCTCACTACGTCTGTACTATATGGGGCCTCTAACTCGGTGTGGCAGATGTAATTCGCAAAATTGCTTGGAAGTGCTAACAGTCTTTTATTGAAACTGTCCTCTATTCTTTGAAGTGGATCAATTGCCACCCTGTCCCAGACACCAGTCCCATAAGATGCTGCAGTAACGGTTTTTGTGGCATACACCTTTTTTTATCACATCCATCCTCTTAGCACCCACATTCTTAGAAAAGGGAAAAATGGCCCTCACACCTTTCTCCATGGCTAGGGCCCAGTTGCCCACCATGTTGAAACAACCATTTTGTCTATCAAATACAACTCTCAAATAGGTAAAAGTGTAAACCACTGTCCTTCTGAGCTGCTCTCTATAAAACATTGGAAGTTTTTTAGGGTGAGTTCCTGCCACCAGCACAAAAAATGTATCTGTGTTCACACGAAGAACCAGATGGATCAGCTACTGTAGGCCCACCCCAGTTCTTGCGATCACAATGTATCTTATTGTTGGCTAATATAATTGCTCTAGGTATGCCTATCATTAACTGAATTGGAGCTGTGATTATCTCCATCAGAATTACAGAGAAAGTTCCGTGGAAAACTGGGCTCAGAGACGAAAGCAGGCAGCTCACATGTTTTGCGGAACGTCTAACAAAGAATGGACTTGAAAGTACAAAAGCTGATATCCCAGGAGAAAGCACAGTCCTCTGTAGGTCAGGGCGCCATGTTTGGAAAGGAACCTAATGGCACTCATCAAGCAATACCAGAAACTTTCAAATTTCAGTGGCAGGGTTCCCCCGAGCTGAGGACAGAAAAAGTAAATACCGCACTGCCCCCCCCCCCCTCAGAAAACACCTGCGACAGAGTCCTTCTCTACCCCTGCTTGCTGTAAGCAGTTTCCACTTTTTTCTAAGTCCCACTTTATGACAACAGCTGCAACCCCGTCAGTCAGCCTTCAGCCACACCGCTACTGCAAATCTCTACGCCACAAACTTCTGCCCCTACACTCCCCCGCACTCTACAATGGGATGATGCAGAGGGATCTACAGCTCAACAACAACCTGCAAATTCGATCTCTCTGAGCAATAGCAGTAATAAAGCTTCTCAGAACTCGAAAGAAACGGATACTGATATTCGAAGTATGTATGAAGTGATACTTTCAGAGTTCAAGGAAATTCGAATATCGCAGGCGGTGCAAATTGCTTTAGTACATGCCAGGCTATCCCAGATAGAAGAATCATTAGGTAAAATCCCAGAATGTCTGGATGAGGTAGAAGAGGGGGTTTCCAATCTTGAAGATAAAGTTTCAACCTACTATCAGGAATTAGCCCAATTCATGCATAATTCAGAAATCCTTGAATCCAAGCTACACAACATCGAAAACTTCAATAGAAGATCATCTAATCTATGCCTGGTAGACGTTCAAGAAGCTATCGAAGGTTCCCAGGTATGTGAGCAGCCGCGGTCGGTAGTGGGAGTACCTGCCGGGCGGTGACGTGGGGAGGGGGAGTGACAGGGTGGGGGTAGTAATCTATGGATTACGGAGGTTTACAGGTAAAAACATATAAATACATTTTAAAAAAAATCGTTGTGTGCACTGCATCCCCAAATGTGCTGAAGTGCGCGCAACTAAATTCGTTTTATTTATTTATGTTTACTTACCTGTAAACCTCCATAATGCATAGATTACTACCCCCCCCCACCCTGCCCCTCCCCACGTCACCGCCCGGCAGGTACTCCCACTACTGACCGCGGCTGTATGTGAGTGAATCGAAGCCCTTCTGAAGAAGGCAATTCCTGAACTGGAGGGAGACTTGACTATTGCTAGAGCCCGCAGCGTTCCCTTCCAGAGGTCTCCTAATCCAAAATTTCCTCTTGCTATCCTCTTGAACTTTGGGGATTTTCTAATAAAGGAGAAGATTCTTACTAAAGCTAGCGTGAAAAGGACATTGTCTACGCAAGAAGTACCACATTTTAGAATCTTCTCAGACTTGTCAGCTATGTCAGCAAAGAGGCGTCGGGAATTCATAAGAATGATTGACATGTTTAAATCAAAGGGTGCACAGGCAACCATTTTTCAGCTATCAAAATTGAAATTTCTGGCAAAAGGAAAATGCCACATATTTGATAATGTAATGAAAGCGCAAGAATTACTTCAGCAGATTTCTAATTTAGTATAGGTTGTTAGAAAGGAGCAAGATATAAGTACGGGAAGCTGGAAATATTAGGTAGAGTATGGACTTTGGTAATAATAATGCATTCAAAATAGGGAATAAATAGGCTTGGGGTCACCAAGGCTGCGGGGGCTACCCAGCCTCCAGTAGCAGAAGCGCACAAGGGAAGGAGTGCAGCTACATGGCACCTAGCAATCGGAAGGGAGGAGCTGTGGGTTACTTCTCCACACCCACAGGGAGGGGCATGGTTGCGGGGTGGGGGGAGCACAGGGTGGGAAGGGGAGAAGCATAGGGGAAACAGTTCTGATAAATTTGGAGACAATCACAAAACTACTAGGAAGGAAATAAATAATAACCAAGTAAGAGCTCAAGATAGTATGGCAATTGGTGTATGCACTTTAGAGGTTTTTTACACATTATGGTCTAGCTTCATGGATTCGTTTATATGCATAGGCATTTTTCTCGATACAACTCTTTGTACTGGCTTTTTTAATGCTGGATACTTCGCCGGAAAGGGTTATTGCAAAAATCATAATTGCACTCATTTTACACAGGCACTTTCACAACTCAGGTATAAGCACTTTATTTGCACTGTAACTTTATAATCATAGGGCTTATAGTCTAAGCACTTTGACAGGGATCAAAAAAATGATAGGCCTGTTCGATATAAAGCACTGCAACCAAGCTGCGATTTCGAATTTCAGCTGTCTGCAAATAGTATGTTCTGATTAATGTCTTGTAACCTTCTTGGGGAGGAGGCTGATGTTGAAAAGCAATTTAACCATGTTATCTTCCAGGTCAGAATGTTTACCTGGGTTAAGAACTTTAGTTGCACTGTCACTTTATAGCTACTGTGCTGAGTTATGGTTTGACCTTTTTCAATCATTAGTAAAAATGCCTATGAAAGTAATACATTATGATCAAGTAAGCTCTCCAGCCAGCATGATAATCAGTGTATGCACTCTTGATGTTATTTGCACATTTTGGCAAAGTTCTACGGATCTTTTTTTTTTTTTTTATAAAAATTTTTTATTGAAAGAAACAATTATACAAAAGAAAAAAACAAAACTCACAAGGCAAACGTACATTGATATATGATCATGGGTCCATGCAGGCAAAGCTCCAGTGTTACATACATATAGTGCAAGTGGTGAGCATGGGGTGAAAGGGGCGGACAAGGAGACAAGCAAAGAGTTATTGACAATATGGAAAAGCAGAATGCCAATTAGGGGGACGTAGAAACGTCAGGGTGTACATCCTGTGGGGGGGTACATATATTCCCACGATAAGCGTTCCATTGGGACCAGATCCTACCCCATTTCCTGGGACCGCCCCGAGAGAGGTACACCGTCTTTTCCCAAAACATGCACCAATCCATGTTCTCCTTCCATTTAGATACAGTGGGAGGCCTATGCGATCCCCAAAGCTGAGCAATGTCCCTTTTTGCAACCATATTTCCAAGGGTCGCCCATGTAATCTGTGCTGTGCTGTAGTCGTTAGGCTCCCAGACATTCAACAGGCAACGCCTGGCCTCGGGCAAGAGCGACACACCTGTGACACTCTCCATCACAACATGTATTCGGGACCAAAAGGCAATCACCTCGGGGCATTCCCACAATATATTGAGGAAGGTGCCAGACATTCCACATCCACGCTTACACAGCCCATCCAAAGAGTAGCCCATCCGTACCAGACACGGCCCAGTAACATACACTCGATGGAGTACCTTAAGCTGAACGAACCTCAGGCGAGCGGGAATAGCAACTTCCTTGGGCGAGGACAGAGCAGATTGCCAGTCCTCATCATCCAGTTCCAGTCCGTCAGCACTCCACGAGGCCCTAAGGCGCACCAGCAAGTCAGCTCTATTGTTAATAAGTTTCTTGTAAATCAAGGAGATCGTGCTGTCGGGTACATGACCATCTAGAATGCGGTCCTCCAGAGGGGAGGATTCAGGAATCTCATCACCCCCAGCAAACACGGACAACAGAGCGTGACGGACTTGGGCATACCTGAAGAATTCCGTATCACGAAGGTCGTACTCCACTTTCAACACGTCAAAGGACTTGATGGCACCCTTCGACCACAGATCACCCACTCTACTTATACCAATCATGTCCCATTTATCAAAGCCTTTCGTTCTCCACAGATGTCCCAAGCATTCGGAATCATACAAAGGGGTAGCCCGAGTAAATCGTCCACGCCAACCCAACGCCGCATTCGCATCACGCCACACCCTCACAACAATTTTAGTGGGACCAGTCAGTGTTCCATGGAGTCCCTCGGAGTACAACGCTCTGTTAAAGGTCCCCCCTGGCAAAATAAATGTATCCATGGAAAAAGCCGGTGCAGGACCCGGGGCGTAGGTTGCATGGTTAATAGCACTCAGCTGAGATGTCCAATAATAACGCCTGATGTCCGGGAGGGCTATACCGCCATCATACCACGGAAGCGTGAGTTTGGAAAGAGCGATACGGGCACGCCCATCCAGACCAGTTGTCTCTGTAGGTCGTCCACTTCACGAAAATAGCCCGAGGTAATCGGGTCAAAGGAATTCTGAAGTGCGTATAAAAATCGAGGCAGCGACATCATCTTAAAAAGCGCCGCTCTACCGAGGGGCGATAAGGGCAACCTACGCCAGCGCGCAACATCCAGCTTGAGCCGTTGAAGCGGGGGTAGCAGATTACGCTCATACCGCATAGAAGGGTCCAGGGAAACGTAGATCCCCAAGTACTTAAACCGGGTCTCAGTCACTTGAATCGGAAATCTACGAGGCAGTGGAGGGAGTTCTCCAGCCAAAACGTAGAGGCAGGATTTAGCCCAATTAATAACGAGACCCGAGTTCTTCCAAAAGGAGATAAGAACATCGAAAAGTACATTCAGGGACCTCTGAGGAGAGGTGAGATAAAGGAGGATGTCATCCGCATAAAGCGAGACTCGATCCTCAAAGTCGGGAGTCCACCGGATACCTCGCATGGAAGGCTCCCAACGGAGCCACTCCGCCAGAGGCTCCAGGGCAAGAGCGAAGAGCAATGGAGATAGCAGACAGCCCTGCCGGGTGCCACGCCCAAGCGTAAAAACGCAAGACACTTTCCCATTGACTACCACCTGAGCCAGGGGCACCTCGTAAAGGAGTTTCACCCAGGCGATAAACACCGGCCCAAACCCGAACTTCGAGAGGGCCGGCCAAAGGTAAGGCCACTCAATGGTGACGAATGCCATGGTAGCGTCAAGGGAAGCCAAAATGGCCGGTTCAGTGAGTGTCTCAGCTCTCGCGAGAACACCATGGAGTCTGCGAAGATTCAGAGCGGTATTGCGATGCGGGATAAAACCGGACTGATCCGGATGGATCAAGTCCCCGACCACAGTGACCAAGCGATTAGCCAATAATTTAGCCAAGATTTTGGGTTCGGCATTGAGTAAAGAGATTGGTCTGTACGAAGTACAACGATCACGTGGCTTACCCTCCTTATGGATAACTACAATGGTAGCGAGTCGTTAGTCTGCAGGGAGGGAGCCAGACTCCAAGGCCTCGAGGAACATGTCCCTCAAGTAGGGCGCCATTTTGTCGGGTCGCAGCTTGTACAATTCAATGGGCAAACCATTGGGGCCCATCGCTTTACCGGAACGGAGGGAACGTATAGCAACAGCAACCTCATCAACCGTGAGCGGAGCATCCATGAGGTCCCTGTCAGTGTCAGAAAGGCTAGGCAGAGCGATATCTCGCAGTAACAAACGAGAGTCCTCCTCATTCCTACCACAAACCGAGGTGTACACAGTCCTAAAGTGGTCCACGAAACACTGAACGATCCCAACTGGATCCACAACACATTCTCCATCTGGCCGTTCAATCACGGGAACAACACGATTCACTCTCTCTTTCTTGTCCAACCACGCAAGCAATTTACCCGCCTTGTCCCCCACGTCATACAACCTGCCCTGCTGCTCCCTGTACATCATTCTCGCAGCATCAGTCACAAGAGCCCTGTAATCAGCTTGTTTCAGGGCAAGGGAATGCAACTTTGCACTGGAGACGCATGTCTCGAGATCGTCTTCAAGCACAGTTATCTCAGACTTCAATCGCACAACCTCCATGTTGGAAGCTCTCTTAGCGGCGGCAATCAGGGAAAGTTCCTGCCCATGCACAACAGTCTTGAAGGCCTCCCAAAACGAAACAGCAGAAGAAACAGACCCCACATTGTCGTCAAAATAATTGTCAATAGCTTTCACAATTTCGGAGCGGGTTGTAGGGTTCCGGAAATACCAGGGGTTGATAGGGGCGACCCTACCCTCACCGCCCACCCCAACCTCATAACGAAGCCACAATGGGGAATGATCGGAAATACCCCTAGGGAGATGACGAATCTCTCTGATGGAGGAGGACTGGACCGGTGGTATTAAGAGATAATCCAGTCTTGAAAGACTACCATGTGCCCCAGAGTGAAAAGTGTACTGTAGTTGTGTGGGGTGCAGTAATCTCCAGCCGTCTACCAGCCCAAAGGTTTCAAGCAGATCATTCAGCCACATGTGGGCCTTGGGTAAAGCCCTGGGAGGATGACGATCAGAAGTGCCAGAGACAACCGAATTAAAATCCCCACCCAGGATCAGAAGGCTCTCAGGAAGCTCCAAAATGACCCTGCCGAAATCGGCGTAGGTAGAGGTCTGTAGACCCGGGGGGACATACACAGAGAGTATGGATAATGTCTTCCCCTCCCATCTACCAGTGAGCGCCGCGTAGCGCCCCCTGTCATCAATCCTCACGTCATCAACTTCGAGTGGGAGAGAAGACCGGATAAGAATACCAGCCCCCCTGGAACCAGAGGTAAACCCAGAGTGGGCCACCAGTAGGTATCCGCGCCTATTCAAGGCCTGACATGCGTTACCTATTAAATGCGTCTCTTGCAAAAGGACTATATCGGGCGTATGACGCCTAAGGAAGCGCAACACGATCCCTCGCTTAATCCTGTCACCCAGGCCATTGACATTCCAGGATAGCAGTCTCAACTCGCCACCCCCATCCCCGAGATAGGCAAAGCAGAACCCACACAAAACCCAACGATCAGAAGCAAGGAAGAAAACAATACGATGCCTTGTGAACAAAAAAAACCAAATACACCCCCCCTCCACCCCCCAACTTGATCCCGTTACAACAACCCCCACCCTGCACCCCTGCGTACGACTCATAAGCCACCCCAACTTGCAGTGTGCCTGTCGCCCCATTATCAAACTAAGATACGCAAAGAACCCAGGAGGAGGAAGAGTCCCCCAGTCACCCCCCACCACCCCCAGGCCAATCTAGACTGAAAAAACAGAAAGATCAAAGTCCAGACTCAGCTGAAGAGTGGGAAAAGTTCAGACGCCAGGATCCACGACACAGCTTTCACTCTGGCGCACCGCCGACGGCACCTCCGGGGTGCCCAGTACGTTCGTCCCTTCTAGGCAGGGAGTCAAGCCAGTCACTAATATTTTCAGGGCGATCAAAGAAAAATGTACGGTCCCCATATTCAATCCGAAGACTGCTCGGGAACAACATGGCGTACTTGAGGCCCAAGTCCCGCAATCGTCTCTTTACTCCCTGAAAACTCTGTCTTTGTCTCTGAACAAGCGGTGAAAAGTCAGGATAAAAGGAAACAGAGGCATTTTCAAATTTCACTGGGCCCTTATCCCGTGAGGCTTGAAGAATAGCATCCCGATCTCTAAAGTGGAACAATCGGGCAATAATGGGCCTCGGAGGAGCGCCCAACTTTGCCTTCCCGCCTGGGACTCGATGAGCGCGTTCAATCGCAAAGAACTTGCTAAGTCCTGCGGGAGCAAGATAGTTTGTGACCAGATCCTCCACCAAAAAATCAACCGCTAGTATCTCGGGATTCTCCAGAACACCGATAAGGCGAAAGTTCTACGGATCTTATTATGCATAGGCATTTTTCTGTGCAAATGCTGAGGGACAGTGGTATTGTTGTTAGGACAAACGGCGCCACTCAGGAGAGTAGCACTAGTATCAATATTTGAAATATCTTGATCTTGGTGCTGCAGGGTAAGGAGAACCACTAATCTCCCCAAAGTCAGTGGTCAGGGCCACCATAATAGTCAGAAGAGAAAATCTCAAGCACACAATAGTGTTATAACAGAATTAATAACAGGTGCGCAGTGAGAGCACAAATTTAACGCAGAGAAATGAGTCCTTTTTCTTTTTTCTTTTATTTCTCGGGTCTTCTAACAGCCGACACGTGTTTCATCGCTAACATAGGAAATCATCCCGCAACTTTATCAAGGCTTTCTTCTCTGTATGTCTATCCGTTTTTCGTGGTGATAATTCCAACCCACTGTGTGGTTCTGTTTTCATAGACGTCCGCTATCGCTGTCTATATATCTCCAAATGAGTTCTGGTTTGTCGTAGGACTCGTTATACGTAGTCACCGGTCTTAGGACGTCTCCCCTCGTATCTCGGACACGAGGGGAGACGTCCGCAGACTGGTGACTACGTAGAACAAGTCCTAAAACAAACCAGAACTCATTTGGCAATATAAAGACTGTTCTTTATTCAGCCTTATGTATTGTCAAATATTTTCAAGATTTTTGTGCAGATTGTCAGTTTATATTTTAGTACTCAAGAGGATTGACTCAGCAATCCTCTTTAGTCCTTTAACCCTAACGGCCTGAACGGCCTGAAAAATAAAATTAAAGCACGGGCACTTGAAGAATGGCTAAAAGGCTACTCCCCAGATATCATCCTCCTACAGGAGACCCACTCTGTAGTTAAGAGAAAACCTTCATTTAATATGTTTCAGCAGTAGGCAGGGAGTTGCTCTCTGTCTTGAATAGGCAGCGCACAGAGAGGGGTAGCTATTTTCTTTAGTAAATTCTTCCCTTTTCAGGTTATATACTCACTGACGGATAAAGATGGTAGGTGAGTAATAGTTAATCGGGCATTAAATAACATTAAGATCACTATAGCAACGCTCTATGCCCCAATAGAGGATAATCCCGCCCCTTTGACGGATCTCCACCAAGTATTGCTATTAATACCTAGCTTGATTATTCTGGGCGGGATTGTAATTATTTACAGAATCCAGGTTTAGATTCTTCGACAGGGTCTAGGAAACAAAAAAAAACTTGGGTAGGAGAAGCGTTAAAGGATTGTAAGACTGATTTTAAATCTGATAGATTCCTGGCGGTTAAGATATCCAGAAAGAAAAGAATACTCATGTTATTCAGCAAAATACAACTCAGCTGCTACATTGGGCTTTTTGTGCTTTCACAGGCTAATTGCGTATATATACAAAACAGCTTTTCAGATCATGCACGTTAAAACTAGAATTACGAGGTATTGGTAGAAACTCAAATACCTCGAATAGGTAATTGAATTCTGCTGGAGTCGAATACTGGTGTGAGAAAATCCATGCGGAGATAGAGGGCTATTTCCAGTTTAATAGAGATACAGCCTCACTGGAGAATGTATGGGAGGTCTTTAAGGCAACTATTCACGGGGTTTTTATCCAAGCAGATTGCCATGAGAAAGGCAGAGATGATAGAGAGAAATCATCTTGAGGCAAAGGTTAAGCATGCAAACAAGTGATACCTGAGGGATAAAAGCAATAGGAATAAACAGCATTGAGACAGGTGCTTCAAGAAATGCAAGATTACTACTATTCTAAAGTTTACACTGCTAATTCGGCCTACCTACAGAAGGTCTATGAAGAGGCCGCATTTACAGGCAACTTTTTAGCCTGGCAATTAAAGGATAAACAAGCTCAGAACAGAGTTCTTGCACTAAGTGATAAACTCACTAAGAGTCGTGTTACAGACAAAAACATAATACAAAGTGAGTTTGTCAGGCATTATGGGCCTCATTTATGAGAAATGACGCATCACTGTGTGAAAGCAGCGATGCCTCACTTCTCAGTGCGACATACCTGATGCGTCATATTTAATGTATGATGCATCATGTCGCAAGGAGTTACAGATATGTCAATATTTCTGACGTATCTGTAAGCGCAAAAGTGACGCATTGCTGGAGTGTGTCACAAAAGTGACGCATCGGAAGCGCAAAACTGACGCAAGACCTCATAAATGAGGCCCTTTGAGTCTATTTATTCAGTGAGGCAAGAAGTGGATAACACAAAGCTAGTTTCCTTTTTTAGTAGATTACAAGTTCCAAATCTAACCACGGATCAAACCTCAAGTCTAATGGCCGATGTGACGATGCAAGAAATAGAAGAGTGGTTCGAACTATGGCCAATGGCAAACTTGCGGGGATGATGGGATTCCAATTGAGTTTTAAAAAAGTTTAGCATAAATCGGAATAAGGAAGTCGTGCTACTGGCCAATCTAGCCTAAAATTGCCTCTGCTTCTCGGAAGGAAATGGGAAAAATACGTTCCCCAATCTATTTTTCTCTCAATTCAATTCAATTTCAATTTATTTTATTATGATTTGGAATTCCGAAGAATTCAACATAACATTACAATAAAACATTAATTCGTAAAAAACAGTATTAAAACCCAAGAGGTTACACCCTGTAATTATCCTACATTACACACAGTACATAATACATTTTTCATTAAACCCCTATCTTTAGTTACGAATGAATACTGTAATAAACAATTTTCCTAGAGTTACCTCCTCCCTAAATGGACAAATCTCTGTTAATCATTAAATACGTCACTCCGGGGGACTAAAATCTTCTAATCATTATCTAGTAAGAAACACTATTGGCTGACTCCCTAATTTAATAAAGCGATCTAATCTAATCTACAATTACATTTGGGCAGCGCATGGTTAAGAAATTATGTATAGTTCATCCAATGTACGGTTAACGTTAATCTAAAATAATAATTAAAATCTTATTTTTAAAATCTTATTTTTGGGAGATGAATTTTAAATGAAAATAGTGGCCGGTTTTTATTAAGTGCCATGTAAAGTGCCCATGCAATCTACATTGTGCTGACGCAATGAAACCATAATCTTTATCCAGGGCTTATACCTCATTCGACCCTTTTGGCTTTAGCCCGATTAATAAACTCAACTACATTTATACCATTGTTATCCAATATACAGTCAGCAGTTAACAAAAGCAAAGGCAATTAAAACATTTCTACTGGCCAATCATATTTTGTGAGGTGGGGAAATACCATCTTCTTTTAGAACAGCAGTGGTAGTTCGCTTTTTAAAAAAAGATAAAGACAAGAAAGACATAAATTCCTACAGACCCATTAGTTTGTTGAATTCTGATTACAACACCATCGCCAAATTGCTGGCTAACAGAATAAGCAACTGTACAGGGTCTGTAATCCATAAGGATCAATGCAGTTTTGTTGCAGGGTAGCAATTGTCTTTTAACACTACCTACCTCATTGAAGCACAGGATTATTTTAAACAGAATAGAATACTGTCCAGGATAATGCTTTTAGATGCAGAAAAGCCTTTTGACCTTGTTTGTTGGGAAAGCCTATTCTATTCACTGGCCAGATTTGGTTTTCCCCCCAAACTAATCACTGTCATCGCAAAATGTTATGAGGGCGCTACGGCTCAAATAATTGTGAATTCCAAGAGGGTTGGTGCTTGTAGAGTAGTTAGGGGGACAAGACAAGGCTTCCCGCTCTCCCCCTTGCTCTTTGCATGTTTTATAGAGCATCTAGCAATGGCCATCCGCTCTCTAAGTGGCACCACATCTCCATTGACCGGTATGACTAATATCAAACTGCATGGTGATGAAATCGCCCTATGCTTAAAGCCTGAAAGGGAAGTGCAATTACACATTTTTTAATTTGTTTCAGGAATTTCAAGCCATTGGGGGCTATAAAATTAATACATCCAAGACAGAGATCATGCTTTGCAATTGCTCAGCTGAGTCACTATTAACAGATCTAGTCTCTTTAGTTAACTCACAGCATAAGAGAAATTTAGGGTTATATATTACGGAAAACATTAATGATCTTTATGCCCTAATTTATATCCCTCTTATCAATAAAATAAAGAATAAATAGTCGAAATGGATAGAACTCCCAGTCCTGCTAATAGGCCAGGTTGCTATTTTTCGTGTGATGATTCTTCCACTATGTAATTTCTTGTCTTTAGCTATTCCCAATGCGGTCCAAATGAATTTCTTCAAGGAAGTCCAAGGCCTCTTCTCCACACATATATTGGCAAATAAGGAGTGATGGTTATCAATGGAAATACTCTTTAGGCCAGTATTTGAAGGAGGATTAGCTCTTCCCGATTTGAAAGAGTATTATTATGCCAATTTTGCACTCATCTTATAAAGATTCACAAAGGTTTTAAATACCAATAGGTATGATATTTTTTTCTTAGATCTGATTTACAAGGAATATTTAATTCAAGATTTTATGCACTCAATAAAAACCTCCAAAACGTTAGATATAAAATCTACAAATGAAGCATTAAACAGAAAAAACAGCTGTTTAGGCATCTCGCAATCCCACGTTGAATGCGGAAACTTACCTTTCTGACATTTATGTAGGTAAATACTCACTATTAGATCCAGTAATATTGGCGAATTGGAAAAGTCAGGGATTTAGAAAGATAGGAGACTTCCTGCAGGGAGAGTGGAAAACCTGGTCTGAAATTAAACCACTACTTAAGCATAGCAAAATTATTATGCAATGGTCTTATGTTAGGATCAAATACTTTTTGTCAGGACTTGACCCTACATGGATTAGGGATGTTAGTAATGTCATAGAGCGTTTGGTAAATTATATACATGGCATCTCAATAGGTAGTTGGGTCTCACTATTTCCGACTCAAGGAGAAGACACATTTGCCTTAAGGTTCAGAAAAAGTGGGAAAATCAAGAAGAGTTGTCCATCTCCAATGCAGATTGGCCCATATTAATAAACTCAATAGTTCCCTGCTGAAAGCAGCCAATTCTAAGCGGGTGCAATTTTATACCAAATGGCTGCTGTATCGTACCCCAGAATTTTTTGCAGCAACTTAACCCCCAGATTTCTTCAAATTGCTTCAGATGTAACTAAGAGGGAGGAGGGAACTGAACTTATACTATCAGTGGATGCGGTAAATTAGAGGGATTTAGGGAAAATATTAACAAATATTGTCAAAACACACTGAAAGTCCCACAGATCCTGGATATTCAGACTTTGGTGCTATGTTATTCGGCAGAATTTACAGCAACCATTCAACAAAAAAAAAAGATATTCATTTTAGTCTTGAATGCACGGTCATTGATTCTGCAGAGATGGAGATCGGCGGATATTCCAACTTTTACACAGCTTTTTAGTAAATTGGTTAGAAATAAGGAACACAAAAGAAAGTACACTCTGAGAGCAGGCTTCTATAAAAAAAATCGAGGATCTGTGGGAGAACGAGGATTTTGAACAGTTTGGGGAGGCCTTGATGTTGGAAACAGCTATATGTTAAAATTAATGTTAAATCAGATTGTACACTCAAGAAATCAAACTATGGCACTTTATTACCATTGTGGCTTTTATGGTGCATGTTTTTTTTATTGTTTTTTTTAAATACTGAATTCCCACCATGTGGGTATGCTGCTTGATGTCTAAATGAATTATTTTATTTTCTTAATGTCTTTTGTATTCAAGATTTATGAACCGTCTCCCCAAAAAAATATTTATAAAATAAAAAAAATATGAAGGAAAAAAGGCAAGAAAGAAAGAAGACAAGAAATAGGGATGACAAGAAATAAAGAAAGACATATGATAAGAAGGAAAGAAAGCAAGAAGGAATTAAAGAAAGAAAGAAGGGAGAAAAAAGGAAAGAACAAAGTTAATAACAAAAATGCTGTAAATTAAACATGATAAAGGCTGTTTTTCTTCCTGGGCAAAGTTTATTAATGAACTACTGGGTACATTTAGCCCAGAATAAATGTGTTCTGCAACATTGTCTGCTTATGAATACACATGTGTAATATTGAAGATTCCAATAACTTTTTACAGAACGGTTTCAAATGGACTCAATCTGCTATGCTGTGCAATACCAACAGTTAGATACAGCACACTCCAAAAGGAATTCACAACAGCATTGGCGGGAGATAAGAACTGATAAAGAATGGACTGTGGCCTGTGCTCACTTCTGGTATAAAGCCTCCGGCTGTCATGTCAGACTCTCACCACAAAAGGAAGATCAAAGACATAAATTAAAAACAAAACCATTGGCATAGAAGGGAACTAGCTTTTGTGCAGATGTGCTCCTTGTGAAAGAAAAAATGCAGTCACTCAAAGTGAAGCTATCCAGTGGCTGAAGTGGGCTGACTCCCTTCCCCATACTGTGTGCTTTAGTGGGTGGAAGCAAAATGTTTATGACACACTAACATACTAATGGGTGAGGAAAGCTGGCTGAAAGCCCCTTTAAAAAACACGTATTACACTTTTTTTTATATAAAGCAAAAGATCATGGGTAACGTCAGACCTAAAAAGGCTGTCAAAGGGATTCTATGAATTACCATATATAAGCCTCGTAGATGCCACCCAGAAAACTTTGCAGCACTATTCGCCTTGTAACACTAGAAGATTTGAGTCATAATAGGCCTAAATACTCCTTTGGTCCTGAGGGCTTTCAGAAGAAAGTAAGTACAACTGAAAAGGTAGATAGACGTCAATGATTGCTAATAAAATATGTTTGCTTTAAAAATGAGCTACTGTACCTGGTTGAAGATATTGAATGTATGGAGCTGGTTTTGGGTATGACGTTAGATACATTTACTTAACTAATTTTACTGCACTTCTCTGCAGATAAAGATACGTTTACGCTTCGTCACATTTTATGGATTATTATGGCCTTGGTGGTGGCTGATTTGCGAATTTTTCAGATGTTGAAGTCAGACATGGGGATGCCTTGGTACCAGAAAGTCGTGGCTCAAATAACATCTGTCAATAATACTGTGTCCTAAATATTATTTATAAAAATATCGCCCAATTGAAGTTAATAATGGAAAATCTACTTCTAATTGTATTTATAAGCAATATTTAGACACAATATTTGGCAGATTATATTCCATTATATATATTTCAACAACCTGTATGAAGAAACCTGGGGCCATTTGTATGCCCTTTATGCTTAATTGTGATGGAAAGGAACTTTGTCCTATTTTGTTACTGGGCTGGTAATGAGTTGTCTGCATGTGATGCACTATAACTTCTTTTCATACATGTGAATATGGTATTTGCTTCGTTTGAAGTTGACTGCATGTATATATATTTGGCAATGTCACACTAGTGTAGGTATTTTCATTTGAAGTTGTATGATACAAATGGCTTCTTTTACGTGTTTGTTTGTTTAGATCTATTAGTATATTGCTGTGAAAGCTAAACTGTTTGATTTGTTGCTGTTATGTAATGGACATGCTTTATTTAAAATTCAATAAATTATTTCGGAAATATGTTTGACAGTGTACCCAGATTAGTTCTCTGGTTGATCCTAAATGGAATGTGGAAATCTCTGCGTTTCGTGACAGCCATTAGGAAAGAGCACAAGGGCAACATTGCGAATGTGATATTGGTATGTAAGGGGTGGGTTTCCTATGCGACTGGAGTTCACCTGGATTTCCACGTGGCACCATTCCTGTTCTGTTCATTCATTAATGGTGCTGCTGCACACCTACCATGTCTTGGGGTGACTTGATAATGTCTAAATATTGTTTATCTGAACTGATCAATTTAAAATCCATGAACTCCATAGTTAGACGTCCCTATGATTGATTGATATGTGAAGCCAAATCTTTACTAGTGAGCAATGCTGGGTCCTTAACGTTCCAATAGCCCTCTATTCCTATTATGACTAATAGGGATTTCACATTTCGTATCCTACCTATCCTATTGAAATGGTCAAATGCGCTGACTTCCATTACAGCGGTGGCATACAGGAGCATCTTAGGTGTGGACCTTATACGCAGCCAAAACGGTCATGGGCATAGCTTGGCCTTCTCTATAATAGAAGCTCTACCCAAGTCCAACCTTAGCAGATGAAGTGGCGTACTCTGAGGTAAGAAACCAGGCACCTTAAAAACTTGTTCTCTGATTTCAAAAGGTCATCCATCCCTTCAAAGCCCCATAGTTCAGCTCCATAAAGAGCTGAACCACCTGCTTTGGAATCATAAATGTGAAGCGGGGCTGCCACTGGTGTACTAAAGGAGGTGCTGTGTTCTTTTATCAGGGTCCCTGCTGTTTGCCTGTGCTTCAGGGTCATGAGGCTTCCATGACATATCTACCGAAAGTGTGATACCTAGATAGTCAAAGGCACTCGCCCTTTCCAAAGGGACCCGTCCTGGGGATAATTTAACTCTGTAAGTTTTATGCGGATTTAGTAATCAAATCCTCGTCTTTGATGTATTAACCTCTAGTCCTCTGGAATTGCAAAGAAGTGTCATCTGCTGGGGCACCAGAAAGAAACTGGACAACGCCATTCACAAAAAGGGGAAAGAGTGTGGGTGCCAGTACACAGCCCTGACGTACTTCCCTCTTGAGATTTATTGCGTCAGTAAGCTGGCCTTGGCGACCCCAAAGAACGCCGGCAAAGTTAGTTTGCCTCATGTAGGCAAATAACAAGTGACAAAATCTCAAGGGGAAGATCTATATATTTTAAGACTTGCCATAGCTTCTTCCTTGGGATAAGATCAAAAGTGGTCTTTAGGTCGATAAAGGCTACATACAGGCTCCTCGACCAATGGCCACAGTCTTCCATGTCAGAAAAAGGAAGCGAAACACCTGATCAATGTTGCTCATTGTTTGACAAGGGGTAGGTGGACAGACAAATTAACATATATGGATTGAAGGTGCACTGTCGTAACAGGGTACAGACAGTATGTCAACGCCTTTACTTCATGCTTGATAATACAGGTATCGAACCCACATAACATATGAAAAAATTGTATGCATGCGATTCCTGAACTTCGATATGTAATATTCAATACATGAATGTTTCCAGCACATGAGGTGAGATCCCTCAACATCAAAGTGCAGTATAAGGAGACAAGGGGAAAAGTGATCTGAAATCCATATGGGTAATAAGGCCAAAATGGTTTGCATAATGGACATATTGTCCATATTCTGTATGGCAACGTAGGTAAAAGAGGTCTCGATAATAAAAATGCATAGTCAAAGAAGTGAAAAATCTAATTGTAACTCCATAAGGTGTAGACCGGGCAAAAACGTGCAAATTATACAGTGTATTAAACCACGCTTTCATGGGTCCAATTAGTGTATACTTAATATAAGGGTAACTTATGTTGTTAGGTTTGAAAAAGCCATCAGAAGTAATGTTGCAAACTTATTAGTATTGAAAAAAATTCCTCAGTATCGGACCATGATAAGTCCCTGCAAACATAAAAATTAGATATGATGTAGGCATCACCTTCCAAGTACTCATACGTCCATGCCCCCTTGTTTGTTTGCTAATTGCCAAAGTCTAATTAAGTTAACGTCTATTGAACCCTCCGAACGGGAAATAGTATTCTTGTGTTCTCGTTTAAACAAAATAGAGAGAGCGAGGGACTGACCTGTTGCTTCAGTAGTTATATCTTTGCTAGTAATCATCTTGTGTATTCAAACGACTGGAATGGCCCATGCCTGACGTATTTAAGCAGGTTGCGAGTCCTTCATTGCCATAATTAAGGAATCGCAATTAAGGACTCGCAAAAACCTATGCATGTAGGAACCGCTGTAAATATAGCGATTCCTACACATTCCTTATTTGCGACTCGCAAATTGCAACTCGCAACTAAGGAATGGCTTCCCATTGAATGGGAAATTGCATGCACAATTTGCGAGTACCAATAGGTCCTGGCAAATTGTGCATGCATTTCAGAGTGCAAGGGTGGCAAAAGGACACCTGTTGCCCCCTGAAATTCATCTGTGTGCAATATGAAACTTTAAAAAATGCACAGAAGTGCATTTTTCAAAGTTTTTGCAAATTACCATGAAGTTCAAATTCATGGTAATTTGCACCTCCTATTAGCGAAATCGCTGATTTTTTTTACTTTAATGCATTGCTTTTAAGGAATCTCAATTTGTGAATCCTTAAAGGCAATCGCAATTTAAGTGATTACAATTTAGAGATTACTTAAATTGCGATTTTTGCATTTAGTATGATGCATCCAAAATGCAAAAATACTGGTCGCAAAGGGGCAGATTCTGAAAATCTGCCCGTTTACGACTGTTTTTTCTTTTGATGCATGTGCCTGTCTTTGTACAAGTCAATACATTGTACAAAGTAAGGGAAGAAGATAGACAGTACCAAACGTCCTGTGTACCAATCAGTATATAATACAAAGTAAGGGGAGAAGAACAGAGATGTCATTCAAGTAAAGGAACTTTTCGAGATAATGAAAATATTTCATTTGTAACAAAAATGTAGGCTTGTTCAGATCTTATATTTTAGACTATGTGTGACCAAATCCAGGAGTTTAAACGCAGCAAAGACAGATAATCCATATCTCACTCGTTCATGAAGGATCATATCATGTCTAGGTTTAAGTGTAAATCATACATACAGTATTGTTCTTACACATGTGGCATTTAAGCATGTACATGGGTCTAATAGTCCAGGACAGAAATTTGAAGGTTATTTCGATTGGAACACATGTAATTTCCTATCCATGTGCAAACCCCTTTCTACTGTCCGTAGTTTCAAGATCCATTGAGTTTTTAATCTTCTAAGAGCTAGTACCCTATCTCCTACTCAAGGGTTATTCTGTACCTGGGTTATTCCATGAAACCGAATGTTGGTCATGGTCATGGAAGGGTGAACCGTATTAAAGTGTACTGGAATGGATATTCTGAGCTGTTGTTATGAATAGCCCTAATGTGTTCTTAAATGTGTTCTTTTAAGGGTCTGAGAGTCCTGCCTCTGTAAATAAGTCAACAGGTACATTTTATACAATATACGACAAACCTGGTGTTGCAGTTGAAGAATTGTCATATATGGTGTTTGGCAGGTGTATTGTATTGAAATTGTGTCAATTTGTTAAGAGCAAAAGAGCAAAAACTACATTGTGTACATTCATAAAAGCCTTGCGGTCTGCTAAGTAACCAGTAAAGGTTTTGTTTCTGTGGCAATAGGTAGCTAGGACACCGTATGTTCCTCAGAGTTTTGCCCCCCCTGCTATGTACAATCCTATGTTTGTGTGGTATGTATTTCGACACTGATCCAGTTTGAGTAGCTGCCAGTGTTTGAGAAAGATCTTGTAGATAGAATGGCTTTGTGCACTGTATCTAGTGATGAATGTCAGCTCCCTGTCCTTTGGTTTTTCTGAGTACTATTTTTGTTTTTCAGTGATTTTTGTTTTTGTTTGTCATGATGTTGTCAGTATTTTGTTTTTCAATTGGCGTGGAACTTTTTGTGAGTGGCCCCTACAGATAAAGCGTTCTTCTAATTTGTGAAGTTCTGTAAGGAAAACAGAGTCCTCACTACAGTTTCTCCTAATCCGTGTCATCTCACCAAGTGGGATTGCATTTATCTGCTAAAGTGGTTGCGTACTAGTTGTTATGCAAAATAGTGATTCTACTCAAGAAATAGACAGACAACTCTCAGATGGCGAGGCCTTTATAAGACTTACCAACAATCCCCTTAACAACATCACTAAACTTATCGATTCCAAACTAACATTTTGGAAGGAACAATGTCTCTTCAGTGGTGTGGAATATAAATATATATTCATCCCCTCACCTAAGGCACCTTGCATCTACATGCTCCCTAAATACATAAACCAGACACATTCCCCCCGAGTAGACCGATTATCTCAGGCATAGGTTCTCCTACAGAGCTCATCTCAGAATATAAAGATGTCTTTTTACAACCAATGGTTCGCAACCTTCCATCTTACTTGAGAGATACTGGTGACCATCTGAAAAATTAGAAGACATTGAATGGGAAGTAGACTTTACATTTATTACTTTAGATGTCTGCTCCCTCTATACCTGCATACTCCTAGAGAAGGGAATACAATTTTTGGCAACTACGTTGTCTTCAACTTTGTTTGAACATACAGAGATGTTATTAGACTTAACATGCCTTACCCCATAAAACAATATCTCTCTTCATCAGGGGAATTGGTACAGACAGGCCAGGGGTGTTGCAATGGGTTCGAAATTTTCACCATCATACGCCACCCTTTACATCGGCAACTTCGAACAAAAACATCTATGGGCGACTGGCCCACCAGAAGTGACCGAACATATCATTTACTGAAGCATTACATTGACGATATCTTTGTCATTTGGGCATGTAATGAGGTACAGTTAGAAAAGTTAGTGGGACATCTGAATAACAACACATACAATCTGCAATTTACCCACAAAACACACAAGCAAGAAATAGACTTTCTAGATGTGGGGATTTATGTCAAAGAGAACAAGATCTTGCTCACCCACTTTCACAGTTAAATGCAATCCAACTGGGTTAGATGACACGGATTACGAGAAACTGTAGAGAGGACTCTGTTTTCCTTACAGAACTTCATAAATTAGATGAATGCCTCATCCATAGGGGCTACTCACAAAGAGTTCTAAACCAATCTAAAAACAAAATACTGACAACACCAGGGCAGATATTACTGAAAAACAAAAATAGTACTCAGAAAAAAACAAAGGACAGGGAGCTGACATTCATCACAAGATACAGTGCACAAAGCCATTCTATCTACAAGATCTTACTTAAACACTGGCATCTACTCAAACTGGACACATCAGTTGTGAAATACATTCCAAGCAAACCTAGAAATGTGCATAGCAGGGGCACAACCCTGAGGAACATACTCTGTCCTAGCTACATATTGCCTGGTTACCTAGCAGACCACAAGGCTTTTATAAATGTACACAATGTAGTATTGGACTTTTGCTCTTAACAAATTGGCACAATTTCAATACAACACACCTGCCAAACACCATGTAAGCATAGTTTAATATACCTCCGGCCTAGGGATCAATTGGCATAAATCTGTAATCTTCCCTCTTACGAAGAGTACCATCCCGTGGGCGCTGGAATTTCCATTGGAATGGTGTTCCGACTCGGTGAGGTACTTGGAGGTGCACATTCATAGCGATCCGGACCAAATTATTCGCCTTAATTATGGGGTAGCGATCACCAGGCTCAAATCACAAATAGTTCACTGGGTGAAACTGCCTCTGTCTATGGCAGGACGCGTGGCGCTCATTAAAATGATAGTCCTTCCCAAATTTCTGTATTTCTTTCATAATATCCCAATCCCCTGTCTCAGAAGTTTTTTAGCACGCTTCGCACACAATTAATTAGATTGGTATGGGGTAACAGAACACGAAGAGTGAGATGGCGGGTCATGACACTCCCATATGGCAATGGGGGATATGGCATCCCAGATATGCAGCTCTATTATCTGGCAGCACAGTGCAGCTTTGTGCAGGCATGGTACTACCCGGATGCCAGAATAACCTTTCTGAGACCTGAGTAGGGGCTTTGTTCTACCTGACACTTTGGCTGAAGTCCTGCCTGTGGGAATCCCACGAGATTGCACAGACATTCAACCTGTCTCCACTACCAGCTGGGCGTGGGCCACACTGGGGCGTCTCACAAACACACAAACGGTATACTCATCAGCCATGCCTTTTCCAAATCCCAAAATACTCCCATAACCGGAGAAAAGCTTGGACAAATTACCTGCACAAAGTTTGGCATTGCCAAAATGGGAGACTTTTTTCCTGCGGGCCACATATTTGATATAGAGGATGCTTCCCTATTTCCTTTCCTGAAGCTTCATTTATGGACAGATTTGTGCTGGCCAGGCTCAGGGCTGCGCTTCGAGCCCGGCTCCCTGACTTCCCTCTGGAACCCCCATCAATCACTCCTCTGACATTGGTTATTGACAGTAGCAGGGGGGAGCATTTGATTTCACACCTTTATAAGGCTGGTGTGATCTGGTTGCACTAGACGATACTAAGGTGCGGAGTGCTTGAGAGGCGGACCTAGGCAACCCGATATCGGACGAGCAGTCGACGTATGCTGTTTAGAGACTAAACTAGTGTCCATTAATAGCAGGCACACATTGCTTCACTTTAAATTTTTACGCCAAATGTATGTCACCCCGCTCAGGGCACACAGGATTGACCCCACTAGGTCACATCAATGTCAACTGTGCCAGTCCCCTCAGGCAGACTTTGCACACCTGGCTTGGACCTGCCCACAAATTCACACCTTCTGAATGGGAGTGCTTAGCACACTTAGCAAGATTATACTGATACAATTCAAACCCCTGCCTGAGATTGCTTTATTGGGATATGTGGTACAATTCCCCATTAAGGTCAGGGGGTTCACGGCCATCGCCCTGTTGCTGGCAAAACGAGAAGTGGCGATCCACTGGGGGGGTAGGAGAGCTCCTACAGTGCAGTCCTGGCTCCAAAGCTTAGCGTCCTGCTCTATGAGGTGTGAGAACTACGCAGACACAACCCCCTCAGCCTCTAGACCTAGAGATATATAGGGCCCCTTCAAGACTTATCTTATGGCTCAACAGCAGGAATACTCTACACAACAAGAGCAAGGTCTGGTGCCGACTGGTGGGGACTAAAGCTATACTTTATAATGTAAGCAGTACTTGTGTTTCGGCATGTAGTCCGCAGGCAGCAAATGGCCAATATGATGACGAGAGTGGGTGATGTTCTGACAGCGCAATAGACGGCTATGTCTAACATGGGCTGGATTTGGGCAGTTTAAGTTTTGCGACGTGTACATGTGACCTATTGTGCAATTATGGGATGTACTGTGAAGTTTCATGAATGTGTAACCATGATGCCCCTTCAATATGCTCAGTGCACTGCTTTGTTATTGCTGAAAATGTTAAATAAAGTTTTTTTAAAAAGCGTAGTTTGATACACTATGGGCCAGATGTAGGTAGCCAAATACCGGTCGGTAACGGCCGATTTCGGCCGTTACCGACCGGTATTTGGCTTTTGACATGTAGGGGGCAGGAAACAGGCCATTTCGGTAATTTTACCGATTCGGTAAATATACCGGTCGGTAAATTTACCGACCGGTATTTTTACAGAATCGGTAAAATTGAGATGTAGGTGGGACTCTTCTGAGTCTCACAAGCCCTACAAAGTCGGTATTTTACCATCAAATTCAATTTGATGGTAAAATACCGATTCAGGTGTGCATGCACATGTGTGCATGCACACCTGTGCCATATGACAGGCAGACCTGCCCTTAGGGCAGGTATGCCTGCCACATGGCCCCCAAACCTTTTTTGGGGGTGCTAGAGGGTGTCAAAGTGACACCCCCTGCACCCTTGTCAAATTCGGTATTTACCGATTCGGTAAATACCGACCGGTAATGCCCCATTCATTCCTATGGGCTTCAAAGCCCATAGGAATGAATGGGGCATTACCGGTCGGTATTTACCGAATCGGTAAATACCGACTTTTAAAGATTCGGTAAATCCACATCTGGATTTACCTACATCTCGGTACTTCTATTTTACCGATTCATAAATACCAAATCGGTAAAATTCGGTATTTATGAGTCGGTAAAATAGATTTACCTACATCTGGCCCTATGTCATTTGCACTTTTTTGCCCGGTCTACTCCTTATGGAGTCACAATTAGATTTTTCACTTCTTTTCTTTGACTATGCATATTTATTATCGAGACCTCTTTTACCTACTTTGCATACTGAATGTGGACAATATGTCCATTATGCAAACCATCTTGGCCTTATTACCCCATAGGCTTTTAGATCACTTTTTCCCTTGTCTCCTTATGCTGCACTTCGATATTTAGGGTTCTCACCTCACGTGCTGGACATATTTATATATTGAATTTTACAGTTCAATAACCTCATGGATACTATTTTCCATATGTTATGTGGGTTCAATACCTGTATTACTACTGTGCACCTTCAATACATATTATTAATTTGTGCGTCCCCATCCCTTGTTTACATGTCCTATTCTTTTACAGTGCAGCGTGAGAGCCTAAACACTGTTGAATAGTATTGTCACTAGTGATTGATACTCCTATCACCGCTCAAATCTAATATCAATTATCTCTCTTTGGCGAAAATATAAGTTCCAACTATTAAGAAGACGCAGTACTTTTTTAGCGCTGGACTTAGTGACTTCCTATTCTAAAACACTTATTTATTCATTTACTCGAATTTCTTACATATGTGGCAGCCAAGACTGACACCTAGATGCTCTCAGGACCATTTATTTGCCTTCACAACATACGCCTCATATATTATTAGATACAACCTTGGGGCATATTATCAAGGGGGTTTATCTCCGCTTTTTTGGCTTTAAAAGCCAAGAAAGCGGAGATAAAATTATCTCCCTATTACCTAGCTGTCGCTAACACCAGTTAGCGACAGCTAGTAGGCGATAGCGACCATCTTGGGCCCCACTTTGCATGTCAGTGATATTTATCACTAATGACGTGCAAAGGGGGCGTGCCAAGATGTTAGCGACTGGAAACAGTCGCTAACATCGCTATCTCCTATTACCAACTTTTGGAGATATTCACGCTAAGCGCGAATATCTCCAAAAGCTAACACCTGACCTGAGCAGTTCTTAGCCATGTTATCCAATGGGAGGTGGATACCATGGCTAAGAGCATTAGCTCAGTAATGCATGAATAACGCTGACTTTTCAGCGATATTCATGCATTGCGGCCGTTTTTTATCGCATTTGCGATAAACCTTGGTAATACCAAGGTTTATCTGCGATAAAAATCGCCGCAGCTCAGCGGTACATTTTTGTCTCTAACCAAGCAATAGCGATAATTATCGCTATTGCTTGGTAATATGCCCCCTTGTGTTTATACGTTGAAGGTCAGCTTCTTTATTAGAAATGTATTAATAATACTTACCACAGCTGGTGTAACTTTTCATTTTTTTCCTCTACACCTTGGACCGAAATTTCCTTTCCAATATGCAGAATTAGGGGGTCCTTTTTCTATCACTCTATCACTCTATCTGCATGCGTTTTACAACACTCCTGAATCCTTAACCATTGCTGGTTTACCATTTATTTATTTATATATTTTTCCTTACCTTTTGGCTGTTACATGGATGCCCTTTTCTTCCTTTTTCTTTTCTGACACTCGGTGCAGGTTGGGCAACAATTAACTTAAAACTCAGGTAAAACAATATTGATGTTGTAATGTTTTTCAACATGTGTTTTTTACTGTCATACAGCCTTAAAAGAGTCACTTTAGTGACAAAACACCTTTTGGCTGTTGTCTATCACCGAACATTGCTGTATTAAGTTGAGTTGTAAACGCCATCATCAAAGTGTTTAGTCATTGTATAAAGAATTTTTTCTTTCTGGAAAAACTGAAATGCAATTCACATGTTTTCAGTGGTAATATTAAACCATTGAAAAAATTACCTTTCTTCTGTATTTTTGCAACCTGTGAAAAAGAAACGAAGGGGGATATTCTCAAGAACGTGTGATAACCATCGCAAAAGTAGCTAAACTCAACACTTCACATCACAGTCTATTGCGGTAAAATAACTCCATGATAACGTGGTATTCTCAACAAGGTGGCACCATGCGATAGTCCCACGATAACGCAGCAAATGAATACGTTAAAACCAACGCGCCGCCGAAAAAACGCAAAACACGAATGCGAAAATAGTAGCGATGAGGCCAATCGCAATACAAAAATCAGAGATAACCAGCGATAGGCCTGCAATTACCACGAGTCATGCAGGTAAATGCACCATAAGAGTACAAAAACAGTGAGAAGACAATGAACGAGCACCACCCCACATCCGTGACATAGAACAAATGACCATTGTCCTGCATCACATAGGCATCTCCTCACAGTCAGAATGCACATTGTCATGCAGTCTGGATGTAAACTGCACCAATGCAGACACATGCATGGAACACACTGTGAAACCGCATCCTCCCATCACATTGCAGAGGGACAAGCAATCCCCCCTTCACACAGACGTGTCATGCCTATGATCGATCAATTATGACAGCGTGGACAAATGTAGGGGCAGTGTCTCCCGTTACGTACATGTTGCCCATGTTGTGGGACTTGAGTCACGGGGCATCCCTGCATCATGGTGGTACACAACTGGCCCCAAAAGGAGCCCTGTTGCCACCTGTAGGTTAAAAATGGCATCCAAAATGGAATGATCTTGGACACATGTGAAACGCCGAAGAGTGGTATACCCTACTAACTGTGACACAAAGAACTGGCAGTTCGAATACATGACATCCCAAACAGCCTCTCTGCACAGAGGTGACACACCCACCATCCATGAACAAACCATAAAATCGTTAGCAATACATGTCGCACACACACTTATCTGAGTGATGTACCTGTACAGATGAGTGACATTCACTTAGGGAATGTCATTTTGGAATGCATTTATTAGCACATGCTGTGCCTGTGTTTTTTTTGTACTGTCCTATGACTGCCAAGGACTGTGACGTGCTCATCCGAAGAAATTTGCAATGATGGTGTCCCTGCGGGCAATTCCTGCTGCGGTTGCAGTAGGGTGTGGTCCACCTGCCTCATCTTCATCATCATCATCCGGTGCTTCAGGAACTGGTATCCATGGTGCCTTGCTGCATACACATATGTTGTGCAACACACAACATGCAACGATCATCTTGCACACAATGTCTGGGCTGTACAGGAACCTCCCACCTGTGACATCCAAGCACCTGAAACGTTACTTCAACACACCAAGGGCCAGATGTAGGAGCCTAAATACCGGTCGGTAACGGCCGATTTCGGCCGTTACCCACCGGTATTTAAGAATTGGCATGTAGGAGCCCTATTTTACCGATTCGGTAAATTTACCGATTTGGTAAATTTACCGAATCGGTAAAATACTGAATCGGTATTTTTACAGAGTCGGTAACTTTCTGATGTAGGTGGGACTCTTCAGAGTCCCAAAGGCCTTACAGATTCGGTATTTTACCACCCAATCCAATTGGGTGGTAAAATACCGAATCCAGGTGTGCATGCACATGTGTGCATGCACACCTATGCCATGTGACAGACAGACATGCACTTAGGGCATGTCTGTGTGCCACATGGCACACATGCCTGTATTTGGGGTGCTAGAGGGTGTCAAAGTGACACCCCCTGCACCCTTGCAGGAATCGGTATTTACCGATTCGGTAATTACCGAATCGGTATTTCTCATTGATTCCTATGGGCTTCACAGCCCATAGGAATCAATAGGAAATACCGATTCGGTATTTACCGAATCGGTAAATACCGAATTTTAAAGAATCGGTAATTCAATTACCGATTCTTCCTAAATCTCCCTCCTTCATATTTACCGATTCATAAATACCGAAACGGTAAAAGTCGGTATTTATGAATCGGTAAATACGATTTTCCTACATCTGGCCCTAAATGTGCGTTCCACAATGCCCCTGGTGCGTTTGTGAGCCTCATTGTACTGCCTCTGTGCCGGGGTGTTCGGGGCTCGGAGGGGTGTCATCATCCAAGCGCAGAGTGCATATTCTTGGTCACCTGCAACAGTGCAAAGAGACATGGGTCAATAGTTAATTCTGCATGATATGTTGGCAGGCTCACTGGTTCATTGGTGTGTGATATGTCTGAATTTGTGATTCCTGTATGACATGTACTGCTTATTGCAAATGAGCGGCAACAATGTGTATTGCTTAGCCTCACTGCTGCTCCTCCCTCCCCCGAGCCTATTCACTAGTGAGCGCAGCGTGGTTGCATCACCTGCAACCCTACGGCACACCATTGTCATGCCTCTCTGCACATGTCCACAAGCCTGACAACAACACAGTGATGTTGTGTGCTGTAGGTGGGCGGCCACATGTGTGTAGGCCTATGGTAAGGACAGGGCATACACAGATGTAAAGTTCATGCCCGGCTAAACTCGCCCTGTGGTTGAGGGTAGACCTTTGGCTTATGCTGCGGATATAGCTACACACACAACAGTTGGCATGAATGATCCCGGACCCCGGGTGAGCTTGCACACCCTCATGTAGCTACGGGCCAAGGCCGCACTCCGTGGACATGCTACATAGCAACATTGCACATTGCGTGACGGTGGCGCAGACACCACACCAGAGACACACGCATCAGTTATAAATTCAACCAGGCACACGTGTCGAATAACCACACCCCTATGCCATACTGCCGTACACTGGTCCACTCCCTTACACTCACAGGGGGGTCCGACACAGCCACATGTACCTGCTCTACCCCACTGCCTGAGGTGACAAGGTTGTGCACGATGTACACAGCACAATGTACTGTGGTAGGGCCTGGGGCCCTCATGCATACATAATGACCACACGTACACACTGAGATAATTTGTGGAACTGGCTACAGGCACGTGCGCCCAGCACCTTTTATTGCCAGGGTCACACGTCCAGTGACTCCTGTACTGGATGGGTGTTGGGTAGTGTAAGCCACCCCTCAGGGGTTGGTTGGTGCTGGAAACAACTACAACAGTGATCGGACAATCAGAAGTTCGAAGTACAAACAGCAAGGGTCCATGACTTGAGCTGCACAGAGTTAGTGGCCCCGGATGCACTGCGGCCGGCACAGGCACACCCACAAGGGGCGGTGACTTGCGGTGCACTGAGATAGGGCCATAAGAGCAGAGTGGGTCCTCGTTGATGTCCAAGGAGAATGTCGCTGAATGTTACGGGAGAAAGTGGAAGGTGTCCATCCAGGGCATGATGCAGAGGGCAGAAGCAAGCAGAAACAGGCATTATGGAGGAGTTGAATGCTACAGTCTCCTTTTTCCCACCATGTCAGTATCAGCTACATGCTGAAGACAATCCCCAGACCATAGACTCAGACGGCAACGAAGTTCAATGGGAGAGTGTCCATGACTCCCGTGGCACAGAGTCAGTGGCACCAGAGCTGGACGGGGATGCAGTCTGCGATGAGGCCTGTACTATGATATAAACTGCAATGAACAAATCAAAACTCAGTTCCAATTGTGTGTCCTACTTGACCGCAGTGTGTGTCGGAAGCAGCGGTCAGCGTGAGGCAACCGCTGAGCAGGCAACTACTTCTCGATCTCTGACACACAGCGTTGGAATGGCATGTGGAGAGAATTCCTGGTTGACGGAGGTGGAGGCACCAGAGCTGAACGGGTTTGCACCCTGCGACGATGCTGTGTCCTGCCTGGGACGGACTGGATTGGATTTGTCTGAGGCCTGCTGGACCGGCGTGTAGGCCTACGGCAGGAGTCCGCAAGGTCCCACAGACATGTGTGGTCGGAATGCTATGCACAGAGTTGGTGGCATGACATAGAAGGGAGTAGAGGGATTCAAACTATGCCATAAATATGTACTCTGCCATTGTTTAATCAAGACTCAGTTCCAAATGTGTGAGCTACTTGTCCGCTATGTATGTCGGTAGAGTGCATCAACAAGAAAAAAGTACAGCGGGCCTTGCTCGCGGTGGCCATGATGGTCTGAGAAGGCTACCAAGGTCGCCGGCCTCTGGCTTGGAGCAAGCACAGGCACGTGGTGGATACTCTTAGAGACACGCCGGTGTCAGCAGGTGAGCAGTGAGGCCCCGATGCGCTGGGGCAGATGAGACTGGTTCGGAGGCCAGCAGCCTGGGCTGCGGCAGGCGCACAGGATCGCCTTGTGGCGGGGTGAGAGGCGCCGTCCTGGCAGATATGTTGGCCATTACGGAAGAGAACCACGCCCAGGGTTACACGCTTTTTATTCACACCCCTACTCTAGGCTGGCGTACGCCGGGCAAACTCACTCCGCACAGGCTTACAGGGGGTGTAACAAGCTACATTTCTGAGATCTCCCCCACTGGCTGGGGTGACATGGTTGCGTCCACTGTCCACAACACTACCAACACCCGCATTATATATCGACATGGATATGTCTGTGGTCTGCATGCTGCAGTCTGTCCAGCACATCCATGCCACACTTGACAATGTGTGCATTCTCATTCATGGATCACTTGCCTCCTTCGCACATGCCTGGTTGCCACCTACCTCCACATTCCGCTGGTTTGTGGCTGATGTGCCATGACGTTGGTGGCTTTTGTACATGGCTAGCCCAGGATACCACAGTAAATTGTGCTGTCGTGTCTGGTGGGTGGGCATGTTGTTTGGCATGTTGTTTGTGGGTTTGTAACGTGTGCATTGCCAGAGCTGCATGTTTGTGGATTTGAGGTGTGTGGTGTGTGCATTTGGTACTTACCAACGAGCACTGCATTTCCGTAGGTGCCATCCTGGATGCGCTGGTTGATGATGGACTGTCGGAAGATGTATGAATCATGCACACTGCCTGGGTAGTTGGCAACAACATTGGTGAAGAGTCCCCAGTAGTCCACTATTGCCTACACATTCATGGAATGCTTGTGCTTTCTGTTGCGGTAATTGTGTGCACTGTCGGTAGGGGCACAAGTAGGACATGTGTGCAGTCAATTGCCCCAACACATGCGGAAATCAAGCTGGTGTAGCAGTCTTGCTTGGTCTCCAGCTGTTCCTGCACAGTGTGCACAGTGTGGGGAAGTATAGGTACTGGAGTACCAAGCTGATGATGGCATGACAGGACAGGTTTGAGGAACTTGGATAGGGCTGGCTGTGGGACTCCTCTGACTCTGGCGGTTGTTAGTTGGAATGTCCCAGAAGCCAACAGGTGCAGCACAGCCAGCAGCTTTGTCTGCGGAGGGATGTTGGTTGTCCGCCGTGTTGATACCGTCAGCCTGTGGGAAATGATGTTCAGGATGCGGAGGATGGTTGTCCTTTTGAGCCTGTAGTGAACAATGACATAGTCTGGTGTTGAGTCTGTGAGGCTGGTGTGTTTCCTGAAGGTCCGGTGTCTTTGTCTGCACTGCCTCTGTGGTAGTCCGCGGAGGCGGGGGGTGGCAGTCCTGGGGGTGGTGGCAGTGGGTGTTGTGGTCCTGTTGGGGCTCCATGGCATCTGTTGTTCTTCGGGTGTGGCTTTGGGCTGGGCTCCCTTTATGCTGCAGGTTGTCATCCTGCTTTGCACAGAGCAGGTGTTAATTTCCTGCTGCTAACACACCTTATCGCCTGTTTTGGGATCTTATCGCTGAGGTGGGTGGTCGTTGAGAATGTTGAGGTGTGGTGTTGTCGCGGATTTTTGCTCAGGAACGCCTACTCTGCATCCTATTAGCGATAGTTGCCGGGGTCATCTGTGGCAATGTATTTTGCGGCTGCTATCGCTGGTAAACTGGTGTTATTGGCTGTTTACACCAGCTTGTGAATGGGGCAATGAATTTATCGCGAGTTTGGCTGAGATAAAGTGTCGATATCTCGCCGATAGATCCTTAAGAATATGCCCAAAAGTTCTTCTAGTAAACCTTATAATTGTATGTTACTAAACATCATCAAATGATTGGAGTGCCAGGGTATAATTCCTTTGAAATTGAAACACAAGGGCGTTGTTCTTTGTGTACTCACACCTAAGATAGTAGGGTGTGTTATTACCCTTAGTGGCACCACTACTCATCACAGTTAATTTTTACTTGACCTAATATTACTACCTGCCCACCAATTTTGTTCTTTTTATGAGGTGCTAATTATTTTCCCACTACTAACCCCTTTGATTGCTGCATAAATGGTCTTAGCATTTTAAGTTTATCCATCAAATCCTCCATTGTGATTGGGAGAGGTGACTTACTAGGAGAAGTTGGGTCTTTTTTGGGGAGCTTGCTTCCATCCCCCGCATCATCCTTGCAGGGAGATGAGGAGAAGCTGCCTTTAGATCGGTTCTTATAAAGGGAACTGCCACCCTCAGCCATGGTGATGAATTAAAAAGAAAAAAGGTTGCACGTAGGGAGAGCAGGAACTGGAACAAAAACCAATGCTCTTGAGATGAAGTTAAATGAGCAAAAATAAAAAAATGCCAGTGGAATCTTAATTCAATGAGAAGAATGGTTCTGCCAATGAAGAGAGGCACAAAATTCTCTACCCCAAAAATGGCACAGCCGAAGTTTCCAAACTATTGAAGAAGTGACCCCCAACTATGATAGAAGAGGTAAGGTGCAAATGAGTTTGCCAAAAATGCAGATTGACCTCAGAGTCACATTATGGCCCTCGAAGAATGAAGATTCACCACTCGCTCTCTCACCAACCCAGCTGTCTCTTCAGGCACAAGTGTAAACAAAAAACCAAGGGGCATATCAACAAGGCAGCGATAATTCTAACGCCCTATTAGCAAGGACACGCTTACACGTGAATCCATGCTTCTCCGCCCTTTCTCTCAACGCCTCTAATGAGATGCAAAGTGGGTGTTCGTCCCCAGCATACCGGGAGAAATGTCGCTAAGTGACATTTCTCATATTATCAAGCCTCACGCAAAGCAGCATAGCGACAAGAAAAGTAGCGATAACCTCTGTTATCGCTACTTTCCTCACGCCTGCTTTGAAACTGACTTAGCCATGATATCCTATGGAAGGTGGATATCATGGCTAAGTATGAGAGGCCCTATCAGCAAGCTATTGCCAAAATCCAGCGATAATCACACAGTTAGGCAGCTTGCACTCTGAATTTTATCGCTGTGGAGATAAGCGTTGCTGATAGCACGCTAACTCCGCGATAAAATTCAGAGTTCGGTGGCAATATTTTTCCTAGCTCTAAGTGCGCTTAGCGATAATTATCGCCCCCTCTTGATGATATGCGCCAATTCTTTAAGTGGGGCCCAGCCTGCTCAGAGGAGATTAAATGCAGCCAAGGTGGTAAAACAACTGAAGAAAAAAAAAACTGCTGTTCCTGTCAGCAAGCTGCAGGAAAATCAGCCGCGCTTGAGAAAAGCTTTGCAAAGAGCGCTGTGAATTATATATTATTTTCACCGCCAAAATCTTCTCAAATTTAATAGAAAAGCGCCTCAATTACTTGAGGCAGGAATTCGCTCCCGTCCGTGAGGAGGAGATAAAACTGGACCAGCGCGTGGGAGCTCCGCTTTTCGGGGGTCATCTTGGACGCAACCGACCGTGCGCCCTTCTTTTTTATTTTTAGGGAAAGGGACTTCTGTGATGGCTTTGACTTTGTCATATCATGTTTTGTGACCTCATTTCCAATTTCAACACCAGCTTCACCATTGAGCCCGAACACCAGTTAATCTCGGAGTGTTCTATGACTCCCATCTTTAACAGTTGCTATTCCTCCGTCCAAATAGCTTTTTTTCTTGCAGCCGGGCCTCAATAAGGTTTCAGTTTTACAACTTTCCCTTCTGGGGTGGGTATTGCATGTTTAGTCAAGGGGGTATTCCTGGGTTTGTCTAAAAATATAGCTGAGAAAGGCTGTAATGTGTCCTTCAATTACTTTTTTTGTTCATTAGACAACTATTTATTCACGGGGAGTTGTTGTAGGGTTGTCTTAACATTGCTTTCAGGGTAGGTGGTACATGCTGGCTTTGGTGTAGGCCGGAGCCATTTGTTTACATGGAAGGTTTACTCCTTATGACAGTGGTTCCCAAACTATTTTGACCTGTGGTTCCCTTGACCTAATCGGCAGTTGGCCGTGGCTCCCCACCCTTTTTTTACCGGTTGGTGGGTGGGGGGTATGTACTACCTGTTGTCTTCCTTAAAGTAATTGGGACGCAATGAAGGTATTATAATGGTTGGAATGCTTGAATTATTAATCTCATCTTTCACTTCACTCATCTATCCATCATTTTGTCCATCTACCCCCTTTCACTCACTCATCGATCCTTACATCCACCCTTTCACTCATCCATCCATTCACCATTCACTTATCAATTCATCCATCCACCCATTCACTTGCCCATCATCTACCCTTTCATTCATCCATCCATCCTTTCACACACCCATCCACCAATTTACTCGCCCATCAGCTGCCCTTTCACTCATCCATCCATCCTTTCACACACCCATCCACCCTTTTACCCATCCATCTACCCTTCCACCCATACATCCATCTATTTACCTTTTCTCTCATCCATACTTCCACTCATTCTCTCATCCATCCATCCTTTCTTTCATTATCTATCCATTCCCCCCTTTCATTCATCCATTCAACCTTTCAGTAATCCATCCAGCCATTCAGACATTCCTTCACTTATTTACTCACCCACCTTTTCACATTATGAGCTGAGCCTTTGTCTACAGAGTTGCAGACAGAAGGGGCCTTTCAAGAACGAACTAGAGCAAGGGGTGGGGTGGTGGAGAGTTCACTATGCCCCTGCACATAGGCAGACTGAAAACGTAGAAGTCATGAGTCACACATGATGCACAGTGCCAGGATGTGAGGTGACTGTGACATGGTGTTGTTTCCAGGACTTTAAGTGGTGTACAAAAACTGGGGGTCTCTTCAAAGGGGGTGTTGGATGTAATTAAGAGCGTAGTTTAAAACACCTAGGCTAAAAATCTGCTCAGCATAGTTTTGCGCCCGACTGGTATTATGTTATTTCTGTCATTGCATCCAGATATATAATACAGCAAGTATCATTACACCAACAACAAGCCAGGACTATTGGCTTTGTCAATGGTTGCTAATTCCTTAAAATAAAAAGGCAGCAACCATGGCTTTGTTGAATATAATATTGAAAATACTTCAGTTCTAAAATGACGAGACAGAGAAAGAACGATAATATGTTCTTTTTAACTTGTTTTACAGGCTTCTTGAAATAAACTGTTCTCTAACGTTGCAGCTTGGGCGTTTTACTTTTTATCTAACAGAATGCCCTTCTGTACACTGAGGCAGGAGGAGGCCGCCACATGCTTCAATACCCCAGACTGCCCCATTGTCATTCTGTGTGTGGCAATCAGCCCCACACTGAATGACAATGGGCGGGAGGGGCTGCTCTTGTGCTCGAGGTGGAGTGCAAGGGGGCTCCATCAGCAGGGGTGAGGCCTCTCAAGGGGAGCAGCTCTGCTCCCTGTGATGGCCATAATTACAGACAAAAGGCAAATTTATGGACGGTTGGTCACCCTAGACTGTGCGCGGCGCCCCTGGCACCTCATTGCGGCGCACCGGGGTGCCGCGGCGCACAGTTTGGGAACCACTGCCTTATGAGGTCCTATCTGTAGTCTATAAGAGACCTTTCCAATTATTTTCCAGGTTTTACAGGGGCCTTTCGATTCAGATTTCATTTTGTGCTTAGGAGTGGGCAATAATACAAGAACCCAATCAACTAGATGATGTTTTTCCCTTTATCATAAATTTGTTTCTGTTTCTCTTGCTGTTCTTTAAATTCTCATGAGCTGACTCTCAGAGTTTTCCTATTCGACCATTAAATTGTCGGGTGCATTCTAGGAGATTACCTGCATCTCTCTCCCAGGCCTCTTGAGTGATTTCTAGTAGCGTGCGTGGTTCTCACCCGTATAGTTTCTCCATAGAAGAGCAAACCAGCCCACTTTGCACTTGACTTCACAACACAAAAGGGATAAAGGAGGCATCTGGTCCTAGTTTTTCCCTTCAACAGACAGCATCTTCTTCAGGATCAATTTAAGAGACGCATTGTAGCATTCTACTAAGCTGTCTGTTTGTGGGTGGTATACAGAGGTTTTTATATATGGAAAGCTAATTGTATATATATCTGTGACATCAGTCTTGACACAAAAGGAGTGCCCTAATAAATGATTATTTATTTTGAAAATCCTACTTGAGAGAAAAACTTTACCAAGTGTTGTGCAATGTTTTTTGTATCCGGGAAACATATAGAAAATGCTTCTGGATATCAAGTGGCATAGTCAACTAGCGCAAGGGCATATATATTACCTTTGGCTGACTTAGGAAGGGAACCATTTAGATCCATTCCAATTCTTTTGAATGGAGTGCCTATTATAGGCAACGTTTGAATGGGAGCCTGGGAGGGGGAGGGACATAAGGATTCTTCTATTGATAGAGTTCACATTACTGACAATATTTCTTTATGTGTGCAAAGATTCCGGGCCAATAGAAATGTTGAAGGATTACATGGATTGTTTTCTCGGGTCCTGAATGACCTGCTAGAAGATTGCAATGGGCATAGACCATAATTTGATCTTAGAACCCTTAGAGGACTAGAAGTTGGGATGGGTCAGTGGCTCCTGCTACCCAATAAAGGAGCCCCTCTTCCATCTCAAAATGAGGGCATGTGTGGGTATTGTTCTGTCTAGCCTTATTCCAAATAAGTTGAAGAATAATAAAATTCAAGTTATGGTCAATCATCCAGGGTTCTGGAGTCAGAAACGCATCTTGAAAGGCTGTTTTTTAACTTTGAGTTGCCCTTTTGTCTTGTTTACCTGACTGAATATGGTATCTCTGAACAATTCCAGGAAGTGGGGGTTCTCAATCCCTAGCATAACATCTTCAGCGAGACCTCTAATAACTCCTACCTTGACCTCTATCTACTTAGCAGATGTAGTAGTAATTTTCAGCAGGGCTACCAGATAGGTTTTTACATCCCCATGGACACATCGAATGTTAATGAATTTCCTTTGTATTCTCTGTGACCAGTGTATTAAATCCCCCTGTACTACTGATTACTTGCACCTGAAATCCAACAAGGTGGTTGTTCATTTTAATTAATTTGCACATGTACAAAAAAACAAGGACCTATTGCCTGTGTGAAGTACATTGTAATCGGTGCGTAACTCATCTCCATTGGTTCTTCTCTGTGTTTCTTATTGTTGCAAAAATGGCCTATATGGCCCCACTCGCCACATCCAAAACATTGTGAGCATATTACCAAGGGCAAGTATCACCGCTTTTTCAGCGAATTGTGCCGAGAAAGCGGCGATACTGCTAGAGCCCTATTAACAGGGGCATTTGAAAGCCTGGCGCAAGCCCACTTTGCATGTCGCGATTAACATCGCTAATGACATGCAAAGTGGGCGTTCCCACGTCCAACCACATGTAAAATGTGGTTGGAGGTGGGAACACCCTATTACCTAGGCAGGCGTTGGGAGAGGGAGACCTGCGATAAACTCGTTTATCGCAGGTCTCCCAACGCCTGCTCTGACCAGGTGTTAGGGCATTGATAACATGGGGGAGTGGATCATAAGGCTGAATCCACCCCCCCATATTATCAAGGCACACATTAGCGCATGAAAACTACATTTGTTTTGATGCGCTAATGTGCCATATTGCCGACTATCGCCGGATTTCAATTCGCCTACGTGATGCGCATTGATAATTGCACGCTAAAACGGCGATGAAATCCGGCGATAGCCGGCGATATGGGGATGTGCGTTGTGCATTTACTAAGGCACTTCTTGGTAATATGCCCCTGTGTTCCTGGTGTGGGCTGAGGTTTCGGTTTGGACGGATAGCTTCTTTTTGTCTCATTGGATGTTTTTATAGGTTTTCTTTTGCCATGATAGATCCCTTGTTTAACTGAAGTCTTTGCACTCACTTTGACTTCCACTGGTGAAAATGTGGTTGAGCCCATGATAACGTGGTAGCCATCTCCACTGCTTCATCAATGGTATGTCCTGAGTGTTGGAGTAAACAGGGGGAGCATGTGGCCTAGCGGCTACAGCGATCAACCTACTAGCTGGGGAACCGGGTTTGATTATCAGCAGGGATGCTCAACATCCCGTGATTCGGGGCAAATCACTTAATTTTCCTGTGTCTAACTTAATCAATGGCTCTGTCTGTAATGCCACTGATGCTCATGTAAAGCGCTCTGATACCTTTGGGTTGAGTTTACGCTATATAAAACTCCCTAAAACAACTTCTGCGTATGATTGGGTAATGCTTCTAAGAACTGTTCAAGGCATATTTTGTAAATAATGTCCTCTTTACTAAGTTCTTGTGGTTTTAGCCATTTTTGTGCCACTGTCTTTAACTTGAAGTAGAGGGTTTTCAGCTTGTCTCCAGGCTTCTTTCTCTCTTGCTGAAACCTTAAACGATAGCCCTCTTCATCTCGCCCTGCTCTATCCAAGATCACTTTTCTGACCTCTTCATTTGTGGATTCTGTCCGAGGTTTGTAGTCTGGTAGGTGGTTTGGTCCTCACCTGTCAGTAAAGGAGGGAAAAAAAGGCCAGCATTCCAAGGGCCAGGAACTAGCTCTAGCAGTTCATTCACAATTGAATTAGAACAAATCAAGGTCTTCGTCTGGTATTAGATTCTGCAGGGTGATCATAGGACCCGCTGTTAGGGGTTCCATGTTGTTAGCCAGGCCTGTTGAGGTTTTTTTATACAATCTTTATTCAGTGTATAAAAATACCATAAAAGTAGCAATTTATCCCAAAAAATGTTACAAGTACAAGCTTAAAAAACAGTTCATCAATCTAAAATCTACATAGTACATTTTCAATATATAATAAAAAATATATATATATATGTATATACACATCACATATGACCTGTCCCTCACCAGTCTAATTCATCTTCAAGCTTGGGAACCATTTATAAAACATTGTGAAAGAATGACAAGTGAGAAATCTATGGGCTTCTGCTACCCTTTGTGTTCCTTAATCTAAATGCAGCCCTTAAAAAGTTAATGATACAAAAAAGTGTAAAAGCCTCTGGGGTCAATTTTAAAAATAACAAGGCCGCCCGACATTGTTTGAATCTGTCTATCTTTAAAATGCCCTTCAGGAAAGAACTTCTAGGGTATGAATAAAATGGGCATTTAAAAACAAAATGAAGGGTGTGCTGTGGAGACCTGAGTTCGCAGCCACAGGGCCCCTTCATCTCTATAGACGGTGTGAACCCTGCCGGGCCTGCTAATACATGATGCAAAAGATTTAGCCTAAACCGGGTCATTAAAAATCTATCGTGGGCACTGCTTAAACAAGACAAGTATGGTTCGATGCCCTCAGTAGACTTGGATACTAGATGTTCTCTCACCGATGGCTTGGCTAACTCTCTATCTTCCCGGAGCATCGCAGCACACTTGAAGAACCGATCCTTGACCAGGGCCTTATTCTGCATGCTCATTTTGGAAGGATTAGTAAATAGATCTACACATCCTATTTTCTCAAATGACTCCCTCGCATATTTTAGGCAGACGATTTTTAGCCCATGGTCAAGGGAAAGACAGTCTTCTATGACCTGCCTGCTTAAAGCCGCCTCCTCATTAGCCCAGATCTTTACCCAACAAACTAGGGGTTTGATTGACATCCTATCCGTGATATAACGGATACCCAATTCTTCGTGGAGAATATGAGCTGGCGTGCTCTGGGGTTTTTTAACAGGCGCTGGAAATACGTGTTCTGTTCAATTTGTAGTTGGTTAGCCTCAATGAATCCCCACACCTCGCTTCCATATAGCGCTTTAGCATAACACATGGAGCTGAAAATTCTCAAAATCTGCTCTAAGGACCAGCGTCCTAGCCTTGGTGAAAAATTTATTATAGACCCGGTGCATCTGGTCATTACTCAGGATTTCACTTCTAATAAATATTTAAAACTTAATCGACCAACAAATAAAATCCCCAGATACGAGAAGGATTGTACCTTTCCAAAGCTATGAGATCCAATTGTGTAATTGTAGGATTTACCTGGCTTTTTCCCCACTTCCATAACATAGGATTTTGCAAGGTTGGAGGATAAGTCCAGATTCTCCATAAATGTAACAAAACCATCTATTAAGAGCTGCAGGACTTTGGAGTTGCAGGCCAGAAGTACCGCATCGTCTGCGTAAAGCAGAACGGCGACCCCACGATTACCTATCCTGGGGGTGTCTATCTGTAAAGTGCTTAGTGCACGGTTAAGACAGTGTATTTATAGCGTGAACAAAAAGGGAGCTAATATGCAACCCTGTCTGACCCCGCTAGAGCACATAAAGGGTTCTGTTATATGTCCCTCCTGACTATATCTAACCGCAGCCGTGGTATTCAGATGCAAGGACTTTAAGATGCTAATAAGTCCCGGGTCCACACCGAGCCCACCCATAATTGCCCATAAATTCCCTCGATTGACTCTGTCAAAGGCAGCAGTCAGATCCATAAATGCCAGATACATTGTCCCAGGGCTGACTACAGTGTATTTGGCCGAAATAAGGTATAAATTAAGGCATTCGTCAGTGGTAGATTTCCCAGGTCGGAAGCCAAATTGGATGTCAGTTATAACTTGGTGCTCCTCAGCCCTATCAGTCAGCTGGCTTAAAACCACCCACTCTAATACCTTCGCTGACACATTAATGAGAGAAATCGGGGGGTAACATTGTGGGCTATCCTTGTTACCTTTTTTTAAAATGGGGACAATCGTGGCTGTGGACCAAGGTGCTGGCTTTACTGTGTCCACCTCTGCGTTATGACCCTAGTCAGGATTGGTGCCCAAAGATCCACATTACTTATAAAAAGGTTGGGTGGGATCCCATCTGGGCCAAGGGCCTTGTTCCTAGTTAGATCTTCAATTCCTATTCTTACCTCACCCAGTGAGAATCTTAAAGGGAGTATGCCCCGCTCCCCTTACTGCTCCTACAACTGATCCGTGGTTAGCTGGTAATTATAAAGCCCTTGAAAGTGCTCATGCCATTGCTCCGGCAGAATGTTATTGGTTAACCAGGGTTTGTTAGCATCTTGGAAAAAGGGATTATTTATGACTCTCCAGAAGGCAGTAGAGTCCTTTAATACCACTGCCTCTGTCAAGTCTTCCCAGGCTTGTTTTTGTAGTTGACCTTTACGTCCCTTGACAGGGAACTTGTATTTTTTCCGGCAAAGAGTCACCAGTCCCTATCTATTGAAGAGATCTTTAAAGCATGGTTCAGCTCTCTTAGAGTGTGTGAGCATTATGGATCAAACCATCTTGGGTTGTCCATTTTGACCTTATGAGCTGGTGCTCTCAGCAAACTGTCAACTATTTGGGCCACACCCTTAAAAGCCTCAACTAATTCTGCCCCTTCCACTTCCAGATCTAAACACCTCTGAATGACCTGTTCACCTTCTTTTAAAAGTGATCTATAAAAGGCCTCACATTGACCTATGTCCTTCGCAGCCTCCTGCCTTGGTCCATAGCCCTAGCCACCCCTCCCCCCACTCTGAGGGGTTCCTGGTGGCGGCATGCATCAACAAGGGATAAGGCTAGAGGGTTGGGATCACTAAAGGCACTGTAATCAATACTGAACCCAGTCACACAGTGTCTGAGTGATGCAGGGACAAAATATAATCAATAGATGAGGCACATTCTCTACCTTTAAATGTGGGATGAACCATTTTATCCTGCTTATCATCAATTAGGTCCATTGTGTGTGTCATCGCATGCATGTTTAAAAGGCTACTGAGTTCTCTACCCTCCTTTGTGTGTTCCATGTGTGGACCGTCCCGAAGCGTGCAGACCACCAATCCCCACATGATACTCTCAGATTTGGGCACAGATGGCAATTAAAATCGCCTGCTAAGACCAGCTGAAACACCATCAGCCTTCGCTCCAGTGTCTTGGTGAGTCTAGTGTCCAGTTCATGTAGGCTTGCGGAACCCTGTCCATGCGACGTTGCATTATAAAAATTTATAAGAAGTAACCTGTAACCTTTATTAGAGAATTTAAGCCCCTGTGCAACTTCTGAGCCCAAACCAGATCAGACCATCTTCCCTGTAATATAAGATCTGCGTATACAACCAGCCCTCCCCTGGTTCTCCCTGAAGCTGTCTTATGCACCGGACAAAAGAAGGTTTTATATCCCTCTAAGAAAAAATTGTCGTTTACTGGTTCCCATGTTTCTTGTAAATAAATTATCTGGGATTCCCGTATATAGAGTAGCCATTGCTCATTCTCAAATGTAGTGGATAGGCCTGCTATATTCCAGGAGACGATTTTTATTTCTTTCCCATTTAGCCTTTCTACATTAGCAGTTGCCTGGGGGCTATGCGTCCTAAAAATTATCTTACTTGCACCACTATGGGCGTGGGCATTTACAACCTGATGAT
The DNA here is from genome assembly GCF_964261635.1 of Lissotriton helveticus. NCBI lineage: Eukaryota > Metazoa > Chordata > Amphibia > Caudata > Salamandridae > Lissotriton > Lissotriton helveticus. The sequence continues at coordinate 813,803,044 of NC_136070.1, forward strand.
CATAAGAGGTTTGGTCTTCAGCTGTCCCCGGGATGATCTCTGCTCCCCTCCCGCTTATGTCTATGTTGGTCACAGGAGTGTCACAGGCTCTGTCTGCTTCCCCCCATCGGACCTAGTCAATCAATATCATTTAGGTCTCTTTGTGGAGCGAAGATGTTACTTGTCCGCACTGTATTGGCCCACCAATTTGCACCCTCCTGTTGACCCACATATCCATAATGTTGGTTCGAATTGGCCACAGGTCTGTAAAAAAAAACAGCGGAAGCAGTTTAAAACTTGAATCCACTTCAGCTTGGAAGAACCCGCTACTCTGAAAAAGAATCTTACGCACAAGATCAGGGTGTCTGAGTGACCCAATCCCACAGTCCCCTGAGAACACTTTCCTGGTTCTGCCGATCCAGGACACCCTCCTTGCCATCAGGATGTGTCTATGATCTCTGACATTAAACCCCACATTCCTACACATCCAGTTTGCCCCCTTATTGATCAATTGTATCGCAGGTTCCTCTTTTTGGCTTATATGTGCTGGGACACCCGTTAAAACAACTGTCTACGGGCATGAGGCTGGGGGTAGGTCTAAAACTTGGTAGACCAGGAGTACTCTGCGCAATTAGTGAGGACATTTCTTTTAGTTGCTCTTGTACGTTGTCTCCCCTTCCAGTCCTTACAGTGTCCACTTGCTGTGTTGAGGGATTACCTGGAGTCTCGTCCCCAAATTCCCTCTGCCCCCTATTGACAGTGCTTGCATTGGGTCTAGGTAGTTTGGGATGTACGTGTGGGACTCTATTACCCGTTACATCCTTCCCTGTTGCGTGTTCACTGTCCCCATTTTTGCACCCCTCGTTCTCATTTACAGGTAATGGGGCTGGAGCTTTGGGAACTTCAGGTTCCCCCTGAACAACACATGCACACCTACATGCCTCTCGGTTAGCTAATGCGCTACTGGAGTTCAGAAATAGCAACAGTTTTTCTTCAACTGACCCTATTTTACGTTAAAGGGGTCCGCTAATGGTGAAACTGGGAGATCAACTGTTTCCCCGTTGTTACTAGAACCTGGGGTGGCAGAACATGAGTGATCCACAGATTGCTGCACACCCCTAGGGGATTTGGCCATAGCTATGCCTCACATTGATGACCGTTTTTGGGTCGCAAAGGTGTCAAGTGAGAGTCTTTTTTCTGTGAGCTGAATCTGGTGGGTCAAAAACGACTCTGCTGTAGTAAAAAAAATGCATCCAGGGTCCCCACAACCCCCCCTGCCACTAGACCTGTGTCCTTACATTTGCTCATTTTATCGCTTGGCTGTCGGTCGATTGCAAATGGCCCCTCAGAATACACAGATTAAGTTTAGTACCTTGGTTGGTAGCTGAAGTCTAACTTAGGGCCTCATTAGGATGGCGGACGGACCTGCGTCCGTCCGCCATCCCCGTGGAAGAGAGACCGTCCACATGGGCAGCGGCTGTCCCTCCATGCACATTAGGAGGTGACCGCCACCCTGGCGGTCACATCCTGGATCTTTAACCTTGCAGCGGGTGCTGCTTGAAGCAGCACCCGCCGCAAGGTTAAAAAAGCATCTTTCACATTTACATGCACAAAGCGGCAGGCACGTGTGGTGCCTGCCGCTTTGTGCATGCAAATGCAGGGGGGTACTATAGGTACCCCCCATGTTCACCCCACCCCCCCTTTACCCTGGGGGCCCGCAAGGGCCCCCCAGAAGCAAAGGTCCACATGCTTTTCCACGGCGGAAAAACTGCAGCGGAAAAGCATGTTTACTCATGCTTCCTAATTTGGCTGATGGTGTCTTGCAGACACCGCCACCAAATGGCCCAGCAAAACCCGCGGATCAGCGGCGGACGGACCTGCCGTCCGCCGCTGGTCCCACCGCCATCCTAATCTGGCAGTGGGTGTTTAATGTGGCCGCGGCGGTGAATCCGCATCCTCCGGGCCGGCGGTGGCTTCCGCCAGCCCGGAGGATGCGGATTCACCGCCAACCTAATGAGGCCCTAAATGTGTAAGGTCTCAGGAGGGTGGCCCATCCCAGCCTCTTCCTGTCTCTGACGGGATCGGACTAGCCCGCCCTTGGCCCGGGCTTCGTCAGGTGCGGTCCGGGCATGCCCTTTTGCGTACCGCATAGCAGGAGCCCTGGCCCCCTTTTGAGCACCTCCTGGCGCGTGTGACGTGGTGCGCTGCGTGCGTGCCGCAAAGGATGATGGGGGATGTAGTCCCAGGCTTGCAGACTCAGCAGCAACGGTAATGTGTCCCAACAGCAGTCAGAGTCCCAGGCTCGCTGGCTCAGCAGCAACAGTGATGTAGCCCAACAGTGGTCAGAGTAACGGGCTCCCCTCGGATTCCCCTCGAGGTTTGCAGTCCGGTAGGTGGTTTGGTCCTCACCTGTCAGTAAAGGAGGAAAAAAAAGGCCAGCATTCCAAGGACCAGGAATTAGCTCTAGCAGTTCATTCACAATTGAATTAGAACAAATCAAGGTCTTCGTCTGGTATTAGATTCTGCAGGGTTATCACAGAACCCACTGTTAGGGGTCCCATGTTGTTAGCCAGGCCTGTTGTTACTTGCAACTGTTCTTGAGGAAAGTTTATTGAGATATTCGGTTTAGGTCTTTAATGGGTCTCAGAATATTTCTCAATCAGCCTTGGATGAGGACATTTGGCACTCCATGGCCCATTCTAACTTGTGCTGTCCTTGTACTAAATGTTAAATTAAGGCATCCATTTTGCATCAGTGGAAGGTAGGTGCCCGTATTCTCCGCCACTTGTTGCTTGGCACTGGAATATAAGACCAGAGTCATCTTTTAAAAGGAAATATACATTTTATTTATATGTTCCTATTTCGCTGGTGACTTGCTATCTTCAATTACAGTCTGTATTTCTCTTCCTTTCTTTTGATCCTTTGAAACTCCCGGATGCCGGCATCCTCAGCAAAAAAGAAAAGGCAAGTAAGTGGCTGTTATGCTTTGTTGGGCCACTCTTTTGTGTGGGTTTAGTTTTGTGAGTCTTTCTATTGTTTCTCTATCCCTAAGGTGATATTAGTGCGAACAGATACGTCAATTAGTCCCCAAACACATTAAAAAGGACTCCTTCTTAATGATAAAGGTCTCTTTTATGCAGAAAAAACAGAAATGGAAAGCCTTGAAGAAATTATTATCAAATCAAAGAAGTGGAAAATAACAGATCCAAAACGAATTACCTTCAATTTATTAGACTCTTAGAAGTCATCTGATTTTATACTTGCTGCATGCGTGACCCCCTTCTTCTTTTCCACCCGCCTTACTCCCAGGAGTTTCCCTTTAAACTTCAGGCTCTGTACAAGAGCCATGTACACACCTTACGAAGTCATGCTCTTTTGGGAGAGTGGCGAGCAGCGGGGCTAGACAGGCGGACAGGACTTGGCTTTGGTTCCTTCCATGTTATTTTAGTTCTCACCGGCGGCTGAGGGCTCTCGATGGCTGGTTGTATCGGCTCAGGAGGTGGCGGCTCTCTAATCTCGTCACTCTGTCGTTCAAGGACTCCCTTTCCTCTCTCTGTCTTCTCCCATGCTGTCCACTTCCACCATTCTTCTTGTAGTATTCTTCCTTCCACATTGTTAGGCTATGCCCCTTTCGTCTGGGTCATGTGCGGGCCTTCTAGGGGTCTTGTCCCACTCATAGTTGCCTAACTTCCGGTTTTGATCCCGTTGCCGGGTCAACCCTGTAACAAAAGAAAGGCACAGTTAGTTCCAGAGATATCATCCATAAGATCCTCCCCCCCCCCCCCAGGTCAGTGTCACAAGACTAGGGGTTTTACGGTGATGGGAGCCAGGGCAATGTGACTAGGACCAAGAGGACCAGAAAGGACTAGAGCTAGATGGGCATGGACTGGAAGAACCAAGGAGGGCCATGATGTCTAGAAGGCAAAATTTATGATAACAACTACAATAGGACAAGAAGGACCGAGATTACCAGGTCCAGGAGACCAAGACTAGATGACAGGTGGATAAGGTCGGGGAGAACTAGGCCCAGGAGAACACAAACGGTTGTATGTCATTACAACGCGGGCTTTTACCCCGCATGCCATTACAACGCGGGGATTACAACGAAAGTCATTACAACGACTTTCACTTGAGGGCGCTGGATAATGGAGTAGTTTAATTTTCAATTCCAACTCCAGCCCACTTTGACAGTAGGGAAGGTGTTGGATAGAAAATTAAACTATTCCCTATCCAACAGCGCCCTCCAGCGAAAGTCGTTATAACGACCTTCGTTTTAATCCCCGCGTTGTAATGGTAGTGCGGGGTAATCCCTGCGTTGTAATGGCTGTTCTCCACACAAACTATAAGGAACAGAGCCAATAGGATGAGAGAGAATAGGCACATAATCTCAAGACGAAGAAGGGCTATGATAAGCAAGAACAGGGTGCCGTTGGCAAAAAGTGCCAGGTAGCTGAGACCAGGAATACAGGCAACCAGAGTCAGAATGAAAAGTTCTAACACCACCAGGAAACAAAGGACTAGAGGGACCAGGAAGATCAGGACAAAGAGTATAAGGACCTTAAGTACCAGGACCAGGAGGACCAGGGCAAGGAGGATCAGGTCCAAGGACATCAGGACAAGAATGATCACTGCCTGAAAGTCCAAGCCACAGTGCTAGGATCAGGATGGCCAGGAAGATGGCCAAGCCCAGGAGAACCAAAGTTAGACCATGATGACTTTGTGTAGAAGCATGAGGACAAGGAGCATGACAACCAGGGCCAGGAGGATCAGGACTAGTTCCACGAAGAGCAGTTCAAGTCTTATAAGACTTAGGCCGGTAAAAAGATTAGCGGGTCAGTACCAAGAATACCAGGAGGACCAGAGCCAGGAGGACCAGAGCAAGGATGATTAGAATGATCAGCATCAAAATGACCAGGAACTGGCCTAGAAGTATCAATCCCCACAGGAGATAGAAGAGTTATGAACTCAATGATGTCCTCCTAATGTTCACAATGGGTTCAGAAAAAGATATTTCTGAGGGAGTGTCACCCGCAACAACTCGTGGCATGATTCATCATCGGCTACCTCTCACACTGGGGTAGAACAATGCCACTTCAGTGTACTTAATCGTAGTCTGTAGATCTGGGATTTCTTAAATATCTAATTCAGGACAATTGCACTGGTGCATTTGAAGTGTTAGGAATTAAATATACCTAGGGGTATACCCAAGAAACTTTATTTATTATTGAATACCCCTGGTATTGATTAAACCCAAGTAGTGTGGCCAATAGATGAAATATAATGATTCATTTGACCATTTAAAATATACAGACTGCCAACATGTTTTGGCCTATATTTTCTGCCAAACAATGGTCAAAGATCTTCATCAGGGTGACGGAACTACCTAACTATACTGCTCATTCATTCAATGGTAAAAAGGAGAAACTTTCCCATGCTAGTTAGACTTCTGGTGTTGGATGTAAACCTGTTAGATTTAAACAAAACCCACAGTGTATCAATATTCAGCAATGGTAGTATGAGCCACATTGGTCAATGAACTACAAAAAAAATATTTCTTATGAGTAGTTTGCCTAGAATGTTCTGATCAAGGGCATAGGCCCACAGTTGTAAGGTATCATGTTCCTGCATGGGGACATGCACTAATCCTTTACTCAATGCTCTCAGTTGTGTAGCAGTCTATGGTTCCCTCAATAATTGAACAGTGTGTCTCTACAGAATCACAGTGAACCATGAAGTTGGTAGTTTAGTAAAAAAAAATGGGTAAGTGCTTTGTTCCATTCCTAAAAGAAAATGCTATGATTCGTATAAACTAGCATCTATTTGTAGTGGTTCCTTTGCATGTTTATTTCTTAATTGAAAGGCACTTTCATGTGTGCACCTTTGCTATAGTTTGCAGTGTCCACAAGTGGTGATGATTTTAACTTGATTATTTTAAGTCAATCAATCAATCAATCAATCAGAGAATTGTAAGCATGCTACTCACCCGTGAGAGTCTCAAGGCACTGAAGAGGGGAGGCGGGAGGGGTATGTCCGCAGATCTGTTTAGCCGAAGAGCCAGGTCTTGAGAGTCTTCCCGAAGGTGTTCAGGAAGGGGGCGCATCTGATATCTGATAGTAGCTCATTCCAGGTCTTGGCTGCAATGTGAGAGAAGGATCTTCCACCTGCTCTGGCTCTGTGGACGCGCTGGGTTTTGGCCAGTGCGAGGTTGGAAGATCTGAGGTTTCTTGGTAGATCGGAGGTTCTTTTGGGTACGTGGAAGTTGATTCTGTTGTTGAGGTATTTGGGTCCGTTGTTGTGTAGGCATTTGTAGGCGTGAGTAAAGGATTTTGAAAATGACTCTTTTCTCCACAGGGAGCCAGTGGAGACTTCCTAGGTATTGATGTGCTTTCTCTGAATAGGGCCAGGTAAATAATGAATCTTTATTCTTTAGCCAGTGGCCGGCTAAACAGTGAAGTTGCTACTATTTAGCCAACGGTAAAGTAAACAGCGGTGAAAATTCACTATTTCTTGGGCGGCCAGCCAGATAAACAGCACAAAAAATTGCTGGCCGCACAAAGGTCTCTTTAGTAAGTGCTTTTTAAAACCCTTTAAAATGCAGTCTGTTTGTGACCAGTCGAGTAAGCCGAAAACGATTTACCGTCACATTTATCCTTCCGGCCAATTTCTCTTCAGCAGATTAAAATAATATATAAATGTAGAAGTTGACCATCAGGCACCTCTCATAATCGCTCCACTCCCTTTCTGAGGCCGCACCTTCACGTCCAATTTAAGCCTCCTTGCCCGCCCCATAAGTGGACTTTGCTACAGAAGCCAGCTGAGATAAAGCGAACAGAAGAAACACATTTCTTTGTCTATAGTACCCTCTGGTGGTTGATAAGCGTTGCTACACGTACAAATCAACAGGTGATCCAATCGGAAACCACCGAATGAGGAAGTGAGTGTTGTACCGTGCCCTTTGACAGTATCTAAACATTAGTCTAGCATGCAAAACTCTGACTTCCTTCTGACACAAACCTAGGCAACCCTAAAAAATTCGAATGTAGTTAGAAGTTTTCTAGAGTCTCAAGAGAAGGACGGAGCATGGAACTCAAAGGGACACGTCAGCAGGAGCCAGGTGAGGAAAAGAACGAGCGAACGGGAAAACGTATTTTTCTCTTTTTAGGGAATCCAAGGCAAATTTGTGGAAGGGTCAAATTGTCATTTGCTGTACTTCCCCTTTTCGTTCCTCCTCCATATTCCTTGCTAGGCGGAAAACGCTGCATTGTACCGATTGCAAGTAAACCGTGATTACAAGATCCTTTGGGTAAATTACCCAGATTTCCAAGATTGGGGTCACCTTTGGTTAACTTATACTGAGGGTTGCAGGGGGTGGACATCATCCTCATGTTTGTGGGCCTCGGCTATTATTCATCATCAGACTTTCACCCTGAGCAAGGGAGGGTAAAGCAGGTAAGTAAGCAGCAAAGAACAAGGCAAAGTAAGATATGAAAACAGGAACCAAGGGAAAAAAATTCGAGATAGAAAAGAATCTGCAAGAGTGAAACAAATCAACAGCAAATGCAGGGTATTCTAAGATAGAAGTAAGAGGTGGAATAAAGATTAAGCAATAATAAGTCACAACATGGACTTGAAGAGGCCGTTTTTATTTCAAACAGCAGAATTTAACCACCCATAGCAGGGCCACTTTAGTAACTGATATCACAAGAACAGGCACTTTTCATTTTAAAATGGTATCTCATCTACCATATGGTAAAGTATATTTGGGGTTGGCTGTTGGAATGAAAGTTTGATTCAAGTCACAATGTGGTTTATGATAATTAAGGGGCATCTTAGCAAGAACCTCGTTAAAATTATCGCTACTTTAGCGGCAGGAAACTGCCGCTAAAACAGCGATAATGGGCTTGCTAATATGCGTTATAGAATTCCAATACAAGCCCAAGTTAGATGTCAAAGCAGTGTCAACCTTAATTTAATTCAAACAGAAGGATGGTGGGAGCACACTGCTGCACACCTGAGCACTCATTTTGCCCCAATGCATCATGATAAATGCAGAGCATGATAGCACTTACTTCATTAGAAATATTTACTTTTTCACCCTTGTTGGTGCAGCCTGTGCTGTGGAACTCTAGACAGGTGTTTCAGGATTCATTCCTTCATCAGTAGAGAGCAACAAATAATTTTGGGGGTGCTGGAAATGCTGCCCAAAGTCTTCTTAGGTCTCTGTAGCACTCATTGGGTGCAGGAACATCAACACAGGCTCATAAGCTCAGTAGCTCAAGGGATCCTTTTCTAACATAAGGAGGGTGTGAGCACACTGTCCCACATCCCAGCACTCAGGGCAGATCTACAAGAAAGTGCCGCAGCATGGCACCACAAGCCCTTTGGCACTTTCAGAGCACAGGAATACGACATATTTACAATGATATCGCGCATTCCTGTGCTCTCACCTGTGCTGGCACACAAAGAGCTGCCATGCGCCAGTGCAGGCACCCTTGCACCATGGTGCAAGGATGCCTGCCCCATGGAGAGATTGTTTTTGTGCAGAAAGGGGCACCTTCCTGCACTAAAACAATCACTACAGGCATGTTCCACTTTCAATGCATGCTACAATGTAGAATGCAGCATGCATTGAAAGAGGAAATAAACGAGGAGAAATGAAAATATTTCTCCTTGTTGCGCCTCGCTACGCCACCCCTAGGGTTGCGTAGCAAACTGACTCATTTCCAGGTTTACGATTTCTCGTAAATCTGGAAATTTGTCTGGTGCCATGGGTGTAGCAGGGGAACGCCCACAGCAACACCCATGGACCACCCCTTTCATGCAAAGTGTTACGTGTAAAGGGGCCGTATTTACAAGGACAGGAAAAGCCATGTAGGGTGGCTTTTCCAGTCCTTGTAAATATGGGGCAGAGAAATGCACTGCCAGTACATCACTAAACGTGACGCACTGGCAGCACAAGGGGCTTGTAAATCTGCCCCTCAGTTTGCCCCAAAGCATCATGGTAAACGCAGCACAGGATAATACTTACTTTAGTAGGAGTCTTTACCTTTTCATCCTTGTTGGTGCAGCCTGTGCTGTGGAACTCTAGATGTGTTTATGGAGTCATTTCTTCATCAGTAGAGAGCAATAAGTAATTTTGGGGGGGGGGGGTGTAATTGCTGCCTGAAGTTTTTTCTGATCTCTGTACCACTCACTGGGTGCAGGTACATCAACACATGCTCATTAGCTTAGTAGCTCAAATTAGCCTTTTCAAACAGAAGGAGGGTGGGAGCACAGTGCCTCACATCCCCGTTGTCAAACTCTAAAATGGGCAGAACCTCTTTTGTGCACCAAATGTAAAGTAGGTAAGGTTTATTTGGGTTTGACAGTTGAAGAGAAAGTTTGATTCAAGTCATAATGTAGTCTATAATTAGATAGGTTAGGTGTGATTCAAAGTGTTGTCAACCTTAATTTCATTCAATTTGTTTATCAAATGTAATTTGAAATAAGTTTTGGTTTTATATGCCAGTCAACATGAAAATCACCCCATTGTAGTGCACAGGCCTGAGACTTACTAATAATTGCAATAGTTGTAAACAGTAGCATTTATACTATTTTGAAATAATAACAACAAATATGATAGACACAACAAAATAAACAATATTATCAGGATCAAATAAAAATAGAAGGGTCAGTGGGATGGAAAAAATTAGGAGACAAAAGATGAACAAACAAAAATATTGTTATTAAGTATTTTCATAAGTGTAGCTGTTTAATACAACTTTAGCAATAACATTCTGGTGGTAAGTTGTTTCAAATTGTGCCAGCAATATTACCTTATTAGAAAGAAAGGTGTGATGCCGTGGCGTGTCCATATATGCAAAAGTGAGAAATCGAACACTTAGTAATTTGGATAGCAACAACTTGAAAGTTCACCAGGGTTGCTAAGAAGAGATGGCGCATAAATCCAGGTAGTTAATAAAGAAATTAACATCAAGAAGTAGGGAAAGTAATCACCCTAGTTTAGTTATATGAGGTATTAAAAAATGCGGAAACAGAGAAGAAAATATTTGTCGGCTTTGGTCATACCTAAATAATCATTTTGGTATTATGGAGGCAGTAGTGTATGTAGCCACTTTACTGAAAGTATAGCTCAGGGTTCAGATAGTTTGTCTAAAACAGAAAAGTGAACATTTTTTACAATGGGAATTAAAAGTGATTAGTGAAGAGAGAAATTGTTTTAGAGCATGCCACGGTATTCATACCCTAGTTCTTTTGTCATTCACTTATTTGAGGTATTAAAATATGCGGTAACTGAGAGGAAAGTATTTGTCTACTTTGGTCATACCTAAATAATAATTTTGGTATTATGGATGCAGTAGTGTATGTAGCCACTTCAATGAAAGTATAGTCCAGGTTTAAGATACTTTTTCTAAAAAAGAAGTGTGAACATTTTTTACAATGAGAATTAAAAGTGATAAGTGGAGAGAGAAATTTGTTTGAGAGCATGCCAGAGTATCGATATCCTAGCTCTTTTGTCATTAACCCACAGCTTTCATCCTGCTGAGGAAATGAAATGTCTGGGGTTAAGTACAAAGCAATTAGAACACCTGTACGGTGTGCAACAGAGACTCGAAGCAGTGATTGTTCCCTACAGACTGGGGTCATGTGGTTGCTTTGAAGTGCAGGGGTCCTGACGCAGGAGCTATTTGCCTCATTTTGGAACTGTATGAGGGCCTCCATTTGGTGGAACCTCTGAGATTGGCTAGACATACATGGCTCGCTCAAAGCTGGCTTGGGCTGCTGGACCTGGGTGCCTGTTTTTATGTCCCAGTCAGGAGCCGACCTGCCTCCTTTTCAGACTGTCCTCCCCAGTCCGCTGCAGGTGATCAACAGCGGAGGGAGGCTTAGGTCCCTGTGGACACCTAGATGGCAAATTCTGGTGTGGCCTCCCAATCGACTTAGTATTTTACAGCCTACAAAAGCTGTTGCAGATGTAGGTAATTAAAAGTATCTTAACAAGGGTATGAAGAGGATGCATACTGTTGGGGGTTGGTCTTGTACTACTGCATTTTCATATTCTGTGATTGTACAAAGGTGTTGCCTCCCCAGTTACCTCTCCCTGTCGCAAATGTAACCCTCTGTCGTTGCTGGGCTGGTTTCCGTATCTGTTATGATTGTTGTCATGTGCTTGGCCAACCATTAAGTCCCTGCTGCGGTTAGGCACTGGTTCCCTGATTTCCCTGGGGCTGATGGTACGGTGCAATGGCATTGCTCTGGGCTTGAATTTGTGGATGGGTATTTTGTTGGGGATGTCCTGGGACTATTCCCTTCTGGGCGTGATATGATCTTAGGCGATGTGGCCCAGTCTGTGAAAATAGTGGCATGCTATGAGGCCTGGCTGTAGCCAGCTTCCCAGAACTCTGCTGCTAGGATTGGGTGGATAGCCCATGGGGTCCAGGGAAGGAGCTCCCTTCAAGACTGGTGCCATCTGAACGTTTGAGGCCACCATGGCCTGCTTGAGGGCGATCTTCTTCAATGTGTGTTGTACCAATTTGGCGGTGTCTCTTTGGGCCTGATCCTGCTTGTACCTGTCTTTCTCGTGTCTTTTCTGATAATAATGTAATATGTGAGCCTATATCTTTCACCAGGATTTGATATGTAGTCTGGTCTGGATCTCAGTGGGAAGTCCCCTTTTGAGGATATTGTAAAAGAATGCAACCTGGGGACCCATGTCGGTCCAGGGCAGCACTGCCCCTTTTCCCATAATTCTCTCATTCTATCTAGGAAATCAGTCACAGTCTCCCCACCCAGGCTTCCTGCTTACTGCTAGCATTCCTCCTACATCTGGGCAGTCAGGGAATATCTCCATCAGAGCCGTCCATATCTGATGTCTAAATTAGCTAAATTCTCGGTGTTGATCAACGTGACTGCGGGAATGCAGGCTTGAGAAAGCACTGTGTCAGTCTGCTCCCCGATGAGACTATGGAGCAGACTTTTGATGTCACCTATAGCTAAGTTAATTCCAACTGTGTTTTTCTCCAAACATGAGATCCACTTACCTGCCCATTCCATCAATGGGGGCAGTTTGATCCTGATCCCTTCTTTATGCATCTGTGTCTAGGGCACATAGATGTCCTTGACACACCTTTCTGTCAGTTTCTCCCTGATGTAGCACTCCCATCTTCTTGGCATTCCTGCATGTAGGGGTAGATCCATTGCGGATCGCCCCCGCTTCCATGCCGCCTGCAGTTCTCCACAATGGCCATGTCCTGTAGTTCGAAGGATACCTCCTCCGGCAGGGGGCAACCAGAAGAGGGAAGGTCAACAGAAAAAATGATTATTTTGTCCCCTAAAAATGTTTGCCCCCTCCTAACGCCTACAGCCCGAGGAGAGGGATCCTCCATGTAGTACACAGAGCTAAGTGAGCCCAATTGTCTGTCATTATAGGCTCAGAGACAAAAAGTAGCAACGATTTGTGTGAAGAAAAAGGAGCAACTGGCAATTATTGGCCCTCTGTGACCAGATACAATCTGTACCTTATTCATCAAGCTCTGAATGTTTTTTCCTAATGTCCGAATAACACCCTGTTGGAAATGGCCCTTTTTGCAGAGTTATCCCCAAACTTTTTGCTTCTTCCTCCTATTTTTTTCTAACCTGTGGTTGTTAGCATTAGGACTCTGGGCAATTTACCACTGCTGATCAGTGGTAAAGTGCATATGCTCTCTGTGTAAATTGTTATTGTAATTGGTTATCCATGATTGGCATATGTGTTTTACCAGTAGGTCCCTAGTAAAGTGCACTGAGTGTGCCAGGTCTGGTAATTCAAATGCTACTAGTGGGCTTGCAGCACTGATTGTGTCACTCACATGAGTAGCCCTAAACGAATTCTCAGGCCTGCCACCGCAGTGCCTGTGCGCAGTTTGTTAACTGCCATGTTGACCTGGCCAGTGCACCCACTTGCCAGGCCTTACCATGCCCTTTTCTTATACATAGGATACCCCTATGGTAGGCCCAAGGTACACCCCTGGGCAAGGTGCAGAGTTTGTAAAAGGTAGGACATGAGCTAGTCTGTGTAACATGTCCTGATAGTGAAACACTGCCAAATTCGTTTTTCACTATTGAAAGGCTATCTTGTCGATAGGACAGAATGGGGAAAGCTGTATAACATTTTACAAGCATATCTTCCCATAGGAGTAAGATAGAGAATAGGATTCTGGTATCCCTGAACTCAGAATTTAATAACACATCTTTTAGTAAGGATGGTTTTTAAATTCTTTGTTTGAAAATAGCACTTTTAGAAAGTGGCTATTTTCTTGTTCAACCTTTCTGTGGGCCTCTGCCTGTTTGTGGATTGACTGTCTGGTTTGAGAGTGACAGGGGCTGGGGTGGCTCCTTGAGTCTGAGTGAGTCAGCACTAGGCCGAATAGGCTGATCTGCATTTGGAGTGGTGGGAGGATTAACACCTAGGCCTGAATAGGGCTGTGCCTGCCTTCCACAATGCTGGCTCCACCTCCTGTGGTACGTCTGAAGACTCTGGCCCACATTGACAAAGGAAGAAGTTGTTGCACCGGCAGAGTGCACCCAGAACTGGTTTGGACTGGGTCCAGGACCCCTCATACATTGAGAACGAAGATTTTTGGGGTATAAATATGAGAGCTGAAACCCCTGTAAGTCAGACTACTTTGTGATCAAGAGGAATCCATGCCAAATAAGATCAGCGGAAGAGACAAAGGAGAAGTACAGCCCTTGCTGTGTGTCTGGGGCTGGCCTGCAGTTTGCTGTTTCTACTAAGGAGAGGACAAAGGGAATTTGCTGTGTGTTGTGTCCCCTGCTTGAGGAAGGACTTTGCTGTGTGCTGTGTCCATCTGAAGAAAAGTCTCCAAGGGCGTGAGAAGAGCTGGCCTCCTGTTTCTGAAGTCCCAGGACCAAAAGAACTTCACCCACAGCTCCCCTGAACTTCCTTGCTGGGAGTTCTAGCCTGCCAGGAGGTACCTGTAGCTGTGTGTTTGGCCCTTTGCTGTTGGGAGCTGGAAGCGCAACCCAATGAGGGAGAAGCGTGCTGCCGCCGCAGCAGCCGCTGTCGCATCGCCGAGGAAGAGTTCCGCCTCTGGCACTGTTCGACGCCGCATCACCGGAGAAGCGTGCCGCAGGGCCATCCCATCACTGAGGAAGTGTGTCCCCGCCGCCGCTGTTCGGTGTCGCATCACGAGAGAAGCATGTCGCAGGGCCTGTCGCGTCTCAGGAAACCACTGATTTCGCCGCATAGCCGTCGGGCTTGCAAGCATTGCCTCCACGTTGTTGCATTGCATCAAAGACGCCATTTTGTCACATTGCACCTGATAGTCGCATTTCATTGAGGCGCCATCTTGTCGCATCGTAACCAGAGCGCATCGCCTTCTCTGCGACCCTTTTGTTTGTTCTGCGTTACGCATCCAAGGTACTTTGAGAGTAAAGAGTTGCATTTACCATCTACAAGTTTATTTTTGCAACAACCTTTTTAAAGACATTCTACTAAGTATCTGTATGTTGGATTTTTGTCTTGTTTAGCTTAGATAAAGATATTATATTTTTCTAAACTGGTGTGGCATCCATTTGTGGTGTTTTCACTGTGTTACTGTGAGTGTTGGTACAAATACTTTACACATTGCCTTTGGGATAAGCCTGTCTGCTTGTGCCAAGCTACCAAGGGGGGTGAGCAGGGGTTATCTAAAGTGTGTATCCCCCTTACCCTGACATTGAAGCAAGGGTCCGTATTTGGTCAAAGGTACCTTTCTCTGCCAACTAGAGACCCCCATTTCTAACACACCCTACATCACACACCCAGGGGGGTCATGCGTACCTTTTGTGTCATGCCCAGCGGTCCAAGAGAATAAATCCACCTCCTCAATTCTTTTAGACACTGTCAGTGTAAAGAAACTGACAGTCCCTAGGAAAACTTCATTAACAGAAAATAAGATCAGGGGGTGAACCTATATAACACACTAAGGGCAGATGTGTACTGGTTGTGTGCGCTCAAGGTTTAACCAAAATAAATAAGTGACCCTATATAACACACCAAGGTTCCAGGGTGTTCTCGCTGGAACCGCTAGGCATGACACATCATGCCTAGCTGTTCCAGCGAGAACATAAGTGGTCCTATATAACACACCAAGGGACCGGGGTGTATCAGTTGTGTACGCTCAACGGTTCAAGTAAAAAAAACTGTAGCTACCTTCACCTTCTCTAGCATGCTGACTAGGGAAAAAGTAAAAGTGAACTATTCGCTTGTTCTAGTTTGCCACATGCTGGAGCTAAGGATCAGATGTAGTCTCTTACCCTGTGACAGCTGCCTCCGGATGGCCCTCCGCCCCATGGATTTATCAGAACATTTAATCAATGATGGCATCTGCTCACCAATCTTGTTGCACAGATGTGAATCCGTTTGGGCTAGGGTGTTGCCTGTGGCAGCATTGGGGCTCGGTAAACCAATCTCTACTGGCTGGGTCACCAAATATTGCTTGGATATGAATTTACCTTGACAAAATGAAAAGACAAGAGGCGTTTGGCAAAACAGGAACAAGTTGGTTCAATCAAACGCAGCAGCCAGGAGAGCATCCACAGTCATGTCTGAAGACAGTCTCAATGTTTGGCCACACATTTAGACAGTTTGTGGGCTACAATAAACTAATTTGACATGTTTCTATTCTTGTACAGCATGTTTTACCAGCGTCTAGGCATAAACCATAAACACAACCATATGATCAGGGGACGCAGATGGCTCTTGACTTTGCGAAGAACTAAATGGGCTATTGTGTATGTGTCCAGAGCACATGATCACCGCATGCGGTGTGCATTGATTGGCTGAGTGTTCCTAACTACATGTGGCATCTGACTTTGGGATATTTTTGGGAACAGGTGTCAGACCAAACATGTTTGATTGGGGCAAATTTCCTCAAATCTGTTGTAGTGTAGCTGCCTATCTGTGGGATCAATCTGGGTTTTCCTGTGAGCGTGTTTTTCTTTGGGCTAAGTGTAGCCTCACCTGTGGCCTATCAATCAGTAAGCTTGAGTTTGGGGTCGCAGGGCCTATCTCATCACCTATTTCTGACTCAGAGTATTACCTAGTCATCATTGATATCATATTTACTGACATTCTCATTGTTATTCATACAGTTGTTAAAGCGTACATCAGCATCATCTTTACTGATATTAACCTGTTTACCGCGGCAATAATTTTGCCGCAGTGCGGGGCATTCTATTATGTGGGCGGGGCCACGTCGGCCAATGGACGTGCGCAGCACTACGAAGGTAGTGCTCGCGACGGCGGTTGGCCGAAGGCAGCAACGAAAGGGTTAACATCGTTATGCATGCATAAATTATGGTGTACATCAAAATGGTCCTTGCAGATATTAACACTGTGATGGAGGCATAGGTTATGGCGTACATTGATACTACATTGATTGTTATTGATGCTGCTATGTGTGAATATATCATGAAGTACATTGACATTGCATTCATCACTATTAACAATCCGAAAATGTTGAACAGGAAGCACGCAGCACTTACTTTAAATGAATGAGAATTGATATCCCTGTGGTCCAAGGAAAGGGAAGAACAAGTGCACCTTGCAATCCGTGTACCAGAATGGAAACGAAAACTTTAGCATTACATTTAAGGAAGTAGGAGTCACGATCAGAGGTCACTGTGAAAGTCACATGATATCACGTGTCAGGGCATGGGCATCTTGAACACGTAATAGGTTGAACGAGTTTGTATTAGGTAGCAAGGAGATAATGTTAGGGAAGATAATTGAAGTAAGCCTAATAATGCAGGAACGACTAGAGATTAATCCCTTTCTAATTTACAGAATAGAATCATTGTCAGAAATCAAAGGTGGTCACATGATACTATGTACCCAGGTGCAGCCATTTTGGAAAAGGTGAAAAAGCAGACCGATCTCTGATTTCTAGGTAAGACTCAAAGTACTAGATAAAAGAAGGTCACATGAAACTACATTTTAGGGTGCAGTCATTTTGGAGAAGTAATAAACAGATTGGGCTAACCGATATATGATTTAGAATTGAGAGTCACAATCAGAGAAGGTCACATGGTATTACATTTAAGGGTACTGCCATCTTTAAGCATAATTAGTTGAATGGGTTTATGTTAGGTAACAAGGAGATAATGCAATAGAAAATATTTGGACTAAGTCTAATAATGCAGGAATGACTAGAAGTTAATTCCTTTCAAAAAGGAAAGTAATAAAGAGATTAGGTTTCTGCTACTAAAAATATTGAATTAAAAAGAATAATACAAATGATCTAGAAAGGAATTTGGTGAGTTGATGCATAATTACCATAGGGGGTGATTGTGAGATTAGGTACTTTTTTATGGAGTAAATATGTGGTGTGATGTTTAGAGCAGGCAAATTGCGTTTTCAAACAAACTGTGATTTACATTTGGTTAGTAATGAGTTAAAGGAAAGAATAGACACAAAATTTCCAGCAGCCTAAGCAGCTTGTTGATATTTTAGATAAGTGATAGTAAAAGTACAGATTGACATGTGCAGAAAGTGTATCATCATATATGAAGATAGTTAAGAGGTGAAAATCTATTAACATCTTCCTTCAGTAATTGTAGAGCCAGAGGAGTCAATAATTGATTCTCCCTATTTCTTCTGTATTCCGACATTCTGTTCTCATATGCATTTAAGCATTCTACAACACATAACTTCTTACATTTAAGAAAACTTGGATAAAAGATTGACTCAGACATAGTTTTTGTTCTTTTCCAGATTTCAAAATATACTCCATTCGACCCATAAAGTTTGTTTACGCAAGTCAATTGCTTTAACATTTGATACCCTTCTACAAGATATCAAATATAGCAAAGTTGCTAATTTTACGGAAAGTTTCTGCAAACCCAAATATCTATTTTCTGGTCAGGACTCAGATAGGAACAATACCATATTCACATCCCATAAAACATCATACCTTGCTCTAGGTGATCTTCTCAACCTCATGCTCTTCAAAACACTACACACCATAGTGTTTCTTCCTACTGATTTTCCATCCACTTGAACATGTCCAGCTGAAATTGCTGATCTATAACAATTCATAGTTCTGTAACTCCAATCTTTTTCAAATTGCTCAACCAGAAAATTAACTACCTCTCTGATAGGAGCATCCATGGGATCCATACTCCTCTCCATACACCAACAAGCCCAAACTCTCCAAATTCCCTTGTATTGTCTCCTTGTTCCTGGTGCCCAAGACTCCTCGAGCAAGTCAACAGCCCTACTTAAATCCCTTGAAACATTCAAGATCTCCTGACACATTCCATACAAGAAGTTTAAACTCCTTGTCCTGCACTAAATGATGCTCTTCTCCTCTCTGTTTCTCAGCAAACCTTCCATTGCTGGACTGTGCATGCCAATTTCACCACTGATGAAAACCACACCTGAGACACCCACAATGATGTTACTCACACTAATTTGATACTGAATTCTTTTACCAAATTAAGGGGGTAGCACTGGGCTGCCCCTTCGCACCGGAACTAGCAGTCCTGTTCATGGGACTATATGAAAATAGGTTCATATATAACAACAACATATTTGCTGAATATATCACAAAATACATGCGGTATATTGACAACGTATTTTTCATCTGGTCGGGAACACAGGACAGATTAAAAGAATTTGTGGCATGGCTCAATATGAGAACAGAGGACATTAAATTCAGTCACACTGCATCTAATAAGAACATTACTTTTCTGGATGTCCAAGTATATGCAACAGAAGGCACAATGGGCACAACTTTATTTCGGAAGCCCACAGACAGAAACAAAGCATTACATTACACCAGTCATCACCCTAGGAGCCTCAAACAAAATTTGCCCTTTGGACAGTTTTTAAGAGTACGGATCAATTGTTCCAGTAAGGAGGAATATTTTACACATGCAAACGGCCTAATGGAACGGTTACTCGAAAGAGGGTATCCTAAAAAACTTTTAAAACACTCTCTAAGAAGGGCATGGTGGGTTCCGAGAGAAACATTGTTAGAAAAGAAAACACAACAGGAACTGAAAAGGATTGTCTGTGTCACAACTTTTGGTCCCAACACACACCAACTACGCATGTTGGTTTTGCAAAATTGGCATTTGGTGAAAAATCTTCACTGCGACTTATTGGACTTACCCCTTTTTGCGTACAAAAAGGAGAAAAGTGTGGCGAACCATATCGTGCGGGCAGCTTTGCCACGGGAGCCAAAGTCGACACTAAGAGGAATGATGGGACTACCTCCAGTGGTTGGACACCACAGATGTGGGAACTGTACTTGTTGTGAATCAACGGAGGAAGGTACAGTTTTCACTTTTGACAGAATACACTGGAAACACTTGACTTTCACTAATTGCCTAACAAAGAATATAATCTATGGGATTTTGTGCCCATGCCCAAAATGATGTATTGGAAAAACTACGCAGGAGGCAAGGCAGAGAATTACCCAGCACAAGTCAAGAATAAGAAGACAGGTACCGAATGCACCCTTGGTCCAACACTGGAGTTCACATGAACACAAAGAAAATGACTTACGCTGGACAATTATCTTGAAAATTGAACACGATCCACGAGGAGGGGATATGGAGTTAAAATTAGCACAACGGGAAGCATTTCTAATAATGAAATACAACACTGCCACAATGGGGCTAAATGAAATCTCAGAAATCTACAAAGGCACTCCCGGATAAAGTGAGAAACAAAGTTCTTCACCTCACACCAATGATCTGGTCTTCAATCTTAGGGTCCATGAACTGCACAGTTTTATACAACTATTATCCTATATAAAATTACCACAAATACACCTGGACTACAAATATAACCTGTGGCCACAACCCTAATATTGTTACATCTAGTTAAGAATAGGTATTGGGTACTACCACAACCACAATGCTTTGCGCGGGTAGTAGTCCCCCGAATAAAGATTTTCAAGAACATGGAGGCAATTATTCATAAAAGAAAAATCTTGCCCGCTAAAGATAACTATCATGCAGCCCTGTCCATTGTTTGATTGAATTCCAACTGTGTCAGTCGAACGAAACCATTAATGAAGTCGGGAGACATCCCAACGGTGTGTTCTCCTTTAAGAATAGCGCGGTCACATGACCAAGAGAAGACTCAGGAAGTAGGGTCTTTCGGGCACACCGGCAACTCGCTGTTTGATCTGGGCAGGAGGACGTTAGAAGACAAAGTAAGAATGTGTTTTAGACAAGAATGGTTCTTTGAATCAGCACGTCGGATTAATGGATGCATCATGAGTAATCGTTTTTCTTCTGCAGCTCACTGCCGAGGCAAAGATACGCCCCTCTCCACACACTCAAAAAGCCCGGCTAAGCGAGAACAACGCTAAGACCGGGTAAGCATGGTCAGCTAGGTTGCTATAATAAACAAAGCATACTTTGTTATGTTTAGACACCAACCAAGCATTTTTCCATTCCTTTTTGTGTTTAGGCACCCCAAGTAAACACCCTAAGGCTGGACGGTGAGTCCACTTACTCTTGTACAGCATATATTAAATGTGCTATATTTGTAGGAATAGTGTGTCATGTGTGTCATTTTCTGTTTTTAATGTGTAGACCATATGAACAACTCCATATCTGTCCTTTTCGAGACACTTCATACAAGACAATTAAGGTAGGCGGTGCTAAGCCGGTTGGTGGCTGTGTTAAAACGCAAATACGTTTCCAGATAGACTAGGTATTTAATTCGGCACAATTGTGTTTTTTGTCTTGTAGAAATCGTTTTGGTCCTGAGGAGAACCCCGCAATAGGGGGTTCGAAACGCGTCGACCCTATGGGTCCAGTGTCAGCAATAAAAATTAAAAGAACTTAGTTAAGACATAATACGATGTATTCCGACTGGATTTTGTTTTTTCAAATTTATAAATGACAAAAAAGAAAATGTAGGCTATACCATATCATTTGGTTTAATGAAATGCTTATATTGACACTGGCCTATACCTCAGAGGTATATGTTGTTTGTTCCTTGAATGTGAGTGGTTTGTATGTAGTGATAAAGGTTGAGTGTGGATGTGTTGTATAGTCACTTAGAATTTGTTTGTAAAATTTGTATCTATTTGTACATAATTTGTATATATTTTGTATATGCACAAGAAATGTCTTTGAAAAAATGAAAAATTCTATGTAAAAAAATGATTTAAATAAACCGGTAACAAATGTTACATTAGACTGATATGTTTTGCTCATAACAGATCAAGTTAGCCCAGTACTGGCAATTGTATCATTAGTTTACTCACACTAACTGGCATTCCTCTGTTTCACCTTACAAGGAACCCTTTGAATCATTTCAAATGGAAGAAAGGCACAGGCTCTCCCACTGCAAATGCTATCGGATCTGGGGGCATATTTACAAGCCCCTTGTGCCGCTTTTGCGCTGCCGTTGCGTCACTTTTGTGACGCAGCGGAGGCGCAAAAGATGCGCCAAGGTGCGGGGTATTTCCAACATGACGCATCTGGGAGATGCGTCACGTTGTAAAGCTCTGCGCCAGAAGGAGGCGTTCCTGTGCAGGGGGGGTGTGGGGGGGGGGGGGGGTTCCGGCGCAGGAACGCCTCCTGAGAGTGGCTGAATGAAATCTACAAGATTTCACTCAGTCATTTTGGTGCCCATGCTGCGTCAAAACCCTGCGCCTGCTTGAAGCAGGCTTAAGGATTGACGCAGCATTGGAATAATAGGGCCCCAGAGCATTGCTGGAGCTGCGCCGTGCTTGCGATGCAACTCCAGCAATGCGACACTTTTACCGCACAGATGCGCGACGCATCTGTGCCGTTTTTGCCCCATGGTGCTCCGCTTTGTAAATGCAGCGCAACCATAGCGGCGTAGGCATGGCGCACAATAAGTGGTGCATCCCTGCTGATATGCAGGGATGCGCCATTTATTGTAAATATGCCCCATAGTATCTAGCTGAAATATTTCTCCAATTGGAATATCAATCTGCTTGCAAAAAGATCCACCTCCATAGGACCTCGATTCCTTCTTATTTTCCGGAAATACCATTAGTCCAGCTTCCCTTATGTTCCATGAATTCCAATCATCTGTTATCATATTCAATTGCCCTGGTAAGTACTCTGCTTTCACTTGTATCTTATGTTCCAAACAAAAATTCCCAAAATAATTTGACAACTCTGACAAAACACAAGATCTGCTCCCTCCTTGTTGATTGTTATAGGCTACAGCTTCATCAAAACTGTTTGAACTTTCAAAATCTCCCGAAGCATTTCAAAGTATATAATCCTGTTGTTGACTCCAAACAATGTATGTGCTTTATCCTCTCCTTTTCTGTTCATAAGCCACCTGTCTGTTGCTCTCCTAACCATGCCCCCAGCCTCTCAAGCTGGCCTCTGTTTTTGATACGAAGTCTGGTACACATCCAAAAATGGCCCAAGGATCCCATGCTTCCATATTGTGTAGCCACTTTGTAATTTAGCGTTACTCTGTTTCCATACCACAGACCTTTCCTCAAAGCATCTCCTTTTACTCTCTGAAATGCAGAACAAATGCAAAGGACCTGCGAATATTGCTGAATTGAAGATGATAACAATCCTACCATCCGAGCTAAATCCCTTAATGACAACTTGTCCTTCCTCGAAACATGAAGAATTTCCTTCCTTATCATTTTCCCTTTCCTCTCTGGAAGTTGTAACATAACCTCTATTGTATCTATCTGGAATCCAAAAAACCATCTTTTATGAAGGTGATATTATCCACTTCTTGCTTATAAAAAAACGATTTCTACAACAAGTTTCTCACTAAAATCAACTCTTTCTTCAATTCTTCCAAACCCAGGGTCATTATCAATATGTCTTCTAAGTGCACTATTAACCATACACCTCTCTCACTTAAATAAGCCGTATCTACCCTCATCACTTTCGCAAAGTACCACGGAGCGGGAGACAAACCAAAAGGTAGGCATTGAAACTGATACAACTGCTTTCTCCATCTGAACTGCAAAAGCTCCTAACTTTTCTTCTCCATAGGAATTGTGAAATATGTATCCTTCAGGTATAACTTAACTAACCAATAATTTTTCAATAACATATCTCTCAATCGATGGATTCCTCTATCTTGAAATGTCTGTACACCAAGTATTTCTTTAAATCCATCAGATGTATTACCAGTCTTCATCCTTTGTCTTTTTTCTCTACGAAAAAGGGAATACTCACATAATTCCTGGCACTTTCCTCTTTATGTTTTATTGTATCTTTTTGTATCATGGAATCTATCTCTGGATCCACTACAGATTTTTTGCACCTTTGTTAAACCTAATTCTCTTTCTTCCTTTAGCTGTTGTGGTTGCTCCACAAACTTCGTTTTGGAACCTTGACATCAATGAGTTTTGTGTTATCTTTTTCCATTCCTCCACATAATGTCTTACCGGACCCCCTACTTTTCCTTGGGAAAAAAATAGTCTTTGTATTCACCCTGTGACGCTAAATATTTCTGACCTTATCTCAAAAACCTTCATTTTCCTGACCTTCCAGCTCTTCCTCTACTCAGTTAGAAGTTTGAAGAGGCCTGATAACCTCTTCCATACCCTCCATATTGATTGTTATAATGCGACCTTTATACATCTTGGCCAGTCCCCTTCTACTGGCCCTACCTAAAACACCTCCTACGAATATCTTTCTCATATTAACCTGTGCCTTATCCAGGGCAGTAAATTTAGAAACATATTTTCCTAAGCTCTTTACCAAGCCTTCTTCAAATAATAAACCCTTCGCATTGTCGCTTGGTTCCTTCTCAGCCATATCCCCTTGTTTAGGACAAATTTTCATCAAAATGGCTTTTCTCCTTTCTGCTATTAAAACTGCATTCGCATTTCCCAACAAAATTATTGCTTTTTGGCTCCATCCCCGGAGTAACTCAAGATCCCCTTTCAAGTCATTGACATGAGCCTTCTTTGCCATGTAAAATATCCTTTCCAAAGGACTTAGAACATCTAGGGCCAGATGTAGGAAGCCTAATACCGGTCGGTAACAGCTGAAATTACCGAATTTCGGCCGTTACCGACCGGTATTAGGCATTTGAGATGTAGGGGCCTAATTCAAGGATTCGGTAATTTACCAAATCGATAATTTAAGGAATCGGTAAATTACCGAATTCTTAAATACCGATTCGGTAAATTAACGAATCCTTAATATAGGAAGCACTCAAGTGAGTGTTTTCACTTGTAAGGATTCGTTATTCTACCACCAACTACAAGTTGGTGGTAAATAACAAAAACCATTAAAAAAGCAATTTTGTGCTTTTTTAACAGTGCCATGTGGCAGAAATGTGCCACATGTGCACCCATGCACTATTCAGGGGTGCAACAGGGTGTCAATGTGACACCCTGCCATCCTTGAATGTGTTTCCCATTTTACCGAATCGGTATTTACCGATTCAGTAATTCCCATTCATTCCTATAGGCCTGGAGGCCATAGGGATGAATGGGAAATATCGAATCGGTAAATACCGATTCAGTATTTACCGAATCTTGCCGATTCGGTAAAAAATACCGAATGGATACCTACATCCCATTTACCGATTCTAAAATACAGAATCGGTAAAATTCTGTATTTTAGAATCGGTAAATCTGGATTACCTACATCTGTGGCCCTTAGTACCTTATCTTGGCACTGTTTTACTGAGTGTTCCAGACCTTTGCTTGGGTCTATACCCAATTTAAATCGTAAGTTAGCCATTTCTGGGTCCAGATTTGGAGTGCAACAGACTTTCTCATCAATCATTGGCCTTGAGCACTCAGCTCTCAGAACCCTTCTCACTTTCTTATATAAGGGTTTCCTCATCCATCCTTTATGAACTTGCTCACATGCTCCATTGGCCACCAGGCACCACTCCTTGGGTGCCTTATATTATATGGGGAGAACATCTCCTCACCTAAAGGATTAATTTAAACCTTTTTTGAGGTCACATCCTCAATATTCTCAATTTCAGCACTGAATTCATGATCTGGCTGAAATTTAAATACATACTTATCATATTCCCTATTATCATCTGACCTTGTCCCAACTCCAATTCGAAACCGTCATCATCTTGTGTGTTACTTGGGATACCTTTCCTTTGCGTGCCGCTTTGGACGTGCTTCTCTTTGATGGAGTGTAATCCATCATGCTACACTCTAAGATGCAAGCCTGTGCCTAGCAACAGCCTTGCACAGGCTCTCCCATAACTGACAGTAATGATTATTTTCTTATCTAACCAATTACAAAATTAACAAAATTGTTCTTAAGTTGTTTCTAAGCACTTTACACAAATAAGATCTTTGAAATACACCTAAACAATTACATAAGCTATACAAACAAGTCTTATTGATATACATTTTCCATATCTATGAAAGTAGTCTTACTGTTAATATATTCAACCTACACAATGCGTCTATAAATTCGAAGTTTAAGAATCATACATATTCAAATAAGGTCAAGTAAACACACACATCATACATCAACTTCTCATTCACAGTACTAATATTTTCAGAAGTAGCATTTAAAAGAGGAAGAGTGTTCTATGAGGGGAAATTATTATAGACGATGGTGTTCTAGTTCTAGATTAAAGTTTTATTGTTTGTAAGTTCTTTAAAGGTGATGCAGGAGTAATGCACAATAGTAGCCTCCAATCTTTAAATGAAATATAAAATTCTAATTGGTCTTGGATGTGGAATAGTTAGTGTACGCCAAATCACTGTAAGGCGCTGCACAAACACAAGTTCTGTCCTCACAGCTGATTAACAATGTTAGAAATTGGGCTACTTGTTGACTGGAGTAGAAGCCCAGGTCAAGCAATAAGCACAATCCTAGTCAGGGTAAGGCACAAGCTAATCCTAAATTACCCTGTGTTCACCCTCTGGTAGCTTGGCACAGAGCAGTCAGACTTAACTTAGAGGCACTGTATTTGTGCACACTTCAAACAATAAATCAGTGAAAATCCCCCACAAAAAAGGTTCCACACCTGGTTAGATGAATAGAGCTCCATTTAATAAATAAACAAGAATAGAACATAAAGCATCCAATAAGTATTACTTGAGTTATGAATCTTTTATGAATACATTGTAAAATTGTTGTTAGAAAAAGGAAGTGCCAACCGGGGGTTATCTTGCCGGGGCAGATCGAGACAAAATCAAATGTTCAGGCAGACTGCGATGGAGCACAGTCTGGCTACAGGGACCCAGTTAAACCAGCCGAGCCAAGGTACCTTAAATGCTGATTCAGGAGCATTTATTTTGATTTATTTTTAATCTCTTTTATAGCGCTGGAACTCGATCTCCGGAGAGATATCTCCGCGCTTCGTTCTATCGACAGCAGTTCTGAGTATGAGGTCCGATTGACAGTGCTGGTAGAGTCTGTCAATGCTGGCAGGATCAATGTTTGGCTACTGGCTAGAGAATAAAAATGTTTTCAGACACTTCCTGAAGGTAGGCAAATTGGAATTCAGCCTAAGAGTGAGGGGCAAGGAGTTCCAGAGGGTGGGGCCCTTGAATGATAGTGCTCTACCTCCCTGTCTTTCCCTTTTTATCCTAGGGATCTGAAGCAGTGCTTGGTTTTTTGACCGTAGGGTTCGGCCAGGTTGATAGGGTGTGAAAATTTCTGTGAGATATTTGGGCCCAGTTCCAAACAAGCACTTGTGGATAGTGCAACAGATCTTGAATTTTACTCTCTGGCGAATGGGAAGCCAATGTAGCTTGGTTAACAGGGGACGAGAGGGGGATCTAGCAGGAGCATTTAGGATCAGTCTGGCAGCCGTATTCTGAGCTACTTGTAGCCTCCCTAACTGTTCCTCATTGGCAGATATGAGTAGCCAATTGCAATAATCTAGTCTGCTGATTACTAAGGTTTGCACCAGAGTTTTCCTATGATGGTCAGCTAAGTAGGGAAAAACTCTCCTTAGTAATCCAATCACCCTCATACAGGTTCCTGTGACCTGTATGGCATGGTCTTTGAGTATCAAGGATTGATCAAGCTTGACACCTAGATTTTTTACATTTTCTTTTGGACAAGGAGCGGAACCGAGTTCAGGGGGCCACCACTCAGGAGACCAGAGCAGTGGGGCATCTCCGAAAAGCATGACCTCCGTCTTACCTACATTGCACTGTAGGCAGTTGGAGGTCATCCAATCGGCAATCGCTCTCATCCCTGCAGCAAATGAACTTTTTACTGCTGGTGTCATATTCTGGAAAGGAAACAGGAGCTGGGTGTCATCAGCATAAGATATTGGTGTGAACCCATGTTCTCTTACTATATTCGCTAGGGGGGCCACATACACATTAAACAGTGTGGGGCTCAAACAAGAGCCCTGTGGAACCCCCTTAGTGAGCTCCCTAAAGATGGAATTGTGGGAGCCCAGGCGAACACTTTGTGAGCGGTCTGATATAAAGCTATTTAGCCAGGAAAGGGCTACTCCATCCACTCCCACCCTCTTCAGACGACTGATAAGAATGTCATGAGACACTGTGTCGAAGGCAGCGGACAAATCTAATAGCACCAGAATCATAGATCCTCCTCTATCTATTTGCGTAGATCTGCAATGAAGATGCATTGCACAGCAGCAGCAATGGGTTGGTTCCGTAGATGCACTGATGCTACGGTGTGAGGTCCTGAAGCGTCGGCATCAAGGATCCGTGTGACGGGGCTTACGATGTGAAGGTTGGTGTTGAGGATGAGAGGCGTGGCTGCAATGATGAGTCACTTTCAATGAGCAGTGAAGCTTCGATGCAATGGTTTGGCAGTGTCGGCCAGGCTGCCTCTAATGAGGGATGCAAAGAGCTTGCGCTGGGAAAAGCGTTGCACAGTGTTGGTTCCGACGGCGATGTGTCAGTCCCTAGATGTAGAATGCAGCAAAGAGTCTTTTGGAAACAGTCCAATCCCGGCAAAAGCGGCGATGTGTTGGTTCTGCTTGAAAGATGTACACTCAGCCAAGAAGATGCGTCAGTCCTGCTCAGGTATGCAATGTGCATGACCCAGCAGAGGAGGTTTTGATTCCACTGCAGAAACACCTTAGACCCACTTCCAAGGGTCAGGACTGGGCCGGCACCATTTAGCAGGGTAGACTCAGAGATGGCAGAGCCTAGGTGCAGAAACAAGTTGGTTGGGAGTCTTTTATGCTCCTGAGACTTCAGCTCATGAGGCCAGTCAGCAAGTCCTTGGAGTCCTTCTGGGTTTAAACAATTCCAATCCCCTCACCCAGGTACAAGAGAAGCAGGTCAGCAAAGCACTGCAGTAGTTCAGCAAAACAACAGTTTAGCAGAGTGGCACACTATTTGGAGCCCAGCAGTCCTTCTTCCTGGCAGAATCTTCACAGGTCCTGAAGTGCACTGAATTGGTGGTGTCAGAGGTTCAGTACTTATACCCAGTTGTGCATTTTAAGTAGAGGAGACATCAAAGAAATGCCTTTGAAGTGAACAGAGATCCTTCCTTCTGGCTCTGGTCCTAGACTCACTATAAAGGGGTGCAGCTCTTGTGTGGATGCAGCCGATTCAGGTGTAAGAGAGGCTGGGTCCAGCTCATCCCTCCCATCCTGCCAGGATGGCCCATCAAAACACACCTAAGCTCTCATAGTGTGTGTCTGTCTAGTGGAACACAAAAATTCCAGCTGTCACCCACCTCAGACATATGATCAGAGACAGGCAGCAGGCACCATATAGCTAAAGTGAGAAAATGCAAAATTCCTAAAAGTGTCATTTTCAAAATTGCGATTTAAAATCTGCCTTTAATATAAGTTTGGATTTCAAATTGTGATACTAGAGACACTAAACTTGAATCAAGAGTATCTTCCTAATTACTCTTATAAAATGTAATAATGTAATCCTAATGTTATCTTATGGGAGATATAGGCCTGGCAGTAGTAAATAACTACTTTAAGGGCTCCTGTAAAAATCGGACACTGCCGTGAGGGGAACGGCATTTGAAACACCACACCTCTCCTCCTGCACCGCGCCGTGAGGGGAACGGCTTGCATCTTCCCCTTGCATCTTCCCAGCCGTCCACCCGGTGCTGCAGTAGCTGGGGAACTACATCACCCAGCTGCCCCGGGAGTGGACGCGGCGGGACTGACGCTGCACACGCGCCCGGACCAGCCTTATTAGCAGGAAGCGCCGAAGCGCTCAGGGGGCTCCTGTAAAAATCGGACACTGCCGTGAGGGGAACGGCATTGGAAACACCACACCTCTCCTCCTGCAACGCGCCGTGAGGGGAACGGCTTGCATCTTCCCCTTGCATCTTCCCCGCCGTCCACCCGGTGCTGCAGCAGCTGGGGAACTACATCACCCAGCTGCCCCGGGAGTGGACGCAGCGGGACTGACGCTGCACACGCGCCCAGACCAGCCTTATTAGCAGGAAGCGCCAAAGCGCTCAGGGGGCTCCGTAAAAATTGGACACTGCCATGAGGGGAACGGCATTTGAAACACCACACCTCTCCTCCTGCAACGCGCCGTGAGGGGAACGGCTTGCATCTTCCCCTTGCATCTTCCCCGCTGTCCACCCGGTGCTGCAGCAGCTGGGGAACTACATCACCCAGCTGCCCCGGGAGTGGACGCGGCGGGACTGACGCTGCACACGCGCCCGGACCAGCCTTATTAGCAGGAACCACCTCTCGCCCTGCGAGTCGCGTGCGGGAGAAGCCCGGGACAAGGGCGGGCCATCTGTGGCCATCAGGGGCCAGAGGAGGCCGGGCTGGGCCACCCCCCTAAGCTACAGACATGGGTAAGCGCAAACATTTGGGCAATGAGGGTCAAGGGGTCAAAAACGCTAAAGTACCCCGTAAGGCTGATACTATTATCTCCTATCTAACATCTGCAGTCGGTGCTATTAATAAAAAAATTGATAATGCAGAAAAGGAGCTTGAACTGGAAAGAGCGAATGAATCACTTACCCTAGATCCATCATTTGCACCTATAGAGGTTTTAGCTGCTCGCATACCCGTTGAAGTGCCAAACCTCTTGGATCTTGCACCACACACCTCTATGCCAGTACCCGCAGAGGGTCCCAGTTCTTGTGAATCCATAAGCTCAGCTAGACCCAAGACCAAGAAATGCGCTCGCAAAGCTAACCACCTGCACCACGAACAGGATTATGTTACTTTTACAAATTTGGGGGATAAGATGGAGGAACTGTTCAATGCACGTATAGAGCCACTATTGGTGGGTATTGGCAAAGACATTATTGACTGTATGAACACATGTGTAGCTGGCCTACTTAAGAGGTGCGAAAGAATTGACTCTTTTATAAAAGATTATCACAACTTAGAGCGCAATACGAAAGTAGTTCAGAAGTGTGTTGGGAACCAAGATAAAGAGCCCATGGTACAAGCAGGGAGTCCGCGCCCTCATGTGTCTCATAAATCTCCGTTGCCATCTAGAATCCTGGATGCTGCAAGATCTGGCACCGGAAGCTCCTTGACTCACTCAAGAGCTGCATCTGTTAAACTGACTGCTCATAAGAACCACTCTCTTTTTCCTAACACCTATTCTGCTTCTAACCCTAATGGCCCTAGGCTGCACCTTCCGCCGGATGCTGCCCCTTTTGGGGCAGTTGTAACCGGGATACCGCCTCTTGAACAGAATGGGAGGGAGACAACTGAGGATCTCTTGGAGAAATCTAGGGAATGGTGCAGACATTACTCAAGTGGGGAAAGCGATATATCCCCCTCTATTAATATGGCCAGAAGGGTGGGGTGGGTAGGACATGGAGCCAAGAATATCACAGGGGACTGTATCGTTGTAAATTTTTGTGGGAGAAATGTGGCTGAAAGATTGTTCTGGGATGGGTCTGACCTTACAAATACTGGAATCCGACCACTACCTCTTGGCTATTTTTATCCTCCTCAAAGTAGTCAGACAACATGTTTCCGAACCCAGAGATTATCACTTAAAAGAGACACTCCCACCCTAGGACCTTGTGATTTTGCTAGACATCCTGAGAGTAGCGCCCCTGTCAATCTATCTCAGCATCCCCCCTCACTTCCCCTAGCGTCGCAGATCCCTGAAGTTACTCAGAGTGGGGGCTTGTCCTTGTCATATCGCTTCTCACCCCTGCTCCAGCTAGAAAATTTGGATTGACTTCAAAACCAATATTGCACTACAGACTTAGTTGTGTCTAATTCATGCAATAGGGATACTTGTAGAATCTTTAGCTGGAATACCGCAGGAAGCAGATTAAAAAGCCAGGATGAGAATTGGGTGGGTTTTGTTACACGTTATGATATAATAGCCTTACAAGAAACCTGGGACACAGCAAATAGCCTCTTCTTAGACGGGTACGTTCACTTTAGCATTCATGCCAAACCTAGCTTAGGCGGGAGGGCGAAGGGAGGTCTAGCCCTACTAATTTCATTAAACATTAAAGGTACAGCAAAGCAGCTAGAGTCAGGTTCCCAACACTGCTTAGCAGTAGAACTGTTGGTCGCTAATTCCCCTACTGTCTTACTCATTAATTTTTATAATTCACCAGATACTGTCAGTCCAAATCAACACTTAGAATTTCTTGTTGAATTTTTAGATACGTACAAAGCTTCACACAATAGCTTTGAGGTCATCCTTATGGGTGACTTCAATACACATGCTTGCAGATTGGAGTGCACTATGGAAGATAAAGAGGGGCCTCCTCATTCGCTGCCTACGCACTTTGAACACACGAAAAAAGGGGAGGCTATGGAGAGCCTCTTGGCCTCCTCCAATCTTTATGAATCAGGCTGCTGTGTAGATGGGCCTAGACCCTTTACGTTTAAAGGAAAAGACACAGGATCAGTTATAGATTATATCTTTTTATCTCCTCTTGTTTTGCCTATGGTATTAAACTATAGGGTAGAAGATTCTACTTTTAGTGACCATAACCCGGTGACATTAGAAGTCGCCCTAGGGGGGTTATTGGATTTTAAAGACATTCAGGCTTCTTGTGTAACGGACCTGATACCAAGAGATCAGGGCAGGAGGCTGAAATGGTCCAAAGTGACCCCGGTCACTTTTTACAAGACGTTTTGGCTATGGTTGAAGTGGAGGTTGGTATTTGTTTAGATCTTGATTGCTCTAACATCAAGATAGTTAATGCATTTAACACAATATGCCAACAAGTGAATATAGACCTAACCGTTAAATCCAAAACAGGTGGGCTAAATGAAAAAAGGTGGTTTGACTCAAACTGTGCTAAGGCACACTCCGCTCTTTTAAAGGCACTCAAGGAAAAACCCAGAAATAGAGCACACATAGCATTCCTTAGGAAGCATTATTAACAGGCCATTCAGGCTCGTAAAACCCAGATTAAGGAACAGGCCTGAAGCGACCTGCAATCAGAAGAAGTCCTGCGTGACAGTTCTAAATTCTGGGCGGTTGTAAACCAGCCCTATTTCTCGGGGTTGGAAAATCAGGGTGTGGAATGCATTATCCCAGATGAGCAGTGGCTAGCCCACTTTGGGAGCATCTATAGCCACTCAAACCCGGGATCTACACAGGAGTCTCTATCTTTCGACCGTGTTGGGCCAGTTTTGGCCTTTAGGGAGGAAGACGTGGAAAAAGCTTTAAATGAGACACTCAAAAATAAGGCCCCGGGCCCGGATGGGGTCCCGGCGGACTTATATAAGTGCGCACCGAAATTTTGGGCGAAGATATTGACCAATGTTTTTAATGCCTCAAGAGAAAGCAATTTTCCTGAGTCTTGGGCAAGGTCCACTATTATTCCAATTTTTAAAAAAGGCCAAAGGGGTGATCCTGCCTGCTATAGGCCTATCTCCCTAATAGACTGCCGTTAAAATCCTGGGCAGAGTCATTTTAGGGAGACTGACATCCTGGCTAGAGGGCAGAGGATCCCTGTCTAACGCCCAGTATGGCTTCAGGGCAAAAAGGAGTACATTGGATCAATGCCTAAATCAGCAAATACACAATTGTGAAGGAGGGGTCCTTGTACATGGCCTTCATGGACCTCTCCTCAGCTTTCGACCTGGTTAACAGGTCGAGGCTGTGGAGGGTCCTTTTGGACATTGGCATCAACCCACCATTGGTTGTTTTTTTAGCTGACCTTCACTGCGGATTACGGGCTTCTGTCAGGGTCACTCGTGAGGGGAGGTGCAAGGCCATTTTAATTCAGAGAGGGGGGTGCGGCAAGGGTGTATCCTTGCCCCCCTCCTCTTTACATTATATATAAACGCCCTCGAGCCTGCCCTGGCGGTCTCGACGGTGAACGTTCCGCGTGCAGGGGAGACAAATATTCCGGTCCTCCTGTACGCGGACGACGCAGTGCTCCTGGCACGCACAGGTGTGGCCCTCAACAGACTATTGGCTTCCTTCTGAGACTTCATGACCTCATTAGACCTGAAAATTAATACTCAAAAATCTCAGGTCATGATTGTCGGCCCAACCAGCAGAAAAAGCAAACCTATGACTTTTTCTTGCACAGGTAAAGAAGTAAAGAGGGTCCCAATTTTCACCTATTTGGGCGTCATCTTTGATGACCGAGGAACCTGGGGTCCACAACACAACTCAAAAAGCAATGCAGTAGCACGTTCTGCTGCAGCCCTGTTAAGCTTTGCTAAAAGGATGGGGCTCGTCCATTGGAGGCTATCCTCAAAGTATATAAAGCCAAATGCTTGGCTATAGCCTCCTATGGTTCATCTATTTGGGGTTACAGCAAACCTGATAACATCCAGAAGGTGGAGAACACATTTTTTAGATCTTTGCTCTCTGTTCCCCAGTCTAACCCCACTTTTACAATACATTCAGAGCTAGGCATGGGGTTTGTGATAGACTCTATAAAATCTGCACCTGTAATTTGCTGGCTAAAAATATGGCTAAATGAGGAAATCTCCTTAAATCACTTGATTCTTAAAGATTGCCTTGCCTTGGACAAAGCCCGTAGAGTCCCATGGTTGGCTTATGTTAAATCAATGCTTATGAGTGGGGGCGCATTGAGTTGTTTCATTTTCCAGAACGTATAAAAAAAGAGGATGTCTTGGAGATAAAATGCGAATTGGCAAACCTTTTTATGGCAGAGCGGGAGGAGTTAGAGATGAGAAAACCACTTGTTAAAAGGAACTATGCACTTATAACTGTGCCAGGTCCGGAACCCTATCTTGTTCTTGTAACCAGACCATTTCATCGCTTTCTCCTAACTAGATTCCGTCTTAATTTGATACATTTTATGTTGGGATTTTACCCTACTTGGGATACTCCAGCAAATGCTAAACCATGCGACTGTGATAACCTTTCTATACAGGACATACTCCATTTTATTATGTTTTGTGAACATTATGCACTGATTAGGAAAAAATACTTGTTACCTATCTTACGGGAGGTGGGCTTTCTACAGGTCAGGCCAGCACTCCTGTTTTTACAACTTTTATCTAGTGCGCGGATAATATTCCATGTGGCAAGGTTCTTAGTGGCGGGTGTTCGAATCAATAAGAAGCGATTAAATTTACGAGATAGTCCTATTGTAAACAATTGACCTTAGTACCCTTGGTGCCTTTTAAATCTATGAAGCTGATTTTTAAAATGGGAATACTTACATCCTTTTTTATAAAAAAAAAATAATAATTTTTATTGAACACATGAGATATATTCTTTTTAAATTTGAGAGGTTTTTACTCTTTATCTTTGTAATTGATCGTAATCATATGTATTGTTGTATTGTATTAATTGTGATTATCTGTATCTTGTGTCTTTTTCTGATTTTTATTAATCGAATAAAAGTGATTGACAGACTGAACTACTTTAAGGGTCTTTAACTACCAGGATATTGAAAACTAAAAAGTACATGTCCTTCCCTTTTAAATACAGTGCATCCTGCCCTCTGGGTTGTCCGGGGCCTACCTTAGGGTGACTTATATGTTTTAAAAGGGGACCTTTGGGCTTGGCAAAAGGTTTATTTTGCAGGTCGAAATAACAATTTAAACTGCACAGACAGGCTCTGCAATAGAAGGGCTGAGACATTGTTAGAGGGCTACTAGTAGCATTTAATTTACATGCCCTTGTCACAGGGAGTACCACCTTACTAGGGACTTATCAGTAAATTAAATATGGCAATTGGGGATGAACCAATGTTACCATGTTTCACTTGAGAGAGCACATAAAACTTCAGCACCATTTAGCAATGGATAAAATACAAAGAGTCCTAATACCAGTAAACATGAGTTCAGAAAAGTGCAGGAGGCAGCCATAAAGTTGGGGGACACCAACCTAATGCTGTCAGCACTCACAGTGCTCCCGTAGCCTACTTACTTTGGTTGAGAAAACATATCTCTTCATTGAATACCCTACTATCGCCAACGTATATCTGCTCCCATTTAAGGGCCACCCAGAAATGGGTTTCCACCACGCTCATTTGTTATTCAGAATTTATCAACAAAAGAACAACTCAGAATACCTTATTAGACAAAGCAATTGGCTTCGGTATGTGTCACAACTGCAATGCCTGTATACTAGGTATGAACAAAATCAAGGAATTTGAACCTAAACCTGGTATCAAGTTCCAAGTTAAGTACTGGATAAATTGTAACAGTTCTTATGTAACCTACATCATACAATTTGTTTTCTCCAAATTATGTGGGTAGCATCATCAGGCCATTAAGAATCCGTATCCATGAACACTACAGAAATATCAATCAATCTGAGCTTGGTCCACAGCTAAAGGAACATTTGAACCAATTTCAAACTTATAGCAAAACACTTCGGGTCATATTTACAAGGATTTAACGCCGCCGTAGCATAAAAAAATTTTATTACCATATTTACAAGTTTCCACAAAGTCTAGTTAGTGGAATTTTTTCAGTGTTAACGCGATTTTTCATAGCGACACTTCTTTTAGCGTGACTTACGAAAAAATAGATGTGAGGTAGGCGCCCCACGGAAAAACGCATGCAAAAGACACAACGTGATATGTACAAGGATTTTCTTGCATGTCGCTAAAAAAGAAAAACTCCTGCTAACCCATTAGAGGTAGTTTTTTAACCTCATAAATTAGCTGGTCCTAAAAAAGGTGCAAACACACTTGGGCCCCCATTTAAGAGGTTTAGTGCAGGACAGCGCTGCAAGGCATCTTTCTACCCTGCCCTGCAACAAAACAAAAGGGCGGGAAAGCGCCCTATCAATAAGATACGGTGCTTTCCTGTCTTTTTCCCCTACCATGGCACACAATGGCTACCATGTGCCAATGCAGACACCCTTGAGCCCTCTAGCAATGACGGGCTTCCTGTACCGTGGGAGCCCGAGCTGCTGATGTAGCACCTCCAGACCCGAAAGTGACCCAAGGGGTGACTGTGGGACGGCCACAAGCAGGTCTGGGGGTTGTAGGCTCCTGCCTCTCCCCTGTAGCAATGATGAGCTTCCCCACTGTGGGAGCCCTGAGCTGCTGATGTAGCACCTCAGGCATGCGTAAGTGACGTGGGCGGCATGACGGCCGCAAACAGGTCTGGGATGTGTAGGTTCCTGCCTCTCCCCTGTAGCAATGTTGTCCAATCATTCTCTTCCTCGTGTTCTGGTTTAAACTCTGATGGTGACAAATAACTCCTGACCCACAAAATGAGTGACTGCGCCCACCACCTGCAATCCCTGGCACACATTAAGAACTTGGAAGTTGAGAGGTCTCTGTAAAGTGGGATGATGGCCAAAGTCGCATTTTTTACTCCTGGTCCATATGTGGCAAGATTTGACATGAGGAGCAAGGCGTAGTGAAGGACCTGCTATACCAGCCTCGGCAGTGGGTGCCCCTGGATCAGATTCAGCTGTACTCTATGACCCCTTCTAAATATGATCTTTGACAAAGAGAGCACAAGATAGAAGCAGAAGCTAATAAATATTGCAGAGAATAATATACAAACTAACAGTAGTGGCTTGTGGCATTTGAAAATGAAGGGGCGCATCTCTTGTATGCTTTTAACATGTGGGAGCTTTTAACTTTACTACATCTGTTTATATCATTGTATTGGGATGTACTTATTAAGAGTTTTAATACATACCTCTCAATATAGTGATATAAACTAATGTACTAAAGTAAAATGCCAAATATCAACAAGAGAGGGAGGGAATCAAAGGAGCACTCTTGGTCCCCCAGTTCATGTAATCAAAACAATGAAATTGTGTGCCTTCTCAAGGGAAGAGTCAAGCATGGAGAATCAAACTTGATTCTTTAGAACGCCCTCACTCACCAACCTAGTTGGTGACATGCTTCATCATCGGGCCCCACCAGGAAGGCCGAATGCCTCCCCGGTGTGCTTTAACGCCAGAACTACTGCGGAGCAGGTTAGTGTTATTTGAGTGACAAGTGAAAGTGATTGTGTGGTGGTTTGAAAATGTTTAGATTGTGTCCTTCCAATTTGGAGGAGTCAAAATATATACGCGGTGTAAAGATTGATCACACCATGGGTCTCGGAAGGGAGGTGGTGGCTAGTAGGCACACGGCCGTCAAAGCCAAGCACCTGCTCAGTACCTGCTGCAACCCTTACTAACCGGACCCCGCCAGCAGGTACCGAGCGGGTGCTTGGCTTTGACGGAGGTGTGCCTACTAGCCTCCACCCCACTTCCGAGACCCAAGGTGTGATCAATTTTTACACCGCATATATGTTTTGCTTCCTCCAAATTGGAAGGACACAATCTAGACAATTTTAAACAACCACACAATCACTTTCACTTGTCACTCAAACAACACTAACCTGCTCTGCAGTAATTCTGGCGTTGAAGCACACTGGGGAGGCACTCGGCCTTCCTGGTGGGGCCCGGTGATGAAGCATGTCACCAACTAGGTTGGTGAGCGAGGGCTTTCTAAAGAATCAAGTTTGATTCTCCATGCTTGGCTCTTCTCTTGAGAAGGCCCACTCTTTCGTTGTCTAAAGTAAAATGCTCCTGTATAGGAATGAATGGGAAGGTATAATCCCAATTAAGGATTACCTTCCCATTCATTCCGATGGGCCTACAGGCCCATAGGAATGAATTGGAAATTGCATGCACAATTTGCAAGCACCCAATAGGTACTCGAAAATTGCTCATGCAATTTCAAGGTTGTCAAAAGGACACCCTGTTGCACCCCTGAAATGTATCTGTGTACACACGTTGCGCACACACATGCCCCAAGGGCATGTGTGTGTGTAACCTACAACTTTGAAAAATGCATTTAGTGTATTTTTCAAAGCTTTTGCAAATTACCATCAAGTTCAAATTGATGGTAACTTGCAACCCCTGTTAGCGAAATTGCTGTTTGCAATTCCATCTTGCATTGAATTTAAGGAGTCGCAATTTGCGATTCCTTACATGAAATTGCAATTTAAGAAATCGCAAGAAATTGTGAATTCTTAAATTGCGCGAGCCTTACAGTTTTTGCATTGCAGAAACCCTTTTTGTGGGCGGAAACGGATGAATTTTGCAAATCACACTGTTTGCGCTTACAAAAAAGTTGATGCATGTGCCTCAAAAGTCTTCATAATTCTGACTGCTCTGTAAAGCACTACACTGCCCATTTGGACTACTTCTGTGCTATGAATACTCCATGCTAAATAAATTAGCAAAGCAAAGGTCACGGATATCAAGGTCACTCGCTGTGACTCTGATGGGTCACAGAAGGTCATTAACTGTGGCTAGGTGAACAACAAGAGGTCATTGTGGTTCTGGATGAGACATGGCAGTTGAGATGCATGCAATATCTACAGCATTGACAGACTCCATTTCATGATCTATGACTCCCATTTGTTTGTCCTTCTTCCTTTCTAGTGTTGCTTAACATAATACCTCGTCACCAGTGGGGGGCACGTGCACCAAGATCCCAGACTGCCCTTGCTACACCCCTTACTTATGTGGTCATCCATCACACAGCCGGCAACAGATGCTTCATGCCATTTGAAAGCACCAAGACTGTAAAAGGCATCCAGGACTTTCACATGGACACTCGGAACTGGTGTGACATTGGGTATAAGTAAGTGATGTGCCTGCTCATGGGGTGATGACTGGTTAAATGTATATGCATATAATGAGCTACCTCTAGTAGGACAGAATGGTGTGTAGAGAGGGAAAAGATGCCTGACTCTGCAGCAGCAGAGAATACCCTTCAATATTTAAGGTCGCCCCAAAGAGAAAACCAAGTTTAATATCTATGTTTTCGTATTTTTAAAGCGCAAACCTAGAGGGCTAACAATGTAGTGCTGTAAAGCGGGTATCAATAGGTATGCATGGGGGAGGACACTTGGAACGGGGGTACTGAGGCAGCAGACAAACTTGTGGAAGAAGTGAGAAAACAAGGTTGGGTCGGAGGCCAGCTGATAATACAATACTGGTAACGGGTAAACAAGACTAAAGAGGAAAGGGGGAATTAGGCATAACAGAGCCATATGCAGTGCTTTAATCCACTTGGCCTGTGCATTTCATTGAAAATGCTGGCTTTTAACCGTTGCCCATTTGGAAAACAAATAATGAACAAACACAGTGCAAATGCCGCAAAATTCAAAACTGAAAACTTATTTGTATAAACATACGACTTGAACGATATGTTTATTGAATAAATCAAAACTGGTTTTTTATAACTTTTTCAATTTTTCACTTCTATTTTGATAGTGACTCACACAAATTTGGTACAAATATTAAAACATCTGGAGTGCACAAAAAACGTTATTTACAGTGATTATAAACTCATTAAGTAACAGTCAATCCTCATTCATACCTCACTCATCCCGTCACAAAACAACAATTAACAATGAAAACATAAATGATTCAATACATGCTGTAAACATGAACAGCAAAGAAAGCCAATGTTGATTTCACAGTAAATTTGATGTGAATTAATATTTCTGTGGCAATTGTAAATAGACCAATTTTGGCTATTGAAAGGTCTACGCGTTTCGAACTAACATAACTGTGTAGTTCTCATCAGGACCGATCTTGCACTTGGCTACAAGAAGCTGGGAAGTTCAGTAAAAGATTGATTTCAAGCTGTGGCAAGGCGTAAAAGATTGATTTCAAGCTGTGGCAAGGCGTTTAAATTCAGCCCGTCCCGCCTGTCTCTGCTGGCAAGTCGGGCGCCTGCGTTTATTTGGAGACGGATTGCCGGTGTCGATAAATGAGCTCTGTCGGCGTTTAGTGCGCAGTGTACTTGTTGTGTGAGTCACTATCAAAATAGAAGTGAAAAATTGAAAAAGTTATAAAAAACCAGTTTGATTTATTCAATAAACATATCGTTCAAGTCGTATGTTTATACAAATAAGTTTTCAGTTTTGAATTTTGCGGCATTTGCACTGTGTTTGTTCATTATATGCTTGTGGCAAGCAATGCCGGTGGGAGCCCAGACCCAGTGGTTTTTTGTTCATTTGGAAAACAAGGCAAGACTGACAGATCATTCTATGAAATTGAGGAAGGGAATCTATCTGTACAAAAGTCAGCCCATATCGCACCCGATGCCCAGGCTGCTGGTGCAGGGCGACTCTTCGTTTCCATCTTGAATAATTACCAAATAAAGAGACGGGCGCTGGAGGCAGGAAAACAAGAACAACGTTTATTACTCAAGAGGAGAGCATGTCATTTGGGACGCTCGCATAGTGTCTTCGGGAGATGCTCTAACAAGTTTCTCTGAGGCTTCGTCTTTTATACACAGGTTTATGACACACACACATCCTCCATTACAATCAGGACATTGTAAAGTACAAAGATATTCCAACATGTGGCTACAGTAGGGGCCTTTATCCTCCATACAATAGGAGGGGGCTGTCATGCAGCTGAGTGTGCTGTTGATTCCGTTGGAATGTGTGCTCCTGATCGAATCTCAGGGGGTGGGGTGGTCCTGATCAATAGTGGCTCCTTTCAAGAGAGGCGAGTGCATACAGTAGTGGGCAATAAACTGTATCCTCAGCCTAAGGGATGACCAGCGGTCCATGTAGACGATTAGGTTCAGAGGAAGAGGTCATCAAAGGAGGGGTATTCATGGAGGGACAGGAGGGGTTTGGTCAGGCGCGGGGTGCGATTCTCAGTGACAGAGTCATGCGGGAGGGGAGGGCTCATGACTTGTGCATGTGAGAGCGGGGGCGGTCAGGGTGCATGGGGGAAGCTTGCAGGGTCAGGGAAGGGGCGCTGGTGATCAATCGAAAATGGGAGACCATGATACCTAAAATGGCTGTCGTGTACGTGTGTGCATGGGTCTATGCTAGCGGGATAACACAGTCAGTGTTTTAGCGATATTCGTTCTGCTTACAACAAGGGGTACAGTGAACACAAATGAATGCCGCTTATGTGTATATACAATGCCAATTTCAACATATCCTACCATCTTGTTTCAATAAAGACTTAGGCCTAGATGTATCAAGCCTTTTGCGATTCGTTAAGGCCGAAATTCGCAGAATTTCAGCCTTAACAAATCGCAAACGGACATTTTGCATCTTTTGGGATGTATGTGAAATTAGCAAAATAAGAAATCACAAAAATTTGCGATTCCTTATTTTGCTTAAGCATTTAAGGAATCGCAATTTTGCGATTCCTTAAATGCCATGTATGAAGCTTTTTGAAATTGCGAATTCAGGTTAAGGAATCGCAAATTAACACCAATTTGAGGTTCGTGTTCATTTGCGAAATCCTTTCAAAACCCAAAATTTGGCCATTTTGAGAGTGGCATGTGACACACATACATGCCCATAGGGCATGTATGTGCGCCATATGCACACTCATGTAAGTTTCAGGGGTGCAGCAGGGTGTCCATGAGACACCCCTGCACCCTTGAAATAATTCTCAAATTGCGATTAGCAAATTGCGAATTCGCAATTTGAGAATTACTTCACAATCATTCCTATGGGCCTCCTGGCCCATAGGAATGCATGGGAAATTATTCCTTATTTGCGAATTCGCAAAATGCGAATTCGCAAATAAAGAATAATAAGGAATCGCTTAAAAAAAGCGTTTTTTTACATACATTCCATTTTGCGAATTCTAAATAGCGATTCGCTAAAAATCGCTATTTAAGATTCGCAAAATGGAATCTTGATACATCTAGGCCTTACTCTATTGTTGCATAACTGTTTGAGCACCTTGGAGTATATGCACATGGTTGAAAGGACACACGTTATTCACAAGTTTCAACTTTCTATCTCTATTCAATTGAACTTATCTAATTATGAGCCATAAAAATGTAAGCGCCATTTGCAACCAATGTTCTTCCGAAAGACTGAATTCATAAATTATTTCCTGGCCGCTATTTCTAGGTTCAGAACAATCCTTGTTGATTCTTATATTTCAGGCAAAGCCTAGATACTTTCTATTTTATTTTGTGCAAAGACTGATACACTTCAGCTGGGGACAGTAGATCTAGAGTAGCTGGATCCATGTCAGACTTTCTGGCCCTCGTTACAAGATGAGGCTTAAATGTGGATTGTTGTCAAACAAGAGATTGCACAGTGATGTCATTCACTAGTTTCATGATAATGATTACACCTTCACAGCTTTACCCAGTAGAATCCTACAGGTCAGATTGGTCAAAATGTATTGGGGGCAAAGGGCTGGAAAAAAGGCAAAGCTTGTAGAATTTGTTAAAGACCAATTGATTCTGCATGCTCTGCCTCATTTTTCTGTTGAAAACTTGGAATTGGAGGTATTTACCACAGGTGGTAAATACATATTCATGAAGTAATAATAATATCCACTTTTGGTAAATACCTTACCCTATTCTACCCAACTTTTAGAGCCTTAGGATTACTATTTATTATTTAATTGAGTTTCACTTACATTCATCCTATGAAAAGTTTTCTTATGATAGTATCCTAGAAATCTGACATAGATCCTGTTGAACACCTCCCCTGTTCTGCAATATTTCATTTTACTAGCATCAAAGGATGATCGGGAGGTTTTTCCTCAATTGCTAAGTGGAACATTTTACAATACATTATACAACATGGTGTCTTGTATAGAATATGTTAGGAAGATTGTTTCAAATCATTACCTGCCTACTATTTTAAAGACTAAAACATGTATTATTTGTATCTAATGAATATTTTGATTTTCTTACAAAGGTTTCCAAAATTGAATTGAATTTATGTGAATACCATATCCTACCTGATGATAAATATATTGAGAGAAGTTGCTTGTTGCACTTTGAAGGGAGCCTGTTCCCAGGTTTTTTTTTTTATTAATTTTTTGCATTTAGAAGGTTACATGACATTTCCATCACAGCATTATTGTATCCATCAATACTAGTTGGTCATCTCAGTCCATATTGTGCTGATCTCTTAGGTCTTTTTACATCTGCTTGCAAACTCCCCCAACTCCCTTCAATTATGTAGCATCCGGTCATGGACATGTGTCGGATGTATCATCTACCTTGTCAAGGGACTAGTATCACGGCAAGCCCCCCCCAAGCACGTCCTACTAATAATCTTCCTGAGCAAGGTTTGTGTCGAACATTGGGGTCCCCCTAGGTATTCAATACGCTATGGGCTCCCAGGTGCCGACATTGCTCTGAGTGTGGATTCTCCGACTCAGGCTCTGGGTCTTTCATGCTGTTAACCAGCGACTCCCAAGCCCCGGCCACCTCAGTCGAGCCAACCCCTCTGTGAGCTTCTCTAAGAAAGACTCCCCCAAATAACCTGCCCATGTCTCCAATTTATGTTTACATAACGCTATCCGGGTTCCCTTGGGATCTTCCAGTGTCCCCTAACTCCCCCTTTAGCTAGGATAAAGGCCAAGTCCTGGAACTTACTACTAACCTTAGTTTTGAAGGTGTGAGGGAACAAACTTAAAAGGCAGTGGGCCGGTGAGTAGGGAATGATCTTTTCAGTGATATCTGCCACTACTTTAGTGACTTCCTCCCAGTAGTTGTGTAATGCCAGACATGACCATATCATGTGCAGTATCTCCACCCCGAGTTCCCTGCTGTGTGGACATGTTGCATCATCCCTATGGAAGTATTTACCAATGCGCCCCTGGGTTAGGTATGCACTATGCAGGATGAAGAAATTATTCAGTCGGAATCTAGCCTTTCTGGACACCTTGGGGGTTCTCTCGAGTATATTCTCCCAATCTTTATCTGTTATGGGGATACCAAAGTCCTCCGCCCATCTGTCCCTTGAGTAACATAAGCACAACATAACTTAAATCATAATGGTTCATAGATCCAGTGCGTATTTTATTTTCATACATGATTAACTGGATACTTAGTATCAATCAATGGGTACCCAAAATTATTGAGTTACACAGTCATATAAACAAGCATATCAATTAATTCATTAAATCAAATGGTCTTATATGCATGAATGAGAAACAAATTTCATTTGTGATTCATCATAGAGATAGCTTGAAATTGTAAAGAAACATCACATATTATTCACATTGTAATTCAAAAAATGCGCTCAAAGTGAACAAAGAAAGGAGGTAGTTAG
This sequence comes from Lissotriton helveticus, assembly GCF_964261635.1. Classification (NCBI taxonomy): domain Eukaryota; kingdom Metazoa; phylum Chordata; class Amphibia; order Caudata; family Salamandridae; genus Lissotriton; species Lissotriton helveticus. Next base: position 813,847,367 of record NC_136070.1, read on the forward strand.
AAGGGATGGGTGTGATGGAAAGCATTGGGGACTGGGTAAAGGTGTTGTGATCATGTTACAATCACAGTGAAATCAAGTGCAACCTTTACAGTCTGATTTAGATCAATAGTTCCATAGAACTCTTCAACATAGGATCCGTATTACTCCATAGTTTATTCCTATGTTCAGAGAAGTGGCGTGGTCTGGTCGTCTACGTTTCGACCCCTGGTGTAAGGGTTAATGGAAACCTCATGCTGGGGTCTTCATCAGGACAAAAAAGAACAGGAGCGCCTATGGATAATGTAATTAAAATGAATATATCAAACTAATACCCTAATTCATTAGTACAGTAGGACTGGGCTAGGAATCAAATGCATACTTTACGTAAGGCCATCCAGTGGCTCTTAGGTTGGGACCATCAAGGGTTCCTGTGTGGGAGGATATACCTGCAATTGGTCAAAAGGATCGATTTTAGACTGAGGTGGAGGGGGAGCCTCCCCTAGATACATATGGATGAAACCTCAAAAGTTGTCAGGGGAGACTTACTGGGTCGTAGGAGCTTTCCAGTCTCTATGTCTTGTATTCACAGATTCGTTGTATTCAGACGATGGCCAAGAGGGTGCGTCAGACGTCACATTCCCCGGTGGTATCTGGAGATTGAGATAAATATCGTATACGGGTCTAGTGGGTTAAAACTGTCGTCGCGCTCATGTGGCGGGGCAGAGGTCTATACAGGATAGCGCGATAAGGCTCAAAATTAATTGTAATGAATAAAGACCCAGTTAGCACGCCAGGGTTATATTACATAAAAGGGTCTGGTAGGTATCGTATGCAGTTAAATAGGAAAGGTTAATGGTAATTTTTGGTCTGGAATTCGGAGCCCCATAGGCGATATAGCGGAGACTTCGCATTGCAGATAATAGTGCATCAGCAAGGCCGCTTGCATCACGTACGGGGGCCGGGTGCAAGCACTGGACAATGTCAAAGTGAAATGAGCGTTATGTGCACACCTCTATGTGGTTCCGCTTGTGTTTAACACAAGTTGCGGCAGTAGCCATGAAAACGCCCTCGCCGGTAGTTATCGGCTATGTGCGGTAGATTCAAGCGCCTGAGTTAAATTCTATTGGGCGTGTGAGATGAGGGATTGGGGGCGAGCGCTTACCTCATCTTCACCTGAAACAGCCTGTGTACATCATCCACGGTCAGCTGCCGGGCAATGACTAAGCTGCCTCGAGGTGCAGCAGCAGGATACTGTCTGGGGGCTCGCCCGACGGCAGCCAACCATGAGGCAGTGCTCGGTCCTAACAAGGGATCGGGGTAAAAGATGCTATCACGAGTGCCTTGGTCCCCAACGCAAGCAAGACTAAATTCTCACAGTGCCTCGTCTAGGGTTGATAATGATTAATTTGTAGTTAGTAACACAGAACAGGGGAACCTTAATTCGATGTTACTAAATCAGTGTTCACTGAGTGATTAGGCCTAGACAGGGATGAAATATGCATACAAGGGACGTATTGCTGCTAAATGTGTAAAGACAAGAATCAAACCAACTAAATGCTTCCTGGTTGATAGATCTCATTAAACCTATACATATAAAATGAAAACATATAAATCAGACGCAGTTGTTGTCATAGTCTTGATGGTGGTTCTACAACTTTAGTCAATTGGCTCAGAAAAGAATGAGCAGCATAGGCCAGTGGAGCCAGTGGACATAACCATTTGGTATGCAAGCAATATTAAAAACATAGTCCTAGAGTTAGTAGTACATTGTACCTAAAATGCATGTAAAGGAGGAACCATTGAGCATATAGGCAAAGTTGTAAACATAGTCCTAGGTGTGGTTGTACATTGCACCTAAAGTATATCTGGCCTTATTCATATATAGGAGGAGGAATTATCTCAAAACAAACCTAACCATAGAGTTATGTATTAATCAGGATCAATCAAAGCCATCTGAGCAAATGTGGCATCCAGTTCATTCAATCCATTACGGACAGAGTCAAAGGACTGCATCCACTTGCATTCTCTTAAATTCATGATAGAGTTAAGGTCACCACCCCGTGGGCCTAGCGTGATTTTCTCTATAACAACCCACTTCAAGGATTCTGGTGTGTGGGTGTTTTCTAGGAAATGGTCAACCAAGGGTGCCCCTGCCGTTTGACATCTTATTCTGCTACAATGTTGCAGTATCCGGTTCTTTATCTTTTGTTTAGTTTGTCCAATGTAAATAAAGCCGCAAGGGCAAAAGATCGCATAGATCACTCCATTGCTGTTGCAGTTCGTGAATGATTTCAGAGAGACAGTCAGGTTATTGTGTGTGATTGTCTTGGTTTCTATGCATAGTGCACATGCCTTACAATTGTTACATTTATAGTTTCCAAGTGTGATAGGTAAGTTCAGCATTGATTGAATGGTGGGAACCGGTGGACTGTCCAGCATAGAACGTACTACGCAGTCTCTGACGCTTTTAGCCCTCTTAAAAGCGTGCATTGGGGGGTTAGGCATTTCGATAGCATCTGACACAATGTTCCAATGTTTGTTGATTATCTTCCTTATTTCATGGCTCTTGCTGCAATAGGTGGTGACAGAAATCATCCTGTCTCTGGAGTGTTTCTATTTTTGGGTACAAGCAAATTCTCTCTGTTGCAGAACCAGGCCCGTTTGCGTGCCCTTTTGACCAGCCTTTTAGGGTAGCCTCTTTTGAGCAGACGGGAGATAAGTTCATCCGATTCAGCAAAGTAGTCCTCCTTAAGGGTACAGTTCCTCCGGATCCGGAGGAACTGGCCGAAGGGTAAGTTGTCACGTAAGGCCCGGGTGTGGTGGCTTGAGTATCTTAACAGCGTATTCCGCTCAGTTGGTTTTCTGTACAGGGTCGTGTACAGGGCTCCATCTCTTTCTCTAATGCTGATGTCCAAAAAGTCAATTGATTCATTGCTGCAACTCGAAGTGAATTGGATATCCTGCGATTGGGTATTAAGCCACTGAGTGAATAATTCAAGTTCATGTTGTTGTCCTGTCCAGATGATCAAAATGTTATCTATGTAACGGCGGTATTCAGAGATGTTGTTGAGATACGGATTGTGTGGGGAAAGAATGTGATGTTGCTCATAGTCACTCATATAAAGAATAGCCAGGTCAGGGGCAAAGGCTGCCCCCATGGCTACACCTTTACTTTGCATAAAGAATTTATTTTGAAATACAAAAAAAAATTTTGTCATGGCAATCTCCAATAAGTCAATTAGAAATTCTGTCGGGACTCCTGTTGGTTGCGGTCTTGAAGCCAAGGCTCTTCGTATCGTGGTTAGTGCTGGGCCCTGGGGAATGTTCATGTATAATGACACAATATCCATTGTGACAAGCAGTTGATTATTCTTGTAAAAAGGTCGTTGGTCCACCAGGTTAATCACCTGCATGGTGTCCCTCAGGTACGTCGGAGTTGCTTCTGCTAATGGTTTTAAAAAAACATCCACATATTTGCAGAGTGGCTCCAAAAGAGAGCCACAGCCCGATATAATAGGTCGCCCTGGTGGTTTGATAGGGTTCTTATGGACCTTGGGTAGGACATAGATGGTAGGGATGCGTGGTTGGTTCACGTTCAGATACAAATATTCTTTCTCAGTCAGGAACCCATCCTCCTTTCCTTTCTCAGTGATGGCAATGATCTGAAGTCTGATCTCCTTTGTTGGATTGGTTGCTATCGGTCGATAGCTGACCCCATCTCTTAATTGGGAGTATATTTCTTGTGTATAATCATCAACGTCCATAATGACTATTGCTCCTCCCTTGCCACTTTGCAAATATGTGGATGTTTTTTTTAAACCATTAGCAGAAGCAACTCCGACGTACCTGAGGGACACCATGCACGTGATTAACCTGGTGGACCAACGACCTTTTGACAAGAATAATAAACTGCTTGTCACAATGGATATTGTGTCATTATACACGAGCATTCCCCAGGGCCCAGCACTAACCACGATACGAAGAGCCTTGGCTTCAAGACCGCAACCAACAGGAGTCCCGACAGAATTTCTAATTGACTTATTGGAGATTGCCATGACAAAATTTTTTTTTGTATTTCAAAATAAATTCTTTATGCAAAGTAAAGGTGTAGCCATGGGGGCAGCCTTTGCCCCTGACCTGGCTATTCTTTATATGAGTGACTATGAGCAACATCACATTCTTTCCCCACACAATCCGTATCTCAACAACATCTCTGAATACCGCTGTTACATAGATGACATTTTGATCATCTGGACAGGACAACAACATGAACTTGAATCATTCACTCAGTGGCTTAATACCCAATCGCAGGATATCCAATTCACTTCGAGTTGCAGCAATGAATCAATTGACTTTTTGGACATCAGCATTAGAGAAAGAGATGGAGCCCTGTACACGACCCTGTACAGAAAACCAACTGAGCGGAATACGCTGTTAAGATACTCAAGCCACCACACCCGGGCCTTACGTGACAACTTACCCTTCGGCCAGTTCCTCCGGATCCGGAGGAACTGTACCCTTAAGGAGGACTACTTTGCTGAATCGGATGAACTTATCTCCCGTCTGCTCGAAAGAGGCTACCCTAAAAGGCTGGTCAAAAGGGCACGCAAACGGGCCTGGTTCTACAACAGAGAGAATTTGCTTGTACCCAAAAATAGAAACACTCCAGAAGACAGGATGATTTGTGTCACCACCTATTGCAGCAAGAGCCATGAAATAAGGAAGATAATCAACAAACATTGGAACATTGTGTCAGATGCTATCGAAAATGCCTAACCCCCCAATGCACGCTTTTAAGAGGGCTAAAAGCGTCAGAGACTGCGTAGTACGTTCTATGCTGGACAGTCCACCTGTTCCCACCATTCAATCAATGCTGAACTTACCTATCACACTTGGAAACTATAAATGTAGCAATTGTAAGGCATGTGCACTATGCATAGAAACCAAGACAATCACACACAATAACCTGACTGTCTCTCTGAAATCATTCACGAACTGCAACAGCAATGGAGTGATCTATGCGATCTTTTGCCCTTGCGGCTTTATTTACATTGGACAAACTAAACAAAAGATAAAGAACCGGATACTGCAACATTGTAGCAGAATAAGATGTCAAACGGCAGGGGCACCCTTGGTTGACCATTTCCTAGAAAACACCCACACACCAGAATCCTTGAAGTGGGTTGTTATAGAGAAAATCACGCTAGGCCCGCAGGGTGGTGACCTTAACTCTATCATGAATTTAAGAGAATGCAAGTGGATGCAGTCCTTTGACTCTGTCCGTAATGGATTGAATGAACTGGATGCCACATTTGCTCAGATGGCTTTGATTGATCCTGATTAATACATAACTCTATGGTTAGGTTTGTTTTGAGATAATTCCTCCTCCTATATATGAATAAGACCAGATATACTTTAGGTGCAATGTACAACCACACCTAGGACTATGTTTACAACTTTGCATATGCTCAATGGTTCCTCCTTTACATGCATTTTAGGTACAATGTACTACTAACTCTAAGACTATGTTTTTAATATTGCTTGCATACCAAATGGTTATGTCCACTGGCTCCACTGGCCTATGCTGCTCATTCTTTTCTGAGCCAATTGACTAAAGTTGTAGAACCACCATCAAGACTATGACAACAACTGCGTCTGATTTATATGTTTTCATTTTATATGTATAGGTTTAATGAGATCTATCAACCAGGATGCATTTAGTTGGTTTGATTCTTGTCTGTACACATTTAGCAGCAATACGTCCCTTGTATGCATATTTCATCCCTGTCTAGGCCTAATCACTCAGTGAACACTGATTTAGTAACGTCGAATTAAGGTTCCCCTGTTCTGTGTTACTAACTACAAATGAATCATTATCAACGCTAGACAAGGCACTGTGAGAATTTAGTCTCGCTTGCATTGGGGACCAAGGCACTCATAATAGCATCTTTTACCCCGATCCCTTGTTAGGACCGAGCACTGCCTCATGGTTGGCTGCCGTCGGGCGAGCCCCCAGACAGTATCCTGCTGCTGCACCTCGAGGCAGCTTAGTCATTGCCCGGCAGCTGACCGTGGATGATGTACACAGGCTGTTTCAGGTGAAGATGAGGTAAGCGCTCGCCCCCAATCCCCCATCTCACACGCCCAATAGAATTTAACTCAGGCGCTTGAATCTACCGCACGTAGCCGATAACTACCGGCGAGGGCGTTTTCATGGCTACTACCGCAACTTGTGTTAAACACAAGCGGAACCACATAGAGGTGTGCACATAACGCTCATTTCACTTTGACATTGTCCAGTGCTCGCACCCGGCCCCCGTACGTGATGCAAGCGGCGTTGCTGATGCACTTTTATCTGCAATGCGAAGTCTCCCCTATATCGCCAATGGGGCTCCGAATTCCAGACCAAAAATTACCATTAACCTTTCCTATTTAACTGCATACGATACCTACCAGACCCTTTTATGTAATATAACCCTGGCGTGCTAACTGGGTCTTTATTCATTACAATTAATTTTGAGCCTTATCGCGCTATCCTGTATAGACCTCTGCCCCGCCACATGAGCGCGACGACAGTTTTAACCCACTAGACCCTTATACGATATTTATCTCAATCTCCAGATACCACCGGGAGTGTGACGTCTGACGCACCCTCGTGGCCATCGTCTGAATACGACGAATCTGTGAATACAAGACATAGAGACTGGAAAACTCCTACGACCCAGTAAGTCCCCCCTGACAACTTTTGAGGTTTCATCCATATGTATCTAGGGGAGGCTCCCCCTCCACCTCAGTCTAAAATCGATCCTTTTGACCAATTGCAGGTATATCCTCCCACACAGGAGCCCTTGATGGTCCCAACCTAAGAGCCACTGGATGGCCTTACGTAAAGTATGCATTTGATTCCTAGCCCAGTCCTACTGTACTAATGAATTAGGGTATTAGTTTGATATATTCATTTTAATTACATTATCCATAGGCGCTCCTGTTCTTTTTTGTCCTGATGAAGACCCCAGCATGAGGTTTCCATTAACCCTTACACCAGGGGTCGAAACGTAGACGACCAGACCACGCCACTTCTCTGAACATAGGTGTAAACTATGGAGTAATACGGATCCTATGTTGAAGAGTTCTATGGAACTATTGATCTAAATCAGACTGTAAAGGTTGCACTTGATTTCACTGTGATTGTAACATGATCACAACACCTTTACCCAGTCCCCACCTCTTTCCATCACACCCATCCCTTCTAACTACCTCCTTTCTTTGTTCACTTTGAGCGCATTTTTTGAATTACAATGTGAATAATATGTGATGTTTCTTTACAATTTCAAGCTATCTCTATGATGAATCACAAATGAAATTTGTTTCTCATTCATGCATATAAGACTATTTGATTTAATGAATTAATTGATATGCTTGTTTATATGACTGTGTAACTCAATAATTTGGGGTACCCATTGATTGATACTAAGTATCCAGTTAATCATGTATGAAAATACAATACGCACTGGATCTATGAACCATTATGATTTAAGTTATGTTGTGCTTATGTTTGACATTTGATGTTTAGTAAATCAATAGACTCTGACCACTTTACACGTACTTGCTTAACTGACCCAGGTCAGACAGTTTGTAGGGTCTTCCCCGTTATAACTTATCACCATCTGTCCCTTGAAGCGGTCAGTGGTTGCAGAGTGTCCTCTCGTATTGCCCTGTAGAGGCACGTGGCCACTTTCATCTTGCCCCGCCATGCTAATATATCTGTAAGCATTATGGTTTTTGGGCTCTGAAGTACCTCTGTTCCAGTGATGATGGAGGGCTGCTGTCACTGCCCTGTGAAGTAGGTAGTGGCCCTGGTAGAGGTCCATCCAGCCCAAAAATATTAGAATGGGAGAAGCTCCCCCTCTCAGAGTAGATCCCTAATCCTGGTTGCCCCGCCGATATCCAGTCCTCTATTCCCCTCCACTGTGTCTATGTGGTAGAACATGCAGCATCTTCATAAGTAAGTCTGGGGAGTATGGAACCAGGCTATGTGTCTTCTGGAGGCATCTAAGCCAACAGCGTCTCACCACTTGGAGCTCCCCGGTAATATCCGGTAGGATGCGACCCACCTTTAAAAGCACCCACAGCAGTACATCTAGATCTGATACAAAAATCCTGACAGTGCGGTCCTGTGCCTGTCGCCCTGCTAACTATTGTGTGGATCATTGTAATTGGCCTGCCAGGTAGTAACCACTAGTCCTCCATTGTGCGTTTGGGGATTCAACATTGATAGGGCCACTCGCTTTCGGTCCCCCAGATGAAAGATATAAGAAGAGAATCCAACTCATCGAATCGTATCCTCGGGATCCATATGGGCAGGGTTGTGAAGAAGTAGAGTAGACCAGTGAGTGCTACCATTTTTAGGAGCGCACCCCTTTAAGCCACAGACAGTGGTAGCATTTTCCAGAAATCCATACTGGCCTTCAGGGATTTGATGGCTGACCCCTCATTCCATTCCCGCAAGTCTGTCAGGGAGAGAAAGATCTTACCTCCTAGGTAAGCTCGACAATGGGGTTCCTATTGGAGAGCTCCCAGGTCCTCAAGCAAACCCCATCCTTCTGCAAGTAGAAAAAGCCTATATTTTTGCCAGTTGACCTTGAGCCCTGACAGTATCCCAAATTCTGTCGTCAGTCCTCTGGTCCCAACCAGACCATGCCCCACATTACGCAGGAAGAGCAATAAGTCATCTGTGTATAGCGCAATATGATGGTGATACCTCCCTATTTTTATGCCCTGGTATCTGTTTCCGGTCCGTGCTAAGCTGGCCAGGGACGCCATGGTCAAGGCAAAGAGCAATGGGGAGAGAGGGTACCCCTGTTGCAAACCCCTCTCCACTAGGTACTGATCAAAGATTGCTCGGCCTGTTCGCACTCTGACCAAAGGGGCTGTATAGAGTAATTTGACCCATGTCAGAAAGCCCCTTCCCAACTGCATTCACTCTATATCTTCATACAGATAACCCCATTCAAGGTTATCAAAGGCCTTTTCTATGTCTATCGCAAAGTCGTCCCCTTCTCCCTCACTGTGGTTGTGGACCTCAATTATGGACATGAGACGCTGTATATATTTGTTTTGATATCCACATTTTATTGAATTTGAACACAGACAAACAAATCAGCAAAATCACGGCTAGTAGATAATCAGGTACATCATCAAACTCCATATGACCCCGATACTGCACCCCGTGAAGCGTACAACCACAGATGAGACGCCTTATATTAGGCGCTGTACTTGGCCCAGGAAAAATCCCTCTTGGTCGAGGTGTATTAGGGTAGCCATGGATGGCGGGAGTCTCGCTGCTAGTATCTTACTCAATATTTTAAAATCTAGGTCAAGCATTGACAGAGGTCTGTATGCTCTGCAATCAGAAGGCAATTTACCGGGTTTAAGGAGCAGTACTATCAGGACTTCCCACGTGGTACTGGATCTCACTGTTCTAACCATCTCATACAGCTTTACTAATTTAGGGGCCAGTTCCTCTAGGTAAGTCAAGTCAAGTCAAGTTAGAATTTATATATCGCACTACATACCCAAAGGGTCTCAAGGCGCTTGAGGAAGGGGGGGAGGTTTACTTATCGAATATCCAGGTTTTAAGTTGTTTTCTGAAGGCTAGGTGGTTTTGAGTAAGGCGGAGGTGGATGGGAAGGGAATTCCAGGTTTTGGCCGCTAAGTAGGAGAAGGATCTTCCCCCCATGGTGGCTTTGTGGATGCGCGGAACAGCGGCGAGGGCTTGGTTGGACGAACGCAGCTGGCGGGTGGGGGTGTAAAAGGAAAGGCGCGTGTTGAGGCATTCGGGTCCAAGTTCGTATAGGGCTTTGTGTGCGTGGGTGAGGAGACGGAACGTTATTCTCTTGTTGACGGGGAGCCAGTGGAGGTCTTTCAGGTGAACGGAAATGTGGTCTGTGCGGGGTATGTCTAGTATGAGTCTGGCTGAAGTATTTTGGATGCGTTGGAGTTTTTTCTGCAGTTTTGAGGTAGAACCGGCGTAAAGGGTGTTTCCGTAGTCCAGACGGCTTGTAACCAGTGCGTGGGTGACCGTTTTTCTTGTTTCGGTGGGGATCCAGCGAAATGTTTTTTTGAGCTTGCGTAGGATGTTGAAGCATGATGATGAGACGGCGTTGACTTGTCTGGTCATCGAGAGTGAGGAGTCCAGGATGATGCCCAGGTTCCGTGCGTGGTTCGTCGGTATGGGGGCTTTTCCTAGAGCCGTAGGCCACCAAGAGTCGTCCCAGGCGGAAGGGGATGAACCTAAGATGAGGACTTCCGTTTTGTCCGAGTTCAGTTTCAGACGGCTGTGCTTCATCCACTCGGCTACTTCTTTCATCCCTTCATGTAGGTTGGTTTTGGCGGTGGTTGGGTCTTTGGTGAGTGAGAGGATCAGCTGAGTGTCATCAGCGTAGGAGATGATGTTGAGGTTGTGTTGACGTGCGATGGTTGCGAGGGGGCTCATGTAGACGTTGAAGAGGGTGGGGCTGAGTGATGATCCTTGCGGGACGCCGCAGATGACTTCGGTGGCCTCTGACTTAAAAGGGGGGAGGCGGACTCTCTGAGTTCTTCCAGCGAGGAACGAAGTGATCCAGTCCAATGCTTTTCCTTGAATTCCGATGTTTCTGAGGCGTTGTATCAGGGTGCTATGGCAGACTGTGTCGAAGGCTGCGGAGAGGTCAAGGAGGATGAGGGCGACTGTGTCTCCGTTGTCCAGTAGTGTTCGAATGTCGTCTGTTGCTGCGAGAGGGCGGTCTCGGTGCTGTGTTTGGCTCGGAAGCCAGACTGTGAGGAGTCGAGTGATTTGTTGGTTTCGAGGAAGGCGGCTAGCTGATTGTTGATGGCTTTCTCAATGACTTTGGTAGGGAATGGGAGGAGCGAGATGGGGCGGTAGTTTTTGAGTTCGGTGGGGTCAGCTGTGGGTTTCTTCAGAAGGGCGCTGAGTTCGGCGTGTTTCCAGCTTTCTGGGAATGTGGCGGAGTTAAGGGAGCAGTTGATGACATCTCGGAGATGGGGTGCGATAATGGAGTCTGCTTTGTTGAAGATGTGATGTGGGCATGGGTCTGTAGGGGATCCTGAGTGGATGGAGTTCATCAGGCGAATGGTGTCTTCTGTGGTGATTGGGTTCCAGTCGGAAAGGTTATTCGGAGGAGGTACAGGTTCGGAGGTGAGTGGGGTGGACTGGTTTACGGGTTGGTTGTCAAAGCTGTTATGAATGTCGGCGATTTTGTCATGGAAGAATGAGGCGAGGGAGTCGCAGAGGATTTGAGAGGGGGTGATGTCGTTAGAGCTGGCGGTGGGGTTGGTGAATTCTTTGATGATGTTGAAAAGTTCCTTGCTGTTGTGGGCGTTGTCGAGTCGGTCTTTGAGTGCTGATTTCTTGGCTGTCCAGATTAGTTGGTGGTGTTTGCGGGTGGCGTTTTTGAGGGCGGCTTGGGTGATAGTGTTTGGGTTTGATTTCCAATTTTTCTCAAGGGAACGACAGAGCTTCTTGGATTTTTTAAGGTCGTCGTTGAACCAGGGGGCGTTCTTGCTTCCTTGCTTGGTTTGATGTTTTTTCAAGGGTGCTAGTTTGTCGGCGGTTTGGGTTAACCATTGTGTGAGGTTTATGGCGGCTTGGTTAGGGTTCGTTGAATAGGCAGGGGGTTTTTGAAGAAGCGATGTTGAGATCTGGTCGATGGTGATTTTGTTCCAATTTCTTCGCAGAGTTGGTTGAGGGTGGTTGTGGATTGAGGTCTTATTGTAAATGAAGTGGATGCAACTGTGGTCCGTCCAGTGGAGGGGTGTGGTGTGAGTGAAGGAGATATGCTTGCTGGAAGTGAAGATAGGGTCGAGTGTGTGTCCTGCATAGTGTGTGGGGGTGTTAACAAGTTGTTTGAGTCCGAGGTTGGCGAGATTGTCCAGAAGGGTGGTAGTGTTACTGTCATTGCTCTTTTCCAGATGGAAATTGAGGTCTCCCAGTAGAATGTATTCTTCCGAGGGGAGGGCGTGTGGGGTGATGAAGTCAGTGATGTCTTCGCTGAATTTTGTACGGGGTCCTGGTGGCCTGTAGAGGAGAGTGCCTCTGAGTGTGGTCTTGGGGTCGGTGTGGATCTGGAAGTGAAGGTGTTCGGCGATAGCGAGATTGTCTTCTGAGCTGGTTGAGACGCGGATGGTGTTCTTGTGGACGATGGCGATGCCTCCTCCTGTTTGAATGGTGCGGTCCTTACAGATGATCTTGTAGCCGTCCGGGATGGCTATGGTGATATCTGGAGCTGATGAGGCATTCATCCAGGTTTCTGTTAGGAAGGCGATGTCCGGAGAAATGGTGTCGAGTAGATTCCAAAGGTCGATGGCGTGTTTGTGAACCGAGCGGGTGTTGAGAAGGATGCATTTAAGGTGGTTGGTGTTGGATCTCTGTTTGGTGTTTGTTGGTTTGGTGTGGGTTTTGATGCAGGTGAATTTGCAGGAGTGGCAGCTGAAGGGTCCATGGGTGTGTCCTGGTGCTGCTTGGGCGCAGTTAGGGAGTTGGCCGGGGTTAAGTGCTAAGAGGGTGGAGGCGTCGTATGTAATACGGGAGGGGTGGGTGATGCGGGGACCAGGGGGTCTGGTGCTGGGCGCGGTCCAGGCACGGACGGGCGTAGACGGGCTTACCTTTGGCGCACCTTCGGCGCGCATGGGGCGCGATCGCTGCGCGTGAACGCTGCGCGGGAAAGCATCTGTCATATGTGGATGGTGGGAGGGGGCGGAGCGAGGGAGGAGCAGCTGGGAGGCGGGGTCGGGGTGGAGAGGGCGGTCTCCGAGGCACAACAAACACCAAATGGCCGCTAAAGTGAAACCGGACCAGGGTGTGGCACAACGTGGGGATAAGCTGTGGGAGACGAGCGTATTTATTAAATAAACAATTGCAGATCTAAATTACCCAATCGAGCGGTGCAGCCTAGGAGAGCACAAAAATCATAACACACTGAATGGGCCAATCAGCGAGGTACAGCGTTCGATCTTAAGGCAGGCAGCAGTAAGAAATGATATCGCAGGCAGCAGGCAGCAGTTGTGCACAGAGCACGATCGTAAGGCAGGCAACAGTTCAATAACGATACCGCAGGCAGGAGGCAGCAGATGTGCACAGTTCAGCTAGGTCACAGGTCAGCAGGGAGCATGGGGAGCGACCGCCACCGAGAGCGTCCGGATGGTCACAGCGCTACTGGGGACGGGGCTTGCCTAACCAGTTCGTGGGAGGGAGGAGCAGCTGGGAGGCGGGGTCGGGGTGGAGAGGGCGGTCTCCGAGGCACAACAAACACCAAATGGCCGCTAAAGTGAAACCGGACCAGGGTGTGGCACAACGTGGGGATAAGCTGTGGGAGACGAGCGTATTTATTAAATAAACAATTGCAGATCTAAATTACCCAATCGAGCGGTGCAGCCTAGGAGAGCACAAAAATCATAACACACTGAATGGGCCAATTAGCGAGGTACAGCGTTCGATCTTAAGGCAGGCAGCAGTAAGAAATGATATCGCAGGCAGCAGGCAGCAGTTGTGCACAGAGCACGATCGTAAGGCAGGCAACAGTTCAATAACGATACCGCAGGCAGGAGGCAGCAGATGTGCACAGTTCAGCTAGGTCACAGGTCAGCAGGGAGCATGGGGAGCGACCGCCACCGAGCAGCGTAACTCTCACCTGGGAGTCCATCTGTACCTGGGGTTTTACCTCTAGCTAGTCCTTTGACTGCCACTCTACCCTCCTGTATGTTAATGGCTGCACCCAATGTCTCTGCGTCATCTGCAGTGAGGCTCGGGAAAGGATGGCTGTAAGGAAGTCTTAGACCATCCCCATGTCCTGTCCCGCTATGCTCCTGTAAAGGGAGGCATAGTATCTAAAGAATCACTGGTTAATTTCGTCTTGCCTAAATACTGGGTGTCCTATTTCATCCTCAATTTCCACTATGGCCGAGCCCCGCCGGGACAGGTTTTCCGTCCAAGCCAGTAGGGAACCTGTCCAGTCCCTCTTGGCATGGGTCCATTCCATATATCATTTGTAATCAAAACATCCCATTTTCTCATCCTGAACTGCTACATTCTCTTTAGCTTCTAGCAGGGGTTGTTGTAGTGCACGGTGCCCTGGATTTTGTGTTTCTAGGTCCCTCTATTCTCGTTCTGCCTGCTCTACCTCCGTCACTAGAGTGCGAAGAACCCCTATGAAAGCTACCATACATTAGACCCGTATTACTGAAATAAAGGCATCCCATTGCAGCAATTTGGATGATCTCATGTCAGTATTGACTTTGAAATACCATACTATCTGCTTCCTAATTTCCTCCAGGAACACCTGGTCCTCTAGTGATTCTGACTTGAGCCTCCAGGTGGGTATATATGAGCGGGGGGATCTCCCACTTCAGCTGTAAGAGAACCGGATTGTGGTCCGACAATGTACATGCCAAATATTCTACATCATAGATGATCCAATGGATGTCTGGAGTACATCAAAAGGTGTCAAGTCTGACGTGTAATTTGTGTCCATGTGAAAAGTAGGAGTAATCTTGTGCCATTGGGTGCAGTCGCCTCCATGTGTCTATCAGTCACCAACTGTTCTGACAGCTTGTGAAGACACTTGCGGTGCGGTGTACTGGTGCTTCAGTGGGGGGTGTGAGCAATCCACAAGTAGGTCCACCATGCAATTAAAATCTCCCCCCTTGATCATGGAATGAATCAGGTAAGAAGCCAATGTACCCAATAGGCTGGTAAGAAAAGCACCCTGTCTATAATAGTCCCATATATATTTATTACAACCACATCCCAGTCGTATAGCCTACCTGTCACCACCACGAATCGACCCTCTAGGTCTATCAAATCTCCTGTATGTTGAAAGGTTATTCCTTACCTAATCCAAACCAGTACTCCCCTGGCATATGCTGAGTAAGAGGTGTAATACGCCTGGCCCCACCACCTACGTTGAAGAGCAGCTCCCTCTTTGGCCAGTCAGTGGGGCTTTTTCAGGAGAGCACCTCGCCTATTCAATTTGGAGAATATTTTATAACGCGTGGACATGGTGTATATCCCCCTGATATTGCACGTAATGAAGATATAGATCACAGGGGTAGCCATTGGTGCACATTGCATGTGGTCCTGTACCAATTCCCCATTCTTGTGTTCCCCATCCTAGGATGTAGGAACTCGCCCCAGCCCGGAACATATTGGTCTCCGGTATGCGACTCCTAATAGCTTTTGCAACAGAAAAAACATTAACATCCCAAATCCCATATTCTAGGACAAGTGAGTAGTCCCCTCTCATCCTAAACTTTACAGTGTACAATTACTCTTTCGCCCTCTTAGGTGGGGGGTATGCCCCGACTATCTACCCATCCAGCGTAGTCCCTATCCAAGCTTGTCTCGGGCCCAGGGAGACTGAATATACCCCACTTCTCCCTCCTCCATGCCTTCAGTACGCCCGGCTAGTACGTTCTGACTGTCTCTCCCCCCAATACATATGCTCCTTGTCGCGGCACAGATGATTTCATCAGCTGTCCTGAGGGTCACTATGGGATGATCTTGGCTGGACTCCCCCATTAAGCTGGAGCTATGGTCCAAGTCCTTGGTGTCGTCCCCAGTCAGCGACGATGTCTCGCCAGTCCTGGTGGCACTTAACGATGCAACTGCTGCCACGATATAAAAAACAGCAAAGGCAGTGAGGGAACACAATTACAGCCGCACTTACTCTTCTATCACTAAACGTAATCACAACTAACAATCTAGCTTGTGCCCTCCTCTGTAAGTCCACTGCCCCAGGACCTACATTTAAACTATACAATACACTGGCTCAGAGAGGCACATATTCATAGAAACATCTTTTTTATGCTTGATCCACACAGCCAACGCGTTTCACCCCAGCGGGCTTCATCAGGAATAACGCATAAATTGTTATTCCACGTCTTGGCAAGTTGACGAGTAATCCTCCAGTGTTTAATTTTTACACAGATATCCTTGTCATATTGGGATTTACTACGAGGTATCCAATGCCTACAATACGGCTCGAATAGACCGTTTCAGGCTCCGAAAATATTCAGTGCAGTGCACCTTAACGTCAGTTAGTTCCAAATTCTGTACTTTGTTTCGCATACGACGCACACGGTGATGTGATAGTCCACCCAGGTCAGAAAACACTCGTCGACTTGCCAAGACATGGAATAACAATTTCTGCGTTAGCCCTGATGAAGCCAGCTTGGGTGAAACGCGTTGGCTGTGTGGATCAAGAATAAAGAAGATGTTTCTATGAAGACAAGTCTCCTTAATAATCTGCATGATTTGTGTGCATACTGTATGCTACTAAATATGTGCCTCTCTGAGCCAGTGTATTGTATAGTTTAAACTGCTGCCACGACTCTGTCTCTTCCTTGTTGGGTCTCAGTCCTGAAGGGGGCCACTGAGGATCTAGCACTCCTCCCTTAATGTTGGCTGATCCTTCTCATTTGCTGTTATCGTGCAGACCTATAGAGTTTTTGTTGAGGGACACAAATCTTGCGGTGTATTTAAGAATTGCATACTAGTTGCAGTGACCACCCTGAGACTCGCCAAGAACTTCATGGCAATTGAATTTCCATCGGACGGAGTTTCTTTTTTGCCACAAGTTAGGTTGAGCGCTCCACTGGCCCTACCTAGAGAAATCTGGAAAGATTCTAACCCGTCAGACCAGCTTGTCAAAGAACATTGTTGTGGACTTTACTAGAACAGTGATCTTGCCACCACTGGGCATGGTGGGCCTCCCAGGAGAGCGTAGTAAGAGTAGAGACCCTTGTCCGCTATCTGTTCTCGTATCCATTTCTCCGGTTACCCACCCTATTGTTGCCTTCAATTTTTTCTTGCAATCCAACTATTCTTATGTTATTGCAGTGCACACTGTTTTCTGCATTTTCAGCTCTCTTTTCAAGTGTGCAGACCTGCGTCTCTAGTAGGGCAAGCCTGTTGTTTGCTGAGGACAGGGCCGGGGATATGTCTGCTATTTCTTTTTCTGCTGAAGTGACCCGTTCCACTAGTCGGCAGTGATAGTCTCTCAGGAGACCCATGTCCTCCCTGCGGTTGTCCATGTGAGTCTCTACTTCTGACCTAGCTGCCGCTATTGCTTGCAGGTTATCTTGAAGCGTAGATCAGTTGCACGGGTCAGTTTGTGGAGGTGGGCTAGTCTCCATTTGCATGCACTCTCCCTGCTTCGCTTCTCTTCTTGTGACAACCCTGCTGGTTCAGGGTCCCTTTTGAGGGTAGCTTTCTCCATGGTGATGGTAGCAACGGACAGGATTCTCCTTCTGTAATCTAGGTGTGATGTGCTCTTCGCCAGTCGCGCTCTGCTCTCCACACCAGCATTGTAGGTTCTATAGAGGGTTATCTTTCACTGCAAGCCAGAGGCCTCCAAGCTCCACCTATCCCATCTCCAGGACTCCCAGGCAGAGACCGGCGCAACCCTCGGCCAGGGCAGCTAAACTCAGACACCTGGTCCGACTCAAGGGTACTGGCCCTCTCCAGCAGGCAGCTTTCTCAAATGGTTTTGGCAAGGTATCCAGCCCTGGCAGGCGCTCTCCAATGCCCCATTGCTGGGCCAAGGCACTGTGTCAGTCCCCTTTTGCCAGCATCTCCCCATGTCCAAGCACCTAATCAGAGGACTTCCTAATGGGTTTCCTCTATTCCCCTAAGACAAATTCAAAAAGAACAATTGATGGACAGAATGCAGAACAATGGCATACATTCACCCCAGTACAGAGATCTGGGCCTAAATCCATCTTCTTTTGCTCACCATGCAATTCCAGTTTGGACCCAGCCATATGCAAATCAGACTTGACCCTGCGCCCAATGGGAACAGTCCAGTCTGAACTGCCAGGCCAGGTCCTCCCTGGACTGGAAACAAGCATCCTAGGTCCGGTCTCAAGCTTTCAGCCCTCATCAGCCAGGATGGCTTGACTCCAGTGGCATGGAGAGCAGGGAACCGATGTCTGGGCATACCCGTCCCACACGGGGTGCTTAATGCAAAAAGAACAATTGACGGACAGAATGCATAACAATGGCACACATTCACTCCAGTACAGAGATCTGTGCCTAAATCCATCTCTTTTTGCTCCCCATGCCATTCCAGTTTGGAAACAGCCATATGCAAATCAGTCTTGACCCTGCGCCCATTGGGAGCAGTCTGGCCCGAACTGCCAGGCCAGGTCCTCCCTGGACTGGAAACAAGCATCCTAGGACCGGTTTCGGGATTTCAGCCCTCATCAGCCAGGAAAGCTTGACTCCAGTGGCATGGAGAGCACAGGACCTACGTCTGGCCATACCTGTCCCACTCGAGGTAACAAATGCAAAAAGAACAAATGTTGGACAGAATGCAGAACAATGTTATACATTCACCCCAGTACAGAGATCTGGGCCTAAATCCATCTATTTTTGCTCACCATGTCATTCCAGTTTGGACCCAGCCATATGCAAATCAGTCTTGACCCTGCGCCCAATGGGAACAGTCAAGCCCGAACTGCCAGGTCAGGTCCTCCCTGGACTGGAAACAAGCATCCTAGGTCCAGTTTCGGGCTTTCAGTCCTCATCAGCCAGGATAGCTTGACTCCAGTGGCATGGAGAGCCCAGACGTGGGACCCTTGCTCATTACACCACTGGATTCAAGCTAGCCTGGCTGATGAAGGGTGTTACCCAGAAACCGGTCCCAGGATGCTTGTTTCTGGTTCAGGAAAGACCTGGCTTAGCAATTCGGGCTGGACTGTTCCGATGAGGCACAGGGTAAAGACTGATTAGCATATAGCTGGGCCTGAACTGAGGTGGCGAAGTGAGCTAAAGAATGATGATGGATTCAACCCAGATCTGTGACTGGGGGTGAGTGTCTGAAAAGTTTCAGCGCTCCGTCCATCATCTCCTTGTGTTTGCTTTTTTCGCCCTAAGTTGGCAGGGTATGCCCAGATGTAGGTTCCTTGCTCACTTTTCCACCTGATTCAAGCTAGCCTGGCTGATGAAGGCTGTTACCCAGAATCCGGTCCCAGGATGCTTGTTTCGGGTTCAGGCTAGACCTGGCTTGGTAGTTCGGGCTGGACTGCTCCCATGAGGCACAGAGTCAAAACTGATTTGCATATAGCTGGGTCTGAACTGAGGTGGCAAAGTGAGCTAAAGATGATGGATTCAACCCAGATCTGTGACTGGGGGTGAGTGTCTGAAAAGTTTCAGCGCTCCGTCCATCGTCTCCTTGTTTTGTTTTTCTCCAATAAGACAACCAATTCTGCGCTGTACTCACTATGGCCGGGGAGCCCTCTCATCATCGTGTGCTTATACCTCCTTATTCAGTCTGCTTTCACCCGCTGAACTCCATGCGGGCCATATCACCAGAGTCTTAGGGGCTTCTGGGGGATCCAGGGCTACCACATGTCCCCACGCGATGTCTCCCTGGGTGCGGCCCAGGGCACGACCCCTTATCCAAGCACTGAGCAGCCCGTAGCAGCCGCTGGTCCTCTTCTCAGCAGAGTGCAGGTAAGAGGGGGGCTCAAGCCTCTCCCCTAAGCCACCAGTGCATGATGATTCCCTTTGCATGCTGTCTACCATGCTGGTTATGTTAATGGGTCCTCTGGAGCCTTTAGAGGTGTGGGGATTTAGGGCCGCTGCATGTCCTCGCCTCTAGGCGTGGCCAGAGCCCTGCTCCCGCTCAAAACAGCAGACAGTCTGCAGCGTCGTATTGGTAACGAGGGCACTCGGGCAGTGCCCGAGGGACCAGTGTCCGAGTTCCATCTGTGGGCTGCTTTTTTGAGCAGCCTGGGGGGTCAATTTGGCGGTTTCTGCGTTGTTCGATGCCACCAGCAGCCCAGTGGGTGCCTGAGTGGCCTTTCTGGAGGCAGATGGGTGACCATTACCTCCCTTTTATCAACAGCAGAGGTGTCACTCCTTTTTTCTCGCTGGGCCGGTCCATTAATATATGCATATTGAGCGGGGGCAGGGGGCCTGAGCAAAAGTGGCATCACTTGTTTTCAGGTGTGTTTCACCAGTGTAAACTAATCTGTGCTTTTTTTTTAAACCTCCCTGTTAGATCTGGGGGTCTCTAGTTGGCAATGGTATTCACCTTTGTCCAAATAGGGACCCTTACTTCTAAGTCAGGATAAGGGGATTACACTCCTTAATAGCCCCTGCTCACCCCCTTGGTAGCTTGGCACAAGCAGACAGGCTTATCTCAGAGGCAGTGTATTAAGCATTTGTGATTATACACAGTAATACAGTGAAAACACTACAGATGGACACAACACAGGTTTTATAAAAATAAGTATTCTGTATATAGACTTAACACAAGACCACAAACGACAAAAATCCAACAATACTACACTTAAAGTTGACTTAAAGATGATAAAGGTTGCTCAGTTCAAGTTGATGATCAATGCGACACAGTTCTTAACAAAGTACCTGGATGCGTAACGCAAAGTAAACAAAAGGCTCGCAAAAGGGGAGATGCGTTGGTTCCGTGATCCAGGGTAGGTGATGCGTTGTGCCTCAATAAAGTTCTTAGGACTGGGTCCCAATATTTATATCCCAAAGTCCTTTGTTCTCTGAAGGCAGCGAGGCCTCTGCCTAGTCCAAACCAGTTCCTGAGCACTTTGTTTACATGACTCCTTCCTTCCTTTCGCTGTGCAGGGCAGAGACATCAGACGCCCCACAGGAGGTGGAGGTAGCACAGAGGAGGGAAGGCACAGCTCTGGAGCACTTCATTGACATGATTCCTTCTCCACTTTCACAGTGCAGGGCAGAGACATCAGACACACCACAGGAGGTGGAGCCAGCATTGTAGAGGGAAGGCCCAGCCCTATTCAGGTCCCAGTTGCAACTCCTCCCTCCCATCTAGTTGCAGATCTCTCTATTCACCACCGGGCTGCCCCAGCCTGTCTCCTGGAATCCCCCAGCCCTGTCACTCACAACCCCAGTCAAGGAATACACAACCTAGCAGAGGCAGGCCTGGGCAGTTAGGCAAGAAAATACCTACTTTCTGAAAGTGGTATTTTCAAACACAGAATATTAAAACCAACTTTACTAAAATATCTATTTTATCATTCTGAGTTCAGGCATATTAAATTCAAATTTCTACCATGTTCCCTGAGTCAGTTAGGATTATAAGAATGTAATAATCTAACTGCCCATTCTAGCCTATGGAGAGCAGTAGCCTTGCAATAGTGAAAAACGAAAATGGGTGTATTCACTATTAGTACATGCTACACACATCAGCGTATGTCCTACCTTATACTTACAATGCAACCTGCCCTTAAGCCTACCACAGGGGTGTCTAAGATGAAGCAAAAGGAAGGTTTAGGGACTGGCAAGTGGGTGCACTTGCCAAGTCGACATGGCAGTACTAGACTGCACACAGGCCTTGCAATGGCAGGCCTGAGACACACTTTACAAGCTGCTTCTGTGGGTGGCACAACCAGTGCTGCAAGCCCACCAGCAGCATTTGATTTACAAGCCTTGGGCACACATGGTGCACTGGACTAGGGGCTGACAGGTAAATCAAATAACCCAATCATGGAATCACCAATCAATTTAACATAGGGAGCACTTGCATTGTGGCACTGAATAGCAGTGGCACAGTGTACAAAACATATAACCAGCAAAAACATATCAAAACAGAGGAGGCAATCCGTCAAAATGGAAGGGAGACTCACGCCAATGATGCCAGGTCTAACAACCCCCCCCCCCTTTTTTTAAAATAAGATTTCGTAGAAGCAGTGGTTTGCGGAAAGGAAATATGCAAATGTGGGCCACTTTTTTTAGCGTGCCCGGGCAGATTTTTAATCCCAATCCAGCCCTGGCGGTCTGTAGCAGTCATAGGTTCACCACTCGTGGGAGTCTCTTACAGCTTCAGGGGGCAGCGCTGCACCATCAATTGTGGCCCGAGGCGCCCCTCTTCTTTGCTGTGCTGTGGTGTCCAGCGCACTGACCCAGGCCGTCAGTCATCTTGGTCCTCTCCCGGTCACCAGTCACCGCGCCTCTCACCAGCTCGTCTCAGGGAGGGCTCTACCACCGGAGCCTGCCACTAGCATTCTTCTTCCCCGTTCGGTGTGGGATTGTCATGAGGCTCCATCTGCCGGGTTCTTCAAGGGCAGCTCAGTCCACAGCCCTGCCAAGGGTGGCAGCCACCATTTCGTCTGCGCCGCCTCGCCACATCAGTTCTCACTATCAGCCTCTTTGGGTTAGTTTATAGGTGAGTTTGTGGTGTTTCATCGGAATCTCAGGGTTCTGAGGTCATATTAGGCTGCATTAGAAACCCCGAGCCCATCTATTAATATCGGGATGGTACTGGATAGGAGTCCCTCACCAGGAGGGCAGATCGTTGCTGCCTACTCCATTGGTGCCAGGCCATGCCCCCGTGTTTGTCACCTGTTACCAGGTTTTAACAATCTTCACAGCAAATACCCTTTTAGGTGACAGTGATTAATATTCTTTCCCATCATCCTTGTAGTTAGTAACATTTGTTTCTATCATGCTTTATTCAAACAGCCTCTTTTTCAACTACTGAGTGATAAGTATTTTACTTTTAAATATACACCTACCAACCAAGCTGTCATGTGTTTATACAGGTTAACCATGGCCCTTTTCTCCAAGCAAAATCACACAAAATAGTCGAGCATCTTCACGTACGTATTGCATCCCCTGAATTAATTTGCTTGATTTTGTATTTGAGATATATATATATATTTTTACAATACAGAAATATAAAAGAAACAAAGTGACATTTAACATATAGACGGTTAAAACGGGCAGGTCAGTGACGATACAAGGTTTATATTTGTGTCTGCCCCGCATTTCTATGAGTGGTCAAAAACACTTAACATTGAACATATAGGTAATTGCGTGTGTTCGTGTGGTACATCGTAAGGACAAAACAAAGATGGGTTTGGCGGCTGTTTGGTGTTAGCTTACACTTCCTGCGGTGGATTACTAGCAGATGATCTGGCTTGTGCGTTTGAGTTACAGTGGCCTGTATGAGTCGAGGTATTTGTCTAGTGTTGACCACATAGCCCGGGCGGGGTTTTTCCAGGGTGATGTCCGCCCCTCTTAGGAATGTGACCCAGTTTAGCCACCCCTTGAATGTGGCTTTGGTGGTATTTTTCCACTTGGCTAGTACTATTTTGACTGCTGTCATCAGGAGGAAGTCTAGTAGGAGTCTGTCTTGTTGTGTGACCAGATCTGTAGTGATGTGTGCGGTGGTGGGTGTGGCAAAAGTGTGCTGTAGGGTGCAACCTAGGGTATCGCTGATGAAGCTCAGCACTCTCTTCCAGTATCTGGTGACTTTACTACAATGGAAGATGAGGTGAGCGAGGTCTCCTCCTACTACAGCGCAGTTCCAGCAGGTGTCGGTGTCTTTGAGGCCTAAGGATGTAAGGCGAGCAGGTGTCCAGAATGCTTGGTGTAAGAGCCAGAATTTCGTTTGTGCTAGCACTGGGGAAATCATGTTTCTTGATGGGGCTTCCCAGAATGTCTGTATTTCTTGTTCTGTGAGATTGGAACCGAGTCCAGGGAGTTCAATCCTTGTTTCATAACATTAACCTACTTAAGAAAACAAAACATTTACACCAATCAATTTCCTATTTCCATCCAGGCTTTCTTCATAACACTTTCTTTCAGTTTTTATGTTTTCCCTGTATCCCTCTTTTGCTATTATATGTTTTAATGACCCCCTTATATTTCTTCTTGTTTTCGCCATCTCTTCCTCTGTATCTCTCTTCACACTTTCCATACTGACCTTTTTATGGCAATCTGCTTCTTTCTTATTCCTTATTATCTAACCTATTGAACCTTGACACTCACACCATTCAATTTGTCTTTGTCAATTTCCCACTCCCCAGTCCACTACTGGCCATCAATGTGCATTTCTGATACTTCCCCTGGTAAAATTGATACCCACATGACATTCATCTGCTAAAAATGTATATGCCAGCAATATGGGGAAAGACACCTGGAATAAACACCCCCAACTGCAGCGTAAGCAGTGCAATTATGATAATTTAAAATGCATATTTTAAAGTCAAGTAGCAATACCACTAACAGTGTTTCATAGACATGATTTAACAGTCTTCTAATGACTTCTGTATTACTGCTGGAGGATCCTATTGGATACAACGAGTCACTGCACTATCAACAAATAGTTATATCTACAGCACAGTTATAGCAATGTGTGTAGTGATATCGGCCCTTCCTAGTTAAGATACTCACATGTGATATACATTATTGAATTCCTGTTACATAACTTCCAACCACACTATAAATAGGGTCCCAATGAAAAGAGGGTATCATTCAATGGTAAATACAGGGCTCAGCAAATGATCAATCTGTGAGTCCATTGGAGCTCTCTCTTACAAGTAAAGAAACATTCAACTTGAAAACAACATAAACTGAGGGGCATATTTACTAGTAAAGTGGTGAAACGTGTTGTTAAGCCAAGAAGGCCAACAACTTGCTCCATCACTTTAGAAACGTAAGGCTGCACCATATTTATAAGAATATGGTGCAGCCCTGCGTTTCCCCTGCGCTGTGGCTAAATATAGCTGCCTAGCGCCAATGCAGGCACCCTTACACCATAGTACAAGGGTATCTCATTGCAGGGTAAGATTGCTTATGTGCAGGAAGGTGGGCACAGCGCAGCACACATGGAAACAGCAAAAACAAGGAGCAATTAAACATTTCTCCTTGTTTCGCCAGGGTTCAACCAGGTATTCCCTTGTCTTAATTTTG
Organism: Lissotriton helveticus; assembly: GCF_964261635.1. Lineage (NCBI taxonomy): Eukaryota > Metazoa > Chordata > Amphibia > Caudata > Salamandridae > Lissotriton > Lissotriton helveticus. The sequence continues at coordinate 813,872,094 of NC_136070.1, forward strand.
GCGTTGCCCCATATTTACACCACTCTTGTAATTATGGGGCAGCATCAAAATCAATGGGTGTCGTGGTGGAACCTCCAAAGCAAGACCCATTGCCCTCCCCTTTCACGCTAAATATAGCATGAAAGGGTGCCTAATATACAAGGCAGCGTTAAGCCACGTTAAGTGGCTTAATACTGCTTTGTAAATAAGGCAAAGTCCCTATCACGACCACAACTTCCTGAAAAGTGATGCCGTGATGGCAATAGGGGTCCCATGCAAGGATAAGATGCAGTAACAATAAATATAGACGCGAATCCAATCTATATTTTAGAGTGACATGTCCAGCCGGACAGAGGTCATTCAAGTTTACTCAATAAACAAGTATCCAGCATATAACAAGAATACCTTCCACAATGCCCCTGTGAGGTACACAAGCCTGTGCCCAACACTAGCGGGGTAAGTACAGGTGAAGAAGTGGTAGTGAAAGTTTAAAGGCAAAACAACGTTTTTCTGCTTACACATTCAATGCACAGAAAATATCAAGTTGGACCATTACATTAATTTCACAATCAAATATGTTTGTATATGGTGCATGAGCAAGTCGACGGCGTTTCGGTTCCCTTAAAGAATAATTAGAACCATCATCAGGACAAAAACAAATTATTTGCCTTATAGCACTAAACCTCAAATTGCCTAAGGAAAAATAGGGAAAGAGTAAGAAAAATTTCATTTAAAAACTAGGACAAATAACATTCAAATTCCATGAAGTGACTCTCAGTGCAGGGTGTAAAAACATACTCCTTCCATGCAGAGTGAAATTATTATTACGCCGTTTTCTAAAGGTGGAAAACCGGTGTTGGCTATGAGATTGAGGATCTCGTTCCATCGGTAAGTCCGACGTGACCCGGCGTTTTTTAGCGCGACTACTACCATGCAATACGTAGTGAACAGGCACGTTTGAGCAGAGTGAGCACGGTGCTTGGAGGCTGCAGTGTCTGTATAGGACAGTGAGGGGAGACGGAATGACTCGGATCGTGTGGTCAACGATGTAGTACAAAATTGGACCCATGCGAGTCTGGGAAAGTGAGGATCTTGTTCCATCGGTGGTTCGACGTGACCCGGCGATATTGAGCGCGACTACTACCATGCAATACGTAGTGAACATGCTCGTTTGAGCAGAGTGAGCACGGTGCTGGGAGACTGCAGTGTCTATATAGGACAGTAAGGGGAGACAAAATGACTAGGATCGCGTGCTTACCGAGGCAGTACAAAGTTTGGCCCATGCGAGTCGATGCTCAGTATGGTCCGGTACAGCATGCCTCTATAATTCAAAAATTCTCAATGTTAGAGCTCAGGCATCTATATGCTAGTTAAGGGTCTAAAAAGTGAAAAACAAGGTAAAGCGAGTCTTACCGAATGAAGGCTGCCAAGGTCCGTGTTACTCAGTCGCAACCGGACGGCGCCAGGGTAAGCCTGTAGGAGTCAGGAAACATATTAGAATCCGACCCACGCACTGTCAGACGAAGTAAGGGGCAGAGCCAGACTATAAAGCTTACCTGAATCGGCGTTCATGGAAGTATTCCCTGGCGTGCTGTTGTGCTCAATCCAGGAAGTAAAAGAAGGGGCGGGTGTATCGTGATTGGCCAGTGCTCGTGAGGGAATAGTCATAGACATAAACAAGGGGTGCCAATTACGGGAGCCATCTTAGGTGAGGTGATAACCATGCATAGTGACATTTCAGAATCCATACTTTACATGAAACATTTCTGGAACAATAAAGTGCGCAGCACTAGTTCCAAAGTTCTGAAAAGATAATAGTGAGTCTGATCAGTCTAAATTAGAGCAGTCCATTCCTCTTGAAGATTTAAGCCCGAATTCAGGCTGTCTGTCTTCAATATCCATTTTAATTCTTCTCTGTTCAGCAGGCGCGATAGGTCGCCCCCTCTTGGTGGTATTCGGATTTGTGTAATGACCATCCAGCGAATTTCATTTTCAGTGTGCCCACTGCTCTCAAAATGTTCAACCAGGGGTGCATTTGCAGTTTTGCACCTGATGCGGCTCCGATGCTGGGATATCCGTTGTTTAATCTTTTGTTTTGTTTGGCCCACATATATTAGGTTGCATGGACACAGAATAGCATAAATGAGATTAGAGCTATTACAATTTGTCAGAGTACGTAGTTCATTCTTTACATTTTTATAAACAAATTCTTTACTCTCAATTGTTAGGTCACAAACCACACAGGAGCCACATTTAAAATGGCCCAACACGGGTGGTAGCGACCAATGGTCATGTAGGGTGACACTCCTACCAATTGAAGGTGGTAACGCTGCCCTCACCAATTGATCTTTAAGATTTTTACTTTTCTTGAAGGCAAAGAGTGGGGTGTCCCAGTTAAGAGGGCCTGAATTCAAAATGTGCCAGTTTTTCTTTATGCATTGTTTCACCCTGTTGGATATGGAAGAAAATGTGGTCACACACACTACTTTATTCTGACTCTCACTTTGTCTAGGCTCCAAAAGGACCTCGCGGGGACAGTACCAAGCTCTTTTCAAAGCATGTTTTATTAGACGCTTGGGGTAGCCTCTAAACCTGAGTTTCTCAGATAGTGTTTCAGCCTCAGTAAAATAATCCTCTTTCTTGAAACAATTCCTTCTCAGCCTCAGGAATTGTGAATAAGGTAGACTGTCCCTAAGCGCTCTTGGGTGACAACTATTGTAACTAAGGAGGGTATTCCTCTCAGTAGCTTTGCGAAATAGGGATGTATATAGGAGGCCCTCATGATGCTGAATAGTAAGGTCTAAAAATGGTATACTATCTTTGTCGTGAGATAATGTAAAGGTAAGGCCATTACAGTTATTACTAAGCCAGTGTGTTAGGCCTGGTAAATCTTCAGTAGCGCCTTTCCAAATTGAGAAGATGTCGTCTATGTAGCGCTTCCAAACGTGTATACCCTGATGAAATGGATTGCTGTCAGACAGTATAGTGTGTGTTTCCAACCAGTCCATGTATAGAATAGCCAGGGTAGGAGCAAAAATGGCGCCCATGGAACAACCACGCACCTGCTGGTAGTAGTCGGTGTCATAGAGGAAAAAATTCTGTGTAAGACAGATCTCCAGTAGTTGTATTATGAATAGGGTAGGTACCCTGTGGGGACGAGTCCTTGTGTTTAGTATGCTTTCCATTACAAGCAATGAGTCTCTCTGAGGGATATTAGTATATAGAGACTCTACGTCTAGTGTACATAGAGTCTCATGTTCAGGGTCAAAAGGAAGGTTTTCAATCAAATTAATCATGTGCATGCTATCCCTAATATAACATGCAGTTGTTGGCACAAAGTCCTTCAAAAAGAAATTAACATAGTGGCCCAAAGGTTCCAAGACTGACCCACACCCAGACAGTATTGGTCGACCCGGGGGATTGTCCAACCTTTTATGGATTTTCGGTAGTGTATAAAGAACAGGAGTTCTAGGGGTGCCAGTGTTCAGGAAGTTATACTCATGCTTGCTTAAGATACCAGTCTCAAGCCCTTCCATAGTAATAGTTTTAATGAGTTTCTGAATATCGTTCGTGGGATTACAAGGTAATCTACAGTAGTGGTCAGTATTGGATACCTGGCGTAAAAGCTCATTCTTGTAGTTTTCAAGGTCCTGAAGCACTATCCCCCCTCCCTTATCGGCAGACTTAATAATCAGGTTGGTATTGTTCTTAAGAGAATTGATTGCCAACTTCTCTTCCAACGAGATGTTATAGGGTATAAAGAGATGGGATTTCTCTATATTGGAGACTTCTGCCAGAATTACTTTTTCAAAAGTTATAATCTCTTTAGGGATCATGCTGGATGTAGGAGAGAAGGTGGACGGGGGGCGAAAAGGAGTCGTGACAATCTTGGGCTCCATTGGGTTAAGCTCAAAATATGAGCGTAATCTCAATTTCCTAAAGAAGGTAAGTAGTTCGGATTGTAGGTTTAAAAAATTCGGGTAGGTGGTTGGAACAAAGGACAACCCTTTGCTGAGGATGGACAATTCCTGAGATGACAAGACATGGTTAGAGATATTAAAGATTGGGATAACATGTTATGTTATGTTATGTTATGTTATAATGGCTTTTGTAGAGCGCACGGCTACTCAAAAAGAGTGTCCCGGCGCTTTTAATTAACGAGGCTGCAGTAAAACTAACATAACACATTAAAAAAAGAGAATTGCAGATACAAAATAACAAAACAAGACACACAGGGGGCCTACTGGGAGAATAACCACGTTTTAAGGTCCTTTCTGAAGGCTAATAAACTAGAGGCTCCCCGAAGTGACAGGGGCAAAGAGTTCCACAGTTGGGGCGCCAGCAAACCAAAGGAGCGGCCTCCCAGGCGTGCTCGCTTCACTCGTGGAACGGTCGCCAGAAGTAAGGACATTCAGATTAGCAGAATTTGCTACCACTGATAAAACTTCTGCCTGGTCTGGCGTTCCCCCGGAGGGTTTTGCCATCGTTTCTGTTGCTTTACCCTGCCTCTTTTCTGGGGTTCTGGATTGCCCCTGGATAAAAAAGGAATCTGATTAGGTCGGTGTCCACTACCCCCCTCACCAGGATCCGAACTATCGGATGAATCTGCTGAAGAGTCGGTGAAGCCCACCACAGTATTCCTTTTGTTAAACCGTCCCCAGGGTCTCGGGGTTTGCTGATGCTGCTGAAAGTTACGATTCGTATAGAAGTCTTTGTTTAAGTATGGGTAAGCACGCTCCAAAGTAAAGAGCTTGATATCTTTTTTGACCTTATTCGATTTTTTAGTTTGCTCAATGCGATGAAATTCAGAGACTGTTTTTCCAATTTTCTCTAACAAGGCTTTTACATCAGTGATAGTCTTGTCATCAACTATTTGCTTCTCTAAGTCTTGGATAGTTTCTTCAAGTTTTTTGAGTTCCTCTCCTGCAATTTCTATCCCTAGCACTAGCCAGTGCCTGGAACAGGTGGTACCTATGCCACTAAAGCCTGATATATATTTTGGATTGTCCGTAAAGACTCCCGGAATGTTTCTAACCTGGAGGCCAAGGGGAATCGTGTTGGATTTAAGGTATTGGGTAAGCATTAAGGTCATCAACTCAAGTCTCACATATTTTTTCTTTTGTTTTTCAAGCTCATCAGAGAGATTAGTACTGCTTGTAACATTAGTTTCGTCTTGGTCAGAGAATAGGGAAGGACCTGCACAGATTTTGTTAATATATTCGAGTGAATATAGGGGGGCTGTGTCAGACATCACAGTCAGAAAGGAAGTGGGGGACGGTGAAAAACCGCTTGTGCACAGGTAGAGAAGCTAGTGACCACTTAGGAGAAGTGGGAAGGAGGTCAAAGCCCTTGCAATCTATTGATTGCGCACAATTACTTTTTTATAACAACAAGGGACCCCAATTAGTCTGCTCGGGACCTCGGGGAACAATTTTCTAAAACAACAGTGGTCCCATGCAAGGATAAGATGCAGTAACAATAAATATAGACGCGAATCCAATCTATATTTTAGAGTGACATGTCCAGCCGGACAGAGGTCATTCAAGTTTACTCAATAAACAAGTATCCAGCATATAACAAGAATACCTTCCACAATGCCCCTGTGAGGTACACAAGCCTGTGCCCAACACTAGCGGGGTAAGTACAGGTGAAGAAGTGGTAGTGAAAGTTTAAAGGCAAAACAACGTTTTTCTGCTTACACATTCAATGCACAGAAAATATCAAGTTGGACCATTACATTAATTTCACAATCAAATATGTTTGTATATGGTGCATGAGCAAGTCGACGGCGTTTCGGTTCCCTTAAAGAATAATTAGAACCATCATCAGGACAAAAACAAATTATTTGCCTTATAGCACTAAACCTCAAATTGCCTAAGGAAAAATAGGGAAAGAGTAAGAAAAATTTCATTTAAAAACTAGGACAAATAACATTCAAATTCCATGAAGTGACTCTCAGTGCAGGGTGTAAAAACATACTCCTTCCATGCAGAGTGAAATTATTATTACGCCGTTTTCTAAAGGTGGAAAACCGGTGTTGGCTATGAGATTGAGGATCTCGTTCCATCGGTAAGTCCGACGTGACCCGGCGTTTTTTAGCGCGACTACTACCATGCAATACGTAGTGAACAGGCACGTTTGAGCAGAGTGAGCACGGTGCTTGGAGGCTGCAGTGTCTGTATAGGACAGTGAGGGGAGACGGAATGACTCGGATCGTGTGGTCAACGATGTAGTACAAAATTGGACCCATGCGAGTCTGGGAAAGTGAGGATCTTGTTCCATCGGTGGTTCGACGTGACCCGGCGATATTGAGCGCGACTACTACCATGCAATACGTAGTGAACATGCTCGTTTGAGCAGAGTGAGCACGGTGCTGGGAGACCATACTGAGCATCGACTCGCATGGGCCAAACCTTGTACTGCCTCGGTAAGCACGCGATCCTAGTCATTTTGTCTCCCCTTACTGTCCTATATAGACACTGCAGTCTCCCAGCACCGTGCTCACTCTGCTCAAACGAGCATGTTCACTACGTATTGCATGGTAGTAGTCGCGCTCAATATCGCCGGGTCACGTCGAACCACCGATGGAACAAGATCCTCACTTTCCCAGACTCGCATGGGTCCAATTTTGTACTACATCGTTGACCACACGATCCGAGTCATTCCGTCTCCCCTCACTGTCCTATACAGACACTGCAGCCTCCAAGCACCGTGCTCACTCTGCTCAAACGTGCCTGTTCACTACGTATTGCATGGTAGTAGTCGCGCTAAAAAACGCCGGGTCACGTCGGACTTACCGATGGAACGAGATCCTCAATCTCATAGCCAACACCGGTTTTCCACCTTTAGAAAACGGCGTAATAATAATTTCACTCTGCATGGAAGGAGTATGTTTTTACACCCTGCACTGAGAGTCACTTCATGGAATTTGAATGTTATTTGTCCTAGTTTTTAAATGAAATTTTTCTTACTCTTTCCCTATTTTTCCTTAGGCAATTTGAGGTTTAGTGCTATAAGGCAAATAATTTGTTTTTGTCCTGATGATGGTTCTAATTATTCTTTAAGGGAACCGAAACGCCGTCGACTTGCTCATGCACCATATACAAACATATTTGATTGTGAAATTAATGTAATGGTCCAACTTGATATTTTCTGTGCATTGAATGTGTAAGCAGAAAAACGTTGTTTTGCCTTTAAACTTTCACTACCACTTCTTCACCTGTACTTACCCCGCTAGTGTTGGGCACAGGCTTGTGTACCTCACAGGGGCATTGTGGATGGTATTCTTGTTATATGCTGGATACTTGTTTATTGAGTAAACTTGAATGACCTCTGTCCGGCTGGACATGTCACTCTAAAATATAGATTGGATTCGCGTCTATATTTATTGTTACTGCATCTTATCCTTGCATGGGACCACTGTTGTTTTAGAAAATTGTTCCCCGAGGTCCCGAGCAGACTAATTGGGGTCCCTTGTTGTTATAAAAAAGTAATTGTGCGCAATCAATAGATTGCAAGGGCTTTGACCTCCTTCCCACTTCTCCTAAGTGGTCACTAGCTTCTCTACCTGTGCACAAGCGGTTTTTCACCGTCCCCCACTTCCTTTCTGACTGTGATGTCTGACACAGCCCCCCTATATTCACTCGAATATATTAACAAAATCTGTGCAGGTCCTTCCCTATTCTCTGACCAAGACGAAACTAATGTTACAAGCAGTACTAATCTCTCTGATGAGCTTGAAAAACAAAAGAAAAAATATGTGAGACTTGAGTTGATGACCTTAATGCTTACCCAATACCTTAAATCCAACACGATTCCCCTTGGCCTCCAGGTTAGAAACATTCCGGGAGTCTTTACGGACAATCCAAAATATATATCAGGCTTTAGTGGCATAGGTACCACCTGTTCCAGGCACTGGCTAGTGCTAGGGATAGAAATTGCAGGAGAGGAACTCAAAAAACTTGAAGAAACTATCCAAGACTTAGAGAAGCAAATAGTTGATGACAAGACTATCACTGATGTAAAAGCCTTGTTAGAGAAAACTGGAAAAACAGTCTCTGAATTTCATCGCATTGAGCAAACTAAAAAATCGAATAAGGTCAAAAAAGATATCAAGCTCTTTACTTTGGAGCGTGCTTACCCATACTTAAACAAAGACTTCTATACGAATCGTAACTTTCAGCAGCATCAGCAAACCCCGAGACCCTGGGGACGGTTTAACAAAAGGAATACTGTGGTGGGCTTCACCGACTCTTCAGCAGATTCATCCGATAGTTCGGATCCTGGTGAGGGGGGTAGTGGACACCGACCTAATCAGATTCCTTTTTTATCCAGGGGCAATCCAGAACCCCAGAAAAGAGGCAGGGTAAAGCAACAGAAACGATGGCAAAACCCTCCGGGGGAACGCCAGACCAGGCAGAAGTTTTATCAGTGGTAGCAAATTCTGCTAATCTGAATGTTATCCCAATCTTTAATATCTCTAACCATGTCTTGTCATCTCAGGAATTGTCCATCCTCAGCAAAGGGTTGTCCTTTGTTCCAACCACCTACCCGAATTTTTTAAACCTACAATCCGAACTACTTACCTTCTTTAGGAAATTGAGATTACGCTCATATTTTGAGCTTAACCCAATGGAGCCCAAGATTGTCACGACTCCTTTTCGCCCCCCGTCCACCTTCTCTCCTACATCCAGCATGATCCCTAAAGAGATTATAACTTTTGAAAAAGTAATTCTGGCAGAAGTCTCCAATATAGAGAAATCCCATCTCTTTATACCCTATAACATCTCGTTGGAAGAGAAGTTGGCAATCAATTCTCTTAAGAACAATACCAACCTGATTATTAAGTCTGCCGATAAGGGAGGGTGGATAGTGCTTCAGGACCTTGAAAACTACAAGAATGAGCTTTTACGCCAGGTATCCAATACTGACCACTACTGTAGATTACCTTGTAATCCCACGAAGGATATTCAGAAACTCATTAAAACTATTACTATGGAAGGGCTTGAGACTGGTATCTTAAGCAAGCATGAGTATAACTTCCTGAACACTGGCACCCCTAGAACTCCTGTTCTTTATACACTACCGAAAATCCATAAAAGGTTGGACAATCCCCCGGGTCGACCAATACTGTCTGGGTGTGGGTCAGTCTTGGAACCTTTGGGCCACTATGTTAATTTCTTTTTGAAGGACTTTGTGCCAACAACTGCATGTTATATTAGGGATAGCATGCACATGATTAATTTGATTGAAAACCTTCCTTTTGACCCTGAACATGAGACTATGTACACTAGACGTAGAGTCTCTATATACTAATATCCCTCAGAGAGACTCATTGCTTGTAATGGAAAGCATACTAAACACAAGGACTCGTCCCCACAGGGTACCTACCCTATTCATAATACAACTACTGGAGATCTGTCTTACACAGAATTTTTTCCTCTATGACACCGACTACTACCAGCAGGTGCGTGGTTGTTCCATGGGCGCCATTTTTGCTCCTACCCTGGCTATTCTATACATGGACTGGTTGGAAACACACACTATACTGTCTGACAGAAATCCATTTCATCAGGGTATACACGTTTGGAAGCGCTACATAGACGACATCTTCTTAATTTGGAAAGGCGCTACTGAAGATTTACCAGGCCTAACACACTGGCTTAGTAATAACTGTAATGGCCTTACCTTTACATTATCTCACGACAAAGATAGTATACCATTTTTAGACCTTACTATTCAGCATCATGAGGGCCTCCTATATACATCCCTATTTCGCAAAGCTACTGAGAGGAATACCCTCCTTAGTTACAATAGTTGTCACCCAAGAGCGCTTAGGGACAGTCTACCTTATTCACAATTCCTGAGGCTGAGAAGGAATTGTTTCAAGAAAGAGGATTATTTTACTGAGGCTGAAACACTATCTGAGAAACTCAGGTTTAGAGGCTACCCCAAGCGTCTAATAAAACATGCTTTGAAAAGAGCTTGGTACTGTCCCCGCGAGGTCCTTTTGGAGCCTAGACAAAGTGAGAGTCAGAATAAAGTAGTGTGTGTGACCACATTTTCTTCCATATCCAACAGGGTGAAACAATGCATAAAGAAAAACTGGCACATTTTGAATTCAGGCCCTCTTAACTGGGACACCCCACTCTTTGCCTTCAAGAAAAGTAAAAATCTTAAAGATCAATTGGTGAGGGCAGCGTTACCACCTTCAATTGGTAGGAGTGTCACCCTACATGACCATTGGTCGCTACCACCCATGTTGGGCCATTTTAAATGTGGCTCCTGTGTGGTTTGTGACCTAACAATTGAGAGTAAAGAATTTGTTTATAAAAATGTAAAGAATGAACTACGTACTCTGACAAATTGTAATAGCTCTAATCTCATTTATGCTATTCTGTGTCCATGCAACCTAATATATGTGGGCCAAACAAAACAAAAGATTAAACAACGGATATCCCAGCATCGGAGCCGCATCAGGTGCAAAACTGCAAATGCACCCCTGGTTGAACATTTTGAGAGCAGTGGGCACACTGAAAATGAAATTCGCTGGATGGTCATTACACAAATCCGAATACCACCAAGAGGGGGCGACCTATCGCGCCTGCTGAACAGAGAAGAATTAAAATGGATATTGAAGACAGACAGCCTGAATTCGGGCTTAAATCTTCAAGAGGAATGGACTGCTCTAATTTAGACTGATCAGACTCACTATTATCTTTTCAGAACTTTGGAACTAGTGCTGCGCACTTTATTGTTCCAGAAATGTTTCATGTAAAGTATGGATTCTGAAATGTCACTATGCATGGTTATCACCTCACCTAAGATGGCTCCCGTAATTGGCACCCCTTGTTTATGTCTATGACTATTCCCTCACGAGCACTGGCCAATCACGATACACCCGCCCCTTCTTTTACTTCCTGGATTGAGCACAACAGCACGCCAGGGAATACTTCCATGAACGCCGATTCAGGTAAGCTTTATAGTCTGGCTCTGCCCCTTACTTCGTCTGACAGTGCGTGGGTCGGATTCTAATATGTTTCCTGACTCCTACAGGCTTACCCTGGCGCCGTCCGGTTGCGACTGAGTAACACGGACCTTGGCAGCCTTCATTCGGTAAGACTCGCTTTACCTTGTTTTTCACTTTTTAGACCCTTAACTAGCATATAGATGCCTGAGCTCTAACATTGAGAATTTTTGAATTATAGAGGCATGCTGTACCGGACCATACTGAGCATCGACTCGCATGGGCCAAACCTTGTACTGCCTCGGTAAGCACGCGATCCTAGTCATTTTGTCTCCCCTTACTGTCCTATATAGACACTGCAGTCTCCCAGCACCGTGCTCACTCTGCTCAAACGAGCATGTTCACTACGTATTGCATGGTAGTAGTCGCGCTCAATATCGCCGGGTCACGTCGAACCACCGATGGAACAAGATCCTCACTTTCCCAGACTCGCATGGGTCCAATTTTGTACTACATCGTTGACCACACGATCCGAGTCATTCCGTCTCCCCTCACTGTCCTATACAGACACTGCAGCCTCCAAGCACCGTGCTCACTCTGCTCAAACGTGCCTGTTCACTACGTATTGCATGGTAGTAGTCGCGCTAAAAAACGCCGGGTCGCGTCGGACTTACCGATGGAACGAGATCCTCAATCTCATAGCCAACACCGGTTTTCCACCTTTAGAAAACGGCGTAATAATAATTTCACTCTGCATGGAAGGAGTATGTTTTTACACCCTGCACTGAGAGTCACTTCATGGAATTTGAATGTTATTTGTCCTAGTTTTTAAATGAAATTTTTCTTACTCTTTCCCTATTTTTCCTTAGGCAATTTGAGGTTTAGTGCTATAAGGCAAATAATTTGTTTTTGTCCTGATGATGGTTCTAATTATTCTTTAAGGGAACCGAAACGCCGTCGACTTGCTCATGCACCATATACAAACATATTTGATTGTGAAATTAATGTAATGGTCCAACTTGATATTTTCTGTGCATTGAATGTGTAAGCAGAAAAACGTTGTTTTGCCTTTAAACTTTCACTACCACTTCTTCACCTGTACTTACCCCGCTAGTGTTGGGCACAGGCTTGTGTACCTCACAGGGGCATTGTGGAAGGTATTCTTGTTATATGCTGGATACTTGTTTATTGAGTAAACTTGAATGACCTCTGTCCGGCTGGACATGTCACTCTAAAATATAGATTGGATTCGCGTCTATATTTATTGTTACTGCATCTTATCCTTGCATGGGACCACTGTTGTTTTAGAAAATTGTTCCCCGAGGTCCCGAGCAGACTAATTGGGGTCCCTTGTTGTTATAAAAAAGTGATGGCAATAGGGGCTTGTAAATATGCCTCTGAGTTTCATATTAGCCATGATTTACGCAGTTTTATTTGCAACGTTTTCCTTTCAGTTAGGTATTAAGATATTGTTGACAAACACATTACTCAATATTCAGTGGAATGTTCCACTGTTCGGTGAACTTCCCTCAAATAACAGAATATTCTGCAAAATAGTTTGGGGTGCTGGGGTCTGGAAAGGTTTCCAGAAATTGATTCACATTTTCTTAATCTCCGTAAACTAGTCCTTTGGAAAGTCAGAGACTTGTAAATTGCAGAATTCTGAGGAATCATGACAATTCACGGAGGCAGAATCTCACTTGCAAAGGGGAGGGTGTGGTATTCTGTATCTAAGGGGTGATGTAGTGATCTAGAATGTAGGTGGTTTCTAGGGTGGAATATATTTTTTCAAGCTCAGTCAGTTGCTGAATGTGGGACCTTTCTGCACCAAGGAACTGACCTGGGAGCTTTCCCCTGGGGTCCTGGATCGCCGCAGCTCCAGCGCTGCTTCACCGCTGCCCATACCGGGCTTCCTGCTTCCCTGATGCCGGAGACCGGGGACCACATCCCCCAGCACCCCTTGCGCCGAGGAAGGCGCGCACGTCCTGTCCCGCCCCCGGAGGTGCTCAGAAGTACAGCGTGAGCCCCGGTGGAGCGGGGGGACCTTTCTGCACCAAGGAACTGACCTGGGAGCTTTCCCCTGGGGTCCTGGATCGCCGCAGCTCCAGCGCTGCTTCACCGCTGCCCATACCGGGCTTCCTGCTTCCCTGACGCCGGAGACCGGGGACCACATCCCCCAGCACCCCTTGCGCCGAGGAAGGCGCGCACGTCCTGTCCCACCCCCGGAGGTGCTCAGAAGTACAGCGTGAGCCCCGGGGGAGCGGGGGGACCTTTCTGCACCAAGGAACTGACCTGGGAGCTTTCCCCTGGGGTCCTGGATCGCCGCAGCTCCAGCGCTGCTTCACCGCTGCCCATACCGGGCTTCCTGCTTCCCTGACGCCGGAGACCGGGGACCACATCCCCCAGCACCCCTTGCGCCGAGGAAGGCGCGCACGTCCTGTCCGGCTCCCGAAGGTGCTCAGAAGTACAGTGTGAGCCCCCGCGTCGCGGGTCCGCGTGCGGGTAGGCGCCCGGGGCTAAGCCCGGGCAAAGGGCGGACCCTCTGTGGCCCTCCGTGGCCTGAGGAGGCCGGGACGGCCCAGTTTCTTTCTTGCATTTTAAATTGACTTTAATTGGACATTGCTTGGTTACCTTCTTATCGCATCAACGACCAATACTATCTATATTCTATCATCTTTGTATCATGACACGCAAGGGGCCTCTCAAAAAATTACTCCCTAAGCAGGGCACGGGCTTATGGACTAAAAGACCGTACCACGAGCTGTAGACAATTGTCCACCACCAGTGGATCAGACAGCGTTGATCCATGCCCCTCCTCAGACTGCACCCAATCCCCCCCACTTACCTCCGATAGACCACAAAACCTGTCCATCTGGGAGGAACTTAGTGCCCTGTGTGGTACCAAGTATGTTCCGGTGACATCGCCCTTACCCACAAAAAACACTATTTTAGCAAACTCAAATGGTAGTCTGCGGGAACTAGCTTTACCACCTAAGAAAGATAAATCTCAAGCTACAGTCCCCCCCCAGGGTTACAAGACTTAAAGGAAGCATGATGGGGAAAATGACTCTGAGAATCAATTAAAAATTCAAAAACTGTGCGCTAGCCCCACATTACCCCCCAATAACCCCACTGTACCTGAGGCGGATGTGGGAAAACCAGAAGACCCAGTATCGTCCCCCCAACTGGCTTTACTGTCTCAGTTTGAGCAAATGCTATCATCTATCGTATCACCTTTGATAATAAAAATTAATAATTTGGGGGATAGGCTGACAAGCATCGAGGAAGTCATTGAAGCGAACTCCTCACCTACTAACAATATGGTAACATCTAATTGCCCTAACCCACCTATTGCCCCCGTAAAGTCTAAATTAACCAAGACACGTAAGAATGTTCAAACTCAAACTTTTACCTCTAATGTACCCACCTCAACAGGTCCTATAGATGCCCCTAAACCTGCGTTAATAAATCTCACGGCTCCCAGAACAGACCCAAAAAAAGCGGCCCGCATACACTTACCACCAGAAGCCGCCCCTTTTGTGTCTGTTCTTTCAGGGATACCTCCACTTACTTGTGGGAAACACGAATCACAACAGGACCTACTCAACAAGGTCATATTCTGGTTAAAAAATAACAGACCCCTGCCACCCGATCAAGATGGTGGAATCCTGAGCGTCAGAAGGGTGGGGTGGCTAGGCTCATTACCCAAAGACATCCCTGGGGACCTGGTGTTAATCAAATTTAGGAACAGGAATGTTGCCCCCCATTTACGATCTTGCCAGCGCAAAAAAGGTGACGGCCCCATATGCATTTGGGATTTATATGATTTCTACCCGAGCTCCCCACACAACCCTTTAGTAAGACCAACAGTTGAGCACAATTATTTGTTGGGTAGGGGATCCTGTGTATCAAAACGCCAGTAGCCTTTTAGCTCCTAACAGACTTGAATCTATGCTCAAAATTGTATCTTTTAAGAATCCCCTATAAGAGACCATCCATATGTACTAGCACAGGTCGTATTTGCAGTACATAATTAATAAGGAAGCTATTGACACAGGGCGGCCATACGTTCTTTATCAAACCATGACCTACATCTTGGAACTGTTTGCATGTCCCATGTCCCTTTCCGTTTTAGATTTTTACACTTTTAAAGGGAATGTTTTACAATGATTAGCCGATTCGTCATATTGGTTTAATCCTTTTTTAACAGATGTCATTTAATATGTAATGAAATATTACGCTGTATATTTATGTATTGTTGTTGCTTATATGATTTTATATCTAAAATCGAATAAAGCTAATCTGAGGAGTGAGGAGAGAATGTCGATAAGGTCTCTGCTGATCCTGCACTCAATAAACTTAAAGCTCTACCAACCAAGCTGTCATGTGGTATTTTATAAGAACCTCACATTTGGCAACGAGCGATGTGCTGGCCGGCTCACCATCCTATTCTGGATTTATTTATCAAAAAGAAAAACGTTTCTACGTTTATCCAGCTTGAGCGGAGACCTCAACACTGCTTCTATAGCCCTGTTTTGCTCAATGAGGGTCAAGACTTTGACATATCGGCAGCATCGTTTTGGAGTATTGCCTCTTATCCTGAATTTACAGTATTTGCTGCCATTTGTGGGATTTCATGTTGGTCTTACGAGAGTGTGAACCCTCTTGTGAGCCCTGCTGACAGTTGTGTAACTTGCAGATTTTGCTTCGAAAGACACACTCCTCAGGAAGACGCGCTATCCTGGAATGTTGTGGTGCAAATATTGCAAGAAATCACTGTGACGTGCACATTGCTGCTGGTGTTAACATTTGTCTGGCAACAAGAAAGTTCTTGAAGTCGGCGTCTTTACTTGCATGCCTTTGTTGGTATTTGCCTGGCAGCCACAGGAAGGTCATAGAAGCCTTCCTTTATGTGTCGTCTTTTCCAGGGTTGCCTAGTAACTAGGCCAGCTTTGAAGCTACGCTGCAGATAGACCTAGAGCTGTTAAGACCGGTTCTTGACAATGCGGCCGGTGGAAGGAAATCTGCTGGCAGCGCCATCCATGCTGGTTCATTTATTTATTTATAAAGTTTTATGTAGCGCGAACATGAACCCGAGGTATATCAGAGCGCTTCACAATTACGGATGGTCAAATAGATATCTAAGGAATCAGTTATAAAGGGTGCAACACATCATCACAGTAGTTGGGGGGGGGGAAATCAGGACTGGGAGGGGAAGAAAAGATTAGGTAAGTGGATATAATACATCAGTACAATGGATGAGGGTGTAAGTCCAGTATCTTCAGGCAAATGAGCAGAGTCCACTTAGGGTATGAACATGCACATAAGGAATCAGCAAGATTCTGAGGAGAGTCTGCAAACTTCAGGAGGGAGAGAGTCCCAGATCCGTGGAGCGGAGCAGGAGAAAACTCTTTGACAAGTTCTCTTTTTTCGAAGTAACTGTGGTTTCAAAAGGAAGGTGTTAGCGCTTCTTGAGGATCTACCACATCCAGATAGTTCTAGCTTTTGGCTTAGGTACTTTGAAGTTTTGAAATGGAGAGCTTTATGCGTCAGGCATGTGATCTTTAACTGTATTCTTGCTTCAAAAGGCAGCCAATTTAGAGATTTTAGAACTGGGGAAATGTGTGCAGATCTTTTAGTGCCCGTGGTCAGTCTGGCCGCCACATTCAATACAGCTTTAAGTGGGGCCAAGGAATATTTTGGGAGGCCACATAATGTAGCACTGCCATAACCTAGCCTTGGCAAAACCAGCGCTTGAACAACATGCTTGAAGTCAGTTTGTGGGAGGAAAGGTTTGAGATTACAGAGTAGTCTCAACTGGTGATTCGCTCCCTTGCAAGCCTTACTAATGTGGTTCTTCAAATTTAAGTGTTTGTCCAGGGTGATTCCGAGCAATTTGTCTGAATCAATAATGTCGGGGCAGTTGGAAGCAGTGAGATGGTTCATCCAGAGGTCTACCTGGTTGCTTCAGCATGCCTGCTGTGACATGCTCCTCTTCACCTTTTCTCTCACTGCAAGTTATCTACAGCGTTGGCAGTGACACCTGGCTGGTTCTTGACAATGTGCCCAGCAGAAGGAAATCGGCTGGCAGCGTTATCCATGTAAGTTGCTTCAGCGTATCTGCGGTGACACGCTCACCTTCACTATTTCCCTCACCATAAGTTTTCTGCAGCGCTAGCGGTGATACACTCAGCTTTTCATTGCTCAGCAGGAGTGTCTTTATATGAGAGCAAATCAACGGTGACACACTCACTGTTTCTAATTGTTTTATTCATGTGTGTGCATTTTCACTTTGGAGCGGATCAACTGTGATACACTCACCTTTAAGTTACATAGTTTTGTATTGTAGATGTAATTAACTTTGCATTTCATATGCCTTATTTCTCCTTTTCATTTATGGCAACTCACTTGGTATTCGGGAATATAGCTTGGTATCTAGTCTTGTGATGCCATATTTTTGAGTGGTGTAGCTGTGTTTGCTTTAAACTTTATGCCGGCTGCCTTGGCTTTGCAGTGCTGTTGTTATCTATCACTGTGGTTGAATATGCAGAATGCTCCATCGCCTACACTTTTTCTTTAATCTCCTGGCAAACTTTCCATTCCTTGGCTAAAGTGGAAGAAAGTATTCAGCCACTATGTTTGTGTATGTGGTACTTCACTCAGTGCTGAGAGGAAAACATATTTGTTGTTGCTTTGTCTTGGTTCGGGGGGACAGGTTGTTTTCGAACATCTTCCTTATCTGTTGGATCAAGATGCTGCAAATTTTAATGAGTATGAGATTGGTCTCAAAACGTTGGACTTGCATTACCTTCCCAAAGTGAATACAGTTCTAGAAAGGTATCACTTTGGGAGGAGAATGCAACGTCAAGGAGAGGCGGTGGAAAAGTATATTACTGTGTTATGCAAGCTAGCTTCTACTTGAAATTTTGGGGTGTCTCTAGAGGAACAGTTTAGAGATCAACTGATGATTGGCTGCGGGTGGACAAAGCCTGGTAAAGCATATGGCAGAAGGACAACCCCTCTCTTCAGGAGGTTTTTACAACGTCCAAAATGCTTGAGCATTCATAGGCATGTGTGGAGGTAATACGCAAAAATGCTGTAGGAGACAAGTGTGAGAAAGTGGATGGTGGCACTGTGAAAGTTATTCAGGAGAAGGTCTCTAAGAATAAGTTGACCGCCAGCATCAAGGCAACCTCAAAACTGTTTCAGGGAAAATGCTTCCAGCGTGGCAATATCGGTCATGTTGCTAACTACAACGACTGTCCAGGTTGGAAAGTTGTGTGTATGAACTGTGGACTCAAGGGACATTTTTTGCCAAGTGCTGTAGATCAGCTAAAGATTCAAAGAAGGTGTGGGAAGTGGAGTTTGAGGAGGTTGATAAAGGGAATGTGGTGGAGAATAACATTCTTCAGGTGAAGGAATCTGTTTGCGATGGACCGTTTGAAGTGGTTTAGGTCAGTGAAAAACCGGTGAAGATGCTGTTTGACTCTGAGGCCAAAATAACACTCATTCCTAAAATCTTTTATGAGAAGTGTCTTCTTGAGAAAGTTAAACTTCTGAAGCCTGATATGAAACCAAAAGGTCATGGTGTGGAACCTATTGACTTGTTATTTTACTTCTGGGGTAGGATCGAATTTCATTAAAGAATTATCCCTGGGAAGATATATATTTCTATAAAGGGAGATTCTCCTATTAGCTCATATCATCAACTGGATCTTTATGTATATTTAGATCATAATGAGAGTCCCTCTGTGTGTGTGTTTCAGAGAAAATGCTTCCAGTGTGGCAATATCGGACATGTTGCTAACTACAACGACTGTCCAGATTGGAATGTCGTGTGTATGAACTGTGGACTCAAAGGACATTTTTGCCAAGTGCTGTAGATCAGCTAAAGATTCAAAGAAGGTTGGGAAGTCGAGTTTGAGGAGGTTAATAAAGGGAATGTGGTGGAGAATAACATTCTTCAGGTGAAGGAATCCGTTTGCGATGGACCGTTTGAAGTGGTTTTGGTCAGTGAAAAACCGGTGAAGATGCTGTTTGACTCTGGAGCCAAAATATCACTCATTCCTAAAATATTTTATGAGAAGTGTCTTCTTGAGAAAGTTACACTTCTGAAGCCTGATATCAAACCAAAAGGTCATGGTGTGGAACCTATTGACTTGTTATGCTACTTCTGGGGTAGGATCGAATTTCATTAAAGAATGATCCCTGGGAAGATATATGTTTCTATAAAGGGAGATTCTCTTATTAGCTCATATCACCAACTGGATCTTTATGTATATTTAGATCATAATGAGAGTCCCTCTGTGTGAATCAGGGAGATGCCATCTGTCATCCCTGTCTATAAGGGGTGTGAGATGTGGATTAAGGAATTTCCTGAGGTCTTTACCAACAAGATGGTCTCTTTAAAAAAATGTTGCCACCTTATAAAGGTGAGACCAAATGTTCCTCTGAAAGTTGCTGAAGTCAGGAGTGGGGCACTGCTTCTGAAAGAAAGTATGAAGTCTGAATTTAACAAACTTATTGAAAGTGGCATTATGCAGGAGATGGAGGCAAAGGATTGGTTGTCTCCAGTGGTTTTTGCTCCCAAAGTCAATGGTGAGGCTAGGCTCTGTGTGGACTAGAGGGAGCTTAATAAAATGGTGGTTGTAGACCATTATCCAATCCTTAACATATGTGAGATATTATGTTCCCTGGATAGTGCAAAACATTGCTCGTCTTTATATCTAACATCAGCCTACCACCATATAAAGTTACATCCCCATTCTCAAGAGCTAACAGCATTTATTATGCCCTTTGGTACCTTCAAGTTCCTGAGAATGCCCTTTGGGCTGATTATTGCTGCCTATGTGTGTCAGAGAGTGATGGAGCGTATTGTTTCGGGGATTGAAGGTGTCAAGGTGTATCAGGATGATGTTCTGGTGTTTGGTGTGGTTGGTGTGGTGGCCTTGCAGGAGTTTGAATTTATCGTGTCATATTTGCTGGTTGCCAACAATGTTTTGGTGGACTGTCTGTCCAGAATGGGTGATGTGGAATGTGAAAGCCCAGAGGATGGAGATTGGTTTGGTGGAGAAGACTTGGATGAAGGTGTCAATGTGTGTTTAATCTCTGAGGGGATTGTTTTTGAGGAAGATTGGAGAAATGTCTTGAATGACGATGAAGTAATGCAGAAGGTTGTGAAGATGGTCTTCGCTGGGCAGTGTGATACAAAAGAGTATGATGATGAGGTGAAGGGTTTTTGGCAAGTCAAAGACGAATTGGCGGTAGTGGATGGTCTGCTCAAGAGAGGCACCAAATGGGTCCCCCAGTCAAATTGCATGAAAAGTTGCTTGATCATGCTCATACCAGTCACATGGGCATTGCCAAAACTAAAGAAAGGGTCAGAGAAGGGTATTGGTGGCTGGAAATGGACGTAGTCATTGAGAGGATGGTGAGGAGCTGCATGGTACTGAAGTGTAGGACGCCACCCATGGTGTTGATGGAGCAGGCGAGTGGTCCTGGACATCGTGGGCCCTATGAAGATTAAGCGGTATAATCAGTATGTGTTGGTGTGTGTGGACATGTTTTCATGCTGGCCAGAGATCAAGATTGTGAGTTTGTGGGAGTCATGTGTTTCTATTGATTTTTTGGAAGAACTATTTGGAAGAGAGGTCTTTCCTGTAGCTTTACTCTCTGGCAATGGGGTTCAATTCACCTCTGCTTTCATGGGGGAGTTTCTGAAAAAAAGAGGGATAAAACATAAGAAGGCTGCGCTATATCACATAGAAAATAATGGTGTGGTTGAAAGAATTATCAAGGTTTTGAAGGAGACACTGCAGCAAGCTGTAGTGTCTGAGGTGAATTGGGATGCTGCGATAAAGAAAAAGTTGCTTGAGTATTGCTTCACCCAATATTCCTCTACAGGTGTTTCCCCCTTTCAGTTGTTTAAGGGTAGAGTGGCCATTACAGAAGTGACTCAAATGTGGGATTCTGAGAAATAGAAGGTGGTGTATGATCAGTTAGGAAATATGGATGGGAGGAGAGACAAGGAAAGGGAGAAGATGCTGAAGAGGAAGAAAATGTATGAGGTGAGAAAGGCTCCCAAGGACATGGTAGTACATGTGGGGGACTAGATAAAGATAATATCTCTGAAGACAAATGGTTGATCTAAGTTTGGTCAACCTTTTAAGGTAATCAAAGTGTTCAAGAATGTTATAAAAACAAATGATCACAGAATGTGGAACCTCAACAGGGTGGCAAAATCTTGTTCACGTTTGGAAGATACGATGATTCTTGATAATGAACAAAGTGAACACAAAGGTGTCTGTAAACCACAACGCATGAGGAAAATGCCTCTCTGCTTACGCAATTATGTTAAGTAAATGTGTTTCTTTTGTGTACTTAGTTTTGTGTTTGATGGTTGCTATTTAAGTTGACCATACTTATTGTTTTATTAGATTAATATGAAGATGATGTTTTCTTCTTTTGTTATATTGGGTGAGGGGGATGATGTGGTGTTCTGTATCTAAAGGGTGATGTAGTGATCTAAAATGTAGGTGGTTTCTATGGTGGAACGTATGTTTAAAGCTCAGTCAGTTGCGGGGTTTTGAATGTGGATGAGATCTTTGCTGATCCTTCACATAATAAACGTACAGCTCCACCCAACCAAGCTGTAGTGTGTTATTTTGTGTGCCTATTGGAGAACTCTCTTACAAGGAAAGTAAAATTTAACTTGAAAACAACATCATCTTAGTTTCATAACATCCATGATCTAGGCAGTTGAATTTGCAAAGTTTTCCCTTCAGCTAGGTATTAAGATATTGTTGACTTTTTAAAAATAAATCTGCAAAAAGCAGAGGAGACAGAGGACAGCCCTGTCTCGTCCCTCTAACTACTCTGCGAATGCCGACCTTATTGGCATTTACGATTATTTAAGCCGTAGCTCCCTCATAGAATTTAGAAATTACTGCAATCAGCTCGGTGGGAAATCCTAATTTTGCCAATATATAGTACAGGCTTTCCCAGTACACAAGGTCAAAGCCTTTTCGGCGTCTAATAGCATAATTTGAGTCAGAATTTTATTTTGAGTAAAATAATCCAGGGCCTTAACCCCTTCGAGGCTGATGACGCGCTCAGCTTGTCATGAGTTTTACCTGCCGTGCGCTCATGACGAGCTGAGCTCGTCATGAACCGCGGGGTTTTTAAAACTTCAGCGCGCTGCGGGAAAAACCGCCGTGTGCATGAGGTTAACTAAAACAGTAGTATTAAAAGATCGTTTTCGGCCTGCGACAAATCTGCATTGATCTTTGTGAATAATTGACCCTACGCAGCTAATAGTTTAGCTATGATTTGGAGTCTGTATTCAACAGGCTGATAGGTCTATAAGAACTTATATCCTCCATATCTTTATTCTTTTTAAAAGGTCTGTGTTTTAAGCTTGCACTAAATTTGTTTTTTTATTCTATCGGAATGCCATCTTCTCACATGCTTTACCATTGGCCATAGAATGAACAACCGCTTCAATTTTTTGTAATGTAACAGTAGCAGTTAGTTTTGTATTTTGATTTGGCTGTAATTTTGGAATTTGCAATCCATTAAAAAAGAATTTCATTTCGAACTGTCCACCTCTTGCCTGACTGAATAGATAGATTCATAGTATTTTAAAAACGCATTTTGAATTGGCTCTTCATTTGTGATGCAGGTTTTAGTAATATTATTGGTCAACGCGTGGACTCTGTTCTGGGACTGTTTGTCTTTTATTTGGCAAGCTAAGAATTTACCGGTAAATTCACTCTCTTCATAAACTCTCTGAAGATAGGCGGAGTTGGCTGTATATACTTTAGTAAAATAGTAATCTTGCATGTCCTGACGAGCTGACTCTAAAGCAGATTTATTCTTACTGTTTTATCCCTTAAATATTGCTCATTAGTAGGGTTGGATGGAATTTGCATAGTCGCGCTACGCAAAGCTCCGCAAAATGGTAAAAAATCTCCACGAGCACGCAAAAGTTCTGCGAACACGCGGAATTGCTTGTTCCACCCGTTCACTGTGCTTTTTTACTGTTCGCGAATGCTGTTTGTGTGCTCGGGGAGAAATATCTCACGAACACGCATTTTGAAAGCGCAAACAAGCAAAAAATTCAGAGAAGAAGCAGATCGCGGAAATTTTGTCAATTACGCCTTCTTTGCGGAACGCGTAATTTCCCAAATTCCACGAGTGAAACGGAATTTACAGCCCAGGTCTACTCATTAGTATGCCTAACTTTGCGTTCAAGGTGTTTCCTCTCTGTGAGTGCGTCTATTTGAGATCTGTTTAGATGATATAACTCCTCGAATTGAGGCTTTAAAGGCCTCCCAGACATTCTTTATCAAGGCTGTATCCCTATTTATCTGAAACAAACTTTCAATCTTTCACTGAATTTCCTTGCAACAATCTTTATCTTCTAGCTGTATTCTATCAAATGTCCATTTAGGGGTATTTGTGTCCCTCCTGATTCCAGATGATTCAAATTTTACTAAAGCAGAGGGTCAGTGGTAATCAACAGACGATGCCAGAACCTACTAGAACACTGGGGGGCCCTCTGAGATAAGAGCTGAAGATGTAAATATTAATATGGAAGTAAGGGCCCCCCAGAAATCATCTATGGTGGAATCCTTCTCTACTCCTACTTGTTGCAAGCAGTACCCGCTGTTCTCCAAGTCTCATTGTGCAATCACAGCCACAGCCACCTCTAGTCAGCCCACAGATTCATCGCTAATGCAGGTCATACTGCCTCCTGCACCTCCACCTCCTCCTGCGCAGTAGCTAGATGAGACGGAAGAGCTAGTAGCTCACTCTCCATCATTAGGTGCTGCCATAAAACAGCAATGGGCAGTCTTTCAGGGTTTCGGAGAATGGGAAAGACTCTGATCCAACAGTGCGAAGTATGTTTGAATTAATTCTTTCAGAAATTAAAGAGTTCCGGGCATTACAAACACAGGAAATTGCTTTACAGCATGCTAGGTTATCACAAATTGAGGACTCAATGTGTAAAATTCCAGAACACCTAATTGAAGTAGAAGACTGTGTATCTAATCCTGAAGACAAAGCATTGACTTTTGAACATGAAATATCTCAAATTAAACAAAATACAGAGGTTCTTGAGTCTAAATTGCAGAACATGGAAAACTACAACAGAAGATCTAATCTACGGTTAGTAGGCGTTCCGGAGGCAATCGAAGGAATTCAGGTGCAAGAATCGGTTGGGTCATTATTGAAGAAAGCAATCCCCGAATTAGAAGGCAATTTAACCATCACTAGAGCCTATAGAGTCCCTTTCCAGCGCCCAATGAATGCAAAATACCCTTGCACCATCTTAATAAACCTTGCAGACTTTCGAGTAAAGGAGAAGACTCTTCCTAAGGCCATTGAGAAAAGAACATTGTCAACACAAGAAGTGGCACGTTTTAAAATCTTTTCAGACATGCCCACTGTGGCAGCAAAGAGGCGCCGAGAATTTGTGAGAATGATTGACTCTTTTAAATCAAAGGGATAACAGGCAACCATTGTTCAACAATCGAAGCTCAAGGTCTTAGCAAATGGCAAGTTTTATTTGCTGGACAGTGTGGTTAAAGCACAAGAACTACTACAGCAGATCTCGAGTCTAGCCTAGTGTAATGAGAATGTATGATATTTAACCAATGTTAGGCTTGAAGTATGAAGAATTATAAGGCCTCTTTAGGTCTCGCCTATGCAGCGCGCATGCGCTGCTTAGGAGAGAGACCTAATGCCATCGGCACAGCTTTGGGGGCAAAAACGTGCACGCTTTGCATTGCTTGCAATGGCAACGCGTGCACGTCTGGCGATTCCCTTGCTGGAGCATGCGACGCCATATGGTGGCGCCATATGGTCGCAATCATCGCGCCTTGCTGCACGCTCCCTCAAGGGAATCGTGCAGGCCCCCTCCCCCTACTGCCGCGCACTTGTGCTGGCTTTCTGTTGCGATGTTAGCCCAGATTTTCCAGCCAGCTTCTCACCAGCCGCAATTTCTCTCTTGGGCCCTTGGTCATCTGCCGTAAATTGCGTGTAAAAGTGTCACATAAATATGAATGTGTTTTTTTACTCAGCGCTAGTTATAAATTTGTTCAAACACTTGTTTTTTGTTGCTTTCACATTGTGTGACTTAATGTACAGCCCTATTACGGTATGATTTTGAGCGTGATGTGACAGTGCAGTACTAGTGTTTATTTCAAATTATATGATGGAGGAAGCATTACAATGCCCTCACGTTTCATGACTTAGTGGGGGGATGGTTCTCAAGAAACTTAGAAGCGGCAAACTCATAGTTTTAGTCTTGATAGATTTTTCACTCGCCTCGTTTGATGTGGACTTCTATTTCCTCCCACAATGTTAATTCTTTGTTTTGAAAAACAAGTAGATTATCTGAAACAGAAACGCAACTTTGTTTTAGTTCAAACGCTCTGGAATAACATTCAAGCATTATTGTGTGCATATAAAGTTTCATAAAGTTAAACTTGCTTTCGGCAGCGAAGCTCAATAAGTTGTACAGATATTGTACAAATAAAAGGTGTAGCAGGTATTTTGATAGCAGGTGAGGCTGGGCGACGACCTTAATGCACACTCCCTTTCCGGATATTTCATAGGCCTCCTACGTTTTTGTTAGCAGCTGTGCCGCATGTGCACGTGCCCGTGGAGACAGTGACGTGCCAGTACCTGGATGTGCTGCGTGGATGTTGGGCTTCATGTGATGGCGTAAGAAGAGGTCGTAGGGAGTTCTGACAGGGCGACATGGCGTCACGACCCCATCAGCCTTCACAGAGTACAGATTGAGAGACTGCTGGCAGCACCGGGCCTTGTAGTTGTTTACTGCGTTCATTCAGAATTTTTCGTCATCCAAGGCAAGTTTCCAAATATGATTTTACAGACAGCTTGAAATAGTTATTTGGCCAGCAAAAAAATTACTGTGTCTGCAAACCCACAATTGACTTTATTTTTAATCGCAAACCGGCACTATAATTCACCATAATGTATGCTTGTTTCGTGGGGCACAAATAGAGCCTTCATCCTTAAGTAAAAGGCATTGATGTGAAAAGAGTACGCAGGCATGATTTATTTATCATGCTGTGACGCTCTTGCTTGCTTTGTTTGCCAGAGTTGCACGACCTGAAGCTTTTAAGAATTTTGGGCACATGTTTGTTAAGTTGTTTTCCTATCTTGTTGTAAATTCGACCCTAAGGTGCTGTATTTTTATTTCAGTCTTTTTGCCAAAATTCGTGGCAATATTCTTGTGCATAGTTTAAAAATGTTCTTGAAAATTGTTAGAAAAGATTGGTAGCATGCATGTATGGTAAAGAACAGTGTCTCCCGAAGGCGTGCTCGATTCGTTATTAATAGAGTGACCTCCAAGCAGTTCACTTCGCAGAAGAATCTTCATTGTACAGAGAAGCGTTTTTTTCTTTCAAACTTGTTTTTTTTAACATAGCATATCTACTCACAGCTTTGTGATTAATACCTGTGAGGGGCAGCAGTGTAGGCTTTACTGCACAATGCAAAAAATATGTCCCAGTCTTATTCTGCCAGCAGACCCCACCGTCCTCACTCTTAAAACAAATAATTGTAATCACAGATGCAGTTTGTGTGTCACGTGGCCAGCCTCCTTTCATAGCAGAGGCTGGCAGGCCTTTAGACAAAGCTGCGGATTTCAAAACAGGCTTGTGCTCTTGGAAGGCGTATAGGATCTGGGCAGTTAGTGACATATTAGGATGAATGGTGAATAGGAATATTTTGTATGATGGCGGGATCCTCTCAGGTCAGTAAGGTTGGCGCAACACCAGTCACACATCAGGCCGTCAAAGATGTGTTAGAGACATTTTCTGAACCAAACTGGTGTCTTGAACCACAGTACGATCTAGAACATAGGCCACCTTCCTATGGGTTTAGTTTTAACTGTTGTTCAAAAAACAACTTGTGGTTTGTACATACAAAACAAACCTGAACAACAGATTCTTAAATCACGTTTTCGTTGATCCTTTTATGCTAAATGTATTTAGGGGATGCTGGGAGAATGATTTTGGGATCATAGCTCAGTGATTTGGGTTGTTTCTGCTGGGAACTGAGAGTGAATTGCAGGTTCTCATACTGTAAAGTTGATACAGGCTTTCGTCTTTCTGAGATTGATAAGACGAGTCCCATTTTCTATTGAGTGATAGTAACTGTACATACAAAAGTTCCTCACAAAGCACTATAGAAAAAATAAATTATTATTGCTTGAATTCACCACTGGTTCCTCAGCCATGTCAGTTGCTGGTGTTAGCTGAATACTGGGTTGAAAAAACATTGGTTTCCACTCATGGTGCTCTTTGGGCAGCATGTTGAATGTCTGCAATTGTGGTAGCATCTGTACAGAGTTGAAATGTGCTTTTTAAATTAGAATAATATCTGTCAAAGGGAAGATAAAGATGTAGCAATGTCATAAATTCTTACTTAGGTAAATTGGATAAATATAACCGTAAATTTGTATTACAAATGTAAGCTGGGCTTAAAGCCCTATGACGTGCACACTAATGTATTTTTGATGAGTGCACTGTGATTGCATAGCAGCAATATAGCCCCATTTAATGTAAGCTTTTAGTCCTGACTTAGAAGCCAATAGTATATTGCAGTCTAGGTCCTGGTGTTTTTTATTCCCCATTACTACAAGTCCAACGAACCAAAATACAGTTTAAGCAGCATTCATGATGGGTTACGGAATCCTTCTTCCACTGCTCAGGGTTTAAGAGCAGAACAGTCTACAGTAGACCAGTCTTTTATCCTATGCCTCCTGCAGTATACAAACGCCAGGAACAAAGGCAAAGATATACCTGTTGCCTTCTTGTAGTTCAAGGCAGTCTTCGATTGGGTCGAAAGGAAGTATCTGTGAGAAGTTAAAGAGAGAGTGTTGTGCTTTATATTATCTCCTTGCTTCCTGCTCAGTCAGTATGTATGTGATGTCAGTATAGAATGTTGAATGATAGATGACAGAGTGAATAGAATGTTAGTGTGCCTGGTGTGGATGTGGAATGACAGTTGATGAGAGAGGGCTGAGCAGTGACCATCCTGTTCCTGGTGGGGTTTTCCTCATGTACATCTTACTTGAAATAAAGAGCTTCAAGAATCTACCTGACCATTTATCTTTCATTCACTACATTTTGGCGACGATTGAAGAACTCACAGCGTGCTACATCCTATTTACAAGGTACCTTCAAGCAATACTACCCTAAAGAGAAGAATTCAATTAAGGTAAAAGACTTTTACACTTCTAAATTTTGTTACGCTACCTGGCACTTCGAAACCCCACCAGTGACCCCACAATCGGTCGCCCTAAACTTTATTACAAGTGCCAGATCTAGCTCTAAGTCAAAAAACCAATTGTCTGACCTTTCAATTCAAATACTGTTAAGAAGAATGCCTAACAAGTAAATTTCACAAGGCTAAATTAAAGTCAAGTACTGTTAAGACACTCAGAGACTCACTTCCTGCCAAGAAGAAAGGAAAAATGAATAACTTTCTTTTAAAATTCAGATGTGAAGAAGTCTGAGAGGAAGAAATTGTGTCCTATAAGGAAAGTACAATTTACTGTAAACCTTTGACCTAACAAGTAAATTTCACAAAGCGGTCAAGATTATTTACACAGCTAATAACAGCTAACTGGACTATTTCAAAATAATACTTTAACAAAAACTTACAGTATCTTTAACTGAAAACGAGTGTTTTACTTAGATAAAACCAGTAACGTGAAAGAACTGATTTGCTAAAGAAAGCTTATAATTTATTTGGCAAAATACGTTTCTGAGACATTTAAAACGTCGTGTGAAACAAACTACCTGCTGTTGACATTGAGACCAACTGCCTATTGGAGCCCGTTTACAGTTGATGAGGAGTTCCTTTCTCATCGCTTGCCTCTTCATAATGATGACGCATTCGAACCCTGTAGGAGGGTATGGTGATCAGCGTCACGTGAAGGCAAGGATTATAACAGCTGACGTCTTTCCTCTGATACAGCATTACGCTGGTGAGCAACTGCGCTCCGTTAGCCACCCGGAGCAACGTGAGGTACGTGTCACCAGCAACGTAAGAAGCGCGTCTCCATCTTCACCATACCAACACTGACAGTTATTCTTAAACGCTACTATACGCGTAACCATCAGTTGCCTGTAAACCTGAAATACTGTCCTTCCAGTAGAATTGAACTTGCCAATAGAATTAAACTCGGAGGCAGGGTATCGAGCCTCGATATTTAGTCAATTTCAACTGAGCGCAGTGTTAAGTTCTGGAGTGCAAACATTGTCATTTACTTTCAGACGTCATCATTGACAGTGCATAAAAACAGTGTCTGAAACTCTGAAAGAAGCGCGATCTGCAACTCAAGACATTTATTTAAAAGAACACACACTCTGTGCGCATTGAAGGTGAAAGGCAGAACACACAGAGATTACAGAGTAATAGTTTGTTCTGTGACTTCGTGCTATTTGATTGATTTGCTAATGTTTTAGTTAGACTCCTACTGCCATCTTCTGGATTTAAGTGGTAATTATCTTGTCTTCACTCCTTGAATATCCATATTACATAGGGGCTCATTTTCTTACTACTTAAAGGTTATGTTATAGGTATTTCAGCATATTTCAACAATTTAAATAACACTGTAAGCCTTTAGTAACTGATACAGTTATATCACTAAAGCTGCAATGTTTATAATTCATACACCAATTTATTTTGAGCTGCTTTTCTGTTAATAGGGTTGCAGTGAAGTTTATATAATTTATGCAGCTATGTTTAAATAATTTATACTGCTATTTACAAAATTTTATACAAGGTGTTTTTACAACTATTCTTATAAGTATGTATTGCTTCCAATGCTAATTCAGTAATCCAATAGTCCGTATTACGTTTTATACTTCATACAGTATTTCGAGAGTGTGTTACTTTCAATGCTTTTTTACACTAATTCTTATAGGTCTGTTATACGTTCATACTTATTACAGCAATTCAGATATGCCAATGTTTCGTTAGTTTAACAATATTACAATTTTACAGTATTGTTCATTCCCCTGAGATAGGGATATGTTTTATTTACAAGAGTTTATTTTGCTTTACAAGGCCTCTACACAGGGATGAGCGTATCACATTACTTGAATGTTTGAGTGAGTTTATCTCATTACTAGAATAATATTATTTACGAGTTAGTACTTATATATACAGGTCCTTGTAATTTACTTTTATATGACAAGGTTAACATTACAGTTTGATAAGTGTATCTCATCACTTGTATGTTTCGGTGAGTGTATCTCATTACTTGTATGTTTCGGTGAGTAGATCTCATTGCTTGATATCTCATTTCTTGATGCTTTAATTTTACGGGTGAGTGTATCCCGGTAATTGTTATTTATGTGAGGTGTCTCCTTTGTTGAGTACTTGTTGTCACGCATACATTTTTACATTCTAGTTATGGTCAAGTCAAATCTCAGCGCCGGTTCGCTGTTCACTTAAAGGGCTCTTGTTTATCCATCTTTCTTTTGTTGCCAATGATTAAATCTCTTACACATAGGCGAACCTGAGACGTAAGATGCACTTATGTTGTGCGTGTGTTTCTTTTCTTCTTTCTTTTTGCTTGTGACTTTTTGTCTCTTTCTTTGTAGACATTTTCTTGGCACAGGTCTGGTTTTACCTTCCTTTGAGAGAAATGGAGATGGTGTACGTGCCATTAAGTTACTTATAATTCGTAGTACTCTTATGCAGTTGAAAATCAATAACACATACTCAGAAATTTCGAATGAAATAAATGAGAGGTAAAGTGCAATGGGAACTGTCATTGAAGTTCAAATAGCTCTCGAGCTAGCATGCGTGAAAGGAATGGCTTAGAGGAAAGGATATTGACAGCGCACGCATCTCTCTACATTTGAAAATAAACTATTCTCGTTTTGCAAGTTGCGCACACATCTCTCTATATTTGAAAATATAAACTAACCTCCGTGCTAGTCACGTACTGTCTCTGGCACCTGTTAAGCCTTCGGAAAAGTCAGTTACTCTAGGAACTCCTTACCTTACTGTCTTCAGAAGGTTGTGATGAAGCAGTGAAACACTCTGAGGGAGTTGGCGATTGTGCTGCGTGCATCATAGGGAGGCAGTCAGTGATTCTTTCTAGTCATGTCAGCACGTCATCTTTATGCGTGTGGATAACGTCTAGATCAGAGGTCAGAGTTTAACTCTTTGTAAAACATGGACATTACCTGTCTGGAGCTATGAAAAAGAGAATTTCTACAATTTTGGGACCTTCATGAGCAGTTTTCACGTAACAGTGTTTAGAAAAGGAATAGTTTATCTCTTCCACAGAAAAACGAGTCAGTTGAAAAGTGAACGGTATTGATTCACCAAACAAGGTTATGCTACCATCTAATGATTTATTTTGATATTTAAATTTTATTTCTTCATTGACTATCCCAAGGTTTCCTGGAACTTCTACCGTTTTAAACACTGCACTTATTTAAAAACTGTACTGCTTATGATAATTTTTACAATATTGTACTGCTTATATTAATTATCCATGCAGAAATTTGTGTAAGTGAGACTACAGTCATGTTTACATATTTATACAGTGATACATTTATAATGTTCTACATTTATACAGATATTTAAGTTAAGCAGTAGTGTTTGAATAATTTATACAGCAATTCAAATAAGCCTATATTACGTTTTATACTTTATACAGCGATTCAAGTCTGTATTACTTTCAATGCTTGGTACAGCAATTCCACTAAGTATGTATTACTTTTAATGCTTTATACAGTAATGAGTCTGTATTGCCTTTATAATTTAATTAATTGTTGTTATTTACATGGTACGAATTTAGTGATGCAAATTTAGCTTCATATTGGTGTTTCTTGTAATTACTGGTACTTTAAGATTAAGAATATTCTTCGTAAGGTTGTTCAAAGCTGGTATCTATACTTATTCAGTATGGAGTGTGCGCGCGCCCTTCCTACTATTTTTACCCTACCTAATCTTTTCACTTAACTTCAACTGTACCTTCTTTACAGTTAATTTATACATACATTGGTAATATTGCATTTTACAATTTCGATATTCCCAAGGGAAAGGGATGCGTTAAGCTATATTTGTTTAGGTTGCGTTTAGCTATATTTACTTAGGTTGTGTTTACCTATATTTACTTAGTCTATATCATTCTAGTCTTAATTTAAATATGCATATATATTGCTTAGGTTGCGTTTAGCTATATTTACTTAGGTTGTGTTTACCTATATTTACTTAGTCTATATCATTCGGGTCTTAATTTAAATATGCATATATATTGCAAATTTTATCTTTCGCTATGTTTTATATTATTGTGTTTATTTTTCCTTGAAGAAAAGGAGATATGTTGTGCTTTATATTATCTCCTTGCTTCCTGCTCAGTCAGTATGTATGTGATGTCAGTATAGAATGTTGAATGATAGATGACAGAGTGAATAGAATGTTAGTGTGCCTGGTGTGGATGTGGAATGACAGTTGATGAGAGAGGGCTGAGCAGTGACCATCCTGTTCCTGGTGGGGTTTTCCTCATGTACATCTTACTTGAAATAAAGAGCTTCAAGAATCTACCTGACCATTTATCTTTCATTCACTACAGAGAGTTGATTGACATGATCCTTCTGCTTTTTGTCATGAACCTCATTACAACACCAGTCTACAGATTGAGAGTTACAAGGGGAGCTCTCAGTCACCTTGACGTCAATCTGAGATGCAGCACTGTACTGTCTGTATATAAGTACATGCTTGATACAGTCCTGCAAGCTACATCACTTACCATCCACAAGGATGGCCCGCATATACCGTCCTGGAAGCTACACCAATTAGCATCCGTAGGGAGAGTCACATTTTCGTCCGCTCACACTGTCCTGCAAGCTAAAGCCACTTACCATCATTAGTGAGAGTCACACTTCTGTCCGCCCCTACCGTCCTGAAAGTTACATCAATTACCATCCGTACGGATAGACACACTTTCGTCAGCTCATATCATCCTGCAAGCTAAAGCCACTTACCATCTGTAGGGAGAGTCACACTTCTGTCCTTCTGTGCGCGGATACATCTGTATTGCTGTTGAAAACAGGAACCTAGGTTCAAAACAAATGGACACAATCTGTCTTCACAGTAATGGATACAATCTCAGGGTTATAAGTATCCACTTAAAAACACAAATATTGATTTGTTGGGATAGAAAAGAAAAATGCAGGAGCAAAATCTCTACCTGGATAGTCAACGACTAGAGAAATTTCAGTTTTCAAACACTTACTTTGTGCTGAATGCAGTTTTTAAAGGTCATAACCTGCAGCAAAAGTGGTCCTAAAATTGTCTCTCACTTAAGAAAAAGCTCTGTTCAACATCTGGGAGAAGAATTGCAGAGCAAAGTTGGAGTAAAAGCAAAGGTGGAGGCATTGCCTGCCACAGAGCCAAACTGGAGGTGAACACCAGCAAAATCAAATAACAAGCACTGGCATTACCAATAGGTCTTGCTTTTGGGACCTTATAAGTATTTAGTTATGCAGCACATTATCCTTGGTGCAACAACATCAACTGTTGCATGGCTAAACACTTAGAAGGTCCCAAAGGCGAGACCTATTGGCTATGCCAATGCGTTTTCTTCTTCCCACTGATGTGGACATGATATTAATGATTCCACGTAAGAGCACTTAAGTAATCTGGGGGAGGGGGAGCGGGGGCCCCGACTTATCCCAAACCTCCAGTAGAAGGAACGCACAGGAGGGTATCCAGATACATGGCACCCACCAGAGCTCTTTATGGGGCAGGTAGGAGATGTGGGTCATTCTCCCACATACATGGGGAGAGGTGGGGGGGTTCTCGGAGGGGGGTGGTTCACAGATTGAGTAGGGGCAGCATGAAGAAAAGAAAAAGGGGATAGTTCTTCTAAATTTCAATGTGTCCACATGATAGTGGGAAAACAACACAATACAAATAAGTTCTATGAATGTAAAGAGCAGGTTAGTGCTCCAGGCATTACTGCAACATCATTATGCACTGCACTGTCACTTTATCTGGTCTATATCCAAAGACAGCATAAAATAGGTAAGCCTAGTTGTACTGTATTGTCTCTTAGTTGCCCTTTAGTTGGCCCTAGATGCAAAGACACTTTCTCCAAGGGCTGCTATGTTCCCGATAAAGTTTCATAGGATAAAACAGATCTTAATTCTTCGGGAGTTAATATTAATGTTCAATTCAGTTAAGCTCTTTATTTTGACTGTCACTTTAGATATCTCTTACCCCCAGAATCTGTTATGAATTAAATGTTGTATTGTCAGGCGAAAGTTGCCTAAGGAGAGTAAGCGGCAAGACTATTTTATTTCTCCAGGTATCTCTAGTGACTGTCATTATAGTTTTGTATGTGTATCCTATTTATCTCTAACATGTTAATCAACATTTTGGCATGTTTTAAACGGTTTAAAAAAACAAAAACATAGATAAATCTGCAGATACAAGCTAGTTCAAATACTTTTTGTTACTGTCGATGATGTCTTACCAACAGGCAGCTAAAGAATCTGTTAAATTCTCTCTTTTAATGCTAATGGCTAGAATAACTAAATTAAAGCTCGGGCTGTTGAAGATTGGATGACAGGCAACTCTCCAGATATTAGATCGATACAGGTAACCCACTATATTGCTAAGTGGAAACTCTCATTCCACATGCTTCAGCAGTGGGTAGGCAGTAGCCATCTTACATCAGCATGTACGGCTCAAAGAGGGGTAGCAATCTTTTTTAACAAATTTTTCCTTTCCAGACTATATATTCCCAGATTGATAAAGAGGGCAGATGGGGATTAGTAAATGGTTCAATTAATAATAATATCAGGTTGACTATAGACACGATCTATGGCCCAATAGAGGATAACCCTGCATTTCTTTTGGATTTGCATCACTCACTGCCGCTACTTCCCGGAATGATAATTTTAGGTGGGGATTTAATTATCTACAGAATACTGCTCTGGATTTATCTTCCAGGGTTCGAAAATAAAATAAACAGTGTATAGGTGCTGCATTAATCAAATGTATGGAAAATCTAAACCTGATAGACAGCTGGTGGGCAAGATTTTTTTTAAAAAAAGAGTATTTATGCTTTTCAGCAAAATATAACTCGCCTGCCAGACTTGACTCTTTTTTAATCTCAAGGGGGTTAAATCTGGTTAATGGCACCTATATACAAAACAGCTTCTCAGACCATGCTTTAGTATATTGTTGACTTAACACTACTCAATATTCAGTGGAATTCTCCACTGTTCTGTGAATTTCCCTCATATGACAGAATATTCAGCAAAATAGTTTGGGGAGCTGGGGACTGGAAAGGTTTCCAGAAATTGATTCTCACTTTCTTAATCTCCTTAAGCTGGTCCTTTGGATAGTCAGAGACGTGCAAAGTGAGAAGCCTGAGGAATTATGCCATTACACTGAGGTAGAATCTCATTTGAAAACAGTAGGGTTTCTATAAATCCTAGATAAGAAGACTCCCTTCGAAATTCACTTATTTTGTGTAATGGTAAATCTTCCATACAGTTCTACTTTTATGTCCATTCTCTTTCTTTCAATATCTCTCCTCTAGCCTAATTGATTGGGTCTTTCATTTGTTTGCCTTCTCTCCTCCCATTATTCAATTTTACTGACAATGAATTTCTCTTTCTACTGACATTCATTTCTTCTTCTCTTGACTTTGTTTTTTACAGTTTCCTAATCGGTGAGGATGGGAACGTGTATGAGGGCCGTGGCTGGCATATCAAAGGAGCACACACCCTGCACTATAACAAGGACAGCTACGGTATCTGCTTCTTGGGCACATTCACAGGTTAGCCTATAACAGTCATCCATTACACGAAAAAACTCCATGAAGTCTCTCATCACTAGATTGTATCACCGAGGAATTTGGAGAATCATGTAACGTTATAAGCTTCAGCATGTTTTTTTTAAATATTTTCTTTTCAATGGCCTAGTCAGATTAATGTATTTTGTATTTTACAAATTTAGAGTGACAAGTATGACAAAACCAGATCAACTAACGGTTATTGAATGAATACTCTAACTTTGGAATATCATAGATATATAGAGTAACATCAAGTGAAAGTGTACTTGCAAAGGAGGGGAATAGCTATGTTTTCACTCTGGGAGTCTTCAGAACAAATTCCAACTTAAAACATACACTGAAAACTACTAAACAATTGACGGAGAGCAACATTCTCTACTTACCATATTTTAGAGTTTAACAGTGTATCCTTATTAGATCTTTAAAGTGGATTCATCCTTACAGAAATGATTCTAACCTCCTTTTCTTCCTGTGATAATGCAGTCTTGATTGCAGAATAGTCATCTGCAGGGCAGCACGAGTTTTGATGGCTGTTATGCAGCTTGGAAAGAAGCCAAAAATGGGAGAATAGGTTCTCAAGACTAAAGGCCAGATGTACAACCCTAAATTGTGGTCGCAAATGGCCAATCGCTCCGTTTGCAACCTCAATTTAGGACGTGGCCATGTACAAACCTCAGTTTGCATATCAATAAATTATACCGATTCGCAAAAAGAGGTTTGTGACTTGCTATACCAAAGGGGCTTGCTAAGGGCATCCCTTCCTAATAGTGACTCACATTTATATGTATGAATGTTTTGCAACCGCAATTGCGGTTGCAAAACACTCGCAATTTACCACCTACTTCAAGTAGGTGGTAAACCATTCGCAAACAGGAAGGGGTCCTCAGTGGATCCCTTCCCCTTTGTGAATGGGTCAAAAAATGAAACTGAAAAGTTACATTTTTCTCATTTTTAAATACATCCTGTTTCATTTAAAGAAAACTGGCTGCATTAAAAAAAACTGCTTTATTTAAAAGCAGTCACAGACATGGTGATCTGCTTTCCCCAGCAGGCTACCATCCCTGTGAGTGCTAGCCATTTCTAATGGGGTCGCAAATTATGCCTGCCTCATTAATATTAATGAGGCGTGCAATTTGTGACCCCATTAGGAATTAGAAAGTGTCTGAAACACTGTTGCACATCCCAATTTGCGAGTCGCAAGTTGCGTGACACAAATGCGATGCAATTTGCGAGTTCCAAATTGGTGAGTCGTACATCTGGCCCTAAATGAATTGTCTAACTTGGAGCTCAAGAAGCTAACTCCCATGGTCATGGTTGAAGGCTTCACTGCCTTGTTTAAACATAAACCTGATTAACTGAATGACCCAGGACCTTTCTTTATGCTCTCAGCTTAGGCTCTAGCCGTCATCTCCCCAATGAGGTAGACAATCAAACCCTTTCTTGAAGTCTTGAGGTCATGTGCTCCTCCTATATAAAAATAAGGCACAGTAATACCACTTCTGAAGAAAGGAAAACCTATAGCGGAGTGATCTGCAGAACTAGTGGCCTCTTACACTTCTTCTGGTCACAACTAAAATGATGGAGCAATATCTAGCATACTGGCTCTCCAGCCTGTTGTAATCAGCAGGTTGCATGTATTGGTCTTAGGCAGGTTTCTGCCCTAGGCACAATACTAAGTCAGTCATATTTGCTATGCATGTGCTGTTGCGATACACAAGAGAGAAAGGTTTCCCACAGGCGTCCTCATTGATCTCTTAATATAAATATATATATATATATATATATATATATATTCACTGAAAAAAACCATAGGTTTCAGGAGTTATATAGTTAGGAATTAACTTTTAAAAAAACCTTTGAAATTCACTCAAAAAACTATAAGTTTTAGTGGTGTTATAGTTAGCTGGACATTTTACTCATACAAAACCATTGAAATTGCTCCTATATAGTTAGTTGTACTAACTATATTTCGCGCACCCGCAATCCACTGCTGATGATGTCACATATTAGATCATTCATGACATGGTCAGTGACATCACTGATGACATCTCAAATGACATCACTGATGACATCACTGATGACATCATCCAGTGAATGTGGTTTGCTTCGTTATTTAAATAGGCATTATATATATAGCAATTTGCATTGAAGAATGAGGGGATATATATAAATAAATATTTGGATGGAGGATTTAGTAGCAGTGTAATTAACTGTTTACTTGACCAATTTATAATGTCTCACTAAATATAGTGGATAGTGACTAAACTGTGTGAATATCTGTATCACTTTGTCAGTTGTTGTGTAAACTGATTCTACAGTTGGTTACTAGCTATGTGAAAGTCTATATTAGTTATTGATTAGTTAACTGAGTATTTGTATGGGAGTGTGAAAGTGTGTGTGGTTCGGTGGGGGGGGTGTGACTGTCCAAAGATGTGTGAATAGTTGATTCAGTAGATATATGAAGTTAAAACTACATCTTCTAACAGTTGTTTGGGTGAGTGAATATCTTTATGGCTGTGGTGATGAGCAAATATATTTCTCAATGGTACAGGTCCAACAAACTAGAAAAATAAAAGGCAGTGTATGTGTCAGTTGTTGTATATAAATAAGTATACATAAGACACAATGATTGTGTGAGTGACTGTATGGATAACTGTATACTTGTAATAATGATTTTATAATTCACTAAGTATGACTTACTATCTAAATGAATAGAAGAAGTGGTGTTTGTATAAGTGTTTTGCTAAGTAAATATGTAAGTATGATCCATTGTTTGCATAAGTGAGTAGGATGACTTCATATGTGAATAGGATGCGTGCTGTTGTTTAATGTCGACATAGATGTATAAGTATTTTTGATAGTGTTCTATTGTTCATTGACAGCATGTATGAGTGAATCCATAGGTAAGTGATTAGATGTGTGTATACATCTATGAATCACTGAGTGGATTTTTAGATACTTGTTTTGCTGTGACAATGGATTTAAATATGATACTCTGTATTTTACAAAGAGTGATGAAAAATTGTAATAGTGTATGAAAAGGTGTATGTGATTGTCACGTGGATGATGTCATCAGTGATGTCATCAGTGATGTCATTTGAGATGTCATCAGTGATGTCACTGACCATGTCCTGAATGATCTAATATGTGACATCATCAGCAGTGGATTGCGGGTGCGCGAAATATAGTTAGTACAACTAACTATATAGGAGCAATTTCAATAGTTTTGTATGAGTAAAATGTCCAGCTAACTATAACACCACTAAAACTTATAGTTTTTTTAGTGAATTTCAAAGGTTTTTTTAAAAGCTAATTCCTAACTATATAACTCCTGAAACCTATGGTTTTTTCATTGAATTTGTAAGGTTTTTTAAATGCTAATTCTATTAGCGGATAACGTTTTTATATATTAAAACGTTTTTTAAATCTCAAATGCCTGCTTTGCTAACAGAGTTTTTAAGCACAGGCTCTTTTGTCTCTGGTGGCCATCTTGGGAGACTGCATATCAGAATTCTTTTAATGAAATATAAGAGGATTTGAGAAGTAACTCAAAATGTGCCCTAATTTTTCTTTCTTCAGCACTAATCATAATTTCTATGGCAAAATGAACCCCCTCATTTTGTTCCTTTGCAAATTAAATGTTTTAAGTGTTAACACTTTATTCCAATCAAGATGACTTCAGGTGTGCCATACTTTTGTCATAAGTAAGACTGTTAGTGCTCTAGTTGTTCTTTAGAACACTCTGGGACATTCTGTCATTGGGCTATAGTTGGGCTACATCTGGCTGATATTTGGGCTACATTTGTTTTTTTTTGTCTCTGGTGGCCATCTTTGGGCTACATTGGGCTACATTGGGCTACATTTGGGCTCTAACATATATATAGCCCAATGTAGCCCAATATATATTTTTTCAAAGTTAATTTTCGTAAAAAGCACTGGAGCACATATCTTGAGACATAGCAAAGGCATATCGGGCTACCAGTCCCTACAATTTTGCCAAGTTTGGTGGAAAACCATTCAGCCGTTCGGGCTAAAAGTGAGTCCAACCGCCCTATGGAAATTAACATGGGGAAAACATGTTTTGGGACCCCCCTTTTATCTCGGCCCCCGCTTGACGAATCCCCCTCAAACTTTCAGGGAAGGAGCGGAGCGCCGCGAGGCAAAGTTAGGGAAAATTTCAGGAAGATTCCTCAACCGGCGCCAAAGTTATTCCCAATAGAATGTTGTGATTTCCCTATGGAAAACAATCCTAACTATATATACCTACTGGCTATCGCCAGTAGGTAATATATATATATATATATATATATATATAGCTTCCACTCCCATAAAGATTCACAGGGAAAGAACGCCACACAGCAGGGCTTGAAGCTTTGCTGGAAGTAGTTTTATTTCGCCAGAATGTATCGGTAAAAAGCGTCCACGCGTTTTGGCACAGAGCCTTTGTCACAACGCTAGACATAGGTTACAGGGCAACAAAAAGACACCATATTTATGCTAAACATAGACAAAGGGTGGCAATACAATCTATGTATATCGCCTCAACTGAAGACCATCTTACTATGTCAAAATTTACTTCATTAGAATGCAAATTAAAGCATCAAACAACGTTGCAATTTCTGTTTTGTAACATTCTTTCATAAACTAGGATAAAAAATAAATAAAGTTAATATAATTGATGAAATCTTAATATAAATGTTGTCATATTGCTAAAACATTACATTAACCCTTTTGTTGCGCCCGTACTTCTGAAGTGCTGCGTACGTCCTTTGGCCGACGCGGCCCCGCCCACTCAATGGAACGCCCCGCACCGTTAGGGTGTTAAGAAAATATTTCTTCATGCAGTATAAACTGGGTGGATTTGGCCAGAGTATATTACCAAAATAATGCCCCATCGGATTAAGCATGGATTACCCCATTGGGTATGCACGTGAGAATTAAGCCCCATTGGGCAAAGTCCCCCAGTTGTTCTATGTAATAGTCATAATAAGTACTTCTCTTGCGTCTTTCTGTACCTCTTTTGTTATGTTATATTATTAACATTTATAACGTGCACAGCTACTCAAGAGTGTCCCGGCGCGGAAGCCAAATGATAAGGAGCTAACAGAAACAGCAAATTAAATTAACAACATAGTTTTTAGCCGTTTCCTAAACAGCCTTGGGTCTTGTGTGTTACTCAGCTCGTATGGAAGGGCATTCCAAGCTTCTGCTGCCTTAAAGGATAGGGAGCTGCCCCCTATTCTTGTAAGACAGAAGCGAGAGATCACTGCCAGACCCTGCGTCGCTAAACGCAGTTGTCTTCGTGGTGCGTAAAAGCTAAAACATTTCATGGAGCAGGCTGGATTCGTGAAGGGCTGCATGGGCCAGAGTAAAGGCTTTGAACTTAACTCATTGAGACACGGGGAGCCAGTGCAGATCATGTAAATGTTGTTTTATGCTTGACCTTCCTGCGATATTAAGCAAAGCTCTGGCTGTAGCATTTTGTATTACTTGCAGTTTTTTCAGTTGGTATCCTGGCAAGCCAATGTACAGAGCATTAGTGTAATCAATACGTGTGAGAATCAGGGCGCGAGTGACCATTTCCTTAGCAGCCCTGGGTAACAGGGGTAGGAACTTCCTCAGGGATTTTAGTGTGCCAAAGCACTGTTTGACCCACATATTTTCGTAAAGGGTAGTCTGTCGGCCACAGTGTCTCCCTATACTGTGGCGGGAAGGACCTCTACAAAAGATTCTTTGACTTGTCCTTGTTACATTTAAGCTGCGCAGATGAAAGCCATTTAAAGACGGCTGTAAGGCTATCTTTGGCCCGAACCGGGTCAGTGTCATTTTCCCTCCAAGTGAAGAGGAGCTGGGTATCATCCGCAAAAGCAATGATCTTAGCTCCCAGCTCCTCTACAAATAGGGGTGACATATATGTTGAAAAGAAGCGGGCTCAGGGTGGAGCCCTGCTGCACTCCACTCGTGACCTTTTCAGGGGCTGAGGAGACCGGAGGCAGCCAAACTTGCTGTGATCTATCCTCTAGGAATGATTTGAGCCAGTTCCACGCTAGACCAGAGACACCAATGTTCGAGAGGTGGGCTAATAGTTGTAAATGAGGCAGTGTATCAAAGGAGGCAGAGAGGTCTAATGAAATCAAGGCCGCTCTGCCACCAGCATCCAAACATTCCCTAATTGCTTCAGACATTTTTACTAGGGCCGTCTCTGTACTTTATGTGGCCTTGAACCCCGATTGGGCGGGATGGAGCGAGCCAGAAGATTCAACAAAATTGGCGAGCTGTTTCTAGACTGCTTTCTCGCATACTTTCGCGACCGCCGGGAGAAGGGAGATAGGGTGGTAGCTAGCAGGAATGGAGGGGTCCAAGGATGGCTCTTTCAAAAGAGGTAGAAGTTTGGCCTGCTTCCACTCTAGTGGAACAATGGCAGTCTGGAGGGATATATTAATGAGGGTATTGGCCTCTGGGTTAATAACCTCGGCGATAGAGGCTAACAACCTGGCCATACAAGGGTCAGCCAGGGAGCCTGATTTCAACGATTTGAGGATAGTCAATGAGTCTTGTGAAGCAATAGGAGAGAATACCATCAAAGACAATAATAGGGATGATTTGGCTATCAAAATATTTGGGAGAGAAAACCATGCCTGACCAGGGGGACTCATCCCAAAAATGGCCTGGATTGCCTGGATCTTATCAATAAAGAAACTAGATAGTTTCTCACATCATGTATCCGAGGAAGGAAGAGTGATATGTTCTGTGCCAGGAGTTAAAAAGCTCTGTACAATTGAGAGTATTTTTGTGGCATTATTTGTAGACAGGGCTATGCGCTCTGCATAATAACGACTTTTGGCCTGGCAAATGGAGGCGTGGTATATTTTCTGAGCATTCCTTAGTTCTATTTTAGCAAGTGGACAATAAGCCAGTCTCCAGCATCGTTCCAATTTTTTACAATGCTGTTTTTGCACTTTGAGCTCACTAGAAAACCTTTGTTTGGAAGGGGAATTTCTTGCTCGCTTGTTGGAAGAAGGCAGGGATAGATGTCCTACCACCTGCAAGATCCAGCTAGTGAAGCTCTCCAGAGCTCCTCCCAGATCCATGGCGAGGGTGGGATGAGTGTCTGTCAAGGCTAGACTCAAGGTTGAGGGGTAGATCCTGTTAGAATTGCCTCTTTCTGTACCTGTGCTTCTTTTTGTACCTCACTTCTTTTTGCACCCCTCTTTCCTCTTTATGCACCCCTCTTTCTACACCTCTCTTGCCTCTTTCTGCACCCTTGTTCCCTCTTTCTGTACCTTGTGTGCCTGTTTCTGTACCTCTCTTGCCTCTTTCTGTACCTCTGTTGCTTCTTTCTGCACCCCTGTTTCTTCTTTAAGCACCTCTGTTGCTTCTATCTGCACTTCTTTTGATTCTTTCTGCACCCTTCTTGCCTCTTTCTATAACCCTTTTGCCTCTTTGTGCACCTCTCCTGCCTCTTCCTGCACCTCTTTTGCTGTTTTCTGCACTTCTCTTGACTTTTTCAGCACCTCATTTGCTTCTTTCTGTACTTTTCATGCCACTTTTTGTACCCCTGCACCTCTGTTGGTTCTTTCTGCACTGCTCTTGCTTCTTTCTGCACCTCTGATGTAGAGGTAGTTTTAATACCCCTGCCCTATTATGTACTCGGGCCTTACAGGGGAGGTCATGTAAATCACAGGGGTACCCCAACCCATAATGTACCCCAATGTATGTAGGTGTTTTCACTGTATTCTAAGTGTCTTTCAGCATAGCACTGGCTCCGGGCCTGGTTAGTCAGAGTCAGTTACCACCAGTATCAGTCAGCAAAAAGTTGGGGGCACAGGATGACTTTGCAACAAGGCCTCTTTTAGCACCTCTGTTACCTCTTTCTGCATTTCTCTTGCTTCTTTCTGCGCCTTTCGTCCTCTTTCTGCACTTGTCCTACCTCTGTAGGCATAGTTAGAAATTAGCATTTAAAAGACCTTAGAAATTCACTGAAAAAACCATAGGTTTCAGGGAGGTTATATTTAGAAATTAGCATTTAAAAAACCATTGGAATTCACTGAAAAAAACATATGTTACAGGGACGTTATAGTTAGAAATGAGCATTTTCCAAACCTTTGAAATTTACTGAAAAAAACATAGGTTTCAGGGACGGCATAGTTAGAAATTAGCATAAAAAAACCTTAGAAATTCAGGGACGTTATAGTTAGTTGGACATTTCACTCATACAAAACCAGAGAAATTTGGTCATTATAGTTAGTTGAGCTAACTATAACTCGCGCCCCCGCAATGCACTGCTGATGACGTCACATATTACATCATTCATGGTCAGTGACATCTCTGATGACATCACTGATGACATCTCAAATGACATCAGTGATGACATCATCCACGTCTTCAGGAGACATGGGAGACAAGTAAGAACTTCTTTATTGAAGGTTATAAATCCTTCTTTTCCCCGGCAGTCAGATCAGTATCTGGAAGAGCTAAGGGGGGTTTGAGTATGTTTA
Organism: Lissotriton helveticus; assembly: GCF_964261635.1. NCBI lineage: Eukaryota > Metazoa > Chordata > Amphibia > Caudata > Salamandridae > Lissotriton > Lissotriton helveticus. The sequence continues at coordinate 813,916,411 of NC_136070.1, forward strand.
TAGATGTGAGGCTACAAGGCAAATGGAAGAATCTGGCCTGGGACTCAAAGATCGTTAAAGGATTAAAACTCTCAAATAATTCCTTCAGATCACTGACATAATAGAGAATACCAAAATATAGACTTACCAAAATATCGTTGACAAAATATAGAATGCAAAATTATCGAATTTATATCTACAAACAGGTAAGTACAAAAATATTGAATCAAATATATTGTTGTAAAAAATATAGTTAGTCAAAATATAATTTTTTTTTAGGTATCTTAAAAGTAATTTATAATTAATGAAATAATAAATATAATTAACTAAAACATACTTAAAGATACTTAACCTTAAAATTAATAAATAATTCATTTAAGTAAAAAAAAGAATAAACATACAATTTTTTTTAATACATTTATATATATATTAACGTAATATTAATAAAAAATATACAATATTTTTACTGTAAGATAGCGTAAGGGTAAAATTTACTATTACGACTCCAGTGAGTGCAACAGTAGGGAAAGCGTTGGATAGCGTAGGGGTAAAAATTACTATTCCCACTCCAGTAAGTTCAACATTAGGGAAAGCGTTGGATAGCGGGAGTGTAAAAATTACTATTCCCACTCCAGAGAGTGCAACAGTAGGGAAAGCGTTGGATAGCAAAGGGGGAAAAATTACTATTCCCACTCCAGAGAGTGCAACCGTAGGGAAAGCGTTGGATAGCGGGAGGGTAAAAATTACTATTCCCACTCCAGAGAATGCAACAGTAGGGAAAGCATTGGATAGCGTAGGGGTAAAAATTACTATTCCCACTCCAGTGAGTTTAACAGTAGAGAAAGTAATGTTTTAATATATTAATAAAAAAAATATATATATCAATACCAATAAAACATGAATTAAAATTAATTTCCAATTTAATATTAGGTAATAATTAATTAATTAGAAATACAAATAAAGATTAGTTATTAAAAATTAATTACCTATTCATAATTAATTAACAACAAATTAATTTTCAATAACAAAAACGAATTAATAATACAAATTAATACCAATTAATAACTAATAGTAAATTAATTATCAATACACAAAAAGTAGTTTTAATATGTAATTAATTACAACTACATTACTTCCCACCCTAATCCCCTATAAACACACAACCCACTACAGAAAATACATTAATAAAATTATCATAATTATCAAATAATTAATTAATAAAAATGAATTACCAATTAATAAAAAATAATTACCAATTAAAAATTAATTACCAATAAATTAAAAATGAATACCAATAAATATTAAAACAATTATTTACTTAATTACAATTAAATTACTTCCCACCCTATTCCCCTATAAACCCACAACCTGCTACGGAAAATAAATTAAGAAAATTAACATAATTATCAATTAATAAAAATGAGTTACCAATTAATAAAAATTAATTACCAATAAAAAATGAATTACCAATAAATTCAAAATGAATACCAATAAATAAATAACAATATTTAATTATTACAATTAAATTACTTCCCACCCTATTCCCCTATAAACCCACAACACGCTACAGAACTAAAGAGCAAAATTAAATTAAAAATAATTCATAATTGCTCAAAATTGATATTTAATTTATTATAATTGAATTACTTCCCAACCTATTCCTCTACAAACCCACAACCCACTACAGAATTAAATTACTCAAAAATTAAATAACATAAAATTCATTACTTAAAATAAACATACATTACAAAAATAATATACACTTTTCACACATATACTAACATACAAAACACTTAAAAAAATTAGATATTAAAAATTCGATATATTTTGATGCCTATATTATATACTTCGATTATTTTGACTTCTATATTTTGACAATCGATATTATATTACTTACCTAGAATTCGATATTTTTAATCACTATATTGTGTCCATTCGATATTTTGTCCATTCTATATTTTTACTTCGATATTATGGCCATTCTATATTTTTTCGATATTATGTCTAGTTACCAATTCCTTCGGGGTAATTCCAATAAATTTCTACAATGCAATGTCAAACTCGCAGGGTGCGTGTAGTTTTCATGAACTAAGTACACAGCTAGAAAACACACGAGGGAAGGGGATGGCTCAATCTCAATTGATTCTAGCAGGAGATTTTAATTGTCACCTGTGCCCTCAGTTGGGGGTGCCACAGGATGGCTGGTTATCATGCCCATTAAGGAAAGGCCCTCACCTGGAGCATACCCAGGTGGGAAGAAAACTTACTGGCCTATTACACTCATAGGGGTTAACTCACCCGATGGATGTGATCACTAATAAAAGGAATCGACTGGTTCCCCTTAAATTTAAAGGGAGAGGTTGTTACTCGTTTATTGATTTTATCTTTGTCACCCCTTATTAAAGGGAGGTGCACTGAGATTTGATATTGAATATAGTGTATTCAGTGATTACAACCCACTTATTCTAGTGCTTGGAACATTGACATATTTGCAAGTGATGGATAGACAGGTAGGGTGCACGGAAGTCATTGCTACGGATTAAGGTAGAAGGCTCAGATGGGCCCAGGTCGATACTGGTACTTTTAATGCCTCTTTATTTGATAGAGGGCAGCAGGAAATAATAAAATGCCTAGATTTAGGTGTGGAAGTGGTGGAACTAATCGAGGCCTTCATGAATATTGCACATCTGGTGGAAAACCTATTGAAGTCTCCCTCAAGGGGGTTTAGCAGAGCCCACCCAAGGTGGTTTGACAGCCAGTGTTCGGAAGCCTTGAGAAAGTTAAAAGGGGCACTTAAACAGAAACCTAGAGATAGGGAACTGGTAGCTGCTTGTCGTGCAAGCTATAAGTTAGTTGTCAAAGGAAAAAAGGGGAAGTTACAACGTGCTACATGGGAAGAACTCGAAGAGGCGGCAGAAACGAAGGACTCTGCCCGCTTCTGGAGAGTAATTAACAACCCCTGTTTCTCTGATCCAAAACAAGCCGGGGCTAAGTAACAATATTTTGCCAGAACAGTGGCAGGAGCATTTCCAGGGACTGTATAACCATCTTGCTAGTCAGGTTGAACAGCAGACCCCAATTATGCAGCTAGGTAGTAACCCCATTGTCTTCACGTTGGATGAAGTAACCCTAGGAATAGCTGGTCTGATGAGGAACAAGGCACCGGGGCCAGACGGGATCCCACCGGGCCTTTTTAGGTCTAACACAGAGGTCTGGGCCCCTCTCCTGACAAGGGTTCTGAATACAGCAATAAATAGAACTATGCCAGCGACTTTCTCAGCTACCCGCTATTCCGCAGTTGTTAGACCTAGTTGCTGTCCTATGGCCCGCCTTGTAGTGTTGAGACCTTTTATCTTTTACTGGCTAGCGTCTACTGGTAGGTGCCCACTTAAGGTCTTCAGGTCTCCTTTTTCTGGTCCGGACGCTATGGATCATCCAGGGAGACTAGTAACTCTTTCAACAACTCGCTCCTTTTCCGCTGTTACTCCACGACGCTGTCCGGTGACCGGCCTGGAACTGTTAAGACCCCCTACTATTGACTGGCCGGGGGTTCACTGGTTGGTGCCCACTCCTGGTCTCCACATTTCCCTTTTTCTGATCTGGACACTATGGATCGTCCAGAATTGTTTAATTATCTCTTGTACTATGTGAATGTTACTATTGCTGCCATTTGTTTAAAGTGCACTAGGCTGTATAATCCTGTTACCTTTCGGCGGGGGCACCCACGGCTCTCCAAACACCCCATCAATGTTCGGGAGTGCGGCAGGCACTCTGCCTAGTTGGGGAGTGGATAGTTTCAAGTCCGCGGGCAGGGGGGCAGGGAGGGGGGTTGGACTGGGAGGGAGGGGGGCACTTGGGTGTTCTGTTTGGGTTTCTTTTTATCTCCGAAGGGCTTTTTTCCTCTTTTTTGTTGTTTGTAGACTTTGCAGAGTCCTCTTTGAATACGGGCATAATAGACGCTGCTGTCCGGCCTCAGTTGCCATCCTATCCTTTATGGATGTTTATCCTTGTTCCCCACTGGCTCCGTTTCTGGTCATAATCCTGTCTTTACATCCCTCACTGTTCAATCCACCATGACACACTCCCATGCTAGGGCCTCACCCTTATGACGTGGAATGTCAATGGTCTCGGTAGCAAGATAAAAAGGGGAGTGACACTGCAATACCTCAAACGTCACGCTCCTGATCTGGTGCTACTCCAAGAAACGCACTTGATGGGCAATACGTGTCGGGCACTCCATCGTGGAGGGTACAAATTATTGGTACACACCAGTTTCACCTCTGGCTCCCGAGGCACAGGTATCCTTGTTAGAAACAACCTTCCACTTACATGTACTAAGACGTGGGCTGACCCCCTGGGCCGCTTCGCGGTGGCCGAGACTACATGGGAGGGGCGACACCTAAACATCATCTCGACCTACATCCTGCCAGCATTGAGTAAAGATGCCCTGATGACCTTAGAACGACTGTTGTTGGACCTCCCTCAGGGTACATTGGTTATTCGTGGAGACTTTAACATGACTATGGACGACACTATCGATAGACATCCCCAACGTGGCTCCCATAAACAGGGCTCGGACCTTTTGGACTTTGCACAGGCGATGGGCTTGGAAGACCTCTGGCGAACATCACACCCCGACACCCCATATTTCACACATTATTCCAACGCTCATAACAGTATGTCCCGTATTGACTATATTTTTTGCCACACAGAAGATGTTGGCCTCTTTCGCAATCCAAAGGGGCTCCCCAGAGGTATCTCAGGTCACTCTCCTCTAACTGTTGAACTCACATATCATCGACAGGTGACCAGGGGTCCCATAGTTATCAATCCGTGGCTCATGAAAATTCCTGACATCAGAGACAGCCTGCTCGAGCACACTGAATACTACTTCGTTAAGAACAATAGTTTGGTTCAATCGGCCGTTACGATCTGGGAAGCATACAAAACCATCATCAAGGGGAGGGCGCTGGCTCTTAAATCTGGTTACCAATCCAAGCAGGCTGAGCTGCTGATTCAGACTGAATCGGAGTTGCTCCGCCTAGAATCTGACCTCAACACTACCCCATCCGATGAGACGGCTACCCGTCTTCGACTGAAGCAAATAGAATACAAAAGGTTGGCCTCAGAAAAGGCTCAAGCTAAACTGTTGCAAACCCGCCACCGGGTCTATGAGCTGGGAGACAGGGCTGGTAAAATGCTAGCCTGGCTAGAACGCCGCGAACAGGGCTCCAGATGGGTTCCGCTGCTGATCCGTCCTGATGCCTCACACATAACGGACCCACTGGACATAGCTGAGGCGTTTGCAGACCACCTGGAGGAGGTCTACTCCTCTAGAGCATACTACTCAGCAGAGGAATCCTGACTCCTTCTAGAGGAAATGCGCTTGCCCACTCTCTCTGACTCAGATAGGGAAGAATTGGACGCTGCTCTCACAACCGAGGAGCTTACGAGCGCCCTCTTTGCCATCAACTCAGGCAAGGCTATGGGGCCTAATGGTGTCCCCATTGAGTTCCTCAAAGGGGTGGCCCAAGAGGTGATTCCTCACCTAAAGGCTATGTTTGAGGAAAGTCTTGAATGTGGCAGTTTGCCACTAGACCAACGCCTGGCCTCAATAGCAGTCATCCATAAGCCCAACAAACCGTCCACTGATTGTGGTTCTTATAGGCCGATTTCTCTCATTAATGCTGAGGTTAAGATTCTGGCCAAACTCCTGGCTACCAGACTCCTTACAGTCCTCCCTTCCCTAGTGCATGACGAGCAATCGGATTCCTTCCGGGCCGGAACACGGCTTTAAACCTCCGTAGACTACATAACATATTGGGCAGGCAACCCTACATACAGGAAGATGCCGCAATTTTGTCCCTCGATGCCACCCTAGCATTCGACTCCATAGAATGGTCTTACCTCTTTGAGGTCCTGAGGCCCAGTTTTCATCCAGTGGGTCCGATTGCTCTACACCGATTTGTGGGGCCAGGTACGCGTCAACGCCCATACTTCCAGACAATTTCAATTGCATAGAGGAACCAGGCAGGGATGTCCCCTTTCCCCCTCCTCTTTGCACTCACATTGGAACCCCTGGACCATTGGATCCACACAGATGCCTCCATTAAAGGGTTGAGATGGAATGACGACACGATTGATAAAATATCCCTGTATGCGGACGACATTCTTGTGTATGTCTCCTCTCCCAGATTCTCCATCAACAGTTTATTCCATGTCATTAGGAACTTTGTGAAATACTCTGGTTTCTCAATCAACTGGTCCAAGTCAGCCCTGTTTTGCCTCCGTGGCCCTCCACCTGTTCTTCCGAGAGAATTCTCCATTGCAGTAGCCAAAGAAGGCTTCAAGTATCTAGGTATTTTTGTTACTCCGGATCCTAAACTCTTCTACAAGCACAACCTGAAGGGCCCACTTCAGAGGCTCCACAACGACATCTCCCATTGGCGTACGTTGCCCCTGTCCCTCCCTGGCAGAGCGGCTATTTTCAAAATGTTAGCACTCCCGCGCTTTTTGTATGTCCTTCAAAATTGTCCATTCCCAATTGCTGACTCCTTCTTCCATGCACTGGAGGGCGATTTGCGGCTCCTACTCTGGGATGGTAAGGCGCCTCGAATTGCTCTAAATAAATTAACCCAGGGATGGTACGATGGGGGTATCGCCTTGCCAAACATGCGCCTCTATTATTGGGCCTCCAAACTGGTGGCCACCTACTTCTAGATCCATGGCTCTCCTACTAATCCATTTTTTTATACAAATAGCAAATCCTAGGCAACTATGGGGTCCTTAAGGATATTAGGTACAGTGGCACAAAAGAATGTAAGCACAACACATATAGGCTAATGCAGTGTACAGGAAAGATTAACAATAACAGCATAAAAATAAGTATTATTCATTTATTGTAAAATATACATAACATAAATATAAAAATGCAAAAATCAAGAGATTATTAATTAACCCACTTGGTTGTTTTTATGACAGTATCTGCTTTTATTTATATATGATAAGTGATTTAGAATATGATTGTATATGCTGAAACTTTTATAATTAACTGCAATATACTTGTGATTTTTGCATATATAACAAATGCCTACTCACTACTAACCAAAAGATTCTGGAAAGTTACAGAAGATGTGGTGGATATATAATATACATTACATGGATATATAATATACATTATAATATACATTATACGTATAATAAGAAAAGGTATTGATAAGGTATTGATAAGAAAAGGTATTGATAACTAATTATTAAAAACCACCCACCTGCTCCAGCGTTCAATCTTAAAATAACAAAATAAGGAAAAAAACTTAGAAGGCAAAACAGGAGACAGGCATTGATCAATGAGATAAGTGTGAATATGCCGAAAAGCATGACTACAAAAGCCCACTGGAGGGCTCTATCTACAAATAAATAAAATATATTGCTGTAAATTACATCAATACCATGGTGCGCACAATTAATGTCTAAATCATAAATATTCATAAATTTTGAATAACGTAGAAAATGAGAAATCATCACGACAGAATATTATGGTGTAAATAATACTAACATTTGATTAAGGCATTGACGCAATGTGTTAAAACATCTAGAGATGCGTCTGCATGCATAATACCTGGCGATTATCACAAATCTCAAAGAGACCGCGGTTAATCAAACAAACGGGTACTCCAACTAAATAAATATCAAAATGTCCCAGGTTAAGCTTAAAAATGATGTCCAAAGGGACTGCTGGCGGATGATAATAAAATGAGTTACACTCGTGGCGGGGTGGAATAAAAAGTTGAATTATCAAGACCAAACGAATACAGGTTAAAAATAGCAAAGGGCACCTTTAGATTAACACACATATATGTAAATAGTTCACAAAAACCCAAACTAATTTAAGACGAAGGTAATGCGGAAATAAATCAAACTACATCTCCCAAAATACACTTTGTACATAATGATTACTGGCATATGTCACATGATTTTGGAAACATCTTTTTATTGGTTGAATCGAATGTAACCAACTTGAACCGTGATCGAGCTATGGTGGATAGCAAAAGGCGTTGTTTGTCTCCTCAACCCTGATGTGACTGAAATAAAAAAGCTTGGGGAACTAAGAAGCCTGCGAGTGCGTCTTTCAAATTATGAAAGGAACTGTTGTGCAAAGAACATTATTAGAGAGAACAGCTCTCAAATAGAGTACATTAAATCCAAGAAAAGGATAAAGATTTTTCACAGAGTAAAATGTCCTTAAAACACACAACAAATCCGTAAATGAGTATGGTACCACAAACAAATTATTACTATTGAGACCAAAATATGTTATCACCTTTTATATGTGCTCCTTTTTGCAACCCTCAAAAAGTGGCTTTCTCCACGATACATTTCAAAGGGGTCATGTCCCCAAATCCTGTATTGGCTGTCTGAACATGTTGCAGATGTTCTGGCCAGCCAATCAAGGAGTGGGGATCCCTTTATGACCCCACCAAAATGCCCGTCGGGGTCAGGGTGTGCTCACTTTCCCCCCTCATATTTTTTCTAATTAATTTTGAGGCTGTAGGATCCATATCCCTAAGTCTTATAATGGCTGCCACAATACATTGTTCAGGTTCAAAATTGATTAGTCCTCTTTAAAGTGGTCAATCAAAGCATATCTGGATACCAGCAGGACAGATTTGTAGCATCCTACCAGCCCAGGTACTCGCCAATAACTACACAACACATGGAGAGTAATTTTGGAACATGATTAGGGGACATCGCTTGTTCCTTAAGACATTGGCAGATAATTGAAACAATCGAGCATAAACCTTTACAAGATGACTTGCTTGTTCCTTCTCCATCAACTGCATACAATCGAACAATCAAATATAACATTACTAGATTAGCTTCAGACTGGCAAAAGGCAGGTATGTCAACACCGGGTGTGTGAAGACACAAGCAAAGCTAGCCTTTTTGTGCTGCCTTGAAAACATGTCAGCAAGTCACCAAACTTTGTGATCAGAAACATTCAGGGATTAATAAATGGAAGAACTGATGTTCAAAATAATGAATAAAAATATGTTTTTCACAATCGACCCTTGGAACATTAGTTCTGAACATTTCAGCACTGCTTAATCCAAAACATTAATGTGTGCTCGGTTGCATAGTTTACTATTCCTCGCTGGAACATAAGTGTTCATCTATTTGCATTAACATAAATACTTCCTCCTGTTGAACCATCCTCAAAGTGGTTTGCTGCCTTAGTGTTGCTGAGGGACGGCAGACTGTTGCCAGTAGGCCACAGCACATTGGCAGGCATTGTGCGCATAGACAACATCCTACTACTATACTCCCTAGTATAACCACTATCATTAGTAATTGCCAACCCCAACTGGTGAAGAATGAGGCAATACGATCCCAAAAGGTGGAAATATCTTCATTGGCAAACACATGTACCTGTTGTGCTATTCTATGAAAGTTCTCAATAGCCTGCTGTATGTTTTTGGAATTATCTGTGATATGAATTCAGCATACGGTATGCAGGACCTTTCATACTCCTCCACGTTCTGCAAACAGCATATCTAGAACCATGCGGTTTTGAAGAACCACAGAATGCATAGCGGTCATTTCTACTGTTATGTTTTTGAATGCTGACATAGTTTCATTTAAGGTTGCCTTCAGTAATCGTCTCAATCTCGTAATATGACAGGAGTTCATAGCTACTCCAAGTAAGGGTAGTACGCGTAGCCCAAAGTCATAAGCTTCCTGTTCTGCAGTATCCACCTGATCTATTGAAAACAGTTTGGAGGCATCCCTCTTGTGATGACCAAGGGAATTCTGTCATTTAGCAAACCAAGGTGAGCGTAAATTGATCGAATGCAGGGAAGAGCCAATCCCAAGTAGCAGGATCCCCCCACCCTGGTGGCAGCCAGGGATAAGCCTTGGAACCACATATAAAATATATACTTTTACCTGGGGGCAGGGAACGATGCATATGAGAGACGCTAGTCATCGAAAGATTTACCTTGCAGACTCTTTTACCCAAAAAAGAGAACCATTAGACTGTAGGCATATTTCCCCAGGTGATATTGTTACCTGGAGAGATGGTTGGGAGGAGATTGTAGAATCAGCGGGTGAAACATTAGTGTTCATTCTAGTCAGGCATTGAACATATTGATAGGACATGAAGGAGTTATTCAAAAGGCTTTTATAGGGTGAATTCTTTCTCCTAATATTATGTAATGCGGGGATTAAATGTTATCCCTAAAGTTGTGTATGAAGTCTATTACATCTATTATGCACCATTGCAGTACTGTTCTGAACAAGATAAAACAGGCATCATTATATGATAATGACAGTGACAGAAAAGGCATACCTGTTGCAGTGAGTGCTGGAAGTTTCATGCATACCCAACATTTTCGTGAGATATTCATTTGTTTGTAATAGGTGTGAGCCATTTTAACAATTACATTGTTATGGTATTCAGCAAAATGATGTTTATGCTCTAATGGGGTACTAGCAGGTGCAGAAGTGGGTTTATCGGACATCACATGCACAGGGTGTTAAACATCTAGGTATCACCTCAAGGCAAACCTAGAAATGCATATGATAAATAATATTAAGACAACTATCAATTTCTTCTCCTTCTCCATATTTCTATTTTGAACAGTTCCCGTAATATATTTTTTTCCAGATCGGTCTTAGTGACGGGTTGACCAAAGGGATGCATCCCCAAACTGAACCAAAGCTTACAGTGTCATTATTTTACTAACTTCACTCACAGGTTTGTCTTTTAAAGATGGCACTCTTGAGCGCCTGGCAGTTGGCGCTTGTTCCATCCTAAGCACTTTCCTAGCTTTTTTTTATCCTACTGGGTCGCAAATTATAGCGGGGTACAGTAAGTTCGTTGTGTGTTATTCTAGGAGTGGGCACTTTCTTGATGCTTGAGCCATTTCCTTCAACAAACTGCTCCTTCCAAAAGGGTGATGCCCTTTTCATGTGTGACAGGTGTACCCAGTTCTTGTGTCCCTCACACCGTATTGCAGTTTGGGTTGTCAGCAAGACCTGGACGAGGCCTTTCCACTGCGGTTGCAGACTGGTCTTTCTTTAAAAATTCTGAGTCAGCACCCGGTCCCTGGTTTTGATGTCATGCACTTGCCCTTCATGGGATAAGGACCAGGTGTCTCTGACCTGTTGGCGAATTTCAGATGGTCTGTTAGTTACTCCTTTAAAGTAATCCAACAACACAGAACGTGTCATATCACGCAATGTTGATGGAGATGCAAACCCATAGACATTGGCCGGCATATTGATCACCAATTCATAAGGTGATAATCTTTTGTTTGCTAATACAGTTGTTCTCTGGAGAGAAAGGCTAGGAAGAGGGCAACCACCCAACTTAGTTCACTAGTTGCACACATTTTAGACAACTTGTTTTGAGTGTTCCATTGCAGCGTTCCACAAGTCCTGCAGCGGCAGGATAATAGACTGAGTGAAATTTCTACTTGGCACCTACGCCTTTACACATTCTATCCAATATTTCATTCGAAAAATATACTCCATTGTCACTCCAAATGTTCCCGGGCAAGCAGAACCTGGTAAAGTATTCTGTAAATAGTACCTTTGCTTTACTCAAAGCTGTAATGTCTTTTAAGGGAAATGCCTCCACCCAATTGCTAAAACTGTATATGATAACTAGCAGATATTGCTTCCCATTACTTGGGGGCATTTGGATATAATCCATCTGTAAACAATCAAAGGGATATTCTTGCATGCGGAAATGCCCTGTTGGGACTGCAATTTCTTTTCCCACATTATGTTGGGCACAAACAATACAATTCTTCCAAAAAATTATAGCCACTTTTCTGATGGTATTGTTTTCCCATATTCTTGAAATTATGTTTACTATCCCAACTGCTCCAATATGAGCTGATCCATGTGTCATCTGGACCATGGACAACACAAGAATACATCTATTTCAATTTGAACCTTACATCCATGCCTGAAAGTGTTGTCAAACACATATCCCTTTTCCTTCCACCTTTTCTTTTCTTTCTCATCTGCTAAATTTTGTACTTTTATTTTTGCATAAAGAACATATTTCTCCCCTGCAACATCAGAACCCTCTACCACGCTGCACGGGCAACATGGAAGACAAAATTTGAGCTTGCTCCGCTCCTAATCCCCATTATCCGTTGTATTTATCCAGGATAGACACGACATCTGTGGTGCACAGCTGTAGGCAGCTGGTGTGCGGACCCCCCAGTGCTGGTCTGCTGGAAAACATCAGAGGAAGGAGGCGACCTGCAGCTCGTGGCTGGAATTGGCTCCAGAACGCCGTATGAGGCATGAGTGTAGTCAGTCAAATCGCTCGGGAGAACCTTGTGGCCTGGAGCCGTAAGACGGTGCCACCTGTGACTGTCGCACCCACCGGCTGGACGACGTGACTTGGGGGATTACATGATAAGCGGTGGCAGCGGGACTGCTGCCTGGCCTGGATGTGTGAAGTGAGTGCAAGTGGGCCCCTGGCTGTCTTGGACTGTGGGGCAGGCCCCGGAGGGCTGGATCGATAGCGGAGGCCGCGGAGCCCATTGCTGTACACCAGGCGCATTGCGGAGGAGTGTCAGGCAGCTCGGTGCAGATCCCGACTGGCGAGGGATCCCGCTGTGCTGGATCAATCGCAATGTAGTGAACTGGCTGGCGATGACTGAGCTGCATACTGAGGAAGTTGCCTTGGGCAGGCCCAACCTTTGGTGACGAAGCGGAGGTCGGGGATTACCTGCAAGAGTTCCTGGCGCGAAGGTGGAAAGGACAGAGACGGCGCTGTATGCTGGAGTGTTGGGCGGCCTGGAGCATCCAGGAAAGAAAGGGGTGAGGTCATCCCACCTGAATAAAAGACGTGTTGTGTCCAGGTCCACAATGACATAACGGAGTTGTGCACAGCAGGTGTTGTGGTGTTTATTGCTTCCTCCCCCACCTAGCATTTCACTGAGGGATTGGAGGCACAGCGGTGGTGGCTGAAATTGGGCCCTACTCGGAGTGCCCTTATCGCGGGCTGTGTGGTGACTCCATGTGGCTGACGCAACAAGCAATTTGTTAAAGTAGATGTCGGTGAGTCCTGGTCCCAAGCCTGCAATTGTTGCAGCTGCAGGAAAATACTGAGGCACCCAGAAAGGAGTCAGGTCAGCGAGGCTGCGGTCGGCTGGAGGAGTGAATACGGGGGAGGACACTGTGCAAGAGTACCCTGTATGCTGAGTTTGCCTCAGGAGGGGAGCATTGGTGAGTGTCTCCCCTGCCATCACTACGTACCACATTGTGCACAGAAAGTACTTTTCGGATCTGCTGGTCTTGTTCTGCTGCAAATGTGTATTCCTGGCTTGCATTAGGAACACTGACTGACCTCATGGGTCGCACCAAGGACACCGGGTTGAGGACCTCCTTCCAGATTGCAAGCTCTGCGGACATGGACACAACACAGCCACCTGCTCAACAGGACCTTCGAATGACCAGCTGGACGCGATCTTGCATGCCATAGAATGCACCAGGGAATTCATGGAGTCTAAGATAGAGAAGGTAGCGCTGGACCTTACATTATTACATGCAGACCATCGGAAGCTAAGGGATCGAGTCACAGCAGTGGAGCAGGAGGTCTCTGAGCTAAAACCGGCTGCTGATTTCCTGGAAAAGCAACAAAATGCACACAAAGCCAGTATCCAATATCTCGAGGACGGGGTGGAGGCTGCCGAAGGCCGCTCTAAGCGGAATAATATACGCCTGATTGGGCTCCTGGAGGGGGCGGAGGTCCAGGAAGCCGTGGCTTTCTTGGAACAATGGCTCAAGGATACTCTTCCCTCCTCCTCCTTTTCTCCCTTCTTCACCATAGAGAGGGCACACGCATTCCGGGCAGAAAACCACTGCTGGGCTCTGGGGCGCCCCCTTATCTTCAAGCTATTACATTTGAAAGACAGAGACATGATTCTGCGTGAAATCAGGAAATTAGCGGAAGTTAAATTTGACAATGCTAGGATCCTCCTCTTCCCAGATTACACTCTTAGGGTCCAGCGTCAACGAGGGTTGTTCCTCCCCGTCAAGCAGAAACGTCATCAATTAAATGTGGCATATTCCCTGCTCTATCCAGCAAAGCTCAGAGTGGCTTTGGTTGGGAAAGTACGCTTCTTTGAGACACCACAGGATACTTGGGACTGGTTAGAAACCACGGGCCCGTTCAAGGGAGTCAGATCAACTGGCACAGCAGACACCTGGCGGAGGGAGGCGAACATCATGAAAACTTGTTGGCGACGATCTAAGAGGCAGTATCCTGGTTTGTTGGCAGTTCCTGGACAGGACCAGATCCAGCAAGAGAGACAGGCAGTGGTCCGGGAGGCGGAGTGACTGGCTGAGCCTTGCGGAGGTGGCTAGTGTGGAGGGTACGCCGCCCCACTCGTCGGAGAATGAGGGCTCATCGACAGTTGACCTATTGGATGTGGTATTGCTGCGAATGCCAGATGTCACACCTCAGACTTCTGATGGTATCGTATAAGGGCTGGGACTCAGGTGTTTCTACTACAACCTATCGACAATTTCGCAGCCCTGAGGTGCGCAATACTGCTGCCGTTGCCTCACTGGGTGGAGGGCTGGGGTTCTGCATTAATGACTTTGCATGTGTTTTAATGTATGGCTATCTAGATCTTCTTGGTTATCTGTACTCTCTCACAATTACATGTGTGACACATAACGATTATGCTATGGAGTGCTCTGCTAGGCCATTCACCTCCTTACGTTCATCCCTATTACAGTGTATCAGTTGGTTTCACGGATAGTTTGTATCCTACATAGGTTAGGGCAGCATCTCTAGGTTATGGGGGCCGCTCTGATACAGTTTACTCACCTCTATGTTTGCGCTTTTTCCGTTTTTCCTATCCTTACAGTTTTCCTAGGGGGGGTGTGGGCGACAACACAGTTATTTGCTGTCCCACACTTGTGTCAGATGGGGGTTAGGTCAGGAGTTGTTGCTATATGATGTAGTGGCATGACTGATTACACAATACTTACATGGAGTGTGAGGGGTCTCCGAACACCATCTCGCTGATATGCGGTCTATTCTTATCTTAAAAGACATCAGGTGCTCATAGCCCGACTGCAAGAGAGAGACGCATCTAGATGGTGTGGAAGCGGCTAAGTTACAAAGGAAATGGAGGGGTAAGGTGTACGCTACCAATTATTCACTATTTTCACGTGGGGTACTGAAATGGGTTCGCCTAGGCACGCCTTTCACGGCAGAGGAGGTAGTGCTTGACAAAGAGGACAGATATGTATTCTTACGGGGTAGACTGGATGGTCGCTATGTGTTGCTCTGTAATGTCTATGCCCCTATCACAGACTTAAATCCATTCCTTGGATCACTCTCCCTAATTCTTGCTAAATGATGTGAAACTCTGTGGCTGATTGGAGGGGACTTCAATAGTGTTTTGGACAGATCATATTCCCCCCTTACACATATAGCAGCCACAGTCAGTTCGGCTGTCTTGAGTGGGTGGGCTCGGGATGGGAGATAGTGAATATTTGGAGGCACCGAAAACCTAGAGTGTGGGTGTTTTCATTTTATTCTGTGCCTCATAATTTACATGTCTGATTGGACAGGTTCCTCAGTTCTCCCTCCCTACTCCTATATGTCTCGGGTTCGGCATATCGGGGCCGCACCCATTTGGACCACAACCCACACAATCTGTCATTGGCATGGGAAACTGGTTCTCCTGCCATTCAAATGTGGCGGCTACAGCCATCGATGCTAGCGCATCCACTGTTCAGGGATGGGTTGGGGGAAGCTCTCAGTGAGTACTTTGCATACAGTACGGGAACGGCTTAATCGCGCATGTTGGAGTGGGATGTCATGAAGTTCACAGTATTCAATTCATTCAATTAGTATTTATTATGATTTGGAATTCCGAAGAATTCAACATAAAGTACATAAATAAAACATCATTCATTACATACAGAAATGCCAAGTAAGAATAAAAGTACAATTTTATACTAAAATACTAGCAATTAATAGAAAGGACCTTTTCCTACAGTAGACTAAACTATACACTGGGCTACGTCATATCAATGCAAAAGATCTTTTTTCAGTTAAAACACAATATGGGCTGTCAGGAGAACCTATTTTAAAAAGAGGTACACAGAAGAGTTAATCACAATCATAATGGGGTCTTAGGGAAAGGGAAAAGCACTACCCCATCATACAAAAGTGCAAGTGCTCTAGGCAATTTACGGAGGGGTGCCTACCAAAAGCTCCCCTACAAAAAGTGCAAGTGCATTGTGCAATCTTTTTCGGGCAAATGCCTCCCTCCCTCCCTCCCCTAGCAACAGTATATTTGATTTAACATCGAGATATTATAAGTACTCAAGTCACTTAAATGAACAACTTTCCATTAAAACACACTATGGGCCGTCAGGAGTACCTGATTTTAAAAAAGGTACACAGAAGAAACAATACCAGATGTAATCCGAATTTAGGGAAAGGGGAAAAGCACTACATTGACATAGAAAAGTGCAAATGCTCTGTGCAAAATTTGGAGGAGTTATTACCAACACTCCCCTAGCAGCTATACAAACATTTTAACCCCAAAGTATTAAAAATGACTATTTAGATGTCATACAAAAAGGGCAAGTGCTCAGTGCAATTTCATTTAACAGATATAGCAGCAATATAGATGAATTACCATTGAGATATTTCAAACTTTCAACTCACTTAAAAATATTTCAATCCTAATAAACATTTAAAAATTCTTTAAAGAACCGAAAATTTTTAAAACACATCAGTTCAGACGGAGGGGACAGAAGACAATTACGGGCCTGTTCAGCTGTTGAGATATTATTCTTTAAAAAGGCAATCCTTAAATATCTTCGTCGTATTGAGTGGAGTGCGGGACACACAATCAAAACATGATTCAGATCTTGTATTCCGCAATTACACAGATGACAATATCTTTCATTTTTGGGAATACCCTCCCAGGCACCTGTTACAATTCTTAGGGGTAATAAATTCAATCTTAGCAACAGAATAACCCTACGAACACCGTGTTCCAGGTTCCACAGAACATATGGCTGGAGGTTTTTGACAATAGAGCTCCCCGCAATGCAGTCCATCCTCCCATTCAATGAACATAGTATCAGATATCTTTCGCGAGAGACCACATAAATTGACTTCTTAATTATCTGCTTTAACGAGGTTTTACATAAAGCTGCTGCCCCTTCCTTATCTAGACCGAACATACTTAAAGCTTTTATATAATTTCTAAAAATAGCGCTTTTACCATTCATATTTACGAATATTTCCCTGTGCAATGCTGCCCTCAAAAAGTTATTGGGGCCATTAATCAAAGCATTGCACCATCTTAGACAGGCAGCCATTGATAACACATATGTTGAAAGAAGACCAAATTCGAGCCTAAGTGCCGCAATTGGGGCAGCATAATTCAGATTACATATTTGGCACCAGATCTTTCCTTCCACTTTCTCAAATTTGGCCCATTCACACTCATCTACTGTTTCACTAGCATAATTCAATGTCGGCGGTATTTTTATTTTGTACACCGAAATGATGTGGGAAAAATGTCTTTTCCCACATTGCATATACAGGCGATTAATTGCCGATGCTTGTGAAATTGCTTTCCCTTTACAATGGTCCATATGTCTGCTAGCAGAGCACCTGTTTGAGAATATTTTTCCTAAATATGGATAAAATTTCACAACTTCAAGTTTTTCCCTTTCCAAAAACCAACTCAAATTTTTTCTCACCTTACACCCTTGAAAGCTAAAAATCATAACTTTGCTCTTTAAAATGTTTATTTTTAAAATATGCTCCTCTGTGTACTTAACCAGCTCTCTCAATCTTCTTTGCAGCCCAATTGGTGTTAAATCCATTATTATTGCATCATCTGCATACAACAAACAACTTAATTTAAGAAGACCTTATTGGGGAGGGTCACCTTTACTCCATCCCACACTACTTGGCAGATCATTGATATAGATGGAAAAGAGTAAAGGTGCCAAAAGGCACCCCTGCTTTAGCCCATTGTAAGTACATATTTTCCTTGATAGGCCTTGGGATCCCCCCAATAAAACGTGTGTCCACTTAGAGGAATGAACTGCAATTATTAATCTTAAAAGGTTCCCTGGGATCCCCATTGTCACCAATTTCCTCCACAGCGTCCCCCTATCTACCCTATCGAACGCTGTGGAGAAATCTTTAAAAGCGGTGTTCAACAGGACCCCTCTGCCCACAGGATATTTTTCAATTAAAGTTTGTAAAACAGAAATGTTATCCAGAGTGCCACTATTCTTGCGGAATCCTGTTTGTTCCAGAGGTATATGATTGTTTCCAAATGCCCACTCTTGCAAGTGGCCAAGAATACTCTTCGCAAACACTTTCCCCGTTGCATCTAAAAGTGAAATTTGTCTGAAACTAGACGGGGAATTTCTTGGGCCCTTCTTATATAACGGGACCAATATACTTCCCTTCCAGGAATACGGGATGTTTCCAGTGTCATAACAATGAGCAAACAACGGATATAAAAATGTTGCCCAATCTTCACAATCCTGTTTTATTATGGCTACTGGAACATCATCTGGTCCCATTGCCCCAGAGTATCTTGACCCCTTAATATAATCTACAATTTCCAATTCTGTTGGTTCTCCTACGTCAACCCCCAATTCCGAGTTCTTAAGAACCCCCTCAAACTGATCTGCTAATTGATTAGGAGCATACAGTTGGGAGATATAAATAGACCATCAGATTCGGAGATTAAAATGGGTTGTGATTTTTCTCTACCATCACAAAACTTTGCTATCAATGCCCAGTACTTTCTGGTATCCCCGGATAAGGACACTTCACGAAGGGTTACCCATTTTTCATCTTCAACTTTCCTCCAATCTGATACTTTTTTTCTATTCCGTACCTGTTTTAGTCTATGAATCTCTCTCTGATTTTTTAAACTAGAGGCTTTAAATTGGAGTCTAATCAACTCGTTAATCTCCTTATTCAGTTTTTTGATTTTCCATGAGATTAATACTACAGGGGAGGTTCTCATGTCTTTTTTGTTTCTTCTCAATTTTCTGATTGGTGCCAAAACTCTCTCATACCTCACAATCGGAGTCTCCAGACTAGGCCTAAATGCCACATTCTTAAATACCCTCTGGAAGTTCGGAAGTGCCTTGTATGACCAATAAGTTCGCCCATTATTTTGGAAATAGGTGACATTTTCTTTCCTCCTATTCCAGAGTTCGGGATTCTCTGTATTTATAACCATCTGTACCACTAAAATGTTATGGTCACTCATCGTAGAGGGAAGCACCTTAAACTGTGTACATGCACTGAACAGTTGAATGGAAACTGCCATGTAATCAATAAGGGTCTGACTGTAGGTTCCATTGAAGGTATAAGATGCAGGTGAATCCTCAGGAAATCTACCATTTAAAAATATTAAATCAAGATTCCTAAGGTTTTGCAAGAGGGAAAGGCCTCGTTTATCAGCTTTTAACTTGGCCGGAAATACAGGCTCTGGAATCGCCCACACCTCCTCCAAATCCGTATTAGAGTAGACCATAGCAGCACTATTATTTATTTTAGCGTTAAAATCCCCTACCATCAATATGCGTGCCTTTTCTTCCGTGTTACACAAACTTTGCGCAAAACTGCAGATGAAGTCAACCAATAAATTAGATACCCTCCCCGGAGGGATGTACACATTTACCAAAAACAGAAACTTTACATGCCCTAAATTATCATTTCCTAATTTCAGTTTTGCACAAATGCAACAATTTGAGGGGTGTTTGTATATCACGGGGTCCCATGCTATGTTGCAACTAAGTAATATAGCTAGGCCTCCACTTGCGTGCCCTTTTGTGGATTTTTTTGCTAAACTGCAAAACACATAATAATTCTTTAGCTGGAACTCTTCCGTAGACCATGTCTCTTGAAGACGAATGATCATGGGGTTTATATCAGCCAATAATTTGAGCTTATGACAAGATTTTCCTAGCCCCGCCACGTTCCATGTTATAATTTTCCCCACTTGGCTACCCCCGTTCCACGGGCTTCAAACTTGATGTTTTTACCCCATTCAAGGTACCAGCAACCCAACTCCATTTTGTCACCTCTTCATCCCCATCAGCTCTGGGTGCCTCCTGAACCTCCGGTTTTGAAAGCTTAACTTCTCTTACTCCTGTTTTATTTCCTACCGTTATTTCCATGTCTTCAAACTTTACATGTGCATTTTCATCCTTGTACTCAGTACAACTCCTCCCTTGCACCTGATAACGTGCTCCAGAATTTTTAATCAGAGTTCTATACGGGACAACACTTGGTAAGATGTCTATTCCTCTTTTCCTGAAACTATCAATATTTGCTAGAACAAGAGCTGACACTATACCTCAGGAAAAAGTGGCTATTGTACTAGGGGGGGAGCTCCTCCAATCTAAATATACCAGTTCAATATCTTTAGTGGTGATTAACCCCAGATCCTCTATTTCAGAGATAAGTCTAAGGAGGGCACTTCTATTCAGTAACATTGGTTCAGCATCGAAAAGAGAACTAAAGATTACAACTTTGTTCGCTTGCCTGGCACCTATATCAGTGTTCCTAGTTATGTTCATGCCTGATTGATCCGTAGGTGAATTACATTTTGGCTTACCCCCACTATTGTTATCAACCGACATTATTCTCAGACCCACACCCATATCCTGACCAGATACTGCACTCAATGAGGGTAGAACAGGCCCACTGGGGTGTTGGAATACACCTCCTGAGGCTCCAATGGGGTCTAATATGGGGCTGTTTGATTTGACCAACTTTCTCCCTGAACCAAGGTCACTCCTTAAGCCAATAATTGGATCACTAGCTTCCTTACCCTCTTGAGACAAAGGGGCATTCAGTTCTATAGTTGAACTATTATATTGAGGATCATTTTCCTGCCCATAACTTTGTCTCTCTTCCAATATGGGTTGCACCACGGACTTTATATATTTTCCAATGGAGGGGGATATGTAACTAGTTCCTATTTCATTTTCAGGATGGAACCGCAGTTTTTTCTGTTTACGTTTCGGTAACCGACGGTTCTTCATCTTCCTTTTCTTCCCCCTAAGGCCACTTTTAGTATTTCCTTTTCTCGCGAGAGAGGCCTCCCCCACAGGTGGGCTAACTGAGGAATTGCATAAATCGTCAGATGGCTGTGGACTTAGATCTTTTGAAATAATTTTATTAAAAATTGGGAAAATACGTACTGGTTTTAAAGCTGAGGAAACCTCTATCTTAATCTTTTCCCCAGAAGTAGGAACCTTGTCACATTCCTTGAGATTAGAATAAGGTAAATCGGAACTTAGCTTCCTTTCAGGGGAACCTCTTTCGGAACTATCAATAGGCTCTTTTAGACCCCCACCACTGAATTTGTACCAATATTATGTATCCCACTATATAATTGATTAACCTGACTGGGTACTGGAGGAGCCTTTTCCGGAATTAGTGGGGCTTGTTTACACTGTGTAAGATCTTGAACCCCTATCAGTATAGGTGAAAGGATTTCCAGTATATGATCAGAGTTTAAAGTACTTTTCTCCAACAGAGACAAAATTGCGAACATGATTTTCTCCAATCTCAAAAAGAACTCCAAGATCCCCCCTGACCAAACATTTTCACTCATATTCAGAGAGTTCAAAGAGTTCACTGCACATTTGTCCTCAGCCGCTGAAACTCCCAATATCTTTTCAACTAACAAATCACAAGCCAAAGATAGGTTAGTAGGTGTACTACTGTACATGGCTGGCATATGTGTTTGAGCTCCTATTAATGGCGGGAGCACTTGAATATCCGAATACAATACTAAATCCGTCTCCGAAATCCCCGGATTTTTCAACTGCTTAATTCGTTCTACGTTCTTTTCTATTTGAACAGCAATATCCGGTAATGTAAGATCCTCCGGTTTTGACTGCCCATAGCTAAGGCTGGATTCTAACCGCCAGTCCATCCTAGGCAAAGGATCAGTTCCTGTTATGGGCAGACAGATCAACGCCGATCTCTGAGTCATTTTTGTATTGTCCATAAGGGTTACCAAATTTGCTAGTGGGGATAATAACGTAACTTCCTTTTTTTCGGTGATCATCTCCCGGGGGTTACCATCTTCCTCCACCCACAACAAAGCTGCTTCAGTTTCCATTTCCGTGGTATTACCCTCCCTTTCTGCTTGACATAAATCCACTTATCTTGGAGAAGGGAACCGCTCCAGATTCACCTCCATTGTTCTGACATATGATTACGGCAGGGTAAAGCGCCTCTGATTTTATAGATTGGCACTCTACTCTAATCCCGGGTGCTACGTGCGTGTCCATTAATTCTTCACCTGACTTCTCCCTATTCTCCTCGTCTATTGAGCCTTTTCAGCGCTTAGAACTTCTTATCCCTTTTGAGAACATTGTCAGCACCGATGGATAGGATTTAATAAGTGTGAGATGCTCACCGTTTCTCCGACGGTGAATGGTTTTCTGTGGCTTCAGGGAGCTTTTATCTCTCAACTTACTGCCTCCCTGGTTCACCGCTGAATTCCCTTTTAATTGTGAACGTAGAACCCTATCTGGCATTACCATTGCATAAGAGTCAAGATAGCTTGCTCTTAATGCTTTTTGCCTTTGTGATGTGCAATTGATGCTCCTTTACCACGCCACACTAGCCAGGTGGTTTCCGAGATATGCCTCCCGCCACTCAAAGCGGAGCCTTCGCGGCTCCCGCAGTGCCAGTGGCTTTGCTTCAGCGCAGACAGTCCGGACGCCACGCCTCTACCTGTTAGAAGGGGGCAGATGGGGGGTCACTGTCTGAGGCTTTGATGCGGCTTTCCAGTGGCGGTTTCAATGTTCTAGCGTTTTTCGGCACCTCTGCAATGCTATCGATACTCTTGCTCACTGCTCGCGGCCGCCCGCACTCCTCACTGACGCGCAGGCTCGCTGCCACCAGTCCCCCTCCGCGATCACTCACGTTTTCTCTGTGGTCAGGGGGATCAGGCAACGATGACAGGGAGAGTTGCTGCTATACTGCTATGTGGCGGGCAGTGCTTGTCAAGGAGGATTACTACTGCGCTTCTGTTTGGTGAGGCGGAATAGTGCGGCTGGGGAGGAGGCCGGGGAAGGAAAGCAATGCGAGGGCAGTGCGATGGAGTGGCTCACCTCGCTTTGCTTGCTCTCCAGGTGGTCCCTCCTGCACGATGGCTCTCGGGTCTTAGCTCCTCGCACAAACGCCGCGGTGCTCCACCAAATGCTCCAAATGCCGTTCTCCCAGCGCCAGACTCCGAACCCCAGGCTCGCACTCCTCGCACTCCTCCCACTGCACGCCGCCAACCGGTGCTGGCGCAGTGAGGGCGGCGGCACGCAGCCCAGCCCAAAGCCCAAAGTGCACGGAGCGGGCCCCCACGCTGAAACCGATGCCCACCGCCTTCTCTCCACTACGGTTTTTCGGCTCGTGGCTATCGGCTTTCCGGCAGTTCCGCAGGTACGTAGCTCCGTAGCTCCGTAGCTCGGCTACACTCTTGCTTCACTCTCACTCTTACTCCTCCTCTTCTGGTATCTGTGTTTGCTGAGAAAGCTCTAAAAGTTCACAGTATGAGGGAAGTGTCTGGGGCTGGGCTGAAACATGAGGAGGCAGGTGGAATCGGAGTTTCTTGAAGTAGAACAGGGTTTATTAAGGATTGAATCTGAAACAGTGGGAACCGCTCCAGATCCGCTTTTGACGGCACATAAAAAACACACGGAACTATTAGAACGCCAGAGATACCTAAACCACGTGGCACACTCGGTGAGGGCTTATGCACACAGGGATTGCACTGGTGCTTTATTTGCCTGCTTAATCAGGCGGGATCAGGCCACGAGCCTCATCACTGCATTTCGGTCCCAGGATGGCGGGCTTAAATATACATACCATGAGATCCATAGAGAACTGACTTTGTACTTTGCACAGTTGTATCCCGCCCAGACTGCTTCTGATGGGGACATTCTTTCCTTTCTGGATGGTATCACTTTTCTTACCCTCACACCAGAACAGTGCCGGGAACTAGATGCACCTCTTACCCTGGGGGAAATAAAAGGAATGATGCGTGCATTGCCTAATGGCAAGGCCCCAGGACCGGATGGTCTTCCTCATGAGTTTTATAAGACTTATGCGGATCAGCTGTGTCCACTACTCTTGGGAGTCTATTTAGAGGCACTGGAGGGGGTTGCTCTTTTGGCCCTGATGCCAGAAGACACTTTTGTTACCCTTCCTAAGCCAGATCGGGATCCCACAAGCATGAGCACCTATCGACCTTTGGTGCTGCTAAATGGAGACTACACGATTCTGGCGGGGGTTCTTGCGAGCCGACTGGCTCTGGTCATCCCACAACTGGTCCATCAGGATCAGAATGGTTTTGTCCCGGCTCGCAACACAGCCTTAAATATTCGTTGGTTATTTTGGGTGAGGCGCGAGACTGGCCTGCAGCAGGCTGCCTGGTCTTAGACCTGGAGAAGGCCTTTGATACCGTGGAGTGGCAGTATCTGTTTGGAGTGCTGGGTCGATTTGGGTTTGGGCCCTAGTTCCTAAATCTAGTGAAGCTTTTGTATGACACCCCCACCATCAGGTAGGGGAACCAGACAGGGGTGTTCCCTTTCTATTTTATTATTCTCTCTGGCTATAGAACGTCTGGCCATAGCCCTGCACCAACTGGCGGACCAATGGGGAACACATTTGGGGGAATAGACTCATGCTGTGTCATTATACGCGGACAATAGTTTAGTCTTCCTTAAGAACATACCGATGATTCCTCCAATAGTACCCAACATGCTGCAGCTGTTTGCTAAAGTGTCGGGCTGAAGGTGAACTGGGGCACATCATGTTTATTTCCCTTTACTCCTGGTGTTGAGGATCCTCAGTGGATGGAGCAGTAGTGGCCTGGTAGCCGGCAGTGTTTCGGTATTTGGATGTCCATATCTATCATATGGACCAGGATCTACTTGAAGGCAACCTATCCAGAGCAATCACTGCTCTGCGCCAACAGGTAGATTTCTGGAAAACACTTAAGCTTTCTGTCGCAGGGAAGGTGGAAATAATTAAAATGGTGGTGTTGCCCAGATTATTATATGGCTTCGCGAATCTTCCCTTATTTCTACTCGCTTCATTTTTCAGTCCATTGGAAAGGTGCATGAGGGACTATATATGGTGTAACAGTCGCGGTAGGGTTGCACTTGCTAAATTATATCTGCCTGTGACACAGGGGGGATTAGCTCTACCCAATCTGGAACATTATTATTTGGAGTCTCAGATACAGTGGGTGGCAAAGTGGCTGTGTGAGCTCAATCTTGAGGATATGGCGGAAGGTGGCCTGCCGTGTACGTTAGATAATCTTCTCTACATTTTCCATCGCTGCCTCAAACCAAGTATGGCTTTACCCTTCTTGGTACAGATAGTTTACAAATGTTTCCGTAGAGCCTTATATCTCACTAGGCACATGGCACCATATGCGCCCACGTTAACACTCTGGGGAATGTCAAGGGATACGGCAGAGTCAGTACTCCTGAACTGGCAGTTTGGCGTGAGGCTGATGTGAACACTCTGGGGGACCTGTATATAGAGAGCACATAAGGCTGTTCCAGTCTCTGGTGGATGAGGAAGGCGTTCCGTCGGGACAGTTCCTAAAACACTCCTCCTGGATAGTTCTGTTGAGACACCACTGGGGGGATATTTCGCAGGAACTCCTGACGCGCCTGCTGTTACAATATATCCACGTACTGGGCACGGGAGACACCTCATCAAGTGGTTTGCCGAGTCCATTAGAGAATACACCTTTACTGATTTAACACACTTGCATATTAAGTGGGAAACGGATTTTGCACCACTATTCACACCTAGGGAATGGGGAGTGTTGCTGGAAAATTCCAGACAGATCCTGAGGAATGCAAGATTTAGGCTACATCGGTTCTACATAGTACATATGATCTACCTATCCCCAGACAAAATTAACAAGTTTTCCAATAAAGGAGATGCTTGTTGCCCGCGATGCCAATTGGTGGACGCTGATTCATTGCATATGATATGATCATGCACCAGACTGCACATTTATTGGCTTGGAGTGATTCGTTTAATAACCACCAGCACAGGTAGAGCTCTACGGAATACATGGGGGGCTTGCATCACAGGTATCTTTCCTAGAGATAGAAAACCCAGGGCATCTCTTGTTTTCTTGACTTGGGGCTGGCGGTTGCCAAGCGATTGGTCACCCGCAGCTGGAAGTCAATTGATCCCCCTTCGCTCACAGCCTAGGTTCACTCGATGTTATATTGGGCTAAAGCAGAGGCAACCTTATTGATAAGAGGGGACACACTGGGACTCCACAAGTATCCCATCTCAGCAGCATGGAGAGTGATGCTGACGGCATTACAAGTTGCATCAACCCCAGAAGACTCTTCTACTGCATCCAACACTGATCAGGTTAATCCAAACACTAGGCATGGTGAGCCCAGTCATTAACGAGTTTTGCACCTAGTACATCTCTTCACTTTGGTTGATATCGTTTCTTGAAATGTGATGTGCCACCGAGACTGATATGTCAGGGACTGAGTGTGGGATGATATGGTCTTAGAAAACGGATCGTTCCCATACACCAAACCCCCCCTCCTTTCTTGCTCTATTACCCTCACAGTTTTTCTCAGTTGATTTTTCTGAGTGATTATATATAGTTTTATTATAATGAATCTGGTTACTTACATAATGGTAGTGACTCTATGGCTCAGCCGAAAGGAGTAGCTAGACATGTGCAGTTCAATTGTTGTGGAGAGCAATTTGTGCTAATCTATGGTGCTTGGATATTGTTTTAATGACAGGCTGTGAAGGGTGATATAAAATGATGGAAGAATGAAGGATAATTGCTAAGTGCCTGTACATTTCTAAGACAAGATACTTTTGCTGTTGTTTTTTTCTATCTTTGTAAGGATTTTATGTACTTTTCAATCATGTAAACTGTCATTCCAACTGGTACTCATTGCTTTTATGCATGTCTGTATCATGTTTTCATATACTTAGAAAATTGATTAAACAAAAAAAATCTGACCCCTCTACCACATACATGAATGACTGCTCTGCCAATACATTAGTCTGTGCTATCTCATCTGCATAACCATTTCCTTGACCCACCTCATCTGTCACTTTCTTGTGTGCACTGCATTTAAATATAGCTAATCTTTTGGGCAGAGTGATAGCATTCATAAGCCTAGAAATGAGATGTCCATTCTGCATTTTAGCTCCACTAGAGGTAATAAATCCTCTCTCATCCCACAGGCAGCCAACGCTATGGGCAACGCCAAAGGCGTACTGACTATCATTGTATATGTTTACCTTTAGCTCTTCTGATAGTTCACATGCTCTAGTTAGGGCTATCAACTCTGCAGCCTGCTCTGATGTCTGTTCTATTCTACATGTTTCAACTGCAGTACAATTCGTGGTTATTGCATAGGCGGCGGAAATCGTCCCATTCGGTTTCTTTAGACAAGAACCATCTACAAATAAAGTGCCATCAAAAATTGCCATTGGTATATCCAAGAGACCCACTCGACCCTTTGTCTCAGCTTTAGTAACAATCACACCGTCATGTTGTACTTCATCCTGTTCCAAAGGAAGAGGCATCAGAGTGGCTGGGTTTATTGTGGTACATCGTTCCAGAGTGACATTTAGGGCCATCAGAGTCAATTCATATTGCATCAGTCTGGCATTAGTTAATTGTTGTGTTTTTGTTTTGTGCAATAGTGTGTCAATGGAATGAGGTACATATATTGTGACCTCATGTCCTGAAATAATTGAATTAGTGCTGCTGCCGTGGCAGCAATATTTCGGAGGAAGTTCAGCAGGCCTCTCGCTACCGGATCCAATGTTGAGGAAAAATAGGAACATGGTCTATTCTTCTCTCCTTGTCTTTGCGTTAGTGCAGCCAATGCACGGCCATCTTTTTCATGCAGGAATAAAGAAAATTGTTTAGTATAGTCAGGGGTACCCAAAGCAGATGCATCTTTCAAGGTGTTAAAACTTTGTTGATGTTCAGCATGCCATGGAACTGGGTTAGATATGTCTTTATGAGTTAAGGACAGAAAAGGTGTTGCTATTAAGAAAAATTTGGTATCCATTGTCTAAAGAATGAGACCATGCCTAGAAAGGCACGTACATCTTTTTGTGTGGCAGGTTGAGGTATGTTTTGAATTATCTTAATGCGTACAGGTGACAGTTTTCTCCCCCCTTTCGACAGGAGGTGGCCTAAGTAGGTGACCTCTTGTTGATAATATTGCAATTTTGCTAGTGACACTTTATGTCCATTTGAGGCTAAGAATGATAGTACTTTATGTGGAGCGGTTTTGCAATCCTCTTCACAATCTGATGTTAATCATATGTCATCGACATACTGAAATTACATTGTTCCTGCTGGCAGCAAAGTGTTTGGCTATAAATACTTGGACTTTCTGTATAGCCTTGTGGTGCTCTACAGAAGACATTTGATTGGCCCTGGAAACTGAATCCAAACAAATACTGGCTATCTCATGAATGGGAATACTGAAAAAAATATTTTTTAGATCAATTACTGTAAACCATTTGGAGTTAGCTGGGATAGAAGAAAACATTGCGGTAATATCTGTTACCACTGGAAATTGAGGCTGAACTATTTAGTTAATGGCTCCCAAACTTACTACAATTCAATATTTTATTTGTCCTGTAACATCATCTGTTTTGACCACTGGCAAAATAGGGCTGTTACATACATTTTCGATACACTCTGTATTATTCCTTTGTCCAATAAATCCAATATAACCTCTTTTGGTCCTCTCTCACCTTCCTTAGATATTTTGAACTGAGGTATACGAGGCAACACAGCATTATTTTTTGCCTGCATATGAACTGGGTCTATTTGCATATAACCCATGACATTTGGTCCTTGGGCCCATAATTGTGGATCTATGGACAACAATTCAGGGGGCAAACCATTTCTTCCTATCACCACATAGTTCTTTGTTAGTGCATCTTTTTTGCATGTCAGGTATATGCCATCTGGTGAACAATATATAGTGGCATACATAATTTTAATGCTTTCAAACCTAGCAAATATAGGGCGCATTTGTCAGTTGAAACAAATGGCATATGTCCTGTCAAAGGACCAACCGTAAAATCAAATAGATTTGATATGGGGCTTGTCACAATGGTATTAGCAAATTCCACTGGCTTATGTATTTTCCCTCGGGACTCCCTATTCAGCGCACTCATCATAATCCTCATTATCCCAATAATCTTGTACATGAAAAGCATTATTACGTCTTTCAAAATAATTTGCGCTTACACCATGCTCTGCATTTTCTGTTCTTGTCTGTCCTCGGCCTCGACCTATGCCCCTCATTCTTACTACTTCGGTTTGTAGCCCTGGTTCTTTTTCCTGGAGAGAAGGACATTCATTCTTCCAGTGCTCTTCTTGCAAGCAATAGCCACAAGTATTATAGCCTACTTGTGTTCTCTGTGGTGGCAGAGCTGACTGCGCTCGGCCCCTCCATCTATTATTTCCTCTTCCACGCATATTACTTCCAAATACCTGCAATCTGCCTCTTTCTAGATATGCCTACCTCATCAATGCTTTTGTTTTTAACTACTTCATTTTCCTATCTGTTTTCACTTTTTCCGTATTTCTTTTATTCTCATAATACCAAGCCATTGTTAACAATTTTACTGGACTCTTTGCTGTCCACATGAATGCAGTACATTACAATGCGATGTATTACATTGCATGCTTTTACAACACGGTCATTACAACAACCGCGTTGTTAGTTTGCGATGCATTTACATCGCAAGTCATTAGAACGACTTGCTGTAGGGGGCGCGCTGGACTTAGGAATAGTATTATTTACTATTCCTACTCCAGTTTGCGCAACAGTGGGGAGGGTGTTGGAATTCATTTTCAATACCTCAGCGCCCCCTACAGCAAGTCATTCTAATGACTTGCGATGTAAATGCATCATGTACTAACAACACGGTTGTTGTAACAACCAAGTTGTAATAGTCTTTCGATGTAATGACAGTGTTGTAAACCCTGTTTCCTGTCCACGTACTCTCATATATCTTTATGCTGTCTCCTAAATCAATGAATAAATTATTGATGAACTAGATGGCAAATATGTGTTGCCCTGCCACTGTTGCCAAATCCTGCCCACTGTGTGACTTGAACGTTTCTTCAAGGCTACTAAAGAAGTCCGTTACCCCCTCACTTTCCTTCTGTTTACATGGTGTTAATGTGTCCCAATCAACCTTTTCTCTGGGCAGAATCAATTGCAATCTCCTAATCAATAATTGAGGCAACCGTAAAATACTTTGTTCTGGCAGATCTCCTGCATTCCTATTTCTATCATCTTGTTCTACGTTAGCCCAAACTATGTTTAGTTGTGCATGGTCATTTAGCCTAACCTCATCTCATATTTCACGAGGCACAACATAACCAAACAGCATATCAATTTCTTTTAGAGTCATGGGGACAATGTTAGTGGCTTGATCTAAATTATCATAGAATCCTTCAGAGTCTTTCCTAGAATCAGGAAGATCCTTTCTTATTGACATTAATTCTGTCTTTGTCCACGCGGTAAGAACAAACTATGGGACAGGATTTACTTGCCCAGCCGGTGGGGGCAAAGGATGTATTACTCTCATTGACAGCAGTTTCACTCTGCTAGCATTATCTCCTTCACTTTATAATCTAAATCTGGAATTTCCACAAGTAGATGGGAGGCACATGCATGCCATGCGTAGCACTGCTCAAACAAGTCTTTACATTTGTGCTTAGACAAGCTGGAAACATCGCAATTCCTCCATAACTGCCTTAATTCTTGTGGGTGTATGGTCTTAACAATGGTTCAAGAAGCAAGTTGCCTAAAAATACAACAGTCACAAACAATACCAAATCAAAGACAAAATAGTGAACAAAACCAAGTAGAGAAGCTATATAGAGAGAAAGAAGAGATGAGAAACCCATATGCAAAATAATTCTAGAAAAATATGACAATTTTATTACATTTTATGAACAATAAAACAATTAAGACAATAGCGCTCAATACAATGTGCAGGTACAAAGACTGTGTATATTACAAACCAGACAAGTGGCAAATGAAAAAATACACGTAACAAGGAGGGAACAACATAAACCAAAATAATGTGTCCTTCATTAGTTTTATGGCCACATATGCGTCGATGGCGTTTCGACCTCTGTAGAATTACATGGTCATCATCAGGACTAGAAGGTCAATTGAGCGTCCAAAAAATCTGTGTGGTATAAAAATCTTATGGGTCCTACGTTAAAAGTAAGCTCCTTTTATAAGAAAAGGCCTACAAGAGGAAAATAAATTAGGAGCTGATGACAGTGAAATGGAGAATAAAGAGCTAAATAAGAAAAAATAAGAATTTTAGAAAAACAAGAGTGAGAAAATATATTTTTTTTAAACTGGTAGAGAGAAAAATAGAAATAAAAATTCAGGAAAAACAAAAGTAAATAACTTTCCAAAGACTATTTTCCACACCCGGAGAAAAGTGAAAAAATCACCATCACCAAAATGTCAATAGTGAATGAAAAACCATCACCTATTTCGGAAAACAGTCCACCCCTATATTACTTGCATGGGTTGAAATGATAAGCCAACATTATACATTTGAGACCAATCTCTATACATTCAGGATGTGTCTCCTTGTATTTCAATTCCTTTAGCCAATTGTGATGTTGAAGCTCACCGGTGATTTCTTCACCTGTTTCCTGGCATGATCTGCTAAATTGAATGGATAGATGCCACCAGTTTGAAAGTTTCTATATCCTGGGATGGTTTTACATCATGCCTGCACATCTCTTATTTTAAATAAGTGGCTTATATACCAGGACTGCTATTTTGTTTCTGATTCATACACAGGAATTGTTCCATAATTATTTTATTTTATTTCAGTGTACATTCTGGCTTATCATTTCAACCCATGCAAGTAATATAGGGTTGGACTGTTTTTCGAAATAGGTGATGTTTGACATTTTGGTGAAGGTGATTTTTTCACTTTTCTCTGGGTGTGGTAAATAGTCTTTTGAAAAGTTCTTTACTTTTGTTTTTCCTGAATTCTTATTTCTATTTTTCTCCTTACCAGTTTAAAAAATATATATTTTCTCACTCTTGTTTTTCTTAAATTCTTGTTTTTACTTATTTAGCTCTTATTCTCCATTTCAGTCTCATCAGCTCCTAATTTCTTTACCTCTTGTAGGCCTTTTCTGATAGAAGGAGCTTACTTTTAATGTGTGGCCCATATGATTTTTACCACACAGATTTTTGGGATGCTCAATTGACCTTCTAGTCCTGATGATGACCGTATAATTCTACAGAGGTCAAAAGGCCATCGACGCATATGTGGCCATAAAACTAATGAAGGACACATTATTTTGTTTTATGCTCTTCCCTCCTTGTGACGTGTATTTTTTTGTTTGCCACTTGTCTGGTTTGTAAAATACACTGTCTTTGTACCAGCACATTGTATTGCGCGCTATTGTCTTAATTGTTTTATTGTTCATAAAATATAATAAAATTGTCATATTTTTCTAGAATTATTTTGCATATGGGTTTCTCTTCTCTTCTTTCTCTCTATTTAGCTTCTCTACTTCGTTTTTTTATTACTATTTGTTTTGTCTTTTATTTGGTATTGTTTGTGACGAATGTATTTTTAGGCAAATTGCTTCTTGAACCATTGCTAGGACTATACACTGAATGCCCCTGGTTCAGGTGTTCTGGGCTGCCCCTGTGGCTGGTAATAATTAATTCTTGTGGGATCATATCACTACTCTTTGCGTTTTTTCTATTTCTCCTAATAAATCCATTAGGCAATGCGCCATACATTGTAAAATATAATTTTTAGTCCTTGTGAACATGGTGTGAAACGTATTACGTGCATTTTCTCTTGTTATTCCCTCTTTTTCCATCCATTTGTAAGCCATCGCCCCAATTATTTTCTTTTCATGTTGGTCTAATTGCGTACGTGTGCTCATTGGTGTGCCTTTAGCCAAAGAGGAATGTTGCATGGGTGTTTTATATTTATGTATGCGTGGTGACCATTCAGTAAAATCATTAGACTTGGACGGGACAGACGCTCCAGCTGCCTGCAGTACAGAGGCATTAATAATATTGGCATCTATCTGTGAACCTGATTATGCTCCTGTATTGGGCTCATTTTGGACAAAATTTGGCACTATGTGAAAGGGTAAAAGAGGTGCCAGAGGTGCATTTGGAGCTAACTGAACGAGAGGTGGTAGTTGTTGCGGGGGAAAAAGGGGTGCAGGTTGTGGGGCCATTTTATACAGGGGCAGTTTATCTAAAAGGTTTATGAGAAAGGGGTCTTCCTAATTTTCGCCCCTTTTCCCCATTTGTGATACCACATTTTTCTCATTTTTCATCTTACGTTCCCTATCTTTTTATTCAAATTTTTCCTGTGTTATCTTAGCATTGTATTCAGATACTTAAGCGTGTGCTAACATTTTCTGTTGTTTTTCTTTATCTAGTTTATCCTTCATCACTAGCGTGTGTGCATACTGTTCCCATATTTTGAAAACTTTCAAAATTGCAGGACATACTTTTCTTGGCATCAAACATTGATGTAAGCACTGCAATTTTGCGGGATCAAAAGTTTCATTATGAGGAAACTGTAATTTCTAATTCTCCTTAGTATACTTGGCCCATAATTTGTTGTACACATTCACGGACATTCCTTTCTTTACCATTTGAATCCAACCTTGGCTATCTTCGAATGGAGAACTTCTTAGTCTTACCTGTTCCCTGAATTTGTACAACAACTTGAAATGCATTTCTCCAATTTGGGACACTTAGTGCCAATATTTGTCGACAGTCCAAACCAATACCAATATGACCGGTCAAACCAATTCCAATTATTTTCAAATACCAATAACAAAATTGGATACCAATACCAAAGATGTCTAGACCAATACCAATGAATTCCAGTTCCAAGAGGAATTCCAATACCAATACAGAATAATTTTAATACCACAAAGAATTCCAATACCAATACAATACAAAGAATTCCAATACCACAAAGAATTCCAAAACTAATGAAAGAGAACAATTTCACCAATTGTTTTCATCTGTTGATGACATCCAGTCACTGGTCTTTAGACAAATCGCCTACTTCAAAAGGATCAGTCGGAGGCCTCATGTTGCATGTCTCTCTGTGAGGTCCCTTCGCAGTCGCCAATTGTGGAAATTAATATTTTATTTAGTCTCCACTTCCAAAAAAAATAGCCAGTAGTCGGAGGTCTTGCCAAAGTTAATCCTATTTAATAGTAACGCGTGGGCGCACATAAATCACAGCGCTCAGGTGGCTATGACCAGAGTGAACAGCTTACATAGTTTTGCAAGGGCTTTTATACAGTTGGCATGAGCTGGGGCTGTGCAAAAAGTTTACAGAACGAACAATTATTAACTTGGTAACAAGGTTGACATTTGTTTCAGATCCTCAAATGCTGCCATACAGTTAAACTAGCACAAACATTCTCATTGAACATTGCCAGTTCCTTAATACATTGGCCGATAATAGAACAGGCAAGTACAAACATGTTGGGGACATAGCTTGTTCCTTAAGACATTGGCTGACAATCAAAACAAATAAGCATGAATATTTACAAGATGACATTGCTTGCTCCTTCTCCTTCAACTGCAGACAATTGAACAATCAAGTATAACATTGCTAGATTAGCCTCAGATGGGCAAAAGGCAGGTATGTCAACACCAAGTGTGTTAAGACACGAGAAAAACATGTCTGTTTGTGCTGACTTGAAAACACGTGAGCAAGTCGCCAAACTTCATGATCAGAAACATTCAGGGATTTATACATGGAAAAGCTGATGTTCATAATAACAAATGTAAGCTTTTCTTGTGGAATTCACATTTGACAGCATTCAGAGTTAAACCTGCATCATCCAGCAAACTGCTGTTTCTGAGTGGCTTTGAAAACCAATATATCATCACGGTAGTTAAACGCATTTACTAAAGCTGTATGATACATCAAATGGTGTCTTGGAAAAGTTCTGCAGCAGAAGATACACCAAAATTCAATTGCTTAAAGCGAAAAAGTCCAATATGCGTAGAAAAGGTTGTAACGTACTTGGATTTTTCTTCAGGTTCCAATTAGTTATATCCTTTATTCAAGTCAAGTAGAGAGAAGAACTTTGCACCATTCAATTGAGTTATATTAGCAATGTGCGGACCTGGGTGTTTCTCTAACTCAGTCACCTTGTTGGCCTGACGCATGTCAATGCATATTCGTACAGCTCTTGCCCTGTCTCTTATAGGCACTACTAGAGTGGCAGAAACCCATGGTGTTCGACCAGTGGAGCGTTCAATGATGTTGTGTTTAAGTAACAAATTAAGTTCCTTTTCATCAGCTTCTTGCAAGTGAAATGCAATTTGGCTGTGACTTTGATAAACAGGACAAACATCCTCATTTATATATAACTTTGCTTTCATATGTTTGAGTTTTGAGCAAACAGGCACTTGAAGCCATTCCTTGAAGTACATGAATGGGTGCTTGTACCTCTGTTTTTTTATGTTGCATTGTGGCTACAAATGAACTATGACTTTTTAAGGGTGTTGAGGTAGCCCATGTGTAAACTTTCATTTTTAACTTCGTAAGTTGTGGTAACGGAGATAATTCTTGATACTTGTCCTCAGATATGATATTTATCAATGCACCGCTGTTACTTATGAATGGTATTAAACACCCTTTTAGCTTCTGGGTAATCTTCAGACAATGTTTAAATGTCTTTGATGCTTTCTTATGTCAAATTTCTTTCACCTTGACGTTTTCTTCACATTTGACATTCATCCCAAATGTGCATGCCTTTCTGAAATAAACATCAACATCACACAATTGTCATTGTCACTTTCACTGGAAACTGATATTGAGGAACTCTTTGTTGATGATTATGATGATGATCGACTTTGCTTGGTATTGATTTCCATCAATTGGTGTGACCGCCTTTCCTTCTGACAGCACGTCAAACATTGCTGAGGTAGCGTTTGGTCAGCCATTTTGTCTTCACTCTGTGACGCATTTACTTTTCTCTTCGCCTGATAAGTTGTCACAAAATGGTTCGCTTTACCACACCTAATGAATATCTGTCCAATGGCAGTTCACATCTGTAACACGTTTGTTTTTTATGCTGAAACATCACTTTGCATCCCTCAGTCTTGTACTTTGGCTTACTTTTCATGCTCATGACTGACCCACTTTGGGCGCCTCCGGACTCCATGTCAGTTGCTTGACAATCAGCATGCTTGTCAGCGCAAGCAGCCTTGAGGACTTGTTCTGAGCTCAGAGGTTCCTTCAGCATTCATCATCAAAAGGAATCTGACAGACATCAATTGATTACTCTGAGGCGAGTAGTTTCCTCATAATTAAATTGATTGAATTAATTGAATCTACAGTGGTTCACCAGATCATCGAGTCTCTCAACAAATTCATCAATGGTTTCACCTGGCCACTGGCATTCTTGACTGAATGTGTATCTTTCATAATCTACATTTGGCACTGGATTAAACTTGACATTCAAAACTGTTTTGATTTGATCGCACAACACATCAACCTTTATGGCTTCTTTCACTCCTTCAGCAGCCATGTTCCTCAGGTACTTTATAATCTTTTTATCATCCTGTCACCTGCTGCATCTATTAAATCTTCAAAAGTGTCTAGCCATGCAGTCCATCTATTGCCAATATTGTGTTTTATGCCAGTATCAAATGCTGATGGCAGTTTTAAGGGTGCAGCAGCTGTGTATGCATTGATGGACAATAATGGTCTCTCAGGCGCTTCCTGTGGAACTGTTTCACGCAAACCTTTTCTAGCACCTTGTGTCTTGCTGGCTTCAGGGTCAGCTGTAATAACTTTTGGAGCTTGAACCTTGCCCTGGCTCTTCATTGGAGCTCTCTATTTGATGGCAGTCAATGGAGTTGTTCTGAGCCCCAGTGCAGTAGGTCTGGTGCTGGGCCACTTAGTTTGGGGACAGTTCCGCAAGCAAAACCCCCTGACCCTCCTTTTGGGGCCACTTTGCAGCACAGTTTGGCAAGATAGCTTGTTAATGGTTTCAGTAAGTAGATAAACCTTGCAGATAACATTATGATATTTTGTCTGCTTTGTGCTTAAATGTTTCTTTACAAACACCTGTTTAACCTCTGCTTCATAGCACATGAATCTCAATGTAATCTGTACTGAACTACTACTGAGCGCTGCTTTCATAACCTGGTTGCATCCACCTTTAGGGGCTTATTCACAAGAGGCCTGCACCGCAGAAGTGTCTATTTTTTGGTCACTCCGGCGGCGCATGCCTATCAATTCATAACTATGAGGTGACACAAAGTCACCCTGCGTGGCCTTGCATGGCCTCATAGATATGGAGTAAGGCAAGGCATTGCAAAGCACTGCTTTGTATTACTCTGCATCAAGGAGGCTTTCTATGGGGAATGCGATGGGTGTTCCCAGGCAACATCCATAGATTTTGACGCTGCCCCACATTTTCAAAACCACGTAAACCTGGGTCAGCGCCAAAACTTTACGCCTCCCCAGAGCAGACGTAACGAGGAGAAAGGTTTTCATTTCTCTTTGTTTTTCCTTCTTTCCATGTGTGCTGCATAGACTGATAAACAACTCCTTCACATCCGCCCCCTTCCCAGAGAGCTGGAAACACGTAGAAATAAACGCCCTACTGAAGAAACCCACAGCGGATCCCAAAGACCTCAAGAACTTCCGCCCCATCTCTCTTCTCCCCTTCCAGGCAAAAGTCATCGAGAAGACCGTCACCAGACAGCTGACTGCATTCATCGAGGCAAACAGCTCCCTCGACCCATCCCAGTCCGGATTCCGAGCCAACCACAGCACCGAAACAGCCCTCATCGCAGCCACCGACGACATCAGAACCCTGCTTGACAACAGGGAAACTGCCGCTCTCATCCTCCTAGACCTCTCAGCCACCTTCGACACCGTCTGCCACCGTACCCTAATAACCCGCCTCCACAACACTGGGATCCAAGTAAAAGCCCTAGACTGGATCACCTCTTTCCTCTCCGACACAACCCAGCGAGTCCGCCTCCCTCCCTTCCGCTCCGCGGCCACCAAAATTATCTGCGTCGTACCCCAAGGCTCCTCGCTCAGCCCTACCCTCTTCAACATCTACATGAGCCCCCTCGCCTCCATCGCATGCAAACACAACCTCAACATCATCTCCTACACCGACGACACCCAGCTGATTCACTCCCTCACCACCTCACCTAAGACCCCTCCACTGCCAGAATCAGCTTCCAGGAAGGAATGAGAGACGTCGCGGAATGGATGAAACTCAGCCGTCTCAAACTGAACTTAGACCAGATGGAGGTCCTCATCCTAGGACCATCCCCATCTGCCTGGGACGACTCCTGGTGGCCCACTGCGCTGAGCACTGCGCCGACACCCACGGACCACGCATGCAACCTGGGATTCTTCCTGGACTCCTCCCTCACGATGACCAAGCAGGTCAACACCATCTCATCCACATGCTTCAACACCCTGCGCATGTTCTGAAAGATCTTCCGGTGGATCCCCACCGGAACCAGAAAGGCGGTCACCCAGGCCCTCGTCACCAGCCGACTGGACTACGGGAACACCCTCTACGCTGGAACCACTGCCAAACTACAGAAAAGACTTCAGCGCATACAGAACGCATCCGCACGCCTCATCCTCGACATCCCTCGCCACAGCCACATCTCTGCCCACCTGAGAGACCTGCACTGGCTCCCTGTCAACAAGAGGATCACGTTCAGGCTCCTCACCCACGCACACAAAGCCCTCCACAACATGGGCCCAGAATACCTCAACAACCGCCTCAATTTCTACGCGCCAACCCACCAGCTCCACTCCGCCAACCTCGCCCTCGCCACCGTCCCACGGATTCGCAGATCCACCACCGGAGGAAGATCATTCTCTTACCTGGCTGCCAAGATGTGGAACTCCCTCCCCGCCACCTAAAACTGACCCAGGACCACCTCACCTTCAGGAAACACCTCAAGACCTGGCTATTCGAGCAGTAGCAGCACCCCTCCTCCCTTCAGTGCCTTGAGACCCTCATGGCTGAGTAGCGTGCTCTATAAATGCTTTGATTGATTGATTGATATATATGGTGCATTCCTGCCCTTTCAAATTGGTATAGGGCAGCACATGAAAAACACTTGCGGCTGTGCCCTTCAGCAATTCACTGTAAATGAGGCCCTTAGCGTTCTTACTCCGTATAGCATATGACATTATTTTGCATAATGACACAATGAATTTTATCGGTGGGCATTTCATTCAGTTCCTGGCCACTGGCATGTAGGCTTTCACTGTTGCTTTCTTTATCTTCAAGCGTTTTACACAGGTTGGTGTTGCCCTGAAACTCCACCAATGCCAGTGTCGATTCTGCAGTACGACTGCAGCACAAGTGGCATGCACGAGCAGTTTGCTGGACCATGGCACACTCTCTGGAAGAGCACTTTCATTGTGCGGTCTTAGTGCCCCCTATCTCGTCGCCGGTTGTAGCGTCCTACCAGCCCATGTACTCACCAATACCTAGACCACACACAGAGTGTAATTTTACACATCTTTATTCCTCTGCATATAAAACCAGAACTCAACATTCTAAGCCTGCCTTCAACTCATCCCTCCAACACTCACGTCATAGTCCTATGGTGAACAGTGGGAACCAAAAGAGTTCCAGTGCTATATATTTACAAGACACTACACAGATGTACTTATTTTTTAACCTCTTCATGATCCCCTCAACCTTTCTTAAAACGCAAATTTCCAGAAAACAGCTGAACAGATTTATAACAAATCACAAAAGGCATGCTTTCTGACTAACGTTGTATCTTTTTGCCAGATATGGTGTAATTCTATTCAGCTGCTTTTTCTATATTGCTTCACAAATGTTCTCTTTGGAATTAATGTTAAATCAATGTTTTGCTCCCCAGACTCCTTTTTTACTTTGCCCCCACTTGACAGATCAGCATGAAACTTTCCATGAAGGAGCTGAGGTAGATGAACTGTATCTGGAAAGGTTTGTGAGGATTCCTCAAACGCTGAATTAGTTAAACAATAAAATGCTTTGTCTACACAGTGGCACCCACTTACTCTCTGCAAAAAAATACAGTTAAAGTGAGATTCTAGTTAGATTTGGTTATGACACCCTAATGTTTTCTTTTTAAGAAATCTCTGAAATTCACTCAAGTAACACACTTTATGTCAAGTAAAGGCTCCAGAGCAAAACCGTTTAACAACTGTAATTCACCAGTTGTTAGCTCCACAACCTATAACTTGCACAACACCTCTGCAAACCACAACTCACTCACCAAATGAAGAGCTCGTCATCTTACCATTGATGTGACAGATCGAGTTATAAATGTCTTAAATAATCTTACAAATGAGTTTACATATCACATTTCCAATACAACTACAAAAGAGATTACTATGATGTAGCATAATCTATTGGTTTGATTATGGGTTGTTATTTAATGACAATATACTTTCCGGAGTTGTTACTTATTGGTGTAAATAATGTGAGGTTCCTGAGCCATGCTTTGTGCTCAAGCCACCACGAGTGGGCAACCCCGCTGTGCACATTTATTTTGTGGGGGAGTTTGTGAATCCCACTGTAGGTTTGATAACCTCTGGAAACATGAGCCCTTGCTGGAACTGCTGCAGGGCTAAATGGTTACCCTAGGTAGTAACTCGTATTAAGAGCATATAAATATTGGATGAGGTGTTCTTACCCACGTAATGTGGCATGCTTCATCATCCTCACCTAATATCACCCTTGTAAGATAGTACTGCCAGGGTGGACTCAACCTTAGGATCTAGATTGAATATAATTACTATGGATAATATGCCTGGGATGTAGTTCAAAGATATTCATAACACCTTAAGGTAAACCACAAAGAGTTAGTTTATTTGGTGGTAATGTCGGCATGAATAAAAATTCCTGACACATAAAATTAGGAAATGCTGTTGGGTATGATGGCCCAGGCACCCCCCCCCCCCCCATTTTGGAAACATGCTTCTTCCTCTCAATAGCCTTACATGGCCTTTGGCATTCGTCAGCGCTCTCTATCAGGTTTCTAAATGGAGCATTACACTATACTAATCTAAAGATAAAAGATTAAGTAAATAGGAGGAAGGACCTACCTCCCTTCTGGGTCCTTAAATATATTTCCTAGGGGGAAAAAAGGTAAAATGTTAAATTGGTATATCAAATTTCGGCTTTCGCTGAACAGTCCGCAGTCATAGTTCAAAGAAATAGTGAGATGGCATACGCGACACAGCAAACACAGCATAACAAGCCCAGCAGGCTAAAAATGCTCCCCTCCCTCCACTACCATTTTTTTTCAATGCTTACATACTCCTTTCATTGATTACTTCGGATTCTAATGGTAAATAAGAAGCAGTATATTCTTACTTGACCACATTTTGTTTTATATTATATGAATACCTCTTACAGTGTAGGTCTACAGGATACACCATCCCTGCTCAGACTAGGACGCACAGCAAATATCCCATATTGGGTAAGGGGATTCACAGTAACGAGTATGATCCGTAAGCCTCTTTTTCTCCTCCTGTGATTACTTCACTGTTGCAGGGTTCACAGACTCAGACATGGGTCCAGGAACCCATCAATGGCCCATCAAGGAGCTCTTGCTGCCAGGTTTTCCGACCCTGAGGCAGGGTTTGCAAAAGTCAGAGTTTTGCTGCAGGTCCAGGAAATATGAGTCAGAGTCCAGAAACCTTGCAGCAAAATCTGATTGTTAAAATACAAATTTGATCCTTGAAGGAGCTTCATTTTGCCATGTCACCATGTGACACGAAAAAATCTCCCTTTTTCAATCAGGTTTTATTATTTTGTAGATTTGGAACTGGAGATGGACGGCAAACCTAGGCTCATGGATAATCCACAGATTACCAGTCCAGTCCAGTCCAATTTTCTTATGCTCATTTCTGATAAACTACTGAATGGATTTACACCCAACCAACTAAAGTATCTTCCCTGAGTAAAGTTGTACTTTTATTGCAAGTTTTTATGGAAACTCTGACCTTACTATAACTACACTTTGGCTTTTGCCAATGAGTAATACATATGTTTGCAGTCGTCCCAGTGTAGTTAAACGTAGGACACATTTGCTAATAGAAAAGTGTTTTTAGTTTTGCTATTAACTTCAGCACCATTTGACGACTCTGCATGAAACTTTCCAAAAAACAAGTTAATCCACCTCAGCCCTCCCTTTGCACCAATCCATCACCAGGGGCAGAGAAGAAGGGGGTCCCAAAATGTTGATTTCAATGTTAGTTATCATAGGAAATGTTCACCCTGATACAGAAGAAAACAGCCGAAAAGAGTTGCACAGAATATGGCAAGAAGTTAGACCTTTACTCAGAAATCGTGCTTTTTGTGATTTACAGTAAATCTGTTCAGCCATTTCTGAGAAATCTCTGCTTGAATAGGTGCTCGGGTGGGTTTGAAGGGGTTAAAAAGTTAGGTATAT
The DNA here is from genome assembly GCF_964261635.1 of Lissotriton helveticus. NCBI lineage: Eukaryota > Metazoa > Chordata > Amphibia > Caudata > Salamandridae > Lissotriton > Lissotriton helveticus. Next base: position 813,959,005 of record NC_136070.1, read on the forward strand.
CTGAATGGTTAGACCAATGAGAGTCCCACAGTACAGTAAATTTAAAAATAGGGCCCTCTAATAGGCCGAGGGGGATTTATCTACCATCAGCTCTTTCACTTTGGTTAAAGTCTTGGATGTATTAAAAAAAAAGGCATAACCTGCCGTAACCTTGAAACAAGATAAGTGTTGCTTTTTAGTTCAGAGCTGGAACACTTAGGTCATCAGGTTTCAGTGAAAGATATTAAACCCAAATGTTCCCTAGTTAAGGCCATTGCTAATGTACCGGCCCCCAAGGACAAAGAACAACTTAAGTCATTTCTGGGGATGTCTGAGTACTATTCTCGTTTTATTGAAAAATAGGCTTTTGTGATAGAACCTCTACGCAGAATGTTAAGGAAAGGAGAAAAGTTCAACTGGGCTACCTCTGCTGCTCAAGCTTTTGATGACATAAAAGAGTTAATTGTACAAGCTCCGGCATTATTTTCATACAAGTCGAGATGTGATTGTACATTAATGGTGGATGCCAGTCAGACAGGTCTTGGTGCAGTACTATACCAAAATGTACGTGGGGAAGAACGCACCAATGTGTTTGCCTCACGTCTTCTATTACAATCTGAGAAGGCCTACAGCACGATTGAAAGAGAGGGCTTGGCGTGCTCCAGGGCAATAGAAAAGTTCAAGAGCTACTTGTGGGGCACACATTTCACTCTTCTTACTGACCACAAACCTTTGCTCCACATGCTGAATGGCGGTTCAGGCAAGGCGTCTACCAGACTAGTAAGGTTATTGTCTCGCCTCCAACAGTACAATTTTCCATCAGGTATGTACCTAGCGGAAGGAATGTGAGGGCAGATTGCTTGTCGAGATTGCCTTTGACTGATGTAGAGCCTGATGATTTTAAGAATGATGTGGAATGCGTAGTGGCCAATCTGGAGGAGGTACTGTTATCAACTGCTGGCATGGTATTCAAATCTCAATGGATGGAAGCACTTAACAAGGATGAAATGCTATTGTTGGTCAAAGAGTTTATAGTCAATGGTTGGCCAAAAGAAAGATCCTTGATACCCCCAATGAATCCCTTTGCACAAATTGAGAAGGAACTTTCAGTTGTTGATGGTATGCTTTAAAGGAATGATGCTTGTCTGTTAGGGAGGATATCATTGTGGCAGAGCACTCTGGTCATATGGGCGTGGGAGCCACACATAAAAACATAAAAAAAAATTCTGGTGGCCGTCCTTAGACACTCAAGTTGCCAACTGGGTGTCAAAGTGTCCCACATGTCTTCTGTTGGACAAACACTGAACAACTAATCTTACATCTTTACATCTAGTCCCACTCCCAGAAGATGTGTGGTCTAAGGTAGCCATGGATTTTGCTGACCCTTTTGACATTTTACCAGTCAATCAAAAATGCCTTATTGTTTTGATTGACTACTTATAAAACCTATTTCTCCCCAGCACTACCGTCACCCTCTGGTAGAGCAAAATGTGGCTTGACTATATTTGTTTCTAATCTCGTGCAGATTATGAAAATCGTTCCAATCAAATTAGAACCCAATTTTCAAATAGTAGCTCTGTACTTGAGTAACATTGACATTTTTTTACTGGTCAATTTGTATAACAATCTCCACCCGGGAGAGTTAATAAAAGTGATAAAAGAAATCTTTCTCTCCCTCCGGGAATTAATTAACAAGGCCACTAAAGATGTGATAATTATGTGGGGTGGCGATTTTAATCAAACGTTGTGCAGTAACAGTGATAAATCAGCCTGTGGTATTGTGGATGAGAATGAAAACCAGGTAACCCACTTCCCCCATATTATAATTGGGGACTGCTTGAACAAAACCTTTTGTGGCTTAGATCTAGGTCTGGCAAATGATATGGTGAATCCCTCAGTCCCGCTCATTCCTACTTTCAATGGCAGAGGAAGGTCAAGTACAATAGATTTTATATTTATCTCTTCGAAAGCTGGATCTCGAGTCCTGAACTTTAAGACCCATGACGTCACTATTAGCGATCACTACCCAAACAGCAATATCTTAAAACTCTTGCAGAAGCCAGATAGGCATAATACTTGGGCAAAACACTTTAATTTTAGATAGGCTTAATTTGTATTCACTTAAGTGGGAGAAAGTGGACCCATTGGATATCACCACGAGTGTGGTCAAAAATTCACGAACAGCGATCGAAAAATGTCTTGATCTGGCCACCTCGAACGAGGATGTTATGACCAACTTTACGATCGTGACAAACTCAATAAAAGAAGCCCTTTTTGTCAAATTGAAAAACAGAAAGCCCAAAACCAAAGGATGGTTTGATAGTAGTTGTACTAATGCATATAGAAAACTAAAAGTAGCACTACTTAAAACAGAAAGGGATACCCAGGAAATTGCCACTCTTAGAAGGGAGTATAATCGGGTCATAAAATCGAGGAAAGCAGAACTGAAAAAAGATCTATGGGATCAACTCCATAAATCTTGTATCTTAAGAAATAGTGCCGCTTTTTGGGCAGTTGTCAAATTGCCTTTTTTGTCAGTATCTAGAGATAAGCCTAAAATTGATGTTGCAATAGATGACTAAACATGGGTCGAACATTTTAAGCGGACATTTGGCATCCCCCCAATGGGCAAGAAACACACAATGCAGTTACCAACCATCGCTGAGTCCAAAATAACTTAATTTCCGATAGCTCTTGATATAACGTATGAAGAAGTGGAGCTCGCATTGATGGCTAGCAAAAATGGAAAGGCCCCAGGTCCCGACGGGGTCCCAATAGATCTTTTTAATTTTAACATGGATTTGTGGACCCCAATTTTGACCAGAGTCCTACGAGCATCATGTGCTGTAGGGCTTGTGGACTCGTGGTCTCAATCCATTCTTGTTCCCATTTTTAAAAAAGGGGACCGCCAACTGCCCTCCTGTTACCTTCCTATCTCTCTGCTGGACTCTCTGGGGAAAGTGGCGGGCGAGTTATCCTAGAGCAACTCCAGCAGTGGGCGGATGATAACAGGATTCTATCGGATATTCAATTTGGGTTCCCTGAAGGTCATGGTACCACTGAGCAAGCCCTCAATTTGTCTCTTCTGATGGGCAAGTACGTAAATGCTAAGGGGGGCCCTATATATGGCGTATGTCGATTTGTCGGCAGCTTTCGACTGCGTTAGTCATACTAAATTATGGTCCATTTTATTGGATATGGGGGTAGAGCAGCCTCTCGTAACTGTTTTGCATGAATTATACTCTGATGCTACAGCCAGAGTGAGATATGGTGTTGGGGGGAATTAGCAGCGTCATTCGGGTTAGTGAAAGGGGTTAGGTAGGGCTATGTCCTGGCCCCCTTTCTATTTACTCTTTATACCAATGGCCTGGAAGAGGACATGGTAAAAGGGTGCCAGGACCTGCCCACCATTAACAATCACCCAATACCGGCCTTACTCTACGCCAATGACGCTGTGATTTTAGCCCGTACCCCCTTAGAACTACAACGTGCTCTTGTGAGATATAGCACTTTTATGGCCAATCTGGACCTGAAAATTAATATTTAAAAAAACCTATTTTCATTGACAATGTAAAACTTGAGAGCACAAACAGATACCCGTATCTGGGAATTGTAATAGATCATAAATGTTCTTGGAGGCAGGCCATTGAGTTGAGGAAATTGCTTTTTATGAGGACAACAGTTGCGCTAGTTAATTTCTCAAGGAGATTGGGAATAAGGACCCCCACTGAACTCATCGAGATATATAAGGCTAAAAGCGTAGCCATCGCAACATATGGGGCTGGTGTGTGGGGGGTATGGGAAGGTTGAAGCCCTGCAAAAGGTTGAAAATAGTTATTTAAGGTTTCTCCTCCCTGTACCACAGGGTACTGCGACCTACTTGTGCCCCCTGGAACTGGGTCTGTCTCATTTGATTGACCTAGTTAAAATCCAACCCCTCCTCTTATGGCACCGAATTTGGTCATCAAATAAAACTATTTTCTGTCAAGGGTTTATCCAGGACTGCATCTCTCTAGAGAACGCTCACAAGATTGGATGGATAGCCTACATTAAAAACTTCTTGTATGATTTGGGTATGGCACAATATTATCATTCTCCCTTCCTAATCTCAGAACTCTCTAGAAAAGCGTTCAAAAACACTGCTTGACGCACCTAGAATACCTGCGGCTTACTAATGAGGCCAGTAAAATAACAGTCCAACACATGTTATTATCCAAACAACCTTGACCATTCAACCCTATTTAACTTTGAATCTTTCCAGCTATCAAAGATTTTTATTAACACAGTTCAGGTTGGACATTTTCCACCGTTTGGTCACTTTCCCAACAACTACCGATTGGGCAAATAATTTACAAACATGCCCCTCTGATGTTGTCTCTGCCCAATCCTAAATCCACACAATCCTATTCTGTAAATTTTATTGTGAACCAAGGAAACGCTGGCTTATGCCGATTCTAAAAACCATGGGTTTTCGAAGGTGCCGCCCCGCATTTCTCTCTCTCCAATTTTTGGATGAAGAGTGTTCTGCTAAAGCCATAGCTAAATTTCTGAAGTTTATCATCAGACACAGGCCAAATTTAGACTAAGCTGGGAATATTATATGCTAGGATTATACTCACTTCTATTTGCTGTATAGCTTAAGATGTTTTAGACTGTTTTTAACTGTTTCTATCCTCGCATTTTATAAATTGTGAAAATTGTGATAGTTGTAAATGAATTCTTTACATGTGCTCTACTAGAAGAACACATTTTTAATTTTAAATGTTTCCACTTGTGTACATTTTTAAATGTACTTTTATGGTTTTTCAAACAGATGAAAGCCGAATAAAGGACTATTTGATTTGATTTGATTTGACTACTTCTCAAAGTGGGTATATTTTGAGTTTGTGTCCACACCCACCACTTTGAATGATGTTAAATTCCTGCAAATAATCTTCATTATAGAAGGGCCCCTTAGAGTATTAATAACAGATAATGCAACTCATTTTACATCAATACAGATTAAAGACTTCTTTGCAAAACAACATGTGCAACACTTACAGGTGGCATTGTATTCCCTGACCTCCAATGGTTTACTAGAAAGAATGAACAGATTTCTGAAGGAGGGTGTAGAAACAGCAATAGCAAGTAACTTACAATTGGAAGAATTTTTGAGGGAAAAGGTTTGGGCTTATGCTATCACACCACACGGTACGACTGGTATTGTTCCTTTTTGCCTTTTAAGAAAAAGGACACCCAAAAATATAACATGTCCAAATTGGATTAGAGACATGCTTGCCAAAGAAAAACCATGTTGGTGTAAGGTAACTGATCAAGTCAAATTAAGAGTATCACAAAAACAATAGGAACAAAAATTACAATATATTCAAAAACATGATATGAAGGTGATTTACTTTTCTGTGGGTGATTTGGTTTTGAGTAAAACTCCACATAGAGTAAGGAAAGGTGAGACAAAATGTTCACACTCACTTACAGTTACAAAAGTTGCTAAAGGATCACTTCAAATCAATAGTAAGGGTTGGTGGAGCAAAAGGGCAGTGGTGAAGCTCAACCCACAATAAGCGAATTTAATTAAAAGACATAAAGTGCTTGTTAATGACAGCAAATTGTCTGCCAATCTGTAGGTGTCCTCACATCCCCAGACTTTATTAGTTGGTCAAGTAGGTTCCAAAGGTGTTCCAAAATCTTGTACAAGAATGGCTTCAACGAGTGCTCCAATTGATCCTCTTTCACAAGAGCTCATAGGAGATAGAATTTCGAAAGACATACTCAGTTTGGACATTGCATCTGACATAAGTGCCGTGTCAGACACTGTCTCTCTACAAGAACAAGCATTGCAAAGGTCTGGCAATGGCATTACAAACACGCTTAGTGACTTTAGTTAACAACCCAATGTCACTATTTAATGTCCTTTGCCTACCAAATTTAAAGATTATTACATGTTGTAATTCCAATGGTATATTAGCTCATGTCATGCGCAATTATCATAATTATTTTTATTTTTGTTGGAGGGCGAGATGATGTATTGATGTTAGTGGTTCTTTCATTTCCATCTAACATCTGCGTGCATGCTGTTACCCTGCATGCACACCTTGTTTATATTTATGTACAGATCCATGTTCTGTGTTCCTTCTCCATGGTTGCCAATGCCAACTGAGCCAGTTGGAGTTGGGAACTGATGGAGAGAGGATCGTCAGGACGTGGGTTCCTATTATTCAATAAAGCAAACTTCTCCTTTCATGAAACTACAACCCACCCTTCAGCTTTGCAGGGGGCCTGCGGGAGGGGATCAGAAAGTTAAAGGTAGACAAAGAAACACTAGTCAGCCACCTCTTTCTTGTCTGACTTTTAGAGCCATGCACTAATTTCATCAACATTTCGCGAGTTCTTAGATGAAAATAAGTGCTCCTTATTTTCGCAACAACGCACCCCAAAAATTATGTAGTAGGAGCAGAAACCCCTTATATTTTGATGATGGGAATAGAACATTCATTTGTGTTGTGAGTTATTTTGCCGGGGGGGGGGGTTTCACCCACAATTAGTTGCTATGGACCAGCTAACCCTACAAAGCTATATCTTTTTTAGGAGAGTTTTATGTAGCGAGAACTCAACCCGAAGGTACTGGAGCGCTTTATATGAGCACCAATTACGTTACACAAGGACAGTTTTATTTTTGGGAGGGTAGGCACGGGGAGATTAAGTGATTTGCCCACAAATCCCCGGAGGTTTTTGCTGCCATTGAGACTCGAACCCGGATCCACAGCTCCAAAATGGAAAGACCTGTGTAAGTAATCCAAATATCAACAGAGGACAAACTAATTATCATATGAGAGATCTATCTAAACTGAACTATGACTTACCATCAGCTTACAACAATCAGTGCGTAACGCGCGTTCGCCACCTGAGCTACCTTACCATGACTGGAAGTTGTAGACTCCTGGTAAAATATTGTTCGCAGCAACAAAGGCATAACTCCTCTGAACCAATCCGTTTGCACCGGAATACAAGGCGCGGGCTAAACAGATCTCTGTAGTAGGGACATTAACCCGCAAAGTAATTTACAGAGATGGAACCACATGCGGGCGCATTCACCCCGAGAGCTCCACAGTTCAGAGAGTGGAAGAAATAAATAACGGTAGGCGATATTGCCGCGTAAAACCCGGCACCCCCGGATTGAACTATTTACGGGAGAGGCAAAAAAATATGAGGGGCTCAGGGTGAACAACGTCACGGGGACCTCGGTTTTGGGACTCCCGGACCTCGCAAGCTTGTACCTTTCCAGCGGGCACTCGAGGCGCTTGAGCTGCGGTCTCCAAGTGTTGCTTCAGATCGCGAGCCGAAAACTGCCACTCCCTTTTCCCTCCAAAAACAAGAAACAACGCAAGTCTGTATCATGTGGTTTCCGGGAATATGTAAGGGTGCGGGAGAGTCCAAGGTTAGGGACACATTACAAAACAAGCTGTCACCATTAGGCGAACAGCCGCTTGTTTATATTTGCATCGCAATTTCACTTTAAGTGAAAACGCGATGGAAATATTAAGAAGCGGCCACCCTTGCCAAAGGCGACTGAAACAAGCTGTCGCCATTACACAAATTAAAACAAATAGAGCTTACCCCTTAGTTAAAGGAGAATGTATAACGCACAAGTAAAAAATCCAGTCCGGATGGGCCGTCCAAGAATGAGACAGGGCGGGAAAAAAAAGCCTTATTCTCAATCACGACCCAGCATTTAGCATAAACGGTGACACCAGCCAATCAAAATGATGGGCGTGGCTTAAACTCCACTTCAAAAATATCCCGATTACAAAAAGCCTTGCAGAGCGAGCAGCGCATGCGCGCCGCAACGCAGGTCTGCGACACCTAAAAATGACAGAAATGCAGCAGAGAAGAATCTTACATTCTGTTTTCCGAAGAGGTACTTATAGTAAGTAGCAATGCAACGGGGGACGCCGTAGCTTATTGCCAGTTGCTGTCCGCCCACGCCGCCACTATCAGTCATTGCCTGCCCACGCCGCCACCGCCAGTTGCTGCCTGCTCACGCCACAAAAACCGGAGTCACCTGGGGAGTGGAGCTGGTCTCACGGACTAGAGACTATAGCTCCCAGCACTCTTAGCGGACCCTGCACACCTGAGGAGCAGCGCCTAGAAAATGACAAGGTACTTCTATTAAATTGCCCTGTTATACAGGGGTATTTGTATTGTCTTGTGGGACCTCAACATAAATAGAAATTGTACACCTGGGCAGGGAGTTATGGGGACTTTGGGCACCTTCTTGAAAAGGGCGGAATTAGTTCTAGTACACAAAATTTAACTTACGGAGAAGAGGTTATCCCTAGAACCCCAATTCCTTATGATGCGAAATTCCACACCCCCTACCCCGCCACCTTTGTGTCCGGGGGAGAGTGAGGAGATTGTGGAAGTTCCTCCTCCCTTAGGTTATTTGGGTGCTATAGATCAAGGTCCATCAGCTCTGATACAGTCGGTAACTAGTGGGAGCACCCCCGACCCCACTGTTACAACCAGGGGCCAAAAGGCTAATAGCGCACAGGCCCATATCTCAGCGCCTCCATCTAAGAAAAGGAAATGGCAGGGCAATCAAAAAACAAATCTACCCTCACTGAAGTATACAGGTCAGAAATCCTCCCAGCCCCTCACTGAACATGCTCAAGGCAAAACTTCAATCATGATTGAGGGGGCCAGGGGTGAGGGGGTGGTAGTGGAACCCTCAGCAAATGTATTGACTGAGGATTCCCCTTGTCAAATGGAATTAATGTTCTCACGCCTCCTTAACCCCATAATACAAAAACTTTCTCATATCGAGGTCAGGTTAGCCAACTTGAAAACAATCCTCTCAACCCCTTCACAATCATTACTGGTAAACCAGGGGAGGACGGAAGGGGTTAACCCAGCTAGGTACCAACTTGGGTGTAGTGGGTACGATAAGGGTACGATAAGGGTCTTCTTGATAAAGGGCCATTAAACCCCACTTTAGATGCTCCTATAAGGCAGAAGATATGCCCTAACAATAAGGAGAGCGGAAGCTTAGTGTCCTCAACACCTACCTGTAGCGGTGGTGCTGCACAAAGCTGCGCCCCTCCATCACAGGGAGCATCTGGTAATTACCCTAGTGACAACACAAGCAGGGAAAATTTCCCACAACCAGGGAATCGCCCCCTCAAGCTCTATGAGAAGTAAGTCCCCTGCTCGTGATGCGATCCCGATACCAGTCACAAATTTACATCTACCTCCTGAGGCAACAGCTTACACTGTGGTAGTGGCAAATATTCCCACATTGCAAGCTAATAATAGCGAGCATTGGTCTGCCCTGTGGAATAAATCTCTCTACTTTCTTGGTGCCAGGACTGGGATTAATACAAACCTTGTACTCAGAATACAAGTTTGCACGTAGAATTGGCTGGGTGGGTCAATCTAGGAAGCAGCTTAAAGGGGATTATATTGTGGTGTCATTTAGATCGCCAGGCCTTGTTCATTTAATTCTGGAAAGGGCTGGCTATGGGCCAGTTAGACAGGACGAGCCCGCCATACTACCTTAGGGCATTTTTACCCCCCTTCCTTGCAGGCCCTATCGGCTAACCTATAGCTTTCTTCTAAGGAGAAGGCGCCCACCTATGGTAACCTTACCAGATACACTGTCCCAACCAGTAATCGTTTCGATGTCTTCCGCACGTTGGATGACATCGATTCACAATCACACTCTAGGAAGTATAGTAGTCCTATTGGTGGGCAAGTTAGGCAGTCGGGATGCAGGGTGAGAACCCATATAAATAGGCCTCATACAACAGCAGAAGCCCAAAGCCTTATACCCGATGAACAAGGTACAGCGGCTGAATTACATGATAATGTGTCTTCCTTTGGGGCACCGAATGTCCCCCCGGGTTTTCCACTGATGCATACTATTGTGCATGAGGGTATTTTCAAATGGCTTTTTTCCTTGGGAACATACAGTACTGCAACCCTCAATTAACGTACGCCCCAGTATAGGGCACGTGGGAGGCAATGTTGCTGTTAATGTGACCAATTTGGGGACAGCTAGTTCTTCCAATGATAATATGTATCCTGGGTGTAGCCTTGTATCTTGTTTGCGCTCTAAGATTAGCAATCCCTTATGGTCTGAATATGTTTTAAAACAGGACATTACTTGCCTACAAGAAACTTGGTCAAAGGAACCAATCCACTTGAATGGTTATAAACCATTTGATACCCAAGCGATAGTGGATCTCACGGCAGAGCTAAAGGTGGTGACTGTATATGTGTAAGCAACAAGCTACATTTTGTTAGAACTGTCTCTCAATTGGCATCCCCTTATTACCAATTTTTTACTTTTTTACTTTGTACTCATCTGCTTCCAACTCAATAACTCTGGTTAACTTTTATAATAATATTTTACCTGATAGCACCTCACACTCTGTAAAGAGCTAAATACTATGTGTAATGTAAAGGGCCTTGAAAATATGCTAATTGTATGTGAGGATTTTAACTGTGCCCTGTGTCCCTTTGAGGACGAAAGGATTTGTGGTCTTAATGAGTTAGAAGGCACACATACTACACACTTTTGCCATCAGGGTACAGGTGATCTTTTTAACAAACTAGTTTTTAACCTAGCCAGGGAAGAAAGAAGCAGGAAATAGATGATGCCCTGGTAAACTTAAAACTAGACAAAACAAATGGTTATACACTCCGTTGGAACATGATGGACCCCGAGGTAGTTAATAAAACAATAATCACAAGGTGTAGTAAGGACATTGACATCTGTCTGAATGAATTAGCATCCCCCGAGGGCAAACTGTCCTCATTTCAAAACTTGGCAACTGTGGTTCGGGACATAATGTTCAAACGTAGGGGTAAAAAGCCTGCCATCCAGCAATGGTTTGGTTTAAATTGCTCTTGTGCACATTCCCATCTGAAACAAGAACTGCACAATGTACCAAGGAACATCACTAATATTAGACAGGCGAGGAAGAACTATAGACTGGCTCTCCAAGAAAGGAAGAATGCTCTTAGAAAAGAGGCATAGGAGAAGCTTTCCGAAGCTGCACACTTAAAACAGTGCCGCATTCTGAAAGCGGTTAAAACACCATTGTTGACCCCGGTTGGGGGTCCAACTATCAAAGTAGCTATCTCAGATGGTCAATGGATTGATCATTTTTCCAAAATATACAACGGGGCAAGTACTGGTATTGTTCAAGTTAGTGAAAATTCAGGACTGATTAATCAGTTTTCTAACCTAGATTTCAATATCGATGAAGTGAGTAGGGCTCTCTCCGCAAGTGCAGGTGGGAAGGCCTCCGGGCCAGATGGGATTCCTGTGGACCTGTATAAGTCCAATGTCACTTTGTGGGTTCCAATAATTACTCAAATAATCAACGCCAGCTGTAAGGATGCTTTTCCATCAACTTGGTTGGAATCCACTATTGTCCCCATATTTAAAAAGGGGGATCGACAGGATCCACTCTGTTAAAGCCCATTTCTTTATTGGACTCGATGGCCAAGGTCGTTGGACGCATCATCTTAGAGCGTCTGCAGCTCTGGGCTGAGGAAAACCGAATCTTATCAGATCTTCAATATGGTTTCCGAGACGACCTAGGGACTGTGGAACAGAGCCTAAACCTAGTGATATTTATGGGAAAGTATACCAGGATTAAAAAGGGTAGTCTATATCTGTCCTTCGTAGATCTCTCAGCAGCTTTTGACTGCGTAAGGTACTCAAAGCCCTGGGAGATCATGTCACAGCTGGGGGTCGATAGAAATATTATTAACTTTATCTGTCTCCTTTATAATGGAGCCAAATCAAGCGTGCAATTCGGATTGGGAGGAGAACGTACTGCTGCTTTCCCGATAGGTAGGGGGGTTAGGCAAGGCTGTGTCCTAGCCCCCTTTCTTTTCAATCTTTATATCAACAGGTTAGGGCAGGCTCTCCTCAAAGATGCCAATGATTTTCCACAGGTAGGCATTCGCCCAATCCCAGCATTGTTATATGCGGACGATGCTGTGATCAATACTATAAAAACTCTCCCTCACGACCCATTTATTTTTTATGGATCCATATTACAGATTCCACCAAGGGCACTAACAGATACCAAAGACCATATGTTTCTTTTACTTTCTTATTTCACTTTATTTAGTCATCTTTATATAGTCATTTATGATAATTTTTTCTTTTTTACTTTTTCTTTTTTTCCACTTCTTTCTTTTGTGAGTAAAAATTCTAAAACAAACACAATTTTATCACAAAATTACAATATTGCAAAAGATATTTATACAATAAGCCTCTACTGAGTTTCATACAAGCCTGGGTAGAGAAAACATGCAAACAACATCATACATACACACTACATACATACTATTCACACTGCACACTCCATCTGCACGAGTTAACACGTTTCAGTTGTTTATCTATTGATCACAGTTAGTTCACTACATTCCGTAGGATTAAGTAATAGACTTGGTCAACGTGTTTCGGTGGGATAAACGATAGTAGGAACCACCTTCTTCAGGACCCGTCAGAGTACTGCATAGGAATCTCTATACCCAGGAGTATCTACAAGAAAAATATATATGTAAGTAAACCCTTAATAGGTAAAGTGCCCGTATTCTAACATTAAAAACAGCGACCTGTGTTTGGACCTAAGCATTACACATGTCCTGTGCCAAATATATCAATAGACCCGTGTTTTCAGCCATACCCATGAGGAGTTTGATTATTTACATCTACATTCTCAGTTCTTTGTATCTCCATGAGTCTTTTCCTGCATATTGGCCCTACTCATTTAGGTCACGGCAGGTTTGTTGTAGCAAAAATGACACTATCGGCCAATCGACTTTTATTTCATCTTGTTTTTTCTATTTTCCGATCACTTTGATCTTTGGATCGCTCTTCTTTGATTTGTACTCTATGGAGCAGTTAATCGTTGCCCACACCTACTCTGGGCAAATACACCAATTTCTCTTCTTATTGGTACTCTCTATGTAATAGCCCAAACATATATCTTTAATTTCAACATTGGCGTATAAGAGAAAAATGCATCACACTTACTCCTTTTATTTTACGCCTTTTTGCTCTCACAACCAGGAAACCTGTTTAGAGTTTTTCATAAAAAAAACAAAGAAATATCCTGCAGTCAACAACTATAAAGACAAAAAATGACCGTGTGGATCCATAGACTGGTTAGCCAAAAATACGCAAAATTTGTACGGATTCCCATCACTCACCAAGCCCGGTGACATGCTTCATCATCTGGGTCTCCTTTTCAGGGCTACCACTCCACCCTAGTGATGGAGGAGCCCAAGGATGTTTTATAGAGTTTATTTTCACTACAGATGTGAGCGAGTATGATGAAAAGAGTGTATGGGAAATAAGTGCAGTGCGAAAATACGTGATGTGAATCTAAAATTGAAGCGGAATAAGACTATAATTTTATTCTTGTCTGATCCGAACAAATAATAAAAACAGTGCAAAGACGGATTTCAACAAATAACCATCCTGTAACAAGAATGGGTCAACATGTTTCAGCACACACAGGTAAAAATTAACCTAGTGCTTTCATCAGGACCTCTTGGATGTAAATGCTACTGCAATACAATATCAGTGGTGTAATGAATAATAAGTGAAAAAGGATACACTGCGAGTCTAACTGCTCACAGATTTAATTCCTCTCGCCGCTTGGAAAAATCTATAAAAAATAAGAGGTATATATAAACAGTTTTGGAACACGGTCTTTATTTGTCTTATATCAATACAAGTGGCGAAAAATAGCCATCATAAACATTCAGAAAATATCCGAAACTCACTCCAATGAGTCTGACCTCAAGGGTATGGAGGAGAAACCTCACCCCACCTGGCAACAGCTCAGGACAAAGGAGGCACCGCTCTGGAGAAGAGACAAAATAACCAACCCTAATTTAGTATGGTATATAGGCTCTTCTACGCGTAAAATCACAAACATAGTGTCTAATTGAGAAGTCAAAAACCCTCCCTTATCTTGGAAACCCCCGTCACTCCTTTTAAAATTTGCAAGTCAGCCACTTCCAAAATAGTGTGGCCATATAATATGTCGATTATACTAGCGTGAAGAATCGCTGAGTATTTGTGAAGCCCATTGCCCACAGATGTTAGAACCACAGAGCAAAAGTTCGCCCTGTAGAGAACAATGTATAACCTGCCTTTTCGTAAAACAACGCACATTCACTCACCTAACCGTCGGTACCTCAGGCGTGCATCTCAGCCGTCGGGGAGGTACCGTTCAGTGGTGTCGGTGCTGTTTAAAAAGAGCCTAGGAAGTTAGTCGCGGCTGCACTCACTTCCGCGTTGTGAGGAAAATCTCGTGAGATTTCTGGCATAGTATCACGAGAACACGCCCCGAACTACAAAAACCCAGGGTGGTCAAGGGTAATGTAGTACGTTTGTTTAACCTTCGCATGAAATCGAAGATACCACACTTAAATTAAAGTTAGTGGCTGAACTGTGAATTACAAAAACAGCCTATCTGGAGGAAACAATCCCACATCCTGAAGAGTCAAATCAGACATGTTGTTAAGTCTGAATGTATCGGTTCACGCAGTTAACTACAAAACGACCAAAGGACAGCTGGAAAATGTAGTATGCTGCTAAATGAACAAGTATTTCATAGGATCCTGATATAAAATATATTGGAAAAAGGTCCTGTAATACATAGAGTCCTAACGTTAGATTACGTTATTGGTTTATAACAAATACTCTGTATTTTAGGAGTTGGAAAAAGTAAAATACTATGATATCCTAACAGTGAAACGGGTATTGATCGTGTTTGGAAATGACACATCATCCACTGTTGTCCTCAATGAGATCTAACAAACAAGGACAGGTTGAACATGAATGCAATTCAGATTACAGATGGAGGATTGTTATAGACTTGACCAGGGAATCGCATCATTGAGTCCCAAATGGTCACTTTTTAGTCTAAACACCCATTTCTTTTCCCTTAGTAAAAGGAATTTGGATATGTCTGAGACATGTTGTGGGATGAATGGTTGTTCTAAAATGGTGCAGGCCATATTATCAGGTCGGTGATTAAGTTCTAGGTAATGGGTAGTCAGGGGCGTTGCTTGTTTTTTGCACCTTACAGTGCTCATGTGCTCCATTATCCTAAGTTTGATCTCTCGGGTGGTCATCCCAACATATTTCAAATTGCAGAGACAAGTGATTAAGTAAACTACTCTTTCACTGTTGCAATTAGTGCAATTTTTTGGGATCCATAGACGACCAGTCCCGATGTCCACTGTTTTAGATTTTTTAGTTAGCGGACACACCTTGCATGTTCCACACGGGAAATGGCCCTGGACAGGAGGCAGGCCCCATATGGTGTCTGGTGGTTGGGCTTCAGTTAGAGGCCTAGTGTGAACCAATTTATCACGTAGATTGTCCCCTTCCACATTCAGTATCTTCCAATGGCGGCGTACAATTTTTTTGATGTCATGCTGTAAGTGTTGACAAACGTTAGTCTCGATGTGGGTTCTTTCATGACTTTAGGTTCCAGTAGGCTATTGCGGTTGTTATTGCTAGCCCGTTTGGCTGCGCGCCAAACTAAATTGGCAGGATAGTCTCTTTCCACTAGGTGGTCCATAAGAGTATCTGCATGCTTTTTGAAAAGTATCTTTTGTAGAACAATTCCTGCGCAACCGCAGGAATTGACCATATGGCAGGTTTTCCTTCATTGCTCTTGGGTGATGGCTTTTGAAACTTAATAAGGAGTTCCTAGCCATAGGCTTGGTATACAGCTCTGTTTGCAGGCCACTGGGAGAAGCAACAATCAGGAGATCTAAGAATGGCAGTTCATGTTTGTCAATCTCAACTGTAAATTTCAAAAAATTGTTGCGACTATTTAACCAGAGAAGGAATGTGTTAACACTAGTTACATTGCCGCGCCAGATGACCAAAATATCGTCGATGTAACGCCTCCAAAGGCGTATAGATTCACAGTAGGGGTTGGTTTGGCTGAATATGTGTTCTTGTTCGAAGCCATGAACGTAAAGGTTCGCCAAACTTGGAGCAAAAATGCTTCCCATACTTGTGCCTGAGGTTTGGAGATAAATTGTGTCTTCAAACCTGAAGAAGTTGTCTTTCATAGCGATCTGCACACAAGCCATGATGAAGTGGACTGGCGTTATTGAATCAAGGTCACGTTGTTCCAGCAGTGTATTAACTGTATTAACTGTATCCAGGGTCTCATCTTGAGGTATGGACGTATATAATGACTCTACGTCAAATGAAATGAAACAAGAAGATCTGTCCCGTAGTTATAATCAACATCAGGTAGTAGCCTCAACAGGTCTTTAGTATCCTGTAAGAAGGTAGGCATTTCCCTAACCATCGGGTTTAGAAAATGATCCACAAAGGTGGACAGGGGTTCTAAAAGCGACCCAATGCCAGATATAATTAGCCTCCCCACTGGTGGTCTAGCGGGTTTGTGCACCTTAGGGAGAACATAAAAGAAGAGCATCACATGGTGCTTGGTTTGTAAAAAAATACCTTCTTGTGATGTAATCCAGCCATCACTGAGAGCCTCTTCTATCAAGGTGGAGATGTTATTCCTTATCCTTTCAGTAGGATCTTCCTTCAGAGGACGGTACGCACTTCTCACTCCCAGTTGTCTCCAGCACTCTTCTCGATAGATATCTGTGTCTAGGATTACTATCGCACCGCCCTTGTCGGCCGGTTTAGTTGTGATGGTAGAGTCAGACTTAAGACCTTGTAGTTCTAACAGCGAGGTCATGTTTTCCTTTCCTATTTTTGTAGTCCATCATATATTCGATTTCACAAAGGGCAATGTGGAGACATCAAAAAAGGGCTGATTATGATAATCGCGTATTTTAAAATAAATGAGCAACATGTACTAGCTCTGTTAGGTTGGTGCCACAGCCCTAGAAATCCGATTGGTTTAACACCCACATGTGATACAAAGGAATAGACAAGACACTCGCACTGTTTGCATTGCTAGCTTAGGGGGACAAAGTGGTAGAATATGTCTCTTAAAACATCTGGTTGACCATATAGGATAGGAAACAACTTTAACTACAAATAATGGTTGCATAACGAATCTATAAATAATAATAAATACGCCATGCAAGGAACTACAAGATGGCTGATGAATATCAGTCCTTTTTTGATGTCTCCACATTGCCCTTTGTGAAATCGAAAATATGATGGACTACAAAAATAGGAAAGGAAAACATGTCCTCGCTGTTAGAACAAAATATAGTGGGGTACTATGAGCTTGTGGCCATCTAAGAATGACCGACGAATACTTTTCTGTTTTTGAGGTCATCTTTGCCGTTTCCAAAATCGAACGACTAGTTGGCTATTAAAATAATAATGGACAATATATCCTCAGTACCAAAACAAAAGTTAGTGGGACACAGGTTAGAATGAGGTTCAATGACAATGTAGGAGAAACAAAAAACCGAAATGGTATAACAATACATGATACTTTCCCACTTTAAGATGGCGGACGGAGTCATAAAAGTGCTTGATTTAGGAACTCTATTCCGTCTGGAAAACGGGTTGGTGGGAATGAGACATGTGACTATGACGAAATTAGAAATCTTTCGTCCTTTGCAAACATGTGTTTTAAATTAGGCAATTACGAGCATATTGAGATCGGTGAGCAGAAGTATAAATAGTGGCAGTCAACAAGTAGCGTTCTGACGGTGTGGACGTATGCTGTGAATCGGGATTCTGTGAAGGGACAAAGCGAGAAAGAAAGAAAGTAAGTAGAGGCCAGAATCTTTGCAAGGGTTTTTTGAAATCTAAGGGGAAAGAATATAAAGGGGAGTAGATGGAAAGTTATGAGCCATTACATGGAAATAGAGATAGTTTACTGAGATAAAATGAGCTGCCAGATTAGATAAAAAGGACTTACTGATTAGCATTGAGTTGTTGGGCATTAGTACATGAATTAAATAGGAGGTTACAGTGAAATTAATAGACATCAACATTATATATATTTTCAGGGATCAGTGAACAGTCTTGAAAAAGCATTGGATATATAAATAATGAAAAAAAAATAAGGGAGAGCGACCCAAGAAAAACGTTAGAAGAAAGAGTGAACATAAAAGCAAAGGAGGAAATACTTGGAAAAGGTTTTTTGATATTAGATATACAGTCATATCAGCACCTAATTAAATAATAAGTATATAGGGTAACTGCGTTTCACTGTAATTTCCATTTGTCTATACAGAGTGAACAGCTAGAGAAAACTAAAATAAATATAATCCGTGTCCACCCCGTGTCTAAATTATGACATGTCTGTAAAAAGGTAAGAAGGTGGTTCTAGTGTAATCCACAACTTTATAATGTAATAGAACATCAGTACAATAATTCTAATGTTGGCAAACCTGTTTCCCTCTCACTATCAGCCAAAAAAGAAAGCACACAGTCGGGAAATGATTATGAAAAACTCTAAACAGATTTCCTGGTTGTGAGAACATAAAGTCGTAAAATAAAAGGAGTAAGTGGGATGCATTTTTCTCTTATACGCCAATGTTGATGTGAAAGATATATGTGTGGGCTATTACATAGAGAGTACCAATAAGAAGAGAAATTGGTGTATTTGCGCAGAGTAGGTGTGGGCAATGGTTGACTGCTCCATAGAGTACAAATCAAAGAAGAGCGATCCAAAGATCAAAGTGATCGGAAAATAGAAAAAACAAGATGAAATAAAAGTCGATTGGCCGATAGTGTCATTTTTGCTACAACAAACCTGCTGTGACCTAAATGAGTAGGGCCAATATGCAGAAAAAGACTCATGGAGGTACAAACAACAACTATGTACTGAGAATGTAGATGTAAATAATCAAACTCCTCACGGGTATGGCTGAAAACACGCGTCTATTGATATATTTGGCACAGGACATGTGTAATGCTTAGGTCCAAGCGGATGTCGCTGTTTTTAATGTTAGAATACGGGCACTTTACCTATTAAGGGTTTACTTACATATATATTTTTCTTATAGGTACTCCTGGGTGTAGAGATTCCTATGCAATACTCTGACGGGTCCTGAAGAAGGTGGTTCCTACTATCGTTTATCCCACCTAAACACGTTGACCAAGTCTATTACTTAATCCTACGGAATGTAGTGAACTAACTGTGATCAATAGATAAACAACTGAAACGTGTTAACTCGTGCAGATGGAGTGTGCAGTGTGAATAGTATGTATGTAGTGTGTATGTATGATGTTGTTTGCATGCTTTCTCTACCCAGGCTTGTATGAAACTCAGTAGAGGCTTATTGTATTAATATCTTTCGCAATATTGTAATTTTGTGATAAAATTGTGTTTGTTTTAGAATTTTTACTCACAAAAGAAAGAAGTGGAAAAAAGAAAAAGTAAAAAAGAAAAAATTATCATAAATGACTATATAAAGATGACTAAATAAAGTGAAATAAGAAAGTAAAAGAAACATATGGTCTTTGGTATCTGTTAGTGCCCTTGGTGGAATCTGTAATATGGATCCATAAAAAATAAATGGGTCGTGAGGGAGAGTTTTTATAGTATTGATTGTTGTTGTCCCCTCTTCTCCCTGACCCAAAAATGAATTGCTTCAGAGGGGGTCCCCCTTTTTTCCATTAGAGACGATGCTGTGATCTTCTCCCGTACCCAGAATGGCCTGCAGAAGACTTTAAATAATTTCCATAATTTTATGAAGAATCTTGACCTCAGAATTAATATCTCAAAAACATTTATAATGAGATGTGGTCATGGTATTAAAAAGCGTGGAGATATTTTTGTGGAGGGAAATCGGATCACTGCCACCAAGAGCTTCTCTTATCTATGTATCCTATTTAGTAATAACGATACCTGGGCTAAGGTTGTTGAAGCAAAGAAGCTGGCACTAGTTAGAACTACGTCCGCTCTAGCCAGCTTCGCAAAAAAACTGGGACGCAAACCACCTCTAGAGCTTTTAAAAATATATAAAGCTAAGTGTGTACCAACTGCCACCTATGGGGCGGGTATTTGGGGATTTGTGAACACGGACTTGATTCAATTAGTTGAAAACTATTTTTTAAAGTACGTTTTATCGGTTCCTTCCAGTACCCCCACTTATGTTTCACATGCTGAACTGGGTCTTCCACACATATCAGACCTCATTAACCGCATGCGTGCGGGCGGAATTCCGCCCGTACGCTGAGATTTTCAAAAGCGCATGTTACGTGACGAGCTGGGCTCGTCATCAGCGTGCGAGGAGGCTACGCCATGACGAGCCCAGCTCGTCATCAGCGTCGAAGGGGTTAAAGCAGAGCCTATCCTCTTGTGGCACAGGATCTGGTTGTGTGATGGGACCACCCTCAATAGAGAGTTATTACTGGTTAGTCTCAGCCTGGATGGTGCACAAAGGATACCCTGGATTAAGTTTATCCAAGATTTCACGAAAGATATGGGTAAACAAGAATATTTTACCAACCCTGACACTATTACCCTGATTACCAGGAAAAAGCTAAGAAAAGATGTACTTTTATACCTGGAGACCCAAAGACTATCAAGGGAAATAACTAAGCCCAGCGTGATGCAGCATCAGATGGTTCTTACAACTTTTACCTTCCAGCCATACTTAGTTTTTGTGCCAGGTGTTTACGACAGGTTCCTACTAACAAGATTTAGACTAGGTACAATACATAGGCTTGTCTCCTTTCCCACATTGAATAATTGGGCAAACGAGTTACAACCCTGCCCATGTGACAACCGGTCGCCCCAATTACCTATACATATTGTTTTATTTCGCAAACTATATGGGGCGACAAGAAAGGTCTGGATCTTACCAATTCTACGGAAATGGGGACTGAGACAGTGTCGTCCTGCTTTTATGGAACTTCAGCTCCTGAAAAATGAATATGTTGCTTGGAGGCTATCCATGTTTTTTAAAATAATTCTTAACCAGAGAAAGAGTATTGTTATCTAAAATCACGATGTTTGCTTCTTTTTATATGTACTATTAATTGACTTTTAATATGTCTTTTAAGAACACGCGATGCATTTTATATTGATTTTATAAATGCTTTTTATCTGTGCTTTTTAAGATTGTTGTGTTACAATCGAAATAAAGCTTTGTTCTGATTCTGAAGTAGCAATGCAAGGCAAGCATGTCTCACACAGGAAAAATGCAACAGGAAGATGGAAGGGTGCTTTGATATATTTTCTTGCCTGTCGCAGGCTTGTCTGACTGAGCTAGTGTTCATATGGTAAAGTGCAAATATGAAAAGGCTGCACAGCTCTCCCTCTTCACAGATAATCATTGGGGAGAAGGGCATAAGGAGAGCTGAGATTTGGTAGGGATGAGAAACAGGAACTGATTATTGAGGGGAAAATACTAATCAATATCAGTAATCCAATATGATAAACATGAGGCTGATATCATAATATACATATGCATTAGGGAGGTGTTAGACTAATTCATTATAAATATTAGGGAAATGTGATACTTGGGGGGTGTCTAATGTTCGTTTTATTCTGTATTATGGCTCCTGAGCTTGCTGTAATAATTTCCATCATGCTGATACACAAGGTAGTGATTATTGTACATAATACAGAACCTTTTATTATATAACATCAACAACTGTATGTGTCTACTGTTTACAGGGGCCATGGTAAAGGTTCTCATCTGTTTTCACGGACCAGGATGAAGGTTCTCATTTTTTACTTTTAACCCCGGAATATAAGAGCTTTTCTGGCAGGGTTGACTGACTCATAACGCTCTGAATCCAGATGAGTCTAACTCATCAGAGAGAAGCATGAGAGACACCCCTCCGTTTTCCTTTTCTCCTAAGACCGTGCGATAAGCAACATACCCGTGGTGGGTAAGGAAATCGGCCTTTGTGTGCCGCTTGAATTGGGTGGTTCACAACAGGATGTTTGGTTGTAGGTGTTGTAATGGTTAATGGGAGATCAGCTGTTTGTCTGCTTCGTGCTGACCAGGACCACAAGTTCCAGCATCCTTGGGGCCAAGGAGGAAGCCCTTGCAAATTGCACCCACCTGGGGCTGTTAAGCCCTATAAAGCATGGTCGCTGCTTCTGCAGCGCAGGGAAATCAGCTGCCTGCCTGCCTCGTGCTGACCAGGACCACAAGTTCCAGCATCCTTGGGACCAAGGAGAAGGCCCTTGCAAATTGTACCCACTTGGGGCTGTTAAGCACTATAAAGCACGGTCGCTGCTTCTGCAGCGCAGGGAAATCAGCTGTCCGCCTGCCTTGCGCTGACCAGGACCACAAGTTCCAGCGTCCTTGGGACCAAGGAGAAGGCCCTTGCAAATTGTACCCACTAGGGGCTGTTAAGCACTATAAAGCACGTTCGCTGCTTCTGCAGCGCAGGGACATCAGCTGTCCGCCTGCCACACGCTGACCAGGACCACAAGTTCCAGCATCCTTGGGACCAAGGAGAAGGCCCTTGCAAATTGTACCCACCTGGGTCTGTTAAGCACTATATAGCGTGTTTTCTGCTCCTGCAGCAAGGGAGGCACGCGGGCCGCGCCCAGGCCAAGAACAGGCCTGTCCTGCACCCGTCAGCACCCGGAGGAGGCCGTGCCGGGCTACACCTCATGGTTTTGCTTTTGGAGATCCATGGGTGAGTCTACCTTGACTCAGGGGTGCTTGGCACTTGGAAAAGGCTCATGTGACTGTTTTGTCCTTTTTTTTGCAAACCCTTAATCTAATGGGATTGGCATTTTAAAGGACATGGGCAAGCACTACTTGAATGTGGATAGGGACAAAGGGAAGGACACTGTTAACAAACCTCCCAGTGGGAATACATTGAACTCCTATTTGGGCAGAGTGATGGGGGGCTATTGCTAAATAAATTGACCTTGTAGAGCCACGACTATCTTTGGATGGGGGTAGGCCCTCACCCTTCTGTGTTCAGTATCGCCCAGGGTAGTGATTGCCTGGGTTTAGCCATAACATCCTGCCTGCAATCGCCCTCGATGAGGCCCCAATAAAGAAAAGTGGAACAGACGCTCAAATGGTAGTGCTAATGCCGCCACATCAAAAAGAAAGTGCAAAAACAAGTGACCTGCTGGTGGGAGGCCTCCTCCTACTTTAACCTTAAGGAGGCAGGATTTAACTGTCGCCAACAAAGAGACTAGTGACGTGGCACCAATAAACTGGGATGATATTGTTGAAACATTTAAATTGACCCCTTTTGTGGATAAATTGCAAAGTTTGGAGACAGTTGTTTCAACTTTATCGAAGAAATTTGCGATTGCCAATTGTCTTTCTTCCATTAATAATGCTCAAATAGCTGCCCCGCGTAAACAACATTATAGATGTGGAGCAACACTTGCATATAGATACTGCCATTTTACCTCCTTGTTCTACCTCAAACGATACCAATGTAATGGTGTGACTGCATTTACCCGATGGAAACGAAGTTACAACAACAATGTGTGTAGGGTGAGAAAAAGGGAGGAAAGGGGAGTCAAGTGAGAGAATACAGGCATTATCCAGGAAGTTAACATCCTGAATCTACCACCGACAACCTGTCCATACGTAGCTATAATGTTAGGGTTCCCCGAACTAATTGCTAACATCAAGAAGACTCTCAGTCACAATACAAAGTCTGCCATTGGCTGTACAATAATACCAACTTCAATATGAGGGAGTTTAGCGACCCCTAAGTTCCTATTAGATATCGCGTTTGAGGTGGAAGACTTAAGTTCTGCCCTTCGGCCAAGTCCTTCTAATTAGGCTCCTATCCCTGATGGGGTCTGAATAGACCTTTATAAGGTGAATATCTCTTTTTGTGCCCCTCTGATAATTAATGTTCGTAATGCTGCTGCTATAGAGGGCATTCCCAGGTCATAGAAAGTTGCTACTATCGTACCTTTCTTTAAGAAACTAACGGGCCTATTTACAAGGAGCTAGCGCCAACACAACATCATTTTCTTTGATGCAGCCACAGCGCAAAGAGTGCCCCACACTTGTCCATATTTACAAACTGATGCACTGGTCCAATGTGTCAATTTGTAGAGGCCTGTATCACATTATACTTGTGCCAGGTATAATGTATGCAGGGTAGGGTTTCCCACATTGAAACTCATATAGAACTCACACTGTGATATTTGCAACTTTTTACTGCTTCACTCTACGACTGGACTGTGTTAGTATCCCTACACCTTCTCAAACTAGGCCTAAGGATTGACGCAGGGCTTTTAACATGGTACTCGAATCTGTGTTCTGACGCATTGCTGGAGTTACGTCAGTCTTACGAGCAACTCCAGCAAGTCGCCTCTTTAGTGATTATACATGCAACCGTGAATCCTTACACCATGGAGCCCAGTATTGTAAACACAGAGGGCCCGATTCACAGAACTAACTTAAGACAAAATCCTAAACTTACTACTTTTGGTATTCACAGAAGGCATTTAGTAGTAGTAAAGTTAGGATTTTGTCTTAAGTTTGACTTAAGACAAACTTAAGACAATGTTAAGACAGACTTAAGACATACTTAAGACAGACTTAAGTTAGAATTGTGTCTTAAGTTTGTCTTAAGTCTATCTTAAGTCTGTCTTAAGTCTGTCTTAAGTTTGTCTTAAGTCTATTTTAAGTCTGTCTTGAGTCTGTCTTAAGTTTGTCTTATTGTTCCATTGCTCCAAATGTACAGAATTAAATGCCTACTGGTTCTCACATATGGTGCTACCATTTGGGGGTATTGTAACTGCATGAGAATACAACAGGAGGAGATTATATTTTGTGGTGAAATTGCTTGGATTGTGTCCTGCTAGCCCAAGTTCTTTTGTACATGAAGAGCTGCACCAGGGGTATGTTGAACATTATGTAAAACTAGCCCCATTGCTTTTATGGGTAACAGTTTGGAGTGGGGAATACACAGCCTTTAATAGGAGGTGATGCAAGATTGTCTGGATTGTGACTATGGTTATAAAATCCAGTGGCTGACCTATATTAAAAATGTAGTTGCATCGTTGGAATGCCCAGAACTATATTATGCTCCTTAGTTGATCCACAAAAGTGATGGACAGAAGGTTAAAGAGCTATTTTTAAGGCAGGCGGTGTACAGGAGGAAAGATGTGGTTCTAGAAAAGCCAATTATGAGAGCTTGTAAAATTATTCAAATCAATATTGGCCTTGAGCCTTATCTCTCCATAGTCAGACGTCCACAGGAGAAATCCTTGCTTACCAAATTTCGACAGGGTGAGATACAGTATAGGCTATGTTTTCCATCTGGATCATATGATCCCAATTCGATACTAAATTGCCTCTGTGGTGGTAGATTGCCACAGACTCTGGAACAGTTAATTTTATTTTATAAACTGTGTGAATTTTCTTGAAGAAGATACTTGTTGCCTATTTTGAGATCGAAGGTTTTTTATCAGTTTAGACCATCCTTTCACTATAGCCAGATGCTTGCTTATCCTGCTGTTAGGTCTTTCTTGTAAAGCTCTTTACACTTGAATATATGAATTATGTATTATTAAGTTCAATACTGTTAATAAGAGTGGCATGAATTGGACATACAATATGCCTCTTTTTGACTCTGTTTTGTTTTAAAACATTTTTATCTATTTATTATTTTTATTCGCTTTTTACTTTGATATATGTGTTTTATGGATGGAGATTTTATTCTGTATCCTGTACTTTTCTGATTATTGATTAATAATCGAATAAAAATATTCCAACAACTAGGGTGTTTGGTGTGTGTAGCCAGTTTGTACATCGCATATGAAGCATTGGTATTTTCATTGCATGGCTTGAGGTGTATGTATAGGGTAGCAGATTATAGCATTATGTACTATTACTGCAGTATTTTGTGAAACAAACAGATTGGGAATTGATGACGCATGGGTAGGGTACTAGCAGTTTTATTTTCAGACAAATGTTTGCTAACGTTTCCTGAATGTGGCATGATTTTTTAAGGAAAATGAAACAGGAATTCATGCTGCAGAAAAGGTAGGAAAAGTATGAACATTGCAACGCTTGCAAAACTGTTATCAAAAGGCTGCGCAGCTGTGTGACTATCATGTCAATGCGGCCAGGTTTCATAATAGGTTCATATGTATATAACTGACAAGCACTGAAGAGCTATTCGTGAGAGGCAGCCTAGGCAGCACAAGCCCGATTCACAGAATGAACTTATGACTAAATCTTAAACTTACTACTATTTGGTATTCACAGAATACACTTACTACTTTCGGGCCGGAAGCTCCGCCTCCGGGTTGCAAGCTCCGCCCCCAAGCCGGAAGCTCCGCCTCCAGGCCGGAATTTCCGGCCTGAGTTCGGACTTAGAGTTAGTAGTCTTAAATCTATTCTGTGAATACCGAAAGTAGTAAGTTTATTCTGTGAATCCCGAAAGTAGTAAGTTCACTCTGTGAATCTCGAAAGTAGTAAGTGCATTCTGTGAATACCAAATAGTAGTAAGTTTAGGATTTAGTCTTAAATTCATTCTGTGAATCGGGCCCCACGTGTGCAAGCTAGCTAATAGTGGGGAGAAAATGCTCTTATGATGTGAAATTTTAGAGCCTGTTTGCTGATGGCTAGAGGGAGGCTTGAGTGGAAAAGAGTCTTCTTGAGCTTCGATGCCTTTTCAATCCTAGAATGACGTTTTGGTGAGCTGGTTCCACATGCAAGATGCTAGATACCTTTCTGTGTGCTCATTCTTTCAGACCAAGCTCCTTGCGCTGATGCCTTGAAGAAAGTGGAGACTCTGATCTGTGCCGGCATCTCCAGAGGACATCTCAGCCGTGACTACATCCTGAAGGGACACAGAGACCTTGGGGACACAGTCTGTCCAGGAGATACTTTGTACAAGCTGATCCAGACATGGCCGCACTTTCAAGCCTGAGAATACGAAACGGCTGGCATATTTTAATATTTCATTTTAGATTGACAAATAGTATTTATTTTACATCTTGGTAATTTAAGGAAATTGTAACCATGAAAGGTTTTGCTCTTCAAGATTTTTTTTTGTCAGAGAAGTAGAAAAACTAAAGCACTTTGAATGAGAAAATTCGACTACCCCTAGTTCTGCACCCAAAATCTCCCCTGTTCCTCTTCTGCTCATGTGTCCTTGCATACTATTGTCATATCCAATATGTATGTGGCATCAGCAACAGCAGCCAATGTACGATGGCTGGTAGTAATATTGAACTACTTCACGAACACCCATCCAAATGCCATGATCCTAACAAATTATGTCAAAAAAGCTTTTGACGCCCTGGACAGGAGATGTTAACATATATGGAAGTGACTGAGATGGGTTCAAGAGATGGGCAGGATTACCAATACAAGCCCCTTAGCGCATATACAAACTAGGCATATGATTTGATGCAACAGGCAGAGCCACAAGGCAGGGGTGCCCCCTGTCAACGATACTATCGCTATGTGAGTTGAACCCTAACATGTTCACTACATCAGGGAACACATTATAAGGGCATTAATACTTCAGGTATAACACACTTGGGCCCATATTTATGAAGCCTTTGCCTTGTCCCTGCATCACCCAAGGCTATGCAAGGATAACGCAAAGTCTTCAGTATTATTTACCAAGCCAGAGAAGGCCTGATTTGCATGGCTTTCTAAAGACATGTAGCGCAAGGCAGCTGCTTGCACTACATTATGTTACATTTCAACTTGTGAGGCGTCCCATGGATGGAGCACAGGTGTTCACATGCATCCACTCTTGGATTCTCGCACATTCCCAAATTTATTAAGACTTATGAACCTGGTAATGCATCAAAATACACACCTTTCTCTTTATTTCTCCTTGTTAGTTACTCTTTCCACGTGTGCTGCATTTTGCAACACACAAATAAAGAGGGAAATGCCCCTTCCTGCACAAAAACAATCCTGTCCTTAATGCAGGCACCCTTGCACTTTACGCCAACAATGTGCTGTTATATTTACAGGATAAGCAGACTGAAATAGAGGGGTGTAGGACAGCTTTAAGAAAGTTCAGAGAAATGTCTGGAATGAAATAGAATTTAAAAAATCTAGTGCCTATCCCTTGAGGCAACCCTTGGCCAATGAGAGAACCCCCATCTGTGTCTACGGTTTTAAATGGGATGCAAATACACTGAAGTACTTGGGAGTACATATTTATAGAACTGAAACATACCTAATAGATGGCAATGTTAGATCAGAAATAGTTTTCTTAAAAATCAGTATAACTGGAGGCCTTGTCAAGGGTAATGTTCTATTTCAGAACCCTCACAAAATTGCTAAAAAAAAGCAGAGGTTCGAAGATCCCGGGACTCCTACTCTTTTGATTTATGAAAAAACATTCCCCTACTTTTTGTAAACAGACAACTGTCCCGGGACACTTAATTCTGACAGTTTAAATACTTCAACTGAAGGGTCATTCAGTGAGTCTCCTGTTCTGTTAAAGCTGAATCTGCAAATGTAAATGGTAAACTGCAAATGTAAAGGATGCTTGGGAGCTGGTACTGGCTTTAATTGATTGAATCACTCAAACCTTTGTGATGACAAAGCGTTATTCTTTTTGAGTGGTAGTGCAAAGAGTTAACAACTGAGCTGTGAATTATGTACCTTTAATTGCCCTTGCAATTTAATTGTGGATACTACGCGTGACTAGGTGTTGAAGGGACAGTTATGTAAAGAAAATTGCTTACGTACAGTCTGGGTATTACTCAAATCTATATTTTGGAAGTACCATTTTATCTTAAAACACTTTGCACATTCTCTAGCAGTCTATCTTATACTGTGTGTAATGCAAGTTTAAAATAATTACGTACATATTCACAGTGCTTTCTGCCACAGGCTGTGACCTCGTAGCACTAAAAAGTTACTATTCTCCGCTGCACCAACCGAGATTTAATTTTGTGGCTCTCTGGTTATACTCAGAACTCTACAGTGCATTAACTAATAGAGGTTCTATGAGTGTACTACAATGCATTTCCCACTGAGGGACAACTTTTTAAATGTATTTTTCATTTAATCTTTGGGTTATTTCATATGTTGCTACCTGACGGTGAATGACCAGAAAAATCTTACGGAATATTTAGTTTTTTAGCCACACCTTTGACCCCACCACCACTGACCCTACCCCCATTGTATGCAGCATCACAGATCCCATGCTTTTTTTAATGCACTTCGACCTTTATACCAAAGTGTCTCTTTTAGTAAACAAATGCTATCCTGCGAGATTCCCTCTGGGAACCCAATAAACATTTAGCAGCATTAGATAAACTATGTCTCCCATTGAAAGAGGGTAGACTGGCTGCCCCTGAAATGAAGTTGTATTCCTTAGCGGCACAGCTGCAGGGGGCCACAGAAAAAAATACAGCTTTTGGGCAAATCCTGAACACATCCATGGTTCTCATATTAGTGACATCCTCCTGTCACCAAATAAAATGGCATTGTGATGGGAATATATTGGCCAGAGCATATTAAATATTCTTGGGCTGGAACCCTCCAAAGAACATGCATGAAAATCTTATAAATTCAGAACTCTTAGTACAATGTGTACAGTGCATCTGACACATCGGGTACTGGAGAGATACCTTAAGATTAGTGGAGCAGGGAATGACGGTAAAAGGTGATCTGCTTGAAGGGGGATCCCTAAGAGACTTTCCAGAGTTGTGAGTCGAATGGCCTACCTGAATGATACTGTATTCTCCATAGTTATGTAGGTGCAACACTACATGAACTCTGGAAACTGGACACAATTAAGCATCCGGGCATCTAGGCCTTAAATAATAATCTAATGCCCGAAAGGGAATGTATAGGGTGTTCCTGAAATAAACTTCATGCTCATTAAATGCCCTTAGGTTAGAAGTGGAAAAAGACCAGAGAAAACCACTTAAAGAGAAAAATTGGAATCAAATATTGCATATTGTACCACAAAACGAAACAAATTCACAATTTGAATGAATTTACTTTTATTATGTACAAAGAGTATATCTTACTCCTAAAAGGAATTACAGAATTTATCCAGGTGTACAAGCGAAATGTCCCAGATGTAATTAAGTTGATGTTGATTTAATGCACATGATTTGAAAATGCACAACACATGGATATTGTAATTTCAAACATAAAAAAATAACTGAAAGATTTATAAATAAAAAAGCAAAGCATGCTTGTTGGGATTATAATCAATGTTCAAAGCCAACAAGATAATTCGCAAATTCATACACCCAGTGTTGAATATAGCTAACGGGCAAATTAACTTGAAAGAAGTTAAAGTGATACTGATGAACCCATTTCGGCCTTAGAACCAACGATTTCTACTCCCAGACACGATTTGTTCCTTAGTCTGCATGCATGCTGATTTCTCGCATGTTATGTTCTTATTTTTGATTTTTGCCCGTCTTGGCCCCTGAGCTGGTCTCTCTTGGGGATTCTGTCATACCCTTTTCCCTCCTTAATGATGTTATTGTCTATTGTACGTGTCTCCTTAAACATTATAAAGTGCTCTCATACCCACATGCGTCATGTTTGCACTATATACACCTTTATAAATAAATACCATGAAGTAGAAGTCAAACAAAGTACCCAGAATATAAATCTTGTAAAAGAGGTATTAAAATGTGCAGAATGTGAAAGCACTTCCTTACAAAGAGAAATGAAGCACAGTATCAGGAATCTAGATGAGATGTGAGCTTGGGACACACTTGTTAAGTCAAATCCTGGGCAAGAGACAAAGCAAGAAGTAGATGAGATTTGGTAAAACTTTGGAAGAAGTTGTGGTTTGAAATTGCTGATCTCAATGGTGTCCCTAAGTTCGACTAAATGTTCCTCCATCTTGTATATCCCGCCTCTGTCAAAGTCATAGTTTGGAAATTAATTGTAATAGTTATTGTTTTCAATTAAACAGACTCTAGGAATGATGAAGACTGGTGAAATATCATTGAAGACCTTGGGCTATACCTGTGTTAATTTAAAGTTGAATAGGTAGATGTGCATTGATAAAGTTAAAGTGACCGTTTTACAAAAAAAGTGAAATTCATAATTACATTGATCAATATTTAACATGATGTCAAATGTGCTGTATATAAGTTGATACAAAACAATAAAAATATGTATGAAAGCCTATAATGCATCAACAAGTGGATTGAGAAATGATGATGTTTAGAAAAAAATGACAATCATAAATGTTTCTGATACTTTAACTACATTCCTGAAGATTTTAAACAGCTGCCCTCTCTCAGCCTATTTGGACACGTTGGGCAGTATCACATAAAGTGAGCACTGCAAGTGCTAATTTAAGGTGGGATTTCAGCCATAATTTTAGGCAGACTATTGTCATAAACAGTTGAAGAGATGGGAGAGATATTTTTACACCTTAAACAGTGGTAATGGGGTGCTTTCTGTAGGAACTTACAGTATAAAAAAGGCAATGGATGGGATGCTTGAATTAATCTCAGCCACTGATAATTAATTACTCAGCCTGCATTCCAGTCTATCGTTTTTTGCACACAATGCTATCTCAGCTTGACTTCAACCATATGCAGATTGGTCTTGACCCCTGCTCCATTGTGAACTTGCCCAACCTGGGCTGCCAGGGCAGATACTCCCTGAACAGGAACACATATATTTTAAGTATATTACATGAAACGGTCACAAATCCATACACTTTTATATTTTGACACAATTAAAACAAATATAAAAAAAACTATGCTTAAGACAAAATAAATATCAATTAATATTTTTCACAACTGGTAATGTAGAATGCCAACCAGCCCTCTGCATGCATCAGGGGGAAGTAGTGGTTACGTTTCTGGCTCTTTTACGTTGGCAAGTTATTTCCAACAGTGTGCAGGCTAGTGCTCCCTAGAACAAATCATAAGGGAAGTTGCCCTTGCTTTGGCCATGTACAGTAACACCTTCAACCCTTAACCATGGACTCACTGAACAATGGCACTAAATTTATGACACAACTCAAGTTGCGGGCATAAAAGGTTGTCAAAGTGTTTAATAGAGAATTCTAGAAATCTGCTACACAATCTCTACCTACCGCTCTTTCACCTGGCTTGGTAATATTCTAATTTGCTGATACTCCACAGAGTGGCCAATATAAATCGGCAATCAGGTCGTTAGTGAAGTATATTATGATATTGTAGTTTACTATTGCTTTCATCTTGTTTGAATGTTGAGATTGAATCTTATGGTTGTAATGTAGTTAATCGCCTATTTATCATCTTGTGTCAAAGCGGCAGAAAGGTGGCGTCCGTACCTGCTGCTGTTTGTTGAATCAATAAGTTTTTTTATACTTGTAGCTTTGTGGTTCACTGTGTACCCTAGCTTGCTCCTGGGCTCTCTGTTTTAGGATTAGGGACACTGATGCCGCCACTGTCAAAAAATGTCACCTGACCTCTAGTATCTTCTTCAAAAAGCAAACGACTAAAATATGGGAATTAGAATGAAGGAAAGTTTGAGTGCTCACAGAATATCCCTCAGTATCTAATACTTCACATTTTTTCAAGCACATAATGTCAAACATTATGTTTTTGCTCTTTCTGGTAGGAGCAGTTGAGTTTGTGCAGATCTACAGCACTGACTTTCTTTCATCATCATGGTCTTTCATTCATCTATCTGGCGGTCAATGGGTGTGTGTCATTTGGCTGCCAGAGGTCTTCCTCCCAGAAATTTGTGTTCCACAAATTTGTACATTTGAATATTGTCCCCGGAATATTATGGTACAAGAATATACTGAGGACAGAATATCAAGGGACAAAATATCAAATATTACGTGAATATAGGATAGCATAGATTTACTATTCCTAACGCCACATCTACGTACCTTGACGATACTTACAAATCTGTAAGGTACATATATATGGATGTATGGAAAATCTAGACTTACTTACCTGTTTATATTTTATTTGTGATATTTTTACCTCAATATTGTGTACCTTCAATGTTGTGGGGTCGATATTCAGGGTGAACACCGCGTTCTACATATGCTTCAAAGACATGGCTGTTGGCAAAGAAGAGGTGAGTGGAATTGGATCTTCTTGCTTCACCTGGATTGGATTGCTTGTGAAACATTTTCCCATGAGCTGTCTGCCCATAAGCCTTCTGTGCACCATGGTGAAATGATTTGGATAGTGGATGACAGACATCCCTGTAGCAAAATTGAATTTTTGAGCTTTTGAACTGTGCAGACTAACTGTCTGACTTCGGGACTAGTCTAGACTACATTTTTTAATTCGGACGGGACATATCTTTTAAAGAGGCACCAATGTTTTCTATGGACAATATTGAAATGTATCTCCTCAATTGTGTTCAATTCAGCATCTGGAAGAGTGGGTGAACTCTAGTTGAACATTTGCTTTGTGGTGTTGATTAAAGTTCTGGCATACCCAACTTTCGAAGTGGAAGAAAAAAAAACAAAGAATATGCAACTGTTGAATAGCAATCGAAGAAGTTGAAAGTAGGGTGTCCTAGTAATGAATGACAACATGAAGCTTTTCATAAGATGAGTAGTTACTTAGGTTCAAATATAAAGAAGAAATGTGCATTGCAGACCTAATATCTAAAATGGAAGATATCTACAAGGAAGTGACATCCAAGCAAACGTGTAGTCACATGAAAAGGAAGCTTGTTGAGTATTATGGAGATGGTATTATTATATATGGGAAAAGTGGAAAAGCTGCTGTGGTAGCTCTTCGGGAAACAGCTAATAACATTCTTCAAATTTATCATTCCATGCCAAAGAATTGTGACATTGAACTGCAGAAGATATATATAATAGAAGCTGCAGCAAAACTAATCAAATGTCAAGTCATCTCACTCTGAGACGTATATCCAGCTACAAGTGACCTTAATGCTGAAAGTGCTTTGGATTACCTTCCAGGTATTTTGATATTGCTGTGCTCCAAGTTATTTGTAGGAATGAATATCTAAACTAAAGTGGGTGCAGTAGGGCTGAGCATTATACAAGCTATCTACCTAAGAGCCATAACATACTCCATATCGGCTGCACCATAGCTTCAGATCAATGTACCTTATTGACGTTCTTCATAACCTGGAATTCTGTTCTTCCAGCTATGAAGTTGCAAAATTTGAACGAAATGCTGCACTTGCCAGTGGTTCCAGTCCCATAGTGGATATGAATGAGAGCTCTACAATTGTGTTAGCAGCTTATAATGTTGACCACAACATCTTCATACCCTACATGGTAAGAATAGTTTCCATGGCATGGGAATGATCGCAGCTGTGGCTCCAGTAATCAAAATTGAACCCGCTACTCAAAGGTATGATGTTGCAGACAGTGACATAAAGAATCTCACAAAAATTCCTATTACTGAGTACAGATCTGCAAAACACCTTCTAAAGGGCATCACTTTCCAGGAACCACCAGCACCAAATTGTAGCATCAACAGACTTGGGGCCAGATGTAGGTAAATGTCATTTACCGATTCTTAAATACCGAATTTTACCGAATCGGTATTTAAGAATCGGTAAATGAGATGTAGGGAAAAAATCTGTAATATTTACCGAATCGGTAAAATTCGGTATCGGATAATCGGAATTTACTGAATCGGTATTTACCGAATCGGTATTTACCGAATCGGTATTTCCCATTCATTCCTATGGGCCAAAAAGCCCATAGGAATGAATGGTAAATACCGAATCGGTAAATACCGAATCGG
The DNA here is from genome assembly GCF_964261635.1 of Lissotriton helveticus. NCBI lineage: Eukaryota > Metazoa > Chordata > Amphibia > Caudata > Salamandridae > Lissotriton > Lissotriton helveticus. The sequence continues at coordinate 813,993,594 of NC_136070.1, forward strand.
TAAATACCGATTCAGTAAATTCCGAATCGGAAAGCAAGCAAAAGTGAAACTTAACCACTTGGCTGCTAATGACAAGGGTAACTCGTCATGGAGTTTCCATTGATTTCAATGGAAATTACATGGAAGAACATCAGGGAGCTTAGCATCCAAGTGGTTAAGAAAACAGCCAATCAGGTGCTACCACCCTCCCCCTCCCTACCAGGAAGTGGCTACCCAGGCAGCTGCAACTAATTAGAAGGTTCTGGAGAGGCAGTCAGAGCTGAGCAGAGACACAGAGCAGCAGGGAGAGTTTTCTTTAAACTTTACCAAAATACAAAATGGCAAGCAGCAGTGAAAGCCAGAAGGCAGAAAGAAAGAGGAAAATAAAGTTCAGCAGCATGGAGCTGCAGGTACTTGTGGAGGAGGTAGTGAGAGTGCACAACAAACTTTTTGGCAGGCACTCCCTCACTGTTCCTGAGTCTGCCAAACGCAAAATCTGGCTGGCAATTGCTGAAAATGGAATGCAGTGGGAGTCACACCCAGGAATACTGAGGATCTGAAAAAAGATTTTATGATATCAGGAGCCTCACCAAGAAGAAAATGGCTGAAATCCACAAGCAGGCTGGTGTCACCGGTGGAGGCAGGAACCCAGCGCCCCCCTTGACTGACTTGGAGGAGTTGGTGGCCTCAACCATTGAGGCAGACAGAGTCTTGGGACTTGGAGATGTGGACAGCTCAGGCAGAGTTGCAACAAAAAAAGGTAAGACGCATGCGCAGCATGCCACCCCATACCAACCTGCTACCCTTTACCCTTTGTGGACAAGCTAACCCCAGTCCAGTACTGCTAGCACTATACAGGAGCAATGCATCATGGGAAATGTAGTCAGCTAATGTAAGACCATGTGTAACAGCGCAGACATCAGCAAGTTACTGAAAGTAATGCAGATAAATGAAAGTGAAATGTGTAAAGCATTTATTGTAGTGACTGTGACACAGTAGCACTCAGTTGATATACACTTATTTATATCTTGGGGCAAAATCAGGCAGTTGAGCCACAGACACAGAAGGGACTGCACCAGCGAGGGAGGAGAGTGAGGAAGCACGGCCAAGCCAAGTACAAGCCTCGCAGGAGGAAGGTGACACGACTGGCAGCGCCCATGAAGATGACACTGTGCAGACCCCACAGTTGCTGCACTCCCCACAGCTTTCACAATCCCCTCCCTTGGTATTCTCACCAGAAACCTCACCATCACTGTTCCAGTCCACTCCTGCAACCCCACCAGCCAGGAGGCGTGTCGTGGCCCCACTACCTGTAATGGAGGCAGCAGAGGGTGAGGGTGAGGCTCAAGTCACCGTACATGTGAGTTCTGCAGCACTGCAGTCCACAAATGAGACAGTCACAGCTCGCAGAAGACAACGCAGACCCAGCAGTGCAGGTGGACGTGGTGATGGCACTGTGTTCCGTGGGCTGGAGGGGAGCATGGTGCGCATTCAAAGGATGCAGGGCAAATCCATCCAAGCCTGCCACCGCCAATTCCGAGCCCTGAATGAGCAAATAGGAGACATGGGGAAGGGCATGAGAGACATTGTGGAGGCAAATAAGGAGGTTGCAAAAACAAATGCGGACATTGCAGCAGGGATGCAGCAGATGAGCAACGCAATAACACAGCTATGCTCCAAACTAGACAGTGTGGAACACACAAGGCGCAGGGAGACCCGTGTCCACAATACGGCCATCAATCGTTTGGCCACTGCCACATCCCTGCTATGCAGGAGGGGCATAAATATGCAGGAGGCCTTGACACAGAACACAGTTGAGGTCACCAGGGGCATGGCCAGAATTACAAGTGCACTGGAGGCAATGCTGATTTCCCAAACTACACAGAATGCTGCCCTGGACGTGGCAGAGGCTGAAGACACTAGTAGCCGGAGCAGCATAGCAAGCGCTGTTGTGGAGACACGGAGGAGTAGCAGGCGCCCAGCTGAGACTGCAGGGCACGCTGAACACAGCGACCAACATCCTAGTGGCTCAGGGAAGCGCGGGCGCAAGTGACATTACCGGTCATGGGTGGAGTAACCCGGGACATACAGTCCCCACGTTTATAATATTAATTTAGTTGCACTTAAGTGCTTGAACGTTGTGGCAACATTAAAATACGTTGGTTCCCTACACAACCTGTCTGTGTCTCATTACTTACTCAGAAATAGTTGCGTGTAATCTCCTCACGTCTGTATCTGCCATCACTTGGTGTTGACACTCCAGCAGGTTGTGTTTCAGGCACAGCAATGTCGTTGTCATGATCCTCATAGTCTGACAACTCCACCTCAGTACCCTTCTTTACAGCAAGGTTGTGCAGCATAGCACAGGCAGCAATGATCTTACAGCAGGTGATGGGGGTATACTGCCGTGCACCTCCACTCTTGTGCAAGCACCTGAACCTGCTTTTCCAGATACCAAAGGTACGCTCTACGACATTTCTTGTGCTCTTGTGGGCCCGGTTATATCTCCTTTGGCTGGGTTTAGAGGGGTTGAGGTAAGGGGTGAGTATGAAGGAGCGGAGGGCATATGCACTGTCTCCTACAAGGAAATGGGAATACATGACTCACATGCATACATGTACTTCTTACTGCAATAGGTGTTAAAGGGGTCGCACACTGTGTCTTACCTAGGAGGTATCCTTCACCAAATTCCCCTGCTGTCAGCCGTGCATAGATGCCGCTGTTCTGGAATATAAAGGAGTCGTGGGTACTCCCTGGAAATTTTGCCACAAGGTCAGTGATGGCGCACTTGGCATTGCAGATCACCTGCACATTGATGGTGTGGGTGAACTTCCTATTCCTGTATATATATTCAGTGGCAGCAGGGGGACAAATGGGAATGTGCGTGCCATCATTTCAGCCAATGATATTAGGGAATCGCGCCATCTGGTAAAAGTCAGATTTTGTTTGGACCAGTTCAGCATGGGTTGCAGGAAAAGTTATATAATGCTCCATCCTCTGTAACATGGCGTCAAGGAATTTGTGGAAAAAGCGTGACAGGCTGCTCTGGGTCACCCCACCAACCGCGGCAACCACGCTCTGGTAGCTCCCAGACGCAAGCAGGTGTAGGCTGCACAGCACCTGCACGTGGGGTGGAATAGCGTGTGCCCTTGGGGTAGTGTGCTCCAACAGTGGTTGGAGGTCCCTGATGAGGTCCAAGATGGTGTCTGGGGCCAGCCTGTACCTCTGGAGTATCTCTGCCTCTGTGAGCATGAACAAGGTGATCCTCTGTCTGTAGACCTGCTCCTGTCTCTGCCATTCCCTCTCTCCTTCCTCCTGTAGCCGTAGCCGTCTCGCAATGACATAAAATGCCACCATTGTGCAAAAAGAATTGCATTTTGGGTCCTTTTTTATAGGCTGTACCTGGTTACCACCTGATTACAATCCATGGTAAATACCGACTCTTAAATACCGAATTTCAAGCAAATTCGGTATTTAAGAGCTTACCTACATCTCAATATTCAATTTTACCTCTTCTTATTTACCGATTCGGTATTTTACCGATTCGGTAACTTTACAGAATCGGTAAATTTACCGATTCGGTAAATTTACCGATTCGCAAACCGTTGCGATTCGGTAAATTTACAGATTCAGTAAATTATCCGATTCGGTAAATTTACCGATTCGGTAACTTTACCGATTCGGTAAATTTACCGATTCGGACGATTTTCGGTCTCCTACATCACAAATGCTCAATACAGGTCGGTAACGGACGAAAATACCGATTTTCGGCCGTTACCGACCGGTAAAGGGCTACCTACATCTGGCCCTTGATGGTATGTGGCAGCTATGGTAGTAATTTTCTGGAAATCATTCAGTGGCACAAACATGATACATACGAGAATATTGCAAACTCCTAGTTTACTTTCATGCTTCAACACTATGGGAAAGCTATCATGGTGTTTGATGGTTATGATGATTCTCCATTCAGCAAGGACATGACCTACAGAAGGCAACGGAATTCTAAGATGCGCACAGCTGTTAAATTTACAAAAAATATGAAGTTTGTTGGCCAGAAAGATAAATTCTTGTCAAAGGACAAAAAGAAACAACTAATCATTTTATTCATAGCTGAGAAGTTAAAGAAACATGGGTGTACCGTGCAACATGCTGTTAGAGATACTGATGTGGATATTGTTTGTGCTTTGTTTTTCCCTTCTGAACATTCATACACTACCCAATATAGGGGAAGGTACAGATTTGCTAATTCTTCTCTTGTATCATGCCAAGACATATGGATTCAAATTGTATTATGGTAGCGACATAAAACAAGGAACATCTATAAATCCTGCATATGATATTCTCGGTATTCAGGCCTTGCTCGGCACTGACATTTGCAAGTGCCTGCTATTTCTACATGCTTATACAGGTTGTGCCACAACTTTCAGAATTGTTTTCTATTGGAAAGACCAAATCATTTGTTCATCTTTTAAACTTAAAAGGAGCTCCAAGTAGTTGCAAAATTTTCTGGTCAGAAGATTCCCAACACATTGACATTGAAAATGCTGGGAAGATGGCTCCGTTGGTGTTGTATGGGTGTAGGAAAAGGTTTTCAATTAACACAGTTCATCATCAAATATTGTTAGAAAAGGTAGTAGCTGCCAAATCATTTGTTACACCAGAACAATTACCGCCTACTGAATCTGGCCACCAACTACTACAGCTTTCGCACATACTATCAAAGCAGAGCATGGCAATCAACTGAAGAGACTCTCAATCCGAAAGATTGGGGTTGGTATGAAAAATATAATTCATTTTGGCCCACAGTACATGACTTGCTACCAGCTCCGAACTTGTTATTGAATATGATTCATTGTTCCTGCGCGACAGACTGTGCAACCATGAGATGTGCTTCCAAAAAGAATGTGATGCCCTGTTCTGATGCTCGTGGAGAGTCCCAGGTCAGTGGCTGCGATAATTGTGGTAATAAAATGAATATGAAGACAGCAACAGTGATGCAGATGATTGGTTTTTGTTCTGGGTTATCATGTTCTTGCATGTTGGGTTATCCTGTTGTGGGGTTACCTGATGCAATTGGTTCTTCATATTTCATTGTTTATGCATTCTTAAAGAACTAGTTGCATGTATTATTGCTATTCTGAAATATATTGCATCTAAAGTAATTTTTATAAATCTTTCTTTTTATAGACATCCATTTTTTCCATCGAAACATCCATTTTCCTGACAAAACAAAAAAACAACCCATTATAGCATAGCCGTCATTTTGAAACGTGATTTTCGTGGCTATCCCGTATCCCGATTTTGTAAGATTTTGGATATGTCAAGTAGTACCTATTCCCGAGTAGAAAACTACTTAGAAACACTTCTGTTACAATTTTGCCCAGGTTTGATGGTAATTATTCGTAGTTTGACTGGACCTCAGTATGTAGCCAAATCAAGTTGGTTCCAAATGCACAGCCAATAGATCACAAGGTCTCCCTAGTGCCTCTTAGTGAAAGGGAAGAGCTACAGAAAACACTTGATGGTTTGCTGTCTCAAAGTATCATTCAGTCCACGGATTCTTCCCAGTGGGTGGCACCCATAGTGGTGGCACACAAAACATCTGGCGAGATCAGATTAAGTGCTGGCTGGTGTGCTCTGGATAAAAGTATTGTATTGAATTGCCACCCACTCCCCAAGATCCATGATCTGTTAGCCAACCTGGTGGCTCAATATGGTTTCAATAATCGACTTAAGGTATGCTTAATATCAGATCACCCTGATCACCGACTCACAGGACTTAGCAACATTTGTGACTCCTTATGGCACTTACAAATTTCTCGGATTGCCCTTCGGTCTGGCGTCTGTCACCACCGTGTTCCAAAAACATATGGACAATTTGTTTGGAGATATCGCTAGGGGCAGGCGTACCAAGACGACATTTAGATTTTTCTGAGGATTTGAGTAAACATAACAAGAAGTTGAGAAAGGTTTTATCCATTTTGATGCAAAGAGGTATGACGATCAGACTGGAGAAGTGTAAGTTTGGCTTAACCAACTAGAATATCGTGAACATACTGTATCATGTAATGGTATATTACTTAAAATGTCCCTCATTAAGGCAATCAAGGAAGCAAAGGCACCGGTGGACAAATATGCATTACGATCGTTCCTGGAGCTTGCTTAACACTATGCACGCTTTGTCGCAGGATATGCACAGGCTGTTGAGTCTATAAGAGTGTTACTTAGGAAGGGACAGAAGCACATATGGTCATATGAATTGGAAACAACATTTGAGAATGTCAAAACGTAATTGTAACAGCTCCAGCCTTAAACGTTTTCTGTGAGGATCGGCCATTTATCATCACTGTAGATGCTATCACTCGTGGTTTAGGGGCCATGTTTAGTCAAAAGGTTTCAGGTAGTGAAAAACTGTTGCCTTGGCATCCAGGACCCCAAGGCCATACGAATGTCAGTATAGCACCATAGAGAGGGAAGCTCTGGCATGTGTATGGGCAGTACATAAGTTTAGGATGTACATATGGGGAACCACAAACCGCTAGTTCATATCTTCAATGATTGTACTCATAGTAACATGTCTGCCAGGCTCACCAGATGTCTGTAAATTGCAGATGTACAATTTCATTATCAAACGTATTCCAGATGGAAAGAATTTTCATGCAGACCGTTTGTACCACATGGCTCTAGATGAGGATGTTTTACCGGATGATGTGGCGTGTAAGCCACTTTTAGATGAAGTGGCTGAGTATCAATCAGCTTTGATGAACAAGATTGGGCAAGTGCCTATGCTAAAGATTGCACTTTGGGAAAGGTTATGGAGTACATTGTGCATGGTTGGCCAGAGGGGAAGTGTTTAGACGGAGATTTGAAAACCTTTACTCAGGTTGCAGAAGATTTATCCGTGGTTAGGGGAGTTATACTCAGAGGAGATAGTTTTGTTCCACCTACAAAACTGTGCATTGTCGTAATATCTCAGGCGCATTTAGGTCATTTAGGAATCACCAAGACATGCATGAAGATCAAGCAGCACTACTGGTGGCCTGCTTTGGATAATCGAATTAAGCTTATGATTGACAGGTATCCTGAGTGTCTACTATCTGACAAGCACTGGGGGAGCATGCATAAACACCTACGTCCAACACCTTTCCATTAGAGTGCTTGGGAAAAAGTTTGTTTCGATTTTTCAGGTCCTTATTCCACTTCATTCAATCAATCAATCAATCAATACATTTGTAAAGCGCACTGCTTACCCATGAGGGTCTTAAGGCGCCATTATCAGACAACATGAAGTATATCATAGTTCTCATGGATTGCTTCTTGAAATGGATGTATCACACATTCATAGAGTCACTATACACTGAAACAGTTATCTAATGTTTGAAACAAATTTGTGTTCTAGAGGACGCATCTAAAATTGTGGTAACGGATAATGGTACACACTTTGTGTCCAACCAAATGAGGAGATTTTTATTCAGAAGGGACACTAAACAACTCAAGTTAGTTTTGTATTCACGTTTTTCTTATGATTTGGTTGAGTGTGGCTAGAACATCATTAAGGAAGGTGTGCAGGGTTCAGGGCTGGATGCAGGCACATATATCATCCAGAAAGTCTGGGGTTAAAATATGTCTCCACATTATAACACATGTGTGACCCCTTTTTCTTTGCTGAGGGGTAGGGAAGTGCACATACCATTGTTTCCCTTGTGGTTGAGTGAAGGAAATCATAAAGGGAGCCGTGCTTGCCCAAACAGAGATGACATAGCCTCAAAGGTGTTAGTACAACATGCAAGCTTGAAGCAAACTTTTGATATAAAAATATGGTCAAATAGTAGTAGATCTAGAGGTAGGTAAACTGGGTCATGATTAAAAATCACATCAAAGCCAGGCAAGGTGAGTCAAAGTTCTCTGTGCCTGTATCAGTGGACAAAGTCAGTAATGGTGCTGCACTTGTTACTGGAAACGGTTGGTGGAACAAAAAGCAGTTTGTGAAGCTTATGCCAGGACAAGTGAGTATCATGTGCAAGAGGAAATGTCATGTTCCAAATGTTGACTGGGCACAGTGGTTACCACCCGCAAGTGCTCAGCTAGACTCAAGCAACAGTGTAGAAGGTAACCATGTGCATGTTGATAAGTGTTATTCTGATAATGTTAATTTGCTCAGTGACCAATTGGGGATGAGTTTGGTGGGTTCCCGCACTAGAAGGGTTCCTCAAGAGGTCTGATGATTTTGCTCTCTCGTAATCGCTGTACAGACTGTATTTGAGCTGAATATGTTCTTTTGTGATACATACTATGATTTTCTTTAGAGTTGTTGTTTTGTAAGTTTTATTTTCTCCTTTGTTGTTAGCTTTCTTTTTTCTTTTTTTGGGGGGGCGGTGATGTGATAAAGTGGATTGTTTAATTATAAAGCATCTTACCGTTGTAATGTGTGCAAGCGTGTGTATGCGTGTGTTGGACTTGGCCCTTTTTGCAGGGTTATCCCTGAACTTTTTACATCCCTCCTACATTTTTTCTGACCTGTTGTTGGCTATTTTATGACTCTGGGCACTTTACCACTGCTGATCAGTGCTAAAGTGCATATGCTCTCCCTACTGTAAATTAATGTATGTATTGATTAGTGGTTCCATGATTGGATGTTTGGTTTACTTGTCAGACCCTAGTACAGTGCACTGAGTGTGCCCAGGTTGTGTAAATCCAAATGCTGCTAGTGGGCTTGCAGCACTGGTTGTGCCACCCACAGAAGCGGCCTTGTAAACTGTATCTAAGGTCTGCCATTGCAGAGCCTGCGTGCAGTCTGGTACTGTCATGCTGACTGGGCAAGTGCACCAACTTGCCAGTCCCTAAACCTTCCCTTTTCTTCATATCAGTCACCCCTATGGTAGGCCCACGGGCAGGGTGCATTGTAAGTATAAGGTAGGACAAGCCCTGATGTGTGTGGCATGTCCTAATAGTGAATTACAGCCATTTTCGTTTTTCACTATTGCAAGGCTAACTGTTCTCCATAGGCCAGAATGGGCTGTTAGATTATTACATGTTTATAATCCTAACAGACTCAGAGAACATGGTAGAAATTCGAGTTTGGTATGCCTGGACTCAGAATAATAAAATACATCTTTTAGTGAAGTTTATTTAAATATTCTGAGTTTGCAAATACCACTTTTAGAAAGTAGGTATTTGCTTGCCTAACAATTTAAGCCTGCCTCTACGAGGTTGTGTATTCCTTGTCTGGGTTTGTGTGTGACAGGGCTGGGGGATTCCAGGAGACAGACTGGGGAAGCCAGGTGGTGAATAGAGAGATCTGCATCTATATAAGAGGGAGGAGTTGCACCTGGGACCTAAATAGGACTGTGCCCGCCCCCCACAGTGCTGGCTCCACCCCCTGTGGTACGTCTGATGTCTTTACCCTCCACACTCAAAGAAGAGAAGGAAGACTGTCAACAAAGTGCTCTAGGACTGTACTTGCCTTCCACAATGCTGGCTTCACCTCCTGTGGGGCGTCTGATGTTTCTGCCTGCACGGTGAAAGGAAAGGAGAAGTCTAGCAAACAGAGTGCTCAGGAACTGGTTTGGACTGGGCACAGGGCCCTCTCCCCTCAGAGAACAAAGGATTTTGGGGTATAAGAATCGGGACCCTGATCCCAAGAAATTAGATCATTTCTGGACTTACAAGATAAAACCTCTGCTGAGGAGAAGGAACCTGAAGAAACTGAGGAGAGACTATTCCCAAGCTGAAGTGCTGCTTGGGGGATTGGCCTGCAGTGGTTGCCTGACTGCGAAAGAGAGGAGTAAAAACTTTGTGGACTTTTCTTTCAACTTGTGCAAAGATCTCCAAGGGCTTGGAAGAGAGCTTGCCCCCTGACCGAAGTCCCAGGACCAATGGACTTCACCAGCCTTTGTGAATTGCTGCTGGAAACAAATGGCTACAGAGGCAGGGAGCTGTGACCAACTCTCACGACCGGCCCGGTGTCCTGTAGGCACCGCACCAAGCAACGTCCGTCTCCAACAACGCAAGCTCTGCGCTCACCAACTCCGTCCTGATGCCGTCAACGAGCCGTAGCCTGCACCGTGACTGGAATGACACCGCGACGTGCTACGCCTCGCTACACCGGATCGAACTGGTCTGACCGACGCGGTCACAGCTGTTGACTTCAAGTCCTGTGATCGCACCGGAGTTGGGCACCACCTCGCACTCTTTGCGAGGCACCGCCCTACTCGCACCGCTGTCCGGACTGATCGACACCAGCTCCCGAACTCCGGCTCGTTTGCCGCACCGTAAAGCTGGAAGCACCGCAACGAGCAACATCCACCTCAAACAACGCAAGCTCTGAGCTCACCGACTCCGTCAACGAGCCGTATCCTGCACCGTGACTGGAAGGATACCGTGACCTGTAACGCTTTCTTTTTCTACACCGCGACGAACCCCGGAACCGGCTCGCACATCCGTGCCGGCCACCTCAAGGAAAAGGTACTGTGACTGAGTCTGTCGACATTTGAGTGGGCCCGGACCGCCGCGGTCCGCTGGATTTGTTAGACTCTGTGTTCTTTTCAGCAACGCTGTAGCCGGACAAGGCTACTGACTTGCACAGAACCTTGAATTAACCCTTTTTAACCTGAACTCTGGAAACTTAATAGTACTGTGGATTCTTTTTGTCGTTTATTGGTCTTGTGATAACTCTAGATAAAGTATACTTATTTTTTTATATAAAAACTGTGGTGTCCATTTGTAGTGTTGTCACTGGGTTACTGTATGTGGTCACAACTGCTTAACTTACATCGCCTCTGAAATAAACCTTGACTGCCCGCGCCACTCCGCCTAAAGGGTGAGTAGGGGTTATTTTGTGAGAGTAATTCCCTTGCCCTGACTAGAGGAGAGGGTCCCTGCTTGTCACAAGTACCTACCTGTGCCAACCAGAGACCCCCTATTCTAACAGCATGCATTATTATGATTTAATCTGACACATGGGCTACCCAAATGGACAGTGAGGATTACAGACAGCAGTTACTGGCTGTTGGGATCCGTACTTGCAGGAGCTGCCGTGTCCTGGGCTTTCATCCTTTAGAATAAAGTACTTGTTAAGCAGCCAACCTATGTGAAGTATATGCCAATTGGGTATTAGACAATGTTAACATGTTTAGGTAAGAGAGAACATGCACTTTAGCACCGGTTAGCAGTGTTAAAGTGTGCAGAGTACTAAAGTCGGCAAAAAGGAGGTCAGAAAAAGAGGAAGAGGAAGAAACAGAAGTTTGGGGTGACACTTTAAAGAGGGCCAGGTCTAACAAATTTACACTACTTTGTGGCCTGCAGACAGTCGAGAAGTGTCCAATCTTCCCACACTTGAAGCATTCTTTAGCAATAGCAGGACAAGTGAATTTATAGAACTGTTTGCCAAATCCACATCTTCCACATTTGGTCTTATTGCTATTAGGTTTGCCAGTTCCTCTGTTTAATTTATTTCCATTACCATTGCGCACATAAGCAACTTCAAGATGGCTCTGTCTTTCATCATTTAGCATTTTGCATGAACGCATTAACCTCTCAATATACTTTGCCACTTCCACGACTTCCGACAATGTGTGGTTTTTATGTCTCAGTAATTGTTCCTGATATTTTTTGTTATTGCAATGGATAATCACCTGATCCTGAATATATTGATCAGGTATAGTACCAAACTCTCATTTTGCCGCTAAAATGCGAAGAGCAGCAACAAACCTACAACAGGTTCAGTAGAAAACTAATGTCTAAAATAAAAGTTAAAGCGCTCCATCACCGCATTTGGGTCAACAATAAAATGTACCTTTAGTCTATCTAAAGCTTTGCAAAACTCATCATAATCCTCAACCCCAACAGTTGCTTGTCATTGAGGTAAGAGAACAAATATGTATTGCGCCTCAGCACCAATAGAGTTCAATAACAACCTTTTTTTCTTGTAGAAGTAAATACATTAGCATCAATAGCAATCCTAAAGTTGTTAAATAATCCAATCCATTTACTCCATTTCATTGGTAGATCTTCAGGGTTTTGGAGTAAAGGTGGTAGTTTTTGTAAATGAAGTAAGGCCCTTGTATGTAATCAGTCTAGTAGCCAGTAGTGTAAATTATGTAGGTTTATTCAGTTACAGGTAAGATGGTACAGGCCCCACAGGGAGCAGCATCCTGCTGCTCAGTCCCACTCATTCCAACTGACCACTCATCCAAACCATGCACTCATGAACATTCTATTACATCACACTCACACAGGCTGAGCAGCAAGGAACTAGGAGACACAGGATATAACACATCTCCTTCCTTCCGGAAACAAAAGAAATAACAAGAAGTAAAGAGAAAGAACATAATCTTTCCGCACCCCCTGTTAATGTAAGTACCCAATCCTAAACCACAAGGAAGGATCTCATTACATTACATAAATTATAAGTAAATCACATTACGAGAATGATTAAAATACTAAAAAAATTTTTTTTTTTTTTTTTTTTGTAAAACCTTTATTGATGTAATAGTATACACCGCTATTCAGCCGAACATCCCGAGGGCACGGCAGCACGGAAGAACATAATATTATGGTATACATCGATCACATTCCGGATGAGTGAGGTTTAATTTTATGTTAAGCAGGATGACACTAAGAACGCAATAAGCTCCAATATAACACAAAGGAATATGGGGACCAGGTGCCGAACCACAAGCCATAGCTACAAAGTGGGCGGGCCAAACAAGAAGTCCTGCAGGATCAAAACGATAACAAGGAAGGCATAGGTGCCGCGTCAAAAAGTCAGGATATACAGGCATACAATTACTATGAGTACCGGCGAGTCGCCCGCCCAGGTCTACCCACAATGCAAAAACAGCTCAGGCACAAATTACGACAAATCAATGAAGACTCAAAAATCAACACAATAAACCGATCCCCAATACAGAAAAAGGAAAAGGAAAAGGAAAACCAAAAAAGTGAAGAAAAAGGCCATAGAAACAAAGAAGGGAGAAATAAAACCCCTCCCCCAACCCCCCACCCTGCACCCCTGCAAATGGCTACGGCCTACCCCCCATAGCAGCGTACCTGCCGCCCAGTACCTAAACCCGAAATATAGAAGAAAGAAGAAATATGGAAAGGAAAAAAAGTAGAAAGAAAGAACCCCACTCGGTGAGGGAAATCGGAGGAGAGCAGATGTCTACGGACTCCCGGTCTCCTTCCCCCATTGTAGCCAACCCCGCCCCGGTCTTCGTCAGGTCAATAAAACAATCCCGGTAAACACAGTGTCACAATAAGAGACCCAAATAAAATCTCAACCCTGGCCCCTACGATCAAATTCACTGAAGTCGTCAATTAAGAAAAACCCTTTCCACAAAGGACTGCAGAAGTCTGCCGAACAGGCGTACACAGATGAGAAAAGAACGGCAGGTCCCAATGTAGATGGCTGGTACCAATGTTGCTCCCCCCTGCCTCCGAAGCCAGGCTGCACCCCATCCGCCATCTCGAAAGAACGACAGGGGAGGAGAGTCGACATGGTCCGAAACAGCAACCTACAGAAAGTAGAAGGTTCCAAAATGGGGACGACATGTAAATGTTCCGAGGGGTACACAATCGGGGGTTCCAACGGTTCCATAGGGTGATCAGGCACAGCACAGTCAGGTAGATACACTACAATAGGGGTAAACCCTGCTTCCAGCGCCGGGTCAAAACACGTCTCCGAAACGTCTATTGAAAGGCGGGCTGGCTGCCGGGTCGCGGGCGTCGAGTCAAGATCCAGTCTCAGGCCTGTGAGTCCATCCAATGCAGACAACAAACTGCTAGTCGGGACATCAATAGCCCCCTTAAGTGCCATGAGTGCATCCAGCACTGTTCGCAGTGACGGGCCAATTCGAGCCTGCTCCGCTAGACGCCTTTCGGTCTCCAACATGATGGTCTCCACGGAGAGGAGCCCTCCCCGGGGCAAAATTAGGCGGAGCAGGAGTAAGCCATGAGGGTCTGATGGTTAGCGAGCTGTAACACGCAGCAGGGCACCGACCCGGGGGAGTCGGCGATGTAAATGCCGAACCCCCGGTCAGGGACCCCCGCGACACAGAACCATGCGTCACTCGTCACCTCACCTATGCAGGGCACCAGGCAGCTGATGTTAGCAGAGAAAACAAAAAATTTTCGAATGTCACAGAGACCGGACCCAAACACAGTCAGCAGTTCGTTGTTATGCAACTCGGACCCGGCAGAGCCAGCACTCGAGACCCCGGCTTCCCTGGTGGGTCAGGCCTCAATGCGACCATCGACGTATCTCCGCCCCACAAAGGCGGAGAAACTCCGGGATTGCACCACTGGAATGCGGATCGGATCGCACACACGAATCCGGTGCGGGCAAGCAGGATGGGCAACAGGATAATAAAACGAAGGCCGGAGGGCAGCGGAGCCGGGAGACTATACGGCCATCTCGGTTGGTGTCGTAGCTCCTCCTCCTAAAATACTAAAATTGACGATAAGATCACATAATATTATTTTGCATGAATCACTACATTCCTAGAATTGTAAAGAAAGTTGACATAAGATTACATCACACCGTAAACACCATTACATTCCTTGAATTTGTAAAGGAAGATCAGTGCAAAGATAGATCACATTCAAATATTAGATACTATATATATCTTTGTTTTTTGCGAGAGAACATGACCTAAATCAGACTACATTACTGAAGCGAACAGGCAGCTTGAGGACACCGCTTGCGATAAGAAAGTTATTCCTAAAGAATTTGATAAGGCTAAAGAAAGTATTTATAAATTGTTGTGTCAATGGAAAAGAGAAGGCCTCGTCTCCAATGAGGAGTTTAAATTTTTATATAATGAATTTCCTAAACTCCCCATTTTGTATCTTATTCCTAAGATACACAAAGGTAGAATGCCTCTTCCTGGGAGGCCCATTATCTCTGCTATGGGAAGCATGGGAGAACATCTTGGTCAATACATTGACTATTTTTTACAAGAGTTAGTGGTCACCCTTCCCAGTTACGTGAAAGACACTGGCGACTTCCTTTCAAAAATGGATAAGACAACATGGTCAGATGACCTTTTGTTAATTACACTTGACATAGAGTCGTTGTACACTAGCATTGACCATTGCCAAGGACTTGAGGCCATCAAATACTATTTATCCAAGCGTCCTATTGAATACTACGCACGTAACAAAGTTATCATTGCATTGATTGATTGGTGCTTGCACAACAATTTCTTTCTTTTTAATGATGCCTTATACAAACAACTAAGAGGAGTCGCTATGGGGGCCTGTTTCTCCCCCAGCTATGCATTTTTACATGTTGGCTGGTGGGAGGAACAGGTCCTTAGGTGTACTCACAAGGTTACATTTGAAGCACATGTCACTGCATATTATCGGTATATTGACGATGTGTTCCTATTATGGCAGGGAACACAGGAAGAGGCAGAATTATTCATTGCAGCCATTAATGATAATTGTATGAATTTAAATTTCACCTTTACTATCAGTAAACTACAAATTGATTTCCTTGACGTGAGGCTTCAGGTCAAGGAAGGGGTATTATGTACTACGCTATTTCGTAAACCCACAGCTGGGAACATAACATTACATGCTGAAAGTTCCCACCCTAAACATCTCATAGCTAGTATCCCATATGGAGAAATTCTAAGATTGAGACACATTTGTAGTGATACTGCAGATTTTTTGACATGTCAAGAGGAAAAGTGCAAGCGTCTCAAAAATAGAGGGTACAGCAATAAAATCATTAAAAAGGCCATTGCTAAAGCTAGTGAGCGTCCTAGAAGTACTTTGTTCACTAAGCCCTATACTGGTCAGAATCCAGTGAAGGAAGTTTCTGATAGTACTAGATTTATTACCACTTTCTCTAGGCAGGAGAGAAGAATTAGAGCTATTATGACTAAACATCGGCCAATTGTCTTGACTGATGTGATGTTACAAGAAAGGTCGCCAAAAATACCATCAATTACTTTTAGAAAAGGTAAATCTATGGGCACCGAACTTGATAAAAACTCTCCAGAAATTAGGAAACCACCACTTTGGTTACACACTGCCAATGGCTTCAGACACTGTACCTCATGTCGAGCCTGCAAATTCGGGTGCAATAAGATGAGCTATTGTACACCTTTTGAAACATCTCCTGTTCCAAAAAGAGGCAGTTACAATTGTAAAACCAAATGTGCAGTTTACATTTTGACGTGCACTTGCGGGCTAAACTACATTGGTAGTACTAAGCAGCCAGTGCACGTCAGAATATTGCAGCACATAAGGGCAATACTACATAACGATCCTGCTTACCCTGTGGCCAGACACTTTGCCAGTTGCCATGGTAAAGACATTAACTGTCTAACATATTATGTTGTTAGTGCCATACCGAAATCTAAGAGAGGTGGGAAAAGAGAGCGTCAGCTCAGGCAACTTGAGACAAAGTTCATATTAGAGTTTGATAGCAAGTGGCCACAGGGATTAAATAATACAGAAGATATGCACACCTTCTTGTAAAGGTGTAATTTGGATTGTTACGTTGACAATGATAATGGTTATAATTTGTATGTCTATTAAATTCCTGATACCATTATAGACTTGATAAATTTCCAAATCGTCAGCTGTTCCCTTTTTCAGACCTCACCTTGATTATTGGTTTTGCAATATAATGATTTTTTAGCAGTATGCCTATTTTTGTAAAAATTTTGTCAAATTTTAATATTTTACCCCGGATGGAGTATCTTATTAATGATGGATTATAATACGTACTTGCTAATAATTATCTATATTGTATTTTAGAATATTAATCAAGGTCTTAATATATTATATTTATGACTGCACTGCACTTTTTATGTCATTTTGCACATAACTGATTTTTGCACTGTCTTGTTAGTTCCTAAATCAGGACCTTAGCGCTAAGCACTTTCATTGGGTAGTTTGGTTGCCTGGATTCATCCGGTGAGAATTGTAATACACATGGGTAGTGCATGTGTGAAACATCAAAACACGACGTCGATACAATATGGATTTATCCAGAGAGGAATTTTTGTGCATTTATGTACAATTCCCATTTGTATCTCAATAACTGTAGTGGTTGAATTTGCTATATTTGTTAAATTGATGTTATGTGCAAATTACACAAACATTTTAAATCAAATGAATAGCATATGAGCATGTATTTGTGTAGGGTATAGAAAAAATACTTTGCACACCTTGCTTCCTAAGTCTTTTCACACTGTCTTTTGACCCTGTGACTGTTGCTTTAATGCAACCCAGGTGTGCACTTTCACTATATGTATAAAAAGAAAACAATGGCGCAGTTTGAGCTGAATGTGATCAAGGGCTGCATAGCCCGAAACGCGTCGTCGTGAGAGGTGAATAATAAAGTATTTCTTGCCTGAAACTTTGCTGCAGAGGCCTGAGTCTCCTTCCTCGCCAGGTGCCGTCTGGAAGTGGTCGGGGTAATCTTTGGATTTCTGTCACGAAGATCGGTTGCCTTCGTTACCAGAGCCTCCTCCCTGCAAGTTGGATAACCGCCCACAACCGGAATTGAAGGGATCCGTGGTGGAAAGTTTGGCGGTCTTCCCCCTTCCTCGCCACGTGCCGTCTGGAAGTGGTCGGGGTAATCTTTGGATATATATATATATATATATATATATATATATATATATATATATATATATATATATATATGAAGGAACGAGTCCGGTCGTGAAAGAGGCCGTCTTACAGGGCGGTCCGTGACCAGGCCACCGGCAGCCCTGCTACAATATCACCACCAACGACTTTCGGTTTAGAAAATCTCACGGACACCTTGAGTAGATTGCAGGTAGATTTAATACAAAACTGCACAGTTTTGTATTAAATCTACCTGCAATCTACTCAAGGTGTCCGTGAAATTTTCTAAACCGAAAGTCGTTGGTGGTGATATATATATATATATATTTATATATATATATATATTCACTGAAAAAACCATAGGTTATAGACCATATATAGTTAGGAATTAGCATTTACAAAACCTTATTTTACTCACACAAAACCATTGAAATTCCATATATAGTTAGTTGCACTAACTATATATCGCGCACCCGCAATCCACTGCTGATGATGTCACATATTACATCATTCATGACATGGTCAGTGACATCACTGATGACATCACTGATGACATCTCAAATGACATCACTGATGACATGACTGATAACAACATCCAGTGATTTTTTGTTTCTGTAAAGTTTAAATATGTCTTACATATTGAAGATTGAGTGGATGTGTAAGTGTCTGGACGAAGGATTTAGTAGGTGCATGACTAACTGTATGAGTGAGTGATTAAATGTGTCTCACTGAGTGCATGGGTTAGTGACTAAACTGTCTTAATTTGTGCATCATTATGTCTGTTGTTCTGTAAACTGCTGCATGTGTTGATCAGTAGCTGTATGAGTAACTATATGGGTTATTGATTGATTGCCCAAGTATTTGTATGGGAGACTGAGTGTGTGTGTGGCTGGCTGGGAGGTGTGTGACTCTGTGCAGATCAATGTGTACTTGTATCAATGATTGTATAAGAAGGTAAGTATGTGTTAGTATATGTTTGAAAATGTAAGGTGCTCTATGTTTAACTGTATAGACAAGAAAATGGAAGTGTCATTGATTCTTTACATGACTGACTAGGTGAGTGAGTAACTCCATGGATGAGTGGCAGACTGTGACTGTCTGTATAGGTGTATGAGTGCATATGATAGTGTTGTAAAGATGAGTGATTGTATGTATGAATGATTGTATGGGTGAATGAGTGAAGGTGTGTGTAGACGTAGGAATCAGTGAGTGCGTATGTAGTAACTAGTATTGGTGTGTCAATGGTTTCAAAAATTATACTCTGTATTTAACACTGGGTGAAACAGAGGTTATATTAAAATGTGAGGAGATGCATTGTATTGTCACATGAATGATATCATCAGTGATGTGGTCATTGATGTCAAATGAGATGTCATCAGTGATGTCATCAGTGATGTCATTTGAGATGTCATCAGTGATGTCATCAGTGATGTCACTGACCATGTCATGAATGATGTAATATGTGACATCATCAGCAGTGGATTGCGGGTGCGCGATATATAGTTAGTGCAACTAACTATATATGGAATTTCAATGGTTTTGTGTGAGTAAAATAAGGTTTTGTAAATGCTAATTCCTAACTATATATGGTCTATAACCTATGGTTTTTTCAGTGAATTTTCAAGGTTTTGTAAATGCTAATTCCTAACTATATATGGTCTATAACCTATGGTTTTTTCAGTGAATTTCATTGGTTTTTTAACAGCTAATATCTGTAGCTGTAAAATGTATTCTTCTTTAAATCCAAAAATATATTTTATATGTTTATGAATAAAAAAAAATTTAAATATTTTTTTTTCTTCGTTCCCGCTTCGCGAATCGGGAAGCTTCCCGTTAGCTGACCTTGATGCCGCGAAATAGACCGCAAGCCGGTAAACGTTTCTTTACCGCAACTGCCGCGTTAGAAAACAACATCGTGACGCCTCCCGTCCGCATGACGTTTCGCGTTGTCGCGTGATACGTCATATGACGTGCTACGTTAGCGAACTGGTACGCGAAGCGAGTCGCAAAGCGCAGGTTTCTGGAAGCAAACCGGGAGGCCCTGCAAATCGCTTAACGTAAACACAGCAGGTCATGTGACTTGGTAATAACACTTTTCATTGGTTCATTTCACTTTTGGTTTCCTAATGATGTAAGACTAGGTCATATAATCTAAAATGAACACTTTTCATTGGTTGAGAACTCTTGTTTTTCCCAAATGATGAAAATCCCTCCTTCTTTCCTCACTCTGACTTTCATCATTGTGAGAGAAAGACCCTTTGTGATCACTGAGCAATGGCTTCTTTAGTAGCTTCAGCTGGTGCTTCCTCACCACCTCCACCACATCCAAGGAAGAGTGGACCACCTGCTCAAGTTATAATTCAACAAGAAGAGGAAGAAGAGGAACAGGACGACGAGCACGAAGAGAGGCAGTTTTTGCCTGAGCAGCCCAGGACGTCTCACCGGAAAGAAAACTTCATTTGGCAATTTTTTTAAATTCCCAAAGGTCAGAAAAAAGTAAATGCAAGATACGTAACTTGCCTTATATGTCAAGATAGACTGTCCAGAGGAACCGAGAAAAAATACAGTTTCGGAAACTACACAATGCATCGCCATATGACTAGGTGGCATCCTAACAACTACAGTGCTGCACAGTTTCGGAACGACCTAGATAATCTCCCTATTAGGGCCAGAAGATCTGTTGTACCGGAAGTAACGGGACCAGAGGGCAGGGAGATGGTGCCAAATATACAAATGAAATTTGGTGAAGTAAAACACATCTGCGTATTTTGCGATGGATTCATTTCCTACGGAGAAAGAAGCATCACTCTGATCAACAGAGCTATTGACTATCATATACAAGTTTGTACGAAACGCCCAAAATAATAAATACTTCTTTTTTTGTTTTGTTGCTCCTGTTGAGCCCTTTACAATGAATCGTTTTCATTGCCCCCTCCAAGAAAAACCCCCAAAAATATAAAACTGTTCAGAAAAATTCAAAAGAAGTAAAAAAATGTTCCGAAAAATAATAAAAAAAATATAAAACAACAAAAACAATAAAAAAAAAGTTATTTTCAGAACTACCTCCCCGTTATTAAAAAATTGGTACAATATTTGGAACTGTGCCAACCTCTATTTCTCTTAGTTCGCTTCCCAGTTCGCTCGCCGGTACGCGAACCGGAAGCGAACCAAAAACAGTAAGTATAAGGGAAGGAAACAGACACTTATGTTAAAAGAAAGACAGCTATAGGGGAGTAAACTAGAGATACTATTACCCGTAATCCACTGCTGATGATGTCACATATTACATCATTCATGACATGCTCAGTGACATCATCAGCAGAGGATTGCGGGTTTTTTGGCAACGTGCCTTATCCACGGTTTAATAACGCTGCCTTTTGCTTTATATAAGTTTTCAAATTGTATGAAATATATACCAATAGGTCGTTATGAACCTTTAGGTAGTGCTTTTCTTCATGAGGTCTGGTCGCTTCCATACACATACAGATGTTTCAAAGATGATCAAGAAGTTTATCTGAATGGAGAGGAATGCACTGAGACGCCAGATCATTCACTAATGTGTAGGCACATACAGTTACACGGTTCATGCAACAAACACCGACCAAATATGGCTTGCGTGTTGCAAGGCACGCCAGTTCCTGCTATCATCCCCACGTTCAAGTTGTTGGAAAATGGTAGTTATTTGATGCTCAATAATGAAGATTGTTCTGGGTTAATTAAAAGTATTCCTTTTATCGTAATAGTAAGTGAACGGGTTATTTGCTGCAGAAATGTTCTATTTCCTCCCACACATGAACATAGGGAGTTTTCAATCTCGCCACAAATACCAACCCTGGGAGCAGATTTCAACGGCATGGCAAGAATAAGAGCTCTTTTGTCTCAGAGAGAGGTGGCCTTGAGTTCGGCCCGTGAAACTTTCGTGCTTCACATAGCGAACACCCGTACAGAGGTGCAGACCCTTTTCAATTCAGATTTGCCTTTCCATTTCAGCAAGATGGTTCGGACTATCTCTAACGCATCCTCCACAAAGGCCCTGGCGCACTTTTTTAAAGTTGTTACCAGTGGTCTCGTGACTTCATTTGAGAAAATCTTTGGAGTCATCCCTGCTTTCTTTCATTCGATTTTTTCCACTCTGCTTCGTGGATTGCCATTTTTACTTGCATTACCAGCGGACGCTCTTGTGCTTTTTTACATTTTTAAATATGGATGTCCCTCCTATGCAACCTCCCGCCCTGCAGCTGCTGACACTGTTCCGCAATCGCATGCTAGAATATTATGGCACAATGCCGTTGGCGATATTAAGCACGGCATATGGATTATCTTTTCGATTCTCCTACTTCACCTGTGTCCAGCCTGTATTTCACTGCCTGACCTGTGATTTCGATTGGGCCATTGATTTGTGTCTCTGCGGACCGGTTTCTCCTGACGTCGACTTTAATCAGCTGATGACTCCTATCATTACTCACGAGTTGGTTTGTCCTGGCGAAAGGATTATGGCTGTGGCATTGATGCATGGACTAATTGGTCCCTGGAATTTACTGGCGGCAACACAGTCTTTCTTGGAACAGAGCTTTCTTGAAAACCCACCGAGCTGTCCTCTGATGGTGATAGAGGATCCGGTGCTGGGAGAGCACGTATGTTCTTTTCCGCTTTTAAATTGGATGGCTGAACTGTTTTCGGATGAAGACGGTGACTTCCTATTGGAGGCTGTTGCAGCTTATTTTGCATACAGTTATGTCATAGACCTTTTTCATGTTTGATATGCTGAGTACTAGCATTTCATTGACAATTCATTGACTTATTTGTCAAGTTTTTATTATTTACCTTGCCTATTGGCTTAAGACTCGATAAAGTACTTGGCTGTTTTATTTTTCTTTAGCATTAAATTTTCCTAGTTTTTAATGCTTTACCTTGCGGACCGTCCACATATAAACTTGCAATCTGCTCTCATGAGATGGCACTTCTATTATCTTATTCAGTTCGTTTCCGGATCATGGGGAGGTGTCATCTACGTCCTGGATATCTTTACACCGTGTTAAGTTAGCATGGGCTCATTACCGGTTTAAACACCATTTTTCCTTTTTTGCAACTTCTGCACACGACACTTAGTTGTTGCTTTAGCTTTCAACCTAGTAGTTCATCGTGGTTTACATGAGAATAATATGTTATTGCTCTACTATCTGCTTTGCTTGTTAAACTATATCTGTACAGCGAGTGCTAAAGTTTCAAGAACAACACGATACAGAATTGTTATGAGGTCTGATCTCCACGACTTCATACTCATAACATAAGTGCAACTTCTGCCAATTCTGGGCATGAGGCGGGTTTTATATTGCTTTGCCGAACACACATACACAACACTTGATGCGGTTCACATGAAGAGAGAGCTGGTGTATGCTGATGTGATTCCTTCAAATCTAAGACACTAAAGTATGGGCACGCCCTAAACCAACACAAAGAGACCTTCTTAGCAAATAATATAATATGTGTATTAGGGAGGGTGAGATATAAGCAGCCGCGGGCCGTGGAGGGAGTTACGATGGGGCAGGGAGGCGGGGAGGGGGAGAAGCAGGGTGGAGCCCTCTCTACCTTGCCCCTCCCCCTCCCCGCCTCCCTGCCCCACCGTAACTCCCTCCACGGCCCGCGGCTGCTTATAAGTGTTGCTAACTCTTATTCATTTACAGCATGTTAACATACTGTCACCATTCGCTTTTTATGTACTAGTAACTATGCTGGTAATTTTGCTACTGATAATATGTGTACTTGTATTATCTAAGATACTACGCCTGAGAAGACGGCATTAGTAAATAAACATTTCAAATACACATGTGTTCTTCTTAACTCCATGTTCTGGTTTCTAAGAAATATATAACGACCGACTGTTCATGAGTTCCACGTATCCTGAGGTACCATAAGTTCATATTCTGGATTGTCTAAACATTGAGAGTTTGTTATATCCAATGTGACACTATACCTAGCTTGCTAAGGGGTTTTTGATTACTAAGGTGAGTTTTGGGACACCCTAATTCGCCGAGGTTCCAATCCTCTGTCCACAGTTCTGTGTGAGAACAGAAACCCTGCGACAGGGGCACCCCCGACCCTTGCTGGAGCTTCATCACACTTGCGATACAACTCCAGCAATGCGCCACCTTTATGGCACAGATACATCACGCATCTGTGCTGTTTTTGCCCCATGATGCGCCGCATTGTAAATGCAGCACACCATAGGTGACGGAACAGCGGCACAAAATGACTAACACATCCCTGGTGATGCGCCAGTCATCATAAATCTATCCCTATGCTTCTTATCTTGTTAGAGATGAACCGCCATATGTATCATCAAAGTTTTTTGCATTTCCTAAATAGCGAACTTTAAGGAATAAATAGCGATTCTTTACCATTCCTAGTTTGCGATGAGCTATTTGCTAATTACAAATTACCCATTGATTTCCTTCATTTCCATAGGGCGGTTGGACTCACTTTTAGCTCGAACGGCTGAATGCATTTGCACGAAACTTGGCAAAATTGTAGGGACTGGTAGCCCGATGTGCCTTTGCTATGTCTCAAGATATATGCTCCAGTGGTTTTTACGAAAATTAACTTTGAAAAATATATATTGGGCTACATTGGCCTATATATATGTTGGAACCCAAATGTAGCCCAATGTAGCCCAATGAAGCCCAATGAAGCCCAATGTAGCCCAATGTAGCCCAAAGATGGCCGCCAGAGACGAAAAAAAACAAATGTAGCCCAAATATCAGCCAGATGTAGCCCAACTATAGCCCAGTGACAGAATGACCAATCAGCGTCGCAAACCTCCGTTACACGAAGCGGAGCGCTGTTACAGATATATATCTTTTTTTGAACGTTAATTTCTCAAAATCCACTGGAGCACATATATTGAGACCTAGCAAAGGCACATCGGGCTACCAGTCCCTAATATTTTACCAAGTTTCGTGCAAATCCATTCAGCCGTTCGATTATTATTATTTTTTTTTTTTTTTGCCCCGCGGGGCCCTTTTAAAACCTCCACATCAAACCTAGGGGGTCAGCGAGGATCTACTATTCCCCCTTATGGTCATTTGCCCCTTCGCTTTCGCCTCCTCTTGTCTCTCGATCCTACCGAGAGACAAGATGGCGGCCGCTACGGACTGTTTGGAATGTTGACAGACGCCGGAGAACCAATCAGCTTCGCTTCACAAAGCTCCGTTGCGCGAAAAGTACGCGTCCTGGAGCGCTGCCCGGTCCGCTGTTACAGATATATATCTTTTTTTAAACGTTAATTTCTCAAAATCCACTGTAGCACATATATTGAGACCTACAAAAGGCACATCGGGCTACCAGTCCCTACAATTTTGCCAAGTTTCATGCAAATCCATTCAGCCGTTCGGGCTAAAAGTGAGGCCAACCACCCTATGGAAAACTCAATGTTAAAAACACGTTTTGGGACCCCCCTTTTTTCTCGCCCCCCCCTTGACGAACCCCCCCCAAATTTTCAAGGGCTGCTCAGAAACAAAATGTGCCATTTTCCTGAAAATTTCAGCCAATTCCGTCCACAAACGCCAAAGTTATTAGACATAGAATTTTCAAAAATCCCATAGAGAAAAAATCCTAACTATATATACCTACTGGCGACCGCCAGTAGGTAATATATATATATATATATAGAGCAGAATGCAACACCACACTCTACAACTGTACACACTGCAAAACCACTACAGCACACCATATCTCGCTATGCAAAGGAACGCACATGTTTCAGGCAGGATGCAACCTCCAAACCCCACAACTGTACGCACTGCAGAACTACTACAGCACACCACATCATGCTATGCAAAGGAACGCACATGGACCTTGGGAGTACCATTAACTCCTTGTGTTTTGCTGTGTTACAGGCGGTTTCCACCACGCTTCCGGATTGCACTCGCCACGAGTTCGGCTGGCCCCAGGTGGGATACTGTGTTTTGCATTCAATTTGGGCTGCTGAACCGCCGCTTACGAACTCTGTTGACCTATTTAGGTTGTGGCTTATTCAAAGCTAGAGTACTTCACTAATATGTGACACTCACAGTGTTTTCGTTTTAAATAGCGGCAGGCGAAGGGATGTACAGGCACAGTCATTACATACTGCCAATAAAGTTTTTTGCGATTGAAGCGCTATCTGGCCTTTCATTGGCCAAGGATCCACCAACCATATGGCAGTACTATTTAAATGACTGTGCCGCTTTACTTACGGCTTTCCGCACTGATGACGGCAAGAGCCAGAAACGCGTCTGCGGATTTTCCATAGCCGACATACAACCCGAGTGTGCACCGGACCTTGGGAGTACCATTAACTCCTTGTGTTTTGCTATATATATATATATATATATATATATAGCAGAATGCAACACCACACTCTACAACTGTACACACTGCAAAACCACTACAGCACACCATATCTCGCTATGCAAAGGAACGCACATGTTTCAGGCAGGATGCAACCTCCAAACCCCACAACTGTACGCACTGCAGAACTACTACAGCACACCACATCATGCTATGCAAAGGAACGCACATGTTCCTGGCACGATGCAACCTCCACCTCCCACAACTGTACGCACTGCAGAACCACACAGCACACCACATCTCGTTAATGCAACCTCCATACCCCACAACTGTACGCACTGCAGAACTGCTACAGCACACCACATCAAGCTATGCGAAGGAATGCACAAATTCCAGGCAGGATGCAACCTCCACACCCCACAACTGTACACACTGTAGGACCACTACAGCACACTAAATCTTGCTACGCAAAGGAACGCACATGTTCCAGTCAGGATGCAACCTCCACACCCACAACTGTACGTGCTGCAGAACCGCTACAGCACACCACATCTCGCTAAAAGAAAATCATAACAAAGGGTATCACACTCATCCAGCCTCACACACAGAGGATATATTCTAACCCACAGCCACATATAGTCCATTCATGAGACCTAACCCAACGCACACAATGTATAAGAATTTCCACGTGCAACACAACATGCACTATATAGACCACACTGCATATGATAACCTATGAAAAAGTCTAAATCTTCTGCCAAACCGCCATGAAACTTCACAATAAAATATTCCATTCTGGTGTGCATAATACAAGCCCACAATGCTGATACATTACCCCACACTCAAGGCTAGAAAAATAAATGATATCATGTTTTGTCGTAGTAAGGAGTTCCAGTAGTCTTAGTTAGGTTACAGATGATACAATTATTAATCTTAGATCTTCAGATAGGTTTTTCAGTAGATATGTAATCAAAGCCCCACCAGGAGCATCCTCTCTGCTGCTCAGCCCAGGATCCAACTGACAGTCCACTCACAGCATACCAAACATTCCAGTGACATCACATTCACACTAACATTCTACACTCACTGGCTGAACGGCAGAGAAACAGGGAAGATGTAAGGTAGAAACCTTAGACATAACATATCACTTTAGTGCGCATCAGCGATATGGCAATAAACGTATGTACAATCACACAAACTGCTGCCTTAATACAGTCACCCAGCTTGTTATCACCAAAATCACAGCTGAAAACTGTGCACATCAGTGACTATATTGCAGTGCATGAATATAACACAGCTGACCCTGTATGAACACACGACAATCACAGAATCTCAAAAACAACACGTCGCCAGACATGCACATTTTTCATGCTCACTTGTGCGCATCTTGTGGGTCACCGTGGCCATGCACACGCTTTAGCACAACTCACGGGACAGCACGAAACGTAACGCAGTCAATCCTTAGTAGCTGGTGCGCACGCGCTATGTTAGTTCAGCGTGACTGACCTTCATGTGTTGCAGTGGTCCTGTGAAGATGACTGCAGCCTCTGGATTTTGCTTATGCGGCAGTCATGGGAAACTACACGCAAGCAGATAGATACTGCGCTTGTGTCCTCCTGAGCTCGCGTCACCAGCTTGCTACTGTGCCGCTGTTTGTCACACGGCTCACCAGTAAGCAGCCAGAACAGCTCAAACATAAACAAGTTGAACGTTCCTTACTGCCAACGTTCAAGTAATCCTTTATTTCAAAATACACATGTCCCCAACATGGGTCTTTCACAAACTCATTACAGCACAGTTGATCCGACTGCCACAACACCGATGCAGCCGACCCGACCTCCAGCCAACATCCCTCCAGACCCTATTACAGCCCCCGAAAGCCTTATCTTTGAACACCAAAGGAGGCAACTTCTAAGAAGCAGCAGGTTAAAGTGTCATCCAGTTCTTTCAAAACAAACACTGCTGATTCAGTGAAACCACAATTCAATGCTGCTAGAACCATTAAATGTTGCCAGCTGATTTCCAAATAACGTTGTCAGTTATCACCAAATAATCTATGTAATTATATGTTTTCAAATAACTTATCCACATTCTAGATGATAGCAGGCTGTCGGATTTCAACTCATTCAGGTTAAACATCCAAATTGCCATTCTGAAAACTGACTGTCTTCTAGCCACATATGTCAAAAACCATTTTAGCAGGCTGTGAATCTTTAAACCACAGGTTAATGACCAATTCTTCAATTCTGTAGAGTGACAGTAGGTTGGTTGTCTTCAGATCACATAAGTCAAACACCCAAAATGTCGAAAGTGTAGGCTGTCTGTTGTGGGACACATCAGTGGGGCATCCAGGGCGTTACTCAGGCTTTTCAGATTCTGGCAATTTTCTTTTAGTTTCTTGTGTACTTTCTTGGCTCTTCATGCGTGGTTCTTTTCAAAATTGTTGCTTTTTTGTAAATTAAGTTAGGTCCTTGTATGTAATCAGTCCAGTAGTCAGTAGTGTAGATTATGTAGGTTTATTCAGTTACAGGTGAGATGGTACAGGCCCCGCTAGGAGCAGCATCCTGCTGCTCAGCCCCACCCATTCCAACTGGCTACACATCCAAACCATGCACCCGTGAACATTCTATTACATCACAGAAATCCATATGGTCGCACACTGCTCCTCCTACCAGCGGATTTACCCCTGGGCATTATGGTTAATGCAGTTCGTTCCAGCGTGTGTGCTTCTGCAGAGATGTCGAGTATATCCACCGTTGTGCTGGCCATCCCTGGACACGTGTTTCTAGGTCGTTACCTTTCATCGGCAGGGAATAGGCGTGTGTATGGGGCTGCTGTGTAGGCTGCCAAAAGTGTTCTCAGGTCTTGATACCTCTCGCTGCGCGCAGGTGCGTAACCATGAGCTCGTCAGGAGCAGTGTGCGACCATAAGGATTTTTTTTTTTATTCTATTACATCACATTCACACAGGCTGAGCAGCAAGGAACTAGGGGCCAGATGTAGGTAATCTGATTTTACCAATTCTTAAATACCGAATTTTACCGAATCGGTATTCAAAAATCGGTAAATGAGATGTAGGGAAAAAATCGGTATTTTTTACCGAATCGGTAAAAATCGGTATTGGACTTTCGGAATTTACCGAATCGGTATTTACCGAATCGGTATTTCCCATTCATCCCTATGGGCCAAAAGGCCCATAGGAATGCATTGGAAATACCGAATCGGTAAATACCGATTCATTAAATACCGATTCGGTAAATTCCGAATCGGAAAGCAAGCAAAAGTGAAACTAATGAAAACAGTCAATCAGGTGCAACCACCCTCCCCTCCCTACCAGGAAGTGGCTACCCAGGCAGCTGCAACTCATTAGAAGGTTCTGGAAAGGCAGTCAGAGCTGAGCAGAGACACAGAGCAGCAGGGAGTGATTTTTGGAGTTTGGCAAGCAGCAGTGAGAGTCAGAAGGCAGAGAGGAAAAGGAAAGTTAAGTTCAGCAGCATGGAGCTGCAGGTACTTGTGGAGGAGGTGGTGAGAGTCCACAAACAACTATTTGGCAGGCACTCCCTCACTGTACCTGAGTCAGCAAAACGCAAGCTGTGGATTGCTATTGGAGAAAGGGTCAATGCAGTGGGAGTCACAAGCAGGAGCATTGATGACCTGAAGAAACGCTTCTATGACATCAGGAGCCTCACAAAAAAAAAGATGGCAGAGCTACATAAGCAGGCTGGTGTCACCGGTGGAGGCAGGAACCCAGCGCCCCCCCTGACTGACCTGGAGGAGTTGGTGGCCTCAACCATCGAGCCAGACAGTGTTCTGAGACTCGGAGATGTGGACAGCTCAGCCAGAGCTACAGGAAAAGGTAAGACGCCTGCGCAACATGACACCCCATACCAACCTGCTTCCCGTAACCCTTTGTGCACAGGCCAACCCCAGTCCAGTACTGCTAGCACTATACAGGAGCAATGCATTATGGGCAATGTAGTCAGCTAATGTAAGACCATGTGTAACTGCACAGACATCAGCAAGGCAGTGAAAGTAAAGCTGAAAAATGAAAGTTAACTGTGTAAAGCATTTATTGTAGTGACTGTGCAGTAGCACTCAGTTGACATACGCTTATTTATACCTAGGGGCAACATCAGGCAGTCGAGCCACAGTAACAGAGGGGACTGCACCAGCGAGGGAGGAGAGTGACGAGGCAGGGCCAAGCCATGTACAAGCCTCGCAGGAGGGAGAAGACACAACTGCCATCTCCCAGGAAGAGGAGACAGTCCAGACCCCCGAGTTTCCCCACTCCCCACATCTTTCACAATCCCCTCCATTGCTTTTCTCTCCTGAGACATCCCCATCACTGTTACTGTCTGCACCTGCAACCTCACCAGCCAGGAGGCGAGTCGTGGCCCCACTGCCATTGATGGACCAGAGGGTGAGGCTCAAGCCACTGTATCTGTGAGTCCTGCTGCACTGCAGCCCACCACTGAGTCTTTCACCTCGCGCAGACGGCAACGCAGGCCCAGCAGTGCAGGTGGACCTGGAGATGGCACTGTGTTCCGTGGGCTGGAGGGGAGCATGGTACGTATACAACGCATGCAGGGGAAATCCATACAGGCCTGCCACCGCCAATTTCGGATCCTAAATGACAAAATTGGAGACATAGGGAAGGGCATCAGTGACATTGTGGAAACCAATACGGAGGTAGCAAAAACAAATGCTGACCTTGCTGCAGGAATGCAGCAAATGAGCAATTCCATCAGCCAGCTGTGCTCAAAACTGGACAGCCTCGAACACACAAGGCGCAGGGACGCCCGTGTCAACAATAGGGCCATGAATCATCTGGCCACCTCAACATCCCAGCTGCGCCGTAGAGGCATTAATATGCAGGAGAGCCTCACACAGAACACGGCCGAGGTCACCAGGGGCATGGGCAGGATCACTAGTGCCCTCGAGGCTATGATAATATCACACACTGCACTGAATCCTGCCCTAGATGTGGCAGA
This sequence comes from Lissotriton helveticus, assembly GCF_964261635.1. Classification (NCBI taxonomy): domain Eukaryota; kingdom Metazoa; phylum Chordata; class Amphibia; order Caudata; family Salamandridae; genus Lissotriton; species Lissotriton helveticus. Next base: position 814,024,480 of record NC_136070.1, read on the forward strand.
GGGAGACGACAGCAGTAGCCGCAGCAGCTTGGCAAGCGCTGTTGATGAACCACGTAGGAGCAGCAGGCGCCCAGCTGAGGCTGCAGGCCATGCGGAAAGCAGTCACCAACATCCCAGTGGCTCTGGGAAGCGCGGGCGCAAGTGACTTTGCCGGTGTGGGTGAAGTAACCCAGGACGTGCAATCCCCACGTTTCTTATGTTTAATTTGTTGCACTTCAGTGCATGAACGTTGTGGCAACATTAAATTACGTTCTTCTCATTCACAGCCTGTCTGTGTCTCATTACTTACTCAGAAATAGTTGCTTGTTATTTCCTCACATCTGTATCTGCCATCACTTGGTGTTGTCACTCCAGCAGGTTGTCTGTCAGGCACAGCAATGTCGTCGTCATGATCCTTGTAGTCAGACAACTCCACCTCAGTACCCTTCTTAACAGCAAGGTTGTGCAACATGGCACAGGCAGCAATTATCTTACAGCAGGTGATGGTGGTATACTGCCTTGCACCTCCACTCTTGTGCAAGCATCTGAATCTGCTTTTCCAGATACCAAAGGTCTGTTCAACAACATTCCGTGTGCTTTTGTGGGCCCGGTTATATCTCCTTTGGCTGGGTGTTGAGGGGTTGAGGTAGGGGGTGAGTATGAATGAGCGGAGGGCATATTCACTGTCTCTTAAAAGGAAAAGGGAATACATTACTCACATGCATACATGTACTTCTTACTGCAATAGGTATTGTGGGGGTCAGACACTGTGTCTTACCTAGGAGGTATCCTTCACCAAATTCCCCTGCAGTCAGCCGTGCATATATGCTGCTGCTTTGAAAAATATAGGAGTCGTGGGTACTCCCAGGGAATTTTGCCACAATGTCAGTGATGGCGCACTTTGCATTGCAGATCACCTGCACATTGATGGTGTGGGTAGACTTCCTATTCCTGTAGATATATTCTGTGGCAGCAGGGGGACAAATGGGAATGTGTGTGCCATCTATGCATCCAATTATATTTGGAAATCGAGCCATCTGGTAGAAGTCAGATTTTATTTGCACCAGTTCAGCATGGGTAGCAGGAAAAGATATGTAATGCTCCATCCTGTGTAACATGGCGTCAAGGAATTTGTGGAAAAACCTTGACAGGCTGCTCTGTGTCACCCCACCTACCGCAGCAACCACGCTCTGGTAGCTCCCAGACGCAAGCAGGTGTAGGCTGCACAGCACCTGCACATGGGGTGGAATTGCATGTGCCCTTGGGGTAGTGTGCTGCAACAGTGGTTGGAGGTCCCTGATGAGCTTCAAGATGGTGTCTGGGGCCAACCTGTACCTCTACAGTATCTCTGCCTCTGTGAGCATGAACAAGGTAATCCTCTGCCTGTAGACCTGCTCCTCTCTCTGCCATTCCCTCTCTCCTTCCTCCTGTAGCCGTAGCCGTCTTGCAATGACATAAAATGCCGCCATTGTGCAAACAGAATAGCATTTTGGGTCCATTTTTATAGGTTGCACCTGGTTACCACCTGATTCCAATCCATGGAAAATACCGACTCTTAAATACCGAATTTCAAGCCAATTCGGTATTTCTGAGCGTCCCTACATCTCAATATCCATTTTTACCACTTCTTATTTACCGATTCGGTATTTTACCGAATCGGTAACTTTACCGATTCGGTAAAATTACCGATTCGGTAAATTTACCGAATCGCAAACAGTTGCGATTCGGTAAATTTACCGATTCGGGAATATTTCCGATTCGGTATTTTACCGAATCGGTAACTTTACCGATTCGGTAAATGTACTGAATCGGACGATTTTCGGTCTCCGACATCCCGGTAACGGCCCAAAATACCGATTTTCGGCCGTTACTGACCGGTAAAGGGCTTCCTACATCTGGCCCTAAGAGACACGGAATATAGCAGTGGTAAGTTACAATACTGCTGCATGCTGATGAAAATAATACAATGTAAATACCTGTGGTTATAAATAATTGTCCAGTTTACAGACAAGTGCAGAAGCCAGAATCTGTGATTGAAATAGGGGAAATTATGCTTCCTGTTAAAGTTCATTAAAATGGTAAAAGTATCTAAAATGAGAGATTGCATTGGGCCGGCATAACATGTAATGTAATGCCGATGTGTTTTGGTCGACAGAAGCGCTCCACATAAGCTTTGGTACTGATGCAAATATGGCCGCACGTACACTATGGGGTGTCTTGTGATGGCTTTATAGCTGTTTTGGGAATTAGCTAGTAAAATGGTGGCATACATGCTACATGAGCGCTGTGTGGTTGTTGGCAGTAGGTGAAATAAATGCTGATAATGTAGATTCAAAATGGCTGCACATATTCAATGTGGGCGCCGGTTGGTTGACGATAGGGAAGTGCTGCGGAGGGCGGAGGGCGACATCACTTATATTGGGACATCTAGGTGGGTGCCAATGGCGTAATTCAGTTTAGGAGCCTTTGGACGGCACTTAGACGACTCTCTGCTGCAGCTCCGGCTCTCGGGCAATGCTCAGCATCAGTGGCTCAGCATGCTTGAAGGCATGGAGCCATATGAGACCATCACCAGTGCAGCTGCAAAGAAATATCAACAAAAGAGGTTGCTCCACAGTTACAGGCACAGTTGGGGACAAGACGTTCATCGCCAAAATGTGTTCAGTATGATGGACAGCAACATTAAAATAACTAACCATTACATCATATCCCTGTTCCATCAAAGCCACATTTGCCTCCTGTGTCTCTCTTAACCATATGCTAATTCCGTTAGCACCTGATATATCCTCATAGCTTTTCCTTGACTCAACTGAATGATGGTGAGTAGAGCAGACCAGAATATATCTTAGCTTCCTCCATAGAACACTGTTGTAATTCTACCAGGTCTCTCACACATTGTAACATAATTGGTTCTTATCAAAGTCAGATAACTTTGTGACATCACAGAGTCTTGAGGGTTACCAAGAGGCAGGAGTGTCATGTAAGGATTGTACAGCAACAACGTGGAAGCTTTTTCTTGAAGTTCATTGAGGACAAAGTAATACAGTCCTGATGGCCCAGAGTGTCATCAACAACTGCCTCACAGAACAAATACAAACAGTAATGGAACCACTATGACACAGGGAGAGAACAAAGGAGACACTAGGCTCCAACCACCTACATATAGTATAGGGAACAATAGGAAATGTAAAAGGAGTACTAATAGGAGAACATGTGCAACACCACATGTCACCATTGGCAGCAGTAGCCAAGACTTTGCTGCCATCTTTGTCACAGTTTTTAACACGCTACACAATTTGCTTCTGGTTTAGAGATTTTGACAGACCCCAACCTATGGTATTACAATATTTCTTCACTGTTACGTCATTGTGACATGACAGGTAAGGAATTCCCCTCTCCGCTCCTACTCTTTCCAGCTTCTGTCCTCTGCCCTCACCTGCCCTTGCCCTTTGTCCCCACCCTGTTTTTCGGTGAACCTCTTCCCTCGCCACTTGAGACTGATCTATTTTGTCTGATGCCCGATGGAGCTACCTGGTTTAGCTATAGGGGAGATGGGCCGTGGATTCCCTCCTTGGTCGTCACCTACCCAGTTGGTCTTTAAACAGACTTCCTTTCGTCTCTACTGTTGTCTCTTCCTTTATCCTCACTTTCCCTCCTCCCCTACACCCCACTACTTTCTCTCTCCTTTCTCTCCTCCCCTAATGTATTGCCGACTGTTTGATTTAATGTTTACTTGTTATTCTTTTTCTGGTATATTGTTGAACCACATTGTTGCACTTCCTGTTGTCTCCTCCCACATCCTCCCTCTATTTCTGTCTCTCCTTCCCTCTTCTCTCAATGGATTGAGACCGAACTATTTTATCTGATGCCCAATGGAGCTACCTTGTTTAGCTATAGGGGAGATGGGCCGTGGATTCCCTCCTTGGTCGTCACCTACCCAGTCGATCTTGAGACAGACTTCCTTTCGTCTCTACTGTTGTCTCTTCCCTTATCCTCACTTTCCCTCCTCCCCTACGCCCCACTACTTTCTCTCTCCTTTCTCTCCTCCCCTAATGTATTGCCGACTGTTTGATTTAATGTTTACTTGTTATTCTTTTTCTGGTATATTGTTGAACCACATTGTTGCACTTCCTGTCGTCTCCTCCCACATCCCCCCTCTATTTCTGTCTCTCCTTCCCTCTTCTCTCAATGGATTGAGACCGAACTATTTTGTCTGATGTCCGATGGAGCTACCTGGTTTAGCTATAGGGGAGATGGGCCGTGGATTCCCTCCTTGGTCGTCACCTACCCAGTCGGTCTTTAGACAGACTTCCTTTCGTTTCTACGGTTGTCTCTTTCCTTATCCTCACTTTCCCTCCTCCCCTACGCCCCACTACTTTCTCTCTCCTTTCTCTTCTCCCCTAATTGTATTGCTGATTGTTTGATTTAATGTTTACTTGTTGATCTTTTTCTGGTATATTGTTGAACCACATTGTTGCACTTCCTTTCGTCTCTCCTGTCGTCTCCTACCGCATCCTCCCTCTATTTATGTCTCTCCCTCCCTCCTCTCTCAATGTTTTGAGACTGAACTATTTTGTCTGATGCCCGATGGAGCTACTTGGTTTGGCTATAGGGGAGATGGGCCGTGGATTCCCTCCTTGGTTGTCACCTACCCAGTCGGTCTTTAGGCAGACTTCTTTTCGTCTCTCCTTATTGCCCCTTCCCTAGCTCCTATCCTCTCTCCCCTGAATCTCTCCCCTTACCTGCTACTCTGCCTACCCCCCTTTCCGTTGTGCCCTTTGACTAAACACTCCTTCTCCCCTTGTTGGGGAAAGATCCAATATTTATACTCTGGAGTCTCAGCGAACCCGCTGAGTGAGTCCACTGCGCCAAGGGAGCCACTCACACTTGAGGGATGGTATGGCACCCCTTGCCAAAACACTCCCTCTCCCCTTTTTGGGGAAGGATCCAGTATGTAGGCCTTGGAGTCTCAGAGACCACTCTGAGAGAGTCCACTGCGTAAAGGGAGCCTCTCGCAATAGAGATAGGGAAGGGATACTGATAGAGATCGCAGGTCACCCGACCAATATATTCACCACTTAGGTTTCGGGCCCATATATTTCATTTCACCATATACATTGATCAGATGACCATACAATCTACTACCAATAATTGTGAGTCCCTTCCTGCTATTTCTAGTGTACCCGACTTACCATCCACCGATACGGGTACCTATAACCACGATGGGTCAGGGAGCTAGCTGTAAAAGGAAAGGCAGCAAAATACAAAACCCAACATAAAAATGATTTCAATGTTTCATCAAATGACCACGGACAACTGGGAAGTTTTAAGATTCTTTATCTAAAATTCAGTTTCGGAAAATCATAACGTTTACAGTAAAAAACCCCAGTCAATAATCGGAATTTTTACTATGGAAACAGTTTTCATGAATATGAATGGGAAATTAGGAATCCTAACAGCTATAGTAAGGGTGTAATGTGAAACATGATATAACTCTAGTAAAGTACTTCAGTTAAATGTTAAGAGAAAATTATAGGCCACATCAGGAGATTATAAACTGCAATGTAGAAAATGATTTCTAAAAGGTAGGGTAACATAGGAACACGCTATGAAAGTAAAATGCAAATAACTTTATGATATGCAATGGTTGCGGAAAACATGGAAAATTATCATATGCAAAGGTATGTCTTTATTGAAGCAAAGACGGAAAAATAGAAAGGTGCAGTTTAGAGTTTTCGGCAAGATATTTACCTAGACTGGTGTGAAAACCAACCCTGGCCACGGGTCAGTTAAGGACAGGAAATACCCCAAGGAATAGCAGTCATCAATGGGACAGGAGGTGCAGTATGGACACCTCAGGACAGGACAGGAAACCCAGATTAGGATCAGGACAGGACCACCAGGATACGACCAGCACCCGCAGTTCGGAAGCAACGCCTGCGCTCCACCCTCTCTGCAGCTATCAGTCAGAACCCCGATTGGGTTAGCGAACTCCCCAGCAAAGTGCTCCGCCAGCACTTAAGGTTTAGTAAAACCTTAGTCTATGGTCAAATTCGGACAGAGTGCTCCGCAGCGCTCTGTATATTCAGTCACCTATTGAGTGCGTTGGGTCAGTGACAGGTCAGCTATTCGGACAAGTCGGACAATTTCTCTAGCTAAACCTAGGCTAGATATACTCTTTTGGGTCAGTGTACCACCCCCCAATGTTGCAAAGTGTCAGAATCCCCAATTTCGATTGGTCCTAAGGTAGGATGGGTTAACACACCAATCAGAACAGACTTATTCAAGTCCTAATTTGCATTCTAAGGTACCGCCTAGCAAGATTGGGGTTCCCATGAGAGAATATGCAGAATACAATAGAAATAATGTCATTGTATCAAGTCAGGAACATGATTTCTCTATCCTCCTGGGTCAGAGGTGGCGTTCTCAGGAGCATCTTGTCTGTGACTGCCAGCTGGCTGAGTTCCACCGCTCAAGGCTATGGCTGCCTGGGCTGCGCGGTCATGCGCAGAAAGGACCCTCAAGATGGCTCTCGACCCAGTTGGACCCCCCGTTTACCATGGTGCATGAAAAGTAAGCGAAAACAAATTAAAACATAGAAATAAATGAATAAACTACATAACATGAGTGTGTACTTGTGAATTATCATTATAAAATATACTATGCAATTATTTATTAGTGCAACAGACAGAATCACAAAAAGCAACGGTGCAAGCTTCACCTCGCTTATTAGAAAGCGCGGCCATTTTATGGCTGTTACGCATGCGCACCCTTTCCCTCCAAATGTGACTGCGTCGTGTCACGTGATTATGCCTAACGCATGCGCAGAATAAAATTTCGAGCAGCTTCCATGTTTTAAAGACAAGGGTTATTCGTATTAGTGAAACACATAGGCAAGCATCACTATGATACACACGCACATTCAAAATACATAAATTTAGTAAAACAAACAATTGGAATTACGGGATTATAACAAATTTTCGAGGTTCTTGACTCAAGCAAGTCGCGATGCGAAATCTTGCTCTATCAATCTCCTCTTTGATGATATTTACTATCATCACAAAACAATGGAACCAGATGCCAACTTTCTTTCACACCTTGTACATTTCTATCTCTTCCAACAGGCTATTCAGTTTCTCTTTCTCATTTTTGGTAGGGTGAGAATTTTTCACCTTTTTTATAAATCTGATTATTCATTTCTTCCAATTCAAGCTCATCCGCACTCCGTTTCACTCCTCTCGCATTCACTTGGTATTTCTTTGTGTGTTTGCGACATTTGCAACAGACGAATATGAGAAATAGGATAAGACCTATCACTCCAATTGGCATCAGTACCTTAAACAATAAGCTTTTACCTAAGCTAGCAAACCAATGACCTACATTGGAGAGACCATCAACCAGTCTCCTCCAGGCACTGTCAACCTCGAGTGGTTTGAGTTCCTTTTCCAAATTAGTAATGTTTTTCACATACCTTTTGAGCTGTATACTTTTGTCCGGAATGTAAGTGCAACAATGTTGCGCCTTCAACATCCGGCAGACTCCGCCCTCTTTTGCTAATAAGGTGTCAAGAGCAAGTCTGTTCTGCAAAACCATTGATCTGATCGCAACCATTTCAGTATTGACCAGCAGAAATCCATGAGCCGTGTCCGTAGACAACACATCCACTATTGTGGATAATTTGCAAATTCTGTGAGTGTTCAGAACCACTCCCACTCCAGGTATCAGTGCACTAAAAATACTACCCATTATTTCACCTACACTTTCTCTTTTACTACGCGCTAAGCCATTAGTGTTTTCGTTGCTTCCAGCAATTTCATTAACGTGGTATATTTTCGGGAAAACAATGCCAAAATAGCAGCTTCCATACCAGTGATCCGGCAATTTGAAATAAGCCTTGTTTCCACATACATAATAAATTCCGGGAAACACAGGTTCTGACCCATTTTTGAAACCCCAACCTCCAATTACCTTGTAATTGTGTTCACATTGACTGGAACCAATGAAAATATTATTATAATAACTAGTCTTCTCGCGATGAAGACAGAGTTTCCCTTTCTTTTCGAAATCCAGCAACAAAGCAGGCCCTGCCCTGCCATTTGAGGTGCTTTCCATGTCCTCAGCCCATTTTGGGGTTTTCTGTCTTTTGTCATTTGCCTTTCTTTGGAAACTCTCTCTTCTCTTCTCTGCCATGTTCAAAAATATTTTTTCTTGTTCATGTAATGAACAGGTCAAGTTGTCTCTGTGTGCTTCATTTAAGTCTATGGTACCTATAGTCAGAAAGTATTCTCCCATATAACGTGTAACGTCACTTTTGGTATGTACAGGGTTCAGATTACCACGTATAGGAAGTTCAGAAAAGATCACGTCATTGTTAGAGTAATAGTACTGTAACGGTCCTCTTTTGTGAAATAAGCTTGCTAAAATACTACAGGAAATTCCATAGGTCAGAGGTAGGTGATGATAAGTCACGCCTTCAGCTACAGAAGTAGGTAGCTTCATGCAGACATAGCAATCTTCTATTTCCATAGTTTCTACATAATGCACTAACAAGTTTGCGAAAACATTTAAGTGTGTCTGGTTTCTAACTCCGTGGTAATGTAGTCCTTCCTCCTCTGATGCTTCTAAGTCTCGTTTTGTCTGTCTGAGTGCTTTTTCACGTCTTTCTACACTTCGTGTTGTCAGTTCTTCAGGGTCGGTAGTCTGAGTAGGGTCAATATTAGTATTTTTGCTTACCATAAAAGGAATGAAAACTGTTAGTCCTATCCAAACTAATATTACTATAACTATACTACATATACATACCTTGCAGCATGTTTTGCAACAACTGCGGCTAGGTCTACCACTCACGTTTGAATCAGACATTTTGGCTCAAAAGAAGTTTTCAACCCCTCTTTGTGTCCTTGCCCAGGTACCTTTATGCTGAGCAATTTCACGGTGGTTCGTCCTCTTCCTCTGCAGAGTAATCAGTAATCAGTTCCCCGTCGCTTTCGTCAGTAATATCAAGATCCTCTAAATTTTCCAGAATCAGATATGTCCATTCAGGATCCTGGTATTTCTCATTCAGTCTTTTTATTCGATCACTCCTTCTTTTGGAGCTTTCTCCAGCTAGCTCTGCTATTCGTATGCTTTTTCTTCTGTCAGCAAGTTTCTCTTCTACTGTTTTTATTCTCAATCTTAGTCTCTTAATGTATCTTTGTTCGATATTTTTCTTTTTCTTGAGTCTTTTTGTTGGCACTGTCAGTTGACTTTCTTCTAATGCTCTTTTGTTTTCATGTGTTTGTTGCACTTCCTCTGTCTCTTCCCTTCCTGTCTTACTAGTCCCAGGTCTTGTATCTATTTCTTCTGCCTGGTTACTAAACTGGCCTGGTTCAGGTGAAATTTTGTTTTGGCTTTCAGACGTCTCTGTTTCTATGTCCTGAACACGTTCTTCTAGCTCTGCCTGATCCTGTTCGAGCACTTCGATCCCTTGATTTTCTTCTGCTCGAACTATTACACTATTTCTAGTCTGTCCCTTTTCAATTTCAGGAGTCAGTGGAGGAGTATCGATCACTTGTTCTGTCCCTGTCTGACCTCCCTCTTCGTCCTCAGATTTGATGTGAATTTCAATGATCTGAGGGTCTTCGCCTGTGCCTGTCTCGACCTCTCTATTCCACTCTATATCTTCGTAGATTCGCTCTCTTGTTCTGATTGGGTCTTCAATGAAATCGATTATAGGTATCCAATCATCTTGGCTGGTGCTCGGTTGCTCGTCATCAGCTACTTCCGGACCAACGTCTGCAGGACCCTCAGCTGGACTGGTGCTTGGCTGTTCGTCATCAGCTACTTCAGGACCGACATCAGCAGACCCCTCAGCTGGACAACCTTCAGCTCCAGGCTCCTTGTCTGGAATTACCTTTTGAGTATGGCTGGCATGGATCCACCTGGGAACGCCTGCACACTTCACTGCTGTCGTGGTCACCAGTATTACTTGCCGTTTTTCTCCCCACCTCGGTGCAAGGCAACTCGAACGAGTGTGCTTCTTTATTCTAACCCAGTCACCTGGAACCAATTTGTGAACTGGAGTTGTCGGGTTGGCGACGGCGTCTTCCCCAATCTGGCGAGAGATAGAACGCACTTGGCCACCCAGTTGCCTGCAGTACTCAAGTACCAAATCATCAGAAATGCTTAACAGTTTGTTTCCTGGTACCCATGCTTGTCTCATCACTCTTCCCATCAAAATTTCATGGGGGCTCAGGCCTGTTCTCCGATCTGGAATACTTCGGAGTCCCATCAGAACAAGAGGCAAGGCAGTAATCCAATTCATTCCCGTTGAGTCACACATTTTGGCCAACCTCGATTTAATAGTGCCATTTATCTGCTCTACCACTCCAGAAGCTTCTGGACGATGTGCACAGTGCAACTTTTGTGTGATTTGGTCCATCACCTCATTCTGAAAATGTCCGCCTCTATCTGATTCAATAGTGACTGGCACCCCGAACCTAGGTATCAATTCTCGTAGTAACAATTTGGCTACTGTTAAGGCATCACTCTGTGGGACAGGGTAAGCTTCCACCCATTTTGAAAATAGGCAGACTACTACAAGGACATATCTTTTTCCCTCGCAGCGTGGCATGGTGATGAAGTCAATTTGTATCCTTACAAAAGGACCCCCTGACTTTCCAATTTTTCCCAGTTCAACTACTGTTCTCTTGCCAGCGTTGAACTGTTGACAAGTCATGCACCTCTGGCACAAGGATTCTGCTACCTTCCTGAATTTGGGGTTATACCAGGTCTGTTGAAATACCAGAACCATGGCATCCCTACCAATGTGTGATCCTTCATGTATCAGTCTGGCCATAGGGGCAAGCAGGTTCCTAGGTAACACAGGCATACCATCTGGGCCCACAATGACACCATCCTCACGTCTTGGTCGACAACCAAGTCCCTTCCACTTCTCTTTCTCTTCCCAGGGCACAGCATGCTGCCATTCTCTCACTTCATCCCAGGTAGGCACTTCTTCAAACACCATAAGTTGGCAGCTGTTTCCAGTCCCACCCAGTCTGATATTCATCGACATGCGATCCATAGCACATTGTTTTGCTACCCGATCAGCAAAATCTTTACCCAATGACACGGGGTCAAGGCCCTTTTTATGAGCAACACATTTGACCACTGCCAATTCTTTTGGTAATTGGATTGCCTCTAGAAGGTCTTGGATAACTTTTCCATTTCGAATGGGGGTACCTGATGAAGTCAGGAATTCTCTTTGTAGCCATAATTGGCCAAAGTCATGCACAACCCCATAACAGTACTGGCTGTCAGTATACACTGTTATCCTTTTGTCTTTTCCCAATTTGCAAGCTCTTATCAAGGCAATTAGTTCGGCTACTTGTGCAGACTTTATTCCAAATAAACAGGATGCCTCTTTAACTTTGTCTAACGCAACCACAGCGTAGGCAGCACTTAGGCCTACAAGTTCGTGTCTCATGCATGAACCATCCACAAACCATTCTTCATCATGTACAGGCAAGGGTGTTTCTTTAATGTCTGGGTGGGGTTTAGTACTGAATTCTGTCAGGTCAATGCAGTCATGCTCGTTCTCTCCCTGGTCTTCTAAAACCATTGAGTCAGGGAGTAGAGTGGCGGGGTTCAGTATATTACACCGTGTGATGGCCACATTTGCAGCACCCACGAGAATCCTCTCGTATTTAGCCAGCCGACTAGGGGTGAGATACTGAGTCTTGGTTCTGGTTAGTAAAATCACAACTGCGTGTGGAACATACACAGTTACAGGATATCCCATGACAATAGATTCACTCTGTTCTAAACTTGTGCATGTTGCAGCCACTGCTTTCAAACATCCAGGTAATCCAGCAGCCACTGGATCCAACGTGGCAGAGAAATATGCCACTGGGCGTCTAGTCAAACCATGTTCCTGAGTTAGGACCGACAATGCACAATTGTCTTGTGTGTCACAGAATAGAGCAAACTCCTTGGAATAATCAGGCATTCCCAAAGCAGGGGCTGTACACAGACAATCCCGTAATTTAGTAAATGCTGTTAAGCTTTCATCATCCCATTCCACATGGTCCGGTGCTCCTTTCTTTGTCATTTTTATTAAAGGCTTGGCATGGACTGCGAATCCCACAATCCATTGCCTGCAGTAACCTACAACTCCAAGGAACATTCTGACTTCTTTCTGAGTACGGGGTAACTGCATCTTTGAATTATTCTGACTCTTTCTGAGGTGACTTTTCTTATTCCTTTTTCTATCTGGTGCCCCAGATATTTCACTGATTTTGAACAGAACTGCAATTTCTATGGGGCCACTTTGTGTCCCTTTTCACTTAGGTGATTCAGTAGGGCAATAGTGTCAATCGCGCAATCCATATGACTTTTGGACGCCACCAATAGGTCGTCAATGTATTGCACCAAAACAGATTTTCTAGGTAAGACTAAAGATTCAAGGCATTTTTTCAAGATCTGATTAAAGATAGAGGGGCTTTCGGTGTACCCTTGGGGGACCCTGTTCCAAACGTACACGTGACTGTTGAAAGCAAACGAGAAAAGAAATTTGCTATCTGGGTGCAATGGGATCGAAAAGAATGCATGACATAGGTCAATCACAGTAAACCATTCAGCATCCCAGGGAATCTGATACAGAATCACTGCTGGGTTTGGGACAATAGGACAGCAAGGAACCACATTTTTTTTTACCTTTCTCAGGTCCTGCACTACTCTGTACTTGCCACTAGGTTTCTTGATTCCAATTATTGGGGAATTACACGGGCTACTCATCACTTCTTGTATGATGTTTGCTTCTAGCAATTTCTGTATTTCAATGGCAACTCCTGCTCTCACTTCGGCACTCATTCTGTAAGGTTTAGTATTGGGGTAGGCTGCATTTTCTTTTATGGCTATTTGTATTGGGTCTACATTGGCCATTAATCCTACATCCTTTCCTGTAAATTCCCATACTTCTGGCTTTACTGTCTGTTGGAGTTCTTCAGGTAAGTCTTGTATAGTCATTCGCTTAATTTCTGAGTCCGGTCTGACTAACATTAGCTTGTAAATACCATCTTCGTCTGGGGTTTGAATCTCAACGCCCTTTGGTGTGCAAAAGATAGTGCAGTTCATTTTGCACAGCAAATCACGTCCCAGTAAGTTCACTGGACTGGTATCACAGACGACAAATCTGTGCATTTCTTTGAAGTTCCCTATTGATATCTCCATGGGCTCGGTAACGGGGGTACTAATCAATTGATTAGATACACCCACTACTTGGATTGCTTCTCCCGAGAGGGGTAGGTTTGGAACGTCTGCTGTTCTTACAGTAGAACGGGTAGCACCAGTGTCCAATAGAAAGGTGACATCATTTCCATCAACCTTTCCTTCAATGTATGGCCCGGACTGGTCTACCGGCAAGGAGGCGCCAAGTACACACTCCTTGTCCTCCCCTCTCAGGCCCCGTCAGTACTCGTCGTCACAGAAAAAAGTGTCATTCAATAAATATTGCGAAGTTGCTGCATTTCTGTTCTCAGTGCCCCCCCAGATCTCTATATCATCTCCCTGCGGTGATTTTCCCTTAAAAGTTGGCTTTGGCGCTCGGGGTATTTGAATCGTTTTCACCTGCTGCTGGGTCTTTCTTGGCTTTTCATTCTGCGTCTGTGGAGTTAAATCAGGGGTTTGGGTATTATCGGACTGTAAATACGGACACTCGTCTCTCCAATGTCCAATTTCCCCGCATTGGTGGCAGGGAAATTTCTTTTTGGCTTCCTCTCTGCTCATTTTTGCTCGGGGCTTTCCTCCACCCCCACCCCCAGGGCTTTGGTTCTGAGTAGTTTTATTTAGCTTATTCGATTGTTTTTCCTGCTGTTCTGCGAGCTTTACTTGAGCCCACATCACCTTTTCCTTCAGGGCCTTTTTCTTTTCTGCCATTTCGTCCTCACAGTACTTTGCGTACCGTAGGACCTCGTCCATTTTCTTGGACTGCCAACAGATTTTGTTATCTTTTATCCACTGACAAATTTCTGGTCTTAAACCGTTTACAAACCTGTAAATGAAATGCGTCATGTCCTTCATTTCGATGTTATCTATACCACTGTACGTTTTGAACACCTGCAACAGCCTTTCATAAAAGGAATGCACAGTCTTGTCCCTTTCCTGCGTGGTTCTATCTATCTTGGTCCAATCAGTTTCCTTTGCGGGCACTTTTAGCTTCAGATGCTGAATTACCTGATCATATTTTTTCATCACTTCCTTAGAGGGTTCTCCTGTTGCTGAGTCCCTCGGGTATTCCTCACTAGGCCAACCTATGGCGATTTTACACTCAGTCCACAGATCTACAGGGACCACTATGTCGAAGAACCCATCCAGGTCCTTCCACAAGCATTTTTGCACTTTTACAAATCTTTCTACTTGCCGGTACCAATCGACGGGCTTTTCTCGTAATTTCGGGAAGTCATTGGTAAAGGACACAATATCCTGTCTGGACCATGGAACATGTACATATTTTCCTCCTGGCACTTCGCGCGTAGGGCATAACTGTTCTGGTTTATCTACTTCCTTTAGAACGAATTCGGGAGTTACCTGCTTAGACCTGGCCTCATCTTTTTTCCTAGCCCATCTGGCTTTCCATCTTTCTACGTCTCCCCATTTCTGTAACACTGTCAATAGTTCCTTGACCTGTGCCTTTTTCCCTGATATATTCAGGTTTTCCAAATCTTTGTCTGAAAATTCTGCTCTGTATGGTTTCTGCAAGGGTTTCGATTTTGAAATATCTATTCCCATGCTAGCAGCAGTATCTGTCAATTTTTCATGAAGTACTCGGGCATTTCGGGTAAGACTTTTGCAAATAAACAACAGCTCTTCTTCAGAGTAGGTATTTAATCTGTCTAATCCCACATTTCCTGCCATTAGTTCTTCTATTTCTACTCTCAGTTTGTAGAGATCTAAAGGTTTCGTCTGCGGAGTTTGTTTCTCTAATTCTTGACTCCATCTTTCAATTTCTTCAGGAGTTACCAACGTGACACTCTTAGTACCCGATGTCGATTCCATCTGAATCTCCCTCGTGTTGAAAGGGTTATGTCTTTTCTGCATCCCTTTCCCTGTATTTCTATTGGGCAGATCCAATAGCGAGGCCTCAGACTCGCACTCGCTTGTCTGGTCATCTACTATTAAGGGTTCTGGTCTTGGCTGGGCTATGACTGGGGTAATGACTGGAGGGTTTGGACTCTCATGCCGATCCCCATACAATGGAACCACGGGTCCGATTGTTACTGGGATTGTCAATGCCTCAGGACTGGTATTTAACTGGGAAATTTTCTGAATTATCTCAGCTCTCTGCTTTGCTAGAATTTCTCGCTCCTTTTCTTCCAATAATCTCTCTAAGGATTTGTCATGTAACACCTGCGGGGTCAGAGTGGGAGCATAACTCGGGGCAGTGGGATGTGTTTCACTCGGTCCTTCACCATAATTTGGTCTAGGGAACAAACGTTCTGTGCCTAAGGAACTTGGTTCTCTTTCATATAGAGGCTGTAAAAACGGCATTCCTGAACCTGAGGGTCTTGCCTCACCCTCGTAGGGAGGTCTCGGGGAAAATCGCTTTCACAGGAGTATCTTGCATCCCCACCAGCTGATATTCTTGGATAGATATCTCTTGTATCTACAGGACCTAAGCTCTCGATATAAGGAGGTATGGGGCAACCCCCTCCTACACTGGCAGATCGAGCCTCATCCTGGAGATGAAGTCTGCGGGAATTATCCCCCTCACTAGAAGGTCTATGTCTTTCATTATAAGGAGGCGGACTTCTCATAAACAGGTCATCTAATAATTCATCATCCGACTCTCCAATAGGTACCCAATGTTTGCACTTTTCTGTTTTCTTCTCCCCCCCCGGGAGGACCACATGCTGGCATCATGGGAAACAGTCCTTCTACAATCATATTCTGTCTCTACTTTTTCTTCTTTTTGGCTCGGGCTTCCTGCTTCAATTTTGGATAAAATTTAGTTAACCCTTTATCCATTCGGGGCTTTTCTCTCTCAAAAGCCTCAATCTCCCATTCCTCTAGTGCTTCATACTGTGTTAACCTAGGTCTGGGATGTAAGTCATTCATTCGGGTTCTCAGATTGAATAGAATCCTACTGTTAAAGGTACCCTCTAACGGAAAAGCCAATACTCCGTCATCTTTCGTGTATTCCGCCCAATTCTCCAACCATACACATGTGTTGTACCCTTTATCGAACATCATGAAAGATGCTGGAGTGTTGGGTGGCGGTATGACAACACCTCTAGTTTTAATCGGTTTGTCTTTTTTGAAATAATTTTTCACTTTGTTTACAAGAGACACTTTTCTCTTATTTCCGTACATAATGTCGTTTTTAACTCCTTTCCACTGATCGTTCTCAAATCCCATATGCCGTGGATCAGGTCTGGTATGCGGTCTATACGAATGCCACATACGATTTTTACGAGTGACTTTGTTTACAAAACCACTTCCAATCCAAGTGCGTCTATTAATTTCGTGCGACCAATGAAATGCACGAGTTCAAATAATCTCGACCAATGGGTGCGCAGCCTTTCGCGAGACCGTTCTCACGCTTTGGCACTCACCCCTCCTTTACAATTCCAGCTCCGCTACAAACCCGCTGTGACTACCAATCCCAGCGCGGCACAGAGTGACGTCAGAGCAGCTTCGCGCCTGACTCCCTCCTTTACAAGGTAACGGAAACTTTCTTTCTTTCTAAAGTGCTAGTGTTTGGTTATTTAACAACGAATACACATTCGCCACTGTGCTCAAGTGTCTAGACAGGAAAGAATTAGTTTCACTGCAAGTAAACTACTTCCATTTACTTTTCACACTCTATGGGTAGATCTCTTCCGCCTACCCTTCACACTAGCATTGGGGCACCTGCTACTTCCCTAGACTCATCCACTTTTCCGGGATATATCCAAGTCTAAAGTTTCACCAGCGAGCCCTTTTTGCTTTCACTCAAGCTCCGATGAACCTGCTACTTTTCCGGTGTGACCCTCACTAGGTTATGCCACAATAGGAATTTTGCCAATGAACCTCGTTACTAACATTTATTCAATCATACATTCAGAAAAAAAAAACCCTAGTTAGTGCTTCCAGTTCTGCCTAACCTGCACCTACTTTCCTTGAAAGCCAGTGACCTCAAAGCAAGTGGATTCTATTCAACACTCGCTATTCAATTCCCCGGGGATTTCTGACAACACTTAAGACGTTTTACTAATGAATAGATAAATACATATAACAGTATAAGAATAAGAACAACAATTTTAAAACATTTCATAATTTTAAAGCAAACACTTCAAGTGAGTGATCAAATCACTCGAATTGTCTACTATCATTAGCAGCATCCAACTTAGTTAATCTTAACTAGTCCTACCTAGCCTTTAGCTATTCCCTAACCATCCTCGATGCTACCAGAAAATTACTGATAGAGATCGCAGGTCACCCGACCAATATTTTCACCACTTAGGTTTCGGGCCCATATATTTCATTTCACCATATACATTGATCAGATGACCATACAATCTACTACCAATAATTGTGAGTCCCTTCCTGCTATTTCTAGTGTACCCGACTTACCATCCACCGATACGGGTACCTATAACCCCGATGGGTCAGAGAGCTAGCTGTAAAAGGAAAGGCAGCAAAATACAAAACCCAACATAAAAATGATTTCAATGTTTCATCAAATGACCACGGACAACTGGGAAGTTTTAAGATTCTTTATCTAAAATTCAGTTTCGGTAAATCATAACGTTTACAGTAAAAAACCCCAGTCAATAATCGGAATTTTTACTATGGAAACAGTTTTCATGAATATGAATGGGAAATTAGGAATCCTAACAGCTATAGTAAGGGTGTAATGTGAAACATGATATAACTCTAGTAAAGTACTTCAGTTAAATGTTAAGAGAAAATTATAGGCCACATCAGGAGATTATAAACTGCAATGTAGAAAATGATTTCTAAAAGGTAGGGTAACATAGGAACACGCTATGAAAGTAAAATGCAAATAACTTTATGATATGCAATGGTTGCGGAAAACATGGAAAATTATCATATGCAAAGGTATGTCTTTATTGAAGCAAAGACGGAAAAATAGAAAGGTGCAGTTTAGAGTTTTCGGCAAGATATTTACCTAGACTGGTGTGAAAACCAACCCTGGCCACGGGTCAGTTAAGGACAGGAAATACCCCAAGGAATAGCAGTCATCAATGGGACAGCAGGTGCAGTATGGACACCTCAGGACAGGACAGGAAACCCAGATTAGGATCAGGACAGGACCACCAGGATACGACCAGCACCCGCAGTTCGGAAGCAACGCCTGCGCTCCACCCTCTCTGCAGCTATCAGTCAGAACCCCGATTGGGTTAGCGAACTCCCCAGCAAAGTGCTCCGCCAGCACTTAAGGTTTAGTAAAACCTTAGTCTATGGTCAAATTCGGACAGAGTGCTCCGCCGTGCTCTGTATATTCAGTCACCTATTGAGTGCGTTGGGTCAGTGACAGGTCAGCTATTCGGACAAGTCGGACAATTTCTCTAGCTAAACCTAGGCTAGATATACTCTTTTGGGTCAGTGTACCACCCCCCAATGTTGCAAAGTGTCAGAATCCCCAATTTCGATTGGTCCTAAGGTAGGATAGGTTAACACATCAATCAGAACAGACTTATTCAAGTCCTAATTTGCATTCTAAGGTACCGCCTAGCAAGATTGGGGTTCCCATGAGAGAATATGCAGAATACAATAGAAATAATGTCATTGTATCAAGTCAGGAACATGATTTCTCTATCCTCCTGGGTCAGAGGTGGCGTTCTCAGGAGCATCTTGTCTGTGACTGCCAGCTGGCTGAGTTCCACCGCTCAAGGCTATGGCTGCCTGGGCTGCGCGGTTATGCGCAGAAAGGACCCTCAAGATGGCTCTCGACCCAGTTGGACCCCCCGTTTACCATGGTACATGAAAAGTAAGTGAAAACAAATTAAAACATAGAAATAAATGAATAAACTACATAACATGAGTGTGTACTTGTGAATTATCATTATAAAATATACTATGCAATTATTTATTAGTGCAACAGACAGAATCACAAAAAGCAACGGTGCAAGCTTCACCTCGCTTATTAGAAAGCGCGGCCATTTTATGGCTGTTACGCATGCGCACCCTTTCCCTCCAAATGTAACTGCGTCGTGTCACGTGATTATGCCTAACGCATGCGCAGAATAAAATTTCGAGCAGCTTCCATGTTTTAAAGACAAGGGTTATTCGTATTAGTGAAACACATAGGCAAGCATCACTATGATACACACGCACATTCAAAATACATAAATGTAGTAAAACAAACAATTGGAATTACGGGATTATAACAAATTTTCGAGGTTCTTGACTCAAGCAAGTCGCGATGCGAAATCTTGCTCTATCAATACCACTTCCCCTGGGATCACAGCTTACTGGACCTTGGACGTTGCCTTGACTCGTCTACCAGTTTTTGTCCCCGTCACCCTTCCCCTCCTCTCCCCATGCTGTGTCTCTCATCCTCCCCTCCTCTTTCCCGCCTTCATTACCTGTCTACTTCCCCTGCTCCAACCCCCCTCCCCTGAATCTTTCACCTTGCCTGCTTTTCCCCTTACGTATTTGTGCTTATTGTTTATCTCGACCTTACAAGTAACTATGGGCCCGATGTAGGTCGGTCGGTAACGGCCGAAAATCGGTATTTTCGGCCGTTTCCGACCGGTATTCAGTAATCGGTATGTAGGGACACAGGCCCAGATGTAGGTAAAATAGATTTACCGATTCTAAATTACCGAATCATACCGATTCGGTAATTAAAAATCGGTAAATCTAAGGGGTTGAGATGTAGGAACATCCAGATGTTCCTGCTACCGAATCGGTAAAAATCTGTATTTACCGATTCGGTAAATACCGACCGGTAATGGCCCATTCATTCCTATGGGCTTTGGAGCCCATAGGAATGAATGGGGCATTACCGGTCGGTATTTACCGAATCGGTAAATACAGATTTTGACAAGGGTGCTTTGACTTTGACACCCTCTAGCACCCCCAAAAAAGATTCGGGGGCCATGTGGCAGGCATACCTGCCCTAAGGGCAGGTCTGCCTGTCATATGGCACAGGTGTGCATGCACACATGTGCATGCACACCGGAATCGGTTTTTTACCATGAAGTTGGATTTCATGGTAAAATACCGATTCTGTAAGGCTTGTGGGACTCAGAAGAGTCCCACCTACATATCAAAAATACCGAATAGGTATAAATACCGATTCGGTATTTTACAGATTCGGTAAATTTACCGATCGGTAAATTTACCGAATCTGTAAAATAATGTGTCCCTACATACCGATTACTGAATACCGGTCGGAAACGGCCGAAAATACCGATTTTCGGCCGTTACCGACCGACCTACATCGGGCCCACATTATTTTACAGATTCGGTAAATTTACCGATCGGTAAATTTACCGAATCTGTAAAATACCGAATCGGTATTTATACCTATTCGGTATTTTTGATATGTAGTTGGGACTCTTCTGAGTCCCACAAGCCTTACAGAATCGGTATTTTACCATGAAATCCAACTTCATGGTAAAAAACCGATTCCGGTGTGCATGCACATGTGTGCATGCACACCTGTGCCATATGACAGGCAGACCTGCCCTTAGGGCAGGTATGCCTGCCACATGGCCCCCGAATCTTTTTTGGGGGTGCTAGAGGGTGTCAAAGTGACACCCCCTGCACCCTTGTCAAAATCTGTATTTACCGATTCGGTAAATACCGACCGGTAATGCCCCATTCATTCCTATGGGCTCCAAAGCCCATAGGAATGAATGGGCCATTACCGGTCGGTATTTACCGAATCGGTAAATACAGATTTTTACCGATTCGGTAGCAGGAACATCTGGATGTTCCTACATCTCAACCCCTTAGATTTACCGATTTTTAATTACCGAATCGGTATGATTCGGTAATTTAGAATCGGTAAATCTATTTTACCTACATCTGGGCCTATGTTGCCATGCTCTAAGAACTGTGTAACCTTTGTAACGATGTAACCTGTAACTATGATCTGATGCTCATGTAAAGCGCTCTGATACCTCCGGGTCTAGTCAGCGCTATATAAAACTTTTAACATAAATAAATAAATAAATAAATATATTTTGAATGGCTCATTTATTGCCCTGTATATGGCTAGATTTGATTAAACTCTGTGTCTGCAGCCACAGCACAACAATGATCATGTAACTTGATGTTAATGTCTCACGTCGATCTTCTGAACGATGTCGGAGGTTTAAAGCAGTGGCTTTAATCGAGGATAAATCTAAAAAGGGTCTAAACCTATTCGATGACAAAGTTAGCTTTCAGGGTGGAATCCAACCTATTATAGAGAGTGTAGCCTTGTATCAGCAGGGTTGTGAGCCAACATCAATTCATGCACAGAGTGAGATAAATTTATTTTTATCCCCTGAGTCGAATACAGAACGGTGTTCTAACACTGAAACTGGGGGGGTAGATAATGTCGGCAGTTCACCTACTTAAAATTGCTCGCTGTCATTGGTATCTTGGAACATAGCGTGCCTGGGATCGAAACTAGCCTCGCCTGATTGGTCCGATTTTATGGATAAATTTGATATCTGCCTCTTTCAGGAGACTTGGTCGGTAGATTCTGTTTTTCGCCAGGGTTATCTCAACTTCTATGTTCCTGCCGAAAAGAAGGAAAAGGGACGTCCAATAGGAGGACTAGTGATTTGGGGTAAGCAGGACTTAAGCTGTAATATTCAACAACTTCCTGTTTTAAATAATGACATTCTCGCAGTGAGACTCAGCTTTCCGTCTGGTGTAAGCATTGATATTTTTAATATCTATGCAAGAGGGCACCCGCGAGGGAAAAAGTCTGAGATAATATCAGCTCTAGATGTCCTAATTGAGGCCTTGCCTACTAACACACTGCCTCTTGTAGCGGGAGACTTCAATACCACCTTTGAGCCGTTAGGGTACGATGATCAGAGGCTAACGGAGGAGGAAGATTCCAGATGGGGTATTCCCCAACTTGAGTTGGCACCCATAAAAAAATGGACTGAGGCAGCAATACAATTGAAGGGCCTGTGTATGGGAAACCAACTAAGGGCTGCCAACGGTCGAATGCCATCCGACAGACAGGGCAGTAGAAAGTACGATAACGGCCACAGGTCTAGCTGTATAGATTACTTGCTTGTCCATCTAAAACTGTGGCACTGCCTCGTGGATATGGCAATCACGGCTCATATAGAGAGTGACCATAAACCCCTCACCTCCTCATTTAAGTTGGAATCAGATAGAGTTGGAGTAGATGCCCAGGTTAAAACAGTCCCTGATGTGGTTTTAGCAAATGACGAGCGACATCTTAAGTGGAGCAAAGTTGTTGAGCACCCTGATTCCTTGTCTACTATTAAAAACGATGTAAACAAGGTGCTAGTAGATCTGGGGTCTGTCGCTATTAATGGGGACCTTCATTCCTTTATCATTGAAGCCCACACTAAACTTTTCGCCCAATTAAAAACACACTTTTGTAAGGTGGGCTCAGGTAGTAGCAAACTTAGTAAGAAACCTGGGGGCTGGTATGATGAGGCTTTTAGACAAGCAAGGTCCGAGCTGGGCCAAGCATTAAAAAAGCAGGATCCAAATAATGTAAGAGGGGCACGGGGCTGGTATAGGGAAGTCCAGAAAGAGGCAAAAATGTTATGGGACGAGTGTAAGTGGCAGGAGTTAAAAGAAGCGTGTAGGGCAAAGAACCCAAAATTATTCTGGGACACATACAATTGGGATAGGGGCGGGTGTCCAGACCGCCCGCAGAATAATGTTGCCCAACATTTGTGGGTAGAACATTTTAAGCCACAATATGCCTGTAGTGGTAGTAATGTGAGCAGTGGTTCATTCTTGTGTACATTTTATGAAGGAGTTATCTTCACCCTGGAAGATGTTGACAGGGCTTTAGAGACAGTAACGGAGGGAAGAGCACCGGGTATTGATTGCATCCCCGCAGATGTGTTTTTAAACGAAAAACAAACATGGCGGTTGTATATTGCCTATTTGGCAAATGCTATAGCCCAAGGAGCGGCTGTCCCCCTTTCCTGGAAGGGGGCAGAAATTGTTCGATATATAAAAAGGGGACAAGTCTGTTGCAGGCAATTATAGGCCTGTCAACCTAATCGACTCTATGCAAAAAATCGTTGGTAGATTAGTTTTGTTTAAAATGCAGGCTTGGATGGACGAAAATAATATTTTTAGTCCACTGCAGGCCGGTTTCCGCCCTACGATAAGCACAATTGACCAAGTTTTTCGCTTTTTCACTCTGTACTGGCAAACTGTGGTCCTGGGAAAGGGGGCTTTGTATGCTGTGTTCGTCGACTTGAGGGCAGCTTTCGATTTAGTTCCGCGTTGCAAACTATGGTAGGTCTTGGAGGAGCTGGGGATGGCCCCTGAGTTGCTGACACTGATCGTGCGCTTGCATGAGGATAATTTTGCCCGGATTCGGTGGGGGTTACAGGGAGAGGTCACTGAAACCTTCCCCATTGAGCGTGGGAGTGCGGCAGAGGTGCGTTATGGCGCCTACCCTGGTCTCGCTCTTTGTCAACGGAGTGGCGGACTACCTTTCCCTGGCCCCCACAGACGCCCCGGCGTTGGCAGGTATCCGTATCCCAATCCTCATGTTCGCGGACAATACTCTGATAATATCTAAAACATCCAGCGGTTCGGTGATTTTTGCCTTTTGCACGGTCTGGAAATAAATACTGCCAAGACTAAATTTATGTCATTCAATGAACACAAATCCTTTAGAGGTAGCATATTTATGAATAAATCCCCATTAGAGCAGGTGGATGCTTTTACTTATCTAGGTGTAACCCTACAGAGGGACATGCGCTGGAATAGCCAAATTGATTTGGCTGTTCTAAAACACCAGCAACAATCTGAGTTTCTTCTGCAAAAATTCGGTAGCGGATAATCGGAATTTACCGAATCGGTATTTCCCATTCATTCCTATGGGCCAAAAAGCCGAATAAATTCCGAATTGGAAAGCAAGCAAAAGTGAAACTTAAGAAAACAGCCAATCAGGTGCTACCACCCTCCCCCTCCCTACCAGGAAGTGGCTACCCAGGCAGCTGCAACTAATTAGAAGGTTCTGGAGAGGCAGTCAGAGCTGAGCAGAGACACAGAGCAGCAGGGAGAGTTTTCTTTAAACTTTACCAAAATAAAAATGGCAAGCAGCAGTGAGTGAGCTAAAACCCACCATAACCATTCATCAAAAGTATTCAGGAATGACTATCCTGATTAATCATAGCACCATTGGAGGAATTTAAAGAAATTGTTTACATTCGGAGTGCTCCTCACTACCCCAATTACCTTGAAGCAGCAGTGAAAGCCAGAAGGCAGAAAGAAAGAGGAAAATAAAGTTCAGCAGTATGGAGCAGCAGGTACTTGTGGAGGAGGTAGTGAGAGTGCACAACAAACTTTTTGGCAGGCACTCCCTCAATGTTCCTGAGTCTTCCAAACGCAAAATCTGGCTGGCAATTGCTGAAAAAGTGAATGCAGTGGGAGTTACACCCAGGAATACTGAGGATCTGAAAAAAAGATTTTATGACATCAGGAGCCTCACCAAGAAGAAAATGGCTTAAATCCACAAGCAGACTGGTGTCACCGGTGGAGGCAGGAACCCAGCGCCCCCCCTGACTGACCTGGAGGAGTTGGTGGCCTCAGCCATTGAGGCAGACAGCGTCTTGGGACTTGGAGATGTGGACAGCTCAGGCAGAGTTGCAACAAAAAAAGGTAAGACGCATGCGCAGCATGACACCCCATACCAACCTGCTACCCTTTACCCTTTGTGGACAAGCTAACCCCAGTCCAGTACTGCTAGCACTATACAGGAGCAATGCATCATGGGAAATATAGTCAGCTAATGTAGGACCATGTGTAACAGCGCAGACATCAGCAAGTTACTGAAAGTAATGCAGATAAATGAAAGTGAAATGTGTAAAGCATTTATTGTAGTGACTGTGACATTGTAGCACTCAGTTGATATACGCTTATTTATACCTAGGGGCAAAATCAGGCAGTCGAGCCACAGACACAGAAGGGACTACACCAGCGAGGGAGGAGAGTGAGGAAGCAGGGCCAAGCCAAGTACAAGCCTCGCAGGAGGAAGGTGACACGACTGGCAGCGCCCATGAAGATGACACTGTGCAGACCCCATAGTTGCTGCACTTCCCACAGCTTTCACAATCCCCTCCCTTGGTATTCTCACCAGAAACCTCACCATTACTGTTCCAGTCCACTCCTGCAACCCCACCAGCCAGGAGGCAGCAGAGGGTGAGGGTGAGGCTCAAGTCACCGTAGATGTGAGTTCTGCAGAACTGCAGTCCACAAATGAGACAGTCACAGCTCGCAGAAGACAATGCAGACCCAGCAGTGCAGGTGGACGTGGTGACGGCACTGTGTTCCGTGGGCTGGAGGGGAGCATGGTGCGCATTCAAAGGAAGCAGGGCAAATCCATCCAAGCCTGCCACCGCCAATTCCGAGCCCTGAATGAGCAAATAGGAGACATGGAGAAGGGCATGAGAGACATTGTGGAGGCAAATAAGGAGGTTGCAAAAACAAATGCGGACATTGCAGCAGGGATGCAGCAGATGAGCAACTCAATAACACAGCTATGCTCCAAACTAGACAGTCTGGAACACACAAGGCGCAGGGAGGCCCGTGTCCACAATACGGCCATCAATCTTTTGGCCACTGCACATCCCTGCTATGCAGGAGGGGCATAAATATGCAGGAGGCCTTGACACAGAACACAGCTCAGGTCACAAGGGGCATGGCCAGAATTACAAGTGCACTGGAGGCAATGCTGATTTCCCAAACTACACAGAATCCTGTCCTGGACGTGGCAGAGGCTGAAGACACTAGTAGCCGGAGCACCATAGCAAGCGCTGTTGTGGAGACACGGAGGAGTAGCAGGCGCCCAGCTGAGGCTGCAGGGCACGCTGAACACAGCGACCAACATCCTAGTGGCTCAGGGAAGCGCGGGCGCAAGTGACATTACCGGTCATGGGTGGAGTAACCCGGGACATACAGTCCCCACGTTTATAATGTTAATTTTGTTGCACTTAAGTGCTTGAACGTTGTGGCAACATTAAAATACGTTGGTTCCCTACACAACCTGTCTGTGTCTCATTACTTACTCAGAAATAGTTGTGTGTAATCTCCTCACGTCTGTATCTGCCATCACTTGGTGTTGACACTCCAGCAGGTTGTGTTTCAGGCACAGCAATGTCGTCGTCATGATCCTCATAGTCTGACAACTCCACCTCAGTACCCTTCTTCACAGCAAGGTTTTGCAACATAGCACAGGCAGCAATGATTTTAATGCAGGTGATGGGGGTATACTGCCGTGCACCTCCACTCTTGTGCAAGCACCTGAACCTGCTTTTCCAGATACCAAAGGTACGCTCTACGACATTTCTTGTGCTCTTGTGGGCCCGGTTATATCTCCTTTGGCTGGGTGTTGAGGGGTTGAGGTAGGGGGTGAGTATGAAGGAGCGGAGGGCATATGCACTGTCTCCTACAAGGAAATGGGAATACATGACTCACATGCATACATGTACTTCTTACTGCAATAGGTGTTAAAGGGTCGCACACTGTGTCTTACCTAGGAGGTATCCTTCACCAAATTCCCCTGCTGTCAGCCGTGCATAGATGCCGCTGTTCTGGAATATAAAGGAGTCGTGGGTACTCCCTGGAAATTTTGCCACAAGGTCAGTGATGGTGCACTTGGCATTGCAGATCACCTGCACATTGATGGTGTGGGTGGACTTCCTATTCCTGTATATATATTCAGTGGCAGCAGGGGGACAAATGGGAATGTGCGTGCCATCAATGCAGCCAATGATATTAGGGAATCACGCCATCTGGTAAAAGTCAGATTTTGTTTGGACCAGTTCAGCATGGGTTGCAGGAAAAGTTATATAATGCTCCATCCTCTGTAACATGGCGTCAAGGAATTTGTGGAAAAAGCGTGACAGGCTGCTCTGGGTCACCCCACCTACCGCAGCAACCACGCTCTGGTAGCTCCCAGACGCAAGCAGGTGTAGGCTGCACAGCACCTGCACAGCACCAGCACGTGGGGTGGAATAGCGTGTGCCCTTGGGGTAGTGTGCTCCAACAGTGGTTGGAGGTCCCTGATGAGGTCCAAGATGGTGTCTGGGGCCAACCTGTACCTCTGGAGTATCTCTGCCTCTGTGAGCATGAACAAGGTGATCCTCTGTCTGTAGACCTGCTCCTCTCTCTGCCCTGCCATTCCCTCTCTCCTTCCTCCTGTAGCCGTAGCCGTCTTGCAATGACATAAAATGCCGCCATTGTGCAAAAAGAATTGCATTTTGGGTCCTTTTTTATAGGCTGTACCTGGTTACCACCTGATTACAATCCATGGTAAATACCGACTCTTAAATACCGAATTTCAAGCAAATTCGGTATTTAAGAGCTTACCTAAATCTCAATATTCAATTTTACCTCTTCTTATTTACCGATTCGGTATTTTACCGATTCGGTAACTTTACAGAATCGGTAAATTTACCGATTCGGTAAATTTACCGATTCGCAAACCGTTGCGATTCGGGAAATTTACTGATTCGGTAAATTATCCGATTCGGTAAATTTACCGATTCTGTAACTTTACCGATTCGGTTAATTTACCGATTCGGGCGATTTTCGGTCTCCTACATCACAAATGCTCAATACCAGTCGGTAACATCCAAAAATACCGATTTTCGGCCGTTACCGACCGGTAAAGGGCTACCTACATCTGGCCCTTGATCTTTGTTAGGGAGGATGGGCATGTCTGAACTATGGGATGACCCCCTAAAAGTAGCTTTTCCTTCTAAAAAAATCTTGAAGGGAAGATATTGGGAATTGGTCTTCTCATCAACATGTTCGAAAGGCCTCTCTTTACACCTTACTAGACATTTCCTTGAATTTAAGACCTGGCCAGCGTTTGAAAAGTATTGGGATGTCATTGAAAAGCCATATGATCGTAAACTGTATTTTCAATTTAGGGTTGGCATTCTCCCTACAAGGCTATTTACTGGGAAATGGGTGGGGTCTACTAATGACAGATGTTTTAGGTGCCTGGACCAACAAGAATCTGTAAGTCATATCTTGTTTGTGTGTTCGCAATACCTTGCACCTCGCCGAAAATGGATAAAACCTATCTGTCGATTAATAGGCACTCGAAGATGTGTAGAGGCCCTGAGAATTTTAAGCTCAGATCCTAACCCACCTATAGCCATAGCTGTGGCGAAGTTTCTGCACTGGGCTTGGGCAATTCGTTCTAAACTGTTGCTCTTACCTAGTGAATAGCTGTCTCATTGGTAACATTTTAGCCTCCAGCAGATATGACTAAAAATAATTGCCTGTCCATGCAAGGGGTTTGTGTTCTTGTTAAAGTGGTAGATACTGTCTGTACTGAAGTACTCCTTATTTCATATATTGTATTAGTGGAAATGAAATAATGCTATTGTAAATTTGGAATTTTTAAATATTCTAAGTTTCTTATATTTCTCTTAACCAATGTATTCGAGAGTTGTTGTATGGAGTTTAATCGTATCTTAACTATTTATGAATCATATCTTATTGCCGTTGTTTTTTTAGATTGTATTGAATAATTGATGAATGTTTTTATGATGTGCTTTTATGACTCAACTGTCAAATAAAGTTATGATGATGATGATGGTTAATGTCTCATTGTAACCTCTCATTTTGAGACTTGTCCCATCCATAGAAAGTGGATATCATGAATCAACATACAAATATCTGAGATTATTTGATATATTCCTCCTTCTTCCAACCCAGTCTAAGTACTCTGTAAGCCCTTTAGCACCCAAGCCCTTATACTGTGAATTGACACATAAAGGCAACATAGCCAGCAAGCATTGTGTAGTAATGAAAGATACACCAGTAACTTCTTGTATATTGGTTCTTTATTTAAACCCCCAGCACAGGAGAATAAATTGTACAGCTGACAAGAACGGAGCTTCTCTCTTAACCGCAGCTCCCAGACAATGTCCCTCAATACAAATATAAACAATTCTGGATCTTACTTAAGATTCTACACTCTACACTTATCTTAAAGTGACATACTACACAATCCCCCTGCTTAAAAGAAAAAAAAAGAAAAAAAGAATGAGTTATTGAACAAAGTAAAGACAAAGACTAAGTACAATCAAACATTTCCAATCCTTTAGGTTTTCTTACAACTCTTCCACTTGAAGTCTTAACAATAGACTCATTAGAAATGATGTTGGTTGCCTTAGGGAACACTTGTAAATTTTCTTTAGCTTGCGAACTACATTCAGATAAAGAATTACTGTCATGAACTACAGAATTACCATTCTCAAAATTAAAGTCACAAGAAATTTCAGATGGTGAATCCTTACTGTAGACATCACAATCCTGTGATCCAACCACTGTATCCCACCCCCAGGATGCAGAATGTTTACACACCTCTTTATTTTCATTCACATTACCATGGGACACAGGTGCAAGACGGCTAAAATGCCATACTTCACCATTTTGTAATAAAGCAGTGTTGTTCATAACCTTGATAACCATTTTGGGTTCACTGAACTTACTCTCACCTTTTGTGGTCTTTCTGGCACTCTTTACTCGAACCCATTGACCCTTACAAAGGTTAACCTCTCTAGCTCCATGTTTGGAGTCATAATAGATTGTATTCTTTATTTGTGAATCCTTAATGCACTCCCTAAGTCTGGATAAATTACAATTAGTCATCCAACCTGGATTGATCTTTGAATGTGGAATTCAGCCACTCATTAATGAAAAAGGACTTTGATTAGTTGAGCCATGAATAGTACTTCTATAAGCCCAAAGCAATTTCTTTAATTCAACATAAGTTACCTTTATTTGCCAACTGCAACACTCCCTTAATACTACGGCTTGCTCTTTCCACAATACCATTTCCGCTCGGATGATAAAGAGCAGTAAATCTTTGTTGAATTCCAGAAGGAATATATGACGTAATCCCGCATACCATCAGTCCACATACCATCAGTCCGCAAAAAAACATCCCGCATGTACTATTAGGCCGCAAATTAAAATAACGAAAACTTTTAGAACGAATATGCCTTTAGCACGCATTCCTTTACAACGTAAAGGCATGCATGTTAAAGGTATACTCGTTGTAAAAGTTGTAAAGGTAAGTAAAAGTACACTACCCTACCCTACACTACCCTACACTCTAATGTAATACCCAGCACGACCCCCAACACTACCATAAAGCACTTTACTACCCTACACAAACACTACAACAGTACCTTAATACACTACCCCCAGCATGACCCTACACAAACACTACAATACTACACAAAACCACTACACCCCCTAAACCTTATAACACTACCCCCAGCATGACCCTACACTACAACACTACCCAAACCCTAAACCACTACACCCCAGCATGACCCTACACTACACAAACACTACAACACTACCCTAAACCCTAACCCACTACACCCCAGCATGACCCTACACTACACAAACACTACAACACTACCCTAAACCCTAAAACACTACCCTTGCAAGACCCTACACTACAACACTACCCAAAACCTTAAAACACTACACCCCAGCATGACCCTACACTACGCAAACACTACAACACTACCCTAAACCCTAAAACACTACCCCCAGCATGACCCTACACTACGCAAACACTACAACACTGCCCTAAACCCTAAAACACTAGCCCCAGCATGACCCTACACTACACAAACACTACAACACTACCCTAAACCCTAAAACACTACCACCAGCATGACCCTACACTACGCAAACACTACAACACTACCCTAAACCCTAAAACACTACCCTCAGCATGACCCTATTTATTTTATTTTATTTATTTTAAAAATTTATAAAGCGCAGCGTCTACCCGTGGGTGTCTTGGCGCTATGACTCAGCTAGCGATCTCTGTTTGAGCACATGTCTACCTTAAGAAGTGTTGTCCTGAGCAATTATTGGTCAAATAGCCAGGTTTTTACCAATTTCCTAAAATGAAGTAGCGAGGGTGCAGATTTTATTTCGTTTGGAAGAGTGTTCCAAAGTTTGGCTGCCGGGTTGGTGAAACATCTGTCGCCCCATGTGACCGTCCTGGTACGCGGCACTATCAGTAGATACCTCTGTTCAGATCGTAAAGATCTTTTCGGTAGATAGTGGACCAGTTTCTGTTTGAGAAACGCTGGGCCCTGACCCTACACTACGCAAACACTACAACACTACCCTAAACCCTAAAACACTACCCCCAGCATAACCCTACACTACGCAAACACTACAACACTACCCTAAACCCTAAAACACTACCCCCAGCATGACCCTACACTACGCAAACACTACAACACTACCCTAAACCCTAAAACACTACCCCCAGCATGACCCTACACTACGCAAACACTACAACACTACCCTAAACCCTAAAACACTACCCCCAGCATGACCCTACACTACGCAAACACTACAACACAACCCTAAACCCTAAAACACTACCCCCAGCATGACCCTACACTAAACAACCACCACAACTCTACACTACACTAACACAACACTACACTACACAACACTACACTACACAATCACTAACCCTCGAAAAAATTAACACAAACCCACTTACCTCTCTCGTCATCGTAGTTTTCACAACGCAAATGCATTTACCATACATGCCTTTAAAACGTAATTCGTTGTAAAGGCATGCGTGATAAATGCACATGCGTTTTGAAAAAATGCGGGATAATGGTATGCGAGGTCAATGACCTTGCGGGATAATGGTATGCGGACTGAAAGTCCGCGGGATAAAAAATGCGGGGAAAATGGCTGCAAACCTTCCAGAAGACATCAAATAACTTTTCATCTCTTGGGATTTGAACTGCACACCATTGTCTGACAAAATATATTTAGGAAAACCTTCTCTCAAGAAAATGTCATCCAAAAAAATGAATAACAGTTTTGGTATTGATAATATTCACAATGATTTCCAACCATCTTGAAAATTTATCAATCAAAACCAAAATGTACTTCTGCACACCATCTTGCCAAGTGACTGGTCCCATGAAATCAATAGCTACAACCTCCCAAGGGAATTTCGGACACTCAGGAGATGCTAACGGTGGATTAAAGGTTTTAAAAGTTTTGTCAGAGATCTCACACTTCACACATGACCTGACACACCTTTCGACTTCCACATCCATTTTTGGCCACCAATACAGTTCTTTAATACGAAGCTTAGTGCGAGTGATCCCTGAATGCCCTTCATGGCATAGATCAATATTGTTCTTCCTCAAATCTTTAGGTGGGACAATCCTATTACCACGTACAACTAACATATCTGAGATACTGAGTTCATCCCGAACTTACCAGAATCCTCTTAAGTCGTCATTAACAATCTTTTTGTCCATTCCACTCCAACCTTTGATGATCAATTGTTTTAAAACAAGTAAGATCTGATCAGAATGTTCTGCCTCAAGCCACTCTTCCTTGCTAAAAACTACTTTGAGCCTTATCAAAAGAGATGTGTGCGACAGAAAAATCATTCCATTGTTTTTTGTCTAATTCAATTAACGGCAAGGACATGCGACTTATCAGCAGTGAAATTTCTTGTGCCAGGAAAATATCGAATGTCATACATAAAATATTGAAGTCTCATTGACAATCTTGCTATTCTAGCTGTGGCATTGGTGAGACCATCTGTTGTTAGTAATTTAGTCAAAGGTTTGTGATCACACCGAACAGTGAATTTCCTTCCCCACAAAAATTTCCTAAAGTGTTCCAAAGCCCATATTACGGCAAGTGTTTCTCTTTCAACCACTGAATAACGTTCTTCTGTGGGGGGTAAGAGAACGTGAAGCAAACGCAATAATAACTTCCTCATTATTATCTCTACTCTGGGTAAGAACACTACCTAAACCCTTGCCGCTGGCGTCAGTTGTAACAATGGTATTGGCACAGGGATCAAAACCTTGTAACTGGGTGCTTGAGCAATGGCCTTTTTAATCTCCTCAAAAGATTTCTGGCAAAGAGCACACCAATTAAATTGTGTTTTGTTCTTTAGGAGAGACCTCATGATATGGGTCTTTTCAGAAAATTTCTCCACGAATTTTGCATAAAATTCTGCAAGACCTAAGAATGATCTAAGATCTTCTTTGGACTTTGGTGCAGGTGCATCTCGGATGGCACTTACCAAACTGGACTTTGGTCTTATGCCAAATGAGCTAACCTCATGTCCAAGATAAGTGACACTTTTTTCAGCAAATTTACATTTTGATGGATCTGCAGTGACACCTTTACTCTGTAGAATACACATTACCTTTCTCAAACGCTCATCATGGATTTTCTTGTTCGACCCCATAATAAGGATGTCATCCTGAAAGAATATCACACCTTACATATCACCAAATAATTAATGCATGAGCCTCTGAAAAACTGCTGCCGCGAACGCAAGTCCGAAAGGCTTGCGGCAAAATTGAAAACATCCAAAAGGGGTACAAAATGCAGTGATGTGTTTACTTATGGGGTGCAAAGAAATTTGATGATACGCACAAGATAAATCAATGGTTGAGAACCATTTAGCACCTCTGGTCAAAGTAAGCATCTCATTAATCCTGGGAAGAGGAAACTGATCAATTATAATGTTATCATTCAAATACCTTAAATCTATGCACATGCGGATCTTACCATTGGAACGTCTCGCAATCACGATCGGAGAAATCCAATCGGACGCTTCAACAGGTTCAAATATTCCTGCATCTAACAATTTATTAATTTTCATCTTTACCTCATCACGTACAATCAGCGGTATGTGACGCACCTTATGAACTTTTGAAACGGTATTTGATTTTGTGTGAAAAACCTTGGAGATTCCCAATACCTCAACTGAAAACTCCAGGAAATACTTCCAAACCCAATTCTTTGTATTTTCTGATTCACACATAACCAACACTTGTTCAGGGCTATTAGGATTTAGAATTATATCAAGTAAGCGCTGATCTTTCCAGCCCAAAACAGGTGGACCATCTTTCGCTACATAAAGCTTACATACAGATCTCCTACCCTTGAATTCAAACATTAAAGATCTAAAACCTAACATGTCAATTTTCTGTCCAGTGAAACTCTCAGGGATCACATCAGAAGGTTGTAATTGTGGACCAATTTCACTTGCTAATTTCTTATCCCAAATTGATTTGGGTATGATAGTAAACGAAGATCCTGAATCTGCTGCTACTTGTAGATCTATACCACCAAAAGAAACAATGCACAATGGTTTGTTACTATCATCACAGGTAATGTTTATAACCACATGTCTAGTCATATTGCTTGAAGTATCCAAATTCTCATCACGATAATCTTCTTGATCATTACCTGATAAGTCAGAGTCATTATTAGTTACACAAGTCACTCGTGTTTTCTTTTGGGACTTCCTTCTACATTGTTTGATAAAGTGACCAACTAAACCACAAGCTGCACACTTTGAAGACTTAGCAGGGCACTTATCAAATCTAGCTGTATGTGATGTGCTGCCACATCTGTAACACGCAAAGAATTGAGTAGAATTATCTTCTCATTTAAAATTGGAATTTTGATGTGGTTTCCAATTTTGGTATTGCTTGGATTGTCTGAAATTAGAATTTTTGTCTTTCCTTGTGTCATTGATCTTGTTAACAGTTACTGGATCATTTGAAGTAGAGACTGCTTTAGCACATCTATCTGGGAGCTCTGCCTTTTTAACTTAATGTAATTATATCCTTAAGACACGCGTCTCCTTCTATCCATAATTTGTCTTGGACATTTTTGTTTTTATTGCACATGACTACTTGATCTCTAATCATATCATCATGTAAAGATCCAAACTTGCACTTGATGGCCAGATTTTTTAAAGCAGAGACATAATCCTCAATGGACTCATTTGTGTTTTGTTTACGTTTGTAGAAAGTACGTCTAGAAACTGCAACACATACCATTGGGGAGTAGTGGTCATCAAGATCTGCTATAGCACATTTAAACACATCTAAATCTCCACTTCTTTCAGTCTTTTGCATCTGTGAATAAACTCTGAGATCTTCAGGTCCTAAACAGTGCATTAAAATTCTTTTTTTTTTCTGGAGACATAATACTGCCATTATCTTCTAGAGTGGCAATATAATTAAAAAAATATTCCTTCCAATCTAACCATTTAATATTTGGTTCACCTGGATTAACTAGGAATTATTTTGGATCACTTAAAGTAATGGTGGTGTTACTGTGTGAAGAAGAAGCTGTACTGGATTCTCTATTCATTTTTCCTTAAATGAATATTAAATCAATAATAACAGGAAATAAGTAATAATATTTGCAGTCTTACTGTGTAGGAACGATGACTTGTAAGTTTGGAATAACACTGGTTAAATCCACAGTATCGCGTTGTTCGCGCTGAATAAAGAATAGAGAAAAGAAAAACAAATAATTAAATATGGCCGCTGGTATTACGTTGTGTGACCTTTGCGTTGCGTAGATGACGTCAGCGCGTTGAATATCCGGTAATGAAAGTTATGCGCAAGAGCTGGGAAGCGTTCACTGCACACAAGCGCTGGCTGTCTGAAAGTAGACAACCAAGGAACGGTGGCAACAGGCTCGCGCTAAGAGTCAGAAGAAAGCTTGCGCTTGAAGTTTCGAAGGTAAACACAGCTGCTCACGCACTAATTACAGGCTTGCATTAAGAATAAATAAACAGCCAGTGTTAAAGTATACATAGTTTCAATGAAGGGTTAAGTTGCTGGTAGGCAAAATAATTTCACGCTTCAATGAAGTCACAAAGTAAATATTTAAATCAGTTTGTAGAAAACTCATGGATAGGAGAATTACAGGAATCTTACATCGTCCGTGATATAGTAAGCTGAATCAATTTTGCGCGGCACAGTTGAAGGTAAATTGAAGTTGAAACAGTTTGTTCCTTAGACTGTTGATTGAAATTTCCTTAAATTTTTCTTGAGGCTTGTACTGAGGGTTCCTGACCTCATCGCCAGATCGGTGTAGTAATGAAAGATCCACCAGTAACTTCTTGTATATTGGTTCTTTATTTAAACCCCCAGCACAGGAGAATAAATTGTACAGCTGACAGGAACGGAGCTTCTCTCTTAACTGCAGCTCCCAGAGAATGTCCCTCAATACACATATAAACAATTCTGGATCTTACTTAAGATTCTACACTCTACACTTATCTTAAAGTGCCATACTACACATCGCTAATCACAGGAGAAATCCCTGTGTCTGCTCCTGTCGGTGGTTTCAATGATTAGCACACATTGTAGCGCTAAGTGCTAAGCACTCCATTTGTCACAACAGCCTGGTGTGCCGTGTAGCTACCCACCAACTTCTGAATCCATAGCACCCGGTAAAACCAGCCTCAACTTGGGAACATAAACCTCAGGGGCTAGCGGTGTGCGATCCATTGCGGTGGTTTCTTCTATTCGGGCTCCCTTGAGCCTTTTAAGCTGACGAGCTTCTGGAGACGCACCTGCGAAGCCTGTTAGGCAACGAGGCCTGTGACGGTTACTTGGCGGCCTTCTTCTCCACCCCAGATACGTTCTCTACTGATGAGGGAAGATATCCCGAAACCCAGGCCATGCCTCGGCTCTAGAGATTCTTGGGAACAACAAGTACATACTTGCACCTACTCAGGTGAACCACTCACGAACTTTACAGTCATTCTTCGAACTTCACGCATTTCATGTACCAGAGTGCCTAGGGGCGATCCGAAGAGGGGCTAGCGGTGTGCGATCCATTGCGGTGGTTTCTTCTATTCGGGCTCCCTTGAGCCTTTTAAGCTGACGAGCTTCTGGAGACGCACCTGCGAAGCCTGTTAGGCAACGAGGCCTGTGACGGTTACTTGGCGGCCTTCTTCTCCACCCCAGATACGTTCTCTACTGATGAGGGAAGATATCCCGAAACCCGGGCCATGTCTCGGGTCTAGTGATTCTTGGGAACAACAAGTACATACTTGCACCTACTCAGGTGAACCACTCACAAACTTTACAGTCATTCTTTGAACTTCACGCACTTCATGTACCAGAGTGCCTAGGGGCGATCCGGAGGTGGGGCTAGAGGTGTGTGATCCATTGCGGTGGTTTCTTCTATTCGGGCTCCCTAGAGCCTTTTAAGCTGACGAGCTTCTGGAGACGCACCCGTGAAGCCTGTTAGGCAACGAGGCCTGTGACGGTTACTTGGCGGCCTTCTTCTCCACCCCAGATACGTTCTCTACTGATGAGGGAAGATATCCCGAAACCCGGGCCATGTCTCGGGTCTAGAGATTCTTGGGAACAACAAGTACATACTTGCACCTACTCAGGTGAACTACTCATGAACTTTGCAGTCATTCTTTGAACTTCACGCACTTCATGTACCAGAGTGCCTAGAGGCGATCCGGAGGAGGGGCTAGAGGTGTGCGATCCTTGCGGTGGGTTCTTCTATTCGGGCTCCCTCGAGCCTTTTAAGCTGACGAGCTTCTGGAGACGCACCTGCGAAGCCTGTTAGGCAACGAGGCCTGTGACGGTTACTTGGCGGCCTTCTTCTCCACCCCAGATACGTTCTCTACTGATGAGGGAAGATATCCCGAAACCCGGGCCATGTCTCGGGTCTAGAGATTCTTGGGAACAACAAGTACATACTTGCACCTACTCAGGTGAACCACTCACGAACTTTACAGTCATTCTTCGAACTTCACGCACTTCATGTACCAGAGTGCCTAGGGGCGATCCGGAGGAGGGGCTAGCGGTGTGCGATCAATTGCGGTGGTTTCTTCTATTCGGGCTCCCTTGAGCCTTTTAAGCTGACGAGCTTCTGGAGACGCACCTGCGAAGCCTGTTAGGCAACGAGGCCTGTGACGGTTACTTGGCGGCCTTCTTCTCCACCCCAGATACGTTCTCTACTGATGAGGGAAGATATCCCAAAACCCGGGCCGTGTCTCGGGTCTAGAGATTCTTGGTAACAACAAGTACATACTTGCACCTACTCAGGTGAACCACTCACGAACTTTACAGTCATTCTTCGAACTTCACGCACTTCATGTACCAGAGTGCCTAGGGGCGATCCGGAGGAGGGGCTAGCGGTGTGCGATCCATTGCGGTGGTTTCTTCTATTCGGGCTCCCTTGAACCCTTTAAGCTGATGAGCTTCTGGAGACGCATCAGCGAAGCCTGTTAGGCAACGAGTCCTGTGACGGTTACTTGGCGGCCTTCTTCTCCACCCCAGATACGTTCTCTACTGATGAGGGAAGATATCACGAAACCCGGGCCATGTCTCGGGTCTAGAGATTCTTGGGAACAACAAGTACATACTTACACCTACTCAGGTGAACCACTCACAAACTTTACAGTCATTCTTCGAACTTCACGCACTTCATGTACCAGAGTGCCTAGGGGCGATCCGGAGGAGGGACTAGCGATGTGCGATCCATTGCGGTGGTTTCTTCTATTCGGGCTCCCTTGAGCCTTTTAAGCTGACGAGCTTCTGGAGACTCACCTGCGAAGCCTGTTAGGCAACGA
Organism: Lissotriton helveticus; assembly: GCF_964261635.1. Lineage (NCBI taxonomy): Eukaryota > Metazoa > Chordata > Amphibia > Caudata > Salamandridae > Lissotriton > Lissotriton helveticus. The sequence goes on from NC_136070.1 coordinate 814,063,082, forward strand.
GGCCTGTGACGGTTACTTGGCGGCCTTCTTCTCCACCCCAGATACGTTCTCTACTGATGAGGGAAGATATTACGAAACCCGGGCCATGTCTCGGGTCTAGAGATTCTTGGGAACAACAAGTACATACTTGCACCTACTCAGGTGAACCACTCACGAACTTTACAGTCATTCTTCGAACTTCACACACTTCATGTACCAGAGTGCCTTGGGGCGATCCGGAGGAGGGGCTAGCGGTGTGCGATCCATTGCGGTGGTTTCTTCTATTCTAGCTCCCTTGAGCCTTTTAAGCTGACGAGCTTCTGGAGACGCACCTGAGAAGCCTGTTAGGCAACGAGGCCTGTGACGGTTACTTGGCGGCCTTCTTCTCCACCCCAGATATGTTCTCTACTGATGAGGGAAGATATCCCGAAACCCGGGCCATGTCTCGGGTCTAGAGATTCTTGGGAACAACAAGTACATACTTGCACCTACTCAGGTGAACCACTCACGAACTTTACAGTCATTCTTCGAACTTCACGCACTTCATGTACCAGAGTGCCTAGGGGCGATCCGGAGGAGGGGCTAGCGGTGTGCGATCCATTGCGGTGGTTTCTTCTATTCGGGCTTCCTTGAGCCTTTTAAGCTGACGAGATTCTGGAGACGCACCGGCGAAGCCTGTTAGGCAACGAGGCCTGTGACGGTTACAGGAATCTTCCGTCGTCCGTGATATAGTAAGCTGAATCAATTTTGCGCGGCACAGTTGAAGGTAAAAATGAAGTTGAAACAGTTTGTTCCTTAGACTGTTGATTGAAATTTCCTTACATTTTTCTTGAGGCTTGTACTGAGGGTTCCTGGTCCTCATCGCCAAATCGGTGTAGTAATGAAAGATCCACCAGTAACTTCTTGTATATTGGTTCTTTATTTAAACCCCCAGCACATGAGAATAAATTGTACAGCTGACAGGAACGGCGCTTCTCTCTTAACTGCAGCTCCCAGAGAATGTCCCTCAATACACATATAAACAATTCTGGATCTTACTTAAGATTCTACACTCTACACTTATCTTAAAGTGACATACTACACATCGCTAATCACAGGAGAAATCCCTGTGTCTGCTCCTGTAGGTGGTTTCAATGATTAGCACACATTATAGAGCTAAGTGCTAAGCACTCCATTTGTCACAACAGCCTGGTGTGCCGTGTAGCTACCCACCAACTTCTGAATCCATAGCACCCGGTAACCAGCCTCAACTTGGGAACATAAACCTCAGGGGCTAGCGGTGTGCGAAGCATTGTGGTGGTTTCTTCTATTCGGGCTCCCTTGAGCCTTTTAAGCTGACGAGCTTCTGGAGACGCACCTGCGAAGCCTGTTAGGCAACGAGGCCTGTGACGGTTACTTGGCGGCCTTCTTCTCCACCCCAGATATGTTCTCTACTGATGAGGGAAGATATCCCGAAACCCGGGCCATGTCTCGGGTCTAGAGATTCTTGGGAACAACAAGTACATACTTGCACCTACTCAAGTGAACCACTCATGAACTTTACAGTCATTCTTCGAACTTCACGCACTTCATGTACCAGAGTGCCTAGGGGCGATCCGGAGGAGGGGCTAGAGGTGTGCGATCCATTGCGATGGTTTCTTCTATTTGGGCTCCCTTGAGCCTTTTAAGCTGACGAGCTTCTGGAGACGCACCTGCGAAGCCTGTTAGGCAACGAGGCCTGTGACGGTTACTTGGCGGCCTTCTTCTCCACCCCAGATATGTTCTCTACTGATGAGGGAAGATATCCCGAAACCCGGGCCATGTCTCGGGTCTAGAGATTCTTGGGAACAACAAGTACATACTTGCACCTACTCAGGTGAACCACTCATGAACTTTACAGTCATTCTTCGAACTTCACGCACTTCATGTACCAGAGTGCCTAGGGGCGATCCGGAGGAGGGGCTAGAGGTGTGCGATCCATTGCGATGGTTTCTTCTATTTGGGCTCCCTTGATCCTTTTAAGCTGACAAGCTTCTGGAGACGCACCTGAGAAGCCTGTTAGGCAACGAGGCCTGTGACGGTTACTTGGCGGCCTTCTTCTCCACCGCAGATACGTTCTCTACTGATGAGGGAAGATATCCCCAAACCCGGGCCATGTCTTGGGTCTAGAGATTCTTGGGAACAACAAGTACATACTTGCACCTACTCAGGTGAACCACTCACAAACTTTACAGTCATTCTTCGAACTTCACGCACTTCATGTACCAGAGTGCCTAGGGGCGATCCGGAGGAGGGGCTAGCGTTGTGCGATCCATTGCGGTGGTTTCTTATAAACCTCAAGCAGTTTGGAGAACAGCTCTCCCAATGAAGTAAGCCACGGGAAGCAGCACATCTACTTTTTTTGCACCACATATAACCTCCTCCAACCAGAGCAAGGCTTATCCTGTCAGTTTGAATAACAGCCCATATGGACAGCTTATTCCAGTTACAAACATACAGATGTTAAGGATTCAGCCACTGCACTCAAGCACACAGATAATTTTTTATAAGTGGAACTCATGTCTACATTTACAACCAGCCCATTCTGGGAAAGCTAGTCAAGAGGGACTAGAGCCCCACAATATTGTCCTCCTCTGGTTTTCCCCACCTATTTATGAAGTAGTGCAGTTGACCACACTGCTCCTCATAATTGAATAGCCCATGCCTTGAAGGGGATTGAGCAGATGAGGAGCCAAAAACTTTCACCACAACATATGACCTACTGTAATATTGTCTCCTCATCAGGAGATCTTAAATCGAGCAACTGGGTGCAAAAAATTAAGGGCCTGATAGAGTTTGGAATACACATTTTCTGAATATAGAGTTCTCCTCGGGCCGAGCATACAAGGCTAGTCATTGACAGGAACTACTGGTTCTTGTCAGTGAGTTAAAGGTTTGATAGATGGTTCCATCAAACTTTTAACTTGGTTGGTTTCTACAAACACAAAATCCCAAGCAGAAATTTGTTTCTGAAAAAACAGAAAGTAATGACCCCCATACCATGGGAGTTCTTTCCCATGGTGAGGGGGTTATTTAAACATTATCAGTGTCAGTCAATTGCACTTTATTCGATTTGTTAAAATCATAAAAGCAATAAAACATTTATGTACAATTTAAAAACACTTATTTCATAATATACACAATCATTGCAAAATCAATAATAAGACATACAATAGTGACAAATGCAGGTCTAAAGGTATTGTAAACATTTCAGTGGGTAGCAGGCTCAATAGTACAGGATCACTTGGTGGGCACTTTTAGTTTAATTCTGTAAGCCACCACTAAGAAACTGGCCACACAATAAATGACACGAATGCTACTTAAAGACTGTAAATAGACATAGGCAGGCCTGACTTGAGTAAAACCTGTCTCTCTTAATAGAGGTGCCAAATATGTCTTCCTAGGTGCCATGTACAAGCTGCAAAACATAATAAAGTGCATTGAATCCTGTGCAGTAAATTCATCACAACTACATGGGGGGGCACTTTCCGGTTTACACCATGAGTGGTAGGAGCCTAGGGAGTAATGTATTAAATTAAATCTGAATTTAATTAACAAAAACCTGTGAAATGGCTTAGTTACAATTCTAAGGTAAGGCTCAAGGGAAGGCGTACTTAATAACAAGTAGTGTTGTCTAACCGTTGGTTTTGTCAGTTCCTGCTCTTCCCGAGCCACTCTTGCCGCGTCCAAAAAATTCTTTTTAATCCAGATCACGTCCCCCGCCTAATGCTGGAAGGAACGTTATAAAGATCTGGGCGTCCCAGCCGTGCAAAGGTGTGTCTAATATATTCTAGCCAGGGAATTTTCAATACATGATCCAATGACATGACATCCGACATAATAGAATGGTTGAGTGTTAACTCGTCGTTAAGCCATGTCCTGAGCCAAAATAATAGGGGGGCCATTCTGATTCTATCAGTGATATACTCAAGACCCACCTCACCATGAATTGAAAATGTTGGGGTAGACTGGGGGATGGATAACAGGCGTCTCAAAAATTTATTTTCCGCCTTTTGTATCGGTTCTTGTGAGACATAACCCCATAGTGGAGAACCGTACATGACTATAGATATACATTTGGAGTCATAGATTTTTAATATGGCGTCCATAGGCCTGGCACCTAACCTATTAGAAAAGCTCAGCAGAGCTGAGGATGCTCTTACCATAGATAAACTTTTAGCCTTTATTTGTGGGCCCCACGTGCCCTTCCCATCGAACATTACTCCCAAGTAGGGGAAAATTCCACCCTCGACACAGCTTCGCCCTTACAGGAAAAAGATCTGGTTTTCCTCTTATTTCTGTGTTGGCCTACCACCATAGTATGTGATTTGTGTGCATTGATCTTTAAGTCCAACTGGTCCATAAAATTACCAAAAGAATCAAGCAAACGCTGGAGGCCCACCCCTGTGCGTGCTATCAGGACAGCATCGTCCGCGTATAGAAGAGCTGGAATCTTAACTTCTCCTATATGCGGTACGTCCCCCTCAACTGCCTCTAGATGTTTATCCAGGCCATTTATATAGATGGTGAAAAGGAGGGGGCCAGGATGCAGCCCTGTCGCACTCCTCTTAGTGATTTGAACTGACTTGTGCACCTCCCCTCCTTTGTGACCCTCACTTTTGCAGATAATTCCTGATGTAAGGAAGCCAAAAAATGGACTAGTGGTTTGTCCACCCCCATCTGCACTAGAACCTCCCACAGTTTTGACCTATTCACAAGGTCAAAAGCCGAGGAGAGGTCCATGAAAGCTAAAAACAAAGACCCCTCCTTGGCAACTGTGTACTTAGATATTATCAGATGCAGGTTGGAGCACTGCTCTACCGTGCCCCTTTTTGCTCTGAAGCCATATTGGGTGTTTGTTAATCCCCCACATCTTTCGATGTTCTCCCTAAGTTTGTGTAATAAGACTCTGCCTAAGATCCTAATCGCAGAGTCTAAAAGGGAAATTGGCCTATAACACCCTGGGTCGTCCCGCTGGCCTTTTTTAAAAATAGGCACGATAATGGAGGTGGACCAAGTACTAGGGAAAACTTTGCTATTTGCGGCCATAAATACTTTTGATAGGATCCCTGCCCATAGTCCCGGAGAGTGTCTGTAGAAGTCAGCAGGGACACCATCCGGCCCTGGCGCCTTCTTCTTAGAGGTCTCCAGGATTGCTTTCTCCACATCCTCGCGAGAGAAGGGCAAGGGGGCGCACTCACCCAGCTCCCACAAAGAGTCCGGGGCTACAGTTTCGTTATTCCCGTATACCTCCCCGAAATGCCTCACCCACTGGTCGTCAGGAATAACACATTCAGACGGCGTGTTGTCCCCCTCTGAGAAAAAAGGGTGATTAACTATGGCCCAAAACTGTGAGCTATTGTGTAAAACCTCACAGGAAAGCAAATCTTCCCAAGCTTTCTTTTTGATGTCATTTTTCCTCACATTTACAATTGCCTTATACTCTTTTCTTAATCTGGCCACCACAACCCTATCTCTCGGGGTTGATTTTAAAGCTGTTATTAATGCTTTGTGGGCTTTAGAACACTTAGCATCAAACCAGCGATGCTGTTTGAACCCGCCCTGTAAAGGTTTAGCCATTAGAGCTCCAGCAACGTGGGAGCATTCACATTCAAAGGTCTTCATCACTTCTAAGGGGGTAGCCTGTTGGTTCTGGCAGGTAGCCATATGGCCTTCAATTGTGGGCAGTAACTTGTCCATAAAATCTTCAGGGACCACTTTAGCCCAGTTAATCCTTCTTCCTTGGTCCACAAGGCGTAGGGTATGACCAATAACCGGGGGACAGGGCGTAACCTCCCGATGGACTCCCCATTGCATGATTAGCTGAACTGGATTATGGTCACTGTGGATTGTAACAAGAGCTTTATAAGACAATACTCTATATATTAGACCCGGAGTCATGAAAATATAATCTAAAATTGAGCCAGGGTCAGATCCTTTGTATGTAATCGTTCTGATCCCTCCCTTGCTAAGGCAGGGTTCATATAGGTTCCAGCTAGCGAGGGCTTCCTCAAGAGCCTCTCCTGCCTTGGTATGCTCAAAGTGGGGTGCCATTGAACCCATTTGACCCTCCTGATAGCCTAGAAAGCATGATTTATTGCAAGGGTGTACATTAAAATCTCCTAATAAAACTATCTCATAATTAGTGCAATTCGTTTGACTGTACAAATTAATGCATTGCTGCAGATCAACTACGTGGTCATTTCCCCTATCCCTATCCCAAGAATTATAAAAGTTAATGAAAAGAGTTATACTATTTGATGGAGTAATCCATTCAACAATTAAGATGTTGGGTGAGGTGCTCGGGACTTTCTTAAAGCTGCCTTTGAGATTAAGAGAAAACAAAAGGACGAGACCGCCCTTTGCCCTAACAGCAGGGCTAGGAGTTGCTGGGATAGAATAAGATAAATAACCATCTAGCCAGGAATTGGGTAATATATCCCATGTTTCCTGGCATGCTATAATGTCATAGCTGTTGACGAAATCAATCCAAGATGGATCCGCCCTCTTTGATCGTATCCCAGCTACGTTCCATGTTATCAGTTTACAGACTATTACCTCATTTAAATCGTGGGGCTCTAGGGTAGCTGACTGAGATGGTGGTGATTGTCAATCAATTTCTTCTATCTCAGAGAGGGGAGAAAAGCGGTTACTTACTACTACCCCTCCTCCTGCCCCATGAGTGTGTGTATGTAACAGGTTTGGTGCGGCCTTTGTTCCTGGATTTCCCATATTTTGTTGCCCTCTAGATCTCGTTGAACTTGCCCCGGTTCCAGCTGAAGACCAAGTTCTGCTGGGTATGCCCGAGGTTTCAAGACAGCGATGTGAAGTATGAGGTGGATAGAAGAACCCCAATGGGACTGGTCTTATGTAGGCTGCACCCTCCAATTTGGAACCATCCCAAAAGAGTTTTTCAGCCTGATCCGGTCGATCAAAATTTACAACTACACAATCCCCCTGCACTAACTTGGGGCTTTTCCCTATCCAACCCACCCTATTGGCGGATAAGAACCTGTCTGCTAACTGGGTCCCACCACTGCTACCCTCTGCGCACCATGTCCTAGCCTTTCTTAATAGGTCGGTGGAAGTTTCTACCATACCCTCTGCTAGGGCAGGTACGCCAATGAAGATAGCTACTAGTGGGGCTGCCTCCGGGAGTAGATTAAGATGCAGCTTACTTCCTCTATTCAACCTAGTAGGAGCAGGGTTTCTTGGACAGATGTTAATGTTTGTGTTAGCTGGAATTTTCCCCTGTACAGGACCCTCCGAGCGGGGAGAAGTAGTCAATTAATTAGTAGGTCGTGCCCAAACTCGCGCGGTGTTCTCCCTGATAAAAGGCAGATGTTGATCTGAAGTTCTATTGGGCATATCAACAACAGCATGGTTACCAGGGGCAACAGTGTCACCTTTTAATAAAATTGGAACAGAGGACATTATCAGTGTCCATCACCACCAGGATTTTAAGTCTGGTAAAGCATAGCAAAAACTGCCCATTCGACTGTCCACTCTAGATTGAGATGGGCAGTCAAATAGCCCGGTGCAGTAATGGCCGTCAGAGGTGTACGGCATGACAGAATCAGAGCAGTCTCCATAACTGACATACCTATGGTCTGCTCGACTATAAATCAGGCAGGCAGACCTTCAGTTTGGCTGAGAGGGTACTCCGCTGCTATTGTTGAGTACCCTCTCTGCCAAACTCTAAACCAGCCCCTTCCATAAGACCTATCATTCATTTGTAGCTGTCTTGTCCTCATTTACCCCCAGGGCACTACAGAAAAAAATATCCGGGATTTGCATGTAGAACACATTGTAGCAACATGGAACTTATAGATGTCACCCAATGTGCTGCTTTCCAAGGAACCATTGTATATTGCACCTATCATTTCACATCCATGTTTGGGCTCTTTTACCATTTTTCTAATTAAACTCTCTACCTATCCATAAAGTTGATTGGCAGAGATTGAAACAGCTCTGTTGTCTTGTACAACAGAATACCATCTCAATTTCATCAAGTTTCTCTATATATACCTATTCTACCCAACGTCTATTTCTGTATTTTTGAGGAGACAGGTGATAACACCTGAACTTAAATTCAGTTTGGCAAATTAATTTTCCATATCTAACCATTGTAAAAGTCACACAATTGTGGCCATACCTCAAGAGGAAATTGATTTAAGAGTGAGATGAGGCTTTGACAACAAAAGGTATATTTAGATTTGTTCTTCCCTTCTTTCCGTAAAGTTCTGCAGGTAAAGCTGGACAGTTTAATGTGTCTTCGATAAACATTTCATTTCTTTTTTTTTTTAACCGAGTTACCCTTAGTGGGAAAAATAATACAGTGCGGTATGTTTTAAATATTATATGAAACATATAAATGAGATTTATTGTTATTCAATATTCCAATCCAATCCAACATTTCTTTATTTCAGTTGAAGACCATAAAAGAACATTACATAAATAAACAGTATAAAACAGGTTAAAAGATGTAAAGAATTGTAAAAATGTATATATAGGCGGTTAAAAAGGAATATCAATCTGCGTGTGGTCCATTACTGTTTTCAAAACCGACCTTGCGCGTCCACCACAAAGAGGATAAAAAACGAGAAACAGCTAATACAGTTGGTAGATGAGTATTATACTTCAATAGTCTAAAAGCTTCTTCATAGCGCCTAATGCCCAATTTCCTACACATTTGTACCAACCATCTTTGTCTAATTTTCTTATATCCTGGGCAGAAAAAGAATACATGGAGTTCAGTCTCCTCTGCCATAGTGCATGTCGGACATACCAGGTTGTGATGGTGGATCATTTATTGGAAAAAGCACGCAGCAGGAGAGTACTGTGCCTGAACTGGACATAAAGCTTCCTGGCAAGGGCTGGTTGTATTTCATCTAGGCATAACTCCAGATTATAAGTGTCCTTAACGTCCAAGAATTTGGCATTAAGGCATCCAATGGCAGGATTTTCAAGATATTGGGCAAGTTTGCCCTCCCTATAGCTACTAACCAATTGTATCCGTGTGATTGCAGTACAGGCTACCTTCGGATTGCTCCAGAGACTATCTCTACCTAAGTTGTGGAAACCCTTTTTAGTGTGCGCAAACCAAGCCAATTTGTTGATACCAGGGATACCCAAAATGTCTTGCAGCTCTGACCTGAATTCGGCCAATTCGAGGGTCACCCATAATTGTCGCCAAAATAAAAGGGGCCTGCAGCCAATTTCCTCTGTGATTGGTCTTACCCCTAGGTCTAAGCGCAGTGGGACAAGTGGGGCACTTGCTGGGAGACCGAGCAACTGTCTAAAAAAATGTGTTCACGGTTTTAATCATGTTCTTTGGAGAACAATGCCAGCACAGTTCCGCCCCATACATGACAGAGCTTCTTAGATTGATTTTATAAATCACTAAAACAGGTCCTATTGGCTTGTGTGAGGAATTTCTGTAGAGCTTAGCCAGGCCGCCTACTGTCTGAGTTAACTTGAGACTGGATTTATCCATATGGGACCCCCATTCCATTTTTTCTGATAGGGTGGGGCCTATATACTCAAAAACCGAAACCCACTCAAGTTGAATGCCGTTCATATGCGGGTTTGGATGAGTTGCGTACACTGAGTTTGAGACCATATATTTTGTTTTCTGTATATTGATCTCCAACCCCCTGATTTCACAGAACTCGGCAAAGCCATCTAGGGTTCTCTGGATACCCATCTGTGATTTGGACAGCAGGAGGGTATCATCAGCAAACATCAGTGCCAGAATTAGTTTGTTTGCTAGCTTTGGAGCATCTATGGCCTTCAACCCGCTCAATTTGTCAACCAATCCATTGATATAAAGACTAAACAGGGTGGGGGCAAGCACACAACCCTGCCTAACTCCTCAGTTTATTGGAATAGGAGGGGTCAGTTCCCCATGTTTCCCATATCTGATTTGTGCAAAATTACCCTCATTCAATCTCCTTATCATATTCAAGCGGTAACTGGGAATCCCAAGATCACGTAACACCACCCAAAGTGCTTCTCTGGGCACTAAGTCAAAAGCACTTTTGAGATCCCCAAATACCAGAAATAATATACCCCCTTCCAAATGCACTGTTTTCCAATAAAGGAGATGGAGCCTGAATATTTGGTCTACAGTGGAGGTTTTTTCTTTAAAGCCTGCTTGTAAGAGGCTCAAGAATTTCTGTTCCTCCAACCAATCCTGCAAGTTGTCCAGTAGGATCCTTACAAATGTTTTTTGTGTTACATCTAACAGACTGATTGGTCTATAGTTGGTGGGTAATAAAGGGTACCCTTTTTAGAAACCCGGAGTATCTCAGCTCCAGCTCAGGTAGCAGGGAGTCCCATCCCTTGAAGTATACAGTTAAAGAGCACCCCCAGGTAGGGTCCCAAGATGATGGACTCAGCACAGAATAGATCCCCTGGTACCTTGTCCAGACCTGGGGCTTTACCATGCGCAGTTTTTCTAACAGCACTGGTGACTTCTAACAGAGTCAGCTTAGGAATAACTGTAGGGGAACTGGGTGGGGGCTGGGGTGCTCTGGTCTGAGTACAAGACCCAGACTCCGACAAAGTGTATAGAACCTGAAAGTGTTCTTTCCAGCTATCGGCCGCTATATTAGGTTCCTGGGCCACCTTTCCAGTTCTACTACCTCTACTTACAAGGTTCCAAAAGGCTTTCATATTCTTGTCTTCTAGGGCCTGCTTCAGAAATATCCATTGGTCCATGTCCCATGATTTGTTTGCGAGGGTGTCTTTATAGGCAGCTCTTGCAGTTTTAATTTTGGGTTTGCTGTTAGATTTTATTGCCTCTATCAAGGCCCTTTTTGCTTCCCGACAGCTGAAATTAAACCAGGTCAGCTTGACCTTTGCCCCACCCCCACCAGGGGCCCACCGGCCAGAATGAATCCCCCAGTTTGGAGGTCATTGATTCATGAAGCTTGGCTACTACTATTAGCGAAGCAACAGTGCCCTCTTTAACTGTAATCCTTCCTATTTCCTTAAGGATTGAAATTATGGATTCGTACAGGGAGGCAATTCTTTCGGGCGATCGTTCAAACCAGGTCCATCTGACTTTGGGCCTATTGTTGATAAGTGAAACTCTATCATCATTTGTATTAGAAGGGTCAGTAAACTTCACAGATGGTAGCATTTCAGTTACAGATTTAGAGCATTATGATCACTATCATTCCGTGCTAAGACAGTGAAGTCACCAACGACCCCGCCCCCGCCAAAGTCAGCCTCCAGGAAGGAATGAAAGACGTCGCAGAATGGATGAAGATCAGCCGTCTGAAACTGAACTCAGACAAGACGGAAGTCCTCATCCTCGGACCATCCGCTTCCGCCTGGGACGACTCCTGGTGGCCCCCTGCACCGGGCACCGCACCCAAGCCAACGGACCATGCACGCAACCTGGGCTTCATCCTGGACTCCTCCCTCACGATGACCAAGCAAGTCAACGCCGTCTCATCTTCCTGCTTCAACACCCTGCGCATGCTCCGAAAGATCTTCCGGTGGATCCCCACCGAAACCAGGAAGACGGTCACCCAGGCCCTCGTCACCAGCCATCTGGACTACGGGAACACCCTCTACGCCGGAACCACAGCCAAACTCCAGAAAAGACTCCAGCACATACAGAACGCTTCTGCACGACTCATCCTGGACATCCCTCGCCACAGCCACATCTCTGCCCATCTGAAAGACCTGCACTGGCTCCCCGTCACCAAGAGGATCACGTTCAGACTCCTCACCCACGCACACAAGGCTCTCCACGACACGGGCCCGAAATACCTCAACAGCCGCCTCACATTCTACACACCCACCCGCCAGCTCCGATCCGCCAGCCTCGCCCTCGCCAAGACATGGAACTCCCTCCCCACCCACCTTCGGATGACCCAGGACCATCTCTCCTTCAGAAAGCAACTCAAGACCTGGCTGTTCGAGCAGTAGCGACTCCCCCCCTCCAAGCGCCTTGAGACCCTAGCGTGTGAGTAGCGCGCTCTACAAATTTGCTGATTGATTGATTGATTGATTGATTGAAGTCAATAACCCTATCCCACGTCCTCATTTCATTTTGGATATAGTCTAATATGGACGAATGACCAACCCTATTGAAGGTGTATCTCCCAGGGAATCAGATCTGGTTCTACCATTACAGTCTCGTAGAGAATGGTTTGAAGTAAGTGACTTGACCTGTAGAGCCAGAGGTGTCCAAGCTCTGACTGGGGGAATATTGGGATCGGGGATACCCCAGAGCTCATCCTCCTCACTGGGAGGTGAGTCATGTAGGCCTTTCGTTGGCTCAAATTGGCAATTAAGATCACCCCCTCTGACCACCACAGCTTTTTTCGTAAATGTGGAAACTAGAGAGGCTAAATGATCTACGGTCAGGGACTCGTGACCAGTCCTCACGGGCCTTGAGTAGACGTTGACCAGAACTATTTTATAATTGGGCAGGAAAGGAAGTACGACACACAGGATGTCATCTGAGGAGGACGTGAATTGAGCGGCTAAACACCCTAGGCGGTAACCTAACGATATACACAGTCCCCTAGAAGGTCTACCCCTTCCCTTTGAGGGGGTAACGATAATAAATGTTGTAAACCCCATGTGCGAAGTCTCCTCCATTAACCATGTTTCCTGAAACATGCATATGTCAAACTCTCCGACAATTCCCCCAATCTGGGTCACTCAGTTTGTTCTTGAGGCCTGCGATGTTCCAAGAAAGTATCCTCATTGTGTTTGATTTAAGTCGTCTGGCTAAGTTGCCTCCCACGGTAGCAGGTTCCAACGGTTGGATTTTCCTGGTCAGATTAGAGTGACCTATGCACGCTATCCTTGAGGGAACTACCTGATTCATCCAGATGGTTTAGAGGGATGGAGGTTCTGGTGCTACTTGGATGTTGCTGTGGCCAGGGGAACCTAAGGAACTAAGGTGGAGTGCTTCATGGGACACTACATTAGGGCTAATGTTTAGCCTGTCTAGTGGTCCTGATGTGTTGGTCTGTACATGGAAGTTAACAAAGCTGGAGTGTATGTGTGCAGAGAGGTCTTTACGACTCAGCCTTCAAGGCCCTGTCTCTTCCTTCTTTCCACCCTTGTCTCTATCCTCTAAAATCTCGCTCATTCGCTCCTTCCTAACTATCCTATCTGTCTTATATGAACCAACCAACACAAACAACGGACTGGGCCATGGGTCCCGTGGGTCCCTCCCTCGAGAAGCCCTTGGGCAGAAAATCACAGGGACAGGACTGGGGTTTGGTGCGAGCCAATCAACATCCTCCAGAATCCCAAATCTATTTACCACGGGCACATTGAATAATAATTGTCTAAGATATTGAAACCCTTGTCCTAGTGGTGGTTGGTTGTGATACAGCTTGCTCTGAGTATTGTGTTGGTTCTCCCTTGCTAGAGGCTTTGGGCTTTTGATGTAAAAATGAATGAACGGGAATGGCCTGATTGTTGTACCCGAGTCCTGGGTGGTAAAATTCCATTGCAAAAGGGTGCTGAACCATTCTTGGGTTTTTTAAGTTGATTACAACACAATCCCCACAAGGATCCTTGGGTCTGTTGTCCACCCAGCTAACCCTACAGGTCATGAGAATTTTGCCGGCGTTGGTGTAGGTGAATTGACGGTACCTTGTAAGCCTGTGGAGGCATTTATTTTTAAGTTCTAGCGGGGCTTCCCTCTGGTCTGCTTTGGTTTCTGGAACACCAGCCAAAATGATAACATAGGGCAAGGAAGCAGGTGGGAGATTGATTAAAGGAAGACAGTCTCCTGGCCCGCACCCCTCACTTGGGGGCCTGGGTCTACCCAAGCTGTTCTTCGGTATATCCTTACTAGGTACCACCTACTCCCCGTGGTTTGGACCATGGCCTGTGCAACCAACCGCAGAGTCCGTGTTGATAGAGTCTACCTTCATTTGTACTTTGGGTCTTTCCACCTCCGCTGTACCACCCGAGTCAATGGGGCGGGAAAGGTTGGATTCACTGGCTCCCACCGGTATGGGTATTGCGGGTGGAATTCCACCTCTGTTACAATACAAGTTGGTCAGCTTGTGAAGGTGGGCAACCAGAGAGGCAAGATCATCTCTCATGATATTTCTAATTTGGCCTCATAGCTCCTCCAGCAGATTTTCCACCCAGGGTGGAGGTGGAATGTCGGATTGCACCCCTTGGGCTTGGCCATTGTCCGAAGCTTGGTTACTCTGTGCGTCCATGCTCATGGATGACCCTTCATTGGATTTGTTCCGCTTTGCCCCCACCCGTGCTGGTTGTTTAGATTTATTGTTCTTAACTGGCCCCTTGTTCGCACCCCCCTTTTGTGTAGGTGGTTTTGAGACTAATTCAATAGCAGTTTCAGCTGGTTGGAAAGATAACACCGGGGGCTTTCCAGAGCTCTACAGGTTCAGGATGGGGTCTGATCAATCGGAATGCGATGATGAACAGGAGTCAAAGACAACCGTCTTTCAATTCTTTCTATCTCCGTGGCCACTGCCCCTATAGCCCTCTGCAGCATCCGATCGATACAGGTTTGCAGTAAAGGTGGGGGAATTGATGATGGTGACGTTTGTTGCTTGTCTTTAATAGCTCATTTCCCCATTTTAAATTTTGACTGCACAGAATACAACGAGGGCCCCCGCTCACATGTAAATTAGCTTTAGATGGACATCAAGCAAGGTTGGAACGAAATACAGCTGATAGGGGACCTCCAAGAGTAAGGTAAAATAAGGAGAGGGAGAAGAAAAAAAATAGAATAAAATAAACACTTACAGTTCATCTCTTCCATCTATGCTTGAGAGCTGACTGGAGATCGGAGGGTGATAAGGGAGAAAGGCCAGCTGGACAATCGAGTTCTTTGCAAGCTGTGGTTTTTAATGAAGGCTCCCCCCGGAAGCAGGACCAAGAATGGGGGCCCAGCCCAGTCTCCTCTGGTCTATGACGGGCTAAGACGGGCCCGTTTTGGCCCAGTCTTCGCCCGGGCCAAGCCGGGGTACACCCCGCACTGCGGGACGCCTCCTGTGCTTTTTTGGTGCTCCGGTGCCTTCCGAGGTCGTTGCGGCCCCTCCTCCCTGGGCCGGTGGCAGAATCAGCAGTGGTCGTGCAGGCAGGGGCTGGCATATTACAAACAATAAGAGACCCAACTTAAAACTCATGGAAGTTTAAAAACGTATTATATGTATCCATTTTTTTTTAAAGTTTCAAATACATTACTTTCTCATATATAGTTTGCAAATTTAAAGCCAAAAAACAATCTCTTCCATGCCATTCCATTCAGCCTCTAAAAAGCAATGTGCTTAGAGACATATCCACTAGATGTGTGACAGGTCAATTGGGCTTTCCATCAAGAATATACATGATTTCCAGACCTGGAGATACCAAGCAACCCAGAATTTAGAGTGGTGGAATTCCACGAGCAATTATCTCGGTGGGCGGAATACTGTTACTCGTAATGAGGGCCTTAGTTGTTTGCTTGCTGATTAAATAATTCGGTTATATGGTACTGCAAGGTCCATCTCATCCCCATCTCTTTGAATTATTATTACAACCCGATTAAGTATAATTTTTAAGATTTGTGCCTTGCTTGCCATATTACACACTGCTCCAGGCACACCAATATTTAGAACATTCAAATAGAGAAGTCCCTTACAGGTGAAAACTCAACAATGGTTTGACAGAGGACTCTCACTGTGGCGAGAGAGTTGATAAATTATGCATTCACGCTAGTTTGAAAGTGGAGAGGTTCCCCAGAAACTGTACATGTGCTGTGCATCAATGTGCATGGGTCATAGTCCAGTCGCGGAAAAAGATAGAAATGATTTTCCGTAATATTGAATTTACTTGAAAGATTTGGGACCAGATGTACGACCCGTTTTTGCATGCGCAAACGGGTTTGCGACCCGTTTGCGCATGCAAAAACCTACAGGGCCATGTACAATTCCTAAATAGTGCGTCACAATTTATTTGAGTCTCGCTATTTAGGAATTGCGAGTCGCAATTGGGAAAGGGGCGTTCCCTTCCTAATTGAGTCTGCAAATCAACGTATGGATGTTTTGTCACCGCAATTGCGGTCGCAAAACAGTGGCAAATTACCACCCTCTTCAAGAGGGTGGTAATGCAGTCGCAATTTGGAAGGGGTCCCCAGGGCACCCCCTCCACTTTGTGACTGTCTCCAAAAATATTTTTTATGGGCAGGAAGTGGTCCCATGGACCACTACCTGCCCTTGAAAAATAATACGCAAAAGTTTAATTGTTTCTTTTTTTTATTAATCCCGTTTTTCTTTAAGGAAAGAGGGCTGCATTTAAAAAAAAAAAAAGCTTTTTTTAAAAGCAGTCCCAGACATGATGGTCTGCTGAGCCCAGCAGGCCACCATACCCGAGAGGGCCTGTCATTCCCAATGGGCTTGCAAATTGGGAGAGGCTCATTAATATTAATGAGGCTCACAATTTGGAATCGCAAACAGTGGTCGAAACACTGTTGTACATGCAAAATAGCACCTCGCAATTTGCGGGTCGCAAATTGCAAGGCGCTATTTTGCACGTCGTACATCTGGCCCAAGGTGCTGAACCTTGTTAAAGTCTGGAATGGTCATTTCCTTTCGATTACCATTCTACCTTTTGTGAAGGGCAAGAATCACCCTCTTAACCTTTCACTGTACCTTCCTCGCCCCTTTTCATTATCTGTGTTCTTTAGATCAAATGCGGTGCTTTATGTCAAATTTGCATTCTTAAATAGGAGTTACTGCTTTAACTCGTCCTGTTGCTTCTAGCAGCAACGTTGTATGGGAGAAACGTCATTTTGCAGTCTTCATGCTGTAAAAGGAAATACTGAAGCATGAAAAATATGTTTTCTTATTGTTTTCCTATGAACATTTTATTTGAGTATTTTTTTTTTTTTGCAGAGTTTGATATAGCGCGAACTAGACCCGAACCGAATCAGGTATCAGAGCGCCTTACATAGCACCAGTTACGTTACATGAGGACACACTTTCATTTTTTTAGGCACGGGGAGATTAAGTGATTTGCCCAAAATCACAGGAGGTTTTTGGCGTTACCGAGACTCGAACCCAGATCCCCCAGGTCCGAGGTCGAGCGCCTTAGCCGTTAGGCCAACCCCTCTCCCCTATAGTATTAGTAACGCAGTAACTTTTTAAATGCTGTGAGTTACTGTCAGGCATAACTTCTCGAGGGTTATGTCTTTGCACTGCCAGCTTCGTTTATGTTCCAGTTCTGCAGAACGCTGGTGTAATTGTCCAACGCTAAAGGGCACAACTAATTGAACAAAACTCTGGTCCACTTGATATTAAAAGCAAAAGTGAACTCTCCACGCGACTAACTTCTTACCAGGACAACAGAGGACTCCTAGGTCCAGCTCCCTTGGATGACTAAACCGCAGGAACGCATTTCTCCTGGTATCTCCCTCAGCCTGTGATCTTTGACAGACAAAGGAAGAACATTGCTTCTCTTCTAGGACAAAACCAAAAAGGAAGTGTATTTTTACGACCACATTAAAGAAAGTCTGTGGAGAATCTGAGCACTTCTGGTAGTCTTTAGGAATCTCTGTAGACACCATTGTTGCAAATAGAGATTCCAGATATTCAACACCTATTTTCTTACATTGACCCCCTGCACAACTTCATACCTGGAAAAAATCCCAACAAACCTTTATGTACCAAAGATATCAATTTTAAACGAAAGCTTGAAATGTATCCCACAGTCTTCAGAGGACATGTCTGTTTTAAATGAATCTCTACACCAAAGCGACCAGGTAAGACCAACACTCATAAAAACCAACTGCACCTGAAACAGTCCAAACACTAGTGGACAGATTCAACAGTGTCACAGAAGGAATATATTCAGAAAAGAAATTAAACTTGCCTGGAATTAACAGAGGAGGAGACGGTTTCAACACAAAGAAGCAGCAATCTGGCATATCCAGAGCAAACAGCAGTGAAAGTGGAATGTCCTGAAAAAATGAGCCAGAATCACACCTATTTGTCTGAAATGCAAGAGACAAATACACTGGATCTGAATGGTGCTGTCAAAGAAAAGCAAGGCATATCTGGTATGCTGATGCTTGATGATATGCAGAAGAGCTCAGATTGAAGCCGTCTAATGACAAGGATTCCTTGTGCAAAGAGGCTGTGACAATTCCACTCGGAAAACTTCTGAGCGCTCCAAAACCTGTCAAAAAACTGATACCAGAGTATTTCTAGAAATGGAGCTCTGAATACTAATTCTGGAGCTGAAGTGAGCACAGCTGCCAAAAGGAGAAAGAATAAGTGATTGGCTGGCCAAGAAATCTAAGTGCCAGAACTTTGTACCTAGCAAAGAAGAGTCCGTGCAAAGGAAGAAATGTGCTTCTCATCAAAGTGAGGAGAACAGCACAGCAGTTCATAGGGTAAACAAAGTAAACGTAAAGGAGAAAACAAATAAAGACCAGAGCAAAAGGAATAATGAGCAGAAAAAGAGCAAGAGATATTTAAAGTCATCGTATGAACCTCGGCTTGAACATACGTGAATCTATTCAGGTTTTCCATCTGCTTAATAAAAAGGAAAGGCCACTGGTGCAGCTCATGTTTCTAGGAATTCTGCAGCTCCACATCCCACAGAAGGCCACCAAAGCAGCACTAGGCGTTTGATTGCAAAAGCTCATGAAAGGCCATGTGTGGGTGCTGAAAGAGACCACAAAATATCTGAAAAGTCCAAGATCTCCACTCAGACAGTTGTGACAGTTATCCGGAAAATTATGGTTGACAACCGAAGGATCCAACTTGATTCCCAAGACACCACAAGGTCAGAAGTTGGAATATTTCCTGGAAAGGAAATGAGGAAAATGAAAGAAAGTAGAGTCTCTACAATGAACATGACTAAATCCAAACGTCTGGGAGACAAACAAACACTTCCTGAAGAGATAGCTAGTTCTCGGGCTGGTAATGGGGAGATTTGTCCAATAGATCACTGCACAGGAACTAAAAACGGAAATGAGCAACAAAATCAGCTTCCTTCAAAACACCATCCTTCTGCTGCACTCAAGGTGCCAATTGAACCAGCTTTAAATCAACAACTTGCTGCTTGACCATCTGGTTCCAAAGATCATGCTCCTGCATTCTGTGGAAAAGCCAGATAGCCGGAAGATTTCCACTGTTGAACTTGTCTAATTTTCAATGTTTGACCAAGGAGACAGAGGTGTCTAGCCCTATCTCCAAGGAGCAGAGATCTGAGAGAGAGGCCATGAAGCACAGAACGTAACTGGAGAGAGAGCATGCCTGCCTGTACCCCTCAACGGGGAAGCTTCTGTTTTTTGTCCAGGGAAAAATTGACCAGCAGATGCCAAAACACTTTGGCTATCTCGATTTCACAGTTAAAACTCTCCAAGAGCTACCTACTGCCTGGCAGTCTTGTGTATTCAGAAATGTATTTTTTCTTGTTTGTGAATTTCTAAGTTGTTAATAAAGCCCAGGCAATTTCCATTTGATATCTGTCTGTTTTATGTTACAAACTGGCAATCCTCAGGTTAACTGACAGATCCAGTGCTTAATTTGTAAAACAATAAGTGCCAGGGCTCTCTTCAGGAATCCACTGCAGCTTACATCACACATTGCCCCTACCATGCTGACAATGACAGTAACAACACAACTACTAACCATCACACTCCTAAGAGTGTGGCAATTAAGACTATTCCAGGCTCCCAAAGCTATGGGAGTGGCTTGGGTGGCACGTAATTGTCCTTTTTTATGTACAATAAATTACTAATTTAATGTTTTTGTGGTCTTCTCTAAATTAGCCATACAGCACCACTTTGTGGCAGACAGTCACAAGCGCCTGTGTTGACAATTAAGTGCCCGTGCCGAGAACTGGAAACCACCGGCTCAAATTAAGCACTGCAGATGCCTCAAGACTGTTTGACCGACTGAAGACAAGTGACTTGGTAGTGATACTCTTTATATTCTGGGCTACACCCTGTACAATTCCCTACCACTACACATATGGTTTGAAGATGGCTGTGTGTGGGTCAGAAAATCATTAGACTCATGTTTTCTCACAGGTATTTAGTTAATCAAGTCTTCGTCAAGCACAAAATCCTTAGTTGGTATTCAAAGCCCTACCTGGTCAAAGGCTAAAGACAAGCATGCCTTAATCACAGTTGGCTTTCAGGACTCTGGGGCATATTATCAAGCCTGTGCGATAAAATTATCGCAGCTTTATCGGCCGAAAACGGCCGATAAATCGGCGATAATGGCCTTGATAATATGCTCTATGGAATTCCAATCGAAGCCCATGTTAGATGTGAAGACATCTAACATGGCCTTCGATTGGAATTCCATAGAGCATATTATCAAGCCCATTATCGCCGCTTTATCGGCCGTTTTCGGCCGATAAAGCTGCGATAATTTTATCGCACAGGCTTGATAATATGCCCCTCTGTTTCCTGAAGGCTTCCACTAACCATTATCCAATGTTGCATTTATGCACTCAAACACCAGATCTCTCAGATGCCTCAATTGTGAGGTCACTTAAACTTTACAGAAAACACAAACATAATAATAGTTTGTAGATGAATATGAAAAAACATGTTCGAATCATTATTGCACCCATTTTGCACGTCGCATTACCAGTTGATGTTGCACCCTTGTTAGCATGGCATTATCATCATAATCATAAGTTTATTTTGGAACACATAAGACCCATCGAACTACAGTAAAACGCACAATACTTTTCCATCACTCATAATCACAGCAGGTAAAACATAGTTAAAAGCAGACAATATAAAACTCCAAAATGCAGTTTTGAAAAGGATGACCATCCTCAAAATACATGTTATACTAAAATGTAAATGGAAAACAAAGTAATCTATCATTAAATCCAGTTTGCAGTAGAGAGTCACAATAGCATCCTATCGGAACAAAAACCGTGAGTGCTTAGTGCTGTTTGAATGATAACTTCTTATAGAGGGTTCCACGGTAATCTAATGATCATAACCGTTAAAATATGGGCCTCCTATCACTGGAGCATGCCCTCATCTACAAGCTCTCCTCTTGGGCGTTTCTTTCGGAACCGGATGAGCTATGCTGCATGAATATATTTAGATACTCCTTCTCTATTGTCTGTGTGCCCGACTTTATGGGCCCAGTTATTATTTTGGTAGTGCAGTGATGGGTCCGTCCTGCTGCCGCACGGCCAAACCTGTAGTGAGGCCACCCGCTAGATTGCGAATTTTCATGTGTCTGGTGGGATTTTTTGGCCTCTGCCTATAAAAATAGGTACCGCAAAGTACTCGAAAGTCCATGGCGTGCAGGAACTGATGTGCATGCACACATGTGCCCTCCTGTGTGCATCCACATGGCGTGAGGCACGAGGGGGCCCTTAAGGGTTTACATGGAGGAGGAACTGTCATGTAAACCCTGGAGGAGAGGAACCTTATAATATGCTTGGTGGGACCACAGCGGTCCCATGAAGCATATTGTGGCCTCAGGACCGCTGCGCCACCTCCTGCGAATGGCGGTTCCTGACAGCGGCAGTCCCATGGCAGTCCCACCAACCGTTTCGTAATAGGGCCGTTGGGAGACCACCACCGCAGCGTCCATGCCTTTGCACGGCCAAACTCGTAATTAGGCCCTAAGTGTGGTGAGGTACTGCCTAAAGCCCAGGAACTTGCATTTTGTCTTAAGCCATTTCCCCCATGGGTGGGAATATGCATTACAGAAAAATGTAAAGTAATCTCTTTTTCCTGATTACAAGAGGAGAATCTTCCATTGCTGGCTTTGTCAACCACCCAGTTTGTAATGAAACTGTTGACCAGTGGTATACAATATCTCCACTTAAGAAATAGCTTTTTCATATAGGCCCCCGGGATAATAGCAAGGAATTACTCGTATGCAGGGGCATGCTCACAGTACAGAAATGTGTCATTCAAGGTACTAGGCTTAATACTCCTCATCTCTTGCTCCCAGAGAGAGACCCTGCTTTGCTTCTATCTGTGGGTGTGAGAATAACTTACATTAAAGCAAATTCTCCCACAGATCTAGTAGACTTATCTCCTGCAACATTATCCTACTGAAAGCGAGCCATCGTATCTTCTCCCACCCCTTTTGAGTTAGGAGAGACCTAATCAGATGCCTGTAAGTTCCAAGCTCCTCGGTGGACTACAGTCTATGCCAGTAAAGCAGGGGACTGGACAGCAAGGTAAAATTGATCGGAAAAATGCTCAACTCAAGGAGTTGGGGAAGGCGGGGGGCACTCTGTGGAAGATTTAAGAGACTCTTAATGAACTTTTTTTCGGCTTTGACAAGGGGTTCAATTCTTGCATGCCCCCATAGCTCTGACATATACATAGCTGCACCTCTAACTTTTATGTTATGAATCTCCATAGCGGGTATTAGGGGACTGGCCTGCGTCTTCTTCCGCAGCTTGGCCACAGCTCCAGCCTCCTGCTAAAATTTCAGGGTACTCCTATTGATCTGTGACACCCAGCAAAGTTTGTTTGTTAGGCAGACCCCCAGGGACACAAATTCCTGGACTTACTCAAGCGGGAGTTCATTAACCATGATATTCACCCTCGCTTTTCTATATTGGTAAAAACCATGGGGTAGATTTACAAGCCCCTTACGCTACCGGTGCATCACATTGTGTGACGCACCGGTGGGGCAGCCTGCTGAGTGATATTTACAAGCACAGTTAAAGTTACCCTGAGTGACTTAACCTTGCAAATATCGCCCATGTTC
Source organism: Lissotriton helveticus (assembly GCF_964261635.1). Classification (NCBI taxonomy): domain Eukaryota; kingdom Metazoa; phylum Chordata; class Amphibia; order Caudata; family Salamandridae; genus Lissotriton; species Lissotriton helveticus. The sequence goes on from NC_136070.1 coordinate 814,085,797, forward strand.
ATGCAACACTTTGTGTGTTAGGGGAGTGACATGGTTATTGCTGTGGGTGTTCCCACGCAACACCCATGCCCACGAAAATCGTAAATCTGGAAATGCGTCATAATGCTACACCACCCTTGGGGTGGCATAACCAGGTGCAACGAGGAGAAATGTTTTCATTTCTCCTCGTTTATTTCCTCTTTCAATGCGTGCTGCATTCTACAGCACACATTGGAAGAGGAAATCACCTCGATGTATTGTTTTTGTGCAGGAAGGTACCCCTTCCTGCACAAAAACTATCTCCCCACGACGACGCAGGTATCCGTGCACCAGGGTGCCTGCATCGGCGCATGGCAACAGTTTGTGCACCAGCGCAGGGGGAAGCATAGTGATGCGATATATTGTTGTAAATATGTTGCATCTCTGTGCTTCGAAACTAATGCAGCTCGGTGCAGCAAAATGGATTGCGGCACCTCGCTGCATTAGTTTCTTGTAGATCTGCCCCCATAAATTTTGTTTTGCTAACATTTAATTCCAAATCCCTGTCCCTGCAGAAATGCAAAAAACGCGCTCCGAAAGGCTTGCAGAACCAATGGAGTTTTTGATATTAAAGGGGAATCATCTGCAAATAATAGGGTGGAAATCTTGCGGGAGCGCAGTTTTAGAGCATCGTTTCCCAGGAAGTCCAGTGCATTCACTAAGGGCCAGAAGTAGGTAAATTCAATTTAACAAGTCGTTAATAGCGATTTTTATCGAATCGCTATTAATGACTCGCTAAATTGAATGTAGGTAGAAATCGCAAAAAATATTTGTGATTCCTTAATATTCCTTAATTGCGAATCGCAAATTGAGATTCGCAATCAAGGAATACCATCCCATTCATCCCAACGGGCCAGAAGGCCCATAGGAATGAATAGGATTTGCGCCCGCAATTTGCTAGTAACCAAGAGGCACTCGCAAATTCAGGGCGCAATTTCAAGGGTGCAAGGGTTCCAAAAGGACACCCTGTTGCACTCCTGAAATGTCAATGTTTGCACATGTGGTGCACATACATGCCCTAAGGGCAAGAATGTGTGCCACATGGCACTTTTAAAAAAGCAAAAAAGTGTTTTCTTAAAGGAAATCGCTAATTACCACCAACTTGAAGTTGGTGGTAATTAGCGTTTTCTTAAGGCTAAAGTGCACGTTCTTTTGTGCTACTTACATTGCATTTAAGGAAGCGCAATTTGCGATTCCTTAAATGCAATCGCAAAATAAGGAATCGCAATTCTTTTTTTGCAAGTAGGTTTAATCTTACCGGCATTGCTCAGAGCCAAATTGCGATCGCAAAGGCTTAAATTCTGCAAATTTCGGCATTTGCGTTCGCTATTTGGCTTCCTACATTTGGCCCTAAGTTATTTATATGGAGGGTAAAGACGCAACCCTGCATCACATGGCATTATCAAAATGTACAAGCTGGTGGTAGTGAGTCCGTGCCTACGGGAGTGAAGGCAGCTGGAGGAGGACAATTCCTATAATGCCAATCTAGACATTCAAATTGCGGGAGCAAGTATCCCTCCCCCATGAAAATATTTGTGCAGAGCTCTCGAGGCTAGTTGCACTCGATATACATTTATATGAAATAACATCAGCCAGTTTTGCCTACGTTATTAGCGCTTGAGTACTTGCTTATATTGCCACTTATTTCCAAATACAACCTGATTGCGATAGACTGAGCTAAACAGACAAAAGGATACTTTCCTCAAAAATATTGTAAATCAAGCCAGAAAGGGGAGCATATTCAATTAATGTCTGTTTCAACACTAGCTCTCGAGTCGAAATGACCCCCGAATATGTACAAATATTTTCTGTGATGTTACATTTCTAGGAACTTACTATTTGTAAATAAATGCAATAACTCCTTTACACCCCATTCATTGTGTCCTCACCCAAGTCACTTTTAGTCCGCTGTTCCAACTAATAAAAGTTCCAGAAGACACACACGCTAAATAAAATAAATACTGGCGAGAACTGGGTATTTGCAACATGTTATAATGGGAATATGGGGACTTGGGTCGAAATGCACTAGGGTCAAGCACCCAGGAGGCGTCAGCACCACATAAATGTGTATTTGAAGCTTGCACCGCCGCTGCACGTGCACCAGGTGCGTAACTATCGATAGTGCTGGTGCAGTGGGCCCAGAATATCCGAGGACGAGGAGCCCACTGCACCCCACGGCACCCCAGTTATAGCTGCTTTTAAAAAAGAAAACAAAGGGATGGAACCTATTTTCTCTGCTTGCTAATGCCAGTACACAAACGGCACCATGTGTTTGTGTGTCTTTCTCTGTCGTGCTAGAACGTATTTGTGGGTCTATGAAAGAATTCTGAAATGTGGCGCGAGGCGCAGGCGCAGCACACGCATTGCCGACTGGGGCGTAGTTGTGAAGCGTGCTAAATAAAACCCTTTCTCCCTTAGAAAGGAATAACTAGAACATAACTAGCGTTGGTGTTTGTGGAGAAGCGTGTGCTCCGAGCATTGTTTGTATGTTTGTTTATGTGAGTCGGGGTCTGATTCCGCTTGTGTCAGTCACTGCGCCGTTTCAGGTGTTATTTGCTTTTAATTCTATGTTCCTTTGAGGTAATCCCTGCTGTCCGCGGTCCAGCTGCTCCTGCCCCGGGTGCAGTATGAAACCTGCTCCCATCTGGCTCCAGAGGCCTTGAATGTCACTCCGAGTGGCCCTGCACAGCTGCAGGTGCTCTGTCTGTCAGCAACGCGGGCCCAAGTGCAGCGATCACTTACAGCCCCGCTGCACAGACACACCTCCCAAGTGTACCAGTCCCGAGCAACGCCTCGGAATCAGGTTAGGGGGGGTCCCAGAGCGTGTCACAGTGCATTCTGGGATCTGTAGTCCAATTTCTATGTTTGAATAAGCATGAATTCAATTTTGACTAGCAGATCTGGGTAGTGGCACACGTTGAAATGATTGCCTGGACAATGATCAGGCTGTAATGTGACCAGCTACCACAACAGGATATCCGATTACCAGTATTTGCCACCACTAGTCAAATGATCGCGTACAGAAACCGGAAGGTTAACGAATCCGTAATATGTATTTCAAGGAGCCACCACTACCTAATCAGATTAGACTAGACCTTTCAACAATGCAAAATTCCCAGTTTCAAAGCAACAGAGGCGAGGGCTTAGGTCAATGGGGTCTCAAATCTCTTCGGAATCAAAATAATGACCACGCATTACTGTGAAGGTGAGTACATATAGTTATGTATAGATCAGTGGTGCCTCTAGGTTATTTTCTCCTGGAATGTAAGGCCCGATATTCGCCGTTTTTCTAGGATTGTGTTGATAGAATACACTGTAGCAGTCATTTACACCCACGAAATCTATTGTTTTATGGATCGTTCTGTTGATCAAGAGCAGAAGTACTAGATTAGATTGTATGCTAATGTTGCATTTACAGAGCTCTTCTTACACCTATGAATGGCGCCAAGGAACATTTTTGGATAGATTGCATGCTACAGCATGTGGAAATGCCTGTAGTGGAGCGATCCTATATGGGAAGTGTTTTGGTGTCATGCAGTGAATGACCCGCTCGTGGTCATATCTACTCTTGGGGCGCAGTTACTGGCAGTGTGATGAAGGAGATTTGAATTATTGTGGGGCCTAAACATATCCTAGCCATTTAGCACCACTTTAGGTAGAGGGGCAGAGGGTTCTCTGTGTGTGAACAGAAAAAACAGGGGATATTCTGTGAAGCCCCAGTAATCTATATGGAAACATGCACAAGGCAGAGACGCTATTAAATGGGTAAAATGATGACAAATGAATACTGTTAGACCTGGCCGCCTTGGCGTGGGTTTCTCCTGTATTTTTGCCTTTGCCTCCTGTGTTTTTGTTGTGTGTTGGACTTCGTTTTTGCTGGTGTAGATGGTTTGGGCACTTTGCTACTGCTGTTCAGTGCCAAAGTGCAAGTACTCCCTCTGTAAATTGTTATGATGGATCAGTGTTTCCATGATTGGGTCATTTGGTTTACTGTTAAGTAAGTCTGGGCAGTAAACTCTGCTCCGATCGCAGAGTTTGAGGAGTTTTCCGGGCTCGCTGAGTTCCGAAAAACACCACTTCGCATTGCGGGCAGAGTTTTTTTCCTCGCTTGCGTTTGTCAACGTCAAGTTGGCGAGCGAGGAAAATCCACGTCCCGGCAAGATTTTCCCTCGTTCACCATTATCAACATCAAGTTGGCGAGCGCAAGCGTGGAAAATCAAGCTCCCGAAAAGATTTCTCAACATGGGCTGTCACATTTCTCATTGCGAGTGGTTGCATATGCTCACGACTGCTTGCGTTGAGAAATCGTCCGTTCGCTTTGAGAAAGCTGCTGCTCTAGTAAAAATCTACTCAAGTGGCAGAAAGGAAGCAGCGCCTACTTGCACTGTGCATGGTGCCATTCACGATGATTGCACAGTGCGAACAAGCGGCTAGCACTGAAAATCACTGCGATCGGCAGCACTCCGCTGCTCGCAGAGCTCCGCGGGGCGCAGGTGAGTTTTTTTTGCACTTCGCGGAGTTCCGCTACAGGAACTTCGTGAACTGCGCCCAGGCTTACTGTTAAGTCCCTAGTACAGTGCATTATGTGTGCCCAGGGCATGTAAACCAAATGCTGCTAGTGGGCTTACAGTACTGATTGTGCCATCCACACAAGCAGCCAGGCAAAAAGGTCTCAGGCCTGCCACTGCAGTGCCTGTGTGCAGTCTAGTACTGCCATGTCGACCTGGCAAGTGCACCTACTTGCCAGGCCCTAACCTTCCCTTTTCTTATATGTGAGGCACCCCTAAGGTAGGCCCAAGGTACCCCTGTGGGCAGGGTGCAGTGTATGTGAAAGGTGGAACATGCCCTGATGTATGTGGCATGTCCTGATAGTGAAATACTGGCAATTTTGTTTTTCACTATTGAAAGGATATCTGTCCCGTAGGACAAAATGGGAAATTTACTTATAACATCTTATAAGTATAACTGCCCATGGGAACAAGATGGTAAAATGGATTTTGGTATGCCTGAACTCAGAATAGAAAGATTAATCTTTCGGCAAGGATAATTTTTACATTCTGGGTTTGAAAATACCACTTTTAGACAGTAGGTATTTTCTTGCTTAACCATTCAGTGTGCCTCTGCTAGGTTTGTGTATTGACCGTCCGTCTGGCTTTGAAGTGACAGGGGCTGGAGATGTGCATTCTGTTCAGACAGCCACTTGGGGATCTTAGGTGTGCCCTGCCTTTCCAAGTGAGTCAGGGCTGGGCTGAATACACCTCAGCTGTTTTCAGAGTAGGGGCAGATTTCTTTCACACCTAAATGGGCCTGGTCTTCCATGGACAACGCTGTCTACACCTCCTGCCAGGAAGCCGGACTAGAGAGGGCAGAACTGGTTTTGCTGAGCACAGACACTGTGCCTCCAGTGAACAAAGGATTTGGTGCTACAAAAAGTGGGGCTCAGACCCTTAAACTTTAGATCACTTTTGGGAATTCAAGAATAACCTCTGCTGCAGAGAGGAGCTGGAAGAAGTTGGAGGAGAAGTACTGTCCCTTTGCTGTGTGCTGTCTGGGATTGGCCGGCAGTAGCTGATTCTGCCAAGGAGAGGAACTGTGTGTGCATCCTGCTTGACCAAGTATCTCCAACGGCTTGAGGTAGAGCTTGCTCCCTGTTCACAAAGTCTCAGTAACAGCAAAGACTACATCTTCCTTCTGGGCACTGTCTCTGGAACTGCTAGTTTCAGTCACCGCAGATGAAGAAGAGCAGCCAACTTTGTCACAGAGTCTATCACTGGTTCAGTGTCCTTAAGGCATCTGAGAGGGAACTGCTGCACTTCGAACCACATCCTTGCTCTCACTGACGCTGCTGGGCGACCGCCACTGAGCCGTTGCTTGCTTCAAGTCCTGTGGGCACCGCACTCCGCACCGCCTCACTTCACTCTGCCCCGACGTCATCGACACCGTCGCTGCCCGACCCGAACATCGACCAGCTCCATCGCCTGCACCGTGACCGGCCAGCACTGCATCGAGCACCACCTTACTCCCCATCGCAAGCCTTGGCCGTCGTGGGATGACAGTTACAGAACCGCTGCCTGTACTGCGCCGTGAGGGCACCGCACGCTTCACCAGTTCCACTTCACATCTCAACCACGACGGTTGCCCTGACCGGCCCGCGCCAGCATGTCAGCCGCAATAAGAAAGGTACTGTCTACGAGTCTATCGACAATTTAGCTGGCCCGTACCAATGCGGTCGGCTGGAACTGTTAGACCCTGTCATTTTCAGTATCGCAGAAGCCCCGGACAGAGCTACCAGCTCAGAAGAACTGTGTTTTTCAGCCATTTTTGCATTTTGAAGGTTATCTTGCAAAATAACTATTTTTACACTATTGTATGTTTGATTTTTGTAGTAATTGATCTTGATTGGTTTAGATAAAGTTTTGCTTATTTTCCTACACTGGTGTGGTGTCCATTTGTAGTGTTTTCACTGTGTTACTGTATGCATGCACAAATACTTTACACTCTGCCTCTGAGATAAGCCTCTCTGCTCATGACAAGCTACCAACGGGGAGATCATGGGTTATCTTAGAAGTGTATCCCCATACCCTGACTAGGAAGAAGGGTCCCTCTTTGGACAAAGGTGCAAACTATTGCCAACTAGAACCCCTCATTTCTAACAAATACGAGTTGGTGTTATGAGCTGTAACCATGCATCTGCTTTTGAGGTGGTGAAACTGCCTCCCACGGTTAAAATACATCTCATAGTAAGACTTGGAAGATGAATCAAGCTTGGCAACCTGAATTGTAGACAATCTTCTAAAGGCCCATATTTCAGCTCCTCCCGCAAGGCCAAAAAAGGCCAACTTTTTTTAGCAGGATTTCACATCCCAAGCGCCTTCCATCCCCCTAAAGGCTGATGACCCCAAGTCGGCTGATTCCTAGTCGAGTCATAGCTCAGACCCTAGCCTTGTGAGGTTTAGACACTTAGCAGGTTGCTGCTCTGACCACACAAGAAGCAGTTGGTCAGCCCTCCGTTACCCTTGCCTTAACCCCTCCAGGTAAGCCCAATACTTTTCTTAGAGCCTAGTAACCCTCACTTTATCATTTTTACATATCGAAGCATGCTCTCTAGACCCTCCTTCCAAGCAACTTCAACTTACTTTATTACTTTTATTCTTGTTTTGATTCATAAAGTACTGTGGAACTGAATCTGGAGCACTGCATATATTTCCATCCTGAAGCATATTAATAAGTTTGTATACGTGGCAGAAAATGTTGACAACCTCTAACTTAACGATAATGTGTACTCATTTTTAACAGATCAGCAATAAAAGTACAGAGTATCTTATTTAGAAGAAACAGAGCAGCATAATTAAAGGCTCCACTCCATTACTAACCATATGTTGATAAATACAGTACTACGTTAATCTGTGTGTTAGCGAGTGGCAGCATAATGCTATAATTAGGCCTCACTCATACAATCGAAGTGTGATCAATGCACTGACTGTGAGTAGGCCTTAATCTGGACCAAACCCTTTTAAAAGTAGTTCTTGTTGTTAGAACTGGGGGTCTCTAGTTGGCAATGGTATACACCTTTGGCCAAATAGGGACCCTTGCTTCTAAGTCAGGGAAAGGGGATTACACTACTGGATAATTACCTGCTCACCCCCTTGGTAGGTTGGCACGTGCAGACAGGCTTATCTCAGAGGCAGTGTGTTAAGCATTTGTGAACACATACAGTAACACAATGAAAACACTACAGATGGACACCACACAGGTTTTATAAAAATAAGTATTCTTTGTATAGACTTATCACAAGACCATAAACGACAAAAATCCACAATACTGTACTCAATAATAATTCTTCAAGATGGTAGAAATAGTGCAAAAATAGGTTATTCACTTAAAAGCAGTCTTTAGCAACAGATAACTCCAACTGGTGCTATCACGACATCACGGTCAATGAAATCCCAAAGTACGGTGCCGAACGCAAGATGCACGGCGTCGGGCCCAGAGTCAAAACAGACCCATGGAGAACAGTACCTGGGAAACGTGAAAAAAAAGATAGCTCAAGGTGTCGGGGAGGTGCAGTGTCATTGGCGCGTTAAGACGTCTGTTCCTTACTTTGGAGGAGATGATGCGTCGGTGTCATGGATGCTTGCGCAGGCAGGGGAGGCGTCGGTTCCAGACCGGAGAGGAGGTGATGTCACGATGGCACCAAAACCACGGTTCCGTACAATGTCACGATGTCGATGGATTCTTGACCACCCACGTCGACGTTCGGCTCCGTGATGATGTCGGCTTCAGATTCCATGCGGCACAGCAGCAGGCGTCGGGCCGGCGTCGCAAGTTGGAGCAGCGCTCACGGCTTCGGCAGGCTTACGAAGTCATTCGCTGGTGTCAATGTGGCACGTCGGCTGGCGTCGGGTCTACGTTGCAAGTCGGAGCAGCTCTCACGGCTTCGATACAGAAGACGGCGTTCCTACTGTAGCAGCTAGAACAGCAAGTTCCAGATGCAGGCAAACAGAAGGGGTGAAGTCTGGTATCCCTGAGACTTCAGTCAGGAGGCAAGCTCAAATCAAGCCCTGTGAGTAATATTCTGCAAGATGATGAAAGCTCTTTTAAAATTTCCTTCTCCTTTCCTTGGCAATGAAAAGACCACTGCAGGCCAACCCAGTAAATAGCACACTGGCAGAAGGGCAGTCCAAACTCCTGCAGCTTCCTTGGTTCTTCTCCTTGGCAATAGGTTTGTCTTGTTCCCAGAAGTGATCTAAAGTCTTGGGGTCTGGGCCCCAATATTTATACTAGCAAATCCTTTGTCCTCTAAAGGCAGAGGGTCCTGTACCCAGTCCAAACCAGTTCTGTGCAGTCCTGGAGCACTTTGTTGACAAGACTCCTTCCTTCCTTTGACAGTGTGGGCCAGGGACATCAGACGTACCACAGGAGGTGGAGCCATCATTGTGGAAGGCATGCACAGCCCTATTCAGGTCCCAGGCGCAACTCCTCCCACCCATCTACATGCAGATAGGTCTATTCAGCCCTGTGCTGACTCACCCTGTCTCCTGGAATCCCCCAGCCCCTGTCATTCACAAAACCAGACACACAATACACAAGCTAGAAGAGGCAGGCTGGATGGTTAGGTAAGAAAATACCTACTTTCTAAAAGTGGTATTTTCAAAAACAGAATGTTAAAACCATCTTTACTAAAAGACGTATTTCATCATTCTGAGTTCAGGCATACTAAATTCGAATTTCTACCATGGTCCCTGGGTCAGTTAGGATTATAAGATGTTATAATCACACTGCCCATTCTGGCCTATGGGAAACAGGTAGCGATGCAATAGTGAAAAACGAAAGTGGCTGTAATTCACTATTAGGACATGCCACACACATCAGGGCATGTCCTACCTTATACTTACAATGCACCCTGCACTTGGCCCTATCTTAGGGGTGTCTGATATGAAGAAAGGGGAAGGTTTAGGGACTGGCAAGTGGGTGCACTTACCAAGTCGACATGGCAGTACTAGACTGCACAGAGGCTCTGCAATGACAGGCCTGAGACACACTTTGCAAGCTGCTTCTGTGGGTGGAACAACCAGTGCTGCAAGCCCACCAGCAGCATTTGATTTACCAGGCCTGGGCACACATGATGAACTGTACTAGGGTCTGACAGGTAAATCAAATAACCCAAACATGGAGTCACTAATCAATACATCAATTTGACATAGGGAGCACTTGCACAGTGGCACTGAAAAGCAGTGGCACAGTGCCCAAAGCATCTAAACCAGCAAAACAGATCAAAAACAGAGGAGGCAATCAGTGAAAAATGGAAGGGAGACTCACGCCAATGAAACCAGGTCTAACACTTGTAATTTGAATGCAGTGTTCTTCTCGAACTTTTAGCATGTTTTCTTTCGATTTCAAGTGTCCTATCTACTTTTTTAGTTAGAAAAGCCTTTTGTATATGCTGAGAAACATTTAGATGAGGGAGCACTAATTGAAGCTGGAACATGAGCATTCATTACGTGGGATGGGAGCGATTCTCCTGTGTCAAGCACACCTGACGGATGTATGACGTTACAACGCAGGCTATTACAACGCCTGCCTTTACAACGCGGTTTTTACATCGCTTACCATTACAACGCATAGCGCTTTTGGGTGCTGGATAGTGAATAGTTTAATTTACTATTCCAACTCCAGTCCCCGTGGACACTAGGGAAGGTTATTGGATAGTAAATTAAGCTATTCCCTATCCTAGAGCGCCCCCCAGCGCAATGCGTTGTAATGGTTTGCGTTGTAATGACCACGTTGTAATGGTAGTGCGTTGTAAAAGTTTCGTTGTAAGTGATGTTTCCCCACCTGACGATCAATACTTTCCAATATTGTGCAGCTGTGGTCTTCTTTGTTCGGTGATGGGAACGTGAAGAGTTTACCCGTTCCCAGAAGTTTCCAGAACCTTTCATTCTGTATTAATGGTGTGTTTTCTAAATATAGTTTAGCAGATTCTAACCTGCCTTTGCTAAGGGAAGACCTACCCCGAACTCTGCTGATTTCCCCTACCCGTGGTGTATGTTGAGCTTCATGCTTAAACACCTGGCCCTATTTTTCCCCTGAATCTCAACTTGGTTCAAGGGATTCTGTCACCTTGCTCTTAGAATTTCCCCCTACACTTTTGATGCCTTAGTTAGCTTAGTGAAGTTCCTTTTTGGAAACTGTTTTGTACTCTCTTCATCATTATATTTAGCACCTTCATAATATACACATTTAGATTGCAGGATCGATTAGATATATATGCTTATTTGATCAATGTATGTACAGATTTATTGATATGTGACTTTGACTAAATTTGTTATTAAAACCTTCATGGTTTCGACACCATCCTCTCTGCCGTTTCTGTAGTGTTAAATTGGTATCACTGTAATGGAAATGTTATGATGATGCTAGCTCCTTTCATACACTTCACTTTCAGATGATAATTAGAGGTCCATACAACCAGTAGCGTAACTTGATCAGCGACTAAATTAGAGTTTTAAGATACAGGAAAGTGTACCATATCACGGTGTTTATCTTTTTACCTGCCATTTCAGATATTTGTTTTTTCCTGTTGAATCGTTTTTTGTAACACAGTCCTATTTGTTGTTCTTTTTTCTTTATTGCTTTAGCATATATAAATAGGCCCTGTTTAGTAGACGGCAGCAAGGGGTCGATTAGGATGGCGGATGGAAACGGGTACCGTCCGCCATGGCCGTGGAAAAATCACTCCCGTCCGCACCGCGGAGAATCCGCAGTTGCGATTAGGATATCCATGTCAAGAAACTCCGACCGCGGCGGACGGATCACATCAAACACCGTCCGCGGCGGACGGAACACATCTAACACCGTCCGCGGCGGACGGAACCAAAAGAACACCCACCGCCACGGACGGACATGACCGCGGGAACAGGCCCAACCGCCGCCATACCTGCGGAGGGTCCGCCCGCGTGATTAGGATAATGCCGCTATTCCAACGGAACTCACCACCGTCCTCCACCGTCGCGGAAACAATACCTCCAAAAACTGACCATGACTGCGGAAGGACCACACAAACACCATCCCTGCCGTCAAACCAATTACAAAATGGCAGACGTAAGTAAATAGAAAATACATTAAACCGAACACCCAACCACCAGAAACACCCACCCCCAGCAACTACACGCCCCAATGACACCCCCCAGCTCCGAAAAATGCACGTAAATCACCACACCCACAGAACACCTGATTGCCTACAACCATTGGGACACCACCACCACACAGAGTATAAAAATATACCCTCCCACTACCACAGTCCTTTGCATCACAGCATAGCTGCAAGCAAGAGCCACATTACCACGAACAGCAGACACACACAAACACACATACAACCTGCTCACAAACACACACACCACACAACCCAACCCAACACCATCCCTACACACCACACACCTGCACATCCCACCCCACCACACCAACACCTTGCACATCACACACCATGGCACCCAAGAAAAATCCTAAATTCACTGACACTGAGTTGAAGGTCATGGTGGATGAAATCATCCGTGTCGAACCACAGCTCTTCGGCAACCTAGTCCAGCAGACAACCTTGGCAACCAAAAACCACATGTGGGACAGGATAGTGACCAGAGTGAATGCATCAGGGACCGTGCCACGCACCAAACATGACATCCAGAGGCGGTGGCACGACCTCAAGGCAAGGGTGAAAGGCATCAGGGCGAAGAACCACCTGCGGGCAAACCACACTGGCGGCAGCACTCCCCCGGAGCCCTTACCATTTGCTGAATGGGAGGAGAAGGTGCTGGGCATACTGCACCCTGAGAGCCTGGAAGGAATCGAGGAAGGAGAAGAGGCTGGTAAGTACAAACAAATGACCACGATCACACTGCCATGGTCTGCCATGCCCAACTGACAAGACACATCTCCCTGGCCCCAATCCATGCATGTGGACCACACAGTCACCCAAATGTGAAGTCCTCAGCTCAAATTCACCCACCATGACCAACCACAAATGTTGCCTCCTACGTTCCCATGCTTGCATGTTGTCAGAGCAACCAACATCACAACTCCCAACAGGCCCCCATGTCCACAGGGAGGGATGGCGGTGGGGGGGGGGGGTGAGAGAGACCAGCACTACAACTCCCAACAGGCCCCCATGTTCACAGGGAGGGTGGTGGGGGGTGTGAGAGAGGTGTGTGGGGTGTGCGGGAGACCAGCACTACAACTCCCAACAGGCCCCCATGTCCACAGGGAGGGTGGTGGTGGGTGGGGGGTGTGAGAGAGGTGTGTGGGGTGTGTGGGAGACCAGCACTACAACTCCCAACAGGCCCCCATGTCCACAGGGAGGGTGGTGGTGGGTGGGGGGTGTGAGAGAGGTGTGTGGGGTATGTGGGAGACCAGCACTACAACTCCCAACAGGCCCACATGTCCACAGGGAGGGTGGTGGTGGGTGGGGGGTGTGAGAGAGGTGTGTGGGGTGTGTGGGAGACCGGCACTACAACTCCCAACAGGCCCCCATGTCCACAGGGAGGGATGGCGGTGGCGGTGGGGGGGGCGAGAGAGACCAGCACTACAACTCCCAACACGCCCCCATGTCCACAGGGAGGGTGGTATCACCACACCATCACCTGCCATAGTGAGCTGTGCAGCCACCACCACCACCACCTCCACCACCACCACTCCTGCCTGTTCCACCCTGCCTGACCCATCAGCCGATGATGGGCCATCTACATCCCAGGCAAGCAGGGAGAGTGGACGTGAGAGGACACAGGTGAGGGCACAGCACACAACCAGGAGTGCAGTTGTCCGGCGAGGTGGGGAAGGACACCCACCCCATCCTGCCGCCGCAACCCTGGAAACAATTGCAAGAGTCAATGCCTCCTATCAGCAGGCGCAGGAACAGTCTGAACGGGCCCACCAAGACTCACAGGAGAACAGCAATCTGTTGCGGTCCATAGATACGTGCATAGGGCAAATTGTGGACATCATGGGCCAAGCAACTGCTCTGTGGAGGGACTGGCTATCCCGCGCACCACCACCCCCCCTCACCCTAGTGCACAGCGGGACCGCTCCCCAACACCACCGCCACCCACACCTGAGCCCACGGACATGGAGGTGGCCCCTGACCAACCTGCCCCCACAGCTGTCTCCGCTCCGGCTCCAAGACGGAGGGGCGTCCGAGGCTGGATGCAGGTGAGAACAGTGGTGTTGCCCCATCTACCCACTCTAAGAAGGGGCGCCAATGGCTTCACCCTTGTCTGAGCCTGCCATTCACCCTGAAAACTATCCTGTCCCACAATGCCAACCATTGCCACACGTCTGTTGGACTAGTTGGACATCACACATTGTGGTGTCCCTACGGTGATTTCATCTGCCATGACCTTCAGCTCTCACTCCCCCACCAACACTTCTTTGTAAATATGCACCAACAACAATCCTCAACCTGTAATTAAACATCACGTAGACACTCAATGATGTGTTGCCTCCATGTTTTATTCATGTGAATGTCTTAGAATCTAACGTTACCAGGTGCAGGGATCAATGTTGTTGAGAATCATGCCTCTGTGGGAGTGACCTAGGGATAATGAGAGAACAACAAACACAGGGCAGGAAAGAGATTCACACCCATCACAACACACTGTACAGCAACATCCCACAAACCACACTCATCACCAATTAAGTGGATCACAGGTCACACATCAGGGAGCATACAATGTACCCCATCTAACACACACATTTGCAAACAGAACATACCAGAACAGGCTGCATAGACACACCACATCCACACTCCACCACCAAACATACATCACGCATTGTCTGGCTGTACAAGCGGTAGTTACTCACATTCAAGGGAAATAGCGATCAATGAGCTGACGCCTCTGGCCCACACCTTCTTCCTCACCACTATCCTCATCAGTCGACATGGGTGGGATGGGAATCCGAGCAACCTGTTGGTCTTCAGGGTCCATGATCAGTTCTATGTTATTGCGCAAGGCCAGGTTGTGGAGCATGCAGCAGGCAATTTTGCACACTTTGCCTGGTGAGTATGGCAGGGCCCCTCCGGTTTTATCCAGGCAGCGAAACCTAGACTTCAGCAGCCCAAATGTACGTTCTATCACTCGACGTGTCCTCCCATGGGCATCATTATAACGCAATTCACCAGGGGTAGTAGGATTCCTGATGGGGCTCAGCAGCCACGGCTTGTTTGGGTACGCCGAGTCGCCTAGGTGGTGTGATGACAGACACAAATTTCATTACCATGAATTGTGGAAACACCATGCCACACATACAACACAATTGTCCTCACAACACACTGAAAACACAATTGTCCTTTCAGCACACTCACCTACAAGCCACGCACGTTCTGGACGCAGATTAGCCATCAGTTGGGGGACAATGCTGCTCCGCATGATGTGGGAGTCATGGGCGGAACCGGGAAATCTGGCACACACATGCGAGATGATGTTGTCAGCCAGGCACACCACTTGCACGTTGATCGAATGGTAGTGCTTCCGATTCCTATATACAGCTTCACATGCCTGGGGTGGTATGAGACCAATATGTGTCCCATCAATTGAACCCACCACGTGTGGTAACTGGGCCAGGGCATAGAAGTCCCCTTTGACTGCTGCCAACTGTGCCTGACGTGGAAAATGGATGTAATCATCCTTGTAATGCATCATGGCATTCAGGACATCCCGCAGGACCATGCTGAACATGGATTGTGGCATCCCTCCCGCATGAGCAACGGTGCACTGGAAAGTGCCAGTCGCAAAGAAATGTAGTGCCGCCATCACCTTTGCTGTGGGTGTGAAAGCTCCAGGATATGTCCTGCGTGGCTGCAGATGAGGTGACAATTGTGTGACAAGCTCCTGCAATCTCAGTCGGTCAAGCCGGTATTTGCGGATCACCTCCTCGTCAACCATGTCCTCCAGCACAGTGTATAGTTGATGCACATTTGGAGCCCTCCTGTGTGGGAGTAGATGGCAGCAGATGTCAAATGACCAACAACGCATAGCTGTGCAACACTATCACATCTTGAGCACCACAATGCTAATAATACATGTTGGAGACAGTGATGATATGTGTGACCGCCACAATATCTCAGGAAATAGAGCTGACTACACACAATGTACAGCCTCAAAGAACATCCTGTGGGCTAACATGTACAATGTAACGTGCACACATGTTAAAACATCTTGCAACAACACATGACTGAGGGCCCATATGTGGACAAGCGTCCACACAGACACTCATTTGGGATTTCCACACAAGGTCCAAGCTACCATCTCCCTTGTTCTATCCAAACTCGATTACGCCAATAGCCTCTACCACGGATCACCTTTAACGACCATGAAAAGACTACAACGGATTCAGAACTCGGCTGCCAGACTACTCCTGCATATCAAACCACGAGACCACATCTCCCCTGCCTTGAAAGCCCTGCATTGGTTACCGGTTGCCAGAAGATCCACGTTCAAGCTGCTTTGTATTACCCACAAAGCAATACATGGAGTAGGACCACTCTTCATCAGGAATAAAATCACCAAACACATTCAACAAAGGAACCTACGCTCTAAAGGAGCATCTCGCCTCAAAATCCCACCATACAAGAAAAAAACAATGGGTGGCACATCCTTCTCTGTTCAAGCAGCCAAACTATGGAACTCTTTACCCCCCAACATAAGATCCACCGACAACCACCTTATCTTCAGAAAACTACTCAAGATCTGGCTCTTCCCCACATAGGTACCATACGGAAATAGAAATTTACAGCATATCCCTCTGTATATAAGCATTTGTTTTCACTATAGATATGTATCTATCTTTGTGTATTACTTTATAAAACATGTAAAACAATTATGTTGTTAAGAGAAGAAAAAAAATAATAATAATAATCATCAATAAATAAAAATCATTTTTGGTCTACATGTACATACTTCCATTGTACATCTATGTACCATCCATGTACTTGGATCTGTGTGTCTGTTACTTTTCTCCTGAAAAAAAGCATATCCAATGCACTACCCTATCTCTCATCCTGTGCCTCTATCAATATATTTAATCTAAATATACTTACTTTTTTATGTATCTATATATTTTTAATGTACCTATGGATCTATATACTTATCTCTCTCTTCTAATTTAGCATTTCCAATGCACTAGCCTATTTCTCAGCCTATACTTCACTCAATATATCTTCTAGCCCAACCTTCAGACTCCTCTCAAACTTCTTTCTACTACTCCTTCTAATGCACTACCCTATCTCGCATCCTATAGATCTATCAATATATCCTCTACATCCACTCTCTCATTTATCCCAAACCCCATACCACTACTATGATCACCAAAATAACCTTTTCTAGACTCTCTCCTGCTCTA
Source organism: Lissotriton helveticus (assembly GCF_964261635.1). Classification (NCBI taxonomy): domain Eukaryota; kingdom Metazoa; phylum Chordata; class Amphibia; order Caudata; family Salamandridae; genus Lissotriton; species Lissotriton helveticus. The sequence goes on from NC_136070.1 coordinate 814,102,702, forward strand.
CCCCTCCATGCATCATCTGACACCTTTTTACTACACCGATCCCCTAAAACAAACATTTCTAAACTCTCCCCTCTGACTCCTTCCCTCCAAAACTCCTTTTTACTCATCCAAAAGCCTCTTCCTACTACTAATATATATATAAAAAAAAATCTTTTACTCTTTTATCCCTCCACTATCCTTTTTTCAATAAAAATTAACAGACTAACATGTTTCACTTCTCAAATTCCATATTCAACTATACTAATATACTGCCTAAATAACTGAATAACATATCTACTACTCAAATTACTTCATATTTATACTATACTAATTTTCAACACTAATCCTTTATGGGTTCCGGAGTGGCGTGCTACTCGCCAGAAAAGCGCTTCAACGCCCATCAGGGGTAACAAGTGCTATATGAATGCAAATCTTTCTTCCCCTATTATCCATCCGCTAGCCTTCTCACTCCAAGTAACAGACTAATATCCACCACTGAAATTACCTCATATTTCACCATATTAATTCACCACTAATCCTCTATAGGCTCCCTGAATAGCATGTGTCAACAAGCGAGCGATAGATAAATACGAACCTTTGTCCTACTCTATCCTTCTGCTATCATTCCAAATCCAAACAACTGATTAACTTATCCACCACTTAAAATGTACTTGCATGTTTCACTATACTAATTCAACACTAATCCTCTGTGGGTCCCGGAGTAGCGTGCTACCCGCCGAAAAAGCGCTTCGACGCCTCGTCAGGGGTAGTAAGCGCTATATAAATGCAATTACAATACAATACAATACAATACATGTACGTGCACAAACAACATGAAATTGGAAGACACCCTACTTGTGTTCATGCACCCATGAACACACAGACAATGCCCCCTTAGCTGACATTCATGGGCACACAACAACAAACACGCATACACAGAATGCATGTGCACACACATCATTGTTACTTGCACACACAAACAACACACTCACAACAGATAATGAATGTGTGTACACACCCTTGCGGTACTGTGTAGATGTGTAGAAATGAACACGTGTGCCCACAAGACCAAAACGTCAACACGTCGCAATGCACATCTGACGCTACTTTGGCCCACAACACTAGCCTTTGTTAACCACTGGCAAGGTCTACAGTCTGAGCACACATGCAAAAAATGGACATGAATGTCGCACGTGGACATGGTCCATAGACTACACATCAAAAATCTTACAGCATTCCGGACATGTCCTGACACACTCGTACAACTAAGAAGATTACATGTGTGCGGAGACATGCAGTGTGTGTACATACGCCATCTGGGGACGCCTTCCACCAACACAGGAGATGACCGATTACACAGCAAATATGCATGACATATGCTGTATGGTCAATGACCATCCCGGTTGCACCCCGCTAAATGCATGTGCGCACTACCGCGGCGGTGCATCATTTGAAATCTATCACTCACTGGCGCCGCTATGGCGGAGCACGCCTTCCGCGGTGGCGGTGCAGGCAAACACATACATTTGATGACCCAATCTGAAATGGCAGTTGAAACAACCCCTACAGTGTTATTGCCTCACCCACCGCCAGTCCAGGCCGGTCACCCACCGCCAGTCCAGGCCTGTCATCCACCGCCAGTCCAGGCCAGTCACACACCGCCAGTCCAGGCCGGTCACACACCGCCAGGACTGGGCGGTGCTTGGACTGGCAGTGGATGACCGGCATGAACTGGCTGCTGCTAAGATATCCAACAACCGCTGCTGTACTGCCACAGTCGTGAACCTTGCCATGCAGGGAGTGCGAGAGACCCGGTCTCGTCCCTTCACCGCAGCGGAGCTGGATGTCCTTGTGGACGGTGTGCTCAGCCACTATGAACGGCTCTACGGTGCCCCCAGACAGGTGGCAAGTGAAGTGTGTAACATGTTGGTGGGCATGAGGTGGTCACTGACTCCTTGCTTCTGCAAGCTTGGCGGTGTGCTGTGGGACCTTCACATGTGTTGTACTGTGCATGGCTGCATGAAGATACGTGTTTCTGCAATGTATATGATTGTCAAACAGTCCACTGACGTTCCCTTCTTGTCTCCCATCCTGGTAGGTGAAGCTGCACCTTCGCAAGGCCGTGTGGAAGACCATAGCACGTGATGTACGGGCAGTGGGGGTGTGCAATAGACGACACACACACTGCCACAAGCGCTGGGACAATATATCCAGGCTCAGCAAGAACGTTGCGGAGATGACACTGGGGATCATTCCGAGAACAGGCCACCTTGAACGACGCACCATGACACCTCTAATGCACCGCATAATTGCTGTGACGCATCCTGACCTGTCCGCCCGGCTGAGAGGGGATCAACAGCAAACTAGCGGTAAGCAGACTGTATGTGTCTGTAACTTGTGAGTGAATGCATGTATCCGTGCTCAGACACAGTAGCGACATCCGTGGTGCGTATCTTTAGCATATATTGCATGTTGGTGGCATTAGCGGAGTGAGCGGTAGCACCCATGTCCGTCAGGTGGACATGCCAGTTGATTTGTTTATTTGAGGGTTCCAGGACATGCCGTTGAGGTCTGGTATCCCATGGCATGACATGTGTGGTGGTCTGCTTGCACTTGCCCTGTTTGTATGATGTACAGGTTTCACATACACCCACGAATCTATAATTTGTGGATGTGTGGTAGGGGTGGTTCGTGTACAGGATGGGTGCTACATGTCAATCGACTGTACGGAACGGTGTGACTTTGAAACCTTCAGTGCGTGAGTGTGTCACTTAGGTTCACATCTCTTCCCTCTCTCTTCCAGCTTTGGCCGAGGGCACTGAGACACAGACGACGGAGATGAGTGGTGGCAATGCATCCGGATCCGAGATGACACACACGCAGACTGACACTGAAGAGGGCAGCCAAGGAGAGGGGGACAGAACCGTCCCTGAGGACTCACATGTGGAGACACCATCGCCCTCATCCACAGAAAGTGTTGGTGAGTCAGCACTGTTGTCACAGACAGGGAGTGGGCAATCGACACCTTCAGTCGGGACACAGCACACAGGGCCCACACTGCCACCCACTGCAACATGTACTGCTCGTGCTCGCCAGAGGAGGGGGAGCAGAGTTGCCTTCGGTGCAGGAACCGCTGCCCCTGCACCTGTGACACAAAGTGCACTTTGTGCAGAGGCTGTTGATCTGCTGCGACAGCTGTGTGTAGGGCAGACCAACATGATCAATGCATTCCAAGACCACAATAGGAAGTTGGGGCAGGTGGTGGCATTCATGGAGGGGATGCATGGCGATGTTGCTGGTCTCCACAGAACAGTTCAGTCATTGGCAAACACTGTGTCCTCAGCCATTGTACAGTCACATAGACAGGGTGCTACTTCTGTACCACCATCCACACCACTTGATGTTACAGGGGAGAGTGAGTCATCAGACCAGGCCTCTTATTCAGGATATTACACTAGGAGCAGCCACAGGCAGCAAGGCAGGGCACGGAGGGCCCAGACACCATCCCCTATGACTGTGATATCTTTCTCCGAAGACGACGTGATCAACACTGGAGTTGACACACAGGATCATCAAGGGGTGTTGGTGGAAATGGATTCACATGCTACACAGGCATCCCCCACAAAAGGGACTCCCAAGCCAAGGCCACCTCCCAAGAGCAGGGACACTCCCAAGGACAAGAACACTACCAAGGAAAGGGCACCTCCCATCCCAAGAGCAGGGACACTCCAGAGGACAAGGACACTACCAAGGAAAGGGCACCTCCCAAGAGTAAGGACACTCCCAAGGACAAGGAGAGTACCAAGGAAAGGGCACCTCCCAAGAGCAGGGACACTCCCAAGGACAAGGACAGTACCAAGGAAAGGGCACCTCCCAAGAGCCGGGACACTCCCAAGGACAAGGACAGTACCAAGGAAAGGGCACCACCCAAGAGCAGGGACACTCCCAAGGACAGGGACAGTACCACGGAAAGGGCACCTCCCAAGAGCAGGGACACTCCCAAGGACAAGGACAGTACCAAGGAAAGGGCACCTCCCAAGAGCAGGGACACTCCCAAGGACAAGGACAGTACCAAGGAAAGGGCACCTCCCAAGAGCAGGGACACTCCCAAGAACAAGGACAGTACCAAGGAAAGGGCACCTCCCAAGAGCAGGGACACTCCCAAGGGCAAGGTAGCTTCAAAGGAGTGGGACACTACAATGGACAAGTCTGCACCCAGGGACAGGGCACCGGCAAGGGATCAGGGACATTCCAGGGACAGGACACCTCCTACGTCCAAGGCACATCCCATGGGCAAGGGTTCTCCCATGGACACGAGCACCATCAAGGACAGGCATATATCACCCCTGGCTGCACTGAGGATGATGTTTAAGGAACGTACAAACACATGTGTCAGCAGTGGAGTCCCCCCATACCTCTACTCCCATCCACGCCCCGCAGAAGCAGAGGAAGGAGTACACTGTTGTTGCATCCCCCATTACACATGATGCAGAGGGCAGAAGACAGGCCCACAGCAAACGACAGGCAGGGTCCAGCACGTCCCCAGAGAGCAGACCACCACAAGCACATGATACACCTTTGATGTCTGATGATGCCACTCCACTTACCAGTCCAGTCATGTCCAGGGGGGCCCCTACGTTTCACAAAGAAACGGAGACACACACCAGTGAGACCTGACCACCCCAATGTCGCTCCAGTACAGCTGTCCCCAGCTCCCAGAGCAACCCTGCCTCCTGGCCCATACAGCCCTGTGGCTCATCATTTCAGTGGTCCTAGTGGCTCATCTGCAGTTCACTCTCATGTGTCAGATAGTGGCACTGTGTCTATTGTTCGCTGTCATGCATCATGTAGTAGCACTGTGTCAGTTGTGCCCTCTTCTGTTGCAGGTACTGGCACTGTGTGTGTCCGCCACTCTCATGTGTCAGATGCAGGCATGGTATTTGTAGGTCAGTGTACAGGGACATATCCTGCCAGTGTGTCTGGGTCTATGGCTCATGTGTCAGTCAGTAGATCTGTGGCTGCGTCTCACACTCCTGTTTCTGGTGCTGGCGGTGTGTCTGGGTCTAGGGCTCATGTGTCAGTCACTACAGCTGTGGCTGTGTCTCACACTCCTGTTGCTGGTGCTGGCGGTGTGTCTGGGTCTATGGCTCATGTGTCAGTCAGTAGATCGGTGGCTGTGTCTCACACTCCGGTTGCTGGTGCTGGCGGTGTGTCTGGGTCTATGGCTCATGTGTCAGTCAGTAGATCGGTGGCTGTGTCTCACACTCATTTTCTGGTGCTGGCGGTGTGTCTGGGTCTATGGCTCATGTGTCAGTCAGTAGATCGGTGGCTGTGTCTCACACTCCTGTCGCTGGTGCTGGCGGTGTGTCTGAGGCGAGTAGTTCAAGCAGTCCACCAGATTCTGTGGTGTGAGGTTTAGTTGCCATCACTCACATGTCATTTAACTTTGTGTGTAGATTGACGAATGTAACCACCTGGATATTATTATTGTCCTTGTCACGAGTCGCTTGACACACGTACTTGGGTTGCCTCTGATGTTCTTGGTGTGTTGTAAACACTGCCCTGTTGCTGTTATGATACTGCATTGTGCCCTCTCATGTGCTGCCTCTGATGTACCTGCTCTGTTGTAAACACTGCCCTGTTGCTGTTCTGATACTGCATTGTGCCCTCTCATGTGCTGCCTCTGATGTACCTGCTCTGTTGTAAACACTGCCCTGTTGCTGTTCTGATACTGCATTGTGCCCTCACATGTGCTGCCTCTGATGTACCTGCTCTGTTGTAAACACTGCCCTGTTGCTGTTCTGATACTGCATTGTGCCCTCTCACGTGCTGCCTCTGATGTACCTGCTGTGTTGGCCACAATGCCCTGTTGCTGTTCTGATACTGCATTCTGCCCTCTCATGTGCTGCCTCTGATGTACCTGCTCTGTTGTAAACTCTGCCCTGTTGCTGTTCTGATATTGCATTCTGCCCTCTCATATGCTGCCTCTGGTGTAGCTGTTCTGTGCAATGGACTGTTGATGCACTTACCCCCTCTCATATGCTGCCAATGATGTAGCTGTTCTGTGCAATGGACTGTTGATGCACTTACCCCCTCTCATGTGATGCCAATGATGTAGCTGTTCTGTGCAATGGACTGTTGATGCACTTAGCCCCTCTCATTTACTGCCTCTGATGTACCTGCTGTGTTGGCCACAATGCCCTGTTGCTGTTCTGATACTGCATTCTGCCCTCTCATATGCTGCCTCTGATGTAGCTGTTCTGTGCAATGGATTGTTGATGCACTTACCCCCTCTCATATGCTGCCAATGATGTAGCTGTTCTGTGCAATGGACTGTTGATGCACTTACTCCCTCTCATGTGATGCCAATGATGTAGCTGTTCTGTGCAATGGACTGTTGATGCACTTACCCCCTCTCATGTGCTGCCAATGATGTAGCTGTTCTGTGCAATGGACTGTTGATGCACTTAGCCCCTCTCATTTACTGCCTCTGATGTACCTGCTGTGTTGGCCACAATGCCCTGTTGCTGTTCTGATACTGCATTCTGCCCTCTCATATGCTGCCAATGATGTAGCTGTTCTGTGCAATGGACTGTTGATGCACTTACCCCCTCTCATGTGATACCAATGATGTAGCTGTTCTGTGCAATAGACTGTTGATGCACATACCCCCTCTCATATGCTGCCAATGATGTAGCTGTTCTGTACAATGGGATGTTGATACACTTAGCCCCTCTCATTTACTGCCTCTGATGTACCTGCTGTGTTGGCCACAATGCCCTGTTGCTGTTCTGATACTGCATTCTGCCCTCTCATGTGCTGCCTCTGATGTACCTGCTCTGTTGTAAACACTGCCCTGTTGCTGTTCTGATACTGCATTCTGCCCTCTCATATGCTGCCTCTGATGTAGCTGTTCTGTGCAATGGACTGTTGATGCACTTACCCCCTGTCATATGCTGACTCTGATGTAGCTGTTCTGTGCAATGGACTGTTGATGCACTTACCCCCTCTCATATGCTGCCAATGATGTAGCTGCTCTGTGCAATGGACTGTTGATGCACTTACCCCCTCTCATATGCTGCCAATGATGTAGCTGTTCTGTGCAATGAACTGTTGATGCACTTACCCCCTCTCATGTGCTGCCAATGATGTAGCTGTTCTGTGCAATGGATTGTTGATGCACTTGGCCCCTCTCATTTGCTGCCTCTGATGTAGCTGTTCTGTGCAATGGACTGTTGATGCACTTGGCCCCTCTCATATGCTGCCTCTGATGTAGCTGTTCTGTGCAATGGACTGCTGATGCACTTACCCACTCTGACGTGCTGCCAGTGATGTACATTATCTGTTGTACCCAATGCCCATGCTCTTGGATATTCTGATATTATGCACCTATTATGTTGAATAAAGCTAATAAATCATGTTTTGTGGTTTGTCGTTGTCATTCCTGGTTGTGTACTTCAATTGTGTATGTTTTGGTGCGATCGTCAATGTATTTCCTGTGACATGACACTCCCCCTTCCAACGTCACAGCCCTGCCAGGTACTCCCCTTCCGACAGCAATTGGTGAGTTGGCGTACCTGCGTCGTCGTCGATGCTGGTCCATGACTTGCTGGTGGTGGAGCACGAAGAGTATCGGAAATGCGTGCAGCGCTGGGTCCATGATGGTGATCTGCTTGTGGTGTGTATCTCCGCTGTGGTGATTCCGCCGTGTTCAGGCAGGTTGTTTTCCGCATCAAATTTATGTGTGTTTTCTGCCATCGTGATTTGGAGGACGGTCGGAGACGTCATTCCGTACGGCGGTGTGCCTGGATTGGGTGCGTCCGCTGCGGGGTCGGGTGTACTTCCGCTGCGGTGCGTGCTCTTCCGCCGCGTACGGAAATTTGACAGTGTTTCCCATCCTAATATGGCGGATGGAGTGTTAGCGGCAGGCGGACGGAAAAAAGGCTTTTTCCGCCTACTCCAGGACGGCGGTCACCCTTCCGTCCGCCATCCTAATGAGCCCCCAAGTACGGAATTTTTTTTCAGAAGTCAAGTTGGTAGGGTAGTGAACCCTGCTGCACTACATCACCTTTTCATATTTATATTCTCTTGTTGTTAGGACCCGGAGCTCTTAGGGCATGTGCTGAGTGTGTTGTAGGGTATATCTTGCCTGGCAGGGACTACAAGTCCCAGAATGCCTTGGGGCGCCTTGCAGCTGACTACGATTCTCATGCACCAATCAAAGGCCGACTGGGAGGTTCTTATGTCTCCTTTCCCCTATCGGCGGTGCTTGGTTTTCATTTGGATTCCTGCCCGAGACCCGACCCTTGGATCTTCCGTTACTGACCTTGTTCCGTTGTACTGGATCGTGCCTTTCTTCCTCGTCTCAATCCGCTGACGCGCGCTCCGCCGCGTCGGCTCTGGCTGTCTGTTCCTCGAGACTCTCCACGCGGCTTAGTGCAAATCTACCCTGCCGCCGTGATCCCTGGATAACTTTTGTTCTTCGTTCCTACCCGCTGCTGGGAGAACCTGGAAGCAGCTTTCCTCGCCTTCACCCTGCGAGTCCCCGCTGGGACTCTGTTCAATCATCTCTGAGAACTAGAGAGCCGCGAAGGCTTCCCCGGCGTGTCAGTTCTCCGACAAGACATTTGCCGAGGGTTTTGTTTTTGTTTGTTTGTGTTTCCTCGACATCACCCGGCGAGCCCCCGCTGGAAACCTGTTCACTCATCCCTGAGAACTCGAGAGCCACGAAGGCTTCCCCGGCGTGTCAGTTATCTGACAGGACAATTGCCAAGGGTTTTGTTTTTCTCCGTTTGTTTGTATTTTTGAAAGACGCCGAGGGTTAGCGTCCTGCAGCTATTTTGTGGGCTAAGAAGCCCGAGAAACAACTCCTCTGGAGAGTACTTTATGTTTGTTTTTTCTTCAAGGATTCTGTAAGGAGTATCACATACCCTGGAGTACGTTTATGTCCTGACTCTTCCGTTTTGGAAAAAACCCGTGACTGTGTTAAACAACCTCATTGCTTCATTGGATTCATTTCATATCCAAGAGAGACCTAAGTATCCACTCCTCTTTTTTGGTTCGTATATATTGTTTTACGTGGATACCTTTTGGGTGCCTTTCACATGTTGGTCAGGTAAGAGCCCTGCAGCACACTCAATACAGAAAGCTGATGCAGGTAGTTTATTATTGAATACTAAGTCGTGTTTTGTTTGCTTGTGTTCTTCTCTCCCCTGCAGGCTGCTGATTCTTTTTGTGTACTACATCCGAGTACCCTGTCTTCATACTAGGAGACCTAAGGGCTTTAGGTCTCTCTCTTTTCTGGCGTCACCTCCCTTCCTGTGTGTGATCATTAACCGCAGGGAGTGTTGTGTCGTGGGAACAGAGTGGGACACTGTCTACACTTCTGAGGAGTCGGTTTCTGCCCGGAATCTGGTGACGTCCGACAGAAAACCAAGCCCACGTTGTTTTTCTCCTCCCGAGTGTAGACAGTCATGGACGACGCAGTCATGCAGGGAGAGACAGACGAGATAACGCTTAGAGAACTAGCTAACACGGTGGTGAACCTGCAATCGGAGTTGAAATTGATGAGACACGAGAATCAGAGGTTAAGCGCAGAAAACACTAGACTGCTAGATGCAAGTAGAACACATGAGGTACAAGCTAGACATAGAAGAAGTTATATACACCCTTCCCATTTTCAGGTGCCTAGTGGTAGTACTCCCGAAGAATCCACTCCTTCTGCTTCTAACACCTCTCCTGTTCAGGTCACCGTAGTCACCCCGACCCAAACCCCGTTAGCTATGCCAGAAAGGTTTAGTGGAGATAGTCAGAAATTTAAGGTTTTCATGAACCAATGTCACTTAATGTTTTTGTGTAAAGCCACCGCTTTCCCTGATGATGCGGCGAAGATCGCTTTTATTATTTCATATTTAAGTGGGAACGCCGCTTCTTGGGCGGTGACACTAGTCGAGAATGACGATCCGGTCTTATACAATCTCCCCCTATTTAAGGAGCGTATGAGAGGCCTTTTTGCTAGGCATACGTATATGCAAGCCAGTGATAATGAGCTCCTTAATTTGAGACAGGGTTCAAAGGACCTGTTGACCTACATCACCGCCTTCAACCGCTTGGTGACAGAGACTAACTGGCCTAACGACAAAAGAACTTCATTATTTTACAGAGGGTTGAAAGACGAACTCAAAGATATCTTGTCTCAAATAGTGGACCCCCCTGAAAACTGTTCTGAATTCATTGATCTGGTGGTCAAATTAGACCACCGATTGGCTGAGAGGAAGGGTGAAAAAACTCGCGGGGACCTCCCCAAATTTCTGATAACCAAACCTGAAAAAAGAGAAACCAAAGACACCAGTGAACCAATGCAGATAGGAGGGATACGCGGCCCCCTAACCCCCGAAGAAAAAGAGAAAAGACGTAAGTTGAATCTCTGTTTATACTGTGGCAAGGCTGGTCATTTCGCTCGAGAATGCCCGGTGAAACCCAAGAGCTCTTTGAGAGAAGGACCGCATAAATTCGTTAAATCTATGCAGTCGGGAAACTAGTTGACTTGGAGAGTAGTGAGGTCTCTCTTCCAAGTCCTTTGCTGTCCCTGACCTCCAAGCAGGTGGCTAACATCTATTCCGCTGTTCCCAAACCCTTTACCATCTCGGTTGTATTTGTGTTGCCTTCGCAAGGAAGGCATACCATGGCTGTTCTTCTGGATTCAGGAGCCACGGGAAATTTCTTGGACATTACCCTGGCTAAATCCTTGGGAATCCAGTTCATCAAGAAAGATACCCCTGAAAATGTTAGAGCAGTGGATGGGTCTGCCCTGTCATCGGGAATGATAAAACACCACACCCCTGAAATCATCGTGTTGTGTGACAATGGACATAGCGAAAGCATATCCTTCGACTTAATAGATACACCCAACTTCGGTGCCATACTAGGCGTGCCCTGGTTGCAGACCCATAACCCCCATATCGATTGGGTCGCTAGAACAGTTACCCTACGCTCCGCTCACTGTCTAACCCATTGTTATAGAGACATCAACCATTGGCACACTCCAGTGTATTGTTCTGCGACCACCATCGATGGGGCTACGTTACCCTCTGAATACCTGCAGTTTTCTGAAGTGTTTGACGATGTGAAAGCTGTAGCTTTACCGCCTCATCGTTCCTACGATTGTAGGATAGACCTTATACCTGGTGCGGATTTGCCTGTTAGCCGCATTTATGCGCTTACCGAAACAGAGACCAAATATCTACAAGAATATTTGCAAGACATGTTGGCAAAGGGGTTTATCAGTCATTCCACCTCTCCTGTGTCCTCCCCCATTTTTTTTATTCCCAAACGGGAAGGGGGATTGCGGGCTTGCCTGGATTACCGGGTGTTAAACAAAGCCACTATCAAAAATAAATACCCGCTGCCCCTCATTTCCACTCTGCTCGATCAGGTTAGGAAGGCCACCGTTTTTACCAAGCTTGATTTGAGAGGAGCCTACCACCTTATCAGAGTTAAAAGAGGGGACGAGTGGAAAACTGCCTTTAGGACAAAATTCGGGCTATATGAGTATAACGTCATGCCCTTTGGACTATGTAATGCTCCCGCAGCATTTCAATTTTTTATAAATGAGATACTGCGGGAATATTTAGATCTGTTCGTCATCGTGTATATCGATGATATACTGATATACTCCTCTAACGAGTCTGATCATGTAACTCATGTTCGAGCCATATTGAGCAAACTGCAAGAACATCACCTATTTGCTAAACTCGATAAATGCATTTTTCACACCCACCGTGTTGCCTTTTTGGGGTTCGTCATCTCTCCTAAAGGAATACATATGGATCCAGCCAAAATAACAGCTATCCTAGAATGGGCAAGTCCCAAGTCGGTGAAGGACATTCAATCCTTCCTGGGTTTCGCAAACTTCTATAGGAGGTTTGTGGATCACTTTTCTGATCTAGTAGCACCCATCACTCGTCTGCTCAAAAAGGGGGTTGAGTTCCATTGGGACAAGGAAGCTGATAACGCCTTCCAGGCTCTTAAGGCACGTTTCACTACTGCGCCCATCATGAAACATGCAGACGAAACACAGCCCTACTTCCTGGAAGTTGATGCTTCTCAATATGCGGTGGGAGGTGTGTTATCACAAAGAGATCATCTAAAGGGCACTCTCCATCCTGTGGCGTACTTCTCCAAAACCTTGACCCAGTCAGAGCAGAATTACACCATCGGAGAAAGAGAACTCCTTGCCATCAAACGGGCCTTCCAGGAGTGGCGTCACTACCTGTTAGGATCCTCCCATGTGATCACTGTCTATTCTGATCATCAAAACCTGCAATATTTTCGCACTGCAAAAGCCCTTACACCCAGACAACTACGGTGGGTTGCCTTTTTTGGGGAATATGATTTTGTGATACACTTTAGACCAGGAATTCGACAGGGCAAGGCAGATGCCCTCTCCAGGCTTGGAGAGGAGAACAAATGGGTGCAGGAGAATCCTTTGCCTCTTGTTCCCGAGAGTAGAATTGTGGCCTTAGGAGTTCAAATCCCTGATTCTCACACCTTCTTGAACATCTTAGAACAGGCTTATGCACCCCTAGATCCTGACACTTGGTTACGAGATCCAAACAACACCATTGTGGATCGTCTGTGGTATCATGACCATAAGATCTTTTTGCCTAATGACGAGTTACACCGCCTTGTTCTACAATGGTGTCATAACACGCCCTTAACTGGTCATCCCGGGGAGAATAAGACTAAAAGCCTTTGCCAACGATGGTTTTGGTGGCCGCAACTAGCTCATGATGTCAGACAACACGTCAAGGCCTGTTCTACCTGTGCCCGTCAGAAAGCCTCCCATACCGTACCTGCAGGGTTATTACAACCTCTTCCTGTGCCCAATAGCCCTTGGACTACCCTTAGTATGGACTTCATCACCGACTTACCTAACGTTCACGGGTACACCACAATCTTGGTTGTTGTGGATCTGTTATCCAAGATGGCCCATTTCATCCCCCTGAAAAAGATCCCTTCAGCGATAGAACTAGCGGACATATTCATCAAGGACATAGTCCGGTTGCATGGTTTGCCATCTGTGTTAGTATCAGATCGCGGTCCCCAGTTTATCTCCAGATTCTGGCAAGGGTTGTGTAAAACGCTTTACATCGATCACAGGTTGTCCTCCTCTTACCATCCCCAGACCGATGGTCAAACCGAAAGGACCAACCAAACCTTAGAGCAGTATCTCAGGTGTCTGATAACAACTTCATGTCAGGATTGGGTACAAGCCCTCCCTCTTGCAGAATTTGCATACAACAATTCCACCCATGCCGCCTCCAAGATCTCTCCGTTCTTTTTCACCACTGGTTATCATCCCAAAATAATACCTCTTGAGGTACTCCCCTCTGACACACAGAATCCTGCAGTTCTTGACCATCACCAAACACTGTCACAGATATGGGAGACGGCGACAAAGGAATTGAAACAAGCCAAAGAAGTAATGAAGGCCCAAGCAGACAAACATCGAAGACCCGCTCCCGTTTATGCAGTGGGCGACAGAGTTTGGTTATCGTCCAAGAACCTGAGAATAGAAGGGCCACGCAAGTTACAACCCCGTTATCTTGGGCCTTTTGAAGTGATGAAAGTCATTTCTCCTGTTGCCCTCAAACTGGTACTGCCACCCGAGATGCAAATACATCCCGTTTTTCACACTTCCCTTCTGAAACCCTATGTGGCCCCAATACTTCCTGAACCCCCTCCTCCTCCTGTTTTGGTTGCAGGCGAAAGTGAATATGAAGTTAGACGTGTGTTAGACTCACGTAGACACAGAGGCAGACTCCAGTATCTTATTGATTGGGTGGGTTATCCTCCAGAAGATAGAACCTGGGAACCAGCTGAGAACATACATGCTCCTAGATTAGTGCGTAGGTTCCACGCGCTCAATCCCTCCAAGCCTAGACCCGTGAGAAGACCTTTAGGGGGGGTACTGTTAGGACCCGGAGCTCTTAGGGCATGTGCTGAGTGTGTTGTAGGGTATATCTTGCCTGGCAGGGACTACAAGTCCCAGAATGCCTTGGGGCGCCTTGCAGCTGACTACGATTCTCATGCACCAATCAAAGGCCGACTGGGAGGTTCTTATGTCTCCTTTCCCCTATCGGCGGTGCTTGGTTTTCATTTGGATTCCTGCCCGAGACCCGACCCTTGGATCTTCCGTTACTGACCTTGTTCCGTTGTACTGGATCGTGCCTTTCTTCCTCGTCTCAATCCGCTGACGCGCGCTCCGCCGCGTCGGCTCTGGCTGTCTGTTCCTCGAGACTCTCCACGCGGCTTAGTGCAAATCTACCCTGCCGCCGTGATCCCTGGATAACTTTTGTTCTTCGTTCCTACCCGCTGCTGGGAGAACCTGGAAGCAGCTTTCCTCGCCTTCACCCTGCGAGTCCCCGCTGGGACTCTGTTCAATCATCTCTGAGAACTAGAGAGCCGCGAAGGCTTCCCCGGCGTGTCAGTTCTCCGACAAGACATTTGCCGAGGGTTTTGTTTTTGTTTGTTTGTGTTTCCTCGACATCACCCGGCGAGCCCCCGCTGGAAACCTGTTCACTCATCCCTGAGAACTCGAGAGCCACGAAGGCTTCCCCGGCGTGTCAGTTATCTGACAGGACAATTGCCAAGGGTTTTGTTTTTCTCCGTTTGTTTGTATTTTTGAAAGACGCCGAGGGTTAGCGTCCTGCAGCTATTTTGTGGGCTAAGAAGCCCGAGAAACAACTCCTCTGGAGAGTACTTTATGTTTGTTTTTTCTTCAAGGATTCTGTAAGGAGTATCACATACCCTGGAGTACGTTTATGTCCTGACTCTTCCGTTTTGGAAAAAACCCGTGACTGTGTTAAACAACCTCATTGCTTCATTGGATTCATTTCATATCCAAGAGAGACCTAAGTATCCACTCCTCTTTTTTGGTTCGTATATATTGTTTTACGTGGATACCTTTTGGGTGCCTTTCACATGTTGGTCAGGTAAGAGCCCTGCAGCACACTCAATACAGAAAGCTGATGCAGGTAGTTTATTATTGAATACTAAGTCGTGTTTTGTTTGCTTGTGTTCTTCTCTCCCCTGCAGGCTGCTGATTCTTTTTGTGTACTACATCCGAGTACCCTGTCTTCATACTAGGAGACCTAAGGGCTTTAGGTCTCTCTCTTTTCTGGCGTCACCTCCCTTCCTGTGTGTGATCATTAACCGCAGGGAGTGTTGTGTCGTGGGAACAGAGTGGGACACTGTCTACACTTCTGAGGAGTCGGTTTCTGCCCGGAATCTGGTGACGTCCGACACTTGTTCAATGCTGTTAGTGCCCTGTGTGAAATGGAGTGTGACATGAATAATGGCACCACTAAGAGTCTACTGTTTGGTTGGAGATAGGCACCATTAATAATCCACCTACTTTAATGGGTGTACAACACATCCAGGTATGCACTTTGTAAGAAGCCCTAATAATGAAAAGTATGCTAGGTAAGGGGGTTCAAAATATTAAAATCCCTTGTGTCTTGATTGGAGCCCTTTGGATGCCATTTAAACATAGGAAGAACCAGTATAAGCAGCTTCATAAAGGCCTCCTTTCCAAGTTTCACTGAACAGCCAATGGGAATGGAAAAAAGAGTTAAAGGCCAAATCAGGATACTGATATTTGCAATTTTAGGACAGACTTGTAAATGGTCCACCTGGGGACTTTGGCTGCGGAAATCAACTTAAATCTCCAAAGGAAAACGTGGAGGAGAACACAGAATTACTGGGTGAAGCAAACTCAGAATTACCGCACCCTGGTAATGCCCCTCATCTCAGGAGATTCTAAGTTTTAAATTCTAAATCCCTGTTTATTCTGCATCACCAGAGTTAATGGGAACCTAGGTATCAACAACATTAAGCAATCTTTAATCAGACCAAAAAACATATCCATAAAAGAGTTTCACAGATAAAATTATACACAAACCTTAATAAAAACATTCATATAAAAAATATATGACAAAAATTCATGCAGAATGGTCTTTGGACATAGACAAATTAAATATACAAAACAAAGTACACCAATCACTGTTAAGGGTATGGTATGATATATTTTGCTACTCATTGTTATCTAAAAACATCCAAATATAGGAGCTGTTTCCAACTCTGGAAAGCATAGGAAACAGACAGAAACTCTATAGCATAAATTCACACTATCAAGGTTACAGACACAATTAATAGCGTTTTTATAATAAATAATCTTTCTTTTAAAAATAATGGCCATAATAATTGTTTCCTCAGATCGCTATAACAGTTACAGATCAGATTAAAGTGCATTGTGCAATGGTTGGAATTGCCAGCACATGGGATTTTAGGTACCTTTTAGGAACAGAACACCATCTTGGGAAAATCAACAAAAAGTGCAGTGTACCAATTTGCAGTCTGATTATATAGAATCCCTATTGGATATTTGATCCTTGGATAAGGTATAGCCCTGGGCACTTGGATGTACAGTACCTGAGAGGTACATTGACACGGTCGGTTTAAATCACACTCTATTTTCCCTATTTGCCATCCTTTACTCAATCAGGCTCGTTTTAAAATCTTTCTTACTGCATTGTAACACTCTAACTGGATCCAAAATGTTCAATTTCCTATCTACCTCCTTTAGCAGCCTGTTTATAAAGGCCAGCCATAGTATTCCTGCTCTATGTTCCAAATTTAGGCAATCTGGTATCATCTCTTTGATGAATTTAGTGCCCTCTTTATATATTATGCCAAAGTGTGATGGGACTTGTCTGCAAGCTGTCCTCTCCTATAGGGGACCTCTAATTCCTTGTGAGCTATGTAAGAGGAGGCTGAACAGGGAACTACTAATAGTCTACATAGGAAAAGGTTTTCCTGAGTCTGCAACAATTTGCAATATGTTCAGCCCCACATAGAGGCTCAGTATTTGGCACTAGGTATGCATTTACTTTTGTAGATGGTCAGCAGCTCTCTGATGGGCTTGTTCTCAATTTTAGATGCAAACCTAAAAAATGTGATTTGTGCTGCTTCCATGTGTGTCCCCCATTGACCATTGTTAGAAAAATTCACACCCAGGTATGTAAAACTTTCTGTTGTAGCAAGTGCTTCTCCCTTAATATAGTGGGTTTTCCTTTTAGGTCTCCCTTTCCCGCGCGTCATGGTGAAAGTTTACTTTAAATTGATTTTCATGTCCTTGTCCTCTATATATATAGTAAAACCGTCGAACAATAGCTGGATGCCATTACCGGTTCTAGAGATCAAGACAGCATCCTTTGCGTATAGGAAGACGTTCACTGACTTTTGGGGCGTCTGCATTGATCTTCGGCAAGAACTCTTCTACCCCATTAATATATAGTGGAAATAAAAAAGGGACAAGGACGCAGACTTGATGAATTCCTCGGGTGATTTTAAAACGAGGTGTTACTTCTCCCCTTGACCCATAGCGTACCCTCCAGTTAGCTATGGATATAACTTTGACAATAATGTCACAATCTCAATGGGTACACCCTTCTTGGCCATAAATTACCACAGCTTGGCTTTAATAACCAGATCAAATACACTGCTCAAATCGGCAAAACATAGGTGGACGTGACTCTCTTTCACCAGGGTATAGTTGCTGATGAGCAGATGGAGATTAATGCATTGTTCCATAGTGCCCACATTCCTTCTAAAACCACATTGGGCATCTGTTAGAATCTAATTCTCTAACGCCCAGGATTCCAACTACTCTAGTAGGACTCTACCCATTAAAGTGGCTGAAGAGTCCAGTAGGGATATTGGGTGATAACACCTTGAATCCCCCATCCCCCTTTTAAAAACCAGAACTATGATGCTTTCTGTCCACGATAAGGGCAGATATCATCTAGCTGCTGCGTTGCACACCTCCATCAGGCCTGGTGTTTGCAGCAGCAAACTTTTACAAGGAGGTAAAAACCTTCTCTAAACTAATAGATTTTAGATATGATGGCCCTTCGTAACATATTGCCACTAAGATGACAACCAGGCCATGATTTTCTGGGTTAAAAATTCCTCCATAGTTGCTCAACCAATTGGTTGTATGGACTAGTGCCTCTACCCTGGGGGCTGATGAATCTTTTAAGAAAGGCTAATTAATTGTTTTCCAAAAAAGAGTAACATTCCTTGTGTGAGCTGCCTGTTGCAAATTTACCCACACTTCCTCCTGTAGACCCTCCCTTATTTTCCTTAGAGCTTGCTCATATGCAATCTCCTCCCTGTTTTTTGGGATGGGGTGGAGGGCTTTCTTTAGGTTCTGGTTTGCAGTCAAGCAATCCCATTTAAACTACCTAATGGGTTGATTATCAGGCTTCCTTCTTGAACATATCAAGTTACCCACAATGGCTTTTAACATTTTACTGAAAGCGCCTAAAATTTGGTGGGGCAGGAAATTGAGGTTGGTGCAAGTGGAAAATTCAATGGGGTAGTCCTTAATAACTTTTTCTAATAGGGCAACTCCATTGACATTTGCTCACCTAAGGGTAATATCTGGGGTTCTATAAGTTCAGCACATTTTAGTCTCTTGGTCCTTCATGTTTTATTATTAGGTGACAGCTTCAGAGATCAAAATATGGCCTATGATAGAACCAAAATGGTTCCCTTGGAAGGAGGAAGTTAAATTTCCCTCACTATCTAGATTATTTTCCAAATACTCTAGATTGTATCTAAAGAGCAGTTCATTAAGAGTCTCACAATAGGGGTTGCGTGAAAAGAGTGTTTGTTTACCACCATGGATGTTTGTGTATCCACACATCTTACTTGAGGGCTTATCACAGATTTTAGGGTGGAAGTCCTCAACTCAAATATAGGTGTAACTATCAGAAACATGTGTCTCAAAAGCTTAAAGTTCTCTACCTAGATCCTCGCTAACCCTATTCCTCATGTTATCAAAAACAATATTGTAGTAATTAATCAGAATAAAAAGTGATTTCTCAATGTTCGAGAGGTGAAATATTTGGGAAAAGTGTGAATTGGAAAGATACTTTTTTACTGTTAAAGGAGAATTGGTGGAAATGAGTAAGGTTAAGCCCCCCTTGGCTCGCCAATGACTGGAGGGGATGGCTGGGGTACTAAAGGTCTTATACCCATATAGATGGAAAGCCCCTGTCTGCCAGGTTTCTTGTAGGCAGATCAGTAGTGATGACTTAATTGAGTTTACCCAATCCTTATTTCCCAATTTGTTTTTAATACCTGCAATGTTCCAAGTTCTAATTTCTACTTTGGTACTCATACTATGCAGATTAGTGGGGGGGGGGGGAGTCCACCCAACCACATCGGTTGGCTCAAACACATTCCCAAAGGTTGCAGCCAGACTAGCGGTGTTCTGCATATTACAGTTAAACTTTTTCCAAAAAAGGCCAAAAGGGTCCTTTTGGCATTTAGGGTTTTAGTATATTTCCTGGTGGATTCAGAGGAAACCTCCTGCAGCTGCACTTCATGCCCTCGTCCATTTCCCTTTCCAGATCATCGCGACCATCCAGTCAGTCACAATCATCAAGGAAAGTCAAGGGGGCATATCTGTTAAAAAGATCCAGCCTCCTTGGACCTGGAAGCAGGCCGTCTCCTCTGGGGCTTGGCACCTAGGTACCTGCCATTGATTTAGGTGGGGTGTCTGTTCCATGGGCAGAGATCTGTAGAAAAAACCTCACGGGAGAGGCTAAATGGGATTTGGAGAATGTTAACAACAGAGGGCTCGATTCACAAAAGTAATCTGAGACAAATTCCTAACTTTATGACTTTTGGTATTCACAAAGGGCATTTTGGAGTAGTAAAGTTAAGATTTTGTCTCAGTTAAACTTAAGTTTAACTGAAACAAAATCCTAACTTTACTAGTCCTAAATGCCCTTTGTGAATACAGAAAGTCGTAAAGTTAAGATTTTGTCTGAGATCGCTTTTGTGAATCGAACCCAGAATGCCTAAGAGAAATTAGGATTCTCCCCGCCGTAGAAGGCCTGCTGAAGTTTATAATAACACAGTTTCAATTCAGGGATTTTAAGTCATTGCCTGTCCAATTTACTCTTTCTACAATATTGATCCAACCTTCAACATGAACCCCCAACGTAGTATTAGAACCTAACCAGTGCATAGCCTTGTTCTTTAGTTGGCTAAAGCTTTCAGTTGAACTGACCTTAAGAGGAGGGACATAGAAGATACGGGAGGCCTGGAGGCGTTATAGAGGGGAGTGGCTGGATTCGCAGTCGACTGCGGAACCAATATGAGAAGGGCACAGGGTGGAGCCTCTTACTGTTAGGTATGCACCAACAACAATGGGGACTGGGGTGCCCGTCCTGTGCTAGCTCCCCAGGGTCGTAGCTGTATTACAAAGGAGAGCTTAAGTTCTGAATAGGGAGTGGGGGGATTGGCTGGGGCTGTTCTATCCTTACATGTATGTTTTTTGGGATCGAATTTGGATTGTTCTGGGGTTGGGACGATGCTGGTTGGGAGGGATGGCCGTGACGGGTAGGATTGATTTTCTTAATTTGACTATGGTTGATTGTGTCAATGCTTGCCAATGAATTTATGCTGCTAACTGATGTGCAATGTTTAGGAGCTGGTTCTTTCAATAAAAAGATTTAGAAAAAATAAAAAAAAGAGGAGGGACATATCCCAGCACTATAACTAGTCCTGGCCCCTTGATATACCTCCACAAAAAAATGGTCCGGAGATTTTCATTTTTGATTTGTGTTTTTGTATCATTAGAGAAGTGAGAAGCTTGGGAAGGCATTGCTAATTCAGGCCGAAGTTTTCTGGACGACATTTTTAAAAGTGGTGGATGTGTTGCAGTTATGATGTAATATTCCACGAACCATGAGACCTATATACTTTATTTTGGTGTCAAAATATAGATTTGGGGGTCAAGTAGACTTATAGAGACAGAAAAGAACTCTTCAGACAACCCTTCCACCATTTTCTGAAATGGCTGTTCTATAATGATGTGTTTTAGCCATCATTTTGCCGATTTATTTTATTATTGTTTTTGTTTTAGGTTTTCCGTTGATTCAAATACGCAAACATGAGCAAAGCAGGTGGTAGCAGAGGAACTTAACGCCCTGATGGCGTTGCTAACTACAAAATCTGAGAACTCCTACAACAACAAAAAAAAGTGTCATATGCCAAATTAATTTGAAATAAAAGCTAACATCAACTGCAGCCGGACAGAAGAGAGTTTGAAATGCTGCGGGAAATACGGCAAGACAAAGTTCACAGAAGACTGAAACTAATGGGTGAAGAGGATCAAATATTATATCATTGTAATAACAGATGCTATACGTTGTATACAATGGAAAAATGCCTGGAAAAGGGTGTCAAAAATAAGGGTGCCGCTCATTGTGTGCTGCTGTTCCTGACCCTATTGCCGTGGCGGCGAGTGAAGGACGTCGTGGGATCTCTGCGCATTTGCTGGCGCTTGTTGTCTTGTGCGGGTCGCGGAGAGGGGAGAGATCTTTGACTGCTGCAGACGCCGAGGGACTGCGAGGTCCAGCAGGCTCTCTGGTACACAGCTGCTGCCTCTTCCCTCGGCGTATCCCCCGCCCCACCCGCCTGCAGGGATTTAAACCTGTTTCTATTTCCGCGCCGCGGGACGCGCGCTGGACATAGCCCGGGGCGAAGCCCAGGCAAAGGGCGGGCCCTCTGAGGCCAGAGGAGGCCAGTGGAGGCAGGGCGGGGCCCTTCTACTTGCGCTGTGTCCCTGTAGGCAACATCAGCAAGGAATGTTTTACTTTGGTGCCATCTCTGTATCTTGTGTATCTAACCATTATCTTGTTTTTATTTATTTATAGTTGGTTTTAGGGATTATATCATTCCTCACTGTCAGCACGTCATTGCCCAAAATGTATTCCTACCGCAGGATGACTTCACCCATCCCTAAATCTTTAGCAGAGAGAGGTGCTAAGCGGGGGACTCTGGACAGTTTTGTAATCAGGGCGGTCTCTACGGTTGATAGGGATTTAGCCCTAGCTGAGCAACGCGTGGAAAGGCGCCGCTCTATTGAGCATATTAAGAGTAAAAGGTCTTCGTTGGGCCCCATTCCTTCCAGGTATGCCTTTGTTTAATGACAGTTCAGAGGGTCTAGTGAACCCAGAACCTCCCCTTGATTCCAGTATCCCTTTATTACTTCAGGATAGAGCTACTCCCCCAGAGTGTTTGGTAGCTTCTAATTCTGTCATCAATCTTTCCGCCTCGCTGGGCAGTATCATTGACGAGGTGGAATTAATTACAGATACCCTGTTAGTAATGGCTGAGCCAGCTTCCAAGTCCAACGCACAGGCTGTTGTTGTGGAGGTACACTGATGTCAAGGTCTCCTAGGTCCTCCCCCGAAGAAAAGGAGAAGAAAGGGGCTTGGTACATCCAGAAATAAGGCTATTCCCTCCACTTGTATTAAGAAGATTGACCAATTACCCATAGGATTAACCTCACCGGTTGCTACTTCCTCCCAATCCTCCCTTTCTCTAGATCAGCAGGGACCAGATTTACTGGGGAATATAGAAAAACTGATTAGATCATTCACCTTACCACTGGTTGAGAGACTCAAGAAGATAACTGCCCAGCTGGGAGACTTAGAGAAGGCCTTTAAGGCTTCTTATGCGAGTCACAAGGGCTTAACCGGGTTACCCTCAGTTCCTACATCTACTACCGTACCTCTGGCTCATGCTCCTCGGATCCCGGATAAATCCAAAAATCAATCTAGAAGTACCACGTCACAGGCTACGGTAGATATAAGGCAAGACAGCAATAGGTTGGACAAGGCTGCTACGGGGTGTGTGACATCCAACTGCCCATTGCCTAAACCTATTGTTGTAGATGCTATTGTAAGACCTCCTATTCCCAAAAGCCAAATGGTTAATTTGCACCCTGAAGCGGCCCCATTTGTGGTAATCCTTACCGGAGTTCCAGCACTGGAGGCAGGTAAGAGGGAAGACCAAGTTCAGCTTAAAAACAAGGCTATATATTGGTTAAGACAGAACCGGCCTTTACCCCTCTATTTAAATGGGGAAATACTAATGGTCCGGCGACTAGCATGGCTGGGGCCTACTCCAAAAAGAATTTAGGGGGACATTGTAATAATTAGCTTCAAAGATAAAAGGGCAGTCAGTCACATCTTAAATTGGTCCTCCCCTAAAAGCAGTAGCTCAATCACACCTCGAGAACTGCCTTACTTTTACCCTAGAAGTATGTTAAGTCCAGTGGCAAATTCTGGGTTTTGGGCACCCGCCTTGGATAATTCAATCAGGCCACTGCTACATCCGCAGGTCAATTGTTTAAGGACCCAGCGCATTCACCCTGAGGGCCATTATCAAATCTCTAGATCTCCATTTGCTTCACAGCTGGAAAATGTTGTCCATCCTGTCTATCCGGCTTATCCTGGTCCCTAGACTCAGCATCTAAATGATCCTCGTGCTCCAGTTGACCTCTGGTTATCTAATCGGTTTCAAATTCCCCTTTATAATCGTTATGATGGTTTAAGAGATTTAGAGGGCGTGGACTGACTGAGCTGTAAATCTGTTGCACCTGTTCTTTCGATAGATCCTACTCCTACTGTATGCAATGTCAGTGGCCCTGTCATCGATCCTAGGCCGCCCAATGTCACCGGCACAGTTACTATCTGTGGTTTAGGCTCTGATCATTTTGAAGTCCGTGAACCTAGTAGCGCAAGGCAGATCTGTGATCTTCCTGATGGATATAGTAATAATATATCAGTTGTTAAACATAGGACTCATGCGAAGATTGAGTTTCTATTTTGGAACATTTCAGGGATCAAGGATAGGGTTTTAGATCCTTCTTGGCTGGAGTTTGTAAGTCCCTTTGGATTTTTGTGTCTCCAAGAAAACTGGTCCGTTGAGCCTGTTCACTTAAATGGGTACAGAACTTTTCATGCTGCAGCTTTGCACTCTAATCGTGGGAGGAATATGGGAGGACTTTGTATTTATATTTCGAATTTGATGGGTGTCGAGGATATCAAGATAGTCAAGATGGGAATTTGCTTTCAGATCCTATTAATTCGAATGGTCTCCAAGGTTGACATCATTTTGATTAACATCTACAATAATTTGCATAAACGTTGTGTTGCAGATATGGTCTCTTCCTTGATTAATGAAATTCACGGGATTACAATCCCGAAAGGGAGGGATTGCATTATTGTTTGTGGGGGGGATTTTAACCACAATCTGTGCGGTCATGATGGGGGGGGGTGGAATCATAGGGGCGGGCGCGGAAGTCACGTCCCCACACTTTTCCCATCTGGACGGGGGTGAATCCCTGAATGATATGCTGGCATCTTTTAATTTAGATTTTGTTAATAGGTTATGCTCCCCCAGTGTAGAGTTTAGCGCAACCTTTGTGGGGAGAGGGCTAGGCACCATTATTGATTTTATTGTTGCTTCTGAAAGTCATGCCACCTGGTTTGCGGATTATACCATTCATTCTGTAGGATTCAGTGATCATCTTCCCCTCTCTTTTGCCATTATTTTACCACAGGCAAAGCACAGTACATTGATTGAAAGACTGTCTTGGTTAAAAACTTGTAATATGCCACGGCAAAACGGCTATGTTATCAAATGGAGTCATAATGACCCGGAGGTAATGCATGCCAAGATAGTCAGGGGATCCCTTGTCTCAATCGAAAGGTGTCTTGACATAGAGACCTCTCACGAGGATACTTTGTCAGCCTTTGAGGCTATTACCCGGACCATTCGAGATAGTTTGTCCCGTCCGGGGAGAGGTCATACTTCTAGGTCAACTACCAATTCTTGGTTCGATGCTGCCTGTTCTAAGGCGCATTCTTGCCTCAAAGCCACGTTACACAACAAGGTAAGGGACCCGGTAGAGGTGGCTACTTGTAGGAGAGTCTATCGCCTAGCACGGAATAATTGTAAGAATAACATCAAATCCGAAGCTTGGAATAATCTGGCTAATGCCGCACAATCTAAGGACAGTGCCTTATTTTGGCGTGCAGTTAATGCACCATTTTTTAATGAAGCCAACAATGCAAGGGTAGAGGTTGCAATCAGCGAAAACTCCTGGATTTACTTTTTTTCAGAAGTCTCAGAAGTCTATAATCCGGAGGGGATTTTAAAGTTAGCTGACATAGAGGACATGGACAAGGAGGCTTCCCGGACCTTTCGCCAAGTTAATTTGGGTATCTCAATTGGTGAAATATCCGCTGCTATTAAGCAGAGATGGGGAGGTAAAGCCCCAGGCTTAGATGGGGTTCCTATTGATATTTTTAAACACTCAGTTGACTTATGGTCCCCCATTTTGAAGAGAGTCCTGGACGCAAGTTGTGAGCGGGGGTTTCCAAAGACCTGGTCTGATTCTATCATTATTCCCATCTTCAAGAAGGGAGATAGGGAGAGTCCCTCTTGTTATCGCCCTATCTCTCTTCTTGATTCTTTTATGAAGATCACAGGGAGGGTTGTCCTGAACCGGTTACTATCTTGGGTAGAAGAAGCAGGAGTGTTGTCCCCGGTTCAGTACGGCTTCCGTGAGGGGATGGGCACCGTTGAACAGGTCCTGAACTTTACACTACTACAAGGGAAATATGTTCAGGCCAAGGCGGGTAAACTCTATGCAGCATTCGTCGTCCTGAGTGCTGCCTTTGACTGCGTTAAGCACGACCGTCTGTGGAAGGTGTTGGAAGAACTTAAAGTAGAGTATGCTATTATTTATTTTTTAAGGCAACTTTATGCTGGGGCAAGGGCCAGGGTGAGATTTGGAACCGGAGGAGAGTGCACCAAGCCCTTCCATGTGAAGCGTGGTGTGAGGCAAGGGTGCGTTCTCGCGCCTCTTCTTTTCAATTTATACACCAATGACTTAGAGGATGTTCTGGTGTCTAAAGTCATTGACTCACCCAGAATTAATTTTAAACAAGTGGTTTCTCTATTATATGCGGATGATGCCGTCATCATGGCCAGGACAGAGAGAGGCCTGCAGACAGCCCTAGATGCCTATATCAATTTCATGGACTCTAGGGGTCTGAAACTGAATGTGGAAAAAATGTTCGTGATGACGTGCGCCAGGGGTAAAACAAAAACCTGTAAGTTGTTCGCACGCAGGGAGAAAGTGCAGGCAACTAAATCCTTTTCATACTTAGGAGTAGTTCTTGAGGGTGGGGGGCACTGGGGTCCGGCCATTAGGAGTAGGACCTTGTCCTTCAAAAAAGCGACTGCAGCACTTATGGCTTTTTCACGAAAGATGGGCAAAAGACCCCCTGAAATTTTACTTAAAATATATATGGCCAAATCTGTTAGTACGGCCATATATGGTGCTGGTGTTTGGGGTATCCAAGACACCAGGGAAATACAAATAGTAGAAAATGCTTTTCTAAGGTTTATTTTAGCTGTACCTTTTAGTTTATCTGTGTTTAATTGTCACGCTGAGCTGGGAGTGCGTCATATCAGTGATTTGATAGCGATGCAACCACTGCTACTTTGGCACAGGGTCTGGACCGCAGCTGACTTGGAGCTGAACAGAGAGATTATCCGTGATGATATGGCCCTGGATAAATCAAACAAAATAGCATGGCTAACCTATAACCAAAAGTTTTGCCAAGATATGGGGAAACCTGAGTTCTTTTCTGTACCAGAGGGGCTATGTAAGATCAGGAGGAAAGACCTAAAGAACAATTGTTGGTACCATCTGGAATCCCTAAGGCTCGGGGTTGAGCTCAATAAGGATTCGGTCGTGCGGCACCAAATGTCGCTAGTATCTGGTAATATGCAACCCTACTTGAACTGGTGCACTAAGGGTTTTGATAGGTTTTTACTCACAAGGTTTAGATTTGACATCTTTTTTTGCCTTGTTTCATTCCCAAAAACCAATGATTGGACCAAAATACTCTGTAAGTGCCCATGTGATGGGGTGGCCGAACAATCAACCCGTCATGTGATTTGCTTTTGTGGATTTTATTGTAAAGAGAGAGCCCGATGGATTAAACCTCTTCTGAAAAATAGCGGAACATGGTATCAGTGCCGCCCAGCATTACTGTACCTCCAGTTGTTATAAGATGAATTATGTGTGGCCACCATGGTCGGTTTTCTAAAGAGTGTATTCAGAAAAAGGAAAAGTTTAATGTGTTCTTAAATTTACTGTATATACAGTTAATTCTTAAACGTAATGATTTATATGTGACAAGTTCTGTATTTAGATGCACAATATGTATTGATTCTTTGTGTTGCTGCTTTTATGATTTTAAAATGTTGCTAAAATCGAATAAAGCTTTTCTACTACTAGTAGAAACATGTGAATATCAAATAGAATACAAGTCTTCTGAGAAAGCGACGACAACCAAACCCAATTTCCATCCACTAGAAGATTGATGGCTACCCGTCGTCCACCTCCAACAACTGATCAGAAAGCAGAGGATCTTCAATGTCTTATCTGTGGTTTAACCAGAACAAGGGCCATAGAGATTGAGGAAAGAAACAAAAACAGAATATATAAGTCTCAATGGCCATAAATGTTTTTCTCTGCATCTAATTTCTTCCAAGATGAGGTTTTCAGCCTAGTAGCTGATCTAAACAGCAAGGTGAATGTAGTTGCAGCGGATTCGTATGCCCACCCAAAATGCTTGCTTGCATACATTTGAAAATAAGAATCTACAATGAGCTCCCAGCATCAACATAAACACCAGCCTTCTGTTAAGTTTACAATCTTTGAAAAAGCAAATTAAGTTTTAAAGCCACTCTTGAGTTCTGGCTACAGATTCACTCTCGGTGAGATCAGAGAAATAATTCTCTACATTGATGAAACTGTATTGATCCATAATATTTAAATTAAGATTTTTTTGGTGAGAATGTGCAATGACAGAATTCGTTTTTGTCAGTCTAACAAAAAGAATGAGCCACTTATGGTGTTCTCAGCGGAGTTGCCTCCTGCAGTTCTTGCTGCCAAAATAAGAATACAGGATGCAGTAAAATCAGCGATCCGCCGGGCGTTATTCCCATGACCCGCCGAGCAGCTTCCAGGAAACCAAAGTCTTTGGGTTCCGGGGGGAGTATGGTTGCAAAGCTGAAACTTAAAAGAATTGATGGAAGGGCACCACCAGGAGTGGGGCCTGCGGCTTAATTTGATTCAACACGGGAAACCTCACCCGGCCCAGAGACGGAAATGATTGACAGATTGAACGCTCTTTCTCCATTTTGTGGGGGGTGGTGCATGGCCGATCTTAGTTGGTGGAGCGATTTTTCTGGTTAATTCCGATAACGAACGAGACTCCTCCATGCTAACTAGTTATGCAACCCCTAGCGGTCGACGTCCAACTTCTTAGAGGGACAAGTGGCGTTCAGCTACACAAGATCGAGCAATAACAGGTCTGTGATGCCCTTAGATGTCCGGGGCTGCACGCGCGCAAGACTGAACGGATCAGAGTATGTCTACCCTTCACTGACAGGTGCGGGTAACCTGCTGAACCCCATTTGTGATAAGGATTGGGGATTGCAATTATTTCTCATGAACGAGGAATTCCCAGGAAGTGCGGGTCATAAGCTTGTGTTGATTAAGTCCCTTCCCTTTGTACACAATGCCTGTCGCTACTACCGATTGGATCGTTTAGTGAGGTCCTCCGATCGGCCCTGCCGGGTTTGGCAATGGCCCTGGCGGAGCGCCGAGAAGACGATCGAACTTGACTATCTAGGGGAAGTAAAAGTCACAACAAGGTTTCCGTAGGTGAACCTGCGGAAGTATCGTTAACGGCGGAACGGCCAGAGCGACTGACGGTGCCAGCCCGAAGCCCTCGGCTGCCTCCTGCAAGTACACACCATAGGCACAGGGCCCGGCCCTGCCCTAGCGTGCCCCGGCTGGTGGAGCGGTCCGCAGCCGCATGAGGTGCTCGGGTGAGGACCGGGCCTTTGGCGGGCCTCCTCCACTGGGGAGGACCCGACCGATGCGTGAGGAACTGGGGATGGAGGGCGGCCCTGGTCTCCTGTCCCTTTCTGGGAGGGGCACAGCGGTAGACCCTCCTGAGATGGAACCCAAGTTCACCCGGCACCACCCCCGTGGTAGGGGGAAACCAAATGGCAGTGGGCTGGTACCACCCCCCTAGAAGGACCTGCTGCTGGCTGGACCCTCCTGTGCCCAACGTCCCGGCACGATCGAGATCTGGGTGACTGAGGAGGGGGCCTTCTCATGTGACAGGGCAGCCTGATAGAGAAGGGGCCGAGGGCCTACAAGGGCACCTCAGCTCCTCTCAGTGGGAGGCATGCGGGATGGGGAGCTGCCTGGCTCTTCCCTTCCGGTGCCTCTGGCACAGGCAAGAGTGAGGTGGGCT
Source organism: Lissotriton helveticus (assembly GCF_964261635.1). Classification (NCBI taxonomy): domain Eukaryota; kingdom Metazoa; phylum Chordata; class Amphibia; order Caudata; family Salamandridae; genus Lissotriton; species Lissotriton helveticus. The sequence continues at coordinate 814,131,963 of NC_136070.1, forward strand.
GTACAGGCCAGCTTGGTGCATGCGCGGACCGCCTGGCAACGGACGGCTGAGGTGCAGGTGGGGAGACCCTCCCTCGTTGCCAGGTACCTGGTTTGACCCAGACCCGGGTGAACGTTTTCGAAAAGTTGCCTGTGACTCTTGGCGGTGGATCATTTGGCTCATGCGTCAATGAAGAATGCAGCTAGCTGCGAGAATTAGTGTGAATTGCAGGACACATTGATCATCGACCTTGCGTCCCCAGGTTCGTCCCTGGGCTACGCCTGTCTGAAGGTCGCTCGCTCGTCAATCGCCCCGGGGTTTCCCGCAGGACGCGGCTGGGGCCGTCGCAGGGTTCGCTCCACTTCCCTTCGTCCCCCTACAAGGTCAGACACTCCGATCGCCCGTGGCAGGGTCCCTCGCCGGGTCCTGCCGCAGGGGTACGCCGCCAGCGTGCCTGGCTCTTGAGGAGGGGCGTGGCGACCGGTCTGCCCCGGGACCCGTTCTGGGGTGCCTAGCTGCGTGCTGCGCCTGGCTGTCTGTGGTGTTCCACCGGCTGCCCACTCTCAGGTGCCTCGGGCGCCCATCTCCGCAGCCGGCTTCCCGGAGAGGCCCTCCAGATCTGATCTGGGGAAAGAGGGCACGTGCTGCTGGGATGCCTGGCCCCTGCTCTGGCAGGGACCTGGCCTTCCCCAGCAACCCCCTTGACGCTCCGGCATTATTCTTCTGACTACGACCTCAGATGAGACGTGGCGACCCGCTGAATTTAAGCATATTACTAAGCAAAGAAAAAGAAACTAACCAGGATTCCCCCCAGTAACGGCGAGTGAAGAGGGAAGACCCCAGCGCCCGGAGGATTCAACACAGCGGAAAGGTCAGTGGCCCGGGAGTTCCGGGTCCCCTCCGGGGTGGGCAGATGGGAGTCCTTTTGGTCCCGGCCATCTGGTCGCACCTCTCCCCTCGGCCATCTGGTCGCACTCAATGCTTTCCAATGGGGTGACCTGATGGCCACCGGTCTAGCCTGGAAGTCCCAATGAGGGCTCATTTGCCCCCCAAAACCCAGCCTGGGCTCCAGGAGGTCGGGTACGTTCGTGCCTATGGTCCCCTGACCATCAAGGTGCGCACGGGTTCCCAGAAAGAGGGGTAGCCTTCCTCCAGGGTACGAGGGGCAGGGTATGCCGGGACTGCCCTCCCGGGCTGGCGGTTCTCTGCCGGGGACCAGGTAGGCTATGACCGGACAACACCTCCATAGCATCCGGGGCTCCCTCCTCCGGCCCACGTGGTGGGAAAGTGCCCGGGACAGGCTCCATGGTTTCCGGGCAGTACTCCCCCAGGCATCTGGGCCTGAGAGCTCCAGTGGTCCTCTCCGTGCATGAGGACCTGCGTGTGCAGGCGGGACCCTGCCACGAAGGCTTTGGGTGGGCGGATTGGAGTCCTTTCGGTCTCGGCAATCTGGTCGCACCTCTCCCCTCGGCCATCTGGTTACACGCAATGCTTTCCAATGGGGCGACCAGATGGCTGGGCTGCCCTGGAAGTCCCGATGAGGGCTAATTTGCCTCCCCAATCCCAGCCAGGGCTCCAGGAGGTCAGGCGCCTCTGTGCCCTGGGTGCCCTCCGTCACTCAATACACACGGGTTCCCAGAAAGAGCGGTGGCTTTCCTCTGGATTAATAGGGGCAGGGTATGCTGGAACACCCCTCCCGGGCTGGCGGTTCTTTGCCGAGGACCAGATAGGCTATGCCCGGACAACACCTCCCTAGGTGTCTGCGGATTCCTCCTCTGGCCCGCAGCGTGGCAAGGTGCCTGGGACAGGCACCATGGGTCCCGGGCAGTCCTCCCCTGTGCGTGTGGGCCCAAGAGCTCCTGCAGGCCTCCCCGTGCCTGGGGCCCAGCCTGGGTCTCAGAGCCCCCGGGAAGCAGTGCCCCCAAGCCCTGCGTGGGCATGCGGGAGCCCTATCAGGAAGGCTCGGCTCGGGCAGGCAGATGGGAGTCCTTTCCATCCAAGCCATCTGGTCCAGCTCACCCCTCGGCCATCTGGTCGCACGCAATGCTTTCCAATGGGGTGACTAGATGGCAGGGCTGCCCTGGAAGTCCCAATGGGGGCTCATTCACCTCCCCGATCCCAGCCAGGGCTCCAGGAGGTCGGACACGTCTGGGCCTAGGGTCCCCTCCATCACTCGGTACGCACAGGTTCCCAGAAAGAGGGGTAGCTTTCCTCCGGATTATTAAGGGCAGGGTATGCCGGAACACCCCTCCCGGGCTGGCGTTTCTCTGCCGGGGACCAGATGGGCTATGCCCGGGCAACACTTCCCAGTGGTCCGGGACTCCCTCCTCCAGCCCGCGGCGTGGCAAAGTGCCCGGGACGGGCTCCATGGGTCCCGGGCAGTCTTCTCCCGGGTGTGCAGGCCTCCCCATGCCTGAGGCCCAGCCGGGGTCTCTGAGTCCCCGGGAAGCCAAGCCCTGCTAGGGCAGGCAGGAGCCCTACCGGGAAGGCTTGGCTCGGGGCAGGCAAATGGGAGTCCTTTCGGTCTTGGCCATCTGGTCACACCTCTCCCCATGGCCATCTGGTCGCACGCAATGCTTTCCAATGGGGCGAACAGATGGCCGGGCTGCCCTGGAAGTCCCAATGAGGGCTCATTTGCCTCCCCGATCCCAGCCAGGGCTCCAGGAGGTGGGGCGCCTCCACGCCCTGGGTCCCCTCCGTCACTCGGTGTGCACGGGTTCCCAGAAAGAGGGGTTGCTTTCCTCCAGATTAGTAGGGACAGGGTATGCCGGAACACCCTCTCCCGGCTGGCGGTTCTTTGCCGGAGACCAGATGGGCTATGCCTGGGCAATACCTCCCTGGAGTCTGCGGATCCCTCCTCTGGCCCGCGGCATTGCAAAGTGCCCGGGATGGGCTCCATGGGTCCCGGGCAGTCCTCCCCTAGGCGTGCGGGCCTCCCCGTGCCTGGGGCCCAGCCGGGGTCTCTGAGCCCCCGGGAAGCGGAGCCCCCGAGCCCTAGGTGGGCAGGCGGGAGCCCTACCAGGAAGGCTCGGCTTGAGGCAGACAGACGGGAGTCGTTTTGGTCCAAGCCATCTGGTCGCACCTCTCCCCTCTGCCATCTGGTCGCACGCAATGCTTTCCAATGGAGTGACCTTATGGCCGGGCTGCCCTGGAAGTCCCGATGGGGACTCATTCGCCTCCCCGATCCCAGCCAGGGCTTCAGGAGGTCTGACACGTCCGGGCCTAGGTTCTCCTCCGTCACTCGGTGCGCATGGGTTCCCAGAAAGAGGGGTAGGTTTCCTCCGGATTACTAAGGGCCGGGTATGCCAGAACACCCCTCCCGGGCTGGCAGTTATCTGACGGGAACCAAATGGGCTATGCCCGGGTGTTAGAAAAGGGATCTCTGGTTGGCTAAGGCTTGTGCCAAAACCAGGCAGAGACCACCACTCTAGTTAGGGCAAGGGAGTTACACACCAAAGATAACCCCTGCTCACCCCCTTGGTAGCTTGGCACAAGCAGTCAGGCTCATCCCGGTGGCGATGTGTAAAGCATTTGCGCAACACACAGCAACAACATACTAGGTACACCACAAAAGGAACTCCACACAAGCTTATATATAGAAATAGCCTTTGTATTATCATACAACACATTAGATGGTAATCGCACAATATACACTGTGCCAACTGGCACTGGGCAATATTTACAGGGGATTATATGCACCTGACAGGGCCACATGGACCACTGTCGAGAATCATCACTTTGTAAAAATAGTAAAAGTAATAACATAGCATAATCGAAGACCACAACCAGTAATTACTGGCAAACACTATGCTCAGCATCATCCTGTAACATAAATCATATCATGTACAGTATCATATGAGGCGAGAAATATATTCTGCGCCAACCTCATAACCCTTAACATATTAGACCATAATCTCCTAAGCATAAATCACATTTAGGAAATAAACTTACTAACATAAACCGCAGTAGGGAATAACTCACACCTAAACCACAGTAAAGAATAAACTAAGACATAACACAGTATGCAAAACCTCATAATCATAAAATCACATCTATAGGTATAAATCACAGTGCATTAAACAGTACATAAATTACATTTTCTGTGCACCTACATAAATCATAAACCTAATAGTCCCCCTGGCCAACTGGCCATCTCCAAGGGGTTCAAATGCCTTATGTCCAAAAGTCAGGCCTTGCAGCCAATGCAGCAGAAGTCAAGGGTGCGCAACTGGCACTGGGCAATATTTACAGGGGATTATATACACCTGACAGGGCCACATGGACCACTGTCGAGAATCATCACTTTGTAAAAATAGTAAAAGTAATAACATAGCATAATCGAAGACCACAACCAGTAATTACTGGCAAACACTATGCTCAGCATCATCCTGTAACAATCATATCATGTACAGTATCATATGAGGCGAGAAATATATTCTGCGCCAACCTCATAACCCTTAACATATTAGACCATAATCTCCTAAGCATAAATCACATTTAGGAAATAAACTTACTAACATAAACCGCAGTAGGGAATAACTCACACCTAAACCACAGTAAATAATAAACTAAAACATAACACAGTATGCAAAACCTCATAATCATAAAATCACATCTATAGGTATAAATCACAGTGCATTAAACAGTCCATAAATTAAATTTTCTGTGCACCTACATAAATCACAAACCTTATAGTCCCCCTGGCCACCTGGCCATCTCTAAGGGGTTCAAATGCCTTATGTCCAAAAGTCAGGCCTTTCTGCCAATGCAGCAGAAGTCAAGGGTGCGCACTCTGCGCAGGCCTAAACATTGCAGCTGGTACTAAGTACTGCGCAGCTTTGAAGATATGGGGCAAAGGAGTGCATCTCATTCCTAACTTAAAAATACATGCCCCCAAAGTACTGTGACCTAAACGATGCAGGTGCCCACTACTTGCTGGGCAGTTGTGAATATCAAATGAGGCTTGGGCTCTCAATGTGCCCTCTGACTCAGGTATGCAAAAAAACTTTGCAGCTGCCCGTGCTGGTGCGACGCAGCTGTGAGTAGGGAAAGGGGCTTTTAAATCACAGTGGCCCCCTTGCTGGAGCACACGGGCTCTCTAAACAACATGGCCCCAAAAATGCAGCAGCTGCCCTCTTAGCAAGATGGGGCAGCTGTAAATCAAAAGAGGGCCCTAACATGCGGTGACCTTTGGTCCCACACTGGGGCCTTTAAACAAGTATGGCCCACGCTGGGGCCACACGGCTCTTGAAGAACAATCATGCCCACGTTGGAGCGCACTGGCGCTCTAAGCAAAACTGAGCACAACACGGGGAAAGAACAAATATCCCCCATCGTTGGAGTGACACAGGACACAACACTGTGCCTCACCAGGCACCACGGGGTAAGTGTAAAGAGGGGTCCCCGCAAGGAGATCGTGTTGTGGGAAAAAACACACAGTAACACAATTTAGAATTAAAAACCATTAATCAAAAGAATAATCAAAGATAACTATTAACACGTGTTGTTTTTTATTTAACAACACTGGATTTAAATCAATATGAAATTACATTCACGATTATGAGTTAGTGGCCCCAGTGGGGAGGAAGGAAAGGGAAGGGAAAGATGTGCTCAAAGCGGTGTAAAGTCAAGAAGAGATATATACAAAGTCAAAGAAAAATAGATTATTACAGTCTTGTAATCACAATTGATACTATTCCAAAACAAAGGGCCTACACAATTGTGGCATCCATTGTATCACTGTTAACCTAGGGACATTCGACGGTCACATACATAGTTCAATGTAATCAGGGGCATGTGCCGGAGGTCCCAATGTGAGAAGGAAAGCCGTCGGCGTTTCGACCCCTAACCGTAGGCTACATTAGGTCCTTTACCGGGGTCTTCATCAGGACAGGTACAGGGGGGAGGAAGGACGAAGTGGGGTGGGGCGGTCCTATTTCAGTTTAGAACAATCAATTGCTGGGGTAGAGAGCCATCCAAATTGTCACTAATCCTGGCGAGACTGCCTCCTATGAAGTTACACCAAATTAACCATACGGAGGTGGATAAGCTGGTGGTCTCAGCACTTCAGATACGGTGCCTAATATCACTTTGTATCATGAATTATCACTTAAAAAATGCCGAACATGCCAAATGTGATTAATCTGGGAAATAATCGAAGTAGTTTCTGAGGTAACACTGTTGCGTGATAAGTCGCTTATTTAAAAAGCACTTTTTGCCTTGTACGTCAGAGCAGAAATAACTGGAACAGCCCGTCCAGGTACAAACGGCAAATGCCGCCAAATTCTCTGTATCGTTTGGGAAGGAAAAACGTTCCGTGGTGATTAAATCTGAACCACGATAGAGCGAGGCCGCTGTGGACAGACTCGTCTCTGCAAACTCCGCCGGCAGCCACAACATGGATGAAGCCCCTACTCACCGGGGCTTGCGTGGGGACTCTGCTCCTCTCTTCAGTCTGCCGGGCCTCCCAACCACTCACGGGAGCCCCGCTCCAACTCTTGACATGGGCACCTCTGCTGACTTCTCAAGGGCAGCAGGCAGGGCTCTCTCACTCCTGAGAGCCTCGCTGGTGTCGGCAGCCTCGGCCACCCTTACTCTTCACCCGGGCCCCCTCCTGGGACCCGGGACTTAACTCCCCATAACTCGCGGAGGCAGGGTATGCTCCCGTCCTCTCCCCACACCGCCTTGCATCTTTTTACCGTCCTGCAACACTTCCGCCTGGCACCCCGCCCACAGCCGGGCTTCTTCTTCCGGTGATCGGGCCGCAGCGATACAACGTGGAATGGGCTCCCGCTTCAGTTATAAAATCATGAAGCGGGGTGGGCACTCGAGAAAGGCACCACGAAGCGGGGTGGGCACCTGTCTCCATGTAAAAAGTAAAACTCAGCAAAGCATCAAAAGAATGCGGGGTGGGCACCCGCCATTAAGGCATAATGGGGGAATCCCTATGAGGGGGATTCCCTCACCAAGGGCTGCAGCTCAATGCTGCGCAGCCCCACACTCTCCCTTCTTGGGTAAAAAAAAAGAAATATAGCACAGCGCTCCCAGGGCGCAAAAGTGCTGCCAAAGTCTGTGTAAGGTCCTAGAATAAAAAGCAAAGCAGAAGGGTCCAAAAAGGTCTTCAAGGACCAGGAGAAAAGCAGGGCCCAGGGAGGCAAACCCTCATGGCAGCCCCCCCTGGGCCCAAGCGGCAGCACGCCCCAGGAGGAACAGCACACCAAGATTGAACACTGAAAATTTACATGGGGTCACAGCCCCTACATTTATACTACCTTTCCCTTTTTGTAAAGGTGCAGGGCATGGGGGAACCAGATGCAACTGGTCCGGTGGAGCTTTGGAGCACTTTGTTTTGCTCAGCTCCTCTCTCCTTTGTCAGGTGGGGCCTCAGGGATCAGATGCACCACAGGGGGTGAAGCTGGCATTGTGGAGGGAAGGCACAGACCTATTCAGGTCCCAGGTGCAACTTCTCCCTCCCATCTGCATGCAGAACTCTCTATTCACCACTGGGCTGACTCCCCCTGGCTCCTGGAGCCACCCACACCTCTCAGCTCCTGTCACTCACAAGCCAGACATGCAATTCACATCATGCAGGCAGACACATAGGACACAGAAATGCCAACTTCTAAAAGCGGCATTTCTAAAATAACCACAATACATCTGCGCACACTATTGTGCAGCATTTATTCACACGATTTCAGACATACCAGAGTTGACCACACAGCTTCTCTCATAACAGGAATTACCACTGACACACATGGATCAGGGAATCCCCATGAATTCCTATGGGAGGGCAGGCCAACCTTCCAAATGTACCACAGAGAGCACACGCACTTTACACTGGGCCATAGTGCTAAAGTTCACAGAGGCCTAAAATCACTACCACCATGTCAGAGCTTAAGGCAAAAAGTTCAGGGGTGAGCCTGCCAAAAAGGGTCAAGTTCAACACCCGGCAACACCTTCCAAGGGTCTGGGGCTCCCTCCTCCGGCCCGCGGCATGGCAAAGTGCCCGGGATGGGCTCAATGGGTGACATCCCCCGGGCGTGCGGGCCTCCCCGTGCCTGAGGCCCGCCGGGGTCTCCGAGCCCCCGAGAAGCGGAGCCCTGCTAGGGCAGACGGTAGCCCTACCGGGAAGACTCGGCTCGGGGCAGGCAGATGGGAGTCCTTTCTGTCCCGGCCATCTGGTCGCACTTCTCCCCTCGGCCATCTGGTCGCACACAATGCTTTCCAATGGGGCGACCAGATGACCGGGCTGCCCTGGAAGTCCCGATGAGGGCTCATTTGCCTCCCTGATCCCAGTGAGGGCTCCAGGAAGTCGGGTACTTTAGCGCCTTGGGTCCCCTCTGTCACCTCATGTGCACGGATTACATGAAAGGGGGTAATTTTCCTCCGGATTACTAAGGAGAGGGTCAGTCAGACCTCCAGGAGGACTGGTGATTCTGAAACAGGGGGAGGCAGAACCCGGGCTTGCCCGCCGGGGCCCTGAGGGGCCTGGGTATGCACCTGCCCCTCAGCCCCTTCCTGAGTTTGCTCAGTTAGACCTCCGTGAGGTCCGGTGATGCTGAGATGGGTAAGGCAGCACCCGGGCCCACCTGCCGGGTCCCTCTGGGGCCTGGGTACGCACCTGCCTCTCAGCCCCTTCCCGATGGTCCTTTTTCTCCGAGTCTGCTTGCCTAGGGGGCAGGCTGGTACGCTAAGCAAGCATACCCCCTGTGCCTGCCAGGGGATGCCCCAGCCATACTCTGATCGATTGGGCACTCTCGGTCTGTTTAGGGATGGACTGCTTGGCCCCGGTTTCGAGCACAGAGCTTCCACCCCGCATGGATCGTCTGACTTGAGGGCCTGCAGCCTGGCAGGAGACCCTACCCAGCAGAGTGAAGTCCAAGTGGCCCCGGCAGCTCATGCCCACCAGTGGTCTTACCCGAGCGGAAGGGGTTGGGTGGCTCCAGGCCCTCGGATGCTGCTGCTCGGCAGGTCCACAGTAGCTCAGAACGACCGTTCCTAGGGCTGCCACAGCTGCCAGGCTCCAGCACCCCTGCATCTTGCTCAGGCTGTGCCTCGGCCTGCCTCTCCCTCCTGGGGGAGACGACTGGGCCTGCCAGTGCCCATGCGACTGCACCTCTCAACACCCCTCTAGTGAGCCCTCCCGCTCAGGCGGGTGGGCTCCTTCCCCTGGCAGGCTCCCTAGAGATGGAGGGGTGCATGAAGGTTGCCGGTTGGGGAGATGAGCACGCGGCCCCACCCCATCAGCAGCTGCAGCTACCTGGTTGATCCTGCCTGTAGCATATGCTTGTCTCAAAGATTAAGCCATGCACGTGAAAGTACACACGGCCAGTACAGTGAAACTGCGAATGGCTCATTAAATCAGTTATGGTTCCTTTGATCGCTCCATCTGTTACTTGGATAACTGTGGTAATTCTAGAGCTAATACATGCCGATGAGGGCTGACCTCCCAGGATGCGTGCATTTATCAGGCCGTGACCAATCCGGACGCGCCCGGTCGATTTGGTGACTCTAGATAATCTCGGACCGATTGCACGTCCCCGTGACGGCGACGATACATTCGTATGTGTGCCCTATCAACTTACTATGGTACTTTCTGTTCCTACTATGGTGACCATGGGTAACGGGGAATCAGGGTTCGATTCCGGAGAGGGAGCCTGAGAAACGGCTGCCACATCCAAGGAAGGCACCAGGCACACAAATTACCCAATCCCGAATCGGGGAGGTAGTGACAAAAAATAACAATACAGGACTCTTTCGAGGCCCTGTAATTGGAATGAGTGTACTTTAAATCCTTTAACGAGGATCCATTGGAGGGCAAGTCTGTTGCCAGCAGTCGCGGTAATTCCAGCTCCAATAGAGTATATTAAAGTTGCTGCAGTTAAAAAGCTCGTAGTTGGATCTTGGGATCGAGCTGGCGGCTGCCGCGAGGCAAGCTACCGCCTGTCCCAGCCCTGGTGGAGCACGGAGAAGATAATCAAACTTGACTATCTAGAGGAAGTAAAAGTCATAACAAGGTTTCCGTAGTTGAACCTGCGGAAGGATCTTTAACTGCAGAACGGCCCAAGTGGCCGACGGTGCCAGCCCATAGCCTTCGGCTGCATCCTGCAAGCACACACCGTAGGCACAGGGCCCGGCCCTGCCCTGGTGCGCCCCGGCTGGAGGAGCGGTCTGCAGCCGCGTGGGGTGCTCGGGTTAGGACCGGGCCTTCGGCAGGCCTCTTCCACCGGGGAGGACCCGACCGACGCGTGAGGGGCCCTTCTCGTGTGGCAGGGCAGCCTGGAAGAGAAGGGACTGAGGACTACAAGGGGACCCCAGCTCCTCTCGGTGAGAGGCGTGCGGGATGGGGAGCTTCCTGGCTCGTCCCTTCCAGCACCTCTGGCAAGGGTGGGGTGGGCTGTACAAGCCAGCTTGGTGCACGGCTCGGGCGCCCGGCAATGGACCGCTTCGGTGCAGGTGGGGTGACCCTGCCTCATTGCCAGGTACCCAGTTTGACCAGGGCAGCCGGTGGGACACCACAGACTGCCACGCGCAGCACGCAGCCAGGTGCTCCAGAACCCATCCCAGGGCGGACCGGTCACCAGAAACCTTCTCAGGAGCCAGGCATGCCGGCAGTGTACCTTCGTGGCAGGACCCGCTGAGTGACCTGCCATGGGCGATCGGGGGTCTGACCTTGCGGGGGAACAAAGAGAAGCAGAGTCCTGCAACAGCCCAAGCCACGTCCTGGGGGAAACTCTGGGGTGATTGACGATTGAGCAGCCCTCAGACAGGCATAGCCCCGGGAGGAACCCAGGGCTGCAAGGTGTGTTCAAAGTGTCGATGATCAATGTGTCCTGCAATTCGCACTAATTCTCGTAGCTAGCTGCGTCCTTCATCGACGCACGAGCCAAGTGATCCACCCCCAAGAGTCACAGACAACTTTTCGAAAACGTTCACCCACCTGCGGGCGCAGGAGAGGTGGGAGTAAGGTGATGCCGTCCGTTCACCGCCCTCACGGTGAGACGGCTCGGGCATCCCGTTCAAGGCTTCCCCTCTGGGCACCTTGCTCCTGGCGTGACTGTTGACTGGGGCGGACTGTTCTCAGCATGCCCCAACCACGTCGCACTTCCGGGCAGGGAGGGCCATGCTGGGTGCCAGGGGTCTGCGGCAATGTCGGTTACCCACCCGACCCTTCTCGTGTGGCAGGGCAGCCTGGAGGAGAAGGGACTGAGGGACTACGAGGGGACCCCAGCTCCTCTCGGTGGGAGGCGTGCGGGATGGGGAGCTGCCTGGCTCGTCCCTTCCGGCACCTCTGGCAAGGGTGGGAGGGGCTGTACAAGCCAGCTTAGTGCATGGCTCGGCCGCCCGGCGATGGACTGCTGAGGTGCAGGTGGGGTGACCCTCCCTCATTGCCAGGTACCCGGTTTGACCAGGGCAGCCGGTAGGACACCACAGACTGCCACGTGCAGCACACAGCCAGGTGCTCCATAACACGTCCCAGGGCGGACCGGTCACCAGAAACCTTCTCAGGAGCCAGGCACGCCGGCAGCGTACCTCAACGGCAGGACCCGCTGAGGGACCCTGCCACGGGCGATCGGGAGTCTGACCTTGTGGGGGGACGAAGAGAAGCAGAGCCCTGCAACGGCCCAAGCCACGTCCTGGGGGAAACCCTGGGGTGATTGACGATCGAGCAACCCTCAGACAGGCATAGCCCCGGGAGGTACCCGGGGCTGCAAGGTGTGTTCAAAGTGTCGATGATCAATGTGTCCTGCAATTCGCACTAATTCTCGTAGCTAGCTGCGTCCTTCATCGACGCACGAGCCGAGTGATCCACCGCCAAGAGTCACAGACAACTTTTCGAAAATGTTCACCCACCTGTGGGAGCAGGAGAGGTGGGAGTAAGGCGACACCATCCGTTCACCGCCCGCACGGCGAGACGGCTCGGGCATCCCGTTCAATGCTTCCCCTCTGGGCACCCTGCTCCTGGCGTGACTGTCGACTGGGGCGGACTGTTCTAAGCGCGCCCCGACCACGTCGCGCTGCCGGTCAGGGAGGGCCTTGCCGGGCGCCAGGGGTCTGCGGCGATGTCGGTTACCCACCCGACCCGCCTTCAAACACAGACCAAGGAGTCTAACACACGCGCGAGTCGGAGGACTGAGCAAAACCCTGTGGTGCAATGAAGGTGAGGGCCGAGGCGCACCGCTGAGGTGGGATTCCGCCGCGCTTCCAGCGGCAGGCACACCACCGGCCCGTCTCGCCCTCTCCGTCGGGGAGGTGGAGCATGAGCATGCGTGATAGGACCCAAAAGATGGTGAAATTTGCCTGGGCAGGGCGAAGCCAGAGGAAACTCTGGTGGAGGTCCGTAGCGGTCCTGACATGCAAATCAGTCGTCAGACCAGGGTATAGGGGCGAAAGACTAATCGAACCATCTAGTAGCTGGTTCCCGCCAAAGTTCCCCTCAGGATAGCTGGAGCTCGGAGCCCCCAGTTTCTATCTGGTAAAGCGAATGATTAGAGGTATTGGGGCCAAAACGATCTCAACCTAATCTCAAACTTTAAATGGGTAAGAAGCCCGGCTTGCTGGCGTGGAGCCGGGCATGGAATGCGAGTGCCTAGTTGCAGCAGGTAGTATATTAGAACAATGTAGGTAAGGGAAGTCGGTAAGTCAGATCTGTAACTTCGGGATAAGGATTGGCTCTAAGGGCTGGGTCGGTAGGGCTGGGGCACGAAGGGGGCCTGGGTGCGTGCCGCAGTTGGATGAGGTGCCTCCCTCCGGGGAGGCAGCTACTCTGGATGCGAGCCGGGCCCTACCTGTGGATTGCCCCAGCCACGGTGATCGCCTCTCCCCATGCCCCCTCCCCAGGGGTGCGGGGCCGGCACCTAGCAGCTGACTTTGAACTGGTGCGGACCATGGGAATCTGACTGTTTAATTGAAATAAAGCATCGCGAAGGCCCGAGGCGGATGTTGGCGCGATGGGATTTCTGCCCAGTGCTCTGACTGTCACAAAGAAAAGTGACTACACAAAAAAAGTCACTTATTGGAAATACCCAACTGAAAAGCATAAATATGAGTTGTGTGGAGACATATTGGGAACTTTTAAAGAACTGAGAAAACATGTCTCCCACAAGCACAAAGGCTTCTATCTTAAAATGTACTGCTCAAAATGTGATAAAGAAGCCGAATACCACAATATTGCATGCCATTATGCCAAATGTAAAGGAAGACCTCAAAAAGGAGAGCTGCCATTCCTGTGCAGCTTCTGTGACCTCAGAATTGGAACAAAGATTGGTGTTTCTCAACATGCTCGGCATGCACATCCAAGAGCGCAAAATGAGGCTAGACTAGCAGCTATAGCAAGCAGCAAACCATCACAATTATGGTCAAAGGAAGAAATACTGCTACTAGCAGAATTGGAATAAGTATATGAAAACAAGAGGAATTTTAATGCGCTGATGGTTCCATATTTTGACAATAAAAACTGAAAACAAATTGCAGAAAAAAGAAGAGATAGAAGAGATAAAAGCAAAAATTGCAAAAGATGTACCGCAAACATCAAATGTTTCTGAAAATGACTCTTGCGATGAACCAGAGGTTACAGTGGAAGTAACAACAGAAAAACGCAGAGACTTTATCAATCACAAACATGTGCAAACAATCAAGAACTTTGATGAGCTGGAAGATAGAATCACAGAAATTGAGAAGTACACCTAAAACATAGAGCAACACAATGCTGTTATGGATCTGATGGATGAGGTAGTGACTTATATCTCAGAAAACACCACTGATATAAGTCCTGCACCAGCAAGTGTACCAACAAATGAACCAGCAAGTGAACTCAATAATTAGCCTATGAACTCTGCTCAAGATGAGCACCAGAATGCCTCAGTAGGGAACAAGATAACAAAAAAGACAAGAAAAACGGAAGGCTTAATCAGACGCACAAGAAAAAGTATGCCAAAGTAAAGGGCAGCTATAAAGAATACCAGGCAATATTTAAAAAAGATAAAAAGAAAATTGCCAGGATTATCACTGATGGGGCAGAAGATGCCACTTGCCAAATCAGTGCTGATTACATTTTTCAATACTACAAAAACATAATTGAGAAAGAAAACAAGAACCCTAAATTCATGCTGATTGATCGTATACCAGAGGATTACGAAATTAGAAATGTATGTAAAGAAATAACACTGTTCGAAATAACTTCTGCCTTCGAGGACTCCGATTTAAAGAAAGCAGTGGGGCCTGATAAGATTGGTCTGAATGATTTGTATAAAGTGCACAGCAGGCAACCAAGACTGCTGCCCAGAATGTTATCATCTTCGTTGTTGATGAGAAGAGTACCAGAAAGAATCAAAAAGAACCAATCAATTTTGATACCCAAGAATGTACCAATTAGTGAACTTAAAAAAATCAGTACCTGGCATCCAATTACCATTTGGTACTGCACTCATGAAGTTATTCACAAAAATACTAACTAAAACACTCTCATTTTTTGTTGAACTGAATACGAGACAAAAAGGCTTCATGAAGGTGAGAGGTTGTCTCGAGAATCTGACTCTACTCCAAAATATCATAAAAGGGGCACGAAAAAACAGTCACTCATTAGCAGTAGTGTACATAGATATCTCAAAAGCCTTCGACTCTGTCAGCTATAGTCACATTAGACAGAGTCTTGCAAGGCACAGAGTTCCATCATACATCTGAGACATAATAAAAGACTTGTACACTGACTCAACAACATTTTTCAAGGGAAAGAACAACGAAGCAACTCCTGAAATAACAATGAAATCTGGGGTTAAACAAGGTGACTCTTTATCCCCACTACTATTTAACATTGCAATAGATCCTCTGATCTGTGATCTTCAGAAAAACGGCAAGGGCTTCACATTTGTATCAGATGGTCTTATTGAGAAAATCACCATTCTCGCCTTTGCCGATGACATCGCAGCACTCAGCAGCACCTGGAAAGAGATGAGCACAAATCTGAAAATCATTGAAAAGTTCAGTAAAACAAAAGGATTCAAACTTAATGTGAAAAAGACACATGGATTTTATATCAGTCACCATAAAGATAAAATCCTGATTAACAACTGTAAATCATGGCAGTTTGAAAAAGAAAATATTGAAAACATTCATCTAGGAGAAAGTGAGAGATACCTTGGATTGAACTTTGATCCACACAGTGGCCATACAAGCAACAACAAAATTAATGAGGTTCTTGTCAATTGGGCTCAAAAACTTGATAATCTACCACTTAAGCCCACGCAGAAAATAGAAATTTTGTGTCAGTACTTGGTCCCTAAACTATCATTCAAATTGGAAATTACAGGAAAAGAAGCAAAAAACGTAAAATGTTCTGGATCAAACACAAACAATAAAAAAGTATGTCAAACATTTTCTACACCTTCCTGCACACACCTGTGATGGTCTCCTATGTTTGAAAAGATCATTTAGGGGCCTCAATATACCAAAACTATGAACACAAATTGGTCTCAATAAAGTCAATAGTTTATTGTACCTCAGGGCAGCTCCAGATCTATACATAGCTCATTCATTCATGTATGCTGGTAAAGATATGAATGAAAAAATTGATAACATCATCAAAACGCACAAACTCAACATTTTAGACAGTAGGTTTCTAAGCTATGATTTGAATTTGTTAGCAACATATGATTGGAGAAAAGAAGAATTTGAGAAATGGGCAAATCTCCCTGTCCAACATGAAGGTATAAAATACTTAGCAAGTAATCCAACCTCAAACTTCTGGATCATCGAGCATAACAAAATGAAAGAAAACCAGTACATAGCTGTGCTGATGTTAAGAGAAAATGTTTTATATACTAGAGAAACCATCACTAGGGGAAGAAATTGTGCATTTTCTACATGTAGGTATTGTAATGATGTTTGCGGAACAATTTCTCATATTTCAGGCGCATGTCCTAAAACTAAGGACATTAGGATAAAAAGACATAACAAAATTCTGGAATTGCTCATTGATAGAGCAAAAAGGTGTGGTTGGATGGCTTATAGGGAACCTCATGTTAAGGATAATCTAGGCGAACTACAAAAATCTGATGTAGTGTTTACCAAAAATGGTTCAGGTGTAGTGATTGATGTGTCAATTCGTTATGAAAACTCATGGAATTCCCTTGAATTAGCGTTTGAGAGTAAAAGGAAATACTATCAGTATCTGTCACAGCAAATCAAAGATCTCACAAAATGCAACACTGAAAATTTCATGGCTTTATCATTGGATGTCGTGGTATTTGGCCTCAATGTAATGATGTTGTTCTGGCTGATTTAGGTCTGCAAATGTCATTCCCATTCAAGAAAAGTGTTTGCCTGACTACTTTAATGGACACTATTAAAATGTGCCAAGTATTCTTGGACAATTGAGTATCAAGCTTATACTGAGATGTACACTTTCTTACAGCACAAATGTCACCCTTATAAAGCATATTGTTTTAACAGATAGGTTTATAGTGGACACAAGATTAAGGGGTAGATTTATGAGGCCCTTGCGCCACGTTTACGCCGCTGTTGTGTCACGCAAGGCAGCGTAAACGTGGCGCATCCCTACGACTAATTTACAACGTGACGCATCTAGGCAGATGCGTCACGTTGTAAAGCCCTGCGCCGCTTGTGGGCGTTCCGGCGCAGGGTGGGCGTTCCGGGGCAGGTGCGCCTCGCAAAAGTGGCTGAGTGAAATCTATAAGATTTCACTCAGTCACTTTCAGGCCAATGCTGCGTCAAAACCCTGCGCCTGCTTGAAGCAGGCGTAGGTCTTGACGCAGCATTGCAAAGATGGGGCACCCCCGAGCCTTGCTGGAGCTGTGTCGCGCTTGCAACGCAACTACAGCAATGCGCCACCTTAACGGCACAGATGCGTCACGCATCTGTGCCGTTTTTGCCCCGTGGTGCGCCGCATTGTAAATGCGGCGCACCATGGGTGGCGGAGCAGCGGCGCAAGATAACTGGCGCATCCCTGGGGATGCGCCAGTTATCATAAATCTGCCCCTTAGTATAGATGTGAATTTTTAGAATTTTATAGATGTGTTTTTTCTAGTTAGATGTGCAATTTGTAGATGTGTATTTTTTTTATAAATGTGTGCTTATAACAATTTAGATATAGTTGTGTACATCATACTTATTGAAATGTCTTGAATGATGAATAGGTCTCAAATAATCGCATACACATAATTATCACACATTGATTATTGATTTCCCGCTAATCATATTTTTATTTCTCAGGACTGTTCGTAGACAATTTTAAATTGTTGGAATAGTACTGCAGGGTATTCTATCTCTGGCCTATACATGATCCCAGTTCCAGTGAGGACAGCGTTCAGTGTGGCTGTACTCCGGAGCGAAAGAATGTTGTATTGTTGGAAGCAAAACCAAATTGACGCTGATGGGCAGCATAATAACCCAGAATGAGCCACCGCGAGGTGGTACAGAAATAGCCAAATTCCTCGCCATCTAATTAGTGACGCGCATGAATGGATGAACGCAATTCCCACTGTCCCCACCTACTATCTAGCTAAACCACATCCAAGGGAAAGGGCTTGGCAGAATCAGCGGGGAAAGGAGTCTTGTTGAGCTTGACTCCTGTCTGGCACTGTGAAGAGACATGAGAGGTGTAGGATAAGTGGGTGAAAGACTATTACTCTTATCGTTTTTTCACTTACCCGGTGAGGTGGGGGCGAGCCCCATGGGGCTCTCGCTTCTGGCTCCAAGAGCCCGGTGCCCGCCGGGTGCGACCCGCTCCGGGGACAGTGGCAGGTGTGGAGTTTGACTGTGGCGGTACACCTGTCAAACAAAAATGCAGGGGGCCGGTGCGTAGACCCGCTCACTTGGGGACCGGAGCACGGACTGAAGGGGGCCGTCTCCATCGCCCTTAGTGCACCGGATGTTCGTGGGGCACCCAGTGCTAAATCATTTGTAGACAACCTGATTCTGGGTCAGGGTTTCATATGTAGCAGAGCAGCTACTTCGCTGCGATCTATTGAAAGTCATCCAAGCTTTTGTCTCTCCGTGCATGGGTGCCCACGGGTGCCTTACTCCACCACACCCAGGGGTGGGTCCCTCAGCCGCTGGGCTGGTGGGAGGGACGCGGAGGGCCTCAGGAGGCCACCTCTACCACATGCCCTCCGGCATGGGGGCCTCCCCCTCCCATCCCTGCCCCACTGGGGTGCGGGGACGGGGCCACCATCCCTTATGGCTCCACAGGGTGACCAGATGGCCTGGCCCAGCTGGCTGGCCTCCCCTTACCAGGCAAGTAAGGCAGGGAGGCGAGCAGCAGCCACCCAGGGGAAGGAGCATCCCTAGCGGCTGCCTCGGTGCACCCGGCCACCCTCGCCGGACTGCAAGGGCGACTGGGTATAGCAACCTCCCAGGCCATCTGGGCGCTGGGCTGTCCTGGGCCATCTGGCCACCTGGCTGCGTGACCAGATGGCCCTGCGGGCTGGGTGACCAGATGGCCCTGAGTGCTGGGTGACCAGATGGTCCTGCGGGCTGGCGGCCAGGCTAACTCCAACATTTGTCCCTCCTCAAAGTTCTGTAAGCCCCCACTACGTGGGGGCTTAATAGTGAAGAAAAATGCCCCCCCGGGACAGGCCGTTGGAGCGAGAACGTGGCCTGGGCTTAACGCTCCTCGGTTCCAGCCGGGGGTCTAGGTGCTGGTGACGGTGTGTTCCCCCGGGGCCCAGGGAGACTCTCCCCAGCCTGGCTAGGGTTCGGAAGCTGGGACAGGACCCGGGGCTTGAGCTCCGTCCGGCAGACCCTGGCGTGCGGGAGCCCCACTACTCCAAGCCAGCTGAGGGTCTGGGTGCTGGGGACTGGGGTCACAGGGCCTGGGGAGGCTCTCCCCAGCCTGGCTAGGGTTCTGAAGCTGGGACAGGACCTGGGGATCAAGCTCCATCCGGCAGGCCCCGGGTGTGGGAGCCCCTGTCCTGGAAGCCATCAAAGGGTCCAGGCACAGGTTACGCGGATCCATCAGGGCCCGGGGAGGCTCTCCCCAGCCTGGCTAGGGTTCTGAATCTGGGTCGGGCCTGGGGCTTGAGCTCCAACCGGCAGGCCCCGGGGTGTGGGAGCCCCCATCCTGCAAGCCATCAGAGGGTCCGGGTGCTGGTTACGGGGTACATAAGGGCCTGGGGAGGCTCTCGCAAGCCTGGCTAGGGTTCTGAAGCTGCGTCCGGGCCTGGGGCTTGAGCTCCAACCGGGAGGCCCCGGGGTGTGGGAGCTACCATCCTGCAAGTCATCAGAGGGTCCAGGCGCTGGTTACGGGGCTCCATCAGGGCACGAGGAGGCTCTCCCCAGCCTGGCTAGGGTTCTAAAGCTGGGTCCAGGCCTGGGGCTTGAGCTCCATCCGGCAGGCCCCGGGGTGTGGGAGCCCCCATCCTGCAAGCCATCAGAGGGTACGGGTGCTGGTTATGGGGGCCCATCAGGGCCCGGGGAGGCTTTCCCCCACCTGGCTAGGGTTCTGAAGCTGGGTCCAGGCCTAGGGCTTCAGCTCCATCCGACAGGCTCCGGGGTGTGGGAGCAGCCGTCCTGCAAGCCATCAGAAGGTCCGTGCGCTGATGACGGGGGCCCATCAGGGCCTGGGGAGCGTCTCCCCAGCCTGGCTAGGTTACTGAAGCTGGGTCCAGGCCTGGGGCTTCAGCTCCATCCGGCAGGCCATCGGGTGCGGGATCCCTGCATCCTGCAAGCCAGCCGATGGTCCGGGGTCCCATTGGGGCCCGGGAAGCCTCCCGTCGACCTGGCTAAAGTTTGGGAGCTGTGACCAGGACCGGGGCTTGTGCTCCATCCCAGATTGCGGGAGCCCCCCATCCTGGAAGCCAGCCGAGGGTCCGAGCCCTGTCGACGGGGTCCACCGGGGCCCGGGGTGGCTCTCCCCGGCTTGGCTAGGGTTCGGAAGCTGTGACCGGGCCCAGGGCTTGTGCTGTGTTCCAGGGTCTCAGACTGCGGGAGCCCCCCATCCTGGAAGCCAGCCGAGGGTCCGGGCACTGGTGATGAGGGTCCATCGGGGCCCGGGGAGGCTCTCTCCAGCCTGGCTAGGGTTCTGAAGCTGGGTCCGGGCCTGGGGCTTGAGCTCCAACCGGCAGGCCCCGGGGTGTGGGAGCCACCATCCTGCAAGTCATCAGAGGGTCCAGGCGCTGGTTACGGGGCTCCATCAGGGCACGAGGAGGCTCTCCCCAGCCTGGCTAGGGTTCTGAAGCTGGGTCCAGGCCTGGGGCTTGAGCTCCATCCGGCAGGTCCCGGGGTGTGGGAGCCCCCATCCTGCAAGCCATCAGAGGGTACGGGTGCTGGTTACGGGGGCCCATCAGGGCCCGGGGAGGCTTTCCCCCACCTGGCTAGGGTTCTGAAGCTGGGTCCAGGCCTAGGGCTTCAGCTCCATCCGGCAGGCTCCGGGGTGTGGGAGCAGCCATCCTGCAAGCCATCAGAAGGTCCGTGTGCTGATTACGGGGGCCTATCAGGGCCTGGGGAGGGTCTCCCCAGCCTGGCTAGGTTTCTGAAGCTGGGTCCAGGCCTGGGGCTTCAGCTCCATCCAGCAGGCCATCGGGTGCGGGATCCCTGCATCCTGCAAGCTAGCCAATGGTCCGGGGTCCCATTGGGGCCCGGGAAGGCTCCCGTCGACCTCGCTAAGGTTTGGAAGCTGTGACCGGGACCGGGGCTTGTGCTCCATCCCAGATTGCAGGAGCCCCCCATCCTGGAAGCCAGACGAGGGTCCGAGCCCTGTTGACGGGGTCCACCGGGGCCCAGGGAGGCTCTCCCCGGCTTGGCTAGGATTCGGAAGCTGTGACCGGGCCCAGGGCTTGTGCTGTGTCCCAGGGTCTCAGACTGCGGGAGCCCCCCATCCTGGAAGCCAGCCGAGTGTCCGGGCACTGGTGATGAGGGTCCACCGGGGCCCGGGGAGGCTCTCCCCAGCCTGGCTAGGGTTCGGAAGCTGGGACCGGGTCCAGGGCTCATGCTGCATCCCAGGGTGCGGGAGCCCCCTGTCCTGGAAGCCAGTCGAGGGTCCGGGCACTGGGAACGGGGGTCCACCGGGGCCCGGGGAGGCTCTCCCCAGCCTGGCAAGGGTTCGGAAGCTGGGACCGGGCCCGGGGCTCGTGCTCTGTTCAGCAGACCCCAGGGTGTTGGAGCCCCCCATCCTGCAAGCCAGCCGAGGGTCCGGGCGCTGGTGAAGGGGGTCCACTGGGGCCAGGGGAGGTTCTCCCCGGCCTGGCTGCTTTCAGAAGCAGGGACCGGGCCGGGGAGCAGGGGTGGCTGGCTTTATCCGCTACGCTATCGGAGCGGAGTTTTCTGCCCACCCCTATACAAGACACCAAAGACAGGAAAAGCGGAGGGGCCCTAATCTTTATTGCCATGGCAATTTATGGGTTGTGTATCACATCGGCTTGGTTCATCCCCAATCCTCCTTTATTTCAGCAGTGGTTGGCCTGGCTATATTCAATTCACAACCTTGAGAAAGCTATTTATGCTACGAAGGGTATACAGGCTAAACCGAAAGGTTTGGTAATTTGGGAACCTCTGTCTAGCTGGCTTTGTCAGACAAACCCACAATAAATTTAGGGAGGATGTCAATGCCACCTATTCCTGAGCTTGTCTGTCAGACTGCAAGAGGAGTGGATAGCTTATTTATTTGAAGATTGGATGTGGGCCTTGTCCATCATGCTATCTTTATGCACCTTTTGCACTTTTCTTACACACTGCACTTTCGCATGGGTCACTTTATATTTGTGAATGTATTTTTGAAAACTGATTATTTACACTTTTGCACATTATGAATGTTTGGGGCCTGTAGGACTGTGCCATGATTATCGCTTCCAACAATCTTAATGGCCTAATATGATGGATTATATTTTTATGAAAAATTGACTACTCTCTAATTGATTACCCTTTTTCTCTGGATCGTGTTGGACCAGGAGGGTTATTGGACCTCGAACCTCGCTGCTCTGTTTTTTCTTGCCTGTTTGTATACTTAAAATGGTTAAAAAAAAAAAATTAAAAAGGTGTCCTCGTTGAAAACTGCTGATGTTTAGGACTTTATCTCACAATTGCGAATGGTCAAGATTTCATCCATACAAAACTTCGGAGAAGTCAATCAGACTGATCTACAAATATCAAAGTCAGTGTGGACCTTGCAAGAACTGCACATTGTCTTTGACAGTTATCTTGAACTATCTGTCAAAAAATGTGAGAGAATTGATCTTGCCTGCATCAAAAATTCGATACCTATACTTGTGTAACTTGATACATTCTGGTCATTCAACATCGAACAAGATGAACTTGGAGATGTAACTTGCCAAAACATTGGTGATGCTTGAGTGAGCACTGAATTTCCAAATATTGCAAGTGGAATGATTGTCAATGAGGATTTTGTGCCTGCAGAGGTATATTCAAAGGTACGGGCCATATTGTTCAAGATCTTAATAACAAATTGGAAGAAGCTGGCCTGTTGACATGTTGAGTGGGCTGATCGAAATGGTTCCAATAGAGTCACAGTATCGTCCAATAGAGATGCTATTGTGGTGCTACTTACATTTGCTGCACTGTTCATAAGACAAGGATTGTCACAGTTAGTTATGGATATGTTATGGAATTGGTGAAAAAAGACACTTAATACCGCTTCATATTCTGTACAAGAAACGTGACCCAAAGATGGCCAGTGTTCTTGTCAAGGCACATATTCTTACGGGTCATGACACTATGAACAAATAAGTACCAACGATTGGAGCTTTAACTGCTGAACCTGTGAAGTTTCTAAAGCATTTGCTGACACAGAAGAAGAATGTGACTTTAATGACATAGAAAATGCTTTCTGCATGTGTGGAAAATCAGTTCCGACTGTTATACATTTGCCGATCTTCAGTACAGTGAGTTCAAGAGATCAATCCTGCTGAGTGGCCTTCCACCAACATCATATTCTGCGCATGGACATATTAAAAGAGCATCCTACTTGATCAAAAGAAGTGTAAATGTTTTAGATCATGCACATGTAGAGATATATCTGTGTGAAATTCATTGGGAAGATACTGATGAGGTACTAAAATGTCTGAAAATTCTAAAGCCTCTACCCACAGAACTTGCATGTACATGTACTTGCAAAACCTGTGCTACAAAAAAATGTCCCTTTTGATATTCTCTTCTCAAAGGTTCAATAATCTGCAAATTCATCACAAGCGATTGCCGAAACAAATAAAGTGAACTATGAAAATTTGTCTAAAACCGGAGTGATAAACATTTTTTTCATATTCAGATCATAAATATTGTTTGGTGTATACATAAAAGGATTAAAAACCATTATTACTTGTTTCATTTCTATATATATTTCTATATATGTCTCTTCTTCCTCTACTATTGCCGCCATTTGGAGAATGGTGGAAGGGTTGGTCTGAGGCGTTGTTTTCTGTCTCTGTAAGACTACTTAACCCCCAAAACCAGTGTTTATACACCAAAATGAAATATATAGGTCTCATAGTTCCTGAAATATTACATCATCACTGCAAGACATTTGGCATTTTTAAAAATGATGTCCAGCAAAACTCTCTAATGACCCAAAATCACAAATCAAAACTGTAAATCTCTGGACAGCAATTGTTTTACGAAGGTATATTAGGGGGCGCGGGATTAAACATAAGGGGTGGCTTCTGATGGCAGATCAGGTATAATAGTGTTTGACGTGTGAAAACATGTCTCCCATCTGACAGGCATGATAGCTTGGGCAGCTTCTGTCAGACTTTTCTGGGAGACATGTGGTTGATTACACCCCCCACTGTTTGCCCCTACCACCATTGAGTGATTTAGATTTGCTACCCACCTCAACCGCTCTTCCTTTTTCTTCCTTCCCCATGTCCCTTAATTGAACCCACTGTACTTTGAGCTCTAGAGGGATGGGCACGTTCTAGGGCCTGGATAAGGAAGAAGGCTCCACCACAGAACAAGATGTGGCGTTGATGAATGTCTCTCAATATCCTCTGCAATTACGGGGAGGGCAACACATCCCTGGGAACAACGCTGGACCCCTGGGCCTGGGTGGCAAAAGTCACCAAATATGGCGGAATTGTAGACGAGAGGGAAAGGCAGCGTTCAGCCAATTCAATTTCTTTACTAATGAAGCCCACAGTACGATGCAGGAATGCGTCCAATGTGGTGATATTATGGGATGTAGGAACTCCAACCTGTAGCTTCTTTTTCCCCGTTGCTCTAGTTTCCATGTAAAGTAGGAAGAGGTCAAAAAAAGGACACTACAAGTCCATGAGTTTAAGAATCCAATATATTGTCCCACTGTACCCAACCCCCCACTCCCCAGGTGCAGAAAATAGGAAGGAGATCGCCTTCCAGCCCTGTCCCGTAACTGGCTGGTCCGGATACGCTGGTACTTCAAAGTAGGGTTAGGCAAGAATAAAATCACACAACAGCAACAACAATACTGACAATATCTAGGCCAGTGGGCGATTTGGGCTGTGGGACGCCATGAAGCACGGAGCAAATTGTACAAACGCCAGTGTGGTGTAGTGCAGCAAAACAGCAAGCGGCAGGCAGCAACCACGGTGATCCACTTACCTCCTTCCCCTTGTCTTGCGGGCTGCTGCCTCCACTACATACCCAGCACCGCAGACTGCAGGACATGAGATGGCAGTAGTATAAGTAGTGGCAGTAGTGACTGTATCGACTACACTAACTGAAAAGTGAATGTCACTGGCCCCAACACTATCAACCTGCTTATCTATATTAACATCCTGCTTGGACTGATCTCAGGGGCTGGGGCGGAGGATTACCTTATCAGCTCTACCAAAACAGCTGACAACTGACAACCCCATGTGCCGAGGCTCTCTCCCCAGCAGCAAGAAAATGCCACAATGATCCCACAGAATGCAGGTACGTCCCCACACCAACACCATGCACCTGCAGCCGCTGCTCTCTTCCTAAAACCGCCCTGCCGTACACCCAAACCTACCCATCTCCACAAGCAGACCAGACACAGTAACGGCGGTGGGCACAGCAGCAATGACATTGGTGGTTGCCGTCTAGGAGGCCAGAAGTGAGGGGCTCAGCTTAGGTTTTAGGCAAAGGCTAGGCAAAATGGAGGGCAACCAAATGAGAGACAAGCAAGGCATTCTGCCGTTTGTATCCCCCCCACCTAATGCACAAAGGGAGCTCTGCTCCGTCCGTTTCCATCTGTTTTCACTTCTTCATATCGTCATCCCTCCAGGCCCTCTCACCGTAAACGCGCACAGTGTTTGGCGGGCACTAGCACAGTACGCATCAGGTGAGGAGAGTTATCTAACTCCTAGGTATCATTAACTTGGGGTTGCGGGAATAACACTTCTACACTGGGGCACTCATATTGAAGCTCTTAGTGATATCTGCAGAGGGTATTATAGTGCCTTTGATGAAGGAAATTATTGGAACACTGCTATTAGAGATGATTTGGATGTTCCAGCAGAGGGTCCCAGATTGACATATGAACATTTATAACCAGCAAAGATGAGAGACAGGAGATGCTGGTCAAAGGGTTCCTCCAAGATCGGGAATTCAAAGAAGCGATGAGGACCGACATTACACATTACATCCTTACTAACCAGGGCTCAGTCTAATCCCCGGGCACCCTATGGGAGGCAGGTAAAGCCACGATCCGCCGACTCGCCAAGAGTCACCTTAAGACCAAACGCTTAGCACGAGATGGTAGGCTCACCCTGCTCGAATATCAGACGGATCAGCTCGAGAGGGACACAAATGACGCAACAGACAAAACCCAGCTTGTAGTGTAGTTCCTATCAGCCAGATTCATCATTGCAAATTGTGCTCGCAAAGGGCCAGATTCTGAGAATCTGGCCCTTTGCGAGCGCAATTTTTGCATTTGGGATTCATCATTCCAAATGCAAAAATCGCTAATAGCAAAATCGCAAAATTGCGAGGAATTGCATTTAAGGAATCTCTATTTGAGATTTCTTAAATGCAATTCATTAACCATTTTTAAATTGCGAATTCGCAAATTTTAGCTGCTATTTACCGCGAAGTCTGACTTCGTGGTAAATAGCGAAAAATTAGAAAAATGCACTTTAGTGCGTTTTTCTAAGTTGTATGTTTTATTTATTTATTTATTTATTTATTTTATTTATTTAATTTCTTGTAACGCGCTGGAATCAATCCCATGGGGTATCTCCGCGCTTTGTCTGCCAGCGTGTGTTGAGAGGACTAGGATGCTTTAAAGGGACTGAAATGCTTCTTGAAAGAGGAATGTTTTCAACGCCTTTCTGAAGGCCAGATGGTTGATATTCATCCTCATGTCCTTTGGACATGTGTGTGCGCAACACCTGTGTACATTTGCTTTTGAGGGGTGCTACTGGGTGTCCTTTGGACACCCCTGGCACCCTTGAAATCGCATCCTTATTTGCTAATCGCAAATAAGGAAGATGTAGGAATCGCAATATTTTTTGCTATTCCTACATGAATCCCGTTTTGCAAGTCCTTAATAGCGATTCCTTAATAATCGCTATTAAGGACTCGCAAAACGGGACAATGATGAATCTGGCTGTATATTCCCAATAGGCTCTGCGCATTGGAATAGTGTATCCTGTAGTTTAGACGTAGGACTGAAGTCAAAAAGGTCTCTACCGAATATACTAAACTTAATTGTGTGTGTGCCAGCTAGCTCAGAGGTCACTAGAAACGTTCTTGAATAAACAAGAAGGGATTAGTTTCTGACAACCGCTTAAAACATGACAAGGACAACTTTGCTCCCCAAGAATAATAAATATATCTCTAGAGTCGCGGAAACAATAGATAGTTATTTCACTCAGTCAATCGTGCATGCTTCGTTTCACCAGAGGTGCAGAGAAATAGAGAGACGGGCGTTTTCAATAAAAGGGTATTTATTGAACAGTCTTCTTTCTCAAGCATAAGAAATGAACTGCTACAATCGTAATACTTGCTGTAAAATACAGAGCATATAATACAAAGAGTATTATAAAATAATACTGTAAAAGCATGATATGGCTTCTAAGCCATAAGATACCTAAAATGCATAAAATACATACAGTGATAAATAATGACTAAAAGTACTCAACTGGTGCTTCTAAAATACGCCTACCCCGGTGTACCTAACCTAGGTCTAGTACAAGGGAAGAAGTAAGTGAGGTGTAGCCTAGTTTTAGTATTAGTTGCCAATAATTTATTCCAAGAATTCTCTTAGGGTCTAATCAACTCTGTTCCTTGGTTTAGAATGTAGGAGGTCTTTCATCTCTCTCTCAGGACTCGATTTCCCAGCAACCTGCAAGGGTAGCCTGGAAACACTGGAGCTGGATTTCTCGGCAGGAGAAAGTACAGCGTCTCTCAGTGTGTCAGCTGGAGGGTCGGCTTCCTTCGGCACTTGCTGCAGCAGGGCGCATCGGGCAAGTAGATAGTCGAACTGCTCCAAACTACCGTGTGTTTGTTTGGACAAGTGTGGGCATATTTATACATTGAAGGTGCCAAGCTTGACGTAAGATTGGACATAAAAACGTCATCAGAGACTCAATTCTCTGAAAACTCCATGATTTCTTGGATAACTTAATATTCATGCAGGGGGAAGTCTCTGACTGCTGAAGGCGGGTTTTTCCACGAAATCGTTGTAGATTTTCGGAACTGGTGGAAGTAGCCAAGCCGTATTAGGACTACTTGAGTCATGTCTTAATATGGTTATGATTTCTATGCCTATATAAGGATACGGTATTTTATATCTATATAAGGGCATGAATCGAGAAAATTACACTAGGGTCTTAAAACGCTATACAACAAGCTGTGGAAGCTGACACTGATACACGATGAAATAAAACAACTTTCCCTGGAGTTGGCGAACATCCTATTGAGGTCCTCTATTGTGTGGGTATATGGGTGGGGTGATTAAAAAGGGGCATTATTGCACAGATTAGTGTCATACCCCTTAGCAAACCAAATCATTCCGGATATTAGGGACCCAGAGGGGAATATCCACCACTCTCCATGAGCAATGGCTCAAACTTTCACGAACTACTACTCAGGTCTATACTCAACACAGAAACCAGAGCTGTCCCTTAATGAACTGATCGCTCTGGAAGACCTTCGTCTCCCCAAGTTCGCTACAGCAGAGGCAAATGCCCTAGAAAACCCAACCACTAGCGAGGAAATGCACGCCGCCCTTTCACTTGTCTTGGCCAGTAAAAGCGCTGGCCTGGATTGCTACCCGCAAGAAAACTACTCCGAAAATCGCGACATACTTGTCCCGCACTTAGCGGCCCTTTATGAGGAAGCCATGGAAACAGGCGATTTCCCTCCAGATACTGATACAGACACAATAGCCATTATCCCCAAAACAGAACCGCCCTCCCCTACCTGCACTGACGATCGATCCATCTCTTTGATTAATACTGAAGTCAAAATATATGCCACAATACTGGCCCAGCGCCTCAAACTGTACCTCAGCAAGCTGATCCATCCTGACCAATGTGGCTTCATGCCGGATCAGAGTACCAGACACTGCCTGAGGTGTCTACATTTGGCCCTGGCCAACCAGCAGGCACTGACTCTGTACTTAGCTCTCCTCCTAGTCGACTTTAAGGAAGCATTCGACTCCGTCGACTGGGAATTCCTAGAGGACGTCCTGTGGGCTACGGGCATAGGCCCTAAATTCTGCTGTATGGTTCACATCCTATACTCTAGACTCGCTGCAAGAGTACTGGTTAACGGAGTGCTCTCGAACACCTTCCCATTCAGAAGAGGGACGTGACAGGGCTGCTCCCTCACCTCCCTCCTCTTTAGCGATCGAACCACTGGACAATCTCATCTGCTCGAACAATCGGGTTTGCGGCTGGAGATGGACGGGATCGCACAAGGGTAAAATTGCCCTATACGAGGACGATTTCCTGCTCTATCTTGCAGACCAGGCCCGATCGGGTCCTAGATGCCTGCATATACTACAAGCTTTTGAGCAGACTTCAGGTCTGCACCTGAATTTGGCTAAGTCAACTTTGGTCCCTTTGAGAAAGTGCCATCTTTCTTGCATGGTATGCCCCCACTTTTTGCTGAATTGCTGATGTGCTTTCACTGAGTGTGCCCTGGGTTCCTGTCAATCAGGTGCCCAGGGCCTGTGTTCCTTCCTTAAAACTGCTTTGAAGCTAAAACCCAAGTGGCATCTCTGGCCACATGCCAACCCCTGGTAAATGGTACCCTAGGTACCCAGGGCATTGTGACCAGAGAAGACCCCTAAGGGCTGCAGCACTTATTGTGCCACCCTTAGGGGCCCTGCACCCTGACACCCACACCCTGCCTTTGCAGACTGAGTGTCCTGGTGCAGACCTAAACAAAGAGTCGACATGGCACACATCTCTGTGTGCCATGCCCACAAACCCACTGTTCTGGCATACATCAGTCACCCATCTAGCTGGGTGTCCTATGACAGTGGTGTGGGCACAGGTGCATGAACCCTGTGCCCCTACAGTACCCAGGGCCATTCCTGGGCCCTGTAAGTGCAGTGATGCCATTAGATGATATGGTGCCGGGAGGTTGTCAATACGAACTCCACAACACCATAATGGCTACACTGAAGACTGACAAGTTTGATATCAAACTTCTCAGCACATTAAACCCACATTGATGCCAGTGTGGGATTTAATGTAAAATGCACTACAGAGGGTATCTTAGAGATGCCCCCTGAAACTTAACCTACAATCCACATCTTGTCTGAGAGGCTGCCACACAGCATACATGTTGCTGGACCCCTGGGTGGAGAGCCCCCCGCTCTCCACGGCCTGCAACAATGCACATCCTGGGTGAGGTGCTAGGTCTCCTCCCCCATGATGGGCAGGGGGAAGCTTCAAAGGCATACCACCTTTGTGAGCTTCACCAGACCACTTACTGTGCTCAGCAACTGGCCTCCACCAGTTCTGACCCCCACTCTGGTCGGAAGACTGGCGGGAAACCCTATGTGAGGAAAAGGGGTGTGCCAGCCTCTGCCAACTCCACCCCTCAGGTGGAAGAGGCGATGTGAAGCACAACTCCGGGCTCCGGCCATCTTGAGGATGGGGAGTCCTGCCCAATCAGAGATAGGCTCCTGCCCCCCTCCAACAGGAGAGGAGCAGGATAGGGGGTGTACTCACCCCAGGACAGGGACCTATTGGTCCCTGCCCTTCCCCTACCTGTAACACCCCTAAATGTAGTATTTAGGGGTACCCTGAACCTTCCTTCCTTAGATCCCGATTTTGAAACAAGAAAGAAGACCAAGAAAAAGAAGACCTGCCGTGCAGCTGCTAACAAGAGGACGACACCAACTGACTTGACCCCAGCCCTACAGGCCTGTTGATCCTTGAACGTGCTCCTGCTAAATCCCGGCGTCTACTGCGGACAGCAACCTCAAGAACCCCGGAGGACCTGCCTGCCTTGACCCTCTTAGAGACTGGGACTCCCATGAGCAGTGGCTCTGCTCAAACAGCAATACCCCTGGTGCCAGCCAGGAACTGCGAATCCAGCCCACTCTGCACCCGCCGAGCCCGGCCTGTGCCCGAGTGGACAAAGACCCTGAGGACGTCCCCCAGTGATTCTGACCTGGAATCCAGTGCCCAAGGACACTCCTCGACGACCCAGATGACACCTGCAGACTCAGAACCAGGGACCCCTCCAACCGCGACCAGCAGAGATTAAGATTTCCCGACATCCAAAGACACCCCTGCACCCGGCGCCCCCCGGCCTCCTGTGCCCAACTCCTGGGTGCCTACCTACCCTCTAAGATCCCAACTTACCCCTCGTAGTGTTGGTCGCTCCAGAAGATCCACAGTCCCCGAACCTGCAGCCTTTGTTCCCGTTTCAAGATCTCCATTGAATAACATTGAGCGCCCGACGGCTCAAAAGCACCCTGCACCCAGCCGCCCAAGTGCCCCTGGCAGTGCACCCTCTATCCTATCCTACTTCCCCATTTGCCCTGAGCAAGTGACCAGGAGCCCAGCTCCCACAGCTGTGTGGCCTGCTAGCCAGCAGTCACCAACCGAAGGCCCCCTGACTCTCATTGGATAACATTGGGCCTAACTACCTCTGCACCCAGCTGCCCCTGTGCCGCTGAGGGTGTACTAACTGTACCTACCTGACCCTGGGAGACCCCTGAGTCTATGCCCCGAATCTTAACTCTGCCAGTCGAGAACTTACCTAAAAGCCGATAACTCACTTTTCTTCCATAGGCTAACATTGACTGGTTTCCCTTGGAAATTCTTCTAAGTGTGGAGTTTTGGAACTTTAAAATATTCATCTAAAATCAGCCGATCTATAAATTCAGATTTACTCACCTGCTATCAGGAGGGACCTCAGTGCTGCATCTTTGAGCCCAGTACTGACCCTGAAAAGTAATTCTAACCGTAGGATATCATTGCCTGCTTTTTGCTGAAAAAGTTTCTAAGTGTCGATTTTTCAAACTTACAAATATTCTCTAAAAATCGTGCCAACGATAAAAACATAATTACTTGCCTGTTTTAGATAGAGGTCCCAGTGCTGAACCTAGGAGTCCAGCACTAGATTACAAAGGTATCGTGAACATACTTTACCTGCAAATTGAATTTCCTTCTGTAGGATTTAATTGGTAATTTCAACTGAAAAAGTTTCTGTCAACTTTTAAAATACAATCATATTCCTTAAAAATCACTACTATAAACAAAACGCTTTTACTTAACTGTTTACAGCTCCTGCCCCAGGACTGAATCTAGGATGCAGTCCTGTGGTTAGAAAAGTAATCTACAAAGTAACTAATTGCATTTAACCAGAAATCCCCATTGAGCTCAATGTTGCCTTGTGTTTGAAATTGTTTTGCCTATTGCAACAAACTGTAACTATTGCATTCAAAAAGTCTATTGCCTCTTTGATAAGTATTTAACGAAAGTAACTCATCCTGAGAAAGTATATTTTGATACCTTGTTGGTTCTAAAATAAAACAACTATATCTTTTGATACAAAACAATTGGCTAAGAGTTCAGTTCTTGAGTGTGTGAGACCATTTGCTGACTGGGTGTGTACAACAAATGCTTTACACTGTCCTCTGATACTGCCTTACTGCTCGACCAAGCTACCACTTTAGAGAGTAAGGTTATATCTAACTTTAGCCTCTTCAAAACCACTGGGGACTGGGGACTCTATACACACTGTACCTTACTTTGGTCCAGTATATATAAAGACACTTTCCGACAGTCCCTTTACATCTCTCCAGAGAATGCTTCGATTGGCACTCCAACATCCCCATCATACGGCAATCTTTCAAATATCTGGGTATCAATCAATCAACAATTTGTATAGCGCGCTACTCGCCCGGAGGGTCTCAAGGCGCTTGGGGGAGAGGGGTCCGCTACTGCTCGAACAGCCAGGTCTTGAGTTGCTTCCTGAAGGAGAGGTGGTCTTGGGTAATACGGAGGTGGATGGGGAGGGAGTTCCAAGTCTTGGCTGCCAGGTAGAAGAAGGATCTTCCTCCCATGGTGGCTCTTCGAAGTGTGGGATGGTGGCGAGGGCGTGGCTGGTCGATCGTAGCTGGCAGGTGGGAGTGTAGAAGGTCAGGCGGTTGTTGAGGTACCTCGGGCCCAGGTCGTGGAGGGCCTTGTGTGCGTGGGTGAGGAGTCAGAACGTGATTCTCTTGCTGACGGGGAGCCAGTGCAGGTCTCTCAGGTGTCCGGTGATGTGGCTGTGTCGGGGGATGTCCAGGATGAGTCGTGCGGAGGCGTTCTGGATGCATTGGAGTCTTTTCTGTAGTTTGGCTGTGGTTCCGGTGTAGAGGGTGTTCCCGTAGTCCAGTCGGCTGGTGACGAGTGCCTGGGTGACCGTCTTCCTGGTTTCGGTGGGGATCCAACGGAAGATCTTTCGGAGCATGCGTAGGATGTAGAAACATGATGATGAGACGGCGTTGACTTGTCTGGTCATCGAGAGGGAGGAGTCCAGGATGAAGCCCAGGTTGCGTGCGTGGTCTGTTGGTTTGGGTGCACTGCCCAGGGCAGGGGCCCACCAGGAGTCGTCCCAGGCAGAGGGTGATGATCCAAGGATGAGGACTTCCGTCTTGTCTGAGTTCAGTTTCAGGCGGCTGTTCATCATCCACTCGGCTACGTCTTTCATCCCTTTGTGTAGGTTGGTTCTGGCGGTGGCTGGGTCGTTGGTGAGGGAGAGGATCAGCTGGGTGTCGTCGGTGTAGGAGATGATGTTGAGGTTGTGTTGGCATGCGATGGCTGCGAGGGGGCTCATGTAGACGTTGAAGAGGGTGGAGCTGAGTGATGATCCTTGTGGAACGCGGCAGATGACTTCGGTGGCCTCGGATCTGAACGGGGGAGGCGGACTCTCTGGGTTCTTCCGGCGAGGAACGAGATGATCCACTCCAGTGCCTTCTCTTGGATTCTGATGTTGCTGAGGCGTTGTATTAGGGTGCGGTGACAGACAGTGTCGAACGCTGCGGAGAGATCCAGGAGGATGAGAGCCGCTGTTTCCCCGTTGTCGAGCAGGGCTCAGATGTCATCAGTGGCTGCGATGAGGGCGGTCTCGGTGCTGTGGTTGGCTCGGAAGCCGGACTGCGAGTGGTCGAGGGATTCGTTCGTCTGGAGGAAGGCGGCAAGCTGTCTGTTGACGGTCTTCTCGATGACTTTGGCAGGAAACAGGAGGAGCGAGATGGGACGGTAGTTCTTGAGGTCGGTGGGGGTCTGCTGATGGTTTCTTCAGGAGGGCGCTGAGTTCGGCATGCTTCCAGCTCTCCGGGAAGGTGGCGGTGTTGAAGGAGCAGTTGATGTCTCGGAGTTGGGGTGCGATGACGGAGTCGGCCTTGTTGAAGACGTGGTGGGGGCATGGGTCGGATGGAGATCCGGAGTGGATGGTGTTCATCGTTTGGATGGTGTCTTCGGTGCAGACCGGGGTCCAGGGTATGGGTTGCCTTACTCCCTGACCTAGATTGGGCACTTAACATGACTCCTCTGGCCACCAAACAAAACTAGATCTGCAGAAATGGGGAAAATTACCACTCAACCCGCTAGGGAGAATAGCCCTATTTAAAATGATGATCCTCTCCCGATTCCTTTATGTCATACAGAACTCTGCATTCCATATTCCCCGAACATGGTTCCGAGGGCTAGACAATTTAATGATATGATTCCTCTGGAATGGCCTACGGCTGCGCATGGCGGTCCCACTCTGTCAAATCTCTCTCTATGACAGAGGCTAACAAATCTATATTTATATTACCTTGCGACTCGCCTCCTGGTAATACACGATTGGTTTACTGGGGGATGGTCTGACCCTGCTTACGGGACCAAATTTAAAGACCTAGGCCTTTCCCGGGTCCAAGCCATGATGTACGGTTCTCCCATTCCCAAGGACCTACCCACAGTCACCCAGGCGGTACTCCTGGCTTGGCGGTCTGCTTTAGGACACACCCAATGGAAAGGCAGACTGACCCAGCAGACTCCCCTTTGGCAGGGCACATGGTTGCAGGAGGTGGGAGGCCTGGAGTGTTTTGGGAGCTGGGATATTATTGCTATCTCGCAGCTGGGAGATGTGTGGGTGGGGGTCCACAATCGCTCCTTTGTGGATCTGCAAACTAGACACTCGCTTCACCCCTCCCAGTTTTACAGATGCCTACAACTCTTCCACGCCCTAAATACACACATACAACCTGGCACATCCCTGTGCGAACACAGCCCTCTCAAAGCCCAAGTTATGACGGATAATCTCGGTAAAGAGGGACTCTCGCGTATTTACCGTTCCCTAACTAACAACAGTATGACCTCCCTTAACCCACTGAGAACAAAATGGGAGACATGGTTGGTACAGCTAGAAGAGGTGGATATAGCGAGATGCGTTGATGGTACCCAAAGCTATCACGGTCTCAGCTAAACTGCGTCTAGTCTAGCTTCATTATTTGCATGCCTCTTACCTTACCCCTGCCCTCCTATACAAAGCGTCTGACTCATCACCCAACATGTACTAGATGCGGCGCTGAGCCTGCTGATTTCTTTCACATGGTATGGTCCTGTCCACGAGTATCCTCTTACTGGTCTGCCATGGAGAGAGAACTCACAGGAGTGCTGGGGTGGAAAGTTGCACACAACCCACTAAACATATTGGTGGGTGTCAGCGGCAGTTTGCATGGCTCGAGAGCCGATAAAGTGTTCCTGGGAACTGCCCTTGTAGTGGCCAAGCGAGTCATAGAAATGGCGTGGAAGACTCCCGCCACGCCTACTATCACAAAATGGAGCAAAGGGGTAGACTGGTGCGCCACACAAGAACTTCCGCTATAGAAGGCAAGGGGCTGTCCAGCCAAACACAAAAGGACCTGGGGCAAATGGTTGGGGTTGCAGGACTAATTAACTTTCCTGTTTTCTACATATCGCCCTGTATGTCCCGCACAAGAGGGAAAAGCAACTGTGTATAATGTCATAAGTAGATTTCCTACTCAAATGTCACATGTACTGTCGCTATTGTTCATGGCGTACTGTTTTCTTTTATGTTTTTATTATCATCCTTCCCAAAACCAATAAAATTGATTATCAAACAAAATTCAAGCACGATCTCCTGTAATTGTTTTTAATTAAGCCTCCGGGTGGGCCAGGTCCCAAGGGCATGACAAGTTTATATAAATATTGGAGGGGGCACACAGGCCCCCCTCCAAGAGCATATTTACGCCCGAGGACTACCAACTCCCCAGGGCTTATGTACATTATAACTGGGGTGACTCACAGACCCTCTGGGGTCTGCCATACCCACAGGACTACTGTAAAAGAAAATAGACAGGGTGGCCATGCAGAACCCCCAGGGACCACCACCTTCCTGGGGCTAAATTGAAAGTAATGTCATCAATGTATCTGGCCCAGAGGATGACATGGGCAGTACCCAGTTGCTCGCCACTTCCATCAACTACATAACCAGAACCCCAATCTCCTCAAATGTTGTGTGTTGGATTCAGTGCCCCTAAGAGAAAGAGGGGGTAATCGCACTATTGAGTTGAGGAAACTTGAGTCCAAGATGATCATAAGATTCAATACCATGATGCCCACAGGGTTAAATTTTGACGAAGAATTAGCCATTCATCTGAGATGAAATGTTACAGAATATTATCTTGTTGTTTCCATACCTTTGCGTTGATTTACCCTTCAGATGATTTTTTAACTGATTGTTTTTAAATTCACTAACAAAGAGAGTTCCACGGTATTAAATTAGAAACTTTATGTCACTTCCTTTACAGAAAGAACTACATAAGCCTTGTGAAGATCCGAAGATTGAATTATGTTTGTTGCTCACTTGAGCGGGACTTTATTTGTAATGACAATGAATTGTCAACATTTGACATCGCAGAAACAGCGCAATGTGATTGATTGTGTGTTTTGTTTGCTCACTGGAGCGTAACTTTAGTTGTCAGAATAATGGGACGTGAAGGTTGACACTTCTTAAATAGTGTATTACGACAGTGTAATGAGCCCACAAGGGAGGAATTGTAAATATGTGTCAGGCCTTTAAATTCAGCATTTGATATCCTAACTGTTTCCACTTGGATTTAAAATTTGTTTTCAGTATTTACACTGTTCTCCAGTATAATATTTCTTCATTTGAGAAACTTCGCTGTCACAATAATGTTAGTAATACGGAAGTCTGTTGTTAGTTTCCATTGATTCAAAGCGGAACGAGTCTCTGTTTGTTTGAATGTCACATTGTATCGGTAAAAACCTTACCCGTGATCAAGCTGTGATTGTAACAGCGAAACGCGTTGGGCACCCGTTGCTGAAACTTGAATAAAGCGTTTATTTGTGGTAAATAAAATATTACCCTGGCAGAATTTTTAGGCATTAACAAAGTATCATGCATCAAATGAGAGACAGGATCCGTGGTGTCCAAGTTAAATGGGCTTTATTCCAATAACTCGAGTCAAAGGGAGAATCAGTTCCATCACCACAGAGGCTCAGGAAGGGTCATCTAACAATTATTTTCTGAACATGGGTTATATACATTTTATCTTGTACATAGGACGTAGGAAGGAACGCTCGAGGCAGAGCAGAGAGAACATGAGATAAGAACATGTGGGTGTACACTTTGATGAGTCATAGGTAGGTGATAGGTAGGTGTCATAGGTGGGTGGGTACTTAGAGGAGGAGTTTGGATAGCTAGCTGGAACTATGCCCTAATTGTGCAACTTTGAGCATGACGTGCAATTGACGTGTGACTGGGAGGAAGCTGACTTTCAACCTAGTAGAGAGATCTCTTGTGTCAAGGCGACCAGCACATATGGTACAACTGATATCTAGAGTCAGGGGATGTATTATCTGATTATTCGTTCATTGCATGAGCTTTCTATGGATGCAAGCACTGTAATCCATTTAAACAGAGACAGAATGGCTGGGCCCTATCTATGCAGATGGGTTCTGTGTACCTTCTTCACCAGACTGTAATGTGATTCTGTAAAGCAACAGATAACTGTTATTCATAATACTGTCTTGGCAGGCCTCTTGCCGGGCTTCTTGCGGCTTTCAGTGTGTCAGGAGTCATGAAATGCAAATACATGGATGGGCCTTATGCTACCTTAACGTTTGGGAGACTTTGATGACTGGCATTTCTAATGCAGGACATGAATGCAGAGGCCTAGTGATTCAGGCCACTACAGGGAATATGCATGGATGACATGCACACACATGTAACATAGGGTAAACGTAGGGGGCATCTTGGTCAGGCAAAATTTCATTTTCCACATTCCCTCCTTGTCCCCTACTTAACCCTTTAGGATACATCTATATTCATGAGACCGTATAGTTCATCATACAGAATCATTTGTTCATCTTTAACTCTTTGTTTACGTGGATGGGGAATACAGGCAGTGGCACACAGGCCGCAAATCGCCGGGCCGCACTGTAAACAGAGACAGCAACCAAATACCATAAGTAGGGCCATTCCTAGGAAGGACATGACCTTCCATCCCCAAGCTGATATTATACCCCAGAACCAACTGGACCAAGTCCATGTGCCTGGATCTTGATGTATGGCATGAGCAATTTTGTGGAGCCTTGTTATTGCTTCATACACAGATGGTGCATTATCTGGGATGAAAATGCAACAACTAGATCAGATGACTCTACAAGCTCCGCCCCTATCCGCCAAGATGACGTCTAGAACGAGGCGATTTTGTAAAATGACAAGTCTCATAGCAGATTGCTCCTGGGTCAAATTCGCCAGGGCAGATGCAGTTATATTTACAACTGTTTCAAGAGTTCTTGTTAACCTGCGTATCAGTTTACTGTTTTGGACGGGGCCAACGAAGAAAAAGAAACCTTTGTTGAAGTCTGTATATTGCTCCCAAGTTGTTTCAGTCTGATCGATCCCTGCGGAATCTGTCTCTCTCTTTTGTCTAACATGTTCTAGTCGTGAATCTCTATGATAATTTGATGGGGCTAGAAAAACGGGTGGCAATAAGAATGCTATATAACAAGTCCCACCCCAGTCTAGGGGCAGATGTACATAGGCTGTCTGACCGCAAATGAAATAGGTATGGCGTGATGTTTTGAAAGAAGAAAGTCCTTTATCGTTAAACTCCACTACAGTGTTACACTCGCTGTGTCCCATAAGTACTGAGCCTTTCTTACTAACACATAAATTACCTTTAGCTGGCAGGACTGATATAAACGGTGGACCTGTGTTTTGCTTGGGCTGAACATTTAACATTATAAAATTAACAGATGCATTTCCCTGCTCGTACTCTTCATTCTCTAAATCAGTTCCCTTCCTTTGGGGGAATCCGTCTTTGTCTGGAAAGCATGCTTCATTCATTACTTTATTCAGGTTTCCATATATCCAGCCACCTGGATAAGCTATGTACTTTCTATCTATTGAGGTCATTAAGGCAAACCATGCTCCACATGAACCATTGTGTGAGAACGGTAAAGGGTAGAAGGGCAAGACTCCCTTTGTCTCTTGATAAGGTGGCATTTGGCCACATACCCAGCAATCAGTTGCATTGCTGGTCTGGTGAGAATGGTGTAACATACGAATAAATGTATTGTTACGTAGTGCTAGTTGATATGACAGTTCATGAGGTGGCAGTTCACTAAATGTATGCTCTATGGTACTGTTACTGGAAGAATTTATATGTGAGGAAATGGGAAAGAAAACATGTAGCATTAAACTGATACCAATTATAACAATGCACAGAATAAAAAAAATGATCAAGGTAACTATACATCTACTGCGTAATTTCTTGCAGTATTTTTCCTTCTTATCTCTCTTCTTGCTATTCTCATATGTGATCTTATACATGTCAGAAATCTAGCCTAACCGATTCACCACCGAGTGGACTTAGACAATTAAACTACGTCTGACTTACTAGATCTTAATTTGGATTTATACTCTTGTTGGGGAGTCTTTTCTAGCAAAAGGTGGCGCAAAGTCTGTATTGTCTATAGTTTTTTTTTTTTTGCAAAAGTTTATTTCTCTCTACTTTGTTGAATTCTTTCTCTGTTCTCCTATGTGACTCTTTGCGCCATAACTCAATAGCGTCTTTCTGAGAGGGTCTTGACTTCTTTTATACATATCATGACCAGGTGTACCTCTTGGCGGGATGTTAACTGACTCTTCTAGTATACCTTTCCTGATCCCTATCTGACGTAATTTTGAAAACAGTTGCATGTTTGAAATCAATACAATGAAAACACAATACACAAGAATAGACTGAAACAATCAACAATCATTCATACAAGAAACATTATAACACTAAAACAGACACAGTCTAACCTGATACATGGAATAAAACATGTACTTGAAAACAATAAACTTT
This sequence comes from Lissotriton helveticus, assembly GCF_964261635.1. NCBI lineage: Eukaryota > Metazoa > Chordata > Amphibia > Caudata > Salamandridae > Lissotriton > Lissotriton helveticus. The sequence goes on from NC_136070.1 coordinate 814,171,693, forward strand.
GTGCACTGGAATACAGTACAACCATACCGGTCCCAAAAAATGAGACACGTCTTGACCGGGCCCACGTTTAACCGTGGACCCGTCTTGACCGTTCCCACCTTTTACAGTGGGCCCGTCTTGACCGTTCCCACCTTTTACAGTGGGCCCGTCTTGAAACTTGATGCATTCCCCATAGTGGTACTCACCGGGAAGCAGAATCTTGAAACTTGAAGGCCTCGGAAACTTGACTTGACTACGCTTGCGCCTTGGAACAGGTGGACCTCTGGAGACCTCGGACCTTGCTCTCTCACGGGCTGGGCTCTGGTTGAGACGATCCGCGTTCCTCACCGCCTCGCATGGATGCCTGGTCGCAGTCCGTCCTCCTCCTGGGCCTGAGGGAGTAGCGGGAAATCCCGATGGCGTGCGCACTTTGAAGTCCGTCACGGCTGTAGAAGGGGCAAAGACTAGACCCACAACTCCGGCGAGTGAGGAAAGGGATATGTGCCTGTTCGGGCGCCAAATTATGTGGTAAATAAAATATTACCCTGGCAGAATTTCTAGGCATTAACAAAGTATCATGCATCAAATGAGAGACAGGATCCGTGGTGTCCAAGTTAAATGGGCTTTATTCCAATAACTCGAGTCAAAGGGAGAATCAGTTCCATCACCACAGAGGCTCAGGAAGGGTCATCTAACAATTATTTTCTGAACATGGGTTATATACATTTTATCTTGTACATAGGACGTAGGAAGGAACGCTCGAGGCAGAGCAGAGAGAACATGAGATAAGAACATGTGGGTGTACACTTTGATGAGTCATAGGTAGGTGATAGGTAGGTGTCATAGGTGGGTGGGTACTTAGAGGAGGAGTTTGGATAGCTAGCTGGAACTATGCCCTAATTGTGCAACTTTGAGCATGACGTGCAATTGACGTGTGACTGGGAGGAAGCTAACTTTCAACCTAGTAGAGAGATCTCTTGTGTCAAGGCGACCAGCACATCTAGTACAACTGATATCTAGAGTCAGGGGATGTATTATCTGATTATTCGTTCATTGCATGAGCTTTCTATGGATGCAAGCACTATAATCCATTTAAACAGAGACAGAATGGCTGGGCCCTATCTATGCAGATGGGTTCTGTGTACCTTCTTCACCAGACTGTAATGTGATTCTGTAAAGCAACAGATAACTGTTATTCATAATACTGTCTTGGCAGGCCTCTTGCCGGGCTTCTTGCGGCTTTCAGTGTGTCAGGAGTCATGAAATGCAAATACATGGATGGGCCTTATGCTACCTTAACGTTTGGGAGACTTTGATGACTGGCATTTCTAATGCAGGACATGAATGCAGAGGCCTAGTGATTCAGGCCACTACAGGGAATATGCATGGATGACATGCACACACATGTAACATAGGGTATACGTAGGGGGCATCTTGGTCAGGCAAAATTTCATTTTCCACATATTGAAAGAGGCCACGCCACCAGTGTGAACTTATTCTGCAATAACTGGATTGTTTGGCTATATATATATATATATATATATATATAACGGAACACCTTCCACTCTAGATGGATAGAGAGCACGCACATGAAGCTGCAAGGTGTATAGCTTCTTTAATTCATCTAGCGTTCCTCAGCCCGGGAAGCCAAGAGAGACACGTTGCGGCTGACGCAGCAGCCTTTGTCAATATATATATATAGGGAGATTATGAAACATCTGAACTGCAACTCAGAATATACAGTATATTGTTTAGAGTGCCCGTGTAAAAAACGTTACATAGGGAGCACCATTAAACCTGCAAAGCTGAGAATCCTGGAGCACATGAGGGCTATTGCGAACAATGACAAGACATATACAGTAGCCCGTCATTTTGATGAATTCCATCAAAGCAATAGGGATTTACTCAGCTATTACTGTATAGATCAAGTGAAAAAGTCAGAACGTGGTGGAGACAGGGAGAAAGCACTCCGCATTACTGAGTCTAGGTACATTTTGGACCTCAAGACAATGACACCATGGGGTCTCAACAATGATGCAGAAATGTGGGTACACTTGTGAAACACCATGAGTTGCAGCCCCGAAATATGAACGATATGATTGTCCTGTTTGCTATACTCGCATAACTCCCATATCGAACCATGTAAATAAGAACCATTCCTATCAAGTATGTTTAGGACTCTAGCCCATACAGGGCTACATGATGTAAATATAAACAAACTGTGTAGTTGTTCTAAACGGCTAAGATGATCTGGCCTTAGGGGATACACCCCATCATAACAAACTAAGGAAACCTAACAAATTGAATCTCGAACAAAGGAGACTGAAATAATATAATATGCTTGATAATGGAAATGAAATAATTTATAGTGCACATAAATAATGAAATGTTTGTTGCTGTTAACAATTTTAATTTTGCACTTTAGCACTTTATATTCGCCACTTTAACCAATATGTGATCATTGTAATACTACACTACAAGATGGCTGCCACGTTTAGTGTAATCTACCATCATCTATGTTGATGACATCGAATGGCATGGTGGGGATAAAATGGCGATTGTTTGTTTGCACAAACTGACACTGACAAAGCTGTTTAGCGAAACGCGTCTGTCGGGGGTGAAGAGGGTTTGAAAATAAATTGATTAAAACATCTGGATACCCGAGTGCTTGCCGTTTTTCGACCGGATTGGTCGATTTGTGTTGCAATATATATATATATATATATATATATATATATATATATATATATATATATATATATATATATATATATATATATATATATATATATATATATATATATATATATATATATATATATATATATATATATATATATATATATATATATATATATATATATATATAACATTTAAGTTATTAATTTACCATTTTTCTTGTTGGGTGCTAATCTAGTTCCCTGACTCCTTCATTTGCTGTGGTAGTAGGTTGGCCAAATATGGTTTTGACTCTTTCCAAGACAGAACCGCAGTTCATTTACCCTTCTTTTGAAACTTTAATGGCTGTAGTATAGAAGTCTAGTTTGTGAATAGCAATGGTCTTACTCTTTTGTTGATGTGTGTTTGTATTGAGATTCCCCTCCCTAAACCACTCCTTAAACTTCCCTAACCCGCTTTAGTGGCAGATATTCCCCCATTTTCCCATCACGGCCCCTGGCTACTCCCACATTCACCACTAACACATGCACCCATGTGTGTCGAGACCGCCACAACTTTGGCGGAGATTTCCACTCAGAAAAGATAAGAGAGGTGGAGGGCAGGCAGAGGTCTTTGGATGCAGGTTTATGAATTGCATGCTGTAGTGCATGGGTATTACTACTGTAGAACTACTTTACATACTACAAAATACAGTTTGTGAATCAGGTCCTCAGACTCTTGACCCTCTTGGTTCATTATTGCCCTATGGTTGGTAGAAATCTGGTCCTTCTCTGGCTCCTTTCCGTCAGACTATACATTTACATGTTACCGAACACTATTGTGAACATTTGCAATTAAAGGCAAAGTTAAAACAAAAATCTTGTTTGACCCTCATTTAGAAGGCACTGCGCTGATTTTCAAGCTGTCAAAAACGTAGGGCTATCGTTAAAGGGAGCAGCTGAGGGTTTTTAGTCCTGGCCCCTGAGCTTTTTTTTATTGCCTCTCGCACCTGGTACAAAATTAATTTATATAGAAATATGAAGAAGAAAAATCCAGGCCTTCTCATTTATGATGAGACAGCTAAATTGGCTTCGCCAATAGGTGGTGAAAAATAATGTGTTTTCTAGTTCTCAAGAACATTTTTTTCTATTTACAAAGTAAACGCACAGCAAAAATGTTTTGACCCAAACCCAATAAAAGGTGCTAGCATGGCAGCAAATACTAACCAGACCCCTTGTGACCATCAAAAACATAATCCAGCCCAATCCATTTCGAAGCACAGTTCAAGACGAAGTTGTTACACCAAAGTCAGAGTTCCTCAGCTTGACTTGAGCTGTTGGGGAGATGTGGTAAAAGTGGTGTAACTATCTTATAAAAGACTGGAGTAAGACCCACTGAAAAGGACAACATCAGACTGACAGGAGAGCTGAACTGAGAAATGGAGAAGACAGACTGATTCAAGTACGAGAGACAGTAATCAGACAAAGAAAAACAATAAAGTGATAGATATAATAAAAAAAGGAAGGTAGGACAACGGAAGAAAAAAGGTACAGCGAATTAAAAGAAAGTAAAGCAAAAGAGAAAAAAAGGAACGATGGAGAGGAAGAAAGAGAATAAACGACAGAAAAAGAAACAAATAAGGTAAGCAAGCAAACATGGCATAAATAATAAAGAAATAAGGGGAAAGAAAGAAAGAAAGAAAGAAAGGAAGAAAGAAAGAAAGAACGAAAGAAAGAAAGAAAGAAAGAAAGAAAGAAAGAAAGAAAGAAAGAAAGCCATCTGTTTATTTTCTACTAATAAGATTGCTCGTAGATGAAAGGAGCTGTCAGCACCTTGGAAAGTGGAAGAGGAATCCGAAACATAATAACGAGGCGGACAAAGTGCTGAGCTGAAGAGGGGCTTGTGTGTGCCCGGCTGTGAAACAGTGTGTTTTGGAGCCAGGCGTTCGGGAGAAGGGGCATGGGTGAGAGGAGCTGTCAGTGCCGCAAGTGTGCGGTTTATTAAGGGGACCACAGGGAAAAACATTCAAGACTCCAGCAACGAGAGGATCACCAAGACGAAGAATGATGGGGATGGGCTTTCACAGACATGGAGGAGAGCTTACACAACAAAACCCCGAACAAATGGGGCACCTCCTCGGCCTGCAGGCCGGCTTCGTTGACGTACAGCGTCACGGGTGTGTAAGATGCCTACGTCAGAGGAACTAGTCATATTTTGAGAGCTATTCTCAGAGCTTCCGGATCTGGTCACCAGATCCGGAAGGAGCTCTACTCACAAAACAGAATGCGGAAGTATCCAGGCGCTGGGGGATCTCATGAGGTGGAAGCCTGAGTCTGAGTACTGTGTGTGTTACAGTGCTCTTGCCCTGGTAGCTGACGTCAGAGCTTTAGCCTTCTTTAAGGCACTACAACCAGAGATGGCAGCAGTACGCTGGCACTGGGAAATGTCCTCAGGTCGTAACCTGTTTCTGGGTATTGCAGCCAGACATGTGCATTCACAAGGTGAAGGCAGCCTGGGGCGCTTTACCGCAGCCACAGGCTGTTTGGGGCCTAACTCATGCACCAACTTGTTTTTAAATAATAAAACGTAAGTCCAGACTGTTCCATTCCCGATACAGGAAACGCGAAACTAGGTGGCACCAAATACTACGTTTTTTCCCTTCACCTGTCTTTATTTCTTCTTAATTAAGGGTTGCTCCTTAGATGAGAGAGGCCGCGCAAAAAGTGTTGCACCAAGATTCACAGAGGTTTCTGGTGTGCCCGTGTCCAGAACTAAATACGGTACTATCCTGGTGTGGGGTAATATAATTGTTGCTACCCACCCCCAGAGAAGAGTGTACCAATGCCTTGGTGCCAGGCAATGTCCAATGGGACTGCTAACGCGGGATTACTGGTTACTAGTTACCTTACCAAATCCCAAACTATGTCGACTGAATCGTTGGTACCTGTCATTGAGTAAAAGGTAATCTTACAATAAATCAATCAATTTAAGAACTTACACCACTCTAAATGACCACTGACCAAATTTTAAGTTTCAAAGATTTAATATAAAGTCAAAGATAACTGAAGATACAAACTTCTCAAAATGAGATTAAGAAGATAAATCGGTATCACTATGAACATGAACTTTTTGAATAGTCTGAGTCTGAAAAACAGAATAATAAGTACAAGCTCAAAAACCATAAGGGTTGCCAAAATGGATACAAGTTGCAACCTCAAAGTCATTACAGAAAAGAAAATTAAGGTTAGTCTGTCCCTACACTATACTAAGTGACATCCCTACTTAACAAGATCTTTACCCCCCTAGGTGTCAGCCGTGGTGACTTCCTAAGAAGATCACGCACTTCTCTTTGTCTCTTCTCTGATAATGGGTCTCTCCTGATCAGCCTATCTGCCTACCCATCCGCTTCCTTAGGCTCCCAAAATCATCTGCTCTGCTCTCCTCCCGGGTCTCTTTCCCTAATACCAAATCACATTTCCAAAAGAAACGCCCCTTGGGACGCCCCTCACGTGGTACATCTTTGCGCGGTAAACTCCATGATGGTACTCTTGAAGACCCTTATTAAAGTTGACCTTGGTTCCCAGGCTTCTTCTCCAGTGCGCTGATACCCCCTGAAATTCCTGGAAACTCCTACAGGCCTGCGCAAGGCGCCACTGAACAAAGCCCCTTTCATTCTAGCTGATTAAGACCCTTGCACCTGCATACAGCTCGTCCTGCAGTGGGCCTCAAATTCCAAACTCCACCATATCTATAGGTCATAAAATATAAGTGAAGCTCTGTACTTGGCACCTCTCGACTTCTCCTCTAACGAGCACATGGCACATCAAAGGAGATGACATTATCAGTTCAGGCCTACTTGATTTACATGAAGCAGGTCCCTGCACTCTTAAAACGTTAACTTGATTTAAACAGTAAACATTCTTAACTAGCATACGTTTCTAAAATAACACATCTATAAAGCATATACTTTTAACCCTAAGTTCAATAGTACATTTAGAAGAACCATGTCAACCTTGTCTCACATTATTTTAGCAGCACGTTTAGATTTGCTTGTGAATTGCCATGAGGCCTACACAATATACTGGTTTTTAGAGTTACATTCAACTCTTACATTATTCCTTTAACATGAGAACGTGAGGTTTTCATATTCATCCCAAACATTTCTACATTAGTCTCACACAGTTATGATTATTGTTACTCTACTTAAACATTCTATGCATTTCACTACTGAATATAAGACACTCTGTGTATTTCACTTCTAAATATAAACACTCTGGTGCAAAGTACATGTTAACTAACTACGTGCTTGTAAATATGGTACACTTATACATTTTTTTCAAACTTGTGCTCTCTCAGTCCCCCCTTTGATGACCTTCAGGGGTCATCACCATCAAGACACTAAAAATGTAGAACCCTTCAAAGTGAAGTCATAGCTGTGCCACTTCTTTTCATACCCTCTAATGCTTTCAGACTCTTGTATTGAGTGTCCTGCATCGCTGTCAACTCTTCCTCCTGTTTCCTCATAGTTCTCTGCAACCTATTTGCTCTATAACATTGATACAAACGCACCAATCCCCACAAAGTGATTACGCAAATCACAATTATGATGATGGGTTTCAGTATGTACCAAACGATACCCTTTCCTAAGTTGGCAAACCAACCTCCAACTTTACCCATTCCATGACCTACTTTTTCCCACACATTTACTTTTGCCAGGTCCTCAATTTCGTAGTGTATGGCAGTGATGTTTCGTATATACTTCTCTAGAGGTTTTGAATTGTCTGGAATGTAAGTGCAGCATTCCTGGACCTTCAAAGCCTTACAGACTCCTCCCTCTTTAGCTAACAGAACGTCTAAAGCAAGTCGGTTCTGAAGAACCATTGCCCTAATCGATTGCATCTCCCCTTCTATCAGCATCAATGATATTGCAGTACTGGCAGATAGCCTATCTACGACTGTAGCTAACCTCCTGATCTTAATGTCATTCAATATCAGTCCTAAGAAAGGGAATGCAGCACCGAGTACATCTCCAACTACTTCTGCTGCACCCAGCCCTCGCTTCCATCTAGTTGGTATTTCTTTCTTTGGCGTGTCTAAATTCTCAACATGATATATTTTAGGGAAGACAACAGCCAGATAGCATGATCCGTACCAATTATCTGGTAGCTTCACATAGGCATTTCTTCCACATACAAAATATACATTTGGAATTGCTTGCATCCCTTTCAAAAAGTCCTTAGAGTAATACTCCAATTGAAAGGCATGTTCACAATTGACTTGACCTACATAAAAGTTTTCATAATAAGAGTAACTCCTGTGAATGCACAGTTTCCCCCGTTTCTCCTTATCCAAAGCAATTGGACCAATACTACCTTTTCTTTGATGTGCCCTTTCCTCCTTGGTCCAATCTGTTTCCCATTGTCCTGATGCCTTCAAAATCTTCTGCCTCCTGTATCTAGTATCTACCTGTCCTATAAACTTTTTCTCAACTTCTGATATTTGACAAGTCAGATTGTTTCTTCGAGCATGTGAAGTATCTAACGTTTTCCATGGAATAAACCATTTGTGTAATCTGTCTTCGCTTTTGTAATAGTCCCATTTGTTCAAATGCTTGAAATTCGGGACCTCTGGCAATGTCGAGTCGAAATTCGAGAAATAATACTCAAATCCATCTCGTCCATAAAATATGCTCAACAACAAACTGCATGTGATTCCATATGTCAATGGAAGATGATGGTATCTGATACCCTCCTCCACAGAAGCTGGTAATTGCATACAAACGTAACAATCCTTCACTTCCATGGCATCAACATTTTCATAAAGCAATTTAGCATAAGCATTTGACTTGTAATTTCCCTGTGACTCATCTGTATGTAGCCTTTTTATTTCTGCATCTAACAACGCTTTGTCTTTATCATTGATGTTTCCCTTTTCCTTAATAATGGTAGTTTTCGGTGTTGACACTCCCTTGACCTCCTTGACTGCAGTTTCATCCCTTTCGTGTCCCACTAGGAATGAAACAGTTACCACTAAAATTATAAGAGAAACCACTACTCCTAAAAATGTAACAACTATACATTTTGCCCTGCGGTTCGGGTTGCCAGCCTCCATGTTCTCAAACAGTGTAGTTCTTGACTTTCTTCCAGCATTCACTTCTTCTCTTTTCTGAGCCAAAAGTCTTTCTTTCTCGCAATGTCTCTCTTTTGAACACTTGGAAGCTTGACAATTTATTTCCGCAAAACAGTTCAAAGTCCCGTAGAAATTAGACAACCCTAGCCCTTCTCCATCCACTAAAAGGAAACCCCTATCACTTTTCTTCTTCCACTCGGCGCTAGGTTATCTTGCAACAAGTTTACAATTTCTTTTCAAAAGTCTTATTTTCATCTAAAGTTATGTATGGCTCAAGGAGGGACACTACGTCTTCATAAATGTCCATCCGAAGTATCATTCCCTCAGGTTCTGGGCAGTTCGTACCACAACATGGAAAGTCAACTGTTTCTAGGATTATTCTCCTTATTTCGCTTTGGACAAGTGGACGGACGAAATTGAGAGTTAGCGTTTTTTCAATTTCTACTCCTGGTACTATCAGTTCTACATCCACAATCACAAAGGGGTCCGTTCTAATCAAGATCACTTTCTTCACCTTTCCAGTTCTGCGGCCCCTTGAAGACATTCGTAATATGGTATTAATCCACAACAATAAGCGCTCCTAGCATTTCTACTACTCGCTCAAGCATTTCCAAACGAAGAAGAGTTCCCTCCAATATTGGATATCGTGAACAGCAAACTGGAAACTCAACTGTCTCTAAAATCAATTTTCTTATTCCGCTCAGGAGAGCAGGATGAACGATGTTGAGGGTCAGCAACCTTTCGGTCTCCGCTCCTGGCAGTAGAAACCTTATTTGCACTGTGATGATCGGGTCAGTTCTGACCAGGTCCACTTCCCGGATCCTCCCGGTTCTGTGCCCCCCAGACATCTGCAACGAGGTAGGTCCAGTCGGGAGTAGAGTATCTTCTACTAGGCACTAGCACCCTCCTTGATCTTCTAAGACCCTCCTCGGCTTGATCCTGGATATCTTCTTCTGGATCTGAGTCTTCGGATATAGGAGCAAGCGTTTCTTCCTGGGCCGACCTCAAACTTAGCCTTCTTCTCCTTGCTGGCCAAGTGGCAGCTCCAAGCCTTATTCTCCTATTCCTTGTCCTCTCACTTGGTTCTTGGTCGCTCTGATACGGATCTGAGTCTGAGTCGTATTCACTTCTGCTCTCTCCTTCAGTTGCGTCTTCCGTCTCACTGCCGTCCTGCCTTCGCTCTTCTTCTGAATCCGTTGCGTTCCCAACTTCTTCCGACACCTCCTCAGCTGCTGCAATCCCTTCTTGCGACCCTTCTTCCACTTCCGGGCTTTCGTCTGGGATAGGAGCTGTTCCTTCTAGAGGTGCTGGAACTCTTTGAGTATGGGATGCATGGATCCAATTTGGCAGCCCCCCGCACTTCACCGCGGTGTTCGTTATCAGGATTACCTGAAAGGGCCCACGCCAGCGAACATCTAGGCAGTTCTTCCGGACGTGTTTTTTAACCAACACCCAGTCCCCTGGGTTCAGGTCATGACACAGGTTCCTCGATGCTGGAACTTCAGCCGCATGCACCTGAAGGGACACAGAATGGATGGCGTCAGACAGTCCTTTACAATAATCCAAGATCAGATCATCTGTAATATTCAATAGGGCAGTAGTTGGAACAGTGGGAAGTCTCATGGCCCTCCCCATCAGGATCTCGTGGGGAGAGAGACCTGTCCTCCTGTCAGGTGTGCTGCGCATGCTCATGAGCACTAGAGGAAGAGCATCTGGCCAACTCAAAGATGTGGATGCCACTACTTTAGCCAATCTATTCTTCAATGTGCCATTCACTTGTTCCACAATTCCTGAAGCTTCTGGTCGATAACTACAATGCAGCTTTTGATCGATATTCAGTGTGGAGCACAACATCTTCACTATTTCGCTGTTAAAATGTTTTCCTCTGTCCGATTCCAGAGAGGCAGGCACCCCGAAGCGCGGTATCAACTCCCTGAGCAACAATTTAGCCACTGTGAGTGTATCGCACCTACGTGTAGGGTACGCTTCAACCCATCTGGAAAATACGCATACAATCACCAACACATATTGAAGGCGATTAACTCTTGGCATTTCGATGAAATCTAGTTGCATCCTATTGAAAGGCCCCCCCGACCTCCCAATGTGACTCAGTGTGACTGGTGTTCGTTTGCCTACGTTCAGTTGTTGGCAGGTGACACATCGCTTACATACTGATTCTGCTGCTATTCTAAATTTAGGGCAATACCAAGTTTGCCTAAACACTCTCATCATAGCATCCCTTCCTAGATGTACTGGACCATGTATTTCTCTCGCCATGGGATTAGCTAATTCTTCAGGTAACACAGCCCTCCCATCTGCTGAAACCCAAAAATCCATTTCGCTTCGCACACAACCTGCTATTTCCCATGCCTTTTTCTCTGTTTCAGGTGCGTTCTCTTGCATTATTCTTAAATCCTCCCAAGTGTCTACAGTTTCTAACATCATGCTTAATTCAGTCTTTTCTTCTGCACCTTCTATTTCCACCTTTGAGAAAGAATAATTTTGTTCCGCACAATAGCGTGCGACTTCATCAGCGTATCTGTTGCCTTGTGACACAAAATCTGTATTTTTAGTATGTGCTACACACTTTACTATTGCGATGTCAACTGGACCTTGTAATGCTTCTAACAACAGCCGCACAAATTCTCCATTTCGAATGGGCGAACCAGAGGAGGTCATGTAACCTCTCTGAGACCACAACTGCCCGAAATCATGAACCACACCGAAACCATATTGGCTGTCCGTGTAGATGGTGACTCTCTTTCCGTTTCCTGCTATGCAGGCACGAGTTAGGGCAATAATTTCTGCTACCTGTGCGGAATGTACTCCTTCCAGGCAAGCGGCTTCCACAACTCCAGTAATAGTACAAACAGCATAAGCTGCTCTCAACCGACCAGTATCATCTCTTAAACATGAGCCATCAACAAAGTAAATTTCATCGGGGTCAGACAACGGCTCATCCACAATATCTGGTCTGGGTTTCGTGCATAGTTCAGTCACATCAAGGCAATCGTGGTCTTCACATCCTTCGCCTTCTATTACAGTAGGTAATGGCATCAAAGTAGCAGGATTCAAGACAGAGCATCTCCTAAGAGTCACGTTCTCCGCAGCAAGGATAACTTGCTCGTAGCGCGTGAGCCTACTATTGGTCAGATGCTGCGTCTTCGTCCTGGTCATTAGCAATTCAACTGAATGTGGTACATACACCACCACTGGATGTCCCATCACAATACTCTCGCTCCTTTCAATGCTGACACCCGTTGCAGCAACGGATTTGAGACATCCGGGCAACGCTGCGGCTACTGGATCTAATGTAGCCGAAAAATATGCAACTGGTCTACGGGCATTTCCGTGGGTCTGTGCCAAGACTGACAAAGCACATCCCTCTCTCTCACAACAATAGAGTGAAAATGACTTCTCGTAATCGGGCATTCCCAGAGCCGGAGCACGACACAAATCGTCTCTCAGCTGCAAGAACGCCACCAAGCATTCTTCGTCCCATGGTACCGGATCACTCACCTCCTTGTGCGTCAGTTTCTGTAAGGGCTTTGCTTTCAGTGAAAAGTTAACTATCCACTGTCGGCAGTAACCCACCATTCCTAGGAACATTCTAACTTCTCTCTGTGTTGTAGGCGCATTCATCTTCATTATCGCCTCAATCCTCTCTGGTGACACCTTACGTTTTCCTTTCTCTAACCGGTGCCCTAAATACTGTACTTCCGTCAGACAGTACTGCAACTTGCTCGGAGATACCTTATGTCCATTTTCGGCTAAATGGTTCAGTAAGGCAATTGAATCTGCTTTACAGGCTTCCTCTGTCTCTGACGCAACAAGTAGGTCATCTATGTACTGGACCAGAACCGAGTTCTGCGGCAGTACTAGATTTTCGAGATTCTTCTTCAACAACTGGTTGAAGATGGATGGGCTGTCTGTGATTCCTTGTGGGATTCGACACCATGTTAAAACGCGATCTTCCATTTTAAAAGCAAAAAGATACCTGCTCTCTTCATCCAATGGGATTGAAAAGAAAGCCTGGCAAAGATCTATCACTGTGAACCATTCTGCTTGACATGGTATTTGAAACAATATCACTGAAGGATTCGGTACCACGGGACAACATGAAACGACTATGTTGTTAATTTTTCGTAAATCCTGCACTATCCTGAATTTCCCGCTAGGTTTCTGCAAACCCATAATCGGGGAGTTACAAGGACTACCCACGATTTCTTTCAGTATTCCCTGTTGTATCATTGACTCGATCACAGGTTTTATTCCCGCAATCGTTTCCTGGGACAATTTGTATTGAGGCGTTCTTGGAAACTCAACATTTGGTTTTACCAAAATTTTTACCGGTTCTACCCCTTTAATCAATCCTATATCTTCTCCTGTGAAATCCCACACCTCTGACGCCACTGCATCTCTTAAATCATGGGGAAGATCTTCTACAGTCAGAGTAGGATATAGTTCTACACAGAATTTTGAATTGGCCACCTTAAAGGTAGCATCATCGTCGGTAGTCTGTACCTCCACTCCTTGTGGGGTGCAGTATATGGTGCAATTCAATTTGCACAACAAATCCCTTCCTAACAGACATACCGGACTCGAGTCACAAACCACAAACTGATGTTCGTTCATGTGGTTTCCAATTTTCACAGACACTGGTTCTGTCAAAGGACTAGTCATTCTTTTATTTGCGACTCCTACCACCTGAATAGTTTCCCCTGACATTGGCAAGTCTGGAACCACCGCTGATCTCAGAGTCGAACGAGTAGCCCCAGTATCCACTAAGAACGTAGTGGGACACCCTGCCACTTCTGCCTCAACAAATGGCCCTCTTTGATCCACTTCTAGGACTGCCCCGAGGGTACAGTCCTCTTCACTGCTCACACGTTGTCCTGTCAATGGATCAATGTAGTAACACTTGTCTTCCTCGATGAAGAGAGGCATCTGCTTAAAGACCTTACCCCCTGTCGCTACCTTCGGTGGCTGTGGGAACTGGGCCCGTGGGGCCGAAGTCCCCCCTTTGGCCACCTTGCCTCCTGGAACTGTCACCTTTGGTGTTGGGACTTCTTGAACCTGCTCTTCTACTTCTAGCTCTCCATTTTCGGGGTTAAAGGGACACTCGCGTCGCCAATGCCCCACCTGGTGACACTGATGGCACTTTGTCATTTTCTTTAAAGTGGCAAAGTCTATCCTAGGTCTCTGCCCTTCTTCATTATCTTTGCTCTGACCGTTTGGTTTTCGTCCCATCCCCTGCTTCTGCTGGCCACCCTTCCCAGCGGACTGCATTTGCACCACCATCAATTTCTCCTTTAGATTCTTGGCTTTAGAATCTATCTCGTCACTGCAGTACCTCGCATAACGTAAAATCTCATCTAGTGGTTTGTTCTGCCAACAGATTAAATGTTGCTGTATCATCAAACAAATATCAGGTCTCAACCCCAAGACAAACTTTGACACAAACTGCCCTATATCTTTGGGATCCATTACATCTAGTCCACTGTATTGCTTGAATGTTTTCAATAATCTTTCATAAAACTCGTGAACTGTCTCCTTGGGTTCCTGCCTTGTTCGGTCTATTTTCACCCAATCTATGTCCTGTGGTGGTACCTTATCTTTCAGCCATGCTATTACCCTTTCATACTTTCGCATGACAATCTCGGACGGTCCATTAGTCCGAGCATCCCTCACTGGTTCAGTATTTGGCCATTCAACACTAGTCTTACAAGGGGTCCACAGATCAGATGGGACCACGATGTCAAACAACGTGTTCAAATCAATCCACAATACCTTCGAAATTTTAACAAACCTCTCTACCTGCTTATACCACTCTACTGGATTGTCCCGCAACTTCGGAAATGAGTTGGTAAATGCAGCTAAATCTCCTCTACTCCAGGGTACATGTACATAATTTCCGTTTGATATTTCTCGCAAAGGGAATGCCTCCATATGCATTACCCTTCCCTCGGGGTCATCACATTTGCACTTCGTCTAACTGTGCCCTTTTTTGACCACCTTTCTTCCCATTTGTCCAATTCTCTCCACACTCTTATCCCTGATACCAGCTCTCTTATGTGTGTTTTTAATCCAGTAGTTCTCTTCTCATCTAGATCCTGGTCTGCGTACTGTAATCTGTGGTTACTCTGTAATGCCCTTGTCCTAGATAAATCCACGGCATACCTGTCTGCCAAATCAGTCAGTTTCTCATGAAACGCTCTAGCTTTCCTAGTAATATCCTTTGCCATGAACAATAACTCATCCTGTTCATACAATTCTATCCTTTCCAAAGGCAATGTTCCATCTATTATCTCATCAACATCTGATTTTAAACTAGTAACATCAAGCCTTTTTGCCTTAATTTCAGCTTTCAAGACACTCAATTTAGCTCCTCCATCCGCATCTCTCCCATCCCAGCTCCGAGATCTACGTTTAGGTATTGGTGAGTTATAGGGAGTCCTCCCCTGTTCCCATCTCTCTAGGTCCCATGCCTTTCCATCTTCTCGGGGTGGGTGGTGAAACACTCCTTCCTGCCTCCTAGCCTCTCTCTCCCCATCCTGGCTAGTTTCACGGGATGCAGGGTAAGATGTTCCATTACTCCCTCTTTCTTCCCTACTTCCCTGTGATTCCTGATTATTCGAGGCGTGGCGGGACCTATCGCTGTTTTCCTTTCTCCAATGTTGAACATCTTCTCCGAGTACATGATGAAGGCACCTAAACCTATTCTGAAAAGCTCGTACCATTTCATCTCCTCCTTTCTCCCAGAGACGGGACATCTCCTCACACTCTACACTCCTACTATTTTGCTCCTGCTGTTCCCTCTCCTCCGTAGGACGTGTAACTCCTCTATTCTCCTGACTTTGGCCTTCCCGCCCCTGACTACTTTCGCTGGCCCCACAATGAGATACAGTCCCGTTACCTCTACTTTCCCACTCTGGTTCCGTTCTCGACCTATTATTCGGGGATACTATGGACCCGTCCCATTCCCTCAAATCAGCTCTTAATTCTGAATAGGGTCTTGGCCGCGGTCCCCTTAGATCCATTGGTCCTCTCGGACCTCCCTGTTCTGAATTGGGACCGACAGTTGTGTCTAATGGGGTATTCCATGTTACCGATCCTGGCAATTGCTTCCATGCATTTGTCACGTTATTCCTCCTTTCCATCTCGATCCTTTCTTTATCCAATTGCCTCTGTTGTTCCTCTCTATCTCTCTCAGGGTTATAGATCGAAACTATGGGTCCTATGGTAACAGGCACTTGAAGAGCATCTGGCAATCCAAAGGACTCAACCCTTTCGGTGGCTGGCGTTTTCTGCACCACAAACCTTCCCACTACACTCTGTGCTGTACTAGGTTGAGGTGTCTCCCCACCTTTGATAGGTGTCCATTCCGATATAGGGAGTGGTGTATACCCCTCTATGGCATTCCCATCTTCCCTTGCAAGCCCTCTATCTTCAATTTCCTCAACTCTCGGAGGTGGTCTATCCATTAACAATCTATTTATCAGATTGTCTTCCGACTCGCTTTCCTCGTCTTCTTCCATGAGGTTTCCTCCTCCTGCCACCTCCCTCATCGGATACATTTTTTCCACCTCAATAACCTGTACCCTCCACCGCTTTGCTTCCTCATCCCATTTAGAATCTCGCACTGCTCTTACCGATCGCGTCAGCCTTTGTTGACGCCTGTTCAAATTTCTGTCGTGTGCCGCCCTAATCCATGCATTAAGGGCCTCAAACTGTGTTGGTCTGGGCGAGGGTTTCAATGAGGACATGGTTGCTTTTAGCCGATGTAACACCTCTAATTTAAACGTCCCGTACCTCGGGAACTGCATTTCCTCATTCCCTTCCGTAAGCTTATTCCAAGCCCCAATCCATAATATCGTATGCAGCCCCACATTCGTTGCCATATAATGAGCTGGTGTACCCTCTGGCGGAGCCTCTTCCCCGTAATAATGTTCACTTCGTTTACGTTTAAAAATCCCTTTCAAACACTTAAAACACTTCATGATTTCTCTTTTCTCTGCGTTTGTTTACTTCCTGATGACACTCCACCAATCTCAGCGCCGTTCTCACTAACTGGCCTATCCGTACGCGACTTTCCTCCGACGTCACTCTAGCCGCCCAACCAGAGCGCGGCTCTAGCTAACGTCACACCAACCGCTCAATCACAGCGCGGCTCTAGCCGACGTCACCCGTCCCCCTTCGCAGCAGTTCCCCTCCTTTCTCAGCTCGTCTCCTCGGTCATGCACGCGTCCCATTCATACTCTGAAAAATGATTACTTCCGTCCAAGCGATCACCTTTCTTGACTGTACGCCCACAGTCTTTCTGTAGTTGTCACCTTAACTTGGCGAAATATCTTTCCGTTTACTTCCAGACAATCGCCTTCTCCGATAGGTTACTCACACACAGTAACTTTCGACCAGCGTCCGTTACTCATACACTCACTCTTACACTCCCCCTATCTTGGATCCACGGCGGTCAATGGTACCTCGTGACCTCCGTACTATGGTCGACAACTACCCTGGATGTTCGATACACCCAAAACCACTTAAGCTCTGGCCTGAACTTAAGATTTCACCAGTTCACCCGTTTACCAGGTAACCAGCTTACCAGGTTGCGCGCGCTCACAACCTTCTCTCATTCACACTACAGGCATTCAACTCCGCAAGACATTACAATACAAATACAACACAAAACACCGCAATCTGTTCACGCATGACCCTTTTTATACTCACTCTCCGATACTGCTGCTTTTCTCTCACCGTCTGCACCTTTCGGCACACGATTCTTCCGTTGCTCGTCTTTCGACGTCTAGGGGCCTTGGGGTAAACTAACCTCTCTAGATTACCTTCCTCAAGAAGATAACCATCCTCACTCTGCTACCAACTGCTAACGCGGGATTACTGGTTACTAGTTACCTTACCAAATCCCAAACTATGTCGACTGAATCGTTGGTACCTGTCATTGAGTAAAAGGTAATCTTACAATAAATCAATCAATTTAAGAACTTACACCACTCTAAATGACCACTGACCAAATTTTAAGTTTCAAAGATTTAATATAAAGTCAAAGATAACTGAAGATACAAACTTCTCAAAATGAGATTAAGAAGATAAATCGGTATCACTATGAACATGAACTTTTTGAATAGTCTGAGTCTGAAAAACAGAATAATAAGTACAAGCTCAAAAACCATAAGGGTTGCCAAAATGGATACAAGTTGCAACCTCAAAGTCATTACAGAAAAGAAAATTAAGGTTAGTCTGTCCCTACACTATACTAAGTGACATCCCTACTTAACAAGATCTTTACCCCCCTAGGTGTCAGCCGTGGTGACTTCCTAAGAAGATCACGCACTTCTCTTTGTCTCTTCTCTGACAATGGGTCTCTCCTGATCAGCCTATCTGCCTACCCATCCGCTTCCTTAGGCTCCCAAAATCATCTGCTCTGCTCTCCTCCCGGGTCTCTTTCCCTAATACCAAATCACATTTCCAAAAGAAACGCCCATTGGGACGCCCCTCACGTGGTACATCTTTGCGCGGTAAACTCCATGATGGTACTCTTGAAGACCCTTATTAAAGTTGACCTTGGTTCCCAGGCTTCTTCTCCAGTGCGCTGATACCCCCTGAAATTCCTGGAAACTCCTACAGGCCTGCGCAAGGCGCCACTGAACAAAGCCCCTTTCATTCTAGCTGATTAAGACCCTTGCACCTGCATACAGCTCGTCCTGCAGTGGGCCTCAAATTCCAAACTCCACCATATCTATAGGTCATAAAATATAAGTGAAGCTCTGTACTTGGCACCTCTCGACTTCTCCTCTAACGAGCACATGGCACATCAAAGGAGATGACATTATCAGTTCAGGCCTACTTGATTTACATGAAGCAGGTCCCTGCACTCTTAAAACGTTAACTTGATTTAAACAGTAAACATTCTTAACTAGCATACGTTTCTAAAATAACACATCTATAAAGCATATACTTTTAACCCTAAGTTCAATAGTACATTTAGAAGAACCATGTCAACCTTGTCTCACATTATTTTAGCAGCACGTTTAGATTTGCTTGTGAATTGCCATGAGGCCTACACAATATACTGGTTTTTAGAGTTACATTCAACTCTTACATTATTCCTTTAACATGAGAACGTGAGGTTTTCATATTCATCCCAAACATTTCTACATTAGTCTCACACAGTTATGATTATTGTTACTCTACTTAAACATTCTATGCATTTCACTACTGAATATAAGACACTCTGTGTATTTCACTTCTAAATATAAACACTCTGGTGCAAAGTACATGTTAACTAACTACGTGCTTGTAAATATGGTACACTTATACATTTTTTTCAAACTTGTGCTCTCTCAGGGCAGTGCATGGAATATGAAGGTGCAGCCAGAGTGAAGGTGACACTGCCTTGGGGCTGGAAGATGTTCTCAGTGCTGTACCCTGAGCCTGGGTGCTTCAGTTACACTTATCCAGTCTGCTAACAATTCACTAGTATAGACCAATGCGCCTGTATCTCCCCTACATCGAGAATTGGTGCATGTTTTAACTCTGAACAAACTACAAAGATCCCAAAACTTTACTACTTGTCTCAGTACGTCACCCAGCATTAAAAGCTCTCCAGCAGCTTCCTATAAATCAGTGAACTGAACTAAAAAAGCTTTGCCTGTACTGGCTTTACGTGGCATTTACCAATTGATTTTATATCGTCCATCCTGATATCTTAAGGTCCGTAGCACCATCTTATCCTGTTCCCTTCAACAATGAAACCGCTTTGAAGCAGATTTGTGCACCAACGAGGCATATGTTTCACTCTCCCACTGCATCTTTGTCATTAAACCAACACCAATCGTTTTACATTCAGCCGAAGACGCACTTTTTGTGAAGTACAAATATGTAGGCAGCGTCCAACAAGTATTTTCAGAGAGTAGACGCTGTCCACCCTGCCAAGATGTTGAGCCCCATTCAACTATGCTGAACTTGTCCAGGTTTCATTTTCAGACACTGAGAAATGTTCAGCAGCGCCTGCATGTTCTCTGCTTTCTATTTCCAGCAGCAAGCGTAGACAGCAAGGGGACTTTTTTATTTTCAACTCCAGTTCGGCCAAAGATAAAGGCCAAGGGGCAGATTTATGTTAACTGGCGCATCCCCAGGGATGCGCCAGTTAACATGCGCCACAGTGCGCCACAGCTCCGCCACCCATGGTGCGCCGCATTTATGATGCGGCGCACCATGGGGCAAAAACGGCACAGATGCGTGACGAATTGCTGCGCAGCTCCAGCAAGGCTCGGGGGTGCCCCATCTCCACAATGCTGCGTCAAGACCTACGCCTGCTTCAAGCAGGCGCAGGCTTTTGACGCAGCATTGGCCTGAAAGTGACTGAGTGAAATCTTATAGATTTCACTCAGCCACTTTTGCGAGGCGCACCCGCCCCGGAACGCCCACCCTGCGCCGGAACGCCCACAAGCGGCGCAGGGCTTTACAACGTGACGCATCTGCCTAGATGCGTCACGTTGTAAATCGTTCGTAGGGATGCGCCACGTTTACGCCGCCTTGCGTGACGCAACAGCGGCGTAAACGTGGCGCAAGTGCCTCATAAATCTGCCCCCAAATTTTTAGGGCAATCAAAGCCTTCTTTTGTTGCACTATGATCCTGGCTGGGTGTGGTATGGAACCTCACACTTATATAAAGGGAGAGGATGTGGCCTTACGGCTAGAGAGTTCGACCTCGACGCTGGGGAACCGGGTTCGAGTCTTGGCAGGGACGCTCAACATCCTTTGATTCTGGGCAAATCACTTAGGGCCTAATTACGATGTTGGGTGGACTTGCGTTCGCCTGACACTGTCTCGTTTCTAGGACCGACCGACCGACCTCCGTTTGGCGGTCCCAACCAGCCACTTACAATCCGACCGAACACTGTTCTGTCGCATACTTCCATTTCTCAATGGGAACTCGTGTTACGGCCATAAACCGGCCGTAACACGAGTTCCCATTGAGAAATGGGAGGTGTACACGAAGTACCCCAATATATGAAATTTACACCCGCAGGACTTTCACTAGGTGGATAATCGGCTGGAATAAATCATATGTGAATAAACAGAAATCCTTGCGTTTGGGCATGTTCACTTAGTTCAGCATTGTGCCCAATTGAGAAATGCCCGCCATCCTGACTCATCACAAAACATTCATATGCAGCAATTTCTCTAAACTGACAGATTTTCTGTTTTCTAAAGTCCGCTTTACAAAATGTTCACTTATAGACTTCCCTGGGAACTAAAGAGATTCCTTGTCAATCTTTGAAAAGTCCGGCATTTTGTTCCTATTTTAGGAATAACAGCAGTTGTATCATTTTTTTCCTGTGTGGTGTTATTGCACTTTGGTCATTCATGTTTCTGTGAATGGAGGAATATTACATCTCCTGTATGAGTAAATTTGATAATTATTATTTGTTCAAATTTTAAAACAAGTTAATAATAGGAACTTGAAAAAAGAGAGATGAAAAACACAAATTCAAAATCTGAAACGTACATTGGAAAGAATAAGGTTTGCACTAAACTTGTTAAGTGTTATTTACACTATTAAAATGTGACATACACGGAAATGAGCACATTACACAATATAAAGTTTGAAACATTTCAATCGAACAGCGAAGCTGTTTGCTTATAATGGAATTTGGTGTGATTCTATATTCATTTTGTGACGAATAAGTATGGCATAAAGAAGGGAATAGATCATATTTTTTGTTTTAAAGTAAGCGACACAAATAAAGTGGTCATTTTTCATTTCTTTTCCTCTGAGGTACTCATCTATTTAAACTAAGTTGCATACAGAGAATAATGTTATGCTTTATTGTTGTTGTTGTTTTTAACTATATTTGTAGAGAGTAGGAGAGTGGGCCGGTCCCCAAATGTTGTATTTTTAAATGATTCTGAACTACAAGAGTCCACATTTATATATAAAAAGAAGCTGATTGTCATGGAAATACAACCTCTTGCTAATAGTGAGATACATTGACAGATGGTGTGTTGAGTACCAGCTTCAGTGTGCAAATTTTGAAATACTGTAGCATTTTCCTAGGAAAAAAATATTTTCCTCACTATACTCTGAAAACTCTATTCATAAGTATGGCTGCCATTGAAGATTTCACAGAGGAAACTCCTGCAATTCATTGCAATACCTATTTATCTGCAATACAAGATTGTATTAAGCCAAACTTGGAGTTCCATAGCATTACGCCTTGTCAGTGGCGTAACTAAACTTGAGGGGGGCCCCCTGCAAGGTGTGTGGAGGGGCCCCCACCAAACTCGATCAGGAGCTCTCAAGTCAGGCTGCTGTGCTGAGGGGGACCCCTGAAGCTTGGGGGCCCCCCACACTGTGAAGGCTGCGGGGGGCGGTGTTACCCCACCACGCCTTGTAAGTTCTTGGATCTGGTTAATGCCAATGTCTATCAAAGAGTGACAGAAAGTATTCACAAAGACATTTTGGAGTATGTAAAGTAGAACCTCTGCAGTACTCTTTAATGTATTTTTATGTGCCTTTGTGAATTTTCCACAAAACATCTAAAATGGGAATATCCACAGAATACGTATGTACATTTAGTACAAATAAAAAGGACTTTGCTGTCTTTTAACTTTTACTAATAGGAAGTTGAACATTGGACGCCAGATTCACAAAGGCATGAAAGCATTTCAAATAGTACTTCCGTACTCATCAGTATTTTTGTGAATCAGTCCAATACTTTACATGTAAACTGCTTTTCAATGAACAGCAGGATTACCCGTTTTACTGTTAAACAGTCAACATGTAAAATAATAACACTGAGGTAGTTAGAGAGCGTTTGTGTATGTTGCCACTAGGCCTAAGCGAAAATTGTTGTTGACGTAATTTTGCATAATTCTCAAATTTCTCATTACACAAAATGTGTGAACTTTTTGCCATGTCACATAATGCAACATTATGTGTGATAGTTGACTGCCAGAGAATGAATTGAGATATGTTTTCACTGAACTAAACATTTTCTCCCCAAACTAGCCTCTTGCTGGTAGCTCACTCAACTTTTTGATGACAAGATGCTCCCTTCACAGAGAAAAGTTCCTGG
Organism: Lissotriton helveticus; assembly: GCF_964261635.1. NCBI lineage: Eukaryota > Metazoa > Chordata > Amphibia > Caudata > Salamandridae > Lissotriton > Lissotriton helveticus. The sequence goes on from NC_136070.1 coordinate 814,194,561, forward strand.
AGCTACTGGTGACAATTTGTGTGATACGCGTAATTTCATGAAAATTGCCTAGGTATCGGAAAGAAACATTTTGCATAGCATGTGTGAGTGCTTGTGCATGCTTTTCTCTCTGTGCGGGTGTGAATCTTTGTTTTTTTTAAACAAAATTGCATTTACATAACGCTTCACAGCCCTGATGAGAGACCCAGTCGCTTTCAATGAATGCTTAGCATACTACTCAATAGAGATTGGTCAATAAACTGAAGCTCAATGCAATGAATATTTCCTTGGTCTGCTAAAAAGAGAACAACCATATGCATTTTTCCTTCACTAAAAAAATCAGCTCCAACTTATTGGTCTTTCCAATTACAAAACAGCAAACACTTATTGTTAAAGTTAAAAGCGTTGAATGCAAACACACTGAAAGCGGGAAAGGAAACAAGCTTATTCCCAGAAGCGAAAACAGAACCATTAAAAATCTGCTTCTTGACCTCACGGTCCCCTTGTCTTACACTGTGATGTTTGGGGGGATGTTAATAATTATTATCATACTTTTTTCTAGTCTTCTATATTTAAATCATTGTGTAGAAGCATTTATCATTGTGGTATGGTTTTTCAAGAGACAACTAAAAGATGTCCTCCTAAATCTGTACCGTTATCCCTTAGGGAAATATCTAAGCAATCGCACCATGGAAACTCCACCTAGTTATATGTAACTCTCATGCAAGTTCTACACAGTGAATCGACACTCACTCCACGATCATTATACACTATTACTGAATGATAATAAAAAGACTCTTAAAACTGTATTTCTATTGTTCTGTGATGGACTGATAACTATCTCCACACCCAAAACATGTTTATTTTTATTGGGACATACTCAGAAGCCACTATCGCCACGGGAACGTCACTTTTTTTGACGTTCCCGTGGCGATAGGGCCAGAGCCCTATTCTCAAGGCAGCGTTCACCCACTTAACATGGATTAAAGCCACATTAAGTGGCTTATGGCTGCCTTGAGAATAGGGCCCCTTTCACGATAAAATTGGCGTGAAAGGGGGCGTGCAGTGGGTGTTGCGGTGGGCGTACCAGCGCAACACCCATTGACTTTGATGCTACCGCCTATTATCAAGGGCAGCGATAATAGGTGGCAGCGCCAAACTTAAGACCTAGAAAAATCAGGTCATAAGGTGGCTAAATGAGGAAAAAAGCTTTATTTCTCCTCGTTTTTGCTTTTTTCATCTGTGCTGCATGTAGCAGCACACATGGAAAATACAAATTGGCATTTTCCGTTTGTTAATGTACAGGAAGGGACACCTTCCTGTGCATTAACAAACCTCCCTGCCCACAGACACCCTAGCGCTCTTGTGCAAGGGTGGCTGTTTTGGCGTTAAGTCGTGAGACTTAGTGCCGTCGATGGGGGAAACGCCAGACTGCACCACATTCTTGTGAATAGGGTGCAGCCTGGCATTTCTGAAGTGGCGGTGAGAGGTATTAAGCCACGGAGGCTAACGCCTCTCACCGCCACTTCTTTGTGAATATCCCCCTTTATTTTTATTGAACTGTGATTGACTGATATTTGTCGTGACATTGCTGTAAAGTGCTCTGATACCCTCGGGTCCAGCCAGCACTCTATAAATTTCACAAAAAATACATAGTGAGTTTTCTGGAATTTTAATACTGCTATGACTCTTTACATAACTACAATTTATAATACTTGTGTATTTAATTGATTCTTTTCAAATTCTAATAAAGTATTTTAGGACAAAAAACTTGCCTCTCATTCTTTTGCCTCAACAATTAGTAAAGAACTATAAAGGTATTTGGATATGTGGGCAATCAAGGGAGAAGCCAAAAAACTAAAATAGCCTCTCTCTTGGGGGCTGTGTCTGAGTAAGTGAAGTGTGCAGTCCCGAACATTTCAAAGAAAGGCCATAGGATTTGTTACCTCCAAGCAAATGTTTGTTCCTTTTTTTCTCTTTTTTCCTTTCCATTTTTCTTTTCTTCTTTCCATTCGTCTGTAATACCCTACAAACGTTTCCCCTCCAGCTTTCTTTTTCCCTTCCATCTTTCTTTGTCTTTGTCTCTCCTTCCTACTTTTACACTCACTCCATTTGCATCTCAATTTAACTTTATTTTAATGTTCTTTGAGAGTCTCATCATGTTTAGGTCTCACCTACAAGACAGTGCATGCCCTGTCTGATACAATACCAAATGTCAGCAGCAGCGGCTGACCATTCTAAAATATGGAGGGGCGTGCCATACGTCCAACTCACCTCAATGATGCTTCTGCCCGGTGAGGCACTCTCAGCGATGGTGATGTGACATCCACGAGCAGGAGAGAGAGGGACTTCCCTTCCTTCCCAGTGGAACATGACTCCTGACCAATCCTGGAGCTGCTGTCAGCATGAGAGCAGCTCCAGGATTGGTGGGAGCAGGCTAACCCAGCGCTCATTTTAAGGCTGGGGGCCTGTGCCAGCAATCCTTCTGCTGTTTCACAGCTAGGGATCGCTGGGTGTACAGTGCACTTGTCAGGCTGGCTGTAGGTAGCCAGCCGGCCAACCGGGTATACATGCTGAAAGGGGCAGCAGTAATCCTGCAATAGCAGGATTCAGACCCACCCCCAAGCCTCGCGCTTGTGCTGGTGGCAGAATAAAATGACATTATTATGCCATTTTATTTATTAGTGTTTGCCTGCTGCACTCGCAGCAGGAGGGCGATTCTCCTCTGCCATTTACAAGGAGCTGCCCCTGATTGTCAGCTTGCAATGGGCTTGGAGTCCAACTATTGCTTACCATTCTTTGGTTTCACTGTCATTTGCTTTCCTTCCTCCTCGTATGTTTGCACTTCTCCTGGAACCCATTACTTGTGTCGTCCATTGCTCCCTTTCAGGCAGTACTTTTTTATTTTTGTTTAAGCACTCAACAGGAGTGCATGTGTATTCCAGCTGTCTCCATCATGTACTTGTTCCCCTTTGCAACACTCGTTTTGCTCTCACCACCCCTGAGTGATGTGTTCCCCTTCAAGTGCTTCTCCCCACCCCCTCACTGCTGTCTAGCTGTGTGCTTATTCCCCTATTCCACCTTGCCTTGTCCATCTGCTTCCACACTGCTTAACTTTGTTTTCTTCCCTCGCCGCTGCTTCCTCCACCCACGGCCTCCATTTTGCTTCCGCCATCCACACCCCCAGTTGCTTACACCGACCCTCTGTGTTGCTTCCATCCTCCTGATCTTACCCTCCATTTTGCTTCCCTGCACCCATGTTGCTTAGCCCCACCCATTCTACTTTTTGGTTTCTTTTTGATTACTGATCCAACTCGAATCTGTAAACAAAAAGAAGAAAAAAGAAGCTTGCTTCAATTTATAGAATTGCACATGCTTAGTGTCTACATAGGCTCTTTTTCTTGTTTTTACGCCATGCTGCACAGTATAAGAAATGTTGTGTAGCATGGTTAGAACCACTGTCAAAGCAAATATGTGCCAAAGGCGGGACCTATTGACTTTGGCAATGCTTGTTCTTTCTCTTTGTAACTATGTTGATTCCTTTGCGACCTTCTCTCCATCATACAACGTTGTGATGGTATCATCATTTTTGCGGTGTTACTTATTAACTTCTTGCCTTTGGAACTGGGAGCCACAGATTAAAGTTATAAAAAGCCATGAAAAAAATTTAGCCAGTCCAGTGACCTCCCTGTTCAACTGGTGTAGGGAGTGCTCAATGAATGCTTGTAGAGAAACGTACACTCAGGAGCTGAGATCACACCTTGCAGAGATCAAGTAACAATAAATGGTAGGACTGTCCACAATGGACTGTAGACAAATGACTGCCACCCCTGCCCTTACTATTAACTGATAAACCTTCTAAGTGGAACAGCATCCTCATCACTGAAGCATTTGCTAACTGAACCACACTGAAGCTAAAGATTTCTAAATCCATTAACCCCTTCTATGCTGGTGACGGAACCACTCCGTCACCAGCCACGGGTGGGCTGTGCTAATGACGGAGTGGTTTTGTCACTGCCCGGCCACCGCGCCTGCGCGGCGTTGATTTCACGCCTGCACGGCGCGTTCTATTAGGCGGGCGGGACTGTGTCATTAGCACTCCGTCATTAGCACAGCCCACCCGTGGCTGGTGACGGAGTGGTTCCGTCACCAGCATGACGGCGCCGCGCGGCCCCCTCTCCCCCCAGCGCCGCGGCGGAATTACCGCCGTGGCCAAGGGGTTAAGCAATATTTGGTTATTTGATTTTTTTAAAGGACATGGCCACAGGAATTAAGACGCCTTGCAAAAAAGAAAGCGTCAACATAGATCAATTGCAGCAAAATTAAAACAAAAGTTAACATATGTGCAAAATGCAGGCTGAGAGAATAATGCAAGAATCATGAAGATTGATTGGGGAGGGGTCTATGCTACTGATGAGCAGGGACCTACAACAAACAGTAGAAAACAGCATAGTGGGGCTAAGACACATAATAAGAGTAAACATTAGAGAGGATGGAAGAATGGTGAATGTACAAAATATAGAGAACCAAGTAGCGAGTGTTAGGAAAGCCCATATCTATGGAAGCACATTTAGACAAGTCCAGAGTGAAATTATTTTGGACAGCTATGGGCCCTAGAGTTTTTTCGAACATTGCCAAAGAATTTTACAGAAAATAAACATAAACTGGCTGCATGCAAGCATGGACAAAATGTGTAGCGCGCATTTTATCACGATTTCACAGTCAAGCACTTTCATGTATTTTTCCACATGAGGGAAACTGGGAGACTGGTTTGAGCAGAAAATGTCCCACAAGACACATTTTCTTTTCAAACTGCCTCCTGATTGTACTTCTTACTTTTTAGTTTGCATGAGGTATTCCTTCTCATTAATTTTCACGCAAGATACCAGCCAATGATATTTATTTACTCCCCCACCCCCCAAAAATATATAATTTCGCCAAACCCAGGCTGCAAGTGAAAATGTCTGGTGCTATACAAAAAAAAACGTTCTTCAATATATCGACAGAGAGCGATGTATTTTGCTTTAATTGTAGAAAAAAGATCTGCTTTTTAATGATTTCTATTGATTTTATTGCAATTTCCATTTATTCTCCAAGAAATATTGGCATACATGTTGCAAATCATAGTTACTGGCTGTGTTAGTTAATATGTTTAAAAAAAAGTTCTCACTGGGACTAAAAAGACGACCGAGACACCAAAAACTTCAGTGGTCCCCTTTCACAAATCTCAGTTTTAAACTTTTCGTGCTTCACTGTTTTGGTAATACCTAGGTGGTCATTGTGCTCTTTGGGGAATAGTTAAAATAGGTTTGTGCTGAGATGCAGGACATCCCTGTTTTATATGTTGTTAGGGAGATGCAGGATGGGAAGAAATGGGAATCAGTGTGTAAGGAGAGGGACATGTTGTTAAATTCGGTCAGGGGTGGCAGAATTCAGGGGAAGAATGGGGTCAAGGAAGGAAATTGTTGTGGATTGAACCGAACCAGACTATGGTGATGTTGGGGTTTGCCTGTGGAGTATGCATTAGTGTTTGAACAAAATATTGGAAAAAATATTGTGAAACAAAAATATAATGTCAAGAATATTGGGATGTCAAAAATATCATCAACAGAAATATTGAAAGTAAAAATATTTTTTTGTGTTTTATTTAATATTGTAAGCATTGATGTAGAAAATATTGCTGTATGTAATGACGTTTGGGTTAATTACTATGTAATGTATTGTAGAGTGTTTGATCCTATATGTTTATTTGTATGTGTGTTTTAGTAATATAATTTATTATTTATGACATTTTTCAACTTTGGGATTTGTAATTGTATTAATGTATATAAATAATGGTTTTACACTTTTTTAACAGCGAGAGGTTGGGTTTTTAGGCGATTGGGTTCGAGAGATTTTTTTAAAGTGTACATTTAAATGTACATTTATGTTAATTATTTTAATAATATGCAAATGATAATTTTCGTGTGTCACTGTTTTGTTAATATGTACGGCCATTGTGCTCTGACGCGAAAATGTGGGACACGTGAGGCATTTTAAAGCACAGTGATTCAGTTACATTGTGCATAACAAAAGGATTTTTAAAGCATCTTTACAGGGGATATTAGGATTATTCACTAATAGATTAGGGGTAAATTAGTGACAAAATGTGTGCTTTAGGGCACATGAATGAGCTTGCCAGTGGTCAAGGTGTGTCCGAGTAGTCACATTTCTTCAGTCTGATTGCCTACTTGCATGATGCCCAGGCTCTACAGCTTCCAGCAACAGCTCTGACCATCTGCCTCAGTTCACTGCTCACGCAGTACTAACGCAGCCGCAAAACCAGACTACAATGACATAAAAAAAACACAGGTCAGCCTGCACTGACCGCTTTTGCCATCTTTTCCGGAACTGCTCAATTGACAGACACTCCTCCCCAAACGTATTTTAATTGTTTGAGAAGCACGCGCCAGACCAGGCAGCGAAAATGTGAGTATTCAGTTCATGATTTCTACCACTTTTATGTCACACGTCCCCTTTCGGATACCCGGTCGATATGTATTCTTTTGTTATGAAGGCGTCTTCAAGCTAGGATGGATTCTGGCATGTGTTGCACAGCATATAAAATACATATAAATTAACATTTGAAGGGAACAAAAATCATGTTTGGCAAAAAGGCATGAGGGCAGTGCCTAAAACACGGGGCCATTTTCTTAGGACGATTTTGTGTAAGTGGTACTTAATGCAGGGAACGGTGTGTTTCATTTCAGCACAGTGGTTTGTGTGCCTGCCGTGCTTGTTGTACTGCCCTGTGTACCTTGCCCGTTCCTTTTGTGACACTTTTACAATGAAATCCTTCTTCTTATACCCAGTGGCATCTTGTCATGCATTCTTATTTCCTACGTGTATGTAGCATCGTTTTCTTTTCTTTTCATGATAAAATCATATCATTTGTATTGCATTTCAGCGCATGCATATGACAGAGTTGCCAAATAATGATTCGACATTTTAAATCCAAAATGTGGACACAAAGTCATTCAATTGGCTGCAGATAGGTGAAGGCACAACGAAGAATTATGGCATTCCAGCCCATGGCCTGTTGTGCAAAAATCACTGGAACAGTTGCGTTAACCAACAGAACTACAGTGTCAGTGATTAAATGCATTGCTTCTAAAAATATGAAAAGAGGAGAAGATGTTGTCAATGATAGCAAGCATTAAGTACACTCCTGGCGAGGACAGTGAGGGGTTTACAACTTAATTCTTCTGACTCATTTATGGAGGACTTGGATCTATCGGTGAATCACTCCAAATCATAAATCATGCAGGTGGGCCCCGGTAAGGCAAGGGCAAAGCAGCTCATTTTCAAATTAGGATGTTCATCAATACCTAAGACTAATGTATTCTTCTATTTGGGAGTAGTGTTTGACGACTCCTTGAGCTGGTGTTCCTTGCTTAATCGGAAGAAAGGGGACCTAGTGAAAGCTTCTGCAACTGTCTTTAATTTTGCCAGCAGAGTAGGAGGGAAGCGAATAGGGGCCCTTTTGGAGATCTACCAAGCAAAATGTATTTCAAAGGTTAGTTACAGGAGTGAGATATGGGGCCACATTAAGCTTGAGACCGTGCAAAGTGCAGAAAACTCTTTCTTGTGAAGGGTCCTTTCTGTCCCGCCATGTAATCCATCTTATGTTGTCCATGAAGAACTGGGGATTTCTTTCCTTTCAGATGAACTGGCCTTCCGTCCCCTGGCATTGTGGCTCAAGATTTGGGTTAAACAAGAGAACACACTTAGTAAAGATGTCCTACGGGATTGTCTTTCTCTTGACAATGTTTCAAGTATTGGATGGATCAAGTATTTAAGAGTCGACTTCGCCAGGCTAGGAAGAGTAGAACTTTTCACGAACCCTGAGGGTGCTTGTAAAAGGGAATTTGTCTGGGCCAAGGAGTATTTATTAAGAACACGCTGTTGTGAAAGAGAGGCGAAAGAGCTGTGTAAGCCCAGTGTACGAAAGTACATTGTACTGAAAACTGTGCCTACCACCGAGCCATATCTCCTAGGGCTTAAAAGTATTTATTATCATTTTTAATTGACAAGGTTCCGGCTCAACCTCTTTCACTACTTGTTGGCATACCCCCGTAGCTCCCACAGAGGACAGTGCCTCATGCCCTGTGGTTGCGACGGAGACGGAGAGTCTCCTCAGGACATGATGCACTTTTTAATGTTTTGTACTTTTTATGCTTTTCCCAGAAAGTTATTTATTATCCCAATTCTTAAAAAAAAAATGGGTTTTAGGAGGGTGAGACAAGCTTTTATCTTTTTACAACTCCTCTCTAGTGACACTGTTTTGTATACTCTTAACTTTTTATGGGTAACTGTTAGACTTAGGGCAAGCTGTGATTAATTTCTGTATTTTATATCACATGATTTTATCCTGTGCTTAGATTATTTGAAATGTTCTATACTTGTCAATTAGAAACATGAATGATTGTATACTGATGTTTGTATGACTGTTATGGTTTTATTTTTAAAACCGAATAAAGTTTATTGATGATGATGATAGCAAGCAGTAAATACACTACATATTAGAGTCACAATGTTCCGCAGCTCCTTTGAATCACACAATGTTATTTTGAATTTTGGGTTTTTGGGTTCTAGATATAGCATTGACCCAACTCCAGGACCAGCAGAGGTCTTTAGAAAGAGTAACCACAGGTTTGGAGATAACCTGCTGCTTTTGTTATTTGAAGAACTTTATTTTGGCCACACTATTGTTCCTACATTTTGGGGACCTGGTCCATCTCAATCTTTTATTGTGTCCATTTTTTATTTTAATTATGAATTTTAAGTGTGCTTACGGGTGCTATTTTTATTTTAAATCATGTGTATTTCTTTGTGTTATTTTACGGTGCTAATTTGGTTCGTTTTAATTTCCCTGTAGCCTCCGTGACTAAGCAAGCCTACCAGAGAGGTCACTGGTGCTGGAAAAGTTTTCAGAGTGGGGGTTCAGCCATCGACGTTACATCACTGGAGTGAGAGGGATTGTGAAAAATCCAAGCCCCACACAAAAAAACAGTGTAGCAAATGAGCCACTCATTCAGCAGAAGCGTGGGAAGGGTGTAGTAGGTAGTCAGTGGTGTATTTTGGAGTACCTGGACACAAATATATTACTAAATCATGGAGCGGTAGCACACTGTACTTTACAGACAGAACATTTTCCATTGAAATGGCCACTAAATGTGCATAGACATGCAGTTTTGCTTTCAAAGCCATACAGTGCACAAACAATAATTCGTGGAAATCAGGTTTCAGTGGAAATATAGCGTTCACACATCACTGAATGACCTTGATTTGTTTCAAGCTTTGTTTTCACCACACTTCAGAATTACAAAAGAGAGTGCTTCATTTGTGCTTTCATAGCCTCTGATATATTTTGAAATATTTGTACAGTTCATTTACAGGTATTTAAGTTTTATTGTGTGTTAGAAAAAACTTCTATCCTACAGCCTCCTTTTCACTCTGCCTGTACTCGAGCAAGATCGTTACATAGTTCACTTTACAAAATTCTTTCAATCTGCAGTCAGAGAAAGACAACTGAGCACCAATATCCATGTTAAAAGAATATGCAGTAATTTGTCAGATGACAAGATAAAAACTAAATTTAAAGGCATCTTTACAGCCCATTCACCTTCTGAACTTTTGGGTGTGCTGTAGCTCCGGTTTGTGTTTTCTTTAATCCCCCATTTCTAGCTTTTACTTCTACTGCTGTTAGTAACAGGTTGCATCGCAATGCCACTTCCCTTCCCTCACTGTAGGTATGATTCAAGCTTATATCATGGTCTCAGCTGTGTGTACGTGCAGTGAACACATGCACTGTGTATCTAGGTAGTGAAATGCAAGCCCTACACTTGTTCACACTCCAAGTGCACCAAGTGCCCGCACCCCTTGTCCTGTGGTCCCTCAAAGATCTTCTCTCACTCAATAAGCCCACCCAAATAAGTATCCTTAAGCCTGCTGCAGCATCTAGCAATCTATCCAATTGTTATCACCCCTTGAATTTTCTAGATGCAGAGGCCAATTTTCCTACTACTGTATTCGATGCTCAACCTTTCTCTAGCTTATCTTGAAGCACTCAAACCATGTGGGCGGTAAAATTAAAATTCTTCATCTATCAAGCAACAAACACCACTGGTGAAAAATTGAGCTGTCCTTTAATAGACATAATACCCTGAAATTAACACAAAATTGAACTTTGTCTGCACTTAGTTCTTCTTTTTTCTTAATATGATATATTATTAGTAACAGAATCCTACTTGAGAGAATCTTCAGGCCCCCACTGCACCTGCGCTGTCCCTCTGGGTTATCTCAGTCTCAGCAAAGACCACCTTGGCTTGCTTGGCAGTGGTGCTGCCATTCTTTGTCATTCCTTGGCCTCAATCTCCCGGTTACGGTTCCAACCCACTCAGCAGGTCATTTACCTGACCCCATTTTTCCTCTACCTCTATGCTTACCAGTCTTCCACCATTCTCAGTAGAGGCTCCTGGTGGGAGTGCTAATGGGCGGTGATGTGGGGCGGGGGTGGAGCAGGGTGGGGGGGTAGTAAACACCGGAATACGAATGAATGCAGGTAAGTTGACAATTAAATCAATAAAACGAATTCCGTTGTGCGCGCTGCATCGGCAAATGCAATGCAGCGTGGCTGATATTGCCAACCCCCGGTAACAAAAACGCCCCCCAGGGGCCCAAAACCGACCCCCACCCTAGCGGACCACCGGGGAACGCCAGGTGCCCGCTACGGCCAGTCCGGCCCTGGTTGGGGGGTCAAAGGAAAGCAGCGGCTGGCACAGGTAAGCGCGGTGAGGCAGGGCACGGCACAGCAGGGGGGAAGCCTTTGGACGACGGAATAGGTGTTATTTATTTATTCCTATTCTGTCGTCTGATGACTTCCCCCGCTCCCACCCCGCCCTGCCTCACCGCGTTTACCTATGCCAGCGACCGCTGTCAATAGCCTATTTGTTTTTATGTCTCCATAGGGAGAGATATTGTACGAATGTAGTGCAGGCCCACTGTGTGCCTGTTGTCCATGATATACGAGATAGCGAACACTTATAAAAATATGTATACGTTGAAATGTAATACAGGAAATGTGCTGCCAAAACCACAGAACCAATTTTCACCAAACCACGAAAAGTCACAGGAGGGGGACAGATGCACACAGGAGAGCAGGGACTGCTATCTGTTACCTTCTCGGCAAGGTGGGGAGTAATGTTCACCACCCCAACCTTGGACAATGTGAAGGCCTTCCACATATGTCCCCCGTGCCTTAGGAAATGCAGGGGTTTAAGGGGTATAATAGCCATCCCTCCCCTTCAGTGTTGCAGTGTTGACATAAAGTCATCATCTTTTATTTACACTTAATAATACATTAACTTGCAGCATGCTTTATCATTACGTATATGTGTGTCCATGGTATTTTAGACTTTAGTGATAAGTGAGTCAGTGATACAAGTGATTTATATGTTTTCGATGTAGCTATAGTTGGGAAATATGCATTTTAACATTGACATGAGTGGGCCTAGGTATTCAACTCCATTTTAAAGCCAATGTGGTATTTTTGCTTAGTGTGCATAACTTTCTTTCTGATTCAGGCACACCAGTCGCCATGTTCTCAATATAATTATTTTCTGTTAGCTTGCTGTGTTGGACGAGGATTCTCGGCACCTGCACAGGATGGGAGGTAGAAGAAGTGGCTACTCCATTGCAAAAAATTGTTTCAGTTGCTATGATGGAAGAATCTGTCATTGTATTATCCATGAGAATGAGGCCAACACCAAGTACAGCGGGAAAGCTGATTTTTGCTTGGTCCTTACACAGTGAGAATATAGCTCTTAGACTTAATTTCATGTTTTAACTATGCGTAGATGAATTTAGTTAGTCAGAGTTTGCTCCTGTCCACCCATATAGGCGAGCGGCCCCTTTCTCTCTCTTGAGACCCAATGATCCTTCTATTCCTGCTCATCAGCATGCTTTCTAGAGCAAGTTCATTTTGATTTTTCATAAATTGAACCATCATTTGGTTCTACTTTCAGTGCTATATTTACTGACATCGGCAGCTTCAACTTTTTAAATGTACCCACAATCTTAGCTTAGCATTAGGGAGTTTCTCTTTAAGGGAACAGAATTTTATCTTACTTTGCATATATTGTCTTTAAGAACACGTACTTGCATTTGTCAAATTGAACTGCTTGGATTATATTTATATATGCTGTATTCAGGTGACTATCATTTTATGCTTAATTGATCCAGTTTGAGATTGTTATTTTACTAATTTGCTAATAAACCTTCCTGGTTTGCAAAAGTATTTTTGTTTGTAGTTCCTGTGAGGCATATTCTGCTTCACTGTATTGATATATTGCTTTTTTTTATTATTTTAGTCTCAGTTCAAGATAAAGGTCCATCCCAGTAGTCACTGTGGAGATCTGAGTTTGTGCCAAGTTTGTGCTGTGCAAACACCGGGCCTGATTCACAAAAGTAAACTTAGACCAAAAGTCTAAGTTTAGACCTGAAGTCTAAGCTTAAACCTAAAGTCTAACTTTACTACTACTAAAGTTATACTTTTGATCTAAGTTTAGACCAAAAGTCTAACTTAGACCAAAAGTCTAACTTTGCTACTACTAAAGTTAGACTTTTGGTCTAAGTTTAGACCAAAAGTCTAACTTAGACCAAAAGTCTAACTTTACTACTACTAAAGTTATACTTTTGATCTAAGTTTAGACCAAAAGTCTAACTTAGACCAAAAGTCTAACTTTGCTACTACTAAAGTTAGACTTTAAGTCTAAATTTAGACTTTTGGTCTAAATTTACTTTTGTGAATCAGGCCCACCATTCTTCTCTTTTCCAGAATGAGCAAGAATCCAAACCAAAAGTTGGTAAATGCGGGGAAACATAATTAACCCTCCCCTGTCCTTAATGCAAGGCTAAGGTAATGTTCAAAATTAAACACCCAAAACTTGAGCAATGTGGGTGGGTTTTGATTCTGATCCAACCACTCCTCCCTGTCTTCTTAGAATGCACCCCCTGACCTAGGAAGGCGAGGAGCATTTGTTGCCTCCCAATGCTCACCAGGCCACCAAACCGCTTTAAATGCAGTGGCTGTGCGTTCAGCGGTTTCTAGTTATGCACAGAGAACCTTTCCAACAAGAAACGCCTTGTTGATTGCGAAAGTCAAACTTTTTAGCCCCATTAAAACTTTCCAATTACTTGGGAAAATCTCTCAAAGGAAGGGCAAAAGCATTAAAGTATTTGGGAGGGAGAGAAGGGAGAGAAGGGAGAGAAGGAAGGAAAGGAAGGAAAGGAAGGAAGGAAGGAAGGAAGGAAGGAAGGAAGGAAGGAAGGAAGGAAGGAAGGAAGGAAGGAAGGAAGGAAGGAAGAAAGGAAGGAAGGAAGGAAGGAAGGAAGGAAGGAAGGAAGGAAGGAAGGAAGGAAGGAAGGAAGGAAGGAAGGAAGGAAGGAAGGAAGGAAGGGAGGGAGGGAGGGAGGGAGGGAGGGAGGGAGGGAGGGAGGATTGATTGATTTGTTATATGAATCTTAGGGCATGGATATGTTACCTTTGACGCATGTTTGCTGTATTTTTTATACCTCCAGTATTTAGGGTCAGAAAGGCCGATATCTGTTGGTGTATTAGAATAGAAACACTGTCATTTTACTCGTTCCTTGACTGGAATAATCCCGCCGCACTTGTCACTGCCAGGTTTACGTCCCCCGAGATTCGAGGCGATGACAGGGATGTTCCATGTTGCGTGTACCCACACTGTCTGTTATGTGTTGGGGTTTGCACTGCGCTCATCTGGGCCGGTGTGCTTGGACCCTCGGGGCGGCAGGTTACCTTCTCCCCCCTGTACAGTGAGATGCCATGGGCGCCGGCCGTGGCCTGCTCAGATGTGCTCGGGTTCCCGGCCCTAACGCCGTCCCAAGGCAGCGGGAGCACCTGGCGGCCCTTCTCCCGAGCAGAGGATGTATGTTCAATGTATCTGTCCCGCGGGGGTGGATTGGAGCAGATGGGGGAGGTGTCCAGTGCTAACCAGCGCCGTTTGTCTGTCTGTCAACCTGAGGGGCGGCCCTGATAGGCTCGCAGCTCTGATTTACCAGGGCCGGATAGTCTTACACCGAGCACTGCGAATGCCTCCGCGATGAGCCGCACACTTGGGCGCGGAGCTGTCACTGGGAAGCAGGAGCTGTCACTCGAGCGGAGGAGCTGTCAGTCACCCGGCAGAACTGTCACCTGGGCCGAGGAACTTTCACTTGGGGAAATGAGCTGTCAAGTGGACACGTGAGCAACCATGCCCTTTTGTAACCTTTGAACTCTGGTGCAGGGCAGAGCTGCCAATGGAAACCCCCAAGGAGGGCAAGACGGGGAGCAGGTCTTCCTTCAGCATTAACACGCTCCTGCACGAGGCCCTGGAGGGCCCGGGCCAGGCTCCAATGGGAGCAGAGGGATCCCCCGGAGCTTGTGATCAGCTCCTAGGAGGGGAAAAAGTCCCTGAGGAGCCTAGAGATGGTAAAGGCGACGAGGGGCGGGAGAAGCACCCCAAACCGCCCTTCAGCTACAATGCCCTGATCATGATGGCCATCCGCGGCAGCCCGGGGAGGAGGTTGACCCTCAGCGGAATCTATGAGTACATCATGGAGAACTTCCCATACTACCGTGACAACCGGCCGGGCTGGCAGAACTCCATCCGCCACAACCTCAGCCTCAACAAGTGCTTCCTGAAGGTACCACGCCACTACGATGACCCAGGAAAGGGCAACTACTGGGTGCTTGACCCCTCCAGCGATGACGTCTTCATCGGGGGCACTACTGGCAAGCTGCGGAGGAGGACAACAGGCTCAAGGGCCAAGTTGGGCTTTCGGAGAGGGGGCAGAACGGCAACCTCTGGGCTGACCTTCACTGGACCCCTTTACTGGCCTCTGGGACCCTTCCTTTCAATACACTCACCCACACAGGCCTACAGTGCCCCGCTAGGCTACAGCAGCTCTTCCGCGACTTGCTTCAGCCACCCAACCTCCTGTGCGGCCATGTTGTCCCAGGCTGCTCACACCATGGGTGCTCCAGGGCTAGAGAGGTTCATTCCCACCGACGCCTCCTGTGGGCACCACCATGTTACCGCCACCTTAACTCCATCACTGCCCTGCGGGGTCCCGAGCTCTCTAAACTCCTGTTCCTTCAGCATGCTGTCCGGCCAGGCCAACTACTACTACTGCCAGAGACCCCTCCATCAGCCGCCCTTGCCCTCCCTGCCAAGTCCCTACACAAAGGCGACCATTGACTTTCCAGGGAGAGCCCCTCAGCAATTTCCCACAGGACTTTCCCAAGACTGCCCATATTTTTTCACATCTCACAATGAAACAGCATCCTTTCATCCAGGAATGCCCTAAAAAAGACTGGACTTTGCCGTGGAGAGCCGAAACATGTTGGACAACGGCGGACGCTATTTGTTTGACAGCAATGAGTGATTGTGGAATGCACAGGGCATTATTTGCTTAGCACCTAGAAGCATCATTAGAAACAATGGGAGGTATGTGTTGGACATTTCAAGGCTGTACTTGATGTACAAAACTGGGCACTATATTATGGAGTGTCCCCCGTGGTGTATGTTGGACATTTTTTAGCACTGTCTGTTGGACAATACCACTTTTGTTTCACAATACGCATTAGTATTTGCCAGCCTAAGATATCTATCGGTCAACACCCTGTGACATTTGTTGGGCAGCACCAGGTGAGATTTGTTGGTGGCACATGGCTGTAATTATTGGGCAACACCGATTGGCAGCTCTGGGCAGTATCTGTCAAACGGCAGCAGGCATTAATCGCTCTGTAACGCATTCTTGATGTGCTCAGAACATCAGCTATATGTTTGTTGGATCAGGGAAGATAAGTACGGACAGCATTGTGAAAGAGGGCCCCAGAAATACCGTGGGATAGAATTTCCTAACCCTTTTAATTTAACATTTCCAATTAATTATTTTCCATTTTAGTTAACAATGTTGAAGACTTCCCTTTTCATTTTCCTGAGGATTTTGGAATGTGCAATTTGCCTGAGTTTCTGCTTTTCTCACATTAAAGGTATGGAGCAACAGACCTCCCATGTTCTTTGAAGATGAGCAGGCAGCATACAAAATTTTAAAAATAAACATGAGGGGGAGACGCTATTGTTGTAAGCATTTCATATCACCTACTGCTTCTATTAAAAGTGCGACAGTGTGCTATTTTCAGTCTGTGGTGGTTATTCTTCTATCTTGTTCATGCTACATTGACTGTACTATCTCTAAAGGTAGTTGTGCCGACTTTTAACTTTGATCCCCCACTCCCCACCTTAACCAGTCCTCACCATATTTTCACCAAATTGTGTTTGGTCCTCTCTGTTTTTTTTGCCAAATAATCTAGAAAGTCACTGAGGGGGTGTAAAGTTGTAGGAGGGTCTTGAATCCAGAAATGTATTACTTTCCATAAAGCACTGCATCTAAATGGGACTGAAAACTGCGGTCCCGGGTGAAACCCTAGTTTGTGCAAGGGCTTGGATTACCAGATATGTGTTTTTTTACTGCACTCTTAGAAATGTTCCCTAGGGAAATTTCACTAGGTCAGAACTGTTTAAATTTGCACCTGGAACATGCAAGGTAAATAACAAGAAAAATGAAATTTGGTTCTTAAAGTGCCAATTCTGCATGTAATTCCCCATTTTCAGAGGGAAAACTGAGAATCAGGGATATTTACTGCACCCCGTGAATAATGCTCCCTGGGGTAATGGTATTTACCAGGTGCAGTAAATTACTCACCCCCTTTCTGGCAACTCCTAAAGAAGATCTCTATAGAAAACAATAAATCAAAAATGCTGAGAAAATGTATCAAATTTTCCACATTTTGCAAGTTAACCCTCGGGGAGGTACTTTTTGAAGTTGTGAATATTAGGCACGTTATTTTAATTAAATTACCCAAAATGAAGTCACTACATGGCTCATAATCCTGCTTCACAGATCCACATTTCAAAGCACACAAACAACCTTGGATTAGATAAAGGCTGCTCGTAAATTTACAGAATCAAACAAAAACTGAAATTGCAAATACAAATTTACAAAAAAATGACAAAACATTTTAAAGATGTTTCAGCCTTTCTGAATACGTATTCATGCGTAAACACACACACAAATACATATATATTAATAAATGTAATACCTTAATTAGGCTATCGAAATTATTTGAATAATTTAAATAATTTGTATAATAATTTTTTTTTTAAATGACTTCTTTTTTTATAGAGAGGATCTCACTGAAACTGAACAGACTATGCTTTGTTCTTTTAAATGCATGTCTGTAGAAGGAAACAGTAAACTATACCAAACAAGTGTAGACTAGTATATCAAGTTAAGAGATTCTTCCTTCCAAGTTGTGCTGCTAGCGCAGAAAAGCCTGCATGGAGACATGATAGTAATCAAGAAAGCTTTCACATCAATGATTAGTGAGCCTGGGTAAAGAATCAATTCATTGCTATATATATTTATACTGTAAGATAAGAGAGAGAGAGAGGGAGAGAGAGAGAAAGAGACAGCGATAGAGAAAGAGAGAGAGAGAGAACACAAATGGGCAACTGGCAATATTATAAACAGGGCACCCGGTTTCATGGTACTTCTTTTTGGACATTTCTGCCTGTATTTATCCATATTATGTTTTGTTACTTTTCTCTGTATTTATCCATACTTAATTTGAGTTTTGTGGGAAAATGAAGCTGAAATTTGTATATTTCCACATTTATTTAACTGATAAATATACACACATGTTTGAATGCTTGCCAGCTTTCAATGCTATGAACACCAGCAGAATGTAAATCAATGCACATATATGAAAATATGCACATTTCAGTATCAACCTTGTGGATATCCACTGCTGTTTAAGCCTCTTTACTAAATTGGTTTTCTATTTTAACCCCCTTACCTATCAATCCACACAGCGATTGGCCTAGTAGTTATGGCAGACAGTATTTAGAATAACTCAAAAAGAAACCCAATTTCAG
The DNA here is from genome assembly GCF_964261635.1 of Lissotriton helveticus. Taxonomy (NCBI): domain Eukaryota; kingdom Metazoa; phylum Chordata; class Amphibia; order Caudata; family Salamandridae; genus Lissotriton; species Lissotriton helveticus. The sequence goes on from NC_136070.1 coordinate 814,212,584, forward strand.
TTTTTTTCCACATTAAAAATAAATACAAACAAGAAAATCAATATTTTTCTGTCTGTATTTATCTGTAAAAATCAGTAAAAATGGAAAACAACAGCGGTGCAGGCATTCTAAAGGGTGGGCAGGGCTGCGATGGCCAACGGTCGTTCGTAGCACCAGGGAGGGAGTGCTCCTGTCGGCCGTCGGGAGCACGGAAGGGGTTAAAAACAAAGTACAAAGCCAAAGGCAACTGGTTTGTAAAAGTCTCCAGAATCCTGGAATGCCAATATTGGGCCACATTACTTACCCATTACCCATATGATATTTTTAAATTAAATGTTTATTTTGGGGTACTTAGCATGAAAGAGCTGTTTTCTTTACAGCACAGGTAACAATGGGAGCTTATTGGAATTAGAATGTTTAGGTTTTTTTTTACCTTTCATGAAAATGGACAAAAGTAAGGGCCAGTAGATTTATATTATTCTGTGGCTTCAGTTTTTACTACGTAATTATGGATTTACTACATTAAGCACAACATTTTCAGAGTTCACAAAAATGTTGTTTTGAGCTCAAATTGATGAGCATAACACTGCCAGAAAATGTACAGCATCATTTGCCTTTTTTCTGCATAGTTTAGGTAATATTGTTGCATAATGTGGTCCTCCATGATACATAATCTTGTAGTCCTGAAAACGGGAAAGCTCTGCAGAGTGGATATGCCTCGCATATGTCATGGCCCTTTCGTCATGGCCCTTCCCCTCCCTCATCAAGGGTAATAAATAGCATATTACACTCTGTACATGTATGTATGCACCATAAGAGCAAGAATAAATGTGGCTCAAAACATGCCATACAGAGCACTTATGCCAATAAATGCACATTCACTCATTTTATTACTACAGGGCAAATGCCAAGTTCACGTTTTATAGCATTGTGGACACAGTACAGCAAAACAGACAGAAACAAGGTGCATGTAACAATGACTTTACACAGGAACAACGCCCTCCTAATATAGTCTCAAGGTCTCTACAACATGATTATACCTAACTGCACGAATTTAACTGGTTGAATCCTAGTTTTGGGAAACTAACTTTTGGTAAAACAAATAACCATGAAATAAATGCTTTGACATAGATCATACATGCAGATGAGCAGAGTATGCTGATGGAGGTGAGCTCTATATACTCATATATGTTGTTTTCCCTTGCAAAGTGTGAGCCACAAATAATGTTCTCCATGCCACAAATAATCTACAAGATACTTTAAAAAATAGTGACTGAAAAAAATATATATATACATATTTATTTTAATATATATATATATATATATATATATAAAGTTCCTACGGAAAATAAATAGGAAAACACGTTTTGGGGCCCCTCCCGTTTTCTCTGTCTATGGTTCACCGATCCCCCTGAAACTTTCCAAGAAGGCGTTGGGGTGGAAAAACTTTTGGGGAGAACGTTCTGCGAAGATTTGTCAAGCATTGCCAAAGTTATTAGGAAAACAAAAAATGCTTTTCCTGTGGAAACACAATCCTAACTATAACTACCCAGGGGGGGGGGGAGACAGAGAAAGATATATATATATATATATATATATATATATATATATATATATATATATATATATATATATATATATATATATATATGTGCATGGGGTGTTTGGTGCCGATCCTGCACTCGGGAGGTGTGCACAGGTTGTCTGATATTTGGAGAATCATTTCTCAGCCCTTGGCATGTGAGAGATGTTGGGGTAAACTATGTCAAGCCCAAATATTTGTTTTTATGGCCTCTCATTGTCTCGTTCTTGTACTTTATCACCGTTTCAAGGAGGGCGGAGGTTAGTGTGAGGTTTGCCGCTAAAATAAACGGTATTTTCTTTCAGTAAATACAAGAGTAAAATGAATGAATGCTGGGAGCTTGCTTTTGGAAACAAAGGCTATGGAAACTTTACGCTGGTGCTAAAGTAAATCCCGTAATCCTGTTTGCGTCGTTTGGAAAGAAGCAACAAGATATTTCTCCAGTGTGTGGTACATTTACAGCTTTGCGAAAAAACGGTAAAATCTGCTCTGAAGCATTTTCAAAAAAGATGACATTAATTATGCGGAAATAGCTTTTCGTGTTTGATATACCCTTCGCCCGAGGTTTATTTTTCCCCACAAATAACATATGGTAAATATATATTTTGCTCTACCTACGCTGCTTTTTTGAGAAGAAATGAGGAATCAGAGTTTGCCTCCAACTTCGTTTCCTTATTCATATTAGTAAAATGCCGAACATGTATTTCTCTCAATATGCGGCAAACCCACCACATAGAGTTTATTTAGTTCCGATTCGTTTTTAATCCTAATGCAAACATCTTCACGTTTTACGCGCTACAACATTTAATGTGTCTATCACGTAATCTAAAGCCAGTGTAAAATAGCATTTCTCGATTTTTGCTCAGTGGAAAGTTTATAAAGTCTAATCCCATGTCTGTGATAATAAAGTATCTGTTCGCTTTTTGGTTTCGTCGATCAGCCCTTTCCAATCCTCTGGAAATTTGATTGTTGTTGATCCGTTAACAACTTTGGATAGAAAAGGTATATATCCACCTTCAGGCGCTTTCAAAGATTAGGCCTCCAAGCGCTTGTGACCGGAAGCACGTTCGGTCATGAGCGCCCAGAGGCCAAAATGGACTTTTGTGCGCTCTATATGTGTTCTTGGTCGATTCGTGATTCTGGGATATTTTCTGGAGCTGAACGAGATCTGCCGCCGTCTCGTGGTAGGTGTCAGTATATTATGTCTCTAAGCACTTCCCATCAAAACACCAGCTTCTTGGCGCTGCATTTTTTCTTCAGATCGTTTTTCAGACAAGCAAGGGTTCTTTTCCTCAGGGGAACGTGTTTATGTCAGGTAGACCGACCTCGTGTCAGTGGAATAGGTACTGGTAGCCATGAAAAACATCACTCGGCTTATCTTAAATGAACAGTACAAGAACATAAAATAAAAAGTCGTGGTCATCACAACGCGAACGGCTTGGTATGGCGCAAATTCCCGGCCTACCCGGGATGCGCGATGCGTAACTCGAGAGCGCGCGTGTACAAACATTTTTCAGACCTCGAAGTCTATTTATCGAATGGTAGGATGACACAAAACAACGGAATCTGCTCACAAGAACAAGGGTTAGGTTTCCAAGTTCGGCCGTCCCTACAAACTGTACTTTTCAAACCCTAGAAGATTGATTGGGTCTGTTAACCTGCCACATGCCAAGCGCTAAAATGTCCCCCAATGTCCAACAGCGCTAAGAAAAAGTACTTAAATGCAAAGAAGCTACATGTTCGTTCGGTGCCGCTAAGCCTTTCTACCTCGAGATATGCACAAATTATTTGAAAAAAAGCAATTCTCCCAGGACTCAAGGCAACATTGACCTCGCGCCTATTTTTAAAGAGCATTTGTCATTTTAATGCAGAACTATTGCTTTTACCATTGTTTTGATTTTATATATGTCACGTGTTGTCACTATAGAAACACAGATAGAGTTTGGTTAATGTCCCTTAAATCTGAGGTGTCTGGAAAAGTGCGCACCCAAAATGAGGTATAACATTGTGGGTCTACACACACATTTCAAGATGATTTCAGTTTGAGTCAAGCCAGTTTTACCAATACAAATATTACTATTTTTAAAGAGAGGCATATTATAATCCCCATTGCCCCATTTCATCATTTATGGTTTAAACATTTAAAAATGATCCCAATTTCATCACATAATATATACATTTCCCGAACCCCACAAATATACTGTCTAAACTGAAATGCCCGAATTACCTGCACATGACAGATTTGCTGTCGCGTTTACGGAGTGTTCTTTAGGTGATTCAAGTTGGATGAAAGGAGTATCGCTGAAGGAGTAATTGTCAGGTATCAGTAGAGCTATTCTAGGGGAAAAACCAGAAGCTGATTTCTTATGAGTTCTTTGTTTTTTAATATTTGTTGGTGGGAGTGAATTAACTCAAAAACAATTTAAAGTCCAAACAATGAAAAATGTTTTTTTTTTTAACCGCTCGTCTCGGCTCTCTACGTGTTACCTAAAGGTCGCTGACTTGATACTAACAGTGATGAGTCAGTACCATTCATTTGGGTGACAGCAACACCTGTGACGTAAAGCGCTATGAAGCCACAGCACTGCGACAGAAGAGGCTACATAAACAGCAAATCGTTACTCTTGTGGTTCGAATAGCGACCGAGTGCATGTATTTTATAGCCTTGGTCCTGAACGATACATCAAGGGTGTCTTTTTGGGTTGTCACTTTTCTAGCAAGAGTCGGGCACTTTGTAAAAGTGTAAATTAGATCCCCGGACTGAGCCCCTGCTTCAGAGGCCTGCATGTAAAGCACAGTACTCGATTGTAAATGGCGGCGGGGCCAACTCCACCTTTCTACTTTCAGAAGTGATGAAATTAGTACTATTAAGTGCGGGAGGGCAATGACACCCAGGGCCAGATTTTTAAAAACTTCACGCAACGCAACCCCTAAAGAGGCTGCGCTGTGATGCGTGACAGGGACGGAGCAGGAGAGCGCCATATCTACAGAGATATGGCTCTCTCCTTTCCTTTCCCTAGGGCCCCGGCGCTGATTTCAATTGCCCTGCGCCAGGCATACACCGAAGCGCTGTGGCGCTAAGGTGTGTGCCTGAATCTAGCATAGGTTTTCTACAGGAAGGGTACTCTTCCTGTACAAAATACTATGGTGTAGAGTTACAAAAAATTCACACAATGCAGCGTAGCCACCTGGCGAAGCTGCACTGCGTTGCACGACAGGGAGGGAGCATGAGAGCGCCATATCTTCAGAAATATGGCGCTCTCCTCCCCTTTCCTTTGCGCCGGCGCTGATTTCAGCTGGCGTGTGCCACAAAGACAGCTCAGTGCCATAGTGCTAGGGTGTGTGCATTCGTCTAGCTTAGGTTTTGTACAGGAAGAATACCATTTCTGTACAAAATACGATGCCCAGACACGACGCAAAGCATTTGCTACTTTGTATGCATGCTGCAGAGTGCAGCACGCATGCAAAGTTGGAAAAGCATGGAGCAATGAAAGTATTTTGACTGTTAGCACCTCCTTTGAACGGGTGCTAACGTTTAGCGCAAAACCATATCTATAAATCTTTCTAAATAGGGTTTTGGGTCAAAAGGCATGGGTGGTTGCATGGGAACACCCATGTAACGCCCCCTCGCCACTAAGGAACACAAAGTATTGCTTTGCACTACTTTCAGTGTACTTTCCAGTGTAAGACAAGTTTTGCGCTGGAAAGTAAATAGCAAAAAAAAATTTGTGCTGGTTTTGTGATTCTAACCCAGTACAAAATGTTTGTAAATTCCCCCATGCCTAGATAAGTTTAAAAGCTGTTCCCACTTTGTATGTTTGCTGCACAGTGCAGCACACATGCAAAGTCGGAAAAGCAGGCAGAAATGGAAGCATTTGTCCTGTTAGCGGCTCCTTTGAAGTGGTGTTAACCAGTAGTGGCTTCTCGAGGGAGCAGCCACGGCCCGTGGAGGGAGTTTCGGTGGGGCGGAGAGGCGGGGCGGGGGAGGGGCAGGGTGGGGGGTGCTAAAAACCGGAGTATGGATAATTGAAGGTAAGTAAACAATTTAATTATTAAAACGAATTTCGTAGCGCGCCCTGCATCGCAAAATGTGATGCAGGGTGCGCTGCAAAATTCGTTTTATTAATTAAATTGTTTACTTACCTTCAATTATCCATACTCCAGTTTTTAGCATCCCCCACCCTGCCCCTCCCCCGCCCCACCGAAACTCCCTCCACGGGCCGTGGCTGCGAGGGAGTGCTGCGGGGCAGTGGGGCCAGCCGGGCGGGGGAGGGTGAGGGTAGGAAACTCCGGCATATGGCCGAATGGAGTTAAATAAATAAATAAATAAAAAGAACAAATTACATTGCGCACACTGCGTAGCAGATTGGCCTTGCAGCGCGCAAAATTTAATTCATTTTAATTATTTATTTATTTATTTATTTACTTATCTCTGTTCGGCCGTATGCCGGAGTTTACTATCCCCCCCGCCCCACCGCGCAGCAGCAATCCCTCAAGGAGCCTCCACTGGTGGTAACCTTTGGCCCAAAACCCTGTCTTCAATTCTCTGTAGATACGGTTTTGCATCAAAAGGCATGCTTGGTTGCATGGGAACGCCCATGTACCACCTATGTAACGCTCCCTCGGCCCTAAGTAATGCAAAGCAGTGCTTCGCCTTTTGTGGGTAACACCCACAGGAACACCCATGGAATGCCCCTTTCATGCAGTGTTCTGAGTGAAAGTGGCTAATATTTACCAGGCCATGAAAAGCCAGGTAAAGTGACTTTGCGTGGCCTGTAAATATGCTGCGGCACATTGTGCCACCGGAGCATCAAAAATGTACACGCCGGTGGCTTAAAAGTGCCACTGGGGTCCTCGAAATGAAGCCTGTAGTTTTTATCACCAGCTATCTTCAAACCAAACAAGAGAAGGCTCCGCCAGGCAGTTCTTGGCCTCTGTGCTAAGCTAGTCGAAATAACTACCTTTGAAATAACTACCTTTGTGGAAGACATTGCAAAGCAAGTAACGTGAAACTGCTACAAACTGCAAAAAAAAACTGAGGCTGTATTGGGGTGCAGGTAGGGATTTACGCAGGCCCATGAGCCTCTGCGGAAGGGGGAGTGGTGGGGGCAGGTTGAGGACACCATTATAGCGGAATCAGGACTTATTCATATGAAAGACCTCGGTTGCCTGTTACCAGCACAGAGGCATCCATTATGCACTCTACAGTTATTGTAGGACGGGAATACCGCACCCGGCCATACCACAATCAATGGTATCAATAATGCAGATGCAGTATTACAGCTGGATTGTAAGTAATTCTCCATAAACCAATAAAATACAGAAATTCTTATCTCCACATTAATTTTCTCATCATGCTGTAATTGTGAGCTTTTTTCCTAGAATACATTTCTCTAGATTTGACCTAGAACAGTGGTTCTTAACCTTTGGTCCAGGGACACTTGGGGGGGGGGGCTCTGTAAAACCTACTGAGTGTGGTCTGCAACTGCTTAGAAAATTAAATAATATTCAACGAATAATAGAGTGCGTATAAAGAAGCAAAATGTAAAGTTGAAAAGTTTAAAACGCTCTTTACCACGGAAGGAATTTTGAATCAGAGGCTAAGTTAGATTGCTTACGTTGATTTACGAGAACAGTGCACAGAATGCAAACCGAACATAAGTGTGGACGATGAGTGACCTCAATGCAATTTAAGTAAAACTCCAAACTTACCATAGATATTAAATATTTCATTTTATATGTTTCTTTGTGAATTGAATACAATATTTCATCAGTTGTGTATTTGCTTTTATGAATGCTTGTTTCTGTATTTTTTGTGTTTTGTTTTGCGGATCAAATCATTGAAAATGCTTAAGTTGGGATCCCTAGTTTCCTGTATTGACTCAGTGGGGGTCCCAAGATTCCCAAAAATATTTAGCGGGGGTCCCCAGGATCCAGTAATGTTTAAGGGTAGGTCAACAGATGTCAAATTATTAAGAGCCACTGACCGAGTGGATTTGACTCCAGGAACCAATGTATATTATTGCATTCAGTATTACAAGGTATAATAAGACCCCTGGGGCCTCATTTATGAGGTTGTGCGTCACTTTTACGCCGCCGGGGCGTCACTTTTTGTGACGCACCAGTGGTGTAAAAAATGCACCTTGTTGCGCCATATTTACAAAGTGACGCATCTTGGTAGATGCGTCACTTTGTAAACCCCTGCGCCACATTATACCTGCGCCAGGTATAATGTATGCAAGGGGTGGCGTTTTGGTGCAAGAAAGGGTCATGGAAGTGACGCAGTGAAAGCTATAAGATTTCACTGCGCCATTTCTTGGCCGCTAATGCGTCAAAATCTTACGCCTGCTTAATGGCAGGCGTAAGACTGACGCAGGCACTAACAACATGGGACTTGCCCATGTGAAAGTACACATTGCTGGAGTTGCATCACTTTTGTGACACACTCCAACAATGCGTCACTTTTGCGCCTACAGACACGTCAGAAATACTGACGTATCTGTAACTCCTTGCGACATGATGCGTCATATTATAAATATGACGCATCAATCATGTTGCAAGGAGTGCGCACTGAGAAGTGACATATCGCTGCTTTCTCGCAGTGATGCGTCATTTCTCATAAATGAGGCCCCATGTCTCCTAAATCCAATTTGGGTGGAAATTCCTGCTGAAACTCAAGTCACTATTTAGAGACCACCTCATGCTATGTTCTTATAGCGCAGGCTTTTTCTTATCTCTCCCAATTGCCAGCCCATTCCCGAAAAATATCCTATTTATTATTAATTATTGGCTGTAAGTGGAGTCTCTGGAGCAGATGCCTCCCAGGATTTTCTTACAGGCAGGCCTCCTTTTTTGATGCCTATCTCAACAGCCCCCTTTTCACTCTCTCGTCAACACCGACATATGGAGGGCCCTGGCATCATCCTTCGGAGCCTTTTATTTCTGGAAGGCATGACATTTTTTGTCAAATTTTTTATTTTAACTTCTGAAGAGTCATAATATGATGGCCTCTGGCCCAAATCCTTTCTCAACAACTATGGAATTCAGTTAGTCGTAAAAGAAAGTAAAGAGACCTATAGAAGCCTTGTTTATTTATCGTGGTTTCTACTATTTGCCCCACCCAAGGTTCATCAAGAAGAAGGCTTTTGAGCTGCTAAAGATGTTGCAGAGATCGAACTCTGTGATGTCTGTGGTCAAAAGGCGAGTCAGTCTCTTCAGTAGCCCATGGCATCTTTGTTGCACAGCTGCAATCTGACATAATTCCAGATAGTTGGGTTTTACAGATTTCGTGGAATTTTGTTTTCCTTTCAGTTGTGCCGTTTCGTGTACTTTTTTTTGCCAGTGGAAGACTAATTTGAACAGAAAAAGCCTTGAAAAAATTATGAACATCAAAACAAGACACTTTATGGTCGAACCAGCCTCCCGCCAGTATTTTATGTGATTTTTGTACACAATGTATGCTCTCACGGGCAATTTTCACAGAGATGACCATCCAAATATATTTTGCATAATTTGCGTAATTTTTCTAAAAATGTCACATATTAGGTGAGAAAAAAATTGGAATTTCGCTATGAGTATATCATGACGAAACAAAACTCAAATTCACCCAATGAAGGTAATCTGTGTGGTGAATGGTGTTCGCTGGAAGACACAGCGAGCGCCTGAACAAAATGGCAGCCGTCTCTAAGCATCCTTGCTCACCTTATGCACATGACAAGCCACCTGTTGTCGCGATCTGTGGCCTTGGCTCGTGGATCTGTGGCTGTGCAGTAAACTAGGGGAATATATATGTCTGCATCCTGATAGCCAGAACATCTGAGCAACACAGCTTTCAAAGTGCATTAGAAAAAGTGAAACTGTGATGCTGTGTACTATGGAGTTGGGGTGAGTGAGTGTGGGGGTGTGGTCAAAGGCTTGGCAAAAAAACAAAAAAAATCTGCAACTTTTTTTGTTTTTCGACTTCAGGTACCTACTTTTAAAATAACACAGAGCTTAAATGAAAAATAAATACAATTGAAGTTAATCCGTGGGAAATGCACTAACGTACTTTATGAAACCTCTGTTAGTTAATGAACTGCAGAGGTCACAGGATTGAATCCTGATTGGAGCAGAAGAGAACAGTAACTTGTGTATGTTTAGTGCTAAGAGGTGTCAGTCTGTGACAGAAAGCACTGTGACTATTTAATTAATTATTTTAAACTTGCATTACACACTGTATAAAATAGGGTACTACAAAAAGGGCAAAACGGTTTAAGATAAAAAAGTGCTTCCAAAATATAGATTTTAGCAATGCCCTGACTGTACATAGTACAATTTATTTATAGCTGTCCTTTAAAAGCACACACTTCACAGCTCAGCTGGTTACTCCCTTGCAATACCTGTCAAAAAGAACATGTGCCATCTGTAAGCTTTATATGATTCCATCAATTAAAGCCAATACTGTGCTTCTGAGCAGTCTTTACATTTGCGGAGTGACCAGTTGTGCTCATTTCCATTTCTTTCAGGCAAGCATGCACTCTGGCAAGAAGGCTTGTTTAGTTGTCTGCCCTTCCCTCGGTTTCACAGCAGATGAGACACTGCAGCTGAAGCATTTCAACTTTCGGAATTAACCGACTGGTACGGTTATCTTTTCACAGCAAGTGGGGGAACTGCTTTTCATAAACTAAAAAAGTATGGGCACATCATGCCCCTCCAATCCCGCCCACTGTGACCACTGGACCTACAATAGAGCCAGAGCTCTTCTTCCGCCATTAATTGTGCCGGAAGTGACGCATGCGGGAGGTGACAACAGATGACAAGGTGGAGGACAATTGTCAGATATGGGCTGAGATGCTGCCAGAACTGACACAGGCCGAGGAGGAATGAGAGACACTAAGACCAAACAGTCAGGAATGGCTTCAGAGCACAGTAGGGGGCATATTACCAAGCCTGGCGATATTACATTATCGCCGCTTTAGCGGACGTTTTCGGCTGCTAAGCGGTGATAATTATATCGCCCTATTAGCAAGTTGTCGCTAACATTAGTTAGCGACAGCTTTGAGCGATAGCGAGCGGATTGGGGCCCGCTTTGCATGTCAGCGATATTTATCGCTAATGACATGCAAAGTGGGCGTACCCAACCTGTTAGCGACTAAAAACAGTCGGTAACATCGCTATTGCCTATTATCAACGCAGGCGTAGCGATGGAAATATTCGCGCTAAGCGCGAATATCTCCAAAAGCTAAGGCCTGCTCAGACCAGTTCTTAGCCATTATATCCAATGGGAGGTGGATATTATGGCTAAGAACCTATTGGCGTTAATGCCTGAATATCGCTGTATTCTCAGAGAAATTCATGCATTTCGCTTCTATCGCTGGATATTTTATCGCTTTAGAGATAAATGTTGCTAATAGCACGTTATCTCTGCGATAATATCCGGCGATGCTTGGCGATAAAAAAATACTTGCTAAGCCCATTTAGCGATAAATATCGCTAGTTGTTGGTAATATGCCCCTATATAACCTAAACTGATGCAGAATCGGGCTGTGGGGTGAAGCCACACTGGACAGGGGAGTGAGACCTTTTGTCCTTCCCCTGCGTGGGAAGTTGTGTCCACGCTGCCATTACCAATGTGCTGTATTGCATAAGAGGATTCTCCTGTTAACTGTGCTTGCCTAAGTTAGTCACCTGTCCCACTCAAATTTACAAATAAAGATGTTAATTGTGCTGGAATAGCCTAGCAACCAAAGACCTTGATGGACAGCATCTGCCTTTGGATAAGCCCATGCCCTAAGTTAATTCAGTTGTGTTAGAAATGGGATCTATGGTTGGCTAAGGCTTGCACCAAAGCCAGGCAGAGATCACCACTCTAGTCAGGGCAAGGGTGTTACACGCCAAAAATAAATCCTGCTCACCCCCCCCCCCGGTAGCTTGGCACGAGCAGTCAAACTTATCCCAGAGGCCATGTGTAAAGCGTTTGCGCACGCACACAGCAACAACATCCCAGGCACACCACAAAAGGAACTCCACACAAGGTTATATCAAAATAGCATTTGTATTCTAATAACACATTAGAATAGTAAACACATAATATATATCGTGCCACCTTGCACTAGGTCATATTTACAAGGGATTATTTACACCTAGCAGGGCCCACTGGACCAACGTCAGAACCATCACAAAGCGCACTTAGTAAAAGTAACACATATCATAAGCATACAAACAGTAATCACTGGTAACCACTTTACTCAGCATCAGCCTGTAACATAAACCACATTATGCACAGTATCACATAGGCGCCAAATCTATTTTACGCCAACCTCATCAGTCTAACCTCTTAGACCCTAACCTCCTATGCATCACTCATATTAGGAATCCAAAGTGTGCCATTTCGCTAGGGCAAAGGAGTACATCTCACTCCTTTCTCTAAACATGCCCACAAACAACTGTGGCCTAAATATTGCAGCTGGCACTAAGTTCTGAGCAGCTGTAAAGCAAACGAAGGTCCTGGCACCCCTGTGCCTCCTGTGTCCCCCTCAGGGACTTCTCAATTCATGCCCATCTCATTGCAGCTGCAGCTGCCGGTGCTGGTACGGCTCAGTGGTGGCACTTTTCATACAGGGGGCCCAGCACCTCTGTGCCCTCTGGACCCCCACGTGGCACTAAACACATGCCCCCATCGTTGGGGTGGCCCGCTCTCTGACTGCCCTGGCACTGTCAATGTGCCTCGATCTGTCCCCAAGACACTGGGGCCTTCTGAGGCTCTTTCCTTCATAAAAGAAACTGCCCCCCAAGCGTTGGAGCGGCCCGCAACGGCGGGCCCGCTCTGCAAATCGGCACCTTGTGCCTGCATCTGCCTCCCCCCCAGCCGCCTCCACTCACCAGCTCTTGGCGCGGGGGGGAGACTCCTCATTCTGGGCACTTGTCCAGAGCTCCTGACTGGATTCTCCCTTTACTTCACCTGGGCCCCCTCCTCGGACCCAAGACTTTGCTGTGGAGCCCGCGGGGCTCCTGTCGCACTCTCTCTCCCTGAAGTCTCTGGTGCATTTCTAAGGCGGGGTGGGCTTCCGCCGGACTCTCTCTGTGGTTCGCCACTGCAGGGTGGGCTCCCGCCTGGCTTCTCCTTTCTCGCAGTGGCTCCCTTCTGCTTACGGGAGCCCGCATAGTCACCTGCAACTCTTCCAGTCCTGCCGCTGGCCCCGCCCAGAGGCAGGCGAACTTTGCCTGGCTTTCGGATCGGCGGCCATTTTTTCACTGCGGCCGTGGCGGTGAGCTCTTCTTCGGCGCAATGATTGGTAGGCTCCCTCTTCATAAGAAAATACACAGCAGGGTGGGCACCCGCTCAACGTGCACCATAATGCAGGGTGGGCACCTGCAATTCAAGATCCCATAAGCGGGGTGGGCACCCACTGTCTTGAGCATCATGGGGGAATCCCTCACGCCGGGATTCCCTCTCCCAGGGCTGCAGTACCGCTCTGTGAAGCACACACGTTCTCCTCTTCCTTGGGGCCAAAAAAGAATCCAGCATAGCGCTCAAAAGGCGCTAAGAGCACCAAAAAGTCATGGAAGTCCTTTAGGGATAGAGGGGCAATGCAGGGCCCAGGGAGGCAAGCCCTCCTGGCAGCCCCCCCTATGCCCCAGCAGCAGCACGCCCCAGCAGGATCAGCACCAAGGTACAGAGAATTTTCCTGGGGTCCCATCCCCTGTACTTATACCAGCATTTCTTTTTGTGTCACAGCACAGGGCTTGGGGATACCAGTCAGAACTGGTTTAGGGAGGATTTGGAGCACTTTGTTTGCCACGCTCCTCTTCCCCTTTGTCATGTGGGGGCTTGCCATCAGACACACCACAGGGGGGCGGAGCCAGCATTCACTAGGAAAGCACCACCCTATTCAGAGTCAGGGGATTACCCCTCCCACCACTCTTCCTACAGGTGTCCCCTTCAGCTCAGCGCTCACTCACCCTGCCCCTCCTAGAGCCACCCACCCCTGTCAGCTCCTGTCACTCACAAGCCAGACATACAATTCACATCAGGCAGGCAGACACATAGCACACAGAAATGCCAACTTCTAAAAGTGGCATTTCTCCACCAGTCATCATAAATCTGCACACACCATTGCACAGCATTTATTTTCACGAGTTCATACATACTAAACTCGACCCTGCGCTCCCCTCATACCAGGAATTACCATAGATACACTTATCCCCATGCATTCCTATGGGAGGGCAGGCCCATCTCATCACACGTACAGAGTGAGTGCACACACTTTACACTGGACCACAGTGCTAAAGTGCCCAGAGGCCTCAAATCACTAACACCAGGTTACAGACCAGGCAAAAAGTTTAGGGGTGAACCTGCCAAAAAGGGCCAAGTCCAACATGTTGCTACCTCCACCTCCTTTCCAGAAAGCCTGGGTAGATGTATTGATTGAAGAAGTGACCACAGTTTGAAAAAGGTGGGGGTTTGACTGGCCCTAGAACACTAAAAGCAGAGGAAATAATGACCAGGTCAGCTCTTTAGTTGCCCTTCATTTGGACTTGGATGGAGACTCTGTGAACTAGCCCATAGAGTCATTTGCTATGAACAAGAAACTAGCTACTGATCTCCTCCACAGGGCATGGCCAAGACTAAGACCTGGAAGGGAATCTCCTCCTGAGATCTGGAAGAAGAGAAAGCTGGGCAGTGGGAAGAGGAGCAGGAACTTGACTAGGAAGATCTAGAAGCAAGGCTTAGGGTAAGGAAGATCAGCGAGGAAGTCATTTTGAAAGGGTGAGCTGCAGAGAAACCAGTATGACCTTTCGATCAAACTACCAAAACAGACCCAAGAGTTTCTGTACCATCAAGAGGTTGAAGGCCAGCAAAGAGCATTACAGGACTACAAGAGTAGTGAGATTGCATCATTCCTAACCTACCCACCCCTGATTTTGTGAAAGCCTGTGTCTGCCTCCTTCCTGCCTGCCTGGCCAGTTCACCAGCACCTAGGGAACACAGGGGCAACTAGGCAATCCTTGTAGCAAGTACAGCCAGCTCAGTGAAATGCAAAAAACCTCTTCTTTCCGCTTTGACTCTTGGAATGTAACAAGTACTCTCACTGATGTCGATTGATTTGAATATCCTGGCAGTGCTGTAACTTTAAGAAGATAACAACACTTTTATTCCCCATAAGATCCAGTAGCAGTCCAGAAAATTCTTGCTCTATAGGAAGATAGTTTCTACCCTCATATTGATGCAGTGTCAATCTGGCTCCTGAAGGTTTGCTGCCTGACAAGGATGAGCATCAGCAAAAGAATTTAGTGCAATGCAGATGCTAGATGGTAGGTGGAGTGTCTGATGTGGGCAATGCAAGCAAGTTTAGAGAGTGCTGCTGTGCACCCTACATAAGCAAATGCAGGTCTTTCAGCCATGAGGCAGCAACTTCCAGACCCTCTGGCCAGGGCAAGCTGGGCGACTGATGCATTCCTTGCTTGATGTAATGCGGCTGCTTTTCGTAGGTCTGCGCTGAATGGGGGCAATAGAGGATTCTTTCTTTAGGCATAGTTGGACTCGGCAGATCAGCAGGGAATAATAGAAGGGGGTGCAGTCTGAGAGGGGGCATTCTGAACATTTAATTGAGGGGTTGGAACAGTTGACCAAAGATGAATGCGGAGAGCCAGTCATGCAACCTCCGGGCTGCACACGTCAGAAGGAGTCTTTCGAGGGGGGTAGGAAAGCATCTAAAGCAACCTACCCTAGAAAATTTTTGCCCTGTATGCTTCTTGAGTATTCTGCTTCATACCTGCTATCTCACTTCTCTCTCTGAAAGACATGATGAGAATTATTCGTTCTCAGCATTATTGATTTTTGGGTTGGGCACTGGTGGTTCTACTCTTGCCTCGGGCAGACTCCATTCCATGGCTGTAGAACACTTAAGACTCGATTACGAGTCTAGTGGTCCGAGGACTGCCAGATTCACGGGGGTGAGGCAGTGGTGGTCCAGCCATCAGCAGACCGACCACCTCATTAGGAGTTGGGTCAGACCGCCCTGGGGACCACCAATGTCGCTATTGGTGTCCGTTTCAGTCTGCTGGTTGAAACTGCGGTGCAAGTATGCAAACAAACACCACCAACAAAGAAGGAACAAAGCCTGAGCCAAAAAAACACAGTAGGTCTTATTGCTATACTGTGGGTTGTAAGCACGTCCAAATAGTGCACCACGAGATGGCACGGCTGTCAGAGGCCACAATATGCTTGGAGGGACTACCGTGCTCCCGCCAAACATATTATGAGTTTCCTCTCCACCGGCGGTGTCATGAATGTTCCTCGTCCATGTACAACGTGGTGGAGAGGAAACATGTGTCCCCTTGTGTGCATGCACACTAGTTCCTGCACAGCAGGAACCGTGATGTGCGGTCCCATTGCCATGCCTTTTTCAAAGGCACCACCACCTTTGAAAGAGGCACTGCTGTGGGACCGCCGCGCCGCCTGCCCACCAGACCCCTTTAAAGTCATACTCTGGTGGGCTGCAGCGAGTCTCAGCAGTGCAGGGGCATGTCGGTGGCATACCGCCTGTTCTAGCAATGCTGAAACTCGTAATCAGCCCCATAGTGTCATTCAGAACAGATTAGTCTTGAAGTTCTAATGTTGATTTGAAGCAGATTCTCAACGCTTAGAACTGTGTAGTTCTTTTTCCTTTACCACATAAAAACAGCAACATACATTAACACCATAACTTTTCGAGCACAGCCCCAAAGATAAAGGAAGGGATCTAATAATATTACTCCTAATCCAATCCTTCCCCTGGTTTGTGACAGAGCTTCTATATTTTCATAAGCTGTAGACCAACTAGCCACACAAAACTGGCGCAGCACTTGGCATTTTGAGTTCAACCTACTGATTTCAAGTCCATCTTTCTGCAAGGTAATTTCAACCTCTAAGACACAAGCATTTCATAAGGTTCTCAGACTGGCTGATTCCAGGTGAAGGCAGAATCTCATAATGACGCTAGAAATTGTGTTTTATCTCTCAGGCAATCCTCCAACCAATCGACGGTTGTTGCCAAGCTTCATATTTCTTCTGCCAGCGCTAACTACAGTAGATGAGAAAGGACAGACTTCAAGTTTGTTGTTCTGATGACCAGAGTGGCATTGATCATGCACCAAGGCTTTATCAAGATGGTCTTTCTCTGCAGGTCAGAGGCTTAGCAGTCCAAATTGGCTTGATTCAGTAAATACAGAGGGGCAGATTTATGAAGGCCTTGCACCGCCGGTGCGTCATTTTTAACATGGGAAAAAGTGACGCACCGGCGGCGCAAGGCCTTCATAAATCTGCCCCTAAGAAAGTTAGTGTGGAAGTAAAGGTGGGGAGAAATAAAAGGAGGACATAAAGGAGAAAAGGGAAGACACCAAAAAATATGTTAAGGGGAGGGCTGGCTTTGGAGACTAACAAGCCCAATGTTAAAGGCAAGGGTGATGAGCCAAATAGTTCTCAAGGTAGAAAGGGGTCCAAGAGCAAGATGGCGACTGTTTCATCCCTGCAGAAAAAAACAGGGTTGATTCTCCTGGTTAGATACGTCAGACTATGAGCCTCCCATTGCCACCACAATGGACTTATATGCAGAGCCCGTTCTCAATCAAATAATCGAAAAGGGAATCCTAAATCATCTCATATTTTTGGGATGTTTTTAGGGAAGTGAAAAAAGCAAACAAGTGAAAACCTCTGAATAGGTCAAATCTGCCGAGGGCTTAAGAAAAATACAAGTCATTAGAGGAGGTAACATCTAGAGATATATACCAAGTTGCCTTTAGGAAACCTTAATTGGGACAGAAGTTACAATAGTTACCTTCAGCACACAGCAAACAATTGCCTATTGCACACAACCAGAGAGTAATTATTATTAAATTTCTCTAAAGCATATCACACATGAGCAGAGAGTGAACACATAATTGTAAAATAAGCTGTCAGAGAAAACATCATATTAAAGAAAATCTTCTTTAATTTCTTGTGCAGCCAGCCGACACGTGTTTCGTCACATAGCAACGCGACTCATCAGGGCTGGGGAAGATACAAAAGGAATATTGTGGAGCATTTGTGTACTTGTAGTTTTGAATTGCAATGTTTCACTAAATAATCGTGGCTTGGTAATAGTGAATAAATGTTCGATGTTCCACGTGACACAAGTGTCTGGTTCTATTTATTATATTCAGCTGATCAATATGGAAGACTGAAACCCGTGGAAACCAACGTTTGTCGTCCTTAAGGTGAGAGGGTGAATTTGATAATTTAAAAGATTCGAGTGAACGAGGGACGTATCCCAGTGTGGAATTAACAAAACTAATAATTATTCTGGTGTCGATGGTGTCTGTTTCAATCGGACAGAGATGATAGTTCGAAATGGTCTTGAAAGACCAGTGTGGTCAGTGGCCACTACTTCTCTGGGGCGAGTGTTTGTGTAGGTGACTCGTCACTCCATGCTGCTAATTC
Source organism: Lissotriton helveticus (assembly GCF_964261635.1). Classification (NCBI taxonomy): domain Eukaryota; kingdom Metazoa; phylum Chordata; class Amphibia; order Caudata; family Salamandridae; genus Lissotriton; species Lissotriton helveticus. The sequence goes on from NC_136070.1 coordinate 814,230,583, forward strand.
TAAGTGATAAATAGTGTGCACGTTGCGTGATTATAAAAATTATCAATCATACCTGTAAGTTTCAAGTGAATGAAAAGAAGGTCTAATAATAGAAAAGGAAAAGAAAAGGACAAAAACAGGAAAACAAGATGTAAAGTGCTATATATAGGGTATGGTGAATACAAAGTGCACTGTATGTCTAGGTGAAAGACAGCGGGCATTCAAAGGATCAATTGAGAGGCTCACCGCTTAGCCGGTGATATTTCCAACCCGGCCGGGCTCAGGACCATAGGAAGCGTACCATAGGAAGCGTGGGTAGACTTTAGGTCCGGTATAAAGCTATATGGCAAAGAATGGAAAGGTAGGGGTGTGGTTAGCGGCTGATACTAGAGCTGTGAAAACAGAGTAAAGTGTGGAAACCTAAAAAAAGAGCCAGCTCACCATGTCATAAAAAGCCTGGGAGGGTAATCGCAGGTCAGATCCAGAGTTTAGATATGACGGGGTAATGGTATTCAAAGCTGGCGGAGGATGGAGCTCTGATAAGGTTAAGGGATTAATAGGAAACAAAGAAAAGTAGGCATCAGAGAAATGTAAAAACGGGGGCTGTCCTGAGAGCTGTGTGAAAGCGAATTGTCCAGCACATGCTAAACGACGTGCCTGACACAGTGAAAAGAATGGTGTTACCTCATGTTTAGAGTGTGACGCCAGTGGGATCCGCCGGAGATCAGTGTTAAGGGTAGTAGAGCGAGTGCGCTCTCATCAAGAGTCGCTCCTGAAAGGAATACAAAAAGAGCATATCTGTAAGTGCTCAGCGAGTGTTGCCATCATATAGAAGTCACCGTAAAGATCAGGGCGTAGATAAACTAGTGCCCGCAGGAACTCTTACCGGCTGGTCAGGGTAAAGAAGCGCAGAGTCGACTGCTTCCGTATGTGACGAGATCCCGTGTTCCTGAAAGGACACGTGACCTCACCCCGGAAGCGTATTTGAGGAGTGTGTGGCTCAGGACCCGTACGTGAAAGGCTAGAACGTAAGAATGCGCTAGCACGAGTGCGATCAGAGGACGTCCCCCAGGGCTAAAATGTCCCGCCCACCATTCTGTCAAAGGATATACAGCGTGATATTCCGTAATATCCATAGCTACATCATTGTACTACCCGTAAGCGGCATTGAAAGCTAGTAGTCATAAAAAGAAACCTATTTTGTGAAAAGGAACATAAAAGGGGGCGAAAAGGAAGGGAAAAGTTGGAGAGGAGTGGTTAGTGATATAGATACTACCAAATAAAAGTTGGATCGTGAGATACAAAGCAAGGTGCTCGCTGTGTATCATACCATGCGGCCATCTTGTTCCTTTCCGATTGGGTAGGTTTACGTACCATAAAATCGTATTTTTTAGCATAGGTGAAACCTCTACCCTCTGAGTAATCGGCCTCATCCCTCTTTACTTGTCTAGCTTTGCGATTCTTGATCTCGTTCTGATGTTTGAGTAATATCTCATCAAGAATTGTATCATTTTTTATGGTTGCTTCTGGGAGATTCAGATCTTTAATTTCTTGTTCCAATAAGGCAATTTCTGATTGTAATTTAGTCACCTTACGGTCCGCACTTTCTATGAGAATATCCATTAAAGTTATTGACTTATGGATAAGTGACTCCTCCCATTTCCCTAGAAGATCTAAGTCTAGATCATCATAAGTCGGGAAGATCTGGGCTCTCAGCCCTCTTGGTATCCGTTTAAGTCGCATGTATTGTTTAAGAGTGGTGCCATCCCACCATTTAGAGTTTTCCTGTTTTTTTAGTTTTTCAAGTTTACTAAATTTCTCTTTGAGTCCCTCTTTACCAGGGAGGTTTCCACTGGTTGTGGCCTTCTGTGTGGACATACCTTTGGCAAGGTTGTCGAACAATTCCTCTACAGCTTTATCCCTGTTCATGACGGGGACAGAAGGAAGTATCTAGGCTGTAAAATATCTTAGTGTTAATGCATGGCGGCTGCCCCCCTAAACAAATATGTAACAAGAGAAAAGGGTTTTTAAGGGTTAAGGGAAAGGGCGCTCTGCAAAAGTAAACGCTAGATTATTGGGATTAGTAGTATTGGGTGTTGGTGCGAAAAAGCTCTGTTGTATTTTGAACAATGATTGAAAATGTCACCACACTTTGTGGCTAGCATCGAATTTATGAACAATATCTTTCTGCCTACTATGTAACAGGCACTACCAAGTAGGAACTATTCATATAAGTGTGTTTAATAATCTTTTAATGCATGAGTCTCAATAGCACGTTATTACACAATTATACCGTATGGTATGATACACAGCGAGCACCTCGCTTTTTATCTCACGATCCAACTTTTATTTGGTAGTATCTATATCACTAACCACTCCTCTCCAACTTTTCCCTTCCTATTCGCCCCCTTTTATGTTCCTTTTCACAAAATAGGTTTCTTTTTATGACTACTAACTTCCAATGCCGCTTACGGGTAGTACAATGATGTATCTATGGATATTACGGAATATCACGCTGTATATCCTTTGACAGAATGGTGGGCGGGACATTTTAGCCCTGGGGGATGTCCTCTGATCGCACTTGTGCTAGCGCGTTCTTACGTTCTAGCCTTTCACATATGGGTCCTGAGCCACACACTCCTCAAATACGCTTCCGGGGTGAGGTCACGTGTCCTTTCAGGAACACGGGATCTCGTCACATACGGAAGCAGTCGACTCTGCGCTTCTTTACCCTGACCGGCCAGTAAGAGTTCTTGCGGGCACTAGTTTATCTACGCCCTGATCTTTACGGTGACTTCTATATGACGGCAACACTCGCTGAGCACTTACAGATATGCTCTTTTTGTATTCCTCTCAGGAGCGACTCTTGATGAGAGCGCACTCGCTCTACTACCCTTAACACTGATCTCCGGCGGATCCCACTGGTGTTACACTCTAAACACGAGGTAACACCATTCTTTTCACTGTGTCAGGCTCGTCGTTTAGCATGTGCTGGACAATTCGCTTTCACACAGCTCTCAGGACAGCACCCGTTTTTACATTTCTCTGATGCCTACTTTTCTTTGTTTCCTATTAATCCCTTAGCCTTATCAGAGCTCCATCCTCCACCAGCTTCGAATACCATTACCCCGTCATATCTACACTCTGGATCTGACCTGCGATTACCCTCCCAGGCTTTTTATGACGTGGTGAGCTGGCTCTTTTATTAGGTTTCCATACTTTACTCTGTTTTCACAGCTCTAGTATCAGCCACTAACCACACCCCTACCTTTCCATTCTTTGCCATATAGCTTTATACCGGACCTAAAGTCTACCCACGCTTCCTATGGTCCTGAGCCCGGCCGGGTTGGAAATATCACCGGCTAAGCGTTGAGCCTCTCAATTGATCCTTTGAATGCCCGCTGTCTTTCATCCAGACATACGGTGCACTTTGTATTCACCAAACCCTATATATAGCACTTTACATCTTGTTTTCCTGTTTTTGTCCTTTTCTTTTCCTTTTCTATTATTATACCTTCTTTTCATTCACTTGAAACTTACAGGTATGATTGATAATTTTTATAATCACGCAACGTGCACACTATTTATCACTTAGAATTAGCAGCATGGAGTGACGAGTCACCTACACAAACACTCGCCCCGGAGAAGTAGTGGCCACTGACCACACTAGTCTTTCAAGACCATTTCGAACTATCCTCTCTGTCCGATTGAAACAGACACCATCGACACCAGAATAATCATTAGTTTTGTAATTTCCACACTGGGATACGTCCCTTGTTCACTCGAATCTTTAAAATTATCAAATTCACCCTCTCACCTTAAGGACGACAAACGTTGGTTTCCACGGGTTTCAGTCTTCCACATTGATCAGCTGAATATAATAAATAGAACCAGACACTTGTGTCACGTGGAACATCGAACATTTATTCACTATTACCAAGTCACGATTATTTAGTGAAACATTGCAATTCAAAACTACAAGTACACAAATGCTCCACAATGTTCTTTTTGTATCTTCCCCAGCCCTGATGAGTCGCATTGCTATGCGACGAAACACGTGTCGGCTGGCTGCACAAGAAATTAAATAAGATTTTCTTTAATATGATGTTTTCTCTGACAGCTTATTTTACAATTATGTGTTAACTCTCTGCTCATGTGTGATATGCTTTAGAGAAATTGAATAATAATTACTCTCTGGTTGTGTGCAATAGGTAATTGTTTGATGTTTGTAACGTGTGTTCAGTGAACAGACGTACCACGGGGGGTTATAGGGCTTATCCCCTCGCTTATTCGCACCAACACCCAATACTGCTAAACCCAATAACCTAGCGTTTACTTTTGCAGAGCGCCCTTTCCCTTAACCCTTAAAAACCCTTTTCTCTTGTTACCTTCAGCACACCATTGTTGGCAAAATTAATTTTAAATGTTGAATAAGAGGTTGAGGAAATTGGCTTATGCTTAGTACCTGAAGTGGACGTAGAGAACCAGCAGGCCACTAAATCCCTCTTAATGAATCATGGGGGCTTAAACGCAGAGCAGCTAAATCTGTTTTTTGGGGTGGCAAGCTCACCACCCCAGAGCCGGTCAGTGGGATATAAGCAGGGAAACATCCTTTACGACACAACTTTTACCACGCAGTGCCTTTACAACGCAGGTTTTTCAACGCAAGTCATTACAACAAATTGCGCTGGGGGCGCTCTAGGATAGGTAATAGTTTAATTTACTATCCAACACCTTCCCTACTATCCACGGGGACTGGAGTTGGAATAGTAAATTAAACTATTCACTATCCAGCACCCCCCAACGCAAGTCGTTGTAACGACTTGCGTTGAAAAACCTGATATGTAAAGGCATGCATAGTAAAAGCATGCGTTGTAACAACGTACATCCTATAAGCAAGGAAGCTTAAAAGTATCCATAGCTTCCTCTCTAAGATATAGAGTAGTGATCCCATCCCGCTACGCAATAGATAGCTTGGTAAAGCATACGTCAGGAGAGTGTTTCTACTTGGGTAGGGAAAGTGGATTGGGCAACCTTGATGTTTTCTCCTGGAATGTTCATTGGCTTGAACGTCTGCATAGGACAGTTGATCTTGCGTCGGTTTTGGAGGAAAATAAGATGATCTATTTCCAGGAGACTATGTTAGCATGTGAAATGCTGAATCAAGGGGGTTGTAAGGAATTTGCTAAATGGATTCTACAAAATGTATAAATGGTGCAAATTTAACACAGACCAATTGTGATTGGATGCCAGCATGTTTTTTAAGTTTGTCTAATGGATATCGCTCAATGAATAGTTTAACAATTGTGAATGTATATGTGAATCAGGGGGAAGTGCGAAAGGAGATTCAGCAATGACAATTATTTGTAAGTGCTTTGATTTCTCTGTTAGAGCTATTAGCGCTCCCCTATTCTGTTGGTGGGAGATCTAACGATTGTCTCCAGTGCAGGCAGATATTATGTCTAGTGAAATGCTAGAGGGTTATGGGATTTCAAAAGCAATATTTCATAAATGCTCCCCTTTGAGGCAAGATTTGCAGACATTTTTTAAAAATAGCTGAGTTAGGTTTGTCTGTTTCCAGGAACGCTTAAAGGACAATATCTCGGCTGCCCAAACATTATATACAGAAATCAGAACTGTCCAATAGATTATATGTTCTTGCACACGAGTTGCTTTGAGTACTGTAAAAAGTTTAAAGTTGTAAGAAATATGAGTAGTGGTCATTACGGGTTATCGATGTCCTTTGATTCCTCCCCTTGCCCCAGGAAACCAGTGATTCCCTTCCTCCCCTTGCCCCAGGAAACCAGTGATTCCTATGGAGGTATACTTTCCTAAACACATTATAACTAGAATTGATGACAGGTACATCATGAGGTTAGTGCAATATCAAGTATCAGAGTCTTTTTTGGTGGAGGGGGTAGCAGATGTCAAAGTGTTAAATGGGTACATCAATGAGGTTGTGAATTGCCTCACCCCATCAGTAATAAAATGCATTAAGGCTGCCGAAACAGCAACAGCCCTGGTTTAATCACCAATGTCTAGGACTTGAAAGGATGCTGGTGAAAGTAAGAACAAAAAAGTGGTTTCCGGTGGGTTTGAGGGCGAGAGAAATATATTATAAAGCACAAAAGGAATATGAGGCATTGATTAAAGCTTCTTAAGAAGATATTTATAAAGCAAATTGGGAAATGATGGGTAGTGTCCACCTTGCTAAAGAAATGAAAAAAAATTGAAAATTAGTCCAGGAAGGGTGCAAACAGGAAAGTGTACGGTCCCGGATGGTGTGTAGGTATCCTATTTGAATGACATCTATAGAGCCCAGGAGGGGATAGATAGAGTGTTTTGGATATCCCCAGAGGAGGAGTTAATGACTTTATTTTCATAGCAGTCTTTTAGTACATTACAAGTTTCTCTTAAATTAGCTAAGGCAGCTGGTCTAGATAATTTACCTGCAAGTATTTTAAAATCCAATCCCAAATGGTGGGCTAGCTTTTCCTCTAAGGTTTTTATGTATGTCATGAAAACAAGAACCTTTCTGGCTAGCTGGAAGGGAGCAATAATTAAACCCATACTCAAGAAAAAGGATCCAGCAGATCCCAGTAATTTTTGATTTATCATCTTGATTGTTGTAGGGGTAGAATTATATTCAAAAGCCACTTTATTATCCATGAAGGAGTGGATATATTCTAGCATGCTGGTGCCCATTGAACAAGGAGGCTTTAAGCAGGGTCATATGACAGTAGACCATTCCTTTAGCTTGTGGCCCGTTGGTCGGAAGGCAATGGAAACTTCTGGGAATATATTTTGATGTTGTGTAGATTTCAGATCTGCTTTCGACCTAGTCAATCAAAACATTTTGTGGTCTAAGCTGAGAAATGTGGATATCCCTATATGCCTCCTCGCTATCCTTGAAGAACTACATTGAGATAATTGGGCTAAAGTGAAGCTAGATTTACGGGGTGCATTATCAAAGAGAATCCCGCTTTAAAACGGGTTGAGGCAGGAATGTGGATTAGGGCCTGCGTTGCTTTCTTTGCACCTTGCAGATCTGCCACACACCCTGTTAGAAGCAATTTCACAGAAAATAGGGGGAACGGTGAGACATATTCCGTGACTCTCACATGAACAACTTTGCAATCTTTGATTTGACTCAGGTGGGTCTTCAAAGAAAACTTGAAAACTTTGCAGTACTTTAGGACGATCAACCTGATCATAAATATGAATAAGACAAAAATAGTAACGTTTGGCACGAAATCGAAACCACATGAATGGCTATTGGGGGCTAAATCTGTGGAGGTGTTAACCTGGTATAAGTATATACCAAATGACAAATTAAATTGGTCTCTTCACAGAGGAATTGGGGATGCTCAGGTATTGTTCGCAATTGGAGGGCTTTTTAAATTGAAAAATGATTTTGGAGGCCCTCTTTAATACCAGTACTCACAGCATATATAGCTATGGTCCCTACAAGATAGAAGCATTATGAATTAGCTCAGATCGAAAGTGGGATAAATATGAAGGTAAATGTCTGAAAAAAATGTTGGGGTTACCAAAGGGTGCAATGAGCCCGGCCATAAGACTTGGAGTAGATCTACAGTCTTGGAATTTTTTAGCTTGTAAATCCACATTGCATTTTTGTGATAAGCTTTGGGGTACAAGGAACCAAAAATATCAACCTTCTGTGCAGAAGAAGAAGTATTTGGTGGTTTAAAATGGGCGGGAGGGTTAGAAATTGAATAGGAAATATAGCAACTAAACTGAAAATGGTGTCTGTTAAGGTTATGGAGTTGCTCCAATCCTCAAAGATACATTTGAAGGAAGCTTATAAAAGATAATCAAGGTTTGCTGATTTACGATATTGATCCATAAAACCATCAGCAGGTTATATGCTGAAATATTGGCAGGAACATCGTACGTACCCGTATTTATCCTTGTTATCTAATCTCTACCTACATCCGTTGTTACAGACATTTTATGTGGCTTTACATTTTCCGTTTCTAAATTATGAATATTTTTTTTTTCTTTGATATGGACACTAATTGTACAAGTGGTTTATGGTTCAACAATCTTAATGTTCATTTATTAGTTGACTGCCTTCATTTTCATAGAAATAGAAGTTTAATACTCAAACCTATGTTTTTAAAACATAAAATTCAACATCGTAGTCTGCCATCACCCTACTTTTAAATATGGAGTTTTTAGATGTAACTTGCGAGGTGGGAAGACTTTTAGAGATTATCCTTGCATAGACATTTGAAATGTTCCTGTCTACGTGATTTTAATGTTGTATAAATTGTTGTATTTTTTCTGTTTCTATAGACAATAGTCTAAATAATTTTCTTTTGACTACTACTACTGCTTTACCAGCATTCTCCCTTCTGGCCCTCAATTGAAGGTATGCAACAGAATATATGGCAAACGAGAAATGAGTTATTTGATGATGATGGTTTCAAAAATGTATCAATATCAAGGAGAATGTGGTATTCCAAATCATAACTTTTTCTAATACTTACAATTTTGCCCTTATTTTATTTCATATCCTAGCTCTGTGTAGCTCTCTCATGCTGTGCGCGGTCGATTTCTTTCTATCCCATAATTAGGGATCTCTAATGTTTATCAGTTATTGAGAGAATCAATGGTTGGTGGTAAGAAGTGGATCAATGAGCGTACATGTAAACAGACCAGATTCAGGTAAGAGATTCCCGAAATTTTAAGTCAAAAAATTTATTTTGGTTGTCTCTCACCTGGAATTGCCTCTCCTTCAATAGAACTCAGTGGGGAAAATACACTCTCCCCATTATTTTTTATTAAGTTCCCTCTTTCTTCTTCTAAAATGTTAGCATGTATGCATTGAAGTGATCCAAGTGGGCTGATAACCAAATAAGTAGATAAATGTCACTGGTTTCGGGTAATCTAGAGTAAAACAATCCTATTCAAGTTATTGAACCCTCTTTTATTTTACTCCCACGAAAATTCAGGGCTGGGCCCAAATCAGAAACCAGTCCCATTTCTGTGCTAAATGCAGAAATGTATCTGAAGAAAGAATACATATTTTTGCCTCATGCCCCAACATGCCCCTCATGCCCCAACTTGCAGCCATTTTGAGATATTTGTGAGATGTTTGGTCGAGTTATAGAACCATGTGTAGTCACCATCATAATAGAACTTTAAAAGATTTTACAACCGAAGAGCCCAACTCCACCCACTATGGCGAATCGTGATAAGTAGAATATGTGAAATGTATGTGATTGAATATGTTTTAGCGAAGAAAACTGGGTAAAAATACTTAAAGCTAGTGTTGGATTCAGGATGATTCTGGCACCCAACTTATTTTACCTGCTGTTTGTATTTGTGTCCACACCTGTGTTCATGAATAGGACACGTTACAATGCACGTGTTACAACGCGTGTCATTACAACGAATTTTTTACAACGTGAAATCCATTACAACGCATGTCGTTACAACGCATAATCCATTACAACGCCATTACTATTCTAACTCTGCTAGGGCGTTACTTTGGGGAATGCGTTGTAATGGATTATGCATTGTAATGACGCATTGTAATGGATTTCGTGTTGTAAAAAATGTGTTGTAATGCCACTCGTTGTAACACGTGCATTGTAAATGATGTTTCCCAGTGTTTACAGGTTAGGTTAGTTCTGTTTGCTTGACAATTTCATGTATCGATGTATGCATGCTCTGTGCAGTTAAGTTATCTATGTTCTGATACCGAATTTTATAAAGCACTTTTATTTTACTGCCTACATCCCTTGGTTCCCTGTTTTAGAAAGACTTTCGGGGTATGTTGTCTTTATAAATATAATTAAATAATGGAAACTGGTTGGAACCCAGTGTAAGGCTAAACGAGAAATGCGCCCGAGATAGTTTTTTTTGTATTTTCATACTACCCACTTTTCTGTAGATGCAGCACCTGCGGGCTCACATGACTTAAAAAATTGCCATGTAATTTACTTCGCAGTGCTGCAGAGAACAGTGCAGGCATCATCTTACTGAAATATATGCCACTCACTGAAATATTTGACCAGAAGTGATTGTAGGTAAAATGATTCTGCTCAGGGGAAAAAGTGTGCACATTCTATTTTCCTCAATGGAAACACTCACAATGTACAAAGGATTTTAGCTAGGCTGATACCTTTAAATACCTTTAGAGTTCCCTTCATCCTATTAAAAATGGCGCCGGCCATTGGGCCTAGAACACTACCAGTACTTGGTGGTGGGCCCCAACTCTCAGTTTTAGGTACCGGGCTGTAATAATATTTATCATAAGACTTTGGCGAAGAGCAAAAGAAAGAGAAGGGCAGAAAAGTATAATGAAAAGGAAGCGGAAAACAGTGGCAATGGGAGAAAGCAGAAATTAAAAAGAACCTGCAAGAGTGAGATTAAAAAAACTTGGAGAGTCGGTTGCTGGAAGACAGTGGCATAAGCAATAATTCGGCATCACAAGCTACGGAATACGTTGGGCACTGAATTTACCATCTTGCAATTTAAGCACTTCCCGCTTCCAACTCCGTGTATGCCCCCACCCACCCACCGCGCTATATAATGGTAGAAATAAGTTAATGCTTGAAAAAAGTACCCACCGGTTCCAGGCTCTCACAGGGGTATTGGCCGTTGCAGGACATGAGAGTCCATTTTCTGGCTTGTTGGTGTGTGAGAACGTCAGCAGTTAATCGTTAACGTGGCTCATTCAAATTCTGGACCCTACGCATTCATAGGTTACTCAGAGAAAAGTGGCAAATAATTTGTTAAACACTGAAGCCTGAAGCTGCTGTCTCTCTATTACCCACGAAGATAACGTTTTTCCTGCTGCTCGGCATCTCGCGTTTCACCCGCCGTCCTGAATCCCTCAGGGGACAGAAGCCTGTTCCATCCTGTACGATGAACCACCGAGGCCGGGATCCATTGCGGCTTCTTCCCAGACTACTCAGAACTGCCTGGCGTGCATCGCCAATGGTAGGGGGTGTTTGGAAAGAGGGCACTGACACTGGGTGTCTGACTGGTGACAAATGAGCTGCCATTGTGTGCAGACGAGGGGCGTAAGGTGAGATAGCTCAGTGGGTTAATGTATGTGCCGCAGTTGTCATTTTTAAGCCTGTGTGCCACACATTCGGTTTATTGGTTAATCTTTTTGCAAATTAAGTGAGTATACTTGCGACAGGTGATATTAACTGGTAATGCACAGTATAGTTACAACACTGAAAGCTAGTGTCTGGTAAGAACATGTCACCTACTAACCACGTGTTGGACCTCTGGAATTGCTACCAAATAGTTACCTTTCCCCTGCAGCCATTGTTGAGTCTCATTTCGCATTACTTTATTATTATTTTATTCCTTTTCAGTGTTTTGTATAGTACTCTTTGTGTCACTGGGCAGCTTCAGAGTTTTGTTCCTGTCAGTTCTTAAATTGTGGCATTAGTTGCAGGTAGTGGGCGTTTGTGCTACTTTTTGGCGACGTGGCTTATTTTCCATCATTATGTTATGTTATGTTATTTTTATTTGTACCGCGCACAGCTGCCCCAGCGAAGGGGCGTCCTGGCGCTTTGACAAGGTAAACACAACACCACATAAGAAACTCTGTGGAGAAAAGAGACAGCAGAGGAGTTTAAGCAAACAGAAAGGTTTTGACGGCCCGTCTAAACTGGAAAAGGTTATCCATCGCCCGGATGTGCGGAGGAAGAGAATTCCACCACTTCGCCGCTAATACACGAAAAGAGCGGCCACCAGCTCTAACCAATTTAAAACGCGGGACCGTCACCAGATTCTGCCCCAAAGATCTCAGGGTACGCGAAGGGACATACGGCGTTAGCAAATTCTCCAAAATTGTAGGAGACATACCTCTGAGGATTTTGAACGCAAGGCAAAGAACCTTGAACTGAATTTTCTGGGGTATGGGAAGCCAGTGGAGTGAGTGAAGAGTTTTGGAAACCGAGCACCTCCTTGGTAGGCCAATCACTACTCTGGCTGCAGCATTTTGGACTCGCTGCAGCCGGGTAAGTTCTGCCTGATTAATCCCGGCTAACAAGGAGCTAGCGTAGTCCAGTCGGGATAGCACTGATGCTTGAACCACCAGTTGCCTGGTGGGCGCATCAAAAAACCTAAGAATAGGTCTGAGCCCTCTAATGATGCCATAGCAAGAAGCTGCCACCTTCTTGGTATGACAGATGAAACCAAGGGCCGGGTCCAACCAAATTCCCAAGTTTTTTATCTCCGATGCTGGCAGAGGAGTCACACCTAACTCAGAGGGCCACCACTTGTCACCCCACAACGCCACCTGCTTGCCAACCACCATCACCAGACCCAGACTTTGATCCAGAACAAGAGAGAGGAAGGCAGAAAAAGGAGCAAGAGAAAGCTAGTTAAAAGGAAGAAAGTTTGGATGAAAAAGAGGCAGCGAGAAAGAAATTATAAAGTTTTATGGGAGGCTGTCCTGAGGCACCTGAAAAGGCAAGAATAACCCATGACGTACCTGCAGGTTCGAGCGTGGCTTGCTTTTTCAGCTATGCAGACAGTTTCGAAGTTCACTTGTTACTTGATCATCAGCACTACAGAGATCTGAGGGTGGGTGGAGTGATGTGTTCAGCGAGTTCAAGCTGCAGGTGAGGGTGGTTGCTTGATTCATGGGTTCTTTCTAGGGTCTTTTTTCAGTGAATTGGCATGGAGCCCAGCACAGTTGCTCACACGGTAGTTTAAGCAAAGCAGTACCACCACAAGGGTCAAGTTGGTCCTGTGAAAAATGGTTGGTAGTGAGAGGATCCCATACCCAAGAAGCAATTGGCAAAAAAACAGTGTAGCTGATTATAAAGTTGCTATGCTACGTTGCATGAAAGACGAAAGCAGGACAGCGCCATATCTACTAAAATATTATGGGTATCCAAAATTCGTGTAATTTCCTTTAACAAAGTTACACAAGATTTCAGCAAAATTACATGTAATTTTGCAGAATGCAAATCCCCCATTTAGCGCTATGAATTAAGCACACAATTTCAATTTTGACAAAGAGGGTGCATTTTTCACCCAAAAATAGTGAAAAAACACAAATGCATCAAACAAAAGTTGCTCATGTCTGGATCTTTGCGTTGTTCCTGCACTCTAATTTTGCTGTGAACAGCTGCATACCTACACCGTGTGGCGTAATGGCATAATTTCAGGAATTTTACATACAAACCATGACATGAAATTTCCAAAATTATGGCCATTATGCCAGCAAAATATAGACTTGTCCAGGTGTATAAGATAAAGAGCTGATCTCTCTCTGCCCCTGCACTAGCACACTTTAGGCTGCCTTGTGCCATGCATACACCTCCTCACACCATAGCGAAAGGATGAGTGAATGAATGAATGAATGGGTGTCTTATAATGCGCATAACTCAACCCCAAGGGACATCAAGGCGCAGATAACAAACAGATAGGCACAGCAAAGCAGGAAGGAGATATAGTAATAATTAATAATTAATAAGCCAGGGAAAAGAGCCATGTCTTCAAAAGTTTACGAAAAATCACCAATGAGGGTTGGCTGGAAAGTTCAGGCGGGAGCGTGTTCCACAGTTTGGGCACCAAGAAGGAAAACGCTCTTCCTCCCCACTTCACCTTATTGAATCTAGGGATGGTGAGCAGGTTTTTGGTGGATGAGCGAAGGGATCTGCTGGGGATGTAGGGGCTGACTAAAGCTTTAATCCCTTCGGAACCTGGTCCAAATACAGCCCTGTGGGCAAGACAGAGGTGCTTAAAAGAAATTCTGGCCTGATTTGGCAGCCAGTGGAGTTCTTTTCTCGCCTTGGTGGCCGATGAGCGCCTGGGCAGATTGAGAACCAGCCTAGCGGCAGCGTTTTGAACCACCTGAAGTCGCTGACTCGCTTTCTTGTTAATACCACCATATAGCACGTTACAATAGTCGAGCCTGGAAGATACCAGGGCGACCGTTGACTGTTTACGTGCCTCCGGGGACAGATAAGGGTGATGATGTCAAGGGTATATATTGTACTGGAAGGGTACCATTCAATTGCAAAATACTAAGCTAAGACAGAGATTACAATTTTTTATGTGAGCTGTACATTACAGCATTCATACAAAGTTAGAAAACCTTTGAAAAAAGAAAACCTTTATCAACTATACTTCTTCCTTGGGGGGGGGGGGCATATATTTTTGTCACAAAGCCCTGTGTACCTTTTTTGTTAGATAAAGCTCTGTACCAAAATCAAGGGATGTTGGATGGGAACACCCATGTACCACACATGGCATGCACCTTGATGGAAAATAGTGGAAAGCGCTGCTTTATGTTACTTTAGGGCTACCTAAAGTAAGTCCCAATTCAGGACTTTGCACCAGTTTGCAGCACTTTTCGTGACAGCACCATTGCCAAATCTTGATAAATCTGGACCCATTTTTGCAAATAAGTTGAATTCTCATATTCACAACACTTTTGCTATTGCAAAGCAGCAAAAACGGGATTTGAACCATCAAAAGAGTATTTTGCTGTGTACAAAACCCTCCAACAAGGAGCATTGTGGCCCATCACGAACCATAAATAGGAGCGGGCATGAAAGGGGAAGCACCCTCCTATTTGGGGGTTGCAATGGTGCTTTGCAACCAGAATTCCAGTCTCAAATCATTGTAAAGTTATACATACCTCCAAGTGGATGGTAACTCATTTGCAAAAAAGAAGCTATCACTCTGGAAGAGTCTGGGTCAGGAGCTTGAAATGGCATCTGTTCTGGACTTGGAGACAGGGGAGGAACTTCAGGTGCTGAGTAATGTGGGTTCTCTTGGACAGGTTTAGGATCAGTTTGGCAACTACGTTCTGGGTAGTCTGGAGTCTCTGCATACATTCAGTGATAGTGCCTGCATAGAGTGTGTTGCCGTAGTCCAGTCGGCTGGTGATGAGGGCCTGTGTCACTGTCTTCATGGTGGGGTGCCACTTTAAAAGTTTGCTGATCATGTGGAAGCAGGCTAAGGAGACAGCATTGAACAGACATTTCATGGAGAGTTCGCCATCGAGGATGATGCCGAGGTTGCGGACGTGATCTTTTGGAGTGGGGGGTGGGTCCGAGTTCCGACAGTCATTAGGAGTCGTTCCAGAGTGCGGTGTGTTTGTCAAAGATCAGGGCTCCAATTTTGACTGTGTTGATCTTCAGGCAGTTGTCCTTCATCCAGGCTGAGATGCTCTTCATACAGTTGTGGAAGTTGGTCTTCATCAAGGTGGGATCGGCTGAGAGCGAGAGGATAAGCTGAGTGTAGTCAGCGTAGAGGATTATGTTGATGTTGTGCAATCTGACGATGTCTGCGAGTAGTGTCATGTATATGTTGAAGAGGGTTGGGCTGAAGGATTAGCCTTGAGGGATTCTGCAGATGGTGTGCTTGGCTTGCGACATGAAGGGAGAGAGGCGGATTCTCTGAGTGTGTCCTGTGAGGAAAGATGCCATCCATCTCAGTGCATTGTCTGTGATATCAATATGGCATAGGCGATAGATGAGTGTGTGGTGGGAGACTGTATTGAAGCCAGCGGAGAGGTCAAACAGGTGCAGGGCAGCTGAATCTCCTCTGTCGAGTAGGGTGCAAATGTCGTATGTTGCAGCGATCAGATCTGTCTCGATGCGGTGGTTGGTTCTGAAGCCTTATTGGGAAGGGTCCAGTAGGTTGTTCTCTCCAGGTCTTTTGGTGAGTTGGAGGTTGATGGCATTCTCCAGGACTTTGGCTGGGAACGGAAGCAGTGAGATGGGACATAGTTCTGGAGTTTCCTGGGGTCTGCCGAAGGTTTATTGAGGAGGGGTCTGACCTCAGAATGTTTCCAGGCATCAGGAACGTGGCTGTGGTTATCAAGGCGGTGAGGATACTGGTGAGTTGGCGGCTGATCTCGTCTCTTCCGAGGTTGAAAAGTCAGTGAGGGCAGGAGCCAGTAGGTGCTCCAGAGTGCAGGGAGCTCATAAGAGTGGTACTGTTCTGTGTGCTGACTTGTACCCATGTGGTGAGCAGATGGCCGGCAGTGGTGGTCAATCAGATACTGAGGAGGTTGGAGGGATGGGTATCGAAGTTTTTATAGATGGTTGCTATCTGTTGTGGAAGTGGTCTGAGAGGGTGTTGAAGAGTTTCTGTGAAGCAGGAATCGAGATTTCGGTGGCGGATGGGCTGGTGAACTCTCTGACGATGATGAAGAGTTCCTTGGCTTGGTTGGCACTAGTCTCGATCCGGTGGGTCAAGACCTTCTTTTTTGCGACTTTGATTGGGCAGTGTTAATCGTTGAGGGCTGATTTAGAGGTGGCTCAGTCAATGTGGTTCCTGCTGGTGCAACATCTTCTTTCCAGTTGTTTGCACCTGCATTTTGGCACAGTGAGTTCTGGGGTGTATCAGCTGGCTTGTTTGGAGGGTCTACGCGTCTTTGTTGATTTGGTTGGAGCAACTCGGTCGGCAGCACTGGGGATCTAGTCATTGAAGTTTTGTACTTGCTGATCTATGTTGGTGGTGTTGTTGGACTGTGTGGTGCTGAGGGCATTGGTCCATTGTTGCAGAGTGACCTTGGACCAGCTGCCGAAGGGGGCACTGTCGCAGTTGGGGAAGTGCAGACAGGTTAGGCAAGGGTGAAGTGTACCACGGAGTGGTCTGACCAGGTGAGTTATGAGGTGTAGCTGCAACAGATTTTGTTGTCCGGACGTGAAGATGTGGGGCAGCGTGTGTCCTGCTTTAGGGCTTGGGGTCAGTGACCAGCTGCTTGAGGCCGATGTTATCCAATCTTTCAAGGAGGTTTGTGGAGTTGGTGTCAGTGGAGTCGTCCAGGTGGAACTTGAGATCTCCCAGGAATACGTCGTGTTCTGATTCAACAGCAAGCAGAGGGGTGAATTCAGCAATGGCGTCACTGAGTCTGGACCATGGTCTTGGCAATCTGTACGCGAGGGTGCCTTTGATGGTAGTGTTATTGTCGGTGTTGGCCTGAAAATTCATGTGTTCCATGATCAGCATGGTTTCATCGTTGGTGATGGTGCAGGTGATCGATTCCTTGTGTATGATTACGATGCCGCCTCCGTGTCTGTTGGTGCCTCACAGGGTTTCTTTCTGGGGCTGATTCGTGGATTCAGGTCTCATTCAGAAGGCTCCGGGTGAAGGGGGGGCCTGCTACAGGCCCCCAGAGTCAGATTCCAAAAGCCGATCCGTGTAGGAAAAAGTGATTTGGAAAGGCTGTCCGAATCCGACATCATAATTTGTCAGTTGGAAACACAGTCCGTTGACCTGTATGAGTCAGCTCCGAATGACTCGGTTACTCCAAATGCCGCTCGGAACCGAGTTGGAAAGTTTACGACTATCATAATCAGTTGGTTGGAAGGCTTTCCGATTCGGTCAGAAAGACGGGTTCCATATCGGATTCAGACAACCCGAATGCCATTTGAAGCCTTTCCGACCAACATCGTAATCAGCATCTAAGTGGGACAAGCATGCCCAGAAGTGGATCCTGTGCACGCTGTGCCACTGTAACCAAGCTATATCCTACTGATGAGTTCTATCAAGAGAGAAACTGGTCTTGGGTTGCTGGTGTTCCAGTTCAGGAGAACCTGGTCTGGCATTTCAGGCTGAACTGTTCTACTGGAGGAGGGTCAAGACTGATTTACATATGGCTGGGTCAAACGGTGGTGGCATGGTGTTCAAAACACCGATAGACTGGAATGCGGACCCAAGCGATTACCAGTGGCTGAGATTAATTCAAGTACTCCATCCATTACTTTTTTTTGTATATTTCAGTGTGAAGCCCTAACTGGGACGTGTATGCCCAGACGAGGGTCTCGTGCACACTGTGCCACTGGAACCAAGCTATACATGGCTGATGACCCCATTTAAGGGCGAACCCATTATTGGTTGCTTGTGTTCCAGTTCAGGGAGGACCTGGACTGGCAGTTTGGACTGGACTGTTCCTATTGGAGCAGGGTGAAGACTGATTTGCATATTGCTGGGTCTAGAATGAGGTGGCATGGTGTGCAAAATAACAATGGACTGGGAGGTACCCCAGAGCAATTACCAGGGGCTGGGATTAATTCATGTACTCCATCCATCACTTTTGTGTATACTTCAATGCTCCATGCACTGGAGCAGTTCAAATTTAGTTGAGCACACAATATTTTTGTGACTAAATGCTTACAACCACCGGTTGGAGTAGAAATATCTGTCATTGTTGGTACTGGCAGATTAGCATCACACATTGCAGGAATACCAGGCTTCGATAGACTAGACACATTTTGAGGGCTTTTCTTCTTTTTTTCGAATATTTTGGCCAGTTTGTTCCCTTTTCTCGGATCCCTTCCCTCAGGCCCTTCTTGCTCAACATAGCTTCCTGCTCACCTCTGTATCCTCACTTGAATCGCCAACATCGTCACATCCCCCTTCTCCACCCCCCTCCTTTCTAGGGGCACTTTGTACAGATGTAATAGTAATACAAACCAATGTATGCTCATTGTGATTAAATAACACTGTTTGCTAACTATACTATGTGTTTTCTGAGTAAATGCCCTAATGAATGTATTTTGTGGATTGACTTACTGTTTACTGGGACCACTGTTCCTATTGTACTATCCTATACCCAGGTCCCAGTGACTCACTTTGGGTTTACCCTTCTTGGTAACTTGTGAAACTAGAAGCAGTTTTTCTAAATCCCATAGCATAAGAAGCGAATTACAAACACAAATCAGCAGGATTAAAAAGGGAGTGTTCAGGGGGAACCTGGGAATGATAGCGCCTATGCAGTTGTAAACATACTTAAACAATCATAAAATCGCTCAGTGACTTAAGAATCGAATATCATGCCAGTTTTGCTGGAGGTCAAAATACCACAGCTAAGGGTAGTAGGCATGCCCTGCCTTATCATGGCTTTGGTGGATGCAGATGCGCCTATCCCAGGCTCCGGTTTTGTCTGGGCATGGCCTGTGCACGTCCTGCAGATCAAGAGTGGCGATGGTGCTTTGTGGGGCTTGATGTTGATGAGGGCCACCTCCCCTTCCCTCCTCCTGAACTCATGAAGATTCCTGATACCTGGAGTCTCTGTGTGCCCTGCACAGTGGTTGTGGCGCCACCGCTTTGTAGTTCTTGGTAAAGATGAGTGCCCGCTTCCGCCTACTCTCCTCCTGGGCTCCTGAAGATTCCTGGGACTTAGAGTTCTCCAGATGGTCTGTGTATCCCTCACAGCTGAAGTGGGAGAGACGTTAAGTAGCGCTCGGTGTTGATGACGACTGCCTAATTCTCCTGGACTCCTGATGAATCATGGGACTTTGAGTCCCAGAGACTCTGTGTGTCTCATGTTCCGGGACTTCTGGTGGTGCTTTGTAGTGCTTGGTGTTGATAAGGGCCCGTCTCCTTCCCCATGGCTCCTGAAGATATTTTGGACTTGGAGTCCTCCAGACAGTCTCTGTGTGTGTCCCCATTATCACTTTACTTCTTTTTTGCTATATCCTCTCTCTCTCGCTCGAGTATTTAAGAGTAATTTGGGGCAAAAAATATTCCACAGGAGCAACAAACTTAGGCATGGGCGGCTGCTGGCTGTTGCTGTGTGTATCTTGTTGCATTAGCGCTTTCTTAGCACAAAATGTATCTTCTGGTCCATTTCGGACACAAGGGTGAATTTTGCTCTAAGATAATAGAGATAAATGTTAGATTACGCTTCTCAGATAACTATGTATAACTACGCATAATGTTGTGGTGCTTAATCCACAGCCAATTACATAAGTTTCAAGCATCCCTAGTTTTGACACAGTTAGGACTGTAGTGCTTTTAGAAGTGTGCTGTTGATTACAATCGTATTACCCTTTTGTGGGTATATGTTGTGTATTAGCATGTCCTTCCTGAACCACTCCTTAAAATTCCCCAAGCCCTTTTGTCAACTGGCCGATAACATATCCGCGGAGGCAGGCTATATGATATGACCAACAGATGTATTAATGTTCACGCCCAGATTTATTTTTTGAGATGAGTGTGCTACGTGGTACGTAGACACATCCCTGTGTGATGGGCACACTTGTGAGGTTCAGAATAACTGACTCAAAAGGAAGTTCAAGGAAAAAAAATTAATGAAGAGTCCACACGAAGATTTCATCATATGGTTGATTTTTAGTAGTTCACAAGTTCTTGTATTTAAAGCGTTACATCACGCCAAACAATTGAACGCAATCCAACAAAGTTTTCGAAGTATGCTCCAATGCATTTCGGACTAATGGAAGTCCTTTATCAAGGAGCGCTGCGGGGGGATACAAAAAATGCAACTTAGATCAACGACGCTAGGAGGTAAACTGGTCGGGTAACATGCGGTGTGCGGTGATAATGGATTCGACATGCATTAGCAGGTAAGTGAATGAGTTCAAGCAGCATCAACCGGTGCGTGCAAATGGAGGTGATGGAAATTAAATCGTGCAAGGTGTCTAGGAGAGGGCCGGTGAATGTGCGGTTTAAACAGGGAGCGTGACGGTGGAAGTCCGCGATGGCAACCATGCAGATGAACACGGAATGAAAAAAAGTTTGTGACAGAAAGTAAAAACAGGTCTCACATTTACGAACTCAGCGGGAGGCTCACATCAGTGCTGCGGAAAAGGAGAGGGGATCATAAGATGTAGAAAGTGCATAGTGCGTGGGATCAAAACGCTAAGGGCATGCAGTGATAGGTTACTTACTGTGGAGAGGTTCAGAAGGTGGACCGAGTGTCACGAACTTCGCGGAGTTACTGCGGAGTTCACTGGAAGAGTGAGTGAAGTTAAAATAGACAAGGGACACCAAAGTGAAAGGAAGTGGGGGCGGCCATCTTTTAGTGGAGTATAGTAACTATAAAGTATGGATGGGTGTATGTGCAGAACAGGAGACATAGTATCAAACATGAATCAATTACAGGTAACAACTAAGTTCAGTCCGGTCATTAAGACCAAAAGGTTTCAAAGACTGGAGTCTATAAATCCACGAGGTTTCTCGTTGTAGGAGAGTCTTATTATTGTCCCTGCCCTCAATGTGGGCAACCATTTCCAGTACGAGGTATTTCAATTGTGCCACACTGTGGTGGGCTTCATTAAAATGGACAGCCACATTTGATTTGGTGTTCTTTGTCCTGATGTTTGACTTATGTTCGTTAAGTCTGATTTTAATTTTTCTGCTGGTCTTTCCCACATAGGACTTTCCACATGGGCATTTGAGCAGATAAATTAGGTTAGCTGAATCACATGTGGCATCTACATTGAGGTTGATGTTGAAGCCTCTCATGGGGTGGTTCAGGGTGTTACCTCCAATGACGTTATTGCAGTTACTGCAGTGGTGGCACGGGCGGGTGCCCGTGTGGGTGGTTTTCGTCGCAGTTGGTTTGGATAATATTTCTTTAATGTTCATCGGTCTACTATACGCAAAAATGGGAGGTTCCTTGAACAGGTCACCAAAGTCTGGTTCCGATGATAAAATGCGCCAATGTTTTAAGATGGTTTTCTTATAGATTTTGCTTGAGGTGGAGTACCTGGAGACCAGTGCCATTCTGGAGGTTGAATCCTTCTTTTTGCTTTTTAAAGCTTCTGACCGTGGGATCAATTTTACTTTGTCTTGAACCTCTTTGATGATGTCGTGTGGATACCCTCTAGTAGAGAATCTGCTGGCCATTGATTGAAGTTGAGAGTCTCTTTTTTCATCATCGGATACGATCCGGGTTACTCTGAGCATCTGGCTGAACGGTAAGTGTCTCTTTAGGGAGTCCTGGTGAAAGCTGCTGTACAATAGAGTATTATTGCGGTCGGTTGGTTTTCGATAGAGGTCTGTTTCAATGCCCTCAGGGGTGATTTTCACTAATACGTCTAAGAACGTGATTTCTTTGTCAGAAATATTCCAGGTCAGTTCGATCCGGTCATCTTTAGAGTTTAAGGTGTGCAGTGCTGATTCTAAATGGTCTCGAGAATCTTTCCAGATGAAAAATAAATCATCTATATAGCGTGCGTATAGTTTAAGGTTGGCATTCCAGTCAGTATTGGTTAGTATGTGGTCAAGTTCGAAGTTGCCCATGTAAATATTCGCGTACGTGGGCGCGGCACAATTGCCCATGGCCATCCCGGACATCTGAAGATACCATTGCTTTTCAAAAGAAAAATAGCTGTGGTAGAGGGTAAAAACCATGAGTTCTAAAATGAAGGATTTCATGGAGTCCGTGATGTCAGATTTTAATAGTGCTAGTTCAATGGCCTCGATCCCGCCGGCATGGGGGATGGAGGTGTATAGGCTCTTGATGTCAGCCGTACACAGCAAAATTTCTTCATCCTCGTTGATTTCGATAGAATTCAGCTTATTGATGAAGTCGGTGGTGTCTCTAGTATAGCTCTTTAAGTTGGTAACCATCGGTTGTAAATAGCGGTCGATAAACTTGCCAATCGGTTCGTGGATTGAACCCCTTGTGGATACAATGGGTCGAAAAGGTGGATCCATCAAGTCTTTATGGATTTTTGGGAGCATCGTTAGAGTAGGACTCCTAGGGTGATCCACTATCAGGTATCGCCTGGTTCTGTCGTCAATAATGTCCTGTTCTTTCGCTTTGTCTACAATGTTGAGTAGAACAGCCTTGTATTCGTTGGTAGGATTACCCTCAAGAGGTAGGTAAGTGTTAGTGTCAAGAACATGTTCTCTTGCTCTACGGTTGTAGAGGTCAGTGTTCAGGATGACTAAAGCGCCTCCCTTATCAGCTTTCAGACATTTTATTTTTGGGTTGTTGGCGATGTTTTTTAGTGTATCACGATCCTTGTTGGTGAGATTTTTACGAGTCTGTTTTCTAAAGTTGATTTTGGCGATGTCTTGTCGTACGAGAGTCTCAAAAGTGTCAATGCTCTTATGACTGCTAGGAGGCATGTAATTACTAGGAGGTCGTAATCCAAGTAGCAAGTCTGGTTTGGTTTCTTTGGATGGTTCCAATACTCTTTCAAAAAAGTGCTTAAGTCGCAATTTCCTGGTTAGCTTGAAGGTGCTAACTTCTAATTCGAGGAGATTGGTATTGCTGGTAGGAATGAATGATATGCCCTTCTGTAGCACTTTGGTTTGGTTCATGGTAAGGTTGGTGTCTGAGATATTTATTACTAGCGATTCTTCCTCGTTTTGGGCTTGCCATGTGGTTGTGGTGGAGTTTTTTCGTTGTTTTTGGTTTGTCCTTTTGCCCCGTCTGGGTCGTCGGTTCTGTCTGGGCGTGACTCTAAAAAAGGCACGGCGGTGGTTGTAGCAGTTTGAGCGGTGGAAGACGTCGGTGTTTGTGCAGATTCGTCTCTAGGTGTCGTCCGCTGGGTTGGTTGAGATCTTGGGGGACGGTTGGTATGATCGCTGTCGGAAGAAGAGGTGTCGGTGTTTTGAGTGTATGGTCTGTTCCTACGACGTTGGGCGTAAACTTCCGCCCAGGTGTACACTTCCCCAAGTTTATAATCTAAGGTATCGCGCCGGAATTTGCGCAATTTCCGTTCGTTGATCTCACAGGTATGGCGGTCAATTTGTCTGTTGATGTCTTCCAAAGTGGTGCCTAATTCTTCCGGAGTGAAAAGATCCTTTAATTCACTTTCAGTGGTGGAGATTTCAAGAGTAAGTTCCTGAAGAATACCAGACAGTTCTTCAATAATAAGTAATATCAGGTCCAGACTACACTTGTTTAGTATGGCGTACCATTTCTCTAAAAAGGCTTTGGAATTTTTACATAACGAGGGCTTAAGGGCAATCCGGCGCTTTAGTCATCCTGAACACTGACCTCTACAACCGTAGAGCAAGAGAACATGTTCTTGACACTAACACTTACCTACCTCTTGAGGGTAATCCTACCAACGAATACAAGGCTGTTCTACTCAACATTGTAGACAAAGCGAAAGAACAGGACATTATTGACGACAGAACCAGGCGATACCTGATAGTGGATCACCCTAGGAGTCCTACTCTAACAATGCTCCCAAAAATCCATAAAGACTTGATGGATCCACCTTTTCGACCCATTGTATCCACAAGGGGTTCAATCCACGAACCGATTGGCAAGTTTATCGACCGCTATTTACAACCGATGGTTACCAACTTAAAGAGCTATACTAGAGACACCACCGACTTCATCAATAAGCTGAATTCTATCGAAATCAACGAGGATGAAGAAATTTTGCTGTGTACGGCTGACATCAAGAGCCTATACACCTCCATCCCCCATGCCGGCGGGATCGAGGCCATTGAACTAGCACTATTAAAATCTGACATCACGGACTCCATGAAATCCTTCATTTTAGAACTCATGGTTTTTACCCTCTACCACAGCTATTTTTCTTTTGAAAAGCAATGGTATCTTCAGATGTCCGGGATGGCCATGGGCAATTGTGCCGCGCCCACGTACGCGAATATTTACATGGGCAACTTCGAACTTGACCACATACTAACCAATACTGACTGGAATGCCAACCTTAAACTATACGCACGCTATATAGATGATTTATTTTTCATCTGGAAAGATTCTCGAGACCATTTGGAATCAGCACTGCACACCTTAAACTCTAAAGATGACCGGATCGAACTGACCTGGAATATTTCTGACAAAGAAATCACGTTCTTAGACGTATTAGTGAAAATCACCCCTGAGGGCATTGAAACAGACCTCTATCGAAAACCAACCGACCGCAATAATACTCTATTGTACAGCAGCTTTCACCAGGACTCCCTAAAGAGACACTTACCGTTCAGCCAGATGCTCAGAGTAACCCGGATCGTATCCGATGATGAAAAAAGAGACTCTCAACTTCAATCAATGGCCAGCAGATTCTCTACTAGAGGGTATCCACACGACATCATCAAAGAGGCTCAAGACAAAGTAAAATTGATCCCACGGTCAGAAGCTTTAAAAAGCAAAAAGAAGGATTCAACCTCCAGAATGGCACTGGTCTCCAGGTACTCCACCTCAAGCAAAATCTATAAGAAAACCATCTTAAAACATTGGCGCATTTTATCATCGGAACCAGACTTTGGTGACCTGTTCAAGGAACCTCCCATTTTTGCGTATAGTAGACCGATGAACATTAAAGAAATATTATCCAAACCAACTGCGACGAAAACCACCCACACGGGCACCCGCCCGTGCCACCACTGCAGTAACTGCAATAACGTCATTGGAGGTAACACCCTGAACCACCCCATGAGAGGCTTCAACATCAACCTCAATGTAGATGCCACATGTGATTCAGCTAACCTAATTTATCTGCTCAAATGCCCATGTGGAAAGTCCTATGTGGGAAAGACCAGCAGAAAAATTAAAATCAGACTTAACGAACATAAGTCAAACATCAGGACAAAGAACACCAAATCAAATGTGGCTGTCCATTTTAATGAAGCCCACCACAGTGTGGCACAATTGAAATACCTCGTACTGGAAATGGTTGCCCACATTGAGGGTAGGGACAATAATAAGACTCTCCTACAACGAGAAACCTCGTGGATTTATAGACTCCAGTCTTTGAAACCTTTTGGTCTTAATGACCGGACTGAACTTAGTTGTTACCTGTAATTGATTCATGTTTGATACTATGTCTCCTGTTCTGCACATACACCCATCCATACTTTATAGTTACTATACTCCACTATAAGATGGCCGCCCCCACTTCCTTTCACTTTGGTGTCCCTTGTCTATTTTAACTTCACTCACTCTTCCAGTGAACTCCGCAGTAACTCCGCGAAGTTCGTGACACTCGGTCCACCTTCTGAACCTCTCCACAGTAAGTAACCTATCACTGCATGCCCTTAGCGTTTTGATCCCACGCACTATGCACTTTCTACATCTTATGATCCCCTCTCCTTTTCCGCAGCACTGATGTGAGCCTCCCGCTGAGTTCGTAAATGTGAGACCTGTTTTTACTTTCTGTCACAAACTTTTTTTCATTCCGTGTTCATCTGCATGGTTGCCATCGCGGACTTCCACCGTCACGCTCCCTGTTTAAACCGCACATTCACCGGCCCTCTCCTAGACACCTTGCACGATTTAATTTCCATCACCTCCATTTGCACGCACCGGTTGATGCTGCTTGAACTCACTCACTTACCTGCTAATGCATGTCGAATCCATTATCACCGCACACCGCATGTTACCCGACCAGTTTACCTCCTAGCGTCGTTGATCTAAGTTGCATTTTTTGTATCCCCCCGCAGCGCTCCTTGATAAAGGACTTCCATTAGTCCGAAATGCATTGGAGCATACTTCGAAAACTTTGTTGGATTGCGTTCAATTGTTTGGCGTGATGTAACGCTTTAAATACAAGAACTTGTGAACTACTAAAAATCAACCATATGATGAAATCTTCGTGTGGACTCTTCATTAATTTTTTTTCCTTGAACGTCCTTTTGAGTCAGTTATTCTGAACCTCACAAGTGTGCCCATCACACAGGGATGTGTCTACGTACCACGTAGCACACTCATCTCAAACATCAGTGGACGCACTCGGCCAGTTGCGTCGCCTGTTGGAGCACCTTCATTCCATTTTCAGCCCATCATCAGCTTCTCCATTAACCATTCTCTCAATTTGATGCTGTGCGCCTAAGCCTTTCTTCACTTTGATTCACGCCCAGATTTAACCATCATCATGGCTTATCCCCTTTTCATGAGACCTTTCTTCGCATTGTTAATTTACACAGCCATGGCTGTCACTGTTGCCTTGCTTATGAATCCCAGTTCATGGCTCTCATACTCTGAGCTTGGGCATACCTGGGGTTACCGTTTTACCCCTGTAATTGCATGGCGTCCCACCTGCATTGACCCACAGGATTTGGGTGCCTTTTTAGGCTGTCTACTTCCAGTATTTCTCTAATTACTGGCTGGTTCTCCCTCCCCTTCTTCCATTGTATTTGCCTGGAAAGAAGAAAGACCTATGGGAAGGAATCGTGTTGCCTCGTAGCTAGTCCCAATTTCTGTGGGTATAATTCAGATTTTTATAGCCCTAAGCCCCGCTCCTTCCATTCTCTGTCACCCCATCCATTCTCATTAGTGTAGGTACTATCCACCAAATTCATGTCCCTCCTTCCACCTCCACTATTGGTCCTCCTCTCACATGGCTGCACACCCTATAAAACTCCAGGTCCTGCCCCCTTCTCAACACCAACAGTCCATGGCTATCTTGGAGTTCTGATGTTTCCCTGATATATCTATTCATGGTCCCCAAATCATGCCCATTCTCCCCTCCTAGGTAAACGTGTTTGCTCTCCCCATTCTGGAACAGGTTTTCTAGTGGAAAATAATGTAGCTGTTTTGTTTCAGCATGCTACAGCTCAGTGCTTTCTCTTGTTGATGGTAACTTCCTATGCGTCATCTAGGGGTCCCCTTCCCAACCATAGAGCCCCCTGTCTCAGACAGTTCTTCCATCTGAGCTTGGTTTTGGGGGTACAGTGCTATCACCTCCTCACTCACTCCCATTTAGTAGTAATTATTCTCCATGTTCCCATCACTCCCTCTGCCCCTACCACTTTTACTACTAATTTGTATACCTATGTGTGCAGAGGTGTCTTCCACCATGGTGGATATCTATGCACAGGAAAGATGGGAGAGATGGAGGCGGAGGACTCCAGCTATAGGTTTCAGAATTGCATTTTGTAGTATGGAGTAGTACTACTGTAGCTCTACTTTACATACTACAAAATGCAGTTTGTGAATAAAGGCCTATTGAGTACAACCCTGTTAAAAAGTAGTCTTCAAGCAACAATACACTTGTTCAGTATCCTATTGTTAGCCTTACATCTTAATTTTACACAATACTATACTTACTCCCATTTCTCCTCAGAGAAGTTTAAAATATTTATGTCATTTTAAATTACAAAAACCATTTGCTGTGAATCGCAGAATCCATGGCCACCTGGGATACTCACTATTTTATGATTTGACAAGCTATGGTCTCAAAAGTAATTTTGGAAATGTGTGTGATTTTGGATCCCTTATACCATGTTATAGATATTGTCAACTAAAATAAATCAATTGGAATTTTAACCATACTAGGTCCCAATATATAAATGTATAGGATTCTAATCTATTTGCGCTGGTTAATTCATACAAGACCTTGTGTAGTTACAGCACCATACCTCTAGACAGATTAGGTTTAGTAAATTATTGTTTGTTTATAGTTCAACAAGACTGTATTTCGACCATGTTAAAACTGTATTTTGCTAGAACTGTCTGTGGTTGTTCCTAAGTGCTGTGAAAATCAGCATCCTGCCAAAGACCAAATTCAGTCCAGTATGTACACCAGGGACCGTCTTCTGGATAGGGTGCACTTTCACTGTTTGCACCATGGTGCACCTTAAACCAGGTGTAGGAGCACAAACAGTGAAAGTGCCCCCTATTACATTGAATGCGCTGCCCTCAGGGTAGCCGCAATGTTGGGCTGCCCTAAGGGCAGCGCATTCAAGTGGAATACTCAGCGGCTTTGAAGCAGCCGCTCTGTTTCACAGTGCAGGCACTTAAGAGGGGAGAGAGGTCCCCTTGTAGGCAGCAGCAGTGAGTGGCTGCACCTGCCTGCAAGGGATATCTGGGGGATCCATAGGACCCCCTTACCTCCCTTCAAAGGGCTGCTATCAGGGGACGCACAAATAGAGCATCACCTTTTAGGTGGGGCACGAACAGTGCGCCCGACAGCTTCTTTGCCTCTGTGCCTGCTGGGGAACATCCTTTACAACGCAACTTTTACAATGCACTACCATTACGACGCAACTTTTACAACGCATGTCATTACAACGCATTGCGCTGGGGGGCGCTCTAGGATAGGGAATAGATTAAATTTACTATCCAACACCTTCCCTACTATCCACGGGGACTGGAGTTGGAATAGTAAATTAAACTATTCACTATCCAGCACCCCTTAGCGCTATGCGTTGTAACAGCATGCGTTGTAAAAACTGCGATGTAAAGGTAGGCGTTGTAAAAGTATGCGTTGTAACGTCATACATCCGTGCCTGCTTCTATAATAAAGTGTGGCCTAGAGAAAAAGGGATTCCCTCATTTGTATAGGGCCATGCTCCCATGCAAATGAGGGAACGCCCCCTAAAGCTAGCGCTGGTGCTATATGTGCGCCAGAGTTATAGGTGTTACAGAAGGGGACGCACAACATGTGCAGCCCCTTCTGTAATACAAAGGTGCCTGGGGGGGGGGGGGGGGGGTGCAAATCTTGTGCAATCGGCTGTTGAGCTCCTGTAGCACTTCCGCAATATGGCCCAAAGACTAATTAAAGTCCCTTGCACAAGACTGAGCATAACATAATTTAATTCATTTTATTTAAGGTTTGTATAGAGTGTTGCCAACTGCTCAATGGTGGCTTCAGAGCGCTATGAATCTCAAAGCAGTGGAGTATTGCAGGTGGCCATGTATTGAATACAAACCTAGCAGTCAGTAATAGGTGGAGCATGACAAATGGAATAGTAGGAATACCTGTCAAGGTAAGAGTCCGATAACGGTAAACCCTTCACGGTAGAAGTTCAAGGCCCATTGGGAAGTGTGCCAGTCTTAGGCATCTAACTGACACGGCTGTCAACTTTAGAAAGAGAATGAAAGTAACCAAATGACATGGAAAAGATGTGAGTTTTCAGATGAAACTGACATAGTCATATTTCAGTCATGGTTCTAGGAGGAGGGTGTTCCATAGGGTGGATCCTTGTCGCTGTATGCTGCATTCACCACATTTGTAGGATTTGGTCCTGCATATCGATAGGAGACCTTAGTAATTTTTAGAAGATCTTATATTCCTGGTCGACAGTAAGGGATGAAGAGTTTTGTGAGGTAGTTAGGTGCACGGCTGTTTATAGAAATATACATTGCGCAGAGGTCTTGAAGGTAGTGCCATACACATTGCACAGAAGTCTTGAAGGTTGATTTCTATTTTATTGGGAGCGAATAGAGGGATTTTGGGGCAGATGTGATGTGGTCTTGCCTACTCAGATCAAGTACCAGGCAGGCGACCTTTGGACTCTTTGAGGCTTTGCATTGGTCCCTTTAGGAAAACCTGTGTAAAGACTACTATAGAAGTCCAAACATGACAACAGTACTGCAATGACCAGGAAGGTTTTTGAGAGCACTGTAACAAGGGCAAATCTGGATTTAGTAGTCAGAGATGGAGGAACGCAGCTTTGGAGATGTGATTTGTTTGCTGGATGGATGAAAGATGGCTGTCAAAGAGTACTACAAATTCATTGGCTTTATCCATGGGCTTTGGTGGAGATACAAAATCAGTAGGCCAAAGAAAAGGGAGGAGGGAGGGGATGACTTGACACAACAGCAAGAGTTCTGTTTTTACCACTAAGGCATAAACAGTTGTTCTTCATCCGCCTGTAGACATAGGTGAGGCATTGATACAAATAGAGGAGCTTGTCAGGTTCATCACCCAGCCTTAAGTAGAGATGTGTGTCACCCCATGCATGTGAAAGCCTATGTTACAGGAGTTCAAGGTGGTGGTGAGGTTGCCTTATAAATGATGAAGAGCAAACGTGACATAGCAGAGCCTTCGGGGACTCCACAGTCGATACAGGTGGCCTTGGAGACGAAGGGTCCCAATTTCACTTAGGGGCAGATGTTGAGCAGAAGTAACTCAAAACAGGACAGTGTTGTGCCGCTTACATGGGCCAAGGTGGACAGCCCTTCAAGCAAGAAATTATGGTCTGTGTTATTAAAGGTAGCTGGGAGATCCAGGAAAATAAGCATGTATAGGATTTCTTGATCAAATACCACAAAAAGTTAATCTCTAATGTAATAAGAGTAGTCTTAGTGCCCGGCATGGTCTACTCACTTAGGATGTTATTAGTCTCCAGCTGAGATGACAATTGACTGGTAACAACTGTTTTGTGTGCTTTTGCGATGCATGGTAGGACCAAGATGGGTCTGTAACTGGGGAGAATGTCTGGGCCAGCTGAGAATTTTTCAGGATCTGGATAGTGATGGCAGGTTTGAGGGACTGTGGGATGGCTCCAGTGATGAGAGAGGATTTGAAAAGGTTGGTGATGACAGCCAATAAGACAGCAAGGTCCAAGTTGATGACGTTGGCATTACAAATGCCCCAAGGAGGTGCTGACCTCTTAAAGAAGGACAGGATAGTGCTCACGTCGGACTCAGAGACAGGCACCAAGTCACTGAAGGGGGTAATATAGGAGGGTATGGCAGAGCTTGCTAGTAGGTCCTTGACCTACGGAAGAGTGGTGACCAAATGGGCCTGAAGGGTGTCATTTTGTATCAGTAAGAGACATGAGATTGTTACAGAGGACAATGGAGTGGGGGGTAAGCTGGGCAGTGTGCTGGAAGACAGCTGCTCCTTGCTGCACATTTCTTTTGTCAATTTAGTGAAGTTATCAATATGTAATTGAAAGTTTTGCTTCTTTGCTCTGGGACAAGCTGTTTTGTAGCCTCTGGTGTGTGCTCAGAATGCCTTGCGATCCAAAGGCGATTTAGTTTTGCACCAACAGCTTGCACTTGGGCCCATGGATTCTGCCTTGCCATTTCAGTTGCCAAAGTTTCTCTGTTTACTACTTGTTGGACTTAGTTTGTGAGGCAAGAGTAGAGAAAGCTTTTCCAGTGCCATTGTTAGTTTATGTTCATATGGGTCTGTAATTTCAAGAAGAATTCCAAGTGTGGGTCAGGAATTGCATGAAGAGGGTCAGTGAACACATCTAACTGAACTGTGCTAAGGTTTCTTGAGTTTTATCCTTGAAGTGCCGCTCAAGCTCATTTTCATCATAAGACTTCACCATGTAGCGATCTGACTAAGGTAGCTGGTGGGTTCCTTGAAATTTGAGGTAAGATAACAATGAGAATAGTAGTTCGAGGGTATAGCCTTCTTCATGAGTGGGTTATTCATCGAACAGGGTATAGCCTAGGGAATCCATGTCTCTAATAGTACGCTGACTGTAGACATCCGTCCAGATGTTCAAGACACCCAGGATGAGAGCACAGAACAAGAGAGCTAGAATGTGCAGGAGGAGATCAAATAGATCAGAGTGGAAGAAGGATATGCATTTCTTGAGAGGATTGTAAATCACAGCACATACAGAAGAGGAGGTTATGTTAGCACTATCTTGGAAATGAGATCCTCAAAAGAGTCAGACAATGGGCATTGGATCAATTGAATGACAGTGAGTTGTTAACATCCAAGGTGACTCCATCACCTTTTCCCAGTTCTGGCATCAACCTGGTTGATAAGCTCTAACATGCCAGCAAGTTTATGTTATTTCACATACAACATGTCTATAATAACATTGATACTTTGGTATTCTGTTTACCTTGATAAACACAATAAGATGATGGACAGAGTGATGAACCTTTTCAGACACTCAAATCCCAGTCACAGATCTTGGTTAAATCCTTCATCCTTCTTCTTCTCACTAAACCACCCCAGTTAGGACCAAGCCATATGCAAATCAGTCTTGACCCTGCTCCTCATGTGAACAGTTGAGCCAAAACAGCCAGGCCAGATTCTCCCTGGACTGGAAACAAGCCTCCTGGGACTGGTTTCAGGGTTTCACCCCCTCATCAGCCAGGCTAGCTTGAATCCAGTGACAAAATGAGCAAGGGTCCAGCTCCTGGGCATACCATGGCCACTTAGGGCAAATATAGCAAACACAATAAGATGATGGACGGAGTGCTGAAACTTTTCAGACACTCACCCGCAGTCACAGATCTGGGTTGAATCCATCATTGTTCTTCTGCTCACTAAGCCACCCTAGTTTGAACCCAGCCATATGTAAATCAATAATGGATCTGTGACGGGGGGATGAGTATTTGAAAAGTTTCAACACTCCGTCCATTATTTTATTTTGTGATGATGCTGTTTAATTTGTTTGAAGAAGAACCTTTTGTAGTCGGAGTTGGATTGACGGCTGAATTTTTTGTTGAAGGCAGCAACTGCGGCATCGTAGTCAGCGGTCCCTGTTTGCGAGTCTGACAAACTGTTTGTGCACTTGATTACCAGTGTGGTGAAAGCTGATACACTTCTATCTGTCTCTTGATAGAAGTCAGTGTGATGCTACAGACGACAATGAAAATATTGTATTAAATTGCAATAGTGAAATCACTGTGGTGGGCAGCATGGTCATTCTGTTTGAGTATGGGTGAGGCCTGTAGAATGGCACACAGCCTTGTTCTTTCCTGGATGTGGTTTGCACAGAATGGGCAGATGCTATCACCTAGAGTACTGCAGTGTGCTTACTGTGCTAGCAAGTCCCATTGTCTGTGTCTCTCTTTGAGGTGGACCAAGTACTTAGGATTTGAAGACCACCATTTGCAAGCTTCTTGTTGGTTCCCGCATCTTGCGGAGGTCTTTTGTTTTGGTTTTCGATTCTCTATGCTAATCCAGCATTTCTTTCTTCCCAAGTGGGGCATGTGCAAGCTGCCTCCTGGCATCTTCAAGGGAAATGTGCAAATGCAGGGTTGATTTGATGTGTCTCACCAGTGTAGTTCCAACTTCATGTACAGCAAACAAGCCCACATTTGACAGCCCTTAAGAGTGAGTTGCAGGAAAAATATGGTGTGTAGGGACACAGTGATGAGTCCATGCTCCTAGTGCGAAACAAACACTAGAAGAGGAAGTGAAGCTCACACACGCAAATGAATAAAAAACAATCAAATGAAAGTGACAATGAAGCCAATGAGTGGTAAGCAATGGACTGCCTCCAAGCCCACTCTACACAATTTGAGACCTTGCAGAGAAGTGCAATGATTGCAATTTCAGGTCCGAGTGCCACACAAAATGATCTCCATAAACATTTGCTTCACCGTTGTAAGTGCAGATGCAGTAATCATCGCTCTATAAGTTTTATATAGCGGCAGGGAATGGGTGGCATAAATGCCGGGGTGCTCCACAAGCTGATCAGGAGAAGTGCACTGCACGGCGGTAAATGCCCTCTTTGGACGGATGCCTACAGGAGGCCGTTAGGGCTCAGGGCTGAAAGGGAGGCTTGGAGCACGATGTGTTCCAAGCCCTGTGTAATAATAAATAAAATTAAAATAAAAAACCAGAGCCAGTATGCACACTTGAAATGCTGCAGCCAGACGAGACTGATTTTATAAACGTGCTGAGAACTAATGAAATAGAAGTGGGAGAAAGGAAAATCAGTGCAAGAGCGATAGAGGAAGAGGAATGATTTCACGATGGTAAACAAAATAGTTCCAGAAACACGGAGGGAAACAGTATTATGGCGACGGGAAACTGATAAGAGAAGCACAAGAGGAACAAGCACTGGTAAGTGCAGGAAACTATGCTGCAGCCAATAGAAATGGAGGAAAAGTAAGTGGCAATTAAGCACAGAAACCAATGAAAAGCTAGGAAAGCAAGGAGGCAGGATGTGAGCCCCTTTTAAGATTCATATTAAATATGATACATTTTCCAAACACAGCGTAAGCACCGAGTAGGCGAAACCTAAAAAGTACATTAAAAAATTATGGGAACGGTGATTTTGAGTGGAATGGGGGCGAGGTCAGGGTGGGTGTGGGTGCGGTCAACAATGTGGCAAAAATGAACGAAAAATTTGGTATCAAATTTGTTGGTCTTTCGCATTTATGTAACTGGATAGAAAATTAAGCAAACGTGTTGAGTTTTAATAGGGATCACCCAGATAAAACTACCCGACCTGGGTTATCAAAGCATTACGTTAAAGAAAAGGGTCGAGGTAGTTTGAGTATTCAAGAATTGTAACAGAGAATCCACCACAATAGAATTGCTTGTTTGGTTCATCAAAAATATACATTTAATGAGTGACGCATTCGTCATAAGTTTTAGATTGCAAACATAAATGAGAAATCATGTGTTTACTCCACATTTGTCATTAGTGTATGCACACGTTAAATGCTTTTGCACTCAAAACATTTGGTTTTCTTCATGTGTTATATTATACAGTGCTCACAGTGAATGGAAGGGGAAGTTTGGTAGTAGGAATGGGGTGATTGGATAGGTGAGGGAAAGGGTAAAGGTGTTGTGACAGGCACAATAGCAAGTATTTACAATAAAATCTCTTTAACGTAATGCTATTATTAAATAACAACAAAAAAAAGGAAACCAGTAAGGGCATGCGCATCAGATTTCCGCGTGTATACGATACATAAACATGTATCTTTGATATGGAAGCAGTGGGGAGAAGGAGGTGAGTGGGAAAGTCATTATTCAGCTAGAGTGTGAGGTCTGGGGCACATGAGACATTGCCAATTTTCAAACATGAAACCAAGCAATAGTGTTACCTAATTGCGCGGTACTGTCCATGAGTTTAACATCCATCACAAAGTGGGTGCCAACAGTGTGGGGGGCCTGCAGGTCATTTGTGTCACCCTTGTGAAGCGTGGGTGTTGTGGTAGCAGTATAGAGCCTTCACTATACATGCCTTTCCCATGGCACGTATTGCTCGTTGCACGCTGGTTTCCGCACTTGCCCATTGTAGTAGTGTGGTCAACCATTTCCCAGTATAAGGGGTCGTGGGCGCTTTCCATTGCATTGCAATTTGTCATTTAAAAAGAACAAACGGAGGGTCTATAAACCAGTGTAAATGTCAATCTCCTTTGGCTTTGGAATGGAGGCCAAGGAAGCAGGATTTAGGGGTGGGTGTACGTGTGTGGCCAGCTTGTTTGATTTGATTTACAAACCTCTAAAGCATGTGAATGCCCGAGAGCGCCTGGGCACTAGAATAGTGAAACATCCAATACAGAACACTAATATCAGGCAAGTAAGCCACCCACCTATTAAGAGAGGGAAGAGAACAGCCAGGTCTTTAAGTGCTTGCAGAAGCAAAACAAATTAGTCACCTTTTTTATATTGGGCTGCCTATTCCAAAGAACACCCATAGAGGAAACAAAACCCCTGCCACCCCAGGTCACTTTCTGGATTCTAAAAACTATTACTGACCTGGACTTAGCAGACCACAGGGATCTCTACGGGAAGTACCATCTGAACTTCTGAGATATTCTGGACCTGATCCATGTAGTGTTTTATGTACCAAACACAGGGCCTTAAAAGCAACACTCTTCCTTACCGGGAGCCATCACGCTCCTCCAAAGCGCCTGCTACAGATTTAAACTTTGGGATATTTTTCAGAAGATGGCAAGTAGCATTTTGTAACATCTGCAGCTTATTTAATGATCTCTGTTTAATACCCATGTGAAGGGCATTACAATAGTCCAGCGTAGACAAGACTAAAGAGATAACCACTGGTTTTTTTTTTTATCAGATGGAATAAAAGGTAACACGTCCTCAACATCTTTAAAATAAAGAAACAAGATGAGGATAAAGTATTAATCTGGGTCTCAAAAGATAGCTCTGCGTAAAAAATAACACCTATATTCCTAACTTTGGATACTGGCGTTGGCAGGGCGCCAAGTGGACCAGGCCACTAGTAATTAACCCAGAAATTGACCTCCTTCCCAAAAATCAGGGCTTCTGTTTTCTGGAAGTTCTGTTTTAAACAGTTGCTGTCCATCCAGTTATCTATAGCTTGCATACATCTATTAAACTGGTCAGCAACCCGGGTTATATTGCCAGAAATTGATACTACAATTTTTGTATCATTCGCACATGCAACTTAGGCAAAGCCAAAAGAATGGATAACCTTAGCTAACGGAGCAGTCTAAATGTTAAAACGTGTTGGGATGATCCCCTGTGGAACCTTGCATGGCAGGGTAAACGATTTTGCAGTAAATTCCCCTAGGGCCACCTTTTGTATGCAACCATCTAAGAAAGAAGCAAGGCGATTCAGGGATTATTCAGAAATCCCAATACCTGCCAGCCGGTTTATCAGAACCTCATAGTTTACTGTATTGAAGGCCGCAGAGAGATCCAGAAGGACCACGGCGGCCTTACCTCCCTCATCCATAGTAGATCTATTTCTCTTAGACTGCTACAAGTGCAGTCTCTGTGCTGTGATTTGGCCTAAATCGAAACTGTGTATCATTTAAACTTTTATTTTTTTCAAGGTAGTCTATCAGCACTTTGTTAAGATGTTGTTCTATTACCTTTGAAAGGAAAAGCAATCGGGAAATAGGTCTATAATCGTTTTTCTATCATGGTATCAAAGTAGGGCCTTTTCTTAAAGTGGAAGGTTCAAGCCTTTTTTTATTCCCCTGGAAAAAGTCCCTCCTTGATGATTGTATTACACAAAGTCATATCAACTGGCAACATTTTCAAAACTACATCATGTATAACTTTAGGTAGATACTGACCTGAGGGAGCTCCTGATTTAGTTCGACTAGTTAATTCAACGACCTGATTAACTGTTAGGAAAAGAACATTACAGAGCTCAGCTTTATTGCCATTGCAGGTGTGAGACTCCTCATCACCATCTTGTGAGGGTCTAGCCATATCAAAATAGCTGTACACAGCTTCCACCTTATCTTTAAGAAATTTAGCCAGATTATCACAAAGAGACTGACTGAGGGGAGGACCACCTGGGTGGTGAGGGTTTATAAGTGATAGTACAGTTTTAAAAACCTCTTTCGATGAGTAGGTGGAAAAGGTGATTCTTTCAATATAAAATCTATTTTTTTCCTCAATTATAAGTTTCTTATACCTCGGGAAGAGGCTTTTATAACTCAGTTTTTCGATTTCACAATACTTTAATCTCCAAACTTTTCCCTGCCCTATTTGAATCCTCAGTTAATTGAGGTATTGAAGTTTCAACATTTTCCAACTCTTTTTGTCTATATTGTTCCATGTCAGGCTTTTTTTAAACATTCCCGTATTGTTCGCAGTAAGCTTAGAACCTGTAAAGGCTAGTGTAAAATGGACAGCACTATGTTCTGACCAGATAATTGGTAACACTGCTTCCAGCTTGAGCTTCACATGATTGGAATAGATGCCATCCAGAGTGTGGCCTGCCTTGTGCGTTGCAGTCTTTACCAACTGATTTAGATTAAACCAGTCCAGTATTCCATTTAAAAGTAGCGTATCATTATTATCCTAGTCCTCAAAATGGAAATTAAAATCTTCTAATATTGTAAAATTGGAATAGAGTACACTGGTCTCAAAAAAAATTCCTTACGGTTACCAAAAATCTGGATTTAGGACAAGGTCTATAAATTGATAAACCATGGAACATTTGCTGTTCTGTTAATTTACATTGGAACAGAAGAGTCTCAAAATCTATTAATTTAGCAGGTTCGCAGTTAGCTGCCAACAGAGTTTGATAGACTATAGCAATAAAGCCTCCAAGTTTCCCTACACGATCCAGTCTGCTGGAGGCGTAACTGTTTGGGTTAGCTGAGAGGAAATCTGGGACAGAAGCTTCATCTGCCCAGGTTTCTGTTAGAAAAAACTGAGGATAATAAGTCCCTAAAAACTCTAAAAACGAATACTTATGTTTAATGAGTGACCATGAATTAATCAGAAAACAGTTTTAAAAAATTGTTTCCAGGCTAGAGCCAACTCTTGATTTATCGGACTTGACTGCCGGCAACACAGTCTCCACCCTACCTCTAAAATTGCAGTCATTACATATTGCATGTCCACACAAACAAAAATGAATGCTATCACATCCAAGCTCCTTAACTAATGTATTAAACTGCATGAACTCATCCCTTGAGTATTTTATTAGTGAGAAACAGTCAGGGATCAAGGCGCTTAATTATTCTTAGCTTTGGACAGGTGCAGATAGCATTGCCTGCGCACCTTTAGCGTGGTTGCGTTAACATATGACTTTTATAGTCTGATCTCCGCAAGACTATTACGTCAACCAGCTGAAATGGAGCCCATCTGCTCGCTTTAACTGGCAAGTCCCGAGCTTAAACCAAAAGTGACACGTCCAAGAATGTAAAAATGTTAAAAACACAGAATAAAATAGTACAAAGCCCCTCATTTCAATTTTAAAAAGCCAACATGGTGAACCTTAGCTAATGCTGGATTGCTAGTTCTGCCATGGTTGTTGTTATTTCTAACCGCATAAGTTGCAATGGCGGGCAGTCCCACACCATCTGGCAGAATCCAACTTCTGCCAGTTTGCATCTTGGGCATTCAGGTGTGGTCATAGGCAATATATGCTTGATATGTTGGGGGGAGAGGTAGGCTTGATGTGTGTAATGCAGTTGTGTAAAGCAGAACCAGGGGTTCCTGGATACCTCTTTTACATGTTGTAGAGCCCGCGCCCAAGCCTTTTTTGTCAGAGACTGAGGGACAACTTAATTTCATCAGTTCAGTGCCTTCCTCACATCCGCCAAAGCATCAGTCATTGCCCGACACCACCGAATGGAAGTTCTGCTACATTCGCACAGAAAATAACATACTTTTCAGGGTTCAATACGTCAGACCCAAAATTGTACTATTATAAGCTAGTACAGACTATTGTCACAGTGAAGGAAATGATGCTGACAAATACCAAGTTAATATATTCAGCACCTTTTATCTCCCAACTGTCTATACAAGGTTTTAACTATTGGAGGGACACGATAGACACAAAATCCATCTGGGGAACGAAAGAGTGGGAGATTCAGGGAACAGAGGCTTTATTTAGAGCTTCCCTCATACCGATACAGATAATATTCCTGACCAGAACAGTGCAACAGACTACCTGCTAAGGGTTTGCAGAAATAAAAAACCCGAAAACACCATGCATCCCCTTACCTACACGTATTGAAGGTTTATTAAATGACACACTGATAAGTGAGGAGACGCTGGGTGCAATGATACAGAATGGTACATACAATTCATCAGCTCCCAATTAGAAGGAATGGTTGGTTTGGCCTATTGACACAAATAGGTGTCAATCAAGACTCAAGGGTACCATCGGAGGGTTTCGTATCCATAAGCTTGACCCACGCTATGTACACACAGACTATCCATGGGTAAAGATTTCTTATAGTGTTGGGAAGTTGTGCCTAGAATGGCTAAGAACCTCAATGCTACAACAGGTGAAACATCACTTGTCCCTTCTAGCAGACAAGATGAATCTTAGGGATTTCTTGCTAAGTCCCAAGAAACCACATGAAAAAACGCTTCTTATATCCCATCTATAATTAAATGTGGAAAGTCTCCTAACAGGATGCTGCTGAGAGATTACGTGAGATTGATAGGATTGACCTAGAAAAGGCCTTGGCTTTGGTAGACAATAGTATCACCACACTTTCTTTGTGTATTTATTCACTGGGCAACATTGTATCCTCAGCAATTGACATAAAGGTACAAGATTTGTCTGTTCTACAACATGGGCAATGTCAATAGCGCTCCATTGTGCTTTTAAGCTCGACTCTACAACCGCTGCGTTCTGGCCACATGCCATGGCAGTACATTAACGGATCAACGTTCTTTTCGGCTTATAATCTGACTGACAGCCAATTGACCATGGCATGCCGAGATGCAAAATACACCATGCTGCTCACTGAAAAATTAGAGAATGTACCTTTTACAGTAGCAGAGTCACCGTCTACGGAATGATAAATTCATAGCTGAATCACACTGCCAATCATGACATTCCAGTTCCAATGCTGCCTTAGATAAATCCAAGCAGGCAGGTATGAAGCATTGGATGAAGGGTACCTAAAGGAAACCTGAGAGCTACCATATAGATATAGGTGCATAAACAAGGACACTGAAGTTTTCTTTAGTGGTACAGACTGCGGAAAGGCTTTAAGTGGGTCTTTAGTGTGCAAAGAGGTGTCGCTTCATTGAGCATGTAATGCGTCAAAAGCAAACTTATCTTGCTACTTGGAAGGCCCCCCAGCTGCAGTAATTCATCCGTTTTTTGAGTTACTCTCAAATGGGAGTTATTTATTACTGAATGATCAAGGCTGTCGTGGGATGGCGCCAGGCATCTCTTATCTAGACACAGTAAACCTCTGAGTTGTTTGCTGTAAGCAAGTATTGTTTGCCCTGGCTCCCACAGTTAAGGAGGCACCACTGTGACCTTCACTGAATGTTTCCAGTATACGGTTTGAATCACTGAGCAGAATGAAAGCCATGTTGTTTTAACAAAATGTGGCCTTACCTTCAGCCTGAGAGACTTTTCATCTCCAGTTTGCATGGTCTTCAGCAGAGATACAGGCCCTAGTCCGTTCAAACTCCCCGATCCATTTCAGAGAAATGGTTCATCGTATCTTTTACAAGTCTGATACGAGTGGGATCGTACACTTATTTAAGAGTCTTGGATCATGTCTCTAAACCTTCTTTCAGACCATTTTCTGATTAATTCCAGCTTTCATACACTCTGTACTTGGAAGTGCTTTTGGAAGGCTTCCTTTGGTCCTGCTATCGGTAGCAGGCATCCTGATTTTAATCCTATTGCTTCGCAATGGACGTTTCAATCCCTCAAGACATTGAGAGAACACTGCTGAAACAACATTGCAGCGAGCGAATGGTGTTCTACCTGACTGCGCCTCGGCTTCGAGAGCTGAGTGAGCATTGGTTCCTGTCTTTCCAACCGGTCTGGCTAGACTGTGTCCTGCCTGTGCTCCGTTGCCTCTTCTGCGGATTTGGCTGCGTGTTGGACATGTGTCTGACACTTTCATTGGTTGCACCATCAGACATAGACGTGCTCCTGGAGCCTTTGCGGACCCACGTGTGTAGCTGTTCCCATGTTGATTACGACATTCCTGGAACCTCCACTGAATACTTCAGCTCCTGTTGGAATGGAAATCGGTTCTGCTCCAGAGGTACATTCATCGGTATCATGCGTGCAGGCCTCTAATTCTTCCCCGGCGGCTGCTGTGGTAACCGGAGATGAACATCATTGCTCACTCAAAATGATACTGGAAGTTCTGGAGGGATTGTAACCTATGGATACAATTTTCAACAATATTGAGTCTTCAGAGCAGGATTCATAAACAATCTGGCTTCTCCTGTACTGGGAACTGAAGGCAACTTTCTAAAAAACATTTACCAAATTGAAGGTCGAATGCGACTTTGTTTTATTTTTCTTCTCGGCTCTGATTGAGCTTCATGGCTTTCAAGGTGCTCAGTGCAATAATAACAGCATATACAAGTTTAGAGGACCTTTTGAATGCTTTTTAGGGAAAAAATGACTTTTTCTTATGGACCTTTTTTCAGGCTTTTGAAAATGTGCTTTTTAGTATTTTTTATTATGAATGATTTTTATGATTTTTAAGGCCTTAAGCTTTATCATTATCTAGTTGACCTTGTTGAACTTTTGATGAGGAGTGGGTGTCAAGTCCTTTAGGCTAGTCCTGTCATGTATACCCCTATTACATACATTTCTCCCATCCACACGACAATAACAATTCTAAATAGGTGACCTTTTACCTAGTAGCTTGCTCCGGTCTCTTCAACACCAGGCTCTCAGTACTATATCATAATCCCTGTACCTGACGTACATAACAATTTCCCTATGGACGGCAGAAATATTCTGTATAAGGGTCGCCACTTTTTTCATCCTTGGCCAACAGCCATCAGTGCATGATTACATTTGTTTAGAAAAGCATTGGTGATTGTTTTCAAAATATGTATGATTGTTCTCCAATCATCCATGATTGTTTTGAAAACATATTGATTCTAGAAAAAAACCTGGAGTGACCACTTTAGTATAAAAGATCCTCACTCCCCCCAACAAATTAGAGGAGAATTCCTTCCAAGCTGACAGGGGGTCCTGCATGTTGCATCTTCGGCACACAGCGGTCTGACATCCCTTGAGGGGTGTCATCTCGAAGCTGAGACAGGGTCCTTCGTTCTAAACCATCAGGTGAGGGGGCTGGTTCTTCCCTAGGGGCTTTTTGGCTTCAGATACACATATACATGCTAAAAATACATATCTAGGATAGTTACATTTAGGCAAATTACTTATGGTGCGCATTTTAGGAATATGCACGTGCTACTGTTTTTATCTGAAGTGATTATCTTCCTCTTATTAGCACTATGGTAGAAATGCATCTACTATTTACTACATTGGTACTAGCAATCTCTTTCATATGCTTCTGTTTCCTGATTGTTGAAGGACATATGTTTTACACCAGATTGTCGCTGGACCAATAGATACTTATTGAACCTGTATGTTTTCTGAGAGTAAGCAAGCATGAGTGTCTGAGCGAAACATGTTGTACTTTTTTCCACTATCCCTGAGGAATCAGGGTTGTCATATTCAGTGGTTGCCAGAAACCATCTATACTACTCTAGGATACAGGGGGGGGGGGTGGTAGTGGCCCTATAGAGCTAGCTGGTCTAATGGCTGACATATCATGTGGATGTGTCCGGAAACGGTTTGGACACCAAGCCCTCAGTTTAGGTCACCCAAAACACCAGGTCCTGGGGGACTCCTAGGAACTACATGACAGTCAGTGCTATATATAATGTTTGTACGGCCTGGCGTGTCCAGCCCTATGTTAGGAGCATGTGAAGAATGGGCGATTGAGGCGGCTCCGCCTCCCGAGTTCCCCATGTAGTTCTCACCATGTGTTAGATGGCATACTAAGTTAGAAAGTTGCCTGTGCCTGCGCCCACAGCATACATATCTATTGTGTCCGCAAACGACATGAGGGTTCCCTCATGAAATAGGTCTCCTAGGATGTCCAGTTCCACCGTCTTCCATTGTGTCAGGTCGTGCTGGGCAGCCAACTCCTGCATATTCAGTGGTTGTTCCAGTATAACTAATTGTGAGTAAGGGATAATGGGGTTGCACCCATGTTCAAACTGGTACCACCATGTTTGCACTGTCCTCATCAGTATTAATCCCAGGTGTAGACACTCAGCTCACCATTCAGACAGTCGTCCGTCAGCCCTCGGTGTCGTATCCAGCCAGCGCAGCACCCATTGCAGCTGCGCCGCCACTTAATATAGCTCAAAGTTAGGTGCGCCCATTCCTCCTTTAAGAAGTGAACCTTATGCTATGGGTAGCGCTACTCGCCGGTGGCCTGCTCCCCATATCAAGGACAATAGCCGACTGTTCAGTACTCGGAAAAAAAACTTTTGGAAAGTAAAATTGGCAGTGTGGCAAAAAAATACAGTAATCTGGGGAGCACCAGTATCTTGGCTGTTGCCACCCGCCTCACTGGGTATAGACAATTTCTGTGTTATACAATTGCTGTACGCTTGTCGGTCATATTCTTGTTATTGCTATATTTAGCACCACGATCAAGGTGAGTGTCATTCTGAGACATAATATGGATGTCAAGGAACTAAAGGAACATAAGAGTATAATTAGAGCTCCCGGTTTCCGTTTTTATGGATTTTTACATATAAATACAGACGAAAATCTATATTTCCTTTGCCTGTATTTATATTTAGAATCAGCAAAATACTAGCAAATTTTGTTGCCCTGCCGATGGGTATTTTGCTACCGACGTTCCAAATAAACAATTCTGCTGTCCTGTGTAAAAGGCAGCTCTCACAGGAGGATCCTATTGACACTGCCCGCAGTCTGGTAAGAAGGGGTGAAAAAAACAACAAAGCCTCGTTAACAAGTGAATGGTCTTTTTAGAGACCTGTGAAGTACTTGTATGCGGCTTGTCAGGTTTGTTATC
The DNA here is from genome assembly GCF_964261635.1 of Lissotriton helveticus. Lineage (NCBI taxonomy): Eukaryota > Metazoa > Chordata > Amphibia > Caudata > Salamandridae > Lissotriton > Lissotriton helveticus. Next base: position 814,274,948 of record NC_136070.1, read on the forward strand.
TTGCGCCGAAAGAAACTACATCTTTTGGAGATGTCAAATCGCCTTTTGGAGTAAAGGATGCATAGTCAAGCAGGAAAGAGAGTGAGAACAGCATAGCAGCACAGCCCATTAATTAGCCACCCAAGATCTATCATTTTTTGTCCTAAACTGTACACAATAGATCACCTACTATGCTGTATTGTAGGTGAGTACATGACATCACGGAAGCCTACGTTAGCACGTATGACCGTTTAAGAGGCTTTTTTAAAATAACAGATAATTCAGATAATTCCATTTTCACCTGTTCCATTGGCAAAGAAGTTTAAAGCCCCAGAATTTTTTTTGGGGGGGGGGCGGTAAAAACTCCAAGAAACCAGTCCTAGGTTTCATTAATGTGTGTCCGCTCACATTTTTTGATTTAAGGAACATGTGTTAGACCAAAGACACTATAAAGATGCTACAAAAGTAAATGTAGGCACTACAAGGAAAAACCACCACAAGACAAAATATGGAACCTGTAATCCAGTTGGCTCGTTGAAATTCAAGGGCGCCAGTATTTCTTGTCTGCTGTATGTGTGCAGACAGCAAGGTACAGAGCAGAGGCTGTCCATGTGGCGACGACGGCGAGCAAGGACTAGCGAGTTCCTGCAATGGCAACTGTACATTTCACATCAGGGACTCCTCAATCCACTGCAGATATCTATCATGGGCTTTTCGACTCAAACATGGACGCTCTACATTTAACAAAATCAGTAGGTGAGACAAAGCAGTCTCTCTTCAAAGGGGCATATTTTTCAGTGACAGCTATTGGATGTAAGGAAGACAATTTCAATTCATAGAACAGCTGCATGATTCATTTTTAGAAACATTTCAAATAGGAATAATGACATAGGAGGAACCTCTGCTGAAGCCCGGAGAAGCACAAGTGATGCGTCCTTTGTGACCGTCTACTGTTACAAACAAAACCAGCCCCTTAGAGAGGAAACATTATCAATGAGGCGGCACGGCGACTGTCACACCAAAACCAGGCACTCCCGCCCTTACGACTGCGCATACTGACTGTATACAGAGTTCAAAAGAAAATGCATGAAGCAGACCAGGTCTGGCTGTGATTACTGATAAAAAAAAGGCAAATTGAAAGGGACCAGCACACAACATGGCGACCAGCTGACACCCAGCCTGAGCAGCCTCCATGCAACAGAAAATGGCTGAAACAAAGGAGGGGGAGCCTAGGGGGAGGTGCGGCAGTCTCGAGGCCTGTCTACAGAGCTAGGATTCATTAACAGATTTTTTTGTTAGAAGCCCCCGGGGTTCCAAAAACCAAAGGCTCTATAGTTATGCCTCCACCTCGCGCTCCTCTCTCCACCCTACACTTCCTGCTCTTTGTTTAACCAATTTTTATTTGTTTTCTGGTACAATATAGCCTATATTGTACTAGAAATTTTATTAAATTGTCAATTTAAATAAATGTGGAAAAATACTAGCTGTAGCGTCGTCTTTTGCTTGTGGCAAAAATAAATGTAGATAAATAAAAAAAAAAATTAAAAAAGAAATATGGATAAATACAGACGGAAATGCCAAAAAAATTAATACCATAAAATCGGGAGCCCTAAGTATAATACATTGTTTTTGTCTTTTAAAGTCGGTGTATTGAGATTCCCTGAGAGAAAACTACAGTACTAATATTGAACATGTACTAATATTGAACACGTACCCTCACAAAATATTTGAGGTAATTCCTGATTCACAAGTTATTAGATAAAGTGCATGATGATACACGCGTAGGAATAGAGTTGGTGGTTAATAATTTCTTTTGACACTTAGGTGCCGCTCCTGCTCATAAGAACTCGGATCCTGGCTGGCCCAGGTGGCAGACGGTGGCAGTCTCTTCTCTTCTTGTTTTGTCTCTCTTCCCCTTCCCCTTCCCCTTCCCCTTTGGGACAACTGCCAGGGCTCCTGTATATCAGTAGCGCTGAGAGTTGTTCCAGGTGGGTTGAGGACCAAGCATCGCCCCCACAGATGCCCCTGGAATTCAGTTGAGTGGCTAGTCTCACAACTTTACATAAAGCCAAGCCACAAGAACCAAAGGCTGTCTGGGCGATGGATCCCTCAGTCGATCAAGCTATCTCCTTACAATAACTGACCAAGGCCTTTGAGGGGCAGACTAACCATGCTTTACAGTGTGAATTACACAAATATAAACCACAAGAATCACCTTGGGATACTACTACTACTAATAAACCAAAACCAGTAATAAAACCAACACATTTTCACTTCTCTTCGGTAAACACAGATACATCAGGCTCCCAACCTATAACCATTTCAGTCACCACTCCTACCCTTGTCCCCTTAGCCCCCCCCCGAACAATATTTTGGGGACCACACAAAACAAGCAATCTTTATGAACCAATCTCAGCTGCTTTTTTATGTCGACCATCTGCATTTCCTGATGATGCATCTAGGGTACAATTCATTCTTTCCTATCTTGTTGGAACCGTGGCTACATGGTCTATTCCCTTTGCAGAACGACATTATCCTATTTTACACGATTTTCATCAGTTTAAGGAAACCATGCGTAAGCTCTTCGCCAAACACCGTTATGATATATGGGGTAACCCAATTAAAGTCCTAGGACCTGGGTATTGGTTATTATAGAAAAGGTGGTCCTAGACATCAAATTCCACACACAATGTTTGATATTAATTCAAAAAACTTTTTCAATTCTTTTTATCATGCAGCATAGATCCTGCAATGAAAAAAAAAATTTTAAGAACAGAAACACAAATAGCCCAAAGAGAAACAAACAAACAGGTGTCCAGTATACACACAAACAATCGATTTAAATGTTGTAAAAGTAGAGGAAAGAGAACTCTACAATTTATTCTCAGTGAAAATATATATATAAAATTCAAATTTTTCAAAATGTAATACACAAATATACAATCATTGCAAAAATTAAATGGGGTTACAAAAAGAAAGATAGAGCATATAGGGTGGGAAAGTCAGTGCTCATGTGAAGGAGAAAGGAGACCAAAAGGTCGGGAAATGATGAATCACAGAATTGTTATTGAGTCATTGGTTTTGATTCAAAGAAGAGAGCCTGCCCTCAATGGTTATTGCAAAGAACCCAACGTCCACTGCATAATTTGGCGCCGTTTGAGCCCGTCGCAGCAGTTGCTGACTAACAGACTCCCAGAGATAGGCTACGCAGTACTACTGAGCAGACACAGCGTGTATTGGGTTCACCGGACTAATCGATTACCCTACAAAGTGAGGGCGAGTGCCACTAGCATGTTGGAGTGTTCTCCACGCAGCAGCCGCGGACAAACAGACCCCCAGAGATAGGCCACGCAGTGCTATTGAGCAGACACAGCGTGTATTGTGTTTGACGGACTGATCGCTCATCATCGGTCGCGCACAACAGCGAGGTACTCGAGAGCACGCACGGACGGCTTTCTTAAAACCGAATTGATTTATGCAAAGTGGCACACCATTAAAGGGTGTCCGTCTACACGGCTGGGGTTACATGCATACAATGTAACTTAGCTTCTTTCCTTTATCCTTTTTCCCGTCCTGATGAAGACCTGTCCATGAGGATACAAACTGCCCTTCATATCCTTGGGTCGAAACGTCGACAATCTCCCTCTTGTTGAGCCTGCATCTCGACTGCCCTTGCCCACTCCACTCCCACTGAAGATACAAAGTTTTGAATAAACTGACCGCCGCAAAGTCTAAAAATTGACACTTCTTTGCAATAACCATTGAGGGCAGGCTCTCTTTTTTGAATCAAAACCAATGACTCAATAACAATTCTGTGATTCATCATTTCCCGACCTTTTGGTCTCCTTTCTCCTTCACATGAGCACTGACTTTCCCACCCTATATGCTCTATCTTTCTTTTTGTAACCCCATTTGATTTTTGCAATGATTGTATATTTGTGTATTACATTTTGAAAAATTTGAATTTTATATATATATTTTCACTGAGAATAAATTGTAGAGTTCTCTTTCCTCTACTTTTACAACATTTAAATCGATTGTTTGTGTGTATACTGGACACCTGTTTGTTTGTTTCTCTTTGGGCTATTTGTGTTTCTGTTCTTAAAAAAAAAAAATTTCATTGCAGGATCTATGCTGCATGATAAAAAGAATTGAAAAAGTTTTTTGAATTAATATCAAACATTGTGTGTGGAATTTGATGTCTAGGACCACCTTTTCTATAATAACTTCGCCAAACACCAGCTTGTCCATGCAAGTGACAATGAACTATTGAACTTACGGCAAGGAAAACAAGACTTGTTATCATATATATCCTCCTTCAACCAGCTTCTCGCGGAAAAGAAGAGGCAAGAAGATAAAAGGACATCCCTTTTTTTATTATGGTCTCCGTGATGAACTGAATGATGTAATTGCACATATGGTGGATCCTCCTACAGACTGTGCAGAATTTATTGACTTGGTGGTCCGGCTGGATCATCGTCTTGGAGAGCGCAGAAGCGAAAAGAATCGTGGGGATTTCGCACGAGTGGTTATTGTAAAGAGTGATAAAAAAGAACATTCTAGTCTCACTTCTTCTCCTGAGTTCACAGAACCAATGCAAATTGTGGTGTCAGTGGACCTCTTTCAAAAGACGAAAAAGACCGAAGAAGGTGTTTAAATCTATGTCTTTACTGTGGTCGTGCAGGACATCTTGCTAGGGATTGTTTGACCAAAACTTTCTCGTAAAGCGATAGGTCTTACGGCTCCTCCAATGCCTGTCATAGATAACGATACTGCATAATCGGAAAACTCCCTGGCCTGATAAGGACTAAGGCCCCCTTATCATCTACTCTGGGCGACACCGCCTCATATCATCACCTGCCAAACACTACAGCAGCTACGCCACGTCACCTTACTCTCATTGTTACCCTGATTATTTCAAACCAAATGAGGAAGGTAATACTTATCCTGTTAGATTCTGGGGCTACAGGGAACTGTGTGGATATTGGTTTAGCACATACTCTTAATATTCCCACCATCAAAAAAGAAACTCCTGAATTAGTAAGAGCAGTAGATGGGTCAGAACTATCTTCTGGTTTGATTCTTCATTAAATCGCGCCTTTGACTATGCTGTTTGCAGATGGTCACTCTGAGGCAATTCAGTTTGATCTGATAGGTGCCCCTGTTTTTGGAGCCATATTAGGCATACCATGGCTCCAGTTGCATAACCCAAAAATAGATTGGGTGAAACACACGGTTGTGCTAGACTCCTCGCACTGCTGGCATTCTTGTTATGCAAATAGACAACAGCTGGTTACTCCTTTACATTGTGCTTCCACACATGAGTCATCTAAACCAACACCGCCTATTGATAAGAGTACTATCTTACCAACTATCTATGAGGGTTTCCAGGATGTATTTTCTGAAATGCAGGCAACTCAATTTTCCCCCCATAGGTCATATGATTGTCGCATTGATTTGATTCCGGGAACATTGTTACAATGTAGCAGAGTATATGCCCTATCTGAACCTGAGACTCACTATCTAAAAGAATACCTTGACGACCTTTTGCTCAAAGATTTCATCAGACACTCTACGTCACCTGTGATTTCTCCACTTTTTTTGTCCCGAAAAAGAATAAAGAGTTGCGCGCTTGCATTGATTATCACGCCATCAATTAGGTCACGGTTAAGAATAGGTATCCCTTCCCATTAATACCAGTTCTACAGGATCAAGTGAGTCAATCCACCATTTTTACTAAATTGGATCTGCGAGGTGCATACCATTAATAAGAGTAAAAGCTGGAGACGAATGGAAAACAGCCTTCCGGACAAAATTCGCCTTTTTGAGTATACCGTGATGCTCTTCGGGTTGTGCAATGCGCCCGCAGCCTTCCAATTGTTTATTAATGAAGTGTTACATGACTTCTTAGATTTGTTTGTTATCTATTACATCAATGACATTCTCATTGACTCATCCTCCACAGAAGAACACATTGGTCATATCAGGACAGTGTTGCAATGAATGCGATAACACAATCGCTTTGCCAAAATTGATAAGTGCGTTTTCCATTCCACAAACATAGAGTTCTTGGGCTACGTGATTACTCCCGAAGGCATTGCTATGGATCATTCAAAGGTAGAGGCCATCTTGCGATGGGAACCCCTAGGATCCCTAAAGGATATTCAACGGTTCCTGGGCTTCGCCTGTTTTTATCAGCGCTTTATTCCTAACTTCTCATCCATTGTCTCTCCCATTACCCATCTTGTAAAGAAGGGAGTCAAATTTCATTGGTCTCCAGAAGCAGAACAAGCATTGTCGCAGGGATTCTGCTCTTACACAGAACTGTGCATAGAGACTTGGAACCTCAGTGAATTTGTGTGTGCCAAAACTCACCTTAGTAGCCAAAATCCCCTACCAGACTAGCAATCAGTGTCTCATTGGTTCTTCCATACCCCCAATGATTAGACAACCCAGAACATGAACTTAGAACACCTCAGGTAACGTGGAACACATGAACACTCTTTCGTTATACTATCATACCAGTCCAGAACAAGGAGTAAATGAGGACACGTGCAAGTTTGAAATATTTATTTCTAATGCCGTGTTCTCAGGCGCAGTATCTTAGTTAATACAAGCAAACATATTATAAACAACAAGGTTATCAGCATAATTACTATTCCATAAAATACAAAGGGAGAAAGCATGTTAAAATGCTAAAGGGAAGAAGGCTAAATGTCACCTCAGTCTTACCCTCCCTTGCTAGTATATTATATTATATCTACAGAAGGTCTCTTTGGGTTTTAGAAGGGCCGCCCCATACCTCTGGTCTTAGTAGAAAGGGATCACATCATCTTCTACACCAGCTCTCTGCATGCGAATATTCATCAAGTGTGTGTGCATGCTCTGCGCAGTGCATTATTAAACGCGCCAAAACCAGAGTTGGCCACAGATGCATATATGTTATGTCTAGGATGTGCGCTGATCAGACCGAACAACAACCACTGTGTTGAAATAACCTTGAAGGCCTCGGCACTCACTGTTCAGACATAGCTTACCAAGCAAAGCTGATACAATAGGAAAACATATTATTCTTGTGTGAGGCAAAATATTCTACTAGGCTCAAAGCATTAATAACAATATGTGCCGTGTGCAGAAGCAGCAGAAAGGAAAAATGGTGTTTAAACTTCTAATAAGCTCATGCTAACTTAACACAGTGTGAAGGCAAAGCCTATCTCCATGACAGCATTTCAGCTATTAAAGAAAACCTTCACCAAAGCACCCATATTGCGTCATCCAGAACCCACACAGCCCTTTTACATGGAAGCAGATGCTTCTCAAGTAGCTGTCAGAGGGGTCCTTTCCCAAAGAGATCCAGATACTGGTAACCTGCATCCAGTGGCCTATTTCTCGAAAAAAACACCTACCCGCTGAGCAACACTATACGGTGGCTGAGCATGAATTGCTATTGATTAAACTAGCCTTTCAAGAATGGCAACACAACTTATTAGGGGCTCGTCACACTGTCACCATTTACTCTGATCACCGCAATCTCCAATTCTATCAGAATGTAAAGGCGTTAACACCACGCAAACTTTGTTGGCTCTTTTTTAACTCAAATACAACAAGCAGTACTAACTGAACCTTTACCTTCAAATGTCATCAGGAAAGAGAACCTAGCATATTTTGATAATCGTCTGTACATCCCCACACAACCTTTACAAGAAACTGCCTTGCATTGGAATCACAACACCACCCTAGCTGGCCACCCGGGTTATAAAAAAAGACTTGGAATTGTGTCAACGTGAATTCTGGTGGCCCTCCATGGTAACTGATGTCAAAGAATTAAGCATGGGCGTAAAATCCGTTACGCTCGCGGATTTTTCGTATTTTCGGAGAATCCGCAATCCGCGAACTCTCGCGGATGCGGCGAGAATACGCAAATCCGCGCGAAGCGCATTTTTTTGTTTGTGTTCGCACTGCTCGCGCTGCTCGCGGTCCGCGGCGCGGGCAGGAACAATCTCGCACTAGCGAAAGTACAAAAATTAGTAAAGGAAGTGGCCCAGTCTCCAACTTCCTGTTCCTGTCCAGCAAGCTCCTCCCATAGGGGTGGGGTGAAGGAAGTGCCCCAGTCTCCAACTTCCTGTTCCTGTCCAGCAAGCTCCTCCATTTCCTGGCCACTTTGATTTCGATCTTGACTGGGAAGGATTACTTTTTGTGGTTGCTGCTGGATATTTGGATTTTAGGCCTTTTGGATTACTTTTGGATTCGAAATTTGATTTCACAAAGAAGTAAGTTGATGTTGTTTGTTTGTGGTGATTTTTGTGTGTGTTGCTTTTTTTTCGACTTTTTGGGGGGAAAATCTGCAAGTTCGCGAGCTGAGGATGTTTTTGCTTGTGTTCGCACTGCTCGTGTCCCGCGCAGCAACAATCTCGCACTCGCGAAATTGTAAAAATTACAATTCTGCTGCACATGAATTGAAAACCACCAGGCTTATTTATGGGTGCATGCATGATACAACTGTTTTGTTGAATTTTAACATGATTCTGGCCAGGGCATGGATGGCATTGGATTGTGCTGATTTTTGTGTGTTTTAGGACTTTTTGGGGTGGTGTTGGGGGCTTGCTATGTGGGTGGGGGCCATTTTATTGTCTGGTCCCGTGTGGGTGGGGGTCTAGGGGCCATTTGTAAGCCAGTTTGTGTGCTTTGTGCCATAGGCCTGCACCCACTGTGCTCTGATGTCATCCATTATGCCCAGGGGGGCCCAGAATCGGTCTGTTGGCGGTTTTTGCGGGTTTTTGCCATGTTCGCACCGTGAAGCAACAATCTCGCACTCGCGAAATTGTAAAAATTGCAATTTTGCACCGGAAAACCACCAGCAGGCAGCATAAGCCTTCTGAAAATGGATGGATGGCATTGGATTGTGGTGATTTGATTTGTGTTGTGTTTTTTGACTTTTTGGAGTAGGGGTTGGGTGCTGGCTATGTTGGTGGTGGCCATTTTGAGGCATGGTCCTGGCCATGTGGATGGGGGGGTCAAGCGGCCATTTTGAAGGCAGGCAGTGAGCTTTGAGACATAGGCCTGCACCCATTGTGCCTTGCTTTCACCCATTGTGCCCAGGCGGAGTCAGGGGTACATGAAAGTACAACCCTCTGTGTGTGTGCTCTCTTGGCTCAATGTTAAATTCCTGTTTCCCAAAAATTTAGCAAATCCTAATTTTGAAATTTCCATATTGTGTGGTGTGCACGTGTGTATTCATAAATGCCTACTTGCAAACTGTTTATTCAAGCGCTACATATGCAACATTTATATTTACTGATGTTCCTCTGTCTTCGTTTGCGTTTAGGTGCACAAAACTCCGCATCATCGTTGAGCATCAGTGCCAGGAAGAAGTGCTGCTGCGGCCTGTTGTTCCGACATCTGAAGAAGATGGCTCCAAAAAGAGGTGCCCGTAGGTCCTCTTGCAATAAAGATGTCTCTACTAAGGAGAAGAAGAAGCAAGTGGCACCACTTACCAAGGAGACTGGTGGCTCAACCAATACATTTTTTGGGCAACAAAAACAAAAAAAACAAAGGCCCACCATGAGTGCTGCACAGGTAGCCTGTTTAGTTGTTGAATCACCAACGACCAGTGATGTTGGTTCATCGCAAGAAAGTAGCAGCACACCATCAACACAGGTTGTAACTCATCTCACAAGTACTATTCAACAACCAAAGCCGCAACAACAACTGCATGGGCTACTAGTACAAGCAGAAGTACATGCGCAAGGAGCTGTCCAAGAAGGAGCTGTCCGAGAAGGAGCCTGTCCGAGAAGGAGAAGGCCGAGAAGGAGCTGGCCGAGAAGGAGAAGGCAGAGAAGGAGAAGGCCGAGAAGGAGAAGGCCGAGAAGGAGAGGTCCATGGAGACTTGCAAGTAGAGGTCAGTGAAGATGCCCATGTAGCGGCGCATGGAGCGGTGCAAGTGCCCACAATGGTTGTTCTTCCAGAAGTAGGGGCACAGGAGGAAATTGACTTTGGAGACGGGGTATCATGTCAGGAAGACGAAGCCACTCCTCCTGATGATTCATTTTCTCCCAGCTCCCCAGCAAGGAAAAGATCAAGGAGGGTGTGTAGAAGTTCCTCTTCAAGCCCCGCTCCATCAGATGATGATCTGGATCTAGATTGGCAACCATCTCTGACGTCTGAGAGGGAGGCACACCATGAGCTGCGAAAGGTATCACATGTTAAAAGGAAGGGCCCCGGAAAGCTCATACTTATGGATCCGAACGTCCGACTTGATGAAGTGGTGCATTCTGATGTTGTTGAAGAGGATGACAGCAATGACCTAGTCATCACACATGTCAGTCCAGCCACACCGGCCATGCAGCAGACAGACATTTACACCCTATCCCGACGTCATGCTGAGCGTGACCCTGGCGACGTGCCACTGGTAGCACCACCAACGCAGTCAAGTAGTACCACAAGTTCAACAAAACCTACAGCTCCCATATTTTCTCCCCAGAGGGGGACTCCATCCAGCTAGACTCCCTCAAGTAAGGTTGCTGCAATAATTGCACAACCCAGTAGATGTCTGCAAGGCTCATCCACCACTGCTTCATCTGGCATTGGCAGCAGTATCACCTCGTGCGGCAAAACCAGAAGTTTCCAGTCCCCAGTTTGGAACTTTTTTAGTGTCCATGAAAAATATGATAACATAGCCGTTTGTTGCATTTGTAAGACTAGCGTTAGCCGTGGTAAGACTGGTACCAACTATGGAACCGGAGGCCAGATAGGTCATCTTGAAAGAAAGCACGCTGTCGAATGGTTTCCGCACCTAGCAAACGTCAAGGGAAAGCGATCCCAAAGGGCAAGTGGCCAAAATATACCCATAGTAGGTGTTTCATCTGAAGATGATGGGGAGGTAGAAGAAGCGTCAGACATATGTCCGGTTGCACCCAGTACCCCTGGCAGCACCACACCCTCCGTAACACATAGCAGGCACACTGAGAGTCTGGGAGACACACCAATGCGGAAAATGTCAACACTGATCAGAAGTGGGTCGAAGAAGGCATCAGCATCATCCCGTAAATTTGTCCAGCGCACCATTTCAGCCATGTTCTCCCCAGATGCGCAATTTCAACGCAACCACCCAACTGTACGCCTCTATAACACTAAGCTGGCAAAAATGCTAGCGGTGGACCTTCTCCCTTTTTCGTTTGTCGAAGGTGTGGGTTTCCTTGAACTCGTGGCAACATTGGCCCCTAAATGGAAGGTTCCTAGCCGGTACTATTTTGCCAGGGTTGCTGTTCCAGCACTACACAAAGAGGTGCTTGAGTTGGTGGGGGCAGCTTTGCAGAAGAGTGCTGTTCACACTATACACCTGACAACAGACATGTGGACCAGTTGCCAAGCCCTTGATTACATGTGCATCACTGCACACTGGGTCTCTTTTTCAGGGGTTATAAAACAGATAAATGCAGGTGGTGACTTGATCGAGATTTTTAAGGGTGCTCGTAAACATGCAACATTAGCCATGTTTGGCATGGAGAAAAGTCATACTGCAGTCAACATTTTGGCTGACTTTAACAAAAAGGTCTTGCAATGGCTGCGCCCAAGACATTGCAAGGTTGGTTATGTTTCTACAGATAATGGCAGTAATGTAGTTAAGGCCATGGCGGACGGTTTCTATTTCAGAGTGCCGTGTTTGGCGCACTGTATCAACCTTGTTGTGCAAAATTATTTGAAAAAAGAACTTGCAGTCGACAAAACACTGACCATCTGCAGAAGAATATGCACACATTTCAACCATTCTTTTAAGGCCCGGAAGGAGCTGGTGTGGCAGGGTATACTCAGACATGAGTCCCTTTCTCACTGCTCCATCAGGATGCAAGCAAGCCGGGCCGAAGAGGCTGAAATGCCAGAAACCGGTCCCCGGTAGCTTGTCTCCTTTCTGGTGAAGAATTGGCTTGGTAGTTTGGTCTGCCCTGTTCCCATGATGCACTGGGCCAGGGACAGACTAATTTGCATATAGCCAGGTTCTGAGCTGGGATGGGGCAGTGAGATAAATAACGGTGATGGATCAAGCCCTGATCTTTGGACTGGGTAAGAGTGGTCTGCTTAATTCAGACACTCTGTTCATCACCACCCCCTTTTCTGTATCGTTTTTGGCCACTATAGGTGTGGCAGGGTATACTCAGACATGAGTCCCTTTCTCACTGCTCCATCAGGATTCAAGCAAGCCGGGCCGAAGAGGCTGAAATGCCAGAAACCGGTCCCCGGTAGCTTGTCTCCTTTCTGGTGAAGAATTGGCTTGGTAGTTTGGTCTGCCCTGTTCCCATGATGCACTGGGCCAGGGACAGACTAATTTGCATATAGCCAGGTTCTGAGCAGGGATGGGGCAGTGAGATAAATAACGGTGATGGATCAAGCCCTGATCTTTGGACTGGGTAAGAGTGGTCTGCTTAATTCAGACACTCTGTTCATCACCACCCCCTTTTCTGTACCGGAAGGAGCTGAGGCGCAAGCAAAATGAACGTAGAATGCCATTGAAAGCACTTATCCAGGAGGTGGCAACACGTTGGAACTCAACCTTCTACATGCGTGAGCGTCTGCATGAGCTGTTTCCAGTAGTCAATGAGTATTTCTACAACCTGGGTGGTGATACGACAGAAATGATGCTAGCGGTGGAGCAATGGCAGCTAGTTAAAAGCCTGACAGACATGCTTCGGCCTTTTGAGGTCTTCACGCGTGACGTCAGCAGGGAGGACTGTTCTTTGAGCAAAGCTATCCCACTGTTGCTGAATCTCGAGCACCAAGTCAAGGTGGTGTCTTCAGAATTAAAAGACGTTGGAAAGAACGAAGCACATGAGTTGGCGCAGAGATTATTACAACGCCTAGTTAGCAATGAACGGCTTGTAAATATCAAGAAACAACAGCACTACATTTGTGCTACTATTCTGGATCCACGTTACAAAAAGCCATTGTTTGGCAAAGTAATAATTCCTTTTGAAACATCGGATGTTACAGAGTACAAAGGTTGGCTAGCTCAGTCAGCCATTCGTTTTGAAAGAGAGCGGAAGGAAACTGTAGGAGAAGACAGTACTACTAGTGAATCAGCAGGCCATCAGGCGTCCCAAAAAAGCCCTTCTGCATCTGTGCCTGTGGCAGAAGTGAGTGACTTTCCCTCTGAGCCGTTAACCACACCAGCAACCGTATCATCTGCACCAGGCGCATGCGATATGTCTGAAGCGAGTTGGCTAACTCAGCTAGGGTTTCCTGGTCCTAGAAAGGACACAGAAGTGCAAAGTACAGGAATCTGGGAGGACATTCTTTCAATGGTGCAGGCCTATCTGGATGACTCAACAGAGGTCAATATTACTGAGGACCCATTGGCGTATTGGCATGGGAAAAGAAAAATATGGCGAGAGCTCACCAACCTGGCTATCAATTACTTGTCTTGCCCACTCGCAAGCGTGTCCTCAGAACGTGTTTTTAGTTCTGCTGGTGGCATTGTGACTTCCAAAAGGTCCCGCCTCTTGCCCGCAAATGTGGAGCGGCTCACCTTGATAAAGATGAACCAGCACTTCATACCACCAGATTACAGAGTACGAGAATGCACGCAGGAAGAAGAGGACACCGCCCTACCTGAGGAAAGTTCTCCTCAGTTACCAGAAGTAACCCAGACTGATGATTTAGCAGAGTATGAGGACGAGTTCTGCTTCCCTGACAGCGAGTTCTGAAAATGACTCAATCATTCATTAATTGTAAATAGTCCTCCTTATTCACTTTTATTCCTGTGTGTCTGTCTTTCTTTAGCAAGTGCTTCATCACATTCCCAACAAAACTGTAATCAACCAATAAAACAACAAGCCCATCAACAGAACTGTCTTGATTTTGATGCCGCAGCATTCCTCAGGTTCACAACAGTTAGTTGACAAGAACTCAGTCCTGGTCGTCTATCCTGAGTCCTCCTCCTCCAGACTCACCCTATCCATTACCCATAATGCTGATGCCTGGATTCTGCACAATGAAGAAACTTACTTAACGTTGACGAGTCCCCCACTGTGAATTCCAGGTGGAGCCAGCCCTCAAACACAAATTACAGGTAAGATAAGCGTTTGGATGGGAGGTAGTATAATGGAGTATTCGGAGAGGCGAGAGAGTGACAGTGGTACTAGTAGCAAAGTCCTAAGGCTCTTGAATTAACAAACTCTGTGACAGGCATTTACTTAGGAAAACATTTGGCCTATTGCACGTGAACGTGTAGGCGTTATTATTGCTCGCTTGCCTGTCTCAGGGGTGCTGTCTGTGGGGCTTCTAGGTTTTAGGGTTGTGTGAGCACCGCTGCCACATTTCTAATGTTGATTGCTTTTGATTTGCAGAAAATCCACGCAGAGAAACTCCAGTTGTGGCCCTGCTGCAGAACGCTTTAGGACTCTGTGAATTCCAGGTGGAGCCAGCCCTCAAACACAAATTACAGGTAAGATAATCGTTTGGATGGGAGGTAGTATAATGGAGTATTCGGAGAGGCGTGAGAGTGACAGTGGTACTAGCAGTAAAGTCCTAGGGCTCTTGAATTAACAAACTCTGTGACAGGCATTTACTTAGGAAAACATTTGGCCTATTGCACGTGAACGTGTAGGCGTTATTATTGCTCGCTTGCCTGTCTCAGGGGTGCTGTCTGTGGGGCTTCTAGGTTTTAGGGTTGTGTGAGCACCGCTGCCACATTTCTAATGTTGATTGCTTTTGATTTGCAGAAAATCCACGCCGAGAAACTCCAGTTGTGGCCCTGCTGCAGAACGCTTTAGGACTCTGTGAATTCCAGGTGGAGCCAGCCCTCAAACAGAAATTACAGGTAAGATAAGCGTTTGGATGGGAGGTAGTATAATGGAGTATTCGGAGAGGCGTGAGAGTGACAGTGGTACTAGCAGTAAAGTCCTAGGGCTCTTGAATTAACAAACTCTGTGACAGGCATTTACTTTGGAAAACATTTGGCCTATTGCACGTGAACCAACACGATGACAGTGTTCAGTTAAATGAAATTACTGCAAAACCACCACCCACCCAGCTCAAAAGTAGTAAAAAAACAGGTATGCTCAGATAAAGTTTGAAAAAGTATATTTATATCCCTAACAAAATAATCTCCCGCAAGACCTTCCCTAACCCCAACAAATAAATAGTCCTTCAAAAGTCCCCAAAAAACCCAACTCCCAATTCCCACCCCCCAAAAGTCTCAAAAAAAGGGGCACGGGACACTCTAGGGATGCAAGCTGTTAAGTTTGGCCTCCAGGGCATCATGCCTTAGGGCCAGGGCATCATACTTCTCCTGGAGGATGGCTTGATCTAGGCGGAGGCCCTCCACCACATTCTGATATTTGTTCCATTTCTGGACCTCCGCCTCTAGGTCGGACACTCTGCGGAGTGCACGGCGCAAGCGACCCTTAACAGTACTGCGAGGTGCAGCTTTTGCTGCTCGGCGGTGGCGTCTTCCAGCACGGCTCCAGTTCGCTGGAGCACTGTGCTTACCGGCAGAACGTGGGGTAACGGAGGAGGATGTAGATGATGTTAGATTTGATGCACTGGAGTGCGTGTCGTCCCCCTCCAGTTCCACCAGCCGCCGATATTCGGCAACAGTTGCTTCCAGCCTCCGTTGCCGGGCCAGTACAGCCAGCATACTCCTCGTTGGTTTGGAGGTTTTAGTATTGCCAACTATATGAAGAAAGAAAGACATAATCTGTAACCAATGCTCTTTAAGAATATGATTAACACAAAATGATTCAGCAGGAAGTTGTGTCACAGTACAACTAGCAACTAGCCAGGGCAGTACAAAACTATTCAGGCCAGTATCATGGGCGTCCGCAGGGAGGGGCAAGGGGGGGCGCTTGAATCACCATTTCCCTTCCCACAACTCACTTGTATCCTTGGTTTGGTGCTCTTTCATATGAAAGAGATCTGGCAGAAGTGAGTGATTTTTCCTCTGAGCCGTTAACCACACCAGCAACCGTATCATCTGCACCAGGCCCAGGCGATATGTCTGTTTCCCTCCCTCTCTCTCTCTCTCTCTCTCTCTCTGTCTCCCTCTTTCTGTCTCCCTTTGTCTCCCTCTACCTCGCTGTCTCTCTCTCTCTGTCTCCCTCCCTCACCCTCCCTCTGGCTCCCTCCCTCTCTCTCTCTCCTTCTGTCTTCCTCTCTCTCTGTCTCTGCCTCTATCTGTCTGTCGGTCCCAGCCTGCTGTAATTACCATATTGTAATTTGTCACTGGGCCACCACTGGATACACATCATATCCTATCTAAGAGTCAGATAGTACCATGATCCAGCTTACCTGTACTCGCCACCGCCACCGTCTCCTTCCTCACAGTCTGTACTTCTTGCTCTTGGTCCGACTCCTCTAGCGCCGCATCCTCCCCAGATTGATCCTCGGACTCCGAGTCAATGATGACCACCACATCCGAGCTGGCCCCGCCACCAGATGTTCCACCTACAAAGTAGATTTAAGAATGTTAGATTACACCACTCCACTAGTATTTGGTCTATGAATGAAAAAATGTGAAAACAACAGAAAAATTAATTGACTGTCTACTCTAGTCTAAAGTAAAAATGTCCCTCCTTCCAGGGAAAGCTGTTGTCTTGCTTCATTTTTTTGTCACAATTGTTGAATGCTTGCTTCATTTTAACACACACTATTTTTCTCTGAACAGACAGAAACTGGACTTCTAAGGACAAGAGGAACATCAACTTCAAACCAGGTGAAAGCTCGGCTCGACCACAAGAAATGTGTTCCAATCCATTACTCATCAACTCAGCACCAAGCACTTTTCCATTTCCAACTAACTTTATTTTAATATATGTGTTTACTTAAACTTTTAATAAAGCTTTTAAACTTGAATAGACTCTGTGGTTTTTAGTCCTCCAGACTCGAGTGACTGAGCGAAAAGTTTTGCAATTTTTGCAAGGAGGAGTCTGTGCTGCTGACACTACCAGGTTTATTTATACAGTGTGCCAAACACGCCACTCTGAAATATTATTACTCTGGTCTTTGGTGTCCATAGTTCGGTTTGTGGAGAATTGTCCCTGCAACAGTAGTATTATTGATTTTGCTCCTATCTAAACACTATTTCGAAACAATTAAATTAGGAATGCTTGGACAACAATAGGTCCTCTATATTTAAATGAAAACTTACTGGGGCCAGAAAAGGAGCACTCGCCGCCCTGGCCTGCATCCTCCTCCTTTGGAGCCACGGCATCCGATTTTTCGGTCCGCTTGCCCCTGGGCGGACCTGACGTACAACATGAAAGAAATAACAGAAAACATTGATGATTGCTGCTTGCCGATGTCCTTGTCAACCAAATCAAACATTTAGAAAGAACAAGAACCTACTATTTCATCCAAAAAGAGGGCTACAAAGGAAGGACTGCACCTGAGCCTCTACTCTAGGGGCAGATTTACAAGCCCCTTGCAGCTCTTTTGCTCCATTCTTGCGTCAATTTTGTGACGCAGCGCCACAACAAGAGAGGCGCCATGGTGTGGCGTATATTAACAACGTGACGCATATGGGAGATGCATCCCATTCTAAAACCCTGCGCCATTAGGGAGCATTCCATCGCAAGGGAGGGCGTTCCTGCGCAGGAACGCATGCTAAAAGTGGCTATGGGGAATATATAAAATTTCAATCAGTCATTTAGGACAATGATGCGTCACTGAAACCCTGCGCCTGCATGAAGCAGACTTACGGCTTGACGCAGCATTGCTGGAGCTGCGCCATCGTTGCAACGCAACTCCATCAATGAGCCGCCTTTACAGCACCGATGCGTAACGCTTCGGTGACGTTTTGGGACCATGGTGTGCCGCATTGTAAATACGGCGCACCATGGGTGGTGCTGGCATGCCGCACACTTTGCAGGGATGCGCAGGTAATTGCTAATCTGACACTTAGGGGCATACTTACGAGTTCTGAGCTGGACACCTCCAGATGTGCACCAGAACAAATGCGTAACGCAAAACTAACCTTGCGTCACGGCAGATGCGCCGCTATTACAATGCGGCAAACCCTGGCGCAAGGGTAGGCAGATGCGTGACGCATCTCGTGACGAAATAGGGGCGCATCTCTAGAGTCGCGTCGCGGGCGCGATGCAACTATAGCAGTGCTCAGGGCTGCCCAATACTCAACATACCGCATCAGTCCTTACGCCTGCTTCAAGCAAGCAGGCATAAAGAATTGACATAGCAGCGTCGCGGAAGTGCCTGCGTTAAATCTTGTAGATTTCACGCAGGCACTTTTGCGAGGCACACATCTGCCTGACCGGCACCCCCCACCCCCCACACCCCCCCTGCGAGGGAACGCACCCATTGTGGCGCAGGCCCAGGCCTTCACGTGGCGCATCTCCTTAGGTGCATCACGTTGTACATGACTCACAGGGATGCGCCACGTTTACGTCTCTGTGCGTCAGGTAAGGCAGTGTAAACGTGGAACAAGGGGCTTGTAAATCTGCCCCTTTGTGTCTAGCATTACGCAGTTCTGTAAAATACACTCATACATTACTCAGCCCAATTAAATGAACACAAAATAGAAAACAAATAAGCAGTGGCACCGGCACAGAGAAGGAGAACAGTGCACCTGAAATGCACAGAAGATTTTGAAATAGTAATTTACCTCTCCTATCAATGTAATCACCAGCAGCATTATTGCTCTTTGTAAAAAAGTTAAAGCAAACATTTGCAATATAACACAGTCACACAGAGCAGGAGAAAAAACAGAGTAGTGAGTAATGAAAAAATTGCTACTACTACTCACCAAGCCCGGGGACCTCCACTCCCAGCACATCTAGCAGGTCACGCTCTCGGTCCAGGATGTCGGTCCAGCGGTGGGTGACTTGATTGTAGGTGCGCTGGACCCCCGTGATCTTAAAAAGGGCCCGGCACACCTGCCCCCACCGCTTCCGTCGCTCCTGGCTGTTGGTGTAACCAGCAGCGATCCTGCCGCCTGCCGCGATGGTCCTGGGGAGACGGCGCTGCACATAAAAAACAAGTGCACCCACCTCCTCAGGGCTGAAGATCTCCCGGGGCACCACCATTTCCGCCCTCAAGCGACCACACGGGAGCCGGGCACGGGCTGCGGTGCCCGTCTTGGGCAGCTTGACAGCTGTCTTGACCATGTTCTGGGCAGGTGTTAGCAGTAAAGAAGAGACAAAATGAAAAAGAATAAGAGTAGGGAAGAAGGAAATAAAAGTTTAAAAAAGTAGTTCAAAAGTAAACAAAAGTAGCCTAAAACACAAAAATATAGATCTAGAAAAATAGAGGGATAGAAAATAAGTTAAATAGATCAAAAAAATATTAAAACAAGCAAAGGATGGCAGAGATATACAGAGGATAGAAACACCATACCCAGACACATAGGAATGAATGAAAAACAAGATGGCGGCCCGATCACGTGCGCGTAAGTAAGTTCGCATGCGATTTCTCTCGCGAACTCGTGCGAACTTGTATTCGCAAGGCGCTCATCGCGCGAGATTACACATAGCGGGCGGAAACGGAAATATGTCACGCAAACAAAATGGCGGCGCCCATACTCAACCTTGGGGTAACTCGCACGAGTTTGCGGCTTCCACGGGCGAGTTCGCACTACGACGCGCCTCGCGAATAGGGCGAAATTACCGAAAAACGAGTTTTGCAAAAGCAAAACGAACGAGCAGGTGCAAAAGTTCGAGCTCATCATTTGTAACCATTTACCTGTAGTGCTTCCTGAAGGGGCCCTCCAGAATCCGGTTGCCTACTTGCAACTATTGTGTGACCCTGCTCTGACAGTCACAGAATAGTTACAAGTATGCCATTGCATCCTGTTAAAAAAAATTATTTACATTGCATTTGCAACAAAAAGGAAAGGGAGCAGACAAGCAGGTGCCAGCCTTCATTAATGTCAGTTGGGGCAGGGCAGGTGTTGTTGTTTGCAAAACTTAAAGCACTTAGCAGGTGTTTGTTCACTCAGTGGTCAATCAGAGGGTGTTGTGATGACACTGAGGGTGGCATGGGTGTGCCAGCCAGAGGGTGGCATGGGTGAACCAGAGTGCCAGTGTTGACAGAGGATGGCAGTGCTTTGCTTTGCCCCAATAATGTACACTGGTGAACTAGAGGGTGATGTGATGACACAGAGGGTGACATGGGTGAGCCAGAGGGTGGCATGGGTGACCAAAGAGAGTGCCAGTGGTGACAGAGGGTGGCAGTGATGAAGAAAGCTTAGCAAACAGGCTGGGCACGTAGAAACAACAAGTTCGCAAAACTGGCGACCCGACAAGTAAGTTCGCAATTTGCGAAATTGTACAAAACCCTCGCGAACTTGCAGAAACCCGTGCGAACACACACACCCCCAAAAAATACGCAAATCCGCGAGAATTAGCGGATTTCGCGTATTTTCGCAATCCGCGAATACGCAAATCCGCAAATTCGCGGATTGCGAATCCGCAAAATCCGCCCATGCTTACAAAGAATATGTTCAATTCTGTTCAACCTGTACGCAAGAAAAAGCTTCCCATGTTGCTCCTGTGGTCTCTTACAACCCATGCCAATACCACCCATGCCCTGGCATACGTTAAGTATGGATTTCATCACAGATCTCCCTGTGTCCAATGGGTTTTCTGTCATATGGGTTGTAGTAGACTATTTAACAAAAATGGCAAATTTTCACCCATTAAAGCATATGCCCTCAGCTAAGGAACTGGCTACGTTATTCATCCAACACATAGTCAAGGCATGCGGACTTCTGGCCACTATTATTTCTGATAAAGGGCCCAAATTAATTTCTAAATTTTGGCAGCATTTCTGTTCATCCTTAAACATAGATGTGCGACTGTCCTCAGACTGACGGACAAACTGAAAGACTGAATCAAACTATGGAACAAATCTTGTGTTTCTTTCTTTCCATATGGACTACGGAATTGGATAAGGCCTTAACCATGGTAGACTTTGTGTATAACAAGACCAAACATTCAGCGACAGGGGTTTCCCCTTTCTTTTCTTTCCTAGGGTATCATCTTTGAATGCTCCCAGTAACCACAACAGCTGTAACCACCTCAATTCCAGCAGTCCAAGAACATCATAAAAATGTACTACACATTCAAACCCAAGTACAGCAACATTTGACAACTTACCAGAAACAGATGAAGGCTCAGGCAGATAGACATAGACAAGCAGCTCCTGTATATGACAGGCTCTCCACCAAGAATTTTAGACTGGTTGGGTCACGTAAATTGCATCCATAGTACTTGGGTCCATTACCAATTAAAAAGTTAATTAACCCAGTTACTGTAAAATAAGAGCTCCCTATAGACTTAAACGTCCACCCGGTGTTTCATGTCTCCCTGATTAGACCGTACTCTCCCACCACTCAAGATGGACCTTCACCACCCCCGGTTAAGATTGATGACAACTGGGAGTTTGAGGTAGCCAAGATACTTGATTGAAGACGTGTGCAGGGTTTTATACTACCTCTTGGCTTAGAAAGGTTATGGATCAGAGGAAAACTCAGCAGAACACCGTCTTTGCAACAATGCAGAGTTTTCTTTAAACATTGTAACTTTGTTTCATTTGGATCCCATTTATCTTGGCATAAGTCAATTTGGAAACTCGATTCTTTAGGCATAATTTGACTTTGGAACTCATTGTTTTAGCATAAGTTGACTATGGTCATTGTTTCATTTCAAAGTACAGAAGTCTAAGCTGCTATTAGCCTTCTTATTTATGACAGCTGAGAAACCATAGACAATTTCTGTGTTATACAATTGTTGTACACTTGGTGGTCACATTCTTGTTATTGCTATAATTAGCACCACAATCAAGGTGAGTGTCATTCTGAGACATAATATAGATGTCAAGGAACTAAAGGAACACAAGAGTATAATACATTGTTTTTGTCTTTTAAAGTGCGCATATTCAGATTCCCAGATTAGTACTGTACTTTTTGCAGTACTAAATATTATTGAACATGTACCCTTACAGAATATTAGAGGTAATTCCTGATTCACAAGTTATTAGATAAAGTGCATGATGATATAGAGAAAACATTTCTTTTGACATCTAGGTGCCACTCTTGCTTATAACAACTCGGATCCTGGCTGGCCCAGGTGGAAGACGGTGGCAGTCTCTTCTCTTCTTGTGTTCTCTCTCTTCCCATTCTCCTTCCCCTTTGGGACAACTTGCAGGGCCCCTGTATATCAGTAACGCTGAGAGTTGTTCCAGGTGGGTTGAGGACCAAGCATCGCCCCAAAAGATATTCCTGGAAATCAGGTGAGTGGCTGGTCTCACAACTTGACAATGGTCTGCTATGGGAAAGTGATTATTGGTTCATCACATTAGATGTAACCAGTCTATACACGTGTATCGGACACAACCTGGGGATCAAGGCAGTAAGAACTTTTTTACGACAAAGGTCAATATCTCTGTTATTACACACAGAAATGCTGATTGACATGGTCTACTACTGTTTAACTAACAATGTTTTCCTCTTTAATCAGAATATTTACAAGCAGAGACAAGGGAAAGCGATGGGCACCTGCTTCCCCCCCAGCTATGCAAATGTATTCATGGGCTGGTGGGAGGAGCAGAAGTCCGAGAGCTGGTTGACATATGGGGAAAACATTGTATGGTGGACTGGATTCATCGATGAAATTTGTTTGATTTGGAAAGGTGGCAAGCAGTCATCAGAAAGGTTTGTGTAATCTTTGAATATTAATGAAATGAATGTGCATTTCACTTCAAGTATCAGCAAAGAGAAAAGTGTGTTCTTAGATATTGAGTTAACAGTACAAGGGAATTCCCTGGTGACTAAATTAATTCAAAAGGAGACGGCAGGGAACAGTCTCCTAAATCCCATATGAAGAGCTGAATAGGGCGAAGCGTAATTGTAGTACACAAAAGGAATACCTTGCAGTGAAGGAAATAATGAGTAGAAGATTTGAGCAGCGAGGTTATAGTAAAAGAAAACTATTAAACAAGCTATGGTGAAGGCAGTGGCCTTAGACAGACCACAACTACTACATCCCAGACAGCAGACTGAGGGATAAGTAGACAAAGTGAGATTCATCAAGACCTTCTCAAATCAAGCTTTTAAAATCAGGCAGATACTCAATCATAACTGGCACATTCTTAAAACCGACAGTATTATCAACAAGTTTGTTAACGAAACACCACAAATAACATTCAGGAGGGGGAGATCCCTGAAAGATGAGTTGAGCAAGAATGCAATAACTACTCATGATGAGGTTGGGACCACACTCGATGTCGGAGGTTTTAAATGCTAATAGTGCTGATTGTGCCAAGATTAAAGTAGCGAATAGCAAGAAAGAATTCTTAATTAAGGGGAATTTCAGTTGTAATACGGACTATTGTACTTATTGTTTGATTTGCCCGTGTGGTAAGTACTATATTGGAAGTACGATCCACAGGGCAAAGAAAAGGATATTAGAACATCAGCAAGCCATCCGACGAAATAATGTACGAAATAATGTACAATACAGGTGGCCCGGCGTTTTAATGAAATGCATAATCACGATGACAAGCTGCTGTCCTTTGTAGTATTAGATTCAATTAAACTACAGGAAAGAGGAGGAGACCAGGAGCATCAGTTAACGATTAGTGAATCAAGATTTATTATAGATTTTGAAACTTTGGCTCCTGTGGGTTTGAATTCTAGTGAAGAGATGGCGATACATTTGTGAGAAGAACCAGTATTTATATGAAGCTGTGGTGATACTTCCTTTGAGTTAATTAGTTGTAGATAGGTAGTGTATGTGGTAAATTACTGTGTACATTATAAAGAATTTTTGTAGGTATAGATTTAGTGAGTAATTGTGTAATTTTGTTCCCTTTTTTTACAAACACGGGTAGAAACCATAAAGGAAAGAGCAGAAGTTTGAGAAATCATTGTCACGATAAAGACTCTGAAGTTCTAATTTTAAAACAGTAATGAAGATACTAGGAAATAACGCCCACATGGGCGGGAATTAGGCTGTGGGGTTCATTATTGCCTCAGCTTGTTTTGTTCACTTTTTCAGGGAGGGAAACACACTCTCCTTTAGTTTCCTCATTTATTGTACCTGTGCATGTCACTATTTGCCCAACAAGGTTCTTTTTTGGGGGGGGGGGGTCACAATTTGACAATGCTGTATGTGTTCTTGCCCACTTGGGCATAATATGGATTTCAACATGTATTTTTGGTGTCAATTTACATTCTTGATAGTAGATATGGAACAAAAAAATAAGTTGTAGCTAAAGCTGCTGATTGGAGATCCGCTTTTAAATAAATGAGGGGACAATCACATGGATTATATCTTTTTTTGCAAGACGTTGAATATCAGTAGCTTGAATAATAGTATCATTAGCTGCCCTCATTTAATCGACTTTGCTAAGTGATATGAACAAAACACCATGTGTCAACAATGATATTCATGAGTTTCAATGAATTGCCAGATAGAAAATAATGATTATTCCAATATGGCGCTCATAGAAGTATGTGAAGTGTCTAGATCAGTAAGCTTGTCCTTCCTAACTGTCAATTACTATGATGGCGGAATCCAGGATACCATGAAAAAGCTGAAAGGCGAAACACGTCGGTGTTGAGCAAATCTTGCTAATTAAATTGATCAAGCAGCCATGAGTGTCCTGGATTATTCTTATATCAAGGAGAATTTGCAAGTGGATATGAAGGGGTTCCGGGCCCCATCCAAGACCGCTGCACTTTGAAGCTCCATACAACTTCCGGATGGTAGCGGTGAGAGTTTATATATCTATACTACTATTATAAAGGAAGAACTTTGAGGCTTTGAGGCGGGTCAACTCGGGAACCACAGCGCCAATCCACACACCCGATACATCGTTGGAATCCTCAGGGTGTGCAGATGGACATAGGCTATATACATTTAAAAAATACGTTATATTTAAAAAATTTACATTTAAAAAAAGTAGTCCCCTCGAAGTAGCGCCGGCCGCGACCTACGTGCTGACGTCGTCAAAGGAGCGCGAGGAGGAGCGGCGTCCAGGAACACGGGGAGGAGCGGCGGACAGGGCGCGGGGGAGGAGCACTGACGAGCGGAACACAGGCGGTGAGCAGCAGCAGACCGGTGGAGCGGCAAGGAGCACTGAACTGAGGAGCGGCGGCTGAGCGGCGGACATGGCACGAGGGAGGAGCACTGACGAGCGGCACACAGGTGGTGAGCAGCAGCGGACCGGCGAGGAGCACTGAACTGAGGAGCGGCGGCTGAGGTAAGGCTCCGGAGGACAATGTCGGGGCAGGCGGGGGTCGGGGCACGCGGGGGACGGGGAGTTACAACAAAAAGGCTCCGGGGGACAATGTCGGGGCAGGCGGGGGTCGGGACAGGCGGGGGACCCTCTGGCATAATTGTGCTCAAGCTCCCGACTCCCGCCGGCCGCTCCATACTCTGTGAACTCCTACTCTTATCCCTGCAACCTCTGCTCATCCTCGCCTCCCTGCAAACAGAACGCCAGAGCCCCACTTACCCAGAAAGCTCCCCAGTGCCTCAGGCGCTGCTGCTGGCCGCCACTGCAACACTGGGCCTCTGGCATAATTGTGTGAGGTAAGCCTCCGGAGGACAATGTCAGGGCAGGCGGGGGTCGGGGCAGCCGGGGGACGGGGCGGACGGGGGCCCGGGCTGCTGGCCAATGTCGGGACAGGCGGGGGTCGGGGAAGCCTGATTGCTCCCGGACAATGTCGGGACGGGCTGCTAGTATATATATATATATATATATATATATATATATATATATATATATTATATATATATATATATATATATGAGAACCAAGTCCTGCTGCGAGCTAACGAGAGTCTCCACGTAGCTTCATAAACAGGAACGGACCACCACAAAGGAAGATTTATAAAGTGCAAATCTTTATTCTATAAAGTCACAACATGACGTGTTTCGACCAGGTTGCCCCGGCCTTGATCACATGACATGTCAGGAAAAACTACGCCCTTAAATCTCATGTGGCACACTCTGGTCACTCCCACTCTAATCATAAACAGTGAAGAAAGACACTATACAAACCGTGCAAAGTGTCTTGTGCATTTTCAAATTACAAATAACACACCAAAAAAAATATATATCATGGTTTCACAATTAGAACATTTCATTATTAAAACCTCTTATCTTTAATAAGAAAATCCAGGGCAAGTGCCCAAATCCTATTTGTAAAAAGAGAATATGCAATTCATACCAAAAATAAAATGAGAAAGAGCAGCCCTCATTATGAGTACACCCAGTGTAATAATAATGAAGCACTGCTATAAAAATAGCCTAACTTCTTAAAAAACAATTTAAAATCAGATGCGAATGTATTGCAGTAATTTAAACATAGATAGAGAAGCATCTTATCACTTGCCAAAAATTGAATGACGAATTAAGTTATAGAGCCAATTATATAAAAATTGCAAAATAAGTGAAATAAATTAATCACAGTTGGATTATTATCGGGTATCTATTAATTCATCAAGTATATAGAATGGATTACACCCCCCTGCCTGAAAGATCCATCAGTAAAACTAGAAAACTAGTAAAACCAATAAAAAATTCCACAGTCATGAATGGTATATCTAAAATCCATTATCTGAATAAATAAACAAAATAGACCTAAAATCCAACTTGATATATCTACACATAAATACAATTAATATTTTAACCCCACACTATCAATCAGTTCATATATCAAATTAAATATTCATAGCAGCATAAGAGAACAAAATAGATACAGAATAGTAAAATTGTTTTCATCTACTTGTGTTAAAATAGATCACACCAACCAACTTTCTATAAGAAATGAACCAGATCCTCCCCTGTATTAAGTCCATTTGGTATTTTGGTATTGAGTCGGACTATGTATTGACTCTCCAATTGGCGTAATCTTTTCTCCAGAGTCAATAACATAGTATTTCAGATCCTCCAGTTTATTCTGATGCACTAGTTTAAAATGGCGGGCAACCGGGTAAGTTGGGTCCGAGTTGACGATTGCCCGCAAGTGTTGGAGGATCCTATTAAAAACAGGGAGTTTTGTGCTACCGACATAAACAAGTTGACAGGTGCACTCTAATATATAGACCGCATGATCTGTTTTGCATGTGTAATAACCATTGATTTTGTTTGGCATGTTAGAGAAGGGGTCCACAAAAGATTTTTTATTTACCCCAAACTTACATGCCCTACATGAAGTACACTTTACAAACCCCTTCTTATCAGTCAACCAGTTTATCGGAATAGTCACTTCAGGACTGGTTTTAACCAAAGCATCCCGCATTAAGGGTGCTCTTCTAAATGTGAAGGTCGGTTCGTTTAAAAGTTCGGGGGATAATGTAATGTCAGTGTGCAGGATGGGCCAGTGTCTACTAACAATTCTTCTAATTGCCTGTTCCTGGTTACTAAAAGTAGTGATCAGTCTAACTGAGGGCTTTACACTAGTCTGTTCCAAAGCCTCACCCGGCATGACATTATCAATTAAGGACGTACCCTTCTTTAATTTATCAAGGGCTGCTTGTAAATCCTTTTGATTATACCCTCTCGCCTTAAATCTTTCCTTGGATTCTTCTAAACAAATATCTAGGTCCTCCTTGCTGCTACAAATTCTTTGAATTCACAAAAATTCCCCATAGGGGATGCTCTTAATAAGGTGTTTGGGGTGGGCACTGCTGGCATGGAGAATAGAATTCCCAGCTGTAGATTTGCGATGCATTTTAGTACAAATGGTATTATTCTCCACAAAAATTTCCACGTCCAAAAATTCCACCCTACTGTCACTAACCTTCGCTGTAAACTCCAAATTAAGAGAGTTGATGTTCAATTTGTTAACAAACTCAAGTGCTGACTCTTTAGAGCCCTTCCATATGACGAACACGTATATATATATATATATATATATATATATATATATATATATATATATATATATATATCTCCAATACAACAGGGAATTCGGATCCCATGCGCTCTCAGCAAACAAAAAACCGCCATCTCAAATCCATCGTTAAGGGTGTTTATTCAGCAACAACATGTTTCGGCTTAGGGAAGCCTTGTTCACGTTACCAAAGTGACAAACAATCGAGCCTAATAAAGTTACAGGCTAGTCGGATTGAACAAAGAAAGAGGACTGTTCATAGTTTCAGACAACAGTTCTGGCCGCTATTTTGTAATGTGCAAAAGATATAACTGCATGATGCAGGTAACAGAAAATAATAATTCTACACAAAGAAACAGTTATAAAGTCTCCAAAACGTCCTATTTACATTTGTACATAATACTTAATGAAAAATGTATGTTGTGTACTTCTAAATATCATTTGTACCGCAACACGATCAAAATAAAATAAAACTGCATCTATTGTTTACAGTGATAAACATGATGCTCTCGCTGTGGATGTGTAGGGCAAAATCAATATAGCTCAAATAAATGCCCTTAAATCTCAACATGGGAGATTGACAAGAGCATAAATAAAGGTTTACGGGCCATCAGTTATTATATAAAATACTCGATTACAGACCCAACCGTGTCACTCTTCCCCAGAGATGTATATTGCAAGATATTGTATGTTGGTTGATACAAACGGGGCATGGTAAAGGTGATGAATGCCCGTCATCGTGCAAAATTAAATTAAAAGCATATACGCTCTAGTGAATAGGAGCACTATAGTGAGAAGTCTATTCAACACCTAAATGAAAGTTGTGGACCCATACCATGTATAGTACTTTAACATGGCAATCCCACTGGCAAACACACATCCTACCAACTGTAATATCAATATACTTTCATGTTGCAATGACCTGGAGTAACATACTGTTGTGGCAGACCCAGAACTGAACTGTGGTGCACTTGATGTGAAGGCGCTGTCTTCCTATTCTCTTGAGTTCAACCCGTATTTAACAGTGCAGATGTGTTCATTGGTGACATAATAAGAAGAAGAAGATGGGTTGCCCGTGCACAGTGAATAAAGTGAGTGGGACCCTTTCATTTCTTCTCCTGAAAATGAAAAAAAAAAGCCACATTACTAAACAATTAAAACCATTAAAACACATGAACAACTGTTGGTACACAATTCTTTTAGGAGGTGGAATTAATGTGAGAGGAAATCTAGAGCGAAGGAAAACAGGTGGTCATAACCTTACTGACATGCAGATTCCAATAAGTGATGGTATATGTGTGTCAGATGTTAGTTCTCTCTGAGATGTATTGATAGCTCCTCATCTTGGTTGAGACCCCCTGGGTGTCTAGATTGAAAGTCTACTATCAATTTGGATTCTCTCTGCCTCAATTTGAGTGTTCTGTTTCCTCCTCTGGGGTTTCTAACTGTTTGTTCAAGAATCACATATTTTAACAATGAAGCA
Organism: Lissotriton helveticus; assembly: GCF_964261635.1. Taxonomy (NCBI): domain Eukaryota; kingdom Metazoa; phylum Chordata; class Amphibia; order Caudata; family Salamandridae; genus Lissotriton; species Lissotriton helveticus. Next base: position 814,304,259 of record NC_136070.1, read on the forward strand.
TTGGAAAAGTGTGCATCTCTGAAATGGCGTGCCACTGGGTATTTCTCATCACAGTGAATGATAGCTCTGTAATGCTCCAGCACCCGTTTCTTGGCTGGTAGGGTGGTACTGCCAATGTACCACTTGTCACATGTGCAAATCAGCGCATAGATGACAAATGTGGTGCTACATGTTAAAAACTGTTTAATGTCCTTGGTGACCCTATTGTACAAGACTTTGTTGGTAAATGCACTGTTCTTACAGGCTTTGCAGTGTCCACACGGGAAAATGCCCATGAGACCATGTTCATGTCCGTGGAGTACTTTGTGATGTTACTATGTACGAGCATATCCCTCAGGTTTCTGCCTTTTCTGTAAGTGACACTTGGTCTTTTAGGTATATATTCTCTAATGACAGTGTCACATTGTAAAATGTGCCAATCCTTGGAGAGTATACTGTAGATCTTTTTGGAATCAGCACTCTACGTCATGATGAACCGGGTGTCATTCTCATTATTGTCATCCTCAACCTCTTTGTCCAATAGAGTTTGTGTTCTGGGTATCGTATCCGCTCTCTCCTTTGCCTTACGTAGTACCCAGTTTGGATAACCCCTGATTTTGAAGCGGTTAATCATTTCCCTGCATTCGAGTTGGTATGCTGTTTCAGTATTGCAGTTTCTTTTGTGGTTCTTAAGATTCTGGATTCACGTAATTGTTCTGGACTCGAGATTTAAAACTTCGTCGAAACATGACGAATTTGGTATCAAAAGACCGAGAATGACGAGCACATCATGTACAGATATTTTCAGCATATTCGAGCGACGATTTCACCTCGAAATCGTCATTTGGGTTTTAAACCCTTGGCTTCCATTTATGTGTTGCCCTTTACATAGGCCTTAATCCAGCTGAATTCAATTCCACAAGGACACATACTCCTTAATCGACTTTCCTATGACCTGTGCAAGTTGGAACCATTGCCCCAGGCCGAACTCGTTAGGTCAGTTCCCCTCCCAATGGCCGAACAAGATAGCATCAAGGCTCAACAAGCCATAAAACCATTTCAGCGCGCACACCTGCCGTATCTAGCTCCCATCTGTCTCTACTCTTTTTGCTTCACTTACTTTATGGTGGGGAGGTGCCTGTTTTATTGGGGGTCCACCGATATCTGATGAAATGTTGGGCCTTGCCGGGTGATTTGTTGTGGGCAGCACGACGTGAAATATGTACATGTCATCATGACTCTGCTTTTCCTTTGTAACCAAAACCTGTAAATGATATATTGCAAATTCAAAGAATGTTTGCCTGAAGCCGAATATTCTGTATAAAGAGAGAAGCCTGACTTTGTAAATTCGAGCAGTCTCCTGAGAATATACTTCCCTGTGTTGTACTTCTAGGACACTTGTTACCTTGGTTGCAGCCAATAAATCAATCTTTGACTTCACCTAGAAGACTCTGAGTTTCTGTGGTCTGGATCAGGAAGAACCCGAGGTCTCTGGGTGTACCCTGACACCGCTGGGTTACCGGTTCTGTGCCGGTTCTTAAAAACCCAGTACCTCAGCTGGCGCCCAACGTTTGGGGCGATTCCAGTGGTACCAGTCAGCCAGAGGATCGTGAGGAGCTTCGTGTGAAAATTCCGGAGGACGGCCAACCACCTCATCGACCCCTGCATGTCGACGTGGTCCGAAGGTCTTTGCTGCGAGGTTCCCCGCTTCCCGACGGCTACAAGGACTGCTGCCCTGGCTATCGCCCTGATTTGGACCCTTGAAGTTTGGTAGAGCGAAACACTAAGACGAGTCTTCTGGTGACGTCATCGATATCTCAGTTAAGTATAAGTGGAGCGTCTCCCAGTCCTTAGTTGGTCTTAGTCTTGGGTATCCTTTGGGATAATTGTTGGTACTTGCAAGCACCAAAACCGAAGGACTCATGTATTCACGAGAAATATCGTAATCGATAATCCTTTGAAGTTTGGAACTAGACTAGAGAGCAAAGATGCCTAGTCTTAGACTTGGAAATTTGTTTTGCCTTGGTTATAATAATAGGGACTCCCGATTGGAGGACTCATGTCCGGTTCCTCCGGTTGGAACTCCAACCTACGAGTTATATGTCAAACACGGAGTAGGCCCCATCACATACAATGAAGTGTGGATCAAATACACAAGGAAAGATGGTGTTTTAAAATGGCCCCAATATGGTAGCTTTGATACCGAAATCTTAGATAACCTTGAAGTTAAACTGTTCAAAAAGAAAGCCCGGCCGGTAATGTTTGACTCTTTTCGCCTATGGCGTAAGGAGGCCAAACAAAAAGAAATCAAATTAGCTAAGAAAAATAAGGGAGAAGGGGGAATCTCAGTAATGCAAGCTGCTATGCAGTTTAAAGACAATGAAGAAGAGCAGATGAGTGAGCAGTTGCACAGGCAACGTAAAATGGCAATAGATAAATGTTATCCAGTTTTGCCGTCTCTTCAGCAAGAGGCAGCAAAAGAGCGTGAAAAAGATCCATTGATGTCACATTTGTTAAGTTCGCCACCCCCCTATGCGCAGAATGCCACGGCACCCCCGCAACCTTTAGTTGTGCAACCTGCGCCTCCTATTCCTCCTATTCAGCACTCACCAGCTGTTCTCCAGCTGGCTCCTGTCCCTATGGTGCAGCCTCCTCAAGGCCCACCAATCACACCTGTTTCACCTGTGCTTTCCACAATTTTGCCTACTGTACTTTCTACTTCTCCTAATGCTCCCTCTACGATTTTGCCTAGTGCTCCTTCTGTCTCTCCTGATGCCTCCTCTGATATTGTCTCTGCCCCTGCCTTATCCCACCCCGTTTTTCCACCCGTTCTTCCCTCAGTTTCACCTTCCATTCGGCAGAAAATGGCCAGCACTGTCACTAACCTTTTCTCACCTCTTTTCGGGTCGTCTACTACGACCCCTAAAATGGAACGAAGACAGTTGCGAAGTCGACTGCCTGACTATCAAGAGAGAGACTCATTGAATCGTTTAGCACGGAAATGGGTCATGGACACCGTGAAGTATGATGTAGAATCTGTCATGGAAGTCTTCCATCAATGGGAAGCACCGACGCAGAGATATGTTTTTGAACAGATGTGCGTTTTCCTTTGCGAGGATTTGGCAGACAATGATCTGGAATGTAACCTGCAAGAATTGTGTCGTGTACGGTTTAGGTTTGGAGAGGGCATGATTGTAGGTCCCGATGTAGAGCAAGCGGTTGAAATATTGTTGTCATATCGGAGTAAGGGGAGCAGTTCTGGATCACAATCTGAACCTGGTGCGTCTAGTAGGAAAAAGGCGCGACAATACCCCATGAGAGAAGTTCCCCCACAATGGAGAGAGGGCGACACAACTGTTAACCCCCCTATTCTGCCACACTTTCAGCGTGTATGGGTACATGTCCCATGGAAGCGAGCTGAAGTTTTAGCACTTAAACAGACATTACCTGATCCGCGTAAAAATCCTGCAGGATATTACAAAGAGTTGTCACAGACTGCTGGATCATGTATAATGAATTTAGCCGATATCGATATGCTATTTGGGAATGTTGTTCCACAGCCTTTATGGGGTAAAATTCGTCATACAGATCATGATCAGGAATTAGGTGACTCATGGGCTAATATTGCTGCTGCAGATGCCCGACAAGTTGGTGGTGCTAAGCCTGAGCCTTTGATAGCAGAACTCCCTGGTAGAATAGTTGATTACATGAAAACGATAATGCCTGCAATACGTGTAAATTGGGATAAGTTATCTGCATGCAAGCAAAAGAAAGAGGAAACTGTCTCAGATTTCTTCACCAGGTTTGAAGAAACATTTGTCGACCACAGCGGTCAAGATATGACCACAGAAGGTGGTTAGAGATTGTTTGTCGATAAATTCGTGCACAATCTGCTTCCAGAATTATGTAAAAAGTTAAAGGATTCGGAAAGTTCTTGGGCTGTGTCATCTTCAGCCCAGATATTGGCTACTGCACAATATTACGAAAATAGAGGCAAGGACGAGAAAGATAGAGTAGAAAAGAAAACTAAAGAATTAAAAACGAAGGTTTTGCTACAGCAAGCATATCCGCCACGTGGTGGTGGTAATCAAAATAATAGTGGCCAGAATAACTATCAGAATAATTTTCAGCACCCTCAACAGTATCAGAGGAACTCGCAAAGAGTCGAGTACACTCAGCCACGTGTCCCTGTAGGCCCCAACCAATGTTCGTATTGCAAGGAAGAAGGTCATTTCAAGTATAGTTGTCCTATTTTGTTACAGCGTGCAAATGGTGTTTCTGGTGTAAGTGGTCGTGGTGTTCAGCAAGCGCCTAGAGGTAGAGGACGTGGAAACGTCCCCCAGAACGCACGTCCCCTTCCACCACAAAATTCTATGAATAGGTTCGATCAGCAGAACAACGCCTCTGACAGGACAGCTCAATACTACGTTGATGATTATTATACAGAAAATGAGTATTTGGAGGGTAATGATTGCTAAGACAGCCAAAGACAAAGAGAGGGAGTTGTTTCAGTTCCAGTAGATCAGAGTGGACCTTACGTTGAGGTGATTACATCAGGTGTGTCAGAGCCTTTTCTGTTGGATACTGGTGCTACAAAGAGTTCTATTATGCACTCCAAACTCCCTGGCGCACCTTTGTCTGGCGAAATGAACGTTTCTGTAGGTTTTTCTGGCGCCCCAGTTAGAAATCCAATTTCTGACCCTTTGTCTCTTTCTGTTGGTCCTTGCGAATTCGAAGCACCCCTCATTCTGACAACAGGTTGTGGTGAAAACTTGCTAGGATTGGATTTGTTAAAAAGATTGTATGCGACTTTGTACTGTTCTCCTTCAGGAGTACAGCTTACTTTAGGCAAGAAAGTGGTTTCTCCCATATATTTGTCGAGGGATAAACTTCCAGCAGAATTGTAATTTCTTCCAGATATTCTTTGGGCTGCTGGTCCTAATGATGTAGGCCTTTTAGAAATTCCACCATATGTTGTAACATTGAAAGCCAACGTTAAAATGCCACGAATTCCCCAATACAAAATCTCGAGTGAAGGTGAAAAAGCTTTGCTAGCGATCGTTTACGAATTGATTGAAAAGGATGTGATTGAAGAAACACGAGGCAACGTTTGCAATAGTCCTGTTCTGCCTGTTTTAAAACGAACTGATCCTTCTCAGCCACCTGTGTACAGATTCGTGATTGATCTTAGAGAGGTGAATAAAATAGTTGTGCCACAATTCCCAGTTGTCCCCGACATTACCACATTATTGACTATGATTCCAGCTTCTGCCTCTTGGTTTTCTGTGATTCATCTGAAGAATGCTTTCTTCAGCATCCCGATTGCTGAGGAGAGCAGGGATATTTTTTCCTTCAGTTTAGGAGGTCGCAGCTTCCGCTTTAAACGCGCTCCTCAGGGCTACTGTGAAAGTCCATCAATATACAGTCAAGCTCTAAAAGCACAGCTTGATACGATTGTTTTACCTAAAGGTGCTGCTCTTGTACAGTACGTGGATGATTTGCTCATCGCTGCAGACACTGAGGAAATTTGTAAAAAGGCAACGCTGTCATTATTGCGTCATCTGTGTGAACATCATCACAATGTGTCACTTTCCAAACTGCAATATTGCCGACAAGAAGTGACCTACTTAGGTCACCTCTTATCGAAGGAGGGAAGGAAACTGACCCCAGAAAGAATTCAGGCAATAGCGAAATTGAATGTGCCAAGAACACAGAGAGAAGTGCGTGCTTTCTTGGGCATTACATCATACTGTAGACAGTGGATTCCGAATTTCTCGTTATTAGTCAAACCCTTGGTGGCATTAACGTGCAAAAATACACCCAATCCCATTCCTTGGTCTGAAGAGTGTCAGAAAAGTTTTCTCGAATTGCGCACAGCATTGTGTTCGGCTCCTGTGTTAGGTACCCCCAATTACAGTAAGCCTTTCACATGATATATCCACGAGAAAGAGGGCTGTGCATTGTCTGTGTTGACTCAGTTGTTTGGAGGTAGGCAGCGTCCATGTGCCTATTTTTCGTCGACTTTGGATCTGGTAGCTAAAGCATTGGCAAGTTGTTTAAGAGCCACAGCAGCAGCAGCTGTTTCTATTCGACAGTCTGCTGGTCTAGTAATGAATAATACACTAGTCGTGATGGTCCCACATGCAGTAGACACGTTGTTAAATAGAACCAAGACACAGCACTTAACTAGTGCTCGGCTGTCCAGTTACGAATTGACGTTACTAGCGAGTCATGTGCACATAAAAAGGTGCAGTACCTTAAACCTAGCTGCGTTGTTGCCAATTGCAGATGAATCAGATGTTTCAGAACAGCACGGTTGTTTTCTCAGAACAGAGGAAGAGACGAAAGGGAGAGTAGATCTATCCGATACTCCTCTTGCTGAATGTGATGGTACATTATGGGTGGATGGTTCATGCTTTAAGCTCCCGAGTGGTGACACGACTGCAGCATATGCTGTCACGACTTTGCATACAGTTGTTGAAGCTGCACGCGTCCCACATAATTCGGCTCAAGCAGCAGATTTAATTGCACTCACGAGAGCATGTGTATTGTCCAAAGGAATGAAAGTGACTATCTACACTGATAGTCAGTATGCATTTGGAGTGGCTCACAGTTTTGGGCGATTGTGGAGAGAACGTGGGTTCCTGACGTCGCATGGAGCTAAGATTCAGCACGGTCAGTTGGTGAATGAGCTTCTTGAATCACTGACCTTGCCCCTGCAAATGGCGATTGTGAAATGTAGTGCTCACAAGAAGGTGACTGATGATGTTGGTCGTGGAAATGCATTTGCTGATGAGATCGCGAAAGAAACGGCAAAGAATGTAATGAGCCGAATGTATGTTGCAGGCCCTGCAAGATGGACTGGTGATGTTGGAATGTGTGAAGACACAATAGGGAGTGTGAAGTCCATTCAAGCTGAGGCCACAGAGAAAGAATTGAGTATGTGGAGAGAACGTACGGGTAGAATGGATGCAAATGGTTGTTGGATTGAATTATCAGAGCATCAGAGATGGTTGTTGCCCGATGCATATGTGCTTGCAGTGGTTACAATGGCTCATGAAATGGCTCATATCAGCGTAAAAGGGATTTGCGAGTTGTTGGCCCCAGTATGGAAGAATTCAGGGATTCCCAAGTGGGCAGAGAATGTTGTCAAGAATTGCATGGTATGTCTGAAACACAATCCTGATAGGGGAACCCCAACTCCAGCTGGTCATTTTGCACCTCCTACGTATCCGTTCGAGGTTTTGCAGCTAGATTTCATCCACATGGAGAGGTGCAACAACCTAAAATACGTGCTCGTTGTTGTTTGTGCCTTCTCAAGATGGGTAGCAGTCTATCCCCTAAAAGACAATACTGCCTTGTCCACAGCAAAAGCCCTTGTGAAAGAGTACTTCCCCAGGTTCGGAATGCCTAGAATGGTCTGGTCTGATAATGGAAGTGAATTTGTGGGTCGTGTGATGAAGAGAGTGTGTGAAGGGCTAGGTATCCGGCAGAAGTTCCACGCTGCAAATCACCCCCAATCAGCTGGATTAGTAGAATGTTACAATGGCACTTTAAAACTTAAACTGGCCAAAATCCAAGCGAGCACAGGTCTTAAATGGCCTGACGCTCTACCCTTAGCACTCCTGTCCACTAGAATGACTGTGCATTCACAAGTGAAACTTAGTCCATATGAGATAGTTTTTGGACGGCCAGCCAACATATGGGGAGTGCCTAGACCCACATAATTTAGTGAACCGGAACACCCTGTTTTGCTCGATTATCTGTATGAATTGACGGCTAAATTGCGTGTTTTGCATCAACAGGTTCACAGCACCCTGCCTCCGGTCTCTGAGACTCCGGGTCACGCCATTGACCCCGGTTCCTGAGTTCTTGTCCGCAACTTTCAATGAACGAAGAACGACCAGCCCAGGTGGACCGGGCCTCACCTCATCCTTCTTTCTACAAGAACAGCCGTTCGGGTGGAGGGGAAGACCAACTGGGTCCACGGGATCCATTGTAAGAAGATCCCTTTCCCTCTGCCCTATGACCAGTGGGTCCAGAAGGGTGCCGCTGACCCAGAACCTAAAACAGTGCCACACGCCGCCCCCTTTAATGATTCGCATGTAAAAAGAACTGACTCTGAGCGAGAAAGTGAAAACATTTTGCACAAGGCTGTGCCGCCGCCCAATCGATTGAACACTACAGAGCCTGACCTTTTGTTCCAGGATCAGACAATACCAGGAAGACAACGATATAATTTGAGACCGAGAAAAACAAACTAATAAAAGGAAAACAGTTTTCTTTTGCAATTTGAGACCAAGATCCATGGACTAATAAAAAGATATTTCTTTCTCCTCCCAAATACTATTTTTGAAAGTGCATCTCTCCCATCTAAGAAACTTGCTTATTTTTGTTTTTCGAACCGCCATCCGGGTTCCGCTGCTAGGGCCGCGGTTGATTAAAGTCTTTGGGGTGCAGCTGACGACGTTAGGTCGGTAGTTCTGGTTGGTCCAAGGGAGTTGCCCTAGACTGACAGAAGCATCCCTTAGCAGAGGCAACCTCCCACCGCGGGCAGCACTTTAGAGAGGATGGAGTTTCCCGATGTGGAGAAACCTGCCAAGCAAACGAATTTTAAGCACAAATTTTGCAACGTGATGACAAGGAAAAGTTTTATAATATTGTGTATTTCTATGCTATTCAGTATAATGATATTTTTGATAAGTTATGTTTTATTTTATTTTCGTGTAACATTTGCACCCACTGCATCACCCATACCTCCTCCCACTGTTTTCTCTCATTCTTTCCACCCTCTGCCTGACCACGAATCAAATAGGAGATTGGAGTTAATTAATAACTCCTTTGTTCAGTTGTTACACCAACACCAACTTGTAATGAACACAACTAACTGTTGGGTGTGCGGTCTTATGCCTCACACCACGGATAAAGGTATCCCTTATCTGGTCCTGCCATTCAGTCACAATGGTTCTGTATGGGCATATAGGACAATGTTCATATATGCACACGAAATCTACCCCCTACGTTCTGTAACAGACAATCCTAGAAAGAGTGCTCTAGTCAAGGGTATAGTAGACATGATTAAGGAAGGTATTTCTTATGAGACTATCCCGAGAGATGAGACACTAGTCTACATAGGATGGAACATGACTGGATATGGAGCTATTCTGAGTGAGAAACAGCAAGCTAAGAGATCGTCCCCGATTTGGATTGTACCCCATCAGGGTCATCTGTGTCTGCAAGGTAATGGCACGAATCCCAGGGCTCAGTTAGGGAAGAGTATCTGCACTAAAAATATGTTTTTGGATCTCAGACTTCCCCCGCGTTTTTAGCAGCTAAGGGTACCTATTTCATCTGCCACGATAGAGCCTATACATGGTTGCCCCCTGACTTTTCAGGCTCATGTTTTGTTTCCTTCCTGTTGCCTCCCACCTACACAGCAGCGGCAGACTACCACAGGACAAAGATAGTTAGAGGTGTTTTGAGTGAAGAAGACACTACAGGTCAAGAATGTGGGGACTTTGCAAAGGGTTTTATGCCGTTCTGGGGATCCATGGCTAACAGCAGGAACATTAGGCAATTGACAAGGGTAGTTGAGTCCACCGTGATTGAAACTGCTGGTGCCCTTAGTAACTTGACTGCTGAGCTCCAGTCGGATCGACTTATGACCCTTCAGAACAGGGTCGCTTTAGATGTCATACTTGCAGACCGAGGTGGGGTATGTAGATTGATCCAATCGAGTTGCTGCGTTTTCATCCCAGATAACGCTCCAACAGTGTACCAGGCCATCTCCAAACTACATAAGATTTCCGAATCTATTCATGTGGATAAAGGAGATTGGTCATTAATGGGATGGTTCTGGGAACTGATATCTGCCTGGGGATGAAAAATTCTAATGGTCATTGGGATGGTCTTAGCCATTCTTTTCCTGTTCTGTCTATGCATACAGTGTGCTCCTGCAATATGTGGCCTTTGCGTCACATCATGTGTAAGGAAGCCTATATCAAGAGATGAACTGAGTACTAGAATGATGTTACAGCAACATCTCAATGACTTTAGGAATATAGATCTGGACTCAGATTAACATGAGGATAGATTAATTGCCTATGTAAGGGCAAAAGGAGGGTTTGTGGTTCTTAAGATTCTGGATTCACGTAATTGTTCTGGACTCGAGATTTAAAACTTCGTCGAAACATGACGAATTTGGTATGAAAAGACCGAGAATGACGAGCACATCATGTACATATATTTTCAGCATATTCGAGCGACGATTTCACCTCGAAATCGTCATTTGCGTTCTAAACCCTTGGCTTCCATTTATGTGTTGCCCTTTACATAGGTCTTAATCCAGCTGAATTCAATTCCACAAGGACACATACTCCTTAATCGACTTTCCTATGACCTGTGCAAGTTGGAACCATTGCCCCAGGCCGAACTCGTTAGGTCAGTTCCCCTTCCAATGGCCGAACAAGATAGCATCAAGGCTCAACAAGCCATAAAACCATTTCAGCGCGCACACCTGCCGTATCTTGCTCCCATCTGTCTCTACTCTTTTTGCTTCACTTACTTTATGGTGGGGAGGTGCCTGTTTTATTGGGGGTCCACCCATATCTGATGAAATGTTGGGCCTTGCCGGGTGATTTGTTGTGGGCAGCACGACGTGAAATATGTACATGTCATCATGACTCTGCTTTTCCTTTGTAACCAAAACCTGTAAATGATATATTGCAAATTCAAAGAATCTTTGCCTGAAGCCGAATATTCTGTATAAAGAGAGAAGCCTGACTTTGTAAATTCGAGCAGTCTCCTGAGAATATACTTCCCCGTGTGTTGTACTTCTAGGACACTTGTTACCTTGGTTGCAGCCAATAAATCGATCTTTGACTTCACCTAGAAGACTCTGAGTTTCTGTGGTCTGGATCAGGAAGAACCCGAGGTCTCTGGGTGTACCCTGACACCGCTGGGTTACCGGTTCTGTGCCGGTTCTTAAAAACCCAGTACCTCACTTTTAGCCCTCAGCAGCTCTCCATACGGAATGCTCCATTTGAGAGTTTCAGGATGGCTGCTGAGGGCATGAAGAATACTGTTCCCTACCGTGTTTTTTCTGAAGAGTGTGGTGAATTGTTGATTTTCTCTAATGTCGATCTTGACATCAAGATATTCAGCAGAGATTTTACTAATATGACCCGTGAGTACTATGTTCTTGTTATTGACATTGAGTTCATCAATGAATTTTTTCGCCTCACATTTGTTGCCCTTCCAGATGACGAATAAATCGTCAATATATCGCCACCATGTGGTGACGTGCTGAAGGTGCCCCACATAGGCAGGGCTGGCAAAGATCTCACGCTCCCATTGACCCATGAAAAGGTTTGCGAAACTGGGAGCAAAGCATGAACCCATCGCGGTGCCAACCACTTGTCTATGCAGGACACCATCAAACAGGAAGATGTTATTTGACAGACAAAATTCCATCATACTTGATATGAGCATCTTGCTATGTTCCCTGAACCTGAGCGTCCGCTCATTTAGGAAATGACTGCATGCTTCTAAGCCCTGCTGGTGGTCTATGATGGTGTATAAAGACTGGACGTCCAAAGTTATTAATAGGTTGTCCATATCCCATTTTATCTTCTGTAGTTTGGTAAGAAAGTCTTTGGTGTCTTTAATGTAACTGGGTAAATTCATCACCCAGTCACGGAGGTAGTGGTCCACATACTTGGATACGTGTTCAGATACACTACCCCTAGAAGAAACAATGGGACGACCCGGGGATTTACCGGATCCTTGTGCACCTTGGGCAGTAGGTATAAAACTGGAAGCACGGGGTGATCATTCTTTAGATATCTGTATTCCTCCCATTCCAGTATTCCTTTGTCCTCCCAGGTTTCCAACCTGTCTCAGTTGCCAATGGGCTTCCACAATGTATTTTTCTCTGTCCATAATGACAAGATTGCCACCCTTATCAGCTGACAGACAATGTTGTCATCTTCCATAAGACTTTTCAGCGCTGTCCTTTGAAGATTAGTGAGATTGTTATCTCTAACTCTATAGTTGTTCTTTTTATGTCTATAAGCGCAAAAGTTTTTACTGACACTATCATGAAATGTGTCTATTGAGTTGTGTGGAAGAAGAGGAACAAATGTGGATTTCAGTTTAAAACCTGACCCTGCACTGCTGTTGATGATCTCACCTGCATCTAATAAGATCTGAGTGTATCCCATATCCCCATTAGTTTCGTCTACATGTGGGCATCAGGTCATTGCCAATTTCTTGGTTAACTTCATCTCCCTGTTCGAGTTGTATCATACCCGCTGGAGTGTCTGCATCACGAATATTGAGACCAATAGAACTGTCATTCACAGATGTTTTATCTCTCTTTGGCCCTCCCAACCTTTTTAGTTTATGCCATTTTTTAAGTTTTAATTTTTGAATAAATTTGGAAAGATCTATTCTAGATTCAGTATAATTGAATGGCACCGATGGACAGAATGAAAGTCCCAAGCATAGAGTCATTTTTTCTTTGTCAGTTATTACTCTGCTCAAGAGATTTACTATGGTTTTATTTACCATGTCTGGATCCATTATCGTCCCCTTCTTGGGCGTCGTTTGTTGTTTCCCATGCCACCCCTTGCCTTGCCTCTTTTGCCACCTCTGTTGCAGTCTATTTCCTTGGTTTCTATGTTTGATTGGCCTCTTCCACGGCCTCTGCCCCTCTGTCCCCTTGTTTGTGGTGCCGGAGTCTCCTTGATCGTCCGTCTGCTCCGGCGCAGGTGAAGATATTCATCTAAAAAATTCACGGGACGTTGGGATTTGTCGAGATTGGTTATTCCTTCCATTGAAACGTCTGATTCAGATTCACTGATGATAAAGAGTGCAGTCTGTTGATTATGTTCGTTTTCACCAGATGTTGCTGCAGAGTTATCTTTGGTGTTATAGAGATGGTCATATTTACGGCTAAAAGTTAAGATCCTTCCGCTCTCATAGTCATTGTAATCTCTGTTCAATTTCCTTTCTTTTCTTGCCTTGATATCCTCCTCATATTTTTTGAGGCGATCTTTCATGTTAATGATTAGCTTTTCCACAGTGTCTGCGTCAGACTCTTTTTTCAATTCTTCCATGCTTTCTTGTATTTGTTTGAACAATATATCCCTGTCAATCCACGCATACTTTACAAGGATCTCCAACATCCTTCTTGAACTTAATGCAGAGTTCTCAGACCATTCAGTTAGCATTGCGGGGTTAGGGACCTCGTATGTAGGTGTAGTGAAAATGCTTAGGCCCCTGGGAACCATCTCCTTATCGATGTAATTCTGTAAAAATATGGCCTCACACCATTTGGAGATTTCGCCCTTCTTTAATTTCTCTAGTTTGTTTACTTTATCATTGATGGTCTGTGTATTGTTGCTATTGGTGTTGGTAACTGGTTGAGAAGTCACGTTCTTTTTTCTGGTAAACAGCACTTGAGCAGCCTTCATAGTGCACCCACCCTTATAAACAATATATCGTAATGGTTACAGAGCTAGCGGTAAGTGATTGCCCCTGTCAAATTGCAGGTTCCTCCTGCGTGTCGTATCCTAAACACCAGAGTGCCACTGTGGTAAACGCAGCAATCCAAGATATTGGTGGCCCAAATGTTAATGTAACACTGGGTATACAGGTTACGAAACCGAAGATGAGCTTAGATGCGGTAGAAAATAGTCTGCGCGTGTATGTTGTCCGCACTAAGCATGAAAATCTGATACAGCCACTCAGGTCAAACATCAAGGCATGTGAGGGAGTCTAGAAACGTAAACAGAGAAACCCAGTAACGCGTGCCGTTACCCTGGGGAGAGACCGAGAACTCAGCCGGAGCGGCTCAGCTAATGCCTCTCAACCCGTCAGGACGGACACGTGGCGTTCCTGTTCTCCGGATTTACCTCACCACAATATCGGTGCGGTCTTCTCGTACACCTTTTTTTTCCTCTTTCTTATTTCTTTCTTTCGGAACTTCAACGCCGTGCCAATTGCAACCTCAAACAATAGTTCCAAGTACAGAAGCTCCTTCTGGTCGCGTGGGCACCATGGAAGGTGGCGCATACGCCGGCGGAGCACGCCGGTAATAACTTTCCAATACAACAGGGAATTCGTATCCCATGCGCTCTCAGCAAACAAAAAAACGCCAGCTCAAATCCATTGTTAAGGGTGTTTATTCAGCAACAACATGTTTCGGCTTACGGAAGCCTTGTTCACTAAAAAAAAACATAGGTTTCAGGGGCGTTGTAGTTAGTTGGACATTTCACTCGTACAAAACCATAGAAATTCCCCTGTTATAGTTAGTTCAGCTAACTATAACTCGCGTGCCCGCAATGCACTGCTGATAACGTCACATATTACATTACTCATGACATGGTCAGTGACATCACTCATGACATCACTGCTGACATCTCAAATGACATCACTGATGACCAATTGTGTGGAGAAGCGTGGCTCAGTGGTTAGAGGCGGCAGACCCGGAAGCTGAGATTGGCCATGGACCAGGGTTTGATTCCCCGCCTTGGCGGGTCTCGGGCTCAAAAATTCCACGGACTTGACAATTCTCGCTCCAGTGCCAACTCGACTCATGGGGTCACACTCTGCGACTCTGGGCAATAGCTTGCTTAATCTCCACTACGGCCCCTCGCGGCGGGATGCCTGGCTTTCACCTTGTGGATACCCTGCCGGGGTATCTCACAGGGGAATACCAGGACGGGTTCCCTAAGCAAGAGCTTAGATACCGGGTCGGTGATTTGCGCTATATAAATACATGTACATTTACATTTACATTTACATTTACAATGTTCCCTTTAAATGTTTCCTCTGTGTGCGGTAAAGTAAGGTCTCTGTGCGCTGCAGCTAAGGCTCTGTGCGCCAAGAACCTGACCGCGCGAGTAGACCAGGGCTTTGAGTGGGATGAAAATACTCGGGGATCTTTCAAGGGGCGTAACCAATGCAATTAAGGGTGTGGCTAAAAAGTAATTAAGCTATAAATATGTGCATCGCATAGTGTGCCACCCTACTGATATTTTGCTGCCTCTGTCATTACATCAAGATATATAATACAAGTAACATTACACCTACAGGAAGCCAAGACTATTGGCTTTGTCAATTGTTATTTTTTGCATCAAGTTGTATATAATAATAGGAGGATACGAGCTGACCAATATTAACTCTCTAGGTGGGAAATTCCACAAGGTGTGATTCAACTAAGTGGAAAATCACCAACAGTAAGGCAGGCAGAAATGTGATTTGGACCTTAAACTAGTTTGTTTTCTTTTATAGGCAAAACAGAAACTCAAAAAGTGGGGGTGTCTGAGAAGCATTCTCACAGTATTAAACGTAACCCTTCAACTAGGCATTGTGGTCCATTTGCCCAGGGCGGCAGAAGTTAAGGGGGCTGAAACCCTGTTATTACAGTCTGTTGTCAACTCCACACCCCCTTAACAAACCAAGCCACTAACTCTTCATAAAAACATACGAGCAGTTAATTGTATTTACTCTGTGGCAGTGTGAATACTTATTTACATGGGCGACCTAAGGTATTCTTCCTAATTTTTCAATGTTTTCACTTAGAGGAATTACCGAACCCAGTTTTTCCTTGTTCATGAAATGGGTAGATAGGATTTACAGTAGGAGAAAGTAACTCTGGAGCCAATGATAAAGTTATTGCATCTTAGTGAGTAAGTTGATGTAAGGACTTTGGTGTACATCGCCAATGGAAATGTTCGAGAATGTCCGCAACGGTCCCAGATTGTGGGTGTTAGAAACATTTTTAAGGGCGACCGCTTTGCCCCTCTTCCTGACAGCATTCATATTCCCACCTTGGGACTTAATTTGCAGCAGTAGAAAATCTCCATTAATAGTGCAATGTCCACCACTCTGAGCACACTTTACAAGTTCGAAACTTCCCTTCAGCTCATTTTGAGAATCAGAATGTGGAATTTGAAAAGGAAAATGGCTTTTCTGCACAGCGAAATTACACGCAGGTGTGCTGAACAAGTAGGGATCAGGCCTGTTGCCTTTAGGCAGTGTTTGTGAAACTTTAGCCAAATGTGAAGTTTCCTCATGCACCTCATTGGGGGCTTCGCAATGCACATATGATCATGTTGATTCTGTACACATGGCTTAGCTACTTACTATCTCCACACCCTATCAATTTACAGCCTTGCAACCTGTGTGCAGTGCGTCCTGCATGCGCGTGCTGTGTCTCAAAACACAAACAGGCAAGTAGGAAAATCACGAAAAAAAACACATTCATCATCTGATATCACAGTACTGATGACAATTTGTAATAATACATTGTTCCTGTGAAGGACTTCCATACAAGACTTCCCTGTTAGAGGCAGCCATGACAGGGCAGCTCAACAACAATACTGCTGCAGAGTTCAAAGGTCAAAGTCGACAATAAAATTGAATCCTCTCAGGAGAATAGTATTGCTTAAGGTGTGCAATATTTTAAATTAGAAGGGAAGAGGAAATTGAAAACTGAAAATCATGATGGAAAAATAGAGAAGTAACTTAGGACACAACCACACTACCCAAGGAGGTGTCTTTTAACGTTTAACCCCTAAATTAAAATATGGTCAAACGATGAACCACACATTCAGTGTGCCCGCTCTGAGGAACTACAACTGCCCCCACTCTGCACATGCTCAGGAAAACAGAAGAACACGGCTTTTCAGTAACACATCCACGTACACTCTGATTCGAAGGCCAATCATCCGGAGTTGCAGTGTTATAAACGTATCTATCGCTTCTCTGTATAGCAGTACTGTTATCAGGTGTCTGTGTGACCCATGCAGCGCATTGATGCCTCGAGGCAACAGGGCGCTATGTATAAAACTATTAATTCCATAAATAGATTAGGAAAGGGGCGGGTGTTCCAGGCAGGAAGTTGGACGTCGATAAGGCTATACAAAATAAAAGATTGCCAGTAGATACTTATGCCAGCCTGTGCAGAGATTGCTTCCCGGTCAAGACTGCTCTTCCTCGAGGCACTGATTGTCTCGGGAATCTGATCTAGACGGGGTTATTGAGCTAGAAACAACCTTGTCATGTGCAGCTTGAGCCCACCCCGTACTGTGAACTCCTGCGACTGTCAACAAAAATAACTAGAGTCAATTGTCAAATGGCAACAGTGCAAAACAATAAAATGCAACCGGCTCTTGGGAAGTTCTGATAAACAATTAAAGCTGTGCTTCCCTGTCCAGGATGCGAGAGGGAGGGGCAGGGCCTCGTCCCCTCAGCCCCCACCACTGTACTGGAAGCAGGGCATCTCGCTGTCTAGCAACACTGACATTCAGAAGTCAGTCAGTCCTAAATATAAAGAGCCGTAATGCCTCAGTTTCCGAGGCATACCCGCTATTATTTAGAGCAGGATAAGAATAACACCATAGCCATAAGAGATGCATCCTGGGAAGAACCCTTCTGGGGTCACTGGGACTGTGATTGTGTCCATGTTGGCACTAGTGATGGTCAGGAGCTGAATGGAAACTGTGTTTGCTCCAGTGTAGCGCCGGCACTTCTTGGAAGTTGTCCGCTTAAATATTGAAAATGTACAACAGAAGAAAAACGGGCTTTAAAGCATTGGCACAAGCATACTATTTTTGCACGCACAGGGCTAAATCGAGCACAAAGCATACTGCACAAATATCTGCCCTAAAGCATTTGCACCCGGAATCTGCACGACGTGTGCTTTACACGTTGTGCTTTTGCACTTGCTGCATTTTTAATGGATCACGGCTGGGGCTGATGGTGGGCCATTGTGAAAATATTCCTGTTAATCACAGCGCCTGTCATGCGCTGTAATTAACAGGAATATTTTCACAATGGCCCACCATCAGCCCCAGCTGTGATCCATTAAAAATGCAGCAAGTGCAAAAGCACGACATGTAAAGCACACGTCGTGCTTTCAGACGCTGCATTTCTTTTCTCATTAGAGCACGGCTGGGTGCTGATTGTGGGCCATTGTGAAAATATTCCTGTTAATCACAGCGCATTACGGGCGCTGTGATTAACAGGAATACTTTCACAATGGCCTCAGGCAACCGGCAAATTGGCGTTTTTCGCCGCTCGTGTTTTAAAAGCGGGCGGCTGCGAGAACGTGTGTGCGCTCCACAAGTAGCACTGCGCGCTCGGTACCTTAAAGGTGCGCGGGAGCGCACGTTAGAGGGAACACTACTGATGACATCATCCAGTGAATGTGTGTTTTTCTGAAAATTAAATATGTTTTATATATGTATATCTCAAGGTCGATGGAAAAATAAATGTGTATATAAGTGTCTAAATGGATGACTTTTTTTGTAAAATTGATTGTATAACTGACTGATTAAGTATATCTTAGTGAATACATGAGATAGTAATGTTAAATATGTAAATATCTGTATCAGTCTCTCACTTTGTGTATAAGTGGCTGCATGGGTTGGTGAGTAGCTACATGAGTGTCTATATGGTTTATTAGTTGGTTTTTTAAGTATCAGAATGAGTGTCTGTATGGTTCGGTGGGGATATTACTTAGTGCATAGATGCATGAATGAGTGACTCACTGTTTGTATGTGTTAAAGACAGCATGTGTGCAGGACTGTATGGGTGGATGAGTGTGTGTATGGGTGTGTTAGTAAGGGAATGACTGTCTCAATAGTGTCTTTACGAGTAACTACATATGTTTTAAACTAGTATATGTGAGTATTGGTGTATATAAGTGAGTATAAGTGAGAGTGAGAGATTGGAAGAGTTCCTGTATAAATAAGTATGTGTTTCTGTAAGTGATTGTTTAAGAGAGTAGTAAGTATGTGTAAGTTTCTGTAGAAGTAAGTGTGGTGGTGTGTGTATAACTGTATATGCAATTAAATGGACGTTTGATACTTTGTTTGCATATGTGACTATGTGTGTTGTAGAAAATAGAAACCTTCTCAGGGGTCTCACTGATACACCTGGTCCTTTTAAACCAACAAATACGAGATTGGCACAGAAGCTGTAATATAAAAAGACATATTTATTGCCCTCAGATGAGGGAGACTACGTCACACACTACCCTCGGGTAACTATGGGAGGCATTCTACAGAAAACAGGGGCCTTATATATGTTTAAGTTTATATAGTTGTACAAAAGGGGGTGGTGATGGACGGAGCATCTGAATCAATCAAACACTCACACCCAGTCAGAAGATCTAGGTTTAATCCATCACCGTTCTTAAGCCCACTCTGCCCTGTGGTGCGTTTTAAGTTGGGGAATTAAGTCCTGTTCAATCCTGAGGGTCCCTGGGGGCCAACTAGCACACCAGGTACCTCCAGTATGCGCCAGGGAGCTGCGTTGCAGAGAGGTGTTCAGAGGCCACGCCCCTATTTACAACACTCTGCAATGCAGCTCCGTGGCGCTTACTGGAGGTACCTGGTGGGCTAGTTGGCCCCCAGGGGACCTCAGGATTGAAGAAGAATTAATTATCCAACTTAAAACGCACCACAGGGCGTGTTTGCACACATGTAACCTCAGGCCCTGTCTCCTCCCTTCACCACTGTACAAACGCGTCCCGTGGTGCGTTTTAAGTTGGGGGATTAACTAGCCTTGAATTCTGAGGGTCCCTGGGGTGCAACTAACCCACCAGGTACCTCAATTAAGCGCCACAGAGCTGCATTGCAGAGAGGTGTAAAAAGGGATCGTGGCCTCTGAACACCTCACTGCAACGCAGCTCCCTGGCGCATACTGGAGGTTTCTGGTGGGCTATTTGGCCCCCAGGGACCCCCAGTATTCAAGGGGAATTAGTTCCCCATCGGCAAATGCGCCAGGGGGGCTCGTGTGCAGAGTGCTGCAGGGAGAAGTCAGGGCTTCTAGCGCAATGCCATTTTTTTGTTGTTGTTTTTTAAGAAGGGGGTCTGTGTGGCCCCCCTTCTTTTCCTATTTTATTGGCCCTGGGGACCCCATCCCCCAGGGCCTGACCCCTATTTTATTATTATTATTTTTTTAATTGGAAGGGGCCGCGTGACCCCCCTCTTGAGGCCATAATCGGCCGCAGGGATCCCATCCCCCCGTGCATGGCCAGTTTTTAAAATTGTATTTATTTGGAGGGGGCTGCGTAGCCCCCCTCCTCCGGCCATTTATGGCCCCGGGGACTCCATCCCCCGGTGCCGGCTTTTGTTGCTTTTTTAAATAATTTTATTTTTATTTTTGAGGAGGGGGCTGCGTGGCCCCCTCCCGGGCCACTTGTAGCCCCAGGGACCCCATCCTCCGGGGCTGACCCTCTCTGTTGAGGACCGTGGAGGGGTCCCCATTCCCTCGACGGTCCCACCGGTTCCCCGCCTCCTGCGGGAGCCGGCTTTGCTTTTCCACATGGGGAGCTGCTAAGATGCAGCTCTCTGTATGGAAAAGCAATCTGCTTTGGTTTTTGGAAGAGAGAGCAGGTTTCCCTACTCTCTCTTCCAAAAACCAAACCAGAGTTTGCTATGGCAGGGTGGGAGCCGTACGGTTCCCGCCCTGCCATAGCAAACAACAGTCCCGGGGTGGGCACCCCGGGACACTGCAGGAGCCGGCCCGGGGGGGTGGTGGTCCCCTGGGCCATCACAGGCTCCAGGAGGAGGTAGCGCGGCCCCCCTCCCACCTATGGCTCAGCCCCGGGGAGGTGGTGGTCCCCGGGGTCCGTAACGGACCTCCAAATTTAAATACTTAGTGCCCTGGGGAGGTGGCAGTCCCTGGGGCATGTGGGGGGGCTCTAGCCCCCCCACAGGTATTATTTTTTTTTTAAAGAAGCCCTAGGGGTGGTGGTCCCCGGGTCAGCGGGGGGCCGTGAGCCCCCAGCACAATAATTACAGAAAGCCCCGGGAGGTGGCGGTCCCTGGGGCTTGGGGGGGGGGGCTTAGAGGCCCCCCATACATTTTAAAAAGAAGCTGTGGGGGGCTGTGTGCCCTCGCAAATATTTCTAGAAAGCCCCGGGGGTAGCGGTCCCGGGGGCTGCAGGGGTCCCCCTAGGCCCCCACAAATATTTTGGGAGATGCCCCCGGGTTGTGGCCCACCCGGGTGCTAATTAATAACGAAGTGTGGGTTCAACGTGCAATTTTGGAATGCATTGTGAAGAGAAGCCGGGTGACTATTTATGTTGGGGTGCAGTGTGGAGAAAGTTAAAGAAAGATTTGGGAAAAATATAATCCCGGAGGTAATTGCTGTTGCGAAAGCTTGTGAACAGAGTCAAGGACGTGCAGAAGAAATAAAGCAGGGGTCCACCACAAAGAATGAAGGAGAAATTCAGTTAATTAAAACCAAAACTAAAAGTGTTAATAGTGATCAATTTTGGCCTTTTAGGGAAAGGAAAGATAAAGATAGTGAAAATAAGAAATTCAAGGATGTTTGTTTTAGATATGGTGAATATGGTCACTGAGCCAATAATAAAGAATGCAAAGGATGGAAAGTCACGTTCAGAACGTATGAGAGAAAAGGTCATGTCACAAAGTGTTGTAGGCGTAGTAATTCAAAGAAAGAGATGTAAGAAGTGACACTTGAGGAGGAAGCTGAACATGAGGAAATTGTTCTACAAGTTAGGGAGGATGGTAAAGATTGTCCTTTTGAGTAGGTTCAAATAGAAAATGTGCCATTGCATATATTGTTCGACTCTGGAGCCAGAATAACCTTGATTCCCAGGGACATTTATGAAACTGAGTTAAAAGACAAGGTCACACTTATTAAACCTGATATTCGGACTAAAGGATATGGAAGAGAACCAATCAAATTGATGAGTTATTTTACAGTAGCAATTACCTTTAAAGGGAGCTATACAGCTGGTAAAATGTATGTATCTAAGAAAAGGCGATTATCTAATCAGTTGGTCTCATCAAAGGGATTTATCGGTCGATTTCGATCCTAATGAGAATTCGGTAGTTCGTTTTAAGAAGTCAGATTAGCCGAGTTGAAGAAAGTAGACCTGATTATGAAAATTAATTTCCAGAGGTGTTTATGGATAAGTTGGGGTGCCTTAAAGGTTATGTCCACAAAATTCTGTTGCAAAGGAACTCAGTGCCAGTTGTGAGCAAAGTTAAAGGGTATCCCTTGGGGGTTAAGGATAATATAAAGCTGGAAGTGGAGAGATTTATAAAGTGTGGAGTAATTGAAAAGGTGAAAGCAACAGAACAGCTCGCACCGGTAGTATTGGCCCATAAACCCAATGGTGATGTGAGGTTGTTTGGGGATCTGCATGTGCTCAGTAAAAATGTGGAAGTAGACCCCTACCCCCTACCTAACATCACTGTGATGTTGAAAATGTTGAATGGTGCAAGATATTTTTCTTCTTTGGATCTAGCCTCAGCATATCACCAGGTGAAATTGCATTGTGACTCTCAAGATTTAACATCATTCATAACTTCATTTGGAACTTTTACATTTATAAGGATGCCCTTCTGGCCTAGTTCGGCTGCTGCTGTATTTCAAAGGGCAATGGAGAATATATTGAGAGATATAGTGGGTGTAAAGATACATCAAGATGATGTGCTCATTTAGGGTTGTAATGTTGAAGAAACTAAACAGGTGTGCGAGAGAGGTGCTTAGTAGGTTGAGATGTAGTGATCTCATATTAAAGGCAAAACAATCTTGGCTCAATCTTTCTGAGATAGACTATTTGGGTCATAGAATTACTTCAGGTGGCATTGAGCCAAAGAAAGAGTTGGTAAACACAATAAATTAAATGGCTGGTCTAACATGGAACAAGGAAGTGGTAACATTTCTAGGTATGTTGGAATACTATAGTAAGTTTATCCCCCGTTTTGCAAACAAAACCAAGAACATGAGGACTTTGTTGAAAGAGTGTATGCTGATCCGATGGACGAGTGAGTGTGAGGATGAGTTAACAGTATAAAGTCATGTTGGAGTGGACTGTGTACTTTGCAGAGCTTTGAACTTGGCCAACATACCATCATCATGTTGGATACCAGCTAGAAAGGGTTGGGGGCTGTATTAATGCAACATTATAAGGGAGTAGAGCGCACAACTCTATTTATCTCAAGAGCATTGAGAGGGTCCAAATTAAATTATTCTGTGCTAGAAAAGGAAGCTTTGGTGGTATATTGGACTGTACACAAGTGAAGGACATTTATTTGGGGTGGGGGGAAAGCTTGAGATTAAAATGCATTATAAATCAGTGAAGGAGGTTTTTTACAGAAAAGGGCTGGATGACATCTCTGAAAGAATTAGAAAGTGGGGGGTGTCTTTACAAAAGTTTCAGTTTCATATGTACCTTGTCTGAGAAACAAATCTTGCGGTCTGCTGCTCACGTTAGATAGATAAAGATGTGGAGAAGGATGTAAGTGAAAGGATTGATGAAGGAGAAGATGACTTTGTGGTGTGTTAAGTCAGGGGCAAAGTCATAAGAGAGGAGGAACATACTGAAGGAGTTAACAATGACGTGGTTCTAATGCAAGCACATAAAAAACTTGAATGTGGCTGGAAAAACGATGATAAATTTGAGGATGTATGACATTACAACGCATGCTTTTACCACGCATGCCTTTACAACGCGGTATTTATAACTAATACCTTTACAACGCATAGTGCTTTGGGGCGCTGGATAGTGAATAGTTTAATTTACTATTCCAACTCCAGTCCCCGTGGATAGTAGGGAAGGTGTTGGATAGTAAATTAAATCTATTCCCTATCCTAGAGCGCCCCCCAGCGCAATGCGTTGTAATGGTTTGCATTGTAAAAGTTGCGTCGTAAAGGCACTGCGTGGTAAAAGTTGTGTTGTAAAGGATGTTTCCCTAAATCTGACAATGTGTTGAGTGGATTTTGGCATTGTAAAGTAAAACTCTTTTTTCAAGGAGCATCTTGTTTTGCAGAACTATATTGATTCCTCCTTGTTTATTGAGAGATGATCTCATCAACCTTGCTCACAAGAGTCATCAGGGATATCCAAGACCAAAGGGAGGCTTAGAGTGTCATACTGATGGCCTGACATGGATATTCAGATTGAGAGAACTGTATGAGAATGTATAGAATGTCTAAATAGCGACAAGACGTTAAAGTGATGGTACAACCAATGATTTTGAGAGAGTTACCCAAAGCACCATGGGAGGATGTGATATTAGACATCCTGGGTCAGATCAGAAATTCAGGTGTGCATAAGTATGTAATTGTACTGCTCGACATGTTTTCTAGGTGTTAGAAGTGGGATTTGGAGGTATAGAGGCAGTGATAAATAACATTGCGGAGAGCTAGGAAAAGCTAGGACAAGCTATGGAGAAGTTTCTCAATGCAGCAGCTGAAGATCGGGATGCTATGCATAAAGCATTGACAACCCAGCCCACTACTCAAGAAGCTCCAAGAGATCCACACTCCATTCACCACACCAAAGTACCCATCAATTGCATTCTGAGGTGTATCTTTTGTGGGTGCTATTAGGCCATGATTGCGATAAAAAGGAAAGAGTCTCTTTTAAAATTCCTGACACTTGCCACCGTCTTCCAAAAGTCTGCATGCCATTAGAGGAAGATGACCCCAGAGCACAAGTTGATGTGGAAGCTCATAGAGTCCAAAAGAAGGTCCAGGGAGGGATAAATCTGAACTGGAGGGGCACAGAAGACAGCAATGTCCACTGGAAACCAAGACTGCATCTAAGGGTACCTAGACCCGCTTCCACCTGCTTATGCCCGATCTGGGAAAGGAGCTGTTGAATCACTGCAAACAGAGGAAATACATACACCACCGCTCCTGACCTGGATTGTAGGAACTCATCCTCCATATGGTCTGGGCCCCACATGTGATTCTGGGATTGAAACAGCAGCGGCTGGTGCAGGTAAGTGCGGTTGGGCGCGGGGATTTCGACAGACGATAAAATAACATTTATTTCATTTTACCTATTCTGTCGCCTGTCGACTCCCCCCCTTTTTGGCCAGCCCCCATCCCACTCCACCACCTTACTGCGCTTACCTGCTACGGCCACTGCTGGATTGAAATAAGCGAGAGAGAAGCTTCCATTTGCTAAAATCACAAGTGAACCGTGCATTCTAGTCCGCAATTAAATTCACCTGGCTCAATATGCATTCTGCTTGTATCGCAATCTGATTCTCCAGACAATAATACCAGAAAATTTTGGTGATCCCTGCTAGGAGATGAGATTTGAGTACCCCCCAGATTATTTATTTACAGCACGGCAGAAATGTTGTCCATCAGAAGGATAATAAAAAAAATGCCTTATGAGGGGAAAGAGTCTTCACTGCAGAGGAGCTTCCAAGGGGTTTAAGACAACTGACGTGAAGCTGAAGCTCCTCTTGAGACCAATGCCCCCAAATCTTGAGAGAACCGCATCTCGCTCTCCAGCTCCATCTGCTGTCATCTGACTCTATGATCTTCTCCGGAACTGAGGTGTACATCGCCTTGCCATTCCAGGTGTCCATATGAGCCAACCACCAGGAGATCTCCGTCCTGGCTTCATCCAACAGTGGATGCATTCTGAGTAGGAGGGACCATTGCAGAGATGAAGAACCTTGAGCCTTTGTTGGCCTAGATAATGGAGAGGCTCCAGAAATATGGCCTGAATGGATGAAGCATGAAGGCCCACTAGCCTCAACAGAACTCGCAGAGATATGGAGGTGGCTAGCCAGAGCCCGTCCCGTCTCAACTATAAAGAGACTGTTTGGTTGGGAAAAATGGGACATGGGGGTTGAAGTAGGCATTGCCTGAGTAGACATTCCCCATCCTCTGTGGGAGCAGCAACCTCTCTGAGAGGCCTAGAATTTGCCCCAGGCCAGCGTGCAACCTCCATCGCGCCCAGCAAGCACCAAAAGGACACTATTAAAAGCTCTTTTGATATTGGTCTGGGCTTTATCCAGGGCTGAAAAAGTGGCAACATATTTTCCTAAATATTTAACAATTATTTTTCCAAAAAAGGAGGCTGTTCACCAAAGCGCCTGCATCAGAGGATGCTAGTTCAGCTAATTTGGGATTGATACGAATTAGAAGGGACTTGTGCCTTTCGGAGTAGAGCATTATGAATCGTTATCCTGTACTGCCAATTCCAGAATTTTTGTAAGTGGACCAGAAACGATTAGGAGATTGTCTTGGCATCCATACCAGGCTCTGCCACTCCCGTTCTTATGGTCCTTGGTGTCTTTTTAAATGGACATGTTAGGATCCAGAGTGGGAGTATTGGCAACTTTGCCCAGGAGAAAGGGGCGAGGGCACTAAGAGCGCAGAGTACTGCGCATGTCATGGTTTAAACCTTGATGTAAACACGTATGGACATATTCAGTCACTTCAGGGCATGGGACCCAGTGGATCATGGGTGCACCATCTCATGAGGATTAAACTTTACATTCTTCCTCTGATGTGATGTCATTAATATGTCCATTAACATTATGGCACTTGACCCTCACATTTGGAAGCAGGTGTGATTCATGCTGGGATTTCTCAGAACCACATGACTGGGAGCCTGAGTCATCTGATGCCTGGTCAGGTCCTTGCACACATCCTGAGGGGCCTGGAGTGGTCATGCAGGGCCGAGGTCTGAAACCTGTCAAGGTCCTCATGACAAGGTTGGTTGAGCTCTGTATGTTTCACCTCCAAGGTGGGTGTGGAAACCCCTGAGCTTGCGGCACATTCCCTTCTACCATAGTTAAGTAATGGTTGAGTAAAAGGGCTGAAGGCCATGACTACTGCTTTATTGGCCAAGTCTTGTACATGGGTATCGAAGGCTTTCAAGAATCTCTCTTCCATGTGCTGCTCGTAGGGAGCATCCAAAATTCTCCATTGGTGTCCTCCTCCTGAAAGTAGCGTTCTATAGTGGTGCATTACACCTGAATGAGCCCCAGGGGAGCAAAAGTGAGGAGGTAAAAGGAGGGAAGAAGGTGGGATAGCCCTCTAGGTGCAAATGCATTTACAAACACTGCAGCAGGCACATAGGGTGTGGAGTGAGGCACCAAAACCCTAGAGCAGAGCCTTGTAAAGTCTTTAAGGGCCCCAGCGGACATGAGGGCAAATCAGAGTGCACCACTGGAGCTTCAGCACTGCTGGAGCTGGAAAGCCGTGTGCTCAGTCGTTTATTCCAAGGGTGGCATTACAGCGGTCTATAAACGCCTATAAACCCATAGAAAATACAACAATGAGATAGGCGTGATATACAAACTGTGAAAATCATGTTGCAATCAAACAGTATAATGTGTGAGAGCACCTATCTGAGCTGTGTCAGCAGCGAAGACAGGGGAAGGACTAGACGTCTTCTTCTCTGGATGTCAGGTTCCTTCTCACAGTGGTGTGTTTTCATTACTCAACGTTCACTTTGAATTTTTAGCAGCAGTTTTGCTTTTCTTATTGATCTGTTAAACTTTGTCACAGGTGAACTTGGTTCACACGGTCTGCGCTGTGATGGACTGCAGATAGAGGTCGAACAGTTTTGCAGAAGTGCCAGCAAACTTCTTGATCAGTAAGCTTTCCTTTTGATCTAATTCTTTGTAGAATTTTTTATTGAGTTTGCAGAGATGGTAGTCCAACATCTACTCCTAGGTCTCTGTGGCGGTCTGCTGTTCTTGCGAAGCAATGAGCACCTGGTGCTATCCTTAAGGCCTTGCTCTGTACTGTCTTAATGTCTTTCCGATACTTCGGATGGCAACCACTCCATACTGGTGAATCGCATGTCATGATTGGTCGAATAATTGCGTTGATTGTGCACACCTTGCATAGGCCTTGACTTGGTCCTCAGAAGTGGGTACAATGCCGCCAGTTTGGTTGATGCTTTCTGGCAAGTCTTCTCTATTTGGTTTCTCCAGCTGAGTTCGGAGTAAAGTGTCACCCCTAGGTAGGAGCTGTTGCTTTCCCACTTGATCTCCTTTCCATTGAGGAGGATCTGTGAATGATTTTTGATTCGATTTTTGGTGAATTATGTTACTGTGGTTTTGCTTCTGTTGAGTTATCTGTAAGTCAATATACCATCCGGAAAATATGCTGAGCAATGTTTCGAGGTTCTTAGCCACTTCCTTTTCGCTGAAGGATTGGGAGGTGACTGCAACGTCATCAGTGTAAAGAGCAAGATCTTTTTCCCCTAAATCCGTGGGGATATTGTTTGTAAATAAATTAAAGAGGTCCAAGAATTGATCCCTGAGGCACTCCAGCAAGAATAGGGCGTGCTGCTGAACATTCCTTTCATACTACCACGTGAAAGGTCCGTTCTGTCAGGTAGCTAGTCAGCAATTTTACCAAGTAGCTTGTAAACCTGAGACTGATAAGCTTTTAGATCAGCCCTCTGTGAGATAGTCGGTCAAATGCTTTAGTGACACCCTGGAAGACTACTCCAGTAGACTTATTGATGGCTAATAATGTCCACAACTCTGATAAGTTAATGACTTGTTGAGCGTTCTTTCCTGAATCCAAACTGGTCTTTGAGAGAAGGTTTAGCTTGATGCAAAGTCAATGAGACGGGCAAGAATAACCTTTTTCGAAGAGCTTTGATAGGCCAGATAGAAGACTTATAAGGCGGTAGTTTGCAGGATCTCTTTGTAGGTTGCCAGCTTTAGGGAATACACCAACACTTGCTTCTTTCCAGGTGTTAGAGAAGTACTGGTGACGCATACCGGTATTGAAAATCTCAGCAAAACTATCCACTGCTGCATCTGGGAGCATCTTGATGGCTTGGTTGGGTATTCCGTCTTTTCCTGGAGTCTTGTCGTTTTTCAGTTTCTTTCCCAGGCCTAGTACTTCATCAATTGAGCAGCTTCCGTTCCTGGTGGGTGCTCCAGGTGATGCTTGGTGACTTCTTGCTCTACTTCTGCTGACAGTTTGCTTGTCTGGTTAATCTTGAAGAATGCCTCTAGTGCATAGGTCTTCAAACTGTGGGGCGCGCCCCCCTGGGGGTGCGCAGCATCCCCTCAGGGGTGGGGCACTCTCCACCCCACCATTTAACCTTCCTTTGTTGCTTCATGGGCTATGAATTAGGCTTCGTGTCTCTCAGCCAGAGCTGCTGCTGCATCTCGGGCTGCTGGAGACTCGTCTGGGCAGTGTCTGGAGTCTTAGCTCCGGCACGCCCGAGTTTTTCACAGGTCTTTAAAGACCTGTGCAACCCATGTATATCTTGAAAACAGAGCACAAAGAGCGAAACAAGAGCTCAAAGCGAGCACAAAAGAGCACTAACTAGTACAGAAAGCTCAAAGAAGGTACAGATAACACAAAAGGGCACAAAAAGCCGAAAATAGCAAAAAGGAAAAAGAAAGTAGCAAAAAATGCACAGCCCGAGTGCGATCCATTTTATGCTGCCTCGATAGGGAATTTCAGAATGGTTAATGGCTGCTAAACTGGTCAGGTTTTTTTTAAATATGCTTGGGGGTAGTCTGAACCGAAAACTGACCTATTGATAGCGAACCATTTAAACGTTCCTGTTACATTTGAATGGCATTCATAACTTTATAAGCTCTGGTCATAAAAGGCATGATTGTAGGCTTAACAAAATAGGAATCCCTTTATAGAAAACTGAAAAGAATGTAACTTTTTCTTTTTACGTAGTGTTTTTTGTTCAGGCTTTTGTTTGACCTTTACTACTGATTCAATGTCGCAGGTAAAGGGGCAGGGCTACATGTTTAGCACTTTACCCAGGCTCCACTTATATCACATGTGTATGATGTAAATGCCTCTTAGGTCTTCTTGTAACACTGTGGCTGGGCTCCGACTGGCACGGCAACACTTGGCCATACTCCACATAACCACAGATTTTTGAACTGTGTCAGAAGGCATGTTTTGTGGAACCCCCTTTTCTGATATCTTGTATTGGGGCAAGGATATGGTGCAACAGCCAGAGCTGACGACTGTAGAGCTGGTGAGCCAGGTTGAATTCTTGGTGTCTGCTCAACATCCTGTGATTCTGGGCAAATCACTTAATCTCCCTGTGCTTACAAATAATGTGTGTTTGTGTAATGTAAAAGATGCACCTGTGAGGCGCTCCAATACCTTTGGGTCAAGTTTGCACTATATAAAACAGCAAAAAATATATTACAAAATGTTGTGCGCACTCCCGTTTCCGGGTACTGCTCAAGACTGGAAGTGAGGCACAACCTAAGGATGGCAGAAGCAAGAATCCATCCACACATTGACTGTCTCTGTGGAGAAAAACAAGCACACCCCTCACCGTGTTTTGGAAGTGTTTTTTACTAATCTATCCTAAATTCTGTTTTATGTTAAAAAAAAATTGATTTAACTCATGCTCTTTACACCTAGACTTCACCGGTCACTAAAGTAAATGCTCACTTTGCATGAAAACTACACTTTACTTATACCACATATTTATGAAGTATTGCCCCTGTATTGACAACTTGTGGTAATTACAGCAATTCTTTTGATTCCAATAGAAGCAAAGCATTGCTTCTTAATTTACTTGACATGAAGGGTCCATACATTTTTTAATAGTTTCTAAAAATGGATGTATATGTTGTTTGGTAACATCGATTGGATAGCAGTAAGATGATATCTTGATTTTTAAGTACAGACTTGAATTGCTTAATCTGAGACTTGGAGCAGTTTTGTCCATTTTACTGGAAAAGGTAAAAACTTTACAGCTATTTATGGCCTAACGGCTAGGGTGGTCGTCCTCGAATCTGGGGAACTGGGCTCAAGTCTCGGCAATGACGCTGCACATCCTGTGATTCTGGGAAAATCACTTAATCTCCCCGTGCCTAACAAAAAAAAAATAATGTGTCCTCATGTAATGCAAATGGTGCTATGTAAAGCGCTCTGATACCCGATTTGGGTCAAGTTTGTGCTATATAAAACTCTGTAAAATAAAATAAATAAATAAAATAAAGCACCAATGTAATTTTTTTGGGCTAATGTTTTCTTGGAGACTTTTCATTTGAACTGTATAATAAGCACAAGCACTACAAAAATGTCAGTTTACTAAGCACTCTTACTTTATTTAATATTATTTGCCCTATATGACGTGGGCTCTGCAGGAGGGGATGGCCATCAATGATGCAGAGTACCAGCTTCCAGAACTTTTTCGTCAGGTGGTGGTGGTGGGGGGGCTCGACGTGTAAAAAGGTTTAGATGGGGGGCTCAGCCGACAAAAGTTTGAAGACCTCTGCTCTAGTGGGTCAGCATAGACCTCTGCCATGTCTCTGTTGCTGAATGCCAACTGAGTCTTTACTTGTATCGGGGGATTTGGTTCCTTTTTTCCAGTGAAACATTGGGCCATGCTTCAGAGAGAGTTGCCCAAGTCCTTCAGATTGGCTGTAGCTGCTTCCCATTTTTCAGTTCTGTGCTGGCTCATTTGTGTCTTCAGGGGTTTTGTCAGTGCGTTGTACTTCTTCAGCAGGTCAGGGGTGTGATACTTTTGCCACTGTTTTCGTGCTATGTTTTTGTCGGCTATCAACTGCTTGATGCCATTCAGGAAGTTATAGATGGAACAGCATTGGGGTTTCTGTTGAGGAACGCTGCATTCGATGGCAGTGTGGACTGCAGCTGTGAAGTGGTGAACTGCTTGGTCAATGTCTTCAATACAGCGTAAGGTACCAGGGGCCAGTGTTTCATCCAGGCTTATAGGCTTCAGTCTGCCTTTTTGAAGTTATACCTGGTGCCCTGTTGTTGGTTTTCAGTTAATCTCCAACGGTGATCAATAATGGGTTGTGGTCGGGTGTCAGGGCTGTTAAAGACTCTAGTACCATAGACTGCGAAAGGTATTCCAGCTTCTGCCCTGCATCGCCTGGAAGTATGTTGGATGAGTTCGGCCAGCAACTACAAAGTCCTTTTTTCCTCAGTGGGCAGGAAGAGCATGTCCTTTGCTGTTTGCAGGATGAGAGTTCCAGCACTAGTGCTTGGGATTAAGGCTGCCTCCAAATAATGTTAGGATGCTGGAGTCCAGTAAAGCATCTATGTCGCCTGGGCATAGCTGGTTTGGGGGTGAGATGGGGCAATCAACCGCAGCTATCTAGATCTGTATACCAGTTGCTTCAATACTCCTCACTGGTGGTAGTGCAATCTCATGGTGCTTCACTTTTGTGCTGATGATCACAGTTGTTCCTCCGCCCTTGGCTCCAGTCAAGTGGTCTGTGTGTTATACCTTGTAGTTTGATAGGTTGAGCTTCTGGTTTCCTTGGAGCTGGGTCTCAGAGATAAGCGCTATTCTCACATTCTTAGATTACATCAGGTCATCAGGTGCAGGAGTTCTACAGTTTTCTTTTGAATGCTGTTGGCATTCCACATCAAGAAGACAGAGTTTTTATTAATTTTGTTTGCCATGACAGTTGATTTCTTCACCATGGAAAAGTCTGGTGATGAGGTCCGCCATTGTTGTCTCCACAGGGTGATTGTTGTTCATACCTGCAACTACTTTTGTGATCTTCACAATGAGTCCCTGTCAGTTGATGCCGGTGCTTATTTCATAAGATGAAGCTGGGGTGGTTGTTGTTGGTGGTCTGTCTTGCTTGGGTCTTGTAACCTCAGCATAGGCCCTTCCATCCACGTATGCATCGCTATGGCTGTTGTTTGAGGTGTGGGTTGGGATCCTGTGTGATGTTTGTGGATGCATGTCTTCCTATGGCCCTGGTCTGTTGCTGGTGAGTGGCTAGATACCTTTTGTGGTTGTGGGAGTTGGTTCCGTGGTTCGTCTTCTTTGCTTTTTGCAGGAAGGGACAGCTGCAATAGCTTGCTGGGTGATTTTCTGTGCACTTTACACATATCGCTGGTTCTCTTTCTCTATTCCTGGTGCATTGGTTGGAGGTATTCTCCCCTCCACAACGTATACGCCTTGGCTTCTTCTGGCAAAATGCAGGGGCCTGGCCCAAGCATTGGCAGTTGTAGCACATGACTGGGTCCTGTCTCCCCTTAGGTGCTGCTGTGGTGACGGTGCAGCTGCAAAGCATTGTAACTACTGAAAGTTCTGCAAGTTTTCCATCTTGGCTTGCAGACAGGTTTACGACGAACAGGTGAAACTTCTTGCTCTTGTCCGTAGGTGAGGCAATTTGGGTTATGTTCTTAATAGGAAGTCCAAGTTCTGCTAACTTTCGAGTGATGTGTACAAGGGATGCATTTACCAGTAGTTCACATATTACAAAGCACTAGGCTTTTACTGTGGTCAAGGAAAAAGTGTGGTATACCTGCTTCTGATCAGTAAGTATGCTTGTCACACCCCAGCAATCTTCTGGTGTGGTGAGCATGATTTTGGCGTGGTCCTGCCCGGGCTTTATCATGAAAGTGGGGGTGCAGTGTTCCTCCAGTAGATCCAAAAGATTGATGCGAGTGGGCAAGTTCTTCAAGATGAAGGGTGGGGTCCACAATCTCTTTTTAGGGCATGAAGTGGTTTCAGCTACCTTCATCCTGTGGACTTGAGGATCAGCGTCACAGTCCTAGGCATTTTGCAGTACTTGAAAGCGATTTGCAGTTGCAATTGCAATGCTTCTGGGAGGTGCACTGGAGAGCCTTGATGCTTTTTCTGGTGAGTCTAGGCACAAGTCGCATCCTCTCTTTGATTTGTTGTGCCATTCAATGTTGCCCTCAGAATCTGTAGCATGATATTTGGCTTACCCATTCATTGTTGGTAATCCTTTGTTGGAGCCAGAGGGGGAGTTCTTAAGGTAGATATATTAGCTTGTTTTCCACTCTTATCGCTGTCCTTTAAGGTAGATATATTAGTTTATGTAAGGTAGCTATATTAGCTTATATGAGGTGGCTATATTGGCTTGTCTGGTGGTCCTACAGCTATATGCAGGGACTGTAACATCTGGTGAAATCCTTCCCCGTATGTCCCCTTTCCCCTCAACTCACCCTAGCTCTGGGCAATCCAGAGAGCGAAGACCCAGCCTTAGGTCGAGTTACGCAGGGTTCAGCTTGGACTAAAAGGATCTGGGCTAAGTCATCCAAGTGAGGAATAATCCGGACTCTCAAACCTTCCCCTCCTCAGTGCACGGCCTGGCCCCGGTCAAGCCAGGGTGATAGAGGCCCAGAGCCTAAAAGGATCTGGGTTCAATCATCAAACTGAGAGGGACGTTGCAACAGTGTGTTAACCTGAAGCTGGTTGTGGGTAAATACACTATACCCTGGGGGGGGTGGTATGAACTTGGCTTTTATGGATCTTACCTTAGCTTTCAATCGAGTTAACAGATCCAAGCTTTGGTATCTCCGCCTGGATTTGGGCATCGAACCTGAATTAGTGGCTTTTCTACGTAGCTCTCATTCCAATCTATATGTCTCAGTTAGGTATGATGAGAACAGTAGTTTGTCTGCCTAGATTAGTCAACTAACTACCTCAAATCATACACAATGACGATTGGCTGTTGGAAGGCTGGTGGGTCCAGGTTCTTTGGGAAAGGGGTTGAACTTACCAAAGTTTCGACCTTTCCCTATTTCATAGTAGTTTTCGATGATAGGGGGTCCTGGTGTGCATAAAAATCCCTTAAAAAGAAAACTCTAATGAGGCAGTTGGCTCAACTATGCATTTTGCCAAGAGACTTGGGGCTAAACTGGTGCAAGCCCAGGTAAAGTTATATAGAGAGAAGTGTATAAAAATGGCAAGCTATGGGTGTGATGTATGGAGTATAAAGACGTTTGAGAGCTGCAGTAGATTGAAAACAAATCCCTGCATAGACTCCTTGCTTTTCCCAGCAGTACCCCATTGTTCATCATTCATCAGGAGGTGAGTTTAGGTTACATCACTGACATCATTGCTCTGGCACCCATTATGCGATGGCTAAGGATTTGGTCTAGCTCTGCCCTTAATTCAAACCAGCTTGTGATTGAAGATTGTGGATCTTTGGAGGGCGCACAGCATTTCCCATGGCTAAGGTACGTCAAGATGATGCTGAAAAGTGTGAGATGCAAAGAATGATTTACTAATCCCAGACAATTATGGCTGAGGGAATTGCAGGGAATAAAGAAATATGTTTTTAGCCAGGTGGCAATGTGAAAGAGAGGATAGGGAGCTTCTCAAACCCATTGCGAAACAATACATTTTATTGAAAGCATGCCCCCATGGGGAACCTTATTTGTTGTTTGTTACTAAAGCCCACCATTGTTTTCTTATTGAAGAGGTTTAGGTTTAACACAGTACACTGGTCTGTAGTCTTCCTTAAAGGATTTTATAAGCTGGATGATTTAAAAAAGTGTTATTGTGACAACTTTTCAGAGCAAGATATTTTACATATCATGTTCTTCTGTGATTTTATCGGGTATTAAGGTTTAGATACATTCTTCCGCTGGTAATAAATACTCAATTTGCACAAGTAAGACCAGCTTTGCTGTACTTACCAGTGTCCCCCTCCCCCCAGTCTGTTTTGGGGTTGCAAGCTTTCTCACAAGCGCAGTAAGGCTCAGGAAGAAGTTATTTAATGATTAGAGGTCATTTTTAACCATTCTAGTTGATAGCAGTACTGCCATTTTCATATTTTCAAGGATATCTCTATATAGGAATAAGGCAGGGGATGACCTTGGGTTTGCATCTTATGTATTCCATACTGTAATGATACACTTGCACTTTATTCAAATGACTGATGTAGTTTATGCTCCAGCACCACTTTGTAATCTCCCTAGAGGTTTTAAAGTTTGAGATATTTAATCGTTATATTAGACTGATGATTTTTAGGCACTCCTCAACATCTTTTGCAAACATAGCAGACCCGAAAAAAGGGTTTTTTCTGGTCAGGTTTTTGTTGGGGTGTGCCCCTGTTGGACTTGGCCCTTTTTGCAGGTTCACCCCTAAACTTTTTGCAATCCTCACAGTCTTTTTCTCTGTGTAGTGTTAGTGGTTTTAGGCCTCTGGGCACTTTAGCACTGTGGTCCAGTGCAAAGTGTATGCGCTCTGCGTTACATTTAGTGAGAGAGGCCTGCCCTCCCACAGGAATACATGGCAGATTCCCTGCTCAGAGAGTAGCAGTATGGTCAAGTCTGGTATGTATGAAATTGTGAGAATGAATGCTGCACAATGGTGTGCGCAGATTTATTATGACTATGTGAGAAATGCCACTTTTAGAAGTTGGCATTTCTGTGTGCTATGTGTCCACCTGCCTGATGTGAATTGCATGTCTGGTTTTGGAGGGACAGGGCCAGCTGAGCCAGATGTGGGTTGAATAGAGAGATCTGCAGTTGGAGTATGGGGAGGGGTGACCCTTTGATCTGAGCAGAGCTGTGCCTGGCGAGGTGAATGTTGGCTCCACCTCCTACTGTGCGGCTGATGGCAGACCCCCTCTTCCTCAAAGGCAGGATGCAGCCTTGTCACAACGTGCTCCTAGACCACACCAAACTGGTTCTGGCTATGTTCAGTGACTTTTGAGAACAAAGTCTTTTGGTGGTATAAGTAAAGGGGTTGTGACCCCATGAAATAGTTCAGTTCCATGATGCTGTGCTAATCCTGCTGGGGCATGCTGTTGCTGCGGCCCAGGAGGAACTGCCATGAGGGCTTGCCTCCCTGGGCTCTGCATTGCCCCCTTGATTGCTGAGGACTTTCGCTTTTGGAGCTATGGCTCCCTGCGCCCTGTGAGCGCTATATTTTAATTCTTTCCTGGATGAAGAACGTGTTACTTCTGAATGTCAAAATGAACCTCTGTCCATGTAACTAGAGGGAAAGGACTTTGAAATTGTCATCCATCTTGCTGAAGCAACTACCCAAGGGCCTGATTTGAGCTTGCCTCCTGCTGAAGTCTGAGGGACATTAGACTTCACCCATCAGCCGCCTGGATTCCGATTTGAGGGGATTTTACTTGCAGGTGAGGCCTCTGTTGAGAATTCCAGAGCCTCTGGTTCTACTGCGGGGAATACGGGATGAAAGTCATCGTTATCGCTATTGTGGGCCGCCGCAGCTGAGGAGCTGCTGCCGCTGAGAGCCCGCATTTGCCTGTGTTACCAAAGTCATCGTTATCGCTATTGTGGGCCGCTGCAGCTGAGGAGCTGTTGCCGCTGAGAGCCCGCATTTGCCTGTGTTACCAAAGTCATCGTTATCGCTATTGATGGCCGCCGCAGCAGAGGAGCTGTGCCACTGAGAGCCTGCATTTGCCTGTGTTACCGAAGTCATCGTCATCGCTATTGTGGGCCGCTGCAGCTGGGGAGCTGTGGCCTCTGAGTGCCCACATTTGCCGTCCTACAAGAATCATCGCTATCGCTATTGTGGGCCGCTGCAGCTGAGGAGCTGTGGCCCCTGAGTGCCCGCATTTGTTGTCCACGAGAATCATCGCTATCGCTAAAGTGAGTTATGCTTAGGAGGTTATGGTCTAATATGTTTAGGCTTACGAGATTGGTGCAGGATATATTTCACGCCTAATGTGATACTGTGCATAATATGGTTTGAGTTACAGGATGATGCTGAGTCCAGTATTTGTCAGTAATTACTGGTTGTGTTCTATGCTTATTTACTATATTTACTGAGTGATGGTTCTGACAGTGGTCCGGTGGCCCTGTCATGTGTATATAATCCCCTGTAAATATTGCCCAGTGCCAATTGGCACTGTGTGTATTGTGTGATTACTATTCTAATGTGTTTTATGATAATACAAAGACTATTTTTGATATATTCTTTTGTGGAGTTCCCTTTGTGGTGTGCCTAGTAAGTTGATGCTGGGTGTGTGTTGCACAAATGCTTTACAAAGGGCCTCCGGGATAAGCCTGACTGCTCGTGCCAAGCGACCAAGGGGGTGAGCAGGGGTTATCTTTGGCATGTAACTCCCCTGCCCTGACTAGAGTGGTGGTTTCTGCCTGGCTTAGGTGCAAGCCCTAGCCAACCAGAAATCCCATTTCAAACAGCCCCTTTCATTGAATGTCATGTATTTAGGCTAATAACAATGTAGTTGTTTTTATTCTGTGCCATCTTGTGTTTTAACTTTTGTTTGTATATTTATGTTAAGGTATGTTTGTTTGCACAGGTGTAATAGATGTTGTTGGGTTTATATATTGTGCTTTATGGTCTATCTTGGCCAAACAAAGATCTATAGATTGATTGATCTCTGTGAGTTGGCAAGTTCTTCAAGGTGTTGGGTGGGATCGGCAATCTCTTTTTAGGGCATGAAGTGGTTCCAGCTCCAGTCGTCCCGTGGTCTTGAGGATCAGCGTTGCAGTCCTGGGCATTTTGTAGTATTTGAAACGATTTGCAGTTACAATTTCAATGCTTCTGGGAGCTGCAAAGACGAGATTTGGCATTTTTTCCAGTGAGTTTGGGCACAAGTCGCCTACTGTTTTATTTTGTGTGCGATTCCATGTTGTCCTCAGCGTCGGTCGAGTGAGTATTGGCTTCACCATTGATTGTGGGTAATCCTTTGTTAGAGCCAGAGTGTGAGCTCTTAAGATAGCTCATTTGCCACTCCTATGGCTGTCCTTTGAGGTAGATATATTAGCTTATATGAGGTAGATATATTAGCTTGTCTGGTGGTCCTACAGCTATGTGCAGACACCGTAATGTCTGGTGAAACCCTCCCCCTTATGTCCCCTTCCCTCTCAGTGCAGCCTTGCTCCCGGCAAACCGGGGAATAAAGGCCCAGTCTTAGGTTGACTAGGGTACAGCTTGGACTAAAAAGATCTAGGCTAAGTCATCCAACTGAGGAAAAACTGGACTCTCAAACATTCCCCTCCTTAGAGTGCAGCCAGGTCCCGGTCAAGCCAGGGTGATGCAAGCTCAGCACCTAAAAGGATTTGGGTTCAATCATCTAAATGAGAGGGACGTTGGACCAGTGTTTTAACTTGCAGCTGAACGCGGGTAAATACAATATAGCCAAGAGGGGGTTGTCTCCACTTTGCTTTTATGGATCTTTACTCGGCTTTCTAGTGAGTTAACATATCCAAGCTTCCAATCCAATATATCTACCTCAGTGAGGTATGATGAGTACAGTAGTTTGTTTGGCTCCTGGGGGGGGTACAGTTTTTCCCCCTATATATTAATAAGCTGGGAGAGGTTTTGACAGCAGCCTTTAGTGTTATTCCTTGAGCGGGTTCTGAATTAATTCTCATGCTACTAAACACAGATGACGCAGTTCTTTTTGGACGAACCGCCGTGGACCTCCAGCATCTTTTGAATACCTTTATAGATTTTATGGATTCTCTAGATTTGTCCTCAGCATCGACAGAGTGAGTATCGGCTTCTCCCTTCATTGTTGGTAATCCTTTGTTGGAGACGGAGTGTGAGCTCTTATGGTAGATAAATTTGCTTGTCTGTCATTCGCATTGCTGTTCTATGAGGTAGATATATCAGCGTATATGAGGTAGATATAGTAGCTTATACGAGTTAGATATATTAGCTTGTCTGGTGGTCCTACAGCTATGTGCCGTGACCGTAACATCAGGTAAAACCCTTCCCCTTATGTCACCTTTCCCCTCAGTGCAGCCTTGCTCCGGATAAGCCATAGAACAAAGGCCCAAGCTTAGGTTGAGTTACGCAGGGTCCAGCTTGGACTAAACAGATCTGGGCTAAGTCATCCAAGTGAGGAATAAACTGAACTCTCAAACATTCCCCTCCTCAATGCTCAGCCTGGCCCCGGTCAAGCCAGGGTGACGCAGGCCATCGCCTAAAACATAGCTGACAAGGTTTCAGATTGCTATGTATGACATTTTCATACTTTTAGTATAATTATGAGTGACATTTCAATGACTATGAGTGACACTTTCTTGCAAGCAAAAATCAAGCAATGAAGATGAGGGAAACACAAAAATATGAGAAATTACACACATTTGAGCAATGGAGTTTTGCAGATTTACGTGTGCAGTGTGTTAGAGCAGGGGTTTGCAGATTTGCATGTGCAGTGTGTTAGAGTGGAGGTTTGTTGGGTTTCACTGAACAGTGTGTTTAGAGGGGGTTTGCTGGTTGGACTATGCAGTGTGCTAAAGCCTAGTTTGCTGGATCTATCAGCAGCCGGTTAGACAGGATCTGCTGGGTTTACCTGTGCAGTGTGCTAGAATGGGGTTTGCAGATTTTCATGTGCATTGTGTTAGAACAAGCTTGCTGACTGGACTGTGCTGTTTTAGAGCTGATTTTGCCGGCACCCCTTGTTATATGGAAGTATTGTGTGTCAGCTCCCCAACCACTCCCCCCCATTTCCTTCCAAGATACACAGCAGCTGGAAGGCCAGCGCTAGGAGCTAGGCTTCACCAACATTCCCGGGAGGCTACATCTCTGTATAGCCAAGGAGGAGGGCAGAATGCAGCAAAAAGAAGCATTGGTTGGTTGTGGCTAGATTGAGCCAGAGAAACACAAAGCATGTTTTTTCTTTCATTCGAGGTGGCTGTAAATTAATTAAAGGTGTGTATAAGTTAGTTCTGTCTGCAAAGCACTAGAGAAAAATCCAGAGGTTGCTGGGACTGATGACTTCTCGAACTGAGCTTGGTCCGGTCACAGCAGGGCAGAGGCACAGGCGGCGGTGCGAGCAGTGGCGGCTTCAAAACTAAATTTACAAACATAACTTCTGCCAGCTCGCGCCGCCCACTTAATGAATTGCGTGCTGTCTTCGGCAGTGAATGTACCCGGTGTTGCAGTCAGTGAGAGCACATCTCAGCCCAGCTTGGCCGGAGCGACCGGAACCTCCTCTTAACAGATGAGATGTATTTCACACAAACAATTAAATACCGCCGGAGCAGAACAGTGCATTTGCACTGCACAGTGTAGGGCTGTCTTTCACACACTGTGGGCAGCCGGACCAGCGTGCGGTCTGTGCTTTGTTCAATGAACCCTTATAGCGACGCTCCCTTCCACGTGTCAGCAACTTCATGAGGCACTATAAATGCGTGACTTCGCATTTTGGTGTGGTGATGCTCACCACCACATCAAAATGTGTTAGTCTAACGTCTGATGCGTGGTACTTGGCAGTTTTGCTAAAAGAATCTGGGTTCAATCATCATAATGTAATCACTGCTGAATGACTCGAATAAGAATCTAATCAATCAGCAGTCTGTATGAAAACTGGATGATAAGCTGCCTTTTTTCTATTCACAAGCACTGATTCCAAACCTGCATATTTGATATCTTGGTTCAGCTGGCTGATTCAGTCTGTGTTTCCAGATCTTGGTTTCCGTTTTGAGATCTCGCCTAGTATCGCAGCGCATGCGCCGCTCGCTCTGCGAGATCTATTGTCGTCTGGTTGCTTTCGGAAGTGGGGTGGAAGCTCCGCCTCCGCTTTTCATTTGCGCGCGTCATACTTTATGTTAAACGCTCGCATTTCATTGGGAGAGAGGCTTTTTTGGTTCCCTCCCTGTCTCCTTTCCGGCTCGCCCACCCGGAGTGGATATTTGGCTCGCGCACGGCGTCTCGCTCCTCTTCCGCCTTGTCATTACTCTTGTGCTGTCTGTTTTATCTGGGTTAAGGAGAAATGTGGTGTTGGGCGTTCCCAACAACAGGGTACTCGCGGGTGTTTTCAGCCGGCAGCGCCTAAAGAGCATAGAGTGATAGAGGCAGTGGTTCGGTAAACCGTCTGTTTCGTATCAAGATTTTGACAAATAAAACTTCAAATTACAGTTATGGGGAAGGAACGTAAAGAAAAAGAAGCCTACATTTTGGAAAGACATCACCGAAATCGGTGGCCCTGCGCGCGCCTCCCGTTGCTGTTGCAACCGGTACGATCCCATCTCAGTCTTCCAAGACTGGAGACAAGGGTGCTGAGGAATTCTCAGTGTGCGACAGCCATCTCCTGTAGGGAGGCAGCGCGCGCACGCACGGAGTCGCAATTTTACGTCAGCGAGTGACTGCCGCTTCCTCCAGTCAGTGCCCAATGGGATCCCTCCGACTCTGCTATACCTTACAGAAGGAGCAGGCGAAGCCAGAGCCCTTAGCGGGGGCGGCCGCTCTCCAAGGTGGTGGGTATCAGCAGCCTTTGTAACAGCTTCAGGGAGATTAGACTAGGCAGGCAGGATGACATCAACCAGCATGCCCGGTCCTGGGACCTGTTGGCTGCGAGGGTGTAGGGCCCAGGAAGGCTACGCAGAGGCCTGCAATGGGCAGTGAAGTGCGTGCGCCCAGCTGGACCTCAGCGAGACAGAGCCATGTCGGACCAGACCACCAGCGTCTCCCTACCACAGGTGCTGGATAGGTAGGCGTGGAGGGGCTGATCCGGGACTCGTGACAGTCATAATGAACACACAGGTTAAAACCAACAAACAGCTGTTTACTGTACGGCACTCTGTGACAGTGTTTTTGACAATGAGTCACACACGATTAATCCCCTTCTTAATAAGCAATCAATACAATGCGGACCCCTCCATAAGTGTCCAGTTGCATTTATGCAGAACCTCTTTATATGTATCTTGGAGGTGGAAAAGGTCCTTCACAGGGAGAGTAAAAGCACGAGCCATCAAAAGAAACGAAATGTAAACAAAAGCAATCGTCCTTTAAAAAACGAGATGAACACTATGTTAGATTCAATTAATAAAACATATGCAACTCGCAATTCCAACTTGCACCAAATTTGGCACTAAGTACCCCGGTCATGTGCCTGTTCCGGGTCCAGCAGCAGGTCACAGGGCAGAGCGGCAGCCTCGTCCAATCCATTCATCTCGGATCCAGGTCTTGAGAGCTCTGCTGTGAGCGGTAGGGAAGGGGCGGAGCGGCGTGCGTGTGGATGGTGGCTATGGGGTAGGCGGGAGCAGGAAACACTGAGGCTTCTGGAGTAGCAGAAGGCCTCGGGCTGTGCCGGACCATGGCTGCAGTCGCTGATACACAGCTGATGCTGACCGTTGGACTTATCAGTAAGGGCACATGGCGCCCCTCAAGCTGCTTTAACAAGTAGTTAAATGTTGCTTTCCACCGTCCGTTGTCGCACATAGCTCTTTTTTATATGTTTATTATTCAGTTAGGAGCGCTTTTCACAAGCGCTTCCCCTTAGTCCCGTGCTGTGCTATCTGCATTTTTAGGTCTCCCCTGCCAATGCGCTTGCGCATTGCTGGCGAGAGATATAGAGGGCAAACCAAGGTCTGAAACCATCGCGGATTTCTACCAGTTCGTGTGGTGCACTCGGGCGGAACGCACGTCCACATCAAAGCCATCAGCCTCCCTCCCACAGGCATCTGAAGCTTCCCCCAGCGTGCGCTCGGCCTCAGGCTGTTTCACTTTCACGGCCGCGAGGCCGTGCTTCAATGGGATCCGCTCACCCGCCCCCTGCTTCACACTTTAAAGGAATGCTCTCCCCCACCCCCCACAGCAATGCCAAGAGATTGTTTAATTAGTATTTAAACATGGTGATGGTTTCCAGCAGAGCCTTCAAAATGCCAATTTGGCCAGCCGGCAATTGGTAATTGCGCTTTTGTTTTTCAGGGACCTTTTAGCTTGAAGAAGGCAGCCTCTTTCTAGCGCTAATAAACCACGCCTTGAGTTTGGAGCACTATATCAGTGTTTTTACTGACTTGTGCACTCCCGCTCTTTGTTTGACAGAGCCTCACACTGAAGTATCCATTAATTTGTCACCCCCGTAGGGGTTACCCCCTCGGCAGTTTGAACGCCGTTGCTTTAGCTACAAACCAACCCTCCCCCCCCCCCCCCCAAAGTCAAATGCAAGAACATCTTGTAAAATTTCAAAACAGCGAGTGGTGATTGTTCGTTTTTTTTGCCAGGAACGTTTTGCTAAGTTTTTGATTTTTGCGCCCTTTAAAAAGGCTAAGAAGTTTCTCCGTTTTTTCACACATTTGAGGTTTTGTCATTCCTTTGTAGGAGAATGTTCCGAATAATAGACTCTAGTTAAGTTAGCCATCAACTGCTGATTGTAATTCAGGCTAAATGTACGTTTGAGACGTAAGTTCCGCCTGGAAAAGGTATGCAGAATATCTGTTTGCAGGTTTATTTATATAATATGTTGTTATACCTCCTATCTGCTTTTTCTAGGTCTACAAATTAGACTGTTGCATATTAACAAATTCAATGGTAACCAAGTTACCGATGTCGGAATGATGAAAGGCTGATATGGCCAAGAAGGAATCATTGCATTTAACATGC
Organism: Lissotriton helveticus; assembly: GCF_964261635.1. Lineage (NCBI taxonomy): Eukaryota > Metazoa > Chordata > Amphibia > Caudata > Salamandridae > Lissotriton > Lissotriton helveticus. The sequence continues at coordinate 814,348,081 of NC_136070.1, forward strand.
GAATCATAGCATCTGTCAGAGGCGATAGTTTAACCCATTGGCCCATCTGAACAGTTAGAAATAACAGATTCAGGAAGTGCATGTCAATAACAATAACCATGTTCTCCACAACGCGACACACCGCCCTTCTGCCGTTTCTAAGCGCTGTAAGTCACAGATGTCACTAGTAAACTCACCAATGGCAATATGGTCACCAACCTTGAAAGAGTGAAAGGTTAAATAGTTGCCTTTACAATTATCCGATCTATCGAAAAGCAATCCGTGGGTGAAGTCAGCGGCGAGCGTTAAAGTGACCCAGTCATCCCGCTGGATAGATCGCATAACAAAACATCGGCCATTCAGCAAATATATGCAGCAGGTGTATTCGTCACCGCAGGGTTTCCTCCCTGAGTTGCATTATGTGAAATAGTACAAAATTGTAAATTTGTCAAGGGGCCTGTGAGATTGCAATCCTGTGTATTTTCTCTCATTTTAAATTCACACATAATACCCGACCCTACACCCTCCGCGCTAGATCACGTCTTAATTGGACCATACCACGCGCATGGGGAGAATCTTAAATCCCAACACAGCATTGTCAAAGGGACATATCATAATCCGTATTCTTTGGTGTTTGAAGGTTGGTGATGCTGGTTCGGATATATATATATATATATATATATCTGCCCTCTGTTAGACTCTTTTTTCCCTTGTTTTTCTGCCCTTATGCCCTCTGTTAGACTCGTTTTTTGTGCCTTTCTGCCCTCTGCATCACCACATCAGCGCTACCCCAGCATCACTCAGCACCACCACATTATCACTCAGCACCACCACATTATCACTCAGCACCACCACAGCACCACTCTGCACCACCACATTATCACTCAGCACCACCACATTATCACTCAGCACCACCACATTATCCCTCAGCACCACCACAGCACCACTCAGACCCACCACAGCACCACTCAGCACCACCACAGCACCACTCAGCACCACCACAGCTCCACTCAGCACCACCACAGCTCCACTCAGCACCACCACTCAGCACCACCACACCATCACTCAGCGCCACCACAGCACCACTCAGCACCACCACAGCACCACTCAGCACCACCACAGCATCACTCAGCGCAACCACAGCATCACTCAGCACAACCACAGCATCACTCAGCGCAACCACAGCATCACTCAGCGCAACCACAGCATCACTTGTTCAAATATGTTCTCTCAATGTTTCAAGCTTTATTACAAATGTCACAAAAAGATGTTAATATTTCACTTCTATTCTTGGATTTTCGTCACAATAAAATACACTGAACATAATCTTCACAAAAGTTATTTACAAAAGTTTAAGCTATTGCCATTATAAATTACAATCACTTTTATTTAAGTATTAATTATTTAAAAAAATTAAAAGCCATTGTTATTTGTAATATCAATACATCTAAGTCACATAAATACAAAACATGTTGCATTACAAATGCTATGGGTGTCACATTTGCGAAAGTTATAACTATTGGCATTGTAAATGACAAAGCTATTAATTTAGCTATTTTCAAAAACAACACATAAATAAAAAAATTGTCATTTACAAGACCAATAGCTCAAACTTTCCTAATACGAGACCTATTGCATTGCAAATGCTTGTTTGTGTTTATTTTGCTAATGGTTTTTGGGAGGAGGCGTGTGGAACCAGTGTTTGTAGTACAAACTCCACACTGCTGGACACGGGATTATTTTTATAACTCCGGTAGGAAACAACATAATTCTGCAGTGCAGCCACTCTCCCCGCTCGCTGCTGATATAAAAATAGGCTTGAAATTGTTTTTTTGTGGGGGTAATTACCCATTGTAGGAGAGTAGGGTCTGCTTTCCAATGGTCACCCCAATTTTTGCTTTTTGCTTCACTGGTTTTCGACTTAATGTGGCTGTGGGCCTGCTAATCAGACCCACAGCCTGCTGTTCCCCCTCTAAATTCAACACCATGTACTTCAGTTACATCACCAATTGGGTATTGGGTCACCTTATGAGCCCCTGTACAGTGTACTATAGGTACCCAGGGCATAGGTGCATCCAAGGCCTACCAGGGGCTGCAGCATATCTTTTGCCACCCCTGGCTGGCCATCCAAACTGACACAACTGGCTGATCACTCAGCTGGGGCAAGGTTGTTTAATCACCCCTTGCTTAGATATAGTATACCTATATCTAAACCTATATCTGGACACATATACGCCTATAAGTCACTCCTGTGGCAGGCCTTAACAATCCTGGAGGCAGAGTGCTTGGTTTTATGTGAGATAGTGCTCTAGCATGAGCTGAGCCTGTCTGCAGCTTTCGGAACCATGTCCTTATAGCTGTTCTGGGATATTGCCATACCATATACTCTTAAGGGCATTATAATCCTCGCGGTTATTGCTAACTTTGGTTTGGCTTTATCAAAAAATGTCGTGTAAGGTGTCATACTCTTTGGAATACTACCCCCTCGCCACTTCCGGCAACGGGGGTAGCATTCCACCCTTCTAGAGGGATAAGACATGTGGGTAACAGTAAACGCGGTTAAAACTAACCAGAGCCTCAGCATCACAAAATGGATGCTGCTGACACAGACACGGGTCTGGCCTCCTGCTGCTGACCGAAACTCCAGCAGGGGAGGCCTGGACAAAAGGTTTCCTGTCACAGGGAGGTGTTACACCATCCCAGACAGGAGATAGTGGATTGAGGCAGGCAGGGCGAGTGAAACTAGACACTGCCTGGGGCGCACAAGGCGTCCCATGCATAGCCCAGTTCAAACCGGTGCTGGGGCACTCCAGCCCAGCTCTGGCACGAAACTGGACAAAGGGAAAGGGGTGTAACCACCCCCTTCCTGGGTCCCACCCATAGGAGGGACCTAGCAGGTAATCCAGTCCCTTGATTTGGAATAAAGGTAGGAGCTGTGTCCATAGACTTTAGATAATCCTGACTGAAACTTTGATACATAACTCTGGACCCTTCGACATCCTACTCGACGTAGAAGACTGAAGAATCTCCCTTGTGGTCAAGGAGTGACCACCCTGTGCAAGCAGGCACCATCAAGCGCCCAACGGTTTGCTTTGTTGCAGCTCCTGCCGGAGCTCGAGCGACAGAGATCGACAAGAACCGGATTCCCAGACATCCAACAGCCCGATCCACAGCCCCAGCAAAGCTGAGACCCGTGGAGGCGAGGTAAGACGTGGGACCGGCCATCTTGGAAAACCAGCGAAGTGCTTCCCATGCAGCTCCCGAGGCACCCTCGAAGCTGTGCATTGGGGACTGAGAAGCCCCAGCCCCGAGCAGCTTTTGCACCGAAGATCACCTTTCCACACTCACCGAGTGCTGCGTGGGGCCCTTTTGCATTTTCCTGCTCGACGCGTCTGTCCGGTCACTTGCCCGTTGGCTAGTGGCCTCTGTGACGACGAACTTTCGAATTTACACCACTGGTCTGGCTGCTCCAGACTGGCCCTTGCTCCCCTGAAAAGGAGCAGCCCATCAGATCTTGCTGATCTGATCCAGAAGCCATCTTCGATTCCTGCGTGGGTTGCATTTGCCAAGGCCTGTTGACTCCAACCTGGAAGCCGACACCGCCGACAGCGAGAGCCTTCGCGGGACAGTCCGTGTTCAACTCCTGGTCATCGTCGATGCCCCCGGGTCCACGTGGCAGCGGAGACAAGCTTCTCGACAACGACCTGATTGCGCCCGACATCGCCTGGTTCCTTCCTGGTTCTTTCCTGGTCACTGGCTAGTGACCCAGACTCTGTCCCCTCTGCTTTCAGGTACTCTACATCTTCGATCCACCCTTGGATCCAACCGGACTCTTTTCTCCTGGCCGCCTGCAGCAGCTTCATCTCCAGGCTCCATAGAACTCCACGACGAAACCCGGCACACTTTGGCACCTAAGCACCCGCTTCCTGTGGGTGAGGTAACAAGAAAACACCGGTGCTCCTGTAGTGGTTTACACCCCTAGTGTTCTAGTTTTAAGTGGCTACGTTCTAGTCCAGTCGGAAGACTTCCAAAACTGCAACTTTGTAACTTTTACGCACCATTGACTTTGCATTGGTGCACGCGTGCACTTCAGACACTGCACCCATATCCTGTGGGCCGCCCCAGTCCTAACTACTGTTAGTCTAGGGTAGTCCCAGTGATTCTCAAGGCCCTAGGCCTTACCATTGTTCGTGACATGGTTCTTATACCACTATTTTAGTATATGGTTTAAGTGGCCACCGGGCCTATCCATAATTGTGCAACTGTTGTATGTTTAACTGTGCTTTTGTTTAAACGCTTGTGCCTCTGTCCTTATAAAGAGTACAGAGGATTATTATAGTAATAAATACATATATTTTTATAATATATAACTTGTGTGGTGTCCTTTCATTTGGTATTAAAAGGATTGCATATGGTAAAACAGCTGGCTTCACGTGCCCTTTTGAGTTAAGCCTAAGACTGCTTAGGTCCATGCTACCCCTAGGATAGCTTATCTATAAGGTTGACTTACAACCAATCACCATAAAGGTTGTTTGGACGGATACAAGGTGCTCACTAGAATAGTGAACATCATACATCAGGCCAACTTCTCACATTGGTGTGCAGCGGTTGGGATTTGAGCTTGCTGTTGTTTTACCAATTGTAATCTTTGACAATATCATTTAATACATCACATCAAGTACCATAGGTACATATAAACAAAGCTAAAATACTTAAGTTCTACTGAACTTAGTAGTTGTAGACCAAAGGGCTTAGCACACCCTGACTACAACTCACTAGCAAGGTTCTAGTAGGTAAACACATAGTGTAGGTAGGTGCATACACCCACACCTCACTAGTCATGTCTGGCACATGTGAACAGTCCAGTTCTCTGACTGTGACAGGTGACCTTCCCAAGGCACCTTCCAGCTATGAAAAACTCAGCTTCAGACACTTGAGTGCCTTGTGCACTTCACGGGGGCTGAAAAAGGGTCACAACCCTACCATCCCAATCCTGATACATGTCCTAGAGACAGCTGATCTTGAGCAGTCTGCTACAGACCCCTCAGGTACTACACGAGAAGGAGTAACCCCCATAGACCCTGAAACCATCTCCCCAGAAGTAGATGAGGAGGAGGTAGATGATCTTGATTCAGATGATCAGAGGGATAGTCAGGTTCAAGTCAGGAGGCTTAGCCAGGCTAACCTAAGCCTGCATGGAAATGGAGAGGTGTTCCACCTTCCCAGGCCTAATAGTAGACTTAATCCAGGCACTAGAAGAGAAAGATCCCCTTCCAGGGAGTCTCTCCTTTCTAATACCTCAAGAGTTTCTCAAAGGGGAATGACTTCACCTCAGAGAAAAGAGTATAGGGCTAGGGTGAGAGCTGTCCAACTCCAGATAGAGAGAGAAGAGATAGCCCTGGCCCAAGCTAAACTTGCTTTAGCAAGGGAACAAAAATTGAGTGGATTAGATTCCACTGGTGGCAGCAATATCCCTAGAGATAAAGACAGGTCTTATGAACATAAAAACCTGAGTAAGATGGTGCCCCCCTACAAAGATGGGGATGACATCCACAAATGGATGACTGCTCTGGAGAGGGCCTGCATGGTACAGCAGGTTCCACAAGATCAGTAGGCAGCAATCTTGTGGCTCTCCTTTTCTGAGAAAGGGAGAGATAAGCTCCTCACAGTTAGTCCTGGGGATGCTAAAAACTACACTGTCCTGAAGAGTGCTCTTATTGATGGGTTTGGCCTAACCACTGATCAATACAGGTTGTTGTTCAGAGATACCCAAAAAGCTCAGACTCAGGACTGGACTGATTTTGTTGATTGTGCCACTAAGGCTCCGGAAGGTTGGTTGCTGGGAAGTAAAGTTACAGACCATACAGGATTGTACAATCTAATAATGAGAGAACAGATCCTTAATAATTGCCAGAACCAGTTGTTGCATCAACACCTGATTGACTCAGATCTGACCTCTCCCCAAGAATTGGGAAAGAAGGCAGACAAATGGGTCAGAACCAGGGTTAAGCAAAAACCCCAGAACCATGGAGGTGATCAGAAAAAGGCAGACCAGAAGGGTGGATATCAAAAACAAAAAGACCAGAAGTCTTCTTCAGGCCCCCAAAATACTTCTAATGAGGGGGGGTCCCAAACTGGAAAGAAAAAGAAGTAGAATGATGGGCCAAAGAAACCTTGGTGCAATACCTGTAAATCAGTTTCACACTGGGGTAGTGAATGCACTAAGAAAGGTACAGCCCCTACCACTGCAGCCCCTAAGGCACCTGCACCCCCTAGTACAGTCAGCAGTGGTAGTGCACAACCCAAGGCTATAGTGGGGTTAACCATGGGTACTGAGGTGGATTCTGGCCTAGTCAGGATCCCCACTCAGGCTGTTCTGATCTGTGAAGTGGACATGGCTATGTCCACTACTATGAGTCCCAATACTTTGGGCAAGTACAGGCAGACGCCTTTGATTAATGACAAGATGGCTCAGTCCTACAGGGACACTTGTGCCAGTGTCACTATGGTGACACCTAACTTTGTGGACCCTGGACAAATTGTACTGGGTGATAATTACCTAGTGACCAATGCTAGCAATGTCACTACTACACATAGTGTGGCAATTGTTAATTTCTCCTGGGGATGGGGTAACTGGCCTCAAAAGAGTTGTGGTGAGTGCAGACCTCCCAGTGGACTGTCTTTTGGGCAATGATCTAGAGGACTCAGTATGGTCAGAAGTGGAGTATAGGACTCATGCAGAGATGCTAGGTATTTCAGCACATGCCCTTGCTGTAACCAGGTCCCAGGCCAAGAAGTGCCTACCTGAACCTGTGCTGGATCTTGAAACTATAGACCAGACACAACCCAAGAGAACGAGCAAGAGGGTTAAGGCAGTGCCTTCCACCTTGCCCCAGGTTGAGGATCAGCCCTCTCAGGAGGATGGTTCTGTGACCCCAGAGGAGACTGTCCTGGAAGAGCTTGAACCTGATCAGGTTGAGTTTCTGGGGACAGGGGGACCCTCATGGGCAGATCTGGGGCAGGCTCAGTTAACTTGTCCTTCTCTTGAACCCCTCAGACAGCAGGGTGCTGCTGAGGCTGCTGGGAATGCTCAAGGCACCCATAATGTATATTGGGATGATGGGCTCCTTTATTCAGAGGCTAGAGACCCCAAGCCTCGTTCTACCAGGAGGTTGGTCATACTTCTGCAATTTAGGGGCTTCCTTCAAACATTGGCCCATGAAATTCCTCTAGCAGGACACATAGGCCAGAACAAGACTTGGGACAGGCTTATCCCTCACTTTCACTGGCCTCACATGTCAGAAGATACCAAGGAGTTTTGTCGCTCCTGTGACACCTGCCAAGCCAGTGGCAAGTCAGGTGGAACCACAAAGGCCCCCCTTATACCACTACCTGTGGTGGGGGTACCCTTTGAGAGAGTTGGGATAGACATTGTTGGACCAATGGATCCCCAAACAGCATCTGGGCACAGATTTATACTGGTGGTAGTGGATCATGCCACCAGGTATCCAGAGACAATTGCCCTGAGGACCACAACAGCTCCGGTTGTGGCAAGGGCCCTACTTGGAGTCTTCTCCAGAGTGGGCTTTCCATAGGAGGTACTTTCAGACAGAGGTACCACCTTCATGTCTGGATATTTGAAAGCAATGTGGAAAGAGTGTGGTGTTAACTATAAGTTCACCACACCCTACCATCCACAGTGCAATGGGCTTGTTGAAAGGTTCAACAAGACATTAAAAGGGATGATACAAGGGTTACCTGAAAAGCTTAGGCGAAGATGGGACATCCTTTTACCCTGCCTACTCTTTGCTTACAGAGAGGTCCCACAAAAGGGGGTTGGCTACAGCCCTTTTGAGCTTTTGTTTGGACACCCTGTAAGGGGTCCCCTGTGTCTTGTGAAGGAAGGATGGGAGTTACCTCTCAAAAAGCCTAAACTTGACATAGTGGACTATGTACTTGGTCTCCGCTCCAGGATGGCTGAATACATGGAGAAGGCTTCCAAAAACCTTGAGGCCAGCCAGGAAGTACAGAAAGCTTGGCATGACCAAAAGGCTGTGCTGACTGAGTACCAGCCAGGACAGAAGGTGTGGGTAATGGAGCCAGTGGCCCCAGGAGCTCTCCAAGACAAATGGTCTGGACCCCACACCATAATTGAGAAAAAGGGAGAGGTCACCTACTTGGTGGACCTTGGCACCCCTAGGAGCCCCCACAGGGTGCTCCATGTCAATAGATTGAAGGCATATGTGGACAGGGCAGACATGGGCTTTCTCATGGCAACAGATGGGGACCAGGAGGAAGAGAGTGACCCTCTCCCAGACCTGTTATCCCAAAACCCTGAAGATGGTTCAGTGGATGGAGTAGCCTTGACAGGCAGCCTCTCTGACCAGCAGCAATGGGACTGCAGACAAGTTCTGCAGGTTCACAGACATATGTTTTCATTAACACCCAGTCAAACTAACTGGTGCACCCATGAGATGGACTCCGGTGACAGTCTGCCTGTGAAGAATAAAATCTACAGGCAACTTGACCATGTCAGGGATTGTATAAAGACTGAGGTGCAGAAAATGCTTGAACTTGGAGTAATTGAGCCATCAGAGAGCCCCTGGGCCAGCCCAGTAGTCCTTGTGCCAAAACCTCACACCAAAGATGGGAAGGGAGAAATGAGGTTCTGTGTGGACTATAGAGGTCTCAATGCTGTCACTAGGACAGATGCTCACCCCATTCCAAGAGCAGATGAGCTCATTGATAGATTGGCTTCTGCCAAATTTCTAAGCACATTTGATTTGACAGCTGGCTATTGGCAAATCAGGTTAGCTGAGGAGTCCAAGGCCAAAGCAGCTTTCTCAACCCCTGGAGGTCATTATCAATTTGTGGTGATGCCCTTTGGTTTGATGAATGCACCTGCCACTTTCCAAAGGTTGGTGAACCAAGTCCTTGCTGGGTTGGATGACTTTTGTGCAGCTTATCTAGATGATATTGCTGTCTTCAGCTCCACCTGGGAGGATCACCTGATCCACCTGAAGAAGGTTTTAGAGGCCCTGCAAAAGGCAGGCCTGACTATCAAGGCAACAAAGTGCCAGATAGGCCAGAGTAAGGTTGTGTACCTGGGCCACCTTGTAGGCGGGGATTAGGTTCAACCACTGGAGAGTAAGATCCAGACCAAACAGGACTGGGCTCCTCCAACCACCCAGACCCAGGTCAGAGCTTTCTTGGGCCTGGCTGGGTACTACAGGAAATTTGTAAAGAATTATGGGTTCATTGTGACACCACTAAATGATCTGACATCCAAGAAGATGCCAAAAAAGGTTCAGTGGACAGTTAGCTGTCAAAAGGCAATTGATGACCTGAAGAAGGCCATGTGCTCTACACCTATCCTAAATAGTCCTGACTACTCCAAATAGTTCATTGTCCAAACAGATGCTTCTGAGTTGGGGGTGGGAGCTGTGCTCTCACAACTTAATGTAGCTGGTCAAGACCAGCCCATTGCTTTTATTAGCAGAAGGCTGACCCCTAGAGAGAAACGTTGGTCAGCTATTGAGAGGGAGGCCTTTGCTGTGGTTTGGGCCCTGAAGAAGTTGAGACCATACTTGTTTGGCACTCACTTCAAGATTCAGACAGACCATAAGCCCCTCTTGTGGCTAAATCAGATGAAGGGTGAAAATCCCAAACTCTCAGGTGGTCCATTTCCCTACAGGGGATGGACTTTACAGTGGAGCACAGACCAGGGACTGACCATGGCAATGCAGATGGTCTCTCCGGGTATTTCCACTTAGAACATGAAGACATCTGGTCATGGTTAAGTTTAATGTCCCTGCGTTTGGGGGGATGGGGTTATGTAGGAGAGTAGGGTCTGCTTTCATATGGTCACCCCAATTTTTGCTTTTTGCTTCACTGGTTTTCGACTTAATGTGGCTGTGGGCCTGCTAATCAGACCCACAGCCTGCTGTTCTCTCTCTAAATTCAACACCATGTACTTTAGGTACATCACCAATTGGGTATTGGGTCACCTTATGAGCCCCTGTACAGTGTACTATAGGTACCCAGGGCATAGGTGCATCCAAGGCCTACCAGGGGCTGCAGCATATCTTTTGCCACCCCTGGCTGGCCATCCAAACTGACACAACTGGCTGATCACTCAGCTGGGGCAAGGTTGTGTAATCACCCCTTGCTTAGATATAGTATACCTATATCTAAACCTATATCTGGACACATATACACCTATAAGTCACTCCTATGGCAGGCCTTAACAATCCTGGAGGCAGAGTGCTTGGTTTTATGTGAGATGGTGCTCTAGCATGAGCTGAGCCTGTCTGCAGCTTTCAGAACCATGTCCTTATAGCTGTTCGGGGATATTGCCATACCAAATACTCTTAAGTACATTATAATCCTCGCGGTTATTGCTAACTTTGGTTTGGCTTTATCAAAACATGTTGTGTAAGGTGTCATACACTTTGGAATACTACCCCCTCGCCAGTTCTGGCGACGGGGGTAGCATTCCACCCTTCTAAAGGGATAAGACATGTGGGTAACAGTAAACGCGGTTAAAACTAACCAGAGCCTCAGCATCACAAAATGGATGCTGCTGCCACAGACACGGGTCTGGCCTCCTGCTGCTGACCGAAACTCCGGCAGGGGAGGCCTGGACAAAAGGTTTCCTGTCACAGGGAGGTGTTACACCACCCCAGACAGGAGATAGTGGATTGAGGCAGGCAGGGCGAGTGAAACTAGACACTGCCTGGAGCGCACAAGGCGTCCCATGCATAGCCCAGTTCAAACCGGTGCTGGGGCACTCCAGCCCAGCTCTGGCACGAAACTGGACAAAGGGAAAGGGGTGTAACCACCCCCTTCCTGGGTCCCACCCATAGGAGGGACCTAGCAGGTAATCCAGCCCCTTGATTTGGAATAAAGGTAGGAGCTGTGTCCATAGACTTTAGATAATCCTGACTGAAACTTTGATACATAACTCTGGACCCTTCGACATTCTACTCGACGTAGAAGACTGAAGAATCTCCTTTGTGGTCAAGGAGTGAAAACACTGTGCAAGCAGGCACCATCAAGCGCCCAACGGTTTGCTTTGTTGCAGCTCCCGCCAGAGCTCGAGCAACAGAGATCGACAAGAACCGGATTCCTAGACATCCAACAGCCCGATCCACAGCCCCAGCAAAGCTGAGATCCGTGGAGGCGACGTGAGATGTGGGACCGGCCATCTTGAAAAGCCTGCGAAGTGCTTCCCGTGCAGCTCCCGAGGCACCTTCGAAGCTGTGCATTGGGGACTGAGAAGCCCCAGCCCCAAGCAGCTTTTGCACCGAAGATCACCTCTCCACACTCACCGAGTGCTGCGTGGGGCCCTTTTGCATTTTCCTGCTCGACGCGTTTGTCCGGTCACTTGCCCGTTGGCTAGTGGCCTCTGTGACGATGAACTTTCGAATTTACACCGCTGGTCTGGTTGCTCCAGACTGGTCCTTGCTCCCCTGAAAAGGAGCAGCCCATCAGATCTTGCTGATCTGATCCAGAAGCCATCTTCGTTTCCTGCGTGGGTTGCATTTGCCAAGGCCTGTTGACTCCAATCCGGAAGCCAACACCGCCGACAGCGAGAGCCTTTGTGGGACAGTCCATGTTCAATTCCTGGTCATCGTCGATGCTCCCGGGTGCACGTGGCAGCGGAGACAAGCTTCTCGACAACTACCTGATTGCGCCCGACATCGCCTGGTTCCTTCCTGGTTCCTTCCTGGTCACTGGCTAGTGACCCAGACTCTGTCCCCTCTGCTTTCAGGTACTCTACATCTTCGATCCACCCTTGGATCCAACCGGACTCTTCTCTCCTGGCCGCCTGCAGCATCTTCATCTCCAGGCTCCATAGAACTCCACGACGAAACCCGACACACATTGGCACCTATGCACCCGCTTCCTGTGGGTGAGGTAACGAGAAAACACCGGTGCTCCTGTAGTGGTTTACATCCCTAGTGTTCTAGTTTTACGTGGCAAAGTTCTAGTCCAGTCGGAAGACTTCCAAAACTGCAACTTTGTAACTTTTACGCACCATTGACTTTGCATTGGTGCACGCGTGCACTTCAGACACTGCACCCGTATCCTGTGGGCCGCCCCAGTCCTAACTACTGTTAGTCCAGGGTAGGTCCAGCGATTCTCAAGGCCCTAGGCCTTACCATTGTTCGTGACGTTGTTCTTATACCATTATTTTAGTATATGGTTTAAGTGGCCACCGGGCCTATCCATAATTGTGCAACTTTTGTATGTTTAACTGTGCTTTTGTTTAAACGCTTGTGCCTCTGTCCTCATGAAGAGTACAGAGGATTATTCTAGTAATAAATACATATATTTTTATAATATATAACTTGTGTGGTGTCCTTTCATTTGGTATTAAAATGATTGCATATGGTAAAACAGCTGGCTTCACATGCCCTTTTGAGTTGAGCCTAAGACTGCTTAGGTCCATGCTACCCCTAGGATAGCTTGTCTATAAGGTTGACTTACAACCACTCACCATAAAGGTTGTTTGGACTGATACAAGGTGCTCACTAGAATAGTGAACATCATACATCAGGCCAACTTCTCACATTGGTGTGCAGCGGTTGGGATTTGAGCTTGCTGTTGTTTTACCAATTGTAATCTTTGACAATATCATTTGAAACTTCACATCAAGTACCATAGGTACATATAAACAAAGCTAAAATACTTAAGTTGTACTGAACTTAGTAGTTGTAGACCAAAGGGCTTAGCACACCCTGACTACAACTCACTAGCAAGGTTCTAGTAGGTAAACACATAGTGTAGGTAGGTGCATACACCCACACCTCACTATTCATGTCTGGCACAGGTGAACAGTCCAGTTCTCTGACTGTGACAGGTGACCTTCCCAAGGCACCTTCCAGCTATGAAAAACTCAGCTTCAGAGACTTGAGTGCTTTGTGCACTTCAAGGGGGCTGAAAAGGGTCACAACCCTACCATCCCAATCCTGATACATGTCCTAGAGACAGCTGATCTTGAGCAGTCTGCTACAGACCCCTCAGGTACTACAGGAGAAGGAGTAACCCCCATGGACACTGAAACCATCTCCCCAGAAGTAGATGAGAAGGAGGTAGATGATCTTGATTCAGATGATCAGGGGGATAGTCAGGTTCAAGTCAGGAGGCTTAGCCAGGCTAACCTAAGCCTGCATGGGAATGGAGAGGTGTTCCACCTTCCCAGGCCTAATAGTAGACTTAATCCAGGCACTAGAAGAGAAAGATCCCCTTCTAGGGAGTCTCTCCTTTCTAATACCTCAAGAGTTTCTCAGAGGGGAATGACTTCACCTCAGAGAAAAGAGCATAGGGCTAAGGTGAGAGCTGTCCAACTCCAGATAGAGAGAGAAGAGAAAGCCCTGGCCCAAGCTAAACTTGCTTTAGCAAGGGAACAAAAATTGAGTGGATTAGATTCCACTGGTGGCAGCAATATCCCTAGAGATAAAGACAGGTCTTATGAACATAAAAACCTGAGTAAGATTGTGCCCCCCCTACAAAGATGGGGATGACATCCACAAATGGATGACTGCTCTGGAGAGGGCCTGCATGGTACAGCAGGTTCCACAAGATCAGTGGGCAGCAATCTTGTGGCTCTCCTTTTCTGGGAAAGGGAGAGATAAGCTCCTCACAGTTAGTCCTGGGGATGCTAAAAACTACACTGTCCTGAAGAGTGCTCTTATTGATGGGTTTGGCCTAACCACTGAGCAATACAGGTTGTTGTTCAGAGATACCCAAAAAGCTCAGACTCAGGACTGGGCTGCTTTTGTTGATTGTGCCACTAAGGCTCCGGAAGGTTGGTTGCTGGGAAGTAAAGTTACAGACTATACAGGATTGTACAATCTAATAATGAGAGAACAGATCCTTAATAATTGCCAGAACCAGTTGTTGCATCAACACCTGATTGACTCAGATCTGACCTCTCCCCAAGAATTGGGAAAGAAGGCAGACAAATGGGTCAGAACCAGGGTTAAGCAAAAACCCCAGAACCATGGAGGTGATCAGAAAAAGGCAGACCATAAGGGTGGAGATCAACAACAAAAAGACCAGAAGTCTTCTTCAGGCCCCCAAAATACTTCTAATGAGGGGGGGTCCCAAACTGGAAAGAAAAAGAAGAATAATGATGGGCCAAAGAAACCTTGGTGCAATACCTGTAAATCAGTTTCACACTGGGGTAGTGAATGCACTAAGAAAGGTACAGCCCCTACCACTGCAGCCCCTAAGGGACCTGCACCCCCTAGTACAGTCAGCAGTGGTAGTGCACAACCCAAGGTTATAGTGTGGTTAACCATGGGTACTGAGGTGGATTCTGGCCTAGTCAGGATCCCCACTCAGGCTGTTCTGATCTGTGAAGTGGACATGGCTATGTCCACTACTATGAGTCCCAATACTTTGGGCAAGTACAGGCAGACGCCTTTGATTAATGACAAGATGGCTCAGTCCTACAGGGACACTTGTGCCAGTGTCACTATGGTGACACCTAACTTTGTGGACCCTGGACAAATTGTACTGGGTGATAATTACCTAGTGACCAATGCTAGCAATGTCACTACTACACATAGTGTGGCAATTGTTAATTTCTCCTGGGGAGGGGTAACTGGCCTCAAAGAGTTGTGGTGAGTGCAGACCTCCCAGTGGACTGTCTTTTGGGCAATGATCTAGAGCAGTGGTTCCCAAACTTTTGACTCCTGAGGACCCCCATTGAGTCACCGCTGGAAGCCGGGGACCCCCAAGCAAGTTGTATGATTAAAATTTCAAATATTATAACAGTAGTTCGAAAAAAACACGTGTGCACGCAAAACAAATACTCAAAGTACTAAGGATTTTGGGGCCAGTTGTACGACCATTTCATTTAGGGAAGCGCAATTGGCGACACATTGCGAGTGGCAAATTTCAAGTCGCTAAATGAAATGTACAACAGTGTGTTTAACACTGTTTGGGATTGCGAGGATCATTAATATTAATGAGCCACTTGCAATTTGCAAGCCCATTGGGAATGCCAGCCCTCCCAGGGATGGTGGCCTGCTGGGCTCAACAGACCATCATGTCTGGGACTACTTTTAAAGAAAGCAGTTTTAAAAATAAAACGAAGACCGTTTTTCATGCATTCAAAAAAAAAAAGAAAATGAAACGTTTTTGTATCATTTTCTAAGGGCAGGCAATAGTCTCTGGAACCACTGCCTGCCCTTAAAAAATTATTTTGCATGCCAAATAGCAAGTTGCAAAACCTATTTAGCGAGTCACAAAAAAACTGCGACCCCGTTTGCACAAATAAAAACGGGTCGTACATCTGGCCCTTAGTATTTTATATTGAAGGAATAGCCCCTCTGTCACATGTATTTTATTTGTTTTACAGCATCTGTCATACCATTGTAGGATGTCAGCACTTACATCACACACATACAGAGACAATGAATCATACATGGAAACCAGTGTATAGAAAATGTTACATAAGGTAAAGGGGACTACAAGGTGTAGTATTCACATGTCATTCATACTGGTAGGGATTTTTAAAGAGTGCTTGGTCTGGAAAAACACAAACTCAGGATTCAGAACATAAAGTCACTGCTAGCCACTGAGTTAACATTAAAAATGTATTTCCACCCAAATAATTTTTTTACAGCATCAGGATAATGAATATCTGGGAAAAAACATAAGTTACTAACTGGTACCATGCAGTTTGCAAGGAGCTCTTTGATGACAGTTTATAGGTCCCTCTGCTAGATTACGATTTCACTTATGAAGTGCACACTAACAAAATAATCTCTGTGACAAAAGCAGTAACCACAGACCTATGCACATAAAATACTGCTTTTTAAAATGAATGTTACACGTTCTTTGCAGTAGGCATATTAACCCTCTGTGCTATATTAGTGAAGTCAAACATGCCACTGAACAAAACTCATCTTTCTCCAGCAGGCACATTAATCACTGGCATCATCTTGACACTTTTATTGTTACTCGAAAGCTGCTAATTATACAGGAAATGTTGCTGTGCTTTTAAATCTTCTGCCTACGGACCCCTTGGGAATGTGTCACGGACCCCTGGGGGTCCGCGGACCCCAGTTTGGGAAACACTGATCTAGAGGACTCAGTATGGTCAGAAGTGGAGTATAGGACTCATGCAGAGATGCTAGGTATTTCAGCACATGTCCTTGCTGTAACCAGGTCCCAGGCCAAGAAGTGCCAACCTGAACCTGTGCTGGATCTTGAAACTATAGACCAGACACAAGCCAAGAGAACGAGCAAGAGGGTTAAGGCAGTGCCTTCCACCTTGCCCCAGGTTGAGCATCAGCCCTCTCAGGAGGATGGTTCTGTGACCCCAGAGGAGACTGTCCTGGAAGAGCTTGAACCTGATCAGGTTGAGTTTCTGGGGACAGGGGGACCCTCAAGGGTAAATCTGGGGCAGACTCAGTAAACTTGTCCTTCTCTTGAACCCCTCAGACAGCAGGGTGCTGCTGAGGTTGCTGGGAATGCTTAAGGTACCCATAAAGTATATTGGGATGATGGGCTCCTTTATTCAGAGGCTAGAGACCCCAAGCCTGGTGCTACCAGGAGTTTGGCCATACCTCTGCAATTTAGGGGCTTCCTTCTAACATTGGCCCATGAAATTCCTCTAGCAGGACACATAGGCCAGAACAAGACTTGGGACAGGCTTATCCCTCACTTTCACTAGCCTCACATGTCAGAAGATACCAAGGAGTTTTGTCGCTCCTGTGACACCTGCCTAACCAGTGGCAAGTCAGGTGGAACCACAAAGGCCCCCCTTATACCACTACCTGTGGTGGGGGTACCCTTTGAGAGAGTTGGGATAGACATTGTTGGACCAATGGATCCCCAAACAGCATCTGGGCACAGATTTATACTGGTGGTAGTGGATCATGCCACCAGGTATCCAGAGGCAATTCCCCTGAGGACCACAACAGCTCCGGTTGTGGCAAGGGCCCTACTTGGAGTCTTCTCCAGAGTGGGCTTTCCATAGGAAGTACTTTCAGACAGAGGTACCAACTTCATGTCTGGATATTTGAAAGCAATGTGGAAAGAGTGTGGTGTTAACTATAAGTTCACCACACCCTACCATCCACAGTGCAATGGGCTTGTTGAAAGGTTCAACAAGACCCTAAAAGGGATGATAAAAGGCTTACCTGAAAAGCTTAGGCGAAGATGGGACATCCTTTTACCCTGCCTACTCTTTGCTTACAGAGAGGTCCCACAAAAGGGGGTTGGCTACAGCCCTTTTGAGCTTTTGTTTGGACACCCTGTAAGGGGTCCCCTGTGTCTTGTGAAGGAAGGATGGGAGTTACCTCTCAAAAAGCCTAAACTTGACATAGTGGACTATGTACTTGGTCTCCGCTCCAGGATGGCTGAATACATGGAGAAGGCTTCCAAAAACCTTGAGGCCAGCCAGGAATAACAGAAAGCTTGGCATGACCAAAAGGCTGAGCTGACTGAGTACCGGCCAGGACAGAAGGTGTGGGTGTTGGAGCCAGTGGCCCCAGGAGCTCTCCAAGACAAATGGTCTGGACCCCACACCATAATTGAGAAAAAGGGAGAGGTCACCTACTTGGTGGACCTTGGCACCCCTAGGAGCCCCCACAGGGTGCTCCATGTCAATAGATTGAAGGCATATGTGGACAGGGCAGACATGGGCTTGCTCATGGCAACAGATAGGGACCAGGAGGAAGAGAGTGACCCTCTCCCAGACCTGTTATCCCAAAACCCTGAAGATGGTTCAGTGGATGGAGTAGCCTTGACAGGCAGCCTCTCTGACCAGCAGCAATGGGAATGCAGACAAGTTCTGCAGGCTCACAGACATATGTTTTCATTAACACCCAGTCAAACTAACTGGTACACCCATGAGGTGGACACTGAAGACAGTCTGCCTGTGAAGAATAAAATCTACAGGCAACCTGACCAAGTCAGGGATTGTATAAAGACTGGGGTGCAGAAAATGCTTGAACTTGGAGTAATTGAGCCATCAGAGAGCCCCTGGGCCAGCCCAGTAGTCCTTGTGCCAAAACCTCACACCAAAGATGGGAAGAGAGAAATTAGGTTCTGTGTGGACTATAGAGGTCTCAATGCTGTTACCAGGACAGATGCTCACCCCATTCCAAGAGCAGATGAGCTCATTGATAGATTGGCTTCTGCCAAATTTTCGAGCACATTTGATTCGACAGCTGGCTATTGGCAAATCAGGTTAGCTGAGGAGTCCAAGGCCAAAGCAGCTTTCTCAACCCCTAGAGGTCATTATCAGTTTGTGGTGATGCCCTTTGGTTTGAAGAATGCACCTGCCACTTTCCAAAGGTTGGTGAACCAAGTCCTTGCTGGGTTGGGTGACTTTTGTGCAGCTTATCTAGATGATATTGCTGTCTTCAGCTCCACCTGGGAGGATCGCCTGATCCACCTGAAGAAGGTTTTAGAGGCCCTGCAAAAGGCAGGCCTGACTATCAAGGCCACAAAGTGCCAGATAGGGCAGAGTAAGGTTGTGTACCTGGGCCACCTTGTAGGTGGGGATCAGGTTCAACCACTGGAGAGTAAGATCCAGACCAAACAGGACTGGGCTCCTCCAACCACCCAGACCCAGGTCAGAGCTTTCTTGGGCCTGACTGGGTACTACAGGAAATTTGTAAAGAATTATGGGTCCATTGTGACACCACTAAATGATCTGACATCCAAGAAGATGCCAAAAAAGGTTCAGTGGACAGTTAGCTGTCAAAAGGCATTTGATGACCTGAAGAAGGCCATGTGCTCTGCACCTATCCTAAAGAATCCTGACTACTCCAAAGAGTTCATTGTACAAACAGATGCTTCTGAGTTGGGGGTGGGAGCTGTGCTCTCACAACTTAATGTAGCTGGTCAAGACCAGCCCATTGCTTTTATTAGCAGAAGGCTGACCCCTAGAGAGAAACGTTGGTCAGCTATTGAGAGGGAGGCCTTTGCTGTGGTTTGGGCCCTGAAGAAGTTGAGACCATACTTGTTTGGCACTCACTTCAAGATTCAGACAGACCATAAGCCCCTCTTGTGGCTAAATCAGATGAAGGGTGAAAATCCCAAACTGCTCAGGTGGTCCATTTCCCTACAGGGGATGGACTTTACAGTGGAGCACAGACCAGGGACTGACCATGGCAATGCAGATGGTCTCGCCAGGTATTTCCACTTAGAACATGAAGACTTATCTGGTCAAGGTTAAGTTTAATGTCCCTGCGTTTGGGGGGGGTGGGGTTATGTAGGAGAGTAGGGTCTGCTTTCCTATGGTCACCCCAATTTTTGCTTTTTGCTTCACTGGTTTTTAACTTAATGTGGCTCTGGGCCTGCTAATCAGACCCACAGCCTGCTGTTCTCTCTCTAAATTCAACACCATGTACTTTAGGTACATCACCAATTGGGTATTGGGTCACCTTATGAGCCCCTGTACAGTGTACTATAGGTACCCAGGGCATAGGTGCATCCAAGGCCTACCAGGGGCTGCAGCATATCTTTTCCCACCCCTGGCTGGCCATCCAAACTGACACAACTGGCTGATCACTCAGCTGGGGCAAGGTTGTGTAATCACCCCTTGCTTAGATATAGTATACCTATATCTAAACCTATATCTGGACACATATACACCTATAAGTCACTCCTATGGCAGGCCTTAAAAATCCTGGAGGCAGAGTGCTTGGTTTTATGTGAGATGGTGCTCTAGCATGAGCTGAGCCTGTCTGCAGCTTTCGGAACCATGTCCTTATAGCTGTTCTGGGATATTGCCATACCAAATACTCTTAAGTACATTATAATCCTCGCGGTTATTGCTAACTTTGGTTTGGCTTTATCAAAACATGTTGTGTAAGGTGTCATACACTTTGGAATACTACCCCCTCGCCAGTTCTGGTGACGGGGGTAGCATTCCACCCTTCTAAAGGGATAAGACATGTGGGTAACAGTAAACGCGGTTAAAACTAACCAAAGCCTCAGCATCACAAAATGGATGCTGCTGCCACAGACACGGGTCTGGCCTCCTGCTGCTGACCGAAACTCCGGCAGGGGAGGCCTGGACAAAAGGTTTCCTGTCACAGGGAGGTGTTACACCACCCCAGACAGGAGATAGTGGATTGAGGCAGGCAGGGCGAGTGAAACTAGACACTGCCTGGGGCGCACAAGGCGTCCCATGCATAGCCCAGTTCAAACCGGTGCTGGGGCACTCCAGCCCAGCTCTGGCACGAAACTGGACAAAGGGAAAGGGGTGTAACCACCCCCTTCCTGGGTCCCACCCATAGGAGGGACCTAGCAGGTAATCCAGCCCCTTGATTTGGAATAAAGGTAGGAGCTGTGTCCATAGACTTTAGATAATCCTGACTGAAACTTTGATACATAACTCTGGACCCTTCGACATTCTACTCGACGTAGAAGACTGAAGAATCTCCCTTGTGGTCAAGGAGTGACCACCCTGTGCAAGCAGGCACCATCAAGCGCCAAACGGTTTGCTTTGTTGCAGCTCCCTCCGAAGCTCGAGCGACAGAGATCGACAAGAACCGGATTCCCAGACATCCAACAGCCCGATCCACAGCCCCAGCAAAGCTGAGACCCGTGGAGGCGACGTGAGACGTGGGACCGGCCATCTTGGAAAGCCTGCGAAGTGCTTCCCGTGCAGCTACCGAGGCACCCATGAAGCTGTGCATTGGGGACTGAGAAGCCCCAGCCCCGAGCAGCTTTTGCACCGAAGGTCACCTCTCCACACTCACCGAGTGCTGCGTGGGGCCCTTTTGCATTTTCCTGCTCGACACGTCTGTCCGGTCACTTGCCCGTTGGCTAGTGGCCTCTGTGACGACGAACTTTCAAATTTACACCGCTGGTCTGGTTGCTCCAGACTGGCCCTTGCTCCCCTGAAAAGGAGCAGCCCATCAGATCTTGCTGATCTGATCCAGAAGCCATCTTCGATTCCTGCGTGGGTTGCATTTGCTAAGGCCTGTTGACTCCAATCCGGAAGCCGACACCGCCGACAGCGAGAGCCTTTGTGGGACAGACCATGCTCAACTCCTGGTCATCGTCGATGCTCCCGGGTCCACGTGGCAGCGGAGACAAGCTTCTCGACAACTACCTGATTGCGCCCGACATCGCCTGGTTCCTTCCTAGTTCCTTCCTGGTCACTGGCTAGTGACCCAGACTCTGTCCCCTCTGCTTTCAGGTACTCTACATCTTCGATCCACCCTTGGATCCGACCGGACTCTTCTCTCCTGGCCGCCTGCAGCATCTTCATCTCCAGGCTCCATAGAACTCCACGACGAAACCCGACACACTTTGGCACCTATGCACCCGCTTCCTGTGGGTGAGGTAACGAGAAAACACCGGTGCTCCTGTAGTGGTTTACACCCCTAGTGTTCTAGTTTTACGTGGCTAAGTTTTAGTCCAGTCGGAAGACTTCCAAAACTGCAACTTTGTAACTTTTACGCACCATTGACTTTGCATTGGTGCACGCGTGCACTTTAGACACTGCACCCGTATCCTGTGGGCCGCCCCAGTCCTAACTACTGTTAGTCCAGGGTAGTCCCAGCAATTCTCAAGGCCCTAGGTCTTACCATTGTTCGTGACGTGGTTCTTATACCATTATTTTAGTATATGGTTTAAGTGGCCACCGGGCCTATCCATAATTGTGCAACTTTTGTATGTTTAACTGTGCTTTTGTTTAAACGCTTGTGCCTCTGTCCTCATAAAGAGTACAGAGGATTATTCTAGTAATAAATACATATATTTTTATAATATATAACTTGTGTGGTGTCCTTTCATTTGGTATTAAAAGGATTGCATATGGTAAAACAGCTGGCTTCACATGCCCTTTTGAGTTAAGCCTAAGACTGCTTAGGTCCATGCTACCCCTAGGATAGCTTTTCTATAAGGTTGACTTACAACCACTCACCATAAGGGTTGTTTGGACTGATACAAGGTGCTCACTAGAATAGTGAACATCATACATCAGGCCAACTTCTCACACCCATGTACCAGGTAACAGTCGCAACTGCCCTTCAGGCACAAGCTAAGGTGGTTACGTTATGCCTGGTTCACTAACTCGTTTTAGGCATTTTAATATTGTCTGCCTCAGCGGTTCACTGCTGTAGCTCAGGACGGGTCGCAAGAGCTAAACAAGACTTTGGCCTATTGGTATCGTAAATGACAATGCCTTTTATTATTGCAGGTTTTTTCAACACAAAAATAAAAGACATTGTCATTTACAATGCCAGTAGCTCAAAATATCGCAATTGCGAGACCTATTCAAATTTTGCAAACATTCGTGACGAGAATTTTCAATTCTATTAAGGACTAGGAGGCGAGGATTATGCTAGTCTCATTTCTTTATTTAGAAATGCCCAGCAGCCATGTAAAAACTACATTACCCAGAAACACTTGGGTCATAACCATAGAGCCTGTACTATAAATAGCCATGTAGACAATCCCACTTCCTCTTTCTTTGGTGAGAAGTTATTCCAGAAGATCAGAAAAAAGTACATGAAAGTCAATGCAAAACAGCAAACCCCAGTCCAGGGCAACGAAGGAAAGTTCAGCACAGCAACGGCCGAAGGAAGAACAGGAAACAATCTTCAAAGAAGAAGGCAGGAACATCCACGCCGCACCGTAGGGACGTCACTTGGGATCAGATCCTGAAAAGAGACACAAAGCCGTAATACACGTCCAGTATACACAGGAACATGTCAAAGAAGGGTGGGTAGAAAAGAAGTCAATGGTAACATTTGAACATGAAGCTATTCATGAACATTCATCAGTAAGAATAATGTACAAACAATGGGTGGGATAATCCTCGCCTCCTAGTCCTTAATAGAATTGAAAATTCTTGTCACGAATGTTTGCAAATTTTGAATTCTATTTCAGGACAGGAGGCTCCGATTATGCTTGTTTAAAGCTCCTCCACCACAACAGAAGCAACATTAGCAATAGGTTTAAAGTAAAAGGTTTTGAAAACAGAATCCGATGACCAGTCAGCAGCCTTCATAATGTCAAACAAGGTGACTCCCAAAGAGAAGGCCTTAGAAGCCATGGCCCCTCGTGCAGAATGAGCCCCAAACACAGACACATCAATGCCAGCTTCCGCCATAAGCCACCGTACCCAACGAGCCAACGTAGCCGGTGTAACGGGGCGAAAGTGCTTCTGCAACGCAATCAATAATTGACCTTGCATATCAGAGCGAAGAAGAGAAGTACTCACCTCATAATCCTTAAGGCATTGGACCACACAAAGGTTAAGACGAGCAGGAAAAGACGGGTAAGAAATGACCTTAGTATTGGTACTGGTGCGTCTCGAGAGACGAAATGTAACACCTTCAGGAGTGAAACTACGTCCAGCTAAAGCTAAAGCTCGGACATCCGATATCCGTTTGCAGGAAAGCAAACACAACAACATAGTCAGTTTGGCCGAAAGTTTTTTCCGAGATAACAGAGAATTGATCGGCCAGGCGTCCAAAAAACGTAAGACAACCGAGACGTCCCACAAAGAAACATATTTGGGACGTGGAGGAGTAGCCAGACGAATACCTTTAAGAACCTTAGCCACTAGGGGATGTTCTCCGACAGGCTTCCCATCCACTGGGAGATGACCCGCAGAAATAGCGGAACGGAAATTGTTGACCGTGCGGTACGCCAAACCAGAAGAGGACAGAGAAGCCAAAAAATTGACCATCAAAGAGACATCAGCTGATGTTGGATCAACTTGCCGTTGAGCACACCAATCACTCCAACGTTTCCATGAGCTTCTGTAACGTTTGTGAGTACCCGGGGCCCAGGAGTTTCTGAGGAATCTGGTAGCGTCCGCAGAAAGGCCTGGGACCGCCCATCGTTCCCCGAAATACGCCACGCCAGAAGGAGAGAGCCTGACTGAACCAGGGGATGCGGATTCTGAAGCGGATCTAACAGGAGATTCCACTTCTGAGGAAGAAGGAACAGCACTGCACAGGCCATTTCCAGGAAAACTGGGAACCACGGCTGAGCCCTCCACAGAGGAGCAATCAGAATCAACTCCGCCCGAAATCATGTCGCATAAGCCAGAACCCTGGGGATCATCATGAATGGGGAAACGCATAACACAGGGACTTCGGCCATGGCTGAAGGAAAGCATCCGTGGCAAGAGCCTCCGGATCCGGCCTCCAACTGAAGAACTGGGGAAGTTGGGTGTTGAGACGGGAGGCAAAGAGATCGATCAGACAAGGGCCCCAAACCCGAATGAGCTGGCGGAACACACGAGGATGGAGTCTCCAGTCGCTGAAGTCCTTCAGATACCTGGAGTTCCAATCCGCCACAAGATTGCGACAACCAGTAAGGTACTCCGCAATAACTGTGATCTTGTGCTGAAGACAATAATGCCAAAACTCCTTGGCAATCTCCGCCAACAAACTTGACCGAGTCCCTCCCAGTTTGTTGATGTACCGCCCTGCCGATACATTGTCCATCCGGAGAAGTATGCAGCAGTGGGACTGAAGAGGCGACAGGCACTTGATCGCGAATGACCCCGCCAGCAATTCCAAACAGTTTATGTGAAGTGAAAGTTCCTGGGGAGACCACCGTCCCCCCGTCGAGATCGGACCGCAGCGGGCCCCCCAGCCCCAATGACTGGCATCTGATTCGATCACAATCTCCGGAGAGGATCCGAAAAGAGCTTGGCCGTTCCAGGCTTCCATATGATCCAGCCACCATCGCATTTCCGACCTCGCCTCCTCCGAAAGAGGAATCTGATCGGAATATCGGAGGCCCCGTTGAAGATGCTGAATCTTCAGACGCTGCAACGCACGGTAGTGCAGTGGAGCTGGGAAGATCGCTTGCAGGGAAGACACTAAGAGACCGACAACTCGTGCTAACGATCTCAATGACACAGTCTGACTCGAGATAACGGAAGTCAATTCCCGTTTGATGTAACGAATCTTCTGATGGGGCAAAAGAAGCTGACAAGTGAGGGAGTTGACCCTGAACACCAAGAAATCTATCACTTGAGTAGGATGTAGCACAGACTTGGGAGCATTCACCAGAAAACCGAGGGACTGAAGAAGGTCGACAGTCCACTCCAGATGGGACATCAGCTTGACAGGACAATCCGCCAGAAGGAGGATGTCGTCCAAATAAATGATCAAGCGAACCCCGCGACTGCGGAGTGACTCCACAACCGGACGCAACAGCTTCGTGAGGCACCAAGGTGCTGACGATAGGCCGAAGGGTAGAACCTGATACTGATACCAAGTCCCCAGCCACTGAAACTGCAGAAAGCGGCGATGGGGATGGAAGATCGGAACCGAGAGGTAAGCGTCTTTGAGGTCCAGACGAACCATCCAATCCCGTTCCCGCAGGAGATCCCTCAACAGATGGATGCCCTCCATCTTGAAGTGACGTTAAACCACTCCCGCATTGAATTCCTTCAGATTGAGAACCAGTCTCGATCCCCCTCCCTTCTTCTCCACCAGGAAGACTGAGCTGGCAAAACCCTGAGGGTGACGCACGGTCGGCACAATCGCCCCCTTCAACACCAGAGACTTGAGTTCCTCTGTGATGAACTCTTGATTTTGCTTTGAGAAACGAAGGGGAAAAGGAGGATGGGACTGACGCAAGGGTTGATAGAACTCGATTTTGTACCCCTGAACTGTCTCCAGCACCCATGCATCGCTGGAGATCAAGCGCCAATTGTCTAGGAAAAGGCGAATCCTGCCCCCCCCAGAACAACACTGCATGCAGGAAGAAGCCTCACCTGAAGTGGCGGAATCCTGATATCCGCCTGAAGCGCCTCCGGAGCGTCCCTTCTTATATTGGCCACGTCCTATTCTGGAAGGGTAGAAATTGGAACGTTGGGCGTAGCCCGAATCCTGCTGGCCTCCTCTATGGGACTGATACCCTCGTTGATTGGGTGGTTGTTGACCACGGCCGGACGAGCGTCCCCTGTATCGTCCGGCCCTGCTGAAAACCGGACGCATGGCCCGTTTCAAAGATGCTTGCGCTTTATCAATGCTGCTAAAAGTACTGACAAATTGAGTGAGCTCCTTCAAAAAAGGTTGCCCGAAAAGGAGGCCCTGAGCCGCAGCCCCTGCCTCTGAAGCCGAAAGCTCTGCCAATTTAGGATCCAACTTGAGTAGAATGGACCGTCGACGCTCACTAGAGAGCGCGCAGTTGGCGTTTCCTAGCTGACAAATCGCCCGCTGCGCCCATTCAATCAACTCATCGGGGTCAACTGTGGATGAGGATTCCTTGGCCATGAAACCTAGATCTAAGATTTTAGTAAGAGGGCCCAGGAGATCCAAGACCTTGTCCTGACAAGCCCGCCAGGACCGATCCAAACCCTTCTTAGGGTCCTTTGCAAATTTTTTCAAATAGGTCACCATGGTTGGGTCGACCTCAGGCGTGTCCGCTAGGTTATCCGCCAAATCAGGCCTAGGACACTCCGAGCGGAGACGCGCACGAACCTCTCTATCAAATGGTTGACGGATATGTTGTTGAACATACTCCGCCACAGCCGGGGAAGGAAGCCACGCAGTGGAATGAGGATGCACAATGTCCGCAGGCTCGAAAGTCAAAACTGGAGGATGACTAGGAGCATCAACAAAATGTTCTTTACATTTTTTCTTCTTAGGCGGCGGAGGAAGAACCTCAGAAGATGACGAGGAGTGCTGGTCATCACTGTCCATGTCAACTGGAAGAGTCTTAGACTTGGAAGAGGATAGGGACTGCGCCAGCCTGCGAAAGTCAGAGGTATGGGGATTATTAGGAGATGAAGTGGATTTCTTCGACTAAGGCACCCAACCCTGTTGCTGCGCATATTGTGTCAAATGGCGCTTAAGGGGCGTGATGGCGCGTACAAGCGCTTTATTCATGGAATGATGAACCCCTTTGTCCAGGGCCGCAACCAGGTCCTGCTCCAGGAACTCTGTCCCATCTTCCTCATAGTCACCTTCCTCCCCATAATAATAGGAATCACTCATGGCACACTGGTAGTGTGTAATCAAAATGCCCACTTGGTGACTAAAATATCCTGAATGCCAGTGGCACAGTCTGAGGGAGTGAAAAAACCTCGCAGCAGGCAAGTCAAGGCAGAAAAAAATGCTCCAAAACTGTTAGAGGGTGGAGGGAGGGCCTGCTACCAACACAAAAATGCACACTCTCGGCAAAGCCTATGCAAATTAGTCAACCGGGACTCTATCCTAAGCTCCGGTGTCAAAGGGGACAGCTGTGAGGCCGTGGGCGTGTGCGTTCTTCAGACGAACTCTCAATGCCGGCGCTGCACTGGAAACAAATTCCAGAAGCGAGAGGAATGCGAGCCGCGCATGCGCGGTGACCGGCGTGCCCCACAGCCCGGGAACAGCTCGCGCAAGACGCGCGCGAGGCAATTCTTCCCCTAACACTCCACTCCACAAGACAAACGGGACACAGGCGGCACGCGCCCTGACCCCGGGAGGTGACACACGCTCCCTGCCGTGAACGCCGTCCGAACTTAAAAGACGCGACGAAGGGCAATAACAGCGCGAGAGAAGCGCACAACAACGCGGCAGACAGCGCGAGCAAAGCGCTAACAAAATCAATGTAATACAACAAGTAAGCAAGTAATAAAGAATGAAAGCACTTAACTGGCTGCGGAGCAGCAAAGAAAGAGGAAGTGGGATTGTCTACATGGCTATTTATAGTACAGACTCTATGGTTATGACCCAAGTGTTTCTGGGTAATTTAGTTTTTACATGGCTGCTGAGCATTTCTAAATAAAGAAATGAGACTAGCATAATCGGAGCCTCCTGTCCTGAAATAGAATTGCATTGCAAATGTTTGTTTCTGGACTCTTGGGGTATTCCTATTTAGAAGGTGTAGGATTGTATGGGGTAGTCTAGTGGTTGGGGTGGAGCTAGGAGGGAGGAGCAGGAACGGGAGGAGCTAGGGGGACAGGAACCAGGCAGTTAGAGCAGGGACATGAAGCAGGTTGGACGCAAGCAATAAAGCTCTGTGATTCACAAGTAATGGTGTTTGTGGTCATTAGTAGCAGGATGCTACAACTGGCGACGAGGGTGGGATGAGCAGACCCCCACAAGCCACAGCACCGTGTGAAACCGCCTTGTCCCCGCAGCGTTGAGAAACGAGCTCCGCTGCTGAATGTGAAGACGGCGCCAAGAAGAAGAAATCGCCGCTACATAGAGCCGCCTCAGAGAGAGGCTGGCAACCAGTGACCCTGTCCCCTCCGGAGGCCCCGAGGGAAAGAGGGAGATGCAGCAACGAGCGTTGGAGCACTCGAAAGGTCAGAACAAATCGCGCCGAAACGCGACATAGCTGAATGCATGCACCCCCAGCACGTACAGAAAGAACAGAGGTCGGGAGCCCACCCCGACTCTGCCTGGCACCCTAGAAGCAGAGGACCAGTGCCTGAGGGAAAGATAGTGCCCCGAGAAGGTCTGGCAGCGAGCGCAGTCGAGCGCGGTGGACCTGGAGCCTCGGTGGCTCCCGACGCCGGAAATCTCACGCCCGATGCGTGAGTCCTGGCTTGTTGTCGCCACGTGGACTCGGCCCCTAGTGCAACAAAGCGGGAGCCCACCCCGACCTCACCTGTGGATACGTGAGGGACCTGGAGAAGCGCTGATGTCCCTGGGACCGACGGCCGTTGAGTCTGCCTGGCGCGGTGAGTGAGCACCGGAATACAAAACAAAATGAATGGAAAGCAATGAGGGCCCAAATCTCGTCGAAAACGAGATCCCCAAGTCGGCGGCCATCTTAGAGACAGGCGATTTCCTCCAATCCCCTGTCAGGAATCTGAGTCGGCCATCTTGAAGTCAGGCCAATAGCACTGACACACATAGAAGAACAACCAAGAGTAAACAAGCATTGGCAAAAGCAATAACAAAGACAATCAAGCACAAGTAAATGCAAGAGCTGCATTAGGACACGCAAAGATAGATGATCAACAGTAAGGAGAACCCCAAATCACCTGCAGTTAGCGGGCCACCCCAATAAAAGCGGGAAGGTGCTGCGCCAAGTGTCATGTGTGGACCAGCTGAGTGGTGGCCATTTCCGAAATCAGGAAATCCAAGCCCAACTCAGTGAAGCCTCCTGAAACAGTCGTGCTAAAGGCGGACAGAATACAGTAGTCACCCAAGAGTGGTGAACCTGCCCGAAATCAAAGGAGACGGCTGGACACGGGATCCTGGCCGAAGAAAGTCAGCAGACAAGACGGGAAACAAAACGAACAATTCTACGACGATAGCAGATAAAACACACCTCCCTCATGGCGGCGGTAAAAGCAACCCACCGGCCCAGTCCTTGCATTGAAGTACCACCCCCAGTGTCACAGACTGACGGTCAGAACTTGGGTCCCGAATGGAACCGGTGGCTGGATTCCCTGGACGATTTTCTTGATGCAATCGATGAACAAAGGGATGGAAAATGTCTGACACTACTCCTCCAGCTAGTCGGTCATGAGGGCCGTCGCCTAATCAGATCATTTCCCAAAAGGGACACAGAGAGCTATGGAAGACTCCAAGTGAAGCTACGTGCCCATTTCCATGCACCGGTGGAAGTGGATCATGCTCGCATCGCTTTCAATACAGCGCGGCAGGAACCAGGAGAACCACTGCCGAGATTCATTACCCGGTTACTAAGTCTGGTACCCTGTTGCCACTTCAACACATTTACTAATGAAGAAGCAGTTCGGCTCCGAATAATCGAAGGCTGTTCAAGCGCAGACACGAAGCGCAAGATTCTTCAGGAGCAATGGTCGCTAAAGAGAATCATCAGAGGGGCCGAGGCTGGAGTGCGAATAAAAGCAAAAGACTTCTCGAAAGACGTGCGTTCAAATGTCTGGAAAGAGGCACCCGTCATGCCTCAGGGAGAGGCCCAGACAAACAAAGCTGAAAAGAGGGAGGGTGAATCAGAGTCAAGAAACCAGAGACAGAGCGTCAGGGAACACTCCAAGTCACCATCACAAAAGACCAGGATGAATCAGGATTGCGAAAGCGGTACTGATGCAACCTCATGGAGCCATTCAACCTCAAGGAGTCAGTCAACAGATGATGATACTGATTCAACCTCACAGAGTTATTCAACCTCAAGGAGTCAGTCAACCGATGATGAGAATGATTATGAAACAGATGAAGTGTCAAGTGGGACAGATCACACCCATGGACAAAATGGCAGATTGCTCAGCAAGAAGGCAAGAAAGACGAACTACGGAAGATGGGACCTATCCCGTCAATGCCAGAAACCAGCACATGAACAACCCCGGCCATCCTCCCGCTATGCACCAAAGTCTACAGATGAGTCCGAGGAAGCATCAAGCGGTGAGACAAATCATCCCAATGGCACGGACGTTAACACAAACAACAAGCGAGAAGAAGAAACCAACCACATGAGGAGTGGCAAGCCACTCCGACACCGGAAAGGGAGGGGCATGTACACTCCAGACAGTTGTGTCAACGAGAAAGCGGAGAAGGGACCATTGATGTTCCGTGAAAAGGGTAAAGACCAAATGCCCCGAGACCAAACTAATGAAGTAAACGATCCCTCCACCGCAACAACACAGAAGACACAAAAAGAGACATACCCAAGGAAATGCTCCGTAGATAGCTCCGACCCCAGGAGCATGTCATCCCAGAATACCAACTCAATAAACGTATCAGTCACGACGCCCTCAAAAGATCGTTCTCGAAGGAAATCGGCAACCGACTCCTCCGAGTCGGAAGACATGTCTGTCCGATCATTCGGGTCAACAAAATCATGGTCCCGACCACGGCCAAGGCATCAATCACCCGGACGCACAACAGAATCAAAGGACAACACGTCATGTCAGTCATCGCCACATCAAGACATGAATAATATGCCGTCACCCCTGATGGGGTCAGAGAGGTTGACTCAAAGAACTGACGGAAGGAAAACAAAGAAATGGGACAATATCTACCAAGTGGTAAAGGATTATCCCGTCACCCCGCGGGGAGGACCGAACACAGTGACAGAGATGAACTGTCACCGAATGAGAGACAAACAGGCACATGACCGGGTGGTCAAGGGTCTCGCCAGCCTCAAACACGAGTGGGAAGGGAAGAAACAAACAGAGGCAACACATGAGTCCAAGAATCGAGACAGGACATCCATATCAGATAATACACTAATATCTGGCATGCCTGGCGGTGAACAGAAGAACAGTGCGGTTCCCAACCTGACAAGACAAAGAGAAACAATTCCACAGGTGGGAGCTCAGAAGAAGACCAGCCCATCGTCTGCTCCCGAAGGAGATCAATCGACAATAGACCAAGGGTCACCAAGGAAGGCAGACAGTCACTGCCGAGCTGAGCCAGTAGCAGTCACACAACAAGAAAGAACCACGATAACTGTGGAACCGAATAATAAGCAGCCCACATGCAATGGGTTGCATTCCCAAAAGTGCATTCCCGCGGCTAAGGACATCGTGGCTAAAACACCGGAAAGACTGATCAAAGTCAGGACCACCCAGGATTCGACACTACTGACGCTTGAAGAACAAGCTGTTCGTCAACCCGTGTGGTGGATTGAAGACTTACAAACAATGTGGAAACTAAGTTCATTTTGTTAAGAAGGGAGGAGATGTAGGATTGTATGGGGTAGTCTAGTGGTTGGGGTGGAGCTAGGAGGGAGGAGCAGGAACGGGAGGAGCTAGGGGGACAGGAACCAGGCAGTTAGAGCAGGGACATGAAGCAGGTTGGACGCAAGCAATAAAGCTCTGTGATTCACAAGTAATGGTGTTTGTGGTCATTAGTAGCAGGATGCTACAGAAGGGTCCAGGGATGTTTGGACAAAGCTGGCTCACGTTTGAGACCGATTATTTAGTTATGACTGAAGCAGTTAATTTCGCAAAGAAAGAGGAAGGACTATGGTTCCTATACAATATATAGGGCTACATTGTATAGGGCTGTAGGGGCTCATGGGAAATGTAGTATTGTTCTTTTGTTACTATGCTGCTGTATTCAGTGGATAAAGAAAGAGAAGTACGATCCGAAGCCTCCGGTCCTGCTGTAAAATAATCGCCCAAACTACTGTCTGGGGTCGCTTGCTTACCCGCTCGCTCAGAGATATTCGTGACATTATCAAGTAGGGTTACGGGTGTGTATTCTTCTGGCTACTGCCTTACGTGAAAAAAGATATTGGAAGTTGGAATCCATAAATGTATGCAAAATGTTGAGGTTAGATATCTTTCGTTTACTTTTTTTATTTAAAAAATATCGATTTCTATTATAATTTCATGGCAGCGGTCGGGTGCTGTCCCTTTTCTACCTTCCTTACTGAAATCTCCCCCTACGTCACATTTCAGAAACACGTCACCGCCTTTCTCAGCGACAAACAGAACGCAATGGCAGACTAATAATTTATGTGGTCTAATATGAGACTTGAGGCGACAACGGCTAATGAAACGGCTGAAACCTGGCAGTTAAATGTTATCCAGAAGATTTTCCATTTTAAGATTACATTATTTTAATATTTTAAACAGTCCGTGGGATCCTTCAAAATTAACAATTTTATCTTGTTAATATTAAACAACAATTAATATTTTTTCCTACACAAATATGAATCACATTATAAACTGTAATTAATTAAAAAACAAATTCGCTGTAATGCAACAATATATATTATGCTACTGCTTCACAGAAGTACGAGCTCCTTCATACAAGGACATTCCAACATGGTGGCGAGGCAAGCCATAATCTGAAACAACGCTCACGATCGTTTGCGCCATACGAAACGGAAGCGGAAGTTGTTCTGTAAGCGCCGCCGTTGAGAAGACGTGAAGCTGTGGTGTGCTTGAGAACGGAGATCGCCAGCGAAAAGAGCAATCATGTAAGAACGGGAGAGGGATCTGGGGATGGGGGTTCGTGTGGTAAAGGGACGCATCGCAACTTTAAGGTTCTGTTTCATAGGGGTATAGAATTGGGCAGTTTGGGCGATGTCGGGACAAAGGAGCGGCGAGCAATGCTCTGCAACTCACAGATCGCCATAAGCCACCGCGTGTTTCCAGCTTTGGGAAAATATATTCCTTAACTCACGCTTCTCCCCAGGGACCTTTTCCGTCTTTCGCATCCATGTATGCCTTTGTGCCGTGAGAGAGGGGAGGTAATATTTATTATAATAATATTTATATGAGCGCAACAGATAGGATATGCGTTTTGTTTCCCTGCCTATTTAAACCCACCTTTGAGCGCCAAGGTTCCAGGATAAGCCAGATGTTCATTGTAACATTGAGTGGGTTATCAATGGGCGCCTGTAGTATGCTGCTCAGCCAGGATGTGTGTAACTTTGAATGTTAGTATGATTGAATCAGTTGCTGAATGGGTTGAGCAGAGCACAGACTGGTATTCAGGAAGAGAGCCCCACCAGGAGCAGTCTGTGCTCTGCTCAGCTCATTCAGCAACTGATTCAATCATACCAATATTCTAACATTCAACATTCTAAGCTACATACATCCTGGCTGAGCAGCATACTACAGCGCCTCTACCAGAAATTGGATATTCCAGCAGCTTGTAATATTTAGGGAAACATTGGTCATTCTTTGAAAAACCTGGCGTTTTGGACCTTCTTTACACAACCTGAACGTTGTCAACGTTTCTTTGCTAACTTTACCCATCCATCAGTATACTGGTCATATTATGTTTTCAAATGGTATTTAGGTAAACTTCAATTATCAGCTGCTTTACAAACTAACAGTCAAGTGCTAATTGGTCCTCACAATCGAATATAATATGTTAGTCACCATACCACACTTGCTTATTCCTGTCCTATTCACCACATTAATGATTCTTTAAATGCATTCAGCCAGTATCTTTGATGGAATCACCAAATAGTTCGCAACGGATGAGCCTATTCTGCTGTTCTTTCCCCTATCGACTTACTACAATTGTTCGAAGGTATTTAAACGAATGATTTGTAAATGGGGACAACTAATTAATTTGGGGGTACAGTATCTTGGTCTATATTGCATTGTCTGCAGCATTTGTGTGCTAGGTATCTGAAAACAACCAAGGTGAAAAAAAAGTATCGTCAACAGTTCTCGAAAGTAACATCTGATAAAAGCTTCTCTGACCGGGAACATTAGACGTTCAACCATATACACTTATGGAGTAAGTTCTGCATAACACCTGTTAAGTCCGACATGATTTTAGCATAAACGTAGATTGATTATTATTATTGAAACTACCGAAAGTCAATGAATATTTCTCCAGTTGGGCTTTAAATACTATGGGAGAATAAATTAAAATACCGTTTACTCAAAGTCTCAAGCTTTAATAGATGGGCTAATGCAGTTCCCTTAAATGGATTGAAAGGTCTTTTGATTACTTCAGCCCTAGGGTTTGTTCTTCGTAACCTGAATCGGTACTCTGTACTGTTTTGGCAGCTACCAAACTTCAGGATGTGTTCCCCAATTCTGATCTCAAGAATGATAGAGAGGTACCTTTACAATAGATTTAACACGTCTCAGTACATTACTAGTAATGTTATTCCTCGTCAGCTGTACCCGAGAACGCAGTCACATCAACAAAAAAGCACGCAAAAGAACATACACCCAGAGTAAGCATCCCTCTCCGCATCCACCCCAACCACTTTATTGATTCAGCATGTGCAGACCATAGTAATTACACATTTTGCGTCACAAAAAGAAATTACTTCTCCCTCCAATGATTTATGGGTATTAGGATCCCCTCTAAGTGTACCTTTTGACTTGGCCTGTCAACATTCCTTGATTATTCCACTCAACAATATTTTTTCATTTCAGGCTGTTTGTTTTGGATAAATTAATTGTAAGATAGTTAAATGTACTGTTGATGGTCGGTCTATTACTCAATTCCTGAAGCCCAAAAGAGGTTGGAATGATTAAACCCAAATAAATCATTTCCGTGTGTTAGTATGATAAATGGTATCCCCCTAAACAGAGAAAAATTTGGCTTCTTTATTAAGATTTAAAAAAAAAGTATATCCGTGAACTATAAATTAAAGATGGTCAGCGCCATCACACACTGTTTAAAGCCATTTACTATAGATACATAGTCTGAGGTGATACCAGCTTTACCATGATCGACCGAATTCCTAGTATTACAGTTAAACCTCAGAATCTGAGATAAAATGCCGCTATCAGTTCCATTAGACAACAATGTAAATTGTTGTGTAAATCGTTTCTTCTTATTGCCAAACAAGTTAAAGCCATGATGTCAGTAGTACATGCTTGAGGCCTAAACTCTGCTTGTGCCCCTCTTCGATTCACGCTAAAATGTTTCAGAATTAATTTAGATATTTTACTCTTAGAATCGGGGAGAGCAGGCATGGGCCTGGCCCTGGCCCTTTTTCTAAGACCCTGCTTCTAAGAATATAGTCTCAGAGTGAATATAAGTAGTCCAGACTTCTGGGTTTAGTTCAATCAACGTGATTGTTATACCATTCACACCAGGATTTCCAGAGCCTCTACGACAGTTAATAGGTTCACATATGTCTATGCTTGAAACCCTAAAAGTAGGTGAAACATGGTCTACCTGTTTATTAAGCATAGTAATATTCAGACAGGGGTCCCCACCATAAATGTTGGTGATCAATACCTCCCTCCGTGTATACTGTCTCTCGTGCTTATACACTCCATACCCAGACATTTGCCTCTGTTGGGCTTCATAGACCCATTCGGATCATTCTGCTTCGTACTTTAGCATGTGTGCTACCCCCAAATCCCTTTTTCCACCCTAGCCATGCACATTCATATTCCATCAGGTATGTGGAATCTGGCTGTCCTCTAGGCATGTTAACAATTGTTTTTTTTTTTTTTTGCACCATGCAGGAGTCTCCTAAATAAGCCTAAGAGTGAGATGACCCCAGAAGAGCTGCAAAAACGTGAGGAGGAAGAGTTCAACACTGGCCCCCTCTCTGTATTAACTCAGTCTGTTAAGAACAACACACAAGTTCTGATCAACTGCCGCAACAACAAGAAGCTGCTTGGGCGAGTGAAGGCTTTTGATAGGTAAGAATGTGTTCTGAGAGATTAGGTTTCTGTATCTTTGATGGCCAGAGACTAAAGCTACATGATGTGCTCCTGGGTCTGCCATAGCTGCTGCTACCTGACGTTAGGAACCATGACTGTTTGTAGAGTGGGACGTTGACTTAATGTTACTTAAGTGCTGAATGTACTGCCATGTGTATGTTGTCTGCTCTTTTAGAAGTTGCTTTATGTTCTTTCTTTTAGGTTAATAATTACATCTTATTAGTGCAAAAACTGCTTCAACTATGGACTGGCACTTTACAAATGAACTTATGCTTTTGCTAGTTCTGAGGGAGATAATGTTGCATTGTCATGGTTTTCTCCGAATGTTCCCCTGGTGCCATTGGCTGTTCCTGAGGTATCCTGGTATTATCTGCTCCCACTAATATTACCTTCAGTACACTGCTTTCCCAGACCTGCCAAGTACCGCGCATCAGACGTTAGACTAACGCATTTTGATGTGGTGGTGTGCATCACCGCACCAAAATGCGGTCATGCATTTATAGTGCCTCATGAAGTTGCTGACAAATGGAAGGGTGCGTCGCTATTAGGGTTCATTGAATAAAGCACAGACTGCGCGCTGCTCCGGCAGCCCACAGTGTGTGAAAGACAGCCCTACACTGTGCAACTGCACTGCTCTGGCGGTATTGTTTATTTGAAATGCATCTCATCAGTTAGGAGGTGTTCCGTTAGCTCCGGTCTGAGATGTGCTCTCACTTACTGCAACACAGGGTACATTTACCGCCGAAGACGGAACGTAATTCATTAAGTGGGCAGCACGAGCCGCCAAAAGTTATCTTTGTAAGATTAGTTTTGAAGCTGCCACTGCTCAAACCGACGCCTGTGTCTCTGCCCTGCTGTGACCGGACCAGGCTCAGTTCGAGGAGTCCTCAGTCCCAGCTACCTCTGGATTTTTAGGTTTCGCCTGGAGATCCGCTGCGCAGCAGCGTTCGCGCAGGCGAAAGTTTTTGAGAATATTATGTGGCTTTGTCCCGCCTCTTTTCCATTGGCTAGCTCCATAAATGGAGGCTAGCCATTGGAAGAGAGAGGCGTCAGTCATTGTCCGAGGCGATTCGTGGGCGTTCCGTACATTTTTTCCCTCTCCGTCCCTTTTAAAACATCATGCGGCGGTGGGTGGATTTAAAAAAAAAAAATTCTCGGCATGTTTTTGTTATTTTCGTCCTGCCTTTTGCAGGAGTGGGCTGCGCTTTGTTTCCTGTCGTCTCCGTGTGCGTGGCTGTTGTCTTTGTGTCCTGTACCGTCGTGTGGCTGTTCATAATTATACACTTCGTAAGGCACAAGACCGGGCTTGTTCTGATTGCTATTTATATTTTGCTATCCGTGTAGCCAAGTGCCCAACATAGTAATACATTTACAAATGCTACATACAATGCTTACAGGTAAACGAGCTGTTGCGCTATCAAACTAATTCTATGAATATTTACATCAGGGAAGGCGCAAGCGGAAGTACCGTGAAGTGGAATGTCCATTGACTATTGTTTTATGAACACAGCCATTGTTTGAGGGGTTATATATGTAAGAGAACAATCCCGCGGTGCATTACCTCCCTGACCGGATCAGCCCGCTGCCGGGGGCGGAGTCTGCTGAGTGGTGTCTGCCTTATCTCTTTTGCAATTCTGCGGATTCCCGTAAAACCAGGCTCCTGGGGGCGGTCTTCGGGTTCAGGCTCTTTACACATTCCAGGGCTGCTGATTTTCCAAAGAAGCGCCTCGGTAGTATTTTAAGAGGGGTTAAATATTAAACCTGCGTTTCGTGTCTGAAAAGAGCACCCCCTTTCCTCACCACAGAGGAACGGAATTCGCCATGAAGGCGCTGCAGCTGCTCTGTGTGCTCCTCGGCCTGTCCCTGGGCGTCCAGGCACTGGCGGTGACCACTGTAAGTTCGCTGTTCTTTGCAACGCCACAACAGTACTGCATTTAGCATCTAAAATTAGGGAAGGCGCAAGCGGAATTAGCGTGAAGTGGAATTTCCATTGACTATTGCTTTATGAATACAGCCATTGTTTGAGGGGTTATATATATATGAGAACAATCCCGCGGTGCATTACCTCCCTGGCCGGATCAGCCCGCTGCCGGGGCGGAGTCTGCTGAGTGGCGTCTGCCTTATCTCTTTTGCAATGAAGGCGCTGCAGCTGCTCTGTGTGCTCCTCAGCCTGTCCCTGGGCGTCCAGGCACTGGCGGTGACCACTGTAAGTTCGCTGTTCTTTGCAACGCCACAACTGTACTGCATTTAGCATCTAAATAGCGCTTCATAACTTGCATTCTAAAACTGCTGTTAACTTGTTTTTGGGTCGCTGGTGTAGTGCTATGTGTAACGCTGAAAGTTTCTGGGCTCTTGTTGAGGATTACTACTCTAGAAACATGGAAGCGCTGTATAAATCACAAACCTAGGCAATGTACATTTGCGTTCTGGAGGGGTGCGGTGCGTACTTCAGTCCATGTCGATCGGTTTTATTCTTGCACGAATTACAAACATGTCAAGCATAAATTCTTAAAACATTTGCTTCCTCCGGCCAGGGGGCAGAGGAATGGGGATTAGTTACATGGTTGCGTGGATGGCATCACAGTCATGCGTTACACATGTAATATTGTACACGATTACAAAAATATAGAGCATGATAACGATTTAGTGAGATACACTTAGCTGTAGTATTACTTTATTATTTTGCAGTTTTTACACTTGTTAACAATGTCTGAGCAAGGGTTGCACCTCATTAATGCAAGCTCCGCTCTAAAATATAGTAATAAATAATAGAAAGGTGACCAATAAACCTTTTCCCCGCCCCCTGGTTCCCCTGCCCCCTCGCTGTACTTGCTCTCCTGGGTGTGTGTGTGTGTGTGGCTCTGGGTGTGTGTGTGTGGCTCTGGGTGTCTGTGGCTCTGGGTGTCTGTGTGTGTGGTAGTAATTGCTGTCTGCTGAGCTCGTCCAGTAGGGTACAATAGGTCTCACATTTGCGAGAGATTAAGCTATTGGCAATGTAAATGACTGCCATTTATGTATCTGTTTTCAAAACCAACACATAAATAAAAAAAATTGTCATTACAATGCCAATAGCTCTAACTTTTGCAAAGGCGAAACCGTTGCATTGTAAATGCTTGTTCTTTAGTGCTCTGCAGACAGAACTAAATTAAAAACCACCTTTAACCCATTGACCGTGGCACGAATTCTGCCACGGTGCGGGTGATTTATGGAGTGGGCGCGTTTCGGATGCCCCCGGCTGTCCTCGCACTAGCCCACTGTGACTTTGGGCGGCCCCCGGCCATCCGACACACCAAACGGGTTAATTAACTTACAGCCGCCTCGAATGAAAGAATAAAGATGCATTGTGATTCTGTGGCTCAATCTAGCCACAACCAACCAATGCTTCATCTTGCTGCATTCTGCCCTCCTTCTCTATAAAGAGATGCAGCCTCCCAGGAATGTTGATGCAGCATAGCTCCTAACGCTGGCCTTCCAGCTGCTGTGTATCTCAGAAGTAAATAGGGAGGAGGGGTTGGGGAGGTGACGGGCAATACTTCCATATCACGAGGGGCGCCGGCAAAATCAGCTCTAAACCGTCCAGTCAGCAAGCTTGTTCTAACACACTGCACATTAAAATCTACAAACCCCATTCTAGCATACTGCACAGTTAAACCCAGCAGATCCTGTCTAACCGGCTGCTGATAGATCCAGCAAACTAGGCTTAGCACACTGCATAGTCCAACCAGCAAACCCCCTCTAAAGACACTGTACAGTGAAACCCAACACACCTCCGCTCTAACACACTGCACATGCAAACCCCTGCTCTAACACACTACATATGTAAATCTGCAAACCTCTGCTGCTCAAATGTGTGTAATTTCTCATAACTTTGTGTTTCCCTCATTTTCATTGCTTGATTTTTGCTTGCTAGAAAGTGTCACTCATAGTCGTTGAAATGTCACTCATAATTATACTAAAATTATGAAATTGTCATACATAACAATCTGAAACCTTGGCAGCTATGCATATACCTGATCGTAACACTGGTGTCAATATATGGCTTAAACTGTTAGTGATGCTTTTGTTTCTGACCATTGTTAGAACTGTTTACGGTGTAATTGGTCACTATTCCAGTTCCATTAGAAATTATAACCTGATTGCACATGTTTGGGATTATATGGAATATATATTCTTATGCTGTTGAATACCTGTCAGAGTTGTGCCATTGGCCATAGATGGAGCTTCCAGAAGTGCATTGTCACTGGCCACCGAGTGATATTGTTAATATGGTTGGTAGATGGGTTTTTCATTTGATCATTTTTGCCTAAAACTGGCTCTGGCGACATAGTGCGATCACCAGTTGTTGTGGCTCAAATCAGGTATTGTTCACATTTTCTGTGGTGGTTTTTGCATCACCAACTGTCACTAAGGCAATCTAGTGTGTTCGTGAATTATCTATTTGCATTGTACAGCGTTTGGAATGCTACCTTGGATTCGCTACAGATCGTTGGTGGGTTGTTCTCGTCTCTTCGGCTTTCGTCAAGGTTCCTTAGGAACAACCTATCACAGACACAGATGTTATGGCTAAGGTGTCTCAAATGGTTTATGGAATGTAGCAAACTAGTTTTCATGACAAATATGTGTTTCAATTGGCTCACATATAGCCATTGGGGCCTTTTCAAA
This sequence comes from Lissotriton helveticus, assembly GCF_964261635.1. NCBI lineage: Eukaryota > Metazoa > Chordata > Amphibia > Caudata > Salamandridae > Lissotriton > Lissotriton helveticus. The sequence goes on from NC_136070.1 coordinate 814,388,714, forward strand.
AATGAATCTTAGCCTCAGGCACATGTTTGTATGTAATGTATACAGTCCATATAGATATAATCAAAATTCACACTGTTTCTAAGTTGTTTTTTAATTGTTCAGTCTGTTGTTCGTTATTAGCCATAAAGCCAACACATGTTTTGTCATTATTAGGGATTAACCTACAACTTACTAGATTCGAAAAAAAATAAAGCGAAAACAAACATGTTTGTAATGTTATAACTTACTAGATTGCCGATTGAACCCTTACTGTAGTGACATTGAAACCTTTTACTCATACTAGGTGGCATTCTTAATAATGGGGAGCGCTCCTTCTTACACACCAAATAAGTGCTTCAACTGGCTCACATAGAGCCCTTAGAGCCTTTTCAAACATGAATGTAAAGGTCGGTGAACTGAATGAAAGGTCTCCTCAATTAATTATTAAAAATTTAATTAGGATGGGGGCGGTTACTCTTAGCTTTATTAATACACATTTTTTTGATTTATCCTATGCAAGATTAAAAGGAGTGGGATAAAATTAGGTCATTATTAGGATACCTTCCTTAGATGCGCACAAAGGGTCTGTCGCTATGCCGCATCATTTGTACTTTATTTTAGTAACTTTTGATCCATTTGAGCTATAAATAAAAGTTGACATCTGGAAATCATGCAGCAGAATTCTGATTGTCTAGTGTTTTAAATATAGAGGGAAAAATGCACCATGAAAACCTAGACACACAACATGCGCTTAGATGCATCGAAGAACCACCCCATTTTTGATTCTATAAGTTACCCTATTGTGTTGTCCTACATTGTATTTTTTCCATTGTCATTGTGTTGTAGTAATTTGGCTCCATGTTGTGTAATGTCCATCATTTTTCATACAATAAGTTAATGTTTGTTAAACAAAACAATTTTGTGTGTCCAGGTTTTCATGTTATTGTATTTTTAATGTCTATATACAGAATCTTAGTAACTATTTAGCTTATTGCTATTTTATCTGATATGATTTTGTAATAATAATTCATTCGCCATAGTTCTGTGTGGTACATTGAGTTCATTGTTTAGGATTCTAGGTCTCACTACCGTTGAGACCGCCAGTTGCCTAGAGATTGTCTTTATTTACGATTGTTTGATACAAATGATATTGTTTATAGTAAACAAGTTTTTTTTTTGTTTTGTTTTTAAAGTTTAAGACTTGGTCAGTCATCTAAAACATGTCTTCCTGATTGCATTGTCCATCACAAACAGACTAGTACATGGAAGAGAGATTTGTTTACATTTATTAGCACAGATACACAGTGTTTAACATCCTAACTAAACAAGTTCCTCAGTATTTTGAAGCATCATTCGAAAGTGACCACAGAGGTTCATATCCAGGATCTTCCCTCTGCCATTCCCACTGAGCTGGATCGGGTATAGCAGGATACACATACCATCACAGAGACCGCACATGACCCACTGGGAAAATAGCTCTCTTGCTGTGCTGTAAAAGAGCAACCTCACCTGGTGGCACATTTTCTAGAGAGCTATTAAATTTGGTCACCACCATTCTTCAACACTCGTTAACAGAATCTGTTTTAATGTTCTTATTGTATAATCTAATTACAACTTTGCTGAAGCTGACTGAAACTGTCATTTGGAATATTTGGTGGGCATGAGAGCTCAATAAATGTTTCTCTGACAGCCTGAACATTTTGCTATGTTTCCAGATCTGTTTTCTTGTCACAATATGCAGATACAGTGTCGCAACCTGTAAATGCATGGAAAAATAGAATACCATTACAAACACTTTAGTTTATTAGCATACTCGTGGAAAGGCAGTAGCTCTTGATATTTCCCAATACCAAAATCAATCCACAAATTGGAAAGATTTATGCTGCTAAATGCATAAAGAGCAATAACCGCTACATCGGATCCAACAGTATGTATAGTTATAGACTTCTGGCCACTTCCACTAGCATGTTTTGCATGTAATAGTATTCAGCTCCTTGATAGCATGGTCCGAGTTCAGATACGTTCAGATTTTCGGAAATATTCACCACATTATCATCCTTTGTCAGTACTACAATTTTACCCTCTGATATCTCAAGGGTCAAAAAGTTAGAAGCTCAGAATTGGAGCAGATTTTGTTATCTTTTTGTAGAAAAGTTGCCCCGTTTTTTGGTATGTTTGTTGAACTTTTTACAAAATCGTGTTGACCAAAACATCATCTATTCTTTCTTCCTCTTTCGGAGACCCCTTTATGTAACGGTTAAATACTATGTCTACTCGTTTCGATTTAAGTATGTTAATTACATAAGGCTGAATATATATGTGCTGTAATCCAGATTCTCATAGGCAAGAAAATTCCTTTAAATCTCCTTCTATATCTTGGCAATCAATATACAGCCTAGTGAAAAGTGAGCAGTCGCGTTTTCAGATGGATACTTTGTGGTTCGCTGATTTTAGGACTACCTTATGAAATAAACATAGCTTATTTCTAGGCGTACCATGGGTTCTTGAACAAACCTTCCATGTTGAGTCCTCCCAACGTCATTCGCAACGTACACATTATCATGCATTATCACTCATGATTAAGTTGGATGCAATATTCATAAGATTTTCGCCAATACCACAGGCATAAGGATTTCTGTTATCATGAAAAAACACATTTGTAAGTTCCTTAACATCATTTACAGATAGTGTTGCAAGAGACGTCTTCGTGGTGAACAGTTATTTTCTTTTCCACTGAATCCCATTTCTTCATCGAATTGCGAGAATAAGTTGGCCATTAGAGGTCCGGACACCATCCATTTTATCAGTGCACTAAGATTATCAAGAATACCAACTGCACGCCGTCTGATTTTTATATCCTTGTTACACTGCTCATTCATCTGATCATGCGATATGCAGGAATACGGTCTACCACTATTACAAGGAACAAAATGTCAGTTTGAAAATTCTTCATAAACATCTGTAATTCTTGTTTTCAGCCCTGCAAGTGTTTTAATAAATACTGGCATAGTGGGCATAGTCCATGGCAAACATACAAGGATAGCTAGTACATGTTCCTTTTAGGATTTGCCTTCTTACACTTACTGGTAGAATACCTACAATGTTGTGAGACTGACAAACCTGCATTCCTCTTATCGTTTACTGTGCTGTCATTTGAAATATTACAACCTTCCATAATCCTTCATATTTGATTTAGCATAGCAGTCCCTACTGTCGTTTCTTGACAATTTTACTCAGTGACCAATACATTAATCCACTTCCATTTGATACAATTCTTTTTGAATAATAGCAGCTGCATTGGCCAGCCTTACACTGGATATATATTTTCTCCTGTATCGCTTTTGTGTATTAGCAGAATATCCTTACCTTTTATTTCATCTGGAAGTTCTGGTATGAATGCATGAATCTTTTCATTTTAATTATCTGCTGTGTACATCTAAACCTAATTCTGTCATCCAACAAACTTTGAGTGATTTGATGTTATGTAAATACTGGCAATACTTCGGAATTATGAAATGTTATCTTCGCGAGAGGTTACAATTTCGCCAAATATCATGCCATAGATTAATGTCAATATGCCGAATATAAAAATTAGCAAGACACTTTTTGTGGTACTTTGCTTCGGTCACAACCATATCGACAACACTTATCTTGGTGAGTACTTTTGAGTCCCTTAATGCAACTGCAGCATCTCTAACTTGATTACTCCATTCAAGTGTACGCCAAAAGGTGTGGCGCCACGGCCAGGGCGACTGACGCTGGAATCTGGGGACCACGGTTCGATCCCCGGCGGCAGGTTAGCCCAGCACCATGTGACTCTGGGCAATAGCTCGCTTAATCTTCCCGACGGCCCCCAGCGCCTAGAGACCCTTACGGGTGATTGTGCGCTTTACAAATGTGGACTTTACTTTACATATATAATCTCTTTCCCTGACTCTTCGTCACTGAAGAAACATGCATCTTTCAATTCACCAACTATAAATGAAGCACGCATACACATTGAATTTTCTCTTAAACTGTCTTGAACCAGTTTCGTTTTTTTGATAGCCATGCACGTTTGTTTGGCAAATTTGTTTCTACACGTTTTCTGTGGAATTTTCCACAATTTATATTTACCAGTTGTTAAACTACATCATGATTCTTTAAACAATTTTGTCTTGATTGATGGAATCCTTTTATTTCGTCAAAGGCTGGCAGATCAAGCAAACTTTAGTACCCAGTTTCTTTATCAGAACATTTATTGTTAGCTGGGCACATTAAAACTTATGGTAAATCTTGTTGACACAATACACACAGATCCCAGTCAATCTCAGTTCCAACACTTTGTGTACTAAATCTCTTCATTAATATTTACAAATTCATCTTTTGGTAGACATTTTACTCATTCACAGCTGATAATCTTTTCACAATTTCAGAAACCTGCAACAAAAAAATAATTTGTTAGTTTAAAAGGGCAGCACACACACATTTACCTCATAAGGTATTTACTTTCTGGATCCATGGAAAAATTTCTCATACTTCGTTAGGGGTAAACTAAAATAAAGAATTTTTACAACTTGGCATTCCTGACCAGAAAATTGTGTGATGTGATGGATGCCTAAAATTAGAGTCATGATTGCTATACAAATAATAGCGGCATCCGTTTATCTTATGACTTTATACTGGTAAAATAGCCATCCAATTTTTGTGGCCTGTATCGTCACACCATATTTAACTTATCATTAAGCCCGGTGTAAAATGTGTGTATGTATATGTGTATATATATATATATATATATATATATATATATATATATATATATATATATATATATATATATATATATATATATAATGCATCAATCTACATTTTGATACTTGATTGAGCCTGTATCTTTGTGAGTCTGGGGTTGGGGTGTTTTAGCTCTGCATGCACTATAAGATGTTTTCCCTACAAGCCAGAGTAGCTTGCAATGAGTGCAGATGCGCTTTGTCTCTCTTTTGGGTGAGATTGCCTTGCTTGGCTAGTTCATTCATTTGTATGTTCGTCAGACTTGAGGCGCTGGTACCAATGGCAGTGTCCAACTACCAGTAACAACACTCAACTATTAATGTTTCTTACGTTTAGTAAACTCTGTATTTTAACCCCTTCCCTGCGAATTCCGGCGTAGGGGGGGGGGCATGGGGGTGAGCGCGGCGCTCATGACCGAACCACGCCGTCATGACTCACAGGCTGCGTGTGCTCATGACGGCGTGGTTTCGTCATGCTAACGCATGGGGTTAAAGGACCATTCTGCTCCAGTGGTGATTGGTCCTTGTACCGTATAAAGAAAAATCTTTACCTTTTGTTACAAACACGCTTTTGTAATGTGAAAGGGGGTCTCTCTAGTTCCATGTTTAGATTTGCTAATTTGTTTTTGTAGAAGCAGTTGTGAATGTTAACACAGTGCAAATGGATGTCGGGGCATGAGAAATGTAGCGTTGCATTGTATGCATGTTTCACAGTCCAATGACATTTCTGTCTTGTCCTGCAGACACTGTAACATGGTGCTCGAGAATGTGAAGGAGATGTGGACTGAAGTTCCAAAGAGTGGAAAAGGCAAGAAGAAATCCAAGCCTGTCAATAAGGATCGCTACATCTCTAAAATGTTTCTTCGAGGTGATTCTGTCATAGTGGTATTGCGAAACCCTCTACTAGCTGGCAAATAAAGGACTTTCCTAAGCCATTATCCATCCAGAGCAGCGACTAAGCCTTCTTATGATACAATTGATTGCAGGTTTCATTGCATTTGAAGACATCCCATATCCTTGGTTTCATATTTTGTATTCCTCCCCTTGATTTGTATTTGACTTTTCAGTCGGACAGAAAGACAAGAGTTTCCTGATAAGTGCCACCCTCATTTGGAGGATTGACATTTGTTTCTCGTTCCCAGCACCAAACTTACCTGCACTTCTGTACATTTTGGATTACTGGAGTGTCTTGATTTTTGTTTTTTAAATAAAATTGTTGTTTGAACTGCATTTTATTTGGTCCTTTACTCCGCAACAAGAGAAGAACCCAATAAGTGCAAGCGTTTGTTTTTATATTCTTTTTTAATTACAGAAAATTAGTGTCAAAGTCTGAAGTGTATGGGGAACTCATTCCTTCCGGTAGTAAAAAGCATAGCTACCACAGCGTGACCTTTGAATCTGAGGAACCTTAAATTTAGCTGTGCATCCCTCTAGATAGATATCTTAATGTTTGGCGGGCCTGCCCCTGGACTGGTTTGAAGGTCGGTCAGATGGTTATGAAAATTGTTTTTTTCCTTACCAGAAGCCAATTCAGGGCGTCGAGATGAGAGGACATACAAACATGTAAGATAGGCTCTATTAGCAGCATTTTGAATTCTTTGAAGTTGGGATATGAATCTGGAGGAAAATATTAATTACATTTAAGGCATTGAAGGTTACAACATTTTGGGCTATGGATATTCCGACTTCTCAGGTACACCTGATTAAAGATTGTCATTTTTTTCACTGAGCTGTGCCTAGGCTATGGGGCCACCATTCATTGGACCAAGCATGGTTTGAAAACTTAAGTAGCACCACTTCCTTCTTTTTAAGTTTATTCTTCCAGCTTGCCACAGGTTGCCTGCATTTCTGAAACTTGGGTTTGAGATCCTCTGATATTTTAGAATCAGGACTTTGGAATCTGTGTATCGTCTGCATATAATAGAATCTTAAATCCAAATTACCTGGTAAGGGCTGCCAGAGGGAGCATATACACATTAACCGCATGCGTGCGGCCGCTATTTTTGCGCTGCGCGGCTTTTTTCAAAAAGCCGCGGTACAGGACGAGCTGAGCTAGTCATCAGCGTGCGAGCGGCACAACTCATGACGAGCTCAGCTCATCATGAGCGCAGAAGTCGTTAAACAGTAGGGCTCAGTGTAAAGCCTCAAGGGAACATCATATTGAATGAATTTGTCTGCTTCGCTGAAAGAGGTGGCTCACGCTGATTGCATGCGGCGAGTCAGAAAGGATTTGATATACATAAGGGCGGCATTACAATTACCTATACTCCTGGTCTCTTATAAGATGGAATGAGCCCACAGTATTGAATACAGCTGACAAATCCATAAGGGTCAAGGGAGTAGAGTTGCCCCAATCCATTATGTAACTTGGACTGATGGTAGCATACACGAAAAGAGTTTTCAGTGCTGTGGTTAGCTCTAAAGCCAGATTGATCAGTTTCCAATAGGGCATTAGATCCCAAGTATGATACCTGTGGGATTCCAATAATTCGGGACATGATCTGCGAAATAGATTGATGAGTGCAGCGAGGTAAGGCACCACTAACTTGCAGGCTGGTGGAGGAATTTTGGTGTGAGGGCAAAGGTAAAGAGAAAACCCATACTTTGTCGAAATACGAGCAGATTACACTTTGATTCTGAGCAGACTGGGACTTAGTCAAGGTATATCTAAGATAGGAATTTAACAATTATGCACATTTCCCTGAAGGAATTACACCCAATACCAATTTTGAGTGGGTAGAAGAATGCACAACACTTGACCCTTATTAATGGATGATATTCCTGGAAGGCTTTTTTTTCCTTTTCATTAATACCTTTATCCATTAGTCGATATTTAGAACACCATTTGCATTCAAGACTTTTGCAAGTCTTGTTTGCCAGGCAAGTGAGACTGTTACAAGTGTTTGTTGTTTAGTCTGCCACCAAAATGGAGTAAATGAAATGCAGTAAGTATTCAGAACAATGTAAGTTGTTTTTGAATCCAGGAAAACTGAATAGCGGTTTCTCGACTGTGTGGGTACAATCCATTCCAAACAATTCCATCATCATAAAATCTTTATTTAGTTACTCAAAACCATAAAAGATACCTATAATTAAAAAGCTATGAACAATTATAAGTGTTTTATGATCCGATTGGCATAAATAAAACCTACATTAAATAATACCACACATTCATAATTGGATCAAATGAATAATAGTATAAACTTTTATTTTCTTTGATAGATAGCTAGCTTCTCAGGCTGTCCATAATACCCCATTAACAAAGTCACTGTATGCCTGGTTTCTTTCTAAGCCTTATTGCCCCTATTAAAAGAAATTGACCACATTTAAACCTGCTAATTCAGGTTACATTTGCAAAAGAATTGGAGCAAGTCTGGCTTGTGTACGTTGCCTCCCTCTCAGTAAAGATAATATATATCTATGACAAAGAGAGCTGTAATACTCACAGAACATTGCAAAGTGCATGGTATCTTGGTCTGAAAAGCAATCTCTGCCACAGGAGCTTTAGTTCTCAACTTTATTCCAGCCCAATGACTCTACTAAAAACGAATGCAGGAGATGTAGTCTAAATCTTGACCAGTGTGAGAGAGACTATTGGCCAACATGATTTCATCGTAAGCTCGTACAGAGTTTGCGCATGTCCCTCCTCTCTCGGGTAGCTTGGCCTACAGATATAAAGTGTTTTTTGACCAATATTATGTTCTCACACAATCCTTTCAGGAGCCTTTTATAAATCGGTACGTCCCTATTCTGTAAATGTCGATTTAATATTGCTGAGTCAAGGACTGCTGCCAGCCCTCTAGAGTCAGTCCATCAATATGGCCTTATTCAAAACCAGCTCTGGATTTAACCATATCTAAATCCATCTAAGTCACGGGTACTCATAGTACGGCCGGCGGGCCGGCAAGCCTTCCGTGGCGGCCCGCGGACCATGAGACATCGTACCCGTGTTTAAAAAAAAATCCAAGAGTGTCTGCAAACACTGCCGGTTGCAGAGACACTCTGAGTGAGACTGCTGCTCTGTGGGGCCGGGCGATTCATTCCAGGAGGCCAGAGTTGGGCTGCAGGGGCGCTAAGACTTGAACAAAGCCCCATTCACATGCAAATGGTCTTTTTAAAGACCTGTGAAGTGCTCGGGTGGGGCTGTGTGTTTGTGCGCGCTGGGGAAGCGGTCTTTCTCAGCCCGGTGAGACACAGGCAGGGTGAGATGACAGAGGGAGGTAGAGGGACAGAGACAGAGGGAGGGAAAAGGAGACCGAGACATGGAGACAGAGAAAGGGAGGAGGGAGACGGAGTGAGGGAAGGGAGTTGAAAGGGGAGTGAGGGAAGGAGAGAGGGAGGGCAGGGAGGGAAGGAGAGTGAGAGGGGTAGTGAGGGAAGGGGAGTGAGGGAGGGAAGGGGAGCGAGGAAGGGGAGTGAGGGAGGGGGTGAGGGAAGGGGAGTGGGGGAAGGAGGGAGTGAGGGAAGGGGAGTTAATGGGAGGGGGGGTGAGGTTGAGGGGAGAGGGGGAAGGGAAGGGGAGGGAAGGCGAGTGAGGGAGGGAGGGAGAGAGGGAAGGGGACGCAAGAATTTGCTCGTGTCACATTTTGTTTTTACTTATGTTTTAAAAACCACTATGCTTCATTGAGATCTGTTTTAAAATTGTAATTTGAATTAGTGAAGTGAACTGTACCTCGAATCGGAGAACCGTCCCGGACATAGCAGACGCTGACTCCGTAACGACCCACGGGGTTCCTGCCAGCCAATCGCTAAGGGCGGAGAACTAGGCGGGGAATCAGTATTTGAAGGCGTCTTAGCGCGGGAGCGGGCACTTTGGTTTTAAAAACCACTATGCTGCATTGAGATCTGTTTTAAAATTGTAATTTGAATTTGTGAAGTGAACTGTACCTCGAATGGGAGAACGGTCCCGGACATAGCTGGCGCTGACTCCCTAATGAGCCACGGGGTTCCTGCCAGCCAATCACTAAGGGCGGGGGCAGAGAACTAGGCGGGGAATGTGTATTTTAATCCTTAATGGCGCGGAAGCGCAGCGGACGCGCCGAAGGCAAGCCCGTCTGCACCCGTCCGCGCTAGTACGGGGCTAGGGGCAAGTCACTCTGCCCAACGTCTCATATACTCCTCAGAAGACCTTCGCGGTCTGCATCGGGCGCTGTCCCCATTAGAGCCTGCCATTAAAAACCGCCTCGACAAAAATAGAATTTATCAGCGACGCGTCAGCTTCCCAGAAATATCGGTCAGTCGGGAACAGAAAGGCAACTCCACCTCTTCCAGCCAGGCGCTTCGGGTGTATTATTTAAATACACGCTCTTTAGTCAAACATCAGTTAGAAATATTCACATTATTGACTACTGATCAACCAGATATCCTGTTTGTTACCGAAACCTGGCTGACCCCTGACTCCACACCTGATATTCTGGTGGCACTTCCCACCGATTACTATTTTCTCCACATGGACCGTCCCCCCGGTAAATCGGGTGGGGGTGTGGCTGCAATTGTCCACTGCAACCACAAATTCATGACAATTTTGTCTTTGAATCTTGTGGCCGTGGACAATTTAGTCATCAAATTGGAATCTCAATCTACCTCACTGATTTGTGTTGTAATCTAAAGGCCCCCTCAGCATATGCCTATATTTCCTCTCTTATTGAGTGAGCAAATAGCAAACATAGCGACCAACTATTCTAACATTATACTCATTGGTGATTTTAATTATTGGTTTAGTGATACACTCGGTGGTCCCCATTCACAGGAATTTACGGACTTATTAACCAACCTTAACTTAACTCAGCACCTATCGGTGCCGACACACAATAAGGGTCATATTTTGGACCAAGTCTGGACCACAAACCCTATTATTTCTGCTCTCATGGTACTCCCATGTCTATGGTCTGATCATCACCGTATAACATTCCTGATTACTCTGCCTCTTAGAACTAAGTCTCCTCGGGTCGAGGGGGGCCTAACAAGATGTTGGGGTACTCCTTGATAGATTGGAATTTATTAACTCCCTAGCTAGCTTAACCCCAACGGTCACTCAAGACTTAAACACCTATGACGCTCAGATCACTTCATGGCTTCAAACTGCCAGCGGCAAGTTTGCTCCACTCAAGAAAATTAGGTTTAATCGCAGGGCTGATGCTCATAAATGGTTCTCTAGTGAACTAAGGGAACAGAAATTGTCGCTCCGTCAAAAGGAGAGAAAATGGAGATTAAACTGCGCCCCTGAAGATAAGCTCCTCTACAAAGAGGCGCAGAAAAGATATAATAAAGCTATTAAGGCAGCAAAGGTAGAATATTTCTCCACTAGGATCTTGAACTCCAGCAATAAATCGAGAGAGATTTTCTCGATTGTGAACAAACTATCAAACGCTGATAGAGTTTCGCTCAAACCCACTCCCACTCAGAAGCTCTGTGACGAACTGAATAATTTTTTCTTTGATAAAATAGCCACAATTAAAGCTAGTATTTTGTGCTCTTCCTCAATTGTACCCCCATTGGACACACCTATGAACATCCCACTGCTGGAATAGTTCCCGACAATTAGTCCTCAGGCTCTCCCCTTCCTACTGTCCAAAGTAAAATCGGCCTCTTCGAGGGACTGCTGTCCACCTTACATTTTGAGAGAAATTTTTTCCACCTTTCCACAACCTGTCCTGTCTCTCTTGAATGCCTCACTGTTACAGGGCTGTGTCCCTAAATCATTTAAAGATGCAGTAGTGGTTCCTTTGGTAAAAAAAAACCTGGAGCAGATCCATCTAACCCCTCCAATATCTTTACTCCCCTACTTGGCCAAAATACTGGAGGCACATGTGGCTAAGTGTATGTCAGACTTCATGGAACAGTCTGGATATCTGGACCCCCACCAAGCGGGTTTTCGCCCTGGCTACTCATCGGAGTCAGTCATACTGGCAGTATTGGACGATCTTCACAGGAAGGCAGACTCCGAAACCCTTCAGGCCTTGGTACTCCTGGATTTGTCAGCCGCGTTTGACACGGTGGACCATAAGATATTGGTGGACCGTGTCAGACGGGCTGGGATCCAGGGCCATGCCCTAGAGTGGATTATGTCCTTTCTTGAGTGCCGCACACAAGCAGTACGCCTGGCTAATTTCACAGCACCTAGGCTGAACATCACTTGTGGGGTCCCTCAGGGTTCCTCCCTGTCCCCTCATCTATTCAATCTGTACCTCCTCCCTCTGATCAAGTCCTTAAAAACTAGGAATGTGACTACATTCAACTACGCGGATGACTTACAACTCTCATTTACTATAGACAATTCTCCTAATTCTATCACCAATTTTCAGGAAACTGTTACGCATCCGCTACTGGATGGACCACAATCATTTGAAGCTTAATCCTGGGAAGACTGAGGTGCTACTGATAGGGGGCAGTCATGTCTTCTGGTGCCCTCACTACTGGCCAGCAGAGCTTGGGCTTTCCCCTAAGCCATCTACCTCTGTGAAAAGTCTGGGGGTAACCATAGACAGAGATTTATCCCTGAAAACCCAAATAGGGACAGTGGTTTCAACATCTTTCTTTCAATTACGAAAGATTTATAAGATCCATCACCTGCTTACTCACACAGCATTGATACAGGTGGTGATAGGGCTGGTATTGTCTCATTTAGACTAAGCTAACTCAATTTACCTAGGGCTCCCATCCTGTCTGACTAAGCGGCTTCAGCTGGTGCAGAACCAGGTTGCAAGATTGATCCATCAGCAGCCCAGGTGGCACTCTGCCAGACCTCTTATAAAACAAGCATTGGAAATGCAATAGGTCTCGCATTAGAAAAGTTGGAGCGATTGGTCTTGTAAATGACAAATATTTTATTTATGTGTTGGTTTTTAAAATAGCTAAATTGATAGCTTTGTCATTTACAATGCCAATAGTTATAACTTTCGCGAATGTGACACCTATAGCATTTGTAATGCAACATGTTTTGTATATACGTGACTTAGATGGCAGCTCTGGTCGTTAGGCCACATCTCTAGAGAGATGTACAAAGTACTGAGGAAGACAAGATAAACTGCACTTCAATAATGATGTCGAAATAAAGTTAGTACCTCTTTGATCGTTTTACTGCAAAATTGTGAAAATTATGAGACTAGTTCAGAACAGTTCGAATTCGAGTTCGTGAACAACAGGGAGGCGACGAAAGGCAGCAACACGGAGAAGTGGTAGGTGGGAGATGAAAGAAGAAATGTGAGCAACTTTCTTTATTAGCTAATGAAAACACGAGCGCCACAAACAAAACATTTAAAGTAAATTTAAAAAAAATCATAAATCAGTGTGAACATATGGATAATAGTTAGAACGACGGGCAGGAGGTGGTTAGTGAAATGAAGGCATGCGTTCTGGCAAGACAGATTGGGAAACTCCATACTTGGGTTTCAAACGTACAAGCGGCGACGGATTAACAAGTTAAATGGCGTGAAACTGAAAGCACGGCCGGCCGGCCGTGAAAGCTTTTGATCAGGCAGGGGGTGGAGCGGCACCAAGCTGGGCAACAGCTGGGCAACAGATGGCTGGCGATTTGATGCTGTGCATGCGCATTTTAGGTCAATGCGCTTGCGCATTGACCTAAAAGCGCACGGGCACAGCATCAAATCGCCAGTCTATGTAAGGTCTGTTTAAGCCCCTATAGTCTCGCTCCGCTCAATGCGCATTGAGAGGCGAGACCTAAAAACTACACTGGCTTCCACTGCCTCAACGATCTGCATTTAAGACAGCTTGCTTAATCTTTAAAGCCCTAAATTGTTATAGTCCCATATTTATTAATAATTTGCTATCTAGGTACACCCCTACTCGGGATCTTCGCTCCAAACATCTACACTTGCTAGTCACTCCGAAATTCAAGCAGAAACGACATGATGGATGCCGGTTTGCATATCAGGCCCCACAGCTGTGGAACTCGCTTCCGTTGGAGATTCGATCCTGCACAGAACTACTGCGGTTCAGGAAACTTCTTAAAACTTGGCTATTTAAACAAGCACACGAGTAAGCCCTGCCTCAGTATGCGACCAGTCCAGAATAGCGCCATGAAACCTTGGTCTACGTGCGCTTTACAAATTTGTTATAACATAACAGAGGGGGAAGGGAGTGAGTGGAGGGAGGGAGTGGAGGGAGGGAGGGAGTGAGGGAAGGGGAGTGAGGGAGAAGGAAGGAGAGGGAGTGAGACAGGGATTGAGATAGAGGGAGGGAGGCAGAGAGATCTATATATGCCGGGTCTAGTAGCTCAGTGGACGAAGGCGTCCGCTGCAGGGACCTATGTTCAACCTCATGGTTAGTTGGTTTTTTTTGTTGCTCTAGCCCCGCCCCCACCTGTGCGGCCCTCGGACACAACCCACACTGTAAATTTGGCCCCTGAGAGAAAGTTTGTGAGTACCCATGATCTAAGTAGAGGTCGTATTGTTAGGAGATTCGAGATAAATCCCATGCAGTATCCAATTTATTATGGAGTATAAAGGAAGCCGTGGATTGTGAAAGTGATAATAAACGTCTCGGGAATTTGTTTTCAACTGCTTGTAAGTCAGAGGCCTCTTTATAGCCCCAAATATCACTACTGTATGTTGCCACAGAGATGCATTTGGATTGGTAGATTTGAAACATGCCTTAATAGGCTTAACTCCCAGGCAACCAGCAAAGCCAAACACTGAGGTAGCCACCCTGGTCATTGTATCACGTTTTGCTCTCCCCAGAAAGGTCCAAGAGTTCTTATCATTGAATAAGACCCAATGGTATGGAAAGTGTAAGATTCCAGCAATAAATACAGGAAAAGTAGAAATGTAGAAAATCCAGTTTATTCCAAGGACCACAGTACATCTGTTTCAGCTCAGGTCCAGATCAAGAATGGCCCAAGCACATTCCAAGTGATGTCATCACAACAGCAGTGCATGTGCCATAGATTGAATGTACACACTCCAATTAAAAGGGCAACATACATTAAAAGAGCAATACAGAACTATAATACAGGATGTAACACATTTCCCTTCCTAAGAATTTTGAAAAGACACATTTTTACACTTTGAAACACGCCTAACGTTTCAAACTTGTCCGTCTTGTGTCACAACACTATTGCGATTGACTTTTACAAATCTTATTGGTTTACCAAATTTGGAGTCGCCTTTAAGTAGAATTCCAGGTTTCTGTATCCTGACAAATTCCCTAACTTTAAAATCAATTAATTTGACTTTCATGCGAAGTTCATATGAGTTCTTACTCTTTTGTTGTTTCTTCTCAATATTGCGAGCCAAACTTTCTTTGTTCATAACAAGAGATTGAACTTTAACACTTTTCCTAAACCACCACGGGCACAACTTAGAAATAGGATCTCTTCCCTTTAACAACCGGAAAGGTGAGACCCCTGTAGTAGAATGAGGGGTTATTCGATACAACCACAATTTCTCCCTCAATTTGTCCGTCCAGTCTGCTCCAAATCCCCGAGCCCACATAATACCTTCTTTAAGGAGTTGTGATGTGATTGATATTGTAACAATTTAAAAACTCCTTCATCTCATAAGACTTCAGCTGTACTCCATTGTCTGAAATTATAATTTCAGGAGTTCCTTCTCTAGCAAAAACTTCCTTTAAAAACAAAATGACATTTTTTGTATCAACACGTGAAACTAACTTGACTTCCGGCCATTTCTTCTTTTTTTTTTTTTAATAGTCCAAGAAAGTAGTACCGCTCCTGTGCTCCATAGTGTATCCGGTACAGGTTTCCCTCGTCGCCAATGTAAGATTCCAGCAATAAATACAGGAAAAGTAGAAATGTAAGAAATCCAGTTTATACCAAGGAGCACAGTACATCTATATCAGCACAGGTCCAGATCAAGAATGCCCCAAGCACATTCCAAGTGATGTCATCACAACAGCAGTGCCTGTGCCATAGATTGAATGTACACACTCCAATTAAAAGGGCAACATACATTAAAAGAGCAATACAGAACTATAATACAGGATGTAACAGAAAGGCCGTTGTTTTGGTGATCTCACATCCCCACCCCTCCATATATTTACTGTGCTCCTGAACCCAACCATTGTATGAGATTTATTATATTTAATACTCCGGTCCAGACTGTTCATGAAGTTAGCAAAGGACTTAAACGCTGTAAACCAACAGGATTTCTCTATCGGCACTGCAGCGTCCGCATATAAATAAAGCGGGAATAATATTCAATCCTGCTCGTGGGATATCTTCACAGGCGATAAATAATGTTCCCGAATTGTTTATATATAATGTAAACAACAAAAGTTGGACCAATATGCACCTCTGTCTTACGGCCATTTGGACCTTGGAAGGCGAGCTGAAGCTCCTAGACTGTTCATATCTGAACACCATGGACAGATCTGTACGTAATGCATGCAGAAAATATATTCTCTTTATAACCACGCTTGTTGAGGAGGATTGACCAGTTTGTGCCTATTGACTGTCTGCAGAGAGATCCATGAAGGCTAGATGTAACTAGCCTCCTTTAGCTATTGTCTATTTCCCTCTGCTCATCTGCAGGTCCAGACACTGTTCTAAGGTACTTCTTCCAGCCATAAAACCATACTGGAGATTACACAATGTTATTTTCGGATGAAACTTCCCTTAACCTTGACCACTGAGTCAATTAATGATATGGGCCTATAACATCATGGGTCATTTCTCTGTCCTTTTTTAAACACCAGTATTATCGACTTGGACTATGATGGAGGGCTAGCCACTTTACTTACTCCGTTTAACACGTTGGTAAAGATTTTTGCTAATTTCATAGGGCCTGCTTTATATAACTCAACAGGTACACTGTCTTGGCCAGGGGCTTTATTTTCAGACATATAAACAATAGCCTCACCGCTCATCTTCTAAGAATTCTGTGTTAGATTTACCATAAAAATCGTCAATGTCCAGCATCAGCAGTGACTGGACCATATATCCCCTGGAAATGCTGCATCCAAGCATCGGGATATATGGCACTCCACCATTCCATTAGCTGCTACTGTAAAATAAGGGCAATCTACTGTCTCCCAAAATAAAGCACAGCATTTTAACATTCTGACCTGGAGAAGTTGATCGCAGGCTTCTCCAGTTAGGTATTGCTGTCTTATAGTTAATCCTACACAGGGAAATGTCATTGCTATTTCTTGGAGTTTGTTTTAGAGCTAAAAGTAAGCTTTGACCCACAGAGCAAATATGGTCAAACTAGCTGTAAATAGGTACCTTGGGTTTACCTTACATAGAGGTTAAGCTCTTTGAAACTTGCAGGCAGACCCTGTTAAAGGCTGATAATACCTTGGGTTGGGTGGTATCCTCTACACGGGTGCGAATGTCCTGACCATATACAGTGTAAGCTTGTCTAGCAAGGTCTCTAGAGCAGTCGTATTTCATTTCAATCTGCGTCCCTGATCTACAGGACCTGAGCATTTTGGGTTTTGCTTAAAAGAACCAGATTAAGGTTGGCCAGAATAGAGCTAAGTAGATCTGGTCTCGTATGTTCAAAATGACAATGGCCATCTAGAGCACTCTCATCGCCAACGTGAAATGGCGAAAGACAGGGGTGAATATTAAAGTCACACAGTAAAATCACCACAAACTGTGTACACTGCTTTTCAGCATAACAATCTAAAAAGGTCTTTAAGGCCAATAGATGTTGAGGATTTTTTTCCTGTGATTGTGATTTATAAAAATTAATCACTAGCATAATAGGAGGCATTTTAAAAAGCACCGCTAATAAATGTAATGAGCCAGTGTCAACTTGATGGGTTTATAGGTAATATCTACAAAACATGCTAAATAATCCACCTGTAGTTCTGCTCGCTAAGGAGGGCGAGGCTGGGGAGAAAAAGGAAATCAACCCATCTAGGGAACAAATTAACTGTGTCCCAGGTGTCTTGGAGCCCCACAATATGATATCCTTTTACGAAGCTCAGCAAACTCTCATCCGATTTCTAATTGACTAGACCAGCAATGTTTCAGCTCAGAAGTATTAAGAGTAATTGACTTAAATTGTTTGGATTTGATTGATCAGCTGGCCCTTACCCCCTCCACAACAGTGGTGGGTTTTTATCAAAGTTGGTCAGTCATTACAATTCAGGGTGCTCAGGCAATGGCGCTGATGCGCAGCTGACTGGGAAAGGCAGCAAGGCTTTTACTCCGCAAGAGCAGACGTATGCTTTTTAATCTGTGTGCATTTTAATTGTTTAAGAACTTTAAAAAAATATACACTTAATTGTTATTTGCTCTTCTCTTTTGGGTTTTAATTTTTAAAGGAACAATAGGAAAATCGCTCATTTGCACAAACCTCTAGATCAGAACGCTACCGTCTTGGGCAGGCAGCTCTGTTTCTCTGTCATCCGTATTTCCCCGGTCCACTGCTGCCATTAGTCGGCTGTTTGTGTCGAGGAAGGTCTCAGTGAACAAGGTGACTCACTTCCGCTGGGTCACTTTCCAGCTGCCATTTTTGGAAGAGGGACGGTCTAGTCTCCCTTTACCCAGCTAGGCTTGGGACATAAAAAGGAGGCAATGGCACTTACGCGCAGCGGGTGTGCCAGAGGCAAGCCCGTCCGCACCCAGTACCAGTCCCCCTGGTCCTTTCTCACAAAAAATGGCAGGCACCATTAGTTATTCTCGAGAAACGCTAATGGCACTAAGACCGACTAAGACTAAGAAAATGGCCGGCAACACGGGAAGGGCTCTGGCCCCAATAGCTCAAATATCTGCTGTATGCTACTAAACGCAAGATCTCTAGTGAAACACTAGCTAGAATGTTATGATCTAGTTCAAGCACAGAACGCCAACGTGACGTTCGTAACAAACCTGGGCAGGTGCTAGCTCTGGCCAGATATCATATCAGCCCCCCCCCCCCGGATTTGCTGCATATCGGTTGGATAGACAGCAAAAAAAGGAGGGGGGCTGGCGGTATTCTACTGCAATCACTTTAAAACCATATTTGAGCCACTAACTACTTCTGGTTTTGAGGCTTTAGCCTTCTCGGTACAACCACCAGATTCATAAGCAATAAAGAGGATGTTAGTATATCGTCCTCCACGACCAAAGAGTGGCTTTATTGATAAAACTCAGTATCGTGATATATAATATTCAATTATCAATGAGAACTTTACTGAATTGAGAGATTTTAATTTTCACCTGAAAAAAAGGAACTGATCCGGACTCTCAAAAACGTATTGATGCAATGTACGCATTTAGACTCTCTAAACACCCAAGGTCCAAAACACAGAGGGCTGGTCACATGCTTTATGGTATCTTCTCCTATAATGTCATCAACTTACTGCCATCTTTTACACTGACTTGGTCTGCCCACTGGGTGGTCAAATGGTTGATAAAGACTGAGAAAACCATCATGCATAGGCACCCCATCCAGCAATTCCAGGGCAGAGCTTGGCATAAAATACGCTCAGCTGAACTAGGAGATGCTATTACCTCCAACCCTTGTCAACTAGGGTATAACCTGGAGCAAAGTGTTGAGAACTTTACTCACTGGCTAAACTCTGCATTGGACACAGTAGCACCAATTACCCATAAAAGTACAACAACAAAAAGTCCCAGCCCTGGTACAATGAGAACCTCAGGCTATCAAAGCAGGATTGTCGTAGACAAGAACAAATATGGAGAAAAGAAACTATGAGGTATAAAAGCATCCTGTGTGCAAACAAAACTCTTTTCTCAATAATACAAAAGGTTGCAACACCAACTAGCCCAAGTCAAGCAGGCATAAATCAAGAATTTTGTGACACGCTAGCAGGCTTTTTCCAAGAGAAAGTTGTATTTGCAACAATTTTGCAGCTAAAAAAGCAGCTAAGCACCAGGATGAGTAAGCTCCAATTGACTCAGGGCTACAATCAGCTTCTCCACCTTTAAGACCCCCTCGCAGGAACATCTCATAGACCTAATTCCGCAAATGAAATCCGGTGCACTGCAAGATCCCTGCCCGCCCAGCATAATGCACATGATACCTGCTCAAGTGGCACAATATTTGGGACAAATCCTAAACAATATGTTTACTGTAGGGATCTTCCCTTCCCAGTGGAAACTTGACTCAATCCTCTCACTTAAAAAAATCTGAACACTATGGACCCTAGCAATTATCGACCTATTTCAAGACTCCCTTTTGCTGCTAAGCTGGCAGAGAAAGTTATGAATCCACAGATCTCAGAATACATAGAGGTTAACTCTCTGCTGGACGACACACCCTAATCGTATCAACTGAAGATATGAGAAGCTCTTGACAGAGAGGGGGCGGCGGCGGCGGCGCTGATCTTGCTTGATCTCTCCGCGGCCTTTGATCCAGTCAGCCATGAGATCTTAGTAGACCGCATGCAAGGCCTGGGGATAAAGGGCACAGCAATGGATCTCCTGAAATCTTAAATGACAAATCGACCACAAAAAGAGGCAATGGGCAATTTCGTCTCCAGGCAGTTTCCCTGCCCAGCGGAGTTCCACAAGGATCGGCATTGAGCCCAACTCTTTTTAACTTTTATGTTACGCCACTTGCTTCAATCATCAAAGACGCCAGTTTCAAGTCAACAAAATGACATCTGCATCTTTTTGCTCTATAAGGCTGATAAATATAAAATCGCTAAATGTCTGCCCCCTGAACTTCTAAAAACAGTAACTATGGCTATGGTCCTCACAAGGATTGACTACTGTAATAGTCTCCACCTTACTCTGGCATCAGGTCTTTTGAAAAGACTCTAGATTTTGCAAAGCGCTGCTGCCCGTTTCATCTTCAAAATTCTCCAATATGAATCAGCCAGAGAAGCCATCAGAAAACTGCATTGGTTGCCAGTCAGACAACGATGCAAGTTCAAAGTCCTTTGTCTGGCATTTAAATCTCTGCACGGAATCGGCCTGACCGTTTTAAGAGAAACCTTAAATGGAGATACCAGTGTCTGCCAAGACACCCTGAAACTACAGCGCCCAGCATCACCCGCGGCAGGAGGGCTGACCACGATCTTGTTTTCGTGCCTGGAGGCGCACAAAAGGGCTGCTGCACTCCCGCAGCGCGAGACTCGCATGGGCGTGGCCGGGACGTGCCCGGGCAAAGCCTGGGCCCAGAGGAGACAGGGCTGGCCACCGCCTTGCTTCTGAATACGGATGACGGTCTGTTAGAACACCAAGTAACCGGTCACCTAACCTAAGTGTAGTGCCCTTATAACTGATCTGTGCTTGTTTCCTTGCCAGAACTGTTAAAAAGCTATTGTATTGCTAAGGCGCACCTCACAAGCAGTTATAGGCAAACGCACCCCTGTAGTGAAAGACTCCACTACCCGGCAAACTATTCCTCCTTTACAACCCACTACAATTGACAAAATGTTGCAGAGGGCAATTGGAGCTGTTTCCAACGGAAATCGAGTGTACAGAGAGGCGCCTCTCACTAACACCGTTCATAGCTCCTAGTTCTATCACTTCTGACTTCGGCACTCCGCCCCCATTCTTAACACAAACCATGGCCTCAGATCCAGAGTTCCCAAGGACACGCGCACAGACAAGAGTGTGTAATACTTCCAAGACCCTACTGGGGAGTGGTGGAAAGAAGAAAGGGGGGAAATACAAATCTATTACAAATACGGGAGCCAAGCGGAATAAACAAGCAACAGATATGTTAGCAAACAGAAACTTGGGGGAATCAGGAACTGAGGACTCACTACAGATGACCCTAGAGCAACCATTGTGGGTGACAAACTTGTTGATGGACCTTAGAATGCATTTTAGATCTGTTGTAAAGGATGAACTTAATGTCTTAATGGATCGAATTGACAAACTATCGTCATTGGTGGACCACTGGGTAGGAAAGGCAGAGTCAACTCTTAAGGGAGTCGAGACAACTAAATCCCTGGTTAAAAAGCTGGCCTTGCTCCCCAATAAGGTAGCCCCACCCGCACAAGATACACTCTCCATCCCTGTTAGGCGCAACATATCCAACTATGGGGATGCAGCTCCCTGTCTGAGATCGCCCCCACCACAGAGCCTGGACCCAGATATCCTTCACCAGAGGCTCCTTCGATGCCCACCCTCCGAGCCTTCTATTAGATTACCACCGCCTATATTAGGTTCATCTAATACACAGCAAGCCTACACAACTCAAGAAGCCAGTGCGAAGATTGTACCACACACAAAATTCAGGGAAACACAGTCTGCACTACCATGTATTAATCTACCCCCAGCCTCTACTCCATATGCCATTGTGCTATCAAGAGTACCCGAGCTGGAAAGGGGGTCTGTGGAATCTCATTCTGAGCTAAAAAATAAATACATTCACTGGTTAGCCAAATATAGGCATTTCCCTTACAAAGACGTAAATAAAATAATTTTTACACGCAGAGTAAGCTGACTGGGGTGGAGGCCAAAGAATTTAGCCGGGAACTGTATAGTGAACAATTTTAGGGATACACAGGCTGTGCAATACATTCCAGATTGTGGTTATCAGAGGGAGGCTTTTACTTTTCTCCCCCTGGGATATTTCTTCCCTCCAAGGCCTTTGCCGCACAATGTGGGAGGATTGGCCAATGATTGGGGAACGAGTGATCATGGCGGACCCATGTCTCAAATTGTCCGGGACCATCCCACATCATTTATATACAACCTTCCTGTTGCCAATAGATTCAGCCCATTAGACTCTGTAGATTGACTAACGTCCATTAGGCCTTCCCACTAATGTCCCAGTCGTAACCATGAGTCTAGAATGAGACTATTGTATCTGGATGGGCCAGCGCAAAAGGGTGGTCATGGATGTAGGAAGGCGGATATCTGACTATGGTTACCCCCAACTTTTTGCCTAGTGTTTTGCTGGTTTTTTACTTAGTTGGCCTGGGATCCTGCTATTCAGGACCCCAGGCTTCCTGCTCTCTCTGTAAAATGGACTCCATGTACCCTAGGTACATATCTAATTGGATACTGAGTCACCTTATCAGTCCCTGTACAGTATACCTTAGGTATCCAGGGCATAGGTGTACCCAGGGCCTACCAGGGGCTGAAGCATGTATTATGCCACCCCTGGCTGGCCATCCAAAACTGACACAACTGGCTGCACGACAGCTGGGGCAAGGTGGTGTAATCACCCTTTGCTGTAGATATAGTATACCTATATCTAAACCTAAAATGGACACATATATTCCTATCAGTCACTCCTATGGAAGGCCTTATCAATCCTGAAGGCAGAGTGCTTGGAATAATGTGAGATGGTGCTCTGGCATGAGTTGAGCCCGTTTGCAGCTTGCGGAACCAAGTCCCAATAGCTGTTCCATGATAACGCTATACCATATACTCTTAAGTGCATTATAATCCTCGCGGTTAAATGCTAACTCTGGTATAACATTATCAAAACATGTCGAGTAAGGTGTCATACGAATTGGAATACTACCCCCTCGCCAATTCTGGCGACGGGGGTAGCATTCCACCCTTCTAGAGGGACACGACATGTATGTAACTGTGAACCCCGGTTAAAGTTAACTCGAGCCTCAGCATCACAAAATGGATGCTGCCACCACAGACACAAGTCTGACCTCCTGCTGCTGGGTGTCCTTCCAGCGAGGGAGGCTCAGACAAAGGGTTTCCTGCCTTGGGAGGTGCTAGCACCACCCCAGACAGGATTTTGTGTATTAGGTAGGCCAAGGCTGAAAGGAATGAGACATGCCTGGGGCACACAAGGTGCCCTGTGCATACACCGGTTCCAACCAGTTGCTGGGTCACTCCAGCCCCAGCTCTGGCGGGAAACCGGACAAAGGATAGGGGGTGTAACCACCCCCCTTCCTGGTCCCACCCAGGGGAGGGACCTAGTCGTAGTGCAGCCCCCTTTAGCTGAATAAAGGTAGGAGCTGGTCCCATTCCCAGTTAGATTAATCTTGACAACTTCCACGAAGAAACTCTTGACCTTCGACCTCCTGAACATCAGAAGACTGAAGAATCTCCCCTATGGTCAGGGAGTGACCATCCTGCTTCGCAGGCACCATCAAGCTCCTGTGCGGTTTGCTGCAAGTCCTTCCTTCCCGGAATCCGACGACCCAGCTCAACAAGACCCGGACCTCCAGACCCCTCTGACCTCTACCCACATCCACAGCACAGCTGGGACCCGTGGGTGCGACGAGCAACGTGGAGACGGCCATCTTGAAGAAACCTGCCCCGTGCTTCTAGCACGACCACCGAGGGACCCTCGAGTAAGTGCATCGGGGACTGAGAAGCCCCACACCGACACAGCACCTGTATCCAAGGTCAGCCCCCCAGCCTCCACGAGATCTGCGTGGGGCCCCTTTTGCCTGGTTGCTGCCTTCCCTGTTGTCTGGTCACTTGCCGGCTGGCTCGTGACCTCTGAGACGACGACCCGAAGATTTCAACACTGCTAGTCTGGTCCCCCAGACTGGCCCTTGCTTCCTTGTGACAGAGAAGCACCCCGGACCCTCCTGGTCCGCACCAGACGCCATCTTTGTTCCACCGCGTGGCTTGCACTAGCCAAGGCCTGTTGACCAGATCGACGATCCAACACCGCCAACAGCAGCAGACTACGTGGGACAGCTCGTGCCTCCAGCCTGGTCGTAAAGAACAGCTCCTGGTCCGCGCAGCTACAGAGAGAAGCGACCCTTCCTTCCCCTGAACGCGGCGCCATCATCTGGTTCCAGCACCGTCACTGGCTAGTGACCAAGACTCTGTCCCCTTCCCTTTCAGGACTCCTCCTTCCTAGTTCCATCCTTGGAACCACCGGACTCCTCCATCTGGCTGCCTGCCAGCAACTCTTTGTTTCAGGCATCACCGGGAGCAACGCAGCAAACCCGACACCACTTCAGCCCTATGCACCCGCAGCCTGTGGGTTAGGTAACTAAAGCTTCTAGGTGCTGAAGTCAGTGTCCACTATCCTAGTGTCCAGGTCCACTGTTGTTTTCCCTCCATCCAGCCGGGTTCGTCCGGAATCCGTAACTTTGTAAACTGTAGTATCCATAGACGTTGGTACGCATCCCGCGTGAGAGTTTCCACTCTGCACGTGAGTCCCGTGGGCCTCCTGCTCCTTACTTACCTAGTTCGTAGCGTAGTCCCAGCGACCCTCCAGCCTCTGGATCTCCTTACAGTACTTTCCTTCCTCGCATTCCATTGTTTTTAGTATATGGTTTGTCGTGCCCCTAAGGCACACGTGTAAATATTGTGCTAACTCGTATTTCCTTCTTAGTATTGTCATGTGCTTAGCCCTCTGATCTCATAAAGAGTTCAGAGGTGTTGTTATTAATAAATATATTGTTTATTTTCATAACAATCTGTGTGGTGTCCTTTCCTCTGGTATTCAAGGGGTTATATTGTGGTAAAAACATCTGGCTTCACATGCCAAAAGAGTTTAGCCTAAGACTGCTTTGTCCATGCTACCATTAGGATAGCTGGTCTATAAGGTTGACTTACAACCAATCACCATAAGGGTTGTTTGGACTGATACAAGGTGGTCACTAGAACTAGTGAACATCATATATCAGGCCAACTTCTCACATTGGTGTGCAGCGGTTGGGATTTGAGCTTGCTGTTGTGTTTACCAAATATCTTGAGATATCATTTGAAAGATCACATAAGGTACCATAGGTACATATAACAAGCTTAGAAATACTCTGAGTTCTACTGAACCAGCTGTTGTAGTAAAAAGGGCCTAGCACACCCTGACTACAACTCTTAGGAAGGGATCAGTAGGAAAACCCATAGTGTAGGTAGGTGCATCACTTACACCTCACTAGAAAGCATGTCTACCCATGGAGAGTCTTCAGAGACTCCCCTAGTGGTTAGTGACCCTCCACAGGTCCTTTCCAGATATGCAGCTCTCAGTTTCCAGGAGATGAGACAATTGTGTACCTCCAGGAAATTGAAACAGGGTTCTAACCCTACCACTCCTTTTCCTCCTTTTCTGTTAGGTCTCTTAGAGACATATGATGCTAGAAAAGCTTCTCATACAGATGGGAGCATGCCAGCCTTAGAAGGTACCCTTGGTGATCCTGACCTCCCTGAAACTGAGGAAGTAGAGGAGGAGGAGGATGAAGAGGATCTTTCTGGGGATGAGGCAGACAAAGGTCCTAAGCTAGTCAGCAGACTTACTAGGGCCAATTTAGACCTACATAGGGAAGGATCTGGGGGACCCCCAGTACTGACCCTAAGCAGGCCTAACTTTGGAGTTAGAAGAGATAGGTCTCATTCTAGGGACTCCAATAGATATGTGTACTCTCATGCCTCTTCCCAGAGGAGAATGACTTCTTCCCAGAGGAGAATGACTTACCCTCAGAGGAGAGAGCATGAAGCAAGGATGAAACAGGCTAATCTGAGGATCCAGAGGGAAGAACTTGCCCTTGCCAAGGAAAAGCTTGCCTTTGCTAGAGAGCAACATTTGAGTGGGGTAGTCCCCACTGGTGGCAGCAATATCCCTAAGGATAAAGACAGGAGTTTTGATACTAGACACCTGAGTAAAATAGTGCCCCCCTTTAAACAAGGGGATGACATCCACAAATGGATGACTGCTTTGGAGAGGGCCTACACTGTCCAGTGCATCCCCCAGAGTCAGTGGGCAGCTATATTGTGGCTCTCCTTTGAAGGTAAAGGTAGAGATAAGCTCCTCACTACTAGAGCTGAGGATGCTAACAATTACCAAGTCCTGAAGAATACACTGATTGATGGGTTTGGCTTAACAACTGAGCAGTACAGGTTGCTGTTCAGAGACACCCAGAAAATTCAGTCTCAGGATTGGGCTGACTTTGTTGATTGTGCCACTAAGGCTTTGGAAGGCTGGTTACTGGGTAGTAAAGTTACTGATTACAAAGGATTGTATAATCTAATTATGAGAGAGCAAGTCTTAAATAATTGTCAGAACCAGTTATTACACCAGCACCTGGTAGACTCTGATCTGACCTCTCCACAAGAATTGGGTAAGAGGGCAGACAAATGGGTCAGAACCAGGATCAGGCCTAAGAACCAAGGTGGTGACCAAAAGAAGGAATCAACCAAGCCTCAAGAGAAGGGTGGGAATAAATCTACAGATAAAACCACACCAGGGCCCCAAAAATCCTCTGAGGGGGGTGGGTCCCAGAATCCTTCCAATACCCAGAAGAAACCTTATTGCTATACCTGCAAACAGGTAGGCCATTTGAAAACTGACAGCAGTTGCCCAAGGGCCAACAACAATAAGGAAAACATACCCCCAAGTAACACTTCCAAGCCTCCTGTTACTACTAGTAGTAATCCCCCAGGTGGTGGGAGTGCCCCCAAGAATTTGGGTGGATTCACTTTGGGAGTTCCTGGGGACCCTGGCCTAACCAGGTCCCCTAACTCAGATACTCTTGTCTGTGAGACTGGCATGGGGTTTGCCAACTTCACTGATTGTCCCAACACTTTGGACAAGTACAGACAGGAGCGCCTCATCAATGGTCTGAAAGTTGAGGCCTATAGAGACACAGGGGCTAGCATCACCATGGTGACTGAAAGCCTAGTCCCCTCAAGGCAACCTATACCTGGTGCCACATACCAGGTGACAAACATTGATGGAGTGCAGAAGAGTCATCCCATAGCAGTGGTAAATCTCAGCTGGGGAGGTGTCACTGGCCCCAAGAGAGTGGCAGTGTCATCAAACTTGCCTGTAGATTGCCTACTGGGGAATGATTTAGAGATCTCAGCCTGGGCTGAGGTAGAACAAGAAACCCATTCTAAAATGGTAAATCTTCCTGAACAGGTTAGGAGGGCTGTGCCAGTCTCAGCCCAATCTCAAGTAGATTCTTTCCCTGAAAAGGTTAGCAAGGCTGTGATGGTAACAGCCCATACCCAAACTGAGTCCCTTCCTGAAAAGGTTGGTGGGGTTGTGATGGCCACAGCCCAAACTCAGACTGATAATAGTGTTGTGATGCCTGAAACTATGGATCACTCCACTCAAACAGAGAGCATTGAGGAGGAAGAGAAATCTCCCTCCCACCAGACTTTAGGAAAGGATCAGCCTCCTCAGGGAACTGATCTTACCCCTTGTGAAGAAACTGCCCCAGAGGTAGTCAGGCCTAGCCTGGCAGAGCCTCTGATGTCAGTGGACCCTTCCAAGGTGGGACCCAGTCTGGAGCAGGTAACCTGCCCCTCTCTACCCTGCCTCAGTCAGCCCAGGGCTGTGGAGGTCAGGGAGGCCAGTGGTGGACCCCAAAGGGCCCCCTGTCCAAAAGAACTCCCCAATCAGCAGATTAAGGGCACTGAAGCTAGTAGTCCTAGCCAAGTGAAAATAAAACAAACTCCTGAGGGATCCCCCTTAAAATTAGTTAGGGACCTCCCACAGATGGACACTGTTGGGCACAGCCAAACCTGGGACCTAAGGGCCCCAAACCTGACCTGTCCCTCCAGTAAGCCAAACAGAGGGACCCAGCCTCCAGCTTTAGGTAGCCAGAGGTTGACCCTGAGAGCATACGGCAACTCAGTCCTGGAAAGAAAGGCATATATGGTGGATAGTGATTGGAGTAAGTTGAGCCCAACAGTAGTGGAGCCTCACTTCAGTACTCCATCCCAACAGCAGCCTTTTACTTTGCCAAAACACACCACAGGTAGAGATTCCCTATGGTGGAGACCCTCAGATACCCTTAGGGTGAGGGTTTGCTTAGTGGACCATGAGATAGGGGGTAATCATGCCAGTGCTGGTACTTCCTTATATGGCCACTTAGGCAATATAGGCTTACCTGGTCAAGGATAGCCTTATCTCCTTTCGTTTGGGGGGGGTTATGTAGGAAGGTGGATATCTGACTATGGTTACCCCCAACTTTTTGCCTAGTGTTTTGCTGGTTTTTGACTTAGTTGGCCTGGGATCCTGCTATTCAGGACCCCAGGCTTCCTGCTCTCTCTGTAAAATGGACTCCATGTACCCTAGGTACATACCTGATTGGATACTGAGGAACCTTATCAGTCCCTGTACAGTATACCTTAGGTATCCAGGGCATAGGTGTACCCAGGGCCTACCAGGGGCTGAAGCATGTATTATGCCACCCCTGGCTGGCCATCCAAAACTGACACAACTGCCTGCACGACAGCTGGGGCAAGGTGGTGTAATCACCCTTTGCTGTAGATATAGTATACCTATATCTAAACCTAAAATGGACACATATATTCCTATCAGTCACTCCTATGGAAGGCCTTATCAATCCTGAAGGCAGAGTGCTTGGAATTATGTGAGATGGTGCTCTGGCATGAGCTGAGCCCATTGCAGCTTGCGGAACCAAGTCCTAATAGCTGTTCCATGATAACGCTATACCATATACTCTTAAGTGCATTATAATCCTCGCGGTTAAATGCTAACTCTGGTATAACATTATCAAAACATGTCGAGTAAGGTGTCATACGAATTGGAATACTACCCCCTCGCCAATTCTGGCGACGGGGGTAGCATTCCACCCTTCTAGAGGGACACGACATGTATGTAACTGTGAACCCCGGTTAAAGTTAACTCGAGCCTCAGCATCACAAAATGGATGCTGCCACCACAGACACAAGTCTGACCTCCTGCTGCTGGGAGTCCTTCCAGCGAGGGAGGCTCAGACAAAGGGTTTCCTGCCTTGGGAGGTGCTAGCACCACCCCAGACAGGATTTTGTGTATTAGGTAGGCCAAGGCTGAAAGGAATGAGACATGCCTGGGGCACACAAGGTGCCCTGTGCATACACCGGTTCCAACCAGTTGCTGGGTCACTCCAGCCCCAGCTCTGGTGGGAAACCGGACAAAGGATAGGGGGTGTAACCACCCCCCTTCCTGGTCCCACCCAGGGGAGGGACCTAGTCGTAGTGCAGCCCCCTTTAGCTGAATAAAGGTAGGAGCTGGTCCCATTCCCAGTTAGATTAATCTTGACAACTTCCACGAAGAAACTCTTGACCTTCGACCTCCTGAACATCAGAAGATTGAAGAATCTCCCCTATGGTCAGGGAGTGACCATCCTGCTTCGCAGGCACCATCAAGCTCCTGTGCGGTTTGCTGCAAGTCCTTCCTTCCCGGAATCCGACGACCCAGCTCAACAAGACCCAGACCCCTCTGACCTCTACCCACATCCACAGCACAGCTGGGACCAGTGGGTGCGACGAGCAACGTGGAGACGGCCATCTTGAAGAAACCTGCCCAGTGCTTCCAGCATGACCACCGAGGGACCCTCGAGTAAATGCATCGGGGACTGAGAAGCCCCACACCGACACAGCACCTGTATCCAAGGTCAGCCCCCCAGCCTCCACGAGATCTGCGTGGGGCCCCTTTTGCCTGGTTGCTGCCTTCCCTGTTGTCTGGTCACTTGCCGGCTGGCTCGTGACCTCTGAGACGACGACCCGAAGATTTCAACACTGCTAGTCTGGGGTCCCCCAGACTGGCCCTTGCTTCCTTGTGACAGAGAAGCATCCCGGACCCTCCTGGTCTGCACCAGACGCCATCTTTGTTCCACCGCGTGGCTTGCACTAGCCAAGGCCTGTTGACCAGATCGACGATCCAACACCGCCAACAGCAGCAGACTACGTGGGACAGCTCGTGCCTCCAGCCTGGTCGTAAAGAACAGCTCCTGGTCCGCGCAGCTACAGAGAGAAGCGACCCTTCCTTCCCCTGAACGCGGCGACAGCATCTGGTTCCCTCCTGGTTCCAGCACCGTCACTGGCTAGTGACCAAGACTCTGTCCCCTTCCCTTTCAGGACTCCTCCTTCCTAGTTCCATCCTTGGAACCACCGGACTCCTGCATCTGGCTGCCTGCCAGCAACTCTTTGTTTCAGGCATCACCGGGAGCAACGCAGCGAACCCAACACCACTTCAGCCCTATGCACCCGCAGCCTGTGGGTTAGGTAACTAAAGCTTCTAGGTGCTGAAGTCAGTGTCCACTATCCTAGGGTCCAGGTCCACTGTTGTTTTCCCTCCATCCAGCCGGGTTCGTCCGGAATCCGTAACTTTGTAAACTGTAGTATCCATAGACGTTGGTACGCATCCCGCGTGAGAGTTTCCACTCTGCACGTGAGTCCCGTGGGCCTCCTGCTCCTTACTTACCTAGTTCGTAGCGTAGTCCCAGCGACCCTCCAGCCTCTGGATCTCCTTACAGTACTTTCCTTCCTCGCATTCCATTGTTTTTAGTATATGGTTTGTCGTGCCCCTAAGGCACACGTGTAAATATTGTGCTAACTCGTATTTCCTTCTTAGTATTGTCATGTGCTTAGCCTTCTGATCTCATAAAGAGTTCAGAGGTGTTGTTATTAATAAATATATTGTTTATTTTCATAACAACCTGTGTGGTGTCCTTTCCTCTGGTATTCAAGGGGTTATATTGTGGTAAAACAGCTGGCTTCACATGCCAAAAGAGTTTAGCCTAAGACTGCTTTGTCCATGCTACCATTAGGATAGCTGGTCTATAAGGTTGACTTACAACCAATCACCATGAGGGTTGTTTGGACTGATACAAAGTGGTCACTAGAACTAGTGAACATCATATATCAGGCCAACTTCTCACAATGGAAAGCAGACAAGAGATAAGGAGTTGGCCCCTGTGGTTAGCCCGACAGATTACACTCCTGTTTTATTTAACAACTCAAACCTGGCTAATGAATGTAGTTCCAGGGAAAGGGAGGGGCCCAAAGAGTTACACCAGGCCTAATCATGGGCAAGCCTCACCCCTCAGGTCCCTCTAGTCAATGAAGCAGGACCATCAACTTTGCGGATATTATCCTGGAACATAGCAGGACTCGCTTTGAAATCTTCCAGATTGGGGGGTCATTCATAGATCAGCGTAAGTTATGTATGTTCCAGGAAACATGGGCCAGGGTAGATATAAAATAGAGTGGGCTATGGGGTGCATAGTATCTCAGCAGTCCAGGGGGCTAGGGGGAGAGTTTCTGGGGGCTTGTGTACCTTGGTTAGCGTGCACCTTGGTTGTTAGGCCAAACAGATAGAGACCTCTTCACCTGACATGGTTTATGTGTCTTTCTGTCTTTTTCTACCTCAACCAGGATTGCTTTAATTAATGTCTACTTACGGCTGGTTTGACATGGGCAAGTTTCCCCCGCTCTTGACCACTTCACCTCTTTTCTCCCAACTATACCAGAGAATTATTTGGTCATTATAGGTCGGGATTATAACTGTCAGTTTGAACCCCTGAACGTCTTGTCCACAAGTATTACAAGTGAGGAGAACTCTGTTTGGGTAATTCCAGATCCTAATATTCCACCAACACAGGCATGGACTCCCCTGGGTCTACAAATGAATGCACTTGAACTGAGCCACTCATTAAGGGCCCGTAATGGTGGATCGGTATCTGATAGCCCCGGGAATTTTACCTTTAATAGACTTGGGCAGGCATCGATCATAGATTATATTCTGGTAGACATTAGATCATTGCAAAGGGTCCTCGACTTTAAGGTCACTCCTCGTTATGAGAGCGACCATAATGCTCTTGTTTTAGAAGTAATCCCTCCGCTAGCTGAAGGTCATCATAGCACATCTTCAAAATCTGATTCTGGCCTATTATTGGGGGGGGAACGTACTCAATCACAGGATAAAGTGGCCTCCCTGTACCAACAAATTGTTTCCTTTCTTGATGCTGCGTTCTAACTTTCTGTGACTAGCGGCACTTCAACTTCCCAAACTAGAATTGCAAATAATCATCAAGATTTGCTCTCTGTCCTGGAAACTTTCTTCCATAATAGCAAAAGGACTAGGTTGAATTCCAAACCAAGGCATTCATGGTTTAACAAACACTGCAAGGTAGTCAAGCAAGCTCTTTTAGTCTCCATTAGAACTAATGATAGGCTACAAATTAAGTAAGCCAGGGGATATTACTAAATGATTGTAGCTAATGCTAAAAGCAACTCGGAAAGTGAAAAATGGGATGCCATTAAAACTGCGCTAGACAACCATGACATGGGGGCCTTTTGGAATTTAATTAACTCATGTAAATCCAAAGGTAAATTGGCCATTGCACCAAATCTAGGGGAAGAAGTTTGGAGAGCCCATTTAAAATATTTATATACCAGGACAACTGAGGAAGTTGGTTGGGTGGAAACAAACCCTATCTATTCGGAGTTGCCCAATCAAGATATGCCACTCTGCTCATAGAAGGAGATCACAGAGGCACTGGGCAAGATATTATAACCAGCTAAGGCGTCAGGATAAGATAAGATTCCTGGCAACCTTTTTCGCTCAGAGCCCTCAATATGGGCTCCCTACTTGTGGTCCCTTTTCAATGCCGTTTTGCAGGGCATGGCGCTGCCCTCAACTTGGGCTGGGGCAGAAATTATCCCGATTTATAAAAAGGGTTCACCGTTTAATCCAGCCAATTATCGCCCCATAAGTCTTAGATGTTAGCCAAAAAAAGTGCGCGTGTACCTCTGGGGGCGTTTACGATCTTGGATATAAGAGAGAAATGTATTAACACCCTTACAAGCAGGGTTTAGGGCCAAGACCTCTAATATTGACCAGACCTTCAGATTACAATTTATCCACTGGAAAACCGTGGTCTTAGAGGGTGGCAGCTTCTACCTCACATTTGTGGATCTTAAATCCGCTTTCGATCTAGTCCAGAGGGATCAATTGTGGGGCACACTTCTGGACCAGGGAGTTCCAGAATATCTCTGCTACCAGTTGAAACGCCCTAACCAAGATAATTATGCACAGATAAGATATGGCAAAAATGGTGAACTTTTGTCCCCCTTCCCCGTAGAGAAAGGGGTGTGTCAAGGATGTGTCCTGGCCCCACACTCTTTTCCCTTTTTATAAACGGCCTAATAGAATCCTTATTGGCTGGAAAATATATTGATGCACCTAGGTTAGCGATCTGCAAAATTCCTGCACTTATGTTTGCGGATGATACACTTTTACTTTCTAAATCTCCTATGGACCGTCCTGACGCTCTCAGTAGCGGTCGCTCCCCACGCTCCCTGCTCTCCACTGGTATCGTTGGGCTGCGCTCTTTGCTTTGCGCCTTTACAACTGCTGCCTACTTTAATTACATAGCGCCTAGCCTCACTTTACATTGCTCGCTTTTTTGGCTGTCCTAATCTGTATTGCGCGATTGTGAAGGTTATCCCATTAATTATTATTTGTAGTACTCGCTTGCGCTGTTGTGATAGTAGCGCTCACATCACTGATAGGAATACAATTATTAATACCTGATTGTGTCCTACTTTGTACCCCATCCTGTTTCGGTTTTGCTTTTGGCTGCCATCTTGTTGTTGTGCCTCGGAGCCCGTCCTCTCCACCCCGCTCCCGCCTCCCAGCTGCTCCTCCCTCGCCCCTCCCCCCTCCACTTACCACTTATGACAGATGCTTATGCGCGCAGCGTTCACGCGCAGCGGACGCGCCCGTCTATGCCCGTCCGCGCCTGGACCGCGCCCAGCGCCATACCCACTGGCCCCCGCAAAACCCACTCCACCCGCATAACGTACGACGCCGCATCCCTTTCAGCACTTAACCCCGGCCGTCTTCCAAACTGCTACCAAGCTGCCCCAGGACACACCCATGGACCTTTCTCCTGCCACTCCTGCAAGTTCGACTGCATCAGGACCCACACCAAATCCACAGACTCCAATGAAAGCTCCGACACTAACCACCTAAAGTGCATCCTGCTCAACACCCGCTCGGTCCACAAACACGTCATTGAACTCTGGAACCTACTCGACACTACATCACCAGATGTCGCCTTTTTCACAGAAACATGGATGAACGCCTCATCAGCACCCGACATCGCCATAGCCATCCCGGACGGCTACACAATCATCCGGAAGGACCGCACCAACCAAACAGGAGGAGGCATCGCCATCGTCCATAAAAACACCATCCGCATCACGACCAGTTTCGACGACAACCTCACATCCGCCGAACACCTTCACTTCCAGATCCACACCGACCCAAGACCACACTCAGAGGCACCCTCATCTACAGACCACCAGGACCCCGCACACACTTCAACGATGACATCACTGACTTCATCAGCCCACACGCCCTCCCCTCCGAGGACTATATTCTACTGGGAGACCTCAACTACCACCTGGAAAAGAAAAACGACTCCAACACCACCACCCTTCTGGACAACCTAGCCAACCTCGGACTCGAACAACTTGTCAATACCCCCACCCACTATGCCGGACACACGCTGGACCCAATCTTCACCGCCAGCAAGCACATCTCCTTCAATCACACCACAGCTCTCCACTGGACGGACCACAGCTGCGTTCACTTCAACTACAATAAGACCAAGACCCACAACCCCCCCCCAACCTAGTCCCCGAAGAAACTGGAACAAAATTACTACCGACCAGCTCTTCACATCGCTTCACCAAAACCCCCCTGCCAAATCATCGGACCCAAACCAAGCAGTCACCAACCTCACACAATGGATCACCACAGCGCAGACGAACTAGCACCCTTGAAAAACCACCAAATCAAGCAAGGTAACAAAAAAGCCCCCTGGTTCAACGACGACCTTAAGAAATCCAAGAAGCTATGTCGCACCCTCGAGAAAGCCTGGAGAAAAAACCCAACCACTGACAACCTGACCACCTTCAAGAACGCCACCCGCAAACACCACCAACTGATCCGATCCACCAAGAAATCAGCATTCAAGGATCGACTTGACAACAACGCCCACAACAGCAAGGAACTATTCAACATCGTCAAAGAATTTACCAACCCCACCTCCGACACCAACGACATCACTCCCTCCCAAGACCTATGCGACTCCCTAGCCTCTTTCTTCTACAACAAAATCGCCGACATACATAACAGCTTTGAAAACCAACCCGGGGACCAGGCCACTCCACCCACCTCCGAACCAACACCCCCCTCCAACAACCTTTTCGCCTGGAACCCAATCTCCACTGAAGACACCATCCGCCTGATGAACTCCATCCACTCAGGATCGCCAACCGACCCATGTTCCCACCATATTTTCAACAAAGCAGACTCGAATCATCGCACCCCATCTCCGAGACGTCATCAACTGCTCCCTCTACTCCGCTACCTTCCCGGAAAGCTGGAAACATGCGGAACTCAGCGCCCTTCTGAAGAAACCCACAGCAGACCCCACTGAACTTAAGAACTACCGCCCCATATCGCTCCTCCCATTCCCTGCCAAAGTGATTGAGAAAGCCGTCAACAGTCAGCTTGCCGCCTTCCTCGAAACCAACAAATCCGTCGACCCTTCTCAGTCCGGCTTCCGAGCCAAACACAGCACCGAAACCGCACTCATCGCAGCAACAGACGACATCCGAACTCTACTGGACAACGGAGAAACAGCTGCCCTCATCCTACTTGACCTCTCCGCAGCCTTCGACACATTCTGTCATAGCACCCTAATACAACGCCTCAGCAACATCGGAATACAAGGAAAAGCATTGGACTGGATCATCTCGTTCCTCGCCGGAAGAACCCAGGGAGTCCGCCTTCCCCCTTTTAGATCAGAGGCCACCGAAGTCATCTGCGGCGTACCACAAGGATCATCACTCAGTCCCTCCCTCTTCAACGTATACATGAGTCCCCTCGCATCCATCGCACGCCAACACAACCTCAACATCATCTCCTACCCAGACGACACCCAGCTGATCCTCTCCCTCACCAAAGACCCTAACACCGCCAAAACCAACTTACACGAAGGAATTAAAGAAGTAGCCGAGTGGATGAAGAACAGCCGTCTAAAACTGAACTCAGACAAAACAGAAGTCCTCATCTTAGGATCATCCCCCTCCGCCTGGGACGACTCATGGTGGCCACCAGCCCTGGGAACCGCACCCATACCTACGGACCACGCACGTAACCTGGGCTTCATCCTGGACTCCTCCCTCTCGATGACCAAACAAGTCAACGCCGTCTCATCCTCATGCTTCAACATCCTACGCATGCTCAAAAAAATCTTCCGCTGGATCCCCACCGAAACAAGAAAGACAGTCACCCACGCACTGGTCACAAGCCGACTGGACTACGGTAACACCCTCTACGCCGGAACCACAGCCAAACTTCAGAAAAACTCCAACGCATCCAAAACGCCTCAGCCAGACTCATACTGGACATCCCCCGTCAAGCTCACATTTCCGGTCACCTGAAAGACCTCCACTGGCTCCCCGTCAACAAGAGAATTACGTTCCGTCTCCTCACCCACGCACACAAAGCCCTCTACGATATAGGACCCGAATGCCTCAACACGCGACTGTCCTTCTACACCCCCACCCGCCAACTACGTTCATCCATTCAAGCCCTCGCCGCAATTCCGCGCATCCATAGATCCACCATGGGGGGAAGAACCTTCTCCTACTTAGCGGCCAAAACCTGGAATTCTCTCCCCACCCACCTCCGCCTTTACAGAACCACCTCTCTTTCAGAAAGCAACTTAAAACTTGGATATTCGATAAGTAAAGTACCCCCCCGCCTCCCCCCCCCCCCCCCCCCCCCCCCCCCCCCCCCCCCCCAGCGCCTTGAGACCCTCTGGGTGAGTAGTGCGCTATACAAATTTTCGAACTTGAACTTGAACTTGGACATGCAAAGGGTTCTTGATGTATTTAGCACTTTTTGTAGAAGCCGGGGATTGGAGACCAATTTACAAAAAAACAAGTACATGGTTTTTAACACGAACACTACGAACTGCTCAAATCCCCGACTAGATGGAGGGGCCCTAGAGAGGGTGTCTATTTGTGAATATTTCGGGATTACGCTAACTGAAAAAATGGAATGGGGACACAAATAAAGAAAGCTATTTTAAAACTGACCCAGTCTACAGGAGGTATTATAAAGGTATATAAGAGCTGCACGCATAAAGTGTTAGGCCCTGTAGCAGAAATTTACAAGATACAGGCAATGGGCGCGGCCTTGTATGGAGTAGAATTATGGGGCCACTGTCCATCTACCTCTTTATCATTGACAGAGACTTCATTTCTCAGGCAATTGCTGGGTCTTCCCACTAGCTCCCCATTAACACCCCTCAGGATGGACTTCGGGATCAGATCTATAGCTGATGTAGCCTCTTCTAGACCTCTCCTATATTGGCGAAGCCTTTGGAGTACCCCCGAACTAGCCGAATACAATGAAGAGCTGAAGGATGTTATGAGGCTACAAGGTGCAGGGAAACTGCTTTGGCTTGCCTATATTGGGAACACTTGCCAGGCTCTGGGGAGGTGAAACATGTGGGGTTCTGCTGAAGAAATCTGTCCTAAGATCCCCAGAAAGGCATTCCTCGAGACCTATAGAGAATCTAAACTGGCCCAATTATGGCAGGGGACTAAGCTTGGTTGCGTAACTTCTAGGTTCATGGAAGTAAAACAGCAATATAGGCTAGAACCAGCACTAGATTACATTCAACCGCTTCTAGCAAAGAAGCTCTTTCTCCAATTTAGACATGGGGTGCTCCCACTTCGATCATTTACGAATAAGTGGCAGGGCACCCATATCCTAGATTGTCCAGGGTGTGACCAAGCAGAGGAAACTTAAATGCACGTACTTTTCTTCTACCCTGCCTATGGGAAGTCTCGGTCGTTACTACAATTGTGTAGGAATATGGGGACTAGACATTGTTCTGAGGTGTTTAGGCTTTTTAAGTATGATATTGATATGCCTATTGTATTTTCCATCTTGTGGTTTTTATATTCTATGTAATGCATTTGCAGAGCTATTCTAAAGTAAGTCCCTATAGGAAATTCTTAGATTTCTACTTACCATTAGGCACGCTATGTTATGCACCTTTTACTTAGAATAATGATCCTATGTAATCATTGTATTGCATGTTTATCCCTATTGCAATTTATCTATTACCATGGTCTTTTACAATTTTTACAATTTTATTTATCTTAAATTAATATCCTTATCATTTTTTTTTGTATTTATTAGATATGAACACATTTTTATAATTGGTATCAATTAGGTGTTTTAATTCTTAATGAAATAGTCCTCTGTTACTGCACGTGTTATTACTACTCACCGTGTAGCCTATGTAGAAGATATGTACTCTATGCATATTGCACAACTTCCTCCTACAGAATACTGAGTAGGCTTGGGGGAGCTAACTCACGAATGCAGGTATGAATTTATATTTATAGTGTTAAAAAAACAACTAAATATATTGTCTTTTATATAACATGCTTATATTTCGTTGTAATGTATTGTTCCATTTGATGTGCTTTTATGGCCTGTATGGCCGAAATAAAGATTTTTGACTGAATGACTGGCATACCAGCAAGAGCACTAGGCTCAGTCTCTGCCAGCAACATGGTGGTTCCCCCATTTAGAAAGGCAACTGGGGGGAGGGCGGGGCGAGTTTTTACATGGCCACCGCAATGCTCTGGAACAGTCTGCTACTGACTGTAAAAACAGCCCCTTCCCTACTCAGTTTCAGAAAAGCCCTAAAAACCTGGCTCTTTAAACAGGATTAATAAAGCATCCTAACTACTTGCTCAACCCGTAGTGGACACTGTTGCTGCCTTAACTCAGACTTCTGTAGCACCAAGACGCCCTCGGGCATGAGCTGCGCTTTATAAATCATATTCACATTTACATTTGAGAGATCTAATCTGTCAACTGTATAGATCTAATCATATGCCGGTGACTTACATGTTTCCCTGATGGTTTCTTGGGGTCGCTTACATTTACAGTGACATTTGGTGGATAAAAATAATCTAACAAAAGTACCTTGATCCCTGTTGGGGAGGAATTAATCTGGGAAGTTTGCTGTATTAGATAGCCAGCTATAATAGTTTAATCAAAATTAACAATAATACAATCCCCTTCCCAAGTTTTCTCCCTTGATCCTACCCACTCCGTTCTTACCATGTTGATGCAGGCTGTTGGGTCGACGCCTCCTCCCAGCTGCCTGTTACACCAATGCATAACTTTATTTTTTAGTTGAAGAGTGGATTCTTTTGCTCTCCATCTAAATGGTGGGGCTCTTGTTAGGATTGCTATCAGGGTAGAGGATTTAAGCGGTAGCTGTAGCCTATCTCTTGGGTACGCGTGTCTATTTGGGGGAATAAGAGAAGACTACCACCCACTTCCCCATCATCACCACCTTCTCTGCTTCTTGATATGGGTTGGACCAATTGATCGTTGTGATACTGAGTCATATAAATTCTGACATCTCTGGGGCCCCAGGACTCTCCTAATAGTCCAGGTGAGGTACGCTTAGGTCGACTAACTTCACCCCCAAGAGGGAAGAGAAGCACTTTTGGGGGTACAGGTGGAAAAGACACACTCATGCAGTCTTTAAAACCTAAGAAAAAAGCAGTTCCCTGCAAGTGAGCAATAGAAGGTCACAAGTAAGCTAGCAATACCCAGGGCGGGGGCAATAGATATGAGCTGGGCAGGGCAAACTAAATAAAATGCAGGTAGATGAGTGACAATAAAGTCAACTCATGTTAAGCAATGGGTGGGCTACAAACCTCTCTATGTTCTTGGTAAGGCCACCATATGTATTTTGCAAACAGACAGCTGCACTGTCGTAACTTAAACAGGGACTCACAAAATGTTAGGTGTAGGCATAATCTGCTTTTAACTTGCAGAATAGCCTCGCTCAGGAAATGTTCTATTGTTTAATGTTGGTTTCCATTGAAAAGAATTGTAGTTCTGAATTGGTGTTTTTACCCACAAAATACTTTTCATGTTGAGAACTAGTGCACTTAAATCTACTGTTTGGTGTAGCTGCTTACTAATAGAATGTTGTATTTCCATAATATTTTGATCATCACAAAATGTAGTCTCAAAAGCAAACACTGCTTTTGACTGAAATACATGTTTTTGATTAATCAATAATAGTGCAGAGCATCGCCAGCGACACTTCGAACCGCTGATCGGGGACCTGGGGGCGGAGAGGAGCCGACAGCTCGAGCTGCTGGGCCTGAGGCAAAGCAAGAAGCCGAAGCTGGACGTTACCCGCCTGGCACACAAGCAGATGTGGGAGGAGGACAGCGAAGCAGCAGCGTTTCGAAGGTGGCAGCCTAAAAAGGCTGGTCGCAGCAGCAACGGCCCAGGGGGGGCAAAGGGAGAGGCAAGGGGAGCAAGACTCCCGTGGGCAAGAGAAAGACTACAGCGCCTAAGGGGGGCAGCCGACCGCAGGGAGGTCCCCCCCCCCCCCCCCCCCCGGCGTTTTGGGAGGGCTGCGGGGGGAGGAGTTGAAGCCCAGAACATTCTGGATTGTTTTGGGCTATTTTTCAGTAGCCTTTGGTAGCATGGCTATTTAGGTCCCTGACTCCGCCTCCTAGCCACCATTTTAGGTTTGATGACCTGGTGGCTGGGGGGCTAGATAGTTAAAAGTTTTTTCTGGTTTTCGAGTATTTAGCGTTTGTGAATTTAGAGATATCATTATATTTATGATGGAAGATTATCGCGTTTTTGAGGCGCTTCGTCTGCTGTCGGAGGCTGGAAGGATGGATTTGGTGGTCGGCGGGCGGCCGGCGGGCCCAACGCATCAGCCAATGCCGGCGTCGCGGCTGTGGTGGCTGCATGTTCGTCCCCCAAGAAGCGCAGGTGGGCTCCGGTGAGTGAAAGGGGCCGGTCCCGTGCTAGGAAACCGGCACCGTCGGCGGCGGTAGGTGTTGGGGAAGGGGAGGCTCTGGTAACGTTTCGGGACCCCCCGTGGGTGGAGTCGGAGCCTTTCCCGGTTTTTCCTGTTGCAGGGGGAGCTTTGGTTGACGCTCGGGTTGTGGACAAGGCTGTTGGTTCTGGGGCCTCGGCGTCAGCGGGGTGTCAAACGCGGAGGTCGGGGGGGGGGAATAAGAAGCGGTCTGCCTCTCTCAACGCTTTGGAACGTCGGTCTGAGTCGGGGGAAGGCGTTCCTGCGCGCTTGCCGCGCAGGAGCTCTGTTCATGTTGTTGAGGGCCTGGGTGGTTTGGCAGTAGTTGGGGAGCCTATTTCGGCTGTTGTTGATGTTCCAGGGCATTTTCAAGGGAACTTAAGAGTTCAGCAGGCTCCCGGTGTTTCTGTCAATGAGCATGGTAGAGCTCGGGACTCGCCCTCACTTTATTTACAACCGTCTCAAGGGAGGGTTGATGCTAATTTGAGGGGTGACCAGTTGGTACAGGGGGAAGTTTTCGGCAGCCCGTTATTGTTTTCCACCCCGGGTTCCTTTCAAGGGGACGTTTTTTCTGTCATGGGTAGTTCGAAAGGTGATGGTGAGTGGGCCCAGGTAGGTGAAGGAAGCTCATCCAGGAGAGGTTCTGCGTCAGGTGTGGGGCAGAGAGTGGCGTGTGAGTCTTTTGGCGGTGCGTTGCCTGGTGCATGGCCTATTCCTTCAGAAGAGAGGGGGGGTCATTTTGTTCCATGTGCTCTTCCTGCGTATGACAGGAATGTGGAGCATTCGGGTGGTTTTGCTACTGGCACCGTTTTGGATTCGGTTATTTCTTGGCCTGTAGGTGGGCGGGGAAGCAGTTTGGGCGACCAGTCTTCGGGTTGGCGTCGTTTTGAGTCCTTAAATAATGAGAGGGGTAGGGTACAGAGGGAAGGTGAGGAGCTGGTTATGGTAGAAAAGGTTTTGAGCAAGTGTCAGGTTACAGCAGTGGCGGTGGCCAATTTGGATTGGAGTGACGATGATGAGGAGGTAGTAGGTGATTCACCTGTGAGGGGTGCATCTGTGAGGAGTCCAGCCAAGGGTTTGTCGCTGGATAGGTTGCCTAAGCGGTCAGCTGTTCCGGTTGTCTCTCAGTGGCAGGGGCTTGGGGCGGTTTCTGGTATTAGGGCCCCCAGTACACCAGTCCAAACTTTTTCTTTTCAGGCATCGGAGCGGCGGCCCGGACTCG
Organism: Lissotriton helveticus; assembly: GCF_964261635.1. Taxonomy (NCBI): domain Eukaryota; kingdom Metazoa; phylum Chordata; class Amphibia; order Caudata; family Salamandridae; genus Lissotriton; species Lissotriton helveticus. Next base: position 814,431,146 of record NC_136070.1, read on the forward strand.
GTAGGGCGTAGTTCAGCCCAATTTCGCCGAGGCGAAGTGAGGGGAGCGCCTAGCGCGGCTCTCTCTATTCCATCGAGGGAGTCCGTCGCGGTCAGCACAAGAAGATCTGGCGCGATCTCGCTGGCCCCCCCGAATAGCAGGTCTAGGTGGTCCACCTTACCGTCGGCTATGGAGCTACAGAGTCAACCCACCGGGAGGTACAGGCGGGTACAGTCTGCTCCCCCGCCAGGAGGTCTTTCTAGTCAGTTTCACAGTAACCTTGCTGTTCACGGGTTGGGTGAGACCCGAAGTGTTACTTTCCCTCCTGAGATGGAGGCTGTGGTGTTGGATTATGATGAAGATACTCCGGAAGAAGGAGAATTGCGTGAGGTGGATGGGGGGGAGTCCTCTAATGTGTCTTGTAGTATTTTTCAGCATCCGAAAGCAACAAGGCCGGTTATGGAGAGGCGATGAGCGCGGCCCATCAGTCAGGGTTCCTCGTGGACGGCCTTCATTTGATGTTTCAGCACCACGGGCGGAATCTGTGAGAGCTGTATCTCTGTTGCCAGGTGAGAAATCAGTCACACAGGCCAAACCTACAATGGTGTCTGTGGGGACGGGGTTGGTTGGGGTTCCTGGGGTTGTTGAAGGGAGGTTGTTTAATGGGAGGTATGTGAAGGACATTGCTGTGGGCACGGATGAAGGTCTTGGTTCTGCGGGGGGGAAAGTAGAAAGTAGTACAAATACTGAGGCTGCTGGAGGAGTTAAGGAGCCCCTTGACAGTAAAGAGTTGAAATTTAAAAAATTGCCCTACATGGGTGTTACCAAACCTTTGGGCGCTCATTTAATGTTGTCCACAAAGGAGCGCATTTGGAAGGGTGAGTATGTTGAAATACTGAAACTCCTTCATCGTGAGGTACGATCTAAAGAGGGTTCTAAGGAGGAAGAATATGAGCTTGCTAAACGTCCAAGAGTTCCTTTGACTATTGAAAATTGGACGGCAGCATTTCTTATATATGCAAGTGTTTACTGTGAAAAGTTTCCAGAACGCAGCGTCTCTATTTTTAAATACATGGATGTCGTTCGGAAGGCACAAATAACTGGAGGGGGATATGCTTGGGCCCAGTATGATGAGGAGTTTAGGGCTAGGATGGCATGGGATTCGGAGGCAAAATGGGGGGAGCTGGATACAGATTTGTGGCAGCATACGATGGGGGCTGCCTCAGGGGGTAAGACAATTTTTACAGCCAGCGGTCTCCCTTGATCTATCGGCCCTTTCAAGGCAAGCCCACCCGTGGTGGGGTGGGGAGCACATCCAACACACAGTCTGGTACTGGCACCTGCTGGGAATTTAATAAGGGAACATGTAGCAGAGAATATTGCAGATATAGGCATGAATGTTCCGGCTCTGGTAAGCGACACCCCTTGGTTAAATGTTGGGATAACAAGCAAACAGGTGGCCAGCAAGGACAGCAGTCAGATGCGGGAGGTTCTGGGATGTCCCGACAGTTTCAAGGATGTCGGTGTAGTAGAGGTGCACAGGGTACTGGGCCCAAGGGCTCATACGCCAGTTATACTGGAGAAGCTACAGCTTGCCCTTCAGGAGTATGAGGATATAGATGTCAAACAGACATTGCTGGAGGGTTTTCAATTTGGTTTTCATTTGGGCTATTCGGGACCAAGGCAGAGACGTTGGGCTCAAAATTTGAAGTCAGCATCTGAGCATAGTGCAGTTGTGCAAGAAAAATTGAATAAAGAGGTACATGAAGGAAGGATGGCAGGCCCTTTTCATGACTGGCCGATCCATAATTTGATTATTTCACCTATTGGAGTAGTCCCCAAGAAAGAGCCGGGGCAATTCAGACTTATTCAACATTTGTCATGGCCGGAGGGGTCATCTGTAAATGATTTTATTGATATGGATGCTGCCTCGGTTTCATATTCCTCAGTTGACGTGGCCATGTCACTTGTTGTGACCGCGGGCGCAGCTGCTGAGATGGCAAAATGTGACATTGAGTCTGCTTTCCGGCTGCTTCCAGTCCATCCAGATGATTGGTGTCTTCTGGGTATCCATTTTGAAGGTAAATGGTACGTGGACAAAGCATTGCCGATGGGTTGCTCTATATCATGTGCCCTTTTTGAATGTGTCAGCACCTTTTTGCAGTGGCATTTTACACACCAGTCTGGTCATTCACTGGTAACGCACTATCTAGATGATTTCTTCTTGGTTGGGTCCCCGGGCTCCGCGGAGTGCCAGACAGCTCTGGACACCTTCCAAGGGCTCATGGATGATTTGGGGGTTCCCTTGGCTCCTGAAAAAACAATGGGCCCTGCCACCACTTTGTCATTTCTGGGGATCGAAATCGATTCGGTGGCAATGGAAGCCCGCTTACCAGTTGACAAAAAAGTGAAGATGTTGGAATTGTTGAGTGTTATGTTGCCTAAACGGAAGGTGTTGGTGAAAGAAATTCAAGTACTACTGGGACATCTCAATTTTGCGTGCAGAGTGGTAAGAGCAGGGAGGACTTTTTGTCGCAGATTAGGTAGGGCTTTGGCAGGTCAGCATTTGCCTCACCATCGTGTACGTTTGTCAGCAGGTGTCAAAGAAGATTTGCGTATGTGGGAATTTTTTCTCACTTCCTTTAATGGTGTGCCTTTGGTGAGAGAGGTTGATTTCCAATGGGATGTGCAAATGTTTTCTGATGCTGCAGGCAGTGAGGGTTTTGGATTGTACTGGAATGGTAAATGGTGTGCGGAACATTGGCCTGAGGATTGGTTGAATGGTGGTCGGAGCATAACTTTTTTGGAGTTTTTTCCTTTGCTAGTTGCCTTGTCTCTTTGGGGAGAGGATTTGGCACACAAAAAAGTTATTTTCCGCGTTGACAATATGGCTGTGGTAGAGATTGTGAATCGGCAATCTGCCAGAGATGAACAGGTTTTGAAACTCATGAGAGTCTTTGTGCTGGGCTGCTTGAAACATGACATTAACTTTCGCGCTTTGCACATACCTGGTGTGGACAATGACATAGCGGATGCTTTGTCTCGTTCACAGTGGGAGAGATTCCGTGGACTGGCCTGGGAGGCGGGCACATCACCGACACCGATGCCGATACATCTGTGGCGCGTAGGCAACGTCGGGTCTTACAACTGGTGGTAGGTTCTTTATCTGTCTCTACGCGTTCTGCATATTCATTGGCTTGGAGGGAGTTTTTGGAATCTGGAGCAACCAAAGGAGTGGTGCTTTTGCGGGCCATCAAGAAGGATTTGGCTCTTATTAAAGAGCATTGGGCTGGTTGCCATGTTTTTTGGACGGAATTGATTCCACGTAGGATTTGGAGGGGAGCAGTGAATCCTAGAGCGGTTGATCGAGCCAGGAAGAAGGTGAATGCGGAGGTCTCTAGATTTTGCCGCCAGCTTGGCTTTGGGAGAATTTCTCATAGGGAGATTCGTTTTGAGTCAGTGGAGTTTTTCAGGGATGATGGGGTCCACCTTTCTAGAGTAGGTATGGCTTTGTACCTGTTAGAGTTACGAGAAGTGTTAGCAAGGTCCTTGACGATGCAGCGGTAATTTTTTGCAGGTTTTCTCTTTTTCTTTTCCTTATGGGGGGGGCAGGAAGGAGAGGTGGGGTAGTTTTCCTCCCCCCCCCCCACCTTCCTGAGTGGGGGGGTCTAGTTGTTTCAGGGCTGTTGGTGTCAGTTTTTGTGATTAAGGGTCAGGTTGGTTTATCGTCAGGAAAAAATGAGTTGGTCATTGGTTGACCGTTTAGACGTTTTGTGGGGGTTTTGACAGGGGCGAAGGGTCAGGCAGGTGATTGGTTTATGGTGGGCCTGGTATTCATAATGTTATTGGGTTTGTTGATGACGTAAGTTTATTATGATGACGTATGTTTTATAATGATGACAACATGTTTTATAATGATGACGTAATGTCTATATGATGATGTAATGTTTTATAATGTTGTTGTAATGTTTTAATTGATGTATTGTATGGGTGGAGGAGGGGCCATAAAAACTTAGGGGAGGGGGTGGGGGCGGGGTTTAGGTTATTTATTTATTTAGTGAGGTTTAGTTTTGGAAGGCTTTGCCAAGGTTTATTATTTGTGATGTGCACCTGTTCCTAATAAAGCGGCCTTTTCCACACTCAAGTTTTTTGGTCTGCTTTAACTCCCCCCACCTCGCCCTCCCTCCCAAGGGGGGCTTGGGGGGGGCAGCCGACCGCAGGGAGGTCCCCCCCCCTGGGCGTTTTGGGAGGGCTGCGGGGGGGGGGAGGAGTTGAAGCCCAGAACATTCTGGATTGTTTTGGGCTATTTTTCAGTAGCCTTTGGTAGCATGGCTATTTAGGTCCCTGACTCCGCCTCCCAGCCACCATTTTAGGTTTGGTGACCTGGTGGCTGGGGGGCTAGATAGTTAAAAGTGTTTTCCCTCCCTCCCTCTTAATTTTTCTTTAGTGCAAAATGTTTTCCTTTTTGCCGGGTCTTTATATCATTTTCCTTCCTCCTTCATTTTGTATAAGTTTTTTCGCTTTTTCTCTTTTTTCTCTTTCTCTGTATGGCCTTTTTCTTTGGAGCAGGTGTGCAGGGGATTTAATTTTTTGTAATTGTAGCTTGGAACAGGTGCGGTGCGGGGTCTAATTGTTTCAGGGCTGTTGGTGTCAGTTTTTGTGATTAAGGGTCAGGTTGGTTTATCGTCAGGGAACAATGAGTTGGTCATTGGTTGACCGTTTAGACGTTTTGTGGGGGTTTTGACAGGGGTGAAGGGTCAGGCAGGTGATTGGTTTATGGTGGGCCTGGTATCCATAATGTTATTGGGTTTGTTGATGACGTAAGTTTATTATGATGACGTATGTTTTATAATGATGACGACATGTTTTATAATGATGACGTAATGTCTATATGATGATGTAATGTTTTATAATGTTGTTGTAATGTTTTAATTAATGTATTGTATGGGTGGGGGAGGGGCCATAAAAACTTAGGGGAGGGGTGGGGGCGGGGTTTAGGTTATTTATTTATATAGCGAGGTTTAGTTTTGGAAGGCTTTGTCAAGGTTTATTATTTGTGATGTGCACCTGTTCCTAATAAAGCCGCCTTTTCCACACTCAAGTTTTTTGGTCTGCTTTAATTCCCCCCACCTCGCCCTCCCTCCCAAAGCCCTAATCACTGACCACCCGAGAGTGGCGCGAGCGGATGAGAGCTGGGAAGCCTGGCTGTGCCCAGCACCGCACTTGATGCAAGCGGAGGTATGGTGGGGTGACCGCGGGAGTGACGATCGAGTCCTGCAAGCGCGCCCGCTCCGAGCCCTCCATCTCCAGCCGCATCTCCATCTTTGGCTCGGGCTTCTTGGGGCTGGTGCGGCAGCAGCAGTCCGACGCCGAGCAGCTGCTGTGCGCCAAGCAGGCGCTGGGCAGCCTGGGCGCCTGGACGCGGCCCATCGTGGCCTTCTAGCCCCCTCCGCCCTCTTTTACATCGGACTACGGACTTCATTTTTACAAAATGGAATAACCTATTTCATGGACTCCGGCTCCTCTGTTCTCTGGTGAGTGTTAGAGCTGGCACCGTGTGAGGGAGCACATACCCACTCTCTGACCTTAACATGGCCTCCGTGTAACATTATTACCTCCAGGGGTCTTCTATTAGAGGCTCTACTGCTAGCTGCTTATTGTTAATCCCCATCCCTTTTCAGCCATATAGCCTCGGGCGAACTCTGACAGGAGGGCGCTGAAGCGGGGGGATAGGTGCGGAGCACACTGAACGCAATCTGACGCCTCAGGTAGCTCCCACTGCATCCGAGGGGCACCCTGGGTGTGACGAGAGCCGACTCCTACGGGTGGAAGATGTCCAGGAGAAAGCAGCATAATCCCCAGCAGGTCATCTCTGACTGCGAGACTCCACCGGCTCCGAGAATGGCACTTCAGATGCCACCCATCAAGTTCAGGCAAGAGCCACGCCGTGACCGGCACCCATGATGGAACTTTTTAACGATGCCCCCCTAGGCAGAATCTAGAACCTTCTGTATGTACTGCGGTGCCGGAGCAACCTTTGGCCGATAACTGGTGGAGCTGCCCAGCATCGGATTGGTAACGCGGGCATTCGGGCAATGCCCGAGGGGCCGGTGTCCGAGTGCTGCTGTGGGCTGCTTTTTTGAGCAGTCTGGGGGGCAATTTGGGCGCTGTCTCTTATGTTTGAACAGCCAGCGGCCCAGTAGGTGTCTGAGTGGCCCTTCTATAGGCAGATGGGCGCTCATTACCACTGTTTGGCAAGAGGTGTCACTCCCTTTGTCTCTATGGCCGCCCATTAATGTATGCACATACTGAGCGGGGGAACGGGGGCCTGAGTAGCAGTGGCCTCACTTGTTTCCAGGTGTATTTCAGCAGTGTAAACTAACGTGTACATTTTTCTTACCCCCTCCTCTCCCCATACGCCACCCCCGCGCTAATTTTTTTTATAAGATTACGCCGAAGCAGTCATTTGAGGAGTGTTTATGCAAATGTGGGCCGATTTTTTTTTTTGCGTGCCCGGGCCGATTTTCAATCCCAATCCAACCCTGGAGCTGCCCTATGCAGCCAAAGAGGAGTTTGGCTTGAGTTCACCCCTCGGCCGTCACCTACCAAGCCGGACTTCGGACACTGTTTTTCCTCGTCTCCCCGTTGTATTTCTTACCCCCTCCACCCTATGTTTATGCTATGCTTTTGCAACTCATGTAACTATTCTCCAGCCCCTATTTGGCCGTCACCTACACAGCTGGTCTTCTGACATTCTTTTCCTCGTCTCCCCGTTTGTGTCTCCTTCCCTCCCCCTCCTCCTCCCTCTTGTGATCCTTTGATTCAAACTGATGTAACTATGTAACCCGTAACTCGCTGATTCAACTGATGTAAATTACAAAACTGTTTGTACCTACCACGGAGCCTGAGCAACCTTGGCGGATGCCCGGTGGAGCTGTCCTATGCAGCTATAGAGGAGTCTGGCCCCTTGGCCGTCACCTACCCAGCCGGTCATCTGACATTATTTTTCCTCGTCTCCCCGTTATGTGTCTCCTTCTTTCCCACTTCGATGGAACAATGACGACGCCCCCCTGGGCGGATACCAAATCTGTTTGTACCTACCGCGGAGACCGAGCAACATTGGCCCATGCCCGATGGAGCTGTCCTATGCAGCTATAGAAGAGTCTGGCCCCTTGGCCGTCACCTACCCAGCCGATCATCTGACATTATTTTCCTCTTCTCCCCGTTCATGTCTCATGTCTCCTTCACTCCCCCTCCCTCTGTGATTCTTTGATTCAAATGGTTGTAACTATGAATCCTGTAACTTGCTGATCCTCATGTAAAGCGCTCTGATACCTCCAGGTTTAGCCAGCGCTATATAAAACTTTGCAAATAAAATAAATAAATAAAATAAACCAACACACCGAGTACCCCCCTACAATTACACAGAAAGTGGGATATAATAGGAAGCCCGGTGTCATAACATCATTACTTAAATTGTAGCAAAGGGCGCAATGGGACTGCACAGTCTTAAACGCGAAAAAGTCCCAGAGCACTGTATGAAAATTATTTCTTTAATTAATAACGTTGTGTCAACATATGTTTAAGTGACCTGATAAACGTCTCTTTATCATAAAGCAGCTTACGGACCACATCTGCAACCATCGTTCAGGTAGACCCTATTCACAAAGTGGACGCCACTTGAAGTAGACCTGAGGTGGGTTAGGGGAGAGAAGGCTTCATGTAGGCAAGTAGTTCTATACCACAGCACACATCAAAAATCGTGCTATGTACATTGAAAACAACATAGGTAAAACACGCCACCCCCCCAAAAAAATATTAAGACTAAATTGACCATCACCTTCAAGATACTGCTGCATAAATAAAGCCTTCCTGTAGAACGTTTAATCAACATAGGATATTGGTAAGACTTCCTGTGGATTTTGACAACAAACTGTGAAAGAAGTACTTGTTTTATTTAATCGGCTGTGAAGTGATTACTAAATAAAGGATGTTCTCCTCCATCATTTGCATTTATAACTGAGATAACATAAGTTCTGACCCTAGTGGAAACCATGCTAACGTTTTTAGAGCTCCAAAAAGAACAATGAAATGCATTAAACAAATCTTTGTTCTAGTAACAAGATGGAAAGGATCACTCACAGGTTGGGGAATTGCTGCCCTGTAGGTAATTGGTAAGCAGAATTGAACTTGGGAGTATTTTTCATTTTATTGTTACCCATAGTGCGAGAAAACATTTATGAAGTAATAGAAAGATAGGCTTCATAACACAGATACATTGTAAAATAAGAGAAGCATTATACAGCAGAGGTTATGTACACACCCACTTTTATATGTAAAAATGAAGTTGCCAGGCACCAATCAAAGTGATCCTGAGGTCAGCAATGCAGTAATAATGTGGGCGCGAAACTACTACAATGTTGTTGAGAAAAGATGATTATGAAAATTTTAAAAGAAACTATTCATGAACAGGACACGTCAACAAGTAAATCGGCGGCCGCAAACTTCACTAAGCCCAGGAGACGGTGTCCATGCTGCTGCAGACAGCTGAAAAATGAAAATTGTTGTCTCTTAAAAAATAGTAGTGTTTGTCGTGTCGTCGAGACCCACCAATTACAGGACGCGGTGACTGGTCTTAAGGTACCTTTTATTAGTGGTCTCATACAGCATGCATATACGTCTGCCTCCTTGCCCCAATGGTCTCCTCCCCCGACCGGAAGTGGTGTCCGGTGTCCCCAGCCCTATGCCCCAGCCCAGGTTCCTAGTGTCCACTGTCTGGGTACGACATCTCCCCCCTTGTTGCAAAACAAATAATACGAGAGAGAGAGAGAGAGAGCGAGAGACCCTCTGTCACTTTACATCTCTTCAATCAGTCTCTGTGGTTTCTTGCACTCCCTTCTCGGCCGTGTCTCTCTGTTCTCCACTTGTGCCTCTTCCTCCTGTTTAACTTCCTCCAGCACTGGTGCCTGCTGTTCTTCTTCTTTTGTCTTTAGTTCTTTGAAATGCGAACTGTTACTCGTGATGTGATATCGCCCTGCCGATGCTGTTATCATTGGTCCCCTCACTTCCGTCACTGTCAGAGGATCCTTTGAGAATGCGCTGTCCGACTTCCGCAGTTGTCTTTGCCGCACCACCACGATGTCTCCTTTTATTTTTGCTGTGGTGGCGTGCCTTCTCCGATCGGCGTACTCTATTTTTTTCTTTGCTTCCCCGTCTCTGATAGCTATGTTGCTTCGCTCTACGCTTGTCATTGCTTCCACTTGCGGTAGCCTGGTTCTGCTCGGGCGCCCCAGCACCAATTCTGCGGGGCACCTTCCTGTGGAGCTGTGAGGAGTGTTCCGGTAATCCCTCAGTATTTGACATAGGGCTTGTCCTATCGATATCTGCGTTATCTTTGCTCGCTGTATCGCCTTTTTGATCGTTCCTATGAATCGTTCGGCCATCCCATTTGCTCGTGGCCACAGAGGTGTTATCTTCCGATGATGGATCCCTAGGTATTCCATGAATCTTCTGAATTCTTCGCCTGAGAATGGCGGGCCATTGCCTGTCTTTAATGTCTGCGGTGAGCCCCATGCTGCAAAAACATCGTCCATGACTGGTAACGTTGCAGTTGCCGAGGTTGACGCTACCTGCCTTACAATTGGAAACCTGGAGAACTCATCTATTATCACCAACAGGTAATTTCCTGTCTCCAGGGGCCCATAGAAGTCAGCCGCCAATTCTGTCCACACTGCCTTCGGGAGTTCAGACATCTGAAGTGGCTCTGGCTTGGACGGTGGCCCCGTCACTTGGCAGATGTGGCAATGCATGACAGCCGCTTCGACCATGCTGTCAAGTCCTGGGAACCATATTTTTTCTCGTAGCATTTTCTTGGTTGCTACCATTCCTCGGTGCGACTCATGTGCTAGCTCTACCGTCTGTCTCCGCAGCGTTCGGGGCATCACTATTCTCGTGCCTCTCATCATGATTCCATTTTTGCTTTCTGATAGCTCTTCATGGATTTTTTTGAACGCCAGAATTTCCTCTCTTATTACTCCTTCTTCCAGGACGCTGTTGTTGTTAACGTGCCTCCACCTTTGTTGTCTTGTCACCTTCTGTATTGCTCGCATGGTAGGGTCTTGTTTCGTCTCCCGTTCCAGTTCTTCCATTGTTATAGATGCCGGTGTGTTGTGTTTCAGCACGAAATTTAGGTATTCCTCCGCCATTGTGGTCTCTTCCACTGCAGGTGGCAGGGGGTGTCTTGACATGTAGTCAGCCGGGTTGTGTTCCTTTCCCGGCTTGTGTATTATTTTGAAATTATAGGCCACTAGCCGTATCCCCCATCTCTCTATCCGGGGTGGTATTTTTGCTTTAGGATTTCCATAAATTGTTATCAGTGCTTGGTGATCCGTTATTATTGTGAAAGGTTTTCCATAGATGAACATGTGATAGTGTTCACATGCCCACACTACCGCCAGACTCTCTTTCTCCGGTTGGGAATATGCTTTTTTCGACATCTGATAGGCTTTTGCTTCCGTATGCTACTATGCATCTTTGTGAGTCTTTGCCTCCTCCCACCTCCTGCGTCACGCGCCTATTTAGGCCACGCCCCTTTTTCTTCTGGCGTGCAGACGAGCAGCCCTGTGGCAGAGGGCTCGCGCGCGCTGGGCGCTACAATTGTTTTTTAAATACCTTCCTCTGCTGACTGAAGAGCAGCCCTTCGTCCCGCTGATCGCAAGCGCTGGACGCCATCTACTTTTTTAAAATCCCTCCTATCCCGCCCTGTTGGCCCTGTTGGCTCCTCCCACCTCCTGCGTCACACGCCTATTTAGGCCACGCCCCTTTTCCTTCTGGCGTGCAGACGAGCAGCCCTGTGGCAGAGGGCTCGCGCGCGCTGGGCGCTACAATTGTTTTTTAAATACCTTCCTCTGCTGACTGAAGAGCAGCCCTTCGTCCCGCTGATCGCAAGCGCTGGACGCCATCTACTTTTTTAAAATCCCTCCTATCCTGCCCTGTTGGCCCTGTTGGCTCCTCCCACCTCCTGCGTCACGCGCCTATTTAGGCCACGCCCCTTTTTCTTCTGGCGTGCAGACGAGCAGCCCTGTGGCAGAGGGCTCGCGCGCGCTGGGCGCTACAATTGTTTTTTAAATACCTTCCTCTGCTGACTGAAGAGCAGCCCTTCGTCCCGCTGATCGCAAGCGCTGGACGCCATCTACTTTTTTAAAATCCCTCCTATCCCGCCCTGTTGGCCCTGTTGGCTCCTCCCACCTCCTGCGTCACGCGCCTATTTAGGCCACGCCCCTTTTTCTTCTGGCGTGCAGACGAGCAGCCCTGTGGCAGAGGGCTCGCGCGCGCTGGGCGCTACAATTGTTTTTTAAATACCTTCCTCTGCTGACTGAAGAGCAGCCCTTCGTCCCGCTGATCGCAAGCGCTGGACGCCATCTGCTTTTTTAAAATCCCTCCTATCCCGCCCTGTTGGCCCTGTTGGCTCCTCCCACCTCCTGCGTCACGCGCCTATTTAAAACGTCCCCTATGCGGCAGCGCAGCGGACGAGCGCAGCGGGCGCGCCGGCTGCGCGCCGGAGTTGCGCCAGAGTTAAGCCCGTCTGCGCCCGTCCGCGGCCGGACGGGGCAAGGGGCACTGGACGCCGCCCGCTTAATCACCTATTCCCCTTCCCAGCTTTGCTCCTATTGGATACATGGGAACATCGATCCCCTTATATCAACCCGTTTAAAGTATCTAGGAGTGCTCTCTACTTCCCCTCGATCGGCTCCTGAGCGTCCAGTCTCTCTAGCCTTACCGTCCAATACGACCTTGCCTTCCCTCCTAATACCCCCGGTCTCCCCTGACCCGATATTTAGCACCTCTGCCACGCTCCTAAACACCAGGTCGGCGGTCACCCACCAGTACGAACTTTTCGATTTCATCGATTCCTATGATCCAGATCTTTTATTTCTAACCGAAACCTGGTTCAAGGACGACTCCTTGCCTAACGTGTTAGCCGCCTTACCACCTACCCACTCGGTTATCCGAGCGGATCGCTCTGATGGCAGACGAGGAGGAGGAGTGGCTTTAATTGCTCGCACTAACTTTAACTTTCAAATTCTTCCCTCACCTTCCATTCCTGACATAGACTACCTTTTAGCCCGCTCGACTTCACATCAGGCCCCCTTCACTTTTGTATTAATTTACCGTCCCCCTCAGCTTACCCCTTCTTTCCTTCCCAGCATTCAAACTCTCCTGGCCACCCTGGTGATCAATAATTCCTCAGTATTGGTCCTGGGAGATTTCAACTTTTGGCCCAATGATCCTGCAGAGAGCCTTCAATCTAGGGAGTTTACCAACCTTATGACCAGCTTAAACTTCTTACCCCTGGTTCACAGCCCGACCCACTCGCATGGCCACACACTAGATCAAATCTGGGCCCTAAACATACCATCCACACCCCCCATAATAGCCCCTTGTTCCTGGTCGGATCACTTTACCATCACCTTCTCCCTTGCCCTAGCCCCCCTGATTAAACCCCAACTTCCCAAGAACACCTGGGTCAGGAAATGGGGGAAAACCGATATGCCCTCTCTCTGCTCCACTCTGGCCAAAACCTGCCCCGAACTATCTGGCCTCACAGCCAACTCCCAGCTGTCCACCATCGACAACTGGTTGACTTTGGCAGGCGACGAGTTTGCCCCTTTAAGGCGACTCACAGTCAGGCGAGCCCATGCAGCCAACCGTTGGTTCACCTCGGACTTAAAAGCTAAGAAACTGGCCGCACGGAGAGCCGAGCGAGTTTGGCGCAGAACTTACAGTCCTGAGCTAAAGGCAGCTTATCTGTCCGTGCTACAAACTTATAAAAAGGGCATTCTGGATGCTAAAACTGAGTTCTACACAAGTAGAGTAATGGCAGCCGAGTCTCACTCTAAAGAAATCTTCTCGACTGTCCATGAACTCGCATCATCCGGTAGAGCCACAGCATCAATCCCCCTTCCCAGTCCCTCTGCAACTCACTCAATGAGTTCTTTATCGATAAAGTTGCAAAAATCAAACTTAACATTCCCCGTCCTTCTCCTGCATTCACAAACCCCTCCCCTCCCCTCACGGCTTCCAAACTGTCTTCTTTTCCCCTGTTGACCACCAATACTCTCTTTCCGTTGTTGGACCGAGTTAAATCAGGATCTCCCCTGGATTTCGCCCCAGCCCACATTCTTAGGGAAATTTACTCAAACTGCCCTATCCCGCCTTTGACCCTTCTCAACGATTCACTCATCAACGCCACCGTTCCCAGTCCACACAAATCAGCGGTCGTCGTCCCAATTCTAAAAAAAAACGGCGCCGATTCATCCTCCCCTTCCAACTACCGTCCTATCTCCCTTCTGCCTTACTTAGCTAAAGTCCTTGAGACTCATATCACGACCACCCTGAGTACTCATGTAGAGGCAAACCATTGCCTCTCCTCCTGCCAAGCTGGCTTCAGGCCCCTGCACTCCACAGAGAAGGTGGTAATCTCGGTGATGGACAAGCTGCGGGAGGGTATTGATACCAACATACCTCAAGCCCTGATACTTCTAGATCTGTCTGCCGCTTTTGACACGGTGGACCACTCCATCCTTCTCAGCCGTGTCAGGGCGGCAGGCATAGAGGGCTTGGCCCTCTCGTGGCTCGAGTCCTTCCTGGTGGGGAGAACTCAAGCGGTCCATCTGGCCGGCTTCGCCGCGGCCTCCCGCAAGGTGGAGTGCGGGGTCCCTCAGGGATCGTCACTTTCCCCCCTTTTGTTTAATTTATACATCTACCCCCTCATTTTTATGTTACAGCAGCTGGAGGTCACAGTGTTCAATTATGCTGATGACCTCCAGCTAATCTTTAACCTCTCCCATTCCCCTTCATCTGCTCAGAATGTCCAGTCAGTCATGACATTCATCCAAGACTGGATGAACTGCAACCACCTCAAACTCAATCCGGACAAGACCGAATTGGTCCTGACCGGAGGTGGTTGCAGTCCATGGTCCCCCTCCTTTTGGCCCCCTTCACTCGGTGTCCCTCCTCTTCCCGTCCCCAAAGTTAAAACCCTAGGGATCTTCTTGGACTCACAACTTTCTATCCACTCTCACATCGGTTCGGTTGTTTCTTCTTGTTTTTTCTCCCTAAGAACCATCAGGAAAGTCTCCCATTTTTTCTCCCTCCCGGCCTTGAAAATCATAGTCATAGCCATGGTACTGTCTCGTATCGACTATGGCAACGCTATATACAATGGGGCCCCAGCCTACGCGATCCACCGTCTACAGCTGGTGCAGAATCAGGCCGCCCGCCTGATTCATGGCCTCCCTAAATACCATCGGGCCAGCCCACTACTCAAAGCGTTACACTGGCTGCCGGTGCGAGAGCGTGCCCTTTTCAAGCTCGGCTGCCTCACCTTTCAGGCCAGGTCAGGTACCGCCTCTGAATTTCTTTGCTCTGCCATTGTGCCCTATCTTCCAGGCAGAGAATTACGCTCTTCCCACTTGGCCCTTCTAGTCACCCCCCGTTTTAAAAAACAAAAGGCAGGTGGAGCGAGGTTCGCTGTCCTGGCTCCAGTATTCTGGAACTCTCTTCCTGTTGGTCTCCGCACAATGCCCTCCTATACCCAGTTCCGGAGGGAACTCAAAACCCTCTTATTTGCGCAAGCCTACCCTGCCTAAAAAAAAACCCTTCCAACTGCTGCCGCCCACTGCAACCAAATAGCGCCATGAAACCGCTGGGTAAAAGTGCGCTGTATAAGTGTTTTTAAATTCAAATTCAATTCATGCCTGGTCTGTGTTGTGCCAGTATAGCCCCCAAACCCACTGGGCTGGCGTCTACTGTCAGTTCAGTGCACAGCAGCGGGTCATAATACGCTAGGTGATCTACTGCCGTCACAGGGTGTCTTATCTCTTCAAAAGCTCTGCTACAGTCTTCAGTCCACGTGAAACTCTGGCCCTGTTTTGTCAGTTCTCCCAGGGGTGCACTCACTGTGGCAAAGTCTTTGATATATCTTGCACAATAGCTAGCGAGGCCGAGGAACGACCTTACTTCTGCAATGTCACCTGGCTGCTTTGCTCTTTCTAGCGTGTCCACTTTGCTGCAATCTGGCCGCATTCCTTTCTTTGAGAAGATGTGGCCAAAGAATACTAGTTCGTCTCGCCCTAGCTCACACTTGTCCTCATTCAGGGTCAACCCAGCCTGTTCCAGTTGGGAGCACACCTCTCGCAATGCCTTGTCGTGCTCCTCATCGGACTTGCCAAACACCATAATGTCATCACTGTAGTTTAAGCTATTTTTCACCGGCCTTATTACTTGCCTAATTGTTTCCTGAAATATCTCAGCAGCGGACGAGATTCCAAAACTTAGCCGTTTGTATCGCAACAGACCTAGGTGCGTGGAAAACGTTGTGATGTATCTGGACTGAGGGTCGAGCTCTAGCTGGTGATATCCCTTGCACAAATCCAGCTTGGAGAAACGTCTTGCGCCTGTTAGGCAGCTGATCATATCATCAAGGTGAGGTCCAGGGTGTCTCTCACGTTCGATCGCTGTATTTGGTATCCTCATGTCAACACAGATTCGTATTTTGGACGTGTCTTTCTTCGGTACTGCCACTATTGGTGACACCCAGGGCGTCGGTCCCTCTGCTGGTTCTATGATGTCCTGTTTGAGCAGTGCTTCATGCTCTTCTTCTACTTGCGGTGTAGGTGTATTGGCACTCGCCGGTGGTGCTGAGCTACCGGCTTCACTGCTTCATCGATGTGCAGCGTTATTTGATGCCCCTTTAGCTTCACTAGTCCTTGCAGTAACTTGGGGTATTCCTTTAAAATGCTTTTCTTCTCTGACATGTTGTATGTCATTTCGAGGAGGCCCATTATCTGTGCTGTGACGTTGCTTACTAAACACGGTGCTGGAATGTCACCCTTCAACACATGAATCTCTTCTTTTATCGTTTGACCTTTGGATGTTAGGTTCTCTGTGAATTTCCCCATGTTGGTCACTGGTTTCCTTGATCCCCAGGTGAATACTTCAACTTTGGAGGGCTTCAATGTTGGTTTCACCTCCATCCTCTCGTATTCCGACACGCACATGATGTTACATGTTGCGCCGCTGTCCAAAACAAACCTTGCTTTGTGTGGTCCTACGCCGATGGTTACAGACTCCGTTTTCTTTATTGTGTTCTTGTCCACCAAACGGATGCTTTCTTGTCTATCGCTTTCATCAGAGGACATGGCAGCGGCATCCGTCATGAGGTATAGTCGTTCTACTTTTTCCTCTTCCCTTTCTTCTCCTGACTCTATCGAGGAGCTTCTGTTCGCTGTTTCAACATGTCTGACGTGTCTGCTCGTCATCGTTCGCGGTCTTCCCGCTCTTCCTCTTTCATTTCTGAATTGCAGTCCCTGGCATACACTGGCAAAGTGGTTGTTTCTGTTGCATTTTCTGCATGTTTGGCCAAATGCCGGCCATGTGCCCCTGTGTGGAAACTCAAGTCCACATCTATAGCAGGTCGATTCTGGTTGTTTCCTTGTCACCTGTTCATTTTGCCCTTTTTTCCAGCTGCTTGTGCGGCTGCCGTCCATCATGCGGTGGGCTTGTTCAACTCGCCGTTCCTTTTGCTCCATTTCCTTTGCTTGCGCTGTCGCTCTTGCCTCGGCTCGTGCTAGTGACAGGATCTTTTCTAGGGATGTTGGTTCTTTCAGGATTCTTGCCCGGAAGCCCGTGTCACGGCATCCCTCAATGATGCGCAGGCGAATCACTTGTTCATTGTCGTATTTATTGAACTCGCAGTGAGTCACTAGCTTCCGCAGTCGCGTTGCAAAATCGTCCAACGATTCGTCCGTGTGCTGAAACGCCATTGTGAAGGTGTATCGTTCAAAATCAATGTTTCTTTGCGGATCAAATTTGTTAGTTAGGCACTTTATTAGTCCCTTGTACGTGGAAGTCTCTTCTACTGGTAGGGTCACTAGTAGATCCTCTACTTCATCCCCTACTAGGTTGAGAAATAGGCCCATTTGTTTGGCCTCTGTCACATCCGTTGCTTCCATGTACCTTTCAAATCTCCTTATCCATTTCTCCCATCGTATGCCTACTTGTGGCTCGGACAGGTTGAATGGGAGGGGTCTGCGATATTGGGCGCTCTGCCTTTCGCCCCTTTGTTCTGCCATTTTGCTGTTCTTTGTTGCTCTTTGTGGCGCTTGCTTCTGTGCTTTTCGCTGTTACTCTCTGTTATTTCCTTTATGTGTGTCTATTATTTTATTTCCTTTTAATGTGTCTTCCTTTGCATCTGTTAGTGCTTTTTATTTTCCTTTATATCCTCTTTTTCCTTATTTACGCCTTTGCCTTGCCTTGGGCTTTTCTTTTCCTTATTTGGTGCTCTTTTTGGCAATCTCGAGGCTTTTTCCTTTATTGCCTGACTTAAAAATGGCCGCCGCGCTGTTCTGCCTTCTCATTGGTTCAATTTCCTGACTCTAAGATGGCCGCTGGTGATCTCGCGAGACTTTCTGACCAATCGGAGCGCTGCCTGACTTCAAGATGGCCACCCGATTTCCTCTCGCGCTGATTAGCCCTGGCCGTCTGACTTTTAAATGGCCGCCGGTAATCGCGCAAATTTGTTCGTGCTCGCGCTCACCAGGGTCATTTAGATTGGCTCACCAGCGAGTTTAGGCTGCTTCTCCTCTGTCTTCCGTGGCGGTCGGGGTGGGCTCACACGTCACTTCCTCGCTCACACGCGACCCAGGGTGGGCTCCTGGTCGCGTTGAAATCGGCGCTCCTTCGTCGACGCACTGGGCACCCGACACGTTGTTTTCTTCGTCGTCCTCGTCGCCAGTTGTCGTGTCGTTGAGCCCCACCAATTACAGGACGCGGTGACTGGTCTTAAGGTACCTTTTATTAGTGGTCTCATACAGCATGCATATACGTCTGCCTCCTTGCCCCGATGGTCGTCGTCTGTGTGTCCCTCTTCCCCTGACCAGAGGTGTTGTCCGGTGTCCCCTGCCCTTTGCCCCAGCCCAGGGTCCTAGTATCCACTGTCTGGGTACGACTGTGTTAAAGCCAAGAGGAACTCATTAAGCCACACAATAAAATGCACAGTGGTTCCAGGCTAAGTGGGCTAATGCATATGCTGCAGGGATCTCTGACACTGTTCACAGGTTGGAATCCCTAAGGCTTCACCTAATTGTGTATAAATTTGAGTTTGATTAAATGAGTATCATTAAATTTAGTTAACAATAAAAGTGTTGCTTGATAATTAAAAAACCTAGAAAATATGTCCAAACTGTAACTTGTTAACTACACGTATCACTGCAACCAGAGTTCTCTTATTTACATTTACAAAACAATTCACAATAATGCACTCATATGCTATCTAGTTAAGAATATTGACTACGATTTATTTTTTATTTTTGTGAGGGCCTGTTCTTATTTCATAAGCTGCTAATGAACTGACATTTGCAGTGCCCTGCATCTCACACGGGCACTGCTATGGCAACCATCTTAGAATGGGGTATCCCATCTTTTGCTAGTATTAATGTATTCCAAAACCATGCAAACATTTCTGCTGTGCATGGATGCACGCTGGTGGGCGTCCGTAAACATTTTTTATTTACCTTATTAATAATGAAGAATGGAAAAACCCTTTTAAGATGGGAACAAAAATTTCATAATCATGAACCAAGCCAATAGCTCAGTGGGTGTCAATTAAAAACTGACTGTAGTAAAGAAGTATCTCAGCACGCAGGAGTAGAGGTAAGAAGCTTTATTCATCAGGAAAATAACATGCCAGATCCATCTTGTTAGCCTGGGCCAAACTGTCTGCCCTGGAATCTGAAACACAGCCAGTATTCCAGATTTCAGGTGAGATTAGCAAGACACCACACATCCCCCTTCGTTAACAGATAAACAACAATAATACAAAGAAAATTATGAAAGGAAATAAACAGGAACATAAGATAATGTATACATGAATTGCATATCAGTAATAATAATATACAAAGAAACATCACTTGCGCAAATGATAATCTTTATACCAGACCGGAATTTGACGTGGTCTTTGCAAATGGGGGCTGCCTGGATTTCCAGGCAGCGGAGAACTTGGCACATGGTGGCTATCTCGAATTCCAGGCTGTGGAGAAATTGACTTCCTCCAATTTGTTCTATTGAATGAAAGCTTGGGAGACAGCGTAACAGAAGAATCAACAGTCTTTTCACTTGGCCACATCCACTGAGGAACTTTCACCACTTTGGATAAACTCCAAACATTCCCGTCAGATAGTTCTACAACCTGACGACCAACTCAGACCACTTTCAAAGGATGTGAAAACCGAGACTCACCCGATTTAACAATCCTACCTTTCTTCACTTGTACCCAATCATTGATCTTCACAGGAGAATTAACAACTCTATCATGACAGTCTGGAACAGACACACATTCGTCGTCTTTACTACACAACAAATCTCTCATCCATGCCTGACTCGTGTTACACACACTCTTCCTTCCCCTCATTTTTTCAGAAGGAGAAAGATCACCCATATTTCTAGGAGTATTTCTTTAACTCCAAAGAATTTCTCTGATGGTTTGATTACAATTCTTCCCATTGGAAATGGCCAATTGTAACCCCTCCTTAAAGACTTTGATCCACCTCTCCACAATTCCATTACTCTGGGGATAATAGACAGAAGAACGTTTGTGCACAATGCGATGACCATCAAGAAAAATGTTCATCTCGGTGGATGTTAACTGGACCCCATTGTCGGTAAGAAGAGATTCGGGGAATCCTTCTCTTTCCAACACATCATTTAAAAACTGAATCACAACTTTCAAGGTATTATTAGGAACTAACTTAATCTCAGGCTACTGAGATAGTTGATCAAGGAGGACAATGGCGTAAACAGGATTGTGACCCAAACACATCGGACCCGCAATGTCCAAGGAAACACATTGCCACACACGGGACGGTCTAGAGATGGGAAAACGATCATAAGAGACCGTCTTTTTAGTTTTATCACTAGCGCAACATTCAATGCAATCCCTGACTCTGCGTTTAATAAATTTATCCATAGCTGGCCACCAAAACTCACTTCTAATTCTTCTTTTCATACACGTCATGCCTGGATGTCCTTCATGTACCATGTCTAGGATAGTTTGTTGTAAATCAACAGGTACAACAAATTACAAACCTCTCATTAACACATCATTCTTTAAAGATAACTCATGAGCTACCTGAAAGAAGGGAGGAAGACTTTCTGATAAGTCAGCCTTTCTAGGCCACGAAGATTTGATGTGCTTAATAACTTCTTTAAGGACAATATCATTGTCACATGCTAATCTCTACTCATTCTCCTGTATGCAGCCGTTGGCTACCTCACAAATAGAAATCACATTTTCTAAATCATCATCCTCTTCAACCACATTGTCATCAGCCACTGGTAGTCTTGAAAGACAATCCGCTAGAATGTTTTTTACCCCAGGAATATACTCAACTTTGAAATGAAAATCTTGTAATTTGTATTGCCATCTGCCAATTCTTGAAGTGGCTCTTCTACACCCTTTTGTTGTAAATAAATATACTAAAGGACAGTGATCAGACTTAACCTTGAAAACAGTGCCATAACATTTTTGAAAATACTCAATACCCCACCAACATGCAAGAGTTTCCTTTTCTAGAGTGGAATATTTGCATTCAGCAATTTTGCATTAAAACGGCACCTAAGCCAACATTACTGGCGTCAGAAACAATTATAGAGTCGTAGGCAGTATTAAAAGTGGCTAAAGCAGGTGGAGATGCAATGCAATTTTTCAAATGCTTGACTTCGCTAACACAATTGTCATCCCACAAAAATGACTTATTTTTCTTCATTAAGGTTCTCATATGTACAGTCTTGTCACCAAATAATGGTATAAATTTAGCATAATATTCATCAAGACCTAAAAAGGATCTGAGCTGGTCCTTATTTTGAGGGTCTGGTGCTTGTTTAATGGCCCTAATCAGATTTTGCTTAGGAGAAATACCATGTTTGTCCATGGAATGACCTAGGTAATCAACAGATGATACACCAAACTTACATTTGTCCTTGGATAAAGTAAAACCATTGTCTTGTAATATGCACACAACTCTATGCAATATATTAGTATGTTCTTTTGAATCAGAAGCAAAAACCAGAATGTCATCTTGGAAATATAACACATCTTCGATGTTTTTAAATAGATTGTGCATCAACCTTTGAAAAACAGAGGATGCAGATATTAACCCAAAAGGCATTCTCTTGTACCTGAAAGCCCCTTTCGAATTGATAAAAGAAGTGAGGTGTTTGCCATCCTTATGAAGGGCAATCTGATGGTATGCGTTAGACAAATCAAGAGTCAAAAATATCGAGGTACCTTTAAGTTTCGTAAACATCTCACCAATATTCGGCAGGGGGTGTCTGTCCACCTATACATTGTTGTTAAGATCTCTTAAGTCAACATACAATCTGACATGACCATTTGGTTTGTGTGCGACAACAACGGGGAAAACCATTCTGATGATTCAATCTCCTCAATTGCATCAAGATTACACAATCTTTCAAGTTCTCCCTTAACAGCTTCTCTTAAATGTAAAGGAACGTTCCTAACCTTGTGAACTTCGGGTACAGCATCATGTTTTAGAATGATTTTGTGAACAAATGTTTAAATAGAACTAATTTGGCAGATGAAAATACACTGGGAAAGCTTTTTTCTCACTCAAATGCAGGATCGATATCAATATGAAGAATCAAATCTGAGTACCCAAGTACCTAGTCAGGATGGTTTGGATCTAAAGTGATCATAAGATCTCTTTGTTGAGGCCACCCTAAAAGACATGAGTCTTCCCTTGCAATGTACAAAGTTGTGAAACACCCTAATACATCAATGGGTTTTCTTCCAGACCCAACCAGTTTGGTATCTGGAGGTGATAAACATACAGTGGGAAACTCTTTTACCCATTCATCTCCTAGGAGAGTATGTCTGGCACCGGAATGAGCCATAACGCTCACATTCTTGTTCCCAATTACAACAGTGCGAAAAGGAGCATCTTTCATATTACTGTTAACTTCATGAACAGCTAATAGAAATTCATCATCCTCAATATCACCTCTAACTTCTTTCACATTCTCATCATTCTGGTTTTTATGGTCTATATTCCTATTCTTGAACTTGTGCTTTTGTTCCACACATCCTTGTGTAATGTCCTTTTAGTTTACAATATCTGCACACTTGACCAACAGTAGGACATCTTTTGTCGTTGGCTAAATGACCAGCAATGCCACATTTGAAACAAAAATATATTCTTTTTTATCTTGGTTAGGCTGCGTTTTGGACTTTGATTTGCTGGACGTGGCTTCATCGGGATTAGACTTTTTAATTAAATTAACTTCAGAGACCTTTTGATCAGCAAGTTTCATTTCTTCAAAATGATTAGCTATATCAATAGCTTTGTTTAACGTCAAATCTTCAGCAGCTAACAACTTTTCTTGAAGCTTGACTTCAGCAACTTTGTGTACAAGTTGGTCACGTACCATCTGGTCATGAAACGTAGTATAATTGCATTTGGATACCAAGATCCTCAAATCATTAACACAAACGTCTATAGACTCATTAACTAGTTGACCTCTGCTGAGAAATTTGTGACGTGACACAATCTCGTTGACTTTTTTTTATATATTGTTTATCCAATTGTTTGATAGCCTCTTCGAATACATCAATATCATCATCAGATGACGATGTGCAATTCAAAGTAACAGGGGGTAAATGACTTAAAATGCGTCTGCCTTCCACCCCAATACAATGTTTTAATATAGCTAATTTCCTTTTACCTGTATAATAATCGCCACCGATGGCTTCAATGTATGCTTCTAAACCTTACTTCTATTGTTTCCACTCTAAGATGTGTTCACCGGGAGATGGTAGAAATGGTGCAGGAGCATTCCAACCCTCCATTAGAATGGTAAATAGAAACACTATAGACTATAATTTAGGCTCCCTGTTTTCTGTTTTTACGGATTTTTACAGATAAATACAGACAGAAAACAGTGTGTTTTCTGTCTGCATTTATTTTTTAAAGTGGATAAATACAGAAAATTGTGCTTCTTTTAAGTTATTCTCCGTGCAGCCTTTCATGAATTATAGGCCAGCAGCTGAGCAGATGGACAGCATGGGAAATCAAAAAACAGGATGAAATTTCTTTAAATAACAGAATATGTCAACATACTTTAATGGTATAATGCTAGTATTTACCAGTGGACGTACTGCTATGTAATATTTGCCAGCTTAAATAACGAAAAAACGACAGACATCATAGTATGAGTGTGCGTCTATCAGTTAAATAGATATGGAAATATACAGTTTTACAACTTCATATATAAGAAAAACACAAAATAAATATGGATAAATACAGATGAAATGGCCAAAAAATAAATATGGATAAATACAGACGGAAATGGCCCAAAAATAAATACCATAAAACCGGGAGCCCTAACTATAATTATGTAAAAAAAAATGAAAAGGTATTAGCATACAAATAATACAGCTTCATAAAATTATATGGAAAAATGCAGAACAAATATAAACAAATTATATTTGTATGTAAACGTTTGTAATAGAAAAGCTTGCTCTCCAGAGGTTGGGAACTGTCATTAAATTGACTAAGCTTTATCAGATAACTAGGAATAGCTGGGTGATAATGAGAAGTAAATGAACTATGTTCATCTGCGTTTCAGAGTGACAGAATATATTAAATATAGAGCTGTGCGCATCTGCTTTTAAGCAGAAAGGCTTCTAAAACGAGCGCTTGATTTAGCAAAGATTGAGCTGTGCGCATCAGCGTTTCAAAGATATATCAGCCAGACTTTAAAACGATGTGCGCAATGACTTGACAGCGTAGCGTGGCGGTTGCTAGGCAGTAGGGCGCCGCATTATTCCAGCATAATTGGTGGTTGCTAAGCATCAGACGCGCGCGTTCACTATGTTGCTACCACAGAGACGTCGACGTGCCAACAGCAGCGTGATGTTTGCGCGAGAGGAACAATGGCAGTCTTTGGTCAGCGCTCTAGCTTAATAGAGCATGAATGGGCACACGCTGAATAGCCGATGACGAGGGCAGAGTAGCGCTCGAGCTCCGTGCGTGAGCAAACATGGAGAGGAAAAGCGTAATAAAATCTTTTAAAGTCTTGCCGCAACTTCCAGAAAAACTGGGTTTTGACCACGAAGATCACAATTTCACCACAAATGCTCCGGAATACCACTTTGACACGTCAAAGGTAATAGAAATATAAGATGCTTGATCTGCTCACCGCAGGGCTCCAGGCTCACAGGATAATTTTCCAATTGTCACCAGTGTAGTAAAGAAGTATCTCAGCACGCAGGAGTAGAGGTAAGAAGCTTTATGCTTCAGGAGAATAACATGCCAGATCCATCTAGTAAGCCTGGGCCAAACTGTCTGCCCTGGAATCTGGAACACCAGTATTCCAGATTCCAGGCGAGATTAGCAAGACACCACACAGACCTTATAGTTTTGTCAATGCTTTTTTTTTGGGCCAATGCTTACAGCATTAGAAAACCAGTAGGTCAAAAAAAAGAGCAACTTGTTTTTTTCAATGCTTATTTTTCATGTGGTTAGGTTATAAATGTAGCTCGGGGCATTGATTTCTACTAACGTCTCCTTCGTCTGCATAGGGTGCTCTGACCAAATTGCCTCTGAAGATCATTACCCTGATGCCAATCTCAGCATTCTAACTTTCCAAAAACACTGTTCATATCATTCACCCTTTCAATCCTCTCTCTCTAATTTAATATAGTTACCATTGCCCTTTAAAAATAGGTAACATTCACCCTTACACTGGAACATATTTTCAATGTCCTATCCCACAATGAAGATGTAGAAATGCACGTCACAAATTATTGTTGCCAAAGAATGCTCTTTATTATCTTAAAGTGAGCACCAGGGGCGACAACAATATTTTCTGTACAAACGCCAGTGAGAAGCTTCTCTGTAGAGAATCACCCCAGCATTCTAGCATGCAGAACATAATACAAATGATTACAACACACAAGGCCATGCATGTGCTCAAGGAAACGCATGCACGAGCCACAACACGACCCCCCCTTCAAATGAGAAAACTAAACTGATGTCAAGAACAAAACATAACCACCCCTCTGATTAAAAAAAATATTTATTTTGCATCCTTCCACAATAAAGTCCTTTAACCATTTTGATGGCCGTATGAGTCTCTTATCTTCTGTACCCACTTTGACACCTGAATGACATTATACTTCCTCTTTAACCACACCAGATACACTCTGCAATTCATCTGGGTTACCTACTGGAAAAGAGGTACTTGTTTTTGGAGGAATCACTCATAGATGGAATAGTTACAGGATCCCTAGAGATACATGATGAGGTAATCTCAATAGCCTATGGATCAGAAAAACGGACTCCATTCCTTGCTTTTTCCTGCGCCTCAGATTTATTCCCAACTTCATCTATGTTCCACAAGTTTAAATTACCTTTGTTGAGGACCTCATCACTCCACGCATCTCTGTTGCACAAAGCCACAAGGTTTAGATTCCACACTTTGCCATTACTGAGACGAACTGCATTATGCAAAACGTCCACCACTTCATAATAGATCCAAGTTTCTTAATGCAAACCCAATCTCCAACACTGAAGTCTACCTGTTTGGTACAATTTTTAATATCATATTACGCTTTGCTCTTTGTGTCCTTTGGCCATAGTGTCCCTAACTGTTTCAATTGACCAAGGTTCCATACATTTGCCAAACAACCTGGGGTTTCTTCCTTTCATAATTACGAATAGAGATAACCCTGTAGCCTCATTTGTGGTGACTCTGTAAGCCAGAGGTCTTCAAACTGGGGGGCAGGCCCCCGTAGGGGGGCCTCAAGTGATCCCAGGGGGGGGCGCCAGACTCCGGCCAGAAGAAACATTATGCTTTGTTTTCAGCCTAAAAAAATGAGCAGCAGTAAGCACGTCTGTAATGGGCCATCATTAACATCCTTTGTCATTTAAATCCTGTCTGGTAGAAGGTGTCAAAAAGGAAGGGACTTAAAATGTTCTCCAAGACCCTCAATACCATTTCAAATAACCACACTATTGATACTTTTACACATTAGTAAGGCCTGCCTCACCGGAATAGTATGTTTGGAAATCATGTATTTGTTTGCCTTTCTAAAACAGTGACAGAACTTAGCTGCAATGTTTAAATAAGTCTAGACATATTTAAACATTGCCAGTTAAATAGAATAATTGTGAATAATTTTGAGGGGGGGGGCCCGGCGAATTATTTTTCTACACTGGGGGGGGGCGGAATTACGAAGTTTGAAGACCACTACTGTAAGCCCACAAAGCCTTCTACAACTGAACCACCCAATCCTTGCGACTAGTACACGTGGCCTGGATTACACCTTTGATCACTCTGTTGAATCTCTCAACTATACCATTTCCACTAGGATTGTAAAGAGATGTGGTAGTCAATGTAATTCCAATCTTGTCACAATATTGTTTGAATGCATTCGATTGAAACTGCACACCATTATCACTCAATATAGTGGCAGGAAACCCCTCTAGACTGAACATTCAATACAAACACAACAAAATAGGCTCTATGATATTTGTGCACTACTTTGACAACTGGCCATCTTACAAAAGTTTCATAATGAGTGATGTACACTTGTGACGGACCAATAGGGCCCATAATGTCAATGGCGATAGATTCCCAAGGATTCCTAGGACAATGACCATCACCCTTGGGAGGTTGAGCGTTTGCAATGACTTGTCAGCTTTAGAACAATCTATACATTCTCTAACTATGCGTTCGATGTGGGAATTTACCCATTGCCACCAAAGCAATTTCTTCACTACAGACTTAGTGCGTCCCATGCCAAAATGTTCCTCGTGACACAGTTGTAAAATGTTCTCACATAAGCATTCAGGAGGAACTATTCTTTCTCCTCTTAAGATCATTCCCAGATCTGTAAATAGCTCCGACCTTATTTCCCAAAAAGGCTTAATTTTATCTGGCAAAGTTCTTTTGACAGGCTATTGACTACTTATGAATTTAGCGACTTCTTGTAATGCAGTGTTACTCTTGCATTCCTTCTCCCAAACATCCCTCTTGACGGCAGAATATCCATCATCATGTGTCAAGGTAACACGATAATCATTACACTTCTCGTCTTCGCATTCCTCAAGTTGATTTGGAACATGGGACAAGCAGTCAACCAACACATTATCTTTACTAGGCCTATAAACAATTTTGTAAATAAAAGCTTGTATATTCATAGAAATTTCTGGCGATCCTGGCAGAAGAGGTGTAGGAAGCTAGCTCTGTGAATACTATACCAAAATGAGGTATAGTGTGCACAGAGTCCAGCGGAACCCCAAAGGTAGGCAGAGGTAACAGTAGATATCACCTTACTCTCTATTTGTGGTAGTGTGGGTGAGCAGTAAGGCTTTTTCGGAGGGTAGTGTTAAGCATTTGTTGTACACACTGAGGCAAGAAATGTCACACATTCAAATACTTAACTCAGACCAATTTGTTTGTATCAAAAATATTATTTACCTATTTTATTTCTAGAACCAAGCCAAGCCTGGTGCGAGTGAGTGAAATAATACTTTGCAAAAACGTATGCAGTAATTTCCAGTTGAATGCAGGTTCAAATGCAATTGGTAGAATTGCAGGTAAGTCAACAGTCCAAAAGTACTTATCAGTTACTTTACAGATTACTGTGCACAATACTTTTTAGATTCAATTTTCTGATCAGTGTGACATGCCTTGATATCACACTGATGCAAAAAGAATGCAGAACTATGTCATACATTCACCCCATTACAGAGCTCTGGGCCTAAATCCATAGTTATTTTGCTCTTCATGCCATTCCAGTTTGAACCCAGCCATATGCCCCAAAACCAGTCCCAGGATGCTTGTTTATGGTCCAGGGAGGACCTGGCTTAGCAGTTCGGACTGGACTGTTCCCATGAGGCACAGGGTCAAGACTGATTTGCATATGGCTGGGTCTGAACTGGGGTGGCATGGTGAGCAAAAGAACAATGGATTTAACCCAGCTCTCCTGACTCGGAGTGAATGTTTGATTTGCTCTGCATTCCATCCATCATCTGTGTGTCTTTTTCTTTCTTGCCCTAAGTATGCCGTGTATGCCCAGACGTGGGTCCCGGGCTCACTGTGCCACTGGATTCAAGCTAGCCTGGCTGTTTACGGGTGAAACCCTGAAACCGGTCCTAGGATGCTTGTTTCCGGTCCAGGGAGGACCTGGCATGGCAGTTCGGGCTGTACTGTTCCCATGAGGCGCAGAGTCAACACTGATTTGCATTTGGCTGGGTCTGCGCTTGAATGGCTTGGTGAGCAAAAGAGTGATGGATTTAACCCAGATCTCTTGACTGGGGGTGAATGTTTAATTTGCTCTGCATTCCGTCCATCATCTGTGTGTCTTTAGATATCACACTGAGACCATTTTTTTAGACAAAAGGTAAGTTATTCACTTTTAGTACATTTGCAGTTTTTCAATGTTTCATATAAACCAAATACACACTTAGAAGCATTTTCGAGGAAAATCAGTCAATACAATTCTAGGGAAGGAAATTAAGTTAACGGTTTGCAGGTAAGTACTTGTTTGTGGGAGTTGGTATTCTAAGGTTAGAAGCAGGATTTCCCCTGGATCGAGGATGCACTCTCAGAAGACCCTCAGCGGCACTGGGGCGGCCAGGTGCAGAGTGCTGAGGCCCACTGTTATACAATGGGGATAGGGGCCTCTGGTTGGTGGCTGCTCACGAGCAGGAGACAAGGTTGTTGGAACAAAGCTCCTGTTGTTAGGCTCAAGGCAAAGGGGGATCCGGCTTAGCACACAAAGTGCACCCACAGTGGCCCAGGGGCGGCTGGGTGCAGGGTGCTGGTTTGGCGTCAGGTGCCCGGTTGCTTTCTATGGGGATTCTTTGGTTGCAACAAAGACTGCAGACTCAGGACAAAGATTTTCTGGTGGTGACCACTGTTTGGAGAGATAAGTTGGGATGCCGTTGCTTGGTCCACCCTAGGCTGTGAGAGGTCGGGTGCAGGGGTGTCTTTGGGCGTCGCATTTTCTTACCAGCTCTGGTCGCGGTCAGGGGATCCTCCAGAAAGGGGCTAAAGGAGTTGATTGGAGATTTGAGGCAGGTCAGAGATCACCAGATCTCAGGTCAGGATCGCCGGGAAGACCTCCTCGTGGTGTTGGGCCACACGAACTCGGGCCATGGGCGTCAGGTGCAGACTCGCGTTTTTGACGACCAGAGCCAGTGTCTGTTGGTGAGCAATCCTGTGCTCACGGGAGACTAATTCTTGGTTTTGGAAGGCATAGCAGGTCCTTTGGGTTCCTGGGGGCTGCTGGCTGCAGTACACACAGATTTCTCTGGAGCAGGTTTGAGGTGCGGACTGGCCGGTAGGGATGGGGCCAAGTCTGTGGGTGTCCTCCTCCTCTTAGTTCAGCATGGCTTCTTCTGTCCTTCTTCTTTTCTTCTGGTTGGTTCCTGCCTGAGGAGGAAAGGTCCAGGAGGGCCCCTAAATACTAGATATAGGGGTGTTACAGGTAAGCAAAGGTCAAGACATTGCTGTGACCACACAAACTTGAACGCTTCTGTCAAAAGTTGTCTAATGCAGTAGCATTTCTCAGCAAATTTTGGAATTAATTTAGCGCAACACTCTACTAACATAAGTAAAGAATGCCCATCCTCCTTTGAGCTGGGAGTAGTGGCATTTTTAACAGCTTGTAAAAATGATGGTTTGGGCTTAACTCCTTACTCATCAGTTACACGTCCCAAATATGTGATGGTCTTTTCGGCAAACTTGCACTTGCTGAACTCTACTGTTAATACTTTATTGGCTAAAATAGATAGGGCCTTGGTCAATTTGACATTGTGTACTTCCTTACTATAGCCAAAAACAAATGTCATCATAGAAGAACATTACTCCTTTTTCTTTGCCAAAAAGACTGAACATCAGACGCGGAAAAACAGCTTCAGCTGATGCAAGCCCAAAGGGCATATCTTTGTATTAAAGACACCAATCTGGTGTAATGAAGGCAGTGTATTTTCTTGAGTCATAAAGAGAGGTCAATGGTTGCAAACCATTGAGCGTCCTTTAGCATGGCAACCATTTCATAGATTTTAGGAAGAGGAAACCTATCAATAATTATATTATTATTGAGAAAGCACAAGTCAACGCACAATCTAATTTTCTATTATTGGGTTGTGTCACGACTACTGGGCAATCCATTCAGACGCTTCAACTGGTTCTATACCTACAAGGTTTACCAGTTTCTCCAATTTGTTTGATAATTCTCTTATGGAAATGGGTACATTCCTTACTTTGTGTGCTCTTGGGCAACCATCCTCTTTAATTCAAATGTTATGTTCGAATCCCTTCAAATTTCCCAAAACTGTTGTAAAAACAGTAGGAAATATGTTATGTATTTTATTGCCTAAAGTAGTGCCTTCATCCATAAACAAGACTTGCTCTTTGCTATTGGGGTTAAGAATAATATGGAGATCCTTCTGGTTACACCACCCTAATATCGATGGTTCCTTTGTTACCAAATACAGTTTTCCCCAAGATACTCTGTGCTTAAATCTAAAAGTCAACTAACAAAAACCTAGAACTTCAATTTTTTCACCTCCAAACCCCTCAGAGAAATGTCAGATTCCACTAAGAACCCTCCAATTTTTCCGATAAATTTGTATCTCCAGACACCCTCATTAATGATGGTGTATGGCAAAACAGAACCTGCATACATGGTTAATCCTACTCCACCAATCATCATCCAGCAGTCTGGTTTGTCTTTGCAAACTGAATCATTCACATTTAGGATTAACTTGTCTTTAACATTCAAAACGATGTTTAAATTATCATTTTCCTGCTCAGAGTAGCCTTTTCACCATACTTCAAATTCTCATGCACATACTTTACTCATTTCTTTTTCTTACATACTTTCGTGTAGTGCCCTTTGATTCTACATTTGCTTCCCTTTTGATTCATTGCAGTGCACCTTCTGCTAACTGCTAGGTGAACCTGACTATCGCACCTATAGCACCTGCCCTTTTCAGGCTTTCGACGTACTCTACTAATATCTCTGGCCTGCGAACTGCTAGACTTTGTGCTATAACTTTTAAGAACTCTGTTCACGGAAACTAATTTTGTCCTTGTCTTTTAAGGCTGTAGCACTTTTCTCAGAAATTTCTGCTTTCCTAACCAATGATAAAATAATTTCTAAAGGAGGATCCCCATTAATCCACTACCATTCTTGTGTTGATGGATTGCTAGCATGCATTACATCATTTTATCTTTTAAGGTCATCCAATAATGCCCCAAACTTACAGTCACCAGCAAGCTTCTGTAAACCAGCAACATACTCGTCTACTGTTTCAGTTTTAGTTTATTTGCAATGAAATAATGTGTACCTGCTAATTCCCACACATACTTTGGGTGCAAAATGCTTATCAAGATCATTTAAAGCTGCTAAGAATACATTCACATCCCCTACAACAGGCGTCTTAGTCATGCAATAATACCCCAATTGGACCCAAAGAATGTATCAGAATGCGTTTCTATTACACAGGAAACATTTCTTGTGTGTTTCAGTGGCAGTAATGTTGTTAGTAAAATATTCTTTCCATTCTGTCCATTTCAATTGGAGTTCAGTTCCAGTAGAGCAGAAAGTTTGAGGAGGACTGATTGTAAAATTTTGATGACTCAGTTTGTGATGGACTATATCAGTGGTGTCCTCTTTTTGAATGTTGTCTGTCAAGGTCTGCTCTTCACCATCTAACATGAGGGTCTAGCGTAGACCTTGATAAAGTACAAAATCAGGAAACTCCCCAGATGTAGCAATAAAGAAAATGAGAAATCCTCTAACTTAAACACTTTGGGGTCCATTAGGATGTCGGGCGGTGGCACCACCGCGGTGGTGGCGGGGCGGAAAAACAGCTTTTTCCGCCCGCGAGTAGCGGGAATCACGTCCGCCATATTAGTATAGAAAAAGAAAGGTCATTTCCCGTCCGCCGCGGAGCGCCGCACACCGCCATCAAAGTGCGCCCGCCACCGCGGCGGTGGGAGCCAATCGACACTCTCCGCCGTGCGGAATGACGTCTGCCCGCTCCACAAATTAAGATGGCCCAAACAGGCAGACGCACCACAGCGGAGACACCGCACAACCAGAGACGGCGGAAAGTCGTCAGCGGAGCACGATCGCCGAGACCCGGTCATGAACGCCATGGACCCAGCCCTCCATATGCATCCGGTGATGTACCTCCTACAACACTACCGTCAGATGGGCAGCCGCGGACGCCACCGCAGGTACGCAACTACACAAATACAACACACAACACACAGGCCGACAGAGGGTCCAATCACCACACAGACACCCTGCTGGGGGTCACAACACATCCACAAGGGCACCCACACATGACCCACCTGGCAACAAGGCACCCCTCTGCATCTGGGACACACATCGCCCGCCAACCAGCAACAACGTCCCGGTCCCTGTCACATCACCGCCCCGGTCAACACATGCGCACTATGCAGAAGGCAGGGCCACTCCAAGGCATGGGCAGGGCACAAACACTACAGGGACACACCACCCCCAACCACACATCAACACACACCAGCAAGTCACAGGCCAGCTGTCCATCCTGTGCACCACCATGCACAGCAACAAGCACTGCAACAAGCAAGCACAATACACACCCTGCACCACACAACACACAACCAGGGATACAGCCACTGCAGGAGTGGCTGACAAGTAACACACAACACCAGTGCCCATACACTGAAGGCTGACAATACTTGCCAGCACATACACACACAAACAAACACACACCCTAGGTGTAGCCACAGACACAACACACACACAGGGAAGCACCAATAGATGCCTGACCAAAAACAACACACAAACACTACAGGAACACACACTGAACCCCAACAGAAACAGACATACCCTGTCATCCAAACTGCTGAAAGGCAATGGGAGCACAGACACAACAGGAGTGCACACCATCATCACACAGCACCAAAACACACAGCACAACACAAATCACACAAAAGAAGTGAACCTGCACAGACCCACACTGCCACATCAAACCAACCACAGATGCGCATGACATCCCAATCAATAAACACCACAGGACATCAGGGGATGCACATCAGGCAATGCCAAGGCCACATACACACAGCACTGTATGCACAACAAGCAGTGTGTGCACAACAAGCACAAAAGCCACACACACACATGAAGGACACAACCTCAACACACACACCACAAACCCGCACTGCACAAATACAACAGCACACCCAGGAAGTAAATGAATACCACAGCCAACACACAGACATCAAACACAACAACAACACATGCACCACTCTGGGATACAAGAGCCCAGCCACCCCAACCAGAGCACTGGGCAGCATACACAGCTGAAGTGCACATGACCAATCCTGAATGACTAGTAGCACAAGATCAGCACACATAAACCATTGGGGCAATGTCTACGGTGGAACAACACTCTTGGCCCAAGAACTGCACCACAAAGCACAGTCACACAAATGAAGTGATTGGTAGGCACACCCACATGGAAAACAAGGGGACAGCTGACGTCAAAGTAAACTACCATGCATGTCAGTAGTAGACATGTAAGGGGTGTACCACACACACAAATAGAGGGCAGGCAGACCCACAATGACCAGGCACAAGTGACACACATAGGGGATGGCTGCACACCTCACACACCATGCCATACAGGAGGAGAAAAGGCACCATGTGCCTGGAATGCACGACAAACACAAACACAATGGCAGTGTGGAGCAGCAGGGCCACACAGTCTACACAAACACACCTAAGACACATTGAGGATCAAACAAACACAACACTGCTGTGCAAGTCACACACTTTGCACACTTCCAAGTTAACAAAACAACAAGGAGGAGTCACACAGAACAGCATGGACACACCAACACACAGCACAGTGCACAACAAACAGCTCACATAAGTGCATACAATCTCCTACACAGGGCAAAACATAGAACAGGCACACAACTCCTGGGTGACATGTGTGTCTCTCACAATCCAGGGGCACACACACATCCACTACAAACGTACGCCCTTCACACTGCACACCTCTGCTACACCTAAGACAACACATCTCATGTAGGCCATGGTACCAGGAATAAGGGCCAACACAAGATGACCATACACATACACGGCTGGGCACAAAAAAAGGAATCCACACACATACATCATGACCTTTCCCACCCTGCATGCAAACCTGTGCACAGTATCACATCCTGTGCTGGCAGTGTCCCCCAACCTGACATGTGAACAGTGTACCCAACAATAGCAAATCACCAAAAACATGACTGCATGGCATGTAAATAGCCATCACAGATAACACTAGTATCAGGGTCTGAATGGACTGCAGACCCTGTCACCCCTGTCTAAACATCTGATGTGGGCAAAGAGCTTGGCAATGTTGAAGTGATACATAGAGCATGAGGCACAGGCAATCAAATGCAAACACCAAAATAACTCCAATCAGCAAGGGCACCGACAAAACAGACAACAGGAGTAACTGTATTTATTCACAAATTGCACAGATGTGAAAGTATAACAAAAGTGGACAACAGCGAGGCACAAAATGATGCTCATATGCAATAGAATCTGCACAGGTTAAATACAAACAGGAAGGCTAGTGTCCATGGCACAGGTGAGAGTACAACACAGCAGAGCAATAGGGCGAGTTTCCATGGCACAGGTGAGAATACAGCACAGCAGAGCAACAGGACCAGTGTTCATGGCACAGGTGGCACAGCAAGTGCATGAGAGGCTGCACAGGTGAGAGTACAGCACAGCAGAGCAACAGGGCCAGTGTCCAGGGCACAGGTGGGAGTACAACAGTGCAGGTGGCTATCAAAGAACGCCCTCTTGCTCAAGGTAAACGCATTTTTTGTTGTTTCAACCTGTGCCGGCCTTGGAGGCGGTCACGAAAGCTAGGATTCCTAATTCTTGAGGAGCTCTGCATCTTTGTTGGATTCAATGGTTACGTCTTTAACATCCATTGATGTCAGCTTTGTTTTTAACCCCTCCTGGCAGATGCATGTGTTTCTTCAGTATTAGCATGTTCACCCTCTGCCTTCTTTGGTTCTTCCTCTTGATCAGTACAAATGTGTCATTTACACCGATGGTTCAGCTCAAGAGGCGGTTGGTTCTAAACAGGCTCACTCCACAGCTTGCGCGAGTGTCGTCGTTTTGATGAAATATGGAGTTTTCCACTCTACCTTAGTCCATACCCAGTCCCTTTCGGCCTGCACGTCCCACCTGGCCAAATTGTGGGCTCTTCTTTTAGCTCTCGAATATGCTGATCCTGACTTAGTCACCCTTGTTATGTGTGATTCTTCCTTTTGTGTACAGTCATTCAATCACAATTTGTGTTTTTGGAAACAAAATGATTTTTGGGTTCGAGTGGCCACTCTTAAAACACCCCTGTCATTTACACATGTTGACATACATTGAGCTAACAACGTGCAGGAGCGCATGCTGTTGGGAATTCGATGGTTGATGAAGCAGCCACATATGCAGTAGTCACAGTTAAAGTAGCCACAGTTACACGTTCTATGACTAAAATTAAGAATGACATTTTGGAGTCATCGCCTCAACTTGGGATGGTACTCATTGATAGCCAACTAGCAAAGCTTGAGGTCAATATGAAGGAGGATAGAGCATCAGCGCTCCTGATGATATAGCGCATTTTTCATGGCCCAATAAGCAAACAGCGCATTGGGCCCTACCCAGTAATTCTTCAGGGTTAATAGGGGGCCTTCGTCTTTTGGCAGGAAATCCATATCTAAAATGTTTGCCAAGGGGCCAGCTATATCTAAGAGTTTATCCTGGCAAGCTTTCCAGGGGAAAACAATTCCTTGTTTTGGGTCTTTAACAAATGTTCCCATGAAAGTGGACAGAGCTGGATCAATGTCAGGAGTCAAAGCCACCTTGCCATCTAAGGAAGATCTGGGGCATTCCGCATGCAAGCAGCTTCTAACTTGCTTAGGGAAAGATTTGCAAAGTCTTCTCTGGAATTAGGGTGCAGTCTTGGAAGATAGCGCCCGGTTTGTGAAACTTGTATGTACAATATCCTCTGGGTTAAAGGAATCCCGTAATAAAATAGACTTAGAGGAACCAGAAGGGCCTTTGTCTGCCGAAGTATCTAAACGCCTCTTCCTCTGGCAGGCAACCAAGATCTAGTGCCTTCCTCATCAGACACATCTGTATCCCCTTCAGGGGGATCGAAATCTTGTATAGTCTTGTACTGTCTGTGATGTCCTCTTCCAAATCCTCCTCAGGGAAGGAAGCCATAGAAGTCAAGCAGGCCAAATTTAGTTGTTCCAAGGCGTCCTACTTGGACGTTTCCTTGATGGGAGTAGGCTTTTGCCCTGAAGGAATTGGGGCATCCTGAGGCATCAAGCTAGGCATGCCTTAAAAAAAGGGCTGACGTTTTTCAGCCAAAGGACCTAAGGATTTAGTGATGGTCCTGTGGACATAATTTGGATAGCTTGGGATACAGCCTGTCTCTTAGGGCCCACAAAAACTTTTTCCTGCATTAACTCAACGGACAAAGCAACAGGATTGGACCACGATATTGTGTTAAAACTCAATTAGCATAAAAAAGTAACCATAAGCAATAGAGCACATCTTGCATCTGCAACAGACAAGCCTTGTGAATACAGAGGGTTTGACCCTGGTGAGGTGGCAAAACACCCCCTTGCTCTAAATGCAAACTAATATATAAAGAACATTGGGGTGCACCATCACTAATAACCCAAATGAGTCTATATTTCTGTAAATAAATAGAGCAAGAGGCTGGTTGGAGCAACAATGAAAAGGCAGGGTGATGGGGTACTGTGTGCCCACAGGCTACAGCCTGTCTTCAATTATTATTGCAGCCCCAGCAGGTGTCAAGGGTTAATGATTCTTGCAGCCCTTGGAGGGCATTTCCCCAAATTAAAAGAATGGCCTTCACCAGAAGCACAGCCCAGAGAGAGAGGAATGCAGGTGTGGCCAGTAAACAAAGCCACTCACCGAGGAGAACGCTTAGAGGCGTGTGAGGCAAAAGGCAAGGAGAAACAGCATCGAGAGGGAGAAGAAGCCACCTGTGTCCCTGCTGAGATGGCTGGAGAAACTCTTGCTGTATACAGCTCACATCCGCCGCTCAAGATGGGGGTCAATGAAACCACCACGACGAAAGTCCGCGCAGTTGACACAGAAAGCCAAGCTGCGATGCTAAGCATGACATGCCAACAGTAAAGTAATAGAAAATCGAAGCGCTTGCCACTTTAAGCTCGGGCACTTTAAATCCTAGACATGGGTATGTCCCTGATGAGGGTAGATACCATATATTTCTGCTACCATTGTATATATATATTTGTTTTACCCATGTTTTATCCTTTTATCGTTAGTTTTTACTATTATTGCACATCTTTTACTGGAAGTGGTACTTGAAATGAGTTATATTTCTCTCTCGCTGGGGGTGTTTACAGTCTTTAGCTCGACTGATAATGGTGCATTTGGCAATAATACGATCTATGTCTGTGCATTGTTATTGATATTTTAATGTTTTACTTGTCTTGTTGAAAACTTTGATGGTTGTGATAACCGGATAAAGTAATTATTATTTACTAGAAATTGTTTAAGCATATGCAACACATATTTTAGATTCTATTAAGGACACAGAGGCAAGGATGTTGCTTCTCAATCTTTACTACTCATTAAACAGCAACTAATCAAAACACAGTAAAATATTTCAATACTACAAACCCCATGAGGCTTTGTACCACACCTCCATAAACCACCAATCAGAAGTGTCCAATGTCTACAAAATAGCGAGGCACCATCTTACTGCCTCTTTCTTTGCAACAAGCAGTCTATTATCAGTGCAATCTAAAATAGGATACAGTTCCACCTCTCAACGGAGAGCAAACTTCATGTAACAGGGCCTCGGAAGAGACAACTTTCATGAACTGGCACAGAAGCCGCCAACAATGTTTGAATCCCAGGAATTCAGTTTTGTTTCGACTCTGTTCCTGAAATCAGAAAGGATTAAATATCATATAATCCTTAAATCTGAACATATAGAGGGAAAAACAATCATGTCAAATTTAATCATATGACATCATCACAGTTGAGCTACAACTCTTACCTGTCCCAACGGGTGGGATAATCCTCGCCTCCATGTCCTTAATAGAATCGAAAATTCTTGTTGCATATGCTGGAAAATCTTCTATTCTATGGCAGGACTGTAGGCTCAGATAATGCTGGTTCAAAGCTCAACAATAGATGAAGCATGTACAATAGGTTTGTAATAGAATATTTTGAACATTGAGTCAGATAACCAATCAGCAGCTTTAAGAATGTCTTCTAATTTGGATCCCATGACAAAGACTTTAGACGCCATCGCATCTCTAGTGTAAGGGGCACCATATACAGATATATCTATACCAGCTTCAGACATGACCCAACGTACCCAATGAGCCAACATAGCCGCCAACAAAGGTCGGAACGGCTTCTGGATCGACAGAAGTAAAGGGCCCAAGGGGTCGGTTCTGTGAGACAAAGTACGTTCTTCATAAATCTTCAGACATTTAACCACAAATAACTTATCATTATTGGGAAAAGCATGATAATCAATGGAACGTGACATAGTTTTAGTTCTTCTAGATATAATAAAAGATACACCATGTTAGGAAAATAAACTACCTACTAGATCCAGTGCAAGGACATCTGACACTCGGCGGCAAGAAATCAAACATAAAAGCATGGTAAGTTTAGCTGAAAGCTGTTTTAATGATACATCTTTATTCTCTGGCCAAGACTACAATAATGATAACACACCAGTAACATCCCATAAGGTATTATTTATGGGTCTCGGTGGTCAAGCAACCCTTATACTTTTTAATAGTTTGCATACAATCAGGTGAACCCCTACCAGTTTTCCATCTATGTGATTATATCCAGCTGACAATGCAGATCTAAAGTTGTTTACAGACCTATAACATAAACCGGATTCCTCACATTATGAAAGGAAATTCCGGACACTTTTCAAATAGGATCCTACAGGATCCCCGTCCCGTTGAAGGCACCAACCCACCCAACGCTTCCATGCTGCAGAATTTTATTTTCAGGTGGAAGGAGCACCAGCTTGTTGTATAAATTCGGCAGCCGCCAATGAAAGTCCTTCATTTTGTTCGTGTCTCCTGAGAATTTCCAAACCATGAACATCAGTTGGTCCTGCAGAACCATCGGATGGGAAGACCCGACTGGGTCCAGGAGCATTTGAGGAAAAAACTGGGAGTCGAATGGGCAGATGCATCGACATTTCCAAGACAGTCTGAAACCCCATTTGTGTCTTCCATAACGGTGTGACTAACATCAACGATGCTGACTGACGGCGAACCTGGGCCGCCACTCCCAGAATCAATGAAAACGGGGGGAATGCGTAATTCATTGGTGATCCCCAGGGGTGAAGGAACGCGTCCGTCCCCAATGCCAACGGCTCCAGTCTCCAACTGTGGAAGCTGTGAAGCTGAGCATTCAGTCGAGAAGCAAACAGATTCATGTGTCATGGGCCTCGAATAGTCATGGTCTCTTGAAATAGAGATGGCTGGAGTTTCCACTGTGATCTTCTGAGAGAGACAGAAATGCCAAAACTCTTGGGCTATGTTGGCCAAAAGATGAGATCTTGTACCTCCTAGATGATTTATATATCTAACCACTGACTCATTGTCCACCCGTAACAGGATGCAACAATTGCTCTTTATTAGAGATATCGACTTGATGGTGAAACCCACCAACAGCTCCAGACACTTGATATGCAGTTTTAACTCTTTAACTCTTCTGCTGACCAGCGACCGCTGGTAGCAAATTCTCTGCACCTTGCACCCCAGCCCCAGCGACTGACATCTGATTCAATGACCACATCTGGGGACTGTGAGAAATTGACCTGGCATATGCTGTCAACTAGTTATAGTGGGCGCCTTGTACCAGTCCAAACAACCCTTATTGATGATTAGGTTAAAGACAACCTTTATTGAAAGCTATTCTAGTGGTAGCTATGGAGAGCAGCCTTCAGGCTAAGTCTCAAAGAAATGTAAAGCAGCTTGTTTCACCAGTCTATAACCTCCTGAATAACCAAATGAAAGGAGAACCACACAAGGTATATTTATAAAATATATGTATTTATTACTAAACACTCTCTACTAATCTCTTTATGAGATTAGAGAACAAAGCACACAATATTACAGTACTAGAACGACAGTAAAATGACAATACACAGCGGGCTCCAGGGGGTACCGAACCATATACTAAGAAAGTGGTATAACAACCACAACCTGACTAGACACAGTGCCTAGAGCACGTAGAATCGCTGGGACCCCAAGGAACCACGCAAGGTTGTGACACAGGGGACCCACGGGGAACATGTGCAAGGTGAGAACACAGCCGTGAGCTCCGTACAATCCTATGAGAAAGTCGTGGTTGGAATTTTAAAGTTTAAGGACACTTAGGAGAGGACTTTGAGAAAACCCTTTCAGACTTAGAAGGTTCTAAGGCCAGCACCTATGTGAGCACCAGAGTACTTGTGTTACTTAACCCAGGGAAGCCGGGTGCATAGGTGTCAAATGGTGTTGGTAATCTTCGTAGTTTTCAATGGCGAGATGCTGGAAAGTGGTGCTGCCCTGAAGAGGAAAAGTGTCCTGTGTGATCCAAGCCTGGATCGAAGCTGAGAAGAACCTGAAAGCAGAGGGGACAGAGTCTGGGTGACTTGCCAGTAGATGAATGCCGACCGATGTCAGGTGTTTCAGGCGAGAAGAGGTGAAACTTGACTCTGCAACCACGGGGACCAGGAGACGTCGACAATGACCAAAGTCAACAGACGAGCTGTCCCACAAAGGATGTTGAGTTCTGGGGGGTCAGTGTCCGGATTGAACATCAACAAGCCTTGGAAGCAATGTCAAGCGCACACAACCTGCATCAGTGTTCAACAATTAAGTTTGGTATTCATGTACTGAAAAGGATAGGATCAAACTCCAATGTCTTTGACTTATAAGGTGTTTATTCATTCAATATAGGTATTTGTTTCACAAGAAAAACCAGCCTACACGTGTTTCGTCAACACCGGGGTAAACCCGTGACTCTTCAGGGCTGGGGAGATAAAGTCGGAGAGTTGAAACAAAACTATTTGGCGGGGGCGATAAGTGAGAACAACTTTTTGTGGTGAGTGAGTGGGTTATAAGCCAGTGGGGGAAGCGTCAGGGACGGTGAAGAGAGGCAACAAGCCTGTCTAAGAAGAGTGGAGACCTAGAAATTGTGTGGGGAGAATGGCAGGTGTGAATCCGAAGAATGGAATATAATATCACCTAAGTGAGACAACAAAAACAATATGTGGGTGTGTCATTGTGGTGGTGAGCTGCTGCTGATAATTTTGCAACATTGTAACTAAAATGCAGCGACGCAAAGGAAGACCACATGGAGAGTGTCATGTGGGGTGGCAAACAAATTCTTTAAATCTATGCCTATATTTCACAGAATGAAAATTACTGATAATTAGAATCACGAAATTTAACACAATATAACCAAAGAAATGCAAGGGAGAGAGCATGGGTAATACAAATTCAACAAATAATTACATTGCCAAAATGTGGATGGTTTGTATCAGAAATGAAAGGGAGAACGCATGGATAAATCATACAAAATTATTTACATTGTTAAAGTGAGGATGGTTTGTATCATGCAGTGCCTCTATGTGGTTGGTGTTCAACAGTAGTGACAAGCTAAAAATCATAAAAAATCTAAACATGCACAGTGTGTTTAAACAGTATCCGTACAGAAGAAAAAAACATCTAATCTTTACATCGCTAGTAACATGGTGTAATTGCACGTCCCCGTAGTCCCTCTGTATATATGCATCTGGTGTACGTCTCGAATACATAGTATCATGCGCAAAAATAATGAGCCCAAATAAGATTAATCAAAGTAAAACTACCCCAAACATACGGTGTCTTTGAGCCCTTAAGAATAGACCATTTATAGATTGAACTATCCAAATGGGTACATTAATAACAAGATAAAAGCCATATTGTTGGGTAAGAAAAAATCCTGAAAAACCGCGTAATAATGGGTGTGTTCAGCAAATTATTAAGTCCCGTATTTTCAAGTAGATAAAATACCTAAATGCTGGTGTTAAGTAATTATTCTGAGGGAGGGAAGCGAGGTAATGTTTTTAAGCAAGTTATAGTATCATATCTAGACAAAGTATAGACTAACATACCTGTAGGGTACAATGATGTGAGCTGTGTCTGCAAGAGGGGCGAGAATAGTGAGGGTATTGTTGTTAATATTGCACAAAGAGACTGTCGGAGAGTGATTACATAAGAAAATGTCACAATAGAAATGAGGCAGGCTGGCTCTACTCACCGTCGGACCGGTGATAATTCCAACCCGGTCCTGATCGGGTGTGAGCGAGAGAAGACACGTGGAGGAGGTGCTTCTACGCGTCTCAGTAGTCAGAAATGTTGGGAAAGACCGACGCCGGAAGAGCGATCGGGGGCAAAGGGAAGCAAATCCGCTTGCCCTTGCGTTTGAGCTGTATATGAATTTAAGTCAAAAAACAAACAAAGGAGGCTGTAAGCCGGAGTGTGACAAATGAGTATTAAGGACAGGTTTGGGATGCAAGGCATCACCGCTAACCTAAGAGTTTGAGCGGGTATTGTGTCTTACCTTGTGGTCGTTATATCGAGGTAGAAAGAAGTCCGCGCGTCTATGAGTATCTACGACAGTGAGTGTGGTTCGGGGCGCGCTATATGAGGCGCCGTCTTGATGACGTTCCAATTCCGCCGGGAAATGGACGTAACGACTAGAACGTTACACTATTTTACAAGGTGGTAGTGGAAGAGAATGTGCTTAAGCCGATATGCGGCTTTGAAAATGACGGGTTTGAAAATAAAACCCACAAAATGTAAACGGAATACGGATTTGACACCCAAAAATTTTATTTTACGAAAAGTCTCTTCTAAGCTATGGGTAAAAGATGCATTATTCTCGCTCAAGAGATTATGTAGTATGAGTGATCGTAAGTCAGATGTAGGAAAAACAGTTGCAGAAGTAAGGAGAAGGCAATAAGGGGATATTAGGCATAGAAGCTACTGCAGTAAAGTCGTGAGACCTGGGTAAAAGGAGAATGAGAATGTAATTATAATTTAAGAGATGATAGGCTAGCCAAACAAGTGACGATTGGGAGGTTCTAGAAATGACGATTGCTATAGCTGAAAATGACAGAGACACTGGGCGATTCCCTGGTAAAACTGAGTGGTGTGTTTGAGAAAAAAAGGGATGTATGTGGACTATGTTAAGAGGGGGAATTTGTAGAACTTGAAAACCAAGAAGGAGAAGGGGGGGTTACGTAGTGTAGGGGAAAATGATTGGGGCGGGAGGGTAAGTAGAATATGTTACACAGTAAATGTAAATCATTTGTCTCAATATTAACATTGCTAAAGAGCAAGCAGTTTGTATCTTATTACAGAAATAAACAATTTATAAGCAATACAGAATTCATAGGAAATAATGTAATTCATCATCTGTATTCTGGCCATACTTCAGGCTGTGAGTTCTCATTATCCAGATTGCTTCTTGGCGTCTGAGTCTTAGTTCTCGGTTGCCACCTCTTG
This sequence comes from Lissotriton helveticus, assembly GCF_964261635.1. Lineage (NCBI taxonomy): Eukaryota > Metazoa > Chordata > Amphibia > Caudata > Salamandridae > Lissotriton > Lissotriton helveticus. The sequence goes on from NC_136070.1 coordinate 814,474,868, forward strand.
CCTGGACACCAATCGTATCTATACCATAAAAGGCGAATTTTTTGTTTGGTCCTTGAGAGGGGCATGTGGCCATATGAATGGCCATGGGGTAGCGAGTATCTTCTGTAAGGATTGCACGAGCATGTTCCCTGATTCTTTCCTTCAAAGGTCTGATGGAGCTTTCTACATATTGGCTATGGCAAAGACATTCAATGGTGTACACCGTATATCTGGTTTCACAGTTGATGTTTGATTCAATTTTGAATTCTTGTTTGTAGTAGCCTTTAACCCCTTCCACGCTCATGACGAGCTGGGCTCGTCATGCAGTAGCCTCCTCGCACGCTCATGACGAGCCCAGCTCGTCATAAACCAATGAGGATCACGAAATCCCAGCACAGCATGGGAATTCCCATAGCATCCAAGAGGTTAAAGCTTCTGGTTCCATGTTTTGCCCAACGGCACATACTGCAACAACCGCATTTGTAGAAGCCTTTTGATTTTGCTGTCAGCCAAGAGGGTTTTGCTGGGCGTGGCATGGTGGGACGGGAAACAACCATTACAAAGCAACTTTTACAACGCACTACCATTACAACGAAATTTTTACAACGCAAAAAACATTACAACGCATGTATTTCAACGCATGTTTTTACAACGCAGGTACCTTTACAACGCATACCATTACAACGTAAGTATTGGTAAGTATATAATTATATTTTAAATTTTATATGTTTGGTTTTTTTTAAGGGGTATTTTTAGGGTTACGGGTCAGTTTTCAGTTTTTGGGTAAAAGGGTATTTTTAGGGTTCAGGGTCAGTTTTCAGTTTTTGGGTTAAGGGGTATTTTTAGGGTTCAGGGTCAGTTTTCAGTTTTTGGGTTAAGGGGTATTTTTAGGGTTCAGGGTCAGTTTTGGGTTTTTGGGTTAAGGGGTATTTTTAGGGTTCAGGGTCAGTTTTGGGTTTTTGGGTAAAAGGGTATTTTTAGGGTTCAGGGTCAGTTTTCAGTTTTTGGGTAAAGGGGTATTTTTAAGGTTCAGGGTCAGTTTTCAGTTTTTGGGTAAAGGGGTATTTTTAGGGTTCAGGGTCAGTTTTCAGTTTTTGGGTAAAAGGGTATTTTTAGGGTTCAGGGTCAGTTTTCAGTTTTTGGGTTAAGGGATATTTTTAGGGTTCAGGGTCAGTTTAGAGTTTTTGGGTAAAGGGGTATTTTTAGGGTTCAGGGTCAGTTTTGGGTTTTTGGGTAAAGTGGTATTTTTAGAGTTCAGGGTCAGTTTTGGGTTTTTGGGTAAAAGGGTATTTTTGGGGTTCAGGGTCAGTTTTAGGTTTTTGGGTAAAGGGGTATTTTTAGGGTTCAGGGTCAGTTTTGGGTTTTTGGGGTACAGGGGTATTTTTAGGGTTCAGGGTCAGTTTTGGGTTTTTGGGGTAAAGGGGTATTTTTAGGGTTCAGGGTCAGTTTTGGGTTTTTGGGGTACAGGGGTATTTTTAGGGTTCAGGGTCAGTTTTGGGTTTTTGGGGTAAAGGGGTATTTTTAGGGTTCAGGGTCAGTTTTTGGTTTTTGGAGTACAGGGGTACAGGGTAAAAATAAAATAAAATTAAATTTAAATTAAATCAATTAAATGAAATGAAATTAAATTAAATTAAATTAAATTAAATTATATTATTTTCAATTATTTTAAATTAAAAAAATAATATATACTTACCAATACTTACGTTGTAATGGTATGCGTTGTAAAGGTACCTGCATTGTAAAAACATGCGTTGTAAATACATGCGTTGTAAAAGTTTTTGCGTTGTAAAAAATTTGTTGTAATGGTATGCGTTGTAAAAGTATGAGTTGTAACGTCATACATCCGGTGGGACATAGCCTAGTTCTAAGGTTCTTACCTTTCCGATAGGTGATTTGTGGTTTATTGCTGATTGTGTCTTTCAGGACTCTGTCGGCCAGCAGAATCCCCCAATGTTTGTTAAGGCTTTTCTTGACTGTCAGGTTGATGTCATTGTAATCCATGATTATTCTCACTGGTTGTTTACTCTCTTTGAGCTTGGTCTTGTTTATCAGTGTTGTTGATCTTTCAATTCGTTGAATTTTTCTCTTTGCTCCTTTTATAGTGCCTTGTTTGTAGCCTCTCCTGGAGAAGCGTAGGGTCATGTCTTCAATACAATGTTCGAATTCGGTATTTTCGCTGCAGTTTCTTCTTGCGCGCATAAACTCACCATATGGAATGGTGTTGATTTGATGAGCAGGATGAGAGCTTTCCGCATGCAATATTGCATTACAGGCTGTTTCTTTACGGAAAAGACGGCTGTGCAAAGTGTTGTCTTTGATATATAGTTCTATATCCAAAAAAGTTACCTTTATACTGCTAATGTTGCTCGTGAACTTCATGTCCATTTGGTTGTTGTTGAGGTATTCACAGAATTGCAACAAAGAGACGTGGGAACCTGACCAAATGAGTAGACAATCGTCTATATATCTTCCCCAGTAGATTATGTTGTCAATCCATGGTTTTCCCTTGTTACCCCAGATATATTCCGCTTCAAGTGCGCCCATGTATAGGTTGGCAAAAGAAGGGGAGAATCTGGAGCCCATAGCCACACCTCTTATTTGTCTGTACCAGGTTTGGTCATACAGGAAAAAATTGTTCATCAAGATAATGCGCATCATTTTGGACAGCATCTTAGTGTGTTCAAAAAAAGTGATGGATCTATTGTTCAGGTAGTTTTTAACTGCTGCTAAACCCATTTCTGGATTTATGGAAGTGTAAAGTGAGACGACGTCCAATGTGGCCATGATTAGATCTGGTTGCCATTCAATGTCAGTTAGGATGCTAAGGATGTGTTTGCTGTCTTGGATAAAGGAAGGAAGATTTTTAACTATTGGATTCAGGAAGATGTCAACATACTGGGCTAGTTTTTCAGTTGGTTAATATTGAAACAAATGATTTACATTTACTGTGTAACATATTCTACTTACCCTCCCGCCCCAATCATTTTCCCCTACACTACGTAACCCCCCCTTCTCCTTCTTGGTTTTCAAGTTCTACAAATTCCCCCTCTTAACATAGTCCACATACATCCCTTTTTTTCTCAAACACACCACTCAGTTTTACCAGGGAATCGCCCAGTGTCTCTGTCATTTTCAGCTATAGCAATCGTCATTTCTAGAACCTCCCAATCGTCACTTGTTTGGCTAGCCTATCATCTCTTAAATTATATTTACATTCTCATTCTTCTTTTACCCAGGTCTCACGACTTTACTGCAGTAGCTTCTATGCATAATATCCCCTTATTGCCTTCTCCTTACTTCTGCAACTGTTTTTCCTACATCTGACTTACGATCACTCATACTACATAATCTCTTGAGCGAGAATAATGCATCTTTTACCCATAGCTTAGAAGGGACTTTTCGTAAAATAAAATTTTTGGGTGTCAAATCGGTATTCCGTTTACATTTTGTGGGTTTTATTTTCAAACCCGTCATTTTCAAAGCCGCATATCGGCTTAAGCACATTCTCTTCCACTACCACCTTGTAAAATAGTGTAACGTTCTAGTCGTTACGTCCATTTCCCGGCGGAATTGGAACGTCATCAAGACGGCGCCTCATATAGCGCGCCCCGAACCACACTCACTGTCGTAGATACTCATAGACGCGCGGACTTCTTTCTACCTCGATATAACGACCACAAGGTAAGACACAATACCCGCTCAAACTCTTAGGTTAGCGGTGATGCCTTGCATCCCAAACCTGTCCTTAATACTCATTTGTCACACTCCGGCTTACAGCCACCTTTGTTTGTTTTTTTACTTAAATTCATATACAGCTCAAACGCAAGGGCAAGCGGATTTGCTTCCCTTTGCCCCCCGATCGCTCATCCGGCGTCGGTCTTTCCCAACATTTCTGACTACTGAGACGCGTAGAAGCACCTCCTCCACGTGTCTTCTCTCGCTCACACCTGATCAGGACCGGGTTGGAATTATCACCGGTCCGACGGTGAGTAGAGCCAGCCTGCCTCATTTCTATCGTGACATTTTCTTATGTAATCACTCTCCGACAGTCTCTTTGTGCAATATTAACAACAATACCCTCACTATTCTCGCCCCTCTTGCAGACACAGCTCACATCATTGTACCCTACAGGTATGTTAGTCTATACTTTGTCTAGATATGATACTATAACTTGCTTAAAAACATTACCTCGCTTCCCTCCCTCAGAATAATTACTTAACACCAGCATTTAGGTATTTTATGTACTTGAAAATACGGGACTTAATAATTTGCTGAACACACCCATTATTACGCGTTTTTTCAGGATTTTTTCTTACCCAACAATATGGCTTTTATCTTGTTATTAATGTACCCATTTGGATAGTTCAATCTATAAATGGTCTATTCTTAAGGGCTCAAAGACACCGTATGTTTGGGGTAGTTTTACTTTGATTAATCTTATTTGGGCTCATTATTTTTGCGCATGATACTATGTATTCGAGACGTACACCAGATGCATATATACAGAGGGACTACGGGGACGTGCAATTACACCATGTTACTAGCGATGTAAAGATTAGATGTTTTTTTCTTCCGTACGGATACTGTTTAAACACACTGTGCATGTTTAGATTTTTTGTGATTTTTAGCTTGTCACTACTGTTGAACACCAACCACATAGAGGCGCTGCATGATACAAACCATCCTCACTTTAACAATGTAAATAATTTTGTATGATTTATCCATGCTTTCTCCCTTTCATTTCTGATACAAACCATCCACATTTTGGCAATGTAAATATTTGTTGCATTTGTATTACCCATGCTCTCTCCCTTGCATTTCTCTGGTTATATTTTGTTAAATTTCGTGATTCTAATTATCAGTAATTTTCATTCTGTGAAATATAGGCATAGATTTAAAGAATTTGTTTGCCACCCCACATGACACTCACCATGTGGTCTTCCTTTGCGTCGCTGCATTTTAGTTACAATGTTGCAAAATTATCAGCAGCAGCTCACCACCACAATGACACACCCACATATTGTTTTTGTTGTCTCACTTAGGTGATATTATATTCCATTCTTCGGATTCACACCTGCCATTCTCCCCACACAATTTCTAGGTCTCCACTCTTCTTAGACAGGCTTGTTGCCTCTTTTCACCGTCCCTCACGCTTCCCCCACTGGCTTATAACCCACTCACTCACCACAAAAAGTTGTTCTCACTTATCGCCCCCGCCAAATAGTTTTGTTTCAACTCTCCGACTTTATCTCCCCAGCCCTGAAGAGTCACGGGTTTACCCCGGTGTTGACGAAACACGTGTCGGCTGGTTTTTCTTGTGAAACAAATACCTATATTAAATGAATAAACACCTTATAAGTCAAAGACATTGGAGTTTGATCCTATCCTTTTCAGTACATGAATACCAAACTTAATTGTTGAACACTGATGCAGGTTGTGTGCGCTTGACATTGCTTTTATATATACAGAAGATAGAGGTTTCCTCCCCTTCCTTTTCTGAGACAAGGGTTATCTCAGAGCAAGTAGCACCAACCACCAACTTCTCGAACTACCCACTGACCACTACCCGTAGAGCGCCTAAACATTTCTGAACACTCTCATAACCCCTCGCTGAACCTTGTATCAACAAGCCTTGGCATCTGCAACCCATGCAGTCAGAGAAAAGATGCTTTGATGAGGACCAGCAAGGTCCTGGGGACTCCCCAAGCGATGGAGAGTCACCGGGTAAGCCCTCTGAAAGTTAAATTTGCCTTCACAGGGACCCATAGGCCAACGGACCAGGGATCGCGAAGGGATCTCGAGAAGAATCACAAAATACCAGCCCACGGAACACTTGTAGCGTGTAGGCCAGTAATCTTTGGTGAAATCACTGCTCGGGGTCTGGACTACAAGTAGCCAAAGCACAGCTTCAGGGATCGCCGGAAAGCAGATGCTTCTGCAAATGGACACAGTGCCCAAGGGTTCGGGTTGCACAGTCCCCACAAGGGATATGGGTCTCATGTTTGCTGAGCACACTAGTCGACCTCAGGGACACGTGGAAACCCACCTCCTATGTTGCAAAAGTCTTTGGAGCCCTCAGGAGCTTCGGAGTTGCAAACCAGTCAGATGCGTCTTTGGTGCCTGCTTAGCAGGGGAGTAACTCCTTTACTCCAAGGGAGATTCTTCAGCCATCTAGCGCAGTGTGGATCATGGAAGTACTTGGCTTCTGTAGCAGAGTTTTGTCCAGGTAAATCTAAAGTCCTGTAGTCAGGGGTTCCTACTTTATACCCAAGGAAGGGGTGGGACAAACTCTGGGGACCCACCTATGGGAGGGTCAGGTCAGAGGGGTGGCTACACCCATACCCTTTGTCCAGTTTCGCACCAGAGCAGGGGCTGATAGCCCCTGCAACCGGTTTACGCTGGACTATGCACAGGGACAACAAATGTGCCCCCAGTGCAGACATCAAAGCACTCATGGAGCGCACACACCCAGCCCCAATACACTAAAGCCTGTCTGGGAGGTGGCCATTCCTCCCTGTGACAGGAAACCTATTGTCCAGCCTCCCCTGCCGGAGTGTTATCCAGCAGCAGGAGGGCAGACACATGTCTGTGGCTAGTAGCATCCATCTTGTGATGCCAGGGTTGTGAAATCTGATACCAGGTGTACCGTTGTCATATTTCTCCATCTAGGAGGGTGGAATCATACCTCCCACACCTGTTGCTGGTATGGAGGTATGATTCCAAGGTGTTTGACACCAAACACGACAGTTTTCTGTGCAGCCGTTTTAAAGTTAGCATTTACCGCCAGGTTATAATGCACTTAAGAGTATATGGTATGGCTGCATCACAGAACAACCCCGGAGAATAGATTCCAAAGGCTGCAGAGGGGTCCTGCTCATGCATGGGCACCCTCTTACATAAAACCCAGCACCCTGCCTTCAGGATTGATAAGGCCTGCCATACGGGTGACTGATAGGTTTATATGTGCAGTGATAAGGTAGATATAGTGAATCTATATCTAAGTAAGGGGTGCATGCACCACCTTACACAGGTTGCAGTAGCAGACCTGTGGTGTCAATTTGGGTGGCCTCTCAGGGGTGGCATAATACATGCTGCAGCTTCTGGGAGGCCTCTGGTGTACCTATGCCCTAAGTACATAGTATACTATATACTAGGGACTTATAAGGGTACCCCAGAAACCAATCTGGAGTGTACCTAAAGTACATGCAACCAGTTTAGGGAGAAAGCAGATAGACGGGGTCCTGATTAGCAGGTTCCCAGTCAAACTAAGTCGAAAACCAGCAAAACACCAGGAAAAAAGTGGGGGGTAACCATGCAGTCAGATTCCACCTTCCTACAGGGACATTCCAAAAATGGCCTTGCCATTCCATGCTGCCATTGGCTTCAGCCACCAGTGAAACTCCTCCTGTGCATCCATTGTCAACGGAATTGTGTGATTGTAGCTGAAATTTTGTTGTAGATAGTGAATTTTTAGACGTTGTAGCGACCAGTAATGGAGACGGCTAAGGAAAATCGCTTCAATAGAGGATGCCAGCATGCCCACAATCCTTGCTAGGATCTCAAAGAGACCATCTGTTTCGACAACATTGTTCTGAGCTCTCTCTTGATGGATTTTATTTTGGCTGGAGGGAGAAGTAATTAGGCTGTCTGGAGTTGATCTGAAATCCCAAGAAGTACACCTCTTGAGATTGAGTCGTCATGGATTTCTTGTGATTTATCACAAAATCTAAATTCAGGAGGAGAGACACCGTCCACTGCAGGTGTAATGTCCGTAAAGAGCGATCTTGTGCCAGAAGAAGCATGTCACCTAGATAGATTTTCAAACAAACTCCAGCCTCTGTTAGGCGAGTTACCACGGGTTTCAATAGTTTGGTGAATTCCAAGGGGGCTGACGAAAGGCCAAACGGTAACGATAGGTATTGAAACCATTGGCCCTTCCATCAAAACTGGAGATACCGTTGATGAGGAGGGAAGATCGGGACTGTCAGATAAGCATCTTTTAGATCTAGCAGGACCATCCAGTTCTTTTCTAGCAAAAGATGTCTCAAAAGTTGGATGCCTTCCATCTTGAAATGGCACTAAATCACAAATGAGTTGAATGCTCTGAGATTTAATACTAATCTTTGATCGCCTCCTTTCTCTAGGACTAGGAAGACATTGCTGCAAAATCCCTCATGTTGGAGAGTCCCCGTAGCAATGGCTTGCTTTGTCAAAAAATCTTGCAGCTCGAAGTCTATAAGAGACTCTTCTTGTTGGGAAAAATAGAGAGGGGAAGGGGGTACGGTTTGGATCTGGGGAAGCGTGATAATTCTATTTGATACCATTGAACTGGGTTCAGGACCCAAGTATCTGTTGTAATCTTTAACCAATTGGCTACAAAATGCATCAACCTGCCCCCAAAGGGTATAGAAGGAAGACAGCGGGGAATCATTACCTGAGGAGTGTGTGTCATTGTTTCAGCAGCCTCTGTTGACACCTCTGTTGAATGGGCCTCTGAAGCCCTGTGATCTAGTTGGGGTCCCGGACTAAAAGGAACAAGTTATATACATTTGGCATATTAAAGCAAAAAGTCAAAAAGGAAAACGAAATTAATTCAGAGTACCATGTTTTAATTCACAGAGTACTCACAGACAACCTTGTACTAGGTTTAGGATATGTATCACCAAAGGTTTTGCACTTTTTTACGATTGATTATGCCCACATATATTACAAAGGTGAGGGAGGGCAGTGACGTGAGGGAGTTCAGTGATAGAAGTGACAAAGTACTCATTCATCAAATAGAAAAGATTCATTAGTCATTACTTCTCTATACAATCATAAAAATGGTCCCCTATGATCAGGGCCACATGAAAAAGAGGCACAAGTCATTACAAAACCATTTGTAACCAAACAACCCATATAGCTGTACAAATCCTGCTGGCGCTGGGAGTTGGTGAAGTGAGAATAATAAAGTGCTCAAGTGCTTAATTAAAAAACATAATAACATCAAACAATTTATGTACATACCAATGGTATAGTTAAATGGGAATTGTGCCCAGACCCTACATGGTGTCATGACGGTATCACATCATTTAATTTCTGTACCTTGAGAGAGTGTATCCCCCATATGTGTTTTTTATACTTCATATATGGGACCTGGGTCACTATCCAATATTATTCGTTGGTTGTGTAGCCCTGTATGGGCAACATTTCATTTCATAATTCCATGGGCTGTAGTGTCTTATATAGGACACCCGGGTGTTTGGGAATTACATTAGATGCTTCTCAGATAGTTATTGGGTATAACGGGCTTATTGTACATGATCCCATGTATCAATTTACAGGTGAACCCACATCTCCTCATCATTCCTCATAAATTTTCTAAATAAATTGTTAAGACCCCATGGTGGCATAGTTTTTAGGTCGATGATGTATCTGGGTTCTAGAATCCGGAGTGCCTTCTCCCTATCTCCCCTCGTTCTGGACGATTTACTTGATCTATACAGTAAAAACTTAAAAGATCCCTGTTGCTTTGATGACATTCTGCAAAATGGCGAGCAACCGGATAAGATTTATCTTTATTAACGATTGCTCGCATATGCTCAAGGATCCTCAGTTTTGTGGGGTTGATAGTGCTCCCTATATATCGCTTTTTACAGGGGCACTCTAGGCAGTAAATGGTATATTCTGAATTGCAATTTAGCAGTTTTTTTATTTTCCTGTTTGGTTTGTCCTCACCCGTTCTACCTGAATACTCAGAGACTTTTCTGCTGCCTTTACATGCTTTACAGCGTAGACAAGGGAAAAACCCCCTTGAGCTGGTCAAATTATGTGGCTGAGTTTTTGTGGAGAAATGACTGCGGACTAAATGGTCTGATAGTGATTGACAACATCGATAGGTGATCAGAGGCCTCTCTGGGAGATGTTTTTTCAGGACGTTGTCAGTGGTTAAAATGTGCCAGTTTTTTTTTAAACTGTGAACCAGATCACCAGATTTGGTGTTAAAATTGGTGATCATTCTTACTTGGTCGTCATCTTTATGTACATTCTTAACCTCCAGGAGATCCCTCCTATTTACTTTTGACGCCTTTTCTGCAGCCTGTTTGAGTATATTATTGGAATATCCCCTACTTTGGAACCTTTTACTGGCATCAGCTGTAGCATGTTGGAAATTGTGCTTGTAAATCTCAAATTCCAGTCATTATTGTTGAGAACGGTGATATAATCCTCGGCCGAGGTTCGATCGCCGCGCCACACAATAAAAAGGTCGTCAATATACCTTGTCCACATAAGTATTTTGTCACTCCACACCTCATTGGTTCCTCCCCATGCCTCGTGCTTCTCCCACCAGCCTACGAACAAGTTTGCATAGCTGGGGGAGAAGCACAAGCCCATAGAGGTACCCCTAGTCTGTTTATATAGTTGGCCTGAGAAAAGGAAGATGGTATTATACAAACAAAATCGCATCATGCTTAATAACATGCTACTATGAGAATGATATCTGTCCGGTTTCCTATCAAGGAACCATTTAGTAGCTGCTAGGCCGTTTTCATGGGCTATGCAGGTGTATAAGTTAACCACATCTAGTGTTATTAAAAGCATGTCTGGTTCCCAGGAGATGTTATCCATAATACGAAGGAAATCTTGCGTGTCCCTCACAAAAAAAAAAAAAATATATATATATATATATATATATATATATATATATATATATCCAATTTTTTGTAGCCCTGATCTGCTTTGAAGCAGGGCGTCGGTAGGGAGCAAAAAAGGCTGGAACAGAGAGGTCAAGGTACCACAAATAGCTGTCTCTGTAGGACTATTGAGGGGAAGCAGAGCCCTGTCCACCTAAGAGAGCAGTTAGGAATTTTTCCCAGCCTTCAGTCTATTGACAACAGTTGTAATAGCATTCAAATAAGTTTCAAAATTTGCTTAGAATGCAAATTATAATGAGGCTGGGTACCGGCACAACCCTGCGATGACTAGATCCCTCTGTTTTCCTAGCCCAGGGAGAGGCATCTGCCAGCGTCGTGTCTGGAGGCTGCCTCGCGTGCACCGACGCGTGCAGGCTCCCGATTGGTTATGTGTGTGCAGCCCAATTGGGCTGCTTTTGCGACCTTGCTCCCGGGAGGGGCCATGTCTCCGAGGCATAGCACGAAGGGCACGCAAACCGCCAGTGGCACAGCCGCACTGGGCAGATGAGGAGAAAAAGAGCAGAATGAAGTGAAAGCACAATGTGTGCCGAAGATCATGGGGAAGAAAAACACAGCGGAGCGCAAGGCTCGAAGCAGTAAGCGTGCTGGCCAGTACAATGACATCACAAAAGCCCCAACACGAGCATACAATACTTAGACAGTATCAGAATAACCAAAATCAATACGAACAAGCATTATAAAAAAGTAACCATAAGCAATATTGAGCCATCAGAATACTACAAAATAACGAGGCACGTATCTTGACTACGGAGCAGCAAAGAAAGAGGCATTAAGATGGTGCCTCGCTATTTTGTAGACATTGGACACTTCTGATTGGTGGTTTATGGAGGCTTGGTTCAAAGCCTCATGGGTTTGTAGTAGTGAAATGTTTACTGTGTTTTGATTGGCTGCTCTTTAATGAGTAGTAAAGATTGAGAAACATAATCTGAGCCTCCGGTCCTGCCATAGAATCATGGTCGCTCCCTTCTCCTCCCCCTCCTGGTGGTATTGTATGATCTACTGTTACTCTCTAAAAACAATCTGTTAAGCGTTCGAGAACGGTGTGCTTATTAGTGCCACTGATTCAATTTAGAAATTATTTCTGGGAAGCGCTTGTGACCTGTGCGCTTTCTGTAGCACAGCATTTGATTTTGAAAGGCATTTTGTGCAGCGCTCGTGTCCTGTTTGTAGGTCTAGGCAACTGCTATAGTTAATTGATAGCTACCAGAGCAGCGCTTTATAACGCTACTTGCCTCACTCTTACTTTCGCTAGCGCTTTCATTGTGGTGCACCTCGAGGTGTGTAGCGCTTTGTGATAGTTATTTAAGCAGCACTCTACAAGTGCAGCCGTGTTAATATATCTGCCCCATAGCGCTTCCTCATAGATTGAGCTCTCGTTGTCGGAGCACTTGTTTACCTTGTAGCCATTTTGTTTTGACCCCTTGGCCCGTCCCAGACCCTCCCTGCACCTAGATCCCGCCTCCCAGCTGACCCTCCCACGCTCCGCCCCCCTCCTCTCTCCATTTCAAACAGATGTACCAACGCGCAGCGTCCACGCGCTACGGCCCCGCCGAAGGTGCGCCAAAGGTAAGCCCGTCTATGCCCGTCCGCGCCTGGCCCGCGCCCAGCGCCAGACCCCCTGGTCCCCGCACCACCCTCCCCCCCCGCATTACATACAACGCCTCCACCCTCTTAGCCCTAAACCCCGGCCGACTCCCCAACTGCGCCCAAGCCGCTCCTGGACACACCCATGGACCCTTCACATGCAACTCCTGCAAGTATGACGGCACCAAGACCAACTCCTCATCCACTAACACCAACAGAGATCTGACACCAACCACCTTAAATGCATCCTGCTCAACACCCGTTCGGTCCACAGACACGGCATCGATCTATGGAATTTACTAGACACCATTTCTCCGGACGTCGCCTTCCTAACAGAAACCTGGATGAATGCCTCTTCAGCCCCAGACATCACCATAGCCATCCCGGACGGCTACAAGATCATCCGTAAGGACCGCACCATTCAAACAGGAGGAGGCATCGCCATCGTCCATAAGAACTCCATCCGCATCTCAACCAGCTCTGACGACAACCTCGCTAGCGCCGAACACCTTCACTTCCGGATCCACACCGACCCCAAGACCACACTCAGAGGCACACTCCTCTACAGACCACCGGGACCCCGTGCACAATTCAGTGAAGACTTCACTGACTTCATCACCCCACACGCCCTCCCCTCCGAGGACTACATTCTACTGGGAGACCTCAATTTTTTTTTTTTAACTTTATTTGTCATTTTCAGAAGCATCATACACAAACCATCAGCAATTGAAACAATACACCCCATCTTGCAGTACCAAACACCCTGATTGACAGCCTTCGGCGTATGAACAAATGCGAAGTCCAAAGGGATTGGGGTCGTTCTCAACAGTTTATCACAGCCATTAAATAGCCCCGGATTCAATAACATTCCCACCCGGCACATGTAGACAGTGTTCAGTAGCAGCGCATAAGGTGTACCATCAGCACAAGCTAACCCACTCCTTCCGGGTACAGTTGATTGTCCAAATGCGCCTGGTGCTCAGCTGCGAGTTTAGCAATGTACGTGCGGTACGGCCCCCATATGTCTAAGGGTCTAGACGATGTAGGGATGGTGGAGAAGTACTCTACACAGTTGACATTGCAGGAGGCCAAGCTCTTTAACCAGTATTTCACCGTCGGGCTTCTTGCTGAGCACCAAAGTAAGGCCACCTCGCGCTTAGCTAACAAGAAGCCCAGCGTTGCAAGTCTGCGAACTGCTGGTGGGAAGTTCGTCACAAAGCCTAACAAAGCAATTTCGGGGGTCGGAGTCAGGGGGACGCCTAGTATTTTACCAAATGTGATGTGTACCTGCAGCCAGTAGTCTTGCAGTCGGGGGCAGGTCCATGATAGATGAGCAAAATCAGCCTCTGTAGTTTTACACTTAGGGCACATAGGGGAGCGGGAGGGGTCTATTCTGTGGGCCAGAGCAGGGGTGTGGTACAAACGCCTCAGGAATTTAAAATGAATGAGCTTGTGCCGGGTGTTCAATGACACTTTCTTGGTTACAGCGCAGCACCGAGCCCACTCTACATCTGAGATCTGTTTCCCCAGATCCTTTTCCCAAGCCAGGCGGACCTTCGCATCTGCTGCAGGAGTAGCCGCTAAGCTAAGTCCGTATATTTTAGTAACCATGTGTGCCCCTGATGGATGTTGAATGACTGTAGTCAGAGGTTGCGCCTCCTCTGGAGCCAGTGGAAAGGTGGGAAATGTGACACGCAGTAAGGATCACAATCGGGACAGTACAAAGGAGTCCATAAAATTACGGTCCTGGAACCGGGGGTCCTCCGTCAGACTAAAGGCATGTCCGTCTGGGAATAGGTCTCCCACTGTGTTTAAGCCGAACTTAGAGAGTGTAGTACGCACCACTGCCTCGCCAGTGATCGGAAGCCAGTGTGCATTAGGGAGGGGGAGGAGTGGGGAGTATAGTATATCAAGTTTAAGTAACCTCCGGATTTTCTCCCATGCCCAGCATGTGGACGATACCGTTTGGATATCCTGGGGGTCGCGTGGGATCCCCCTCGGGAGCAGTGTAGCCAAGGAGTGGGGTAACACCAGGTCCGTCTCTGGTTTCAAGAATAGTATGCGCGCATCTGGGTGGAACCATGGGTATGCGAAGGAACCTTGTGCTGCCAGAAAATACCGATAAAAATCGGGTACTCCCAGGCCACCCCTCTCGTAGGGCAGGGTCAAAACATGCCACGCAACTCGAGGGGTTTTGTTGCCCCATATCAACCGTAGCAGTAATGTTCGCAGCTGCGTGAAAAAAATTTTAGTCAGAGGTATTGGAATATTATTAAATAAATACAAAAGCCGGGGCAGTACCACCATTTTCACTATGGCAATGCGTCCCACCATTGAAAGCGGTAGCCGGAGCCATTTGTCAATGTTATCCTCCAAAAAATCTAGTGCTCTGCCATAGTTGAGTCGAATAATGTCCACCGTGTTAAGATGGACGTGTATACCCAAGTATTTCACCGATTCATCACATCACTCCAATGGGTACTCGCATTCCCAGGGCGTAGTGGCGGCGGTCAGCGGGAAAATGAGGGATTTGCGCCAGTTCATGCGCAGCCCAGAGTAGGTGCCAAACCGCGTGATTTCCGCTAATAGTGGTGCCAAGTTTTCGGCCGGAGCACGGACATAGAGTATTAGATCATCCGCATACAACGATGCAAGCAGAGGACCCGTGCGAAATTGTAGGCCCCGGAAGCTGTGGTTGTCCTGGAAGTGACGGACCAAGGGGTCCATCGCCAATATGAATAACAAGGGGGACAAGGGGCACCCTTGTCTCGTGCCTCTGGACAGGGAGAACGCCTCTGTGAGGGTGCCATTCAGGCGTATACGAGCCGTGGGCTTAGTATATAGCAACGCCACTGTGGAGACAAAACACTCCGGCGTGCCCATTCGTCTCATAATTGATAGAAAAAAGGGCCATTCTAGGGAGTCGAACGCCTTCTCAGCGTCTAAAAGCACTGCGGCTGCCGGAGTGTTGGGGTCTACCCGGTGAAGCACTGCGAATAAGGTACGCAGATTCAGCGAGGTGGATCGATGTGGCACGAACCCCGATTGAGCGGGGGATATGATGAATTCCATTAAAAGGGCCAGCCGCGTGGCCACTATTTTCGCCAAGATTTTATAGTCAGTATTCAATAGCGAAAGGGGCCTATAGGAGCCACAGAGGGCCGGGTCTTTTCCGGGTTTCGGGAGCAAGATGATGACCGCTTCCCTAAACGTGGGGGGCAAAACACCCGTCTCCAGAGCCTCAGCATAGACTTCTATTAACTCCGGCACCAGTTCCTCCTTGTAGGCCTTGTAAAAATCTGCTGAGAAGCCATCGAGACCTGGAGCCGCTGAGCCTCGTAGGGCGTCTATGGCTTCCACTACCGAGTCGGTTGTTATCGGGTGTGCAAGGAACTCTTGCATGTGTCTTTCCAGAAAGACCAGTGCAATTTCGTCAAGGTAAGAGCCTTGAGCACGTAGGTTTTTGGCAGTGGACGAGGAGTAGAGGGTAGTGTAATAGGTTAAGAAGGCGTGGGATATTTCGGGGGTGGTGTGTAGTAGTGTACCATCTGGGGTCGTTATTGCTGTTATGTACTGCGCCTGTCTTGGTGGGCGGAGTAGGTGCGCTAGCAGCCTCCCGGGTCTGTCTCCCTCCCCATACTGCCGCGCCGAGTGTTGTGTGGTCAGGAAATGTAGCTCTCTATCGGCTGTTTCCCGAAACTCCAGCAGCAGGGAAAGGCGGCGCGTTTCAAGTGTCTCAGAAGGGGTTCGGAGCTGGCCATCTTCCACAATTCGGATGTCGTTCTCAAGGCGTGTAAGTTGGGATCTAATAGAGCGCAGAACTCCCACATGAGTGGCAATGCATACCCCCCTGATAGTGGCCTTAAACCCCTCCCACAAGGTTGCATGTGTTTCCACTGACCCCGTGTTTAGTTCAAAATAGTCAATGATAGCAGTTCGGATTGTTTCGGTGAACACCGTGTCAGCAAGGGCCTAACCGGGGAATCGCCATTGCCGTTCAAAGCCGCCAGGTCGTGGGATACCTAGTTGTAACGCCACTGGGGAGTGGTCCGACAATGTACGCGGCAGCGTAGTGTGCGACGTCACCCATGCAGCCACCCCGGGGGAGAGCAGCCAGTAATCTAGCCTTGTCCAAGTGTTATGGAAGCTGGAATGGTGTGTATACTCTGGGGAATTCCCGTGTAGTCTAGCTTCGATGTCTACGAGGGAGTAGCCCTCACATATGTCAACCATGACTGGTCTGGAGTGTTTCCTAGTGTCTGCAGCAGCCGAAGTCCCATCACGTGTGGGGTTAAGGAGTAAATTAAAGTCCCCCCCGACAAGTATGTGGCCAGTGGCTGTCGTGGTCAGTTTCGCCTGTAAGTCTTGAAAGAAGGCAGGGGTGTCAGTATTGGGGCCATATACATTTACCAGGGTAACTGTCTGATGAAACAGTGAGCCTGTCACCAACAAGTAACGGCCCTCCGGGTCTCCTACCGTGGAGTGTAGTATGAAGGGTATTCGTTTATGTACCAAGATGGCCACCCCCCTGGAATATCTGCTAAAGTCGGAGAAAAAGCGGTGCGAACCCCAGCTCCTAGCCAGTAGCCGGGACCCTGTAGGACTCAGGTGTGTTTCCTGAAGAAACGCAATGTCGACTGTATGCCTGCCTAGATAGTTGAAGACCTGCCTGCATTTCCTCGTGTCATTTAGACCCCTGACATTCCATGACATCAGGGTAATCCGGGACAAGTCATCCCGCCTGGGCTGTCTGGTCATGAGAGATTGTGTCTATATGTTCAATCCAGGGTGAGCCAGGGGCTACTGAGACGTGCGACGGAATGTGGTGTGTGCTTGCTATCTGAGTGCAGAATGTTTTCAAACTAACCAATAAACATACCCCACCCCCTCCCCCCACCCAGCCTCCAAACAACCCAGGGAGGCATATCCCCATGAACCATGCAGCGAGCCAAACAAAACACAGGGTTGCAAAGTACATTGAAAAACTAGAGCTCAGCTGCATTAAGAAAAAGAGTAGTGAGACAACAGTGGCATCCGCCATGGGGAGTGGCAACGCCACGCCGGTCGGGGAGCAAACGATATTGGATAATCTGAGCATGTGTAACCAAACCAGTCTGTGCGCCCGAAAGGCAACAAGAGTAAAATTTCAGCCCGAAATGTCTAGATATAATGTTCAGCCATTGCCCGTCTCTGCAAATAAATCATCGCTGGTTTGGGAGGCATTTCTGAGCGGGGAAGCAGGCGGGTGTGACCCAGACCGAGATGGGCCCTCGTCTCGTCGCTTGTAATGGTGGCAAAATTCCTGTGCCTCCGTCGGTGTTTCAAAGATGCGGGGCCTGCCATCAATGTCCACTTTAAGTCTAGCTGGGTAGAGCATTCCGTAGCGCAGTCCAAGATTCTGTAGTGTGGCTTTAACTCCATTGAACTTTTTGCGCGCTTCCTGGACCGTGAAGGTGAAATCAGGAAAGAAGGAAAGCGTGTTGCCCTGCCATGTCACCACACCACGATCTCGTGCCGCTCGGAGGACCGTGTCGCGGTCTCTGAAGTTCATGAGGCGAGCTATGATTGGGCGCGGCGGGAGACCTGTTCTGGGCCGGGGCCCTAGTGATCTGTGGGCACGTTCCACCACAAAACCCTGAGTGAAGGAGTCTCGGCCAAAGAGATCAATGAGCAACTGTTCGACAAACGTGTCCATCCGGCCAGTTTGCGTCGTCTCCGCCATGCCAGTGATGCGCACGTTGTTTCTTCGTCCCCGGGCCTCGAGATCCTCATTTTTGATGGCCACTTCTTTGAGGATCCTCTCCACCCTCTCCAGCCTCTTCAGGGATTTCGTCGCGCCATCTTCCACATCGGAAATCCTGGATTCTGCCAGGTCCAGTCGTCGGTCGTGTGCCTGGATCTTGGAGCCCATGTCTTCCATGCGGCGCTCCAGATTGTCGAATCGCCCGTCTAGCGCCTTGAAACCTGCCCTCATCTCCGTCATCATGGCTGTCATGAGGGAAGTGGTATCCTCCCGGTCTTCACCCCCAGTCGCCTCCATTCGGGCCTCTAGTGGGGGGTCAGCGATGGGTAGGGAGGCCCCAGCAAAGTTCAGTTTGCGCTGATTGAGGTCGCGTTTTCCCATTGTGGCCAAGCTGCAGGGCCACCCGGCCCAGGTCTCCGTGCGTTTACTCGTCCCATCGTACTAGCGCTGTCCAAAATGGCCGTGTGGCTGTGCAGGGCAATGGATCGTGCACCCTCTATGGAGGCTGGTTAGGGCTCTGCCTGGCTCGAGTCACAGGTAGCAGTGAGTGGCGTACTGTGTGTTGCGGGTCAGGCGAACAAGGAGCAGTTCTTCCAGGCGCCCTCGTGGTCCGTCAGGCTAGGCGGCGTGTCTTTTTAGTCCCCTCACTAACGTTACCGGGGGGGTGGAGGGGGCCAGCTGCGCCGCAGATACGAGGCCGGGCAACGCCGGCGCCAGCAGCACCCAGAGCGGCCCCACAGGCCAACCGCCAAGCAATCCGCCCCCAGCGCCGGGCCTACGTCCCCGCCACGGGCCCAATGGAGCTCCCGGCTTAAGCCCGCCCCCAAGGCCGAAAAAGGCCCGAGAGCGGATCCGGCGCACAGCGCCGCCCAACGGGAGCCGGGTAGCAACAGGCCCGCCGCGGAGCCGAGCCCCCAGCCCTCAGAGCACGGACACCACCGCGGCTGGACCCCGCAGGCCACCCAGGCGCCCCCCGCGCAGCTCGCCCTACCTCCGCTCCGCGCCGCCGCCGCTCCTCGCGCTCCGCCCGGCCGCTGGTCGGGTCGCCGTATCTTCGGATCCGCTGCCGCCACCATTATCAAATTTGCATCCGTCGTGCTGTGGAGGATGTTGTGCAGGATCGCGGGTTTGGATGCACCTCAGGATCGGGGGTTACCGCATTTTTCGAGCGTTAACTCCCCGGACCGGCGGAGCTTCAGCAAGAGGCGGCCATCTTGGTCTCCTCCTCGGCCACGCCCCGGAGACCTCAATTTTCACCTGGAAAAGAGCAACGACAGCAACACCATCACCCTTCTGGACAATCTCGCCAACCTCGGACTCAAACAACTAGTTAACACCCCCACCCACAACGCAGGACACACACTCGACCCTATCTTCACCTCCAGCAAACACATCTCCTTTAGTCACACTTCAGTTCTCCATTGGACGGACCACAGCTGCGTTCACTTTGTCTACAAAAAGACCACAACCCACAACCATCCTCAACCTACTCTGCTAAGAAATTGGAACAAAATCACCATCGACCAGATCTCCTCATCGCTTCTTCAAAACCCCCCTGTCCACTCATCGAACGCCAACCAAGCAGCCATTAACCTCACTCAATGGCTAACCAACAGCGCCGACAACCTAGCACCTTTGAAAAAACGTCAAATCAAACTAGGCAGCAAAAACGCCCCCTGGTTCAACGATGATCTTAAGAAATCCAAGAAACTCTGTCGCTCCCTTGAGAAAGCCTGGAAAAAAGACACAAACACCAACACCAGAGACGCCTTCAAAAACGCCACCCGCATACACCACCAACTGATCCGAACTGCCAAGAAAGCTGCATTCAAAGACCGACTAGACAACAACGCCCACAACAGCAAGGAACTATTCAACATCGTCAAAGAGTTTACCAACCCCACTGCCAACTCCAACGACATCACTCCCTCTCAAACCCTTTGTGACTCCCTAGCTTCGTTCTTCCACGACAAAATCGCAGACATCCACAACAGCTTCGACAACCAACCCGGAGACCATCCCACTCAACCTTCTACCGTACCTTCACCCCCCTTGAACATCCTTAATGACTGGAACCCAATCTCCACTGAGGACACCATCCGCCTGATGAACTCCATCCACTCAGGATCCTCCACAGACCCATGTCCTCACCACATGTTCAACAAAGCAGACTCCATCATAGCACCCTATCTCCAAGACGTCATCAATTGCTCCTTCAAATCCGCCACCTTCCCGGATAGCTGGAAACACGCCGAACTCAGCGCCCTCCTGAAAAAACCCACAGCTGACCCCACCGAACTCAAAAACTACCGCCCCATTTCGCTCCTACCATTCCCGGCCAAAGTCATCGAGAAAGCAGTCAACAACCAGCTCGCCGCCTTCCTCGAAGCCAACAAATCCCTCGACTCATCACAGTCCGGCTTCCGATCCAAACACAGCACTGAGACCGCCCTCATCGCAGCAACAGACAACATTCGAACACTTCTGGACAACGGAGACACAGTCGCCCTTATCCTCCTTGACCTCTCTGCAGCCTTCGACACAGTCTGTCATAGCACCCTGATACAACGCCTCAGAAACATCGGAATTCAAGAAAAAGCATTGAAATGGATCATCTCGTTCCTCGCAGGAAGAACTCAGAGAGTCCGCCTCCCACCTTTTAAGTCAGAGGCCACCAAAGTTATCTGCGGCGTCCCGCAAGGATCATCACTCAGCCCCACCCTCTTCAACGTATACATGAGCCCCCTCGCGGCCATCGCACGCCAACACAACCTCAACATCATCTCCTACGCTGATGACACTCAGCTGATCCTTTCCCTCACCAAAGACCCAAACACCGCTAAAACCAACCTACATAAAGGAATGAAAGAAGTAGCCGAGTGGATGAAGCACAGCCGTCTTAAACTGAACTCAGACAAAACTGAAGTCCTCATCTTAGGCACCTCCCCTTCCGCCTGGGACGATTCATGGTGGCCAGCTGCCCTAGGAAAAGCACCCATTCCCACGGACCACGCACGGAACCTGGGCGTCATCCTGGACTCCTCTCTCTCGATGACCAGACAAGTCAACGCAGTTTCTTCATCCTGCTTCAACATCCTCCGCATGCTCAAAAAAACATTTCGCTGGATCCCCACCGAAACTAGAAAAACGGTCACCCACGCACTAGTTACTAGCCGCCTGGACTACGGAAACACCCTATACGCCGGTACCACCGCTAAAGTTCAGAGAAAACTCCAACGCATCCAAAACGCATCAGCCAGACTCATACTAGACATCCCGCGTAAAGACCACATTTCCGATCACCTAAAAGACCTCCACTGGCTCCCTGTCAATAAGAGGATAACGTTCCGCCTCCTCACTCATGCACACAAAGCACTCTACGAACTTGGACCAGAATGCCTCAACACGCGATTATCCTTCTACTCCCCCTCCCGCCAGCTACGTTCCTCCAACCAAGCCCTCGCTGCGGTTCCACGCATCAACAAATCCACCATGGGGGGAAGATCCTTCTCCTACCTAGCGGCTAAAACTTGGAACTCCCTTCCCATTCACCTCCGCCTCACTCAAAACCACCCAGCCTTCAGAAAGCAGCTTAAAACCTGGATTTTCGACAAATAATTCCCCACCCTTCCTCAAGCGCCTTGAGACCCTCTGGGTATGTAGTGCGCTATATAAATTATTTGACTTGACTTGAATTACATTAGATAAATGCCACTGAAAAACATTTATTTACACAAATAAAGGTAATTTGAGGTAATACTTAACATAGCCGTAAAGCAGCAAAGAAGAGGTGGAGTTAATATGGTTCAGCCAGTTTAGACGCTGATGTGATTGGTGAATGGTTATTGGGCATTCTGGTATGACCTATGTGGGTATGTTGAAACTCTGGGATTTGTAGTTTTGTATTGCAACTCTCTGTTTTATGTGTGTTTACATGGCAGCTGTTGAAATAAATGAAAGAGGAGAATGCCTAATCTGAAGCTTCCTTCCTGACATAAAATTCTAATTGTTCAATTTTCAGAAGATGTACCTGCGAACTGTGTGTTCATTCCAAACGCCTACAAAGGCAGTGGCGTAGTGCACTCCCCCAACCCCCAACTTTAAGAGCTAACATGGGACTGCTACCATGGCCTCTGTCCGAGGAGCTAAATACAGTGATGGAAACAGGGAAAGAGAAATGTTGAACATTTTTAAGAAATGAGACAAAGGCGACACTAGAGAATGAGGGAAAACCAGAAAATAAACAAGAATAACCAAGGAGACGAGAAAAAAGTGAGCAGAAAGAGGGAAAGCTAGAAAGGGGAAAGGAAGCAAGCTCCCCACAACCTCAACTCACCCAGGGTAGGTAATTCTCAGCACATTGGCAATCAGGCACAGTTCTAGGACTTGTGATCTGGGATTGTCCATGGAGAAGCATGGTGGGCCATAAAGATAAGTGAGTTTGTCCAGAATCTCCCAGGTGTCTGAGAGCTGGGTCTGGGCATACCTAATGGCCTTGTACAGATGAGAGCTGCATACCTTACCTACTGCCGGCTTCTGTCTACTCATTTTAACTGTGTATTTCTAGAGGCTTAACACTAGGGGCTGTATCTCTTCTACTCACTCCGTCTCACAGTTCTTTCTCTATGTCTGTCTCCCCCGCACCTGATTTCACTGTCCTTTCTCTCTGCTTCACCCTGCTGACCCACTCCCCACACCCTCCTCTTCCAACCTCACTCTTTTCTTCACCTGCTTTCGCTCCACCTTATCCCCTGCTGTGTCCTCCTTTCTCCATTTCACCCTCATCTTTCTTTCACCTTATCCTCCTCTCTTTATGCCTAATCTTACTTTCAGTCTCTTCTGGTCTCACATTCTCTCTCTGTGCATCAACTAAGTCTCACTCTACTTCACCCTTCTATTTCCACTTCACCCATCTCTCTCCACCTCTCCCGCTCTCTATTTCTCACCTTTCTCTCCCTTCCTTGACCTTCCCTCTTCTCTTTGCCCATCTCTCTTTTACTTGCCCTTTTCTCTTTTCCTCGCTCTTCTCTCTCTTTCTTGCCCGCCTCTCAATCTTGCTCGCCCTCCTTTCCCTCTTGCTTGACTTCCTCATTTTCTCTGTTTTTTCTCAATATCCTCCCTCATGCCTCAGCCTCCCCAATTATTACCTTCCTGTCTCTCTGCTTCACATTCCCCTCTCTTCACCTCACCCATCTCTTTCTCCACCTCATTCTAGACTCTCCACCTCACTCTCTTCTGTTAGCCTCACCTTTTCTGCTGAGATCACACATGACATCTACTAAGACCTGGGGTATGCATATTTTAACTAAATAAGCACTGTAACAATTGGAGGAGCACTCAAATGTGCCTCCCTGAGCAACAAAACCAAACCAGACATAAAATGTGGGCCTGTTTCTACCCCTACTTGCACACCATGACAAGAGTAAATCTTCTGAGGTTGACAGCTGGACTTGTAATTTTATGGCTAGTTTCTCACCCACTGGTTTGTTTTCATTCTTTTGAGCAGATTGTATCTCGAGGGGAACAAAGAGAAAACTAACAGCTCATGTGAGTACCTCATACTTGAACTCTCTCCTAACTAGTGACTGGCATGCTTCCCCATCTTTCCTATCTCCCACCAGTCTACCCTATTCCACCACCCACTCTTTACTCATCACCCACACCATCCATCAATCCATCCATCAATATTTATCCTTCTTGTTCTACCACTATCCTGCATTCTCTTCACACTCCTTCTTTGGCCCTTCCCCTACCACTTAGTATTTGCCCATGACCCTCCTATGTCAGCACCTTCCTTTCTCATCCTCTCCCTCCTTCACAAGTGTCATCCTCAACCTTCACCTTCCTGCATTCCTCTCCCTCTGTTCACCATTGATGGACCCCAACTCAGTACATGTTTACCCATCCCCCATACTCACATCACTCATTTTGCTCATCAGTACCCTACTCTTTCAATCCCACTTCCTCAGGCTGCTTTTTTATCCTCCTGCATCCACCTCCCACACAATCTTCTTCACCTTCTCTACTTTATGATGCTATTTTTATCCTGAGTTGGAAAAGCACCGCTACAAATGTGTGTCTCCACCAATCATGGGAGAATGATAAGCCTTTGAAATATCCTTTTATAGAAACGCTGAGTCGTGGTGTACAAAGTTCAATGTTCTTTTAATGGTCCACTTATAGACAAGATACCAGCCAACGCGTTTCGTTCTGCCAAACAGAACTTCTTCAGGGCGCAATCTGTGTTTCAAGGTGTGGCAAGATTTCCAAAGAATTCCTTTACTAATATCTTCTCATGTATTTAGGGGTTTGCTGTATATGGATATCCTACTGTTGTGGGACCAGGAATCTGATTACTCCAACCGGTTCTCAGATATTTCTTTTTATTCTCAAATAAGATTTTTAACCTTGTATAATTCCAAGGCTAGTTCAGTGTAGTCAACAAAGGTCCCACCTCATATTCTCTGTGATCGCGGGTCGAAAGACGGGGATGCCGACTTGAAGTTATCTGAATCGACGGGACCGGCAATTGCCGTAAGAAGTTATTCTATGGTTGCCTACAGAGAATATGAGGTGGGACCTTTGTTGACTACACTGAACTAGCCTTGGAATTATACAAGGTTAAAAATCTTATTTGAGAATAAAAAGAAATATCTGAGAACCGGTTGGAGTAATCAGATTCCTGGTCCCACAACAATAGGATATCCATATACAGCAAACCCCTAAATACATGAGAAGATATTAGTAAAGGAATTCTTTGGAAATCTTGCCACACCTTGAAACACAGATTGCGCCCTGAAGAAGTTCTGTTTGGCAGAACGAAACGCGTTGGCTGGTATCTTGTCTATAAGTGGACCATTAAAAGAACATTGAACTTTGTACACCACGACTCAGCGTTTCTATAAAAGGATATTTCAAAGGCTTATCATTCTCCCATGATTGGTGGAGACACACATTTGTAGCGGTGCTTTTCCAACTCAGGATAAAAATAGACTTTTTCCCAAGTTTGGGTGGTGCTCTTGGGACAGGGAGCATGTGGAATGTGCACGCTGATATATTAGAAATTGAATAATTTGGGTGATATTTGGATTGGTGCCGTGTTCTCTGTGTAAGTGGTCCACTGTCCGAATTGCATTGTAAAAAGAAATACTTTATGATGCTCACCACTCCCTACTTTTCACTTATACACCCTTGTCATATTTCTTCTCTTTACCTTTTAATCACTGTGCTCATGTTTCATCCACCTGTTTCCTTACCATTCTTTCATCTTATCCTTCCTTTTCTTTTTTCTTCCTCATCTTTTCTATCCTTACATTCTCCTCTACTCAACCTCCATCTCTCATATCCGTACCTCATCACCGTTTCAAATGGTCAAGATTCTAGAATCTTTATTGGCTACCCACTGGAGCCACCTTTCAGAAGATTCTATTCTATTCTTGAGGTCTTGTATAGTGCATGGCCACCCGGAGGCTTCCCCCTGCTGCCATAGACACTGGGGATGGTCAGAAATAGAACTGACAGGGAATATTAAATGCCAAAAAGCCTAGTCTTCAAGGCCTTGTAGAAAGGAAGCTCACACTCTAGTAGGCACAGTTATAGAGGTAGAGTGTTCCAAAGTCTGGTTACCAAAAAGAAAGTGGATCAGCCACCCCAGCAGGATCTGCGATTCCTGGAAACATTCAGTAGGTGGGCTGACGAAGATCAGAGGGGTCTCCAAGGGATATGTGGGAGGTTAAAGATCTTAGCAAAAAGGGACCCTTTTGTTGATTGCCCTGTGCATGATGCAGAGGGTCTTAAATTGCATTCAACATTCCACAGGAAGCTAGTGTAGGTCTCTCAGAGCCTTGGTGGCCAAATGATGTTTATGGAATTTCAGCAGAAGACGTGTGACAGCCTTCTGCAGAGTCTACAGCCTCCTGACAACATAACAGTATGAGCCTAAACACAGGGCATTCCCATAGTAAAGACGGGATAACACAAGGGCTTCAATTATCACTCTTTTTTGCATTAAAGGGAAGGAGGTTAAAAACCTTCCGCAGCAATCTCAGGACACCATAGATCCTGGTGGCGAGTTTTTTGGCTTGATGGTCCATAGTAAGGCCAGAATTAAGCCAAATCCCGAGGCTTTATATTGAATTTTTCGAAGTGGCCCGTTTACTCTGGGAGAGTGCTCAAAACAAAATTGCTGAGATTGTTGCCGAACAGCATGACTTCTGTTTTGTCTTCATTGAGTTTTGATTTTCAACCAGCCATCCAGCTGGCTACTTCCTGAAGACAAGGAGTCAGAAATAGATGGCCAAAACTCGAGTCTGAGCAGATTGACATGACCAGCTGGGTGTCATCGGCATAGGAAACCAACGACAGCCTGTGAGATCGAACAATATCAGCAAGGGGATGTAAGTAAAGGTTAAACAAAGTGGGGCTCAGGGAGGAGCCCTGGGGCACTCCACAACAGGATGGGAGGCTGGCTGAGAGACAGGATTGATTCTGGACCTACCTGGAAGGAGCGATTCTCCAGGAAGGAGGAGAGACAATCCAGGGCTCTGCTCATTATTCTGACTTTAGAGATTCACGGTAAGAGATTCAGATGGTCCACGGTATAGAATGCAGCACTGAGGTCTAACAGAATAATGGCTGTGGATCCTCCTTGATCTAGGACACGCCTGAGTTCCTTGACCAATGCCAACAGCGCTGTTTCAGTGCTGGGTGGGGTGAAGGAGTTCCTCAATTCAAGGAAAGCGGGGAGATTTTTGTTGGCACTTTTGTTTGCAACTTAGAAGCTCCAGGTAACAAAGAGACTGGCCTGTAATTACTCAGATTAGTAGGGTCTAAATTGGGTATCTTTAAAGTGGTTTGACACTCACATTCTTCCAATGGTGAGGGACCACTACGCAGGACAGTGAGAGATTTATAAAGTTTGTCAGTACTGGACCAATGCCGTCAGACCCTTGACAGAGGATGTGAAGAGGAGCAGGATCCAGGGGTGAGCCTGGTTTTCCAATATTTAAGGGATCCTTGACAGTGCACATAGTGAGAGTCTGAAAATCTGAGAGAGAAAACTTTTGTGAGTCCTGAAGAGGGTAACTGGGAAAAGAATTTGCTGGATCAGGGGTGTCCGGGAAGGAGGAGTAAATGTCCATGATTTTATCCGGAAATAAATAGACTAATTTATCACGGTGCTCAACCGATGCCATTGAAGTAGGGCTAGCTGCCATGGGCTTCGAGATATCTTTAAAATCTTGAACATTTCTTTGGGGGAATTTGACGAGTTGGTGATTTTTTTAGAGTAGAAGGCAGTTTGAGACACTTTGATCTACTCATGGTAAAGCCTAGTGGAGTTCCTATATTCTACTTTACTGATCACATCATAAATCTTTTTACATCTTCTTTCTAAACGCTTACCTTCTTTCTTCCGGGACCATAAATGCATGGTAGAACAGGGGGATTTATGAGTTCGCTGGGTGTCTTTTTGCCACCTCGCAGGGAGAACCACATTCAATGAGTTGGCCAGCCACTCATTAAACTGGTGAGCGGCAAGATAAACATTATCCAAGGGATCAGGTTTAGAGGTTTCCAAGGCCTCTAACCAATTCTCCGGGTTGAGTTTAGACCAGGGTCGATCCAACCATTTGGCTGAGGGAAAAGGGACAGGAGAGGAAGATATGGGTAGAGTGAATGGAATGAGGAAATTGACTGACCAAGTCAAGGGAAGAGGGGTTTCAACCCATCGTTTCCTAATATGACTAAAAACAAGGTCAATGGCATGACCCTTATCATGAGTCGGGCCCTCTACTAGCTGTAACAGCTGTTGGGAGGCCATATCGTGGAGTATAATTTTAGAGGTATTCAAGTCATCCATATGAAGATTAAAGTCACTGAGAAGAGAGGAACTAGGCTAATCCATAGCTAGCCCAGCAGTTACCTCAGAGCGGCCTTGAAATAATTGAGTATAGGGGCAGGGGAGTCTATATAGGAGAATTCTGGTGAAGGAGAAGGTAGGACATAACGTTAAACAGAAGGACAAGCTCTCACAGTTTGGGATGATGGATAGCAATGATATGCATTTAAGCGATTCCCTATAGACAATCGCAATCCCACTGTCAGCTTTACCCTGTCTGTCAAGCTTTAAGATGCAGTAGCCAGGAGGATGGGCTTGAGAATATTGGGCCCAGAGTCCTCTGACAGCTACGTCTCAATGAGAAACAGTGCGTCAGGACCAGAATCGAGTAGAGGGTCAAATAAATCAAGTTTGTGGGTGGTCAGGGAGGAACAACTGGCTAAATAGAAGCGTCAGTCTACAACTTGGATGTAAGAGAGGCCTGAGGCTGACTCAGGCCGAGCTGTGCTAACCATCCGCAGGTGTTACAAGGCTGTGATGGAAGGCTAAGGCCAATGGCATGCATATAAAAAACCGAATGGCGTGAAGTGCCAATAGTTGGCCACATGAGTAAACTACCTTATCTGAAGGAAAACGAGCAGCATCCCTGGCCCCTGGTCCCGGAAGGGGTCAGACGAGCTTGCCTTAGGCACGCCAAAGAGCTCCTGCTATGAGCGTCTGCTCCATGTCCTCCATTTAAGGCATGCCAGACTACAACTAGAGCACAGGGTAATGGCGGCTCTAATAGCCGTAATGCTAAAAACGAAATCCTCACTTAGCTCAGTCCTGACCCCAAGCACATTCCCGACAATTCACCAGAGCAGAAATTAATAGTGAACATATATTTTAAAAGAAAAAATCAGTGCTGAAACTGCAGAATTCCCATTAATTCCCCACAACAGGTATCCAAAGAAATATGTAAGTCAGCGTAACAAAATGACAGTGCAAACCGCGCTAGTCAAGCACAGTCAAGCTAAGATGCCCGTCGGTTTGTCAAGACTTGCGATAAAAAGACACTACTTCTGATGAAAAAATACAACTGCTTCCATAGCTGTGAATTAATATTTGGTTAATATTGTTAGTGTTATAAGTGAGTTATGCACTCTACCTTCCAAAATTCCACAAAACCTCACTTTTTTTAACCCCTTCCACACTCATGACGAGCTGGGCTCGTCATGCAGTAGCCTCCCAGCACGCTCATGACGAGCCCAGCTCGTCATGAATAATGGGTTTTTGCATATTCCAGCACAGGGCTGGAACTCATCGAGCATCGATGTGGTTAAATATTAAATAAGTGTGCTGTTTATTTTGATTGGGGCACCTGGCATGCTCAGAATTTTTTAATTGATGGTTGGAGATCAAATTTGTTTTTCTTATGGCGCCTGCTGCCTGTAAGAAAGTTGATTATTATTTTGGGTGAGTGACTGCGCAACTCAATGAATAATAACACTTCTTGTCAGGGAAAACTCTCAAATTCAATAAAATTAACTTGAGCTCAACCTCCTGGTAGCAATGGCACTGAGCAGCCCGGCTTAACTTAGTG
The DNA here is from genome assembly GCF_964261635.1 of Lissotriton helveticus. Taxonomy (NCBI): domain Eukaryota; kingdom Metazoa; phylum Chordata; class Amphibia; order Caudata; family Salamandridae; genus Lissotriton; species Lissotriton helveticus. Next base: position 814,504,288 of record NC_136070.1, read on the forward strand.
AAATGTGGAAAGTATGTATGTCATACCAAAGCAGTAATAAAGACAAATCACTAAGGGGCCCATTAGGAGGTAAGGCGGATCGCCACCGCCCGCATGGTGGTGGCGATCCGCCCTACATCCCAGCCCACCCACCACCCATTTCCCCTGCCATATTAGTATGCCGGGGGGGACCGTGGTGGAGGGGAAGACCGTCCGCCGCTTTTCCGCCCGGTCAACAAGTCGCCCGGGCGGAAAAGGGTTTCATATGGTGGCGGTGTCTGCTAGACACCGCCATTCATATCAGTATGCAGGCGGGAGGGAGCCTTTCCGTGGTGGCAACTGGCATGTGGTTTTTGAGTTTGGGGGCCCATTGCGGGCCCCCAGGATGTTGGGGGGTTGTGGGGGGCACATGGGGGGGTACCTATGGTACCCCCCTTCATGTACATGCACAACATGGCAGGCACCGTGCTGTGCCTGCCACGTTGTGCATGCACATGCACGACTTGCATTTTTGGCATTGCGGCGGGCGGTGCTAAAAGCACCGCCCGCCGCAATGTTAGAAATGCCGGATGCTTCCACCAGTGTGGTGGGCGCATCCTAATGTCACTCACGGGACCCCCGCACATATGGCGGGCGGTCCCTTTTACCGTGAGGATGGCGGGCGGACCTAATGATGCCCTAAGTATTAAAAATCCAAAACTGAATTAAAAAATAGTGTAAAAATTAGGAAACAAAATGACACCAAGTCAAAAGAAATCCATTAAGGAGAACCAGAGATTTGAGATTTTAAAGTTTTACGCAAAAAAGCACTAAAAATAACAAAGTACCAATGGTAGTCACAGGTCACAGTAGACTGAAACCTAGGTGCAATTGAGGCCAACCGTGGTGGAGCTCAGGTCAGATAGCCAAGTGTATTACTCCTGGTGGAAGTCAGCAAATTGAAAAGTTCAAAAAAAGGGACGTTGTCCCTTTCTGGGAACAAAAATGCTCTCCGTGCGGGCATTGCTAACATTGTAGTCACTGCCATGGAACCTATTCCCAGATACCTGAAGCAGGTTGGCCCTGTTGATATACTGAAGCTTTTGAATGATTTGTTGAAATATTTTTGAGTCCCAGCTCAGAATGGGAGGTTTTTTTTTTTTGCAAAGGTGTGTAGATCGCTGCAGGGGATGAAGCTGAAATTCAATCAGATGCATTGGAAATGCAAGTTGGATTCTTACCTTGGTGGGTCCCCCTAAACCACTGGAGCTGTGAAGGAAAAGTTTTCAAAAGTATCCAAACTGATCTGGTGCCCAAACTCCACAGGAGTACATTTCTAAGATCCCCAGAACCTTTGTGGAAGGTAATTAGAGACACTCAAGGGTCAGCCATAGACCAACTGCAAAGTTAAGGCTCTTGAAGCTTGTTGTGTCCCTGTAGCCACACAAAAGGTCAGCCACCTGGCCCTTGGAGTCTACTTATTTGTCCTTGGTTCAGGAGGGAGCAGCTCTAGTCCTCCATGGTTCCTCTAAGGTCACGTACAACAAGTCTGATCCGTTTTCCTACCTTCCAGTGGTCCAAACAGTGTTCTGAGGAAGGTGCCTTGTAGTGCCACATTTATGGTTGGCACTAGCTACTGGATGGGCATGACCCCTAGGTGGAGTGGGAGTTGCTAAGCCCTGGCCTAACTACTTTTTCAGTAGTTCCTGTTTGCCTTACTGCGAAAAGACCCAAAACGGTGTCTGGGCAATTCCAAGATTGCCTAAGTCTTTAGCCACATTAAACTTGGATCCTCACATCTAACAGTAAATACACTTTGAAGCAGGCCATGAACTCAGAACAAAAAAATGTGTTACAAGTTTAAAAAGACAAAGCAGGGTCTTTCAGCAACCAGATAGAGCATACACAATTTTGTGATCTGAACCTGTGTGATCCCTTTCAAGGGCACCCCTTGTTTACAGGTGCCTCAGATAGCCCTTTCAGCTAAAGTTTCATACTGTGGTTCCAACAGAAGGAGCAGCAATCTTCACCCTGAAAGTCTAGCTGAGTTTAGCTGAGTCATAACTGCCCATTCAGATCAAGTATCGAAAACGTTTATTGTGTGCCTCCTGGAAGGAGTTTCACACCTCATTAAAGGCTAAGTACCGACTGGGCAGCTGCTGGAGAACTAATGCAAATTAGCTTCCAGGAGCTTCAGACAGGGTAAATATTACTTTCAAAAAGTAACTTTTCCTTAATACTTATCAAACATCCAAATTCAATTAAATTGGATTTTTAATAACTATTAATACTAGAGGTTTAATTATTTTCCATTCTAGTCCCAAACCAAAGATGGCAATGTTAATATTTTACTCTGTACTCTGGTTTTCTGAATAGGACAACCAAACCTGCCTCAGCAAAAGTAGCTTTTCAAGCCTTGCCACTGTAGGGACATGGTGACATTTGTTTCTGTGTGTCCTGCTTTTAAAATACCATGCTCTTTACCTTGTGGGCTACAAGACCTACAAAGCGGTCACTTTTTCATATTTTAAAGAGAGGTCTTTGTCTGTCAAAAAAAGGTTATTTTAACAGGTTGGATTGCATGCTTTGCACTGCAACACTCATGTTACAATGGTAGGCCTGAAGTCATGTTTTATAGGCCTGCTCTGTGGATCTCACAATCGGTGTTGCAGTCCACATGTGGCATTTAACTTCCAGGCCCTAGATGCAGTTTCTAGACCATTTAGTAGGGACGTATAGGCAAGTGAATTGTGTCAATTAGAAATAATTCATTTTAGCCATGTTTAAAGGGGGAGCACAGTTACTTTATTTCTGCTTAGCAGAGGTAAAGTGTACAAAGTTAAAAAAAAAACAGCCAAATAGCTTCCAGAAAAAGGCAAAACATTCTAGGGTGACCATGCAGAAAAGGCAGATTTCCTACACTGCTTCACTCTGTTTTTCAGAAACAGAAGGCTGAGTAGCAAGATTTGAACTTGTGAAGCCATGGATTGAGAAACAACTCCGCAGTAAATGCATTAGATCCATATATTACATTATCAGTTTAGGACTCAGTTTAGGATCCAAGGAATAACAGCAGCACAATCAGGGCCACTAGAAATATGCAATGGGGGCGGGTCAAATTATGCAACATGGATGACAATATTATTCAGCGTAGTGCGTGGTAGTATTACTTTAATATTTTGTTATGTGTACACATGTTAACATTGTCTGGAAAAAAGCTTCATCTCATTAGTATTAGTTTTAAATGCCAATACAGCAAACAGCATCTGGAAGGTGACCAGTAAACCTTTGCAAATGGCCTTCCACTGTGCAGCAACATGTCACTGCCTTGTTTTTAGCAACTTTTGATCCATTTAAAATGGCTTTCTTTTTGTTCAAATCTGCAAAATATGTAGCAGATGATGGGTTATGTGGCAAATGTTACAATTTCGTAATAACGTATAAAACGCTACAGCTGCAGAGTCGAATTGTTCCAGGGGCCCCGACTATAATCGATTTATGTCTATTCATGTGACAAAAAGATAGGATTTGTTGGGAGAGGATAAATGCACAGTCACCTGTTTCCCAAAGTTGGGTGTCTGTTCTTTAAATTCCTTCGAATTATATTACCAATCTCCTCATTTTATGCACACCTCATGAGATTGAGAGTAGACAAAACAGGGGCAGTACATGTTGCCAGGGAATTGGTGCCATTGTTTTTCTTTGTATAATAGGCATATGCACAGCTCCTTCCCATTCTGTATCTGTTTTGTATCAGTCTTTTCAATTAATAAGAGTAAAAACTTTGCATTTAGGTATTTGTCACATAATAATCTAATGCAGATTTTAACATGCAGCAACTTGGAAGGCTTTTCATATAGGCCGACTGGTCGCCTTTCAGGAGCCCATTGCTGTATTTCGGTGTTAAAGTAGTACTAATAAGATGTAACCTTTTCCAAGACAGGGTTACTCTGAAAACATGTACAAAATAATAAAGGTGTACTATCAAAAAATGTGCCACATTACACCGAGTAAGTTGACTTATTTTGCCACATAATTTTGTCAACCCTGCCACATCATTTGGTTTACCCCAGCCACATAGTTCCAGTGGCCCTGGTCAAAAGATAGGAATAAGGCCATAGCAGAAAGAAAGTATAACAAATCACAAATAAGATAGTATATCTTTTTTTTTTTGCAGAGTTTTATATAGCGCGAACTAGACCTGAACCGAATCAGGTATCAGAGCGCTTTACATAGCACCAGTTACGGACACACATTCATTTTTAGGCACGGGGAGATTAAGTGATTTGCCCAGAATCACAGGAGGTTTTGGCGTCGTTACCGAGACTCGAACCCAGATACCCAGGTCCGAGGTCGAGCGCCCTAGCCGTTAGGCCAACTCCTCTCCCCAATAATCTTGGGTGTATGTTCAATTTCACTTACTTTACTTGCTATGGCTAAATCCTTCACACTGTTTCTACAATTAAACTTTTCATGAATTAATTACTGTGTGACAGGAGCTTGGGGTCCCGATAAAGAGTAGTGTCTTAGGGGTCTATTAGGATGGCGGACGGATGGCCGCCGCCGGACTGGCGGTGGACATCCGCCCGCGTTCGCAACCTGGAAAACCGCCAGTCCCATTAGCATGGCGGTGACGACTGCGGCAGTGACATTTTTCGCATGCCACTTTTCCGCCGGTACCAGTCCGCACGCCACCCTAGTGGGCGGAACTTGCACCGCTACAATGGTGCCGGTGCAGGGCCAATGCGGGCCCCCAAAGTGGCATGTCCCTGTACCAGGTGGCAGGCACTGTGCAGTGCCTGCCACGCAGTGCAGTGATATGCATGACATGCTCCTTTTCACATTGCGGCGGTGCTGCTGCCAGCAGCAACCGCCGCAATGTTAAAGGCCACGATCGTACCGCCGCAATCGGATTTCGAATGCGGAGCATACTAATTGGACCGGTGGTTATGCCGCGGTCCTAGTGGGCGGTCTTTCCCCGCTACCATGGAAGTCAGGTGATTTTCTGACCGCCATCCTAATAGACCCCTTAGGTTCTCTTTCTAAACCTTTCTGTATACACCTGTGCAGTAATAGCAGCCATCCCACGTGACCTCGCCCTAGTCCCCAAGTCCAAAGCATTTGCGTTATAGATGAAAGTTACCCAATAAGCCTTTGATTGCAAGCCTGCAGGCCGGTGTGATTTTTACATAAAAAAAAACAGAACAGAAGTTGTTTTTTGCTGGTGAATGGGCCTTGGGCGGGCCACGGAGCTATCTTGGTAGTGCCTGTTCCACCCTTTAGGACTGGGCCTGTTGGCAGTGCTTTGTAGTTTTCGAGTATTTCATCAGTGCCGCATTCAAAACTGGTTAGAAGACAATTTGCTTTTGTGTAGAAAAAATTAAAAGATTACTGTGTGATAAAATACCATTTTCTGTATTCTTCCTCATGCAAAGGTGTTAAACCAGTGTTTGCTTCCCATCTCTGGACAGGAAGGAGTCCCAGCCGGAGCTCACGCGCTGCCAGCTGCTCCTCACTCAGCGCCTGAAACTGAACACCCACTGCCCCCCCGCCATCCCCGCTCGCCTCTCAAAGTGACTTTGTGTTACTTAAATGCAGAACAAACCTTTTACCAATCTCGCGCAGTGCTTAAAAGCCGCCTCTTAAGAGCCGCCGCTAAAAACAAATTTACTTAAAGTATTAATTACACCTACAGTTGCGAAAAGTGGGATCGATAGACAGCTCCGACCCTGAGCGGAGGCAGGAGGGGGCACGGGGTGGTAAATTATTAATCTAGGGGCAGATGCGCGATGTGTCAGTGTGAGGCCTCTGACCGTGTCCTCAGTCATGGAGGGCAGAGAGGGAAGATGGACGGCCTAGTGACAGTAGAGAGTTCTACTCTAAGGCAGTGAGGAAAATGAAAAGAAATAATACACCCTTCAAGAAGAAGGGGCCGGGGAGGTCTTAGAGCAGTTTATACTCCAGAAGAAGTAAAACACATACACAAGGAAAGAATGATGTCCTTCAAGGTAAAAAGGCACTGTGGATGGAATATGATGTACAGAGTGGAGAGAATGAGGCCTTCTATAGGAAGCAGGAGGGACTCTATGGTAAATACGACTCAGGAAGTGTGGATGAGCCCTTCCTTGGCAGGAGGAAGTGAATAGGGAACATGGTCACGGAATGAGGCCTTTCTTAGGCGTCAGGGCACTGTGGAGTTGGGCACCTTCTTAGGGGAGACAACGAATGGCAGCGCAATCCTATATCGAGGTCAGTAAAGTCCGTGTACATGCGCACCCAGTACATTGCCAATTACTACATGATCAAGGTAGGTAAATTCATGTTTCTCTCCATATAATCTACCTATCGCTGTTAACTATTTTATTCTCCTATTAATATACTTACTAATTCAGTGCTTACTTTGGCAAAGAAAGAGTGCCTGTGTCCAAAGTCTTGCTCAGAAGCCCACCCGCGGTCGGGGAAGTTAAATGCGCGCACAGAGTACCAGGGCTCCGCAGTCTTAAATTCACCACAGGCCTTTATCATTCAACCAGACCTCCCCAGCCCATGATCTCAGTCTTGCTACTTTCTCACTGTGTTTCCGTATTTCTCTTCCTCCGTCATTCCCTTGTGTGTGCTTTGCCCCCCCACCACCTCTTGCTCTTCTAAAAATCTGAGGCGGAAATATAAGCGCAGGTCCCCCAAAATAAGTGCAACCACCTGTGCTAATTAAGCACTGACCAATACTTACCTTGCTATACAGAGGTCAGGTGGTTGTACTGGATGCAATATTATTGTTAAGGGGTATAATGTATGCAATATAGAGGTGAATGTATCACGAGGCTTTCCTAAGCAGGCTCTATGGGTAATAGCACCCATGGGAAGAGAATGATGCCATCTTTGAGAAGCAGAGTACACTTTTTAATATGGATGTGCATAGGGGAGAGAAGTAGGCCTCTCATAGGCAGAAGGGAGAAACTCTATGGTGAATAGTACACACAGGAAGAGAACTCGGTCTTCCCTAGGCAACAGGGGGCATTTTGTGGGAAACAGGACATATGGCGAGAGAGTGTCGCCTTCACGACTGCGGCCTTCACTAGGCGTCACTGCATGGACTGTGGAATAGGGCATATGCAAAGGGGTGAAATTGATAATGGAAAGAGAATGAGGACTTCCTTGGGGGGGGTCTGTGGTGAAGATGACAGTAAGGGGGAGATTGAGGCCTTCCATAGGCTTCAAAGAACTGCGACGCCATTAAAAGGAAGAGAATGAGGTCTGCCTTAGAAAGCAGGGAAATGCTGTATTGTGAACAGGACACATGGGTAGAGAATGATGCCTTTTTTAGGAACACGGGAGGGACTCTGTGGTGAATATGACACATGGGGAGGGAATGGGGCCTTTCTTGGGCAGGAGGTAGATGCGTTGGGGAGAACAAGATACCTGGGGGGAGAAAGAGGTATTCCTGATGTGCAGAGGCGCTGTGGAACAGGGCACTATAAAAGGAGTTAAATGAGCCCATCCACAGGTAGCAGGAAGAAAGTCTGGTCAATAGGACAGATGGGGACAGATTAGCCTTCAATAGGCAGCAGGGGACACTGTACGGAAGAGAATCCTTACCTAGGGCTGATAATGAGGTCTTCCTTAGGCAAGAGAGACATATCCCTTTGACTGGTAAAGGCTTCTAGACCACAAACAAGCACGCTTGCGCTTGCAGTTCAGGGCAGAATGCCGAGGTGGAAGATTCTTCCAGGCTTTATCACGGCTGCAAGAAATCCTCTGGAGCACACAGGCGTCTCTGTAGTGCTCCACAAAGCACTGTCTGCAGAGGCCAGCACGTAATTAGTTCATGGGAGATGATCAGTGATCTTGCTTTCATTCAGGACTCAGGAAAGTCCTGTATTCGCAATCTTAGGTGGCCAAGACACTCAGAGTATTTATTCAGGTTCTTTTCCGAGCAAACTTGGACAAACAGTTATCTGTGAAGAGCATGTGTATTCCATTCCGAAGCCAGACATCTTAAAACCTACTACTTATATTGATACAAAAATGTTGGCTGCAAGTGGAAGGGTGTCATATTCAAGGGGGGGTCCTGTGTTGTGGAGTCAGAATACTGGAAGCATGTACCCCTCAAGTAGGCATACCATCTATAGTTATACCGTGACACCATTATACTGTAGTTGGGCAAAGCTCCAGTTTGAAGTTTACATCACCACTGAGGTACACTAACAAAGCCTTAAGCCCAGCTAGGATGGACTGCAACCAATCACAAAGCCTTTCCATTAGTAGCCAGGGGAGTTGAGACGCTTTAGATGTCCCTCAGCCAGACTTAGATCATGTCTTTATCTTTAAGTACATTAAGTTTGTACCATGGACCATTTGATCATTTTAGTTAACTATATGTAAATGTTTTCATGTTGTTTTTCCTGGAAATCGTCACAAACCCATCCCTCTGGACACAAGTTGGACATCTTTGTGAAACCAGACCATGGACATCAGTAAGGGATGCCAGGCACAATCCATGGCTCATGCTTGGGTACCCCTGGCACCATCCTTGTTACTTCCGGTCTCGGGCCACAAAGGCATGACTGGTACAGAAAGGAAGAGGGGCTACAAAAGCCCTTCTACTTTCTATTGATTTCATTCCTTGCCCTACCCCTCGCCCCTAAACAGCAAAGAGGAGGCTCGGTGGGATTCATGTGAAGGTAGCGGTCAACCATGTGCAAGGGGTCAAAAGGTTTGTGATAACACCTCAGCTCCTCTCACATTGTGGTGAATTGATGTTCGGACCATCAAACGTTTTTTTCGCTTTCTTGGTTCATTTGGTTATATCCTTGTATGTTTTGTAATTTTTAAATGCTTCTGTTACATACGGTTAAATGTTTAGACTTGGCTCTTGGATCCGAGGCCAAACCTCTGACTCGATTGCGTTTCATACATTTCCCATTGAAACTCTGCTACACGTGCTCTAGGGGAGAAGCACGGAGCTGCTAAGGGATATTTAACGACATCACAGAGCCAGGGATAAGTGCGCAGAATGGACGGGACATCTGCGCCAGCCATCAGCAACGAGCTACAGGATACTGGGGAAACGCGGTCGACACGACAGGCTGGCCAGGCAGGCTTTGAACGACGACAGTACATTTCCTCAGCCGTTCAACCCGTCACCTGCCTCTTTACCCACTCTGCTGCTTGGACTGAGGTCCCCACGGAAAGGGCAATTGCTGAAAAATCTCTAATTGGCCTGTTTGTTAGAGCAAATCCTTTTCTGTAAGAGATACTCCCTGGGGGCGTCAGGACCTGACACCACGACCCCTCTCAATGAAAACGATTCCAGAACAAGGTTGCATTAATTGCTTTCCGGGGAAACTTGGAACGGACCAATCACTGCTATTACCAGGGGATTCGCAGCCTTTCTGTTGTGGCCATTTTAAAACGGAGTCGTATGTCTGTCCAAGATCGAAAGAGGCAACAAAAATAAAAACAAAAACATTAATATAATAATGTGGACAACCAAATAAACAATCGAAGAGCATATGCCAAGCCAACATGTCTGGTGCAGGTTGCCATTTGGCTTTGCCAATGCTTGTTTTTTGTTGTGGTTACGTTATTGTTGGGGAAGCAGCTGGGTCCAAACTAATCTACAAAAAAAAAGAAAAAATGGCCGATACCGAAAAATATTTTTGGGTATTAAAAACACTCAATTGAATTCAATTCATTCTTTATTCGTCCTTCCAAAGACAGGACATAAAAGATACACATAGATAAAAAAAAATCATATAAAATCATTCTTGTCACAGCAAATACAAACTAATTTTCTGTTTAAAAAGGATACAACAGCTCACAAATACAGTACCTTTTCTCGGAACTAAAGTGGCAGTGCAAAACGCTTGGGTTCATAAGTATTGAATTGGATTGTAATTGCATTTATATAGCGCTTACTACCCCTGACGAGGCGTCGAAGCGCTTTTTCCGCGAGTAGCACGCTACTAGTGAAACATGCAGGTACATTTTAAGTGGTGGATAGGTTAGTCAGTTATTTGGATTTAGAATGATAGCAGAAGGATAGAGGAGGACAAAGGTTTGTATTTATATAGCGCTTGTTGACGCACGCTATTCAGGAAGCCTACAAAGGATTAGTGGTGAATTAATAGGGTGAAATATGAAGTAGTTTCAGTGGTGGATATTAGTCAGTTACTTGGAGTGAGAAGGATAGCGGAGGGATAAAAGGGGAAGAAAGATTTGCATTCATATTGCCACATATAGCACCCTGATGGGTGTTGAAGCGCTTTTCTGGCGATTAGCACGTCACTCCGGAACCCATAAAGGATTACTGTTGAAAATTAGTATAGTCAAAAGCAGCAAATATTATCTAATAGTGCAACAAAGAAAAACAACTTCAGCCATCAACAGCAGCAATTTTGATCCAAAAATACATGAATAATAAAATCAGACCTCTAAAGGGTAAACATTTTAGTTGCAATATTAATACTTAAAAACACTCATTGCTCTGGATCTTAAGAGAACGTCTTTTTTTTTTACCTCTTGTTAAAGGGCAGAATCACCTCTTTAATATTAACATGAGGCCGCTCATTACCCTTATCAAAGCCCATAATATCAGGATAGTTAACTATGCTGGCATCACGCAACTGTTTCTGTCCATTAATAATAACCAGCAGGATGTCGTTGATACCTTCCATAACTGCCTGACAGACATTGTTAACTGGTTGAATACAAATTCCCTCAAATTTAACAGGGAAAAATTGAGTTCCTCTGTTGTTCTGCAAACAGTTCCCATGACATTGCCCTCTAATTTTTGTCCACTCCCAATTGAACGAGAGCTGTCTCTACCTGACACGGTCCGTAGCCTTGGGGTTATCATTGATTAAAAACTATCCCTGGCGTACCATGTAATAAAGTAGCAGGGACCTGCTTCGCTGTTCTGCGTGGTCTTAGGAAGCTCTTCCCACTGCTGCCAGCTCAAACTAAATCTCAAATAATTCTCAGCGTTATTTTGAGCAGGTTAGATTACTGTAATGCGCTGCTACCTGGAGCACCGGACTTTCTTATTAGACTGCATAGAGTCCAAGCGTCTGCTGCCAATTTGGCATTAAGCAGACCTCGTAGATCATCCACATCTGATGCAATGGAGGAACCATACTGACTTCCTCTGAAACAGAGGATAGTCTTTAAGTCTATTTGTATCGTCTTTAGGGCCCTTCAAGGCTTGGGTCCTGTGCCCCTACAATGGAGCCTAAAGAGATATATACCTCAGGGAGATGCCTCCATTCAGCTTCAGCAAACCTCCTATGATTAACCAGAATCCGTAAAACCAGACAATGGTGGCTGACCCTTTACAGCTAAAATAGCCCAATTATAGAACAGATTACCAGTTACTCTCAGATCATCAACTGATCTAATGCACTTTAGGAAGGCCTTGAAGACTTGGCTCACCCTTAAGTGACCATATGATCTTCTTTGTGCTCACTTTACAGCAGGCATGTTAAGATGAAAGCTCGCAGCGCCAGGATACTTTTAAGGTGTCAGTTTGCAGTTCATAAATGCTATAAATAAAAACATTAAAATCTCATTCCCTGGGAAGTTAGTTATTAGGTGAAGTCGGCTGGCCAATTGCCCCACGCTTTATGCTGTAGTGGGCAGATGAAAAATGTGAAGGACATAATAGACCAATAGATGAAGAGGGCTGGATGAAAGGCCCTTTACGTAAGTAGATTATACATATAATTTATATAAAATCAAAAAGTCTTGTCTAATGCTAGACCTAAAAAGGTAGCTTGGTCTTTGGCCATACATTGTGGAAGAGGTATGGCGCAGCGGCCAGGGTGCCTGACTCCGGACCACAGGGTTCACAGTTTGATCCCAGCGGCAGATTAGCCCAGCATCATGTGACTCTGGGCAATAGTTTGCTTAATCTTCCCAACGGCCCCCAGCGCCGGGACACCTCTCTGGAGGGAGCTGTGGGCTTTACAAATGCTGGCATTTACACCTGAAGATTCTCTTACTTTGAAAAATAAATGATGTCTCAAATGCTTGAATCAGCCACTGGTAATTAGATGGCCGCAATCCAGGTCCATCATTTTGTGTCCACTATGGCAAACAGAGACCAACCACATGCAAATCAGAATTAACCCAACTATAAATGGTCTAATCTCCTCTAGATAGGAACAAAACCCACCACAGACTAGTTTTAGTCTATTTGGATTTACGAGCTAGCACTGAACATTGCACTTCAGTCTTTGGATCATTTTTATAGCTGGATATTTAAATTATTATTTTAATATTAAAATGTTTACTATCAGCATTACCCTCCACATATTGTGATACTACCGTAGTTCTGCCAACAGCCTGTGTTCCGGGGTGCATCAGGGTACTATGGCTGTCCAAAGAGGGACCCCAGAACAGAGGTGATGTTGAGTAAGACTCAGTGAAATTATGAATATCTGTCAGTAATCAGAGTACTACCACTTTGATCTTCTTTTTTAGCCCTTACACTTTGAGAACTTACCAATTTTTTATACGTTTTCAATCAACATCCTTTGGCTACTAGTTATATTTTAGGCACCAGGCTCTGGCCCAGGTAAAAACACAATTTTTCAAAGAACACCTTGTAATTAACCTTGATGGTTGCACAGGACAGTATTCTAAATGTAGTCTATATTATGGGCCACCATATACAGAACATATTTAGAAAAACTGTGTCACACAAATAAGTGAAGCATCCAGAAGATCAAATTTCCTGTCCTTGGAGAGTCAACCCAATCTGTGGTGATGCAGTCTAACTAAAAGCATCATAGACCGGGCCACTTGAATTATGCAGCAGAGGAGCACCAAATTAAGCAGCTCGGTTTACAAAAGTATGAGGAAAGAGAAGGCAAATTATGTGAAATAATGTGCCACTTTTGTGATCATATTACTGTTTTGTTATTTTAACACATGGTAATACTGTCTGTGCAAATATTTCTTCTCATTAGTACAGTTTAACAAACAAAATACATAAATAAGCAATTGAAAGATGACCAGATAACCTTTGTGAAGGGCCTTCCATCACTTGCAAATGCATATCAGCACGTTTTTAGTAACTTTTGATCTGTTTGAGTTAGAAACAATTTTTTTTCTTACAATCTGCAGATTTGCCCTACTCTTGGGGGTCTTAGTCAGCAAGCTGAGGACCGGGCAGCTGGTAAAGAGGCCAGGTCACATTTGATTACTGGAAGAATAGTCTCCTTTATAGCGAGCCCAAGGTTGCTGAGCATGGGGCAGCCTGCGTGCAGATGGTCCCCTTGCGCTTCAGAACCTTCCTCCTGGGTTGACTCATGATGTGCCTTTGGCAGGATATTTGGGACAGGACAGGACTTTTGACAGGCTTGTCACCCATTTTTACCGGCCATAAATGCGAAGGCAGTCAGATGCATTTTGCAGATCTCGTCAGACTTTATCCGTGTAGGTTTCCCAGACGAGGTGGTATCTCACAAGGGTACCAATTTCATGACGTTGTACATGAAAGCCATGTGGAAGGAGTGTGGGTTGAGTGTGGGTTGAACTACATATTCACCACTCCTTACCAACTTTATGAGGCTGTACATAAAGGCCATGTGGAAGGAGTGTGGGTTGAACTACATATTCACCTCTCCTTACCACCTTCAAAGTAATGGGCTGGTTGAGAGATTCAACCACACCCTGAAAGACATGATTGGGGGTCTGTCAGAACCAATGAGGTGTAAGTGGGACGTCCCCTTGCTATGCCTTCTGAAATTAGACAACCTGCTTCAGGAAACTCGCTCAGGTGAATGTAGAAGCAAGTTAGGAGGACATGAAATGCTGGCATGACCGGAATACCACTCTGGTTGACACTGCCCTCTAGTGTTTAGCCACTCCCAACTGAACGAGAGCTGTCTCTACCTGACACGGTCCGTAGCCTTGGGGTTACCTTTGATTCAAAACTACCCCTGGCATACCATGGTAATAAAGCTTTTCTCTTTTGCGTGGTGTTAGAAAGCTCTTCCCACTGCTGTCAGCGCAATCTAAGTCTCAAATAGTGCTCAGCGTTACTTTGAGAAGGTTAGATTACTGTATGACGCTGCTACCTGGAGCACCAGACTTTTTTATTAATAGAGTGCATGGAGTCCAAGCGTCAGATGCCAAATTTGCATTAAGCAGACCTCGTAGATCATCCGCATTGGATGCAATGAAGGAACCATTCTGACTTCCTTTGAAACAAAGGATAGTCTTTGAGTCTATGTGTATCGTCTTTAAGGCCCTTCAGGGCTTGTGTCCTGTGCCCCTACAATGGAGCCTAAAGAGATATACCTCAGGGAGATGCCTCCATTCAGCTTCAGCAAACCTCCTATGATTAACCAGAATCCGTAAAACCAGACAATGGTGGATGAGCCTTTACAGCTAAAGTAGCCCAGTTATGGAACAGATTACCAGTTACTCTCAAATCATCAACTGATCTAATGCACTTTAGGAAGCCTTTACAGCTAAAATAGCCCAATTATAGAACAGATTACCAGTTACTCTCAGATCATCAACTGATCTAATGCACTTTAGGAAGGCCTTGAAGAATTGGCTCACCCTTAAGTGACCATATGATCTTCTTTGTGCTCACTTTACAGCAGGCATGTTAAGATGAAAGCTCGTAGCGCCAGGATACTTTTAAGGTGTCAGTTTGCACTTCATAAATGCTATAAATAAAAACATTAAAATCTCATTCACTGGGAAGTTAGTTATAGGTGTAGTCGGCTGGCCAATTGCCCCACGCTTTATGCTGTAGTGGGCAGATGAAAAATGTGAAGGACATAATAGACCAATAGATGAAGAGGGCTGGATGAAAGGCCCTTTACGTAAGTAGATTATACATATAATTTATATAAAACCAAAAAGTCTTGTCTAACGCTAGACCTAAAAAGGTAGCTTTGGCCATACATTGTGGAAGAGGTATGGCGCAGCGGCCAGGGTGCCTGACTCCGGACTGCAGGTTTCACAGTTTGATCCCAGCGGCAGATTAGCCAAGAATCATGTGACTCTGGGCAATAGCTTGCTTAATCTTCCTAACGTCCCCCAGTGCCGGGACACCTCTCTGGAGGTAGCTGTGCACTTTACAAATGCTAGCATTTACATTTGAAGATTCTCTTACTTTGAAAAATAAATGCGAAGCAATGCGCGCAACAAAATTCGTTTTATTTATTTTTATGTGTACTTACCTGTACTTGGGCGTATTCCGTAGTTTACTACCCCCCGCCCCATGCCACTGCCCGGCAGCACTCCCACCACTGACCGCTACTGCACTTAGGGGCACCACCGAACCCTACACCAAGAGACCCTCCAGTTCCTTGTAGCAAGCTGGGCACCCTGGTCTTCTTAGGGAGCCTCTAATGGTGGCTTCCCCCCTGACCCCCAAAAGCGACCTGATTCTCAGCCAACGACCCATAGAGGGGAATGTCCCCCCTTAAAACATAACGATGGAGAAAGAAGTATGCCAAGGGAGGGCTAGTAACTTTTGTGAACTTGGTCCAGGGTGGTAAGGCGGAGAAGGGCCCCTCTGACTCTGAATATTGTGTGTTTTTTTTACTTTACCTAACAACCTTAGGCTCTTAATTGTCAATGTGTACTATTCTGCTTCATTGGGTGATGCTGCTGCTCTGGAACTTAGTATTATATTAGATGAATCGTTTCTGGACCTGACGAAATTTATCTAGATCGTACTATTTGGAGATTTTAATCTGCACCCCGGTACTGCTTGCATTTACAATAAGACAATGAGGATAATGGTAACACCCCCCGGCTCGGAACAGGTTCATTTTCCACACTCCCATCAAGGAAAAATATTTAATAGCCTAATCTAGTCAATCTTCTCACATGGAACAGTTTTAATGCAATTGATGTGGTATCCACTTTTAAGGGGCACAGCACAACCATTGATTACATCCTTGTGTCTGCTAGTTTCTTCCTTTTCTTCATTAATTTTCGGATAGTCTGGGATAATTGTAGAGATCATAACCCAAACCTAGCCATAATGCACTGTAAGAACTTATGGTACGCGATATCTTGTACATAGAAGGAACCAGTAGTCCCTACAGATCAAGGTTGCAGGATCAGTTGGGCAAGGATTGTCCCTGCAGAATTTTTACATATTCTGTTTGCGGGTACCCATTACAGTTTTTTTACTGTCTCAAAGAGGATGCCCTGATAGAAGCATTTTGGAGTCTTTTGCCAACATTTGTAGTGCAGTAAAGTCAGGCATTACGAGGACTGGAAGGGACCTTTTCACTCAAGTCAACAAATGGTTTGATAAAAGCTGCTTCAAGGCTCACAAAGATCTGTTGGTGGCCCTGCTTGATATCTTGTGGAGTCAGGACGAGGTGAGAGAGGCTAGGGCTCGCTATAATTTAGCCCGTGGAGAGCATAAAAGCACTCTCAGACAGGAGGCGTGGGAACATTTAGTTCCTGCCTGTTAGTTGAAAGGCAGTGCAGCATTTTGGAAAACAGCGATTCAGCCGCTGTTTAAGTCGGAGTCCATGTCTAACCCAGTATCAACTATCCAACTCCATGCCTGGACCGCCCACCTTGAGTCCACATACAAATCGGATGAGACACCACCAGTTTTTTTGTTTTTATAAACAAATTTTTATTGATTTCACAAAAAAGCACCAGCCAATCATCAAGACACCATGTTAACAGAGGAATATATGCAATGTTCTGGACAACCCATAGGCCAAGGACATACAAATTCAAAAAGACAGAGTTTGGAATATCCCCGGCGAGACTAAACCATGCCCCCCAACAACTTCCCCCCGACCCTACGATATATCATGGGGCAGCCACATACTTCATACATGGTCTTCTCCTCCGTGGCTCACCAGTCATCCCCGGCTCACCATTTCCCAACGGTGGGAGAGGGCATTTCCAAGCAGTCGCTATGTCCCTCTTAGCCACCACCATTGCCGTGGTATAAAATCAATGTTCATTTACTGGACCCATCTAGCCCATCTGTGATGCCTAAGATTGCATGTGTCTGGTCGTGTGGGATCTCCCACCACAATAGCTCGGTGAGTTCCTCCTCAATGTCTCCCCAGAATCACGCCAAGTGCGGACAAGTCCATACCATATGGAGAAAGGCCGCATCTAGCACAGGCGGGGGTCGGTTGGAGTCCTGCGCGATGCAGGCGTGCCTGGGTCAGGTAGGTAGCGTGTAAGAAATGAAGCTGTATCATGCGCAGTTTTGCGGAGACGGTGACTGTCCTGGGGGCCATAAGGGCACCACGCCAGCCCTCCTCCTCCAAGGAGCCCACCCAATCCTCCCATTGAGCCCGCAGACGATTGAGTGATGTTGGGGATTATTAATAAGTGTCCGGTAAATGCGGGAAATGCCCCCTCTCCCCAGATCCCCCAGCATGATTTGTGCCTCGGGAGAGCTATGATCCGGGAGTCTTGTACCAGTCTTGAGGTGCGCGTGAAGAGCATGGCGCAGCTGTAAATATCTATAAAACTGCAAGTTGTTTAGGGAATATCTAGCTTGAAGGTCTTGAAAGGAGCGCATGTGATCGCCCACCCAAACGTCGCCTAGTTGGGAAACGTCTGTAAAGTCCCAAGACCGAAAGCCCTGTAGCCCGTTGACTTCCCTGAGCCAAGTGCCCTGCCACAAGGGTGTACACTGGGTCAATCTGTGAGTCCATTTTGTATGATGCAAAGCGGGCCACCAGGCCAAGAACACAGAACGCGTCACTTCCGGCAGATGGGACGCAACAGGCTCCCCGTCCAGCATCGACTGGAAATTGGACAGACCCAACTCACTGAGTTCCAGCCTATATGCCGGATCGAACCAGCCTCCGTTAAACCAGTCGTGCAGGGAGAGCAGACGTGTGGCCAGGTAATACAGGTATAAATGGGTCATCCCAAGGCCCCCGTCAGAGGAAGGAATTCGGCAAACATCCAGGGTCAATCGGGTCCTACCCTTCCCCCAGAGGAATTTAGAAACCAAGCTGTCAAGCTCCCGGAACCAAGTCCTCGAGAAAATGAGGGGGGTATTTTGAAGCATGTAGAGGAATCTGGGAGGAATCATCATTTTGAAAAGTGCGACTCTCCCCATGGGATTCAAAGGCAGTGATTGCCATTTCAGAAGTTCCCCCATTGCCCGATTCACAAGTCGGAGTGACATTAAGAGCCCAGCTGAATTCAGGGAGTAAAGTCACCCATATCCCTAGATACTTAAATGATTGACGGCGGAATGGTGGACTGCCAGTCAAAACATTCTCTGGACATGTGAAGGGGGACCAGGACCGATTTATCAGGGTTGAGCCGGAGGCCAGAAGCCCGCTCGAAAGACCAGAGGATCCGGAGGCAGTGAGGGCCAGATCTCGCGAGATCCGCTAAGTAAATAAGGACATAATCAGCATAAAGAGCGATTTTCTCTGGTGCTGTACTGGGCCATTCCCAACCCTGCACCTGTCTGCTCGAGCGAATCAGGGCCGCAAGGGGCTCCATCACCAGAGCAAAGAGCAGGGGAGAGAGGGGGCACCCCTGCCTCATTCCCCTGCAGATCAAAAAGGGTTCTGAGAGGACCCCGTTCACCAGGACTCGTGCCCTTGGGCGGGCATACAATACGTGGATTAAACCCCAAAAGCGGGGCCCGAAACCCATCTTTGCCAGGACATCATCCAAGAACCCCCAGTCTACAGAGTCAAAGGCTTTCTCAGAATCTACCAGGAGGAGTGCGAGGTAGGGGGTGATCAAGCTACGGTGGGACAGGGCTGAGTGATGCCGCCGCAGACAGTGTTGGATACCACGCGAAGGCATGAACCCACATTGGTCTAGGTGGACCAGCATGTGTAAATGGGGTTTGAGGCGCTGATCGAGTATCATGGCGTACAATTTTAGCTCTGTGTTTATAAGGGAGATGGGAAGTAGTCCGCACATCGGGATGAGAGTGGCTGAGATTTGGGAAGGACCTTGATGGTGGCCGTATCGGTCTCAGGAGGAAAGGAACCCTTCTCCACTGCTTCACGGAATAGCTGAGTGAGATATGGAGTGAGCGTCTCGGGGTACAGGGCATAATATTCTTGGGGAAGGCCATCGGGACCCGGCGTCTTGCGAGACGAGATAAGGGTAATTGCTTCCCCAATTTCTTCTTGGGTGATGGGACAGTCCAGGTCTTCCTGAACAACTGCATCCAGGTGAGGGAGGTGGCTGGCTCCAGCTCTCAACATATCCGAGATAGACAGAGAGGGAGTCCCGGCCGTATATATTTGGCGATAATATAGGGCAAAGGCCCGGGCCATCTCTGCTGAGGAGTGACATACCAAACGATCCTGGTCTATGATTTTGGGAATTATGTGGTTCTCTCTGGGGTAGGTGGCCAGTCTGTGGAGGAGAGAACCATTCTTGTCTCCCCATCAGTAAACTCTGGTGATGGAAGAGCGCCAGAGGAGTTTAGCTGCATCCATCAACTATTGTCAAATCTCTTCGTGGATGTGCGCAAGGAGCCTCACTTCTGAGGCATCGGGATTCAGGGTGGTGGACCGTTCAAGGCGCAAGACCTGTGCCTCACATGAGGTGATCTGGCCTAGCTGCGCGCGCCGCTGGAGTTTGAGTTGTCCCTTGGCGACTCCACGAATCGTGGCCTTGCCAGCCTCCCACAGAATACCTGGCGAAGACATTGACCCCTTATTGGTCTGGAAATAATGTTGGAATTCCCCCCTCACCACTTTTCAGAAATCTTTGTCTTGAAGGAACCACGCATTCAGCCTCATGGTATGACACATTAAGGCAGGAGGGGCACCCACAGTGAGTAACACCGGAGGGTGATCAGATATACCCCACGGGAGGATAACAACGTCCTGGAGCATAATGCCGTCGGTCGAGGGAACGAAAATAGTGTCAATGCGCGCATGTGTGTGGTGCGCTGACGAAGTGTAAGTAAATTGCCTAGAACGCGGGTGCCAAGTGTGCCATGCATCACAAAGACCTAGAGACCTAGAGATTCAGCCCAATTCGTTAGGTGTTTCGCATGCGCCAGTCTGCTGTGAGATGGGGGCCCAGTCGTGTCCAGAGCAGGGGAAGAGACTGCGTTAAAGTCGCCCCCCAGGAAGGTGAAGCCCAGGGGCAGGGAAGCCAGGAGCGTAGTGGAGGCGGTTAGGGTCGCTGTCAGCCGCGATGGGGTAGAATATAGTGACACCAAGTTAAGGGGTTCGCCATTCAGGGTGCCAGACAGGGACAAAAAGGTGCCCTGATCGTCATGAATGACTCGCGTTGCCACAAAAGGGAGGGATCGTTGTGCCAGGATCGCCACCCCACTTGATACGCAGGTGAAGCCCGAGTGCCAGATCCTGTAATAACCATATCTCGCTAAAAAGGGGCAGTGGTTACCCAATAAGTGTGTCTCTTGCAGCAATAAGACCTGCACCCCAAGGTGCTGTGCGTAGCTTAGTACCGCCGTACGCTTGAAGCGGCCCAGGAGACCGTTGACATTCCAGGACATGAGGCGCAGGGATACACCCTGTCACGGTATGTCAGCCATACTGAGAGACTGTCACGGGGACGGGGGGAGGCCCCGGAGGGAAGCTCGGCCAACCACCAGTTTTTAATAGCCCCCTATAAATACAGAACCTTAACTTTAGCTGTGAAACAGTGAAGTCTGGCATTTTAGCCCTCTCATCTGGGAAAGTTCCGGCATCAGAATGGGTCCCCGGGGACATGTATAATAATTCCTGGATCGATCTATGGTCGCCCTTGGTAACTTTGCACATTAATGCCACAGCTCGTGGCCCTATTCCCCGAACCTGGCAGATGTCAGTGATGGTGGCAATAGTTAAGAAGGGGAACTGAGTTGACCCGGCGTGTTATAGACCCATATCATTAATAAAATGTTTTTCATTGAGCAATGCAAGGACGTTCCTATGGCGATGGGAGACGGGTGCCTTGCTCTGCTTTATACGGATGGCAAAGTCCTGATTGCACTCACAGCTAATGGTCTGCAGCATTTGCTAGATCGATTTGTTGTCTTTATGGACAGTTTAGACCATAACAACATACTTCTCCAAATCCCACACCGTGGTGGTTGGACCTAAGACCACTAAAATGAGAACATTATTGGCCAAGGGCCAGCCCATTACCAGGATTGGAAATATTCACTATCTGGGTATTCGTTTGGATTCCCAATTTAACTGGCATCTTCTGATAGATAATAACATACTGACCCTTAACAGAGTAGTGCACAGCGTGGGTGTTTTCTCGCGACACCTGGGGCATACTCACACCAAGTCTATCATGGCTATTTACAAAGCTAAATGCATCCTCACTTTCAGCTTTGGGTGTGAGATCTGGGGCTATGTGCCCTGCACTTCCATTCAGTCTGCAAAAAACTAATTTCGGAGGCTTTTTTTAAGGTCCTCCAGTGTATTCCTTTAAAAATCACACACTAGGAATTCAGTTTGGGATACATTTTAGATTTTATATGCGTCTGTCCTCTGCTCTTGTGGCTCTCAATTTGGTAAAAAGATGAACTTGACTAATTTTAAAGGTCTGCCTGGGGATTAAATGTATTTCCAGTATTCTCTGACTGCACTATATTATGAGCACTTTGAGAGACCTTGGAAGATTTGAACTGTTTTTTGACCCAATGGATATTATTAAGAATAACATCATGTGGGTCAAACATGCTTTCCTTGCAAAGGCGAGTGCTGAAAGGGAGGTCCTTGCAATGCAAAAGAGCTCGGTGCCTTACTATCGCCTGATCAAGCCTACCAGCACCATGGAATTTTATTTCACCTTAGACATGCCCTGATATCACAGAGGACTTTTAACCCATTTTAGTCTGAAGATGCCCTAGATTTAGCACTCTTTGAGGCAAATATATTATTTTGCTCCTGAAGCCTTTGAGCGATAGACAAGTGCGTGTTGCGTTATTGTATTTGTAATCTTTACCCACTGCAACTGTGTGTTTTTATCTATCATGGTTTGTATCTGGTGCTTTACAGTCAAGTGTTTGATATGTTTTAGAAACCTTTTTATCTGTGATTCTTTAAATTGCGGTTTTATTACATATGCACTTTTATGATTTGCATTGACCAAATTGAATAAAGAACTACTTTACTTGACTGTTCATTGTAATCGGCAGAACGTGTGTAAACAGTAAATGCATCACAAACGCTATTAATGCACCTATTGTTAGAGTGACTTGCAGCTATTCGCAAATATTAATTTCAATATGAAGGAAGGCTGCCCCCCCCCGCCGACCAACCTCATCCTCTACTTCTTCATCTGGTTCTTTATTTTGAGAGGTGACTGGAATGAATAAAGAAGGCTCCTTGACCAAAAAAACCCTTGGCAGGTGTAACTGGCCATCTGCACGTAAGCAGAGAGGGGAAAGGGTGTGGTCTTATGGCTAGACTGCCGACTTTGGAGCTGGAAACCAAGGTCCGAGCCTCGGGGTCGACTTCACATCCTGTGATTCTGGGCAAATTACTTAATCTCCCTGTGCCTACCACACATGAGCACCAGTTACATTACGTAACTGGTGCTCATGTAAAGCGCTCCAATACCTTTGGGTCCAGTTCGTGCTATATAAATCTTCAACAAAAGCAGTGACAAATGCAAACCATTTTGAGAAAAGGACTTCTCAAACTATTATCTGTGGAGGGAAATTGTGCCACAGCCTAGTTGGCTAGACAGTATATCTGGCAGATGCCCTATGATTGGTATTGGGTTGTTTGCCAGTTGCCCATCCCTGGACATATGAGCGTTATCTTCCCTGCACCCCTTGGTTACTGACCTCCATGGACCCTGCTAACGATGGTGCTTCCAGGGAGTGGAGTGGAGTTCAGTGCTGCCAGTTCCCTCATGGCTATACATTTAGTGAAGGGTGCTTCCGGAAGCACCTATTACATCCGTTGCAGGGCTTGTAGACCTGAACCATCCCATGGAGTCCAGAGGTATTGAAATAATTTGTTAAAGCCCTCTCTTCCCCTCACTGGAGACCAGAGAAGTCTGTCAAAGAAATCCACTGTTGCCGGTGCAGATGTTCAGTGGCTTAACCTTGTAAACACACTCCCTCCTGCAGCAGCTTTTGTGGTTGTGTTCTTCCTTTGATCCTGCTGTTGGTGCTGTGGACCACCATCCTGGTAGCACGCCAGTCAACCAGATCTGGAGGGCTGTGTGCTCTTAGGAAGGCCTGTTGTGCCTGTGGGTTTGGGCAGGGCTTTAATTGGAAGGAAAAAACTGGGGGGGGGGGGAATCTCTCAGAGGGGTGTGGGCAAAGTAGTTAAGGGCGTGGCTTCAAAACACGTAAGCAAAAATTCTGCACTTAGCATAGTGTGCCGCCCGACTTGTATTTTGCGGTTTCTGTCATTGCATTAGATATATGATACAATAAGTAACATCATACATACAAGTCAGGACTATTGGCTTTGTCAATGGTTGTTAGCTGCATAAGATAAATTAGCAGCAACTATGGCTTGTATATAATATTGAAAAAGCTTCCACTTGAAGCCCTGGTGACACCACGACGATGTTGCTGCTCCTGAGTTTCAAAACGAGAATGGAAATCCAGAGAGAAAAGAACTCTCTTTAAAGGATTTCCCTTCCCCTGCTGTTACTGCAGTCTGGAAAAAAATAAGCATTTACAATGCAATGGTCTCGGCATTATTAAAGGTAGAGCTATTTTTAAATCCATAAATAAATAGTATTGTCATTTACATTGCCAATAGCTTGATCGTTAAATAAATGGCATTGTCATTTACAATGCCAATAGCTTAATCGCTCGCATATGCATGACCTATTGCATTTACACCCACACAGAGCCACACACACACACACATACAGGGCCACCCACACAGAGTCATTCACATAGTGCCACCCACACACACAGAGCCACCTACACAGAGCCACCCTCACACAGAGCCACCCACACATAGAGCCACCAACAAAAAAGCTATCCATACAGAGCCACACACACACACACAGAGCCACACACACACAGAGCCACACACACACACAGAGGCACACACACACAGAGCCACACACACACAGAGCCACACACACACACAGAGCCACACACAGAGCCACACACACACACACAGCCACACACACACACACTGAGCCACACACACACCCACACACACACAGAGCCACACACACATACAGGGCCACCCACACAGAGTCATTCACATAGTGCCACCCACACACACAGAGCCACCTACACAGAGCCACCCTCACACAGAGCCACCCACACATAGAGCCACCTACAAAAAAGCTATCCATACAGAGCCACACACACACACACAGAGCCACACACACACAGAGCCACACACACACACAGAGCCACACACACACATAGAGCCACACACACACAGAGCCACACACACACACAGAGCCACACACAGAGCCACACACACACACACACACACAGAGCCACACACACACACACAGCCACATGCACAGACAGAGCCACACACACAGACAGAGACACACACACACACAGCCATACACACTGACAGAGACACACACACAGACAGAGCCACACACACACAGATCTCTGCCTCTTTTCCCCTCATTCATTCCACTACTCTCTTCCATCCACAAGCCCTCCACCCAGACTCTCAAAATTTTAGAGCGATTGACACCATCTCTGGCGTTCAGTAACAACTCTTTTTGATCCTCCTTATCTGACAAAAACGTTTCCAATCCTGCAAGCTTGAAATATGTGATGCTGCACTGTGGCAGCAGTTACCCCTCTTCCCGGATCTATGCCCACACCGAGACATACGCTAGCAATATACTACCGGGGGGGGGCGATCGCGGCGGAAACGTCACTGCTAGACAGCAATATACTACTAAGGAGCAATCACATGAGAGGGACAATTAAGTCAACTACTGGTGGACTCCAAGCTCACTGTTAGAAAAAAATGAAAGGTCTTAAAAGAGACATTGCATTTACACCCACACAGAGCCACACACACACACACATACAGGGCCACCCACACAGAGTCATTCACATAGTGCCACCCACACACACAGAGCCACCTACACAGAGCCACCCTCACACAGAGCCACCCACACATAGAGCCACCAACAAAAAAGCTATCCATACAGAGCCACACACACACACACAGAGCCACACACACACAGAGCCACACACACACACAGAGGCACACACACACAGAGCCACACACACACAGAGCCACACACACACACAGAGCCACACACAGAGCCACACACACACACACAGCCACACACACACACACTGAGCCACACACACACCCACACACACACAGAGCCACACACACATACAGGGCCACCCACACAGAGTCATTCACATAGTGCCACCCACACACACAGAGCCACCTACACAGAGCCACCCTCACACAGAGCCACCCACACATAGAGCCACCTACAAAAAAGCTATCCATACAGAGCCACACACACACACACAGAGCCACACACACACAGAGCCACACACACACACAGAGCCACACACACACATAGAGCCACACACACACAGAGCCACACACACACACAGAGCCACACACAGAGCCACACACACACACACACACACAGAGCCACACACACACACACAGCCACATGCACAGACAGAGCCACACACACAGACAGAGACACACACACACACAGCCATACACACTGACAGAGCCACACACACAGACAGAGCCACACACACACAGATCTCTGCCTCTTTTCCCCTCATTCATTCCACTACTCTCTTCCATCCACAAGCCCTCCACCCAGACTCTCAAAATTTTAGAGCGATTGACACCATCTCTGGCGTTCAGTAACAACTCTTTTTGATCCTCCTTATCTGACAAAAACGTTTCCAATCCTGCAAGCTTGAAATATGTGATGCTGCACTGTGGCAGCAGTTACCCCTCTTCCCGGATCTATGCCCACACCGAGACATACGCTAGCAATATACTACCGGGGGGGGGGCGATCGCGGCGGAAACGTCACTGCTAGACAGCAATATACTACTAAGGAGCAATCACATGAGAGGGACAATTAAGTCAACTACTGGTGGACTCCAAGCTCACTGTTAGAAAAAAATGAAAGGTCTTAAAAGAGACAGCTATCTAGGCGAGACCTTAAAAAAAGGGTAAGCCGAGATCGTGAATTTGAACCGGCTTTCAGCGCCAGCAAATAGCAAAAGAAAGCTAAGTAGTAGAGTAGCATGTCAATGAACAAAAAAGATCACTCGGAGGCTGATTTTTCTACATATGCATCTACTTCTCCCAGTATGTGTTTCCATGTAACCATCTATCGGCCCAGCAAAGTCTGGGGTCCAGGGATGAAGGTCTGGCATAGCTTTGCGCATGACCGCTGAGCCAGAGTCAGCTGAGAAAAGGCAATCCTGCTTCGAAACAGTGGCAGCACTCCCAGTCTCATGATCCCAGCGAACGTTACACCTCTTCTCGTCAGGAGCCAGGTTACGGTCCCTGCCCATCAACTTGTCGAGTAGCTTAGCGGCTGACAACATCATTCAGCCCGGGTACTCCAGCTCAAGTTGTTCGTGTACCTGAAGCCTCTTTGCCTGAAACACAATAAAATGGTGGCACAAGCGGCGTCGACGCTGACAGAGGCATGCATGGACAGAGGACTAATTAATTGTGCAAAATAACGTGGCCCTTTTGAAGTTGTACTGTGACTACATGATTTTTCGGAGCCTTCAGGGATGTTAACCCGTATCAAACTTGTTTCATACTCATAATATATGTGGTATTTTTTTTAACGCAACTATATGTATATTTTAGAATACTACAAAACACAGGCCCCTGAAGATGTTCCACAAAAACAGCATTTGCTTTCAGATAGCTATTGAATGGATCAAACAGTAAAGTAATTATTTGATGGAGATTCAGTTAATAGTGGCGGGCGCATAGTACGATTGCAGTTCGGCAGCAGCACATTTCTTCTCCCAGAATGCAACTGTATTTAGAAAGTCAGTTGCTAGTAAACACGAGCAGAGAACACTAGAGCGCGTATCTCAGTGTACAAGTAGGTAAACTCCCCTCCTATTGCTGTGACGTTTATGGCCTTGCCTAACCCAGTCACCTTCTAGAACCGCACAAAAATACGGTTCTCTGTAAAAGAACTATCTTGATAATTTAGCATCCTGAGACACACTCGATGTCACGACGCTCTCGCTTCTGCCCTTTATATGTGAGGGACGTTGAGTTGAGTGAGCTCTCTTTCGGTGACGCAAGCTACATTTTGCGTTTCCTTTCAACTTTACTCATTGTTGACACGTTTTTAGTGAGATATGTTTTCAAGGTGTTGATTTGTGAAATTACAGTGCCTTATGCGTGTCACTTAATCGCGGCACAGCAGAGCAAGAGAGGAGCGCTCCACACGAAGTGCAGCCTCCTTTTCGCATTCGGGCGTGTTTTCTTTCTCTCCTCTTCCCATTGGCTGAAAGGTTAAATTCCAGCCAATGGGAAGAGGAGAGAAAGAAAACAAGAAAGAAGCTAAAAAAACGCCCCCGAATCCAAAAAAGACCGGGCTTGAACGGAGTGATGCCCCTCTCCTCCAATGGCTGGCCTCCGTTTAGGCAGCCAGGCAATGGAGAAGAGGGGCGGGTTCAAGCCCCCTAACTAAGAATCATTAAATCTCTGACCGAGACTGCGCAAGCGCAGCCTACGGTCCTCGACCTAAAAAGGACCGCCTGTGTCAGGGCACAAAACAGAGCCCGATAGAGACCCGTTTCGAGGTCCCCTTTAAAAAACTGCTGGTGCTCAGACCTGGTGAGACCCGGCCCGCTTAAAGCCCTGGGTTTGGGTTAGAGAGAGGTCTGCCAGTGCCACGACTCATCATCATCAAAGCTGGTACCCCAATGTATACAGTCGCTGTCCTGGAGCCTCTATGGCCCGCATGTAATCTTTTGTGTAATTGGGCTGACTGACACCTAGGGTGACCAACCGTTCATAAATTCCACGGACTGTCCATTATTTTGCTGTCTTGTCCGTTGTCCGTCATCTTTCCTTTTACCAACTCCTTTTGTCTGTAATTTTGGGGCTGCAGCAGGCTGTGCCGTTCCCCTGCCACAATCGCAGCCAGCTCGCACTTCTCTTTTGAACTCTAGAGGCTGCAGCAGCCCCTTCAGGACCTGGCACTTACTGTGGACAGGCCCATTGTCATTTTGACTGTGGCTGATTATCACATTTAGAATGACAATGGGCCAAAGGTGTATTGAAGCACCCGCTAAGTGGCTAAAAGGGGGGTTGGGGGGGGGGGGGTTCAGATAAAAGCGTTCCATGGCCCTTCCTAACTTTGATCTTTGTCTCCCAGGTCAGCACAAGACAGGAGAAAAACCTAATAAACAAAACAAAAATAATCACCGTGATGCAGCCATTGGAACAGGGCCCAAAGTAGGCAAAAGCAGCGTCAGATATATAAATTATTAAAATGGTAAGCCAAAAAGAAGTATGACACAAATGGAGTGAGAAAAACAAGGAAGAATTTAATGCAAATTATGAAAAATCTGGAAAGATATAAGAAAGTTTGAACAATAAAGGAACGACAAAAAGATGACCAAATTAAAACGGAACAAAAAAATGAATAGGAAGGAATATGGAAAAATTAAAAGAAAATGAAAAATTAATTTAAAGAATGATATAAATAGATTGTGATAATATGAAATACCACAAAAAGACCTGCACTGTTGCTCAAAGCTGCGCGTAAACTAAAAAGCTGTGAAGTGCACTTGCGTCTCAACCTAATATAAACTTTTTGTGACTTGTATTTATGTTGGTTGTCAATTTACTAACTCGTATACTATTGAGCGGCCTCCTCTGGTGTGTCTGTAAAACGTACCTTTTGGCCCAAATTTTTGTCCTGAATTTTGACCTTGTTTCCTGAATTTTGACCCTTTGTCCTGAATTTTCACACCCACCATCCTGAATTTGCACCCATGAGTGTAGGTCACCCTACTGACACCCCTAACCCTTATAACAGGATTTAGGGCTTTCTTCTTGGAGACTATAAGTGCACTCCGTGGTCAGAAGCTGAATCCACTTCTTTTTATGGTCACTGGTCATCGAGTGCCATTGTTTTTTCTATGTTTAGGATTGTTTAAGGTGTTATTGAATACTAGTTTTGCGAACAGAACACGTTTCTGACTCACAGTAGCTCAATGTTGTCGTTCTAGTTTTGTGATCCTCCATTTTGCAGTGCGTTGATCACGGTGAACTAATGGTTGTGTTAATTAACTGTTTGATACGCTTTTAAACTTACCAAGGGTTCAGTAACCTCGTGTTTGTGGTCCTGAGGTCTTGGATTAAGCTGTTGTCTGTGATCACGTAGTGATAACGAACAGCATAGCCAGAGCAAGGGCCGGCGTTTAACCTGCGCGTGCTGGGCCCATGCCCAGGGCGCCAATCTGCAGAGGGGCCCTGGAGTTCCCTGCAGCAGACCCCCTTCCTTCCGAATTAAGCATAAAGAAAAAAAGTGTTCAAACACAATTTCTGAAGGCTTCTTGAACCCTTGTCTGCTTTTTGTTTATATTTATTGTCATGGCTCTCCTGATTTTGCCTATCTCACCTTCCTCCTACTTCTCCCAAATTTTAACAAAAATACAATTACAGAAGACGCGTGGAAGTACTAGCCGAATTTGGGGGCAGGTTTACAAGCCCCTTGAGCCACTTTTGCGTCACTTTTAACATGGGAAAAGTGACGCAAAAGGGGCGCATGGAGCGTGTAAATCTGCCCCTTTGTTTCGCCCAGCGCGCAAAGGCCAGCTGCGCCCGCTCGTCTGTTTTACTATTACATTGTGTTACATTAATCTTTAATTGTGTTTTATGTAGTTTCTAAAAAAAAAATGGGTTTTCTTTGTTACTGTGCAAATATTGATACATTTTGGAACAATTATTAAAATGTATGTACTCCCAACTCTGGGTGGATATTTTTACTGAAACTGGTAATTCTGTGGCAGTGTATCTGCGTCACTTGGCGCCATGTTGGCCTGACTTCCTACCCACGTCTCCCGCAGCGTCAAGGGGGCTTGAGGTTCACTTTCCATCGCAGGCCGAATGTTCGATGCCGTGTTTAGCAGGAATCCGTAGCACTTTCACTTCCAGATTGCTTGTTGACTTCTCCCGCGGTTCCACCGCGTGACCCCGAGAAAAACCCCACCTCTGGTCAAAACCCTCCCGTGCTGAAATCTAAGCAGTGTGCCCAGGAACCACCCCCGGGGTGCGAGGGTGGCAGTGAAAGAAAAGGCTATAGTCTGGAAGGGGTCAGACATGAGTAGTAGGGCCCGTTTTAGTGAGCGACGGCATACCACTACAAATTCGAGTATTTTTACAATCTTTGCTCTCCAAAAACTGATAAGCAGATATGATACGGTGTAATTGTTTTGGCACACGTTATTGGTCACTCAAGTGACTATAACGCACCTGCTTCAGAGATTTATTTTTATTTATTTAATGCAGAGTTATATTGCACGGACTTTACCCAAAGATGTCAGAGCGCTTTGCAATAAAACCAGGTATGTTACATAAGGAGATTTACACACTAGCAAGTTACAAAGACAATCAGAATAATTCAAAAAGTAAAAAATAAAATAAAAGGTGGAACAATTAGGTTAAATAGCATACATATTTACAACATTGAGCTCAAGTGAATGCCAAGCGGCCTTGGGGGTCATGAAAAAGGTTTGGATTATTCCTGGAAGTGTCTTTGGAAGAGAAGAGATGTAAGATCTGGAACAGGGAATACAACGGTTAGGTTAGTTGAGATGGTGACTGCACTTGCTGCAGAGCTCTATGTCTAGGAGCGAGAAGAGACAGATTGATCGAGGGTAGTGACAGATTCGATCACTTTTTGCAGGGGCTGCTTTTGGCTCTCAGTCTGACCCTGACGATACAACGAACGAATGAACTGTAGCCCTACAGCTGTGTGACAGAATTTCAAATGATATTGCACTGTGACACTGTTGCGACCATCAGAAAGAACCCTGTAGATTCTCACCCTATGCCAGCATCAACTGGTGCCAGAAAGGAAAACAAAGTAGCAATGCAATTCAATTCAATATATTTATTAAAAATGTGGATCTCCAAAGAGGTCCACATAAAATACACACAATTATTACATAATAAGCATATATTAAAATACAAATTCCGTTCGTTTCCACAGGAAATAGAATAGAATACCAAGATGGATTAAAATTCCAGTAAATTGCTTCAAAAGTTAACTGAGAAGCAAAATGTATAACAATATATCCACAACAGTTTTGATTTCAAGTTAGTCCATCATAGAGGTATCAAGACCCTACAAAGCCAGATCTGAGTTCTCTCTTTTGTAGCAAGATAAAATGTCCACAAGCAGATTAATGCAAACAATGGCCCTGAACGAGCAAAAGTAAAATAAAAGTAATCATCATTGAGACAGACAAGTAAGTTATAATACCATAATTAAGTCCTTTACCGCAACGAGTAGATCAAGATTGAATACATAAACAATTTGTAAATATTGGAATACTGTGCAATATCAGCTTCTTAATGGGTGCAATTTCAAATAAAGGGCATCACGTGGCAGCAACTGGATAAAAACAGAAGAATATTCTAAAGAAAAAACGAACACATTTGTAACTGACAATTTATTTTCCTTTAGCAACAATGAATAAAAGCAAAATATATCCCGATTTTGTGCAAGAGTATTTAAGTAGCAGCAGTTATGTGCACAAATATTAAGATACTATGCAATAGCAGATTCATAAAAGGATCCAATTTAAGGTTAACAGCAATAGTTAGAAGCAGAATATATCCCAGTTCTGTGCAAAAAGCAGTTGAATTGCGACCATAACACATGCAAAGATACAATCCATAAAGTGCTAAAGCCCCATTAATCATAAGAGGTACAAAGGCCCGGATCTTAAAAACATAAATGTAAGAAGGGCCATGTATCTTAGAAGAGAACCTACTTAAATTAAATATAGTGAATACTAAAATATATGCATAAACTCATTCTTTGGATAAAACAAATTCACAGGCTGATGCTACATTTTTGGTGCATTTTTGTATAAACATTGGTAAGAGCCATCGATGACGAAACACAACCAAAAGTAGCAATGTTCTGACTGGGCGCATCCTTAATCTGCAGTCGTCTGAGTCACTCCTCCTCACGGACAGAGTGGTCGCTCCCTGTGCTCCTAGCTACAACTTGGTATCGTAGCGCCGCTTCGCTGAAAAGATCTCTGCCTTAACTGAATTTGTCTTTGCCTGCTGTGTGCTAGCGCTTTGCATTATCAGCGCTATAGATATTAATATTGATTCTGGTTGTGTGCTTATACTGTCATTGGCTGGGCATCGTAGCGCCGCTTTGCTGAAGAGATCTCTGCCATAACTGTAACTGTATTTGCCTGCTGTGTACTAGCGCTCTGCATTATCAGCGCTATACTGAGTCTTAGCTGTGTATTTACTCTGTCTGCGCGCCTGCCAATAGCGCTACGCTCCGCTCCTCCCCCCGCCTCCATTTTGTTGATCTGTTGTCCTCCTCGTGTGCCCGACCCGCCTCCCAGCTGACACGCCCTCGCCCCTCCCCTCCCTCCATCCATATATGACAGGTATTCTTGCGCGCAGCGTTCACGCGCAGCGACCGCGCCCAACCCGCGCCGAAGGTGCGCCAAAGGTAAGCCCGTCTACGCCCGTCCGCGCCTGGACCGCGCCCAGCGCCAGACCCCCTGCCCCTATCGCCGCCCACCCCCCCCGCATTACCCAAGATGCCACCACCCTCCTAGCCCTTAACCCCGGCCGCGCCCCCACCTGCGTCCAAGCCGCTCCTGGACGCACCCATGGACCTTTCTCCTGCTACTCCTGCAAATTCAGCAGCACCGTCACCAACACCGCTACGACCACAACACAGATTCCCGACCCCAACCACCTAGAATGCATCCTTCTCAACACCCGCTCGGTCCACAGGCACGACATTCACCTTTGGAACCTACTAGACACCATCTCTCCTGACGTCGCCTTCCTAACGGAAACATGGATGAACGCTTCCTCCGCCCCTGACATCGCCATCGCCATCCCTGATGACTATAAGATCACACGCAAGGACCGCACCGACCATACAGGAGGTGGAATCGCTATCGTCCATAAGAAAACAATCCGCATCTCAACCAGCTCTGATGCCAACCTCGCCAACTCCGAACACCTTCACTTCCAGATCCACATCGACCCCAAGACCACACTCAGAGGCACCCTCCTCTACAGACCACCAGGACCACGCGCAAAATTCAGTGAAGACATCACGGACTTCATCACCCCACACGCACTCCCCTCCAAAGACTACATCCTTCTGGGAGACCTCAACTTTCACCTTGAAATGATCAACGACCGCAACACCGCCACCCTCTTAGACAACCTCGACAACCTCGGACTTAAACAACTGGTCACTTCCCCCACCCACATCGCAGGTCACACTCTCGACCCCATCTTCACCTCCAGCAACATGTCTCCTTCAGCCACACTACGGATCTCCTCTGGACTGACCACAGCTGCGTTCACTTCACCTACAACAAGCCGAAACCCATCATCCACCTCCAACCAACTCTACAAAGAAACTGGAACAAAATCACCACAGAACAGATCTCCGCATCGCTCCTTCAAACCTCCCCAGCCCTCTCTTCTAACGCCAACGAAGCCGCCTCCAACCTCACCCTTTGGTTATCCAACACCGCCGACACCTTAGCACCACTGAAAAAACGTCAACACAAACTTGGCATCAAGAAGGCCGCATGGTTCAACGACGACCTCAAGAAGTCCAAGAAACTATGCCGCTCCCTTGAAAAGGCCTGGAAAAAAGACCCATCCACCAGCAACAAGGACGCCTTCAAAAGCGCCATCCGTACTCACCACCAACTGATCCGAAAAGCCAAGAAAACAGCATTCAAAGATCGACTTGACAACAACGCCCACAACAGCAAGGAACTTTTCAACATCGTCAAGGAATTTTCCAACCCCTCGGCCAACTCCAACGACATCACCCCCTCTCAAACCCTCTGCGATTCCCTAGCCTCTTTTTTCCACAACAAGATTGCTGACATCCACAACAGCTTTGACAACCAACCCGGAAGCCAACCCACCCTACCATCAGCTGACCATCTTCCCCCCGTTAACACCCTTAACGCCTGGAAGCCAATCTCCACTGAGGACACCATCCGCCTGATGAACTCCATCCACTCTGGATCCCCCACAGACCCATGCCCTCACCACATCTTCAACAAAGCAGACTCCGTCATAGCTCCGCACCTCCGAGACGTCATCAACTGCTCCTTCAACTCCGCTACCTTCCCAGAAGACTGGAAACACGCTGAACTCACCGCCCTTCTGAAAAAACCAACAGCAGACCCCACCGAACTCAAAAACTACCGCCCCATCTCGCTTCTTCCATTCCCGGCCAAAGTCATCGAGAAAGCCGTCAACAACCAACTCGCCGCCTTCCTCGAAGCCAACAAATCCCTCGACCCCTCACAATCTGGCTTCCGAGCCAAACACAGCACTGAGACTGCCCTCATCGCAGCAACAGACGACATTCGAACTCTGCTGGACAATGGAGACACAGTCGCCCTCATCCTCCTCGACCTCTCTGCAGCCTTCGACACAGTCTGCCACAGCACCCTTTTACAACGCCTCAGAAACATCGGAATCCAAGGAAAGGCACTGGAATGGATCACTTCGTTCCTCACCGGAAGAACCCAGAGAGTCCGCCTCCCACCTTTCAAGTCCGAGGCCACCGAAGTCATCTGCGGCGTACCACAAGGATCCTCACTCAGTCCCACCCTCTTCAACGTATACATGAGCCCCCTCGCGGCCATCGCCCGCCAACACAACCTCAACATCATCTCTTACGCGGATGACACTCAACTGATCCTATCTCTCACCAAGGACCCCAGCACCGCCAAAACTAACCTACACGAAGGAATGAAAGAAGTCGCCGAATGGATGAAACAAAGCCGTCTGAAACTGAACTCAGACAAAACAGAAGTCCTCATCTTAGGTAAATCCCCCTCTGCATGGGACGACTCCTGGTGGCCGGAAGCCCTCGGAAATGCACCCATCCCGACAGACCACGCACGGAACCTTGGCGTCATCCTGGATTCGTCACTCTCAATGAACAAACAAGTCAGCGCCGTATCCTCTTCCTGCTTTAACATTCTTCGCATGCTCAGAAAAACATTTCGCTGGATCCCCTCCGAAACAAGGAAAACAGTCACCCACGCTCTAGTCACGAGCCGACTGGACTACGGAAACACCCTCTACGCAGGTACCACCGCTAAACTCCAGAAGAAACTACAACGAATCCAAAACGCCTCAGCCAGGCTCATATTAGACATCCCACGCAACGAACACATCTCTGGTCACCTTAAAGACCTCCACTGGCTACCCGTCAATAAGAGGATTACTTTCCGACTGCTTACCCACGCACACAAATCACTCTACGACATCGGACCAGATTGCCTCAACTCTCGACTGTCCTTTTACACCCCCTCCCGACAACTTCGCTCTTCCAGCCAAGCCTTCGCCACTGTACCTCGCATCAACAAGACCACCATGGGAGGCAGATCCTTCTCATACCTGGCTGCCAAAACATGGAACTCACTCCCCGCTTACCTCCGCCTCACCCAGAATCACCTAGC
The DNA here is from genome assembly GCF_964261635.1 of Lissotriton helveticus. Lineage (NCBI taxonomy): Eukaryota > Metazoa > Chordata > Amphibia > Caudata > Salamandridae > Lissotriton > Lissotriton helveticus. Next base: position 814,539,878 of record NC_136070.1, read on the forward strand.
GTTCAGAAAGCAGCTTAAAACGTGGATATTTGACAAATAATCCTCCTCCCCTTCCTAAGCGCCTTGAAACCCTCTGGGTATGTAGTGCGCTATATAAATGTTATGACTTGACTTGACTTGACTTGACTATCCTTTCTCTGCACCATCGACTTCCTAGCACGCTGGCAGTGGCGCAATGCAAAATGTTTAGAACCGGCTTAAGAGCTGTTGGCGGGGACACACCAGCGGGTGTAACCAAGCGGTTTATAAATTTATAATATATATAATATATATATATATATTGGCGCCCGGTGCGACAATCTTTTTTTGTGCCCCCCCCACCCGTGACCACCTCCTCTGATTACCTTACGACCACTGGGCAAAAGGGATCCTCATCGCTCTATAACCCCTCTCTCACATACATTTAATTTGTTTTACAGCTCTGGCAAAGACTGGCTTTACTAATAAGAAGGTATTTTTAACCAAACAAACCATTTTCAGCAACATTAGGAGTAGATAATGAAAGTCTGGGGAAGAAAACAGAACCTCCTAACCCATTTTATGGAGTTTGCATGCAGCTCTTTGATGACAGTTCTTAACAGTCACTATCCTATAGTAGGGTAGTATCTTATGAAATCTGCTAACAAAAGGATCTCTGTGATGAAAACAGTAACCCACTCAGCTAGCCACATAAAATACAGATTTGTGATCTCCACGTACACGTTCTTTGCAGCAGGCATTTTAACCCTCGGCACTACTTTATGGTGAGTCAAAACTGGCACTAGACAAAACTCTGATCTCTCTCTCTCTCTAGCAGGAGCATAAATCATAAGAGTTGTCTTGACATTTTTATGCTGTCTGAAAAGTGAATGCACAAAGGAATCTGCTACAGGTGTTTTTAAATTGTAAGTTATTGCTAAATATAGCACCCCCTCCCTGAGGTCAGCGCCCCCCCCCCCCTCTCTAGGTCAGTGCCCAGTGCGACCACACCAGGCGCACTGACCTAATGGCGGCCCGTCTCCGCCCCTGCAGAAAGTGAAGGCAAAATGATGGGGACCCTCTACAGAATGTTATGAGGGGCACCCCGTGTCTGCTATACCTCACAGATATCCATTGGCCTGCGGCTGAATGGGGTTCCCTTGAAGGGTGGGGAGTCCTCTGAGGAGCCTGCGTTACACCACTGCATTCAGACATATCCTTACACTGTAAGGCAGGGGTACTTTATTCCATGTGTAAAGACCCACAACACATATATATATATATATATATATTTTAATTAATCTTTCGTTGCCCTTCTTGGTCATTAAAATAGGGAACACAGCATTGTAATTTGGTTGTGAAAGTGTGTAGGCTTGGGGACAGGTTGGTGGCGATTTACCTTTAAACAGAGCATTCTATTTCAAACTCTTTTTAGCACTCTCCTGCAAGCTCAAAGCCCTGATTGCAGCAGAGGATTTTTTAAATTTCAATATTAATCAATTTATTTCCTTCAGTTTCTTTAAGCTCAGCATCACTTACCTGCAGATATTATTCCTTATTTTTCATAGAGACCGGAACCTTTAAAAACATGCTTTTTGATTTTTTTTTATAACAAGTAAACCCAAGCAATTCAGATGAAAAGGCATGACTCTACGGTGTACAAAAAACTGATTTGTCACATATTACAACAAATTCAGAATCAATAATGACGAACTGGTTGTTTGGGCCCGTTATGTGTGAATTTTGAGTGTTTTCTCAGGTCTGCTTGTAGGTCCGTAGTCTGAAGGGCGACTCCCAGATGCCATTTGCAACCGTCCTTCCCTTATTTATCAACGCGCCTGAGTTGTTATGAGAGATCATATACACTGAAACCTCTGTCCAACGTGAAATTTAATATATATATATATATATATATATATATATATATATATATATATATATATATATATATATATATATATATATATATATATATAGATAGATAGATAGATAAAGATATAGATATAGATATATAGATATAGATATAGATATAGATATAACTAATGGAACATACAAGAGTAAGTCCAACTGTTAGGTGAAAATACCAGCCCCCACAGGGCACCCATGAAAAGATTTATGCAATAAATTGTTTGAAATGTGCAAGAATCAACTAGAATATTCCTGTGGGGAGTCTCCAAATGAGCTGTTGTTGTATTTAAAGAAAAAAAATGTTTTTTTAATCTTTGGTGCCTTTGGAATATTACAGATTATATATAAAGTGTGTGACAGCAAGGCCCATCCGAAAACAATAGCGTTTTCTGCTTCAGCACAGGGAGTTTCTGTTAGGGGCGACCCTGTACCATTCCTGACTGTGACCTACCCACAAATGGCTCAGCTTCTTCCAGGAACATAAGCACTAGCCAGCTGTTGTCGCTCTTCCTTTCTGTTCACAGGCATTGAGCCATGTTGGCAGGTGCCCTTAGAAAGGGGAGAAGTTATGTGTCAGACCCAAAGCATGCCCTGTCCCCGCCACACAAGTCCATCCCCTTGAGCGAGGATCCAACCAATCCAAAACTGATCATTTTAAGAGAGATTTGCCCACAAGGTTGAGCAACTCAATGACCTGTCTGGAGCCCTGTTGAAATGTATTTGCATCTTTTGCAAGAGAGTAATAACACACCAGCACCGTGCAGTGCCTATCAGCAACAAGTGACAGGTCTTTGAAAATTGAGATACTTGTTTGCCCCCCCATGTGAGCTGCGTGTCAGCGCACCGGCTTTCTTTGGATAATGCCAGGATCTGGATTCCCGTGGACTTCACAAATATTGAAAAAGAGATTTGTTTCATTGCAACAGAAGAGAATTTGCCATCTAGTTTCCATGACCTCACCTTTTAGGGTAAAACTGTCATCTCTTAAACAGGCCTGATGTCAGTTAGAGAAACTGAATAGCTCTGCTGACTCAATGCTCAGGAATTGCACATGGCGGGCGGGAACAGCTTGTTTGGAAAGCAAACCGACATTTGTAGACAGGGCTGGGGCCGGTGCAGTTTCGGATTACCAAATAGGCAAAGTAGGCACCAGCTATGGGCCAAATCTTTTTATGGGCCCCAAGGATTAAAATACAACTTAAAGTACATAAACCAGAGACATCAGATTCACGTAACAGTTTGTCTCGTAATAGCTAATCTTATGTCAGCTGTCAGTTTGTAAAAAAATAAAAGGTGAATTAGGAGATAATTTGCGAAGGGGTGCCCGAAAATTTGACAGCTTGGGAGCCTACACAGGGTTTAATCCGCACTGGGCCGGTGAGATGGAGTGGTCTAGTGTTAGCTGTCTAGAAGGGAGGAGGAGGGTGAACACTTTGAACAAAAAGACTGTAACAGTCATGTAGAATGAGCATCCATGGTTCCTGGGTTAAAGTAAGATCTTAAAGCTAGTCCACATTTTGAGAAAAATGTGATACGAACTTGAAACTTTACACACAGCTTAATAATAAGGTAAAAAAAGAGTGATGATATAGACCCCAAAAATCGTATTGCTACCTTGCCCGTATAATGTCAGAAAAGAAAATGGCTACTGCTATTATTTGTATAGTGATTATGAATCTAATGTTAGGCATCCATCACATCATTTCACACGTTGTTTTGGTCAGGAATGCCAAAACTGGTACAAATTCTGAATTTTAATTGAACCCCGACAAAGTATGAGAAATTTGTAATCGATCCAGCAAGTAAATACCTTATGATGTAAATAAAATGTATGTTGTACTGCCCTTGTACACTAACACATTTGTTGTTGCAAGTTTGTGAAATTGTGAGAAGGTTATCCGCTGTCAATGAGTAAAAATGTCTACCAAAAGAAGATCTGAATTTGTAATTATTAATGGAGAGTTTATATCTAGTACACAAAATGTTGGAACTGAGATTGATTGAGATCCGTGTGTATTATATCAATAAGATTTACCAGAAGTAATAGTGTGTCCAGCTAATAGTAAAAGTTCAGATGAAGAAATTGGGTACAAAAGTTTGCTCGACAATCTTTTAGCTTTTGCTGAAATAAAAGGATTTCCATCAATCATCGAGACAAAATTATTTAATAAATCATGATGTAGTTGAAAAATTGTTAAATGAAAACTGTGTAAAATTCCATAAAACGCGTAGAAACAAATTTGACGAACACAAACTTGCAAGGTTATCAAAAATAATCAAAACTAGTTCAAGATAGTTTTCAAGAGAGTACTTCAATGTGCAGGCGTGCTTCATTTATAGTTGGTGAATTGAAATATATGTGTTTCTTCTGTGATGAAGAGTCGGGGACAGAGCTTATAAATGTGCGTACAATTGAACTGAGCAATCAAGTTCAAGATGCTGCAGTTGCATTAAGTGACTCAAAAGTACTCTCCAAGTAAAGTGGTGATGATATGGTTGTGACCGAAGTGAAGTACCACAAAAAGTGTCTTGTTAGTTTTTATAGCCAGCTTCGGCAAATACAGAACAAAGAAAAAAGCGAAGACAACAAATTAACATTAATCTATGGCATAGTATTAAATGAAATTGTAAATTGTCTCGAAGATACACTTCAAAATTCTGAAGTATTGCGAGTATTTACTTTGGTATACAACCTTTACAACGCAACTTTTACAACGACCTACCATTACCACGCATTTTTTACAACGCAGGATCCATTACAACGCATACCATTACCACGCATGTATTTACAACGCAGGTACCTTTACAACGCATACCATTACAACGTAAGTATTGGTAAGTATATTATTTTATTAAAAATATTATAAGTTTGCGTTTTTGGGTAAAGGGGTATTTTTAGGGTTTAGGGTCAGTTTTCAGTTTTTGGGTAAAGGGGTATTTTTAGGGTTTAGGGTCAGTTTTCAGTTTTTGGGTAAAGGGGTATTTTTAGGGTTTAGGGTCAGTTTTCAGTTTTTGGGTAAAGGGGTATTTTTAGGGTTCAGGGTCAGTTTTCAGTTTTTGGGTAAAGGGGTATTTTTAGGGTTCAGGGTCAGTTTTCAGTTTTTGGGTAAAGGGGTATTTTTAGGGTCAGTTTTCAGTTTTTGGGTAAAGGGTATTTTTAGGGTTCAGGGTCAGTTTTCAGTTTTTGGGTAAAGGGGTATTTTTAGGGTTCAGGGTCAGTTTTCAGTTTTTGGGTAAAGGGGTATTTTTAGGGTTCAGGGTCAGTTTTCAGTTTTTGGGTAAAGGGGTATTTTTAGGGTTCAGGGTCAGTTTTCAGTTTTTGGGTAAAGGGGTATTTTTAGGGTTCAGGGTCAGTTTTGGGTTTTTGGGTAAAGGGGTATTTTTAGGGTTCAGGGTCAGTTTTGGGTTTTTGGGTAAAGGGGTATTTTTAGGGTTCAGGGTCAGTTTTCAGTTTTTGGGTAAAGGGGTATTTTTAGGGTCAGTTTTCAGTTTTTGGGTAAAGGGTATTTTTAGGGTTCAGGGTCAGTTTTCAGTTTTTGGGTAAAGGGGTATTTTTAGGGTTCAGGGTCAGTTTTCAGTTTTTGGGTAAAGGGGTATTTTTAGGGTTCAGGGTCAGTTTTCAGTTTTTGGGTAAAGGGGTATTTTTAGGGTTCAGGGTCAGTTTTCAGTTTTTGGGTAAAGGGGTATTTTTAGGGTTCAGGGTCAGTTTTGGGTTTTTGGGTAAAGGGGTATTTTTAGGGTTCAGGGTCAGTTTTGGGTTTTTGGGTAAAGGGGTATTTTTAGGGTTTAGGGTCAGTTTTGAGTTTTTGGGTAAAGGGGTATTTTTTGGGTTCAGGGTCAGTTTTGGGTTTTTGGGTAAAAGGGTACAGGGTAAAATTTAAATATAATTACATTTAAATTACATTAAATTAAATTGATTAAATTAAATTAAAATAATTAAATTAAATTAAATTAAATTAATTAAATTAAATTAAATTACATTATATTAATTTTAATTAAATTAAATATTAAAAAATATTATATACTTACCAATACTTACGTTGTAATTGTATGCGTTGTAAAGGTATATGCGTTGTAAATACATGCGTGGTAATGGTATGCGTTGTAATCGATTCTGCGTTGTAAAAAATGCGTGGTAATGGTAGGCGTGGTAAAAGTATGCGTTGTAACGTCATACATCCATTTACTTTATCTAACATCAAATCACTTGTTGTTCACCGTATGACAGAATTAGGTGTAGAAAATGCAAACAAATATGCACACAGCACACATGTAAAAGAAAAGATTATTGCATTCATTCCAGAACTTACAGCTGAACCAAAAGGTAGAGATTTCTTCTAATATGCAAAAATGATATTGGAGACAATATATTCAGTATTTGTAAACAATATGCTCTTCGAAATGGTTTGGCCTGGCCAATGCTTCTTCTTCTTCTTCTTCAAAGACTCTTCATCACAGAAGAAACACATATATTTCAATTCACCAACTATAAATGAAGCACGCCTGCACATTGAAGTACTCTCTTGAAAACTATCTTGAACTAGTTTTGATTATTTTTGATAACCTTGCAAGTTTGTGTTCGCCAATGCAGCTTCTATTATTCAAAAATAAATTTTCCAACTTGAAGTAGATTGATTTAGTGGACAGTTTGAGCAAAATTGTCAAGAAAACTCAGTAGGGACTGCTATGCTAAACCTTATATGAATGATTATGTAAGATTGTAACATTTCAAATGACAGCACAGTAAATGATAAGAGGAATGCAGCTTTGTCAGTCTCATAGCTTGTTCGGTATCATACCAGTAAGTGTAAGAAGGCAAATCCTAAAGGAAAAATCTGCTACAAAACAGATAATGAAACTACACTAGCTCTTAATATTGGATTAATGGTGCATGCTAAAAGTAAAAAACGGGAATTAGTTGACACACTGCACAAATATATGAGTGTGTTTGAGAAGTGTCAGCAACAATAACTAACAAGCAATGTTAGCAATTCTGCAATGACAGGGTTGTGTGTCCAACAGGCCATCAACTCTCCACCTTCACTTGTGCAGCAATATTGATCACAATCCCTCGTCATCTTCATATACTCAGTCATTCCACGGCATAGCCATATCTCTGATACAGAGACAATCAGATGCACAGGTTATATCACCCTTCGTAAAGATTGAAGAAAATGAGTAGACCAAGAAATTTACTTCATCACTACCAGAGTTGCATTTGCAGTTACCATGTACAACAACAAAAACAGCCAAATGTCCATGTAAGTTATATCAGTGCCTTACAGCCTTAATCAATCTATGTCAGGTGAATGGCTGCAGATGATTCAAATTCTTCATCTCCATAATCAAACCAATATAAGCCACACCAGTTGGGCTGCTTTCCACTCCAACAGCAGTGGTTCTGTCACAAAAAGCCATATTGTACTGCTACCTTTATTAACTGGGTCAATAAATTCTCCTTCTATGGTACGCCACTGCTTTGATACACTAAAGCGTACATCAGCCACAATTAATCCTAATCAGAATCCTGTGGTAAATGTGATCAACCAGTCTATGCAACGGCTAAACAATTACAGTGGTTACTTCCAGAATTGTATGAGGAAGACAAAATGGTTGTCATGATGGGAGCATTACACATTGAAATGTCATTCCTTGCAGTTTTAGGAGATTGGCTTGATAGTAGTGTCTGGGCAGATATTTAAGTTAAAGCCAATGTTACCTGTAAGGGTAAAGTTGGACAATGTCTAAAAGGGTCTCATGTAAAACGATCCAGCTACATACACAAAGTTAGTGTTGTGTTGCTTCACTGTATATACTTTTGAAGATGGCTTATAATGTATCTACTGATGGGAAAATATCCATGAAAGAATAGATTACACAAAGAGTTGCAGAGTCTGTTCATTACAATAATGGTATATTACACCTCAACTCGCATTACTGCTATTTCAATTTCTTGAAAATTCGATCAGCAAATTTTGAGAAGTTTATTGTAACCCAGCAAATGATCTGTCCTTGGATGTTTGCCATGGACCACACCCACTATGCCAGGTAGATGCCAGTTTTCATTAAAACACTTTTTGAGCTGAAAACAAGAATTCCAGATGTTTATGAAGAATTTTCAAACTGATATTTTGTTGCTTGTAAAAGTGGTAGACCTTATTCCTGCATAGCTCATGATCAGATGCATGAGCAGTGAAACGAGGACATAAAATCAGACAGCGGGCAGTTGGTATTCTTGATAGTCCTAGTGCATTGATGAAATGGATGGTGTCTGGACCTCTAATTGCCAACTTACTGGGAGCATTTGATGAAGTAATGGAATTCAGTTAAAATGAAAATAACTGTGTTCACCATGAAGACAACGTCTCTTGCAACACTCGATTTATAAATGATGTTAAGAAACTTACACAATTGTTTTCACATGATGATAGAAATCATTATGCCTGTGTTATTGGTGAAAATCTTATGAATATTGCATCCAACTTAATCATGAGTGATAATGTAAATAAATCTGTTTGCATTCCTGACGACATGGGGAGAACTCAATATGGAATGTTTGTACAACACCTGGTACTCTGCGAAAAATCTTTATTTGAACCTATTCCTAGAAACAATCTATGTTTATTTCAAAAGGTAGTCCCAAAATCAGTGAACCACAAGTATCCACCTTAAAAAGTGACGGCTCACTTTTCACTAGACTGTATATTGCTTGCCAAGATAGAGAAGGACATGTAAAGGATTTATTTGCCCAACAGAATCTTGATTTTTCCCTATCACTTTCTGAGGGAGGATTGCTAAGAAAAGGGAAAATATGGCATCCTCTCCTCTTTCGAAAAGCTTAATAATGCTGTAGATAACTGGAATAACATTCCAGACACTGCAAGTTGTGTTATTATGGATGGATCAGCAATAATCCATTTTTAAAACCCGACAACATACGCAATTTTAAGACTACAGTACCTGTACATTCCAGCTTTATGTAATGAACATACTTAACAAATCAAAACGAGTAGACATAGTATTTGGCCGTTACATAAAGGGGTATATGAAAAAGGAAGAAAGAAATAGGCAAGGATTTGGTCCATGCTATTGTGTAAAAGGTTCAACAAATATACCAAAAAACCTGGATGACTTGTCTACAAAATGAAGATAACAAAAATGATTTGTTCCAATTATTGGCTTCAAACTGTTTAAGTCTTGACCTACCAGAGGGTAAAACTGTAGTACTGACAAAGGATGATAACGTGGTGAATAGTTTAAATGTATCTCAACCTCAGACCATGTTATCAAGTAGAAGCCGATGCCAGAATACTCTTACATGCAAAACATGCTAGTGAAAGTGGCCAGAAGTCTATAACTGTATTGCAATTGATTCCAATGTAGCAGTTATTTCTCTTTAGGGATTTAACAACTTAAGTCTTTAAAATTTGTGGATTGATTTTGGTATTGGGAAACATCAAAGGCTACTGCCTACCCATGATAATGCTAATGAACTTGGCAAAAGTGTTTGTGATGGGATTTTATTTTTCCATGCATAAATACAAAGACAGGTTGCAACACCGTATCTGCATTTGCAGGTCGTGGCAAGAAAATAGGTTGGGAAATGCAGCAATATTTTCAGGCTATCACAGAAACATTTATTGAGCTCTCTCATTGCCTACCATATATTTCAAATAACAGTTTTCGTCAGATTCAGTGATTTGTAATTAGATTATACAATAAGTACATAAAAACAGATTCTGTTAACAAGTGTCAAAGAATGATGGTGACCAAACTTAATCATTTTCTAAAAAATGTGCCAATAAGTGAGGCTGCTCTTTTACAGCACATCAGGAGAGCTATATTCTAAGTGGGTTATGTGTGGTCTCAGTGGTGGAATATGTATCCTTATATACATGATCAAGGTCAGTGGGGATGGCAGATGGAAGATTATGAATATGAACATCTGAGGTCACTTTTACCTGATGCTTGAAATTACTGCAAGGAACTTGTTAAGTGTGGATGTAAAACATTGTGTACCCATGCTTGTAAATATAAACAATTGTCACTTCCATGTACTAGTCTTTGTGTTTGTGATGGAAAATGTAATCGGGAGGACATATTTTAGATGACTGACCAAATTGTAACCTTTAAAAAAACTGTTGACTAAAATAACAATAAACATTTGTATCTTCATTCTTTTTCAATAAAACAATGTTTTCATGTTTAAATGTTAAAAAATCTGTTTTTAATTTATTTAAAAAAATATATAAAAAATATGGAGTGTGTCATTTAAAAATTTGTAATAGACTTTTGGTATGTGGGCCCAAGTGCACCAAAAATAGTAACAATATAAACTAGATCTTTTTTGATGAACCATGATTTTTGTGCAAAAGTTAAGGGGGTGAGCAAGTTATGTGGAACACCCTGTATATCTACGATATATCTACATACTTATCATGGTGTACTATGTGTCAATTAAATTGCATTTTCTTTTTAAATCTTGGCTTAAACTAATTCCAATTATGTGCTGGAAGACTAATAATACATTTATGATAATTTTCTGGCCCTTGCGGAAGCCATTTTGTGATATGACATCACACACCTACAATGGGGGATCAGATTTTTGGTGTCTATATCAAAAATCAGTGTTCAGATGACTATCCAATATGGTTCCAAGTACCATATTAGTATGACATTTTGCACGATTCTGGTGGGTTTTGACGCAAAGTTACCTTACTGATAGAAGGGAGAGTTAAAATGTAGCTATGTAGAAGAAAAATGGTGATTCACAGTTTTAGTATGTTACGTTACATGGTTTTTAAATAGCACAAATTCACCAATTACTTGGTCTCTTACTCATTTTCCATGCAGACGTATGTGTCTGCAATTGCGGTTTGATCTGTAAGGATTCTCAAGTGGTGTGTCCAAGGACCCCATGTGAAGCATGTGGTGTTTTATTGAAAGTTGGGCTTTCTGTGTGGTTGTGTAACCACAATGACGTTATTGGGAGCAGTGGGACTCACCAAGAGTGGACTGTGTACTACAGTGGAAGACTTTCTCAAAATGCCCAGATACTGTGACAATCCTTGACTCTTTCACCCAAATGAAGTAGATCTGACTTTTCACCTATGAAGCTGTGCATGCATGTCAAAGAATTCCATTTAGGTGTTTCAGTACTCAGATTCAATCTCTAGGTAAAGATAATATAGACATACATCACTAACCTATGTATAGGCAACTATAAAATAATCACATTCAAGGTAATATGATGTCCACTTTGCACATGTAAAACCTTCTGAATGTAGGTGATACATGCCCAAGTGTGGACGGCCTTCCTGACTCACAAACTAAACTAAGACGCAAGTTATATAGCAACACACCCACAGCAAGGAGCCAACACAAGGGACAATTTATTAATTATTTAATTAATTAATTAATTAATTAATGGTATTTTTTAGATCTGGCATCTTTGACATGCTTCTCCCCAGTCTTTTGTGCTTCTGACCTCCTGTTTTTGACTGTGTGTGGCAATTTGTTGTTGCTGGTTTTAGAACCCTGGGCTCTTTACCACTGCTGATGAGCATGAGCACTAAGGTGCAGGTGCTCCCAGTGTAAATTATGATTATGATTGGTTACCCATGATTGTAATATTTGATTTACTGGTACAGCCCTAATAATGTGCACTGTGTGTGCCCGGGTCTGTAATTCAAAATAAACTAGTGGGCCTGCAGCGCTGTTGTGCCACACACATGATTAGCCCTGCAAACATGTCTCAGGCCTGCCACTGCAGTGTCTGTAAGTGAAGTCTTAAACTACCATGTCGACCTGGCAAGTGCACCCACTTGCCTGGCCCAAACCTTCCCTTTTATTACATGTAAGGTACCCCTAAGATAAGCCCAAGGTTGCCCCATGGGCAGGGTGCAGGATACCTAAAACGTAAGACATGTCTTGGTGTGTTTTATATGTCCTGATAGTGAAATACCTCTAATTTGACTATTGCAAGGACTATATCTCCCATAGATTATCATTGGAGCTGCCTAGTAACCTCTTAAAAGTGTAACTTCTATTTGGGAAGAGATAGAGATTTGGAATTTGTGATTCCTAAACTCACAATTTAACAATACTTATTTTAGTGAACTTGGCTTTTAAATTGTGTGTTTAAAAAAAACCTTTTCAGAAAAGTGGGCACTTTCTTGCTTTATTATTCTGTGCCTCTGTCTGCCTGTGGAATCTACATCTGGTTTAGGCTGCCATTTGGGCTGTTTTTGCGTTCACTGTAGACAGTCACACAAAGGGAGCTGAGGTGTGCCCTGCATGTCCTGATGGTCGATCGCCACTCTGATGGGTCTTCCTGAGCTAGAGTGGTGGGAGTAGTTGTCACTGACACTTAAATGGGCTATGCCTGCCCTCACACAAAGCTGTCTCCGCCCCTGTAATGTGTCTGGAGCCAGGTCAGGGAAAGGCAGGCTCTTGTGCACTTCAAAGACTTTCCTTTGAAGTTTGCCCACTACAAAGGCCGAAACTGGTATAAGTATTCGAGCTGTGGCACCATAACTTAAGAACACTTCTGGACTGAGAGGAGATTCTGCAAAGAATAAAAGAGCCTGCAAAGCGGTGGCAGGGGAACTAGCACTCTGTTTGTTCCTGTATTGTGCTGGCCAACTGCTTGCTGCTTCTGTCTTGGGCAGTGAAAGGACTGGATTTTGCTTTCTGTATCCTGCTTTCCAAGGTTCTCCAAGGACGTGTGTGTGCTTGTTGCCTGTTAAGAAGTCTCTGGGCCATCAAAGACTTCATCTGCAGCTCCTGAACTCTTCTGCTGGGAGTTCTTACCTGCCAAGTGGTGCCAAATCCAGTTCGGGGCAGTTGGAGGTGGTTTTGTTGCAAAGGACTGAAGAAAATCCTCTCATCAGCCTTCAGGGCCTGTTTTTCCTGATGCAGCACTGCAGTGCAACTGAAAGACCAACGCATCGCCAAGGTGCAGCCAAAAAATCGAGGCATCACCTGCCGTGCGGATGAAAGATCGTCGCCGCCCGAGTCCTGAGCACCATGTATTCGACGTCTGAGGCACCCACTCCGATTCCAACATAGGCCCTGTGTGCGGCTGAAAATCGACGCATCACCTGCCACACAGTTGGAAAATTGTCCAGCACCTGTTTCGCCACCATCACATCGACCCAGCACATCCGGATTTTTGATGTATCGCTTCTGTGCACCAAGTTCTTCATCGACGTAGCCCAGCAGTAAGGAACTGAAGCTGCATGTCTGGAGATCGACGCATCACCTCCCCTCACAATAAGGGGAGAGGAGGTGGCCTAACGGCTTGGGCGTTCGACCTCGGACCTGGGGAACTGGGTACGAGTCTCGGTAACGACGCTGAACATCCTGTGATTCTGGGCAACTCACCTAATCTCCCTGTGCCTAACAAAAATGAATGTGTGTCCTCATGTAACATAACTGGTGCTATGTAAAGCGCTCTGATTCCTGATTTGTTGTGGGTCAAGTTCGCTCTATATAAAACTCTGCAAAAAAGGGGGCATGGCTAGCGGCCGACTGGAATGGTCGCTCCCTAAAGCGGCTCCGCAGCCCTTGCCTGATTATCCAAAAATAAATCTACTTCCAGCTCGAGTGGTACCCCCTGTTTCATGGGAATCACTCCTACTATCGAACCGGCGGCCAGACGCCACGAAGAGATTGATCCTGGTGCTCGTTGGGGCGTGGTGCCTGACCCGGAGTGACCGGCCCGGTGTTGGGTAAAATGGCGGCTAGATCAGGGGAGGCGAGATGGAGACACAGACTGTCTTCGGCGGCCCGAAGAAAGCTATCACACGGCTGTATTGCAAGCGCTGACTTTCTGCCTCCCCTTGCAGCCTGAACGTTGTCGGGGGACAAGGTGAGCGCGTTCAGCCCAGCGGAGTGGATGACGAGCGGAGCAGTGGCCTGGTGGAGTGCCCCGGCTTTGCGGCCCTCTCGCTGGAGTGCCGGCCCGCGCTGTGGTGGGTGCCTGTGGTCGAGACCTGGGCACTGCAAGACTTGCACTGGGAGGTGGGGAAAAGTACCTGTGAAGGGCCCCGACCGCCGGACGGTGCTTGAGCAGAGCGGAGCATCCCGGTGACTAATTGAGACCCCGGCTTGGGGCCTGCTCATCTAGGTGCAGGGCCTGGACTCCTGCACGACGGGGACTCGTTGTGGGGACTTCCGGCGTGGCTCCTCGTTGGTTTCCCGCTACAGCTACACACGCACCGAGGCTGATGAGAGAGGGAGTGAGGCGGACGTGGCCCACTTTGAAAATTGTGATCGGGGATTTGGGGCCTACCGGTCTTGACAACACTGGCTGGGAAGGGCCCAGAGAGCAGGGCTGACTGGGAGAGGCCCACACGGCCCGGTGATCTCAGAGTTGCCGCCGAGGGTGGAGGAAGGACCTGAGACTGCTGCACCCACAGTGAGTATACCCAGCGTATAGAGCTGACTTATTGCGATCCAGGAGGATAGAGCAGACATTGTGATCCCCCCAACTGGGCTCTGCACTGTTTCGCACCCTACTTGGTTTCCCCTCGCCCCCCCCACCCCGGTTTCTCACTCCATCAGATAGCAGGCCAGGGGTGGGGTGTCATTATAGACCTGCAGCCACCGTCGTGCACGGACTATAACTGGAGGGGGGTTCCCTCGGTTTGGAGCAGTATCCTGGGTCACACTAGCGTTGTTATTATACTCCCACAAGGACCAAAGGGACACCCAAAAAGAGGATCTACTAATGTCACCCGGAAAGGGGGCCTACTAACGCCATCTCTCTACAATTGACTTACCTGGAACTCCGACAGGCCGACGGAGGTTCGCATATCCTCCGTGCAGGCGGCGGGTAGTACGGGAGGGTCCAATTGACTTCCTGGGCTTCCTCACACCATATCTATCACCATGGCCACGAACAGGGGGCTTAAGTCTTGGACACAGAAATGACTTGATAAGTTTACATGGTCTAAGCAGGAGGGGGATACCGAGACAACGACGGGAGAAGACCCTAAGACTTCACAATCCCACTCCCCCTCAAAAACTCCCACTTTTGAAGATGTCATGAAATCTATCGCTGGGGTGCGCACTTCACTGGAAACCCGGATTGACACTGTTAATATAGAGGTCACCCTAATCCGTGCCGACTTAAAGAAAATGGACTCCAGAGTGAAAGACGATGAAATCACCACAAAACCTTTGGTGTCTGACACCTCTACTTTTCAGCGCCAAGTGGCTCAGCTCCCAGATCGTCAGACCAAAATGGAAGAGCTCCTGGATGACTATGAGGGGAGGGCATGGCGGAATAATATCCGTATCTTAGGGGTCCCGGAAAAATTGGAAGGACCAGCTGTGGATCTCTTTGTTGAGGACCTTGTGTTGAAAAATCTTCAACCGAAGCGCTTTTCGGGGTCCTTCTCAATTGAACGAACCCACAGACAGAGTGCCTGGGGGACGCCCGAGGCTTGGTGCCCCTCTTAGACCTATAATTGCGAGGGTCTTCAATTTCTGTGATAGGGATGTCATCCTGCAGACAGCACGAGCAGACCCAACGGTCAAGATTGAAAACCCGACTGTCACTTTCTTTCCTGACTTTACCGTTAAAGTCCAGACCCAGCGGCGCAGCTTCACTGCGGTCAAAAAAGCCCTACGAGAAAAAGAAATCAAGTACTCTATGCTCTTCCCCGCCAAACTCCGAGTGGAAGCCGAGGGGAAAACATGTTTTTTTTCTCCCCAGAAGAAGCGTGGGAATGGATTGAAGGGTGGCGCCGAGTGGGGAGGCCACCGGAGAGACTGGCGCTAAAGATCACCGCAGCAGTCAGCGTGCTTCGCAGCCATCAAAGGACCATCGCAGGGAAGGGGACCCCGTGGGATGACACTGAACTAATACGTTGACTCCCTCTTTACTCTTCTTGACTTTACGAGAGACCCCCCCAAGGCCCATTGAATGGTCCCCTGCAACCTTAAGGGGGGAGCCACCCAGGACCCTATTGTTACCAGCGTTGACGACTAGTGCTCCGAGGTGGGGACGCGCCTTGGGGGCATCAGCTCATAATAGCTTGTATTTTGAATTTTTTTTCCTACAGTATACCTGGCCAAAGCTCGGTTGTGCATGTAATGTTCCAGTATGCTGGGAACTCTATTGTTTTGCATTAGGCGAGTGGGGATGGCGGTTGGCCAGGCACCCTTCCACAAATGGGGTGGGCGACGGGCACTCTGCAATGTTGGGGTGTGGAAAGTTGTAATTCCACGGGCAGGGGGGCAGGGAGGGAGGACAGGGGTGGGGGTGGGGGGTTAGTTGGGCTGGTTGCTATCATAGTTATTTTTCACCAGTGCATTCAGATGTACACAATAGGGAGGGAAGTACGGGTCAGGGCGTGGATGGGGGGGCAGTTGGGGGCTTCTATGTTAAGGTTATGTTTACACAGAGCGTCTACACACACTTAATTCTACTTAGATTCAGCACTGCACAGTACACTCGGTCCGCACACGGGGGAAACGGGAAGAGGGAAAGCCCGCCCAGTGGGATACCAATGTCTTGGTCTCCCGCAGTAGTGGGATTAGGCACATTAGTCATTCCAAAGTTGCATCTCCTCCTTGGCCTACACTATTACCCACCATGACAGCTAGGATAAAAACCAAGTTGTCGGTGATGACGTGGAACATCAATGGTCTGGGAAACAAGATCAAAAGAGGGGTGGTCTTACAGTATCTTAAGAGGCATTCTCCTGACCTGATATTATTACAGGAAACGCACCTAGTGGGTAACAGCTGCAAGGCTCTGAATCGATGGGGGTACACACTTCTGGCCCATGCGGGATTCACATCCGGCTCCAGAGGGACTGGGATTCCTGCACGTAAAAACCTGGCACTCACCCCCACTTCGAGTTTGGACGGACCCACAGATCAGGTTTGCAGTTGTGGAGGCGATGTGGGAGGGCAAATCAATAAACGCGATATCTGCATATATTCCACCCTCCCTGGGTAAGTCGGGGTTGCAGGACCTTGGTAAAATTCTCATAGATCTCCCCCCAGGTACGTTGTTGTTGGGTGGGGATTTTAACATGGTAATGGATGACAGACTTGACAGACGTCCCCAACCGCCAACTCCCAGACGTAACACTCACATGGCCTAATTTGCCCAAGCAATGGGTCTTACAAACATCTGGCGCACTCTAAATCCCACCACAGTCTATTTTATGCACTACTCTAATGCACACAAAAGCATGTCCCGCATTGACTACTTCCTTACCTCCCCTGCAGACATATGCCACTTCCAACACCCCCGGGGACTCCCGAGGGGTATCTCGGATCACTCCCCTGTCACAATAGAGGTAACTTTCATAGAGACAACACTTGTTGCCCAATTGTTATTAATCCCTGGCTCCTCACGATCCCTGACATCAGGGAGACCCTAGCAGACCAAACAGACCCCTACTTGGAGGAGAACCTAGGTTCTGTTGACTCAGCAATTACCATTTGGGAGGCATATAAAGCAGTCATCAAGGGCCATGCATTAGCATTGAGGTGCAGATATCTCCAAAATCAGAACGAGCAGCTGACGCAACTAGAAAGTGACCCGCTTCAAATAAAAACTGAACATACCACATCCCCCTCAGATGCTACAGCCTGCTCCCTCCGAAACAAACAAATGGAGTACAATGCTCTAGCGCAGGGAAAAACCCAGGCACGTCTCCTCCACACCCGCCACAGAGTCTATGAACTAGGTGAGAGAGCTGGAAAAATGCTGGCTTGGCTCGAACGTCAAGACCAGGGTGACTAGGTGGGTCCCCGAGCTCCTTCAGGAGGATGGTAGGAGGATAACAGACCCCCAAAGGATAGCTGATACTTTCGCTGACCACCTGGAGAAAGTATAAACGTCCAGGTCTATAACCTTCCCTGAGGACTCAAGCCAACTCCTCAGTGAAATGAATCTGCCCACAATATCGGATAGCGACATGGAGGCCCTAGATGCCGAGATAACCTCTGAGGAAATATGTAAAGCCATATATGCCATTAATTCAGGGAAAGCAATGGGACCAAACGGGGTCCCAATTGAATTTCTCAAGAGGGTGGCAACCAAGGTGGCCCCCCACCTTAAAGGTATGTACGAGGAGAGTTTGGAGGAGGGTGCTCTTCCCCTGAACCAGAGACTGGCCTCTATTGTGGTCATACGTAAACCCGACAAACCGGCGACAACTTGTAGCTCCTATAGGCCCATCTCACTGATCAGCTCGGAAGCCAAGGTATTGGCTAAACTCCTGGCGTCCCACCTAATTGCGGTTCAACCAGCGTTGGTCCATGAAGACCAGTCTGGGTTTATACCGGGCCGCAATACCACTTTAATTATCCGCTGAGTACATAACGTACTGGGGAGGCAACCGTACATACTAGAAGACGCGGTTATTCACCTTGCAGAGGGAGACTAGGCAGGGTTGCCCCCTTTCTCCCCTATTATTTGCATTAACGCTCAAACCCCTAGCTAATTGGGTGAGACGGGATTCCTCGATACGTGGCATGTGATGGGGAGAGGACATAGATGACAAAATCTCACTATATGCCGACGATATCTTGATTTATCAGATATCCCCACGGTCATCACTTAATAGTTTGCTTCACGTCATCACAAATTTTGGTTAATACTCGGGGTATACCGTTAATTGGTCCAAATCTGTAATCTATGTCATGCACGGCCAACCACCGACACTACCCCGGGGCTACACGCTTAAAATTGTCACAGGGGATTCAAATACTTAGGTATATATATTACAACAGACCCACAGCTCTTTTTACGACAACAACCTCATGGCCCCTCTCCATCGGTTGAGAAACGTCGTTAAACACTGGAGGACACTTCCTCTGTCACTCCTGGGACGGGCGGCCTTGTTTAAAATGCTTGCACTCCCTAGATTTTTGTATGTGCTCCAGAACTGCCCGTTCCCAATTGAGGACACCTACTTTGCGGCTGTTGAAGGGGAGGTCCGGACCTTAATGTGGGATGGGGGGGCGCTCCGTATAGCCCTCCAGAAACTCACAAAGGAATGGTACGATGGTGGAATAGCCCTCCCAGACCTGCGCCTCTACTACTGGGCTACGCAACTAGTGGCCACGAATCACTGGATACATGGGTCCCCTTCTAACCCTGCATTCCATCTAGAAGGGTATTGATGGAGCGAGATTGAAAACAAAATTTTGTTTAAACTCGCGAAGTCACATTTCCATAACATGAATAAAAATATTAATGATTTGTGATATGTCGTGCTAATACAACTTAGATTAAACTTTACACGTGGGGGGACTAACATGTGTGCTCATAAACGTGCATAAATGTTGCATCTTTTTGTTCGTGCAAAATAATAAAATAATTTATTGTTTTCGTTTTTGTCATTACTAACTGCTGCAAACTTAAAATAAGCATGTGCTTGTTTTGCTTTTCCTTGTCTGTGTGATGTCATTTCTACTATTCTAGGTGCATATGGGTCTCATGGAATAACGGAGACTGGTAGATATAAATGCTGCTTTATTTGTTTGCAATGGCTAGGTAACATTTTGATTAATCGGGTGGGTTAATTAATTAGTGAACCAAGGGGTGGATACAGAATCTACATTATTTCTTACATTAATACTTTTCTTGTGTTTGTTTTATATTAGAAATCATAAGTTGCCTGCTTTTGGGCCTAGTCACTTGAGCCGCAGAAAAGAGCTGACATGTAATTCTGCAGAAAGTCACGAGACGCCCATTCTGAAATAAATTATTCGTCAAAAGCTGCGTTCACAAAGCAAAAACTAATGTGCTGTCATCATTCTGTCGGACATGGCCAAGGTCGAAAGTGAACATTTTGTCAGTCCTTAACTTGGCATCCGCGGAAGTATAATGAAAGTCAATGGACGCTGCGAGAATGACTTAATACATTTGTTGCAATATGAGGAAGCTTCTGGCTTCACGTGGAAGGAACAATGGTCTCTATGAAATATGATTTAGTGGAACTTTTTGAAAACTGGGTGACATGTCACTTGTCACTCTCAGCCAATGGGACGTCGAAGATTTCTGAAAACTTTCCTTTGCTTAGTTCAGTTAGCGTAGAAAGGTATAAAAAGTCATGCCCTTAGGGATGGGCTGGCTGCTGCTTTCTGACTTTCAGATGAGGGTGATGTGCTGTTGGACTTTGCGTGGAGCACGTAAGAATCCTCAAAGAACTTTACTTTAATTTCTATCTATTTAGCTCAGTTAGGGAATTATATTTTAGAAATGCTAAACTTTATATTTTCACTTTGATTTTGATTCATTTGCTTAAATTGTATTTTTCTCATATTTCTTTACAATCATGCTTGCTTTATTGCAATTAAAATTCATTTATAAAACTATCAACTTATATACCATAATTTAGTAAATAAAATCTTACTTTTGACAAACAAGCTGGTCTTGGTTATTCAGGAGTGTAGGTTACTATTAGCTAGATCACGTCGCCAATGGTGGTCATTTAAATGGTATAGTTTTATTCTAACGACAATATTCTTTCCGCAGATGTATAAAAATGTATATAATTTGTAGATAATGTGTATATAGATTTAATTTGACCACCTGATTCAGTAGGCCCAAAATATGTCAGGTTTATAAATGGGTCCATATTTAGTATAGAATTTTGTTTATAGGTTATGAAGTTGGGTAGCATAGTTTATGATATATTTTCTATAGGCCGCTGGATCAATTCTCTGGTAGCAGAAATTGATGGTTGCTAAGGGTAACCAAGGTAATATGTTGGTTGCTAAGGGTTACGTTATGGTATGGAAATAGGATTGATGTTTTAACACATGTTGAGTTCGTTTTTCGTGCTATCTGTAAGCTATACCGGTATAGATTGTGTGGCGAGAAATTAGTCACGCAAGCCATCTGTTCTGTTTGTAGTGATACCGCCGAGTATCACAAGAGGTATCGCCGTGTACCATAGTGTTGTCGCCGAGCAGCACAGTTTTAGGGCTAGGTCTGAATCTTGTATAGTGAGGGTTTTCTAAGAAATTAGAGCAGCATGAGAATAGGGACAAAGCGCCTTCCATAAAACTCACTGTGATAAAAGTATTAGTTATATCCGAGCTTGAGAGAAGGGTAAATTAACGTCGGTATATGATTATCTATAAACAGGTTAGAGTCCTGTACGGGTACATATTTCATATCTATAAACAGGTGAGAGCCCTGTACGGATAACGTCGTTATTTTGCTAACGGTGCATGATTTCTATAAACAGGTGAGAGTCCTGTACGGATTTCATGTGTGTTTGAAATTAGGGAAATTTCAGTGTGAAAGTGCGAGTTTGAATTGTATTTTATGTTCAAGTGAAACTCTTAGAACTTTCACTTCGCGGTGGGTTCAGAGCTAAGCGAGTTCATAATTATACGTGTTAGAAGGGTGGGGTAAGGTTACTCTACTAACAATTGAATATTATCCTTAGTGTGAATAGCGCCGTCTATTCCGAAGTGTGGATACTTGAATGTATGTAAACTATCCTAAATAGTGAAACGAACAGATGTTGTCTTTATAGTCATCGTTAAAAAAAAAATTAATTTACACTGAAAAGTGTTCTTAAAATGGCGCTGTGAAAAGATTTTGTGAAGGAGGGGTAAGCGCCAGGAGTGAGAAACGAGAAACCGCAGCTGCTGTGTACGTCACAGAGCCGCGCTGGGATTGGGTGACCTACGTCACAAGCTATATTCTGATTGGCTCTTGAGTCTCTGACGGCCAGTGAGCTGATTGGTCCTTCGGAAAATCTCCAAATTTATTGGTTGAGCAGAAAAGTGACGTAGCTCAACTGTCATTGGCTTGTTGGTGTGTTTCGCGCACGGATTGGTTGTTTTGCGGAACATCCCGGAAATATTTTACGAACGATTTTGTGAATTAGATTTAACTCTTAAAAATGAGTTATCATTTTAAACATGTTGAGAAAAAGACAACATTATTTCAGAAATTCAAGAATTTATTTTCACCTGACAAGAAAATCGAAACGCGAGGTGGTAAACTACTTCATAAGTATAAAACACCTGCAGCGTACATGGAAGGTGAATATGGATATCATACTGTCTTATGGTTTGACAGTTGGAAACGTTATACTAAAAATGACGGCGTTTTAACTTGGCCTGATGAAGGTTCATTTAATGTAAGAGTTTTAAGAAATTTACGAGAGAAAATGAATGCTCTTGTTCCAAAACCGAGACCAACTCAATTTGAAGCTTTAGTTGAGTGGGAAGACGAGATGTATCAGTTACAAAGAGAAGCTAGTGGAATTAAAAGACCTTCTAAAAATCCATCTTGGAAAAGAGAAACTCATGAAGATAGATTGAGAATGTGGAGACAGGGAAACATGAGTGAAGGATTGTATTTAATTCATGAAATGGTAATGGGTACTCCTACAGGGAAATCTATGGAAAGTGAATCTGAGGATGCAGTTATGGAAGAAATATATACAACTGCTAGAAAGAATCAGCCTAATCAGCCTTTGAGACCTCCTAGATCATGGTCTACTCCGGTGGTTTCTACTGAAACTTCACCGAGTGCACCTCCAATTAATGAAGCTCCTAAACTTTATCCAAATAATTGTGAAATCAATGAAACTCCTAGAAGACCAGAATTCGAGAATGCTCGAAATGAAGGTAGACATTTTTCAATGACTCCAAGAGCAAGGGAACCTCCAAAAGATTATACAAGAGAGGCAAGAAATGTTGAAGATGTTGATTATAATGAATATATAAGATCAAAGGAAGAACTAATAAAAAGAATGACAAAAGGCATGGAAGCTGTGACAGTTCCAGTAACAATTGGTCCTGTTCAACCTGTATTTGACCAAAGGGAAACAAGCAAAACTGGATTAACTATTCCTTTAAATACAGAAATTCAAAAGGCTGCTGAAAAATTTTATTCAGATTTATCTGAAATAAACACTTCTAAATCAAGAATGCCTGATTTAACCTTTAATGAGGATTTATCTCCAAAAACACCAATGGGTGCTATATCAGATATAGGGAGTCCTGAAGTCAGGGTAACCACACCAAAACTAGATGTGGCCAAATTAAAAGCAAATATCGAAGAATTAATAATTGGAACAATTGGTCCAGATAGTTTAAATTACTATCGAGATGATGAACTACTGTTCATTTGCAAAAGCATTCAGTGGAAAACGAAAAATAAATATGATCAACTAGAGGATCTAGCAGCAGAACTTGAAATCGATGTGAGTAAACAAAAGAATTTTGCAAAGCATTACAGATTAGACTTTTCAGAAAGCGACATTGAGAGTTTGAACTCAATGGGAAGAATAGTTCATATTAAAGATTTGATTGTCTATATCAAAAAGCTAGGAGAACTGAATAAATGGAGAGTAAAATGGACGAAAAAGAAGGAAGATGAAAGATTGGATAAATTGTCAAAACAATTTCCAATGAGAGAAGTTGCAGGTGGAGGATATGTTCATATCCCGTGGTCGAGACAGGACATTCTGTTATTTACAAATGACTTTCCAAAATTGAGAGAAAAACCAGTTGAGTGGTACAGGCAAGTTGATAGATTCATCAAAGTGTCAAAAGTTCTGTGGATTGATTTAGATGGATTTTTTGACATTGTTGTTCCATCTGATCTTTGGACAGAATGCAAAATATCGATTAGTTGGCCAAAAGCAGAACCTGAGCGAATTAAAGAAACAGGTGCTCCTAATCAACTTGTAATGGATTTTTATGAAAAAGTAATTGTTTGGATGAAAAACAAAATTCCACCCAAAGAAGTCGATTGGGTTAAAATAGAAAGAACAGAACAGGAAACAAAAGAATCAGTTCATTCTTTTTATGAAAGACTACTGTTAATCTTTAAACAATACAGTGGTTATGAAAAATTAGATGAAAAAGACATGAGTCATTTTGTCTATAGATTTGTTTATGGACTAAAACCTGAAATTGGAGAAATGATCAGAACTAGTATTGTCGGATGGCAATCACTATCTGTAGATGATATTCTAAGAAAAGCAAAGTATTGTAGCGATGAAATAGAAGTAAAACAGAAGAAGCTGAAGGAGAAAGCCATGTGGGCTCAGGTAAAGGTGGCTGAGCAACAGATTGCCAGCATGGGAAATAAGAACACTAATTTTGTTCAAACTGGAAATACAAACCAGATACAAGGAAAGTTTAAAGGTAATAATTTCCCAAAGAAATTTAGCCCAAAGATTGAGGAGCTGAAGCAAAGATTACCTTGTTTTAATTGTGGCGAAATTGGACATTGGAGGGACGAGTGTCCTCATCCTCCTAAAAACTTAAAGAATCCCTTATTGAATCCACAGATGCAGAATGGTGTTGACCTGCAGCGACAGCTACAGATGCAACAGGGGTTAAACGAATTTAATATTCAGCGACAATTACAGCAACAACAACAACAACAGGTGAATAATCGTCAAGACCAATTGCCACAACCACCTTTTCCGAATTGTGGGGGAGTTCAAAAATATAATCCAAACGTGGGATTTCAGGGAAGTGAACAGGTAATAAAACCACAAAAACAGCAAAAGCAGCAAAGGGTTCAAATGCAAAATGCTTCACAACAATTCTTATTAGCAGAAAGTCAAGACAGTGATTCTGATGATTATTGTTGACGGTGCCCGAGAGAGGAGGAAGAGTGTGTTGTTGGAGCCACTCTTGAGGTTGACCAGTCTGGTCCTTTTGTAAACGGGAAAGTTAATGATGTAGACATCACTTTTCTAGTGGACACTGGTGCTACCCGTTCTACTGTTAGATCAGTGGAAATTGAAAACCTACCTCTCTCTGGGGATACCATCCAAGTTGTCGGAGTAAGTAATCAGCAAATTAAAACTGACTTAACTGATCCAGTACCAGTTGAAATTGGAAACTACAGAGATAAACACAGATTTGTGGTTTGTAATA
This sequence comes from Lissotriton helveticus, assembly GCF_964261635.1. Classification (NCBI taxonomy): domain Eukaryota; kingdom Metazoa; phylum Chordata; class Amphibia; order Caudata; family Salamandridae; genus Lissotriton; species Lissotriton helveticus. The sequence goes on from NC_136070.1 coordinate 814,564,643, forward strand.
GTAGTCCAGTGAATCTATTAGGTAGAGACATCCTATGTAAAATGAATTGTAGAATATATTGTTCTCCTGATGGAGTTGAGTTGCAAACAATGGAGGAAGATGGTTTATACAGAATGACAATGATGATGATAGAAGCAGAAGAAACAAAATTGTTTCCTGCATTTGAAGAAAAAGATTTACCTGAAGAACTCAAAGAAACAGTGAAATCTGAAATATGGGATTTTAGTGGAAATGAGATGGGTCTGATGAAAAACGTAGATCCAGTAAAGATTACATTGAAACAGGGAATAGAATTTCCAAACACTCCACAATATAAAATGAAAACAGAAACAATTGAAGGTATTACACCTATAATTGAAAAATTAATCAAGCAAGGTGTATTAAAGGAAATGAAGAGTAGCTCTTGTAATTCACCAATTATGGGAGTTAAAAAGTCTAATGGAACATTTAGAATCGTACAAGATTTGAGAAAGGTTAATCAAATTGTTGTTCCATGTTGTCCTGTGGTTCCAAATCCAGCAGTAATTCTATTTCAGATTCCACATGATGCTGAATGGTATACAGTCATCGACCTTTGCAATGCATTCTTTACTGTTCCCTTACATCCAGACAGTTATGAAATATTTGCTTTCAGATTCCAAGGTAAGACCCTCGGATGGTCAAGAATCCCACAGGGCTATACAGAAAGTCCTTCAATCTTTAACGAACTGTTAAAAAGATCATTAGAAGACCTAGACTTACCTGGTAGGTCTACATTAGTGCAGTACATTGATGATTTGTTAATAGCTGCAAAGACAAGAGAAAATTGTGTAACAGACACAATAATCCTGTTAAATCGCCTTGCAGAAGAAGGACATAAAGTGTCCCCAGCAAAACTACAGTTTTGCAAACAAGAAGTAAAATATCTTGGTCACAGAATTGCAAAGGGAAAAAGACAAGTAACAATAGAGAGAATAAAAATGATTCAAGCAATGTTACCACCAAGAACACAAAGACAAGTCAGAATGTTCTTGGGAATGGTAGGTTACTGTCGACAATGGATAAGTGGATTTTCAGTAATTGCAAAACCACTACAAAGACTGACAAAGTCAGATGTAAAAGATCCAATTATTCTCAATGATGCTGAGATGGAATCTTTTGAGAACCTGAAAAAGAGCTTATGCCAAGCTCCTGCTTTAGGTATGCCAAATTATGAGAAAGATTTCGAACTGTATTGCAGTGAGAGAGAAGGATGTGCATTATCTGTGTTAATTCAGAGACATGGAAATTTAAAGAAACCAATTGCATACTTCTCTGCAGTTCTTGATCCAATTGCAAAAGCATTACCAGGTTGTTTGAAAGCAGTTGCAGCTACAAGTATCAGCCTTGAACAAAGTGAAGGAATCATTATGGGATTTCCTGTGAAAGTTTTTGTGCCTCATTCAGTTGAAATATTACTGACAAGAGGTAAGACTCAACATTTAACAAGTAGCAGATTGACAAAGTATGAGAAAATCATACTAGGAGCAGATAATGTTTCGATTTCAAGATGTTTGAATCTGAATCCTTCTACATTACTGCCTGATTCTGAAATTGTTGATGACATTGAAACAGAACATGAATGTTTAGATGTCATGGAATTCTGCACTAAACCAAGAAAAGACATCAAAGACAGACCTTTGTCTGAATCGGATTTTGTCTACTTTGTAGATGGCTCATGCTTAAGATCCGAAGGAGGTGTCTTGAAAGCTTCATACTCAGTTTGTACAGTCGTAGATGTTGAAGAAGCATCATGTCTTGAAGGAGTTCGTTCAGCACAAGTGGCTGAATTGATTGCTTTAATTCGTGCATGTGAAATATCAAAGGATATAAGAGTTACCATCATTACTGATAGTCAGTATGGGTACGGAGTTGTGCATGATTATGGACAACTCTGGTCACAGAGAGGATATATGACATCAACAGGATCACCAATTAAAAATGCAGTTTTCATTAGGAGATTAATTGAAGCAATACAATTGCCAAAAGAAATCGCCATTGTTAAATGTGCAGCACACACTAGAGGAACTGATTATATTTCCAAGGGAAATGCCTTCGCAGACGAAATAGCAAAGTACTGCGCAAGAAAAAATTATTCATACAATCGGGAGAGGAGTAAAGAAACTGATTCAAATTCATTAATGCTAACAACTGTTGTAGAAACATGGCATGAGATTAGAGATTTACAAAACGAAGCAGAAGATGATGAAAAAGACTTGTGGTTAAGATCAGATTGTAGACCACGTGAAGAAGATGGAGTGTGGGTTTACAAAGATGGCAGAGTAGTCTTACCAAATTGTTTGATTGCTGACATGGCCAGATTATATCATGGTCCAGCACATCTGGGAAGAGATTCAATGGTCAGACTTTTCAGAGAAACATGGTTCAATACCAAGTTTAGAACTATTGCTGAATCTTTTTGTCAAAGGTGTTTGTCATGCCAACAAATGAATCCAAACAGAAAATCAGTGGTGGGGACAGGAATAATTGGTAGAGAAGGTGGTCCCTTTACCAGGTTACAAATGGATTTCATCGAAATGCCCTTACACAATTGTTTGAAATATGTGCTTGTAATTGTATGCTTATTTTCACGATGGGTAGAGGCTTTTCCTACACGACATTGTGATTCAATTACAGTAGCAAAACTAATGCTCAGAGAAATCATCCCAAGGTACGGTTTTCCAGTCACTATTGAGAGTGATGGAGGAAGCCATTTTGATAACAAACTGATGAAGTTAATTTGTGAAGCATTGAGCATTGAGCAGAAAATACACTGTGCATACAGACCAGAGGCATCAGGAGTAGTTGAACAAATACATGGAACAATCAAAAACAGAATTGGAAAAATGTGTCTTGAAACAGGTATAAAGTGGACTGATGCTCTTCCACTTGTTTTGATGTCATTAAGAAGTACACCAGATAAAAAGACAGGTTTGAGTCCTCATGAAATTTTAATGGGAAGAGTTATGAGACAAGCATTTGTACCTGTAGGTAAACTGTTGAGCATAAATGACAGTGCAATTTTGGATTACTGTAAAAGGTTATCTGATATGGTAACTTCTGTGTCTAATCAGGTGGGAACTGAAGCTCAATCAAATGAAAAAGTTTTGACTCATGATCTGAGACCTGGCGATTGGGTCAGAACGAAAGTACATCGGAGAAGGAATTGTCTAGCTCCTAGATGGCAGAAACCTAGGCAGATAATTTTGATCACTACTAATGCTGTAAAGTGCAGAGGATTGAAACGTTGGATACATCCTAGTCATACTATTCCAGTACCAACTCCTGAAAGTTCTGATATTGAAAGTGATACCACAGATGATTCTGATTCTGAAGCAGAAGACAAAACAGAAGGTGAAGTAATTCCAGATTCTGAAGATCGACAAGAAAGTCGACATCTGGAAACTGTGCCAGTGAATGGAAATCTGACAAGAAAAGACTTGGAAATAATTGAAATAGATTCTGAAGGTGAAGAGAATCTGTTAAAAGGAAAAATAACCGAAGATTCGGTTGTCTCTATTGAAGACAAAGAAGCTGAACCAAAAGAAGTTTCAGACCAGGAGAGTATCGAAAGGCAGAGAACAAACTCTGAAGTAAGGAACAAAAATCCGAAATCTGGGAAGTTGGAGGTAATTGAGGAAGAGAAGGAGAACGAATTACCAAGTACCAGTGATGGAAGACAAAGTGAAATTCCTGAAGGAGTGAAATTGCCGAATAGAGAAGTTCCTGAGTCAATTGAAATTTCAGACTACGAAACTGAAGAAAGTGACGTGGAAGGTGAAAGTGAAAACGGAAAGAAAAGGACTTGGAAGTCAGAATCAAATAATTCTGAACCAAAGAAGAAGTACGTGAGAAAAGCAGACTACTGGCCAGGTGGAAGATTGAGAGTCAGATTGATCAAAAAGCCAATAGAACAAGTTGAAGAAATCAGTAGTCAAAAGAGTCCTGGAAAAGAAGTTGGAGTTGGAAGGAAAATTGAAGTGATATCGAGAAAAGGGAAGAGAATAATAAAACCAAACCAAAAATACAAGTCTCCTGAGTGGACTTACTTAGTAATTCCACCTGTTATTGACATATACGATAGTAGTGAAAAGGAAACGAAATCCAAGAAATTAGTGACAATGATTAAAGTACAGAATTATTAAATTGGCAAAAGGCTGAAGAAAAATTGTTAGTTGACACAAGGTCGAAGAAAAACTGTTTAGTTGAAGAAAACTTATGTATGACATAAGGTCGAAGAAATCTTGTTTAGGGTTATAAAAGAAAAATATATTTTAAAAGGGGGGTATATATAAATTTTAAAATTTATTTTTATTTTTAAGGCTAAAAATAACCAAGAATGCCTTATGTTAAGGAGAGCACTTCAAAGTGTTCTGTTTTTAAAAGATGCTGTAAGATGACTCTGGTATGTCTGCTCATTTTAGTTCTGCTCTGGTTGGTTCTAGCTGTGATTATCCCTTTAGAAATGAATAGAGAATTACACAAAGTTAACATAACAAGCAAAGCTCTGGTTAGCCAAACTAAACATAGTGCGTCTGCAAAAGTTATTGATCATCAGCCTAACATTCATCAAGATAAATCAATAGGTGATTTTTCAAGTAATACATTCACAAAGCTATTGAGTGAATATGTTAAGGTAATGGATGCAAAAGACTGCTATGTCTGTGTTAAATTACCTGCTTCTGTTTCTGAGGGAGTAACATATAACATGCTTCCTCTCACTTATGCTGTAACATGTAGTGTATTAACTAGTTTATTTTATCAAACTGGACGTTTAGAATATTACTATTCAAATTATGATGAAATTTTTGCTAATATTAAGATTGATAACGCTTTAAATAAGCATAAGAAAGCAAAACAAATGAGAGAATTTTTCCTTGTTACTAATGAACTCACTTATGAGTATGCTTACAAGAATAATCTAACATGTAAATTAAGTGCTGAAGGAAAGAAATTTTTGAACATGGTTGAAGAGAGAAGAGCAATTTATAAGAGAAATGAATTAATCAAGCAGACTAAGTCAGCCTTCTGGCAAAAAGAGGATGAGAGATTAAATGGCAAAATGCTTGAAAATATTGCAATTCACATAGACAAACCAGTTAGTGGAAAACTTTGCATTAGAAGAGACAATACACTTTTTGATAATTACTTTGTAGGTGCAAGTAACTGTGAAGATACTTATCAGATTTTGGGAGGTTGGGGATTTAAAGGTGGAAAAGATCCTATCTTTCCTGGGATTTATTTTGTTTGTGGTGACAAAGCCTACTACAACCTTCCAGACCACTGGTATGGAACTTGTTATGTGGGAATTGTTTTTCCTAAAGTGTTTCATGTTGACAGAGATTCAGAAGGATTGTTTAAAATTCATAATTATGTAAATAGAGCTAAAAGAGAAACTTTTACTGAAGTTCTGGGAGATATTTTTCAAGCTGTAATACCTTTTGTTGGTATAACCCTAAATGCAGGGAGAATCAGAAAATTGTCCACTATAGTTGATAGATTATCAACTGACACAGCTGATGGGTTTCAATTAGTGAATGTTGAAGTTATTGCAATTAGATCTATGGTAATTCAAGACCGTCTTGCTTTAGACATACTCTTAGCAAAAGAGAGAGGAGTCTGTGGCATTTTACATGTTCAACATTGCTGTACATATATACCTGATGAAAGTAAAAATATTGAAATGTATATTAAGAATATTACACAAATGCATTCAGAGATAATTCCTTTAGAAGAAGAAGATTTTACAGGGAAACTTTCAAAAAGGTTTCAAGCAATTAAAAACTGGTTTCATAATATCGGAAGTTCAATTCTTGGCAAGATTCTGGCACCTTTGATTATAATAGTATTTATTTTTATTTTGACCAAATTAGGTTGTTTGTTACATAAAAGAAAGAAACAGTTGAAAGAAAAGAAAAGAATCTATAAACTCAGAAAAGAAGAAGAAAGGGAGATCGAATTACAGGAGTTACATAGAGAGCGTCATGTTAATTGCAAAGATTATGCAGAAACAGACTTTTAGGTTTACTGATACAAATGAATTTGAATCGATTTCTTAAAAATTTAATTTACCAAAATTTTGAGTGCTGGTGTGGTGATTTGTTAATCACCAGATGAGGGAGTTGATGGAGCGAGATTGAAAACAAAATTTTGTTTAAACTCGCGAAGTCACATTTCCATAACATGAATAAAAATATTAATGATTTGTGATATGTCGTGCTAATACAACTTAGATTAAACTTTACACGTGGGGGGACTAACATGTGTGCTCATAAACGTGCATAAATGTTGCATCTTTTTGTTCGTGCAAAATAATAAAATAATTTATTGTTTTCGTTTTTGTCATTACTAACTGCTGCAAACTTAAAATAAGCATGTGCTTGTTTTGCTTTTCCTTGTCTGTGTGATGTCATTTCTACTATTCTAGGTGCATATGGGTCTCATGGAATAACGGAGACTGGTAGATATAAATGCTGCTTTATTTGTTTGCAATGGCTAGGTAACATTTTGATTAATCGGGTGGGTTAATTAATTAGTGAACCAAGGGGTGGATACAGAATCTACATTATTTCTTACATTAATACTTTTCTTGTGTTTGTTTTATATTAGAAATCATAAGTTGCCTGCTTTTGGGCCTAGTCACTTGAGCCGCAGAAAAGAGCTGACATGTAATTCTGCAGAAAGTCACGAGACGCCCATTCTGAAATAAATTATTCGTCAAAAGCTGCGTTCACAAAGCAAAAACTAATGTGCTGTCATCATTCTGTCGGACATGGCCAAGGTCGAAAGTGAACATTTTGTCAGTCCTTAACTTGGCATCCGCGGAAGTATAATGAAAGTCAATGGACGCTGCGAGAATGACTTAATACATTTGTTGCAATATGAAGAAGCTTCTGGCTTCACGTGGAAGGAACAATGGTCTCTATGAAATATGATTTAGTGGAACTTTTTGAAAACTGGGTGACATGTCACTTGTCACTCTCAGCCAATGGGACGTCGAAGATTTCTGAAAACTTTCCTTTGCTTAGTTCAGTTAGCGTAGAAAGGTATAAAAAGTCATGCCCTTAGGGATGGGCTGGCTGCTGCTTTCTGACTTTCAGATGAGGGTGATGTGCTGTTGGACTTTGCGTGGAGCACGTAAGAATCCTCAAAGAACTTTACTTTAATTTCTATCTATTTAGCTCAGTTAGGGAATTATATTTTAGAAATGCTAAACTTTATATTTTCACTTTGATTTTGATTCATTTGCTTAAATTGTATTTTTCTCATATTTCTTTACAATCATGCTTGCTTTATTGCAATTAAAATTCATTTATAAAACTATCAACTTATATACCATAATTTAGTAAATAAAATCTTACTTTTGACAAACAAGCTGGTCTTGGTTATTCAGGAGTGTAGGTTACTATTAGCTAGATCACGTCGCCAATGGTGGTCATTTAAATGGTATAGTTTTATTCTAACGACAATATTCTTTCCGCAGATGTATAAAAATGTATATAATTTGTAGATAATGTGTATATAGATTTAATTTGACCACCTGATTCAGTAGGCCCAAAATATGTCAGGTTTATAAATGGGTCCATCGTTAGTATAGAATTTTGTTTATAGGTTATGAAGTTGGGTAGCATAGTTTATGATATATTTTCTATAGGCCGCTGGATCAGTATCAAACTGGAAGAGAGGGATACCTAGGAGCGCTTTACAGTAAGATCCAAAAGGACAGATACCTGGGACCTATGTCGCAAACAGTACACATCTGGCATCAGGCCACTAGACGGCTGGGATGAGTAAACAAATTTACTAAGGCCACACCGCTCTGGTCCTCCCAGCGATTGGGCCTGCTCTGCCACCACAAAGGATTTGACAAGTGGGACACTATTAGGATAACTACTATAGAAGACCTACTATACAAGGACAAACTCCTCACCTTCAAAGAACTTCAAACCAAACACGCACTCGCACCAAGTGAAATTTTTTGATATTTTCAAATCAGACACGCACTCCTCGCCAATATCCCGGACCTATCCTCGTTACCAGACTCATCCCCTCTAGAGGACAGATTACTGACTGAACCACTTCTGACCAAAGTCGTCTCCTGTACATATCGCAAACTGTGCAACAACATGCCCGACCCCTTCCAGACCCTTTGGGAACAATGGCAAGGAGATGTGGGACAGGTGGACCAAGACGACTGGCAAACTGCATTAATGTCTCCCAGAGAAACAGCGATTAACCACCGCTTTCGCCTTATCCAGTTAAAAATCCTACACAGGGCATATCTATCGAGGGTACTTCTGGCAAAGATAGGTAGTCAAACAGACCCGTGGTGCCTTAGACGGTGTGGGCAAGAAGGCACCTTTTATCATATATTATGGGACTGCCCGAGGTTCGCCCTATAAGGGAAACAGCGAACCAGAAAATGATGGACACCCTGTGTAAACAGATCCAATTGTCGCGGAAATTAGGGATATTGAATGTATGGGACCCGACTGACCTAAAGGAAATCGAGCAACAATGGGTGGCATTGGGGTACTTATTGGTGAAAAGGGCCATCGCTATGCTCTGGGGCTCCGATAAAAGACCATCTACCATTGGGTGGGTAGCTTAAATGGATCGCTGCATGATAGCAGAAAAGGAGGTATACAAACTGAGGGGTTGCCCTAAGAAGTGGGATAAGAAATGGGGGGGATGGAACGCCTTTAGAGGAGAAGTCTGTACGTCACCAATGGAAGAAATGGCAATGCGCACTCCGACCGCTCTCTAAGTACCTGTGTGCTTGGACCTTGTACTATATGCTTCATGACGTATTGTATTGCTGCCTATCATGGTTGATATGTACTGTGATGTTGCCAGACCAACTCTGTGCCTTTATTTCAATAAAATTGTTTAAAAAAAAAAAACTCTGCAAAAACAAAAAAAAAAGGAATCGATGTATCACATCTCCTGTCAGTAAAAAATCAACGCATCACATCCCCTGCACTGCAGTAAGGAATCAACACATCACCTCCCCTGAGAGTAAGGAATCAGGCATTGCTTGGCTTTTCCAGGGCCTCATCTCCCCTGCGCCTGTTTTAGTCTCTGATTTTGATGTATCCTAGGTACTTTGTGATAAAAGTGACGCATCCATAGCTTTCTACGAATTCAACTATTTTGAACCTTTTAACGGTGATATCTTTACCTGTGTATGTTGGATGTTTGCCGTTTTGGTGTGGTTTTATTCAGATAAATATTTCTTATTTTTCTAAACTGGTGTGGTGACGTTTTGTAGTGTTTTCACTGTGTTACTGTTCAAGTTCAAGTTCGGAAATTTGTATAGCGCGCTACTCACCCAGAGGGTCTCAAGGCGCTTGAGGGAGGGGGGGTGCTTTACTTATCGAATATCCAAGTCTTAAGTTGCTTTCTGAAGGAGAGGTGATTCTGTGTAAGGCGGAGGTGGGTGGGGAGAGAGTTCCAGGTCTTGGCCGCTAAGTAGGAGAAGGATATTCCCCCCATGGTGGATCTATGGATGCACGGGATTGCGGCGAGGGCTTGATTGGATGATCGTAATTGGCGGGTGGGGGTGTAAAAGGACAGGCGCGTGTTGAGGCATTCGGGTCCTAGGTTGTAGAGGGCTTTGTGTGCGTGGGTGAGGAGACGGAACGTTATTCTCTTGTTGACGGGGAGCCAGTGGAGGTCTTTCAGGTGGCCGGAAATGTGAGCTTTGCGGGGGGATGTCCAGTATGAGTCTGGCTGAAGCGTTTTGGATGCGTTGGAGTTTTTTCTGTAGTTTGGCTGTGGTTCCGGCGTAAAGGGTGTTTCTGTAATCCAGTCCGCTTGTGACCAGTGCGTGGGTGACAGTTTTTCTTGTTTCGGTGGGGAACCAACGGAAGATTTTTTTGAGCATGCGTAGGATGTTGAAGCATGATGACGAGACGGCGTTGACCTGTCTGGTCATAGAGAGGGAGGAGTCCAGGATGAAGCCTAGGTTACGTGCGTGGTCCGTTGGTTTGGGTGCGATGCCCAGGGCTGGGGGCCACCAGGAGTCGTCCCATGCGGAGGGGGAAGAGCCTAAGATGAGGACTTCCGTTTTGTCCGAGTTCAGTTTTAAACGGCTGTTCTTCATCCACTCAGCTACTTCTTTCATCCCTTCGTGTAGGTTGGTTTTGGCGGTGTTTGGGTCTTTGGTGAGGGAGAGGACCAGCTGGGTATTGTCTGCGTAGGAGATGATGTTGAGGTTGTGTTGGCGCGCGATGGATGCGAGGGGACTCATGTATACGTTGAAGAGGGTGGGACTGAGTGATGATCCTTGCGGGACGCCGCAGATGACTTTGGTGGCCTCTGATCTAAAAGGGGGGAGTCGGACTCTCTGGGTTCTTCCGGCGAGGAACGAGATGATCCAGTCCAATGCTTTTCCTTGGATTCCGACATTGATGAGGCGTTGTATGAGGGTGCTATGACAGACTGTGTCAAAGGCTGCGGAGAGGTCAAGTAGGATGAGGGCAACTGTTTCTCCGTTGTCCAGTAATGTTCGAATGTCGTCTGTTGCTGCTATGAGGGCGGTTTTGGTGCTGTGTTTGGCTCGGAAGCCAGACTGAGAGGGGTCGAGGGCTTTGTTGGATTCGAGGAAGGCGGCGAGTTGACTGTTGACGGCTTTCTCAATGACTTTGGCAGGGAATGGGAGGAGCGAGATGGGGCGGTAGTTCTTAAGTTCAGTGGGGTCTGCTGTGGGTTTCTTCAGGAGGGCGCTGAGTTCGGCATGTTTCCAGCTTTCCGGGAAGGTAGCGGAGTTGAGGGAGCAGTTGATGACGTCTCGGAGAGGGGGTGCGATAATGGAGTCTGCTTTGTTGAAAATGTGGTGGGGACATGGGTCGGTTGGCGATCCTGAGTGGATGGAGTTCATCAGGCGGATGGTGTCTTCAGTGGTGATAGTGTTCCAGGCGCAGAGGATGTTGGAGGGTTGTTTTGTTTCGGCAGAGGGTGTAGTGGACTGGTCTCCGGGCTGGTTTTCAAAGCTGTTATGTATGTCGGCGATTTTGTTGTGGAAGAATGAGGCTAGGGAGTCGCAGAGGTCTTGGGAGGGAGTGATGTCGTTGGTGCCGGCGGTGGGGTTGGTAAATTCTTTGACAATGTTGAATAGTTCCTTGCTGTTGTGGGCGTTGTTGTCGAGTCGATCCTTGAATGCTGATTTCTTGGTGGATCGGATCAGTTGGTGGTGTTTGCGGGTGGCGTCCTTGAGGGCGGTCATGTTGTCAGTGGTAGGGTTTTTTCTCCAGGTTTTCTCGAGGGTGCGACAGAACTTTTTGGATTTCTTAAGGTCATCGTTGAACCAGGGGGCTTTTTTGCTATTTTGCTTGATTTGCTGTTTTTTCAAGGGTGCTAATTCGTTAGCGTAGTGGGTGATCCATTGTGTGAGGTTGGTGGCTGCTTGGTTAGGGTCTGATGATTTGGCAGGTGAGTTTTGGTGAAGTGATGTACAGAGCTGGTCGGTGGTAATTTTGTTCCAGTTTCTGCGGGGGATTGGTTGTGGGTGGTTGTGGGTTATAGTCTTTTTGTAGTTGAAGTGAACGCAGCTGTGGTCTGTCCAATGGAGAGCTGTGGTGTGATTGAAGGAGATGTTCTTACTGTAGGTGAAGATTGGGTCGAGCGTGTGTCCGGCATAGTGTGTGGGGGTGTCAACAAGTTGTTTGAGTCCGAGATTGGCGAGGTTGTCCAGGAGAGTGGTGGTGTTGCTGTCGTTGTTCTTTTCCAGGTGGAAGTTGAGGTCTCCCAGTAGAATGTAGTCCTCGGAGGGGAGGGCGTGTGGGCTGATGAAGTCAGAGATGTCTTCACTGAATTGTGTGCGGGGTCCTGGTGGTCTGTAGATGAGGGTGCCTCTGAGTGTCGTCTTGGGGTCGGTGTGGATTTGGAAGTGAAGGTGTTCAGCGGTAGCGAGGTTATCGTCTGAGTAGGTCGTGATGCGGATGGTGTTCTTGTGAACGATGGCGATGCCTCCTCCTTTTTGGTTGGTGCGGTCCTTTCGGATGATCTTGTAGCCGTCCGGGATGGCTGTGGCGATGTCGGGAGCTGATGAGGTGTTCGTCCAGGTTTCTGTAAGGAAGGCGTGTACGTTTGTACAAATGATTTACATATTGTCTCTGAGATAAACCTAACTGCTCGTGCCAAACTACCAAGAACATGAGCAGGGGTTAGCTTGGGTGTGTAACTCCCTTACCATGACTAGAATAAGGGTCCCTAACTGGACAGGATGCACACCACTGCCAACGTTAGACCTCCTTTTCTAACAATATTTATTGAGTAGTGACCTATGCCAACCAGTTGATTCATTGGAGCACAGTGCAATAGCACAACATCAACACAGTTATCCATAATTATTTTGCATGTTTGTGTATTATGTGTGTTTATCAGGTGCTTGTTTGTGTCCTAAGAGAGTTAGTGTGTGCTGCGAGGTATCCTTTCAGAGCCCTGTGTCTTTTACCACTGATTAACCCAGATATATAATATTACATTCCAACTGGAAATCCAAACTACTCCCATGTTCACTCTGTCAGTTAGTGCTGGCTGAAGACAGGTACTCTCTCAGGTCAGGTTTCAAGCAGTGAAATATTTCCAGAATCTCTTGGCACTTGGAATGCTCTTGGCACTGGGTAAAAAAATGCCCAACGGTACACACCCAAGGAAAACAAGGGAATGAAACAAAGGATAGGGTAACTGGACTATGGGTATTTGCCTTCCCGTGTGGAGCTAGAAGGGAAGAAAGACATTAGTTTTCATAAACACTAAAAGAACAATGATATTAGACAGCAGTCTGCGAAAATGTTATACACTTACTTCTCTGTGTCCACAAGTTAGGAAGGAACCCAAAAAAGATTGTTTTTCTGCGGTCACAATTGAAGAAAGAAATGGAGGGGGTAATTCCCCATAAACCTTGTGGGACGAAAGTAAGGAAAACTACAAAGGTGCACAAGGTGAAAGAACTACATGTAACATGAGTAAAAACCATGAACAAATTCTGCTGCCAGGAGCTGACTGACCCAGAAGGGTGACCCTGTTATCCTTGTCCTTGATAAAACTTTTGGTGGGCCATATCATAGTGGCGTGTGAACATCATTATTTATTTTATTTATTTTATATTCTTCTATAGCGCCTGAATAGACCCCCGAAGGGGTATCTCCGCGCTTTGCCAGTAAGAATATCCTCAGATAGATGTGCGTAATGCATATAAACAGAGAGGGATCAGATGCTGGGGAATAGGTATGTTTTTAAGACCTTACGAAAGGTCAGATGGTTAGTGAGTATTCTCATCTCAGAAGGTAGGGAGTTCCAGAGCTTTGGTCCAAGATGGGCCAAAGCTCGCCCTCCTTGTCTGGACCTCTTTATTCTGGGCACCTGCAAAAGCTGCTGGCTGCCGGAACGAAGGGTGCGTCCAGGGGCATAGGGCAGAAAGAGGTTGGCCAGATATTTTGGGCCTTTGCCTATCATGCTTTTGTGGATAGTGCATAAGGTCTTAAAATGTACTCGTGCCCTCACTGGCAGCCAGTGGAGCCTAATCAGCAGAGGGATGGAGGGAGTCCTAGGAGGGGCATTGAGGACTACCCTCGCTGCCGTATTTTGAATCACTTGCAACTTTTTAAGCTGCCCTTCGTTCGCTCCTAAAAGGAGGCCGTTGCAGTAATCTACTCTGCTGATGACTAATGCCTGCACGAGTGTTTTCCTATGGCAGTCTGGCAGATAGGGGAACACTCTTCTCAACATTCCAATAGCTTGAAAGCAGGTGCTCGCCACCTGGTTTACATGGTCCTTGTAGGTGAGTGTCTGGTCTAATAACACTCCAAGGTTTCTCACCATGCTTTTAGGGGTGGGAACAGGGCCTAATTCCAGGGGCCACCAATCCGGTGTCCAGTGTGTAGCTGCATGCCCAAACAACATTACCTCAGTCTTTCCGATATTACATTGGAGGCAATTTAATGACATCCATGTGGATATTGCTTTCATCCCCTCTGCAAAAGATCTTTGTATTGCAGGGGTTAGATCTTTAAAGGGAAGGAGGAGTTGGGTGTCGTCAGCATACGACACTGGTGTAAACCCAAATGATCTTGCTAAGGCGGCCAAAGGGGCCACGTACACGTTGAAGAGTGTGGGACTTAGGCAAGATCCCTGTGGCACTCCCTTGTTGAGCTCCCTATAGATGGATTTGTGGGAGCCCAACCTGACCTCTTGAGAACGGCCTGACAGGAAGCTCTTCATCCATGTCAGTGCCACTCCCTCCAGTCCTACGCCCTTTAGTCGTTCAAGAAGCACTTCGTGAGACACCGTATCGAAGGCGGCGGAGAGATCCAACAGCACCAAAATCATAGAGCTACCTCCATCCAGTGCCATTCTGATGTTATTGGTCACTGTCTGGAGGGCTGATTCGGTGCTGTGGTCCGGCCTGAAACCAGATTGGGAATAGTCCAGGCCCTCCGTCGCTTCGAGATGTTGTGACAGATAGGTGTTCACGTGCTTCTCAGCTATTTTGCTGATGTGTGGCAGGAGCGAGATGGGGCGCAAGTTGGAGAGGTCGGTCCATGGGGATGCAGCTTTCTTGCGTATTGGGTTTACCACCGCCCTTTTCCACTCTGCCGGGACATGTCCTTTAGTAAGAGAGATATTAATTATCTTTTGTATAAAGGGGCCCAGGAGAGGGATCAGGGGAGGAACCATCTTGGCAGGGAGGAGGTCATTTGGAGATCCTGATTTAATATGAGTAATGAGACGAGGGAGATCCGTGCTTTCAATGGGGGGAAAAAATGACAATGGGTGTGGGTTATCTTTAGGCAGAATTGAAGATGTGATCTTATTGGTGTCACTCATACTGTTCATGCTGTTATTGGCGGCCACTATTTTCTCATATATGTTGTTTATTTTACTCTCAAAAAACGATGATATGTCGTCGCATAAAATCTGTGAGAACTCCTCAGGGCTCTCACATGCGGCGGGTTTGATGAAGTTTTGAAGGATTTTAAAAAGCTCCTTAGGGCAGTTAACAGCTTCTTCCAGCTGTTGCAGAAGACGATTTTTTCGGGCCGTTCTGATGTTTTTGTAGTAAATGGATTGAGCAAGACGGAAGACCGCTCTAATCTCCTCAGTCTTATGCTTCCTCCATTTTTTTTCGGCTTGCCTACATTTCTGTTTTTGCTCCCTTAGCTCCTGAGTGTACCAACTTTCTTGTTTAGAAGAGGGGAACTCTTTGTATAGTTTTAAAGGGGCCAGGGTGTCAATGGCTCGCTTAATTGAGCCTGTGAATTTTTCCAGTGCTGTGTCTGCTGTGTCTTCTGCTAATATGATGGGTTCTACCCAAATTTCCCGTAGGTTACTTAAGGAGATTTTGTGCCATTGGCGGCGCCAGGTCTGAGGAAAGGGTCCTTTGTTACTACGTTTTTTGGGAATTGAGAATGAAAATTGTAGAAGAAAATGGTCTGTCCATAGGATCTCTCTTGCTGGAAGACAGTTAATCTTTGCACAGTTGGAGAAGACAAGGTCTAGTGTATGGCCACCACTGTGCGTGGGTCCGGTGTTTTTTATCTCTAGACCTAGATTTGACAGGTCGGTGATAAGGGAATGAGATTCAGGTAGAGTTGGTTGATCTACATGAGTATTAAAATCCCCTAGAAGGATAAAATCTTCGTTGGATTTTAGTTGGGGCGCTAACAACTCTTGGAGGAGGAGGGGGAAGTCTGGGTTTGATCCTGGGGGACGATAAGCCAGAGCACCTTTCCAAAATATGTGGCTTTTAAGATCAATTTTGAAAAACATGATTTCAAGTAGTGGACTTTGATATTGCGAAAATACAGTGACCCTTAAGTCATCCTTATATATGATTGCTAGGCCACCGCCAGTCTTCCCTTCTCTATCTAGGTGTTTGAGTTTATATCCAGTTGGGATCCCCATTGTTACAGCAGTGATGGTGTGGGGCTTCATCCAGGTTTCAGTGATGAAACATATATCTGGCTGGATAGAGTGTATCAGATCCCATACCTCATGCTGGTGTTTAGGCAGGGATCTTACGTTAAGAAGGAAAGACTTCAACCTTATTGCGGGAGCTTCTACTTTAGGTGGACTGTGATTACAGAGCAGTCGATAATGACATTCTAAACAAGAAAAGGCTCCCTCCACAGTATGCCATGGTATTTTCGTGCTGCATGCGGACAGCGGTTTTAGGGCTAATAAGGATTGAGTGGAGTAGGTGACCAAGTGTGGATTCATACCTGATTGTGATAAAATAGAAGGTGCAACGGCTGTGGCCCCTGGCCCCGTCCTGTCGCGGACGGGCGCAGACGGGCAGCTCTTTGGCGGGTCTTCGGCGGGGCTGCGCGCGATCGCTGCGCGCTCGAAAGGGCGCGAGGGCTATATACCGCTGCGTGGATCCACTAGAGCGCTAACCGCTCCCAGTGGACCAGGAAGTGTACAGGAAGTGAGTAGAAAGCCTACCGCCCCCTTGTTGCCGTGGGAGGCGGCAGCCTAGCGCTTTCACCCACCGAGGATCACGCTAGGGTATCTAGAAGCTGAGTTTCTTCTTGGTGAGTGCGTGAGATGTAAGCAATGCGCTCCGATTTTAAAAATACACTTTCGTGTTATTTCAATAAAATGATGCCACAAATTCAAATTACATTTGTTTTAAAAAATAATGCTGGTACCAATTCCCCACACGCTCTCCTTACATGAGGCGACCGGCAAGCGGGTTGGAGACACTGCCACCGTCTCCTTCCCGCAGCGAGCACCTCCAGGCGCTCCGCCTATATACCGCTGCGTGGATCCACTAGAGCGCTAACCGCTCCCAGTGGACCAGGAAGTGTACAGGAAGTGAGTAGAAAGCCTACCGCCCCCTTGTTGCCGTGGGAGGCGGCAGCCTAGCGCTTTCACCCACCGAGGATCACGCTAGGGTATCTAGAAGCTGAATTTAAAATGGCCTGCCACGTTGGATACTGCACCTAATGCTTATGTGGTGTTTCTCATACAACAGTTTCCATGCTTTCCATGGCATCCAGAGCCACCATTACCCCAATAGATTGAGTTGTTGATATGTGGCTACACATTTTTATTGAGGAGTAAGTTTAATGTAACCACTGGCTCGGTCCCTTTAGTGGGAGAGAAGAGGAGTCTACGGGGCATAAGCCATAACACTGTTTCTGACAACTCATGACTGGATATGAAGAGGCGCCGCCCGGCCCCTAAAAAACCCACTGCTCAGCAGTGCATCAAAATCAACAGTAAGAAGTACCCCCAATGGGTAGGAAAACTGACAGCAGTGCTATCAATGGAGATGAAATTCACAAGAATCACTAAGTAGTTCTTACGGTATAATGTGACCAAAGGAGGAGGAATAATTCTAGTCAACACGAACAGTCCGTACCTCATACTGAGGAAGTTACTGAGAAACTGCCCGTTGCTGCCTTTTTATAAGCCTTTCCCCAATAGCTAATTGGTTTTGGGTGTGTGTCTAAGAGCGTAGAGTGATTTGCACTTTAAATACAGGTTGGTTTCCTGGCTTCCTATATATATTCTTGTGTTTAAAAGAAGGAGAGAACTCTGGGTAGTTCTCAAGTTTAGGTGGAAAGCAGACCCTGTAAGAGCACTCTCAACACCAGTGGCACTCTAGATCTGCTCACCTCAAATGTCTGTTTTACTATCAAAGTTTTTAAGCATAGGATTTGCACAGTGCTATCCACGCCGAGATAGAAAATGACAAAGTCTTTTGCAATTTGTACAGCAAAGTTTTTAAGCATAGGACTAGTACAGTGCTGTCCTTGCCGAGCTGTAAAATTACAAAAGCCATTTATCACTCCAGGCACAATATTACAGCTTTGAATTAGTGAAATACCAACTCAAGCCAACCTGAAATGAGTAAAAGCAACCCCTGACACAGTGTTTCGCTCTAATTAGAGCTCTTCAGAGAGGTATAGCTTTGTCCAGACACAAGGGAGCACCCAGTATTAAGTCAAAACAAAACCCTTTCAGGCACAGAGTGACGCATAAATTATGCAAAAAAGAAGGAGAGAACTCTGGGTAGTTCTCAAGTTTATGTGGAAAGCAGCCCCTGTAAGAGCACTCTCAACACCAGCGACACTCTAGATCTGCTCACCTCAAATGTCTGTTTTTCTATCAAAGTTTTTAAGCATAGGATTAGCACAGTGCTATCCACGCCGAGATAGAAAATGACAAAGTCTTTTGCAATTTGTACAGCAAAGTTTTTAAGCATAGGACTAGTACAGTGCTGTCCGTGCCGAGCTGTAAAATTACAAAAGCCATTTATCACTCCAGGCACAATATTACAGCTTTGAATTAGCTTTGAATTAGCACTGTGCTAATCCTATGCTTAAAAACTTTGATAGAAAAACAGACATTTGAGGTGAGCAGATCTAGAGTGTCGCTGGTGTTGAGAGTGCTCTTACAGGGGCTGCTTTCCACCTAAACTTGAGAACTACCCAGAGTTCTCTCCTTCTTTTTTGCATAATTTATGCGTCACTCTGTGCCTGAAAGGGTTTTGTTTTGACTTAATACTGAGTGCTCCCTTGTGTCTGGACAAAGCTATACCTCTCTGAAGAGCTCTAATTAGAGCGAAACACTGTGTCAGGGGTTGCTTTTACTCATTTCAGGTTGGCTTGAGTTGGTATTTCACTAATTCAAAGCTGTAATATTGTGCCTGGAGTGATAAATGGCTTTTGTAATTTTACAGCTCGGCAAGGACAGCACTGTACTAGTCCTATGCTTAAAAACTTTGCTGTACAAATTGCAAAAGACTTTGTCATTTTCTATCTCGGCGTGGATAGCACTGTGCTAATCCTATGCTTAAAAACTTTGATAGAAAAACAGACATTTGAGGTGAGCAGATCTAGAGTGTCGCTGGTGTTGAGAGTGCTCTTACAGGGGCTGCTTTCCACCTAAACTTGAGAACTACCCAGAGTTCTCTCCTTCTTTTTTGCATAATTTATGCGTCACTCTGTGCCTGAAAGGGTTTTGTTTTGACTTAATACTGAGTGCTCCCTTGTGTCTGGACAAAGCTATACCTCTCTGAAGAGCTCTAATTAGAGCGAAACACTGTGTCAGGGGTTGCTTTTACTCATTTCAGGTTGGCTTGAGTTGGTATTTCACTAATTCAAAGCTGTAATATTGTGCCTGGAGTGATAAATGGCTTTTGTAATTTTACAGCTCGGCAAGGACAGCACTGTACTAGTCCTATGCTTAAAAACTTTGCTGTACAAATTGCAAAAGACTTTGTCATTTTCTATCTCGGCGTGGATAGCACTGTGCTAATCCTATGCTTAAAAACTTTGATAGAAAAACAGACATTTGAGGTGAGCAGATCTAGAGTGTCGCTGGTGTTGAGAGTGCTCTTACAGGGGCTGCTTTCTACCTAAACTTGAGAACTACCCAGAGTTCTCTCCTTCTTTTTTGCATAATTTATGCGTCACTCTGTGCCTGAAAGGGTTTTGTTTTGATATATATATATATATATATATATATATATATATATATATATATATATATATATATATATATATATATATGAAATCTTTATAAACATTGTAAAGCAAATTTGTGAAAATGTAATCATGTTTTATCAACAATCTTTAAATGTATTTGAATGTTTAAAACAACATTTGGATCCGCGCTACATTTGCCAGTCTGTTTTCCTACATTTGACCCGAGGTTAGAGTCTTTCAACCATGATGATGAAAGGTCACATGACAGTTGTTCTATTCTATTGGTGGTTACTTGTTTAAATGTTGTTTGTGAATAATCACTTTCACCTGGTGAGCAAGGCGACTGGGTTCGCCGAAACGCGTCAGATTGAGGCATTCTCAATTCACTTTTCAATGAAATAAAAATTCTGCAAATGCGAAACCTGACTGAAGCGTCCGTTTCTCCCTGGAGGTGCTGTGCAGCATTCTTTTGGAGCATTTTTCGATGTTAATCAGAGAAGCACAGCTTGGCTTCTCTACAACGGGCCCCTTCCCACGTAGAGGCTGGATTTGTTTTACAAGCCGATTGGGAGCACGAGCTCGTGGAGAGCTTTACTGATTCCAGCCCCCTGCTCGACTGTCAAAGGAGGAGGCCCGCAGCTGACGCTGAGCCGTCACGGAAGAGTCGGAAGGCTTGGAGAGGGCGGCGTACTGTCTCTAGTAAGTCGGGACCCAGTGATACACTGTATAGTGACCAGGAGGGAAGGAGGGTTTCGCCTGCAGTTTATTTAAAATTTGCGCGGCCAAATAGCCGGAATTCAAACCAGTACATTAAGTGAAAGAATCGTTTCGCCGCAATATGGATGAAACCTTTGCAAATCGGGAAACGGCAGCAGAGGAACTTTTCCTAAATCTACCAGTAATTGATGAACGTGCAAGTCGGAATGAGGAACCAAAGGCACAAAGTGCAGATTTGAGAAGTTTACTTAAACAGCTAGAAAAGCATCATAAAAGCAAACTCACAAAATGGTGGGAGGTGAAGTCGCTGGAAAAATATCATGAAGCGGGCCGAGTGCCGAGGGGCTTAAGAATCATGTTGGCGCCAAGTTTTGACAATCCTAATCCGCAGCTCTTAAAAGAATGGGCGGAGAACAACCTGGATGCTACGATGCGCCTGGACGATGCGCCTGGTGTGCCTGCTTATCAAGTATGCAAAAATAGATCGTGAAAATGATCTTAAGGAGATAACGCGCATGCAACAAGAAATTGATGCACTAACTAATGATACCAACAAAGACTTTGTGGATAAATCAATCAAAGAAATGCTGGACAGAAAAAACAAACAAGAAGAAGTCATCAAAACTCGTAAAATATGGAAATTTGTGCGAGATAAAAATGAGTACGAGCGAGGGCAGGTCTTTACCTTCGCTCGTAAATATGACACGGTTAAAAAACAAAAGGCATTGACAAGATCCGATACGCTGCCAGCAAGTTCAAACATAACGAGCAAAGCCACAGCGTTGAGAAATGTGAATTCGAGTTCTGAGTCAAGCACAGTTTTGAGTGATTTGGACTCAGATAATGGCAGTAGCTCGGGCGGTTCATCTACCTCACTCACAGTCTTGGGTCCAATCTTGTATGCAGATGAGTTGGATTTTATCAGGGAACAGAGACTGCACTCCTTACGACCGAGGAATCGTCAGGGATCACAAACAAAGAAAGGAACCGACGGAGGAGAGAAAGGAGGAAATGCGCAAGGCGCAACCGGCAGGGGGCATCCAAAGAAAAAGAACTGGTGAAAATAACAACCGTGTGCAACAACACCATT
The DNA here is from genome assembly GCF_964261635.1 of Lissotriton helveticus. Classification (NCBI taxonomy): domain Eukaryota; kingdom Metazoa; phylum Chordata; class Amphibia; order Caudata; family Salamandridae; genus Lissotriton; species Lissotriton helveticus. The sequence goes on from NC_136070.1 coordinate 814,585,910, forward strand.
ATCAATTTGACGGACACGGAATTAAATGAAGCTGAGAAACAACTGTTGGCCTTGGGCTTGAGTTTTTGCCCAGAAAGCAATTTCGGGTTCGTACAAACTCGAGTGGATGTGTACAAAGTCATTCGTAAGTTAAAGCTGAAAAAGTATTTCACGATCAAAAATCAAGGTTCATCTAGGCCAAAGATTTCAACAACAGCACAGACATCAAAAGGGACATTTTTTGCAGACGATATCCCAGTTTTAACAACCCTCCATTCATTGCTGGACAATACTACAGAAACGGTAATCAATGCCTCGCAAACGGTAGCCCAATATGAAAACATCAATATTTCTTTACCTGGCAACAGTCCCTTTAGAGCTCCATCTACTTTTGTGCCTGTTATGCCTAGAGACGCTTTGGACATCTTCCACGAGCGAGTCATAGATGAACTCAAATCATTATACAAGAACACGTGCAAATTTAAGACCAAAACCAAGGGCAGGGAGAAAGAATATTTTCAGTTAATAAAGAAACTTAAAGAAAATGATACACTGGTCATCAATAATGCGGACAAAGGTGGAAACATAGTCCTGTGGCATAAGGAACTATATAGATCAGAATCCTTTAGACAGTTAAGTGATTCTGATTGTTACAAACTAAGTAATGGTGTTAAAGTGCTTAAAATCAACAATGACTATAAAAGTGACCTTGTAAGATGGCAAAGGGAGGGTTTGATGTCTAAAGATGAATACAGGTTTCGGTACAAAGAACATCCAGTCTTACCCACATTTTATCTTATCCCGAAGGTCCATAAAGGCCTTAGTCCACTACAAGGAAGACCAATTATTTCTGCCATAAATAGCACTTTTGAAAATACATCGAAATATGTAAATTTCTACCTACAGGAATTTGTCACCACCTTACCAACCTTTTTTTACAGGACTCTAGAGACTTTTTATTTAAATTAAGCACAGTGCAATGGACTGAGGACTTGAGTTTTTAACACTCGATATCGCCTCACTGTATACCAGCATCAAACATGACGATGGCCTCCGTGCAATAGAATACTTTCTCCAACGGAGAGAAGTTGGTATGTACCAACATAACAAGATGCTCATGGAGATGATTAAGAAATGTTTATTTAATAATGTCTTTATGTTTGACGGCAAGGTATACAAGCAGAAACAGGGCGTGGCTATGGGGGCATGCTTCTCTCCCAGCTATGCATGTTTACATGTTGGCTGGTGGGAGGAGCATGTCCTCCGGCACAAGCACAGGGCACTTTATGATTTGCACGTGGTGCACATGTGGCATTACATAGATGACGTATTTATTGTGTGGAAGGGAAGTGAGGAGGAGGCGAGGAGATTTGTTGAGCTCATTAACATTAATGAACTCAACCTTACATCCACTTCCAACATTAATTCTGTTTCCACCAATTTTCTGGTTATTCAAATCATTGTCCAGACTCTAACATAGAAACTAGCCTGTACCAAAAACCTACGTCGGGCAATACGTTACTTCACGCGTCTAGTTTCCATCCGCATCATACGATAGCCAGTCTTCCTTATGGGGAATTTTTGAGAATACGTAGAGCATGCAGTACTGAGCAGGCATTAAAAGAATCCCAAGAGAAAGTCAAATGTATATTATTAGAACGGGGATACAATGCCCACAGGTTAGATCTAGCCATGAAAAAAGCAAATGAGAAGGATAGATCGGCGTTGTTAAAGAAAAACCCCACTATCTGTACAGAAATCAGTGCTATTCCCATAACTGATTCCACTGATCCAGGGATTAACATGTCTGAAACACAATGTAGATTCATATCCACATACAGCAGGCAATCTCATACCATAAGGAAGATCATTCATTCTCAATGGCTGATAGTTTTAACTGATTGAGTGCTTAATGCGGTTTTACCTTCTAAACCCAATTTTACGTACCGAAAGGCGCATTCTATGAGGAATGATTTGGTTAAGACGAGTCCTGAGCTCTATAATAAGTACAATTGGCTTTCACCAAAGAAAGGTTTTTTTAAGTGCAGTACGTGCAGAGCGTGCAAATTTGGGATTAACACCAATTCCTATAAAAATGCATTTTCTGATGAGTTGATCAAGATACAAGGGCATTTCACATGCAAAACAGATTATGCCGTATATGTCCTCTCCGGTACATGTGGTCTCCAATATGTGGGGAGCACGAAACTCCAGGTGCACGCTCGCATTTTACAGCACTTGAGAGCAACCGTGAATTCAGATCCCTCCTATCCAGTTGCTAGGCACGTTAAGACAGAACATGACAATAATCTCAATGTCTTACAGTACTTTGTAATCGATAGTTTTCCTCCCAATAAAAGAGGGGGCAATAGGGAGAAGTTGCTCAGACAATTGGAAACCAAATATATTTTAGAGCTCAACACTAAGGCCCCTAGAGGACTCAATATTTGTGAGGATTTGCATCATTACCTCTAAACACTTTATGATCTCCTCTAGCAGTAGGACATGCCTTTTAAACATATAATGTCTGGGTACGTTACAACAGCAGTTAGATTAACATCCACATCGGAATGTGATAGTATTTTTTAGACAATTGTTGTACTGGAGTTTTAAGCTATTTAATTTGGGTTTAGTTTTTTATCTCCATCTGGTGTCCTGTATTTATGTGTTTTATCATGAATTTATATTTTATGAATTTATGGTTTTATACTATTTATTGGCGCCATTTGCACAGGTATTTTCTGACCCTCTATAGTCTTTTGACGCAGCAGTCCAGTATGTTATTTACCTTGAATACCACATATTTTTGCCTTTGGAGATGGTCTGTTTTTGATGAACCTGAAGTCCAGAAGGCTGTCTGAACTTTATACTAGCATGAATATTAGAATATTAAGGGAAGGACATATTAATTTTTCCCTGCTGCCTATTCCCCATTTTACCAAACCAGTTCCAGTGGAGAACTGTGAGTTCCAGGCTGGGAACATACATGCACTTTATTTCGAGCACTTTACACTCAGCACTTTAGATTGTCATGAACATGACTGGGGCGTAGGGGATTCATATTAGAATATAGATTGACTAGATATTTGCATGATGGTAATTTATAGGTATCATGGCCGACAATTAAAAGATGAGAAGAATTAAATCAACTTGTATTATGCTGAAAGATTAAAATTGAATTCTTCGGATTGTGTAGATTTAAAATGTGCATGAAAATGCAGTCTACATCATATGGGACATTTTTAATGTTCAATTAATTACGGTTATGATATATATATATATATATATATATATATTTTTGTTGTTGTTTTGTTGTATTGACACAGTTATATGAAATCTTTATTAACATTGTAAAGCAAATTTGTGAAAATGTAATCATGTTTTATCAACAATCTTTAAATGTATTTGAATGTTTAAAACAACATTTGGATCCGCGCTACACTTGCCAGTCTGTTTTCCTACATTTGACCCAAGGTTAGAGTCTTTCAACCATGAGGATGAAAGGTCACATGACAGTTATTCTATTCTATTGGTGGTTACTTGTTTAAATGTTGTTTGGGAATAATCACTTTCATCTGGTGAGCAAAGCGACTGGGTTCACCGAAACGCGTCAGATTGAGGCACTCTCGATTCACTTTTCAATGAAATAAGAATTCTGCAAATGCAAAACCTGACTGAATCGTCTGTTTCTCCCTGGAGGTGCTGTGCAGCATTCTTTTGGAGCATTTTTCGAGATATATATATATATATCCACTCCACTTCCCAAGTGCTTCACTGCACAAACCAGGGTCACGGACACGAAAATGGTTGAAACCAGAATATTTTCTTTTCAGTGCTGGAAAACGTGCATGCCTCAGACGCGTTTCGGACACTAAGCTGTGTCCTTGCTCACTAACAAACGAACAGGCAGTAAGGCATATATTTAAAACCCACATTTCGCGCCAAAGCCGTTGAGTCACTGTTGATCATAGACACTGAAAAAATACTCACTTTGCCATTACAAACGTTTTCTGCCCGTACATCTCAAATAATTATTTTACATATCTACATATTTACGGATCATATTTGGCAATCGTAATATATCGATATTTGGTTAAAAATCTTGCATATAAATAGAATATGTACAAATACATTTTCGTTGCGCATACTGCGAGATTGCATCAAAAACATAACACTGGTGATGTCGGGTGTCTTTTGGAATATTGCGTGCGGATTAACATGTAAGGAAACATAGCTATTAAGATTATCAACATATTACCAAACCATCCTTAATGCTCTCTCAAAAGTGTAAGGTGCAATCTGATCGATGTGTACATAGGCATATAGCCCTAGCAGCCCTGCGCATGTATATGGTTATACGATTCTCCATGATGTAAATGTAAATGTAAATGTACCGGTATTTATAGAGCGCACAGCTACTTCCCTGAGGTAGTGTCCCGGCGCTGTCCGTATACCGCTTAGGAACCCTTCCTGGTTTTCCCTGTGAGTGTCCACTCCTGGGCACCCCCAGGGTGAAACCAGGCATCCCAGCGCTTTTGGGGCCGTTGTGGAGATTAAGCAAGCTATTGCCCAGAGTCACAGAGTGGGACCCATGATTAGAATAGGCACCGAGGCGAGAATTCCCATGATTAGAATAGGCACCGAGGCGAGAATTATCAGGTCCGAGGAAATTGAGCCCAAGACCCGCCGAGGCGGGTATTGAACCCTGGTCCCGGGCCAGACCTCTGCATCAGGGTCTGCCGCTCTAACCATTTGAGCCACACTTCTCCACTGACACTGTAAAATATTGGTGCTGTCTGCCTGATGTAATTTAGGATTGAGATGTTGGGAGTGCACACAGTTTATATAACTATTCAAGTTACATTACATAGTGCAAATACATAGTGGCGAACATGATCAAGTATCAACGAGCTCTACTATTCACAATGTTCCCTTCATATCCCTATTAGGTTTAAATGTCTCTTATTGGTAATCATATTACTATTGCTAAGAGTCCCTAAATGGGGAGTGTTAAAAGGGCATAATAGAGACACGTAAGCATTCGCCTGTTACAAATGTTAATTAATCCAACTGTATATGTCTGTGCTCCCTTTCATTTTTAGGGCTGGCAACTTAATGAATATAGTCTATGCAACAGATGTCCCAAATGTGTTCCTTAAGTTACGTGAAAAAGTGTTTGTCACATGCCAAACTACTGTGAAAAAGGAAATATAACAAAAATTCTTACTATACTACGGGAAATTATTTATATGTTATGATACAGATGTAGCAGTAGTACCAGAATATAAAAATGTCTGATAAAATCATTTAATTATTGATAGTCAAAGTTATAACTAGAGGAAGGGATGCCATATCTCATTAAGGCATAATCAAACGATGGGCTAATCGTAGTGGGCCAAAGGTCTGTAGAAGGTCAGAAAAAACTGTCCATTGGGAAACAATGCTATTTTTCCTGGAGCGTGTAGTGAGGAGATATAGTGATCTCATATAGAAACTATATGAGTGGACGAGTAGTGTCAGAAAGTTTGCTAAGAAGCTGGGATTACATTGATGGTGTCTATTGGTTTACATGTACAATCACTACCCCAAGAGATACTTTGCAAAGAAATTTCGTTATAGTTTATAGAAAATTGTACATGTCTTCCCCCAGATTAAGTCCCATTGGGGACTTACTATCCAATTCTATTATATACCTTGACTCTAGTTGTCGAAAGGTATTTTCTCTATTGCCTCCCCTGCTATTAGGGGCCACCGCGTCTATGAAGAAGTATGTCAAACAATCTAAATTGTTGTCATGAAAGGTTTTAAAATGGCGGGCCACAGGGTAAGCTTGGTCGGAATTTACAATCGCTCTTAGATGTTGTAATATCCGAACATGGGCTTATAATTTCGTACTGCCCACATAATGGAGGTTGCAGCTACATTTAAGCACATAAACTGGAAAGTCGGTGCGGTAAGTGTAATACTCTTTCAAGGCAATAACTTTGTCTGAAAAGGGGGTTGTGTAGGTCGTGGTGTTAATTCCAAATTTGCACGCTCGACAGGAGCTACACTTAAAGAAACCCTTGCGTGGTGTTAGCCAATTCACAGCATTGGTTGTCTCTGGGCTGTTTTTGACTAAATCATTGCGCATAGAATATGCGCGTCTAAAGGTCACTGTCGGAGTGGTAGGTATGACCTCTTTGAGAATAGGGTCAGTGAGAATAATGGGCCATTCCTTCTTGATGATATTTTTAATCAGGTTGGCCTGTTTACTATAGCCTATGATTAACCTGATCTCATCTTTTCTGTCCATTGCCTGATTACCATCACTGACATCCCCTTTCTGATCTTTCCTGTTCGAGTCTAGCAGCATACTTCTATTTAAAGCATTGGCCTTCCTCATGGCTGCTTCTAACAGACCATGGGCATACCCCCTGTTTTCCAATCGTTTCATGACCTCCAATTGATGTGTATATATATTCACTAAAAAAAACATAGATTTTAGGCACGTTATAGTCAGGAATTTGCATTTAAAAAAACCTTAGAAATTCACTGAAAAAACATAGGTTTCAGGGGCGTTATAGTTAGCTGGAAATTTCACTCGTACAATACCATTGAAATTCCCCCGTTATAGTTAGTGCAGCTAACTATAACTTGCGCTCCCGCAATGCACTGGTGATGACGTCACATATTAGATCACTCATGACATCGTCAGTAACATCACTCATGACATCCCTGATGACATCATCCAGTGAATGTGTGTTTTTCTGAAAATTAAATATGTTTTAAATATGTATATCTCAAGGTCGATGGAAGAATAAATGGGTATATAAGTGTCTAAATGGATGAATTATTTTTATAAAATTGATTGTTTAATGGACTGATTAACTGTATCTTTGTGAATACATGGGTTAGTGAGTAATGTTTAAATATGTAAATATCTGTATCAGTCTCTCACTTTGTGTATAAGTGACTGCATGGGTTGGTGAGTTGCTACATGAGTGTCTATATGGGTTATTACTTGGTTTTTCGAGTATCATATGAGTGTCTGAGTGTCTGTATGGTTCGGTGTCTGTATGGTTCAGTGGGGGGTATTACTTAGTGAATTGATGCATGAATGAGTGTGTCACTGTTTGTATGTGTTAAAGACAGTATGTGTGCAGCACTGTATGGGTGGATAAGTATGTGTATTGGTGTGTTAGTGAGTAAATGACTGTCTCAATAGTGTCTTTATAAGTAACTACATATATTATAAACTAGTATATGTGAGTATAGGTGTATATAAGTGAGTATATGTGAGAGTGAGAGATTGGAAGAGTACCTGTATGAATAAGTATGTGTTTCTATAAATGATTGTTCAGAAGAGTAAGTATGTGTAAGTTTCTATAGAAGTAAGTGTGGTGGTGTGTTTATAACTGTATATGCAAGTAAATGGATGTTTGATTCTTTATTAGCATGAGTGACTATGTGTGTGGGTAACTATGGATGAGTGGCGGTGTGTAACAGGATGTATAGGTGTATGAGTACATATGATGAGCGAGTACATGTATGAGTGACTTTATAGGACTGTTGTTGAATGAGTGGATGTGTATGTAGATCTTAGAATTACTGAATAGGTTGTTGTAACTGGTATTGGTATGTCCATTGACTTGAAAATGTTAGTTTCTATTTTTGTATGTGTGTATCAAAGGTTATATTAGGGTGAGAGGAGGTCTGCCACTCTATCACAAGGATGATGTCATCAGTGATGTAATTTGAGATGTCATCAGTGATGTCATGAGTGATGTCTCTGACCATGTTATGAGTGATGTAATATGTGAGGTCATCAGCAGTGTATTGCAGGCGCCCAAGTTATAGTTAGCTGCACTAACTATAACGGGGGAATTTCAATGGTTTTGTACGAGTTATAGTTAGCTGAACTGGTTGTATGACATTACAACGCGGGCTTTTACCCCGCGTGACATTACGACGCTGTTTTTGCATTGCAAGTCAATACAACGACTTGCGCTGTAAGCGCTGGATAGTGGAATAGTTTAATTTTCTATTCCGACTCCAGCCCACATTACAGTAGAGAAGGTGTTGGAATAGAAAATTAAACTATTCCTTTTCCAACAGCGCCCTCCAGCGCAAGTCGTTGAAACGACTTGCGTTATAAAAGCAGCATGGTAATGGCAGCGTGTGGTAATGCCCGCGTTGTGATGGCTGCTCACCGCTGAACTAACTATAACGGGGGAAATTCAATGGTTTTGTATAAGTAAAATGTCCAGCTAACTATAACGCCCCTGAAACCTATGTTTTTTTCTGTGAATTTCTAAGGTTTTTAAATGCAAATTCCAAACTATAACGTGCCTGAAACCTATGTTTTTTTTGTGATTTTCAAAGGTTTTTTAAATGATAATTTCTAAATTTAACATGACTGAAACCTATGGTTTTTTCAGTGACTTTCAAAGGTTTTTTAAATGCTAGATTCTATCTATGCCTACAGAGGTAGGGCATGTGAAGAAAGAAGAAAAAACGAACAGAAATAAAAAAAAAGGAATGCAGAAAGAAGCCAGAGAAGTCCTCAAAGACTAAGAAAAGTACAGGAAGAAAGAAAACATGCAAAAAGTAAAAACAGAGGAGCAGAAAGAAGCCTTGTTGCAAAATCATCCTGTACCCTTAACTTTTTCAGATGGGTACTGGTGGTAACTGAGTCTGACTAACCAGTCCTAGAGCCAGTGCTATGTTAAAAAACACTTAGAATACAGTGAAAACACCTACATATCTTAGAGAACACTATGCGTTGGGGTCCCCTTGTGATTAGCATGACCTCCTCTGTAAGCCCCTAGTATATATTAGGGCAGGGGGATTAAAACTACCTCTTAAAATGCACTACGGGGTGCGTTTGCACACTGGTGAAGGGAGGGGAAAGGCCTGAGATGACGTGTGCAAACACGACCTGTGGGCGTTTTAAGTTGGGGGATAAAGTCCCCTTGAATCCTGAGGGTCCCTGGGGGCCAACTAACCCACCAGGTATGACCAGTAAGTGCCACAGAGTTGCATTGCAGAGAGGTGTAAAATGGGCATGGCCTCAGACCACATCTCTGCAACGCAGCTCTGTGGTGCTTACTGGAGGTACATGGTGGACTAGTTGGACCCAGGGACTCTCAGGATTAAAGAGGACTTAATATCCCCAACTTAAAATTCGCCACAGGGCTTGTTTACACACGTCACCTCAGGCCCCGTCTCCTCCCTTCACCACAGTATAAACAGGCCCTGTGGCCATTATTAATTTGGGAGATTAAGTCAACTTGAATCCTGAGTGTCCCTAGGGTCCAACTAGCCCACCAGGTACCTCCAGTAAGCGCCACAGAGTTGTGTTGCAAAGAGGTGTAAAGAGGGGCATGGCCTAAACCCCCTCTCTGCAATACAGCGCAGTGGCGCTTACTGGAAGCACCTGGTGGGCGAGTTGGCTCTCAGGGGCCCTCAAGATTGAAGGGAAATTATTTCCCCAACTTAAAATGCGCCACAAGGCGTGTTTGCATATGTCACCTCAGGCCCTGTCCCCTCTCTTCACCACTGCGCAAACACGCTCTGTGGCCTTTTTAAGTTGGGAGATTAAGTCCCCTTGAATCCTGAGGGTCCCTAGGGTCCAACTATCCCACTAGGTACCTCCTGTAAGCACCACAGAGCTGCATTGCAGAGAGGTGTAAAAAGGGGCACGGCCTAAACCACATCTCTGCAACGCAGCGCAGTGGCACATACTGGAAGCACCTGGTACGCTAGTTGGCCCCCTGGGGCTCTAAGGATTAAAGGGGAATTATTTCCCCAACTTAAAACGCGCCACAGTGCGTGTTTGCACATGTCACCTCAGGCCCCGTCCCCTTCCTTCACCACTGTGTAAACGCGCCCTGTGTAAGTTTTAAGTTGGGAGATTAAGTCCCCTTGAATCCTGAAGGTCCCTAAGGTACAACTTGCCCACTAGGTACTTCCAGTAAGTGCCACAGAGCTGCGTTGCAGAGAGGTGTAAAAAGGAGTATGGCCAGGACCACCTCTCTGCAATGCAGCGCAGTGGCGCTTACTGGAAGCACCTGGTAGGCTAGTTAACCCCCATTTGCCCTCAGGATTGAAGGGGAATTATTTCCCCAACTTAAAACGCACCACAGGGCATGTTTGCACACGTCACCTCAGGCCCCGTCCCCTCCCTTCACCACTGTGCAAACACGCCTTGTGGCCGTTTTAAGTTGGGAGATTAAGTCATCTTTAATCCTGAGGATTCCTAGGGTCCAACTAGCCCACTAGGTACCTCGAGTAAGCGCCACAGAGCTGCGTTTCAGAGAGGTGTAAATAGGGACACGGCCTAGACCACCTCTCTGCAACGCAGCGCAGTGGCACTTACTGGAAGCACATTGTGGGCTATTAGCCCCCAGGGGCCCTAAGGATTGCAGGGGAATTATTTCCCAAACTTGAAACGCACCACAGGGCGTGTTTGCACACGTCACCTCAGGCCCCGTCCTTTCCCCTCCCCACTGTATAAACGCGCCCTGTGGCAGTTTTAAGTTGGGAAATTAAGTCCCGTTGAATCCTGAGGGTCACTAGGGTCAAACTAGCCCACTAGGTACCTCCAGTAAGTGCCGCAGAGCTGCGTTGCAGAGAGGTGTAAAAAGGGACGTGGCCTCCGAACACCTCTCTGCAACACAGCTCCCTGGCGTATACTGGATGTACCTGGGGGCTTTTTGGCCCTCGGGGACCCTCAGTATTGAAGGGGATTAATTACCCAACTTACTACACGAACCATTGAGGAGGGCAGAGGCGTTCCGAACTCCGCGTTCTATATATCGGCATTCATTACGGGCTGCTGTTTCCTCTAAGCTACATCCGCCCTTTGGAACGCAAGCAGAGTAAAGAAACACCACGCTTGCCGCCTTCCTTTCTGCTCGCGTTTCAGCGATCTCTTGCATGACAGGCATTAAATTCGATCTGCAACCGACTTTTATCTACATTCGCCTTTGAAACGCAAGCGGAGCGGAGAGAATTCGCTTTCACCGCCCGGCGTCTTTGCCTTTCCCTAAGCTCGATATGACAGCTGCCTTCCAAGATACAGCCGCCTTTTGAAACAACAACGGAGAATAATTATACCACGGTCTCTTCCCTTCCCAGTATCCACCTGGATTTTAATTGAAAGCCTTTAAAGAAAACAACGAAGAAACGTTTTCCTTTATTTTTAAAAACGTTGAAAAGTATTTGTAGGCAGTAGTAGGATGGAAGCAGTGATTATTGTCTAAACAGAAAAAGTGGCTGGATATCGATCTGTCCTGATGAAGACAAATGATTTTGTCGAAACGCGTTGACACACAGCCCCAGATACTTTTTGTATTGGAGAAATTATTTTTAAGAAAATACCCCCTATCCCTCATTTTATGTACATTGATATGTTTGTTTTATATCCATTGTTCAATGAAGTCATGTTTACTCATATCATGTAACCATCTTTTTATTGAATCATATGTATCCATACATTTTTTATGATTATATTAAAAATCAACCTTTTGATATCATTTCAGTCCATTGCTTTACTTTTTAGATGTTCATGAATATGTGTCTTTTTCAATAGCCAGCTTTCTGTCCTTAATTGTCTGCCTGGGTAGATACCTTTGCACAAAAAAAGAAGGAAGGGGGCGAGCCTGAGATGACATGTCTGCAAGCACGCCCTGTGGCACGTTTTAGGTTGGGGAGTTAATTCCTCTTCAATCCTGAGAGCCCATGTGGGCCAACTAGCCCACCAGGTACCTCCAGTATGTGCCAGGGACCTGCGTTGCAGAGAGGTGTTCAGAGGCCACACCCCTTTTTACAACACTCTGCAATGCAGCTCCATGGCACTTAGTGGAGGTACCTGGTGGACTAGTTGGCCCCCAGGGACACTCAGGATCGAAGGGGAATTAATTCCCCAACTTAAAATGCAACACAGGGCGTGTTTGCACACATGTCACCTCACCCCCTCCCTGCACCACTGTCTAAACGCACCCCGTGGCGCGTTTTAAGTTTTAAGCGGCCCCCCTCCCACCTTTTTCACAGCTCAAGCCCCCCCACATGCGGGTTTATTTGAAAAAATGCCCCAGGGGTTGCGGTCCCCGGGGCTTGGATGCCACCCCACATTAAAAATTGAAGCCCCGGGGCGTGGCGGTCCCCGGGTATATATATATAAATAGGGGTGGGCTTTTAACCAGCCATCTTCATCCTTTGATCTATTATTATTTGGTTCACATTTTATTTCCAACCCCTACAGCATTTAGCAATGGGGAGTGGGTCATCCCACTTCAGCCATAGGCACCATTCACCGTGTGTGATGACATTCTGTCCTTTCATAAGGTGGACATCCACACACAAAGTAATTCCCTTAAGTGCTAGGGACTGCTATGGAAAGGTGTGCCTTTTTGAAACCAAAAAAGATATTTGCTTTTTGCGAATGTTGTTTTTTTTAATTGATGAGGTTCCCATCACTTTCCTCAATATTAACGTTTTGCAAAAACCATGACAAAAAGAAAAAAGCATTGACAAAGCCTAAAGACTGATGGCCAATGGCAGCCCTATTGGCTTTGCCAATGGTAGTTTTTATTTCCCAGTCGTCACTCCATGGGAGTGCATGTATTTCCTCCCTTCCCCACTTGCTCATCTGCCCTCTGTGTGCTCTCTTTTCTGCCTCTGGAAGCTCCCTGTCTCACTCCCCCCCCCCTCTTCCTGTTAAAAATATTTTAAAAATGAGTTTATTTTACCATGGCCACTCAGTTGCAAATGCAACCAGTCACTTGACTTTCCTTTTTGGGTTTGCTTTTCACGTTTTCAAAAAATACTTTTCTTTAACGTGGGCATCGGGCAATTTAGAATAGTAAAGGGAAATTGGTCGTCATGCGTCACAGCACATGCTGATGATGAAAAAAATGCTTTATTCAAGTTCAAGTTCAAGTTCAAAAAGACTTTATTCGAATTGAAATAACAATTCAGTCAGTCAGTCAGTCAAAGTACTTTATTCGATAATTCAATATCATAAAAAGACAGTATTGAACAATATATAAATAACAGTTACATGCTTAAAAATACACAAAATTTCACACAATTTCATAGCTATAAAATGAAAATAGTTAAAAGACATATTAAAAAGTTTAAAAAGATCAATACCTATGCAGTATATATACTATACAAAATTGCATAAGCGCAAATTGTAAAAAATACGATCAGGTGTGGAGGTTCAGAATCTTTTTTCTTTCCCTGACAGCCCCCACCAAGAAACTTTCAACATGAGAGATGACCCTGGGGCTGTTTAATAATTGCAAGTATAGGAGAGCAGGTCTCACCTGAATGAAGCCTGCTTCCTTAAGAATAGGGACAAGAAACTTCCTCCTTTGCGCCATATAGTGGCCACAAAACATTAAAAAGTGCATCGTGTCCTGCTTAGAAAAATTATCACAGGAGCACGGGGCGCTTGATCAGAGGTACACCATGCATTTAATTGACCTAAGTTCAAATAAATCAAATTTAAACGGAAACGCGTTAAAAGAAATCTATGGTAGGGTCTGTTAACTAAAACCAAATAAAGCTCAGGGCCTGGAGGATTAGAAATCATAAGGTGGGATCTGACAGTTATTTTTCTAAGTTCGTTCTCTTCTCTACACAATGACAACCTTTGTAGCATTGCCACTTTTGTTAAAGATACATCCTTTGCCGTTATTTTTTCCGGCTCAGAGAAGAGCTCTGGCCTTCCAATGTTCTGAAAACCTTTCTTGACATACGATAGCCACTTAATTTTGGTTGCGTTATCTAAATGGAGACAATCCTTGAAAATAGAGAGATTGAAGGAGAGTTCTTCATTTAGCCATGTCTTTAGCCAGGTTATTAACGGCGCTACTTTTAGTGAGTCAGTGATATAACCAACACCCAGCTCTTGAAATAACAATTCATAAAAGTGTACAGATAAAAATCACAATTTAAAATATCATTCTCTTGAATTCCTTAGGCCCCAAGTTAACAAAAGGGGTTTTAAAATTTGTCGTCTCGAATGGCTATATAAAGTGCAGAACAGAGATCAGTGTATGTTTGATTGAAATGATTTGTCATCACAGGGACACTGCCTTTTTCCCCTCGCCCAGTCATTGCAAGTCGGGAATGATATGAGTCTATAAAAGGTTTCCAGACGTAAGTAAGTCAGGAGCCTACAGTGATGTAGGGGGTGTTCTAATGCAAGATACAACTGGAGACCCCTCTGGAGTGTCACTTCATCGTGGCTCTTGACAGATTTTTTAGACCTTTCGCCCTTCCACCTTTGTAATTCCAAATGTTCCAGCAGCATCTTTTTCAGCGTAGATTGCGAGAGAGATCCAATGAGGCTGGGTCAGTAAAGTATTCAGGATGACCAATCTCACTAGCAAAGTTCTTGATGTAAATAAGCCATTTGCTGTTTTTCAGCCCATCACAGTTTAGACAGTCCTCTATGATGGATCTATTCAATTCTGTGGCAGGGTTGGTCCAAACATTGTGCCAAAGTAAAACTGGGGTGAGTTTTATAATATCCGTAATAAAAGTGAGAGCAACTTCGGCATGTAATACATATATAGGGGTGCTCCTTGGTGTAGCAGTTATAAATCGGAGGAACCTGTTCTTAATTCGCTGGATCTCCTCCACTTGCTGCCAGCCCCAGATACCAGCCCCATATGTCCCAATAGCCACACATTTCGATTTGAATATTTGGAGGAGCTCCATTACTGGCCTGTTTCCTATTTTATTTGCAAAATTCATGAGAGCCCCAACTGCTCTGTTAAATGCCACGGCCCGTGCATTCACGGCCGACTTCCAAGTGCCTTGTCTATCGAAGTGGACCCCCAGATAACAGAAGATATCGGCTAACTCTACCTTCCTGTTATTTAAAACAATTGGGCATGGTAGTCTATGTTTATTTGGGCCGCACGACATAGTAAACGTCTTCGAGACGTTTACACATAACCCTCTAGTGCTCATAAAGTTAGTGATGGTATGTACGGCTTTCTGGAGACCTACCTTGGTCTGTGAGAGGATGGCCGCATCGTCAGCGTAAAGTAAGATGGGAATGGGTTTGCCCTTGATTACAGGGTAATCATGGTACTGCTGTGTTAGCAGGGCCGTTTCTAGGTGTTTCGCCGCCTTAGGCGAGAATTGAAAAATGCCGCCCCCTCCCTTGCTCTCATTAGTTCCACCTTATTCTCCCCACTGCCCAAACCTGCCCCCTTTTTATGTACCTGTTTAGACTTCACTTCTTTCTCACCTCTTCTTCCTCCCGCTTTCTGCTAGTTTGGATATTTTCTCGCATCTCTACCACAGGTAACTGGTTTAAATTAGTTCTTAAGTCTTGGCATTTCAAATTCTGCTGTTGTGTAAGAGCATCAACACCTTAGCTGGGTAGAGTTATGCTATAAATGTGAAATAAATGCCATTTCAGGCACAGCTGCCTCCCCCAGGCCTCAGGCCAGGTTTTAGTCACTTCATGTGCTCCTTGCTGGCACCGTTTATCATTCAAAGTCCCAGTTTTACTATTCATGACAATTTCAATTCTCACCTGAAAAACTCCCAGGACCCAATCTAGCTTTGGCGGGTGTTTTCGGACTTATATGGCGATTGACGTTTGGGCGTATATGGCCTGCATTCTTGGTTAATGACCTTCTTTGTGGAACATTGGGATTTGGATTATCATACCTTTATAATATACTTTTGGATTACATGCAATATACAATTTGAGGATGTTATAAATAACTTCAGCCCTGAAGAAGTTCTGTTGTACAGAACGAAACGCGTCGGCTGATTGTGGTATACAAATATAAGAAAATAAAAGCAATTGAACAAGTATCAAGACTCTGCACTTCTGACATCATAGCGCCCAAAGATGTGGCCCTCTCTGCTCTCTTATTTACTGAAACACTCAGAACCACCAAAAGAATCTTTTGGTGATTCTGAGTTTTTCAGTAAATAATGTTAATGTATTTTTATTTTATTTTTATACTTTACCCGAAGGTGTCAGAGCGCTTTACATAAGAAACAGTTGCAAAACATAAGGACTTAGGAATACATGCGTTACATAAAAGATACAAACAGAAAAATTTGCAAATGTACGAGATGTAAAGTCACACAAGGAAGAGATACAAACAGAAAGAAAAATTGCAAATGTACAAGTAGTAAAATCACTCAAGGAAGAGATACCAATGGATATACTCTAAGAGTCACATAGGAAAGGTAGAGAGTACAAAGGTCTACTGCATATACTAGTGATAAGAGTTATCTCTATACACATATATAAACACATAGTAGATTTTCTCAGGTCAAGACCCCCCCAAAAAAAACAGGAGAGCAGAGTTCCACCAAGGGAGGGTGGGAGGGATACAAGGGTATGGAGAAAAGGCAAAACAGAAAAGGGAAGAAACATTTGAGGATCGTCAAGGGGAAACGAGAGAAAAGGGTAAAGGACGAGGGAATGACAAGATGGCGGGTCAGGGTCCAGAGAAAAGCAGCCGAGAACAGCAACAAAATGGCGGCCAAGACAAAAGAAAAAGTAAACAAGTCCATGAGAGTCCGTGGTGGGACAGGCCGCTCCGATGAAGAGTGCTCTCTGGGGGCCTGGGGTAGGTATGTTCCGGAAGGGGCTGCTGTGTGCCAAGCAATATAGGTCGGGACTGGAGGGACTAGTGTGCGTAGCTTAAGCCTGCTCTTGAGGTGCCCCCTTCTTCACAGTAACACGCAGCAGGCCCCTCTCTTTGCTGTCAGGTTAGTGTTACAAGGGTCCTCCGCTCTCTCTTCCTTGAGGCTACTTCACGTTGTCTCCCGCTCCGATACATACTGACTTTGCTTTCCTGCCTCAGTGCCGTGACGGTCACTGTCTCAAAACCATTTAGCTCGGCGGCACGCTCTACTCTGTGTTCTTCAGCACTCACAGACACGCACACTGCTCTCGTCTCGTTGGTGCAGCACTCTCCATTCCATGAGCCTCACTTTCCTGGCCCTTGGCTATCTCGTCAGGTCCCCTCTGTTACTCGGACCCGGCGGGGAGCATCTGCTGATGCGTTAATCGCATGCCGCAAAGATGCTGCTTGAAATGTTCCAACCATTAAAAAGTAAAGAGTGGTAGAATGAAGAGTCAATAGCGTGGGCCTAATATGTGCAAAATAGAAAGGCGGTCAATATATCAAATTGCAAAATTCAAGGCAAAGTAATGAGGAATAACTGATTAGCTTGAACCTCCATCCTATTTTCTTCTTCCTGCCACCTCTCATGCCCCTCCCCTTAAACCATGGCCTGCGCACCTATGCCTGCACTGCAAACTTCTCTTTTGCAAGCTCAGCTTTTTATTTTATAGATCATGACGTGCCACTTTCACCACAGCTGCCTCACTCGCGATTGCTACTGAAATAACCTAAGTAAACGTAATTTTTCACGGCCAAAACACTTTTCACATTGTGGGCCGAACCCAGGTTCAGGCAAAAAATCTGAGTGCACTTATGAGACATAATCACCGAGGACCGATTGGCCATTTATTTCAGCAGGCATTTCCCGGCAGGTGGGGTGGAGTCTGGGTCACGGGAGGCCAGTTTTTGAAGGTCGATGAACGGTGTCTCTGTCCATAGCTCCCCGGGGTATATGGCAGCTGGCAAAAAGTGAAAGCGTGGAAAAGACATAGGAAGAGAGAAAAAGAGCCAGGAACAGAGTGAAAGACAGGAACAGAGTTAGAAAGACAGCAACAGAGAGAGAGAGAGCGAGAGAGAAAGACAGGAATAGAGAGAGAAAGACTGGAACAGAGAGAGAAAGACTGGAACAGAGAGAGAAAGACTGGAACAGAGAGAGAAAGGCAGGAAGAGAGAGAGAAAGACAGGACCAGAGAGAGAAATGCAGGACAAGAACAGAGAGAGCAGGGCAGCAACAGAGAGAGAGACAGGAACAGAGAGATTGACAGGAACAGAGAGAGAGACAGGAACAGAGAGACAGACTGGAACAGAGAGACAGACAGGAACAGAGAGAGAAAGGCAGGAACAGAGAGAGAAAGGCAGGACAGAAACAGAGACGACTGGTGCATCTGTCCACAGCTCCCTGGGGTTTATGGCAGCTGGCAAAAAGAAAAAGCGCGGAAAAGACACAGGAAGAGAGAAAAAGAGAGGACAGAGAGAAAGTCAGGAATAGACAGAGAAAGACAGGAATAGAAAGACAGGAACAGAGAGAAAAAGTCAGGAGCAGAGAGAGAAATACAGGAATAGGGAGAGAAAAATGCAGGAACAGAGAGAGAAAGGCAGGACAGGAACAGAGAGAGCAAGACAGCAACAGAGAGAGAAAGACAGGATCAGAGAGAGAAAGACAAATGGAAGTGTGTGCTTGCATTGGGAACATCACATTCAAAGACATAGGGAATCCAATCCCAGTCTATGCCTGGCGCCCCCAGCTGAGAGCACTTTACTGTCCAGAGTGGAACATTGCACACTATCCATAATATCTCCCTGGTGGTGTATGGGAATATTCATACAGTTAAAGTTAAAACCTCTATTTACTAGAGCCTAGATACATAGAAGTGTACTGTGAAATTCTTCATAAAAACAAATCATTACCCATAATACAGAAAAAGCTGTACTGTCACGCTATAATGTTATATTCCATGGAAGAAAGCCTGCCTTTACTTGATCTTTTATATGCCTAGAACGCTGCACCTGCAGAAGCCTAATGGCACGTCACAGCAAAGACGTAAACACTATGAAATAGGCAGGTTACAAGCAATATCTTTACAGACTCTGTCTATACCCTTTCTCCCTAAAGCGCACAAAAGCAGCAATGTGTGATGAGGAACACGTCACCGCCTCGATATTGTTGCGAGTATGCGGAGAATGTTGATTTGCGCATTTTCTCCCAGCCTCTGTAAATGTTCTGTCACATGCTTGTTTAAATACTTGGATAGGCAGCACATGCCAAATGTGATCAATAATGACCTTTATATGATCCATAGACGTACCCAGGCAAAGGTTCATATTAAAATCACTGTGTAAAAGAATTTGGGTCACTGGTTAAACCAAACCTTTATCACCCGTACAGTGGCATGTTTTTTGCCGCCCTCCCCCTTTTACCGCCCTAGGCGGCTGCCTAGTCTGGCCTAATGGTAGAAACGGCCCTGTGTGTTAGGCAAGAACCCACTCCATTAATGTATAGATTAAATAGCAGGGGGGCCAAAATGCAGCCCTGCCTTACCCCTCTGCTAATCTTAAAAAGCTCTGTACATTCCCCCCTCTGACCGTATCTAACTCGGGCACCTGCCGCCACATAGAGTTCTCTGATGTATACAATTATTTTATTATCCAGCCCTATGTCCCTCAACGTCTGCCAGAGACTGTCGTGCAAAACGCAGTCAAATGCAGAGCAGAGGTCCACATAGGTCACATACAGATTCGATTTCCTTGCATGAATATATTTCGAAATGATTAGTGAAAGATTCAGCCCCTGCTCAATTGTCCCCCGCCCTCCCCTAAACCCATACTGAAAGGGAGACAACACTTCCTGTTCATCCACCCAGACCTGAATGCGAGCAAGAATGACCCTGCCCGCCATCTTCAGGAAGCCATCTAACAAAGAGATGGGCCGATAGCAGGCAGGGTCATTCCTGTCCCCCTTCTTGTATATCGGGACCAAGATTGCCTCCTTCCAGGTTGGGATAAAACCTATTTTCGCCATGCAATTCAAAACTCTAGTGAGTAGAGGAGCCCACAGGTCTGGATACATTTTAAAAACATCGATAGGGACAGAGTCTGGGCCTGGTGCTTTCGCGGCTGAATTCTCCCTTAAGGCTTTATATATCTCCTCAAGTTTGAATTGAATGTCTAGAGGGAACGGGAAATCCTCATCTTCTGAAGGTATTGGTGTTTCGTAGGCTAGTACAGGGAGAACCTTGGTGCTATACAGGGCCTGAAAGTGGGACACCCACTCCTGGGCCGTGATAGCATTGTCGAGGCGAGGACCTTGGCTATCTTGGTAAAAAGGCGCATTCACAGCCTTCCAGAAAGCAGCAGTGTCCTTTTGTGTTGCTGCTGCATGGAGGGCTTCCCAGGCTTCAACTTTTAAATCTTTCTTCCTTCTAATCAAAGCGGCACGGCACTTACGCCTTGCCCTTTGAACGTGAGCTCTATCTAATGGGGTAGCATGCAGTGCATTTTTAAGTTCCCGCAATGCCCTGGAGCAATTTGGATCAAACCACCCTGGGGTTCTCTTGACTATATTACGTGGATCTCTAGTCAGAAGGTGTTTAATTAAACAACTAATTTTATTAAAAGAGACCAGGACTTGTTCTTCGTTCTCATCTAACGTCAAACACTTAATGATTTCTTTATGGGAAATATTCACTAGGTTTTTTTGGAAGCTCTCTGGTATTACCTTCTCCCATTTGATGTAAAATCCATTACGCTGGCCAAGAGTAGGGTTAAAATCATAATTACGTTGAGTATTAAGAGGCCGCGTATCCAGGTTTAGCTTGAAAGTAACTGAAATGGGGTAATGGTCACTAATGCCACTTGTGAGTGTCTCCCAGCTGTTAACTAATGAGGCATAACGTAACAATAGTAAGGCAAAGTCAATAATTGACTTTGCCCCTCTTGCGTTAAATGTGGGTGCAAATATTTTTGGCACGGAACAAGCCTCATTAATAAATGCCATGGAATGGTCCACCATTAAGTTGTTGAGTAAGTCCCCTAGTTTTGTGTGGGTAAAGTGGCTTGTGGGTCCTATAGATTCGTCTTCCCAGCCACACACTCCCTGTAGACTCTTTGGGCACAATGGACAATTAAAGTCCCCTACCCACAGGAGGGCCATATCCCCTGAGCAGCTATCTGTAATCGTCTTGAGGGTACTTGACAATTTCTTAATTGTGTTTTCCACTTGTGCTATCGGGATGTTATTATAGAAATGAATAATAGCTAGATTTTCCAGAGCTCCCCAGGATACCCTTAAGATCTGAAAAAAAGGGGAATCCAGGAAGCTCCCTAGGACCGTGGGACCTGAGCAAATAGACAGATACATAGACAGACCTCCCTTATGTCTACCCATTTTAGTGGGAACTGCCGGGGTAAAGAACGTTTTGAAACCCAGCAAATGGGACTGCTCCCTAGCCCACGTTTCCTGGAGAGCTATAATTGAGTGGGACATAGTTACTGACCGCCAGTCTGCATCATTAATTTTTGGGGCCAGGCCAGCCTTGTTCCATGTTATTATACTGCCAGGAACTTCCGTGTTTATTGGTGGTGTTACTTCCCTAGGTATCACACGGGCTGGCTCGATTATGTCACAGGGTGTAGTCCCAAATGGGGACATTACAGCCATAGGTATCTCAGAGGCTGGTTCCATTGTGTCCATTATTTCACAGGATATGGTCCCAGACAGGTTATCTAACTGGGGAATTAACATCGTTTTTACCCCAGAAGCTTGTGTTTTAAGATGAGGGACTATTACAAGGCAAGGATCTGACTCGGTCGTGATGTGTACAGGAGCAGGGGTATAACTTTGGACAGTAACATTATATTTTTTGTCTTTTATCCTGTAAGTTGGTAACATATTAGGAAGGGGCCCCAACCGTCGTTCGCAGTCATCAAGGCCTGAGAGTGCTGCGAATCTATTGGTAAGCTCAAAGGGAGTGAATGGCAGCAAATGGTCCATTCCCCTGGTTCCTTGTGAGTGGTCTGGGCCACTGTAGTTATTTCTATGTCCCCTATATGGGATGTTGTTCCACCCATAAGCATTTTTTGGGATCATAGGGTTGGGAGCCTGCCACAAATATTGATTATTAAATGTTGTGGGGAGATTGTTACATAGGCCCGGGGGGCCCCTAGAGACATTAAGGAAGTTACCTGAGCTCTTGGGTAGAAATAAGTTAGGTCATAAGGAGTAATGGTTCTTGAATTCCAGTTTAGGATGTGGTTGACCGCGGCCGGGTCTCTAAAGTTTATAATTATGAGATCACCCTCAGTAGCTTTATTCGATTTCATTTAAATCATAAAAGCACGGAACAAACGACCATCAAACTGATTTGAATCTTTTAAACATTAATACTTGTATAAATATAAATCTAGTTAAAATGCTGTCTAAAATTGATGATAAAACCATTTTCCTTTGACTACATTTGAAAGTAGGACTTCCAACCCTGCAGTGAAATATTTTGAGACTTCTATTGTAATTAGGTTAGTCCAGTCGCAGGAGGTCCAACCTTGTGTCTCCAGTAAATGTCAACAAATGATTCACGAACATGAATAAAGTGCAAAGTGCTGCTGTGCTGAACTGCCAGTATTTAACCTAGATAGCCACGGTGCTTTTAAAGATGGTGGCGTATGTCTCTATTTGTGTTCTCTGATTTCGCTTTTTTTTTTTTTTTAAACGCCACTTTTCTTTTGATTTCAAAAGTTTTTATTGGTTGTTTCCAGATAAGCAGTACATACAGTAAATAAAATAAAAATAGGACGACATAAAACATAAGACATAAACAACTGAAAGAAAATAAATTTGCAAATCAGTAAATCAGATTTCAAAGCAAATTTTGATACATGTAGTTGCAAGTGTAGTATCTTATAGGTGGCTGAGAAGGTTGGCGGTGGTATGAGGAGTATCTATATGGACAGCAGGGTGAGCCTCAACCGGTGTATGTGGCCACTTAAGACCTAGATTTTATAAGTGGTCAGTGGAGTAGCGACGCAGGTCTGGGAAAATCAGACACTGGTGGAATTGGAGGGTGGATTTTAAGGTGGTTTGTGTGAACTTAAGTAGATGTCAAGAGTGTCCCACATGTGTCTGGTGGAGGATTTCCACGGTGATCTTTGGAGAGTTACGTTATCAGCCCCTCTTAGGTTGGTGACCCAATTTAACCAGCAGCTAAAGGAAGCTTTACATGTGTCTTTCTAATTGTTAAGTATTACCTTGACTGCCGCTGTTAGAAGAAGGTCAAGGAGTGCTCTATCTTTGTCATTCAGTGACTCGCTCTAAGAAAGCTGAATGCTAGGGTCGAAAGATCTCTCTTTGGTGAGTATGAAAAGAGTTTAGAGATGAACTCGAATACCCTATCCCAGAAAGGTAACACGCATTCGCATTGTATTAATAGGCCGCTCGTAAGCAGTTTCTGGACCTTTTGGATTACTGCTACTTTCTGCTAGAGGCGTCTTCATCTCCTGCTGTGTGCTAGAATCGGGCGCTGTGAGACTCGGACTGCATTGGGGGAAAGCTCCTGACTTGGAGGAGATAGAGCGGCCGCCCGGGACTGCGAGGACCAGCATTCTTCATTTCACCCACAGCTGGTGCCTCTTCCCGGGCGAGCTCCGCCCCCACCTTCTGCCTCTTTACTGCTCGCGGCCCCCGCTTCGGGGGAGCCGCTCATAAGCAGTTTCTGGACCTTTTGGATTACTGCTACTTTCTGCTAGAGGCGTCTTCATCTCCTGCTGTGTGCTAGAATCGGGCGCTGTGAGACTCGGACTGCATTGGGGGAAAGCTCCTGACTTGGAGGAGATAGAGCGGCCGCCCGGGACTGCGAGGACCAACATTCTTCATTTCACCCACAGCTGGTGCCTCTTCCCGGGCGAGCTCTGTCCCCACCTTCCATCTTGTATATAACTGAATTTCCAACGCGCATCGCGGGACGCGCGCGGGACATAGCCCGGGGCTAAGCCCGGGCAAAGGGCGGGCCCTCTGAGGCCCTCTGAGACCGAGTGAGGCCGGGCAGGGCCTACCCTCTTCCACTTACTGATCCACATAGTTATCTGGTTCTTCGATGGCTCAAAGTCTGGGCCAATTACAGTCTGAGAAGGCTGGGTGTAGTTTCAACGGCCCTCTTGATAATTATTTTACAAAGGCTACCAATGATCAAGATAGGGAGAAAACCCTGGGCGAGCGTAGGGCAGACCGGCGTCGCTCTGTCGAAAGCATAAAGAATAAGGTTTCTGCTGTTTCCCCGCCCAATGCCCTTTCGCTTACCCTTGGATGTACTTCCTCCAATGAAGACCCTTTATCCTTGGAAAGCTTTCCACTCTTGTTACGAGACTGCACTCCTACACCCTTGGGTCATATAGACCAGCCCGTAAATCACATCCCTCCTTCTAGTTCGATATTGTCTGATGTTGACTTGACTACTCGGACCCAGACCCAGCCTAAACATGCTTTAAATAAATTGGTAAAACCAGTGCTGGCAAAAAGTCACGGTCCACGGCCTGCAAAAAGAAGACGGAAGGGGGGGGGGGGCTTTGCAAAAACCAAAGATCAGTCACTCGGATTTTGGAAAACCTTCTAAATCCATCATTAAAACTGGTTTGAACCCTGTTGTTGCTGAATCTAACATGCCAATTCTGGCTCCCTTGCCACTTTTGGCAATAGCTGTACAATCTGTGAATACTATTGCTTCAATCGACATTCTGGATGACCCATCCCAAATGGATGTTTCCACTGTCGCCTCACTGGATAACATGGAACACCTAATTAGGTCTTTCATTTTACCCATTATTAGGAGGCTGAGGAGGGTGGAGAAAAAGCTTGAAGTGATTGAGGCTGCAGTTATTAATCACCAGGGACCAACTAAGGCAGTGGTGAGTGGGGATCCAGTACCTCCAGTCGCGGTGCCTACGTGCACCTCCGGCGTCCTAAAAGGCACCTATCAATTAGTTAAACCAACTAATCCCAAGCACCAGAAGGTTCCCTCCCCAAAACAGAATATCAGCTCAGTCCCCATACCAGTAAGTGTAGCTGCGACGGGACCTGGAAAACCCTCTGTGGGGATCTCACAGCAGACTACAAGGGGTCCCATCAGACACACCAGGCTACGAAGAATCCCCCAACCAGAATTGCCCCCCGAAGCCGCCCCGTATGTGGTTGTTCTGACGGGGGTTCCCAGCTTGCCACTAAATAAGAGGGAGGGGTTTTTCCAGCTTAAAAATAAAATCATGCACTGGTTTGCTCAATTTAGACCATTAACACACAACATTGATGGCGAAATAGTGCATGTTAGACGACTCCCCTGGTTGGGTAGTAGGGTCAAGGATATCAAAGGAGATTTAGCTATTATAAATTTTAGGGACCCACAAGCAGTCACCTATATATTAAACTGGCCCCAGGGTGGAGGCAGTAACTCTATTGTTCCGCGCCCCTTGACCTATTTTTATCCTAGATCCCTGGTGTTTCCTCCTACCCACACTGGCGCTCAGATACCTAACCAGACTGTTCCCCTAATGTCCTACAATATTGGGTTTCCACCAGAACCCCCACATTATCACCATGCTGCTGACCCTTTTGGGTGGAAGACGGTACCTCTCAGGTCTATTAGAAATCCTAATGGGAGGATGGAACATCTGAGACCTTTCACACCCTTGGAGACAGCAAACAGGTTTGATGTCTTCTCTGGTCTGGATAACTGTGATTGAAGATCACAGAATGACCACTGTATGACTGGTCAAATAAACAAAATGCAAATAGAGAAAACTGGTGGTGGCTGTAAAACGAATAAAAATACACAACAATAAGTGTTGGAGAGCACAGCAACAGTCACACCAATAACTCTAGAACCTGCTACACATAGGGATAAGTGTGATATAATATTGAAGTCTATTCCTGTTGTGGAACAAGTGGCTCAAGATCTGATGTTAACTAGGGCCAACCAAGGGGGAGCTGACACTGATGTAGGAGGTGCCCTGAACACAAGGCAAGTGTGCGATGCCTCGGTCCCCCCAGTAGCAAGCCCTATATTAGGGGCTGGTAATATTATGGCTTTGAAAAAGGGGGCAACACTATCAGGGGAAAGATCAACCATGCAACGCAAAATTACAATGATATCTTGGAATATTGCTGGTTTGACAAAAAATCTTTCTGACCCTGATTGGCCTAATTACATAGACTCCTGTGACATTTGCCTGCTCCAAGAAACCTGGACCCTTGAAATACCACATAGGGTGGGATATAGGACTTTTAATATCGAGGCAGTTCCATCAGTCAGAGGTAGACCATCAGGGGGGCTTACGGTATGGATTAGAGTGTCATTGGAGGTAGAAATTACACAACTAAATACAGATTCAGCAGATATACTAGGACTTGTAGTTAATCTGAAGGATGGTAGGCGTATTGTTGTGTTTAACGTTTATAACCGTCCCTGTGGGTTATCGAAAGAATCTGTAATTATTGATAAATTGGATAACCTCCTTACTGATCTTGTAGATACGCCAAGTAGTATACTAGTAGGCGGTGATTTTAATTGCAATTTTGAGCCGATTATAGGGTTTGGAGACGTTTTTTCAGATGAGGATAGGGCCAATAACATCCCTTCCCTATCATATACGGAGGGAGTGGGCTGTACGATCTTAGCAACCCAGATAATGAGATTGGTATCAGTACATGGTTTGAGGGCCTGTAATGGCCGTTTCCCATCAGACTCTCCAAAAGCACCAACTTTTGTCAAAAATAAGTCTCATAGTTGGTTCGATTATATTCTGGTATCTTTCGACATTTGGTCCTTCCTATCTGACTTTGTAATTGACTCCAGGTATGAAAGTGACCATCGGCCGTTACACCTGTCAATAGACTATAGATTAGTCCCTAGTACTAGGATTCCGATGGATTACTGCATATTGGATAATTTAACCACTGATGCCCCTTTAATGAGTAACAATAGGCGCTCCCTTAAATGGGCAAGCTTATTGAGTAATAAGGAGGCATTATCCAGTATTTACCTACTCCTTGCAGATGTTTTTGCAAAACATCTGCTTCAACCAGTCGAGGGCAAGGTTTTTACCGACTTGCATATTGAATTTTTTAAAGCCCTAGTACCATTTGTGTTGGAAATGCCAAATAAAAAAAGGCTGCAAAAAAATAGTTCCATTGGTACTAAACCCTGGCACAATAAGGATTGTCGAAACTGTAAGGGTTCACTTTTAGAGGCAATTAAGAGCAAAAAAACTGATGTAATCAGGACTTTAAGGCAAGAATATAGGATGGTGCAGAAAAAGGCTAGAATTAACTGGGACGAGGAATGTTGGGAGAATATGCTAATAGCTGTTAAAGCGAAAGACAATGTGGGTTTCTGGAAACTAGTTGCCAACGAGAAAATTGGAGGTAGGTCACCGGATGATGTGTTCATTGATGAACAAACTTGGGTCAATCATTTCACCCATTTGTATGAAGCCCCAGTCAGTGACGTGATAGCAGTTGGAAATAGCCCATGGCTGGTACCAGCCACGAATAATATAGAGTTTAGCCTCGAGGAAACCGAGCAAGCAATTATTGCTGTGAAAAACGGTAAAGCCCCAGGCTTAGATAAAATACCTGGGGACTTGTATAAGCATGAGATCAGTGTATGGGCGCCTTATATCAACAAGCTTTTTAACATATTAGTTGCAGGTGGAAATTTACCAGATAGCTGGCGGGGTGCAGAAATTATCTTAGTTTTTAAGAAGGGTGATAGATATGATCCTTCTAATTATCATCCTATTTGTCTTTTAGATATTTAAAAAAAAAATTTTCAAGGCACCTTTTAAATCGAATGGATTTGTGGATAGATGAGAACAAGATCTTTACAAAGTTCCAAGCAGGCTTTAGACGGAACACGAGTACAATAGATCAGGTTTTTAGGTTTTGTTGCATTTGTTGGAAATATGTTTTTTTATTAAAAGGACACATTTATGTAGCTTTTGTTGACCTTAGGGCAGCTTTTGATTTAGTTTTGCGGGATCGTTTATGGGATTGTTTGTTTGCACTGGGAGTACCAACTGGTATACTCCAGCAGATTAGACGATTACATGATAATAACTTTGCCAGAGTACGCTGGGGCCCGAAAGGGGAATTAACAGAACCTGTACCTATCAGACGGGGAGTCCGTCAAGGATGTGTGTTGGCCCCCACACTTTTTTCTTTATTTGTCAACGACATTCCAGACTATTTAGATAGGTGCAATAATGATTCCCCAAAGTTGAACGGTGTGAGGGTCCCCTCACTCCTATTTGCGGACGATACAATCCTGATCTCGCAAACGCCCATTGGTCTACAAACCCTTTTAAATTCCTTCAAAATGTACTGTGATTCAAAAGCCCTGGAAATAAATACGAAAAAAAACAAATGTATGTCAATAAATCCCCATAAATCTTTTAAGGGGCAATTCTTCCTAAATAGCCAAAGACTTGAACTTGTTTCAAATTTTTCGTACCTTGGTGTCTCCTTAGACTCAACAACCTCATGGAGAACGCAAATTGAAAAAAGTAAAACCATCTTTAATCAGAATACCCTACCTATTATAAAGCGTCATGGGGCAAGTCTAAGCAAGTCCATTTCGCAAGCACTTGAAGTTTTTAAATTTAAGGTACAATCTGGTGCTTTATATGGAGCAGAAATCGGGGGAACAAATGCAGGTAACATTTTTATGACTAGTGAAAACAACTTTTATAGAAGGCTTTTGAGTTTGCCCAAACGTACCCCACTTGTACCATTATTTTTGGACTTAAACATGAAACGAACGGATCATATTGCATTACTTAGGCCGCTTTTGTTTTGGGTCAGGCTTTGGAGTACCCTTGAACTTACAGATTATAAACAAGGAATCTTAGAAGTTAAGAACCTTGATGTTTATAATACCAACCCTTGGCTGAAGCATGTCAAAAATTGGTTCCACCGGATAGGCTTTGCTCACTTCTGGGACGATCCAGCGTGCTTGAGACAAAGATGCAAGATTCTGGTCAAGGCAAGATTTTGGTTTTATATAACACATAATTACCTAAACGATCAGCCATGTGGATCCATTACACGTAGCTTTCTTGATTTTAAGGACTCTCCACTTTTTGAAGATTTCTTTAATGAGATTCAAACACCCCTTGCAAAAAGCTTGTACTTAAAATTTAGATACGGTATACTTAAATCAAATTCAGTACTAGCTAGATGGGATAAGTCAATAGGGCAAACAAAAAGTGCAAATTGTACATGTTGTCAGTTAAATCAAAGAGAGGATGACAACCACATATTGTTCTTTTGCACTGTCTATGATCTAGCAAGGAGAAGATGGATCAAACCTTTGTGCAAAGCTCTAGGTATACGATCATACCTGGAAGCTTATAGGATCATTAAAACAGACACAGGTCGCCTCACAGTATTTTGTGTCAGTAGATTCCTATTGAGTGTTAGTTACACCCACAAATACTTGGCCCTTGATTTGTAGATACAAAATGGGTGCACTTTGCATGTAGGTTAGGTTGTCCTGATCTTGGCGGGTGGTGGTACTATTTAAAATATCTGTTTTATAGTTATTTACTGTTTAATATAACCTTTTTCTTTTTCATGCTTATTTTAATCTGGATGATTTTATCATATTAATTGATGAATTGTATATTTTCTGCTTCCCACTGGTATGTTGTATCCACTGTGTAAAATGTATTATTGTTGTTTATGCATCTTTTATGGCCGAATGAGCCGAAATAAAGATTAAATGAAATGAAATTAATAGGTGTTCTAGGTTGGAGTGGAGACAGGCCGGTGTCCATTAGGCCTTATGTAACAGCCAGAACTTCGTCTGGGTGAGAGCTGGGCTGATCTTGTTTTTCATAGTTGAGTTCCAGGTTTTTGCCCAATCTCACCCCGAGATCAGAGAAGAGGAGTGTGACTCCCAGAAGGATTTGAGTTTCTTATTAAGTGCCGACTGTTGTGGGCGTATCAGCTTATATAACCAGGAGATCTGGTGGCCTAGGTTATGAAGTTTCAATAGGTACCTTGGGAGGGAAAGGGGAAGGGGGGACTGTTTTGCTTTGGGTATTGCTGACTTTATTTTTAGGAAGTCATAGAATTCAACGGGGTCTAGGTTGCACTTAGCTTGTAATTCTCTAAATGAAAAAGGATAGTCTTCATTACAGAGTTGCTGGGGAAAGAAGATGCCTTTGTTAATCCAGGATTCGTTGTGAAAAGAGTTCCATTTATATAGTAGTCTATGATTGTCCCAAAGGGATTCAAGCTTAGACCGCTTGATGGTGGCATCTAATAGTTTGTCTATCTTTAACAGAGCCGTTTTTGTGTTTTTGAATATGGGCTTGGAGGAAGTGACCACATTTAGGTTTGAGGTTAGGAGGGCCGCTGGGGTGAGATTCATCAGGAGTGTTGCATCAATAGCTAGCCACACAGGGGATTATTCTACTGATGGTAAAAGCCAGTATGAGCCTTGTTTCGCTAAGAATGCCGTCTGGTAGAGTCTAAAGCCAGCCAGGTTGATCCCTCCCAGCGAGTTATCCAAGCTAAGTTTTTTCATGCTAATACGTGCCCGTTTTCCCTTCCATAAATTGTTTTAGAGTAGAATGTCTAGCTTATGTTGGAATTCCTCAGATAGGAAAAGGGGGAGCATGGTGATTAAGTTGTTCACTAGGGGAGAGATCATCATCTTCATGGCTTCAATCCTACCCCAACATGTAATAAATCTTGAGGACCAAGCGTCAAGAAGAGTTTTAATTTTCTCTAGGGTAGTATTTTCGTTGCGTTGGAGCGTCTCAAGAATAGTACTGCCAAATTCGATTCCTAGATACTTGATGTATCCCGGTTGCCAAGTGAGGCCTGATTCACCCAGCATATCACGTGTGCTGAAAATATTCAAAGGTTTGACTTTGGATTTGTCGTGGTTTAATTAGTACCCGAAGTGACTGGAGTATCTTTCTATGGTAGTCAAAGGGCTTTGATGGATTTCTTTGGGTCCTCTGTTACTATGAGGATATCATCCGCGTATGCGGCTAATTTAACTTGAGTATCTCCGAATTTTACCCCTCTTATTTAGTCGTTGCGTCTAATATCCGTGATCAGTGGTTCTAAGGCCAGGAGAAAAAGTGCAGGGGAGAGAGGGCAGCCCTGTCTGGTGCCTTGTTCTAACCGGAATGACTCCGATAGTGTTCCGTTAATGGCGATTCAGGCAGAAGGGGCTGAATAAAGAGCCATCACCATGTTGATATATGTGTCGCCAAGATTAAAAGATGACATGCAGTGTTTTAAGAATGACCATGATACACTGTCAAATGCTTTTTCAGCGTCCAGGGTAATGGAAATAGAGGGTGCTGGCATTATTTTAGCTTTCTCTAGGATATGGGAAAGTAGTCTAGTGTTGTCATTAGACATTCAGTATTTGAGAAACCCTACCTGCGAATTGCTGATCAATTTTGGATGGATCACGTTCAATCTATTGGCTAGAATTTTAGCGTAGATCTTGCAGTCTAAGTTAATGAGTGAGATTGGTCTATAATTTTTCGTTAAAAGGGGATCTTTACCTCCTTTCGGAATGACGATAATAGTGGCCTCCCTCATTGAATCGGAAATGGATCCCTCCTTAGCAATAGAGTTAAATAATTTTAGTAAGACTTAGTTCAAATTCTTTAAATGTATCTATCACTCTTTTCTAGTTCCTTTGCCGCTAAGCTCAAGAACTTTGTTGCCTTAGATACCAATTGGACTGTCAGAACTCCAGGTAATTTAACTACGGCTGTTCTGCAGGTTCTTATTTGTTCTTGCTTCATTATTGGCCGTAGAAGGGTTTTCCGAAGAGTTAGTAGCGCCGGTTAGGTGCATAGAAGATGGAGTAGCGATTCATTTTCATAACCGCAAAGGTGCCATTCCAAGGTAAGCCAGGACCATTTCCATTTTTGAGTAAGTCCTTTGGATGGATAAACTTGAGCCTCAGTGACATCAAATTGAACTTTTTTAATCTTGAAAATTGTTCCAGCAGGTACGATTGAGGTTTTAAATGTATATGTTGGCATCACCACCCATGCGTGTGTTTAGTGAGTAATAAATACTTTATCTGTTAGCTGAGAATGCAGCTTAACAGCTTTAGTGGTTATTTGTTTGAACTTGGAGTAGGAAGATATTGTAAGCCTTGTCCAACTTTAAAGAAGAACGTGATTGCTTTAGGTCGAAATATACTGAATTCTTCAACGTAGATTGCTTTTCTGACCTCCAGCCAACAATGATGGGCTAGGGAGTTTACCTCTGCTGCCTCATTCTCCAGTAATATTTGGTGAAGGCCCCTTGTCTTGCCAGGATCTGTTTTTTTAGCCCGAATTTAAGACTAATGTGGGCTTGAAATATGTTGCGTGGGATTGAGAATAACTTCTTTAAGAGACTAGATTATGCGATATTCAGGGCTGATGCATTGTTGGTTTCAACAGTTCAAATCTATATGAGATTCAGGGCAAGAATTTTAATGCAACGACCCTTAACAAATGATGTGTTGAGCAGTCACTACGTTTTTTTTTCAGGATTTTAAACACGAATAGCAGCTGGTTTTTTTCGCTTGTTGTAGTGCTTGCTTATAGTTGAGGTGCCGATCTAGTAGTACCCCCAGATATTTGTATATTACAACCTGATCCAGGGTGTTACTGTTTGCTGACCAGGTGAATCTGGGTTGTTTTTTGTGAGAGTTTGAGAAACATATGACCTTAGTTTTTTGGAAATTAATATCTAATTGAGCAATGGATATCTATTTTTTATAACTGAGTGATCAGCCGCTGTAAACCTCGAAGCGTTTTGCTAAGAAGAGCAATGTCATCAGCATATTGCAAGCTTGCTATTGGGACATTGCAGAGTTTCGGGGGGGGTCTCCTTGTTTTAGGCAAAAATGGTGCTCTAGATCCACTGTATAGATGTAAATAGACAGGGGCCCAGGACGCACCCCTGTTTTAGGCCATTGGCGATTAAGATGTTATTAGTTAAGCTCCAGCCATCATCTAATTTTATTGGAACCCATGATCTTAAACAGAGACTGATGATTGCCTAAAGGAATTTTGTAGGAGCTCCCCAGGATTTAATTTTTTCCCATAGCATGTTCAGGGGACCTTATCGAAAGCAGCTTTAAGGTCTACAAAACATGCATAGAGGAAGCCTAATTTAGCAATTGCTTGGTTGGCCAAGAGCGTAACTGCTGATAAATTCGTTAGAGTACTCATTCCTGCGCGAAATCCAGTTTGTGTTTTAGGAATTACGCTTACGCTGTTGACCCAATCCTCTAGGTCAATCAGCAGGTTTGAAGCATATATCTTGGCTTCTACATCGATGAGTGCTATTAATCTTTAATTAATAGGTTCTGAACACAACCCTGTTTTATAAATCGGTTGAAGTATACTTCCTCGCCATGAGTTTGGGATGGTAGATGTCTCCAAGTGATAGGTAAAGAGGAGGTTAGATGTGTAGACCAGAAGGATGGATATTTTTAAAATAAGACATTGGGCTGGCCATTTGGCCGAGGGCCCCCATCTGATCGTTGCTGTTTTATGGCATGCAGTACCTGCTTTTGCGTGAACTGTGGATTAAACTCCTTTTGATAGGCCCTTGATGTTAAGTGTGCTCGAGGCTGCGCATTGTTTTCTGTGTTGCTATCTTGGGACTTAAAAGGGTTTATGAGTGTTAGTGGACAGATTTTAATGTTCATTTTCGATTCATTTAAAGGCTATGATGCCTTAAGGCTCGTTTTCAGAGTTGGTGCCAGATTGGTCACATTTGGAAGTTCTTGGATTATTCTTTCACTTGGATAACCCACTTTTATGTTGTTGTTGTATAAGCTTTATTTCGACAGCTTGTGTCTTAAAAGCTATACAAACACCATTTCGAATAAAAAGAGATATAAAAATGATCAATTCATGCAACAGCATATTGCAGATAAATATATATACAAACAATCCATAATAGTACCCAACTGCAACCAGAGTACAGCATGCTGTTCGGCAGATAAATGATAAGGCTATCGATACAAAAATAATACAATGTAGTACATCAAAAACATGCATTAACCGCTTCCGCGCTACCGCGAATTCCCGCTGTGCGCTGGAATTTCAAAAATGCGCGGTTTGTGACAAAGCCAGCTCGTCATCCGCGTAGCGCAGGTAACGCCCATGACGAACTGGCTTTGTCATTAGCGCGGAAGGGGTTAAACACATTCTAAAATAAGGAGGAAGATGCTCTAAGATGCTTCCTATTGTGGTGCATCTTCTGTTGGACCCAATTTAGTGTATAAATAAAACATAAATTGCCAGCTTATGAGCTCTACGGCAGCTGCATGTAATCCTCATACTACTGAGCACTGCTGCATTCCTGTCTGGATCTTTCGTCTTATGAGCCATGCATGGCATGAGAAGTTGGCCACGCTACAGGCATAGAGTGGTCTAGGATCTGATCTAAGGATGCGCAGGGCAACCCGATAGTCCCAAGTGCCCAGTTGCCGGCAGATCGGTTTTAACCATTTCGTCCTCAGCGTTGCATATGCCTGGCAAACGAACATAACATGGGCAACACTTTCTACCGGGGCCCTGCAACATGGACAGTCCTTTGGGGTTGGGTTACATGTGTGCCAATTGGCTGTAGTCTCACAGAAGTGTAGTGTTCCAAACCTAAAATGGATGTATAACATCCTATCCCGGGGGCCTGGATTATATCTAAAAAGGGCTCTAAGTATCTGGTCTGTTTATGGGGATACAATTCTGCGGTTAGACTCCCCAAATTTAGTTTGCTATATTCATGTTGGTCCACCCATTCCCAGTAGAGATGTTTAAGCTCTTCTATCCTGGGTGGGTCCTGCTTATCCCAATGTGCTTGAAGCCCGAAGGCTGGCATCATTTTCATGACTTTAGAGATCCAGGCTACTTTGCTACTTGTCTCTAGCCTGATAACCTCAGATAAGGCTTCCGCATAGGGTGGGAGCTCTGGGATTTGCCTGATGCAAGCCCAGAAGAGCAGCGGGGGAGCCTCACTACGTCATCAATGGATCATCTGCCCATATCGAGCATAAGGGGGGGTGAGGGGAATGTATTGGGGCAGCATCACTAGATTCCTTCCTAAGGAATTTATGCTCAGATCTGCAGAGGTCAGAGGTCGTGGGCCTTGCCAAATCCCCACAACTCTGCACCGTACAGTGCTGTACTGACTGCTTTTGCATCAAAGACCGGGAGGGATGAAGCTACCAGTCTACTATGTGAAGAGAGGTGTTCCTTCCCAAGTGATCCCACTACCCGTTTGTGGCTCATCAGCATCTTTGTTAGGTGGGGCTTCCATGACATTTTGTCTGTGAGTCTCCGAGGTAATCAAAAGTGCCAACTCTTTCTATGGGAGTTCCACCAAGCAAGGGGCTGCCTCTATAGGACTTGTGGGGGTTAAATGCCATGAATTTAGTTTTTAAGGTGTTGATAACCAACCCCTGATATCGCAGAAAGGTTTAAACCTATTCAATAGTCGCTGCGGTCCCACTGGGGTCTTTGACACCAGTAGGGTGTCATCTGTGAACAAAAGGGTCGGTACCATATTGCCCCCCAAGGGTGGTGCATCTGCTGGAACTTCTTGCAGGAAACTAACACTTCATTCAAGTAGAGGGAGAAAAGAGTGGGAGCCAGAACACAACCCTGTCAAACTCCCCTGCCGACAGGAATTTATTTATTTTATTTATTTATTTATTTGAAGAGTTTTATATAGCGCAGGCTAGACCCGGAGGTATCAGAGCGCTTTACATGAGGATCAGTGTGTTACAGGTTACATCAGTTACAATTACAAGTATAGGCATAGGAGAAAGACATGAAAATACATAATAAAAAAATTATTAGCGTGTTGCATAGCCAAGACTAAAGTCTTTAGGGGAATGGAAGTAAGAGGTGGAGAGGATAAACGGGGGGAAAGGAAAGTAGATAGAGTAAGGCAGACCAGAAGGGAGAAAGTACATCAGGAGGAATAAAGCATTTAAAGCAGTCAATGTGAAAGATAGACAAAGCTGTGAGGAACCGTTTGAAACAATGATCGAAGTCTGGCTAGGTAGGTGACGGCCGAGGGGATGAGCCATAGCCAGACTCCTCTAAAGCTGCATAGGACAGCTACACCGGCAAATGGCCAATGGTTCTCAGGCTCCTCTGAACGCTAGCGCTGGCTAGACCCTGAGGTATCAGAGTGCATTCAAATAAGGAAATTATTACAGCAGAACAGTGATTACAAAGATTACAATTAGTTTCTGGAGCAAAAAAACAACAATTGCATGTTGCAAAAATACATCTGTTAAAATAGAGCACAAGATAAAATCATTCCGTTTTTAAGAGCAACAGAAAAGATGGAAAACTAGACCAAGGAGCAAAACTGGAGAAGGGGGAAAGAAAAGGTCAAGGATGCGTATCAAGCCAGGAAGATTGGGCATGGAGAAGAGATTTTTAAGTGGATGCCAAAACTAAGAGTAAGCTGGTTGGATAAAACAGGAGAGGGTCCAGGTATCGGTAACAATCTAATCCGGTCTACAGAGCTGGGATGGGTAAAGGTAGGGGTGGAAAGGTGTGCCTAACCAAGTCCAACCACAAGAGAGAAGTGTAGCAGGCTCCGATGGGTCGATGAAGGGCGCAGGTCGCTCTGGTGGCAACAGGCTTCATGGGGACAGTCGAAACCGCAAGATGGAGGAACCAATGACACAGACACAGAGAGCTAGGCAAACAAGATGGTGTGCATTAAGGGTAAACAAAAAAAACAAAACAAAAATCCAATCAAGAAAATCTTATATAGAATTAACCAAACCCAAGGTAAAGCTGCATGGGGAAAGTAGCAGATGGGTCTGAAAGTAGGTAAGGTTGAAGGTCACCGATCTCCCCCAGGAAATCCAAGGCAGGGAGACAGCGTGGTCACTCAGGAGGCAGATTCAGGAGGAGGCAGCTGCAGAGTTAGGAGGATGAACAACTCCGCAAAAAAAGGAAAGCTAGCTTGAAACCCTAAACAAGGTGGCACAGGCGGAGGCTGGCTGGGCACTATAGAACCGCGCTCACGTCCGGTTCCCTCTCATCACCGGTGTCGTTGCTAGGGGCGCTCTCTTGTCTTAGAATTTGGCAGGATGCGCTAGCAGGTGAATATATGGACTCCCGCTGGTCACGGCGTCGCGGCTTGCGCAGTGTTTTTTTTAGTCCTCATACGCCATTAGATCTTTCCAGTACGTTGCTGATTTCCTCTGCTGTCCCCCTTTGTGTTGGCACCAGCAGGAAAAATCTGATCTTAATGGTTTGCACTTTACACAGAACATCTCGATATAATCTATTCCACTCTTCTATCTATATGCCCCTGGAACTGACCCGAGTGGTAAAGTAACTCTATGTAGAGGCATAATCATTGGACTAGTTTGCCCCCAATTTAATCTAAAGACTGTCTAGCCAACTTATACATGGTTTCCAGAAGGCAACCTTCTTACTGTTCTCTTTTCTTGTTGCTATATCCAATTTCATTACGAATTTAATAGCATTTACCCAGTCTAGAAAAGTCGGGGGTGGGGGGTACTTTTAATCCAACATTTACAAATTTCTCTCCAGGCCAATAAAATGATATAAAAACACAGCTTGTTACAATCCATAGGTAACATTTCATACCCATGGAAAAGACCAAAGAAGAATAGAGACATGCTCACCTGTATATCGACCCCAAATATTCCTTCCATACTTTTTAGCACAAGGTCCCAAAACTTCTGAATTATTTGACAACTTACAAACATATGTTCATCATTAGCATTTTCTTTTCGGCACTTTGGACAGCCTGGAATGACACCCTTTGCAAATTTAGATAAATTTAGAGGCGACCAATAGACTCTGTGAAGAGAGAAAAGATGGTTTCTCCTTAAATTGGCAGCTTGAACTGTAACATATAGTAACTCAAAAGATACTTGCCATAATGTTTCCGTATCGACGTCCCGCAAGTTCTCTCCCCACAACCGTGCTGGAAGTGTAAAGTTCTCGTCTGCCAAATCGATCAGGAGCCAATATCTCTAAATCGTTTGTATAGCCAATTGGTATTCCAATCTTTTGGGTCCAGCTTTTTATTTGTAGATACTTAAATTCAGATATCTAATTGTCATCCACTTCATCTCTTCCCAAGATATCAAACATCCTTCTGGAATTAGTTGGGCCCAACAATTCACCCGGCGGTTTTTAAAGGTACTACTAACAAGTCTTTAGTCCACTCAGGTGAACCAGGGGTGTCCCATATATGCGCCATAGCGCCATAATAGCTGATTTTTGTCAGTTTTCTAATTTTACTCCAAGTAATTGGTAAATCTTTTAAAACTTTCAATTGAACTTTCTTGAAGAAACATGGGTCTCCAAATTTATACAAATACGCATATTCAGCTTCCTTTAGGTCCTGGAGCATTTCCTTGAACATTTTCCCTATATCCGACAGGTTTGGTTCATTCATAAGTATTTTCCCTGCCTTCATTAGGAAAACCCAAGCATAAATAAGTAAATCAAGCGCACATAAGCCTCCCTTGTTCTTTCTTCATCGAAGTTCTGGTGCCCTTGGATGCCCATATAAATGAATTCATTTTTGACTGGATGTTCCTCAAATTTTCCTCCTTAAAAGCTAAGGGTATGTTTTGGAATAAGAAGATCAACTTCGGTAGTAACATAATTTTCACCAAATTAACCCTTTCTATTAATGTTAAGGGTAAAAATGCCCAGCTTTTTAGGGAGTCGGAGATTTCCTTGTCAATTTTACGTAAGTTTGTGTTGGGTATATCATTGATGTCCTGAGTAATTTTTATTCCCAGATATCTCATTTCTCTTTTTAATTTTAATTGGGGGGGAGAAAACGATAACATTCCAAGCCTTGCACTCAGTTTCTGACTGATTCACCTTGTATCCTGAGATGTTACCAAATTGTTGAGCTAAGCTATATACCATTGAGATAGTTCTTTCTAGATCTGACTTATATACCATGATGTCATCAGCATACAGTGACATTTTTTTCTCCCAACTGCCAGATCTAAAAGGAAGTATGTCCTCGTGTGCCCTAATGCTCTCTGCAAAAGATTCTATGTACAGATTAAAAAGCATTGGGGACAGGGGGCATCCCTGCCCTGTACCTCTTTGCACTTGTACAGGAGAGGAAAGGTTCCCATTTATTAATATTCTAACTGTTGGGGCTTTATTAATTGCTGAAATAACTGTAGAAAAGTTTTCCCCCAAATTACATTTATCTAGTACCTTATTTAGGAAAGCCCAATTCACACGCTCAAATGCTTTTGTAGCGTCTAACGTAATAATAGCTAATGGTAATTTATATTGGGTTGCGAGGTCAATGGAACCAACCAGATTGTAGATGACGTCTTGCATCCCTCTTCCTCTCACGAAACCCTTTTGATCCTGATGTATCAGACCAGTCATGATGCCATTCAATCTCTCTGCCAAGACCGTAACAAAGATTTTATAATCACGGTTTAGTAGAGAGATTGGTCTATACAAATCGCAATGGTTTGGAGGCTTCAGTGGTTTTAATATCAAGGCCACAGTTGCCTCTCCCCAAGAGGAAGGCATAGGCCCACCTTCCTCCCAAATATGGGAGAACAATTTATCCAGTACAGGAACCAGAGCTACAGCTAAAGATTTATATAGCTTGGCCGGTAGGCCTTCTGGCCCTGGGGCTTTGCCTTTATTACCAGAGTCTATTGCTTTCCTGATCTCATACTGAGATATAGATGTATTAAAGTTACCAGAGGACTCATCACTAATTCTTTTTAAATGATACCACTGTAACTATGCCTCTATTGTGTCTTCCTGTGGGTTAAATTCTTCCCTGTAGACTAAATCAAAATATTTTTGGAAAACCTCTTCAATGTCTGCAGGGGTTTGACACATTTTCCTGGTAGAGTTACATATCACCTCCTTTATAGCGGCTTGCGCAGTGTTGTCCGCCTGCTACTCCTTACCGCATCAGCCCCTCTCCCACTGATGCTGCGCCAACATTTTGGGGCATTTTGCGGCCACGCTCGGCCCCTTCTATCTGCCAGCACCGTCATGGGGGAGCATCATTCAAGTATTTTGGCCAGACTCACTAGGAGGCAAGAGTGGTGGGACTCCGCATATACCAGAGCCGCCGCTTCGGTGACGCTGCCAGACAGTTTGTTTTACTGCTAGGCTTCCTCACACCGCAGGCGATGCCATCTTGTCTTTTCGCCCAGGATCAGCCGGCGCGGTCAAGACCACTGGTTCTGACGCAATCATCACTTCTCCAAGAGTGAACACAGCCACCATAAGGGCGCCCCAAGGCTGGCAGTCGTGACTACAGCTAGCGACCCTTCGCTCCAAGGGTAGCCGATCTCCAGATCGCTCCGAGCCGAACACCGGGGTAAGCAGCCTGGGTCGATATCTGTCTAAGCCCCA
The DNA here is from genome assembly GCF_964261635.1 of Lissotriton helveticus. NCBI lineage: Eukaryota > Metazoa > Chordata > Amphibia > Caudata > Salamandridae > Lissotriton > Lissotriton helveticus. The sequence goes on from NC_136070.1 coordinate 814,626,001, forward strand.
AACAGCGGGTCCAAACCTCTGGGAATGAAGAAAGGCACGGGCAGAAACAAGTCCCCTGCTAGGCAAGTGTGCCTCAGAAGTCAGATGGCGAAGGGCATACAGGGATTTGGACGACTGGTGATCCCAGCCCTCAGGAGCTCAGCGGAGCACTCCCGTCCGATCGGCCATCTTGTAGCTGCTCCCGCATCCCTATTTACGGTCAGTCAACTGTCCCTGCTGTGGTATATAAATAAATAATACCGGATCTATTTTTGACTGGATATAGTAATAACAGATAGCTCAATAAATAAGAGTCAAGATTCGAGGTAGTAGGAGTTTGCAGGTTTAATACAGCATAAGGACAGGAACAGGACAACCTGCACAGGACTGGGATGGCAGCGCTGCCGGGGACAGGATCGGAATCGGCGTATCGGCGTAACATTTAATAACAGTGCACAAGCATATATACTAAAACAGTTGCATTACAATACATACAATAGGCGGAGCAGTGGGTGTGGTCAATAGCAGTCGCGAAAGATAAGGGTGAAAGTAGGTGTAACAGGAGGCGTGAACATAGACATGTGATGTAAACGTAACAGAATATGTCATAAATGGGGCGGAAACATGGAGGGGGCTACCTAAGGAGCCGGGACCTCTAACCTAGTGGTGCGCGCAAACTGACAATGACGTGTTACTAGGAGAAGCTGGGGGCTATAACTTCTGCGCTAGGAGCAGAGACTGAAGTCTGGAGAGTCAGGGCGACATGTACCTAAACACTATCTAGTATCTGATGTTTAGAGAACATGTTGATAGAATCCAAAAGTTATCGGGGTAAAGGCTAACAGATTCTAAGACTGGTGCATGCATTACTCTACATGTAGTGCGTGTTGAAGAATATTAAATGACCATTAATACAGTATTTCTCTTACATGGAGACGTAAAGGCTAGACGATGACGGAAACTATTGATGCGATTCAGTAGCTTTAGGAATGCAGAGAAGGAGGGCTGGACTGATAACTAGAATCATAACATACTCTTGGCAGACTGGCAGGCAGAGCCAGGCCGAGCCGGGCACTGTGAGGCAGGAAGTAAGTGAAGGGTCAGGAATACAGGTGGGGGCTGTATCGCTCCTCAGCGAGGGCTCAGGAGACAGGAGCTGAATCTGGTGTCCGGGCCCTTTTGAGGCCTAGAAACGGGGACTTTTCAATGAAATAACGTGCACACTGAGAAACGTGGCAACGTAACTTTACATAGGCCTAATACTCGTAGCTTTCACGAGAACTGGAAACTGGCATACTAGAGATGGACACAACTGTAATTGCGTCTTTAATCGATCATGGGGAATACATATGCATATTAATCATGCACATACAACATAGGATGGGGAACACGTAGGGACATAGAACATGGCAAAATTTACTATTCCACATTCCCTCCTTGTCACTACGTTTCCATCAGGAAACATCAATATTCATGATACCATCTATCATTTCATAAAGTATCATTTGCTCGTCTCGAATTGTCTTGGAACGGGATTTAGGACGGGACTTGGGACTAGGAATACAAGAGGTAGCACAAATGCCGCAAATCGCAGGGCCACATTGTATACAGAGGCAGCAACTGAATATGATCGCTACTGCAATACCTAGAAAGGACAACACTTTCCATCCCCAGTCGGAAATTATATTCCAGAACCAACCGGACCATGTCCAGGTGCCTGGATTTTGGTGTAACAGATGGGCAATTTTATGGAGTCTGGTTATAGCTGAATAAACAGACGGCGCGTTATTAGGAATGAAAATGCAGCAACTAGATCCGATGACTCTACATGCCCCGCCCCTATCGGCCAGTATGACGTCAAGGACGAGACGATTCTGGAGCACGACAATTCTCATAAAAGATTGCTCTTCGGTTAAGTTACCTAGAGCAGAGGTAGTCTCAATCACTACTGCTTCAAGGGTTCTGGTTAATCTACGTATCAGTTTACTATTCACGACAGTACCTAAGTAGGGAAAGACACCTTTATTGATATCTATGTATTGTTCTAGAGCAGTTTCAGTGTAATCGACAATCGGGAGATCTCTCTTGTGTCTAGTATGTACTAGGTGGGAATTCCTATGATAGTCAGGTGGGGCTAGAAAAACTGGTGGCAGAAGGAATGCAATGTAACAGGTTCCCTCCCAATCGAGGGGCAGACGAACATATGCGGTCTGACCACAAACAAAATAAGAATGACGTGAAGCTTTGAAAATAGATTTCCTGCTGTCACTATACTTGACAATAGTAGTACAATCACTATGTCCTACATGTACGGAACCATTATTTCTGACACATAATTCGCCTTTGACTGGTAATACTGACATAGCAGGTAAGACTGGAGTAGTATCAGACTGAACATTCAAGACCATAAAATTCGAAGAATAATTACCCAAATTATAAACTTCATTTTCTAGATCTAACCCTGTTCTGTGGGGAAGACCTTGCTTGCCTGGAAAACATGTACTGTTAAGAAAGGACATATCATTTGAGGATAATGTTAACGTGGACCATGCTCCACACGAACCAGTATGTGAAAATGGATAAGGAAAGAGTGGCAGAACTCCCTTCGGTGTCTGGAAAGGGGGGAGTCGACCACACACCCAACAATTTGTGGCATTGCTGGTCTGGTGTGAATAATGTAACATGCGGATAAAGGAATTATTTCGCATAGCAAGACGATAAGAGAGTTCATGAGGAGGCAGATCACTAAACGTGTGTTCTACTGTAGCATTAGAAGACTTATTTACATGAGAAATTGGAAAACATAAATAAAATGCATAACTCGTGCAGGTAATCATAAGGCTGAGATATAGTAGGAAACATAAAATAATAATGCAATTTTTAGAGTTCTCACTAACTCTCTCTCTATGGGGGTCTATTTTATACATGTCAGAAACCGGTCTAACCGTTTCACCTAGGGGAGGACTTAGACAATCAAACTGGCTGACTTATTTTACTAGACCTTAATTTCTTCTTATACTCCTGTTGCGGAGTTTTCTCTAACAGGGAGGGTTTTGTATCATTGTCTTTTGCGGGACAGTCCTTGAGAATAGTACTTTGGCAGTCTTTAAAATCCTCGGAAATGTTCTTGGAAACAGTCTTTAGTCCATAAAACTTCTTTACGTGAGACAGATGGACCCACCCCTTCCTGCCTTCCAGCTTGACGGCAGTACGGGTGGCCAGGAGAACCTGCTTTGGCTCCTTCCAGCGAGGCTCCAGCGGACTTGAACGATCAAAGTTCCTTACAAGAACCAGACTTCCGGGAACGATTTCATGCGGTGCCACCTCGGTATTGTCTGGAAATGCGGCGGCAACCTGTGAACGACAAGAGTGTAGGGCAGACATCAAGGAAGCTAGGTAATCTGTCAGCATATTACTTGAAACATCTGTAATACTTCGGGGTCTAGGTGTACCCCACATATTAGGGGGGCGGCCAAATACGACCTCATAGGGGGACAGACCTGATCTGGAATGTGCGACCATGCGCATATAAAACAGAGCGACTGGCAGAGCTACTAGCCAGTCTACACCTTTTTCTTTACAGACTTTGGCGATACGGATTTTTAGGGTCTGGTTATGTCTCTCTACGAGACCGGCTGCTTCAGGATGGCGTACACAATGGAACTTCCACTGGTATCCTAACAACAGGGAAACGTGTTTCATCAGTTCAGATGAGAATGGCTGGCCGTTATCAGAATATACGACCCTTGGGAGTCCATAGCGGGGGAAGAATTCACGAACCAACTGCTTGGCAGTGGTCGCGGCTGTGTAATCTGGGACTGGATATGCTTCTGTCCACCTGGACAAAGCGCATACAACTACAAGGACATACTTGAAACCTCGACATCGCTCCATCTGAATATAATCCATCTGGAGGACTTCAAAAGGGTGGTCAGGGGCCTGGAATCCACCTTGTTCCACCGGGACACTTTTGCCTGGATTGAACTGGCAACATATCATACAGGTACGGACTTTCTGCTTGGCTGCAGCTCGTAAATGTTTGTTGAACCAAATGTTCTGGATACTGTCTAACATAGCTTTTTCTCCTAAGTGTGCTGGACTATGTGCGGTATTGATAATGACTTGAACCATAGAGTCGGGGAGAAACCACGTGGCTTTCCCCTTCGTTACCCATCCCTGATCTGTCTGGACCCCTCCTTGTTCGGACCATTTCTTGATTTCATCGGGAGTAGCATGTAACTGGATATCTATGACATCTTGAGTGGGGTCCTTAACTGTCATACAAGTAGTCTGTTCTAGAATATGTGTCGGTATCGGATTAACTGACATGTCTGGAGTCTGTGCTGTAAGCTTGGCTGTGCGATCTGCTAGATCATTACCCTGGGAAATAGTGTCAGTAACCTTCGTGTGTGCTTTGCACTTCATGATGGCAATGGATGTCGGTAAATGTATGGCATCTAACAGAGCTTGAATAAGGAGACCATGCTGAATCTTGGTACCATGAGAAGTCATGAAACCTCTCTCCTGCCAGAGCACTCCAAAGTCGTGTACGACTCCAAATGCGTAGCGTGAATCTGTATAAACATTGACTTTCAGGTTCTTGGCGTGTATGCAGGCTTGTGTCAGAGCAACTAGCTCTGCTGCTTGAGCAGACAGGGTGTCAATACGGTGTGTTTCTATAACTTCAGTGTCAGTAGTCACTGCATACGCGGCTACTAGTTCTCCTGTACTTGTTCTCATACATGAACCATCCACATAAAGTGTCAGGTCAGGATCTGGTAATGGAATGTCTGTCAGATCTTGTCTTGGCTTAGTCATAGTATTAACTACTTCCACACAGTCGTGTGTGGCAGGATTTGAATTAACTGACGGTAACAGTGTAGCAGGATTTAGAACGTTGCAGCGTCTGATTTCTATGTGTGGCTGGAACAGTGTCAGTTCATAACCTGTTAAACGTGCAATTGTCAAGTGCTGAGTCTGTGTTCGGTTTAAAAGAACTTCCACGGAGTGTGGAACTTGTACTGTCAGGGAGTGTCCTAATACTATGGAATCACTTTGTCTGATAGCTAGTGCTGTGGCTGCAACTGACTTGAGGCACGCAGGCAAAGCCTGGGCTACAGGATCTAATGTGCTCGAAAAATAAGCACAGGGCTTGTATTGTCCTGCTTGATCTTGTGTAAGAACAGATAATGCTGTACCATCACGTTCTGTAACAAAAAGTGTAAAAGGCTTACTGTAGTTCGGTGTAGCTAGAACAGGAGCTTGGCATAAAGCTTTCTTTAACTCATTGAAACTAAGTGTATGTTCAGATGTCCAAGGGAGGACAGTCGATACGGCTGCCTCCTGTGTTGTTAACTGTATCAGTGGCTTGGCTAGAAATGCATACTGAGGAATCCATTGTCTGCAATAAGAAGTAAGGCCGATAAAAGCACGTACCTCCTTCTGTGTCTTGGGCTGAGGAAGACTCGCTATTAACTGGATACGGTCTGGTGTCAACTGCCTACCCCACTTGGACAGTAAGTGGCCTAAGTAGATCACTTGCTGGACACAGAATTGAAGCTTCGAAGGGGACACCTTGTGCCCCATCTCGGCAAGGAAATACAAGACTGTAAGTGATGCTCGCTCGCAAGCACGTTCAGAACGGGCTGTAATCAGTAGATCATCGACATACTGGAGCAGGGCAGTGTCAGCTGGCATGTGAATGTTGTCTAGTTGTCTCTTAAGTGCTTGACTATAAATACTAGGACTTTCTGTGAAACCTTGAGGAGCTCGTGTGAATTTATAGCTCCTTCCATTTAAGCAAAAACCGAAAAGGTACTGGCTGTCTGGATGAATGGGGACACTGAAAAACGCGTTCTTGAGGTCAATTACGGTAAAGAATATTGCCTCAGAATCAATGGCTGTCAACAGGGATGAAATATCTGGAACAACTGGGTACTGGGGAATAATACATTTATTGAGTTCTCGAAGGTCAATCACTAATCGATATACTGGGGGTGCATTTGGATCAGTACGTTTCATGACTGGAATGATCGGAGAATTACATACATTGGAGTCAGTCTCTACAACTACTCCTTGAGCAATGAGCTCGTCAATTATTTTGGATAAGGCTGCTACAGCCTCAGGTGGCAATCTGTACTGTCTGATTCGTGGTAACACTACACCTGGTTTGAGAGTCACACGATGGGGTGTGATTTGCATGAAACCAACATCAGTTGGACCTTGCGCCCATAGATGCTGCGGAACATTTGACAATCTTGGATCAAAATCTCGTAATACATAGTGACCCTTGAAGTCACGTAAAAACAAACGTATTCCCTCTGGGGAACAGCAAATAACTGCACCTAATTCTTTCAGTGTCTTAATGCCTAACAGATTTTCTGGACATGACTTCGTAAGTAATAGATCAGTAGTACGGGACAATGGACCTACGTCTAGAGTAACTGGCTTAGATATCTCGTTTACAATAGGCTTTCCTGAAAATCCAAGGGAAACATTTCTAGAGCCTGAGAGCGGAGCCCCTGGAACCTCGGCGTGACTTATGGTAGTCCTACTTGCCCCTGTATCAATCAGAAACTTTCTGTCTTTCCCTAATACTTGACTATGAATATAGGGACCTTCTTGATCTACAGGAATCTCGATGAGAGGCAAGCCTACCTCCCTCTCTAGGCTGTTTCATGAATACTGTTGGTACTCTGGATACTCTGGCTGAGCATACTGGTACATCTGCTGTGTAACATGCTGTGTTGCAGCAATAGGCTGCGGTGCTGGAACTGTCTGTTGTGTATTCTGTGGCTGAGAAGTCTGTGAAACTTGTTCTTGTCTAGGCGGACGTGGTCTTTCTTTAGTTTTACCGGTAGCTATATTATGTTTCAGAACTGCACACTCGTTTATGAAATGACCTGCCTGTTTACAATAATTACATGTCCCTTTAACGGGAGCTGCAGGATGACTGGCTTGATTCGGACCCCTCTTCTGACTGTCTTGTGGAACAGATTGTGCAACTAGTACTTTCATTTTCGTGTCTTTCATACGTTTTCTCTCGTGATCTTGCTCTTCTCTGATTCTATTCTGGTGGTACTGGAGCATCTGTAACATCTGGGACGGGGTACTAGCTTGCCATGTACTTTCGACTTTTAAAACTCGATTCTTAACTTGTGGACTTGAATTCTCGACTAATTTAGTAACAAAAAGATGAGGGTATGACTCGCTACTCGTCTTCAAGCCACTGTTTATAATGAAACATTTCTCAAACCTAGAATAAAAATCACTAGTGTCTTCGTCTTGTTTCTGTTTACAGGCTGAGATTGCATCCCAGTCTTCCTTTTTAGTGGCTAACAATCTGGGCAAAACTTGTATTAACAGTTCTGGTAATTCTTTACATTTCTCTCCAAGACCGGTACCTGGTACTCGTATCTTATCTTCGGCTTCTAGAACTGCCCAATCGATCTTTTTCTCTCCCACCTCCCATTCTTTTTCCTTGAGTTTTTCGTATACCCCTGCGGGCAACAGGACCTTTAACATTTTAATAATATCTGGATACGTATATTCTCCCATACGGAGCATGTCCTTTAACTCTCGGTGGAACCCTGCTGGATCTTTGTCGTGACAGGGAATTAATTTCTTCATCTCTAAGAGTTCCATCTTTGTAATCGGGGTGTAAACAAATACTCGTTGCATTTCACCATCTGCTGTCCTGACTGGGTGTACTTCTCGTAACGGATTTTGTCTATCTATGTAAAACGGTTTACTTTCTGGAGGTGAGACGTGAACAAAATGCGGGTTCAAAAACATACTATATTTATGACGCTGTTCTAGAATGACACTAATTAAATCGGTACCTAAACCTTTCCATCTATACTGGAGTAACTCGTTCAGGACATCGTGTAACGGACCTGGATCAGAATGTTGACCCTCATACAATATGATGAGGTGCTGAATCATATACATACCCACCAGTCGCTGTTCGGCTGGGGGCAGTTTCAGAAACATTTGTGCCACTATTTCGTCTGGAAAAGTGGTAGAATCAGTAGTCCATCGGACTGCTGATCGGGCTAGTTCTTGTTCATGCATAGTACTTAACTCACTATAACCAATTCGTGATTTCAAAATGTGATCGGTAGCTTGAAATACTTGTTCTAGAGAACCTTGTTCTGGTGCTGGATGATGAAAGATTTTCTTGTGTTCCAAACGTGAATGGCGGTCTGGAAATCTAGATCTACCTACATACGCTATTCTGGCGGTATTCTCGTCCTCTACCTCTTCTGTAGGAGAGTCATTCTCTTTCTCGCTTACTTGTGCTGTTTTACGTTGCTCGTGTAACCTTATTATTTCCTTACGAATTTTCTTGTACATACTCTCTATACTACTGATGGTTCTGTGTTTACCCTCGGCTATATTATCACTCCACCTTGTCAGGGTTCTCATTTCTGTCGGATCTTTGGACGGGTAATCTTGTTCCCTTATTAAACAATTAATCAGAAACTTTAATATCATGAGCTGGATCTCAGCTTTCCTTTGAGACATGGTTTCGCCAATACTTTCTGGATCATCCCCTGTACAGATGAAACGATATATTCTGTCTAGATCTTCTTTCATATCCGGTAGGGTGTCCAAATACCCGGTCACCCGTCTTACACGTATGGAATATATAACCGTACTATCATCGCCTGTGACTGGGTCATAGCGGCATTCAGTAAGAGCTCGTCGGATTTCTGCAACGGACTTATATTTGGGCGTACGCTGTAACGCACGTTCATGTAACTCGACTAACGTTACACGTTGGTGTGACGGCGGGGTACCAGGAGGACCTCCTCCTGCGGCCCCTAAACTAGAATCGTCAACTGATACTCTTCGTGCTGGCGCGGCGGGAAATTGTAATGTGGGCTGGACCGGGGGTACCGTAGCAGGTACCCCGGTGTCTGGAAGAGGATTTACAGGAGCTGGTGGAACTGGTGGAACAGGATTTGCGTATTCTGGGACTGTGTCGTCCAAATAGGACGAGAGAAAAATATCAGCTGCGGTCGGTTTGTGACGTAGCTTGGTCGGAACTAATGGTGGCGGAAAATTACTGGATGCATCCGGGGTCGCTTTTGGCAAGCCCTCGGCAAGAAGAGGATACATACCCTTAATGAGGGCATTCCTCTGTCTGTCTGACTGTTCGGTTTTAACTCGCTCACCTATCTCGAATAATTCCCTTTCTTGGGCTCTTTCTATGGATTCTCTACTTAATTCTGACTTTCTGATTTCTTTTTCGGTTCTCTTATGAGATTCTTTGCGCCATAACTCGATGGCATCTTTCTGTGACTGTCTGGCTTTCTTTTTCCATAATGCTTCTTCTACTCGCATGATGCACTCGGCATCCTACGTACCTGATACGGGCCATTTATACTTTTCTTCTAACTGTTTGGTGTACTCCACCCATAAATCTAGATATAATATGGCACTTATGCCATGCTTCTGATACATAAAATGACCTGGACTGTCCCTAGGCGGGACAGGAACTGCTTCTTCTAACAGACCTTTTCTAGTTTTTAACTGACGTAGTTTGGAAAACAAAGGCATGACTGGACTGTAATCTAGACACAATACAATACACAATGAACACGATAATTACACCACTTTCATTCCACGACATTAAAATACATGAATGACATTTTAAAATAACAGTCTTGACAAAATACTACCTGGAATACTGAAAACAGGATACATGAATTTTCTCGAGAACAGAACTGACTAGAACAGAAACTAGATGCACTGCTAAAACAGTACGAACTTACCGGTCTCATAAAGAGACGCGTCAGGACCCGCATCCACCTAAGTGGACACTTCGTGTTGGATCTGTGTACCACCAAACCCACGGACCAGAGTCAATTAGATTGACCCTGTCTAGATACTACCCCAGCAACGGTACTCACCGGGCAGCAAGAACGGAAGGCCTCGGACTGGACTGGACTGCTTCGACGCCGGACGGACGAACTTCCGACTTCTGTTACGGGTGGGCCTCCGGATACCTCGGACCTTGGACTCTCGGCTTGGGCTCTGGTCGGGACTCGCCGCGTTCCTCCACCGCCTCGTCTGGATGCTGGACCGCAACCTCCGTCTCCTCCGTGGGCCTGAGGGATACTTGAAGCAGAAATATCTGCCGGTGCGCAGAAGAGTTCCGTCACGGCTGCAGAGGGTCAGGGGGCATACGTGGCTTCACCGGCGCGTGGGGAAAGGGCAAGTCCCTGTTCGGGCGCCATTATGTGGTATATAAATAAATAATACCGGATCTATTTTTGACTGGATATAGTAATAACAGATAGCTCAATAAATAAGAGTCAAGATTCGAGGTAGTAGGAGTTTGCAGGTTTAATACAGCATAAGGACAGGAACAGGACAACCTGCACAGGACTGGGATGGCAGCGCTGCCGGGGACAGGATCGGAATCGGCGTATCGGCGTAACATTTAATAACAGTGCACAAGCATATATACTAAAACAGTTGCATTACAATACATACAATAGGCGGAGCAGTGGGTGTGGTCAATAGCAGTCGCGAAAGATAAGGGTGAAAGTAGGTGTAACAGGAGGCGTGAACATAGACATGTGATGTAAACGTAACAGAATATGTCATAAATGGGGCGGAAACATGGAGGGGGCTACCTAAGGAGCCGGGACCTCTAACCTAGTGGTGCGCGCAAACTGACAATGACGTGTTACTAGGAGAAGCTGGGGGCTATAACTTCTGCGCTAGGAGCAGAGACTGAAGTCTGGAGAGTCAGGGCGACATGTACCTAAACACTATCTAGTATCTGATGTTTAGAGAACATGTTGATAGAATCCAAAAGTTATCGGGGTAAAGGCTAACAGATTCTAAGACTGGTGCATGCATTACTCTACATGTAGTGCGTGTTGAAGAATATTAAATGACCATTAATACAGTATTTCTCTTACATGGAGACGTAAAGGCTAGACGATGACGGAAACTATTGATGCGATTCAGTAGCTTTAGGAATGCAGAGAAGGAGGGCTGGACTGATAACTAGAATCATAACATACTCTTGGCAGACTGGCAGGCAGAGCCAGGCCGAGCCGGGCACTGTGAGGCAGGAAGTAAGTGAAGGGTCAGGAATACAGGTGGGGGCTGTATCGCTCCTCAGCGAGGGCTCAGGAGACAGGAGCTGAATCTGGTGTCCGGGCCCTTTTGAGGCCTAGAAACGGGGACTTTTCAATGAAATAACGTGCACACTGAGAAACGTGGCAACGTAACTTTACATAGGCCTAATACTCGTAGCTTTCACGAGAACTGGAAACTGGCATACTAGAGATGGACACAACTGTAATTGCGTCTTTAATCGATCATGGGGAATACATATGCATATTAATCATGCACATACAACATAGGATGGGGAACACGTAGGGACATAGAACATGGCAAAATTTACTATTCCACACTGCGCCCCCCACCTAATCTGTTTGTAAGTCTCTTTGTGTAACCGAACTACAAGATTGAGAATAAATGGGGGGATGCCCATGTCTTTGAATGCCAACCATAATTTACTCCTAGGGACTAAATCAAAGGAAGTTTTCAAGTCGATAAATGCTAAGTACATGCTGCCCTTGCCAATCACCACCAGGTTCCAGTGGATGAGTAGGAGCCGAAATGCCTGGTCGATGGTCCCCGTCCTAGCCATAAAACCAGCCTGAAACTGCGATAAAATGAAATTATCGTCCACCCACAGCTGGATCCCCTGCTGAAGACCTTCTGCAGGACATCGATCAGGCGTATGGGCTTGTAATTTGAGGGGCCATCTCTGGTTCCTTTTTCATAGATTGGGACCACCACTGCTCCTTTCCAGGACCCGAGGACTGGGGCACCATTAGGTATTGCATTTGTCAGGAGAAGAATGTAGAGGGCCCAATTTGGAATATCGGCTAAGAACAAGTCCCCCGGTATGCCGTCTGATCCTGCAGCTTTGGACGGCACTATTCTGCCTATTGCGGCATCTATTTCATCCAAGGAAAAAAAGCTCATCATCCGAGTGGTGCCCGTCAAACTCAGCGACCTCTGCTGGGGGCAGATCCTCTGGAATTGAATAGAACTTCCAGAAGTGGTCGCACCATTCTTAGCCAGTAATATGGTTAGGTGGCCAGAGTGCTCCTGACTTGCTACCCCAGGTGACTAAAGACCAGAATGACTTGACGTCCTTTGCTACACTTGCTTCCTTAAGTTGCTGCCAGCAGGATTTGTCCCATGCTAACTTCGCCAAATGCAAGGTGGCCTTGTAGCGCTTCCTGGTGGTTCTGATCAAAGGGCAATTCGCATCTTTGATTGCTGCAGCTAAGAGGGTTCTCTCTTGTCTACAATCTTTTGTGTACCAAGAGTAAGCCCCTCTTGACGACATATTCGACTTTCGGTCTAATCTAGGAACTGTAAAGTGCACATTAAGTCGGTCGAAGATGCAGGAGTGAACCTAGGGCTACATCAGCCAATCCGCTTTCGATGGCAACCACGGACTGGAGCTCTAGTGTGCCTACTGCCAGGTCATGCTGTATGCCTAAGATCTTATTTTCTTGCAAAACCACTTTCCGCCATTTTAAAGATCTGTTTTATTCGAGGGGATGATTTCCCTGATGGGGGTCAGAGGTGGGATGCTCTTGGGGTAGTAATGCGCATCACACAGAGGGTTCATACTTAGACAGAAAGGATTGTGATCACTTTCTGTGGGTGTGCCCACACTCATATCAATTAGGTCCCCCCAGAGGCTCACATCGAGGAGAATGTAATCGATGCGAGACAAGCAGCTGACTCTGTTGTACGTGTCCGCGCCCTGCCTATCCGAGGGAGTTCTGCCATTTACTGCCCTCAGGCCGATTTCATCATTAAGGGCATTAGGGTGGAGTGCCGTCTGTGTCCATTTTTTTACTTGGGTTAAATTTAAGGAGGCAACATCATCCTCGGTGCCCAACAGATCTTCTTTGTCAAGTGGTTCAAAGGTGCTATTAAGATCTCCCGCTACTATCACTCTAGAGTATGCTGAGCATCTAGCTAAGCTCTCTTCCAACAATGTGATAGTGGGTGAGGGTCTACCCCTTTGGTCCCTCTCACATAAACATTGAACAAGTCAATATGATCTCCCCCCCTGGGTCCCCTGATGCCTACCCCCAGGATATCTGGGCTGGAACTTGGATGGAAGGTGATCCGACAGCCCAGTGTGATGCTCCTCCAGATAATCAAGCCCCCTGCCGGGCACCCTCTAACTATTGTCATTGCTGGTGAGCAGAAGCATACAGAACCTGATTTAAATAGGGGAACCAAGCTCCAAGTCTCCTGAAAAAATCAAATGTTGTATCCCTCAATTAGGTCGTTCCAGTGAGGGAGTGACATTTTGCTTTTTAGCCAAGCCACATTCCATGATATTACCCTGAGCTGTCGACGGGGGTCTGGCTAGGGGACAATACAACATTTGGATTAGGAGGACAATGGCTAATGGGAGCCTGGGGTGGAGCTTGAGAACAGTGACTTTTTGCAGGAATCCGCACCCACAAACCCACTAGGGCCGGTGGGGGCGTTGCACATACCTGCTTCTACTAAGGGTCTATCTTCCCTTAGATGGGACACCTTCTGCCAATCCTCAGTGCTTGGGTGACTGTCTACATAAGTGAATGGATAATACATGACCCAAGATGCTAATGGTCTTCCTTCGGGAGTCAATCATTAGCTGTTAAGCTAGAGCCACTAGCTATTCGACCAAGTGGTTGGGGTGCAAATAGCTTGCTATGATCAAAGGGTGTAGAGCCGTTTAACTGGATTGAGGAGGCGTCAGGGGAACAGGTTAGATATTCCAAGGCAAGGAGGTTTTTAGCTGAGTCTGTCCCTTTAAGTGTAAGTTCATTGCAATCGAGTGGTTGAGCAGGAAAAATACACCTCTGTGTCCTGATAATGTTGTCACGAATCATGGAACCACACCCCTGCACTTTTCGAAGGATCTACCCCTTGCAGTCATTGGCAAAATCACAGTAGCCAAAATGATATTGGTTCCGCGCTCGCTCCACTATTTTCATGGTGGCTTGGTGAGCAAAATAACGATGGATTAAACCCAGATCTGTGACTGGGGGTGATTGTTTTGCCATTGTGCAACATTCCTTCCATCATCTTGTGTGTTTTGCTGTTCACCCTATGTGGGAAGGGTATGCCCAGACGTGGGTCCCTTGCTCACTAAGCCACTGGAGTCAAGCTATCCTGGCTGAAGACGACTGATAGCCAGAAACCGGTCCTAGGATGCTTGATTCCGGTCCAGGAAAGACATGGCTTGGCAGTTCGGGCTGGACTGTTCCCATGAGGCACAGGGTCAAGACTGATTTGCATATGGCCATGTCTGAACTGGGGTGGCTTGGTGAGCAAAATAACGATGGATAGATCTGTGACTGGGGGTGATTGTTTTGCCATTGTGCAACATTCTGTCCATCATCTTGTGTGTTCTACTATTTTCAAACCTTCCAGTGATCCCTCCGCGTTCCCTCTTCCGAGAGCTGGATGCCCTCCTTCGTATTTTTATATGGGGCTTTGGCCGTAGTAGAATCGCCCTAGCTATGCTTCAGCTGCCTATGACTCGGGGGGACTGGGCGCTCCATCCTTTGAAGCCTTTTTCCTCACAGCCCAGCTTCAGTGGGTTTCGAGATGGACAGTGGGCCGCGCTCTGGGGAAATGGTCACAGTCGCCGGGCCTACTCCCACCCCAATCGTACTTCGTTTGCAACTCCCTGGGGCGGAGCCATTAAGCGGCTGGCCCCTCCAGATGACGGTGGCACGAGCCTGTCTGACACGGATACATCGTCTGAACCGCGCATCGCCCATGTACTCCCCCGTCCTGCCGCTGGTGGGGTTCCCGAGAGACCGGGCACACTACACTGCACGGGAGCTTCGCGAGTGGATGGCGCATGAGGTCACAGAGGTAGGCACTCTATATGTGAATGGACAATTGCAGACATTCGCGGACTTGGCTGTGGATATGGTGATTCCTAGGGAACAATTTATTTTAAATCAACAACTGCTAGAGGACTGCCGTAGACACACAATAGATCTCGAACCCCACACACTCCTGGTGATACACACAATACTACAGATGGGCCCTGGGCATCATCTGGTCACTTGGATATACAAAGCGGTGCAAACTCTAAAACCAGTCACCCTAGCGCCACTGCAGAAGAAATGGGAAGCTGAGTTTCAGAGGCCACTGCATGACAGGGAATGGGATCAGGCATTGGATATCCCCAAAAAAGTGTCCAGCAACTATCGATTTAAAAGCATACAACTACTCATACTACATCGCGCCTATTTCACACCCGAGAAGCTCCAACAGTATTACCCAAATAAGCCATTTACATGCCCCAGATGCCCAATGCCCGCCACATCTTTTCTCCACATGTTCTGGGATTGTCCAGCGCTTCGCAACTACTGGGCCGGAGTCCATGCGGCCCTCCTTGAGGTCACGGGACTTACGACATGCACACCTGGGAAGCCTGCACGCTGGGCATACACAAGCACCGCAAGTCTTTGAAAGTAGAGACGCGTTTCTCGCCTTTGGCGCTGCTCTTGGCCAAAAGGTGCATAGCAATGCACTGGAGGGCACCTGGTGGACCTCCGCTAATAACCTGGCGAGGGGTGGTCAACAAATGGGTTGCCACAGAAGAGGAGGTGCTTCGCTCCGAAGAGCTTAAGGGTATCCGCAATCACCCCATATCCATGTCCTGGGCTATCCTATTACACTCCTTCAAACAGGAAATAGCGGAAGAGCCTTCGTCCCAGAGCACCCGCTCCCCCGCAGCACAAGCACACACCACGGTTATCCACTGCAGTTCCTCCGCTGTACTTCCAGACCAAAGCATAGGTGGTTTGGCAAGATAGTTTTGAACCTCTGTAGTTTTGAGAGAATACGTTTGGGGAGGCCTGTGTATAAACTGTTGCAATTGTCCAGACACAGCAAGGATTAATGCAATTTTCTGAGGGCAGTGGGGCAATGGAAGTCCCCCTTGCAGTAGGTGCAGTTGATGGAATGCAGTTTTGAAAGCAGTGTTAAGTTTGACAAATAATGATAGATCACTGTTAAACAGTACTTCTGAGTTGTAGGTGTTATCTACGGAGCTTGGTGGATTGCCAATTTCTTCAGGCAAAGATAAAAGCAAGGAGCAGGATTTCAGTTTTTATCAACATTGAATATTGAAGCAAAGCCACCTATACTGTATCTGATGTTGAATCCATTATATATAGGTCTCTGTTGGTAAGGTCTATCCCACCCTGTTTATTCATTGAGAACCGAAAATTCTTGGAAATATGGTCCCATATCGCTAATCGATGCAGTAGGGATTGGCTCTTGCTTATTATCGAAACAGCGCAAGAGATCATTATCCTAGAAAAACAGGAAATTGAGCAACTTGAGCTGGAATTTAGAAATAATACTGTCTTGGAAGATACTAAGAAAAAATTGGAAGAACTCGAGGCTGAGGTTGATGGATATAAGGAATACTTAATCAATAAAAAGACCAACAAATTAAGAAAGGATATTGAGAAATATAGTGCTGAATTGAGCTACCCTTATTTAGGAAAATATTATTACCAACAGAAAAGAGAACAGGGGTGGGATAGACCTTACTAACAGAGACCCATATATAATAGGGGTGGAAGGAAGCGCATCACATTCTCAGAATCATATGGTTCTGGGAGTGATGACGATGGACACTTGAGAGGAGATCAGGGTAATCATTTTCATAATATGAATATGGACCAGGTGGTTCAACTGCAAGCACCTCTACCAACTCTTTTTTAGATCAACACCCCAGGAGAGGCTTGAGATTAAATGGGGGATACGGAAGAGGACAGTATGTGAGACATCCACCCCAACAAGAGTATGTGAGACATCAGCATCAACCTCCACAGGAATTCCTCCAGACAAGAAATCAGAAATATTGGCGGTAACCACCAGCAAATTTCCCATTATTAACCTTTCCCCATAGGACTCTGAACCAGAATGAATTAGAAGTATTAGAGGAAGGGTTTAGCTTTTCACCCACGACACAGGTCAATACATTTTATTGGAAGAGGATCTTAAATCATTTTTCCACAAGATCAGACTGACATCGTTTTTCGAGGATAGAGAACATGGGGAAGATAATAATACCTCTGGATTAAAGCCTAAATCTACTTTTACCCCTCACATTAGTCAGGTTGACCGTAAAATTGAGATTTTTGAACAAGTGGTCGAATCTAAGATACGGAAAATTTGTGATCAACGACCACATAAGACCCATAACAACCTTAAGAATGACTGTACCATCACTTTAAAACATGCCGATAAAGTTGGGGGCGGTGGTCATTTTTGACACCCCTGATTACGAGTATAGAATGATTGAACTTCTCAGAGTGGAAGAACGTTATAGAAAAGGCCCCATGAGCCAATGGAATAACCTGAACAAAGAAATTACTAAACTCCTGACTATAGCAAAAACCAATGATTGGATTTCAGAATAAGAGTACAGATTCCTCTACAATAATAAAGCCATCATCTCTGCCATATACGGTCTGCCAAAAATTCATAAAAACGTAACTGATCCACCCATGAGAACGATTGTAAGTTGCATAAACTCAACACTCTAGCAACTAAGTAAATATGTGGATAGTTTTCTAAGACCGCTTGTACAGAAACAAAAATCCTATATCAAGGATTCTGCTCACATGATTCATAACATTGAGGGTTGCAGCTTTAACCGTAACACACAACTATAAGTGACGCTAGACATTGAAGCATTGTATACTAACATACCCCAGGATGCCACACTTAATGTCATCAGTGGCATCCTGGGTCCTGCAGAAAGCAGAGGTGCCAATGTGGAATTTATCTTAGCATGCACTTCGTTGGTCCTTAAGCACAATTTGTTCTTGTTTAAAAACGACCTTTACCTTCAATGTAAGGGTACCAGCATGGGGGCCACATGTGCCCCTAGTCTGGTGTGCCTTTATGTAGGGCATTTTGAGGATATACATATCTTCAATGAATCTGCTCCATTTTTTGAAAATGTTTTGAAATGGAGCAGATTCATAGATGACATCCTTTTTATTTGGGAAGGCAGTATAGTACTCTTAGAGGACTTCCTACAATGGCTGAATCTGGGGGACGCTAATTTAAAATGCACATCACAATATAGTGACAATGCTGTGAATTTCTTAGACCTCAGTATTAAGGATGTAGGTGGAAGCTTGGCAGTGGAGTTGTTTACAAAACCCACAGATAAAAATACTCTACTGCACTATTCGTGCTTCCACCCTAAGGCGCAGAAAGATAACATCCCGTTTGGATAGTTCCTTTGTCTCCGAAGGAACTGTTCAACACTGGATGATTATTATAAGCACTCTGAAACAGTGAAGATTAAATAGAAAGACAGGGGGTACCCAAAACTACTAATAACTCACTTCTTCAAATGTGCCAGCCAGGTTCTATAACCGGGAGAGCATGTTATCAAACACTAGGGTTGAAAAACATACTTACAGAAATAATCAAAGGATAGTTTTTGTAAGCCAGTTCTCATATATCAGCAATAAAATCAAGAATGTCATTAACTCCAATTGGAGTATTCTCAATGACAATGATTTAAAGAAACTGGATAGACCACTGTTTGCATTTAAACGCAATACCAACTTGAGAAAGCAACTGGTACATACCTACCGGGAAACATCTATGGCAGGACAAAACTCCCTCATATGCACCAAAGTTGTTGGCAATTACAAGTGCAGTAATTGCACAATGTGCAACCAATGCATAGTGAGTAAAGAGATAATGTATAAAAATCATACCCTAGTATCGAGAGATTTTAATACCTGTAGAAGCAAGAATTTGATTTATTGTTTACTATGCCCTTGTGACTTGGCCTATAGAGGCGAAACATTGTGTGAATTACGTATTCGCCTTTTAGAATACAAATCAGCCATTAAAAATGATAAGGAGAATGCACCTTTGGTTGACCATTTTAGGGAAGCAGGTCATACATGTACAGACTTTAGGTGGTTCATCGTGGAAAGAATCAAGGGAAATAGGAGAGGTGGTGATCTCTCAATAAAAAGAAAAAATGCAAGCAATGGTATATTTCCATACTAGACACCATTCGATCAGGTTTAAATACAAAAGAGGACTGTATGCGATTAATATATTAAATAGAGTAGTATACATAGGGACTGATATGAATTACTACATATTTTCTGTTTGGGATGTGATGTGCGATGTGATGGATCATGACAGAGACACGTACCAGCCGTGCTTCTGTTTCAGTCGTTTACATTGCCTTCACATTGTATTCCCCGTACAACAGTATTTACTACTATGTATATAAATGCTGGAACAGAACGAAGGATCAATAAACTATTATGACACATTTTGAGGTGGCCCATGGACTGGCCCAGGTACCCCAAATTTGAGCAGTTTGGGAATAAACAGGGTGAACCCTCTGGTAACCATTATCTTGTAGAGCGAGTCGTGGCCCCAAGGCAAGCACCTTTTAATTAGGATAGGTTTAGGTGCACTGTGATGGACCTGTTCTACATCAAAGAAAATTATATGGGATGTACCATTGATTAATTTAACTACGGTGTCGTTATAACAATAATCGCCATCGAGATAATAGTTTTTTATATATATTTTTTGCATTTAGATTAGGTATCGATAAATAGAAATTAGGTGGTTCTATTTTTAGAACCGTCATCCCACCCATGCAATAACATAATACAGGTGGCCCACTCGTTGCGCTGTATATGAAGGTGCCGCTTTAAAAGTATTGCCGACTTAAGGGAGAAGTTATTAGCCCTTTTTTCGACCTGTCGCGAAGTAATGACGTAGTGAGCCACACACCAGGTGTGAGCGGACAAATAACGTATTTAAACTGCGAGATGATGAGGAAAAATAGCGATTTTTTTTATCGAAGAAGCGGAGCGGCTGTATAAGCTATATCGGAGCCCTCAAACAAGTAAGGACCAAATGTCTATATTCGTAGTACCTGTATAGTTAGTCTACATTGGGATTTAGGCGGGCACTAAAACATGTATAATTGTTACTATTCAGACTCCGGTTACCAATTGTTGGTATGTAAATATTAGAAGCATTTAATCTACATTGTGGCTCACAGAGAAATCCAATGTCAATACGTATTGCACCCGTATACTTAATGAGTATTGTTTGTCAGGCGGGAACCGATATACGCATAATTATATAGAATCAGGTTACCCGTCTCTAACATAAAAGCATCAGAGACATATAACTCACATTGGGAGTTACAATGTGAACCTATATATTTATAACAACAAAGATTTTAGCTAACCGGCTTCAATATATACGGGATTGTGACTTACATTGGGGGTCTTGTTCCTCTGCTAAACTAAAAATAAAAATGGGGTGAGAAAAGGTTCCTAATTTTAGCGATTAATTTGTCGAGTTACATTACTTTGGCAGGAGGTGCTTAGATAGTGGTGATGAATGTATAACAAGATTCCAGATAATTTCAGATTTACGTGAAAAAATGCCTAAGTGGTAGAGTGAATCAAGCATCATAAGGAGACGTTTTTAAATATCGGAGATTGACAAATTGACGCATCTCGATAGAAGTTAGAAGAAATACCTATATCTTTAAGGTATGTTATAAAATAAGATAGAATTGGATATGCTAAGGGCAAAGTAGACGAATTGTAAAAAATTAAGGCAATATACTAAAAACCCCAATATTTTAACTATTTTCTTTATATATTTTTTGAAGGATTTTATGAATAAACATATGGAAACATTGAGGCTCCCCCTT
Organism: Lissotriton helveticus; assembly: GCF_964261635.1. Taxonomy (NCBI): domain Eukaryota; kingdom Metazoa; phylum Chordata; class Amphibia; order Caudata; family Salamandridae; genus Lissotriton; species Lissotriton helveticus. The sequence continues at coordinate 814,646,798 of NC_136070.1, forward strand.
TTGATGTGCACCTTATTCAAGTCTTAAATGAAGAGTTGGGAACTTTATACACTGGAGCCTTGATTTTCACCCAAGTAAGTAGGTTACACTTGCCAACCTGTGTTAGAACTATGAGTTTGTATGGGCAAAGCAGGGTATGTGTGGATATTCAAAGCAATATATTAAAGACTCCACACTTTTTCCACTTTCTTTAAGGACTCCGTGAATAAATATATGGAAATATTGCAGTCCTGCCTATGAATCATACTTTATTCGACTCCTTATGAAGATCTGGGAATTTTTTAAATCAGTTCTGAACGAGGATGAGAGAAATATATATTCCATTTTATATATTCCAATAAATCTTTGAGTCCTATGTATAGATTAGCATAGGACCCTGGTGCACTGAGAAATATCAATTGTTAACTTTCGCTACTCTAAAGAACCAGAAAGGAAGAATTGGGTAGATTAATCATAACCAGATTTTCCTCTGGGTAGTATGAATTCATTCAATCCCTGCAGACAAGCACAAATTTGGGGTGGAGATATATTCCCTTTAATACCCTAATAAATTAGTATGAATGAGATAACAGAAGGAAAGCGTGAAAAGAAGTGAATGAGTGTGAGTATGAAATGTATTGTAGCTAGATAATCGTTTGGACCCTCATAAACAATTGTTAGATGATTTGATTAGAATAAGGGATAGTAACATTATGAATTATGTGGTTTTGACCTGTAAGGTATTGAATTCAGCTATGCTTAGACAAGTCTATCACTAGGAAAAAAACGTTTTTTATTTAAAGTGTTGTTTATTAATTTATAATTTTCTACTTTATAAGATTTTCTGTGTGTTTTTAAATAGGTGTAATGAATTCATGACAACCATAAGAGAGACCATTTATTAATAGTCCTGAAGAAGGTGGTTGCATAAACTGTTTAATTACCACGGAAACGCGTTGATGCCCTGTTGGTTGAGAGTTCAACCCAAGGAACTTTTGGGGGTCACACTTAACTATTAAATGGTGGACATCCTTTCTCATGGTTGATTGATTCCTATTGGGATAACCATTTTTGAGATGTTTATAATGTTTCACATGTCTTTTGTCTCAAAATATTTTAATATATTGTTTATATTTGTAATATCATTTTGTGTGAACATGATTGTGACATTGTATTCCACTAAAATTTGTAAGAAAAAACTTTTTTATGAATATCAATATAAATAATTTTCATAGAGAATAGCTATATGTGTGGTTGGATATCTCGACAATTGTTTTTCAGGGTTCATTTATTAATTTACATATATGTATGAGGAATGTGTAAGACTGTGAGATACATATGGATGGTTTGAGTAGATGTTTTGAGTAGAAGTTCTCTTTTAAATAGTTGCTCCAAGAGAATTTCTGCCTTACTTACTTCACGTACCAGGGCCCAAGTCCTAGAATGGGCTCTTAAGGAGACGGGTTCCACAGGTTGTTGGACTGGTAATAGTTCTGGGCTAGACAGGGGAGGAACTAGGTCCAGTGTTATTGATAACCGTCTTTCAGTTTGTTCAATTTCATTTGTAACTACCCTTATAGCCCTCTGAAGCATCTTGTCAATCGAGGTTGGCTGATGGCTTGTTGGGGATTGCACAGTTAATGATGATTTTTTCCCTATACAGGTACGTCTCACCATTTTAGCTGTCTAACAAGCATGTATTCTTTCTTATCAGTATCCTTTATAGCAGATAGCAGTACAGTGCGTGGGGTGTGTAAAATCCAGCCAGGGACTGCTGTGTAGGACACAGGGCTCCCAAGCAGGGTAGGATACGCCCGAGTTAAAGAGGCAGATAGTCTGTTGTAATCAGTCAGAAGGCCAATTTATACTGCAGAGGCACCCGCCTTATAAACCTGCTTCCAGCATATCTCCATAGTTTGAGAGTAGTTTTCCCACGGCATGCCAAGGGGAATGGCCCTGCCCTGCCACCTCCTGCCGCTGATGGGTGCAGACGGGCCTGCCCTTGGCCCGGGCACATCCGCGCGCGTCCCACGCTGCGGGAACCCGTGCCCGATTTTTAAGCGCTTCCTGGTGATCCAATTGCCTGGATGCGGTGTCAGCGGCTCTGGCCGCGAGGGAGACCAAACAGGGTGTTGGAAGCTGCCGTTAGTGGAACCCGCGCTGCGGGAACCCGCGCCCGATTTCGAAGCACCTCCTTGCGCTACAATTGGCTGGATGTGGTGTCAGCAGCTCCGGCCGCAAGAGAGACCAAGAAGGGAGTTGGAAGCTGCCGTTAGCGGGACCCGTGCTGCGGGAACCCGCGCCCAATTTTGAAGCACCTCCTGGCGCTTCAATTTATTTATTTATGCGATTTTATTTAGCGCGAACTTTACCTGAAGGTGTCAGAGCACTTTACATAAGAACCAGTTGAGAAACATAAGGACTTTAGATTACATGCGTTGAGGTGTCAGTGGCTCCGGCTGTGAGAGAGACCAAACAGGGAGTTGGATGTGCTGTTAGCGGGACCCGCGCTGCCGGAACCTGTGCCCAATTTTGAAGCGTCTCCTGGCTCTCCAATTGGCTGGATGCGATGTCAGCCACTCCGGCCGCGAGAGATACCAAGCAGGGAGTTGGAAGCTGCCATTAGCGAGACATTTAAAGATTGTTTATATACAGGAGGGGGGACCTTCCTGTACATAAACAATCTTTCCCCTGCACCCAGACACCCTTGCACTGTGGTGCAAAGTTGTCTGATTTGGCGCTACACTGCTAAGTGTAGCGCGAGCGCAGGGGGAAGCAAGGCTGCACCATATTCTCGTAGATATGGTGCAGCCTTGCGTTTCTGAAATGGCGGAGTGAGGCGTTAAGCCATGATTGCTAATGCCTCACTCCGCCACTTCAGTTGGAAATATTCCCCTTAGTCTCCAGAAATGCTCCAGTAAGCATATAGCTGCCCTGTTAGGCAGCGGTCTGCCAGTCAGTTATCTCAGCAGAGAAAAGATAGTAGTCCAGTAGGGAGCAATGCGATGGCAGTCCCATACCATATGGAAATAATCTGTTGACTTAATTCGGCATCTGTGGCATTCGGAGGGAAGCCCTGGGTATATGTTAGCCAGATGCCCTGCAGATAGGTAAGTACCGTGTAGCTAATTGAATTGTGTATATTTCAATCATGGATTAGGGCATGGTGCACGTTACTGTCCTACATAGTATCCCGTGTATCAGTAATACTGTTAGAACCTCTGAGTGTGTGGCACTATCACTTTGGTGTCCCATATCCCCCGGAGCGCGCCACACACTGTTTAGAAGGGTAGGAATTGTCCTTAGTGCAACCCCACATCTTCTACTATATCTTTGCGGTTATTAATTTAACAAAATAAAGACATTTTTCGTCTTCTACTGGCATTTCGAATGTAAGTAGTTTACAGCCCGCGTAAATTTCGACCATTGTGTCAGTTCCACTCTGTGTCCACATCTGCGTAGCATGGCGATCGCAACTTCTGATAATCCAGCTATCACCCACAATCGAAGAAAGAGGGAATATGGGTATTCCACCCCTAATTTCTTAGTGTATTTGCCCCAGCACTCATTAATGACCCTTACTTCCCTAGGGTTATTGTGTCTTTGTTTAGTCCTATCATACAATGATTTCAGGAGAGTCCTCTCCTGCAGTAGATGCTCTAGGTCCTGCCTCTCTGGGTCGGTCCCTATAGCTAGCCCTCGCATCATTGCATTGATTGTCCTTTAACGCTCCTTAGCAAATTTTATTTTACATACTCCATTTATCTATCCATGTTATTGACGCTAATAGCATTTTACATGTGTGTAGGTTAAGCACACGTGGAGCATCATATTTATGCATTACACCCTGCTATAGTCCACGCATTCTTTTCACATAACAGGACATTGTGGGAGTTGTTGTCCTGGCTTGCCTCCATTGAATATTTTGTAAACAATACCAGGGAACAGTAGTTTGTGGACAGACTAACTGGACTGGTAATTGGTGCGCCTGATCACATGAAGCTATGTGATAACCTTACCCATGAACTCGATGGAAATCCAATAATCTTAGATCTAGAAGTGAAAGACAAGAGAGTGGTTTTTTTGGACGGGAATGAATTGGTTTACTGCCTAAGGTACGAAGGTGACTCCATGCCATCGGGGACACCATTTACAATTCTGGGCATTCTTTTAACAAATATGGATTCTACGAGATGTGGTTCGGTTCTTTCCAACTGAACCAACAGGCCTAATACAACGGAAAATAATGATTTGCAAATGGAAAGCCCACAATTGGAACATGGTGTCTCTGATGACCCAGAGTCATCTGGTAACATTATTGCTTCCTCGTACCATGCTTCCGTCCTCGAAATCACAGATTTTAAGCTAAAAATCAGAGTTGTTAAGTTTTCCAGGTCTATGCTTGAGAGACTCATCCAGTTCAGATTTTTCCTGTGCACTCTGAGACTTGTAGTTCTGATTTTATGATGGGATCACACAAGACTAAAAATCCCAAAATGCAGAAAAAAAAACCTGGACTGGATTAGCTACTAGGGCACGGAGCTGAAAAACGTGGGAGCTCTTAGGTTGTGATTATTAAACAGAAGAACAGGACTCACAGCGCGGTGTCGACAAGGTGTAAGGCGGACCCCCTCAGGCTTCTCTGAGTCATTCTGCGCCAGCTGTGGCGGAACATGAGGGCACAACAGCTCCGTGGGAAACTGTGCCGGCAGGGAAGGCCTCACCTGTCCCTCACCCTGCACGAGGGTAGGCCTTGTGGTGTCTGGAAGAGACACCCTGAAGGAAGGAACGTGCTTGGGGTGCCTGGAGTGAGATTTCAAAGAAAGTGCATGGAGGGTGAGGTGGGGGTTGTAAAGATGAACGAGCCCTTGTGAAATATAAGAGCTAACTTGTGTTTTAGTTATTAGTATTCACTCTATCACAATAACATCTCAATTACAACGCAGGCAGGTGATTTATGACACAGCGAGTTAAAACCCGGAGCCGTTTCTTCCTCACAGAAACATGTTTTGGTTTGCAAAATATACAGCCATTTCATGCAATGGCAATAGGTAGGCAGCACGTGTTCCTATTGTTTAATTTCGAGCTTAGGGGGAGATTTATGAAACATTTGCGCAGCCCCCTGCAAAGCTGCGCTGCGTTACGCGACAGGGAGGGAGCAGGAGAGCACCATGGAGCAGATTTACAAGCCCCTTGTGCCACTTTTACGTCACTTTTAACATGGGAAGAGTGACGCAAAAGTGGCGCAATGAGCTTGTAAATCTGCCCCCTTATTTTCAGAGATATGGATCTCTCCTCCCCTTTACCTTGCACCTCTGCTGATTACAGCTGCTCTGTGCCACCCACACACCTTAGCGCCATAGCACTAGGGTGTGTGTGCGAGTCCAGCATAGGTTTTGTACAGGAAGGACACCCTTTCCTGTACAAAATTCTATGCCTAGACACGAGGGAAAGCTTTTCCCACCTTAAATGCGTGCTGCAGGAGCCGACCTGTACTACGGTGGAGTTTCACCGCGCTAGGTTTACAACGTGGGTTTTACAACGCAAGTAAATCATACTGTCCCAAAGTCCAGCGCCCTCCAGGGCAAGTCATTGAAACAACTTGCGTTGTAAAACCTGCGTTGTATGATACCGCGATCAACATGATTGAGTAGTATCATCATACATTCACGTGCTGCACAGTGCAGCATGCATGCAAAGTTGGAAAACGAAGGAGAAATGAAAGCATTTCTCCTTCCTTGCGTCTAGTTCAAAAGGATGCAGTTTTCTTACGCTAAACCCAATCAACGGTGTTTAGTAAATTGGGTTTAGCGTGAGAAACCTTTGGTGATTGCATGGGAACGCCCATGCACCACCTTTGACATGCACCCAGCAAATTAATGCGAAGCAGCGCAAGCGCTGCTTCCCATTACTTTTACGTTTTTTCCAGTGCTAAACAAGTTTAGCGCTGGGAAATAAATTAGAAAAAAAGATTTTGTGCCGTTTCGCATTTTGTGATGCGAACAGGGCACAAAAGCGTAGCCCCTAAACTCTTGGATATATACGCGTTGTGATATCAGAAGCCTGATTCTGAAAAAAAGTTTGTAATCTTAAGGCTAGTGCAGCTTATTTTGTAAATGTGAAGTCTGAACTGGCAGTGCTCAAAAGAGCTTCTCGTTCACCATGAGGGTTACACAAATCACTCATTGTAGCCACGTACACATATCAAGGGTTTCAACTTCCATGGGAGTCCAAAAAGAATGCACAAAAGTGCTTTCTGCTTCTTTTTGCACCCACACAGCATGGTGTGTGTTTGCGACTGCTTGTGCAAGGTTACATAGCTGCTGGAAAACGTTTTTGTTTTTTTCAGTTCAAATAACTTTTATTGAAAAGAAGTTGAAGTGACTTACACACAATATGCAATATAAATTATACATCTTTACATTCCAAGCTCATTACATACAGAATAAAGGAATCAGACTAATAAAGTAAGATCGAGACATAAAAATTGCGAAATAAATGAAATGCACATGTCAATTAGGTACAAAGTAGAAACTTATGGAACTATTAGGGAATCTAAGGTGGTTTAGGAACCTCCTGTTGAGAGGGTTGTGGCTATGAACATTGTTTAGCACTTGTATCAATAAAGATTGTGACAGGCGACCATAAGTCAGCACCTTTGACGGCCATGTGAGGGGGGTATATAAAAGCAGTATCTAACCTGTGATTACGGCAGACAGTGTACCACCAAGCCCTAAAAAAAATTTGGGATGAATCTTTCCAATTGACAGTAATTTGTTGAAAGGCAACCACCAATAATAAGTCGATAATCTTGACATTAAGAAAAGTATCATCTAAAATGGGTAAAAGACTGCCTAAGAAGATGTGAGTAAAAGAATAAGGGAACTTAGTGTCATAAATTAAGTACATTTGAGACCATACTTGTTTCCAGAAGGGATGCACCTGTGGCCAAATGAATAACATGTGAAATAGGTCAGCATTGGGGGAAGAGCATGTCCAACATGTATCTAGAGTAGATGAGAAGCGTTTAGATAGAATGGCTGGCGTGAGTAACAGTCTATTGTATACATAGAATAATGTTTGGGTAATATTTGCTGCTCTAGAGGCCTTGCGTAGTTTGGTCCATATGCCGTTCCACGTTAATAATGGCCAGCATGTAGTAAAATCATGTTCCCAAGCTTCTTCCGTTTTTGTTTTCTGTCCATTGTTATCATTACATTGTAGGTATTTGTAAATAATAGAGGCCCCTTGGGTGTGGTCATTAACAAGGTCCGAAGACTGATAGAGGGCTCTGGGTTGTCAGGAGTGTTTAGTGTGGTGGGAAGGTGGGGAAAAGATTTCAGCACAGATGTTTTAAGTAAATTATATTTATTGATAAAGGAGGTAGGTAAATTAAATAACTGTTTGACTGCATCAAAAGGTATACATTGTGAATCTGAGAACAATTGATAGATCCATATTAAGCCTCTTTGTCTCCAAGTTTTCCAGTAAAAGGGTTTGATTTGGATTAATACGTTTTTATTATGCCAAATCGTTGAGTTTAAGAAGGATTGTTTAGAATCATGAGTAGAATGTGAAGGTTCTCAAGGAATTTGGAAGTGTGCTTTATTATGGGAGTTGAAATGGATTGTGGTTTACGAGAAAAGGAAAGGTATTCACAGAATGAATAAGGAGTTAGAAAGAGGCCTTCCACTGATGTCCAGAGAGGGCAATCATCTATAGAGTCAAGCAACCATTGTGAGGCCTGGCGCAATAGGAATGCATTCTGGTAAGCATAGAAATCTGGAAAGTTAGCTCCTTCTTCTGATTTAGGACAAATTCATTATAGCAGGGGCATTCTAGGTTTTTTGTTACCCCACATAAATGAGGATAAAATGGAGTTGACTTTTTTAAGTAATTTAGTTTTAATTGGAACAGGGATGTTGGAAATGGTGTATAAAACTATGGCCGATAACATCATCTTAATGGTGTCCAAGCAACCCCACCAAGACAGATAAAGAGGATGCCATTTAGAAGTCAATTCTGAGATCTTTTGAATACACTTATTCATACATAGAATTACAGTTTGTGAGATTGAAGATGTAAAATGTAGACCTAGATATTTAATATTATTCGGACTCCATTTGAAGTGGGAGATTTGAAATTCTGAGCTAAAAATATATTTTGTTAAAGGCAATATTTCACATTTTTCATTGTTCAATTTGTATCCAGAAATAGAAGAGTAAGCTTTCACCTACGCCAGGAAGGCAGGAATTGATTCTTCTGGTTTGGATACGAAAAGCAGAATGTCGTCGGCTTAAGCCGTAAGTTTGATGTGAATATTCGGTGTTTGCAACCCACAGATATTGGGATTTTGGCATAATTTGGATAGAAACAGCTCAAGGGCTAACTTAAAAAGGAAAGGCGATAGAGGGCTTGACGCACTCCCCTGCCTAGATTAAGAAAAGGGGATATTAAGCCGTTAGCACATATTGCTGCGCGAGGATTAAAGTAAAGGAGAGATAATACATTTATAAAATTTGGGACAAATCCAAAACATTTTAAAGTGTAAAATTTATATTTCCATTCAACCCTATCAAAAGCCTTTTCAGCATCTGCTAAAGAGTGATCATTGATCAAGATGGAACGATTTGGATAGAATGTCGAAAAAGAGTTGTTTATTATCGGTAATGACTCGCCCCTTGACAAAGCCAGATTGTTCTTTCCCTAGCAAATTTGGTAAATAGAAATCTAGACGCATGGCTAAGGCTTTAGAATTTTTTTTATAATCGATATTAACAAGAGAGATAGGTCTATAGTTTTTGCAGTACTTGGAATCCTTACCTTCCTTAGGGATAAGACAGATGTGGGCCTCTGAAAAAGAACCAGAGGAATTATTAGAAGAGAGAAAAGAACCTATGAGTGAATGTAGCTTGGGGAGTAAAAGCTTAGAAAAATGAGTATAAAACTCAACAGTAAAGCCATCTGTACCAGGGGCTCTGTCCTTTTTAAGGTTTTGGAGAGCGTTAAATAGTTCCTGCTGAGAGAGATCAGATTCTAATTGAGATAAGTCCGGAGATATCTGCTGATGCTTTTGGATATCTGAAAAAAAAATGCTCTAATGAGTGATCCAAAGGATGAGTTTCTGAGGAATATAAGGATTTATAGAAGAGTGAAAATCCATTTAATATTTCAGCGTCTTTAAACTTTAAGACTGATTGTTCGTCAAAGACAGAATCAATATTTGTTTTGGCAGATCTTTAAATTGTTAGCTAATATTTTCCCTGCTTTATTTTTACCCCCATAGAATTGTGCGCTGGATTTTAACAAGTAAAGCGTAGCGTCTTCTGTCGACTTTTTATTGAATTCCAATGTGGCTTTAATGAGGGCTTTTAAGCAATCCTCCGAATGAGAAGTATAGTATGAGTGTTCAAGTGCCTTAATATCCTGGAGGAGATCTGATGTAATCTTACGTGCAGATTTCCTTTTCTTTACCACATAATTAATAATGAAGTCCCTTGCTGATGCCTTAAATGCATCCCAAATAATTGCAAGTGATAAAGATTCTGTCTGATTTCTTTCAAAGTAATCAATTAAAAAGGAAGTGAATGATGTTGAAAATTTGGGGTCTAAGAGGAGAGCGTTGTTAAAACGCCATCTTCTAGGGCATTGCTCCTGGGCAATATATCAAAACCAATGGAGATGGGAGCATGGTCTGATAATAGAATGGGACCAATGTCTGCAAATGTGAGGGATTGTGAGATGTTATGGTAAACAAAGACATAGTCAATTCTGGACTGGGTGTGATGTGTTGGGTAATAAAAGGAGTATTCCCTGGTGGTTGGGTTACAAAGGCGTCAGGCATCAAGTAATCTGTGATGAGATATAGTGTGAGTGAATGATTTGTGTATCTTATTGGGGACGAAAGGCACTTTTGAGTTCCTGTCTACAAAGGTATCTAACACTTGATTACAATCCCCAGCCATAATAAAGTTCTCCTCAATACAATTGGATATGCATTTAGCTAAAGCAGACTAAAAGGAAGTGTCCCCGCCTGTAGGTGCTTAGACATTAAGCAGGAATATTGGAACACCTTATAGCGATAATTTAACAATAAGCCATTTCCCATCAACATCTGCTTCTTGCGACAATAATGTGACAGGAAGAGATTTGCGACACAATATTACAACTCCATTTCGTTTACCATCCCCAGAAGAAAAATAAGCCTCACCCACCCAACATCTTTTGAATTTCATGGACTTAGTTTCCGTAAGATGTGTTTCTTGTAAAAAAACAATGTCAGCATTTAACTTAGCTAAACGTGTTAAAACTCTCTCTCTCTTAATAGGAGAATTTAATCCCCTAATGTTCCAAGAAACCAACGTAAGTGACATAATACATGAAATCAAAGAGCAGATAGCAATTTAAATCTCTAGTCCAATTCAATATAGTAGGATAAACAAAAATAAAAGAGTCCAAGCTTGTGATACTGAAATCTAAATCCGTATAAAAACAGTGTAAAGTATGAAAAGGAAGATGAGAAAGTAGGAAGAATAAAATGAGCTTAGAATAATGCAAGTTATTGCAGCTTTTCAGCTCCCTCGGAACCAACGCGTCGCCAGCTGCGCACTGTATGCTCGATGCTGGACTTCACATCACAAACCTTCGTCAACGGGATCTTCGACGATAGCACGGAACCTCGCATCACCTCGAAACCAACGTATTGCTGCGACTATTCAACACGGATCATCGCAATGCTTGCAACCCGGATCAGCGGGCATAACTGGGTCCCTGTAGCCATTGTAGTCTGCCTGGACTTGTGACTATGTCCCAGTCCGGCCTGAGCACATACCCACAGTAAGTGTTTTGTGCTTTTTGGCACTATTTCCACTAACATCTTTTAAAATTGAATATCTCCGCTTCTACTAATTTGATTTTTGTCGTTTCGGTGTGGTGTTTGATCTCTTTGTGTCATGTTTTCACTGTTCTACTGTTTGAAGTGTTGCACAAATACTTTACACCTTGCCACTGACTGAAGCCTGACTGCTTTGTGCCAAGCTACCAAGGTGTTGAACACAGGTTAATTTGGCATTTGCTTGTGCCTTACCCTGACCGGGATTGTGGTTGCTGCTTGACTAGGGCTCACATCCCAGTCAACCAACAACATGAGTTCCTACAATGGGCAAAAAAGGGGAAGATGAGACATGAACTTTCTTTAAGAGTGGTTTACAGTCCAAACATGTTCAAGATTGGAGGAGGAGAAATGGCCTAATGACCAGTGCTGTCTACTTCAAAACTGTGGAACCAGTTTCGTCTCCCAGCAATGGCTCAATGTCCTGTGATTCTAGGCGAATCCCTTAATCTCCTGGTGCCTACAAAAATAAAGTTCAAACATGGCACTGGTGCACTAAGTCCACAGTTGGAGACACGGCAGTAAACTCTATAACTAATGGTCATGTTACTAGATGGTAGTGCAGATGGAGAAAGCATGAGGATACTGGAATATCAGTGACGTTTGTTACAGCCAGCCTGTGAGGAACATAATGTAGAAGCACTGTTCTAAATACAGTGTGGATATTATACCAGTGGAACAGATCACGTATTCATTAAGAGCGTCTCTGAAAAAAAATCGGACTTTAATTAGTTAAATTCTTTAAATGGCAAAAGACAATAGGGACTTGTCGTGTTTTTTGTATCCACACAGCGCCTCACTCATATACTTAACAGAGTAATCATGGTGAAAAGTACAGTGCATTCTCATACCATGAGGGGTTATGTGAAGGCTTTACACAGATATGTCACAAATGTGAGGACACTAGGAGGTGTACAATAGATATAAAATTCAATTAAAACAAAGTGACATTGTGAGGTACTTGTCAATCAATGATAAATAATTATACTCGGATTTGTATCCCATGGCTAATCACACATGAGGTATCTAGCTGCTGTTCCTAGGCATGGGGAGATTACGTGATTTGCCCAAAATCACAGCATGTTAAGCTGACGCTGAGACTCAAACCTGGATCTCCAGCTCCAAAGTTAACAGCTCTGGCAGTTACACCACACCCTCACTCGAAGGCAAATGCTGAATAGGACACTCTGGAGTAAGAGAGAACTAGGCTACTCCACTTCAAAGGCTGCTCTTTGATTTAAAAAGAGGTTACTAAGAAGGGGCCTGGGCACATCTTAGGGAGGAAATTGAGTTGATAAAAGAATAATAAAGAGTAGGACTGGGATAGCATTTTGATACACATATCACTGTGGCTGACATCCAGGTGTGAACATCTAGTCACTCCCCTGGCCTGTGTTGTGGGGATATTAAATTTGGAGTCTCTCCTGCTGTGCCAATCAGCTTTCTGGAGGAAGGGCAGTGCAGAAGAGAGGGCACTTTAAAAATAATGCAGAACTCCAACATGATCTTCAAAGACTCAGACTCTAAAACACATTTGGTGTCTAAAAATGGACCATTAGAAGGGGAGCTTGAGACTCCCAAAATTACAAACTGTCATTGAGGCAGTTGGGTTGTGCAAAGATAAGAAGCTCTACAAGACCTGGACTTGTGACCAGGACTGTGGCCAAAGCCAGCTAGCCTCCCAGCTGGATAAGAGGAATTCACCCAGGAAATTCAAGATCACCTGCCTTTGGAGCCTGGCGCACCAGAGCCTGCCTTCTAGCCAAGACCAGTATGCTCTGTAAGGGACAGGAAAACATCGACGTGAGCATGAGCAAGGTCTGGGGTAAGGAGGGTGGAGGAAGAGGATCCTGGTGATTGGATCCCCATACCGAGGTGTGAGGAGGCAGCTGCTGCACCGATCGATTTGTTTCCTGTATGCAGAAAAAAATCAGTGACCCCTTGTACCAAAAGGGGGCCACCTTGAAGCGAGCAATGACTATTACTATACTGATCGGGTCACTTCCCACGTGCGGATACCAAGTTAACTGCCTATATGCCTATATGCCAAGTGTGGCTGCCGTGAAGATTGCTGCCATGCAGATCAGGCCGTAGCCCATGAGCAGAAATCAAGTCTGCAAACCTGTATGCCAGGTGGGGATGTCATGAAAGTTGCTGCTGGGCTGTTGGTCTGTATATTGTGTCCAGAGGAGGAGCAGTGACCCTGCCGGGGTGGGGGGGGGCACCAGGACAAGGCAAGGAATGTTGTCTGGTCCAGACCATCATCTGAGGAAGGAGGCCATGGTGGTGACCTAAGCCATGACCAAGGACCAGCAGCAGGAGCATCGCACCCTACCACCTCCGCCCATGGGAAGGATCCCAACAAACTAATCAGCATCAGAGGTGCAATAGTGAAAAAAGACAATAGGAGTTTTTCACTACAAGGACATGTAAAACATAAACCTGCATGCCCTACTTTATAAATAGAATGCACCTTGTTTTATGACCCTTTAGGGGTGACAAATAAGTATAAAAAAGGACAGTGTACACCTGCAAAATATTTATTTTGCAAAGTGAAAATGGCTGTTTAAAACTGCACTACAGGCCGCAGTGGCAGGCCTGACACATGTTCTAAAAGGCTACTACATAAGGTGGCACAAGGAGTGCTACAGGCCCACCAGTAGCATTTAACTCACAGGCCCAGGGTACATGTAGTACCATTTTCTCGGGAGTTACAGATAAATGACATGTGCCAATTAGGTATAGGCCAATTGTACCATGTTTTAGGGAGAGTGCAAACCCCTTTAGCACTAGTTAGCAATGGTAAGGTGCACAGAGTAGTACTGTCAACAAAAACGAAATTCAGAAAACAGGAGGAGTGAAGGCAAACAGTTTGGGTATGACCCTGCAAAGAGGGCCAAGTTCAACACTCATTTATTAATGCTTTTGAGCTATGAGAAGGTTTTCAACCCCTTTGCCTACCTCCCCCCCCCCGCCCCCGAGACGGCTTGGCCTGCTTGACCTGCACTACCACTTAGAACCAAATGCTGAAGGGATACTTGACCCAGTTGCTCAAAATTTATAGTAGACCATGCCCCGGGACATCAGGAGTAAAATGCCTCAACCCCCACGGCTAGGCCCAGTAGCTCCTGCTTGCCCTATAGTTCTCTGAACAGGGTTCTGACAGGAGGGTAGGGGTGAAAGTTGGAGATAAAAAAATGGATGTACAAACACTGCAAAACATTGTTTGCAGATATAACTATTTATATTGTACAGTGAAATTCTAATAAAAGACGTGTTATTAAATAAAATAGAAGTTTTAGATATCACGGTGGTAGGTAACCCTACTCCCTTCACTTTTTTACCTCACTTGGCTAAAATTGTTGACAGAGCAGTGCCTACTTACCCAAGTTCCAAATAACACAGCAAAGACCCTTGAGTACCTGAAAGCAAAAGGTCCAATAGTTCGGCAAAGTCCACCAGTCTAGCCGACATGTGTTTTGTCTTGTTGAAAGGCTTTCTCAGAGCTAGAAAATCACATACATTTGGACGGACCATTTACATTTTGTAACATACCTTAATGACTATGATAAGAATATGAAATTCACATTGACTTACAGCAAGAAAAATATGTTCTTTTTCGCTACAGCAATATATGTCTCAGGAGAGAAATTGGAGAGCAGGGGGTTTCGTTAAGAGACGTCCCCATTGCAACTCCATATTACATGCTAAAAGCTCACATCAAACTCACAGATCAAAGCAATACCTATAGGCGAGATGGTGAGAGTGAGACAAAATTGTAATATAAGCTAGGAGCTTTATAAAAAAATAGGAGGATATCAGAGAGAGATTCATCAGTAGAGAGTCCCATACAATCGAGATTTACTGGAGCAAGTTGAACTAAAGGTTTTGAAGCTAGATCGCACTGCTTAGAAAAAACTGTAAGAAGAGTAAGCAAGATAAGGGAAACCATATGGGCGATTACGAAATTTGGTTGTGATATAGGTAAAGTGAATCATGTGCTGAATACGTACTGGTTTATACTACAACAAGATCCTATTACCAGGGAGTATGTTACACCAAGTCCCAGTGTTGCCACTATTAAAAACGTTATGAACCCAACATACCCAAGACAAACTAAACCTCCAGATTAGTTATATACCCTGTCCAAAGATTTTTTTTTAAATGTTGTTCTTGTTGAGTGTGCAAAATAGCAATTGATGGAAAACTTTCATTTTGTTACAATGGTAGCCCAGAATGCACTATAAAAATGCACCTGATGTGTCAAACGAAATATGTAGGATATGTTTTACTGACTGCTTGAGAAAAAATTTATGATGAAAGTACTATTTGTTTTTAGATAATATTGAGTACTTTTGATGATTAGGAGGATGTACACTAAGTTCATTATAAAGGTGAGTGCATGTAGTTTGTAAAGCTTTGCTCTGTTTTGAACTTCCACTCGTAAGACATATAAGTCTTAAATCTGAATTGTTCGTTCCCTGGATAAACATATAAGCAAGGGTCACTTATATGGGTTTTCCTGTTGGGCTATGTGGTTGTTTTGGTCTATAATTAATGGCACAGATTTGTTGGAACTTCATGGGATATTTTACTGATATCTTCCATCGGTTGTTTAACACTTTATGGACCATAATTGGGTAGGGTATATTAACATTGGGTAGGGTTTGCTTCCTAAGTTACTTATCATTTATAGGATGTGATGCTATTTTTGACATATTGTGTTCTTTTAGTACTGTTAGAAATGGGGTCTCTAGTTGGCAGAGGTATGCACATTGTGCAAGTAGGGACCCACACTCTAGTCAGGGTGAGTGTAGTACACACCAAAATGTGTCTGTGCTCACCCTCTAGTAGCTTGGCACAGAGCAGTCAGGATAAATTGAAGAGTCAATGTGTAAAGTATTTGTGCACACACACACACAGTAGCACAGTGAAAACACTATAAAGGTACTCCACACTAGTTTAGAAAAAATAGCCAATACTTATCTGAGTAAAACAAGACCAAAAGGACAAAGATCCAACATATGTAAGTCATAGTATGAACTTATAAATATTAAATCAAAACGCAGTGCTTGGAAGTGTATAGCTCCGACTGGAGCTGTCTGGTCGCGCTTGACCGGGACAAATCCAAAAGTTCCATTTGATTGTAATGGAGCGCAGGCAGATTACAGGAATTATGCAGACTCCCTCACAGTACCTTGGATGTGTCGGAAACCAGAGACGATGCATCATGCAGAGGAGGAGAGACATCGGTTGTTGAAGCTTTTTATTCTCCGGAATGATGCATTGTGCAGTGGAGGCGATGCATCAGTTGTGGATGCGAGACCTGTGTTTCTGAAGGTGACACGTTGTCGAAACTGCATCAATGTCGCGAGCGTCGATTCCTCGGCATCGAAATCAAACCACTGGCCCAAGGCGATGCATTGATTGAGAGTCAAGCAGGGCCAGGGATGCATCAGAGTCAAGATGATGCACCACGGATGATGGTGGTACGGTGTCAAAACTCATGCATCGGCACTTCTTTGGAGGCGCTGCAGCAAAGTTGGGCTGCTTTGAAGTTGCGGTAATTGCGCGACGCACTCAGTGAGTGGTATTCATGGCTTTGGTGCAGGTAGCGGCGATGCGTCTATTTCTATATCCAGTTCTGAACTGATGCTTCGAATCGGTGCATTGATTTCTTGGTTGCAGCACCAAATCCACCTCCAAGGTTCCAGTACTGGATTAGGCACCACTTGGTAGGTCAGGACTCCCAGCAGAGGAGCCCAAGTGCAGCCCTGCCAAGTATCACGCATCAGGCGTTAGACGAACGCATTTCAGTATGGTGGTCCGCATCACCCCACTGAAATGCAAAGTCACGTATATTAAGCGCCTGTGACTGTCAAGTGCTGCTGCCGAAGTGCTGGCTGCTAATTATTTTACTAGCACTAAGTTGAATAGTACAGGCAAGCAGCACATGCTGCGCGCTGTTCGACAGACTTCCTGGGGGCTGGTTAAGCTGCTTAATGCTACAAAGTAGCACAGGATTCAATCAGTGGCAAATATTTCACTGACGTGGTGACCTCAAGTACTAGTCATGCCTGCCAATGGTTAATAATGTGACATTTAGGAGTCCATGTGAGTTTTGTTACTCACATTTTATAGGGCAAGTGGGTTGTTACCCTCCAATGGCACGAGCGGGCGGCAGTTGCGGAATTCAGAGTAGTGGCTGCTGCCTGATGAATTCGCAGCACTGTGTTAATGAATACAGTGGCACGACCGACCAAATCCGATCAAGCTGGGAACACCGCGGCTGTCAAGTAACACCCGGACTCACACAGCGGTGCCGGAGTGGTGCCGGGGTCAGGAAGCAGCGCGCCAGACTCTGCACAGACCTTCGTCCCACCGGCGTTCCTTCAACTTGCCATAGAAGCCTCACGTAGGAGTGCAAAAGTTACGCGAGGCTCGTGCAGCCTATCAGATCACCCCAAGCGCAGTCCCCTCACGAGAATCAGCATTGAGCGGCCTTGCATGTTCACGTTGCTTTTCATCAACTAGCACCGCTCCACAGGTGTAGTGTCACTGACACTTTTCTGTGATGGTCGCGACTAGATTTTTGGCTTCAAACATCAATAGCCTCCTATTTGAGCCAGGCGTATTGGCATTGTTGAAACATCAGGTATTTCTACGTCATTGGATTCCGTAGGTCACTGAAGCCAAGTGAATCAATCCCCACTATGAGCCTGCTTAGTGTAACAAAGGTAACTCTATCCCCCAAATCTGATTTAGATTCTTTAATGCCAGCAGACTCTCTTTCTGTTCACTTTCTCTAGCTTTTTTCCTATGGCTATTCTTAATTTATTGAACCCTGATTCACCCAATGAATGGACGCATAGCTGCCAAGGTTTCAGATTGCTATGGCTGACGTTTTCATAATTTCAGTGTAATTATAAGTCAGCCACTGCAAGCGTTTGCAGCAGTTTTAAGATCCTATTAGAGTTTCTCGTTGCTCAAATACGTGTAGTTTTGGATATGTATATGTTTCCCTTGTGTCTATTGCTTGATTTTTGCTTGCAAGAAAGTATCAGTCATACTCGTTGAAATGGCACTCATAATTACACTGAAATTATGAAAATGTCACACATAGCAATCTGAAACCTTGGCAGCTATGCAGTTGCTGGTAGCAAGATGCAGGTAAAGTCTTTGATGTCCCTGAAAATTTAGCAACAGGAGGCAAGCTCAGTCAAGCAGCAGCAGTTTCTGGGAAAGGGCGTAGGGGCTCCGCCCCTTTATTTTCATCCCTAGGTCAGAACTGGAGATTAAAATTAATTTGTTCATCCAAAAATGCTAAAGTGCTTTATCGAAATAAAAAATAAACGTACCCCCATGCTCGATCTAGTCTTGCAGGCTATTACCGGCTAGGGGGTTGCTGCACACTGCCAATCAACACCTGCCCCAAGGCCCAAAGTCTAGAGTATTTGCCAAAAACACAGTTGATGGACAGAATGTAGAACAATGTCATACATTCACCCCAGTACAAGGATCTGGGCCTAAATCCATCGTTTTTTTGCACTCCACATCACCCTGGGTTAGACACTGGCTATATGCAAATCAGCTCTGACCCTGTGCCCCATGGGAACAGTCTAGTCCGAACTACCAAGCCATGTCTTTCCCATACCGGAATCAAGCATCCAAGGACCGGTTTCTGGCTATCAGCCTTCATTCAGCCTGGATAGCTTGACTCCAGTGATGTGGAGAGCCTGGGACTCACGTCTGAGCATCCCCAGCCCACTCGGGGTGAAAATTTCAAAAAACACAGTTGATGGACAGAATGTAGAACAATGTCATACATTCACCCCAGTACAAGGATCTGGGCCTAAATCCATCGTTTTTTTGCACTCCACATCACCCTGGGTTAGACACTGGCTATATGCAAATCAGCTCTGACCCTGTGCCCCATGGGAACAGTCCACTCCGAACTACCAAGCCATGTCTTTCCCAGACCGGAATCAAGCATCCAAGGACCGGTTTCTGGCTATCAGCCTTCATTCAGCCTGGATAGCTTGACTCCAGTGATGTGGAGAGCCTGGGACTCGCGTCTGAGCATCCCCAGCCCACTCGGGGTGAAAATTTCAAAAAACACAGTTGATGGACAGAATGTAGAACAATGTCATCCATTCACCCCAGTACAAGGATCTGGGCCTAAATCCATCGTTTTTTTGCACTCCACATCACCCTGGGTTAGACACTGGCTATATGCAAATCAGCTCTGACCCTGTGCCCCATGGGAACAGTCCAGTCCGAACTACCAAGCCATGTCTTTCCCAGACCGGAATCAAGCATCCAAGGACCGGTTTCTGGCTATCAGCCTTCATTCAGCCTGGATAGCTTGACTCCAGTGATGTGGAGAGCCTGGGACTCACGTCTGAGCATCCCCAGCCCACTCGGGGTGAAAATTGCAAAAAACACAGTTGATGGACAGAATGTAGAACAATGTCATACATTCACCCCAGTACAAGGATCTGGGCCTAAATCCATCGTTTTTTTGCACTCCACATCACCCTGGGTTAGACACTGGCTATATGCAAATCAGCTCTGACCCTGTGCCCCATGGGAACAGTCCAGTCCGAACTACCAAGCCATGTCTTTCCCAGACCGGAATCAAGCATCCAAGGACCGGTTTCTGGCTATCAGCCTTCATTCAGCCTGGATAGCTTGACTCCAGTAATGTGGAGAGCCTGGGACTCACGTCTGAGCATCCCCAGCCCACTCGGGGTGAAAATTGCAAAAAACACAGTTGATGGACAGAATGTAGAACAATGTCATACATTCACCCCAGTACAAGGATCTGGGCCTAAATCCATCGTTTTTTTGCACTCCACATCACCCTGGGTTAGACACTGGCTATATGCAAATCAGCTCTGACCCTGTGCCCCATGGGAACAGTCCAGTCCGAACTACCAAGCCATGTCTTTCCCAGACCGGAATCAAGCATCCAAGGACCGGTTTCTGGCTATCAGCCTTCATTCAGCCTGGATAGCTTGACTCCAGTGATGTGGAGAGCCTGGGACTCACGTCTGAGCATCCCCAGCCCACTCGGGGTGAAAATTGCAAAAAACACAGTTGATGGACAGAATGTAGAACAATGTCATACATTCACCCCAGTACAAGGATCTGGGCCTAAATCCATCGTTATTTTGCACTCCACATCACCCTGGGTTAGACACTGGCTATATGCAAATCAGCTCTGACCCTGTGCCCCATGGGAACAGTCCAGTCCGAACTACCAAGCCATGTCTTTCCCAGACCGGAATCAAGCATCCAAGGACCGGTTTCTGGCTATCAGCCTTCATTCAGCCTGGATAGCTTTAGCTTGGATTTAGGCCCAGATCTCTGTACTGGGGTGAATGTATGACATTGTTCTACATTCTGTCCATCAACTGTGTTTTTTGCAATTTTCACCCCGAGTGTGCTGGGTATGCTCAGACGTGAGTCCCAGGCTCTCCACACCACTGGAGTCAAGCTATCCAGGCTGATGAAGGCTGATAGCCAGAAACCGGTCCTTGGATGCTTGATTCCGGTCTGGGAAAGACATGGCTTGGTAGTTCGGACTGGACTGTTCCCATGAGGCACAGGGTCAGAGCTGATTTGCATACAGCCAGTGTCTAACCCAGGGTGGTGTGGAGTGCAAAAAAACGATGGATTTAGGCCCAGATCTCTGTACTGGGGTGAATGTATGACATTGTTCTACATTCTGTCCATCAACTGTGTTTTTTGCAATTTTCACCCCGAGTATGCTGGGTATGCTCAGACGTGAGTCCCAGGCTCTCCACACCAATGGAGTCAAGCTATCCAGGCTGATGAAGGCTGATAGCCAGAAACCGGTCCTTGGATGCTTGATTCCGGTCTGGGAAAGACATGGCTTGGTAGTTCGGACTGGACTGTTCCCATGAGGCACAGGGTCAGAGCTGATTTGCATATAGCCAGTGTCTAACCCAGGGTGGTGTGGAGTGCAAAAAAACGATGGATTTAGGCCCAGATCTCTGTACTGGGGTGAATGTATGACATTGTTCTACATTCTGTCCATCAACTGTGTTTTTTGCAATTTTCACCCCGAGTGTGCTGGGTATGCTCAGACGTGAGTCCCAGGCTCTCCACACCACTGGAGTCAAGCTATCCAGGCTGATGAAGGCTGATAGCCAGAAACCGGTCCTTGGATGCTTGATTCCGGTCTGGGAAAGACATGGCTTGGTAGTTCGGACTGGACTGTTCCCATGAGGCACAGGGTCAGAGCTGATTTGCATATAGCCAGTGTCTAACCCAGGGTGGTGTGGAGTGCAAAAAAACGATGGATTTAGGCCCAGATCTCTGTACTGGGGTGAATGTATGACATTGTTCTACATTCTGTCCATCAACTGTGTTTTTTGCAATTTTCACCCCGAGTGTGCTGGGTATGCTCAGACGTGAGTCCCAGGCTCTCCACACCACTGGAGTCAAGCTATCCAGGCTGATGAAGGCTGATAGCCAGAAACCGGTCCTTGGATGCTTGATTCCGGTCTGGGAAAGACATGGCTTGGTAGTTCGGACTGGACTGTTCCCATGAGGCACAGGGTCAGAGCTGATTTGCATATAGCCAGTGTCTAACCCAGGGTGGTGTGGAGTGCAAAAAAACGATGGATTTAGGCCCAGATCTCTGTACTGGGGTGAATGTATGACATTGTTCTACATTCTGTCCATCAACTGTGTTTTTTGCAATTTTCACCCCGAGTGTGCTGGGTATGCTCAGACGTGAGTCCCAGGCTCTCCACACCACTGGAGTCAAGCTATCCAGGCTGATGAAGGCTGATAGCCAGAAACTGGTCCTTGGATGCTTGATTCCGGTCTGGGAAAGACATGGCTTGGTAGTTCGGACTGGACTGTTCCCATGGGGCACAGGGTCAGAGCTGATTTGCATATAGCCAGTGTCTAACCCAGGGTGGTGTGGAGTGCAAAAAAACGATGGATTTAGGCCCAGATCTCTGTACTGGGGTGAATGTATAACATTGTTCTACATTCTGTCCATCCACTGTGTTTTTTGCAATTTTCCCCTAGAGTATTTGCCAGGCTGACGATCTAATCTGCTCAGCAAAGATATAGCCTTAAAGACCAATCTCCAGCCCCTGATGACCTGGGGGTAAAGTTAGCCCTGGGCATTTCAGAGTGAACCCTGTAGTGCTGGGGCTTCACGTCAATCAGGTAGTGGAGAGCATTGTCACCCCACCCTTCCCCAACTCGTCACAGGGTGGGGTGGCCACCCTGTGACGAGTTGGGAAAGGGTGGGGTAGAAGCTGCAGGAAGGAAGCAGAAAAATCGAGTCTGCACAGTTTATCATCATGACTTTTGGACAGACTGCACAGGCTCGAGGTGTCTACTTCCTGTGCTGTATTTAGTGTGAGACGCCATTCTGCTCCAGAGTTCCAGTTCCACTGCCTGGAGCTTGTGGAACAAAGTTGCACACTGCAGGTTGCATATGTGTTGGTCTAAATAAACAAGCTAACTTTTCTCGGTAACGTGTAGTGTCCTGAAGCCTCCAGTCCTGGAGTGCGCCAGGTAATTTAAAAAGAACGCAGCAGTTGTTAAAGTATTAAGAGTGACACTACTGCTAACAGGTGCCCTAGATAAACAGTGCAATGTGTGCCTTAGAGTTTTTTCTTTACTTTTCGAAATTTACTTTGGCATCCCGCCTATTCTACTGATAGGATAGGACAACCCTTTCATTCAGCTTGCAAGCGCCTATTGCAACATTTGAAAAGGGGGGGCTCTTGGCCCCCCCGCACGCATGGCGGTGCGGCAACCGCCCCCTCCACCAAGGCCTCGCGGTGGTGGGGCGTGCCCTCAGGGGCGCGCCCTGCCACCGATTGGCGGGCGCCCTCCCTGACCCGGATGCTATTGAACGACATCCGGGTCGGGGGGGCGGGCTCTGGGGGGAATAAAGAGGCGGGGAGCGCCCAGGGGACTCCTTGTTGCCTGGACGCTCCCCCCCGTACTGGTGGTGCCCCGCGCTCGGGGCTGTTTTGTTTCTTTAACCGCATGCGTGCGGGCGGAATTCCGCCCGTACGCTGGGTTTTTCGTAATCGCACTTTACGTGACGAGCTGGGCTCGTCATGAGCGTGCGAGGAGGCTACGCCATGACGAGCCCAGCTCGTCATGAGCGTCGAAGGGGTTAACCCCTTTGCTTTATTTTCCAGGGGTTCCGGATCGTGCGGATTGTGCGTTCAGCAACAGGGAGCATTTCACGTTTGGCGTGCCGGCGAAGACGAGAGAAGACAGGTGTTCTCTTGCCATTAGAGCTGGTGCTCAGCGTCTCCTAAGGTATTTGCCGGGGCGGGGGGGGGGGGTTTCGGTGACGAGCGGCGCTGCCCCGCGGGCGAGTGTTTACGATAGGTGAAGTGGAGCGCTGCCTGCTGCCGCACTCGGGTGTAACGGTTCCCGTTGTCAGGAGAGCAGTTAGCAGGGCGGGAGCGGGGAAAGTAAGATCGGGTGGTCCACTACTACAGAGCGCGTGGTCCACCGCTTCAGAGCGCCGCTGTGGGACAGCCCTTTGTGGAGAGTTGAGAGTTTACCGCGCATAAACGGGCGGACGAAACTGTTGGAGCCAGGCGTCCCGTGGGACCTGTTTGTCTCGTCTTGGGGTGGGGGCGAAGCAGGGTCAGTGGGAGTATATTGCACGGCCAGGTTGTATTTTGGCAGGGTGGGGACACCGGGTCCAGTTCCTTTTGCGTGCTGATTTGGCAACTAATCGAATCAATTACGCACAGATATTCATATCTTGTTTCCCTATTTACAGCCAAGTGCGAGTTCGTTTTCGCGTGCCGATTCGGCCAAAATTTGAGTCAACCACCCGCAGTTTTTTGAGATCCTTGTTTCTATTTTACAGCCATTTACAAGTTTGTGTGTACCCAATACAAGCCCAGCATCTTGCAAGCGGTGAGCCTGGAGTGGGGGACGGCTGCACACCAGATACCGGACGTGTGAGACGCAGGATTGGATCGGTAAGAGGGGAACGGGGGGCTTGCATTTCACTGCTTCTGGTAGCCGCCGGGTGGGTTTACTTTAGAGTTCACTCACCCCTGACAAACCTGAGAAGCCGGGGCGTTGCGGTTACGGTTGCGTGGTGCTTACAGCCCCCTGTGCAACCTCCAACTGGTGAAGGTACAAGGCACACGGTCTGTGTTGTGACGCTAGGAGTGTAGGGTAGGGGTTTTACAATCATGCCGGGGCCAAAGGGTGGTAAGAGAGGGCCTAGCATGGATGTTATGATGCACGCCATGATGCGTGAGATGGGTGAAATTTATAAGAGGTTTGGGAAAGTGGATGAATTAGAGGCCCGCATGAATGAGAGGTTCGCGGAGCCACCAGGCCCATCGGGCAGGCCTGTCCGTCAGAAAGCGGCGCCTTTACCTAGGGGAGATTTTGTTACCATACCAGGGAGATCTAAGGCCAAGAAGCCGAGGTACAGTGCCCCAGCCCTCGTCCCCTTAGTGCCGAGACCGAATACACCTCCCCCTCCGGTGTCGGTTCCCCCGGCATCTCAACCAGTGGTACCTGTGCCCGTGCCACCTGTGCCGGTCATAACGCCGGCACCCCCTAACCCCCCGCCTGTGGTACCGCTTCTGGTCCCGGGTGTGCCGCAGACTCCTGCCCCCTTGGCCGTCGCGCCAGCGCCACCTCCACCGGACATGCCTCCCGGGGTCCCAGATATGCCAGCTGCTAATCTGGACCCGGTCCCTGCTGAGTTGGTATCCCAGATAGCCGCTTTATTACCTTGGTTGCAAAAGGGTGGTGTGTTTCCTGCCTCATCAGATCATGCGGCAGAAGCGGCGAAACTGGTAGAAAAGATTAAAGCTGCAACGGCGGCTGACAGTGTTGCGGTGCCCTCACCTTCTTCCCTTACAGGTTCCAGTCCCGCCCAACCGAAGGGAGAGGAGGTCTTACCGGTTCAGGTGCCCGTAATAGGTAAGGAGGTGGCTATGCCTCTCTTAGGGGACGGCTCAGTGCCAACCAGGAGTGAAAATTTGGCACAACATGTGTCACAGGCAGTGAAAGAGTTGATTTGGGCGGGAAAGTATGTTTACATTTTTTCACTGTTACTGGACAATAGGGAAATGGAACAGGCCAAGTTACTGAAGGAATGGATGCATCCAAGTGAATGGAGGGCACAGTGCTCCAGGTACAGGGTAGATGAGACTTTGAAGAATTGGATCAGGGCCTTTTCCGTCCTTTCGGCTATCACGGCCGAACGCCCCCCTAATGTGCAGGCAGCTATGGCTTGCTACCAGAGCAGGATTGTGGGGTGGAGCGACCAATACACTGGGGATGCGTGGAAGGAGTATGATGTTAATTTCAGGAAAGCAAAGGAATTTGACTCATCACTGGCATGGGACAGAGTGGATTCTATGTCCTGGCATAAGCAGTTCTCAGGTGACACAGCCCCTTCCCAGTCCTCTAACGCAGTCAGGGTGTTCACCGCCAGACCACAACAGCCCTTTCATTCACCACAGGGGGGCGTGATCCCGGGGAAGAATAGGGGGGGGGGTCAGAGAGAAAAGGGGTGTGCTGGGACTTTAATAAGCGCTCCTGCACAAGGGCCCAAGGCACCTGTAGATTTAGACATGCATGTGCTATCTGTGGTCACCCTTCCCACCCCGAGACAACCTGCAGGTCCAAGCAAGGGAACCACGGTCAGAGAGGAAGGGGGAAGCCAGAGTAGCGCAGACGATTCGGGCCCTCCCACACCGATAGACGTTTTTGCAATGATCCCATGGTTGAATAGATACCCGGACCACGCGGCGGCCACTATCCTTCAGGAAGGTTTCTCACAAGGTTTTAGGATCCCGGCGGGTGGATACACTGGTAGCGCTCGATGCAGGAACCAGCTATCGGTAAAGCATAACCCTGAAGTGGTGAGGGCAAAGATTAGCAAGGAACTGTCACTGGGCAGGATAGCGGGCCCCTTCCACGAGGTGCCGGTCCCCAATTTTGTGTGTTCACCGCTGGGAGTAGTACCTAAAAAGGAGCGAGGCGAGTTTAGATTGATTCACAACCTGTCAGCACCAAGGGGCGCATCCTTGAATGATGCAATTGATGAAGGGATTTGTAGTGTGAAATATGCCTCATTTGACCAGGCAGTTGACCTACTGCGAGCTCTGGGGCCGGGGGCACTGATGGCAAAGTCAGACATAGAATCGGCCTTCCGTCTCCTCCCAGTCCATTTATTGGATCACCACCTCCTAGGTTTCAATTTCGAAGGCAAGTTTTACATGGACAAATGCATGCCCATGGGCTGTTCCATTTCATGTGCTTACTTCGAGACGTTTAGCTCATTTTTAGAGTGGGTCATGAGACAGGTGACGGGTCACCAGCAGGTCATGCATTACCTGGACGATTTTCTTTTCTTAGGTGCGGCGGGTTCTCACAAGTGTGCTTGGGCATTGCTGGAATTTTGCGTGATCATGTGGGCTTTTGGGGTCCCGCTAGCGCCGGGAAAGACGGTCGGCCCGGCCACCTGCTTAGAATTTCAAGGGATTGAAATTGACTCGGTTGAGGGATGCTTCAGGCTGCCCAGGGACAAAGTGTCGAGATTTAGAGCGGCGCTTTCACAATGCCTACGCAAAGACAAGGTGACCTTGCAACAGCTGCAGGAGGTAGTGGGGCAACTGAATTTTGCTCTGCGGGTCATTCCAATGGCGCGCCCATTTTTACGCTCCATTGCACGTGGGTCTACGTGAGAAACATCACCGCGCGAGGCTGTCATCTGAGGTTCGCCAGGATATGCATATATGGAGGGCATTCCTGACGGATTTTAATGGCAGGGTAGTGTGGCCAGGTCCTCCCGCCACATCAGCAGAGGTGGGTCTATGGACTGACGCTGCTGGTAGTGTGGGCTTTGGCGCCATTTTGGGGTCCTAGTGGGTCGCCCAGCGGTGGCCGGAGGAATGGAAAGTGTGGGGTCTGACCACCAACATTGGCTTCCTGGAACTCTTTCCGATATGGGTGGCCTTGAAGGTCTGGCCGGAACACCTATGTAATCAATCAGTGGTGTTTTGGTCGGATAACATGACAGTGGTGGAATGTATAAATCAGCAGGGGGCACGCTGCCCCTTCATACTCCGTCTGATAAAGGAGATTGTGCTACAGTGCTTAAAATGGAATGTGGTCTTCAGAGCTAAGCATGTTCCAGGAATCCTCAACAATGCAGCTGATTCCCTTTCTCGCTTTAAAATGCAGGTATTCAGGAAGCATCTTCCTACAGCAGACCCCTCGCCAGCTCACTTCCCGGCAGTACTTTGGCAGATTGGTGCCCCAGACTACAGGACCTCGTGGTTGCTAGCCTAGCCCCCAGGACCATGACAGCTTACGAAGGGGCGTTTCTGTCTTACCGGGCTTTCTTGGGGTTGGAATGGGAGGCTAGGTGGGCGCAGGAGGACAGGTTTGCGGCCTACTTGGAATCCATGCACAAGGAAGGGCGCTCAGTGGCCGCGGCAAGCAGGCATAGGGCGGCGGTCTCCTTCTTTGCGCAGGCAAAGGGCATGCGGGATCCTACTAACACCTTTATGGTGCGCAAGGCGTTGAGGGGTTGGCGCCGTCTACAAGGTCACACACCAGATGGGAGAAGGCCCATTGGGCTAGCTCGCCTAACAGCCTTATTGGGAGCGCTTCACAGTGTCTGTAGCTCAGAGTGGGAGGTTCTTCTGTTTAAAGCGGCATTTTCCCTGGCCTTCTATGGGGCTCTGAGAATTGCTGAATTAGTCGCTGATTCAAAAGGAGACAAGGTGGGCGGCCTGCAGTGGACTTGTGTAAAGATCAGAGGGGATACTATGTGGGTGACAATTCAGAGGTCAAAAACTGACCAGGAGTCTCGGGGTCACACCATAGTGCTCCACCGGGCACGGGCCAACCCTTGCTGCCCGGTTTTCCATGTGGAGTGCCTCCACGGGCAGCGAGAGGGCACGACGGGGGGTGCACTGTTGTGTCATGCCGATGGCACGCCATTGACCAGGTACCAATTTAGGCGAGTCTTGGAGCTGACAGTTAGACAGGCAGGTTTTGACCCCAAGGAGTTTGGCACTCACTCATTTAGGATTGGGGCAGCGACCGAAGCGGTAGCAAGGGGTCTCCCGGTGGAAAATGTAAAGAAAATAGGGAGATAGTCGTCGGAATGTTACAAACGATATGTGCGGATTGACTTGTTGTGACAGGATAGTGCTCACGCCTGGTGTCTTTCTGGTTTTTTGCAGTTTCTCAAACCTGTGACGCAGGGGAGGAACTCGCCGGCGGGCGTCCACGATCAACACCATCGCAGCACAAGCAACAGGAGAGACACATGAAATTGGTGACTTGGATTGTGGGCCACTCTTATGTGAGGCGCGCGGAACATGTTTTTCTTTCAGGAGACCGTAAGAAAATGGCCGCGCAGAAAGGGTTCCATATCTCCTTTTTTGGGAGAGGGGGTCTGTGCCTCAGCCAGTTTAGGAGCTTCTTCCAGGGACTCTTAGCGCAGCAGCCTGCCCCCGTCAGTGGTGATACTTCACCTGGGGGAAGAATGATTTGGCCAGATTAGGGAGGCGCATCCTTATCTAAGAAATCATCTCCACTGCTGGGTGGGTCACGAGGATTTGCCCGGGCTGCACAGTAGTATGGTCGCAACTTATCCCCCGATGGCAGTGGCGAGGGGGGGACTCTGTCAGGGCGTTGAATCACTCGGTAAAGAGGATCAACACACAGTTGGACAAACTATTCCGAGCCCCCCGGTTGCAGACGATTCCACACGGGTGTATCTGGGGTAAGCAGGTCTATCTGGGGGACGGGGTACACCTCACTGAGGCGGGGATGTCCTGTGGTCCAATAATCTCTGGGCATGGTTAGAGGGATTCGCTAAGTAAGTCGGTTCATGTCTAGGGTTAGGAAGGGGGAGGCCAGATCGGCGGTTAACAATGCTGGCCTGTGGCGGTAAGGTCATGACCGGTGAGCAGCTATTTTAAGGTCTGAGGGGGCGGGCATCATCCTATGGAGGTTCCCGCTCAGGGGGAGGGGCCATTGGCCCTTCCTAGAACTTCAGGGGCAAGGTAACTGGTGCTTCAAAAGGGCGCGGGTTGGAGGAGTCACGCTTTCCTTAGGCTGGTAGCCACTCCGCGCGCGCATACTTATGACGTCAACAGATGGCGCTGAGTAAGGGCCCTCCTTAAGTGGGTAAATGGAGTTCACGGCGTGGACCGGGTAATTACTGGGCCCGGCTGCGCATGCGCACATCTGGTGGTGAGGCGCAGCTAGTAGGACCTGACACCGGTTAGCGACCTTGCCATATGGCCAGAAATGTTAGTATAATAATTTTCAGATTAGGATGTTAGATTCGGCTAGGAAACAATCTGTATTAGAGTTTTTGTTAAGGATAGTCCATCACACCTGTTGACAATCATGTATCTAATGTCCTACTGAATTTTTGTATAACTGCTTATCGTACAATTAAAATTTTGTTGTTTTATATCTTAATAAATACGGCCGGGGGGGTCTCGCGACCCCCCCCGCCTCCCAAAGATAACCATATTTAAATGTCCTTGTTTCCGGGGTTGGTGTGGTCATCGGGAGGGGGCGACAGCCAATCACTGACCATGTGAAAAGGGGGGGCTCTTGGCCCCCCCGCACGCATGGCGGTGCGGCGACCGTCCCCTCCACCAAGGCCTCGCGGTGGTGGGGCGTGCCCTCAGGGGCGCGCCCTGCCACCGATTGGCGGGCGCCCTCCCTGACCCGGATGCTATTGAATGACATCCGGGTCGGGGGGGGGGCTCTGGGGTGAATAAAGAGGCGGGGAGCGCCCAGGGGACTCCTTGTTGCCTGGATGCTCCCCCCCCCGTACTGGTGGTGCCCCGCGCTCGGGGCTGTTTTGTTTCCCCACCCACCATCCCTGGAACATTGCGGTATTGTATGCATTATTAGTCAAATTCTTTTGATAATTTGTGTATGTATGTTAGGCCATTGCTACTATGCTTAGAAGTTCTTTGGTATTTTGCTCATTATGCTGTTGTTTATGCAATTTTTTCCCCTGTTTAGCGAATAGTACTGTATATGTTATTGGTTGCATTGTTACTTTAGGCCTTTTTCTCCCCATTTTAGTTTTACGGTGTTATGCGTGATGTGTATTTAGTCAGGGTAGCTGTACATTAGAATTTTTCCCTTAGGTCGTCGTATTTATTAGGTATGGGGCATGCGGTAAGGTCATGACCGGTGAGCAGCTATTTTAAGGTCTGAGGGGGCGGGCATCATCCTATGGAGGTTGCCGCCCAGGGGGAGGGGCCATTGGCCCTTCCTAGAACTTCAGGGGCAAGGTAACTGGTGCTTCAAAAGGGCGCGGGTTGGAGGAGTCACGCTTTCCTTAGGCTGGTAGCCACCCCGCGCGCGCATACTTATGACGTCAACAGATGGCGCTGAGTAAGGGCCCTCCTTAAGTGGGTAAATGGAGTTCACGCCGTGGACCGGGTAATTACCGGGCCCGGCTGCGCATGCGCACATCTGGTGGTGAGGCGCAGCTAGTAGGACCTGACACCGGTTAGCGACCTTGCCATATGGCCAGAAATGTTAGTATAATAATTTTCAGATTAGGATGTTAGATTCGGCTAGGAAACAATCTGTATTAGAGTTTTTGTTAAGGATAGTCCATCACACCTGTTGACAATCATGTATCTAATGTCCTACTGAATTTTTGTATAACTGCTTATCGTACAATTAAAATTTTGTTGTTTTATATCTTAATAAATACGGCCGGGGGGGGGGTCTCGTGACCCCCCCCCCCCCCCGCCTTCCAAAGATAACCATGTTTAAATGTCCTTGTTTCCGGGGTTGGTGTGGTCATCGGGAGGGGGCGGCAGCCAATCACTGACCATGCTATATATGTATGTAGACGTGATACACTAAACCTAGGTGGTAAACAATGGATAACTGTACTGTACACCGTAGAAGAGCGGAGTGACTCAGGATCGTGCACAAAGTGGAGGGAAGATGAGGCGGTGTAGCTTTCATTCTTAGCAAGACCCAGGAGGCGATGGAGGAACTTATGCGCCCCATCTATTAAAACTTTCAATGCACAACATTTAAAAGGCACCACATTGCAGCCGCAGGCCCGCAGGTCCTTCATAAAAAGAGCTGCTCATTTTGGCACTGGGGATCCAGGTTCGAATCCCGGCATCCGCGTAGCATCCTGTGATTCTGGGCAAATCATTCTGGAAAAAAAAAATATGACCTCGTGTAATGTAATTGGTGCTCATGTAAAGCACTCCAATACTATTCAGGTGAAGTGCGTGCCATATAAAACTGCGGGAAAAGAAATGGTGCTATCCTAAACACGTTCCCTTATGATAACAAACACAGGACTAAGTGGAGTTAGCTGCTGCCACTGCCGTTCGAGACATACTTGCTGGCCCCAGCACGGAGAATAAGTGTTTCAAAATGTCCACATGCAAAAGATGAAGATTGCATGTGCCTGCCATTTCCAATTACAATGTCAGAGCTGGTTAAACAGAAACTACTCTCAATTGGTGAGCAGAGCTTCATCAGAAGAATGCAAGGACTAGGGAGTGAGGGGGTTTACCTAAGGGCAATGACCTGTGGGGGGCACACCATGAAAGAAATGCTAGAATCACCAGTCGAGTTGAAGATGCTAACGGGAAGGTGAGGGTTTCAGCGCTGCCATTGTACATAAGGGAGCAGGACGAGAGGACCAGTAGCCTGCAAATGTGAGTTCTGGTGGTAAGCTGTAGGTGTTGTATTTTCGGATCCTTCAACCCTATGTGTTCTTGCAGAAGTGGTGCCTGGTTTGAATTCACGCTTTCCTAGCACACGGCTGAATGCCTCCTCCACCCCCTATTTTTTAGGGACAGGATACATCTCCAGACCACTTCCTACTGCTGGTCCGCCGGGACACCTGTACACTCCTCCTGTCTGGATGCTCCTGCTGCAGGCCCTGCTCTGTGACCTTCTGTATTGCAGAGCACATGTCATGTCACAGATGCTGCACCGCAGTATTGGAGTGAAAGGCAGACCAGAGCATTTATTTTGCATTCGTCTTCACGTGGCGGTGTCGATCTTCTTCAGGTCGCAGCATGAACCTCTAGGGGTGACTTTGGACCACAGCTAGGCATCAGCAGTCTCCGGATACCTCTGCAATTCAGGTAGGCTATCAGTTTTGCACAGGTGTCCATTCAATAGGCAGGATAATGTTAACTACATCCAGGATGTTGGTTCTGTACTTTTTCGTGTAGCACATTACTCTTGTACAGTGCATAGTTTGAGGTGAGTGGCACCACTTGTTAGCACAATTGAGAGCTCTGGAGCTGTGGTTAAGGCACTGCGAGTTTCTCACAGTGTCTGTCAGTGGCTCAAAATGGTGTTCGGAATAAATGGCCATCCAATTATTGGCTTCTCCACAGAGCGCTTAGGGCAGTGGTCAGGTATTTGAGGAGTAATTCAATAAATCAATCAGTAAACTTGTAAAGCGCACTACCTACCCATGAGGGTCTCAAGGTGCTGAGGGAGGGAGGGCTGCTACTGTTCGAAGAGCCAGGTCTTGAGGAGCCTTCTGAAGGTGAGCAGGTCTTGGGTCTGCCGCAGATGGGTGGGGAGGGTGTTCCAGGTCTTGTCGGCGAGAAAGGAGGAGGATCTGCCGCCGGTGGTCGTTCGTTGGATGCTTGGGACGGCGGCAAGGGCGAGGCTGGTGGAGCGGAGCTGGCGGGCGGAGGTGTAGAGGTTGAGTCTGTTGTTCAGGTAGACCGGTCCGGTGTTGTGGAGTGCTTTATGTGCGTGGGTTAGGAGCTTGAAGGTGATCCTCTTGTTGACGGGGAGCCAGTGCAAGTCTCTTAGGTGGGGGGTGATGTGGCTGCACCGAGGGATGTTGAGGATCAGGCGGGCGGATGCGTTTTGGATGCGTTGCAGTCGTTGTAGGTGTCTGGTCGGGATTCCTGCATAGAGTTGTGATTCTGTGCAAATGGGTGTGATGGGGCCCCCATCATGGGGTTACACGGTTTCCAAAATTATGACTAGGTGAAAGTAAAAGAAAATGCAGTGGTTGTTCGCTACTGAAAACTCATCCCTAACTTTTAGACCCTACTACTTTCAAATGTCACCAGCCACCACTCGCATCCTCACTTACCACCTGGGTGACACAGGTGGCAAAGGCAGGGGCAAAGGCCAAGCAGTGGGTTGAGCAGCATTGCAATGCGTGGTGGGGGCACCAGGGCAATGGGGATTTTGGGGAGGGGTGGGCAGCTTGCCCTATCCCCCCACCTCCAGATCTTCGGGCAGGTGGTAGGCTCCTGGGACAGAATGTCAATAGTAGACACACCGGTTGGCAGGGTCAGATTTGGTATGGCATTGAGCAAGCTTTTAGGTGCAGGCCTCAAGCACTAGGTATGGTGAGTGACGTTCACAGGAAGGTGGTGGGGGCTCTTTTAACAGTTGAAGAGGCAGGCATGGCTGATTTACTACAGCCTGGGGTCCTGCAGCAGGCATGGGAACCCTGTCATGCAAGGCCCCAGAGGGGGTCAGGGAACATCGCAGGTGCAAGGCAGCAACGGTTTCGCAAGCCAAGCTGAGCGTTTGTTGTGCTCTGTGGAGAACAG
The DNA here is from genome assembly GCF_964261635.1 of Lissotriton helveticus. Lineage (NCBI taxonomy): Eukaryota > Metazoa > Chordata > Amphibia > Caudata > Salamandridae > Lissotriton > Lissotriton helveticus. The sequence goes on from NC_136070.1 coordinate 814,680,290, forward strand.
ATCCCGTGAGATAAGCGCAGGTTTGGATACAGCACTCGTTGAACGTATGCCTTGCTCTTGAGCTCCTGAAGGTGTGGACCAGGCCTGATGAGATTGCGGCAGGGAGGGCTGGTGGGGAGGAGGTGCAGGGGAGTGGAGCAGAATTACATGTTAGGCTTGTGGCTGATAGTCGGGAAGGGTGCGGTAATGCTCCCAAGCCACAAGGTGGCGGAGGATCGGAGTGTTGAGGGCATGGCTTATGATGCGCTGGGCCTGCCACAGGACTTGCCTAGTCCGCGCAGGCAGGCCCAGATCGAGGAAGTGGGAGGAGTGGGGGAGGGCGCAGGAAGAGAAGCATCAGAGCAGTGGAGGGAGACAGAGAGCAGTTTGAATTGTAGGCAGGAAGATTTAGGCAGCGGCGGCAATCGCCAAACCTTGAGTAAAAGAGCTTGGGGCTGGAGGAAGGCTCTATAGGAGGTGTGTGTAAATGCAGCGGGCTGAACAGCTAGGCAGATAGGTTTGGTAGGTAAGGAGAACTTTGGTCAAGACATGTGGGAGCAAGGGGGAAAGTGGGGTGAGCTCTGGAAAGTGGGTGTCATGTGTAGATAGTGGCGACAGTAGATCTGGAGATCAGGGACAGTGTAGCGCCAACCAGGTGGGTCATGCAGGTGTGGCAGATGGTGCGCGGTCTACAGCAAAGACAAAGTTGAGAGGGTTTAGTGCGACCCACCAGCCCCGATCTGAAAACAGAGCTTGTGTCCATGCGTCCTGCTCTGGAAGGATGTTGGACTAACTGAAGCAGCTCTACAGGCACCTTGCAACAGCTGGATTCCTACCATAGGCTTTATGAGGTGCAATTTGGAGATGGTGACGTGAGTGATGGTGAGGTGCCTGGCACGGGTGCAGATATAGGGGTGAAAGAATGAGGCGATGTTAGACTACAATGAGGAGGAAGTGGAAGTGGGGAAGATTGTGAAAGGCACTATGGGCCTAATTATTATGTCAGTTGGACTTACGTCCGGATGACACCGTTGCCGAAAGGAACTGCCCAACCATAGGTCGGTGGTTCCAACCCATAGGGCGGTCGTAAACCTCCATTTGTCAATGCAAGCTGTGTGGTGGCGGAAAAGGCCCGCAGCACAAGCCTCCATTGACAAATGGAGGTTTGTAAACATCCCTGCACCATGTGGCAGGGACAGTGCTGTTTAGCCCCCCCTCTCCAGTGCCCCATTGCCTTTCCATGTCAGAAACACCAAAATGGAATGGCTGTTGGAAACCAACATCATAATCTCGATGGCGGAGCCGCCGTCATTAAGGGATTATGTGGTCTGTCCAATGCACCGATGGGCTCCTTTAGTCCGTCAGAACCACGTCGGAATCCCCCGCATGTTTCACTGCGGCTGCCATAATCCTAATACAGCGGACGGACTGTAAACTTACCATGTCAAGCAGAAAGCTGCAGACCGCTAGTTGGAGGCTTTCCGCCCGTCCTCTTATTTAGGAACTATGTTGGAACGGGAGTGGTGGAATGAGCCTCATGTTTGCGTCATGGGTGCAACATTAATAACCTGAGGGAGAGTTTTTGTGTTTTACAGAAAACAGTTGCTGGCTCCGGGAATAGGACAGCGGTGTCCGTTAAAAATGATGCGAGGTTGGCATAAGGAAGGACAGCTTTAGGGTGGGTGTCTTTCTTGAGACCAGGTAAAAAACCTTGATGTGTGAACAGTGGTGAAGGGGCTGGGGTGGAGTCCATTTGGGTGGAGGCAAAAGACCAGATCGGGGCACAGGGCTTCATTTGTCTTGGGGAAAGTATGTGCAGGATTAAAGGAAAAGAACAGATGCTGTGGCCAAGGGGGTGAAAAGGCGAGGACACAGAGAAAGAATCAGGGACAAAGAAGGGGTGAAAGACATTACGGATAAGGAGGAAAGAAAGGAGGTAAGGCATAAGAAGCTCCCATACTTACGGATAACAAAGCTATTGGAGGCCCATTTAATGTTAGCAATAAAGGAGCATATATGGAAAGGGGAGCATATAGAGGTTTTTAAGCTCTTGCACAGAGATATAAGGGCATAGGAGGGCTCCAAAGAAGAGGAATATGAGCAGTCCTGCCATCTGTCCGAACGTATCAGTCAATATAGGAAATTGGACTGCAGCATTTTTTATTTACTTGAGAGTTTATTGTGAGCAATTCCCTGAACAGTGTGTTGCATTGTTCAAGTACATTGATGTGGTGAGAAAGGCACAGAAAAGTTTGGTGGAGGTTGGGACTAGGTGAGGTAGACAAGGAGTTTAGGACCAGGTTGGCGGAAGATGTAGATGGTGTTTGGGGACAGCTCGACAATTAACTTTTCCTTCAAACAATGGCACCTGAGAGGGCAGCTCCCTCCACTTACATGGCAAGTGGGCGGCCTGTGATATAGAAGTCCTTTCGGGGGCATCCCATCTAAACAGGGCTGGGTGCAGCAGGAAAGGGGCAAGCAGGGAATGCAGGCACTTGTTAATCATATAACAGGGGACAGTGCTTGTAGGAATTCTGCAAATACAGGTATGAAAGCTCAAAGTGTAGTGGGAAGCATATGATTGCCCAGTGTTGGCCTCAGGGAAACAGTTTTGGAAACCAAGGCAATGGAGGGGGACAATGGAAGGGCAGCACGGATAGAGGCAGGAGCAGAGGTAGACAGAATTCTTTAGGAAAAGGCATAATCGCCAGGTGAGCTATAGAGGCTACAGCACTAGCAGTCACAGTTGAGCACAGAAGTTGAGAAGAATTTGTTTTTGGGTGGTTTCAACCGTGGTTTTAGGTTATATTATGAAGGGCTGCAGGAAAAGAGATGGGTGGAAAATTTGAAGTCCATCAGGGGCCACAAAGAGTTGTTCTGTAGGAAGCTTTTGAAGGAGGACTATTTGAGATTGGTCTACAGATAATTTGAGAGTGTCCCCAATTGGAGTCATCCCAAAGACAGAATCGGGAAAATTCCATTTGACTCAGTACTTGTCCTGGCCAGAAGGTTTGTCGGTCAAGGATTTCATTCCGGAGGCATGCAGTAAAGTTCTCTATGCTTCTTTGGATATGGCAATCACACTGGTTAACAGGTCGGGCCAGGGACATTGATGGCAAAATGTGACAGCAAATCAGCCTTTCGCTTACTTCCTGTGCACCCCTCTGATTATGAGCTGTTGGGCATGCAGATCAGGGGATATTTCTGTGTGGAAAAAGCATTGCCCATGGATTGTTCTGTTTCTTGTTAGTTTTAAATTTTCAGTTCCTTTTTGCAGAGGTTATTTACCTACACTGTGGAGAAGGAGATCATACACATTATCTGGATAGTTTCTTTATTGTGGGTTCTCCAGCGACAGAGGAATGTGCAGAAGTGCTGTGTGTGTTTCAGGATTTGATGTGGGATGTCAGTGTCCCGCTGGCACAGGAGAAGACTGTTGGGCCAGCTGAAGTGACTTTTTCGGGAACTGAGTTGGACTCTAAGCACATGGAGGTCAGGCTCCCTGAGGATAAGAAACAGAAGTTGATGGATGTGTTGGACAGGCTGTTGTTGAAGTCCAAAGCACAGGTTAAGACATCCAGGTGCTCCTTGGGCACTTACATTTTGCTTGCAGGGCTGTGCGTGCTGGAAAGACGTTTTGCATGTGTTTGGGAATGGCATTGCCAGGAGCATCATTGGCGATTCACAGGGTGCATTTGAAAGCAGGATTGAAGGAGGATTTGAAGGTGTGGAGGACTTTCTTGAGAGATTTGGATTCTAGGGCCGGTTTGAGGGAGCAGGTGTTGTTCGAGAATTTCCCAGATGCAGCTGGTGGCACGGTTTTGACAAATTTTGTCAAGGTTGGTGGTGTGCAGAGGAATGGCCAGAGGGCTGGAAGAGAGGAGGTCGGAGCATAGCCTTCCTGAACTTTTTCCCCTGATGGTGGCAGTTTACTTCTGGGGTCAGCATTTTGTAACAAGTCAGTCACGTTCGATGTAGATCATTTGGCAGTAGTGAATATTGTCAACAAGCAGTTTGCGAGAGATCCCAAAGTTTGGCAGGTGTTACAAGTTTTTGTCTTGGTATGCCAGAGATCGCATGCACTGCCTCCCAGGATCTTCAGGCGGGTGGTAGGGTCAAGGGACAGAAGGAATGGTCATTGGCCAGGAGTGCGGGTGCAGAGCTTGGGGTCATAAGGGCAATGGATATTGGGCACATGACGCCATTTTGTATGGTAACAGTAGACACACAAATTGGCTGGGTCAGATTTGTCGTGCAGCACCCTCCCTAAGAGTTCTTCCTTTGGGGTATGGGGGTTTCTAAGGCCTTTAATTCAGTACTGGGTTGAAATTCTCCATTGGCGATGGTGGTGTGGTTGGGGTTTCTCGGTTTGATGGGACAGGAGTACAGAGATGTGGGTATGGAGTTTTGTCAATAAGAATAAATAGGTGCTCGTGGCAGTTGGTTAAACAAGTTTAAAGTTATTGCAAGAAAAGTTGGTCAAGTTGAGATCAAATCAAGGATGCAGGAGGAGGAGCGTTTGAAAGCAACAAGAAAGCAACAGTAGTGTATGCAGGATGGTTGGAAGCGTGAAGTTTGAATGAGGAGCAGGCCCGGTTCAAAAGGGAGGGCTAGTCCCTCCCAGGATAGCTACGTGGCCCATCTAAGGTCCATTCACCAGCAAAAATCAACTTCTGTTCTTTTTCTTAATGCACAAATGACACAGACCTGCAGGCTTGCAATCAAAGCCTATTGTGTGACTTACATCTGTAACGCCAATGCCTTGGGCTACTTTAAGTGCCTGGGAACATGGATAAAGTCACCGGGGATGGCATCTATTACTGTGCACGTGTAAACAGAAGAAGTATCTGAGACACCCCCACTATATTTGTTTTTGCAGAAAGGGTGAAGGATTTTGCTATTACAAGGAAAGTGCATGAACATGAACATACTCTCAAGATATATCTTAGTAGTGATTTATTATATGTTCATTCTGCTATGGCGTTATTCCTAACTTATGTCCAGGGCCACTGAATAATTATGCAGCTGTAGGAAACCAAATTATGTGGCAGGGTTTACTACATTTTGTGGCAAAATAAAGCAAATTACTCTGTGTAATGTGACATTTCTTGTGGGAATACAACTTCATTATTTTTATATTTTTACCCGTTAACACTGTCTTGGAAAAGGTAACATTTTCTTGTTACCACTTTAACACCGGAATACAGCAATACGCTAGTGAAAGGTGACCAGTCGACCTTTATAAAGGGCCTTCAAAGTTGCTGAGTTTTTAGTAACTTTCGGTTCATTTGAGTTACAAACAGCATTTTATTTTCTTCAAATCTGCAAATTAAGCAGCAGATGATGATTATGTGTCAAATGCAAAATTATGCTGCAGCCACATAATTCCAGTGGCCCTACTTATGGCACTATTTTAAGCAAAAAACACTGATAATGGCAACGCTTTGACTCTTCTTAATTGATAAAACTTGTCAAGTTACACTAAAAAAACACAGATGCAAAATGGGAAGTAGCAACACATGCCTATTATACAAAGAAAAGCACTGGCAACAATTCCTTAGCAGCACTGGCAACATTGCTGCCACTGTCTTGCCTGCTTTCAACCCCCTGAGGTCAGAAGGAGGAGGTTGCTAATATAATTAGAAAGAATTTAAAGAACAGACACCCAACTTTGGGACACCGGTGACTGTGCATTTATCCTCGCCTAGCAAATTCTCTCATTTTGTCAAATGGATAGACCGAAATTGATTATAGTCAGGGCCACTGGAATTATGCAACTCGGCAGCCGCAGCATTTTATATATAATTATGGATTAGTAAAATTTGCCACACAATCCATCATCTGCTGCATAATAAGAAGATTTGAACAAAAACCCATATTAAACAGATAAAAAGTTGCATCAATATGATATTCTAAGCTGCTAGGTGTCCCTGACCTGGATAAACACCACATTTATTTAAGCTCCAAATAAATGTGACGTTTTGGGGCATTTTGAAAGATAGAGTGCATAACTCACTTATAACACTAACAATATTAACTAAAGATTAATTCATAACTGTGAAAACAGTGGTATAGTTTCATCGGAGGTCCTTAAAAACCCACAGCCACCTTCAGAACTGTGGCTTCTGTGGGTAACCAACAAAGATTCTAGAATCTTGACAAGAGGAAGAGGTGATGAGGTTTAGAGATGGAGATTGATTAGAGAGCATGCGGATAGAAAAGTTGAGAAATAAAAAAGAAAAGGAATGATGAGATAAAAGAATGGTAAGGAAACAGGCAGATGAAACATGAGAAAAGAAGGAATTAAAAGCGGCGAGAAGAAATTTGACGAGGGTTGATTAGTGGTGATGGCATCATAAAGTAGTGAAGGTGAAGATGGTGTGGGAGGTGGATGCAGGAGGATGAAGAAACAGTCTGAGGAAGTAGGATGGATAGAGCAGGGTACTGATGAGCAAAATGACTGATACGAGTAGGGTATGTTAAGCATGTACTGGGTTGGGCGCCATAAAAGGTACAACAATTCTTGAGGAGGGTTACCTTATTTTGTTGGCTCCTATTACTATCCAAAAGACATAATATTGTGTAACCACTATCTCACTCAGATGTAGGATTGTTCATCCAGATAAATCGGTGAGAATCACTGTGCCCTTGTGAGATATATTTTAGGGTCCTCACCCACAGGTATCCCCTGTGGCTTGCTTCATCATCGGACCCTCATCCCGCTCACCTAGTGTGGGGGTGATAGGCTCTACACGTTTGTAAGTGGAGTTCTTTGGCTAAGGGGTTTTAGGAATTGTGAGAAGAAAATAAAATTGCCTGCCAGATCCTACAAACTTTTTAATGGCAGGGCCATTGGCAAGGTAAAAACAGTGCAATGTCATGGGGAAGTAGTGACCCTAAACATCTGAGGTTGACATATTTCAGCCATTAGAATCACCCGGGTGGGTCGGTTAGCTTTCTTTAGGACCTTATTTTTTGTGCTAATCCCTATAAGTGTAACTGGCCTTTATCAGATCAAAACCTCTTATACTCTATATGACTGGTTAAAATATGTATCAGGCATTTATAATAAAATCAAGTGCTATTGCACACCATGCATGCGATTTCAAAAGTGTACATAATCTACACCTACTTGGCCTATTTAGTCAATAAGGCTTCATAGGGTTAATCTCGAGGGGGAGCTCCTTATAGTCATACTCTGTTGGAACAAATTAAGAAAATAAACTCAAGCATAGCATATATATTGGGCCCTCTGAAAAAGGATTTTTAAGCAGAAGGTGCATCAGGGTCTTTCCTGCTTTTGTATTACTCACTTTGTCAAAGAATAGCGCCCGCATATCTACCTATACGGGTCCCCTCACCATGTATCAAGGGGTGGAAGCAGGCTATCTCTGGTTATACTCTTTCTCGTCATGTGACCATCACATGAGCAGGAGGTCTGTGAAAGAACTACAAATTTCTAGGGAATTGTAGTTCTAGGTTTTTTTCTTCCTCGGTGGGATGTGAATCAATGTCTTTTGGTCTTTGTCATGTAGATTACTAGCCAATATTTTAGGCTCTGATTCATAATAGTTATTGCATTGTAAATTACAGGTTTTTGTTTCTTGAACAGAAAATGAATTCCTTTTCTTTGTCATGTGACAGTCACATGATTTGTTTATGAACTACAGAAGTACTACATCTGTGGGAATTGCAGTTCTTTCTCTGATGTGTTGTAAATCCATCCTATTGAGTACTGTGCCCGTGTTGATACCTTGGTAATGTAGTCCTACACTTAAAAAACATCTGTGGTGTTGTCATGCACAAGCTAATGTATATCTTATAGGATGTTCCCCCACAGTATTTCATCATTCAGTCCTTTATGTTGTGTGGATAATTTATAAATCCACAGCTGTTCTTTTTCAAAAAGAACTGTCTCTATGTCTCGTGATTCTGCTTGGACCTGTTCTAGTACTATCCAATTGAGTTCTTGTTTTATATGACCTTTTGTAAGGTACTGTTCTGCCATTTTTGTTGTTGCCCATCTGCAACATACATTGCTTCGATGTTCTCCTATTCTGACGCTCACTTTTCTTGCCGTCGTGCAAATCACAGGGGCATGTTATCATATAAATGACTTGTTTTGAGTTACAGTTAGTGTGTTTGCGTAGTTCCCACTTTGTACATAGTCCTATATCTATTTCCTAAGTAGGTGTCGTCAGGTGGCAGACACTTCATTGTCCATGGAGGTAATGACCTTTCATTTCAGGGAGCCCAACAGTGTTAAGTATAGTGTTTTTTGTTCTCAACATAGGTCTTGGTCTTGTGTGCACTATTGTGTCATTTATACTCTTTTTGCTCTTTTGTGAGTAGTAGGGCATGTGTCATCCTGAGCAGCATGGAGGTACGTATTCATCTGGACAAACGCCGGCTCGAAAACTTTTTCGAGCCGGCGTTTGTCCAGATTAATATACGGCAGGACCAGAGGGGACGCAGGCAGACGGGGGGATACGTACCTCCATGCTGCTCAGGGTGACACATGCCCTACTACTCACGTTACTTATCCAAGTTGCTTCACCACAGCGCGGTCCGCTACTATACCCGAATACGACATTGACTGTTGCTTCTTACGTACTGATCTGTAACCATTATTGTGGTTCTCCTCTACCGTGACCCCAGAGACGCCTGGTTTGCTGACATTTACAGATACTTGTTATATATACCTTTTCATCGAAATATTGAAGAATTTTATTTACCCACATCGTGGAGGTTGTGGCTTACGATTCGGCTGCTGTATGGGACGCACAAGAAATTTCTAAGCCCTGATGAAGTTCCGCAAGGAACGAAACGCGTTGACTGAGGCCTTTTAAAGTTTGAAATAATAAAGGACTTTTCATAAAACTACAAACTTGTTGGACTTCTAACTTTGGTGCACCATCCTTAATCTCAAGATGTAGTCACACATACTATGGGAGGGTCTTCCTTTGCTCTTGTAGGAGTCTCAAGCATAGCTTCACAATTTTGGTGTGTAGCTCTCTTCTTAGTTTTTTTATTATTCTCTCTGGCTAGTTGAGCTTTCTAAGTTTTACAGCCAGATCTCCTGCCTGGTTTTTAAAATCCTTTAGTTGACTGCAGTTCCTGCGTAACCTAAAGTACTGAACATACAGCAGGTTTTCTCGCAGTGATCCAGGGTGAAAGCTGTCAAACCTCAATAGGTTATTTTTGGCTGTCGGTTTCTGTTATGTGTGAGTTTGGAGTTTTCCATGTTCATGGAAAACCAGTACATCTAAAAATGTCAATGATTTGTTATTAAGAGTGTGGGAACATTTTAGCTACCTGTCTTATGTGTTTAGCCAATACATGAAATTTAGTGCAGTTGCATTATCTCCTTTCCAGATCACCAATACGTCATCTATCTATTGTTTCCAAGTTATTATGTGTGTTCTGTATGGGTTGTTTAGCATGGAGAATCACTGTCTTTTACAAATTGTATACATACAGCCCGGCCACACTAGGAGCAAATGTACTGCCCATCGAAGTTCAGTGAGCTTGCAAGTACATGGTTCCCTCGAATTCAAAGAAAAGTAATGCATAAGCAGGAGAGACCCTCATGCACCTTCTGTTTAAAAATCCTCTTTCAGAGCGCCTAATATACACGCTATGCTTGAGTTTATTTTCTCAATTTGTTCCAACAGAGTGTGACTATAAGGAGCGCCCCCCCCCCAGATTAACCCAATGAAGCCTTTTGGACTAAATAGGCCAAGTAGGTGTAGATTATATACACTTTTGAAATCACATGCATGGTGTTCAATATCACTTGATTTTATTATAAATACCAGAGACCTATTTTAACCTCTAATATAGACTATAACAGGTTTTTAATACGAGTTTGCATGACAAGACGCACAACTGCATGGGACAAAATATGTACAATGCATAAAAAATTGTTATTTAATTACTGCATAATCCTATTGATTCTCTCTCCCTCAGCTCAGACCAGTGGAAAATGGAAAAAGTCCAAAATACTGGTCTGTATGATTTCCATGCATGCCTTTCTTAAAAACGTAAAGAAAAAGGCGGATAAACAGTGCGATAACGGCCAGTTACACTTATAGGGATCAGGGCAAAAATAAGATCCTGAAGAAAGCTGACGACCCAGACGGGCGATTCTAACAGCTGAAACATGTCGACCTCAGATGTATAGGGTCACTACTCCCCTATGACATTGCACTGTTTTTAACCTTTCCGATGGACCAACCATCAAAAAAGTAGTAGGATCCGACAGTCAATTTAATTTCTTCTCACAATCCCTAAAACCACATAGCCAAAGAACTCAACTCACAAATGTGATGAGCCTGTCCCCCACACTAGGTTAGCGGGACGAGGATCTGATGATGAAGCAAGCCATAGGTGGTACCTATGAGTGAAGACCCTTAAATATATCCCACAAGGTTACAGTGATTTTCACTGATTTACCTGGGTGAACAATCCTACACTCAAGTGAGATACTGGCAATGCAACACTCTGTCTTGTGGATAGTAATAGGATCCAACAAAATAAGGCAACCCTCCTCAAGTATTGTTGCATATGAAAAGGGAAGCTGAGGGTAAAACCTTACACTTACTTCTAACTCCTTCTAATTGTTGGCCATAAAAGGTGAACAGAGGGAGAGGAATTCAAAGGGTGAAGGTGGACGATGACACTTGTGAAAGATGGGAGCGATGAGAAAGTAAGGTGGTAAGTGGTGGAAGAGGGACCAGAGATGGAGAGTGAAGGGACTGAAGGATAGTGGTAGTACAAGCAGGAGGAAAGATTGATGAACAGGGAAGGTCATGGGTAAAGAGAGGTGATGTGAGAGACTGGTGGGAGACAGGAGAATGGGAAAGAAGATGAAGTATGCCAGTCACTGTTTAGGGAGGAAAGTTCCATTTTGAGACAATCACATGAGCTGTACGTTTCTTCTTTGTTCCCCTTAAGATACATTCTACTCAAGCGACTGACAACATCATAGTAGTTGAGAAACTAGCCGTCAAATTACAAGTCCAGTCATCAACCTCAGAAGAAGTACTCATGGCACAGTGGACAGACTGGGATAGAAACAAGCCCACATTTGATGTTTGGCTTGGTTTTGCTGCGCAGGTTGCCACCTGTGCTCTTCCAATTGTTTCTGTGCTTATTTAGTTAATAAATGCATTACACTAGGTCTTTGCTGACCTCATGTGTGTTCATAGGTATGCAGTATATAATGTAGGCATTAGTGCTTCTACTGTTTAGAATGTGGAGAGCTACCAGAGACGAAAATATCCATAGACAGAAGTGCCAGGCCCGATTACAATCACTGATGAACCAACATAAGATAATGTACACCCCTCATTTGTTTGCATATACAACATCATTCCCCACATAGGCTAACAGAGTGAGGTGGAAAGTAAAGTGTGAGATGGAGTGAAAGAATGGTGAGGTGAAGAGAGGGGACGACGCTGAAGCAGAGAGAATGGAGGGTAATAGTAGGGAGGCTGAGGCACGAGGGAGTATAGTGAGGAAAAAGGAGGATGGTGAGGGGGAGAAAAGATGAGTCAGGAAGACAAAGGAGTGGAAGCAAGATTGAGAGGAGGGTGAGAAAGAAGGGCAAGGATAATAGAGAAGGACAAGGAAAATACAGAAAGGCAAGGTGGAGAGATAAGGGGTAGGGGAAATAGAAAAGTCGAGTGAGAGTAAGTTGATGTACAGTGAGAGGAGAGAGTGAAAGTAGGAAAAGGCAGAAAGAGCAAAGGGTAAGGTGAGAGAAATGTGAGGGTGAAGTGGAGAAAGAGAAGGGCACATCAGAGAAACAGGTTGATAAGGTGAGAAGAAAGCAGGAGGAGAAAAGAATGAGGTGAAAGGAAGTAGAGGGGGAGGTGAGGGGGACAGCAGGGTGTAGCAGAGAGAAAGAAGGATGAAGTCAGGAGAGGGGAGTGGAGGGACAGACATAGCGAAAGGGTGAGGTGGAGTGAGCAGAAGTGATGCAGCCCCTAGTTTTAAATCTCAAGAAATACACAGTTAAAAAGAGTAGACAGAAGCCGGTAGTAGGCATGGTATTCAGCTCTCATCTGTACAAGGCCATTAGGTATGCCCAGACACAGTGCTCACACACCTAAGAGACTCTGGACAAAGCCACTTATCTGTTTGTCCCACCCATGCATCCCCATGGCCCCCTATCAAATCACAAGCCCTGGAACCGGGCCTGGTGAGGAGAGTTGTGCTTGGGTTTTGGTCATTGGTAAGGATTACTTAGGGGAGTGGGGGGGATATGGATAGTTATTAATATGTCTATTGAGGCTGGGTTCAATGTTTATTATGCATGGAACGCCAAAGTTATGGATTTAGATGTGTGCACCTGTTTCATTAAAGCGGCCTTTTCCACACTATTATCATTTCCTGTGTGTTCTTCGATGCGCCATTGCGCCCGAAGGTTAAGGCAGGAGAGTCCCACAGACAGCCGCGGCCTGTGCAGGTAAGAGCGGTGGGGCCGCGTGGGCGGGATTTTGCCAACGAGGGATAGTTAATTATTTATTTATTTTCTCTCGTGGTCATCTGTCGAATACCTCCACCACTCCACCACTCTTACCTGCACGGGCCGCGGCTGCCCACAGGTCAAGCTGCACCAGTCTCTAAACTGGCCACTTCTGTGCTTGTCAGGACTCTTTGCTTCACCACAGTACCTACACTCTATGCTCCACCACTGTACCCACTGTCCGTGCCTCACCACTCTAAGCTATTCCGTCCCCTGGGCTCTGCTAATGTCCTCCTCGGCCCTCCGCACTTATTTGCCAATCTCCGAACTCTAGACTCTACTGCAATGCTTCCATTTCTGGTTGAGGATTAGGACAAAAGGCAACCCTGGGTAAAGTAAATATGCAAATATTACAAAATCACTTACCTGCCTGACTGGGCAGCGTTTTGTGGAACAAAGTACTCTGTGTCTGACAGAAGAGAAATAAAACAGGGGGAGGGACCGGCGACCTTCTTATAACAAAATGGGGCAGACTCAAACCAAGAAGGTTAAAATTAGGTTTGTGTAGTAAGGACTGCGACAGCGAGGATGGACGCTGTGATAATGTTAGGAAACATAACAAGGTATTAGGGCAACAAACAAGAAAATATAATGGTGGCACAGTAACTATGAACTCGAAAAGATAGAAATGTAATTATGAAGCAGAAGTAAGGAGAATGGAGTGTGGCAAATACAATGATTTAAAAAAAATGATAATACTGCTGCTTTAAATGTTCACAGTTTGGGGGAAGTAAACAAACCAGGAGCAAGCAGTATGATGCCCACATGCCGGAGCCGATCAATGGATCTCAATTCTCCGAAGGGCTCGGTTGTCAGTCACTTGACTTTTGAGTGAGCTAAACGTATTGATGTCGCAGCTTACCCTGTTAAGCAGGCTTGCTTTTATCTACCAAAACCACATCTTCTTCCTCCTTTTGCATAAATCATAAGGGCTTTGCTTTCCTCCCAACTCCCCGTCCACCCTTCTTTTCCACGGGCACTGTCCCAGCTAAAAGCGTTGCGCTCCTTGAAATCCAACACCAGACCGTTTAGCAAACTTGAGCTCGAATATTGAGCTGCTTCACGCCTTGCCTTATCAGTCTGAAGGGCTATGGAATCAAAGAGTCCGCTCCAGCACACAGTGAGCTCGCAAGCGCATCCCAGTGCAGATGGTCTGTTCATCTAATTGAGGTCCAACAAGGTTTTTCAGGACTACCACTCACCATTTAAATGAGTTCAATTTCAATGAATTGTATGTAAATGTATCTCATATGGATTTCAGGAAAATCTGGCATGGACGGGTCATCCTTGATCTTAGAAAACTTTGTCCTATCAACAATCAGATAAATGCTTAAAGAGATGGTCATATTCAGAAGAAAGTCAATAGAGGTGGACGTGTCCAAATCATAAATCTCAACTTTAAAAAGTTGGTACTCTACTCTCAAAGATTTCCAGCTACATTTCAGGGAAGCAATCAGGACTGAAAAGTTGAGGGTGGGGGGGGGGCTATAAAACCGGGTGAGGATCTAATGAAGCACGGGCACGGCTGGCAGTGGCACTTTATTTGTATTTACACAAAGTACAATTGTCTGTAAGATGGCCTGTTGACAGTATGATGTCCTCTAAGGTGTATTTTTTTAACCAGCTCCAAAGTTGTGACAGGCCACATAATAGAGAATTTACAGCTCAGATCGAAACGGATAGCCCTTCCCGCTGCAGAGCAAATGTCCTCCTGCTACATCTGAAACATAGATGTTTATGAGGAGTGAACTTTTCATTTGGTCAGTATGAATCTATTACATTTTCTTGTAAAGCCACACTGCAAATGTAATCTCCTCTAAGCTTTCCCAAAATTTTGGTTGGCAGGCGAACTGAATCAAAGGTAAGCAAACCGTTCTGCCTAGGATCACACAGTTTAATGAAGCTGTGAGATTTAAACCTTGGTTCCAGGTTTCAAAGTGTATACCTTTGTCACTAGATTCCATCCAAAGTAAGCCCGCTCAAAGATTTAGTTTGCAGCCCAGACACATTAATCTTCAATGTACCAAATATAAACCTTCTGGTTATAATCATAGCCAGAAGAGATGAATTTACTATTTTTATTTGTAACCCTCATTTTTAATATTGAAAATATGTAAAAAAATCTTGATTGCAGAATGCTACATTTTCATTTTTTTCCCCAAAAACGTCTCTGTCTTGGGAGCAAATAGTAAATCACATGAGCATTTTTCCTACTGTGTACCTCATTAATAAGGGTTCTCTGGACAGGTTAACAAATATTATTTGAAATACGGATATGTTGATGAGAGCCGTTAATGTTTTTAAACCTCACTTTTAGTTTCTGTATCACTAATAAAGCAAAGCACGTGTTGTCTGAGGGGTATTATCACCTGTATACAATTCTTTAGTGCCAGATTTCTAAGTACACTGCCTTTCAGTAAAGCAGAACTGTGGAAAGTAAAGCCTTATCTAAATTGCTGTAATGTTCAGTCTGAATGTTGGGTCTTAGGGCCAGATGTAGGTAAATCTGAAATACCCATTTTTTAATAGCAAATTTCACCGATTCGCTATTAAGAAATCGGTATTTCCTATGTAGGTAAAGATTCTGTAAAAATGCCCAATCCTTAATATTCCTTATTACCGAATCGGTAATTGAGATCCGGCAATAAGGAATACCTACCCATTCATTTCTATGGGCTTGGAGGCCCATAGAAATGAATGTGAAGACATTCACTATTAGCGATTCGGTATTACCAAATTGCTAATAGCGGGAGCACTTTCAAGGGTGCCAGGGTGTCAAAAGGACACCCTGTTGCACCACTGAAATGTGCATGTGTGCACATGTGGCACACATACATGCCCTAGGGGCATGAATGTGTGCCACATGGCACTTAACAAAAAACAAAAAAGTGATTTTTAGGTTTTGCCTGCAAGTGCGCACGTAGTGCGCATGCGCTAAAAAACCTTTTGAGTTCTATGTCGGATCGATGACCCGCCTCTGTCTCTCATTGGCTAGCTCCATAAATGGAGGCTAGCCATTGGGAGACAGAGGCTGTCAATCACACTTTCTCGGGGAAAACGCGATTCGGGGGCGTTTCTAGGGCTTTTTTAAAATCCCGCCCATTTGTCCTGGGCCGCGCTGTGATTGGCTGCCGGCCCGGGACACCCCCTGACGTCATTTTCCGGGCCGCGCTGTGATTGTCTGCCGGCCCGGGACACCCCCCTGATGTCATTCCCGGGCCGCGCTGTGATTGGCTGCCGGCCCGGGACCTGACTTGTTTTCTTCTTGATTTGTGTTTTTATTTTGTCCTTTTCCTTTCTTGGGCGCCCTCCACTGCCTCCTTGGCGAGTCCTGGATCGTGGAACTCCAGAATCCTTGCCCCCGGCCAGCTGGGGGGTTCTGATCCAAACCCCCGCTGCAGACCCCACTAACTACACACGGTGACCACTCCTTTACATCTCACAATGACCATCACGCACAGATGATAGGAACAAAGTCCATCCCACCCCGTCATTTCTCTCCCCACCCTTTGCCTGTTCAGGACCAAAAGCTTTAAACAAAATAACAGGTTGGACGGGACATCCCAGTGCAGGAAGCAGCTAAACTGACTATGAACAACCAAAAAAGGGACCCGCGGAGCTGCTCAAAACTAGCAGTTTAACGAAAACCATAAACCGCGCGCCATTCTCCATTTATCACCCCGCTAAGGGCTGTCCACAATACCCCAGCCTCACCTCGGAGGTCACATATCCCACACAGGATCGAAAGAAAGACGACAGCCTTTCAATCACTCACCCTACACGGTGTGGCGTGCTACCCACTTAGGCAAGCGCCTCAGCGCCCCACATAGCGTTAGTAAGCGCTATGTAAATGCTGCAATACAAGGCAAACAAGGAAGAACATATCGGCCTGGTACCCCGCTCGTGCTGCACCCCTCTGTCTCATGCTCCCTACTCTTCTTATCTTATGTGGCCCTTTCTCGCAGTGGTACCATCATGAAATCCCGGCGCGCACACAATCTCCCTCTCAGCGACCGTCCATGCTGACAGAGAACAGTATAGCGCTGCAATGACATTACTAGGGCCTCGCAGAGCTGTCTGACGAAGGTGTCTTGTACATGCACATCCCCGTCCACCTTCACACCACCTTTCTGCAAGCGCCTCAGCGCCCCACATAGCGTTAGTAAGCGCTATGTAAATGCTGCAATACAAGGCAAACAAGGAAGAACATATCGGCCTGGTACCCCGCACGTGCTGCACCCCTCTGTCTCATGCTCCCTACTCTTCTTATCTTATGTGGCCCTTTCTCGCAGTGGTACCATCATGAAATCCCGGCGCGCACACAATCTCCCTCTCAGCGACCGTCCATGCTGACAGAGAACAGTATAGCGCTGCAATGACATTACTAGGGCCTCGCAGAGCTGTCTAACGAAGGTGTCTTGTACATGCACATCCCCGTCCACCTTCACACCACCTTTCTTGCACTTTCTTTCCCCATCACTTCACCACCTCCCCCAGCGTCCCTCAACCCTCTCCCCGGGTACTCACCACGCCTCTCCCGATGTCCTGGGCTTTTGGGCGCCCCCAGCAGCCTCCGACGAGACATCCCAGTAACGTCCAGAAACGCAGCATAACGCACGGCAGGGTGGTTGGTCCGGGGCAGCAGGGAGAGGTGTAGGGGAGAAAGTGCAGAAGGTCACACGTATGGTGGGTAAGTTAAGGAGCGGCAGGTATTGAGGAGGCGAGATGCGCGCGGGGAAGGTGCTAGCGTGAGATGTGCATGTGTCGTGATGTTCAGGGATTTACCGGGGTAAAATGTGCATTGGGTGAGTTGTGCGCGTGAAACGTGCGTGAAGTAAAGGAAGCGCGAGGAATGCGATAAGCAGGGGAGATGTGGAGTATTCAAAATATACAGATGTGCAGCAGATGACGTATAAAGGTGATTTGCGGGCGCAAGATGTGTATAGAAGTGCAGGAGAGAGATGTCTCAATAGATTGTACAGGAACGGTGTGCGCCCCGGGTGAGATATGCGATAGGTAAGTTTTGCAGGAGGTGGCGTACTGGCAAGAGATGGTCGCTGCACAGCAGGGCAGACGCTCGATGGGGATAGGGTGTGCAGGAGGAAGATGAACGGGGCAGATTTAAAGGAGGGTGGTAGTGCACTCCCAGCAGTGGTTGCAGCCTCACTGCACACACGCCCAGCATCCGCCGTCAAGAAGCCTTCCCGCAGGGTCCGGTGAGTTGACCTTTAGGGTCTCCAGACTCTCTCCCTTACCAAGTGGGCCACTCCTCCTCCCCCACTCCTTTTGTTTGTAGGTGCATCTCCATGTCTTTCTCTCTCCCTTTCCCTACGACAACCACCTTGAGGTGTCCTACGCCGGGGAGACGACAGGAGTAAGCGCACCTTTTGCTCTGGGTAAGTCAGGCCTAACGACAGTACGCTTCATTTGTGTGTTGTTAATTACGATTATTATTATTTTGTGTACTTATAAAGCGCAGTCCTGTCACCCAAAGGGCATCCTGGCACTTTGATCTTCGAACGGTTGCACTTTACATTGCTCAAGCAATTTTAGGAAACAAATGCGTCTTTAACGCTTTCCTGAACAAAACGTAGTCCCTGTGGCTTCTAAAGGATAATGGCAGAGAGTTCCAGAGTTTGGCCGCTGCAACACTAAACGAGCGGCCACCCATCCTAACTCTCTGAAACCTCGGGACTACAAGCAGTTGCGCCGAAGAAGATCGGAGGAGCCGCGAGGCAGAGTACCAGGCAAACATATTTTGCAGAGGAACTGGGCCCTGTTGATGTACTGCCTTAAACACCATACACGCGGCTTTATACAGCACTCGCAGGTGTACCGGGAGCCAGTGTAGATCTCTTAGAGCTAGAGTAGAAGAGCTAGACCTAGGGCGGGAGAGAGCCAACTTGGCGGCCATATTCTGCACCCGTTGTAACTTCCCCAACAGGTTTTTTGGGGCCTCCAGAAGTAGCGCATTACAGTAGTCTAAACGACTGAGTATGGTACCGCGAACTACTTCCGGCCTGGCTTGAGCGGGGAGAAGGGGCAGAACTTTACGCAACATGCGTAGCAGCATCATGCACGTAGATATAGTTTTGTTGACGTGCATGTCAAGCTGTAAGTTTGGGCCGAAGATCACCCCCAAGTTACGAGCTGATTCCGCCGCCGACACTGGCTCGAGAAAGGTGGCAGGCCAAAAATTCTCTGGAAGTACCCGCGGGATCCGATCTATGGAACAGTAGAGCACCTCCGTCTTAGAGCTGTTAAATTGTAAGGAGTTAGCTCGTAGCCAGTCCGCTGTGGCTGCCATACAGTGATGGAATGTCTCCAGCAAGACCGCATTGTTACCTTCCAGAGAAAAAACCAGCTGGGTGTCATCGGCGTAATTAGAAGCCAAACTGTGCCTCATCGAACCATCCGATATTTTCCAGGAAGCCTGAGAGTGAGCGGGTCACCCATTTTTCCATGATCTTCATAGGGAAAGGGAGCAAGGAAATTGGTCTATAGTTGGAAAGACAGGCAGGTTCTAACGTTGGTTTCTTGAGCAGAGGTGACACTACTGCTAGCTTCCAGCACTCAGGCACACATGCCAACTCCAAAGACTGGAGACAGATGGAATACAAAGGCGGAAAAAGTTCCGCGTGGAAAACCTTCCAGAATTTGGGGGGCAGTGGGTCGAGCGGAGAGCCTGAGGACACCCTATGTGCCAGGCTGCAAAATTCCTCAAAAGAGGGACAGGGAAAGAGTCTTAGTTGGGGTCGACTGGAGGAGGTATCCGAAGCTCCCGAGCTGAAAACTGGGACGCTCGGCTGGGGTCGACTGGGTGAACTGTCCGGAGCTCCCAGACTAGGGCCAGAGGCACCCGTCTGGGGTCGACTCGGCAGGCCAACCGGAGCTCCCAAACCGAGATCTCCCAATATGGGAGCAGAATCAGTCGGCTGGGGTCGACTGGGTAACCCGTTCGGAGCTCCCAAGCCAAGGCTGGAAACAACTGGCCGGGGTCGACTGAACGGGCTAACCGGAGCTCCCAAACCGAGAGCAACGGGCAAAGGGTTTTTTAAGCCCTCTAAGATCTTTGCAGTCTTCTCCTCAAAGGCACCCGCCAGGGAGTCGCACAGAGCCTGCGACGCAAGGACCGTGTTAGCCACACACACAGGGTGGGACAAGTCCCTAACGATTTTGAACAGGGCTTGAGATTTATTAGGCGCCTGGTTCAAGGAGGATTCCAAGAAAGCCGCCTTAGCCAACTTAATCTGGGCCTTGTAGCCCTGCAGAGCGAGCCTGATTGAAGCTTTTGCTGAGGTCGAGTACAGCCTCCTCCAAGCTCTCTCAGCGCGTTTGCAGTTCAGCTTCAACTGTCGAAGCTCTTCCGTATACCAGGGAAAGGCCCGGTTCACTCTCCCTCGAGACTTTCGAAGGGGCACCACCTTGTCAAGCGTGTCGGTAATGGACCGGCACAGAGTAAGATAGCTTTCCTCCACCGAGTTGCTCAGACAAAAGTTGTCTGGTAGTAAAGAAGGCAGTGGAGATGAACTGAGTAGTCGGGACCAAGGTCTACCCAGTTTCGATAGTCCTACTCCGGCTGCTTCAGAGGGATAATCCCCTATGCAGAGGGAGAAAGCCACAAGTGCGTGGTCAGGCCAGCATTTGCATATGATATCGTTTATCACTACTGATTGAGCGTCAGCGAAAATCAGATCCAAGACATGGCCTCCCCTATGAGTCGCTGAACGGACCAATTGCTGCAACTGAATGTCCCCAAAAGCTTGGCAGAGTGTCGTAAACGCCCCATCCAATGGGCCCCCCTCCCATAAGTTGAAGTCCCACAGGACCAACAGCTTAGAGTGAGTGTTAGATAGATCGTATATCAGGTCAAGGAAATCTGATAGGGAGGGTGCCGCGCCCGGTGGACGATAGCACAGCACACCCGTAAGCAGTGTTCTCTCCAGATCTTTAATAGAGAACCCCATCAGTTCAAAGCCCGAAACCTCACTAATATTAAGCTGGAAAAGGCCCAGCTTTTCTCTATAGATGATACCGATTCCACCACCTCTGTTCTTCGGCCGAGGGATGTGAATGATTTTAAGCAGCCATGTTTGGCCCCCTCCCGTTTTTAACTTGTCCTCCCCACCTGTGTATCCTTACTATGTAGACTGTATAACACACTGTCTCTTACTGTGATGGATGAACCTTACTATGTTACTAAGTACGCTATGACATAACTGACCCCACGTGCGGCTCTTGGAATTATGCTCTGGGGCTCTGTGTGTGTGGGTGTCTGGCTCTGTGTGTGTGGGTGTCTGGCTCTGTGTGGGCGTCTGGCTCTGTCTTGCCGTCTGGCTCTGTGTGGGCGTCTGGCTCTGTGTGGGCGTCTGGCTGTGTGGGCGCGTCTGGCTCTGTGTGTGGGCACGTCTGGCTCTGTGTGTGGGCGCGTCTGGCGCTGTGTGTGGGCGTCTGGCGCTGTGTGTGGGCGTCTGGCGCTGTGTGTGGGAGTCTGGCGCTGTGTGTGTGGGCGTCTGGCGCTGTGTGTGTGTGTGTCTGGCTCTGTGTGTGTGTGTGTCTAGCTCTGTGTGTGTGTGTCTAGCTCTGTGTGTGTTTGTCTGGCTCTGTGTGTGTGTGTCTGGCTCTGTGTGTGTGTGTCTGGCTCTGTGTGTGTGTGGCTGGCTCTGTGTGTGTGTGTCTGGCTCTGTGTGTGTGTGTGTGTGTGTGTGTCTGGCTCTGTGTGTCCGGCTCTGTGTGTGTGTGTATTTGTGTGTGGGGCTCTGTGTGTGAACAATGCCAATAGCTCTAACTTTTCCAAAGGCGAAACCATTGCATTGTAAATGCTTGTTTTAAATGAAATCGGTAATTACCACCATCTTGAAGTTGGTGGTAATTACCGATTTCTTAAGGCTCAGAAGCACTCTTTAATGTGCTTCCTACATTGCATTTAAGGAATCGGTATTACCGATTCCTTAAATGCAAGAGCAATAAGGAATCAGTATTTATCGATTCCTAATTTACCGGTTCCTTATTTACCGATTCCTTACCTACATTAGGAATGGCTAAATATCGATCGGTAATGCTGAAATTTACATAATTTCAGGGTTACCGACCTGTATTTAGCCACCTACATCTGGCCCCTAGTTAAATAATCTTCTTCTCTTTGACCCCTTTCCATTGTTTTCCACATCCCTAGTAATCCTTCACCACCCTTCCTTTTTAGGTCTCTCTAAAGGTGCTTCAAGCCCGTCCATTACTTACCATCACTCTCCTTTCTTTTATTTTTGTTGGCCAGCAGCAGTTGGTTTCATTTTGCTGGTGTCTCTAAAGACAACTTTGGAGGATTTAGGTTTCATCTTCTTCAGAGTCAACACACACACGCACCAAACCACTGCAGTAAATCGTTTTTTTAAGCCAGTACAGAATTTATGGCACTATGAGGCGGTCAGTGCTGACCGTGACATAGGGCTTTTTTTCCTGACTTTTATCCATGTGGCACAGCAGCTGCGCTAATGTGCAGCATGGTTAAACAACAATGACAAAGCCAATATCTCTCGTAGGTGAGAGAGCTATTGGCTTTGCCAATGCTTTTTAGGTATCACCTGCTACAGTGCATGCAGTGCCTGTGCTCTTACTTGTGAGAGATATTGTACAGAACAAGGGGCTTGCAACCCACCCATTGCTTAACATTCATTGGTTTAACTGTCATTCATTTGCTGCCTTCTAATTGGCAAACGTGTGCTAGCTTCACTTTGTCTTCTTTCGGCTGGAGCATGGACCAAGCACTAAATGATTGAGCCTCTACTTTTATTTTTTCTTCTTCCCTGTCATCCTTGTTGAACCTCTTGCCAGTGTAGCCATGTTTTACAAAGCCCTACACACACTTTAAAGAAGCCCTTTTATCCTCTGAAATGGATGTTTATTGTTACAGAAGATGTTATCTGCTTTTAGTGCGGCAACAGATGTTAACTGCTTCTTAAATGTATTTTCATCAAGACATGGACTTGAGAAGAAAGCAGCTCACTTATTTCTTCAGGTCACTGTGACTTTGCTTTGTCTAGGAGTAAATGTTCAAATTGTTGGACTTTAACAGACCTCTTGATAAGCAGTCCTCTAACTAAACAACAGGTCTAAGGATCCAATAATTTACATGCTGGCCACTGAGTGGAAAACCCACGACTAGATCGGGTAGAAATATGCAGTAAATAATAAATACAAAAAAGTGTGTATTTCTTAGTAGCCCACCAACAATGCTGCAGAATGCTCAGAGACAGAGCTTCCATTGGTGCATTTGGACCCAGAAGCCTGGGTGGCTCACTAAACCTAGATGATTGCTGTAGTTTATAATTCAAACCGCAGTCAGGGTGCTAATTTCCTTCCTTGCAATAGGCTACACTACTGCAAATGCTAGGATTGACATGTCAAGGGTGCGTAATATTAGTGCCATCTCACACCTCTTTCTTTAACCACCCTGCACTTTCCTTCTCTTTATCCCACTCTTTCTGATTCTTTTTAGGTTCCTTTCATCCCTCTTTTGTAGTTGTTTCCCTATCATTCTCTTCCTTTCGCTGCCTTTGTCTTGCTTGCTTTGGGTTAAAGTGATCATGAAAAATATCTCTAAACCCTAAAAAAGAATACAGATGTCCACCACCTGCATCCACTTGCATATTTTTCACTCAAGGAGACTAGGCTAACTATCATCTCAGTCAAACACGGCAAGGAAGTTGGACCATATAAAATTCATTGCGACCTGTTTTGCCACGTCTTTATCAGTCTGGGCCCACTATGTTAATTGGTTGACCAATGCCATAGCTGCAGGAGCCCCAATCCCCGACACATGGAAAGGGGCAGAAATCATTACCATCTTTGAAAAGGGGAATCGGGGAAAGCCTTTTAATTATCATCCAATTAGCCTCCTAGATGCCCTGCAGAACGTCTATGTAAGACAGCTATTAAGCAAACTTAATGACTGGATTGAGGGCCGAGAGATTGTGTCCCCGTACCAAGTAGGGTTTAGAGCCAAAAGTTAGTACTATCGACCACATTTTAAGGCTGTTGAATTATCCTCTGAAAGTATACTAGACTCAGAGAGGGACACATATATTGCATTTGTTGACAGAGCAGCCTTTGACTTGGTCCCCAGAGGGCTGCTTCAGCATCCTTAAACTAACTCTGTGTTCTGGATGTTCTCCTCACCCAGATAACTAGATCCCACCAGAGCAATTATAACCAAGTCCACTTGGGAACTTTAGGGCAATTAACCAATAGAATTCTGATTACCAGGGGAGTGAGGCAAGGATATGTCCTGGCCCCTACCCTCTTCTTCCTATACATTACCAACGTAGTGGAAGCTTTCGCAAGGGAATATAGATGCACCCAAGTTGAACAGGGCCAGGGTGCCCGCACTTTTATTTGCAGACAAAACACTTTTAATTTCCCAGACCCGAATGGGCCTTCAGCAGCTCTTGATTAATTTGAATGCATTCTGTCTATCTAAGGACCTTGAGATTAATAATTCGAAAACTTAATTTATGACTGTCAGTCCACATAAAACCTCTAGGCAAGCCCTCTCTTTGGCAAATTCAAACTTTGTTTGAGTCTCTACATTTGGGTACCTGGGTATAATGCTTGAAAGCAAAATGTCATGGTCTCTACACATAGAGACGAGAAGGGTTGTGACCCAACACTAAGCCTCAGCAATTTACAGGAGGTTCCAGGAAACAGCTTTGAGTGCCTTACTCCCGGCACTTGAACTCTATAAACTAAAGGCCCAATCAGTTACCTTTACAGGGCAAAAATTAGGGGATATGCTAATCAAGATACTCTCACCACAAGGGAAAATGGGCTTGTTCGTTCACTACTCCACCTTCCACCGAGCACTCTCCTAATACCAAGGTTTTATGATGCCAACTTAAAAAAAGTGGGAGAAATAGCTAGACTAAGGCCCCTTCTCGATTGGGTGAGGCTTTGGACTACGGAAGACTTGAGGCCATACCAGATGGTAGTCGAGGAACTGCTAACCCTTGACAAAGCCCTCACCTTCCAACACGCCTACCAATGGTTTGAAAAATTGGACCTTGGACCCTTCTGGGTAGAACCTGCATCGCTGCTGGCTGCTTCCAAGCTGCAGCTAAAAACGCGTTACTGGGAGTACTTCTACACCAGTCTTTTTCGTAGTTCCTCTCTTGGTAGGCTGACAGATCAATTCCTGTCTACTAAGGATCGTCCCTCTTATGAATCTTTTCTTGACCTCCCGCTCCAGCAATTAGCAAAAAATGTATATTTAAAATTTTGCTATAACGCATTGGAACTGGGGTAATTTAGGGCACTATAGAGCTCTAACAGGAGTGCTGCTTATTCACTTGTGTTACAGCAAACAAATGATGGACGGAATGCTGACAATGGTCTGGGTTAAATCCATATGGCTGAGTCCAAACTGGGGTGGCGTAGTGGGCAAAAGAACAATGGATTTAACCCAGATCTTTTGACTGGGGGAGAATGTTTGCATTGTCAGCATTCCGTCCATCATTTGTTTGCTGTAACACTTTTCGCCCTAAGTGGAATGGGTATGCCCAGACGTGGGTATCTTGCTCACTGTGTCACTGGGTTCAAGCTAGCCTGGCTGTTAAAGTGACATACCCTGAAACTGGTCCCAGGATGCTTGTTTCCGGTCCAGGCAGGACCTGACCTGGCAGTTCGGTCTGGACTGTTCCTATGGGGCATAAGGTCAAGACTTATTTGCATATGGGTGGGTCCAAACTGGGGTGGCTTAGTGGGCAAAAGAACAATGGATTTAACCCAGATCTTTTGACTGGGGGAGAATGTTTGCATTGTCAGCATTCCGTCCATCATTTGTTTGCTGTAACACTTATTCACTTGTATGCATTTTGTGCGTTAGCTGGTAATGAAACTACACACCGTGTGCTATTTTTCTGTCAGGCATATGCAATGCCTAGAGGGAAATTGATACGACCACTGTGCAAGTATTATGGCTTTCAGAGGTACTAGAAGGCAATGAGAATCTTGAAGGGCAACACATCCATTTACACTGTTTTTGCCCTAAGTGAGTTTGTATTCGTGGCTGGGTTAATAAGGAAAGCTAAAGGTCTTAAATTCTACACCAGGACAAATTGGTTGTTTGCACTGGTGGCTTCTTTTGCACATCAATGTGTTTGTTACTCCAGGTTGTGTTACAAGGAATGGTTTTACATTGTTTTTTTTTTTTTTTTTTATAGTCAACTTTATTGGAATTTGTAACAACATGGAAATTAATTGCAGCAGATCATTCATCACTGAGATAGACATGACAGTGTACATAGTTGACAAGACAAGGGGCGGCCCATCGGGGTTGGCCATGGCAGTCCAGACAATAAATACAAATCTATATAAAATAAAATAAAATGAAGGCAGATCGTCATAGTGGTAGCATATTAAACCATTTACCCCACACTTTACTAAATAAGTCAGGGCATCCCCGGGCTTCGAATAGGGATTCCTCCTGGATCCCACACCAGCAGCCGCGGTCGGCAGTAGGAATTTCTGCAGGGCGGTGACGTGGGAAGGGGGAGGGGCAGGGTGGGGGGTAGTAATGTATGGATTACGGAGTTTAACAGGTAAGTAAACATATAAGTAAATAAAACGAATTTCGTTGCACGCACTGCATCGCATTTGGTAATGCAGTGCACGCAGCAAGATTCGTTTTATTTATTTATATGTTTACTTACCTGTTAAACTCCGTAATCAATACATTACTACCCCCACCCTGCCCCTCCCCCTCCCCACGTCACTGCCCTGCAGAAACTCCTACTGCCGACCGCGGCTGCACACCAGTCCACTCCCCTCCTCCATCTCTGTACAGTAGGTGCCTTAGCCTGGAACCAGTGTGTCGCTATGGCCCTTTTGGCCACCGCCACGGCCGTCCCCAAAAAGCGCTTGTCCGCCCTAGAGCCATCCAGACCTTCAAACACCCCCAGCAACAGGCGTATCGGGTCGTGGGAACCTCCCACCCCAGGGCCTGCGTGAGTTCAAGTTCCACCCCTCTCCAGAACGGTGCCAGAGCCGGACAGCACCATACCATGTGCTAGAAATTGGCTGGGGCGGAGTCACATCGCGCTCACGCTGGGGTGGATCTCATCTGGGCCCGGAATAGACGTGTCGGTGTGAGGTATGCAGCATGAAGGTAGTAAAGTTGAACCAGGCATAACTTGGAGGATGTGGTCAGGGTTTTGGGTGCCATAAGGGCATCCCTCCAATCCGCCTCTTCTAGGGGGCCCAGCCATCCCTCCCATCGAGCCCTGAGCCAATCCAGGGAAGCGGGACCGTTGTTCACCAGTGACCGGTAAATGCGGGACACTACCCCCCTCCCTAGGTTCCCCATCATCACCTGGGCCTCCAGTGGGCTGAACTCCGGATGGGAGACAGGGGGTGAGACATGTGTAGGAAGGGCGTGTCTGAGTTGTAGGTACTTATAAAATTGGGAGTGGGGAAGAGCGTGGCACTGCTGCAGTTCCGCAAAGGATCGGAAGTGGTCCCCCACCCATATATCTCCGAGCAGTGAAATCCCGATGAGGTCCCAGCATCAGAACCCCTGCAAGGACGAGACCTCTTGCATCCAGGACCCATGCCAAAGTGGCGTCTGCAGAGTGAGTTTCCGGTTCCACCGCACGTGACGTAGGGCCATGCGCCAGGCCAGAAGCACCGTCCTGGTGACAGGGCGCAGAGCTTGTGGCATCGGGCTGCCGTATAGAAACGCCTGGATCAGCGTGAAGTCCGATGTGCTGAGTTCCACGCGGTATGCTGGGTCGGACCAGCCGCCCGCAAACCAATTTTGGATCACGATGAGTTTCGTGACCAGGTAGTAGAGGTGGAGATTAGTTACCCCCATCAAAGGGGGGGATACGACAGTGCGCCAGAGATAAACGTGGCCTCCCTCCTCCCCAGAGAAACCGGGTGAGAGCACCGTCAAGTTCGCGGAACCAACTACCCGGTAGGTGGATAGTAATGTTTTGCATTATGTAAAGAAAACGGGGGAGGATCATCATTTTGAAGAGTGCACCTCTGCCCAGGGGGGTTAAGGGGGGGGGTCTGCCATCTCTTGAGATCCGTCTTCATCCTGGCGACCAAAGGTGTGATATGCAAAGCCCATTCGAGCTCTGGCAGAAGAGTTACCCACACGCTTAGGTATTTGACCGATTGTCTCCTAAGGGGGATGTCCTCCCGCCAGTCAAAGCAGTCCCTGGAGGGATGCAGAGGGATCAGTGTTGACTTCACCCGATTGAGGCGGAGTCCAGAGACCCGCCCAAAAGCGGAAAGGACCTCCAAGCACCTGGGGCCAGAGCTGTCTGGGTCCGCCAAATAAAGCAGAACGTTGTTCTCATATAGGGCTATCTTATCGACCTGGCTCAAGTCCCAGGTCCAACCCCGAATAAGTGGGTCCTGTCAGATGAGCGCCGCCGCGCGAATAAGAGTGGTGAGAGCGGACACCCCTGACGCGTGCCCCTCCGGATCGGGAATGCCTCACAAAGCTCCCCATTAATGAGAACACGGGCTCTTGGGTTAGTGTAGAGAAATCTGATCAGATGGCGGAAGGAGAGACCGAAACCCATCCTTTCCAGCATATTCTCCAGATAATCCCAGTCCACCGTATCGAAGGCCTTTAAAAAGCAGCCCCAAATACGGGGTTAGGCGACCTCGGTGGGCCAGAGCCAGGTGAAGGCGACAAATGGCAGGCATGAACCCGCATTGGTCGGGGTGGACCAGGTCTTGTAGCAGGGATCGGAGTCTCTGAGCCAACACAGTAGCAAAGATCTTGATCTCCGTGTTGATCAGTGAGATCGGGCGGTAGTCGGCACAATTCAGAGAGGGTGGTTGCGTCTTTGGAAGGACCACTATCGTGGCCACATCAGATTTGGGTGGGAATGTCCCTGTCTCCGCCACATGGCGGAATAGGTCCACCAAATGGGGGGCCAAAATATACCGAAAGGCAGCGTAGTACTCTTGAGGGTACCCATTTTACATTGTTTTTAAAGAGTTTTAAGTGATGTTAAATGGTCCTAACAAATTCGACATTTTTTATTTAAATGATTGTTTTATTGTCTGCAAGTTTAAAGGAATCAATTTTCAGAAAGAACTTTATAATAACTAACTAAAAATATTCACTTGCAAAAATTAAACAATGACATTTATTTTTTTTCCCTGTACAGAATCCCTTTTTAGGTTTTGCCTGCAGAGCGCTTGCGAAATCTATTGTTTTTAATATGTCTGAATAGGGACTTACATCCCGGTTTCACTTTTTATTGGTACATATGCTTGCCAGTTTACTTTCCTCCATTTCTATTGGTTGTAACCTGTTCCCCCTTCTATGTCTCTCTTATCCGTTATCCATGGTCTTACTACTCATTCCCATCTTTGTTGGTGGTTCAAACTTTTTTCTTTTGGTTAACCTGCATATTGTTTACTGTTTACATTTTTTTATCCTTCACTCTAAACATCTAATATTGCTATATTTTACTACTAAATAGGCAGTCACAATTGCAGTTACTTTGCAGTTAATAGGAGCTTCATTTAAATGGTGCTGTAGGTACCGTGGCACCGGGGCCAAAAGCTCTAGGGATCCTACTAAACACCTAATATTGCTATACTTTACTACCAAACAGGCAGCCGCAAATGCAGTTTCGCATGCAATATGGTCATGAGTTGAATGGTGCAGCAGGTGAAGTGGCACCTGGCCCAAAAGTTGTCAGAACTATAAACTCCAAATATTGGTATATTTTACTACTAAACAGACAGTCACAAGTGCAGTTATTTAGCACACACTAGGGTTAAGACTATAATGGTGCAGCAGGTGCAGTGACATTGGGACCAAAGCTCCAGGCACACCACTAAACACCTAATATTGCTATATTTTACTACCAAACAGGCAGTCACAAGTGCAGTTACCTTCCAGGCAATAGGTTTATGATTGATCACTTTTACCCTAGTTCGATACACTGTACTAGTAGCAATAATGTTCTATACACTCTAGCCCAATAGATGCATACCTGTAATTGCATTTCTGATGTTACGGTGTTCTTATTCTTTCTCCTTTTCAGGGTATATGTTGTATTTTGTACTTTTGTACTTTTGTACTTTACGTGCTTTACTTTATTGTATAACAAAGGCGTGTCTAAGGTGGGTCCTATAGCCCTACAACTAAGTTATCATAGTGTATGACCTGTAACACGAACTACAATGTATAGATTGTCATATTGCCACCTTAAACTGTACTACGTCCTTATTGTATGTCATATATGTGTTTTGATTTTCTGTAAACAACCAATAAAAACTTTTGAAATGAAATGGTGCAGCAGGTGCAGTGGCACCGGGGCTAAATGTTGTTTAAAAAAATCCTCTAAACACCAAATATTGCTATATTTTACTACTTAACAAGCAGTCACAAATGCAGTTATCTTGCAGGCACCAGGGTCATGATTTGAATGGTGCAGCAGGTGCAGAGGCACCGGGCCCAAAAGTTGTCAGAACTTCTCTAAACTCATAATAGTGCTATATTTTATTACTAAACAGGTAGTCAGAATTGCAGTTACCTTGCAGTTAACAGGGGCATTATTTGAATGGTGCAGCAGGTGCAGTGACACTGTGGTAAAAAGGTCTAGGGACCCCACTAAACATAGTATTGCTAAATTGTACTACTAAACAGGCAATAACAAGTGTAGTTATCTTGCAGTCTATAGGGTCATGATTTGAATGGTGCAGCAGGTGCAGCAGCAGGGGCAAAGTATTTCGGAACTCCTCTAAACATCAAATAGTCACAAGTGCAGTTACCTTGCAGGCACTAGGGTCATGATTTCAATGGTGCAGCAGGTGTATTGCTATACTTTACTACTAAACAGGCAGTCACAAGTACAGTTACCTTTCAGGCAATAGGGTCATGGTTGAAATGGTTGAAATGGCAGCAGGGTGCAGTGGCACCGGGGCCAAAAGTTGTGGAACTTTTTCTTACGTTAAGGCTGGACAGTGTTTTCTGTTTACCAATACTTATCTTTCCCTGGCTTCACACTTTTAAAACATGCTTGTTTCACTGTGCTTTAGTGGGTGGAGCTTTTAACTAATGCTCACATTCTTTATGATATTGTTCCTCTAATAAAATAAAAAATGTATTCTGTGCTAATTTGTTGTTTGCTAATAAATAGTTTTTTTCTGTGTCATGTGTTTGTTGTTGGCACATTATATAGTGTAAACCTGAATGAAGTGATTACAGTGCTTTACATGAGTTTACTCCGTGGTGCTCTGAAGGGATGTTTTAACCTCCTTTATCTGTTGGGACAGTTTCTGTATAACAACAGACAACTGCTGCAGAGTCTTGGATTATAAACACAGTTATGTGCCTGTTCTAAAAGTATTTCTAGAGTTTTGTGACTGCTGCCTGCTCCTTCTACTGGCAAGGAAGGGAGGCTTCATAGTTTCAAGAGCAGTGAATTAGTAAATTCCAGCTGCTGGGTCTTGTTCTTCTTTTTTTTTTTTAAACAATCTTTATTGCAGATTTTTATTAACTTTACATTTGGCCCAGCCCCCCACCCACCTCCCCCCAGGAGACCAAGTGGTAATTATACAATCAAACATAAGAGGATACAGATCACAACTCAGTAATTTTCTAAGATAAGGAAATATGTACAAATATAGAAACAAGAAAGGAAAAAGAAAAAAGAGGAGTACATAAACATGAAAGGAGAGAGGAAGAAGATCTCATAGCATCTCATCATATTCCTGTTTCTAATATCTCCCATTATTCTCTCTAGTCATTCTCTTCAATCCAGTCAAGTAGGGGACCCCAGATCTTCATTCCTCTTCTACGAGTATTATACCCTTTGTTTCTATAGATGGCGACTTCAAGACTACATGTCGCCAGCAGTCTGGCCCTCCATTGTATATATGACGGAGGTATTGGATCAAGCCAGGCTGATGCTACACACAAACAAAGCACCCCCATCGCGACAAAAATTAACCCCAGTAAATGTTTTGGTCTTTCGTTGTTTGATACCCCCAACATGATTTCTGATGTTGTGATGTTTACCTCAAAATGCGCTATCTCTGTGAGAAAGCTTGATATTTCAGTGATTAGATTAGTTAGCGAGTCACAAGAGGCAAACATATGAATGATATCTGCCGCGGGGAGTGAGCAGCGTGGACAGGTTGTGCCTTTCCCAGTTCCCCGCTTAGCTAATTTAGATGGGGTATAATACAATGAAAAATAGGTCTTATAATATTGTGCTTGAAGCCTTATGGACATAAGGTAAGAAAGTGACATTTCATATGAATATGCCAAACTTTGGTTAGATAATCCAAGTTTGGTCTGCCATGCCATTATATGTTTATTCATATCATCTGGTAACAATACATTCATAGCCCCATAAATCTCACCAATTTTTAAGGGTATTTCCCTATGTAAGTTTCTTATAAAAGAACACGGTTGAAATTTGATCCGGCCACCCCCTTTCTTCAGAAGAAAATCTCTCACTTGGAGATATTTAAAAAAATCCCTATTAGGAATATTGAATTCTAACTTTAATTCGGCAAATGATTTAAATCCGTTAGACGCAAAAAAACAACCAAGTTGGGTGATCCCCAGATCATTCCATTTCTTTATATAATTGTCGTGGAAAATCTCAGGAAGATCTGAGTTCTGATTCACGGGAGTGTAATAGGAATAGCGACCTAGTCCTAATAGCTTCTTAACATTCCCCCAGACTTTGATAACATTATTAATAGTCTTAAATTTGACTTTTTTAAAATACCCGTCATTAACATGTCGCCATAAACATCCAGCGGCCCCTTCTCCCAGAATAAGTTCTTGTGGTGTTGATATATTACCGCTTCCTCGGTTGCCAGTTATAAGACTCAAGCTATACCTTAATACTGTGGCCCAGTAGTATAACTTGAAGTTGGGAAGAGCCCAGCCTCCACGTTCTCTTGTGTTAGTGAGCCACCGCAATGCCCTGCGCGGCCGATTATATTCCCAGACAAATCTAGAAAACAATGTATCTATATTTTTAAACAGCAGTGGGGAAAATTCTAAACAAATAGTCTGAAAAAAATACAGAAACTTAGGTAAAAACAGCATCTTGACTACGTTAGTTCGACCACCAATAGTTAGATGGAGATTATTCAGTCTGGTCAGCGCTTTCTTGGTCTGTTGTATAAGTGGTTCTATATTGATGCTGACAATGAACTCTATAGCAGCACAGATACTGACCCCCAGATATGTTGCCTTTTCAGTTACTCTAGAATCATTCATCATGATCTTACTATTCAACATGATCTGTGTCTTATTAGCATTCAGTTTGTACCCAGAGGCTTCACCAAAGAGTAGTGCTTCTGTTTCTATCACACTTATGGCATTTATAGGGTCCCCTGTAACAATGGCAATATCATCAGCATATCCTAAGCATTTTGTACCCATATCATGTACTAGGATGGGAGGAATAAGTGCATTATTTTCCAATCTCCGGATAAATGTATCTATATAAATAGCAAATAAAAGGGGTGAGCAAGGGCATCCTTGTCTAGTCCCCCTAGTAATAATGACATTTTCTGACAGAGTACCGTTGATCAAGACGCTGGCTCTGGGGTTTACATACAGCTGTTTAATAGCAATTATGAATTTTTCACCAATACCGCAGTTTGCCATTGCCGCCCACAGGAACTTCCAGGAGACCCTATCAAACGCCTTCTCCGCATCTAGCAAGATGAGCGCCATAGGGTCTCCTGTAGTTCCCGTGTAGTCAAAGAGAGAAATAACTCTTTGTACATGGTCAATAGTAGACCTTCCTGGCACAAACCCGTGTTGCCTTTCAGAGACTATTTTATGAATCAAAGGTGCCAGCCGTGATGCTAATATTTTAGAATAAATTTTAGAATCCCCGTTTATCAGGGTAATTGGTCGATAAGATCCCATTTCCTGTCGGTTTTTATTTTTTTTCGGAAAAACTACTATTTTGGCTAATGACCATGACCTCGGTGGGTTCCCCCCTTGCCCGATGGATTTAAAGAGTTCTGATACAATCCCCCTGATTTGTGGCGCAAATTTTACATAAAACTCTGTGGGTATTCCGTCCAGGCCCGTTGCCTTACCATTAGGCATAGAATTCATTGATAGTAGAATTTCTTCCCACTGTATGGGACCATCTAGTATATCTCGATCATCTGTATCCAACTGATCTTTAATAATTAGGCCCAAATATAAATCGGGTTTGCGACCCACATTATCAGTTTCATGATACAAATTCTGATAGAACTTCTGAAAAGCTGTTCTAATATCAGAAGGTTCTACTCTCAGGCCAGCTACTGGATCGTTGATTTCTTTTATTAAAGTGCTTGACGATTCTTCCCTGGTTCGGACAGCTAATTGGTGTCCTACCCTTTCGCTTAGCTCGTACGTTTTCTCTTTTTGAGATTTTGCCTTAGCAATCGCCTTTTCGATTAAAATTTCTGAGATATAGTTCTTTGCGATTGCTACCCTGCTTACAGCGGAATCTACTTCCCTGCCTTCATGTACTGCTTTAATCAGATCTTCCTCAGCATTACATAGATTCTGTTCAAGAGCTATCATTTTTAACCTCCTTTCTTTATTAAGCTGAAGAGAAAAGCGCATGGTTTCGCCCCTAATACAGGCTTTCAGAGTATCCCATACTACATCCACTGTTGCAGACCCTATATTTTCAGACAGGAAAACCGGGATCCATTTTCTCATATGTTGACAATATCCTTTGTTATACAAAAGTGCCTTTTCAAACGTCCATGTGTTTGGTGAAGGTTTATCTATGTCATACGTAAGGCTTAGTACTAGTGGGTTATGATCCGAAAGGATTCTTGGCAGTTTTTCTATTTGGCATCCTGATTTCAATGCGTTAGACATAAGCATATAATCTAACCTTACGTGTTTTGAATGCGGGTGAGAAAAATAGGTGTACCCGGGATCCCCTGGATGTTTTGCTATCCATCCGTCGACTAAACCGTGTAACCCACACATATCTTTTAATGCTTGCAAAACTTTATGCTTCCTCCCACAAAATTTAAACTCTGGCCCCATAGACCAATCGCTAGGTAAGTGGATATTTAGATCCCCACACACAATCAACGGGAGGGGACAATGCACAAGTTCATCCGAGACACTGATCAGCACGTCCGGATCGTCACTAATGTTTCCATAAATGGTGCAGAGTGTTAATTTATTCTTTCCGTTATTATATCCACACTCTGCTATAACATATCGTCCCGATTTATCCGCAACTGATCTTGAAAACTGCAGCCCTGCCCCTTTTGCTAAGATCGCCACCCCCTTAGTACGTGATCCTTGTGTGGTGGCGGAGATGAGTCGATATCCAAGTGTTTGAAGTAGATGCTTTTGTGCCCCTTCGATATGTGTTTCTTGCAAACAAATAATATTTGCAGATGAGAGCTTGAGTCCCTCTGCGACTTTCTGTCTTTTCTTTACATCGTTGAGGCCACATATATTCATTGAAAGTATTTTTAGTTTAGCCATACCAGTTGTTTATTATTACACAATGATTGTTTTCTAAATTGCGTTCTATATGGGAGCTTCCCCCCAATAATTTCTTTCCTTATGTTTTTCTGCGTGTATCTCATACCCCCGCTGAACCCCTTTGGACCTGGTCTCCCCCCCCCTCGCCCCCTCCCTTACCTCCCTTTGAGGCATCCTTGATCCAGTAGGATCCAGGTGTGGGCGTCCGTTTGGTCAGGGCGCCTTCGTGCACTCCCCCCCCCTGCCCCGCATGGGAGTTATAGTTATTTAGAGAAAAAAGTCTATGAAAGCGAGAGCTTTACTCCAATTGTTAATAGTCCAAAATAAAACCTTATTTAGTTAGTGATTAATATTGTTCTCCTCACATTAATCACGACAACATACTTTATATAGTACTTATGGTTCGTTTTGCATCATACCGGGAAGAAAAAAAATAAATGTCTTGAACATTATTGATTTTTTTTTTTTTTTTTTTAAATAATTTTTATTGCAGTCATGCCTGTACAGGCCCATACATGCGCAAGTAGTTTCATAAAAATGAGCAGATATACAATATGAATTGGTGGTCAGTACACAGCCGTTATGCCCACAACCCGGGGGTCGGGCGGCGTTGATATCTCTGCGCTCACATGCCCGACGTCCAGATCAAAGGAATAATCGGTGTCCTGATCGTGTGCATGACTACTTTTACAGTCCTACTTAACTTATGCGCTTACCCCCAACTCCCACCCCCGCGCAAAAACCTAGAACTCCCCCCCCATCCCACCCCAGTCACCACCACCCATCTAAGGCACTTATAGCGTTCGTTCCTGGAGTACCAGTGCCTGTCCTCCTGTGTATCTGATGCTCTCGGGGCCTCAGCTAGTCTCTGCCTCCCTTCCTGCCTCGGGGGCCTCTTCCTCCTCATCTGCCTCGTTGTCACGGAGTGCCTGCACCATTACTTCCCAAGCGGTCGCCGTATCTGCCGCTGTCTGGCTAGGGGACCTACGCGCAATCTGGTATCTATATGAGCTGTCAGCCGCCGCCCACTTCAAGAATTCCCGCCGCCACCTCCGCGGAGTTGGCCCCAACCTCGCCTTCCAGTTCCTAGTGATCTCCCTCTTAGCCACCATCAGTCCCATATCAATGAACTTGCTCGTGAGTTTGTTTTTGGGGGTATGGGGAAACCAGTGCAGGATGCATTCCGCTGGGCCATAGTCTACGGTCCTTTCAGTCACCTCATTCAGCACCACCCCTATTTCCTGCCAATATCCCCGCAGGGCCGGACACGCCCACAGCATGTGCACTAATTCGGCCCCCTCAGCCAGGCATCGGGGACAGGACGCTGTTTCCGCACCGAAATATCGCCTGATCCTTCCCGGAGTCATGTATGCCCTATGTAATATGTAGTAGTGGATTAGTTGGAATCTAGCGTTTCTTGTGCTGTTGCGGGCCCTTCGGACCAGCTGTGCCCATGTCGTGTCTGGCATGTCCTTACCCAGGTCCGCCTCCCACTTGGCTTTCAGAGATGCAAGAGGAGGAATGTTCTCTCTTATCATCCGATTGTAAAGGCATGTAACTGCCTTGAGTGTTCCCGCCGCCATCATAGTGTACTGACACGCTGCTGCCGTCTCGGGCTCCTCAAGCCCCGTGCCCCAGTGGGCCTGCATTGCCCTGGTTACCGCCGCGTGAAGCAAAAATCCCCCTCTCGGGATGTCAAATCGCTCCATTAACTCCTGAAACGGGATCAGCGCGCCATTTTCGTACAGGTCCCCCACCACTTGCACACCCGCTTCTTCCCATCCTTGCAGATGTGACCAGTCCCCGCCATGCGGTAGGGCTGTTAACATGCCCAGAGGGATCTCCGGTGCGTACGGGCGCCGAATTCCGGCTCTCCTCTGTGCCCGGTCCCAGCAGTGGCGGTACGTGCGCTGCTCCAGCGATAAATCCCTATTGTCCAGCCGCTGTTGGAGAGTAATATAAGCCAGGACGTGCCTGGGCGTTCCCCGCAAGATGCCATCCTCCGGACCCCGAAACACCCTTGCAACCTCCTGCGTGAAGACCTGCAGTTGGGCCGCTAGGTAATAAAGCTCGAAGTCCGGGACCGCTAACCCCCCCTCATCTTTCGGGCGAGAGAGCGTGGCCAGCGCCACTCTACACCGTCCCGCTCCCCAAATGAATGTCGTGATCAGAGATTTAAGTAGTCTAAAGAAGGAGCCAGGTAGCCAAATCCGGAGCGTCCGGAAGTAATATAATAATCTTGGCAGTGCAACCATCTTCAGCAAGGAGATCCGGCCAGCCACCGATAGCGGCAATGTGGCCCAGAAGGTCATGCAGCCCCTCAATCCACGCACGCATCGCCCCAGGTTGCCCTCTAGCAAGTCTTCCGCCTTATGGTAAATTTGGACCCCCAGGTATTTAATACAG
Source organism: Lissotriton helveticus (assembly GCF_964261635.1). Classification (NCBI taxonomy): domain Eukaryota; kingdom Metazoa; phylum Chordata; class Amphibia; order Caudata; family Salamandridae; genus Lissotriton; species Lissotriton helveticus. The sequence goes on from NC_136070.1 coordinate 814,717,723, forward strand.
GCAGGCTCCCAAGCTACTTCTGATCGGTGGTGCGGCTGGGCAGCGCCCTCCTGCAGCGGGAACAAGCTCGTCTTGGGCCAGTTAACTTTCAGGCCCGACATCCGTCCGAAGCTCTCCAACAGCGCCTCCGCTCCCTGCAAGTCCTCAACGCCGTCATGGAGGAACAGCAGTAGATCATCGGCATATAGCGAGATGAAATGTTGCCCGTCTCGGGCCTGCACTCCACGGAAGTGCCGCCCAGTCCGGGCCTGAGCCGCCAGCGGTTCTATAGCCAGTGCAAATAGCAACGGCGAGAGAGAGCAACCCTGTCGAGTGCCTCGTTCAACCGGGTATCGGAGGGACACCGTTGATCCCACCCTTACTCTCGCTATCGCCTCCGCATAAAGGACCTTCGTCCAATGAATATAGCCGGTCCCCAGCCCGAACCGTTCCATTACAGCATAGAGGTAGTCCCACTCTAGACTGTCGAATGCTTTTTCGATGTCAACCGAAAGGACCAGTTCCGTCCCAGCTCCGCTGTCCAACCCGTCCATGAGGCGGACAAGCCTTCTAATGTTGATTGTGGTGTTGCGTGTTGGTATAAAACCATTCTGGTCCTCGTGCACGAGGTCCGTCATGTGTGGCAGGAGCCTCGCTGCCAGTATGGAGCTCAGGATCTTATAGTCTGCGGTGAGCATAGAGAGTGGTCGATAGGACGCCGGGTCACTACTCTCTCTGCCGGGCTTCAGTAGTGGGACCACCAATGCCTCCCGCATTGACTGCGGTAGTTGGCCCGCTGCCTTGGCCTCTTTGTAGACGGTCAACAGTCGTGGGGCCAGGATATCTAGATATTTGCCATAGAATTCTATGGGGAGCCCGTCTATTCCCGGCGACTTGTTTCGTGCCATGCGTCGCACCGCCGACCTGATCTCCCCTAACTCAATGTCCGAGCCCAGGTCTTTCGCCTGCTCTGCCTCTAGCCGTCGCAGAGGTAGACCCGTCAAGAAGGGTTCTGCCAGGCCCGGCCGGTCTCCTGGGGCACTCTTATATAGGCCCTCGTAATACTCCCGGAAGCCGTCAACTATGCCCAACTGAGTGTGCTGTACTACACCCGACGTATCCCTCAGTTGGAGTATGGGAGTGTACCGTCTAGTGGGGTTCGAAAGCCACGCCAGAAGGGTGCCCGCCTTGTCGCCGTCCACATGGGAGCGCAGCACATACCTCTTGAAGTCAAAGGCTCGAAGCCTCTCCACCTCAACCGCTACCGCCTCCCTAGCCGCACAGAGTGTCTCCTGGAGTTCAGGGTGTCCGGGCCGCTCCCTTTCCGCTTCTCTCAGCCTAGTATCCGCCTTAGCCAGATCGCCCAGCAATACTCTTCGCACACCTACATAGTCTTTGATGCAGACACCCCTCACCATCGCCCTGGAGGACGCCGTCCCTTCATTTTCCGCGAAATATGAGGCCACCCCCTCCGCCAGGGCCGCCTCGAATATGGGGTCTTCTAAGGTCTCAGGCCGTAGTTTCCAGATCGGGATCCTGGGTTTCCCCGCCACCCAAGCCAGCCGGATCAGGAGTGGATTATGGTCAGAGATCGTTCTCGACAGGTACTCCGATCCCGTGACGTATGGCAGCACCCCCCGGGAGCAGAGTATCGTGTCCAAACGGACATGCAAGTCGTGCAGTCCGGAGAAGAATGAGTAATCCCGGTCAGCCGGGTGTTGCCCTCTCCAGACATCCGTCAGTTCCCAACTCTCTTGCCACTCCCTTCTACCTCTAGATAGCCTGTGTACCGGGGAATCGTGCAGGGGTGGGTGGGACCTATCCAACAAAGGGTCCGTAATGGAGTTGAAGTCACCCCCCATCAGGACCGGACCCGCCAGGGAGTGAGCCAGCGTTCCTGACAGTGTCGTGAGGAAAGCCAGCTGGTCCGAATTCGGGGCATAAACGCTAGCTAAGACTACATCTCTACCTTCCAGCTTCCCCTCCGCCACCACATACCTCCCTTCCTGGTCTACCCATTGGCGCGTGAGCTGGAAAGGTGTGCCTGCTCTAATCCAGATTAGGACCCCCCTAGCATATGCCGAGTAGCTGGTATGAAAAACCTGTCCCCGCCACCTTTTCTGCAGCGCTGCCCCCTCCTGCCGTGTAAGATGCGTCTCCTGCAGCATGGCAATGTGCACTCCCCTCCGCACTAAATAGGCATGTACCTTGTGTCTGCGCTGCATAGTGTGTAGGCCCCGCACATTCCAGGTAATACAGTTCAAGTTATTCACATTAGCCATTGTCCCAGCGATCTGATCGACACATTTCCTCCAGTTCCCGCCCTTCAATGGTGGTGATGCCCCCCCTTAACAAAACAAAACATCTCAGCAGTCCTACCCATGGTGTACCCAGGGTCAAAAACTTCAAAAAGGGTAAACAATCCCCAACTGTGGAACCCCCCCCCTCCCCCAGAATAGGCCCCAATACCAAGATATCAGTCCCCATCCAAACTCCCACACCTGATCGACCCAGGTCGTAACTACACAGCCGTAGCCGTGGGTGCCTTAAGGGCCTACGGAGTGCGGCCTTGTCCAGAGGGGGGCTGCGCCGCCTAGCTCCTCGCTCCCTCCCCAATTCCCCATGTCCTCCCTGCTACGAGTGCCCCGGTGTGCCCCGGCGCCCGCTATATACTTAGGCATGGGTCCCCCTCCCAGCTTCCCAAACATTACCCATAGTCTTCCGCCAGCAGTTCAGACATTCAGGATCTCGTCCGCCGTCTGCGGCGTCACCAGCGGCCCTCCAGTCCGATGAATCCCAGAAAGGTCCGATTCTGAGCCGGAGGCCGATACAAGAGCGTCCGAGTCCATGGCGCCCCCAGAACCGGGGCCCTCCGCCTGACTCAGCTTTCCCACTTCCAGTAGTGCGGCCTGCCGTTCTGCCTCGGTCTGGGAGGCCGTTGGTCCCATCTTCCCCTGCCCTCGTTTCCTCAGCCTCCTCGACCTCCGCGGCCGCTGCGGCGAGCGCCCCCGCTCCTTCTCCCGCTCCTCCCGTGCTCTGGCGCCGTCCGTCCCAGCCTTGTATGTCTCCCACCAGTCCCAGGCCTCTGCTGATGTGTTAAAGAAGCTCGCCTTGTCGTCCACCACCACTCGGAGCCTGGCTGGGAAAAGCAACGAGTAGGCAATCCCCTCATTCCGCAACTCCTTTTTGATTGTAAGGAAGGAGGCCCGCTGCTTCTGTGTCTCGAAGGTGAAATCCGGGAAAAGCGTGACCCTGCTGTTCGCAATCTGGAAGGGGCCATCCTCCCGAGCTCTCCGCAGGAGCAAGTCCCTATCCTTGTGATGAAGCAACTTGGCTATGATCGGCCTGGGTGGGAGCCCGGGCTTGGGAGGCCCTGAGGGGACTCTATGTGCACGCTCCAGTGTGAAGAAGGATGAGAGCCCTTCCGGCGCCACCACTGTTTTCATCCATTCCTCCATGTAGGCAACCATGTTCCTCGCCCCCTCCGTCTCTGGTACGCCCACGATCCGCACATTGCTGCGCCGGCTTCTATTTTCCGCGTCCTCCGCCCGCCTTTCCAGGGTGCGTATGCGGTCCAGGGCTTCCGTTAGCTTCCCTTCCATCACCTTGTGAGCCGGCGCCAGGTCCTTGATCACCGTTTCAGCGTCCTTGACCCTGTCTTTCAATTTGTCGTGGTCCGCCCGGAGCAAGCCCAGTCCCGACGCCACTTGCGCAATATCGTTGTGGAGCGCGTCTCGAGTGGCCGTTATGGCTTCCAGTATCCGGTCCTGTAAACGCTGCAGGTCCGTCTGCCCGGTGGGGCCCCCCTCCGCCGCATCAGACGGCTCAGCCTCCTCCGCCTTAGTCCTCGGCTTCCCCATTGTGGCTGACTTCGTCCTGCTCGGCCTGCCTGGTTGGCTGAGACCCCCCCTGGGCCACGGTCTCACGGCCTGTCCCTGTACGCTATGGGGTCGCGCTTCCGCAGATGTCGCACCCCAGCAGTGGCGCCTGTCGTGGTTCTCGGCCCCCGGGGGCTGTGGATGTTCGTTCTTTCTTCCCTCGGGCCTCAGCCACGTGGCCGGCTCCTGTGCGCCACGGGATCCCACTGCTCTGTTGCCGCACTCCAGAAGCAGCGCCTGCCGTGCAGTTCGCCCCCTGGGGGACTATGGTATACCGCCTCCCCTCTCCTGGGCTAGCGGCTCAAGTGTGGCGCGCTATCGGGAGTTTGGCGCTGTCGGGGGACCGCTGCTGGCCTGCAGGGCGTCTCCGCTACGTCTCCAACCACCATTCGCTCAGTCGCGGCGGGGGGGCAACGAGAAAAAGGAGGTGGGGGGCGGGGGGGGGCCCCGGGCCGTGCTGCAGTAGTTCCCGTTCCTCGTGGCCCACCTCTCAGGGCTGCCCCCGCTCACCCGCCATCAAGTTCAGTGCCCAGGGCTGGGTTGGAGGTCGTCTCTCCGCTCTCCAGGCTAATGAAGCCGCCTGGGAGCTCCGCCTGCAGTGACGTACCTGGCGGCCCTGTTTCCTAGCGGTCGCGGTCGCCGCGCACCGCAGCCGAGGGTCAAGGAGCTCCTCCCGCTGCGGGGGGTATCGCCGTTGGGACCGTCTCAGACAGCGGCCGCGCCCCCACCGTGTGCTCCGGGTGTGTGGACCGCTGCGCCGCCCTCGGTCAGTCAAGGCTCCGTCGCGGCCGCCATCTTGCACGCCGCCGTCTCTCCCTTCACTCAGGCGGCCGCTGCGACCGGCGGTCAATCTCGGCGCTGCAGCGCCGCCAGCAGCTCAGATCTCGCCCGGCCAGTCTCCTTCAGGTCCGCCACCGGCTCCGGGGCACTTGCGGGTTCTCTGGCCCCGTTTTCAGGAGTATTGTGGGGAAGGAGGCACGGAGCTCCGGGCTCACGCCGCCATCTCCCTCGGCGCTCAAGCCACGCCCCCTCTTGAACATTATTGATGTTACTTTTTTGCGATCTTTGAGATTTCTTTAAGGTAATTTTCAGCCTGTATTTCGCTGGTGAAGCTGCGGGCTGATCCCCTGAAAATTATTTTCAGTCGGGCAGGGTTCTGTAAAAAATACTTTTGCACCTATCTGCTCAAAGGGAGTAAATAGCTGCCTCAGCCTCCACCTCCTCTCAACAGTTGCATGTGCGAAGTCAGGTTTTACAAAAAATACGGTACCATTGAATTCTCTCTTGCTTGTAGGACGAGCTATGTCATAGATAGTGTCTCGGAGTAGAAAATTTCCAAAAAACACCAACATTGCCCTTGGATATTTAGATTGGTTCTGCGATTGCTTAGGTTGGGTAAGGGGGAAGCGATGGGCTCGTTGAACCTCTCTCTCCAATTTCCAGTTTTGTAGTTCAGGGAGAGCTGATTTGAGAAGTTTAATTACATACCCCCTTGGATCATTGCCTTCGACACCTTCCGGAAGGCCCAGGAAGCGCAGGTTGTTTCTCCTCGATCTAGTCTCCTGGTCCTCAATCTTTACCAACAGGTCCTGTATGATTCCTTCTTGTGTTTTTTCCTGTTTTTGAAGATAAGTAACATCTTTCTCAAGATGGTCAGTTCGTGTTTCAACTGACACCATCCTTTCTGATATCGCTAGACAGGTGCTTCCCACTTTGTTAACTGCACCTTGCAGCTTTTGAATGGCTATTTGATGCTTTTGAGTTTTGTGACTGCTGCCTGCTCCTTCTACTGGCAAGGAAGGGAGGCGTCATAGTTTCAAGAGCAGTGAATTAGTAAATTCCAGCTGCTGGGTCTTGTTCTTCTATTGCATAAAAGCTTATCTTTGTGAGCAAGCGTGTTTGTTGACTGTATGGGATGTGTGCTGCTGTACTATTTTGGGAAGGTATCTATTATTTTGGAATACTTTAAAATTTAAAAAAATATTTTTTTCTTCGTTGGTGTGATTTCGCACTTTTTTAACCTCTTGCGTGCTGATGACGAGCTCAGCTCGTCATGCAGCATGGTGGCGCTGTGCTGATGACGAGCTGAGCTCGTCATGACCTCCGCGGAAGGCCCACGCGAGGATAATTACCCCGCTGTGCTGGGCGTTCCATTGAGCGGGCGTGGCCATGAAGAGCTCAGCTCGTCATCAGCACAGCGCCACCGTGCTGCATGACGAGCCGAGCTCGGCATCAGCAGCGCCACGCGCGGCCCCCCTCCCCCCGCGGCAAATTAGCCCCGTGGCGATGGGGTTAACACCGAGCGTTTAGTTTAGTAAGTAGGTAGATGGTAAGACTGGCTTTTTTTCAAACTCGTCTTTATTGTGTAGATTGGCTTGTTCAGCACCAAAAACATGTTATATTGTTTGCTGTATTTTTCGTTAGCCATATCAATAAGCAACGTGATAAATGAGTGATGGTCTGTAAACTGAAGCAGGGCTTATTTCAAGGATGAAATGGAATTCAAAGGAAGGAAGATAAGAGGAAACGTTTATGTGGCCATAAAGGGGCTTAATATTCTTGGTTGTTTTCACCAGGGGATTTTCTGAATAATTTTAAAACCAGGTGCCAAGGAACAGATTTTGGTTGCCAGTTGGTGTGACAATGGACAAAAATGGAGGGAAAGATTTTCCCTCTGTCTTTAGCGATAAGTTAGGCAAGATTCATGGGTTCAAACATAAGATGACTGTCAAAGACAATGCTATCCTGGTTAAACATAAACTCAGGAGTGTTCCATTTAGTGTGAGAAATGATCTTGACATGGAGTTGAAGAGTCTGTGTGATAAAGGGTTCATTGAACCCACTGAGTCTTCATTGTGGTTGACTCCCTTAGTTGTGGCTCGTAAATGGTGTGGGCATCTTAGGGTATGTGTTGACTTAAGGTCTCTCAATAAAGAGATATGGGTTGACTTCCATCCCTTGCCTAAGATTAATGACTTGTTTGCATGCATCAAGGGAGCTAAGAATTTCACCAAATTTGATCTGGCATGTGCTTATCACCGGATAGCGCTACATCCCGAGTCACGTCATATAACTCCATTTATTTCTCCTCTTGGGATATTCCAATACCGACGCATGCCTTTTGGTTTGGCATCCGCCGCCTCAGTTTTTCAGAGGGGGATGCAAGACTTGTTGAAAGGAGTTGATGGTGTTTTGATTTTCCAGGACGATGTTTTGATTTTTGCCAAAGATGCCTCTTCACAATGTTAGTTTTTCGCAAAGTTCTTGACATTTGTTTTTAAAAGGGGCTTGTTTTAAAATATGAAAATGTAAAAAGAATTGTACTGAGGTGGAGTATCTAGATTATCTGTTAACTCGAGAAGGTGTCAAACCCAGACAAGGTTTAGTTAAGGCAGTAGTCAATGCCTCTGGTCCCATTGACAAAGTTGGTGTTAAAATCTCTTCTTGGATTATGTGAATACTATTCCCTTTTGTTCCTGATTTTGCCACCATAGTCCATCCCATCAGCAATTTGCTTAAGAAAGGTGTGAAGTTTTCTTGGTCGGATGAATGTGCCTCTGCATTTGACCTCATTACGTTTTTGCTGAGTAAGAGTAATGTACTCAAACCTTTTGATCCTGACGCATCTTGCTGCATTACTGTTGATGCAGGCCAAGTCGGGCTTGGAGCCGTATTAACTAAAAAGAATGGTGATGGTGAAGACATGGTGGCGTTTGCATCTAGAGTTTTGAGGGACGCTGAAGTGCAGTACTCTGTTATTGAAAAGGAGCTTCTGGCCTGTCTTTGGGCCACTGAGAAATTTTGGCCGTACATTTGGGGCAAGCGATTTAGGTTTGCTTACAGATCAATGTTTCTATTCTCAGTGCTGGTGTCAACAAATGTTGTACACCTAGGATTTTGAGAATGGTATCCAGGTTGTTGCAATACCATTTTGATGTGTCTCACATTGCAGGGGGCAAGAATGGTAGAGCTGATTTTTAATCTCATTTTCCCCAAAAGAAAGATGAGGGTGATGATGTGGCCTTCAGTGACCTGTGTGAAGAAGACTGTAACACTTGTTTTGTAGCTGCATTAGATTTGCCAGAACCCATGACATCATTTACAGCAGCTTTATCAGAACTGCTCTTGGTACCAGTTCTGACAATTTTGGCAACATTCCACCAGTTTATTTGATAGCTACACGGTTGTGGAGCACTAAGCAGAAACTCCACCAGTTACAGCCCAGCATCAACTGTATTTCAATTTCAACATAAACATTCTAAGAATCCCCACTAAGGCAGACCCATCGCCCAGCAACCGAAGAACTCTGGCAGGGAATGCAACTCTCCACAACCTGGGACACAGGTAGAAGAGAGCAGCACTCTCATTCAGAGACAAGATACAACACAATCTGACCATCATGAAACCGCAATGAGGCAGGGGGCCAAGAAGCCTCATTTCACCAAGTCCCGGGTTGTATATCCTGATGAACCACAGAACTCAGAATAATCTGCGGATGCTGCAGCCATATCCGATATTGAAGGAGGGGTCTTCCACGCAACTCCTAAGCTAAGCGCTTTAGTTTAGTCTGTTACCTTCCAGTTATAGGGCAACAGATGCTTCAATTCAAGAAGTATAGGGTGGAGGGAGGTTGAGAAGGGAGGGTCCGGACCATTGTCCACTGTTTAGATCTGTGATTCGTATTATTTTTTCTCTTGGTCATCACTCACAGCACTTTAACCACTGATTACCATGCATGCATCTTGATTCCCCTCAAAAAGCGACAGACACTGGAAATATACTCTCCTGGACTTTCACACGGGACCCGCATTAAGGGCACAGCAGTGCTGAAGTATGCCCAAAGACAAGCTCCCAACGTTCTCCTGCTCCAGGAGACCCATCACCTGGGAACCCGGTGTCCCTTTCTCACACAACATAGGTTCGACAGAGAGTGGCACTCGGGCTTCGAAAGATGTTCAAGAGAGGTTGCCATTCTGCTACAACGAGGCCTCCCATTTATCCTTACCCATGTCAATAGAGATCCACAAGGGCGATCCATAACTATATCTGGGACTCTAGAAGGGAACACCCTCAACCTGATCTCCATATATATCCCACCAGCCACAATTGCTTTGTCACTGAAAGATCTTGACGATATAACCTCTACTCTGCCCTTAGGTCATACAATATTAGGGGGTGACTTTAATGCTGTAATGCAACCATCACTCGACACAACTGGCACAACCTCCCCGCTAGGATAGCGCACGCAAAAATACTAACTGACTGCGCGGCCACATCGGGCCTCTGTGATGTCTGGAAAACGTGGATCCCCCGAACTCCCCACTATACTCACACGTCGGCAGCACACCACACGCAGGCAAGAATTGACATGATCTTCGTGCCTGCCCCCGATTTCTATAGAGTAGCCAACGTAGTCATCCTTCCCAGAGGAATCTCCGACCACTCATCCCTACATATGCACCTAGGCAAAACCCCTGGGGTGAGTCACCCAATATGGAGGTTAAACGCCTGTTTCTTACAAAACAAGGAGATTAAGAAAGGTATTGAGAAGGAACTGCATCAATACTTCCTCATCAACATAGGTTCTGTTCCCTCCCTAGGCACCCTCTGGGAAGCAGGTAAAGCCACTATCAGAGGAGTGGCAAAACATCGTGTATCTCGAAATAGCCGACTGACTCTCCTAGAGGCACAAGCAACCCTTCTGGAATCCGAACTAGCAGATCTCCAAAAGAATCACAAGACAGACAACTTGCGATAGTCCGCGAAGAGATCAAGCCAATTTTGCTGGAATTAGCCAAATTGCTCTGGCGTTCTTCCATCGCCCAAGTGTATGGCTGGGGGGACAAGAACAGGATGTTGCTACACAGATTGTCTTCTTACCCTCTGGCAAACCACATAGTTCCCGAGGTCAGTGACCCCACTGAAGCTACTCAACACTCGTCGCCGCGATTGCGCAAACGTTTGCTGACTACTATGCCTGCCTATACTCTGCTCGCAAGCCTGAAGCCTCCGTCTCGGACTTGCTCGATCGTGAGAGAGTCAGCCTTCCCTGCTTAACCCAGTCTGAAGCAGCCAATCTGAACCTCCCCTTTACCCCAGAAGAGATAAATGCTGTGATCTCCTCACTAGATAAAGACTCCCAAAGGCACGCGACTTGCACACCCAGGAAAACACCCGGTCCAGATGGACAACCCCAGGAGTGCTACATACCCAGACCTCCTGGTTCCTCATCTCGCCGCGCTATTCCAGTATGTCACAGACGCTGGGAAATTTACCCCTGAAATGGACATAGCGATTATTGTGGTTGTCCCCAAGACTCAACCACCCTCATTATCCTGTACAGAATATCGCCCAATGTCCTTAATCAATAGTGAAATCAATATTTACGCCACAATCCTTGCCGAACGCCTGTGTCCATTCCTAAATTAACTGATTCACCCAGACCAGTGTGGCGTCATGCCGGCACGAAGTACCAGACACTGTTTGCGACGCCTCCACTTGGCTCTTGCAAACTGCCAATGGCTTAACCCCTATCTTTTACTCCTCCTTGTTGACTTCAAAAAGGCCTTCAATATGGTCGACTGGCTTTACCTAGAAGACGTGCTCACCATGATGGGTCTGGGCCAACACTTCCGTGACTCTATTCGGGGTCTGTACTCCCGTCTTAGATCAAGAGTACTCATCAATGGGGCTCTCTCTGAGGCTTTTCCCATTCAAAGAGGTACACGACAGGGCTTCCCCCTCTCCCCGATCCTTTGCACTCTAGCAAAGGAGCCCCTAGAGTGTCTTATTCGAGCAGAGGACCGCGTCCAGGAATGAACCTTGAGAAGCCATCACATAGATAAAATTGCTCTGTATGCGGACGACATCCTGCTCTTCTTGGTGAACCTGGCCCTCTCAGGCCCTAGATGTCTTCAGACTCTTCAGGCCTTTGAGAACGTCTCAGGCCTCCTGCTTAACCCAGCAGAGTCGATTCTGGGACCCCTCCAGGGAATGTTTTGATTGGCAATCAACCATCTCTATTAGACGACAGTCATTTAAATATCTGGGCATATGGGTCAAACTGCTCCCTGAACTAGAATGGGCATTAAACATTAACCCCCTTGTTAAAAAAGCCAAGAAAGTTCTCCAGCGCTGGCAAAATCTACCACTTAACCCACTCGGGAAGGTCGCACTATTCACCATGATTATCCTCCCCCGTATTTTATATGTTATTCAAAATATCCCCTTCCACTTTCCTCGAAGTTGGTTAAAAAAGATGGATAGCATGGCTACTAGGTTCCTGTGGGGATGGGCCAGGCCACGCATAGCCCTAGCTCGATGTCGAATCCCACCTTTTGACGGTGATATGGATATGACCAATCTCTACCTATATTATCTACCCACTCAATTATTCGTCCTCCACGATTGGCTCACAGGGAGTTGGTCTGACCCAGCCTACAAAACCGAATTAAGGGATATGAACTTCTCCCACATCCAGGCCACCCTATATGGCTGCCCAATTCCCAGAGCACTCCCGACGGTGACCAGAGCGGTGTTGTTGGTCTGGTGCTCTGCCCTACGACACACACGGTGGGACAACAAATTGACTCAGCAAACACCTATCTGGCAGGGCACGTGGTTGGGTTAAGTGGCGACACTGGAGGGCTTCAGGGGATGGGACCACATCGGCATATATGGGCGGGTGACCACATCAGGACATTCCAAGACCTACAAAAGCTCTACACCCTTCATACCTCTCAATTCTAAGAATATCTGCAGCTGCGACATGCCCTCAATGCCCACAAATCCACAGGCACTGCGCTCCCCGAGTTTAGTCCACCAGAGGCACAAGTCATGATGGGAAACCTAGGTAAGGGAGGTGTGCCACGGATATACCGCTCCCTTACTAACAATGGCCCTGCATCACTTGACCCACTCCGACACAGATGAGAGGAATAGCTGGGTCTCTTAGAAGATGAGGATTGGCAGGATGCCCTTATGGCCCCCAAGACCATTACCACTTCAGCAAAACTCTGATTAATTCAATTATACTACCTGCATACCACCTATCTCACCCCCGAACGTCTCTATAAGGCAAGCCTACGACCCTCACCAGAGTGTACCAGCAGGCTTCCTCCACATGGTCTGTTCTTGTCCCCGAATGACAACGTACTGGAGTAGGGTAGAATCTGAACTCACATATGTTCTTGGTTGGCAGGTGCCTCACAAACCGTTACACCTTAAGCTGGGAGTCATGGATGGTCTAGATGGATCCCGGGTGGACAAACTATTCTTGGGGATGGCCACCATGGTGGCCAAACGCAACATTGCTGCGACATGGTCATAATCTGATCCCCCGAGAATAGCTACATGGCGCCGAGGGGTGGACTGGTGTGCTGCCCAGGAGAAACCCCTGTTCATAGCCTGGGGTTGCCCAAAGAAATATGAAAGGATATGGTGCAAACGGTTGCAATAAATAGGTTGACATAACATCTATGTCTCTACACTGTCCTTGGCAACACTGGATATGTAATGTGGTTCCTAATCTCTATGCATGTATAAGCACTGACCATATGGACATATTATGCAAAGCTATGTATAATGATCATCTGTGCTGCACTGTTAAGTTCTTTTTTCTTTTATAAGTTTTCTCTCTCAAAAATCAATAAAATTGACTATCAAAAAAAAGAAATAGTCAATTTACTTCCTTCTTTCATGGTTTCGGAAAGCTAAATATTATGAAAGTAAGGTTACACATTAATAATGATATCTGTTTTGTTTCCCAGAGACATAGACAAGTTGCTTTTCATTTACAAGAAGCTGTTGAAAAAGTATTTGAATCATACTTAAGCATGACATTATTGAGCAGTCAAATGGTCCAATTCCATGGGATTCTCCCATAGGGATAGTGCCCAAAAAGGACACTGAAGGAGCGGTACACATATGCATTGATATTCGCCAAGCAAGCAAGGCCATTGAATGAGAACGACATCCAGGTCCACATATTGATAACATGATAACACAACTAAAGGCTGCAAAAGTTTTCTCTCGCCTTGATTTAAATAAGGGTTATCATCAGTTGGAACTCAAAGAAGATTGCAGTTATATTACAACCATTTCTGGATATGTTGGTCAGTTTTGATGAAAAGTCTCCTTTTCAGTGTGTCATTGGCTACAGAACTTTTCCAAGACACCATTTGACATGTCATATAGGCGGTTATGAACTCATTCAACTTTAGCGATGGCATATTTATTTTCTGAATTATACAAAAGGAGCATGATAAGGCTCTCACCCAAGTCTGTCTCTAACTTACTGATGCAGGCCTGACTTTGAAAGCAGACAAGTGTGAGTTCCACAAGACCAAGTTGAAATTCTTTGGCCATATCTTTTTTGATGGGTGTATGACACCCAATCCTGCTAAAGTACATGTGCTGTCAAATGCTAATATGCACAAGATGTTTTGGTATGGGCTTGTGAACATTTCCATGTATTCCCTTATGGAAAGCCTTTTATGCTGGTAATGGATCGTCAGGCTTTATTGGCTCTCTTTGGCAATCCAAAAGCCAAGATGCCTTCTTACATTGAACAGTGGGGACTCTGATAACAAGAGTATGATTACACCATTGTACATCATCCAGGGAAGGATCAAAACCCTGCTGACCACTTTTCCAGAGTGCCTACATAAGGTCAAGGTACTCCATCAAAGATGGCTGAAGCCTACATCAATTTCACTACAAAGTCAAATACGCCAGCTGCCATATTGTTAGACCAGATCATCACTGCCATGAGCCATGACAGTGACATGCTGACGTTGAAAGATATAATTTCACATCAGTCGTGGAAACGACATGCTTGACCTCTAACCAGTAATGATGAATACCAAAAAGTACAAAAATGATAAAGATGAACTGTCTATAACTCAGGAAGGAGTTATACTGCGAGGTTTGAGAATCCTAATTCAGGAGAGTTTAAGACAGATAATAATTGAAGTGGCTCATGTAGGACATTGTGGTATTGTTGCCACCAAGAGAGCTCTCTGAGATAGAGTTTGGTTTCCATATTTAGATGAGAGGGTTGAAAAGGAACTCATATATATCACTGTATTTCTATGAACATTACTTAAAATACTCTTACTGTTGGAATTAGGTAGCCTGGCCTAGGGCAAGACTAACATTCAGAGGCACAGTGTAAAGGTTGCAGACCACCCAAAAGTAATTCCACACAATAGCACTCAAAAAGAAAACACTACATCATAATTATGTGAAAATACGTACTGCTTTATATAAAAATAATGTTCTCTGTGTTGTCAAATATAAGTATCTCACATGTAATTAGCTCAAAACATTTCAGATCACTTTTAGAATCAGCAGTTACACTTTTGAAATTAATAGCAGATTAACACGTTGTCTTTAAAGCAGTTGCTATATCCCTGAACTCCTATTACACTTGTACATAAGGATAACCTGTACCTTAGAATCAATCAGGTTATTTATCACTTCTGCTAGAACCTTGGGAGGAAAAACCCCAGCAACACCTAAATACAAGTAGATTTCCTTATGAGATGAAAGCACAAATCTTATTAGTCAGGGAATTTGTTACAGATTCTATCAAGGTGCTAGCTTAAATCATCAGTGGTACATTCCTAGCATTTCTAGCGCTTAATTAGGCATAGTTTCTAAAGATGACCTATACTCTATAACTGGTCTCAGCAATAGCAATAACACTCTTAAATTACTATGCAGATTGATAATTAATTCCAATAGCGCCTTACAGTTGAATGTGCACCACAACCAGGTCTGGTAGATAACCCCTCTAAGTCCATAGGACAGTTAATGATGCAATGTGCTTCTGTTTTGCCTTCCAAACACTCTATTCCATCAGAGGGGGGGGCAACTGTCATTAATGAACAAGAGCCAGGGGTTGACTGGGACTCTTATATTCTTTACACCCCTCAGCTAACCAGGCTCCTTGTTATAAGCAGTGTTTCCACAGTTAAGCCCCTCGTTTTCCAGGCTTTTCCCCCTCCTTCTTCTTTTCAGGCTCAACCAGTGTGGAAAGGAACCCAGATGAAAAGGAGGCCTAACCAGCTCTCCCTCGCCTCCCCTCACTCCTCACCGCTTACTTTGTATGAGCAGGCAACAGTCGAGTCCTCCGCTCACCCTCTGGACTCGAGGGCTCTTCACCGCTGCTACTCGGCCCCCTCGCTCCCTCTCAGAGGAGCGGAGACCTCTTCTGCACACAGAAAACGGAGCGCAGACACGGTGATGCAGCCTCGCCACAGGGCTGCTCCTCACCGTCCAGGATCGGTCCCTCGGCGCCCCACTCGATCTCTGCCACTCGCCGAGGCTGCCTCCGGACAGCTCTCCTCAGCGTCGCGTCGGCGCTTCCACACGCCCCCGGGCTCTCCTGCGCATGCGCGGGGGAGAAGCGACACCGCACTGGGCCTGCTCGGACCTAGGCCCCTCCTGAGGGATTATTACAGCCGACTGGGCATGCGCGATTGCGCCTCAGCAAAGCGTCTCGCCCAGGCTCTTCTTGGTAAACCGGGACTCCACTCGGTAACGCGACTGGAGCGCGGAAGGTGCCCCCGGGGTCCCGCTTTCGAAGGGAAGCCCTGACAAGCTTCCCAGGCTCAGTGGATCCCGGGGTTGGGCGCTTTACCAAAACGCTTGATGCCTTCCACCAAGGACTCCAGGGACCAGTTGTCTGTAGATCCAGCCAGGGCTCCTCAGGACACCAGCCTTCCCCAGCACCCAGGAAGGTAGGGACAGCGCTAGCTTGATTCTGTACCCAGTTCTCCTCACAAAGTCCTCTTAGCACTTGAGTTGAAGAAGGGGTTGGGATTTTAGGGAGAAAGGTTATCCTTCCTGAGTCTCTTTCTGCTGGGCAGAGGACTGCGCACCGCAGCACTGCAGTCTCCTTCTCCTCAAACCTCCCCTGTACAGTTTGGACAAGGGGCAAGCTAGGCGCCCAGGGTCTCCAGTAATCCTACACAGCGGGGTCAGGACAAATAACCCAAAAGGGGAATTTTGAGGTGACAACCCAAGGCAGCTTCCCTATCTAGGAGGTCAACCCTATGTCTGACCTCTCCCACCCTTGGCTACAGCCTGTCCTCCAGCTGACTTCCACAGGTAGACAAAATGGCTGCCCCGCATTCCGCCTTATATAGGCTGCCCTTCAGTGGTCCAGAATGGACCAGAAGGTTCTGGAATGCCCTATGTTAGGCTATGGCCAAGTTCTGTTGGTGACAGTTGGGGCAGTTGGTGGCCACCATTTTAGGTGGTGCCAACTTTCCTGTCAGAACAGGCCTCTGGACCTGAGGTAAAAAACTATGAGGGGGAGAGGGAACACCTATCCCCCTGGCCAACACCTATAAAAAGTCAGTAGACACAAAAATTAATAAGGGTATGAGGGGCAAAAAGGGGACAAAATAAATAAAAATTAGGAGGGACATTGCCAAAAAGCCAGACAGGTCTAACACGCGTCCCCCCCAGCTGAAAGTGGGGAGAACTACCCAACCCCTTGGGAGTCCTCATCACTAAGGCGGAAATACCTGGAGAGACCGTCTGCATTGGCGTGGTCCACTCCAGGCCGATGTTCCACCCGAAAGTCCATTCCCTGTAGGGAGATGGACCACCTCAACAACTTGGGATTTTCCCCCTTCATCTGCATCAGCCAACGAAGGGGTCGGTGGTCAGTCTGAACCAGGAAGTGCGAGCCAAAGAGGTATGGGCGCAGCTTCTTCAGAGCCCACACCACCGCAAAAGCTTCCCTCTCAATGGCACTCCACTTCTGTTCCCGGGGAAGCAGTCTCCTGGATAAGAAGACTACAGGTTGATCCAGGCCCTCTTCATTGAGTTGCGATAACACTGCCCCAATGCCATGTTCGGATGCATCTGTTTGCACAATAAACTCCTTGGAGAAATTGGGAGCCTTCAGGACCGGTGCTTCGCACATTGCCTGCTTCAACTTTTCAAAGGCTTGCTGACAAGCCTTTGTCCAAACTACCCGTCGAGGTTGTTTCCTAGATGTGAGCTCTGTGAGGGGCGCTACAATAGTGCCATACCCCTTCACAAAGCGACGGTAGTAACCTGTGAGGCCCAAGAAAGCTCGGACCTCAGTCTGTGTCTTGGGGGGTTCCCAGGCCATGATTGCCTCAATCTTCGCCTGTAGGGGTTGCACGGACCCCCTACCCACCAAGTGTCCGAGGTACACAACCGACCCCTGCCCAATCTGGCATTTGCTGGCTTTGATGGTCAATCAAGCTTGTTTCAGCGCCTGGAGAACTGCTTGCAAATGTTGCAAGTGGTCCTCCCAACTGCTACTGAAGACAGCAATGTCATCCAGGTAAGCAGCCGAGAAACCCTCCATTCCAGAGAGGACCTGGTTCACCAGTCGCTGAAATGTGGCAGGGGCGTTCTTGAGACCAAAGGGCATCACACAGAACTGGAAGTGTCCCTCGGGCGTGGAAAAGGCTGACCTTTCCCTTGCTCCATCTGTCAAGGAGATCTGCCAGTACCCTGAGGTGAGGTCAAAGGTACTGAGGTATTGGGCAGCTCCTAGCCGGTCAATTAACTCATCCGCCCTGGGGATTGGATGAGCATCAGTTTTGGTAACTGAGTTCAGTCCTCGGTAATCCACACAGAACCTCAGTTCTGGTGTGGTGCCCGGTGGGGCGGCTTTTGGGACTAGCACCACCGGACTGGACCAAGGGCTGCTGGACGGTTCTATCACTCCTAGCTCTAACATCTTGGCAACTTCGCCATGGATGCTTGCCTTCACCTTGTCCGACAGCCTATAGGTCTTGGATTTCACTGGGGGGCTGTCTCCTGTGTCCACATCATGGGTACACAGGTGGGTTCTTCCTGGGACAAGGGAAAACAGTGAAGAGTACTGCCCCAATACCTGTCGGCAGTCCTCTCGTTGCTCAGGAGTGAGAGACGGGGAGAGAATCACTCCCTCCACCGACCCATCCTTCTCTTGACATGAAAAGAGGTCTGGGAGAGGTTCGCTTTCTGCTTCCTCAGCACCATCAGTCACCAACATCAGGATGACCTCTGGCCTCTCATGGTGGGGCTTGAGGCGATTGGCATGCAGCACCCGTAGGGGCTGCCGCGGGGTCTTAAGATCCACCAAGTAAGTGGCCTTACCCTTTTTCTCCAACACCTCAAATGGGCCTGTCCAACGATCCTGAAGGGCACTTAGCTCTCCAGGTTCCATCACCCAGACTTTCTGGCCAGGCTCCAACTCCACCGGGTGAGCATTCTGATCATACCATTCCTTCATGACTGCCTGACTGGCCTCCAAGTTGTCAGCAGCCTGCTTCCACAACTTGGCCATCTGGCTTCTGAAGGCCAACATGTAGCTCACCACATCCTGGGGAGGTTTTCTGGGAGACTTCTCCCATCCTTCCTTCACCAGGCTGAGAGGCCCACGCACCGGGTGCCCATACAACAATTCGAACGGGCTGAAGCCCACTCCTTTCTGTGGCACCTCTCTGTAGGAGAACAGTAAGCAAGGTAGGAGGACGTCCCACTTCCTCCGTAAACTCTCTGGCAGACTTCTTATCATGCCCTTCAGGGTCTTATTGAACCTCTCAACCAGTCCATTGGACTGGGGGTGATAGGGAGTGGTGAACCGGTAGGTCACCCCACACTCCTTCCACATGGTCCGCATGTAAGCAGACAGGAAGTTAGTCCCCCTGTCGGACACAACCTCCTTTGGGAATCCTACCCTAGTAAAGATTCCCATCAGGGCCCTAGCCACCACAGGTGCAGTAACAGTCCTCAGAGGGATGGCCTCTGGGTACCGTGTGGCATGATCCACCAGAACCAGGATGAACCTGTGACCAGCTGTTGTTGGTGGATCCAATGGCCCTACAATGTCGATGCCCACCCTCTCAAAGGGGGTGCTAACGACTGGAAGCGGTTCCAGGGGAGCCTTTAGCTTCACCCCTGTTTTCCCACTGGCCTGGCAGGTTACACATGTCCTACAGTATGTGTCGGACGCCACTTTCATTCGAGGCCAGTAAAAGTGGAGGACAAGCCGTGCAAAGGTCTTGTCCTGGCCTAAGTGTCCTGCCAGTGGTATCGCATGAGCCAATTCCAGCAGAAAGGCTCGGTACTGCTGCGGGACCACCAAGGCCCTTGATGAGCCAGGTAGAGGTACCTTGGGTTCACTGTAGAGGAGTCCATCCTCCCAGTAAAGATGGTAGTGTCCCGTAACATCACCTGCTGCCTGGGCTTCGGCCTGACGCCTCAGTCCCTCAAGGGTAGGGCACTCCCTCTGCCCCCTACAGAAGTCCTCTCTGGTAGGACCTCCCTCCACATGCCATTCAGCAGGGATGGGCAAATCCTCCAGAGAGTCTACTTCCCCCTCCACGGACTCCTGGCCTACCACTGCAGGTGGCCGATCTGTCTCATGGGGCGTGGAAGCCGGAGCAGGCTGTCCCTGTCTCCGTTTCTGACCCTTTTTAGCAGCGGGTTGGGCCATTGTTCCAGGCTCCAACCCAGGCGAACTCCCTCTCCGGGCAGTCGCAGACCTTGTGCTGACACAGGCCCAGTTAGGTGTACCCAGCATCGCAGAATGCGTCCGGTATTCCACCTCTCTCCAAGTGTTGTGTTCCATGTCATTCCCCAACAGACAATCGACTGGCACGGCAGGGCTTACGGCAACTCGAAGTGAACCTGCAACCCCCTCCCACTCAAAGGGAACCTCAGCCACTGGATAGTGGCCCATTCTGCCGTCAGCCATCGCGGCGGGGTGGAGTACATTCGGAACAACCTGCTCTGGGGACACCAGCTGACTTCTCACCATAGTCATGCTGGCTCCTGTATCCCTCAGAGCCTCCCCTCTCTGGCCATTGATGGTAACCCATTGCCCATACTTTGTAGTATTTGGGGGCACCTGGATCTTTGGCACCATCTCCCGCTCTCCCAGGGACACTAAGGTGACACCCGCCCACTCACCCCCCTTATCTAAGGGCAACTCCTCCCCGAGCGCTACACTAGCTACTCCCGGTGACTTTCCTCCGGTGGGAGGGGGTGGTCTCTTTGGGCATCTGACATCTCCCTTATAATGTCCAACGCCACCGCATTCAAAACAGTGGGGAACCCTGGGCTGCTGGCTTTGGCCAGGATAAGGGTTCCGGGGCGGGTTTGCCCTAGGGGTGAAACCTGCTCCCTTCCCTTGGAAGTTATTTTGGGGACCTTTAGAGAACTCTTTCTTTTTCTCCCCCCCCTCCTTCTTCTGGGGGGCGCCCTGTCCGGCTTTTTGAGATTCCCCTCCAGTCCCCTTGGAGGACACCCGAGTACTTGTCCAGATGTCCGCCTCCTCTGCAAGCTTCCGGGGATTGGTCAGCTTGCTGTCTACCAGGTGTTGGCGCAGCTCGGGAAAACATTTCTCGAGGAGGTGTTCTTTCAAAAATAGATTGTACAGCCCCTCATAATCCTTTACCTCACTGCCCTTGACCCAACCCTCTAAGGCCTTTCTGGCATAATCAAGGAAGTCCACCCAGTTCTGAGTGCCCATCTTGTGGCTCCCCCTAAACTTCTGTCGGTACCTTTCTGGGGTGAGCCCGAACTTCCTCAATAACGCCAGCTTCATGGTGGGGTAGTTTGTCTGTTCCTCTGGATCCAGGGCCAGCAAGGTGTCCCGACCAGCAGGAGGCATGTACTTGTACAAGCTACCCCCCCAGTGCTTCTCCTGCACTCCATGAACCTTCAAAGAAACCTCATAAGCGGCCAGCCACTTAGCTACATCATCCCCCTGACTGAAGCTCGCTATCAGGTCCTTTGGGATATAGGGTTTGGTCTCCCTGGCTGACTCTTTTGGTTCGCTGCCACCATTCCTAACAGGAGAGGACCCCCGTCGCAGACTTTGGAGCTCCAGTTCCTTCAGTCTAAACTCGTGGACCATCCTCCTCTCCTCTTTCTCCTGCTCCAACTTAGCCAACTCCCACTTTAGCTGTCTTTTCTCCCTCCTATCGGTGAGCTCGGCTTCTGTTAGGCTTTTCCCAGAAATGCTACTGCCCTTTCTGGAATAGGACATTGGTTCGGTGAGTAAGTTTTCCCCCTCATCGCGGAATAACTCTTCTACCTCCCCCACCATGTCCTGGTCAACCTCTTCATCCTCCTCCTTTGTCTCTTGGTGTGCCTCCACCCAGGCCCTAAGGCTAGTCTGGAGCTCCCCCTTCCTGGCACCCTGTTTGAAAAAGACCCCCATTTGTTGGCAGAACATTCTCAATTGGGGCACGGAATAGACTTCCAGGTTTTCCACTGCAAACTCCATTGTGAGTCTGGCAAACCTGGATACACACCAGAAATTTCAGAGGGGTAAGGGTAACCTAAAACCAACTCCACCCACCACCAGGAATAAATTTAGAAAAAACAAAAAGACTAATTGGGAGGGCCGCAAGGAGAAAACTCCTGGTGTAGGTTGGGTGTATTACGCCAAATTACTAGTAAGTAGCTGCAACCAAGTCCGCAATCCCACCGCTAGGCACCAATATGTTGGAATTAGGTAGCCTGGCCTAGGGCAAGACTAACATTCAGAGGCACAGTGTAAAGGTTGCAGACCACCCAAAAGTAATTCCACACAATAGCACTCAAAAAGAAAACACTACATCATAATTATGTGAAAATACGTACTGCTTTATATAAAAATAATGTTCTCTGTGTTGTCAAATATAAGTATCTCACATGTAATTAGCTCAAAACATTTCAGATCACTTTTAGAATCAGCAGTTACACTTTTGAAATTAATAGCAGATTAACACGTTGTCTTTAAAGCAGTTGCTATATCCCTGAACTCCTATTACACTTGTACATAAGGATAACCTGTACCTTAGAATCAATCAGGTTATTTATCACTTCTGCTAGAACCTTGGGAGGAAAAACCCCAGCAACACCTAAATACAAGTAGATTTCCTTATGAGATGAAAGCACAAATCTTATTAGTCAGGGAATTTGTTACAGATTCTATCAAGGTGCTAGCTTAAATCATCAGTGGTACATTCCTAGCATTTCTAGCGCTTAATTAGGCATAGTTTCTAAAGATGACCTATACTCTATAACTGGTCTCAGCAATAGCAATAACACTCTTAAATTACTATGCAGATTGATAATTAATTCCAATAGCGCCTTACAGTTGAATGTGCACCACAACCAGGTCTGGTAGATAACCCCTCTAAGTCCATAGGACAGTTAATGATGCAATGTGCTTCTGTTTTGCCTTCCAAACACTCTATTCCATCAGAGGGGGGGGCAACTGTCATTAATGAACAAGAGCCAGGGGTTGACTGGGACTCTTATATTCTTTACACCCCTCAGCTAACCAGGCTCCTTGTTATAAGCAGTGTTTCCACAGTTAAGCCCCTCGTTTTCCAGGCTTTTCCCCCCTCCTTCTTCTTTTCAGGCTCAACCAGTGTGGAAAGGAACCCAGACGAAAAGGAGGCCTAACCAGCTCTCCCTCGCCTCCCCTCACTCCTCACCGCTTACTTTGTATGAGCAGGCAACAGTCGAGTCCTCCGCTCACCCTCTGGACTCGAGGGCTCTTCACCGCTGCTACTCGGCCCCCTCGCTCCCTCTCAGAGGAGCGGAGACCTCTTCTGCACACAGAAAACGGAGCGCAGACACGGTGATGCAGCCTCGCCACAGGGCTGCTCCTCACCGTCCAGGATCGGTCCCTCGGCGCCCCACTCGATCTCTGCCACTCGCCGAGGCTGCCTCCGGACAGCTCTCCTCAGCGTCGCGTCGGCGCTTCCACAC
Source organism: Lissotriton helveticus (assembly GCF_964261635.1). NCBI lineage: Eukaryota > Metazoa > Chordata > Amphibia > Caudata > Salamandridae > Lissotriton > Lissotriton helveticus. Next base: position 814,740,330 of record NC_136070.1, read on the forward strand.
GCCCCCGGGCTCTCCTGCGCATGCGCGGGGGAGAAGCGACACCGCACTGGGCCTGCTCGGACCTAGGCCCCTCCTGAGGGATTATTACAGCCGACTGGGCATGCGCGATTGCGCCTCAGCAAAGCGTCTCGCCCAGGCTCTTCTTGGTAAACCGGGACTCCACTCGGTAACGCGACTGGAGCGCGGAAGGTGCCCCCGGGGTCCCGCTTTCGAAGGGAAGCCCTGACAAGCTTCCCAGGCTCAGTGGATCCCGGGGTTGGGCGCTTTACCAAAACGCTTGATGCCTTCCACCAAGGACTCCAGGGACCAGTTGTCTGTAGATCCAGCCAGGGCTCCTCAGGACACCAGCCTTCCCCAGCACCCAGGAAGGTAGGGACAGCGCTAGCTTGATTCTGTACCCAGTTCTCCTCACAAAGTCCTCTTAGCACTTGAGTTGAAGAAGGGGTTGGGATTTTAGGGAGAAAGGTTATCCTTCCTGAGTCTCTTTCTGCTGGGCAGAGGACTGCGCACCGCAGCACTGCAGTCTCCTTCTCCTCAAACCTCCCCTGTACAGTTTGGACAAGGGGCAAGCTAGGCGCCCAGGGTCTCCAGTAATCCTACACAGCGGGGTCAGGACAAATAACCCAAAAGGGGAATTTTGAGGTGACAACCCAAGGCAGCTTCCCTATCTAGGAGGTCAACCCTATGTCTGACCTCTCCCACCCTTGGCTACAGCCTGTCCTCCAGCTGACTTCCACAGGTAGACAAAATGGCTGCCCCGCATTCCGCCTTATATAGGCTGCCCTTCAGTGGTCCAGAATGGACCAGAAGGTTCTGGAATGCCCTATGTTAGGCTATGGCCAAGTTCTGTTGGTGACAGTTGGGGCAGTTGGTGGCCACCATTTTAGGTGGTGCCAACTTTCCTGTCAGAACAGGCCTCTGGACCTGAGGTAAAAAACTATGAGGGGGAGAGGGAACACCTATCCCCCTGGCCAACACCTATAAAAAGTCAGTAGACACAAAAATTAATAAGGGTATGAGGGGCAAAAAGGGGACAAAATAAATAAAAATTAGGAGGGACATTGCCAAAAAGCCAGACAGGTCTAACACTTACCATGTCAGAACTCCCTAAGCGTGAATGGGAGTGGATAGTCACCGATTTCTCTGGCCCACTCGACCATGGACATCATCTGAAGGGAATTGTGGATGAGTTCTCTGGATTTCCATTAATAGAAGATCTCTCATCCAGAACTCATGAGGGAGTCATTGAGAGACTTGATGACGTTTCCAGCCATTTTGAATTCTGATAAGGGCCTGCCGTTGTACAGTCACATATTCAAGGATTTTCTGGAGCATCTGAACGTAAATCACCAGAAGAGTAAACCTTTGGGCCACAGGCAAACTGACTAATTTGAGCATTTTAAGAGTACGCTAAAGAAATCAGTGCAGTGTGCAACTCTTGAAACTCACTTTGCAAACAGTGTTGAATTCAACCCTACCATTCAACACCTCGCTCAACCATGGGCAAAAGTCATACGACTTTGATTTTTGGGAGAGCAATGACAACCAAGTTACCTCAATGGACCAACATAAGAGAAGGAGCTGATAATGCAACTCGAATGAAGGACTTGGTTAATATAGAAAAGATGAAAGCCTGTGCTGACAAGAGACAAAATGCTAGGAATATTGAGTTTAAGACAGGAGATCTAATGATTGCCCGCCAAGTGCGAAGGAGAAAACACAGTGCTTCATATGACGCTGCAACTTTCCATGTTGTGATCACCAAGGGACATATGGTGACTGCCCAGCGTCCTGGGAAGTGTGTTACCAAAGACTTTTTTCACTTTCGGCATTTGATTAATTGATCTTCTGATCCAGATGGTGAAAGAAAGACTGAACCCAAAAAGGCTGATTGTATATGTATATATATATGTATGTACAAACAGCGTGTTTAGGTGCAAGGCTTACCTTGGAAAATGGACGGCGCCACCCAAACCTAGAGGCGTGGCGCCCTTAGTGGCATCCGGGGGCAGAGCCATCAGGGATGTCTTCATGGTGTTAACCCGGTAACCAACCAGGACAAGGAAGAGCTAGCTCACGTCATCAGGGAGGCAGGGCTGGCCTTCCCTCCCCCGAGGGTACAAAGCCCCAGGGGAGGCTGAACTAACCCTCTTTGTCCTCTCCCGACAGCTCCGGCGGCAGCAGACCAGCAGAAGAATTACGGTGGTAGCTGAGTCGCTGCACGGGGGAAAGGAGAGGGCCCCACAGCGTAGTCGTCAGGTGAGTGTGATTAGATGTCTGTGTCTATGATAGACAAAATGCTCATCGAACATCAGCGGAGTTACATGTTCAATAGTGCGATTCTATAACACTTAATGATTCCTCTTTTTCTTTACTCCGAGGAAATGCTTCATGGGAAAAAAGAAAAGCAGTCGGGAGGAATTCCCAGGTCCGGAGGAGCCTAGCTCGGTAGCACAGCCAGCGACCTTCGGAAGGAAATCACAGCGTGGGCGGTAATGGCGGAGGCACAATGGGTATGAACACTGTGGCCATGGCTTAGACAAATGGGTTTTTGTAATGAAACTTGCGGGGGTTTTACAAGCAAGTTACGTTAAGGCAGTTCACATTATGGCTTTATGTATTTAAGATGAAAACGGGTCGCATGTTGCTGGCTGAGGAAATTATAAAAGTATGCAGCTTTTTACCAATCATGTTACACTAATTCCGGCACCCATAGGGAATAGCCTAGAGGTTCATTATTAAGCAGTGAGTTATGAGACTGCCGGTTCGAGGGAGCTATGAGCATGAAATATGCTGGGTCTTTTAGGTCACATTTTATGAGATACCTACGCAAAAAAGAAAGGAAATGCTCGAACATTATAATGTTGCAAAGAAACTGTAAGTTATAAGCCTTTTTCGAGCTGCTATCATTCCTTTTCACCCAATGGCCCGGGGGATGTATTTCACTTAAAATACACAATTTCAACCTGGTTTAAATGGCACTGAAGCGCCTTCGCCACGCCATCCATTAAAGCTGGGTCTGCAGAAACAACCCCTCTGCTTGCTGTAATCAGCGCAATGCGTCTCCTGCTCAGCTGTAGTCACTGCCCCAGGCATTAGCTCACTGGAATGGTCGCTGTATTTGTTTTATGGTTAGACAAGGGTGTATTTTGGACGAGCTTCATGAAAGCATTCTTCCAAAGCGATTAAGGCGCCTGTAGAGAGCCACCCGGCCTCTGGACAACAATGTATCTACTGCACCCACGCACGCATGCACCCTCGGGATGGGCACGCCCCGAGGTATAAATAAAAGCGCGGAAGACCGCTCGGGGTCTTTCCGGCATACCTCTATACCTAGTGTGTGTGTCCCTTATTTGTAAAACTATACCGCGTGTGAGGCCCTGACCTCGCACACCACACTGGCGACGAGGCCGGTCCGCCCCCGCGCGTGCCCTGCCTCTTTTCGGAGCTATCCGCTCCCTACCTGCTGCCTCCTGCAGGCTGAAGCTGCCGGTGACGTTCCCAGCCGCGGAGCTCGTCCGCCGGCCTGCTGCCCCGTCTCTCTCTGTCGGCTCCCGCCCACGCGTCTCCGACAGCGGAGCGCCTTCAGCTGGCGGGGGCTGTGCCTGCTTTCATCCAACTGCTGCCGGGTGAGTGCGCTGTCTCTGCGGCCCGGCTGTGGCCCCCCCCGCGCGGCGCGTGTCATCGTCTGGGGGCTCGCCCTCCGCCCCAGCGTGTGGCGCGTGTGCGCTCCTTCTTGTGTGCGCAGCCCCGGTGGGGGAGGGGTGAAGAGGGGAGACGCTGCACGTCGTCCCCGAGGCCTAGAACACGTGGAGCCTCCAACGCCTGCCCTGCCCTGCGCATTCCGGCATCGACTACTTCCCAGTCAGGGACCACGGCAGGGTTTTCAATCAAGTCCTGCACGTTCCATGCACCTGGCCTCATTCTGGAAAAAAGTAAAATAAACAATACAGGGACATAAAGCATTGGCACAACCAACAGTGCCTGAGGAAATCACAGGAAGCTGACTGCCATCCCAGTGCGCAAGCAGCCTGCCAGGGCATCACACCTGCCCCAATCAGAGACCACAGTCAGCGCAAGGGGGGGTGAGATTAGAGAAAGGACGTCAGTATGAATGACGACGCCACTGGAGGCGTGACCGCAGCGCCAGTCAACAATGCCACTCAACCAGGACCCGCAGGCCCACCTCAACGCCGCGACGCCGACACGCATGTCATTACTCACGCGCACACTGGCGTGGCCCCCATTCCGCGAAACAGCAGACCCCGCAACTGCGGCACCGCGGTGGAAGGCGTGGCTCGGGCGTCTTAACCTGTACTTCAAAGGGACCCGAGAAACGGACGACACGGTGAAGAGATCGCTCCTGATCCTATATGGGGGCCCAGAGATTTATGACCTTTTCGAGTCCCTCCCGAACACGGGAGAAGAAGATGACTACGACGCGGCGGTGGCCGCGCTGAACACGCATTTTGACCCCCAAGTGAACACCGACTATGAGAAGTTCAAATTTAAGCGGGCGTGGCAGACTGATGCCGAATTGGTAGACATGTACTACGCCAGGCTGCGCCGGCTGGCCAGCAGCTGCCCATTCACCGACCCGCGTGAAGAGATAAGGGACCAAATCATTGTGGGGTGCCGGTCGAAACTGCTCAGAAAGCTCATCCTTAGACAGCCTGGCATCACGTTGGACGCCATCCTAGTCCTTGCTCGCTCCCATGAACTGTCAGACTCAAGAGCGGACGAGATGGAGTTGGCACTCCGGTCCCCCATAGCCCCACCAGCCACACCCAAAATAGCGCCTGTCAAGGAAGAAACCATTGACGCTATACACAGAAGACCAGCGGGTGGACGCTCGCGACAGTGGCAAACCCGAGAGGCTCAATGCGCATACTGTGGTGGAGACCACGCGGCGACGGCGGTGTGCAACGCGAAAGGGAAGATTTGCTCGAAATGTGGCAGGCTGAATCACTTTGCCGCCGTGTGCCAAGGAGGAAGATACAGGCCCAATGCCCCGAGGTCGCGGGGCGGATACGGGCCTCGATCAATGACCTCAAGGGTGAGACAAATGTCGCTGGAACCGGAGCACCCACCTCCCGACACGCATGCCCAAGACAGGAGGCCTCACTACGAAGATGAGGATGACGACGAAGTATATGTCATATCGTATGTAAGCCGGGTCTCCACCAGGAAGAGACCACCCCCCATGTGCACGATATCCGTCGAAGGTTCGGAAATCAGAGCTCTCATTGACACTGGGGCCTCCGTGAATGTCATGGACTCTGAACAGTATGAACAGATGTCGCCCAAACCTTCACTCGTCCCGTCGAACGCCCGGATATAGACCTATGGGGGCACGGTACCCCTGCCGCTGCGCGGAGTCATCAGTACCACCATTAGCAATGGAGAATACACCACCGAGGCGAAGTTCCACATCACTGAGGGAAAAAAGGGCACGCTGCTTAGCTGCAACACAGCCGAAGATCTGGGACTAGTTTTCTTCGCCAACCAAGTCCATCAATCACATGCTGACAACATGCTACAGGAATTCCCTGCCCTATTCAGCGGCCTTGGAAAGCTCAAAGGCAAGAAAGTCAAACTGCACATAGACACATCCATTCGTCCTGTCGCGCTACGACACCGAAGGGTACTTTTCAACCTCCGACCTCAAGTCGAGGAGGAGCTGAAGAGACTTGAAGACCTAGATGTCATCGAGAAAGTTTCGGGACCGACCCCCTGGGTGTCCCCGCTGGTAGTGGCCCCGAAACCAAAACAGCCTGGCGCCATCCGGCTTTGCGTCGACATGAGGCTGCCGAACGCCGCTGTGAAGAGGGAGCGTCATATCACGCCCACCATGGATGACATCGTCGCCGACCTCAACGGGGCGAAATGGTTTTCCAAACTTGACCTCAACGCGGGATACCACCAGCTGGAACTTGAACCGAGCAGCCGATACATCACAACGTTCTCCACCCATGTCGTACTCCGACGGTACAAGAGGCTGAGCTTCGGAGTGTCATCGGCTGCCGAGGTGTTTCAGAACGCGATTAGAGAAGTTCTGTCCGGACTGAATGGAGTCATCAATCTAAGTGATGATATTCTCATCTACTCAAACACGTTGGAAGAGCACCACGCCCACCTGAGGGCCACCCTACAGAGACTCCAAGAGCACGGGCTGACTCTACACCGAGCGAAATGCTCGTTCTATCAGGAAGCCGTCGACTTCTTTGGCTACAGGTTCACGCGCGAAGGACTCCGGATTGACCCGAAGAAAGCGGAAGCCATTCAGAATGCGAGCACTCCCAGAAACCCATCTGAAGTAAGAAGTTTCCTCGGGATGGCCACATACTGTGGCCGATTCATACCGAACTTAGCAGACCTAGCCGAGCCCCTCCGAACACTCACAAAACAGGATCAGGAGTGGGAATGGACATGCGCAGCGAACCAGGCATTCCAGGAGATCAAGGCAAGCCTTCTGGACAAAGCCACAATGGCATACTTTCAACCGCGCAGGAAAACGGAGTTAATAGTAGATGCCAGCCCGGTAGGCCTGGGCGCAGTCCTACTACAAGAACACGGCCGGGACGAGTGGAGACCTGTGGCGTATGCGAGCAAAGCACTCACAGACACTGAGACCCGATATGCTCAGATTGAGCGAGAGGCGCTAGCCATCAAGTGGGCCTGTCACCATTTTCACTTATACCTCTGTGGACAAAACTTCACTGTCGTAACTGACCACAAACCACTATTACCACTGTTCACGGGATCCTCCAGACTCGCTCCCCCACGAATTGAGCGCTGGGCAGTCCAGCTACAAGGCTATAACATTGCTCTGGTCTTTCAGCCAGGCGCCCACAACCCGGCGGACTACCTGTCCAGACATCCTGATGTGACTCGAAAGGCACTTCCGCTGGCCGACGGGCAGGTGGTAGAAGAATTTGTGCACATGGTGTCGGTGGCTGCATGCCCGGACACACTCACCCTGCCAGAAATAGGGGAAGCGACGGCTGCCGACGAAACTCTGGCCAAAGTCAAGAGAGCGCTAGAACATGGAAGCTGGACTCGATTTGTTGATGGAGCACAAGGACTAGGACCGGAAGTGAGTCACGCTCGACAACAGCTTTGGCAGATCCGCCACGAGTTAAGCATAGGAGATGAGGGTATCGTGCTGCGAGGACACCTCATTGTTGTGCCCGAGAGCCTCCAACAACACATGCTCGCGATAGCACACGCGGGCCACCAAGGGATGGCCAAAACAAAAGCCCGTTTGCGTAACAAAGTGTGGTTTCCCGCCATGGACCGCATGGTGGACGACATGGTGCGATCATGTCATGCATGCACCATCACGGGTGCGGATCCAGCTCCGGCCCCGGTCATCACGGAAGAGGCTGCGACGACACCCTGGACTCAGCTAAGCATCGACTTCGGAAGCTTCCCGGATGGCCGGCACACTCTGGTGGTGGTGGATTCATTCTCAAAGTTTCCCGTCGTAGAGCTGCTCACGTCCACAGCATTCGGGCAAGTGAAGAAAGCACTGGACCACATTTTCGCCACCATGGGGCTCCCAGACGAAGTGAAATCGGATAATGGGCCGCCTTTTCAAGGGAGAGAGTTCCAAGCGTATCTGGAAGGACTACGGATCAAACATCGACGAATCACTCCTCTGTGGCCGCAAGCGAACGGCGAAGTCGAAAGACTCATGCGGACCCTCAATAGGGCCCTCCGCATCGCCGTCAATGATGGAAAAGACCCAGAAGCCGCCTTGGACCAATTTCTAAGTGCATACCGGCAGACTCCGCATAGTACCACACAATGTGCACCCGCACACGTCCTGTTCAAGAGAGCCCCAAGAGGGAACATTCCCACGTCCCCCACCTGGACACCAGAGGTAAGGGACAGTGAGGCGATCCAATCAAGAAGAACCAGGACAAATCAAAAGGCCAGCGAGGAACGACATGCCAGAGTACCGGAGTTGCAGGAAGGAGACACTGTGGTGGTGCAAGACCGCCACCCAGGATGGAAATTCAGGACACCATTTGAGCCGGAGAGATGGATCGTTGAAAAAGTTCGAGGAACGATGGTGACAGCCCGCCTCGGCCAACAGACCGTCACCCGCAACGTGTCCTGTTTCAAAAGGATAAGGATACCGGAAGGTAACCCCAGAGACACTGAAGAAACAACCGAGGTCGAGCCAGACCGTCAGGGAGACGTAAGACCGAGGAACCCAGAGTCAATACTCAACCCGAACCCTGACAGGTCCGGCGAAGTCCGACGTCAACCCATCAGTCCTCGAAGAGAAACAGCTGAGCATACACCCTCCGATCGGGATGGTGATACGACCCCGGCCGGGGCCGGAGGGTCCCCTGTCCGACACAATCACCGATATCACCTACGGCCCAATCCCGGGCCCAGTCAGAGGCTACGAGACTTTGTGTGGACATCCCCATGACTAAAGAAAGAACAACCTGTCAGATGAACTAAATTGAAGGAGGGATGTAGAGAGCCACCCGGCCTCTGGACAACAATGTATCTACTGCACCCACGCACGCATGCACCCTCGGGACGGGCACGCCCGAGGTATAAATAAAAGCGCGGAAGACCGCTCGGGGTCTTTCCGGCATACCTCTATACCTAGTGTGTGTGTCCCTTATTTGTAAAACTATACCGCGTGTGAGGCCCTGACCTCGCACACCACAGCGCCCATAAATATCTAGTGCAAGGGAACCGCCACTCGGCGAATTCTCGTTCCAGCACAGGTGAACGGAAAGGTCGAGCTTTGATCCCAGAAACGCCCTGCTGCATCAACATATGATTTGTACCTGAAATTATACTGTGCGTATTAAATATGCAACAGTACTTTTACATGTGCATTAAAATATTGCGAAGTATTGCATATTATCAATACTGCAGATTTACATAAAACGGCTTCTTCACTAAACCAGGACCAATGTCCAGTATTGGAAGGGCACTAAAAAATTCAGCAGCTGGCCTTAGAGAGCTTTGTGGGCACATACTAAATTTATATGTCCGCACGGTGCATTATGCAAAATACACATCTTGACGGCGCCACCCGCTCCTAGGGGTGTGGCGCCCTTAGTCCGGGGCATAACTATTCTTTTGCCATTGCCTATTTACGCTTTGAATATTGTAACTTCACGAGCTTTATTACTGTCAGTCTTTCAGTTAATTACAAATGAATCTGGCTCAGCATTTCAGCATAAATAAATTAGAGCAGATCACGGAAACGTGGTGCTAAGTGTTTTAGTAACTCCAAGTAAACCAGTGCCTTCATGGCTGTTAGACACAAATATTTTAACCCCCAGTGGTGCACGTGGTGATTAAATATGCTATTGTTGATAAACAGATTTAGGGCCACGGGTAAAGCCAACGGCAAATCACACCAACGTGTTCACATGGTATTTGAATCATAAAGAAGTAACCCAACAAGAAAACGTCTTGGAACTTGCCATCCGTTTTCAGATAGACAGGTTTTCAGGAACAGCATCCTTCCCGTGGGCTAAGCTTCCTGCTGGCCAATCGCAAGAGGAAGAGACTTTAAATACCCTTAAATGATATTGAGTGAATTCTGCTCAGCTTCTTAAAAGCTGACCGCTCTGCATCGAGTATGTTTTTTCTTTCCAGTATGACTGAAGCATTGTTTTTAAGGTGTGGGCTGATAGTGTGTGCTCAGCGTAATGAAATAAAGCTAATTTCAGACACCTTCAGACCAGCAAGCTGAGGGAAAAGCGACGGCATCGCTGGAACGTGCATTAGAGCATCAGCTGCATGTTGTCTAACGGGGTGGCCATTTTAAGAGAATCAGCAGTTTACCGGTGTGGCCATTTTTAAGTGGATGATGAAACTCAAACAATAACAGGATCAGCATAGAAAACCCACAAACACCATGGGTGTTTTCATTCTTAAACACAATGCTCATAAAAGAACAAAATGTTAAACAATTTTGGTCATGCCGGCTCATGCTGGAAACCACAATTTCATTGACTCGATTTATAGTGCCATTTTAATTCAAAAGGCTTCAATCTGTGGACGGTTTGTAAGCGTGCGAAAAGCCGAGCGCGTGCAAATGCATATGTTGTCCAGAAAACTTGAATAATAACTTTAATTTCAATCCTTTATAATACGATATCTACTGCCTTTTCATGTCGCTTAACTGACGGTTCAAGCATGCACGCATTGAAAGCTAGCAGAACTTGGACTACTTCACTTGAGTGCACGTCCACGTAATGAGCTGCATTTATAAATGAGTAGGTGCTTAGTAAGAGAATTCACTTTCGTTTTATCCTTCAGTTATGAACAACATAAGACCTTAATTTATACAGTGCTTCTTAACAAGTTGTATTACACGAAAATATACATTGTCAACTTGGATGCATGTTTAAAGCTTCAACATAAGCAAGATCTTTCTTAGCCTTCAAACAATTAATAACACCTTAGGATCAATTAGAGTAATGCTGGCTGGCTCTAGATACCGTCGAACAATTCCTCGCGGAGCGACTTCCACCGTTCCACGAACATGCTGAAGATAGATAGCAGTTTGGAACATAATACTAGAAATGGTGGGGGGTGTATTTGCAATTAAATACAATTCGAAGTGAATTGCCAACCTCCCTGTTGAACAACTGTTCCCTAAAGAATTGCTTTTAAGAGCTACTGGCGAAATAGATACTTCTCTACAGTTTCTTCCGTCTCCCTAGGAATCACGAAAAAGGGAAAAAACGCAGAAAGCAACTAATTAAAAGCAAACTGCGTTTCCTTGGTTAAAACAGCAAATTGTTTGTTAACGGCGTTCGTTGTTGCTGAAAGGGGGGCTGTATGTGACACTGAACGCCTCAAAAATGGTCATAAATTTTCAGAGTAAGTGTGAATATTCGGTTGTGGAGTGTGCAAAGGAATCATGCCTTATGGCTTCCTGACATGCACCATAATGCGATATTTCATACATGGCAACATGTTAAAATGGAAACAATTAATTTCTATGAAAGGAGAGGTAAATTAAATAAAATTTTGGCTTCGGAAATCAGGAGTTACGCCTGAATATGGTCAAGTGGCATGTTATATTAGTACCAACATAATTTCACCCAGGTAGTATTCACCTATCTTCTTATAAGTCATCTGGGCTCCGGGCTGGCGGGAAATTTGGGGCTGACCTGCTGGTGGTCCTGGATTCCCTCCCCTACCTGGGAAGCCGTTGGTTGCCACAGGTGGTGGCAGTTATGGATTATTTACCTGCGGCGCTGTTAATCTGAGGGCATTTTAATTTAAGGAGAGCAGGCTATCTATCTTGGTGGTGGCCTGCTAGCACAGCCCGGAGGTTAAACAAAGGCCCCCTGGAGAACGGGCGCTAAGATAGAATGATTACGTATTTATGTGTAAGTATATGTATACAGTGAGTTCATAATTGATTAACAATTATTTCAAAGAGTTTACAAATAAAGAATGCCAATGGAGTAATGGGTGTTTCTCGTCGGGGATCTTAGCCCTTGCCAAGCAGCATCCATAATCCTAGTCAGATAAAGGCAGGTAACTAAAAAATTAACCTGCACTCACCCTATGATAACTTGGTACAGAGCAGTAAGGCTTACTTTGGGGGCAGTGTATAGAATAGGCCTGCAATTTTCCTCAACAAAGCAGTTTATGTCGCATATCGTGACCTGATGCTTTTGCAGCTCTTCCGGAGGGACTCAAATCCAGATGGCTTCCATTAACAAAAAATACTTGGTAAACATTACACTAGACCTTTTCTTAATATTTCAAACAATGTTCTTAAATGCCGTTATTATACGGGTGGGTTTCAAGCGGTTAATGTACCTTTCCGCATTAAGTACCCATAGGCCCAGGACTATCCCGTTCATTATAAACCAGTAAACAGTTTCTTAAAGGACCAAGTACCGAATCTTCGCCAGTTGCATGGTTTAGTATTGCAATGATTTATGTAGTCTGTTAGACCAGACATCCTTAACAAGGTATTCTTATAAATCTTGACGTCATGAGTACAATTAATACGCGGTAAAGGTGTTGCACTCCCCCCTTTTTGAAACAGGAAAATTGAAATACATGCAACTGGCCCATTGGTCGATACTTATTAGTTTCCTTAGTACACAGCGATTACATGCACAACAAAGGTAGGTTAAACCATGTAAATCAAACCATGTATAATAAAGGTAAAGGAAGCATTTACTTCAGGGTGTAACATTTCTAAGCTCCTCTTCGGGTGGTCCTTTACGCATCTTTCTTTTCTCCGGTGGCTTGGATAGTGAATAATTTAAATAATGTACAAAAAAAAAAAAGTGATGTGAGGAAGGCCTGAATTAATCCCAACCACGTGTTAGTATCCATCCCACATCCCAGCTCATTGTAAAAAGCCGAACATGTAGAAAGTTGCCACTTTCTGCCAAAACAACCGTGCCCTCTGGAAGCGTCCATGTCAAACGACCGTGAAAGGTTTAGGCATGGTGTTTCAAATGTCGGGCCTATGTGATTATGGGCTATATGCCCTAACGGTGAAAGAGCGCAAAGGTCGCGGACATCAGGTTTCATGGCTCCTTTACCAATAGATTAGTTCTACGTTACCTTAGTCCTAATAAATGGATAACCTAATTTCCGGGAAGAAATGGTTAATTTGTTTCCCACTCCTTTATGTGGTATCAAGATTGTATGTCATTACCACGAATAATTGATGTTAATCAGATAATTTACCAAAGCAGCTTATAGGTTCATGGTTAAGGCGTTCACATTGGAAGGAGGTTAAGTATGGGTTCATTTAGATATGATGTTCTTAATGTGACCACTCGCAGTCACTAAGTGTCGGATGTTACATTTACTGCAATACCCCATTAGCTAAGATTAGGCTCCGTCGGCCGCGGGGTATGCTTCGCATTATTCATTCTCTGCATCATCTTTCCTCGGGCATCATATTTGATAATGGAGAAAAGTAACCCCTTACAACATAGTATTCCCAGATGCTCCCCAAGCTTGCAATCATCTATGATTTGATCAGAGGATCAGTACTGCCAGGTAGCTTGACAAGGAAGGCATGTCACTGCAAGAAGTTGCAGCCAGCCTGAAGTTAATTTATCAACTGCTACCTTCTACGTTACTGTTGGGAGGCCCTGCGCGTCATCAGCTATGAATTGATACATGAACAGGGAGTGGTGCGAAGTGGCACCCAGCAACGGAGCTTTTTAGGTCGGGGGGAGGGCGAGCGCGCCAGTAAGCTACTCACCCTGTGGCGGGGTCCCAGGCAAGAAAAGGGTGTGGACTTCCCCTTTTGGTATGGACTGGCTGCCCATGGAAAAGGGCAAGCAGTCGTTGTGGGACTCTGGGCTGGCGGGAGAGGGGAGACTGACCTGCTGGTGGTCCTGACCACTCCTGCCTACCCGTGATGACGGGGTGTCGGTTTATAAACATTGGAGGGGGTATACCCCGGTATGTTTGTCACAAGTAGTGGCAGATTATTTACCTGCGGCTCTGTTGACCGGAGGGCGGTCAACGTAAGGAGAGCAGGCTATCTTGGTTGTGGCCTGCTGGCACAGCCCGAAGGACAAGCAAAAAGGCCCCTTGGAGAGCGGGGTCTAAATATAATGACAATCTATAACTTTGAGAGTATTTAATAATGTTGTGTTGATAAGCAAGTAATTTTAAAGATTTACCTTAAACCTTAATCAAGATAAATAAAGGATTAATGACACTGCTTGAAGTTTAATAAATAAAAGACTACGCGGTGAACGACAACAACCTGTTTCATGTCTTTTATGGGAAGGGGGCGACTTGCACCCGGTAGGCACACTATGGACGGCGCCACCCGAACCTAGAGGCGTGGCGCCCTTAGTGGCATCCGGAGGCAGAGCCATCAGGGATGTCTTCATGGTGTTAACCCGGTAACCAACCAGGACAAGGAAGAGCTAGCTCACGTCATCAGGGAGGTAGGGCTGGCCTTCCCTCCCCCGAGGGTACAAAGCCCCGGGGGAGGCTGAACTAACCCTCTTTGTCCTCTCCCGACAGCTCCGGCGGCAGCAGACCAGCAGAAGAATTACCCATCCCTGCAACAAGGAAGAGAGCGGCGGGGTCCCAGGCAAGAAAAGGGTGTGGACTTCCCCTTTTGGTATGGACTGGCTGCCCATGGAAAAGGGCAAGCAGTCGTTGTGGGACTCTGGGCTGGCGGGAGAGGGGGGACTGACCTGCTGGTGGTCCTGACCACTCCTGCCTACCCGTGATGACGGGGTGTCGGTTTATAAACATTGGAGGGGGTATACCCCGGTATGTTTGTCACAAGTAGTGGCAGATTATTTACCTGCGGCTCTGTTGACCGGAGGGCGGTCAACATAAGGAGAGCAGGCTATCTTGGTTGTGGCCTGCTGGCACAGCCCGAAGGACAAGCAAAAAGGCCCCTTGGAGAGCGGGGTCTAAATATAATGACAATCTATAACTTTGAGAGTATTTAATAATGTTGTGTTGATAAGCAAGTAATTTTAACGATTTACCTTAAACCTTAATCAAGATAAATAAAGGATTAATGACACTGCTTGAAGTTTAATAAATAAAAGACTACGCGGTGAACGACAACAACGTGTTTCATGTCTTTTATGGGAAGGGGGCGACTTGCACCCGGTAGGCACACTAAGTTCCACAGAGAATGAAACGCGTCAGGACTATGCCACATGCCACATGCTGTTCTAATCCATCATTAAAATTGGCAAATAACAAGTTTTGTGTGCGGCTCAAATTCTTTCCAGCAGGGGAGAAAATGGGAATTGATATATATATGTTATATATATATATATTTTATTTTTTACACAACAAAGGTATCCCGCCGTTTGAAAGTGCATTCCAGAAGACAGTCGGATTCCACTCATTTGCAGTAGAATTCTTTATTTCAATGAACCGGCAAACAGCAGCCTTCACAGATAAAGCCCTACGCGTTTCAGAATCACTTATTCCTTGATCACGGGCAGTTGCATGAAATTGAGGCAGAGAGTGCAATGTCCGAAACAAACTGTTTTTAAATCCTCAAAATGTCCAGCCCTCCAGTGGGCGTGTTTACACAATAGGCATTCTGGTACTTGTGGTACATTGGCACCATAATTATTCCCTTCAGTGGGTTCTGCCGCCGTAATATCATCATTTTTGCACATTTTAAAAGCTCTCCAGTGAGCTGCAGGCTGTGGTCTCCGGTTTAATTATTTTTTACTGCTTCTTCCGCTGTTCTGCGATGAAGTCCTGTCTTCACGCAGCAGACCTTCACTGTAGTACTGGCGGTGAACTCTCCCGACCGGGACAGGCCGGATACAATTTACACAACAAAGGTATCCCACCGTTTGAGAGTGCACTCCAGAAGACAGTCTGATTCCACTCATTTGCAGTAGACTGCGATGGTGTTTAAATATATTATTTATCGTTTAACTCTGGGTATACGAAGTCCAAATGTGCGCCCCAAACGTTTTCGAGGTTCTAGTCACATCAAACAGTTGCACACGTTACTGATGAGACACATTTTTGCACAGCTGCAAAATATTTATAAAATCAACTAAGTCATTCAAATTCACTGTAAATCTTTAGATTTTCACCATATTTAAGTCATCTTATTGAAACTACATATTTCAGGCATTTTCCATCTGTCTTTTATTTTTTTTTATTCATGTCTGATATTTTCCACACTAGTTATGTAGATTTAATTTTACCAAAACTGATTCTGAACATATTATATGTCATGCATTTTGTGCTTTCAGTCTTGCTTCATCAGGAGAAATCCCAATCCTTTTAATTCAATTTTTTATTGATGTTTTATCTTTCATGCAGGTAAACCTTGTGAAAAACACTAGCTGAGCAGTGAAGTCAGACACTTGTTTGGTCCCAGGCAGCAGTCCACCTTCATGTTGAACATTTTCTTTGCTGCATACAAACTCCCC
The DNA here is from genome assembly GCF_964261635.1 of Lissotriton helveticus. Taxonomy (NCBI): domain Eukaryota; kingdom Metazoa; phylum Chordata; class Amphibia; order Caudata; family Salamandridae; genus Lissotriton; species Lissotriton helveticus. The sequence goes on from NC_136070.1 coordinate 814,756,253, forward strand.
TCAAGACATTACCTCCTCATATCCTATCTTCTCAGGCAAGTCAGAGACTGGACCCGCGTAGGTGGGCTTGCCATCATTTTCTGTGTTTCATTTCAATGCTACACTTTCAATCTAAGCTCCCTAAAAGGAGCAGACAGGCTAGGTTTTTGGTTTAAAATTAGCCCCACTCAATCTTTTGCAGGCGTTCTAATTTACTGGCCTTCGGCCTAGGATCTATATTTTAGCTTCTTTTGGAGAAGCACTATCCCCCCTTCTACTTGGTCAAGTAACTTTACTATTCTTGGAGACTTCAATTACCACCTTGGTGTTAGCAACAACCCTGATGTATCCAATTTCATCGAAACCTTAAACATTATTGGCCTTATTTAGCCAGTAACTTCTCCTATGCATACCGCAGGACATACCCTGGATGGGATCTGTTACAACCACCTCAACCTGGTAGTATAAGCCGCTATTCCTCAGTCTTGGTCGGATCACTACCCTATCCCTCTTAGAATCTTAATTAACCCAGATAATCCCTGCCGGTCCAATACGACCATGTGCCCGCACACGCTACGCATATGGAGCAGATGATGACTGACCTCAGCTTAACCCCATGTCTTTCTACCTCTGCTCCGACTCCCACAGGGAACTTAGCTGAAGATCTCACTTTACTCAGTAATTGGATTACGAATACAGCCATTGACTTACCCCCTTCAATATCTGCCAAGAAGCACTGATCCTAACCCTCAGATCCATTGTTCTCTCTGATTGCGGAGAGAGCAACAGTTGAACTGCAAACAACCACAACGGAAGCAAGCCTACAACCCCGAGGACCTGCTTACTTTAAAATCATGCAAAAAACCTACTATGCCCAAATTAAGGCTTCGAAAAAATCATACTTTACTGCCAGATTGAAGAGGCCCAGTTTGATCCAAAATTATTTTTAACATCTCTAAATCTTCCTTGCAACCGAAGGCACTGGCTAGGGACATTACCCCTTCCCAAACTCTATTTGACCAGATTTCCTCTTTCTTTGAAGAGAAAATGCAGGCCATTCAATAGGGCTTTTCAAGCACCATACTTACTTCTGACAGTGTTTTATTAGATTCACCCCTTAAAGGCAGGGCTGTAGTTTTGGCATCCTTTTAGGGAATTACTCTATCACAATCAAAACAAGCCATTGTCTCATATAAATCTGCCTCCCCCAATGATCCACACCCCCTCTATTCTTCATAAGACTATTTACATTGTCAATCCTTTAATTAATAACATTGTTAACATCTTACTATCAATGGCTGAAGTCCCCTCAGACTGGAAACTGGCAGTCATGAAGCCTCTGCAAAAAAAATCTCTTGCAGACCCTACCACACTGTCTACCCTCCCCTCTTCTTCCTGCATTAACTAAAATGGTTGAGAAACTCTTTAATGGCCAAATCATTTTCTTCTTGGAAAATTCCTATGCCCTTCAAACCCAGCAGTCTGGCTTTTGCCCTGAACATTCCACTGTATCAGCCCTACTGGAACCATAAAACAGACCCTGGATGTGGGAAATAATGTGGCGTTGATTTTACTCGATCGCTCCGCTGTGTTTGACACAATTTCACACTCCATACTCCTTCTATAAATGAAGGACTGTGGCATTTCTCACAAAGCCTTGGTCTGGATTAAATCTTTTTTAACCAGGCGCAGACAAGTAGTCACGCTTGGACCTTTTACCGTAACAGAAAAGTTAGTAGCAACAGAAGTTCCACAGGGCTCATCTCTCGGACCTGCACTGTTCAATATATATATTCATCTCCCTGATAGCTTCTTTTGGAATTGCCACTACATTATATGCTGATGACACACAGTTGATTCTATGCCTGGACAATGCGTCCATGACCTCAGAACTAAACTTCAAAAACTGCCTCACAAGATCCCATTTTCTTAAAAAAGCACATAGGCCCCAAAATCTATTCGCATCCTATATAACTCATACAACACTAGAGGCGTGGGACCAAACTAGCATTAAATATATGCTGACCACCTTACCCCGTTCTTCGATAACCCAGAATTTGGCCCGGGGATGGGGGGAAACTGCTTTTGCGCATTGGCACACTTCGGAGTCCCGTGCCTTAGGACACCTATTCTTTTTCACGGGTCAAATCTGATTATGGGATCCCTGAGGCAGGAAGGCTACCCTACCTACCCTACCTACAACTCCGACACTGGGCATTACAGCCAAATTATAGGCCACACACGCAGAGACATCTTACACATTTCGAAAAATGGCTTATAACTAGAATTTTGGACAAGAAGCGAATCTCGGACCTCTACACGATGTTAAACACACAACACAAACACTCATACAAGGCAAGTCACGCTCACTGGGAGAGAGACTTAGGAAGGGAACTGAGTAGTAAGGAGTGGGAGGGAGTATACCATAGGGCACGACACACAGCGAGTAACATGGGGCCGACTGAAACCTTGATGAAGGTAGTTACTTATTGGTACTACACTCCAGAGCGAATACATAAGGTAGACCCCACACAAAGTGCAGACTGCTGGTGAGGATGTGGAAAGCAGGGAACACTGGTACATATTTTGTGGGAATGCGAACACCTACAACAGTATTGGTCTCAGAGACTGGATGGAATTGATACGTATCTTGAAACCCAGATCCCGAGATTCCCAGCCAACGTATCCCCTTAAATTTAGGAGAGGACATCAGATTGAGATAGCTTTGGGAACAGCTATTCAAACTATCTTGATTCACTGGAGACCTCACCGGATTCCTACTCACACAGGCTGGCTCAAACCCCTATGGCACTTACTAGGGATGGAGAAAATAACCCTCACATTGTCAGGGATAGGTTTGACTTTCAGGAAATTATGGCAGCAGTTCCTGACACTACTTACACTGGAATTCCGTGAACTCACGTGCCCTAAATACTTACGCTTATTACGCTTACCAGAGACTAACGCTTCTGTTGCCCCGGGCACGGACCAACAAGAAACTTCACAATCTTAAGCAATAAGAACCTCAGGCATTACAGGGAATGTGGGGGGGGGGATGGTATGTTTTCCTTTTTATTTTCATTTTGTTTGACTGATAACTATACAGGGCTATTTGTGGCCCATGATAAAGCGTAAATCTTACCTCGATTATTGTAATAGTCTATATGCAGGAGCTTCGAAACCAATACTCCACAAACTTCAGATGGTGCAGCACGGGCAGCTAGACTTGTGCTGAAACTTCCCAGGTGGAGTTCTGCCTCCACTGCTCTAAAAACATTACACTGGTTACCAATACATAAGAGGACCCTCTTTAAGATCCTTACTGGTTTTCGAGCATTCAGGGTCACTCAACGTAAAAATACCTGACTCCCAGATTCACAAACTTCACAATCACAAGAACTCTGAGATCCTCCCAGGCAAATCTTCTTGAGCGCCCTCTTTTCAGACTAAAAATCTGAGGCTGCAAATCCTTCTCAGTGCTAGAATCCAAGCTATGGATAACTCCCCAGTCACTTGCTCTTGACAGAATCGGAAGCCCTATTCAAAAAGTTCTTGACGACCTGGCTCGTCCAGGCCCCAGATGCACTCTTCTATTTCCTCATTTAGCTATTTTCCATCTTTTCTACCTTTCTTTTCTGAGTATAAGATGCAGTCTTTAGCGCCAGGATGCTCCATTGTGAGTGACAGTGTGCTTTATATTCATTCACCTATTGTTATGTATTCCCCACAGTTGATCACATAATTAGGCTGCTGTGCCTCACAAACTCGCCCTAAATTCAAACTGTAGAAAAGCCCCATTCACCTTGCCACATCCTGTTTTAGTTGCATCTTTCAGACACCTGAGATCGTGACTCAGTTGCGACTACAGCAATATATTTATTGGATTTACATTTTGTAAGAGTGCCAGCGTCAGTGCTCGAAGCGTGCTGGAGTGAGAGAAGTTCCCTTACTGCTGTCGGTGCTTGCAGATTGATTAGGCATCCTCAGAGTTGCAGAGCACCTGTGCTGGGATGCCAGAAGAAATCAGGAAGTGAGGTTCTTACATGCTGTAGAGGACTTGTGTGCCCAAGGGAAAGACACCAATTTCGATTACTGAGACTGAAGAGCACCAGCCGGATATGCGCGGGTTGCAGAAAGAAGGTGGCCTCAAGGCTGCAAAGCACTACCTGGGGCTGCCTTTTGCAAGAAATGCTTTCTCCATGAAACAGAGGAAAGTGGCTGGCGTCCTGGGGTTGCTGTGTGCCTGTGGAGGGTGCAGGATTACAGTTTGAGTGTGACAGTCGTAGGGTGGTGGATCACCTGAAGTGGCTGTCACTGCAGTTGCACAAGTATTTTAATGCAGAAAGTGGCCCCAGAGCAGTTCTAATGCCATTTTTATGTTTAACTAATTGTGGCTAGGTGTGCCGTGGCAGTGCTTAATTTGTAAAATATGAAGTGCTGGTGCTCACATTTGTTTAGGAGGCCACACCCACTTCCCTCGGCTCCACCCTCTTCTACTAGTGGCTCTACCCACTTACTCTAGATGTCCTACCCACATCCTCAACGGGCACTTCTGACTCTCAAGTACCAGAAAACTAGCACATGGTGGCAAAGGTTCATTTAGTGGACCCTGGACAGATGCAATATGGGAGCTTCCATGCAAGATGGTGGCTGAAGTGAAGCAGCATGACAGTTAAAAGTATTGGGTGCTCTACAGTCCCTATCACAAAGGAATTTAAGAGAGACAATGTTGAAAAGGAGATGCCTTTTAACTTTTTTAGGTCAGGATTACATGCTATCCCCAATTAAAAGGTCTATCTCTTTGTTTCACAGAATGTCAGCACTTCATGTAGATCTCCATTGAGCAGCTCCAGTCAACCCTTTCCCTTAATTTGTGCACATGCTTTTTCGTTACTGATTTCTTCCTGTGTCACTGTTTTGCCATATTTCTCTTCCTCTTCTTTTCCCCTTTTTATATTTTTGTCTCTCTGCTTTGGGTGAAAGTCTGATTAAGAAAAATAGGTAGCGGTCCCCAAAAATAAATGCTGGTGGGCCCCACCTGCGACAGCCAGTTCAAATTAAGCACTGGGAAAGCATATGTAATCTACCTTTCCATCGCGGTCACGGGCACCAACGCACCAACTAGGTTTAGGCTCCACACTCAACAGTACTTATATTCATATATACCCAGAATGTGTCAGTGCTCATCGGGTTAACACATATAAACTCAGTAACAGTCGGTTTTGGTTAAGTGGAGAAGCATCTGAAAAGCCAAATATTGCCATACAGTAGATATAGCAGTAATTGTAGGCACTAGAAAGAGTAGCTGCACTGTCTGAAATTAAAGACCGGAGTTCAGGTACTAACTATGGCTGCCCTTCCAGGTATATTAGAAGTGGTGCACAAAGGTGCCAGAGCTAACTGCAGTCTCACTTCACAAACAGGCTGCACTTGTAGGCGCTGGAGCACTTCCACTTCACAATCACAAGTGAACAGAACACACACAGACACTGCATATGGTACAGTTTTAAAGATTGTTGAAATCCATCCACTAATGTTAGATCACAAAAAGCAAAAAGACACTTCAATGTAAAGCCACTACTGGCTGTGGATTAATCTGCACTTATAGGCAGAGCAGAGGAATGCACTCTCAAGTATTATGACCTAATCACAAGCCTTGCTAATGTTTTTGTTCTTTTTACAGACTAACTTAGATCATTTTTCCACATAACAACATCACAGATATACAGAATATGCCATTCACGAAGGAAGCAATTACTTTTATTTATTTTTATACTTCAAACTGCAAACATCGAAATGGTACACAGAAGGCTAGTGAAAACTCAGAGGCCCTGAATTGTAATAATTATCCAGCCATCCCTTTCAAGTACACCACTACCATCATGGCAACAGACAGAGTCCCTGTGAGCACAGAGCTCAGGAAAGAAGCACAGAAAATTAACTCCTTTGCAGGCCAGACGTGTTGAGGAACCAATTTTGTTTTTTGGGAGCCTTCCCAGGCAACAAACTGCTGGTTAGTCAGATTGAGAGCTGCCACAGTCTTATTGAACAAGAGATAGGAATAAATACCAACTCTACTTAAGTGTGCAAGCAATTTGTATCTCAGCATGTTTTCCTGAGACAAAAGAGAGTCTGCCTTGAGACACAACAAGTTCCAGAGCCAAGCACTCAAGCTAATGAAGATTTAAGGAAACGTTAGCTACCAGAGATGGGATCGGAGAAGGCAGTACACTATCACAGCACATTTATGGAGTATGAGAGGGGCACCAGTGTAAGAAGAATGCAAAGCAGAGGGACAATAGAAGAAAGAGAATCTTTTATAGGTACTCATATTATGTTACTTTGGGAGACTGGTCCACGGTATGTAAAACTACAAAAAAAGAAATACATACAGCGAGAGAGGTAGAGAAAAGAGAGAGAGAATCGATGAATAAGAGTGAGAGAGGAAGGCGGGAGGAATCCGGTGGGGAATAGAGGGAAGTAAAGAGAAATAGAGAGAGAAACATGCATAAAATGGAGAGAGTCATACAGTGAGGCACAGAGAGTGAGTGAGGGAGGGTAACTAAAGGACAGCAAATATATTTCCAGACCAGATCCCATATATGGATTACTAAAAACTTCTTGAAGTTATAAACCATTAAAATAGAAATTCTGCCTGCCACCAAGGAATCGGATATTTAGAATAAGGTAGAGTGGCCCCAGATCATGTGTCCTGTGCTAAATCTGTCATTAGAATGTGAGGTTTCCAAAGTTTCAAATTTCGCCTTACTCCATCTGAAAACACCTAAAATGCGGCTTCCCTGGCCTGACCCCAGGTGGTAACACATCCATGTGGCAACTTGTGATGCACCGCTGCACAATTTCGGAACGCAATCAATTGTATTTTCATTTGTGAAGGTTAAACTGCAGGGATTTAGCAATTTCGAGGCAGTAAACTGTTTAGGGGAGTGGGAGCCTGGAGGATACTTCAGGCCCAGGGCAGGGGCTGGGCAGGGGCGACATCAGAACTAAGACTGGAAAGTTGGAGGCAGAGGGGCCCAGAAGCAATGGAAGTTGATTAACCAACATGCCAGTGGTAGCAAAAGTAAAATCATGTCCCCTCTGATCTCGTGTCATCGCAGGGTTGGCTCCTTTTCTCATCCTTAGTCTGTCAACATACTTCTGTTTGCTCCTGAAGCACGAGGATTTAGGCAGACAGTGTAAAAACTTTAGGAAAGTAACCAGGGTTCTTAGAACCCTGTTTATATTCTGTCCCTTTGCCTGCCTTCCTGAGCCTTGAGGCTTGGGGTAGCAATTGCAGCGCAAGGGTAGCAGCTGGTGCTTCCTCTTGCTACCTCTTGCTTACTCGGCCATCTTCTCCTCCAACTCATGCAGCTGGGGACCCCTAGTGCACTGTTTTCATTCTAAACCGGGCTCAGCCAGCACGCTCACGCAGGTTCCTTCACAGCCCCTATCATGCGTGACCTGTGTCCCCCGAATGGAGCAACACTCCAGTTCCTCCTGTCGGAGGAGGACTGGAACCTTTAACTTTACCCTGGCTGGCTGGGCTCTTCATCGTTATATGATAGATGCGTGTACGGTCGGCGTCTGCTACTAGGCTAGGCAGAGGCAGTGGCGCAGCATCGTCATCACCGTTATGCCAAAAAAAATTGGAACATTAGATGGGCATGGCTCAGTCAGTGCATGGCTACCATTACTTTATGGTTATTATGGTTACGTGGTAGGCTGGGGGCCGGGGCACTGCCTTAACTTCAAAGGTTCAAAATAAGCTTTATTCGATATTTTGCAAAGAAATATCATATAAGCGTACATTATTATACAATATTTTAAAAACAAGATGATGAAAACCGAACAAAGAAACACATAGAATTCCAATTTAAAATTCCTCAATAGCTTAGGCAATGGTTAAAACACGCTGTTAAAAAAAACAATAAAAAACAGCATTTTAAAAACAACATTTAAAAACCACAAATGTTATCACCGGTATCATTCTAGGGATTTCCTAAATTTGATCAATAATCAAAAACTGTTCCATGGTAGAGATCACCTCCCGGTCTTCAAGTTCTTGCAGACGCTCGAAGGCGATTTTGCAGGACCTAATACCCCATCTCTTTAACAGGGGTAACAAAAGGGCTTTCCGCAGAGACACATAATATTTACAAAAAAGAATAGTGTGGATATTAGTTTGGATTGACATTTCATCACAGGGACAGGGGCAAAGAATCTGAGTCCAATCGTTACATGTAGGAAAAGTTACAAGACGGTAAAAAGAACCCAGTCTAAATCTGGTAAGCAACATCCTCGAGTAGCATGAAAAATCTGAAGAGAGGTATAATTGTAGTCCCTTACGGGATGTCACCCTTTGATATGCCTGGATATTTTTAAGATGTTTTTGCTTATTCCATCTAGTTGTTTCCAGGTGGGCCATTAGGGTCTCTCTTAGGGTTTTTCTTGAGATGTCTTCCAGAAGCGAAGGATCTGTAAACCACTCTGGATGCCCAATCTCTGCAAAACATTTTTTGACATAAATCAGCCATTTGGATTGGTTGACGGTTTTAGCCCCTTCCAATTTTTGAATGTCTAGTATCACTTCTCTGTTCAAGGCGGTCTCAGGGGTAGTCCAGATTTTGTGCCAGAGAAGGAGAGGCTCAGATTTAATAATGTCTGATATATACGGCAAGTCCAATTCAATGTGCATCATGTACACGGAGGTTGCTTTTATGGTGGCCAGAAGATATCTTACAAATTGATTTTCCACTATCTGTAACGATAAGATATGTTTATCTATTCCCCAAAGTCCAGCCCCATAGGTGGCAGTGGAGGCGCATTTTGCTTTGTATATGATTATTAGTTGTTTCACAGGCCTCCCCCCTATTTTTCCTGCAAAATCTCGGAGTCCACCAATGGCTCTAACAAAAGCAAGTTTCCTCTTCTCTATTGCCGATTTCCATGTTAATTTTTTGTGTAAACAAATGCCCAGGTATGTGAATGCCTCCACTGTCTCGAGTCTTTCACCCTCAATGAACACGGGGCAAGGGATTTTTTTATGCCTTTTGTTACATAGCATTGTGTGCGTTTTTCCTATGTTCACTTTCAGGCCCCTATCGTTCATGAACACTGTGAATGCAGAAACAGCTTTTTGTACGCCCACTCTGGTCTGAGAGAGAATAGCCGCATCGTCTGCATATAGCAGAATTGGTATAGGTTGACCGCCTATTTTGGGGAAATCACACTCGATGTTTTTGAGATGTTCGCTAATAGCGTTTATATAGAGGGAGAAAAGCAGGGGGGCTAAGATGCACCCCTGCCTAACCCCTCTATTGATGTTAAAGCGTGGCGAGCACTCTCCCTTGAGGCCAAATCTGACTCTGGCACCGGCATTTCTGTACAGGGCCTTAATAAAAAGGAGAATTGATGGATCTATCCCCAGTTGTTTTAAAATGTCCCATAATTGGTCATGAAGGACGCAGTCGAATGCTGAAGTTAAATCTATGTACGTTATGTACAGGCTTCGCTTTTTAGTATCGACGTATTTGGACATGATGAGATGTAAATTGAGGGTCTGTTCTATGGTTCCTCTGCCTGACCGAAAACCATATTGCAAGTTCGACAGTATGTTCTTGTCTTCTGTCCAATTAGTTATTCGTTTCAGGATGATGCGTCCGACGATTTTCATTAGGGTATCGAGCAGGGATATTGGTCTATAGCACGATGGCAAGTGCCTATCTCCTTTTTTAAAGATTGGTATTACTATTGCCTTAGCCCATGATGGTAAAAGATCAAAAGTATTTATGGAGTTTAAAACAGAAGTCAATAGGGGGGCCCAAAATTCTATTTCTGCCCTGTACACATCTGCCGGAATGCCATCCGGTCCAGGTGCCTTCCCAGGGGGTGTTTCCCTAATGGCCAATTCAACCTCCTGATACGAGAATACAATTTTACAAGGACTCTCAGGAGACGAATTTAAGATTGGTGGTAAAATGGAATCTGATATAGAGGTATTTGAGCAAGTAGGTTTACTATATAGTTTTTCAAAATGGCTCGCCCATGCCTCGCCAGTTATTGCCATGTCCAAACACCTCTCAGGCAATACTACCCACGGCAGGGGAGTATTGATAAGTTTCCAAAAGGCTGACAGGTCCCCAATTTCAGATATTGTCACCAAATTCTGCCATGCTTCCATTTTCAGTGCCCTTTTTCTATTTTTAATAACTAGGCGATAATGTGTTCTGGCCTGTCGAATTTCTGGAAGTGGTTTGGGTGTGACACGCAACAAATTCTTTAGAGATTTTAAGGCCATGGAACATTTCTTATCAAACCACCCTTTGTGTACAATAGGTCCGGATTTGAACTGGCGCGTCAATAATACTTTTAGTGTAGCCTGAATTTTGATAAAAGCTTTACAGATGTCATTGGGGTTATCGTTGTTAGAAAGACAGATGTGAATCTCCTCCCTCCTCTTGGTGACTAGGTTTTTGAGAAGATTAAATGGATTAATTTTATTCCATTTAACAGTGTAACCGTTTGTGGCTCCAATTTGAATTGGTTGATCATATCTTACCTCTAAGCTTTTTTGATCCGTCGATTGAGAGAGAAACTCAACAGATATAGACAAAGAATAGTGGTCACTGTGAGGGTGGTTGAGGGTGTCCCAGCCTGATATTAACGAAGCATGATTTTTTGAGAAGAGTATAAAGTCTATGATTGAGTTCGTTCCTCTGCCATGAAAGGTTGTTTTAAGAGATCTTGGGATGTGAAGAAGCTCATTTGCAAAATGCAAATTGAAAGAGGTCACGAAATTATTAAGCAGATCCCCTGATTTTTTGTGTTGGAAATGATTGAAAATAGCATCGGAAGAGTCCAGTTCATATGACTCATAGATATCACAGGCATCTCTCGTTGTGTTGGGGCAAATGTGACAATTAAAATCGCCCATGAAAAGTATTGCACACTCTCCTCCAGAGGTAGCTTTGATCGTTAAAACGGCTTGTTGTATGTTATCCAGTGCTTTCTCTAACTGTTCCACGGTCAAGTTGTTGTAAAAGTTAACAATTATCAGAAAGAGAGACGGGGCAATATCCATGACAATTACTTGGAACGAGTCCCTAAGTAACGTTTTTCTGATCCTGTGAGCAACTGCTACACTAATATACATACAGAGTCCCCCTTTGTGTCTGCCCTGTTTACTCATAGACGCTGGTGAATGAAATGTTTGAAAACCCTGTAGATGGATAGGAGAAATCACCCAAGTTTCCTGAAAGCACAGGATGGAGTACTGATTAACCACCCTTATCCAGTCTGGTAATGTAATTTTTGAGGAAAGTCCCGCCAGGTTCCAAGAGAGGAAATGTAAATAGGAAGTTTTATTTCTATACCCCATGTCTGACGAGGAAATGTTATTAGTGGGTTTTGGGCCTAAACATAGTGCTCCTTTAACTTTACCCCTTTCAATGGATTTTTCTCTATTACTAGCTCTGTTTACAGATAGGTTTTTGTCAAGCCCATCAACCGAATCCTCCTTAATGGCGTTGAGGTGGTCAGAAGATCTTACAGCATACATACTACCCTGGTTTTCTTCTCTGCCTTGAAAGAGTCACTCTACATCATCAAGACCATAGAGTGGCTCATAAAAGTTATGGCAGGGAAAGTTCCAGGACGAATTTATAAAAGGGGAAGGTTGAGCATATCCCACAGGGTTATATCGTGGTGTGGGCAATTGCCTATAATCAATGAAAGGGAAAGATGTCTGGTCCCTTGCTCGGTACTTGGTGGGATATTTATCATAAAATGGTCTTCTAGGCTGTGCCAATGTGGAATTATCGTAAGAAATTTTTGATTGATGTGGCTTAGGCTGCATTAGTGATTCAGGGTAAAAGTAAGCCAGAGGTTTAGGCGATATTGGACCCCTGCTAAACCCAGAAAACCAATCCGTGATATGTGTAATGACCCTTGGGTCTTTAAATGTGACGATTACAACGTCTCCATCAATATCCTTAGGGCGGATTCCGACCCAATTTGTTCTTTTTACCATTATTATATCGCCATTTATGTGGGGAGGTAGGGGTCTGTTCTCACGGAGCCAGAAAATCACCTTGTTTTTTAGGCTATGGTGATTTTCATAACCTCCTTTAGCAGATAATGGTAATGGTAAGACCCCCGTTAATACTATAACGTTTTGTGATGCCGCGGGGGGTAGGTCAGCATACCTTTCACGTGGACGTTTTTCATATTGTATGGCGGATTTATTTTTTTCTAGTATGGGCTGGGAATTGCCCATTTTTGCCGAAGCCATGAGGGAGTTTATTTGAAGCGTTTGCTCCTGAGTGTTAGGAGGTGCTTTTGGGAGGGGAACTGGATTTTGTTTTAATGCCACCTTATTAATTGGATTTGACGATTGGGTTTTTTGTTGATCAGAAGGGGTCATATCGTTTTTGGAGTTTTGAACCACAGTCTTTTGTTCTTTATTAGTCGTTTTTCCTGCAGCTATCAGAGAAATGGGCTGTGTTATGGGCATAGAGGTTTTTAAAGTACTCTGAGTTTTATCACCATTTTTGAGGCTCGAAGGGGCTTCTTGGGCCCTTTTGCCAGACTGATTATGAGTCTGGGTTCCCAAAAAGGTGTCCAACTGAGTGCCTATTCTCTTCACTCTCTCGAGGATTGGTATTAATAGTGCCTTGATAAGGTGTTCCATTGCATCCACAAAGTCTTTAATTGTAGGGGGGACACTAGAAGTCAGTGTGTCCCGTGGTAAAATGGATGGTCCCTCTACTATCTGTAACAGTTCTTTAGTTAATTGATCCTCAGCCGATATGTGGGGTTTAGGAAACCTTTTTACTGGGGCTCTTTTTCGTCGTTTTTTGGGAGGAGATCGGATGATAGCCTGTTTCTTTTTGGATGGATTTATGACTGGTAAGGATTTGTCTGGCCTTAATACGACGGGTAATGGTTGAAACATAGTTAACTTTTGTGTGACCAGGGGGGACGGGACTACTATGATGTCCGATGAAACAAACTCTGCAATCTTTGGCAAGTTTTGAGTGACCAGGTCAATAAGATCAATAGTTGCAGTAGTTGTGTTATTAGCCAATTGTAAAGGAGAAGGAGTAGATGTGCCATTTTTCGGGGAAAAATAAGATTGAAACAATAAAGGAACGTTATCTGTATTCATTAGGTCCCCGTCAACGTTTTCCAGGGACAAATTTAAAGGGAGAGGCTCAGGGGTAGGTGTCAGACAAGGATCTAGAATGGTGATTTTAAGTTGCTCTATGGATTGTCGCCGCGCGATGCGGCGCTCAGCCAGAGCCAGATCTCTATCTTGTTCGCCAATTGCTTTAGAAAAGAATTTATCCAATGGTCCCAAGATTGAGCTCCCTTCAACAGTTTTGTGGCCTTCAGTTCCCGATTTAGACATCGTCACTAACCGGAAAGGTGTATTACCGTGCAGGACACCTAATGGAGTAGGCCCAGCCCGGCCTTGTCAGGCCTTTGAGGGCTGTAGAGGGCCCGCCCTTTGCCCGGGCTTCGCTCCGTGCGCCGACCCGCGCGCGTCCCGCGTCGCGGTAGGGTGGATGATGTTAATATACGTATCGCCGGTGGGCGTGTCCGTGGGCGTGTCGCCTGGGGGAAGAGGAACCAGCTGGTCAGTGTAGGGATTGCTGGTCCTCGCAGTCCCCCAGGTTAAGCGGGTAGTTCTTTCCTTGCCTCAGACCCTGTGGACTCCAGCTGGGAGCGCTAGACAGAGCGTGCCGACCGCAGCTCTCGCTCACACCAGCGAGTCCGCGGGGAGGCAGCACCTGGCAGCAAACAGAGAAAGTCGATCCGTCCTCTCAGAACAGCGGTGATTCAGCGGAAGCAAACAGCCAAGGAGAGTGAGTGGCGCCCGCGAAGCGGGTGTCACGAATTAAATTGCCTGATCGCCGGTGGGCGTGTCCGTGGGCGTGTCGCCTGGGGGAAGAGGAACCAGCTGGTCAGTGTAGGGATTGCTGGTCCTCGCAGTCCCCCAGGTTAAGCGGGTAGTTCTTTCCTTGCCTCAGACCCTGTGGACTCCAGCTGGGAGCGCTAGACAGAGCGTGCCGACCGCAGCTCTCGCTCACACCAGCGAGTCCGCGGGGAGGCAGCACCTGGCAGCAAACAGAGAAAGTCGATCCGTCCTCTCAGAACAGCGGTGATTCAGCGGAAGCAAACAGCCAAGGAGAGTGAGTGGCTCTAACTACTGCCTTAACTAACTACTGATACATATAGCCCTGAAGCAGCTGACTGTTAGGGGGTGGGAGCCTGGAGGAACTTCAGGCGCCGGGCAGGGACTTTATCTTAACCCCGCAGGCCTGGGCCCTACATCGTGATATATAAATATATCTGACTGTGTATGGCCGTGGCTACTAGGCCAGGCAGAGGCAGTAGCGAAGCCTTGGGGCGCAGCAGAGTATTATCAGCAAAACACGGGCGCCACATCACCATGCTAAAAAACAAATAAAAAAAGCAGCGTTGGTTTGGCAATGGACATGCCTACTGGTTATTACTTACTGTTATGTGGTGGGCAGGGGCACTGCCTTAATTCACTGAAATAGGCCTGGTGTGGTGCTGCTACTGCTCTCAACGAAGTCGAGCTCACTTGAATGCTGCTAATGACTCATGGGGTGCCGGGGCGTGGCAATCTGGAACAAAATCTGCACACGCTGCCTGGCTGCCGCACAGACCCTACACCTGCCGGACCAAATCCAGCCCAAATTGCCCAATCAGTGTACTGCCCAGTGGCAACACTGAACAAAGGGCCACAAAAGATGTAATGCCATCATAATCTTATTGGCTCAGGCTCTCACAGTCGCAACACTCTTCACAGGGACTCGGGAGAGGAGAAAAACACTGCATCATCAGTGAGGTACATATACTAAATATCAAGGAATCATCAATATCATATGTGACGTCAGGTGCAACAGATGCATGTAGACCCGGCCCTGCAAAGTAAGTGCCAGTGCAAAGCACCGGAATGCGCTGGCACAAATTAAGCACTGACTGTAAGCATCACGGTTTGTATCAGCTTGATACCCCTGCACCTTTACTTCTCCCACACTGCATAGGAACAGTTGGAGACCAAGCAAGGGAACTACGCCGTAGCTGGTGATCCAGCGGTAATTTCACGGTAATTTCTCAATGCAAAACCTCATTTGTCACTATTTTACCACTGAAAAGGTGTTGGGCCCTTGACACCGTGTATTACCTTTAGGCAGTGCTTAATTTGTAAAATTTGAAGTGCAGGTGCTCAAATTTTCTTTTAGGCGACCACACCCACGTCCCCCGGCTCCAAATGCTCCGCCCACCACGGATTCCCTTACCACCACTAACCAACAGTGTCCCTATCCCTACATAGTTCCTCTCTGACAAACATGTCTTTTTTTTTAGCGCTGCTCATACCAGTGCAGGGTGTCAGAGCACTTGATACCACAGACCCATTATACAGAGACAATGAATCATCCAAAGAAATGTTAAATCAACCAATGGGAATTACAACAAGGTTTAGAATCACCGTACAGTGAAGAAGTTTTGGGTTCTGCAATACCATTAATAATTACTCTTGTCCAATAACTCGTTATTTAATGCAATACTGTGAATAAATGCAAAATTACACATTTAGCCAAGCCAGGTCTTCCCTCAATCGTAAATAAGCATCCTGGGACTGGTTTCGGGGTAACGCCCCTCATTAGCCAGGCTAGCTTGAATCCAGTGGCAAAGTGAGCAAGGGATCCAAGTCTGGGCATACCCTGACAACTTAGGGCGAACAAAGCAATTACAAGGAGATGATAGACGGACCTATGGTACAGTTTCTGAGGGGTACAGCATATGTCCATGAACATCTGGTTCCAATGGGTTGCATCATCAGCAGCCCACTTCTGTGTTGGAGTGAGAGATCGAGTGAGTTCAGGCTCTCAGAAGCAGTGCCAGGTTCCTTGGACAGGCTCAGGGCGTCCACACTGACCAAGAGCGATAGTAGCAGCAAGGCAGTGAATTAAATTTTTGTATGCCTTGGCTTAGTCCTATTAAAAGAAGAGGGGAAGGAAACCCTCCCCATTCATTCCCATGGGCCTAGAGGCCCATAGGAATGAATGGGAAAACATTCTCAATTTGCGATTAGCAAGTAGAGAATCGCTAATTGAGAATGCAATTTCAAAGTAGCAAGGGTGTCAAAAGGACACCCTGTTGCACCCCTGAAATAAGCATGGGTGCACATGTGGCGCACATACATTGGTGCCACATTGCACTTTGAAAAATGCAAAAAAAATGCATTTTTCAAAGAAATCGCAAATTACCACCAACTTAAAGTTGGTGGTAATTTGCGATTCCTTAGGGCCAAATTACACTTTTTCTGTGCTTCTTACATTGCATTTAAGGAATCTGAATTTGTAATTTCTTAAATGCAATCGCAAAATAGGGAATCGCAAATTTTGCGATTCCTTATTTTGCTAGGCAGGCTTTCGTTCATACATACCACTAAGCCCAATTGCAATCACAAATGCCGAAATTCGCAATTTGGAATGATACAAATGGCCCCTAGTGGTGTTTTGTTCCAGTGGCCAGCCTTGCTATAGAGTGGAGGAAGCTGTGAGAGGGGGTTGCCTGGGTTTGTTCTCTCCCCTGTTTCTCTTCACATTGTTGACAATCACCCAAGGCCAGGCCTCAGCTGCTAATGGTGGGACTGGAGGAGCCTTGCTTGTCACCTCTGCCAACGAGCTACTAATCCTACAGCATTCACTCTACACAGTGAGGATTACAGAAACTTTTTTAAATTCATTTCCTAATCAAATACAGGATATTAACACCAATGCACACGATTCCTGAGAAAGCCAGAACATCACACGTCACATTTGTTCTCACCAGCCAGTCCTTCCAAGCAACCCCTCCCACCCCTTCGCCCATGAGTGGTGGGCGGGTGGGCTTCTGGGATCATTCAGGTGAGAGAAGTGGGAATATGGTAGTCATTAATGAGGTTACTGGAGGGAGACAGACCCCCTACCCCCAGCTGCCTCACTGAAGGTAGAGCGCGTCAGACGGAGCCAATTAAAGAGCTCCCATTCCAGGCAGCCAGGTCAGGGTCTGCCTCGGCTCGGATTCTCCGACACTGGGAGGCAAGAGTTAAATTACTGGCATAGCTTCCACAGACTGGTTCCCCAGGCGCTAGTTCTCTCTGCTATTGTACTACCCTCAACATTGTTAATCCACCGACTGGTCACCAAGCCGTAAACGAGTTTAGGTTAATAGATGTCCTGGAATATTATTGACCAGTCTAATGCATTCTGGGAAATGTAGTTTTAGTCCACTTCGTGTTTTATAAGTGTTTTTAAATACCAGACGGCATTTGAATGATGCTGCAATTACCCAGGCAAGTGGAAAATAGCCTTTATATTGAACATATAAGTTTCCAGCTGGCAGGCACACAGGCCTAACGACAACTGCCCTAGTACAGTTTAAAACTAAATATTCTACAAAACTTTTATACATTCTCCCTTACATCATACAGGGCTAATCCCATACAAGCTAAACCCATCGCATCTTCCCCGTTTACTGTTAGCTTTAACAAAAAACAAACCACCACCCCCCCACCTCCGACACCGAACTACACACTTCGCGCTGGGAGTAGCGGATGACTGTATTGGCAATTGGGAAGGGGACAGCAGTGACGGGGACAGGGACCAGACAGTACATTGAGTTTGAGTGGGACCTGGATGTGTCACGTGGCCGTGGGACTCTGTGCACTACCCGCTGCTGCGCAGCTTTATTAACTGTGTGATTGCTGTATTATTTAGTGGGCCTGCCTGTCTGGAGATTCATCAGTCATGAATCTCTGCCTCCTCTTGGCTCAGCCAGGGCAGAGGTCAGGCTGAGGCTTAGAGGCGCGCGCGCGCCCAGGCCCCAAGTCCGCCACACACTTCTTGTGATGACCCAGGGATGGCATGGCTGGGACGAGAGACGGCAGTTGAGTGGGACGTGGGTGGGTGGCCGTGGGACTCGGGACTGCACTGCCGGCTGCGCAGATTTATTAACTGTCTGAATAAATTGAGATTAATTAGGGTTTGCTTGCTTAGGCCTGCCAGGAGGCCCCGTCTCACCTTGTGCAGCTGAAGCCAGACCCTACTGGCTAACTCAAGGCGCTCACGATGTCGTCCGGCCGGTACTACTAGTGAGTGAACCAACGGCCTTTGAACAACGATGACTGGGTGCGGCAGACCGGCCATGGTGGAGCGGGTATGCAGGGGCGTTCCACAACAATCTGAAAAAATCTGCGCAGTGCCGAGTGCGCACGCTGCCGCGACCCCTGAGAACGAAATCCAGCCCTGCCCAACAGTGTCCCACCCACTGGGCCAGCGGCGACACTGTGACTGAATGAACATTCGAGCCGCGAGCAGTAAGTGAAATGAGAATGAGATCATCAGAAATAAATAATCTGATGTTGATCCATTGAGCATGAGAACTTGAAGTAAGTGATGACTGTTCAAGCGAGTGACAGTGCAAACTGCAGAGTGCACACAGACAGTGTCTCCGGAGTCGGACTGGACGAGAAGTGAGTTTTAGTCCCGTAGCGATACGATAGTGAAACAACTAAAAGCAAAGAATTACTAGTATAAAATAAATCAATACGTGCACGGTGCACCAGAGTGTGAAGACCCGGCCCTGATAATTATGTGCCGGTGCTTAGCACCGGCAAGCACCGGCACAAATTAAGCACTGCCTTTAGGAAACTTTACATAAACATGAAAAATCAAAATACAAATAATATTTAAGCCAATAAAAAGAGTTGGTGAGTATTTTAAAGGGATTTATTTTCTAGTTAAAAGTTAAGGTTCTCTGACCCTTTATTCATTAGTCAAATATCAATCAGGTTACAGAATTTGGAAAACAGGAAAAATAGAATTAATACAGAACATATTATAGATTGCATACAAATCATTTCATAAAGGAAGGGAATGAGCCAACCAAATGTCAATCAGAATTCTTTAAAGAAAGTTCAGGAAAATATGATTCAAGAGTGAGTTTTTTGCAAGGCTAATCAATAATTAATAATTGGCAAAAATCTCCCATAAAGAGAAATAAATGCATAAGACAAATAAATCTTTTCAAAACTAATTAATTAGTCAAAGCCAAACTTAGAGTTTTAGCATCTAAATATAAACCTGTTCTATCCAGCTCCACTCTCTGCCCTGGTCTGTTCAATCTGAGAGAGGCTGCTTCACAAGGAGCGAGACAGCCTGAACCTTCACAAGACCACAGAGGAATGTGATATGCCTTGCCAAAAATATGGCATGCAAGGACTTCTCTGAAAAAATAGGAGCACGTACTCCCACCTCCCTCTGTCTCTCCTCGGTCGCAATCTCCTCCCATGCAGCACCCATGGCGTACACATACCTAACCCATATACTGTCTGATCTCATCTGCTTCTTCTCCTCTCCTCCCTCTCAGACAAGAGATCATTATTTATACTTTAATTCTTGGCTGACTATACTAATAATGTTGCAGTTTTCAGTAACGCTTGCACCGTAATGGGTTAGCATAGATGACATTAGGGTCTCACCATCCTGTTCTCATTGGCAAATCCAACCTATACCAGTTTTAATAAAGGAAGCGTTAATGCTTAATACAGTCTTATTGTTTCACCATCAATAGTTATACAAATATGCAACATTAAGGCATAAAAATATCAGTCAATTTCTTCCTTCCTTTCACATCGCACGCAGGAAGGATACTTTCTACAAGCTCTGGTACATTGGCCCGATAACAAGAATTTACAGTTCACTGTGGCCTTGACCCACTGTGTCTTCACTTGAGGCACTTGGCAGTTCTGTGCATGCGTCTCTCATTTCTGCACAATTCTCAGCCATGCTGGATTCTTAGGCAGCCATTTTATGGTGGGCCCATAAACAAAAACAAACACAAAGAGTATTAATTTATGAAACGTAACCCCTTATGTTTGACCCTCCCCCATACTAGTACCCTGTATTAGTTATTACTTGGCAAAAGCTATTAGTTTGAAGCAGCTTTTCTATTATTTGTGTACAACATGCAAAAATTTGCAATGTACAAAAATAATCATGCACCAGTGCACATTTTCCAAGCGCACATAGTTAATACATCCTCATAGCAACATGCTCTAATGTTTTAGATAGCTTTTCATGCAAAATGCGTTTGCCCCGCGTGTAGTGTTGGTGCATGGTTAATTAATACACAGTTTAAGAAGATGTGTTATGAACTGAATAAGCATTGTCTAAATATGCAACAAAGCCAAAGTCTCTTAAGACAGGAACAGGGAGTGTAGATTACAAATGAGCTGGGAAGAGTGAACACATTCCATGATTATCTTCAAAGCTAAAAAGGCCACTGAAATCACAGGGTTTCTCTACTCTGCAAAAACACATGTTAATTCAGCACAAGCATTTCAGACTGACTAGGCCTCATTTCATGTTTTTTGTGCCATGTGTTTTTCACTTGCACCAAATCTGCATCATTTCAAATGCAGTCTGTCTGAAGCACATAAATAAAGCAATGCCTGACTCCAGATGAAATCTGAGCTACATCACTGGCTTCTTGCACGTGTTGGGGGCAATTAACTGCACACATGTACTACTTGTGCCCCCTTGACGACACTGAAACTACACACATTCCATCAGTGTGCAGGCAAAACTGGACCACCGGGGCTTGTTCACCAGTGTTGTCGCAAACTTCCCAGGCAGTGTGCATGATTTCTACATCTTCCGCAAGTCCATCACCAACCAGCGCTTTGAGGATGGCACCTATGGAAATGCACTGCTCGTCAGTAAGTACCAATTGAACACACCACATACCTCAACTCCACAATAATACAACACACAACTGTGGGAATGCACAAGTTACAAAAACACATACAACATGCCAATCAGCATGCCCAACTACCAGACACGACAACACAAGTAACTGTGGTAACCTTGGACAGCCATGTAGACAAACCATCCACGGCATGGCACCTCTGCCACACAATTGCAGAATATGGGGAGAGGTGGGAACCAAGTATGTGCGAAGGGGGCAAGTGACCCATCAATGAGAATGCACACAATGCCAAGTATGGTGGTGATGTGCTGGTCAGACTTCAGTATGCAGAGCACAGACATGTCCATGTGGACATATTCTGTTGGTGTTTGTAGTGTTGTAGACAGTGGACACAAACAGGACACCTCAGGCAGTGTGGAAGACCTTGGACATGTAGCTTTGTCGTCCCCCCATGCGTGTGTCTCTGTGTCCGCAATATCCTGTCCATAGGCCTACACACACATGGCCGAACCACCTTCAATGGCCAGATTTACACTGGAGACGAGGTGGCTACTTCCCCAGCTAACCTGCACACATCTCGTCATCGCTTGCAGAGTCGTGTCTGCCAGGGCAGGGCCCCCCACCCAGCCACAAGGCAGCCGCCGTGACCGGTGATGCCTGCTCGATCCTGTGCGCCTGCTGCACCCCAGCCCTGGTCCCCAGACCCGTCTGCCGCCCAGCGATAACTGGGCGCCCCTGCGCACCCAGGTCTCAATGCTCACCTACCACCGGTGTGCCTCCAAGAGGGCCCACAACGTGCCGGTGCAACCTCCTCAACATATCGCTGGATTCTGCGCCACAGGCCCCCAGCGCACCCTGCGGCACCGCACCGCTGGGTAATTTTTGTGCTCACTGCTGCCTTCGGCGTACACTGCGGTCCAGCAGGGCTCTCAATTCAAATCGTATCTTGATTGGCAGGACGGCGTATCTGAGGCCTACGCATCATCGCAGGCTGCACACCCGCTCAGCTCTTCAGGTGCCCCTACATCAGTGCACCACAAGACACGTCCCGTGGCGGTGGGCCTGAGCCAGCCGCAGTGCATCGGGTGCCACCAACTCCATGCACCGCAAGTCATCGTCCCGTGGTGGTGTGCCCATGCTTGCCGCAGTGCATCGGGGGCCACCAACTCTGTGCACCCCAAGTCATCATCCCATGGCGGTAGGCCCTAGCCGGCCGCTGTGCATCGGGTGCCACCAACTCTGTGCACCGCAAGTCATCATCCCATGGCGGTAGCCCTGTGCCGGCCACAACAGGTCCAACCAACTCCGTGCACCGCAAGTCACCATCCCCTGCCGGTCGCAGTGCATCAGATGCCACCAACTCTGTGCACCGCAAGTCATCGTCCCGTGGCGGTAGGCCTGTGCCGGCCGCAGTGCATCAGGTGCCACCAACTCTGTGCACCGCAAGTCATCAACCCATGACGGTAGGCCCGAGCCGGCCACAGTGCAACCGTTGCCACCAACTCTGTGCACCGCATGTCAACGTCCCGTGGTGGTAGGCCCGTGCCGGCCGCAGTGCATCAGGTGCCACCAACCCAGTGCGCCACAGGTCATGGACCCTTTATGATTGAGTCTCATAGTGCAGACACCATCATGTCACCTCCAGCAGTGGGGAATGTGATGTGGTAGACCCCTTTTTAGTGGCAGGGTCAAGTCCTGTGACGCCTGTACTGGATGGGTGTGGTGTGGGTGTAAACCAGCCCTCAGGGAGTGGCTGTGGCATGCTGAGAACTAGACCAGTGATCAGCAGATTACTACAGAGAAGACCTGGGACATGTTGTCCCCCCTGTAAGCGTAAGCGGAGTGGGCTGGGCTGGCATATGCCAGTTCAGCGTAGGGGTGTGAACAATGAGCCCGGGGCTCGGGCATGGTTCAGTTCTGGGCTGGACAAGTAAGTAACTAATGCGTGTGTCTCTGTTGTAGTGTCGGTGCCACACGGACCGCAATTGGCAATGTTGCACCCTGTGACTCAAGTCCCACAACATGAGCAACATGGACGTAAGGGGGAATCACTGGCCCTACATACATCCATACTTTCATACTTGAATGATCATAGACATGACACATCTGTGTGAATCTTAATGTTTTAGTCACATTCAGTGGAGTGTTGAAGCTGGAGCAGTACAGGGCCACGCAAACCCCACTTTACATTGCTGCCCCGTGGAGGGCAAGCCAGAGTCCTTTAGGGAATGACAAGTTCATCAGAAGAGGAAGATTTCAGTCTGCAGTCTAATTGCTGTGTCATTGGTAACCAAACAGAATATAGCAGTCCATGTCGAGGTCCAAGGTGAGTGTCGCAGAGTGTATCAGGGGACAGTGAAGGTGATGATCAGAGGGCAGAATCAAGCAGAAACAGGAGATGAATGTTACTGCTTCCTTCGTACCACTAAGTCAGAATCATCCGCATCTTCATCCTCTGATGTATCATGTGCCTCACATGTGGGTAGTGTTGTTTTGTCTGCTTCACTGTGTGGCAGTGACACATCAGTGGCCGGAATTGGGTTGTCTGCAGCACTGTGTGTCACTGACACTTCAGGGGGGGAGATGTGGATGAAGTAGCACCAGCAGCATTCATCTGCGCCAGGCCTTATGGCAACAATGCCATGATGAGGGTCTGCACCCTATTTGCCAATACCAGGAACATGGTGACCCGGGAGCTCGTTTGACGCCGCGCACATCGCGCTATCACTCATTCCAAAAACCAGAATTTCGAAATATTATACCCATTTGACGACTGTCACACTATGACTCACGGATTTGGATGGTAGGTTTGGGTTATCCGCTCGACCTCCCTCTTTTTAATATCTCATAGCTCCTGGAATTCCTGTCCGATTTTACACAGTCTACAGTGACCTTCTCCACTCCCTTGTTCTCATCCCAATTGGTCAAGGGCCCTACCGGGTCGGAAATATCACCGGCAGAGCGACCTTCAAAGTTTATACATTAGTGTTTGAGCCCTAAAGATTCGCGCAAGCGATGAAACACGTGTCGACTGGCTGCTGTTATATGTTTGAGAAATTAAAGAACTGAAGATTTTCATTCTACACAAGAAATCATCGTCTCTCTGCAACCTTACTTGTGTTACTCATTGCATATCCTACGATATACGAACTATCTGATTTTAGATGTGTGTGCATAGGGGTTTCTTTTCTTGAATTTGTGGGTTTACCAGCTCGCTGGTTTAACTTATGAGTGGTTATTAAGGTTTTCCATTCACCCAGTTGCACCACTAATACATTTTCTGTTCGAGACATACACTCTTGTGGTTCTATCATAGGCTGTGCGCCCATTGTTCACTGACACTAAAAACCTTGTTGCAACAGTTCTCATTTTGGTGAGTGCTTCCTGGTGTATGGTCTGTGCAGGGGGTGAGGTCTCCTCGATGCAGCTGGGCAGTCCTGCTCCTGGAGGTGGGGTGCAGAAGCTGTCCATGAGCTCTTGGACGGCGTCGTTGTTGAAGGTGTGGAGGTCCTCTTCGTCATCAGTGAAGAGATGTTCTGTCTGCTCTGCAGGAGGTGTTGATTTGAGTTGCAATGTGAAGGGGAGATGCAGTTTAACATTGTGTTCATGTGTATGCTGACTCATTGTACACGTTTACATACAGACTGCATGACAATGTACATTGAGACTGTTAGGGAGGAGCTGCCTATTTGATGCTTGTTAGAAAATGGGATTTCTGGTTGGCTAAGGCTTGCCCCAAAGCCAAGCAGAAACCACCACTCTAGTCAGGGCAAGGGAGTTACACACCGAAGATAACTCCTGCTCACCCCCTTGGTAGCTTGGCACAAGCAGTCAGGCTTATCCCCTCAGCATTATCCCATTAGACATAAACCCACCGTAGAATTATAGAACGTAAAGGGAACCCTGAACCTAATGAAAGGATACAGGGGAACAACCCACCAGGGAAGTCAATAATAATAACAACATGAACTGGAAGTTCCCATTATTCTAAAGGACCAATCAGTTCCAATATAAACAATTGCCCACAGAAAAGCTGCTAGTATCAAATCATTTTATTCTAATGTACATATATATTTATATAAAAAAGACTTCATTACTTCAAAAATTCTATTGACATATGTAATTCATGTGACGTCTGCGCAGAACAACAAGAGACAATAACAACATTTTATATACAATAGTCACTCATACCATCAAGCATACACACATCCAAAAGTCACCACATACATCAAGATACCATATACTACAACCACATTCTCAACAACCAGACAGAAAGAAGCGCCAACGCGCGTTTCGGAAAAGTGACACCATGGACGATTCCTTCATCAGGGCGCAAGTCGTTCAGTTATATGTGGTCATCATGATCCTCCGATTTATCAAAGGGATGAAATGTTCAACTCAATTCCAGGGTTGCTGGGCAAACAACAGCATATCACAGCGTATCTATCTTTTCTGCTCACCCCCTTGGTAGCTTGGCACAAGCTTTCAGGCTTATCCCCTCCGCATTATCCCATTAGACATAAACCCACCGTAGAATTATAGAACGTAAAGGGAACCCTGAACCTAATGAAAGGATACGGGGGAACAACCCACCAGGGAAGTCAATAATAATAACAACATGAACGGGAAGTTCCCATTATTCTAAAGGACCAATCAGTTCCAATATAAACAATTGCCCACAGAAAAGCTGCTAGTATCAAATCATTTTATTCTAATGTACATATATATTTATATAAAAAAGACTTCATTACTTCAAAAATTCTATTGACATATGTAATTCATGTGACGTCTGCCCAGAACAACAAGAGACAATAACAACATTTTATATACAATAGTCACTCATACCATCAAGCATACACACATCCAAAAGTCACCACATACATCAAGATACCATATACTACAACCACATTCTCAACAACCAGACAGAAAGAAGCGCCGACGCGCGTTTCGGAAAAGTGACACCATGGACGATTCCTTCATCAGGGCGCAAGTCATTCAGTTATATGTGGTCATCATGATCCTCCGATTTATCAAAGGGATGAAATGTTCAACCCAATTCCAGGGTTGCTGGGCAAACAACAGCATATCACAGCGTATCTATCTTTTCAGAAAAGCAGTTGTTAGATGGGAAGACAGAGGTGCAGCAGTCCCAGTACACATGAATTGCAGACACATACAATCGTGGAAATACTCCGAACTTTCACATGAGTCCGAACAAGGGAGGCAGACCGATAGAAATAACACACGCTGAGCCCGGCCGGGTGGAGACAGGATATGTGCTTCAGAAGTAGTTTTCGTAAATTATGTTGGAGCTCTCATGAAAGTCTTCGACCGGGTCACCTTCTCCACCGTAGACCCGAACCTCATCAGCATAAACACATTACGCAATGGGCCTCACCAGCATAAACATATTATACACCAACCCCATAAGCATAAACACATTACGCAAACAGGTACTACCCCGAAATACCATAGTATGACATTAGGCATTAGCACATTAGGCCCAAATCTCATTAGCAGAAACACCTTACGCATTTGGTATCACCAGCATAAATCACATTACTCAATAGGCCTTACTAGCCCAGATAAACTGCACACAGCACCTTACCAACTGACCCCAGGCCAACTGGCCTCTCACAGGGTGCCCCAATGCCCTTTGGCCACAATGTCAGGGTATCTCCAGGGCTATCTATCCCCTTGCCCTCTGGTTGTTAATGCAGCAAGCAGAAAGTGAGCACAGGTACTGGCCTAAACGTTGCAGCTGCCCATTAAGTGCTGGGCAGCTGGGAAACGGAACGTGGGCCTGCGTACTCACTTTGCCCTCTTGAACAGATCTGCGCAATGTTGCCGCTGCCCTCTATCATGCAGGGCAGCTGGTGAAAATGACCTCAGCCCCCCTCGTGAAATTAACATGCCCACGTTGGGGCGACACGGCTCTTGAAGCACTACATGCCCATCTCGTTGCAGCTGCCCACTAAGGCGGGGCAGCTGATATCACCAAACAAGCACTGGCACTACGGTGCTGCCTGAGCCCCTCTCTGGGACTCTCTAACAATAACTGTAGCCCAATGGGCACCGACAATGTGCCCTGATCAGTACATCTGCCCTCTACTAAGCGGGGCAGCTGTAGAAGAATGGCCAAACTGGGGAAGGTACGGGCACCACAGTCCCTTCGGACCCCCTCTGGGGCCCCAGCGACAAATATGCCCCTTGTTAGAGTGGCCCGCAATGGCGGGTCCGCTTAGGAAGTACATTGTGCCAGATCGAGCCCTTACTCACCGGGTTCTGCCTGCAGACTCCGTCTCCTCGTCAGGCGGCAATCAGCGGGGCTCTCTGTGCGCCATGGGAGCCCCGCTGGGCTGCCTCAGCATTTCTCCTCCTTCCCGGCGGCACTGCAGACGGCGGGGCTGGGAGAACCCTCAGGCCTCCGTTGGGGCTTTCCTCTCTCTGCCCAGTCCAGGACTTCAGCGGGGAGCCTTTCGATTCAGCTTGATGGAGGCGGGGTAGGCTCCCGCCTTCCTTCCGGGACAAGATCCGCCCAGACCAGGCAGACCTGCCTGGCTTCCGGTTTCGGCTACAGCGGCTGGACTCTCCTTCTTCGAAGTGTGAGGTGGGTTCCCGCCTTCGATTTAAGCACAGCTGCGGGGTGGGCACCCGCTCGACAAGGCAGGCAATTGCGGCTCTTCCTGGCAGCAGGCAGGGTGGGCACCTGGTCTTGAGATAAATACCAAAGCGTGGTAGGCTCCCGCTGAAATCGGCAAGAACGCGGGTTAGGCTCCCGCTCCGTCAAATCAGCACACCAGCGGCAAAGATGCGGGGTGGGCACCCAATTGGTGCGCACAAATGCGGGGTGGGCTCCTGCTCCTCCCAGCATCCAGGTGTGGGAATCCCCACGTAGAGATTCCCTCGAAGCCAGCTGCAGTTCCGTGCTGCAGAGTCCACGCGCTCTTCCTCCCTCCGCAAGTTCAGATACAGTGCCCAGCCTGTCCCCCACCTGACACAAACAGGAAGCAGGCAGAAATAAAGAATCCTTGGGATCAAGGTGCAATGCAGGGCCCAGGGAGGCAAGCCCTCATGGCAGCCCCCCTGGGCCCCAGCAGCAACACGTCCCAGCAGGATCAGCACACCAAAATTGAACAACCATATGGGGTCACAGCTCCTTCTTTTATACACCCTTTTTGTTTGCCTGCGCCAGCACAGGACTTGGGGAATCAGCAGAAACTGGTTCAGGGGGGAATTGGAGCACCCTGTTGACAGGGCTCCTCTTACCCATTGTTAGGTGGGGGCTCGCCATCAGACACACCGCAGGGGGGCGAAGCCAGCATTCACCAGGGAAGCACCACCCTATTCAGAGTATGGGGATTACCCCTCCCACCACTCTTCCTCCAGGTGTCCCATTAAGCCCAGCGCTGACTCACCCTGCCCCTCCTGGAGCCAACCACACCTCTCAGCCAGACATGCAATTCACATCAGGCAGGCAAACATATAGCACACAGAAATGCCAACTTCTACAAGTGGCATTTCTCCACCAGTCTACATAAATCTGCGTACACCATTGAGCAGCATTTATTCTCACAAGTTCATACATACTAAACTCGCCCCTGCCGCTCCTTTCATACCAGGAATTATCACGTAAACACTCATTTCCAATGCATTCCTATGGGAGGGCAGGCCAACCTTACCAATGTAACACAAAGAGGGCACGCACTTTACACTGGACTACAGTGCTAAAGTGCTCAGAGGCCTAAAATCACCAACACCAGGTTACAGAAAAAGACTAGGAGAATGCAAAAAGTTTAAGCGTGAACCTGCCAAAAGGGCCAAGTCCAACAATGCTGGACAGTGGACATTTTGACATCACGATGTGTGTTTGTACTTGTACATTATCATCTCACATTTCCCTGCTATGCCACATGTGATTGGCCAGTTTCTACCCACAAGCTGCACCAGTTGTGTCCTCTGTTCTGTTGTGAACGTGTTGTAGTTTGTACCACATTGTGGTCAATGTTGATGTGCTCTGAATGTTATGTGTGTGTGTGTTGCATTTTGGGAGAGTCACCCCTGCAGCCCTGATTTTGCTGCCCCTTATCCCTTTCAGGGGGTGTGCATTTGACTTCTGTGCTTATACAGTGCTGAGATGTTGCATACTTGGGTACATTACGCTCTTGGTAAGAGTTGGGAGTCTGGGGCATGGTTTGTCCGCAGATGTGTTGTTCATGTCAGGGGTTGTTTGTGCACGTGGATGTGTCAGAGTGTGACCTGCTCCTTTACGGATGTGGTCCACACTCAGCCACCTCAGTGTCATGGCGTGCAACATGTCATGATATATTGACTGCATCCATGCTATTCGTCATGCAGTGTCACTTGCATTGTCAGTGTGGCTCACAGACACGCCGCTTTGCTGGGTTTGGCACATGTGCATGGGTTGGTTGTGAAATTGGTGATATGTGGGAAGGGCCCCCTCTGTGCACATAGTTGACGGGCCTACTTGCTGATTCTAGGTGTGCTGCAATGTGCCAAGGGGATGAGGTACATGATCCAGAGTCATTGTGGGTGTGCACTGTGATATACTTAATTGTGTATGTGTGCCACTGTGCCCATCTCCCCCATCCCCCCAGTCCCTGGTCGTTACTCACTGTGTTGCTGTTGTGTCAGGTCATGTTGAGCAGTGTCCAGTCCCCCAACTCCTGCCACCGTCTCCACACTGATGACTGCGGACACCATTTCCTCCATCTCATCCAGCTCCTCTGTGGTGCTGGACTCCCACCTCCAGTCTGCATTGCTGCCTTCTGGTTGTTGCCGAGTTTCTGTTTGGTTTTGCGCTTCTCATCATTCCAGCGCCTCTTGACCTCTTCCATTGTCCTCCTCAGCACTCCAACTGCATTCACCTTGTCCACGATGGACTGCCATATTCCATTTTTTGTTGCCAATGACACAGTGGAGGTGACGAACAGTAGTTGATGGTGTTCTACCACCTCCCTTATCAGGATCCTGTTTTCCTGCAGACTGAACCGCGTCTTCCTCTTCTTCTTCTCCTTGCCCTTCCCTGACCCAAGGTCCCAGGCTGGCCCTCCGTGGGGCTTGTGGGGTTCTGGTTGTCCTCTGTACTTGCTCCGGCTACCTCCATTGTGCTTCCCAGTTATGTTGGTTTTGTTTGTGTTTTTTTTCTACCTTTATAGTGATTTTTCCCACCTGACGTATGTGAATTGCAGGCTTGGGGCAGATTATCACATATTTTTTTATCGCGGTTGGGCTCATCGCCACTTTTTTCACGTTCGGCTTTGGATTTTTATCGCCGTCAGTCATTTTATCGCGGACATTTGACCCGTTATCGGGGAACTATCGCATGTTACCGCCGTGTTGTGAATACAACGTTAACACAGCGTTATTTTCCCCCGATAGTTGGTGATATGAAAAATTGCGTTAGCCTATTTTGGCGATGATTATCTCACATTCTTGAGAATATCTCCCACGGTGCATTACAACACAAGGCATCCAAAGGTCCTGATGAGTGACCTGTCGGTCTCCAAAATTAAGACTGCTCAGCGTGAACATGAGAGGCTTCCCTTGGTCCCTCTCGGCTGCTCTCTTTTCAAATTAATTGCCCACTGGTATCTGATGCTGCAAAACTCCTCCACAGTACCACGTATGGCCACCACTGACTGTGAGGGCGTCAGCCGCACTGCTCTATACTCAGCCACCTTAACTGGCAGTTTGTGCTGCTGGGGAGGTTTCGAGGAAGAAATTACCCCTCCATGTTGCCGCTTCAGTCTGATGGGATCTGCAAGTCAGGAAGATGGTCCTGGCACTCCACAGCCCACGACAAAGGATCGCAGCGAAAGGGCTTCTCTCCCCTACTGCAGGGCCGACTCGGGGGTTGAATCTCTCAGTCCAAATGGCTCCCCATGTAGAGTCGGAGTGTGGCCCTCAGTGCCGTGCTGCCTGGAGGAGGTAGGGAGGTAGATGGAGGAGGGGGAAAAATGGTGCCCGCAGTTTTTTTTTAAACATGGCCGAGGGGGATGGAGCATAATTAACACGACGACGGCTTTACGCGCCTACCGTGCCGAGGGGGTAGGAGCATATTTAAAAGTGATAGCCATTAAAGTTAAAAAAAGTAAAAAATCTTTAAGGTACCGCACATACACATAATTCTTGTGGATCCGATGCGATGAAAGTGCGATGAAAGTGCTGCGACGGCCTTGAAGCTGGGAGGGAGCATCTCCATTTCCAGTGCGCAGTAGTATAAAGAAAATAATTAAAATACTTGCAATGCAATAGGTGTCAGGAAAGTGAAAGCGGGCATGGCCCACTGAATTTAAGGAAAGGACATCCTGCCTGCAGTAGGGCAAACCCCATTAAAGAAAATAGTGCTTACAGACTAAATAAGACATACCCTGTAACAACAGAAGTAAAAGGGCCTGTAGCCATGGGAGGTTTCAAATGAAGACAAGGTGATACTAAGGAGGGACTAACAAGGCCATGAAGGAATCAGAAGCCAGCAATTATGAAATACAATGACACAGGCCAATAAAAAAAATGAGCTCAGGGTGGGCGGAGCTTCACATCCCTAACTCAATACTTGATGTGCTTTGCAGAGCAGCACATACGCGCTGCCCAGGCTTGACCTAAAAAAGGCTATCGTGCAGCTCGCAATTGAAGTTTGATTTTTCTGCATTTTGGTTTAACGAATGGTCAATCACTTGTAATCACAGAGACGAAAATTAATTCATGAATGCATTGGTATATTTTGCTCTGCACGGTTCTTGATAGGGCCAGAAATCAGAGGATTTTCAGCTCCAGACCAATGACCCTCTCTGCAGCCTTTTACCAGAGTCCTCTGCAGACGATAAGATGGAAAGTTTTCTCGTACTTAATGGATACGTTTTTCTCTTTGCTTTATCCAACTTAATATTAAAGTTGTAGCGAGGGTGGGCTAAATGTATAAATTAGATGCGAAGGCGTGGGTCAGTATTAGTATGAAGAGCGCACAAGCACAATAGAACTCTGTCCTAAACTGGCAAACACTTGGGGGCATTTTATCAAGGAACGGCGTTAAGATTATCGCTGCTTTAGCAGCAGGAAACTGCCGCTAAAGCGGCGATAATGGGCTTGAAAATATGCCCTTGAGAATTCCAATAGAAGCCCATGTTCTGGTATTAACATGGGCTTCTATTGGAATTCTCTACGGCATATTATCAAGCCCATTATCGCCGTTTTAGCAGCAGTTTCCTGCCGCTAAAGTGGGGATAATTTTAACGCCGTTCCTTGATAATATGCCCCAGACTTCGTTTGTATTTGCTCTGTTTTCTCAATCACGTAGAGCACAGACTTCAGGTCTCTATATATTTGTATATCCAGGAGTGAGCTAGTTTAGCATGCCAGTCAAAGGCATTAGATGATATAGTCTTTGGTGCCCTCTTGTGCTCATTATTGGTACGGCAGTAGATGAACTTTATGGCTCTCATTACGATTCAGGTGCAGCATATTCACTGCATCGCTTTATGCAGTAAATCTGCTCCTCACAAATACTGCATGCTCTTTTACTGTATGCGGTGTTTCACCCATTATTTCCAGGAACAGAATTATCACGTGATGAATCTTTGTGAAATGCCGTGCATGTAATATTGCAGGTGATAAAATGGTTTCCAAACAATTACAAGATGAGCAAATCTCAGCTGAGATTTCGCCCTTGGTAATAACTGGAACACACATCCAAACATCTTACATGGATATCTTGCTCCATGTACGATATGTAAATCTGATCTAATACAATGAAAACAATTATGGTGATTTCTATTTTTTATTGCACCACAAAAATGATTGCGCAATACAAGCCGTATGTTTTCAACAAGAACATTAAAAAACAAATGCAGCTGTCAGCCCTTGAGTAGATGTGCTACCTGATCTGACAGGCACTTTTCAATCGTCTTTGAAGATCCACAACTCTGCATTACACGCACATGTGAAATAGACAGCAACACAAGCAGTAAATAGGATACCTTTACTCATCCCTTAAAAGTGAAAGGTACCACGACCTGGAAATGACATCATCACTGACTGGGCTTTCCGTCATTTGGGGGTCCCCGCCCCAAATCAGACGTAGGGGGTCGCGTGTCCCTCGGGGTGGGATCACGTAGGGGCAAGGCCGTGTTGGAGACTCCAGCGAACTAGTACCACAGGACACCCTGTGACCAAGATGCGATGTAGAGGTGTACGCCTCTTTTAGGGGTGCTCAGACCAGTGCTTTAAATGGGCCGGTACTCACCTGTACTGAGTACCGGCAATTCTAAATTTCGGAACTTTTTCTCGTCTCAAAGACAGTACCGGTACTCATGGAGCAGCAGCCCAACTTAATTTGGCTTCTAAAAAAAAGGCACTACACACAGCTAACGAGTCTGTCTGCTTTTGTGAAGCACTCGAGTGCTAATCTCCCCTTAACATCTCCTAATTGAGCAATGCCACGCCTCCTGTTGTGCTCTCTAGCTCGGTCTGCTGCAGCCTCCTGGACACAGGAGATTCTTTCAGCAGACCTGCACGCTGGGCTATTGTGCTCTGTTGGCCATCCAAACACCTTCAAAAAGTGGCGAAAGCTTTGTTTTTTTTAATTTCTTCATGTGCCCTCTGCTGTCCAGTTCCCTTCAAATCATTTGCAAGGTGTAAACGACTTGGTGCAGGACAGATGAAAGGCCAAATTTGCATCTCATCCCTCTACCTACTGATAAACACACTGCAGCCATAGCTTGTCAGAGCTTAACTTATAAAGAGGAGAAATAATATACATGCTTTTCCTTTAAAATGTAATTGATCAAGAAAGTTTGTGATATTGTGTTATGTATGTTTGATTTCTATAGCACTTTTCCAATGCTTGTGAGATCCAAGGCGCTATTACACTGGAAACAATTTAAGAAGGGGTTTACACTCAATTAAATTAAAATATTTATGACATTAGAAAATAATTTTAGTGAACTTTTTTCTTCGTGCCTTTGAAACAATTTCTAACATAAAGCGCCAATGAAACGAAATCTTAAATGAAAAGTTGCATTTGGTCATGAGGTTTTAGCAATGATTTTAATTAATGGCCCCTTAGCACTACCCGTAGCCCCGTAGCTCCACCCCCATAGCCCTGCCCGCCCCTAACCCCGCTCATATCTCAATTTGGTGAGTACCTGCACTTATTTTTTTCCATTTAAAGCACTGGCTCAGACAACATACGCAAAAGGAACAATTGATGGATGGAATGCTGAACAATGCATCCCCAGTCACAAAGATCTGGGTTTAATCATTTGTTCTTTTGGTCACCATGCCAACCCAGTTTGGACCTAGCCACATGCAAATCAGTCTTGACCCTGCCCCTCTTGGGAGCAGGTCAGCCCGAACGGCCAAGTCAGGTCCTCCATGGACCAGAAAAAGCATCCTAGGACCGGTCCTCCTTGGACCAGAAATAAGCATGTGGCGACCGGTTTCGGGCCATCACCCCTCATCAGCCAAGCTAGCTTGAATCCAGTGGCACAGTGAGCACGGGACCCGGACACAAACTCTTCAACATTCCCCCTCATTCTGACCTCTTTTCCCGAAATGATAGCATTCTATTATGGTGCTGATCTTGGGTAAAAAGTGATTATACAGTTGCCTTAGCTGTGCCTTAAATATCCTCGCTCTGCACAAATCCAAAGTGTTTTGAAAGGCCTGAAATGGCTTGTTAAACAGAAATAGATTTCCAGCTGTGTTTTGCGGTGCCTGTCAGTGCGACAGGCTCGATTTAGTAGAAGTCTTAATTTCAAAGGGGCAGATTTACAATAACTGGCGCGTCCCCAGGGATGCGCCAGTTATTGTGCGCCGCAGCTCCGCCACCCATGGTGCGTCGCATTTACAATGCGGCGCATCATGGGGCAAAAACGGCACACATGGGCTTCTATTGGAATTCTCTACGGCATATTATCAAGCCCATTATCGCCGTTTTAGCAGCAGTTTCCTGCCGCTAAAGTGGGGATCATTTTAACGCCGTTCCTTCATAATATGCCCCAGACTTCGTTTGTATTTGCTCTGTTTTCTCAATCACGTAGAGCACAGACTTCAGGTCTCTATATATTTGTGTATCCAGGAGTGAGCTAGTTTAGCATGCCAGTCAAAGGCATTAAATGATATAGTCTTTGGTGCCCTCTTGTGCTCATTATTGGTACGGCAGTAGATGAACTTTATGGCTCTCATTACGATTCAGGTGCAGCATATTCACTGCATCGCTTTATGCAGTAAATCTGCTCCTCACAAATACTGCATGCTCTTTTACTGTATGCAGTGTTTCACCCATTATTTCCAGGAACAGAATTATCACGTGATGAATCTTTGTGAAATGCCGTGCATGTAATATTGCAGGTGATAAAATGGTTTCCAAACAATTACAAGATGAGCAAATCTCAGCTGAGATTTCGCCCTTGGTAATAACTGGAACACACATCCAAACATCTTACATGGATATCTTGCTCCATGTACGATATGTAAATCTGATCTAATACAATGAAAACAATTATGGTGATTTCTATTTTTTATTGCACCACAAAAATGATTGCGCAATACAAGCCGTATGTTTTCAACAAGAACATTAAAAAACAAATGCAGCTGTCAGCCCTTGAGTAGATGTGCTACCTGATCTGACAGGCACTTTTCAATCGTCTTTGAAGATCCACAACTCTGCATTACACGCACATGTGAAATAGACAGCAACACAAGCAGTAAATAGGATACCTTTACTCATCCCTTAAAAGTGAAAGGTACCACGACCTGGAAATGACATCATCACTGACTGGGCTTTCCGTCATTTGGGGGTCCCCGCCCCAAATCAGACGTAGGGGGTCGCGTGTCCCTCGGGGTGGGATCACGTAGGGGCAAGGCCGTGTTGGAGACTCCAGCGAACTAGTACCACAGGACACCCTGTGACCAAGATGCGATGTAGAGGTGTACGCCTCTTTTAGGGGTGCTCAGACCAGTGCTTTAAATGGGCCGGTACTCACCTGTACTGAGTACCGGCAATTCTAAATTTCGGAACTTTTTCTCGTCTCAAAGACAGTACCGGTACTCATGGAGCAGCAGCCCAACTTAATTTGGCTTCTAAAAAAAAGGCACTACACACAGCTAACGAGTCTGTCCGCTTTTGTGAAGCACTCGAGTGCTAATCTCCCCTTAACATCTCCTAATTGAGCAATGCCACGCCTCCTGTTGTGCTCTCTAGCTCGGTCTGCTGCAGCCTCCTGGACACAGGAGATTCTTTCAGCAGACCTGCACGCTGGGCTATTGTGCTCTGTTGGCCATCCAAACACCTTCAAAAAGTGGCGAAAGCTTTGTTTTTTTTAATTTCTTCATGTGCCCCCTGCTGTCCAGTTCCCTTCAAATCATTTGCAAGGTGTAAACGACTTGGTGCAGGACAGATGAAAGGCCAAATTTGCATCTCATCCCTCTACCTACTGATAAACACACTGCAGCCATAGCTTGTCAGAGCTTAACTTATAAAGAGGAGAAATAATATACATGCTTTTCCTTTAAAATGTAATTGATCAAGAAAGTTTGTGATATTGTGTTATGTATGTTTGATTTCTATAGCACTTTTCCAATGCTTGTGAGATCCAAGGCGCTATTACACTGGAAACAATTTAAGAAGGGGTTTACACTCAATTAAATTAAAATATTTATGACATTAGAAAATAATTTTAGTGAACTTTTTTCTTCGTGCCTTTGAAACAATTTCTAACATAAAGCGCCAATGAAACGAAATCTTAAATGAAAAGTTGCATTTGGTCATGAGGTTTTAGCAATGATTTTAATTAATGGCCCCTTAGCACTACCCGTAGCCCCGTAGCTCCACCCCCATAGCCCTGCCCGCCCCTAACCCCGCTCATATCTCAATTTGGTGAGTACCTGCACTTATTTTTTTCCATTTAAAGCACTGGCTCAGACTACATACGCAAAAGGAACAATTGATGGATGGAATGCTGAACAATGCATCCCCAGTCACAAAGATCTGGGTTTAATCATTTGTTCTTTTGATCACCATGCCAACCCAGTTTGGACCTAGCCACATGCAAATCAGTCTTGACCCTGCCCCTCTTGGGAGCAGGTCAGCCCGAACGGCCAAGCCAGGTCCTCCATGGACCAGAAAAAGCATCCTAGGACCGGTCCTCCTTGGACCAGAAATAAGCATGTGGCGACCGGTTTCGGGCCATCACCCCTCATCAGCCAAGCTAGCTTGAATCCAGTGGCACAGTGAGCACGGGACCCGGACACAAACTCTTCAACATTCCCCCTCATTCTGACCTCTTTTCCCGAAATGATAGCATTCTATTATGGTGCTGATCTTGGGTAAAAAGTGATTATACAGTTGCCTTAGCTGTGCCTTAAATATCCTCGCTCTGCACAAATCCAAAGTGTTTTGAAAGGCCTGAAATGGCTTGTTAAACAGAAATAGATTTCCAGCTGTGTTTTGCGGTGCCTGTCAGTGCGACAGGCTCGATTTAGTAGAAGTCTTAATTTCAAAGGGGCAGATTTACAATAACTGGCGCATCCCCAGGGATGCGCCAGTTATTGTGCGCTGCAGCTCCGCCACCCATGGTGCGTCGCATTTACAATGCGGCGCATCATGGGGCAAAAACGGCACAGATGCGGCGCATTGCTGGAGTTTCGTCGCAAGCGCGACGCAGCTCCAGCAAGGCTCGAGGGTGCCCTATCTGTCCAATGCAGGCGCAGGGTTTTGACGCAGCATTGGCCAAAAAGTGACTGAGTGAAATCTTGTAGATTTCACTCAGCCACTTTTAGGAGGCGTTCCTGCGCAGGAACGCCCCCCCCTGCGCCGGAACGCCTCCTTATGGCGCAGGGCTTTACAACGTGACGCATCTCCCAGATGCGTCCCGTTGTAAATACCCCGCACCATGGCACATCTTTTGCGCTGCCGCTGCGTCACAAAAGTGACGCAACGGCGGCGTAAAAGAGGCGCAAGGGGCTTGTAAATCTGCAAAAAAACTACCGTAGATTGGGGGTCTGTAGGGATATTTATAGACCACTCAGTGTGCGTTCCCTAATTACAGCACAACACAAAAATGCACAACTGTGGTCATGATCATATGTATACAATGAATGTGCTAGGTTACCTCTCTCATAACCAATGTGAAGCTACAAAACTGACTGGGGGAGACATCCCTTAAGGATAAGAACCCTCACTCACCCAAGGGTGACATGCTTCATCATATGGGTCCCCCTTACCAGTGTTGAAATCCTAGTCAACACTGGGAGCTACTACTCCGGGGTTTAAAGGAGGAGCTCAGAGATGTTTTTTTGGGCAAAGGGATGATAATCCCATATGTGAGTAAGTAGGTGTAGTGAGGTTAGCAGCGCTATGTGAAGGAAGGATACGTGAATATAAAACTATCTAATTGGATACACTAAAAAACTTTATTGATGTGTTCCGCTTGACAGGATTAAAAAGTAACAGCACAGTGGTATAGAGATAGAACCACTGTCACTAGATGGTCGACATGTTTCAGCCTATTGATCCAAAGGTATCATCGGCTTTCTTCAGGACCAGATGAAAAAATATGTGATATTGCTGCTGCAAATTGTATGTGACAAAAAATTATAATAAAGATGAATTTATATACTCCACCGGTATTCCTGTCTTTGTTAGATGATCAGGTCATACCCAGGTATCTGCAAGGTAAGTAGCAAAGCAAATCGAGACAAGAGAGAAACACATATACACATCTGTTTAGATTACATATGTTGCGTAAATGATATGTCATTGATTTAATGGTGTAAATTTACACTCATAAGGACTTACCCTCACTAGTAGGAAAATCCTGCCTCACCTCAACCTGGCTGGCTGCTCTGGGAGGAGGCCCCGCGCTATGGGGAGGAAAGGTATAGATATTTATGTATCTATATGTTTGTTGTGAACAAACAACGGGCCCGTATGTTATAGAGTAGACATACAATTAACACTGCAGAGGCCTTAGGATCATTGACTACTTTACTCTACTTTATTTATTTCCAGCTAAACTGGACTCTGTATTGGCATATACATCACAGCATTTTTTTCAACACTGAATATGCTGCACAATCAAACATAACAACATAAGCAGGAAAGTCTATTACTGCAATGTATTTGGCATTTTCAACAAACATTCATCCTCTAGGAAGATGCTGATGCGTGGGTAGCCCTTTATGACAGTTAGGGCACCCACTATATCTTGTTATTCGTGGTTGACATTTCAAAATCTTTTTCCTTCGAGGGACTCTACCAGTTCTCTCTGCCATGACGTTTTATTCATTATGACGTTTTATCTATTACCGGCTTTTGTGTTGGGATAGACACCAACACACTGTTTCGAAATTGCGTCCTAAACATAGAACACACACATGCCGGTTTACGAGTGTTCCCTGACGCATGCGCGATAACTAACAGCAATGTGTCTCTGGTTTTCGCTTACGCGCATGCGCGGGACCGTCACACTGGTTCCCGGCGCATGCGCATTCTGCACACAGGCGATACAATTAGACACCTTTGATAAAGCAGGACCCCCGCCTCTGCAGCTGCGGACAATTAGAAACACGCTCATAAAACGCAGAGTCTCCCTGCCGATCGGTACCTCCCGGGGCTAGCTCTACCTGAGCAACGAGGTACCGACGGAAAGGTAAGACTTTTGGAGCACCTTAAATTCGTGTTTCTAGTACCTAGGGGAATGATTGGAGTTACAGGAAAGGCTTTGGCTTCTTTAGTTTTCTAATCTATTTAGAAACCAGTTAGCTGTTTAATCTTACAATCGTTTTCCCCTTCAGTATCCTTTGTATTTACATACTTAATTTGGGTCAGTGCCTAGAGTACCCTGTTGAGTGCTTTGAAAGCCTTTCCAGATTTGTTGAGCCTGGATTTGTAAGTTGTAGGGTGTACTAGCCTAGACACCTTGGTTGTTCACAACAAACATATAGATACATAAATATCTATACCTTTCCTCCCCATAGTGCGGGGCCTCCTCCCAGAGCAGCCAGCCAGGTTGAGGTGAGGCAGGATTTTCCTACTAGTGAGGGTAAGTCCTTATGAGTGTAAATTTGCACCATTAAATCAATGACATATCATTTACGCAACATATGTAATCTAAACAGATGTGTATATGTGTTTCTCTCTTGTCTCTCTTTGCTTTGCTACTTACCTTGCAGATACCTGGGTATGACCTGATCATCTAACAAAGACAGGAATACCGGTGGAGTATATAAATTCATCTTTATTATAATTTTTTGTCACATACAATTTGCAGCAGCAATATCACATATTTTTTCATCTGGTCCTGAAGAAAGCCGATGATACCTTTGGATCAATAGGCTGAAACATGTCGACCATCTAGTGACAGTGGTTCTATCTCTATACCACTGTGCTGTTACTTTTTAATCCTGTCAAGCGGAACACATCAATAAAGTTTTTTAGTGTATCCACTTAGATAGTTTTATATTCACGTATCCTTCCTTCACATAGCGCTGCTAACCTCACTACACCTACTTACTCACATATGGGAATATCATCCCTTTGCCCAAAAAAACATCCCTGAGCTCCTCCTTTAAACCCCGGAGTAGTAGCTCCCAGTGTTGACTAGGATTTCAACACTGGTAAGGGGGACCCATATGATGAAGCATGTCACCCTTGGGTGAGTGAGGGTTCTTATCCTTAAGGGATGTCTCCCCCAGTCAGTTTTGTAGCTTCACATTGGTTATGAGAGAGGTAACCTAGCACATTCATTGTATACATATGATCATGACCACAGTTGTGCATTTTTGTGTTGTGCTGTAATTAGGGAACGCACACTGAGTGGTCTATAAATATCCCTACAGACCCCCAATCTACGGTAGTTTTTTCATAATCTGTACGGCCTTCGGCCGTGGGTCTTGAATACACTGACTCGGTCATCATTTTGACTGAACACTTCCTTCTTTAGGCTTTCAGTTTGGGGAGGTCTTTCATAGTCTCTTCGGGCTTGGCACTTGTACCCAATACTGTACTCTAGACATGGCGGAGAGACTGGGTCTGTCCTTTGACGAGGAAATGACACGAGAAATACTTAGCACTCCAAGCATCTTAGACACCATCCCAACCACTGGTTCAAAAGTCAATGATGACTGGACTAAATTGAATCTACTAAAAAAATCCCATTCTAGGACTGAAGTACATGGGCTTATTATGATCGAATACTTTAGGGCCAACTGTGCACCATCCGGTCTTATAGTAACCAATGCCCCTCGTCTCTTCCTAAACGACAAAACTTTCTTACGTGACTGGTCTCTTATCGCATGGAAATGCACTAGAGACTGGTTAATTTTGATTATAACGACTGCTAAGAAAGCAGCAGATCTAATTTTGGTTGAAATCCAAACACTTGAGGCAAGCATCAAACAAGCCATTGTGAGTCTAGTTTATAAAAAACAAGCAGACAAAAAACAAGCTGAAGAAACTTGTAAAAAACAAATTGAGGACACCAACAAAGACAATGGGGAATTCAGAGAGTCCATACTAGCCACAAAAATCGCGAAATTTAAGAAGGATCTAGACAAATTCGCGATGGATAGAATATATCCATATACCAGCGATGACTATGTTCCGCCGCAATTCAATCGGAGAGGAGGAAGACAGGGGTCTAATTACTCAACATCTTTCAGTGATGACGACCAGACTTTGGATGACAATACGACCTATGGAGCCCAAACTGGGAGACCACCCAATCGCTGTGGAAGAGGAAGAGGTCCTAGAAGGGGTAATAACTTTGGACAAGGGTACAATCCATGGTGGCAACCACCACCATTTGGTTTTCCACCTGGAAACCATCCACAAAACCAGTTTATTCCCTATCCTCCATATACACAAATGATGCCACCCCAGCCTTTTTTAGGGTTTGGCCCCAACAATCAAAGAGGCAGAAGAAGAGGACAAAAGAACAGAGTGAATTGGAACTCACCAGTGTGCACAACAATGACAGGTCAATCGTCAGGAACGGCATCGACGAGCGGCACGAACAAATAATTGTCAATCTGAGCTCGTATGTGCCAAATGAAACAGAGTTACAAATCCTAAAGAAAGGGTTGGGTTTTGTGCCAACATTCAAAGGAGACGCTTTTCAAACACGTTTGGAATTAGCGGCCTTCTTTAGAAAAATACGTCTCAAAGCCTTTTTCAAAGACAAAGATCTAGGTGACAATAACAAATCCAATACTGGATTACGCCCAAAATCTACATTCAATCCGCCAATGCACCTGATTCCAGCACGTATTGTGGCTTTTGAAGAAGCAGTGCTTTATGATTTTGACACCATCAAGACCAGCAATCAGAATCAGTTTCAGAATCTCTCCAGGATAGAGAAAGCAGCCCTCAATAACTTGGCAACAAACCAAGACCTGGTCATAAAACCCGCGGACAAGGGTGGTGCTGTTGTTCTTTTGAATAAAGATACATATAGAGAAGAATGTCTGCGCCAACTAAATGATCCTAAATCATATCATAAACTAACTATGGATCCAACAAAACGATTGATTAATGAGATCTCTGCCAAAGTAGGCTCAGTACCTGATTGTGACTACCCCTATTACCCCGTATTTTTACGTTCTGCCCAAAATACACAAAGCCACTAGACCACCACCAGGACGACCGATTGTTTCGGGTATCGGATCGGTACTGGAACCGCTTTCGACATTTGTAGATTCATTTCTTCGACCATTGGTGCAATTAATGCCCACATTCATCCAGGACACCAAGCATTTTCTCACAGAGATCCAGGACCTTCAATTTGATGTAGAACAAGACTGGCTGGTGTCGTTCGATGTGGAATCTCTGTATACGTGTATCCCACAAGAACAGACTTTAAACACCATCAAATCAATGCTACAAAACCAGGATTGGGATAGCATAACACCGATCGATTTCGTGATGTTCTGTGCCAGGAAGGTGCTCAAAGAAAACTTTTTCAAGTTTGAGGAACAGCTGTACCTACAGATCTCTGGTACCTGCATGGGGAGTGTCTGTGCCCCCAGCCTGGCGAACTTGTATGTTCACAGAGTCGAGCAAGAGACTGTACTAACACCTTCTAATCCATTTGTCAATCATCTGTGTACCTGGAAAAGGTACATAGATGACATTTTTGTCATCTGGCGTGGCAATGAAGATACCCTCAAATCATTTCACGAATGGCTGAACCAGCAGGACGAGTTTCTAAGATTCACATTAGAATGCTCAAGATCTAGTCTTCCATTTTTAGATCTGCTGATCAAACCTAGCAATGGTGTCTTGGTAACAGAGTTATATAAAAAACCTACCTCATGTAACTCTCTCTTACCTTTCCAGAGTTACCACCCACGAGCTCTTCGCGAAAATTTACCATTCGGTCAATTTCTACGTATCAGACGTAATTGTACCGGAATGGCAGAATTTGAAAAACACGCAAGGGCTCTGTCATTTGATCTGAAAGCAAAGAAATACCCTACACACCTAATTCGAAACTCTAAAAAAAGAGCAGCCAACAACAATAGAGACGCGTTGTTAGAGAAGAATGTTCCCAAAGAACCCGACAAGCGCATCACGTTTGTTAATACTTTTTCTAGCTTCTCCAATTCAGTGAAGAAGAGCATTAATAAACACTGGGGTATCTTAAATCTGGCAAACAACACACTTCCTCGTACATTGTTCGCCTATAAACGTAGTTCCAATCTACGTGACAAGTTGGTCCACACTCGTCCTCTTAGTACTAAGTCCAACCAGCCACAGAGTACACTCTGGAATCTACCACCGGTAGTTGGTTATTTTCCATGTGGCTCCTGCTCTGTGTGTCCGCAGACAGAGAAAACATTAGAGATCGACATAGGTACATCCAGACCTTGGAAAATACAAAAACATACGAACTGTAATAGTGATCATCTAATTTACCTGGTTTGGTGTCCATGTTTACTCAGATATGTGGGTATGACCACTAGAAAGGTCAAGATCCGCATCCAAGAGCATAAGAGTACCATTAGATGCGGCAAACGCTCAACCAAACTGACCAATCATTTCCTTGATAAAGGACATCAGGACACTGATTTACATTGGGTGGTTTTGGAAAAGCCTTGGATACCGCCTCATTTGACAGACTCTACTAACTTCTTATTGCGTAGAGAGCAAAAGTGGGTGTATAAGTTAAAAACAGATATCTTGGGTCTGAACGATGATATACCATGGGTGGCTCTGTAAGAACGTGACATTCTGACCAGTTTTTGCTGCCTTTACTCCAATAAGAAGGACCCATCTCAACGAGTGAGTAAGGATCATCCTCTTTGACAACATAGGATGTATACACTATATGTAAGTCACTACGTTGAAATTTTTAACAACGGGCCCGTATGTTATAGAGTAGACATACAATTAACACTGCAGAGCCCTTAGGATCATTGACTACTTTACTCTACTTTATTTATTTCCAGCTAAACTGGACTCTGTATTGGCATATACATCACAGCATTTTTTTCAACACTGAATATGCTGCACAATCAAACATAACAACATAAGCAGGAAAGTCTATTACTGCAA
Organism: Lissotriton helveticus; assembly: GCF_964261635.1. Classification (NCBI taxonomy): domain Eukaryota; kingdom Metazoa; phylum Chordata; class Amphibia; order Caudata; family Salamandridae; genus Lissotriton; species Lissotriton helveticus. The sequence continues at coordinate 814,800,600 of NC_136070.1, forward strand.
TGTATTTGGCATTTTCAACAAACATTCATCCTCTAGGAAGATGCTGATGCGTGGGTAGCCCTTTATGACAGTTAGGGCACCCACTATATCTTGTTATTCGGTGTTGACATTTCAAAATCTTTTTCCTTCCAGGGACTCTACCAGTTCTCTCTGCCATGACGTTTTATTCATTATGACGTTGTATCTATTACCGGCTTTTGTGTTGGGATAGACACCAACACACTGTTTCGAAATTGCGTCCTAAACATAGAACACACACATGCCGGTTTACGAGTGTTCCCTGACGCATGTGCGATAACTAACAGCAATGTGTCTCTGGTTTTCGCTTACGCGCATGCGCGGGACCGTCACACTGGTTCCCGGCTCATGAGCATTCTGCACGCAGGCGATACAATTAGACACCTTTGATAAAGCAGGACCCCCGCCTCTGCAGCTGCGGACAATTAGAAACACGCTCATAAAACGCAGAGTCTCCCTGCCGATCGGTACCTCCCGGAGCTAGCTCTACCTGAGCAACGAGGTACCGACGGAAAGGTAAGACTTTTGGAGCACCTTAAATTCGTGTTTCTAGTACCTAGGGGAATGATTGGAGTTACAGGAAAGGCTTTGGCTTCTTTAGTTTTCTAATCTATTTAGAAACCAGTTAGCTGTTTAATCTTACAATCGTTTTCCCCTTCAGTATCCTTTGTATTTACATACTTAATTTGGGTCAGTGCCTAGAGTACCCTGTTGAGTGCTTTGAAAGCCTTTCCAGATTTGTTGATCCTGGATTTGTAAGTTGTAGGGTGTACTAGCCTAGACACCTTGGTTGTTCACAACAAATATATAGATACATAAATATCTATACCTTTCCTCCCCATAGCGCGGGGCCTCCTCCTAGAGCAGCCAGCCAGGTTGAGGTGAGGCAGGATTTTCCTACTAGTGAGGGTAAGTCCTTATGAGTGTAAATTTACACCATTAAATCAATGACATATCATTTACGCAACATATGTAATCTAAACAGATGTGTATATGTGTTTCTCTCTTGTCTCTCTTTGCTTTGCTACTTACCTTGCAGATACCTGGGTATGACCTGATCATCTAACAAAGACAGGAATACCGGTGGAGTATATAAATTCATCTTTATTATAATTTTTTGTCACATACAATTTGCAGCAGCAATATCACATATTTTTTCATCTGGTCCTGAAGAAAGCCGATGATACCTTTGGATCAATAGGCTGAAACATGTCGACCATCTAGTGACAGTGGTTCTATCTCTATACCACTGTGCTGTTACTTTTTAATCCTGTCAAGCGGAACACATCAATAAAGTTTTTTAGTGTATCCACTTAGATAGTTTTATATTCACGTATCCTTTCTTCACATAGCGCTGCTAACCTCACTACACCTACTTACTCACATATGGGAATATCATCCCTTTGCCCAAAAAAACATCCCTGAGCTCCTCCTTTAAACCCTGGAGTAGTAGCTCCCAGTGTTGACTAGGATTTCAACACTGGTAAGGGGGACCCATATGATGAAGCATGTCACCCTTGGGTGAGTGAGGGTTCTTATCCTTAAGGGATGTCTCCCCCAGTCAGTTTTGTAACTTCACATTGCTTATGAGAGAGGTAACCTAGCACATTCATTGTATACATATGATCATGACCACAGTTGTGCATTTTTGTGTTGTGCTTGTAAATCTGCCCCACAGTGTCACGGAGCGCCTGTCAGAGGACGGCACTATCGCTCCAGGTGTGTGGGAATAATCTCCATCCAACAGACTTGTGCTTTGAAGCGAAGACGACAGGGAAGAAGAAAGAGCAAACACATTAAAAAAATTGACCAGCACTCCCTGAGCACCAGGGCTGTCAAGATCAATTGAAAGTGAGCCTCAGTAGGGACGCCAGAGCCCTCATGCTGGGCTGAGATTCACGTACACTTTTGCAGAGAAGCCCACAAGCTTTGAACGCTCGAAGCAGATGGCGAGAACTTTGGCATCTTTACAAGGTCCGAACCCCGAGGGCAAGCTGAGGAGAACACAGTCACACTGGAGCACAAATGCCTCTTCAACCCCCGCAGGGCCACAAGGCAACTCAGATGATGAAGAGGAAAGGAGTCACGCTCTAACAAAAAAATACTTCTTACTTCCAATCAGAAGCACTCACAGTACATTTCTCGTGGAGATGTGCCGAGGTGACAAGCTCTCTCAATGTGCATGTTGAGGCTGTTCTCCCATAAGAAGTTGAAACACTGCTGGATAATGTCCCCCCCCCCCCCTCTTCACCAGTGCAGCAAAAAGAAGATCAAGCACAGGAACGAGTGATGAGTAAAACTCGGGTTTATTAAGACAAGTTAATAAACAAATGCCTCATCCATAGCTCATACTGGTCTGCTTTCTCACACAGAGCCACTGCACTTCCCCTGGAATCTTGTCTCTCCAAAGGAATCATAGGCCCTCAGACAATCAGGGGAAGAACCAAGGAGAACAGGGAAGGGGAGCATAATGGAAAGATAAACTCCCCCATGCTGGAAGATACCACACATACCTGTATGAACAGTTTTTTGTACTCCACTGTCTTCATGGTGGTCATCGTGTATCTCCTTAGAACATTCTATGGCATAATTTGAAATGGATAAAACATCTTTGGTAACAAATATGGTGATATTTTGAATTCAGTTAGCCTGCTTGTGGACCACATTGGCAGAAGAACCAAATTACTACAATATAATCATGCTATTTCTCTATTAAGTTGTCTTATATATTATTTTATTTGTTAAACACACAAGGGCTGCCTTCAGAACTCTAAGTGGGTTGGTGTTTTTATATTGTGAAAAAGTTCCTGAGCCTTCTAGCCCTGAAAACCTCTCTTTAACAGTAGTGTTTTTGCTTTTTTATATCCAGTAATCTCATAGTATCATGCTGGGTGTTTAAATGGTCTTCATAATGTCATGTCAGGTTCTGAGCACCAATTTCCTTAAACTGCCATGTTTCCATCAACCTATTGTCCCTCATTCTTAATGATATGGAATGAATACAGGTATCAAAATTACTGAAGTAGACCTGTCCCTTTCCTGTTCTTGCTCTGTGTGCGCGGTACAAGGTCTTAGTCTACACTGAATCTCACCAGGGATAACACCTAAGGATAATGGGGCATATTACCAAGCATAAGCGAAAAATTTCGCTAAGCTTGGTTAGCGGCCAAAATTATATCGCCGAGCTTCGCCTATTTTTATCGCTTAGGAGCCTTGATATTATCAAGGTTTATCTCCTAAGCGATACAAATCGGCCGAAATGCATGAATATCGCTGAAAAGTCAGCGATATTCATGCATTACCGAGCAAATGCTCTTAGCCATGTTATCCACCTACCATTGGATAACATGGCTAAGAACTGCTCTGGGCAGGCGTTAGCTTTTGGAGATAATCGCGCTTAGCACGATTATTTCCAAAAGTTGGTAATAGGGGATAGCGATGTTAGCGACTGTTTCCAGTCGCTAACATCTTAGCACCCCACTTTGCATGTCATTAGCAATAATTATCGCTGACATGCAAAGTGGGCCCCTAAATGCCCGCTATCACCTATTAGCTGTCGCTAACTGGTGTTAGCGACAGCTAGGTAATAGGGCGATAAAATTATCGCCACTTTAGCGGGAAACATTCTTGCTAAAGCGGCGATAAGGCCCTTGGTAATATGCCCCAATGTTCTTTATGTATCTCAAAGTCAGGGTGGTGTCCACCACCCTGGCTTTGTCGTAACCGACCCTGTCCCCTCCGTTTATAAGGGTACCTCTCAAATTATTGCAAACCTTATGTATCTCAGCCACACCATTCTGTGATTATAGAAAGTTCATGGAACCTTGTATACATGACACTACAACAATACAACTTTGATACAACCAGACCCCTCTTAGTGTAATAGTGGAATTGGAGTGGACATTTTGTAACATTTCATGCCAGACATATCTAATAATTGCATGTTTTCAGGACCTGATTCAAAGCTTGTTCAAACACCAGCATGCCAATAGAACTTGTAATGATTGGCTAACTGCTGTATGAATTATAAAACCCTGTAATGGAGAGTCACCTACCAGGCAGCGGAGTTGTCCTTATTTTCCATTTGCGCCCCTTAATATCAAATGAGTGGGTTGCACTAGACTCAGCTAACTGAACAACAGATGGTGGGTAGCAAACACCTGATAATATTGCCTCAAACGCCTTCCTGAAAGACCTCATTCGGAAGACATACACAACTGGATTTATTACAGAGTTGAAGTGTGAGAGGATAACCGCAAAGAGAATAAGATTATCAGGAATGTAGCAGGTGGGCCTAAACAGCCGGATAGCATTGAGTATTTGCAGTGGGAACCAACAGAGGACAAAACAGAAGAGAACAATAAAGAGAGAGATGGCTGTCTGCAACTCCTTCCAGATAACTGCACGGCGCCGCTCTCGCCTGCTCACTTCTACATCCCATTTAACAATCCATCGGATCTGGTGCTTTATCTCCATGAAGATTCGTGCATAAAGGAAAAACATGACACACAAGGGTGCAAGCATACACGCAAAGAAGATGAAGTAGACTATGTAAGAGTCATACATGAGGCTGTCAAAGAGACATTCATCATCTGGAGCAAAGGGCTTGTGCCAACCCATGAGAGGAATGAGACTGGTAAGCAGGGCTAGAACCCAACAGGCCAGGATGAATAGCAAAGACTTCTTGGTGGTCATCAACGATGCATACTGAAACGGCCTCAGGATGGAGATATACCGCTCCACTGCAATGGCCAGCAGTCCATACACAGAGGCCATTGTGAAAAGAATCAAGTTGCAAATCATCATCATGCATACGTAATAGTTGCACTGTGGCACCCCAATATCTAGCAATATGGCACAGGGAATTCCCACTGCCCCTACTAAGGTGTCCGCTGTTGCCAGAGATACAAGGAAGTAATTGGTGGCTGTTCTCAGCTTTTTGTCCCACAGCACAGCCATGCAGATGAATAGGTTGCCAGTAATGGCCAATAGGGCGGTGACTGCTTCTGTAATCAGGTAAGGAATGTTCATTCTGGAGGGAACTTCATCATGGTGGCCTCCTACTGGGGTGTAGGAGAAATTGAAGGAGCTCGTTGTTGGATGGTGAAGATACGTGTGTGGTTCCATAGCGAAATGTGTTGTGGCTGTCTTTCATGTGTTTCATAAACCTTCTCTGTATAAGTATCTTCCAGGAGTTGTGTTTATCACTTCTTTCAATTTTTCATGCTGGAACATGAGAAAAAAGTTAATTATTTCAGAGCATCTACATATCCAAACTATAATTTGACATTCATTCATCTTGTAATTTGTTACGTTGTCCTATTTTCTTTTTGCTGCACCCTTTTCTATTTTGTATCTAATTTTCTTCTGTTATTTGGGAATTCCACCCTAATTTTCCTCCTGATTGTTTCTGTGACTGAGAGAGAATGTATTCACCTCATCTCTGATTGCATTCTCTGTTAACTTTATATTATGCTGCAAAGAATTAGATATCAGTTTGATTTGTGATATGACCAAAAGTCATGAAACCAAATTTCAGCAAGTATACAGCAATATGATCTCCAGGTGCTATACTTAACCAGTGTCTCTCAGCGTCCAAATAAGGGTGAGGCCATGATCAGTCGGGAATGGCAACAGCATGTCCTGTAGCTCAGGCTTGTGGCTAACATTCTCTGCTCATTGCCCTAGTGCCTGCATGTGGTCATGCTCTGCACCCAACCTCAATGTGACCAATCTCCTCTATGCACAGCTACAGGAACCCGATCTCACCCATTGTGAGAATGAAGTATCTGATATGCATAGTTGCTCTGGGATTTTTTCCCTTGTGTAAAAAGTTATTTGGGCTCCATGGACACTACATAGGTTCTGCATATCACAGAATCTGATATATATATATATATATATATATATATATATATATATATATATATATATATATATATATATATATATTCACTGAAAAAAACCATAGGTTTCACACATGTTATAGTTAGGAATTAACTTTTAAAAAATGTCATCAGTGTTGTCATGAGTGATGTCACTGACTATGTCATGAGTGATGTAATATGTGACGTCATTAGCAGTGCATTGCAGGCGCGCCAGTTATAGTGAGTACAACTAACTATAACGTGGGAATTTCAATGGTTTTGTGTGAGTAAATTGTCCGGCTAACTATAACTGATATGAAACCTATGGTTTTTTCAATGAATTTGCAAGGTTTTTTAAATGCTAATTCCTAACTATAACGTATGTGAAACCTATGGTTTTTTCAGTGAATTTGCAAGGTTTTTTAAATGCTAATTCCTAACTATAACGTGTGTGAAACCTATGTTTTCTTTAGTGAATTTGCAAGGTTTTCTAAATACTTTTATAATAATCGAGTAATACGTCATTTTCGTGTGCCGTGCGCGCACCGTGCGCGCACGTCAAATCATGTGACTCAAAAACAACACTTTTTATTGGTTAATACTAGTTTCTATTCTGGAATCTTCAAAAACCCCACCCACTTCCCTCACTATTTGCTTTATTCTCCCGGAAGAAGGACCCTTTTTGGAGCTGGAAGCAGAAAAATCAACAGGATGGCAGAAAGACAGGAAACAACATCTTCTTCTGACTCCCACCTAGAATATCGCCAGCGAGCCAAGAAGGGGAAATCTTCTTTTATTTGGAAGTTTTTTACTTTTCCTGAGGGACTAAAAAAGGTAAATGCCCCTAAAGTAACGTGTACCCTTTGTGGTACTGTTCTTTCAAGGGGAAACCCTCTAAAAAAATACTCCTTTTCAATCCATACCATGATCAGACATGTAAAAAATGTGCACCCTGTGCAATATGCCCAAGCAGCCACAAGAGCTCTGGCCCAGCAGATTCCACCAGCTGTGGTCAGCACATCTACAGCTCCACCTCCATCGCCAGCAACAGCAGAAATGGACCTTAGGCCATATTTGGCGCATGTGCATATGCAGTGAAACAAATGCTTTGATCTTATTGTTTATGGAGAACAGAGCCTGAATCTTATTGAAGGCAGCATTCAGAACCATAAATGCTCTGAAAGGAGTTAATTTTTTTTATTATTTTTCATTTATTTTGTTCTTGTTGAACAGTTTCCATGTTGCAGTTCCTGAATTTTCTTCAAAAAAACAAAAAAATATATAAAACTTTAAAAAAAGGAACAAAAATATAAAACAAAAGAAAAAAAAGTTATTTTCAGAACTCATTCAGTTCTCTAAAAAGAGTTGTATTCCTAACACACTGTGTCGTTCATTTTTTTGAATGATAGTGTAGTGCATAAATGAATGATTGAAATGACTGAGTGAAGGGGAGGAAGGGACTGAGGGAAAGAGTGAGAAAAGGGGAGTATGGTGAGTGACAAAAGGGGAGTCGAAGAGTGACTGAAAGAAGGGGACTAAGGGTAGGGGAGTGAGTTAAGGGGAGTGAAAAACTAATGGAAGGGCAGTAAAGAAAGGAGAATGAGGGAGGGGGAGTGAGAGAAGTGGAGCAGGGGCAGAGACAGAGAAGGGGAGGAAGAGACTGAGGGAATGAGTGAGGAAAGGAGAGTATGGTGAGTGAAGAAAGAGGAGTCAAAGAGTGACTGAAAGAAGGGGACTAAAGGTAGGGGAGTGAGGTAAGTGAAGAGAAACAGTAAGGGAAGGGCAGTAAGGAAAGGAGAATGAGGGAGGAGGAGTGAGAGAACTGGAGCTGGGGCAGAGACAGGGAAGAGGAGGAAGAGACTGATGGAATGAGTGAGGGAAGGGGAGTATGGTGAGTGAGGAAAGGGGAGTCAAAGAGTGACTGAAAGAAGGTGGACTAAGAGTAGGGGAGTGAGTTAAGGGGAGTGAAAAAGTAAGTCATCCATGTGACAATCAAATACACCTCATCACACACTAGTATAATCTTTCATCACTCAATGTAAAATAGTAAGTGCCATATTTGAAACCATTGACACACCAATAGAAATTTCTAAACACCCACTCAGTTATTCATAGAGCTATACACACATCTAATCACTCACCTATAGATTCAGTGTTATATGCAGTGAATAATCAACAGAACACTATCAAATATACTTATACGCCTATTTCAACATTACACACCAGCACACATTGTATTCACTTATTAAGACATCCTTCTGACTTATGCAAACAATTGATTATACTTACATTTACTCATCTACACACTTATACAAACACCACTTCATCTATTTATATAGATAGTAACTCACACTAGTGTGTTATAAAATCACTATTACAAGTATACAGTTATCCATATACTGACTCATACAATCACTAAGTCTTAGGCACACTTAATTAGATATAACTGTCAAATGCACTGCCTTTTTTTTCAAGTTTAATGGAGATGTACCATTGAGAGAAATATTTCATCACCACCACACCCATAAAGTAATACACTCACTGAAACAACTGTTATAACATGTACTCTTAACCTTATATACCTACTGAATTAACTATTCACACATTTTCTGCCAATCATACACCCCCCACCAAACCACATAGATATACATTTACCCATACAAATACTCAGTTAAGAAACCAATAACAAATATAGTCTTTAACATACCAATTAAGACACAGCAATAAAGACTTTCACACAGTTTAGTAACTACACATTATATATAGTGAGACTCTACAAATTAGTCAAGGAAAGAATCAATGACATTGTTACTAATGCACCATCCATTCATTTATATTTATATATCCACTCATTCTTCAATGCAAAGTAGTGTATTTATAACACATATTTAAATATCAAAGCAAACCACATTCACTGGATGATGTCATTAGTGATGTCATCAGTGATGTCATTTGAGATGTCATCAGTGATGTCATCAGTGATGTCACTGACTATGTCATGAATGATGTAATATGTGACATCATCAGCAGTGGATTGCAGGCGCGCGAGTTATAGTGAGTGCAACTAACTATAACGGGGGAAAGTTTGAATTATAGGACACAGCTATATATACTGGAGTAAAAGGTATGCAGCAAATAGATCCTTTCTCAACCTTGATTTACCAAATGTGGATATTATGTGGATTGGCCAGAGAGGATTAAAATGTCACCAATTGATGCCATTGGTAAAATCCTTTTTACATCTGCCACACCCTGACCTCATTATTGTGCACTGTGGTGGAAATGACCTGGGAACTTTGACTGGGGTAGGTCTGGAAATGCTTTTAAAGGACACCTTTCGCAATTGATGTCACTTTTTCCACAAACTGCCTTTGTATATTCAAATATATGCCAAAGACAAAAATGGAACTGGTCCAACCAATATTGCCCACAGATTGAGAAAGCAAGGAAACATGTGAATAAGTCTGTTTCTGCTTTCCTCAGAGACTATGGCATGGGTTCTATATACCACAACAACTTGTGTTACAATATGCAAGGCATCTATAGGAGAGATGGTGTACATTTTACAGATGAGGGGAATAGAGTCTTTCTTTTGAATTTACGACTCTGCATCGGTACTTACTTGTAGGTACCAAAATCACTTTATAAACACAACGGCTCTTTTTAGAGCCAACGAACATCCAAACTCGCAAACATGTTATTTACCTATTTTTTTTGTGTTTGTTTGTCGACTTGCGCGCACGGTGCGTGCACCTCGCGGTATTTTTTTCTCAAATTTTTTTTTTTTTGCCCGTTGGAGTCCTTGAGGGACCCCCTGAGAAATCCTAGGGGGTATGGGAGTCTCCAAGATCTCCACTATAGTTTTTCACACTCTTGTAAATCGAGGTACGCGACCGGGTGCGCGCACCTCGCAACTTTTTTAGAAAAAAAAAGGTTTTTTTGGCCTTGGGGGTCCTTAATGGACCCCCTGAGAAAACCTAGGGGGTCAGGGAGTCTCTACCTTGCCCCCTTTCCAAGATCTCCACTCTAGTTTTTCACACTGTTGTAAATCGAGGTGCGCGCAAGGTGCGCGCACCTCACGATTTTGTAAAAAAAAACAAATTTTTGGGGGCCGTGGGGGTCCTTAATGGACCCCCTGAGAAAACCTAGGGGGTCAGGGAGTCTCTACCTTGTCCCCTTTCCATGTTCTGCCCCTTTGTTCTCTACAATATGTTGACTCGCACTGACAAAATGGCGGTCAACACTTCCTGATTTCCTCTGAATCGAATGTTGACAGACGTCAAACAGCAAATCAGAATTCCGCTCGCGCACAGGGGTGCGCGCACGGGTGCGCGCCTATAGATATATAATTGATTTCAACTTTAATTTTCTCAGCAACTACTGGAGGGATTTACACCATTTAAAGAAAAGCGTAATCTGCGAACCAGACTCTACCTTTTTGCCAAATTTCTTATAATTCCATTCAGCCGTTCGGGCTGTAGCCGTGTCTAATCATCCTATGGAAAATAACATGGGGAAAACACGTTTTGGGACCCCCCTTTTATCTCAGCCCCCACTTGACGAATCCCCCCAAAACTTTCAGGAAAGGAGTGGAGCGGGCCATCTTCTTTGAGAAATTCGCAAAGATTCGTCCACCGGCGCCAAAGTTATTCCCAATAGAATGTTGCGGATTTCCTATGGAAACTAGGTCCTAACTATAACTACCTACTAGCGACCGCCAGTAGGTAATATATATATATATATATATATATATATATATATATATATATATATATATATATATATATGTATATATTGCAGCTCCAAATCCTCGCGTATACCCAGTATAGAATGAGAAAATACCACACTCCCGGGGTGAAATCAACTTTCTTTATTTAGCTCTCGGTAGCCACACGCACAACAGACGCGTTTCGGCAAGGTGCCTTTGTCATATATATATATATATATATACACATATACATACACACTACAGCGAAGTGCCACCACACCTGTCAAACTCTTTGCTGATGGGTGCCTCTGGAGTGCATGTGGCCTGCTCCAATATATTATACACCAAAGTCCCTCCACCAGGAGCATAACCGGAGCACTCTTGAGGTTTCAATGTTCATTTTATTTGCTCTGGGCATGACGTATTTCAGCATCATGCCTTTCTCAAATGACCCTTGTGAAACAATTCATTTACGTGCAGGTGGTTATATACTCTGATCGGCTCCCCTGCAGTGGAAAGAAAGAAAGGACCACCATTACACAATCGTCTTTCAAGATTGTATCACCGCCATCATAGCATGTCATCCGCGGGAGCCCAAGATGACTTACAAACGCAAGTGCAACCTTATATTCCAGGTTTAGATGACACTGATATACTGTGAAGGTAATGCTTAGCTATATATGTATAGTGTAATGGAACGAGTGAGATTATTGCCACAGCGCTGTGTATCGATGCTTGTAAACTATTTATTTATTTGTATTTATTTATTTTATTTATAAAGCGCGCTATCACCTGACAGGCATCCTGGCGCTAGAAACTCAGAGTACAGAAAAAAAGGTGTGCCCCACTGTCGACAGCCAACTAAGTCTTAGGAAAAAGTTTTTAATCTCCTTCTGAAAAGAAAGAGGTCACTGACTTGTCTGAGCTCCAGTGGGAGAGCATTCCAAAGTTTGGCACCTGCTACCCCAAAGGATCTACCACCTGACCTAACTTTCCTGAATCTAGGTACCTTCACCAGACCACTAAACTAATGTACCAGAAAAGATAAAATGCAATAAAGATTTTTTTTTTTTTAAATCATAGCATGTCATTGATCCAAGTATATTATAGTCATCGTACTGTTTTTACATCTTGGTGATGAAAAGAAAAAGTTCCCCACTATTCTTTAATTATGAGCTGATATCATATCATTCCACTGTTCCTTTTTCTGGGAAGCATTAGCATAGCACGATAACCCATTCATTTGCTGCATACTGCCCGATGAAAGTTTTGTACCTGAAGGTGCTCAGTCTCAGTGACCTCCACCTTGCCAAGAGGTCATGCCCAACTTGCTGTCAACAGGTATATATTTAATATTCACAGCCGCAGTGGTTATGGCAGGTTTCAAATGTAATACTCCAACAAAGTGCCACCACACCTGCCGAACTATTTGCTGATGGGTGCCTCCGGAGTGAATATGGGCTGCACCAATATATTTTACACCAAAGTCCCTCCACCAGGAATATAACCAGAGCACTTTTGCGGGTTCAATGTCCATATTATTTGCACTGGGCATGAAGTGTTTTGGCATCAAGCCTTTCTCAAATGCCCCTTGTGAAACAATTCATCTACGTGCGGGTGGTTAAATACTCTGTTCGGCTCCCCTGCAGTGGAAAGAAGGAAAGGACCACCATTACACAATCGTCCTTCCAGATTGTATTGCCGCCATCATAGCATGTCATTGATCCGAGTATATTACAGTCATCGTACTGTTTTTACATCTCAGTGATGAAAGGAAAAAGTTCCTCACTGTTCTTTAATCATGCGGTATTGGCTCAAATACTACACAAAATTTGATCATCACTGGAAAAGGAACATTGTTTTCTACACTTGACTTAGTGTGTGCTTATCATCAGATAGGAAGACGTGCAGTCCACGTATTTAGTGGTATCAGTAGCACAAGAAGAGATATTCCAGTGCGGAAAAATGATGTTTGGTCTGCCAATGCTGTGTATCTCTTCCACAAGCCCATGAAGGCAATTTTAAAAGGTGTAACTAGAGCACTTGTGTTCCAGCATGATATCTTAGTCTATGACGAAAATCAGCAGGAATACACTACGAACCTGAACCAGGAATATGTGAGATGCAGTATTTCGAATTACAAAATCATATTAAAGCAGAGTCACCTTACTGAAGTCTTGGAAGCAGCCAAACCACAACCACAACTGCTATATTTCTGGGCTTGACTGAGTTTTATGCAGTATTTTTGGATAGGTATCCTTAAGAAGTTTTACGCATTTTAGAAAATGTTAAAGGTAAATGCATAATTGAGGCAGTGATCAAGACAGACCAATTTGATGGGCGTAAGAGCGAAATTCTTTTTTTTTTTTTATAAGAGCAAAATTCTTTGTGCGCCATCAATTAAGTCATTTGTAGTAGGCAATGAGTGTTTATTTACAGTTCATGAAAGCAACAGTAGTGGGGGTGCACTTTTAATGCAACTTGGTAATAACAAGAAATGGCAATGATTTTGAGCAAAGCAAAATGGGTCTACTCAGCCACTGAGTGAGAACTTCTCGCCACCAGTTGGGAGGTGGAATACTGAAGAATACTCCTTGATCAGGTGAAATTTACCATACATACCATACAGTACATACGCCACTAGTAACTAATGTTTTATCAGGGGGGTGGTAGAGTATTCAAGACATGACTGTCAAGTCTGGCAACATAATTGCAGGTTTTTCAGTACAACATGAAATATGATCCAAAGAAATGTACTGTGCTTGCAGATTGCATGTCTCGTATGCCTTTAAAGAACTAAGAAGCATGCTGCCGACAAGCAAATGAGTGTGAAGCAGCTTACACTTTGAAAGATGGGGGTGGTGTATTTAGTAATGAGGTGATGAGGGCACCTGTGAGTGAGGAATGGTGGAATCAGGAAACTGATGTGCATGGTGGCCGTCAGTTAGCATGGTTAGCTGGGATCGCTTGAAGAAAGGAAGTTCTGTGGTGAAGGGGTTTATGGTGAGAATCAAAGGAAATATTCTGGTACACAGTGACCATGTTGTACCTCCTTTTGGTCCAAAGTAGTAGATTTTATACATGGGCCATTAAGGTAATGTAGGAGTGTCAAGGATCAAGAGAAGAGGGCATGAACAATTCTGCTGGCATAGCATGGATGGCAGGTTATTAGATGCGTGAGGGAATGTGTATGTTGTGTGGTGCAAACAACTCAGCAAAGCCTTGCATTATTTGTTCACAGGTAGTGGAATTACTGGTTGGACCATGAACGACAATGGGCCAAAGAGGGAAGTGGATGATGGATAAGATCACTTCTGAGACTACTGTGGACTGTTGATCCTAACTGAGACGGTAGTTTCAGATAATGGGCCTGGGTTTGAGTATCCAACTCAAAAGAATAACCGTACACTACCCAGATGCTAATGACCAAGTTGAAAAGATTGAGCAGCTTTATCGAATAGTCTATTCAGTTAATTAAGGAAAATGAAAAGCCTTCCAAGACACCAACCAAATAAGGTTTTGTCCTAAATGTTGATAAAGGGCAGCTCTTAATTAGTCAGTGGTATCCCGCAATTGTGCCAAGATGCTTTTATTATGGCTAAAGGAGACATGTGGTATGATACAGAGAAGAAGGAAGGATGATAAGGGTATTATTGAGCTAAGGAGCATCATCAGACAGGTTGTAGGGATCCTACATTGAAGAAGGTGAAGGAGGTAAATAGCATGGCAGAACAGTGGGTGGGTGTTCCTTAACCCAATCTTGATAGGAAAGGGTATGCTTGGTGGTCAGAACCAATTGATGTTTTTGAAATATTTAACAACACGGTAAAGGTATATAATAGTAAAGTATGGCCTAGAGAAAGATTCTCCGTGACCTGAAGAGTAATGTGGATACTAGAAACAATGCATTTTTAGATGTTTTAAAGAAAGAGGTAGAATGGACACATTTCAGGAGTAAGGAGAAAGGCCTCAGAAGACAGGGTGGATAGATTGTCAGCTCTGTGGAGGTATTGGGTATGTGAGTAGGGTTGAAATCTATTGATTTAAAAGAGAGGAGCTGTTGTGTGAGAATATCAGGTGTGGTTGAAAGTGGAGGAGGTCAGCAGGAAAACTTAGCAACTTTGTAGCAGGTTATTTTTCAGGTACGCATGGGGAGTGTGTCTTTGGCAGTGTGATTGTGGTGTGCATCGGTTATGTAGTAGACAGAGGAAAGGTATGTCATTCATGGTGGTGTTTGTAGTGGAATGTAGAATGCTGGTACTTGAATTAGTTATTTTATGGCTGGACTGTAGGGCTAGGATGAGGGGGATGTTTGAAGAATAACTGGATAGTTGAAGAAAGGTGCAGCTTGGTGTATCATTTTTCTAGGTGTACCTGTATTTTCTGTAATTCAACAAATTTATATGGATGATATCCAGTGCACTTTGTTGTCATCTCTGGGGTCACCGTATTCCACAGGGAACCTGCACTACATTGCAACTTACCAGAATACTATTAGGCAGGTTCCCCTGTAACATTTTCTGTCGAACAGCCATACCAAGGGAATTTATGTCAGTCTATTATGTGGTAGGACACATAGGTGATAATTTATGTCAGACTGATGTACTGCAGGGCACACCTGGGAAACTTTTAGCAAGTCTGTTATACTGTAGAGCACACCTGTGATAATTTCTTTTGGATCAATGTACCTGAGGGCACACTTTGGACACCTTTGTCGAACTTCTTTACTGGACAGCAGAAGTGTGCTACTTTTATCGTTCAAAATATTTTATTGAGTGTTGTAACATAATTACATATTTCTCCTTGTACATCACTGACCAACTGTGTCATTAAAGTCAGATAAGGGTGTTCCTCTAAAGTTAGGAGGTACCAAAAAACATATTTAGCCTACACTGATGATCTGGTGATTCTGTCACAGACGCCGAAAGGACAACAGTATCAATTAAACCAATTACACATCTACAACTTGGAGAATGGACTAATTACCAATCTTTTCAAAACTAAAATTATGACTTTTGGAAGGCAACCTAAAACCAAGGGGTGGGTTCTAGGAGACACTTCAATTGAACTAGTAAATCAACATGGCTACTTCAGAGTGACTCTCTACAGTAAGTTATCGTTGTCGAACCACCTGGTCACTAGGAAATTGTAGTCAACAACGAATACCAGATCGGTATTAAGATTCACAAATATGTTTGGAGGAAAAGTGATTAGGCCATCACTCAAAACATTAAATAAAAAATTGCTTCCATACCTACTGCATGCATCTCCGGTAACGAACAACAAGGTCAATTCCAGTTTTGACAAAATCTTTATGCAATGTGTATGTAAACAATTTCACTTATGCTTGGCAACTCCTCAGTGCATTATGATGTTTGGTTTCAATCCACTACAGAAATACTGTCAATTAAATTTGCAAATGTGCAAAAGCTGACACCACTTAACTAAAACATCTAATATACCAAGAACTGGGTAAATCTGTATAAAATGATATAAAATTGCACACCTTATAGGAGGGTTTAGAATCTTATGATCTACCTGATCCACAGACACTGGGGCAAATGAATCTATCAGCCTGGATACTTTTACAATTAAATATTGGAATTCTGACTTGACACAAGTTGTAAAATACAAGCATTGGGCATAGTATTTGAAACCTACACTGTACAGAGCCAAGAATACTTAGGGCTAAACCTGCCTGGCTATGTTAGAAAATAACTTTTTAAGTTTTAGATTGCTACACATTCTGATTCGGGGGTTTGAAGGGAAATGGAACCCAGTTTTTAAAGGAAAAACAGCCTGTTGTCTCTGTGGCCCTGCAGTTGAATCTCTTATACACATTATATGTATATGCCCTAAACTGTTGTTTATAAGGAAAATACATATGGAACTTGTTTAAAGAGAAAAAAGTAAGAACAACTGCGTAAGCTGTTAGATATTGTTTTAGAATCAGAGAAGACTGTGCAATAATAATGCTGATAACATTTTTAGCTCAGGCCTACAGAGCATTACCTGTATGATTTTATTATTCTTACTTGTGCAACTGAAGGGAAAAGACAAAATGTATTATTTAATTTGATTGACCTCTTGGGACAAATTATCTCTTGCACAAATTCTGTGAACTTTTATGCGTCTTTGAACATTAGGACACATTAGCACTTTATTTGATAAGGTAAAAGGCAGTAAGCCAAGTAAGATTGAAGGAAGGCTGTAAATGTTCTGGTCAATGGTATGAACAACGTGGCCACTGCTGCTATTGGATGAAACTGGAAAAGTTTAATCATGCATCTTTATAATTGCAAAAGATTATGTGGTCCATATATTAATTAATTGCATGTAAATTACAACTGAAGGTGGAATATAAATACAAATTTATGCTCGGAGTTTTTTATGCACTGAATTAGATTACATGAAAGCAATAATTGTACGTTTTAATTGTAGAATTTTACCATTTTAGGAACTTATTCATGCTACGTGTGATGTTTTATACTTTTACTGTATTCATTGATTAATACAATAAACTTTACTACTATACACTGCTGTCGCACCTAGCCCCAATGTATGATAGGACCTTTCACCTGCCAGCACTGCCTCTTCACCTGCAACACCAGAACTCTGCTCCTGAAGAATCTACAACCACACCGACCTCAACCATCCCAGAACAGCTCCACTGCCGCCTGCTGAATGCACAATCTCTCAGCAAGCCTGCTACCGAGATCTGGGACACCGTCTCCTCCCTCACCCCGAAGTCATCTTCCTCACCAAGACATAGCTCAACTCCACATTAGAGCCCGACATCACCCTATACACACAAGAACGATACAAGATAACACATCAAGACGGCATCAACAAACATCATCTGCTACATCAACACCACTGGCGACGCCACCCTGACCATGGAGCAGCTCAACTTCCAACTTCACACCAACGACAAACCACCATCAGAGGCACGCTCGCCTTCAGACCCCCGGGACATTGCCCCAGCTTCTGCGAAACCACCCCTGTTTTTATAACCTCGCTTCCCATCGACTCCAAGCACTGCATCTTCCTCGGAGACGTCAATTTCCACCAACCTCCTCAAAAACATTAACACCCTCAGCCTCACTCAACTTGTCACCAACCCCACGCACACCGTAGAACACACACTCAACCCCATCTTCATGGCCAGCAACAGAGTCAAGTACAGCCACGTCTCCGAACTCCCTTGGACAGACCAGGCTGCTGTCCACTTCACAATCAGAGGACCCTTGCGACCACCATCAAACCTCCTAGCACCTCTCACCGAAGCTGGAAAAAAGTAGTAGACAGCCAATGAACCAACGCCATATAAGCCTCCCACCAGGATCCTGCAAAACAGGCTGTCACGAACTTCTCTGCCTGGATCACCAATTGTGCTGACAGAGTCACCCACATCAAGCCCATAAAACCAAAGAGATCCTCAAAGCAATCCAGCTGGTATAGCACAGAACTAAGTGCCACAAAATACAACTGCAAGCAACTAGAAAGCAGGTGGTGAACCAGCAAGGACACAACAGACCGAGCATCCTAAAAAAACTTCACTCATTCAATACCACCAACTCCTGAGTAAGACAAAAAAGAGAGCCCTTGCCAACCGCATCGAGGCCAGAGTCAACCACAGTAAAGAACTATTATTCATCATCATCAGAGAGTTCACCAACCCTTCAGACGCTGAGAAGATCATCACACCCTCGCAGGAACTCTGCAACATCCATGCGTATTTCTTCCATAGAGTCTCAAACGACAAGAGAGGGGTCCACCTTACACAAAGAGACAGGACGCCAAATTGACAAATAATCAAAAACAACAATTCCCTTTGTGTGTATTTGGACAAACCGATAATAAATCACACACCATTCATCCAAGCATACCAACATCACCAAAGAATGCTGACCGTTTAAAAAAATCCAATATATGAATGTTTATTCTGTAAATTTAGTTTAAAAAGTCATATAAAGAGTGCATATAATACAAACATGGATTATTTCAAGATAAAATAACTTTCTAAATAGAGAGCCACATCAATAGTTCACAAAGATGATACACATTGTTACCAAAATCTGAGTAAATGAACATGGGAGAATATCTTAGACATTAATTTTTTGTTATAGTTATACACTAATCGCAAAGAAATTCATTGATCAAACAACTATTTTGTACAGTCTCTTGTTTGGCCAAGATAGGGTTGATTTAGTGCTTTTGTAGAACCAGCGCAACGCGTTTCTGTGGGTTAAAATGATCCGGCCACCTCCTTCAGGAAAAAGACTTGGTGTCTCCAACAACTTCAGATCTTCAATGAAATGTAGTCTTAATATATTCTGAGTCTTCTGTCAGTCGAGTTCTGGGATTGAACAATCTCCAAATTATTGATCCTCCTTACTGTGGTTACATAGGGAGACTTCTTCAAGTTAAAATCAATGCCGGGACATGTCTGCCTCCAGCCTCATTTCAGTCGTCTTTCGTTTGTGTGCATCTATGAAATTCGCCAATGTTCATTTACTCTGATTTTTGTAACAATGTGTATGTTCGTTGTGAAATTTTGACGTGGCTCTCTATTTAGAGAGTTATTTTATCTTGTAATAATTCATGTTTGTATTATATGCATCATTTTTATGACTTTTTTAACTGATTTTACAGAATAAACATTCATATTGATTTTTGCATACGGACACCACTCTTTGGTGATATTAGTATGCTTGGATGAATAGTGTATGATTTATTATCGGTTTGTCCAAATCTACACAGGGAATTGTTGTTTTTGATTATTTGTACTACTTCCACAACAAGATCCCCAACATCTTCAAACACTTCAAGCCACAACTTACCTCCATGAACATCCTCAGCCTCATCACCCCCACAGAGGAAAACAATGACCAACTGCTAACCACCTGGGGCCAGGTCACCACTCAAAACACAACTGCCACCATGAACTCCGTCCACTCTGAGCTC
This sequence comes from Lissotriton helveticus, assembly GCF_964261635.1. Lineage (NCBI taxonomy): Eukaryota > Metazoa > Chordata > Amphibia > Caudata > Salamandridae > Lissotriton > Lissotriton helveticus. Next base: position 814,820,160 of record NC_136070.1, read on the forward strand.
CAATGGACCACTGTTCCCAATACATCTTCAACTTTGGGAGAAAGTCGATCAGCAATGAACTCACCACCATCTTCAGCACATCCATCACCACAGCCACCTCCCCTGAGGAATGGAAACATGCTGAACTTAAACCCCTTTTCAAGAAACCATCCGGCAACCCCAGCAAACTCAAGAATATCTGTCTGTTTCTCTGCACCCTTTCCCTGCCAAGGTCCTCGAAAAAGCCATCCACTGCCAACTCACCAAACACCTGAAGAACAGCAACCTTCTTACATCTCCAAGTCTGGATTTCATGTTAATCACAGCACCAAAACTACCCTCATCACCACTACAGACAACATCAAAGCCCTCCTTGACTGAGGGGAAATGGTGACCATAATCCTCCTAGACCTTTCAGCAGTGTTCAGCACCGTATTCCACCGCACTCTTATCAAGAGACTTCACCACATCAGAATTCAAGGAGACACCCTCCGATGGATACCTCATTCCTCATCGGAAGAACCCAGAGAATCTGCCTGCCTCCCTTCACCGCCAAACATAAGAGCATCATCTACAGCACCCCACAAGGCTCATCCCTCAGCCTCACCTACATGAACCCCCTTGCTTACATTGTCAGAACCCACAGAATAAACATCATTACCTTTGCGGATGACAACCAGCTCATCTTCTCGCTGTCAGAAAAGCCCTCCACCACAAGGGCCAACTTTCACAGGTGTATGGTGAACATCGCCAATTGGATAAAAGACAACTTCCGTAAACTGAATAAAAAAACGGAAGTACTGATCTTCCAAAATAACACCTCCCGAGTGGAACGACTCATGGTAGCCCACAGAATTAGGACCTTCACCGACACCTACAGATCGTGCCTGCAACCTCTACATCATCCTGGACAGCAAGCTCACTGAAAAAATCAGATGAACGCAGTCTTATCAGCCTGTTTTCTTACTCTTCACAAGCTCTGCAAGATCTTTAAATGGCCGCCTATCAATACGGGATGTACAATCACCCAATCCCTAGTCACCAGTCGACTGGACTACGGCAATAGACTCTATGCAGGAATCACCTCACACCTCCTGAAAACCATACAGAACTATGCAGCCATACTCATCGTTGACCTCCCAAAGTGGACCCACTTCGCCCCCACCTCCAGAATCTCTACTGGCTCCCCATTCAGAAGAGATGCCACTTCAAGATGCTTATCCAGACCTTCAAAGCCATGCACAACCAAGGACCAGCATGCATCAACCACCATCTGAACTTCCACCAACCCTCCAGGCTCCTGCACTCCACCTCCCTTCCCCTTGCTCACACACCTCGCATATGTTGAAGCCTCAGCGAAGGTCGTTCCTTTTCCTACCTCACAGCCTGGGCCTAGAATGACCTTTCTCTACACCTTCGGACCTAACCCTCGCTGTTGGAATTAAGGAAAGGTATAAAGACCTGGATGTACGACTGAGCCGCCGGAGCGAGAATCCTCAGCACCTGGTATCCCTCACGGGTGATAAGCCACACTTTACAAGACTTGTTGGATTAATCCATTGATTCATTGATTGAGACTCCTCCAGCGTCACTTTCTGTTAGGTTAATGTACTGTAGAACACACCTATGACACTTTCTGCCAAAATGCTGTTGTGCACTGAATACCTTTTTGCATATTCTGTTAGACTGATGTAATAAGGAAACAGCTGTTGTCTGTCAGAGTGAAAACTACAGCAACCCATGTTCCTCTTTGCGACACAGACATAATGGTCTTGTAACACCTTGTATTGCATGGAACACGGGTGAAAATTTCTTTTGAATTGCTATCCTGTAGGATTCTCCTGTTGTACTGTGTCAGGCAGCTGTACGGTGCAGCTTAGCCGTGGCACTCTCTTTTACTCTGCTACCCTTCAGTGCAGAACATCTGCCAATGTTGTAGACCTCTCTTATATTGTGTTTCTAGTTAACAGATTGAAGAAAACACCTATGACTCTACAACATCACTATCCTGCGATACTCACCTCCGACACCATCTGCCAGGCTGTGTAGTTACTTACTTGTGGCACTTTCCTATGGTTCTCTGCCACTGTTATAGAGGGGTGCACTTTGTGACACTCTCAATCAGACTCATTGACAAGAACAAAGAGTGAGTGATGGAAAGCTCACTCGTTGCTCTGTGGAAAAGTAAATTTTGCCATGTTCTGTGTCCCTACGAGTCCTCCATCATATGTTATGTGTGCATGATTAATATGCATATGTTATTCCCCATGCCTGATTAATGACGCAATTCCAGTTGTGTCCACCTCTGGTATGTCAGTTTCCAGTCCTCGTGAATACTACGAATATCAGGCCTATGTAAAGTTATGTTGCCACGTTTCTTAGTGTGCACGTTATTCCATTATAAAGTCCCCGTTTTCAGGCCTCAAAAGGGCCCGGACCACAGATTCAGCTCCTCTCTCCCGAAAGCCTCGCTGAGGAGCGATACAGCCCCCACCTGTATCCTCGACCCTTCACTTACTTCCTGCCTCGCAGTGCCCGGTGCAGCTTGGCTCTGCCTCTGAGTCTGCCAAAAGTATGTTATAGTTCCAGTTATCAGTTCAGTCCTCCTCCTCTGCATTCCTAAGCTACTGAACTGCATCAATAGTTTCCGTCATTGTCTAGCCTTCTCGTCTCCACGTTAGAGAAATACTGTATTTAATGGTCATTTAGTATTCTTCATCACGCACTACATATAGAATAATGCATGGTCCAGTCTTAGAATCAAGTTAGCTTTTCCCCTCATGACTTCTAGTTTATATCAACATGTTCCCTAAACATCAGATACCAGATAGGGTTTAGGTACATGTCGCTCCGACCCTTCAGACTCTAGTCTCTGCTCCTAGCACAGAGTTCATAGCCCCCAGCTTCTCCTAGTAACACGTCATTGCCAGTTTTCGCGCACCATTAGGTTAGAGGTCCCGGCTCCTTAGGTAGCCCCCTCCAAAGTTTCCGCCCATTCATGACATATTCTGTTACGTTTGCATCACATGTCTATGTATACTCCCAGTTACACCTCTTTTTACTGTTATCTCTCGCGACTGCTACGCGTCACGCCTTCTGCTCCACCCACTGCTACGCCTACTGCAATGTAATGCTATGTGTTTGCGCTATGTATATAAATCAATGTTTTGTTATTGAATGTTAGCGCGCTCATCCCAGACCCAGCCCCGGCAGCTGCCGGGCCTTATTGTCCTATTCCCATGCAGGTTGTCCTGATCCTGTCCTTATGCTGTAATAAACCTGCAGAAACTCCTACTACCTCGAATCTTGACTCTTATTTTATTGAGCTATCTGTTATGCTATAAGTCTAGTCAAAAATAGGGTATTATTTATTTATTTACCACATAATGGCGCCCGAATAGGGACTTGCCCTTTCCCCACGCGTCGGTGAAGCCACGCCGACCCCCTGACCCTCTGCAGTCGTGACGGAACCATACCGTGCACTGGCAGATATTTCTGCTCCAAGTATCCCTCAGGCCCACGGAGGAGACGGAGGAGGCGGTCCAGCATCCAAACGAGACGGTGGAGGAACGCGGCGAGTCCCGACCAGAGCCCAAGCCGAGAGTCCAAGGTCCGAGGTATCCGGAGGCCCACCCGTAACTGAAGTCCGAAGTCCGAAGTCCGTCGTAGTCCAGTCCCGTCCGAGGCCTTCCGTTCCGTGCTGCCCGGTGAGTACCATTGCTGGGGAGTATCTAGACAGGACCAATCTAAATTGACTCCTGGTCCGTGGGTTGGTGGTATCCAAGCCCACAAACGAAGTGTTCACCTAGGTGGATACGGGTCTTGATGCGTTCCTTTATGGGACCGGTATGTTCCGTACTGTTACAGCAGTGCATCCAGTAACTCTAGTCTGTTCCGTTCTCGAGAATTCTGTTCTGTTTCTGTTTTCAGTATTTTCAGGTAGTATTCTGTTCGAACTGTTATGTTATGATATTGTTTAGTGTATTTCCAATGTCGTGGTATGCCTGAATTGTTTTCCCAATTGTTATTGTTTTTTGTGTATTGTATTGTGTTCCGATTCAAGTTTAGAATGCCGCTCTTTTCCAAGTTACGTCAGTTAAAAACTAGAAAGGGTCTGTTAGAGGAAGCAGTTCCTGTCCCGCCTAGGGACAGTCCAGGTCATTTTATGTATCAGAAACATGGCATAAGCGCCATAATGTATCTAGATTTATGGGTAGAGTATACCAAACAGTTAGAAGAAAAGTATAGATGGCCCGTATCGGGTACATGGGATGCCGAATGTATCATGCGAGTAGAAGAAGCATTATGGAAAAAGAAAGCCAGACAGTCACAGAAAGATGCCATCGAGTTATGGCGCAAGGAAGCTCATAAAAGAACGGAAAAGGAAGTCAGAAAGTCAGAGTTAAGTAGAGAATCCCAAGAACGAGCCCAAGAAAGGGAGTTAATCGAGATAGGTGAACAAGTCAAAGCCGAACAGTCAGACAGACAGAGGCATGCCCTCATTAAGGGTATGTATCCTCTTCTTGCCGAGGGCCTGCCAAAAGCGACCCCAGAGGCATCCAGTAATTTCCCGCCGCCATTAGTTCCGACCAAGCTACGTCACAAACCGACCGCAGCTGATATTTTTATTTCGTCCTATTTGGACGACACAGTCCCCGAATATGCCAATCCTGTCCGCGCTCCGCCAGTCCCTGTAAACCAGGTAATTCATGTTTCTCCAGACACCGGAGTACCTGTTACGGTACCCCTGGTCCAGCCTACAGTTCCATTTCCCACTCTGCCAGGACGAAGAATGTCAGTCGACGATTCTAGTCTAGGGGCCGCAGGAGGAGCTACTCCTCAAACCCCGCCGCCACACAAGCGTTTATCAGCACTCGAATTACATGCTCAAGCATCACAGCGTACTCCTAAAAGTAATAAGTCTGTTACAGAAATCAGACAAGCCCTTAACGAATGTGTCTATGATCCAGTCCCAGGCGAATATACTATGGTTTTATATTCCTTACGTGTAAGGAGAGTGACCGAGTATCTAGTCACCTTGCCGAATATGAAAGAAGATCTAGACAGAATATATCGTTTCATCCGTACAGGGGATGATCCAGAAAGTATTGGCGAGATTATGTCTCAAAGGAAAGCCGAGATTCAGCTCATGATATTAAAGTTCCTGATCAATTGTTTAATAAGAGAACAAGATTACCCGTCTAAAGATCCCGCCGAAATGAGAATCCTGACAAGGTGGAGTGATAATATAGCCGAGGGTAAGCACAAGACCGTCAGTGCCATGGAGAGTATGTATAAGAAAATTCGTAAAGAAATAATAAGGTTACACGACCAGCGTAAAGCAGCACAAGTAAGCGAGAAAGAAAGTATCTCTGATCCTGAAGAGGAAGAGAACGAGAATCCCGCCAGAATAGCGTATGTAGGAAAATCCAGATTTCCAGATCGCCATTTACGTCTAGAACCCAAGTCTATTTTTCAACATCTAGCACCAGAACAAGGTTCCCTAGAACAAGTATTTCAAGCTACCGATCACATTCTGAAATCACGAGTCGGTTACAGTGAACTAAGTACTATGCATGAACAAGAACTAGCCCGATCAGCAGTCCGATGGATTACTGATTCTACCACTTTTCCAGACGAAATAGTGGCACAAATGTTTCTGAAACTGCCCCCAGCCGAGCAACGACTGGTGGGTATGTATATGATCCAGCACCTCATTACTCTGTATGAGGGTCAACATTCTGATCCAGGCCCGTTACACGATGTCCTGAACGAGTTACTCCAGTATAGATGGAGAGGTCTAGGTACCGATTTAATAAGTGTCATTCTAGAACAGCGTCACAAGTATAGAACGTTTTTGAACCCGCATTTTGTTCATGTCTCACCCCCAGAAAGTAAATCATTCTACATAGACAGACAGAATCCGTTACGAGAAGTCCACCCAGTCCAAGGGGCGGGTGGCGTAATGCAACGAGTGTTTGTATACACTCCAATATCAAAGATGGAACTTCTTGAAATGAAGAAATTAATTCCCTGTCATGACAAAGATCCAGCAGGGTTCCATAGAGAATTAAAAGACATGCTCCGTATGGGAGAATACACGTACCCCGATATCATTAAAATGTTAAAGGTCCTGTTACCCGCAGGGGTGTATGAAAAGTTAAAGGAAAAAGAATGGGAGGTGGGAGAGAAAAAGATCGATTGGACAGCTCTAGAAGCTGAAGACAAGGCACGAGTACCAGGTACTGGTCTCGGAGATAAATGTAAAGATTTACCAGAATTATTGATTCAAGTTTTACCCAGATTATTGACAACAAGGAAAGAAGACTGGGATGCAATCTCAGCCTGTAAACAGAAGCAAGACGAGGATATTAGTGATTTTTATTCTAGATTTGAAAAATGTTTCAGTATCAACAGTGGTCTCAAGACAAGTAGTGAGTCATACCCTCATCTTTTCGTCACCAAATTAGTTGAGAATTCAAGTCCACAAATTAAAAATCGAGTTCTGAAAGTCGAAAGCACCTGGCAAGCAAATACTCCGTCCCAGATGCTCCAGATGCTCCAGTATCACCAGAATAGAATCAGGGAAGAGCAAGAACACGAAAGAAAACGTATGAAAGACACGAAAATGAAAGTGCTAGTTGCACAATCTGTTCCTCAAGACAGTCAGAAGAGGGGTCCGAATCAAGCCAGTCATCCTGCAGCTCCCGTTAAAGGGAACTGCAATTATTGTAAACAGCCAGGTCATTTTATAAACGAGTGTGCAGTTCTGAAACACAACATAGCTACTGGTAAGACCAAAGAAAGACCACGTCCGCCTAGACAAGAACAAGTTTCACAGATTCCTCAGCTACAGAATGCACCACAGACAGTTACAGTACCGCAGCCTATTGCTGCAACACAGCACGTTACATCACAGATGTACCAGTATGCACAGTCTGAGTATCCAGAGTACCAGTCATATTCATGAAACAGCCTAGAGAGGGAGGTAGGCTTGCCTCTCATCGAGATACCTGTAGATCAAGAAGGTCCCTATGTTCACAGTCAAGTATTAGGGAAAGACAGAAAGTTTTTGATCGATACAGGGGCAAGTAGGACCACAATTAGTCATGCCGAAGTTCCAGGGGCTCCGCTCTCAGGCTCAAGAAATGTTTCCCTTGGATTTTCAGGAAAACCCATCGTTAATGAGATATCTAAGCCAGTTACTCTAGAAGTAGGTCCATTGTCCCGCACTACTGATCTGTTACTTACTAAGTCATGTCCAGAAAATCTATTAGGTATTAAGACACTGAAAGAGTTAGGTGCAGTTATTTGCTGTTCCCCAGAGGGAATACGTCTGTTCCTACGTGACTTTAAGGGTCACTATGTGTTACGAGATTTTGATTCAAGATTGTCTAATGTTCCACAGCATTTATGGGCGCAAGGTCCAACTGATGTAGGTTACATGCAAATCACACCCCATCGTGTGACTCTCAAACCAGGTGTAGTGTTACCACGAATCAGACAGTACAGATTGCCACCTGAGGCTGTAGCAGCCTTATCCAAAATTATTGACGAGCTCATGGCTCAAGGAGTAGTTGTAGAAACTGACTCCAATGTATGCAATTCTCCGATCATTCCAGTCATGAAACGTACTGATCCGAATGCACCCCCAGTATATCGATTAGTGATTGATTTACGAGAGCTTAATAAATGTATCATTCCCCAGTACCCAGTTGTCCCAGATATTTCTTCCCTGTTAACAGCCATTGATTCTGAAGCCATGTTTTTCACTGTCATAGACCTCAAGAATGCATTTTTTAGTGTTCCAATTCATCCAGACAGCCAGTTTCTTTTCGGATTCTGTTTAAATGGAAGGAGCTATATGTTCACACGCGCTCCTCAAGGTTTCACAGAAAGTCCTAGTATTTACAGTCAGGCACTCAAGAGACAACTAGACAATATTCACATGCCAACTGACACTGCCCTGCTCCAGTATGTCGATGATCTACTGATCACAGCCCGTTCTGAATGTGCTTGCGAGCGAGCATCCCTTACAGTTTTGTATTTTCTAGCCGAGATGGGGCACAAGGTGTCACCTTCGAAGCTTCAATTCTGTGTCCAGCAAGTGGTATACTTAGGACACTTGCTGTCCAAGAGGGGTAGGCAGTTGACACCCGACCGTATCCAGTTAATAGCGAGTCTTCCCCAGCCCAGAACCCGGAAGGAGGTACGTGCTTTTATCGGCCTTACTTCTTATTGTAGACAATGGATTCCCCAGTATGCATTTCTAGCCAAGCCACTGATACAGTTAACGACACAGGAGGCAGCCGTATCGACTGTCCTCCCTTGGACATCTGGACATACACTTAGTTTTAACGAGTTAAAGAAAGCTTTATGCCAAGCTCCAGTTCTAGCTACACCGAACTACAGTAAGCCTTTTACACTTTTCGTTACTGAACGGGAAGGTACAGCATTATCTGTTCTCACACAAGATCAAGCAGGTCAATACAAGCCCTGTGCTTATTTTTCGAGCACATTAGATCCAGTCGCCCAGGCGTTGCCTGCGTGCCTCAAGTCAGTTGCAGCCACAGCACTAGCTATCAGACAAAGTGATTCCATAGTTTTAGGACATTCCCTGACAGTACAAGTCCCACATTCAGTAGAAGTTCTTTTAAACCGAACACAAACTCAGCACTTGACAATTGCACGTTTAACAGGTTATGAATTGACACTGTTCCAGCCACACATAGAAATCAGACGCTGCAACGTTCTGAATCCTGCTACACTGTTACCATCAGTTAATTCAAATCTAGACCCACATGATTGTGTGGAAGTAGTTAACATTACGACGAAGCCAAGACAAGACCTGACAGACATTCCGTTACCAGATCCTGACCTGACACTTTATGTAGATGGTTCATGTATGAGAACTAGTACAGGAGAACTAGTCGCCGCGTATGCAGTGACTACCGACACTGAAGTTATCAAGACACACCGTATTGACACCCTGTCCGCTCAAGCAGCAGAGCTAGTCGCTCTGACACAAGCCTGTATACACGCCAAGAACCAGAAAGTTAATGTTTACACAGATTCACGTTACGCATTCGGAGTTGTACACGACTTCGGAGTGCTCTGGCAGGAGAGAGGTTTCATGACTTCTCACGGAACCAAGATTCAGCATGGTCTCCTTATTCAAGCCCTGTTAGATGCCATACATTTACCGACATCTATTGCTATCATGAAATGCAAAGCACATACGAAAGTCACTGACATTATTTCCCAAGGTAATGATCTAGCAGACCGCACAGCCAAGCTTACAGCACAGACTCCAGACATTCCAGTTAATCTGACACATACTCCAGATCCGATTACATGCATGACAGTTAAGGACCCTACACAAGATGTCATAGATATACAGTTACATGCTACCCCCGATGAAATCAAGAAATGGTCTGAACAAGGAGGGGTTCAGACAGATCAAGGATGGTTAACGAAGGGTAGAGCCACATGGTTTCTCCCCGATTCTATGGTTCAAGTCATTATCAATACCGCACATAGTCCAGCACATTTAGGAGAAAAAGCTATGTTAGACAGTATCCAGAACATTTGGTTCAACAAGCATTTACGAGCTGCAGCCAAGCAGAAAGTCCGTACCTGTATGATATGTTGTCAGTTTAATCCAGGTAAAAGTGTCCCGGTGGAACAAGGTGGTTTCCAGCCCCCTGACCACCCTTTGGAGGTCCTCCAGATGGATTATATTCAGATGGAGCGATGTCGAGGTTTCAAGTATGTCCTTGTAGTAGTATGCGCTTTGTCCAGGTGGACAGAAGCATATCCAGTCCCAGATTACACAGCCGCGACCACTGCCAAGCAGTTGGTTCGTGAATTTTTCCCTAGATACGGACTCCCTAGAGTCGTATATTCTGATAACGGTCAGCCATTCTCCTCAGAGTTAATGAAGCACGTTTCCCTTTTGTTAGGGTACCAGTGGAAGTTTCATTGTGTACGCCATCCAGAAGCAGCTGGACTAGTCGAAAGGCATAATCAGACTCTGAAAATCCGCATTGCAAAAGTCTGTAAGGACAAAGGTGTGGACTGGTTAATAGCTCTGCCAGTCGCTTTATTTTATATGCGTATGGTCGCACATTCCAGATCAGGTCTGTCCCCGTATGAGGTCGTATTCGGCCGCCCCCCTAACATGTGGGGTACTCCTAGACCCCGAAGTATTACCGATGTTTCATGTAATATGCTGACAGATTACCTAGCTTCCTTGATGTCTGCCCTCAACTCATGTCGTTCACAGGTTGCCGCCGCATTTCCAGACAATACCGAGGTGGCACCGCACGAGATCGTTCCAGGCTCCCTTGTGATGATCAGAAATTTCGACAGATCAAGTCCGCTGGAACCACGTTGGAAGGAGCCACGTCAGGTCCTCTTGACCACCCGTACTGCCGTCAAGTTGGAAGGCAGGAAGGGGTGGGTCCACCTTTCTCATGTAAAACTTTTCAATCCATTGAAACCAGCGTCCAAAAACATTTTCCAGGATTCGAAAGACTGCCAAAATATTGCTCTTAAGGACTGTCCCGCACAAGACATTATTACAACCCCTCCCTTGTTAGAGAAAACTCCGCAACAGGAGTATAAGTTGAAGCTCAGGTCTAGTAAAATAAGTCAGTCAGTTTGATTGTATAAGTCCTCCCCTAGGTGAAACGGTTAAATTGTTTCTGACATGTATAAAATAGACCCCCATAGTGAGAGAGTCAGTCGAAGTTCAATCAAATGTATCGTTTTTCTGAGTTTCATATTATTTCTCAGCATAATGATTTCCTGCACCAGCTATGCGTTCTATCTGTGTTTTCCAGTTCCTCATGCAAATATGTCTGCTAATGCTACAGTAGAGCACACGTTTAGTGATCTGCCTCCTCACGAATATTCTTACCGCCTCGCTATGCGTAACAACACATTTATCCGTATGTTACATTATTCACACCAGACCAGCAATGCCACTAATTGTTGGGTGTGTGGTCGACTCCCCCCTTTCCAGACACCGAAGGGAGATCTGCCACTCTTTCCTTATCCATTCTCACACAATGGTTCGTGTGGAGCATGGTCCACGTTAACGTCATCCTCAACAGATATGTCTTTTCTTAACAGTACATGTTTTCCAGACAAGCAAGGTCTCCCCCACAGAACAGGTTTAGATCTAGAAAATGAAGTATATAATTTAGGTAATTATTCGTCGAATTTCATGGTCCTGAATGTTCAGTCTGATACTACTCCAGACTTACCTGCTATTTCAGTACTACCAGTCAAAGGCGAATTATGTGTCCGTAGTTATGGTTCTGTACACATAGGTCATAGTGAATGTACTACTGTTATCAAGTATAGTGACAGTGGGAAATCTATTTTCAAAGCTTCACGTCATTCTTATTTTATTTGTGGTCAAACTGCATATGTCCGTCTGCCCCTCGATTGGGAGGGAACCTGTTACATTGCCTTCCTACTGCCACCTGTTTTCCTAGCCCCACCTGACTATCATAGGAATTCCTTCCTAGTACATACCAGACACAAGAGAAATCTCCCGATTGTCGATTATACTGAAACTGCTGCAGAGCAATTCATTGATATTGATAAAGGTGTGTTCCCTTATTTAGGCACAGTTGTAAACAGTAAGCTAATCCGTAGGTTAACAAGAACCCTTGAAGCAGTAGTAGATGAGACTGCCTCCGCTCTAGGTAACTTAACCGAAGAGCAATCTGCTATGAGATTTGTCGTTTTGCAAAATCGTCTCGTCCTTGACGTCATACTGGCCGATAGGGGCGGGGCCTGTAGAGTCCTCGGATCCAGTTGTTGCATTTTTATTCCAAATAACGCGCCGTCTGTTTATTCAGCTATAACCAGACTCCATAAAATTGCCCATCTGTTACACCAAGATCCAGGCACCTGGACATGGTCCGGTTGGTTCTGGAATGTAATTTCCGCATGGGGATGGAAAGTCCTGTCCTTTTTAGGTATTGCAGTAGCGATCATATTTAGCTGCTGCCTCTGTATACAATGTGGCCCTGCGATTTGCAGCATGTGTGCTACCTCTTGTATTCCTAGTCCCAAGCCCCGTTCTAAATCCCGTTCCAAGACAATTCGAGACGAGCAAATGGTACTGTATGAAATGATAGATGGTATCATGAATATTGATGTTTCCTGATGGAAACGTAGTGACAAGGAGGGAATGTGGAAAAGTAAATTTTGCCATGTTCTGTGTCCCTACGAGTCCTCCATCATATGTTATGTGTGCATGATTAATATGCATATGTTATTCCCCATGCCTGATTAATGACGCAATTCCAGTTGTGTCCACCTCTGGTATGTCAGTTTCCAGTCCTCGTGAATACTACGAATATCAGGCCTATGTAAAGTTATGTTGCCACGTTTCTTAGTGTGCACGTTATTCCATTATAAAGTCCCCGTTTTCAGGCCTCAAAAGGGCCCGGACCACAGATTCAGCTCCTGTCTCCTGAAAGCCTCGCTGAGGAGCGATACAGCCCCCACCTGTATCCTCGACCCTTCACTTACTTCCTGCCTCGCAGTGCCCGGTGCAGCTTGGCTCTGCCTCTGAGTCTGCCAAAAGTATGTTATAGTTCCAGTTATCAGTTCAGTCCTCCTCCTCTGCATTCCTAAGCTACTGAACTGCATCAATAGTTTCCGTCATTGTCTAGCCTTCTCGTCTCCACGTTAGAGAAATACTGTATTTAATGGTCATTTAGTATTCTTCATCACGCACTACATATAGAATAATGCATGGTCCAGTCTTAGAATCAAGTTAGCTTTTCCCCTCATGACTTCTAGTTTATATCAACATGTTCCCTAAACATCAGATACCAGATAGGGTTTAGGTACATGTCGCTCCGACCCTTCAGACTCTAGTCTCTGCTCCTAGCACAGAGTTCATAGCCCCCAGCTTCTCCTAGTAACACGTCATTGCCAGTTTTCGCGCACCATTAGGTTAGAGGTCCCGGCTCCTTAGGTAGCCCCCTCCAAAGTTTCCGCCCATTCATGACATATTCTGTTACGTTTGCATCACATGTCTATGTATACTCCCAGTTACACCTCTTTTTACTGTTATCTCTCGCGACTGCTACGCGTCACGCCTTCTGCTCCACCCACTGCTACGCCTACTGCAATGTAATGCTATGTGTTTGCGCTATGTATATAAATCAATGTTTTGTTATTGAATGTTAGCGCGCTCATCCCAGACCCAGCCCCGGCAGCTGCCGGGCCTTATTGTCCTATTCCCATGCAGGTTGTCCTGATCCTGTCCTTATGCTGTAATAAACCTGCAGAAACTCCTACTACCTCGAATCTTGACTCTTATTTTATTGAGCTATCTGTTATGCTATAAGTCTAGTCAAAAATAGGGTATTATTTATTTATTTACCACAGCTCTGAAGCTCACTTGGAGTGCTTTCTCTGAGACTTCGATACTGCGGGGAACATTTTCAGTACTTTGTGTCAGACTGATGTACTTTCTATGAGACTTCTATAATGCGGGGAACATTATCAGTACTGTGTCTCAGACTACTGTACTTCCTCTGAGACTTCTACACTGCGGGGAACATTTTCAGTACTTTGTGTCAGACTTCTGTACTCTCTTTTAGACTTCTATACTGCGGGGAACATTTTCAGTACTGTGTCTCAGACTACTGTACTTTCTCTGAGACTTCGATACGGCGGGGAACATTTTCAGTACTTTGTGTCAGACTGCTGTACTTTCTATGAGACTTCTATACTGCGGGGACATTTTCAGTACTGAGTCTGACTACTGTACTTTCTCTGAGACTTCGATACTGCGGGGAGCATTTTCATTACTTTGTGTCAGACTGCTGTACTTTCTATGAGACTTCTATACTGCAGGGAACATTTTCAGTACTGTGTCCCAGACTACTACTGTACGTTCTCTGAGACTTCTATACTGCGGGAACACATTTTCAGTACTGTGTCTCAGACTACTGTACTTTCTCTGAGACTTCTATACTGCGTGAACACATTTTCAGTACTGTGTCCCAGACTACTGTACTTTCTCTGAGACTTCTATACTGCTGGAACACATTTTCAGTACTGTGTCCCAGACTATTGTACTTTATATAAGAATGTATGACTTATGACTTCTATACCACGGGGAACATATTCAGTACTGTGTGTCAGACTACTGTACTTTTTATAGACGTCTATACTGCAGGGAACATTTGCAGTATTGTGAGTAAGACTGCTGTTCTGCAGGCAAACTTGTGGATATTCCTCTCAGATTACTATTATATTGGGACATATTTGTTAACACCTAAGCAAAACCATTTGAGGCAGTCAACAACTCACACAAATCAATGACACTGCTAGACTGGAAATCAAGCGATGAGAAATGGAAAACACCAGAAGAAAATCCGTGCATGCGCAATCTGAAATAACATCCGTCCCAGACATGCAACTCTCTTCTTCCCTCCTGCACTCCAGAAAAAATATAAACACAAACATCAAGGAAGACTTGGTCTGTCATTAATAGCAACAAGCGCAGGTATTTTTTGGGGGGAAGTTTTATATAGGGCGAACTAGACCAGAAGGTATGGGCCTGCCCCAGCCATTAGGCCAAATCCTCTCCCCACTCCGCTGAGCCACCGTTTTACAGCATCGTGAACCGTTCCAACCTACCCTGTCCTACCCCAAGCGCTGTTACAGCAGAATCTACCAAATGGTGTAAGTGAAATACATAAAACACTAGAAAAAATTAATATCCTGGTTAATCGCAGCTAATAGCTAAACAGTTCTTACTAAATTATTGCTCTGTTCCCTATATATAGTGTCACAATGGTTCTTTTTGGATTTCTCAATGTGTTCTGAGAAAGATAATGTATCCTCACCTGTCACTTTCATTTGTCAAGCATCCTCACTCACAGTTTAAGAAATCATGTTCCTTTAGCCAAGCAAACGTCTCTGCTGGCAACCTAGTAATCTTCACATCTGCAGAAAAGCAAGCAATTCTACTGTAACCAAGAAATCTTTCGTCACCTCCGCCAAGTGATCTTCTGCAGCCAATAGACCTTTTCTGTCAACAGCAAAACAACCTTCTCCGACTGTAGCCAATTGCCCTTATGTTTGAAGCCAAGGACCACCTTCATCTGTAGGCGGAATCCACGCCGCCCTTTCAAAGCAATTCAATGTCTACAACCAAGCAACCTCTGTATCAGCCAAGTAAATCCAAGTCTCCAGCAATGAGACAGTACATGCCAGCAGCAAAATGACTGTTTTTTGGCAGAAGCCAACCGACCTTCTTATAGATGAGCAACAATTTTCCTTCTGACAAGCCAATGTTTGAGTCTTCAACCAAGCGACCTTCTAGCTCTTCATCCAAGTTACCTTCTCCCACTGCTTTTTACTGAGCTTCTCAGCTTGCAGCCAAGTCACCTTTTTAGTGGCAAAACGAAGCAGCTCGTCTGCAGCCAACCATCTCAGTTCCTAGCACAGGCTTTGAGGGAAGAGAGTGCTCGGGCTTGAGGTCCATGTTGTTAGGGCGTTCACTTTCCTTCTTCCTTGCACCCAACCGACAAACAGCCAAGAAAGATCTGAAGACAGAGAACGCCCTTTTCAGCTAAATCGGCCCCCTCTGACTCTATACATCTGCGACATAAGCTTTAGTATTAAAGACGGGTGTACAGTGGCTCCTTGGGAAAATTCACACATGAGCCTTCCCGCTGCTTCTCATCCTTTCTCTAGGCCGAGGATTAGATAGTTAGCCAAAAAAATAAGATGAAGAAACTGAAAGCTGGACTTTGGCCGTTACATTGTGCTCAGTTTGTCTAACAATATAATCTGGGGAACGTCACGGCGGCCAGGCTGTTTGGCAAACAAAGCTCAAGCAAATATTGCCTTCTAATCGCCATAGGCAAAATATTAACTGTTCCTCCAGGCTAGGCGTTGTGGACAGGTGTTTATCAGTGCAACGCTTCATTAGCGCTGTCTCACAAATGGCCCTAAACCTCCCATATCTGTTTACCCTCAATGATAAAATGCCTTCGTGAAATTAAGTGGGAAAACAGCCAGGGCCAAGAGAGCGACTAAACCACCGGACATGAGGCGGGCGAAACACAAACAGTCCTAGCATCGAAGCTGAGGTAGTCCTTGTACAATAAACCATATTAATAGCTACATATTCCCTGCAAGGAGCCCTTATTTTAGGTTATAAAAGCCAAAATAAGTATGAACTGAAAAACTCCGAACTCCACGTACTACTTAAGTAATATACTTGTATTGTTTGATTAATTCAAATCATGCAATTTTTGATCATGACGGATCAACACATTAATAAAAGGCTGTTTTTAAAACACATTAAACACGTAAAAAGGCTTTCAAGTTACAAATATAGGAATCCACAATAAAATACTTACGGTGGCCCCCTCTGGTTTCTACAACTAATTAAGATAACTCATAGGTCATCAACTTTGTCTCCAGTGCTTAGGTTTTAGTACAGATCATATTGTGCAAGTTAGCTTTTCTATGTTTACAGTTTGGGCACTCCTATAAATAGTTCTTTGAGTACAAGCAGCAAAATTATAGAAAAATCACTTCATAAGAGTCTAGCTACCGATTTGTTGGCAAAAGTTTTGAAAAGTACATACATTTTCTAGTGCAAGTCATATTGTACACATTTGCCCCGCCCCACAGCTCTCACCTGAACCAGCCACAACTGATATTGCTTGTCTGCAAGTTCTTACCCCCCAATTGTTAAAATGCTTCTTTAACAGCCCCCTTCTTTCTTTCACCAGTTCCGAGCATACACAGATTATTGGATAATGTTTTCTTCTCCACTTTTGCATAGTCGGCAGCTCGTGGATTTTGTTGTAAGCAACCACAGACAGCATCATGTGAGACAAGCCTGGAAAATGCCCAAATTGTGCTTTAATAAAAACATTTTTTAGTTTTATGGACCAACTCATTTTTAAATAAGATTGTGGTTTAGAAGTTTTATATTCATTCAACATCATCCATGCGTGTGATCTTTTCAAAAAGGAATTTTTGTCTTTTAGCAATGAAGATCATTTTGTTATTCCGTTGATGACCTTTTTAAAGGATTCTGGATTAAGACACCTGTTCCAACAAGCTGAGAATCCATCTAAATACTTCCAGAACTGCAAATTTTGATTGGTTTGCATTTCCTGCAAAAGCGATTGACACATTGGATTGGAGATGTTAGTTTTTATTCTATTCCATACCTTTAAACATTGTCCTTTCCTTGCAGTGAGTTGATGCGGTTACCCAAATTCTAACCTGATTTGGGCTGGTGACCCATTACAATGGAGACGAAAAAGAAGTTTAAATATCTTTGTGATAACATTATTTAGGGTTGCAGAACATCTTCCACAAAGGGCCTCACTTCCGTAAATAAACTAGTCAGCAAATTTGCATTCATAACTTTTAGCAGTGGGAGATGGCTGGACCTCCCAGGGACCTTTGTGAAGTACAGAATGCCAAGAGTAAGGTATTACCTTTCCTTTGTAAGTCGGCCGTCTTGTGCTGCTGAAATGAGCCTTGTCTTCAAAGAGTGTTCGCAGGCACCTATAGGTTTTTACCTGTTCCAATTGACGGTTTTGTAGATACCACTTGTGTTTTTTCTTTTTCTGTGTCTTATAACTTACTACCATTACTTTTTTTTCTCCATTTATTGCCAAGTCGTTTGCCAGACAATAATTTGATGTTCTTTTTATGTTGTTGTAACCCAATCTTCGTTTGGTTTAGTAGAATTACGTCATCAGCATTTAATAAATTTGATATGTACCTTTCTGCTAACTTCAGAAGATGTGCATTCTCCTTGTCCACGGCATGTGTTGAATCTGATAAAAACAGGTTAAATAAGTATGGAGCAAGTACTCACCCTTGTTTTAGCCCCTTGGAGGTTTACATTTTCCTAGATAGGTGTGAACTATCACCGATTCTCACTCTGGTCCACGTATCCGAGTATAATAATTGAATTGCCTTTAGGAGGTTGACTGGTATTCTTAGTTTCTCTAACTTATGCCAAAGAATTTCCCCATGTACACAGCCAAACGCGGATTTAAAGTCCACAGAGCACAGGTATAGTGGGTGCTTCCTTGATTTGTATTTGTCTATTTGTATTGAGAGTGCTAAGATATTGGATGGCGTACCCATTCCTTGAATAAAGCCTGAGTGATTTTGCAGAATTATCTGCCTCTCAGTTGCCCAATCTGATAGTTCTTTCAGGAGAATTCCTGCGAAGAGTTTAGCCTCTGTATCTTGCAGCGCAATTAGAGGATGATTGGCTGATTGTGCCCAATTGCCATTTTTAAAGATAGGTGTTATGATAGAGCCTTTCCATGACTCCAGGGTGATTGCAGACTGAACTGCATTATTAAAAACTTTTGTCAGGTATTTTGCCCAAATAGTTGGGTTATCCTTATACAGGGAAATGGAATTCCATTTGAGATGGGTGCACCATCTTATCCCCATTTTCTAATGTCTTTGCAAACCTGATCTTCTGTAATGATCAGTTCATTTTCAACGCAAATTTTTTCTTTTGTTCTGCTGTGGCTTTCTGGCCTGGAACATCGGTTAACGTCTGAGAATTATTAAAATGTGTTATTAAAAAACCTATCCAGCTAGCTTCCATTAGTGTAGATGCTGTAATCATCATGTTGGCTCTATTCAGGCTGTTGATCAGTTTCCAAAAGTGTCTTGAATCTTTCTTTTTACTGGTATATAGTGTTTTTGCCCAAAGTGCTTGTTTTGCTTTAGATTTTTCTTCCTAGATTAGCATCCTCAAATCTGTGTTTATCCTCTTTAATTTGGTGCGGAGGTCATAATTATCCGGCCACTTCTTTATCTGTCTCAATAATCTGTTGAGATTTCTTTTCAGAAAGCGACTTGTGAATGATAGTCTAATCCTGCTTAATGTTTGAGCTTCACAGTTAGGTTGTTTTTTGTTATAATTTTTCGGTGCCTAGGAGGCCGTTAAATTCTTTGTAAAAAGTAAACATTTCCACTGGGAAACAATGCTAAACCAGTGTTAATGCTGGCCTGAGAACCTTCCGACCAACATAACCTACTGAAATTTTACTGTTGTCAAGTCCCCAGGAAGTGTCTTTAACTTCTGATGTCTTAAACATTGGAGTGTAATCTCCATGATTTGTTGACCATGATCACTTTCAGTTCTTTTCAAAATCTCATAGGAAGATATCATTTGGAAAAAGCATAAAGATACTATTGTATAGTCAATCCGGGATGTTTGACCCAGGGCTTGGTAGGTCCATGCTGGTGGTGTATCTTGTTGGAACCAACGATTTAAAACCATTAGGACGAGGGATCCCAGGCCTTTCATTAGATTCTTTCCCACATTGCCTCTTGGCCCATTACTCTCTGGGGTTACAAGCTGTTTAGTGATAGCCCATAGGTGGCCTTGTTGTAATATAGTTTTGTCTCTGGTATATGACCACAACAGGTTCATGCTAAAATCACCCAAAATAATAATTCCAAGGTGTTTTTCCTCTCTCAATTGTTGAAAAAAAATATTTATAAGGTTGCTAGACATTGCCCTCTTGGTGCTTGCGTCGGGAGGTACCCTCAAGGGAGTGGCCTAGAAAATAATCCCCCCAGCCCCACGTTAAGCCACATGGGACAACACTCCCACCAAAGTAAGAGATGTCAAACATTTTTATTAACCAGCCCATGGGATTTGTTCTCCTTACTACAATGCTTTACAATGATGCATTTTCCAGCATGATTTTAAAAGAATTTGGTGAAACTGCACATTTACTAATATAACTTCTTGCTTTCATTCTTTCCTTGTTTCTCTCTATATTTCTTTCCTACCTTCTATTTCTTTATTCCCTCCATTTCGATTCTCCTCCTTCCTTCTTTTTATCTTCTTTTCCTTCTGTCCATTCTGTTTTTATTTAATGTGTACACCTTTCTAGCTTTCTGCCCTTCTCAATATTCTTGTTATTTTCCTTTGTTGCTTTCCATATTTCCTTCTTCCCAATCTTTTCTTCTGATTTCATCCTATCTTTTTATCAGCCTCCTGTCCTTCTTTCATCCCTTCTTGCCATCTTTCTTTCTTTTTTATACCTTCCATTTGTTAATTCTTTCTTTTTCTTTTTTCCTTCTTGTGTCCTACCATCTATCTCTATTTTCTACTTTCCATTCTTTCATTCTATTATTCCGCTTTCCTTCTTTCTTTCTCTCCTTTCATCTTTTATTTTTATTTTTTTGTTGCTTTCTTTTTTGTTCTTGCTATCCTTCTTTCTAAGCTTCATTATTTTCTTCCCTCTCCCTTCCTTTTTTCCTTTTTCATCCTTTTTTCTATTTTCCTTTTTTATTCATGTTCCATAATGCTTTCTTTTAACTTTCCTGCTTTACTTATTTGTATTCTGCTTCACTTCGTCCTGCTATCGCATTTCCTTTGCCTCTAACTTATTTTTTCTTTTGCATTTTAATAGATTCTCTTTTTTTGTCACTGTTTCAAGCTTCCTTGACATACAGGTATTTGCTGGGACTTTATTCATCCAATATTTATACATTTCTCCTTCTGACTTTCCATAACATTCAAGTAGACATGAAAGTTAAAAAGGGCTGTAAAACCATAAATCTATGCCAAGCACACCTGCTTAAGCTGGTATAGCAGGTGCTTCCCTACTCCTTTGAGTACACTTTGTAGATCAGCTAATTATGTAAAGACAACACTAAGGATTAGAATGATTAATATAAATTTGTGTTGGACAATGTTGTATGACCGTATAGAACACACAGACTTAATTCTCAGGTACGTTATATTACGTGCAAATATGCGTAAATTAATGTTTGGGAGATAGCATTTGGAACGAAGGTCTGAGAAGTTATAGAATAGTATTTGCACATTTTTAACAGTATAATGATGCTTTTCTATACCATATTCATTGGTATTTCATTTTAGTAGATTATGATAAATTGTTTTTATAAGCACTTAGGTCTCACCGATATTTAGTTTGCATTGTTTTTTAATTATTTAACAAAATAATCATGAAATTATAATAACTTTGAAATATTGGGTTGTGTGCTAAGTAGGGTGTTAACGCTGCTCGAGAAACAGCTGCATCCCTGTAAGGGTGAACCATAAAAGTCAAATGCAATTAATTAACCTCTGCTTAATGCTTAACTCAGTATTATACGCCAAAGCGTTTTGACCTTATTGTGTAGTCTGAGAAAACTATTTCTTGAAGGAAGGTCTTCTTCATTGCTGGTAGGATTGTGTGTACAGGACATAATTAAAGAGGTGAATGTGCACATTGAGGCAACATTGTTCTAGTGGTGAGGTGTGGACCTGGTGCATATCTCTCTTCAGGTGTCCGCCTTGGATGTCTGACGTCTAATAAATTTCATGGTGTGTCTTCCTCCGGGTCCTTACCTGGAATTCCTCGTCTATGAGTGATGTCTTATGTCTTCCGGAACTGCCGATCCTCACAACGGGCGGTTTTCATGTCCGTCCCTGGTGTCTTCAAATTGCAATTTTGTGATCAATGCTGCCTCAATGTGATCAATTCACTTCTTGAAATGTGTCCTGTAAACGCAATCCTACCATCCCTGAAGAAGACCTTCCTTCAAAAAATAGTTTTCTTTGACCCCCAGAAGAAGGTCGAAACGCATTGGCGTAAATGACTGAGTGGCCAAGAGTCTTCCATGCTAGAGGAAGAAAGATGAAAACTTTACAATAGGCAAAGTGTGAATTAAGACCTCTATGACCTGTGCAAAGAACTCCGATCACAAAAAGGGCCTTCCAGGACCACTTGAACTGTACAATTAAGGGTCAAAATATGACCCCGCGGATCTAGAATAGGGCACCACCAGATGGTTATACTGTAGGACACTTTCCTTCACAAATATAAACAACATATGATTAGATGTGGGAAACACATATAAATGTAATATATTTTGTCAATAATTTTACAGTTTGTGAATATATTGCTCATTTTTTTTGCATCTATAAGGATTTATAGAAAGTTTTTAATATTTGTCTGTAGCATGCATTTGGAAACAATATTGGTGATGTTTTGAAGTTAAAATAATGACATTAAACGATAAACATAAGTTTTAAATGACATGTCTTCTCTTTCCTCTGTGGTACATACTGAGTGCAAATATTGATTTTAACAATTGACACATGGCAGCTGAGCGCTCAAGGATAAAGGGTAAAAATGCATAGAGGTCATTAGTGATAATAAGAGATATGATCGAATAGCGTATCTTTGTTAAAGAAAACTAGGATTGATGGTATAATGGGTACCTGCATTTTCAATAAAAACTTTCTAAAAGGGGCATTTTCACGAATATTACTTAAAATCCGACTTTACCATTAAAAGGGATTTTATATTACAATGTCTTAGACACCAAACATGAAATATCCACCTGTTCTCAATTCAATCAAATGTTAGTACTTAATAAATGCAATTAGGCACCCCAATATTATCCAATTGGAGTGGTAGACCTCACTGTAATGAAAAATGAATTTGTGAATGTTTTGCTACCAAGACATGTAAAACTTAAAAGTGCATGTCCAGCCTTTTAATTACAATCCACCCTGTCCTACAGGCAACCTAGGACCTTCCTTAGAGGTGGCTTATACACAATAAAAGGGGAGTTTAAGGCTTGGCAAAAGAGTTTTTGGGCCAAGTCGAATTCACATTTTAAAACTGCACTCAGGCTGCATTGACAGACTAGAGACGCGTTTTAAGCAGCTACTTAAGTGGTTGGCACAATAAGTGCTGAAGGACCACTAGTAGCCTTTAATTTAATTTAAAGGCCCTGGGTACATGGTAAACCACTGTCCTAGGGACGTATTAATAAATTAAATATGTGGTGTAGGCCAATTTTACCATGTTTAGGGAGTGAGCACTAGCACTTTAGCACTGGTTAGCAGTGGTAAAGGGCACAGAGTCCTAATGTCGGCAAAAACAAATTCAGAAAAATAGGGCGGTGCAGGCAAACAGTTAGGAGGAAGACCACCCTAAGGCTGACAGGTCTAACTTATGTACGCCCAGCTGAAACTTGGGGGAAACTACCCAATGTCCTGGGAGTTCTCATCAATATGGCTGAAGAACTTGGACAGACCATTAGCATTGGAGTGGTCTGACCCATGTGCAGTCTAATCCTTGTAGGTAGATGGACCACCTCAACAGTTTTGGATTCTTAACCATTAATCTACATGAGCCAGCTGAGGGGTCTGTGGTCTGTCTGAACCCAGAAGTGAGCTCCAAACAGGTAGGGTATCCGCTTCTTCAGTGCCCAGACATAGCAAAGGCTTCCCTTTCCATAGCACTCCACCTCTATTCCCTGTGAAGTAGACTCCTACTGATGAAGGCTACAGACTGATCTAGGCCCTCCTCACTCAACTGTGATAACACAGTCCCTACACCATTGTCTGGGGTGTCAGCTTGCACAATGAATTCCTCTGAAAATTCAGGGACCTTCAGTGCAGGGGCTGTATACGTGACTTGTTTGACGGTGTCAAAGGCTTTCTGACAGTTCTCTATCCAAAGCACCTTCTTGGGCTGCTTCTTCAAAGTCAGCTCGGTTGAGGGGCAGCAATGGTGCCATATCCCTTAAAAAAACACCTGTAGTAATTGGTGAGGCCCAGGAAGGCCCCCAGTTCTCTCTAGGGCTTGGGGAGGCTCCTAGGCCAGGATTGTCTCTTTTTTAGTCTGGTGGGGCTACACCTTATCCATTCCTGAACAAGGTGTACCAAGTACACCCCAGAACCCTGCCCAACCTAGTTCTTCCTGGCCTTCATAGTCAAGCCCAGCCTTTGCAGCGCTAGAAGCCCTTCCTTCAGGTAAACCAAGTGGTCCTCCCAGCTGATACTCTAAACAGCTATGTCATCCAAATAAGCAGCACTGAAAGCCTCCATTCCAGCTAAGACCTGGTTCGCCAATCTCTGGAAGGTGGCAGGGGCATTATTTTATCCAAAGCCCATCACTCTAAATTGAAATTGGGCCTATGGGGTAGAGCATGCTGACCTCTCTTTTACCCCCTCAGTTAGGAATATCTGTCAGAACCCTGAAGTAAATTCAAAAGGACTCTAGAACTTAGCAGCCCTAATCTGTCAGTGAGCTCAACAGCTTGCGGATGGGGTGAGCCTCATTCTTGGTGACTGAGGGGAGCCCACTGTAGTCCACACAGAACCTGAGTTCTGAGATAGTGTTCAGTGGGGCAGCTTTGGGTACCAGCACATCTGGGCTGGACCAGGGACCATTGGAGTGCTCAATCACTCCCAATATTTTGGAAATCTCCTCCTGAATACTAACCATAGTTTTTTCTGACAGCTTGTATATGTTCTTTATGTCAGACAGGCTGTCCCCAGTATCAAACCTTGGGTACACAAGTGTGTAAGCCCAGGAGTGAGGCAAAACAGTGAAGCAACCTGTCCCAACAACTGGCAATAGTCCTTCTGTTGTTCTGGTGTCAGAGTAGCTGAGAGGTTGACACCTTCCACTGATCCCTCTTTTTCTTTAGATAGCAGGAGGTCAGGGAGAAGTTCACTCTCCTTTTCCTCTCCACCATCGTCACCAACAGCATGGTGACTTCAGACTTCTTACAGTGGGGTTTGAACTGATTGATATGGAGTACCTTTAATAGGTCTCTGGGTGTCTTGAGGTCCATTATGTAGGTGCACTCCTTCCTCTCAATCACCTTGATCTTGGATGACTTTGAGCTCTACTGGCTCCATAACCCCCACCTACTGTCCAGGCTGAAACTCTGCCAGAGTGGCCTCCTGGTCCTACCAGAATTTCGTGACTTTCTGGCTAGCCTCCAAGTTCTTAGAAGTCTTCTTTTAGACATTGGTCATCTGGTTTCTGAGGGCTAGCATATAGCTAACCACATCATGGGGGGCTTTGTAGGAGCTTGCTCTCACCCCTCCTTCACCAGACTAAGAAATCCCCGAACACGTAGTCCATAAAGAAGTTTGAATTGGCTAAACCTAGCTCCCATCTATGGCACCTCCCTGTGGGCAAATAGCAGGTATGGTAACAGGATGGTCCACTTGAGCCTCCTTGGCCCATGTATGCCCATAATCATGCTTTTTATGGTCTTTTTGAATCTCTCAACAAGCCCATTGGTTGAGGGATGACGGGGTGTGGAGAACTTGTAGTTTCGCCAAACTCTTCCCACCTGGACTTCACGTAGGCAGACATGAAGTTGGGGCCCCTGTCAGACACCACATCCTCGGGTAACTCTACTCAGGTGAAATTCCCCATCAGGGTCCTAGCCACTACATGTGAAATTACAGACCTCATAGGGATTGCCTCCAGTTATCTAGTGGCAGGGTCCCACAAAACCAAGATAAACCTGTTGCCCTAGGTAGTTTTGGGGTCCAAGAATGTAGATGCCCACACTCTCAAAGGGACTGCCAATGACAGTGTTATGCAGCATGCATTTAGTTTCCATTTTAGTTCTCATGTTAACATAGCCTCAGTTTCTAATGGTGGCTTATACATGTTTTTCTATTGCAAGAATGGTCCTTGCACACATTTTTTCTTGATCGACATTGTCACCCTGCAGTCTGCATAGTTAGTTCAAAGGTCGCACAAAATTGGAACATGAGGCATTGGTTTATTTTCTGTGCTTACAAGGAGATCACTCTTCTGCTTCAGTCTAATTAAAAAGCTATGCTGCACCTTTGACACAGTTTGATTAGCTTGCTGTTTTGTTATTTATACAGCGTATGTGCTGAAATCAGGGGAGAGGTGCACTTCTGCCAGAGTCATCCCAGAACTTTGCTGTAAGATACAGTCCTGCTGTCCCTGACCTTCATCCTGAACGTCCCTCCGAGTTTTCACCTGCCTTACACTGATGGTGACCCATGCCTGTACTTGTAAGTAATAGAAGGCATGTGGGCTTTGGGCAACATCTCTCTGTCACCAAGGGACATGAAAACAACCTCAGCTGTCTCCCCATACTAACTGGGGCCATCTCCCCCTAGCACTCTACTGGCCAACCCAGGGCTATTCCCACCTTTGGGTGAGGAGCCCTCTTGGAGCACTTGGCATCACCCTTGGTGTGCCCAATCTGGTAGCACACATAATACTTGGGAACAAATTTACCAGTGTTCTTATCTACAAACCCACTTTTCTAGTCAGACTGGGTCTGGGGCTCTTTCCCCTGTGAGATAGTTGGGGGCCGTGAGAGAACTCCTTCCTAGTTTTCTCTCCCCCTCCTTCTTCGGGTGAGAACCCCAACCTCCCTTTTTGGTTTCCCCCAGATACATTCTTAGACACTCTGGTACCGACCCAGAGGTCTATCTCCTTAGCAAGCTCCCTGGGGTCAGTGAGCTTACTGTCCACTAGGTGCTGGTGCAGCTGTGTAACACATGATTTGAGCATGTGCTCCCTGAAGTATAAGTTGTAGAGCTCGACATAAGTGTCTACTTTTCTGCTCCTCACCTAGGCATTAAGTGCCTTGCTGGAATAGTCCAAGAAATCTACCCAAAACTGGTTTGGGAGTTTGTGGCTATCACAGACCCTCTGTAGGTACTTCTCAGGGGTCGACCCAAATTTAGAAACAAGTAAGGCATTCATAGGGATGTACTTGTTCTGATCACTAACCTCAAGTGTAAAAAGTGTATCCCTCCCTACTGTAGACATGGTTTATGCTACCTCCCGCTCCCTCAGTACTCCTCTGGCACCCTGTGCATTCTCAGGTCTACCTCATGGGCAGGAAACCGTTCGTCTATGTCATCTCCCACTTCATAATTGGGCATGGTCTATGCAGACCCTCATCTCTCCAGGACACACTAAAGGTATGGTGCCACCGGTATACAGACAAAATATTGAATCAAAAATATAGAATAGCACTAATATCGAAGTCAAAATACAGAATGGACAAAATATCGAATGGACAGAATATAGTCAACAAAAATATAGAATTTAAGGTAAGTAATTTAATATTGATTTTCATAAATATAGAAAGTCAAAATATCAAAGTATATAATATAGGTAATAAATATATCGAATTTATTATAATATCGAATTTTTTTAAGTGTTTTGTATGTTAGTATATGTGTGAAAAGTGTATATTTATTTTATAATTAATTTTAAGTAATGAATTTTATGTTATTTCATTTTTGCGTAATTTAATTCTGTAGCGGGTTGTGGGTTTATCGGGGAATAGGGTGGGAAGTAATTTAATTATAATTAATTAAATATTTAAATGTATTTATTGGTATTTATTTTGAATTAATTGTTAATTAATTTTTAATTGGTAATTAATACAATTTTAATTAGTAATTACTTTTCATTAATTGATTAATTGATAATTATGTTAATGTTATTAATTTATTTTCCGTAGCGGGTTGTGGGTTTATAGGGGAATAGGGTGGGAAGTAATTTAATTATAATTAATTATTTATTTTAATTTATTTATTGGTATTTATCTTGAATTAATTGTTAAATAATTTTTAATTGGTAATTATTAACATTTTAATTGGTAATTAATTTTTATTAATTGTTTAATTGATAATTATGTTAATTTTATAAATGTTTTTCCCGTAGCGGGTTGTGTGTTTATAGGGGAATAGGGTGGGAAGTAATTTAATTGTAATTAATTAAATATTTAAATTTATTTATTGGTATTTATTTTGAATTCATTGTTAATTAATTTTTAATTGGTAATTAATTTGTATGAACAGGTAATGCATTTTATCAATTAATTTGTATTTTTATTTGATTAAATATTAAATTGTTAATTACTTTTAATTATTTTTTTATTGGTATTAATATATATATATATTTTGTATTAATATATGAAGTATTTACTTTCCCTACTGTTGCACTCACTGGAGTGGTAATAGTAATTTTCACCCCTACGCTATCCAATGCTTTCCCTACTGTTGCACTCTCTGGAGTAGGAATAGTAATTTTTACCCCTACGCTATCCAACGCTTTCCCTACTGTTCACTGTCTGGAGTGGGAATAGTAATTTTTATCCCTACGCTATCCAACACTTTCCCTACTGTTGCACTCTCTGGAGTGGGAATAGTAATTTTTACCCCTACGCTATCCAACGCTTTCCCTACTGTTGCACTCACTGGAGTGGGAATAGTCATTTATACCCCTACGCTATCCAACGCTTTCCCTATTGTTGCACTCACTGGAGTGGGAATAGTCATTTTTACCCCTACGCTATCCAACATTTACCCTACTGTTGCAGTTGCTGGAGTGGTAATAGTAAATGTTCTCCTCCCGCTATCGTACAGTAAAAATATTGTATATTATCAATTAATATTATGTTAATATATATATATGTGTGTTAAAAAATTAAATTGTATGTTTATTTTTTTTACTTAAATTAATTATTTAATACTTTTAAAGTTATCTAAGTATTTTAAAGTATGTTTTAGTTAATTATAGTTATTATTCCATTAATTTTAAATTACTTTTAAGACATTTTAAAAAAATTCGATATTTTGACTTACTATATATATATTTTCGATACTTTTGTTTCGATATTTTTGTACTTACCTGTTTGTAGATAGGACTTCGATATTTTTGCTTTCTATATTTTTACATCGATATTTTTAGTACCCTATATTTTTGTATTCTATTTTTTGTCAGTAATCCGTGCCACAATCACTGCTGGATTCTGAAGTTTGCATGACCTTGGGCTCTAGTTCCTTCGTAGTTCCTTTTTAGCCAAGAGCCTCTCAGCCTCAGCTTTTTCTTTGACCAGGGCTCTCTCTGCTTCAGCCCTTCTCTCATCTGCTTCCACCTTTTCTCTAGCCAGAGCTTTCTCTGCCTCTGCCTTTTTTTGGCCATGGCTCTCTCTACCTCAGCCTTTCTCTCCTCTGCTTCCATCTTCATTTTGGCTAGGTGTACATTGACACATTTATTAAAACAATGCACAAAGATCAACTATCAGATTATTACCACCTTACTGCATAACTAACATGAGAAAAACACTCATCTGTAGTCTGAGCTCCCTCTCCACCTTCCTGGCCTCAGATCCCAGGCAGACACAATGCTTCCTGCCTCATCATGGGCATCCTCAGGAGGTGAGTTGTGCTCCTTATGCAGCTCAGGACTTATGTTTCGGTCCTCATCCAAATATACTCCCTCATCCTCGGGGTTGTCTTTCTCTACAGTGGCTTGCAACTCCTTGACTTCCTTATAGGCTCTGAGGGCTATCTGGAATTCCAACTCTGTGGACTTCTTGCTTGCATGCATTCAGCCCCCTTTCTTTGAAGTGCCTCTGCAGATCAGCCCTGGTGAGGATGGCAATGGAGAGCAGCTCTATCTTCTTGGTACAAAAAGGGAGGTAGAACACTTAAATTTTGAAAAAGGCGAAAACAGGCAATAGAAAATGAAGAATTTAAAAAGAGGTAAACTCTGGTGTCAAATTATTTATATTGGATTGTTGTGTTACACAAGTCACAGTATGGTACTGCACAAACACAAGTACTGGATACCACCGCTGATCATCATTATGAGAAATTGGATTGTTGGTTGATTAGGTGGTAACCCTGCTCAAGCAACAGCTGCAATCCCTGTCCAGATGAATCTCAAAAGTCACTAAATGAACCTGTACTTAACCCTCCAGTACTTCGCACAAAAGCAGTCAGGCTTAACTTAGAGGCAATGTGTAAAGTATTTACGCAGCATAAAACAGTAACAAAGGGAAAACACAACACAAGAAAAATCCCACCCCAATTTAGAAAAATAGAGCAAGTTTTAATAATTTGACATAATCATTCAATCAGTAGAAACAGAGTAATGATTTTTTTTTTTATTTAGGGCAAAAACTAGCCCCTGAAAGATCAAAGCACCAACCATGGACATCTAGTTGGCGAGACTGGATCAAAGTCGAAGTATATGGTGGACTGCCATGAAAAGAGTGATGGAGAGTCAACAAAGGTGGCTCACAGGGCCACCTGTTGCCTCAGGGTCTTTGGAATGCATGCAGGGCACATGGTGTGCCCCCTGTCTGCATGCACTCCCTATTCCAGCACAGCATGGACTTTACAGTCCATGCCGTGCTGGAACGCTCTGTGGCCTTTCTAAGGCTCTCCTATTAGTCTTTGAAAGGCAGCGCCGAAGGCCAGCCACCACAGGAAAGCCTGCCTGGATTACAATTGTGTAATCCAGCAGGCAGTCTGCAGTGAAGTTTGGTGGTGTGGGAGCAGGTCAGTAGCGTGCCGCCCACCCCCACACTGCCAAACTCATAATCAGGCCCTTAGTTTCTTTAATGGAAGTCAAAATAACTCCAGCACAATGAGGCTCCACAAGGCCGTATATCCCTTTTGCGAAGAAAAAGTATTTGCTGATGTGAATAAGAATTTAGTGGAAGCAGCCACAAAGTCAGGGCGACCGGCAATGCATCTGGGGTGGATAGACAAGCAGATTGGTCCCAGTCTCCTCTCGGTTCTCAAAGCATTTTATAGCCAAAAATGATCTACGTCCTACGTTTTCGATACTGGCAACCTAGGCACCATTAAGACCATTACCAAGGGTCCAGGACTGGAGGGGTACCACTTGGGGGGTTAGGACTCACTCAGGCTTGGGCCAGGTGCGGGTTCAAGATGGTTCGAGTATTATTTGTCCTAGAAGCTCTGATCAGGCGGCAGTCAACTTGCCCTTGGAGTCACTCTGGTAGTCTTGGGCTCAAAAGTGGAACAGGGCTCAAGCAGCAGGCTACGCCTCTGAGGGTTCAAGGCAGGCTTCAGCCAGCAGAGCAGTCCTTCCAGTTGCAGCAAATCAGTCTTCTGAAGTACACAACACACCACAGCAGCAGGCAGTCCTCTGAGAGTCCGTCCACAGGTCCAGAAACTGAACGGAAGCATCCTATTTTTATTCCCGGTGCCTTCTTTGAAGTTGGAGACATTTCTAGAGAATTGTTTTTGAAGTGCTTGGAGTTTCCTGCCTTCCCTGCTGAGGCTCCAGCCTGGCTGCCTAAACCATGAGGTAGTGTGAAGTCCTTGGTGTGAAGGTAGGGCACAGCTTATTGGCTTGTAAGTCTGGCTGTGCCTAGCTCCGCGCAAATCCTGCCAGTGATGGCCCATCCAGGCACACCTAATGCCTCTGTTGTGTGGTTTCTGGGAGGTATAAACAAAGTCCAACTGTCAACTGCACCCAGTCATCTGACCCAGGAACAGGATACACGCACAAAATAGCTAGGGCAACTTTCTAAAAGTGGTATTTTTAAAATTGTAAGTTAAAATTCAATTTTACCACTAACAAGGATTTTAAAATATTATTTCTTAGACACGAAACATGACATCTCCACCTGTTCCCAATCAAAAGTTAGCACTTATTAAATGTAATAAAGCAACTGGGAGAGGTAGGTATCACAGTAGTGAAAAACAAATTTGTGAGTTTTTCACTAACAGGACATGTAAAATTAAAAGTACATGTCCAACGTTTTAATAACAGTGTGCCCTGTTTTATAGGTTACCTAGGGCCTACTTTAGGGGGGAATTTAAGTCTTGGCAAGGGGGTTATTTGGCCAAGTCGAATTGGCAATTTAAAACCTCATTCAGGGTGCAATGGTAGATCTGTGATATATTTTAAGGGGCTACATAAGTGGGTGGCACAATGAGTGCTGCATGCCTGCCAGTAGTATTTAATTTACAGGCCCTGGGTAGATAGTATACCACTGTACTATGGACTTACAAGTAAATTAAATATGCCCATCAGGTGTAAGTCAATTTTCACCATGTTTTCTGGAGTGAGTAGAAACACTTTAGCACTGGCTAGCTTTGTTAAACTGCACAGAGTCCTAAGGCCAGCAAAAATGAATTCAGAAAAATAGGAGAGAGACAGCAAAACGTTTGGGGGAAGACCACCCGAAGGCTAACAGGCCTAACAAAAACCTATACTATCAGACCAGGTCTTTTGGTGCTAGTGTTAGAAAATCCACCTAACCAAATAGACGTGTCTTCAGCTGTTACTTGAAGATTATGAGAAAGTGTGAGAGCCCAGTGTCCAGAAGCAACCAGATGGAGAGGGCCTAACCAAAAAAGGAGTAATCTCCTCAAATGTTGAAGCTGAACTTAGGAACCAACAACAAGTCTTTATTTTTTCTATGTAAGTCATGGCTGTGCAAATAAGAGTCAGTCTTGGTTTGAATATTTAAAAAAAAAACAATAGAGACAACCCCAAAATGCATCCTATGTGTACTCAAACCCAAAGTAAATCCCTCAGGCATGGAGCGTGGCCAAGCTGGAAACCAAGATGGCTACACAGCATTGAAGCTCCAGAGAGCAATTGCCCATTAATTCCTCATTGTGCAGTTGTTAAACAGTGCAGCAGTGCAGCATTTTTTGCCCACCGATCTGTGCTCGCAATACTGGGAGCAGAATTGGCAGCAGTGAGGCCCGCAACGACTCCAGCGAGATCTGCCCTACGATGCTGCCTGCCGTGGCCTGACATTGCCTTTGGAGGCCCGCAGGGACAGGGCCAGCAGGCGAGCCTGAGGGCGGGGCTGCGGCCCGAGTGGCTACAAGGCGTCACCTTCATGCTGCACACTTGTCTGGAGGACACCACATCGAAGCGCACCTGGACTGAGTGCGGCTGTCTAGCACTGGAGCCGCGATACAACTAAGGCTCGACTCGATTTGAC
Source organism: Lissotriton helveticus (assembly GCF_964261635.1). NCBI lineage: Eukaryota > Metazoa > Chordata > Amphibia > Caudata > Salamandridae > Lissotriton > Lissotriton helveticus. The sequence continues at coordinate 814,852,755 of NC_136070.1, forward strand.
ATGCGGTGAGTGCTGGGCATGTGGCGTGGGCTCAGACTCACTGCAAACCCACTGCTGCCTAGCTGCAATCCCCTGGCTGCACCCTTTTAGTGTCCATTGGTGGGTGCCGTGCGCACTAGGTGGGGGCCTCCCATACTTTGAGGGAACTCTTGGGCCCCCCCCCAATGTTGATTTTGTTAAAATTGAACACTCCACCTAAGCATTGATCGAAACGTAAACACTGCAGCTCACATCTTTATTCCTCCACCTGACACTATGCAACTGGCTCCTTGGATCTGCAGCCCCAATATTGTAACACATGGGCACTTGCGAATTCTGTTTGAGGCGCTTTCCCCTTATCTCCTTACTGTGCTCAAAAGTAAAGTTGTACATTTTCTCTCAGCTGCTTAAAACTGGCCACTTGAGGACTTTTTACTTCCTATAGGGCATTGGAAATGAATAATCACTGATTCATCGGTAAAATCAGGGCTGCTTTTACCACTCTTCCTGTTCATGCACAGGTAGTCACCCCTTCTGCTGCCTCTCGGTTTGCCACTTACAGCCTCACCTATCATCCTCTCGCTTTACACAGTGATCGAGGTTTATAAGAGTGTTAAATTTCCCACTGCTGCAATGGGGCGCAGAGACCCTAAACAGAAACAACTTAACTTTGAGCCAGCCAAAACCCCACAACAACAGCATTCGCCCACACCTCGGAGCACACTATGGCTGAACTCCCACTTGACTGCACTGCTGCTATTACGTCCGAGCTCCGCAATGGCTTCAAGGCTATTGGTTCCAGATTTTATACCCTCACGCACTGGTTGGATAGAATGGCTAAGCCTCTGGAGCACCATGGTGCCAGGATAGAGGGTGAAGAACAACGGATCTCTAAAATGGAGGATGGTCATTCTGCAATGCTGAAGCACCTTGAGCGCGTTGAGTGCATTTTGGAAACCACAGCTGCCAAAAATGAGGACTTGAAGGCCAGATCCTGTAGAAATATTCTACATATAACTTGCACACCCCAATCTACAAATACTGGTCGTTCAGACATTTTCATGGAACACCTTATACCCAAACGTTTCGAAAAAACTTAATTCTTGGATACCTTCATGGTTGAGAGGGCGCATCAAACACTAGGACACCGTCCAAAACCGGGAGCAGTCCCAAGCAAATTATTGCTAGACTCCTTAACTTTAGGCATTCAGACACCACAGACTCAAGACAGGGGTCAGTTACATTTTCAAGGTTCTACTGTTTCACTGTATCCAGACTAGACACCAATGGCCCAGGAGGCCCTGCGCAAGTTTACAGATGTCCAACGTTCCCTTCAGAAACTCGGTCTGAAACATGGAATGCTTTATCTAACGGGCCTCTGGGTGGATTCGAAAGGCCACCTTTACGTCTTCACTACTCCTGAAGATACTGTGCATTTTTGCAAGACACACACATCTTGCCAATTTCCTTCAATGACCAGTTCAACCACTTCGGCCCCTGCAGACTTATCACCTCATTCACCTGATGTACAAATGTCCTAAGATGTTTCCTACAGTCCTGTTAATTCGTTTATGGGTTTCTCCATATATTTTCTTAACTGTGGTTCATTTACAGACAGGTGCACATCTTTGTGGATCTATGCTACATTAACAGTTTTCTTCTCACTTTTACTTTTCAACAATTAATAATGGCTTCTCATATTCTGCATGATGTTCACATTTTCTTAGACCCTCACTAGTAACTGGGTTTTGTTCCCCATGGCGTTGTAACTCCCCCTTGGTGTACGCCACTATGTTTTTGCTTTTGTTTTTCATTGGGGTGGATTGGGTTCTCTAGTTGTTATATAAGGATTGGGTGGGAGGGGATGATAATTGTACCTTTGTTTATTTGCACAGCACTACTGATTCATTATTGTGGTACAAATTGGGACAGCTTGAAAAAATAATATTGTTAATTGGTATTTTCTCACGACACTGCATTTTCGTCTACTGTTAGAGACTCTGCATTTCAACTCTCTTGTATGACATGGAACATTAGAGGCTTGAACAACCCTAGAAAAGGAAAGCAGGTGCGTGCCTATTTGCATCGTCATGGGTTCAATTGGATTTTCTCCAGGAAACAAACCTAGCGCCCAGATCAGATTGTAAATACTCTTCTTCATGGGGCTCCCACTGGTATTTTTCTTATTATAGCTCCTACTCACACGGAGTATGCATTTTGATACAATGTTGAGTCCCCTTAAAAAAGATCAAATGTCCCCCTGATCCTGCTTGCTGCTACCTCCTTGTGCTTGGGGAACTGATAGGCTAACTGGTACTTCTTGTCAATTTATATGCACCTAAATACTGATTCCTTTTGGATTTGTTTGTACAGATTAGCCATCACTAGGCTGATTATATTATCATGGATGGAGATTTTATTTGCACCTGCCAGCCTGACCTTAACTCCACTGGTTCTCCACTTGTCACTAAACCCGGTAACTGCAGACAATTCTGGATCTACTCCACTACTGCACTCATTCCATCTGACTGATGCTTGGCGACATAAATTTCTCTGTCAGCAGGATTATACATTCTATTCTGCTCCACACAATGTATGGACCCGAACTGATCCTTGGTATTTATCTCATGGTGCTCTTCTGTGGCTGCGCACAGTTTCACATTTTCCTCGCACACTATCAGACCATGCACCAGTCTCCACTACACTGACTATTCCTACGCATGTTCCATTAATTTGTCAATGGCGATTAACCACTGATGCACTGTGTGACATGGCCTTCCATTCTGAGATTCTGGGGGCCATTATAGAATATTTTTCCACTAATACTGGAACCGTCGAGAAACACTCTGCTCTATTGGAGGCCTTTAAGGCATACATTAGGGGAATTTGTATTTCTAAACATGCAGGCATTCTCCGTAGCATTCGTCAGGACCTCACTAAAGTGGAGAATGCACTCCGGGAGTTAAACTTCATACACGCAACTACATCACATGCTCATCACCTTAACAACAGGTCACAGCTTATGCATGAGTTCCATGACCTCGCTAAATGGGAAATCAGTTATCTTGGGAAACATGTTAGGGTGCGCAGGTAAGGCAACGGCAAATGTCCTGGCAAGACATTGGCTCATTTACTCTGACCTCCTTATCAAGCCACATATGTGACAAAATTAGTGTGGACTGATGGCACTGAAATTACTAATGACCGTACCATATTGGCAGACTTCACGCATTATTATAAAGCACTCTACACAGCTCACTCAGGTGGGAACGAAGATGTACGAACCGGTTATATGTCTAAAATAGCCATGGTCTGGTTTGAAACGAGCCAACAAACAATTTGTAACTTCCCCAACATGTGAGAAAATCTCACAAGCTATCAACGCTTTGAATGGCACCAAGGCCCCTTGCCTAGATGGGTTCACTGGAGGCTTCTATAAAGCCTATATACATCTTTTAGCCCGCACCTATTGGAAGAATACACGGAGTCACTAAAACATGATTCTGTCCCACCCACGATGCAGGAAGCTGTCATCACACTATTACTCAAACCTAATAGTCAAGTCAAGAAATACCTAATTCGGCAACAAAAAGCCATAAAAGCAAACATTTGATAAGAAATACAGTAATTAAAAGATCCCACATATACATTTTGAAAACAAAATTACGCAGGTCATTAGGCTAAACCCAACAATACAAACAAGTACAAATTAAAAACACATTTTTAAAGCCATCACTAAGTGCTATAAAATCGTAAAATCTAAAGCCCTCAAGCATAAGAGATATGATTATTTTTACTCAACATAGTAATGGATTCAAAAGCTACATTTGGTGGTCTTTGGAGCAGACAGCTTTGAGTCCTAGGAAAGTCTTAATAAAGGACATTATAGGAGTCCACACAAGAGTAAATTATTGTTTGTACTATTACTGTCCATGTTTTATCTGTCAGGAGTGGGGGAATATGTATGAGTTAGTTTTGCTGATAAAACTACATTGTTAACCCGAGGTCTCAAACAGACCTCAGCATCTTACACCACATCTATGTTCTTAACTTTTTCTGTTGGTTACAGATCTAGACCAAACATATTAGGGAGGGGAGCAGTAAGGGAGGCTAGGGCACACCTTTCTTTAGAACCAAAGATGACAATTTCTATTTTGGAGCTGTTTTGTTGGCAATAGTTTACAGTCATCCAGGTATGAATGTCCCAACGTACTGCTCTAGATTATATTTGACAATAGGCCGGGAGAAAGACTGCTATACACCTGGGTGTCATAATCATAAGATTGGCCTGCATGGTTTGAAATATTTGGGAATTTGGTAAGGTACTTAAGGAGTGAACAAGATGGAGCCTGATTATTAACTTTAGCGGTCGGATGAGGATGTGTAACTTTGAAGAGCAAGGCAAGCACTGATGGTTGGGTTCAGGCTATATAGAAGACACTGTCTTGGGTAATTTTTAAATCAGTGTATTTGTTTTTTACTCTAGATACCCTTATCAAGGGGGTTAAAGATACTGGAGCAAGGCACTCAAGACAGTTCTATTTGTATTCATAAGTGAGGTGAGTTAATGACTGGTACAATACTTTATTTTGGTTGGGATACTATATTAAATTAAGGATGTTAAAACGAATTAGTGATATTAGTCAATTTTTATTATTATTCTAGACATCTTCAAATGGAAGGTTAAATTATTGAGCGGAGTGACATCTGATATGGGAATTGACTGCCTTTTAAGAGGGACATGTTTTTTCTTTAAGGCAAATGAGTGGGAAATTTGAAGGATTCATGAATTTTTTTAGTAGTGATAATAACATAGATTAGGTTAATTGAATGTTGTGTACAGAAGGAAAATATTTCATTTTGGATTACAGGTCAAGTTGAGGGGGCAATGAGGTTCCTACAGGACTCGCCAGAGAATCAGTATCATGAATGTGAGAATACAACATTCATATGGTTGAAATGTCATATGACTCAAGGTCAATAATAAACCAATGCGATATGTTTCGGCAATGTTTGATAAACAACATCAGGAAGGTAATGATGTTATCCATTGCACATTTTTGTATGAGGGCAGAGTAGGGACCAAGAGAGTGATCGTTCAGGCCCTTGTTTTATCCTGTCTTGACTATGGGAATGCCTTGTTTTTAGGCTCACCGTGTTATGTTGTCAGGAGGCTACAGACTGTGTAGAATGCTGCAGCACGTCTCCTGATGAACACCCTTAAACATCATTCGGCCACCAAGGCTCTTAGAGACCTACTCTGGCTTTCAGTTGAACGCCAAGTTCAGTTTAAGACCCTCTGCATCATGCACAAGGCAATCAACACAAAAGGCCCCTCTTTGTTAAGCTGTTTAGTCTCCCTATAGATCCTTGTGAGAGAGACTCGATCTTCGCCAGCCCACCTACTGAAAGTTTCAAGGATTTGCAGATCCTGCTGGGGTAACTGATCCACTTCCTTTTTGGCCCCCAGACTTTGGGACACTCTAACTCTGGAACAGCAACAATTGGAGCTTGAGCTTCCTTTCCACATGGCTTTGAAGACTTAAGTCTGTGTTGCTTTCTTGCACATGCGATTCTCCCTGTGACAGTTTATGTTGGTTTGCTTGTATAATGAAACATGTGCTCACTAGCACATCACACATGCACACCACTACAAAATTTCACGGCTGCTGTGCCCTCTATAGCACACCTTTTTTTCTTACATTTTTGTTGCACAACAGCACCAAAAGGCATTGGCAAAGCCAATAGCTCCCAAAGGCAAGAGCTGTTAGCTTTGCCAATGTTTGTCTAAGAAAGTTGCTAACCCTAAACAAGACACAGCGGGAACTTGAATGATGCTTCAAACCTTTCATATTGTTACAAATTGGACACAGGCATGGTAATGTTTGGAAACTACCTGAAGCAGTAAGATCAGAAACCTGCAGTTTTTAATTAAACAGCATACAGTATTCGTCCTCTAATCTGTATAGTTCCTTGGTTGTTTTCCTATAGAAGACATTTATGAGATTATCTGAGGGAAGACAGGGTGAAATGATAGATTTCATTCCCAAACCACTGTCTGTATCTAGATTTGGATTGATGCCCAAGTCCTAAAGGATCTGTGACAGTGAAGGGGTGGTGTTTGTAGTGTTCTCAAGTGATAGAGATGTCTGTTTATTTCATAAGTCTTTGATTGTCATATCACAGTCTCTACTAGCTGATAGCATCATAACCTCCGGAACCCCTTTCTCTTTAAACAATTTGTGTAGTTTTCATTTTCTCATCTCAATTCTTTTTTATGTGCACTTTTCTCTTGAACTCTAGCCACTTAAGCTATTTACTCACTATGGTGAGATTGAGACTACCTTGTGGAGACAGACACCATACTAATCCTATGTATGTGTCCCTTGCCATCTGTACACATCTACATAAGTATTTATTAATATCATTCTGCAGCCTTGAGGAAGTCTTGGCACGAAACACGTGTCGGCTGCCTATCTCTAATGAAGAATGTCCTTCTACTAAATCACCATACGTCTGTGCAGAGAATAAAGCTTCTTTAACCACATACTACAACTCTGAAATAAGAAGATAATTATATCTGAGCTATACTTTAAACATGGACTGCATTAGTTGTTTTACTGAATAGTGCCAACCAGGATTCCTGTGTTCCGGCCACGACACCCCATTACCAAAAAAGCACCACGAAAAAAGATCTGTTGTTTCTTCCCACTAAAGACTTTTCTGTGATATTTCTGTGCTAATACCTATGTGCGGAGTTTAATATCATAGCCATCCTTGTTGATTCTTAAACTGGCATATAGACTATCATTTTACTATCATTTTACCTTCTAATTGTGTAGTAGTTTATTATTGATGTATCAGTTTATAGCAGTAACATACAAAACAACATAACAACAAAGGGTGTCTGAGGGTCAAAAGAGGGGGTGGTTCAATTGTGTGGCACAACTAGAGATGACAAAGAAAAAGTGGTAGTGCAAGTGTGTGACAAAAAACACTACATTCCTTGATTAGGAAAAATACCCATCAGTTCCTGCTCGGTACCGCCCTGGTCATCATTTGGGCTCTCCGTAACCCAGGAGAGTGCTGTCCGTCACTAGATGTGAAAGCGACGGACAATTAACACAAAATGTATGTGTATTTTTGAAAGGTGATACCGAGAATAGTGTTAGTGAACAGGGGTAACTCAATTGCAGTGCAAAAAATGTGAGATTAAAAAATTCGGTAGAAATGAGTAGAAAATATCAAATTTAAATGGTTTCTCTCAGATCTCCCAATGTTAAAAACAGTATAGTACACCAACAGATTTAAACAAATATCTGTTTGCAGAAGGAGTCAACATGTTTCAGCATCTGTGGCAAAAATATTAGCCACTGCTTTCTTCAGGACCAGTTATATTGAAGCTACTGCAATAATAATAAACATTTATATCACCTGTATGTGTCAGGTCATGCTCAATATCCTCCAATATTCTAAGGAAAATGTTGCGCCCAAACAGGAAAAAACAAAGAACCACAAGGGAAAGGGGAAAAAGACAAACATTACTACGTTGTCAAACCACATAATACATTTCGTACGATATGCCACATGAGTATAGTACAATGTGCCATTACTCAAGATAATAAATTTGCTTACCTAATTGGTAGGAGAAAAATACATCACCCCACCTGGCTGCTGCTCAGGCGAGTGGAGCACCGCTCTAGTTAGAAGACAAAACAGAACAAACACAGATTCACATACACAGACTTACTGGTGTATTAATCAGAAACACTGACTATTTAAAAGCGATCACTAAAACATTGCATCGCGTCATTATAGTTCATATTATCACACATGCATTCCATTGTCAGCGTCAGTCATTGCCAAGAATGTTTTGTGGGCAGAAACATTGATATTTTGATAGCGATCGCTAAAACATAGGGTCGTGTCATAGCACTTCATATTGTCACGAGAATATTTTCTTTTCAGCGTGAATCATTGTGAGAGTGATTTGTGGCCAGAGGGTATCGAATGATCCTTATGCACGCCGGTAGATGAGCATAATCGAGACATTTAGTAATCCTCTATTATTTAATTATTATCGCCCCAACCTGTGGTAGTTCAAAAATAATAATCCCATGAAGGGATAAATGATCGAAAAGTGCCGATCGTTAAAATTGCACAAATACTGGTGTACCAATTAATAGCTGTTACTGGAGCTAGCATGATAGCACTTCCCCAAAGGGAAATTATGTTTAGAGAATGCCGATCTTTCTTGCCAATATCTACACAAGTCCTGACTCTGGCAGTGTAACGCTTCCGCCTTCGTGGAAATAAGGTCACTAACCTCTCCGTCGGTACACCGTGGCGTCCCTCTGAGCACTCTGGGGGGGCGCTGGTGTACGAGTAATCGCCATCTTTATTTTGCTAGTTCCCAGGATCACGTGAAGAGAAACCTCATGTGACCTGGAACTGCCCGGTTTTATTGGGAGTTGTAGTTCTTTTAGGATAAGACCCAAAGTATGCCTTATTGAAGCGCTTTGTGAGGACGCTTCTTATTAAAAATAACAAGGCGGCTTTTTTATGGGAATAGTATGCCTGCTAGGAAGAAACTCCTATATAATTAAACCGCTAGAGCTGATTTTATAAAAAATTTACCAGTTTGCAGAAGTCACACGATAAAAACCGTGACCTAGAACTACCAAACTGCCGGGATGCGATGGGAGCTGTAGTTTTACCAGTGCAACCCAAAATTGGCTTTCTTAGAGCACTAGTGGAAATACTTCGTTTTAACGCTGACAGGGCGGTCTTTAAAGGACATCCTATATTTACGGGAAAAAACGCACTCTTACATGGAATTTAAACCGCATAGGCCGGTTTAATAGGAAAATATGTCAATTGCCGAATTCACACAATCAGGAATATCAAGTAGCTTCCGACTTTCAAAGTTTAAGGGTTAGAGCGCTATGTGTTGAATGTATAGGCTCAGATAAAGTAGGGAACAAAATTAATGATAATACTTTTCAGGAGATAAACAATTAATTTTCACCGCAAGAGTGTTGTTTAATTATACAATGCTATTCTCGTTATTATCCTGATGTTATCAAAAAGCACAACTGATGTTGTGGTAGTGACTTTATCCATGAGTTATACCGATAAATTACGCCAGTCCCCATTTATAAGCCTAGACATGAAATTATGTCGGCGCTGGTGTTATACTATTAGGTATTTTAGATTTTGGCTAGGGATAAAGATAGATTCCATATTCAGGCATTTATAATGATTATATACATGTTCTGTGGGAATAGGAGAATTTTTTTTGCGCAATGGATACGAATAATGTAATAGCGAAAGGAGTATGATCAGACCACCTCGCTGGTAATTATGAGTATCTACATAAGAGACCTATCTCATTATTAGTGCCCCATCAATTTATGTGTGGACAATCTCATAAAGACGTCCACGGTATCTCTTCATTTAGGCCGTTTTTGTCACTATTCAATTTATATACCCATTTTTGTTCTTTCGTGAATAAGTATTTTCCGATGTCCGTGACGTGATCCGGTATGCTGGGTTGTTCAAGAACCGTCCACTGGAAATCCGTCGGACCATGGCCCACCTCCAGAAAGTGCGCGGTCAAGCGTGTTGCTTGCTTCCTGCATCGGATAGTACTCTTATGTTCCGATATTCGTAGCTTTATTTTTCTCGTCGTCATACCGACATAGCGTGATCCGCAGGGGCATGTAATTAGATATATTAGATTTTGGCTATTACAGTTGGTAAATTTGCGCTGTTGCCAAGCTGTGTTGGTACCAATGTCCACACTCAAAGACTTTGACGTCTGTGGACACGCTGCACATGTTCCACACGGGTGATGACCTTCTACTGCGGGTAAATCCCACAGGGTTCCTACTGGTCGTGAGATCCTGTTTTTCGGTCATGTGTGGACTAGCTCGTCCCTTAGGTTACAACCCCTTTTGAAAGCAAATAGGGGTCGAGGTATCTGGTCTCCAGTGTTTAAGATTGACCAGTGCTTCAAAATTATCTTCGGTACAAAAGAGGGTGGTGATGGACGGAGCATCTGAATCAAACAAACACTCACACCCAGTCAAAAGATCTGGGTTGAATCCATCACCGTTCTTTAGCCCACTCTGCCACCCCAGAAACCGGTCCTCTGAAGCTTGTTTCCGGTCCAGGGAAGACATGGCTTGGCAGTTCGGGCTGGACTGTTCCCATGAGGCACAGGGTCAGACTGATTTGCATATAGCCATGTCTTGCCTGGGGTGGCAGAGTGGGCTAAAGAACGGTGATGGATTAAACCCAGATCGTTTGACTGGGTGTGAGTGTTTGATTGATTCAGATGCTCCGTCCATCACCACCCCCTTTTGTACCGCTTTTGGCCGCCATAAGTGTGGCAGGGTATGCTCAGACGTGAGTCCTTTGCTCACTATGCAACTGGATTCAAGCAAGCCGGGCTGAAGACGGCTGGAATGCCAGAAACCGGTCCTCGGAAGCTTGTTTCCGGTCCAGGGAAGACATGGCTTGGCAGTTCGGGCTGGACTGTTCCCATGAGGCACAGGGTCAGACTGATTTGCATATAGCCATGTCTGAACTGGGGTGGCAGAGTGGGCTAAAGAACGGTGATGGATTAAACCCAGATCTTTTGACTGGGTGTGAGTGTTTGATTGATTCAGATGCTCCGTCCATCACCACCCCCTTTTGTACCTCAAAATTATCTTCTGCACTTGATTTGATCTGGTATTAAATGTGTTGACAAACGTTAATCGATTCGACTTTTCTTTTTCCATACATGGTTCTAACAGTGCGTCACGATTGATGTTTGAAGCACGTTTTTTTGACTGACAAATTATGAGAGCTCAAGTTTATAACGAGACTGTCCCGTTGATTGGTCCCGCTCCATCCTGTGGCACTTTCTTCCCGCTCCTCAGGTCCATTGTGGGTGGTTGTGGTGGTGGTCCCCAATGGACCTGTTGAGCCGGGACCTGTCTCCTTCTGCCCCTTGCTCTGCCCCGCAGACCGAAACACTTGAAGTAGTAGGCAGACTCCTGGAACAAAGTGAGTTAGAATCTATTACTCCTGTTCCATTTATCATGAGTTTGGCAGAAATTGCTATGAAAGAAAATTATTTTAAATTCGAGGACACTGTCTACCTTCAAATTGCTGGGACCAGCATGGGTAGCGTCTGCGCTCCAAGTTTGGCGAATCTATATGTACACCATTTCGAACAAGATATCGTTCTAACACCTACGAATCCTTTCTACCAATCGCTTCGCACATGGAAGCGATACATAGATGATATTCTTGTCATTTGGCGCGGTACCACAGAAGATCTTCTGAGATTCCATCAATAGCTCAATGTACAGAACGCCTAGTTGAGATTTACAATTGAACACAGCACAGTCCAACTGCTCTTCTTAGACCTACTCATTATTGTAACACCCAATGGTCTAGGGTCTGAATTGTATAAAAAACCAATGGCCAGAAATTCACTCCTCAGCTATGACAGTTGTCACCCACGTTCTCTGAGGAATAATTTACCATACGGCCAATTTTTACGGGTACAACGGAATTGTTCAAGTAAAGAAGCATTTAAAGTACATGCACAATACCTGGAGGAACAGCTACAAGCAAGAGGATATTCAAGGAAGATTGTACATCAGTCAAAAAAACCTGCTTCAAACAACAATCGTGACGCACTGTTAGAACCATGTATGGAAAAAGAAAAGTCGAATCGATTAACGTTTGTCAACACGTTTAATACCAGATCAAATCAAGTGCAGAAGATAATTTTGAAGCACTGGTCAAACTTAAACACTGGAGGAGACCAGATACCTCGACCCCTATTTGCTTTCAAAAGGTCCCGGTACCTGAGGGACAAGCTAGTCCACACACGACCGAAAAACAGTATCTCACGACCAGTAGGAACCCTGTGGGATTTACCCACAGTGGAAGGTCATCACCCGCGTGGAAAATGTGCAGCGTGTCCACAGACGTCAAAGTCTTTGAGTGTGGACATTGGTACCAACAGAGCTTTGCAACAGCGCAAATTTACCAACTGTATTAGCCAAAATCTAATATATCTAATTACATGCCCCTGCGGATCACGCTATGTCGGTATGACAACAAGAAAAATAAAGCTACGAATATCGGAACATAAGAGTACTATCCGATGCAGGAAGCAAGCAACACGCTTGACTGCGCACTTTCTGGAGGTGGGCCATGGTCCGACAGATTTCCAGTAGACGGTTCTTGAACAACCCAACATACCGGATCACGTCCCAGCCATGGGAAAATACCTATTCACGAAAGAACAAAAATGGGTATATAAATTGAATAGTGACAAAGACGGCCTAAATAAAGAGATACCATGGATGTCTTTATGAGATTGTCAACACATAAATTGATGGGGCACTAATAATGAGATAGGTCTCTTATGTAGATACTCATAATTACCAGCGAGGTGGTCTGATCATACTTTCGCTATTACATTATTTGCATCCATTGCGCAAAAAAAACAGACTCCTATTCCCACAGAACAAGTATATAATCATTATAAATGCCTGAATATGGAATCCATCTTTATCCCTAGCTAAAATCTCAAATACCTAATAGTATAACACCAGAGCCGAAATATTTTCATGTCTAGGCTTATAAATGGGGACTGGCGTAATTTATCGGTATAACTCATGGATAAAGTCACTACCACAACATCAGTTGTGCTTTTCGATAACATTAGGATAATAACGAGAATAGCATTGTATACTTAACCAACACTCTTGCGGTGAAAATTAATTGCTTATCTCCTGAACAGTATTATCAATAATTTTGTTCCCTACTTTATCTGAGCCTATACATTCAACACATAGCGCTCTAACCCTTAAACTTTGAAAGTCGGAAGCTACTTGATATTCCTGATTGTGTGAATTTGGCAATTGACATATTTTCCTATTAAACCGGCCTATGCGGTTTAAATTCCATGTAAGAGGGCGTTTTTTTCGTAAATATAGGATGTCCTTTAAAGACCGCCCTGTCAGCGTTAAAACTAAGTATTTCCACTAGTGCTCTAAGAAAGCCAATTTTGGGTTGCACTGGTAAAACTACAGCTCCCATCGCATCCCGGCAGTTTGGTAGTTCTAGGTCACGGTTTTTATCGTGTGACTTCTGCAAACTGGTACATATTTTATAAAATCAGCTCTAGCGGTTTAATTATATAGGAGTTTCTTCCTAGCAGGCATACTATTCCCTAGCAGGCATACTATTCCCATAAAAAAATCGCCTTGTTATTTTTAATAAGCAGCGTCTTCACAAAGCGCTTCAATAAGGCATACTTTGGGTCTTATCCTAAAAGAACTACAACTCCCATTAAAACCGGGCAGTTCCAGGTCACGTGATGTTTCTCTTCACGTGACCCTGGGAACTAGCAAAATAAAGATGGCGATTACTCGTACACCGGCGCCCCCCCCAGAGTGCTCAGAGGGACGCCACGGTGTACAGACGGAGAGGTTAGTGACCTTATTTCCACGAAGGTGGAAGCGTTACACTGCCAGAGTCAGGACTTGTGTAGATATTGGCAAGAAAGATCGGCATTCGCTAAACATAATTCCCCTTTGGGGAAGTGCCATCATGCTAGCTCCAGTAACAGCTATTAATTGGTACACCAGTATTTGTGCAATTTAACGAACAGCACTTGTCGATCATTTATCCCTTCATGGGATTATTATTTTTGAGCTACCACAGGTTGGGGCGATAATAATTAAATATTAGAGGATTACTAAATGTCTCAATTATGCTCATCTACCGGGGTGCATAAGAATCATTCGATACCCTCTGGCCACAAATCACTCTCACAATGATTCACGCTGATAAGAAAATATTCGCGTGACAATATGAAGTGCTATGACACGACCCTATGTTTTAGCGATCGCTATCAAAAAATCAATGTTTCTGCCCACAAAACATTCTTGGCAATGATTGACACTGACAATGGAATGCATGCGTGATAATATGAACTCTAATAACGCGATGCTATGTTTTAGTGATCGCTTTTAAATAGTCAGTGTTTCTGATTAATACGCCAGTAAGTCTGTGTATGTGAATGTGTGTTTGTCCTGTTTTGTCTTCTAACTAGAGCGGTTCTCCACTCGCCTGAGCAGCAGCCAGGTGGGGTGATGTATTTTTCTCCTACCAATTAGGTAAGCGAATTTATTATCTTGAGTAATGGCACATTGTATTATACTCATGTGGCATATAGTATGAAATGTATTATGTGGTTTGACAACGTAGTAATGTTTGTATTTTTCCCCTTTCTCTTGTGCTTCTTTGTTTTTTCCTGTTAGGGCGCAACATTTTCCTTAGAATATTGGAGGATATTGAGCATGACCTGACACATACAGGTGATATAAATTTTAATATTATTGCAGTAGCTTCAATATAACTGGTCCTGAAGAAAGCAGTGGCTAATATTTTTGCCACAGATGCTGAAACATGTTGACCCTTTCTGCAAACAGATATTTGTTGAAATCTGTTGGTGTGCTATACTGTTTTTAACATTGGGAGATCTGAGAGAAACCATTAAAGTTTGATATTTTCTACTCATTTCTACCGAACTTTATAATCTCACATTGTTCACATTTTTTGCACTGCAATTGAGTTACCCCTGTTCACTAACACTATTCTCGGTATCACCTTTCAAAAACACACATACATTTTGTGTTAACTGTCCGTCGCTTTCACATCTAGTGACGGACAGCACTCTCCTGGGTTACGGAGAGCCCAAATGATGACCAGGGCGGTACCGAGCAGGAACTGATGGGTATGTTTCCTAATCAAGGAATGTAGTGTTTTTTGTCACACACTTGCACTACCACTTTTTCTTTGTCCTCTCTAGTTGTGCCACACAATTGAACCACCCCCTCTTTTGACCCTCAGACACCCTTTGTTGTTATGACGTATTTATGGGGCATGTGTCTGGATGCAGGTCGTTAATCCTGCCCTTGGACCCTCATCAAAAATTTTGTTTATTATATACAAAACAACACCAAAAATGAACAAGAAGTACCACTTCAGATATACGGATAAAATTCAGAAATGATGACCGTATAGCAGCACTACGTCCATGTTACAATCGCAATAAAAAACCACATTAAAAGTACTTCTAGTGCATATTCAACAATATATAAAAGACTTCATCAATTGTCAATCAATTGCACAGAAGGAATCGATGTACAGAGCAAGCCCTAAGTGCAGCCATCTTTTCTCAGAATAAACCAAGCGACTAAATATGAGAGGCAACAGCGCAAACAATATCAATAACATCTATCCTTTACAGCGGTGGCATCATGCTAGGATTTATTCCAAAATTCCTGAACAGAAGACAAAGTTAAACAAAATCTCCTGGTTACTAAAGATTAAGGCACTGCTATTAGATCTGGGCCTTATTCACCTGTGGGTGGACCCGGAACGGAATTCCTTCCCGTCAAAAAAAGACTTGAAAGCCATTTACAGGGACAAGGTTTTTGTAAAGTCCCTGTGATCTGTTACTAGTGGTTCCCTGACATCCCTCTTTTTAGATTTTAAGTGTGAGTACAAGTTTGAGGCTTATTGGGACTTTGGGGCAGATGTATCAATGTTTTTTTTTGTCGCAAACAATGCGAATCGCAAAATAGCAGTGTTTGCGACAAAAAAAACGGGAAATGGGATGTATGAAAAAAATCGCTTCGCAAATTAAGAAATCGCAATTATTGCGATTTCGTATTTTGCGAGAAGTGGTTTTCTGAGAATTTCTTTGTGATTCCTTATTTAGCATGTTTCTAGTTTTGCGAAAATCGCAAACAAGAAATCGCAGCATAAGAAATCGCAACAGGATGTATCAAAAAATCGCAATTTGCGAATTCCTGAAAATCGCAAATTAAGAAATCGCAATTAACACCAACTACATGCAGGTGGTAACCTCAAAAAAATATAAAAAGGCACCCAGAATGTACTGAATTGAATTCCAAAATGGCTGGCTATATCTGATAGCCAGGAGGCTGTGCATTCAAGCTCTTGCACAGAGGAGACAGAGACAGGAGAGAATCTTCAGATTACGCATCACGCTGTTCCAGCAGACTGAAGAGGACATATATGAGAAATACTAACTTCATCCACACACCATTTTGGACCTCAATAATGAATTGAAACCTTTTTTGGAGCATCCAACAGGCAGGACACAATCAATTCCAACCCATGTGCAGGTATTGTGCTCACTGCACCTTTTGGCTTCAGGGTCTTTTCAAAGCGTCATTGCAGAGGTTGGTGGGGTGTCACAAAGTGCCCTATCACGCTTTTTTCATGTGTTCCTGGATGCAATGCTGAACAGGCTTCAACATCACATCTACTTCTCAAACACCCAACAAGCCATACAGGAAACCAAGTTGGAATTCTATCAAATTGCACGCTTCCCACATGTAATTGGATGCATTGATGGAACTCTTATTGCCATCACTCCACCAGCAGCCACAGAATATGTATTTCGTAATAGGAAAAGCTCCCACTCTCTCAACATCCAGATTGTGTGCAATGCCAAATATATCATCAATGACATAGTGTCAAAGTACCCAGGCAACACACATGACTCCTTTATCTTCAGACATAGCGGAATTCATAGACGTCTGAGTGCTGGACAGTTCGGAGAGGGATACCTGCTAGGTAAATCACACTCATGCAAACATCCATCCATCTATCCATCCATCCATCATTTGACAATGGAACATACAGTTACTATTTTTTTTCATCCATGTAGGTGATAGTGCCTATTAAGTGCGTGACTTCATCCTAACGCCATACTTGAACCCTGCAAATGCAAGTGAAAGACGGTACAACAGGGCACACCGGTCAACACGTGGGGTCATTGAACGCACATATGGCATATTAAAAATCTGTTTCAGATGCATACACAAAAGTGGAGGCGCTTTGCAATACAGTGCTGAAACCTGTTGTAAAATTGTAACTAGCTGTGCAATGCTGCATAACATGGCCATGCGCAAAGGCACAGACATTGAAGTGAGTGAGTCTGACACATCTGATGATGATGACATACCTCCACCTAGAAGGGCTGCAGCAGGAGTAGGAGCTGCGGCTGGCCGTCAAAGACGGTCTGAGATTACACGGAATTACTTTTAGGTAAGACAAGCAAAACTACAGATTTACTTATTTTTGCAAGTGTTGTTTTTATTCACAACACACAAACCATAGTGCAGTTTGCAAAATGTAAATTTTGGATGAAAGTAAATGAAAATTAACACAAATGTAACATGAAGCCATGTTCCACAATGCAGTAATGCTCAATGTATTGCACTTTAAACTGTCACTTCTTGCGCTGGCGGCTTGAAGCAGGATGTTCCTGTGGTTGTATGATTTCTTGATCATGTGCTGTGCCAGCACGCCTTCCACTTCTGCGCTGGGTCAAGTGAGTAGTTGGTGTGGGGTTCCTACTGCTCCTACTGGAGGTGTCCTCACTGTCAGCTGAAGCAATGAGAGCGTTTGCGCCAGAGTTGGAGGTTTGCAAAATTTCAACAGCAGAGGTCACTCTGTCCAAGCTGTTTGCCATGTTATGGGTGCATTCGCTCATTTCACGCTGCATGTTAATGCTGCGCCTGGTGAAGTTGCTTGTGACAGTACATAGCCGGTTGATTGCTTTTGTATAGCCTTGCATCCTCATATGTGCATGCTGTGCAGCCTTATTGCGAGCTTTCTCCGTACGTTCAAGGGTCAGACACAGTTTATCAATTGATGCAGCCATGCTTTCTTGATTTCTGTTCAATCTTAAAAGCTGTCTATTTATTGATCTGAGGGCCTTATGTTGCAGGCGCTGCACGTGAAGCATATCCTGCTCAAGACCAGCAAAAACTGTGCCTGCTTCCATTTGCCCACTGCTGCTCCTACATGTCTCCAACCTGTATGACCGTGTCCTCCTTTGACTTTGGGGTTGGTCTTGTGAGTCACGAGGGCACACTGTGTCAGGCTCACTGTGTACTGTACCTCCATCTCCATTGTCATCTTCTTCCAATGGTGGCAGAGGAGCTACATGCCTGCGCTTTCTGCGCACAATTTGAGTAAGGGCAGTGGCATCAGTGCCTCCTCCTTCTGTATCAGATGTGACATGGGGAGGTGATTCATCCCCCTCACTTTGTTCCCTGGATTCCCTTGAGTGTTCTGTGAATGTAGAGTGAGACATATGAGTTTGTATTTGTATGTGCATTTTTTGACAAATAAAGTTTTTTTGTTTGAAAAAATAACTATCACTATACTATATTTCTACCTTCATAATTAATTACAAACTTCTCATGTATTTCTATGATGGAAATGTGAAAAAATTATGATTGCACTACAAATCCCATGATACATTGTTTGCTACATGTTTCACAGTCTCACTGGACTACTACATTCCTCATACTGAGAACATGCACAGAACACACACACATGCATTACACACATTTCATACACTTCTTTGCATGCATCTTACCTTGTGCAGTTGGTGTAGGGTCATAAATGTTAGCCACTCCACTCACACTCTCTGGAAGCAGGGTTGTTTCAATTAGTTCCTCATGGGGTGTTGGTTGGTCTGCTGTTGATGTACCACCACAAGTTTTATTTGCCTCCTTGATCCTTTCAGCAACCCTCTCTTTGGATCTTTGACGCATGTCATACCATCTTTTTTTTATTTCCTCAATGGTTCGATTGGTAACCCCTACAGCATTGACTTTTTCCTGGATCTCCAACCAAGTTTTTCTCTTCCTTGATTCAGGAACTTTTAATGCCTTTTTTCCAAAAAGCACCTCATGGCTACACACCATTTCTTCAATGAGGATTTCTTGTTCCTTTTCTGTAAATGTATGCTTCCTTTTCCTCTTGTCTCCAGACATTTCCTCCTGTGTGTTCTGTGACTCCATTGCACTCCAAACAGGTCTGCTCTGCCTCCAAACAGTGTTCCAACTGCCACTGGGTGTGGCTCAGGCAAGCAGGTGCAGGCAATCACTCCAACTTCCTGGGTGTGATGTCATCAGCCTGTTCCAGCATTGCAGATTCACGTTTTTAGCGATTTCTTAATTTGCGAATTTCCCAAATTAAGAAATCGCAAAATATTCTCAGAATTATTGGAGATTTTTAAGAAATCGCTAATAAATCGCAAAAATGTACATACATACCATTTTGCGATTCCATAATTGCGATTCGCTAAAAATCGCAATTAAGGACTCGCAAAACAGAAAGTTGATACATCTGCCCCATTATCACATATCCTGGTGATAGGAAACTTTTCCACCAATTTAGAGTGGGAACACTCCCTATAAAATCCTTTACCAACAAGTGGGGTGAAGACTGGGATACAAAGTGTGATACTTGTTTAACAGAGGATGAGACTGTAATGCATGTCCTGTTCGTGTGCCCTGCTTATAGGGGACCTCGCCAGAAATGGCTCAAGCCGGTTTGTAGATTGCGTGGTACAAGATCTTACCGAATAGCTCTGCGCATTCTTAAAACCGAAACCACTGAAGTTATAGTTATTGCCATGGCTAAGTTCTTGAGCTGGGCCTGGGTCCTTAGAAGAAAGAACCGGCAAGGCAGCACGCAACCTGTTTGGTCTTTTTGTGGGTTCTCTTGAGTCCCCATCCAAAAAAAACAGTTAACTAATTATGTCTATTTTAATTTCCTCTGTAACTCTTCCCTAATATCCCTTGATTACATACTCTCCTTCTTATATTAACCCTGTTTATAAATTGTTTTGGCATTTTAAATGACTTGTTCTTTTAAAAAATATTTTTGTATGCTATTTTATGTCCTTTATATTAGATTGTACTGTTTTTATGTGACAACGTCAATTCTGTCTTTGACCATCTGTTTCTGTGGAAAAAGCAAAAACTGTGATATTGTGTCCTTGCCCCCTAAAGTGCATATGAAGTCAAGAGACAATTGGGCGACCCATTTAGAATGATGTGCTCTATTCTATTCTATTCTCCAGAACTTGTAAAGCACATGGCTACCCGAAATTGGACGTCCCAGCGCTGTCGGACTGAGAAGAAGTAAGGGAATTAAAAATAATAGGACAGAATTAAGGGAAAATACATGTCTTAGGAAGCTCACACAAAGTGTCCTCAATTCTGAGGATGGTAGGCAGAGAGTTCCAAAGCCTGGGTGTGAGTCAGGCAAAATACCTTTCCCACTTCTAGCTCTCTTCACTCTGGGGACAAGAATCAGTGCACAATTGTTTGATGGCAGGTCCCTGTTGGCATGGTAGAGCATGGCCATTTGCTGCAGGACAAATGGGCCAGTGTTATGCATTGGCCTTTAAATTGTACTCTGCAGCTTATGGGCAGCCAGTGAAGCACCTGGGAAGGGCGAAGAATGTTGTTAGTTTCCAGATGATCGGTGATGTACCTGTTGATCAATATCTCTAGCATTTTGCTAACACCAGGAAGAAAGGATTTAGGTCCACAAATTTCTATTGTCTCAGGGTCCGGGTTGGGTAATTTTGATAGTGGTCAGATGATGGTATGTTTCCATTTTACCCGAACACTGCAGGCTTCAGGGAAAGAATAAATACATCCGCCAGAGCAAGTAAGCATTGTGCGGCCCCCATTCAGTAGGATGTCGATTGGAGCTGAGTCAAGCGGAGAGCCTGATTTAATTGAGGTGACCACAGGCGTGACATCCTATATGGTCAATTGCGGGAAATTCGTGAGTGGTGTTTCAATGTCAATGTCTTTTGGCCTGTTATCTATAAATTATTCCCATAGTCTGGTGAGCCTGATAGGGTATCATACATATCTTTCACTTTCCAGAGAAAGTGATTAGCTAGAGAGTTACATTGTTCTATTGATGCAATAGGTCCCATTTCAAGTGTGTCATGATTACGAAAGGAGTTCACTACATTATAGATCTCTTTTGAAGAGCTAACAGATTGCCTAATCCTCTCTGCAACATCATTTGTACGGGCTCCTCTGATGGCTTAATGATATTTTTTCAACAATTTTGTAGATTTGTTTACTCATGGATTCATATTTAACTCTCCATTTCCCTTTATGTTTTGTACATTCTTTTTTTTTAGTTGCCACAACTCTGGTGAGAACCAGGAGATTCTTTCCCCGAGGTAGCATTTTTTAATTACTTTTTAGAGGGATTAGCTTATGCAGGTTCTTTGTAATCTCGGTTTTTACTCCTGTATATGACAACAATACCTCTGCTTATTTGGTTAAACTGGGGGCAGATTTACAAAAGGCTTGCACCGACCTGACCGGACTCAGTTTTGACCATTGCTGGGAGGTCTTATAGTATGTGGCTCAGGATGCAGGTTTTTCGACTTCAGGAATAGAGAATGGAAGGATGTAATGGTCGGTCCATACTGTTGGCAAAGGCTGACCTACTGTTAGTAAAAATTGGGTCCAGCATGTGATCTTTGTTGTGTGTTGAAAGAATTATTAGCTGGAAAAAGTGGATCACTGACAGGGCATGTAGAAAGTTGATAACATGTACACACTTTGAGTTTTCTACATGGATGTTTCGGTCCCCTAATACCATGAAGTTAGCGGTCTGCAAGCTTTAGGCAGCTAATATGTCAGGCACCAGCTTCCTAAACTCTGCAGCTGGACCTGGGGGCGGTATAAAAGTAGCCAGACAATGTGAAATTGTGGGAACGTTTGATAGAAAAGGCCAAACGTTCACTACCTGGGATTGATACTGTGGTGTACTTACAATCTAGATCTTTTTCACAATAATTGCAATTCCTCCACCTTTCTTGTCTACCCACTCATGCCTTGTCATTGCGTAGCCTGACGGTAGAGCTTCTACAATATCAGCACCGCTTTCTTCAATGACCATGTTTCTATATTAAACAGTGCAACCGGCTGAGCTTCCTCTAAGGAGGTAAACACTTCCAGTCTATGCATGGGGAGGGATCAAAAGTTAACTAGATATATATGCCATTTAAACATTGGCTGTCACTTCTCCTTCATAGTCTCTTTGTTTGGTGAAAGGTCAGACACTTGTAATTCTTTATGCTCAGTTGAATCTGGGGAGTAGTTACCTGCATGACAGTTACCCAGTAGTTTAGCTGTGTTCAGAGAGTGCTGGCATGCCCCTTGCGGCCATGTGTTAAGGCTTTTCAGCTCTGTTGATGAACATCTTATGGTGGTTAATTTGTCTTGTTCTAAATGCGCAGGCTTCTTGGCCCCAGTAGGACGCAAACGGGCCCAGACGGGCTTGCCTTTGGTGCGCCTTCAGCTCTAGTTGGAAAAGTTACTAATCTGAACTTTACATTTAAAGTATGTTTCAGTTCTGGTTGTAGTAAATCTAGATATGGGATTTGGCTTTGGAAATAATGCTCAAAATAGTTGGCAGTTAAAGGGTTCACAATGCTGTTAGCAACAGTGAATTTCATATATTATGGATGTAACCAATCAAATTTTTTTATTTTTTTATTTTTATTGAAAATACATGAGTCAGTAGGTTCAAATCCATGTCATACAAACAATATGCGTTGCGAGCTTTCAAATTAACACAAAAGAAAAAGCAATGTTAACAGGCATAAACATTGGCCTATATAAAAAGAAAGAAATACCAATGTTAAAAATCATGATATGAGACTGCAGCCATAATGAACAGTGATCGAGGGACCAGACTAGCCCCGCATTTTACGTTTCCAAATCCAAATATTGCGAGACTGTGCCCCAGATTTGCCAACCTAGCTTCTTTTTACGATGACCTTTGAGGGCGTATAAGCTATGCTCCATATTGTATACAGAAAAGAACCGTGCCCTCCAGCCCTCAAATGTGGGTGGTTCTCGTTGAAGCCAATGAGAAGCTATGC
Organism: Lissotriton helveticus; assembly: GCF_964261635.1. NCBI lineage: Eukaryota > Metazoa > Chordata > Amphibia > Caudata > Salamandridae > Lissotriton > Lissotriton helveticus. Next base: position 814,875,574 of record NC_136070.1, read on the forward strand.
TTAATCTAAATACAGCTGTGGCTAGAAATATTAGAAAAGCCTGTTGCTTTGATATTCCTACCGCACCAGATCCCATCTCCACCCTTAAGAGAATCTGTACAGCAGATAGTTGCGTAGGGGCACCAAGAATCTCTGTTAAATATTTCTCCAGCTGCGTCAATAATCTAACTAAAGATGGGCATGCAAAAAAAATATGTACATCATCTGCAGAAGGATATCCATAGCGGAAACATTTCCCTATTTGGTCCCCAGTCCATTTTGAAACCTTATCTGGGGTATAGTAGAGATTAAAGACTGATTTAAAATGTTGGGCAGACAATTTAGCGGACAAAAATAATTGAATGGCCAAATCAATAGAAACCTCTAAACGTATATCCTGTCGCCCCAATTTAATCCCCCATTTACGATTTTGTTCGTCCAAATAATTAGCCTTAGTACTTAGCATAAGACCATATAGAGTGCCTATCCTTGCTGATTTACTATTTGCTTCTACCAAGGGATTGGATTGGATAGTACCACACATATTCAACAAATAATGCCTAATTTGTAGGTACTTAAAAAAATTCTCCCTAGGCAGCTGATAGTGTTCCCTGAGTTGATCAAATGATTTAAGTCCCAGTTCCGAGTACAAATCTCCCACCAGCCTTATTCCTTTTAATCTCCAATTGTGGACCACACGATCCCAAAAAGCAGATGGAAAGAATGTTGTGGCTACCAATGGTGTATACCAAGAGATTTTCTCGAACCCATACATATTCCTGATTACTTTCCACACTTTATAAGCTGCGCCCAAGACCTTAACTCTAGTACACTTGTAATAGCTCCAATCTAAGTGTAAAAACAAGCAATTTTTAGCTTTCACTCCCAATAACATCTGGTATATAGAGGGGCACTCCGCAATATCGAGAGGGCCAGCCCCTGTAAGCAATATATTCATACCTTGGATCATACAAGCATAATAATACAGAGTAAAATCTGGTACAGACCAGCCCCCTGACAGTCTCGGTAATACCATATATCGCATAGCCTGATGGGCCTTACCCCTAGACCACATGAATCGCATACAAATAGATTGCAGCTGTGCCAAGCTCGCCTTTGGGATTTCTAAGGGCACGCATCTAAAAAAATACAGCATTTTAGGCAGTATCATCATTTTTAATAAATTACATCTCCCTACAAGAGAGAGATGCAGGCATTCAGCCCGGTCTAGCTGTCTCCTTACCCCCATCAAGAGAGCATCCCAGTTTGATTTAACCAGGGCAGTTGAGGAGACCCTGAGCTTAACACCCAAATAAGTAACCTCTTGACGAGCCCTTGGGTCAGAATACGTCGGCATGTTGGCACATAGCAACTGAGTTTTAACCGTATTCAGCTTATAGCCGGAAACTGCCCCAAATTCTATGGCCTAATGCTCAATCTCCTGCATCGCTGTGGTTGGTCTAGGCGTGACAACAGCAACGTCATCCGCATAGGCGAGGACCTTCAACTGATAATTCCGTTGTTTATTGGTTGGATCCTGGTGCTAGATTCCAACATTTTTAGAAACGGATCAATATATAATGAAAAGAGCAATGGGGAGCACGGGCACCCTTGCCTAGTGCCCCGTTGTATATAAACTACCTTCAACTCGAGTCCCATGGTGCAAATACGGGCAATGGGTTGACAATATAATGTCTGCACCGAGGTGATAAACTCTGGACCAAAACCACGCCGCCTCATTACATCCCATAAAAAGCACCATGAGACTCGGTCAAAAGCCTTCTCGGCATCCAATAAAATTAGACACAGCGCCTCCCGAGTTATATTAACATAGTCAAAGAGTGTTATTACCCGACTTACATGATTTGTCGTTCCCCGGTGTGGGATAAAACCATGTTGTGTAGTGGAAACTAATGGGGTAATAACTGAAGACAGCCTGGTAGCCAATATTGTTGAATAGATCTTCCCATCCACATTTAATAGCAAAATGGGCCGATATGAGCCGGGCACATTTGCAGGTTTGTCTTTTTTGTGAAACACGACTATGCACGCTTCATCCCAAGACTTGGGGGCAGCCCCTTTCTGAGCCGCTCTAACTGTTGCTAACATATCTAGCTTCAATACAGTGAAAAAAGTTTTATAAATTTCCAGAGGTAGTTTGTCTGGGCCTGCCGCCTTGCCCGCAGCCAACCCATTCACCGCTACTTCTAATTCCTCTAAAGTGATTGGAGCATCCAACCTTTCTGCCTCGTCCCAAGAAAGATCTGACGCACAGTATTGACGGAGGAGAATGTCCGCCCTGTCCTCATCATAATCAGCTCCATGATAAAGTGAATCATAGAACTGTTTAAACACCTCTAGGATACCACTTTCACTCTCAATGGAATAACCATTAGAATCCAAGATGTTATCAATTCATTGAGCTGCCTCTCTCACTCTAAGTTTTTGGGCGAGCCACCTGCCACTTGCCTCCCCATACTCATAGTGCAGTTGCCGTTTGATAAAACAATTTTTTGTAGTTTCCTGAAACCAGTTAGGATTTAACCTTGCTTTAAGCCGTGCCACCGCCGTTGTAAGAGCGGTTATATCCTTCCCTGTGTGAATACCCTGCATGAGCGACTCCTCAGCCTTTATAAGCTCCTGGTATAGCTCTTGGAATTTTGCTGCCTGCTTATTTTGATTATACAGTCCCACCCTCAGGGCTTCACCTCTAAAGGCGGCCTTGAAGGTATCCCAAACACAGCCTACATTAGTGCTCCCACGATTTATACTAAAGAAGGTGGTAATCCATTTCTTCATATGCTCCACAAATTGCTGATCTAGTAATAATTTACGATCAAAAGAAAACCCCCTAGGCCTGCTGACTGTTACAATACCAGTTATCGAGAAAACTACTGGCCCAGTAGAATAAGAGAAAAAGGTATATCCAGTCTCCGCCCCCCTAAGAGAGGCCCAAACATCTACCAGCCCATGCGCATATAGTAATGATTGCAGAGCTTTGAAGACACGCGGTTTCCTACCACTGTAAATAGCTTTCTCATTACATAGAATATTAGGTGCCAGATTTATATTTGAGTCACCGCACAGGATCAAAGATGTTGGCCAGGTCGCAAGCTCAACATTTAAAAAATCTAAAGTAGCAGCTTCGTCTATGTTGGACCATATACTGCACAAATCGTAAATTTTATAACACCTATGAGACATTCTACAATTACCCACCTACCCAACCCATCAGTTAAAATTCTACCGGTATTACCTATATGTTTTTTGACCAGGATTGCAATACCTCTAGACGTACAAGAATATTTAGTGCAGGCTAATAGATTGAATCCCAACTCTTCTAGCAGTTTCCTTTTTGACCAAACTATATGGGTCTCCTGGAGACACATTACATCACAGAGGAGCAGTCGTAATTCCTGTGCCACCCGCCATCTTTTATCTAAAGAATTCAAACCCCTGACATTCAACGTGCCTATCCTGATACCCCTAACCGCCATCAAACTGTGCGTGGGTTCCCTCTGCTAGCCCCACACACTGAATTGAACAAACAGAAAGCGCGCACACGAAACTCGTTTCCATACTGTACTCATGTATTATTTTCTTTTTTTCCATCCACACCCCCCCACCACCCCACCCACATTAACCCCCGAACCCCACCCCTCCCCACCCACACATCCCCACCACCCAAGCTGAGGCTTAAGGACCATGTCCTCTACGATGCAGAAGTGATATGTGCGATGCCCCCCCACCTTGGCTCCCCTGCCCCCCACACCATCTCTCTCCCTTGTCATCCTTACTGAAGTTCAGTTTTTCATTTCCTTCCCCTCTCTTTATTTTAAATTACATACAAGATGTCAATTACCCATATTAGAAATCATACGGGTAGCTCGCGGGCTTCTCCCGTATGTACCCAGTGACCAAGAATCATCACTGGAAAATAGACAATCAATCAACTAAGAAAACAATTTTTAAAAAAGAGAAATCCTGAAAGAAATAAAATCTCAGTAAGCAAAAGAAACAAGCATTTGCAATGCAATAGGTCTCGCAGTTGTTAGAGTTAGAGCCATTGGCATTGGCAACTTATTTTCCACAAAAGAAAGCTCACGAAATCAATATTTAAGGTTGGTAACAGCGACTGGTCACAATCATGGGGATAGTGAACTACAAGAGTCCCCAGATAACTGTGGCCGGTTTTAAATAAAAACAAGGTTTGTGTGGCAGAAAATGCCGCCGGAATCCCGCCGCGCACGCACCGGAAGTCAGGCAATGTCGCCTGTGACGGGGGCGGGGCCGCGTCCGGACCGGAAGAGGAGGCAGGCGGAGTAAATGCGTATCGCGGCCCGGGGCTCCTGTGAGCGGTGGAGAGCCCCGGGGCCGCCAGCAGGAGGTTGCTCAAGTGTTGCGGGGCTCCCTTGACCAAGAGGGAGCCCCGGGAAACGAGCTGGCAAGAGCCGCAGCGTGAACTCTGCAAAGGGGGCACGAGGCACATGCCCGGTGCCTGCCCCTGCCGCGTGCTGAGGGCGGAGTCCCCCGAGATTGGCCGGTAAGTTAAAAAGGGCTGGGGGGCGTCTTGGTGCACTTGTGTGTGTGTATGTGTGCGGGGGGGCGGTGCACTCATGTGTATGAGCGCGCGTGTGTGTATGTGTGTGCCTGCGTGCATGGGCGCTCGTGTGTGTGTCTGTGTGTATGCGCATGCGTGTGTGGTGTTTGGAGCTTCCCAGGAGACAGCAGCTGGCCACAGCGCGCGTTGCATCGGTACTATGCTTGTATCACCATTCTATGCTTCTATTGTATGCTTGAGCCACTGTTGGCAATCAGTTGCCACGCTGACCACTGCTTGTGCCTAGTCTTTGCCTACCATCTGTTCCTTGTATGTACCTTTGTCCCCTGCTTATGCTTCTATTGTATGCTTGTTCCGGTGTTTTCTACTTGTGCTGCTATTCAATGCGTGTCTCTATGTTCTCTGCTTGTGCCACTGTTCCATGCTTGTATCTCTATTCTATGCTTCTATTATATGTTTGTGCCACTGTTTGCAATCAGTTGCCACACTGACTACTGCTTGTGCCTTTGCTGTCCACTAGTCCTTGCCTACCATCTGTTCTTTGTATGTACCTTCTGTCCCTCTGCTGTCTACTAGTCCTTACCTACCATCTGTTCTTTGTATGTACGTTTGTTCCCTGCTTATGCTTCAATAGTATGCTTATGCCACTGCTTTCTACTTCTGCCGCTATTCAATGCATAACTTGTGACGCTATTCAATGCATGTATCTATGTTCTCTGCTTGTGCCTCTATTCCATGCTTGTATCTCCATTCTATACTTGCTTGTGCCTCTGCTGTCCACTAGTCCTTGCTTACCATCTGTTCCTTGTATGTACCTTGGTCTCCTGCTTATGCTTTTATTGTATACTTGTGCCACTGTTTTCTACTTCTGCAGCTATTCAATGCATGTCTCTATATTCTCTACTTATCTTCATTCTATGCTTCTATTGTATGCTTGTGCCACTATTCGCAATCAGTTGCCACACTGACCACTGCTTGTGCCTCTCCTGTCCACTAATCCTTGCCTACCATCTGTTCTTTGTATGTACCTTTGTTCCCTGCTTATGCTTCAATACTATGCTTGTGCCACTGTTTTCTACTTGTGCCGCTATTCAATGCATGACTTATGCCGCTCTTCAATGCATGTCTCTATGTTCTCTGCTTGTGCCTCTATTCCATGCTTCTGCTTGTGCCTCTATTCCATGCTAGTATCTCCATTCTATGCTTGCTTGTGCCTCTGCTGTCCCTCTACTGTCCACTAGTCCTTGCCTACCATCTGTTCTTTGTATGTACCTTTGTTCCCTGCTTATGCTTCAATAGTATGCTTATGCCACTGTTTTCTACTTGTGCCGCTATTCAATGCATGACTTGTGCCGCTATTCAATGCATGTCTCTATGTTCTCTGCTTCTGCTTCTGCATTTTATTAAACAACGTGTCATCTTAAAGCACATCTCTCTTCTCTGCCTCTGCACACATTAAAGCACGTTTTTTTTTTTGTTTGTTTTTTGTAAAACTTTTTATTGATTTTATAACACAAACACAAACAACTTGCAAGGAGGAAGAAAGAGAGACATCAATATACACAACGTTGCATTACATGGTGTTGGAGCGGGAAGGACAATCCAATGGGCGTTTGTTCTATCAAGAAAGAGTAGCACAGGGGGGGGGCAGAAGAAACAAATTGCAAACAGTATACAATAGTGTGTGAAGGAACCCTCGGGTTACGGGGACATAGATGCAACGTCAGGGTCGGGAAGAGGAGGGGCACATATATCACCACGATAAGTGTTCCACTGAGTCCATATCTTTCCCCATTTCCGGGGGGTACCACGAGAAATGTACACAGTTTTTTCTCTGAACATGCACCAGTCCATGTTTTGTTTCCATTTCAGAAGTCGGGGCGGGCCCTGAGCGCCCCACAATTGCGCAATGTCTCTTTTGGCAATCATATTGCCCAAGGTCACCCACCGAAGCTGCGACACGGAGTAATCATTCGGTTCCCATATGTTCAACAGGCATCTCCTAGCTTCCGGCATCGATCGCACCTCGGTAACCTCGCTCATCACCTCATGTACACGGGTCCAGAATCGCACTATCTCAGGGCACTCCCAGATGATATGTAAAAAGGTGCCCAGGAGACCACAGCCACGCCGACACAGACCATCCACAGAGAAGCCCATATGCACCAAACGGGGACCAGTGACATACACTCTATGCAGGATTTTAAGTTGCACAAATCTAAGGCACGCCTGGATGGCCACCTCTTTAGGGGAGGAGATCGCCGCCTGCCAGTCCTCATCGTCCAGCTCCAGCCCATCACCAGTCCAGACCTCACGAAGTCGAAACAGGAGATCAGACCTGGAGTTGATTAATTTTTTATAAATAAGCGAAATCGTACTATCAGGAACATGTCCATCCAGTACCCTGTCCTCAAGCGGGGACGACTCCGGAATCTCCACACCCGAGGGGAAGACCGAGAGCACCGCGTGGCGAATCTGAGCATAGCGAAAGTATTCGCGATCGCTCAAAGCGTACTCGGTTTTCAATTCCTCAAACGCCTTCATTCTCCCCTTAGTCCAAACATCACCAATCCTGCTGATACCAATCAAGTCCCACCTATCAAACCCCCGGGACTGCCAAAGTGAGCCAAGTCTATCAGACGCATACAGGGGGGTGGCACGAGTCAATTTATCAGTCCACCCAAGTGCCATGGAAGCATGTCGCCACACCTGGACGGCCGTCCTAGTGGGGCCCGTCACGTTGCGAGGGGTGAGTTTTGAGTAGAGGGCTCTGTTGTAGTCGCCCCCCGGTAACAACCATTTGTCCATCTCGAAGGCCGGATTCGGCAAAGGGCCATACATGCAATGATTTATTGCCCCCAGTTGAGACGCCCAATAATAGCGACGGATATCAGGCAAGGCAATTCCACCATCGTACCACGGGAGCGACAATTTAGCAATGGCGATCCGGGACCTACCCCCCCACACCAGTTGTCTCTGTAAACTCTCAACCTCACGGAAGTATGTAGCCGGGACAACGTCAAGTGTGTTTTGCAATGCGTAGAGGAAGCGGTGCAGTGACATCATCTTAAACAATGCCGCTCTACCCAGGGGAGAGAGAGGAAGTTTCCCCCAGGCGACCACATCCGCTCGAAGGCGCTGAAGAGGGGGCAGTAAATTACGGTCGAACCGGAGTGCAGGGCTCAGCGAGATAAAAATGCCTAGATATTTAAAGCCATCCTCTGCAATCGCGATAGGACAGCCGCTTGGCAGAAGGGGGGCGGCACCCGACAGGACGTATACACAGGATTTAGACCAGTTGATGACAAGACCTGAGTTTTTGCGGAAGGAGGTTAGGACATCAAACAGTACAATGAGGGATTTACGGGGTGACGTAAGATAAAGCAGAATATCATCAGCGTAGAGAGATACAAGGGTCCTCAAACTCCGAGTTCCATCTAATGCCCTTCAGGGACGGTTCCCACCGCAACCAGGCCGCCAGCGGTTCCAAGGCAAGAGCAAACAACAAGGGGGACAGGGGACAGCCCTGTCGCGTCCCTCTGCTCAGTGCAAAGGGCGCAGAGACCCGACCATTGACCACCACCTGGGCCATGGGACCGGCGTAAAGCAATTTGACCCACCGAACGAAGTCCGATCCGAAACCAAACTTAGCAAGAACCGCCCACAAATACGGCCATCCTATTGTATCAAACGCCATCGTAGCGTCCAAGGACGCCAAGATGGCGGGCTCACGCAGCGTCTCGGCCCGTGCCAGAACTCTATGCAACCTTCGGAGGTTAAGCGCCGTGTTACGATGCGGTATAAAGCCGGATTGATCAGGGTGAACCAGGTCCCCAATAACGGTCGCCAAACGTGTCGCCAGCAGCTTGGCCAAGATTTTAGGTTCCGCATTGATCAACGAAATGGGTCGAAAAGAGGCGCAGCGATCCAGAGGTTTACCATCCTTGTGGATGACAACAATAGTGGCCAGTCTCTGGTCTGGCGGGAGAAACCCCACCTCCAAAGACTCAAGAAACATAGAGCGCAAATGAGGAGCTAGCGAATCCGGGCGCAGTTTATATAGCTCAATGGGGAGCCCATTAGGGCCCGAGGCCTTGCCGGAGCGGACCGAACGGACAGCGGCGGCAACCTCGTCCACAGTAGGCGGAGCATCCAGAGCATCTCTATCAATATCAGACAATCGGGGAAGTGCAATATCACGCAATAACAGGTGGGAGTCCTGCTCCGATCGATCAGACACCTGGGAGTACACCTCACGGAAATAATCGGCAAAACATGCAACAATATCAACAGGGTCCGTATAACACTCTCCATTCTCCGCAACAATCACAGGGACGACACGACTCGCACTTTCTCTCTTATCCAACCAAGCAAGCAGTTTCCCAGCCTTATCACCCACATCATACAGGCGCCCCTGCTGTTCCCTCCCCATTTCCTTAGCAGCTTCAGTGACCAGAGCTCTGTATTCATGTTGTTTCAATTCCAGTAGATGTAACCCCTCAGTGGTAACCCCAGATTCCAAGCCCTCCTCCAGGGCCGTGACCTCCCCCTCAAGTCGAACTGTCTCAGCACGGTTGGCCAACTTCACGCTACCAATCAATGAGAGGGCCTGGCCACGAATGACAGTCTTGTAAGCTTCCCAAAGTACACCAGGGGAGGAAACAGAGCCCACATTTTCCTCAAAATAACAATCGTGTGCTTTAACCAGCTCATCCCTGACCCTGGGATCCTTCAAATACCAGGGGTTGATCGGGGCCACGCGGCCCGCCGAACCCTGCCGTGCATCAACCACCAGCCAAAGCGGAGAATGATCCGAAATACCCCGTGCCAGATGTTTAACTTCCCGCAGGAGGGATGCATGGGCCGAGGGCAGGAAAACGTGATCTAACCGCGAGAGACTACCATGAGCACCAGAATGATAGGTATATTGCAACTGTCCCGGGTGAAGCAGCCGCCAGCAATCAATGAGCCCCAACGTCTCCAGGAAGTCGCTCAACCAAGTCTGGGCCTTTGGCAGTGCCCTGGGAGGGTAACGATCATGCATTCCCGAGACCACCGCATTATAGTCCCCCCCAACCAAAAGCAGACCCTCGGGGAGGCCCAGGATAAGGCCACTCAAATCAGCAAAGGTGGTGGCCTGGAGGCCCGGGGGCACGTACACAGAAAGCAGAATAAGAACCTTCCCCTCCCAGCGCCCCACAATGGCGGCGTATCGTCCCTTATCATCCAAAATGACATTATCAATGGCCAATGGGAGGGAGGCCCGAACTAGAATGCCCGCCCCCCTAGAGCCCGAGGTGAAACCTGAGTGCGCCACAAGGCGATAACCACGCCTATTCAAAGCGTAGCACTTGTTGCCGAGCAAATGAGTCTCCTGCAGTAAGACAACATCTGGAGTTAAACGTTTCAGCAATTGCAACACCACCCTCCTCTTAATCCCATCCCCCAACCCGTTCACGTTCCAACACAATAACCGAAGTCCCCTACCCCCCATCCCCGTGTCCAGCCCCTCCCCAGCCCCACACCCAGAGCAACTGCAGAAAACAGGAGTGCGCCTTTCCTCTGCCTTGCAAGTAACAAGAAAAGTCAAACAAACAACCCAGCCCCCCCAACAATGTCAAAACAACTATACCCCCCACCCCGCACCCCTGCTGAAGACCAAAGAGCCCCATAAACTCGCAGTGTGCCTGTCGCCCAACCACCCAACTAATCTACGAAACAAAAACCCAGGAGGAGAAAGGACCCGTTCACCCCCCACCCACCCCCAAAAAGACTATTTCTTGCAAACATAAAAAACACAACATAGCACAGTTCAAAGCCAACGGGAAAGGTACGGGGTCAAAGTCAACAGTTACTCTTGCTCCGTCGGGCCACCTTCCGCCCGATCCGACTTGCCAGAGTCCTCAAAAGGTTCATGATCCATAGGCAGCGTGTCAAGCCAGTCACTCACAACCCCAGGATGGTCGAAGAAAAAAGTACGATCTTTATGCACCACCCGCAGGCGGGCCGGAAAGAGCATGGCATACTTCATAGACCTTTCCCGGAGTCTCTTCTTGACCCCTTGAAACCCCAGCCTCTGTTTCTGGACCTGTTGTGTAAAGTCCGGATAGAAGCTTACAGTAGAGTTCTCAAAGGCAATGGGACCAGACTGCCGCGAAGCCTGCAGGATAGCGTCTCTGTCCCGGAAATGAAAAATCCTCGCAATGATAGGTCGAGGGTTAGCACCCGATTTAGGTGTGCCGCCGGGGATCCTGTGTGCACGTTCGACAGCGAAAAACTTGCTGAGACCCTTGGGCGCCAGGTGATTCAGCACCAGGTCTTCCACCAATAAGTCCGTCGATGCAGCAGTCGATGATTCCGGGACCCCAATCAGGCGGATGTTATTGCGCCTGGCACGGCTTTCATAGTCCTCTAGGCGCCCAGAGTAATAATCATTGGCTTTCCTCAGATTCCCGACTTCCGCCTGCAAGTCAGAGACGTCGGTGACCAGGCTAGAGGTCTTAAGATCCAAGGATTTGACCTTTTCGTTTGTCTTCGCCAAGTCCGCCCTGATCAGATTGACATCAATCGCCACCGTATCCAGTTTGAGAGTCAAGGCCTCATATTGTTGCCCCAATGAGGCCTTCATACCAGTGATGGCGCCCATGAGATCCCGCAGCGAGGGCTCGTCCTCAGTCGATGAGTCCTCCGGCATTGTCGTCGAGGTTTTAGCTGTTGCTCCCGGTGAACCCTTAGCTTGAGTGTACCGGTCCATAATGTTCGTTTGCAGGGCACTCCCTCGAACGCCCGGTTTAGGCCCGCGCTTCCCACCTTCAGGCTTGGTGGCCATCTTGGATCCTGGACCCGTACGGGTCGCCTGTTGACGGGTAAAAATGGTGACTGCGGTGGCGAATGTAGGACCAAAAGGGCGAAGGTGGCGCCAGTCTCAGATCTGGAAACCGCTACAGGTCGGCAGTAGGAACAGAGAGACCAAGGGTGTAGGAGTGTCCAGCCGCCCACGGAGCCGACAAAGTCAGGTTGAGCTCCGGACAGAAATCGAAACCGAAAGCTATCACCATCCCACGCAAGTCTGGCAGTCCGTTGTTGTTCACTTACTGAACGGCAAGCGAGACAAGATAGCGCGGGGCGTCACCATGGAGCAGGCCAGAAAACTGCGACAGTCTGTAGCTCTGGACCCCGAAGTCCAAAAAAGTTTGTTGAAACAAATAGATAAGCAGTAGAACTGTGCCAATAAACACCCGTCGTCTGAACCAGGATAAAGTACAGGATAGTCGATGGAGGTGGCGAGGGTCCGGGAGCCCTGTGCTCACGCGACCATCTTGGGTGCGCGCGAAGCTCCTCCTCAAAAGCACGTGTTTTTAAAGCAAACATGCAGCATTTTCTCAAATAACGTCACACTATATAACTACGTCTTTATAAACGATGTCGCCATTCAGCTGCTTTCGGAACACCTTACGATATAGAGCATTTTCGATCATGCCATTACACACGCTGCTTTTTATTAAAGAACAGACCCTTTAGGCAAATACGCAGCATTTCCTTAAACAACGTCGCTGATGTCCTGAAACACGCTGCTTTCGGAACACCTTACGATATGGAGCATTTTCGATCATGCCATTTAGCTGCTTTCGGAACACCTTACGATATAGAGCATTTTCGATCATGCCATGAAACACGCTGCTTTTTATTAAAGAACGGACCCTTTAGGCAAACACGCAGCATTTCCTTAAACAACATCGCTCATGTCCTGAAACACGCTGCTTTCGGAACACCTTACGATATGGAGCATTTTCGATCATGCCATGAAACACGCTGCTTAAAAGAAACTGAATTCGGAACACCTTACGATATGGAGCATTTTTGATCATGCCATGAAACACGCTGCTTAAAAGAAACTGAAAGTTACACGTTTAACCGCACTCTAAACGCGCATTGCCGCACTCTAAACGCGCATTGCAAGAAACTTGCAACAAAGTCAATTGAGCGCTCGTACTTGTGCGCTTGCCAGTTTCAAATCGCCTCCAAGGAGATGCGCGCGGCCAGGATTGTCTCCTGGAAAGCAGACACGCCGACAAAAGGTCTCTGGCGAGAACGCGCTTCCGCGCGCTTAGCCGAGACCTAAAAAGGATTCAGTACCCATCTCTAGAAAAGCAAAGTGTTGAATCTACTTTCGCTATACAATGATATGCTAGAGAACAGATGTTAACTTTTCTACCCCTTGTCCATATCATTTAAATAGTCCTGTGCAGCGATCCCCGATGTAAAATATCTAGTTTGTCCCTTGAAGATGATTTTTAATTTTGCCGGGTTGAGAAGGAAACCCTGAGCCCCTTTTGCTTGTAAGGGTGCAATTAACTTCCGGAGTTGCCATCGTTCATGAACCGTTGCTGGACAGAAATCAGGGCGTACAAAAAACTCACACCCCATTCCAACCCGTTTTTTCGCAGGTCGTGCCAAATCATAAATCGCCTCTCACAACAAATAGTTATGAAGGCAGATTAAAATCGCCCTAGGGTATGCATTTTGATCAACTTGTCGCTCACTCCTTCGCTGCCGCACAACAAATGGAAACCTGTGCACCCTGATCACCTCGGTTTCCCAACTCCAGTCCTTAAGTTCAGGAAAGGCTTCTTTAAAGAGCTGAACGATAAATTTCCTTGGGTCTGCCCCTTCTTTTGACTCAGGTATACCTAAGACGCGCAAATTATTCCGTCGGGAACGGTTTTCTAGATCCGTAAGCTTCCAATTCTATTTTGGACTTTTGCAAGATCTCAATGGCTGATTGCTGCTTCACAAGGCAGTCCTCGGCTGAGGAAACTCGTTCTTCAACTTCTACCACACGAGTTGAGACCTCTGCACAAGTCTTTACCAGACGCTGCACTGTATTTTGGAGTTTCCTCACAGCCCGTTGTGTACACAGCCCCTCTGCCTTAGTTTCTGCCCGATGAGCCATAATACTCTTATAGATTATGCCAAGAGTAATAAAATCCTCCTCAAGATCATCGTCCAAGTTCGGCTGAGCAAACGGTAGGCTCTGCTCATGCATTGGCCCCTCTCCAATTTCAATCAACCTCCTCACTGTCTCATGGGGAAAGGATTGTTCCAGATCATCACCTTCCTCTTCCTCTGGAGCGTCCCCCCAATCTCCTGGGTTACTGAAACTATCATCATCGTTCTCCTTATCAGAGGCGATTGTTAGATCATACATGGAATAGAACTTGCCCTCGGACCCAGCATACACCACGTCACTGCCCTTGTCCATTGCTGATAAGATAAGGTCTGAACTCGACCCGGTCAGAGGGCCACTATCGCCTGTGGTTGCTGCTACAGAGACTGCTGACTCATCAGTCGCTAAGATGTTTGCATTGCGTAGTAGGCTTACTGAGGCTGTCACCTCTGGAGCGTCTCCTATGACAAGGACCATTTCATCATTAGCCGGCCCAGTTAGAACCCCAGGAGCAGCCTGATCCGTACTCACTGCCTCTGAGCCAGTTTTCACTTTCATTCCCTGTCTTTTATTAAAGATTGCTGGAACAGTCCGCTGCTTCACTGCAGTATCATGTTTCTGCGGTATAGCCTGTGAATTAAGGGCTGTAACTGACTGCTGTTGTGACTTGGTGCCGCCAGCTGCGTTCTGAGTACCCCCAATTTTTTGCAGTGTCGTGGTTGAATTACTATTGCTGTCGCTGTTAAGGCAACCTTTACTGCCTTTACTACCACCAGTATCTCCACTTCTAGGTGTGTCAGTGTGCCCCGCATTCTCCGTATCACCACTGTGGCCCGGGGCTGTACCGCCTCCCTCCATCCCCGTACCTTCAGCTGTGTTTGCCGAGATGCGCCCGCGGGCCCTTGCACCACCTCTGCCCTTCGGCGCCATTCGGGTTAGCTCACTGCTCCGAGGTCCAACTGCAGCTCTCAGTGTTCCAGCTCGAAACACCTCAGACACCTCACTGCCGTGAGCTCGCTGTGAGCCGATACTTGATCCTGCAGTCCAATCTGCCACATGTGAGAGAGGTAGAAAAACCGCAGCCGCTACTCCGTAAGCGCTGCTCAGTAAACGCTCCGTAAACGCTGCTCCACATCCAGCGCATCCAGCGCCGGCGTCTCGCCGAACAACACACCTCGTAGTCGGCCTCAGCTAAAGCCTTCATGATAGTAGAATACCGCATCCACAGGACACCGCGACCTCCAACTCCGGTACTTTACCGCTGCATTACCGCTTCTTGCAACCACCTGCTCTCAAAGCAATTCACACACCGGTCAAGGGGTTAGGGGGAACCGTGGAGAGCTGTGCACACACCACCTCACACGGCCACTGCTGTGGCCGCCATCTTGCCACGTCTAGTAACCAATCGAATAATGTATTTAATGCACTTTTATGTTTCTTTCAAATCTTGGAACTTGTAATGTATGAGCAAATATGTATCTTGTACTTTTTTTTGTTTACATTTTTTTATTGAATTTGAACATTTCAGAAAACACACAGGTTAGAGTGATACAGGTTATGTATATCGATGTACACATGCATTAATTTTACAGCTTACAATGTACCTCAAAGCTTTCAGAGGCCTTGCAGATTAGACACGGTATATACTATACAGCAATGTTTGTTATATGTATCATACTGGTCCGATTTTCCATCTGTAGTGGCTCTCATATTGGGGCGTGACCTGGTGGATGGCCCCTACCCGGGAGTTGCTACTTCGCTCCCTCATCAGGCATCGCTGTATTGTGACATGTAATGTAAGGTGCCTGTGTTTCCATGTTTTGGTATCAGTTCCTAAACTACCAATATACTTTTGGTGGTCCAAACGTGTGGGGGTAAACTGGGAAAGCAGGTGGGGAGCGACTACGTTGGGCTCTGGCGTGTCCAGTAGCAAGCCAGCTATACTGTCTTTACACGATGTGTTGATGTATACGGGCAGGTGAGGAGGGGGTTTGTTCCTGGCGCATTCCTTCAGTGTAGTTTGGTGTTCGGGGCATCCAGGTAGTATCTTCCCGTGGTGTCAGCGTTACATGCTTATGTTTGGTTCGGTGATTGGGCCATTTGATCCCAGGAGAGGTGAGCGTGGGGACTGGGTCTGGGAGGCCCTAGGCGAATTCACCTGTGTTGTTTCATGGGTGTATTGGTGTAGCAGTTGTGCCAACCTAAATGATATGGGATGTTTTCGTGTTCCTTTCACCTCCCCCTCCCTCAGTATCTCTTCTTCCACTTTGCCCCATTTTTTTACTGCCGCTACCACGGCTGCCTCGGGTGGCTCTGACAGGGCTCGCCAATACATTGCCAATCCCATTTTTGCTAAAAGAAGGGCTAGTGATACAAAAAGGCACTGCACCTTCTCGGATTTCCGCCTGCGGAATATACCGAAGGCACACGATTCCCAAGTCGATATGCCAGTAAGATTTGTCGTTGCTCGAAGTGCCCTGTGGATTGCAGGCCAGTAGTGTTGTATCGTGGGCAGTCCCAAAACATTTGCCTAAAATCTGCCTCGGGTTTGACAGCGGGGACATGCAAAGTGCGTGTTGGGATTAAAACGATGGAGACGTTGTAGTGTGACGTATGCTCGATGGAGAATATTAAACTGGATGTTCTTGAATCGGGCAATCCTGGACACCTGTTTCGAGTATTCAAGCGCCCTCTCCCATTCCTTGTCGTGAAATACCCATCCCACATCCATGTATAGTGTACTTTTATGGTCAAATGACCGAATAAGTTGATTGATGATGATATGTTAGTATGCCTCCTAAATAACTGTAGTAATCTCATCATTTATTTGACTGGGATTTCAACAGAGAAGGTCTGAGCCTTTATTGTTAAGTACTTTGCTTATATGCCCCCCTCCAAGTTGTTGCCTTTTATATGTTTTAAAGCTAATATTTCCTTGGCAAATTGAGAATAAGCAGGTGCTAGGTGGTTTTTATTTAGGTAGATCTAATATAGGACAGGTCTTAGAGTGGCTTAGAGTGGCTACATGTGATATAGGTTGTGTACCCAGCTCTGTATATGGATTATGGAGTCCCAGGGCCCAACTTTAACAAAGTATGTAAAAAATTAGTTTCAACTATTTGAAGGCCCAAACTTAATGATATCCCAAATCTCTGCAACATAGAGAGTTGTCACAACTTTCTGCCTATAAACTTTCAAAACGGCAGTTCAATCAATCAGGGTTGGTAAAGCGCAGCGACTCACCCGTGAGGGTCTCAAGGCATTGGGGGGATCTCTTGAGTGCTGGGGTCACCCAAAAAGCCAGGTCTTGAGGTTCTTCCTGAACTGAGGCAACCTGGGAGATTGCTGGAGGGGGAGGATGTTCCAGGCTTTGGCTGTGAGGTAGGAGAAGACTTTCCTCCTCTTCTAGTCTTGCTGATACGTGAGATGGTTGCCAGTGAAAGCTGGGATGATCGGAGGTGTTTTTTGGGAGCTACGAAGGAGAGGCGGCTGTTCAGGGATGCGGGTCCGGTTTTGTGAAGGGCCCGTGAGTGAGGAGTTTGAAGAGTATTCTTCTTTCGACTGGAAGCCAGTGGAGATCGCGGAGGTGTTGAGTGATGTGACTGCGACGGGGGATATCGAGGATCAGTCTGGCTGCGGCGTTCTGGACAGTCTGGAGTTTGCGAAGAAGTTTCTTGTTGATCCTAGCATAGAGAATATTGCTGTAGTCCAGTCTGCTGCTGATGAGTGCGTGCGCGACCGTTTTTCTGGATTTGGTTGGGATCCATCTGAAAGTCCTTCAAAGCATGCAGAGGGTGTTGAAGCAGGTCAAGGATACGGCGTAGATCTGGCGGTTCATTGTGAGCGATAAGTCTAATACGGTGCCGAGGTTTTATGAGTGGTCCGTTGGTGTGGGGGGATTTCTGAGGGTGGAAAGCCACCAGGAACCATTCCAAGCGGAGGGGGTGGAGCCAAGGATGAGGACTACTGTCTTTTCTGAGTTGACTTTCAGGCAGCTGTTCTTCATCCAGGTGGCGACGCCTTTCATCCCTCTTGGAAGTTGTGTCTGGTGATGTTGGGTTCGTTGGCAGATATCAGCTGGCTGCCTATTCTTTTGGCAAATCTAAGAATGACATTGCAGCATTCTCTAAATCTGTAGATTTCTCTAAGTGGGGCTGCCATCTCAGTGAATGATGAAAATGCAAAAGAAAGATTGTTGAACTGATCAACCTTTTCTAACAGTTCCCCATCTATCTTAAATTATCTCTTTACTTGCAAGCCTGTGTTCATCACCATGACCTTAGTTGTTCATGTTAATAGGCAGACATTTGCTCCATAGAACATAGAAATTTGTCAACCAGAACAGACTGCGTCATCTACATAAAACAATATAGAGACCTTTGAGCCAAGAAACTTCAGTCATAAAAAAAGCTAATAGGAGAGGGGCCATGACACAGCCCTCCTGAACCCTAGAGGGGATGGGGAAGGGGGCCTACATTCCTCTGAATATCTGACTTGTGCTGTTATTAGCTGCCATCAGAGAGGGGTAGAAACCCAGCAACTGAAGAGCGCTCCGGAACCTTTGTCTACATATCAAATCAAAGACGGGAATTAGGTCAATGAATATGAGGCAGAGTGGGCATTTTTTAATAGCGACATATTCAGTACATATTAAATGAAGGCGAGACGTCTACTGTATAGTGCTGTTCCCCTTTCTAAAACCTGCCTGGCAGATGGTTAACACCAGCTACATATCCGCCCAACCTTGCAGGCGATTCAAAAGTTTCCACTTTGTATTTTCCCACCCCATCTAAATGGGAAATTGGTCTATATTTTGCAGGGTCAACACTATAGCATTTCTTATGCAGGGGGAACAATATAGCAGGTTGCCACGACTCTGGAATGCTATTAGACTGAAGTGGAGATTTTTAGACCTTCACCGAAATACCATCCCGGAAATCTGAGTCTGGTAAAGAAAAAAAGGTCCACAGGTACCACATCAGGACTAGGGGCTTTATTAACCTTTTGTTGCCTTATGGCTCTCACTACCTCAGGGTGAAGAAGGTGCAAACTCCAGATGGCACCAACATCAGTAATTTCTGATACGCACCGGACAGTGTCACAATTTTGTCTAAAAATGTTGTAAAGTGGACCATCCACACATCAGCTCCAATGTTATTCAACCTTTTGTCCACACTCATTATACCCCAAAGAGACCATCTACCAAAACTGTTTGCCATCATTTGATTTTCCAGCATCAAATAAAATGTACCATTCTATTGCTTGTCCATTTACTTTTTTTTGCATGAACAATTTTTTATATTTTCGTAAGTCCAGAAACATGCTTCAGAATCAAGTAAGGTTTTACGCCTCGCCAATGCCATCAAGAAATCTTTCTTATGGGAGTAACATTCTGAATAAAACCAATCCAATGGGTTGTTGCTCTTTACAATTCTCCCTTTAGAGGGGTTGGGTATTATCTAAAATGATGCAATTTTCTCCATCATCCTTTTAAAGAATGATAGGGTTCGTGATTCAACACCCAGAGAGTGGCTTGCTACCTGATTCAGATTAGATGATATTATGCTCAAGAGGTCAGGATAGACACTCTCATATTTTGATCAGGACCACCTTACTGACTTTACACTAGGGTGTTTTTTTGCAGGGCTACTGGGTGGAATAGATGCATGCAGGCATCGCCTTCACATGATCTACTAGTATAACTGCAAGTAGGGGGTCATTATCGCTTTCACTTCTAGGACTTATCTTCAAGTCATTCACTATGTACCAAGCCTCAACATTGATCAAAACATAATCCAATAGGCTTTCCTTGCACCCTTACCTAAAGGTGCAATTTCCCAGGCTTTCTTGACAGTGTACGCCTTTCAGAAAACACATGCATGCATTAAGCAGTACAGTAATAAAACCTTATCTCTTCTTTAGTTGTGCTTTCTTCTGGAACGATCAAGTCAAATACTCCCAACCTTCATTCTCTTCTTCGCATCAACTCTCCAGAGCACTAGTTGATTAGAGGATGTTGAAGTCACCACACACGTTTAGAGCATTATCTATCTGGGGTGTTTTTTATCATCTCTAATTTTGCTAATAATGCCCTTCAGTGCAGAGAACGGACCTTTGTTCTTGACCTTAAGCCCAGGTGATATGTACGCATTCTGAATACCTCTCTTCTCCTTTTCTGGTGAGGATACAGTTAGCTTTACTTGTTGAATATTCTATGGGCGTGCCTTGACTGGAAGGGGTTGTACTGTTACCTCTAGTTTTGTTGAAATGTACATTGCTAACCTGTCCATTGGGTGTGCCCTCCTTCCTTTGCTCACCGCAGTGTGGAAATTAGCATATCCATTTAGCTCAACATCCGCAAGAGCACCACCCCTCCTGAAAACAATATATGTGTACCCTAGGAAAGAATTCTACATAGTCTGAATCGTGCATTTTGCCAATCAAGATGGCGATATACTATGGCAGTATGTGTGGATTCGCTTCCCCTGTTACATGACATTTCTTTGCTATGGAGTGAATGACTTTGGAGCCCTGGGTATCGGAAGGTTAAATATGATTCATATGCGGGGAAGTTGTTTTCTTATTTTTTTTGTACTGTCCAGACTTGTTTACAGCATATCCAATTCTCTGTGCTGGGTTTTTCAACTCTATCATCATTAGAGGGATAGCTTAACTCAACCAATCTGGTATTGTCTCTCTTTATATTAATGACTTTACTTAAAAATCCCATTTTGCATTTTGAAGGGTGGAGCATTAGTAGAGGGTTCACCATTCTGTGAGCCATTACGGGCTACCTAGTTCCTGCCAGAATGCTATCTATCAGAGTGAGACTTTTGAGGTGCCACGTCCTGGCCCATGATCCAGAAATGATCTATATAACTAAAAATCAATTGGCACCCACTATGTGAGTAGAATTTGAGTCTTGGTCTTAGAGGTAGCCAACTTCATTCATCTGCCATGAGATTTGTCTCCAACCTTTTTTATGTCATGAGTGGTAATGGTTATCAACAATGCCATGGATTCAAACAAAGTTAATAGTTTTAACCTGTTCTGGGGATTAGATGTTTGTGCATTAGAAAAGAGGTCAATACAATTTAAACAAGTAATTGGTTTTAGACCTGTCAGGCTTAGAGTGGTCTTTCACCAAACTTTTTGCCTTACTCCTCCATTTTTTGCTGATCTCATTTTTGTTGGCCAAATGACTCTGTGCACTTCACCACTGCTAGCCAGTTGTAAAGTGTGTGTATTCACACCTTTAAGCATGGCAGAATTGGCTTACACTCAATTATCACATTTAATGTACTTGTCAGTCCCTGGTAAAGTGGTACAACCTGTACCCAGGGCCTGTACATTAAATGCTATTAGTGGGCCAATAGGCTTGATTGTGCCACCTACTTAAGTAGCCTTTTTAAACATGTCTCCGGCCTGCAATTGCAACCAGCGTGGGAACGTTAAAACTGCCATTTGAATCTGGAGAAATAATAAACCTTTTGCCAGGTCTAAATATTCTTTTTTTAAATATATAAGTCACCCCTAGGATAGACTCTAAATAGCCCGTAGGGAAAGGTGCAGTGTATTTAAAAAGTTGGACATGTACTTTTAACTTTTAAATTAAACTTTTAAAGTGAAAAACTCGTCCATTCGTTCTTCACTACTGCAGGGCCTGCCTCTCCCATAGGATAGGATAACATTGGGGAAACTAATTACATTTAGTAAGTGATAACTTCCAATTGGCGGCAGGTAAGAAGAGACGATTTTGGAGTCTAAAGAATTGTACTTTAAAGCCCTCTTTAATGGCAAAGTCGATACAGAAGGGGTGTGACTTGGCATGATGGCCAACAGGACGTAGAGCTCACTGCTCCCAGCGAGCCCATCCCAAATCCTAAAGTATCCTGTGGCTTGGAGTGTCGACAGTGGTGAAGGCAGCAAGAGGGAAGTCCAGAAGTGGGATCCAGAAGCCTGGACCTTATTGCGGCTGTGTGTGAGGGCCAAGAGGATGCACTTTTCGTATGGGGCTACTGGCGGCAGTAAACTGGGAACACATCTTGGGCATGGCCAGGCTCGCTCCGATGCTGAGCGTGGAGTGGGTGTCCCTGAGTACGGGACAGGGATACATTGCCAGCAGATGCGGCGACTCCCATTAGATCCTGCTGTAGTCCCTACTGGTGCTGAGGGGGACAGCAGGATGCCTCGAGGTTGGCCGCATCTGCCGTGGTGTAAGGCAGTAGCCTGGGCAGATATATTAGGTGCAACTGGTGGAGCAGGGAACCAAGAAAAGCTGCAGCGGCTCCTGTTGGGCTCTGTGCCAGCCCCCGGTGCTGCTGACAGGGGCCACAGAATACCTTGAATTCGGCTGATTCAGCCGTAAGGCATCGCAGCAGTCAAATAAACATTTGGGGCATGGCCAGGCCTTGTGGGGCTGAGGATCTGGAGCAAGCAACGCTCTGACTTGGGCAGAGAGGTGTTGTCTGGAGCTGCAGTGGCTCAGATGGATCTTGAGCTGGACCCTACTGCTGTGGGAGGGGGCATGTGCTCCCAGCAGCTAACGGACCCCACTAGAATGAGTGGGGATGCCCCAGGACTGATGGCGCCGTGTGCAGGGCCTAGAGCTTCGAGTCTGTTGGAGGGGCTGTTGGGGCCTACAGAGGTGTATTGTGGACCCCAGCGAGACCTGCAGGGGGAAAATGCCAACTGGTGACAGCCCCTGCATATGGTGCAAGTAAGAGGTGAGGCTCCCTAGAGCCAGGAAGAGTCGCAGATGTAGGGCAGTGCGGGATAACCTATATTTTGTAGCTCTGTGTTGCTGTGGCCTGATGGGGGCACTTAGTGACTTGGGTGTCCAGCATGGAGGTGACAATGGCATTGGTGCGGAGCCCCGAGGGGGCGGCAAAACTCTGTTGGGGGCAGCCTGGCTCACACCCGGGCAAGATGGTAGATTAGCTATGCAGGATGTGTACATGCCCAGGAAGGATGGCCACACCTCTAGGGTGGGCAGCCTGGTCTGTACACCTAAAATCTAATTCTGCCAGGTTTAGGAGGGAAGAAATAGTGGTTTCTGGGTAGAAAAGGTGACCTACACCATCAGACACAGTCACCTCAGTAGCGGATTAGCTGCAGGGACTAGCTACCCATTGGCAACTAGTTCCCACACCCCTAACTCCCCAAAATCTAGGATTTAAGAGACCCTCTTGACATCAGAACGTCAGATCTGAACAACTTGCTTCAAAGAAGGACCAAAAGGAGATCCTTGTTGCCGACAACAGGACTGTTCCACAGCACACAAAAAAGGAGGGATAATTAGTCCCTGAGGCAACAGACTTGGAACTGAGTGAATGACCCTCATCCTTGGCTAAAACGGGACACTCTCGAATAGAGGGACCTTTGTGGAAGCCAGAAGTACCCTCACTCTCCCCTGGACAAGTGGCACTAGTCCCCTGCAAACTGAGGGTAAAAACACTCACCAGATCCAAAGAATCACTGGCCACTGGGCCCTCTGAGGTATTGCCCAAATCCAGGTGCATTGTTGAAGTTGTAGTCTTGCCTTGCCCAAAGTTTGAGGCCGCTATATTACTCTCCCGGACCCAGTGAAGTTCCAGAAGCTTTTTGCTGTGCTTATCACTGACAAGGTTTGTTGGTTACCAGTCTGGTAACCGACCCCTACACTTGATGCTGCATTTACTGGACGACAGTGCAACCATAATCCAATGTCAGCAGCTGTGTATCTGTAGTGTTTTTGCTTTCTGTTTCTTGCAACACCCTGTAAGTGGTAAAAGCAGCACCACTGCGACTCCCATTCCTCACCAAGTACAGCCAGAACAACTCTACACCCGGACTCCACAGGATAGGTAAAATTGATCTGACTGGTTTTGCCTAGTCCAGGGGCCGCATGACCTTAACCCTATAAGGGTTTCATGTAACTTGACCCTTAGGTGCGGCTCCTCCGTAATGGCAGAGGTGTGTCGCCCCCACAGCCCGAGCCAGCAGATGGTAAATAAAATTACAATAACATAATTACTGTCATTTTATTTATGCTGTCTGTCTGAGCCCCACAATGACTATAGGATGGGGCAGGCTCCGTATGTTAGGGAGGAGTAGAGTGCACTCATAAGAGTGCATGTATGCTTGGCCGGCATCCTAGGCCGGCTAAGCACACATTCTCACTTATGTTTCTCCAACCTGGTGGTGTTACACAGCCGGGTTGGATAAAAAGTACAGGCTCCAATGCACCATCTGAGCAGCAAACGGGGCCGCTCAGACCAATCCTGGAGCTCCTCTCATTGATTGTCAAATATGTTTTTATTGCAGGAAATAAGTGTGAGCACGTTATTGGCACCTGACACAGAAGAAGAGCTACTAGGACATTAAAAAAAAATACCAACTCTATACACGGCCATTCAGCCCACAACCCGGGGGTCGGGCGGCGTGTGCCAATGGTACACAGGTAATAACTCTCCGTTCTGGCAGTGTTCAGTAGGTAGAAAGAATGAAACACTCCTGCTTTTCTAAACAACCCAACGAAAACATCCCCCTTCCCTTACTCAAACATCCCTATCCCCTCAGAAGAGCAATTCGTCAGTCTCATCGGTATCCCATTCTAGTGTACACGAACGTCGACATTGCTTCTTTCCTCTGTCCCCCTCCCCCCTCCCCTCTCGTCATTGGCAGAGTATCGTGTGGTTTAGCAGAGTATTGTAAGAGACTTGGTTCTTCTTCGGGGGTCCCCCCCACTAGTGATTTGTTAGCGGGATCCAGGCCGCTCCCCGTCTGTACTTGCAGAGTCAGTATGTGTGTTGTGGTCGCGCAGGGCCTGCACCAACGTCTCCCACGCCTGCGCCGTCTCTAGTGCTTTCTCATCTCGTCGCCTCCTCGCCTGTTGGTATCGCAATGTGCTTTCACTCCCCGCCCACTTGAGAAGTTCATTACGCCACTTATCTCCTGTAGGACCAACTCGCGCCTTCCAGTGTCTGGTGGATTCTCGTTTGGCCAGAAGCAGCCCTAAATCTATAAACTTATTAGTAATCTTCTGTTTGGGGGTATGCGGGAACCAATGTAGGATCACTACAGCGGCATCTATCTGCAACGATCTGCCCGTCACTTCAGCTAGTGTTTCTCCCACAAACAACCAGTAGGAAGTCAGAATAGAGCAGGACCACAGCATGTGTAGTAGGTCTGCTCCGTCCGTCCTGCATCTAGGGCAGGCCGCCGTCTCTAGATCGAAGTATTTCTGCAGTTTCACCGGTGTCAAATAGGCGCGATGTAGAATGTAGAAGTGGACCAGTTGGAAACGGGCATGACGCGTGCCCCTCCAGGCCCGCTGCACCAGCTGGGCCCACGTGGCCTCTGGGATTTCCTTCCCTATGTCCACTTCCCATCTGGACTTGAGATTCGTCAAGGGGGTCAGCCTATCCTCCACCATTCTGGAATATAAGCATGAGACTGCTTTTACCGTTCCCGCAGACATCATGACGTATTGGCACGCCTTCGATACTAGCGGTTCCTCCTGGCCCATCTTCCAATGTGCTTGGAGTGCTCTTGTGACCGCTGCATGGAGCAGAAAATCGCCTCTAGGGACATCATAGCGGTCCAGAAGCGCCTGGAAGGGCATCAACGTCCCGCCCTCGTAAAGATCACCCACGGTCTGTATGCCCATCTCTTCCCAGTCACCTAGTCGTGACCAGTCTCCACCGTGGGGTAGAGCAGTGAGCACTCCCAGCGGTATCTCCGGGGCATAAGGTCTCGGGCTTCCCAGTGTACGATGCGTTCTGTTCCAACACAAGCGTATGGTGCGTTCCTCCAGAGTGAGGTCTCTCAGATCGAGTTTCTGTTGTAACACAATATATGCCAAGACATGTCTGGGAATGCCAGTACCCCGGATCTCCTCCGGACCCCGAAACTCACGCGCCATCTCCTGGGTGTAGGTCTGCAGCTGTGCAGCCAAATAATACTTCTCAAAGTCAGGCGCTGCCAACCCCCCTTCCGCCTTAGGTCTCTGCAAGGTTCTGAGCGCCACTCTGCGGCGACCCACGCCCCATAGGAACGTCACTATCATGGACTCCAGGCCCTGAAAATGAGATCTAGGGATCCAGATCGGCAGCGTCCTGAAATAGTACAATAGGCGGGGCAGTGCGACCATCTTCAATAGCGCAATCCTTCCCGTAACTGAGAGGGGTAGGGTGGACCAAAAGGCCATGCTACCCTTAAGCGCTCGGATACCCCTGGAGACGTTACCTTCAAGTGTGTCAGCAGGGCGATGGTAAACGTGCACCCCTAAGTACTTAAAGCAAACCGGCTCCCATCGGATCTCCCTGCGAATGTCCGGTGCGGGACTATCGCTTCGGATCGGGAACAGGCAGGTCTTTGCCCAGTTTACTCGGAGGCCCGACACCGCACCAAAGGCCGTGAGCGCTAAGTCCGCTCCAGCCAGGGCTGGCCCAGCGTCCTCTAGGAACAGCAACAGATCATCCGCGTACAGGGAAATATACTGGTGGCCCGTCGGAGACTGCAACCCCCTGTAATGGGCCTCAGTGCGGATAGATATCGCCAGTGGTTCCACTGCCAGGGCGAATAGCAATGGAGATAGGGAGCAGCCTTGCCTCGTGCCTCTCTCCACAGGGTAACGTTGAGAAATCAGCGGACCCGATTTCACCCTAGCCACCGCCGAGGAATATAATACCTTGGTCCATCTCAGGAATCCTTCGCCCAAGCCAAACCGCTCTAGGACCCTGTGTAGATAAACCCATTCTAAGCTGTCGAAGGCTTTTTCTAGATCTATCGAGAGAACCATAGGGTCTGAGGCATAGGTGTGATCTCTGTCCAACAGTCGAAACAAGCGCCGGATGTTCATCGTGGTATTACGTCCGGGGATGAAGCACGCCTGGTCCGCATGCACCAAGGAGCTCATGTGTTCCAACAGCCGTGAGGCCAGTATGCTGCTCAAAATCTTATAATCGACCGTGAGCATCGAGAGCGGTCTATAAGACACCGGCTCCCCACCCCTGCGGCCAGGTTTAAGTAAAGGTATCACCAGGGCCTCTCTCATCGTGCCCGGTAATCTCCCCAGAGTCCCCGCTTCCTTGTAAACCTTTAGGAGTTTGGGGGCCAGGAGCTCTATGTATACAGCATAAAACTCGATGGGGAGGCCATCCAGGCCCGGAGTTTTATTGTGCGCCATGTTTTTTATGGCACGTCTGATCTCCCCAATCTCCACGTCCCGCCCCAGGGCTTTCGCCTGCTCCCGTTCCAGAGTGGGGATCGGGAGGTCTCTCAGGAAGGTATCCGTCGGAGTGACATCTTGGGCCAAACGGCTACTATAGAGCCGTTCATAGTAATTCCAGAAGCAGTTAAGTATTTCGGGTTGAGTATATACCGCGCTGCCTTCCGCAGTCTGCATGGACACAATCGGCGAGGTACGTCTAGCCGGATTGGCGAGCCAAGCCAGTAGCGTACTCGATTTGTCGCCCTCAGCTAGCGACCTAGTCAGGTACGTTTTATAGTCATAGCTTCGCAGTCGCTCAACTTCCACGGCTACAGCTTCTTTTGCCGCTAGGACCTGCTGATGGAGTTCCGGACGGCCAGGGCGGGTGACTTCCAGGTCGCGGAGGGCTCGATCAGCTTTCGCTAGGTCCTCCAGGAGTATACGACGCACTCCAACCTTCTGTGTTATGCAATAGCCCCTAACAACCACTTTAAAGGCGTCCCATTCCGTGGCCCTCTCTGTGGTCGTGCCCTCGTTCGACTCAAAGTATCCCGCAATCTTGTTCTCCAAGTCACTACGGAACACCTGGTTTTCCAGGAGTTCCGGTCGTAACTTCCAGGTTGGTACGCAAGGGGTGCCCCGGAGCCAACGGAGATCGACCAGTAGCGGATTGTGGTCTGAGATGGTTCTCGTCAAGTACTCAGACCGCAAGATCGAAGATACCACCTCCCTCGAACCCAGCAGACCATCTAGTCGCACATGTAGCTCGTGCATGCCGGAGAAATGGGAGTAGTCTCGGGCGTGCGGGTGTTGCGCTCGCCAAATATCCACCAGACCCCATTTGGCCTGCCAGTCCATCCTGCCTCTGGCCACCCGATAAGTCGGGGAGTCCGGGAGGGGAGGATGGGACCTATCCAGAGTAACGTCGGTCACTGAGTTAAAATCGCCCCCCAGTAGGATGGGCCCCGATAAATAGCGGGCCAATGAACCCGACAGTCCAGTCAGAAAGGCGAGTTGGTCTGTATTAGGCGCATAAATGCAGCAAATGTTCACTTCCCGACCCCCTAGTCTCCCTGCAACTGCCACAAATCTCCCTTCTGGATCTATAGTGTGACTATGTACCTGGAAGGGCACTCCCGCCTTTATCCATATCAGCGCACCCCTCGCGTAAGCTGAGTATGTGGTGTTATATACCTGACCTCGCCACCTGCGCTGCAGCGCTAGCCCCTCTGACTTGGTGAGATGCGTCTCCTGTAGGAGCGCAATCTGTATTCCCCTGCGCACTAGATAAGCATGAACCTTATGTCGCCTGGTCATAGTGTGCAGACCCCTCACATTCCAGGTGATGCATTTCAGAGTTGAGATATCAGCCATTATCCCATACTTCGCGTTCCAGTCTCTCTAAGTGCAGAACAGGCACAGGTAAGTACCCAGCCACTCCCCCACCAATGACGAGTTCCCCCTTCAACAACAATGAATTAACTTCCAAACAAGAATCCCTCTCCCTCCCCCCCAGAACAGGTTCCAAATAGTACCATCTAGTCCCCATCCAAACTGTACCCTCAGTAAATCCCTCCTCAACTAACCCAGCGGTAGCCACCGCAGGTATGCCTTAAGGGCGATGTGGGGGGCCGAGCAACAATGTGGGTCACCTCACTGCAAGCTATCGCGCGGTCGAGCCCCATGACCTCCGGGACCATATAGGGAAACCCTGCAACCCCACACTCAATCAGTAAATCAACAGTTCCCCAGTCGAGTCTCATCCCCCCCTCATGCATTTGCCCCCCCACCTCCCGTCTCCTGTCCCCACAAGTAGAACCGGCTCACCCAGCAGTTTCATTGTTCATCCAGCAGGCCCTCTGCCGTTTCCGGGGTGACAGCCGGGAGTTTCAGGCTATCAACTTCCGAGCCCTCTGTGTCCGAGCGGCCCCCGCTTTCACCAGGCTCTGATTGTGCTGTCCCCAGGTCTCCCTGAGGGCCAGATATGGAAGAGACCATTTCCAACACTCCACGTCTCTCCGCCGCTGTCTCCACCGTAGATGGGCGAGTGGTCTTGCCCCTGCGATGTCTGAATCTCTTTGATCTCCGCGGCAGACTGTCTCCCAATGATGCTTGAGAAGAGGCCTCAAAACCATCCTTGCCAGCTCTGTACAATTCAAGCCAGCTGCACGCCTCGTCCGGGGTGTCAAAGAACTTGGTGGAGTCGTCGATTATGATGCGGAGTCGTGCCGGAAATAGCAAGTAGTATTGGATGCCCTCAGCACGCAGTTCTCGTTTCACCGCCAGGAAGGAGGACCGGCGTCTCTGCGTCTCGTAGGTGTAGTCCGGGAAAATGTTCACACGGCTATTGTCCACCTGATAGGGTCCACCCTTCCTGGCCGCCTGCAGCAGCAGGTCCCTGTCGCGGAAATGAAGCAACCGCGCCACTACCGGTCTGGGGGGGCGACCCTGCAACGGCGGCTTAGTCGGCACCCTGTGTGCCCGTTCCAACGTATAGAAGGGTGACAGCCCTTCCGGCGCCACCGTCGTCCGCAGCCAATTCTCCAGGAATGCCACCATGTCCTCTCCCTCAATTTTCTCCGGAAGGCCCACTATCCGAATGTTATTTCTCCTGTTGCGTCCTTCCGCATCCTCCGCGCGTTTCTCCAGGGCTTCTATTCTGGACAGGGCGTCTTTCATCGTGGCATCCAGTGCTTTCTGCGCCGGTTCTAGGTGGCGCACCGAACCCTCTACTTCCTTTACCCTATCCGAGAGCTTACCATGGTCAGCTCTAAGTAGGCCCAAGCCCGTCGCTACTTGGGCTATATCCTCTCGGAGCGCCGATCTAGTCTCAGTGATCGCCCGTAGCATTTGGTCTAGACGCTCCTGAATTGGCGGATTACTCGGTTCTTCCTGGTGCACTCGCTCTTCCGCGTCGGGTGGTTCTATGTCAGAGGCGGTCTGGGCACCCCCTTTTGGGCCCTTCGGCTTTCCCATGTCGTGGATAGGCCACTGGAGGGTCTCCTCAGAAACGGGGGGTAGTGCAGTCTGCACGGCGTGACCACTAAAGTCCTCAAAGCACCTCCCTCGCGGTCAACAGCCGGGTTCTAGGCGAGTGGGCCTCAAGGTGGTCAAGGCGGGTGCCCACTGGTTGGCTCGTTTTGGGCGGAAGGACCGTTCTTAACGAGGGCAATGGTTGTCCACTTGTGGGTGCAATGTCAATGTTGGGGAGGCAGGGGACGTCCTGACGAGGCGCCGATAGTGCTCGAGAAGCCGAGCGCACTCCATCCGTTCCAGGACTCCAGCGCGTTATCCGGGCTCCTGCTCAGAAGGCACAGCTCGGGCTCCTTAAGTGTGGCCGAGGAGCCCCCTCCGCTAGTCGCAACAGTAGTCCCACTCCGGTGTTCAACCCTGTGGTGCGGGGCAACAGCGAAGGTCAAGGGCTATCCCAGCCTCCGCCGTCGAGGAGAGGGCCCTTCCACTGCCCCTGCTCTCAGTCCCGCCACAGCGCCCCCAGAGCACGGATCCGGGGCGTCCTCTCCCTCGGTCCTGCACCAGGTGCCCGCCTGCCCCTCGGCCCCCCCAGCTGAAGTGCCACTGAACTGCGCCACGCCGCACCACTCAGTGTTTGCACAGCAGGGAGCGATACGGGCGGCCTCCGGCTCCTCCTCAGTGTTGCGGTGCGGTCCGCTTGTCCGGCCAGTTCGAGCGCCAGGACCCTCCTCGCAACTCCCCGCCTCCGCTCCGCTCCGCTCCCGACCGCGGGCAGGCCGGGCCGCCCCTCCCCCGCCGGCACTTCCTCGCAGCTCTTCGCGGCAGAGCCCCAGGGCTCACCTCAGTGGTCGCCGGGCGTTCGCGATCGCCTCCGGGGCCGTCAGGGGGAGATCCCGCGATGTTCGCGTCCCAGGGAAGGATCGCCCTGTTCGCCCGATCTCCGGCGTCCCCGGGCCCCCGGCCGCCTCCGCCGCGGTCAGAGCGGAGCAGGCGCCATCTTAGCTCGCGCCGCTCAGCTCCTCCACCACGGCTCCCCCGCGTCCCAGAGGCCGCCGCAGACCCACGGCCAGGCCAGGGAGGTCCACAAGGTGGAGGGATGTCTGTGTGGGGTCGGGGCCCCCAGCAAGTCCCCGGTGACAGGATTAATAAAGGCTCGACCGCAGAGCCGAGCTCCTAGGCGACCTCCGCCATTGGCGCCCAAGCCACGCCCCTCCCCTGGAGCTCCTCTCATGTGAGAGCAGCATCTGGATTGGGTGTGTAGCCTGTTCCCCAATGGCTCATCCCCTTGAGGTCCAACTGTGACGAGAGTAGCAGTGAGTCACCGTCAGCGGGTGCCCCCAGTTGCACTTGCCTTTTGCATTAGCTGTGGAGCCACTGGTGATGAAGGTCCATACAGTGTTGCATGAATGGGGAATTGAGGTGGGGCACTCAAGCGATGCTTGCATTTTATTACTTTGTTGTGTAAAGCAGATGCTTTAGCCAAACGTTTGTGGCATTTCCTATTCAAGCCTCAGTACCTTTCTATGCACTATGTAGGCATTATTGGATTGATTTTTTCAACTTAATCTATTTGGTCATTATGATCAAAGTCTAAATGTTGTAATAAACATTGCACGTTAAAACTAAAGTTCCTATACAAGAGCTATGCTAGATTTTACTGCTAAACAGGCAGCCACAAGTGCATTCACCTTGTATACAACCGACTCATGCTCTAACAGATGCAGTGGCACTGGGACGAAAAGTTGTCAGAACTCCTCTTATCACCAAATATTGCTATATTTAACTACTAAATAAGCAGTCACAAGTGTAGTTAGTTACCTTGCAGGCACTAGGAGCGTGATTTCAATGGAGCAGCAGGTGCAGTGACACCGGGGCCCAAAGCTCTAGGAACCCCTCTAAACACTGAATATTGCAATATTTTACTTCTAAATAGGCAATCACAAGTGCAGTTACCTTACAGGCAATAGGGTCATGATTTGAGTGGTGCAGCAGGTGCAGTGGCACCGGGCCAAAAGTTGTCATAACTTCTCTAAACACCAAATGTTGTTATATTTTACTACTAAGCAGGCAGTCACAAATGCAGTTATCTTGCAGGCAATAGGGGAATGATTTGGATGGTGCAGCAGGTGCAGTGGCACCCGGCCCAACAGTTGTCAGAACTTCTCTAACACATAATATTTCTATTGCATCAATTATTTCGATTATTTCCTCTTTCATTTCATTTTTCAAAATGTTGCTATTACTTGCTCTCAGTATACCACTTGTAACAGAACAATATATTGCCTTTTTGTACAAAAATAAGGTATAACACTTTAACACGCCTTCTGTACCTCATATTGTACAACTACTCAGCAAGCTACAACTTACAACAAAAACAGTTTATTATTAATCACATAGCGAAACCTTATGCATTTACCAATGCGTGATGCTTTAGCGGGCGATACTCTCTCTTCCATGGTCTATTGTGGTGCTTTGATGTCTCTGCCTACATGACTTGATACTCATTTATTGCAGAACAGCGTGGGTCTTTTCCAATCAGCTACCACGCAGTGATAATGAAATGTATTGCTTTTCATATTTGGGTTATTTTTATGAATCATTTATCCAAAATAAAATATAGATGGCTTTCCAATTAGGTGCTCTTTTCTTACTGGTTAGCGTTCTAACCACCAGAGCTCCCCTCTATGTATGTGCCTCACAGAAGTAGCAATATTTCAATGGTTCACTTCAAACGCAGAAGGTGGCTACAACACCCAAACATTCGAAGAGGGGATAATTTCATATTTTTACCTCTAGTCTTTCAATATTTGAGGTAAGTGTATGTTCTGTAGTGTCAACTAGGAGGGTGACTTCAAATTACCAAATACCAACCCTCACGGCTCCTGTGTCACTGTAATTTAATTTCCTGATTTCTGTGCCTGACACTATATATAAGCCTTTTTGTTACCGTTGATGAATTGTTTTGTCAAAATGACTTTATTTTAAAAATGTTGTCCCGCCCTGATGTTTGAGCATCAGATAATTTTCCTCATCCTAACACAATATTTAAAAGGAATGTGCACTTGGTGTCCAGCTATGAGAGTTGTGTTTCTTTAATACAGTATCAGAATCGTGAAACATTTTGTTTCTGATAATATAAATCTCTACAACAGGGTTGTAATGGGTTGAGGAGGAGTATGTTCTTCTACATTCAAAAGTGGACTTCACGTGAAAAGAAAAAATCTAGCCCTGTAACCCAATCGGCATCATCAACAATCATAAACAATAATGGTTCCTTAATTTCCCTTTGTTTGATAATGCCAGGTGGGTTGTAAAACGTATTCTGACATCAGTTACTGTGTGGGTTATTTAATTTGTTCGTCTTTGATTAAAGAGTTTGGCAAAAATACTACTGTACTGGGTTTGGGCCAATTGGCATTATTATAATGAAGGAAGAACATAAAATGGCGCTGTAATGGTACATGTACCTGCAGAACATTCATTATTCTTGCTCTGGAGACTAAAATAATATGTTATTCTATTCATGGCGAGAAGATACCGATTTATTAACTCGTGTAAATATGACCTTTGAACAGAAGAGACAAAGTGCTGGCTGGAAAATCACAACCGTCCTAGCCTTCCACCCTGTATCCAAGATCCGGTGGCGAGTACCAAATGTTAATGAGTAATCAGCTACTGTGCATAATAATTATCTGCAAACAGTTCTTGGTTAATAACGTTGTGTAACTATCAAATCATGATTATTTCTTTTATCTGTGTCTGCATAGTGTTCTATCGCCATTGCAATATAGGAAGGAAACACCTCAGTAGCAATCTGTCTTTGGAAGATAAGCGCTCATATTCTAGGATAGATATTAGCCGGGCAAAGAAACCTGGCAGTGCTTGCATATGTACTGTAAAGCAACACACGCTGCACACCTGGTACACAATCTGCCAACTGATTCCTTTCCCATGTCTTTGGCAGCATTTTGAATCTTTGCTAACCTTGTTTTCCTTTTTTGGTATATTGGTCTATTGGTTGGAATTTGCTCTTGCCACCTGTCTTTTAAGGACGAGAAAGCTGAAGTCTTCTATATGTCCACTGTGAAGAGAGGGTCCTAGTATCAGCATCATGCAAAGCTACAGAGAAGTCGGAAGTTGTTTTTTAGGTTAATAGTTCTTATGTCTGACTGAGACAGTTTTAGCATAATGTTGCAGCTCAAGTATTTAATAAAAAATATTTAAATTGTTTAGTTTGGCCCCTTTAGCCATTTTTAGGGCGAGCACCAGTGCACATGCGCTGCTGCAAGACCTATTGTCCTCAATACAAATTACTTTTTCCCGCCCTGCCTGCCATAGGATCACATCAGTGCAGCTCTTCTTGGTTGCCTCCTAACGTGTTTGCTCGGCCGCTACCTCTCTTCTGCTTAAGGCTAAGGAACCAATTAAAAAAAATGTCTAGAGGAAAGGCAGCTGGCCCAGATGGGCTTCCGATAGAAGTCTACCAAATAAGCCCCGACATTTTTGTTCCAGTCCTAACTTCCCTATTTAATAAAATACATCTGACTGGTGAACCTATTCCCCAATCCTGGTTAGAAGCCACAGTCACCCTGGTTCCGAAGCCCAATAAAGATCCTCTAATAGTTGAATCATACAGGCCAATCTCGCTAATAAACACCGATTATAAAATCTTTGCGGTGGTATTGGCGGCGAGATTGGCCAAAGTGATTAAAACTATCATACATGAAGACCAGAGGGGCTTTATGCCTGGGCGACAGTTAAATGAATTGACCTTCCAGGCTATTGCTGCAATAGACTATGCTACAAATCGGAAACTCCCGCTTACCATTGTAGCAATAGATGCCGCTAAGGCATTTGACCAGGTCAGCTGGCCATATCTATGGGAGGCGCTAGCCGGATTTGGTCTTCCGAAAAATTTCATATCATCAATAAAATCACTTTACTTACATCCAAGGGCCAGAATCCTGGTCAATGGCACCCTTACAGATTGGGTTCAGATATCGCGTGGCACAAGACAGGGGTGTCCCCTCTCCCCCTTATTGTTTAATTTATATATCGAACCTTTGGTTATACAGTTAAGATCGGATCCTTTGATAAAACCTTTCTTTATACATGAACTAGCTTTAAAATGTGCACTATATGCCGACGATTTGTTAATGTTCACGACCAATCCGGAGATTTCAATTCCCCGACTTTTTGAACAGGCGGAAATTTTGGGCGAAATCTCCGGATATAAAATTAATAAAGAAAAAACAGAGGTTATGCAGTGCTATCCGGAAACAATATCTCCTTTAGCTAAACCACAGATGAGATATCTTGGAGTTGTTTTGACGCAAGATATCTTAGACATATCAAAAATTAACCTCAATAGAATCCTTAAAGAGGTATGTGGGCTCCTTTTGCGTTGGTCTGGTCTTCCTTTAAATATTTTTGGTAGAGATAATTCAGTAAAAATGGTTATTTTACCTAAAGTTACTTTCTTGTTCAATGCTATTCCTTTGAGTTTTTGTTCTAAAGACATAGCCAAAATACAGGGTAAAATGGGAACCTTTATTCGGAACTCTAAATCTCCCCACATATCCTGGAAAAAACTGAGGAGAAAACTTAAAGTCGGGGGATTGGTATTACCAGACCTACTTCTCTATTGCCGCCATTCATTTCATTTTAAAAAATTTCGGTTGCTGGCAGATAAGGCTGATGTGTCATCTTTGGGCCGATTATTTCAGGCATTATTACAGGGTATCCCTCAAGGGCGGGAATATTTCCTTTATAAGTTTGGTGATCCCAGATTCTATAAGAAAGTAAGGTTAAAGATCTTAGAGACTGCCCTGAAGAATTGGGTATTCATCAAGAAAAAACTGGGGATCCCCTATTTTGTGTATCAAGCACCAATATGGGATTCTCCAGGGACACCGGAATGCCTTAAAGATCAATTGTCAAATCCCCTTAGGACGGCGGGCATCACACATTGGGGAGATCTACAACACAATACACAGTTAATGGACTGGGACTCCATTTCTAGGCTGACGGGAGGAACTCTTACTAGATTCAAATATTATCAACTGTCAGCTTGGTGGGCTACTATATCATGGGCCCCAGAAACTCTTGAATCTAAGTTAGATTTAGTAAATAGAAAGGGGAAATGGAAGAAAGAAGTATCTTTCTGGTATGCGGCCATGTTAGATATAGATGGAGTCATTGAACAAGAACTTCTAAAGTTGTGGGGAGGGACAATAGACGCCGAAGAAGGCAACTTGAACATCATGTGGGCCGATTCTTTTACGATGTTAAATACCGTAGTTAAAGCGGCTCCCCTCAAAAGAAATCATTTATTTACTCTACATCGAGTCTACATCTCTCCCAAAAAATTTATTTAAGATCACTAAAATAGAACATTATTGTCCGAGATGCAAAGCCCCCGATGCTGATGACCTTCACATTTTTGTAGACTGTCCTAGACTTTTAGATTTCTGGTCTAGAATAGAAGATTTTATAACTGATGTATTGGGAAAGCAATTCTCCATCACTGCTACAATAATCTTATCTGGTTTAGTTTCCGGATATCAATCTAAAGAATTGGCAACCAAATTTATTTTTTATGTGATGGTCTTAGCGAGGCGGGAAATATGTAAGGCTTGGAAGGATCCCCTGCCCCCTAAATTTTCTGATTGTCTGAAATATATCATATATATAAGTGAATCGGATATGGCCTGTGATAGCTCTAGCCACGATAAAATCTGGGCGGCCTTAGTGGCCTGGCGGAATCGATGAGATTGCTTTGGTTGTATTCCAATGATTTCACCTGGGCACTGTGGGTGTCGGCTCTCCAGTTTAATCCAAGGGCCGTACAGCTATCAAGAGTTGGAGTGGAGCCGGCAAACAGCTGAACTAGAGGGGTATCCATACCTTTTCTTCTCCTTTGCTTGAATAACGTTGAGGTCGGAACATCATTGCAAAGGAGAGAAGAGGCGGATTTCCTCATCTAGAATGCCCACCTTTGGTATATGAGGAATATCCCCCCCAAAAAAAAGGCTAAGGAGCACCGGCCAAGTACAGTTATATTACGTTCACATTGCTTATCTGTCCTTTTTGGAGAACAATTTTTTTGAATCGTTGCATTCTGCCCATTGTGGACTTCTATCAGCATCTCCGCCGCATCTGTTTTTTAATTGTTGCTTTCCGCTTGTGTTTCCCGTCTTTTTAAATGTTGTGTTCACCCTACGGGAGTTTGTGTACCGCTGCTAATTAGCTAACCTCTATCAGCACATCCACTCCGTCTTCCCTTCAGCTGCTAATTAGTGAAACTAGGAAGGAGCCACTTTAAACATGTGCACAACATTGTTGTCAACATTTTATTAAATAAAAAATAAACACCTGCATTGCACATTTACTTTTCAGTAAGAAATTCATTTAGCGGTGCCCTAAGTCAGTTTCTTACTGGAAAATAAACGTGCAATACAGGCGTTTATTTACTGATATGGCAGGGATCCTTCATGTCAACCATCTAGAATCAAGTAGGTGGTTTATAGTGCTTGCCTTTATTTCTTCCAACCTCTATGTTGTACCCCTGCTGCACTGGAAGAGGCAACACTGCTCCGGATGAGGGTATTACAAGGCAAGAAAACGATGGCTGGTGCAGATTTGTAGAAACCTAGGAACTAGGCGCTGCTCTGAGGCTTTCAGGATACTGAAACACCATTGTAGTATCCCGATTGTATACCAGTTGCAGGCTTCCTATTTTCTATGTGGTGTACCCGCAGAATATTCTTAAAACTATCCTTAAATAGTTAAGACTATGATTCTGCAAGAATTGAAACAGGGCACCCTCAAGGACACCTTCCCATCATCAAACCCTCGGAAAAATATCCACCTATGGACACCCTTGCTATCTTCACATTTAGGTCTTATTATTAAATGACTAGTTGTTCCTGAGCTATGCATGTAGTATTTGCAATTATGCTATAGGAAAAAAATTATTTTTTTCTTCATGTTTTTTAATGTGTGTATATATTTAATACGTTCTTAATGATTTTTGAATGTCAGTACTGTTCCCTGCTTCGATTCGTTTACTAGCTTACTACTATAATAGTATTGAAAATCCCAAGGTGAAGTAGCATGTATCGTGGGGTCCCCAGTATTAGGTTATGCTAACTAGTGCAAAAAGCTAGCGGTAGTATTAGCGGTTATCTTTTTATGATAATTGTTTTTATCCTAAATTATTTATTTATTTGCACTATGCACTTTCAAATGTGAAATTCTGTCCCCTGCTTTGAATAATCCACCTTTATATCTGCTGTCGTCTCTTTTTTGGTGAAGTAATCAGGATAGAGGGCATCCTAAAACTGAGCTTAGTAATTATCAACTTCACACGTGTGTCAGCAATGTCTACTTTGGTTTTTATTATCTGTTTTTCATTACATGCAACCAAATTCTTTTGTAGTTCTAAACGTATTTTTATGTATTGTGTCTGTACTTTTAAGGTCATAATAACCGAAATAAAGTTTTATTGAATGAATGAATACATTTCTTCCAACCTCTATGTTGTACCCCTGCTGCACTGGAAGAGGCAACACTGCTCCGGATGAGGTTAGCCCAGCCCCATATAATCCACACACAAGACGGTCCCACGCACAAAAAAAGCAAAAGAATCTCCCTTGCTGCACCGCGAAAGACAACACTGCTGCATATGCCATTACCCAGACGCATGTCAGCCACAAACAGGACTGTCCCACGCATTACAAGAAAACAAAAGCGTCTCCCCTATTTCACAGGAAGACACAACACTGCTTCAGATAATGTTTGCCAGCCGCCTTGAGGATAGGGCAAAAGAGCCACGTAGGTGCCTTTCCATTGAAAAACATATTAGCAGATGCCAAATAGGGTACTCTGGGCCTCGTTATACCAGCCATTATTCACAGCGCATTGAATTCTATGTCAGGACCGGAGGCTCCGATTATGCTTCTCATTTCTTTAATGGTAAAATTCTCAGCAGCCAATAAAATTACAGAAAACAAAAATACTTCAATACCCATGAACACACTATGTGTCACATGACTAACCATAGAGTGTATCCTCTATATAAACTCCAGTCTCTAGTACAACTTCCTCTTTCTTTGCTCCACAGCCAGTTAAGTGCCTTACTTTTCTTTGTTTCTGCATTATGTACACTACTGTGATATGATATTTGGCATGTTTAAATGGTATTTGTAAGCACGTCATTATTGTTTGGGTCTTTTTTCTGCTTATACGCGGCAGCGGTTTGTATTTTGTATGCTTTATTGCAACTTGTTGTCTTATGCTCTTGATTTCAAACGTGTACCGCGTCTTTACTTTCTGGGCTGTTTTTATCGCTAGGATGTGGTTGTTACTTATTGTATATTTTGGGCACTCCTCCTGTAGGAAAGTGTATTTTGAGGAGAAATATTTTGATGAGGAACCCTCTGGGTCATTGGAACAGGAACTTGTAGAGGTGTTAGACGCAGGAGTACAGCAATCAGTCAAAAGGCTCTGGTGAGAGCCATTGAACCACTGAAGCGTCTCTTATGTACTTACGCCCTTCAGCAGGGCTGCCTCCCCAGCTCCAGCAGTCACCCTACCGCCAGTGGGAAAGGGTCCAAGAATATCCACATGGCGGATTTTGTGAAGCTGGCGAGAGCTATGTCTACTGATCATGAATATGGTACTTCTTCTAAGGAGGCGTCTAATTCTGAGTTACTTCAAGGGGCTGATGATGATACATCCTGGGATCCAGTTTCTGAACAGGAAGAGTCCCCTAGATTCTCCCAAAAATTGAGAAAAGAACGCTATGTTGCCGCACCTTCCCATCCTAAACTCCTTACCTTTGAACCAACAGAGAAAGT
This sequence comes from Lissotriton helveticus, assembly GCF_964261635.1. Lineage (NCBI taxonomy): Eukaryota > Metazoa > Chordata > Amphibia > Caudata > Salamandridae > Lissotriton > Lissotriton helveticus. The sequence goes on from NC_136070.1 coordinate 814,915,089, forward strand.
TCATCCTAATTCCACCGCCTAGCTTCCACCTCCTGAGGTTTCTGAATATGTTCAGTCTCATTAGGCAGGCATTTGACAAAGATGTGAGAGCGCGCCTCCATTCAGAATGCCCACAACCTAATTTTGCTGATAAGGTGGCGGAAACGCCGGAGGGGGATCCTTCCATGCTCACCTATTTTAAAAATTATTCTAAGGATCCGAAAAAAGGTATTGACCGGGCATGGAGAGCCTGTCAAGACAAGCTCTTGGACTTGACGGGTCCCCTCATGAATATTTTGGAATTGGGTTTTCATGCCAAGGAGTCATCAAGGGCTTTTGACCAGGAGGAACTAATTGGATGGGCCCAAAGGGCAATATGCCAGCTGGGAAACGCAAATTGCGCTATGTCTAGAGAACGTAGTTGTTCCATTCTTCTGAAGCTCAATCCTAAATTGGCAGAGCTCTCCTCTTCGGAGTTGGGTTAATTAGCTCAGGGCCTACACTTTGGTCAACCTTTTCTTAAGGAATTGACGAAGTTTGTCACCACTTTTAGTGGTTTGGACAAAGTGCAGGGATCCCTTAAAAGGGCTTTCCCCGCGGTTTTCTGCAGAGCCGGATGATATTGTGGGCGGTCGTTCGGCCGTGGTTTTAGCCAAGGCCCCCAGCGTGGTCAGTACCAATCACATCGAGGAGGTTGTCAGGAGTCCAGTTTCAATAATTCCTCCTTCTCCTTCTATCCGACTCATCGAGCCAAGCACAGGTTCAGAAAAGGCAGATATGGTGGCAACCAGGGTGGACAACAAGTTGCTGGAACTTCAGGTGAGACTTATTTTGGCTACGGAAGTAATGTAAGGGGGCAGGATACAGTTTTTTCTACACAATTGTGACAAGATCTCGAAGGATGCATGGATCTTGGAGACAATACAGGGGTACAAGATAGAGGTTTACAATTCCCCCAATCAGATTTGTCCTCCAACTCAAATGTATTTTTCCCGACAAGATCAGGTCTTCATCTCCAACGAGATAGATTGACTCCTAAAGAAAGGGGCTGTAGTTGGCGCGGATCGTCACCCCCCAGGCTTCATCAGCTGCATCTTCCTAGTGCAGAAGAAAGGGGGTGGATCCAGGCTGGTTTTAAAGCTAAAGGATTTCAATGGATGGGTAGTAGATCGGCATTTCAAGATGGAGGGTATTCATCTTCTACGCGACCTCCTTCAGGAGGGGGACTGGATGGGCCGCTTGGGCCTGAAAGATGCATATCTGTCTGTTCCCATTTACAAATCCCATCAACACTTTCTCCAGTTCCAATGGCAGGGAGTTTGGTATGAATACAGAGTCCTTCCCGTTGGCCTCTCGTCAGCGCCTTGATGCTTCACGAAACTTCTGAGGCCAGTAGTAGAACCATTGAGAGCACAGGGTTGTCATATTATATACTTGGACGACATTCTCATCATGGCTCGTTATCCTCTATTGTGATGACTCATCTAGAATGGACGGTCAATCTTTTGCAGTGTCTCGGATTTCTTGTAAATCCTCAGAAATTGGTCTTAGTGCCATCGCAATTGATCGAGTTCCTGGGTTTTCTGTTCAACTCCCGTAGTTGACAAATCCTCTTGCCAACCCAGAAAATCAGGGCTATCAAGAGAGAATTGAGGTTGATTTTTTTTTAAACAAATTTTATTTGTCAAGATGCATATATATTGCAGGGTTCTGCACACCAGAGACAAATGCACAATCAAACCATATCAAAATAATGACTTTGACTTTTTCAAATTGCATATAGAAAAGCATAGATGATAAAATAAAGATTACCCCAACTCCCTCCCTCCCCTGTCCCTTCCCCCCTGATCGCACAAGGTCTACATAAACTTAGCTACAGCTTGTGAATATATTAGGGAGGATCTGCCTCTCCGGGCCCATCCCACCCAGCACCCCCGCCCTCCAAGCATGTACATATGAGTCATTCTAAAGGGTGAGCCTCTGCTACTGACGTCGATTCCACTAGCAGGCCCCGGTAGTCCGCCCATCATTTCCAAATCTTGTGGTGTTTGTTTGGGCACCCACTAGCGACAAAGACTGGTTGTTCCAGCCCCATATAAAAGTCCAGCCCATTCTTCCATGCAGCCACTGAGGAGGCCCTGGGCGCCTTCCAAGCTATGGCTATGTCCCTCTTCGCTAGAGTGAAGCCCAGTTGCATGAGGTGCCGCTTGTAAATATTGCCTCCTATTCCTTCCATAACGTGTAGCAGAGCCAGCTGCGGTGATGCGGGGTAGTTCTCACCCCAGGACCTCCGATAGACAGGTAAGCACCCCCTCCAGAAGCGGTCTAGGGAAGGACAATGCCAGACTGTGTGGATGAATGTACCCTCCTATCGGCTGCATCGAAGACACATAGGAGAGGTTATCAGCCCTGCCTTCCATGGACGCACTCGTGTGAAATAGACCCTGTGCAGGTATTTGAACTGGACGAGGGGGAGTCGCATTGCTATGGCAGCCCCCCGTGGGGCCACTAAGGCCTCAGTCCAGTCCTCCTCCTCCATCGGGCCCACATCACCCTCCCAGTCCCCCTGGAGCTTCTGTAGTGTAGGGGACCAGTGCATAACCAGGATTGATGAATCTGCAAAATTTTCTGGTCTTTTTGGTTACCCATAAAAACTTTCACCTCCAGCGGGCTAAATTCCGGCAAGGACTTCAACCCATCTAAGCTAGGGGACAAGGCATGTCTAAATTGAAAGTGTCGATAGAACTGAGACTGTAGCATAAAGAATTCTTTCTGCAGGTCTTGAATGAATTTGAGCGTCATACCTCTCATAACATCGCCCAGAACTGAGATGCCTATTTTATCCCACCCTTGGAAGTCCTGTAGGGCCGCCAACTGAGGTAGGCGCCCATTATTCCAGAGGGGAGTTTCCCTGGTCAGCGTGTTCCACCACCCCATTTGTCTCAGTGCCTGGCTCTAAATCTGTAATACCACCCATGTAGCCGGCGGCAGTGAACCCCCCAGAGGTGCAGAATAAAGAATTGTGTGTAGCGAGTGGTGTCCCATAAGTTGTCGCTCAACTGCGTATGCTGGGTCCTCCCTATCGCCATACCACCACTCATTGAGGACCAGCAGATGCGATGCTTGATAGTACGAGTAAATGTCGGAGGTCGCTAGCCCCCAACAATAGGTGGACAGGAAGCATGTTCGCAGAGCCACCCGCACCTTTTCCCCCTCCCTCAGAAACTGCCCTAGCGCTGCATTCGCCTGTTGGAACCATCGGGCGAGAGCTGATATGGGTCATTCTGCAGCTGGTAAAGGAGTCGAGGAAGCACCACCATCTTAAATATAGCCGACCTGCCATATAGTGACAGGGGCATACGGGACTAGGACTTGAGATCTTCATGTATCCGCTCCAATATCGGAACCAGGTTACCCTCCCAGCAGACTGCTGGCACATTGGACAGGAACACCCTAGATATTTCAGTCCCCCCACAACCAGCTGAACCGAGAAAATCCACACGTTCACTCCCGTCCGATCCCCCAGAACCCATAACGTGGATTTATGGGGATTCATATATATTCCAGAGGTCTCCCCAAAAATCTGCATGATATGCAGCAATCACGGCCCCGTCCTGTCCACGGCCGTGAGAAAGAAAAGAATATCATCGGCATATAATGCAATCCTATCTGACAGTCCCGTAGCCCATTTAAATCCCCGAACCTGAGCATCAATGCGCACCCATGCAGCCAATGGCTCCATAGCCAGGCAAATAAATAAGGAGACAGGGGACAGCCCTGCGTGTGCCCCACAAGATAGAAAAGGTGGATGAGATCGCCCCAGCTACCTGCACCGAAGCTGTCAGGTCTGTGTGTTAAAGATTGCAGAAATCGCTGTTAGCACGAACTGAAAGCCATTTAGTACTTGGCAGCCATCTTAGTTAGCCATGTGCTTGCCATGTGCTTTCTCCTACTACCAGAGCCTTGCACATGCTCAGAAAGGCCTAGCTATTAGAATGCACTTGCTCCTAGTATAGAACTGTCAGGCTATTCTTGCTGATGTAAGGAGAAATATCTCACCTCCCACTTTGTTGAGCAAGCAAATTTTGTATAGCCATATTAGTCAGTAAGCATGCTTGTATGTGCCAGGACCTCCCCTTGGTTTTATGCTGACTATGTCACCTATGTCAGCTGTCTTTTCTCCCTCCTGTCCACTAGTTCGGCTTCAGTCACACTTCTCACGGAAACACTACTGCCCTCCCTTGAGAGTGTTCTGGGACCTGTCAGTAGGTTCTCCCTCTCAGGCTGGTACAACTCATCTATCCCGATGACCGTGTCCCGCTCCTCCTCTTCCTCCTCCTTCCCCTCTGGGTGTGCTGCCACCCACGCCCTCAAGCTGGTCTGGAGTTCCCCCTTTTTAGCACCACGCTTAAAGAACACTCCCATATTTTGGCAAAAGTCTCTAAGTTGGGCCACAGTATAGGTCTCCAATTCTTCCAGAGCAAATTCCATTTTGCCAATGAGAGTCAGGGACAGCCACTTGGAAGGAATTAATTAAGAGGGTAATTAGAAGCTACCTCCACCCACCACCAGGAGTAAATTTGAAAAAACAAAAATATAATTAGGGAGTCCGCCAGGAGAAAACTCCAGGTGTAGGTCTATGGAGTACACTACGTTACTATAAAGTGGACGCAAACACAGTTAACATCCCACCGCTAGACACCAATTATGTTAGACCTGGGGTTACCAGTCTACATAGGGTAGCTTGGCACAGAGTAGGAAGGTCTATCCCAAAGGCACATGTGTTAAGTTTGCGTCGCACCCTTCAGTAACACAGCGTTCATCCACCAGAAAAGAAAGACACTACACCAGTCTTAGAAAAATACGGGCTGTTTTATAAAATTCACTTTGCTGTTTTTCTTTCTGTTACTTAGCAGTATTTAGTTTCAGTTCATAAAATTACTCTACATTTGATTGTTACCATCTACACTTTTACATTTAACGTTTTCTTACACAGTTCTCACACCAATGGAAGGAGTTTAGCAATGTTTCCCGTATTTAGGCAGTGCAGAGTATTCAACTAAAATTGGAGAACACAGCAATATCCAAACCCCCTCTATAATAAGGCAAGACTATACATTACCCTTAGGGTCTCAATGTTACTATTGGCATGTAGTTACAGGTTCCATCAACAGTTTCATTATTATCACATGAGTTCCATTGTTCAAGCAGTTGTTTATCTAAATAAAGACAGGCAGGTTATTTCTGTTATTCTGTCTATGCTACATAGAATGCTCTAAATTCATAGAATTATGTCAGATTTCCACAAGACTGCTCTGTCTCTAGCTGTTCTGCACATCAGGGGTGGCCCTCACCTTCTTTAAGGGCACTCTGTTATCTCGGCTTTCATGAATGGTAAAGTTAACTTTCATTAGAGTGCTTCTATTGACCAGAGGAAAATGCCTCAACCCTAGAGTCATGCATTGGTGTCGCGCTGTTCCAGGCGAAGTTTATCAGAGGGGAGATTTCCCAGGGTCTGAGGGTAACTTCGCAGTCCCCTCACAGGAAGCATCAGTTAATAATCCCTGGCTGTTATTCCGGGTAGGCACAACTCTCTCCCCTCAGGGACAATCTTATGGACGGTCATGAGGCCCTCTTAGCCCCTGGGGCCCCGCACTTCCCACCACTACCTTACCGGATTGTGCAACAATTCAGTCCCGGCCTGCTCGCCCGACTGCGTCACCACCTCCGATCTTGGCTCACCTGTAGTTGGGATGATTCCGGCCCCAGCGCGGCAACCTTGAGGCAGCTGACTGGGCCGGATTGGTGCGGCGGCTCCTTCGGCGATCCACTCCGTCAGCGTCGATGGGGACGGCTCCAGCACGCAAGCGCAGGGGATTAGTGGCTCTCCTTCCGACCCTGCTCGAATGCGGCAGGTCTCGGGTTGCCACTCCGCCCCCTCACAAGGATCAGCTTCCGCCTACCGGGCCTGCGCAGTACCGCGGCAGCCCGATTCTCTCTCAGCCACACTACCCTCTCTCTCAGGGATTATCGACTGCCTCACGGGGCTTGCGCAGTACCGCAACTAGCCAGTTCTGGGGATTTCACGCTCCGCTTTCTCCTCAGTGCTGTCACGCTTCCTGGGATCACCGCCACCAATTTCCTCCCCCACTCGCTGTCCTCCACCAAGCCTGTATTGTGAGGAAACACTCCCTCGTTGGCGCTACTGACCCCAGGTGAGAGGGAGATGGGGAGTAAAATGAAAGGAGAAGGGGGGTTGTATCAAATCTGCTTTTCTGTCCACTCTCCTTCCGTAGCAGTTCCCTCACAGCTACTAGTAAAAGTTCACCCTCTGGACAACAGGAGCAGAACTACTTCAGAGATCGGTCTCCTAAGATCGATTTCCTGGAACTGGGTGGATCTTTTGCCCAGGGTCAACAGGAACACAACTTGGCAGGGTCAGGTCTGCAGTAAGGGGGAAGGGTGGTGAAAGCAGTAAGGAGGCAATCCCTTGGAAGGAAGTCAACCCTCTGAATATCCTACCCCCCACCTAGCGCCAGAGCCTGTACTCCAGCTGACTCTCTCGCTGAATGACAAAATGGTCGCCCTACAGTTGGCCTTTTATACCCCTAGCCTCAAGTGTCCAGAATAGGCCAGAAGGTTCTAGATTCCCATTGTTAACCTATGGGTCTCTTTCCTGAAGTAACCGTTATGGCAGTTACTGACCACCATTTTAGGTAACTAAGCTTGCCCTCAGAAAAGGAGGGATTTCTAGATCTATGAGGAACCATGGGGTCAAGGAGTACCTAACCCCCAGGCCAACACCTAAAAATTTCAGTGGACATAAAAAATGAGAGGATTGAGGGGCAAAAAGGGGACAAAAATAAATAAATAAAAGGAGGGACCACCCAAAGGGCAGACAGGTCTAACACGCGTCCCCCCCAGCTGAAAGTGAGGAGAGCTACCCAACCCCTTGGGAGTCCTCATCACCAAGGCGGAAATACCTAGAGAGACCGTCTGCATTGGCGTGGTCCACTCCAGGCCGCTGTTCCACCCGGAAGTCCATTCCCTGTAGGGAGATGGACAATCTCAACACCTTGGGATGCTCCCCTTTCATTTGCATCAGCCAATGAAGGGGTCGGTGGTCAGTCTGAACCAGGAAGTGCGAGCCAAACAGGTATGGCCGCAACTTTTTCAGAGCCCATACCACCGCAAAGGCGTCCCGCTCTATTGCACTCCACTTCTGTTCCCGGGGAAGTAGTCTCCTAGACAGGAAAACAACAGGCTGATCCAGACCCTCTTCATTGAGTTGCGATAACACTGCCCCAATGCCATGCTCTGATGCGTCTGTCTGGACAATGAATTCCTTGGAGAAATCCGGGGCCCTCAGGACCGGTGCTGCACACATTGCTTGTTTCAGCATCTCAAAGGCTTGCTGACAAGCCTCCGTCCAGACTACCCGTCGAGGTTGTTTCTTAGATGTGAGCTCAGTGAGGGGTGCTACAATAGTACCATACCCCTTCACAAAGCGACGGTAGTAACCTGTGAGACTCAGGAAAGCTCGGACCTCAGTTTGGGTCTTGGGGGGCTCCCAGGCCATGATTGCCTCAATCTTTGCCTGGAGAGGCTGCACCGCTCCCCTGCCCACCAAGTGGCCTAGGTACACAACCGACCCCTGTCCGATCTGACATTTACTGGCCTTGATTGTCAAGCCAGCTTGTTTCAGGGCCTGGAGAACAGCTTGTAAGTGACACAAATGGTCCTCCCAACTGCTGCTGAAGATGGCAATGTCATCCAGATAAGCAGCGGAGAAAGCCTCCATTCCAGAGAGGACCTGGTTCACCAGCCGCTGAAAAGTGGCAGGGGCGGGGGGGCGTGGCTAGCAGCCAAGCATGGCGGCAGCCTAGAGGACTAGCTCCGGAAGAGAGGCGACCTCTCCGACGATCCGTACCATAATCCGTGGCTGAACCAGACCTCCGACGGAGGAACCGAAGGCCTGGGACCGGGCGGCACAGGCGGCAAGTACCCGGGCGAAAATCGAATGCCGGGCTGCTGAGTTACAGCCGAGTGTCTGCGGGACCCGAGCACGGGCCTGAATCCGTGGAACCCAGTGATTGTAGGTGCCGGCCGGAAGTGTGACCAGGCCGGCAGGAGCGGACCGGAAGTGACCGGGGATCGAGGAACAGCATCGAAAGTGTCCATCCGGCATCTATTGTTGTCCCCGGATGAGGCGGCGTACCGGTCCGAAGGACACAACGCTGCTTGCAGGACGGTAGAGATAATCACGGCCGGAACGCCGCCTGGAGCTGATTGCGGCGGTGAGGTGAGGAGCCGTTACCGGACCTCGGCGGGACGGGAGTGAACTGCGGGGGCAGCGGGTGGTCGGAGAGCTCTCCCCCCCCTCCCACCCCACTGTCAAAGCTAACCACGTCGTCCCTTACCTTGTCTTGACTGATGTTCTCCTGGAAGACGTGGATGATTTCGCAGGGACGCAAGGGGCCAACTTCCCTAATCACTAACTAAAACTTACTGACTTAAATATGCACAGCAAGGTTTAAACTAGAATTCAGGGAGGAGGGCCGGTACCGGGCGTTGAGGAGAAGACTGTGGATCTTGCTGTCGACCTGTGAGGCAACAAGCACCAAGACTTTAGTATTCAGTCTTAAGAGTCAATGTTCCTAAACTATTCCTAGACCCTCCACTACAATCTCTATTTTAGTAGAGCCCCCAAAATCAAGTGATGCTTTTCTGAGGTCCCCCTACCTGCAATCAGCAAGTTGTCGGCCTTCGCCCAGTATGTCTTGTAGGGATGTAGGGTAGTTGTGATGAAGTCGTCAGACGTCCTTTAGGATAGTTCTTTTACAGGTGTGATGTCAACTTGTTCATCTGGAAGTTCACACAAAGAAAGAAAGGATTAATTCACTATTCTTTAAGAGGCCCTTTGCATTCTTTCTATCTCTTCCTAAGACTTACTTGGCATTAACCTTTTGCTTCTTGGTCTCGGGTTTCTAGATCTGTTATTAGTGCTATAAAAGAAGCATAAAACAAAACACACCAAATCCTATGTGTCTTTCTTCAAACACACTATTTCAAATAAACTCTGAAAGTTCTAGGTAAATCTCTTCACAACTCAACACTCGTAAATGATTGGCAAATAGTTCTCAAATATACATAGGCAAATAATGTCAATCAGTTCTCAATTATACATAGGCAAATAATGTCAATCAGTTCTCAAATATACATAGGCAAAAATGTCCAAAGTCTCTTTCTTTGCGAAGGCTTTCACAAAGTATTGTTCCAAAAATTCTGAAGTCCTTTCTTGCGAAGGGCGCCTTAAATCAAGAAAATGTACTTAGCTTTTGAACTCTGTTGTTGAGGTTTCAAGCTCCAGGAAATAAGAAGCACCGCCGTGGAGTCCTGCCAGGATTGATTACTCCTTCAGGTGAGCACCTCCATCAGACGCGACCTTCTCCGAGGGAAATCCGAGGCAAAGCGCCTTCCAGAAGGCTGGGTGCGGTTTAAATACCGGACCGCACCCAGCCGCTCCCAGTCACGCTCTGTGAACGTGCGCGGGGACGCTGCATGCAGTCCCAGCTCTAGCGCGCACCGAATGGTAGCGTGTAGGGATGCGAGGAGAGATCAGTGAGACCTTCGCGGGGGCATTGTCTCTCACGAAGCCATACGCGAAGGTCACAATTCCAAATACAAAGCGCTCTTAACCTCAATAACCACACAAGGCAAGCAAAAGGCAAAAGTAAATGCATGGTTAGCAAAACCTTAAGAAGGTGGTAAACATGCATTGCAGAAGAAGTATATGTAAACACTAAATCACACTGACTAGAAGCGTGCGTGGAGCACGGGACAGGGGTGGGTTTTCACAAGGGGGAATTAGCACATGTCTTAGGACATGTGTACTAAGGGTAAGTGGAACCATGACAGTACTCCCTCCTCAAGATCCCCCCAAGAACAGTTGAAATGGGTTTCGGTTTCTCAGGATGTCTTAAATGGAAGAGTCGGATCAATTTAGGAGAGTTTTTTAGATGGTCCAAAGGTTCCCATGACCTTTCTTCAGGGCCATATCCTTTCCAATCTATGAGGTAAAACAGTTTTCCTCGAACTCTTTTGGAATCTAAGATAGTTTTAACCTCAAATTCAGGGTGATCATCAATCATGATGGGAGGCGGAGATTTAGAGATACGGGTCTGGGGATGGAAAGGCTTAACCAGAGAGACATGGAATACCGGGTGTATCAAGTACCTTTGAGGGAGACTCAGCCTTACACAAACCGGGTTAATTACCTTCTCAATAGGAAAGGGGCCAATATACCTCGGGTTGAATTTCCTGTTTCCCCTAAGTTTCAGATTCTTCGTACTCAGCCATACCTTATCACCTACTTTATATTGAGGTTGTTCAGATCGATGTCTGTCTTTGGTTTCTTTCTGAGATTCTTTTGCCTTTGCCAAGTTGAATTTAGCCTCTTCTTGGATGGAAAATACTTTGGATACATAATCGGAAATTGCAGGTACAGAATCATAGTTAGTAGAGCTTTCAGGAATACATTTGGGATGGAATCCAAAATTACAAAAGAACGGAGACATCTTGATAGATGAATGTTCGGAGTTATTATAAGCGAACTCTAAGGGGCTTAAGAGATCAGACCATTCTTCTAGAACATTGGGCAACATACATTGGAGATATTGTTCGATTGTTTGATTAGTTCGTTCAGTTAAACCATCTGTTTGGGGATGGTAGCTAGAAGACAATCGAACGTCCATTTGTAGTAAAGTACCCAGTTTTTGCCAAACCTTAGAAATAAACTGGGAGCCTCTGTCCGAAATGACCACTGATGGAATACCGTGTAATCTAATCACGTGTGACATAATTAGATGAGCAAGCTCTAAAGCAGTGGGAAGTTTCTTTAAAGGAATGAAATGGGCCATCCTAGTGAACTGATCTACTACTGTTAAAATTGTATTAAATCCCTTCTTGGTTTCAGGTAGTTCAACTATGAAGTCTAGCGATATTGTATGTCAGGGTTGAGGTGGGATAGGCAGAGGCATTAACAAACCACTAGGAGCTTGATGAGAAGTCTTATGTTGAATGCAAACATCGCAAGTTTCTACAAATAACTGAACGTCCTTGAACATCAAAGGCCACCAAAAGGTGCGTCTTATAAGTTCCATAGTCTTCAAAATGCTAGGATGAGCAGATAACATAGTATCGTGGTGAAGCTGGATTATGGATCTTTGAATATTTTCAGTAGGAACGAAAATCAAACCATGTACCATCAATAAATCATTCTTCTCTAGAAGGTAAGGATGATCCTTTTTCAACATCTCAACATCCTTATCTTTCAAGGCCTCCTTGATGTCAGAAATAATGTTACTCGTGGTTAAACTTCCCTGAAAACAAGAAGTCGGGATTACAGGATGGACAATTTCGGGTTGTTCTAGGCCTTTCTCACCTATTCTAGACAAAGCGTCCGCTTTCAAGTTCTCTTTTCCAGGACGATAAGTAATCACAAAAGTGTAGTCATTAAAGAACATAGACCAACGTAACTGTCTAGCAGTTAGAGCTTTTACAGATCTTAGAGCTTGAAGATTTCGGTGATCTGTATAAATAGTTACGGGATGACGAGCCCCTAACAGGTAGTGGCGCCATTCTTCAAAAACCGCCTTAATTGCTAATAATTCTTTATCAGTAATGGCATAATTTTGTTCTGCTTCTGACAACTTCCTGGAAAAGTAAGCTATAGGGTGCATTTGGCCTGTATCAGTATTTCGTTGTGAAAGAATTCCTCCTAATGCATATTGAGATGCATCTGCTTCTACAATGAACGGTTGATTGGGGTCTGGATGACACAAGATTGGGGCCATGTTAAACCTCTTCTTTAAATTTAGAAAGGCTTCTTCAGCATCAGAGTTCCACAAGAATTTCACTCCTTTTCTCAGTAACTTGGTTATGGGTGTAATTAATTGAGAAAAGTTCTGGATGAATCTACGGTAAAAGTTTGCAAAGCCTAGGAAGCTTTGAATCTGTTTCACGGAAGTTGGACTGGGCCAGGTTGTTACAGCTTCCACCTTTTTAGGATCCATTTCGATACCTTCGGGACTAATTATGTATCCCAGGAAGTCTACCTTGGAGACATGAAACAAACTTTTTTCCAATTTAACATAAAGAGAATTTGAGAGTAGTTTTTGAAGAATGGCACGGACCTGTTGTACATGTTCTTCCTCGGTATCAGAGTAGATGAGGATATCATCTATATAAACTACGCAACAGATGTCAATAAATTCATGCAATACCTCATTTATGAAGAACTGGAAGGCGGCGGGAGCGTTACACAGTCCAAATGGCATAACTTGATACTCAAAGAGACCAAACTTAGTGCGGAAGGCAGTCTTCCATTCGTCTCCTTTTCTTACCCTGACTAAATGGTAAGCTCCTCGCAAGTCCAGTTTTGTATATATCTTAGCCTTCTTAATTTGGTCCAGAAGTGTAGGAATCAGAGGTAAGGGGTACCTGTTCTTAATGGTGACGTTGTTTAATGCCCTATAATCTATGCACGTGCGCAATTCCCCTCCCTTCTTTGGAATAAAAAAAAGAGCTGAAGATACTGGAGATTTGGAGTGCCTAATGAAGCCGTTTGTAAGATACTCGTCAAGGTATGCTCTGAGATGAGTGTTTTCTGCCTCAGTAAGAGCATATATGCGACTGCAGGGCAAGGTTGCTCCGGGCACGAGATCGATTCTACAGTCGAAATCTCTATGAGGAGGTAGAGTATTGGCCTTTCTTTTGTCAAACACATCAGATAAGCTGTTATAAACAGATGGGACCCCTTCCAAAAGCAGGACATTAGGTGATTCAATTCCAAAATCAAAACCTTGAACTATGTCTTCAGATTTCTTGATTAGAAAACATTGCTCAGTACAAAAGGATGACTTGAAGGTAATTAACCTGGTTACCCAATCTATGATTGGGTTATGTTTTATTAACCAAGGTATCCCCAAAATCATCTTAAACTGAGGGGCATCAATTATATCGAATTGTATTCTTTCTCGATGTATGGGTGAACATTCCATCTCTAAAGGTTCAGTTTGTTTGTTTACCAACCCTGAAGTCAACTCTTTACCATCTACTGCTCTGACGGTTTCTGGGTGATCTTTAAACACAGACTGAAAGCCTAACTGTAAGAAAAATTGGGAGTCAATAAAATTACCTGTAGCCCCGGAATCTATAATGGCTTCCACTTTTCTTGTGTGGGATTCTGGAAGCAGATCTCGGAGTTCTACTAGGATTGAAAGGTGTCTAATTCCTGCAGGAGGAAGAGTCGAGGCCAAACTAGAAAGACCACCCGATAAACTGACCTCTCCCTTTACCGAGTGTACTAGTTTTCCGACCTTTCTTGCGTGATGGCCAAATCGGAAGTCTTGGTTTTAAACTTGTTAGGTCGTGTAGGGCATTCTTTTACGAAATGTCCTGTCTTACCGCAATATAAACACTGGTTTAAACGTCGCCTTTTGTCCTTCTCCTCCTTAGATAAAGGACCACGAATCGAACCAATTTGCATGGGTTCGACAGTGTCAGACTTTGGACCTGATTCTCGATGATTCAAGGTCGACTTTTCCTTAAAGAAAACTACTTTATGCTCTGTCTTCCCTCTTTCTCCTTTTCTCTCTGAAATACGATGATTAAGTTTTACCACTAAATCAATGAACTCACTTATGTCTTCTGGGGGTTCAAGAATCTGAGTTATCATGTCCTTTAATTCCTCCCTTAGACCTCTGTAAAAGATGGACACTCTTTTGTCGTACGGCCAGTCAGCCTCTAACACCAGACGGTTAAAGGTGGATATGTAATGTATCAGATCCGAAGATCCTTGCTTTAAACTTAAAAGCTCATTATCTGCAGACTGAACGAAAAGATGTTTTGCAAACATCTTCTTTAAAGCTCTCTCGAAATCCTTAAAATTATACAGAATCCGATCATCTCTTTCTACTAAAGGAACTGACCAAAGGGCTGCATCTCCCCCCATGTAGGATAACATAAATGCTACTCTGGAAGAATCGTCTGGGAAGGCTGTAGTCTTAGCTATAAAATGCAGGTGACATTGCTGTAAAAATACAGAAAACTTATTACAATCCCCATAGAATCTTTCTGGTGGGGCTAAGGGGGTGGGGAACGGAGTTACCACTTGAATCTGAGTTTTGGTATCCGCACTGGACAAGGAACCCTGGAAAGTGGTTGGTTGTTGTTGAATAGAGTTCTGAAGAGAGGATAAATCCCTACGTAAGGCTACGTTATCCTGCCTAATAGCTTCTAAAACTGCTGCCAAATCCTGCATGTTAACGTGATCCATTGCGTCCGGGCGAAATTATCTTCGTGGGCTTTGCCTTCTGTCAAAGCTAACCACGTCGTCCCTTACCTTGTCTTGACTGATGTTCTCCTGGAAGACGTGGATGATTTCGCAGGGACGCAAGGGGCCAACTTCCCTAATCACTAACTAAAACTTACTGACTTAAATATGCACAGCAAGGTTTAAACTAGAATTCAGGGAGAAGGGCCGGTACCGGGCGTTGAGGAGAAGACTGTGGATCTTGCTGTCGACCTGCGAGGCAACAAGTACCAAGACTTTAGTATTCAGTCTTAAGAGTCAATGTTCCTAAACTATTCCTAGACCCTCCACTACAATCTCTATTTTAGTAGAGCCCCCAAAATCAAGTGATGCTTTTCTGAGGTCCCCCTACCTGCAATCAGCAAGTTGTCGGCCTTCGCCCAGTATGTCTTGTAGGGATGTAGGGTAGTTGTGATGAAGTCGTCAGACGTCCTTTAGGATAGTTCTTTTACAGGTGTGATGTCAACTTGTTCATCTGGAAGTTCACACAAAGAAAGAAAGGATTAATTCACTATTCTTTAAGAGGCCCTTTGCATTCTTTCTATCTCTTCCTAAGACTTACTTGGCATTAACCTTTTGCTTCTTGGTCTCGGGTTTCTAGATCTGTTATTAGTGCTATAAAAGAAGCATAAAACAAAACACACCAAATCCTATGTGTCTTTCTTCAAACACACTATTTCAAATAAACTCTGAAAGTTCTAGGTAAATCTCTTCACAACTCAACACTCGTAAATGATTGGCAAATAGTTCTCAAATATACATAGGCAAATAATGTCAATCAGTTCTCAATTATACATAGGCAAATAATGTCAATCAGTTCTCAAATATACATAGGCAAAAATGTCCAAAGTCTCTTTCTTTGCGAAGGCTTTCACAAAGTATTGTTCCAAAAATTCTGAAGTCCTTTCTTGCGAAGGGCGCCTTAAATCAAGAAAATGTACTTAGCTTTTGAACTCTGTTGTTGAGGTTTCAAGCTCCAGGAAATAAGAAGCACCGCCGTGGAGTCCTGCCAGGATTGATTACTCCTTCAGGTGAGCACCTCCATAAAGCTGGGTGCGGTTTAAATACCGGACCGCACCCAGCCGCACCCAGTCACGCTCTGTGAACGTGCGCGGGGACGCTGCATGCAGTCCCAGCTCTAGCGCGCACCGAATGGTAGCGTGTAGGGATGCGAGGAGAGATCAGTGAGACCTTCGCGGGGGCATTGTCTCTCACGAAGCCATACGCGAAGGTCACAATTCCAAATACAAAGCGCTCTTAACCTCAATAACCACACAAGGCAAGCAAAAGGCAAAAGTAAAGGCATGGTTAGCAAAACCTTAAGAAGGTGGTAAACATGCATTGCAGAAGAAGTATATGTAAACACCAAATCACACTGACTAGAAGCGTGCGTGGAGCACGGGACAGGGGTGGGTTTTCACAAGGGGGAATTAGCACATGTCTTAGGACATGTGTACTAAGGGTAAGTGGAACCATGACACCCACCCCACCGGAACCTGCTGAGCATCGCACCTGAGTAGCGCCTGGAGGCGGGAACACGATACGGGCCTGGGAGGCAGTGGTACGCGGCTCGAGTACTGGAGGGGTCCACCAATCATTGTCTGCCCCATTACTGTGAAGCCTGGTTGCCGCGCTGCGCCACACAACCTCGGCACGCCCTTACGACACTGATGGCGGCGAGGGGCACGAGTGTCCGCAACTGAGACGGGGCGCCGTTTGTTGCGATCCATGAGCACGGTGTGGCGCTGCTTGATAACACGGCTGCGACCCTGAGATGCGGGGAATGTACTAGAGGTGCACCCGGAGGGGGAGGATCACTGTGCTGGAAAGAAACACGGAGACTGCTGCTTCATAGCAATCCGGAATTAGTTGGGTGTAGACCCTTCTTTACTTTGAACTGGATAACTAACTAGAGCACTACAGGGGCTGGGCTGGCCTACAGGCTGGACTATAGCCACGGTTGATCCGCCTTCCACCTCCTGCCCCCCCCCGGCCGGACCCTCCTGGAGGACAGTTGTGTTGGCGACCAGCGTCACATTGGTAGCCATCATGGCAGGCAAGGGGTCCAAAGGCGGCGCAACACAAACGCGTATCGAACAATACACATGTGATAAGGCTGCGTCCTCTCCAGCGGACGGAAGACACACCTCCACGAGAACGACGGACAGCGCAGGGACGAAAAAGGCGACACTTGACGACGTGATGCAAGCACTCACACAGGTCCAGACTACGGTGGACTCCATATCTACCGAAATCACCCTCATCAGAGCAGACCTCCACAAAATGGCCGAAAAGGTGGGATCACTGGAACTGGTTACGAAATCGCTGGTAGAGGATGTATCGGAGCTCCAGACGGTGATGGAGAAAGTAACGGCAGAGAATAAAATGCTGAAGGAAAAGCTGGATGACCAGGAAGGACGCTCTAGGAGGAATAATATACGAATTCTTGGTGTTCCTGAATCGGAAGGTACTAGGGCAACTGATCTCTTTGTGGAAGAAGTCATCAAGTCCCAACTCCAACCTAAAGGCCTATCGGCATTCTTCTCGGTCGAACGGGCACATAGAGTACCAGGTGGCCAACCAAAACCAGGGGCGCCTCCAAGGCCAATCCTGGCGAGACTGTTTAATTTTCGAGACAGGGATGCCATCCTTCAGGCGGCGCGGGTATCCCCCCCGTGAAGATTCAAAACTCCACACTGGCTTTCTTCCCGGATTACACGGCTGAGGTGGCCCGAAAAAGAAAGACGTTTTTGGAAATGAAAAAAGAACTCAGGAGGAGAGAGATCCACTACTCCATGCTATTCCCGGCTAAACTGAGGGTGGTGGCGGAAAACAGAACGTGGTTTTTTGACAATCCGGAAGTAGCCCGGGACTGGCTGGACGGCTGGCGACCAACCTCCCAACCCCGCCGCGTGGGACGGACCAAAAAGGACCAGCGTGGAGGTGACCATGAAGACATCCGAGCGGAAGGCCTTGGGGAAGAGAATGGCTCACCAATGAGAGACAATGTTAATGGAGATTTGGAGGTCGAGGAATAGCAGCTCGGCAGGTACGGGACATTTCTTGATCATGGAACTGCCGCTTGTGCTGCCGTGGACACTGGGCTAAGGTCCTCCGCGGAGGGTCAGAGGGGTCGCTGACTCCGGAGTACTCTTCACCCCCAACGAGCAAGTAACTCTGTGTTTCTACTTGGGTGGGGTCAGGCACTCTGCTAAATTGGGGTGGCGGGCAGTTCTACATCCGTGTAGCAGGGGAGCAGGGAGGGGGGGAGTTCATGGGTTAGGGGGTTTAGAAGTGTTTAATCGTTTGACATGTTTGACTCTAAAGATTACACGAAGGACCGTAACAGTCACATTAAGCCGTAAAATACACACCGGGCGGGCTGGTGTTAACCCGGGGGTAACAGGCCCATCACTACATACGACCGAGTGCATCAGTGGGGGTGGGTGCAGATCAGATACACTTTCATTACTCCCTGCAGGGCCCTTGTCCATACTTACAGGCACACAATGGCGCACATGGTGCAGTCGAGTAACGTAGTAGATGGTCCTGACACGGGGCCAGTGCCACCGTTGCAATTGCTATCATGGAACGTCAGGGGTCTAGGAGACAAGGTGAAGAGAGGGTTGGTGCTCCAGAGTATTAGGAGACTGAACCACGGTCTAATCCTCCTCCAGGAAACGCATCTAGTGGGTACGGCCAGTAAAGCTCTGGATAGACGGGGTTACCGCATGATAACACATTCAGACTTCACATCAGGGTCCCGGGGAACAGGCATTTTAATGAGGAAAGCGTCCCGATTCATTCTACAGACCACTAGGACTGATAGTCACGGCCGCTTTGCTGCAGCATGTGGGCAGTGGGAGGGCACGCCCCTCAACGTAGTATCTGTCTATATCCCACCGGCACTGCATGCGACTGCACTTCCAGATCTGGAAAGGTTCCTGTTAGAGCTCCCAGAAGGCGATCTAGTGTTGGGAGGAGATTTTAATGCGGTGGCCCATACTACACAGGATAGGTTCCCGGTTAAGGCGCTGACACCTGGCCTGTCCCAATTCGGTGAGTTCCTGGAGGCACAGGGACTCATAGACATATGGCGCCGCCTACACCCCGAGGATCAGCAATACTCCTACTACTCAGCTACTCACAACTGCTTGTCCCGTATTGACTACTTCCTTACACTAGGTGACGGCCGACTCACGATAGACGATGTGAAGATAAGACCCCGAGGTATCTCGGATCACTCCCCTTTGACACTCAGTCTATCGTGCTCGGCGATAACCCGTAAACGAATCTACCCTATTTACCCGGGGTACCTCAAGGTGCCTCACAACCGTAAAGACCTGAAAACAGCAACTAGATACTACTTTCTGGAGAATTCTGACTCAGTGTCGTCCCCGACGACATTATGGGAAGCATATAAAACAGTATTAAGGGGGCAGGCGATTGCGACAATAGTAAGACACAAACGTACGCAGCAACGGGAGCTGCTAGATCTGGAACTAAAGCTCGAACAAGCAAACGCGACTCATATGGCGCACCCGTCAGAGGATACACTTCACTCACTCCAACTTTGCCAACAAATACATGGCGACCTCCTCAGGCGACGGACAGTGGAAACTATTGAGGCAACCGCGCAAAGGGTTTATGATATAGGGGACAAAGCCAGTAAATTGTTAGCGTGGCTAGATAAAAAAAGAGAGGGCAGCAGACACATATTACAACTGATGGACTCGGAGGGGATACCTCATTCACGCCCCTCTGAGATTGTTGAAATCTTAGCTGACCACTTCCAGGATGTCTATACCCCATGAGAGGCAGTCACAGAGGAAGTGGCGATATCAGCGCTTCAGGATGCACATGTCGAGGCTCTGTCACCGGAGGCGGTGTCTGAACTGGAGGCAGACCTGACGGAGGATGAGATTCAAACAGCGATTAATGCGTTACACACGGGGAAAGCGTTGGGCCCCAACGGCATCCCGATTGAGTGGTTCCAAACTATGGCGGACACTCTGAGCTCACCTCTGTTGGCCATGTTCACGGAATGTCGGGAGATAGGGACTCTACCCCTGGATCAGCGGGTGGCGACCATAGTAGCCATCCCAAAACCGGGTAAAGCACCCATAGAATGTGCGTCATACCGCCCGATCTCTCTGCTTAACGCAGAGGCCAAGATTCTGGCGAAACTGATAGCAAACAGACTGACCCCGCACTTATCACACCTAATCCACCCGGATCAGTCGGGCTTCATGCCCCATAGAAGCACGGCACTGAACCTCCGGCGTGTGCACGGAGCGTTGGCACGAGCCCCTTTGCTGTCAAACCCGGCGGCCATACTATCTTCGGATGCCAGAATGGCGTTTGATATGGTGGAGTGGCAGTACCTGTTCGCAGTACTGGCCCGTATGGGCTTCGGCCCCAAGTTTATTTCCTGGATTAAACTGTTATACACGAACCCTGTAGCGCATGTAGTGACCAAAGGCCACACATCTCGAGCGATCCCCCTGGCCAGGGGGACACGCCAAGGGTGCCCACTATCCCCCCTACTGTTCGCGCTGGTACTGGAACCGCTGGCTACTATCATTAGGGCCACTCCATTGTTAAAAGGACTGCAATGGGGAGATGGCTGGGAGGACAGGATCTCCCTATATGCCGATGACATGCTAATCTACCTGTCCGACCCTGAGGCGGGTATTCCGAAGTTGTTGGCGATATGTGATGCACATGGCCTAAACTCCGGATACACGATCAACTGGACAAAATCAGTCCTTTATGTACTGAAAGGCCCTGTACCAACTCTTCCTGATAACTGCCCATTGGTGATAGCCGACACCTCATTTAAATATTTGGGTATACGCGTCGCTTGTGATGCGGATGTATTTTATGATCAAAATTTGCTGCCCCCGCTCACTCGCCTGAGGGCGGATGTGCGACACTAGAAAGCCCTACCTCTCACCCTGTTGGGACGTGTGGCAATATTTAAAATGATGGCACTACCGCGCCTCCTCTATGTACTGGAAAATGCCCCAGTCTTGATACCGCCTTCCTATTTCCGGAAAGTGACAGCTGTGATGACAGATTTGTTATGGGGAGAACGCCCACCGAGAATAGCACATACTAAACTCAATCGTGGATGGTACGATGGGGGGATAGCTTTACCAAACATACAGCTTTATTACTGGGCGTCACAGCTCAAAGTGGTCAACCAGTGGATCCACGCCCGGCAAGACGACCCGGCATATTTAGTGGATAGAGCTCAATTAGGCACACACAGTTTGTTGGCCCCACTATACAATCCAGGACTCTCGGCGAAATTGGTCGGCCCGACCAAACACACCGTGTCGCTATGGCACAGGGCATTGACGCGACTTAAGTGGAAAGGGGTCATAACCAAACTCACTCCCTTATGGGACACCAAACGACTAGGATGTCTTAGATCCAGCAAGGGGTTTACCCAATGGGACAACATTGGAATCTCGACAGTAGGAGATCTATGGACCACTACTGGATTGGTCCCTTTCTCACACTTGCAACAACAGTACGCATTAGATCCCAGAGAAACCTACAGATACATTCAAATAAGGCATGCCCTACTGGCGGTACTTGAGCCAGGGACGACTGTCCCGGACTCATCACCTCTGGAGGACCGACTGCTAACAGACTTTATGCAAACAGGCGCCACCTCGCTCACCTACCGCAAATTGCTGAATAATCTCCCGGACCCTTTGCTCACGCTAAAAGAGAAATGGGAAGCTGAGTTGGGGCCCATGGATGAGACAGAATGGAACGCCGCACTGGCATCACCACGGGAGGCGGGCATCTCGGCTCGGTTCAGACTGATGCAGCTTAAGATACTGCATAGGGTATATTACACCAGAATCACCCTCCATAAAATGCATAGGGCAGAAAGTTCGAATTGTCTCAGAGGGTGTGGAGAGGAGGGGACATTGCTGCACACTCTTTGGGAATGTCCGGCCATTTTGAACTACTGCCGGCAAGTCATGCGTACCATCTCTCAAGCTCTTGAGACTTCAATGACGCCGGACCCGCGAGTGTGCCTGCTGAATGTGTGGGATGGAACTGACCTGACACATCGGAAGCAGCAATGGGTCACTATTGGGATCATGGTGGCCAAGCGAGACATCGCACAGAGGTGGGGAGTGGCAGAAACGCCTACGCTAGCACTGTGTTGTAGGACGATGGACAGCCTTATGCTGACTGAGCGTGCAGTATATAAAATTAGGGCCAACCCTCGCAAGTGGAACAAGGTATGGGAGGCATGGAATAGATACAGAGGGGACCTATGCGAACCTCTCCCCGAGGAGGAGGAAGACAGTTCAGATGAGGAAGATGTAGTGGGTGAATGAGACGCTGGGAGGTGGGAAGGGGGTGGGAGAAAGTTAGGGACCAATGTGATAGAGGTAATATGTGGCCTGGGGTTCGGAGGGGATGGAATTACAGCTCGGACACTATAACCCGACAAGTGACGCTGAGGATACGGTATTATGACTAATAGTGACTATTTAATATGCAAGAGTCTACAGTTTTTGTTTGCAATTATATAAAAGTAAGACGATACATACTTTAGAAATAGTCTTTGAATGCCTTCTGTGTTATGCCACCTTTGCTGCCGGACCGGAAGGTTGTCGGCTAAATAGCCGTGTAACATTGTGGTTATGCTGATGGTTCTGAAGCGACAGTCTCATGTTTCATTGAACAATGTAATGTACTAAAGGCCAACGAAAAAAAGTCTTAGAATTAAAAAAAAAAAAAAAGTGGCAGGGGCGTTCTTGAGCCCAAAGGGCATCACACAGAACTGGTAGTGGCCCTCAGGCGTGGAGAAGGCTGACCTTTCCTTTGCTCCATCTGTAAGGGAGATCTGCCAGTAGCCTGAAGTAAGGTCAAAGGTACTCAGGTATTGGGCAGCTCCCAGCCAGTCAATAAGTTCATCCGCCCTAGGGATCGGATGTGCATCAGTCTTGGTCACTGAGTTCAGTCCCCGGTAATCCACACAGAACCTCAGTTCTGGAGTGGTGCCCGGTGGGGCAGCTTTTGGTACCAGAACCACCGGACTGGACCAGGGGCTACTAGAAGGTTCAATGACTCCTAGCTCCAGCATCTTTGTAACTTCGCCTTGGATGCTGGCCTTCACCTTGTCTTACAGCCGGTAGGTCTTAGACTTCACTGGTGGGCTGTCTCCTGTGTCCACATCATGGGTACACAGGTGGGTCCTTCCCGGGACAAGGGAGAACAACGAGGAGTACTGCTCCAAGACCTGGCGGCAGTCCTCTCGCTGCTCAGGAGTCAGGGATGGGGAGAGAATCACTCCTTCCACCGACCCATCCTTTTCCTGAGACGAAAAGAGATCAGGGAGAGGCTCGCTTTCCGCTTCCTCTGCTCCATCAGTCACCATCATCAAGATGACCTCGGGCCTCTCATGGTGGGGTTTGAGGCAATTGGCATGCAGCACCCGTAGGGGCTGTTGAGGGGTCTTAAGATCCACCAGGTAGGTGGCCTTACCCTTCTTCTCCATCACCTCAAAGGGGCCTGTCCAGCGATCTTGGAGGGCACTTAGATCTCCTGGTTCCATCACCCACACTTTCTGGCCAGGCTCCAACTCCACGGGGTGAGCGTTGTGGTCATACCACTCCTTCATCACTGCTTGGCTGGCTTCCAAGTTGTCTGAAGCTTGCTTCCACAACTTGGCCATTTGGCTCCGGAAGGCCAGCATGTAGCTCACCACATCCTGGGGAAGCTTCCTGGGAGACTTTTCCCATCCGTCTTTCACCAGGCTGAGAGGTCCACGCACAGGGTGCCCATACAGAAGCTCGAAGGGGCTGAAGCCCACTCCCTTCTGTGGCACTTCCCTGTAGGAAAACAGCAAACAGGGTAGGAGGACGTCCCATTTCCTCCGCAGGCTCTCAGGCAGACTTCTTATCATGCCTTTCAAGGTCTTGTTGAACCTCTCCACCAGACCATTGGTCTGGGGGTGATAAGGAGTGGTAAACCGGTAGGTAACTCCACACTCCTTCCACATAGCCCGCATGTACGCTGACATGAAGTTGGTCCCCCTGTCGGACACAACCTCCTTGGGAAAACCCACTCGGGTAAAGATCCCCATCAGGGCCCTAGCCACTGCAGGTGCAGTAATGGTCCTCAGAGGTATTGCCTCTGGGTACCGTGTGGCGTGATCCACCAGAACCAGGATAAACCTGTGACCAGCTGTAGTTGGTGGATCCAATGGCCCCACAATGTCGATGCCCACCCTTTCAAAGGGGGTGCTAACGACTGGAAGTGGTTCCAGAGGAGCTTTCAGCTTCACCCCTGTTTTCCCACTGGCTTGGCAAGATACACATGTCCGACAGTATGTGCCGGATGCCACCTTCATCTGAGGCCAGTAAAAGTGGGGAACAAGCCGGGCAAAGGTCTTGTCCTGCCCTAAGTGTCCTGCCAAGGGTATCTCATGAGCCAATTCTAAAAGAAAGGCTCGGTAATGTTGAGGGACAACCAAGGCCCGTGATGAACCGTGCACAGGTGCCTTAGGTTCACTGTAGAGGAGTCCATCCTCCCAGTAAATATGGTAACTCCCAGTAACGTTCCCTGCTGCCTGCGCTTCGGCCTGTCGCCTCAGTCCCTCAAGGGTAGGGCACTTCTTCTGGCCCTTGCAAAACTCCTCCCTGGTAGGCCCTCCTTCCACATGCCACTCAGCAGGGATAGGTAAGTTCTCCAGGGAGACAACTTCCCCCTCCACGGACTCCTGGTCCACCACCCCAGGTGGCCTATCTGTCTCATGGGGCGTGGAAGCCGAGGCAGGCTTCACCTGACCTCGGTTCTTTTCCTTTTTGGCAGCTGGCTGGGCCTTTGTTCCAGGCTCCAGTCCAAGCGAACTCCCCCTCCGGGTAGTCGCGGACCTTGTGCTAGCACAGGCCCAGTCAGGTGTACCCAGCATCTCAGAATGAGTCCGGTATTCCACCTCCTTCCAAGCATTGTGCTCCATGTCATTCCCCAACAGACAATCGACTGGCACGGCAGGGCTTACGGTAACTCGAAGTGAACCTGCAACCCCTTCCCACTCAAATGGAACCTCGGCCACAGGGTAGTGGCCCAATCTGCCGTCAGCCATCGCGGCGGGGTGGCGTACATGTGGAATCATCTGCTCTGGAGACACCAGTTGACTCCTTACCATAGTCATACTGGCTCCTGTGTCTCTCAGAGCCTCCCCTCTTTGGCAATTGATGGTGACCCATTGCCCATACTTTGCAGTATTTGAGGGCACCTGGATCTTAGGAACCATCTCCCGATCTCCCAGGGACACTAAGGTAACACCCGCCCACTCACCCCCCTTATCTAAGGGCAACTCCTCCCCGAGCACTGCACTAGCTACTCCCAGGGCTTTTCCTCCAGTGGGAGGGGGTTGTCTCTTTGGGCACTTGACATCTCCCTTATAGTGTCCAACACCACCACACTCAAAGCAGTGGACAACCCTTGGCTGCTGACTCTGGCCAGGATGAGGGTTTCTGGGCGGGTTAGCCTTAGGGGTGAAACCTGTTCCCTTTCCCTGGAAACTGTTTTGGGGGCCTTTTGAGAACTCCCTCTTTTTATCTCCCCCCTCTTTCTTCTGGGGGGCGCCCTGTCCGGTCCTTTGGGAATCCCCTCCAGTCCCCTTTGAGGACACCCGGGTACTAGCCCAGATGGCTGCCTCCTCAGCAAGCTTCCGGGGGTTGGTCAGCTTGCTGTCCACCAGGTGTTGACGCAGCTCGGGAAAGCATTTCTCGAGTAGGTGCTCCTTGAGTATAAGGTCATACAACCCCTCATAGTCCCTCACCTCGCTGCCTTGAACCCAACCCTCTAATGCCTTCTTTGCGTAGTCCAAGAAATCCACCCAATTCTGTTTGCCTAATTTGTGACTACCCCTGAACTTCTGCCGATACTTCTCTGGGGTCAGTCCAAACTTCTGCATCAGCGCCACTTTCATGGTGGGGTAGTGGGTCTGCTCTCCCTGCTCTAGGGCCAAAAGTGTATCCCTTCCTGCAGGAGGCATGTATTTATACAAGCCACCCCCCCTTGTGTTTCTCCAGTATCCCATGGGCTCTTAAGGAGACCTCATAGGCAGCCAGCCACTTGGCAATGTCATCCCCTGCGCTGTAGCTGGCGACTACATCCTTTCTGGTCAAGTCCTTAGATTCGCTGCCACCATTTGGAGAACTGGGAGTCCCTGCCTGTAGGGCCTTGTGATCTAACTCTCTAAGTTTCAACTCATGAGCCATCCTCTGCTCCTCCCTCTCCTTTTCAAATCTGGCTAACTCCCACTTCAGCTGTCTTTTCTCCCTCCTGTCCGCTAGTTCGGCTTCAGTCAAACTTCTCACGGAAACACTTCTGCCCTCCCTTGAGAGTGTTCTGGGACCTGTCAGTAGGTTCTCCCTCTCAGGCTGGTACAACTCATCTATCCCGATGACCGTGTCCCGCTGCTCCTCTTCCTCCTCCTTCCCCTCTGGGTGTGCTGCCACCCACGCCCTCAAGCTGGTCTGGAGTTCCCCCTTTTTAGTACCACGCTTAAAGAACACTCCCATATTTTGGCAAAAGTCTCTAAGATGGGCCACAGTATAGGTCTCCAATTCTTCCAGAGCAAATTCCATTTTGCCAATGAGAGTCAGGGACAGCCACTTGGAAGGATTTAATTAAGACGGTAATTAGAAGCTACCTCCACCCACCACCAGGAGTAAATTTGAAAAAACAAAAATATAATTAGGGAGTCCGCCAGGAGAAAACTCCAGGTGTAGGTCTATGGAGTACACTACGTTACTATAAAGTGGACGCAAACACAGTTAACATCCCACCGCTAGACACCAATTATGTTAGACCTGGGGTTACCAGTCTACATAGGGTAGCTTGGCACAGAGTAGGAAGGTCTATCCCAAAGGCACATGTGTTAAGTTTGCGTCGCACCCTTCAGTAACACAGCGTTCATCCACCAGAAAAGAAAGACACTACACCAGTCTTAGAAAAATACGGGCTGTTTTATAAAATTCACTTTGCTGTTTTTCTTTCTGTTACTTAGCAGTATTTAGTTTCAGTTCATAAAATTACTCTACATTTGATTGTTACCATCTACACTTTTACATTTAACGTTTTCTTACACAGTTCTCACACCAATGGAAGGAGTTTAGCAATGTTTCCCGTATTTAGGCAGTGCAGAGTATTCAACTAAAATTGGAGAACACAGCAATATCCAAACCCCCTTTATAATAAGGCAAGACTATACATTACCCTTAGGGTCTCAATGTTACTATTGGCATGTAGTTACAGGTTCCATTCACAGTTTCATTATTATCACATTAGTTCCATTGTTCAAGCAGTTGTTTATCTAAATAAAGACAGGCAGGTTATTTCTGTTATTCTGTCTACGCTACATAGAATGCTCTAAATTCATAGAATTATGTCAGATTTCCACAAGACTGCTCTGTCTCTAGCTGTTCTGCACATCAGGGGTGGCCCTCACCTTCTTTAAGGGCACTCTGTTATCTCGGCTTTCATGAATGGTAAAGTTAACTTTCATTAGAGTGCTTCTATTGACCAGAGGAAAATGCCTCAACCCTAGAGTCATGCATTGGTGTCGCGCTGTTCCAGGCGAAGTTTATCAGAGGGGAGATTTCCCAGGGTCTGAGGGTAACTTCGCAGTCCCCTCACAGGAAGCATCAGTTAATAATCCCTGGCTGTTATTCCGGGTAGGCACAACTCTCTCCCCTCAGGGACAACCTTATGGACGGTCACGAGGCCCTCTTAGCCCCTGGGGCCCCGCACTTCCCACCACTACCTTACCGGATTGTGCAACAATTCAGTCCCGGCCTGCTTGCCCGACTGCGTCACCACCTCCGATCTTGGCTCAACTGTAGTTGGGATGATTCCGACCCCAGCGCGGCAACCTTGAGGCAGCTGACTGGGCCGGATTGGTGCGGCGGCTCCTTCGGCGCTCCACTCCGTCAGCGTCGGTGGGGACGGCTCCAGCACGCAAGCGCAGGGGATTAGTCGCTCTCCTTCCGACCCTGCTCGAACGCGGCAGGTCTCGGGTTGCCACTCCGCCCCCTCACATGGATCAGCTTCCGCCTTCCGGGCCTGTGCAGTACCGCGGCAGCCCGATTCTCTCTCAGCCACACTACCCTCTCTCTCAGGGATTATCGACTGCCTCACGGGGCTTGCGCAGTACCGCAACTAGCCAGTTCTGGGGATTTCACGCTCCGCTTTCTCCTCAGTGCTGTCACGCTTCCTGGGATCACCGCCACCAATTTCCTCCCCCAATTTCGCTGTCCTCCACCAAGCCTGTATTGTGAGGAAACACTCCCGCGTTGGCGCTACTGACCCCAGGTGAGAGGGAGACAACGAGGGAGACGAGGAGTAAAACGAAAGGAGAAGGGGGGGTTGTATCAAATCTGCTTTTCTGTCCACTCTCCTTCCGTAGCAGTTCCCTCACAGCTACTAGTAAAAGTTCACCCTCTGGACAACAGGAGCAGAACTACTTCAGAGATCGGTCTCCTAAGATCGATTTCCTGGAACTGGGTGGATCTTTTGCCCAGGGTCAACAGGAACACAACTTGGCAGGGTCAGGTCTGCAGTAAGGGGGAAGGGTGGTGAAAGCAGTTAGGAGGCAAACCCTTGGAAGGAAGTCAACCCTCTGAATATCCTACCCCCCACCTAGCGCCACAGCCTGTACTCCAGCTGACTCTCTCGCTGAATGACAAAATGGTCGCCCTACAGTTGGCCTTTTATACCGCTAGCAGCAAGTGTCCAGAATAGGCCAGAAGGTTCTAGATTCCCTATGTTAACCTATGGGTCTCTTTCCTAAAGTAACCGTTATAGCAGTTACTGACCACCATTTTGCGTAACTAAGCTTGCCCTCAGAAAAGGAGGGATTTCCAGATCTATGAGGAACCATGGGGTCAAGGAGTACCTAACCCCCAGGTCAACACCTAAAAATTTCAGTGGACATAAAAAATGAGAGGATTGAGGGGCAAAAAGGGGACAAAAATAAATAAATAAAAGGAGGGACTACCCAAAGGGCAGACAGGTCTAACACCCCTGTTCTCTGTACTCCTTAGACTGGCTCCTACAGTTGCCTGAGGGTACCGTATGGCGTAGTCTCCCTCATCTGAGGTTAATAAATGCATTGTTTTATATATTACATCTTCCGTGCCAATTTCTTCTTTGTTGGTTTAAAGGACCAGGTGTATCAGTGAACCCCTTAGATGTTTTTTTATATCTTCATGTGTATAAGAGCGTTAAATAGGAGAGGAAGCGCTGTCCAAGGTTGAGTCTTCGCAATAATGCAAATAAATACACCCAGCTCAGGGAGTCAAACTCCCCATCCATATCAGCCAATGGAATCTCCGCAGGTTTCCCCAACTGCTGGATAGCCGCCATTGCCACATGCGCCTTCCTGATGTTATGTCTGGCCGCCCTATGGGGCATGAATCCAGCCTGGTCAGGGTGAACCAGGGTGGATATGTGAGACAAACATCGATTGGCCAAGGCTTTGGCCAATATTTCTTCCTCCATATTCAAAAGGAAAATGGGGCGATACGAAGCATTGCAGTCCTCAGACTCTTTGGCATAACTACTTAAATCGAAGGACTCTATGTGCGGGCCGGCTCCTCTGTGGGACCTTCCGACGGAGTAGGGGGCCTGCTGATTCCGGGTTGTGACTTGAGGATCCATTGGTTGAGGTGGGCCAGGACTCCCTTTTGGGGTCTGCGGGCCACACTCACCACAACAGATGCTTCATTGTTCTTGAAGTATTGGGTGGGGGGATTGTTGGGTTGTTCTTGTTTATGTTGTTTTCAAAAGGTCGCACTTTGCCACGAGTGCTTAGGTCACAATGTATGCACCACTTGCTTTCTCATGCACCATTGTTTCCCATAGGGATCTTTCATGGCCGACCCAGGTGATGGCTCTTGGGCGTCCCCCGGGACTCTTAGAATAGTGAGCAGGAATGTCAGGGGGGTCCTGGATAAAATTAAGCTGGGGCTGTTGGGGGTGATTGGAATGACGTGCTTGATGTGACCCAGAATCGCTGGAGGCCGGGGGAGGGTGCGTCAGCTAGCCAAGTCACACAGCTTTCCTCTTTGGTGTCTGGGCTTGAATGGGAGGACCCCTGGTGCTGGATGCACCGGAATACTCAGGGCTATATGTATCTCTCTATGGTCCACAATTCCTTCTCTCGTCTTGAATATTTGTTTGTCCCTCGGGTGGCAGAGAATAGGGTAGTGGAGGCAGATATCCTTCCGAGGGGCTCTCAGATCACTTGCCGATTACTTTGACGTTCTAGATGGGCTGGACACACCCAGTGGGTGCGCGATCCTAATATTTTTTACGGGGAAGGCAGGGAAAGACCTTTCACTGCCTCCCCCGCCCTCCCCATCCGCATCATCAATGATGTCAGCGCGCGAGGCGTGCTGACGTCATTGGAGGTTCCCTTTCTCTCCCAACGCGCAGGGAAGCCATTTGCTTCCTGCGCGTCGAAAGATGCATCGGGGAAAAGGAAAGGGTTTTCCTTTCCC
Source organism: Lissotriton helveticus (assembly GCF_964261635.1). NCBI lineage: Eukaryota > Metazoa > Chordata > Amphibia > Caudata > Salamandridae > Lissotriton > Lissotriton helveticus. Next base: position 814,944,993 of record NC_136070.1, read on the forward strand.
TCAATGTCTCTTTTGAGCATTCCTGCAGCACAATCGTGCGATCATGCAGCAGGAATGCCCACTAGACGGCAAGGATTTTTTTTACTTTTTGGTAATGTTTGTTAGTTTGGGGAGCGGCCCCCTGGGCAAGGGTCGCTCCCCTTTAGGGGGCACAAATATTTGCGTTGTCAGCCACCCAGGAGGGGGCAGAAAATTAATTATTTTATTAAAAAATTGGCGCAAAATCTGGCATTGTTTTGGGGAGTGGTCCCTTTGGCAAGGGCCACTCCCATGGGGGCCATTTTAGGGAGGCCTCTAAAAATATTTAGTCCTGGGGAGCAACCCCTTAGGCAAGGGTCGCTCTCCCTTTGAGGGCAATGTTGATCGCTATGTCTGCCCCACTGGGGGGGGCAGAATTTTAATTTTATTTGAGAAATTGTGCCATTGTGCTGGGGAGTGGCCCCTTGGGCAAGGGTCACTCCCATGGGGGCCATTTTAGGGTGCCTATATTTTATAATTTAGCCTTGGGGGCATTATAAATCGTTTTGTCTGCCCCCCCCTGGGGGGGGCCGAATTAAAAAAAATGTTTTAATTGGGCCAATGTGCTGGGGAGCGGCCCCATGGGCAAGGGTGACTTACATGGGGGCCATTGTAGGGAGCCCAGTTTATAAAATTTAGTTTTGGGGAGCGACCCCTCATGCAAGGGTCACTCCCCTTTTGGGGGCCTATAATTTTTCTTTGTTTGCCCCCCGGGGGGGCAGATTTAAATGTATTGAACTCGGGTGGTGGAGTGAGCTAAAGAATGATGATGGATTAAACCCAGATTAGTTGACGGGGGTGAAAGTTAGATTTGCTGAAGTGCTCCGTCCATCATCCCTTTGATATCACCCTGAGGGGCAGTTCGGCATATTTTTTTTTTTTGTAGGGCCAGTAGCCCACCAAGTTTTTTTTTTAACGGTGGGGTGCCGCCTTTGGATATGGTTTACTCCTCTTTATGGGAGGATGATTGTGACCATTTCTGCCCTCTTTGGGTGGCAGAGTAGCAGTATGTTTTTAGGCCCTTCTGCTCCCAAGGGGGCAGAAGCCATTAGACACCAGAGTTTTTTTTTAATTTTTGTTTTGGGGGGTGGCCTCAGGGGCAAGGGTTGCTCCCCTTTTACGGGGGTGAATATTTAATTTATACTCTTAGGCCCACCTACCCCTTAGCTTGGATAGTGGTTTGGTGCATTGTTTGCATATGTGATTGTAATGTTTTTTTCTCCTTTTTATTCTAGTGTAAATCTTTTGATTCCTGTTTGTGGTTTCAACAGTGGTTGTTGTGCAGTTTTGCATACTTGCAGTTTTTTGGTAAGTAAAATATTTGTGTTGTATTTGCTCCAAATGAGTAATATTGTAATGTAGGGAAGGAATTTTTTTGTAAGTGGTCTCATAGTGGCAGCATATTTAGTTAGTGTTTTGAGCAAGAAAATCTTTGTGATGTGTTTTGCATTGTCTAATGTGTAATTTTCTTTTCTCTTTTTTTTTTAGTGGGATATTGTTGATCCATACTGTGTCTGTGCAGAGTACGTGATGTAAGTGCTTCTGGCAAGTGAGTGGTATAGTTTTGGAGTGTATAGGTATTTTTGATAAAGGTGAATATTGTTCATTGCTTATTTTACATATTGTTTTTTGTTGTTGACTTGTGTGACAAGTTACCTTTATTAGTAATTATTATGGCGAGCCATAGAATGACTGCTCAGCAGGTGGTTGGTATTCTTCTTGAATCTTCCTCTGAGCCGGATGGAGGAGGGGAAGATTCTGGCAGTGAGTTTTCTCTCCACATGGAATCATCGGATGATGAAGGTTCTCTCAGTGCAGATGAAGTGCCTATTTTAGAGCAGGATAGTGCTGTGTGGATGGTGCAAGAGGCCTCTGTATTGCAGCCTGAGGCTGCTAGGCTTCCTACTGGAAATGCTGGACTCTGAGTTGACCCAAGCATGGTGCAGCCGATATTGCCTGCCTTTAGCGGTGATGCAGGGTGTAGAGTGGATTGTGAAAATTTTTTGCCTGTACATTATTTTCAGTTATTTAGGGATGATGTATTTTTGGGTGAGATTGTTGAGCACACTAATTTGTATGCTGAATAGTTTTTGAGGGACAACAGTGACAAACTTAGGCCCCGCTCTAGAGCTACCCGGTGGAGTCCCACAAATCTGGAAGAGCTGAAGAAGTTTTTGGGTTTGACTTTATTGATGGGTTTGGTAAGGAAGCCGAACCTGGCTTCATATTGGTCTTCCAGTCCCTTGATGGCAACAGCCATATTTCCAGCAGTTATGACTCGTGTATCGGTATTTACTTTTGCTACGCATGCTGCATTTTGTGGATAATTCTTTAGCAATGCCACGTAGTCACCCTGACTGTGACCGTCTTTTTAAGATTCGGCCTGTTCTTGATCACTTTGTTGATCGATTTTCATTCCAGGGAAAGAAATATCTATTGATGAGTCTTTGGCTTTGTTCAAGGGTTGTTTGGTTTTTAGGCAGTACATCCCTAGCAAGAGGGCACGCTATGGAATTAAACTGTATATGTTGTCTGAGAGTAAGACAGCATATGTTTTTAATTTTGTTGTGTGTACACTGGTAGAGATTCCACTATTGACCCCCCTGGTTGTCCGTCCACATTTGGAGTTTCAGAGAAAATTGTGTGGGATCTTGCTAGAAGACTGTTCAACAGAGGCCACCATTTGTACCTTGATAACTTCTACACTGCTGTGCAATTGTTTAAGGAATTGTTTAAAGTGGACACTTTTGCATGTGGCACAATCCGCTCTAACCGCAAAGGTTTTCCGAAAGAGCTTGTTTGCAAAAAAGTTCAGAGGGGTCAGTGCAGTTCCTTGCGTAGTGAAGAACTACTAGCTGTGAAATTAGTGGACAGGAGGAATGTGTACATGCTGACAACCATCCGTGATGCGAGTACTTCACCTGTGCCTGTTTGGGGTCAGGTTGCTGAAGTGCACAAACCTGTGTGCATTCAGGACTACAATAAGCACAAGGGTGGTGTTGACAGAGTAGATCAGAGGTTGGAACCTTACACTGCTATTCGGAAGGCTTATGTTTGGTATAAGAAGTTGGCCATCCATTTTTTCAACTTAGCAACTTTCAATGCTTTTATTGTATTTAAGGTGTGTTCTCCTGCGTCAAAGTTGACATTTCTTCAGTTTCAGCACTCTGTGATAGCTAGCCTTGTTGTTGTGGAACAGGTAAGTGTTCCTAGATTTGGAGTAGTGGAGGATGTAGCTCGATTGAAAGATCACCACTTTCCTGATTACATTCCTCCCACATCTACAAAAGACTTTCCCACTAGGAGATGTAGAGTCTGTTGGCGAAGAGGTTTGCGGAAGGAGACTCGTCTTTTCTGCCCTGGGTGTCCTTCTAACCCTGGGCTGTGTGTGCCTGCTTGTTATAGAGCTTACCACACACAAAATAATTTTTGGGAGTATCCATGAGTGGTAAAATGAACTGCCTGGTCTGTATTGTTCAACAATTGTATTCTGTTTTAAGGTTGACATTAGTGCAATGTATTTAGTTTTAGATTTTGTGTTAGTAGATTTGTATCTATTTGCAATTTGTTTGTGTTTGTTTTGTAAAAACAATTCAAAATGTGATGGCAGTGTGTGTAGGCTGGCGCTTGGCTGGCAGTGTGCGTGGACTGGCGCTTGGCTGGCGGTGTGCATAGATTGGCGCTTGACTGGCGGTGTGCGTGGATTGGTGCTTGGCTGGCAGTGTGCGTGGAGTGTCGTTTGGCTGGCGGTGTGCGTGGAGTGGCGTTTGGCTGGCGGTGTGCGTGGAGTGGCGTTTGGCTGGCAGTGTGTGTGGAGTGGCGCTTGGCTGGCGGTGTGTGTGAAGTGGCGCTTGGCTGGCGGTGTGCGTGTATTGGTCCTTGGCTGGTGGTGTGCGTGGAGTGGCGCTTGGCTGGCGGTGAGCGTGGACTGGCGCTTGGCTGGCGGTGTGCATAGATTGGCGCTTGACTGGCGGTGTGCATAGATTGGTGCTTGGCTGGCAGTGTGCGTGGATTGGTGCTTGGCTGGCAGTGTGCGTGGAGTGTCGTTTGGCTGGCGGTGTGCGTGGAGTGGCGTTTGGCTGGCAGTGTGTGTGGAGTGGCGCTTGGCTGGCGGTGTGTGTGAAGTGGCGCTTGGCTGGCGGTGTGCATGTATTGGTCCTTGGCTGGTGGTGTGCGTGGAGTGGCGCTTGGCTGGCGGTGAGTGTGGAGTGGCGCTTGGCTGGCGGAGTGCGTGGAGTGGTGCTTGGCTGGTGGTGTGCGTGGAGTGGTGCTTGGCTGGCGGTGTGTGTGGAGTGGTGCTTGGCTGGTGGTGTGCGTGGACTGCGTGGATTGGCGCTAGGCTGACGATGTGCATGGCCTGGTGCTTGGATGGTGGTGTGGGTGGACTGGTGCTCGGTTGGCGGTGTGTGAGTAGTTGCTTTCTGTTGGTCACTACACACACTGCTAGCTGAGCGCCACTCCACGCAGTCCATCACTTTGTGTAGTTGCTGTGTCAGGAATGTGGGCATGTGAAAGTGATGGGCCCTTCAATGGCGCTGTCTGCTGGTGTGAGTGTTGTAATGTGATGGGCCCGCGGCTGGCGGTGTGAATGTTTTGTATTTGTCACACGTATGAAAGGTGTATGAATGGCCTGTAAAGAGGTTGGTGCCTTGACATGGCTTTACAGCTCACGAGCTGTGAGTCAATGGTTCAGTTTCTCATCCTTTCAATTATTAACAGTGCATTTCATTTTTGTGAAATGACTTGCTAATACAATTGTATATACTGAACCATCACTCGCCCTCGTGCCAAATCCAACCAGTATGTGTGTGTGTTTGAGGAATAGATAGATTTGCTGGAATGTTTGTCTTTTGACTGTCTCTGTTAAGATGTACATTCCATCTAAGAATTACCTACTAAATGTAGATATTATTGTTGACCCATGGTAGAACTGAACACATAATTAAGTCAAAATAATTTGGTTTTGCAAGGGAGGTCACCTAGGGTTTTTGGTCCTGTGCTCGGCGGCCATCTAGGGAAACCTACCAAACCTACATCCTTCTGAAAACTAGACACCCGGGGGCTTCCAAGGAGGTATGGCTTGCGTGGATCCCCTAACGTTCCCTTACCCAGAAACCTTTGCAAACGTCACTTTTAGCTGAAAAAATCTATTTTTTCACACATTTTTGTGTGGGAAAGCGTGGTTTCATTGGGCTCACACAAATTTCCTACCACCCAGCGAACCCCCTTGCAAAAGCAGGTGGATTTCACATAGGCAATTTTGAAGTCGCCTCACTACGTTTTGGGCCCTTGCCTGTCGCGGGTACGTGGGCCTCCCACACAAGTGAGGCACCATTTTTATCGGGAGACCTGGGGGAACGCTGGGTGGTAGGAAATTTGTGTGAGCCCAGTGATGCCACACATTCCCACACAAAAATGGGGGATCCACGCAAGCCATACCTCCTTAGAAGCCCGCGGGTGTCTACTTTCCAGAAATGTGTGGGTTTGTTAGGTTTCCCTAGATGCCGGCAGAGCTAGGGTTCACAAACTACAGCTAGGCACGTTGCCAGAAAAGGGTCATTTTTCACTGTGAAATTGAGGTATGACCACGTTGTGTTTTGTGCCGTTTCCTGTCATAGGCACTAGGCCGACCCACACAAGTGGGGTACCATTTTTCTCGGAAGACTTTGAGGAACGCAGGGTAGAAGGAAATATGTGGATCCATGCAGATTCCAGAACTTTCCACCACAGAAATGTGAGGGAAATTTGTTTTTTGGACAATTCTTTAGGTTTGCAAGAGTTTCTGGGTAACAGAACCTGGTGGGAGGCAGGCAAGTCAATCCATCCTGGATTCCCCTGGGTGTCTAGTTTTCAAAAATGTATAGGTTTGCTAGGTTTGCCTAGGTGCCAGCAGAGCTAGGGTTCAAAAACTACAGCTAGGCACTTTACAAAAAAAGGGCCATTTTTCACTGCGAAATTGAGGTGCGACCAGGTTGCGTTTTGTGCCGTTTCCTGTCGCAGGCACTAGGCCGACCCACACAAGTGGGGTACCATTTTTCTCGTTTGACTTTGGGTAAGGTAGGGTGGAAGGAAATTTGTGGATACACGCAGATTCCAGAACTTTCCACCACAGAAATGAGGAGAAAATGTGGTTTTTTTGGACAATATTTTAGGTTTGCAAGGGTTTCTTTGTAAAAGAACCTGGTGGGAGGCAGTCAAGTCACCCCATACTGGATTCCCCTGCGTGTCTAGTTTTTAAAAATGTATAGGTTTGCTAGGTTTCCTTAGGTGCCGGCAGAGCTAAGGTTAAAAAACTACAGCTAGGCACTTTGCAAAACAAGGGTCATTTTTCACTCCGAGATTGAGGTGTGACCACGTTGTGTTTTGCACCGTTTCCTGACGCGGGCACAAGGCCGACCCACACAAGTGAGGTACCGTTTTTATCGAGAGACTTAGGGTACTTTAGATTTGTAAATCAACTGTTATTACCTAATGAGTTTTCATGCATTTCTCCCTTCCAAATGAAAGACATCGTGTAAAAAAGAAGTCATTTAGAAAAATTACCAATAATTATCATGCTAGTATGAGTATTCCCAATTTTGAAAATGTGCAAATATGTACTGTTTCTGAACTCTGTAATTTGTACCCATTTCAGAAATACATAGATGTCTTTCATATTGATTTTTCCATGTATACATTTTCCCAGAATAATTGCTCTATACCCGGTACATAATAAAATACCATTGCAAGTTGCTGCTCAGTTTTTGGCTCTGGGTTCGCGGGTTCTGGTGAACCTACAAGTCCTATATATCCCCACAACCAGAAAGGTCCAGCGGATGTAACGGTATACTCCTTTCAAAGAGCTGTCATAATTAGAAGAAGTTACAGTTGAAAACGTTGACACAAAAGGCTGTTTTTTTAACTAATTTTCAATTTTTTCGAAATTTAACTGTTAAATTCTATAAAGAAACCTTCATGGATTTAGACAAATAATCCCTTTCTGAATTCAGAATTGTGTCTACTTTTCTTAAATGTATAGCTTTCCAGGATCCAATATTGCTTTCATACTCATTTTTACCATTAACTGGAAGGAGTTTGAAAGCACTAAAAATACCAAAACTGTGTAAAAAATGTTGGTTCTCTGACAAAAGACTGTCATTCCCTAGATCTGGGAAAATGGAAATTTCAGCCCCACAAACCCTTTTTTTTTTTTTTTTTTTTTTTAAAACCTTTATTTGAGTAAGCAAAAAAGTACAAGGATGGGCCTACAACCACACGGGCCGGCCGCTAAAAGAGGAGTAGACACATATCATATATGCCCGCAGAGGTAAAAGTCAATCAACAATGCAATACTCAGCTCTATTTACAGGACAAAAACAGATTTTATTTATATGAAAGAACAAACACACACAAAAGGCGAAAGTATAGTACCGAAGGTCAGCTCAATGGATGTAAGGGGGGGGACAGCAACAGAAGTACAGTAGCAAAACACTAAGCACTGAGGAGCTCAGAGGGGGGGGGGAGGGACACAGAAGTCAGTACAAAAAAGGGGGAGGGGGAGGGCCGGAGAGACCAGCACAACCCCTATATGAAAGGTTCCAAGAACGCTTGCCTATGGAGACAGGGCAAGCCCAACAGTGCCCACAAGGGGAGGAGTACAAATGTCGCCACGGTAGTCGTTCCAGTGACCCCACATCTTCACCCACGCCCTGGGTCTGCCCCTGGCCACATAGACAGTTTTCTCACGGAACATGGACCAATCCATGTTATCCTCCCATTTCGAGAGGTCAGGGGGCCTGGAGGCCCCCCAGAGTTGTGCAATGTCTCGCTTCGCAACCATATAGCCCAGGGTGGCCCATCTAGTCTGTGCCACCGAATAGTCCGTGGGCTCCCAAACATTCAAAAGACATCGACGAGGTTCCGGACACAAGGACACACCTGTCACCACAGCCATCACTTCAAGCACGGCCGCCCAATAAGCAGCCACCATCGGGCACTCCCAGAGAATATGCAGGAAAGTAGCACGCAAACCACACCCACGCTTACACAATCCATCGGAGGAAAAGCCCATCACCACCAGTCGCGGTCCCGTCACGTACACCCGATGAAGGATCTTCAATTAAACCAGACGGAGACGAGCCGGAATAGCCACCTCCTTCGGGGAGGAGAGGGCTGATTGCCAATCCTCATCATCAAGTTCTAACCCATCTCCCATCCACAATTCCCGAAGTCGGGCCAATAAGTCGGACCGATTGTTAATCAACTTTTTATAGATCAGGGAGATAGTGCTATCAGGAAGATGTCCATCAAGGATACGGTCCTCTAGGGGGGAAGAGTCAGGTGGAATCTCACCAGGAGCAAACACCGAAGCCAGGGCGTGCCTGAGCTGTAAATAACGAAAGAATTCCCGACCACTCAGGCCATAGTCAGCCTGGAGGGCCTGAAACGAACGCACAGAACCCTTAGAGTACACATCCCCCACCTTGGAAATACCAATCATGTCCCAACGGTCGAAACCCTTGGAAGACCAAAGACCGCCCAGACGTTCTGAAGCATAAAGCGGCGTCGCCAACGTCAAGCGATCCTCCCAGCCCAAGCTCACATTCGCGGCACGCCACACCGTCAAAGCAGTCAATGTAGGTCCCACAAGATGGCGCCCAGCGGAGCGAGAATAAAGCACTCTGTTAAAGTCACCTCCCGGAAGCTGAAGTTTATCCATTTCAAACGCCGGATTACGACCTGGCGAAAACATAGCGTGATTGATAGCGGACAGATGGGAAGCCCAGTAATATCTCTTAATATCGGGGAGCGCCATGCCCCCATCATACCACGGGATGGAAAGTTTCGCGAGAGCAATGCGCGGACGCCCATCCCAAATAAGCTGCCTCTGAAGGCTCTCAATCTCCCGAAAATAGGACTTAGGGATAGGATCAAAATAATTCTGGAGAGCATAGAGAAACCGCGGCAATGACATCATCTTAAACAGGGCCGCCCGACCCAGGGGAGACAGGGGAAGTCTGCGCCAACGGGCAACGTCCAAACGTAGCCTAAGTAACGGGGGAAGGAGATTACGATCAAAACGAAGGGACGAGTCCAAGGTAACAAAAACCCCCAAGTATTTGAAGCCATCCCTGGCCACCTGAAGAGGAAGTCTGCTCGGCAACGGAGGCAAGACACCAGACAAAACATACACACAGGATTTAGTCCAATTGATGACGAGGCCTGAGTTAGCGCCAAAGGACACAAGAACGTCAAATAAAACAGTTAAAGACTTGCGAGGGGAAGTAAGGTACAAAAGGATGTCGTCCGCATAAAGCGAGACGCGGTCTTCGAAGTCCGGGGCCCAGCGAATCCCTTTAAGGGACGGTTCCCACCGGAGCCAGGCCGCCAATGGTTCAAGAGCGAGCGCAAACAACAACGGGGACAGGGGGCAACCCTGACGGGTACCCCTGCCCAAGGAGAAGGGAGCCGACACTCTACCGTTTACCACAACTTGTGCCAGAGGTTCCGCGTACAACAACTGAATCCAGCTAATAAACTCGCACCCGAATCCGAATTTCTCAAGAGTCGCCCATAGATAGGGCCACTCCACAGTATCAAAGGCCATAGAGGCATCCAGGGACGCCAAAATGGCCGGCTCAGTCAGAAGCCCCGCCCTCGCCATCACGCCGTGAAGGCGTCGCAGATTCAAAGCAGTGTTGCGATGCGGGATAAAGCCAGACTGATCCGGATGGACCAAATCCCCGAGAACCGAAAGGAGACGAGTCGCCAAAAGTTTTGCCAAAACCTTGGGTTCAACATTTAACAGGGATATGGGTCTATATGAGGAACAGAGGTCACGTGGTTTACCATCTTTAGGGATGACGACAATTGTCGCCAGGCGCTGATCATAGGGAAGGATGTTACGTTCACGAGATTCTAGAAACATGGCGCGAAGATACGGCGCCATCTTATCGGGGCGTAGCTTGTACAACTCAATGGGCAACCCGTTCGGGCCCAACGCTTTGCCCGAACGGAGCGAACGGATAGCAGTCGCTATCTCATCATTCGTAAAAGGGGAGTCCAAAGCAATACGGTCCAGGTCGGTGACACAGGGCAAAGTGATATCGCGCAAGAGTAAGCGGGAGTCAGCCACGTCCCTCTCAGACACGGGAGCATATACAACACGGAAATATTCCGCAAAACGATCAACAATGGCAGTCGGATCAGTCACATTCTCACCACTCGCAGACTGAATCACAGGCACCACACGATTAACTCTTTCCTTCTTGTCCAACCACGCTAGGAGTTTACCCGCCTTATCACCCACATCGTACAATCTGCCTTGTTGCTCACGAAACATCACCTTAGCAGCGTCTGTGACCAGGGATTTATATGCAAACTGTTTTAGACCCAGGGCATGGAGCTTCTCAGGCGTGACACCAGATTCCAACTCATCCTCCAAAGCAGAGATCTCCCCCTCAAGGTCCACCACCTCCCTCCTCCCGGCTTTCTTGGCTTCAACAATCAAGGAGAGGGCCTGTCCACGAATCACAGTTTTAAAGGCTTCCCACAGGGACACAGCCGAAGGGACCGACCCCTCGTTCTCCAGGAAATATGCATCTATGGACTTGAGCAAGAGGGTACGAGTCTCAGGAGAGGAAAGATACCATGGGTTAATTGGAGCCACTCGGCCCGCTGTCTCCACCCCAACCTCGAAACGAAGCCAGAGCGGCGAGTGGTCAGAAATACCCCTTGGCAAATGCAAAATCTCGCGAACCGCTGACGACTGGGCCGCGGGCATCAGGAAATAATCCAGCCGAGACAGACTGCCATGAGCCCCAGAATGGAAGGTGTATTGGAGCTGAGTGGGGTGCAAAAGTCGCCAGCAGTCCACAAGGCCAAAGGTATCTAGAAACCCACCCAACCACTGCTGAGCCTGCGGAGTATCCCTAGGGGGATGGCGATCGTGAAGACCGGAAAGCACCGAATTAAAATCACCGGCCAGGAAGAGAGTACTTTCAGGGAGATCTAACAAAACCCGGCCCAAATCAGTGAAAGTAGAAGTCTGTAAACCCGGGGGAACATAAACATTAAAGAGAGATAGGGTGCGGCCCTCATATCTACCCACCAAGACAGTATACCTCCCACGGTCATCCTGAATCACCTCGTCAATCGCTAGGGGGAGGGAGGTTCGAACAAGGATACCCACACCCCTAGATCCGGAGGTAAACCCCGAGTGCGCCACAAGGCGGTAGCCCCATCTATTCATCGCATTACAAACATTACCAATCAAATGGGTTTCCTGCATGAAAACAATATCTGGCGACAAACGTCGTATACAATTCAAGACCACACTGCGCTTAATACGATCTCCCAGGCCATTAACGTTCCAGGAAACAAATTTCAACCCTCTACCCCCCATCCCAACCACCCGAGCCAAGACCCCTCATCCACGAGCAAGACACCAGAAACAGCAGCAGACACAGGAGCAATTCGCCTTGAAAACAACACACAAAAAAGAAAGAACTTCCCAGCCCCCCTCCCCCAAACTGAAGGGAAACACCCCCCACCCTGCACCCCTGCAAAAAGCTAAAGAGCCACCCCAACCTGCAGTGTGCCTGTCGCCCCATAACCCCTAGTCTACACAAAGACCCCGGAGGAGGAAAGGTCTCCGTTCCACCCGCCCCTGACAAACATCAAGAACGAAAAGTAACAAAAGAAAGATAAAATAATCACAATGCAGAGGAACGCCGGTCAACAATCCTGAAAATGTATTCAAAATAAAACATGTGAGCCAAACAGTCAGATCTCCACACCACCTTCGGCACCACCAGGGTGAGCGGCGGATTCAGTCTCAGGAGCACGGTCAGGCAAGGAGTCTAGCCAGTCATTAACAGCATCTGGGCGATCAAAGAAAAGGGTACGCTCATTATACTCGATCCGAAGTCTAGTGGGATAGAGCATAGCATAACGTAAGCCCCGATCCCGAAGACGTTTCTTGGCCCCACGAAACTCCATCCGTTGTCTCTGAACTTGTTGGGAAAAGTCCGGGTAAAAGTTAACCGTAGCATTCTCAAAGGCCACCGGGCCCTTCACCCGTGAGGCCTGCAGGATAGCGTCCCGGTCTCTATAGTGAAAAAGCTTCGCTACAATGGGTCTCGGCGGGGCTCCCGGCCGAACCTTGCCCCCTGGAACACGATGTGCGCGTTCCACCGTGAAGAACCTCGTAAGGCCGGAAGGGGCAAGATGGTTCAAGACCAGATCCTCAACCAGGAGATCCACCGAGTGGGGTTCAGGGTTCTCCGGTACACCAACCAGGCGAACATTGCAGCGACGTGCCCTATTTTCAAAATCCTCCAGACGTCGGGTCATGAAGTCGTGCGCCCGACGGAGATTTCCGATTTCTGTCTGGAGCTCCGAGACGTCCTTCGTGAGGCTGGACGATTTAATGTCCAACGATTGCACCCTCTCATTCGTCTTGCCGAGATCAGCACGAATAAGATTAACCTCAATAGCCACGGTGTCAAGTTTATGGGCCAAGGCCTCGTACTGTAGGCCGGTGGATTCCCTCACGCCCGAGATGGCGCCCATGATGTCCTGTAGGGAGGGCTCCGCCGACTCTTCCAAAACTCGTTCGGACGCTGTACTAGAACCAGGCAGGGCAGCTCCGGGGGACCCCTTAGAATGAGTATAGCGGTCCATGACATTTGATTGAACCGGGGCTCCGCGCAGTGGTGCTTTCGTCTTGCGCGTCTCTCTGTCCCCTCTGCCCGCCATTTTGAAGATGCGTCACAGGACAAGCCACCAGGGTCGACGGGCCCGACACCCAAAGCACAGAATCAAAAGTACACAAAAATGAGGGGCACAACTCGGGTAGAGGTCGCCAAGCCAGCAAATAGTCCGCAGGTAAACCCAACAGCCGATCCGCCTCCAGGTCTCAGCCGCAACTCGATAGGCACACCCGTGGCCCAAGTCGGAACAGAATCGAAACCGAAACTTAGGAAGGGGGACCCACAAGGCCAGATCTCCTGCCGTTGTTGTTCAATTCCAGGACGGCTACAGAACCGCACCCCGTCCCGGGCGCACCTCGAGGGCGGAGTCCAAAAGTTCAGACCATCATATCTCAGGAATAAGAGATCCAAATCAATTTCTGAAAGGTGCCAGGCTGATCAGCCAAACGTCCTCCACACGGATTCTTGCAAGAAATCAGGATTCAGTCAGGATAAAATGCCGGGGGCGGCGAGGGTCCGGAGAGCGCTGTGCTCAAGCGGCCATCTCGGATGCCCGCCAAGCTCCTCCCCCCACAAACCCTTTTTTGATAACATTTGCTGGGAAAAACCCAGAGGCTTTCATTTGCAGCCCATTTTTCAAATTTTTCTGAAAAAAAAACAAAATCTTTACTGTATTTTGCTTAATTTCTGGGACCCCTGCAAGGGAATCCACAAACCCTGGGTACCTTTACAATGCCTATGATGTTGGAAGAAAAGGACGCAAAATTGGCATGGATACCTTATGTGGTCAAAAAGCTACAGGGGCCTAAGTGCGCACTACCCCAAATAGCCAAAAAAAGGCTTAGCACAGGAGTGGAAAAGGCCTAGCAGCGAAGGGGTTAAGAGACCCAGAACACCAAGCAATACTGTCGCTCAATATCTCATCTTTTAGCAATGGCAATATTGTCCAATTTGTCACTTGACTACAGCATAAGTAATTTCAAACAGGAATTGCACTCACCCATCTTTGTGTGGGAGTACTCCTCACCTCACCTGGCATCTACTCAGGGAATGAAGCCTCCTCTATATTGTGGGTAAACACAAACATCACAAACAGAGTACGTATCTCTGTAAGTCAGTCTCCAATCATAAAACCTTGTCACATAAAAACAAACTGACCATGGCCCCTTCAATAGGTCCCTCTGAACTAAATATACGTAAAACTGTACAAATGGCTCTAACATGGACAACATCATAAGTCCTATTAAGCCTGGATATCATTCTGTTAGGAACGGTGTCCTAATACCTGGCGCACCCATATCGTTACAAAAATAATGGTGGTACTTATCCCTTAACCTAGGGTTACTGTTATATGGATGGTACCATTATCTGTCCAGAATACGGCATGACAGTGCCCTCCCATATGTATAAAAAACTGACTCAAGGGATCTCTGAACAAGAACAACGTTTATACAGTTCTTAGTTCCCTCTTAAGCGTTATTGTATCCGTCCAAAACTAAACAACAAACAAAACAAAGCCTACCAGGAAAACCAGCTCTCTCCTTACCTGTCCGTCGGTACCACAGGCTTTCCTGAGCCGAAGGGGAGGTAAACGAACGGACAGGTATCACCCATTTAAGTATAACTTACTGTGGTCAGTCATTGGTCAAGAGGAGTCATGCGGTAACGCTAACGCGATCCAAACCGGCGGCCGCAGTTTGTCGTTAAAGCATTCCCGCGTATCGCAATCACTTCCTGGTTTCCACTGCGCGTGCATCAGTGGCGCGACGTGCTCCCTGATCCCGTGGGCTGGGGGCTCCTGTGAAAAGAAGTTTGTAACTCTAAGTAACCCATATTGCGAAAAAACACCTAAAATACATGACAAAATGTTTGTGAAGAAATATTGGGACTATTATGACCGTATACAAGGCGCTATGGATTTATTCCTATACAAACAGCTAGTTGTAGTGAACACATGGCGGTAATTTAAAGATGCTTGATGTTGCACTCGTAAAATGTTAAAAACTACGCGCAATATTTTAGAAGTTGATAGAGGAATATAGGGAACTCCAGAACAAAACGTTTCATTATTAATACAAAAGGTCCCTTGGGGTTGCTTTATTAGAACACAGACCTGATAGTCGTATACTAGTACAGTGACAAGTATGCTCAAAACCAGTCATATTCAGTCATTCTTACTCATTAATCACCCGGTAAAAGTCCCATAATATCTGGGAAATAAGTCTAGATGATAAAACAAACTAAAGCATGCTCAACATGCGGGAAACTCACGGCTTATGGCTGAAAATACTCCAGTGATGTAATGAAAATTAATAGTTAGGATTGTATAGATGAGACACAAACGTGGGAAGGAGATCACAGTGTAACCCACGGAATCTCATCATTCAACCCCTGACTGTCGCACTTAAGCTTTAAAATCAATTTCTGTTCCTTGACAAAGAGGAACTTGGCAACATCGCTGACATGAGGTGGATTGAATGGTTGCTCAAGTATTATCCATTTCATGTCTTCTGCCTTATGTTTAAAGCTCAAGAAATGATTGGTCAGGCGTGTAGATTGTTTATTGCACCTGATCGTGCTCTTGTGCTCATTGATCCTCTGTTTTACCTTTCGTGTCGTCCTGCCAATATATCTCAACGAGCATGGACACGTGATCATATAGATCACTCTCTCAGTATTACAATTTGTGTGTTTCTTTAAAACCCACGGCCTCCCAGTACCAATATCAACAGTTTTAGTTTTCTGAGTTTGGGGGCATGCAGTGCAAGTGCCGCAAGGATAATGGCCTTGAACAGCAGGAAGGTCCCATAGTGTATTGGCCGGGTCTTGAACCTTAGTTTTAGGTCTAGTATGGACCAGACTGTCTCGCAAACTCTCTTGAATGAAAACTGTATATATGTTGTCAATACGTGTTCTTATTGTGTTTTATTGTACACTTCGTTATAGATATGTTGAGACGGTTCCCCTGAAGAAAGCTCAAAAACGCAGAAACGCGTGTCGCATGTTATCTGAACGCCAGCCATTGCAAAAAAAATTTAACTCTAGGAACTCCCTCTCCCAGTTTATATATATGCACAGTATTGTTATGTATTGTATGTAATGTATATGTATTGCATGTATATGTTGTAAATATATGAGGTTGCGTATTACAATTGAGTACAAATTGAAACACGAACCGAATGACTAATAGAAAAAAGAATAAATACATTACTTAAAAGAAGAAACTATTTAAAAAAAGAAACACATTAAATATAGTGTTGTATCAAATAGAAGTGTTTTGTGTAATATGTGCACATGTACTCTGTAAGTGACCCTATCTAAAATTAGGCCTGTGATGCAAATGTAATAGCATAGTTCTTGCTTTTTGCAAATTCTTTACCCCATGTTAATGTTCCCTACAGCTAGCAAGACCCATTGTTTCAAGTAGGGGTCCCCTTTTTCAAAAACATTAGAAGTAAAATCAGCCATCCCTATCTTCTAAAGTTCTGAAAAGAGAGGAAAGTGAGCCCCTATCAATTAAACAGACATTTACATTTTACATAAGCCCTGGGAAGGGTAGTTTAAAGAGCAAATACAAAAATCTAGTTAATGTTGATGGAAAAGGGGAGATTTTTTTTGGCCATTAGTTCTTATGGCACTTAATAACTCTGAACAATCGATTGGTTTCATCAGCTGATGCTTAGTACTATTGAAAGAGGGATACAACATTGCTTAAAGTATTTATGGCAGGAATCAAAATTAAGAAGTATTGTGATTATTGATTAATTAAGGAATACATTATTTGACGTGCTCAGGAAGTTCTTAAGATGTAGGGGCCATATGTATCAACATTCCGTTTTGCGATTCCTAAATAGCGATTTTTAAGGAATCGCTATTTAGAAATCGCAAAATGGTATGTATGTACAAATTCGCTTCTTTTTAGCGATTCCTTAAAATTCCTTAATTGCGATTAGCAAATTGCTAATCGCAATTAAGGAATAATTTCCCATTCATTTCTATGGGCAAGGAGGCCCATAGGAATGAAGGGGAAGTTTGCGATTCGCAATTTGCTAATCGCAAATTGTGAATATTTTCAAGGGTGCAGGGGTGTCCAAAGGACACCCTGTTGCACCCCTGAAATCTGCATGGGTGCACATGTGGCGCACATACATGCCCTAAGGGCATGTATGTGCGTCACATGGCACTATGAAAAATGAAGAAAAAAATATTTTGGAAGGAATTCGCAACTGTGGTAATTTGCGATTCCTTAAGGCCAATTTGCTATTTTTTTTTGCTTCTTACATTGCATTTAAGGAATCGCTAAATTTGCGATTCCTTAAATGCAATCGCAAAATAAGGAATCGCAAATATTGCGATTCCTTATTTTGAACCACGTTTTGTTTAATACATACCATTAAGCAAATTCGCATTCGCAAAGGCCGAAATTCTGCGAATTTTGGCCTTTGCGAATGCGAATTTGCTTGATACATATGCCCCGTAATTGCCCCACAGTTAAGTCGGAGTATGACACATAGAGGAAAGAATTAGAACATGGTAAATAATGCTCAAAATAATAAAAACTAATGACACTAAGCAATTCTGGACACTGGATAGGAAAAGCAGTACTCAGTTTGAGACGGAAATTATAGCTCAAATTACTAGCCATCAATGAGAACTTTTGAGAAATGTATGTGGTCAGCTCGTTTTTGTATTATTAAATAAAAATATTAGTTCACCTATTGCTCAAAGCATTAGACTGACTGAATTACAAACAAAGGAAACTATTTTTAGTCTTAGATTAACCAAATCTGCAGGACTAGTGAGTAGCAATGGTGTGGTTTACAAAAGAGATCCTGCCCATTGTACAAAGCTTCTGTACCAATACTTTAAGCAAAATGTGTTAAGAGCTAACTTCCCTGATAGTTGGAAGGGATCATTAAGACACGTATTCTTAAGAAAGTGTGAGTTTTCATTGACATCCCTGTTCGTATTACTTCATTTCATTTTTAGACTGAAGTACCAATATTCTTGCATTGTTACAAGTTGTTAAAGAGTGGTCTGCTAGCTTGGGGTTAATACCAACGGAAAAAGCAGGGTTTCGCCCAGGGCAGTTCACTATCTGCCAAATCTTTTCACTAAATGTAATTATGAATTGAGTCTTGGAGGTTGGAACAATATATATGTTATCAACTTTTATCAGCTCTTTGCCCAAATGACATGTTAATGGGTAGTCAGTGATGTCAGGAGAGGGTGCCATGTCGTTGTGGTGTCGGAAGTGCCGACCCAGTATCTGGTCGGTCAGGGAAGAATCTGTCAAATAAAATCTTTTTGACCTCCATATTGAAAGTGATGTTTTTTTTAAAATTGTTATTTTTAATGTAGCAAAGAGAGGTCCTTACAAGAATAAAACAACCAGTATAAATTCCATTGCTTAAATATAAAATCCGAAACTCATCGTAAATCTAGTATAAATAATGAGCAGTGCATAGAAAATTAAAAGGACATAAAACACAGTATATTTAATTTCTGCTGATATAACACATTTGAATTTCTGATTCCCAATTATAAAGTGCTTGCTATAAGTTTAGGGCCTCATTTATGAGGCTGTGCGTCACTTTTACGCCGCCGGTGCGTCACTTTTTGTGACGCACCAGTGGCGTAAAAACTGCGTCTTGTTGCACCATATTTACAAAGTGACGCATCTAGGTAGATGTGTCACTTTGTAAACCCCTGCGCCACATTATACCTGCGCCAGGTATAATGTATGCAGGAGGGGCGTATTGACGCAAGGAAGGGTCGTAGAAGTGACGCAGTGAAATCTATGAGATTTCACTGCGTCACTTTTAGGACGCCGTTGCGTCAAAATCTTGCGCCTGCCTCACAGCAGGCGTAAGACTGACGCAGGCCCTTTCACATGGGGCGTGCCCCATGTGAAAGGGCGCATTGCTGGAGTTGCGTCACTTTTGTGACACACTCCAGCAATGCGTCACTTTTACGCTTACAGATACGTCAGAAATACTGACGTATCTGTAACTCCTTGCGACATGATGCGTCATACATTAAATATGACGCATCAGGAATGTTGCAAGCAGTGCGCACTGAGAAGTTACGCATCGCTGCTTTCACGCAGCGATGCGTCATTTCTCATAAATGAGGCCCTTAGTGCTTAAGATCTTAATATGCATAAAAAGTTCAGAAGTTATATGTACAAAATTCATAGCAGTTGGTGGAGTGTAACATTATCAAATGCCAATTGCTACAATAGTTCATTTCCAATACCGCCATATTCTGTTAAGTTTGGCAACAGAGCCTACCCTTTTTACATAGATGGTTTCCCGTTGGAATACTCTTTGCTTTTTTGTACACCATTGGGAAACATTCAGGATCACATTTAGATTTTCAATTGGTTAGGATAAGTGATCTTGCTACTAATAATGCAATGAAAATGAATTGGCGTTGAACCAGAATTAGGTCTTCACCTACATCTGCTCTTCCAAACAGGGCGGCTAAAAGACCAGGACGGATGTTGATTGCCATTTTTTTAACTAATTTTTAAAAATACATCTTGCCAGAAGTTCATTAGGTGACTACATAAGAACCCAACATGGAACTAATCTCCAGTTTCAAATCCACATCTAAAGCATCAAGAATTTATAGTGGGAAATATTTTGTGGAGCCTATCAGGGGTATAGTAGCCCATCCATTTGCTGAACCATGCCACCTTCTTAAATTAGCAACCCTTGCTGTTGTGTAGCTCATTTGTTGTAATTCTGCCATTGCTGAAGATTAAAGCTACAGCCTGTAGCAGAGCTTAAACCTCTCAAGATTATCTAAAATCGCCTGTTTATTCTCCACAGATTTAAATATTCTATACCAATTGTCTATCCCTTTAATTTTTTATACGAAATGTGCCTTCGCAAGGAGTGTGCCTTCACTGTCTTCTGTGATGATTAAACCCAAGCAAAACTGCTTAATCTGTGTATAGCTGAACATCAGGTGGCTGTTTATATTACTCTTACAATTTAAAACTTCCTGCCAGGATAGGAAATTCTCGTTTTTTATAAAAGTCTTGTAGTACATGAAACCCCAGCTTTGCACACTAATCGCAGTTCTGAAGAGACCATTGAAGCCCCAGATGAATACATTCTTCTAGTTTCATCTAGGGATGAAGCCACGGGATTCCATATGCTTCCCAAATTTTTTGAAAATGCCAAGTGATAACTCTAGGAGTTTTATAACGTGAATTTTTGAGGAGTTTAGGTATGAGTAAAAAAAGGAGCAAGGCTGATTTCGGACTCGTTGAGCAGTATTGTGAGAAAGAAATTGGCATTGAGCAAGTCCCCTGAATTATTATAGTTCACCCAATTAATAATTGAGGCTTGACAGTATAGCCGTGGATCCAGTAGGACAAGGCCTCCGTCCTCCACTTCTAAATGTGGCACTTGTAATCTTATTTCTGAGTCAAAGAAGGATTTGGGAACCTTAATCATTATGTTAGAAAATAGGAATAAAAATAGCTGGAGAATATTCATGTTAATGAGAGCGACTCGTCCCATAATTGAAATAGGGAGATTTTCCCATTGTTTAAACAGATAATGCATTTTATTTAATGTGAGAATAAAATTTAGCAGATATAAATCCTCAAGTCAAGTGGTCACAAAAATCCACAGGTACCTTATTGACTTAGTTATTGAGTAGTGCTCCTGCATTGCGGGGGCAGAATATCTAAAGAGCAATTAAAAAGTGGCACCTCAGATTTAGAGTGATTTATTTTATATACCCCGATATCTGTAAAATCCCTTATTTTGTCAAGAGCTCTCGCTAAATTATCTCTATCTGCTGCCATATCATCTGCAAATAGTTTGAGTTTGGAGGATACAAGTACAGGGACGGCAATTGCGTGATCCTGCCTAATAGCACATGCCAGAATTTCAATGAAAAGAGAAAATAGCATGGGAGAACTATTACTGCTACATTGGTTTTATTAGTGTTAAAGTAATCAATTGCCCGAATCAGGTAATGGGTGTTGTAAGCCAAAAGTCTATCTTTAAGAAAACCATTTTGGTTGTGATGGATAAGAAAAGGAGCAACTTGTGCGAGCCTATTTGCAAGAATTTTAGTAAACATATTATAGTCAGCATTTAGTGGCCTAATAGGTCTGTATGAATTAACCTCGTCCTCCGATTTCCTCTGTTTAACAAAATGAATCACTGCAGCATGGGTAAATGTTTCAGGAACTAAGTCCCCTTCAAAAATCCCATTGATTTATGTCCCTAAGAAGCCATATAATTGGGGGAAGAAAATCTTATAGACCTCAATAGGAACTCCATCGAGTCGAGAGGCTTTGGCCGCCGGGGACAGGTTCACCGCCTGATATCTTCTTCAGGTGAAATGGAGGAACACAAAAACTCTTGCTGCTCAGTTGATACAGTGAGAATATTTATCCCGCCTAACCAATCTACAGCAGCCTCCGGGATGGTGTTAAGAGTTTTGGAGTAGAGCTCCTTGTAATGATTAAGAAAGACCTCTGAAATCTAAGGGGATGTGAAGTAGAGCACGAAGTGACCGGGTCTATTATTCCTTTTATGCAATTGGCATCAGATCTTCTTTTAGCAGACCAAGCCAGGTACCTGCCTATGTGATCACTTTCTCCGTATCTTTTTTACAATACTGAGTCGTGGTTCAAGATTTCCTTAGATACAAAGAAATCTTGTAGATTAAGCTTAGCATTGGAAAGTATGACTTTGCCTTCTGGGGTAGGAAGAGCAAGGTATCCTGCCGTTGCCTCGCATAGCTCTTTCTCTAGCTGGAGTCTTTTGTCATTCTCGTTCTTTCTCCTAATGGCAGAGTACGCAATTGCTTCCCCTCTGAAGAAGGCTTTTAAAGCATTGCATACTGAAAACATCAAAGCGCTATTAATTTTCAATTTTAGGAATTCCTCCAATGCAAGGCACATATGCGAGACCCACTGTTCGTCAGTAAGGAGGGATTTTTCGAATACCCGTCTGGGCGTGAGCTTAGTTTGAGTTTTTATTTTGAACTTCACTGAGATTACTGCATGGTCTGAGAAGGGATTTGCATGAATCTCAGACTCGGTTTTTAAGAGAGTATGTGAAATCAGGAAGAAATCAATCAGAGAGGAGGAGTGGAATCTTCCTGAATGGCATGTATATTGTCTCTTGTCTGGAAATTCATCTCTCCAGCAGTCAACCAATGCAAAATCGCTTATTAGGTCTTGGTATGGCCTTGTCTGTGTTTTATAAGCCCAGGGACAATCTATAGTCGGGTTGACCAATACGTTAAAATCCCCACCTAACACGAAATGCCCAGACTGAAGGGTTGCAAAATCATACTGAGACTGTAATGTCGCAGGAGAATCCTCAGTAGGGCCGTAATACCTCACAAAGTTAAAGAGTTGGTCCTAGATCTTCATCTGCACCCAAAGACACCTATCACTATGATCTCTATGCACCATAGAGATTTCACATTGTAGGTTTATAGCTACTAATATAAGCACCCTAATGGCTGAATTTGAAGAAGCATAGAATTTGTGTTGGATATAGCCAGGAGCCTTATCCATAGGGGAGCCTTCCTTACAGTGTGTCTCTTGGAGAAAAATTATATTAGCTTGTAGGGATTTAAACCAAACCAGCATGGATCGTCTCTTAACTTTATTATTGAAACCATTAACATTGCAGGACACTACCTTCACCGACTTAATAGAAATTTTTGGGAAATAGATATTGCATGATAAAAAAAGAAAATAAAAATAAATTCTTGGACCTTTAAATTTCAGCACGTTTGCTACATTTAATTGTAACCCCCACCCATGACCCTGCCTCCCCCTCCCCCAACCCTTATGTGACCTCTCACCCCACCACCCTGTGAGCTGCCTTGGCTCCGGAAACACCACCTGTCTGGGGCTCCCTGGGTGGCCCCCCTCCCCTTTGAAGGTGATAAACCTCCCCCCTCCATGCCTCTTCCAACCATCCTCCTTCTCCCTAAGTTGGGTGCAGTGACATTGCACCCAAGGCGGTGAGCGGGCGAATGACAACGACTAGTAAGATGAAGAGAAGAAAAAAAAAGAGACAAGAGAAAAAAAACAACAGAAGAGAGATATTATACACATATACCATCATTCTTGACCAGGAGTTTAATTTAGGCACAAAGCTGACCCCTATTTCACCCCCTGGATGCTGTATGGAATGTAGAAACTCCTGCACTGTCTCAACAGAGTGAAAAACACAAGCACACCCCTTATGCAAAACTTTCAGTTTGGTTTGCTAGATAATGGCCGCCAGGGCCCCTAGCTGCTGAAAAGAATTAATCATGCCTCTGAACTCCTTCCTCCACTGTGCCGAAGAGGCAGACATGTCTGAGAAAACTTTAAATGAAAAATTATCGGAAGTCTGGTATACTTTATCCTGGCTGGCATGTGCCAAGATCTTATCCTTAATTCTAAAGTCACCAAAGTTTGTGATAATAGTTCTTCGGTTTTGGCATTGGTATACTGGACTGCAGGGACACGATGGGCCAGAGTGATAGTAAGGTTGGTCTTTTGTGTTACGGCTTCAGGGTATATATGCTTGGATATGAGGTCGTAGACAACTTCTACTACTGATCGCCGTTTTCACTGCCTACCAGAACCCCTGTTATGCAAAGATTGCATCTTCAGGATTGATTTTCTGTGTCATCCACCTTGATTTGCAGGCTGATGAGCTGATTGAAATTTGGTTAGCTTGCAGAGGCATTGTGTCTTCGAGGTTTGATATGCGCTGTTCTGCATCCGTAATGCGTTATGGAAGTTGCTGAATATAAGATTGAATAGAGCCCAGCTGAGATTCGGTTTTATTTTGTGCTTATTCCTGGGACAAATTTATACTTTTGAGTTCCGCCAAAATTTGGTGTAGTAGGATGTATGAGGTATTCCCTACCCCCACCGTGGTCTCAGGAATCCTGGGTTGTGGAGCAGAAAGACTTCAGGGAGCAGTCATGGGTAAAGTTTCATTCAGGGCCTCGGCAGCAGTGGTGAACAGAGAGTTATCGGGAAACAAGGTTGTTGTAACATCCCCAGAGGAACACACATCATGATTGTCGAGACTTGAAATTGGCTTAGGTGTAGTTAGACTGGCCGATTTTTGTTGAGTCTTAGCGTTGAGGCCTGTAAATAATGAATAGTTGCCCTGTTGCATATTTCCTGGGAGCAATTTTGCTGTGGGTGTTATACTTGATGCTGACGAGCTAGCTTCCAGTCCCAGGGGAGAGGCCTGGCTTGCTGAATGTGAAGGATTCTTCATAGAATTGTGAGCACTTTTGGCTGATGTCGCGCTCCAAAGAATAGCCATCTTGCGGGCCTCCTTTTGCCTACCTGTTGTTTTAGGGGGCAGATTCCCCATTAGCGGAGTAATTCTTTGGCTCACCACTGAATAACCTGAATTCCGTTTCTTTTATGGAGAGGATCCAGTTGTGATTTATTTTTTTAGCCCGTGAAGAGTTAGCTACTAGCAGGGTTTTAGCAGTACTGTTGCAGGAAATTCTTTTCATGTCTTTTTCAGCATGCTGGGAGGAGACGGCCTAAAAGGAGGAACGCAAGCTGCACCTAAACCTAGCTAGGCTGCTTCCTCGCCCACCTCCTGGCCCACTACAGTACCCTAATCATAAGCAGCAGAAATCCAGGAGATAAGAACACAATGACTCAGTGAGCAAAAGAGAAAGTCAATATCTCTGACCTGATGGAAGATAAGCGGTAGACTCGAAAAAAGCCCATCAAGCCTCCAGAGCCTCTTGAGCCACTGGTAAGGTGATGTCCCAGGTGATGCAGTGAGCAGATAAGCCAAACAGTGACCTGCCACCAATGGCACCAGCCCACTCCTATGTGGAGTCATCCTTCACCTCCAGCCGCTACAATGGCGATGGCTGTACTAGCCACCTCCTCTAGTGGCGCCTCTGCAGCAGGATTCCTAAGCCGCTCACTTCTCTCCAGCTCGTCTATATCTGCCGCTGGAAATGGAACTCTGCCAGCCACCTCCTGATGCCACGCTGAGCCCAGCGGCTCTGCGGCAGAGATCCTAGGCTGCTCTCTTCTCTCTAGTGCGTCCACGTCTGCAGCTGGGAAAGAAACACTGCCAGCCGCCTCCCTAAGCCGCGTTGAGCCCAGCGCCTCTGCGGTAGAAATCTTATGCTGCGCTCCCCTCTCCATCGTGTCTATGAGTGCCACTAGGAGCCAAACACCGTCAGCTGCCCAGCCCGCCTCGCCTTCAGTTGCAGAGTATGACGGGAGCTCCAGCAACCCTTGAAAGTGATGGTTGATGGGTTCAATCAAATCTCTGGTGGGAGAGAGTCCCATATCTTGGGGGCGAGCCAGAGAAATTGCATGTGTAGGTCAGTGATTTTCTGAATCTCGCTGGCTTTAGTAGGAGGGAGTGCACACTTGTTAGAGAGTGACTACTACCTGAGAAAGTTAGATTCTATGTCAGGACTGGAGGAGAGGATTAAGCTTGAACTTTCAGGGCGTTTATTTTTCCAGCAGTCACAACACTACATTTCCCATCAAACTATGTGAAGAGAAAAGAGTCCAATCCACCAATCAGAGTGACTGTAGTCGTTCAACTGTCTCTGGTGCCGTTCTAGCCTCCTCTTTCTTTGCTTCTTCAGCAGCCACAGAGATAAGTGTTTTTGCCTCTCTCATTTATTCGTTGTTGTTTTTTGTAATATTAAGGCCTTGTTTGTGTGGCTGTATTTTTTTAATTGCCCCTCGCATTAGGGCGTCCGCACACATCCGTGTTAGCCCAGTCTTTAGAGATGCCTCAAATGTGGGAAAGTTTTTCCGCTCCTTCGCTATTGCGGCATCTCTCTCCTCAGAAGCTCTCCACGCGTTGCCGTCATCCAACTGCCAGGGAGCCGTGCATATTCAGATTACGAGCTCAGCACGTCTCACCCCCAGGCGGTCAGAACATATCTTTTCTGACTGCAGTTCAGTACGGAACATCAGATAACGTGCTAGCTATGAGTACAAACTCACTCTGGGGAATTATTGGCAATAATAATTGCCTGAATAGTCTGGGCTTTGTCCTTGTTTGTACTGGAGAGCGATCGCCTGGAGGCGTTACACCTGTGCTGCAGGTAAGGTAATAAGATAATTCGATATAATTGCGGGGACTCGCCCAGGCGGTTTAATTGAGAATACATTTATAATTTCAGGGGAGAGACAGTTCCCAGGCCTCAGGCCTTCTACTGACCTTGGGCTTGCCCCATATTATTAACCCTATGTTCACTCTCAACCCCCCTTGAGGCTCACTCAGAATGTAGGAGTATGGGGATTATTATGAGGAAGAGGAGGTCCAGTACCCCTTATTAATGATGATTTTAGCCCTTGGAGAGAAAAATTCAAGAACTACAGGTTCAGTTCCCAAGAGCCCTTGAGCAAAGGGAAAAGCTACTGGGTCTCAGATCCCCATACCTCCAGGGCAGCCCATAGCAGGGACCTTCTGAAATGCTTGACCCGGAGGACCTTTTGCACCTGAGTTCGGCTGAATGGGTGCCTGCCCCTAAGGTGGTCTCGTATATAGCCTGATGAACAAGTTACTTACCTTCGGTAACGATATATCTGTAAGAAACAGTAGTTAGTATTAGATTCCTTACCTTAGAATATCCCCAGGCGTCAGTCTGGATCCGGAAACTTTTGCGTAGCAGTACCCCTGCGCGTCGGTAGGCGTCGTCTGCAGGCGTCTCCTGCGGCTCCGCGTCCGTCGTTGGCGTCGTGCGCCGTGATGACGTCGCTGGAGTATATAGACGCCGCCTCCGCGCGCTGACGTCAGTTCTTTGTACATAGCTTTTCCGCGCCAGAACACGCAGAGCCATGCGAGAACCAACACTGGTGCCATTTGAAACTAGGGCCCTGAAAGGGATGTCCTTAACCCTAGGTATCAGTTTGCAGAACGGGGAGGATGGGTGGGGCGGTAAGGAATCTAATACTAACTACTGTTTCTTACAGATATATCGTTACCGAAGGTAAGTAACTTGTTCATCTGAAAGAAACAGGTTAGTATTAGATTCCTTACCTTAGAATAGATACCCCAGCAATACCAACCCCGGTGGTGGGTCTGCGAACCGATACAATCCTACACCAGAAAGTCCTGGAGGACCGAACGGCCAAAGAAGCCATCCCTCCGGATTTGACTGTCCAGGCAGTAGTGCCTCGCAAAAGTGTGCAGCGAGGCCCACGTAGCCGCCTGGCAAACGTCCTGCAAAGGGACTCCCCGGCCCAGGGCAGTAGTAGCCGCCGTGGCCCGAGTGGAATGGGCCCTCAGCCCAACAGGAGGCTCCTTCCGAGCCAAAGAGTAGCACGCTTTGATGCACAGAACGACCCACCGAGAGATGGTCCGTTTATGTACCGCCCGTCCCTTCTTCGCACCCACGTAGCCAACAAACAGTTGGTCATCCACCCGGAACTGGCGTGTGCGATCCATATAAAATGAAAGCGCACGTTTTGGGTCCAGACGATGGAGCCGCTCTTCATCCTTTGAAGGATGCGGAGGTGGGAAGAAGGAGGGTAAGGTGATGGACTGCCCGATGTGAAAAGCAGAGACTACTTTGGGCAGGAAAGAAGGTCTAGTTCTCAGAACCACCTTGTCTGGATGAATGGACATGAAAGGAGGTTTGACAGAAAGAGCCTGGAGCTCACTCACTCTCCTGGCAGAGGTGATGGCAACCAGGAAGGCCGTCTTTAAAGTCAGGAGACGGAGAGGACAGGAATGAAGTGGCTCGAAGGGAGCACACATCAAGAAGGTCAGAACCAGGTTCAAGTCCCACTGAGGCACCACAAACGGGACAGGTGGATACATGTGTGTGATGCCCTTCAAGAATCTTGTTACAATAGGGGACTTGAACAAAGAAGGTTGATCAGGCAGCCTCAGAAAGGCCGAAAGGGCAGAAAGGTAGCCCTTGATAGTGCCCAGAGCAGAGCCCTGCTGGGCAAGAGAGAGAAGAAAGAGGAGAACCTCGGAAAGAGGGGCAGAAAGAGGATCCACAGCCTTTGCTGTGCACCATGCCACAAATCTGTTCCACCAGCAGGCGTATACCGACTTCGTGGAGGGACGCCTGGCTGCCAGAATCACATCACAGACTTCAGGAGGCAAGTCGAATGGCCTCAACTGTCGCCGCTCAATCTCCACGCATGGAGGTGGAGGCTGGACAGGTTCGGGTGGAGGACCGTCCCCTGCTGCTGCGACAGAAGGTCCTCCTGAAGGGGCAGGCGGATCGGGGGACCGACTGACATGCTGAGTAGCTCGGGATACCAGTACCTTCGAGCCCAGTCCGGAGCCACAAGGATGACTTGGGCCCGGTCGCGCCTGATCTTCTTCAGCACTCTGGGCAGAAGTGGTATAGGCGGAAAGGCATATAACAGACCGCAACTCCACTCGCGCCGAAAGGCGTCGCCGTGCGAGTGCCGTCTTGGAAACTCCAACGCGCAGAACTGATGACATTGCGCGTTCTCTTCTGTGGCGAATAGATCTAACCAAGGCTCTCCCCATCGCAGAAAGAGGCCTTGCGCCACGTCCGAGTTCAGACGCCATTCGTGATCCATCGAGCACCGACGGCTGAGTTCGTCCGCCCTGGCGTTCAGAGAACCGGCCAGGTGTTGAACCGTCAGAGTCACGCCCTGACGTTCCAGCCATTGCCAGAGATGCAGGGCCTCCTGGCAAAGGGTCCACGACCCCACCCCGCCTTGTTTGTTGCAGTACCACATGGCGGTGGTGTTGTCCGTGAACACCTGCACTACACTCCCGTTGACAAAGGGGAGGAATGCCTTCAGTGCTAGACGAATCGCCCGTAGCTCCAACAGGTTTATATGGAGCCGGGACTCCGCCGGAGACCAGATGCCTCTGATCTCTGCCTCTCCCAAGTGGCCTCCCCAGCCCTGGAGGGACGCGTCCGTCACAACAACGTGCTCCGGCTGGGGAAGGGAGAGGGGTCTGCCTCTGACCTAATCGCGGTCCGTAAGCCACCACTGCAGTTGTCTCGCAGTGCCCTCCGAGATCAAGACATGGTCGGACAAGTTGCCCTGATGCTGGGCCCACTGAAACTTCAGGTCCCACTGCAGAGCCCGCATCCGCCACCGGGCGTGATGCACCAGAAGGGTGCAGGAAGCCATCAGCCCCAGTAGCTGCAGCGTCAACCTGACCGAAACCCGGGATAACGGCTGGAAGATGGGAATCAAAGCCTGTATATCCTGGACCCGCTGTTCCGGTGGATAGACCCGAAACTGCGCCGAGTCGAGAACCGCTCCGATGAAAAGGAGCTTTTGGGAGGGACACAGGTGTGATTTCGGCACATTGATGGAAAACCCCAGCCCATGCAGGAGGTCTGCCGTCATCCGAAGGTGGTGGACGACTGTCTGGGGCGAGCCCGCCTTCAACAACCAGTCGTCTAGATAGGGGAAGACTGACACCCCTGATCTGCGCAGATGGGCTGCAACCACCGCCATCACCTTTGTGAACACCCGTGGGGCGCTGGTAAGGCCGAAGGGGAGCACGATAAACTGAAAATGCTCCTGGCCTACCGTGAACCGCAGGTAACGCCGGTGGGCCGGCAGGACGGGGATGTGAAAATACGCATCCTGCAAGTCCAACGCTACCATCCAGTCTTGCGGGTCTAGAGCAGCCAAGACCTGAGCCAATGTCAACATCTTGAACTTCTCCTTCCGGAGGAAGCCGTTGACGTTCCTTAGGTCCAAGATAGGACGTAGACCCCCTTTGTCCTTCTTGGGTACCAGAAAGTAGTGGGAATAGCAACCACATCCTACTTCTGGCCCAGGAACGCGCTCGATGGCCCCCTTGGCCAAGAGGGCCGTAACTTCCTCCTGCAGAAGTGTCAAGTGGTCCCCCGACACACGGTGGTTCTGCGGTGGCATGGCTGGAGGAGTGGTCTCGAAGGGGAGGGAGTAGCCCCTTCGGACGAGCTGCAGCACCCACCTGTCCGATGTTATTGTGTGCCAGTGGGAGAGGTGATGGCGAACCCTGCCGCCCACCGGCGTCACATGGGCCTGAAAGCACGGACTAGGAGGATTTAGAGGCGGAAGCTGCGGGGGGAGGTGTGGACTGACCTCGCCGCTGTCCCCGACCGCCACCACGGCGGTTCCCACGGCCGCCGCCGCGTTGAGAAGTCTGTTGCGGCGCGTGGCTGGCAGCACGTGTGGGACCGCCCCTTCCGTGGCCACGAAAGGAGCGAAACGAACCCGTTTGCTGGCGCTGGGTCGAGAGACCCAAGGACTTGGCCGTGACCCTGGAGTCCTTGAAGCGTTCCAGCGCGTGGTCCGCTTTGCCGCCAAACAGGCGACTGCCATCAAACGGCATGTCCATCAATGCATTCTGGACATCTGCCGAGAAATTGGCGGATCTCAGCCAGGCGTGGCGACGAATCGCCACCGTCGTGGACATCGCCCTGCCCAGTGAGTCGGTCGTATCAAGACCACACCTTATGGAGTATCTTGCTGCGTCTCGGCCTTCAACCATAACCTTGCCAAGCTTAGCCCGTACCTCCAGCGGGCATTCAGGCAGCAGTTCCGCGACCGTATCCCACAGAGAGTGGGTGTAGCGGCCTAAAAGGCACGCGGTGTTGCAAGACCTCAGTCCCAGACTCAGGGACGAAAAGACCTTCTTACCATACTGGTCGTACCTCTTAGATTCCCGGTCGGGCGGGGCCGACGGGAATGCGGACTGGGAAGTCGAGGCCTGGATCACCAGGCTCTCAGGGGTGGGATGGGTGGACAAGAACTTTGGGTCATCCGTACACGGACGGTGGCGTCTGGCCACGTTCCTATCAACAGGCGAACCTGAAGCGGGCCTGGACCACGTGCCCAAAAGAACGTCAGTTAAGGCCTCATTGAACGGCAGCAGTGGCTCCTGTGGGCATGACTGCGGTTTGAGTACCTCAGTGAGGATGTTAGTCCTCACGGCCGCGACGGGGAGCTCAAGGTGTAAGGCCTTGGCAGCCCTCATCAACACCACTGAATAAGCTGCCCCCTCCTCCGTAGCCACGGTAGGAGGCGAGACAAAGCCAGGGTTGGGGGAGTCATCCAGACCACTGGCGTCACCCAAGTCACCTGTCCAGTCCACATTGTACTGACACTCGCGGGTCAGAGGGTCCTCAGACCCCTCCCACTCCTCTCCGCAATCTACATCCTCACCATATTCGGAGTCAACAATGTAGACCGGCTCCCCGGGGTCAACAGACCCCATCGGCGTCGGACTCGGCGTCGGGCGACGCCGGTCCGACTCCGCGTCCGGAGTCGGAGAGGGAATGGGGGCGGCGCCGCCCGGAGCCGGCGCCGGAGACCCGGCGCCACGCGGGGGCGGCACCGTGGGTTGCCCCGATGGAATCGGCGCCGGAGAGGCCGGTGGACCAGCCGGCGTCGACCCTGAAGGCCCCTGCGGCGCCGGGGCCGGAGCCGTCGGCGACGTCGGGGCCGGAGCACCCGACGGCGTAGAGGCAGGAACAACCGAACCGCTAGGGCCCCCGGACGGTACCACCGGGCCCGCAGGCGCCGTAGGCCCCGTCGGAGGAGACAGTGCCCTCATGGCCATGAGGAACGCCTCTATCTCCTCGGGCGTCGCTCCTTGCCCAGGGACCGTAGGGTATGGAGCAGGCTGCGCCGGCGAATCACGCGGAGCCGCGGGGGTGGGGCCACCCGAACCCCCGGCCGCATCGCGCGAGCGTCGGGGGGAGTCGGGGGTACGATGACGACGCCCCGACTTCTTGTGCTTCCTACCTGAGGAACCAGAGGAATGGTGACGACTCTCGGAGCGCTCGTGACGGCTCCGCGACCGCTCCCTCGATCGCTCCCTAGACCTCCGTCCGGACCGGGACCGCTCTCGACGCGGGGCCGACACCCGGAGCTCGAGTAGCTTGCGGGACCGCTCCCATCTAGCTTTATTCGTCAAGGCCCGGCAATCGACGCAGGCGTCCACGTCGTGGTCGGGGCCCAGGCACCGGAGGCAGAGTCGGTGATGGTCCGTGACCGACATCGTGCCGTCACAGCCGTCACAATTCTTAAAACCGGGCATCCTACCGGCACCTTAAGAGTAACAGAAAGATTCAAAAACTTTGGTCAAAAGACCGGAGTACTGCTCTTCGGATCTGCGCTAACTGGCGCGGAAAAAAGAAGAACTGACGTCAGCGCGCGGAGGCGGCATCTATATACTCCAGCGACGTCATCACGGCGCACGACGCCGACGACGGACGCGGAGCCGCAGGAGACGCCTGCAGACAACGCCTACCGACGCGCAGGGGTACTGCTACGCAAAAGTTTCCGGATCCAGACTGACGCCTGGGGATATTCTAAGGTAAGGAATCTAATACTAACCTGTTTCTTTCAGATGAGCAAGCCATTAGATAATGAGGTGCGCAATTGTCTCCGGGCCGAATACACCAGACCGTCCTTGGACGGCCGGGTTGCTGCTACACCGGAGATTGGCCCCAAGATGGTGCCCTTCCTCACAAAATTTGTGAATAAGCCAAAAAAGGATATTGAATGGTCCCGGCGATCTTGCCAGGACAAACTGCTGGACGTCATTGGTCCGCTCTCCAAAATCTTAGATATGGCCAAAGCCGCAAAGGTTTCGAGTTCACTCATTGCCCTGGAGATCCTAACCAGCTGGACACAACGAGCATTCATTCTGTTAGGGAACGCAAACTGTGTTCCTTCTATTGAACGTCGGAGGTCCCTGCTAATCAAGATCGACCCCAAATTGGGGAAACTCGCGACATCAGAGGCAGGTCCCATTGCTGAGGGAAATTTATTTGGCAATCCTTTTATCAAGGAATTAGGAAAATTTGTGAATACCTTCACATCCCTGGAAAAAGCCCAGACTTCTATTAAGCACATCATCACCCCATGTGTTTTTGCCGGAGCTTGTCGTGGTAGGGGGTGCTTGACCGGCCACGCTTTCTATCAGCCCTCCACAAGAAGAGGGGATTATCGCTGTGGATAATGGCAGGACCCAGCGAAGTTTGGTACCTTCTACAATACCAGTACTTACCCCCAATGCTCGAGAGGACAGGGCAACGGCTAACATCAGAACCAATCAGGGGAGAGTTCAACCCTCCGTGGGGATGCGCCTGGGGGCTAGGTTAAGACTCTTCCTCGACAATTGGCAGCTCCTCACTTCAGACGCCAGGGTACTACAAATGGCACAGGGGTTTCGGATAGAGTTTTCAGGATCTTCCCTTCAGCCGTCTCTCCCAATCCCTTTGACTTTCTCTCCGGAACAAACCGCCCTAATAGAGGAGATAATGCTCCAGTTGTTGCAGAATGTGGCCATCGTTGAGTTCACTCTCCATCCCTTTGCCTTCTTCAGCAACCTCTTCCTAGTGGAGAAGAGAGATGGTGGGTACCGCCCGGAGATCAATCTGAGGGAGTTCAATGGCTGGCTGATCTATTGACATCCCAAAATGGAGTGTATTCACCTTCTTCGAGACCTCCTTCAACCCTGGGATTGGATAGCCCACTTGGACCTCAAAGACGCCTATCTCATGATCCCGATATTTCCTGCTCACCGGCAATTCCTTCAATTTCAATGGAAGTCTCGGGTATTCAAATTCACCTCCTTTCCTTTCAGTCTGTCATCCGCTCCGTGGTGCTTCACCAAAGGTATGAAACTGGTGATCGAGCAGTACCTTGACAATATTCTGTTTATGAATCAGTGCCCCTCCCACTTAATACAACAGCTTCAGATGGCAATAGATCTTTTGGAGTCTCTAGGTTTCGTGGTGAACAAGGGAAAGTCTGCCCTCACCCCTTCACTGCCAACCCTGTTTTTAGGGTTTGTGGTGGACTCAGTAACAGCCACCCTCAGCCTTCCCTCCCGCAAACTCATGAAGATCAGACATGTGCTTCGGCGAACGCTGTCAAAACCTTCGATTCCCCTTTGCCATTTAGCGAGGGTGCTGGGTCTGCTTTCTTCTTTCATACAAGCAATTTTCCCAGGCCCCCTTCACTACAGGGAATTACAAAGCCTGAAGATATCTCACCTTCAAAGCGGTCTCAATTATTCACAGTCCATCCCTATTTTAGAGAAGGCGAAGGAGGAGCTGCGAATCATATGGACTCCTGGAACGGCAGGGCCATTTTTGGCTCTCAACCAGATTTGATCATAGAGTCGGATGCCAGCGGGTCCAGTTGGGGTGACCGTTGCGGGGATTACTTTACCGGCAGAAAATGGTACTCAGCAGACAAATCTCCCTACATAAACTGCTTGGAACTAATGGTGGGCTCCTTTGCAGTGAAGTGTTGGACCAAAGACAGGGCCTACTGCTGTGTCCGTCTGAAGATGAGCATGTGGCAGCGGTTCGATATGTCAATCATCTATCCGCAACAGTTGCCACGACCGACTTGCACCAACGTGTCGGCCACCAAAAAAAAGGTACTATTTACGAGTCTGCTGAAAACCTGACTGATGTGGTCAGATGGAACTGTTGTAATCTGTTGTTTTCAGTAACGCGGTAGCCGAGAACAGAGCTACCAACTTGGAAGAACTGTGTTTTTGGGATATTTCTGCAATTTTAAAGGATCTCTTGCAAAGTATATATTTTTAAGTACTGTATGTTGGAGTCTTATCGTTTTGGTCTTGTTTTGGATACATACAAATTTTGGATATTTTTTTTAACTAGTGTGGTGTCCTTTTATAGTGTTTTCACTGTATTACTGTTGGTTATGTGCAAATGCTTTACACACGGCCTCTGAGATAAGCCTGACTGCTAGTGCCAAGCTACTAAGGGATTAAGCAGGGGTTATTATGTTAGGAGTGTAACTCCCTTATCCTAACTAGAAGGAAGGGTCCATACTTGGAGAAATATGCAAACCATTGCCAACTAGAGGCCCCCATTTATAACATACATAAGGCAGAGCCATTTTGCAGTTGTAAACAGGCCGCGTTCCCGCTTGTGATCGCAGAAGTCATACATCTGGCCCTGAATTCCTTAAGCTAGAGTATGAAATTGAGGTGGACTTCAAGATTCCTGGAGGCATCTAGGGTCTCTCACAAGTTTCCCCGCAGATGGGTGGGGACAAGGACGGGGGGGGCACCCTTCTTTGATTAACACTTCCCGCAAGTTTCCTGCCTTGATCCCAGTCTCGCAGGACGCAGCGCTCACATACTCTGTGCTGGACACTGTTCTCCTCACCAGGGCTGGTGCAAGGCTCCTTCCTTGATTCTGGAACCACATACTGGTCAAGCATGCTGTTATTTATCCTTAGAAATAACCAATCCGCTCTTTTGCACTGATCAAATTCTGGGTGCGCCCCTTGTATGGCCATTATGTGACCAACTAATGCCAGGGCATTGGACAACCGTAGATTCTCCTGGGCTGGTTTCAACCAGCAGAGGTACAAAAATATGGTTATTTGGACCAAACAGTAGGCAATTTATCTTGTAAGGCAGATCAGGCAGGAAAAGAGGGAGATGCTACAAAGTACTCTGGTAGATGCAAGACGGTAAGCATCAATGAGAAAAGATCCCCTCTCACAGAAAGGGTATCGCTTAATAGCGTAATCATGGAAGAAAGGCGTGCCTAAATCATGAACCCGGGATGCCTGGCACAAACTCATCAACCATTTCAAGTTACTTTACACGTGAAATACAACATGGATTCTACCCTCATTTCTATAGATGAGCAAATATTCCACACACTCGATCTACGTCAGAGACGCCATGCACACACACTGTCCACAGATATCTCAATGACATGTCTCATGACGAACAGTAGTGGCTTACTGTCTTCCAAAAATGTTTTACAACAAATACATTGTTAATGAAGGTTTTCAACTATATCTAACCCAGGTGACACGTCCGTCACATAGATTTGTCCTTATCAGGCTTAGGCTCGACAGTAACTCCTGAGGCGGAAAGCCGGGAGCAACGGTATCTTTTTCAAAAATTGTGTGTATTTACTTGTGCTTTTAAAACTTCACTTTCCTCGCAGGCACCCTCCCGCACAGCCGAGTTGAACGCTGTTGTGGGCCGCCTACAATCACTAACGCTATTCAGGGGAAGCCTGGGCAGGCCACGCCCCCTACACAACAGGCCCCGCCCCCCCGCCTTCATAACGCGCCATTTCTCGAGCGCTGGCAGCTAGACAGTAACTCCTGAGGCGGAAAGCCGGGAGCAACGGTATCTTTTTTAAAAATTGTGTGTATTTACTTGTGCTTTTAAAACTTCACTTTCCTCGCAGGCACCCTCCCGCACAGCCGAGTTGAACGCTGTTGTGGGCCGCCTACAATCCCTAACGTTATTCAGGGAAAGCCTGGTCAGGCCACGCCCCCTACACAACAGGCCACGCCCCCCGCCTTCATAACGCGCCATTTCTCGAGCGCTGGCAGCTAGACAGTAACTCCTGAGGCGGAAAGCCGGGAGCAACGGTATCTTTTTTAAAAATTGTGTGTATTTACTTGTGCTTTTAAAACTTCACTTTCCTCGCAGGCACCCTCCCTCACAGCCGAGTTGAACGCTGTTGTGGGCCGCCTACAATCCCTAACGTTATTCAGGGGAAGCCTGGTCAGGCCACGCCCCCTACACAACAGGCCACGCCCCCCCCCCCTGCCTTCATAACGCGCCATTTCTCGAGCGCTGGCAGCTAGACAGTAACTCCTGAGGCGGAAAGCCGGGAGCAACGGTATCTTTTTTTAAAATTGTGTGTATTTACTTGTGCTTTTAAAACTTCACTTTCCTCGCAGGCACCCTCCCGCACAGCCGAGTTGAACGCTGTTGTGGGCCGCCTACAATCCCTAACGTTATTCAGGGGAAGCCTGGTCAGGCCACGCCCCCTACACAACAGGCCACGCCCCCCGCCTTCATAACGCGCCATTTCTCGAGCGCTGGAAGCTAGACAGTAACTCCTGAGGCGGAAAGCCGGGAGCAACGGTATCTTTTTTTTAAATTGTGTGTATTTACTTGTGCTTTTAAAACTTCACTTTCCTCGCAGGCACCCTCCCGCACAGCCGAGTTGAACGCTGTTGTGGGCCGCCTACAATCCCTAACGTTATTCAGGGGAAGCCTGGTCAGGCCACGCCCCCTACACAACAGGCCACGCCCCCACCGCCTTCATAACGCGCCATTTCTCGAGCACTGGCAGCTAGACAGTAACTCCTGAGGCGGAAAGCCGGGAGCAACGGTATCTTTTTTAAAAATTGTGTGTATTTACTTGTGCTTTTAAAACTTCCCTTTCCTCGCAGGCACCCTCCCGCACAGCCGAGTTGAACGCTGTTGTGGGCCGCCTACAATCCCTAACGCTATTCAGGGGAAGCCTGGTCAGGCCACGCCCCCTACACAACAGGCCACGCCTCTTCCTGTTTCCCTCTCACTTAAACCATGTGCCTTCCACGTCCGCGCAGCGGACGGGCGCAGCGGGCGCGCCAAAGGGAAGCCCGTCTGCGCCCGTCCACGCCAGGACGGGCCTGAGGGCATGCCACGCTGACCATCTCGTCAGATATTCGCCCCAAGCACTTAGAGACTTCCAGAACACCGCCACATTACCATCTCTCACGGCTAGGGAGCGTATCTCTTCTGCCGGTCTCACGCGCCCCGATCAATCTCTTCTAGGCAGTGATCTTTCTTCAGTCATGCTGTCTAGGAACACCACGTCCATTAGGGTGTCCTATTTGAACACTCGTGAAACACTCTGAGGACATCTTTATTCTATTATCTAGTTCTAATCCTGATATGCTTCTACTTACAGAAACATGGCTCACATCAGAATCTCTGCCAGATATTTTGGCGGCCCTCCCCCCCCGACTATTACATCCTCCACGCCGACCGTCCTGGCGATCGGCCCGGGGGCGGGGTAGCAGCCATCATATCTAAACGTCTAAATCCCATTTCTTCCTATTCTCTCCCCCTTCCGGAGGTGGAGAATCTACTCATTAATGTGCAAACGGACACCGGCCCTTTCACTTTTCTCCTCTTATATCGACCTCCACATTCTATGCCGTTTTTCCCCACCACCTTGAGCGAACAATTGTCCTCCCTTCTGACACTGCACTCCTGTTTTGCTATTTTCGGCGACCTAAATTACTGGTTTGGTGATGCAAATGCCGGCCCCCATGCCACCGAGCTTTTCGAGACTCTAAAAAATCTGAACCTCGCTCAACATGTCTCTCAATCCACTCATATTAAGGGACATATTTTGGATCAGATATGGACCTGCAACTTGTTGCTGTCCCCACCAGACATACTTATGTGCGCCTGGTCTGATCACCATCTGGTGGACACTACCATCACAATTGCTGGTCAAATTCCTGCCCCCCTGGTGGCTGGTGGCCTCTCCCGAAAATGGAGCTCATATGACTCCCTGGGCTTCCTCACTACCCTGGCAGACTCTTGCCCAGTTGCTCATGATTCCAACGACATCGATGGATTAGAACTAGACATTGCCTCCTGGCTAGAGTCGGCCAGTGACCTGTTTGCCCCCCTAGTCAAATTCCCCTGCACTAGACACCGGAACTCCCATAGGTGGTTTTCCGACGACCTCAAAGCTCGGAAACTGAAAACGCGTCAGCTAGAACGTATCTGGAGATGTGACTACTCGGACTCAGCCAAACAGCCCTATTTGGCCGCACGTAAGGATCTTAAAGCGGCCATCCGGTCAGCCAAAATGGAACACTTTTCCAACAGGATCTCCTCGGCAGACGATAAATCTAAGGAAGTGTTCAGAGTCATGAATGAGCTAACTACAGACAACAGAACCCTCCCAGCTCAGACCCCCACTCAGGAAGCCTGTGATACCTTTAATTCCTTTTTTCAAGAAAAAATCTCAATAATTAAAAAATCTTATCCCCCACTCCCCCAGCCGCTATCACTGGACAATTCCTGTAATAACCCTTTGACCTTCACTACCTTCCCTGCCCTAGATAACACCTCATTGGCGGAACTAGCCAATCGCGTGAAATCTGGCTCTCCAAACGACTACTGTCCACCATCTGTACTGCGGAGCATATGTCTCAACTTACTAGATTGTATCTTACATTTAATCAACAGATCTCTTAGTAGTGGCATCTGTCCTACCTCCTTCAAGGAGGCCATTCTGGTACCTCTTTTAAAAAAACCTGGCGCTGACATGGCGGAGCCGTTGAATTATCGCCCCATTTCCCTTCTCCCTTACTTTTCTAAACTTATGGAGGCCCATGTCACCCGATGCCTGTCAAGCTTTATAGAATCTTCCTGCTATCTTGAGCCGACCCAGGCGGGCTTTAGACCTGCCCACTCGACAGAGGTCGTCATCTTGGCAGTTCTTGACACACTCAGGAGTAACGCGGACGCGGGAATCCCCCAGGCCCTCGTCCTACTGGATCTGTCTGCCGCATTCGACACGGTGGACCATAACATCCTTCTCCACCGTGTCGGGCAGGCAGGCATCCAGGGCGTTGCACTTGAGTGTTTCAAATCCTTCCTAACGGGAAGAACACAGGCGGTCCGCTTGGGTCCCTACACTGCCAAAAAAATCCCCACGTCCTGTGGTGTTCCTCAAGGTTCGTCCCTCTCCCCGCTCCTTTTTAATTTATATCTCCGGCCACTCATTCAGTCACTTTCGAAATGGGACATCGTCACGTATAATTACGCTGACGACTTACAAATTATTTTCTCTCTCAATTCACCACATGCCATCAAAACCTTTCATGGAGCCATGCTTCACATCCAACTCTGGATGAACCAGAACCAATTGAAGTTGAACCCCGGTAAAACCGAGCTCCTTCTTCCCGGACTTAGTCACATCTACTGGGGTCCGCAGTTCTGGCCTCGAGTTTGGCTCCCCCCCTACTCCAGTAAAAACAGTGAAGAGCCTAGGTGTCATCATTGACACTGAGCTCTCTCTTAGGGCCCAAGTTGGAGCAGTGGTTTCCTCTTGTATGTACCAACTTCGGAGGATCCGCAAAGTTCGCCACCTTCTCCCCTCGGCAGCACTCACCCAGATTGTTATGTCACTGGTACTCTCCCGTCTGGATTTTTCTAACGCCATCTATCACGGTCTCCCACTATTTCTGATACAGCGTCTCCAAGTTGTCCAGAATCAAGCAGCCCGCTTGATTCATGGAACCCCCAGATGCCAATCAGCTAAGCCTCTGCTCATTAGTCTCCATTGGCTTCCAGTCGATCGAAGGGCCGCCTTTAAGGTGGCATGCCTCACCTTCAAGGCACTTCATTGCTCTGGCCCTGTCTTCCTCAAATCTCTCATTCGTCCTCACTGTCCTATACGCAATCTCCGATCAGCTCACCGTGATCTGCTAGTCACCCCCAAGACTAAAACTAAGAGATTCGGCGGTCGTCGTCTCTCTTATCTAGCCCCTGTGCTTTGGAACCTCCTTCCCCTCCCAATTAAATCCGCTCCTTCCCTTCTGAATTTCAGAAAAATTTTAAAAACCCACCTTTTCCCCATTCTTGGTTAGAATTGTGTCTCCTATGCTCCCCCTCCTCTGTTCTGTCTATCAGCGCCAGGAAGCTTCGGTGTCAGTGCGCTTTACAAGTCACATTTAACATAACATTTAACATAACATAACATAGGCTCGGGCTGGTACATCATTTGGTGGCTTTCCCCCACCTTAAAAAACATCCGGCCGGCCCTCGCCCATGTGATGGTCTATCTAAGCAGAGCACATTGCACTTTCTCTTAATATGTAATCTTTACATGAACTTACGTATTGTTTATTTAAAACCCATGTTTATTAAATATGGAGTTCGTTCTGTAAATGATGCGATGAAGTTGATTTTTTTTTTTTTTTTTTTTTTAAGTTTGAAGTTTATTGAAGTATAAAGAAACAATGACAGAAAGTGAAAAAACAATCATATGTTACGAAAAACAAGAAAACTCTCTTACAAAATGGCAGAATCTATGAATAGAACTGTACATAAAAAGGGATACGTAATAATGTTCATAAACATAAGGAAGTGAAGGAAATAAGCTGATTAATAAAAACGTATAAGTGATAAGAAGTAAGCAAGTACATTATTGAAATACAATGTACAGTGAAGCTTAGACCAAAGCTTATCCCATAACGTGAAAGGCCATGTAGAGATGAAGTTGATTTTTAATATGCAAAATCCTGATGTCTGCTTTTTTACTGCCACCTTTTTATATAAATCAATCAATGCCAGGAAAAGTATGATGTTTTAATCATTGTGTGTACTAATGTATATCTCTGCAATGCTGATCATATGTGTATGTTTTATGTTCTTTTATGGTCATTTTTTTGACATGTACCGAATAAAGCTTTATGAATTGAATTGACATGTTAATGAAAGATCCTGTTAAAGGACATTGACACCACCCTCAAGGAGACAGGTTAGAAAGCCTACCACCTTATAC
This sequence comes from Lissotriton helveticus, assembly GCF_964261635.1. Lineage (NCBI taxonomy): Eukaryota > Metazoa > Chordata > Amphibia > Caudata > Salamandridae > Lissotriton > Lissotriton helveticus. Next base: position 814,986,035 of record NC_136070.1, read on the forward strand.
GTATACTACCACCACCACAAGTCCCACAAAGCCTGGTCAGAAAGGACAGCAGTCACTCACTAAAAGCTTGGCGCTTTGCAGGTGCCCCTCATCCTCAAAGGCTCTGGCATCTCGGTACATTTTAAAAGCGAAGCTCTTAGTCAGATCGCCAGATTGTCAGAAAAACCACAGATACCATACAGGACATTTAACATGCTTCCCCGCGCCATTCATGGGGATTTCTATCCCATAAGACCAGAGGACACTTAGGTGCGATGGTGCTGAGCATTGTAAAGGGCAGTGCTTGCACTTCACAGCAGTGCTGCATCATCTTCAGGTTGAAAGTGATTACACTAAATTATACTCCTTGTCTTCCCTCCTAAAGTCAAATCAGATGGGGCCATATGTATGAAATAAAATTTCGTTCGCAAACGCAGAAATTCGCACAATTTCGGCGTTTGTGATCGCAATTCAGGTAAGTGGGATGTAACAGCCTCGCAAAATAAGGAATCACAAAATAGCGATTCCCTATTTTGCAATTGCATTTAAGGAATCGCAAATTGCGATTCCTTAAATGCAATGTAAGAGGCACAGAAAATGTGCAATTTGGCCCCCCAAAAACAGGGATTTTTTCTACATCAGAGGGTGCTTCTTTGACCTGTTTAAACTGTGTTTTACTAGGGCCTGTGCACTTCGTGTTTGGCTAGCAGGGGGAGTAAAGTTTTATTCAAACAGTATTGTTGGATTTCAAGTTAGTGAGGCCCTTACCTGCTGAAGTCCAAAGTGTGGATTGAGCCTGTCTGTCTCCTAGGAGATTCTGAACAGGAGAAGCAGCTTCTAACTCCCTGGCCAGCAAACCTTGTCTGAAGTCGCTGGGACCTTATATAGTCTGCTAGTGGTTAGTACATGTCTACACTGATTGGTGGTTGTATCTGGTGTTTCTATTGGATTAGGGTTAATGTCCTCATTGGCTGGCTATTTGAGCGTTCTGATTGGTTTCTGGGTCTGTGGTTCAATCATTGTAGGGTTGGGACTAGGGCTAGGGTTAGGATTTCTATTGGAAGTAGGGACTAGGGCTTTCTATGTTATTGGTTGTTGGGAGTAGGGTGGGACTAGGGCTAGGGTTAGACCTTTAATTTGAAGTAACGATTAGGGCTTCTGGTGTGATTGGTTGCTGGACTAGGTGTGGGACTTAGAGTAGGGTTAGGCTTTCTATTGGAAGTAGGGACTAGGGCTACCTGTGCCATTGGTTGCATGGACTTGTTTTGGGACTACTGGTAGGGCTAGGACCTTTATTGGACGTAGATATCAGGGCTTTTGAACTGATTGGGTGCTTGGACTAGGTCTAAGATTTGCTGTAAGGTCCTGGTCTCCTATTGGTTCCTAGATTTTAGGGCTAGTGTTGTGATTGGATAGTGTTAGGGCTAGGGTTCCCATTGGCTGAAGGGGTCACCTGATTACTAGGGCTATAAAAAAGGCCAGGGTTAGGGCGTCTCAGCCCGGGCGTCGAGGCTAAGAGCAGAGAGGACAAGGGCAGTTGCCTGTTTGAGCCTGTTAAGGGTAGAGAGGACAAGGGGAGTGGCCTGTTTGAGCCTGTTTGAGACTGGTCAGGACTAGGGCCAGAAATGCTGCCCTTTTTCTCATTTAGCAATACCCAGCCCACACCATCCACATCCACAAACAGAGCAACACACTCACACCCAATGTACACCACACCCAACACTATGCACAGATTAATGTACCAGCCTGCACTACAAACCCAACCAAACCACATCTACACACCCTACTATCCCAACTACCACACATATCCACCATCACCTACAAACAGTACACACCTCTATCCTATACCACTAACCAATACACTAATCACTAACACAACACCAATCAACACCATACATAACTACATCCCATTCAGACACACTCTCCCTGCTGTAATTACACCTAACATACCTTCCATCAGTTGTCCAACAAACACCCTCCTCTCCCTTCTACCATAATAACAGTAACGCACACCAACACACTTTATAACTCTTGCAACACATATACTTTCAATGTAATTATGGATCTACATATTTATCACTTTCTTCTAATTCAGCATTTCCAATGAACTACCCTATTTCTCAGCCTATACTTGGCTCCATATATATCTTCTAGTCCAACCTTCTGACTCATCTCAAACTTCTTCTACTACTCCTTCCAATGCACTACCCTATCTCTCATCCTATACATCTATCAATATATCCTCTACATCCACTCTCTCATTTATCCCAAACCCCATACCACTACTATGATTGTCAAAGCAACCCTTTCTAGACTCTCTCCTACTCTACCCCTCCTTGTATAATATACTACCCAAATAACGGAATAACATATCCACTACTCAAATAACTTCTTCTTTTTTTACTATAATAATTTTCAACAGTATTGCTTTATGGGTTCCGGAGTGGCGTGCTACTCACCAGAAAAGCGATTCAACACCCATCAGGGGTAACAAGTGCTATATGAATGCAAATCTTTCTTCCCCTTTTATCCCTCCACTATACTTCTCACTCCAAGTAACTGACTAATATCCACCACTGAAATTACTTCATATTTTTTTTTCACAACAAATTTTATTGGTAGGATCAGGCAAGAAATACGCGTGGCTCCCCACATTCAGGAGAACACCACCAAGCATCATGTTACAATCGCAGCACAGGACCAAGCGTCCAACCAAGCAGTCAAGAAAAGACAAATATAAAGGAACATCACTATGCCTTCTCCCACCCTTATAAACCCCAACTACCCACTCCTCCCAACTCCACCCCTGTGTCCCACCCTACCCCCTTGCACGCGTGTATAAATCGCCGTTGTGTCTCATCATGATATAAGATTCGTAGCATAATGCAAGAACTTGCCAATAACATAATTCTAGAGATCTTCCTCCAGTTCCGCTGGAGGGTCAAGTGTCAGCCCCCTATACTCAGCCCACCTCTTCCATATCTTGAAATGTTTGCGGAGCAACCTCGTGCTTCAAAAATCGGTCGTTCCAGGCCCATGCAAAAGTCCAGTCCGGCCTTCCAAGCACACAGGGGGGGGCCCTCACATCCTTCCAAGCCCGGGCCAGGTCTCTTTTGGCCATCACCAGTCCCAGGAGCAGCAAGTGTCGTTTATATATGTTTCCACCAACCCCCTCTAAGATGTGGAGTAGACCTAGGCGATGGGTGCGAGGAAGAGTCCAACGCAGTACTTCCGACAGGCAGCCCCACACACCCCTCCAGAAACCTACCAGCCTCGGGCACGACCATAACGTATGGAGCAAACCGCCCACTGCATTCCCGCAGCGCAAACATTCCGGGGACCCAATCAAGCCAGCCTTCCACAGTCGTTCACGGGTGAAGTAGGCCCTATGGAGAATTTTGAATTGGATTAGTCTAAGCCGTATAGCAATGGCTGTTCCCTTAGGGGACTCCAGAGCCTCCCTCCAGTCATCTTCGTCAAGGGGGCCAACATCAGCTTCCCAAGTCGCCTTTAACGGAAGAAGGGTGGAGGAGCAATGAGTGACCAAAGTCTGATAGATGCGGGAGACTTTCTTATCTCCCAGATCGCCCATAAAGACTTTTGCCTCAATGGGACTAAAATCGGGAAGTGAATCCAAGTTGGCAATACTGGGCATCAGTGCGTGTCGAAGTTGTAAATACCGAAAAAATTGGGACTGGGGCATATTGAACTCAACGCTAAGTGCCTGAAAGGACTTGAGCGTCGTTCCGGACATCACATTTCCCAGTTGCGAAATCCCAATTGCATCCCAGCCGTCAAATCCTGATAAGGCCGACAACTCGGGTAACAGACCATTGTGCCATAGCGGCGTCTCAGCGGTCAGGCGACCCCACCAGCCCATGCGGCGCAAGGCCTGTCTCCATATGGCAAAAACGAGGCACGTGACCCTCGGCAGACCCCGCCGCAAGCGGGCCGAGTAAAGGACCGTGTGGAGCGTGTTGTCGCCCATCAACGAGCGTTCCAGGGCATGGGCCGGATCCCCTCTGTCGCTATACCACCAATCGTTCAGGATAAGCAGATGAGCGGCCTGGTAATAGGATAACAGGTCCGAGGTGGCCAGGCCTCCGCAATAAGTGGACGTCCCCCCAGCCCATAGAAAGCGGCCCAAGATCGAATTGACCTGTCGGAACCACTGGGGTGCAATCGGATAGGGATGATTCTGCAATTGGTAGAGGAGACGTGGGAGTGCCACCATCTTAAAAGTTGCGGACCTGCCAAATATAGAGAGGGGCATACGAGACCAAGTCTTGACATCTGACTGTACTCGATCCCAAACTGGCACTACATTGCGCTCCCAAGCAACGTCCGCCGACCTCGACAGGAACACCCCCAAATATTTCAGGCCATGCGTAGCCACCTGCAGCCCCAGCGTCCAGGGATCCGTCACGTCGTCTCCATCGAGCACCCAGAGGGTAGATTTACGCAGATTCAAATAGAGACCTGAGACTTCCCCAAAGACTCGCATAATTTCCAGTACGCGCGGTCCCGAGCGCTGCAGATCGGTAAGAAAGAAAAGGACATCGTCTGCGTAAAGCGCAATTCTATCCGTTAAGCTGTCGTTCCATACAAACCCCCGCATTTGCGCATCTATACGTACCCAGGCAGCCAACGGCTCCATAAGTAGAGCAAATAGATAGGGGTAGAGCGGGCATCCCTGTCGAGTCCCTCGACCAATTTGAAACGTCTCCGATACCGCCCCTGCAACCCGCACCGAGGCCGTATTGTCTGTGTATAGTAGCCTGATATAGGACAGGAAAACCGGGCCTAGATTTAGACGGGGCAATAGGGCAAATAGGTATTGCCAGCTAACAGAGTCAAAGGCTTTATTAATGTCAGCTAGCAACAGAGCCGCCCGCTCCCCTGTGGCTCCCATGGCGTCAATCGCCGCCTGTGCGCGTCTGATGTTGTGTCGCGTCGCTCTATGAGGCATGAACCCGGCCTGATCGGGATGCACTAGGTCTGCTATATGCGGGGACAAACGATTCGCTAGAGCTTTAGCCAGAACTTTAGCCTCAATATTAAGTAATGAGATGGGGCGATATGAGTCGTGCCTCTCCGGGGGTCTACCTGGTTTCTGAAAGACCACGATTTCGGCATGTCTCCAGTCTCGGGGCAGTGTGCCCTGTTCACGCGCAGTCTCAAGCGCGCGGTGATAATGGGGCCCCAGCTGTACATGAAACTTTTTAAAGAACTCACTCGGGTAGCCACTCGGGCCAGGGGCTTTCCCGGTATTAAGCTGTCCCAGGGTATCGCCCAGTTCCTCAGCCGTAAGGGGCGCATCTAGGGCCTTCCTAGTTTCCTCAGACACTACCTTGGGGGGCAGGTCCTCGATAAATTTAGTCACCTCGTCAGCTGACAGGCGGTCGCATGGGGCGTATTGGGTAGCAAAGTATGCGGCAAAACTCGCTGCTAGTTCGACTGGATCAGTAAGGACCTCACCGTCGGTGGACGTGAGTCCTGGCAGCGCAAGCGGCTGGAGGTGGCGTTGGCAGAGTCTATGAAGCATCGTACATGACTTGTCCCCCCATTGGTATATTCTACTGCACGTGGCCAGCCACGCCTGTTTAGCCTCATCGAGCAGGACAGATGCATAGGCCTGTTGAGCCTGAAGAAGTAGTCGCAACCCGGCGTCATCCCCCCCGCGCGGTTCTGCTCTTCCAAAGTTTCTACCTGCGTGGCCGCTTCTGCGATCAGTTCCCGCCGCTTCCGACGCGCCGCGGCACACCACGCTATGTCCACTCCACGGATAGTGGGCTTCATGGCCTCCCATACCACCCCGGCATCGATGTCCCCTACGAGATTCTCCCGCCAATATAGGTCTAACGCTTCCCGTAAGTGTGTCACGTAGGCAGGCTGCTGGAGATGCCACGAGGACATCCTCCATCGAAACGGTTGGCGTTGTCGGCGGAGTTCCACCCTAATCGATACCGGGGAGTGGTCGGACAGACCCCTAGGCAAGATGTCAGCACTCTTCACTCTACACAAGCAGCCGCTAGGCACAAACACACAGTCCAATCTCGAATAGGAGCCATGCACAGCAGAGACATACGTATATTCACGTGTGGTAGGGTGCATATGTCTCCAGGTATCCGACCAGCCCAGTCCCTCAGTCATAGCATGCAGTCTGGTGTGGGCGGGGGGGGGGGCAGTGTCAATCACTTCACGGCGCCGCCGGCGATCCACACTCGCATCCATCACGTCATTCCAATCACCACCAACTATCGCCAGGGATTCGGGGATGTCCTCCCACACTGTGAAAAGTTTCTCAGCTAGGGCCCATTGCAGGGGAGGGGGGGCATAAACACTCCCAAAGACCACAGATTCAGTGCCCACCATGCCCTTGACAAAGATATAGCGACCCTGCGGGTCAACTCACTGTTTCTCATGAACGTATGCCACCCTGCGATGTATCAGAATGGCCACTCCCCTAGATCCCCGGGAAAATCCGGCATGGAACACCTGGTGGTAGCCAAACCTCTGTAGGCCCAGCACTTTTGAGCCCATCATGTGGGTTTCTTGGAGCAAGAAAATGTCAGCACTCTCATTTTTTCCCCATCGCAATACTGCACCACGCTTGATCTTGTCAAGCATCCCCCTGACATTCCATGTGATCACCCGCAGAGACGCCTCGGGGAGTCTATGAGTCCTATCAGCCATAATCCAGTGGGACCCATCCAACAGAACGTCCTCGCCATTGCCACTTACCACGCACAGTAAAGAACACTACAGCAAAACACACGTGCAGTCCCACCCTCCCGCCCCAGAACCCCAAGAGAACACGACGAGCAACTCTCGTCCCACCCCGAACCCCAGAACCAACCATCAACTGAATGTCATCATAGTCTTGATCAAATTGCAGTCCCAACTCAGTGGCCCTGTCTCCAGCCACCCGCACCCCACCACCCCCCACCCTATACCTCAACAAACCATGAAGTACCTGTCGCGGCATGGGTGACCCCGAGTCCAGAACAGAGAGCCCTGAGCCAGCCATGCCAATGGATCCCAACTCCCCAAGAAACAGTAATCTCATCCCTCCTCCCCCTAAACCTCCCACATTCGTAGGAGAGCAGTAGCCCCTTATGTGTAGTCCCCGAACCCCCACTCACAATTCCCCCTCACGTTCAGTGATCAGTCGCAAATCAATCCTGAGGCAGCTATGATACCACCAGTCCATCGAGCCCCAAGTGCCCGTACTCCTGTGGCCAAAACCTGCAGTGACAAGTGTTCAGAGGAGCGCAGAATCATCAGATCTGGCCATTATCCACCTCAGACTGGTCCGATTCTTCGGTCCTACCACTGGCCTGGGCGCCGCTGAGGGAGGCCGACCGCTTACGTGACCTGGATCGTCGGTTCCTCTTGGGCTTGGTCCGCTCCTGTGACGTCCCCCTCGATGGCCCCGGATTCAGCCCCGGCTGGGGATTCGGCCGGACCCTAACTGTCTCGTCGGTCCATTTGAAGAGGTCCTCCGGCGTATCGAAGAACAGTGTACGTGATTGGAAAATCACCCTCAGGCGCGCTGGGTACAACAGAGAGTATTGGAGTTTAAGACCTCGCAGTTTCGCCTTGTCGTCCATGAAGGATTGGCGCTGCTGCTGTACTAGCTTCGTGTAGTCGGGGAAGATCATTATCTTACGATTTTCATAAAGAAGGGATTCCCTGGTTCTCGCTTCCCTTAGAATGACATCCCGGTCATGATAATTCAGCAGTCTAGCAATCACTGCCCTAGGCCGTTCACCCTCCGGTGGCATCTGCGACAGGGCGAGGTGTGCGCGTTCAATAACAAAGCAGGTAGATAAAGCCTCCGGGGGCAGCCAGGTCCCCAGCCACTGCGCGAGAAATTGTTCCATGTTACCCTTCTCACATCGTTCTGGAAAGCCAATGAAGCGGAGGTTGTTGCGGCGTGCGCGCCCTTCAGCGTCCTCAACTCGAAGCGCCAGGCCTCGTTGCGCCGTCTCCATTTTTTTTTTTTTTTTTTAAATTTTATTTTTGTTGCAGCATCAAAGTTACACAGCTTACATATTTCCCAGTCAGTTTGCACACTCCGCTCACCCCTCTATCGTCCCGCCTGCATCACACAGCCATTCAGCCCACATCCCGGAGGCTGGGCGGCAAAAGTTTTCGACCTGGGAGGCGCTGAGTGACAAAACAATTATACGCACATCCATTCAATGACCCTCATGACTGGTCCGTCATATGTCGCTGCTTTTCCAATAACTATTCCCCCCCCCCCCCAAATATACAAAACCTAAACCCCCCGCTGGTGTGTGCCTACTGCCGGAATAGTAAAGCTTGGTGCAGGAGTTAGGGGAACAACACTCAGGCACCCGTGCGCCATCTCGGAATGCATCTGCCACTTCACTCTCCCTCAGTCTCCTCCTGCGACCTGTAGTCCTCCAACGCTTGCACCAGACATTCCCACGCTCGCGCCACTTCCAGTTCCCTCTCATCCGCCTTGCGCGTTGCCTGTCTGAGCCGGATCATACTCTCAGTCTTGGCCCATTTACTCAGTTCCACCACCCACCGGCTACTAGAGGGGCCCTCAACTGATTTCCAGCGCCATGTCAGTTCTCTCTGAGCTAGTATGAGCCCCAGGTCAATAAACTTATTGGTAACCTTCGTCTTCCTCGTGTGGGGAAACCATAGCAGTAGGCAGGCGGCTTTATCAAAGGTCACCTGTCTCTCTGTCACTTCGTTCAGGAGCTCACCCACATCTATCCAGTACGACCCCAATTTCGGACAATCCCAGAACATATGATCCAGTTCCGCCCCCAGCAGACGACACCTGGGGCAAGCCGCCCCTTCCGCTTGGAAATGCCTCCGTATCCTACCCGGAGTGAGATAGGCCCTGTGGACCACAAAGAAATGCACCTGCTGAAAGCGCGCATTCCTGCAGCCCTTCCCTGCTCTCTGCAGGAGATGGCCCCATGTTGCATCCGGTATTGGCTTTCCTATACTTTCCTCCCATTTCTGCTTCAGAGCAGGAAGGTCCGACTGTCCGTCCCGGAGCATGCGCGACTGGAGACACGTGATCGCCTTGACCGTCCCCGCAGCCATCACAACATACTGGCAAGCCAGTGCGGTTGCTGTTTCTCCCTGCCCTTCGCCCCAGTGCCTCCTAATCGCTGCCGTAACAGCCATGTGTAAGAGGAAATGCCCCGCTGGCACCCCGAACTGGTCCTGCACCACCTGGAAAGGCAGTAGTTCCCCTTCAGCGTACAAGTCGCCTACCACCTGGAGTCCTAACTCTTCCCAGTCCGAAAGGGGGGTCCAATCCCCTCCATGCGGTAGTGCCGTTAACATGCCCAGGGGTATCTCCGGGGCATATGGGTGTACCACCCCCGCCCGTTTTCGACTTCTGTTCCAGCATAACCTCAACGTTTTCTCCTCTAGCGTCAGATCCCGAACGTCCAGCCGCTGGTCCATTATAATATAAGAGAGGACATGTCTCGGGACCCCCATGCCTCTGTGTTGATGAGGACCCCGAAATTCCCTCGCAACTTGTTGCGTAAGGAATTGTAGCTGTGCCGCCAAATAATAAAGTTCAAAATCAGGGACAGCCATCCCTCCGTCGAGTTTCGGCCTCTGCAAAGTGTCCAGCGCTACTCGCCTTCTTCCCGTCCCCCAAATGAAGCCAGTGGTGAGGGTCCGCAGGTCCTTGAAGAACCGAGGTGGGACCCAGATAGGCAGAGTCCTGAAATAATACAATAGTCGAGGCAGTGCCACCATTTTAAGCAGTGCCACCCTCCCCACTGCCGCCAGCGGAAGCGTGGCCCAGAACGCCATCGAGCCCCGCAGGGCTCTCATGCATCGACCCAAGTTCCCTTCCAGCAACCCCTCAGCCGTATGATAGATCCTAACTCCCAGATAGGTGAAACAGGAGTCTTCCCAGATCACTTCCGCCGGCAACTGCGGTTGCAGCGTCCCCGCTCTCACCGGGAAAAGGCAAGTTTTACGCCAATTCACTCTAAGACCTGATAGGACTCCAAACCCCGTAAGCGCATCTACTGCTCTCTTCAGTGCCCCCTCCGCGTCCTCCAGGAACAGCAAGAGATCGTCCGCGTAAAGCGAGATATGATGTCGTTCACCTCGACACACGATCCCCTCCTGTATCAGCCCCGACCGCGCTCGAATCGCTAATGGCTCTATTGCTAGGGCAAACAATAGGGGCGACAGCGAGCATCCCTGCCGTGTGCCTCTTTGGACCGGATACGCAGAGGAGATCACCGAACCCAGTCGCACCCTGGCAGTGGCCGATGAGTACAACACCCTCGTCCAGCGCCGGAACCCCGTCCCGAGACCAAACCTCCCCAGCACCTCGTCCAAGTAGCCCCATTCTAGACTGTCGAACGCTTTTTCTATATCCACTGATAGTACCGCAGGCTCGTCGCCCGGATCCAGCTCACCACCCAGTACTCGTACAAGCCGGCGGATATTAGCCCAGGTGTTCCGAGTGGGGATGAAACCAGCCTGGTCACCGTGCACCAAGGATGTCATGTGCTGCTGCAGTCGGGTGGCCAGGATACGGCTCAAGATTTTATAATCAACCGTCAGCATAGACAGTGGTCTATAAGAGGTCACGTCCGTCCCATCCTTACCCGATTTCAACAGAGGCACAACCAGCTCTTCCCTCATCGAGCCAGGTAGCCGGCCCAGTTCCAGCGCCTCATTATAGACCTCCAATAACTGTGGTGCCAGGATGTCCACAAATTGGGCATAGAATTCAACCGGGAGGCCATCAACCCCCGGAGTCTTCCTCCGCGCCATGTGCTTGATAGCCCCCCGAACCTCCGCCAGCGTGATCACATCGCCCAGGGACTTAGCCTCCTCATCCTCAAGCAGTGGAAAAGTGACCTCTGCTAGGTAATCGGAGAGCTCGGCACCCTCCAACTCCAATCGGCTCCGGTACAGGGTCCCATAATATTCAGTAAAACGAGAGAGTATCGCCCCCTGGGAGTGGACAGTGTCCCCCGACTCCAACCGCACCCCCAGTATTGCACATCCCCGTGGCTCTGGGTTCGCTAGCCTCGCCAGCAGCGTGCCCACCTTGTCGCCCTCTGCGTGGACCCTTGCCATGTATTGCTTATAGTCATAACATCTGAGCCTCTCGGTCACCGATGCCACTAATTCTTTAGCCTCCAGTAGCCGCGCCTGCAATGCTCCCCTCTCTGGTCTCTGCTTCTCCACCTCCCGCAATGCATCCTCCGCTTTCCTGACCTCTTCCAGCACCACCTTCCTTTCTCCAGAATGCTTCCCAATTCAGAGGCCTCTCATGACCACCTTGAATGCATCCCATTCCAACCCCCGAGTAGAGGCCGTGCCCCTATTGGTCTCAAAGTATGATTCCGCCCCCTCACGGACCGTAGACTTGAAGACCTGATCTTCCAATGCATCCGGGTGCAGCCGCCAATTGGGAATCGCCGTCCTCACCCTCTGCCAATGGAGAGAGAGCAGCTGGGGGTTGTGGTCAGAAATCGTCCTAGCCAGGTACTCAGTGTGCTTTACTAACGAGGCAGTGGCGGGGTCGCAGAGAATCGTATCAATCCTGACATGTAACTCGTGAAGAGCCGAAAAGAAGGAGTAATCCCTGTCCCTAGGGTGGTGTCCCCGCCACACATCAATCAGCCCCCATTCAGCCTGCCATTCGCTCCTATGCTTCGCCATTCTGCGCACCGGGGATGTGACCAGTGGGGGGTGTGACCTGTCCAGGGTGACATCAGTGACAGAATTGAAATCACCTCCCAATACGACCTGCCCTGCCAGATATTGAGCCAGTAGGCCCGAAATGGAGTCAAAAAAGCGGGACTGATCGGTGTTCGGGGTGTAGATACTGCAGAACGCCACTTCCCTACCATAGAGTCTCCCCGCCACCCCCACATATCTGCCCTCCGGGTCAATCGTCTGGCTCGTCACCTGGAAGGGAACCCCCGCCCGTACCCAAATCAATACCCCCCTTGCAAAGGCTGAGTACGCTGTGCCAAACACTTGCCCCCTCCATCGCCTCTGGAGCGCCGCGCATTCCAGCTTAGTGAGATGAGTCTCTTGGAGCATCGCAATGTGGACTCCCCGGCGCACCAGGTATGCATGCACTTTATGACGTCTGGACATGGTGTGTAGGCCCCGCACATTCCACGTGACGCACTTCAGCTCAGGCACCGTCCCCATTGCTACCCTTCAATCTCCGTGTTTCAACCCCAGCTCCGCAGCACACACCAGCAACAAAAACGCCCCCCCTCCAAACACCCCTCAAAACCCCCAACCCCCCTACCCCCAGGACAGGAACCAGCAACAGCGCAAATGCCCCCATCCAAACCTCCCACATCAAATAAACAATTCTACCCTGCAGTAGCCACTGCAGGTTGCCTTAGGGGCAATAGGAGGGTGGTTAAGACCCGACAAGCGGCAGCCTTCGCCCCTTCCCTCCGCCCCATGATCCCCTCCCCATTGGCCTGGGGCCGTGTACTGTGCACTGGAAGGATACCATGACGTCCGTTGCCTTCCATAGGCGGTCTTGCCCTGCATCGCCCTCTGGGGGCCGACCAGTTCACAAATCGTCCGCCGATCGGGGAGTCACCTCCGGCCCCAAGTTGCTATCAACATCCGAAATCTCAGCCCCCGACTGTTTCTTGTCGTCCTCAGATGCAGATCCCTCCGTGTGCAACTCCTTTCTCGATCCCGTGATGGTCGCCGTCGCCTCCAGGGCCCCTTGTCTATCCGCCGCCAACTGCGCAAGCAGCTGGGCCTGCTGGGTCTTATGCCGTTTCCGGAGCCGTTGAGATTGCCGCACCCTAGGCGGCTTCGGCCGGTCAGTCTCAGATTTATGCCTGCGGTCAGTACCCGCTCTATAGGTCTCCAGCCAGGTCCAGGCCTCATCGGGCGTCGTGAAAAACTGAGTCATGCCATCTAGGATAATCCGCAATTTGGCTGGGAACAGTAAAGAATATTGGATCCCCTCGTTCCTGAGTTCCTTCTTGATTGCTAGAAAAGAAGCCCTAGCCCTCTGGATCTCTTGGGTATAATCTGGGAAGATAGTCACCGAACTGTTCTCCACTTTAAATGGGCCCAACGTTCGCGCATTCTGGATCAGCAGATCCCTGTCCTTATAGTGGAGTAAGCGAGCCACCACCGGCCTAGGAGGGCCCCCCAGTGTCGGCGGCCTGGCCGGGACCCTGTGTGCCCTCTCCAGCGTGAAGAAGGGGGAGAGGCCCTCCGGGGCCACCTGCGTCCGCAGCCAGTTCTCCAGGTATGCGATCATGTCCGCCCCTTCAATTTTTTCTGGCAGGCCGACCACACGCACATTATTGCGTCTGTTCCTACTTTCTGCATCCTCTGCCCGTTTCTCAAGAGCTGACAGTCTTTGCAGCGCTCCTTCCAGCTTCCGTTCCACCATGACTACCGCCGGTTTCAGTTCTTGCACCGTCGATTCAGTGTCCTTCACCCTATCCACCAGCTTCGAGTGATCAGCCTTCAGGAGGCCCAACCCCGTCGCAACCTGTGCAATGTCATTATGGAGGGAGTCTTTGGTTGCAGTAATGGCATCCAGAATCTGATCTAGGCGCTTGCCCAGCCGTATTTCCACTTCTGAGCCCTCCATCGCCTCTGCACCTTTTGAAACGACAGTCTCGGGTGCCACGCTTCCCTCCGCCGTTCCAGGTTTCATCGCTCCTGCCGCACTCCTCACCGTCCCGCTGGTTAGCGCCTTTGGGAGCGACTCTCCGCTTCAGAGGTCTGTAGGGCTCCGCTATAGGACGGCCGTGCTCGCCTGTAGCTGCGCAGTTGGGTCCTCCACAAACACCTCCGCTGAACCCAGGATAATCCAAGCAGCCTCCTGTGGGCACTACAGTCCCAGGCCCCCCCGCGTGCCAGGCATACGCACGGGCACCCACTTGACCTACAGTATCCTGCACGCACTTGGGTCCTGGTCCACCGGGCCGCCCCGGGTCCCCAAGCACCTGCGCCTGTTGGGCCCCAAAGTCTACACACTCTATCCCAGCCGATAATCGAGGTTCCAAAGGGAGGCCCCCTCCGCCGCAGCCAGTCCAGGTCCCGCACCTCACACCCCTCCGGGGGCCCTCCCCACCAGCAGCCGGTAGCGCTTCGCCCAGGGTCTCCCCGATCAGGTCGGGCACCCCACTAATGTCGCCTCACCTTCCAAGGCCCCGGTGTCCACTCCACCGTCCAGCATCCCCTGATTGCCTTTGGCAGCACCGCCCGCTTCCAGGGCATCACAGTCCTCCTCGCCACAGAGCACCAGATACACTCGCCGCCCCAATGATGTACCACTCAACAGCCGCGCAGTGAAGGGATGCTTGAACACCGCTTGTACTTGGAGGCGAGTGTCGGGCAGCCTGTGTCCGTCCTAGGCTCCGTGCAGCGTAAAGGCGTCCCTCCTGCGCTCCTCGCCCCAGGCCTCACTTCCAGTCCCCAGCTACCAGGAGCTATCAGGAGGGCTCTCGTCCAGGATGTCCCGCACTGCGGCCCGCCCTCCGGCCGGTCAGTCTTACCAGACGTGCGGGTGGGCACCGCACAGTTCCTCGACGTTCCACCGGGGCTCTCCGTCACCTCCTGCGCGAGCGGGCTCCGTCAGGCAAGCCCAAGCGTCCAGTGGCGGCTCAGTCCAACCCGGATGCGCCCCGGGTAATCCGCAGTCGCGCCAGGGGCACCCCTCACAACCAGCGGCCCCTCTCAGCTCCTCAGTGCACGCTATCACCGGGGGGGTCGCCCACGCTCGTTCGTGATGGGACGTGTCCCCTCCCGGGCCACCAGAAGCAGGCACAGTCCGCCCTTCACTGCAATAGCGGCCAGTGCAGCTCAGCTCCGGTCTGTCCGTGGGCAGTGGCCGCCGCCAGCCAGAACCAGCCCCGAGCCTCCACCGAGCTCCGATCTCCAACCAGGGATCACTGCTGCTCCTCAACCGTCAGCCCGGTGTCCGCCATCTTGGTGCGCAGGACTGATCTCCCCAGCCTCCAGGCGGCACCGGTCGTCCCCCACAGCGACCCTCTGCAGGGCACAGAACTCCGCGCCGGGCAGCCGCCGACCCTCCTCAGCCTCACCTCTGCTCAGGCGGCCGCAGATCTCGAAGCCGGTCCGCGCCTCACAAGGTCACCAGGAAGGGACCGTCACCATTTCGGGTGCTCCGTCTCGGACTGCCCCGGCTCCGAGTCAACCAGGATAACTCCGGTGCTCGACCTCCTCCAGCCAGGATGTTGGTAGCGAACTGTGCCGCCTTCGTTCCGACACTGATCCCTCGGTCCCAGGCCAACTGCGACTCCGTTTTACAGGATTAATCAGGGGATCGGGCGCGGAGCTATCGGCTCACGCTGCCTGCTCCATCGGCGCCCAAGCCACGCCCCCGTTGCGCCGTCTCCATTGCCGCCATTTTCTTCTTAAGTGTGCCGACATCATCCTCCACAACCGACACCCTGGATTCAGTCTCTGTGATCCGTGCCACAGCATTCCGCAAGTCTTGACGCAAGAGGGTGACATCTGCGCCCACCGCTCCTATTTTGGCATCGAGCATATCCCTTGATTGGGTAATGGCCGCCATTAGTGCCGCGTTGTCCGGCCCTCCTCCTTGTTGCTGGCCACCTCCTGACGACCCAGGGCCCCCACCGGGCCCGGTGAACTTGTCGATCGTCACCTGCTTGGTGGGGCCGCCACCTCCCCTGGTCATGGCTGCAAGTCTCTTGCGTATTGTCTACCACGTATGTGGGGACGGCCGTTTAGGGACCCCAAGCCCCTTCACCAAGTATAGCAGGGGAGGGCCGTGTGAAGGCAGCTGGTCCCTCAGCGGGGCCCGGATAACTGTATCTGCGGTGAAGCCCTGTGGCCAAGCAAAGTCCAGACAGGCCCCGAGACCAGCACTCCACCCGCTGACAGTCAGAGACCCCCAATCCCCCGTGGGCTGTGTGGCGTCCCTCTCACACCGTTCCCGGGCTCCACAGCGTCAGCCCCAACTCCAGCAGAGCCCGGGGACCCAGGGGGGGGGGTACTCACGGTTTGTCCTTGGGCACTTGGCCAGCCAAGACGCTCCGAGCTGCTCGCCGTCGTCCAGCCACCGCCGGGGCTTCCAGGGCAGGTGTGCTCCGAGCACCGCAGGGCATCAGCAGGTGGAGGCGCAGGCTCAATCGATGGGGGTGCGCAAAACTCGAGGCCGCGGCTGCAGCCCGATCACAGGGCCGCCGCAGCGGAGCAGGCAGTGCTACGGCACCAGGAACGCACACCTCCCCCGCAAGGCCCCAGGAGGAGAATCGCCGATCGTCCCTCAGCCCCAGGGCAGCAGAAGTTCAGCGGCGAGTGGCGGGCCAGCCGACCCACCCATAGGCCGTTCAGCCGGGGACCGCCAAAATTGAGGTCCCGGCGCCTCTCCGGAATACCAGGCCTCACTCGTCCGTCCCCCGTCTCCGCGCGTCCAAGCACCAAGGGTCACTGCCGACGGCACCGGAGGATCCTCGGCGCCACTAGGAATGTCCGCCCCACAAGTGAGTGAGCAGTGGGTACGGGGGCTAGGATAAATGTGTCGGATGAAGTGCGGGCCGGCGGGAGCTCTAACAAGCTGCGACCGCCATTGCCGCTCGCGTAGCCACGCCGAAATTACTTCATATTTCACCATATTAATTCACCACTAATCCTTTGTAGGCTTCCTGAATAGCGTGTGTCAACAAGCGCTATATAAATACAAACCTTTGTCCTCCTCTATCCTTCTGCTATCATTCCAAATGCAAATAACTGACTAACCTATCCACCACTTAAAATGAACTTGCATGTTTTCACTATACTAATTCAACACTAATCCTCTATGGGTCCCAGAGTAGCGTGCTACTCTCCGAAAAAGCACTTTGACGCCTCGTCAGGGGTAGTAAGCGCTATATAAATGCAATTATAATACAATACAATACAATAATATAATAATTCATTCGGCACAAAAGGCATAATATGATGAACTCCAACATCAAAATGCAACAAAGAGTAGAAGCTGAGTCCAATTCTCTTTTCCTTAGAGTAGAAAAGAAAAGTATCTTTCCCTACACTGCTCTACATGGAAATCCTACCTATTTCCCTGAGTCTATCCCTAAGGTGTCAGCATGTGTTGACTTCCTAAGAAGTACTCACGTCAAATGGGTCTGATAGCTTAAAGCTATGGAGCTCGTTCTAGGATGCTCCTTCTCCTCCGAAAATAAGCAGAAGTCTCTCGAATCTGTCCCTGCGCATCATACAAAAAGGCAATGTTCAACCCACAATACGTCATAAGATAGACTTTTCCATTTGCAACATGTTCAGTAGGTTTCTACAGAAGCTCTAATTAAAATTATTCAATGTTCAGTGGCCTTGGGTTGCAGATAGGCCAAACACGAAAGGCGTCCTCCCTTTTTCGTCTTCCAGCCTTCTTCAAAGACATTCCGGGTCGAATTCCTGCACTTGCAGTAGGAAGAGAACATAATGTCTTCGAACACAAAAAGGATTCATTTAATTAATTCTTGATCAATCCAAGGAGAAACAAAACTCAAAACATCTTGCAGTTTGGGCCTACAGGCAACTTAAACTAAACACGAATTACATTGCACAAATAATATTTTGTCCTGCAAATTATACATACAGGAATTATAGGTTTCTTTAATACATACAAAGTCCTATTTAAATGTGCACACTACCTCTTGATACTTCTATAGCGGTGAATAATTCATATTTAATAATCGTGAAATGGGCGGCCCTCTTTACGATGATGGCCCTGCCTATATTTCTATATGCCCTCCAAAAAAAAAACATTCTCGTCCCCCCCAAATATTTCAAAGCATTGGAAGCAGAGGTTTCAGCTCTACTGAGGGAAAGGAAAGACCGCGCAAATAGCACAACACAAGTTGACCCATAGTTGGTATGACGGGGCAATCGCTTTGCCTAACATAAAACTGCATTATTGGGCGTCACAACTCATGGTGATAAATCACTGGCTGCATGCACTATAGGATGAACCAGCCTTTCCGATGGACAGGTACGTTCTACCTGCGAACCAGTTAATGAAAGCCCTACACACCACTAAACAGAAAAATATACTCACAGGGCCCACGGCTCACACAATCACAATATGGCATGCGGCACAGCGGGCATTAGGTTGGGAGGGAGTGCTGATGCAGGCCATTCCCCTCTGGGAGACCCAAAGACTAGGTAACTTATCAAACACGAAGGGCTTAAAAAAATGGGACCTCATTGGTCTCACCAAAATAGGGGATCTTTGGTTAAAGGGGGAGGTTATTCCCTCTGCGACACTGCAAGAGAAGTAGGACATGGCAGGGACCGAATTATACAGGTGCACCCAAATTAGACACGCACTTAGGAGTGCCATTCCGCCAGAGACACAACTACCAGAGGCTGCTCCCTTGGAAGACAGACTCCTCACTGACCATATGGTAAAAAAGGCTATCTCCCAGACATACCGTAAGGTCATAAATAACTTACCAGACCCCACAACGACCTTAAGGAAAAGATGGCAGTCAGACTTGGGCGACATAGAAGATTCAGACTGGCAGGACGCATTGGCGTCACCACGCAAAGGAGCGATACCATCTAAGCTCAAACTAGTACAGCTAAAAGTACTCCATCGCATGTATTATTCCCGCACAGCAATGAATAAAATAGGCTGTGCACCTAATACACTGTGCTTGCGGAACTGTGGCCTCCCAGGTACATTCTACCATTTAATATGGGAATGGGGAAGAAGTCCTGCTGAACCCAAAGAGATGCCTCCTACACATGTGGGAACCCACGAACCTGAATCTACAGTTGCAGAATTGGGCTACACTGGGGATGACAATTGCAAAAAAGAAACATAGCTAGGAACTGGGGCACGGATGTGTTGCCCGCTTACCAACAATGAGAACTGATATGGATGAGGCAATGGTGGCAGAGAGGGCAGTTTTCACACACAGGGGATGCCCCAAGAAATGGTCTAAGATTTGGGGGAAGTGGAACGAATTTAGAGGATATATATGTGAACCTCTGCAAACAGAGTCAAGCCCAGATACTAGCCTGGTATGATGGAGGTACAGGGGACAGCATTATGTACAGATGGGCAACACTATAAATGGGTGGGAGGGAAGAGAAGTCAAATGTCTGTTGCAAGTATGATGAGAAGGGACGAAATGTATAAGTGCAATGAAAACATGGTCACTACTGTAAAACTTGACCTAATGGAGAATGTTATGTCTTATTGTACAAAATTGAATACAAATGTATCCAAAAAGAAAATAATTGTGAAACACTGCAAACGATAAAAATACATTTGAGTGCATTTAAACCATGAGTATAGTGCAGCCATACAATCTAGAGTGCTGTAAGGGCTCTATCAGTTACCCCATTTTATGACTAGTGTCATAACACCAATTATATTCTCTCAGTTTTCTCCTTGTAGAAGAGACTGACCTAAACAGAAGTTGTAGCTTGCTGTCCCTGTCTAAATCTTTCTAACCCTTTAAGGTGCTGATAATGACTGTCCTGCAGTCGTTCCAATTCTCGTTCTAATTTTTTCAAAGAATTTTCATTATGACGTGCTCTTTGTCATTTGAAAGCCTTGATAACTCCCAATAGTACTATTATACAAATTACAGCTATTATGATAGGTTTTAAGATATATCCCATTATTCCTTGTCCCAGGCTTCTAAACCAGCTTCCAATCTTTCCAAAACCCTTACCAATTTCTTCCCAACGTCCCTCAGCAGCCAGATCACGCAAATCTTGGTGTATCTTTGAAATGTTATTAATGTACTTCCTTATATCCCGACTGTTGTCAGGAATATAGGTACGGCACTGTTGAACTTTCAATAATTTACAGGCTCCTCCGGCTTTTTCTAATAACACTTCTAAAGCAAGACGATTTTGAAGAACCATAGCTCTTATCAAAACCATCTCCCCATCTACAAGTAATAAGATTTGAGCCTTATTCACATAGAGCTTTTCCACTAGAGTTGGCAATTTTCTAAATTTCACATCATTCAAAATCACACCCAAGCTAGGTATCATGGCACCAAACACATCCCCAACAATTTCTCCTGCACTTTCACCATGTTTTCCTCTGTGAGATCTTTTCCCTTCCAAAGGCCATAAATCATCCACATGAAAGGTTTTTGGAAATACCACAGCCAAATAACACGTACCATACCAATTCTTGGGTAATTTCACATAAGTACTTTTTCCCCACATAAAATGTACATTTGGCACTATGGTTAGTTTACGCAAGAGCACTTTTCTGATTGATTCCTCAATTAAGAAAATGTGTTCACAATCACTCTTCATGTTGAAGGGTGTATAATGCACAGTTTCTCTTTTTGCTGAAAATCTAGAGCTATTGGGCCTGAACTTCCCTTTGCTTTATGATCTAATTCATCCTGGGTCAATTGAATAACTTTATGCTTTGGATCTGGTCTAAATAAAGTCTGCCTATGTCCATCTTCAATCTGATCTACAAACTTCTTCTCAATGTCAGATAACATACAGGTCAGATTGTGGCTTTGGGCATAAGATGTATCTAAAGTAATAGTAGGCACAAAGTACGTTGACATCCTTTCTACTTCCTTATAATAATCAAATGTATTCATATACATAAGAACTGGAACTTCTGAGAGTACCACATCATAATTGGAGAAGTAGTACTCAAAATGTGCCTTACTATAAAACATGCTCAACAACACACTACATGTGATGCCATACGTTAAAGGTAAATGAGGGTATCGAATACCTTCTTCTACTGATGCTGGCAGTTGCATACACACATAGCAATCTTTCGCTTCCATTGTATCGACATACTTATTCAACAAACGAGCATATGCATTCAATGTGAAATCACCTTTTGACGAATCTACATGTAACATCCAACTAGTTTCCCTGATCATGTCTTTATCCTTTGCAGATGCACCCTCTTCTACATCTGAAGCAGATGGGGTAGATGTCACATGTTCCCCATTCTTTTCAGCATTGTGAGACCCAACCAAAGATGTAACAATCACCACAGTTATGACAATAAGCACCACAACAATAAGGGTACCAATTATGCACTTCTGCTTGCGTCTTGAGCTTCCAGACTCCATTGTGAATCACTGTTAGAGTTCTTGAGGCACAAACAAAATCAATAAAGTCTATTTCCTCTTCATTCACTTATTCTGTTATTTACGATGTCTTTTTATTTTTTGTTTTCTATTCAGTGATTGCAATTGTCAGTCCAATAATACTAATCTATTGAAGAGATGTAGTCAGCCCTTTCCCTTATTGCTTCTTCTACTGAAAGTCCCTAATTTACATCTTCTTCTACTGGGGCCTAGGTTATCTTCTTTCTAAGGCTATAAACATGTTTCTGTCACAGTTCAAGCTTCACCATTAATGATATTAGATCCAAGCATAGTAAGACAAGCTGCAAAATTTCCGCACAAATCTCTCCCATTTCCTATGCGGTGGGCTGTCGACCAAAAGTAGGGAAAGTAACCTGGTTAAGGATCAGAAATCGCAAACCACTCAGCCTTGGTGGATGAGGAACTGTCAGAATTCCCAAAGTATCAACTCCAGGGACCAGAAACTGAATATCAATTGTCAGAGTGCTCTCTCCGTGACTCACTGTACCAGTCCCCAGCCTCCTGGATCTCGCCGGTCTCTGCATCTGCAGCCAGGTACTTCCACTCAGGATATGAGTACTTTTGAGACAGTACTCTCTCTCTCTTCTGGATCGTCTTAGACCATCCGGTCTTTCTTCTGCTTCACTTTGATCTGATTTAGACGTTTCAGGAATCGGAGCGAGATTTTTCTTAGGTGCAAGCCTTATATTCAGCCTCTCTTTTATTGCTGGCCAAATTTCTATTTCGGCATCTGCTCTCCTCTCTTCCTCTGTACCAAGCTGTTCACTCTGATCTGGTTCAAAGTTCACTTCGGCAATTTCATCTATTTCAGAATTTGAACTCAACTCTGGAGCGGCTTGATCTCTTCTTTCTTGCTCAGTTGATTGTCCAGCCTCCTCAGGAGTTTGTAGGCCTTGACTCATTGCATCCTCTCCTATTGCATTTTCAGTTGCACTTCTCGGAACAAGGGGAGTCGTTTTTTCCACAGGCTCTGGAACTCGCCGGGTATGCGAAGCTTGGATCTAGTTTGGCAATCCTCCACACTTCACCGCTGTACTTGTGACCAGAATCACCTAGCATGGTCCTCGCCAGCGAGCATCAAGGCAGCTCTTCCTCGCGTGCTTTCAGACAAGCACCCAGTCACCAGGGTTACGGTCATGCAGGGGGTCTCTCGAGGAGGATGCAGTTGCAGCCTGACCTGGTGAGACACCTAATTAACCACATCAGCCAATCCCCTACAATAATCCAGAACCAAATCATCTGTGATGTTTATCAATGCTGTAGCTGGCACCATATGCAATCACATAGCTCTTTCCATCAATTTCTCATGGGGAGAAAGCCCTGTCCTTCTAGTAGGAGTTCTATGCAGACTCATCAATACCAACGGCAGCGCATCTGGCCATTTTAAAGAAGTTGATGAACAAACTTTTGACACCCTCATCTTGATTGTGCCATTTATCTGCTCCACAAGACCAGATGCCTCAGGCCTGTAGCTACAGTGCAATCTCTGATCAATCTTCAAAGCCGTACACAACAATTTATTTAGTTTGCTATGGAAGTGTGTTCCTCTATCTGTCTCCACTGATGTCTGAAATCCAATACGCAGGATCAATTCCCGTAATAGCAGGTTTGCCACTGTGAGACTGTCACATCGTCTAGCTGGATATGCCTCAAACCAATGTGAAAAGATACACACCACCACCAAAACATATTTCAACCTGTTACACCTCGGCAGCTCAATAAAATCCAACTGTATCCTATTGAAAGGACCTCCTGATCTTCCAATGTGACTCATCTCAACCACAGTTCTCTTTCCAACATTTATTTGTTGACAAGTGACACACCTATGAAACTAGGCTTGCCTAAACACTCGCACCATGGCATCTCTCCCAAGATGAACTGCTCCATGAATCTACCTTGCCATTGGGCTCAATAAACAGTTAGGTAGTACTGCTCTGTTATCTGTCGACACCCAAATGCCATCTTCTCTCTTTTCACAGCCTGATCTAATCCATGATGCAGCTTCCTCCTCTGGGACCTCATCCTGCAGCCACTTTACCTCATCCCAAGTATCGGCTACAGCTAACATCATGCTGAGCTTGGTCTCTTCTGTGCTCTATCCTACATATTCTCCATTGAAAACACAATCATATATAGCACAAAAACTAGCTACTTCGTCAGAATAGTTATTGCCTTTTGTAACAAAGTCCTCCCCCTTTCCATGGGCTGCACATTTTACTACAGCAATCTCCTCAGGTTTCTGCAAGGCATCCATTAATTGGCGCACATATTCTCCATTACGGATTGGGGATCCTGAGGACGTTAGAAATCCCCTTTGAGACCATAACTGTCTGAAATCATGAACCACTCCAAACCCATATTTGCTGTCCGTATAGACAGTAACTCAGACTCCATTTGAGATGGTACAAGCATGTATCAGAGCAATGATCTCGGCTACCTGAGCAGAGTATACTCTTTTCAAACAGGCAGCTTCCACCACCCCCAATAGTGGTGCACACAGCAAACGCTGCTCTTAAACACCTTTTATTGTCTCTTAAGCATGAACCATACAAAAAGGATCAAATCAGATTCAGGCAGAGGTTCATCAACAATGTCAGGTCTGGGTTTGGTAGATAGCTCAGTAACATCTAGACAGTCATGTTCTTCACAATCTTCTCCTTCCTCTTGTGGAAGAGGCAACAATGTGGCAGGATTCAAGATGGTACAGCGTTTCAAAGTGACATTTTCAGAAGCCAATATAACCTGCTCATACTATGTAAGTCTGTTATTCGTTAAATACTGTGTCTTGGTTCTTGTTATTAACAGTTCTACTGAATGTGGCACATAAACAATAAATGGATGACCCATCACTATGCTTTCACATCTCTCAATGCTAACACATGTTGCAGCAACGGACTTGAGACATCTGGGCAACACAGACGTTACTGGATCTAATGTAGCTGGAAAGTTAACCACTGGTCTATGGGCACCCCCATGTGTATGTACAAGGACTGCTAATGCACATCTCTCCTTCTCACAGCAGAGAAGCAAAAACGCTTTGTTATAATCCGGCATTCCCAGAGTTGGTGCACAACATAGGCTCTCTCTCAGCTCGTGGAAGGCTTTCAAACAATCGTGGTCCCATGGTACCGGATCACTAACGTCCTTTCGAGTCAACCTCAATAGTGGCTTTGCTTGTAATGAAAAGTTTGGGATCCACTGTCGATAATAGCCGACCATTCCCAAAAACATGCAGACTTCTCTCCGGGTTTTCGGAGTTCCCATTTGCAGAATCGTCTCTATGCGATCTGGTGACACTCTTCATTTTCCCTTCTCAATTCGGTGACCTAGATACTGAACTTCAGTCTGACAATACTGAAGTTTATTTGGGGACACTTTGTGTCCATTCTCTGCCAGTTGATTCAGCAAAGCCACAGCGTCGATCCTGCAAGCATCATCAGTCTCAAAAGGTCATCTATATTCTGAACCAAAACTGAGCTCTGTGGCATTACCAGCCCTTCAAGATTCTTTTTCAAACTCTGTCTAAAGATAGAGGGGCGTTCTCTATACCCTTGCGGGACACGACACCATGTTAACACACAGTCGTCCATCCTAAATCCGAAAATAAATTGGCTATCCTCATGGAGTGGTATGGAGTAAAATGCCTGACATAAATTGATGACTGTAAACCATTCTGCCTCACATGGTATTTGAAATAGTATAACAGCTGGATTCGGTACCACAGGACAACATGGGATCAAGATTTAATTAACCCTGCGTAAGTCCTGCACTATTCTGTACTGGCCACTAGGCTTCTGCAGTCCCATTATTGGTGAATTGCAGGGACTTCTTCTTATCTCCTTTAGAATGCCTTGTGCAATCATAAACTTGATTACAGGTCATATTCCAGCCACAGTTTCTGGAGTCAATTTATACTGTGGAGTTTGTGGAAATACAGAATTTGGTTTTATTTCTAACTTAACAGGTTCAACCCCTCGAATCAATCCTATCTCCTCACCTGTGAAATCCCACTCTTTTGGGGAAACCAAGTCCCTCAAATCATGTGGTAAGTCCTCTGTCGTAAGAACCACAAACAATTCTGTGCACAAGCTCATATTGGGCATTATGAAATCAGCATCATCATCACAGGTTTGCAGCTCCACACCTCTTGGAGTGCAAGATATGGTACAGTTTAGCTTACACAAAAGGTCTCGTCCCAATAGACAGACTGGGCTTGAATCGCACACCACAATTTGATGTCTATCTCGGAACGGTCCAATTCTCACAGGTAACTGGTCTGTTAATGGGTTAGTCATTCTCTGATTGGTAACTCCCACCACTTGAATCGATTGTCCTGAAAGGGATAAATCTGGGACCACTTCTGTCCTTACTGTGGAGCGCGCAGCTTCACTATCTAACAAAAAGGTAACAGGATGTCCATTCACCTCTGCATCTACAAATGGTCCATTCTGATCTACTTCAAGGGCTGCACCTAAAGTGCATTCCTCTTGCACCCCCCTCTGACACTCCTGAGGATCTTGAGTTTGGTCAAATCTGTCTTGTATTTCAAAATATGGCATCTGATGATATACTTGATTATTTATTAGTATTCTCGGAGGCTGAGGTATCTGCATGTGTGACTCACAACCTCTTCCATACATGGAACTAGGTCTAGTCACGACGTTCAAACCCTCAGACATCTGTCCCTCTCCCTCATATTGCAATTGATTTGCCAGATGTAATCGACACTCGGGCTTCCAATGCCCGATTTTGTGACAATAATGACAAGCAGTGACCTTCTTTTGATTCGCCACCCAATCACCTCCTGTACCTGCATCCATTCCCCTTCCTCTTCCCCGTCCAGGTTGGATTACCATAAGTTGACCCATTTCCCTGCCATTTCCTCTTCCTCGACCCATCGCTCCTCCAACCCCTTGCATCAGATCGGGCCTTTCGGCATTCCTCAACTGCACCAACATCAACTTGTCTTTCACTTTCTTTTGTGCCGCCTCTACTTGCTCACTGCAGTATTTCGGACAGAACAGAATCTCGTCCACCGACTTATTCTGCCAGCATATCAGGTGGTGCTGTATCATTACACTAATATTCGATTTCAATCTCAGCACAAACTTCGAGACAAACTGTCCTATATCCTTTTGCTCAATAGTGTCTAATTCACTATGCTGTTTAAAAGTCTGATCGATTTTAAGCCAATCAACAGTCTGTGGAGCTACTTTAGATTGTAACCATTTAATCACCTGCTCATATTTCTTTATTACCTCGGGTGAAGGACCATGAGTCACTGAATCTCTAGCTGGTTCTGCAGAGGTCCACTCAATGGCAAATGTACATGCCGTCCACAAATTACCCGGGACCACTATATCAAACAAAGTATTCCAAATCAATCCATAAGACCTTCGAATTCTTGATAAACCGGTCTATTTGTTTATACCATTCGGCAGGTTTTTCCCTCAGCCGAGGAAAATCATTAGTGAACGCTGCCAAATCACCTCCGCTCCATGGCACATGTACAGACCCCCCATTTTGCACTTCTCTCAGAGGGAAATGTCCTACATGTCCCGTCCCTCCACCCAGAGGTGGAGTATCTTCTATCACTTTCTTAGCACTTTTCTTTCTGGCCCACCTCTCTTCCCATTTGTCTAATTCTCTCCACGGTCGCATCGCTATCACCAATTCTCTAATTTGTGCCTTTAATCCTGTAATACGCTTTTCTTCTAAGTCTTTATCAGTATAATTTAATCTGCAGCTTCCCTGCAACAATTTCATTTTGTCAAATCCACCTCATACCTACGTGCCAATTGTATCAATGCTTCCTGCGCTTGCTTTGCCTTTCTAGTGACATAGTTAGCTACAAATAACAACTAGCCTGGATCATATGTTTCAATTCTGTCCAATGGTAGATTCCCTTCTATCCATTTCTGCATTTAATCTTACCACATCTAACAATGGTGCCTTCATTGCGACTTGTAAGCTTCTCTGACCTCTTTTACTTCCTTATTCCTCCCTGTCACAACTTTGTGTTCTCCTTGGACCATCACTCTCCTCTATTCTCATAACTGGGCGACATTCTCTCTCACAACTTCGACTTCTCCTGTGGTTACCCG
Source organism: Lissotriton helveticus (assembly GCF_964261635.1). Classification (NCBI taxonomy): domain Eukaryota; kingdom Metazoa; phylum Chordata; class Amphibia; order Caudata; family Salamandridae; genus Lissotriton; species Lissotriton helveticus. Next base: position 815,013,270 of record NC_136070.1, read on the forward strand.
CACACAAATTCTGTGGATCAAACAGTACCCTAGGCGCTTCTCGTCTCATCCCCATTTTGTCCTTCCGTATCTTTGACTCCCTCACTGGCGGAACCCACATTCTGATCTCTGACCTAGAGTTTGCCAAAATTCCTGTTCATCTTGGTTACGACCCACTGTCCATCCTCGACGGATCAGCTGTAGTTGGCAGTGGGGTACTAGCTTCCACTGGTACCTGAGCCAACCCTGTTCCACTCATTATAAGACTCCCTCCAGATATAGTCTCTTCCCCTTCTCTTGTTTGCTGTTGACTTTCCCTGGTTCTCTCTCTAGGGTTATATATCAAAACCACAGGTCCAATGGTAACTGGTACTGTGAGAGATTCTGGTAACCGCATGGTACATGCAATTGCTCCTGTCTCATGATCTGTGTACCCTATCCCTCCAGATCCTCCTAGAATTCTAGTTACCACTGAAATACTCCCTCTTACTCCTGTTGTCTGGTCCTCTGATCCCATTTGTCCTGCTGCTAAGACTTTCCCTATGTGCTGCGTCTTCCCGGCCTCTAACCAAGAGTCACAAGGTGGAGGACGTTCTGATAGCAATCTTTTTTAGAAAACTGTCATCTGTATCACTGTCCTCTTCTGTCTTACTTTTCCCTCCAGACCCTCCTTCTAGCTTCCAAAGTGGATACAATCGTTCTCCCTCTATAGTATCTACTCTCCATCTCTTCAACTGTGCGTCCCACCTGGCATCCTGATATGCCTTTATTGCTTTCTTAATTCTTCCCTGTGAAGCTTCTCTCCTTTTTGCCATTGCTGCCGTCATTCATGCATCTAATGCCTCAAATTGTGTGAGTCTTGGCGGAGGTTTCAGAGGAGACATCACTCCTCTCAGCTGGTAAAGCACCTCCATACGAAATGACCCATAATGAGGGAACGCCAATTCTCCCTCTTTTTCTCTAATTTTATGCCAATTTTAAAGCCACATTATGGTATGAAGTCCTACATTGTTGCCATATAATGTGCCTGGGTATCCTCTGGTGGAGCTTCTTCTCCTACCCGAGTCACCACCCCTGTGTCGCCCCTACACAAATCTTGCAACACCTTAAAACATCTCATTGTTACAATCAATTAAAGGTAACCCAATTTTCACTGTTCAGTTTTGGACAAACTTCCACCAATCCCAGCGCGGCGTTACACCAACCGACCAATCCCAGCGCAGCGCACTCTGACGTCATTGCTCCCTCTTTGCAGAGACTCACTCTCCTTTATAATTTCACCTTGTACACTCGCTCACACATTCGTACTAACAATTAACTATATATCCAAAAGCTATTAAACACAGTAACTGCTCTTAACTCTGTCACAATAACTTACAGTCACAAAAAACAAGTAATTGTCCGTCCTCTAACAGATCGATAGAACACACTCACAAGAACATTCAATCACTGTGACCTCCTGTTAGAAACGGGGTAGCGTGGTGCGGAGCGGGTGGGCTAAACTCCGGAGGATTGTATAAAGCATCTGCGCAGGCACTCACAAGCGACACACCAGGCACACTACAAAAAGAGACTTCACACCAGGTTGCATGGAAATAACTTGTGTATTATAAAAACACATTAGAATGCAAACATAGGTACATATCCAGCGTGCCAGCCGGCACCGGGTAGCAATTCACAGGGGGACTATTTACAAGGCAGGGCCAATCATGCCGCTGCTAGAACCATCACAAGTCTAAGAATAAACAAGAGTCTATAAGCACTAAATGGATCACAGCCCGTACCTATCGGGTAAAAGAAATGAGCGTCATCACCTTAGACAAAACAGTAAATGTAAACTAACCATTTCCTACTGGTTAAATAATGAGGTCAGCAATGTTGCCATCAGGATAAGCCACATCGGCTCCGGCATAAACATGTGGGGGTAAATCACTTTAGCATGAAACATAAGGAGGAACATCTGCAGTAGTCATCATCAGGGCATGGACAACACATTACATTAGGCATAGCCCTGGTAGGACAGGCATAGAACCTGTAAGCATAAATCCCATTAGTATAGATCACATTGACTTAAATCCGAGGAGGCATAAGCACATCACGCAAAACACCAACAAGGTAAGCCTTGGGGGAAAAAGAACATCAGGCATCAACCTTAGGCATACACATCGCATTATGCTTAAATGGCATAAAGTATAAAACATAATCTGCATCCAAATCATCAGTGTAAGTGCACCAACATAAGTACATGGGGCATCTCATCAATGCGAACCTCAGGGCAGAACATTAGGTCTAATCACCTTAGCATAGGGCATAAAATGCAGGCCTCAAACATGACAGTTATGGAGACTCTTATGAGCAGGAATGCATATCTCTAGACATAACTCACATTAGGCATAGACCCAGCAGTGTAGGCAGTCGGGGAAAACATTAGGCATCATCCCCCATATTCATAAGTCACCTCAGACCAGGTAGGAATCACAAGCATGAAGGCATCATCGTTAGGCATGAAAAAACCTTATGCATACCATTAGCAGAGCAGGGCACACATAGTACCATCTACAATAAATGCCTAATCATCGCAACTGCCCACTGCCCGGCGTGGCAATTGTGTAAAGGTAAGTCAGCCCCGGATCCATTGGAGCACCCCCTTTCCCGGGGGCTCTGGAATAAAAAAAGCCCAATCGTTGCAGCTGCCGCAACTGCGGTACAGCTGTGACGCAACACTGTCCAGTCTGGGGGAAAGTTGAGGTCCTCCCTCCCGGGGGTTCTAAAGGGCGACTTATGCCCCACAGAAAAGAAACCGTTGCAGCGGCCCGCAACTGAGCCGCTGCTGTGTAGCCCCCAGGGCACTGTGTCCTGGTCCGTGCTGGAGCCCTACTCCGGAAAAGGGATGAAAGGCAGCTGCCCACTGCCACCTGGGGCAGTTGCCTGGCAGGACCAGGAAATGGCGTCACGGCCCTTTCCTGGGCCCTCGGGGACCTCAGGAACTGACAGTGTGCCCTGCAGGCACCGCTTACCTCATGAAGGTGCGGGTGCCTGTCTTCCGCCCACTTCTCTCGGGCGCTCCTCTCTCTGCGGCTCGGCCGCGGCGGTGATTCTGGGCAGTTCTGAAGTGCGTCCAAGCGTGGGGTAGGCTCCCGCTTACAGGAAATCACGGGTGCAGGGTGGGCACCCGCCTTCAAGCATGCATAAGCGCGGGGTAGGCTCCCGCTTAGTTAAGGCATCCAACAAGAGGCACACACACGGGGTGGGCTCCCGCTGCTTTACAAAGCACTCAGGACCTGGCACCAATGAGGCGTGGGCACCTGCTCTTCCCCAAGCAGGCAGGGGGAACCCCACATGCTGGGATTTCCTCGTGGCACTTCGGCAGCACATCGCTGCAGGGACGCACACGCTCCTCACCTCCTGGGAAGTCAGAATGTGGTGCAGAAATGCAGAATGCAGCATCCAGTGGTAGCTCTCTGTCAGCACAGCGCTGAAGGCGACAGCCCTTCTTCTGGCAATTTGAATATAGCGCTCACGAGGCGCTAGGTCCCAGGAATGCAGTCAGGGTCCCACACCATCAAGCAGCGCACACGCTCCTTATCCCTGGGAGTGCAGGCAAACAAAGTGTAGCGCTCATGAGGCGCTAGGGCAGGAGAGCAGGCCGGCAATGCTGGGCAAGATCAGCAGGCAGTGGGCACTCATCTTTACAGGACAGCAGTTCCTCGGAACAGTTAACCCCCATAACGTGGCACTCCTCCTGGCACAGCAGTCTTCACTCCGGTAAAGGGCTCTGACTGGCCCGGTGGACAGCAGAGGGGTATAGATGGGCACAGGGGCAAGCACACAGGCCCTTGCGGCGGTACCTGCTGGCGGGGTGTCCCCTCTCACTCAAGTCCACGCACAACAACCCACATGGAGTCTCAGTTCCTCTATATATATATATATATACACCCCTCATCCCACCTACCAGAAAGGGTCAGAACCTTCTAGAAGGCTCCCTGGGGAAACCGGTCCCAACTGGTTTTGGGGGAGGTGTAGAGCACCCTGTCTGCCAGGCTTCTCTCCAAAAGCTGGGGGTGTGTGAGACGGACATACCCCAGGGGGCGGAACCAGCCTTGGTCACTTCGAGCACTTGACCTGCAACCCACTTCAGGCAGGCAGGCACAAAGCAGACAGAATGGTGACTTCTAAAAGTGACATTTCTCCAACATTACAAATGAAGCTGCGCCCACCCTTGCACAGCATTTAATGTTTGCAGTTCACCCACATACCAAACATGGCTTACATTTTCTCTCCCATGGGGGGTATTCCTAATGTAAGCCCATGGGAGGCAGAAAGCACACACACTTTGCACTGCTAACCAGCACTAAAGTGTCCAACATCCTACAGCCACCAATTCCACAACAGCAAAAAGGTTAGGGGGAAGGCAAAACGTTTCAGGATGACCCTACAAGCAGGGCCAAGTCCAACACCCGACCTGCGTTGGTCACTCAATCGCCGTAGTCCACCCCCGGCACCTGAGGCTTTCTACCCATAACACACTCCCGCATTCACACAATGTTCCCTGTCACAAGTGAATCGTCACTAGCGCTTCATGACACCTACAGTATTGATCAGGCAATTACAAATACAAAACTATCCCGGGATCTTGGACTTCTCTTGAGTCCGCTAACCAAAGCTCCTGATCCGCACATGTCCGGACCAGTAAACCGATAAACCCACACTCACTCAACTTGCATTCCAACTTCGCAAGACATCACACAATTAAACCATCCTCTGCTACCATTTGATTACGCTAAATTATACTCCTTGTCTTCCCTCCTAAAGTCAAATCAGATGGTCTTTTTATAGCTGCTAAAAGTGTTTGAGGGGAGCAAAACAAGGCAAGATTATACTTTTAATTTAATCATGCTTTTAAAGGACCACTGACTCAGAATTTCAGTTTTGTGGATTTATTATAAGGCCAAAAATAATTGAATATAAACACCCCACAATATCAGAGTATACAGATATATAAAAATCAGTACAGAGCAGAATCTATACATATAATTCATTGGGCACAAAAGGCATAAGAAATGCGTTACTTACCTGTAACTGCAGTTATCCAGTATTGGTATCTTTCATAGATTCACATGCCTGAATCATTCCCCATCGTCGGGGTGGGAGTCACCGGTATATAATAACAGTAATGTCATATAGACATATACATACTAATAGGCCAGAGGCCTCAAATTAGTAACCTATCCAAGTCCTTTTGTAAAAAGGACCAAACTTTGGCCAGGAGCCAATCAGCTACTACCACCCTCTAGAACCTTCCTGGAAGGAGCCCTAGTCCCTCAGATTTTCGTAAGCACAGTGCTAAGTAGTACCTACTGAGAGAACCAAGGTGAGCCCTTCCAGGGGAGGCGGGTGGGTTGCATGTGAATCTATGAAAGATACCAATACTGGATAACTGCAGTTACAGGTAAGTAACGCATTTCTTATCCAGTATTATGGGTATGTTTCATAGATTCACATGCCTGAATCAGAGTAGCAAGCAATAGGCAGCACATTTCGCATAATATAGCATGTAAGACACTTGATAACAACTTATCAATAGTGCAACGCAATAAACTGCAAACAGTAGCAGGATAAGAAATGTGCAATTAGGTAATAGGAAAGGTGGGATGAAAGGAAGAAGGCTCACCCCTAATGAAATAGATGACGGAGCACCGCCTGACCCACTGCTGCATCCTTCATAAGTTCTGAATCCAAGCAGTAGTGCTTGGTGAACGTATGTGGTGTCTTCCATTTCGCCGCTCTGCAAATGTCGACAATGGGCACCCCAGAAAAGACCGCCATGGAGGTGCAAACCGCTCTAGTAGAATGTGCCCGAACCTTGGAGGGCAGAGGATGTCCCGCCTGCTGATGGCAGAAGGCAATGGCCGCAGAGATCCATCTTGAAATGCTCTGCTTTGACAGTGCAGGGCCTTCACCATGGACGGAGTGATCCTGATAAGATCGTCGAAGGATCCCGTACACTGGATCCACTGAGAGGATAACGCCTCCTGTAAGGGACCCATACAGAGGCGGCAGTGTGGTATTAGGAGGATATTGGAGGACATCATTCCTAGTAATGACTTGAAGAGTCGCACCTTGATGGTCTTCTTGACCTGAATGTGGGCCGCAAGAGACCTCAGTTTGACCTGACGCTCTGATGGGAAGGCCTTCTCCTGATGCATGTCCAGAGTTGCTCCCAGGAAAGTGAGGCGTTGAGAGGGCTGCAATACTGACTTTTCCTGGTTGAGCGTAAGCCCCAGGCTCTCGAAGAGCTGCAGACAAGCATTGGAAGATCCGCTTACGCCTTCTAGAGTAGGAGACTTGATGAGCCAATCGTCCAAGTAAGGGAATACCAGGTGATGGTGCTGGCGAAGGTATGCTGCCACTGGAGATAGGCATTTTGTAAAGATGCGTGGCGCCAACTTTAGGCCAAATGGCAACACTCTGAATTGGTAGTGTCTGCCCGCCACTACAAACCTTAGGTATTGGCGGTGACTTTTATGGATGAGTATGTGAAAATAGGCGTCCTGGAGCTCTAAGGACACCATGAAATCTTTGGAATTGAGTAGCTGTAACACCTCCTGAATGGATACCATACGGAACGATTGTTTCTTGAGGTATCTGTTGAGGTTCCTTAGATCCAATATAGGTCTCCATTTCTTCTCCTTTTTTCGTATTAGGAAGAACCGGGAATAGAATTCTTTCCCCCTCTGACCTCTGGGAACTCTTTCTACGGCTCTTTTCTGGAGCATTAGTGAGAGTTCCGCTTGAAGGAGATGCAGATTCTTGTGCTGCATGGGACCTGGGGGGTTCGAAGGAGGAGTTTCCACGAACTCCAAAGTATGGCCGAACCGAACCAGTTGTAGAACCCAACGATCCGTCGTTATTTTTTTCCAATTGTGGAGGAAGTTGGAAATCTTTCCTCCAACTACGTAATGTGGAGAAGAAGTGGAGGCCTGTTGGAGAAAGAAGTCATTGTCTTCTGGTATCCTTCTTTCCTCCTCTCCCTCGAAAGGACGACTTATTGTACGAGGACTTGCCTTGTTGCTGCCTCTGTTGGAATTGAGGCTTGTATTGCTGGGACGAGCCGTAGGAGGATTTGTATCCCTGATAGCCACCTCTTGTCTGCTGGCCTCTTCCTCTGGAGCCCCGAAAGGAAGTATTTCTATACTGGAGGGTACCCAAGGCTTTTGCGGTCTCCGTATCTTTCTTGATACCCTGCAGCATTTCATCAATATGATCCCCAAAGAGCAGGTTTCCGTCAAACGGCATGTCCAGTACTTTGGATTGTACCTCCGGCCGGAAGGATGTAGACTTAAGCCATCCCTGGCGTCTAAGGACCGCTGCCCCTGCTAGCTGCCGAAATCCTGTTGAGGCGATATCCATCGCCACGTCAATCATTTCCGAGGCGGACCGCTCTCCCTCAAGGAGGATCTTCTTTACCTCTTCTTTCTGCTCCTCTGGCAGTGTGCCTAGATATGGGGCAACATCCGCCCACATCTGGCGATTGTAACGCCCTAAAAACGCTAGCGAGTTTGCCGCCCTGACCGTAAGGGCCGACATCGACGAGAATCTCTTCCCGATGTTATCCAGTTTACGGCCTTCCTTATCCGGAGGCGCAGTCAGCGCAGCAGCTGGGTTGTTGGATTTCCGCTGCGCGGCCTGGGTGATAACAATGGCCTGTAAGGCATGCCGGAGCTGAGTCTGGGGCCTTATACTTCTTGTCAAGCCTAATCGGCACTGGTTGCAAAGATGAGGGGGTTTTCATAATTTTTACCCCCTGGTCCCAGATGTAATTGATAATAGGGATTGACCAAACCGTCTTCTTGAACGGCTCTTTGAAGTCATATAGGAAGCAATCCTGAGGTTGCGTGGTCATCTCTATTTTGAACCTTGTTGCTGCTCTCTCTACGACATTATGAAATCCCCCGATATCTTCTGGGGGTGAATCCGCCAGAGCCTGGTCTGGGGAAGCCGGACGTTCAATGACATAGTCATCCCACTCGTCATCCTGTATTTCTCCCTCCTCCTGTTGACCTTCTTCATCTTCTCCTACTGCTTCCTCCTCTTCTTCTTCAGAAGACGGCAGAGGAGGCAAAGTCACAGGATCCTGGCGAATGACCAGCGGTGGCGGTCTAGGGCGAGGAAGAGGAGCTGGTGGCACAAGATTTTGAGGCACCACCGAAGGAGGCGGAGTAGGCGGAAACCGCTGCTTGTAGTCCGCTATGAGGAATTGAAGGTCCGTGACTATTGAGGCCGGGAGGCACACCATAGGCTGTGGAGGAGGAGCTGGTTGATATTCCTCCTGGCATGGCACTTCTGCCTGACCAAGGTCTTCATATTCCGAAATCTCTTGGACCTTTACATTGAGCTGTGAAGGACTTGTTGCAGTGTGGAACAAGGCACCATCATCAGAATCCTCAGTCTCCAGTAAGTGGACCGGCAGCAGTGGCTGGACCTTGCTAGGAGACGTAGTCTCTGGCGTCAGCGTACGCGTTGACATCTTGAAGTGTGTATAAATACACTTCAGCTTAGGAGATTCTTCCATCGACGGGCCCGTCGACGGGGTGGTCATCAGCGGTGGGATGCTGTCAGCCCCAGCAGACCTCTCTGTAGTACGTCGTCGACGACGGTAGCGTCGTCGAGGATGGCTTCTTCGTTGACGGCTTCGTCGACGCTGGTGCTGCTGTCGTCGGCTTCGTCGACGATGGCTTCGTCGACGGCTTCGTCGACGCTGGAGTCGACGTCGATGGCTTCGTCGATGGCTTCGTCGACGATGATATCGTTGACGAGGTTGTCGTCGACGTCGATGGGACCTTCGTCGACGACGATGGTTTCGACTTCGTCGACGCGGAAACTATCGTCGACGGAGGCATCGTCGACACTTTTTTGACAGGAATTATTGAGGAAATCGACCTACCCGTCGACGACGATGCTGAGGTAGTTGTCGACAAGGTGGTAAAGGTTGAAGCTGTCGTCGTAGGGATGGTTACTGTCGACGCTGTCACAGGCAAGACAGAAGACACCAGCACAGGCTTCTTGAAGGTGGCCTCCTGAAGAGAAGTCTTAACTGTCATGGCCTTTGAATGACCCTCTGAAGACTTTGGCGTCTTCTTTTGAGGTGGCACCTCAGACGGACCTGGAGATGTCTGTCTTGGCCTTTTGGAAGAGGAGTGTGAGCTCCTGAAGGAACACTCGCTCTCACCTGAGGAGACTGTTTGATCCCTGTCCTTTAGTCTCTGAAGCCGCAGAAGCAGGCGACCTTCTCTGTCTTTTAAAGACTTGACAGAGAAAGTGCGGCAGACCTTACAATCCTTGGCAGAATGTTCAGGATAGAGACAGTAGAGGCAGTCTTCATGTTTGTCATCCACGTGCAGTCTCAGCTTACTACACGAGGCACAGGGTCTAAAGAGCCCTTTTTTAAGAGTGGTAGACATAGCTGCTCTAGCACTCCTCCACAAGACAGACCCCCCAGAATATTGCGGCATAGATTTCGAAATTTAGCGGCACAAAAATGAAAATTTAGCGGCACAAAAATGGAAATTTAGCGGCATTATTGCGGCACTTTGCTTTACTCGTAATCATCCTTTTACAGCCTTAAATCCTTGGAAACTGTTGTAGCAGAGTATTCCACTTTAAAAAAGGTATGTTTAAACTGCCTGCAACTCTACGGAAGCACAGCTTTAATCCCAACTTCGTGAGAGGGGGCCCTATTTCTCCCTGGAATGATTTAGCGCCCTTGAATGCACCCCTGCTGGGGCACTGCTGCAATCCTGGACCCATGAGGCGTGATACCGCTTCATCAAACGCCCTAGGGCGCAGAATGATGGTAGTTGGTGGAGGTGCATTGCCTGATTTTCCTGTAAGAGAGATTTCAGGCTCCAGATATTGTGGCCGGTTAGATCAGTTGGTTAGAGCGTGGTGTTAATAACGCCAAGGTCGCGGGTTATGTCCACAGTGCAGCACCCTTGAGTGACGATTGTTGTTTATGCTGGTAAATACCGTGTGTTGTGGCAGCTGGTGTTTGACACTGATTGTTATTGGTGCAGGGTGGATTGCCTCAATCGTTAAGTCTCGTTTGTGTTTTCATGGGACTCTGAACCTGCACTTCTTCACGGTTGTTTACCTCGTGGGGTCCCACCTTCTTCCCCAAAACTGGCGTGTTACTCGGCTATACCGGGAAAACTGAAATTTGCTCTTTGGTGAGAAATTGACGCCTGCACCGCAACTGGTGCTCATGTAAAGCGCTCTGATACCTTCGGGACGAGTTCGCACTATGCTAAACTGCAAAAAAATCCTGTCCTTTTCATTTTAGGAGACGAAGACAAGGTATCGAATAAAACACCCAAAACACTTTCGTGTCTTTGTGCATTCACCGGGCTTTGCAGCCAGCTAGAGCATATGGTATGCAGTGATCTCTGTACTTCCCAGTTGGGGCGTCGAGAGGTTACGTAGACATTCATATGCCTCGTACGTATTGGTGACCTTTATAGTATTTCCCATTCTATTACATTTGTACCTTTCTCTATGTCAAGCACTTCGTCCGCCTGTGCATGGTGTTCATGCTTATCTTTATATCCGTCTGTCTTCTAGAAACAGAAAGTGGAGAGACATGACGGGAAAGAGCGCGATGGGAGCCAGAGACAGCGGGGGGGGGGGGAGGGGGGATATTGAGAGAGATAAAGAACGAGACACAGATGCCTTAATGCCGCAGGAGTAAGCAGGCGGCTATTAGAGCTGTACGGCGTCACGTAGTGACGTGTGCGCATACGCAAGATGTCACAATCTTTTCTGCTGCCTGGCGGAGACCTTTTTCGCGGCTCTAAAGGTCAATATTGCGGTCATCGCGCCCTTCAGCTGATTTCGCGATTATTTTCTGAATCGCGGAATCGCGAAAAGCTGGAGGGTCTGACAAGAGTAATTTTGAAGAGAAAAATATGGAAAAAATACAAAAATAACAGAAAACTGAGCAGAGCTCAGTGGAGACTCCCTTAGCACGACGTGCGGTAGAAAATCTGAGGGACTAGGGCTCCTTCCAGGAAGGTTCTAGAGGGTGGTAGTAGCTGATTGGCTCCTGGCCAAAGTTTGGTCCTTTTTACAAAAGGACTTGGATAGGTTACTAATGTGAGGCCTCTGTCCTATTAGTATGTATATGTCTATATGACATTACTGTTATTATATACCGGTGACTCCCACCCCAACGACGGGGAATGATTCAGGCATGTGAATCTATGAAAGATACCCATTATACTGGATAATATGATGAACTCCAACATCAAAATGCAACAAAGAATGGAAGCTGAGTCCAATTCTCTTTTCATTAGAGAAGAAAAGAAAAGTATCTTTCCCTACACTGCTCTACATGGAAATCCTACCTATTTCCCCGAGTATATCCCAAAGGTGTCAGCACGTGTTGACTTCCTAAGTACTCACGTCAAATGGGTCTGATAGCTTAAAGCTATGGAGCTCGTTCTAGGATGTTCCTTCTCTTCCGAAAATAAGCAGAAGCCTCTCGAATCTGTCCCTGCGCATCATACAAAAAGGCAATGTTCAACCCACAATACGTCATGAGATAAACTTTTCCATTTGCAACATGTTCGGTAGGTTTCCACAGAAGCTCTAATTTTTTTTTTAAAAAACTTAATTTTTTCGTTATGCAATAAAGAGAACACAAACATTCCCCCCCAATTGCGGCATCATATAAGAACTATTGCATACAGTACGACGACCTCATTAAGGCACATTAGGAAAACAATCACAGAAACTCTAATTAAAATTATTCAATGTTCAGTGGCCTTGGGTTGCAGATAGGCCAAACACGAAAGGCGTCCTCTCTTTTTTGTCTTCCAACCTTCTTCAAAGACATTTCGGGTATCTCCTTAAATCTAAGAATAACGAGGTCGAATTCCTGCACCTGCAGTAGGATGAGAACATACTGTCTTCAAACACAAAAAGGATTCATTTAATTAATTCTTGAGCAATCCAAGGAGAAACGAAACTCAAAACATCTTGCAGTTTGGGCCTACAATTCAGGCAACTTAAACTAAACACGAATTACATTGCACAGGAATTATAGGTTTCTTTAATACATACAAATGTGCACACTACCTCTCGATACTACTATAACTGTGAATAAGGCATCTTTAATAATTGTGAAACACTGCAAACGATAAAAATACATGTGAGTGTGTTTAAACCATTTAAACCATGAGTATAGAGCACCCATACAATTTAGAGAGCTGTAAGCACTCTATCAAAAGTTTCAGATCTTCTAAACATGATTCTATTATTTCAAAGGGACAAATATAAACCTTCTGAGCAAGACTGCTTCACTTTTATGGGGTATTACCAATACCTCACAGCAATGCTACCATATCATTAATCAGACAGTATCGCCACTTTTCAAAAGGGTTCCTAATCATTGAATTTAAAAAGTATCAGAAATTCGATTCTCTGCATGGCTGCTATGCTTATAAATTGGCATTATCAGAACTCATTAGAAGAGAATGTACATTACATCCTTAGAGGTAAAATACAGAACCTTTTTCAGTATACTTTAATAGTCCAATGCTGATATCTATTTGGAGTTTCAGCAAAGAGGTGGATATTTAAATGTGCATGGCGTATGGAACACCTGGGGCCACTTCTGTGCAAGTCTCATGGCTCAGTGCACACTTTTTAGGTTGGGTCAAACGTAATTCTGTACTATGAGGAAGTACAGCAGGGTAATCTGCAGTAGCAAGTGGTTAATGTTGTAAAAAACACAGAGCTTAATGCAACTCCCGGATGTGGGCATCAGCAAATTAGATCCTTGAAAAGATTACTTTGTTTGGTTTCCGTTGATCATCACAGTCTTTTTAGCTTTTTTGTGCTTTTAATTTGTGGAAATTTCCATGTGAACAATTACTGGGGCTAGGTAGTGAACTGTTTTTTTTAATTAGAGAAAATGACTCCCTAAATGGGGAACAGGAATGATACAGATGTGTTTGCCTGGAGCAATGGGCTCAGAACAAGAAAAGTCTAGATAGGAATTACGGGCCTTTTGGTTAGGTGTTAAATGGTGGGAATTTGCATCATCTTCTCTCTATAATGTTTAGGGCTTTCACTTAGTTTCGGACAATTTGACAAGACCTGTGACACTGGTGCATTCATGCAGGCAGAAATGGACAGGTGAATTGACCAAATCCCCCAAAAGAATGGCGTGCCTCCTACCTAAGTTTAGCATTTCTCCATAAAGGTGCTTCAGTGTGCAATTACAGGTGTATCTTGAGTAGCCTGTGCACTGCACGCCAACATTATCTAGTGGAGGTGCAAATGGGGTTGTGACCTCCATCTGAACTTCCAATATCCCCATACAGGGTCTCAAACTCATCCACTACTGAGGCAAGTTATTTTTCTTTTGTCAGCGATTCTGGAGTCTAGACCCGCAGATGGAAGACTCCAGGGAAGTGTGGCGGCCTATAAGCCAAGTAATAAGAGTACAAGTGAGGTAATCACAGCCCTTCCTCTAAAGGAGCTGTAAAATGTTTGAAGATTTTAAGCCTGAGCCTTGCTCCACTCCCCAAAAATATGTTTGATGCACTATCTCCCCAAAACAATGTTGTGTTCCATGTAAATCAAAGGACCACAGCACTAGACCCCTTAGCTGGGACACCTGCCAAAGCGACATCATCCAAGCTGCTAAGGACTTGTTGCAAGCACAGAAACCATAGACACCCCTCACTAACTGAAGTGTTGGCAGATCAAATGGACACCTCGTACATCCCCTCCAACGCCTCCCATCATTCTCCAACATACAACCTCTATATGAAATTTGTAGTTTTTAAGGGAGATCTCAACTTATGTCTGTCCTTCACATCCCCAGATCTCTAATTCTCTGCCTGTTACCTTATAATCAAGCTAATCCTATCTCGTTCACGGGTCAGTGTACCACCATCAGTCATATTTTCTTTCTTGTCCAGTCCAGGATAAACTTCTTTCATATGATAGTGTTCTGCCCTTGTCGTGTGTAGCAGCAAAAACATTTTTCAAGCTTTTTGGTTTCACCTAATTCTCTGGTTTTACCATGAATTATAACTCATATGGTTGCTGGTTCAAGCAATTTATGTCTGATATCCCACTTTTGAAGCTAAAGACATAGGGGTCGATTCCGATCCGGTAAAAAGCGCTCCGAATCGTCGTACGGAGCATTTTTTTCCGTACGAATCGTACCCGTAACCGTCTCCGTACGAACGACGTAGTACGATCCACACCCGATGCAGTTATCCGTACGAATCGTACCAGGGACCGTACAAATGAAATTCCCGTACGAATCGCCCTCGGAAGTCGCTGTACGCGACGTTCATACGTTTCGCGGCTGCTTTTTACGACCCGGCAAGTACGATCTGTGTTGTGTACGCTCCGTACGACCCTTTTTCTACGGGAGCTGGAAACTGTCGTACAGTCAGAGTTCGCCCCGAAACAGGTACGGAACGGCCCCCCCGGGTACAGCGCGTACCCCCCATGATCACAGGGGTACGTGGCGTACCCCTGCGATCATGAGGGTATGTGCCGTACACCCAGCGTATGTACGCTGGGTGTACGGCACGTACCCCCCATGTACGCTGGGTGTACGGCACGTACCCCGCATGATCACAGGGGTACGGCGCGTACCCCTGCGATCATGGGGGGTACGCGCCGTACGGTGTGTAGGTGATCGTGCGCTTCTCCGTATGAATCGACGTGTACCGTACGAATCGTGTCCCGGTCGGCCGATCGGAATCGTCCGGTCGTACGGCGTACGTACGAGTCGTACGGAAACGGCTCCGGATACGATTCGTACGGACGGGGATTTTACCGGATCGGAATCGACCCCATAATGCTAGAAAATTTCTACGTTTTGCAGCAGTCTCTCTTGTGAAAACTTTGCTGAACTGAAGATATCATGATTTTGATACAGGAATTGGTGAGTATGTTTCTTTGCCATCAAGATGAACTCTCTCGCCTATTGATAGTGCATAAGGTGTGCAGTGGTAGGTGGTGTGGAATCTTCTTTCCAGGAGCATCAAGGATGTTTTCTGTGGGCCCTCAGGAACTCTGGAGGTGTTGAGAACTCACACCGCAGTAGCTCCCATAAGAACACTGCCAGAAATATCAGCATATCTTGGCCTTGACAAATCTACTCGCCCGCTCGCTATTGCAAGTCAGTGAGCTATATTTAGGGCCCACTCGTCCCTTCTAATGAGCTGACTAACAACAGTGGTTCTGTTCACTCACAAAGTGAATGCGCATTAAGGATTTTTTTAAATCTTGTTTTTATCTTGTCACATTTATTCTGTGTTCAGAGAGAGAGGTCAAAAGTCAATTCACATCTACAATTACTTTTTTTTCTCTGACTGCCAATTTCTTTTTTTTTTAAATGTGATTATTGGTTAACATCACAGTCATGAATACAGAAAAGGACGACATTTTCAACTTGCGTAAATATAATATATGGACAACCAGTAGACAAAGCAATACATTACATCACAACTGCACTTTCTGTACGTCTATGCATTTCCAATTCCACCATTGGGGATACCACTGGATCTCCTCGATATTTATTCCAGAGCGACCATTTCCGATCCCACTTTTTTGGGCACCCCCTTGCTAAGAAGACTTCCATTTCCGCCAGGATGCATCTATCAAGCTCTTTCTCCATGTGTGGACTTGTGGTATGAGTACTCCTCCCCATCCTCTCGCTATTTCCCGTTTAACTAATGTGTATTCTAGTGTTGTGAATTGCTTTTCCACTTCCGTGTGGTCGGTCGCCTCCCAGATATTCAGCAATCCCAGTTGTGGTGTTAATACAATCTCCTTATGTAAGGCCGTCTGCATGCGTACCGAGGCCTCTTCCCATAAGATACGAATCATTGGGCAGCTCCAGATAGTGTGGTAAAATATGGCCTGCTGGCCACATCCCCGCAGGCATAGGTCGTTAGCTCTGGACCCTATTTTCGCTAGTGTCTGCCCTGTCATGTATGAGCGGTGTAGTATCCTCAATTTGATCAACCTAAATTTAAGTGTAATGCCGCCTCCCGAGGGGACATAAGGGCCTCCTGCCAATCCTCATCACTAATCAATCCCAATTCACCCTGCCACCACTCCCTGAGTTTTGAAAAGGTATCCGGGAGATTATTACATAATTTCTTATATGTGAGAGATATTGCCTTCGAATTTAAGGGCCCATCTATCAACCTATTCTCGAGTGGTGAAGATTCTGGTATGTCCGCAAAGGACGAAAAGGCCGCCGTAAGAGCATGCAGAATTTGCAGGTATCTATACGTGTCTGCCCGAGCCAGGTGATACTGTTTCTGGAGGTCCTCAAATGTAAGTATAGCTCCCTTTCTGATCTTTTACTGCTGAGATACCTAAAAGGTCCCACTTATCAAACCCGGGCTGGGGTTTGATAAGTGGGACCTTTTAGGTCTTGGACTCCTAAATGCCTTCAGTGAATACCGAAAGTCTTAAAATTAGGATTGTTCTCAATTTAGTAGTAGTAAAGTTAGGACTTCTAACTTTAGGACTCCTTAATGCCTTCTGTGAATACCGAAAGTCTTAAAATTAGGATTTTTCTCAATTTAGTAGTAGTAAAGTTAGGAGTCCTAACTTTTAGCCAGCTTCTTCAGTGCCACCCTTGGGGCCTTTCCAGCCCACAACAACGTACAGACCTCTCTCACTCCACTGCCTTGCAATACGAGCCTGGAACTCTATATGGGCAGTTATGAAGGATATACAGGAAGCGAGGGATGGCCAGCATCTTAAAGAGCACAGCTCGTCCCAGCAACGAAAGTGGAAGGGAGCTCCAATGTTTCACATCCGCTCGCAATTTAGCCAGCGGGGGGCCAAGTTAGAGCTGTAAAAGAGGTTCGGGTGGTACGTGATAAAAACTCCCAAGTAACGAAACCCATCCTCTGCCACCACTATAGCGCATCCTGCCAGAAGCCTAGAAACCTGGCCCTGCAGCATAAACAATACCGACTTATGCCAATTGATCGCATACCCGGAGTATTTACCAAAATTTGTAAAGATGTCGAGCACCTCCGATATAGATCTCTATGGGGAAGCCAGGTACAGCAGTATATCATCCCCATATAGGGATATTCGATCTTCCACCTCGTCCGCCCACCTCATCCCTCGAACCATAACATCTCTGCGTATCCATGCGGCTAGGGGCTCTAGTAAAAGAGAAAATATCAACGGGGACAGAGGGCACCCCTGTCTAGTACCTCTTTGGAGCCTAAATATCCGGGACGTATGACCGTTTAACCTCACTTGTCCCAAAACATCTGTGTATAGCAGTCGAACCCAGGCTATAAACTTGTGACCCAGACCCACCCTTTTCAAGACTTCAAACATGGATTACCATTCTATGGAATCAAAGGCCATTGAGGCATGGAGAGACAGCACTGCAGCGTCCTCAATATATTTCCTACGGGCCATCACGTTATGTAGGCGCCTTAGATTGAGGGCCGTATTCCTTCCAGGATTGAACCCAGACTGATCCAGGTGGACTAATGTTGCGATAACCGGCACCAGCCTGTTGGCCAGAACTTTCGCTAGTACCTTTGCCGGTATGCAACCTTTACATCGCAACTTTTACCACGCAGTGCTGTTACAACGCATGTATTACAACGAAAACCATTACAACGCATTACACTGGGGGGCGCTCTAGGATAAGGAATAGTTTTAATTTACTATCCAACACCTTCCCTAGTGTCCACGGGGACTGGAGTTGGAATAGTAAATTAAACTATTCACTATCCAGCACCCCCAAGTGTAATGCGTTGTAAAGGTTTGCGTGTAATACTTGCGTTGTAACAGCATGCGTGGTAAAAGCATGCGTTGTAACGTCATACATCCCCTTTGCCTCCACATTTATCAGCAAAATCGGCCTACAGGAGCCACATGCGTTCGCCGGTTTGCCCATCTTGTGAATTACTACAATAGTAGCCAATCTCTGATCCACTGGCAGGCGGCCCATCTCCAGACTCTCCTCACACATGGCCTTTAAATGAGGGATCGTGCGGGAGGCAGTGGCTTTTAAAAATTCGACCGGGATGCCGTTGTGCCCTATCGCCTTCCCCAATTTAATCTGTCCTATAGCTTTGCCAATCTCTTCAACTGAGAGGGCCTCATTCAATGTCTCCCTATTTGCCTCTGAGAGGGCTGTCACATCACTATCCCAGAGGAGCTGGCACGATTCCTCAGCTGTGTAGTGAGTAGAGGGGGAATATACCTTTTCTAGGTGAGCTGCAAATTCCTCTGCAATTTCCCACGGATGTGACACAGTGTCACCCCCTGATGTCGTCAACTTATGTACCCATCGCAATTCATGTTCTTGCCTCTCTAGCCAAGCCAGTGTCCTGCCCTCCCTATCCCCCATTTCATATATTCTATGCTCGGTGTGGCGATACTTTGCCATCCTGTGTTCCCTGGTTTTGATCTGATACTCATCCTGCTTCAGTAGAAGCATGTGCACCGTGTCAGTCGAAGGATTCTGTGCATGCTCCCGCTCTAGGTCAAGAAGGTCATGTTCCGCCTGTGCCAAGAGCTCACGCTTCTTAGCGATGTACCCCATCTTCAACGATAAAGCCTGCCCTTTCAGAACTACCTTATATGCCTCCTATATTGTCTGAGCGGATGTGACTGAACCGACATTTTCAGTGAAGTAGTTTTCCATATGTGTGCGAAGTTCCTCCCTAATGTCTGGTATGTGTAAAAGCCATGGATTGATAACGATAGTGGTACGTGCCTGCCTTTCCCAGTGTGTATACTCTACCCAGACCGTTAAATGACAGGTAAATGCCAGGACATGTTTTACGCTTAGAATCTGTTTGAATGGTCATACTTTTGGCTATAAGCGCTTATACTCATTTTTTCGTTTTTTCGCTAACACAGGACGGCAAATTGAGAGCACATTTCCAAAAATTAAAAAGGGAATAGAAACACTTCATTAAGGTAGGCGAAATGACTCCTGCCCTTTCTGGGATTTTAATAATGCATGCACTATGCGAACATTGTAATCAACAGCCCCACCACTAAAACATTTTTCACTATTGTTTTAGGAGCCTACCTTCATAGTGGTGTATTACATATAAGAACGCCGGTTGGCGGCAGTCGACAATAGCAAGGTATGCTTTATGTAGCATTGGGTGACGTTTTAGTAATGAAACCACGAGTTGGTTAGATTTACCAATGCACAAACATTTCTTAAAATTTCTTGTAGGTTGTCCTGCCTGCGTTTAGAAATATTTGGTTTGAAATTCTTTACGCCCCAATGCCCTGCTCTACTTTCAACCAAGTTTGGTATGTAGCATTTTTCTTTCTCAGGCCATTGCCGTAAAAGAAGATCGGTTTTGAGAGTGATGAGTAAAATACTTTCTTTGCATCTTGCAGATACAAAGAATAAAACAGCCCTGATGAGAGATCTGCGACATAGTGCCTGATCTCGAAACGCGTCAGCACTTTCATAGGGTGGAATAAAATGACATCTCGACGATACTAGGACTGGCTGGTCCAGTATTTATTAGTTTAAGAGCCATTCATTTGCTTATAATTCCCCCTAGGATTGGTTTTTCCTATTTTTCTCATTTTTTGATTGTAATGTTTGTTCTAATGTTGTTTGTGATGTATTCTTAGTTTTTTGTAATGTTTGATGCAAGAAATTTTCTTTTTGTACTGTGTAAAGAATTTGTTTTTCATGTATGTACAAAGTATATATAGGTGTGTAAATATTTAATGTAGTGTTGTTTTCTGTCATATAGCTTGTCATAACTTGTAAAAGATAAAAAACATTGACACTAAGTAGGATGTCGAGGGTGATCACAATAAATTGATCTCTTCCCTCTTAATAAGCTTGTGGAGATTTTGTGGTTCGGGCAATTTGTGTTATAAATTTCATAAAGGGTCTAGCCCCCACCACGTGTCTATGGACCTATCCCCTTTTGTTCTTAGATCCTATATTATCTGAGCGGATGTGACTGAACCGACATTTTCAGTGAAGTAGTTTTCCATATGTGTGCGAAGTTCCTCCCTAATGTCTGGTATGTGTAAAAGCCATGGATTGATAACGATAGTGGTACGTGCCTGCCTTTCTCAGTGTGTATACTCTACCCAGACCGGAGAGTGGGCAGATATGCCCCTCGGCAGAACTCGGGACTTGACAAAATTGCCCACAGATGACAGATGCCTGAGGAAGTAATCAATACGTGATAAGCTGTGGTGCATGCTTGAGAAAAAGGTGAATAGCTTGTCCGTGGGCTGCAGCGCCCGACCTACATCCACCAATCCCAGTGCCGTCGCAAAGTCAGCCATTAATACATTGGATTTTGCTTGTGACCTCGGTGGATGGCGATCGATTGTGTCATCTAACGTTATTTTATAGTCTCCTCCCATAATCAATGCGCCTTCCTGGAGTCCCGTCAACCTCCCTCCGAAGTCTTCCAAAGCTACTTTCCCCAGAGCGGGCAGTAAATAAACCAAAATTATATTAAGAACCCTACCATCCTATTGGGCCTCCACTCCTGCAAATCTCCCCGCCGAGTCCGGCCATATCTTACGAACTATGAGAGGTAAGGACTTTTTTACCAGAATCGCCGTTCCCCTGTACCCCGATGTGTAATCTGCATGGACCAGTAGTTTATAACCCCATCTAGTGAGGGCCTTAGTCTTCTGCCCCACCAGGTGCGTCTCTTGCAGCAAAACCACATCAGGAGAATGCCGCTTCAAGTACTGTTGCACTATTCCTCTCTTGATCTTGTCCCCTATCCCGTTAACATTCCAAATCAGTACAGAAAGTATCCTATCTCTATACCCCCATCCCAAGTCACAAATTGATCACCATTTGAACAGATCAGTGCGGTCGAAGAAAACTTATATAACATCTTGTCCATTATTGATCGCCCCAGCTGCTTCGCAATCACTTCAATCGCGAGAATCTTTGACCCGTCCATCACACCAATAAAAGAAATAGCCATCAAACACCCCCATCTCCCCTCCCCTCAACGCCCACCCCCCTCCCAGCCCCCCTGCCTGTGGATTTAGAACTACCCACCCCCAAACACGGCAGAGTGCCTCTCTCCCCCCTGAAATGCTGAAAATGCACGGGGTATTCTGGCCCCCCTTCCCGCATATACACAATTAACTTGCATTTTAGCCACCCACACTTAATGGTATCTAGTCCCTTTCAGATCATAGCAATGAAACCCATCAGTCTGTACCATTGCATTAGGTCCCATTATTAAAGTTTCGCTATGATCGGAATTCCCACCCCTCCCCCCTTACCCCTACTTGCGCTTTCAGGGAAGCATGGGCTTTCCGTCCTTGTGGCCCAGGGCAATCAGTCCTGCTCCTTCAGCTAACTGTCTTCCTCTGCTGAGCCATTGTTCACCCCTCCGTACGGGTACCTCTGTGCTGGCCAGGTCTCCCAGGTCGATCTCTTCTGTGGCTTCCCGCCGTGCTCCAGCCGTCCATCCATTCCCAGGCTGCCTCTGGTGAGTCAAAAAACCAAGACTTGCCATCAGACTCCACTCTCAGCCGCGCAGGAAATAGCATCGCATACTTCACCTCCCGATCTCGCAGTTCCCTCTTCACCGCCTGGAAACTGCAGCGCTGAGCTTGAACCTTGGCCGTGAAATCAGGGAACAAAGCCACCTCATAGTTATCTATCTTCAGGGGGGGATTGGAGCGTGCAGTCTGGAGGATGATGTCCCTATCCCGGTAATTGAACACCCGGGCAATAAGGGGCTTGGGGGGTGCTCCTGGTTTGATCTACCTTCTGGTACCCTATGGGCTCTTTCAATAGAAAAGTAACTGGACAAAGTCTTGGGCTTCAGGTGTTTCGTAATGAGATCTTCCACATACAGGTCAGCTGCCGGTCCCTCCGTTCTCTCGGAACCCCTAAAATACGAATGTTATTTCGACAGGCCCGGGCCTTCGGAGTCATCGAGCTGTTGCGACATCCTCTCCTACTTCTTCAGCATTTCGTTTGCGGTTGAAGTTCCGATGTATCCGTCTGCAGGGCGCTAGTAACTATCTTAAGTTCTTTGACCTTCTCGTCCATCTTCCGGATGTCAGCTCTGATCAGAGAGACCTCCACAGTGACCGAGTCCACCGAAGCACGCACCCCATTAATAGCCGCCGTGACCTCATGAAGAGTTGGTTTTGGGCCTTGTTTAAAGGCAGCTGCCCCACATTCCTTCTCTGATTGCAGCGATTCACCTCTTTCTCTTGTTTTGGACCATGCAAATTTTTCTTGCTGCTTTTGGGCGTTGGCCCTGGGACCTTTCCCTCCCGTCGCCATGGCTGCGTACCACCGGGTAATCCACTGGGTGAGGGCACAAGGCAGCCCCGTAAGGACAGTCTCAATTTGTTGACGGGAGTGACCAAGTTCGTGGGTAGTACTCCTGGGGCCACCGCCCCTTTATCTCAGCCCCCAAGCGTCAGTTGCCCAGATTGGACCTCTCCATTCGTAGCAATGGTCGTCAATATGGCGGATTCAACTGCACCACCTTCCTGTGTGTGGCGTCTCCCTCCTCTATAAGTGCCACTCGGGTGCAAGAGTGTCTTGTGGAGGGGCTAAAGCTTTCAAAACCTCTCCCCAACAATAGATTCGGGAAATAAACGCTCTTTTGGTTCCCACCCCAGCTCCCAGAAGAGCAGTCTATCCGCAAGTAGTGTGGGAGGCTCACAAGTCAAGGCACCGCACCTCAAGATCAGTCCTACAGTGCCCTCTTAGCAACTCCTGTGATCGCGTAGAAAGCGCTTGTCTCCAATGCACTCCTCCAGTCAAAGTACAGGGAACCTTCCGCGCCATTCACCCTCAATCCAGAGCGCCCCTCATAACCAAAGGACACAGTATCTTTTCTCCATGTGTGCTCCAGTGTCTCCCATGCTGAGTACTATCGGCCCATTCCACACGTCGGGTCTCTTCTACAGGGCCTATGTCATGCCAGTCCGTCATTAAGAGATCCATCCAGTCATGGCCTCAGCTGTACATCTGTACCCATGGGTCAGCCACATTAATTCTCTCCTCATAACTCCTGGCCCACGAGGTTTCAGGTACAGCAAGGCTGCCAACCGGCACTCTCCAGAAAAGGGGCGGGGGGACGACGGCCGATGCTTCCCCCTCCGTCACCAGCAGTCTGTAGGCACCACCTAGCACCTCTCCCCAATCAGAGGTACCCGCAAGTAGTGCCTCGCTCCAGCTCCCGCTGTACTTCACTCCCGCATACAGGCCACAACCGGGACCTCAATTCCTCCCGTCGCGGCCAGACTGCGTCTGCTAGGCCCCCGTAGGTCACCCTTCCTGTGAGCCTTCAAAGCCAACCGCAGCAGCCACAATCACCCAGGCCTCTGAGTCGGGTCACCCCACAGTCGGATTCCAACCCAGCAGACCTCTGCTGTGACTCCGCATTTGTTCATCACCCAGTCGATGACATCGCGTCCCGCTGTAAAGGCTGTGAAGCCAGGGCCTCTATTTGTTACGGCGATCACCGGGGTTCTTCACATCTGCCCTTAATACCCAGCAGGTCTCCACTTCGTAGCCGCTTCAGGTTACCCACGTCCACCGTCCGCGCAGGGGACACCGTGCAGATGGTTCCAGAGTCCACAGAGTCCAATCTCCGTCTCGCCTCGGGGCCTCCCCTCACTCTGATTTGCTACAGGAAGACACCATTATTTTCCAGCACGAATCGTCGGAAAGGACGATACTAAGCAGCGCACACACCGCCTGGAGCTCAAAAGTATCCCAGTGGGACAGGGAGTTGAACCTATTTGTCGCAGTACCTTTTATCTAAGTGGATGGCACAGGATGGGGCAGAATAGAGGGCGGGAAGGTAGGAGCTCGTTTAGGCAGCAGCCATTCTCGACGGCTGCTAGCCACGCCCCCCCCGACTGCCAGTTTCAAGGATTTGGTAAAGTGAACTGTATGACTAATGTTCTGTACAAAAAGTGTGAAATAAAAGGCATCTGTGCAGGTGCAGGCTCCATAGGGATTGTATTGGAGTGGAGCGGAGAGTCTGGGTCG
This sequence comes from Lissotriton helveticus, assembly GCF_964261635.1. NCBI lineage: Eukaryota > Metazoa > Chordata > Amphibia > Caudata > Salamandridae > Lissotriton > Lissotriton helveticus. The sequence continues at coordinate 815,037,319 of NC_136070.1, forward strand.
GGTGGGTGTGTCCAATCAGGTCTGTTTATTTGAAAAGACCCCTCTGACCTTCGTGGCTTTGCGGAATTGCTCATCGTGTTTGGGTCAGATTGAGGCCTGGTGGAACTGATATAATCTATCCTGGCTGATGAGGGCTGAAAGCCCGAAACCGGTCCTAGGATGCTCGTTTCCAGTCCAGGGAGGAACTAGCTTGACAGTTTGGGCTGGACTGTTCCCATGGGGCACTGGGTGAAGACTGATTTGCATATGGCTAGGTTCAAACTGGAATGACATGGTGAGCAAAAAAACCGATGGATTTAGGCCCAGATCTCTGTACTGGGGTGAATGTTTGACATTGTTCTGCATTCTGCCCATCAACTGTTGTTTTTGGAACTGATATAATCTGCCACAAGCAAGCACAACCGCACTTTTTCCCGGGGCTCTGCTGTTCCTAATTTTGCTGTACTTTGCACCAACTTCCTGGAGGAGGGCGGGAAGATGTAAGAAGATATAAAGAGAAAGCTGTAAAAGCGGCCAATAACACAAAGGACGCTTCGATGAAAAACCATATAACATTTATTAGGTTCAGTGGATAACCTAACGACCTCAGCCACAGCCTCTTTCTGGAGTCAGCTTCTCACACTCGCACCGGGCGCTCGCCTTGGAACGCTGGTCGCGGTGACATTTTAAGTGATGTCACCGCGAGCAGCTCCATTACATGCGGAGCCGCCGGGGGAGAATAAAGGTGGGAGATACCACAAAAGCCCATCACTGTACGGTAGTGGCCGGGCTGGGCCACATCCCTTGGCTCTGCTCCTACATAAGGAACCCCCTTTTCCGTCACTGCCAGCTGCACAGCTGCACAGGAAGGAGAGCCGAGACAACATTGACATTTAAAAAAGAATGTATGACGATACTTAGCATGCCATTACTTAGCATGCTTTTAGTGCGATGTTTTTACATCGCAAATGCCTTTACTTCGCATAATTTTATTTCGCATTCAATTACTACGCAAATGCATTAATAAGTTATTAATTTACTTTTACTTCGCCTAACCTTTCTACGCATACCACTACTTAGTGAACATACACCTACCCCCTGTCCGTCCCCTACACTTAACCACTACCCTGCACAACCCCCGACACTACCCTGAACCCTAAAACACTACACTACACTACAACACTACCCATAAACACTACCCCCAGCATGACCCTACCCCTACCCCAAGTCCATCTCCTACACTGTAACTCTATCCTACACTACCCCCTTACACTACCCTAAACACTACCCTACACTACACAAACACTACAACACTACCCCCAGCACGACACTACCCCAAGTCCTTCCCCTACACTGTAACACTACCCTACACGACCCCCTGACACTACACTAAACCCTAAAACACTACCATACACTACACAAACACTACAACACTACCCTAAACCCTAAAACTTTACCCCCAGCACGACCCTACCCCTACCCCAAGTCCTTCCCCTACACTGTAACACTACACTACACGACCCCCTGACACTACACAAAACCCTAAAACACTAACCCTCACTACACTAACCCTACAACACTACCCTACACCCTGAAACACTACCCTAAACCCTAACCTTACACTACCTAAACACTACCCTCTACACTACCCTACACCCAAATACACTACCCTAACCCCACACTACCCTAAACCCTAACCTTACACTACCTAAACACTACCTTCTACACTACCCTACACCCAAATACACTACCCTACACTACACTAACCCCACAACACTACACTAACCCCACAACACCACCCTAAACCCTAACCTTACACTACCTAAACACTACCCTCTACACTACCCTACACCCAAATACACTACCCTACACTGCACTAACCCCACAACACTACCCTAAATCCTAACCTTACAGTACCGAAACACTACCCTCTACACTACTGTACAACCAAATACACTACCCTACACTACACTAACCACGCAACACTACTCTACACACTAACCTTACACTACCTAAACACTACCTTCTACACTACCCTACACCCAAATACACTACTCTACACTACACCTACACAAACTTCCCTACTCCCAAACACTACCCTGCACGACACCACCCTAAAACAGTACAACCCTACACAAATACACAACCCTGCACTCCCCTACACAGCCCCTACATGACCCTACACAGCCCCACTTACCTCTTTCCACGCGTGGTTTCAATCTTCTCGCCCTTCCTGCTTCCTCCGGCTTCCTACGTTCTCAGCAGCAGCAGCAGACCCTGGGAGCAAATGGCCGCCGCAACGCCCTCTAAAAGCGGCGACCGCCCACTACGCATGCGCTGTTAGTACGCATGCGATGTAACAGCACGCGTACTAAAGGTGACGCGTTGTTACATCACATGCGTACTAACGCTTGCGTAGTAACGGTACGCGAAGAAATGTCCGCGCACTAACGGATGTTTCCGCTTTAAAACCATTAAGTTAGAACTTTCATTGGACCTTTTATTTGCTTTAAAAGGATACATCCAAAACATTGGACACCTGACTCTTTACTGTGTATATTTAAATATCTAACACGCAAGAATGTTTTTATAATGGGGAAGAGAAAAAATCCTTGTTTACAGAAGAAAAACTCGGAGGCAGGCTCCCGAAAGACTTTACTGAATTATTTAAAGGGGCAATGGGGCCATAGAGCAGCCGATTAGCTCTGTGGAAGAAGTCTTAAACACTGATAAGCGTAGCCCAGAGATAAAAAGAACTGCAGAAATAGTTGAATCAGCGCCACTCATCATTTCCTTGTCACAGGACACCCCTCAAAGTGGTTTGGCTAAGACAAATGGGTGCGTATTGGATGTTTCTGATGAAATCTTTGCTAGTGACCACGAAAGTGACTCACAACCATCACCACCAATCAAGCGCCCATGACAGGTAGCTCCCCCCCAAATTTTAATTTTTTTACAATTTTACAGAAGCCAGAACTAATTCAAACACTCCCTAAAGCATCTAAAAAACACCTAAGACAGATAAGGCTTACTTTACGACAAAAGAAAAATTAAATCAAACCCGTGGGGCGGGCCAAACGGATTAATACGACTGAAAATGATAAATTAAAACTCAAACTACACTCACTAGATTTTGTTAGAGACACTTTAATAAATATGACTATGAAAAAAATTGAGGACTCATTATTAAAGTGTCTGGAGTTAAAACAATCATTTATCACTAACACTACCACTACCAGAATGCAAGACAGTAGGATAGATACAGAGTGGAAAATTGCAAAGCCACAATCTAATAGTGGGGAACCTAGCTTGAGTAATTGATTAACTAAAAGGGAGGTAACGGACAAGAAAGCATATACCACAAACTCTGCACAGGCAAACGGTCCGTTTAACCCCGCAAAATGCAGCTTTACTGTCGTCACCAAAAACAAATAATGTTTTCCATTCTCAGGACGACATTATAAACTATGCTCCAAAGAGCAAAAATGCTGGGCCGCAACCATTATTAAGGGTTGTTGGTAGATGTATAGGAGCTCAAGCTATCCGGCTGAATCGAGAGGATCTCCCCACTCTCATGACATTGGACCTACCTCCAGCCGCCACCCCATATACGATTATTCTAGCAAACGTACCCAGAATTCCTGTTGGGGTAGAAGAGACTTCGGATTCCCGAAGGAATAAATCTTTATGTTGGCTGGGTTTGAAAATAGGTCTAACAGAAAGGTTGTTTGCAGAGTTTCAGATGGAAAGAAGGATAAGCTGGATAGGGAGAGGGTTGAAGAAGTTAAGTGGCGAGTGTGTAGTTTTGACATTTATAACACCGCACTTTGTACAAATGATCCTGCATAGGGGTGGAAACCGGGTCCTATCATGATCTGCTATTAACATTCTCCCGTTGAGCTATTTCTACCAACCACTGATTATCATCGGCCTTTCAGATTTTCGTGATCAGTAACCAGCAAATTATAATCATGTGTATTAGAAATGGGGATCTCTGGTTGGCTAAGGCTTGCGCTAAAGCCAGGCAGAGACCACCACTCTAGTCAGGGAAAGAGAGTTACACGCCAAAGATAACCCCTGCTCACCCCGTTGGTAGCTTGGCACGAGCAGCTAGGCGTATCTCGGTGGCGATGTGTAAAGCATTTGCGCAACACACACAGTAACAACACACTAGGCACATCACAAAAGGAACTCCACACAAGGTTATATAGCCTTTGCATTATAATAAAAACACATCAGATATTAATCACACAATATACACTGTGCCAACTGACACAGGCAATATTTACAAGGGATTATTTACACATGACAGGGCCACGTGGGCCACTGTCAGAATTAGCACTTGGTAAAAGAATAGTAAAAATAAGAGTATATATGAACTTAGAACACAGCCAGTAATCACTGGCAGACACCTGTAATATAAATCAGAACAGGTACAGTATCACACAAGGCGAGAACTCTATTCTGCGCCAACCTCATCAATCTAAATCTAGTAGACCACAATTCCTAAACATAACTTGCATCAGGAAATAAACTTAGTAACATAAGCTGCAGTAGGGAATAAATCAAACCTGGACCACAGTAGCGAAATAAAACAGTAGGTAACAACCTAATAAGCATAAAAGCACATCTATAGCCTCAATCAAGGTGCATAAATTATACTACAAACATTACATTTCCTAGCACCTATAAAAATGATATTAGGGCCTTGCGCCCTACCAAACCTAATAGTCCCCTGGGCCAACTGGCCATCTCTAAGGGGCTCAAATGCCCTCTGTCCCAAAGACAGGGCGCACTGCCTATGCAGCGACAGTCACGGGTGCGCCACTGCGTAAAACCTAAACGTGGCAGCTGCCCACTACTTGCTGGGCAGCTGGGAATCTTCACGGAAGGGACTAAACGTTGCAGCTGGCACTAAGTGCTGCGCAGCTGTGCAGGCCAAGGTAGGGATGGGGAAAAGGAGTGCGTCTCACTCCTGGGTTAAAAGACATGTCCCCTGAAATAAAGAAGAACCTAAATGGTGCAGCTGCCCACTACTTGCTGGGCGGCTGTGAAGTCAAAACTGCAGCATGGGCTTTCACTAGCCCTTAGGATAAATGTGCAAAGCGGTGGAGCCACCTAGGCTCTAAAAATAAACTCGTGTCCCCTGGTGGAGCCACACGGGGCGTTAAACAACATATACCCCCAAGTCCCTCACAGGGACTCTAAAATAACTGGGGGCCTCGTTGGAGCCATCTGGGCTCTGGGAAATAATAGGGGGCGAGAATGCAGTAAAGGACATGGGCCCCCCTGGACCCTTTAAAACAATTATATGCCCCCTTCGTTGGAGCCCGCAGGCTCAGAAGATAATTTTTTTTTTTTTTTAAACTTTATTGAGTCACCAAACTGTACACAGCCTTGTGCCCACAACACGGAGGCCGGCGGCTATCAGACATTTATCTATCCACACAGCTAGTTTGCCAACAACCTCAGGGGCAGGCAGCGCTACATCCTTCGCCAATTGTTGTCAAATACCTTCATCGTGTGTCTATCAAATTTCGGTAAGGAATAACAACGAAAATATAAGGAAAAACCCGCCCTCTCCAATATCACCACTTTTATCATTACAGAAGTCAGATATGATATTTGTCAATTAGCAAATATATACTTGAGGAAACTTGTAAACTCTGTTCCAACCGGGTCCCTTCCCCTTCAATGTATCCATCTCATCGTCAATACGTAGAAGTGCTGGATCCCTCCCGCAGTGCCCCATCTCCCATGTGAGTTAGATCGTCGACAACCTGCAAGACAAGGATTATTCTGATTGAAGGTCCACCCCTCCCATTCTGAGCCAGTCAGCAAATGGGGTCCATATATCTACAGGCCTAGAGCCACTCAGCATCTGCTCCCAATACAGCTCTAGTTGATCTTTGCAATATGTGACTGCCTTAATCCAATCAGCTATTGCAGGCGGTCGTCGCTTCCTCCAGTGTATTGCCACCTGTCTCATAGCCATCAGCAACAGCATCGCAGTAAGCTTGCGGCGCTGCACTGGGTCATCTCTCACATACCCCAGCAATGCCAGCATGATCGACCTCTCCACCGTAGTTCCTATTATGTGTCCAATATGTGTAAATATGTCCTCCCAATATCGTGCCACCGGGGGACAGCACCAAGCCATGTGTGTAAAGGTATCATAGACAGACTACAGGGGCTGTCCAACTACCCTGAACCAGGGACAGTAAATCATTACACCTAAGAAAAGGTTCAGGTGAAAACAGGATCACAATTAACATTTACACACTATACATTAGGATTACACACAAATTGGATAGGAAGAAGAAGAAGCCTATATATGCACATTAGCAAAGTTAATTATAATTTATTATATACATTTGTCATAAAAAAGTTCAAAAAAGGACAGTAACGCTCAAGAAGGAGTTGGCAAAACAAAAACATACAATTCACATGCCAAACTAGTGGCTAACAGACAAACATTATCATTACAAAGAGGAACGACATAGACAAAATAATGTGTCCTTTATAAATTACAGCCACAAAATGCGTTGACGGCGTTTCAACCGCATGGAAACTACGCGGTCATCTTCAGGACAAGAATTATGAGCGTACAGTTCTTATTATACAGCCGACCAGTAGTCTTGGAATTCGCGAGTGGACGAGATTTCAACCTCTAGAAATTACAGGTTTGGAGCACTCCAATAACTGAGATCCCAATTTTCAATATTGCATCAACATAACTCAAATGACCGGAACTTTAATAATGCCTGTCAGTCTGCTCAATAAATCAGCAGCCGAAATTGCAGGCGACCGGTAACAACTCTGCCAGTCCAACCAAAGGCTGCTGTGTGTGAAGGTAGCATCTTGTGTATTGCACCTCCAGCATCTGTCATCTGCCCGAACTCCCATGCGGTGCATCTGTGAGGGGGTACGGTATAGGCGGTAGGCTCAGAAGATAATTAATGGTTCCCCTAGCGCTGGAGTCACCTAGGCTGTGAAACAAATAAGCCCCTTTAAGCAATGTTTGCCCGCAAAGTCAATATGTCCTGAGCCCTTCACAGGGGCTCTAAAGTAGATAGTGAGCACTTGGGGGCAGGCTGGCAAACCGTAAATAAAATATGCCTTCTCAGCCACAGTGCGTAGCCCAGTGCTACAGGGACGAGGAAGAGCGCTCCCTAGGGGAAAAATAAAGCGCTCACCAGCCTAGCAGTTTTAAAGTAAAATACAGCGCTCCCATCTTACAAAAGGACCTGGGAGCTGGGAAGCAAGGCCAAAGGGGTTCCAGGAATAAGGGGCAACTGCAGCAGAAAGGGGTCCTAACAGAAATGTCCTCCAGGCATCCAGGGGCTGGGCAGAGCCCAGGGAGGCTAGCCTTCCCCTGAGCTCCAGCAGCAGCACGCCCCTGGTAGATTCCAGTCCAAGAACAAGAACATTTACTTGGGGTCACAGCTCCTTCTTTTATACACAGAAATCCTTTGTTGTAGCAGTGTAGGCAAGGGGAGAACCACATGCAACTAGTTCTGGAGCACTTTGTTTTGCTCCGCCCCTCTCTCTATTCATAAGACAGGCCAGGGACATCAGACGCACCACAGGGGGTGGAGCCAGCATTGTGGAGGGAAGGCACAGCCCTATTCAGGTCCCAGGTGCAACTCCTCCCTCCCATCTAGATGCAGATCTCCCCATTCACAACCGGGCAGACTCACCCTGGCTCTTGGAGCCAAGCACACCAGCCAGCCCCTGTCACTCACAAGCCAGACAGGCAATTCACATCTCACAGCACACAGAAATGCCAACTTCTAAAAGTGAAAGAAAATGGGTAACCCAATACACCCTTGTAGGCTTGGGCAGTGAACAATTAAGGTCTGTGACCGGCAAAATTGTCAGGTCATAGAAAGGCGCGATCTATGATTCGACAAGCGCTTGTAAGAGGCAGCGTGTTCCGTGTGAGAGCTCGGTAACATCGGTCCGCAGCGGATGCTGACCGATGTTACCGAGCTCTCACACGGAACACGCTGCCTCTTACAAGCGCTTGTCGAATCATAGATCGCGCCTTCCTATGACCTGACAATTTTGCCGGTCACAGATTCCAACATTGCATCTGGGCAACTGTATGCCACAGACTAGAACGTTATTGCGCTCCATCCACAGTGACTCATCCATTCGAGTATCTTTCGCCATATCACAGAGGGGCACTCATTGCAAAAACATTTCTGTCCTGATGATGGTCTTTTAGACATCTGCAACCAAGACCGAAACGTCGACCTCTTCATCATCTCCATAAGCAATTCATCTGCACCAAGAATTAACCATCGTACATTGTTGAACTTGGTTACTGCCTATAATTTACAGGAGCTGATGAACTGTTATGAACTGACCTGTTGATTTGTTCATACTTCTGTCCATAACACCTTTTGCTTTTACTTGATTTGTTCATTATATCCCCGTATATATATTTATTTGTTAATTTATTCAATACAATATTTTCCAGATAAGGGCGCTAGGTGGCGCACTTGTGAATGGAAGCCTTCTCGTGAGGCTCTCACATCCTGGCGACATTAATCCTTTAATTAATCCTCTTCTCAGTGATTGATCGGGCTGAAACTGCTTCCATCTGTTGAAGGGGCTGTGCAGCGACTCCGGTATAATTTTGGTGCTGATCGATCGTTGCCTGAGGCTGGTGGAGGTTCCCCCGTTTCCAGCGACCCAGACTGCTGGAAGACTCAGCACGGCCGGACGGCTTGCCGGTAGACGCGAGGCCGAGGCTCTGGTGATGACAGCTGGGCCCTGAATGGCGCGAACTTCTCGGCGAGCCACGAAGCGGCGACGGCGGAAGACGACATCTGGGATCCTTTCCTTGCAGAGGCGATCTGAGTCCTGAAATGGTGCAGCCCTGACCCGATTGTCCACTAAGGTACTCACAGCGTTTTGTTTGCTCTTCGGACAGTCTGATCTCCGCCGAGCGCAGCCATTGCCATGCTGAGACCCATCGGGAGTGGCGGCCATTTCGGGAGCGGGGTTTCCACTACCTGCGGAGCCTCCAGGGGACCCTAATTAACCTGCCCTCAGTGCGTAGAGGAAATCGCCGAGTGCGCTTGACTGAGCGCTGCTACTGTATACAATTGGGGGCTGCTGAGGAACTTGCTGCCGGCTGGAGAGCCCGCCATTTGCTTATTCAATATTCTGTCTGTCCTCGCCTACGAGGTACGAGGAGCCGGAAGCGCTGGAAGGAGTCCGGGGCTGCGGGCATTGCCGGTGACATAATACTCCTCTCTTGATGCTGCACGGGGCATTCCCCTCTCCCCCACTCACTGCTGGCACTGTTCATACCCTGAGGTGAGGACCTACAGCGGCGGGTATAGCGAATGCATACACTTGGTGTACTGGGCGCTTGGGGGAGGCTGTCTTTCGCCATCCTTGGAGGCATAACTGCTACGTTGCACTAGGCAAATACAACAGGGGTGTGATCTGGCGAACTACCGTGCTGTGGTGATTATTGATCGCATCCTACGTCCCGGAGACCTCACAACTACCTATATAACACCCGAATGGGAGGACTGCTTGATACTGCCGACTGATCTGCACTCCTGAATAGCGAGCAATAGCCCAGGGAAAGCTGCAGCCTCATTGTCCTGCTCATAGTTGGTGCACGGTGGGACGGGTGCGTCGTGGAGCCACTGGAGTATTCCCAGATCTGAATCAGAAGGGCGATCTGTGACCAGGGGAGGCGACAGACACCTGCCTTCACCAAACACCCGCACCCCATGCAGGTGCCGATCCCTGCTGGTGATCGTCTGGGCGGTGGGGACACTACGGCGGTTTTGACCAACGAGCTTGCATATACGCGGTGGACCTGCTGCCCGATACATCGCGTTCTGTGTCGCTTGGACTTGCTCGGTGGCGAAGATGGGTCGGCCTGATGCGCGACAACCGAAGCTCACGTTTGATGCCACAAAGAAGACGACCCGCACCAGCCCGGAACAACAGAAGCAGATAGAGACTAGCAGTCCTACTGATAGCCAGGCGACCACCTCTACGGATGTCCAAGAAATCCTTCGTGAGATGCGCCAGGGATTCGCGACCATTGCGGACAAGGTGGACAGAATGTCGTCCCGGATGGATGCTGTAGTCCACAAGCTGGATGTTCACGAGGGGAGGTTGAAGGAGGTGGAACAGCGGGTTTCGGATGTCGAGGATACCTCAGGACAGCATACGACGCGACTTACTCGGATGGATGACTTACTGCGCACTATAGCGGCAAAGAACAAGGATTTGGAGGCGAGAAGCCGGCGTAATAACATACGCATAGTAGGAATTCCGGAATCCACCAACGTGGGTAAAATGGAGGAATATGTGGAAAAACTTCTGTTGGCTGCAGTAGGCTCGGAAGCGTTCTCCCCCCAGTTTATAGTAGAGAGGGCGCATAGGTCCCTGGGACCGGTACCCAAGCCGGGCATGAAACCGAGACCTATCATAGCCCGTCTGCTAAACTATAGGGACAGAGACACTGCATTGCGGGCGGCTCGAACCTCCAACACGCTTGCCTATCATGGTAACAATTTTACGATGTATCCTGATTTTACGCCCATGGTCCAGGAGGAGCGGCGCAAGTTCTTGGATGTTAAAGCAAAACTTCGTACTCTTCAAGTGGACTACGCATTGCTCTATCCGGCTAGACTGCGGATCACTTATCAGGGGCGCCAAAAGTTTTTTACGAAACCGCAGCAAGTTGAGGATTTCATCAAACATTTTAAACGTACGGCGCACCAGAATAGAGATGGGATGGCGGAGCCTGATCGCAGAAACGACCATATGGAAGACGAGGAACAGTGAACTTACGGTTCTTGAAACTTTTGATATCAATCTGGTTCCTGTATGTGAGTACTGGCTTGTGGACTGATTCATGGCGATGGCTGTGATCGTTGTCCTCTATTTCTCCTTAAATTTAAGGTGTGTGGGGGCTATGGCCCGAGAAAAGCTGATTTCGATCCTCGTCGCCAGGTACCCCCCCTCTCTCCCTCTAGTTGGGTGAGCTCCGCCATTGGGAGTTGGAGGAGAAAAGGGGGTGATGTGTCGCCACCTGGAATGCTACCTAGCGGGTATTACCCATGCGGTTACTGTTGTTGTAGGGTATGTTTTCACCCTTGGTTGTTGAGAGAATCGGGGTGGGGGAGCGTTGATGACGAAACTGGCGAGTTGGGGATGCTTCTGTGGGAGGTGGGTGGGGAATGGGGGAATGCATGGGAGTTACGTGAGTTGGTTGAGTGTGAAATACACAAGCAAACAGACACAGCGGTATACTGGTGTGATGTGAGAGGGACTGATGATCGCGATACACTGATGATGTGGGTGATGCATTATACTTTCTTAAAGCAGGATAAAACTGACAACAACGGGTGCAGGGATTGTTAACCAATGTAATTTCATATCAACAATCCATATTATCTTCTTTTGCAAATATTATAAATCACCACGAAAATCCTGGATTCTCCCACTTCTCCAATCCTCAGGCCATAGATTATGTCACCCGGCATTCCTTTTCTTGCAGCTTTTGGACTCACCACATGTTGCGAAGTACGTAGTCACTTTTTTAAAAGCCAGCATCAAAATACGTCAAAGCTTATGACTGACATGAAACTTTCACTTTAAAACTGACGTACTTTTACCTTATAATCTTTTATATTTTTATATTTTAATTTAATTTTTCTTTTTTAAACTTTTTGTGCCTTTAGTAGAAACCATTATTCTTCTTTTACATTGAAATTGTTTACGCTTACTGTTTTTAATGTGTACTTTTTATGATTGCAAACACGTGGTAATCGAATAAAAGTTTATGAAATGAAATGTAATTTCATATCATGGAATGTGCGTGGACTAAAGGATGCACGAAAACGTAGACAACTGTTGGCCTATTGGGATAGACATAATGTGCAGGTGGTTATGCTCCAAGAAACTCACTACCCCCTGTCAGCTGATTCTGCATTTGGCACGAGATGGGCAGGCGTGAGGGTTTTCTCAAACTACTCCTCGTACGCCAGGGGTACTGCCATTCTTATACACCGGGCTCTCCCGTTCACACTGCAGGGTCAGCATATTGATAAGGAGGGGAGATATGTGATTGTGTGGGGGAGGTTGGGTGGGGAAACGATTACCATTGCCAATTGTTATGCCCCTAATGTCGATGATCCCCATTTTTTTACGCTGCTCTGGGGAGTTATAATGGATGTGGGGTCCAGGTATCTGATATGGGGTGGAGACTTTAATATTGCTCTGAACCCGAGATTGGATAGAGCAGACGGTTGCTCAACATACCATACCAAGGCGAGAGATTCCCTTCGAGGGATAGTTGAAGAGGGGGGGTTGATCGATAGTTGGAGACACCTACATCCTGATCTGCTGGATGGCACACACTACACATCATACACTGGAACATGGGCCAGAATCGATTATATCTTTGTGTCCATGAATCTAGCACCAAATGTTTTGCATTCTCAACATTTGCCCAGAACACATTCTGACCATTGCCCTGTTCTAATGACTTTAGATATGCCCGGATTTAATAAACCACGACCGCCTTGGCGATTGCACCCTAGCATTCTGGTAGATATTGTCTTCCGAGAAGAACTTAGGACCGACATAGAAGAGTTTTTTCCCCGGAACAAAGATACTGTGGATAGTGTAGAAACAATTTGGGAGGCTTTCAAGGTTACAGTGAGGGGATGGTGCATTGCTAAGAGCTCTGGGGTACTGAGAGACATACAGCGCACGCTCCACAGGTTGGAGGAGGACCTGAAGGCACTAGAGGACTGCATGGTACAGGGGGCTGCTGGAGAGGTGCAGCGTGAGTTCAAGGCTAAGTTGTCAGAGTATGAGGCAGAGGCGCAGAGGGAGGTGCGGTTCAAGGGGAAGTACTGGCGGGCCCGCGCTTACAATGAGGGAGGGAGACCGGGTAGAGCGCTTTCCATGGCGGTACGGGTAGCACGAGGCTCGAATGCTATCTTAGAACTGACCACAGCGGATGGGGAGGTACACAGAGATTCTGCTGGAATTCTGAACACGCTTCAAACACACTATGAACAACTTTATACATCACAGGCGACTGGGTACTTTGACCTGGATAGCTATCTGGGGGATATTGCACTCTGCTGGATAAGCGACGCCCACAGACAATTTCTGGGGGCACCACTCGAGTTGGATGAGGTGCGGGATGCCATTATGTCCTTGGGCAACGGGAAGGCGCCGGGTCATGATGGTCTTCCCGCTGAATTTTATAAATGTTATGTAGATGTCATGGCACCAGTGTTGCGGGAGGTGTTTGAAGATGCCTTAGAGGTGGGTGTATTTCCGAGGTCCATGCGAGAGGTCATCATCACGTCTTTACTTAAGCCCGGAAAAAATGCTACACACTGTGACTCGTATCGCCCACTTTCGCTATTGAACTGCGACGCCAAAATTCTGGCTAAGGTGCTCGCAACGAGACTCTCCTTACTCATGACCACACTCATCTTGCCTGATCAGTCCGGATTTGTCCCTACGAGATCTACCTCACACAACCTCCGTACTGTTTTCTCCTTGATTCAAACGGTTCACCCTGAGATCCCCCTTGCCGCAGTTTTTTTAGATGCGTCGAAAGCTTTCGATTCTGTGGAGTGGGGGTTCCTATTCACGGTCTTGCAGAGGATGGGGTTTCCCCCGATCTTTGAAAATTGGGTGCGGTTGCTATACACGGCTCCAACGGCGAGAGTGCTTGCGAACGGCCGACTAACTGACACTTTTGCAATAACAAGGGGTACCCGTCAGGGTTGTCCCCTCTCCCCTCTACTCTTCGCTGTGGCGATAGAGCCACTGGCCTGTCGAATCCGACAACTTCACAAAGCCAGCGCCTTTAATTACCTTCAACGCCAACTTTCCATCTCACTATATGCCGACGATGTCACTCTGTATGTTAAAGACCCCCGTTCTAACTTAAATGCACTACTGCTGGAGTTTGTTGCCTTTGGAGGCCTCTCCGGCGTCTCTATTAACTGGGGTAAATCCCAACTCTTCCCTCTTACGCCAGCTGTATCGGAATTCCCGCTGGAGTACCCTCTTGAGTGCTGCACCTCTGAGCTGCGCTACCTGGGGATACAAATATCAAGAGACAAGGGGGACACGTTACGAATGAACTACGGAGTGGCTATCACTAAGCTGGCGGACTCAGTGACTCGATGGATTAAACTGCCCTTGTCGATGGCGGCGAGAATTTCCCTCATAAAAATGGTGGTCTTGCGCGTTTCCTATATCTGTTCCTCAATATTCCTTATCATCCAGGCGCATTCTTCTTCAAAACCTTGCGCTCTGAAGTTATACGACTAGTATGGGGGGGCAGGCAAGCACGACTCCGCTGGGCGGTCATGACACAACCTTATCGGATGGAAGGTTTCGAGGTGCCCGACTTCGAGGTATACTATTTGAGCGCTCAGGCGCACTACCTATATTATTGGATGAAACCGACTGCCTTCATGCCGCAGGTAGCGGCGGAAGACTGGATAGCTCACCCACTGCCGCTGGTTGGAGTGGTTCATGCCCCCGCATCGGAACTGGATATGCACTCTAATACGGTGACTTGTATGATGGATGCATGGCATAGAATAGGGAGACGGTTGCAGACCCCGTTACTGTATACAGCTCGAATGCCACTATCTTATCATCCACAGGTGGCGCTCCTTCAAGAGGTAGGATTCCAACGAATGTGTCGTCGGTTGAAAATTCGGACGTGAGGTGATCTATTCCGCGATGGGATATTCCGGTCTCGAGAAGATTTTTTGGGGGAATGCGCACATAACCCCTTGGAATTATTCTATTACCTACGGCTACGAGAAGGCCTAAGAGCCTTATTACCCGAGTATCCTCGTGAACCCCCCAGTGTAGCCCCACTTACAGTTGTGCTGAATAGCACTGATGGAGCACACCTAGTGTCCAATATATATAAGTGCCTGCGAGAAGAACTACCTGTTGTGGAGAGTCCGGCTAGGGCGCATTGGTCATCGGATTTTGGCAGGGAAATCACAGAGGAACAATGGGAGTATTGTTGTGACTTGTCGGGAGCGGTGATGTCCAGCTGTCGCTTCAAAATTATACACTGCAAGTTCCTCCATAGGTTGTTCTACACGCCTGTTAGGAAGGTTAGATTCGGCCTGGCTGACTCGGATAGGTGCGAGAGATGTGGACAGGAAGGGGCGGATTTCTTCCACTTAGCGTGGAGCTGTCCACGAGTACAGGAGTATTGGTCGCAGGTTTGTGAGGGTGTCTCCCTTATGATAGATGTTGCTTTGGACTTAGATCCACAGTTGTTCCTACTGGGATATACCGCGCAGATAACGCGGACAGTTAGGAAGTATACTAATGTGGCACTGTTGCTGGCAAGGAGACACCTGGCATGTAGATGGGGTCGGGGCCGGGCTCCTAAATTCAAAGCTTGGTTGCATGACATGTTATACTGTCAGGAACAGTACGAAATATTCTCGGAACTGTTACCTCTTAACTCCAGGCCGGCCGACATCTGGGGTCCTATGCAGACTTACCTTCTCGCCACTGCGACGCAGGGGGAGGGGGATATTGACACTGGCGATGTATCCCTAATAGCAGAACCGGTTTAGATATATATGCCATATTTTGAACTGGGATGGAAGGGGAGGAATGCTGTATGTCTATGCTGTTATTGGCGTGTTAGATGCGAGGATTAATACCTGACCACTGTGTTTCATTTATGTGACTATACGCATATGCAGGTGTGACGGATACGTGGGTCCGTGCCTACTGGGTCTTGTCCACTGTAACGGTATCTTGCCCCGATTCTTAGTTACTCTGCTGTAAACTGTGATTTTAATTTCTCCTCATTCGTGAGACCTTAGTGGATCATATGTTGGATTAAGACTGTACTCCCTTGCCTACTGCTATGTTGACCTGGTTTCTATTTGCACTATCCCACGAACTGGCCAGCCATTGACCATCACCCAAACGCAGATTCTCTAGCGCTTAGACCTGTTACAATTGGACTACTGCTTCATTGTACTCCTGTTGGTTACCCCTGACTATCCTCTCTCTGCTCATAACTGATGAAGTTCCCAATGTGTCAATGTGTGTGTATCGCTGCCGGCCGTATATGGTTGTAGGCACACTGCTGTGTATCTGCGCTTGAATGACAATAAAAGTTTATAATCAAAAAAATATATATATATATTTTCCAGATAAAATTACTTCTCCGTGTGCTTTTTCCCTTATTCCTCACTTATCATTGATTGTTTTCATCAAAGAAAAGTTTTGTTGTTATCCTATGAATACATTAGAGTTAGATCTCTGTTAACTAACTCATAAATTGATCACAAGTCAATAGACAAACTAAATCCCTTGTAGCCACCCTTTACCTCAACTTCTAAAAGTGGCACTTCTACACTAGACACAATAAATCTGCGCACACCATCGCGCAGCATTTATTACCACAAGTTTGCACATACCAAACTCGACCCTGCACTCCCCATATATTAGGAATTACCATGGGCACACATATCCCCCATGCATTCCTAGGAGAGGGCAGGCCAGCTCACATACGCACTCAGAGTGCGCACGCACTTTACACTGGGCCACAGTGCTAAAGTGCGCAGAGACCTAAAATCACTACCACTATGCTAGAGGCTAAAGGCAAAATGTTTAGAGGTGAACCTGCCAAAAAGGCCCAAGTCCAACAATGTGTATAATTTACCAGTCCATAATAGGTTTGACAATCTTCCCAACCTAGAAGATGTGGACTGACTGCGCCTAGGACAAGTAAACCAGCAGACCCTTTGAGTCAACGTCTGAGCGAAAAGTCCTGGTAACCAGAAGGGAGATAAATTCAAAGGGTATTTTAATGAAGGGCTGGTGATAACATATGATCCCCCCGTTACGTGGGAGGGTTTTGAAATTGAACCCCCTGTTTTTTTGACAATGAGTAATGCAAGTTCCAATACATCACCTACAGGTACTAGGCCAGAGATTCCAGACACTTCCCAGCCCACGCCAACAGTTATTAATTTGAGATCAGTAGTAAAAGGACACATAACTGATAGTTTTTGTTCTGGAACATAGCAGGCATTGAAACTAAGGTGAATAACCAGATATGGATTGATTTTGTGAAGAAATTCGAAATAGTTAGCATACAGGAGACTTGGGCCGAAGAACCGATTCATATAAACGGGTTCATGACATATCATATGCCGGCAATTGCACCAACACATGGTAGAGCTAAGGGGGGGGTCTAAGCACTTTTGTATCAAACCAACTAAACTTGACAAAAATAAGGATGATTGGTGGTAACTCATATTTCCAGGTCCTGTTATTTGACGTTGATAAATCATTAAGGGCCCGATGTAGGTCACCAAATACCGGTCGGTAACGGCCGAATTCGGCCGTTACCGACCGGTATCTGGTGATTGAGATGTAGGGGCCATTATTTTACAGTATCGGAAAATTTACCGAATCTGTAAATTTACCGAATCTGTAAAATACCAAATCAGTAATTTTAACCAATTCGGTAAATCCCAGATGTAGGTAGCACTGTTTACAGTGCTACAGGCCTTCAGAATTCGGTATTTTATCACCCAATACAATTGGGTGGTAAGATACCGAATTCAGGTGTACATGCACATCTGTGCATGTACACCTGTGCCATGTGACACACAGACATGCCCTTAGGGCATGTATGTGTGCCACATGACACACAAGCCTGGAATTGGGGTGCTACAGGATGTCAAAGTGACACCCCGTTCACCCTTGCAGGATTCGGTATTTACCGAATCGGTAAATACCGAATCGGTATTTCCCATTAATTCCTATGGGCTTCAAGGCCCATAGGAATCAATGGGAAATAGCGATTTGGTATTTACCGATTCGGTAAATACCGAATCGGTAATTTATTACCTACATCTGCCTGCTTCCGATTTACGACTCTTAAATACCGAATCGGTATTATTCGGTATTTAAGAGTCGGTAAATCGGAATTACCTACATCGGCCCCTTAGTATTGTGTTAGTGAATTTTTTTATAATAATGCCCCACATGATAGACTCAAGTGGATATTGAGGTCGATAAGTGCTATAATACAAAATATTCAGGCCTCATTAACTAAAGATTTCTTTACAATATGGGATGGGGATTTTAACTGTACTGTTTGTAAGTATTGAGACAATGGGATTTGTGGGATTGCTAGCGACAAGAATTTGTCCTTCCAACATTTCGCTCACAGTTTTTATGGAGATATTCTGAAAGAAATCATGTTTGAAGCAGATTTGGGTTTTGCAAACAGTTTATGTACGACCCCAGTCCCATTTAACCCTACTTTAAACGGGCGGGGCATATTTTCAACCATAGATTTTATATTAACCTCTGGCAGATTTGCGACATGAATTGTGGACTTTAGTACTCACGAAATTTCACTGAGCGATCACTTCGCCCAGAGTCTGAAAGTCACAATGAAAAGTATCATGGCGAGTATGAGAGATCACTCAATCCGAACCGTTGGGAACATAAACTTGATTAGGCAAAACGGTTATGCCCTGAAATGGGATAAATTAAATCCCGAGAAGTTCACAAAGAAAATCATTACAAGCTGTAAGGAGGCATTTATAGCCTGTCTAAATGAAGAATCTACACACAAGATTATAGTTGGCTTCTCGTTAATAGCTGAATCTATTAAAAAGGATTTACAATTAAAGGATAAAAAAAGAGTAGGGCAAAAAAAGGAAAGGTTTGATACCAGATGCTTATACCAAGCTTAAAAATTCCCTACACAAACCAACAAAAAATCGTGATGAGATTAGAGAAGCCAGAAGGGAGTATAACAATACATTAAAATTAAGGTAAAGGGCTTTAAAAGATGAATCATGGCAAGCGCTACATTCAGCTTCAAAGGTGAGGGATTCTTCGGCTTTTTGGAAGGCGATAAATAATCCCTTTCTAGTAAATGGAGATAGGTCAAAAATTGAGACAGCCATTAGTGAGGTGGAATGGGTGGAACATTACGCAAAGTTATAAAGCAATCCTCTGTCTGCCCTATGCCCAGAGGCGCTGTTGTAGAACTGCCAGGTAACACTCAGTTAAGTGAGCAACCCAATCTAAGTTTTGATCTTAGTTAGCTTAATCTGGCAATGAAGTCAAATAAGAGCGGGAAGGCCCCAGGCCCTGATGGCATACCTGTCGATCTTTTTAAATATAATATTGATTTATAGGGCCCACTATTAACACAAGTTATAAATGCAAGTAGTAGGACTGGATTTTTACCATCTTGGTTTGAATCTATATTGGTCCCGATTTTCAAAAAGGGGGACCAGTCTTATCCAGAATGCTATAGGCATATATCCTTGCTTGACAACACGGTTAAAGTTATTGGTAGAGTGCTACTAACCAGACTACAAGACTGGGCGGAGGATCACTTGATCATTAGTGACTTACAGTTTGGTTTCTGCAAAGGTCTAGGTACGGTGGAGCAAGGATTGAATTTAAACATGTTGATAGGAAAATATACTAAGGCAAAAGGGGGCAGTCTTTTCTTGACTTTTGGCGACTTAACTGCTGCATTTGACTGCGTTATACATGAAAAACTATGGCAAATTTTAGAAAATATGGGGGTGGATGCGGCTTTATTATTGTGTTTAAGATAGTTATATGCTGGGGCAATAGCAAGGGTCCGGTTTGATGAGGGGGGAATGTAATGAACAGTTCAAGGTGCTGAGAGGAGTGAGGCAGGGATGTGTCCTGGCACCATTTCTCTTTACGTTATATATAATTGACTTAGGAAGAGTATTGGAGAATGAGTGCCAGGACCTACCACTAATAGGAAAACACCCAATACTGGCGTTAATGTATGCCGATGACACAGTTTTAATGGCACGCACTCCGAGGGGCATTCAAAAATTAGTATGCAGCTTTGCAAATTTTATGTCAAATTTAGGTTTAAAGGTTAACATATCTAAGACCTTTGCGATGGAAAATGGAACTGGCAGCATGAAATGTAGGCCATTATTTTTAGGTACTAAACAAATTGAATGCACTGACACCTTTTCCTATTTTGGGATTTTATTTGACAGAAGAGGGTGTGGATTCAGGCGATCAAGGCAAGGAGGTTGTTGTTCTCAAAAGCTACGACTGCTTTAATTAATTTTAGTACGAAGCTAGGAAAGTGGGCGCCAGAGGAACGGTTGCAGATTTTCAAGGCTAAATGTATTAGCATTGCAACCTATGGAGCTGGTATCTGGGGTTATGAGGATGTAAAAACCCTGCAACTTATTGAGAGTAGGTTCCTTAGGTTTCTGTTGATTGTTCCTGAGAGTACCTCCACTTTTATTTGTCACTCCAAATTAAGTATGCCATATAATGGATATCTGTAAAATCCAACCAGCCCTGCTGTGGCACATGATTTGGACCTCTGAACAGATGCTGTTAAATAGCCAATTTTAGAAGATAGTTGTAGGCTGGACGGGGTGGCGCACATTAAATGGCTTAAGTATGTCAGAAACTTTATGCCTAGCCTAGGCCATCCTGAGTATTTTTCAGATCCCACAAGTTTACATTCAGTAAGAAGGAAAGATTTAAACGACAGATGTCTGTATCATATGGAAGAAATCAGAAGAAAAAATTAGATGAATAAAGTAACTGTCCAAGCACACAACTTATTCTGACCACATATAAAAACTATCCCTATATAGGGCTCATTATAGGAGATTTTAACAGACTTTTGTTGAGTTGTTTTAGTTTGGGAATTGTTCATAGATTGACTTTGTTCCCACTCCAGAATGATTGGTCAAGAGTATTGTGCAAATGTCTATGTGATAATATATCAGTTCAATCAACTATTCATGTTTTATTCTTTTGCAAATTTTACTCCCTGTACAGGAAGAGATGGATTATTCCCTTTTTAAGGAAAACTGGATTAAGACAATGTCGCACTGCATATCTGTTTTTACAACTATTAGGAGAAGATTATATTGCTGAATTAATCTTTGTGTTTTTAAAGAATGTTGCAACTTGTAGAAAATCCATATTGATGTGATTATAATCAAATGTACTTTTTAGATTCTTATGTTAATATTTTATTGGCAATAGCTGTATAAGGAATGTATTGTGTTTTTTTTCTGCTTTTAGGATTATTATCTAAAATAATCGAATAAAGTTTGTTTAACTTGAACTCAATATACTTTTATAAGTAACTCTGCATGTTAGTGGGAAAGTTGTCGGCCATTTCAATGGAAAATGTGCTGTCCGTAAATGACAGTGAACTACCACCTCATGCTTTAGTAATATATTTATTAAAAGTGAGTTTATAAAGATACATTCCGGCCCCTGCCATAAAGCCAATGCTATTAGTGAACCAAGAGGCAAGTCAGGAGTCATGTGTAAATTAGATGTGGCCTGGATTCTTATAATGCATGTAGCAAACCTTTAATATATTAAATCAAACCAAACATGTTTTTGTGCAGCAGTAATGCTGAATTCACATATTAGAAGGTCCTCCCATATGTGATAATGAAGAAAAAGTTGGCTCTGCAAAATAAAATGTTTGCCTAGGATGACATATTGAGACCAGTTTATGGGTCTAGTATATTACAGTTAGATCGAGTAGATTATTCAAGTTATTAGACCGGCAGGTTACGATTTTTCGAGGCCTGATATCAGCCTGATCTACATCTCCCGCACTTCTGAGAAGCATACATTATTGTGTCCGCTCCCTTCCTCTACATCCACCAAATTCCTTCGGGTATTCCATAGTTCCTTTCCTCATTACTGGTCCCTGCTCAAGGTGTCCAACTGACTCTCCATCTAATGCAACCTTCAGGCTGCCTCATCCAATCTTGATCGGTATATTGCTATAGCTTCGTCTCAGTCACCATTTCTAAAGTGCTGTCTCATAATAATCCAATTCAGACTTTATGGGAGAGCGAACTAGCACCAAGATACCCAGCTTAATTCCTGCTATTTCCAAGATATCCAATGGGGATGGACCAGTCTTTTTCAAGTCCCCTGCACCTGTGACTGAAAGCAACACCTGTCTCTGGGATTTGGGCTGCGGCTTCTAAGGCATTTAGAGTTAGAATGTAGATTCACCCCCATAGTAAAAGCCAGGTTAGGGGCTTGGAAAGGGACTCTAGGCATTCCAAAAGAGGGGATAGACTCACCCAGTATCCCAGGAGTTCAAGGCCCACTATCCTCATTAATGGCTCTGTAAATACCAATTAATATATTGGATGGACAATAGCCTGAGTGTCAGATAACTGCTCTGCTCATAGGAGAGCTATTTTCCAAACAGCCACAGTGCCATTTTCCAAGCCAGACACACCCTTACACCTCATTGGGGGACTCTCCGTTTCCATGAGTGCTAGTCAGTGCTTTGGAAGATACAGTATGCAACCCTTCAGGCATAACACACTTGCTCCCTTTTATCTGACTGTGCAGTAGAGCTGCAATTTCCCTTTTCTAATGCTCCATTTGTTTTATCTTAATAATCCCTGCTAGAGTCCCTTATGTAGTTAGCCATGTCATTTAAGGGGGGGGAGTCTGAGCCAAAACGTGTTCAATGGGATCGTCAGGAAGGACCCAGTGCGACAATACAGCACTCCTGCAGGTTCTCAGTATGTCAGACTGCTTACTCTTTCCAATGTGTCTCTTTCCTTGCCACAGTAGGGGACTGTGTCCCATCTTTGCCACCAAACTGGCTAAGTCCAAAACAGGAATACCGCCCCAGGCTGTGCCGCAAAGAGTCAGGCCCTCCACTTCTTCCTGATGTGTCTAAATCTAAGCAGGTGTCCACCAGGATATTGACAAGTCTTGATGAACCTCATCTTTTAATTCAATTGTAAATATACAGAGACTTTCCAGGAGGTCAGTTTTAGTCAAAGACATGCCGACCAAACTTGGATATGATTGAGCTGTCACAGAATAAGAGGTATTCATCAAGTTGGGCTGAGACTTATAGATACAGGTGACAAGGCCATCACAAACTGACTTCTTCTTAGGGGTCATATGGGAGCTCCCACGGGACGTCCTCTGGAGAACTAGTAATTGGAAAAAGAAAATGAAGTTTTAACACCGTCCTCGGGGGCGGGTAGTCTTCCTTCTATCAGCAGATGCGTAGGAGGAAGGAGTGAGGCATCAGAAGATGGTGGTCGTTAGCTCATGGGACAATTTAGCAGGTCAGCCTTTGGTGCACATTCCTCTTAAAGCTAGGATAATGCTCTTCAAGTCCCTTAGTTATTAGTGATCATGTCAGCCTTGTATACCACACCTCACCCCAAACCCACGAATATCCAGAAAATATTTAGTATGGGGATCAGTCTCAGCCCCCCTCCTCACAGTCACCCACAGGTCCCGCGGGCACCTCAGACAAATGGGAACCTGGCCCAACACCAAATTTGTAATCCATGATGCCCTCCTGGCTGAAGTCACAATCAATTAAACTTTTACCCATGTTGTGGTCAGGTACCCCGAGCTGCAGATTGGCTCAGAGATGCAGCGTTCTGCCATGGGCAGCTGTCCGCCTACTGACACCTTGTGCCGTGCAGGCACGGCCAGGGACTTCTGGGAGCCATTGCCGACGTACCTCCGGATGAAAGCAAAGGATCAAAGCGGACCCCTTCCTTCTGGCCCTGGGACGGCTCTATAGATCTAAAGAGAAATGCACCAAATGGATGGTGGTCAACAAAGTTGGGATGAAAGTGCACGTTTTGAGGAGGCCGGCTCCCGCTCCCCCACCCCCCCTCCTGTCTCCCTCCCCCTCAACTCCTCCTCCCTCCCCCCTTGATCCTTTTTTTTGTTGGTCTGTTTTTGGTGCTCATCAGAACACCCCTGAATTCAATGCCGGATGTAATGGAAGGTGGAAAACGGGTGCTTACATTAGTAGCTGATATGTACAGGATGGACAAGAACCGTGTAATTTTCCAATGCTACAAATGTATATGATTGGTCCAACTGCCTCCATGTATACACAGAGGTTTTCAATAAAAAGAGAAAAAAAAGTATACGCTTACCCTAGCTGTTGTTATTTCCATTAGGTAAGTATAATATGGTCTGGTTATAGTCTCAGAAACAACGAGGTACTGAGACATCCCATTCAATAAAGAGGGGGCTATGGCAGCACCATTGGTCACAATGCTGATGGCCAAGAGGGCTCAGGGGGCCAGGAGACTGTCAGGTAGGTTTGTGTATCAGGCATGGAGGCACGCCGGCAGGCCCAGTCCACTAGAAACTGCGCCAGCCCCACAGAGTCTGCAGTAGCTATCATGATCTAGCTGAGCAGTGTTAGAGATGCTCTGATGTAATTTAATAAGTCGCCCCTAAGTCCATATCAGGCTGGTGTCTGCATTCCCTCTTCACCCTCACTTCTCCAGAAGCACAGTAGGAGCTGGCCCAGCACAGTGGTTCGCTTGCACAGTCTGGAGCACGTCTCCTTAGGCTCTGCATATCCAAACGGCCACTCTGGCAACTCAAGCAGAGCATGATTGACTCTGATGGATTGAGTCAGATGCTGGGTAAGTCTGAAATTTGGTTGGCTGGTCAGGAGCAGCAGCAGCAGGGGGCTTATGCACAAAGCTATATTTACATATGTATATCAACTCACATATATTTACTGCTATATGTAGGCCCCCCGCTACACAGTTTTGCTATTCACCAATTCCAAATGTAGATTTACACATGGATGTGGATGTAGATGTCTCCACCCATTCAAATCAGAGGGTGAAGCCTCCTACAATAGGAGTTACGAGTATCAGATACTAGAAGTAACTTTGCACACATAGGTGGAGATCTCCACCCCTGTGGCGGAGATTTCCCTATGAGATAGTATAGAAAACATAATTACATTTCATTACTCTTTGAAAAAAATCTATGCAAAATATAAATGACAATTAATTTTAAATATTTATTTTTTACATAGAACTAGTAAATTACATTTTTACAGCACATCAGCTCGCTACATTAAAAGTGTATTGAATAATTAATTTGAGTATATTAATTTGATATATGAATAATCATTTACTAAAAATAAAATCCCTCCTTCACTGTCATTTTTTTTATCTAATATGCAGTAATAAAGAATTGTATTGAATGAATTTTAATTATTTTATTTTTTCAGAAAATCTTTTAATTATGCTTATATTACCTTTTAAAATAACAACATGGTTATTTAATAAGTATACATATCTAACTCTATTGCATATACATTTAAATGTTAAAATCATTGAGTTAAGTGTATGTTAGTTCTAAAAGGAGTGTTATTTGTCTGCCTCCATTGTTTACTATAGGAGTGTGTTTTTTTAGTACCTGTGAGCGGCCATGATTGGTACTTGCTTTTCACCAAGGCTGGGCTGGCACAAACTAACACCAGTTTTGACACCTTCAGGACTGTAGAAACCTTAGAAATGCAGTTAGTGAATATCAATGGTCTTACTCTTTGTGGGTGTTTGTATTAGAATGTCACTTCCTAAACCCCTCCATAAAGTCCCCTAACCCCCTACCATCTAGAAGTAAGTATTCTCCATTTTCCATCTACTCCTCCTTGCCCCTCCCTCATTTACTACTGAAATCTATAGCTATGCATTCATAGATCTCTCACACCATAGCAGAGATCTCGCCGGGATCTCAAACCATCTCCTCCACCGATCCAGGCCATTTAGAATGCTGCAGCAAGACTCATCATTGACCTTCCCTGATGCACCCATATAGCACCACACCTCAGGAAGCTGCACTGGCTCCCTATACACAAACACAGCCAGCTCAAACCCCCCACACAGGCATGCAAGGCCCTGCACAATATCGGACCAACATACCTGAACAACCGCTCCCTTCCACCAACCTAATAGACACATGTGATCAGTCTCACTAGCACACAGACTCTGCATCCCCAAAAGCTGAATGGGAGGTGTAGCATTCCCTTACAATGCACCCAAGACCTGGAACGACCTCCGCCAACACTTCTTGAATTCCACAAGAAGCCGAAAACCTGGCATTTCGACAAACTCACCAAGGCTGACTTCCAACACCTTCAGCCTCATGCCTACATGCTAGAGCTCCAGTGCCTGGATACCTCATGGGTGATTTGCTGTGCTAGAAAAATCCACATCACATAACATACCATAACAAACACAAAAAAGATGGGTGAGGCAGAGGTCTCCACCCTTAGATACCTGTGAATAGCATTTGGTAGTATATGTTCATGAATAGGCCCCTATTTGTTTGTTTGGATGACTGTGTCTGTCCTCACACTAATCCTCAGAGTCTCATTATTTGGTGCAGAGATGCTAAATCCCCCTCGGAGGATCCCCACCTGGAAGTGGTCGAAGGGCTTGTGTGTATCAGTGACCTGGAGAGCTATGACAGAAGGAGCTTAATCTCCTGGCTGGGTTCCCCAAACCAGACAGGTCAAAGGGTAGAGACCAGCTAAAGCACGATCCACCGGGCTGTGGATTAGGCACAAGGCTAACAACCTTACCCCATAAAAATTGCATTTTTTACGGAAACAGCACTAAATCTTCTGGGCATGAGGGACTACCAAAGTCTCTGCAGGAGACATGCGTGATTGATAGTAGTCAAAGCCATAAGGAAACTATTAGCACAATTATGGAAGTTCTGAGTGCCAAGTGCAAGACCAGAATTTTTTTTTTGGGGGGGGGGTTTATACAGCGCGAACTAGACCTGAGACATCAAGCATTAGAGCACCAGGTTCGTTACAGAAGGACACATTCATTTTGTTAGGCACAGGTAGATTAAGTGATTTGCCAAGAATCACAGGATGTTGCGCGTCGTTGCCGAGACTCGAACCCAGTTCCCCAGCTTGGAGATGGAATCTTGTACTATTCTGGACATTAATGGGGCCTTCTAGGATTGTAACCCATTCCCTAGCTATACAGGGATAAGTAAGGGCTTCCTCCCAATGGGCCAACTGACCTAGCCGTTAGGCTACATCCTCTCTACAATTGCTGGCTCAAGTATTATCTGAGAGGAGGCCAAAGAACACCTGGAAGTGAATAGTGGAAAGAGAATGGAAAGCCCTAAACTACAGCTGAGACACCATGCTGAAACTTGCCCAAGACAAACAGAGGTGGAGATCCTTCTTTGCTGCCCTCACTATTAGTGGTAGTTGCTAAAACAGCATATTTAACACATGCCACCAAACCTCACATGCTTCGCCCCAACACCCATGTAGGATTTAGTCTAACCAAAAACAACACCCTTTACAACCAAGCACTCCAAAATGGAACCCAGGATTCTGATGCAGATTGGAGCACATCACAACCCCATCAGATGTGACATGCTCAATGCATGCAGCAATACAACTGCTTATCATTGACCAATGTAAAGCTAACGTTTGAGCATTAAATCAGACAACTAGGCTGATTTATCTGTGTCAAGGTCACAGCAAAGCTCTTCATGTAACTCTTGTAAGGGATGTGTTTGCTTTTATTTCTGTACTACTAGGGAGTTGTTTTGCTGGATAGTCATCTGTCATCATCACTGGGCACTAGCAAGCTCCTTCTTTACTGGATGCCCTGTGACTAAAGTGCACGCCCAGTAACGGCAGGTAGTAGCCTTTTATGTTCCACCTAGTACATCAATGACTCGGTCCTATGTGCCCAAAGCACCATTATATGTCAGCCCTCTGACAGCTCTCAAAAGATTAATACTTCCATGAGATTAAGATGGTCTGCTGGAAGGTTAGTTAACACACAATTGTTGTTCAAAGTAAGTGTTGTTTTGACATGGATATTGTCATTGAGGACTGCATATGGCAAGGTTTAAAAATGTTTGTAATTATTTTTATTTTTTTTACTGGTCTTTTGCATTATAGTTGTTTTACTGAAAAAAATTGCATTCATCAGTAATCATACACAGGACTAAATTGACTCTGTGTGTTGAACTGCATATTGTAACTGTTGGCTCAGGAATATCTCCTACATGTTATACACTAAGGCATGTACACCTGCCCTGAGTGACCCAACTATGTGAATCTAATATCTTGATTTATACTGGCACAATTATCACACTAATATAGTGTCTATGTTAATGGCCTACTCCTGTGCTGATAATGCCAAGGCCTGGCAATGGTCTCTGGCCTGCAGGAGTGCATCAAGCATGCCTCCTTTTAAAGAAGTGGGTCTACTGTCCATGTCCTGGCTAGATGACATGAAGCGGTGGGGGCAGCATACCGTTTTTGTCAATTAATAATTATAGCCAGACCTATTTTCTTCTGTGTCAGAAGGGAGCAGGGCCAAGTAGCCTAACTCAATCAAAAAAGTTTAGCTTCCGTGTAGCGCCCAGACTCCTATGTTGACATCTGCTGACATCCTATGTACGTGTCCAATGCATGTATTGAGTGTACATGTTTTCCACATACATTGTTGAGTTCGAATCTTTGTATTACTTTTTGTTAGTGAGGCATTCTGTTGACATCATATATATAGACAAGGCAGGAAATTCAATCTCATATGTAGTCCATACATAACATGCAAATGATATTATAAAGTCAACAATTATCGCCTTCAACAAATAACTAGAATTGAGTAAGAAATCGTCCTGTGTTCAACACATTAGTCATGCTGTTATATATGAGTCTGCAAAAGATTCACCAATGCAGCACATCCTCACAGTTGATAGGACAAGATGCCATTGTATGAAAAACCAAACCAAAATCAACAACTGGAGCCTGTGGTTACAATATGTGCGTCAACCCCACCTCCTCCAACCCACATCTTCCAATGAAGTGGTCGTCTGCAGCTGTAAATGTGGAAACAGAGATATAGCCTAGTGTGATCTCAGCTAATGGAGAGATAGAGCAATATGAGAAAGCATCAGACTATGGAAATGACAATCATCTATTTCGCCGACAGCAGCCCTATTACAGGTTGGATCCACTCCCGTCATTTCCCTGCATGCATGCCCGGAAGTCTGTTAGTAGTTGCGGGTAGTCGCAAAGCCCCAGAGCGTGTTCTCTGTTTAAAGAAGCACTCTCCACTTGCGCCCAGACAAAGAATGACTGCAACCAAGCTTTCATTGGAGGGGGTTCTGGAGACTTTAGTGTTTATGAATCCCAGATCGAGAAATCTAATAGTTATCTTATTTTTCTTGACCCTAGGAAATAACCCCAGCACACACAGCTCCCAAGAATGTTGGGCAAGGCGCTCAGTACAAGATGACAGCTGGGTCGTAACACACTGCCAATAAGTGTGTAAAGTGGGGCAGACCATACCTTGTGGAGCAAATCAGCATTCACCAGGGCACATCGGGAACAGGCAGCATCCGTTCGGTGAAAATACGGATTGATTTTGACAGGTGTAAGTCAGGACCTGTGCATGATGTAAAACTGTATGAGATGGAATCTTGTTATTATGCTGGACATTAGTGGGGCCTTCTAGGATTGTAGCCCATTCCTATCTATACAGGGACAAGTAAGGCCTTCCTTCCAATGGGCCCGTAGTGCTGCATGTGAAGGCTCTGTATTGACCAACAGCAAAGCAGCAAACCAGTGCACTATGTGACTACCTGGCCCCATAACCTGCAAATATTGCACTGCTAAGTCTGCAGTTCAGTCATCAAATCTCCCCATGTGTGGGTCAGCGTTGCCAGTAGGGAACTGTGAAAGAGGAACTGTCCTGGCGGTAATTCAGATTCACCCATTAGGGTTTCGCAAGGGATGAGGGCACCATAACTATATTAGTCTCCCAAAGTGTGCAAGCCATCAGCATGCTAGGCGGCTGGTTCTGTCACAGAGGCAGGGGCAGCGTGTTCAGGAGTGCGCAAAAGAGCCAGCACTGACGCATTGGGAGTCACTGATCACGTCAGGTAGATGCTCCACCGGTAGTAGCGGTACGCGACATCCAGTAACAGAGGGTCCGGTGCCTTAGTACGGGTAATTGGGTGCAACAAATGAATGACACGGGATAATGACCAGGGCGGTAGCGTAGTGGCTGTGTCAGGCAATTGTAATCCGGAGAGCCATATAGCCACCCATTGTAGCTAATATAATTCCTGGTTCTGTATCGCAAAGCCGCCTTGATCAAAGGGCGCATACAGTTTCGACAGAGCCACTCAACAGCACCAGACACTCCAGACAAATTCCCTAATCCCCTTCTCAAGATCTCGGAAAAAATTAGCAGGGACATATATAGGGGCAGGTTGGAAAAATAGTATGAGTCTTGGAAGGACGACATTCAGCAGGACGACCCAGGATCATCACCGATAAGGGTAGTATTCGTCAAAAGGCCATCTGGGTTCGGGTGGATGTCATTGCACGTGTAAAGTTTACATCAGTACAGTGGTGAGTATGAGTGATAAATGCAAATAACCAATACCAGATCATATGTATGATGTTGCCAAAGTATAGACATCTCGGAAAAGGTACGACTAGGTCCGACAGATTTGGTGCAAAGGGGAATAAGCAGGATTTCATGAAATTGACACGAAGGCCACATATCATCGTAAAGCGGTTTAGTGTCTCGGCAATCACATCAGGAACAGTGTGGATGTCTTTGAGGTACAATAAAAGACCATCTACATGTAGGGACACGGCGTGCAATCTGTCTACCAGCTGTATACCCCAAGTCGCTCCCCCGTCAGAGTTCTGTGGCCAGTGGTTCTATTGCCAAGAAGAAGAGTAGAGGTGAGAGTGGGTATCCCTGCTGGGTGACTCAGCCAAGCAATATCGGCGCAGAAACAGGGTTGCCAGTCCTGACTCTAATCAGAAGTTATTTATAAAGTAGCTACACTAGCCATCAAAAGAGGGAACCAAAACCATTCCGCTGTAGTGCTGCACACAGAAAGGACCATTCCAGCAAATCAAAGGACTTTTCAAGGTCTAACACAAGGCACCCGGCCGGGCCCAATGCTGCAGCGAATATGTTCTATTGCTAAGAAGAAGAGTAGAGGTGATAGTGGGTATCCCTGCTGGGTGACTCAGCCAAGCAATATCGGCGCAGAAACAGGGTTGCCAGTCCTGACTCTAATCAGAAGTTATTTATAAAGTAGCTGCACTAGCCATCAAAAGAGGGAACCAAAACCATACCGCTGTACTGCTGCAAACAGAAAGGACCATTCCAGCAAATCAAAGGTGTTTTCGAGGTCTAACACAAGACACCCAGCCAGGCCCAACACTGCAGCGAATATGTCTGAACGTGATAAAAACACATAAGGAGGTGTTATGTGCCGGCTCAAATCCGTTTTGGTCTGGATGAACCAGCATCGGGACCCGAGGTGCTAATCGGGTCACAAGGGCTTTAGCCAAGATTTTATAGTCCATATTAAGCAGCGTTATTGGCCTTTACGATCCCAACTCCTTGGGATGTTTTTCGGGCTTGGGGAGAGAGACAAGCCGGGCCACACGCTGGAAGGCAGCCAGGGTAGCATTGAGAGAGCGCCAAACAGAAGAAAAATGTTGTAGGGGTGTACCATATGTACAAGTAGTTAACACCCGCATATATAGAGGACTTACTAATCGTGTTCAAAATGTAATGTAGGGTTGAGGACTAATGTACTTGGTATTAGAAATACATGTAGAGCTAATGTTAAGAGTTTTGAAAATCAATAATGCCGCTTTAACATAGAAATGTCGTTTGACGTGAAGCCTTTCACTAATAAGAGGTGTGTTTTAGTAAGATCACCATTGTGTATTTAGTTCCGCTTTATTAAAGTTCATAGTGTACCTATTACACGTTATAAAGGTGTTGAAGTAGAAAATGTATTTGCTTTAAAGATGGAGGCTTAAAGAACGAAAGAGATGTTAATGTTAGGATGTTGGGCCTATAAGCATGCAGAAGCCCAGTTCATGAAAATCGTGTAGGCCTGATCGAAAATGTCTTGCTTAGCATTAAATCATAGAAATGTTTTATGAAGAAAGCTGCCTTTAGCTAAAGTCAATTGCAACATTAAAGAATTTGTGAGCCGATTCACATGTATTCCTTTGCAGGTGCCGGACCAAGTAGACAGTAAAGTAGAAGGGCCCATTGTGTATGAGTGTTAGGATGCTAGACTCGGACATGGAGGAGTATCCGAGGAATTCAAGGAAGCAACTTGAAGCGAAGGAGAGTCTGGGACCCAAGGACGTCTTAACGGACAAGGATGGAGATGTGCCATAATGGAAAATTCTGAAAACCAACACTTTTGAGAGGGGCGTACCTGAAGGCGTGTCGTCCGCATTGTGGGGTTTTGTATTAGGGACAGCACCCCGAGGGTGGAAGCAGAGTAGATGGGCTGAGAGGCGAGAGGGAGCGGTTGGTTGGCAGAGAGCTTAGCTATGACTGAGAGATCTCTAGACTAAGTAGAAGGAAAGTGAGTGAACTTCGTTGGAAGTCACCACTGCTGACACCTTTATTAGGTTGGGCTATTGCTGAGTAGGGATGTCACTTAGTACAGTGTAGGGACAGATTAACCTGATTTATACTCTTTTCCAATGCATACTAGAACTCAGGTTATAGCAATTCTTGTTAGCCTGATGATTCTCGAATTGATTCTTGTATTATTCATAAGCCGTCTGAGACTTTTCCGTAGGGTTATGTTTGTATTAGTGCCTGTTTATCTTCTGAACCTTTTGCTGAGGTGTTTATACCTTCAGTTGTTTTTGGTTATGTAATAAATCTTCAAACTTAGTCCTTAGTCGGTGGTTCTTTGGGGGAAAACAATGGGAATCGTTGAAATTTGATTGACTATTGGAGGATAGATTGCCTAATTCATTCTATGACAGGTAAAAAGGTCCAGTCGACCTGTGACGGGATTCTGGAGAATGGTAAGCAGACTCTAGAAGGAAAATCCCGCCCTATCAATTGGTAGCAGAGTAGGATGGTTTATCTTCTGGAGTGAGGGTAATCTAGAGTAGGTTGAGATTTCCCCGAGGCCCATAGAGAACCAATGGCGAGTGTCCAGAGAGTCGCGGACGGAGGATGGCGTTCCACGGAAACTGACGGAGAGTGACGGTGCGGCAGAAAGCAGCAGGTCGTAAGAGAGTGAGTATGAAAAGGGTCATGCGTTGTTAGATTGCGGTGTTACGTTGTATTGTTGTGTTGTATTGTCTTGCGGAGTTGAGTGCCTGTAGTGTGAAAGGAGATCAGATTGTGAGCGCGCGCAACCAGTGAAAATCTTAGGCTCAAGGGGAGTTTAAGTGGTTCGGGTGTATCGAACACCCATAGTAATTGTCGACCATTGTTAAGGGGGTCATGAGGTACCATTGATCGCCCGCAGGACCGAGATAGGGGGAACGAATGTGTGAATGTGTGGGTAACGGGCGCTGGTCGGAAGTTGCCGTGTGTTTGTAACCTATCAGTTGAGGCGATTGTTCGGTCGTTCGTGGACAGACACTTGCCAGTTCGGTGACAATTACAGTCAGACTGTGGACGTACAGTCAAGGAAGTGGTTGCTTGGTCGGAAGTGATCATTTCCAGTGTATGATTGGGACGCATGCGTGACCGGGAGACGAGCGGAGAGAGGAGGGGAACTGCTGCGAAACGGAGGCGAGTGACGTCAGAAGGAGCCGCGCTGGGATAGGGCGGTTAGTGTGGAGCCGCGCTGGGATTGGTGGATTGTCATTGAGAAGTAAAAGAGCGCTGTAAACAAAGAAACGTTGTGGGTTTCATCATGAAATGCTTAAAAGCGTTGCAAAATTGTTTCAAAGGTGAAAAGAAGTTAGAACCTCGGGTGGGGAAGAGGCTCCACCCGAGGATACCCCAGCCCATTATATGGCTACGAATGTTGGGTTGCATACCATATTGTGGCTTGAGAATTGGTGTAAGATGACAGATGGAAACGAGGAATTGACTTTTCCTAAATATGGAACATTTAGATTAGAGGTGTTGTATCAGCTAAAAGCGATTATGGCTGCGTTGCGACCTTTGCCTAGACCAACACAGTTTGAAGCTCTAAATGCGTGGATCAGTGAAGTAGTGTGGCTCACTGGTTAGAGGCGGCAGACCCGAGAGCAGAGGACGGCCCGGGACCAGGGTTCGATTCCCGGCGCGGCAGGTTTCTGGACCAGGGTCAGCGGACTCGATAATTCTCTCGCCTCGGTGCCCACTCTGATCAGCGTTCACACTCGGCAACTCTGGGCATTAGCTTGCCTCATCCTCACTAACGGCCCCACCAGACCGCCGGGGATGCCTGGTCTCACCCTGGAGATACCCATTAAGGGACCATCTCTCAGGGAAGCCAGGAAGGGTTTCGCAGCGGTCGAAGCGCCTTGGGACCCTACGGGTAAGTAGTGCGCTATATAAATGCCTATACATTTACATTCACATCAGGGCAGCCCATGAAAGGAACAGAGATAGTAGACAAGAAAGAGTGAAACGATCAGTTAGGGCGGTGCAAGATGCGAGATGGGATGCACTGGCCAAGAGGTGGAGAGTGCAGACCATCGAAGGGGACAGGTTGTACCCGTTGTTGGTCAATACAGGCGATGGGCAGAGGAGAAGCACTGAGGATGAGGACAGTGAGACAGACGACAGCCTGATAGAGAGACTGCTGTCGGAGAGACCACCTCCATATAATCCTGAGGTAGAGGGAAGGTCAACATCAGCAATGAGCAGGGAAGCCTCCGCCGCGGACGGTGGCGTCCCAACAGAGAGCGGCTTGAGCCCCTTAGGGGACAGGTTCAGCTCGGTAGAGGGAGAAAGGGCACCTCAACCTTTGCCAAGGACGAGAGTGGTGGGAAGATTTATGGTACAAAAAGTACAAGAGGAAGGGGGTGTCGATTCTCAGAGGCTGCCAGATGCTCTTACGGTACCTGTTACCATAGGTCCCATAGTATCAGTGTACAATCCAGAGCAGACACCAAGTGAGGGTCCGTCACAAACAGAGAGAGAGAGAAGTGTCAGGGAAGGAAGGAGTAATGTGGCAGATGGATGGAGCCAATTAGCAAGGCCTGTAGAAAGGAGCACCCCTTTGGCAGCATCGGAGACTCATCAGGAGAGCAGGGGGGTTTTGGAGGACAGATGGACTTGAGAGGACCACGGCCAAGGTCACTTAGAGAATTAAGGCCTGATTTGAGAACGTGGGAAACGATTGTGGATACCCAGAGCAACAGGTCGGGAAATGATTTTGGCAATGGGAACCACGAAAGTAGGGGGGTGTCTCACTGCACACCTAGCGAAAGCAGGCAGGAATGGGATTGCGGGAGTGTGGAAAGTAGGGGGGCATCCCAACACACCCCTAGCGATAATAGAATGGAATGGGACCGCGACAGTTGGGAAAATCGAAGGGTCAGGACTGTGGCGGGAGGGACTCTAATGGAACTTCTAGCCAAGGTACATTGAGGGCGGCGATAAAGGCAAGAAGGATTGATGTACTGAGACTCAAATCAGAAGTGGAGGAAATAGTGGAAGGCACATTGCCACTAGAAAGAATCGAACTCTATGAAACCGATGAACTGTTGTTTGTGGCGAAAGATGTTACTCGAAGGGCCAGGACAGCACATGAGAAATTGTCTGAATTAGCGAATAAGTATGCTGTGGATTTGACAAGGACGAAAGCATTACAGGGTGGCCATAGGTTGCAGTACTCGGACCAAGATCTAGAAGAGAAGAGGGTGATCGGATTAAAAACCCACATCAGGGAACTGGTCGTGGGACTCTGAACTTGGACCCAATTGGACAAATGGGAGGGAAGGTTGTCAAAGAAAAGAGTGTTAGGCGAAGTGCTATTGAGACATCCCCGGGAGGAGGGTTGATGCATGCGGAGGCGTACCCCTTGCGGGAGGTGGCTCACGGGGGATATGTACATGTCCCCTGGAGCAGGGGAGATTTGGCTGCCTTTACGAACTCGTTTCTGAAGTTGCGCGAGAGTCCAGTGGAATGGTACAAACAGGTAGGGAGGTTTGTTAAGATCTCAAAGGTACTGTGGATTGATCTAAACACACTGTTTGACATTGTGGTTCCAGGAGACCTGTGGATAGCATGTAAGGTCAGTGTCGAATGGCCCACAGTGGAGCCAGACCGGGATGCTACCACAAATGAACCCTCACCCAGGGTAATGATAAAGTATGAGCAGGCGATCACGTGGTTGAAGACTAGGTACCACCACAGGACATTGACTGGGTGAGGATAGATCGGACTAGGCAGGAACCGAAGGAGACAGTTCACGAGTTTTATGAGAGATTATTGCAGATTTTTAAGCAGTACAGTGGATTGGATGTGATGGACCCAAGGGACATGGGACAGTTCGTGTCTAAGTTTGTTCTGGGACTGCGACCTGATATTTGTCTCATGATACAACAACATTTAATTTGTTGGCAGAACAAGCCTCTGGACGAGGTCTTGAGGTACGCGAGGTATTGCAGTGATGAGATAGACTCTAAGACAAAGAAGCTTAAGGATAAACTGATGTTAGTCCAGATGCAATCGGGAGGACAGGGTCAGTCAGGAAATGGAACCTTAGGGAGAAAACAAGGGGGACAGAAAAGGGACAACGAGGAAGGCCCAAGACCAAGGATAGACCTGGCGACTCTGAAAAAGACGACCAAGTGTCATCAGTGTCACGAGGTCGGACATTGGAGACGCGAGTGTCCCCATAACCCGGAGAATCAAGGACAGGAAGAAGAGGAGGAGGAGGTTCAAGCCCCTCCGGAACAGAAAGTAACAGTAACCAAGTTCAAGACGACTAAAGGGGGGACTTCAGCTCCTAGGGCTCCGGTTCCCCAGCCACCGAAGATTTCAGTGGGGAACAAGGTTTACAAGCAGATGCCTTTCATAGTTGAAGGGGACGAGTACTATTACTTTGACCCAGTGACAGGACGGTGTCTGAGTGGGGAGGAGGACTGTACCCTCGGGGCAGTTCTGGAGGTAGATCAGCGGGGACCATTCGTAGAGGCTGATGTAGATGGACATCCCACCACCTTTTTGGTAGATACTGGTGCTTCCCGTTCTACTGTACGGTCTGCAATAGTCCCCAATTTACCCCTTTCAGGACAGACTATCCAAGTTGTAGGCGTTGCAAACAGGAAAATGACAAACCCACTGACGGAACCAGTCCCAGTGAAGATCGGAAGTTTCAGGGACAACCACCAATTCGTAGTGTGTGATTCCAGTCCGGTGTGTCTGTTAGGGAGAGATCTCCTGTGTAAACTCAATTGTACCATCTACTGTACCCCGAGGGGAGTGGAGTTGCAGACAAATGATGATGATGCTGCCTTTAAGGTTGCAAATACGCATGTGTGCATAGAATTGTATCCTGCTTTAACTGTGGAGGAACTCCCTTGGGATTTGAGGGATACGGTCTCACAGGAAGTGTGGGACTTTACAGGAGAGGAGATCGGTTTGATCAAAGGAGTAGAGCCAGTTAAGATTCAAGTAAGGCCTAACGTTGATTTCCCAAGAACACCCCAATACAAGTTGACTCCGGAAACTATTGCAGGAATAAAACCTGTGATTGAATCCATGATTAGACAGGGAATTCTGAAGAAAGTCATGGGCAGTCCATGCAATTCCCCGATTATGGGTTTGCAGAAGCCTAGCGGGAAGTTCAGGATTGTGCAGGACTTGCGAAAGGTGAACAACATAGTTGTTCCATGCTGTCCAGTGGTACCGAATCCATCAGTGATACTGTTTCAGATACCGTTCCAAGCTGAATGGTTTTCTGTGATTGATCTGTGTCAGGCTTTCTTTTCGATTCCATTGCATGAGGAGAGCCAATTTCTTTTTGCGTTCAAGCTGGAGAATCGCGTTCTAACATGGTGTCGTATCCCTCAAGGGTATACTGAGAGCTCATCGTTCTTTAATCAGTTGCTGAAAAGAAACCTTGAGAGTCTGGTACTGCCGCAGAACTCCGTTCTCGTACAATACATAGACGACCTCATTGTTGCGTCAGAGACAGAAGATGCTTGTAGAATTGACACTATTGCTTTGTTGAACCATTTAGCAGAGAATGGACACAAGGTATCTCCCAGCAAGTTACAGTACTGTTTGTCTGAAGTACAGTATCTGGGTCACAGAATAGAGAAGGGAAAGAGGAAAGTGTCGCCTGACAGGATTGAGGCGATCATGAGAATGATGGTGCCTTCAACCCAGAGAGAGGTTAGGATGTTCTTGGGCATGGTTGGCTACTGTCGCCAGTGGATTGCCAATTTTTCCCTGAAGGCGAAACCATTTGTGAGAAGTTGGCCTGATATATGATGTTTCCAATTCTGGAACCACCTTGTATCAGTCCAAACTATCCCTTATGGTGTCTGGTTGTAAGTCAACCTTGTAGACAAGCTATCTTAATGGTAGCATAGACTAAGCAGCCTTAAAGGCTAAACTCAAGAGGTCGTGTTAAGCGAGCTGTTTTACCAATCACAGTCCTGTAATATCAAATGAAAGGACACCACACAAGTATATATTATAAAAATATACGTGTTTATTTCTACAAATAATCCCCAGTACTCTTTATGAATAAAGAGGCACAAGCGTTAAATCAAAAGCACAGTATAACATACAAAGTTGCACAATTATGGATGAGGGCGGGTGGCCACTCAGACCATATATTAAGAAAGTGGTATAAGGGATACCAATCGAACAGTGGGTCGGCCTAGGGCCTAGGGAATCGCTGGGAACAGTCGGGACAAGCAATTCTGAAGTCGGGAAAAGCCCGCGGGATTCGGGTGCAGTGCTTAGAGCACACGCATGCACCAATGTTAAGTCAATGGTGCGTAAAAGTTACACAAATAGAGTTTTAGGATACTTCCGATGAACCTAGAAGGACAAAACTTTAGACACAGGCCCTAGAGGTGTGTACCAGTGTGGGAACACCGGCGTTGCAATGTTACCTCACCCACAGGAAGCGGATGCATAGGGTCGAAGTGGCGTCGGGTTTCGTCACGCAGGTTCTGGGTGCTTGAAGCTTAAGATGCTGCAGGCGATGTGAAGGAGAAGTGTCCGGTGTGATCCAAGGGTGGATCAGAGTAGAAAAGTACCTGAAAGCAGAGGGGACAGAGTCTGGGTCACTCAGCAGTGACCAGGGTGGAACCAGGATGGAACCAGGCAATGTCGGGCGCAATCAGGTGGTTGTCGAGGAGCTTCTCTCCGCTGCCACGTGGGCTCTGGGGCATCTGCGACGTCCAGGAGCGGGTCACGAGCTGTCCCACGTAGGCTCTCACCGTCGGCGTTGTCGGCTTCAAGATCGGAGCAAACAACACTTGGCAAAAGCAATCCACGCGGAACTGGAAGATTGCTTCTCACTCGGACCAGGAGGGTCAGAGCGGGTGCTCCTTTTCGGAGGAGCGGGTGCAAATCTGGAGCAACCAGAATCACAAGTCGTATTTAGGTTTTCGCCGGCACAGGGGCCACAAGCCAGCTGGCAAGTGACCGGGCCAACGCGTTGAGCCAAAGAAAGCAGAAAGGCCCCACGCAGCACTCGTCGACTGTAGAGGGGTGAGCTTCGGTGCAAGAGTGGCTCAGGGTGCGGGCTTCTCAAACCCCGGTGTACAGTTTCGAGGGTCACTCGTGGGCTGCACGGTCAGCGTCTCGTGGTCTTTTCAAGATAGCGTGCCCCACGCTTCCGGTCGCCTCCACGGGTCTCAGCTCTGCAGGGACTGTGGATAGGGCTGTAAGAAGGCAGGCAAGCTCGATCTCGTCGATCTCTGTCGCTCGAGTTCCGGTGGGAACTGCAACAAAGCAGACGTCGAGGTGCTGGATGGTGCCTGTTTGCACAGGGTGGTCACTCCTTGACCACAAGGGAGATTCTTCAGTCTTCTACGTCGAGTAGGATGTCGAAGGGTCCAGAGTTTTGTTTCTTATGTTTCATCAGTATAATCTGAAGTGCATTGGCACTGCTCCCACTCTTATTCGAATCTGGGGGGCTGGATTACCTGCTAGGTCCCCTCCTATGGGTGGGACCCAGGAAGGGGGTGGATACACCCCTTTCCTTTGATCCAGGCCGCACTGGGGCTGGTGTGCCCCAGAACCGGTTTGGCCGGATTATGCAAGGGGCAGCCTTGTGCTCCCCAGGCAGTGTCTGGTTTCTTTCAAACCTCCCTGCTACAATCCACTATCTACTGTCTGGGGTGGTGTGACACCTCCCTGTGACAGGAAATTCTTTGTCCAGGCCTCCTTGGCCGAGTTTCGGTCAGCTGCAGGAGGTCAGACTCGTGTCTGTGGCAGAAGCATCCATTTTGTGGATCTGAGGCTCTTTTAAAAATCAACCGCATTACAGCAAAGTAACATGTCTTCTCCCTCTAGAGGGGTGGAATGCTATCCCCGTCGCCAGGACTGGTGAGGGGATAGTATTCCAAATCGTATGACACCTTACACGACATGTTTTTTTTTTCACAACAGATTTTATTAAGGAAATCAAGCAAGGCAATCAACGTGGCACCCCACAATCAGGAGAAACCACCAAGCATTTGGATACATTACTGTTAGCAGGATCGAAGGTCTAAATGAGATCATTGCAAATCTTATTTATTGATAATACCCCCCCACCCCATCCCATCCCAACTCCCAACTCCCTCAACTAATTCCACCCGCAATCCCACCCTAACCCTGTGCACGTGAGAAGAATCAAGGGA
The DNA here is from genome assembly GCF_964261635.1 of Lissotriton helveticus. Classification (NCBI taxonomy): domain Eukaryota; kingdom Metazoa; phylum Chordata; class Amphibia; order Caudata; family Salamandridae; genus Lissotriton; species Lissotriton helveticus. Next base: position 815,077,808 of record NC_136070.1, read on the forward strand.
AAAGCTGCCGTGTGTGAGTATAGTGTATCCGGCAAGGCGCAAGACATAGGCCCATGCAATTGGGGAGCTTAGGGCTCCTCTTCGGGGTCGATCGGGGGGTCCAGCGGCAAGTCTCTATAATCGGCCCATCTCTTCCATATCTTAAAGTGCTTGCGAGGGCACCCTCGCGCTTCAAAAATCGGGCGCTCCAGACCCATACAGAAATCCAGCCCCGCCTTCCATACACACAAAGGAGGTGCTCGTTCGTCTTTCCATGCCCGTGCCAGGTCTCTTTTGGCTAAAACAAGTCCCAACAGCAAAAGATGGCGCTTATAGCAGTTCCCCCCCACTCCTGCAAGAATATGGAGCATTCCCAACCGGTGAGTGCGAGGTAGGTCCCAGTGTAGCACCTCAGACAGGCAATTCCACACACCTCTCCAAAAGCCAGCTATCCCCGGACACAGCCACACCGTATGAAGCAGCAAGCCCATCTCCGCCCCACAACGCAGGCATTCCGGGGATTCAATCAGTCCCGCTTTCCAGAGGCGTTCACGGGTAAAATAAGCCCTGTGGATTACACAACATGTTTTGATAAAGCCAAACCAAAGTTGCCATATAACCGCGAGGATTATAATGCACTTAATAGTATATGGTATGGCATTATCCTGGAACAGCTTAGGGAGTTGTTCCCGACAGCTGCAGACAGGCTCAGCTCATGCTAGAGCTCCATCTCACATTAAACCACGCACTCTGCCTCCAGGATTGACAAGGCCTTCCATAGGAGTGGCTCACAGGTTTATATGTGTCCAGATATAGGTTTAGATATAGGTATACTACATCTAAGCAAGAGGTGATTACACCAACTTGCCCTAGCTGAGTGATCAGCCAGTTGTGTCAATTTAAGAACCAGCCAGGGGTGGCAAAAGATATGCTGCAGCCCCTGGTAGGCCTTGGTGGCACCTATGCCCTGAGCACCTATAGTGCATGGTACAGGGGCTGACAAGGAGTCCATTTCCAATTGTGGTATGTACCTATAGCACATGTATTATAAATTTAGAGAGAGAACAGCAGGCTGGGGGTCTGATTAGCAGGCCCACAGCCTCAGTAAGTCGAAAACCAGTGAAGCAAAAAGCAAAAATTGGGGTGACCATAGGATAGCAGACCCTACTCTCCTACACCATTGCAGAAACTGACGCACAAGGATGTAAGTGATCCGGTACCATGGGACAAAGATTGTATGATGGCTTTCCTTGAGCTGCGAGAGGACTTGTGTCGCGCTCCGGCTCTGGGAATGCCCGATTACACCAAATCATTTTCACTGTTCTGTTGTGAGAGAGAGGGGTGTGCTTTGGCAGTCTTAGCACAAGATCATGGAGGAGTCCGTAGACCAGTTGCTTACTTCTCGGCTACCTTAGATCCAGTAGCCGCAGCGTTGCCCGGATGTCTTAAATCCATTGCCGCAACAGGTGTCAGCATTGAAAGGTGTGAAAGCATTGTGATGGGTCATTCACTGACAGTACATGTGCCTCATTCAGTGGAATTGTTGATGACCAGGACCAAGACGCAGCACTTGACAAACAACAGGCTCACACGCTACGAGCAGGTTATACTTGCTGCGGAGAATGTGACCCTTAGGAGGTGCTCGGTCTTGAATCCTGCTACTTTGATGCCATTACCAAATGATTTAGATGATGATTGGGAAGACCATGATTGTCTTGATGTGACTGAACTGTGCACCAAACCCAGACCGGATATTGTTGATGAGCCACTGGTGGACCCTGATGAAATTTACTTTGTTGATGGCTCATGTGTAAGGGACAATACTGGTCAGTTGAGAGCAGCTTTTGCTGTCTGTACTATTTCTGGAATAGTCGAAGCGGCCTGCCTGGAAGGAGTACACTCCGCTCAGGTGGCCGAGATAATTGAGTTGACGCGTGCCTGTTTGGCAGCCAACAAGATTCGGATCACCATATATACTGAGAGCCAATATGGGTTCGGTGTGGTTCATGACTTCGGTCAGTTGTGGTCTCAAAGGGGTTACATGACATCATTGGGTTCCCCTATCAGGAATGGAGAATTTATCAGATTACTGCTGGAGGCTTTGCAGGGTCCAGCAGAGATAGCCGTCGTAAAATGCACTGCACATACCAAGGGTACTGATTTTGTGTCCATGGGAAATCGTTATGCTGATGAAGTTGCACGTTACTGTGCCGAGCAGGGATACTCGTTTACTGAACAAACTGTCGAAGGGGCACAGGGAAGGACTGAGTTAAGCATGATGCTTGAGGTGGCAGATACCTGGGAAGAATTGAAGAGCATGCAGGAGCAGGCGTCAGACTATGAGAAAAGGGCGTGGGAGATAGCTGGCTGTGTCAAAGGAGAGTTGGATTTGTGGGTTTCGGCTGATGGGAGAGCGGTGTTGCCGAATGAACTGGTGAGTCCGATAGCACGACAGATACATGGTCCTGTACATCTGGGAAGAGATGCGATGATGCGTGTGTTCAGACAAACTTGGTACAACCCGAAATTCCGAATGGCTGCGGAAGCAGTATGTCAGAGGTGTGTTACATGTCAACAAATGAACGTTGGGAAAAGAACACCAGTCACAATGAGTCACATTGGGAGGTCCGGCGGACCTTTCTATAGGATGCAACTGGATTTCATTGAGATGCCGAGGTGTAATCGCCTCAGGTATGTCTTGGTGATCGTGTGTGTGTTTTCCAGGTGGGTTGAGGCATACCCAACTCGTAGGTGCGATACACTCACAGTAGCAAAGTTGTTGTTGAGGGAGCGGGTGCCACGTTTCGGGATTCCGACCTCTTTGGAATCGGACAGAGGGAAGCATTTTAATAGCGAAATTGTGAAAATGCTCTGCTCTGCACTGAACATTTATCAGAGACTGCACTGTAGTTACCGACCAGAGGCTTCTGGCATAGTGGAGCAAATAAATGGAACCCTCAAGGCCCGAATGGCGAAAGTGTGCTCATCCACGTCCCTGAAATGGCCAGATGCTTTACCTTTGGTGCTAATGAGCATGCGTAGTACGCCAGACAGGAGGACAGGACTCTCACCTCATGAAGTATTGATGGGGAGGGCTATGAGGCTGCCATCTATCCCTACAACAGCCTTGCTAAATATCACAGATGATCTGATTCTTGATTATTGCAAAGGACTTTCTGATGTCGTCCATTCTGTGTCCCTTCAGGTGCAGGCTGCGGAAATTCCGGCTTCTAGAGACCTTTGTCACGATCTGTGCCCGGTTGACTGGGTCCTGGTGCGGAGGCACGTAAGAAAAAGCTGCCTGGATGTGCGCTGGAGAGGACCGTTTCAAGTTATCTTGGTGACGAACACTACTGTGAAGTGTGGAGGATTGCCAAACTGGGTCCATGCTTCTCACACCCGAAGAGTTCCAGCACCCCTGGAAGAAACAGCTCCCCTCGTAGATGAAAATTCGGACGTGGAAGAAGATCCACTGGAGGGGACAAGTCAAGCTGTGGGGGTGTCTGAAGAGGCTGGTAACTCATCTGATCAAGCTGAAGGAAATCACGACAACAGTGACACTGAGTCTGCCTCTGAATGGGGAAGTGACTGTGAAGGCGATTTGAGCGCAGAGCAAGCTGGAAGTAGTGATGAGCAGGGTGTGCAAACGAGAAGCAGAAGAGTGAGAAGCGCAGAGGCTCATTGGCCTGAGAGGCGGAGGCGATTGAACGTAAGATTGGCTTCCGAAAGAGATCTTGCCCCTGTATCTGAAGAATCCGACCAGGACGAGGGAGAACAAGAAACAGAGCAAAGAGGTCCGAGGAGGTCAAGGAGGGTGAGAATACCTCGTCGAAGATACGCCACTCCTGAGTGGACCTATCCTGTCACAAATGCCCTGTGTACTGAGATCAGGGAGGGTGAGGGCTGTGACAGTGACCAGTACGACCCCAAATGTTAAGTTGGAAGTGGTGCTGTTGGTACCAGGACTTGAGATCGAAGGCGTACTGACACTCACCATTCCTAATCCCCCTTACCTAAGCAAGATACTTGATCTAATCCTGGATAGACTTATTTTTCCTACATTTGGTCCAGAAATACCATCTTACGAATCGGTTGTGCTTCGCATGGAACTTCTGGATTATGTGCTAAGTGCAGTTGGAGCAAGTGTGATCATCGATTATTAAAGACTTTTACAAATAGCTGTTGAACTAACCTAGAGCCGAGTGGAAGAAGAAGAAATTTAGGGACTTTCCACAGAGGACGGAGAAGGGTTAGGGTTGTCCGTTGCTGATGCCAGCGAAGAGCTAAATAGGGGGTTTCTGCTTTCAGAGGTGTGGTTCGAGAGACTCAAATAACCAAGAAAGAGACTTTGGGTTGTCGCTGAGAACGAACTATATTGTTCAGAGACCATGGAGGCTGGAAACCCGACTTGTAGGGCTAAGTGCATTGTAGGCACTCTTTTAGGAGGAGTGATATTCTTTATATTTTTAGTAGTTATAGTTTCCTATTTAGTACCACATGAGCAGGCAGTGAAGGTTGAGGGAACACCGACACCTACCACTTCTAGCAAGAAAGAAGTCAAAGTAGGAGCAGAGAAGGCTTTGCTAGAAGAGGAGAGTCGTAGGTTACATGCAGATCTGTCTAAAGGAAATTTTGGACAGAATGCGTATGCAAAGTTGTTGTATGAATACATTGATGCGATGGATGCGAAAGACTGCTATGTGTGTATGCAATTGCCGGCTTCAGTAGATGAGGGTATTAGATACCATCACCTTCCATTGACATATGGTATTTCATGTAGTCTGCTGCTTAGCATATTTTACGGGCGAAACCATTTTGAGTATTTCTTTTCGAATTATGATGCTGTGTTACCAGAAGTCCCTGCTTATAAACACTTGAAAAAGTTCGATTATTATAAGTCAGAGGGTAGACTTGGATATTTCTTCATTCCGACACAAGAGTTAGACACCTCATATGCACACCGACACAATTTGACATGTCTGTTGTCAGAGACAGAGAAAAAGTTCATTGAGCAAGTTGAGGACAGGTACAAAAGGCAAAAACAGTTGCGAGATTCAGGGCAAGGTAAAGCTGATTGGACGGATGAGGAGAAGCAGCACAGGTCAAGAGGGAGTTATGGTCCGATAGCTCTAGATGAAGTGCAGAAAGGGAAGTTGTGCATTCACCGACCACAGACGTATTATGAAAATGTGTATGTGGGTCATACTACATGTGAACACACTTTCACAATGGAGTATTACACGAAGGATTTCTTGCAGAGTGTGGTGCAGGTGATTCCTACTGTTTACTTTGTCTGCGGAAGGAATGCGTATGTAAGATTGCCGGAAAAGTGGTATGGAACGTGTTATCTAGCGATCATTTTTCCCAAGATTTACCATACTGAGGATTTTGCTCTTTTGGAGGGAGGACGGCAGACGAGGGTAAAGCGAGGTGAAAGTGCTGGTGCAATAGTTGGAGATGTGTTTGGAGCAGTAATACCTATGTTGGGAGTGATTTTGAATGACGTGAAGATACGGCGGTTGGCAACTGTGGTGGATGAACTATCAATGAGTACAGCTAAGTCATTAGTGTTGGTTGAGGGTGAGATGTTGTCGATAAGGACAATGGTTTTACAGAACCGTCTTGCTTTAGACGTCCTTCTAGCAAAAGAGGGAGGAGTCTGTAAACTTTTGAAGGTACAGGAATGTTGCACGTATATTCCAGACAATTCCAAGGATCTGGAGAAATATATAAGTAACATTACTGCGATCCATTATGAAATTGAAGATTTGACGCAAGAGAACGCGTGGGAGAAGGTTGGCAAGGGATTTGGAAATGTTGAAAACTGGTTTGCAAATCTGGGAAGAAGTTTCCTTGGGTTTGTACTGAAACCCCTCATCATAGTGGTGGCATGTGTGATTGGGTTGTGGGGTTTGGTACGAGTGTACAAGTGGTACAGGTCAACTAGGATGGAAAGATCGATGAGAGTACAAGAGCAAAGAATGGAGAGCCTACAGGACAGTCAATATCGGAGCTTGAGAGCATTGGAGATGCTCAAGCGAGGGAAAATGGCGTCAAGCTCTGTTTAACTCGGTTCTTACCCTTAGGGATGGTGTGATGATGGTGATGACACAGGTCATCAAAGGGGGGAACTGAGAGAGCGCCAAACAGAAGAAAAATGTTGTAGGGGTGTACCATATGTACAAGTAGTTAACACCCGCATATATAGAGGACTTACTAATCGTGTTCAAAATGTAATGTAGGGTTGAGGACTAATGTACTTGGTATTAGAAATACATGTAGAGCTAATGTTAAGAGTTTTGAAAATCAATAATGCCGCTTTAACATAGAAATGTCGTTTGACGTGAAGCCTTTCACTAATAAGAGGTGTGTTTTAGTAAGATCACCATTGTGTATTTAGTTCCGCTTTATTAACCACTTGGATGCTAATGACAATGTGAACTCGTCATGAAGCACACTGGAGCTGTGCTCATGACAAGGTCAACTCGTCATGTATAATGGGAATCAAGAAGCTTCAGCGCAGGACGGGAAAACCCCTTAGCAGCCAAGGTGTTAAAGTTCATAGTGTACCTATTACACGTTATAAAGGTATTGAAGTAGAAAATGTATTTGCTTTAAAGATGGAGGCTTAAAGAACGAAAGAGATGTTAATGTTAGGATGTTGGGCCTATAAGCATGCAGAAGCCCAGTTCATGAAAATTGTGTAGGCCTGATTGAGAATGTCTTGCTTAGCATTAAATCGTAGAAATGTTTTATGAAGAAAGCTGCCTTTAGCTAAAGTCAATTGCAACATTAAAGAATTTGTGAGCCGATTCACATGTATTCCTTTGCAGGTGCCGGACCAAGTAGACAGTAAAGTAGAAGGGCCCATTGTGTATGAGTGTTAGGATGCTAGACTCAGACATGGAGGAGTAGCCGAGGAATTCAAGGAAGCAACTTGAAGCGAAGGAGAGTCTGGGACCCAAGGACGTCTTAACGGACAAGGATGGAGATGTGCCATAATGGAAAATTCTGAAAACCAACACTTTTGAGAGGGGCGTACCTGACGGCGTGTCATCTGCATTGTGGGGTTTTGTATTAGGGACAGCACCCCGAGGGTGGAAGCAGAGTAGATGGGCTGAGAGGCGAGAGGGAGCGGTTGGTTGGCAGAGAGCTTAGCTATGACTGAGAGATCTCTAGACTAAGTAGAAGGAAAGTGAGTGAACTTCGTTGGAAGTTACCACTGCTGACACCTTTATTAGATTGGGCTATTGCTGAGTAGGGATGTCACTTAGTATAGTGTAGGGACAGATTAACCTGATTTATACTCTTTTCCAATGCATACTAGAACTCAGGTTATAGCAATTCTTGTTAGCCTGATGATTCTCGAATTGATTCTTGTATTATTCATAAGCCGTCTGAGACTTTTCCGTAGGGTTATCTTTGTATTAGTGCCTGTTTATCTTCTGAACCTTTTGCTGAGGTGTTTATACCTTCAGTTGTTTTTGGTTATGTAATAAATCTTCAAACTTAGTCCTTAGTCGGTAGTTCTTTGGGGGAAAACAATGGGAATCGTTGAAATTTGATTGACTATTGGTGGATAGATTGCCTAATTCATTCTATGACAGGTAAAAAGGTCCAGTCGACCTGTGACGGGATTCTGGAGAATGGTAAGCAGACTCTAGAAGGAAAATCCCGCCCTATCAGCATTAGAGGGAGCTTCTTCATATAGAAGCTTCAACTGGGGAGCAAGTAACGGGGCATAAGCTTTATAGAATTTGGCTGGTAAGCCATCAGGACCTGGGGTTCTGCCAGTGGCTAGCGCCGGGATGCTTTTCTGTATCTCATATTGAGTGAGAAGTTCATCTGACTCTGCTGTTGCTCTGGTGTGATGCGGGCAGTGAGACAGAGGAAAAAAACAAATGACGTTCGTCGGGGTGTTCGACCGATATAGGGATGTGTAATGTTGCACGGGCTCAGTATGTATCTCATTCTGAGTATGGATAAGGTATCAGTAGAGGGGCGCAGTGCCAGAATGGGGAACAAGATTGTTCTTGGTGAATGAGCCAAGCTAACAAGCAGCCCGATCTGTCAGCAGCAGCATGCGGGCGAACCAAGTGAGCTGCATAGTTGAGACTGCGCTGTTTCTCTAGCAGAGACGTGTTCTGCACGCTGAGTTGCTAACTGGCATACCTCAGTTGGAATGTGCACTGCGTGAGTTTCACATCAGAGAAGTGTTTTTTCAAGGCGTGTAAGATCGATTTCAATGGATTTCTGCTGCGTACCCAGGCAGTGTCCCTGGACGATGACCTTAAAGGCGTCCAATTCAAGAAGCTGCATGGACACCGTACAGTTGTTGTGTTCGAAGTATTCTACCATTGCAGAGCTCAAGGCTACCTAAAAAGGAGGGTCCTCCAGGGCCCCCACTGCAACCGCCATGTGGAGATTGCAGGTGGATTGTCGTCACACAACAACTGCAAGAATTATGGGTTGTGATCTGAATGATACCAAGGGCAGCAAGTTGGTCGTACAGACAATCGTGTCAAGCCTGATATGCAATTGGTGCAGGCTAGAGAAGAACAAGTATACCATGGTTGTGGGGTTACGGAGACGCCATACATCTATCAATTGCCAATGGTGAAGCCAATCCTGCAGTGCACACGCTGCTGAGCCGTGGGCGCGCTGGGAAATGGGGGAACTGAACGGTCGAGCCCTGGCTCAGCAACAGAGTTAGTCACCTCCTATGAGCCACGGCAGCCTTTTCCAGTGGGAAAGCCTGCAGGACATTTTGTCAAGAAAAGTGGCTTGAATCGAATTTGGTGCATAGACCAACCCGATAAGTATCTGTCGGTCATCCAGACAGCCTATCACAAAAAGTATCAGCCTTCTGCATCAATATCAGAGTCTTCTGTCATAAAGGGAGCCCCTGGCCTAATCCACACCAGTGCTCCTCTTGCACAGGTAGAAAAATGAGTGGCAAGTAATTGTCTACACCAGTGCTTCTGGAGACTTCCCGGAGTGTTAAGTGCATCTCCTGTAGGAAAGTAATATGTGTAGGAAGACGTCTGAGGTAATAATAGATGGAGTATCTGCTTCTAGGTGATTGGATGCCCCATGCGTTTGAGGTAAGAATATTAATTGGAGTCACCAGTGCAGACAGGTCATATAGAGTCGCAACAGCGGCTAGCTTGTCTGGGCGTGGGTGCGGGTGCGGTGTCAGGCTCCTACAAACAACAAAAACATAAGAAAACAACAGCAAGCATATTTCCCCCAAACTAATGAACAATCCAGTTCTTTTTAATTAGCAGAAAGTAATAAAGGAAAACACCTGTGGATAGCGCAGGGAGCATAAAATTTGAGAAGAGTTGCCCCTACAATGACAAGTGAAAGAGCAATAACAGCACACTTTACATAGTGTTAGGTAAAACTGTGATTGAACACAAGGCAAATATAACATTGTATACCTGTGGAGGGAAGTGGGGGGAGGAGGGAGCAAGAGCAGACAGGTCATGTTATGCAACAAGTATTACCTTTTGACATGGTGTACTGCGATATAAGGTCAATCATAGTGCGATTTAAATTTTCAGAGGCTTTGCAAGAGTTCTTCGATGATACAGTACGTCTAAGTTCAAGTCAGATTATGTCATCGGCGTTACATCGGGAGGCGCGGATAGAAGGACCAATATTAGGAGTCCTCCTCACTGCTGGATCCAGCAGGGCCGTCATCAAGGTCCAAGGCCTGCACCGCTTCTCACTTGGCTGCTGCTGTTTGTAAGGACCTGCGTTGGTCCTGTATAATTTGCTCCACATCAGGAGCATGATCCGGCCTAGGAAGATGATTTCTATGCCACCTGCCTCTATGGCGATGGTTCAACGACACCAGTGCCCCTCTTGTACAGGTAAAAAATCTAGTGGCAAATAATTGTCTATGCTAGCGCTTCTGGAGACTTCCTAGAGTGTTAAGTGCATCTCCTGTAGAAAAGTAATATGGGTAAAAAGACATCTGAGGTAAGAATAGATGGAGTATCTGCGTGTAGGTAAGTGGATGCCCCATACGTTTGAGGTAAGAATATTAATTGGAGTCATCAGTGTAGTATTTTTTGTAATCTCTTCTTGGTCATGGTGGAACCTAAATGGGAACCGTGAGCTAACTTGATTAAACTCTTTCTCACTTTGGTAGGTGAAATCAAGAGATCACCTCTCAAAAGAAAACCTTTTTCTATACTGAGATCATCAGCAACTTGAACATACGTTTTGAAGTCAGAAGATAAGTTTCTGACCGGTGGCCACTTACTCAAAATATATTCTTTAACTTTAATAAAAACAGGGTCATTGTTAATTAAGCTTAACCAGTCAGACTCACTACAAACTTGTTCTGTTTCATTAAAATCATCAACATAAGATACCACACATTCTGTGTCTTCGTCTGCTTTTGGTTCTGAAGAAATTGGTAAACGTGACAAGAAATCTGCTCTTATGTTGTTTTTGCCAGCTATTTGTTTTATCGAAAAAGTGTACTCTTGAAGTTTTGCTAACAGCCTAGCTAACCTTACAGAGGCTTTACCATTACCCCTGCCACATCCATCCACCATGAAGGTTAATGGTTTGTGATCTGTGATTAATTCAAATTGTTTACCCCACAAGTACATTTTGAGCTTCTCAACAGCCCATACACAGGCAAGTGCCTCCCTCTCTATTGTACTGTAGTGAATTTCAGAATCATGCAAACGTCTGGATATAAAAGCAACAGTATGTACATTTCCATTTACTTTCTGTGTGATGACAGCTCCAATACCAACAGAGCTAGCATCGACCGTGGTGACATTGGTACATTCTGGATCATACAGTTTTAACGTTGGAGCATTAACAATTGCACTTTTAATCTCTGCAAAGGCCAAATCTTGAAGTTCTGACCACAAAAATGTTTCACCCTAGCGCAATAACATACTCAAAGGCTCCACAATATCAGAATAGTTTTCAATAAAACATGAATAATATTCACTGAGACCCAAAAACGATCTCAGTAAATCTTTATCTTCCAGTTTAGGAGCATCCGAAATTGCCTTGACTAAGTTCAGTTTAGGTTTGATCCCACTTCCACTCAAGATATGGCCTAAGTATTCTATTTCAGTTTGAAGAAATGTACACTTATTTTTAGAAACAGTCATGCCTCTCTCATTTAATTTGTGGAGCACAATGTTTAGGATTTTATTGTGCTCTTCAATGGTACTGGCAAGTATCAGAATATCATCCTGAAATTTCTGAACACCCACTACCCCTTTTAAAATACATGCCATCCACTTTTGGAAGACACTAGCTGATGAAGTCAAACCGAATGGAAGTCTGATAAATCTATGTGCTCCCAAAGTGAATTTAGTATAATCTTTGGAATCCTCAGCTAGTTTAACTTGGTGATATGCCGATTTGAGATCTATTAAAGAAAAATATTTCAACCCAGCAGTAGCTGCTAACATCTCTTGGATTTTGGGTAAAGGATAACAATCCACCAAAATATACAAGAGCGATATACATGCAATAGCTTGTGCCTGGATGGTTGTACTGTGATGCAGACATAGAACAGCTTTAAGTCACACTTAATACTGGAGAGTAGGAGAAGATAGAAATTATAATAATGATGCATAATCAAATGTATGTACCTGTTTAATATGAAGTGTTACACTGTATGGTGTTTATGTTTGGAAAACAATAAATATATATATTTTTTTAAATCCTCCAAAATATTCTTGTTTAAAGACCTCAAATCTGCGCATAAACGCATAACGCCAGTTTTCTTTTTAATCAAAACAATTGCAGAAACCCATTCTGCTGAGTCAGTCTGTTCTATACCCTTTTCTTCAACTAATTTGTTGAGAACATTTTGCACTTCATTTCTGACTGATAAAGGAATTGACCTTACCTTATGTTTTACAGGAATAGCATTTTCTTCAACCTAATGGAATGCTCAAAACCATTGACACAACCAATACGGTCTTCAAACAGTGAATCACATTTACAAAGTACAGATTCTACATTATCCAAAGAAGAATAAGAAACAGAAGAATTGATAGAAGAAACAACATCATCCAAAACAATAGGATCATCGACACCTGGCTTAAGAATGATACCTAAACGAGCTAGATCCTTCCAACCTACAATGTTTCTTCTGCGTTCGGCAACATATACTTTGGTTGACATGGACCTCCCTTTAATATTTAACTGATCCTGAAAATAGTCAGAAACAATAGTAACTGGCGAACCTGAATCCGCCATAATATTCAATTGGACCTTACCTATATATGTAACTCCAAGAGGACCTTCAATGGAATTGCATGGATCATCAAATGTCAAAACAATATTGGACCACATATCTTTTTCAAAACCATCTACATTTCTAACTTTGACTCTCTGGATGCGATTTGGTTTAAAATTCTTACAAACATCAGCAAAATGCCCTACCTTAAAACATTTAGTGCATTTCTTCCCCAGTGCAGGACATCCTGAAAAAACTGCTGTATGATTTTTTGAACCACACCTAAAACAAACAAAATAATTAGAATCTGTAAAACTATTCTGTTTGATTCTTTTGTCATTGCTATTATCACTTTTCTTTTTCTCATGCATATAAAAAACATTAGTCTTTGGGTTTCTCTCAGCTGAAAGTTCCTTTGAGCTTTCAAGAGAGCGCTCAATTCCCTTGGCAATGTCTATGGCTTCCTGGAGAGAAGGGTTTCTGCACGCCAACAGTCTCTCCTGAATCTTTTTTTCAAAACAATAAAAAACAAGCTGGTCTCATAGATATATATATATCTACAATTTCATTAAATTCACATTTGGTGGCCAGAACACGTAAACAAGCAATGTATTCCTCAATTGTTTCTGTTTCCAACTGTCACAGCGAAACGATGTCTACCAATCGTTATGTTTGGCTCCTCTCCAAATTGCTTTTCTAAGCGCTTGATAGCTTCCTGATACTCATCAAGAGGTAGGAATTGACCTGGAGGTACTTCATAGTCAGGTAAACTATCAAAAATGTCTTGACCTGCTACACCCAATAAGCCAAACATAATTGTTTTTTTCCTTTCAGGTTCATATTTCTTTCCATCAATGGCCACAATAGTTCTCAAAAGCACATAGACATTTTTTCCACTTCATAGCAGGTTTGCCAGGGTCAGTTAGAAACGCTGCAGGTGCACTAATGTTAGAATTACTAGACATTGCTTCACTAACAAAATAACCTTATTTTTAAATTGTGGAATCAATTTTGAAGAATTAGAAGATATTGTAATATAAATAGTTTTGTTTAACTTTGTTTTATTAAGTTTCAAGAGCATCAGCTATTATGCATTACAACATTCATGTGCCCCTTGGGGGCGTGGCTAACCTAGCCAAGATGGTGGACGGGTTCCCTTAGAGCTCCGGAGGGCTACCCACCACACCGACAATGAAAGCCACCATCCAGCTGAAATAACCTCACCATCGGCAACGGGAAACTCCCGAGACAGCCTGGGAGGTCTCGGAGAGACACGGCGAGCCCGAGGCGTACCCGAACCAGCTCCTAAAGCCCCCGGCGGATCCTCCTCCAAAATGGCGGCGCCCAGGAACTAACACGGGAGGCCCCGAGAGCTCGGAGCGGTCCCCTCAGACATCGGACCCGGGAGTGACCAACGTACCTTACCGGTAAGCGGAGACACCCGGTGAAGACTTCCGCTCGCAAGATTCAGCGGATTCCGATGGTGGGCTGTGGGCCTCAGACTCGGAGCAGACGCACGGCAGTCAGGGCGCCGATTGCACTCCCTCTGAGGCGGGGGAACCCAGACAGACACTATCCCCGGGGACCCATCGCAGTGAATACTCGGGGAAACCGACACTGACCCCACCGAACGACGCTGGACACCGGGGAGGATCACTGCGGAGGATCCTGGGAAGACCCCAACCCAAAATGGCGCCACCGGAGCGAGCTGACTAAGGGAGACACCGGAGCCCTGATCTGGGAGCTCAGGGGTCGGCGCCGATGAATACCATTTGGAGACTGCGCGCCACCACTACCATGTGCATTCCAGCGACGAGCCCTGATACCTGGCTGGAGACCCCCGGTGACTGACCCAGGGCCCTCTGGGAAGTGTCGACCCCCGGTGACTGTACCCATCGGGTGGCCACTACAGTGTAGGCGAGAAGAGTCTGCTCCCCCATTCGCAGACGCACCATAAGACCCCCAAAATCGAGGAGCCTGAAAGATTCACGCCGGAAAGAGGAGACCCCGGAGACCCAGCTCACACAGCGTTACAGAGGGCAAGAACCTGAACCACAACTAACGGTCGGTCCGGACCGGCGGGTCACCAACGATAATCATGGGACGACCACAACGGACGGTGCCTGCGACACCGGCGCCGGTTCAGAGAAGATCACCTTCCCCGGGCCCCTCACGTGGACCAAAGACCGGAGGCCCCCCACAAGAATCGAACATGTCTACAAAACTAGATAAAGTCCTGGCGGCCATCGAACACTCACGGGTCTCCATGGAAACTAAATTTGGGGAACTGGCCTCGGACATCACCCTACTACGTGACGACCACAGGAAGCTGGCGGATAAGGTGAAACAAGAGAGCCACACGATCCAAGAACTGAAACACCAAGTCCATCTCAATCAGAAAGCCATCAAGGATCTGCAAGAGAAGGTCGCCTCTCTCGAACGCAAGACGGACGACTTAGAAGGACGCTCTAGACGGAGTAACATACGTCTGATCAATCTGCCGGAGGGAGTGGAGAAGGAAGACCCTATCCGATTCATAGAGACCTGGATCAAAACGTTCACCCGGACTCAGGATCTAACGCCATTCTTTTCAGTAGAAAGGGCGCACAGGGTCCCGACAGGTCGCCCTCGCACTGGCTTCCCACCCAGACCATTCATCCTGAAACTTCTACACTATCAGGACAGAGACACGATTCTACGGGCGGCCAGGCAAGCGCAAGTCCTCAGAGTAGAAGACAAGAATGTGATGGTGTTCTTGGACTATTCACAAGCAGTGCAACGCCAACGCGCCACATTTCTGGCAGTAAAGCAAGCCTTGCGACAACATAAGATTCAATATGCCCTCCTGTTCCCAGCCCGCCTCAAAATCATCTACGAAGAGACAACGCATTTCTTCACGGATCCCGAGGAGGCAAGACACTGGTTAGACCATCGCAGTCAACCCCGATCAGACCGCGAGGATACGCCGTCAAGCTCTGAGTCCACCAAACGACGACGACTGCGAGCCAGGAAGGTCACTCTCACGCATATGACTCGACCACTGTCGCCCAAAACCAAGCGGGTCCCGAACCTGGAGCAAATAATAGCAGATCGACGGAAAGCCATCCAAGCAGCGACAGAGGTCAGCCAACAGAATGACGGGCAGGAGATGGTCAGAGGTCCACACATCTTCACGTCCGATGACGAGGGCCAGAGCGACTTCCGCACCTCCAGAGATGGTTCAGCCTCCCCACCGCTGGTGACCCCGCAAACGGCGGATACGCTCATTTGATAGCAACTACTGCAACCGGCGGTAAGAATGAACTGGTGGAGCAACCTGCCGACGGGGCACGTCGAGAAGACACACCTAAGGTACGGGTGGTGGCATACACACACGCAGAGACACAATAAGGTGGGTGGCCTCGACCCGAGATCGGGGTCCCGCCACTTCAGCACCCCCTCACACCAAACGAACTAGAGACAGTACGAGATGTACAGTTTGGGCTCAACGTGCTTCACAGAGAGCCCCTTCAGTTGGGACTGTTTCCCTTATATTGTTTCCAAGTTACATCCTTTCCCTTTCAACCCTGATACCCGCACGGGAGGTGGTACTTTGGTCACGGCGCTATCGCATACAGAGGGAGGTCACGCGAGCGAGAGGGTCAATGGGTATAATTGTGAGGGGGAGAGTACATCAACTAACACGATAGACATTCCTACATGACTAAACCTCCTAACTCGGACTTTACTTTTATCACACTGAATGTCAGAGGACTACACACAGCAAGCAAAAGATATGCAGTCTATGCATACCTAAAGAGACAAAAGGCTCATATAGCCCTCCTCCAAGAGACCCACTTGACGACAACTGAAGCCGGCAAGCTGCAGAGGAAATGGAGGGGTACGATCTGTGCCACAGGGTACTCGGCATTTGCTAGGGGAACACTTATATGGATCAGGCCGGGAGTCCCCTTCAGGGAACAATCCAGGGTGGTGGATAAGGAAGGACGCTATGTATTACTGGAGGGACAATTAGATGGACAGTCTATTCTGATAGGCAGTATATATACCCCTAATGTGGAACAAAACACCTTCTGGCCTCGTCTCACGACTATACTGGCACATCACACACACACCCCCTTGCTGCTAGGGGGGGACTATAACAGTGTCCTAGACATGGCCCTCGACCGGTCCCGCCCCCCGCCACCACGGTCACCAATCCACAGACAGACGGAAATATTCAATGAGTGGGTACAACACTGGACACTGACGGACACATGGAGATCACTGAACCCCACAACGAAACTGTATTCGTTTCACTCTGTCCCACACGATCTCCGGGTGCGACTTGACCGATTTCTCTGCTCCTCTACTGTACACGCCAAAGCCAGACACACGGACTACCTAAGCAGAGTACTGTCAGATCATGACGCCCATGTCCTGACCCTCCGATGGAAACCGCCCCACCCCCCGGTACCGACCTGGAAGCTCCCTCGGGAGTGCCTCACAGACCCGGCATTCACGCACGACCACGGGGAACACCTGCAGGAACACTTCAGACTCAATGCGGGCTCATCGTCCTCTAGTCTTATTGAGTGGGACGCACACAAAGTGGTGGCGAGGGGGCACTGCATTCAACAAGTGGTAGGAGTTCGAAAAGTACTAGAAGGCGCACTACAAACCACAGAACAGGAACTGGCAGCCATATCGCAAGCAGATGACCGCGGCGAGGTGACCCAGTTGCAAATAGCAGCAGCTAAGACGAAATATGCCTAGACGTTGCGGGACCTACGAAAATATAATTTCAGAAAATATGCCAGTAGGGTACACCGGGAGGGCAACAGGAGCGGCACGCTGTTGGCATGGTTGGTCCGACAAGACCCTGACCTGAAACCTATCACGGAAATCACTGACCACAATGGTCACCTCCAGACCTCCCAGGTAGCGATTATGCAGGTTTTTTACACATATTACTCGCACATATACCAAACCTCCAGCCAGGTCGATGCCCTAGAGGTGTCCAACTTCCTACTCCCTCTACCAATTCCCCAGATCTTGCCAGCACTCCGCAAGGACCTGGACAAAAAAATAACGCAAACGGAGATTAAAGCAGCGATAGGGATGCTTGCCAGAAACAAGGCCCCAGGAATCGACGGCTTCCCCCTCGAGTACTATCAGACGTTCGTGACTCACCTTGCCCCGCGACTAACGACCATGCTCGACGACGCTTCCAAGTCGGGAATCCTCCCGCGTTCCCTCAGAGAACCCTTAATAGTATCGTTCTTAAAACCACATAGGGACCCCCGACTCCCATCATCCTACAGACCGATCACGTTACTCAACTCGGACTGTAAGATCCTAGGGAAACTGTTAGCGACCAGATATGCCCAAGTCGTGCCCCAATTGGTCCACCCCGACCAAAACGGATTCGTACCAAACCGCAATACGTCTCAAAATCTCCGTAGACTCTTCCATGTCCAGGACATGGCCCGAACCCAGTTCCCGAATGCGGCTTGCCTCATACTAGACCTTGAGAAGGCATTTGACACCCTCCTATGGCCATATCTGTTCGCAGTCATCACCAAGAACAACTTTGGCCTCCGCCTCATCTCTTACACTAAACTCTTGTACACCCAACTCAGATCCAGGGTCCGGATAGGCACTTATATCTCCCCGGAATTCACCGTAAACAGAGGGACCAGACAAGGGTGCCCGTTGTCACCCCTCTTATTCGCCCTAGCGGTGGAACCTTTGGCGATACGCCTGAGACAGGAGGGGGAAGACTGGGGTATCCCCCTAGCGCATATGCGACACTGCGTATCACTGTACGCGGATGACCTCCTGATCTACGTTAGAGATGCCAAGAGCGACCTGACGGGCATCTGGACAACGTTGGAGGAGTTTGCAACGGTCTCAGGCCTAAGAGTCAACTGGGGGAAATCGTCCATATACCCACTAAGCCCCCATATGGCCCCATTCGAGATCCGAATGGGTACTCAATCACTCGCCTGGAATGCCGACGCCCCTCGATACCTGGGAATACGACTGTACCATGCCCCGGAAGATCTATACACAGGAAATCACCGCAGGACGCTAGCCGGCCTAAGGTCAGCGGCTACCTTCTGGAAGACACTCCCACTGGCGCCCATAGGCCGAGTGGCATTGGCAAAAATTATCATGCTCCCCCGCCTGCTATACAGCTTCACGAATCTCCCAGTGATTCCACCCCGATCATTTTTCGGTGAACTGAACACTCTTCTGATAGACTTGATATGGGGAGGGGGCCGGAAACGAGTGGCGCTCACCACACTCTACCTACCTACCACGGAGGGGGGACTGGGAGCACCAGCCTTTGAGGCGTATTTTCTAGCGGCCCAACTCCAGTGGCTATCATACTGGACGGCGGGACGCCACACAGGAGAGACCAACACAAATACCGGCCCTCTCTCGCAGGCAGCGATCGCCAGACTCTTGTTACCGGGCACTAAGCCCCAGCGGACTCGCCCCCTGCAGGTGTCTGTCGCCCGAACGTGCATGATGCGGATACACCGCATGTCTAAAGCACAACCACCATACTCGCCTTTGCTACCGCTGGTGGGTTTCCCTCGCAGGAAATCGTATTACTCCCCGGGCACACTTCGAGTATGGACGGACCTAGGGGTCACAGAGATCGGGTCTTTGTACGAGGACGGACAGCTGCTGACGTTTAAGCAACTGATGGACCGATACGACATACCCCCTGGACAGTTTTTGCTACACAGGCAATTACTGGACATCAGCGAGACACAATGGAACCTTGGGGCCGACGAACCAGCGACACATCCGGTGATTCATTCGATCCTACACATGGGGGTGGGGAGGCACTTGGTAACTTGGCTCTACAGGGCGGTGCGCTCGTTAATCCTCCCGTCCCTCCAGCCCCTACGCCAGAAGTGGGAGACGGAATTGGGCAGAGTGGTCCACGACGGGGAATGGAAGTCTGCCCTGGAATATCCCAAAAAAGTCTCCAGGAACGCAAGGTTCCGCAATATACAGTTCAATGTCCTCCACAGGGCCTATCTCACACCGGGTCGCCTTCAACGATTTTTTCCAGACACACAGTTCGAATGCCCCCGATGCCGAACCCCAGGCGCAGATTTCAAGCACATGTTTTGGGATTGCCCCTCCCTCCGCCAGTATTGGGACACAATCCACCGAACCCTAGAAGAGACCACAACCATTACAGTCATGAACACATGGGAGGCATGCGCACTCGGAATTTTCCGTAAACGGAAAACTGAGAAAACAAAATACCGATTCCTCTCACTAGCAATTCTCTTAGCAAAACGCAGTATCGCCATGCACTGGAGAGCCCCTGCGGGGCCACCAGAGGCGGCATGGATAGGTGCAGTACTTAAATGGGGTAAAGCGGAAGAGGAGATACTACGGGAAGAGGAGGTGCGGGGACATCGTAAAAATCCCATATCCCAGGAGTGGGCCCAACTACTATACACCTTCACACAGACGACATGCCCTCAGGAGTCCCCCACTGCCACTCAGTCCCAACCACGGCTGACGGCACCGGCCCCCTTGTCTCCATAAACATATCATGGACTTTACACGCCGGCATGAGGTGACCACGAACATTGACCCCCCGAAATGCAGTCGCGAACCTCTGGTGCTAGCCAAAGACCTATACCCAGCGACTTACAAACACACATACTGTACTTCCACGCATTGACCTAGAAAACTCCCCCCTCCCGCCCCCTCCTCACTCTCTCCCCACCCCCGAGTTTACTAGTTCACCCCCATAGTTACTGGGAAAGTAGGCAAGCTTGAATCAGACAGAATGCTACTTGTACACGTTACCAACCAACTGATTACACACACAATCACCGCGGGGTCACATAGTATCATGTATCACCCACAAGCTTTAGATTCCCGTGGCGTCACCCGCACAATACCCGACATGACAAGTGCTAGCCCCCTTACGGGTGCAGCAGATAGTATAACATATGCAGAGCGATCCTGCTGGTGGTGAACTCTGTCGACGAGCTGGGAATCCACGGGATGCGTGCCACCAAGGCACACAGACAAGGACGGAAGAATGACAACGACCCTGCACTGTGAAATGCCTAACAAGAACCGCAGCCCTATTGTAATTATATCAGCCCAATGTTTGTAATGATCATTTAGCATCGAATGCACACTGTCGTATTATTCATGTAAAAGCAACCTAAAACCCAATAAACAAATTTAAAAAAAAAACAACAAAAAAAAACCATTCATGTGCCCCTTTTAGACACCAGCATCAATAATCCTTACCCATCCCTTAAATAGAAGGTTTTTAGGCTTGTAAGTCACTGGGATTTAATGTGTCCACGAAAGCGTGTCCGGGGCGAGCATCACTGAACTGCGTACCCGACCTCCCCATTAAGCACAACAACCCCCCGCCCCCAACTCCCCTCCCAACCCCCCTCCCTCCCCAACCGGTGTGTCGCTTCCTCACCCCGCAAAGGCGCCAAATCAACAAGCTGTCCCATTTCAGGTTACTTGGGCGTGTCATCCCGGGAAGAAGTGTCTGTGAGCCGCAGTAGTCGGAGGTATTTTGGGCACGTGATCTCATTGAATTCCTTGGTCAAAAGGGAGAGGAATGGCTGCCAGATGGTAGCGAATGTGGCTGTGGATTGGGTAAGGGTGGCTTGAATCCCCACAATGCCCAGTATATACCAAATTTTATGCAGCCAGCCTTGTGTGTGGGGCGCCTAGGAGTACCTCAGAGCAATAGGATATGATGAACAGCAGCCCCCATTGCTAGCCCCATCTGCTTCCCTCTGACCGATTTTAATGGGAATGTGAGTGCGTTTGGGAGCCCTAGGAGTGAGCAGGCTGGGAAGCAGGGAATTTCTGTATCAAATTGTGCATCTTTATTGTTAAGGACCGCCGTCCAGAAGTCTGTCACCTCTTTGCAGTCCCATAATAGGTGGGTCAGTGTCCCTATTTCATCACAACCCCTCCAGCAAGTGGGGCTGCGGTCTGGGTTCCCTTTATTTAAGCGGGCTGGAGACAAGTACCAATAAGTCGTGATCTTTACTGCTGTTTCCCTACTGGCAGTGTTCCTGGCTGTATGATGGGCCCTGTAGTATATGGCCTGCCATTCTTTGTCAGTGAGGCTTCTCCCTATTTCGGCTTCCCACCTTCTCTGGCCTGCGGAACGTTGCATGGGAGGCGATGGGCTAATCATTTAGTAGAGGTCTGTGATTGCTTGCCGGTCGGATTTCTCGTAGGTTGTGAGTCGCCTGCCAACCAGTGGAGGAGTTTCTGGCTGTGTCAGCCAGTGCCTAATCTGAAAATATTGGAATTGTTGTGGTGCTTTTAGATCATACATCTCAGTTAGGTCAGTGAGCTGAATGAAGCCGTCTAGGTCGAACAGGTGTCTCGCAGACCTGCATTCAGAGTTTCTCCACTGCCCGAACGCTAATACCTCCATCCCCGGAGCGAAGGCAGGGTTGTCAAATAGCGGCGTGATCGGCGAAGGGAAAGTGGTGAGCCCCCTTTGGACCGCCACCGTATTCCACACTTGCAGGATCGTGCGGGTGATGGGGGACTTATTGATGTATGTCGGTCTATCGGAACGATTAAAAAATGGGATCTTCCAGAGCGACATTTGTGCCATCGCTCTGTCTTGGAATAGCCATCTCTTCTCCGATTCGGGGCGGTTCCACTCTAAAAAATATTGCAACTGTGTCGCTTGGAAGTACCTCAACAAATTAGAAATCCCCAGACCTCCCTCTAGCGGAGCACGGTGGGCTAATTCTTTGCGCATCCGCGGGCGTTTCCCGGATCAAATAAAATGTTGTAATGCGTCCTGTAATTTCTTTAGCATTCCCATCGGGGGGAGTCACTGGAATGGTCTGGAATATATATAGGACCTTGGGGAGGATGGACATTTTGACTGCTGCCACTCGACCCAAAAGTGATAATGGCTGTTGCTGCCATCTCCTCATGTCTCCCTGTATTTGGGAGAGAAGATCTGAGTAGTTCCGATTGACTGTCTGCGTGGTGTTAGGTGTCAGGGTGATACCCAGATAAGGGACCGAGGTTTGAGATAACAGTCCCCCATATGCCTGAGGCCCGCCGTTGATCTTACGCGTGTTGTGGCCCAGCGGAAGGAGCATGGACTTACTGGAATTCATTTTGAAACCGGAGACCATCCCGAAGTCCTCTATTTCTTTTAGAAAGGCTGGCACAGATTGTGTGGGGTTGTCAAGTGCGGCCAAGATATCATTGGTATAAAGGCAGATGGTGTGTGGCTCGCCCCCGAAGATGATGCCCACTATATCAGGATTATATCGGATTCGCTGCGCAAGAGGTTCTATGTACAGTGCGATTAGGTGATGCGATAGTGGGCATCCTTGTCTGGTGCCTCGTCTGATATCAAAGGGTTGCGAGCCGCTGCCGTTGACGCGGATTGTTGCCCGGGGTGTGTCGTAGCAGATGGCGACCCAAGCCTGAAGCGGTCTGCTATTCCAAAGCGCATCAGTGTCTTATCTAGAAACCCTAAGTCCACCCGGTCAAACACCTTCTCAGAGTCAACCGAGAGTAACGTGGCGTCGGAATCGCGCAGGACGCGTTTGGTGTTATCACTGCATTGCCTGTTAGGAATAAATCCCGAATAATCAGGCTCTATGATGCCCGGTAAGCATGGGCCTAGTCTCGCAGTCAAAATCGCAGTAAAAAGTTTGAGGTCAAGGTTGAGCAGAGATATGGGCCTGTAGGCAGCACACTGGGTGGTGTATTTGCCCGGCTTAGGGAACACTATGATGTCTGCCGCGAGCATGTCAGGTGCAATTGAGCCTGGCCCTTGGAAGGAGTTAAATAGTCTGGTCAGGATCGGCGCCAACAGAGGCAAAATGTCTTATAAAAACCGGCAGAAAAGCCATCTGGTCCCGGTGCTTTCAGAAGCTTTAGGCGCGCTATTGCGCTGACCACTTCATCCGTCCGGATAGGTGCATCTAGTGAAGCAGCGGAGAAAAATATATCCTTAAATACTTTGTAAAAATGAAAACATTTGAATTTTGAATGTTCAGTCTTTGAACTTGAGAATAAACTAAATGAGTTTTTTGTTTTTTTAAATATTGTGAATTAACGTTAAAAGCGGAATGAAACAAAGCCCTGACCTAGAGAAAGTAAGCGGAAAGCATGTGCTATAAGTAACCAGTAGTTCTGCATCAAATTACCTTTGTTTTACTGAACAAAAGTCCGTAGCGGGTCAATCGGTAACTGACGAAAGCCAAAGCTATACGAAACTTACTTGAAGAAGACTGAATCCAAAATGGAGTCACGTAATGAATGTTACGTGCATGCATGAGTAGGCATTGAAGAGTACGTCATCACGATGTCAGTAACAGCTGATATTTACAACTTCACAATGACAGTTGCAGCCGAGCACCAGTTCTGCCGTTAACGGACATCCAACGGGCAACGAATATTCCACAGTAAAGTAAAACACATGAAATTGACACACGAATCGCGTTCATAGGTTAGCAGTTATTCGCTCCATAGGCAGACAAAATATGTAGTAACTTGCCTGAGCGATTTCATTTGAAGAACTTGCCTCACGACGTAAAAGTTGAAAAACAGCTGATCGCGCAAGAAATCACTGTCCACCACCTCTTTGAGAGCAAGAAAGGCCACTTTATTTAAGACAGGTGTATAAATCAAACATCTGTTCAACACATTTATTTATTAATTAATAAAATCCAAATCTTTCAGCTTGACTAAGCATCCCTACCTAGGAGTAATCCCCCCCCCCACCAAGTTAACCCTAACCAATACCAGAAACAGCTAACTCTTGAAGAATACCACCTAATTTCCTTTAACTGCCCTTTGAGGATGGACCAACCCGCTCCAGGCAGCCCACCCCCTACTAGAAACCGCCTACAAAAAAGAACAAGACACCTGTCCTAAAGTGGCAAGGCCAGAAGGCCATAGCAGCGCCGAAAGCACTGCAAAAAAGGGGAAAAAACCTATAGAGAAAAATGGGGGAAGGGTGGGTGGGGCAAAAGAACCTCCCTCTACAGCCTCCCACTAGCGCGTTCCTTTCCCGCCTGCCCTGGACCTATTTATAACCTCCCCTCTAATCAACCCCACCTGTCCTGTGCCCAGTCTCCCTCGCGCGAACACACCCAGGGAGAGACCGGCTCGCGCACGGCTCTCCCTGGGTCCCCCCTCGCTCAAGAAATCACTGTCCACCACCTCTTTGAGAGCAAGAAAGGCCACTTTATTTAAGACAGGTGTGTAAATCAAACATCTGTTCAAGACATTTATTTATTAATTAATAAAATCCTAATCTTTCAGCTTGACTAAGCATCCCTACCTAGGAGTAACCCCCCCCCCACCAAGTTAACCCTAACCAAAACCAGAAACAACTAACTCTTGAAGAATACCCCCTCATTTCCTTTAACTCCCCTTTGAGGATGGACCAACCCGCTCCAGGCTGCCCACCCCCCACTAGAAACCGCCACCCAGGAAAACCGCTAGAGTTTTCCTGTCCCACCCAAAGGCAAGGAAAAGGGGGTCGGGGAACACCACAATTGCACGTCCAGTACCTTAGCTATTAAATCACGCAATTCTAAAAGATAAAAGGAAAGACCCAATTGAGACAGGTGGACTCCATCCCCGCAAAATAAATGCTTCTCAGAAATTTGCAAATGAGGGTGAGCCAAACTATAGATGCATAATTCTTTACAAAACAGTCTCATAGAAGGATTCACTTTTTTCCGCGCTTTCTCCATGGCTGAATAATTCCGTGCCACAGTCCATTGTAAGCGTGGCACGAACTCCGTCCAGATCACCATGGTGCTCACCCAGGCGTCCTTGATGACTTCCAGATCCATTTTCATCAACTTGAGCAATGTCAAACCAGATAAGGAGACCAAATCGTTTTCTCCCAGGTGCAGCACCAGCAAATCAGGTGGGCCCCCTCCCCCCCGACACCAGGGCAGACCCAACGCATACCCCCTTTACCATGCCAGGAAACCTCATGTGTCAAACTGCTGAGCCCCAAAGTTCTTCCACAAAGCTGACGTGCAGCCGCTACTGCGGCCCATTTAACAAAAGAATGTCCAACAATCCACACCCTCCGCTTTGCTCCAGCCACCGCGTGCCAAGGACCTAGGAGAAAAACAAATGTTAGGAAAAACAAAGGCGAGCTATTTTCTTACATACTTTTCGCAACAACGCGACCTCCAACGCCCCATTCTGCGGATCTGGGACCAGTCCCACCCCAACCTGGCAGCCTCCGTCGCCGCCCCAATCCGAAAGGAATGAGTACCAAATTGAGAAGGATCCTGCCCCAGACCCAACAGCACCTTCCGTAGAACAGCCAACAACTGCGAAACAACAATCGGACTGCCATCAGCGTGACAAAAGATCACTCCCGGTGTAAAATGAGGGGATGCCAAGAAAACCTCCCATTCCCCCACAGGACAACAAGAAGCGAAACCGCTCCGTCCCAAGAAAACCCACTTGCCCCTACCCAACTGATCCGTTTTAGACATTCGCAACCAGAGGCGAACCCTATCGTGTTCCACCACCACTTCTCCGCTAGTCATACCCGCCCGGTCGCGCAAACCCAACAGCTCAGAAGCACGGAATGCCCCAAAAAATAACCACACAAAACACAAACGAAATTTCAGACGCTCAAAGGCATCATAACAGCAGACAGCCAACTGAGATAACATCAGTTGAAGCAAATCAAAAATCACCGGCTGCCGCAGCTTCTGAGCACCGGTCTGAAATCTACCCAAACCCTTCAAAACCTTCCTGACCAGCACCCCCCCAACAGGATCCCTCCCCCACCGAAGCTGCCCATAAAAAGATATCCCTGCCAGCTTACCCGAAATTGTTGTGTGGGAGAGGCCTTTGTCCACCAAATGCAACAAAAATTGCTCATCAGACAAACCCACCGGTGCCTGACCCAAAAAATCCTCACCAAACTGCAAAAATTCCCGCCAAGCCTGCAAATAACTCCGACGGGTGGAGGCAGCCACTGAATTCTCAACCAACTGTTGGACCCTCAATCCCCCAAGGCCCATACGTACTGTGGGATCGCTGTCGGTTCTAGATCCGTCCCAGGAGCCAATCTGCGGAATTCCGACCACTGAAATCGAGATAAAGCATCAGCAATACAATTAGTGGCCCCTGGAACATGTCTAGCTTTGAAGACAATATTCAGCTGCAAACACCGTAACATGAAAGCACGCAACAGCTTCAACACACTCAAATCCCTTGCACTTTGCCTGTTAACAAGGTCAACCACCGCCATATTGTCCACGTGGAACAACACAGATCTATTCCGGAACTCATCCCCCAATATGTACAGAGCCGCCAGCAAAGGGAACAATTCTAAAAAAGCAATGCTGCGACCCTGACCCTGCCAATGAACAGGCCAGCCAGCCGCGCACCAACGCCCTTCCCAAAAGATGCCGAAGCCGTTGGTTCCAGACGCGTCCGTGAAGAGCCGCACCTGACAGACGATGTCCTCATCCGCAAAAAACAAGGACACGCCGTTAAAGTCCTGCAGAAAATTCAACCAGATACACAAATCTGCTCAGACAGCTGTGGTAAGGCGCACCCGATGATGAGGAAGACTGGCTCCAGACAGGAACAAGCCCAGACGCCTACAGAACGTCCGACCCGCACGAACCACTCGACACGCAAAATTCAAGTATCCCAGCAGCTTCTGAACCTTCCGGAGCTCCAATTTGCGTTCGCCCAACACCAACCTGATGAAATCAGAGATTTCTCGCACCTTGCCAGCAGGCAACCTCGCCACCATATCCCTGGTATCGATCTCAATCCCCAAAAAGGTCAATGTGGTACATGGCCCCTCGGTCTTATCCGGCGCCAAAGGGACACCCAGCTCCTCGGTCATAGCCTGAAAGATCTCTAAGGCCAACTGACACTGCCCAGACTGACCCGCACCAATGAAAAGGAAGTCATCCAAATAATGACATACCAAATCATGGCCACTGATGAAAGTGAAGCGCCATTGCAGAAAAGTACTGAAAGTCTCGAAGAGGGCACAGGACACCGAACAGCCCATCGGCAAAACCTTGTCAACATAGAAATGGCCCCCAAAGTGCATACCCAAGAGACCAAAATCCCAAAAGGGGGGTTTGGGGGGATTACCCCCCCCCAAGAAAACTTTGGAAAAAAAGAAGAACAATTGTGCATTTTCAAGCAAATTTGAGAAAGCAGGAAGGTTAATAAAGCAATTGTGAAAGTGCAGTTATGCTTATTCAGTATAACCACAGAATGACCATGCAAGGTTCTACAGCATATTCTAAAACAGAACAAAACAAAACGCCCACTCTCCGACTTTTCCCACTTTCACTGAGCTATGATGGACTCTCTGCCCTCTTGCACTCTATGGCACCCATGCCCTGTGCACCGTCTACCACTGGGTCACACTCCCCCATGCGCATACCACTCGGTTTGTACTTGTAACCCCATCTTAGAGCCTTCATCCGCTTTTTTTGTTGTTGCAGTTTTTATATAACGCGAACTCGACCAGAAGGTATTGCAGCGCTTTACATGAACACCAATAACAATACACATCATTTTCGATAAACACGGGGAGATTAAGTAATTTGCCCAGAATCACAGGTTGTTGAGCCGAACCTGATTCCCCAGCTCCAAGGTCGGTAGGACATCCTGTCCCGTCACTCCCTCTGTGCCCTCGCTCATTCTATATCCGCCAGGTGCAATATCACACAATCTATGACCTTAAGTTAACCCCTTCTGTCCCAGCACCTTGTCTGCCCCCACCAATGCTGTGCCCGTCTCCCCCATGCTTTAATGACCCCGGTCCGCACGCTAGGAACTTTGAAAAATCCGAGTGTCTAGCACTTGGGCTTGATGTCAATACCCTCCTCTTGAACTTCATGGTCTGGTGCAGCTCATACTTCTCACTGATGACATCACCCCTGCCAGCTCTCCACAAGCTTTAGATTTAAAGCTACAAAAAATATTAGGTGTAATCCATTCACACAGTATTGCCGTATTCCTTAACAATCCACTTCATCACATAACTGTTACCACAAAACATTTCTGCACACCTCTAGTCTCCAATCTGATAACGTTATAACAACCATTCAGTGGCACTGAGTGACCCTTTGCTCTTTTATGCGGAGCACCTCAAAGTGAAACTCATACGTGCTGCCTGGTATTGATTCACTTATCAGGCTGTCTGCGCCCATCCTATTCCAGTGTGACATTAGCACACACTCCACATCGGCGGGTAGAGGCGGATCGGGGGGGAGGGGGATTGATGGGTGAAATAGCGAGTAAATGCATTTCAGTGGATGGTTGATTATATTGGTTTTGTGAATGGGTTTATGCGTAGATGGATGAGTGGGTACATGAGTGAGTGATTCGATAGGCGAATAAGCAGATAGGTGGATTAGTGGATCGAAGGATGGGTGAATGGGCTGATGGGTGGCTTAGTAGATGCCTGAGTGGATAAATGGAAGGGTTGATACATGGGTTGATGAATCAGTAACTGGGTGGATGAATGAGGTGAGTGGATGATTGAAATGGTGAGTGACTGTGCAGATTAACACCTGCATCAGACTTCTCACAAAGCTTTATCACAAGATCTTATACTTGTGTTCCGCAGCAGGAGAGCAGCAGGGTCAGTGGAGCCAAATCATATGGTGAACCCCCAAATCACAGCAGCCTAAATTTGTAAATGTTATGCCGGGTCACTCCTGCTAAGGAACTTTACTCTGCCTGTTGTTGCTTTGCAGAACCAGTGCTGCACATTGTGGCTGAGGTAGCAGGGGCCAGTGATCTTTAAGCTAAGCACAACTGTGGTTGAAAGATAACACCAGTAAATCGCCAAAAGTTGTGGATTTCCTGTACTATTACCAATACTTTAAATTATACATGTAGACAATCCCTAGAGTAAGTTTATATATTACAGTTTTTATACAAAATGCAACAGTTTTCCTCTTTGTAAAATCCATTATCCAAAGACTTGGTAGATATGTGGCTCTCAGTGAATCACTTCAATGCCTAATGCATGGAAAGATGTACTGCTAGATAACAGGTTGCATGTGAGCTGAACAAACCGATTGAGAAGGTATGTAAATACTACAAGTTACACTTTTGGGGTTGTCCTTAATGGGCAATTGGCCACCCTTTTACCCCTGTCCTGAAAACATCCACATTCCTTGTAAATGTATTCCAGTAGTACAACTGCCATACTAGGACATTTCCCGGAACTAAGGTCCTTCTGTTGGTGTATAAGTCTGCAGATTCAGATTTTATCATTATAAGGATCCATCTAATATTGTCAGGCAAATAGATTTTTTCGGTGCACAAAATAGCCGTTAGTCTCAGCCAGAATCAAAGATCAATGTATGCTTCCCCAGGCAATAATATGTGAATGCTCCAATACTCCATCCGATTCACTGGAATTCTCATAGAGCACATAAGAAATATGTTCGTTTATCAGATGGTTCCAAATTTGGGCTAACTACCTCGACTCTGTGATAGGTTGTTAGATCCGCAGAGAAGCTTTTAATTATTCAATTTTTGTCAGTACTTGGAAGTACATGATCCTCCTTGCATAGTCCAGTGTGTACACTTTTTTTTATATGATCAACGCTTGGCCTTCAGCCGCCGCCCAATTGGAGACGTCCCTTCTCCAGGCCTCAAACTGTGTCCCTGTACTAGATTTCAATGTCATTGACACCTGTCTCTTCACTAGCGCCATGACTAAATCTATGAATTTGTTCCCTACTTTTCATCTTGGGAGGTATGGGAACAGGCCCAACAAGCACACTTCGATGGAATTGTCCACTACTCTCTCCAAGGTGGTGCCTATCTGTGTTGTCACTACACCCCAAAACAGACGCAAGAACTCAGTCCCAGACCATGTGCATACAGTCTGCGTCCCGGAAGGTACACCTCGGGCAATTGCCCATCTCTGCTCCATGAATAGTCTGAAGCCTGTGCAGGGTCATGTAGGTCATATTGACAAAATTAAGCTGGGTATATTTCAGTTGCTGTACCGACTTAGGCCATGCCAGCACTTTTCCCCAGTCTTGATCAGTGAATTCTTTGTTTAAGGCCTGTTCCCACTTAGATCTAATCTTGGTTAAGGGCATCAAAGTGGCCTCTATCAGTGCCTTAAAAAAACAATTTACTTAGTGTCCAGCTGTGCCTAAGGTGAGCAAGGCATGTAGGAGTTGGAGTATGTGTCACCAGTTCTTCACGACCTCTGCCCCATAACATTCCAAAGGTGCATATCCGAGTTTCATATTGTATGAACTGGCCCACAGAGAGGCCATTATTTTCTACTAAGTCCTCAAAGGGGATCAGGGCGTTCTCACCATAGCAGTCTCCTACTGTCTCTAGCCCCACCTGCGTCCAAGCAAGCAGTTGCTCCGGCCCAAATATCAAGCATGGAACTCCATGAGGCTGGCTCACCAGTGGGAGGATCAGCGTGTATCTGGGGGTTTCCATCATTTTGGACATGCATCGTCGTTTCCATCATCTCAGGGCTGCAGTCTGCGACAGAGGCAGGAAGGGGTCACCGTTGTGTAGTCCAGTATCTTTGCTAACAAAAATGTGGGATGTAAGCCGGGCACAGACAGAAACGTCCCCTCCGTATTCACTCCCTCCAATCATTGCGCTAGCCATTGCAGTTGGGGGGCTAATTGATACAATTCTAAATTCTGGACTTCCAGGCCCCCTTCCCTCACGGACGCTGCGCCTTAGTGTTTTCAGGGAAACCCTCTTCTGTCCTACTCCCGACATGAAATCTCTCACAAGTGACTTTAGATGAGTAAACCATCTGTTTCCACACCTCAAGGGGCATGATTGTTGCCCTCTGACCTCCCCCCCCCCGTTTGACCCTCAAGCCCCAGCCGTGAATAGAATGTATATGTTATAGACGTCATTAAAAATCATAGTGTGTCGCCGAGAATGCAAAATGGCATATTTTTCACAAACTGCCAGCCTCAATTTAGCGCAGAAGATCCACTCAAAAGTATACACATATACCTGTTATAATAACATTTTCAAAAATCCACAATATTAAATAAACGTGAACTGGTATGTAAACAGCCAGAGAACATTTTCATAAAATCAATGTTTTTATTCAAAGCCAAAACACACAAAAATGCAGGCCAATAACAGTCTTGTTAATTCTCTCCTAAATTTCAAAATTCTGGGCTAGCACAAAAAGTTAATCGTTCTCCGCTTCATACTCTCAAAACTGGAAGAGCAACGAGAAATTACGGAGGCATATTTACTGTCAATTTCTTACAACGTGGTGTATTCTATGTCTTATGTAATGCAACATGAAAACATTACCTCAGACTTTTCTCGCATCATCCTTCCATGTGACCAGCATCCTGGAAGCCAGCCGCCTTCTGCTGTTTGCGTTCAGTTTAAGGCCAAGTTGAAGTCAACAGTACACGGTGTCTTCCAAAGGTGAAAAAGAACAGCTTGTGAAATAAAGGGTGTATGGAGCGAGACTTTCCACGTCAATTCCATTTTTAATCACATCATCTCCGAAGAAGATACTGGACTAGTTATATAATGTGTGTAAGAGGCAGAGCTTTCCCCAGTAGAAAATCGACGCAGTAGCACAGGTTTCTGCTAGTTACTTTGGGGCCCTCCAACCACGCGATTATCTTCCTTGTCAGACAGGATCAGGATGTCCCACCCCCACCACGCGCGGCCTCCAATGATGGATGCTGCGTGGTGGACCAGCCAATCCTGGCGATGCATGCGGCGCCAGGATTGGCTAGGGGGTCACATTTGCTGCCCGCCCTGTCGCCCTTTGGAAACACGGGCTGTGGCAGCAAACAAGCCCCCCTGGGGAACTTACAGTGCGCATGCTTGAGAAAGTTTCCAACTTTTCCAAGCATGCGCACTGTAAGTTTCCCAGCGGGACTGTCACTGCGCACTACGGTCTGCTGCAGCCTGAGTGTGGACTGTCACTCAAGCTGCACCAGGCCACCCCCCCCCTGCGCAATTCCCGCCGGCGGCTTTTATTTAGAAGACTGAAGACATACTAGGATAATAGGATTGCGTGCGGCCGGCGGCCGCGATGCGGGTCCATGGTGGCTGGTGGGGCTACGCCCCTACGCCCCAATGGACGCACCGCTGCTGGCGCTAGAGGAAGCGCCCCCCGCCAATGTCACCCCAGGCAGGGCAAAGGAAACAACCCCAGAACCTGGGCAGCCCTCCAGAAGACCACTAGAAAGGGGGGGGGCATCCCTCACCGGGGGGGGGGGGTGGCAGGGGACAATAGATAACACTGGCCATTAATCACCATATAGGGGGAAGCGCCCTGAGAGGCACCCTGCTGCGGCACAGTATGACGCCCCTCCAGAGGGGCTGCAATAGAGACATGGGAGAGGCTCTGAAAATCGAGACTCCTCCCCCTCTTCCTCGGGCACCAGCGGAAACCTTCTTGGCTCTAAGTGAGGGGGCCCCACCCGCCCGCTGCAAAACCCTCCCAGCAGACCTGCCCCGCCTCCCACCAGGCGCCCCCCGCAAGCCAGCAGCCCCAGTGGGGGCCAAACATACCTGCTGGTGGGCGCCCAGCACTTCGAGGGAGGGAACCAGCAACTCCACCGAACCCGCAGCTGCGACCGGCAAAACCGCCGGCATGGCCGCAGCACCGTCCTCCTCCTTCTCCGGCCTCGGTGAAAGACAGGCCGATACCGCCATAGCCACGCCTGCAGAGCCTTGCGAGGGGGGCGGGCCAGCCCCACCCACGCCGCACCAGGAACTCCAGGCCGCAGTAAATCCTCCCTCCCAGCCTCGCAGAGGACCTGCACGGCATGCCGGACCTCCGCAAACTCCTCCATGGCCCCTTACGAACACCAGGTACGGAGAGCAAAAGCAAAAGAACCTCCCTCTACAGCCTCCCACTAGCGCGTTCCTTTCCCGCCTGCCCTGGACCTATTTATAACCTCCCCTCTAATCAAGCCCACCTGTCCTGTGCCCAGTCTCCCTCGCGCGAACACACCCAGGGAGAGACCGGCTCGCGCACGGCTCTCCCTGGGTCCCCCCTCGATGCTTGACGCTACAACAGAGCAGAGTCACACGAAACGTGTAGAAAATTAGTAACCAATTAAACCGTAGTAGACAAATTAATTAGTAACTCGCTTGAATAATTGCTTTAGAAGTCCTCAATAAATTCTTTCAAAAAGAAATTCAGCTGAAGCGGTCCTTTTCTTTAAAATCGCATCCCGAACTCGTCGCCAATTGAAGTGATAGAATAAATGAAATAATTCTGTATGAACGCCGTTAGTTGAAACACAATTATTTATTGCATAAATAAGGCCCACAAGCAGCCAGGAGAAAGTGTCAACGCACTGGAAACAGCTGACGAAGGAATGTATGAACATTCCAAGACGTGTGCTAAATACCTAGTGAGGATTCTTAAATGACGTAAAGGGGGCTGGAGAGGAGAGAGTTGAAGACAAACTATTCAATGCCAAACATGCTGACCATATTAATTACAACAAAGTGGAAGACTCCCGCTTTTATAAAGCCAAAAATGGCTTTATTTTAGCTGTCTGTCGCTTAAAATTGCTTTTTCTACAATGTATACCAAGGGGGAAAATTATGTCAGCCGTTTTTTTGTCAGAATTTCTTTCTTGTTGGGGGCGTGGTTTGGACGCCAAGAGGAATGGCGGCCTCGTGAGTTCCTCCTCCCGTGGTAGAGGTCTATGCATAGATTTGGGACACCTTTTGCCAATCCGACTCCGACAAAATTGCAAGAATCGAGTGTCGGAATGTAAGGGGAACATACAAAAGCAACAAACTCCTCTGGAGGTGGCCGCGGGGAAACGTTACGGCTGTTTCCTTTGAGCGCACCAGCGCATGCATGAGGCGGAGTAAGAGTCACCGCGCGGCTGCTCGGACAGAAGATGACCGGAGTTGAGAGCAGTATGGTCATTGAATAGCCGAGAAAGAGCGGAGTTTCAGCGAGTGGTGTAAGGGAAAGAATGGTCTTCACATGAGCGGCGGACTGTGAGTACAATTTGTTCGCATAGCGGCATAATACCGCAAGAAGACCCCGTGTGCGACCCACTATGGTTCCGGGCCTCAAACGATACATTTTCAAAGACTGGCCATAGACTTTCCACATTGGATGTGTGCCCATTGCCACACTGGTTGTATTATGCCCACATCTGTTGTTCTGCAGAGCAAAAGCGTAGGCCCACACACGAGGCACCGGCACCTAACTAACCTAACCAACATGGCGGACTGAGACTCGGCTGCCGAGCATTGCGGTCGATTTATTCATGGCGGCTGTGCAGATTTAATGCCATTAAGGTTACACAGAAGCTGCAGTATGGGAAATATTAATAATATCCTTCAGGACTGATTATAACACATCCCGGTATCCCAGCAGTAAACGTGTCTATGCAAGGGGCTTAAATATTCCTAAAATGGCGGCGAGAGACACATAGGGCAGAAGTAAGGCTCAAATCTGCCACTCAGCCATACATTCACGGTCTGCCTAACCAACAACAAGGAAGAGTCACTAAAAAGCACCCTGCCTGCATCGGTAGGAATGTAAAACGGGGCCGTTCATTGATAGCGCCTGCAATCTGCCTGCAATCTGCCTCAGAACAATGTGTGTATACACTGTCTGCTTTAAAATGGCGGCGCGGACAAACTGAATCACGAACAATTTACGGATAACGCCTCTGCCATACTTGTATGTACAACCAGCAGCTGATCTATCTCAGATCCATTCACTGTCAATATTATCAGCCACAACGATGTCTGACTGTGTGCACCCAGCCTATATCACCCTGGCAGCATTTCAAAACAGGGTCATTATTGATTTCAGCACCATAATAGCGTCTCACAATGAGTTTTTGTGCATTGATGATGTGTCTTAAAATGGCGGCGCACGCATAATGGAAACATCGGTCTCTTAATTGGAGGCTAAATTGCATGCAGGGGCACTTCGAGGAGCAACCGGATCAGCAAGTAAGGGCCATACAATTCATATAATTTATATAATTTATCATTGCTGCTTCACGTAACTACATTCATAGTGGCTACCTGAGAGGTCACGAGCTAAGGTCAATTATGGAGAACAAGGATCTAATGAAGGACCTGAAAAGGGTTAAATCTGACCACTCAAACCCGAACTCACCTAACAAAGGGAAAAAGGACAATCTGGATCCCATTGATATGATACTAAGCAGACTGGATGAAGTCAGGGACCTAGCTAAATCGACTAAAGAAGAAGTGGTAGCAATTAGGCAGGACATAAGGGACACCAATGCCAGACTGGATGTAACCGAGTCAAGGATCAGTAGGCTAGAAGATACGGAAGTCAAAACATGTGGCACTCTCAAGCGCCTGACCATAGCCTCAGACCAGGTAACGTGGAAACTTGCTGAGTTGGAGGACAGAAATCGAAGGGGGAACCTACGCATTTTTGGAATTCCGGAGTGGTCTGAAGATCAACAGGGTTCCTGTGTGCAATTTCTAGAAACCTGGTTCACTCAGGCAACTAACATGACCTTCCATCAACCCTTGGAATTCGACAGGGCGCACAGAGTGCCGGGCAGGATCGCCAAGAGTCAAAAAGGGCCTAGGCCCATTGTCTGCAAACCACTTCGCTACCAGCACGTGGAACAGATTCTCGACTTCGTCAGGAAGCACAATCATATCCTTAGGAAGAATGCTAAAATATACATATCACAGGACTACAGTAAAGAGACGGTAGAGGTTAGGAAGGCATTTCTGGCGCTCCGCCCACAACTGAAGACGATGGGCTACCAGTATGGCTTTGTAGGGCCAGCAAAATATCGAGTGATCATCCAGGGATCTCCACACATTTTTTCTGATCCAATGAAGCTCAAACGCATGCTGGATGGTCCAGAAGATCTCGACATGGACATTAACAACTCAGGTAACATGGCATCCTCGGCTTCAGGTTACAAATGAGTATCCTTTGCCTAAACATTGCATATGTGTCATTCTTCCTTTATCATTTGGTTATTGGCCTCCACTGGTTAATCTTTTCATGGTTGTGCCGCAATCGCTATTACGTGACTAAACTGCCAATATGTTCACTTTGACGCCTTTTCGTCATGGTGGCATATTCCTTGACGCTCATTGATGCTCATTGACCTTTTGAG
Source organism: Lissotriton helveticus (assembly GCF_964261635.1). NCBI lineage: Eukaryota > Metazoa > Chordata > Amphibia > Caudata > Salamandridae > Lissotriton > Lissotriton helveticus. The sequence goes on from NC_136070.1 coordinate 815,114,177, forward strand.
GTGCTCATTATTACTGTTTAGGCTCGAGTGGCCTTACCTTTAATGCTCCTGTTTTAGTTGGGTGTTAAAATGCCAGTGTCATTTCTTGTCAACTACTGTGATCAATGGACTATGCGTTGTAAGCAACCACTGCAAATACTGCTTTGAAGTCACAGATACTGTTTAGAAGTTGATATCCTTGCCATGGCTTATTGCAGAATGTTACCACCAATTGTCTGCGATGATGGGCTTGTATTAAGTCAGTGATCTAGGAAAGAGTTATGAGGGCAAGATCTATAAAGTGCATGCATTATCTGGTACAAAGGCACCCTACCTGGATGCACGTGCATTTGGGATTCTGATGTTGGTACGAGTTTAATGTATTAATCAGCAATGTTTTAATCAGCAACAGTTTACACGCTTGCTGTAATAGTTCAAATGTTCCAAAGTTACTATATTGGTGTACAACCACGGGGAGGAAACGTTGCAATTTCTCTCTAGTCACCATGCCTACTATTCACAGATGGGGTGGGAGGATGAGGGGATTGAGGGATGGGATGTATGTTATGTGTAATATGGTTTTGCTTTCTTTTCTTCTTCTTTTTCTTTCTGTTACTCACTCTGTGCTTGTACGGTCTCAAATGAATAGATGCACGATACACCAAAAAACTATGGGGTTTGAATGTCACCTAAGATGTCTAACTACTATGCTTGATAAGGTAACCCAAGCATGCTACTACCTACTTAACCATGGATTGAATGACTTTGGCAATAGACCAAACGATGTTTAATGGCCTTCAATACAATTGATACTCCTCTTGGAGTGGCTGCTATAGACAAATTGAAAATACTGTCCCTGAATGTAAAAGGTCTGAACCAACCTGTCAAGAGGCAAAATATATTAGAATACATGCGCAGATAAAAAGGGGATATTGTCTTACTGCAGGAGACCAAACTTGATGCCAAACAGTTTTACCATCTGAGGAATACGTTTTACACTGAGGTTGTAGGGGCGGATGCTACAGGGAAAAAGAATGGCGTTCTATTACTAATAGCGAAAAAATCAAAGGTTGAAGTTCTCTCTTCCACATCGGACACCAATGGGAGGTGGGTCACGGCCAAACTAAGTAGAGACAACACGGAATTCTACATCACAAATATTTATGCTCCAAATATTAGCGACCTTAAATTTTGGGAAGATCTGGGGAAACAGTTAGAAAACATACCTGACTCTGCTGTACACATAGTAGTCGGAGACTTCAATCTCCCTATGGATGCCACCCTAGACAGAGATTCTCGATGTCCCTTTAGGCCGCATAAATCACATAAAGCGTTCCTCAATATGTGCCAGTGCTTTCACCTTGTGGACGCGTGGAGATTGCAAAACCCTACGGATAGGGATTATACATTCTATTCCTCACCACATGACTCGTACTCCCGCATCGACTACATCCTCATATCACAAAATGGTGTTCCTAGAATAGTTGACACATCCATAGAACCGAGAGTTATGTCTGATCACTCCTGTATTTCCCTGTCTATTAGCAACGTGAAACCCTCTTCTCGTAACAGGTCGTGGCGCCTGAACGATGAAATACTAGACAAGGAACAGCATCGGGTCGCTATACAGTCTGCTATCACTTCCTATTTACAAGACAACAAAGAGGGAGACACTTCTGATCTTATACGGTGGGAGGCCCTGAAAAGTACCATTAGGGGGATGTGCATTAAAATTAGGTCTGCAATGAACAAAGATTACAACGGAAAATTAGAGGCTTTGGAGAGTGAAATTTTGGCCCTAGAGAGTAAACACCAGGAAAACAGGGATGACATGACCTTAAATGCTCTGGCTAATACAAAATATGAATATAACAAGTTAGTTAGTGAAAGGGCGGGAGTATGGCTAGATAACAGAAGGAGGTTCAAACTCTGTGAGTCAAATAAAGCTGGTAAGAGCCTGGCCTCATATCTGAAGTTTAAGGTCCAGAAGAACACTATTAATGTCATCAAAGATGCTTCAGGGGGTGCCCACTCGGAACCAGATAAAATAGCGGAGGTCTTTAAGGACTTTTATGAAACCCTTTACGCGAAAAATAAGGTAAACAACGTTTACCACGAATTTTTTACAACGCGGTACCTTTACCACGCGGCCGTTACAACGCAAGTCGTTACCACGACTTGCGCTGGAGGGTGCTGTGGGATAAGGAATTTTATAAATTTATATTCCAACACCTTCCCTAGTATCCACGGGGACTGGTGTTGGAATATAAAATTATAAAAATCCTAAATCCGCGCCCCCCAACGCAAGTCGTGGTAACGACTTGCGTTGTAGCAGCCGCATGGTAAAGGTATGCGTTGTTACAACCTGCGTTGTAACAACGTACATCCGAAAAATAAATCAGTAGAGTAGGAAAAGATTCAAGGTTACTTAGATGAGTGTGATCTCCCTAAGCTCTCCACTACCGATCAGCTTAATATTAATGCTCCCATCACTGCCTTAGAAATAGAACAAGCAATCAAAGCTCTGAAGACCGGGAAGGCTCCTGGACCTGACGGGTTTACAGCTAAATTTTATAAATCCTTTCCGTCATTATTGGTCGAACCTCTCCTGCATCTCTTCCGAGAAATAAATGACTCAGGCGAAGTTAAAGGTACTATGTCAGAGGCCATAATTGCAGTGCTCCCTAAAGAGGGGAAAGATCCGGCTCTCCCAAAAAATTATAGACCCATCTCCCTAATTAACCTTGACTGTAAGATCCTAGCCATGATTCTCTCTGCTCGCCTTCAGAAGGTACTTCCACAGTTAATCCATCCATCTCCAGCAGGATTCCTTAAAAATAGACTGTCTAGTGACAATACGAGGATACTTGCGCATGTACTGGAAAAAGCGAAACTCCTAAACACACCCACTGCAGCAATAACATTAGATGCCGAGAAGGCTTTCGACAAGGTCGACTGGTCCTTCCTAAAAGCAGTCTTGCACAAGTTCAACTTGGGTGATACGTTCACGAAACTAGTAATGTCCCTCTATTTCTGTCCCTCGGCGAAGGTAAGGGCAGGTGGCTCCTTCTCCTCCTCCTTCTGCTTACAACAAGGAACAAGACAAGGGTGCCCCCTATCTCCCTCTCTGTTTCTATCAGCAATTGAGCCATTCCTGTACCACATACGACATAATGACGATATCGCCGGCATTCCGTTTGAGGGGTGTACCGTAAAGCTGACCGCATACGCAGACGACGTACTAGTTATGTCAGAAAGGGCAGGTGAGGCCATACCCGCACTGATGGCTAATATTGAAGAGTTTTCCCGTGTCTCAGGCTACAAGCTGAATAAGGATAAGACGGAGGTCAAACTCCTGAATAGTGTAGGAAGCAAAGATATCCTCGGTGACTCTGGTCTAACCTGTGGGGTTAGAGTATCTGGGGTTAGACTTCGATAAGGACCTGATCACCACCCTGAAAATAAACGAAGAACTAACCTTAAAAAAGATCTCCACATTACTAGAAGGGTGGTCTCCCAAGTTCCTCTCCTGGTGGGGTAGGGCAGAAACCCTCAAAATGATGTCCACTCCGCTAGTAAATTATCTGGCTAGCATGCTACCCATGACGTTCTCGGACGACTTTATCCACAAAGTAGATAAGCTGTTTGGCAGTTTCCTGTGGCGGGGTAAGAAAGCCAGGATATCACTGAAAAAGTTGCAACTAGCAAAAGATAAAGGCTGCCTGGGGCTTCCTTCGTTCAGGAACTACCAAACAGCCTTCCTTTGTAAACAGGGAGCACAGTGGTTGTTAAAATCCCCGTCCTATGTTCCATTGTGGATTAACATTGAGGAATCTATTATTGGTAAACGCCCCTCTTGCATCCCTGCTCACCATGGACCTGTCGCACCTGCCTCACTCTAAATATATCATGCTAAATACCAGGCGGGCCTTGCTGAGACTTGATCAGACGCACAAAACTAATTTGATATTTAAAAAGTCAACCTTCATGTCCCTGTGGAGGAACCCCTACCTTAAACATAATGGCACAACTCTTTATTGGGACTCATGGTCCAAGAAAGGCATTAACTTAGCGATGAACCTCTATGATGGTACACACCCACTCCCATTCTCGACCCTGCTGGAAAGACACGACCTCTCTCAAATGGACTTCTACGAGTTTCTGAAGTTGAAGGCCATCCTTTCAGCCCACAACTTTGCCCCTCATGTGCCGTGGCTAGTGTCCCATCTCCCACGTCTTATATCCGCAGGCCACTTCGTTTCCAAAGTGTATAAACTGCTACTGCCCTTGCCTAGGAAATCCCATAGACAGGTATTACTTAAGTGGGAGGCGGAACCCAACTCAACCGGAATAGAGTTTGACTGGGACATAATACATAGTACTGCACTGACTCACAAGGTATCACCCATCCTCTTTCAGACAAAGTACATGCTCTTAAATAGGGCGTTTTGGACCCCTGAAAAACTCTTTAAATGTCACCTGAGGGAAATACCCACATGTTGGAACTGTAAGTCAGGAACTGGTGATCTCGCACACATGCTCTTCAACTGCCCCTCCCTTGAGACCTATTGGGGGAAGGTTTTTGATTGCATTCATCATGTCTTTAAAATACGTCCTGCGAAGGAATTTGTCTATGTCATTCTGGGTGCACTGGACCCACAGTTACCGACCACACAAGACCGCCAACTCTTAGATTTGATGATAACTCTGGCCTGTAAGGTGATCCTGTGCAAATGGAAGAATGCAACAGAGGACAATTTTAAAATTTGGCAAGAATGGCTCTCATTCTTTAGAGGCGCTGATAACCCGGCGCTACAAACGGCAACATGGCGCCCGTCCAAAAAGAAAATTTGGAAGTCGCTGGACATGTCTTCCTTCCACTTTGACCCACCGTGAGATATTGTTTGCTGACATACATTTCGATTACTGCCCATTCCAGGGCCAGGCCTTATGCTCGGTGGCTCAAAATATTGTGTATTTGTACCTTTTGCTGACTCTATTTGATGCATCTATGTATTATGTATGTACCCGCATGTCGACTTTGCAAGCATTATGTGATTTTCCTTTTAAGATTTGTGTATTGTCCCTAAGCATCATCATTGTGCTCATTTGTGTATTGGAAGATTTTTTGTACTGTCTTTTCCTTTGTTTTTTTGCTTCAATAAAAACGATTTGAAATTAAAAAAAAAGAATTTCTTTCTTGTTTAGAATATTCAATCTGGATTCCTGTTCCCATACCACCATTTTTCCTAACCCACCTTTCTTTCTGCCCCATTCTACTTACCAATGCATCCACTAAGGAAATTACACCATTTACTTGACTCCAAACCCATCATAGCCCTACCTTGATTTGATAGCTGATAGGTGCGTGTGTTCTCCAGTGCGTGTTTTTTTTCCTTTTCATTCCGGGACTGGTAGTCCTTATATTATATTATTTTAAAAAAAATACAAATCTATCAATGTCGTTTTAAGTTCCGCTGCTTAATATCCTACCCGCTAAAAGTTCCATTTTCCTCAGAGACGAAAACTATTTTTCCGCGTTTTTTTACTAGGTTGAATAAAGGGACAAGAACGGCTTGCGTAAACGACGTTACGCTCGGACGCTAAACCGGCACGTGCTAGTTGAGACGGAAGCTGTGAAAAACTACACAGACAATTAGAAATCAGAAGTGTCTGGATCCTGTACCTAGTTTGTGCCGATTAGAATACTGGAGAGTAAAGACACCGGGCTCCACAGAAGAGTCTAGAAGAGCCCGTCACGTGTTCTGTTTCCAGCACGAAGGACGGCGCAGATTCCTACACCGCACCGGCTAGCCTCCTGCAATGTGGGTGCCAGACGGCGATGCTAGTGAAGAACACGATGGCTCATCAGATGTACAGAATCACCGTCTCTCAGTGGCCCCTAGAAAAAGGTGAAGAATTCTAAGAAGTTAAGCAAAACCAAGATGGTCGAGGATATTTGTGGGCAAGTGTATGTCGATGTCAGTGGTCGAAGTGGGCGGGATCCGAGGGGCATTAATGCCCTATCTCTTTTAATATAGGGAAAAGAGTTCCCCCTACTTTTTTGTGAAAAAACAACCGTCGCTGGACGGTTAATTCCTAGAGATGAAATGTAAGGCGGAGAGTTTCCTCTGCTGTGAAAGTGAATCCAAAGGGGTTGGGGGCAAACAGTAAACAAGCCTTCTTGTCAGGGAGCCTGGTTGCTTTAAAGAAACGTAAGTGTGGGCAACTGTTTTTTCTCCATATCTAAAGGGTGCGTGCTACTTGTAACTGGCTGTAATTGATGGAATCACTTGAATCGTCCTCATGACAACATTATTTTTTGGGGAGTGGCATTTCAAGGGAGTTACCAGCTGAGCTGGGAAGTGTGTGTTTTTAAAGGATACTTATAAAAAAAATTGCACTATGTACAGTCTGGGTATTTCAAAAACCCATATTTTGCCAGCACTTTGTTTTTGTCTAAATTTTTATAGCCTTTTAGTACAAATCGTTATCAGGTCACAATTAGCACCATGTATATCCAACCTCCCACCCCCCACTGTTTCCCCCACTCTACCCCTATAGTCAATTAAATGATTCTGGAGTAATATCCAATATAATATAGAAGGGAGCATCTCAGCTTACGTTTCTAAGTCGTTCATTCTAAATCCTACGCCTCTCGCGGGAGTTCCCCAGGGAGCACTTTTTACCACGAGAACCATTGCCCGTTTCCCTCTCTTAACGTTACACAGAATTTGACTCATTCACTCTGCGCAGAGGCAGTACGCCAGCCTAGGAGGGTCTACCATCAGATAGGTCAATTAGGTCTGCAAGCATCACTGCCCACGCATATCACCTTCTAGCTTATTGTCACTCCATTTATGCATCCGTCTCTCTTGGACCACTGCCCACTCAGCCATGTCTCTCACCCATTCACGCAACACCTGGAATGTGGAGGTGTGGTGGTGGGAAGTTAGGACAAAACACAAAAACTTTAAGATGGAGTCAGAGGCAATGTTTAAAGACCAATCTGGATACCTTGCCCCAAAACACTATACTCACATACCTAGAGTATCCATGGGTCTACAACAATGTTCCATACACTGTAAACTCTGCAAAAAAAACACAACTGAGATAAACGCCGCAAAAAAAAGGAAAAATATTAAATACATTTACGGATTCCCATCACTCACCAAACCTGGTGACATGCCTCATCATCTGGGTCTCCTCTTTCTAGTCACACTGGTGACTCTAAGGGCTACAACCCTATCATAGTGATGGGGAGCCCGAGGTTGTTTTAGTATGGTTGTTTGAGCTACTACCAGATGAGAGTAGTTGAGTGTATGGGAACTAAGGGCCAGATGTAGGTAATTCTATTTTACCGATTCATAAATACTGAATTTTACCGATTCGGTATTTATGAATCGGTAAATTAGAAGTAGTGAGATGTAGGTAAATTTCTTTTTACATTTACCGAATCGGTAAGAATCGGTATTTACCGATTTGGTAAATACCGAATCAGTATTGCCCATTGATTCCTATGGGCCTTGAAGCCCATAGGAATCAATGGGCAATACCGATTCGGTATTTACTGAATCGGTAAATACCGAATCCCGCAAGGGTGCAGGGGGTGTCACTTTGACACCCTCTAGCACCCCAAATACAGGCATGTGTGCCAGCCATGTGGCACACATACATGCCCTAAGGGCATGTCTGTGTGTCACATGGCACAGGTGTGCATGCACACCTGAATTTGGTATTTTACCACCCAATAGGATTGGGTGGTAAAATACCGACTCTTAAGGGCCTGTGGCACTCTCAGGAGTGTCACCTACATGTGGAATTACCGAATCGGTAAAATTACAGATTCGGTATTTTACAGAATCGGTAAATTTACCGAATCGGTAAATTTACCGATTCTGTAAAATGCTGGCCCCTACATGCCGAATCCTAAATACCGGTCGGTAACGGCCGAATTCGGCCGTTACCGGCCGGTATTTCCTCTCCTACATCTGGCCCTAGGTGCAGTGCGTTGGTGACAAGTGAAGTTAAAATTGAGTTGTGACAGACCACATCTTTATTGATGTCTCTCACAATTCAAATTAAAAACAGTGCAAAAAAAGACAGTTTTACCAAATAGCTGTCTGAAATATTAAAGTGGTCAACATGTTTCAGCACATCTAGACATTGTTCTGTCCAGTGGCTTCGTCAGGACCCACCCAATGTTTGCTACTGCAATGGTGTCAAAAGCAAATATTTCATGTGAAGAAAAAAAGAATAATATCATTACTAGTACATTCAAGATGGTTGGTAACGATACAACCATAATCACCTTTATTTTGGTGTGTACTTTCCTTCCTTTGCAATCACCTTATGACTGAGGGTGTCTGCAAAAATTAAAACAACGTATATCTCAATGAAGTAGATCAACAAACGATACAGGGATATCTGAAATTACCAAAATAGTGGCAGCAACATTGCCAGCTATCATACTCCAATAATGGATCACAAGCTTTTATTTCTTACCTAGATGTTGCAAGGAAGCTACCTCACCTCACCAGGCAACAGCTCAGGAGAAAAGGAGGCACCGCTCTAGAAAGTAAAGAATAAGACCTTAAACGAATTTGATCTTCTAACTTTCTTAACAACCCCCATCTGTGTCACTGTGCTCTGCACCACATGCATCCACTGTCGGTCACACAGAGTTAAAAAATAATAATTTGCATATGGCTTGTATGGTTATTCACAGCCATCTCTTTATAAGCAGAAAGAGTGTATCACTGATGTTCAGCTCCATGGTTACACTCTCCCATTCTTCACTTGACTTCGTTACGCGTAACCCATTAACCCAGGTTCCAACATTCCAGTTTTTGCTTGCCCTTCACTCATTTTTGCATGTTCACCAACACTCTCGGTTATGCGGGGAAACATGCGGGGAAACATGCACCCAAACTCTGAATGGGGAATCCTAACTAGTTGCGCCTCAAGAAGAAAGCGTTTTATATACAGTCTGGAATGTCCAAACAGTAGCGTGATATGGCACTACCGAGTAGTAGCCTCTAGTTCGGAACACACCATAGCTTGCCGCAACTTTATCTAGCACTAAACTGTCCGCGTGCTTGCTCTTAATTTACCTATAGATTTAACACATGCTCAAATGCTAGCAAATTTGAAACGGCTTGTAAAATCCCCTCATAGGCTTCACACCGATCACATTCAACAAGCGTTTCCCCCGGAAAATGATCGCGATCGTGCACACACCTGATGGACAATAAACACACTGAAAAATAGCGTTTTTTAGCTATTCAATTTTGGACTCACCTCTCCGTCGGTACCTCAAGACGGTCAGCCGAGCCGTCTTGGAGGCACAGATACAGACCACCATCACTTACATAGCCTTCAAGAAAAATCAGAAAAAATCAGGAAGAGTCTAACCAAGAGTGTTGGTGAACATGCAAAAATTAGTGAAGGGCAAGGCAAAAACTGGAATGGTGGGACCTGGGTTAATGGGTTCTGCATACGAAGTCAAGTGAATAAGACATGGGAGAGTGTAACCATGGAGCTGAACATCAGTGATACACTCTTTCGGCTTATAAAGAGATGGCCGTGAATAACAATACAAGCCATATGTAAATTATTATTTTTTAACTCTGTGTGACCGACAGTGGATGCATGTGGTGGAGAGCACAGTGACATAGATAAGGGTTGTTAAGAAAGTTAGATCAAATTATTTTAAGGTCTTATTCTTTACTTTTTTGAGCGGTGCCTCCTTTTCTCCTGAGCTGTTGCCAGGTTAGATGAGGTATCTTCCTTGCAACATCTAGGTAAGAAAAAAAAGCTTGTGATCCATTATTGGAGTATGATAGCTGGCAATGTTGCTGCCACTATTTTAGTAATTTCAGATATCCCTGTATCGTTTGTTGATCTACTTCATTGAGATATACGTTGTTTTTATGTTTGCAGACACCCTCAGTCATAAGGTGATTGCAAAGGAAGGAAAGTAAACACCAAAATGAAGGTGATTATGGTTGTATCGTTACCAACCATCTTGAATGTACTAGTAATGATATTCTTTTTCTCTTTTCTTCACATGAAATATTTGCTTTTGACACCATTGCAGTAGCAAACATTGGGTGGGTCCTGACAAAGGCACTGGACAGAACAATGTCTAGATGTGCTGAAACATGTTGACCACTTCAATATTTTAGACAGCTATTTGGTATAACTGTGTTTTTGTGCACTGTTTTTAATTTGAATTGTGAGAGACATCAATAAAGATGTGGTCTGTCACAACTCAATTTCAACTTCACTTGTCACCCATGCACTGCACTTAGTTCCCATACACTCAACTACTCTCATCTGGTAGCAGCTCAAACAACCATACTAAAACATCCTCGGGCTACCCATCACTATGATAGGGTTGTAGCCCTTAGAGTCACCAGTGTGACTGGAAAGAGAAGACCCAGATGATGAAGCTTGTCACCAGGTTTGGTGAGTGTTGGGAATCTGTAAATTTATATAATATTTTTCCTTTCTTTTGCAGCGTTTATCTCAGTATTGTTTTTCTTGCAGAGTTTACAGTGTACGGGAAGTTAGGACAGCCAGTGAATAGCCACTCTCCGCTTAGTTAGGATCAACAGCAGGAGCCACCTACTGAGGCCCCTTTTTTTCTTTTTTTTTTAATGTATCGGTATCTGCCCCTGCAGGCACTGTGTGGGATCCCTGGTGACCCCCCACTCGTTAGCTGCTTTTAATTTGTCAACTACGGTCTGCCAGTACATATTCAGCATGGAGCATATGCAGGAAGTCTGCTCCCTCGGCCAAGCAATGGGGACAGGTGGGCGCCCTTTGCGGATCAATTCCATGCAGTGTAATTGGCGTAAGGTATACCTGATGTACGACATCATAGTGGGTTAATTTGAATCTCGAGTTTGCTGTGATCGCCTGCACCCCACATGTATGTTTTCCCATTCATTATCTGTGATTTGTTCACATAGTGCCTCTTGCCATCTACCCTGCACCAGCAGTACGCTTAGCGGGATATCTTCCCTGAGTGCCATGTAAATGTGGGATAATAGTTTGCGGCCCCTGTGCTATATCAAGTAGGGTTGCTAATGTGTGGGACACTTCAGGAGCCCTTAGTAATGAAGTCCTTACATAGCAAGCCGTGGCCGCCATTTTCACAAAATGAAGAAATTGTCTACGTCCTAAGTTAAACGTTTCAGTTGCATTGGGTAATATGATAAACCTGTGATTGGGTATAACTCCTGCAGGGTGTCGCACTCCTTCACTGTCCACCGATCCATTGCCAGTAACTGCCCTTTTTGTGCTAACAGACGCAGGGACAACACAGATAAATTCAGTGCCAGGTTTCTCCTTAGTCTAGCCAGTGTACTCCGTGCTGGAGTTGTGACGCATATAATAGAGCTCTAAGCTGGATAGTTCCATTCCCCCGCATTGCCAAATACGCTTTAAGGTGGCTAGGATAACCTGTTTCCTTAACAATGATTGTATTCAGTTCTACAAAGTATTTATTGGGAATGTTGAAAAATGTTCCCTGAAAAGCATATAGACAGCGTGGCAATACTACAGTTTCAGCAAGCACCACTTTGCCCATTAAGGACAAACAGGGTGTTCCAAAATGTTACTGATGGTTTGAAATCCTCCAGAACCCTGACAATATTCAGAGGTTCAAATGTCTCTCTGCCTCTCTGGCTATTCGTATCTGATGCTGGTGGCCTCCCATGCCATGGGAGCCCAGCACTGGAAGTTGTTGCTGCGGGGTACCCCTAGGGCATACCTCTTCAAACTGTGGGGCGCGCCCTTCATGGGGGGGGCGCGCACTCCACCCCACCACTTAACCTTCTATTGTTCCTTCCAGTCCCATTAGGCTTCGTTTGTCTCAGTCCAAGCAGCTGCTGCAGCGGGCTGCTGGGGACTCGTCTGGGTAGTGTCTGGAGAGTTATCTCCGGCACGCCCGAGCTTTTCTCAGGTCTTTAAAGACCATGTGCAACACATGCATATCTTGGGAACGGGAGCACAAAGAGCCAAACAAGAGCTCTAAGCGAGCACATACTAGTAGAAAAAGCTCAAAGAAGGGTACAAATAACACAAAAGGGCACAACAAAGCAGAACATAGTAAAAAGGAGAAAGAAAGGAGCACAAAATGCACACCCCGAGTGCGACCTGTTTTATGCTGCCTTGATAGGGAATTTTAGAATGGTTAATGGGTGCTAAACTGTTCGGGTTATTTTAAATATGCTTGGGGCAAGTCTGAACCGAAAACTGACATATTAATAGCGAACCATTGAAACTTTCCTGTTACATTTGAATGGCATTCGTAACTTCCTAAGCTCCGGTAATAAAAGGCATGATTGTAGGCTTAACAGAATCTCTTTAGAGAAAACCAAAAATAAAGTAATTTTTTTTCTTCTTATGTAGTGTTTTTGTTCAGGCTTTTGCTTGACCTTTACTACTGTTTTGATGTCACAGGTAAAGGGCCAGGGCTATATGTTTAGCTGTATCTGGGAATGCAACCTGCATTCAGACAACCCACTCCTCATTCTCGCCCTTCACTTTCACACTCATCCTGCACTCACAGGATCACAATGTACTCACACTGATCACCATGCACTCACACCACCTGCTCACCCTGCACTCAGTGACCACACTGCACTATGCCACTCACCATGAACTCACATCTTTCTCCCTCCACTTACCCTGCGGTCACATGAACACATTGCTCACTCTACACTCACAGTGATCACTCTGCACTAACAATGCTCTTGCGCTGTTCACCCTGTACCTCACCCTGCAGTCACATGAGCACACTACTCACCCTGCTCATGTGACACTTCACTCACCTGTTCCCCTCACTGCTCACTCTTCAATCTCACTCAAACAAGCCCATCACTAACCATACATTCATTTGTCCCAGTCTGCACTTACATTTGCACCCAAATGGTCACATCACTCACCCTGCAGCCACTCCTCTCACCCTACTCTCACACTGTCACATCATTCACCGTGCACTCACATGGGCACTCCTGTCACCCACACAGTGCAGAGAGCTAATGTGCCTGCTACAAAAAATGTGTACCATGCAGATCACAGAACTGAGTGTTAGTGAACTACGTTAGCCCTATAAAAAAGTGAAATGTTGGTCAGAAAGTGGCTATAGAGAGATGAGGTGCATTGTTGGCGAGTGGCAGTGAGGGTATTCATGGAGAAGGAGGAAATGGGAAAGGAGACGCTCAAAAAATCTGTTGCACCGTGGGCGACCAGTGTTCGGGCCAGTTCTGGCTGGAAGTCTTAGCCCCCCCCCCGAAGTTCGGGTCTAGTTGCACCCCTGGTTGCTTCCCATGTCAGAAGTATATTTGCTGTCTGTTTTCCTACGCCCCTCTTGAGTTAGGGCTCTCTGATTGGAGTAGTCACCCAGAACCGCCAATCAGCATGTAGTTCCTGAAGCAGAGCACTGCTTTGACATCAGCACTGATGTTCCTCCAATGAACAGGACCGCAGGAGAGATGCCAGGGAGTGCCGCAAATTTTGTATACATAAAGTTGCAAAATACTTCAACTTTGCTAATGAAACAGCACTTCTTCACTGTTGCCTTTTGCCTCGTGGTTGCTGAATTTGACATCTGGTTGCTGCCGTTCGCCTCGCTCTAGAATCCTTCCCCCTCAAGGTTATCCTAGTTTGTCCCCTGGCAGCTACTGCATTTTCCTGCAAGGAATATACAAGGGTTGTATCTTTCCTGAAGATTCCATTCTCTGGCAGGTCAGAGCGAAGAGCTTTTTGTTTTATTATTTTAAAGCTTTGCTCCTTTCCCCTTCATCCCACTACTAGTGGGAACGTTGGAGGCTTCAAGGCGGAGAGGATTTGGGGATAATGCCATAGGTGCTGACTTTGGTTCTGGGGAGTCCGGTTCGAGTCCTGGCATCGGCTCAACATCATGTGATCCTGGGCAAAGTCACTTAATTTACCAGTGACTTACGAAAAAGGAATTTGACCTTGATTAAAGTCTCTGGTGCTTGTTTAACATGTTCCAATCCCTAGAGCTGAGTACAGAAGCCTAGTGTATCAAATATTGTGAAGTATGCCTACCATCTGTCCTCATTTCTTTCTTAGACCAAATTTAAATGCTTTCTTGTGCAGTTATTTCTGAAACTTTAAAAGGTGATCTTTCTAAGCGAACTATGCTAACATATTGACTCTTGATACATGCTAGAGAATAAAGATGTATATATCCCCTTGAATCACTTATATCACATGTGTATGATGTAAATGTCCCCTAGGCCTTTTTGGAAAACTGTGGCTGGCCTCCTACTGGCACGGCAACATCTGGCCATACTCCACATAATCACTGATTTTTTAATTGTGTCAGAAAGCATGTTTTGGGGAACCCTTTTTTCTGATATCTTGTATAGGGGCAAGGATGTGGCGCAACAGCCAGAGCTGAAGACTGTGGAGCTGGGAAACCAGGTTAAATTATTGGTGTGTGCTCAACATCCTGTGATTCTTTGTAAATCACTTAATCTCCCTGTGCTTACAAAACATGAATGTGTGCTTGTGTAATGCAAAAGATGCTCCTATATGGCGTTCCAATACCTTTGGGTCATATTCGCGCTATATAAAACAGCAAAAATATATTACAAAATTATGTGAGCACTCCTGTTTCCGGGTACTTCTCAAGACTGGAAGTGCAGCACAACCTAAGGATGGCAAAAGCAAGAATCCATCCACACATTGACTGTCTCTGTGGAGAAAAACAAGTACACCCCTCGCTGTGTTTTGGGAGTGTTTTTACTAATCTATCCTAAATTTTGTTTTATGTGAAAAATAAAGCACCAATATAATTTTTTGGGCCTAATGTTTTCTTGGAGAATTTTCAATTGAACTTTATAATAAGCACAAGCACTACAAAAACTTCAGTTTACTAAACACTCTAACTTTATTTAATATGATTTGCCCTATAAGACGTGGGCTCTGCAGGAGGGAATGGCCATCAATGATGCAGAGTACCAGCTTTCAGAACGTTTTTGTCAGGTGGTAGTGGTGGGGGGGGCTCGACGTGTAAAAAGGTTTAGATGGGGGGCTCAGTCGACAAAAGTTTGAAGACCTCTGCCCTAGGGTGCCAAGGGGGAATAGCTTGGACTTGATATGATTATCCCACAGCCCTCTCTGAACTCCACCAGGGCTGCCAATATGATGGGGACAAAGTACCCTGGTTGCCTAAAGTATTCCAGCGCATAGGGGGCATTCCCCCGCTCAGGCGCGTGCATCACCAGGAATAGCCTCTTAAGGTTACATAGAGTATTCCTGCGAGGGATAAAACTTTACTGGTCCTCATGAACCCGATCAAAGAAATAGCCTAGCAAGCTGCTCACTAAGATCTTGGTGAGTATTTTAACATCAACATTTAGCATTGAGAGGAGGCGGTCGGAGGAGACCTCCTTTACATCCTTATCTGACTTGAGTGTCACAACTATGAGAGCTTCCATATTAGAGTCAGGCAATTGCCTCCACTCAAATGTCTCCTGGTATGCCACCAGTAGGCGATCCTCAAAGGAGTCTGCCCTCCTCTTGTACAGATAGGCCAGCCCCTTCCGGAGCCTTAGAGGTTTGCAGTGTACTGATAGCCGCCACAATCTCGTACTTGATATGGGGTGCATCCATTTGTTTCCTGTCGTCCCCAGACAATCGTGACATTTTTAGGCCAATCAAGCACTCCTTCCCTTCCTCCTGAGTCAGTGTCAGGCGCCGTGTAGACCCCCGGCAGGTGGTGTGCAAAAACATCCGTGATATCCTGTAGGGAACGTACCGCTCTACCCTGCATATCACATACCGCTACCACTGGTGTCTTTTGTGTTTTATTACAGAGAAGCATAGCTAACATTCTACCTGCACTGTCTCCTTCAGCTTAGAGACGCTGTCTATAACTGGTGTGCACAAACTTGTCCTATGTCTCTAGTGCCTCTTTCTTAGTCTCTTTCCATTCCCCCAACTTTGGTGGTTCAGCAGCCAGACACCCTCCAGGGTTGCCAGTCGTTTCTCCTGCTCATTTAACATAAACTTGGGCTGCATCTTAATCCCATATATCTTCTTCATACATTCCCTCCTGAAGAACCACCTTCATGGCATCCCACTCCGTGGCTTTTGAGGCAATGACTACCCAGTTTTCCTCAAAGTAATGATACAGTACCTGTGAGACAGTGTGTGCAACAACTAGCTCACCCAGGGCCTCCGCCTTCAACAGCCAGGGGGGCACACTGGGAGCCCTTCTACTTTTTAGTACGAAACCACCAGAGGAGAGTGGTGTGAAAGGTAGCAGTCCGGATAGGAGATATAAACAACATCCCGAACCAGGTTGCCTGACCTCAGCCAATAATTGAGACAACTGTGCGTCGGGGTCGTAGGGGTAAAACATGAGTGCATGTAGCCATGTGGGTTGTGCTCTCGCCACACATCCCATTGACCAAATCCTTGTATTAGCTTCCTAAGTGCTCCAATCATCACAGGCTCCGTGTCTACCGGAGGGGGGGGGAGGGAGGACTGTTGCACCTGTCCATTCGACCATCCAAAACAGTTCGGGTCACCTGCTACTATTATTTCTGGTCCTACATAGTCTGCTGCAGCTCTCATTAGTGCGCCATAAAAATATACGTTGTCTATATTGGGGCATAAACATTTATCTGGCAGGGCGCTCTGGCATCCAACATGCCTGAGACAATAACATATACCCTCTGTGTCTACTGTCCTGGCAGAGGCAGAGAACGGGGATTCCTTCTCCACTCAGATCAATCTGAGTGGAGAATCCACTCGCCCTCCTCTTGAGTCACGAATAACTGTCCTATCTATCGCTTACACAGTTGACCTATGTTGACCCCACAAGTATGTGTTTACTACAGGAAGGCCACTGAGATCCTATATCTCCTCCTCTGAACAGGCTATCCAGTCCCAAAACATTCCAAGTTAGCAATTTCCAGGTCTGATCCATCTTAGGCATCACAGACCTTGCGCCCATACTCCCCCGCCACCTCCGCACTCCCCACATTCACTTCCGTCCTACTTCCAGCAACTTTCCTTGAGTTTCGTAGAGCAACTAAACCAACCCCGCTGTAAACAATAATGTGTATTCTAAAAAAACCTCCCCCTCTCAAAGACAGTGTGTCCAAACTACTCAGGCTCACAATTTCAGAGCCAACATTCAGAATGCACCGCCCTATACCTCCCACAGCGCCCAAGGCCTCAACCTCCCCAAGCTCATCTCAAAGAGAGCCTATCACACCACTGGAGCAGCGAGGCCATTGGCACTCCCAGGTGAGACTGTAGCCCTCCATTGCTTCCTGCCAGCTAATAGAAATAGGATGTAATATCGGTCAGGTAAGTAGCACCCAAATCAGACATTCCCCTCCTCCCCCCACAACAGTAAGGTGATGAGCAATATTATTTCCCCGCAGCTCAACAATAAGTCCTGTGCAGGTAGGCATTTATAACAATTACAGTTCCGAAGAGCTTGTGCAACCAGGCATCCAACGACGCCTGGAGTCTCCAGCCACACCAAGCCAGTATGTGGTGCAGGCATGAGCAATTGCCTTTGACACATGGGGCAGCCCTCAGTCAGCTGTGTCGGGGTCTACCTCTGCTTCTTCACGAAGTCCGGTCCGTATTGTCGCTTAGATAGTCACATTCTCCCCGGTGGAGCTGGAATGATTCTTGGGTATCAGGCACGCAGTTGGAGTCCTCCAAAATTCTCTCTGGGTGTACCACAGTCCTACCTGATGGTCGGGCACCAGTCCGCACCTCTAAACCTGTCGACTTCCTTCGTGTGTGTGTGTGGACCGGAAGTTGCCAGTTCCACTCTCCATTTTTTGGTTCGTGGGAGCCTTCCGCCTCGCACCTCCCAGTGTTTCGAGCCAGTCATTTTCCTCCTCTGGAGACATAAAAAAGAAGATCAATCCATTGTGTTGCACCCTGAGTTTAGTAGCGAGCAATAGGCTGTACCTAAGGTCTAAATCTCATAGGCGCATCTTGGTCAGCATAAAGTCCTTGCGAAGGTCTTCCACCTTACAAGTGTAGACCGGGAAGACCATTGGGTTTCGTCCCTCATACTGGGGAGCTCCATGAACCTGGATGTGTTGTAGTAGTGTGTTGAGGTCTCGTAAGTTGAATAACCTGTCAATAATGGAGCGGGGAGACGCTCCCGGTATGGGCATAGAGGCCAGTGCTTGGTGGGCCCAGTCTGTCGCGAAGAACGTAGAAAGTCTCAGTGGTTTAGAGGTATTAATGATCAAGTCCTCCAGGAACAACTCTGTGCATGGTCCTTCCACCCGTTCCGGGAAGCCCACTAATCTAAGGTTTTTCCTTCTGGAATGCCCTTCTGCTTCTTCAATATGGTCTTCCATGCAGGGAGAGTGAGTTTGGAGTGCAGGTATTTTTTTTCCCCCAGTGTCTCTATTTCTTGCCGGAGTTCCGCGACATGTTGCTCAGTCGCGGTGACCCTTTCCGACATGTTTTGAAAGCCTATCTGGAAGAGACCCACCTCCAGAGCCACTGTGTCTATATTTACCAGCATAGCCTCCTTTAAGCCTATTATTGCAGTCATTGTTGGTGCCCCGGAGTCTGCAGTAGGCGTTCCATCTGCCGGTGCCCCCGCCGCCCCTTTATCCGCCAATGGGTGGGTGAAGTTGTCCATTTTGTTAACCAGTATGGCCTTAAGGGGCTTATCTTTAGCCATGTCACAAAAGTATAGGGCTATTTCACAGTTCTTTGGCCCCCAGTTTCAAGCGACCTGCGTATACTGGTGTTTTATCCCCTGGCCGGGCGACCCCGGAACTGAAAATCTTAGCCTTTTAGTGGACACTGTGGCACAAGCTTCAGGCGATCTGGCTCAACAAGGCAGGGTGTGGCCCACTGATGATCACTTCTCCGGGTAGGGCTCCTCCTACAGTCGATGCATTGGCTCTTTGGTGCAAGCCCCACTCCGCCAAACAAGGCTCTCCCCTCAGTCAGTTACCTGGGGATGAATGCATCCACTCTAGAGGGGCTCTTGCTGTTTTCAAGGTGGGATCCGAATCTCCCTGCCCTAACTGTATGGCCATAACTAGGTGGTCTGCGGTCTCAGTTGTGCTCCACCAGCATGGGAATATGGGGCTATAATGATACACTCCCCAGACAGGCTAACAACATTTGTTCTTCCACCGTATCTGGTGATAGGGCCCTTTCACCCAGGTGCTCCCCCAAGGCAACCACGGTCCAGTGAGGAGGTCCTGCAGCCTAGTCCTCGTCTGGTAGAGGTGCAGCTCCAAGCCCCACAATGTGGACATCTGTATCCGGAGCTGTTGTCTTCCCTCCAGCCACAGGCCTGCTCTGCTTCCTGCACTTATTTTAGAAGAACAGCGGTCCAAAGCAATTCAAGAGATGAGAAACAATGATATACAGACCATAATAGGATACTATATATTTATCCAAGTCCAGCCGGACAGGGAGTTTATTTTTAGAATAATCATAGAATTTGTAACATCTCAATACATGAGCAGCATTTCAAAATTGAGGGGCACACTCCTGTGCCATACTCAGAGCAAACAGAGCGTAGTGGAGAGAATAAAGGATAGTTTTGTTAAAGAAGAGGACATTTTTCACAGGCAAAAGAGAAGTGAGCTAACTGGACACTTTTTAGATTAGTGTTACAAGTGTTTCCAGAGTAGTGCATACAGAAAGTAATACAAAATGATTTCACTGTATGGCTACTTTAAAAAGGGCGACGTTTCGATCCCGCGCTCTAAAATACATTGGGATCATCATCAGGACTGTACACATTTGTTATGCCTGGGTGAAACAAAATAACGCCTGTAGGGGGAGGAACAGGGAGAGAGAGAAAATTGCAAAATTTCAAAACGAGAGAAATCAGCGTCCGCACAGTACACTAAATCTTTGTCAATAATCGGAATCGCAGTGAGCACCAAATAGGATGCTGAACGGCGTGAGGGTGAAAAGTGGCCCGGGGTGAGAGTTCGCATATTACAATAAAAATTCTTGTCATTAATCGGAAGTGAAGTGGTAAACTATCGGATGCAAGAATGGCTCTGATCCGCGTAAAAGTGAGGCATAGCACGGGGTGACAATGATGTAAATAGGGCAATAAGAGCCAGGGCCACGAGGAGTTGTGAGTTAACGAGCTGCCATAGGTGAAAATATGTCCATGCCCGGTGTAGAGAAACATGCTGGGCTATGGGGGTGGAGTGCTTACCTCAAGGTTCAATTTTCAACTATATGAGGGTGCGGGTCCACTGTCAGTGGTGAGAGCTCGCTCAGGGCTCAGGGGGTTGGTGTGATAACCAACTTGCGCACAAGGCGCGGGTTTGCTGTGAAATAAACGTAGCATCAGAGTGGTAGATTTTTTGGGGGGTGTGCGGGTGCGTGCAGCGGGGAGTCGAAGCAATACATACCAGAATGCTAGGCGAAGAGTTGCAAAGAGAGCAACTAGGATTGAGTCATCCCGGGTTGCGAGTAGCGGTCCTTGGTTATAGTTGGATCCGCTGCGGGGCAAAGCGCAGCAATAAGTATGGCAAGGTAACGGTGATGACCGAAACAATGCAACTAGCGTGGGGATAGACTTACCGGCGCGAGGGAGCGATGTCCGTTGGTGTCGTGCGGGCAATCCCTGGCAGACACTGGTTAGTTGCTGCGATAGGCGCAGGGTGGGGGCCATGATGGTTACATCACCGGCACCACGTGACCAAAAGGGGCGGGTCACAAGACATAGTCAGGACTGTCTGCTGATGTGGCGGCCATCTTAGAGTGGTGATGGTGGTGAAAGGGAAGGTGATGTGCAGTGAGGATGAGCTATGCTAGGGCATTGGGAGTGAATTCAAATCCGGCGCGGGTGAATTAGTGACTTCGACACCAATTACATTCAGGAAATGAAATTACAGTACAGGGTTACATTTTCAAACCGGTTACACACAAGGCCTACGTTCAGATTTGACGATCATAGTTATTGTGCTTAAATCAGTTAAAAGGACCTCTTCTGGTTAATGTTCAATTCGATATGCAATGGGGCTATAGAAGGGTTGTCCAATCCTCGCTTCGGTTGAGCCCAGTTCGTATGGTATCAAATTGGATTATACTCCTCTCAGTTCCTCTCGGTTCATGAGTTGGATTTGATTGCCACCTCTTTGTGGCAATTTGACCACCTTGAGGATTATCCATCTTATGTCATCTTCAGTGTGACTTGCTTCGGAGAAATGTTCCACCAGAGGTGCATTAAGGGTCCTGCATCTGATGCGGCTCCTGTGTTGGCAAATGCGAGTCTTAGCCTTTTGGGTAGTCTGTCCAACATACATTTTGGAACATGGGCACAGTATTGCATAAATAACATTGTTACTGTTACAGTTGGTGAGGAATTTCATTGGAACTGTTATGCCATTGTGAGTGAAATCACGTGCTTCAATAGTATATTCACAGACACTACAAGAGCCGCATTTTACATGACCTATCACAGGTGGGAGTCCCCAGTTTGATTCAATGGTGGATTTGATTGTGGGCGCAGGGAGTGCCGCCCTGACCAGATGGTCTCTTAAATTTTTGCTTTTGCGAAAAGCAAAAAGTGGTCTGTCCAGGTTGATGGTACCTGCGTTAATCGTGGGCCAGTGCTTCAATATTGATTTTCTGATTTTATTGGACAGTGGGGAGAAAGTGGTGACACATGCTATTCTCTCATTTTTGTCACGAGTTCTGGGTGTCAGTAGTACCTCACGTGGGCAGTACCATGCCCTTTTGGTGGCTGTTTTGACCAGTCTGCGCGGGTAGCCGCGGTTTTTCAATTTATTGGCAAGAATGGTGGCTTCTTTAAAGTAGTCTGTTTAGGAAGAACAATTCCTCCTGATCCTTAAGAATTGGAAGTATGGAAGGGAGTCTTTAAGGGCCCTGGGGTGATTACTCTGATAACTGAGGAGCGTGTTACGTTCCGTGGGCTTTCTGTAAAGCCGTGTTAGGAGTTCACCTTCATTATGATAAATTGTGAGATCTAGAAAGGCGATTTGTGCTTTGTCGTGAGCCAGAGTGAATTTAAGGTCAGCACAGTTGTTATTAAGCCAGTGAAGGAATTGGTGTAGCGTGTTTATATCGAGATTCCAAATGATGAAAATATCGTCGATGTAACAGATTAATTCCTGAACAAAAAGGGTTCTCATCAGTAAGGATTGTGCCAGTCTCCAAGGCGTCCATAAAAAGAATAGCCAGGTTGGGGGCAAAAATAGCCCCCATGGACGTGCCCTTAATCTGTTGATAATATACGTTATCAAAGATGAAGAAGTTCCTGGAGAGGCATAGCTCTAAGAGCTGTAGAATGAATAGTGTTGGAACCTTATGTGGGCGGGGGCGAGAGTCAAGAGTTTTTTGGATGACCAGAAGTGCCGTTGTCTGGGGGATGTTTCTGTAGAGCGACTCTACATCCATAGTACAGAGGGTATTGTGTGAAGGGTCAAAGGGATAGTGTTCGACCAGATTAATCATTGCCATGCTTAGCAGGCAGTCAGGGGCACGAATTCCTTAATGAAGAAATCGACATAAGCTCCTAAAGGCTCCAGGATGGAGCCGCAGGCAGAAACAATTGGTCTACCCGGGGGATTGTCAAGATTTTTGTGAACTTTGGGGAGAGTGTAAATTACAGGTAAGCGGGGCGTTTTTACATTAAGAAAGTTGAATTCTTTTTTACTCAAAAAACCTTCACCGCAAGCATCCAAAGTGAGTTTGAGTATGGTTTCCTGAATGTCCTTGGTGGGATTCCTAGGTAATCTTTGGTAATGGTCAGTATTACCCAGTTGTCTTAGGATTTCACCTTTGTAGGAGTCTATGTTTTGAAGAACAATGCCTCCTCCCTTATCTGCGCTTTTAATTATTAAAGATTCATTGCTCTTAAGTGTGCTTATGGCATCTTTTTCTTGTAGTGTAATGTTATAGGGAATAAAAAGCTTTTTGTTTTGTAGGTCATACAGATCTTTTTGTACAAATTTTTCAAATGTTACAATTTCGGAAGGGATCATTCCTGCAGATGGCAGGAATGTGGATGGTGGACGAAAGGGTGTGTTTGTATTGAGTGAAGGCGAGGGATGGAGTTGAAAAAATGCTTTTAGACGAATGAGCCTGAAAAATCTCAATAGTTCCGTCTGTAGTTCCATAAAGTTTGGGCGAATAGTGGGAACAAAATATAGGCCTTTTCTGAGAAGTTCCACTTCAGAGGGCTGCAAATCGTGATTAGAAAGGTTGAAAATGGGAATCATTTCAGGTGGTTGTTCTGCGGGGGGACACATGGTGGAGTCTAGGGTAGAGACGTTATTTACCCTGATAGAAATTGTTCCTCGTTCTGCGTTCTCCCGGGGGGTTGAACCAACGTTGTGGCTTCTTGACCCTTCCTCTTTGGGGGGTGTTTACTTGGCCTCTGTCTAAAAAATTCCCTTGTGCTGTCCCTCCTCGTCTAGAAGTGCTGGGGTCTTCGCCTGGATCTGAGCTGTCAGAAGACTCAGCGGATGTATCAGAAAACCCCACTAGGTTCTGGCGTTTATTATAGCGACCCCAAGGTCTCCTGTTTTGGGGATTGGCGTATGATCTATTGCTATAAAAATCCTTTTGTAAGTAGGGGTAGGTATTTTCGATGTTGTAGGACCTAATGTCTTTTTTGATTTTATTTGATTTTTTGTTTTACTCGATACGGTGAAACTCTGCTACAGTTTTCTCAACTTGGTCGAGCAATTTTTTACATTCAGTGGTAGGATCTGATTCGTTAATCTGTTTAAGTATATCCTCTATTTCTAATTCTAGGGCTTTAAGTGTCTCAGTCGCTATGTCTATGCCAAGCACTAGCCAGTGCCGGGAGCATGTGGTTCCAATGTAACTGAAGTTAGCAATATATTTCGGATTATCTGTGAAGATGCCTGGTATGTTGCGCACCTGGAGTCCTACAGGTATGACCTCTGCCTTCAGGTAGTCTGTTAGCAATAATATCATCAATTCAAGGCGCACCTGTTTCTTCTTTAATTTCTCTAGCTGGTCAGGTAGAGAGGTATTCGTTACTGTGGGTGTATCTACAGTCTCATCGAGAAGGGAGGGGCGTGAGCATAGCTGCTTTATATAATCATCCGTGTAAAGGGGGGCATGTGCTGACATCTCTCAGTTAGTGGAGTTGTGAAGAGGTAGTGAGTATAGTAGGGCACTAGGGTGGCCCTCCTCGTGTGACGAGGTATTGGAAAGGTATATTGCAACCCCTGTAATCCGGCGATTGCACTCAAGTTTCTAGAAAAAACAAGGGGGACCCTAATGGCTGTGGACCAAGGGTATGAGTCAATTATTTTAGAAGAACAGCGGTCCAAAGCAATTCAAGAGATGAGAAACAATGATATACAGACCATAATAGGATACTATATATTTATCCAATTCCAGCCGGACAGGGAGTTTATTTTTAGAATAATCATAGAATTTGTAACATCTCAATACATGAGCAGCATTTCAAAATTGTAGGGCACACTCCTGTGCCATACTCACAGCAAACAGAGCTTAGTGGAGAGAATAAAGGATAGTTTTGTTAGAGAAGAGGAAATGTGAAAAATATCCTCTTCTCTAAAAAAAACTATCCTTTATTCTCTCCACTAAGCTCTGTTTGCTCTGAGTATGGCACAGGAGTGTGCCCTACAATTTTGAAATGCTGCTCATGTATTGAGATGTTACAAATTCTATGATTATTCTAATAATAAACTCCCTGTCCGGCTGGACTTGGATAAATATATAGTATCCTATCATGGTCTGTATATCATTGTTTCTCATCTCTTGAATTGCTTTGGACCGCTGTTCTTCTAAAATATTTGACTCATACCCTTGGTCCACAGCCACCATTAGGGTCCCCCTTGTTTTTTCTAGCTGCTTTCTGCACTTGCTCTCCTGTGTCAGATGCAGGGCTGCAGCTCAGGATATTGCAGGCGCTCCCCACAGGGCCACGCAAGGCCTTGCGTAGCGCCGCAGCCCGGGAATCTGATCTCCGTGCTGGACTCCGCACCGCCCCAGGACTTGTCCTCCGCAATCGTGGGCGGCTTTATTTCTTGTGGGTGTCCCCTGAACTCCTATCAGGGAATGGGGGCGCCCACCTGCAGGGCCTAATTCCGCTGTCGCATTCCGGATAGACTGTGGCCTGGGCCCGTCGTGCCGTCTCCGCCTCACCAATACCTCGACACGGGTGCAAGGCTGTTCTGTTGGCGCCATTGCTGCTCCGGTAATCCTGGGGGGGAAGTTTCAAGTCGGTGGGGTGTAATAATCCACACCTGCAGCCCCAGGATTGGGTAGGAGGTATTGCGGCTGGCTGGAGCTGCACAGGAGCACGTCTATTCGACCATGTGACCTGGCCACACCACTCAGAGGCACTGTTTTACATCTAAAACCTTTTTGAGCATTTCATATCAGCCTATCATATTCTGTATGTAATGCAAAGTTAAAAATAATGACTGACATATTCACTCTGCTTTCTGTCAAAGACTGGGACCTCGTAACACTAAACATACACAAGTGACTACTTTCCACTGTACCAACCTCGACTCAATTCTATGGCTCTCTGGTTACACATGCTGACCTCTGCTGTGCAATAACTAATAGAGGTTCCACAATGTACAATTGTGGGTTGCCGCCTGATTAACATAATATGCATTTATTTTTCATTTAAACTACCTACTATTTTATATGTAGTTACCTGAAGGTGAAAGACTGAAAAAGTTACACATTATTGATTTAGCCACACCTTTGGCTCCACCCTCACGCTCACTCATCTTGCCCCTTTTGCGCACATCATTACAGTTCCCATACTTGTGTTTTTTAGGTCGAGCAGAGTCTGCTCGAGACCTATTGCTGCCCGTATCTGGGAATGTGGACACGAGTCTGACGTGCGCTTTTCCATTCTCAGTTTTCACCGCGGGAGCGCACCTCTGAGACGCGCTTGCGCAGACGCACACACAGCCCCTGCTTTCGCTTGGCTCGCATGTAAACACGGCGCACACACACACACAGCCAGCCCCCACCCCCTGCACGCACACACACACACAGGCGCGTGCACACATACACACGCTGCCGCCCCCGACCCCCCCTGCACACACACACACACACATACAGACACGCACACACAGACACGCACGCATACACCCGCCGCAGCCCCCTACCCCCCCCTGCACACACACACACACAGACACACACCCCCGCCCCCCTTACAACTAAGCCCTACTCACCGCATCGGCGCCACTCCTGACTTCGGCAGCCACCGCGGGGCTCTCCCTCAGGCATGGGAGCCCCGCCCGCGTCACCAATGCTGCTCTCTGGCACTCAGTGGATGCGGGCTTCACGCAGAAGGCGGAAGTCCCGCCCCACGACCGGCTTCACGCTGCCGAACTTCCGGTTGCTAGGTTTTGTTTTGGTGTCTAGCCACAGAAGCGTAGGTAGTTTTATAGTTACTTCGTTGTGTGTACATATAAATGTGTCTTGTGTGCCATGCGAGCGGTGAGTGGATTTCAACTTCAGCTGAGGCATTTCTGGATTGAGATCCTGTCTGTCCGATCGCAGGATGCGTGAACTTGCCTTTTGATCTCAAGCATACTCGGTCTCCACCTCATTACACCCTCTCCACTCTGTCTCTCTTGTGAATTTTCCCCCAAAAGTACAACAACCTGCTAGGTGAAATAGGGCTGCTGTAACACAGTCTAGGTTTCTTGTTCTGAAATGTGCACTGCATGCTCCCACTGATATAGCATTTTAAACAAATGTTTCACAGAAGGAGCGCGTGTCAAGCACTAAAGCTGACCTTCATTCTTCATAGCCTTCTGTGTCTGCACTGATTCTTTCATTTCTTTTATTGACTACCTGGAGGAAATAGCTCCTGAGCACATATTGTGAAGTCATTGTGCTGCTGAGTCATTGGAGGGCAGCGCTGTTGACAGTGCAGTAAAGTGCGATATTTCCTTGCACTGATTAATGTTCTTTGGAGAGGTGCATTGCAATCTAATCCCCTCACATACTCATTCTGAAGATCTTTATACGCGTTTCTACTTTTGATGATCGAGCTCTCTCAAATAAGAGTATGGTACCAGCTTTGCTGTGTTTAGTTTTTTTTTTTTTGTAAAAAGACTGTGCCACACGGGATTCAGTGACAGCGCGTGGTAGTTCGGGGGGAGGGGAAGGGCGGAGGGGGAATCTGGGTAAATTGAGGTGGCTGCACTGTTGTCGAAGACGTCAGGTGCCTGTGCCCTAACTGAGGCAGCAGTCAAGAGAGCCAAATCAACAACTGGAACTCTCCTAATCGTTGTGAGGCGCTTTACATCATGGTGAGCTCTACGCATTAGAAATTCACACATTAGGACAAAAAGGTAAGAGCAGAGAGAACCGATCCGCCAGGGTGCTGTACAGCACTGGGGCTCTAGTATGACAGCTCTTGTGAGAGCTGCGCTCACTGGTGCTCGGCTTTCACCTGATTACAAACAAAATATATGCGCCAGCAGGCGGCATAATATCACAACATGCAGAGACACAAACACAGCCACTGTATGGATACATTCAGGCAAAACATTTCTGAGCAGTTGGTGGAAATGACAGCGTTCCTGTGGGCAAAGGTGATAAAAACGTGAATATTTCATACTGGCGGATCACACTGCTGGGCCTCGGGGGACTGGAGCAATTTGAACTGGCATCAGCAAATGCATTTCCCATCTTCAGCTGCCTATATAATGAGCTGTGTGCGACTGCCAATCATCTCCCACGGCCCGGCCTGCTCGGCAGCCAAACTGCTCCGCTCGCCAGAGAGAGCACAAAACACACAAGCCACCGCTGCCTGCCAGCCAGAGCATCTGCACTCACGGCCAGCCCGCACCTAAGCCCCCCAACATCGGCTCCAACATAAATGTGTGTGTAGCATGCGAGCATGGGCGATGTGCGTGTGTGTATGCGGTGAGAGTGTGAGGCTAGCGTCTGTGTGGGGTGGCATGCAAGTGTGGGGGCTGCATATGTGTGGTTTGGTTATAAGGGGAATATGAGGTACATCATGCAGGGACGGCTCCTCTGTAATGGTGGACCAGCGTAGCCCCACTGCCAGCACAGGATAAATAAAATGATAACACGTTACGTTGTTTTTATAGTTTATTATTAATTATTAATTATAGTATTAATTATTTTAAAAAAATAAAAGCTATTGTTATTTGTAATATCAATACATCTAAGTCATGTAAATACAACACATATTGCATTACAAATGCTATAGATGTCACATTTGCGAAAGTTAAAACTATTGGCATTGTAAATGACAAAACTATTAATTTCGCTATTTTCAAAACCAACACATAAATAAAAAAATTGTCATTTACAATACCAATAGCTCAAACTTTCCTAATGCGAGACCTATTGCATTGCAAATGCTTGTTAATTTAATTCAACCACTGGTTGATGTAGGATTGGATCCAAGCAACAGAAGAAGCCCGGGAAAACATGAACCTGGGAACTTTAGAATTATATGGTGCAAGGTAAAAGAAGTCCAGGGGTAGGATAGGCTGTTTGATAGTGGATAGGACAGAAAAAGGTTTCTTTGTGTTTCCAGTAATTAGATGAAGGTGCTGTGAGAAGAACAAAATAGTGTGGAAGGGGTCCTGCACGCACAGTCACCAATTAAATACTTCTGCAATGCATTAAACAAGATCCACTTTAAAATACAAGTAGCCCCACATTAAGGGAGGGGATGTTGAGATGTTGATAATGTGAGACGTTTGCGTCAGAGAAAATGAGTTTAAGGGGACACGTACACTTGAGAAGTATTGAATTTGCTTTGCCCTGAAATACTTCGCACAGTAAAGTATTTGTTATTGCGGGAGGTGCTTTTGTATCCCTCCTCAAAAAGTAGTAAACAACACCAACATCTTGCATTTGTATAAATACATACATTACAAAAGTCCTGCTCCGTATCGTGAAGAAAAGAGGTGTTGACAGTCAAGGGGCATTCCTCATCCATCATATATTTTTTATGGCTCCCAGGTTTGAGAATATATATATATATATATATATATATATATATATATATATATATATATATATATATATATTCACTGAAAAAACCATAGGTTATAGACCATATATAGTTAGGAATTAGCATTTACAAAACCTTATTTTACTCACACAAAACCATTGAAATTCCATATATAGTTAGTTGTACTAACTATATATCGCGCACCCGCAATCCACTGCTGATCATGTCACATATTACATCATTCATGACATGGTCAGTGACATCACTGATGACATCACTGATGACATCTCAAATGACATCACTGATGACATCACTGATGACAACATCCAGTGACTGTATTTTTCTGTAAAGTTAAAATATGTCTTACATATTGAAGAATGAGTGGATGTATAAGTGTCTGGATGAAGGATTTAGTAGGGGCATGACTGACTGTATGAGTGAGTGATTAAATGTGTCTCACTGAGTGCATGGGTTAGTGACTAAACTGTCTTAATTTGTGCATCATTATGTCTGTTGTTCTGTAAACTGCTGCATGTGTTGATCAGTAGCTATATGAGTAACTATATGGGTTATTGATTGGTTGCCCAAGCATTTGTATGGGAGACTGAGTGTGTGTGTGGGTGGCTGGGAGGTGTATGACTCTGTGCATAGATGTGTGAGCAGTTGATTCACTAGATGTATGGGTTCAAAAGTGCATGTGGAAACAGCTGTATGGGCGGTTGACTGTGTGCATGAGTGTATTGGTGAGTGAATGGATATCTCAGTGCTACATGTCAAAGTAAGTACATATGTAAAATACAGTACATGTGAGAGTTGACATATATAAATAACTGTGCATAAGAGCCAGTGAATGTGTGAGTGGCTGTATGGATCATTGTGAACTTGTATCCAGGATTGTATAAGTGAGTAAACATGTTTTAGTATATGTTTGAATAAGTAAGGTGTGTATAACTGTATAGTTGAGGAAATGGAGGTGTGATTGATTCTTTGCATGACTGACTAGGTGTCTGAGTAACTCCATGGATGAGTGACAGTCTGAGTGTATGTTTACACTGAGTGTATCTAAGGTTATATAAGAGTCTGAAGAGGTTCATCATAATATCACATGAATGATGTCATCAGTGATGTCATTTGAGATGTCATTTGAGATGTCATCAGTGATGTCATCAGTGATGTCATTAGTGATGTCATTTGAGATGACATCAGTGATGTCATCAGTGATGTCATCAGTGATGTCATTTGAGATGTCATCAGTGATGTCATCAGTGATGTCATTTGAGATGTCATCAGTGATGTCATCAGTGATGTCACTGACCATGTCATGAATGATGTAATATGTGACATGATCAGCAGTGGATTGCGGGTGCGCGATATATAGTTAGTACAACTAACTATATATGGAATTTCAATGGTTTTGTGTGAGTAAAATAAGGTTTTTTTAAATGCTAATTCCTAACTATATATGGTCTATAACTTATGGTTTTTTCAGTGAATTTTCAAGGTTTTGTAAATGCTAATTCCTAACTATATATGGTCTATAACCTATGGTTTTTTCAGTGAATTTCATTGGTTTTTTAAAAGCTAATATCTGTAGCTGTAAAATGTATTCTTCTTTAAATCCAAAAATATATTTTATATCTTTATTAATAAATTTTTTTTAAATATTTTTTTTGTTCGCTCCCGGTTCGCGAACCGGGAAGCTTCCCGTTAGCTCAATTTAATGCCGCGACCCGGTCCGCGAACTGGTAAACGTTCCGTTTGCGCAACTGCCGCGTTACAAATCAACATCGTGACGCGTCGCGGAAGCGCGACGTATCACGTTGTCGCGTAATGCGTCTTATGACGCGCCACGTTAGCGCACCCGGAAGTGCTCCGGTACGCGAACTGAGACGCGAAGCGCAGCTCCCCGGAAGCGATCCGGGGTGCGTTGCGAAAGCGCGACGTAACGCGTTGCCGCGTAATGCGTCTTATGACGCGCCGCGTTAGCGCACTCGGAAGTGCTCCGGAGCGAGAACCGAGGCGCGAAGCGCAGCGACCCGGAAGCGATCCGGGGCGCGTTCCGCAGCGCGTAACATAAGCGTAACAGGTCATGTGACTTGTTAATAAAACTTTTCATTGGTTCATTTCACTTTTAGTTTCATAATGATGTAAGGCTAGGTCAGGTGACCTAAAAATAACACTTTTCATTGGTTTAGAACTATTGTTTTTCCCAAATGA
The DNA here is from genome assembly GCF_964261635.1 of Lissotriton helveticus. Taxonomy (NCBI): domain Eukaryota; kingdom Metazoa; phylum Chordata; class Amphibia; order Caudata; family Salamandridae; genus Lissotriton; species Lissotriton helveticus. The sequence continues at coordinate 815,145,390 of NC_136070.1, forward strand.
TGAAAACCCCTCCTTCTTTCCTCACTCTGACTTTCATCTTTGTGAGAGGAAGACCTTTTTTGATATTTGAGCAATGGCTTCATTGGTAGCTTCAGCTGGTGGACCACCACCACCTCCTCATGGGAAGAGAGGACCACCTCCACAGTTCATCAGCAACACAGAGGAGGAAGAGGATGAACAAGAGGAAGAGGAGACAGAAGGACCACAGTTTTTACAAGAGAAGCCCCGGGTTTCTCATCGTAAAACCAGTTTTATTTGGCAGTTTTTTTCAATCCCTGAAGGGCAGAAGAAAGTTAATGCAAGATATGTCACGTGCCTCATATGTAAGGAGGAGTTATCTAGAGGCACCTTAAAAAAGTATAGCTTCGGCAACTACACCATGCATCGTCACATGAGCAGGTGGCATCCATTAAACTACAGCCGGGCAGAGATGCGTGACCTGCAGGACAACCCACCAACTCCTGTGGCCACGACATCAAGACAGGTATTTTTGACAGGACCAGAGGCACGGGAAACCGTGCCAAACATTCAGGACAACTTTATCCATATGAGGATTACCTGTTTGTATTGCGGTGAATTACTGTCATGTGCCAATATGAGCATTACCTTAATCAACCGAGCTTATGAAAATCACAAGTGCTCTAAACGCCCCAGACAGTAATTTTTTTTTTTGCTCCTGTTGAGCCCTTTCCAATGCCTGTTTTTTGTTGTTTCCCCTCCCAAAAAAACAAAAAAAACATAAAACTGTTCAAAAAATACAAAAAAAACAAAAAATGTTCAGAAAAATAAAAAAAATATATAAAACAACAAAAACATTAAAAAAAAAGTTCTTTTCAGAACTACCTCCCCTTTCAAAAAAAATTGCTAGAATGTTTAGCACTCTGGCAACCTCTATTTCTTTTGGTTCGCTTCCCCGTTCGCTCCCCGGTACGCGAACCGGGAGCGAACCAAAAAAAAAAAAAAAAAAAAAAAGAAGAGTAAGTATAAGGGAAGTAAACAGAGAGTAATGTTAAAACAAAGACAGCTATAGGGTCTAAACCAGAGATACTGTTTAATAGATTTATTTACCGAAGAAAAGAGGGAAGAGGATATAATTGTGAAAAACAAAATAGATAAGGAAGTAAAAGAAAAAAAGGACAGTAGAAGAATAACAAAGAAGAGTTTCTTAGAGAATATGAGTGAATGTTCAAAATAAGATTAAAACATGTGGAATAACAGAGAGAAAAAACAGAAAGCAGAAAAGAAGAAGTAACAGAAAAAGAATAATTGAAACAGCAAAGAAATGTAAATAACATAGGGCCATATTATTAACATAGGCAATAAAAGTTTTGCAGCTTTTATCGGCAGAAATGTGTCGCTTAAGCCAGTTTTGCGGCAGAAAACTGCCGCTAAAACCACTTTTGCAGCAGTTTTCTGCCGATAAAAACAGCAATAATTTTATTGGCTGTCTTCATAATATGCCCCTTAGTGTGCTTCAACTACACAGAAAAAGCATAATGAACAAGTAGTGAAAGAGTGATTAGTCAAAGACACTAAGAGTAATAGAGACGGAGTGAGTGAACAAGAGTGAGGAACTATGAGAAGAGAGGGACTGAGAAAAGGAGTGGAAGGAGTAGAGTAAGTAGGTAATAGAGAAAGGAATGAGGGAAGTAGCAAAGGCAGGAAACTGAGGGTTAAAGAAATGAAGCTGTGGAACTAATAGTAGGTGAATGTGATAGAAATGTAACGAAAAGACTACAAAACATTTACCTTATAATTGTCGTTAAATTACTCACTTTTTATTTTTATACTTTCAATCTGTGAAAGAGAGAACAAACATTTGAAAAATATTAAAACGTATTTAAAAATTAGAAAAGACAAGGGAAAAGATTGAAGGAGAAACTGTTTTTCAACAACTTTGACACTTACAGAAGCTTCTGCTTCTCCAGGCCCCCTACACAGTCCTAAAGATATACATTTTAAACTAACAGTATCTTGATGCAGATGAAGTGAGGCCTATCTTAGAACATGGTGCATTTTTTGCACTGCTGTTGTCTCACAAAAGTGTCGCAAGACACTAACATTTTAAATGATTGTTTCAAGATGCCAATAAGATGTGGCCTATCCAGAGGTTTGTTTGAGGTGAGGCCTACTCAGGGTTCGAAATGAAATTTCGAGTTGTTGAAGAGAACAGAGGACATTATACATGTGAAGGTCTACCAATGAAGTAAATCATGTCCACTTCACTCTTGAACAAACGCCAGACCTCTTCTGTGTCCGTGGACAGACCTAAAGTTCATCTGCACAATGTCATTCGTAAACTTAGGAAACACAGGTGATGTAATTGAAAAATGTGGAGTTTCTTTTCCTCATTTCACAATCACATCACCTGTGTTTCCTTTGCTTAGGTATCTCATAGTGCAGATGGAGTCTAGCATATCAAAGAGTACACAAAAGTTGAGCAGTGTATACAACAATGACATTTACAGAAGACTCAGCTTCTTATCTTGTTGGAGATGAAGTGAGGCCTGTCTTGCAACATGCTGCATCTTTTGCATCACTGCTGCATCGGTTTCATGTGGCACAGGTTTTTTACAGCATGACACATCTGCCTAGATGCATCAATTTGTAATTTTGTCGCCACATAGCAAATCTTTTCCACCGCCAATGCGTCACAAAAGTGACGCACAATGGCGCAAAAGAGGCATACACCTATCATAAATCTGTCCCTAACATTTTAAATGATTACTTCAGGATGACGATAAGGTGTGACCTCTCTAGAGGTTTGTTTAAGGTGAGGCCTACTCAGGGTTGCAGATCAAATTTACGCTTGTTGAAGAATACAAAGGACATAACACATGTGAAAGCCTACCAATGAAGTAAGTCATGTCCACTTCACTCTTGAACAAAGGCCAGACCTCTTCTGTGTCCGTGGACAGACCTAAACTTCATCTGCACAATGTCATTCGTAAACTTATGAAACACAGGTGATGTAATTTAAAAAAAGTGGAGTTTCTTTTCCTCATTTCACAATCACATCACCTGTGTTGCCTTTGCTTAGGTATCTCATAGTGCAGATGTAGTCCAGCATATGAAACAGTACCCAGAAATGCACACTGCATGCAACAACTTTGACACTTACAAAAGCTTCAGCTTCTGCATGCCCCCTACACAGTGCTAATTATATACATTTCAAACTGATGGTATCTTGCTGGAGATGAATTGAAACCTATCTTGCAACATGGTGCATCTTTTACACAAAAGTGACCCACAGCGGCGCAAAAGAGGCGCACGGCCATCATAAATCTGACCCTAACATTTTAAATAATTCTTTCAAGATGCCGATAAGGTGTAACCTATCCACAGATTTGTTTCAGGTAAGTCCTACTCAGGGTTGCAGATGAAATTTAGGTTTGTTGAAGAATACAGAGGAGATAATACATGTGCAGACCTACCAACGAAGTGAGTCATGTCCACTGCACTCTTGAACAAATGTCAGACCTCCTCTGTCTCCTGGAACAGGCCTAAACCTCATCTACACAATGTGATGTGTAATGTTTGGAAACACAGGTAATATAATTGAAAAACGTGCAATTTTTTTTGCTCATTCCACAATCATATCACCTGTGTTTCCTTTGCTTAAGTATCTCATTGTGGGAATGTAGTCTATCATATGAAAGACTACGTAGAATGTGAGCACTGTATGCAACAACTTTGACACTTACAGAAGCCTCTCCTTCTCCATGCCTCCTACACAGTTCTAAATGTACATCATAAATGCAAACAGTACAGAATTAATTATACATGTTAAATGGTTTATTTTTGCTGTTCTCAGAATGTATCAAATTTCACTAAAAACAGTGACTTGAAGGTATTCATCATATAACAGCGGGGAAAAAAAACCACAATCAAAATGATTGTGTTTAAAAAGCCCATACAACATAACAAATCAGAATTCAGAACTCCTTAAAGTTAACTTACTTTCCATGACGTCGAAGGATGTCCTATGAACAGCTTACACTCTGTTGTGCTGTTATTACTTTCAGCCCGCCACTTTCTGAAAGAAAACCTCCATCGTTTTGAAAAATATGTTACATACAATAAATGACTTCTCGCTCTCTACCACACGTTTCCACAAGGCCAAATCATGTCAGAGCCATTTATAACTCTTGGATTTCTTGTAAGCCAATCCCGTCATTTTGCATTTCCGCAACTTTCAGAATTAAAATGTTGAAGATCATTTTCACAATCCTGGACTAGTAATATCTTCCCCTTCTTCCTCACTCATGTTCTACATTTCCTATGACACTGATACTGCTTACTATGAAGCAGACTTACACTACCTCTATGACTACTACAATTATTTAATTCTCTACATCACTTTTAATCACAAAGCAATATAAAACAGTAGACAGCATTGCAGACTTACATTCCCTCTACTCCATGTTTTGATTGGCTGCTTCAATTAGCTTATAAAAAGAAACAGTTTTTCTGAACTCATTCAAAGTGCAGTTATTTTTCCATGACGTCAAGTGTTATGGTAAGAAGTTATGTCTCTGTACTACACTTATCCTCAAGGCCAAATCGTGTAGGAGCCATTAGAACTTCTTGAAATTCCTCAGAGCACATCCCGAGATTCTTTCCCTAAAAGTTTGGTTTTAAAAACACCAGGTAACAATTTTTAAGGTCATACGGCAATTTCTTTTTGAAAATTAAAACAGAATCATTGCAGAATGACCAGCCATTTCTAGACTTTAAATAAGCTGTGTAATGTCCTGATGTTATTGAAGGACCGTCATGATATATAATTGCTACAGTTACAAAAGTCCTTCCTGATATTGACAACTGTGAAGCCACAAAATTTTTAATTAAAGTTGTCAATTTTGTTCCATCAGGCCTACATCGTTGGAACATTAAAATGACATACTGGTCATATGTTCGTATAAATAATGTTGACATCAATTCTGATTTACATTGGCTACACTCCATGTTGTGATCAGCTGCTTTTACTAGCTTATTAAAGGAGACTGATTTACTGTCTGGCAAAGTTAAATATATAAATCGTTCTGAGTCTACATTAGTAGTACTTGATACCCTACAGTTCTCACAGTCATGCTGCCATTGATAAGAAAGCCCAAACAGGTGATCTACATCTACACCTTCAGCATGCAATACATCAAGCATATACATTAAAAACTCCTGACAATCTTGCTGAATATTTTGAGAGAATTGTGTTTGGCCTGAACATCTGTCTAACAGATTTCGAATTTCAGACACACTTTCTATTTTTGTTCTATCAGTGCTACATTTCTCTAACACAGAATTTAACAAACTGCAAAATCTTTGATCAGAATTGACCACAATCTCTTCTTTTACATTTTCTAGAGAAAACAAAACATTAACCACTACATTAGCATAGCAGTTGACACCAGAACTGTTTTCAAATTGAAAACCAACAACATCTTCAACAGAATCCTTTTTGTTTCTGCTTATAATTTCAGGTTCATCGACTTTTCGTCTTTTTGCTACAACCTCCCTAGTATTGGTCACATTTCTTCGTTTCCGGCCTACCACACGTTTCTCAAACAAAGGATATTGAGGCAAATGTGGCGCATACTCTCTTCTCAACCTATTGTATTCCTTAACACAATCTAGATCCGCACAAATGTTTGTGACATCACACTCAATCAAGTACAATCCCGATAAAGTTCTAACTCTTGACAATGCCACATATGCCATACCCTCCTTGAACACAGAACTGCCAATATTCACCAATGCACTGTCTACACTTAAACCTTGCGATTTATGGATTGTCACCGCATATGCCAAGCAAACAGGAAACTGCTTACGGCAAACATATAAGTCTTTTACAAGCAAAAATCTAGCAGAACAACGACCAATTAGCTGTACTTCCTCAATGCCATCAAATTTAATTTTTAAAAATTCAATTCCATCTCTATTTCTGTATTTCACAAAATCAACAACATTACCCATTGATCCATTCACCAGACCTCTTTCAACATGTAAATTCCTTCTTAAAATTATACGGCAGTTTAAGCACACATTCAGAGTCTTTTCAAAACCTGCAGTTTTAGATATAGTCTTCTCTAATGAATCCAATTTGAATTTCAAATTCTCAGACAAAATAATTGTTGATCCCATATGCTCTACTCTGTCAATAGCTTCCAGTTTCACAATCTCTTGCTTTTCTAAATGCAACATTTTGTTGTTGAAGATGGCACATTCTGCAAGAGTTGGCATCAAACATATTCCAGATTTCTTCTCAGTAATTTTCTGAAAATATTCTCAGGCACAACATCTTGTTCTGGATATAAATTTGACAGTAATCGTGCATGTAAAGCTTCTTTCCCATGCTCGGTCACTTTTCCAATTCTAACATCTTGTAGAATATTCTTGTAAACTTCATCCTTCGCCTGACGCATATTTTCATGCAGTTCAGCATAATTGAAGTTTAACCATATATTGACGTTGCCAATGCTCCCTAGGCACTTCCTGGTATCTTCATGCGTGAGCATTTTGAACACAGGTTGCCCTTTCACTGGTGTCAGCTGCAGAAGATCTCCGAAAACAATGATGTGTTTGCCACCAAATAACACATCATACTCTGTTTTGAGAACTTCTTGCATTCTCAAATGCACGAAGGCAAGCATGACATTGGAAACCATGCTTACTTCGTCAATGATAAGAAGTTTCATTTTCCTCAAGATTCTTGAAACTTCACAACAAGCATCTCCAGATAGCTTGTGATATTGTAATTTGTTGTCATGCTCCACTGGCAGCATCAGTAAACGATGTAAAGTAATCCCTTTAATGTTATGTGCTGCCAGTCCAGTTGGAGCGGTGACAACACAAGACAGCGATGACTCAGTCCTTTCCTGCAAATAACATGAAATTGCTTTAATGAGGAAACTTTTTCCAGTTCCCGCTTCTCCACTCACGTACAGTCGGACAGGCTTCAACGACGTACATGAGCACTCTTTCTTCTCATGACTTAATCCATGATCAATTTGCATGGTAACTTCGTCATATATTTTCCTCTGCTCAACGTTGAGTTGTCTTTCCAAGTCTTCTAAGTTAACCGCATCCTCCTGAGCATGTGCCATGGCTCTTTCCACTTCATTCATGGCAGTGGCAGCTTCATTTTCGATAACAGGTCCTCCTAGTGGATCCTGACTCAATGAAGCAGAACTCTGACTGTCCTAAGAACTGTCTCTGGCAATCTCGGCTGCAATCGTTGCTTCCTGCTCGATTTCCGCATTCAACATTTCTACATATTTGGGAAAAGCAGGACATTCTATGGTCTCCTTGGCGGCAGTGAAAGAGTCTTCGTAACAGAGGAAATCTCCAAGCAGTTCCTCTTCTGCACGCCAAGGCTTGAAAAGTTGCAAAAGTGCTAAATAGAAAAACTCCTTTTTTTCAGGAGATTCGCCACTCAATTTTCGATGGTTTACCAAGTGGCATTTTCTTTGCTTGACCAGACATCCCTCACTTCCAATTACAGCATACACTCCTTTCTCAGTATCTTCTTTGATGTTCCTCTTGAATATGTAATTTTGAAGAACCTCATACAGACAAACATTCTCAAGGTGACTGCTTCGATTTGGATAATATGTATCCAACATGTTGGTCTTCAAAATGTCGGTACTGTTTGGCTCCTTTTCCGCCAAATACTCAATTTCCCGCACAGGTTTCAGAACTCGATTACGCGTTGCAGCAAGACCAAGACTCGCCCAAACGATACTCCTAGATTTGGCATAGAGACTTGCTGAAGACAACTGGTCAGAACATTCGTAAGCTCCGATTTCTCGATGCGACAACATCTTCAGACTGAAACTGTACAACTTCTTACTGAGGCTCTTTTCATGGGAAATGTCCTCCCACATATCCTTCAATTCTGTCTTCTCTTTTTTGGTGATGTAAGATGTCACATACCGAGCCACAGCCATACAGTTATCAGCCACAAACTGTATATCCATGTTAGCATTCCACATGGACAAAATCACTGGGTTGTAGTCGTTGATGTACTTGGACTCTTCGTTCCTCTTCAGATTGTATGTGTTTTTCGGTGATTTCTTCATCACATTATGTCGCAGCGAAGACATCGAACTGTTTACTCTTCCTTTAGAAATCACCGGTCGTGGAAACCCGAAACGACATTTGGTGTAGAACTTGTCCTTGTTTCGGAATTTACGACGACAGTACTTTCCACAACGATGGCTTTGGAAACGTAGAACTTTTTCTCTTAGGCTTTTCTTCTCCTTTGCGTTTGGAACAGCACACGTAGAATACTGTTGTATGAAACTCATCACTGAGTCTTCTGGATCCGTTCCAAATTTACGTGCATCCTTGATCCACAACAGCATATGTATGTGAGGAGCACCTCTTGCTTGGTACTCCTTTCTCCAGAAGAAATCCAACACCTCTCCAAGAGGTGGATTCTTCTTATTCATGATGAAAGACATCATAGCTTCAAATCTATGATTGAAGTACCGGCATACATTGACTGGATCCAAAGAGCACAGTTCTCCGGGTGTCTTGAATTTGATGTTTTCGATGTTTCCATTTGCCTCTCGTAGAAATTCAAGTAAGTCTTCCCAGCCATACTCGGCACAGCTCAGAGTGAGGAACCATGTGGGAGTTCCTAAGTTCCTCAGCATACATTTTAAATCACCATGACGACGGTACCAGTACTCATTAGTACCACGCTGACACGCCATGAGATTAATCAGGTGAGAATCCAAAATACTGTCTTGGACATTGACTTTATCCATAAAGTCACTTGCCGAGATGTTTTGCATGTGTATACCACTTTTCAAGATGTGGTTCACTGCATATGACAGTCCAGACAGATCGCTTTCAAACAGGAGATGAAACAAATAGGGAATACATTGTCGAAACCTAGCATCTCCTGCATACAATCGCAAAGTCCGGTATTCAGAAGCAGGAATTTGATGAGGTCGCTCATCATATCTTCCTCCCTAACCTGTTGGAAAAAGCTGTGGGAAACACCGAGCTTCCAAACTTTCCTCCCAAACACTAATGGGACTCCCTTTGGCTTGTTTCATTTGAAACAACTCAATAGCATTCCCCATGACTTCCTTAGAATGCAAAGGATGAACACTATAAGGTTCATATATTTCTTCACTAGTAGAGGGTTCTAATTTCTCAATTTGACCAGCACACAAATCGCTATCCTCTTCCTCACTTACTTCCTCTTCTGCAACATATATATTCTTATAGTACTTATTATTTTTTTCAAATACAATGTTGCCTTTTTGACTTTCCTAACATCCACTAAATCTTGCCATATTTTCTTATTCTTTGTCGGAACCCCATTAACTAAGATAACCAGAGGGTCCTCTTCCACTTTTTCTACTCCAATTGTGTTAATGTTTTTCTTCAAATCTAGAGGCAAATAAACAACTCTTCCCTTTAATCCTCTCTGTAAATCTGATGGAGGCAATTTCCCTGTCTTTGGCTCCATTCTTACAATAGCCTGAAAGGGATGGATACTTTGAATCAAAATAGATTCATAAGTATTTAAATCCTTCAATTCAGAAGGAATCTCAACCAATTCCAGATTATTATGAACTGCTCTAGCAGGCATCTGGTTTTGATTTAATTTGTTATAACAATAAGTACACACACGTTGATCCGATCCCAAATCAAAATAATTTTCTACCATCAAGTATGTTGTGAAATCCTTCCATTCACTATTATTTTCCCTTTCACTTTTTGCATATAAATCCACTAACTTAGTCTGATTCTTATAATAAGTGCGTCGACAACACACACAAGTGAAATTAGGCCTCTCACTTGATTTCACCTGAAACGTCGCAATTTCCCTCTGAAAATTATCTGTACTGGAAACCTGTACACTATCTTCCACATTACCCTCTTCTTCTTGGTCAATTTCAACATTCTCCTCTTTACTTCCAAAGTAACAAAACTCAATTTCTTCACAAATATTCTTCACATCTATTTCAGAACCATGCAAAAGAGCAGCGCATAATTGTTTAAGCATAATTGCTGGACTCTTAGCATAATACAACATTCTAACTAATTTCCTCACTTTATTATGATGCACTGCTAGCATCCTGAAATGATGAAAAACACTCTGGCATACTCTCCTGGAAAGACAAGCCAGTGAATGACCTTGCAAACCTGTCTCTTCTCTCACTCTGCAAGGATCTAATTCTTGCAACAACTTCATTTTCTGCTTCAAACTTTTCTTATTAAATGTCCGTACAAAATCACAAAGCAAATTGATGGAATCCTGTCGCACACTGCAAATACTACTACACTTCCAGGTGTACACAGGACCCTTAGGACGTCTTCCTAAAACCTCATTACCTAACACCTCTTCTGTCTCTGTTGTCACAAGTTTTTCTTTTTCAACTGGACAACCATCTTTCACTTCATAAGCTCGACCACTGGTGTCAACTGCATGCACCAAATCATTATCCTGGAAATAACTCTCCTCATTAAAAAATGCCTCACAACTTGAACTATGCATCCATTCTCCGGAAAAAACTTCACAAAAATTACTACGATTAACTATTCTCTTCCATCTACTATTTCTTTTGAAATCATAAATTGCCTTGTTTAGCTTCCTAATTGTATTGATTATCAAAATAATTAACTTACGTTTAATTTCAAATGCCTGATCAATAACTTTCTCAACTTTTTTTTTTCTCTTATAAAAAACCACTTTCTGTTGACCTTTCTTAATATTTTTTAACAAATTGCCAATTATCCTGTTGCGGAACATTCGTTTACGAATGTCCCTAAACTGTTGTTTCCTTCTACTATCATGCACAGAGTTATCTCTTGCTCTAGCAGTAACATTTTTGATTGGCCTTTCCTTTCCGTTTAAAATGCTTCTCTTTTTCTGGACTGAAACATTTTCTGTAGTAATATTTTTTTTACTACAAATATTTCTTATGAATGTTTTTGTGCTCTTACCCGGTGCTTTCTTGGTGACTTGACAAGTTTTTTTGGTAGAGGACTGCTGCATTATTTCATGTACCTGCTGTCTTTGACGTTTTGCAGCCTTTTTAAGTCTATCCTTGGTTGGCATGCTGAAATCTTGAAATGATATGCAGTTGAATCTGTGGTAAAATATAATAAAAAATGTTATTAACCACTATTACCAAACAGTAAATCAATAACAGTCATCAAAAACTTAACACACTACTTGACATTTTTACATAGAACATTTTTTAGTGCTTTGGCAAATATATAATACACAAATAGCAGAAAAGAAATAGAATTCTTCTTCATTTTACCTCTACTATTTTATATGTGATTCTGATGTAATTTTATGAGCATATTTTAATATTTTATTGAAGACACTAGACATAACCTGTTTTTGAAGGTGTTTTTAATTATAAATCAAACGGTTTACATTTTTACTTTTCATTTATTATAAATTTTAAAAATAAATGTTTATAGTTCCATAGGCTCAAGCACGTCAGCTTCCCACCCTATGTCATACAATTCTGACAAATCTGCATCCTCATCATGTTCTTCTTCATCCTCAGGATTTAAATCATCCAAGGGATCTACTTCCACTGATGTTTCAATTACGAGTTCAATGATGAGGTCGAAATCAACTGATTGCTGATTGTCACTCATGTTGATGTTGTCGTTATCTTTAAAGAAAGATAACAACAATGAGATGTTGCAGAGTAAGAGACAAATCTCAGAGATTATAATAGTAAAATTGTTTAACAAGAGTAACATTTTGCAGCTATTATTTAGCCATGACCAGCGATGCTGAGGAGGTAAGGCCTATGTCCAAGTTTTCAGTGAACAGGACTCATCTCTTCTTAACCTTGGATAAGCCTCACCAACTCTGTGTCCCCTGCTCATACTTAAATGTAAAGGGGCAGATTTATGTTAACTGACGCATTCCCAGGGATGCACCAGTTAATGTGCACCGCTGCTCTGCCACCCATGGTGTGCCGCATTTACAATGTGGAGCACCATTGAGTGAAAACAGCACAGATGCGTCACGCATCTGTGCCGCAAAAGCAGCACATTGCAGGAATCACGTCATAAGCGCAACATGTCTACTGCAATGCACAGGAGCAAGCCACACATTGCATGGTGCATCACTCCTTATGCCTGTTTCAAACAGGCGTAATGATTTGATTCAGCAATGCTATAAAGCTGAGTCAGTGAAATCTTCTAAATTTCACTGTGTTAGTTTTACAGGGCTTTCTTGCAAATTAATGCATACCTTGCAACAAAACACCTATATGAAAACTGAAGCAGGTTTCATGTGGCACAGGACTTTACAGCATGACACATCTGTCTAGATGCATCAATTTTTAAATATGTCGCCACATAGCAAATCTTTTGCACCGCCGCTGCGTCACAAAAGTGACGCACAGCGGCACAAAAGAGGCATATGGCTATCATAAATCTGTCCCTAACATGTTAATTGATTGATTCTGGATGACGATAAGGTGTGGCCTATCCAGAGGTTTGTTTAAGGTGAGGCCTACTCAGGGTTGCAGATTAAATGGAGATGGGGCACCCCTGAGCCTTGCTGGAGCTGCATCGCACTTGCGATGCAGCTCCAGCAATGCGCCACCTTTACGGCACTAATGCGTCACGGTGCGCCGCATTGTAAATGCAGCGCACCATGGGTGGCGGAACAGCGGCGCAGGATGACTGGCACATCCCTGGGGATGCACCAGTCATCATAAATCTATCCCTGAGCTTCTTATCTTGTTGGAGATGAAGTGAGGCCTGTCTTGCAACATGGTGCATCTTTTGCATCACTGCTGCATCGGTTTCATGTGGCACGTTTTTTTTACAGCATGACACATCTGCCTAGATGCATCAATTTGTAATTTTGTCGCCACATAGCAAATCTTTTGCACCGCCACTGCGTCACAAAAGTGACGCACAGTGGCGCAAAAGAGGCATACACCTATCATAAATCTGTCCCTAGCATTTTAAATGATTAATTCAGGATGACGATAAGGTGTGGCCTATCCAGAGGTTTGTTTAAGGTGAGGCCTACCTACATTCATGGGGAAATGACTTAAAATGTCCTTAAGACACATGAAAGCGTTTTTTTAAAGCCTTTGCAGCATTTTTGGGTCACTTTTAACATGGCTATGTAACTCAAACAATCAAAATCTAAATTTGCCAAGCACAGGTGGGAGCATATTTACAAGGAATTTGCACCACGGGGAAAGGTCTTTTAATTTAAAATGGGAAAAATAACATCAGAGACACTCAAATGCCTTATAAAGAAGCAGACACCATTATGTCCTTGTCATAAATTTTAAAAGCATTCCTTTACCTCAAAAACGATTTTCAAGTCATAATTTGAAAACACTGCACATGGGGAAATGACTGAAAATGTCCTTAAGACACATGAAAGCGTTTTTTGATTGCCTTTGCAGCATTTTTGGGTCACTTTTAACATGGCTATGTAACTCAAACAATCAAAATCTAAATTTTCCAAGCACAGGTGCGAGCATATTTACAAGGAATTTGCACCACGGGGAAAGGTCTTACATTAAAATGGGAAAAATAACACCAGAGACACTCAAATGCCTTATAAAGAAGCATACACCATTATGTCCTTGTCATAAATTTTAAAAGCATTCCTTTTCCTCAAAAACGATTTTCAAGTCTTAATTTGAAAACACTGCACAAGGGGAAATGACTGAAAATGTCCTTAAGACACATGAAAGCGTTTTTTGATTGCCTTTGCAGCATTTTTGGGTCACTTTTAACATGGCTATGTAACTCAAACAATCAAAATCTAAATTTTCCAAGCACAGGTGCGAGCATATTTACAAGGAATTTGCACCACGGGGAAAGGTCTTACATTAAAATGGGAAAAATAACATCAGAGACACTCAAATGCCTTATAAAGAAGCATACACCATTATGTCCTTGTCATAAATTTTAAAAGCATCCCTTTTCCTCAAAAACGATTTTCAAGTCTTAATTTGAAAACACTGCACATGGGGAAATGACTTAAAATGTCCTTAAGACACATGAAAGCGTTTTTTGATTGCCTTTGCAGCATTTTTGGGTCACTTTTAACATGGCTATGTAACTCAAACAATCAAAATCTAAATTTGCCAAGCACAGGTGGGAGCATATTTACAAGGAATTTGCACCACTGGGAAAGGTCTTTTAATTTAAAATGGGAAAAATAACATCAGAGACACTCAAATGCCTTATAAAGAAGCAGACACCATTATGTCCTTGTCATAAATTTTAAAAGCATTCCTTTACCTCAAAAACGATTTTCAAGTCATAATTTGAAAACACTGCACATGGGGAAATGACTGAAAATGTCCTTAAGACACATGAAAGCGTTTTTTGATTGCCTTTGCAGCATTTTTGGGTCACTTTTAACATGGCTATGTAACTCAAACAATCAAAATCTAAATTTTCCAAGCACAGGTGCGAGCATATTTACAAGGAATTTGCACCACGGGGAAAGGTCTTAAATTAAAATGGGAAAAATAACATCAGAGACACTCAAATGCCTTATAAAGAAGCAGACACCATTATGTCCTTGTCATAAATTTTAAAAGCATTCCTTTTCCTCAAAAACGATTTTCAAGTCATAATTTGAAAACACTGCACAGCTCCTATGCACAAAAACACCCTGTCAGTACTAATACTTCACATTTTCTCCAATTACAATTTCTCAAAGAAACAAAATCTATTTGTAAAACACTTGAGACAAAGCAACATTTTAAAAACACAACTTTCTTCATAATTTTCTCCTTAAAGCACACTATTCTCTATCTAAATTAAATAAATCTTTTCTCACCTTAGCAAATACTTTATGAGTTTCAAAACAGTCTCAGAAACACACCAATTTGTCTTTAGCAGAGCAAAAGGTATGCACACCAGAGGCTGGAACCAACAATGGCACAGAAATGCTGTAATTCATCACACATATCTCTCATGTCACCCAATCAAAACTCTTCCCTCACTTTTTTCAAATCAAAACCCTTCCCCCCTCTGCCCTCTCTGCCTTTTTTGCATAGCAACCACCTCTTGGAAGACCTCTGGTGTTTGCAAGTTCACACAACAATGTTTCAATTGAACTCTGAACTCTCAGTGCACCTGCGTATCCAGTGCAATCTTTCATTAAATGATTTTTGCTTGACCATTCAAATTACATCTTTCAAAGAACTCATCCATGCACCCTAACTTTCTGTTTTCAGCAATCAAAATCCACCAATCACTGTTACTGCTTCATTAACACAGAAACTCCACAGTTTTTTTCATTTTAAACTCTTATTTTTTCAACTGCCATTTCATTGCCACACTTCATCTGACTGCAGCAGAACCTTCTCTCACCATGTTTTCTGTCTGGATTGTTGGACATAGTTACATCTATTGGGCTCAGAGGTATGCTGAGAACAGAAATTTACCTAACCTCAATTTAAAAGATGTGGAAATTAAGTGGTTTGGCCACAGAGGATTAAAATGTCACCAATTGATACCATTGGTGAAAACCTTTATGCATTTGCCAAAACCTGACCTGTTAATTGTGCACTGTGGAGGTAATGATTTGGGCACTTTGACTGGGGTAGGTCTGGAAATGCTTTTAAAGGACACCTTTGAGCAATTGATGGCACTTTTTCCTCAAACTGCCTTGGTATATTCAAATATATGCCAAAGACAGAAATGGAGGTGGTCGAACCAATTTTGTCCACAAATTGAGAAGTCGAGGAAGCATGTAAACAAATCTGTTTCAGCTTACATGAGAGACCATGGAATGGGCTCCATGTACAACAATAACTTGCGTTACTACATGCAAGATATCTACAGAGGAGATGGAGTTCACTTCTCAGATGAAGGCAACAGAATTTTCATTCTGAATTTAAGACTGTGCATTGGTACCTACTTATAAGTACCTAAATGTACCATAAACCCAAAAGCTCTTCTCAGAGCTACCCTACATTTGATCACTCACAATTATTATTTTACTCTAACTTTTTTCACTAATTTTCAACAAACTACGCTCCCTGGAGCGCTACCCGGTACGCGAACCGGAAGCTAACCTCGCGAAATTTTTAAAAAAAATGGTTTTTTTTCGCACATATGGGCCTCCTCAGCCACCCTCAGAAAACCTAGGGGGTCAAGATAAGTCTACCGTGCCCCCTTCTACCCATTCTGAACATTATTTGCCCTCCATCTTGTATCTAAATTCGACCGAAACACAAAATGGTGGACTCCCGTAACGCTTCAGGTTCGCGTACCGGGGCGCTCGCCAGTTCGCGTACCGGGGCGCTCCCCGGGAAGCGCTCCATCAAAAAAGGTGGGAAAGTAATTTACAGAAAAACGACTGGAGACACTTTCACCAAATATAGATTAGCTCATACTACATACCAATCCCTACCATTTTCACAAATTTGATTGAAATTCCATTTAGCCATTTAGCCTGTAGACCTCTCTAAATACCGTGAGGTAAATTACTTCACAGAACACATCTGAAGTGTTGGAATTGACAACCAATGAAAATGTTACTTTTATTTTCTACTTTTTTTACCTGACATTTGATTGGTTATATACCTGAATATATATAAAGGAAGAGAAGGAAACACAGCCATTTTGACTACTACTTCTTGTTGTACATTTCAATAGGATTTTCACTAATCACTTCAACTTCTTTGTAAAGGTAAGTTGTTATTTTTAAAACTGAAGTATATTGTGCACTATAAGTTAATATGGTAAACTTTTTCTGATAGTTATATACTATCCCTCTGTAGTAGTTATAGATTTAGATAGACTTCTCTGTTATAGTTATGGATGGAGTTAGGTTTCTCTTGTATAATTATAAATTTACTTACATTAAATCACATACACTTTTTTATATTCCTACTTCCACTCTGATACTATACACTGCCCAAAGATAAATTCACTGATAAAAACTCTAAAATTAATCCCAACAGTGCCCTATCTCTACTAATATATATTTTTTTAATCCAAATTTCAGGCCAAATGGAAGGCGAACACAAAGTTTCATTTCAAATTGTCCTGCAAGAGAGCAGCCAAGAAATAATTGATCCAAATTATATAGAATTTATGGATGAAACTTGGGACCAAGAACTACTGCAATGTGTGCAAGCAGTAGATGACCTCCTTCAAAATGAGGACATTTTACACACTCAGAGATTACAAACTATGTTCAATGAAAATAACGACATTTCAGACAGTGAAATGTTAGAAAGTTTATTAAATTTTGAAACACAATCACAATAATAAATAATTGCTTAAAAAATAAAGAAATTAAAAAATAATCAACAAAACCAACAATCAATTAACAAACAGTATTTGAAAAGTCTATCATTCTTTTTTTCTTATAGTACGCTCCCCAGAACGCTTCCCGGTTCGCGGACCGGGCGCTCCCCACGCAAAAAAAAAAAAAAATTTTTTTTTTTTTTGCCCTGCGGGGCCCTTTTAAAGCCTCCACATCAAACCTAGGGGGTCAGGGAGGATCTACTATGCCCCCTTATGGTCATTTCCCCCTTTGTTTTGGCCTCCTCTTGTCTCTCGATCCTACCGAGAGACAAGATGGCGGCCGCTCCGGACTGTTTAGAATGTTGACAGACACCGGAGAGCCAATCAGCTTCGCTTCGCGAAGTTCCGTTACGCGTCAAGTACGCGAACCGGAGCGCTGCCCAGAGCGCGCTTACAGATATATATCTTTTTTTGAACGTTAATTTCTCAAAATCCACTGGAGCACATATATTGAGACCTAGCAAAGGCACATCGGGCTAACAGTCCCTACAATTTTGCCAAGTTTCGTGCAAATCCATTCAGCCGTTCGGCCTAAAAGTGAGGCCAACCGCCCTATGGAAATTAACATGGGAAAAACGCGTTTTGGGACCCCCCTTTTTTCTCGGCCCCCCCTTGACAAACACCCCCCAAATTTCCAGTGGCTGCTCAGAAACAAAATGTTCCATTTTCCTGAAAATTTCAGCCAATTCCGTCCACAAACGCCAAAGTTATTAGACATAGAATTTTCAAAAATCCCATAGGGAAAAAATCCTAACTATATATACCTACTGGCGACCGCCAGTAGGTAATATATGTATAATATATATATGTATAATATATATATGTATATATGTATATATATATATATATATATATATATATATATATATGGCAAACACCTCCTTTCAGAAAAAAGAGCAGAGGCCACAGCAGGGGTTAACAGGGAGACCTCTTTATTCCACCAAAAGCTCTCCTTGCAGGCGAATGCATTTCGGCATTTCATATGCCTTCTTCAGCGCCAAGAGTCTCACAGGCAGTTGCAGGTAACATCAAGTTAAATATAAGCACCTTACTGATTAGTTCAGGTCCGCCCCGCCCGCGGGAACAGTGTCCTTTCTCTCCATTTGTAGTGCACTCGGTACTTATGCACCACAATTCCCAGAATGCAACAGGGATCCAGGCGAGAAAGGCGGGTGATTAAAGTTAATCATTGCGGAAAATTAGCTTACTCGATGTCTTGCAGCTTTATTCCTTTGCAAATGGTGGAATGTCTGTGTCCCCCTGGGTCCCCAACCGCATCAACCTCCGTGACACAGGAAACTGTTAGGCAGGGGCTCGACCGTAAGTACAGTCTCGCCCAGCGTGGAGCCGAAATAGCCCCCTCACCGCTTCATCTCGTCCTGGCCCCGGGGGTGGACCTTGGTGATCCAGTACCCTGGAAGAAAAAGTCAGCCGCAGCAGATGCCAGTGGGACCAAGGCCAGCTTCAGGATGCGGGGACCTCTGGAGCGCGTCTCTGGCGTACGCGCAAATTTATGGCAAACATCTCCTTTCAGAAAAAAGAGCAGAGGCCACAGCAGGGGTTAACAGGGAGACCTCTTTATTCCACCAAAAGCTCTCCTTGCAGGCGAATGCATTTCGGCATTTCATATGCCTTCTTCAGCGCCAAGAGCCTCACAGGCAGTTGCAGGTAACATCAAGTTAAATATAAGCACCTTACTGATTAGTTCAGGTCCGCCCCGCCCTCGGGAACAGTGTCCTTTCTCTCCATTTGTAGTGCACTCGGTACTTATGCACCACAATTCCCAGAATGCAACAGGGATCCAGGCGAGAAAGGCGGGTGATTAAAGTTAATCATTGCGGAAAATTAGCTTACTCGATGTCTTGCAGCTTTATTCCTTTGCAAATGGTGGAATGTCTGTGTCCCCCTGGGTCCCCAACCGCATCAACCTCCGTGACACAGGAAACTGTTAGGCGGGGGCTCGACCGTAAGTACAGTCTCGCCCAGCGTGGAGCCGAAATAGCCCCCTCACCGCTTCATCTCGTCCTGGCCCCGGGGGTGGACCTTGGTGATCCAGTACCCTGGAAGAAAAAGTCAGCCGCAGCAGATGCCAGTGGGACCAAGGCCAGCTTCAGGATGCGGGGACCTCTGGAGCGCGTCTCTGCCGTACGCGCAAATTTATGGCAAACACCTCCTTTCAGAAAAAAGAGCAGAGGCCACAGCAGGGGTTAACAGGGAGACCTCTTTATTCCACCAAAAGCTCTCCTTGCAGGCGAATGCATTTCGGCATTTCATATGCCTTCTTCAGCGCCAAGAGTCTCACAGGCAGTTGCAGGTAACATCAAGTTAAATATAAGCACCTTACTGATTAGTTCAGGTCCGCCCCGCCCTCGGGAACAGTGTCCTTTCTCTCCATTTGTAGTGCACTCGGTACTTATGCACCACAATTCCCAGAATGCAACAGGGATCCAGGCGAGAAAGGCGGGTAATTAAAGTTAATCATTGCGGAAAATTAGCTTACTCAATGTCTTGCAGCTTTATTCCTTTGCAAATGGTGGAATGTCTGTGTCCCCCTGGGTCCCCAACTGCATCAACCTCCGTGACACAGGAAACTGTTAGGCGGGGGCTCGACCGTAAGTACAGTCTCGCCCAGCGTGGAGCCGAAATAGCCCCCTCACCGCTTAATCTCGTCATGGCCCCGGGGGTGGACCTTGGTGATCCAGTACCTTGGAAGAAAAAGTCAGCCGTAGCAGATGCCAGTGGGACCAAGGCCAGCTTCAGGATGCGGGGACCTCTGGAGCGCGTCTCTGGCGTACGCGCAAATTTATGGCAAACACCTCCTTTCAGAAAAAAGAGCAGAGGCCACAGCAGGGGTTAACAGGGAGACCTCTTTATTCCACCAAAAGCTCTCCTTGCAGGCGAATGCATTTCGGCATTTCATATGCCTTCTTCAGCGCCAAGAGTCTCACAGGCAGTTGCAGGTAACATCAAGTTAAATATAAGCACCTTACTGATTAGTTCAGGTCCGCCCCGCCCTCGGGAACAGTGTCCTTTCTCTCCATTTGTAGTGCACTCGGTACTTATGCACCACAATTCCCAGAATGCAACAGGGATCCAGGCGAGAAAGGCGGGTGATTAAAGTTAATCATTGCGGAAAATTAGCTTACTCGATGTCTTGCAGCTTTATTCCTTTGCAAATGGTGGAATGTCTGTGTCCCCCTGGGTCCCCAACCGCATCAACCTCCGTGACACAGGAAACTGTTAGGCGGGGGCTCGACCGTAAGTACAGTCTCGCCCAGCGTGGAGCCGAAATAGCCCCCTCACCGCTTCATCTCGTCCTGGCCCCGGGGGTGGACCTTGGTGATCCAGTACCCTGGAAGAAAAAGTCAGCCGCAGCAGATGCCAGTGGGACGAAGGCCAGCTTCAGGATGCGGGGACCTCTGGAGCGCGTCTCTGGCGTACGCGCAAATTTATGGCAAACACCTCCTTTCAGAAAAAAGAGCAGAGGCCACAGCAGGGGTTAACAGGGAGACCTCTTTATTCCACCAAAAGCTCTCCTTGCAGGCGAATGCATTTCGGCATTTCATATGCCTTCTTCAGCGCCAAGAGCCTCACAGGCAGTTGCAGGTAACATCAAGTTAAATATAAGCACCGTACTGATTAGTTCAGGTCCGCCCCGCCCTCGGGAACAGTGTCCTTTCTCTCCATTTGTAGTGCACTCGGTACTTATGCACCACAATTCCCAGAATGCAACAGGGATCCAGGCGAGAAAGGCGGGTGATTAAAGTTAATCATTGTGGAAAATTAGCTTACTCGATGTCTTGCAGCTTTATTCCTTTGCAAATGGTGGAATGTCTGTGTCCCCCTGGGTCCCCAACCGCATCAACCTCCGTGACACAGGAAACTGTTAGGCGGGGGCTCGACCGTAAGTACAGTCTCGCCCAGCGTGGAGCCGAAATAGCCCCCTCACCGCTTCATCTCGTCCTGGCCCCGGGGGTGGACCTTGGTGATCCAGTACCCTGGAAGAAAAAGTCAGCCGCAGCAGATGCCAGTGGGACCAAGGCCAGCTTCAGGATGCGGGGACCTCTGGAGCGCGTCTCTGCCGTACGCGCAAATTTATGGCAAACACCTCCTTTCAGAAAAAAGAGCAGAGGCCACAGCAGGGGTTAACAGGGAGACCTCTTTATTCCACCAAAAGCTCTCCTTGCAGGCAAATGCATTTCGGCATTTCATATGCCTTCTTCAGCGCCAAGAGTCTCACAGGCAGTTGCAGGTAACATCAAGTTAAATATAAGCACCTTACTGATTAGTTCAGGTCCGCCCCGCCCTCGGGAACAGTGTCCTTTCTCTCCATTTGTAGTGCACTCGGTACTTATGCACCACAATTCCCAGAATGCAACAGGGATCCAGGCGAGAAAGGCTGGTGATTAAAGTTAATCATTGCGGAAAATTAGCTTACTCGATGTCTTGCAGCTTTATTCCTTTGCAAATGGTGGAATGTCTGTGTCCCCCTGGGTCCCCAACCGCATCAACCTCCGTGACACAGGAAACTGTTAGGCGGGGGCTCGACCGTAAGTACAGTCTCGCCCAGCGTGGAGCCGAAATAGCCCCCTCACCGCTTCATCTCGTCCTGGCCCCGGGGGTGAACCTTGGTGATCCAGTACCCTGGAAAAAAAAGTGAGCCGCAGCAGATGCCAGTGGGACCAAGGCCAGCTTCAGGATGCAGGGACCTCTGGAGCGCGTCTCTGGCGTACGCGCAAATTTATGGCAAATACCTCCTTTCAGAAAAAAGAGCAGAGGCCACAGCAGGGGTTAACAGGGAGACCTCTTTATTCCACCAAAAGCTCTCCTTGCAGGCGAATGCATTTCGGCATTTCATATGCCTTCTTCAGCGCCAAGAGTCTCACAGGCAGTTGCAGGTAACATCAAGTTAAATATAAGCACCTTACTGATTAGTTCAGGTCCGCCCCGCCCTCGGGAACAGTGTCCTTTCTCTCCATTTGTAGTGCACTCGGTACTTATGCACCACAATTCCCAGAATGCAACAGGGATCCAGGCGAGAAAGGCGGGTGATTAAAGTTAATCATTGCGGAAAATTAGCTTACTCGGTGTCTTGCAGCTTTATTCCTTTGCAAATGGTGGAATGTCTGTGTCCCCCTGGGTCCCCAACTGCATCAACCTCCGTGACACAGGAAACTGTTAGGCGGGGGCTCGACCGTAAGTACAGTCTCGCCCAGCGTGGAGCCGAAATAGCCCCCTCACCGCTTCATCTCGTCATGGCCCCGGGGGTGGACCTTGGTGATCCAGTACCTTGGAAGAAAAAGTCAGCCGCAGCAGATGCCAGTGGGACCAAGGCCAGCTTCAGGATGCGGGGACCTCTGGAGCGCGTCTCTGGCGTACGCGCAAATTTATGGCAAACACCTCCTTCCAGAAAAAAGAGCAGAGGCCACAGCAGGGGTTAACAGGGAGACCTCTTTATTCCACCAAAAGCTCTCCTTGCAGGCGAATGCATTTCGGCATTTCATATTCCTTCTTCAGCGCCAAGAGTCTCACAGGCAGTTGCAGGTAACATCAAGTTAAATATAAGCACCTTACTGATTGGTTCAGGTCCGCCCCGCCCTCGGGAACAGTGTCCTTTCTCTCCATTTGTAGTGCACTCGGTACTTATGCACCACAATTCCCAGAATGCAACAGGGATCCAGGCGAGAAAGGCGGGTGATTAAAGTTAATCATTGCGGAAAATTAGCTTACTCGATGTCTTACAGCTTTATTCCTTTGCAAATGGTGGAATGTCTGTGTCCCCCTGGGTCCCCAACCGCATCAACCTCCGTGACACAGGAAACTGTTAGGCGGGGGCTCGACCGTAAGTACAGTCTCGCCCAGCGTGGAGCCGAAATAGCCCCCTCACCGCTTCATCTCGTCCTGGCCCCGGGGGTGGACCTTGGTGATCCAGTACCCTGGAAGAAAAAGTCCGCCGCAGCAGATGCCAGTGGGACTAAGGACAGCTTCAGGATGCGGGGACCTCTGGAGCGCGTCTCTGGCGTACGCGCAAATTTATGGCAAACACCTCCTTTCAGAAAAAAGAGCAGAGGCCACAGCAGGGGTTAACAGGGAGACCTCTTTATTCCACCAAAAGCTCTCCTTGCAGGCGAATGCATTTCGGCATTTCATATGCCTTCTTCAGCGCCAAGAGTCTCACAGGCAGTTGCAGGTAACATCAAGTTAAATATAAGCACCTTACTGATTAGTTCATATATATATATATATATTAATTACCTACTGGCGGGCACCAGTAGGTAGTTATAGTTAGGACCTTGTTTCTAATCAAAAAGCATTTTTTCTTGTCCCAAAAACGTTGGCGCTGGTTGACGAATCTTCGCGAAATTTTCAAAACTGTGTGGGGCGCTCGGGTCACCTCCTATCTTGAAAGTTTCGGGGTGATTCGGCAAGCGGGGGCGAGAAAAAAGGGGGGTCCCAAAACGTGTTTTCTCTGTGTTAATTCCCATAGGAAACTTTAGACACAGCAACAGCCTGAACTTACACCAAATTTGGCAAAAAGGTAGCCCTTGGTTCAGAAAGAGACCTTTTTTTTTAATGATGTAAATCCGTTCAGTAGTTCCTGAGAAATTCACAAAATAGAGGTCGGAAAATCAATTTCCCATAGGAAACTTTAGACACGGTTACAGACGAAACTGCTCGACGGAATTACACCAAATTTGTCACAAAGGTAGCCCTTGGCTCAGAAAGAGACCTTTTTTTAAAATGGTCTAAATCCATTCAGTAGGTGCTCAGAAAATCAAAAAATAAAAGTTTCGATATTTAGAGACACGGAGGGACCCTCCCGACCACAAGCTTTATTCTAATTGGCTGTCAATACTCCAAACCAGGAAGTGTTGGCAGCCATCTTGTGCCTCAGTAACTGATTCAGAAAAGGGGGTGGTGATGAACAGAGTGTCTGAATTAAGCAGACCACTCTTACCCAGTCCAAAGATCAGGGCTTGATCCATCACCGTTATTTAGCTCACTGCCCCATCCCAGCTCAGAACCTGGCTATATGCAAATTAGTCTGTCCCTGGCCCAGTGCATCATGCGAACAGGGCAGACCAAACTACCAAGCCAATTCTTCACCAGAAAGGAGACAAGCTACCGGGGACCGGTTTCTGGCATTTCAGCCTCATCGGCCCGGCTTGCTTGAATCCTGATGGAGCAGTGAGCAAGGGACTCATGTCTGAGTATACCCTTCCACGCTTATGGTGGACAAAATGATTCAGAAAAGGGGGTGGTGATGAACAGAGTGTCTGAATTAAGCAGACCACTCTTACCCAGTCCAAAGATCAGGGCTTGATCCATCACCGTTATTTAGCTCACTGCCCCATCCCAGCTCAGAACCTGGCTATATGCAAATTAGTCTGTCCCTGGCCCAGTGCATAATGGGAACAGGGCAGACCAAACTACCAAGCCAATTCTTCACCAGAAAGGAGACAAGCTACCGGGGACCGGTTTCTGGCATTTCAGCCTCATCGGCCCGGCTTGCTTGAATCCTGATGGAGCAGTGAGCAAGGGACTCATGTCTGAGTATACCCTTCCACGCTTATGGTGGACAAAATGATTCAGAAAAGGGGGTGGTGATGAACAGAGTGTCTGAATTAAGCAGACCACTCTTACCCAGTCCAAAGATCAGGGCTTGATCCATCACCCTTATTTAGCTCACTGCCCCATCCCAGCTCAGAACCTGGCTATATGCAAATTAGTCTGTCCCTGGCCCAGTGCATCATGGGAACAGGGCAGACCAAACTACCAAGCCAATTCTTCACCAGAAAGGAGACAAGCTACCGGGGACCGGTTTCTGGCATTTCAGCCTCATCGGCCCGGCTTGCTTGAATCCTGATGGAGCAGTGAGCAAGGGACTCATGTCTGAGTATACCCTTCCACGCTTACTGAGGCACAAGAAAACATAGAAACATAGCATAAAACAAGAAACGGGGGAAGGGTTGAAACACCCTGACCCCCTAGGCCTGCTCAGGGGGTCCCACAAGGATCCCCAGGGCCCAAAAAAGCATTAAAAATTAAATTGGCTAAATTCGCTGAGGATCTGCGGATCCTGCCGTGAAAAAAAAACCGAAGCACAGGCTTCCGCGCTCCGTTATTATTTAGCCCCCGGGTGAGCCAGGTCCCGGGGGGGCAGAGAAAAAAAGTGTGGGGGGGTCGCAATCCCCCCACACTGCCCCGGGGACCGCCACCTCCGGGGCTTCTTTTTTCGTATTAAATCTTTTTATTGAGAGAAAAGACATCACAGGTAATACAGCGGCTCGCATTCGAAGTGGCACGGGCACCTTAAAATGATAATACAGGTGTGTAGGCAGTTCTGTAACAAGCTCCGCACAGTTGCGTTTATACACAGCAAGCCGCCTACAACCCAGCTGGGCCGGCCACGTAGTAAAGGATCAGGAGCCATCGTTGGTTGTGTTATGTCATAGAACAAAGGAACAAAAGAAAAACAACCCCAACAAGCCCTCCTCCCAACACCACCCGCCCCACCCCCCTCCTTGTCCAACGAGCAAGTAAACAGCAGAAAGCCAACATCACTGCAAGGGGTTCACAGAGGGCGTCTCACTTCCGGGCGTTCGTCTTATGTTGACTGTTTTTTAGGGTCTGCTAGTGGGGTATCTGCCAGTCGCAGCAATTGCAGGTAGCGGGGGCAGCTCAGTTCCCTGAACTCCTCAGTGAGGAGGGTCAAGAACGGTCGCCAGAGTTCCGCGAACTCTGCACTCTTCCCTGCTTTTGCCAGCGATAATTTCTCCATACCTAGTACCATCCATAGCCTATGCAACCACCCAAGTTGCAGGGGGGGTTGAGTGTCCCTCCAATGCGCCACAATGTTCTGTATCGCTGCCCCCAATGCAATCGCTATAAGTCTCCCCCTCATGGACTTCAGGGGGTACATCAAGGAGTTAGGGAGGCCAAGCAGCACATAGCCGGGGAATCGGGGAAGCGGTGTGTCTAGGTGCATGTCTATTAAATCTAGGATTGAGGTCCAGTAAGGTTGTAAGCGTTCACAGCTCCATAAGAGGTGTTCTAGGGTGCCGAGCCCCCAGCATTCCCTCCAGCAGCGGTCACTAGCTCGGGGGTCCCAGCGGTGTAGGCGTTCAGGCGTGTGGTACCAATAGGTGGCTACTTAGGTCAATGTTTCGGTTAGGCCCATGTGGTAGGCTGAGTGTCTGGCTGTGGTATATGCCCTCCCACTCCTTTCGTGTGAGCTCTCTCCCCAGATCTCTCTCCCATCGGGCCCTCCCAGCATTGTATGAATGGATGTTGGTGAGAAGTAGATGTTGGTACAGGTCAGAGAGCAGCTTTTTGTCGGAAGTGCGTGTCAGCAGCCATTTTTCATACGGCGTGAGGAGTCGCTGCGCGCCAGGTGTAATGGACGGGTGTAAGACCCAGTGACGGACCTGCAGATAGGGCAGGCGATCCGTCTCCGGTATGCCGTAGTCCTCCCTGACCTTCTGGAAGGGAAGGATACCGTTGAGGTCAAACATGTGACCAAGTGGGTCTGCAGGGCGTCGTCCTCCAAATCTCAAACGCCTGAGGGTCGAGACCAGGGGAAAAGTCAGGATTGCCAAAGATCGGTGTCATTGGGGAGGGAAATGAGGTGAGACCTCGCCGCACTGCTGCATTGTCCCACGTGGTCAGGACCGTGCTCGTGATCTGCGACGCATAGAGATTGGGTGGCCTGTGGCGGCGCAGTAAGAATGGGACGCCTTGAAGCGATTGGCCTGCCACCGCCTGATCCTGGAAGAGCCAGTGTTTACTGGATTCCAGTTGGTGCCATTCCACAAGCGTGCGTAACTGGGCAGCCTGAAAATATAAAGTGAGGTTGGGTATTCCTACTCCGCCATGCGCAGGGGGAAGTGTAGCGATCAGATGTTTAAAGCGCGGGCGGCGTCAATTCCAAATATACCGCGCTAAGTCTGACTGCGTCTTTTGGAGCCATCCTACTGGTGGGCGGAGGGGAAGAGTCTGAAAGACATAGAGAATCTGCGGCAGCAGGGTCATTTTAGTGGCCGCTATGCGGCCCAGCCAGGAGAGTGTAAGGTGTTTCCATCTCCTAAGTTCCTCGTTAAGACGCGAGCTGAGCCTCGCGTAGTTGGCGTTTGCCGTATCCCGCACAGTCGGTGCCAGCAAGACCCCCAGGTACGAGATGGGAGAGTCCGACCATTGTAAGTCAAATTCAGCCTTAGCTTCCGTCAGTACGTCTGGCGGTAAGGATATGTTAAGGGCCTCCGACTTCCCCACGTTGACCTTGAAGCCCGAGGCCAGTGCAAAGGTATGGAGCTCCACAAAGAGCGACCGAAGGGACTGCATCGGCTTCATTAGAGAGAGTAAAATGTCGTCAGCGTAGAGGCTTATGCGTATCACCGCCAAACGGGATGCCCTCAATGAGGTTATGCTGTCTTATACGTTGCGCTAGTGGTTCCATATATAACGCAAATAGTATGGGGGAAAGCAGGCAGCCCTGCCTGGTTCCACGTCCAATCGGGAATCGTGGGGAGGTATGGCCATTGACTCTGACCGTAGCGGTCGGTTGCCGATAACAATTAAAGATACGGTTGCGGAGAGTCTCACCCATGCCGAATTTCTGCAGTGCCAAGTCCAAGTACGGCCAGTGCACTCGGTCGAATGCTTTCTCAGCGTCGATGGTAAGCAGCATGCAACCTGGCCTCGTTCGGGACCCAGCCTCTATCAAGTGAAGGACACGTCTAGTATTATCACTGGTTTGCCGCTGCGGAATAAACCCGGCTTAGTCGGGTTCCTCCAGTTGCTGCATATATGGGGCGAGTCTGCTTGCGATGATTCCCGTGTAGAGCTTGAGGTCAATATTCAACAGGGATATTGGTCTGTGGGAGCCGCACCGGGTGGGGTCCCGGCCGGCTTTGGGGATCACTGATATCGCGGCCTCCAGGAGATCTGGTGGGATAGCACCGGGCTGATCGAAGGTATTAAAGAGGTCGCGGAGCAGTGGGGCTATTTGCGGGCAGAACGCCTTGTAGAAGGCTGCAGAATAGCCATCCGGCCTCGGGGATTTACCCAGTTTGAGGCGGGATATCGCCGATATCACCTCTTCCAAGCCTATTGGGGGGTCGAGGAACTCCGCCTGCGCCTCACTCAAGGAGGGAAGGGTCGTGCCCCGCAGGTAGTCGCTGCCCGCCTGCAGGTCCAGCCGATCTGCTGCATAGAGGTCAGCGTAAAAGTCCCCAAAGGCAGCGGCGATAGCTGTATCCTCTGTGATCGGGTCACCGTGGCCTCGCTGGAGGGTCTGAACGTGTTGCCTCTGTTGCTGCTCCCGCAGCCTGCTCGCCAGCAGTTTCCCGCAGCGATCCCCCCCTGTGTAATATGCATGGCGCAGCCGCAGGGCGGCGTATTCAACCACATCCTGGTCCAAGGCTGCAAGCATCTTACGTTCTGCACATAGTTGACGCCACGCTCCTGCCGCCCCCGTGCGCTGATGCATTTGTTCCAGCTCAGCCACACGTTGGGTGATCTCGGCCCTCTTTTGTGCGCGATCCTTGTTGTTGGCCGTAGCCAGGGAGATGAATTCGCCCCTGAGGACTGCCTTGAGAGCTGCCCATTGGGTGGCCTTAGTGGTGTCCCCGTTAGCATTATGGATCAGGAACTGGCCGAGGGCCGTCTTGATTCGCTCAACCACGTCTGGACTCTGCAGTAGGCTATCGCGCAGGCGCCAATGCCGCTGGGGTCCAGGCGTGGTTGGCATCAGGAAGGACGCCACCACCGGAGAATGGTCCGACAGGGAAGCGGGTGTTATCTCAACGTCTCGTGCGCGAGATGCTAATTGAGAGGAGCACAAAAAGTAGTCGAGCCGTGCGTATGTTTTGTGAGCTGCTGAGTAGTGAGTGTACGCCGTGGCCTGTGGGTGTGCATGCCGCCACAAGTCGATGAGGCCTAGGTCTGCAAGGCGAGTATGACCCGCCGCCGAGAGTGCCCCCACCTGGCCAGAGCGCTGGCTCGATCTGTCCCCTGTATTGTGAAATACTAGGTTAAGGTCGCCTCCCAGTAATAAGTGTGGATGTGTGGTGGCTGTGGCCGTCTCCAGTGCCTTGTGTAAGAATGCCTCCTGTCCATAGTTAGGTGCGTATATGGAATCTATCAGTAGGGACTGCCCTGCAATGAGGAAGCGGTGTGCCAGTAGCCTGCCCTTGATCTCTGCTTCCTTTTGTAGGACCAGACCCCCAAAGGATTTGGCCACCAGGATCGCCCCCCAGCCACCTTCTTGTGTGCAGAGGAGAAAAATTGCCATGGGAAGGAACGTGATTTAAGTCTATGGTGGTCTTTGGGGAGTAGGTGTGTTTCCTGCAGGAGGCAGATTTCCGCCCCGAGTGTTCCAGGAGAGAGTGGATCGCTTTGCGTTTGACTGGGTTATTCAGTCCTCTCACGTTGAGAGATAGAATGGTCAATGGGCGTGCCATGTCAAGCCTTCAGGTGAAGCATCTGCGTAGTGCACTCGTGCCTTGTAAGTGAGAAAGGTAGAACAACCCCGCTCAGAACTCGTGGACAAGGAGGACCCCCCACCCGCTCTCCCTTCCCTCCCCCTCTTCCCCCCCTCCCCCCACCAACTCCCCCCAACACCTCTCCCAACCCCACCCGGATCCCCCCCTAACCCCAACAAGGAACCTGGAAGAAACATCCCAGTCCCCGCCCCCAAGCACATCATTGTCCAAGTCCGGTCCCACTAAGGAACAAGTCAGTGGAAGGTTACCTGAGTGGACGTCCAGCCACTAGGCCTCTCCTCGTTGCCCCCCCTCCCCAGGGCCCAGTACCTGCTAAATGATGAATGCTGAAGTGTTCTCCCCCTGAGAATGTCTCAGGCTGTCGGTGCGGTGTCTCGGGCTACCTCCCGCACCGCGTCGTCCATGTCTGCTCTGATGGTTTGTGAGTCTGGCCGCGCACTGGGTCCCGATGACAGACGTTGCGAGACCTGTTGCCAGCCATCTCTGGTGGGTCGCCGCCGTCGCGGAGTGGACGTGCCTTCCTCTGTGGCCGTGATCCCCAACACCCCGCAGGTGTCCTGGAGGGAGCGGAGCTGATGTAAGGTCCCGTTCCACCTGAAGATGATGCGGAAGGGGTGGCCCCAGGCATACGGTGTCTCATGTTCCCTCAGGAAATCCGTAGCAATTTTAAAGGACTTACGTTTTTGGAGATTTATGGCGGACAGGTCCTGATAGAGAGCCACTGGGTGTCCTCGGAATTGTAAGGGCTGCCGCTTCCTGGCTTCGCTAAGGATACGTTCCTTGAGCGAGTAATCTGGAAGAAAGGCTAGAGTGTCCGGCGGCGGGGCTGAGGTCCGTCTCGCAAGTCCCACCCGATGGGCCCTGTCAATCCGAATTTGGAAGTCAGCGGATTCGCCCAGGACGTCGCGGAACAGGTCCTGCAGGTAGCCCACCACGTCGGTGCCCTCTTCTTTGGATGGAACGCCTCGGACCCGAATGTTGTTCCGGCGGGACCTGTTTTCCAGGTCCTCGGCGTGGGCTTGGAGATCCAGTTGCTGGTCTTTCAGGCATATCACCTCCTGTTGCAGCTGCACTATCTCCTCATCTCTGGCGGTGTCCGCCCCCTCCACGGCGGCCACTCTCTCCCCGAGGCTGTCCACCTCTCTTCGCACTTCTCTGACCTCGCCCGCCACCTCCTGCTTCAGGATATGGAAGTCTTCCCTAAGGGAGTTGAAAAGGGATTCCAGAAAGGAGCGGGTTATGGGTATTTCACCTGTGCCGGCAACCTGTTGGGCCGTCGACTGGCTCGGCGATGGGTGTCCCTTGTCTGCTTTTGCCTGGGATTTGTTTAACATCTCCGGCAGGGTCCGCTCGCCCTTCTTCCCCCCTCTCTGGCCAGCCATTCCGAGGGAAGCTCCTGCTACACGGGGCTGACCGCAGCCATGGCGCCCCCGTTCCAGGTGCGTGCGGCAGCCGCGGGACCTCGTAACTAGGCCGCGTCGGCCTCTGGTCTTCAAATCCCTCCTCGTTCCCAAATCTGGTCGGCACGGATAGGCAGCGTGGACCCAACAGTGGCCGTGCGTCTGGTGTCCTGTCAGCGGCGGAAGTGGCAGGCAGTGGGCCGCGAGAGTGGGCGCGAGGGCAGGAAGGCCGGGCCATAGTCGCCAACGCAGGATGCCCCGGGCGCGCCGGAGTTCACCCGCCCGCACTCCGCTTGTCCCTTGGCGATGAAGCAAGTCTCCTCACCTCCAAAGCACTTTCACCAGGGCCCCCCTTCGATGCAGCTCGGTCCGTCAGCGGGGCCCACAGCCAGCGTCCCAGGTTTAGGGAGGTGGGCTTCCGTAGGTGCGTGGCGTAGAGCCGCCCCCCCCCCCCCCTCCTGGGTCCAGGGGTGGGCCCTGAGCTTCGGCCTCAAGGCCGCGGGAAGTGGCGGCCTGTTAGGCCGGGTCGCAGCGTGCTGAGATCCCCCAGGCTCGGGCGCGCCTACGCAAAATGGCGGCTCCGGGCCTCGGCTCTGGCCGCTTCACCGGGCCGTTCCAGGCAGGCCGGGTCCCCCGATGTCACTGCCCCCGTGGGGGACCCGGGGCTGTGGCAGATGTAGGCGGGCGTAGTGGCGAGGGGGCCCGGCGGGCTCCACAGGGCGCCCCGGCGTCCGTCGCTAAAGGCCGCACCCGCACAGGCCGCAGCAGCGGCCTCGATTTGCAATCCGGGCGGCCGTCCCCGCCACCGCCGGGCCCCGGCCTCCGCCCCAGCCAAACCTCCGGGTTGCACGGTGCCGCAGAGCCGGGCGCCGCCTCTCTGCCGCCCGATGAGTGTAAGGCACGGGTTCCGATGAGACCCGGCCGCCGCTGACCTCGGGAGGGTGCACCGTTCGCTGCTCCCGGCTCTGGCTGCCGCGGCAGGCCGCCGCGTCTTCTGCTGTTTCTCCCTTCCGCAGGTGTACCGGGGCCCCGATGGACAATGGGGCAGTCCCGGTTTGTTGCGCTCGCTTCCGCCTTCCCCACTGTGCTGTGGCGGGGGGGGGGGATAACGCTAGTATGCAGGCTTGGGCCCAGTCGGATCGGAGGAGCTCCGGGGAGAAGCGTCTGCTCACTCCGACATCTTGGCCACGCCCCCCGGGGCTTCTTTTTTAATGGGTGGGGGCCTCCAATGCCACCCCGGGGACCGCCACCCCCGGGGCTTTTACTGTTTAATTTGCGGGAGCACACTACCTCCTTCCCCCCGCGCTGCCCCAGGGACCGCTACACCCTGGAGCTTTTTAAAGCTGAGCGCCCCCCTCCTGGTGTCAAATCCACATCCGCTTCCTGGATTCGGTATGATGCAAAAAGGGGTCCACCTCCCGACGTCCCCAACTCTGGATATGACACAGAGTAATGAGGCTATCAGGTGAGGGAAAAAAGGATGTAGGGAGGGGTCCGCGGGGAGAGGGAGACCTGTAACAAAAAAAACACAGTGTAAATACAATACACTAATCCTTCTACTCTCGTAAGGTCTCACTAGAGCGGAACTAGTACCTGGGATCTAACTGCTGGACACTTTGCTCCCCAGGATATCAACTTGTGGTCATCTACGGAGATACTTCTCTCCAAATACACGATGCCTCTATAACACAAAAGCATGAAAGATTAACCTCCCTTTCACACACACAAACAGTCAGTAATCTCCTGTATAGCATTCATACCTACCCACAACACACCGGAAGCCACCCCACTCAGCAGGATAGGGACAGCTATCAAACAAGATCCGAATAAGGAGCACAGCATTCAAAAGGCAAGACAGGGATGAGTTTCTGGTATACAAATGATGAACTAGGAAATAAAATAATAAACCCAAAGTCATTAGGAAGGCGTCTTCCTTAAAGAGCATACAAGTCTTCAGACCCCCAAAGGGTCAGCGCTTACCTCAGCGCATGTCTTCCACAAGCATAGGTTCTCCCTGGCGCTTACGTCAGCGCCCAAAAAGCGAAAATGTTCCCCTTGCGCTATCCAGCGCGTGAACTAAGCACAAAGTACTGGTGCTCCCAGCGCTTACGTCAGCGCGGAGGGCGAAAGTCTTCCTAGCGCCATCTAAGGCACGGACTTGACACAAAGTACTGGTGCTCCCAGCGGTTACGTCAGCGCGGGAGAACCGAACTCGATTCGAACAGGTAGCGCTGAATACACAGCTGGCCCAGCCGGGCGGAAACGAGGGAGAGCAGCGCGACTCTCAGCAAGAACCAAAATCCAAACAGGAATGCAGTGATTGCCCCCGCAATCATAGGAAAAACTAAACAGAACAGAAGGGAATCACCAAGCAGCTTGACTCCAAACGGTAGGGGCAGGATTACGAGCACTTCCTGTGCACACTCGCTGACCTATGTAAGTTCAGCTCCTCCCCTACTTTCCCAAGCATGCTGGGAGATGTAGTCCACACAACGAACGTCTCGTAGGCGCATCAGATCAACTCCTGACACCTGGAGCCTTTGATGGCCCTGGGGACCGCCAACCCCCAGGACCAGCGCCTGCAGTGTCCCGGGGTGCCCACCCCCGGGACACTGCTGTTTGCTATGACAGGGCGGGAGCCGTGCGGCTCCCGTCCTGTCATAGCAAACTCTGGTTTGGGTTTTGAAAGTGAGAGCAGGAAACCTGCTCTCGCTTTCAAAATCCAAAACAGATTGCTTTTCCACATGGGGAGCTGCATGTCAGCAGCTCCCCATGTGGAAAAGCAATGCAGAGCCGAGAGGGACCGTGGGGGAATTGGGGCTTCCCCCACGGTCCCCAACGAGAGGCCAGGCCCCGGGGGATGGGGTCCCCGGGGCCAGAAGTGGCCAGAGAGGGGGGCAACGCAGCCCCCCTCCAAAAAACCCCCAAAAAACCACTGGCCATGCCCCAGGGGAGGTGTCCCCGGGGCCAAATATGACCTCAGGAAGGGGGCCACGCGGCCCCCTTCCATTTTTTTTTAATTAAAAAAATAGGGTCAGGCCCTGGGGGATGGGGTCCTCAGGACCTGACCCTAAAGAACCCTAAAGAACATGAAAAAAAGACACGATTGTGGCGAAGGCCCTGCCCCCTCCTAGCAACACTCTGCAAATGCGCCCTGTGGCGCGTTTTAAGTTGCGGAATTAATTCCCCTTCAATACTGGGGGTCCCTGGGGGCCAACTAGCCCACCAGTGACCTCCAGTAAGCGCCACAGTGCTGCGTTGCAGAGTGGTGGTCCAGGCCATGCCCCTTTTTACACCTCTCTGCAACGCAGCTCGGTGGCGCTTTCTGGAGGTACCTGGTGGGCTAGTTGGACCCCAGGGACCCTCAAGATTCAAGGGGACTTTATCCCCCAACTTAAACGCGCCACGGGCGCGTTTGCACAGTGGTGAAGGGAGGGGGTGGGGCCTGAGGAGACATGTGTGCAAACATGCCCTGTGGCACATTTTAAGTTGGGGAGTAAAGTCCCCTTCAATCCTGAGTGCCCCTGGGTGCCAACTAGCCCACCAGGTATCTCCAGTAAGCCCAACAGGCCTGCGTTGCAGGGAGGTGGTCCAGGCCATGCCCCTTTTTACACCTCTCTGGAACGCAGCTCAGTGGCGCTTACTGGAAGTACCTAGTGGGCTAGTTGAACCCCAGGGACCCTCAGTATTCAAGGTCACTTAATCTCCCAACTTAAAACGCGCCACGGGGTGCGTTTGCACAGTGGTGAATGGAGGGGCGGGCCTGAGCTGACATGTGTGCAAACATGCCCTGTGGCGTGTTTAAAGTTGGGGAATTAATTCCCTTTCAATCATGAGGGCCCCTGGGGGCCAACTAGCCCACCAGGTGCTTCCAGTAAGCGCCACTGCGTTGCGTTGCATATAGGTGGTCCAGGCCATGCCCCTTTTTACACTTTTATGCAATGCAGCTCTGTGGCGCTTACTGGAGGTACCTGGTGGGCTAGTTGGACCCCAGGGACCCTCAGGCTTCAAGGGGACTTAATCCCCCAACTTGCAACGCTCCAGGGGACGCGTTTGCAGAGTGTTGGAGAAAGGGGGCATGGCCTTTATCTACATCTCACCAATCCCACTGTGTGGGGCTTACTGGAGGTAAAAGGTAGGCTAGTTGGCCCCTAAAGGACCTCCAGCAGTGAAGGGGACTTCAATCCCCATCCAAGAGCGTGCCAGGGAGTGTGTTTGTAGAGTGGTGGGCAAAGTGGGCATGGCCTAGTACGAGTACTTAACAATGCTGCTGTGTGGGACTGACTGGAGGCAATAGTTTGGGAAGTTGGCCCCCAAGGAGGTCCTTGGGGGGCAACTACCCCTCTTGTTACCTACAGTAAGTCCCACAAAGTGGGTTTGCTAAGACGTCTTCCAAGGCCGCGGCCCCCTTTCTCTACCACTCTGCAAACGTGCCTCGTGGCAGACTACGGGATGGGGGATGAAGTCCAATTTAGTCCTGAGGGAGTTTGGGGGCTAAGAATCCCTCCTGGTACCTCCTGTAAGTCCCACGCAGCAGAATTCCTGAGCGTTGGTTGGAAGCCCAGCCCCCTTTCTCCACCACTCTGCAAATGTGACTACTAGTTAAAGTAGCATATTTCTGCTCCTCTGTCATAGAGGTAATTTTAATCCCCCTGCCCTATTATGTACATGGGGCTTACAGAGCCGGTCATGCTAATCACAGGGGTACCCCAATGCATAGTGTTCCCTAGAGTATGTAGGTGTTTTCACTGTATTAGAAGTGTCTTTTTAGCATAGCAATGGCTCTAGGCATGGTTATTCAGCGTCAGTTACCTCCAGTACCCGTCGGAAAAAGTTGTGGGCACAGGATGATTTAGCAACAAGGCCTCTTTCTGCTCCTCCGTTGGTTCTTTCTGCACATGTCTTGCTTCTTCCTGCACTTTTCTTTGTCTTTGTGGACTTCTGTTGCTTCTTTCTGCATTTCTTTTGATTCTTTCGGTGTGTTTTTTCTTCTTTCTTCACATGTCCTACCTCTGTAGGCATAGTTAGAAACTAGCATTTAAAAAAGCTTTGAAATTCACTTAAAAAAACATAATTTCCAGGCATGTTATAGTTAGAAATTAGCATTTAAAAAACCTAAGAAATTCTCTGAAAAAAATATAGGTTTCAGGGGCGTTATAGTTAGTTGGACATTTCACTCGTACAAAACCATAGAAATTCTCCCGTTATAGTTAGTTCAGCTAATTATAACTCGCGCCCGCAATACACTGCTGATGATGTCACATATTACATCACTCATGATAAACCCTTGTTACATGAACAAAGGGGTAAAAGCACTTTATGAAAAACAGCAATGGAAAATGCACTTGCACTTTAGGTACTGCATGTGATATTTTACACATATTGCTAGATTGCTGGAGGACGTTAGATATACGAAGAGAGATTTTAGGCCCGATTTTTAAACAAATGATACTAAAAATAGGATGCAAGCTGTAAATCTCCTAGTGGGAATGATGAATTTAGATATAGCCTGTGCCATGGGTAAATATCTAAATAAAGTTAAAGAGTTCCTTAAATGTAAAGAGTATTGATGAAATAGAGATCTTTTAAGCGATAGGAAGTATGAGGTATTTATGGATAGAAGTATGGTGTTAGACATACTTGAAGGTCCATATGACCCAAGAAAGGACAGCTTGTTTTTTAAAGAAAATTTTTAAAGATATTTATTTCTTATTTTAAGAATATGTCAACTATCAGCTTAGGAAATGTATTGTATATTCTATGGTTCTAATTGCTTATTTTATTGTTTGATATGCTGCTTAGTGTATACTTGTATGGTTGTAAAAAAACGAATAAAGTTTTATTGACTGACTGACTCATGACATGGTCAGTGACATCACTCATGATATCACTGATGACATCTCAAATTACATCACTGATGACATCATCCTTGTGATAGAGTGGCAGATCTCCTCTCACCCTAATATAACCTTTGATACACACACTGTAAAATACAAAATACCATTTTCAAAACAATGGACACACCAATACAAGTTACAACATATCCATTCACTAATTCCAAGATCTACACACACATCCACTCATTCACCAAAAGTCCTATACAGTCACTCATACATGCACTCATTCATCATATGTACTCATACACCTATAGATACACTTACACACCGCCACTCATCCAGAGTTAGTCACACATGCAAAGAAATGATCAAACATCCATTTACTTGCGTATACAGTTATACACACACCACAGCACTTCTACAGAAAGTAACACATACTTACTCTCTTAAACAATCACTTATAGAAACACATACTCATTTATACAGGTACTCTTCCAATCTCTCACTCTCACATATACGCACATACATACACCAAAACTCACATATACTAGTTTAAAACATATGTAGTTACTCATAAAGACACTACTAAGACAGTCATTCATTCACCAACACACCCATACACACACTCATCCACCCATATAGTCCTGCACACATGCTGTCTTCAACACATACAAACAGTGACTCACTCATTCATGCATCTTTGCACAAAGTAATACCCCCAACGAACCACACAGACACTCATACTGATACTCAAAAAACAAACTAATAAACCATATAGACACTCATGTAGCTACTCACCAACCCATGCTGCCACTTATACACAAAATGAGAGACTGATACAGATATTTACACATTTAAAGATTACTCACTAACCCATGTATTCACTAAGATACACTTAGTCAGTTATACAATCAGTTTCACACAAACTAAATCATCCATTTAGACATTTTTATACCCACTTATTCTTCCATCGACCTCGACATATACATATATAAAACATATTTCAATTTCACAAAAACACACATTAACTGGATGATGTCATCAGTGATGTCATTTGAGATGTCATCAGTGATGTCATGAGTGATGTCACTGACCATGTCATGAGTGACGTAATATGTGACGTCATCAGCAGTGCATTGCGGGGACTCGATTTATAGTTAGCTGAACTGACTATAACGGGGGAATTTCTAGGGTTTTGTACGAGTGAAATGTCCAACGAACTATAACGCCCCTGAAACCTATGGTTTTTTTCAGTGAATATATATCTATTACCTACTGGTAGTCGTAGTTAGGACCTATTTTCCATAGGAAATCCGCAACATTCTATTTGGAATAACTTTGGCGCTGGTTGATGAATCTTCGCGAAAATTTCAAAACTAATGGCCAGCTCCGGTCCGCTCCTCTTCTGAAAGTCTAGGGATGATTCGTGTAGCGGGGGCCGAGAGAAAAGGGGGGTCCCAAAACGTGTTTTCCCCATGCAATTTTCCGTAGGGACCTTTAGCCGCAGCAGCCCGAACTGCTGAATGGAATTACACCAAATTTGGCAAAGAGGTAGTCCTCAGTTCAGACTTGTGCCTTTTGCTAAAATAGTGTAAATCCGTTCAGTAGTTCCTGAGAAAATCACATATAAAAGTACATATATATCTATGGCCACTCAGGATCCGCGCATCCTAAGCGCAGCCTGCCGTGCACGAGCTGTATTCTAATTGGCTGTCAACACTCCAAATCAGGAAGTGTTGTCAGCCATCTTGTGCCTCCGTAGAACCGAGGCACAAGAAACCTATAAAACAAACGTGCAAAATGCTAAAAGGGGGCAGGGTAGAAACACCCTGACCCCCTAGGCCTGTTCAGGGGGTCCCACAAGGACCCCCAAGGCCCCCCCATTTTATTTTATTTTTTAAATAGGCAGAATCCGCGCAGGATGCGCGGATCCAGCCGATCAAAAAAAAAAGTAAGAGCGGGCTCCTGCGCTTCAATGCTGATTAGCCCAGGGGGGGGCAAATCCCGGGGGCATGATGAAAAAAGTGTGGGGGGGCCCAATCCCCCCCACACTGCCCCGGGGACCGCCACCCCCGGGGCTTTTTAACATAATATATGCGGGGGCACACAGCCCCCCCCTCAGCCCCGAGCCCCCCCTGGGGCTCAATGTAAATAACATTGCGGGGGCACAATGCCCCCCGCAGCCCCGGGGACCACCACACCCCAGGGCTTATTGTTTATTTAGATTTTTTTTAAAAACCTGTGTGGGGGGGCTTGAATCCCCCCACATGCCCCGGGGACCGCCACCTCCCCGGGGCTCTAAATATGTAAATTGGGGGGTCCGTGACGGCCCCCCCAGCCCCGAGGACCACCCCCACGGGGCTTTGAAGAAGGTGGGAGGGGTGCTGCGCGGCTCCCCCTCCTGGAGCCCTCAAGGGCCCTGGGGACCGCCACCCCCCAGCGCCGGCTCCTGCAGGGTCCCAGGGTGCCCACCCCTGGGACACTAGTTTGCTATTTGGAAGAGAGAGCAGGGAATGGGGTCCCCGGTGCTATTACTGGCCCAGGAGGGGGGCCACGCGCCCCCCTCCCCAAAATGTAAAATTTATTAAAATAAATAAATAAATGAATAAGAAAAGGCCGGCCCCGGGGGATGGGGTCCCCGGGGCCATAAATGGCCTGAGGGGGGCAAGGCAGCCCCCTCCTACATGTAAATATAAAAAAAGGACCATGCCCTGGGGAATGGGGTCCCCCGGGCCGATTTTGACCTCTGGAGGGGGGCCACGCGGCCCCCTCCCAGAATTTTTAATAAAAAAAAATTATTAGGGGGCAGGCCCTGGGGGATGGTATCCCTAGGGCAAACATGTTAGGAAAAGAAGGGGGGCCACACAGCCCCCCTTCTTTTTTTTAATATTTCTTTTTGTTAAAATTTTAAAACATAAACAATAAAGAAAGAAGGCAATACAATCATTACAAATGGTGAAGCGTCCTGTGAGGAAGGAAAGCATACTACTTTGATACAATCAACAATAGGGGATGGGGGAAAGCAAGGGGAATTGCAAGTCAGGAGGCATTTTAGCTGAAACAGTAGTAGAAATGTCGGGTCAGGGGGAAGGTGGAGTGGTCACGACGTATGTGAAGGGAGGTGTACATATTTCACCCCGATAGGAGTTCCACTGGCCCCAGACTTTCCCCCATTTTCAGGGCCTGCCACGTGCCACGTATGTTGTCTTCTCTCTAAACATACACCAGTCCATGTTTCCCTTCCATGCCAGAACAGTGGGCGGCCTCTGAGATCCCCACAATTGCGCAATATCTCTCTTGGCAATCATATTCCCGAGGGTCGCCCACTGAGTCTGAGCCACATCATAGTCAGTCGGCTCCTAAACATTCAACAAGCATCTCCTAGCTTCAGGCAACAATGCAACACCTGTGACCTCTTCCATGACCGCATGCACTCG
The DNA here is from genome assembly GCF_964261635.1 of Lissotriton helveticus. Lineage (NCBI taxonomy): Eukaryota > Metazoa > Chordata > Amphibia > Caudata > Salamandridae > Lissotriton > Lissotriton helveticus. Next base: position 815,185,868 of record NC_136070.1, read on the forward strand.
GTTCCAATAATGCACAACCGCCGGGCATTCCCAGAGTATATGGAGAAAAGTGCCCAGTAGGCCGCATCCACGCCTACACATCCCATCCGAGGAATATCCCATACTAATAAGGCGAGGACCAGTCACATAGATCCGGTGGAGGATTTTAAGTTGCACAAATCGGAAACGAGCTGGAATTGCAACCTCCTTCGGCGAAGATACCGCCCACTGCCAATCCTCATCGTCCAACTCCAGACCATTGCCGGTCCAGGCCTCTCTGAGACGGTCTAAGAGGTCAACCCGATTATTTATCAACTTTTTGTAGATCAGCGAAATTGTACTGTCGGGGACGTACCCGTCCAGTACCCGATCTTCAAGTGGGGATGCCTCCGGGATAGTGGTACCCGACGGAAAAACCAAGGTCAGCGCGTGGCGAATCTGCGCATAACGGAAAAACTCCCTATCACTCAACTCGTATTCCACCTTCAACTCCTCAAAAGTCTTGACCCGGACATCATTCACTCTGCATATACCAATCACGTCCCATCTATCAAAGCCTTTCGTCTTCCACTGGGAGCCAAGCCTCCCGGATGCGTAAAGTGGAGTCGCTCGAGTCAATCTATCCTTCCATCCCATTGCAGCATTTGCACAATACCATGCTTGCACCGCTATCTTAGTTGGACCCGTGAGCATCTTCCCGGCAGATTTTGTATAGAGCGCCCTGTTGTAATCCCCGCCAGGCAACAGCCACTTGTCCATTTCGAACGCGGGGTTCGACGCAGGACCATACGTACCATGATTAATCGCTTCCAGCTGGGAGGCCCAATAATAGCGCCTAATATCTGGGAGAGCGATTCCACCATCGTACCAGGGGAGTGTCAGCTTGGCAAGGGCGATGCGGGATCGCCCGCCCCATATCAGTTGTCTCTGTAGACTTTCCACCTCTCGAAAGTAGCTTGCTGGGATAACATCAAATGTATTTTGTAACGCATATAAGAACCGGGGCAGTGACATCATCTTAAATAATGCTGCTCGTCCGAGGGGGGACAACGGAAGTTTGCGCCATGCCACAACATCAGTCCTTAGGCGTTGAAGCGGTGGGAGCAAGTTACGTTCATAGCGGACCACAGGATCTAGGGCAATAAGGATCCCCAAGTATTTAAATCCCACCTGTACCACCTGTATGGGACAACCGCGCGGCAAGGGAGGAGATTCACCCGAAAGGACACACACACAAGACTTAGACCAGTTAATTACAAGGCCGGAATTCTTCCCGAAAGAATTTAAAACATCAAATAACACTATCAGCGACTTCCGAGGTGATGTGAGGTACAACAGGATATCATCCGCGTAAAGTGACACTCGGTCTTCAAAATCCGGGGTCCACCGAATACCTTTCATCGATGGCTCCCACGTCAGCCAGGCTGCCAAGGGTTCCAAAGCGAGGGCAAAAAGAAGCGGTGACAACAGACACCCCTGGCGCGTACCCCTTCCGAGGGTAAACGGCCCAGAAACTCGACCATTCACGACCACCTGGGCCAATGGTTCCTCATACAACAATCTCACCCAGCCAATAAAAACAGGGCCAAAACCAAACTTCGCAAGGGCCGCCCAGAGGTAGGCCATTCTAGCGTATCGAACGCCATTGTGGCATCCAAGGAGGCCAATATGGCCGGCTCACGTAGCGACGTAGCCCTCGCAAGGGCGCCATGTAACCGCCGCAGATTCAATGCCGTGTTACGGTGTGGAATGAAACCGGATTGATCTGGATGGATCAGGTCGCCAATTACAGTTATCAAGCGGTTTGCGAGCACTTTCGCGAGGATCTTGGGCTCAGCGTTTAAGAGCGAAATAGGTCTGTACGATGCGCAACGGTCTCGTGGTTTCCCCTCCTTATGAACCACGACAATAGATGCAAGTCGTGATCAGAAGGGAGGGAGCCCACATCTAACGACTCCAAAAATATAGACCGAAGATACGGTGCTATTCTATCATGGCGCAGCTTGTAGAGCTCAATGGGGAGTCCCTTAGGGCCCATGGCCTTTCCAGATCGCACGGAGCGGATAGCAGTCGCCACCTCCTCAACGGAAAGCATCGCGTACATCGATTCCCTGTCTAAATCCGACGAGCGGGGCAGTGTAATGTCTCGTAACAGCAGATGCGAGTCCTGCCTGTCGTATACAGGGAAATATACAGTTTGGAAGTACTCCGCAAAACACTCCACAATCTCATTAGGGTCAGTCACTCTCACTCCATCCACTCTCTCAATCAAAGGGACCACACGACTCGCCCTCTCTTTCTTGTCTAGCCAGGCAATCAACTTTCCCGCCTTATCTCCCACATCATACAAACGTCCTTGCTGCTCTCTACTCATCACTTTGGCGGCGTCCGTTACCAGTGCCCTATAGTCGAGTTGCTTGAGACTGAGGAGGTGGAGCTTGTCCTGAGTGACACCAAGTTCCAATTCCCCTTCCAAGTCAGTTATTTCGGTCTCAAGTCGGACCACAGCCTCGTATTTACGTTTCTTAGCGCCATTGATTAATGATAGCGCCTGGCCACGGATAACAGTCTTGAAGGCTTCCCACAGCGAGATAGAAGATGACACAGACCCCACATTTTCCGTAAAGTATTGATCCAGTGAGTTGACCAATGCCGCACGGGTCCTAGGATCGCGGAGATACCAAGGGTTAATCGGGGCTACCCGGCCCTCAGTTCCCTGCCTCGCTTCCATCACAAGCCATAGTGGGGAGTGGTCCGAAATACCCCTAGCCAAATGTCAAATCTCCCTGACAGAAGAGGCCTGTGTCGCGGGCATCAGAATGTAATCGAGTCTCGAGAGACTACCGTGTGCACCAGAGTGAAACGTGTATTGTAACTGGCATGTGTTTCCTATCAGGTGTGTCTCCTGCAGTAGCACCACATCGGGGGAGAGGCGTCTCAATAGTTGTAACACCACACCCCGTTTTATCCTATCCCCCAACCCATTAACATTCCAACACAGTAATTTCAATCCCCTACCCCCCATCCCAGGAATAATTGCTGCATCCACCCCACAACGAACGCGACATCCAAATCCAGAAGCCAATCAACACAGTGCCTTGAAATAAACGAAACACCAACAACCCCCCCCAACAAATACCCAAAGCCCGACCCACCACCCTGCACCCCTGCGTTAGACTCAAAAGCCACCCCAACTTGCAGTGTGCCTGTCGCCCTAACATATAACTAATCTACGAAAAGAAACCCCGGAGGAGGAAGAGCCCCCCCCTCCACCCCCGGGTGATTACCACTATAAAGCCAGTTTAAGAGTCATCAAACCACAGCTGGAAAGTCTGTATGTAATCCAGAAAACCAGGTCCATTTCTCATTCCTGCTCTATCGGGCCACCCCCAGCTCCTCCAGAATGTTCAGAGTGTTCCTGCTGCCTGGGCAGCGTGTCGAGCCAGTCACTAGCGGCCTCAGGGTGATCAAAGAAAAACGTCCGATCTCCATATTCCACACGCAGCCGAGCTGGAAAGAGCATTGCGTATTTCATGTCCCTCGTCTCTTCACCCCCTGGAACCCCATCCTTTGCTTCTGCACGAGCTGGGTGAAGTCCGGGTAGAAGCTCACCGTGGTATTTTCGAATTTTGTGGGCCCACCCAACCGCGACGCCTGCAGGATAGCATCTCTATCTCAAAAGTTGAAGATCCTGGCGAGTATGGGTCGCGGGGTAGCACCCAGCTTAGGCTTTCCTCCCGGCACCCTGTGAGCACGTTCCACAGCAAAGAAATTGCTCAAGCCTTTAGGTGCAAGATGGTTTACGATGAGGTCCTCAACGAGGAGATCCACAGTTGGGCTTTCTGGTTTTTCAGGGACCCCAACAATACGAACGTTGTTTCGTCTTGCTCGACTTTCAAAATCCTCCATTCGGCAAGAAAAGAAATCGTTGGAGGACCGTAGAATGCGGACCTCCGTTTGTAGATCGGAGACATCAGTCGTGAGGCTGGAGGTCTTCAAATCCAGAGATTTAACGTTTTCATTGGTCTTAGCTAAATCAGCCCTGATCAGGTTGACATCGATTGCCACAGTGTCAAGTTTTTGGGCCAGAGTCTCATATTGTTGGCTGATAGAGGTCTTCATGCTAGCAATGGCGCCCATGACATCACGTAAGGTCAAATCGTCTCCCGCCATCGAGTCATCTCCCGCATCTCCCAGGGACTTACTCGCACCACCGGGGGATCCCTTAGGATGAGTGTATCGGTCCATAACATTCGATTGTACGGTACCCCCACGGTGGACGGACTTGGTCTTTCGCTTCTTGATCTCCGGTTTGCCGGTCTTCTTGGAAGCTGCGCCCCCGAGGGGTCCTCGAGACCTGGTGAAAATGGCTCCGTTCAGTTCACCCAAAGGGGTCCGCTAGAAGAGCAGGTTACAACTTGCCATACGATGACCAGTGACATTCGATCACGATACTGGAGCGAAGTTGCGGAGTTGATTACGCCATGGGTAGCAGGAGCGAGACCGAGGCGGGAGAGGGTCCAAGAGGGTCCAAGGCCAAAAGCGAAACCGAAAGCTAACACCTGGGTAGAGGGCAGGATCAGGCAGGCAGATGTTGTTCAATTACTGCCCGGGCAGGCCATTGACTCAAGCCCGGGGCAGTTCCATGGAGCAGGCCACAAAAGTTCAGAGTATCGTAAGATCGGTTCCCGGAGTCCAAATCGATTTCTGAAAACAGCTATTATATCAGCTGGGTTGCATCTTCAATGACCCGTCGTCATAACCAGGATAGTATTCAGGATAAGTGCAGGAGGTGGCGAAGGTCCGGGAGCCCTGTGCTCACGCGGCCATCACGGTTGCGCGCGAAGCTCCTCCTTCCAGCCCCCCTTCTTAAAGCAAACAAAAAAAGAAAAAGACCGGCATCGCGCCGGAGGCCACCGCCCCCTACTAGCACCACTCTGCAAACGCGTCCCCTGGTGTGTTTGCAGATGGGAAAAGAATTCCCCTTGAATACTGGGGGTTGCTGGGGGCCAATTAGCCCACCAGGAACCTCCAGTATCCGCCACGGGGCTGCGTTGCAGAGAGGTGTTCAGAGGCCACGCCCCTTTTTACACCTCTCTGCAACGCAGCTCTGTGGCGCTTACTGGAGGTAGCTGGTGGGCTAGTTGCACCCCAAGGACCCTCAGTATTCAAGGGGAGTTCATCCCCCAACTTAGAATGCGCCACGGGGCGCATTTGCACAGTGGTGAAGGGAGGGTGTGGGGCCTGAGTTCACATGTGTGCAAACACACCCTGTGGCGCAGTTTAAATTGGGGAATTAATTGCTTGTCAATCCTGAGGGTCCCTGGGGGACAACTAGCCCACCAGGTACCTCCAGTAAGCGCCACGGAGCTGCGTTGCAGAGTGTTGTAAAAAGAGGCGTGGCCTCTGAACACCTCTCTGCAACGCAGCCCACTGGCGCATACAGGAGGTATCTGGTGGGCTAGTTGGCCCCCAGGGACCCACAGGATTGAGGAGGAATTAATTCTCTAACTTAAAAAGCGCCACAGGTCTATGTTTGAAGACATGTCACCTCAGGCCACGCCCCCTTCCTTCACCCCTGTGCAAACGCACCCCATGATGCGTTTTAAGTTGGGGAATTAATTCTCTTTCAATACTGAGGGTCCCTGAGGGCCAAATAGTCCAACAGGTATCTCCAGTATGCGCAAAGGAGCTGCGTTGCAGATAGGTGTTCAGAGGCCACGCCCCTATTTTACACCTCTGCAACGCAGCTCTGTGGCGCACAGGAGGTACCTGGTGGGGTACTTGACCCCCAGGGACCCTCAGGGTTCAAGGGGAGTTAATGCCCCAACTGAAAACACGCCACGGGGTGCGTTTGCACAGTGGTGAAGGGAGGGGGCTGGCCTGATTTCACATGTGTGCAAACACACCCTGTGGCGTGGTTTAAGTTGGGGAATTAATTCCTTGTCAATCCTGAGGGTCCATGGGAGGCAACTATCCCACCAGATACCTCCAGTAAGCGCCACGGAGCTGCATTGCAGACTGTTGTAAAAAGGGGCATGGCCTCTGAACACCTCTCTGCAACTCAGCCTCCTGGCGCATACAGGAGGTAACTGGTGGGCTAGTTGGCCCCCAGGGACCCACAGGATTGAGGAGGAAATAATTCTCTAACTTAAAATGCGCCACAGGGTGTGTTTGCAGACATATCACCTCAGGCCACGCCCCCTTCCTTCACCACTGTGCGCGTTTTAAGTTGGGGAATTAATTCTCTTTCAATACTGAGGGTCCCTGAGGGCCAAATAGCCCAAAAGGTATCTCCAGTATGCGCCAGGGAGCTGCGTTGCAGACAGGTGTTCAGAGGCCACGCCCCTTTTTACACCTCTCTGCAACACAGCTCTGTGGTGCTTTCTGGAGGTACCTAGTGGGCTAGTTTGACCCTAGGGACCCTTAGGATTGAAGGGGACCTAATCTCTCAACTTAGAACAGCGACAGGGCGTGTTTACACAGTGGTGAAGGGAGGGGACGGGGCCTGACGTGATGTGTGCAAATACGCCCTGTGGCGCTTTTTAAGTTGGGGAAAAAAATTCCACTTCAAACCTGAGGGACCATGGGGCCAAGTAGCCCACCAGGTGCTTCCAGGAAGCGCCACTGCGCTGCGTTGCAGAGAGGTGCTGCAGGCAGTGCCCCTTTTTTACATCTCTCTGCTACGCAGCACTGTGGCGCTTACTGGATGTACAACGAATTTCGATTTACTCACCTGTTATCAGGAGAGACCTCCGTGCTGCATTTTTGAGCCCAGTGCTGATCCTGAAAAGTAATTCTTACCATACTTACCAGTAACTTGAATTTCCTTCTATAGGCTAACATTGACTGGTTTCACTTGGAAATTCTTTTGAATGTGGAGTTTTGGAACTTTTAAATATTCACCTAAAATCATCCGAACAACGAATTCCGATTTACTCACCTGTTACCAGGAGAGAACCCAGTGCTGCATCTTTTAACCCGCTAACGGAGCCACAGAGAACAATTTACCGAACTCATCTCAGCCTGAAATCGCCGACTTTGGACATTACCGAACACTGATATATTCAGTCACCGCCCAAATCGACCCGTCCCGCAGAGCATTTAGCCTGCAATTGACGATTGTATTTTTCCGTTCTTTGACGACTTGTGTACCGCCGCGAACTGATGCGGTATTCATCTACTTGTTTTAAACCATTTGATCCGCCGCCTGTGAGCCATGTGACACGCTGACTTGCGGTCCTTTGCCCCCACCCCCCTGGTCCTGATGAAGACCCCACAGCAAGGTTAAAACGATCCTGCAACCTCAAGAGGGTCGAAACGTCGACTGTTTGTTTTTATTGTGGCAACTACACACCAATATTGTATATATGTTGTACCTGGTGCAGTATGCTTTTGTTTGAACAAGTTACTATTATGTGATATACAAGTTGTTGCCACCGCATTGGTGTCACGTATATATGCTTAAACAACTGATTTTACTGTCACCTAATCCCTTCACTTCACACTATCCTCACTATCACGTTCCTTCTCCTACCTGGGGCACTGTATGACGTTAATACAGTTTATTGCATTCTACTATTTGTATATGATACTCTATCCCACTGTGAATTAAACCGTGTGGATCTGTTAACATTTGTGCTTTGAATAATTGTGTTCTAATTGTCTAATTAGTTCCCTTGATACACTGGGACCCCTTCCTTCTAGCATCTTTTAACCCAGCACTGACCCTGAAAAGTAATTCTTACCATACTTACCAGTAACTTGTATTTCCTTCCATAGGAATCCATTGTCTGGTTTTCACCAGAAAAGTTTCTAAGTGTCTATTTTCACAAACTACAATGATTCCTAAAAAATCGCCTGTATGACTTAAACGCATTCTTTCAACTGTTTACATGTGATGCACCAGTGCTGGTTCCAGGATCCACCACTGAGTAAGAAAAAGTAACGATAATACTACTTACCTGCTAAGTGAATTTTCTCCCATAGGATAACATTGGTCATTCTATATGAAAAAATTTCAAGTGTCAACTTTTAAAATATAATATTATTCCTTAAAAATCACTACTATATTTAAAACGCTTTTACTCAACTGTTTACAGGAGATGTCCAAGAACTGAATCTAGGATCCAGTCCTGTGGTTAGAAAAGTAATTATAAAGTAACTAATTGCATTTAACTAGAAATTCACATTGAGCTCAATGTTGCATTGTTTGAAATTGTGTTGCCCATTGCAACAACGGTAACTACTGTACTTAAAAGTCTATTGCCTACTTGCAAAGTATTTAAACTAAAGTCATTAATTCTGAGAAAACATATGTTGTAATTTACTGTATAATGTAATTATAATGTAATTAAAAAAATAAAATATCTTAAAATAAATAGTTTTAAAAAATGTAGTAAATCAGTATCAAGAAAATAAATATAACAATGAATACATTTATTTGGGAAATGCTGATGGAACGGGCATGGAAGTGTTCCCGAAACGCAAGATTCCAGCTCCTCCAATTCTACGTGTTTCATCGGGCGTACCTCACTCCTTCCAAACTTAATGAGCTCTTCGGTTCCCATGCTGCCTGTCCGCGATGCAGACTAGAAGACGCAGAGTTCATGCACATGTTCTGGGATTGTCCACTGCTCCAGGGGTACTGGGGAGAGATAATGGCCAAATTGACAGAGGTGACGGAGAGGGACCTGCAAAATACTCCAGCTGTGCGTCTGCTGCACTGGTTTCCCACACTGCCCTCAACAAAATCACCAGCAGGTTCCTGGATTTGGGGCTGGTCCTAGCCAAGCGCGAAATCACTAGCCATTGGAAGGCGGTCACAGCCCCCAGTGCGGCACGCTGGCTTAGAGACTTTATCAAGTGGGCGGACTGCGAGGAGACCTTCCGGCTCCAAGTAGCATGAAGAACTGACAATGACAAACTATGGGAAACAGCAAGAGCCCGGGTGGCGCTGACATATCTGCTTAAGGACCCGACTGACGAAGAGTACTGATCCTTCCGGCCTTGCACACCCCCTCGGCTACATGGGACCTTCGCCACAGATAGTGGGGTGAACAAGCAGGTGGGTGGAGAGGTCACTTGAGTTGGCACATCCTCCCGGGTGGGACATGGGCTACTGACACAGGACTCAATGGGAGTGTGCGGAATACATTCTGAGTAACATGCACAATATTAGGGAAGCGGCATGTCTGAGGGGAGGAGGGGTTGGGAGAAGGGGGGGGAAGGACCATGGGAGAGGGGGTTCGAGTTGAAGGGGGGTTGATTTCCCTGTTGCCTGATCCGATGAATGGCAGACGACAGTGCCTTGTATGAGTGGGTTGGAATTCGAATGAGCCCCGCGGGGGTATGCCTCATGTCAACTAAGTTATGATTCTCGACCCAAGAAAGGCCGTATACCGCACGCTGAAAGTGCAGATGGGATAGCTTAACCACTGTGAGGCGAGGCAATGTTATCCAGTATTATGGGTGTCTTTCATAGATTCACATGCCAAAATCATTCCCCGTCGTCGAGACGGGAGTCCCCGGTACATAGAAAAGTAATGTCCTATAGACATACATAGAGAAAGTAGGGGGCTTGCCTTAGTAGCCTATCTATGTCCTTTTGTAAAAAGGACCAAATTCCAGAGGGTAGCCAATCAGCTACCACCTCCCTCTAGAACCTTCCTGTCAGGAGCCTTAGTCTCTCAGATTTTCTACCGCACGTTGTGCTAGGGAGTCTCCACCTGAGTTCTCCTCAGGTTTCCTAGTTTTATCTCTTTTCCTCACAGAAATTGGATATTTCCTTCAAAACTCAACTATGGCTGATCGACAGAAGAAAGGTCTCTTCAGGGCTTGCTCATCTTGTGGTAAGAAGAGACTCCACGTTGATGACAAGCATGAAACTTGCCTATACTGTCTTTATCCAGATCATTCTCCCAAGGAATGTCGAATTTGTAGAACATTCTCTACAAAGACACTTAAAGACAGAGAAGGAAGGCTACTCCTCTGGTTGAACAGACTGAAAACCAGAGACGACCCGGTGTCTTCAGAGGAAGGTGAGATGGCTTCAGTTTCCTCAAAATTATCCTTGAAGAGGCCAAGGGTTGCTTCCCCTAGCCCTACAGACGTTCCTCCTAAGAAGACTGCCGCAAAGTCTTCAGAGGCAAGATCTACCACGTCTGACAAGGAGGCTCCTGCCCTCAGGAAGCCTGCGCACTCGTCGACCACGATTTTGTCGACCCTTCCCTCAGCGCTGAGGAAAACCATCTCTACAGTCTATGTTTCTACATCGACGACGACGGTGTTGACGACGACGGCGTCAACAGCGCCAGTCCATCCGATCTCATCGTAAAGTGCCAAAGCACGGATGAAGATGGCGATGATGTAGTGTTTACAGAGGAGACTGTACGTTCACAGGTACAGACGCATGTCACACCTATGGTATGCCTTCCAGTATCTATAGTCTCAGACCTACAGTACTTGATACAAGACTACAAGAAGTGATTTCCTGAATCGCCAACGGCCCCGTCAACGGAGAAAACTCCAGTGTCATCTGGGCCGACCTCATCTCCAAGACCGAGACCATCACCTTTAGTGATCCGTCGAGAGAGAGAAACAGTACAACCTATCCCGTCTTCTGACAACGAGGCCGAGGAACCAGAAGAAGGGGAAGTACGGGATGACCTGTCCGACCACAGGGATGATGAAGACTACATCGCTCCATCTCCAGCCACACCTGAAACCACTACTTCGGACTCGCCGCCGGCAGACATTGGCGGATTCCACAATTTAGTGGAAAGAGCAGCCACGAGATTCCATATGACTATGGACTCCCATGAAACAGACTGTTTCCTATATGATTTTAAAGACCCAGTCAGAAAAACAACGAGATCAATTCCAATCATTGATCACATACGGGAACAAGGGCAACAATTGTTGCAGACACCAGCCTCGGTCTCCGCAGTGGTACCCAGACTAGACAAGAAGTATAAGGCACCAGCAACAGCACCAGCATGCCTTATTGGACATCCAAAGCCAGATTCCGTGGTTACCCAGGCGGCTCAAAAGAACTCTAGAAATCCGTCCTCTCCATTGTCAGCACCAGCAGACAAGGAAGGCAGGAAACTAGACGGCATTGGCAAACGCGTTTCAACCACGTCAGCCATGACTATCAAAGTAGCTAACGCCATTGCACTACTAGGACGCTACAATAGGCAATTGTGGGAGGACATTGCCCCATATCTGACAGAACTGCCTGATAACTTAAAGGAGGAAGTTCAATCACTCCTTAAGGAAGGACAAACGTCTGCATCAGAGCTTATTGATTGTGCTGTAGACGTCGCAATGACCGGCTTCAGACAGCTAGCAGGTGCCGCGGTCTTGCGAAGACAAGGATGGCTCAAGGCAACATCCTTTCGTCAAGAAGTCCAAACTAAAGTACTTGACATGCCCTACGACGGCCAACATCTCTTTGGGGACAAAATAGACGAGGCCTTGCAGACAATCAAAAAAGACATGGACACTGCACGAGCACTTGGCACGTTGCAGTTTAAAAATCAGTCCTTTCGAGGGAACAGGGGTAGAGGTCAGCCCTCTTACAGAGGATCATACCAGAGCAAATCCTCATACTCATATAATCAAGGCCGATCGCAATACCAGCAGCGGCAACAGCAACAAGGACGTCAGACCTCGTACGGGAGGTCCAACTACAGGGGAAAAACCCAAAGGAAACCCACTGGCGGACACCAATGACCGTTTCCAGCAGCCAGTCCATCCACCATCTCGTTCTTTCAAAATTGGAGGAAAACTAACACACTTCCTCCACAATTGGAGATCAATAACAACAGACCGGTGGGTGCTCCAATTGATCCAATACGGACATTCATTGGAATTCAATTCAATTCCCCCGATAACTCCTCCTCCGAAGCTCCGACACAGGCACTTACGATTACTCCTTCAAGAGATCGCTTCAATGTTAAAGAAAGGAGCAATAGAGCGAGTACCATCTGCTCACAAAGGGAAGGGATTTTATTCCCGCTTCTTTCTAATACAACAGAAACTGAAAAAATGGAGGCCCATCCTAGATCTCAGGGCACTCAATACATTCTTGAAGAGTCAATCGTTTCGGATGGTGACTATCCAAGAGATCTTGGGGTCACTAGAGGAAGGAGACTTTATGACGTCATTAGACCTACAAGACGCATATTATCACATCCCAATACACAAACGCCACAGAAAATTCCTCAGATTTGCAGTAGCGGGACAACACTACCAATTCTGTGTCCTCCCATTCGGCCTCAAATCGGCACCTCAAATTTTCACCAAGTGCCTCTCCCCTGTGGCAGCTTTCCTACGACAGCATGGACACCAAGTCTTCCCCTACCTGGACGACTGGCTGGTGAAAGCACCATCTCTAACAGGCGCAGCAGAGTCTTCCAACGCCTGTCTCAAAATTTTCCAACAACTGGGCTTGACGCTCAATCACGAGAAGTCTACCTTACAGCCCTCCAGAGTTCTTACCTTTCTTGGAGCAACTTTGAATATGGAATGTTCAAAAGCATTCCCATCTCAAGAGAGGAAGCACAAGCTGATTACTCTGGCCACCGCAGTGGCTTCAAAGAAAACCCTACTGGTCCGTACTTTCAAGTCCCTCCTGGGATAGATGTCCTCGTGTATCCTGCTTATTCCACACTGTCGGCTCAGGATGCGCCCCCTACAAGAGGCCTTGACCAGACAGTGGACTCAGAGCACAGGCTCTTTCGAGGATCACATCGTGATTACTCGACAAATAACCAAGACCTTGCTCTGGTGGAGGACGCCCAAAAACCTTTCAAAAGGACTACCATTCCTGCTACCTGCAACTCCACACGTAATAACTACAGATGCCTCTCTAGAGGGATGGGGAGCGGTCCTTCAAGAATTACAGATCAGCGGCAAGTGAACGGACCAGGAACGGCAGCTCCATATCAACCTCCTAGAGCTGAGGGCAGTTTTCCTGTCTCTGCAGGCCTTCCTCCCGCGCATCACAAACTCCCCAGTGCTTGTCAGAACAGACAACACGACGACAATGCACTACTTGAACAAGCAGGGAGGAACGCGTTCGCTAACACTATCTCGCGAATCGCAGAAAATTTGGAACTGGCTAGTGCTCCACAATATCACACTGACAGCAGAGTATGTCCCAGGCAAGGACAACGTCATAGCGGATGCTCTAAGCAGACAGAGATCCCTGTCCCACGAATGGGAACTCGAACAGACAGTGCTGAATCGCATATTCTCGGAATGGGGGAGTCCGCAGATCGACCTCTTTGCCACCAGGGAGAACGCCAAATGCCGCAACTTCGCAAGTTGGCATCTCCAGTTGCGGTCCCTCGGAAATGCATTTTCCATCGCCTGGCGCAACGTGTTTGCGTACGCATTTCCGCCATTTCCCCTCATACCAAGAGTCCTTCGGAAAATGAAAGCGGAGCGCTGCACCCTAATTCTGATTGCCCCGTTCTGGCTGAGGCAGCATTGGTTCACGGACCTCCATCGCCTCTCAGTCCAACCGCCAATCCGTTTGGGCCAACATCCATCCCTACTCACGATGTCCAAAGGCCAGGTACTGCACCCGAATCTGAAATCTCTCAGATTATCGGCATGGCTCCTGAGTACCGAGAATTCTACCAACTAGACATTCCACAGGACTGCAAGGATGTCCTTGCGAAAGCAAGAGCGGACAGCACAAACAAGACCTATTCCTTAAAATGGAAATGCTTTTGCATTTGGTGTAAGGACAAAAGTCTCCATCCTTTCCGGGTTACTCCAGAGCAGCTATTGCCATATCTGTTACACCTGGCACAATCGGGTCTTGCACATGCCTCTATCAGAGTTCATCTGGCAGCAATGTCCCGGTTTACGAGAACGTCAAAGTCGCCCTCTCTCTGGTCCCACCGGTTAATAAAGCAATTCCTTAAGGGGCTCTATAGATCCTTCCCTCAACCAAGAAGAGTTCCACCAACATGGCATCTCAATGTGGTACTCAACCAATTGATGAAACACCCTTTCGAACCAATCCATAGGGCGGATCTCAAATGTATCTCATGGAAGACAGCCCTTCTATTGGCTCTGACCTCCACTAGAAGGGTCAGCGAACTACAGGCTCTTTCCATACAAGATCCCTTCATGCAGTTCAAGGAAGATAGAGTGATTCTAAGAACGAATCCTCGATTTATTCCTAAGGTCCCGTCAGACTTCCATTTAAATGAACCCTTAGTCCTCCGATCATTCTTCCCAAATCCCAGTACTGCAGCTGAAAAATCCCTGCATTCCTTGGACCTGAAGAGGTGTCTTAAGTTTTACCTTGACAAAACAAAACATTTCAGGAAAACAAATCAGCTTTTCATCGCTTTCAGCCGACCAAGAAAGGGCATGCCACTTTCCAAACAAAGCATTTCACGATGGATATCTTCTGCAGTTGCCTTTTGCCATGAAAAAGCCGGAAGGCCATTACAATCCAAAATACGAGCTCATTCTACAAGAGCTGTGTCCACATCAGCCGCGCTATTTGCAATACTGGACATTTGCAGGGCAGCGACCTGGAAGTCGCCACACACCTTTACCAGGCACTACTGCCTGGATACGGAACTGATGCAGGATGCAGCTGTGGGCCAGGCTGTGCTTCGCCACCTATTCCAGTGAGGTGAGCCTTCCTCCTTCCCACCATCCTTCACTGGTATGCACATTTATTTACTTACTTCTTGTTACTTGTTGATGGTTCTTAGTCGCATGATATGTATTATCTCAGACTGCTTATGCTGTTCCATCAGAAATGTGCATAATGTATTGCTTGCTACTCTGATTCAGGCATGTGAATCTATGAAAGACACCCATAATACTGGATAAGAAATGCGTTACTTACCTGTAACAGCAGTTATCCAGTATTGGTGTCTTTCATAGATTCACATGCAACCCTCCCGCCTCCCCTGGAAGGTCTCACCTCTCTCTCTCTAACATGTATTACGCCTACCTAGCTTGGTGCGTACGAAAATCTGAGAGACTGAGGCTCCTGACAGGAAGGTTCTAGAGGGAGGTGGTAGCTGATTGGCTACCTTCTGGAATTTGGTCCTTTTTACAAAAGGACATAGATAGGCTACGAAGGCAAGGCCCTTAGGCCTACTTTCTCTATGTATGTCTATAGGACATTACTTTTCTATGTACCGGGGACTCCCGTCTCGACGACGGGGAATGATTCAAGCATGTGAATCTATGAAAGACACCAATACTGGATAACTGCTGTTACAGGTAAGTAACGCATTTCTTATATTGCGTCCACAATCGTCAATTGGACTTTGTAAGTTTGCCGTATATTATGCGATCACATGTATGAAGCGTATGGTCTCAGAATGTCAAAGTCAATAAAATCTGTTTTAAAAAAAAACAATTAATACATTTTTAAATTGTCATTTACAAAACCTTTGAAATTCACTGAATAAACCATAGGTTTCAGATATGTTATAGTTAGGAATTAGCATTTAAAAAACCTTTGAAATTCACTGAAAAAAACATAGGTTTCAGACATGTTATAGTTAGGAATTAGCATTTTAAAAACCTTAGAAATTCACTGAAAAAACATAGGTTTTAGGGGTGTTATTGATTGAAATTCCTCCGTTATAGTTAGTTATACTAACTATAACTCGCGCGCCCGCAATCCACTGCTGATGATGTTACATATTACATCATTCATGACATGGTCAGTGACATCACTGATGACATCACCCCCTCAGGCATAGATCTGTATCTGCCCTTCCTATACAGAATAGTCTAGTTCCTGTGAAGTAGGCTATACAGCTGGATTAAGTGGAATCAGGCCTGTGTGGTCACCTCCCGAGGGTACCTGCAGTCCGCTTCCCAGTTGTCCTCCAGTCTACCCAGGTCTCCCTCCCATTCATCACAGAGAAGGTTACTGTGATATTGGTAAGGGGAGCCCCGAGGATTCTACATTCCAGGGTTGATTCTTCCAGGGTCGCCCTCGGAGCCTCTGCGTGTGGCCGAATAAGAAATTGTAGATGTTGATAGAGTATATATTGACCCCCATGACAGTTCATATTGGTCCTGTAACTCAGAAACCTGTATCATCTTGTGGCCCATCTAAATATCCCCCACTTTTTAAATTCTTAGTAGGTCCAATTTACCGTGGCCCTCAACCACCCACAGTCCCCCTAACAATTCGGAATCCCATAGCGGGGTTTCTAGTGTTAGTCTTCCTTTCAATCTCAGGGCTTTGGTGGTTTTGTGCCAGGTCTTGACCACCTCCGCCGTGGGCATCAGCAACAGAATCAACCCCTTTCTATCATACAAAAGTCAGACATAGCCCTCTGGGTCCATTGCTTGCCTGTCGGTCACCACCAAAAGTTCCTTTTGTGAGGAAAAGGCTCAGTCATTGACTATCAGCAGTAGGGTTACCCAATAATTTGAGTGTAGGTTCGGGAGGGCAATGCTGCCTTCCAAAGAATTTTCTATTGAGGGACGTCCAGGATATCCTAAGTGGGCTGCCACCTCAAAGCAAGCCTCATGCGATATCTGCCACTGCCCAAAGGAACTCCTTGGGGAACTCGAACGAAGGGTTTTGTACGACCTATAGAAATATCGGGAGGTAAATCATTTGCTATAGGCCCGCCTTGCCCAACTGGGATAGTGACAGATTCTTTCACTGTTGCTCCTCGATTTTATACGAATCCAGGATTTTCCCCAGGTTTTCTGCCAGGAACAGTTCTTGATATTTCATAACAAATATCCCCAAATATTTGAAACCCCTTAGTTGCCATGCCAGAGGGTGCCAGGCCAGGCCTGCCGTCCCCTCAGAGAGCGGGAACACAATAATTTTTTGCCAGTTAATTCTCAGCCCTGAGAAGGAGCCAAACACCTCCTGTACCCTGAGCACAGATTTATCTGGGTCTGCAAAGTACAGCAGAATGTTGCCTTATAATGGGATACAACTTCTTCCCAATCTGGGTCCCATCTTAAACTGCACAGTAGCACATCTGTTTGCAACCAGCTGGCCAGAGTTTCGATCGCCAGTGCGAACAGTAGAGGGGAGAGTGGGAAGAGTTGTTGGGTGCCGCTGCCCAGGGGGAATTCTCTGGAGAAGGCCCCATTCACTTTGACACTGGCATCTGTGTCCTTATATAATAAGCCTACACAGGACATAAACCTCCTGCCAATCGCCATTCTTCTTAATATTATCATAAGATAGAGTCACTCAGTGGAGTCCAGAGATAGGAAGAGTGCTGGCTCGGTGATCTGGTCGCAGTTAGAAATTGTGTCTTGTCGCCCTATAGCACATTAAGCCCAACTGATCTGGGGCCACCAGTGTATCATTTACCTGCAGGGGGCTGTTGGCGAGGACCTTCGCCAAAATGTTGGTTTCCAGGTTTTGAAGTGATTTGGGCTGATTGGAAGTGCATTCTTCTCTAGGCTTTCCCTGAATAATAATCAAGACTATCGTCACCCTGCAGAGGTCCCGGGGTAAAAAACCCTCTCGCTGGGCCTTGTTGAAAATTGACCTGATCGGACCCGTTAATAGTGATTTTGCGCATTTAACAGTTCAGGGGGGAAGCCGGTTGGACCCATAGATTTTCCACTTTTTATCTAAGCTATTGCCTCAGCCAATTCCCACTTTGACAATTCTGCATCAGATGATTCACTCATTTTCCCCTGCAGTCTGAGCTCCGGTATTTCGCTTGTGAAGTTGTCAAGGTTAGGCAGGTCCACAGCCCCCCGAGCCTGATAGAGATTCTTCAGACGTCACATAAAGACTTGCGATATGGCCCCTCATCCCCAAATCCCCCTCAACCGAGGCGATCCCCTTTTGGCCTTCCTCCTTTGGCCAGCCATGCCAGCAGCCTCCCCACTTTGTTTTCTACTTCATACTGTCTACCTTGTTAAGCCCTATGCAGCACCCTTGCCTCTTGGTGTAACACCTTGTGCAGTTCCCCACCCCCCTTTCAATCTTGCCTGCTAGGCCTGAGGTGGGGCTGGTTACATAATCAGCCTCCCACTGAGCCATTCTATGTTCAAGCTCTTCAAACTCTTTGTCTCTTTCTTTTTGTTTACCTGAAACATGGGCTGTGAGGCAGCCACGCAGGGCCATTTTTGTAGGCCTTCCATACGGTGACCTCCTGGTCAACTGTCCCTATGTTTTCCTTAAAGTATTGAGTTGTGGTCTCTGCCACCAGCTTTCTAGTATCCCATGGGGTCAGATCCAGGGCTCTAACTTCCAATCCCCCTTGATCCGCAAATGTCTGGCGTAGCGTTGTCACTAGTGAGTGGTTGGATGTGCCCCTTCCAAGGATAGTGGATTGTCCAAGGCAACCCATTTGGTGTTGTGGCGTCAGAATGTAGTCCAGCCTGGAAATGGATTGTAGCTGAGTTGTAAGGTAATTGTTGGATCCCTGGGTGTTCTGCCCGCCATAGGGCCACGAGTCCCATAGTGCCCAGAAAGGGCGCCAGTCATGTGTCCTACTTGGGCCTCTCCCCAGGTCTCGTCATTCTGTCCAAGTTGCCAGATTAAGGGTCCCCCCATCAACA
This sequence comes from Lissotriton helveticus, assembly GCF_964261635.1. Lineage (NCBI taxonomy): Eukaryota > Metazoa > Chordata > Amphibia > Caudata > Salamandridae > Lissotriton > Lissotriton helveticus. The sequence continues at coordinate 815,204,399 of NC_136070.1, forward strand.
GTGTGGCCTCTGGTACCTCTGCTAGCCATGCCCCTATTTTGTCCAGGCCATCTGTCTGTAAGCCAGGAGGAAAGTACCAGGTGAGGAGTGCAATTCCACTGACCACTCACTGCTGCCTGGCAGCCCAGACTATCCACCCATGTATGGGTCACCTGCAAGGGGAGTGCTGTGCAAACCAGGATAGCCACCCCTCTGAAGTCTGACGAGAAGCCTGCATGTTCTAGCTGGCAGTATCTCTCTGTGGCGCAGCACTCCAGAGGTATCCCCAGCAAGATGCATCTCCTGGAGGAGAATTACATCCAGACCCTGTCTTGCTAGATATTTCCACATTGCTCCCTGGACCTTTTGTAATTTCTGTGACAGGAGCTAAAGCAGATTTATCTATTAGTAGTTTTTGGGAAGAATTCCAGTGGATAGAAGTGAATGTACGGTAGTTCTGACCATTGAAGGTACTAATAACAGCAGTTTTACGTCTTCACATAATACTTATTTCGTGTGCGGAAATAAGGGATACTATCAACTACCTGTTGGGTGGTCAGGAATCTGCTATGTGTCCTTTCTGTTGCCCCCTGTGTTTTTGGCACCTGCGTCATATCACCTTGACTTCAAATTGTACAATGACATTTCCAAGAACAGAAATAGGAGGACAATAAGTATGGATGACGTTGACCAAATTGACACTGCTTTGCAACAATATGTCGACTTTAACTTAGGCTTATTCTTCTTCGTGGGTGCTGCATTAAACAGCAGGAAAATAAGACGATTGACTAGAGTTGTGGAAGCTGTTAATAATCAGACAGCTATGGCACTTGGGAACATTACAGAAGAGCTGCAAGTTGCGAGGATTGTAGCACTCCAGAATCGCATGGTGCTAGATGTGATTCTGGCTGATCGAGGTGGTGCTTGTCGCATCATTGGCAGCAGTTGTTGTGTTTTCATTCCGGATCACTCGCCTTCAGTATATGATGCAATCTCTAAACTGCATAAGATTGCTGCAGAGATTCACCCAGAGACTGGTACATGGACATTTTCGAACTGGATATGGACACTCTTTATTACTTGGGGCTGGAAGCTACTGACTATTCTATGTATACTATTGGTGATACTGTTTACATGCTGTATATGTATACAATGTGATCCCATGCTGTGCTCTATTTGCATCACTGCGTGTACACCTGCCAAGAAAATGTTGCAGAAATGAAAGCCCATCAAATGCTAAATAAAGAGGTCACTGAACTGATGAGTATCGATATACAGGATGCATATCTAGATTACCCCAGATGAACGACTGTCTTCAGCTAATGCTAAAAGGGTCATCTGTTGTAATTTGGCAGCGATTGGGTTAGCATTAGCAGAATCCACCCTGTATGTAGAGGTTATCTTGTCCGTTTTTTGGAATCCATTATGTATTTCTGGCAGCCATCTTGTTTGCCATGTGCTACCACATGCATGCCATGTGCTACCACATGCATGCCATGTGCTACCACATGCATGCCATGTGCTCTGTCCTACCTTGCTGTTGTCTGCCCTTGAAGTCTGCCTAGAGACAGGTTATATTTAGTTTCTTCTGCTTCGCACATGCTCAGTTGAGCTTGCAGCTGTCCATGCAGCTGCTGTTAGTCTGTAACTGTCAGGATGTGTTCACCAGAATTAGCAACTATTAGCTCCTCCCACTTGTTGACTGTGCATTTTCTGTATGACCTTATATGTACCTAAAACCTTCTTCTTGTACTGGTACCACCTTCTTTTGAGCCCCTGTGTGGGTATAAAAGGACCAAGCTCCTTCCATTCAGTGTGCTACTTCATACATTACCGAAGGGTGTTGTGTGAATGTAGTTGCACCTCATGAGGTTTAATAAACCTTGTATTCTCTATTCCAGTTTCTGTGCCAACTTCTATCCTATTGGTCTGAGGACTCTGTGCAGAGAAGGGCGAACCCCTAGCACTGGTAGGCCCAGCTGAGGCTCACCACCACACTGGGAGAAGGACGTTTTGGCGACAATTGAGGTCAAGGGGGACGGAAAGGTAGTAAGATTCCTTTAAACCACTATTTTATCCCAACCCTTAAGGGGAACCCTCGTTACACACAATAGTTATACAGTTTGTGGTCTAGCCTCCTTGGGAAGAAAAGGTATCTGCCATAGCGATCTCCCGGTTAGCGCCCTATCTATGAAGAGCCAATGCTTCTCGGACTCTGCGCGTGACCACTACATCCAAGAAAGTCCTAAGCTGGGTCTCCCAGAAGTAATCCTGGAGATTGGGAACCTCCTAGGCCCCCCTCCTTTGAAGGCCTGTACTCAGGTCTCGCCACAATCTGGGCTTTCTGCCTGCCCATTCAAAGGATTCTAGCTCCTGCTGCATTGTGCTCAGCATACCTTGAGGGGGCTCTAGTGGAAGAATCTGAAAGAAGAACAGGATCTTGGGCAGTATAGACATCTTAACAGACGCTATCCGGCCTAGCCAAGACAGCGCATGTGGTCTCCAAGGGCGTATGTCGTCCCTGACCTGCCTGAGTAGGGTTGCTTAGTTAAGCTTTATCATGTCTAACCTTGACGCCGCCATCTGTATCCCCAGGTAGGGAATCGCCTCTGAGGCACACTGTACAGGAAGTGTGTTCTGTAAGGAGTGAAGCGTCTGTGGCTTTAGGGCAGAGGTCTTCAAACTTTTGTAGGTTGAGCCCCCCCAGCTGAATTTTTTCAAATGTTGCCCCCCCCCCACCACCTGACAGATATGTCTGGAATCTGGTACACTACATAATCCTTGATGGGGCACGACATGCCCATACTTGTGTACAGGGGCGCAACTAGACCTGAACTTCGGGGGGCTAACACTCCCATCCAGGGCTGGCCCTAGCACTGGACGCACATAGTGCAATGGTCTGTTTTGGCCCCCCTCCCCATTTCCTCCTTCGCCCTGAATTTCCTCACTACCACTCACCAACAATGCACCCCATCTCTCTATGGCACCTTTCTGGCAAACATTTCATTTTTTTTTTATAGCGCTACTCATAGTTTACCCACACTCAGTTCTTTGATCTGCATGGTACACATTCTTTATAGCAGGCACATTAACCCTCTGCACTTTTTGGGTGGTAGGAGTGCCCATGTGAGTACATGGTGAGTTATGCGACAGTGTGAGAGAAGGGTAAGAGGAGTGACTGCAGGGTGAGAGAGGTGACCATATGAATTTGGGTGCGGATGTAAGTGCAGAGTGGGACAAATGAATGTATGGTTAGTGATGGTCTTATTTGAGTGAGGCTGGCCCTAGCACTGGACGCACATAGTGCAATGGTCTGTTTTGGCCCCCCTCCCCATTTCCTCCTTCGCCCTGAATTTCCTCACTACCACTCACCAACAATGCACCCCATCTCTCTATGGCACCTTTCTGGCAAACATTTCATTTTTTTTTATAGCGCTACTCATAGTTTACCCACACTCAGTTCTTTGATCTGCATGGTACACATTCTTTATAGCAGGCACATTAACCCTCTGCACTTTTTGGGTGGTAGGAGTGCCCATGTGAGTACATGGTGAGTTATGCGACAGTGTGAGAGAAGGGTAAGAGGAGTGACTGCAGGGTGAGAGAGGTGACCATATGAATTTGGGTGCGGATGTAAGTGCAGAGTGGGACAAATGAATGTATGGTTAGTGATGGTCTTATTTGAGTGAGTATGCACATTGAGCAGAAAGGGAGTCATGTGAGTGAAGTGTTTCATGAGTGCAGGGTGAGTAGTGTGCTTGTGTGACTGCAGGGTGTGGTACAGGGTGAACAGCACAAGTGCATTGTGAGTGCAGAGTGATCACTGAGTTCAGGGTGAGCGGGTGATCAGTGTGAGTGCCTGGTGAGCAGTGTGAGTGCATTGTGATCGCTGTAAGTGCAGGGTGAGAGGGTGAATGGCGTGAGTGCCTGGTGAGCAGTGTGAGTGCATTGTGATCGCTATGAGTGCAGGGTGATCAGTGTGAGTGCAGGGTGATCAGTGTGAGTGCAGGGTGTGGTACAGGGTGAACAGCACAAGTGCATTGTGAGTGCAGAGTGATCACTGAGTTCAGTGTAAGCGGGTGATCAGTGTGAGTGTCTGGTGAGCAGTGTGAGTGCATTGTGATCGCTGTGAGTGCAGGGTGAGAGGGTGAATGGCGTGAGTGCATGGTGATCAGTGTGAGTGCATTTTGATCGCTGTGAGTGCAGGGTGAATGGTGTGAGTGCAGGGTGATCAGTGTGAGTGCATTGTGATCGCTGTGAGAGCAGAGTGAGCATGAAAGTGAAGGGCGAGCATGAGAGCGAGTTGTCTGAATGCAGGGTGCATTCCCAGACACTTGAACTAACTCAGCAGGTTATTGCAACGCTATCGTAGGGTTTCAGATATGTTAAACTATTGCAATTATGGCATTAACAAGGGATCAGGGTGGACGAAATAAATGTGCTGATCTTCCAAGAAACTTCCAGTTTTATTGTTAGGGTTTCCAGCTCATTATTTTGATGGCCCGGTTGGTACAAAAATAACAGTCACCTAAAGCTGTATTGTCAGCACTTGTCTGTGCATACTTTGAGCAGCAAATATAAATAGTAGCACTTTTAATTGTGTTCTATAGCTACCTGAATGGTCCATGACTGATAATAAAATGGAACAAAGAAACAAACATCATATTACAAATGTTTTTTATAAGCATATTTGGTGTCAAGACAAGCAGTTTAAATAACACATGGCATATTTTTTCTGTTGGTAACTTGAAGCCCTGTTGGTGTTGCAGTGCCTGCCTGTGCAAATGTAAAAGAAACTTTGTCTCCTTTCTACTAAGAGCTTCCTCCCAGGACGGGGTTAAACTGGTAGAGCTGAAATGCTTCAGCTACTTTAGGAGGCATGATGTCTCCATTGCTAAAACTGAAAGCAAAGGAAAGACCGTCCTTTCAGCTGCAGTGGAAGGCAAGGAGTCTTCTCTGCTTTGAAATCGCACGCAAAGGAACAGGACTGTCTGTTTGTTTTTTTAGCAAAGGAGACCCCGCCTCCCACTGCAGCTGAAGCATCAAGCTCTACCAATTAACCCCCTCCTGGGAAGGTTAACTGGTAGCTCAACGTGACAAAAGCACACGTCCGGCCTTATCTATTTCCCCTCCTTCCCCCCTCCAGCCCTCACTTACAGGAGAATTCCCATTTTAACTTGTGACGCCTCGGGACAATAAAAAGCCTCTGAGAGGGAAGATCTTCCTGTGGAGTGCGCGCCCCCCCTGAGATGGTGTCGCGCCCCCCTGGGGGGGCGCGTCCCACAGTTTGAAGACCTCTGCTTTAGGGTGAGGCTTAAGGCCTGTGATTTAGGGACATTAATTTTGAAGCGGTAACTAGGTAGAAGCGTTCCAACTCTGACAGAACCGCCGGGACAGAGATCAGGGGGATTTCTAACACCACAATGACATCATCTGCGTACAGGCTAAATGTGTGCAGGTCTCCCCCAAAGCAAATGCCCGAGATCAACTGGTTGTCCCGGATACGTTGGGCCATTGGCTCCATATAAAGGGCAAAAAGCAAGGGAGAGAGGATCCGCTCCTTCAGTTAAAAGTCGTGCACATACGTGAGGTTGTCCTGGGGGGAGGCCTACCTGGGCCCACCTGGTGTGTGTGGTCCAGCTTGATTTCCATATCGTCTGGAGTGTCAAGGAACGACCTAAAGAGACCCTCCCCAAAGGCGCAACATTCTGGCCTTCTGCCTCACGCCTAATATTGTGGATACGGATGTTGTTGCGTCTAGAGCCGTTCTCTAGTTCTTCCGCGTGGACCTGGAGGACTAGATGTTGATCTTTCAAGCACAGCACCTACTGTTGTAGGAGTTCGATGTCTTCATCTGTGTTTGTGCTTTGAGTCTCAAGGGTGTCAAACCTGTCTCCCAGCAAGTCTACATCTTAGCGTACCTCCCTGCTTTCCTGCGCAATTTCGGCCTTTACCTGCTTGAAATCGTCCTGGAGTGACGCGAAGAGGGTTTCAAATAAAGCACAGGTAAGTGGATTATCTGTGTCCCCAGTGTCCGCCAGGTCAGTGCTTCCGGCAACGTTGGTCGCCTGCGTCTTGAGTAATAAGTCCTTGACTGATCTATCCTTCTCCTCCCCCTTGGCGGTCGCCATGTTTGCCTTCTCTGGGGGAGTTAGGTCCCCATCTGCCAATGAGGGACCTGCCTGCGGCCCCCCTCACCCCAGCCTCCGGCAACTGGAGCTGAGGGTCTGGATGCGAAGGTCAAAATGTGGCGTGAAAGGACAGTGTGTGAGTTGTTTGTGGTAGAGTTTGGAGCTCCACAGGCTCACAGTGGGTGCTGCTCGCCGCGATGGCCGGGGGGAGGGGGTGTCACCGCTCCGCCGCACCGCCAGCCCCTAGCAGATCACCCTTGCTCTCTGGCAGTTATCCACTGGATTGGCCGCCAATACCCATGTCCAGACTCTGCCTCACATCTATCCGCCTCTGGCTGCTCCGTCTGCTAACCTCGGTCTGCTAGCGCTCAATAGGCCAGACTCGACTCAGGCCTGTACCAGTGCGAGGCGTGTTGGCTGAACCAGTGCCTGCTCCTGGAGTGGTCCGCAACCAAGGAATCCCAGCAGCTCTCTTCTCAGGCCCCCCAGGTGGCCCAAACCCCGCCCAGTCCACCTTCAGCCAGTGACAAGAGGTCTACTGGCTGTGCCTCTGACGCTGCCCGCTCGAGGCCTGTGGGCCGATCCTTGCCCGAGCGACCCAACAATCACCCAGGGGGGGGTCTGCAGAGGCAGCAACCACGGAGTCCTGCCAGCCAGCACTAGCCCTCGCCTCACCACAAAGTCATCTCGCGCCTCACCGGGCCGCACAGGCCAAAACCGCTGATGCAGGCTCAGGGGGGGGGGAGAGCCCCCGCAGCGTCTCCTGTCTTGCCGGACTCACCGTTGGTCGCTCCTGTCGGCATCTGTCCTCTCGCCTCCGGGCCGTGCGCACTTAGTCCCCAGCTCCGTGGCGTCTCCAGTAGTCAGGCCCTCAGCGCTCAGCTCTGTGCTCCGGCCACCGGTGATAGAGCGGGTGATCAGCCCGTAGGCAGGTCACCACCACGGCCCGCTCCCGCCACCAGGCCACTGCTCTCCAGCCTCTTTGGGGCGGGGATACGTCCCCTCCCGGCCCACCACGCCGCGGACGATAGGCTCAGTCAAGCTGCACCACGGGAAACATCTCGCAGCCCCCAGCGGCAGCCGTGCGGCACCTGGGGCCTTGCACCTCTGTCCGTTGTCACCTGTTAGCCGCAATCACCGGCACCCATGGGTTCTCGAACCAGCATGCGGGTCAAGATGCAGTCTCTGCGGGTCCGCACTGCAAGGCTTAAGCCAGGGCCCGGGATCCGAGCTGGAGCGACAAATATGGACGTCCTACTTAGTCGCCATCTTGGCCTCGCCCCCTTCCATAACATTTTAAACCATTTTCTAAACTTTTTCCCACACTTTTTCATTGATTTCAATGGGAGAAATCGTTCTTGTTTTACTTTTAGCACTGATGTTTGCGGTTGTGTGTGTTTCTACCAGGGGCGGCTCCTCCCCTGTGACGGACGAGCATCACCCCACTGGCTCAGAGCCAGCAGTGAAAAATAAAACAATATGTTACTATTGTTTTATTTTTCAGTTGCTGGCTAAGCCAGCGTGTGTGTGGGGGGAAGGCAGGGGTCACAGGGAGGAGTGATTGTGCACTTCTAACTGTGCATGCCTGTTTCGCCGTTCGTCTCAGGCCGGCAAAACAGACATGCGCAGTTAGGTTTCTCTAACCGGCTGTAGAGAAATGTGCTAGACTCCCAGTGCCTGAGCGGATTGTCTAAGCAGCCCGCTCAGGCCAATCCCGATGCTGCTCTCATATTAAGAGAGCAGCTTCTGGATTGAGTGGGGAGTTTGTACTTGGGACTTTCGGAAGCAGCAGGCAAGAAGGAGCACCGAAGCTGAAGGCCGCAAGATCAGGTACGTTTTGAATTTTTTTATTTAACCCTCTCCCACTCCCCCTCCCAGTTTTGGCGGCAGCCGCAACTGGTTTCTACAGTCGCAGCATCACGGGCAAGATCAAAAGTAAGAACGAGCTGTGATCAATTTAGAACAAAATTAATTGCATATTTTAGTATTTAGGTGGCTAACCCCTTTTGTAAGGAGAGAGGGGGGAAGGTAGTTAGATGTTGAGAAGTACAGTATTGTATTTTTTTATTGTTTTTAACCACTTTTACATTCCCATGTAGGTTGCATTCGTATTCCCACGTCAGGACAGTTGATATTTTTTCAACATAGGTCTAAAATAGTAAAATAGTTAATGTTAAAATATTATTATTTTTTTTTTTTTTTAAAAACCTTTATTATTGTAAAATGAAGACAGATACAGACCTACAACCATCAAGGCCGGTCAGTAATGCAAAGCAGCAAGAATAAATCAATACACATCTCATCAGCCGACAACCCGAGGGTCCGGCAGCATAGGAGCAGGATGAAATTAGGAGCATCTGGCAAAGGAGGATAAATAATAGGTTTCATATTTTTTATACATACAAACAACAAAAAGAAAACCCACAAGAAAAAAGTCGAGGCAAAATTATCAATATGAGGGCTGCTACGTGCGGTATGGGGGAGACAATGAAAAGCAAGCATCAGGAAATCATGGAGGTGGGGAGCGGGGACCAGGAGCGAGCAATACTATACAAAGAATCGAAAAGCAAAATGCTAGAACGTCAAAGTCAAGGAGATCCCGTAGTATCAAGGGGTTCAACAAGGGGAGGGCCACAAATCTCTCCACGATACGAGTTCCACTGACCCCAAATCCTATCCCACTTCCTGGGCCTACCTCGGGAGATGTACACGATTTTTTCTCGAAACATGCACCAATCCATGTTCTCCTCCCAAGCCGAGACCAGTGGTGCCCTATTAGAGCCCCAGAGTTGGGCAATGTCCCTTTTTGAAATGATATTGCCCAGCGTGACCCATTGAACCTGAGCAACGGTGCAGTCATTCGGTTCCAGACATTCAGCAAGCAGCGTCGGGCCTCAGGAAGTAGCCTGACGCCCGTCACTTCTCTCATCACCGCATGGACACGATTCCAGAAAACCACTACCGCCGGGCATTCCCATATAATATGGAGGAAGGTAGCAAGCAGACCACAGCCACGCCGACATAACCCATCCACAGAATAGCCCATATGCATCAAACGTGGACCCGTGACATAGATGCGATGAAGAATCTTTAGCTGCACCAGTCGGAGACGCGCCGGAATAGCGACTTCCTTAGGGGAGGATAGTGCAGCCTGCCAGTCCTCATCGTCTAATTCCAGCCCGTCATGAGTCCACGCCTCACGCAGCTGTATAAGAAGGTCCGAACGGGTATTAATAAGTTTTTTTATATATGAGGGAAATAGTGCTGTCAGGGACATGCCATCCAGCACTCTATCCTCCAAGGGAGATGACTCAGGGATCGAGGTACCGGCGGGGAAGACCGAGTCGAGCGCGTGGCGGAGCTGAAGGTATCGGAAGTGCTCTCTATCACTCAGCTTGTATTCCCGTTTCAGCTCGTCAAAAGTTTTGACTCTATTGGTGGCCCAAAGATCCCCCACTTTGCTAATACCGATAAGGTCCCATCTATCGAATCCCTTTGAAGACCACAATCCACCCAATCTCTCAGCTGCATATAGAGGAGTCGCCCTAGTAAGTTTACCAGTCCAGCCCGTAGCCGATGTTGCACTATCCCATACACGTATCGCCACCGCAGTGGGGCCCGTCAAACACTTCCTGTCGATCTTGGAATAAAGCGCTCTATTATAATCACCTCCCGGCAGCTGCCACCTATCCATATCGTAGGCGGGATTAGGAACAGGACCATACATAGCGTGGTTTATAGCACTCAACTGGGACGCCCAATAATGTTTGACGTCAGGCAATGCTATACCACCGTCATACCAGGGCAAAGTCAATTTCGCCGGTAAAATATTTAATACTTTTTTTAAACTATTTGAAAGAAAACCAACATTTTACATTTTTTGCGACCTCTTTTTTTTTTTTTTAATCTACTTTTGAAATTGGATTGGGAGAGACGTCATGTCGTTGGAGGTGACACCTAGAAAAAATGGATGGATTACAATTGGAGTTTTTTCAGGGATTTTAATTTTTCCGAAAATAAATTCTTATGTTTTTGAGAATTGTAGTACACATTGTTTTTTTAATTGTTTTCTCTTTTTTGGGGACTTACGGTTTTGGACAAAGATAGAAATATAAAAAAATTCAAAGGGATTTCGGAATGGGAGTTTGAATGACACTTTTTTACGTTTTGGATTTTTTTTTGCAGGCAAAAATGTGATTTTTCAAAATATACATTTTTCGGGATTTGTTTTTTTTTCTTGGATGTTGGATAGAGACCCTGTTTGGATAAATGGAGAACAGTACACTCTGGGCAACAGTTGGTTTGAAAAAGTCACCAAGAGTTGAAAAAAGAAGATATCAACAGGTAGGAACTCAAAAATGTCTGTTATTTGTAAAAAAAAAAAAGAATTTAAAAAAAGCCAATTTAATTTGAGTGTTGTTTAAACAGGCAAGCAATATTAAAGGTTGCTAGAGCGTGGTAGAAGTGTAGAATGTAGACAATGTTGTTCAGGTAGTCTGAAGCACCCATCAAAGAAAAATTATTGATTTTAGAGAATAGTCTGAGATTTCTTTACTTTTTGGGGAATCCCGGGAATTCCCAAAAACAGGTAGTTAAACATTGCGCAAGTCTCATTTTTTGGAAACATTGGTCCTTATTCAAAATTTGCATGAAATTGGAGGAGTTCTGCCATCCCTCAATGGCATTGATCGTCTTTGCACCTCCCTCTAAACAGGTTGCGTAACAGTTCCACCAGTCAAAGGGGAACCATGGCTTACTCCTGTGACCCAACCAGCTTAGAAGGCCAATCCATGTGTCCTCAAAAGAATTTAGTAGTGGGGGCAAATTGTCCTTGTTTTAGGTAAAGTAGTCCGATTCAGTAATTGAAGTGTAAAACTCGTCCAAACACTCAGGCAGAACAAAGCATAATGCTGTTAGTTTCTTAATTCAAATTGCAATTTACTTTTTGACGTGTAATCCTCAACTAAGGATTTTTTTTAATTTAATGCCAATATGCCTGCGAAAAATGAAAAAAAAATCCTTGAATTTGGGTGGTAGGATACATTTTGCAAATGGTGTCAATCAAATCTAGGTATCAGCTTTGACACTAAACTCACTTTCTCAGACAAGATAAATCAGACCACTTCAGCTTGTTTTGACCTAATAAGAACCCTGAGAAGGATATTGCAATTCATTCCAAATTCCAAAACACTCATCAGTTTCTAAAACCATCAAGAAGCTTCATTGGCATTCAGTCCGAGAAAAGATTGGCTTTTAAACTGCTCTGTTTGTCCTACAAAGCACTTCATGATATGGGCCCACTCTATGGGAGAAAAGATTTCCGTTGGTACATTCCTAGAAGACCTCTTCACTCCAGCTGTACTAAATCAGTGACGAGATCAAAAACTAGGAGAGTTGCCTGGAGAGGGAGAAGTCTGTCACATGTCGCTATAAAATTGTGGAACTCTTATCTCTTATACCTTAAAACATCCTCCACCCTCTTGCAGTTAGGAAACACTTAAAACTGCTTTTTTCACAAAATCTGGCTATTTAATAACACCCAATTTCTACATATATATCTGTCTTTGTATCTGTGGACACCTGCGCCAAGATGCCTTGAGTATTCGAGCGCTTTATAAACATAACAGTATCAATTGTCAATTCAAAGTCGGTTATCACTTTTCTAGGGTTTTTATTCAATGTTTTGGTAATCACTGTTACGAATTAAGGATTGCTTGTCAGGGAGTAAACTGTACACTAATGGAACCGTTGTGTGTTTTATGTTATCATGAATAGTGTATGTTTGGGCGAATGGATGGGGTGTTGACTTAAAAGTCCCATCCATCATCTAAATATCGCTATTCACAAGGATTACCAGGTAATGGTCTGTGCTAAATATTAGTATTCTTTTCTGAGGGTTTTCGTTTTCATGCAAAAGGAAAGGTTTATTAGTGAAAGTAATGGTTAGTTCAAGGGGGAGGTAAATGTCTGAAAAGGGTTCGTGGGGTTACTCGTTGGGATTACTTGCCTATTTTTGCCTTTGTATCATCCTCCTAAGATTGGGTATTGTGGGCCTACTACTGACTACATGCATGGGACTGTTTTGGGATACCTCTCTCAAAACTAAGCCACTGGGTTCATTGGAGGTGGGTTTAGGTAATGTTAAGTGCTGTATATTTTCCACTTAAATCTCAATTGCAGAGGCAGAATGGTTATGCTCTGAGGTACTTTCAATAGTGTCACCCAGAGTAACTACTCTGCCTGTGAAGTGGGATAAAAATACTGCACACACCTCCAGTGACTCCTGGGCTCCGTTAACCGGCTGTGAAGTGGAATAAAAATTCTGCACACACCTCCAGTGACTCCTGGGCTCAGTTAACCTGTCCTTACAATAAAGATAGCCACCATTCTATAAGAGCCTATTGCGTCTTCCGGACTTCACAAAACGTTCTTGCCATGCTGATGCCAATATTGTTGGGTCTGTTAAGAAAAAGAAATAGAAGAAATTATAATATCGTGTGTTTACAGTGCTATTTTAATGTTTTCCCTTTTTTATTTTGCCTGCTTAGTTTAAAAAATAGGTTTTGTTAATTTTGGCTTCCTGTGGAGAAAGTAAACCGGTATGAAGCCCTTTTCAAATAAGAGGTGTTTGTTACCCGTTTCACCTAAAAAAAAGTATTTTTGTTTAAGTTACCAGTATGTAATGTCAGGTTTGTTTATCTGAAGCTTGGTCTGTTGTGGTTTTTTTGTGGGAGGGTTTGGAAGTTGTAATTTTGGCCTTGGAAGTGGTTCTTGCGGCTGTTATAAAATTCCATACTATTATCTCTTTTTGGGGGAAAAATGTAATGTTATTTATTTTTTACATATTAACCCCTTATGTGCTCATGACAAAATCGTTCCGTCATGAGTACAAGTGCTCGTGTGCTCATGACTGAACCATTCTGTCATGAGCACACTTGCACAAAATCCCTCTGCTGTAAGCAGCAGAGGGCTTTCCTATTTTTGCGCTTTTGTCTTGGGAGGTGGGGAAGAACTTTCCCCACCTCCGAGGCATATTTTTTGTTTTCTTTGTAATGACGATCGCGCACATGGCGCACTAATGTCATTACACCAAAAACAAAACTGAAACTTAGTTTCAGTTTCACTGTTTCGGTGCTTGTGGGGCTATCTCAGTCCCCGGGCACCGAAACACATGGTGGAGGTATCGTTGGAGTACCCTTCTCTAGCGGATCACTGCTTGGGGATCGCCCCAGGAGGGTGTTCCCCAAGGAGGGATCCACCCACTAGGCACATGAGAGGGGCGAGTGGCCCCTTTGACAAGGGCCTTTGCTTCCCCCATTAAATTATGGCATCATCAGGCAAAAGTCTTTCTGCCCTCCCATAAGGCAGATGGATGAAATAGCCCCTGATCTGCCCCCCGAGAGGGGGTGGGGGCAGAAAGCCCACTAGGCATCAGGTATTTTTTGGTCGACCCTATGGCAGCGCACATGCGCTGCATAGGCAATCGACCTCTTGGAATCACTTCAGCTTCAGGAGAAGCTTGTGCATGTGATGCTCACACGCCATTGCCTTTGTGTCTGGCTTTAGCACTCAATTGGCCAAAGGCGCGTGGATTTCCCGGCTTTTAGTAAAATGTTCACTCCCAGAGCGTTTTGCTCTCAGGAGCCAGCAGCGGCGTGCAGGCTAACATCTTTTTTGTGTCACCTTGCACTTTCGCAGCCGTGGTTTTCATTGTGGTCTCATTTATTACTTCCTGCTTTGGCTTTCTCCGGGCTGAGCTCTCGCTTGATTTACACGCAGTCTTTCTACCCCATAAAGCCGTTGTGTGCCATTTACTGAGTTGTCGAAAATCTGTCTTTAAGTTTGTCCAGGCATAATCGGGGGCTTTGGCATAGCGCGGACCTTGAAACAACAGGACTTAGAATCGCTGCTGTCAACGGCCACCTTCCCTGTGATACGTCTTTCTCATCATTTCACTCGACTGACGGTCCCTGCTTAAATATTGATTTCGCATGAAATATTCATAGTTCCTTTGTGTCAGCGCTTACAAAAGCAATGTTTTTTTGTCAGTGATCGCATCAAGACGAATTTGTGAAAGCCGGTGTTTTTGGTTGCGTTATTTAGCAAGGCATGGGCGGGAGATACATTGTTGTATTCCTGTTGTCTGGTGTGGGTGGGAAAGGCGCACACAGGGCAGCTGACGTGCTCTCAGCAGCGAAGCATTTTTTTTAGGCCGTTGTACAGCCAAATACGTTACAATGCCTGCGTGCAATTTGTTTCTTGTTGCTGATTGGCCTCGCAGCAATCTTTCACCATAATTTCCTGTTTGCCTCCGGTAAGTAGAAGCAAGAGGCCTGCAGCGTTTACTTAGCATGGGCACCTTTGTACCATTTACAGGAAAAGCTTCCTTTTAAGGGACGTCACACGGGCTTCGCTTTCTGCCAGATGTATTGAAGGCTTTTGGAACCGTTCACGGCGGAGTTACAATCAATTTATTAAGGTAAATGTAATACATTTTCTAAATAATTTGAAATTGGACCAAGGACACTGCAGCACTTTACACGCGCACCAGATTACTTTTCATATTTTTTTGAGGGCCTTTGTTTTTTAAATCAATGTTAAAGGGTGCCTTCCTAACTTTTACCTGAAACAATGTAAGCAAATGTATTGGTTGGTATCAGGAGCTAAAGCGAGGGAGGAGGTTACAGTCAGCCCGTGTATCAGATCATTGCGACAAAGACAGTGCGAGATTAAGCGATTTGCCAGAATCACAGGATCATGCTCCGATGCTGAGACTCGGTTACAAATATGCTAATGTTGGGAAGATTGGAGACTTCCTCTCCTGCATGCAAGCATGCTTCTACTTGGTCACTAAATGACAGGGACGCACTTGTTGTCCCAGTATTGGAACTTTCATAGATTCCCATGCTTTTGTATCATTCCCCGTCGTCGGAATGGGAGTCTCGGTAACAAAAATAACATAGCAGTAGGTACAAAAGAGAAAGATAAAGGCCTAGGCCTCATTCCCTTTTGTAGCATATCCACCTCTTTTTGTAAAAGAGACCAAACTAAGCATCAGCCAATCAGAAGAGCCTCAGCCCATAGAACCCTCCTGAAGGAACCTCAGAGCCTCAGATTTTCTACCCACGTTGTGCTTAGGGAGTCTCCTTTGAGCTCTGCTCAATCTCTACTCTTTTCAGGTTTTTTCTTCAGGTTTTCTCTTCAAAATTGTTGGCTGTCCCTTCCAGGATGTCTGATAAGGAAAAGACGAAGGCCCTTTTCAAGCCATGTTCCACCTGTGGCAAGAAAAGTGTTCGAATCTGCTTCTTATGTAATGCATCTCCATGGCCCTGGTTCTCTGCCTGATGCTATAGCTATATGATGTCATTTGGAATGTTATGGGTGTTTGTACTTGAAGGTGGAGCTGTTGGAGAAGATGGGCTGAGCAGCCAGGAGGCGCTCCTGGTGGGGCTTATATTGAGACTTACATTGGAACTAACTAAGCTGTAACTTGAAGAACTTACGCATGGAGAAAAGAAGGCTATTTGATGGCTACTGGAACTTAAGGTACTAATATTACTAAAGACATTGAACTATTTAAGCTTTCTGGCACCTGCCCCACCAGTGACCCTGACAACGGTCGCCCTAAATAATTTTATGTGCCAGATCCACCTGTGTATGAAACTGTAAAGTGTACCTGCAGTCCTGTTTTAAAACTGTGAAGCCCAATGAAGAGGTATGTGCTAAATTAACCTCAAAGTGTTGAAATGGACTGTGATGTAGTGATGTCGGGGGCACACATCGAGCCCCGGTAGGGGCGAAGGTCATGCCCGGTGTTGAATGCTGACAAGGCTCCGGTGTGCCCTGATGAGAAGTGGCTGCCCATGGTAGAAAATAATCGGGGGCAGATTTTTAAAGAATCATCAAGTCCCGCTGTTAAAAATGTGACGGAGAACAAATGTGGAGAAAACTGCAGTCAACAACAATTTACAGTTTCAACTGTGAGCAATGATTGCAGATTTTGATCACATGCCTTTAAAGAATCATCAAGCCCCGCTGTTAAAAATGTGACAGAGAACAAATGTGGAGAAAACTTTGGATTGTAGTCTACAGGCCTTTGCACAGTCTATTGTAACTGTGCATTGTATGCCAACCACGACTGCTGTCTCCATGGTATTGAAATGGAAATGGAATTGCAAGAAGGCCCCAGTTTGTTGTTGTGTCTCTGTGCTCTGTAGCTGACCTGGATTGCCATCAGAGTTAATTTCGTGAGTCAGGTACTGGTGATAAAGATGATTTTAATGTGAGGCTTGCCATGAGCATTGCTGCCTGAAGATCGTCACAGGTACTGTCATTTACACTAATTGAAAACTACATATTACTGAGAATGTCGCTTTGGAAAACTTAGAACTAGTGCAACAGCGCCATCTTCCGGCTATGGAGCGCAATTGCACCAAGAAAAGGAATTAACTGGTTCACTCGGAGAGAAAGGAGGATTCAAAACTGGAACAGTAATGAAATATTGCTCTAAGGAGTTAGAGTGTGGGTCAAAGGAAATAGGAAACCCAGAACTGTACTGTGTGAGATGATTGTTAGGTATTAAGTCACTCACTCGTTTGTTGTGGTGAATGTGATGACGGCTAATTTGGTGATATATGCCAATGTAATGTACATCTTTTTTTTTTAAGTTTCAAAAAACCTTTATTAGTAGGGTGCACGGTTACACAGCATCGTGCCTACAACCAATCTGTGGCCGGCAACGCTATTATGCATCCATCAAAGCAAGCAGGTAACAATCACAGCAGTTAAGATGTTAACACAGCAAGCCGTCTACAACTACCTTGGGCGTGCCGCGTTGTAATAATAAACATATATAACAATTGCCTGTTACGGGCATTAGAACATGGCCGCAATTAAAGTCAGTAAGTTCCGTGGAACATCATAGACTAGGCTCATTCCTCTTTCGATTTATAGTCCACAGTGCGTTCCAATCCCAAAATGCAGGAAATTAAGTATATCCTCATGTAAAGCTTACCGTTATGAAAGGGCATGCAGAAAGGCAACTCGGGTCCCTCAGCTGCGCTGCACCCTACACACTGTCAATGGACCAGCGCCATGTGATCCATGTCCCCGATATCCCAAGCGCGTGGGTGGCGACAAATAATAGTGCATATTTTTTAGTGTACCTTTTGAGGCGCTAATGGTCCCCTCCCTGGGCCTCTTCCTGCAGGTAGGATATCAATGGTGACCATATATCTCTCGGTCTAGATGTAATAGGTAAGAGTTCAGCGTACAAGGCAGATTGTTCCTGGCAGTATATCATATCATTAAGCCAATCTTTAAACTTAGGTGCCCTCCCTCTGCTCCATCTGCAGGCTATTCGTCTTTTAGCCATTAACAGTGCCAGTGCCGTATAACGGCGGTATGCTAGTGGGACATTTTTAACATAGCTCAATAATGCCACCAGTGGTGTGGCTTCTATGCATGAATTGGTCATGTACTGCCGGACAATTCCAGGCCAAGTGTAAAAAATCGGCCTGTGGTGCCTGACACCTATCACATCTATCAGTGTCCCGAAGCCTACGCTTGTGCATGCTAACTGGAGTGTGGTATATTCTGTGGAGATATTTGTAGTGTATTATCCTCAGTCTGCTGCTGGCCGAAATTTGTTCAGTTTGCGAACAGTATTATCATTGCTCCTCCGTTATGGTTTGCCCTAATTCTGCCTCCCATTTGGAGTGAGATGGTGTAACCCCGGCAGTATGCTGAGCGCGCATTGTGCGATAAAGCAAAGATACTAGTCGCCTTGTCGAGGGCTGCAGGAGGAGTGTCTGTAGCGGCGGAAGAATCTGAGGCTCATTTGGAAATGCTACATGTAAGGATCTATTTACAACAAGGGGTGGTGATGGACAGAGTCTCTGAATTAAGCAGAATACTATCACCCAGTCAAGAGATCAGGGCTAGATCCAACACCGTTTTTTAGCTCATTGCACCATCCCAGTTTCAGAACCTGGCTGTATGCAAATTAGTCTGTCCCTGGCCCAGTGCATCATGGGAACAGGGCAGACCAGACTACAAAAGCCACTTCTTACACTGGGAAGGAAACAAGCTTCCGGGGACCGGTTTCTGGCATTTCAGCCGTCTTCGGCCCGGCTTGCTTGAATCCTGATGGTGCGACGGCCGACCCTAAGCGTGGAAGGGTATGCTCAGACATGAGTCCCTTGCTCACTGCACCATCAGGATTCAAGCAAGCCGGGCCGAAGAGGCTGAAATGCCAGAAACCGGTCCCCGGTAGCTTGTTTCCTTTCCAGTGTAAGAATTGGCTTTGTAGTTTGGTTTGCCCTGTTCCCATCATGCACTGGGACAGGAACAGACTAATTTGCATACAGCCAGGTTCTGAAACTGGGATGATGCAGTGAGCTAAAAAACGGTGTTGGATCTAGCCCTGATCTCTTGACTGGGTGAGAGTTTTCTGCTTAATTCAGAGACTCTGTCCATCACCACCCCTTGTTGTTAATTACATGTAAGGATCTAACACCCTGCCGTAGGCGGATGTATAAGAACATATCCATTGGAGTACCTCGTGCTCCTTGAAACATGGTGTCAGAATCACGGAATTTTCCATTCTCATACAGATCCCCCCAGGTTTTAAGTGATAGGCGGTCTCGTAGTTTATGAAAGAGTGCTTCCTGTAAAAGGGGCATGTCTGGATGATATACCAGCGGCAAAAGTGGTGAGTAAGGTGGATCTCGAAACAGCGCGCAATCTGCTGCCACGCCGTGATCGTGGCATTGACAGTGGTCTGAGTGCGTTCCTGGGTAGTCAGTGATATATATATGGCGCCCTCTATCGGTATTGGGCGTGCTAGCCAATGTTCTGCTGCCAGCTGCGGCATATATTTAGGTTGGTGGATCCAATAGTATAAATAGTGTGCCTGAGCGCTGATGTAATAGTGTTCAAAATCTGGTATATCGAATCCACCAGTCGAGTATGGTCTTGTCAATACAGCCCATTGTAGTCTAGCTTGCTTGCCCCCCCATACCAATCAAATCATCTCAGACCTAAGCATCTTGAAAAAATGTAGGCCCGGAAAATATGGAATATTCAAGAAGAGATATAGCAGCTGGGGTAAGATCACCATCTTAATCAATGACGCCCTGCCTGCCATAGACAGCGGAAGCCTCACCCAGCGATTTACCTTGTCGGTTATGCGGGTGATGGCCACCCCGTAGTGGAGCCTCATGAGTTCTTCCTTATTTCTACTAATGTGAATCCCTAAATAGCGGAGCTCATCCGCACTCCGCTCCAAAGGGTAGTCTAAAGGAAAGCGTACCACTGAGTCAGTCAAAGGGAAGAGCCACGACTTTCCCCAGTTGATCTTAACGCCAGACAGGTGCCCAAACACAATGAATTCCCATAGAAGTTTATTTAGATTATGCTGCGGGTCTTTCACATATAAAGTGATGTCATCAGCATACATCAAAATCAATATTTGTCTCATGTTGCATTGCAGAGCCACAGCATTGTGATGTTGTCGCAAACGCGCTGCTAGAGGCTCCGTGCTCAAAGTGAAAAGTAGGGGGGACAGAGGACACCCCTGGCGCGTACCTCTAGTAATCGAGAACTTTGGAGACAACTGGCCGTTGATGAGCACTTTGGCTTCCTGCATATGATACAGGAGACGGATCCATGATAAAAAAAGCGGTGGAAAACCCATTCGGCTCATTACCACAAATATGTAGTGCCATTCGATAGAGTCAAAGGCTTTTGTGGCGTCTAAAAATATCGCTGCAAAGGGTAATTCAGGGGCAACATTATTCATTAACGTAAAGAGGGTTCTCAAATTATGAGAGGTGGCTCTACCCGGGACAAACCCAGATTGATCCGGGAGGATAAGATGTTCTAGTAGAAGACTCTGATGCTTGGCAATAAGCTTTGCCAAGATTTTGGCATCACAATTAATTAAAGAAAACGGTCGGTATGATCCGCACTGGTGGGCCGGTTTATCTGGTTTTAACAAGGATATAACGAGGGCCTCTCTCATAGACGGGGGAAGAGATCCCACCTCCAATGACTCCTCATAGACTTCCCGAAGGATCGGGGCCATGACATCAATATAAGTTTTGTAAAATTCTACGGGGATTCCATCCATTCACGTGGCCTTCCCAGATTGCAACCCCATTATGGCCTCACAGACCTCATCCAATTCAAACGGTGCACACAGGAATTTACGATGCACATCGCTTAGCCAGCCAAGAGCCACATCCCCCAAAAAATCATCCAAGTCCATATTCGGGGCACCCGAGGTGGTATATAGAGTTTCATAGTGACACGTAAACTTTGCTAACATACTGGCTGTATCGCAACAGCGCGTCCCGTCCGCCCTTTCCAATTCCATCACATAGTTGGAGTATCGTGGTTTACGGACGATATCTGCTAGTGTTTTCCCAGGCCGTTCTCCCTCCCCGTACCGACGAGCCTGCCAGTGCTTTCACCAAAAGTTGGACTCCCTCTGCGCTTCCTCAGTGTATTCTGTGAGTTTCGTCCTGAATTTTTCTTGCGTGTCCCGATCCGGTGCATGGTGCCGTGTATTTTCCAGTGACTTCAGTTTGCGCTCTATCTTATGGAGCATATTAACGATATCCCTAAGTACCCCAAAACCCTTGGAAATACAGAAACCTCTCAGTGTGACCTTAAAAGCCTCCCAGTTGGTTTTTACGCTCTGTACTGATCCCTTGTTGCGTGTAAAGAAATCCAGTATGTCCTCACGCAGTTCTTCCTGGAAGACTGCGTCCATCAACATACGGGGATTCAATCGCCAAGCGCTGCGCGGTGGGCTGAATTCTGCATAAGAGAGCGTTAACCTAATAGGAGCATGATCAGAGTACGTCCGAGCCAAATGCTGTACCGCGCAGATGGCAGGTCCAAGCCCCCGAGAAACAAACCAGGAATCTAGTCTCGCCCAGGTGGCCGCGTGTGCAGTAAAGTGCGTTTCCTCCCGTATTAAGGGGTGTATGTGCCTCCATGCGTCTAGTAGTTGATTCTCTGTGATGATATCTTTAAGTAGAGTACCCGCTTTAGTGTGATGTCGCGGGGCAGGGTGAGACCTATCCCAGGTAGGAGCATATGTGACGTTGAAATCCCCACCCCAAACAATGTGGTTCGACCCAATAGCTCTCACTGCTTCCCACAACTTGAAAAAGAATTCCGGATCATCGACATTAGGCCCATAACAACACACCAATGTAACCGATTCAACACCCAATCGCCCCCATGCCATGCAATATCTACCCTGATCATCGCTGGACGATCCTACCAGGTGGAAAGGTACTTGCTTCTTAATCAATATAGCGTTGCCTCTAGCGTAACTGGAATATGAGGAGAAAACACTGTGCATGGCCCATCTCGAGGCAAATGCATTAGCCCGTTGGGGTGAGAAATGAGTTTCTTGCAGCATAGCTATATGCGTGTTGTGTCTATCTAAATATGCCAGCACTTGACGCTTCTTACGAGGCCCACCCAACCCCCTGACATTCCACGTGATGATGTTCAGTTCTGACTTACCATCGTTAGCCATACAATTGTCACATAGAAAGAACAGAAACATGTCGCGGCATACCTCAACATTCCAATATGATTACAAGTCTTTGTAAGTTGCTGCGCATCCAATGCATATCCAGCCTTCAACTTTAAATCACAATTTTTCAGCCCTACGCTGTGTGTACCTACCATGATCAAAACAGTTAAACCACAAACAGACTCCCCCTTTCCTCCCTGCCCCACGTCTCTCCCCTCTCCCACTGAAGCAGCCCCAACGCGCCAGTATAGGAAACCCTCCCAACCCTCCCTACCCATCCAATCAAACCAATACAAAGAAAAATCCTCGCCAGCTCTTGTGGCAAGGCATGTGAGGGGGAACACCCTGTGGAGGCCATCTAGGCAGCAACACAAACCACCCCTTGCCCTCGGAGCCTGTGTAGAAGACACTACAACTCCAACGAGCATATGGGGGGCCCGGCGAGGCATCTACCAGCAGCCCAGAGGGACTCCCATCTCTGCTAGCATATAGTTCAAACAGCGTCTATCCTAATCTGAGTCGACTGTACTTACAGGAGCCAGTGCTCTAATTAGACCAAGCGCAGTGTAGGGCACCTTATTGTTCATCTACATCCGCACCCTCCATCGGTGATCGCCGTCCTTCGTCTTCTCCCTCCGCAGGTCGAGCTGCATGCCGAAGGTGTTTGAGAAAATCGTCCACCTGTTGCGGTTTTGTAAAGAAGCGTTGTCGACCCTGATGAGTCACTCGCAGCCGTGCCGGGAACAGGTGAGCATAGTCGATTTGGGCTTTCCGCAATTTCGCTTTGACGTTCAGGAATTTCCGCCTTTCTCCCTGAACTAGGGGTGTGAAGTCCGGGTACATGGTGAAGGAGTTGCCCTCATAAGTCAGCGACTGCTTGCCGCGGGCTGCCCGCAACGCAACGTCTCGGTCCCTGTAGTTCAAAAGTCTGGCAATTATGGGCCTCGGAGTCGCACCAGGTTTGGGTCTAGGGCCCAGCGATCTGTGCGCACGTTCAACAATGAACTGGGAGGAGAAAGCCTCAGAGCCCACCGCCGCCAGCAGAAGTTTCTCAACATAATCTTCCATATGACCAGTGTTTGTGGATTCCGGAATCCCTAAAATACGTATGTTGTTTCTTCGACTTCTCGCTTCCAAGTCCTCATTCTTGGAAGCTATGACACAGAGCAGATTATCCATCCGAGAAAGCTGCGAGGTGTGCCTGGCCGCCACGTCGTCCGTTTCCGATATACGCCGCTCCGCTTCCGTAATGCGCTCCTCGTGAGCATCCATTTTGTGGACGATAGCATGCATGCGGGAGGACAGCCTGTCGACCTTGTCCGCAATGGTTGCAAACTCCTGGCGCACCTCTCGTAAAATGTCTTGTATCTCTGGGGGTTGTACCGCTGCGGTATCAGCTGGTTCATCAGTGTTCAAGGTGGCAGGTGGGTCTTGCCCCGTCCGGGCGTGCCGTTTGGGAGCGTCAAAGCTGATCTTGGGTTGTCTCGCATCTGTCTTGCCCATGATGGTGTATAGTCAAGCCTAGGGAGCAGTCCTAGACAGAAATGGGCGAGCGTAAACTGTCACCACAAAAAAAGGGGGGGATTGCGGCGCGGGGACTCCCAGTGTCGGAGCAATCCTTTCAGTGCCCAAAATGTGCCCTTGTATCGATGCCCCCTGGCAACAGCCTATGTGTGGACCTAGAGCACCCCGCGGACAGTCAAAACAGCTTCCGCCCCGCTCAAAGGGTACAAAAGTGCGACAATGGGGGCTCAGGCGTACAGCGCCGGTACCGCCACCTCAGGAGAGGCCTTCTTCGTAGCAGCGCAGTCAGGAATGCTCCCGCGCAACAAAGGGGCACCGCTGGGCAATCAGGTGGTTAGTAAGGTGCCCCGTGTGTTCAGCGCAGGGGGCATGAGCTGAGTCGTGTCCAGGGGCTATTCTGACCCAAAGCAAGGGCCCATGAGGAAGCCGGCAGGATCGGCTCCAAAGTCCGCCAATCGCGGCACCAAGCTCCGGTAACTGGGCCGTGAGGATGGGGGGGGGGGAGGGGGAGGGGGTTGCCGTCCCCGCTTTCGGGGCCCGCGGTGGCGACAAGGCCCAGAGGACCCGCGGGGGGGAAAGAGGTCCCCCCCCCTCTTACCGCTGGTGCCTGTGTGTCGTCGTCCTCCCCCCGATGCTGTTCCGGGTCCGGGGGGTCACGCTGTGGATGTGGCAACGGCCTCGGGCTCCCAGGCCACAACACGAGGCAGGCAGGATGGTCCAGGCGCAGGGCCTTCCAACGTGCGGCCTTGTTCCTCGCGTAGCGCAGCGGCCTCACGTAGGTGGCAGGGCCGACAGGCACGCAGGGCGAGCTCCGCGGTCGGCTGCCGTCCTGTATCGTAGGGCGGACTTCGGGGGATCAGCTGCTCCGATTAGGCTGAGACTCGCACACCAGACTCCATGGGCCCCATGAAGGAGTCGCTGCTGTTGGGGGCCTCCGGGGTGCCGTTTTTGAGGAGAAATATAGGATTTTAATCGCCGGGCGGCGAGAGCCTCACGCAATGGCGGCCATTCACCAGTGCGCCACCTAGCGCCCCCCCAATGTAATGTACCTCTGCTTTTGATTTGCAACGTGTCATATTCTAAATTGATACTCGATGTGTATTTTCATTTTACAGTATTATTATAGGGAGGTGGAATCCCCCCTTTACAATTATTGGGGAGGTTAATGCAAGTGTGTGGTTTATATGGAGGTGGATTCCTCCTTTACAACTATTTGGTAGGTTACTGCGAGTGTGTGGCAATAGGCAGGTGGATTCCCCCGTGGGTTACTGTGTGTGGTGGTTTATAGGTAGGTGGATTTCCCCTTTACAATGATTTGGGAGGTTACTGCGAGTGTGTGGTTTATAGGGAGGTGGATTCCCCCTTTACAAATATTTGGGAGGTATGTGTTCTCTTATTGGGAGGTTACTGTGTATTAATGCGTGTGTGGTCCTGAACTAGTATGCAGACGGAACATTATAGTATGTGCATTAGAGGATATGTAAATTTCCCTGGTCCTGCAATAGTATGCAGTAGAGGGTGTTCTTGGTAACTGGACGGTATATTATAGTGTGTGCAGTAGAGGGCGAATGCTATTCCCTGGTCCTGCCATTTGTTTAAGTTTACAACTTCTTTATTACTACTTTATTACTTATATTACTACATTTACTATGTCATTATTATTATTATTAACATCATTATTATTACATAGAACAGGCTGTTTTACTGTTTAATACTTACATTATTACTATTGCATCGTTATTATTATTACATAGGGAAGGCTATTTTATTACTTACATTACTATTTTCTCATTATTGCATTGCTTTTACATTATTATTATTGTTACATAGGGAGAGTTTGGCTCATGTTATTATGGTGTTCTTTTACGTTTACTTCTGGAATTTGTATCTTCTCTTCCTATGTTTATATATGTGTATACTATTTCATTTTGTTAAATATTATAAAGGGGAAGATGTGTAGTAATCTGCTTCTTATGTAATGCATCTCCATGGCCCTGGTTCTCTGCCTGATGCTCTAGCTATATGATGTCATTTGGAATGGTATGGATGTTTGTACTTGAAGATGGAGCTGTTGGAGAAGATGGGCTGAGCAGCCAGGAGGCTGCTCCTGGTGGGCTTATATTGAGACTTACATTGGAACTTACTAAACTGTAACTTGAAGAATAAACTATCAACTACAAGAGCTGTCTACCAGACTTCATTGATTTCTACAAAAAGGTTATTTGTTGAGGACAGGCATAAAGATTGTATATACTGCCTGTACCCGGATCATAAGGCTGTGGACTACAAGATCTGCAGCACCTTTTTTACCAAGACCCTCCGGGACTGTGAGGGTCGGCTCCTCAGCTGGCTCCAGAAGCTGAAGTCCAGAAAAGACACAGTCTCCAGCGACAGTGAGGAGTCTTCTTCAGCCTCATCTTCAAGAAGGTCTTCCATCCACATTTTTGCCGTCCTCGTACTGGTCAGGGGGTCCCTATACCATCTTGACCTTGCTTGCCACCATTCTTGTTATGAACAAACCCGGTGGGGTGCCTGTATGTGTTTCTCTCTTACAGGTATTTCAGCACACGAACTGCCCCACGGGAACAGACTGCGGGGCCCCTTAGGGTTGTTCTTAGGGTAAGCACTTATCCAGTCATCATTATATGTGATGTTGCACCTTTTTAGCCTTCTTTTTAGCTTTCCTTTTCCTTTAAGTCGTTATTTCTTACTTTAGATTGTATGCATTGTCTTCGCAGTGTTAGCCTGCAGTCACACTTCCTGAATAACTCTTGAGTGGTCTCACTAATAACCTATGTGCCCATTACTGTGTGATTGAAGTGCCACACTGTAAACCGATGCTAGATGGTGTATGGAGTATTTGTTTGGAACCTAGTTATTGAAGGATAATGTAAACTACACTTTTAGATTACAACCCTTCCACTTGTCTCTTTTAGGTTCCCCTCCAGAGCAAGACCTGCTGTCTTGCTCCCTGATTGACCCAATGAGGTTGTATTCAGAATCTTTATTAATTTTCATTGTTTATTTTCACTGTGTAGTACCCAACACTTGAGGTCCTGAAGAATTGCCACATAGGCATGAAACATGTCGACCTTCTTAGAGGGTTGAGCAAGTTCACTGTAGTCTATACAGTCCCTTCCTCCCCTCCCACCCTTTTAAACTAGGGAGCCAGCCACCCCAAATAAAGTTTATTGTGGACTGACTCACCTCTTTTTAAACCTCACCTTTTCCCTCACGACTACACTTACACCAGACCCCTCACACGCACGCAAAAATTGGCTGGAACAGAAGATCTCCAACAAAGAGCGCCTACGGCGCCCGTCAGACATTGCAGCGCCAGTCTGACGAGGAGCAGGAGACCAATGATGAAGCATGACACCTAGGTTTCTGGGTGTGTGAGGTCCCCTAGTTCCAACAAGGGAACACCTTGTTCCCTGCCTCTCTCCCATCTCCATACACCTCGTTCCTTTCCTTTCCTTTCTTCAAGTCTGGGGAACTAAGTATTTATTTGGTTACAAGTTGGATGGACGCATACTTTGGACCCCGTTAAACATTGTCCACTCCTGGTTCCTATTTTGTATTGTATTCATCTTCAAGAAGGTCAGTCAAAAGGGGTAGGGTTTCCCCTTCACCTTCTGTGGAGCGTCCAGTTAAGGCCTCAAAAAAGGACCCCCAGAGAGTCTGAGAGCCAGGGTCCGGTCGAATCTCCTCACCATGATGTAAAGGAGAGGGAGGGACCATCTACACCGTCTACTGGGATGAAGACTGCTCCAGCCTTCAAAAAGCCATCTTCTCAGTCTTCTGAGGAGTCTGACAGGAGTTCCAAGTCATCGGCGACGCAGCAGAAGGCTCCGTCGACGAAGGCGTTGAAGCCCAAAGATAAAGTGGTGCCGTCGACGGGCTCGTCGACGGTACGGTCGACGTCGACGGGATCGTCGGCGTCGACGTAATCGTCGATGGTGGTGACAGCGACGTCGACGAGGATGTTGACGGGAACATCGACGACGACGAAGCTTTCGTCGACGGTGGTGACGACGTTTCGACGACGATAACACTGACGACGACGGCAGGAGGGTCGACGGTCTCGTTGTCAACAGCGGCGACAACGCCCATCTCGTCGTAGACAGTTCATTCGTCGAAGGTGTCTATTCCGTCGACGTCGCCGAAGACAGCAGGATTACCTGTAACAGCTCCATCGTCAACGGGATTGCCGACGATACTGTCGTCGACGGAGAAAATTACTATTTCTATGACAAGAATTACTCCGGACATTCCGTCTCCAAGGAGAGTTACCCCCTTGCCTCCCGCTTTGTTGTTAGAGGAGGATGATGAGGATTCAGATTTTGAGGATCAGGAATCGTTTAGGTATGCACACAGTCCATCCCAACTGCTGGTGAAATGTCAGGAGACAGATTCGGAAGGAGAGTATCTGCAGGAATGTGCATATCAACATTCTTCTCTGCCACAGAAGTTCACGAGACAAGAGATGGTATCTGTTCCAACTTCTCTCTTGCAAGATCTCCATAACATGTTGCTGGATTACAAATCAAGGTGTTATCAGCCTGCTGCTATTCCGGCTACTCAAGCCTTGCCTGTCCCTACGACCCCGGTGATGATCTCTCCAGAGCTGCTGACTCAGGTGGTGTCTCAGCCGCAAACACCGGCTCCACAAGTACCTTCAATGCCACTAGACATTCAGGATGATTCCTCGGATGAGGATCAGAACCTTGATTGCAGGCCTAATCAGGGCTTAAAATGGGATGAGTACGTAATTCTGGACCTGGCGTCACCATGTCCAGACCCTGTGGACTCCCCTCCGGTGGATATCGGGGGGTTTTATAAGTTGATGGAGAGGGCATCTAGCAGGTTCAAGCTACCAATGCCGTCTGTTGCCACTGAGTGTTTCCTATATGACTTTAAGGAACCATATAAGAAGGTGACTAGATCCATCCCTGTTGTACAACATGTATGGGAGGAAGGCCTTAAGGCTATGAAGAACCCAGCTATGGTGGTCCCTTTCCTACCGCGCCTGGAAAAGAAATATAAGGCGCCCGAGGATGGTCCGGCGTCTTTGACGGGGCACCCAAAACCAGACTCGGTGATTTTGCAGGTGGCACAGAGGAAGTCCCGCAACCCGTCGGCTCCTTTGACTACTCCCCCTGATAAGGAAGGCAGGAGACTAGATAATGCTGGGAAAAGATTCTCTTCAATGGCTAGTCTTCTGGTGCGGGCAGCAAATGCTTTGGCGATACTGGGCAGGTATGATCGCCAGTTATGGTGTGACATTTCGCCTTTTTTTAGATCAACGGCCCCAGGAAGCGAAAGGTGAGGCGAGGAAAATTTTACAGGAAGGGGAAGCAACATCGATGGAGATAATCGATTGTGCCATGGGCATCGCCACAACAGCTTTTCGATCACTAGCTGGGGCAGCGGTTCTACGTTGCCAGGGATGGCTGAGGGCGACTTGGTTCAGGCTGGTTATCCAGAATAAAATCTTCGACCTACCTTTTGATGGAGAGGCGTTGTTTGGAAAGCATATAGATGACACTCTCCAAGATATTAAGAAGGATACAGAGACGGCTAGGTCTCTGGGTACACTTCAATACCGAAAGGCTCCGTTTAAAGGTGCCAGAGGCAAAAGTACCACTCACAGAGGCTCATACCAGCAGCAGCGGTACTCATCATATGGTTCAGGATCTCAACAATACCGCCAGGCTTATCATCAGAAACACGGTCAAACCTCGAATTTCTCCAGATCAAATACTAGAGGGAAACAGAATTGCCAAGGACTTGATACGTCCAAGAGGCAATAGCGGCGTTCTGGTTCTTCCTGCTGTGCCCACCTCCACAAGATCATCGGTAGGAGGCAGGGTATTTCAATACCTTCAGAACTGGTACAAGATAACATCAGACCGTTGGGTGCTAAACATCATTCGAGAGGGCCATACTTTGGAATTCACACAAATCCCACCAGCCAAGCCCCCTGCTGCCATTCCGTCAAAAAATCTGTGTCTCCTGCAGCTTGAGGTTCATCAGATGCTCCTGAAGGGAGCTGAGGAGCTGGTCCCCTTATCTCTGAGAGGGGAGGGTTTCTATTCCAGGTTCTTCCTGGTAAAGAAGAGGCTGGAGAAATGGCGCCCTATTTTAGATCTCAGGAAGCTCAACACCTATCTCATTTCTCAATCCTTCCGGATGGTCTCGCTTCAAGACATACTGCGTCTCATCAATCCAGGGGATTTCATGGCCACGCTCGATCTCGAAGATGCGTATTTTCACATACCCATTCACCCAGCACACAGAAGGTTTCTACGGTTTACAGTAGCCAAGAGCCATATTCAATTCAGGGTTTTACCCTTCGGACTTCGCTCGGCCCCAAGAATCTTCACCAAGGTGCTGGCACCGGTGGTTGCTTTTCTGCGGAAAAATCGCTTTCAGGTCTTCCCTTACCTGGACGACTGGTTGCTTAAGGCCCCGTCCAGGGGGAGGCGAGGGAAGCAGTCAAGGCATGTACAAACCTATTTCAGAATTTGGGTCTTACTCTCAACAAGAAGAAATCATCTCTGGTTCCGTCCAGGACTGCGCACTTCTTGGGGGCCATCTTGGACTCGAATCTCAACAAGGCTTTCCCATCCTTAGAAAGACAGGAAAAACTGCGAACCATGGCACTGTTCTTGAGAAAAAGAAGGTATCTTTCAGTACCCCGTTACAAATCCCTTCTGGGAGTGATCTCCTCATGCATCCTTCTAATTCCTCACTGCAGACTGAGGGTGCGACCTCTTCAAGAGCAGCTAGACAAACAGTTGAAGCAAATTCACGGTTCATTCGACGACAAAGTGACGATCACCTCCGCAATGAAAAAAGCTGCCTTGTGGTGGACAAAGCAGGAAAACCTTTCCCAAGGTCTATCCTTCATAAGCAATCCGTCTCCTCAGGTGGTGACAACGGATGCGTCATTGGAGGGCTGGGGTGCAGTACTTCAGGATCTTCATGTCAGCGGACATTGGTCACCTCAGCACCGTTTTCTTCACATCAACCTCCTAGAACTCAGGGCTATCAAGCTGGCTCTTCAAACGTTTCTCCCTCGACTGCGAGGTTCGGAGGTTCTCATCCGAACAGACAACACCACGGCCATGCATTACATAAACAAAGAAGGGGGAAAAAGATCTCTTCCGTTGTCTCAGGAAGCTCAGAAAATCTGGGAATGGGCTATTCTTTACGAAATATCGCTGCAGGCGGAACATCTACCAGGGGTCCTAAACGAAAATGCCAACAGACTAAGCAGGCTATCCTCAGTCAGTCACGAATGGGAACTGAACCAAATGGTACTGGATGAGATTTTCCTACAGTGGGGCAAACCTTCAATAGATCTATTTGCCACCCCGACCAACAAGAAATGCCGGTCTTATGCAAGCAGGCTTCACCATCGAGGGTCATTAGGGAACGCGCTTTCGATAGCTTGGTCAAGAGCATTTGTATACGCCTTTCCCCCATTCCAATGATCCTGAGGCTTATCAGGAAGATCAAGGTGGAACCATGCAAGATGATCTTGATAGCCCCCGCGTGGCCGAGACAGTTCTGGTTCACGGAACTCCATCGTCTGTCGCTCGTCCCTCCTCTTCCTTTGCGGACGATTCCGGACCTTCTCACGATGTCCCACGGACAGATTTGGCATCCGGATCCAGATTCAATGCACCTGATGGCATGGCTCCTGAGCAGCGAGAATTCATGAACCTTCCCATTTCAAATGAAATAAGAGAGATTCTCTCCCAGGCTAGAGCTCCTTCCACGAATAAGACTTACCGTTTCAAATGGAAGAGATTTTGCATTTGGTGCAGGAAGGAAGGTGTTGACACTTTCTCTTCTCAACCTCATCACCTTCTGCCTTATCTTTTGTCTTTGGATAAGACCGGACTGGCTCATTCATCCATAAAGGTTCACTTGGCAGCGATTTCTCGCTACAGACGTTTTCTTCACATTTCTGTGATAGATAGTTCTGGAATCTAAGGAGACCAACAAACAAACATCCACCAACCCAGCATTTCCCCAAGTCTCCCGATACAAATGGTACCTCACTTATGCGGCCCAAAATGCAACATGGACACATCAAATCTTTCCAGTGAAAACTGACTTTTTGGGGAATCCCCTAACTGTGGATTTTGGACCCTAGCTCAACTGGCACCTAAGGAAACCTAGCAAAATTAGACACCCAGGGGATTCCAGGATGTGGCGAATTGTGTGGCTCTCACCAGGTTCTGTTACCCAGAATCCCTTGCAAACCTCAAACTTTGTATAAAAAAACACATTTTCCTAGCATTTCTGTGATGGAAAGTTCTGGGATCTGTGAGGGTCCACAAACTTCCCCCCACCTAGCATTTCCCAAATTCTCCAGATTAAAACGGTACCTTACTCGTGTGGGTGGGCCAAGTACCTGCGACAGGCAAGGGCCTAAAATGTATTGTGGAAACATCAAAATGATCTATCACAAAACAACCTGGTTTTGCAAGGGGGTCACACGCGTTTTTGGTCCCGGGTTAAGCAGCCATCTAGGGAAACCTACCAAACCCAGACATTTCTAAAAAAGACACCTGAGGGAGTCGAGGGTTATGTGGCCTGCGTGCATCCCTCAACATTTACCTACCCAGAATCCCCTGCGAACCTCAAATTCAGCTAAAAAGATCACATATTCTTTACATTTTTGGGTGGGATCACTGTGCCGTAAAAAATCTCCTACCATCCAGCATTGCCCTTGGTCTTCTGATAAAAACGGTACTTACCTATATGTGTGTCTAATGCAGAATCGCCTAAAAGCGTATTTTACAAAAAAATTGCGCTTAGAGATTGCAGTGCTATACCCTCAATCCCTATGTTTTTAGCCTTTCCCAGTGCAGGCCCCTGGCCCACCCGAGTGAGGTATAATTTTACTCGGGAAACTTAGGGGAATGCTGAGTGGTAGGACTATTGTGCTGACGGGGTGATTCCAGCCAGAAATGTGAGGAAAATGTGATTTTTTTAAAACTAAATTTGAGGTTTGCTGGGGATTCTGGGTATAAAGACATTGGGGGATACACTCAAGACATACCTTCATGAACTACCCCGGGTGTCTAGTTTTCAGAAATGTCTGGGTTGGTAGGTTTTCCTAGATGGCCGTTGAGCCCGGGACCAAAAACGCAGGTGTCCCCCTTGCAAAACCAGGTAGTTTTGTGATAGATCATTTTGATGTCTCCACAATACATTTGGGCCCTTCTCAGCCGCGGGTACTTAGCCCACCCACACAAGTGAGGTACCATTTTTATTGGGAGACCTGGGGGAACGCTTGGTGGTAGGAAATTTGTGTCAGCTCGTTGATCCCACAACTTTCTCACTCAAAAATGTGAGAAAAATATGATTTTTTTTCCCAGCTAAAATTGAGGTCTTGAGAGGATTCTATGTAGGAAAACGTTAGGGGATCCACCCTAGCCACATCTCCTTGGACTCCCCTGGGTGTCTAGTTACCATCAGAAATGACTAGATTGGTAGGTTTCCCTCAATGGCGGTGTGAACGCGGGGGGAGTGCGGGCCGGGAAAACAGGCGTGGAGACCGTATAAGATGTGCAATGTTGTCGATGTTTATTAAGACAGTACAGAAAAAGGGGAGGGGGAAGGAAAAAGTAATCGGGGCTCTGAAGGGACGAAATTCCGGATCTTCTTCCCGGGGTATGTTCTGGCCACGCTTGGTTCAGCCACGTCTCCTTCTGGGTACTTTCGTCGGGTAGTCCGCGGAGGGCGTGTGGGAAACAAAACAAAGAAAGGAGTTGTTAGTCCGGTCGGACTTTACAAATGGAGTACTGTTCACCAAAACCAGGGTAGTGTCGGATTTACAAGAGAGACGGTGAGGAGGGGGGTGGGGGGGGGGGGGGGTAACAAGGACGATAGAAAGGGAAGGAAGAAGAACAAGCATTTGCAATGCAATAGGTCTCGCATTAGGAAAGTATGAGCTATTGGTATTGTAAATGACAAATGTTTTTAATATGTGTTGGCTTTGAAAATATATAAATTAATAGCATTGTTATTAACAAAGCCAATAGCTTACACTTTCCTAATGCGACTCCTATTAGCTATGGCAATGCTTGTTGGTAGCAAGCAAGTACAGTGGTGATGTGGTGCTGAGTGATGATGTTGTTGGGATGAGTGATGTGGTGGTGTCCCAGAGTGTTGTGGGGGTGTCCCTGAGTGATGTGGTGGTGTCCCAGAGTGATGTGGTGGTGTCCCCAAGTGATGTGGTGGTGTCCCTGATTGATGTGGTGGTGTCCCCGAGTGATGTGGTGGTGTCCCCGAGTGATGTGGTGGTGTCCCCGAGTGATGTGGTGGTGTCCCCGAGTGATGTGATGGTGTCCCCGAGTGATGTGGTGGTGTTCCTGAGTGATGTGGTGGTGTTCCTGAGTGATGTGGTGGTGTCCCTGAGTGATGTGGTGGTGCCCCTGAGTGGTGCCCCTGAGTGATGTGGTGGTGCCCCTGAGTGATGTGGTGGTGTCTCTGAGTGATGTGGTGGTGTCCCCGAGTGATGTGGTGGTGTCCCCGAGTGATGTGGTGGTGTCCCTGAGTGATGTGGTGATGCCCCTG
Organism: Lissotriton helveticus; assembly: GCF_964261635.1. Lineage (NCBI taxonomy): Eukaryota > Metazoa > Chordata > Amphibia > Caudata > Salamandridae > Lissotriton > Lissotriton helveticus. The sequence continues at coordinate 815,238,188 of NC_136070.1, forward strand.
AGTGGTGCCCCTGAGTGATGTGGTGGTGTCCCTGAGTGATGTGGTGGTGTCCCTGTGTGATATGGTGGTGTCCCTGAGTGATGTGGTGGTGCCCCTGAGTGATGTGGTGGTGTCCCTGAGTGATGTGGTGGTGATCCTGAGTGGTGTGGGTGAGGGTGTGTGGGGGTGTGAGGGGGTTAGGGTTAGTAAGGGTGTGAGGGGGTGTGAGGTTGAGGGGGTATGAGGGTGAGGGTAAGTGAGGGTGTGAGGGTGTGTGAGGAGGTGTGAGGGTGCGGGTCCAAAGTAAATAGTGGCAGGGCAGACATCATAAAACAGAGAGAAGAGACTGCGTGGTGACTGCGTTGGTCAGTTTCAGAATCAGGAGGGGCAGAGTCAGCACAGTCTGCGAGGGATCAACGTGTCTAAAGGCAACGCATAGCAGATGTAGCATTGCAGCTAGTAAGTCGAGTGTTTTCAAGCTGAGGGTCCCTAGAGAGATGGCAACACAGCAACAGCATTTGAGGAGCAAGGCTACTGTAAACAAGCACGGTGGGCTTTCACTTTCGTCCAGAAACAAGCTCTTGGCATTGCTGTGGCGGGGGTGGCATATATAGAGGGATGGCAGAGTGTAGTGGGTAAGATGGCACTTGACATATATGGGGAGCTCTGGACAGGGAGGTTGGTGGGGGTACGGGAAGTGCCTTTTCACTGGTTGGAGAAGAGGGAATTGTATGGAGTAGCGGGAGAGAGGGGAGAGATATGTGTTCGTTTTACTTTTATTTATGTAGCATTGTCCGTGTGAAAAACGTTGATGAATCAAAACACAGGGCTTTAACGTCGCATTTAAAAAAGGTTATACAAAGTGTTAGGCCTAATGGTTGGAGCAATGGAGTTCAGCGTTTCAGTGCGTTTCCCAGAGAATGATTGGAGTAGCGCTTTTGACTTCTTGAAGAGGGGTGAGAAGGAGCCTTAACTTGTCCTGAAGCTCCAGACATGGCGCTGGGCAGGTACGTTCTTCTCCATGGAGAGTTTTGAGAGTGATGCAAGCAGCCTTGAACACACTTCTGGCGACTATGGGTGGCAAATTCAGAGCAAATTCAATTCCAGAGATATGTCCGATCTTCTGGAACCCCGAAGAAGGGGAGCAGCGCCTAGAAGTGTAGCTGTGAGGGCGCCACGTGAACCTTCGTCATGCGGATAGGAAAGCGGTGCCGTAGTGAGTCTCAAGAGGACTAGAGATTGAACTACTATTGGACAGTGGTCATAGGTAGGAGATGCTTCATTCTCCTGAGTCGGGTTATTTGGACACGTGCACTTTTCGCTCATGCACTTACGTGTGCCTTTAAGGTCAATTTCTTGCCCAGAGATTTGTCTTTTTTTTTTACCTGGCTGGGCTTGCTGTCCAGTAGCAGGAGGGCATCCAGTGGGGTCTGACCAGTGCACGCCAGGCTCCACTGTTTGGAGCGTGGCTGTCTCAGTGCATCTGGATATAAATCCTGGTTAAAAACCATCGAGGAGGCAGCTAGCCTCGTTGCGTTTAACAAGTGTTTTTGCAACACGGAATTTAAAGGAATTTGGGGAAGGAGGGGGGGTGAATTCGGCCTAAAATTGGCATAAAGTGCATGACAAGAACCCGAAGGGTAGAAAAAAAGCATAGGTGTAGCAGAGAGAGTGATGGAAGACGTAAAGGAAATGTCCTGTATGAGAGAAGGAAAAGGCCGAATTAAAACTGAAGACAAAGACAGGCAGAACGAGTTAAAGAGAAACCGGACAGGAGTAATGAGTTAAAGACAGCAGAAATGTCCAGCGAGGATGATGAGGGGAGTGATGAAGAATGGAAGAGCGGGGGATGGGTGCGCAGTGGAGTAGTGGCTCCTCCCTGGGCCTTGTCTGTTTGTTTAAAGTTCAGCAGATGTTACCCTGGGGGCGGAGGTGTTCATGGAGTCCGAGGGGCCCTGACCTGGCAGATAAAGAGATGTGGTTTGACCCTGCCCGGGCCGTGCGGGGCGTGTGTGTGCTGGTTGGAGGGGCGCTGCAGCCGGGCCTCAAGGGTCAAATATTAGAAGCATGCTGTGGGGGCAGGGCGAGTCCATAGAACTCTGCTGGCAGGAAGAAGTCCCCTTCTCGCCCCCTCCCACCCCTAGGTACATTTTACAATCTGACACCCCTCTGTGACATTCAGCACTTCTGCGGCCATTAGCTCCCCTCACCCTTCCTCCTTCAACCCCGCCCCCAATCCCCCGGTACAGGTTGTTCGAGAGCGGAACTGCTCCCCATGTACAGACTTCTCGGCAGACTCAGGTGAGGACAGACAGGCGGTCCGGAGGAAAGTTGGGGACCACTTTTGTCTGCGTGTCAAGACACGCTGGGTTGAGTAAGGGCAGCTGTGAGTGCCACGCACAAATGTCTTATAAATGAATACATACTCCACAAACAGTTCTGTCTCGTTCACGAAAATGTAAATAAAAACAGCTTTTCCAGTGGGTAGTTGGCCTTTTTTGAAGTCGGAACACAAACAATATATTTGCAACATCCTGCCTACCGAGGATTTCTATGCTTACGTTATTGATTTTAACTTACGTTATCGATTTTAACTTACGTTATAGATTTTATACGGATGAAGAAGTAAGTCGGTTCTCCATCGGTGAACAAATCATACATTTTAAACGGATAGTTCAAACTGTTGTACTCTAATTTCTAACATGTGCGAAAATTATGCTCCCTTCTGGAAATTCCATAAACCGTTTTTTATCGATCAAACTGGTATGAAAAAGTGCCCAAAACTGACCTTCCCAAGATACACAAGACGGGAAACGGCCATGTGCCGCAGTTCAGCCTGTTTACCACTGATACAAAATTGGCGCAAACCTGCCCCCATATGAAACGAGTCCTGTGAACAAAGAATTCTAGTATCAAACCAGGAAGTCAGGCATCCTTGCCCGTGACATGGGTGGGGCCTGTGACGCGGCCGGAAGAGGCCGGTGTTGCTCGTTGATGCGGGGCTCCCATCATGGAGGGAGAGCCCCGCGGTAGCGCGAAAATCCACAGAAGTGCCCCGCGTGTGGAGATGCGCTGGAGAAAAGGAGCGCAGCGAGGCGACGCCACGCCACAAACTAGCACAGTGAGTGGAGGGGGGGATATGTGTGTCTGTGTGTGCGCGTGAGCCCGTGAGTGGTGGTGGTGGTGGGGGAGGGGGGTGCGTGCGTGTGTGTGTGTGTGTGTGTGCGCGTGCCAGCTTGCCTGTGTGGGTGTGTGTGTGTGTGCGCGCGCGTGTGCCTGCGTGTGTGTGTCTGTGGGCGTGCCTGCGTGTTTGCGGGGCTTCGGAGCCAGGGGGCGGGCAGCCTGATACAAAAGCGCGAGGCGCGCTCACGAGGACAAATCTGAGACAGCAGAGGCTCGTGGCCGAACGCTGTCTCAGATTCCCAAGAAAGTGAATACAATAGTTGTCGACCTCAGACTAAGCAATGCTTCGCATTGCTTACGTCTAGGCTCGACCTAAATAGGGGCTGACTGCTCGGGTGTGGGTAACAGTGTTCGGGACTTTCTTTACAGAGCGTGAAGGTCGGGTAAAGACAATGGTAGTGAGACTTCGAGGATGTGCTGTACAACGAGTATAGTGCAACATGGAATCTCTCTGTGGGGTCTATTATATACAGTGTAGCGCTCACCTCCCTTTTACCGCGTTTCAGTGCCTGCCCCGGAGTAGTGGGTACTCACTGACTCCGCCGCAGCTCTCCTGAGCTGCGGCCGCTCCCCAGCCACCTCCTTTGGACACCACCACTCCTCGCTCCACTCCTCCTCTCCCTCGTCTGTCTCCTCCTCTTGTTCCACCGCTCCTTCTCTCTGGATCTCCTGCCACTCCTTCGCTCCTCCTGCAGTCCTTCTGTCTTCTTGCTTGTGTCTTCCTGCTTTCAGCTCCTGGAGGGATGGACTTCCGGGGTCGGTCTGAGGCACTTCCGGGGTTTCTCCAAAGGGGATTGGCTCGTGGAAAGACAGAGGACAGGGGAGCTGGGTTCTGGTTACTACGGACGCTTCAGAGTCCGTACTTGGGGAATGGCGAGGACCGGGGTCATGCCAATAACACGGGGCAAGTGAGGGGGTCGGATCACATCCCTTTCCCCTAGCTGTCCTTCTTGTACGGGCTGGTGAGGAGGGATAACGGGACAGAAAATCCACGTTCCCTTGTTCTGTCCCTTTTCGGTGGAGAGTCCGAAACCTATAAGGCTGCAACGCCAAGATCCAGCTGAGGACTCTGTCATTGTGTCCTTTGTTGCGAGCCATCCATTCCAGGGGTGCATGGTCCGTAAAGAGGGTAAAGTCACGTCCCTCTAAATAATAGCGAAGGCTTTCTATAGCCCACTTGATGGCTAGAGCTTCCTTATCTATAACTGCGTAATTTTTTTCTCGTGGAAACAGCTTCCGGCTGAGGTACAATATTGTTTTTTTATCACCGTTGTGAGAGAACTGCTCCCAAGCCCCGGTCTGATGCATCTGTCTGGAGTACAAAGGGGCGTGAATAATCGTGACTAGCCAAAATGGGTTTGGTGGTAAGAGATAATTTGAGTCCCTCAAAGGCCTGCCACATTTGGGGTGTGGAGGTTTTTAAGACTTCCTCTGTTTTTACAGTTTTCCGTAGGAGATCTGTGAGAGAGGCAGCCCTTTGGGAGAAGATGGGAATAAATCGGCGATGATATCCCAAAAGCCCCAAGAAGGCGCGGAGGTCTTTTCGGGATTGCGGGAAGGGAAGTGCTTGTATGGCGATAATTTTGTTGTCCCTAGGGCGGATAACCCCTTCAACCAGGAGGAAGCCCAAATATTATTTTTTTTTAAACACTTTATTGGTTCAACTGAGGCAATCCACAGTGTTACAGACCATGCACATATCAAGAGCAAAAGTACAACAAACTACATCGCAAGCAGTACATGGAAATATTGCAGTGTGTACAGTTGGATTGCGTATTTGAACATTGAGTGTGATGCAGGGGCTAAGTTTTAAGAAGGCAAGGCAACTAAGGTAACAAGCAAATTATAGTTCATACAAAAGTGAAAGCAAAATAACTAAAATACATCTATTAGATTGCAAGACAGGTACAGTAGGAAGCTTTTGATGCGTGGACCATCCATTCAGACAGCCACGACGGCCTGGTGTGGCCGACGGGTCCGTGTATCTCACTATACGGGTATGAGTAGTTCCATGTAGCTCTCTAGGCCGAGTGTCAGCCATCATGGCTGGTATACATAGCTAGCCTAAGATAGTATTTCCAGCAACTACTGGCGGGAGCCACTAGGGGAAGCAAAGAGCTCGGGGTCAGCAGTCAGTGTGCCGTTCAGCTCTGGAGTCGAGGGGAAAGTGTGAGCTGCACCGTTATCCAAGTGTGGTCAGGAGCTGTGAAGGATAAACGCTAGAACTACCCCACCCCAGTTGGTGTGTTAGGATGGAGTGCTTGTGATGGTGTGTCGTGAGTCAGTTTTGCAATGTAATGGCGATATGGCCCCCAAATGTCCGCCGGGCGGGAAGAAGTTGGTAGTTGTTCCGAATATTCCACACTATTCCCGTTGCAGTATGCCACACTCCGGAGCCACGAGGCGCTTGTCGGGCCACGTTTGGCGCACCATAGAAGCGCCACCTCTCTCTTGGCCAAGAGGAAGCATATGGACGCTAATTTACGGGTCTTGCGGGGAAAATTCACAACATAGCCCAGCAGTGCAATTTCCGGTGTAACCGTCAGCGGAAAACCCAGCATTTCACCTAAGATCCTATGGACCTCAACCCAGTACGTGTGTAGTCTCGGGCATGTCCAAGATAGGTGAGCGAAATCAGCCTGAGGGGCGCTGCATTTAGGGCAAGCATGGGGTCTATTGGCATCGATTCTGTGAGCTAACGCCGGTGTGTGATACATCCTACGCAGAAATTTAAAGTGAATGAGCTTGTGTCTACTATTCATTGAAACCTCTCTAGTTACCGCACAATACGCCTCCCACTGGTCGTCCGATATCTGTGTGCCCAGATCCCTTTCCCAGGCAGCGCGCACTACCTCGTCTGACGATGGAAGGGATGCCAAGCACAGCTTATATAATTTAGACACCACATGTGCTCCCGAAGTGTTCTGTATGAGGAATGTAAGTGCAGGATTGTCGTCAGGTGGGAGAGGAAATGTGGGGAATACAGCGCGCAGCATCGCGCGGAGTCGTGTGAGTGTGAATGCATCCATGAAGGTACGGTCAATGAAGCGGGGGTCTTCGGTCAGCGAGAAAGCGTGACCATCGGGGAACAGGTCACCGATCGTATGCAACTGGAACTTGGACAGTGAACGGCAGACCACCGATTCGCCCGTGATAGGAAGCCAGTGCGAATTGGGCAGAGGAAGGGCTGAGGAGTACAGTGTGTCTATACGCAGCAAACGCCTAAGCTTATCCCAGGCCCAAGCAGTCGTGGTTAGCGGGTATATGTCGTGTGGGTCTCGAGGGAGACCTTTGGGTAGGACGGCATTGAGTGACAGTGGGAGCGCCGCATCCGCCTCCGGTCGCAAGTGTGGTATCCTGGCATCCGGGTGATACCAAGAATGTGCGTAAGCGCCTTGGGCAACCAGGTAGTAGAGGTAGAAGTCTGGCACCCCAAAGCCGCCCCTCTCATATGGCAGCGTTAGAGTGCGCCAGGCCACCCTGGGGGGTTTTCCGCCCCATACCAGCCGTAACAGGGCAGTGCGTAGTTGACGGAAAAAAACCGCAGTGAGGGGTATCGGGATATTATTGAAAAGATACAAAAAACGGGGGAGGACTACCATCTTGACAATAGCAATCCGTCCCGCCATAGACAAGGGGAGACGGAGCCATCTGTCTGTGTTGTCTTCCAAAAAGTCTAGGGCTTGTCCATAGTTCAAGCGAATAATGGACACTGTGTCGAGGTGGATATGAATCCCAAGATACTTGATAGAGTCCTCACACCACTCCAGTGGGAGGGCGTGGGGCCCACGCGTGGTGGCAGGGGTGAGTGGAAACAGGAGCGACTTGTGCCAATTAATCTTGAGGCCTTTGTAATCGTCAAATCTAGCTATCTCCGACAGTAGGGGCTGTAGGTTAGACTCCGGGATACGGACATAGAGGACCATATCGTCCGCGTAAAATGACACCAAAAGCGGGCCCGTGCGGAATTGGAGCCCTCTGTGGAGATGCCTCTCCTGGAAGTGGCGTACCAGAGGATCCATAGCAAGTATGAAAAGGAGGGGGAGAGGGGGCATCCCTGCCGGGTCCCTCTGGAGAGTGTGAATTGCTTAGTAATGGTACCGTTCAGGCGAAGTCGAGCTGTGGGAGCTGTATATAGCAGTTCCACCGTCGCTACGGAGATTGGGGGCATGCCCATCCTCCGCATCACTTCTAGAAAAAAGGGCCACTCTAGAGTGTCGAACGCCTTTTCGGTGTCCAAAAATACAGCAGCTGCCGGAGTAGCGGGATCGATTCTGTGAAGAACCGAGAAGAGTGTACGGAGATTCAGGGAGGTAGACCTGTGAGGGACAAAACCAGACTGTGCAGGCGACACAATGGTGTCCACCAACAGTGCTAGATGTGTCGCCAGTACTTTGGCTAAGATCTTATAGTCGAGGTTCAGAAGCGACAGCGGACGATAGGAGCCGCACATCGCAGGGTCGCGACCCGGTTTGGGCAGCAGGACAATGACCGCTTCCCTGAGCGTGGGGGGGAGGACACCAGCCTCCAGAGCTTCCGCATATACTTCCACAAGCCTGGGAACCAATTCCTCTTTGTACTCTTTGTAAAAATCGTCTGTGAAGCCGTCAAGCCCAGGAGCTGAGGAACCCTTCAGGGAGTCTATGGCTTCTATGATCGAGTCGGGTGTGATGGGATGGGCCAGAAAGTCCTGCATGTATTTCTCCAAAAAAACCATAGCAATTTCATCAATATACGGCCCTGGGTCTCGGCAATCCTCAGGGAGAGCAGATGCGTACAGGTGGCGATAGTAGTCCAAAAAGGTGTCACAAATGGCAGGGGTGGTATAATGGTGCCTTTCGTGTGTGTCTAGTATGTCGGTGATGTAAGCAGCCTGCCGTGGTGGGCGTAGCAGCTGAGCCAATAGTCTGCCTGGCCGATCCCCCTCACCATAGCGGCGTGCCGTGTGGTATTTGCCCCGGAATAGCAGCTCCCTGTCCGCTGTTTCCCTGAATTTTAAAAGTAGCTCGAGGCGCCGAGCCTCCCGGCCTGGCGAAGGGTCAGCAAGGATCTCAGCTTCCACTGCCGACAGTTCGGTCTCCAGCCGGCCCAGAGCGGCTCGGACCTCTCGCAACGCCCCCACATGCTTAGTGATACAAACCCCTCTGATGGTAGCCTTAAACCCCTCCCATAGCGTGGCCCAGGTGGTCACAGAGCCAGTGTTGATGTCAAAATATTCCTCTATCGCCGAACGTATCGCCTCAGTAAAGACCGGGTCCGCTAGGGCTATACCCGGGAAACGCCATTGCCGTTCAAACCCGCCCAGTCTAGGGACCGCTAGAGTCAGCACCACAGGGGAGTGATCTGAAAGCGTACGTGGAAGTGTGTGGAGATCAGTCACCCACCCCGTTAGACCCGGTGAGAGTAGCCAATAGTCGAGTCTGGTGCTCGTGTTGTGGTAGCTGGAGTGGTGAGTGAACGCTGGGGCATTTGCATGGAGTTTGGCCTCAACATCTATCAGTGCAAAATGGGAACAAATAGCCGCCACCGCTGCACGGACCAGTGGTTTACGGTCCAGGGACGAAGAGGTGCTATTCCTACAAGGGTCCATCAATAAGTTGAAATCGCCCCCCAACGCCAAAAGGTCTACGTTTGAGTGGAGCAATGCTAGATACAGGTCATGAAAACAAGCTGGGGAGTCAGTGTTCGGACCATAGATCCCCACTAAGGCCACCCTGTAACCATATAACACACCAGAAAGTATTGCATATCTGCCCTCGCCATCCATCTTACATTCTGTAACGACAATGGGTATCCGTTTGTGGACCAAAATGGCGACCCCCCGGGCATATCTACTATAGGTGGAAAACACTTTGTGCGTACCCCATCCCCTTGCCAAGGAAGCAGTGTCAGCCTGAACCATGTGAGTTTCCTGCAGGAAAAGAATGTCCACCTTATGGCGATCAGCATAGTGCAAAACCTGTTTACGTTTACGGGTGGTGTTCAGACCCCGAACATTCCATGTCATCAATGTAAGCCTGGAAGGACCAGACTGTAGACCTAACCCGGCCATGGCAGCAAATCAAGAATAGTGAGCAATGTGTGGACATCTAACAAGCCGATACAACCAGCCTCGCAATCCAACATAAAGAAAAAGTGTGCTCCAAAAAAACCCATACAACCCATCCCCCACCCACCACCCAGCCTCCCAACGTCCCCGGAGAGGCAGAACCCAAACAAGACCTGAACAGTAGTGCAGTGATTCAATAGCCAGCGATACAAAGCAATATAACATATCTGCAACCTGAACAGTAACAAACCCTTAGAAGAACATAACAAACAGGCATTCGCCATAGGGGGGAGCAACGCCACCCCCACGCGGGCAACCCCGCAGCGCGCTGTGCGAGACAATGGTTAGTAAGTTGGCTCCAGCAAGGCCAAGCCATCTTCACCCCCGGGCAAGGAGCAACTCCTACAATAACTTCGCATAGTCAGCCCAGGCCATTAGTAGCAAACAAGTCAGCACTGTCCTGTGAGTCAGTATGACGTGGAGAGGTAGAACTGGCCCCGGGAACTGAGCTCGGTCGTTTTTTGTACTCATGGCAGAAGTCCTGGGCTTCGGCAGGGGATTCAAAGATGCGGAAGCGGCCGTTCACTTCCACCTTCAGCCGCGCCGGGTAGAGCATGTTGTATTTTAAGCCAAGGTTGCGGAGAGCGGCTTTGACGCTGGTGTATTTCCGTCGAGCCTCTTGCACCATGAGCGTGTAGTCCGGAAAGAAGGACAACTTGCTCCCCTGCCACTGCACCTTGCCCATCTCACGTGCAGCACGGAGTGCAGCGTCGCGGTCTCGAAAGTTCATAATCCTGGCGATGATGGGGCGGGGTAGTTGCCCCGTGCGTGGCTTAGGCCCTAAAGATCGATGCGCCTGTTCTACCACAAAGCCCGTCGTGAAAGTGTCCCTCCCGAACAATTCGATGAGGAGGTGCTCTACGAAGGTATCAAAGCAACCCGTGGCAGTCGTCTCCGCAACGCCAAGGATGCAAATATTATTCCTTCGGCCACGCGCTTCCAAGTCCTCATTCTTAATGGCCACCTCCTTAAGAATTTTTTCAACACGTTCCAGTCTTTTTAGTGTTTTTGAGGACCCGTCTTCTACATCCGATATTCTGGACTCTGCTAGGTCTAGGCGGCGATCGTGGGCCTGAACTGTGTTACCCATGTCCGACAATTTCCGCTCCAGGCTGTCAAAGTGAGTATCTAAGGCCTTGAATCCGGCTCGCATTTCCCCAAGTACGGTGGCCATCATGGACGCTGCGTCACCACAGTCCGGCTGTCCAGACGTACCAGCAGCCGCTCCAGGCGGGGGGTCAGTGTTGAGGGAAGGCGTCTTGTCAAAGCTTAACTTCCTTTGGGCAAGGTCCCTTTTCCCCATAGCCAATAAATCGTGTGCGCGAGGGTCAGAGGGCAGAAACCAGTGATTCAGACGGTATCCCCGATCCCACTGCAGCCTGGTAGTGAGCAGCCTGGGTGGCGGGTGCAGGTCAGGAAGAGGACCCAGCCGGGATGAAAGAAGTCCTGAAATGGTGGTCAGGCACAGCCAGCACTCAGCCCTGGAGAAATGGCCCCTCTGTGTAATGGGCGTTGCGTTTTGTGCGGCCTGGGCGTGTAGGGAGCAGCCCTCTCTTGGCGGCAGCGCCGGAGGGAACGGAGAGATGTAGGCTACAGATCGTCTGGCCTACGGCGGGGCCGCTGTGCGGCACCGGGATTCGCCGCCGGAATCCCCAGCAGCCGCGCGCTCCACCCCCACTGCCCCCAGCCAATCCCCGCAGCCACCGCCCGTAGGCCCGCCCGGGTCCGAAATCCAGGTCCCGGTCCCGGCGTCTCTCAGGGCCCGTAGCCACTGCCCTCCGCCGGAACCCAAGCGCCCCGTGAAAGCGGAACCCGCGCGGCAAGGCGATGCTCCCCGGAGACCAGCAGGTGGGAACAGCGGGGAAGGAAGCGCAGCAGCCGAGGGCCGAGCAACACTCACCGGGCGCACCAGCGCAGAAGGTAAGATGGGGCCAAGGTCCGGAGGCCTCGAATACCCTCCGCCGATTTCCTCCGTTCTAGGCTGCTCCCTCCGCGTTGAGACTTCGCCCGAGGGAGCTCACGGGCATCAGGCGCCGATTCCGCGTTGCTGGAGAAGAGAAGAGTGGCGGATTACATCTCTCTTGCCTCTGCTGGGAGCCCGCGCGGAGGAGCTTCACGGCAGTGCGGCCATTTCGTTCGCCGCCGCGGCCAGGAAGCCCAAATATTTAACAGATTGGGAAGCTAGTGTACTTTTGGCAGGAATGATAGTGAAGTGGTAGGACCCCAAGGACTGTACAACTTGATATAAATGAGATAAATGCTGTTCCCACGTGTCGCTGTATATGATGATGTAATCGAGATAGGCCCCAGCATATTGAGCGTGGGCCGTAGGACAAAGTTCAATGCCCTTTGGAAAGTTGCTGGAGCCCCATGGAGTCCGAAGGGCAGTACCCTAAACTGGAATAAACCCTCTGGGGTGGAAAAGGCTGTCTTCTTTTTATCCTGTTCTCTTAAAGGGATCTGCCAGTAGCCCTTACACAGGTCGAGGGTGGTGATGTACATGGCTTTTCCTATGCGTTCTATCATCTCGTCAACTCGGGGAAGAGGATACGTATCAAAGTTCGAGATCTTATTCACTTCGCGAAAATCAATGCAGAAGCGTATTGAGCCATCTGGTTTTGGAACCAGCACAATAGGAGAATTCCAATCACTAGTGGATGGCTCAATAATCCCCAGGTTTAACATCTGTTCTATCTCCCTTTTTAGGTCTCGCTGGTGTTAGCAGCGCGAAGCGCTGCTCCAGTGAAAGACCTATTGTTGTGGGTTTGCCGGGAATGGGGCACAGGGGGTGGTTACGCGCTTCACCTCGGCGATTTCATCTCGAGGACGTGCTTCTGCAGTCGGGCTTGCATCACATGTGCAGACTCTCCAGGGCGCTGCAGATCTGTTTTTGCGATCGCGCCTAATGACTTCCGTGTCTGGTTTTTTTTTTAGGCAAGTTGCACTCGCTTTTTTTTTTTTTTGCAGGCAAGTGGCACGCGCTTGACTCTCCAGGGCGCTGCAGATCTGCGCTGCAGATTTGTTGTTGTGATCGCGCCTAATGACTTCCGTGCCTCACATTTTTTTTAATTACAAAAAGGGGGGGTGGTGATGGACAGAGTATCTGAGTTAATCAGAACACTCCTACCCAGTCAACAGATCAGGGCTTGATCCATCACCGTTTTTTAGCTCACTGCACCATCCCAGTTCAGAACCTGGCTTTATGCAAATTAATCTGTCCCTGGCCCAGTGCATCATGGGAACAGGGCAGACCAAACTACCAAGCCAATTCTTCACTGGAAAGGAAACAAGCTTCCGGGGACCGGTTTCTGGCATTACAGCCGTCTTCGTCCTGGCTTGCTTGAATCCTGATGGTGCAGTGAGCAAGGGACTCATGTCTGAGCATACCCTTCCACACTTATGGTGGCCAAAATAATTACAAAAAGGGGGGTGGTGATGGACAGAGTATCTGAGTTAATCAGAACACTCCTACCCAGTCAACAGATCAGGGCTTGATCCATCACCGTTTTTTAGCTCACTGCACCATCCCAGTTGAGAACCTGGCTATATGCAAATTAGTCTGTCCCTGGCCCAGTGCATCATGGGAACAGGGCAGACCAAACTACCAAGCCAATTCTTCACTGGAAAGGAAACAAGCTTCCGGGGACCGGTTTCTGGCATTACAGCCGTCTTCGGCCCGGCTTGCTTGAATCCTGATGGTGCAGTGAGCAAGGGACTCATGTCTGAGCATACCCTTTCACACTTATGGTGGCCAAAATAATTACAAAAAGGGGGGTGGTGATGGACAGAGTATCTGAGTTAATCAGAACACTCCTACCCAGTCAACAGATCAGGGCTTGATCCATCACAGTTTTTTAGCTCACTGCACCATCCCAGTTCAGAACCTGGCTATATGCAAATTAGTCTGTCCCTGGCCCAGTGCATCATGGGAACAGGGCAGACCAAACTACCAAGCCAATTCTTCACTGGAAAGGAAACAAGCTTCCGGGGACCGGTTTCTGGCATTACAGCCGTCTTCGGCCCGGCTTGCTTGAATCCTGATGGTGCAGTGAGCAAGGGACTCATGTCTGAGCATACCCTTCCACACTTATGGTGGCCAAAATAATTACAAAAAGGGGGGTGGTGATGGACAGAGTATCTGAGTTAATCAGAACACTCCTACCCAGTCAACAGATCAGGGCTTGATCCATCACCGTTTTTTAGCTCATTGCACCATCCCAGTTCAGAACCTGGCTATATGCAAATTAGTCTGTCCCTGGCCCAGTGCATCATGGGAACAGGGCAGACCAAACTACCAAGCCAATTCTTCACCAGAAAGGAGACAAGCTACCGGGGACCGGTTTCTGGCATTTCAGCCTCATCGGCCCGGCTTGCTTGAATCCTGATGGAGCAGTGAGCAAGGGACTCATGTCTGAGTATACCCTTCCACGCTTACTGAGGCACAAGAAAACATAGAAACATAGCATAAAACAAGAAACGGGGGAAGGGTTGAAACACCCTGACCCCCTAGGCCTGCTCAGGGGGTCCCACAAGGATCCCCAGGGCCCAAAAAAGCATTAAAAATTAAATTGGCTAAATTCGCTGAGGATCTGCGGATCCTGCCGTGAAAAAAAAAACGAAGCACAGGCTTCCGCGCTCCGTTATTATTTAGCCCCCGGGTGAGCCAGGTCCCGGGGGGGCAGAGAAAAAAAGTGTGGGGGGGTCGCAATCCCCCCACACTGCCCCGGGGACCGCCACCTCCGGGGCTTCTTTTTTCGTATTAAATCTTTTTATTGAGAGAAAAGACATCACAGGTAATACAGCGGCTCGCATTCGAAGTGGCACGGGCCCATCAATGATAATACAGGTGTGTAGGCAGTTCTGTAACAAGCTCCGCACAGTTGCGTTTATACACAGCAAGCCGCCTACAACCCAGCTGGGCCGGCCACGTAGTAAAGGATCAGGAGCCATCGTTGGTTGTGTTATGTCATAGAACAAAGGAACAAAAGAAAAACAACCCCAACAAGCCCTCCTCCCAACACCACCCGCCCCACCCCCCTCCTTGTCCAACGAGCAAGTAAACAGCAGAAAGCCAACATCACTGCAAGGGGTTCACAGAGGGCGTCTCACTTCCGGGCGTTCGTCTTATGTTGACTGTTTTTTAGGGTCTGCTAGTGGGGTATCTGCCAGTCGCAGCAATTGCAGGTAGCGGGGGCAGCTCAGTTCCCTGAACTCCTCAGTGAGGAGGGTCAAGAACGGTCGCCAGAGTTCCGCGAACTCTGCACTCTTCCCTGCTTTTGCCAGCGATAATTTCTCCATACCTAGTACCATCCATAGCCTATGCAACCACCCAAGTTGCAGGGGGGGTTGAGTGTCCCTCCAATGCGCCACAATGTTCTGTATCGCTGCCCCCAATGCAATCGCTATAAGTCTCCCCCTCATGGACTTCAGGGGGTACATCAAGGAGTTAGGGAGGCCAAGCAGCACATAGCCGGGGAATCGGGGAAGCTGTGTGTCTAGGTGCATGTCTATTAAATCTAGGATTGAGGTCCAGTAAGGTTGTAAGCGTTCACAGCTCCATAAGAGGTGTTCTAGGGTGCCGAGCCCCCAGCATTCCCTCCAGCAGCGGTCACTAGCTCGGGGGTCCCAGCGGTGTAGGCGTTCAGGCGTGTGGTACCAATAGGTGGCTACTTTGGTCAATGTTTCGGTTAGGCCCATGTGGTAGGCTGAGTGTCTGGCTGTGGTATATGCCCTCCCACTCCTTTCGTGTGAGCTCTCTCCCCAGATCTCTCTCCCATCGGGCCCTCCCAGCATTGTATGAATGGATGTTGGTGAGAAGTAGATGTTGGTACAGGTCAGAGAGCAGCTTTTTGTCGGAAGTGCGTGTCAGCAGCCATTTTTCATACGGCGTGAGGAGTCGCTGCGCGCCAGGTGTAATGGACGGGTGTAAGACCCAGTGACGGACCTGCAGATAGGGCAGGCGATCCGTCTCCGGTATGCCGTAGTCCTCCCTGACCTTCTGGAAGGGAAGGATACCGTTGAGGTCAAACATGTGACCAAGTGGGTCTGCAGGGCGTCGTCCTCCAAATCTCAAACGCCTGAGGGTCGAGACCAGGGGAAAAGTCAGGATTGCCAAAGATCGGTGTCATTGGGGAGGGAAATGAGGTGAGACCTCGCCGCACTGCTGCATTGTCCCACGTGGTCAGGACCGTGCTCGTGATCTGCGACGCATAGAGATTGGGTGGCCTGTGGCGGCGCAGTAAGAATGGGACGCCTTGAAGCGATTGGCCTGCCACCGCCTGATCCTGGAAGAGCCAGTGTTTACTGGATTCCAGTTGGTGCCATTCCACAAGCGTGCGTAACTGGGCAGCCTGAAAATATAAAGTGAGGTTGGGTATTCCTACTCCGCCATGCGCAGGGGGAAGTGTAGCGATCAGATGTTTAAAGCGCGGGCGGCGTCAATTCCAAATATAGCGCGCTAAGTCTGACTGCGTCTTTTGGAGCCATCCTACTGGTGGGCGGAGGGGAAGAGTCTGAAAGACATAGAGAATCTGCGGCAGCAGGGTCATTTTAGTGGCCGCTATGCGGCCCAGCCAGGAGAGTGTAAGGTGTTTCCATCTCCTAAGTTCCTCGTTAAGACGCGAGCTGAGCCTCGCGTAGTTGGCGTTTGCCGTATCCCGCACAGTCGGTGCCAGCAAGACCCCCAGGTACGAGATGGGAGAGTCCGACCATTGTAAGTCAAATTCAGCCTTAGCTTCCGTCAGTACGTCTGGCGGTAAGGATATGTTAAGGGCCTCCGACTTCCCCACGTTGACCTTGAAGCCCGAGGCCAGCGCAAAGGTATGGAGCTCCACAAAGAGCGACCGAAGGGACTGCATCGGCTTCATTAGAGAGAGTAAAATGTCGTCAGCGTAGAGGCTTATGCGTATCACCGCCAAACGGGATGCCCTCAATGAGGTTATGCTGTCTTATACGTTGCGCTAGTGGTTCCATATATAACGCGAATAGTATGGGGGAAAGCAGGCAGCCCTGCCTGGTTCCACGTCCAATCGGGAATCGTGGGGAGGTATGGCCATTGACTCTGACCGTAGCGGTCGGTTGCCGATAACAATTAAAGATACGGTTGCGGAGAGTCTCACCCATGCCGAATTTCTGCAGTGCCAAGTCCAAGTACGGCCAGTGCACTCGGTCGAATGCTTTCTCAGCGTCGATGGTAAGCAGCATGCAACCTGGCCTCGTTCGGGACCCAGCCTCTATCAAGTGAAGGACACGTCTAGTATTATCACTGGTTTGCCGCTGCGGAATAAACCCGGCTTAGTCGGGTTCCTCCAGTTGCTGCATATATGGGGCGAGTCTGCTTGCGATGATTCCCGTGTAGAGCTTGAGGTCAATATTCAACAGGGATATTGGTCTGTGGGAGCCGCACCGGGTGGGGTCCCGGCCGGCTTTGGGGATCACTGATATCGCGGCCTCCAGGAGATCTGGTGGGATAGCACCGGGCTGATCGAAGGTATTAAAGAGGTCGCGGAGCAGTGGGGCTATTTGCGGGCAGAACGCCTTGTAGAAGGCTGCAGAATAGCCATCCGGCCTCGGGGATTTACCCAGTTTGAGGCCGGATATCGCCGATATCACCTCTTCCAAGCCTATTGGGGGGTCGAGGAACTCCGCCTGCGCCTCACTCAAGGAGGGAAGGGTCGTGCCCCGCAGGTAGTCGCTGCCCGCCTGCAGGTCCAGCCGATCTGCTGCATAGAGGTCAGCGTAAAAGTCCCCAAAGGCAGCGGCGATAGCTGTATCCTCTGTGATCGGGTCACCGTGGCCTCGCTGGAGGGTCCGAACGTGTTGCCTCTGTTGCTGCTCCCGCAGCCTGCTCGCCAGCAGTTTCCCGCAGCGATCCCCCCCTGTGTAATATGCATGGCGCAGCCGCAGGGCGGCGTATTCAACCACATCCTGGTCCAAGGCTGCAAGCATCTTACGTTCTGCACATAGTTGACGCCACGCTCCTGCCGCCCCCGTGCGCTGATGCATTTGTTCCAGCTCAGCCACACGTTGGGTGATCTCGGCCCTCTTTTGTGCGCGATCCTTGTTGTTGGCCGTAGCCAGGGAGATGAATTCGCCCCTGAGGACTGCCTTGAGAGCTGCCCATTGGGTGGCCTTAGTGGTGTCCCCGTTAGCATTATGGATCAGGAACTGGCCGAGGGCCGTCTTGATTCGCTCAACCACGTCTGGACTCTGCAGTAGGCTATCGCGCAGGCGCCAATGCCGCTGGGGTCCAGGCGTGGTTGGCATCAGGAAGGACGCCACCACCGGAGAATGGTCCGACAGGGAAGCGGGTGTTATCTCAACGTCTCGTGCGCGAGATGCTAATTGAGAGGGGCACAAAAAGTAGTCGAGCCGTGCGTATGTTTTGTGAGCTGCTGAGTAGTGAGTGTACGCCGTGGCCTGTGGGTGTGCATGCCGCCACAAGTCGATGAGGCCTAGGTCTGCAAGGCGAGTATGACCCGCCGCCGAGAGTGCCCCCACCTGGCCAGAGCGCTGGCTCGATCTGTCCCCTGTATTGTGAAATACTAGGTTAAGGTCGCCTCCCAGTAATAAGTGTGGATGTGTGGTGGCTGTGGCCGTCTCCAGTGCCTTGTGTAAGAATGCCTCCTGTCCATAGTTAGGTGCGTATATGGAATCTATCAGTAGGGACTGCCCTGCAATGAGGAAGCGGTGTGCCAGTAGCCTGCCCTTGATCTCTGCTTCCTTTTGTAGGACCAGACCCCCAAAGGATTTGGCCACCAGGATCGCCCCCCAGCCACCTTCTTGTGTGCAGAGGAGAAAAATTGCCATGGGAAGGAACGTGATTTAAGTCTATGGTGGTCTTTGGGGAGTAGGTGTGTTTCCTGCAGGAGGCAGATGTCCGCCCCGAGTGTTCCAGGAGAGAGAGGATCACTTTGCGTTTGACTGGGTTATTCAGTCCTCTCACGTTGAGAGATAGAATGGTCAATGGGCGTGCCATGTCAAGCCTTCAGGTGAAGCATCTGCGTAGTGCACTCGTGCCTTGTAAGTGAGAAAGGTAGAACAACCCCGCTCAGAACTCGTGGACAAGGAGGACCCCCCACCCGCTCTCCCTTCCCTCCACCTCTTCCCCCCCTCCCCCCAACACCTCTCCCAACCCCACCCGGATCCCCCCCTAACCCCAACAAGGAACCTGGAAGAAACATCCCAGTCCCCGCCCCCAAGCACATCATTGTCCAAGTCCGGTCCCACTAAGGAACAAGTCAGTGGAAGGTTACCTGAGTGGACGTCCAGCCACTAGGCCTCTCCTCGTTGCCCCCCCTCCCCAGGGCCCAGTACCTGCTAAATGATGAATGCTGCAGTGTTCTCCCCCTGAGAATGTCTCAGGCTGTCGGTGCGGTGTCTCGGGCTACCTCCCGCACCGCGTCGTCCATGTCTGCTCTGATGGTTTGTGAGTCTGGCCGCGCACTGGGTCCCGATGACAGACGTTGCGAGACCTGTTGCCAGCCATCTCTGGTGGGTCGCCGCCGTCGCGGAGTGGACGTGCCTTCCTCTGTGGCCGTGATCCCCAACACCCCGCAGGTGTCCTGGAGGGAGCGGAGCTGATGTAAGGTCCCGTTCCACCTGAAGATGATGCGGAAGGGGTGGCCCCAGGCATACGGTGTCTCATGTTCCCTCAGGAAATCCGTAGCAATTTTAAAGGACTTACGTTTTTGGAGATTTATGGCGGACAGGTCCTGATAGAGAGCCACTGGGTGTCCTCGGAATTGTAAGGGCTGCCGCTTCCTGGCTTCGCTAAGGATACGTTCCTTGAGCGAGTAATCTGGAAGAAAGGCTAGAGTGTCCGGCGGCGGGGCTGAGGTCCGTCTCGCAAGTCCCACCCGATGGGCCCTGTCAATCCGAATTTGGAAGTCAGCGGATTCGCCCAGGACGTCGCGGAACAGGTCCTGCAGGTAGCCCACCACGTCGGTGCCCTCTTCTTTGGATGGAACGCCTCGGACCCGAATGTTGTTCCGGCGGGACCTGTTTTCCAGGTCCTCGGCGTGGGCTTGGAGATCCAGTTGCTGGTCTTTCAGGCATATCACCTCCTGTTGCAGCTGCACTATCTCCTCATCTCTGGCGGTGTCCGCCCCCTCCACGGCGGCCACTCTCTCCCCGAGGCTGTCCACCTCTCTTCGCACTTCTCTGACCTCGCCCGCCACCTCCTGCTTCAGGATATGGAAGTCTTCCCTAAGGGAGTTGAAAAGGGATTCCAGAAAGGAGCGGGTTATGGGTATTTCACCTGTGCCGGCAACCTGTTGGGCCGTCGACTGGCTCGGCGATGGGTGTCCCTTGTCTGCTTTTGCCTGGGATTTGTTTAACATCTCCGGCAGGGTCCGCTCGCCCTTCTTCCCCCCTCTCTGGCCAGCCATTCCGAGGGAAGCTCCTGCTACACGGGGCTGACCGCAGCCATGGCGCCCCCGTTCCAGGTGCGTGCGGCAGCCGCGGGACCTCGTAACTAGGCCGCGTCGGCCTCTGGTCTTCAAATCCCTCCTCGTTCCCAAATCTGGTCGGCACGGATAGGCAGCGTGGACCCAACAGTGGCCGTGCGTCTGGTGTCCTGTCAGCGGCGGAAGTGGCAGGCAGTGGGCCGCGAGAGTGGGCGCGAGGGCAGGAAGGCCGGGCCATAGTCGCCAACGCAGGATGCCCCGGGCGCGCCGGAGTTCACCCGCCCGCACTCCGCTTGTCCCTTGGCGATGAAGCAAGTCTCCTCACCTCCAAAGCACTTTCACCAGGGCCCCCCTTCGATGCAGCTCGGTCCGTCAGCGGGGCCCACAGCCAGCGTCCCAGGTTTAGGGAGGTGGGCTTCCGTAGGTGCGTGGCGTAGAGCCGCCCCCCCCCCCCTGGGTCCAGGGGTGGGCCCTGAGCTTCGGCCTCAAGGCCGCGGGAAGTGGCGGCCTGTTAGGCCGGGTCGCAGCGTGCTGAGATCCCCCAGGCTCGGGCGCGCCTACGCAAAATGGCGGCTCCGGGCCTCGGCTCTGGCCGCTTCACCGGGCCGTTCCAGGCAGGCCGGGTCCCCCGATGTCACTGCCCCCGTGGGGGACCCGGGGCTGTGGCAGATGTAGGCGGGCGTAGTGGCGAGGGGGCCCGGCGGGCTCCACAGGGCGCCCCGGCGTCCGTCGCTAAAGGCCGCACCCGCACAGGCCGCAGCAGCGGCCTCGATTTGCAATCCGGGCGGCCGTCCCCGCCACCGCCGGGCTCCGGCCTCCGCCCCAGCCAAACCTCCGGGTTGCACGGTGCCGCAGAGCCGGGCGCCGCCTCTCTGCCGCCCGATGAGTGTAAGGCACGGATTCCGATGAGACCCGGCCGCCGCTGACCTCGGGAGGGTGCACCGTTCGCTGCTCCCGGCTCTGGCTGCCGCGGCGGGCCGCCGCGTCTTCTGCTGTTTCTCCCTTCCGCAGGTGTACCGGGGCCCCGATGGACAATGGGGCAGTCCCGGTTTGTTGCGCTCGCTTCCGCCTTCCCCACTGTGCTGTGGCGGGGGGGGGGGATAACGCTAGTATGCAGGCTTGGGCCCAGTCGGATCGGAGGAGCTCCGGGGAGAAGCGTCTGCTCACTCCGACATCTTGGCCACGCCCCCCGGGGCTTCTTTTTTAATGGGTGGGGGCCTCCAATGCCACCCCGGGGACCGCCACCCCCGGGGCTTTTACTGTTTAATTTGCGGGAGCACACTACCTCCTCCCCCCCGCGCTGCCCCAGGGACCGCCACACCCTGGAGCTTTTTAAAAAAAATATCAACACCTGTGTCGGGGTGCTCGAGCCCCCCCACACGCCCCGGGGACCGCCACCACCCCGGGGCACTAATATTCAAATTTGGGGGTCGTGACGGACCCTGAGCCCCGGGGACCCCCACCTCCCCGGGGCTTTGCATGTAATGGGAGGGGGGCTGAGCGCCCCCCTCCTGGTGTCAAATCCACATCCGCTTCCTGGATTCGGTATGATGCAAAAAGGGGTCCACCTCCCGACGTCCCCAACTCTGGATATGACACAGAGTAATGAGGCTATCAGGTGAGGGAAAAAAGGATGTAGGGAGGGGTCCGCGGGGAGAGGGAGACCTGTAACAAAAAAAACACAGTGTAAATACAATACACTAATCCTTCTACTCTCGTAAGGTCTCACTAGAGCGGAACTAGTACCTGGGATCTAACTGCTGGACACTTTGCTCCCCAGGATATCAACTTGTGGTCATCTACGGAGATACTTCTCTCCAAATACACGATGCCTCTATAACACAAAAGCATGAAAGATTAACCTCCCTTTCACACACACAAACAGTCAGTAATCTCCTGTATAGCATTCATACCTACCCACAACACACCGGAAGCCACCCCACTCAGCAGGATAGGGACAGCTATCAAACAAGATCCGAATAAGGAGCACAGCACTCAAAAGGCAAGACAGGGATGAGTTTCTGGTATACAAATGATGAACTAGGAAATAAAATAATAAACCCAAAGTCATTAGGAAGGCGTCTTCCTTAAAGAGCATACAAGTCTTCAGACCCCCAAAGGGTCAGCGCTTACCTCAGCGCATGTCTTCCACAAGCATAGGTTCTCCCTGGCGCTTACGTCAGCGCCCAAAAAGCGAAAATGTTCCCCTTGCGCTATCCAGCGCGTGAACTAAGCACAAAGTACTGGTGCTCCCAGCGCTTACGTCAGCGCGGAGGGCGAAAGTCTTCCTAGCGCCATCTAAGGCACGGACTTGACACAAAGTACTGGTGCTCCCAGCGGTTACGTCAGCGCGGGAGAACCGAACTCGATTCGAACAGGTAGCGCTGAATACACAGCTGGCCCAGCCGGGCGGAAACGAGGGAGAGCAGCGCGACTCTCAGCAAGAACCAAAATCCAAACAGGAATGCAGTGATTGCCCCCGCAATCATAGGAAAAACTAAACAGAACAGAAGGGAATCACCAAGCAGCTTGACTCCAAACGGTAGGGGCAGGATTACGAGCACTTCCTGTGCACACTCGCTGACCTATGTAAGTTCAGCTCCTCCCCTACTTTCCCAAGCATGCTGGGAGATGTAGTCCACACAACGAACGTCTCGTAGGCGCATCAGATCAACTCCTGACACCTGGAGCCTTTGATGGCCCTGGGGACCGCCAACCCCCAGGACCAGCGCCTGCAGTGTCCCGGGGTGCCCACCCCCGGGACACTGCTGTTTGCTATGACAGGGCGGGAGCCGTGCGGCTCCCGTCCTGTCATAGCAAACTCTGGTTTGGGTTTTGAAAGTGAGAGCAGGAAACCTGCTCTCGCTTTCAAAATCCAAAACAGATTGCTTTTCCACATGGGGAGCTGCATGTCAGCAGCTCCCCATGTGGAAAAGCAATGCAGAGCCGAGAGGGACCGTGGGGGAATTGGGGCTTCCCCCACGGTCCCCAACGAGAGGCCAGGCCCCGGGGGATGGGGTCCCCGGGGCCAGAAGTGGCCAGAGAGGGGGGCAACGCAGCCCCCCTCCAAAAAACCCCCAAAAAACCACTGGCCATGCCCCAGGGGAGGTGTCCCCGGGGCCAAATATGACCTCAGGAAGGGGGCCACGCGGCCCCCTTCCATTTTTTTTTAATTAAAAAAATAGGGTCAGGCCCTGGGGGATGGGGTCCTCAGGACCTGACCCTAAAGAACCCTAAAGAACATGAAAAAAAGACACGATTGTGGCGAAGGCCCTGCCCCCTCCTAGCAACACTCTGCAAATGCGCCCTGTGGCGCGTTTTAAGTTGCGGAATTAATTCCCCTTCAATACTGGGGGTCCCTGGGGGCCAACTAGCCCACCAGGTACCTCCAGTAAGCGCCACAGTGCTGCGTTGCAGAGTGGTGGTCCAGGCCATGCCCCTTTTTACACCTCTCTGCAACGCAGCTCGGTGGCGCTTTCTGGAGGTACCTGGTGGGCTAGTTGGACCCCAGGGACCCTCAAGATTCAAGGGGACTTTATCCCCCAACTTAAACGCGCCACGGGCGCGTTTGCACAGTGGTGAAGGGAGGGGGTGGGGCCTGAGGAGACATGTGTGCAAACATGCCCTGTGGCACATTTTAAGTTGGGGAGTAAAGTCCCCTTCAATCCTGAGTGCCCCTGGGTGCCAACTAGCCCACCAGGTATCTCCAGTAAGCCCAACAGGCCTGCGTTGCAGGGAGGTGGTCCAGGCCATGCCCCTTTTTACACCTCTCTGGAACGCAGCTCAGTGGCGCTTACTGGAAGTACCTAGTGGGCTAGTTGAACCCCAGGGACCCTCAGTATTCAAGGTCACTTAATCTCCCAACTTAAAACGCGCCACGGGGTGCGTTTGCACAGTGGTGAATGGAGGGGCGGGCCTGAGCTGACATGTGTGCAAACATGCCCTGTGGCGTGTTTAAAGTTGGGGAATTAATTCCCTTTCAATCATGAGGGCCCCTGGGGGCCAACTAGCCCACCAGGTGCTTCCAGTAAGCGCCACTGCGTTGCGTTGCAGATAGGTGGTCCAGGCCATGCCCCTTTTTACACTTTTATGCAATGCAGCTCTGTGGCGCTTACTGGAGGTACCTGGTGGGCTAGTTGGACCCCAGGGACCCTCAGGCTTCAAGGGGACTTAATCCCCCAACTTGCAACGCTCCAGGGGACGCGTTTGCAGAGTGTTGGAGAAAGGGGGCATGGCCTTTATCTACATCTCACCAATCCCACTGTGTGGGGCTTACTGGAGGTAAAAGGTAGGCTAGTTGGCCCCTAAAGGACCTCCAGCAGTGAAGGGGACTTCAATCCCCATCCAAGAGCGTGCCAGGGAGTGTGTTTGTAGAGTGGTGGGCAAAGTGGGCATGGCCTAGTACGAGTACTTAACAATGCTGCTGTGTGGGACTGACTGGAGGCAATAGTTTGGGAAGTTGGCCCCCAAGGAGGTCCTTGGGGGGCAACTACCCCTCTTGTTACCTACAGTAAGTCCCACAAAGTGGGTTTGCTAAGACGTCTTCCAAGGCCGCGGCCCCCTTTCTCTACCACTCTGCAAACGTGCCTCGTGGCAGACTACGGGATGGGGGATGAAGTCCAATTTAGTCCTGAGGGAGTTTGGGGGCTAAGAATCCCTCCTGGTACCTCCTGTAAGTCCCACGCAGCAGAATTCCTGAGCGTTGGTTGGAAGCCCAGCCCCCTTTCTCCACCACTCTGCAAATGTGACTACTAGTTAAAGTAGCATATTTCTGCTCCTCTGTCATAGAGGTAATTTTAATCCCCCTGCCCTATTATGTACATGGGGCTTACAGAGCCGGTCATGCTAATCACAGGGGTACCCCAATGCATAGTGTTCCCTAGAGTATGTAGGTGTTTTCACTGTATTAGAAGTGTCTTTTTAGCATAGCAATGGCTCTAGGCATGGTTATTCAGCGTCAGTTACCTCCAGTACCCGTCGGAAAAAGTTGTGGGCACAGGATGATTTAGCAACAAGGCCTCTTTCTGCTCCTCCGTTGGTTCTTTCTGCACATGTCTTGCTTCTTCTTGCACTTTTCTTTGTCTTTGTGGACTTCTGTTGCTTCTTTCTGCATTTCTTTTGATTCTTTCGGTGTGTTTTTTCTTCTTTCTTCACATGTCCTACCTCTGTAGGCATAGTTAGAAACTAGCATTTAAAAAAGCTTTGAAATTCACTTAAAAAAACATAATTTCCAGGCATGTTATAGTTAGAAATTAGCATTTAAAAAACCTAAGAAATTCTCTGAAAAAAATATAGGTTTCAGGGGCGTTATAGTTAGTTGGACATTTCACTCGTACAAAACCATAGAAATTCCCCCGTTATAGTTAGTTCAGCTAATTATAACTCGCGCCCGCAATACACTGCTGATGATGTCACATATTACATCACTCATGATAAACCCTTGTTACATGAACAAAGGGGTAAAAGCACTTTATGAAAAACAGCAATGGAAAATGCACTTGCACTTTAGGTACTGCATGTGATATTTTACACATATTGCTAGATTGCTGGAGGACGTTAGATATACGAAGAGAGATTTTAGGCCCGATTTTTAAACAAATGATACTAAAAATAGGATGCAAGCTGTAAATCTCCTAGTGGGAATGATGAATTTAGATATAGCCTGTGCCATGGGTAAATATCTAAATAAAGTTAAAGAGTTCCTTAAATGTAAAGAGTATTGATGAAATAGAGATCTTTTAAGCGATAGGAAGTATGAGGTATTTATGGATAGAAGTATGGTGTTAGACATACTTGAAGGTCCATATGACCCAAGAAAGGACAGCTTGTTTTTTAAAGAAAATTTTTAAAGATATTTATTTCTTATTTTAAGAATATGTCAACTATCAGCTTAGGAAATGTATTGTATATTCTATGGTTCTAATTGCTTATTTTATTGTTTGATATGCTGCTTAGTGTATACTTGTATGGTTGTTAAAAAAACGAATAAAGTTTTATTGACTGACTGACTCATGACATGGTCAGTGACATCACTCATGATATCACTGATGACATCTCAAATTACATCACTGATGACATCATCCTTGTGATAGAGTGGCAGATCTCCTCTCACCCTAATATAACCTTTGATACACACACTGTAAAATACAAAATACCATTTTCAAAACAATGGACACACCAATACAAGCTACAACATATCCATTCACTAATTCCAAGATCTACACACACATCCACTCATTCACCAAAAGTCCTATACAGTCACTCATACATGCACTCATTCATCATATGTACTCATACACCTATACATACACTTACACACCGCCACTCATCCAGAGTTAGTCACACATGCAAAGAAATGATCAAACATCCATTTACTTGCGTATACAGTTATACACACACCACAGCACTTCTACAGAAAGTAACACATACTTACTCTCTTAAACAATCACTTATAGAAACACATACTCATTTATACAGGTACTCTTCCAATCTCTCACTCTCACATATACGCACATACATACACCAAAACTCACATATACTAGTTTAAAACATATGTAGTTACTCATAAAGACACTACTAAGACAGTCATTCACTCACCAACACACCCATACACACACTCATCCACCCATATAGTCCTGCACACATGCTGTCTTCAACACATACAAACAGTGACTCACTCATTCATGCATCTTTGCACAAAGTAATACCCCCAACGAACCACACAGACACTCATACTGATACTCAAAAAACAAACTAATAAACCATATAGACACTCATGTAGCTACTCACCAACCCATGCTGCCACTTATACACAAAATGAGAGACTGATACAGATATTTACACATTTAAAGATTACTCACTAACCCATGTATTCACTAAGATACACTTAGTCAGTTATACAATCAGTTTCACACAAACTAAATCATCCATTTAGACATTTTTATACCCACTTATTCTTCCATCGACCTCGACATATACATATATAAAACATATTTCAATTTCACAAAAACACACATTAACTGGATGATGTCATCAGTGATGTCATTTGAGATGTCATCAGTGATGTCATGAGTGATGTCACTGACCATGTCATGAGTGATGTAATATGTGACGTCATCAGCAGTGCATTGCGGGGACTCGATTTATAGTTAGCTGAACTGACTATAACGGGGGAATTTCTAGGGTTTTGTACGAGTGAAATGTCCAACGAACTATAACGCCCCTGAAACCTATGGTTTTTTTCAGTGAATATATATCTATTACCTACTGGTAGTCGTAGTTAGGACCTATTTTCCATAGGAAATCCGCAACATTCTATTTGGAATAACTTTGGCGCTGGTTGATGAATCTTCGCGAAAATTTCAAAACTAATGGCCAGCTCCGGTCCGCTCCTCTTCTGAAAGTCTAGGGATGATTCGTGTAGCGGGGGCCGAGAGAAAAGGGGGGTCCCAAAACGTGTTTTCCCCATGCAATTTTCCGTAGGGACCTTTAGCCGCAGCAGCCCGAACTGCTGAACGGAATTACACCAAATTTGGCAAAGAGGTAGTCCTCAGTTCAGACTTGTGCCTTTTGCTAAAATAGTGTAAATCCGTTCAGTAGTTCCTGAGAAAATCACATATAAAAGTACATATATATCTATGGCCACTCAGGATCCGCGCATCCTAAGCGCAGCCTGCCGTGCACGAGCTGTATTCTAATTGGCTGTCAACACTCCAAATCAGGAAGTGTTGTCAGCCATCTTGTGCCTCCGTAGAACCGAGGCACAAGAAACCTATAAAACAAACGTGCAAAATGCTAAAAGGGGGCAGGGTAGAAACACCCTGACCCCCTAGGCCTGTTCAGGGGGTCCCACAAGGACCCCCAAGGCCCCCCCATTTTATTTTATTTTTTAAATAGGCAGAATCCGCGCAGGATGCGCGGATCCAGCCGATCAAAAAAAAAAGTAAGAGCGGGCTCCTGCGCTTCAATGCTGATTAGCCCAGGGGGGGGCAAATCCCGGGGGCATGATGAAAAAAGTGTGGGGGGGCCCAATCCCCCCCACACTGCCCCGGGGACCGCCACCCCCGGGGCTTTTTAACATAATATATGCGGGGGCACACAGCCCCCCCCTCAGCCCCGAGCCCCCCCTGGGGCTCAATGTAAATAACATTGCGGGGGCACAATGCCCCCCGCAGCCCCGGGGACCACCACACCCCAGGGCTTATTGTTTATTTAGATTTTTTTTTAAAACCTGTGTGGGGGGGCTTGAATCCCCCCACATGCCCCGGGGACCGCCACCTCCCCGGGGCTCTAAATATGTAAATTGGGGGGTCCGTGACGGCCCCCCCAGCCCCGAGGACCACCCCCACGGGGCTTTGAAGAAGGTGGGAGGGGTGCTGCGCGGCTCCCCCTCCTGGAGCCCTCAAGGGCCCTGGGGACCGCCACCCCCCAGCGCCGGCTCCTGCAGGGTCCCAGGGTGCCCACCCCTGGGACACTAGTTTGCTATTTGGAAGAGAGAGCAGGGAATGGGGTCCCCGGTGCTATTACTGGCCCAGGAGGGGGGCCACGCGCCCCCCTCCCCAAAATGTAAAATTTATTAAAATAAATAAATAAATGAATAAGAAAAGGCCGGCCCCGGGGGATGGGGTCCCCGGGGCCATAAATGGCCTGAGGGGGGCAAGGCAGCCCCCTCCTACATGTAAATATAAAAAAAGGACCATGCCCCGGGGAATGGGGTCCCCCGGGCCGATTTTGACCTCTGGAGGGGGGCCACGCGGCCCCCTCCCAGAATTTTTAATAAAAAAAAATTATTAGGGGGCAGGCCCTGGGGGATGGTATCCCTAGGGCAAACATGTTAGGAAAAGAAGGGGGGCCACACAGCCCCCCTTCTTTTTTTTAATATTTCTTTTTGTTAAAATTTTAAAACATAAACAATAAAGAAACAAGGCAATACAATCATTACAAATGGTGAAGCGTCCTGTGAGGAAGGAAAGCATACTACTTTGATACAATCAACAATAGGGGATGGGGGAAAGCAAGGGGAATTGCAAGTCAGGAGGCATTTTAGCTGAAACAGTAGTAGAAATGTCAGGTCAGGGGGAAGGTGGAGTGGTCACGACGTGTGTGAAGGGAGGTGTACATATTTCAACCCGATAGGAGTTCCACTGGCCCCAGACTTTCCCCCATTTTCAGGGCCTGCCACGTGCCACGTATGTTGTCTTCTCTCTAAACATACACCAGTCCATGTTTCCCTTCCATGCCAGAACAGTGGGCGGCCTCTGAGATCCCCACAATTGCGCAATATCTCTCTTGGCAATCATATTCCCGAGGGTCGCCCACTGAGTCTGAGCCACATCATAGTCAGTCGGCTCCTAAACATTCAACAAGCATCTCCTAGCTTCAGGCAACAATGCAACACCTGTGACCTCTTCCATGACCGCATGCACTCGGTTCCAATAATGCACAACCGCCGGGCATTCCCAGAGTATATGGAGAAAAGTGCCCAGTAGGCCGCATCCACGCCTACACATCCCATCCGAGGAATATCCCATACTAATAAGGCGAGGACCAGTCACATAGATCCGGTGGAGGATTTTAAGTTGCACAAATCGGAAACGAGCTGGAATTGCAACCTCCTTCGGCGAAGATACCGCCCACTGCCAATCCTCATCGTCCAACTCCAGACCATTGCCGGTCCAGGCCTCTCTGAGACGGTCTAAGAGGTCAACCCGATTATTTATCAACTTTTTGTAGATCAGCGAAATTGTACTGTCGGGGACGTACCCGTCCAGTACCCGATCTTCAAGTGGGGATGCCTCCGGGATAGTGGTACCCGACGGAAAAACCAAGGTCAGCGCGTGGCGAATCTGCGCATAACGGAAAAACTCCCTATCACTCAACTCGTATTCCACCTTCAACTCCTCAAAAGTCTTGACCCGGACATCATTCACTCTGCATATACCAATCACGTCCCATCTATCAAAGCCTTTCGTCTTCCACTGGGAGCCAAGCCTCTCGGATGCGTAAAGTGGAGTCGCTCGAGTCAATCTATCCTTCCATCCCATTGCAGCATTTGCACAATACCATGCTTGCACCGCTATCTTAGTTGGACCCGTGAGCATCTTCCCGGCAGATTTTGTATAGAGCGCCCTGTTGTAATCCCCGCCAGGCAACAGCCACGGGGGGTTCGACGCAGGACCATACGTACCATGATTAATCGCTTCCAGCTGGGAGGCCCAATAATAGCGCCTAATATCTGGGAGAGCGATTCCACCATCGTACCAGGGGAGTGTCAGCTTGGCAAGGGCGATGCGGGATCGCCCGCCCCATATCAGTTGTCTCTGTAGACTTTCCACCTCTCGAAAGTAGCTTGCTGGGATAACATCAAATGTATTTTGTAACGCATATAAGAACCGGGGCAGTGACATCATCTTAAATAATGCTGCTCGTCCGAGGGGGGACAACGGAAGTTTGCGCCATGCCACAACATCAGTCCTTAGGCATTGAAGCGGTGGGAGCAAGTTACGTTCATAGCGGACCACAGGATCTAGGGCAATAAGGATCCCCAAGTATTTAAATCCCACCTGTACCACCTGTATGGGACAACCGCGCGGCAAGGGAGGAGATTCACCCGAAAGGACACACACACAAGACTTAGACCAGTTAATTACAAGGCCGGAATTCTTCCCGAAAGAATTTAAAACATCAAATAACACTATCAGCGACTTCCGAGGTGATGTGAGGTACAACAGGATATCATCCGCGTAAAGTGACACTCGGTCTTCAAAATCCGGGGTCCACCGAATACCTTTCATCGATGGCTCCCACGTCAGCCAGGCTGCCAAGGGTTCCAAAGCGAGGGCAAAAAGAAGCGGTGACAACAGACACCCCTGGCGCGTACCCCTTCCGAGGGTAAACGGCCCAGAAACTCGACCATTCACGACCACCTGGGCCAATGGTTCCTCATACAACAATCTCACCCAGCCGATAAAAACAGGGCCAAAACCAAACTTCGCAAGGGCCGCCCAGAGGTAGGCCATTCTAGCGTATCGAACGCCATTGTGGCATCCAAGGAGGCCAATATGGCCGGCTCACGTAGCGACGTAGCCCTCGCAAGGGCGCCATGTAACCGCCGCAGATTCAATGCCGTGTTACGGTGTGGAATGAAACCGGATTGATCTGGATGGATCAGGTCGCCAATTACAGTTATCAAGCGGTTTGCGAGAACTTTCGCGAGGATCTTGGGCTCAGCGTTTAAGAGCGAAATAGGTCTGTACGATGCGCAACGGTCTCGTGGTTTCCCCTCCTTATGAACCACGACAATAGATGCAAGTCGTGATCAGAAGGGAGGGAGCCCACATCTAACGACTCCAAAAATATAGACCGAAGATACGGTGCTATTCTATCATGGCGCAGCTTGTAGAGCTCAATGGGGAGTCCCTTAGGGCCCATGGCCTTTCCAGATCGCACGGAGCGGATAGCAGTCGCCACATCCTCAACGGAAAGCATCGCGTACATCGATTCCCTGTCTAAATCCGACGAGCGGGGCAGTGTAATGTCTCGTAACAGCAGATGCGAGTCCTGCCTGTCGTATACAGGGAAATATACAGTTTGGAAGTACTCCGCAAAACACTCCACAATCTCATTAGGGTCAGTCACTCTCACTCCATCCACTCTCTCAATCAAAGGGACCACACGACTCGCCCTCTATTTCTTGTCTAGCCAGGCAATCAACTTTCCCGCCTTATCTCCCACATCATACAAACGTCCTTGCTGCTCTCTACTCATCACTTTGGCGGCGTCCGTTACCAGTGCCCTATAGTCGAGTTGCTTGAGACTGAGGAGGTGGAGCTTGTCCTGAGTGACACCAAGTTCCAATTCCCCTTCCAAGTCAGTTATTTCGGTCTCAAGTCGGACCACAGCCTCGTATTTACGTTTCTTAGCGCCATTGATTAATGATAGCGCCTGGCCACGGATAACAGTCTTGAAGGCTTCCCACAGCGAGATAGAAGATGACACAGACCCCACATTTTCCGTAAAGTATTGATCCAGTGAGTTGACCAATGCCGCACGGGTCCTAGGATCGCGGAGATACCAAGGGTTAATCGGGGCTACCCGGCCCTCAGTTCCCTGCCTCGCTTCCATCACAAGCCATAGTGGGGAGTGGTCCGAAATACCCCTAGCCAAATGTCAAATCTCCCTGACAGAAGAGGCCTGTGTCGCGGGCATCAGAATGTAATCGAGTCTCGAGAGACTACCGTGTGCACCAGAGTGAAACGTGTATTGTATCTGGCATGTGTTTCCTATCAGGTGTGTCTCCTGCAGTAGCACCACATCGGGGGAGAGGCGTCTCAATAGTTGTAACACCACACCCCGTTTTATCCTATCCCCCAACCCATTAACATTCCAACACAGTAATTTCAATCCCCTACCCCCCATCCCAGGAATAATTGCTGCATCCACCCCACAACGAACGCGACATCCAAATCCAGAAGCCAATCAACACAGTGCCTTGAAATAAACGAAACACCAACAACCCCCCCCAACAAATACCCAAAGCCCGACCCACCACCCTGCACCCCTGCGTTAGACTCAAAAGCCACCCCAACTTGCAGTGTGCCTGTCGCCCTAACATATAACTAATCTACGAAAAGAAACCCCGGAGGAGGAAGAGCCCCCCTCCTCCACCCCCGGGTGATTACCACTATAAAGCCAGTTTAAGAGTCATCAAACCACAGCTGGAAAGTCTGTATGTAATCCAGAAAACCAGGTCCATTTCTCATTCCTGCTCTATCGGGCCACCCCCAGCTCCTCCAGAATGTTCAGAGTGTTCCTGCTGCCTGGGCAGCGTGTCGAGCCAGTCACTAGCGGCCTCAGGGTGATCAAAGAAAAACGTCCGATCTCCATATTCCACACGCAGCCGAGCTGGAAAGAGCATTGCGTATTTCATGTCCCTCGTCTCTTCACCCCCTGGAACCCCATCCTTTGCTTCTGCACGAGCTGGGTGAAGTCCGGGTAGAAGCTCACCGTGGTATTTTCGAATTTTGTGGGCCCACCCAACCGCGACGCCTGCAGGATAGCATCTCTATCTCAAAAGTTGAAGATCCTGGCGAGTATGGGTCGCGGGGTAGCACCCAGCTTAGGCTTTCCTCCCGGCACCCTGTGAGCACGTTCCACAGCAAAGAAATTGCTCAAGCCTTTAGGTGCAAGATGGTTTACGATGAGGTCCTCAACGAGGAGATCCACAGTTGGGCTTTCTGGTTTTTCAGGGACCCCAACAATACGAACGTTGTTTCGTCTTGCTCGACTTTCAAAATCCTCCATTCGGCAAGAAAAGAAATCGTTGGAGGACCGTAGAATGCGGACCTCCGTTTGTAGATCGGAGACATCAGTCGTGAGGCTGGAGGTCTTCAAATCCAGAGATTTAACGTTTTCATTGGTCTTAGCTAAATCAGCCCTGATCAGGTTGACATCGATTGCCACAGTGTCAAGTTTTTGGGCCAGAGTCTCATATTGTTGGCTGATAGAGGTCTTCATGCTAGCAATGGCGCCCATGACATCACGTAAGGTCAAATCGTCTCCCGCCATCGAGTCATCTCCCACATCTCCCAGGGACTTACTCGCACCACCGGGGGATCCCTTAGGATGAGTGTATCGGTCCATAACATTCGATTGTACGGTACCCCCACGGTGGACGGACTTGGTCTTTCGCTTCTTGATCTCCGGTTTGCCGGTCTTCTTGGAAGCTGCGCCCCCGAGGGGTCCTCGAGACCTGGTGAAAATGGCTCCGTTTCGTTCACCCAAAGGGGTCCGCTAGAAGAGCAGGTTACAACTTGCCATACGATGACCAGTGACATTCGATCACGATACTGGAGCGAAGTTGCGGAGTTGATTACGCCATGGGTAGCAGGAGCGAGACCGAGGCGGGAGAGGGTCCAAGAGGGTCCAAGGCCAAAAGCGAAACCGAAAGCTAAGACCTGGGTAGAGGGCAGGATCAGGCAGGCAGATGTTGTTCAATAACTGCCCGGGCAGGCCATTGACTCAAGCCCGGGGCAGTTCCATGGAGCAGGCCACAAAAGTTCAGAGTATCGTAAGATCGGTTCCCGGAGTCCAAATCGATTTCTGAAAACAGCTATTATATCAGCTGGGCTGCATCTTCAATGACCCGTCGTCATAACCAGGATAGTATTCAGGATAAGTGCAGGAGGTGGCGAAGGTCCGGGAGCCCTGTGCTCACGCGGCCATCACGGTTGCGCGCGAAGCTCCTCCTTCCAGCCCCCCTTCTTAAAGCAAACAAAAAAAGAAAAAGACCGGCATCGCGCCGGAGGCCACCGCCCCCTACTAGCACCACTCTGCAAACGCGTCCCCTGGTGTGTTTGCAGATGGGAAAAGAATTCCCCTTGAATACTGGGGGTTCCTGGGGGCCAATTAGCCCACCAGGAACCTCCAGTATCCGCCACGGGGCTGCGTTGCAGAGAGGTGTTCAGAGGCCACGCCCCTTTTTACACCTCTCTGCAACGCAGCTCTGTGGCGCTTACTGGAGGTAGCTGGTGGGCTAGTTGCACCCCAAGGACCCTCAATATTCAAGGGGAGTTCATCCCCCAACTTAGAATGCGCCACGGGGCGCATTTGCACAGTGGTGAAGGGAGGGTGTGGGGCCTGAGTTCACATGTGTGCAAACACACCCTGTGGCGCAGTTTAAATTGGGGAATTAATTGCTTGTCAATCCTGAGGGTCCCTGGGGGACAACTAGCCCACCAGGTACCTCCAGTAAGCGCCACGGAGCTGCGTTGCAGAGTGTTGTAAAAAGAGGCGTGGCCTCTGAACACCTCTCTGCAACGCAGACCACTGGCGCATACAGGAGGTATCTGGTGGGCTAGTTGGCCCCCAGGGACCCACAGGATTGAGGAGGAATTAATTCTCTAACTTAAAAAGCGCCACAGGTCTATGTTTGAAGACATGTCACCTCAGGCCACGCCCCCTTCCTTCACCCCTGTGCAAACGCACCCCATGATGCGTTTTAAGTTGGGGAATTAATTCTCTTTCAATACTGAGGGTCCCTGAGGGCCAAATAGTCCAACAGGTATCTCCAGTATGCGCAAAGGAGCTGCGTTGCAGATAGGTGTTCAGAGGCCACGCCCCTATTTTACACCTCTGCAACGCAGCTCTGTGGCGCACAGGAGGTACCTGGTGGGGTACTTGACCCCCAGGGACCCTCAGGATTCAAGGGGAGTTAATGCCCCAACTGAAAACACGCCACGGGGTGCGTTTGCACAGTGGTGAAGGGAGGGGGCTGGCCTGATTTCACATGTGTGCAAACACACCCTGTGGCGTGGTTTAAGTTGGGGAATTAATTCCTTGTCAATCCTGAGGGTCCATGGGAGGCAACTATCCCACCTGGTACCTCCAGTAAGCGCCACGGAGCTGCATTGCAGACTGTTGTAAAAAGGGGCATGGCCTCTGAACACCTCTCTGCAACTCAGCCTCCTGGCGCATACAGGAGGTAACTGGTGGGCTAGTTGGCCCCCAGGGACCCACAGGATTGAGGAGGAAATAATTCTCTAACTTAAAATGCGCCACAGGGTGTGTTTGCAGACATATCACCTCAGGCCACGCCCCCTTCCTTCACCACTGTGCAAACGCGCCCCGTGGCGCGTTTTAAGTTGGGGAATTAATTCTCTTTCAATACTGAGGGTCCCTGAGGGCCAAATAGCCCAAAAGGTATCTCCAGTATGCGCCAGGGAGCTGCGTTGCAGACAGGTGTTCAGAGGCCACGCCCCTTTTTACACCTCTCTGCAACACAGCTCTGTGGTGCTTTCTGGAGGTACCTAGTGGGCTAGTTTGACCCTAGGGACCCTTAGGATTGAAGGGGACCTAATCTCTCAACTTAGAACAGCGACAGGGCGTGTTTACACAGTGGTGAAGGGAGGGGACGGGGCCTGACGTGATGTGTGCAAATACGCCCTGTGGCGCTTTTTAAGTTGGGGAAAAAAATTCCACTTCAAACCTGAGGGACCATGGGGCCAAGTAGCCCACCAGGTGCTTCCAGGAAGCGCCACTGCGCTGCGTTGCAGAGAGGTGCTGCAGGCAGTGCCCCTTTTTTACATCTCTCTGCTACGCAGCACTGTGGCGCTTACTGGATGTACAACGAATTTCGATTTACTCACCTGTTATCAGGAGAGACCTCCGTGCTGCATTTTTGAGCCCAGTGCTGATCCTGAAAAGTAATTCTTACCATACTTACCAGTAACTTGAATTTCCTTCTATAGGCTAACATTGACTGGTTTCACTTGGAAATTCTTTTGAATGTGGAGTTTTGGAACTTTTAAATATTCACCTAAAATCATCCGAACAACGAATTCCGATTTACTCACCTGTTACCAGGAGAGAACCCAGTGCTGCATCTTTTAACCCAGCACTGACCCTGAAAAGTAATTCTTACCATACTTACCAGTAACTTGTATTTCCTTCCATAGGAATCCATTGTCTGGTTTTCACCAGAAAAGTTTCTAAGTGTCTATTTTCACAAACTACAATGATTCCTAAAAAATCGCCTGTATGACTTAAACGCATTCTTTCAACTGTTTACATGTGATGCACCAGTGCTGGTTCCAGGATCCACCACTGAGTAAGAAAAAGTAACGATAATACTACTTACCTGCTAAGTGAATTTTCTCCCATAGGATAACATTGGTCATTCTATATGAAAAAATTTCAAGTGTCAACTTTTAAAATATAATATTATTCCTTAAAAATCACTACTATATTTAAAACGCTTTTACTCAACTGTTTACAGGAGATGTCCAAGAACTGAATCTAGGATCCAGTCCTGTGGTTAGAAAAGTAATTATAAAGTAACTAATTGCATTTAACTAGAAATTCACATTGAGCTCAATGTTGCATTGTTTGAAATTGTGTTGCCCATTGCAACAACGGTAACTACTGTACTTAAAAGTCTATTGCCTACTTGCAAAGTATTTAAACTAAAGTCATTAATTCTGAGAAAACATATGTTGTAATTTACTGTATAATGTAATTATAATGCAATTAAAAAAATAAAATATCTTAAAATAAATAGTTTTAAAAAATGTAGTAAATCAGTATCAAGAAAATAAATATAACAATGAATACATTTATTTGGGAAATGCTGATGGAACGGGCATGGAAGTGTTCCCGAAACGCAAGATTCCAGCTCCTCCAATTCTACGTGTTTCATCGGGCGTACCTCACTCCTTCCAAACTTAATGAGCTCTTCGGTTCCCATTCTGCCTGTCCGCGATGCAGACTAGAAGACGCAGAGTTCATGCACATGTTCTGGGATTGTCCACTGCTCCAGGGGTACTGGGGAGAGATAATGGCCAAATTGACAGAGGTGACGGAGAGGGACCTGCAAAATACTCCAGCTGTGCGTCTGCTGCACTGGTTTCCCACACTGCCCTCAACAAAATCACCAGCAGGTTCCTGGATTTGGGGCTGGTCCTAGCCAAGCGCGAAATCACTAGCCATTGGAAGGCGGTCACAGCCCCCAGTGCGGCACGCTGGCTTAGAGACTTTATCAAGTGGGCGGACTGCGAGGAGACCTTCCGGCTCCAAGTAGCATGAAGAACTGACAATGACAAACTATGGGAAACAGCAAGAGCCCGGGTGGCGCTGACATATCTGCTTAAGGACCCGACTGACGAAGAGTACTGATCCTTCCGGCCTTGCACACCCCCTCGGCTACATGGGACCTTCGCCACAGATAGTGGGGTGAACAAGCAGGTGGGTGGAGAGGTCACTTGAGTTGGCACATCCTCCCGGGTGGGACATGGGCTACTGACACAGGACTCAATGGGAGTGTGCGGAATACATTCTGAGTAACATGCACAATATTAGGGAAGCGGCATGTCTGAGGGGAGGAGGGGTTGGGAGAAGGGGGGGGAAGGACCATGGGAGAGGGGGTTCGAGTTGAAGGGGGGTTGATTTCCCTGTTGCCTGATCCGATGAATGGCAGACGACAGTGCCTTGTATGAGTGGGTTGGAATTCGAATGAGCCCCGCGGGGGTATGCCTCATGTCAACTAAGTTATGATTCTCGACCCAAGAAAGGCCGTATACCGCACGCTGAAAGTGCAGATGGGATAGCTTAACCACTGTGAGGCGAGGCAATGTTATCCAGTATTATGGGTGTCTTTCATAGATTCACATGCCAAAATCATTCCCCGTCGTCGAGACGGGAGTCCCCGGTACATAGAAAAGTAATGTCCTATAGACATACATAGAGAAAGTAGGGGGCTTGCCTTAGTAGCCTATCTATGTCCTTTTGTAAAAAGGACCAAATTCCAGAAGGTAGCCAATCAGCTACCACCTCCCTCTAGAACCTTCCTGTCAGGAGCCTTAGTCTCTCAGATTTTCTACCGCACGTTGTGCTAGGGAGTCTCCACCTGAGTTCTCCTCAGGTTTCCTAGTTTTATCTCTTTTCCTCACAGAAATTGGATATTTCCTTCAAAACTCAACTATGGCTGATCGACAGAAGAAAGGTCTCTTCAGGGCTTGCTCATCTTGTGGTAAGAAGAGACTCCACGTCGATGACAAGCATGAAACTTGCCTATACTGTCTTTATCCAGATCATTCTCCCAAGGAATGTCGAATTTGTAGAACATTCTCTACAAAGACACTTAAAGACAGAGAAGGAAGGCTACTCCTCTGGTTGAACAGACTGAAAACCAGAGACGACCCGGTGTCTTCAGAGGAAGGTGAGATGGCTTCAGTTTCCTCAAAATTATCCTTGAAGAGGCCAAGGGTTGCTTCCCCTAGCCCTACAGACGTTCCTCCTAAGAAGACTGCCGCAAAGTCTTCAGAGGCAAGATCTACCACGTCTGACAAGGAGGCTCCTGCCCTCAGGAAGCCTGCGCACTCGTCGACCACGATTTTGTCGACCCTTCCCTCAGCGCTGAGGAAAACCATCTCTACAGTCTATGTTTCTACATCGACGACGACGGTGTTGACGACGACAGCGTCAACAGCGCCAGTCCATCCGATCTCATCGTAAAGTGCCAAAGCACGGATGAAGATGGCGATGATGTAGTGTTTACAGAGGAGACTGTACGTTCACAGGTACAGACGCATGTCACACCTATGGTATGCCTTCCAGTATCTATAGTCTCAGACCTACAGTACTTGATACAAGACTACAAGAAGTGATTTCCTGAATCGCCAACGGCCCCGTCAACGGAGAAAACTCCAGTGTCATCTGGGCCGACCTCATCTCCAAGACCGAGACCATCACCTTTAGTGATCCGTCGAGAGAGAGAAACAGTACAACCTATCCCGTCTTCTGACAACGAGGCCGAGGAACCAGAAGAAGGGGAAGTACGGGATGACCTGTCCGACCACAGGGATGATGAAGACTACATCGCTCCATCTCCAGCCACACCTGAAACCACTACTTCGGACTCGCCGCCGGCAGACATTGGCGGATTCCACAATTTAGTGGAAAGAGCAGCCACGAGATTCCATATGACTATGGACTCCCATGAAACAGACTGTTTCCTATATGATTTTAAAGACCCAGTCAGAAAAACAACGAGATCAATTCCAATCATTGATCACATACGGGAACAAGGGCAACAATTGTTGCAGACACCAGCCTCGGTCTCCGCAGTGGTACCCAGACTAGACAAGAAGTATAAGGCACCAGCAACAGCACCAGCATGCCTTATTGGACATCCAAAGCCAGATTCCGTGGTTACCCAGGCGGCTCAAAAGAACTCTAGAAATCCGTCCTCTCCATTGTCGGCACCAGCAGACAAGGAAGGCAGGAAACTAGACGGCATTGGCAAACGCGTTTCAACCACGTCAGCCATGACTATCAAAGTAGCTAACGCCATTGCACTACTAGGACGCTACAATAGGCAATTGTGGGAGGACATTGCCCCATATCTGACAGAACTGCCTGATAACTTAAAGGAGGAAGTTCAATCACTCCTTAAGGAAGGACAAACGTCTGCATCAGAGCTTATTGATTGTGCTGTAGACGTCGCAATGACCGGCTTCAGACAGCTAGCAGGTGCCGCGGTCTTGCGAAGACAAGGATGGCTCAAGGCAACATCCTTTCGTCAAGAAGTCCAAACTAAAGTACTTGACATGCCCTACGACGGCCAACATCTCTTTGGGGACAAAATAGACGAGGCCTTGCAGACAATCAAAAAAGACATGGACACTGCACGAGCACTTGGCACGTTGCAGTTTAAAAATCAGTCCTTTCGAGGGAACAGGGGTAGAGGTCAGCCCTCTTACAGAGGATCATACCAGAGCAAATCCTCATACTCATATAATCAAGGCCGATCGCAATACCAGCAGCGGCAACAGCAACAAGGACGTCAGACCTCGTACGGGAGGTCCAACTACAGGGGAAAAACCCAAAGGAAACCCACTGGCGGACACCAATGACCGTTTCCAGCAGCCAGTCCATCCACCATCTCGTTCTTTCAAAATTGGAGGAAAACTAACACACTTCCTCCACAATTGGAGATCAATAACAACAGACCGGTGGGTGCTCCAATTGATCCAATACGGACATTCATTGGAATTCAATTCAATTCCCCCGATAACTCCTCCTCCGAATCTCCGACACAGGCACATACGATTACTCCTTCAAGAGATCGCTTCAATGTTAAAGAAAGGAGCAATAGAGCGAGTACCATCTGCTCACAAAGGGAAGGGATTTTATTCCCGCTTCTTTCTAATACAACAGAAACTGAAAAAATGGAGGCCCATCCTAGATCTCAGGGCACTCAATACATTCTTGAAGAGTCAATCGTTTCGGATGGTGACTATCCAGGAGATCTTGGGGTCACTAGAGGAAGGAGACTTTATGACGTCATTAGACCTACAAGACGCATATTATCACATCCCAATACACAAACGCCACAGAAAATTCCTCAGATTTGCAGTAGCGGGACAACACTACCAATTCTGTGTCCTCCCATTCGGCCTCAAATCGGCACCTCAAATTTTCACCAAGTGCCTCTCCCCTGTGGCAGCTTTCCTACGACAGCATGGACACCAAGTCTTCCCCTACCTGGACGACTGGCTGGTGAAAGCACCATCTCTAACAGGCGCAGCAGAGTCTTCCAACGCCTGTCTCAAAATTTTCCAACAACTGGGCTTGACGCTCAATCACGAGAAGTCTACCTTACAGCCCTCCAGAGTTCTTACCTTTCTTGGAGCAACTTTGAATACGGAATGTTCAAAAGCATTCCCATCTCAAGAGAGGAAGCACAAGCTGATTACTCTGGCCACCGCAGTGGCTTCAAAGAAAACCCTACTGGTCCGTACTTTCAAGTCCCTCCTGGGATAGATGTCCTCGTGTATCCTGCTTATTCCACACTGTCGGCTCAGGATGCGCCCCCTACAAGAGGCCTTGACCAGACAGTGGACTCAGAGCACAGGCTCTTTCGAGGATCACATCGTGATTACTCGACAAATAACCAAGACCTTGCTCTGGTGGAGGACGCCCAAAAACCTTTCAAAAGGACTACCATTCCTGCTACCTGCAACTCCACACGTAATAACTACAGATGCCTCTCTAGAGGGATGGGGAGCGGTCCTTCAAGAATTACAGATCAGCGGCAAGTGAACGGACCAGGAACGGCAGCTCCATATCAACCTCCTAGAGCTGAGGGCAGTTTTCCTGTCTCTGCAGGCCTTCCTCCCGCGCATCACAAACTCCCCAGTGCTTGTCAGAACAGACAACACGACGACAATGCACTACTTGAACAAGCAGGGAGGAACGCGTTCGCTAACACTATCTCGCGAATCGCAGAAAATTTGGAACTGGCTAGTGCTCCACAATATCACACTGACAGCAGAGTATGTCCCAGGCAAGGACAACGTCATAGCGGATGCTCTAAGCAGACAGAGATCCCTGTCCCACGAATGGGAACTCGAACAGACAGTGCTGAATCGCATATTCTCGGAATGGGGGAGTCCGCAGATCGACCTCTTTGCCACCAGGGAGAACGCCAAATGCCGCAACTTCGCAAGTTGGCATCTCCAGTTGCGGTCCCTCGGAAATGCATTTTCCATCGCCTGGCGCAACGTGTTTGCGTACGCATTTCCGCCATTTCCCCTCATACCAAGAGTCCTTCGGAAAATGAAAGCGGAGCGCTGCACCCTAATTCTGATTGCCCCGTTCTGGCTGAGGCAGCATTGGTTCACGGACCTCCATCGCCTCTCAGTCCAACCGCCAATCCGTTTGGGCCAACATCCATCCCTACTCACGATGTCCAAAGGCCAGGTACTGCACCCGAATCTGAAATCTCTCAGATTATCGGCATGGCTCCTGAGTACCGAGAATTCTACCAACTAGACATTCCACAGGACTGCAAGGATGTCCTTGCGAAAGCAAGAGCGGACAGCACAAACAAGACCTATTCCTTAAAATGGAAATGCTTTTGCATTTGGTGTAAGGACAAAAGTCTCCATCCTTTCCGGGTTACTCCAGAGCAGCTATTGCCATATCTGTTACACCTGGCACAATCGGGTCTTGCACATGCCTCTATCAGAGTTCATCTGGCAGCAATGTCCCGGTTTACGAGAACGTCAAAGTCGCCCTCTCTCTGGTCCCACCGGTTAATAAAGCAATTCCTTAAGGGGCTCTATAGATCCTTCCCTCAACCAAGAAGAGTTCCACCAACATGGCATCTCAATGTGGTACTCAACCAATTGATGAAACACCCTTTCGAACCAATCCATAGGGCGGATCTCAAATGTATCTCATGGAAGACAGCCCTTCTATTGGCTCTGACCTCCACTAGAAGGGTCAGCGAACTACAGGCTCTTTCCATACAAGATCCCTTCATGCAGTTCAAGGAAGATAGAGTGATTCTAAGAACGAATCCTCGATTTATTCCTAAGGTCCCGTCAGACTTCCATTTAAATGAACCCTTAGTCCTCCGATCATTCTTCCCAAATCCCAGTACGGCAGCTGAAAAATCCCTGCATTCCTTGGACCTGAAGAGGTGTCTTAAGTTTTACCTTGACAAAACAAAACATTTCAGGAAAACAAATCAGCTTTTCATCGCTTTCAGCCGACCAAGAAAGGGCATGCCACTTTCCAAACAAAGCATTTCACGATGGATATCTTCTGCAGTTGCCTTTTGCCATGAAAAAGCCGGAAGGCCATTACAATCCAAAATACGAGCTCATTCTACAAGAGCTGTGTCCACATCAGCCGCGCTATTTGCAATACTGGACATTTGCAGGGCAGCGACCTGGAAGTCGCCACACACCTTTACCAGGCACTACTGCCTGGATACGGAACTGATGCAGGATGCAGCTGTGGGCCAGGCTGTGCTTCGCCACCTATTCCAGTGAGGTGAGCCTTCCTCCTTCCCACCATCCTTCACTGGTATGCACATTTATTTACTTACTTCTTGTTACTTGTTGATGGTTCTTAGTCGCATGATATGTATTATCTCAGACTGCTTATGCTGTTCCATCAGAAATGTGCATAATGTATTGCTTGCTACTCTGATTCAGGCATGTGAATCTATGAAAGACACCCATAATACTGGATAAGAAATGCGTTACTTACCTGTAACAGCAGTTATCCAGTATTGGTGTCTTTCATAGATTCACATGCAACCCTCCCGCCTCCCCTGGAAGGTCTCACTTCTCTCTCTCTAACATGTATTACGCCTACCTAGCTTGGTGCGTACGAAAATCTGAGAGACTGAGGCTCCTGACAGGAAGGTTCTAGAGGGAGGTGGTAGCTGATTGGCTACCTTCTGGAATTTGGTCCTTTTTACAAAAGGACATAGATAGGCTACGAAGGCAAGGCCCTTAGGCCTACTTTCTCTATGTATGTCTATAGGACATTACTTTTCTATGTACCGGGGACTCCCGTCTCGACGACGGGGAATGATTCAAGCATGTGAATCTATGAAAGACACCAATACTGGATAACTGCTGTTACAGGTAAGTAACGCATTTCTTATATTGCGTCCACAATCGTCGATTGGACTTTGTAAGTTTGCAGTATATTATGCGATCACATGTATGAAGCGTATGGTCTCAGAATGTCAAAGTCAATAAAATCTGTTTAAAAAAAACCCAATTAATACATTTTTAAATTGTCATTTACAAAACCTTTGAAATTCACTGAATAAACCATAGGTTTCAGATATGTTATAGTTAGGAATTAGCATTTAAAAAACCTTTGAAATTCACTGAAAAAAACATAGGTTTCAGACATGTTATAGTTAGGAATTAGCATTTTAAAAACCTTAGAAATTCACTGAAAAAACATAGGTTTTAGGGGTGTTATTGATTGAAATTCCTCCGTTATAGTTAGTTATACTAACTATAACTCGCGCGCCCGCAATCCACTGCTGATGATGTTACATATTACATCATTCATGACATGGTCAGTGACATCACTGATGACATCACCCCCTCAGGCATAGATCTGTATCTGCCCTTCCTATACAGAATAGTCTAGTTCCTGTGAAGTAGGCTATACAGCTGGATTAAGTGGAATCAGGCCTGTGTGGTCACCTCCCGAGGGTACCTGCAGTCCGCTTCCCAGTTGTCCTCCAGTCTACCCAGGTCTCCCTCCCATTCATCACAGAGAAGGTTACTGTGATATTGGTAAGGGGAGCCCCGAGGATTCTACATTCCAGGGTTGATTCTTCCAGGGTCGCCCTCGGAGCCTCTGCGTGTGGCCGAATAAGAAATTGTAGATGTTGATAGAGTATATATTGACCCCCATGACAGTTCATATTGGTCCTGTAACTCAGAAACCTGTATCATCTTGTGGCCCATCTAAATATCCCCCACTTTTTAAATTCTTAGTAGGTCCAATTTACCGTGGCCCTCAACCACCCACAGTCCCCCTAACAATTCGGAATCCCATAGCGGGGTTTCTAGTGTTAGTCTTCCTTTCAATCTCAGGGCTTTGGTGGTTTTGTGCCAGGTCTTGACCACCTCCGCCGTGGGCAT
Source organism: Lissotriton helveticus (assembly GCF_964261635.1). Classification (NCBI taxonomy): domain Eukaryota; kingdom Metazoa; phylum Chordata; class Amphibia; order Caudata; family Salamandridae; genus Lissotriton; species Lissotriton helveticus. The sequence goes on from NC_136070.1 coordinate 815,282,827, forward strand.
CAGCAACAGAATCAACCCCTTTCTATCATACAAAAGTCAGACATAGCCCTCTGGGTCCATTGCTTGCCTGTCGGTCACCACCAAAAGTTCCTTTTGTGAGGAAAAGGCTCAGTCATTGACTATCAGCAGTAGGGTTACCCAATAATTTGAGTGTAGGTTCGGGAGGGCAATGCTGCCTTCCAAAGAATTTTCTATTGAGGGACGTCCAGGATATCCTAAGTGGGCTGCCACCTCAAAGCAAGCCTCATGTGATATCTGCCACTGCCCAAAGGAACTCCTTGGGGAACTCGAACGAAGGGTTTTGTACGACCTATAGAAATATCGGGAGGTAAATCATTTGCTATAGGCCCGCCTTGCCCAACTGGGATAGTGACAGATTCTTTCACTGTTGCTCCTCGATTTTATACGAATCCAGGATTTTCCCCAGGTTTTCTGCCAGGAACAGTTCTTGATATTTCATAACAAATATCCCCAAATATTTGAAACCCCTTAGTTGCCATGCCAGAGGGTGCCAGGCCAGGCCTGCCGTCCCCTCAGAGAGCGGGAACACAATAATTTTTTGCCAGTTAATTCTCAGCCCTGAGAAGGAGCCAAACACCTCCTGTACCCTGAGCACAGATTTATCTGGGTCTGCAAAGTACAGCAGAATGTTGCCTTATAATGGGATACAACTTCTTCCCAATCTGGGTCCCATCTTAAACTGCACAGTAGCACATCTGTTTGCAACCAGCTGGCCAGAGTTTCGATCGCCAGTGCGAACAGTAGAGGGGAGAGTGGGAAGAGTTGTTGGGTGCCGCTGCCCAGGGGGAATTCTCTGGAGAAGGCCCCATTCACTTTGACACTGGCATCTGTGTCCTTATATAATAAGCCTACACAGGACATAAACCTCCTGCCAATCTCCATTCTTCTTAATATTATCATAAGATAGAGTCACTCAGTGGAGTCCAGAGATAGGAAGAGTGCTGGCTCGGTGATCTGGTCGCAGTTAGAAATTGTGTCTTGTCGCCCTATAGCACATTAAGCCCAACTGATCTGGGGCCACCAGTGTATCATTTACCTGCAGGGGGCTGTTGGCGAGGACCTTCGCCAAAATGTTGGTTTCCAGGTTCTGAAGTGATTTGGGCTGATTGGAAGTGCATTCTTCTCTAGGCTTTCCCTGAATAATAATCAAGACTATCGTCACCCTGCAGAGGTCCCGGGGTAAAAAACCCTCTCGCTGGGCCTTGTTGAAAATTGACCTGATCGGACCCGTTAATAGTGATTTTGCGCATTTAACAGTTCAGGGGGGAAGCCGGTTGGACCCATAGATTTTCCACTTTTTATCTAAGCTATTGCCTCAGCCAATTCCCACTTTGACAATTCTGCATCAGATGATTCACTCATTTTCCCCTGCAGTCTGAGCTCCGGTATTTCGCTTGTGAAGTTGTCAAGGTTAGGCAGGTCCACAGCCCCCCGAGCCTGATAGAGATTCTCCAGACGTCACATAAAGACTTGCGATATGGCCCCTCATCCCCAAATCCCCCTCAACCGAGGCGATCCCCTTTTGGCCTTCCTCCTTTGGCCAGCCATGCCAGCAGCCTCCCCACTTTGTTTTCTACTTCATACTGTCTACCTTGTTAAGCCCTATTCAGCACCCTTGCCTCTTGGTGTAACACCTTGTGCAGTTTCCCACCCCCCTTTCAATCTTGCCTGCTAGGCCTGAGGTGGGGCTGGTTACATAATCAGCCTCCCACTGAGCCATTCTATGTTCAAGCTCTTCAAACTCTTTGTCTCTTTCTTTTTGTTTACCTGAAACATGGGCTGTGAGGCAGCCACGCAGGGCCATTTTTGTAGGCCTTCCATACGGTGACCTCCTGGTCCACTGTCCCTATGTTTTCCTTAAAGTATTGAGTTGTGGTCTCTGCCACCAGCTTTCTAGTATCCCATGGGGTCAGATCCAGGGCTCTAACTTCCAATCCCCCTTGATCCGCAAATGTCTGGCGTAGCGTTGTCACTAGTGAGTGGTTGGATGTGCCCCTTCCAAGGATAGTGGATTGTCCAAGGCAACCCATTTGGTGTTGTGGCGTCAGAATGTAGTCCAGCCTGGAAATGGATTGTAGCTGAGTTGTAAGGTAATTGTTGGATCCCTGGGTGTTCTGCCCGCCATAGGGCCACGAGTCCCATAGTGCCCAGAAAGGGCGCCAGTCATGTGTCCTACTTGGGCCTCTCCCCAGGTCTCGTCATTCTGTCCAAGTTGCCAGATTAAGGGTCCCCCCATCAACAGTGTGGCCTCTGGTACCTCTGCTAGCCATGCCCCTATTTTGTCCAGGCCATCTGTCTGTAAGCCAGGAGGAAAGTACCAGGTGAGGAGTGCAATTCCACTGACCACTCACTGCTGCCTGGCAGCCCAGACTATCCACCCATGTATGGGTCACCTGCAAGGGGAGTGCTGTGCAAACCAGGATAGCCACCCCTCTGAAGTCTGACGAGAAGCCTGCATGTTCTAGCTGGCAGTATCTCTCTGTGGCGCAGCACTCCAGAGGTATCCCCAGCAAGATGCATCTCCTGGAGGAGAATTACATCCAGACCCTGTCTTGCTAGATATTTCCACATTGCTCCCTGGACCTTTTGTAATTTCTGTGACAGGAGCTAAAGCAGATTTATCTATTAGTAGTTTTTGGGAAGAATTCCAGTGGATAGAAGTGAATGTACGGTAGTTCTGACCATTGAAGGTACTAATAACAGCAGTTTTACGTCTTCACATAATACTTATTTCGTGTGCGGAAATAAGGGATACTATCAACTACCTGTTGGGTGGTCAGGAATCTGCTATGTGTCCTTTCTGTTGCCCCCTGTGTTTTTGGCACCTGCGTCATATCACCTTGACTTCAAATTGTACAATGACATTTCCAAGAACAGAAATAGGAGGACAATAAGTATGGATGACGTTGACCAAATTGACACTGCTTTGCAACAATATGTCGACTTTAACTTAGGCCTATTCTTCTTCGTGGGTGCTGCATTAAACAGCAGGAAAATAAGACGATTGACTAGAGTTGTGGAAGCTGTTAATAATCAGACAGCTATGGCACTTGGGAACATTACAGAAGAGCTGCAAGTTGCGAGGATTGTAGCACTCCAGAATCGCATGGTGCTAGATGTGATTCTGGCTGATCGAGGTGGTGCTTGTCGCATCATTGGCAGCAGTTGTTGTGTTTTCATTCCGGATCACTCGCCTTCAGTATATGATGCAATCTCTAAACTGCATAAGATTGCTGCAGAGATTCACCCAGAGACTGGTACATGGACATTTTCGAACTGGATATGGACACTCTTTATTACTTGGGGCTGGAAGCTACTGACTATTCTATGTATACTATTGGTGATACTGTTTACATGCTGTATATGTATACAACGTGATCCCATGCTGTGCTCTATTTGCATCACTGCGTGTACACCTGCCAAGAAAATGTTGCAGAAATGAAAGCCCATCAAATGCTAAATAAAGAGGTCACTGAACTGATGAGTATCGATATACAGGATGCATATCTAGATTACCCCAGATGAACGACTGTCTTCAGCTAATGCTAAAAGGGTCATCTGTTGTAATTTGGCAGCGATTGGGTTAGCATTAGCAGAATCCACCCTGTATGTAGAGGTTATCTTGTCCGTTTTTTGGAATCCATTATGTATTTCTGGCAGCCATCTTGTTTGCCATGTGCTACCACATGCATGCCATGTGCTACCACATGCATGCCATGTGCTACCACATGCATGCCATGTGCTCTGTCCTACCTTGCTGTTGTCTGCCCTTGAAGTCTGCCTAGAGACAGGTTATATTTAGTTTCTTCTGCTTCGCACATGCTCAGTTGAGCTTGCAGCTGTCCATGCAGCTGCTGTTAGTCTGTAACTGTCAGGATGTGTTCACCAGAATTAGCAACTGTTAGCTCCTCCCACTTGTTGACTGTGCATTTTCTGTATGACCTTATATGTACCTAAAACCTTCTTCTTGTACTGGTACCACCTTCTTTTGAGCCCCTGTGTGGGTATAAAAGGACCAAGCTCCTTCCATTCAGTGTGCTACTTCATACATTACCGAAGGGTGTTGTGTGAATGTAGTTGCACCTCATGAGGTTTAATAAACCTTGTATTCTCTATTCCAGTTTCTGTGCCAACTTCTATCCTATTGGTCTGAGGACTCTGTGCAGAGAAGGGCGAACCCCTAGCACTGGTAGGCCCAGCTGAGGCTCACCACCACACTGGGAGAAGGAAGTTTTGGCGACAATTGAGGTCAAGGGGGACGGAAAGGTAGTAAGATTCCTTTTAACCACTATTTTATCCCAACCCTTAAGGGGAACCCTCGTTACACACAATAGTTATACAGTTTGTGGTCTAGCCTCCTTGGGAAGAAAAGGTATCTGCCATAGCGATCTCCGGGTTAGCGCCCTATCTATGAAGAGCCAATGCTTCTCGGACTCTGCGCGTGACCACTACATCCAAGAAAGTCCTAAGCTGGGTCTCCCAGAAGTAATCCTGGAGATTGGGAACCTCCTAGGCCCCCCTCCTTTGAAGGCCTGTACTCAGGTCTCGCCACAATCTGGGCTTTCTGCCTGCCCATTCAAAGGATTCTAGCTCCTGCTGCATTGTGCTCAGCATACCTTGAGGGGGCTCTAGTGGAAGAATCTGAAAGAAGAACAGGATCTTGGGCAGTATAGACATCTTAACAGACGCTATCCGGCCTAGCCAAGACAGCGCATGTGGTCTCCAAGGGCGTATGTCGTCCCTGACCTGCCTGAGTAGGGTTGCTTAGTTAAGCTTTATCATGTCTAACCTTGACGCCGCCATCTGTATCCCCAGGTAGGGAATCGCCTCTGAGGCACACTGTACAGGAAGTGTGTTCTGTAAGGAGTGAAGCGTCTGTGGCTTTAGGGCAGAGGTCTTCAAACTTTTGTAGGTTGAGCCCCCCCAGCTGAATTTTTTCAAATGTTGCCCCCCCCCCACCACCTGACAGAAATGTCTGGAATCTGGTACACTACATAATCCTTGATGGGGCACGACATGCCCATACTTGTGTACAGGGGCGCAACTAGACCTGAACTTCGGGGGGCTAACACTCCCATCCAGGGCTGGCCCTAGCACTGGACGCACATAGTGCAATGGTCTGTTTTGGCCCCCCTCCCCATTTCCTCCTTCGCCCTGAATTTCCTCACTACCACTCACCAACAATGCACCCCATCTCTCTATGGCACCTTTCTGGCAAACATTTCATTTTTTTTTTATAGCGCTACTCATAGTTTACCCACACTCAGTTCTTTGATCTGCATGGTACACATTCTTTATAGCAGGCACATTAACCCTCTGCACTTTTTGGGTGGTAGGAGTGCCCATGTGAGTACATGGTGAGTTATGCGACAGTGTGAGAGAAGGGTAAGAGGAGTGACTGCAGGGTGAGAGAGGTGACCATATGAATTTGGGTGCGGATGTAAGTGCAGAGTGGGACAAATGAATGTATGGTTAGTGATGGTCTTATTTGAGTGAGGCTGGCCCTAGCACTGGACGCACATAGTGCAATGGTCTGTTTTGGCCCCCCTCCCCATTTCCTCCTTCGCCCTGAATTTCCTCACTACCACTCACCAACAATGCACCCCATCTCTCTATGACACCTTTCTGGCAAACATTTCATTTTTTTTTTATAGCGCTACTCATAGTTTACCCACACTCAGTTCTTTGATCTGCATGGTACACATTCTTTATAGCAGGCACATTAACCCTCTGCACTTTTTGGGTGGTAGGAGTGCCCATGTGAGTACATGGTGAGTTATGCGACAGTGTGAGAGAAGGGTAAGAGGAGTGACTGCAGGGTGAGAGAGGTGACCATATGAATTTGGGTGCGGATGTAAGTGCAGAGTGGGACAAATGAATGTATGGTTAGTGATGGTCTTATTTGAGTGAGTATGCACATTGAGCAGAAAGGGAGTCATGTGAGTGAAGTGTTTCATGAGTGCAGGGTGAGTAGTGTGCTTGTGTGACTGCAGGGTGTGGTACAGGGTGAACAGCACAAGTGCATTGTGAGTGCAGAGTGATCACTGAGTTCAGGGTGAGCGGGTGATCAGTGTGAGTGCCTGGTGAGCAGTGTGAGTGCATTGTGATCGCTGTGAGTGCAGGGTGAGAGGGTGAATGGCGTGAGTGCCTGGTGAGCAGTGTGAGTGCATTGTGATCGCTATGAGTGCAGGGTGATCAGTGTGAGTGCAGGGTGATCAGTGTGAGTGCAGGGTGTGGTACAGGGTGAACAGCACAAGTGCATTGTGAGTGCAGAGTGATCACTGAGTTCAGGGTAAGCGGGTGATCAGTGTGAGTGTCTGGTGAGCAGTGTGAGTGTATTGTGATCGCTGTGAGTGCAGGGTGAGAGGGTGAATGGCGTGAGTGCATGGTGATCAGTGTGAGTGCATTTTGATCGCTGTGAGTGCAGGGTGAATGGTGTGAGTGCAGGGTGATCAGTGTGAGTGCATTGTGATCGCTGTGAGTGCAGAGTGAGCATGAAAGTGAAGGGCGAGCATGAGAGCGAGTTGTCTGAATGCAGGGTGCATTCCCAGACACTTGAACTAACTCAGCAGGTTATTGCAACGCTATCGTAGGGTTTCAGATATGTTAAACTATTGCAATTATGGCATTAACAAGGGATCAGGGTGGACGAAATAAATGTGCTGATCTTCCAAGAAACTTCCAGTTTTATTGTTAGGGTTTCCAGCTCATTATTTTGATGGCCCGGTTGGTACAAAAATAACAGTCACCTAAAGCTGTATTGTCAGCACTTGTCTGTGCATACTTTGAGCAGCAAATATAAATAGTAGCACTTTTAATTGTGTTCTATAGCTACCTGAATGGTCCATGACTGATAATAAAATGGAACAAAGAAACAAACATCATATTACAAATGTTTTTTATAAGCATATTTGGTGTCAAGACAAGCAGTTTAAATAACACATGGCATATTTTTTCTGTTGGTAACTTGAAGCCCTGTTGGTGTTGCAGTGCCTGCCTGTGCAAATGTAAAAGAAACTTTGTCTCCTTTCTACTAAGAGCTTCCTCCCAGGACGGGGTTAAACTGGTAGAGCTGAAATGCTTCAGCTACTTTAGGAGGCATGATGTCTCCATTGCTAAAACTGAAAGCAAAGGAAAGACCGTCCTTTCAGCTGCAGTGGAAGGCAAGGAGTCTTCTCTGCTTTGAAATCGCACGCAAAGGAACAGGACTGTCTGTTTGTTTTTTTAGCAAAGGAGACCCCGCCTCCCACTGCAGCTGAAGCATCAAGCTCTACCAATTAACCCCCTCCTGGGAAGGTTAACTGGTAGCTCAACGTGACAAAAGCACACGTCCGGCCTTATCTATTTCCCCTCCTTCCCCCCTCCAGCCCTCACTTACAGGAGAATTCCCATTTTAACTTGTGACGCCTCGGGACAATAAAAAGCCTCTGAGAGGGAAGATCTTCCTGTGGAGTGCGCGCCCCCCCTGAGATGGTGTCGCGCCCCCCTGGGGGGGCGCGTCCCACAGTTTGAAGACCTCTGCTTTAGGGTGAGGCTTAAGGCCTGTGATTTAGGGACATTAATTTTGAAGCGGTAACTAGGTAGAAGCGTTCCAACTCTGACAGAACCGCCGGGACAGAGATCAGGGGGATTTCTAACACCACAATGACATCATCTGCGTACAGGCTAAATGTGTGCAGGTCTCCCCCAAAGCAAATGCCCGAGATCAACTGGTTGTCCCGGATACGTTGGGCCATTGGCTCCATATAAAGGGCAAAAAGCAAGGGAGAGAGGATCCGCTCCTTCAGTTAAAAGTCGTGCACATACGTGAGGTTGTCCTGGGGGGAGGCCTACCTGGGCCCACCCGGTGTGTGTGGTCCAGCTTGATTTCCATATCGTCTGGAGTGTCAAGGAACGACCTAAAGAGACCCTCCCCAAAGGCGCAACATTCTGGCCTTCTGCCTCACGCCTAATATTGTGGATACGGATGTTGTTGCGTCTAGAGCCGTTCTCTAGTTCTTCCGCGTGGACCTGGAGGACTAGATGTTGATCTTTCAAGCACAGCACCTACTGTTGTAGGAGTTCGATGTCTTCATCTGTGTTTGTGCTTTGAGTCTCAAGGGTGTCAAACCTGTCTCCCAGCAAGTCTACATCTTAGCGTACCTCCCTGCTTTCCTGCGCAATTTCGGCCTTTACCTGCTTGAAATCGTCCTGGAGTGACGCGAAGAGGGTTTCAAATAAAGCACAGGTAAGTGGATTATCTGTGTCCCCAGTGTCCGCCAGGTCAGTGCTTCCGGCAACGTTGGTCGCCTGCGTCTTGAGTAATAAGTCCTTGACTGATCTATCCTTCTCCTCCCCCTTGGCGGTCGCCATGTTTGCCTTCTCTGGGGGAGTTAGGTCCCCATCTGCCAATGAGGGACCTGCCTGCGACCCCCCTCACCCCAGCCTCCGGCAACTGGAGCTGAGGGTCTGGATGCGAAGGTCAAAATGTGGCGTGAAAGGACAGTGTGTGAGTTGTTTGTGGTAGAGGTTGGAGCTCCACAGGCTCACAGTGGGTGCTGCTCGCCGCGATGGCCGGGGGGAGGGGGTGTCACCGCTCCGCCGCACCGCCAGCCCCTAGCAGATCACCCTTGCTCTCTGGCAGTTATCCACTGGATTGGCCGCCAATACCCATGTCCAGACTCTGCCTCACATCTATCCGCCTCTGGCTGCTCCGTCTGCTAACCTCGGTCTGCTAGCGCTCAATAGGCCAGACTCGACTCAGGCCTGTACCAGTGCGAGGCGTGTTGGCTGAACCAGTGCCTGCTCCTGGAGTGGTCCGCAACCAAGGAATCCCAGCAGCTCTCTTCTCAGGCCCCCCAGGTGGCCCAAACCCCGCCCAGTCCGCCTTCAGCCAGTGACAAGAGGTCTACTGGCTGTGCCTCTGACGCTGCCCGCTCGAGGCCTGTGGGCCGATCCTTGCCCGAGCGACCCAACAATCACCCAGGGGGGGGTCTGCAGAGGCAGCAACCACGGAGTCCTGCCAGCCAGCACTAGCCCTCGCCTCACCACAAAGTCATCTCGCGCCTCACCGGGCCGCACAGGCCAAAACCGCTGATGCAGGCTCAGGGGGGGGGGAGAGCCCCCGCAGCGTCTCCTGTCTTGCCGGACTCACCGTTGGTCGCTCCTGTCGGCATCTGTCCTCTCGCCTCCGGGCCGTGCGCACTTAGTCCCCAGCTCCGTGGCGTCTCCAGTAGTCAGGCCCTCAGCGCTCAGCTCTGTGCTCCGGCCACCGGTGATAGAGCGGGTGATCAGCCCGTAGGCAGGTCACCACCACGGCCCGCTCCCGCCACCAGGCCACTGCTCTCCAGCCTCTTTGGGGCGGGGATACGTCCCCTCCCGGCCCACCACGCCGCGGACGATAGGCTCAGTCAAGCTGCACCACGGGAAACATCTCGCAGCCCCCAGCGGCAGCCGTGCGGCACCTGGGGCCTTGCACCTCTGTCCGTTGTCACCTGTTAGCCGCAATCACCGGCACCCATGGGTTCTCGAACCAGCATGCGGGTCAAGATGCAGTCTCTGCGGGTCCGCACTGCAAGGCTTAAGCCAGGGCCCGGGATCCGAGCTGGAGCGACAAATATGGACGTCCTACTTAGTCGCCATCTTGGCCTCGCCCCCTTCCATAACATTTTAAACCATTTTCTAAACTTTTTCCCACACTTTTTCATTGATTTCAATGGGAGAAATCGTTCTTGTTTTACTTTTAGCACTGATGTTTGCGGTTGTGTGTGTTTCTACCAGGGGCGGCTCCTCCCCTGTGACGGACGAGCATCACCCCACTGGCTCAGAGCCAGCAGTGAAAAATAAAACAATATGTTACTATTGTTTTATTTTTCAGTTGCTGGCTAAGCCAGCGTGTGTGTGGGGGGAAGGCAGGGGTCACAGGGAGGAGTGATTGTGCACTTCTAACTGTGCATGCCTGTTTCGCCGTTCGTCTCAGGCCGGCAAAACAGACATGCGCAGTTAGGTTTCTCTAACCGGCTGTAGAGAAATGTGCTAGACTCACAGTGCCTGAGCGGATTGTCTAAGCAGCCCGCTCAGGCCAATCCCGATGCTGCTCTCATATTAAGAGAGCAGCTTCTGGATTGAGTGGGGAGTTTGTACTTGGGACTTTCGGAAGCAGCAGGCAAGAAGGAGCACCGAAGCTGAAGGCCGCAAGATCAGGTACGTTTTGAATTTTTTTATTTAACCCTCTCCCACTCCCCCTCCCAGTTTTGGCGGCAGCCGCAACTGGTTTCTACAGTCGCAGCATCACGGGCAAGATCAAAAGTAAGAACGAGCTGTGATCAATTTAGAACAAAATTAATTGCATATTTTAGTATTTAGGTGGCTAACCCCTTTTGTAAGGAGAGAGGGGGGAAGGTAGTTAGATGTTGAGAAGTACAGTATTGTATTTTTTTATTGTTTTTAACCACTTTTACATTCCCATGTAGGTTGCATTCGTATTCCCACGTCAGGACAGTTGATATTTTTTCAACATAGGTCTAAAATAGTAAAATAGTTAATGTTAAAATATTTTTTTTTTTTTTTGTTTTGAAAAACCTTTATTATTGTAAAATGAAGACAGATACAGACCTACAACCATCAAGGCCGGTCAGTAATGCAAAGCAGCAAGAATAAATCAATACACATCTCATCAGCCGACAACCCGAGGGTCCGGCAGCATAGGAGCAGGATGAAATTAGGAGCATCTGGCAAAGGAGGATAAATAATAGGTTTCATATTTTTTATACATACAAACAACAAAAAGAAAACCCACAAGAAAAAAGTCGAGGCAAAATTATCAATATGAGGGCTGCTACGTGCGGTATGGGGGAGACAATGAAAAGCAAGCATCAGGAAATCATGGAGGTGGGGAGCGGGGACCAGGAGCGAGCAATACTATACAAAGAATCGAAAAGCAAAATGCTAGAACGTCAAAGTCAAGGAGATCCCGTAGTATCAGGGGGTTCAACAAGGGGAGGGCCACAAATCTCTCCACGATACGAGTTCCACTGACCCCAAATCCTATCCCACTTCCTGGGCCTACCTCGGGAGATGTACACGATTTTTTCTCGAAACATGCACCAATCCATGTTCTCCTCCCAAGCCGAGACCAGTGGTGCCCTATTAGAGCCCCAGAGTTGGGCAATGTCCCTTTTTGAAATGATATTGCCCAGCGTGACCCATTGAACCTGAGCAACGGTGCAGTCATTCGGTTCCAGACATTCAGCAAGCAGCGTCGGGCCTCAGGAAGTAGCCTGACGCCCGTCACTTCTCTCATCACCGCATGGACACGATTCCAGAAAACCACTACCGCCGGGCATTCCCATATAATATGGAGGAAGGTAGCAAGCAGACCACAGCCACGCCGACATAACCCATCCACAGAATAGCCCATATACATCAAACGTGGACCCGTGACATAGATGCGATGAAGAATCTTTAGCTGCACCAGTCGGAGACGCGCCGGAATAGCGACTTCCTTAGGGGAGGATAGTGCAGCCTGCCAGTCCTCATCGTCTAATTCCAGCCCGTCATGAGTCCACGCCTCACGCAGCTGTATAAGAAGGTCCGAACGGGTATTAATACGTTTTTTTATATATGAGGGAAATAGTGCTGTCAGGGACATGCCATCCAGCACTCTATCCTCCAAGGGAGATGACTCAGGGATCGAGGTACCGGCGGGGAAGACCGAGTCGAGCGCGTGGCGGAGCTGAAGGTATCGGAAGTGCTCTCTATCACTCAGCTTGTATTCCCGTTTCAGCTCGTCAAAAGTTTTGACTCTATTGGTGGCCCAAAGATCCCCCACTTTGCTAATACCGATAAGGTCCCATCTATCGAATCCCTTTGAAGACCACAATCCACCCAATCTCTCAGCTGCATATAGAGGAGTCGCCCTAGTAAGTTTACCAGTCCAGCCCATAGCCGATGTTGCACTATCCCATACACGTATCGCCACCGCAGTGGGGCCCGTCAAACACTTCCTGTCGATCTTGGAATAAAGCGCTCTATTATAATCACCTCCCGGCAGCTGCCACCTATCCATATCGTAGGCGGGATTAGGAACAGGACCATACATAGCGTGGTTTATAGCACTCAACTGGGACGCCCAATAATGTTTGACGTCAGGCAATGCTATACCACCGTCATACCAGGGCAAACTCAATTTCGCCGGTAAAATATTTAATACTTTTTTTAAACTATTTGAAAGAAAACCAACATTTTAAATTTTGTGCGACCTCTTTTTTTTTTTTTTTAATCTACTTTTGAAATTGGATTGGGAGAGACGTCATGTCGTTGGAGGTGACACCTAGAAAAAATGGATGGATTACAATTGGAGTTTTTTCAGGGATTTTAATTTTTCCGAAAATAAATTCTTATGTTTTTGAGAATTGTAGTACACATTGTTTTTTTAATTGTTTTCTCTTTTTTGGGGACTTACGGTTTTGGACAAAGATAGAAATATAAAAAAATTCAAAGGGATTTCGGAATGGGAGTTTGAATGACACTTTTTTACGTTTTGGATTTTTTTTTGCAGGCAAAAATGTGATTTTTCAAAATATACATTTTTCGGGATTTGTTTTTTTTTCTTGGATGTTGGATAGAGACCCTGTTTGGATAAATGGAGAACAGTACACTCTGGGCAACAGTTGGTTTGAAAAAGTCACCAAGAGTTGAAAAAAGAAGATATCAACAGGTAGGAACTCAAAAATGTCTGTTATTTGTAAAAAAAAAAAAGAATTTAAAAAAAGCCAATTTAATTTGAGTGTTGTTTAAACAGGCAAGCAATATTAAAGGTTGCTAGAGCGTGGTAGAAGTGTAGAATGTAGACAATGTTGTTCAGGTAGTCTGAAGCACCCATCAAAGAAAAATTATTGATTTTAGAGAATAGTCTGAGATTTCTTTACTTTTTGGGGAATCCCGGGAATTCCCAAAAACAGGTAGTTAAACATTGCGCAAGTCTCATTTTTTGGAAACATTGGTCCTTCTTCAAAATTTGCATGAAATTGGAGGAGTTCTGCCATCCCTCAATGGCATTGATCGTCTTTGCACCTCCCTCTAAACAGGTTGCGTAACAGTTCCACCAGTCAAAGGGGAACCATGGCTTACTCCTGTGACCCAACCAGCTTAGAAGGCCAATCCATGTGTCCTCAAAAGAATTTAGTAGTGGGGGCAAATTGTCCTTGTTTTAGGTAAAGTAGTCCGATTCAGTAATTGAAGTGTAAAACTCGTCCAAACACTCAGGCAGAACAAAGCATAATGCTGTTAGTTTCTTAATTCAAATTGCAATTTACTTTTTGACGTGTAATCCTCAACTAAGGATTTTTTTAAATTTAATGCCAATATGCCTGCGAAAAATGAAAAAAAAATCCTTGAATTTGGGTGGTAGGATACATTTTGCAAATGGTGTCAATCAAATCTAGGTATCAGCTTTGACACTAAACTCACTTTCTCAGACAAGATAAATCAGACCACTTCAGCTTGTTTTGACCTAATAAGAACCCTGAGAAGGATATTGCAATTCATTCCAAATTCCAAAACACTCATCAGTTTCTAAAACCATCAAGAAGCTTCATTGGCATTCAGTCCGAGAAAAGATTGGCTTTTAAACTGCTCTGTTTGTCCTACAAAGCACTTCATGATATGGGCCCACTCTATGGGAGAAAAGATTTCCGTTGGTACATTCCTAGAAGACCTCTTCACTCCAGCTGTACTAAATCAGTGACGAGATCAAAAACTAGGAGAGTTGCCTGGAGAGGGAGAAGTCTGTCACATGTCGCTATAAAATTGTGGAACTCTTATCTCTTATACCTTAAAACATCCTCCACCCTCTTGCAGTTAGGAAACACTTAAAACTGCTTTTTTCACAAAATCTGGCTATTTAATAACACCCAATTTCTACATATATATCTGTCTTTGTATCTGTGGACACCTGCGCCAAGATGCCTTGAGTATTCGAGCGCTTTATAAACATAACAGTATCAATTGTCAATTCAAAGTCGGTTATCACTTTTCTAGGGTTTTTATTCAATGTTTTGGTAATCACTGTTACGAATTAAGGATTGCTTGTCAGGGAGTAAACTGTACACTAATGGAACCGTTGTGTGTTTTATGTTATCATGAATAGTGTATGTTTGGGCGAATGGATGGGGTGTTGACTTAAAAGTCCCATCCATCATCTAAATATCGCTATTCACAAGGATTACCAGGTAATGGTCTGTGCTAAATATTAGTATTCTTTTCTGAGGGTTTTCGTTTTCATGCAAAAGGAAAGGTTTATTAGTGAAAGTAATGGTTAGTTCAAGGGGGAGGTAAATGTCTGAAAAGGGTTCGTGGGGTTACTCGTTGGGATTACTTGCCTATTTTTGCCTTTGTATCATCCTCCTAAGATTGGGTATTGTGGGCCTACTACTGACTACATGCATGGGACTGTTTTGGGATACCTCTCTCAAAACTAAGCCACTGGGTTCATTGGAGGTGGGTTTAGGTAATGTTAAGTGCTGTATATTTTCCACTTAAATCTCAATTGCAGAGGCAGAATGGTTATGCTCTGAGGTACTTTCAATAGTGTCACCCAGAGTAACTACTCTGCCTGTGAAGTGGGATAAAAATACTGCACACACCTCCAGTGACTCCTGGGCTCAGTTAACCGGCTGTGAAGTGGAATAAAAATTCTGCACACACCTCCAGTGACTCCTGGGCTCAGTTAACCTGTCCTTACAATAAAGATAGCCACCATTCTATAAGAGCCTATTGCGTCTTCCGGACTTCACAAAACGTTCTTGCCATGCTGATGCCAATATTGTTGGGTCTGTTAAGAAAAAGAAATAGAAGAAATTATAATATCGTGTGTTTACAGTGCTATTTTAATGTTTTCCCTTTTTTATTTTGCCTGCTTAGTTTAAAAAATAGGTTTTGTTAATTTTGGCTTCCTGTGGAGAAAGTAAACCGGTATGAAGCCCTTTTCAAATAAGAGGTGTTTGTTACCCGTTTCACCTAAAAAAAAGTATTTTTGTTTAAGTTACCAGTATGTAATGTCAGGTTTGTTTATCTGAAGCTTGGTCTGTTGTGGTTTTTTTGTGGGAGGGTTTGGAAGTTGTAATTTTGGCCTTGGAAGTGGTTCTTGCGGCTGTTATAAAATTCCATACTATTATCTCTTTTTGGGGGAAAAATGTAATATGTTATTTATTTTTTACATATTAACCCCTTATGTGCTCATGACAAAATCGTTCCGTCATGAGTACAAGTGCTCGTGTGCTCATGACTGAACCATTCTGTCATGAGCACACTTGCACAAAATCCCTCTGCTGTAAGCAGCAGAGGGCTTTCCTATTTTTGCGCTTTTGTCTTGGGAGGTGGGGAAGAACTTTCCCCACCTCCGAGGCATATTTTTTGTTTTCTTTGTAATGACGATCGCGCACATGGCGCACTAATGTCATTACACCAAAAACAAAACTGAAACTTAGTTTCAGTTTCACTGTTTCGGTGCTTGTGGGGCTATCTCAGTCCCCGGGCACCGAAACACATGGTGGAGGTATCGTTGGAGTACCCTTCTCTAGCGGATCACTGCTTGGGGATCGCCCCAGGAGGGTGTTCCCCAAGGAGGGATTCCCCCACTAGGCACATGAGAGGGGCGAGTGGCCCCTTTGACAAGGGCCTTTGCTTCCCCCATTAAATTATGGCATCATCAGGCAAAAGTCTTTCTGCCCTCCCATAAGGCAGATGGATGAAATAGCCCCTGATCTGCCCCCCGAGAGGGGGTGGGGGCAGAAAGCCCACTAGGCATCAGGTATTTTTTGGTCGACCCTATGGCAGCGCACATGCGCTGCATAGGCAATCGACCTCTTGGAATCACTTCAGCTTCAGGAGAAGCTTGTGCATGTGATGCTCACACGCCATTGCCTTTGTGTCTGGCTTTAGCACTCAATTGGCCAAAGGCGCGTGGATTTCCCGGCTTTTAGTAAAATGTTCACTCCCAGAGCGTTTTGCTCTCAGGAGCCAGCAGCGGCGTGCAGGCTGACATCTTTTTTGTGTCACCTTGCACTTTCGCAGCCGTGGTTTTCATTGTGGTCTCATTTATTACTTCCTGCTTTGGCTTTCTCCGGGCTGAGCTCTCGCTTGATTTACACGCAGTCTTTCTACCCCATAAAGCCGTTGTGTGCCATTTACTGAGTTGTCGAAAATCTGTCTTTAAGTTTGTCCAGGCATAAACGGGGGCTTTGGCATAGCGCGGACCTTGAAACAACAGGACTTAGAATCGCTGCTGTCAACGGCCACCTTCCCTGTGATACGTCTTTCTCATCATTTCACTCGACTGACGGTCCCTGCTTAAATATTGATTTCGCATGAAATATTCATAGTTCCTTTGTGTCAGCGCTTACAAAAGCAATGTTTTTTTGTCAGTGATCGCATCAAGACGAATTTGTGAAAGCCGGTGTTTTTGGTTGCGTTATTTAGCAAGGCATGGGCGGGAGATACATTGTTGTATTCCTGTTGTCTGGTGTGGGTGGGAAAGGCGCACACAGGGCAGCTGACGTGCTCTCAGCAGCGAAGCATTTTTTTAGGCCGTTGTACAGCCAAATACGTTACAATGCCTGCGTGCAATTTGTTTCTTGTTGCTGATTGGCCTCGCAGCAATCTTTCACCATAATTTCCTGTTTGCCTCCGGTAAGTAGAAGCAAGAGGCCTGCAGCGTTTACTTAGCATGGGCACCTTTGTACCATTTACAGGAAAAGCTTCCTTTTAAGGGACGTCACACGGGCTTCGCTTTCTGCCAGATGTATTGAAGGCTTTTGGAACCGTTCACGGCGGAGTTACAATCAATTTATTAAGGTAAATGTAATACATTTTCTAAATAATTTGAAATTGGACCAAGGACACTGCAGCACTTTACACGCGCACCAGATTACTTTTCATATTTTTTTGAGGGCCTTTGTTTTTTAAATCAATGTTAAAGGGTGCCTTCCTAACTTTTACCTGAAACAATGTAAGCAAATGTATTGGTTGGTATCAGGAGCTAAAGCGAGGGAGGAGGTTACAGTCAGCCCGTGTATCAGATCATTGCGACAAAGACAGTGCGAGATTAAGCGATTTGCCAGAATCACAGGATCATGCTCCGATGCTGAGACTCGGTTACAAATATGCTAATGTTGGGAAGATTGGAGACTTCCTCTCCTGCATGCAAGCATGCTTCTACTTGGTCACTAAATGACAGGGATGCACTTGTTGTCCCAGTATTGGAACTTTCATAGATTCCCATGCTTTTGTATCATTCCCCGTCGTCGGAATGGGAGTCTCGGTAACAAAAATAACATAGCAGTAGGTACAAAAGAGAAAGATAAAGGCCTAGGCCTCATTCCCTTTTGTAGCATATCCACCTCTTTTTGTAAAAGAGACCAAACTAAGCATCAGCCAATCAGAAGAGCCTCAGCCCATAGAACCCTCCTGAAGGAACCTCAGAGCCTCAGATTTTCTACCCACGTTGTGCTTAGGGAGTCTCCTTTGAGCTCTGCTCAATCTCTACTCTTTTCAGGTTTTTTCTTCAGGTTTTCTCTTCAAAATTGTTGGCTGTCCCTTCCAGGATGTCTGATAAGGAAAAGACGAAGGCCCTTTTCAAGCCATGTTCCACCTGTGGCAAGAAAAGTGTTCGAATCTGCTTCTTATGTAATGCATCTCCATGGCCCTGGTTCTCTGCCTGATGCTATAGCTATATGATGTCATTTGGAATGTTATGGGTGTTTGTACTTGAAGGTGGAGCTGTTGGAGAAGATGGGCTGAGCAGCCAGGAGGCGCTCCTGGTGGGGCTTATATTGAGACTTACATTGGAACTAACTAAGCTGTAACTTGAAGAACTTACGCATGGAGAAAAGAAGGCTATTTGATGGCTACTGGAACTTAAGGTACTAATATTACTAAAGACATTGAACTATTTAAGCTTTCTGGCACCTGCCCCACCAGTGACCCTGACAACGGTCGCCCTAAATAATTTTATGTGCCAGATCCACCTGTGTATGAAACTGTAAAGTGTACCTGCAGTCCTGTTTTAAAACTGTGAAGCCCAATGAAGAGGTATGTGCTAAATTAACCTCAAAGTGTTGAAATGGACTGTGATGTAGTGATGTCGGGGGCACACATCGAGCCCCGGTAGGGGCGAAGGTCATGCCCGGTGTTGAATGCTGACAAGGCTCCGGTGTGCCCTGATGAGAAGTGGCTGCCCATGGTAGAAAATAATCGGGGGCAGATTTTTAAAGAATCATCAAGTCCCGCTGTTAAAAATGTGACGGAGAACAAATGTGGAGAAAACTGCAGTCAACAACAATTTACAGTTTCAACTGTGAGCAATGATTGCAGATTTTGATCACATGCCTTTAAAGAATCATCAAGCCCCGCTGTTAAAAATGTGACAGAGAACAAATGTGGAGAAAACTTTGGATTGTAGTCTACAGGCCTTTGCACAGTCTATTGTAACTGTGCATTGTATGCCAACCACGACTGCTGTCTCCATGGTATTGAAATGGAAATGGAATTGCAAGAAGGCCCCAGTTTGTTGTTGTGTCTCTGTGCTCTGTAGCTGACCTGGATTGCCATCAGAGTTAATTTCGTGAGTCAGGTACTGGTGATAAAGATGATTTTAATGTGAGGCTTGCCATGAGCATTGCTGCCTGAAGATCGTCACAGGTACTGTCATTTACACTAATTGAAAACTACATATTACTGAGAATGTCGCTTTGGAAAACTTAGAACTAGTGCAACAGCGCCATCTTCCGGCTATGGAGCGCAATTGCACCAAGAAAAGGAATTAACTGGTTCACTCGGAGAGAAAGGAGGATTCAAAACTGGAACAGTAATGAAATATTGCTCTAAGGAGTTAGAGTGTGGGTCAAAGGAAATAGGAAACCCAGAACTGTACTGTGTGAGATGATTGTTAGGTATTAAGTCACTCACTCGTTTGTTGTGGTGAATGTGATGACGGCTAATTTGGTGATATATGCCAATGTAATGTACATCTTTTTTTTTTAAGTTTCAAAAAACCTTTATTAGTAGGGTACACGGTTACACAGCATCGTGCCTACAACCAATCTGTGGCCGGCAACGCTATTATGCATCCATCAAAGCAAGCAGGTAACAATCACAGCAGTTAAGATGTTAACACAGCAAGCCGTCTACAACTACCTTGGGCGTGCCGCGTTGTAATAATAAACATATATAACAATTGCCTGTTACGGGCATTAGAACATGGCCGCAATTAAAGTCAGTAAGTTCCGTGGAACATCATAGACTAGGCTCATTCCTCTTTCGATTTATAGTCCACAGTGCGTTCCAATCCCAAAATGCAGGAAATTAAGTATATCCTCATGTAAAGCTTACCGTTATGAAAGGGCATGCAGAAAGGCAACTCGGGTCCCTCAGCTGCGCTGCACCCTACACACTGTCAATGGACCAGCGCCATGTGATCCATGTCCCCGATATCCCAAGCGCGTGGGTGGCGACAAATAATAGTGCATATTTTTTAGTGTACCTTTTGAGGCGCTAATGGTCCCCTCCCTGGGCCTCTTCCTGCAGGTAGGATATCAATGGTGACCATATATCTCTCGGTCTAGATGTAATAGGTAAGAGTTCAGCGTACAAGGCAGATTGTTCCTGGCAGTATATCATATCATTAAGCCAATCTTTAAACTTAGGTGCCCTCCCTCTGCTCCATCTGCAGGCTATTCGTCTTTTAGCCATTAACAGTGCCAGTGCCGTATAACGGCGGTATGCTAGTGGGACATTTTTAACATAGCTCAATAATGCCACCAGTGGTGTGGCTTCTATGCATGAATTGGTCATGTACTGCCGGACAATTCCAGGCCAAGTGTAAAAAATCGGCCTGTGGTGCCTGACACCTATCACATCTATCAGTGTCCCGAAGCCTACGCTTGTGCATGCTAACTGGAGTGTGGTATATTCTGTGGAGATATTTGTAGTGTATTATCCTCAGTCTGCTGCTGGCCGAAATTTGTTCAGTTTGCGAACAGTATTATCATTGCTCCTCCGTTATGGTTTGCCCTAATTCTGCCTCCCATTTGGAGTGAGATGGTGTAACCCCGGCAGTATGCTGAGCGCGCATTGTGCGATAAAGCAAAGATACTAGTCGCCTTGTCGAGGGCTGCAGGAGGAGTGTCTGTAGCGGCGGAAGAATCTGAGGCTCATTTGGAAATGCTACATGTAAGGATCTATTTACAACAAGGGGTGGTGATGGACAGAGTCTCTGAATTAAGCAGAATACTCTCACCCAGTCAAGAGATCAGGGCTAGATCCAACACCGTTTTTTAGCTCATTGCACCATCCCAGTTTCAGAACCTGGCTGTATGCAAATTAGTCTGTCCCTGGCCCAGTGCATCATGGGAACAGGGCAGACCAGACTACAAAAGCCAATTCTTACACTGGGAAGGAAACAAGCTTCCGGGGACCGGTTTCTGGCATTTCAGCCGTCTTCGGCCCGGCTTGCGTGAATCCTGATGGTGCAATGAGCAAGGGACTCACATCTGAGTATACCCTTCCACGCTTAGGGTGGACTAAAATATTTACAACAAGGGGTGGTGATGGACAGAGTCTCTGAATTAAGCAGAATACTATCACCCAGTCAAGAGATCAGGGCTAGATCCAACACCGTTTTTTAGCTCATTGCACCATCCCAGTTTCAGAACCTGGCTGTATGCAAATCAGTCTGTCCCTGGCCCAGTGCATCATGGGAACAGGGCAGACCAGACTACAAAAGCCAATTCTTACACTGGGAAGGAAACAAGCTTCCGGGGACCGGTTTCTGGCATTTCAGCCGTCTTCGGCCCGGCTTGCTTGAATCCTGATGGTGCGACGGCCGACCCTAAGCGTGGAAGGGTATGCTCAGACATGAGTCCCTTGCTCACTGCACCATCAGGATTCAAGCAAGCCGGGCCGAAGAGGCTGAAATGCCAGAAACCGGTCCCCGGTAGCTTGTTTCCTTTCCAGTGTAAGAATTGGCTTTGTAGTTTGGTTTGCCCTGTTCCCATCATGCACTGGGACAGGAACAGAC
The DNA here is from genome assembly GCF_964261635.1 of Lissotriton helveticus. Taxonomy (NCBI): domain Eukaryota; kingdom Metazoa; phylum Chordata; class Amphibia; order Caudata; family Salamandridae; genus Lissotriton; species Lissotriton helveticus. The sequence continues at coordinate 815,303,903 of NC_136070.1, forward strand.
TAATTTGCATACAGCCAGGTTCTGAAACTGGGATGATGCAGTGAGCTAAAAAACGGTGTTGGATCTAGCCCTGATCTCTTGACTGGGTGAGAGTTTTCTGCTTAATTCAGAGACTCTGTCCATCACCACCCCTTGTTGTTAATTACATGTAAGGATCTAACACCCTGCCGTAGGCGGATGTATAAGAACATATCCATTGGAGTACCTCGTGCTCCTTGAAACATGGTGTCAGAATCACGGAATTTTCCATTCTCATACAGATCCCCCCAGGTTTTAAGTGATAGGCGGTCTCGTAGTTTATGAAAGAGTGCTTCCTGTAAAAGGGGCATGTCTGGATGATATACCAGCGGCAAAAGTGGTGAGTAAGGTGGATCTCGAAACAGCGCGCAATCTGCTGCCACGCCGTGATCGTGGCATTGACAGTGGTCTGAGTGCGTTCCTGGGTAGTCAGTGATATATATATGGCGCCCTCTATCGGTATTGGGCGTGCTAGCCAATGTTCTGCTGCCAGCTGCGGCATATATTTAGGTTGGTGGATCCAATAGTATAAATAGTGTGCCTGAGCGCTGATGTAATAGTGTTCAAAATCTGGTATATCGAATCCACCAGTCGAGTATGGTCTTGTCAATACAGCCCATTGTAGTCTAGCTTGCTTGCCCCCCCATACCAATCAAATCATCTCAGACCTAAGCATCTTGAAAAAATGTAGGCCCGGAAAATATGGAATATTCAAGAAGAGATATAGCAGCTGGGGTAAGATCACCATCTTAATCAATGACGCCCTGCCTGCCATAGACAGCGGAAGCCTCACCCAGCGATTTACCTTGTCGGTTATGCGGGTGATGGCCACCCCGTAGTGGAGCCTCATGAGTTCTTCCTTATTTCTACTAATGTGAATCCCTAAATAGCGGAGCTCATCCGCACTCCGCTCCAAAGGGTAGTCTAAAGGAAAGCGTACCACTGAGTCAGTCAAAGGGAAGAGCCACGACTTTCCCCAGTTGATCTTAACGCCAGACAGGTGCCCAAACACAATGAATTCCCATAGAAGTTTATTTAGATTATGCTGCGGGTCTTTCACATATAAAGTGATGTCATCAGCATACATCAAAATCAATATTTGTCTCATGTTGCATTGCAGAGCCACAGCATTGTGATGTTGTCGCAAACGCGCTGCTAGAGGCTCCGTGCTCAAAGTGAAAAGTAGGGGGGACAGAGGACACCCCTGGCGCGTACCTCTAGTAATCGAGAACTTTGGAGACAACTGGCCGTTGATGAGCACTTTGGCTTCCTGCATATGATACAGGAGACGGATCCATGATAAAAAAAAGCGGTGGAAAACCCATTCGGCTCATTACCACAAATATGTAGTGCCATTCGATAGAGTCAAAGGCTTTTGTGGCGTCTAAAAATATCGCTGCAAAGGGTAATTCAGGGGCAACATTATTCATTAACGTAAAGAGGGTTCTCAAATTATGAGAGGTGGCTCTACCCGGGACAAACCCAGATTGATCCGGGAGGATAAGATGTTCTAGTAGAAGACTCTGATGCTTGGCAATAAGCTTTGCCAAGATTTTGGCATCACAATTAATTAAAGAAAACGGTCGGTATGATCTGCACTGGTGGGCCGGTTTATCTGGTTTTAACAAGGATATAATGAGGGCCTCTCTCATAGACGGGGGAAGAGATCCCACCTCCAATGACTCCTCATAGACTTCCCGAAGGATCGGGGCCATGACATCAATATAAGTTTTGTAAAATTCTACGGGGATTCCATCCATTCAAGTGGCCTTCCCAGATTGCAACCCCATTATGGCCTCACAGACCTCATCCAATTCAAACGGTGCACACAGGAATTTACGATGCACATCGCTTAGCCAGCCAAGAGCCACATCCCCCAAAAAATCATCCAAGTCCATATTCGGGGCACCCGAGGTGGTATATAGAGTTTCATAGTGACACGTAAACTTTGCTAACATACTGGCTGTATCGCAACAGCGCGTCCCGTCCGCCCTTTCCAATTCCATCACATAGTTGGAGTATCGTGGTTTACGGACGATATCTGCTAGTGTTTTCCCAGGCCGTTCTCCCTCCCCGTACCGACGAGCCTGCCAGTGCTTTCACCAAAAGTTGGACTCCCTCTGCGCTTCCTCAGTGTATTCTGTGAGTTTCGTCCTGAATTTTTCTTGCGTGTCCCGATCCGGTGCATGGTGCCGTGTATTTTCCAGTGACTTCAGTTTGCGCTCTATCTTATGGAGCATATTAACGATATCCCTAAGTACCCCAAAACCCTTGGAAATACAGAAACCTCTCAGTGTGACCTTAAAAGCCTCCCAGTTGGTTTTTACGCTCTGTACTGATCCCTTGTTGCGTGTAAAGAAATCCAGTATGTCCTCACGCAGTTCTTCCTGGAAGACTGCGTCCATCAACATACGGGGATTCAATCGCCAAGCGCTGCGCGGTGGGCTGAATTCTGCAGAAGAGAGCGTTAACCTAATAGGAGCATGATCAGAGTACGTCCGAGCCAAATGCTGTACCGCGCAGATGGCAGGTCCAAGCCCCCGAGAAACAAACCAGGAATCTAGTCTCGCCCAGGTGGCCGCGTGTGCAGTAAAGTGCGTTTCCTCCCGTATTAAGGGGTGTATGTGCCTCCATGCGTCTAGTAGTTGATGCTCTGTGATGATATCTTTAAGTAGAGTACCCGCTTTAGTGTGATGTCGCGGGGCAGGGTGAGACCTATCCCAGGTAGGAGCATATGTGACGTTGAAATCCCCACCCCAAACAATGTGGTTCGACCCAATAGCTCTCACTGCTTCCCACAACTTGAAAAAGAATTCCGGATCATCGACATTAGGCCCATAACAACACACCAATGTAACCGATTCAACACCCAATCGCCCCCATGCCATGCAATATCTACCCTGATCATCGCTGGACGATCCTACCAGGTGGAAAGGTACTTGCTTCTTAATCAATATAGCGTTGCCTCTAGCGTAACTGGAATATGAGGAGAAAACACTGTGCATGGCCCATCTCGAGGCAAATGCATTAGCCCGTTGGGGTGAGAAATGAGTTTCTTGCAGCATAGCTATATGCGTGTTGTGTCTATCTAAATATGCCAGCACTTGACGCTTCTTACGAGGCCCACCCAACCCCCTGACATTCCACGTGATGATGTTCAGTTCTGACTTACCATCGTTAGCCATACAATTGTCACATAGAAAGAACAGAAACATGTCGCGGCATACCTCAACATTCCAATATGATTACAAGTCTTTGTAAGTTGCTGCGCATCCAATGCATATCCAGCCTTCAACTTTAAATCACAATTTTTCAGCCCTACGCTGTGTGTACCTACCATGATCAAAACAGTTAAACCACAAACAGACTCCCCCTTTCCTCCCTCCCCCACGTCTCTCCCCTCTCCCACTGAAGCAGCCCCAACGCGCCAGTATAGGAAACCCTCCCAACCCTCCCTACCCATCCAATCAAACCAATACAAAGAAAAATCCTCGCCAGCTCTTGTGGCAAGGCATGTGAGGGGGAACACCCTGTGGAGGCCATCTAGGCAGCAACACAAACCACCCCTTGCCCTCGGAGCCTGTGTAGAAGACACTACAACTCCAACGAGCATATGGGGGGCCCGGCGAGGCATCTACCAGCAGCCCAGAGGGACTCCCATCTCTGCTAGCATACAGTTCAAACAGCGTCTATCCTAATCTGAGTCGACTGTACTTACAGGAGCCAGTGCTCTAATTAGACCAAGCGCAGTGTAGGGCACCTTATTGTTCATCTACATCCGCACCCTCCATCGGTGATCGCCGTCCTTCGTCTTCTCCCTCCGCAGGTCGAGCTGCATGCCGAAGGTGTTTGAGAAAATCGTCCACCTGTTGCGGTTTTGTAAAGAAGCGTTGTCGACCCTGATGAGTCACTCGCAGCCGTGCCGAGAACAGGTGAGCATAGTCGATTTGGGCTTTCCGCAATTTCGCTTTGACGTTCAGGAATTTCCGCCTTTCTCCCTGAACTAGGGGTGTGAAGTCCGGGTACATGGTGAAGGAGTTGCCCTCATAAGTCAGCGACTGCTTGCCGCGGGCTGCCCGCAACGCAACGTCTCGGTCCCTGTAGTTCAAAAGTCTGGCAATTATGGGCCTCGGAGTCGCACCAGGTTTGGGTCTAGGGCCCAGCGATCTGTGCGCACGTTCAACAATGAACTGGGAGGAGAAAGCCTCAGAGCCCACCGCCGCCAGCAGAAGTTTCTCAACATAATCTTCCATATGACCAGTGTTTGTGGATTCCGGAATCCCTAAAATACGTATGTTGTTTCTTCGACTTCTCGCTTCCAAGTCCTCATTCTTGGAAGCTATGACACAGAGCAGATTATCCACTCGAGAAAGCTGCGAGGTGTGCCTGGCCGCCACGTCGTCCGATTCCGATATACGCCGCTCCGCTTCCGTAATGCGCTCCTCGTGAGCATCCATTTTGTGGACGATAGCATGCATGCGGGAGGACAGCCTGTCGACCTTGTCCGCAATGGTTGCAAACTCCTGGCGCACCTCTCGTAAAATGTCTTGTATCTCTGGGGGTTGTACCGCTGCGGTATCAGCTGGTTCATCAGTGTTCAAGGTGGCAGGTGGGTCTTGCCCCGTCCGGGCGTGCCGTTTGGGAGCGTCAAAGCTGATCTTGGGTTGTCTCGCATCTGTCTTGCCCATGATGGTGTATAGTCAAGCCTAGGGAGCAGTCCTAGACAGAAATGGGCGAGCGTAAACTGTCACCACAAAAAAAGGGGGGGATTGCGGCGCGGGGACTCCCAGTGTCGGAGCAATCCTTTCAGTGCCCAAAATGTGCCCTTGTATCGATGCCCCCTGGCAACAGCCTATGTGTGGACCTAGAGCACCCCGCGGACAGTCAAAACAGCTTCCGCCCCGCTCAAAGGGTACAAAAGTGCGACAATGGGGGCTCAGGCGTACAGCGCCGGTACCGCCACCTCAGGAGAGGCCTTCTTCGTAGCAGCGCAGTCAGGAATGCTCCCGCGCAACAAAGGGGCACCGCTGGGCAATCAGGTGGTTAGTAAGGTGCCCCGTGTGTTCAGCGCAGGGGGCATGAGCTGAGTCGTGTCCAGGGGCTATTCTGACCCAAAGCAAGGGCCCATGAGGAAGCCGGCAGGATCGGCTCCAAAGTCCGCCAATCGCGGCACCAAGCTCCGGTAACTGGGCCGTGAGGATGGGGGGGGGGGGAGGGGGAGGGGGTTGCCGTCCCCGCTTTCGGGGCCCGCGGTGGCGACAAGGCCCAGAGGACCCGCGGGGGGGAAAGAGGTCCCCCCCCCTCTTACCGCTGGTGCCTGTGTGTCGTCGTCCTCCCCCCGATGCTGTTCCGGGTCCGGGGGGTCACGCTGTGGATGTGGCAACGGCCTCGGGCTCCCAGGCCACAACACGAGGCAGGCAGGATGGTCCAGGCGCAGGGCCTTCCAACGTGCGGCCTTGTTCCTCGCGTAGCGCAGCGGCCTCACGTAGGTGGCAGGGCCGACAGGCACGCAGGGCGAGCTCCGCGGTCGGCCGCCATCCTGTATCGTAGGGCGGACTTCGGGGGATCAGCCGCTCCGATTAGGCTGAGACTCGCACACCAGACTCCATGGGCCCCATGAAGGAGTCGCTGCTGTTGGGGGCCTCCGGGGTGCCGTTTTTGAGGAGAAATATAGGATTTTAATCGCCGGGCGGCGAGAGCCTCACGCAATGGCGGCCATTCACCAGTGCGCCACCTAGCGCCCCCCCAATGTAATGTACCTCTGCTTTTGATTTGCAACGTGTCATATTCTAAATTGATACTCGATGTGTATTTTCATTTTACAGTATTATTATAGGGAGGTGGAATCCCCCCTTTACAATTATTGGGGAGGTTAATGCAAGTGTGTGGTTTATATGGAGGTGGATTCCTCCTTTACAACTATTTGGTAGGTTACTGCGAGTGTGTGGCAATAGGCAGGTGGATTCCCCCGTGGGTTACTGTGTGTGGTGGTTTATAGGTAGGTGGATTTCCCCTTTACAATGATTTGGGAGGTTACAGCGAGTGTGTGGTTTATAGGGAGGTGGATTCCCCCTTTACAATTATTTGGGAGGTATGTGTTCTCTTATTGGGAGGTTACTGTGTATTAATGCGTGTGTGGTCCTGAACTAGTATGCAGACGGAACATTATAGTATGTGCATTAGAGGATATGTAAATTTCCCTGGTCCTGCAATAGTATGCAGTAGAGGGTGTTCTTGGTAACTGGACGGTATATTATAGTGTGTGCAGTAGAGGGCGAATGCTATTCCCTGGTCCTGCCATTTGTTTAAGTTTACAACTTCTTTATTACTACTTTATTACTTATATTACTACATTTACTATGTCATTATTATTATTATTATCATTATTATTACATAGAACAGGCTGTTTTACTGTTTAATACTTACATTATTACTATTGCATCGTTATTATTATTACATAGGGAAGGCTATTTTATTACTTACATTACTATTTTCTCATTATTGCATTGCTTTTACATTATTATTATTGTTACATAGGGAGAGTTTGGCTCATGTTATTATGGTGTTCTTTTACGTTTACTTCTGGAATTTTTATCTTCTCTTCCTATGTTTATATATGTGTATACTATTTCATTTTGTTAAATATTATAAAGGGGAAGATGTGTAGTAATCTGCTTCTTATGTAATGCATCTCCATGGCCCTGGTTCTCTGCCTGATGCTCTAGCTATATGATGTCATTTGGAATGGTATGGATGTTTGTACTTGAAGATGGAGCTGTTGGAGAAGATGGGCTGAGCAGCCAGGAGGCTGCTCCTGGTGGGCTTATATTGAGACTTACATTGGAACTTACTAAACTGTAACTTGAAGAATAAACTATCAACTACAAGAGCTGTCTACCAGACTTCATTGATTTCTACAAAAAGGTTATTTGTTGAGGACAGGCATAAAGATTGTATATACTGCCTGTACCCGGATCATAAGGCTGTGGACTACAAGATCTGCAGCACCTTTTTTACCAAGACCCTCCGGGACTGTGAGGGTCGGCTCCTCAGCTGGCTCCAGAAGCTGAAGTCCAGAAAAGACACAGTCTCCAGCGACAGTGAGGAGTCTTCTTCAGCCTCATCTTCAAGAAGGTCTTCCATCCACATTTTTGCCGTCCTCGTACTGGTCAGGGGGTCCCTATACCATCTTGACCTTGCTTGCCACCATTCTTGTTATGAACAAACCCGGTGGGGTGCCTGTATGTGTTTCTCTCTTACAGGTATTTCAGCACACGAACTGCCCCACGGGAACAGACTGCGGGGCCCCTTAGGGTTGTTCTTAGGGTAAGCACTTATCCAGTCATCATTATATGTGATGTTGCACCTTTTTAGCCTTCTTTTTAGCTTTCCTTTTCCTTTAAGTCGTTATTTCTTACTTTAGATTGTATGCATTGTCTTCGCAGTGTTAGCCTGCAGTCACACTTCCTGAATAACTCTTGAGTGGTCTCACTAATAACCTATGTGCCCATTACTGATTACTGTGTGATTGAAGTGCCACACTGTAAACCGATGCTAGATGGTGTATGGAGTATTTGTTTGGAACCTAGTTATTGAAGGATAATGTAAACTACACTTTTAGATTACAACCCTTCCACTTGTCTCTTTTAGGTTCCCCTCCAGAGCAAGACCTGCTGGCTTGCTCCCTGATTGACCCAATGAGGTTGTATTCAGAATCTTTATTAATTTTCATTGTTTATTTTCACTGTGTAGTACCCAACACTTGAGGTCCTGAAGAATTGCCACATAGGCATGAAACATGTCGACCTTCTTAGAGGGTTGAGCAAGTTCACTGTAGTCTATACAGTCCCTTCCTCCCCTCCCACCCTTTTAAACTAGGGAGCCAGCCACCCCAAATAAAGTTTATTGTGGACTGACTCACCTCTTTTTAAACCTCACCTTTTCCCTCACGACTACACTTACACCAGACCCCTCACACGCACGCAAAAATTGGCTGGAACAGAAGATCTCCAACAAAGAGCGCCTACGGCGCCCGTCAGACATTGCAGCGCCAGTCTGACGAGGAGCAGGAGACCAATGATGAAGCATGACACCTAGGTTTCTGGGTGTGTGAGGTCCCCTAGTTCCAACAAGGGAACACCTTGTTCCCTGCCTCTCTCCCATCTCCATACACCTCGTTCCTTTCCTTTCCTTTCTTCAAGTCTGGGGAACTAAGTATTTATTTGGTTACAAGTTGGATGGACGCATACTTTGGACCCCGTTAAACATTGTCCACTCCTGGTTCCTATTTTGTATTGTATTCATCTTCAAGAAGGTCAGTCAAAAGGGGTAGGGTTTCCCCTTCACCTTCTGTGGAGCGTCCAGTTAAGGCCTCAAAAAAGGACCCCCAGAGAGTCTGAGAGCCAGGGTCCGGTCGAATCTCCTCACCATGATGTAAAGGAGAGGGAGGGACCATCTACACCGTCTACTGGGATGAAGACTGCTCCAGCCTTCAAAAAGCCATCTTCTCAGTCTTCTGAGGAGTCTGACAGGAGTTCCAAGTCATCGGCGACGCAGCAGAAGGCTCCGTCGACGAAGGCGTTGAAGCCCAAAGATAAAGTGGTGCCGTCGACGGGCTCGTCGACGGTACGGTCGACGTCGACGGGATCGTCGGCGTCGACGTAATCGTCGATGGTGGTGACAGCGACGTCGACGAGGATGTTGACGGGAACATCGACGACGACGAAGCTTTCGTCGACGGTGGTGACGACGTTTCGACGACGATAACACTGACGACGACGGCAGGAGGGTCGACGGTCTCGTTGTCAACAGCGGCGACAACGCCCATCTCGTCGTAGACAGTTCATTCGTCGAAGGTGTCTATTCCGTCGACGTCGCCGAAGACAGCAGGATTACCTGTAACAGCTCCATCGTCGACGGGATTGCCGACGATACTGTCGTCGACGGAGAAAATTACTATTTCTATGACAAGAATTACTCCGGACATTCCGTCTCCAAGGAGAGTTACCCCCTTGCCTCCCGCTTTGTTGTTAGAGGAGGATGATGAGGATTCAGATTTTGAGGATCAGGAATCGTTTAGGTATGCACACAGTCCATCCCAACTGCTGGTGAAATGTCAGGAGACAGATTCGGAAGGAGAGTATCTGCAGGAATGTGCATATCAACATTCTTCTCTGCCACAGAAGTTCACGAGACAAGAGATGGTATCTGTTCCAACTTCTCTCTTGCAAGATCTCCATAACATGTTGCTGGATTACAAATCAAGGTGTTATCAGCCTGCTGCTATTCCGGCTACTCAAGCCTTGCCTGTCCCTACGACCCCGGTGATGATCTCTCCAGAGCTGCTGACTCAGGTGGTGTCTCAGCCGCAAACACCGGCTCCACAAGTACCTTCAATGCCACTAGACATTCAGGATGATTCCTCGGATGAGGATCAGAACCTTGATTGCAGGCCTAATCAGGGCTTAAAATGGGACGAGTACGTAATTCCGGACCTGGCGTCACCATGTCCAGACCCTGTGGACTCCCCTCCGGTGGATATCGGGGGGTTTTATAAGTTGATGGAGAGGGCATCTAGCAGGTTCAAGCTACCAATGCCGTCTGTTGCCACTGAGTGTTTCCTATATGACTTTAAGGAACCATATAAGAAGGTGACTAGATCCATCCCTGTTGTACAACATGTATGGGAGGAAGGCCTTAAGGCTATGAAGAACCCAGCTATGGTGGTCCCTTTCCTACCGCGCCTGGAAAAGAAATATAAGGCGCCCGAGGATGGTCCGGCGTCTTTGACGGGGCACCCAAAACCAGACTCGGTGATTTTGCAGGTGGCACAGAGGAAGTCCCGCAACCCGTCGGCTCCTTTGACTACTCCCCCTGATAAGGAAGGCAGGAGACTAGATAATGCTGGGAAAAGATTCTCTTCAATGGCTAGTCTTCTGGTGCGGGCAGCAAATGCTTTGGCGATACTGGGCAGGTATGATCGCCAGTTATGGTGTGACATTTCGCCTTTTTTTAGATCAACGGCCCCAGGAAGCGAAAGGTGAGGCGAGGAAAATTTTACAGGAAGGGGAAGCAACATCGATGGAGATAATCGATTGTGCCATGGGCATCGCCACAACAGCTTTTCGATCACTAGCTGGGGCAGCGGTTCTACGTTGCCAGGGATGGCTGAGGGCGACTTGGTTCAGGCTGGTTATCCAGAATAAAATCTTGGACCTACCTTTCGATGGAGAGGCGTTGTTTGGAAAGCATATAGATGACACTCTCCAAGATATTAAGAAGGATACAGAGACGGCTAGGTCTCTGGGTACACTTCAATACCGAAAGGCTCCGTTTAAAGGTGCCAGAGGCAAAAGTACCACTCACAGAGGCTCATACCAGCAGCAGCGGTACTCATCATATGGTTCAGGATCTCAACAATACTGCCAGGCTTATCATCAGAAACACGGTCAAACCTCGAATTTCTCCAGATCAAATACTAGAGGGAAACAGAATTGCCAAGGACTTGATACGTCCAAGAGGCAATAGCGGCGTTCTGGTTCTTCCTGCTGTGCCCACCTCCACAAGATCATCGGTAGGAGGCAGGGTATTTCAATACCTTCAGAACTGGTACAAGATAACATCAGACCGTTGGGTGCTAAACATCATTCGAGAGGGCCATACTTTGGAATTCACACAAATCCCACCAGCCAAGCCCCCTGCTGCCATTCCGTCAAAAAATCTGTGTCTCCTGCAGCTTGAGGTTCATCAGATGCTCCTGAAGGGAGCTGAGGAGCTGGTCCCCTTATCTCTGAGAGGGGAGGGTTTCTATTCCAGGTTCTTCCTGGTAAAGAAGAGGCTGGAGAAATGGCGCCCTATTTTAGATCTCAGGAAGCTCAACACCTATCTCATTTCTCAATCCTTCCGGATGGTCTCGCTTCAAGACATACTGCGTCTCATCAATCCAGGGGATTTCATGGCCACGCTCGATCTCGAAGATGCGTATTTTCACATACCCATTCACCCAGCACACAGAAGGTTTCTACGGTTTACAGTAGCCAAGAGCCATATTCAATTCAGGGTTTTACCCTTCGGACTTCGCTCGGCCCCAAGAATCTTCACCAAGGTGCTGGCACCGGTGGTTGCTTTTCTGCGGAAAAATCGCTTTCAGGTCTTCCCTTACCTGGACGACTGGTTGCTTAAGGCCCCGTCCAGGGGGAGGCGAGGGAAGCAGTCAAGGCATGTACAAACCTATTTCAGAATTTGGGTCTTACTCTCAACAAGAAGAAATCATCTCTGGTTCCGTCCAGGACTGCGCACTTCTTGGGGGCCATCTTGGACTCGAATCTCAACAAGGCTTTCCCATCCTTAGAAAGACAGGAAAAACTGCGAACCATGGCACTGTTCTTGAGAAAAAGAAGGTATCTTTCAGTACCCCGTTACAAATCCCTTCTGGGAGTGATCTCCTCATGCATCCTTCTAATTCCTCACTGCAGACTGAGGGTGCGACCTCTTCAAGAGCAGCTAGACAAACAGTTGAAGCAAATTCACGGTTCATTCGACGACAAAGTGACGATCACCTCCGCAATGAAAAAAGCTGCCTTGTGGTGGACAAAGCAGGAAAACCTTTCCCAAGGTCTATCCTTCATAAGCAATCCGTCTCCTCAGGTGGTGACAACGGATGCGTCATTGGAGGGCTGGGGTGCAGTACTTCAGGATCTTCATGTCAGCGGACATTGGTCACCTCAGCACCGTTTTCTTCACATCAACCTCCTAGAACTCAGGGCTATCAAGCTGGCTCTTCAAACGTTTCTCCCTCGACTGCGAGGTTCGGAGGTTCTCATCCGAACAGACAACACCACGGCCATGCATTACATAAACAAAGAAGGGGGAAAAAGATCTCTTCCGTTGTCTCAGGAAGCTCAGAAAATCTGGGAATGGGCTATTCTTTACGAAATATCGCTGCAGGCGGAACATCTACCAGGGGTCCTAAACGAAAATGCCGACAGACTAAGCAGGCTATCCTCAGTCAGTCACGAATGGGAACTGAACCAAATGGTACTGGATGAGATTTTCCTACAGTGGGGCAAACCTTCAATAGATCTATTTGCCACCCCGACCAACAAGAAATGCCGGTCTTATGCAAGCAGGCTTCACCATCGAGGGTCATTAGGGAACGCGCTTTCGATAGCTTGGTCAAGAGCATTTGTATACGCCTTTCCCCCATTCCAATGATCCTGAGGCTTATCAGGAAGATCAAGGTGGAACCATGCAAGATGATCTTGATAGCCCCCGCGTGGCCGAGACAGTTCTGGTTCACGGAACTCCATCGTCTGTCGCTCGTCCCTCCTCTTCCTTTGCGGACGATTCCGGACCTTCTCACGATGTCCCACGGACAGATTTGGCATCCGGATCCAGATTCAATGCACCTGATGGCATGGCTCCTGAGCAGCGAGAATTCATGAACCTTCCCATTTCAAATGAAATAAGAGAGATTCTCTCCCAGGCTAGAGCTCCTTCCACGAATAAGACTTACCGTTTCAAATGGAAGAGATTTTGCATTTGGTGCAGGAAGGAAGGTGTTGACACTTTCTCTTCTCAACCTCATCACCTTCTGCCTTATCTTTTGTCTTTGGATAAGACAGGACTGGCTCATTCATCCATAAAGGTTCACTTGGCAGCGATTTCTCGCTACAGACGTTTTCTTCACATTTCTGTGATAGATAGTTCTGGAATCTAAGGAGACCAACAAACAAACATCCACCAACCCAGCATTTCCCCAAGTCTCCCGATACAAATGGTACCTCACTTATGCGGCCCAAAATGCAACATGGACACATCAAATCTTTCCAGTGAAAACTGACTTTTTGGGGAATCCCCTAACTGTGGATTTTGGACCCTAGCTCAACTGGCACCTAAGGAAACCTAGCAAAATTAGACACCCAGGGGATTCCAGGATGTGGCGAATTGTGTGGCTCTCACCAGGTTCTGTTACCCAGAATCCCTTGCAAACCTCAAACTTTGTATAAAAAAACAAATTTTCCTAGCATTTCTGTGATGGAAAGTTCTGGGATCTGTGAGGGTCCACAAACTTCCCCCCACCTAGCATTTCCCAAATTCTCCAGATTAAAACGGTACCTTACTCGTGTGGGTGGGCCAAGTACCTGCGACAGGCAAGGGCCTAAAATGTATTGTGGAAACATCAAAATGATCTATCACAAAACAACCTGGTTTTGCAAGAGGGTCACACGCGTTTTTGGTCCCGGGTTAAGCAGCCATCTAGGGAAACCTACCAAACCCAGACATTTCTAAAAAAGACACCTGAGGGAGTCGAGGGTTATGTGGCCTGCGTGCATCCCTCAACATTTACCTACCCAGAATCCCCTGCGAACCTCAAATTCATCTAAAAAGATCACATATTCTTTACATTTTTGGGTGGGATCACTGTGCCGTAAAAAATCTCCTACCATCCAGCGTTGCCCTTGGTCTTCTGATAAAAACGGTACTTACCTATATGTGTGTCTAATGCAGAATCGCCTAAAAGCGTATTTTACAAAAAAATTGCGCTTAGAGATTGCAGTGCTATACCCTCAATCCCTATGTTTTTAGCCTTTCCCAGTGCAGGCCCCTGGCCCACCCGAGTGAGGTATAATTTTACTCGGGAAACTTAGGGGAATGCTGATTGGTAGGACTATTGTGCTGACGGGGTGATTCCAGCCAGAAATGTGAGGAAAATGTGATTTTTTTAAAACTAAATTTGAGGTTTGCTGGGGATTCTGGGTATAAAGACATTGGGGGATACACTCAAGACATACCTTCATGAACTACCCCGGGTGTCTAGTTTTCAGAAATGTCTGGGTTGGTAGGTTTTCCTAGATGGCCGTTGAGCCCGGGACCAAAAACGCAGGTGTCCCCCTTGCAAAACCAGGTAGTTTTGTGATAGATCATTTTGATGTCTCCACAATACATTTGGGCCCTTCTCAGCCGCGGGTACTTAGCCCACCCACACAAGTGAGGTACCATTTTTATTGGGAGACCTGGGGGAACGCTTGGTGGTAGGAAATTTGTGTCAGCTCGTTGATCCCACAACTTTCTCACTCAAAAATGTGAGAAAAATATGATTTTTTTTCCCAGCCAAAATTGAGGTCTTGAGAGGATTCTATGTAGGAAAACGTTAGGGGATCCACCCTAGCCACATCTCCTTGGACTCCCCTGGGTGTCTAGTTACCATCAGAAATGACTAGATTGGTAGGTTTCCCTCAATGGCGGTGTGAACGCGGGGGGAGTGCGGGCCGGGAAAACAGGCGTGGAGACCGTATAAGATGTGCAATGTTGTCGATGTTTATTAAGACAGTACAGAAAAAGGGGAGGGGGAAGGAAAAAGTAATCGGGGCTCTGAAGGGACGAAATTCCGGATCTTCTTCCCGGGGTATGTTCTGGCCACGCTTGGTTCAGCCACGTCTCCTTCTGGGTACTTTCGTCGGGTAGTCCGCGGAGGGCGTGTGGGAAACAAAACAAAGAAAGGAGTTGTTAGTCCGGTCGGACTTTACAAATGGAGTACTGTTCACCAAAACCAGGGTAGTGTCGGATTTACAAGAGAGACGGTGAGGAGGGGGGTGGGGGGGGGGATAACAAGGACGATAGAAAGGGAAGGAAGAAGAACAAGCATTTGCAATGCAATAGGTCTCGCATTAGGAAAGTATGAGCTATTGGTATTGTAAATGACAAATGTTTTTAATATGTGTTGGCTTTGAAAATATATAAATTAATAGCATTGTTATTAACAAAGCCAATAGCTTACACTTTCCTAATGCGACTCCTATTAGCTATGGCAATGCTTGTTGGTAGCAAGCAAGGACAGTGGTGATGTGGTGCTGAGTGATGATGTTGTTGGGATGAGTGATGTGGTGGTGTCCCAGAGTGTTGTGGGGGTGTCCCTGAGTGATGTGGTGGTGTCCCAGAGTGATGTGGTGGTGTCCCCAAGTGATGTGGTGGTGTCCCTGATTGATGTGGTGGTGTCCCAGAGTGATGTGGTGGTGTCCCCGAGTGATGTGGTGGTGTCCCCGAGTGATGTGGTGGTGTCCCCGAGTGATGTGATGGTGTCCCCGAGTGATGTGGTGGTGTTCCTGAGTGATGTGGTGGTGTTCCTGAGTGATGTGGTGGTGTCCCTGAGTGATGTGGTGGTGCCCCTGAGTGGTGCCCCTGAGTGATGTGGTGGTGCCCCTGAGTGATGTGGTGGTGTCTCTGAGTGATGTGGTGGTGTCCCCGAGTGATGTGGTGGTGTCCCCGAGTGATGTGGTGGTGTCCCTGAGTGATGTGGTGATGCCCCTGAGTGGTGCCCCTGAGTGATGTGGTGGTGTCCCTGAGTGATGTGGTGGTGTCCCTGTGTGATATGGTGGTGTCCCTGAGTGATGTGGTGGTGCCCCTGAGTGATGTGGTGGTGTCCCTGAGTGATGTGGTGGTGATCCTGAGTGGTGTGGGTGAGGGTGTGTGGGGGTGTGAGGGGGTTAGGGTTAGTAAGGGTGTGAGGGTGTGTGAGGGTGAGGGGGTATGAGGGTGAGGGTAAGTGAGGGTGTGTGAGGGTGTGAGGGTGTGTGAGGAGGTGTGAGGGTGCGGGTCCAAAGTAAATAGTGGCAGGGCAGACATCATAAAACAGAGAGAAGAGACTGCGTGGTGACTGCGTTGGTCAGTTTCAGAATCAGGAGGGGCAGAGTCAGCACAGTCTGCGAGGGATCAACGTGTCTAAAGGCAACGCATAGCAGATGTAGCATTGCAGCTAGTAAGTCGAGTGTTTTCAAGCTGAGGGTCCCTAGAGAGATGGCAACACAGCAACAGCATTTGAGGAGCAAGGCTACTGTAAACAAGCACGGTGGGCTTTCACTTTCGTCCAGAAACAAGCTCTTGGCATTGCTGTGGCGGGGGTGGCATATATAGAGGGATGGCAGAGTGTAGTGGGTAAGATGGCACTTGACATATATGGGGAGCTCTGGACAGGGAGGTTGGTGGGGGTACGGGAAGTGCCTTTTCACTGGTTGGAGAAGAGGGAATTGTATGGAGTAGCGGGAGAGAGGGGAGAGATATGTGTTCGTTTTACTTTTATTTATGTAGCATTGTCCGTGTGAAAAACGTTGATGAATCAAAACACAGGGCTTTAACGTCGCATTTAAAAAAGGTTATACAAAGTGTTAGGCCTAATGGTTGGAGCAATGGAGTTCAGCGTTTCAGTGCGTTTCCCAGAGAATGATTGGAGTAGCGCTTTTGACTTCTTGAAGAGGGGTGAGAAGGAGCCTTAACTTGTCCTGAAGCTCCAGACATGGCGCTGGGCAGGTACGTTCTTCTCCATGGAGAGTTTTGAGAGTGATGCAAGCAGCCTTGAACACACTTCTGGCGACTATGGGTGGCAAATTCAGAGCAAATTCAATTCCAGAGATATGTCCGATCTTCTGGAACCCCGAAGAAGGGGACCAGCGCCTAGAAGTGTAGCTGTGAGGGCGCCACGTGAACCTTCGTCATGCGGATAGGAAAGCGGTGCCGTAGTGAGTCTCAAGAGGACTAGAGATTGAACTACTATTGGACAGTGGTCATAGGTAGGAGATGCTTCATTCTCCTGAGTCGGGTTATTTGGACACGTGCACTTTTCGCTCATGCACTTACGTGTGCCTTTAAGGTCAATTTCTTGCCCAGAGATTTGTCTTTTTTTTTTACCTGGCTGGGCTTGCTGTCCAGTAGCAGGAGGGCATCCAGTGGGGTCTGACCAGTGCACGCCAGGCTCCACTGTTTGGAGCGTGGCTGTCTCAGTGCATCTGGATATAAATCCTGGTTAAAAACCATCGAGGAGGCAGCTAGCCTCGTTGCGTTTAACAAGTGTTTTTGCAACACGGAATTTAAAGGAATTTGGGGAGGGAGGGGGTGGTGAATTCGGCCTAAAATTGGCATAAAGTGCATGACAAGAACCCGAAGGGTAGAAAAAAAGCATAGGTGTAGCAGAGAGAGTGATGGAAGACGTAAAGGAAATGTCCTGTATGAGAGAAGGAAAAGGCCGAATTAAAACTGAAGACAAAGACAGGCAGAACGAGTTAAAGAGAAACCGGACAGGAGTAATGAGTTAAAGACAGCAGAAATGTCCAGCGAGGATGATGAGGGGAGTGATGAAGAATGGAAGAGCGGGGGATGGGTGCGCAGTGGAGTAGTGGCTCCTCCCTGGGCCTTGTCTGTTTGTTTAAAGTTCAGCAGATGTTACCCTGGGGGCGGAGGTGTTCATGGAGTCCGAGGGGCCCTGACCTGGCAGATAAAGAGATGTGGTTTGACCCTGCCCGGGCCGTGCGGGGCGTGTGTGTGCTGGTTGGAGGGGCGCTGCAGCCGGGCCTCAAGGGTCAAATATTAGAAGCATGCTGTGGGGGCAGGGCGAGTCCATAAAACTCTGCTGGCAGGAAGAAGTCCCCTTCTCGCCCCCTCCCACCCCTAGGTACATTTTACAATCTGACACCTGTCTGTGACATTCAGCACCTCTGCGGCCATTAGCTCCCCTCACCCTTCCTCCTTCAACCCCGCCCCCAATCCCCCGGTACAGGTTGTTCGAGAGCGGAACTGCTCCCCATGTACAGACTTCTCGGCAGACTCAGGTGAGGACAGACAGGCGGTCCCGAGGAAAGTTGGGGACCACTTTTGTCTGCGTGTCAAGACACGCTGGGTTGAGTAAGGGCAGCTGTGAGTGCCACGCACAAATGTCTTATAAATGAATACATACTCCACAAACAGTTCTGTCTCGTTCACGAAAATGTAAATAAAAACAGCTTTTCCAGTGGGTAGTTGGCCTTTTTTGAAGTCGGAACACAAACAATATATTTGCAACATCCTGCCTACCGAGGATTTCTATGCTTACGTTATTGATTTTAACTTACGTTATCGATTTTAACTTACGTTATAGATTTTATACGGATGAAGAAGTAAGTCGGTTCTCCATCGGTGAACAAATCATACATTTTAAACGGATAGTTCAAACTGTTGTACTCTAATTTCTAACATGTGCGAAAATTATGCTCCCTTCTGGAAATTCCATAAACCGTTTTTTATCGATCAAACTGGTATGAAAAAGTGCCCAAAACTGACCTTCCCAAGATACACAAGACGGGAAACGGCCATGTGCCGCAGTTCAGCCTGTTTACCACTGATACAAAATTGGCGCAAACCTGCCCCCATATGAAACGAGTCCTGTGAACAAAGAATTCTAGTATCAAACCAGGAAGTCAGGCATCCTTGCCCGTGACATGGGCGGGGCCTGTGACGCGGCCGGAAGAGGCCGGTGTTGCTCGTTGATGCGGGGCTCCCATCATGGAGGGAGAGCCCCGCGGTAGCGCGAAAATCCACAGAAGTGCCCCGCGTGTGGAGATGCGCTGGAGAAAAGGAGCGCAGCGAGGCGACGCCACGCCACAAACTAGCACAGTGAGTGGAGGGGGGGATATGTGTGTCTGTGTGTGCGCGTGAGCCCGTGAGTGGTGGTGGTGGTGGGGGAGGGGGGTGCGTGCGTGTGTGGGTGTGTGTGTGTGTGTGCGCGTGCCAGCTTGCCTGTGTGGGTGTGTGTGTGTGTGCGCGCGCGTGTGCCTGCGTGTGTGTGTCTGTGGGCGTGCCTGCGTGTTTGCGGGGCTTCGGAGCCAGGGGGCGGGCAGCCTGATACAAAAGCGCGAGGCGCGCTCACGAGGACAAATCTGAGACAGCAGAGGCTCGTGGCCGAACGCTGTCTCAGATTCCCAAGAAAGTGAATACAATAGTTGTCGACCTCAGACTAAGCAATGCTTCGCATTGCTTACGTCTAGGCTTGACCTAAAAAGGGGCTGACTGCTCGGGTGTGGGTAACAGTGTTCGGGACTTTCTTTACAGAGCGTGAAGGTCGGGTAAAGACAATGGTAGTGAGACTTCGAGGATGTGCTGTACAACGAGTATAGTGCAACATGGAATCTCTCTGTGGGGTCTATTATATACAGTGTAGCGCTCACCTCCCTTTTACCGCGTTTCAGTGCCTGCCCCGGAGTAGTGGGTACTCACTGACTCCGCCGCAGCTCTCCTGAGCTGCGGCCGCTCCCCAGCCACCTCCTTTGGACACCACCACTCCTCGCTCCACTCCTCCTCTCCCTCGTCTGTCTCCTCCTCTTGTTCCACCGCTCCTTCTCTCTGGATCTCCTGCCACTCCTTCGCTCCTCCTGCAGTCCTTCTGTCTTCTTGCTTGTGTCTTCCTGCTTTCAGCTCCTGGAGGGATGGACTTCCGGGGTCGGTCTGAGGCACTTCCGGGGTTTCTCCAAAGGGGATTGGCTCGTGGAAAGACAGAGGACAGGGGAGCTGGGTTCTGGTTACTACGGACGCTTCAGAGTCCGTACTTGGGGAATGGCGAGGACCGGGGTCATGCCAATAACACGGGGCAAGTGAGGGGGTCGGATCACATCCCTTTCCCCTAGCTGTCCTTCTTGTACGGGCTGGTGAGGAGGGATAACGGGACAGAAAATCCACGTTCCCTTGTTCTGTCCCTTTTCGGTGGAGAGTCCGAAACCTATAAGGCTGCAACGCCAAGATCCAGCTGAGGACTCTGTCATTGTGTCCTTTGTTGCGAGCCATCCATTCCAGGGGTGCATGGTCCGTAAAGAGGGTAAAGTCACGTCCCTCTAAATAATAGCGAAGGCTTTCTATAGCCCACTTGATGGCTAGAGCTTCCTTATCTATAACTGCGTAATTTTTTTCTCGTGGAAACAGCTTCCGGCTGAGGTACAATATTGTTTTTTTATCACCGTTGTGAGAGAACTGCTCCCAAGCCCCGGTCTGATGCATCTGTCTGGAGTACAAAGGGGCGTGAATAATCGTGACTAGCCAAAATGGGTTTGGTGGTAAGAGATAATTTGAGTCCCTCAAAGGCCTGCCACATTTGGGGTGTGGAGGTTTTTAAGACTTCCTCTGTTTTTACAGTTTTCCGTAGGAGATCTGTGAGAGAGGCAGCCCTTTGGGAGAAGATGGGAATAAATCGGCGATGATATCCCAAAAGCCCCAAGAAGGCGCGGAGGTCTTTTCGGGATTGCGGGAAGGGAAGTGCTTGTATGGCGATAATTTTGTTGTCCTTAGGGCGGATAACCCCTTCAACCAGGAGGAAGCCCAAATATTATTTTTTTTTAAACACTTTATTGGTTCAACTGAGGCAATCCACAGTGTTACAGACCATGCACATATCAAGAGCAAAAGTACAACAAACTACATCGCAAGCAGTACATGGAAATATTGCAGTGTATACAGTTGGATTGCGTATTTGAACATTGAGTGTGATGCAGGGGCTAAGTTTTAAGAAGGCAAGGCAACTAAGGTAACAAGCAAATTATAGTTCATACAAAAGTGAAAGCAAAATAACTAAAATACATCTATTAGATTGCAAGACAGGTACAGTAGGAAGCTTTTGATGCGTGGACCATCCATTCAGACAGCCACGACGGCCTGGTGTGGCCGACGGGTCCGTGTATCTCACTATACGGGTATGAGTAGTTCCATGTAGCTCTCTAGGCCGAGTGTCAGCCATCATGGCTGGTATACATAGCTAGCCTAAGATAGTATTTCCAGCAACTACTGGCGGGAGCCACTAGGGGAAGCAAAGAGCTCGGGGTCAGCAGTCAGTGTGCCGTTCAGCTCTGGAGTCGAGGGGAAAGTGTGAGCTGCACCGTTATCCAAGTGTGGTCAGGAGCTGTGAAGGATAAACGCTAGAACTACCCCACCCCAGTTGGTGTGTTAGGATGGAGTGCTTGTGATGGTGTGTCGTGAGTCAGTTTTGCAATGTAATGGCGATATGGCCCCCAAATGTCCGCCGGGCGGGAAGAAGTTGGTAGTTGTTCCGAATATTCCACACTATTCCCGTTGCAGTATGCCACACTCCGGAGCCACGAGGCGCTTGTCGGGCCACGTTTGGCGCACCATAGAAGCGCCACCTCTCTCTTGGCCAAGAGGAAGCATATGGACGCTAATTTACGGGTCTTGCGGGGAAAATTCACAACATAGCCCAGCAGTGCAATTTCCGGTGTAACCGTCAGCGGAAAACCCAGCATTTCACCTAAGATCCTATGGACCTCAACCCAGTACGTGTGTAGTCTCGGGCATGTCCAAGATAGGTGAGCGAAATCAGCCTGAGGGGCGCTGCATTTAGGGCAAGCATGGGGTCTATTGGCATCGATTCTGTGAGCTAACGCCGGTGTGTGATACATCCTACGCAGAAATTTAAAGTGAATGAGCTTGTGTCTACTATTCATTGAAACCTCTCTAGTTACCGCACAACACGCCTCCCACTGGTCGTCCGATATCTGTGTGCCCAGATCCCTTTCCCAGGCAGCGCGCACTACCTCGTCTGACGATGGAAGGGATGCCAAGCACAGCTTATATAATTTAGACACCACATGTGCTCCCGAAGTGTTCTGTATGAGGAATGTAAGTGCAGGATTGTCGTCAGGTGGGAGAGGAAATGTGGGGAATACAGCGCGCAGCATCGCGCGGAGTCGTGTGAGTGTGAATGCATCCATGAAGGTACGGTCAATGAAGCGGGGGTCTTCGGTCAGCGAGAAAGCGTGACCATCGGGGAACAGGTCACCGATCGTATGCAACTGGAACTTGGACAGTGAACGGCAGACCACCGATTCGCCCGTGATAGGAAGCCAGTGCGAATTGGGCAGAGGAAGGGCTGAGGAGTACAGTATGTCTATACGCAGCAAACGCCTAAGCTTATCCCAGGCCCAAGCAGTCGTGGTTAGCGGGTATATGTCGTGTGGGTCTCGAGGGAGACCTTTGGGTAGGACGGCATTGAGTGACAGTGGGAGCGCCGCATCCGCCTCCGGTCGCAAGTGTGGTATCCTGGCATCCGGGTGATACCAAGAATGTGCGTAAGCGCCTTGGGCAACCAGGTAGTAGAGGTAGAAGTCTGGCACCCCAAAGCCGCCCCTCTCATATGGCAGCGTTAGAGTGCGCCAGGCCACCCTGGGGGGTTTTCCGCCCCATACCAGCCGTAACAGGGCAGTGCGTAGTTGACGGAAAAAAACCGCAGTGAGGGGTATCGGGATATTATTGAAAAGATACAAAAAACGGGGGAGGACTACCATCTTGACAATAGCAATCCGTCCCGCCATAGACAAGGGGAGACGGAGCCATCTGTCTGTGTTGTCTTCCAAAAAGTCTAGGGCTTGTCCATAGTTCAAGCGAATAATGGACACTGTGTCGAGGTGGATATGAATCCCAAGATACTTGATAGAGTCCTCACACCACTCCAGTGGGAGGGCGTGGGGCCCACGCGTGGTGGCAGGGGTGAGTGGAAACAGGAGCGACTTGTGCCAATTAATCTTGAGGCCTTTGTAATCGTCAAATCTAGCTATCTCCGACAGTAGGGGCTGTAGGTTAGACTCCGGGATACGGACATAGAGGACCATATCGTCCGCGTAAAGTGACACCAAAAGCGGGCCCGTGCGGAATTGGAGCCCTCTGTGGAGATGCCTCTCCTGGAAGTGGCGTACCAGAGGATCCATAGCAAGTATGAAAAGGAGGGGGAGAGGGGGCATCCCTGCCGGGTCCCTCTGGAGAGTGTGAATTGCTTAGTAATGGTACCGTTCAGGCGAAGTCGAGCTGTGGGAGCTGTATATAGCAGTTCCACCGTCGCTACGGAGATTGGGGGCATGCCCATCCTCCGCATCACTTCTAGAAAAAAGGGCCACTCTAGAGTGTCGAACGCCTTTTCGGTGTCCAAAAATACAGCAGCTGCCGGAGTAGCGGGATCGATTCTGTGAAGAACCGAGAAGAGTGTACGGAGATTCAGGGAGGTAGACCTGTGAGGGACAAAACCAGACTGTGCAGGCGACACAATGGTGTCCACCAACAGTGCTAGATGTGTCGCCAGTACTTTGGCTAAGATCTTATAGTCGAGGTTCAGAAGCGACAGCGGACGATAGGAGCCGCACATCGCAGGGTCGCGACCCGGTTTGGGCAGCAGGACAATGACCGCTTCCCTGAGCGTGGGGGGGAGGACACCAGCCTCCAGAGCTTCCGCATATACTTCCACAAGCCTGGGAACCAATTCCTCTTTGTACTCTTTGTAAAAATCGGCTGTGAAGCCGTCAAGCCCAGGAGCTGAGGAACCCTTCAGGGAGTCTATGGCTTCTATGATCGAGTCGGTGTGATGGGATGGGCCAGAAAGTCCTGCATGTATTTCTCCAAAAAAACCATAGCAATTTCATCAATATACGGCCCTGGGTCTCGGCAATCCTCAGGGAGAGCAGATGCGTACAGGTGGCGATAGTAGTCCAAAAAGGTGTCACAAATGGCAGGGGTGGTATAATGGTGCCTTTCGTGTGTGTCTAGTATGTCGGTGATGTAAGCAGCCTGCCGTGGTGGGCGTAGCAGCTGAGCCAATAGTCTGCCTGGCCGATCCCCCTCACCATAGCGGCGTGCCGTGTGGTATTTGCCCCGGAATAGCAGCTCCCTGTCCGCTGTTTCCCTGAATTTTAAAAGTAGCTCGAGGCGCCGAGCCTCCCGGCCTGGCGAAGGGTCAGCAAGGATCTCAGCTTCCACTGCCGACAGTTCGGTCTCCAGCCGGCCCAGAGCGGCTCGGACCTCTCGCAACGCCCCCACATGCTTAGTGATACAAACCCCTCTGATGGTAGCCTTAAACCCCTCCCATAGCGTGGCCCAGGTGGTCACAGAGCCAGTGTTGATGTCAAAATATTCCTCTATCGCCGAACGTATCGCCTCAGTAAAGACCGGGTCCGCTAGGGCTATACCCGGGAAACGCCATTGCCGTTCAAACCCGCCCAGTCTAGGGACCGCTAGAGTCAGCACCACAGGGGAGTGATCTGAAAGCGTACGTGGAAGTGTGTGGAGATCAGTCACCCACCCCGTTAGACCCGGTGAGAGTAGCCAATAGTCGAGTCTGGTGCTCGTGTTGTGGTAGCTGGAGTGGTGAGTGAACGCTGGGGCATTTGCATGGAGTTTGGCCTCAACATCTATCAGTGCAAAATGGGAACAAATAGCCGCCACCGCTGCACGGACCAGTGGTTTACGGTCCGGGGAGGAAGAGGTGCTATTCCTACAAGGGTCCATCAATAAGTTGAAATCGCCCCCCAACGCCAAAAGGTCTACGTTTGAGTGGAGCAATGCTAGATACAGGTCATGAAAACAAGCTGGGGAGTCAGTGTTCGGACCATAGATCCCCACTAAGGCCACCCTGTAACCATATAACACACCAGAAAGTATTGCATATCTGCCCTCGCCATCCATCTTACATTCTGTAACGACAATGGGTATCCGTTTGTGGACCAAAATGGCGACCCCCCGGGCATATCTACTATAGGTGGAAAACACTTTGTGCGTACCCCATCCCCTTGCCAAGGAAGCAGTGTCAGCCTGAACCATGTGAGTTTCCTGCAGGAAAAGAATGTCCACCTTATGGCGATCAGCATAGTGCAAAACCTGTTTACGTTTACGGGTGGTGTTCAGACCCCGAACATTCCATGTCATCAATGTAAGCCTGGAAGGACCAGACTGTAGACCTAACCCGGCCATGGCAGCAAATCAAGAATAGTGAGCAATGTGTGGACATCTAACAAGCCGATACAACCAGCCTCGCAATCCAACATAAAGAAAAAGTGTGCTCCAAAAAAACCCATACAACCCATCCCCCACCCACCACCCAGCCTCCCAACGTCCCCGGAGAGGCAGAACCCAAACAAGACCTGAACAGTAGTGCAGTGATTCAATAGCCAGCGATACAAAGCAATATAACATATCTGCAACCTGAACAGTAACAAACCCTTAGAAGAACATAACAAACAGGCATTCGCCATAGGGGGGAGCAACGCCACCCCCACGCGGGCAACCCCGCAGCGCGCTGTGCGAGACAATGGTTAGTAAGTTGGCTCCAGCAAGGCCAAGCCATCTTCACCCCCGGGCAAGGAGCAACTCCTACAATAACTTCGCATAGTCAGCCCAGGCCATTAGTAGCAAACAAGTCAGCACTGTCCTGTGAGTCAGTATGACGTGGAGAGGTAGAACTGGCCCCGGGAACTGAGCTCGGTCGTTTTTTGTACTCATGGCAGAAGTCCTGGGCTTCGGCAGGGGATTCAAAGATGCGGAAGCGGCCGTTCACTTCCACCTTCAGCCGCGCCGGGTAGAGCATGTTGTATTTTAAGCCAAGGTTGCGGAGAGCGGCTTTGACGCTGGTGTATTTCCGTCGAGCCTCTTGCACCATGAGCGTGTAGTCCGGAAAGAAGGACAACTTGCTCCCCTGCCACTGCACCTCGCCCATCTCACGTGCAGCACGGAGTGCAGCGTCGCGGTCTCGAAAGTTCATAATCCTGGCGATGATGGGGCGGGGTAGTTGCCCCGTGCGTGGCTTAGGCCCTAAAGATCGATGCGCCTGTTCTACCACAAAGCCCGTCGTGAAAGTGTCCCTCCCGAACAATTCGATGAGGTGCTCTACGAAGGTATCAAAGCGACCCGTGGCAGTCGTCTCCGCAACGCCAAGGATGCAAATATTATTCCTTCGGCCACGCGCTTCCAAGTCCTCATTCTTAATGGCCACCTCCTTAAGAATTTTTTCAACACGTTCCAGTCTTTTTAGTGTTTTTGAGGACCCGTCTTCTACATCCGATATTCTGGACTCTGCTAGGTCTAGGCGGCGATCGTGGGCCTGAACTGTGTTACCCATGTCCGACAATTTCCGCTCCAGGCTGTCAAAGTGAGTATCTAAGGCCTTGAATCCGGCTCGCATTTCCCCAAGTACGGTGGCCATCATGGACGCTGCGTCACCACAGTCCGGCTGTCCAGACGTACCAGCAGCCGCTCCAGGCGGGGGGTCAGTGTTGAGGGAAGGCGTCTTGTCAAAGCTTAACTTCCTTTGGGCAAGGTCCCTTTTCCCCATAGCCAATAAATCGTGTGCGCGAGGGTCAGAGGGCAGAAACCAGTGATTCAGACGGTATCCCCGATCCCACTGCAGCCTGGTAGTGAGCAGCCTGGGTGGCGGGTGCAGGTCAGGAAGAGGACCCAGCCGGGATGAAAGAAGTCCTGAAATGGTGGTCAGGCACAGCCAGCACTCAGCCCTGGAGAAATGGCCCCTCTGTGTAATGGGCGTTGCGTTTTGTGCGGCCTGGGCGTGTAGGGAGCAGCCCTCTCTTGGCGGCAGCGCCGGAGGGAACGGAGAGATGTAGGCTACAGATCGTCTGGCCTACGGCGGGGCCGCTGTGCGGCACCGGGATTCGCCGCCGGAATCCCCAGCAGCCGCGCGCTCCACCCCCACTGCCCCAGCCAATCCCCGCAGCCACCGCCCGTAGGCC
The DNA here is from genome assembly GCF_964261635.1 of Lissotriton helveticus. NCBI lineage: Eukaryota > Metazoa > Chordata > Amphibia > Caudata > Salamandridae > Lissotriton > Lissotriton helveticus. The sequence goes on from NC_136070.1 coordinate 815,330,227, forward strand.
CGCCCAGGTCCGAAATCCAGGTCCCGGTCCCGGCGTCTCTCAGGGCCCGTAGCCACTGCCCTCCGCCGGAACCCAAGCGCCCCGTGAAAGCGGAACCCGCGCGGCAAGGCGATGCCCCCCGGAGACCAGCAGGTGGGAACAGCGGGGAAGGAAGCGCAGCAGCCGAGGGCCGAGCAACACTCACCGGGCGCACCAGCGCAGAAGGTAAGATGGGGCCAAGGTCCGGAGGCCTCGAATACCCTCCGCCGATTTCCTCCGTTCTAGGCTGCTCCCTCCGCGTTGAGACTTCGCCCGAGGGAGCTCACGGGCATCAGGCGCCGATTCCGCGTTGCTGGAGAAGAGAAGAGTGGCGGATTACATCTCTCTTGCCTCTGCTGGGAGCCCGCGCGGAGGAGCTTCACGGCAGTGCGGCCATTTCGTTCGCCGCCGCGGCCAGGAAGCCCAAATATTTAACAGATTGGGAAGCTAGTGTACTTTTGGCAGGAATGATAGTGAAGTGGTAGGACCCCAAGGACTGTACAACTTGATATAAATGAGATAAATGCTGTTCCCACGTGTCGCTGTATATGATGATGTCATCGAGATAGGCCCCAGCATATTGAGCGTGGGCTGTAGGACAAAGTTCAATGCCCTTTGGAAAGTTGCTGGAGCCCCATGGAGTCCGAAGGGCAGTACCCTAAACTGGAATAAACCCTCTGGGGTGGAAAAGGCTGTCTTCTTTTTATCCTGTTCTCTTAAAGGGATCTGCCAGTAGCCCTTACACAGGTCGAGGGTGGTGATGTACTTGGCTTTTCCTATGCGTTCTATCATCTCGTCAACTCGGGGAAGAGGATACGTATCAAAGTTCGAGATCTTATTCACTTCGCGAAAATCAATGCAGAAGCGTATTGAGCCATCTGGTTTTGGAACCAGCACAATAGGAGAATTCCAATCACTAGTGGATGGCTCAATAATCCCCAGGTTTAACATCTGTTCTATCTCCCTTTTTAGGTCTCGCTGGTGTTAGCAGCGCGAAGCGCTGCTCCAGTGAAAGACCTATTGTTGTGGGTTTGCCGGGAATGGGGCACAGGGGGTGGTTACGCGCTTCACCTCGGCGATTTCATCTCGAGGACGTGCTTCTGCAGTCGGGCTTGCATCACATGTGCAGACTCTCCAGGGCGCTGCAGATCTGTTTTTGCGATCGCGCCTAATGACTTCCGTGTCTGGTTTTTTTTTTAGGCAAGTTGCACTCGTTTTTTGTTTTTTTTTGCAGGCAAGTGGCACGCGCTTGACTCTCCAGGGCGCTGCAGATCTGCGCTGCAGATCTGTTGTTGTGATCGCGCCTAATGACTTCCGTGCCTCACATTTTTTTTAATTACAAAAAGGGGGGGTGGTGATGGACAGAGTATCTGAGTTAATCAGAACACTCCTACCCAGTCAACAGATCAGGGCTTGATCCATCACCGTTTTTTAGCTCACTGCACCATCCCAGTTCAGAACCTGGCTTTATGCAAATTAATCTGTCCCTGGCCCAGTGCATCATGGGAACAGGGCAGACCAAACTACCAAGCCAATTCTTCACTGGAAAGGAAACAAGCTTCCGGGGACCGGTTTCTGGCATTACAGCCGTCTTCGGCCTGGCTTGCTTGAATCCTGATGGTGCAGTGAGCAAGGGACTCATGTCTGAGCATACCCTTCCACACTTATGGTGGCCAAAATAATTACAAAAAGGGGGGTGGTGATGGACAGAGTATCTGAGTTAATCAGAACACTCCTACCCAGTCAACAGATCAGGGCTTGATCCATCACCGTTTTTTAGCTCACTGCACCATCCCAGTTCAGAACCTGGCTATATGCAAATTAGTCTGTCCCTGGCCCAGTGCATCATGGGAACAGGGCAGACCAAACTACCAAGCCAATTCTTCACTGGAAAGGAAACAAGCTTCCGGGGACCGGTTTCTGGCATTACAGCCGTCTTCGGCCCGGCTTGCTTGAATCCTGATGGTGCAGTGAGCAAGGGACTCATGTCTGAGCATACCCTTCCACACTTATGGTGGCCAAAATAATTACAAAAAGGGGGGTGGTGATGGACAGAGTATCTGAGTTAATCAGAACACTCCTACCCAGTCAACAGATCAGGGCTTGATCCATCACAGTTTTTTAGCTCACTGCACCATCCCAGTTCAGAACCTGGCTATATGCAAATTAGTCTGTCCCTGGCCCAGTGCATCATGGGAACAGGGCAGACCAAACTACCAAGCCAATTCTTCACTGGAAAGGAAACAAGCTTCCGGGGACCGGTTTCTGGCATTACAGCCGTCTTCGGCCCGGCTTGCTTGAATCCTGATGGTGCAGTGAGCAAGGGACTCATGTCTGAGCATACCCTTCCACACTTATGGTGGCCAAAATAATTACAAAAAGGGGGGTGGTGATGGACAGAGTATCTGAGTTAATCAGAACACTCCTACCCAGTCAACAGATCAGGGCTTGATCCATCACCGTTTTTTAGCTCACTGCACCATCCCAGTTCAGAACCTGGCTATATGCAAATTAGTCTGTCCCTGGCCCAGTGCATCATGGGAACAGGGCAGACCAAACTACCAAGCCAATTCTTCACTGGAAAGGAAACAAGCTTCCGGGGACCGGTTTCTGGCATTACAGCCGTCTTCGGCCCGGCTTGCTTGAATCCTGATGGTGCAGTGAGCAAGGGACTCATGTCTGAGCATACCCTTCCACACTTATGGTGGCCAAAATAATTACAAAAAGGGGGGTGGTGATGGACAGAGTATCTGAGTTAATCAGAACACTCCTACCCAGTCAACAGATCAGGGCTTGATCCATCATCGTTTTTTAGCTCACTGCACCATCCCAGTTCAGAACCTGGCTATCTGCAAATGAGTCTGTCCCTGGCCCAGTGCATCATGGGAACAGGGCAGACCAAACTACCAAGCCAATTCTTCACTGGAAAGGAAACAAGCTTCCGGGGACCGGTTTCTGGCATTATAGCCGTCTTCGGCCCGGCTTGCTTGAATCCTGATGGTGCAGTGAGCTAAAAAACGGTGATGGATCAAGCCCTGATCTTTTGACTGGGTAGGAGTGTTCTGCTTAATTCAGATACTCTGTCCATCACCACCCCCTTTTTGAATCGTTTTGGCCACCACAAGTGTGGAAGGGTATGCTCAGATGTGAGTCCCTTGCTCACTGCACCATCAGGATTCAAGCAAGCCAGGCCGAAGACGGCTGTAATGCCAGAAACCGGTCCCCGGAAGCTTGTTTCCTTTCCAGTAAAGAATTGGCTTGGTCGTTTGGTCTGCCCTGTTCCCATGATGCACTGGGCCAGGGTCAGACTAATTTGCATGTAGCCAGGTTCTGAACTGGGATGGTGCAGTGAGCTAAAAAACGGTGATGGATCAAGCCCTGATCTTTTGACTGGGTAGGAGTGTTCTGCTTAATTCAGATACTCTGTCCATCACCACCCCCTTTTTGAATCGTTTTGGCCACCACAAGTGTGGAAGGGTATGCTCAGATGTGAGTCCCTTGCTCACTGCACCATCAGGATTCAAGCAAGCCGGGCCGAAGACGGCTGTAATGCCAGAAACCGGTCCCCGGAAGCTTGTTTCCTTTCCAGTAAAGAATTGGCTTGGTAGTTTGGTCTGCCCTGTTCCCATGATGCACTGGGCCAGGGTCAGACTATTTTGCATGTAGCCAGGTTCTGAACTGGGATGGTGCTGTGAGCTAAAAAACGGTGATAGATCAAGCCCTGATCTTTTGACTGGGTAGGAGTGTTCTGCTTAATTCAGATACTCTGTCCATCACCACCCCCTTTTTGAATCGTTTTGGCCACCACAAGTGTGGAAGGGTATGCTCAGATGTGAGTCCCTTGCTCACTGCACCATCAGGATTCAAGCAAGCCGGGCCGAAGACGGCTGTAATGCCAGAAACCGGTCCCCGGAAGCTTGTTTCCTTTCCAGTAAAGAATTGGCTTGGTAGTTTGGTCTGCCCTGTTCCCATGATGCACTGGGCCAGGGTCAGACTAATTTGCATGTAGCCAGGTTCTGAACTGGGATGGTGCAGTGAGCTAAAAAACGGTGATGGATCAAGCCCTGATCTTTTGACTGGGTAGGAGTGCTCTGCTTAATTCAGATAATCTGTCCATCACCACCCCCTTTTTGAATCGTTTTGGCCACCACAAGTGTGGAAGGGTATGCTCAGATGTGAGTCCCTTGCTCACTGCACCATCAGGATTCAAGCAAGCCGGGCTGAAGACGGCTATAATGCCAGAAACCGGTCCCCGGAAGCTTGTTTCCTTTCCAGTAAAGAATTGGCTTGGTAGTTTGGTCTGCCCTGTTCCCATGATGCACTGGGCCAGGGTCAGACTAATTTGCATGTAGCCAGGTTCTGAACTGGGATGGTGCAGTGAGCTAAAAAACGGTGATGGATCAAGCCCTGATCTTTTGACTGGGTAGGAGTGTTCTGCTTAATTCAGATACTCTGTCCATCACCACCCCCTTTTTGAATCGTTTTGGCCACCACAAGTGTGGAAGGGTATGCTCAGATGTGAGTCCCTTGCTCACTGCACCATCAGGATTCAAGCAAGCCGGGCCGAAGACGGCTGTAATGCCAGAAACCGGTCCCCGGAAGCTTGTTTCCTTTCCAGTAAAGAATTGGCTTGGTAGTTTGGTCTGCCCTGTTCCCATGATGCACTGGGCCAGGGTCAGACTAATTTGCATGTAGCCAGGTTCTGAACTGGGATGGTGCAGTGAGCTAAAAAACGGTGATGGATCAAGCCCTGATCTTTTGACTGGGTAGGAGTGTTCTGCTTAATTCAGATACTCTGTCCATCACCACCCCCTTTTTGAATCGTTTTGGCCACCACAAGTGTGGAAGGGTATGCTCAGATGTGAGTCCCTTGCTCACTGCACCATCAGGATTCAAGCAAGCCGGGCCGAAGACGGCTATAATGCCAGAAACCGGTCCCCGGAAGCTTGTTTCCTTTCCAGTAAAGAATTGGCTTGGTAGTTTGGTCTGCCCTGTTCCCATGATGCACTGGGCCAGGGTCAGACTAATTTGCATGTAGCCAGGTTCTGAACTGGGATGGTGCAGTGAGCTAAAAAACGGTGATGGATCAAGCCCTGATCTTTTGACTGGGTAGGAGTGTTCTGCTTAATTCAGATACTCTGTCCATCACCACCCCCTTTTTGAATCGTTTTGGCCACCACAAGTGTGGAAGGGTATGCTCAGATGTGAGTCCCTTGCTCACTGCACCATCAGGATTCAAGCAAGCCGGGCCGAAGACGGCTGTAATGCCAGAAACCGGTCCCCGGAAGCTTGTTTCCTTTCCAGTAAAGAATTGGCTTGGTAGTTTGGTCTGCCCTGTTCCCATGATGCACTGGGCCAGGGTCAGACTAATTTGCATGTAGCCAGGTTCTGAACTGGGATGGTGCAGTGAGCTAAAAAACGGTGATGGATCAAGCCCTGATCTTTTGACTGGGTTGGAGTGTTCTGCTTAATTCAGATACTCTGTCCATCACCACCCCCTTTTTGAATCGTTTTGGCCACCACAAGTGTGGAAGGGTATGCTCAGATGTGAGTCCCTTGCTCACTGCACCATCAGGATTCAAGCAAGCCGGGCCGAAGACGGCTGTAATGCCAGAAACCGGTCCCCGGAAGCTTGTTTCCTTTCCAGTAAAGAATTGGCTTGGTAGTTTGGTCTGCCCTGTTCCCATGATGCACTGGGCCAGGGTCAGACTAATTTGCATGTAGCCAGGTTCTGAACTGGGATGGTGCAGTGAGCTAAAAAACGGTGATGGATCAAGCCCTGATCTTTTGACTGGGTAGGAGTGTTCTGCTTAATTCAGATACTCTGTCCATCACCACCCCCTTTTTGAATCGTTTTAGCCACCACAAGTGTGGAAGGGTATGCTCAGATGTGAGTCCCTTGCTCACTGCACCATCAGGATTCAAGCAAGCCGGGCCGAAGACGGCTGTAATGCCAGAAACCGGTCCCCGGAAGCTTGTTTCCTTTCCAGTAAAGAATTGGCTTGGTAGTTTGGTCTGCCCTGTTCCCATGATGCACTGGGCCAGGGTCAGACTAATTTGCATGTAGCCAGGTTCTGAACTGGGATGGTGCAGTGAGCTAAAAAACGGTGATGGATCAAGCCCTGATCTTTTGACTGGGTAGGAGTGTTCTGCTTAATTCAGATACTCTGTCCATCACCACCCCCTTTTTGAATCGTTTTGGCCACCACAAGTGTGGAAGGGTATGCTCAGATGTGAGTCCCTTGCTCACTGCACCATCAGGATTCAAGCAAGCCGGGCCGAAGACGGCTATAATGCCAGAAACCGGTCCCCGGAAGCTTGTTTCCTTTCCAGTAAAGAATTGGCTTGGTCGTTTGGTCTGCCCTGTTCCCATGATGCACTGGGCCAGGGTCAGACTAATTTGCATGTAGCCAGGTTCTGAACTGGGATGGTGCAGTGAGCTAAAAAACGGTGATGGATCAAGCCCTGATCTTTTGACTGGGTAGGAGTGTTCTGCTTAATTCAGATACTCTGTCCATCACCACCCCCTTTTTGAATCGTTTTGGCCACCACAAGTGTGGAAGGTTATGCTCAGATGTGAGTCCCTTGCTCACTACACCATCAGGATTCAAGCAAGCCGGGCCGAAGACGGCTGTAATGCCAGAAACCGGTCCCCGGAAGCTTGTTTCCTTTCCAGTAAAGAATTGGCTTGGTAGTTTGGTCTGCCCTGTTCCCATGATGCACTGGGCCAGGGTCAGACTAATTTGCATGTAGCCAGGTTCTGAACTGGGATGGTGCAGTGAGCTCAAAACGGTGATGGATCAAGCCCTGATCTTTTGACTGGGTTGGAGTGTTCTGCTTAATTCAGATACTCTGTCCATCACCACCCCCTTTTTGAATCGTTTTGGCCACCACAAGTGTGGAAGGGTATGCTCAGATGTGAGTCCCTTGCTCACTGCACCATCAGGATTCAAGCAAGCCGGGCCGAAGACGGCTGTAATGCCAGAAACCGGTCCCCGGAAGCTTGTTTCCTTTCCAGTAAAGAATTGGCTTGGTAGTTTGGTCTGCCCTGTTCCCATGATGCACTGGGCCAGGGTCAGACTAATTTGCATGTAGCCAGGTTCTGAACTGGGATGGTGCAGTGAGCTAAAAAACGGTGATGGATCAAGCCCTGATCTTTTGACTGGGTAGGAGTGTTCTGCTTAATTCAGATACTCTGTCCATCACCACCCCCTTTTTGAATCGTTTTGGCCACCACAAGTGTGGAAGGGTATGCTCAGATGTGAGTCCCTTGCTCACTGCACCATCAGGATTCAAGCAAGCCAGGCCGAAGACGGCTGTAATGCCAGAAACCGGTCCCCGGAAGCTTGTTTCCTTTCAAGTAAAGAATTGGCTTGGTAGTTTGGTATACCCTGTTCCCATGATGCACTGGGCCAGGGTCAGACTAATTTGCATGTAGCCAGGTTCTGAACTGGGATGGTGCAGTGAGCTAAAAAACGGTGATGGATCAAGCCCTGATCTTTTGACTGGGTAGGAGTGTTCTGCTTAATTCAGATACTCTGTCCATCACCACCCCCTTTTTGAATCGTTTTGGCCACCACAAGTGTGGAAGAGTATGCTCAGATGTGAGTCCCTTGCTCACTGCACCATCAGGATTCAAGCAAGCCGGGCCGAAGACGGCTGTAATGCCAGAAACCGGTCCCCGGAAGCTTGTTTCCTTTCCAGTAAAGAATTGGCTTGGTAGTTTGGTCTGCCCTGTTCCCATGATGCACTGGGCCAGGGTCAGACTAATTTGCATATAGCCAGGTTCTGAACTGGGATGGTGCAGTGAGCTAAAAAACGGTGATGGATCAAGCCCTGATCTTTTGACTGGGTAGGAGTGTTCTGCTTAATTCAGATACTCTGTCCATCACCACCCCCTTTTTGAATCGTTTTGGCCACCACAAGTGTGGAAGGGTATGCTCAGATGTGAGTCCCTTGCTCACTGCACCATCAGGATTCAAGCAAGCCGGGCCGAAGACGGCTGTAATGCCAGAAACCGGTCCCCGGAACCTTGTTTCCTTTCCAGTAAAGAATTGGCTTGGTAGTTTGGTCTGCCCTGTTCCCATGATGCACTGGGCCATGGTCAGACTAATTTGCATGTAGCCAGGTTCTGAACTGGGATGGTGCAGTGAGCTAAAAAACGGTGATGGATCAAGCCCTGATCTTTTGACTGGGTAGGAGTGTTCTGCTTAATTCAGATACTCTGTCCATCACCACCCCCTTTTTGAATCGTTTTGGCCACCACAAGTGTGGAAGGGTATGCTCAGATGTGAGTCCCTTGCTCACTGCACCATCAGGATTCAAGCAAGCCGGGCTGAAGACGGCTGTAATGCCAGAAACCGGTCCCCGGAAGCTTGTTTCCTTTCCAGTAAAGAATTGGCTTGGTAGTTTGGTCCGCCCTGTTCCCATGATGCACTGGGCCAGAGTCAGACTAATTTGCATGTAGCCAGGTTCTGAACTGGGATGGTGCAGTGAGCTAAAAAACGGTGATGGATCAAACCCTGATCTTTTGACTGGGTAGGAGTGTTCTGCTTAATTCAGATACTCTGTCCATCACCACCCCCTTTTTGAATCACATTTTTTTTAGGCAAGTTGCACGCGCTTGACTCTCCAGGGCGCTGCAGATCTGTTGTGATCGCGCCTAATGATTTCCGCGTCTCTAATTATTTTAGGCAAGTGGCACGCGCTTCTGCTGGCCGTGTGCAGACTCTCCTGTGCGCTTCAGTTCAGATGTTGTTAACTAATGTGCTTGGTGATTTTTATTTAACCACGCTGTTAAAAGTCGCAAAGGTACGTTAAAAGCCGCCTCACTGGGACTATGGTTGCTTTTAAATTCCAAAGCATTACCACGTCTCAAACTTCGTAACCCTTCTTGTCGCTGACACCATTACGGTTAAAAGAACGGCTTACAATATATCATTTCTACGATAGCTCTCATGTTATGGAATTAATTAAAATCAACAAATTATGTAAAAAGCCGCCTCACTGCAGCTTCTGCTGGCCCTGTGCACACTCTCCTGTGCGCTTCCGTTCAGCTATTGTGAACTAATGTGATTGGTGATTTTTATTTAACCACGGTGGGCTCTCATGTTATGGAATTATTTAAAATCAACAAGTTATGTGAAAACTTTTTTGTTTTAATTCTTCTTCTTTTTTAGCATTTCTGCTTCTTTGTTTGCTGGTTTTAGTGTTGTGTTATGTCTGCCTTTCCCTGCGCCAGGACGCTCCTTCGCTGGAGCAGCAGTGCGCATTAAAAATGTGAATAACATAACATAACATAACATAACATGTAAAAAGCCGCCTCACTGCCGCTTCTGCTGGCCGTGTGCACACTGTCCTGTGCGCTTCCGTTCAGCTGTTGTGAACTAATGTGATTGGTGCTTTTTTTTAGGTCTCGCGTCAGCGAAAGACCTATTGCTGCCGGCTTGCCGGGAATGTGAGACAGGGGATGTGCACGCGCAAGCCCTCGGCGATTTCACCTCGTGGGCGCGCACGCCCAGCCCTGCGCCATGCACATCTCCTGTTGCACATTCCCGGCAAGTGACTAACACATACACACACACAGCCACATGCAGGCACACACACACACGCAGGCATGCAGGCGCACACACACGCAGGCAGGCAGGCACACACACACACACACACACTCACATGCAGGCAGGCACACACACACACAGGCAGGCAGGCACACACACACACACTATGCATACACACACACGCACACAAGACCCCCATTCTATGTACTCACGGCTCATTGCTGGCCGTGCTCCAAGGTTCGCAGACACCGAAACTCCACTCTCCCGTACTCCTCTAATGTCACTGATTGCCGCCGAACCGACCAAGCGCCATTTCACTCCGCCCTCGAGACCCTACACCCTATTGGTTAACTGGACACCACGTGATTCGTGCTTGTTCTACTTTGCAGCCCCTGCACAAAAGGCGTAGGGGCTGCAGTTTCTCATGCAGGCTTGTTTTAATTTACAAGAGCAGCCACTTCTTGTTTTCATTTTCGGTGCGCTCTCAGTTAAATAAAACCTTTTTCATTCAGTGCGTCATGTGTGCTTTTAGTTTGACAATGACGGCCGGCTCCGCACACAGCATTCGCTGGAGGCTGTCCTTTCCTACTGTGTTTTTTGTGCTTTAGGTCCATCGAAGTCATCATGAGTCTCTATGATTGGCGAAGTAGGAGTTGAAAAAGTACGGCGCGTTTTGTCTCCGCGATGGGAGCAAGTTGAGAGAACTGGAGCCTGGAAGATTGTGCCTGTGCATAGCGAGTGTAGTGTACCGGATCGCCACTGGAAGTGGCGATCTGTAGCCAGTGAGCTTAAATCAGGACAGAGCAAGATAATTAATTCAGCATAAGTAAAAACATTGCTCTTCTGCGATCGCTCTCCGATGACATGATTTTTTCATGTCTCTGAATTCCCCTTTTCCTTTTGACTTCACCTTCTCTGTTATAGCTACCTTCCTTTGCTTAACCCCACGTTCTCATTTCTCTCCCATTAATTGCTATCCTCTCTATTTCGATCTCTTGTTGCAATCTTTTCACTCCTGCGTTGACATCCCCCGGTATCCTTCTGTGGGTGCCTCCTTCCATTTGTAGCTTTCGATTTCATTTGCCTTTTTATTCATTTATGTATTTTAATGTAGTGCAGACCTTATCCAAATGCGTTAGCGTGCTTTACAATAAAAATGCATCATTACATGATGTGTAAATTTACGAAGTCCTGATGTGATGTAACTGGTTCGATTACAAAGCACTCTATAAAGTCAGCGCTATATAAAAAAGCATAAATCTAAAATATTGTTGCAAATGTACAAAATTACATTACACCTTTCTTGGTAGTGAAATGCATAGCAATCAATAAAGGGTGAACGCTTCAGGGTACTAACGCTGATGTTTCCTTCACGTTATTTCTGCATTGTGTGTGTGTTTGGAAGGCGGGGGCTCATATGGAGTTTTATCACAATTTCTGTCATTTCTCTGGTCTGGGCTTATCGGTCATTGACCGTTGTCACCAGAAGCTCCTTTAGCTGCACCTCCCTCAAACAAGCTGGGAATGGCTGGGATTCTCCCTCCCCCAGCCCCGGAGAATAATGGACGCTCACGCACATCTCTGCCCTTCCTCCCAGGCTAAAGGTGGAAAAATGCAGAAGCTCCGATGTTATACTATTGCATTAAGCGTTGTGGGATTTATTCTGAAGAAATACAGCCTTTTTATTAGGTTACTTTATACAGCAATTGTAAAATGGGATCTTTATAATATTGGGGAATACTAAGGTTTGGGACGCATCGATTCATGTCTAGACCGTCAGCATGCGAACAATTTTGCTATTTTTACAAGCTGGACTGACAAAACACAAAAGCAAGTAAAAGCCAGAAATGATTTGGTTTCTCATGCCTAACATGGGGATACTTGGGATGTTTGCACATGATCAACTTTTGATAATCTGTTGTCGATAGCACTATCACATTGAATGTCACATAGACAGGAATCATTATATATAAGCACAGACTAAAATACAGGAATTACACATGCATCCACACATAACAAAACTTTGCTGTTCTGCCATTAACATACTCCTATTCTTCCAATCTATGGTGAACAGCCATTGCGTGACATGGTACTCACAACCAATCAAGTAAGCAAAAACATATATTTTTTATGATGGAGAAAACGTGATGGTCCTGGATTGGCTGCGGGACATCATGTCAGTAGATTGGCTAGAAAAGTTCCTGCCCGTCATTCACTTGCTCTAGGAACTTGGAGATAGTACAGTGGTTTGCGATTGGTCAGGAAACAGCCTTTTCATTATCTGCGTTCTCAACCTCTGCACTTGCTACAACCTAAAACAAAAAGCATTTGCAATGCAATAGGTCTCGCATTTGCAAGAGTTCGAGCTATTGGTATTGTAAATGACAGTGCCTTTTATTTATGTGCTTTGAAAACTTGCAAGCAGTGCGTAAGCATGCACTTTGGACTTATAGTCTTCGCTTATGAGAAGCAAGGCTGGCAGTAAAAGTGTGTATTTACGCATCTGCCTGCAGGTTTTCAAAATACATCAATAAAAGGTATTGTCATCTACAATGCCAATAGCTCAAACTCTCACAAATGCGAGGCCTATTGCATTGCAAATGCTTGTTATGACTGGTCTTCGGGCTTCCGGTATCCGGTAGGGCCGGAGCCGCACTGTCTTCCCAGGGTTGGTATGGATAGCATGTTCTATTATGGCGGTATGTCCGGGCAGGTCGGAAAAGATATGTCGTAGGGGAAGGAGGACATCTTTGAAGACCTACTTCTGTGATTCAGTCAGTTCTGTATCAAAACATGGGTCGAAATGTGGGGCAGGAGGTAGGGACTCCCCCAGATATACGGGACGTGGTCCTTCCCACCTTTTGAGGTGGTTTATGTGGTATATTTGGGTCGTTCCTCGGTTACGATCCAGTTCTAGTTTATAGGTAACCGGAGTTACTTTCTGGAGTATGGTATATGGCCCCTGCCATTGACCCAAAAGCTTTTGGTCGGAGGAGGGCATCATTAGGAGCACTAGATCTCCTACCGAGAAACTCCTTGGTTTGGTGCCCCTGTCATACTGTCTCTTTTGGGAGGCTTGGGCGGTCTCCATGTTCTGCCGCACAATATCCCTTATTTGACCCAAATGTGTTTTGAGGTTATCTACATACTCAGGGAGTGTTCGAGTCCGGTCCGGCTCCGCCTCCCATGATTCTTTGGCCATGTCTAGTAGGGTTTGGGGGGGTGTCCATACAGGAGCTCAAATGGGGAGTAACCTGTGCTACTCTGTACCTTACATCGTATAGCAAAGAGGGCTAGGGGTAACATCTCCTCCCACCTCTTGGACTCCAGGGCCAGCAACTTTTTCAGGGTCGTTTTTAGAGTAGCGTTATAGCGCTCTACCAACCTGTCCGTTTGAGGGTGGTAAGCGGACGTACGGATCTGTATGATCCCCAGTTGAGAACATACTTGTCGCATGAGGGCTGAAACGAAGGGAGTCCCCTGATCTGTTAAGATCTCCCTAGGGAACCCCACTCGTGCAAATATTGTGATCATTGCTTTGGCTATGTTTTGAGTGGTGGGGTGGCGTAGGGCTACGGCCATCGGAAAGCGGGTGGCATAATCGACCAATACCAAAGCATATCGACACCCGCTCCGGGAGGGTAGTAGGGGGCTGATGATATAAATGTAAATGTAGTTGAGCTTATATAGCGCACAGCTACCCGCAGTGGGTTTCCCGGCGCTTGCTTAGGGAACCCTTCCTGGTATTCCCCTGTGAGATAGCAGGGTATCCACAAGGTGAAAGTCAGGCATCCCGCCGCGAGGGGCCGTTGTGGAGATTAAGCAAGCTATTGCCCAGAGTCGCAGAGTGTGAACCCGTGAGTCGAGGAGGCACCGGGGCGAGAATTATCGAGTCCGTGTAATTTTTAGCCCAAGACCCACCGAGGCGGGGAATTGAACCCTGGTCCAGGACCAATCTCAGCTTCCGGGTCTGCTGCCTCTAACCCCTGAGCCACACTTCTCCACCCTGCTAAAGGGAACATCAATGACAGGCAGGGGCTGGAGGGGTACCTTCGGGGTTCGGTATCTACTGTTTCGCTGGCAGACAGGGCATTCACGGCAATAGGTCCGTACCTGTTGGTAAACCCCAGGCCAATAAAACGTATCTAATATGGCCTGTTCGGTTTTTTCATTGCTAAAGTGTCCTCCTAGTAGGTGGCTGTGAGCTAGAAACAAGATCTTATCACGAAAGGGGCCAGGAATCAATAATTGGGACAGTTGGTTGGGTCCGTTGTTTCGGTTCAGCAAGACATTTTTCTTATAAAAATAGGGACCTACTTGTAGGGGATCTTCGTTGTCTAGGGCTTTCCCCCATGCTTCTTGCAATACGGGGTCTTCCCTCTGGGGCGCTCTGAATTCTCGGTCCGTTTCCCAGGGGTGTTCTTCTGTCCTGACCGGGCAGACCGTGACATATCGTCTTTTCTCTTTTCTCCTTTGGCTACGGGTCTTCCGATCTTTGGACGTGGAGCCCTGGGGACTGGTATCCTGGGAAAAGGGAGCCTCAGTCCACCTGCGGGATAGAGCGTTGGTCGAGTCTTTCAGGACGTTAGGGAGGCCGGGATAGTCGCTTCCCAGGATAACCTGCTCTGGTAGCCTGGGGACAAGGCCTACCGTCAAATCAGTTCCTGGGTCAGTAGGATGTTGGATATGCACTTTAGTGGTCGGGTACTGTTTTGTGTCGCCATGGACGCACTGTATAGCGACGGTACCGGTGAGGGGACCGACCGGTATACCTGAATCCTGGGGCCGGAGAACGCTCTGTCGACACCCCGTGTCAGCTAGGGCTAACACCGCCTGTCCGTCAACGGTCACTTCACAACGATAGGGGGGGGGGAATGTATTCGGGGTCACACAAACATAGTTCCGTGCTAGGCCCACCTCCATTGGCTCTTGTATTTGAGGGCACATCCTGGCTATGTGTCCGTATACCCCACAGTTGTAACACTGAGGTCCAGGGTTAGGGGTTCTGACAACAATGGGTGCTGGCAGAGTTACAGACTCTGGTTTCCGGGGAATGGGGCCACGATGGGGTCTAGGACCGGTTGGGGTACCTGGTCGGTTGGTATGTTCCTCTCTCCCTCTCTGGAGTTCTTGGGCTCGACTGAACGCACTGGCGATGTCAACAGCACTATCTAACGTGAGGTGGGCATGTTGCCTTACCCACCTCTGTGTGGGAGGGTGTAGGGAGGCCAGGAACTGCTCCAGGTAGATTTTGGATAAAATCTCCTTCTTTGTAGACGTGGCAGGACGGAGCCATCGGTCTGTCAAATCCTTGATGCGAAAAGATAACGCCTTAGGTGTCTCTTGGGGCCCTTCTTTCGCTTGCCGTAGCCTCATCCTGTACGTTTTATCATCAATGCCTAAACGATCGAGAATGCAGCGTTTGATGTCTTCGTAAGGGGTGGTCCCTTGCACGTTTGCTTGCTGATAGGCGGACTGGAGATCGCCTGTCAATAGCGGGCCCAGGTACTGGCCCCAGCGTTCCACAGACCAGGAGGCGGCCTGAGCCATCCGCTCGAAATTAGTAAAAAAATAGTCCGGGTCTTCCTCAGGTACGTATTTTTGCAATACGACCGAGGGAAGGGAAGTAACTGGTCTGTGTTGTCCCATGACATCGGAGAGTTTGCCGAGCGCCAGATCATGCGCCTCCCCTTGGCCTTTAATAGCGTCCTGTAGTTGTCCCCGGTCATCCTCCGCCACTTTAAGGAACCTTTCCATCACTCTTCCCAGTTGTTCCTGTGTGTCCGCCATCTTTGCAAACGCGGCCTCCATGCTTCCGGCTGATCCCACTTTTGACACCACCTGTGGACGTGGGGGGAGTGCGGGCCGGGAAAACAGGCGTGGAGACCGTATAAGATGTGCAATGTTGTCGATGTTTATTAAGACAGTACAGAAGAAGGGGAGGGGGGGGGGAAAGTAATCGGGGCTCTGAAGGGACGAAATTCCGGATCTTCTTCCCGGGGTATGTTCTGGCTACGCTTGGTTCGTCCACGTCTCCTTCTGGATACTTTCGTCGGGTAGTCCGCGGAGGGCGTGTGGGAAACAAAACAAAGAAAGGAGTTGTTAGTCCGGTGGGACTTTACAAATGGAGTACCGTTCACCAAAACCAGGGTAGTGACGGATTTATAAGAGAGACAGTCAGGAAGGGGTGGGGGGGATACAAGGACGATAGAAAGGGAAGGAAGAAGAAAAAGGGGCTGACTGCTCGGGTGTTGGTAACAGGGTTCGGGACTTTCTTTACAGAGCGTGAAGGTCGGGTGAAGGCAAGGGTAGTGAGACTTCGAGGATGTGCTGTACAACGAGTATAGTGCAACGTGGAACTCTCTCTGTGGGGTCTATTATATACAGTGCCGTGCTCACCTCCCTTTTACCGTGTTTCAGTTCCTGCCCCGGGGTAGTGGGTACTCACCGACTCCGCCGCAGCTCTCCTGAGCTGCGGCCGCTCCCCAGCCACCTCCTTTGGACACCACCACTCCTCGCTCCACTCTTCCTCTCCCTCGTCTGTCTCCGCCTCTCGTTCCACCGCTCCTTCGCTCTGGATCTCCTGCCACTCCTTCGCTCCTCCTGCAGTCCTTCCGTCTTCGTGCTTGTGTCTTCCTGCTTTCAGCTCCTGGAGGGATGGACTTCCGGGGTCGGTCTGAGGCACTTCCAGGGTTTCTCCAAAGGGGATTGGCTCCTGGAAAGACCGAGGACAGGGGGGCAGGGTTCTGGTTACTACGGACGCTTCAGAGTCCGTACTCTGGGAATGGCGAGGACCGGGGTCATGCCGATAACACGGGGCAGGTGAGGGGGTCGGATCACAGGCGGCCAAAGCCGGTACCTAAAACGCAGGTGCCCCCCCTGCAAAACCAGGTCGTTTTGTGATAGATAGGGGGCATCTGCTTTTTTGTGCCCAGGCTCGGTGGCCATCTGCGTGGATCCCCCAAATTTTCCCTAACCAGAATCCCCTGCAAACCTCAAATTTAGCTGAAAGAATCACATTTTTCCCACCTTTCTGTGTGGGGAAAGTTGTGGGATCGCCAGGCTGACACAAATTTTGTACCACCCTGCATTCCCCACATCTCTCCATAAAATTAGTACCTCCCTCACTTGTGGTTTGGGTCAAGCACCTGCGACAGGCAAGGTCCTAAAACACATTGTGGGTACGTCAAAATTATCTGTCAGAAAACAACCTGGTTTTGCAAGGGGAGCACATGCCTTTTTGGTCCTGGGGACGGCGGGCATCTAGGGAAACCTACCAAACCCAGACATTTCTGAAAACCAGACACCCTAGGGAGTTCAGGGATGTGTGGCTTGCGTGGATCCTCCAACGTTTCCTACCCAGAATTCCCTGCAAACTTCAAATTTAGCTAAAATAAATCACATTTCCCTTACATTTTTTGGTGGGATCAGTGCGCCGGAAAAAATGTCTATAAAAAAATCTTCGAAGGATCTACACAAATGACCCCTTGCTGAATTGAGAATTTTGTCTAGTTTTCAGAAATGTATAGCTTTCCGAGATCCATTATTACTTTCATACCCATTTCTACCACTAATTGGAAGGAGGTTGAAAGCACAAAAAATAGCAGATTTAGGCTGTGTCCCAGTAAAATGCCAAAACTGTATAAACATTTTTGTTTTTCTGACAAAAGTCTGTCTGTCCATTAAAGCTTTGAAGATGGTGATTCTTGCACCACAAACCCTTTGTTGATACCATTTGCGGGGAAAAACAAACTCTTCCTTCTGCTGCACTTTTTTACATAAAAACAGCTGTATTTTGGCTACTTTCTGGGTCCCCTCCAGGGGAATCCACAAAGCCTGGGTACCTTTGGAATCCTCAAGATCTTGGAAAAAAAGGACTCAAATTTCGCGTGGATACCTTATGTGGCCAATAAGTTACAGGGGCCTGAGCGCGAACCACCCTAAATAGCCAAAAAAAGGCCTAGCACAGTGGTGGGAAAGGCCTAGCAGCGAAGGTTAAGATTGCTGTGATTAACTTGCCTATGCTATGTTTGTGTACTTTACTTCAAAAAGTTCTTTTTTTGAAAAGAGATCGTGCTGTATTTTGATTAATTTCAGGTGTTTTGTTAGCTTGATGTATCTGTTTAGCTGTGTAAAAATAGAGGTAGAAAATATCTTACATTTTAGTATTTTATTCATCCTCCCTTTCGCTGTGCAACACCTGCCCTGAGGATTGCCCCTGGTGGAGTTAGAATCGTTATTTTGCCCCGTAACTGCCCAGCACCTGCCCTGAGGGATACCCTCAGCCGAGTTAGAATAGTAATTTAGCCCCGTCAATGTCCAGCTCCTGCCCTGAGGGATGACCTCAGCTGAGTTAGACTTGTGATTTAGCCCCCTGTCACTGACCAACACCTACCCTAGGGATGCCCCCAGTGGAGTTAGGACCCCACTACGATGTTGGGCAGACGGCCACCGACAGGCCGTCGGTGGCAGTCCGGCCGACATCCAGGCATCGGCCCAACTGCTGCAATGCAATGCTGGTGGTCGGAGAGCTGTTGCCAGGGGTGGAAAGACGGCTGCCTCCGAAAGGATCCATGATCCCATTGGTACAGCAGTCGGAATCCTATCCCTTCAATTGAGCCGATACCTGTGCAGGCACCGCCGTAGTGATTAGGTTGTCCCTTTCTGCCATTTCATGACTTTGGGGGTCCCAAGCAGGGCCCCGTCCCCTGTGGGCTACTGCTAAGTGGCCCTGGGACACATGTAGTGTCCGCCCACACATCCATGCATCGTTTGCCAGGCACCAAATGGTTTATTCTGTAGTTTATTTGTCTAAACATCGTACCTACTTTTACTGAAGGATGGCAGTGTCTCTTTAGCAAACTGTTGTTGCTCTGCTGCTCTGGCTGATATGTCTGGTCTCAAAGATGTCAGTGAACCACTGAACACAAATTAGTGGACAACTGAATTTATATGTTTTTGAGTGGTATTCTATATTTCAAACAAAATATGTTTTGGTCTGCATATCATTATGTGATTTAAATTGTGTAAGAATGTTTATTCCGTTTGATGTATTTCGTCGTTTATTCACCTTCCACACATACATAGTCAAACATTATATTTTTAGAGAAGCAACATAAAAATGGTTAACACAAAGGAAACACTGTTTGTGTTCTGGTTCATGGAGGTGCAAGCCTGGCAGTTCGGGCTGGACTGTTCCTGTTGAGTAGCATCAAGACTGATTTGCATATGGATGGGTCAAAATTGAGGTGGTATATGCTCTATAAAATAACGATGGACTGAGGTGTGGCCCGAGTGATTACTAGTGGTTGCAAACTCTTCCAAGTACACCCTCTCTGCACTAGACTCTCTGGTTAGCGCGGGCGAGCAGTCGAGGCTTTTCAGGTTGATAGTGTGGGGGTAGGGTAGAGACTCAGATCTCAGAGAGTCATACAAGAGAAACAGTCACTTTTTGACCACCCAAGTGCTTCACATAGGAAAAAGAAATGTACTTTAATCTCACAGCAAAACTGAATACTACACACAGTGATGGATGTTCACATACAGAGTTCTTCAGAGTACAACCATTGGGCTCTAGAAAGGTTTTACAGTTTTCAATTCAATTAAGAGAGTTCTAGAAACAATGCAAAGATCATAGGCTAAGATCAGGCAAAGATGTGATCCTGCAATTAGACTGTGCGCGCAACTACACTGTTTAGTAACCCGTAGGTCAGTTTCGATCATATCTTGAGCAAAATAAATTCACACCACAATATTAAAATCATTAATATGTCTAACTTCCAGGATTGCCTTTCTGAGACCAAGACACAGTCTCTCAGTGTTTCATATCAGGCCTGGTGTTACTTATTTGCTTGGTTGCTGTTTGACGTGGAAGTTGATGGTGCACCCTTCGCCATCAGCGCCTGGGAAATGGCCTTAGTTCTACCTTTTATTGAAAAAAACAAATGCTGACTCCAACTAAGTAATTATAGACCAAACCCTTTGTTGCCTGCGATGGGAATGATGCTGGAGAAGCTGGTGAACAACCAGTTAGCAAAGTTTATTGAGAATAAAGAAGTATTTCATCCTTTCAAATCAGGCTTTCGACCTGGATATGAGAGTGATGATGCTTTATTAGAGGTCAAAGAAGTTATGCAGTCTAATATTGATCAGGTAAAGAAAGCAATTCTCACTTTGCTTGATCGATCAGCCTTGTTTAACACAGTCTCCCACAAAGTTCTCTTGGAAAGACTCAAGGATGGAGGAATTGAGAGTAAAGGGTCGCTATGACTTAAATCTTTTCTGTCAAAACAAGAACAAGCCGTCTATGTACCTCCGTACACCTCGAAGGTCAGAGCGCACAGTTGTGGGGTTCCCCAGGGCTCAGCTCTGAACCCAGTGCAATTCAATGTTTACATGACGCCCCTGGCTCAAATGTTAAAACCCTGGGGCTTTAATATTGTGTTGTACGCAGTTGTCCATCAACTCAATGAGGTAACAGTTAACGTTCAGAGCTTTTTTCCAGCTGTCACCAGTTGGATGCTTATAAGCTCCCTGAAACTGAATTTTGAAATTCTGATATCCTTATTTTGGGACCCAAGAACCCCTAGACATTAGAACATTATTTCCGGTCCAGGGAAGACATGGCTTGGCAGTTCGGGATGGACTGTTCCCATGAGGCACAGGGTCAAGACTGAGTTGCATATAGCTGTGTCTGAACTGGGGTGGCGAAGTGAGCTAAAGAACAATGATGGATTTAACCCAAATCTGTGACGGGGTGAGTGTCTGAAAAGTTTCAGCGCTCCCTCCATCATCTCCTTGTGTTTGCTTTGTTCGTCCTAAGTTGGCAGTGTATGCCCAGACGTGGGTCCCTTGCTCACTTTGCCACTGGATTCAAGCTAGCCTGGCTGATGAGAGCTGTTAGCCCGAAACCTGTCCCAGGATGCTGGTTTCCGGTCCAGGGAAGACATGGTTTGGCAGTTCGGGCTGGACTGTTCCCATGAAGCACAGGGTCAAGACTGATCTGCATATAGCTGTGTCTGAACTGGGGTGGCGAAGTGAGTTGAACGATGATTGATTCAACCCAGATCTGTGACTGTGGGTTAATGTCTGAAAAGTTTCAGGGCTCCGTACATCATCTCCTTGTGTTTGCATTAGAAGATTATCGTCTGAGCTATTGAGGTACCCTTCCATAGCCTCGGAGGTAGCAAAAAATCTAGGGATCAAATTTGATAAGGATCTATCCTTTCTACCTCAAGTGTGGATGGTGTTGGTGACCTGCTTTATACTTTTGAAATCCTTCAGAAACATCTTTACATTTCTCCCAGTTTGCATACTAAAGGTTATTGTCCATGCACTATTTTCGGCCAGGCTGGACTATGTTTGAATTTAGATATGTGCATTTCTTAGTACAAATATATATATATATATAACGAAAAGGTCCTGTGCGCCCCACTCCTCGGAATGGCAACACACAGGCACGGACCTCGTGATAACTCCCAGGCAAAATCAACGACTTCCACACAAGTGATCGTGGCAAAGCAGTGAAGAATTTATTTCGGCATAAAATAGCTGGGACTAGTGCCCTCCATGACGCGTTTTGCTCCTCGTGGGAGCTTGGTCACATGATGCGTCCATTTTGTATGAAGTTTTTTAAAGTGAAAGAAGTGAATAAAGTACACGAATAGCCTTAGAAACAAGGCTAAATGAATACTACACACTAGAAATTGACAACAGACTGTCATATATATATATGTAATAAGAGGAAGGGGTCCCAGCCCTATTGGACAATTTCTAAAGAAAATTCAATTAAATTACACACAAACTAAATCGGTCCACATTGTTTTTAATCACAATGGGAGATAGCGATACATATCATACTATTGACAATCAATACTATATTCAACAGTGCCCTGGTTAGGGAAGGGGGGATTGTGAGTGATGTCAAGTGAGGAAAAGGTGATAGGGAAAGGATGTCGTGACAGAATAATCAATCAATTAGAAGTGAACAATGAAAAAGTTACATATTCTGTACAAAAAGGACTTCAAGGTTCAAAACTGATGTATTTACAAATGTCATACTCCACAAAAGTTCAAACAAATGAAGAATTAGGACATGGAGTTGGCATGGAAAACAAAAGGTTGTCGACGTTTCGACCCTCAGATAAATGCAGGTAATTCATATTATCCTTGCCGTGGGGTCTTCATCAGGACGGGTGGTGGGGCAGGTAACCTATTTAATGTATACAGATGGTTAGTTGACTAACAGAAGATGTGTATAAATACATCATCCAGTTAAAATAGCAACACAGTTATTCCGTATGCGGGCAGCTGGGAGCCTAGGATTAACTAAGCCAATATTAATTTAATATTATTTACTTGGACCGATATGTGGCAATGAATCAAAAAAGTATTCATCAAATCATGATGTAAAACGTTGAGTGTTTTGTTTAGTGAAGTAGTATAATCAAAAAAGGAGCAACGTGAAGAAACAGATTACACGATGGACAGGGTAGATAGGACAATTACCAACAAAGAGCCATTACCTGTACCATCAATGGATACGGTATCTTTAGTAGGAAAAACTCTGTGTGCTGTGTCTGAAAGGAGCATAAAAATAAAAATAATAATAAAAATAGTCACTAGAACGCGGCATGGTTCGTCATGTAACATCAGCATGTTGTCAATGAAACACAAACGATTGTAGAGACAGACACTCACCCGGATCAAGCGTTCAAGACGCATTCCTCGAAGGGAATCAGTTAGTAGGGAGATGTACAGCTTATGTCTATTGAATACTAGGAAGACAAATGAAAAAGCACATTTAGTGCCCGCAGACGGCAGCAATTTAATCTACATCTGCGTTCGAAATGTAGCGGCACTGTAAGTGCACTAGGTTAGAGCAGGCGGCAGCATTTTGCCTGGCATCCGCAATCATTAGGCGGCGGCCTTAAGACGGGACTCACCGGGTGCCGAATCAATCTGGCGCTATGACGGTAGACTGCGCGAATGGCGAGTTGGTCTTCCTGGTTAGTTAAGTTACCATAGGGATATAGTCACGTGATAAGATCAGGTCATGGTTAGGTTAGAAGAAAGACTAGCCATGCGTTTCAGCGTTGTCATGGTAGCTGGAACGCACAAGGGGAAGGACAAATCGTGTGTGTTTTATGTAATGACTCGCACAGTTTGTGTTTCATTGACAACATGCTGATGTTACATGACGAACCATGCCGCGTTCTAGTGACTATTTTTATTATTATTTTTATTTTTATGCTCCTTTCAGACACAGCACACAGAGTTTTTCCTACTAAAGATACCGTATCCATTGATGGTACAGGTAATGGCTCTTTGTTGGTAATTGTCCTATCTACCCTGTCCATCGTGTAATCTGTTTCTTCACGTTGCTCCTTTTTTGATTATACTACTTCACTAAACAAAACACTCAACGTTTTACATCATGATTTGATGAATACTTTTTTGATTCATTGCCACATATCGGTCCAAGTAAATAATATTAAATTAATATTGGCTTAGTTAATCCTAGGCTCCCAGCTGCCCGCATACGGAATAACTGTGTTGCTATTTTAACTGGATGATGTATTTATACACATCTTCTGTTAGTCAACTAACCATCTGTATACATTAAATAGGTTACCTGCCCCACCACCCGTCCTGATGAAGACCCCACGGCAAGGATAATATGAATTACCTGCATTTATCTGAGGGTCGAAACGTCGACAACCTTTTGTTTTCCATGCCAACTCCATGTCCTAATTCTTCATTTGTTTGAACTTTTGTGGAGTATGACATTTGTAAATACATCAGTTTTGAACCTTGAAGTCCTTTTTGTACAGAATATGTAACTTTTTCATTGTTCACTTCTAATTGATTGATTATTCTGTCACAACATCCTTTCCCTATCACCTTTTCCTCACTTGACATCACTCACAATCCCCCCTTCCCTAACCGGGGCACTGTTGAATATAGTATTGATTGTCAATAGTATGATATGTATCGCTATCTCCCATTGTGATTAAAAACAATGTGGACCGATTTAGTTTGTGTGTAATTTAATTAAATTTTCTTTAGAAATTGTCCAATAGGGCTGGGACCCCTTCCTCTTATTACTTAGCTCACCCAGGTTCCAGTAACTTTAGTTGGGTATTACCCGTATTTTCATACATGTCATATATATATAGGCACATACATTAGAAGTTTAAGTCAAACGCTCTGTACAAAATACTGTTAAAACTTTTCATTGCTCTAGAGAAATGAATACATAGTGCATAAAGATTAGTACATAGTGCATGAACGAATTATGCTTTGTAATGTAAACATTGCATCTGCTATTATTAAAACAGATATTAAATGACTGTACAAAACATGCTATAAGATAAAGTGCTTACTGCAATTTTCAGTGCCAGCATTTAAATAATTGTACGATTCAATGAAGCAACGATCCATGGCTATGTATAAATATGCATAGAGCAAGTCACTTATCATATTTTCAACCTTTATCCAGAGCACTCTTAACGAGACTAAACAACTCCACCTCCCATGTTAAAATGCTGTAGACAGCACAAATGTGCATGTATCATATAATCTACTCCCAACAACAAAGCTAGATAAAGTGCTAGTGCATCTTCAACTAACTTCTTGACATTTACACTGTACCTATATAAAGTGCTAGTGCATCCTCAAATGACAGCTTGACACTCTCAATATGCTATTCCCCTGAGTTAACTTGATAAATAAAGTGCTAATGCATAATCAAAGACTCAGCTTAAGATCTCAAATGTATATAAAGTGCTAGTACATTTTCAATTAACAGCCTGGCAACAATCCTGTGGCTGAATATAGGGTCACGTTGGTGCCTACAGTATACTGCATCTCACAATAATGACCTGTCAATCACAATGTGCCTAAACCTTAAAATCACAGATGGTAATATTGGAAGTAAAAAACTGTAGCATAGGTGGAGTATATTCTATCAATCTACAATAGAAAAACGTGCCAACTGCCCGATCTGTGCAAAAAAGTGCTGTGCAAAAAACTGTGCAAAGTGCAATTAATCTTTAAACAAATTAGCAGCAGAAGAGAAGAATAACAAACGTTGCTTAAGCCTAAGCAAACTAACAGTGCAAATAGAATCTCCATCTAGTTATAAGAGACAGTTTGATCAAAACGGAGAGACGCCAGAATTAAAAACTAGCTCAAAGGTCATCAGTACAAATATCAAGGAGTAATGGACATATCTACAAAAAATTATGAAGATCAAATTCAAATTCAAATAAGTCTTTATTTCGACTACATGTCATAAAAGACAGCATATTTTAAAAAAACAAGGACAAAATAAAATCACAGCGTCAATTCCATAATACATAAGTGGAATGTATGAATCGTTATTTCAGCTAATATACTACAAGATCAAAAAGGATGTTCTTATAAGTTCTGCAGAGTTGATCCCATCTACTGATTGTTCCATACACATTAGTTAAAATCATAAATATTATGAATTGGGGTTAAAACACACAAAAAATAGAACGAAATTTACAATACATTTGCGAGAGGAACGAGACGAGGCGAGGAAGACGCCGTCTGCAGCACCCGGACGCGGACTGCAGGCCACCCCCCTGCCGAAAAACATCCCGGACACGGAAAGAAGTCGTACTGTGTCCCGGGTGCGGCTGGAACTGCGAGCGTGCCCCTCGAACGCGGCAACAGCCGGGAGTGGTGTTCCGGCTGCGGCCGGAGCCGCGAGAGCCTCTTGGACGCGGCAACAGTCGCGAGTGGTGTTCCGGCTGCGGCCGGAGCCGCGAGAGCCTCTTTGACACGGCAAAAGCCGCGAGTGGTGTCCTGGGTGCGGCCGGAGCCGCGAAAACCCCCGGGACGCGGTAGTAGCAAAAATAGGGACCTACTTGTAGGGGATCTTCGTTGTCTAGGGCTTTCCCCCATGCTTCTTGCAATATGGGCTCTTCCCTCTGGGGCGCTCTGAATTCTCGGTCCGTTTCCCAGGGGTGTTCTTCTGTCCTGACCAGGCAGACCGTGACCTATCGTCTTTTCTCTTTTCTCCTTTGGCTACGGGTCTTCCGTTCTTTGGACGTGGAGCCCTGGGGGCTGGTATCCTGGGAAAAGGGAGCCTCAGTTCACCTGCCGGATAGAGCGTTGGTCGAGTCTTTCAGGACGTTAGGGAGGCCGGGATAGTCGCTTCCCAGGATAACCTGCTCTGGTAGCCTGGGGACAAGGCCTACCGTCAAATCAGTTCCTGGGTCCGTTGGATGTTGGATACGCACTTTAGTGGTCGGGTACTGTTTTGTGTCGCCATGGACGCACTGTATAGCGACGGTACCGGTGAGGGGACCGACCGGTATACCTGAATCCTGGGGCCGGAGAACGCTCTGTCGACACCCTGTGTCAGCTAGGGCTAACACCGCCTGTCCGTCAACGGTCACTTCACAACGATAGGGGGGGGGGGGAATGTATTCGGGGTCACACAAACATAGTCCCGTGCTAGGCCCACCTCCATTGGCTCTTGTCTTTGAGGGCACATCCTGGCTATGTGTCCGTATACCCCACAGTTGTAACACTGAGGTCCAGGGTTAGGGGTTCTGACAACAATGGGTGCTGGCAACAGAGTTACAGACTCTCGTTTCCGGGGAATGGGGCCACGATGGGGTCTAGGACCGGTTGGGGTACCCGGTCGGTTGGTATGTTCCTCTCTCCCTCTCTGGAGTTCTTGGGCTCGACTGAACGCACTGGCGTTGTCAGCAACACTATCTAACGTGAGGTGGGCATCTTGCCTTACCCACCTCTGTGTGGGAGGGTGTAGGGAGGCCAGGAACTGCTCCAGGTAGATTTTGGATAAAATGTCCTTCTTTGTGGACGTGGCAGGACAGAGCTATCGGTCTGTCAAATCCTTGATGCGAAAAGATAACGCCCTAGGTGTCTCTTGGGGCCCTTTTTTCGCTTGCCGTAGCCTCATCCTGTACGTTTTATCATCAATGCCTAAATGATCGAGAATGCAGCGTTTGATGTCTTCGTAAGGGGTGGTCCCTTGCACGTTTGCTTGCTGATAGGCGGACTGGAGATCGCCTATCATTAGCGGGCCCAGGTACTGGCCCCAGCGTTCCACAGGCCAGGAGGCGGCCTGAGCCATCCGCTCGAAATTAGTAAAAAAATAGTCCGGGTCTTCTCCAGGTACGTATTTTTGCAATACGACCGAGGAAAGGGAAGTAACTGGTCTGTGTTGTCCCATGACATCGGAGAGTTTGCAGAGCACCAGATCATGCGCCTCCCCTTGGCCTTTAATAACGTCCTGTAGTTGTCCCCGGTCATCCTCCGCCACTTTAAGGAACCTTTCCATCATTCTTCCCAGTTGTTCCTGTGTGTCCGCCATCTTTACAAACGCGGCCTCTATGCTTCCGGCTGATCCCACTATTGACACCACCTGTGGACGTGGGGGGAGTGCGGGCCGGGAATACAGGCGGGAAGACCGTATAAGATGTGCAATGTTGTCGATGTTTATTAAGACAGTACAGAAGAAGGGGGGAGGAAAAAGTAATCGGGGCTCTGAAGGGACGAAATTTCGGATCTTCTTCCCGGGGTATGTTCTGGCTACACTTGGTTCGTCCACGTCTCCTTCTGGCTACTTTCGTCGGGTAGTCCGCGGAGGGCGTGTAGGAAACAAAACAAAGAATGGAGTTGTTAGTCCGGTCTGACTTTACAAATGGAGTACCGTTCACCAAAACCAGGGTAGTGTCGGATTTATAAGAGAGACGGTCAGGAAGGGGTGGGGGGGATACAAGGACGATAGAAAGGGAAGGAAGAAGAAAAAGGGGCTGACTGCTCGGGTGTGGGTAACAGGGTTAGGGACTTTCTTTACAGAGCGTGAAGGTCGGGTAAAGGCAAGGGTAGTGAGACTTCGAGGATGTGCTGTACAACGAGTATAGTGCAACGTGGAACTCTCTCTGTGGGGTCTATTATATACAGTGCCGCGCTCACCTCCCTTTTACCGTGTTTCAGTTCCTGCCCCGGGGTAGTGGGTACTCACCGACTCCGCCGCAGCTCTCTTGAGCTGTGGCCGCTCCCCAGCCACCTCCTTTGGACACCACCACTCCTCGCTCCACTCCTCCTCTCCCTCGTCTGTCTCCGCCTCTCGTTCCACCGCTCCTTCGCTCTGAATCTCCTGCCACTCCTTCGCTCCTCCTGCAGTCCTTCCGTCTTCGTGCTTGTGTCTTCCTGCTTTCAGCTCCTGGAGGGATGGACTTCCGGGGTCGGTCTGAGGCACTTCTGGGGTTTCCCCAAAGGGGATTGGCTCCTGGAAAGACCGAGGACAGGGGGGCAGGGTTCTGGTTACTACGGACGCTTCAGAGTCCGTACTCTGGGAATGGCGAGGACCGGGGTCATGCCGATAACACGGGGCAGGTGAGGGGGTCGGATCACAGGCGGCCAAACCCGGTACCTAAAACGCAGGTGCCCCCCTGCAAAACCAGGTCGTTTTGTGATAGATAAGGGGCATCTGCTTTTTTGTGCCCAGGCTCGGTGGCCATCTGCGTGGATCCCCCAAATTTTCCCTAACCAGAATCCCCTGCAAACCTCAAATTTAGCTGAATGAATCACATGTTTCTCACCTTTCTGTGTGGGGAAAGTTGTGGGATCGCCAGGCTGACACAAATTTTGTACCACCCTGCATTCCCCACATCTACCCATAAAATTAGTACCTCCCTCACTTGTGTTTTTTGTCAAGCACCTGCGACAGGCAAGGTCCTAAAACACATTGTGGATACGTCAAAATTATCTGTCAGAAAACAACCTGGTTTTGCTATGGGAGCACATGCCTTTTTGGTCCTGGGGACGGCGGGCATCTAGGGAAACCTACCAAACCCAGACATTTCTGAAAACCAGACACCCTAGGGAGTTCAGGGATGTGTGGCTTGCATGGATCCTCCAACGTTTCTTACCCAGAATTCCCTGCAAACTTCAAATTTAGCTAAAATAAATCACATTTCCCTTACATTTTTTGGTGGGATCAGTGCGCCGGAAAAAATGTCTATAAAAAAATCTTCGAAGGATCTACACAAATGACCCCTTGCTGAATTGAGAATGTTGTCTAGTTTTCAGAAATGTATAGCTTTCCGAGATCCATTATTACTTTCATACCCATTTCTACCACTAATTGGAAGGAGGTTGAAAGCACCAAAAATAGCAGATTTAGGCTGTGTCCCAGTAAAATGCCAAAACTGTATAAACATTTTTGTTTTTCTGACAAAAGTCTGTCTGTCCATGAAAGCTTTGAAGATGGTGATTCATGCACCACAAACCCTTAGTTGATACCATTTGCGGGGAAAAAAACAAACTCTTCCTTCTGCTGCACTTTTTTACATAAAAACAGCTGTGTTTTGGCTACTTTCTGGGTCCCCTCCAGGGGAATCCACAAAGCCTGGGTACCTTTGGAATCCTCAAGATCTTGGAAAAAAAGGACTCAAATTTCGCGTGGATACCTTATGTGGCCAATAAGTTACAGGGGCCTGAGCGCGAACCACCCTAACTAGCCAAAAAAAGGCTTAGCACAGTGGTGGGAAAGGCCTAGCAGCGAAGGTTAAGATTGCTGTGATTAACTTGCCTGTGCTATGTTTGTGTACTTTACTTCAAAAAGTTCTTTTTTTTTTAAAAGAGATCGTGCTGTATTTTGATTAATTTCAGGTGTTTTCAGGGGTGTGGAATTTATTAAAATATCTACTTGTCCATGGGGCAGGTTGCTTCATAAATCTACTTGTCCTGTAACAAAATCCACTTGTCCCTTTGGTGCCATGTAGCGCTGCCACAAATTATGGCAGCAATCTCATTATATAAGAGCTCTTATGTAGCCTCTCTGATTATGCCAGGGCATATACCATAGTAGTGTTTGAATATTAGTAATCATTTTATGTTGCCACGTTTCCGCAGATATACATACTGGGACTGAAGATGGTGGTAAGCAGTAGTTCCAGGGTTGGAATGCCCTTTTAAGTCTGTGCAAACCTACTAACTTGCATGTTTTAAGGGTTTTCAACAAATCTTATCTAATCTTTCCCATACTGAGAAATGTTAGAAATTTACTCCTGAGAGTGGCAGACGTAAACCTTCTTTCAGAGTTGGGAAAAAAATAGTTGCAGGAAAATGAACTTTCAAACATCCAGGTTTTCACATGAGCAGATCTACACATGCATATTTGCTCATGCTAAAATGCAATTCATTTTATAGAAGTACAATTTCTTGCCCTACTAATGTAAATTCTTGTGAGTTCACGAAAGCCAAATACCAAAGGTGCACTTTTGAAACTTTCTTTAATAATTGGGCCCCTAATTTGGTCTGCCTTTAACCATGACCTTTTGTGTTTATTAAAATTCTCTCTCTCGCTGAATCGGCTGGCTTCACTGTGAGTGACAGCATTCTGCTCTTTCACAAGGAGCATATCGGTACGCAAAGTAGTTTTGTTCAGTGCCATTAACTAATGTGGCAGTGTGTGCTTTTTTGAGACCAAAAACAATGTTTGCGTTTGCCAATGTTTGTTATAATGGTGAGGGCCCGGCATCTCTCACATCAATAAGGTTTTACAAAAGCCATGCCAAAACATGTCACGCATTGCCAAAACTAAAAAGCTGACCACCAATGTCAGCCCTACTGGCTTTGCCAAGGCTTGTTTATTTTTGTTTCTCATAATCTTATTGAAACTGGTTACACAAACTTTCCAAGAGGAATATTTTTGGGAAATACTAGCATACATCAACACATTTTACTAAATGGTGCTGCAAAGAAAGGGTACCTGAAATTTTACAGTAGTTTAGCAAAATCATTTTTTCCCTACTTTCCTTTTTTAGGATCATTTTATATTGAAAGGAAAGAAACATGAATCTTGCTTTCAAGCTTCTGTAAATATTTGCATCTAATCAGAGAGCATGCTGTGAGCATCATGCATAGCCTCATGTTGCTAAATTTTAAAACCGTGTTTACATATGTTCATACTGGAACCACTGTCAGTAGTGCAGTCAGAACGTACATTTACTTAAGAGCGCTCACCCTAATAATAAAGACATTCAATTAATAAACCATGAATACAAGTTTGAACAGCATTAACACATGCACACAAATATTAACTTAACTACAGGCAGTACCCTTCCCTGATCCTTAATGTGGTACGGCAAACTGGCAGCCAAAGGGTTTGTGCTGCAGTGGGTTGGGCCTACTTGTCCCAAGGACAAAATACACATTAAAACTTGTTGCCCTTGACCCCAAACAATATGTCCTGGGCGTCGGGCTATAGGAGTTCCACATCCCTGTGTTTTGTTAGCTTGATGTATCTGTTTAGCTGTGTAAAAATAGAGGTAGAAAATATCTTACATTTTAGTATTTTATTCATCCTCCCTTTCGCTGTGCAGCACCTGCCCTGAGGATTGCCCCTGGTGGAGTTAGAATCGTTATTTTGCCCTGTAACTGCCCAGCACCTGCCCTGAGGGATACCCTCAGCCGAGTTAGAATAGTAATTTAGCCCTGTCAATGTCCAGCTCCTGCCCTGAGGGATGACCTCAGCTGAGTTAGACTTGTAATTTAGCCCCCTGTCACTGACCAACACCTACCCTAAGGATGCCCCCAGTGGAGTTAGGACCCCACTACGATGTTGGGCAGACAGCCACCGACAGGCCGTCGGTGGCAGTCCGGCCAACATCCAGGCATCGGCCCAACTGCTGCAATGCAATGCTGGTGGTCGGAGAGCTGTTGCCAGGGGTGGAAAGACGGCTGCCTCCGAAAGGATCCATGATCCCATTGGTTCAGCAGTCGGAATCCTATCCCTTCAATTGAGCCGATACCTGTGCAGGCACCGCCGTAGTGATTAGGTTTTCTCTTTCAGCCATTTCATGACTTTGGGGGTCCCAAGCAGGGCCCCGTCCCCCGTGGGCTACTGCTAAGTGGCCCTGGGGCACATGTAGTGTCCCCCCACACATCCATGCATCGTTTGCCAGGCACCAAATGGTTTATTCTGTAGTTTATTTGTCTAAACATCGTACCTACTTTTACTGAAGGATGGCAATGTCTCTTTAGCAAACTGTTGTTGCTCTGCTGCTCTGGCTGATATGTCTGGTCTCAAAGATGTCAGTGAACCACTGAACACAAATTAGTGGACAACTGAATTTATATGTTTTTGAGTGGTATTCTATATTTCAAACAAAATATGTTTTGGTCTGCATATCATTATGTGATTTAAATTGTGTAAGAATGTTTATTCCGTTTGATGTATTTCGTCGTTTATTCACCTTCCACACATACATAGTCAAACATTATATTTTTAGAGAAGCAACATAAAAATGGTTAACACAAAAGAAGCACTGTTTGTGTTCTGGTTCATGGAGGTGCAAGCCTGGCAGTTCGGGCTGGACTGTTCCTGTTGAGTAGCATCAAGACTGATTTGCATATGGATGGGTCAAAATTGAGGTGGTATATGCTCTATAAAATAACGATGGACTGAGGTGTGGCCCGAGTGATTACTAGTGGTTGCAAACTCTTCCAAGTACACCCTCTCTGCACTAGACTCTCTGGTTAGCGCGGGCGAGCAGTCGAGGCTTTTCAGGTTGATAGTGTGGGGGTAGGGTAGAGACTCAGATCTCAGAGAGTCATACAAGAGAAACAGTCACTTTTTGACCACCCAAGTGCTTCACATAGGAAAAAGAGATGTACTTTAATCTCACAGCAAAACTGAATACTACACACAGTGATGGATGTTCACATACAGAGTTCTTCAGAGTACAACCATTGGGCTCTAGAAAGGTTTTACAGTTTGCAATTCAATTAAGAGAGTTCTAGAAACAATGCAAAGATCATAGGCTAAGATCAGGCAAAGATGTGATCCTGCAATTAGACTGTGCGCGCAACTACACTGTTTAGTAACCCGTAGGTCAGTTTCGATCATATCTTGAGCAAAATAAATTCACACCACAATATTAAAATCATTAATATGTCTAACTTCCAGGATTGCCTTTCTGAGACCAAGACACAGTCTCTCAGTGTTTCATATCAGGCCTGGTGTTACTTATTTGCTTGGTTGCTGTTTGACGTGGAAGTTGATGGTGCACCCTTCGCCATCAGCGCCTGGGAAATGGCCTTAGTTCTACCTTTTATTGAAAAAAACAAATGCTGACTCCAAATAAGTAATTATAGACCAAACCCTTTGTTGCCTGCGATGGGAATGATGCTGGAGAAGCTGGTGAACAACCAGTTAGCAAAGTTTATTGAGAATAAAGAAGTATTTCATCCTTTCAAATCAGGCTTTCGACCTGGATATGAGACCGATGATGCTTTATTAGAGGTCACAGAAGTTATGCAGTCTAATATTGATCAGGTAAAGAAAGCAATTCTCACTTTGCTTGATCGATCAGCCTTGTTTAACACAGTCTCCCACAAAGTTCTCTTGGAAAGACTCAAGGATGGAGGAATTGAGAGTAAAGGGTCGCTATGACTTAAATCTTTTCTGTCAAAACAAGAACAAGCCGTCTATGTACCTCCGTACACCTCGAAGGTCAGAGCGCACAGTTGTGGGGTACCCCAGGGCTCAGCTCTGAACCCAGTGCAATTCAATGTTTACATGACGCCCCTGGCTCTAATGTTAAAACCCTGGGGCTTTAATATTGTGTTGTATGCAGTTGTCCATCAACTCAATGAGGTAACAGTTAACGTTCAGAGCTTTTTTCCAGCTGTCACCAGTTGGATGCTTATAAGCTCTCTGAAACTGAATTTTGAAATTCTGATATCCTTATTTTGGGACCCAAGAACCCCTAGACATTAGAACATTATTTCCGGTCCAGGGAAGACATGGCTTGGCAGTTCGGGATGGACTGTTCCCATGAGGCACAGGGTCAAGACTGATTTGCATATAACTGTGTCTGAACTGGGGTGGCGAAGTGAGCTAAAGAACAATGATGGATTTAACCCAGATCTGTGACGGGGTGAGTGTCTGAAAAGTTTCAGCGCTCCCTCCATCATCTCCTTGTGTTTGCTTTGTTCGTCCTAAGTTGGCAGTGTATGCCCAGACGTGGGTCCCTTGCTCACTTTGCCACTGGATTCAAGCTAGCCTGGCTGATGAGGGCTGTTAGCCCGAAACCTGTCCCAGGATGCTGGTTTCCGGTTCAGGGAAGACATGGTTTGACAGTTCGGGCTGGACTGTTCCCATGAAGCACAGGGTCAAGACTGATTTGCATATAGCTGTGTCTGAACTGGGGTGGCGAATTGAGTTGAAGAACGATGATTGATTCAACCCAGATCTGTGACTGTGGGTTAATGTCTGAAAAGTTTCAGGGCTCCGTACATCATCTCCTTCTGTTTGCATTAGAAGATTATCGTCTGAGCTATTGAGGTACCCTTCCATAGCCACGGAGGTAGCAAAAAATCTAGGGATCAAATTTGATAAGGATCTATCCTTTCTACCTCAAGTGTGGATGGTGTTGGTGACCTGCTTTATACTTTTGAAATCCTTCAGAAACATCTTTACATTTCTCCCAGTTTGCATACTAAAGGTTATTGTCCATGCACTATTTACGGCCAGGCTGGACTATGTTTGAATTTAGATATGTGCATTTCTTAGTACAAATATATATATATATAACGAAAAGGTCCTGTGCGCCCCACTCCTCGGAACGGCAACACACAGGCACGGACCTCGTGATAACTCCCAGGAAAAATCAACGACCTCCACACAAGTGATCGTGGCAAAGCAGTGAAGAATTTATTTCGGCATAAAATAGCTGGGACTAGTGCCCTCCATGACGCGTTTTGCTCCTCGTGGGAGCTTGGTCACATGATGCGTCCATTTTCTATGAAGTTTTTTAAAGTGAAAAAAGTGAATAAAGTGCACGAATAGCCTTAGAAACAAGGCTAAATGAATACTACACACTAGAAATTGACAACAGACTGTCATATATATATATAGGCACATACATTAGAAGTTTAAGTCGAACGCTCTGTACAAAATACTGTTAAAACTTTTCATTGCTCTAGACTAGAGAAATGAATACATAGTGCATAAAGATTAGTACATAGTGCATGAACGAATTATGCTTTGTAATGTAAACATTGCATCTGCTATTATTAAAACAGATATTAAATGACTGTACAAAACATGCTATAAGATAAAGTGCTTACTGCAATTTTCAGTGCTAGCATTTAAATAATTGTACGATTCAATGAAGCAACGATCCATGGCTATGTATAAATATGCATAGAGCAAGTCACTTATCATATTTTCAACCTTTATCCAGAGCACTCTTAACGAGACTAAACAACTCCACCTCCCATGTTAAAATGCTGTAGACAGCACAAATGTGCATGTATCATATAATCTACTCCCAACAACAAAGCTAGATAAAGTGCTAGTGCATCTTCAACTAACTTCTTGACATTTACACTGTACCTATATAAAGTGCTAGTGCATCCTCAAATGACAGCTTGACACTCTCAATATGCTATTCCCCTGAGTCAACTTTTTTTTAATTTCAAATCGTTTTTATTGAAGTAAGAAAACAAAGCAAAAGACATTACATTAAATCTTCCATCAAAAGTGAATTACTACAGATGTTGTCAGACTAATACAGAAACTACAAATGATAAAAAATAAAGAGAAGAATCACTCTTGCTTGTCACGTGGTTATTGATCAAGTTGTTAAACACTTGACGTGCGGATGAATGGGAATAGCTCTGACATATTAACTAGGATCACACCCATATAACCATGATACTATTACAAGGTCGTATTGCTTCAAGGCGGCTCAAAATGGAGGGATGAACCGTCTAGTGACTTCCATAATTTCTTATTGGATGGGCACCACGTAGAGGACTGTAACGCCTGATTCGTGGCCCCTCTCAGGAAAGACAGCCATTCCTGCCAAATTTTAAAATGTACTTCCTTAAAACATTTCCACTTGCATAAAACAACCTTACATGCCAATGTCAACATTAAATCCAAAAGCTGGCGATCATGCTCATTCGCCAATCGCGGTTCCAACCCCCCTAGAATGACATATACAAATTCCTTCATTGGCTTTATCTTAAACACGTGATGAATGCATATAAATATTTTTTCCCAATATTCTCTCAGCAGGGGACAGTTGAATAACATGTGAGGAAGATCACCAGTCCCTGATTGGCAATTCCAGCACTCCGGGGAGTCACGTAATTTACATTTAAATAGCTTTTCCGGAGTCCAGAACGACCTATTTATGAGCATATACTTCGTCTGGGACAGGATGGGTGATACTTTGTGGGCAAGTGCTGATTTATGAATCAATTCCCAATCCCACTCTATCCCTGTGGAGTTAGGTTCCGCTTCCCATTTCGCTTCCACTGTTTTGTGAGATTTGCTGGGCAGCGGTAACAACAATTTATACACCTTGGAAACGAAGTGACCTGAGTGCATAATGCGTGGGAGATGTGTTATCAACCACGGAGTGTAGGGTGTGAAGTTACGGCTGGTTAATGTCGCCTTGATTTTTAGAAAATGATAGAAGTCTATCGGGGCTAGGTCAAATTTCGTCTGTAGGCTTGAGAACGGGATTGGTTCGCTGTTGTCATACAAGTCTCCGGCCAGGTTAATACCTTTTTCGGACCATGACTCCCAGAAGAGTTCCACACCCGTGTGTTTAAGGTAGGGGTTTCTCCATAATGACATGCATGATGATTTAGAGAATGACAATTTGGTTTTATGCGTTTGGTCAAGTCTAAGTAGGGCCCTTCTGGTATTCAACAATATGTATCTGGAGTGAGGTAGGTGTGACAGATCCATGGTGATTAAAGACTCAAGCGGGGCCTTGCCTACTATTGATCTCTCAATGTTAATCCACACAGGAGTGTAAGTTGGTGATTTTATTAACCATTGAGCACCTTGCTTACAAAGAAAAGCTGTCTGGTAGTTCCTGAACGATGGCAGACCCAGGCCACCTTTATCTTTTGCCAGTTGTAGTTTCTTTAGAGATATCCTGGCTTTCTTGCCCCGCCACAGGAAGTTACCAAACAGCTGGTCTATTTTTAAGACAAAATTATTAGAGAACGTCATAGGGAGCATACTGGCCAGGTAGTTAACTAAGGGTGTTGACATCATTTTGAGAGTTTCAGCCCTGCCCCACCAAGAGAGAAATTTCGGAGACCAACTTTCTAGAAGAGTAGATATTTTTTTCAAAGTTGATTCTTCATTTATTTTTAGAGTGGAGACCAAATCCTTATCGAAGTCCAACCCCAGGTACTTAAAGCACTTGGGCTGCCATGTAAGACCAGAATCCCCCAAGATCCCCTTGTCCCCTATATTGTTTAGCAGCTTGACCTCCGTCTTGTCTTTATTGAGCTTGTAGCCCGAAACCCTCGAAAATTCTTCAATGTCCGACATGAGTGCAGACACTGCCTCATCCGCCCTTTCAGATAAGACAAGCACATCATCTGCATATGCTGTCAATTTAACCGTGCAGTCTCCAAAGGGTATACCTGCAATTTTAGGATCTTCCCTTATATGATATAAGAACCGTTCAATTGCCAACAAAAATAACGAGGGTGATAACGGGCACCCCTGCCTCGTACCTTGCTTTAAGCAAAAGGAGGATGAGAACGATCCACCCGCTCTTACTCGCGCCGAGGGGCAGCAATAAAGTGACATCACTAGCCGTGTGAATGTTTCCCCCAAATTAAATTTATTGAGGACTGCCTTGAGAAAGACCCAATCAACCTTATCGAAGGCTTTTTCGGCATCTAACGTTATTGCCACTGTAGGGGTGTCTAGAAGTTTAGATTTCTCTAGCACATGCGCCAAAATCCGTGTGTTATCACTGGACAACCTATGCTTTAGGAAGCCCGCTTGAGATGGATGGACTAGTTGTGGGAGCACCTTTTGAAGACGTGCGGAGAGTATCATTGCTAGAATCTTACAGTCAATATTAATTAGTGAAATTGGCCTGTAGTTTTTTGGGAGCGATGGATCTTTCCCTTCCTTCGGGAGCACTGCAATTGTTGCCTCCGCCAGAGTGCCTTTTACTTCACCAGAGCTATTTATTTCTTGGAATAGGTTTAGCAACGGCCCAGTTAACATAGTTGGGAATGTTTTATAGAATTTTGCTGTAAAGCCATCTGGGCCTGGTGCCTTCCCTGATTTCAGTTTTTTAATCGCACTTTCTACTTCTTCAGCACTAATTGGGCCATTTAGACTAACCTGGTCTTCAGCGGTCAACCTTGGAAGGTCACACTCATCCAAATACTTCCTAATTTTATCTTCCTCCACCTTTGTAGTTTTTGCGTACAGGTCCTCATAGAACACCCTAAATACCTCAGCTATCTTATCTGGATCAGAATGTGAGTTCCCTGAGGCGTCCGTAAGGATGTTAATACAGTTTTTTTGTACTTTAAATTTCAAATATGAAGCTAGACTCTTTCCTGCTTTATTGGATTCACAAATCTTAAACCTCTTCCCTTTGTCTAGCCAAACTCCGGCCCTTTCACTTATTAACTTATTGTGTTCATATTTCTTATTTGCCAGAGTCATATTGTCTCTTAACCTTAGATGTTTACTTTCAAGATCTCCAATTTCACTTTCAAGGGATTCTAATTTCGCGTTATAATTTTTATTCATGGCAGACCTAATCTTGATACATACACCCCGTATTGTACTTTTCATAGCATCCCATCTAGTAAGATCAGATGTGTCCCCCTCTTTATTAATTTGCAGGTAAGAGACAATGGCAGCTTGTATTGTAGATCTGTGTTGAGCATCGCTTAATATCTCATCATTCAGGCGCCAAGACGTCTGCCGGGGAGATGATTTGGCATTTGTAATGGACAGGGAAATACAAGAATGATCCGACATCACACGAGGCTCTATGGTGGTAGATTCTATTCTGGGTACCCCGTTCTGTGTTATGAGGATGTAATCAATCCTGGAATATGAATCATGCGGTGTAGAATAAAAGGTATATTCCCTCCCTGTGGGATTCTGGAGCCTCCACGCATCCACTAAATGAAAGCGTTCACACAGATTATTGAAGGCTTTATGGGATTTGTTTGGTTTGAAAGGGCAGTGGGAGTCCCTATCTAGCGTTGCCTCTTTTGGAAGATTAAAGTCACCACCCACTATGTGAACAGCGCTATCCGGGATTTTTTCCATATGTTATTCAAGTCCTCCCAAAACTTGAGGTCACTGGTGTTAGGAGCATATATGTTCGTAACATAAAATTCCGTATTTTCTTTGCTTAGTTTTGCCGTAACCCACCTCCCGTCTGAGCTAGCCTCATGAGATAAAACCTCCACCTTTGATCTCTTCGCGACAAGAATCAACACCCTATTCTTTTTGTGTACAGATTCTGCACCCACAACCTCGTTGTAAAACTTGTTCCTCAAGTGGTAAAACAGCTTAGCTTCCAGTTTCGTCTCTTGTAACAATACAATATCGCCTTTCAATCTGCGCACATAATCTAAGATTTTTTGTCTTTTGATAGGCTGGTTCAGACCTTTAACATTGAGTGACAATATCTTCATCTTGTCCATATTACATACTCCCATCGGAGTATTCACAGCGTTATGTGCGAACAGTTAAAGAATGCTTCATCTGGAGAAAGACGTACATCACACTTGACCAATTACAAAATGTTGGTCTTCCATCTCCCTGAGACTTCGAGAGGATATATGAGTGAACACAGAGGCTATAACCCACATCACCATCAAGTGTCAGTGCAGTAGTGAAAATGCAAGCAAGAAGATGAAAAAGAAAGAGAAAAAGAAAGAGAAAAAGAATCAAACATAAAAGACAAGTAACACATACCCGAACCCCCAATCCCCTCGACCCTCCACCCTTCCCACCCCACCTGTATTTTGTAGGCATGGCGATTGGAGAGAGAGTGCAGTGCAGCCTCCCCGTGCCTAAACATATCCATATTCTTTGGAGCATTCAAGACTATTAACATTTACTCAAAACTTGTGAGTTGTTCTAACTATCACAACTATCACAACTATAATAAATCATGTACCAAGTAACCTTGCACGTATGAGGAAATGCAAAGACTGCAAGATAAGAGATAAACGAAACAAGGCATTACCTTCATTAGACTGAGTGTCAGAACCCACATCAATACCAGCTGGTAAAGTTATAAAACTAAATAGTGAGGCATGCGAAAACGCATTACACGTATTAAGCGAAATAGCTCAAGGTCGAAGGATACAAATGTTTAAACATAGATACCACAATCAGCACCTTAAACCTGTGTGTATAATACGGATACAAATATTGAAATACGAACTCCGAATCAGAAAGTCTTAAACTTTGGCCATAACCCTTATTTCCAAAGTACCAAACTTGTGCGCCATAATAGCTGAACATATTCATTTGGTCTGCTTAACAACTAGGAACTGAAAACCATTGGAGAATGCGTGTAGCAGGATACCCTTCATTTATAACCTGAGGCTGAAGCCTGGTCAGCGGAGCTTTCAGGATTATTCGTCTCCATGTCCAAGTCCTCAGGGCCATCCAGCATACGTTTCAATTTCAGTGGGTCTGAAAAAATGTGTGGAGAGCCCTGAATAATCACTCGATACCTCGCCGGACCAATGAAACCATATTGGAAGCCCCTTTTCTTCAGTTGCGGTCGAAGCGCCAAGAATGCCTTCCTGACTTCCACCGTCTCTTTACTGTAGTCTTGAGATATATAGACCTTAGCAGACTTCCACAGAATGTGATTGTTTTTACGCATGAAGGTAAGAATCTGTTCCACATGCTGGTACCGGAGTGGTTTGCAAATAATAGCTCTGGGACCCTTTTGATCCTTTGAGATCCTGGCTGGGACTCTATGGGCTCTATCAAATTCTAGTGGGTGTACAAACGTCATGTTTGTAGCTTGGGTAAACCAGGACTCAAGAAAAGCCACGCAGCTCCCCAGTTGATCCTCTGAACCTTCCGGAATTCCAAAAATGCGTAGGTTCCCCCTTCGATTACGGTCCTCCAATTCAGCGAGTTTCCGTGTTGTTTGATCCGCTGCTATACACAAGCGTTTAACTGCTTTGCAGGTCTTCACTTCCATATCCTCGAGTTTGCTAATCCTCGTTTCCGCCTCTAGGAGTTTTGCATTGGTATCGCGGTTATCTTGTCTGATTGCTTCCACTTCTTCTTTTGTCGCTTTCGCCAGATCCCTGACTTCATCAAGTCTGCTAAGTATTAAATCTATTGGATCCGGGTTATCCTTCCTCCCTTTGCCAGGTGAGGGCAGATCAGACTTAAGTCTCTTTAGACTTTTTGCTAGCTCTTTGTCTGACATGTTTATTCGTGCTGTAGACTGACTGATGTAGACTGACTGATCGTGGGCAGTGATTCACCTGATTTGTGCCTGATCGCCGTGACGCACTTTCTTTCCCAGGCTCCGGAGAATTTTCTATTTGTTCCTATCTGTTCTCCAGATGACCATTGAGAGAGCCGAGATAGCCAGGGACCGGCAATCAATGAAGCTGACCGTTAACTCTATCAAGCCGAACACTGTGCTGAAGGCGCCATTCTTAGCTCAGGATGGAAGTTTGCGTCACCATTTTGGAGTATACCATAGCTTAAAATACGCAATATGTGTGGAGTGGAACTCTCACTCAATCGCATTACAGTGACACAGCGTGTGGTAGGCGCACTCTCCGATCATACATTCAGAATCTTCACTTTTTTCAGTCTTTACCAGTCTTTACCAGCTTCTGCCCATTATAAAACAGCAACTAACCATACCTTCATGTTGAGCCTGCCCCCAACCATCATAGCATATGAGATTGTGGCAGCCTTGGTGATTCAGCAGTGTCAAGGTAATTGGGATGATTTGGGAACATGGTCAGACCTCGCATACAAGATCAGTATCAATCCTCAGGGGCCAAAATCATCCTAGAAAGCACATTTCCATTTAACATCAAGTTACCGATTTTAATGTTTTTAGTGAGTCCAATGATCAGACGTTTTTTCAGGCACAATTGTTTTTAATTTCTTAATCCCGGTGGAAACGCTCATATCATGTGGGTAGAATCAATCTGTGGACCTGCAGTTCTTAATGATATGCGTTACTCCGCCATTTTGTATGATGCGAGTGGTGGCTGCTTTCTGTGCTCGTTTGTTGTGCCTGCCGAGCGTTTCATTTACTCACGGTTCATCATCCGCTACCCTTTCCATGCCTCTCACAGACCGATTCACCGGCGGAATCCTTTGAAGTCTGCTCTCATGTCATGGAACCTCGATCACCGTCTGCCGGCGTCTTCGTCTTCAGCGGCTTGCTGGGTTTGCTGGGCGGACACGTCGCCTTCCTCCCGCCGTCCTTCACCAGCGCCCGGCAGCGTCCGGAGCGGAGCTGCCAAGCATTCAAAACCGGACTTCTCCTACACGCAGCTCGTCGACTGAGCGCTCTATGTGACCCGCTCACATTCCGCCGTCCAACTCTTTTATTTTTGTCGGCGCTGGAGGGGGTTATTACGCTCCAGATCAAGGCGATTCCTTCGGCACGGGCAGAGGTATTTAGAGCGCCGCCATCTCCCTCGGCGTCCAAACCACGCCCTCCCCCTGAGTCAACTTGATAAATAAAGTGCTAATGCATAATCAAAGACTCAGCTTAAGATCTCAAATGTATATAAAGTGCTAGTACATTTTCAATTAACAGCCTGGCAACAATCCTGTGGCTGAATATAGGGTCACGTTGGTGCCTACAGTATACTGCATCTCATAATAATGACCTGTCAATCACAATGTGCCTAAACCTTAAAATCACAGATGGTAATATTGGAAGTAAAAAACTGTAGCATAGGTGGAGTATATTCTATCAATCTACAATAGAAAAACGTGCCAACTGCCCGATCTGTGCAAAAAAGTGCTGTGCAAAAAACTGTGCAAAGTGCAATTAATCTTTAAACAAATTAGCAGCAGAAGAGAAGAATAACAAACGTTGCTTAAGCCTAAGCAAACTAACAGTGCAAATAGAATCTCCATCTAGTTATAAGAGACAGTTTGATCAAAACGGAGAGACGCCAGAATTAAAAACTAGCTCAAAGGTCATCAGTACAAATATCAAGGAGTAATGGAAATATCTACAAAAAATTATGAAGATCAAATTCAAATTCAAATAAGTCTTTATTTCGACTACATGTCATAAAACACAGCATATTTAAAAAAAACAACGAGGAAAAAATAAAATCACAGCGTCAATTCCATAATACATAAGTGGAATGTATGAATAGTTATTTCAGCTAATATACTACAAGATCAAAAAGGATGTTCTTATAAGTTCTGCAGAGTTGATCCCATCTACTGATTGTTCCATACACCTTAGTTAAAATCATAAATATTATGAATTGGGGTTAAAACACACTAAAAATAGAACGAAATTTACAATACATTTGCGAGAGGAACGAGACGAGGCGAGGAAGACGCCGTCTGCAGCACCCGACCGCGGACTGCAGGCCATCCCCCTGCCGAAAAACATCCCGGACACGGAAAGAAGCTGTACTGTGTCCCGGGTGCGGCTGGAACTGCGAGCGTGCCCCTCGAACGCGGCAACAGCCGGGAGTGGTGTTCCGGCTGCGGCCGGAGCCGCGAGAGCCTCTTGGACGCGGCAACAGCGGCGAGTGGTGTTCCGGCTGCGGCCAAAGCTGCGAGAGCCTCTTTGACGCGGCAAAAGCCGCGAGTGGTGTTCCGACTGCGGCCAGAGCCTCGAGAGCCTCCTGGACGCGGCAACAGCCGCGAGTGGTGTTCCGGCTGCGGCCGGAGCCGCGAGAGCCTCTTGGACGCGGCAACAGCCGCGAGTGGTGTCCTGGGTGCGGCCGGAGCCGCGAAAGCCCCCCGGACGCGGTAGTAGCAGCGAGTGGTGTCCGGGGTGCGGTTTAACCACGAGGGCTCCCCGGACGCACCAGGAGCTGTGAGGAGCTGCAAAGCTGCAAAGTGAGTTCCGAGTGCGGCTAAATCGCGAGTGCTCCCCGGGCGCAGGAGTTTTTGGCAAATGTAAAGGGGAATATTCTTATAACTCAAAAGTTGAAATAACAAAAACGCCTTTTTCTCCAAAAAAAGAAATTGCAACCCAAACCGGAAGGAAATTAATTATGGAATCTAAGGGTAAACAGGATCCTGACCTGATATACTCTCTCAGAAACCTTTACAAGGAGGAAACCAAATCAGTTTCTCCCCAACAGCCTGTAGCTTACTATCCAATCTTCACTAAAAGAAAATCCAACTCCACCTTGAACAGTCCTGTAATATCTAATCTCAAACCAACTGTCGAGATGGAGCTAACTAATGACGACACACAGGGCCTAGAAAGCGCAATGATAAAAGAAATCAAAAGACGATTAAATCGAAAAGGAGAAAGGCGCTAAGAAGAATTAAGAAAAAGAAACTTCGTAAAATGAGATTTCAGAATAATTCCCCTCTTTTATTAGAAAAAGAGGAAAGTGCAGAAATGCCTCAGACCACGAAGATAAAGGAGCACAAGTCGCCGGCGAAAATCCAAAGAGACAATTCTGACCAACTGAGTAAACTAAATCCAAAGGCAACACACTTCTTAACAGCAGGACACAGTCCGACAAGTCCGGCATTAAGAGAGATCCCAAAAGGAACTTTCTCTACTCAGAAAAAGGATACACAAGCAGAGGAGACTAGGTCTAATTATCTGGAAATCACAGATTTATTCCCTTCTGATGAAGCTCCACTTAACCGCGGCCGAATTATTAGCCTGTTACAAAAGATTCAGCCGTTACAATCCTTAGCACGAAACAAAATAAAACAATCTATGTTTCCGGAAAAAACAAAAATGTCAACAGCCATTGTTGAATTTTGGTCTCCGGTAATACCAGGAATTATACTGCAGGAGAGTGAAACTCTACACAAATATGGTTATGATCTGACCCCAGTAATAAATTACGATCCTCAAAAGAGACATACAGCAGAAGTATCTCTCAAAACGCAGCGATTGAAGCAATCTTTTAACACCACGATCAATCCCCTAGATCATGCTGCAGAAAATATATTTGTGTCCATAAAGAACGGCGAAAGATAAATTTGGAGTAAAAATACCCCCAGCATGGAAATAACAAAGAGAGATCATTCCTGGTCCTGGATTTCGGAAACCCTGAACAGTAATAAACAAAT
Source organism: Lissotriton helveticus (assembly GCF_964261635.1). NCBI lineage: Eukaryota > Metazoa > Chordata > Amphibia > Caudata > Salamandridae > Lissotriton > Lissotriton helveticus. The sequence continues at coordinate 815,374,921 of NC_136070.1, forward strand.
TGAGGATAACAAACTCTCTGTTTAGCACAGGCTTGACGATTTCTTCTTGGAACATAGCGGGGAAAACTAAGGAAAAAACGGCTGAAATAACAAAAACTCTCCAGCAATAGTGGCCCTCCAAGAAACTTGGTCTACACAAAACTTCAATCAGGAGAAATATTTTGTATATGATATCCCTGCAGAGCAGGTCGATCGGGGACACGCAAAAGGTGGGATAGCGATCTTATTAAATGAAGATTACAAATGGGCCCAAGAAATAATTCCAACAAACTCAAAGAATCACCAATGTATCAAGATTAAGTGCGAGACTAAGCCTTCAGAAACCTTAAAAGATCTACTAATTTATAACATCAATATCCCCCCCCCTGGAGTAAAAATGGATGTACTTACTATAGAAATCCTAAAGGACATCGAACAAACAATAGAAAACCATGGTTATCCATCGCTTTTCATTATGGGTGATTTTAATGGGAAAATATCCAATGAGGTACTAGTAAAATGGGCAAACTGGCTCACAGAAGAGGCCCTGGCAATCTCTATTCTACTTTTTCCTAAAGAAAATAAGGCGGTTAAAAGAGGGAAAATCCTAATAGCAGCACTACCCATCTTAAATGGAATAATACTAAATGGCAATGTAGAAGGAGACATCCCTGCCTCAAATACAAGACAGGGAAACTGTAATTCCTCACTACTGGACTACATGATCTGTAGCTACGATCTGTTTGGATCAGTCTTACAACTTAGAATTAATTTTGCTCATGGTAGTGACCATGCGATTCTACAGCTAAGTACAGAGTGGAAAACACAACTGTCCCAGTCAAATCAAATTATGTATAGCCATAGTACAGTCCTGGTAAACCCAGCCCAAAGACGGATTCATTGGAATTCAGCCACTCTCACTAAAATAATCTCCATAATTGACTCAATGCGACTCCTGCAAGTAACGCATTCAGCAAATCCGATAACAAACTTTGAAATCGTTATTAAAAAGCTAACACAAAAACTACAGGAAAAGTTGATGCAACCAACAAAGAATCAAAACAAAAATCCAAAGTTAGTTACCAATACAAATCATTTAAATAAACTGATAAGAGCACAGTTTTTAGAAAAATTACCAGCTAGACAGCTAGAAATCAACAAATTGAAAAATCAACGCAGGAGAGAAAGAGAAAAAAACAAGAGAATAACCCAAGACAAAAATAGAGTAGACCTTCAGATAGCAGCGAAACAAAATAACCAACGTGCCTATTGGAATATAATCGCTAAAGAAATAGGTACGAAAAAAGCATTACGAGCTATCCCAGTGCCTCCATTAGAATGGGAACTCTATCTTGCCAATTTATATAAACTAAATACTAATGCAGAAATGAGCCACCAATTTGCTAGGAACCCAGAAATAAAACTCTTAGACAGTGGAGTTTCCAGTCCATTTTCTATTGAGCTACATATAAGAAAGGCGAGAACAACAGGAGCAACAGGTCCGGACCAAATTCCGATTAAGGTCCTCTAATGCAACCCCAAAGAATGGAGTAAGATGTTATCCCCCCCTTTTCAACTACATTTTCACTACTGGGGACATCCCCAAATCTCGGAAGGGGAGCATTATTATACCCATACACAAAAAGGGTACAAGGCTGCATCCTGGCAATTATAGACAGATAGCCCTTTTGGACGCAACAGGAAAGATTTTTACAGCAACAGTATTAGATCATCTTAAGGCCTGGGCCTTTTCATCTGGTCTAATTCCCCTAGACCAGGCTGGATTTAGACCAAAGCATTCAGTCACCGACAATATCGCCATTCTGCAAACCATCTTAGATAAATATGTTACAATAAAATCTCAGGTTGTATATGCTGCTTTTATCGACTTTTCTACCGCATTCGATAGAGTGGACAGAGCAACACTCTGGAGAAAACTCAGTAAAATGGGTATCCCGGACAAACTATTACATATATTATCATCACTACATACAGATACTTGGTGCCAAGTTCAAATGGGGAGGGAAAAAGGTCTTACTAATCCTATCCCGGCCCCAAATGGCCTTAGGCAAGGATGCCTTCTCGCTCCTTTATTGTTTTCCCTCTATCTCAGTGACTTGCCTCAATGTTTTCAGCAGACATGCAACTTTCCACCAAAAATTGCTTCCCACAAAATACATACTTTACTGTATGCAGATGACGTTATTATTTTAGATCTAACCCCATTTGGTTTACAAAGAAGCCTTCTGGCACTCCACAATTATACAGAGAAAAATTACCTAATACCGAACATCTCAAAAACAAAAATATTACCGTTCTCAGGAAGAAAAAGGAGCACTAAATTCATCTGGTCCCTAGGGGGAAAAACGGTGGAAGTGGTAAATGAATATACCTACTTAGAAAGAATCTTCACCAAGGGCCCGATGTAGGTCGGTCGGTAACGGCCGAAAATCAGTATTTTCGGCCGTTACCGATCGGTAAATAGGTGATTGGCATGTAGGGGGCTTTATTTTACCGAATCGGTAAAATTACCGATTCGGTAATTTTACCGATTCGGTAAAATAAAAAATCGGTAAATTTACCGAATCTGAGCCACCCATATGTAGGTGGGACTCTTCAGAGTCCCAGGAGCCTTACCGAATCGGTATTTTACCATCAAATCCAATTTGATGGTAAAATACCGATTCCGGTGTGCATGCACATGTGTGCATGCACACCTATGGCATGTGACAGGCAGACCTGCCCTTAGGGCATGTATGCCTGCCACATGGCACCCGAGCCTGTTTTGGGGGTGCCAGAGGGTGTCAAAGTGACACCCCCTGCACCCTTGTGAAAATCGGTATTTACCGATTCGGTAAATACCGAATCGGTAATGCCCATTCATTCCTATGGGCTTCAAAGCCCATAGGAATGCATGGGCATTACCGATTCGGTATTTACCGAATCGGTAAATACCAAAATCATCCGATTCGGTATTCCAGCACATCTGGAATACCTACATGTCGACCCCATAGATTTACCAATTTTTATTTACCGAATCGGTAAAATTCGGTAATTTAAAATCGGGAAATCTATTTCACCTACATCTGGCCCCAAGTCTTTACAAACTAGGCCCCATACTTTGAAGTTGACCCGGAAATCTGATGTCCATGTGGGAGCACTTTCACGGTTATACGCTGCATCTGGACAAAGACATTTTTCTGCTATACTTAAGGTATATAGTGCCAAGGTTCCACCAGTACTGTCATACGCGCTTGAATACATACCCATTAGTCAATGGAGCTTTTTAGACTTAAAAGAAGGAAAGATCCTACGGAAACTAATGAAGTTGTCCCAGGCGGTATCAGTGCAAGCTCTCCGCCTTGAGTTTTGATTAACCAGCTCCTATGCCCGAGGAATCACTAATATCATCAGGTGGGCGTATAATCTCCTCCATGCTGAAGAAGGAATGCTCCGATCCCTGCAAAAAATAGAAACATTTGAACGTGAATCATCGAAGCATGTTTTTTCAAGAAATGTCCTATCTGCTTTCAAGCTATCAGAGGTTAACATCAAGCTGTTACTATCTTGGACTCCTGCCCAGCTGAAACTTTTCTTAAAACACTTAACTCCAAGACTAAGTTTTGACCTAGACTCACAGCATTGTCTTAACCCCTTCAGCGCTGCGCGAATTCCGCTGCAGTGCTGAAGGTTCTAAAGAACCTATGGGCTCATGACGGAACGGTTCCGTCATGAGCACAGGACCACCGACGCTCATGACGGAACCGTTCCGTCATGAGCATGGAAGGGGTTAAATTGTCTTTATATAAAAATATTACTGAATCTATAGAGTATAAGAAACCTCAACAGTATATTAATTTTAACCTAACCCATGGGGCCAGGAGATCGATTGTTCTGCTCCGATTCGGAATACTTCCTGTAAAAACCATTACAGTTAGGTGGTACTTAAAAGAAAATCTTATTTGTAATCTGTGTAATGGTGGAGAGCAGAACTTGGAGCATCTATTGTTTACCTGCCCAAACGCGATAGTGGTAAAGGCAAGGAAAAGATTTTTACAACCAGTTTATTCCAAATGTAGAATCAACTCAGTACAGGAACTGATTATTTTATGTAAAGCTCCGCCAAACGAATTTGTATGTTACAATTTTTATACATTTTTAAAACCATTTTTAATTTTGTATTAGAAAGAAACTTTTAAACAAAACTGTTTTAAATTGAATATTGTATATTTAATATGTGTGGTTCTCAGTGGAGAATCAAATCAAATACAACAATAAACTTGATAAACTTGATACAATACATTTATAATATTTAAACAATCAAGGTTTAAAACAGGATTAAACTGGGGGGGTATTCAATGATTTTAATTTCTTCCTGCGAATTGCCCACCTCCAATTCAAAAATGTGGCCACGGCAATTACTAAACTCTCGGAACAGTCCGTTCTTAGAATCCTTAGCGCTTCTGTACCTCTTTTAATGCCTTTCTGAATGCATATTGGCCTGAGCCATTTAGAACGTGGAGATTTATATTTAGGGCATATAAAGAGGACGTGGGCTAGGCTTTCTGGTTGGGTAGTGCAGAAAGGGCATAAAACACCATTGCTGGTTGACCATTTACTGGTAAATGTATTAATTGGGAGAGTTCCCACCCTGTACTGGTGGAACCGTTTCCTATCCTCAGGAATGGTAATAACATCCCAGTACAGTTCGTAGGCCGGTATGTGTTTGTGCTCCAAGAAATCCCTAGTTGTTGAAGGAGCAGTACACTTCTGGAAATCTCTTTGAATTACCATGGCCCAATAGAGCTCCTTTAGGGTCTTGCGTGACAGGAAAGTATTTTGTAATGGGTTGTCCCATAAGTCCCCCAGACCCATAGCTTTGTAGATCAGCCTGACTTCTCTGAACCAGGGTATTCTACTCCCTTTGTCCATGTCTCTGGTTTCTAATAGAGCCTGAGCATAGTGAGAAAGTTCAGGGGTGACCCAGATCCTCCGCCAGTATGCAATCGGTCTAAATCGTGCAACGTCCTGTATTCTCTGACAGCCCAGGTCTAAGTAGAGGGGTATCAGCGGTGTGGATGGGGGAAGCCTCACCAGGCCCCTCATGAACTTATTTTGGGCAATTGTCAGGGCCGAGATATTAAATGGCCCCCACAGTTCTGCCCCGTATAATATGGAAGCCCGTATTTTGGTGTCGTATATTTTTAGGGCTGGAGCTATTGGTTGTGTAGCCGAGGATCGTAGTTCTCTTAAGAGCACTCCTGCCAACTGTTCATGTTTAGTGGATAAGTAATTCATATGGGGTTTCCAATCCAGTCTAGACCCCAGGGTAATTCCGAGATAGCTAAAAAATTGGGTCTGCTCGAGGAGCTCTCCATTCATTAATGCCCTGCCTTTCACAGTTTTGTGCCTGTGCATGGCCATAAATTTTGTTTTCGATACGTTAATGGTTAAACCATAGTCTGTGCAGAAAGCCTCAAAACACCCAATTGCTCTCTGGAGCCCTTGTTGTGTTTTGGAAGTTAAAAGGGTGTCGTCGGCAAACATTAACAGGGGTATCGAGACACCATTTAACTTGGGAGCATCTGTAGATGAGTCCTTCTAATAATCAATAACCCTGTTGATGTACAATGTAAACAATGTCGGTGCCAAGACACACCCTTGTCTTACTCCTCTCAGAGTTGGAAATGTATCAGTGGCCTGGCCTAGCTCCCCCCACCAGACCTGCGCAAAATTATTATCATGGAATTTAATTAAGAGAGCAAGGAGTTCCGGTGGCATGCCTTGCTCCTGAAGAACTCTCCACATCCTAGTGCGCGGCACTAGGCCGAAGGCCGATTTCAAATCGACGAAGGCCTGCCTCCTCCAAGAACTACCCACTTCCAGTAAATAGTAGCAAATCTAAAAACCTGGTCCACAGTACTCGTGAACGGACGAAAGCCAGCTTGCAGTGGTGACATAACCTCGGCGTCGTCTATCCAACTCTGGATCCTGAACAGCACGAGCCTAGCCACCACCTTCTGAATACAGGCTATCAGGCTAATTGGCCTGTAGTTGGCGGGATCACCACGGTCTCCTTTCTTGAAGATAGGGATTATTTCGGCTCCCTTCCAGATATCTGGAATTAGGGAGCCTTTAGCGATGGCATTTGCAAGTAGCAGTATGTACGGTGCCCAGACCTCTCTGCCATGTAAAAAGAGATCCGCGGGTATCGTATCCGGCCCTGGAGCTCTCCCTTTAGGGACAGTAGTTATGGCATATTCAACTTCTTTCAAGCTGAATTGCAATGGAGTAATAATTACATCGTTAGGGATGATTACAGCTTGTCCCTTTTTCCCAATCGGGGCATGCAAACTGAGTCTTAAAAGGCGACACCCACAATTCAGGAGGGACGGAATTTTGCGGGTAGGCCCTGTGACACCCCTTACCCCATTTTACTATGTCCCAAAAACCTACCATATTTCTCGACTTACTAGCTTCAAATAGCTCTTCCCAATATTTTTCATCCCAGGATTTTTTAGCTTCCTGCTGGGTGATTTTATAGTTGGGTCTTGCAACTTGTATTAGATCCCTATTCTTCGATCTTACTGCTGCAGCAAGTAATTTGTATACAACCCTGCAGCTTTTACCGTACCAAGATTCTGCCTGCTTTCTATTGTTGCGTTGTGGGCCAGTTACCTCTTTAATAAAATATTTACTAAGACTTGTGAAAAGTGTTGTGTGAATTGGAACAACCTTGGACATAAGATCATCATCAGATAGGCATCCCTGGAGCTCTGTGGTTGCGCCTACTACTAATTTGTCCATTTCAATAATATGTTCCTGTTTCAGAAGGCACTCCGCCCATTTCAGTCTCCTAGTATCATTTGTGGGGAAAATGTCAATGGTTATCTAGCTAGCTACAGCATCCTTTGCTTTAAATAATTCTAACTCTAAGCTAAGGGGTTGTGGTCACTCTCTATTCTTTTTATGATAGCCATGTCATGGATAGATGACCAGAACTCTAGCTTGACTAAAATATAGTCTATCCGACTAGTGCTCACCCCATTATCAAATGTAGGTCTCCCCTCCTTATCTGTTTTTGACCTGCCATTTACGGCCCTGAGGCCCTGTTCGAGGCATAGGGCTTTAAGCTGAAGAGCAGCCTGAGTCCACCGTTTGATGGGGGGGATGGTCAGTTGAGGAATCTGCCAGCTGCGATCTTTTACCTTGGTAAGTTCGATGTCGTTTTGATCCAAGGGCTCAAAAGAGCAGTTAAAGTCACCTGCTACCAATAAGTTTGCCTTGCCATTATAAGTATCCAAATGTTGGCCCAGCTGGGTAACTATCTCGGAGGGTTTACCTCCTGGTTTTCCCCTGGCATAGACATTGAAAACAAATAAATCTCTGCAATCAGGAGATTGTAGCTTTACATTAAGGATATCATTACAATTAGAATTTATTTGTTTAGTTGTGTACCTATCATCCTGCTTTATCCAAGTGGTCAGGCCCCCCATAGGCCTGCCTCTTTTAGTATGGGCTGCAGGTACGAAAAAGTTCAAGTAGCCCTGCCTAAACTGCGGTGCCGTCTGCCAAGTCTCCTGGAGTGTTTAACCGTATACTTGTCAATAAAAGTTAGCCATTCCAGGGACACTATTTTGTTCTTGAGTCCTGCTATATTCCAGGACACCAATAGTTGGGCAGATTTATTATTACTAATGCACTCAGCTGTCTGTGCGTGCCTCCCCTTGGGAGTGTTCCTTAACATAGCTTTAGTCCTTGTGGGTGCAGTGTACTTTATATTTAGACTGTGTTCTACTCTAGAGTTTTAGTCTGTATCTAAATCGCTCCCATTTTCAGCTTGGATCATAATATGATGAGAGTCATTTCCTTTCCCATTTTTCCCCCTTCTTTCTTTCTTAGGGGTTTCTTTGGCCCTGTCATGTGATCCCTTAATGGCCAAAGGCAAATCATTGCCACTAGGCACCGGTCGTTTACAAGGTATCCCATTTGTGCGTCAATCCACCCATTCGAGTCCAGACAGCGATGAAAAACGGTTAGATGTTGGAATATTGAAGCCTGGGACTCGTGCTTCCCTTACGCCATGATTGCTTGGCACTCGTATATTAGTCATCTGATACTGGGGGTAGAAGTATGTTAAGTCTTTGGTGGATATTCCTCCCCCTCCACTTTCCAGGTACCAGTCCCTTAAATACGCAGTTGCCCTACGATCCTCAAAGTTTACAGCAACCACGTCCCCTTGTACATCTTTTGGTCTCTGGCCCACCCATCCCAGTCTTCTTACGTGCAGGATCTCCCCACTTATATTGGGCGGTAAGGGCCTATTATTTGTGAGCCAGTGGACAACCTTGTTTTTAAGTTCGTGGTGCCCTTCTTTCCTTCCAGCTGTTAATTCGGGGACCCCAGTAAGGACTGTGACATAGGCTGCTGATTCGGGTGGCAAATCTATTCTACGAAAAATACCTCGTTCATCCCTATCTTGGGATCTGGCGGTTTTTCCGTATTTGCTATCTGGGATAGAATTCTGTGGCTTTATTGGTCCTCCCTCCCTCCCTTCCCCGTCTTTCTTATATGTGCTAGTTGGTTTGGGGGGGGGGAGAGATGAATTGCCTGTGACTGAGATGTAGTGCCATTACTGATTGCTTGATTAGTTTTTTGCCCATCAGATATTGGCACACTGAAAGTAGGGCTTGCTTTGGAGGCTGCCAATTCGTGTAGGATTTTGGTATTTGATGTAATTACCTCCTCTATACCCCCCAGCTGTACGTTCATTTTTTTACCCGCTCCACTAGTGGTAATATGAGAGATCTAATTAAATGTTCAATATTTCCCAATAGCTTTAAATGAGCATCAATGGGAGAAGCAGAACATTGCGGCTGAGTTAGGTTAGCGGCTTTGTCCTGCAAGCCCTTAGATGGACTTGTGGCTATTGATGCCGTTTTTGGGGTCTTGGCACACCTGCCTTGTGCCTGTGTCCCCCATGTTTCCTTTTGTTTATTTGTCCTAGACCAGGTGAGTTTTGTACATTAGACTTCGTGGTAAGCTTGGGGTGTGTGTCCACATTGGTACTAGTTGACATAGGGGGTTCTAAATACGAGTCATCAGTAACAGACACCCTGCTGGTATTAGTGGAAACACTACGCTCTAATAATTGTTGAGGGATGCCAATGTCTCCCGTGGAGTCCCTTTCTGTGAGTGTGTTCGGGGGAGTAATAGAATGCTGTATGAGGCCTAGAGAAGAGCGCTTGATATACAGAAGCTCTATGGATAGACGACGTTCTGTAAGGGCTATTTCCCGTTCTAAGACACTTGCAGCCCTAGTTATAAATAGGTCCAATGTCCCTTGAACAGATCCTCCCATCAGTGATTTTTTGCCGGGGCTCATTATTATCACCACAGTATTCTTTCAGGCTCACAGTAGCTACCGTAGTGCCATTAGATAAAGAGGGTTGTTTTTTTTTTTTTACTCAAGAATACTTAACAGTGTTCAAGATTTAAACTTATTCCCAAAACAGGGTGATTGCACCTTACTCAGATCGTTCCAGGTCAGGTAGCCAATGTCCGATCGCAAATGTCAGAGGGAGGCCCCAGCCCCGCATACTTCGGCCTAGGACGGCCGCAGACGGCCCGCCGTTTGCCCGGGCTTGGCCCGGCTTGTCTCGCCCACGGTCCCGCGTCGCGGGGGCTCTCGTCAGTTTTTAAGCGCCTCCAGGCGCGGAGGCAGCGGCAGCGGCCGCAAAGGATGCCGGTTGTTGTGGTCTTCTCCTCCTCCCTCCATCCAGGCGGCCACAGGATGGTATGCTGCGGCGGCGGGAGGGAGAACAGGGAGCAGAACGGCAGCCAAGTGGAAATAACGCAGGTAACAGGGAGCTGTGCCCGGTGTCAAGCAGGAACCATAGAGCGCCTCCTCTGCCGGGGCTCTCGTCAGTTTTTAAGCGCCTCCAGGCGCGGAGTCAGCGGCAGCGGCCGCAAAGGATGCCGGTTGTTGTGGTCTTCTCCTCCTCCCTCCACCCAGGCGGCCACAGGATGGTATGCTGCGGCGGCGGGAGGGAGAACAGGGAGCAGAATGGCAGCTAAGGGGAAATAACGCAGGTAACAGGGAGCTGTGCCCAGTGTCAAGCAGGAACCATAGAGCGCCCGCTCTGCCGGGGATCTCGTCAGTTTTTAAGCGCCTCCAGGCGCGGAGTCAGCGGCAGCTGCCGCAAAGGATGCCGGTTGTTGTGGTCTTCTCCTCCTCCCTCCACCCAGGCGGCCACAGGATGGTATGTTGCGGCGGCGGGAGGGAGAACCGGGAGCAGAACGGCAGCCAGGGGGAAATAACGCAGGTAACAGGGAGCTGTGCCCGGTGTCAAGCAGGAACCATAGAGCGCCGTCATTCATATTCAACCCGTTAGGTACTCGAGTATAGAGAGCTAGAATAAACTGGGATAGTTTCTGTCGGAGTAATTGATCGCGGTTCCCTCCCCGTCTGGGGTTAGGAACAGATTCCAAGACAGTATATTCAAGATCTTTAAGTTTGTTATCATGGACTGAATTAAAATGTCTTGCCACAGGGTAATTATGACCAGAATTCACAATAGCCCTGACATGCTGAAGTATACGCTTGTGCACAGGGAGCTTTGTGCTACCTATATATTCCAAATTGCATGTGCAACAAAGTTTGTATATTGCATATTCAAAACGGCATGTCAGGTGCTCCTTTATGGCAATCATCTTGTCACTAATAGCTGTAGTCTAGTGAGTCGAATTTTTGCCAAGGAGGGAGGAATTGATAGTAAAGGGTCGCTATGGCTTAAACCTTTTCTGTCAAAACAAGAACAAGCCGTCTATGTACCTCCGTACACCTCGAAGGTCAGAGCGCACAGTTGTGGGGTTCCCTGGGGCTCAGCTCTGAACCCAGTGCAATACAATGTTTACATGACGCCCCTGGCTCTAATGTTAAAACCCTGGGGCTTTAATATTGTGTTGTACGCAGTGGTCCATCAACTCAATGAGTTAACAGTTAACGTTCAGAGCTTTTTTCCGGCTGTTACCAGTTGGATGCTTATAAGCTCCCTGAAACTTAATTTTGACATTCTGATATCCTTATTTTGGGACCCAAGAACCCCTAGACATTAGAACATTATTTACGGTCCAGGGAAGACATGGCTTGGCAGTTTCGGATGGACTGTTCCCATGAGGCACAGGGGCAAGACTGATTTGCATATAGCTGTGTCTGAACTGGGGTGGCGAAGTGAGCTAAAGAACAATGATGGATTTAACCCAGATCTGTGACGGGGTGAGTGTCTGAAAGGTTTCAGCGCTCCCTCCATCATTTCCTTGTATTTGCTTTGTTCGTCCTAAGTTGGCAGTGTATGCCCAGACGTGGGTCCCTTGCTCACTTTGCCACTGGATTCAAGCTAGCCTGGCTGATGAGGGCTGTTAGCCCGAAACCGGTCCCAGGATGCTGGTTTCCGGTCCAGGGAAGACATTGTTTGGCAGTTCGAGCTGGACTGTTCCCATGAAGCACAGGGTCAAGATTGATTTGCATATAGCTGTGTCTGAACTGGGGTGGCGAAGTGAGTTAAAGATTGATGATGGATTCAACCCAGATCTGTGACTGTGGGTTAGTGTCTGAAAAGCTTCAGAGCTCTGTCCATTATCTCCTTGTGTTTGCATTAGAAGATTATCATCTGAGCTATTGAGGTACCCTTCCAAGGATCTATCCTTTCTACCTCAAGTGTGGATGGTGTTGGCTACCTGCTTTATACTTTTGAAATCCTTCAGAAAGATCTTTACATTTCTCCCAGTTTGAATACGAAAGGTTATTGTCCATGCACTATTTATGGCCAGGCTGGACAAAGTTTTAATTTTAATTTTTTTTGCAGAGTTTTATATAGCGTGAACTAGACCTGAACCGAATCAGGTATCAGAGCGCTTTACATAGCACCAGTTACGTTACATGAGGACACACTTTCATTTTAGGCACGGGGAGATTAAGTGATTTGCCCAGAATCACAGGAGGTTTTTTTGGCGTCGTTACCGAGACTCGAACCCAGATCCCCAGGTCCGAGGTCGAGCGCCTTAGCCGTTAGGCCAACCCCTCTCCCCTAGATATGTGCATTTCGTAGTACAAATATATATATATATATATATATATATATATATATATATATATATATATATATATATATAAGTATATATAACCATAAGTAGTATGTATATATATATATACACACTACTTATGGTTTAAAAATATATACATATTCTTATAGGTGCTAATCAAAATGGCCTTTCATGTATTTATTCAGCTAGACTGCTCATGATTGCAGGCAGCAGCCTCACCTCTGGATCTTACTACTTGGTGAAGAACAGCATGGCAGGCCTTTGCAATGGCTGCTCGTCTTAAAAAATGTAGCCAAAAAAAGTTTAGCACTGTAAAGCTAGCATGTCAGGGACTGATTTGACTTTGCTAGTGCCGTTTTTATAGTGTGTCATGCCGACTAAACAGTGGTAATTGATGCATTCTTGTGCTGACAGCCCAAAATCTCTAGAGACACAAGTACAACAGAGGAGGGCCTAAACTTCATCAAGTCAAATTGTCCCACCAAATCATGTTGTAGGACTCTGCCAGACCCTGTTTGGGGGGCCATGAGGCTAGCAGGGAGTATTGTGCCACAGCTGTGTAGGCTAGTCTTTTTCCTCACGTGTCCCGGGGTCCGTCTTACTATGACTGTGCAAACTGCGCCAAGTATAACCTTGTCAAGACTTAACTCTCAGTGGTTTAAATGGTGAGCAGTCACAGGCTTCTTGGGTAACTAGCATGGAGGTGCATCAAGCTCAAAACTAAACAATCACTCAGAAGCGTATTAAGGGGTTGTCTAATCCAGTGCTTAGCTGTGCTCTGGATTTAAGAATAGTGTGAAGGTTTTAGGCACAGGTGCTGTTCTACCCACTGGCAGTTGGAATTCAGATGCCCAGTTTTATAGTTTCTAGTCCCAATGTCTATCTCAACTTTGCAGGTCTTTTAGTCCTCTTACAGCTGTGATTGGTCCTGCACCACACTTCCAGTCTATCAGTTCCCTTTTGGGGAAATAATGTGCTGGCTGCAAGTGTGGCATTGCTCTTGTCTTGGAGGTAGCTGCTGCGGGACTGCTACCTGGGGACTGCCGGACGGCCAGCTCCTGCATTGCTGACGATCCTAGATGGTTGCAGGCCCTCTTCACATGAATTCATAAGGCTGCCATCAGAATGTAAGCGCCAGAGCAGCTCAGTTCCCACTCTCTTCTCTGACACAATGATTGGTCTGTTTTGGGACACATATGTTCCCGATCACAGCGATTCAGTTCCATCGGCCACACTTCAGCATTGCCACAGTCTTGTCATTTTGAAAGCAGTCTGCTTTCGGGAACATTCAGCACAGTGCCGCAACACAAACAGTCTCAGTGGATCAGTCTGTTCGGGCACACTTCGCAGTGCTACTCTCCTGCTTCTTCTGAATCACAGTAGTTCAGTTCACTTGAGGCACATTTCATTACAGTACCACAGCTCCTGCCACTGCAGGCAAGAGAAACAATGATCTGGTTTAGCAGCACACCAGTTGCTCGGTCTCTCGAGTTTGTCTGGGTGGATGGATCCACAGCTCCGGGTCAGCTGCATCTTGCCCACCCTGGAAGCCTGCATCTCCTGCATTTTGACTCACTCCTCTTCTTGCTCGGCAGGTCAGTGTGAGAAAGTGACTGTGCAAGATGAACAGCCTTACCGTTCTCCGCGACTACGAGACCCAGATTCCTCTCCTCTGTCTCTGCAGGGACGCGATCGGGACTACAACCCGGAAGTCCCGCCTTCGAGAACCGGAAGTGGTTCCCCAGGACCAATAACAGGAGAGTGGACGGACCGTGAGGGGAGAGAAGGCGGAAGGGAGTCATTTTGGAAAGAAGACGCGGGACCCGGTTCCAAGCAGGAAGACGCGGGACCCGACCAGAGGAAAGAAGACGCGGGACCCGGTTCCAAGCAGGAAGACGCGGGACCCGACCAGAGGAAAGAAGACGCGGGACCCGGTTCCAAGCAGGAAGACGCGGGACCCGAGAAGCCCTGGACATCGGAGATTGGCGAAGACGGTGAAGAAACCTGGTCGGAGGATTGGTGGTGTCCGGAGGTGGCTGGGGAGCAGCCGTGACTCAGGAGAGTTACGGCGGAGCCAGGTTAGTGCTGGTGACTTGGGAATAGGCGGGAGAGGGTGGAATAGAGTCGGGTGGCCATAGTGTATAACAGGGGAACAAGGTTAACTCCTTCTGTGACTATATACGCTGCCATAGGTAAACCACTTACCGACGCACCCCTTGTGAATGCGCACCTTTTCTTTCCCAGTAGGCACTGAACAAACCTCCATTAAGAAACTTAGAAATACCTTTTTCGTTTCTCCTTTTCCTTACCTTAATCCTACCTTACTTTGCTTTGGCTGTGGGACTATCCTCAAGGCACCTCAAAACGTAGTGCACCAAGGTGTGGTGATGGAACTACACATCTAAACCAGTGCCATATATCAGTCTGACGGCTCCTTTCATTTCTTTGTCCTCCTATGAGCCTCCGGGGAGAACACCACGGTCCAGGACAACCCGAAAGCAGAACACCTTTATCCTCGTCAGACCACTCCAGTTCAAGGGAAACATCCGACGAAGAGGAAAAACCAACAACAGCTATAACTCAACAACCTACATCTACTATTTTCGTTAATAAACCTACATTTAAACCTGTACTTAAGCCTCCACGCCTGTTTATCAAGCCTGCCCTCCCACAAGTGGTGTCAGAAGTGGGATCCAAAGGCGAAATGGAGGCTGCTTTGGCAAAAATGGCTGAAAATCAAGAACATCTAGGGAAGGTAATGGAGCGTTTTTTGACGGTAGTCGAGGAAGACCGAGGAAAATTGCACCAAGTACTCGCTGGGCAAGAAAAGACACAAGGGGCAGTTATGGACAAACTTACTACGGCCCATGGCCAACAAAGAGGCCCTACCACTTTACCCTCAGTAGTACTACAGCGATATGTAGCGGGAGAAGATCCGGATTTCTTCTTCAGTAATTTTGAACGCATGGCTAGCGCAGCCTCATGGCCACCAGAGAAATGGGGACAGTATTTGGGGCCACTGTTGTCAGGAGACCTGCAGGCCGCGTACCAAGCTGCCACCCTACAGGGAACAGTTGCCTATGTAGAAATAAAGAAATGTATCCTAGAGAGACTGGGAATTGACGACGAAACATACAGAATCAAGTTAAGACAAATGAAAGAGGGCACAATAGAGACGCCTCGTGCTCTATACTTTAGGGTGAAAGACATGGCGGACCGTTGGCTAAAACCAGCCACTACAGAGAAGGATGGAATTATGGCAAAGATTTATCTGGAGCAGTACTTAACTTCCTTACATCCCCCCATCCAACGTTGGGTTCGACAACAAGCAAACCTTACGTTAGAGACTGCAGTAGAAATAGCTAGCGCGTATAGTAGGGCTCAGGACTTCCAGAAGGGTAAAGAGGATGTAGGAAAAACCGGAGGGCACCCAATTCCTAGGCCGACAAGACCTCTTATAACCAAGAAACCTGAACCCCTTACTCTTGTTCCTAGCGCTCCTATGCCCAGTATTCCATTCATCAGACCCCCAACAACTGGTCCTCAGTGTTTTCAATGCGGAGGAATGGGACACATAGCCCGATTTTGTCCACAGCGAGAGAAGCCCATGGAAATAGGAATGGCTCGCCATTATTATTGCTCTCCCCTCAACAAGAAACTTCCTCCTTACAAATGTACTGTCTCAGTGAATGGACAACCGGTTACAGCCTTAGCTGATACCAGCTGTCTACACAGTGTAGTCCGCCCTCAAGACCTAGGTGACAAAATAGGTCCCATTGACTGCATGGTAGCCATTAAATGCGTACATGGAGACACCAAACCATATCCTACCGCCAAGGTCTTAATCCAACAACCTTTAGGATCAGGGCACGTCCTTGACTGTAGGTTTAATACCCCGATTACCAGAACAAGCAATTCTTGGTAATGATTACGACAAGTTACCCCAGTTGCTACAAGAATCAGGTTCAGAGGAAGTGAGGGATTGGCTAGATACAGCTCCTTTTTCTAAAGACACAGAAAAGGAATGGCCGCTTCCAAAAGCCCGGAAAAGCCGGAAGCAGAGACGCGTTGAGAAGAACAGAACACCCCTGGTAATGGCCGGCATCCCGATAGAAAATCCCTGGGAAACAGACCGCAATTTCCACGCTGCTCAGCGAGAAGACCCCGTACTACAAGAGGCATGGAAAAATGCGCTCAACGAAGAAGACCCACAACATGTAGGTCCATATTTTTTTACTATGAATGGGTTGTTGTACCGGAAGGGAGGACGCGAACAAAAAGCCCAGTTGTTGATACCAGAACCCTTTCGAGAAAAAGTCTTGTATTTGGCCCATAGTCACCTTTTAGGGGGCCATTTTGGGGCGGATAAAACAGAGAAAACAATTATCGAAAGCTTCTACTGGCCAGGAATATACCAGCAAGTAAAAAAATACTGTAGAGAATGTCCCATTTGTCAGCGACATAGCCGATATCATCCTCCCCGGGCCCCGTTGCTACCACTTCCCATTATCAATGACCCTTTCAGTCGGGTGGGCATGGACATAATCGGTCCTCTGTTACCCTCTCGAAGTGGATACAGATATGTATTGGTTATGGTTGATTATGCCACTAGATTCCCTGAGGCTATACCTCTCCGTCGTCCTGACACTACTAACGTAGCCAAAGCCATGATTGGGGTTTTCTCCAGGGTAGGATTTCCCAAAGAGATCTTAACCGACCAGGGAACACCTTTTGTTTCCAAATTGATGAAAGATGTATGTAAACAGTTGGGGATAAAACAAATCCGAACATCGGCCTATCATCCCCAGACGGATGGGTTAGTGGAAAGATATAATGCCACTATTAAAGCCACTCTTAAGAAGCTACTAGACCTCGAAACCAGAAGGTGGGAAGACGTCCTTCCCTTGGCCCTCTTTGCTATCAGGTGTAAAGAGCAAAAGAGTACTGGTTACTCTCCTTTTGAGTTGTTATATGGACATAAACCTCGTACCCTCTTAGACACGGCCCGAGAACAGTGGGAGACTTAACGAGATAACAGCAAACCTTTACCAGAGTATGTGGCGAATCTAAAAACTCACTTAGGCCAAATAAGAGAGATAGTCAGAAACAATCTAGAAGAGGCACAGAGCGCACAAAAGATCCAATATGACAAAGGGGCCAGACTGAGAACCTTCCAGGTGGGGGATCTTGTACTGCTTATGATGTCATCATCAGACCAAAAACTTTTAGGACAGTGGCAGGGTCCCTTCACAGTACTTCAACAAGTCACCCCGGTAACCTATCGCATAGAAGTAGACCGCAACAAAAGAATCTCTCAGATCTATCATGTAAACCTTTTAAAGAAATGGGAGGGCCCGGCCCCACTAGCCGTTCAAAGCATTGAAACCCCGAGACCCCTGTTTCAACAATGCGTCGATCCAGACTTACCACAATCTTTAAAGGACGGGTTAATTGAGGTGCTACAACCTCATGATTCGGTTTTCTCCACTACCCCAGGGGTGACCAATCTCATTGAGCACGCCATAAGAACACCACCCGGTAAGCGAGTTAGACTAAGGCCATATCGTATACCCGAAGCGAGGCGACAAACAATAAGAGAGGAAGTACAAAAGATGTTACAAATGGGAATTATAGAACCATCCAAGAGCGAGTGGAATTCTCCTATTGTACTTGTACCTAAACAGGATGGGTCTATTAGGTTTTGTATTGATTTTAGAGAGGTGAACAAGATTTCAGAATTCGATACCTACCCACTCCCTAGAGTGGAGTAAATGGTAGAGGGAATAGGGAAAGCCAAATACATCAGCACCCTGGATCTGTGTAAGGGTTATTGGCAGATACCCCTAAAAAAAGAAGACCGCGAAAAAACAGCCTTTTCCACACCCGATGGGTTATACCAATTCAGGATGTTACCTTTTGGTTTACACGGGGCACCCGCCACATTTCAGAGAGCCATGAATACGATTCTAAGGCCCTACAATGAGTTTGCTGGAGCTTACATTGATGATATCGTTATATATAGCGATACCTGGGAACAACATTTAACCCATCTCACAACCATTGTACAAACCTTAGGTATGCAGGGTTTAAAAATCAACCCTGCTAAAAGTCATCTGGCAGCTCAAACAGTCAAGTATCTTGGATACCTGTTGGGAGAAGGTGTCATAAGACCACAGCCGTCGAAGTTGTCGGCCATTTCCCAGATTCCATTTCCCAGAACAAAAAAAGAGTTGCGAGCATTCCTGGGTTTACTAGGTTATTATAGAAGATTTATCCCTCAGTTTTTCCAGATGGCGGCTCCACTGACTGATCTCTTACAAAAGCACTGTAATGCGGAACAGGTCTTACAATGTCCTCCTACTCAAGTGCAACAGTCCTTTGATGCTCTAAAGAGATCACTGACATCAGACACTGTCCTAATTAGTCCTGACTATTCTCGTCCCTTTATCTTACAAACGGACGCCTCCGATCACGGATTGGGTGCTGCTCTTTCTCAAGACACTCCTCAGGGCGAGAAACCCATTCTATACATTAGTCGCAAACTCTTCCCTCGAGAAAAGAATTACGCAACAATTGAGAAAGAAGCCCTCGCCATCAAATGGGCAATAGAAACCTTGCGGTACTATTTGGAAGGAAGATAATTCACTCTGTTTACAGATCATGCGCCATTAGAATAGCTAGCCAGAAATAAAGGTCACAACGAGAGAGTGTTGAGGTGGTTTCTATCCTTACAACCCTATCGGTTCCAAACTCGACATAGAAAAGGGCGAGAACAAGGGAACGCTGACTATCTATCGAGATATCCCCAAGAAACACCACCCCCTAGAAGAAAGACAGCAAGGGAAAGGGGATGTGAGAAAGTGACTGTGCAAGATGAACAGCCTTACCGTTCTCCGCGACTACGAGACCCAGATTCCTCTCCTCTGTCTCTGCAGGGGCGCGATCGGGACTACAACCCGGAAGTCCCGCCTTCGAGGTTCCCCAGGACCAATAACAGGAGAGTGGACGGACCGTGAGGGGAGAGAAGGCAGAAGGGAGTCATTTTGGAAAGAAGACGCGGGACCCGGTTCCAAGCAGGAAGACGCGGGACCCGACCAGAGGAAAGAAGACGCGGGACCCGGTTCCAAGCAGGAAGACGCGGGACCCGAGAAGCCCTGGACATCGGAGATTGGCGAAGACGGTGAAGAAACCTGGTCGGAGGATTGGTGGTGTCCGGAGGTGGCTGGGGAGCGGCCGTGACTCAGGAGAGTTACGGCGGAGCCAGGTTAGTGCTGGTGACTTGGGAATAGGCGGGAGAGGGTGGAATAGAGTCGGGTGGCCATAGTGTGGGTGGCCATAGTGTATAACAGGGGAACGAGGTTAACTCCTTCTGTGACTATATACGCTGCCATAGGTAAACCACTTACCGACGCACCCCTTGTGAATGCGCACCTTTTCTTTCCCAGTAGGCACTGAACAAACCTCCATTAAGAAACTTAGAAATACCTTTTTCGTTTCTCCTTTTCCTTACCTTAAACCTACCTTACTTTGCTTTGGCTGTGGGACTATCCTCAAGGCACCTCAAACCGTAGTGCACCAAGGTGTGGTGATGGAACTACACATCTAAACCAGTGCCATATATCAGTCTGACGGCTCCTTTCATTTCTTTGTCCTCCTATGAGCCTCCGGGGAGAACACCACGGTCCAGGACAACCCGAAAGCAGAACACCTTTATCCTCGTCAGACCGCTCCAGTTCAAGGGAAACATCCGACGAAGAGGAAAAACCAACAACAGCTATAACTCAACAACCTACATCTACTATTTTCGTTAATAAACCTACATTTAAACCTGTACTTAAGCCTCCACGCCTGTTTATCAAGCCTGCCTTCCCACAGTCAGCTTCCAGGTGCTTCATGACATGGAGACCGCTCTTCCCTCAGGGTCAGACTCCAGGTGATGGCGCCTTGTCTCTGGGAAGCTGGGTGTCACACAGACACCTGCTCTAGTTGTACAGCAATTCTCTGGATATCTTGCAGTGCATAGTGCTCTTTTCTTAAAGAGAACTTGGAGCTGAAATACCAAGTGGGTCAGCAGCTCCTACTTTCATGTCCATGCCTCGCCCATGGACATGCACATTTTTTTTTTTTACAGAGTTTTATAAAGCGCGAACTTGACCCGAATCGGGTATCAGAGTGCTTTAAATAGCATCAGTTGCATTACATTCATATTTTTTATTTTTATTATCATTTTTATTTATTTTTGTTAGGCCCGGGGAGATTAAGTGATTTGCCTAGAATCACAGGATACTCAGCATCATTGCTGAGACTCAAACCCAGTTCCCCAGATTCGAGGTCGACCGCCCTAGCCGTTAGGCCAACTCTTCAATGATGGCTCCAGTCTCTTGAGAAACAAGGCAGACTCCGCGCAAGAGCACTTCAATGACAGCAGAGCTATGGCCAGGTCCTTAGGCCTTTCCATGGCCGCTCAACAGCCCCAGTTCTCCTTTTGCTCCTTCCATGGCCACAGAAGGAGCTTCCAGCTGCTTCTCTACACTCTCAGCCACCATGGCACCAAAGCTTCCCAGCACCTGTGTGGCAGAGGACTTGGCAGCCACAGGTCTCGTGGGTCAGGTAGCCAGAGGTCTAGCCAGTCCACTTCTCCTTCGGCATCCACACTTTCGAAGTCTCTTTAGTTTGCCATCAGAACATCATGGGCACCCAGTGGGAGGCAGGATACACCATCACCTGCACCAGTGGAGTTCTATAACATCCTACAGCTGGGTTATCTAGATTGTCTGAAGGGACCATTCTCTCCCCCTCTTGTCTCCCCCTCAACCCATGCCACCTACTTATGACAGACTGACGGAGGACCACATCCCCTTACTCTGCCAGGAAATGGCAGTTCTCTTGGCCATTTGATTTGTAGAGAAGGTGCCGGCATCAAGAAATAGAACTTTCCCACTACTTTCTTTTGCCCAGGGAGGACAGAGACCTTTGTCCTATACTAGACCTGCACCCTGTCAGCTTCTTCCTGAAGATGGTGAAATATAAAATGCTCACTCTCACCAAAGTCCTCTCTGTCCTGGACTTGGGAGCTGGATCATAGCAAGGGACTTGCAGGATGCCTACTTCCACATTCCTGTCCTGCGTGCCCAGACATACCTGCAGTTCACGGTAGGTCATGAGCACTTTCAGTTCACCATGCTCCCCTTCAGCCATACCAATAATCCTTGGGTGTTCACCAAGGTGACGGTTTTAGTTGCAGCTCATCTGCAGAGATCAGGAGTGCCAGTCTCCCCCTATCTCGATGATTGGCTGTTGAATGTGGGCTGGCCCCAGGCAGTCCCCTCCAACCTCCAGACACTGGCCGATCTCATGCAATCGCTGGGGTTCACTATCAACATGCCAAAGTGACAACTGACCCCTTCTCAGAGGCTCCCTTTCATCTGAGCTGTTCTGGACATAATGCAATTATGGGCTTATCCACGGGAACTGTAAGTCCAGAATATTCAGGCTACAGTACTGATGTTTCAGCCTCTATCCTGGTTTTTGGTGAGTCTGATTCTGAAGCTGCTGGGCCTCATGGCCTCCTACATCCTACTTCTGACACTTAGCCACTGATATATGCGGGCTCTGCAGTGTGATCTGAAGTTCCAGTTGGCACAGAATCATGGCATTCTCCACAACATGGTCCAGATCGCGGAGGGCACTTCAAAAGATCTGCAGTGGTGGTTAACGAACCGTGATTTGGTTAGCGACAGACCCCTCTCCCTTCTCTAACCAGATCTGTGTGTCAGTAGTGACAGATGCGACAAGTGATTCACAAAAAAGACAGGACAAAATCCATAGTAACAATTTCAGAAATCACTTTAAACACAAGTCCAGTTCAATTGGACTGAATTCACTATGCATTATGCAGCAATTCCATATTTCCTGTGCCCTTAACATCAGAATCACAACCGGTCATCTATCCCTTGATGACTTGACATGTCAAGGACCCATTTACATGAAAAATAATTTTCTTTAAATGTCACCACATCCTATATAGGGACATAGGGGCTTATTATGATAGTGGTTGGACTTGTGTCCGCCCCCACCCTATCGGAAATCGGGACCCGACATAGACATTATGACGGCGGTCGCAATGCCTGTCTTTTTGGGCTGGACTGTTCCCATTGGGCGCAGGATCAAGACTGGTTTGCGTAGGGCTGGGTACCAACTGGAATGGCATGGAGATAAAAAAATAGATGGATTTAGGCCCAGATCTCTGTACTGGGGTGAATGTATGACATTGTTCTGCATTTTGCCCATCAATTGTTCTTTTTGCATTTGTCACCCTGTGTGGGATGGGTATGCCCAGACGTGGGTCCCGTGCTCTCCATGCCACTGGAGTCCAAACTATCCTGGCTGATGAGTGGTGAAACCCCGAAACCGGTCCTAGGATGCTTGTTTCCAGACCAGGGAGGACCTGGCCTGACAGTTCGGACTGGACTGTTCCCATTGGACTCAGGGTCAAGACTGATTTGCATATGGCTGGGTCCCAACTGGAATGGCATGGGGAGCAAAAAAACTATGGATTTAGGGCAAGATCTCTGTACTGGGGTGAATGTATGACATTGTTCTGCATTCTTTCCATCAATTGTTCTTTTTGTTTCTTTTGTATTGTGGCAGGTGCTACTGGCTGCAGCACGCGCCACAATACAAAAAGGGGTCACTTGAAATATCCCTTCACTACACACAGTGCCCACATCGAGGGCCAGGGGGAAAGGGTCCTGCTACGGGCCGAATGTCCCTTACGGCCAGCCTTTCCATGGCAGGTGAACTGCCATGAAAAGACTGGCGGGGAGGGACATTGTAATCCCTACGGCGGGGCCTGGTAAGCACTGCCACCATTGCAGGGATTGCGAGGCACTCCGCCGCACCAGCAGGCTCAAGGGGCCCGTCGAAGGCATAGCAGTCGCTGTTTCCGACAGCCATCACACTGCCCGCCATCCTAATGTGGTGGGTGGTGAAGGTGGTTACGATGGCGGTGAGACCGCCACCGACAGTGGCGGTCTCGCTGCCATAGTAATCAGCCCATAGTCCTTTTCTACTTCTACATAAGCTAGAGAGATATCAGTGGACCTTGCGTTTTATACCGTGTTTCTTCATTCTTTGTGTACATAGTGGCAAGTACTCTTGTCTTTTTGGCATGAGAACTTGAAAGCTTCAGTCAACTCTGATTCCTTTTATATACTTCCTTATAGAATCTGTGTAAAAAATCCTTTTATCCTATGTAGGATGTGAACCTTTGAAGTCCTAAAAAATATAATAAAACCACAAGTTATAACACCTACCCTACTTTCATGTGTAGATTAGCTATGTTCCAATGGGGAAAGGTCCCATCTAAATCTTATTATTAGCATCAATACATGACATTTTATATATGTAAAGTTACTAGGCTGCCAAGCAATAACATCTTCCAAGGTGAGTGTTATGATACTAAAGAAGATGCATGCGACGTATTTTAGAAACTCAAGTGAGACATGATTTATTCACTAAAATACATTAAAGTACATCTAATTCATAGTCCTTGTACTTCATCAAAAATATCGGAATGAAAACGTCATAAATTATGATGTAAATTAGAAATTGCGGCGTCCCCGCTTGACAGTTGCCCGTAAAATTCATTAAACAACATCTAATTCATAATCCTTATCATCCATCAAGAAATTATATATAGGGACGACAACTCCTTATTTGATGTAAAATGTGGCACTACAGATTAGCAAATCCTTACAATAACAAAACAAAACATTTCCTGGCCATAAATGTAAATCCCTAATGTGCTGCATACAACATGCCATGAACCACACCAACCAATCAGAGTGCAAAATCAGTACAACGTAGCACTCCAACCCTTATATACTGCAAACAATGTGCCATGCAACATGCGCCAGAGTTCAAATGTTACGTGAGCGTCTGAAAATATTTAAAAAATCTATCAATGTTGTACTAATATTAAAATCAGGAATTTGACAAGCAGCACTGTTGCCATCTTGAAATACCAATTATTCCATTTAGTTAATTAATTCAGTATTATTCCGTGCTCGCCATTTCAAGTTCTGTGTTTTTGGACCTCCTAGTTAAACATTGTGCCTGTCATAAAAACATCAATCCAA
Source organism: Lissotriton helveticus (assembly GCF_964261635.1). NCBI lineage: Eukaryota > Metazoa > Chordata > Amphibia > Caudata > Salamandridae > Lissotriton > Lissotriton helveticus. Next base: position 815,399,145 of record NC_136070.1, read on the forward strand.
TATCATATTTCAAAATATTGAAAGAGCTTTTAGCTTTTCTTAAGCGTAAACCACATACACCTCCAAAGTCAGATATATATAGGAAAACATTTACTCAAAATCCTTTGGGGCTCTCACACACAGCGTTTCGTGCATCCGTTGAATTTTGAAAAGCTGCACCATCACTTAAGGCAAAAGTCAAAAACAAGGTTTATTCGGCCAAATGAGTGCATACAATTAAATATCATCATATAAAACAATCAAATATAAAAGGTAACCTACGCCAACTTCATAAAACATTTAAAAGTCTAAATAGAGGTACACGCTTTGGGCCCTTGCCTGTCACGGGTACTTGGCCCACCCACACAAGTGAGATGCCATTTTTATTCGGCAACCTAGGGGAAAGCTGGGTGGTAGGAAATTTGTGTCAGTCCGGTGATCCCACAACTTTCCCACACAGAAATTTGAGAAAAATGTGTTTTCTTTCATCTACATTTGAGGTTTGCAGGGGATTCTGACTAGGAAAACGTTGGGGGGGGTGGGGTCCACGCAAGCTATACCCCCATGGACTCCCCCGTGTGTCTAGCTTTCAGAAATGTGTGGGTTTGGTAGGTTTCCCTAGATGCCCCCCCTTGCAAAACCAGGTCGTTTTGTGATAGGTAATTTTGATGTCTCCCCAATACGTTTTGGGCCCTGGTCTGTCGCGTGTACTTGGCCCACCCACACAAATGAGGTAGCATTTTTATAGGGCTGCCTGAGGGATTGCTGGATGGTAGGAAAAATGTGGCTTTTCTAATACCAGAGGATCATAACACAGTAATGGAAGGAAAATGTGTGACTATAGTTACAATTTTGAGATTTGCATGGCATTGTGAGTAAAAAAGTTGTTGGGATCCATGAGAGGCTCACCACCCAGTACTCCCCATTTTGTTGTGTACAAAAATATCTAAAGTTGGTAGATTTTCCCTAGAGACAAACTACACCTTAGCACAGAAAGACAGACAAGACAAATATGACTGCCTATCCATCTGTTCCTCAAGTACACACACATACAGGTTGGATTTGGCACAAGGGTGAGTGAAAGGTTCCAAATGTATATTTTATTAATGAGGTTTCACAAAAAGGAACAGCACTGTTAATAATTAAATGGTTAAAAACCTGAACTAATGACTCACAGCTTTTGAGCTGTAAAGCCACGTCAAGGCACCAACCTCTTTAACAGGCCATTCACACACCTTTCATACTTGACACACAAGTTCACACCACCAACTTCGGGCCCAGCACATTACAACACTCACATCAACAGACAATGTAGAGACAATGTACACCCTGGCCGAGAATGACAGAAAAGACAAATATTACTTCCAAATGAACTATTCCTTAAGTACACGCACATACTGGTTGGATTTGGCATGAGCGTATAGTTTCATTAACAAGAGATTTCACAAAAAGGAAATGCACTGTTAATAACTAAAAGGTTAAAAACCTGAACCAGTGACTCACAGCTCGTGAGCTATAAAGCCACGGCAAGGCACCAACCTCTTTACAGGCCATTCACACACCTTTCATACGTGACACACACAAGACTATTCACACAAGTCACTACTCACACACCGCCAGCCAAATGCCAGCCCACGCAAACAGGCTCTTTTGGTTAGCCTTTATGGTTAGAGCGGATTGTGCCACAAGCAAGAGTGTCCTCTTAGTGTAGAAGTTATCTACGAACAAATGGTGACCTTTGCTAAAAAGTCCTCTAGCAAGTTTCCACTCAATTTTCTCTGAAACTCCTTAAGTGGACGGACAACCAGGGGGGTCAATAGTAGAATCCCTACCAGTGTACATACGGAAATTATAGACATATCTTGTCCTACTCTCAGACAACATTTACATCTTAATTCCATAATGTGCCCTCTTGCTAGGAATGTACTGCCTAAAAACCAAACGGCCCTTGAACAGGACCAAAGACTCATCAACAGCTATTTCTTTCCCTGGAGTATAGATCCCTGAAAATCGATCTACAAAGTGATCAAGGACAGGCCGAATCTTAAAAAGACAGTCACAATCAGGGTGATCTCATGGCAACGCCGAAGCATTATGAACAAAATGCAGCATCCGAAGCAAAAGTAAATACCAATCACGACTCATAATTTCATGAAATATCTAACCAGGTCACCATTAAAAGCAAAAAGTTTAGGGGTGAACCTGCCAGAAGGGCCAAGTCCAACACAACTGAAAAAACTGTATAGGCAAAAAAAGAAAAAAATATTCACAATTCACTCTACAGCCTGCCTCAACACTAAAGGCAGGCAGGTTTTGCAGTTACACTTTTCGCCCTGAGTGGGACGGGTATGCCCAGACGTGGGTCCCTTGCTCACCGTACTACTTGATTCAAGCTAGCCTGGCTGACGAAGGGTGACATACCCTGAAACTGGTCCCAGGATACTTGTTTCCGATCCATGGAGAACCTGGCTTGGCAGTTCGGTCTGGACTGTTCCCATGAGGCACAGGATCAAGACTGATTTGCATATGGCTGGGTCCAAACTGGGGTGGCGTAGTGGGCAAAAGAACGATGGATTTAACCCAGATCTCTTGACTGGGGTAGAATGTTTGAATCATTCAGCATTCCGTCCATCATTTGTTGCAGTTACACTTTTTGCCTAGAGTAGGACGGGTAAGCCCAGACGTGGGTCCCTTGCTCACTGTGCCACTGGATTCAAGCTAGTCTGGCTTACGGAGGTCGACATACCCTGAAACCGGTCCCAAGATGGTTGTTTCCAGTCCAGGGAGGACCTGGCGTGGCAGTTCGGTCTGGACTGTTCCCATGGTGTACAGGGTCATGACTGATTTGCAAATGGCTGGTCCAAACTGGGGTGGCGTAGTGGGCAAAAGAACGATGAATTTAACCCAGATCTCTTGACTGGGGGAGAATGTTTGAATCATTCAGCATTCCGTCCATCATTTGTTGCAGTTACACTTTTCGCCCTGAGTGGGACTGGTATGCCCAGACGTGGGTCCCTTGCTCACCATGCCACTGGATTCAAGCTAGCATGGCTGACGAAGGGTGACATACCCTGATACCGTCCCCAGGATGCTTGTTTACGGTCCAGGGAGGAACTGGCTTGGCAGTTCGGTCTGGACTGTTCCCATGAGGCACAGGGTCAAGACTGATTTGCATATGGCTGGGTCCAAACTGAGGTGGCGTAGTGGGCAAAAGAACGATGGATTTAACCCAGATCTCTTGACTGGGGTAGAATGTTTGAATTATTCAGCATTCCGTCCATCATTTGTTGCAGCTGCCTCATCACTAAAAGCAGGCAACATCGGCTGCACCATGTTTTGATCAACCTAGAGTCTAGCACTTCCAATAGGAAGCCTTGCAACCCCAAGCTGCAATCCAGATGCCTCTTGCTGCACCATCGACACATCAGTGTCCTCCTCTAAAACGGGCACTTCATCCGCACTGAGAGTAGCTTCATCCGCACATAGAGTAGGTTCATCATCAGATGATTCCACATGGACAGAAAACTCACTGCCAGAATCTTGCACTACCTCTTCTTCCTCAGACCCACTGTCAGTCTCATAATCATGGTCAGAGGAAGATCCAAAAAGCCCACCAACCTCCTACTGAGCAGTAATTCTGTGGCTAGCCATAATCCGTACTAATAAAGGTAACTTGTCAAACAAGTCCATAACAACAAACACTTTGTAAAATAAGTAATAAGCAAAATGTGGCTCCATCAGAAAGACTTATATACTCAAAAACAATACCACTCACTTTCCAGAAACAGCTAGACTCACCCCCACCTACTCTGCACAGACACAGCAAGGACCAACAATATCCCACTAAAAAAGAAAAAGAAAAGAAAATTACACATACACCAACGCAAAACAAATCGTGCCCAAATCCAAAAAGAATTTTGCGCTCAAAACATAAACTAAATATGCAGCTATTATGACACCAGTACAAAAAAATCATCCATGCATGACATTAATACTCATTTGGAGTAAACACAACAAAAATGTTTTTCTTACCAAATACATAATGCTGAAATATTCACCCCCTAAAAGAGGAGGGACCGTGTCCAAGTGGCCACTCCAAAACACCAACATTTAAAAAACGCAGTTGTCTAGTGGCTTCTGCCCCCTTGAGGACAGATGGGCCTAAAACATATGGCTTATCTGCAGAAACAGCCCATAAAGGGGAGCAACCATTGCCCAGGGGACCACTCCCAACAACATAAAAAAATCCCTGGTGTCTCATGGCTTCTGCCCCCCTATGGGCAGATGGGCCTAAAAACATAAGGCCGATCTGCCCCCAAGGAGGGAGGATATCCTATGGGCAAAAAGACTAAATTGATCCAATTCCCAGTTGGACTGCATAGAACTGCACCTAGCTGATGAGAATTTGGTCCATAATTTAATAGCACTCGAACAAGGACACGCCCACCAACCCACACTGCTACAAATGGTCGTACCGAATCAGACAAGTCTGGGGCAAAGACCTGCAACTGAACTACCAATATGAGTCCTATTGATTATCTTTGGCTGGACCTGAGACTGGACCTGAGACTGTGGCACAAAGTAATCAATATGGTAGTAGGGACTACTACGGACAGTGACAATCCCCTCGAGCTCACTATGATCTCACCTTGGGCCAAACGCTCACAACTCCCAAATACTATACTTCTAACTAGGGAGGTATGCCCTACCAATGATAATAGGCGACTTAAATGGGCACGTGTAGCTATGGACACTGAGAAACTAGATCTAATTAATTCCAATATGGAGGCTAGTGCTAGTCAGATGCTCAGACTACTAGACCTATGGGAGACTTGGCTATGATTGCTGACTGCCAAAAAACCCAATTTTTTTCAACCACCTGGCCACATATTTTAGAATAGCACAACGCAATCAGGGTGCCTCGAAGCGTTCAAGACCACAGTTTGCTTGGTTTAATCGAGAATGTAGGAACCTTAGATACAAATTGGCTACTGCAATTCGAGCAAATAATGTGGCTGAGGTGAGGGAAACCAGGAGGACCTATAAGATAGCTTTAAAAAGCCAAAAAGGAATGGGAAATAGATTGTTGGCTGTCGATCACTGACACCTGTCACAGGAACTACACACAACGATTTTGGCTCTTAGTAACTGGGGGAGATGCATCACTTCCACAGGGTTGGAAGGGGCATGGGACACCAAAAATCCCGCATCCCTACCTAGTAAAGCCCTGATCAATAAGTAATATGGGGACTGGGTAGCACAATAAGTTTTGCTCATACTCTGCTACTATTTGTGTTGTGTGGACTGCACTAGGCACTCTAGAACCGCGCTCGTGTGCTCCGACCCCGGTCCACTGCAGCTGACGCTGTTTGAGTGGAGGGCGGACACAGACGGCACGACACACTCCCCTGGCATGTCAGACTCTGACGGCAGGCAGGCGGTAGAGCATTTAATCGGCGATGAGATGGACGCGCAGCGGACTACAGTAAGTTCTGCTGGCGCCGATACTGGACACTTTTTAGAGTTGTTTTTAACCTTTTAATAGTCTGCTCATACTTTGCTGCTATTCTTGTTGTGTGGACTGCACCAGGCACTTTAGAACTGCGCTTGTGTGCTCCGACCCCGGTCCACCGCAACTGACGCTGTTTGAGTGGAGGGCGGACACACACAGCGCGACACACCCCTCTGGCACGTCAGGCACTGATGGCAGGCAGGCGATAGAGCATTTAATTGGCAATGAGACGGACACGCAGCGGACTTCAGTAAGTTCTGCTGGCGCCGATACTGGACACTTTTTAGAGTTGTTTTTACAGTTTTATTAGTCTGCTCATACTCTGCTGCTATTCTTGTTGTGTGGACTGCACCAGGTGTAGGAAGGTGGAATCTGACTATATGGTTACCTCCATTTTTTTCCTGGTGTTTTGCAGGTTTTCGACTTAGTTGGCCTGGGACCCTGCTATTTTGGGGCCCAGTCTGTCTGCTTTCTCTATAAAATGGACTCCATGTACTTTAGGTACATACCAGATTGGTTACTGGGTCACCCTTGTGAGCCCCTGTGTAGTGTACCATAGGTACCCAGGGCATAGGTGCACCTTAGGCCTACCAGGGGCTGCAGCATGTATTGTGCCACCCCTGGTTTGCCTTCGAAACTGACACCACAGGTCTGTTCACACAGCCTGGGTAAGGTGGTGTAATCACCCCTTACTTAGATATAGTATACCTATATCTAGCTTTATATATAGACACATATACACCTATAAGCCACTCCTATGGTAGGCCTCGACAATCCTGGAGGCAGAGTACTTGGTTTTATGTGAGAGGGTGCCCTAGCATGAGCTGAGCCCCTCTGCAGCTTTCGGAACCATCTCCTTATAGCTGTTCTATGATATAGCCATACCATATACTCTTAAGTGCATTATAATCCTCGTGGTTAATGCTAACTTTGGTTTGGCTTCACCAAAACATGTTGTGTAAGGTGTCAGAAACTTAGGAATACTAACCCCCGCCAGCCCTGGCGGCGGGGGTATCATTCCACCCTTCTAGAGGGAGAAGACATGTAGTTACTGCTTTACCCGGTTAAAGTTAAACAGAGCCTTAGCATCACAAAATGGAAGCTGCTGCCACAGACACGAGTCTGACCTCCTGCTGCTGAACGAAACTCCGGCAGGGGAGGCCTGGACAATAGGTTTCCTGTCCAGGGAGGTGCTGGCACCTCCCCAGACAGGGGGTTTGTGTATTGGGGCAGGGAGGGCTGCATTCAGTAAATGCTTCTAGACACTTCCTGGGGCACACAAGGTGCTCCATGCATAGCCCAGTTCAAACCGGTTGCCGGGGCACACAGCTCCAGCTCTGGCGCAAAACTGGACAAAGGTAAAGGGGTGTAACCACCCCTTCTCAGGTCCACCCATAGGTGGACCTACCCAGGTAGTCTAGCCCCCATTCCTTAGTATAAGTACAGGAGCTGTGTACCTAGGACTTTAGATTAGCCTGGACGAATCTTTGAAAGACATATCCTGGACCTTCAAACATGCACCAACAGCAACTTTGCCGGTCTGCAGTATCAAGACTCCCGTCGGATCCTGAAGACTCTGCGACACAGGAACTGGACTTCCAGACTTCTCTGACTCCGACCCACATCCACAGCAAAGCTGAGACCCGTGGCGGGCACGAGAGACGTGGGACCGGACACCCTGGACATCCTGCATTTTGCTACCTGCACTCCTTTCCTGAAGCCTCATTAAGTTGTGCATTGGGGTACGAGAAGCCCCAGCCCCGAGCACCATGTGCACCGAAGCCCAGGCCCCCACACTCCGCGAGTTCCCGTGGGCCCCGCTTTTACATTTGAGCTCGACGCGTCTTCCCGGTTCCTTGCCCGTTGGCTAGTGAGCCCCCGAAGACCTTTTCTTTGAACTAAACTTGCTTTCCTGGTTGCTCCAGGCTTGCTCCAGCTTCCCTGAAAAGGAGAAGCGCCACAGACCTTGCTTGTCTGCAACAGAGCCAATCTCGACATCCTGCGTGGGTTGCGGTTGCCAAGTCTTGTTGGGTCCAATCTGGATACCCACACCGCAGTCATCTAGATCCATCGTGGGACAGCTCGAATACAGCGCCTGGTCATCCTCGATGCCTCCTGGACCTCGTGGCTGAAGAGACAAGTTTGACTACTTCACCTGAAATCACCCGACATCGCCTGGTTCCTTCCTGGTCACTGGTTAGTGACCCAGACTCTGTCCCTTCTGCTTTCAGGTTCTTCAGATCGTCGATCCACCCGGACACTTTTCCTCTGGTCGCCTGCAGCACTTCTTTGCAGCTCTCCATAGAAAACGACGACGAAACCCGACACGAAAAGACACCTATGCACCCGGCTTCCCTGGGTGAGGTAACACGAGTACTTCGGTGCTCTCGTGGGTCTTGACTCTCGAAGTGTCCTAGTTTAAAAGGGTTCCATCCTAGTCCACCCGAAAGTGTCCTTAAATTGTATATTTGTAACTTTTACGAACTCCATAGAAAGTCAATGGTAATCCACGCCTGTGTTTAGACACTGCACGCGGCTCCCGTGGGCCTCCTACTTCCTAACCTTTGGTCGATTAGTGTAGCCCCAGCGATTCCGCAGGCCCTAGGCCTGTTTTCTAACTCTCACGTGGTACTTATACCACTTTCTTAGTATATGGTTTGTGAGGCCCCTAGGGCATAACGTATACTGTGCAACTTATCGTATATTAACTGTGTGACTTGTATTGTATTTTGACCTCTGACCTCATAAAGAGTGCAGAGGGGTTGTGTTTAGATTAAATACATACATATTTGATATATACCTTGTGTGGTGTCCTTTCATTTGGTACTCAAAGGATTATAATTGGTAAAACAACTTGCTTAACTCGCCGACTGAAGTCTTAGCCTGAAGACTGCTGGTTCATGCTACCACTAGGATAGCTTTCTATAAGGTTGACTTTACAACCACCATCAATAAGGGTCGATTAGACTGGTGCCAGGTGCCCACTAGAACTAGTGGACATCATATGCCAGGCTAACTTCTCACACCAGGCACTTTAGAACCGCGCTCGTGTGCTCTACCCCAGTCCACCCCAGCTGACGCTGTTTGAGTGGAGGGCGGACACACACGGTACGACACACCCCTCTGGCACGTCAGACGCTGACGGCAGTCAGGCGGTAGAGCATTTAATCGGCGATGAGCCATATTCTCTTTGTGTGCCCATGGTACCATTTACTGAGAATTAAGCGGTTAGCTCCTGTATGCAGGCAGTTTGGTACACGTTGCCACAGTAAAGCTTTGCACATTTAAAAATCTGATTCATGTCTTTTAATTGCCTGTGCAGTCGCCAAATTCCTTTGTAAAATGTGGATCTGAAAGAAACATGTAGTGCTAGATTCCTTACCTTAGAATTACCCCCAGGCGCCAGACTGGATCCGGAAAGTTTTTTGTCAGCAGTACCCCTGCGCGTCAGTAGGCGTCGTCGATTTTTTTTTCCGCACCAGCAAGCGCAGATCCGGGAAGAGCAAGTACCCCCAGTCAATTTTTTACTGAGTTTTTCGAGGGCTTTTACCTCATCTTTTCAAGTCGATCGACACCTGGTGTCAAAGGGATGCCGGTTTCAAGAACTGTGGGGACTGTCATCGCATGATGTCGGTGACGTACCCCCACCGCGTGTCTCTACTGCCTGGGGCGCGACCACGACCCCAAGTCGTGCCCCGACTGCCGGGCCATGCGCTGAAGACTTTGCGGTAGCAGTCTGCTCCGAACCGCTCGAGGTCCCGGTCCCGTGGGAGGTCGCGGAGTCGTCATCACCATTCTTCTGGATCTAAGTCTTTGCACTCGGGTTAGGTAAGTCGAAGTTTTCCAAAAAGAAGTTGAAGAAGCATCATCACTCTTCGACTTCCCGTCGCTGGAGGCAACTGAGGATGTGGGCGGTACCACCCCCGCAGCTCCGGTGGAGCCTGCGACATCGCCTCCAGTCTACCCCCCCTTTCGGGGTGCGGGGCGACGCCTGCTCAGGTGCAAGAGTTTCTTGCTGCGATGGCCCGACTCTTTGGGGGGGGGTCCTGCTCTGGCCCCGGTGTCGCCGGCGTCTCCGGCCCCGACGCCGCAGGCCCCCCAGGGATTGGACCCCGATCGACGCCGGTTGGCCTCGTGACACCTCCACAGGCGCCGTTCTCTCTGGCACCACCTCCGATGTCGCCCGCTCCTCGGTACAATGTTGTCCCCAGGTTCAGCCCTTATCCGGACACGGCTCTGAATCGGTGTCGCCCGACACCGATACCGATGCCGATGGGGCCTTTTGTGCCCTATGTCCGTCCTACTTATTTTGAGCCTGTTCCAAAGACTTCAGAGAAAGGGGAGGACTGGGAGAGGTCTGAGGGCCCTCTAGCACAGGACTGTGCTGATGATTCCGACTGGGCAGAGGATTTGGGGAGGCCAGTGGTCTTGACACCTCACCTGACCTTGGCATGCTGTCTCCTCCTACCGTGGCTACGGAGGAGAAAGTAAGTTACGCAGTGGTGTTGCGTAGGGCAGCTGAGGCTCTTCACCTCTAACTCCCTACAGTGGCCGTCAGGACTCACCTTCTGACAGAAGTGCTCCAACCGGCGGCTACCTCTTCGGAACGCTTGCTGCCTTTTGAAGAAGCACTTTCACAGTTGCGCAGGTGCTGCCCAACTGCGCGGAGGAGTCCCAGGCAGTTCTTTCCCAGGCGATTGCGGCCGGGAGAGATACAGCGAAGCTCACCATACGTTGTGGACTGGATATGGCCGACTCACTGGGCAGGTCGACTTCCACGATGGTGGCGCTTCGGCGCCACGCCCGGTTGAGGACAACTGGCTTCTCAGGGGATGTCCAGAACACCTTGATGGACATGCCCTTTTGGCAACAAGGCAGACAGTGCGTTGGAGTGCTTCAAGGACTCCCGGGCTACGGCCAAATCCGTGGGCCTGTCGGCCGATCGGCCTTTTCCGCCTTCTGCTTTTCCCCACAGCATTCGCAGAGCCGCAGGCCACAGAAGCAACAACCTCAGCGTTGTCGCGGACCTGGGAACCGTCGAGGCGGTTCAGGTGTCCAGCGGGCGGGCCAGTCTACCTCCACCTCCGCAGCATCCGATTCCAAGCCTTCCTAGTCCAACCTTTCAGGCCCATCAGACGCCAAGTGGGTGGACGCATTCGCCATCATCTCCACCACTGGCGCAAAATTACTTCGGACAAGTGGGTGCCTCAAATTGTCCGAAGGGGCTACTCCCTCCCCTTCGAGGCGACCCCTCCACCCATGCCATCTCAGTGCCACCGCATGTCAGGGGATCACTAGGCACTCCTCCAGCAGGAAGTTGCGGCTCTCTTGGCCAAGAGGGCCATCAGGTGCGTTCCGACGTCAGAAGTAGGTTGTGGTTGTTATTCCCACTACTTTCTGGTTCCAAAGAAGGACAAGAGTCTGCTTCCTATCTTAGACCTTCGGAATGTCAATCGCGTCCTCCGGAAGGAGAAGTACAAGATGCTCACACTTGCTCAGGTCTTGTCTGCTTTGGACACAAGACTGGATGGTGGAGTTGGACTTGCAGGAGGCATGTTTTCATATTCTCATCCTGCCTGTCCACAGGTGCTACCTGCGATTCACGGTAGGCCACAAGCATTTTCAGTTCACCTTTGGCCTTACCAGCGCCCCTCGGGTGTTCACAAAAGTGATGGCGGTGGTCGCAGCTCATCTGCGCAGATCAGGGGTTTCAGTCTTCCCCTATCTCGATGACTGGCTGTTGAAGGCCGGCTCGCCCCTCAGCAGTTGTCTCCCACGTCCTGACTACGGCCGACCTCCTGCATTTGCTGGGGTTTTCCATTAATGTGCCGAAGTTGCACCTGATTCTCTCGCAGAAGCTCCTTTTCATCGGAGCGGTTCAGGACTTGGTGCGGTTTCGGGTTTATCCTCCCAAACAGCGAGTCTGGGACATTCAGGCTATGATTCCGATCTTTCAGCCTCCATCCCGGGTTTTGGTCAGGATGACCCTTCCGCTGCTGGGCTTGATGGACTCCTGCATCCTGCTTGTGGATCATGCCAGATGGCATATGTGGGCTCTGCAGTGGGACCTGAAGTTCCAGTGGGCACAGCATCAGGGCAACCTGTCCGATCACGTCAAGGTCTTGGAGGGCACTGCATGGCAGTTGCTATGGTTTTGTCTGAACTGAGGTGGTAGAGTGGGCTAAAAAACGGTGATGGATTAAACCCAGATCAGTTGACTGGGGGTGAGTGCTTGTATTGTCAACGCTCCGTCCATCATTTCCTTTGGTTTTTCCTAGTTGCTATGTTTGCTCACAAATCGCGATTGGGTCAGTGGCAGATACCTCTCACTTCCCCAACTGAAACATACAGTTGTGACGGACGCGTCCCTTCTGGGATGGGGCGGCAACATGGGAGAGGCGGAGATCATAGTCCTCTGGTCTCCGGCGGAGACCAGGGTCCACATTAACCTGCTGGAGCTTCAGGTGATCCGACTTGCACTGAAGGCATTCCTCCCCTCTGACATGGCGAGAGTAGTGCAGGTGTTCAAACACAACACCACCGCCATTTGGTACTGCAACAAACAGGGCGGGGTGGGGTCGTGGACCCTATGCCAAGAGGCTCTGCGCCTCTGGGCTTGGCTGGAACATCAGGGTATGTCTCTGGTGGTTCAACACCTGGCAGGTTCTCTGAACGCCAGTGCGGACGAACTCAGCCGACGGTGCATGATGGATTACAAGTTACATCTGGACTCGGACGTGGCGCAAGGTCTCTTTCAGCAGTGGGGAGAGCCTTGGTTAGATCTATTCGCCACCGTAGCGAACACCCAATGTCATGAGTTCTTAGCGTTGGAATTTCCAAGGCGGCACTTGCACAGCGATGCTTTTCATCGCAAGTAGAGTTGCGGTCTGTTGTGCGCCTTTCCGCCTATACCACTTCTGCCCAGAGTGCTGAAGAAGATCTGAAACGACCGGGCCCAAGTTATTCTTGTGGCTCCGGACTGGGCTTGAAGAGTATGGTATCCCGAGCTACTCACTATGAGCATTGATCCCCGATCCGTCTGCCCCGTCGGGAGGATCTTCTGTCGCAGCAGCTGGGGACAGTCCTCAACTGAACCTGTCCAGTCTCCACCTCCTTGGATAGAGATTAAGCGGCAGCAGTTGACGTCTTTCAACCTGCCCCTTGAAGTCTGTAATGTTATCTTGGCAGCCAGGCGTCCCTCCACTAAGACGGTATACGCCTGCAGGTGGAATAAGTTTGTGGCATGGTGCACAGCAAAGGCTGTGGATCCCCTTTCTGGCCCTCTTTCAGAGGTCCGTCTTTTCCTTCTCTCTTTGGCCCAGCAGGGCTCTGCTCTGGGCACTATCAGAGGCTGTCTCTTAGATGAGCTGGATGTACTGCTCTATTTATATTTACATTCACTTCTTTTTTATTGCAGGCATTTGCAATTTTTGGTTCATATATCATTATTTAGGATCACTAACATGGACTGTGATAGCCTTTAGCTACTAGCTTTTTAGTATGCTTAGTTCTATTTCTTATGTATTGTATGCATTTGCACTTTTTTCCGTATTTATACCATTGTTTAAGCTTATAACTTAGGGCCCTATTAGGATGGCGGACGGACCTGCGTCCGTCCGCCACCCCAGAGGTGGAGGGACCGTCCGCAGGGGCAGCGGCAGTCCCTCCGTGCAAATTAGGATGTGCTGCCACCCTGGCGGTCACATCCTGTATGTTTAACATTGCGGCGGGTGCTGCTTGAAGCAGCACCTGCTGCAATGTTAAAAATGCATGCAGTGTATTTGCATGCACAAAGCGGCAGGCACCGCGCCGTGCCTGCCGCTTCGTGCATGCAAATGCAGGGGGGTACCATATGTACCCCCCATGTGCACCCCCACCCCCCCCCCTCACCCTGGGGGCCCACAACGGGCCCCCAAAGAAAAGACCGTATGCCTTTCCATGGCGGAAATGCCGCCGTGGAAAGGCATAGGACCGCCGCCATCCTAATATGCCTGGGGGTGTCTGATAGACTCCGCCAGCCATGTTAGAGCTTTTCCGCCGCGGTCGGAAGGCGACCGCGGCAGAAAAGCTGCGGATGGAAAATGACCCCCCCAGCCATCCTAATCTGGCGGGGGGTCTTTGCTGTGTCCGCAGCGGTTAATCCGCATCCTCCGGGCCGGCGGTGGCTTCCGCCGGCCCGGAGGATGCGGATTATCCGCTATCATAATCGGCCCCTAAGTTTGGTCTTTTACATCATGTAGCTAGTGACCTCTCTATATGCATCTGGACCTTGATGCTTGTTACATTGCTGCCTACGAATACCATCCAAATTGGTCTCTGTAAACCTACAGTTACTGAACATTGTATGTTTGCTTTTATTTTTCATGTACTGTTTGCATTTGCATTTTTATGGTCATAATAACCGAAATAAAGTTGAATTGATAGCATCTGTTCTTGTCCCTTCAAATAGTATCAACAAAGGATTTATGGTGTTACAATCACCATTTTCCCAGCTTTCAGGAAAAGGCAGACCTTTGTCAGAAAACCAACATTTTCTGCACAGTTTTGGCATTTTACTGGGACATAGCTTATTTTTCTTATGTTTGTACTTTCAAACTCCTTCTAGTTAGTGGTAGAAGTGGGTGTGAAAACAGTAATGGATCCCAGGAAAGCTATACATTTCTGAAAAGTAGACAACATCTGAATTCAGCAAGGGGTAATTTGTGAAGATCCTTCAAGGTTTTCCTATAGAAAGTAGCAGTTGAAATAAAAAAAATATTGAAATTGATTTGAAAAAGCAGCCATTTCTGCCATCGTTTTTACCTGTAACTTCCAAGTATGGCAGATTTTTTACAGCAATATACTGTTATGTTTGCTGGACCCTTCTGGTTGCAGGGATATATAGTACTTGTAGGTTCCACAACAACCCGAGGTACCCAGAGCCAATAACTGAGCTGCGCCTTGCAATGTTTTTTCATTGTGTACCGGGTATATAGTAATTTATTTGGTAAAATATAAAGAGTGAAAAATAAGTATCAAGGAAACCTATGTATTTCTGAGATGGGAACAAAATATAGAGTTTAAAAGCGGTGGTTATTTGCACATCTTCAAAATTGTGGGTACCCATACTAGCGTGTGAATTAGAGGACATTTTTCAAAATGACTTGTTTTTTACACATTGTCTTACATTTGGAATGGCAGACATGCATAGAAAGTCAATTGGTAATAGCACTTGTTCTACTATTCTGTGTTCCCTAAAGTCTCCTGATAAAAATGGTACCTCACTTGTGTGGGTAGACCTAATGCCTGCGACAGGAAACGGCCTAAAACACAACGTGGACACATCACATTTTTCCACAGAAAACGGACCCTATTTTGCAATGTGCCTATCTGTGGATTTGTGACACTAGCTCGGCGGCATCTAGGGAAACCTAGCAAACCTATTCATTTTTTAAAACTAGACACCATGGGAAATCCAGGATGGGGTGACTTGTGTGTCTCTCACCAGGTTCTATTACCCAGAATCTCTTGCAAACCTCAAACTTTGTAAAAACAAAAAAACATTTTTCTCACATTTCTGTGATGTAAAATTCTGGAATCTGCAGGAGCCACACACTTCCACACACCCAGGATTCCCCCAAGTCTCCCAATAAAAATGGTACCTCACTTGTGTGGGTAGGCCATGTGCCAGTGACAGGAAACTGCCCAAAACGCAATGTGAACACATCACAATTTTCCAGTGAAAACTGACCCTTTTTTCTAATTTTTCGTTTTTGGTCCCGGGCTCGGCAGCCATCTAGGGAAACCTACCAAACTCAGACATTTCTGAAAGCTAGACACTTAGGGGAGTCCAGGGAGGATTGGCGTGCGTGGATCCCCCAACGTTTTCTTACCCAGAATCCCCTTCAAACCTCAAATTTAGCAAAAAAAAAGCACATTTCTGTCAGGGATTACTGAGACAGCACAAATTTACTTAGCAACCCGCATTCCCATCGGCCTCCCGGGTAAAATGTAACCTCACGATGCCTTTTGTGAATTCTTGAGTGAGAAGTTCATTTTCTTTTTAGCCCATTCCTATTTTAGTTGGTTTTTAGCATTAATATTGTGTATTTTATAACTGCTGACTTTGCACTGTAAGAGCTGTGTTAAAGCTCGGGGGAAAGTTATTTTTGATCACAAGTTAGCTGTCTATTTTTTTACGCTAACGCACGTCATACCGGCCTCAATAAATTGGCCCATGACGCGACCGCGCTCCGACGCCTTTTGTGAATTCTTGAGTGAGAACTGCATTTTTATTTAGCCCATTCCTATTTTAGTTGGTTTTTAGCAATTCAAATCAAATCATTTGCATTTGTAAAGCGCGCTACTCACCCGTGGGGGTCTCAAGGCGCTGGGGGGGGGGGGTCATTGCTCAAAAAGCCAGGTCTTGAGCTGAATTCTGAAGGAGAGGTGGTCCTGTGTGGCGCGCAGGTGGCTGGGTAGAGAGTTCCAGGTCTTCGCTGCCAGGTAGGAGAAGGACCTGCCCCCGGCGGTGGCCCTGCGGATGCGGGGCACGGCTGCCAGGGTTTGTCCTGTCGAGCGCAGGGTGCGAGGAGGACAGTAGAAGGAGAGGCGGTGGTTGATGAGTTTTGGTCCGAGGTTGTGAAGGGCTTTGTGTGCGTGGGTGAGGAGCCTGAAGGTGATCCTCTTGCTGACTGGGAGCCAGTGAAGTTTCTTCAGGTGTCCGGAGATGTGGTGGTGGCGGGGGATGTTCAGGATGAGTCGTGCGGCTGCGTTCTGGATTCGTTGAAGTTTCTTCTGTAGCTTGGTAGTGATGCCGGCGTACAGAGTGTTCCCATAGTCCATGCGGCTGGTGACGAGGGCGTGGGTGACGGTCTTCCTGGTGTCGGTGGGGATCCAGCGGAAGATTTTGCGTAGCATGCGGAGGGTGTTGAAGCATGCCGATGTCACCGCGTTGACCTGTCTGTTCATGGAGAGGGACGAGTCCAGGATGAAGCCGAGGTTGCGGGCGTGGTCGGTGGGTTGGGGAGTGCTGCCCAGGGCGGGGGGCCACCAGGATTCGTCCCAGGCAGTGGGAGTAGGGCCGAGGATTAGGACCTCCGTCTTATCGGTGTTGAGTTTAAGCCGGCTGTCTGTCATCCAGTCTGCTACTTCCTTCATGCCTTCATGTAGTCTGGTTCTTGCTGAGGTGGGGTTGCTGGTGAGGGAGAGGATGAGCTGAGTGTCGTCGGCGTAGGATATGATGTTGAGTCTGTGTTTGCGTGCGATGTTCGTCAGGGGGGTCATGTAAATGTTGAAGAGGGTGGGGCTGAGGGAGGATCCTTGTGGGACGCCGCAGATGACTTCAGTAACTGTAGATCTGAAGGGGGGGGAGTCGGACTCTCTGTGTTCTTCCGGAGAGGAAGGAGGTGATCCATTCCAGGGCCTTTCCTCGGATGCCGGCGTTGTTGAGGCGCCGTATTAGAGTACGGTGGCATACCGTGTCGAAGGTTGCGGAGAGGTCCAGGAGTATGAGTGCCACGGTCTCTCCCTTGTCTGTCAGGGATCTGATGTTGTCTGTGGCTGCGATGAGGGCGGTCTCGGTGCTGTGGTTAGCTCTGAAACCGAACTGTGAGGGGTCGAGTGAGTCGTTAGATTCTAGGGCGGTGGTGAGTTGAGTGTTGATGATCTTCTCAATCACTTTGGCGGGGAATGGGAGGAGCGAGATGGGCCAGAAGTTTTTGAGTTCGGTGGGGGCTGCTGTAGGTTTCTTTAGGAGGGCGTTGAGTTCGGCGTGTTTCCAGTTTTTTGGGAAGGTGGCGGTGGTGAGTGATGCGTTGATGACGTCTCGTAGGTGGGGTGCGATGATGTTGTTGGCTTTGTTGAAAATGTGGTGCGGGCATGGGTCGGATGGGGATCCTGAGTGGATGGAGTTCATGATGCGGGTGGTTTCCTCGGTGGTGGTTGGGTTCCAGGTGTGGATGGTGGTGTTGTCAGTGTCGGATTCCGGAGGTAGGTTTGTGTTGGATGTGGAGAGGCTGTTGTAAATATCGGTGACCTTGTGGTGAAAGAAAGCCGCGAGGGAGTCGCAGAGATCCTGAGAGGGGGGGGATGGCATTGTTTTCAGCATCCGGGTTAGAGAGTTCCCTGACGATGCCGAACAGTTCCTTGCTATTGTGGGCGTTGTTTTCGAGCCTGTCTTTGAAGGATGATTTTCTTGCTGCGCTGAGGAGTTGGTGGTGTTTGCGGGTGGCGTTCTTGAGAGCAGACATGTTCTCGTCGGTCTGATTGAGGCGCCAGGTTTTTTCGTGGGTGCGACATTCTTTTTTGGAGTCCTTGAGGGTGGGGGTGAACCAGGAGTTTTTCTTGTGGTTGTCTTTGTGTACCTGGGTCTTCAGGGGGGCCAGGAGGTTCGAGGCATGTGGGCTGCTAAATTCATATCTATTGCATAGATCGCCGCCTAGTGTTGGGTCCGGATGATTGCACATTGTTGTCCTGGAAGAGTCTTCGAAGTATCACGAGATAGGTGGCTCCTCCCCTGGACTACAGTGCGCATGGGCATCGACTCCATCCCCAGATTGTTTTTTTCCGCCATTGGGTTCGGATGTGGTTTCGACGTCTCCGTGTCGGAACCGAAAAACTTTGTTCTTAAGGCCAAAAGGCCTTCGTTACCTGCGTCGGTATTGTTTGCGTACGGTCTCGAACATCCTCCGACTCTCTGAGCCGGAATTCTGCGGAGTTGAGTAATTCTTCAGACATCGAGGCCCTCTCGTCGCAGCAAGACCCCGACAACCTTAACATGGAGCGGAGCCCGTTCAAGTTCTGCCCCGTCTGTGGATCCAAATATCCACATATCGACGTGCATCCGGTCTGTAATAAATGCCTCTCGCCGGACCACAACGAGGACTGTTCAAAATTCAGGTCAAAGAAGACGCTCAAGCATCGGCGCGCGGCGCGCCTCGAGGCCCAGCGAGCGGCCCCGGCACCCGACGACATATTCGACGACCCCGCAGAAGAAGGCGGTAGCCATCATCTTCAGATTTCTCCACCGTCGACGGAGGTCGAGGCGGAGCCCGATGAACAAGGCGAAGGACAGGCCCTGGTCCTTGAATACGTCGAGGAGGTAGGGGACGACGAAGAAGTTTATGGGGCCGCGGAAGATAGCTCAGAGGAAGAGCTATGCCCCGAAAGCTACATGACTCAGGCTCAGGTCACGGGATCGCCACTCGGCCTTACCCACGACCCATCACCGCTATCCCCGGCCCCGGCCTTCTGGCCCGGCCACGGACACTCAAGCGGAGCCGCCATTCCACGTATCGAAACCGAAACCTTCGGATTCGACGGCACCAAAGATGGCCGACGTCCCATCAAAATCGAAACCGAAACCATCGGATTCCACCAAACCTAAAATGGCCGACGTCCAACAAAAAATAGCGAAGCCTGCTCCTTCATCTACTCCGTCGACCTCCGGCCCACAGAAGTCGAAGAAGGCTGTCGAGTCGACGGCGCCGCAAAAGGTGCCCAAGGATCCATCCTCTAAGAAGGACGTCCATCCAGTGTCAAGCACAGTTGCTCCGGCGCGGACCTCAAAGACTGTTGACACGCCTTCGGCCGCCACTGCGGCGCCTACCAGTAAGCGCACAGTCGAGTCAAAGTCAACTAAAGGCCATGACCCGAAGACAGGGGGCACTACGCATCGGCACAAAGATGCCGGATCGGCAGCAACGGCGTCGGCGCCAAAGGCTGCAACTGAGCCGCGACCCACTAGTAACGAAGATTCGTCGACGGAAATCTCGTCGACACCGAGGGACTCCGACGCTACCGAACATCGGCCGTCGGTTTCTAAACCCGCTGCTTCCTCCACTAAGCAGGTCACCGACTCCCTCAAACGTATTCGGGAGAAGACTTTGTCGTCAACGGCTCCCACGCCGTCGGCTCCGAAATCAGTGGACACGCCTCCGAAGACCTCGACCAAGCTTCTCTACTCCCTGCCACCTAAAGTGGCACCAAAGGCATTTGCACCCAGATCGGTGCCGAAAATCGCTGACACGTCGGACACTTCCACGCACAAAAGCTTGGATCGACATCACGCCTCTGAAGACCAATCAGAGCATTACATCGATGCCCAAAAGGGGAAATTGACCCTCTACAAAAGGAAAATCACTTCCCAACCACTGGAATCCTATGTCATTCCACTGAAAAAGAAAAGGCCGGCACAGGACATTCCTGCCCTTGTTGAACCTGTTCTGCCACCACCAAGAAGGAGTCCATCCCCTTCCCCCACCCAATCAGGTGGAGAGGATGATGACCAAGATGACCAGTACAATTTCCCAGTTGACAATGACCCTGATGTTCAACTGGACTCATATGGCGATACTGGGGACCAAGGTGGACATCAGGTGGTACAAGATCCACAGGGGTTTGGGGCACGTACATCACCAACAGAGGATTCAGCAGCGTTTAATGCTTTGATAGAGCGGGCAGCGGCAAATCATGATGTGGACATGCATGCTGACCCGGTAGAGGAGGATTTTTTGTTTGACACTTTCTCTGTCTCAGACAGAACAGTTATAATACTTCCTATGCTCAAAAGTGTCCTTAAACATGCACCAGAAATCTTTAAGGAACCTACCAGGGCGAGAGTGGTAAACCCACGTATCGAAAAGAAATACAGGCCAGCACCTGGAGACCCTACATATATTCGGGGACAGTTGCCTCTGGATTCGTTGGTGGTCGCCAATGCCCGCAAGAGGGCGAACTCCCAAACAACGGGTGAAGCTCCTCCCCCAGACAAGGAGTCGAAAGTGCTTGAGGCATCCGGCAAAAGGGTAGCTGCGCAAGCTGCCAATATCTGGC
The DNA here is from genome assembly GCF_964261635.1 of Lissotriton helveticus. Taxonomy (NCBI): domain Eukaryota; kingdom Metazoa; phylum Chordata; class Amphibia; order Caudata; family Salamandridae; genus Lissotriton; species Lissotriton helveticus. The sequence continues at coordinate 815,419,450 of NC_136070.1, forward strand.
GTATAGCAAACACACAGGCACTATTGGCACGATACGATAGGGCGCATTACGACACCCTAGAACAGCTCCTTCAACACCTACCTGATCAGTTTAAGGAAGGGGCCGAAATGCTCATACAAGAGGGGAAGCTCATCTCAAACGCAGCAATAAAGTGTGCATTTGATGTGGCTGATACAGCGGCTAGGGGAATTAACACTAGCGTTATGTTAAGGCGACAAGCTTGGCTTCGCATATCTGGATTTAAACCCGATATTCAAACTACAATACTCAACCAGCCCGTCAATCCAGACAGACTGTTTGGTCCAGATGTTGACACCACCCTGGAAAAGATCAAAAAGGACAATGAGACTGCTAAGTCCATGGGGGCGCTTCAGTCTCAACAATTCAGGGGAAGCACTTTTCGTCGCTCAGGAGCACGTGGTGTTACCAGAGGACAGTTGGGTCAACAAACACAATTCGCCAAAAGTGGTGCACAATCCTCGTACCCAAAGCAGGGTAGAGGGGGTTACAGAGGTAATAGTGCCAAAGGCAGGGGCAGAGGGAACAACAACTCCCGTTCCTCTGCCGCCAACAAACAGTGACTCTCTGTCACTGCCCCCCGACCATCCAACACCTGTCGGGGGGAGACTCCAGCAGTTCCTGCCAGTCTGGACGTCCATCACCACGGACAGGTGGGTGAGAAAACTTATCCAGTACGGTTATTGTTTGGAGTTAACATCCACTCCTCCCAACATTCCCCCAAGACAACGTCCTATGTCGGCAGAGCACTTGCACTTATTGCAGCAGGAAGTTGTGATGATGCTGCAAAAAGGCGCAATCGAGCTCGTACCAGTGGAAGAGGAAGGAACAGGAGTTTATTCCCTGTACTTCCTCATCCCAAAAAAGGACAGATCCCTCAGACCCATTCTGGATCTACGCCCTCTCAACCTGTATAGGTAGTCCAAAACGCTATAGCCAGATTTGTCCTGGATATTCCCAGACGCTCCTCAGCCACTGCGGCCAGGAAATCGCTGCATTGGCTACCGGTAGAATTTCGAATCCGGTTCAAAGTCCTATGTATGACCTACAGAGCCATCGCTAAAAATAGTGACTCAGGTATCGGGTATATCATTTCCCACTATACCCCTGGTAGGAGTTTGCGTTCCTCCGGGAAATTGCTTCTTAAAACCCCCCGTGTACGAAGAGCTAAATGGGGTGGCAGGGCTTTTTCCACGCTAGCCCCCAAATGGTGGAATGACCTTCCGCTTGATTTGAGATCCCTTCCATCTTTACAGAATTTCCGCATCGCCCTAAAAACTCGCTTTTTTCGACAAGCCTATATGTAAGGACGTCTGTTTCAATTTTGATTGTATTGTTAGGCGCCTTGATACCTGCGGGTTATTGTTTATGCGCATTATAAATTTTTATCATCATCATCATCATATATGCTGTCAGAACACTTTCACATGCTGACACTGCAGCAAATTCTTCCCCTGCTAAACCAAGGGGACTTCCTAGCAACCTTGGACCTCAAGGATGCTTATTTCCATATCCCACTCCACCCATCCCACAGAAAATACCTCAGGTTCACCATTCAAAACAGGCACTATCAGTTCAAAGTCCTACCCTTCGGGGTGACTACTGCCCCCAGAGTGTTTACAAAGTGTCTGGCGACAGTGGCGGCGCACCTCAGACGGCAAAACATACATGTCTACCCGTACCTAGACCTGAGAAAAACAATACCTAGGCAGTATTTCAATATATCAGACAATATTATAAAGACCAACACTGGCTGCAGAACAGTTTCTAAGTAGTAACAAAAATTTATTACAGTCACATAAAAAATTATACATGTATCTTGCAACAATAATTAAAAATATACCATCCTTAGAAAGTATATATACATAAAAAATACGTGAACATAAATGAATCAGTTGTGTGTCGACGCGTTTCGGCGGCCAGCGCCTTTCTCAAGACAGTTTACAACTTTCTAACAAAGTGAAATAAGAAAGCGATTCACTCCACAGTGGTTAGCACTTCACACTATGGGGATCCATTTGGTGGTTAAAATAGAATTGCTGCTTCAAATCGTGCACAATTCTAATCTGCTAAGTTTGCAGTTTGTGTTATAGTAGACCGATGTACAAAGGCCTCAGCACTCTGACAAATTCGGCCTCTATTGCCCAGAAACACGAACTTCCTGCACACGGAGCTTGTGAATTTCGGCGCCTCCACGGACTGATTCAAACTCACAGGCTAAAAATTATCGGGTGGTTTTTAGAATCACAAACGTTTATTGAAGTGGGGTCTGTTATTCAGGAAGTTGCTGAATCAACGGAGTCCCTATAGTTTCGTGGATGGAAACCACATGGAGGCGGATGTCTGACTCCGTCAAGTTCACTTTCATCACGGAACTTGACGGAGTCAGACATCCGCCTCCATGTGGTTTCCATCCACGAAACTATAGGAACTCCGTGAGAAGCATTTAGCATCTTCATGTGTCTTTATCGCCATTGTGCGAGCGCATTGAAATTTAAATTTAAAGAGCCTACTCTGGAGGCTTGGAATTGAGCACGGTGATTCAGCAACTTCCTGAATAATCAGGGATTCTGGTTTACCGCCCTCTTGGGCTTTTTAAAAAGGACTTACCGGATGTGGGTGCAAATTTAGCCAGCGCCTCCCCTAATTTTACAATCCTGGGTGATTTTTTTCTTTTTTTTAACTTTTTATTATTTGAAACACAAAGGAACAAAACATCAAACAAACAAGCAAGGCAGTACAATATGAATACAGACATTAGATATGTGCTCAAGGAGGACGGGAGACACATGTTAACAGGAGAAGACAATTCTTTGAATACAGATGAGGGGAGGGAGGCACAGACAGAGTTGCATAGGAACAGTACAGCATATCACAGCTGTAGGGATGTAGGTCAGGGTGACTGAGGAGGACTCTGGGAGGCGGTGAGCGGGGGTGTACAAATATCTCCACGGTATGTGTTCCAAGGAGTCCAAATCTTCCCCCATTTTCGGGGTCTGCCTCTTGCAATATACACTGTTTTCTCTCGAAACATGCACCAGTCCAGACTCTCTTTCCAAGCAGTCACTGTAGGCGGCCTCGGGGATCCCCACAACTGGGCAATATCTCTCTTCGCAACCATATTGGCCAAGGTTACCCACCGAAGCTGTGACACGTCATAATCATTCGGACCCCATACATTCAATAAGCATTGCCGGGCTTCAGGCATCATAACAACACCCGTGACATCATCCATAATCTCATGTATACGTTTCCAGAATCGCACCTCAGGGCATTCCCAAATGATGTGAAGATAGGTGCCAAGGAGACCACACCCACGCCGACACATGCCATCTATAGAAAAACCCATATGATTTAGACGGGGGCCAGTGACATAGATTCTGTGGAGGATCTTGAGTTGGACCAGACGGAGGCGGGCCGGAATCGCCACCTCCTTGGGAGAGGAGATCGCGGACTGCCAATCCTCGTCATCCAGTTCAATACCATCAGCAATCCAGGCCTCACGAAGGCGATCAAGCAGACCCGATCTATCATTAATCATTTTTTTGTAGAACAGTGAGATAGTGCTATCCGGCACATAGCCGTCTAGTATACGATCTTCGAGGGGGGAGGAATCCGGAACAGCACTACCCACTGGCAACACAGAATTCAGAGCATGACGCACCTGGATGTAATGAAATCTCTCCCTGTCACTCAGCTTATACTCTGTTTGCAGTTCAGAGAAGGCCTTAACCTTTCCTTTAACCCAGAGATCACGCACTTTACTTATACCGATCACGTCCCACTTATCAAATCCCTTCGTCCTCCAGAGGCTACCCAACTTCGCAGAGGCATAGAACGGTGTGGCACCCGTTAATTTATCACTCCAGCCCATAGCCGCCGTTGCGCTATGCCATACTCGCACAGTTATAGCGGTAGGTCCCGTGAGTTGTGAACAGGAGGGTCCCGAATAAAGTGCCCTATAGTAATCACCCCCCGGGAGCAGCCAGTTGTCCATTTCAAATGCTGGGTTCAACGCCGGGCCATACATCCCGTGGTTGATACGTCAAACAACACATTAAGCGATTTTTGGGGAGAGGTAAGATACAATAAAATATCATCCGCGTATAAGGAAATGCGATCCTCAAATTCCGGCAGCCAGCGTATACCCTTCAGCGAGGGCTCCCACCGCAGCCAAGCAGCAAGAGGCTCCAACGCCAGAGCAAAAAGGAGCGGGGACAACGGACAGCCCTGTCACGTGCCCCTACCTAGAGTAAAAGGCACGGAGACGCGGCCATTAACCACCACCTGGGCTAGTGGTGTTTCATACAGGAGTTTGACCCAACCGATAAAACCGGCACCGAAACCAAACTTGGCGAGTACCGCCCAGAGATAAGACCACTCGATTGTATCAAAGGCCATCGTGGCGTCCAAGGACGTCAAGATGACCGGTTCACGCAGCGTCGGGGCCCTCGCGAGAACACCATGCAGACGTCGTAAAATTAGTGCCGTGTTACGGTGCGGGATAAAACCGGATTGATCCGGATGAATCAAGTCGCCGATAACCGTAATCAAACGATTAGCAAGCAACTTGGCGACGATCCCGTGGTTTACCCTCCTTATGGATCACCACAATGGTCGCAAGACGCTGATCTCTAGGCAGGGAGCCATTGTCTGGCGCAGCCAAAAACATAGCACGTAGATGGGGAGCTAAAGTATCAGGGCGTAACTTATACAGTTCCACAGGAAGGCCATTGGGACCCAGAGCCTTGCCAGAGCGAAGGGAGCGCAGCGCGAGAGCCACTTCATCCACCGAGGGCGTGGCATCCAGGCAATCACGCTCTGAGTCGGACAAACACGGGAGCGCTATGTCCCGAAGCAACAAGTGCGAATCCCTTCAGGCCTGTCGGACACCGAAGTATATACCTCTCGAAAATACTCAGCAAAGCATTCAACAATGTCAACTGGATCAGTTACACTCACACCATCACACGTTACAATCACCTGAACCACTCGATTCGCTCTCTCCCTTCTGTCCAGCCAGGCAATCAATTTCCCTGCTTTATCACCCACGTCATAGAGCCGTCCCTGCTGTTCATCGTCTTTGCCGCATCAGTAACCAAAGTTTTATATTCTAGTTGTTTAAGGCGGAGGACATGTAAGGCTTCTCGAGATACCCCCCGCTCCAATGCAGTCTCCAGGTCTGTGATTTCAGTTTCGAGCTGAACAACTGCCTCGTTCTTACATTTCTTAGCACACCCCACCAAAGACAATGCCTGTCCCCTGATCACAGTCTTAAAAGCTTCCCACAACGAGACAGGTGATGATACAGAACCAACATTTTCAGCAAAATACAAATCAAATGATTTAATCAATTCAGTGCGCGTCTTGGGGTTGAGAAGATACCATGGGTTAATCGGAGCCACCCTGCCTTCGGCCCCGATGCTAAGATTAAAATGATACCAAATAGGGGAATGGTCCGATATGCCCCGGGCCAGGTGTCTAACCTCTCCAATCGAGGGGGACAGTGCCGCCGGTATCTGGATGTAATCTAATCGAGAAAGACTGCCATGAGCTCCCGAGTGGAAAGTAAACTGTGTTTGCTCTGGGTGCATTAGTCTCCAACAGTCTATGAGGCCCAGGGTTTCCAGGAAGTCGCCTAACCAGGATTGTGCAGAAGGAAGATCTCGGGGGGGATAGCGATCGATCCTGCCAGAAATGACGGAGTTAAAATCACCACCCAGTATCAAAACACCCTCGGGGAGACCCAAAACCATCCGCCCCAGGTCCGTAAATTTCGTGGATTGCAAGCCCGGGGGGACAGAAACTGACACCAACGAGATTGGCTTTCCCTCCCACCGCCCGACTAGTGCAACATATCGACCCCTGGCATCAAGGATCACATCATCAACTTCGAGGGGGAGGGAAACCTTAAGCAAAATACCCACTCCTCTAGAACTAGACGTAAATCCCGAATGGGCAGCCAGACGATAACCCCTCCTATTAAGAGCATGACAAGTGTTCCCTATCAAATGCGTCTCTTGTAACAGTACGACATCAGGCGAAAGGCGCCGCAACAGCTGCATAACCACCCCTCTCTTTATGCGATCACCCAACCCATTCACATTCCAGCATAATACCTTCAACCCTCTACCCCCCATCCAAATCCAAAATGAACTCCCATCGCAAAACGAGCATCACACAAACGTCAATGATAATGAAAGTACCTTGCCTTGAAAAAGAAAAAACAAACAATCCCTGAACTTGTCCCTCCCTCCCCCCAAGATTCCCAACACAACTTCCCCCCACCCTGCACCCCTGCACCGACTCAAAAGCCACCCCAATTTGCAGTCTGCCTGTCGCCCTAGCAAAGACAAACATGAACTAATCTACACAAAGAAAACCCCAGAGGAGGAAAGGGTCCCGCCATCCCCGCTACCTCCGAGGATACGAATGGAATGATCAAAGAAAGTCAGTGAAACTCCGGCTGATCACGCTGAAAATGGTTCCGGACACAGTCACCATAGTCATTTTTGGTCCATCAGTCCCCCTTCCGCACCACCAGCATGTTCTTGGCCAGCGCGGCGTGTCGGCAAAGTGTCCAACCAATCACTCACTTCCTCAGGCCTGACAAAGAAAAATGTTCGATTGTCATTCTCAACACGTAGTCGGGCCGGGAATAACATAGCATATTTTAGTTCCATGTCCCTTAGTCGCCTTTTCACACCTTGAAATCCCATACGTTGTTTCTGGACCGACTGAGAAAAGTCTGGATAAAAATTCACAATAGCGTTTTCGAACTGCGTAGGCCCGCTTGTCCGTGAATCCTGGGTGATTTTAACCTGCATTTTGAGACAACTTATCAGTTTCTTCAGTAGAATTAGCCGATGAATTGGCAATGTTCCAACTCATGTTAAAAGCCAACAGTCCCACCAATACCAAAGGCCATTTGTTGGACCCTATTTTTCTAATATAAGCAACCTTCTGGTAGAGGATGCCGTTCCTATTCCGTGGTCAGACCACTTCTTACTTCCTTTTAATTAGACACTACCAGATGCCAACCCACCAACTGTCAAAGCCACAAAAATTGCTCGCAAGTGGTCTAACCTCCCCCTAGACACCTTGATTAGCAATTTTAAGGACACTTTTCCCCCATCTCACCCTAACTCATTGTTGCCAACGACAATCTTAATAACTGGCTTGAACTTGCACTTAATTGTGTTCTCCCTAAGAAGGAAATGTCAGAAAAGGTGGGAGCAAAAAAAAAATCCTTGGTATTCCCAAAAATGGCGCCAGCTAAAACAGATATGTAAAAGGCACGAAAGAAGTTGGAGGAAGGACTTCTCTTTCGCTAGTAAAATCAAATACTGAGAAGATATTAAAATCTATAAAAATGAAATTAAAAATACTCAAGCCCTTTACTGTCAAGGAAAAATGTCATCAGCAAACTGTGAGATATTTAATATCGCCAAATCCCTTCTTACACCCCCTACCCCCTCAATGTCACAGATAATGTTCAATTGCGGTGCGATCAAATTGCTGATTTCTTCTCAGTAAAGGACCAAACTATCTACAATTCCTTCCCTCCGATTACTGTTCCTCAAATGCGTGTATCAAGTGATATAATCACTTCTAACATCCCCATCCTGTTGGAGGAATTCAATCCTCTGGATCTCAAGACCCTGCAAAGGCTGCTCAAAGAGATCAAATCGGGTTTCCCCTTAGATGCCGTCCCCCCTACCATTCTCCATAAAATTTCGGAGGTGGTGTCACCAGCTATACTTGACTGTATTAATACATCATTTAAAACTGGGATTGTGCCACCACAATGGAAACCTGCTAGGGTGAAAGCACTCCTGAAGAAACCGAACCTTGATCCAGAGAATTGGGGAAACAATTGGCCAATTTCCTTACTGCCAGGAATTAGTAAATTAGCGGAAAAATACAGTAAATTGATTTTATCGGCCTTCTTGGAAGATAATAACCGTCTGTATCCTACGCAGACTGGATTTAGACCCCAACAAGGCACAGAGACAGCTATTTTAGCTGCAGTACAGGAAATTAGGAATACCCTTGACAATGGAGGCTACGCTGCCCTTATTTTACTGGAGCGCAGCGCGGCCTTCGACACTGTTAATCACCAGCTAATGATACAAAGACTGAGGGAGGCCGGAGTGACTTGACTGGCACTAAAATGGCTACAGTCTTTCCTCCAAAACAGGGTCTATTTAGTTTTTGAAGGGGAATGCTCTTTGAAACATATTCTGTTGACTTGTGGGGTTCCACAGGGATCTTCCCTAAGCCCCACGATGTTCAATGTCTATATGAGTGCTTTGGCTGAAACAGTACATCCATTTGGAGTACAGATCGTCACATATGCCAACGACACACAATTAATTATCTCCTTGAAGCAATCCAACCAACCTGATCCGGATCTGTCCACCTGCCTTCAGAAAGTCTTTAAGTGGATGAGTGGTTCTTTTTTTTTTAAACTTAACAGATCTAAGACTGGACTCCTGCTTTTGGGGAAGTCTGCTCCTCCAAATGTAGATCACCTATGGCCTAGTTGCCTAGGGCCCCCGGCCCCAAAAAAATATGTAAAGAGTCTAGGAGTCTGGATGGATTGCAACCTCGATTTTAGAGAGCAATCACGGATAGTGGCAGCTAGCTGCTATGGCTTACTAAGAATGTTTAGAAAGTTACACTCCTACTCCCGTTTGCTGCCAGAAGACTATTGGTGCAGGCCCTCGTACTATCAGGGCTCGATTACGCCAATGCTATATACCTGGGAGCCCCCCCAGGCTACCATCAAAAAACTACAAATAGTACAGAATTGTGCGGCCTGTATGCTGCTGAACATCTCTAAACGTTCTTCTGCAAGGCCCGCCCTCGCTACCTTGCTTCCTGTCCAAGAAAGAATTCAATTTAAGGCTCTGTGTATTACTCACAAGTCACTGTCAGGAAAGGGCCCACCTTTGATTCGTCCATGGACTCAACCTTATGTACCCAACAGAGCCGTCGGGTCTGGAAATAAAGGTTTAATCCTAGTCCCTAAAATTAAACGTGCACGTGGTTGAGGCCGACTGTTCACATACAATGCATCTGGACTCTGGAACAGTATTCCCCTCCACATAGGCCCCAAACCTGATTATCTCAAGGTCAGAAAATTGCTGAAAACCTTTCTCTTTCATTAACCTCCTCTTAGTGCACTTGACTTCTTAGCGCTGGGATGCTCCTGGGTAACTATGCGCTCTAGAAATGTTCCTTCATTCATTCATTCACTTATGTTGGTGGACCAGGGTGTGCGACAGGGAAGGGCCAAAAGCATAGGATTGAGGGGATAGCACCGCAATCTCTAAGCGCTATTTTTTTTTTTAATGCATTTTTAGGCTGACTCAGTATCGGACACCCACACAATTGAGGTAGCATGTTTCTCTGGAGACCAAGGGGGGAACGCTGGGTGGTAGGACGTTTGTGCCAGTGCAGTGATCCCAGACAGAGATGTAAGAAAAAAATTGATTTTTTTTTTAGCAATATTTGAGGTTTGCAGGGGATTATAGGTAGGAACATTTTTGGGGATCCACACAAGCTAAATCTCCCTGGACTTCCCAGGGTGTTTAATTGTCAGAACTGTCTGGGTTTGGTCGGTTTCCCTAGTTGGCCGCCGAGCCCAGTACCAAAAACGCAGGTGACCCCCTTGCAAAACCATGTCGTTTTTTGATAGATCATTTTGATGTCTCCATGATATGTTTTGGGCCCTTCCCTGTCACGGGTACTTGGGGAACTCACACAAGTGAGGTACCATTTTTATCAGGAGACCTGGAGGAATGCTGGCTGGTAGGAAAATTGTGTCAGCCTGGTGAACCCACTTCTTTCCCACACAGAAATATGAGGAAAATGTGATTATTTGTTTTAACTAAATTTAAGGTTGGTGGGAGATTCTGGGTAGGAAAAGGTTCGGAAATCCACGCAAGCTATACTCCCCTGGGTGTCCAGTTTTCAGAAATGTCTGGGTTTGGTAGGTTTCCCTTGATGCCCACCGAGTCTGGGACCAAAACCACAAGTGACTCCCTCACATTGTGAAAGATAATTTTGAAGACTCGACAGCATGTTTTGGACCATTTCCTGTTGCAGGCACTAGGATTAATCACACAAATGAGATACCATTTTTATCGGGAGACTTGGCGGAATGCTGGGTGGGTGGAAATTTGTGTCTCCCCACAGATTTTGGAGGTTTGCATCACAGGAATGTGAGGAAAATGTGTTTTTCTTTTTACAGTTTTAGGTTTGCAAGGGATTCTGTGTAACAGAACCTGGTGAGAGCCACACAAGTCACCCCATCCTGGATTACCCTGGGTGTCTAGGTTTCGAAAATGTACAGGTTTGCTAGGTTTCCCGAGGTGATCCCAAAATCCACAGCTAGGGACAGTGCCTTGTAGGCTTTCTAAAGGTCCATGCCTGGGGTGGGGGTGGGGGGTAGATCGAGGGCTATTGCCCCCAAGGTGTGGCAGGGAGACTGTGCCCATAGTCCCTGGTGCTTAGTAGGCTTTCTACCCCCCGGGGGCAGATCTGGGGCTATTGCCTCACCTACCCCCTGGGGGAGGCAGAAAGACTTTGGTCCCTACTTATGTGGGGTGGGGCAAAGGCCATGCCCATTTTGGGTAGCCCCACCCCTCTTTTCTAAAAAAATGAATCTCTAGTGACTAGTCCCCCACCCCTGCATATTCAAACCAAATAATTCCTGGTGCCTAGTGGGTTTATTCTCCCCTCTCGGGGGACGTATTGGGGCTAGTGCTCTCATCTACCACCCCGGGGGGCAGAATGACTGTTAGAAATGTTATTTAGGTGGGGACTTGGTCTTGCCCATTGTGGGCAGCCCCCACCCTTCTTTTAGTAAAAAAAGAAAAAAAACTGTTGTCTAGTGGGGGGGGGGGGGGGGGCAGAAAGACTGCCCAGTTTGTTTGTGGTGGGCATTAGCATGCACATTTTGGCCAGCTCCCACCCCTAAATTTACATTACAAAAATCCCTGGTGTCTAGGATGCTCTCTTGCCAGATCGGGGGCTATTGCCGCCCCCACGTAGGGCAGATCAGGGGCTATTGCCCCCAACTGTCCTCTGGGGTTGCAGAAATACTGTTTGAAATAACATTTGGGTGGGGTCATGGTCTTGCCCATTGTGGGCTGCCTCCACCCCTCTTTTAAAAAACTCTGGTGTCTAGTGTGGTGATATCCCCCATCTGCTCCCAGGGAGGGAGACTGTCCGGTTGTTTCGGGGGTGGGGGCATTGGCATGCCCAATTTGAGCAACCACCACCCCTATATTTACATTTAAAAAAATCCTGGTGCCTAGTTTGCTATCTGCCCCCATGGGAGGCATACAGTGGGCTTTTGCCCCATCTACCCTGGGGCAGAAAGACTCCCCCTCCCTGGTGTCTAGTGGGGGATACCTGCTTGCAGATCGCTCTCCTGCTGGATCCCCAAGCAGGGATCCACTAGGGAGGTGTACCATTGGAAAGGGGAGATTCACTCCTTTCCAATGATACATCTTCCGTGTGCCTATCTCGGGGCAGAGATAGCACTATGAGCACGTAGGTAGTGAAAGTGAAATGAGCTGATCGGCTCATTTCACTTTCGTTTTCAGTGAAATTACGTTTCATTGAAAACCCAGAACAGCCTCGCGCCCGAGGCTGTTTTGGAAGACAGGAATTCCCTCTAGTGTCAGAACCACAGGGATTTCCAGTGCCATGTATGCTGACGCACTGGAGCTGTCTGACGCACATGAGCACTGTTGTGTCAGATGGCTCCCGCACGTCCGACGCACTGAACATGTTAAGGGTCCTTGTTCCACACATCAGTGATCAGTGTTCTTCGTGGCTCCGCACTTCTGGTGTGGAAAGTTGGGAAAAGAAATGGACGTCAGCATACTGGGGTGGCGCCTGTATAGGCACCATGCATGTCACTTACAGCACGGACGCCGCTGATAAAACCACGCGGAGCTGAACAACGCCGCTTTCGGGCGCGCAGAGGTACTACTCTCCAAAAAAATTCTGGATCCAGTCTGACGCCTGTGGATAATTCTAAGGCTAGAAATCAGTGGCTATATAGTCTCTACCAGATAAGGCGTTACTGGAGGCAAATAACTTGTTCTACATGTAAAGTAACTTCTTCAGTTGAATGACATGGTTGTTAATTTTTCCATGTCCTCTGTGGGCTATTGGAACGTACAAAATGTGTACTTTATGCGTAAATGTTCATATTCTCTGTGGAGTAGATTAAAACCAAATAATTTATGGGTTTGTAAGAGGTAACATATGTTGGAGACTGTGATATAAGTTTTAATACAAACAGTAAACTTAGATTGAGTTTTAGCTTATCATTCAAAAACATTCCAATCAGGCATTTCTTATCCGTTTGCAGAGAGAAGCACAATAATGAGACTACCACTCTTCGAGAACTGGGTCAGCTTCTTCCGAGTCCGCTGCAAACCGACTCGAAGAAACCCACCAAGGTAAGAAGGGCTGTGCAGTTCAATTCATCTGGCAGCCTTGTAAGTGCTCACTAGGTAATGCATTTTTTTTTTTGTTTGCCTATCCCCACCACTTTTTTATTTAGATTAATTCCTTAGAATATCGAATAGAGATGGTCCAGAGATCCCAGAAAGACCGTGAATTCTGATCTAGATTATTTTTGATACTGAAAAAAACTGAACAGTGGAGGCTGATACTAGACCTCAGAATACTGAACTAGTTTTTGAAAAAAAAGTATTCTTGCATGGTTACATTTCAAGACATTCTCTTGATGTTCCAGGAAGCAGATTACTTAATTTCCCTGGATCTTCAAGATTCATATTTCCATATCACTAGACACCAGGAGCACAGGAAATTCCTCTGGTTTTCAGTGGTGGGATAATGACATGTAAAATCTGAAAGAGACTGTTAGTTATAAATTCCATACCTTAGAATTACCACCGGGCGTCCGGAGAATTTTTTCTTCAGCAGTACCCCTGTGCGTCGGTAGGTGCCGTCGGTAGACTTCGCGTTCATCGTTGACGTCGTGATCCCTGGAATGACATTGCGGTATCTACTTAGACGCCTCCCCTGCGCGTTGACGTCAGTTCTTTCTTTTTCCGTGCCAGCCAGCGCAGATCCGGAGAGAGCGTACCCTCAGTAATTTTTTGACTAGTGTCTTTCGACTTTTGTTCAAAATACAAAATGTCCCGCCAAGGATGGCAGGTAACGCCGCGCACTGTGCTTATATGGTCCTTCCAGACTATTGATAAAGACTCCTCCATGCTAACTAGTTACGCGACCCCCAGCATCATGTTATGTATTGTTATCAAGATATAACTAAATGAGATTTCATTACATTGTTATGTCATTATCACTGAATGTACAATTTTCATTTGAACCAAATGTACTTGGTCATTTTGTACAAATCTAAGCATTTGCTTTAAAGATATATAATGCACATAAAAGAATATATTAAGCATGTTGTGTGAAAGTATCGGCTTAATTCATTGTACTTGCAGATATCTCCAAAGTCACGTATTTGTTCGTAGCGAAAAAGTCGAGCTGATGAGTGTTCTCCCGGGTCACCGTGTTCCACTCGCTACGAACAAATACGTGACTTTGGAGTTATCCGCTCCAATTCAGCTACCGAGTCCGTTGCTCCTGGGCGTACAGCACTGACGACTTCGTCTTGGGTGCCTAATTACTTCTCTACAATTCACAACCCTCGAGAATAACTGATCAGGTTACGGGCCCTGCCGGGTCGGAATTATCACCGGCGGAGCGACCTCTTTGTCTTACACGGCCTAATACGCAGCCCTGAGGATTCGCGGAAGCGATGAAACACGTGTCGGCTGGCTGTTTCTGAAAGACAATTAAAGCATTGAATTTGATGAATACTGTACAGGAGATCCCTGTTTGCTCTGTTTGCTTTGTTTTCTACACTGTGTATGGAATTTGTACACGACTGGATAGATTGTCACGTGTGTGCATAGGGTATCTTGACTATTTTCAGTTGGTTTGTCAGTCCTTTCTGACAAACTTCGGAGTGGTTACAAGGGTTTTTCCACTCACCCAGTTGCACCACCATTTTACAGGTCACCATAACACTATTGCGTCCACTTTAGGCTTAGTGCCCAGTGCTTTTCTGAGACTAAAAACCTTTCCTGTGTTGTCCAGCTCACAGGGCCCTCCAGGCAGGGAGGCAGTCCCTAGTGGCGGTATCCTCCTGGTGCCCAACAGCAGCAGGCCCCCCTCTTCAGGTCAGGAACAAGAGAACATTTTGTATGGGGTCACAGCCCCTTTTTATATACACATTTCCTTTGTCTGAGGGTGCAGGGTGGGAGAAAAACCAGACGCAGCTCGTTTTGGAGCACTATGTTGTGCTCAGCCCCTCTCCCCATTCACTGGACAGGCTAGGGTCATCAGTCGCACCACAGGGGGCGGAGCTAGCATTGTGTAGGGAAAGCCCAGCCCTATTCAGGTCCCAGGTGCACTCCTCCCACCCATCTGGCTGTCAATCTCCTTATTCACCACCGGGGCAGACCCATCTGACTCCTGGAGCCAGGCTCACCAGCCCGCTGCAGCCAATTACAAGCCAGACAGTCACTTCACCTTTATTACACAGACATGCCAACTTCTAGAAGTGGCACTTCCACACTAGACACATTAACGCCGCACACATCATCGTGCAGCATTTAATCACACGAGTCCGCACAAACCAAACTCGAGCCTGCACTCCCCACAAATCAGGAACTAACATGGACACACACATTCCCCATGCATTCCTATGGGAGGGCAGGCCAATCTCACCACACGCACTCAGAGTGCGCACGCACTTTACACTGGGACACAGTGAAAGTGAGCAGAAGCCAAAAACAGTTAACAAAACTCACATATCAAAGCAAAAAGTTTAGGGGTGAACCTGCCAGAAGGGCCAAGTCCAAGAAATCCCAAAAGCTTCTGGAGGCCCGGAAGTCCGCTACACGCCGCTCGAGGTCCCGGTTGAGAGGGAGGTCGCAGAGTCACCACCATCACTCCTCATCGAGCCTTCGTCTTCAGATAAGTTGAAGCACAAGAAGAAGGCGAAGAAGCACCGTCAATGTTCGCCTTCTCCCAGCCTTCATGCGACGGGACGCAGAAGGTCATTAAATCAATGGGGTTCACCCACAGAATCAAAGGACCTGGGTATAAATTGTATAAACTTTCGGATTGATGCCGATAGAGACCAACCCGCTGGACTGGCTTTACCTTGATCCTTGATCCTTTGAATCACCCGGCGGAACCTAGCCAAACCGGAGGATTGCCTTGGCGGTACCAGGCTCCACCAAACGGATGCTTGAGGTGATAATCGGATTCGAAATAATTTGAAAATACACATAACCGGAGCATCACCACCGGAACGCCCGAGGGGGCACCGGTAGGACCGCGTTATCTCTGCTCGTAGCGGCTCTACTTAGAACTTCTGCCTGACTCCAAGCCTTTTATATCCCTTGACCACCAACAGCAACTAGGTGATTTATTCATCCTGAAGTATAGACGGAGGTCTATAACTCTTCCACTGCAACGGTGTTTTATCCAGACTAACCTGTTGGATAACGGCCCAGCAAATCAACTACCACCCCCTTCCCCCTTCCCTTCCCCCCTCCCTAGAGTCCTGAAGAAGACCCGCAGCCGAGGTCCCCAACATCCCAAGAGCATCAGGGTCGAAACGTTGACGCCCACCCATTGATCTGCCTGGATCCCTCCCAGTGTCCGTTTCCCATATCCCCCAACCAACAACTGTAGGGGACAGGCATATAAAACAGCGGAGGCAATCCCGCTTTGCTTTGTGTAAATAATATAATTGTATATTCACTTTGTTTCTTTTCCCACAAATTTCCTTTTCACTTGAGCACCCCTTTCCCTTCCTCTTCGACTATACACTTGATAGTCTATTGCGCCGTCCAGAGAACTGTTTTTTTTTATATAACTGTAAATAAATCTTTGAATTTTTGATATAACAAATATGCATTGTGTGGGTACACTTTGATTGCAATAACAATTGTTTTGGGTTTTTCATTAATATTGTGTATCAATCCTTTTGCGTTGATTTATAATTGAATATATCTCTCCCACTGTTTTTGATTTAATCAACATATGCTAATTGAATTGCATAAATGAGAAACAAATGAAACTCATTCAAATGTTTATTTAAACTATAGTCAGGGACGCAGAAGGTCGTCGTCCTTCGGTTCCGCCCGCAGAGCCTACTGGGACGGCTCCGAGCTTCCCTGCCTTCCCAGGAGCCGGGGTGTCCCCTGCCCTACTTCGTGCATTTTACGAAGCCCTCCACTCCATCTTTGGGCAGCCCGACTCCACTGGCGCGCCTTTGGTCCCCCCGGACTCGGCTGGGGGCTCTATGCCTTTGATGCTGGCCGCTCCGGCCTTGGCACAGCAGGGCCCCAGGGATCCAGGCCTAGATCCGGATCGGTGCCAGTCGACCTCACTACATCCCCTCTGGCACCGATTCCTACGACGACGCCTCGGACACTTCCGACACCGGTCGTGTCCCCGCCCGGCGTCGACCCCGGCGTCCCCCTCGTCTTGGACACAGAACTGGACCGGCGTTGACCAACACCTGTAACGGTTCTGACCGGTACTTTTGTACCACTGTTCTCCCCCGGCGTTCCCTATTGCCCCGAGTGTCAGCCAGAGGAAGGTGAGGAGAACTGGGAGGGGTCTGTTGACCCTTTGTCAGACCAGCTGTAGGAGCCGAACTGGAGAGAGGAGTTGGGGGAAGCAAGTGGTCTAGATACCTCCCCAGACCTATGCTGTGGTGTTGCCTAGGGCGGTTGAGGCCTTGGGCCTTGAGCTACCTACCGTGGCAGTCAGGACTAATCTCCTGACTGAGGTGCCTCAGCCGGCAGCAGCCTCTTCGGAGCCCCTGCTGCCATTCAATGTGGCCTTCACAGACATCCTTCTAGGTACTTGGTCTAGGCCTAGCACAGGGGCTGCTGTGGTTAGGAAGATTGCCTGATGCCACCGCCCAGCCCCGAGTGACCCCATTTTCCTCTTCCAACACCCTACTCTGAGAACATGGTTGTCCAAGCCTCAACATCCAAAGGCGCCTTCCCTTCTGCTCCCCAAGATAGGGAATCCAAGAAGCTTGACCACCTTGGAAAGAAGATGTTTTCTTCCACCAGCATAGGACTGCGGCCGGTGAACACTGCATGTCTCTTGGGCCGTTACAACCACTCTATGTGGGATACGGTTGCGCAGGTGCTGCCACAGTGCCCGGAGGAGGCCCAGGTCACACTCTCCCGTGCAGTTGCAGAGGGGAGATATTCAGCAAAGTTCACCATCCGCTGTGGGCTGGACACCGCCGACTCGCTGGGTAGAACGATTTCTACGTCAGTATCCATAAGACGCTACACCTGGCTGAGATCCACTGGCTTTTCTGGGGATGTCCAATTGACTCTTGGACATGCCCTGTGATGGCCGTCGTCTGTTTGGTGACCAGGCGGACCATGCGCTCGAGCTCTTCAAGGATTCTAGAGCTACACCAGATCCTTGGGCCTCACTGCCACCTCTCATCCTGTTTAGTCTGCCCTTCGGCCTTTCGTGACTAAGGAAGGGTTACCCTACCACGTTCAACCCAGGGCCGCAAGCTACGCAGCCTCTGCGGGCCAGGTACGTGGGACCCAACGCCATGGGTCTGGGAGCCAGCGGGCAGGCAAGTCCACCAGTGCCTTCTCTGCAGCAGCTTCTAAGCCTTCCTAGTCCGACATTTCAACGCCATGGGTCTGGGGGCCAGCGGGCAGGCAAGTCCACCAGTGCCTTCTCTGCAGCAGCTTCTAAGCCTTCCTAGTCCGACATTTCAGAGCCACCAGTTAGCAGTGGACGGCAGGCTCCACCATCACCTCCCTCAGTGGCACAACATCATGTCGGACCAGTGGGTTTTTCAGATAGTACGAATGGGCTAATCCCTCCCCTTCAAGACTACCCCTCCCTCCATGCCACCAAAACTCCATCGCTTGTCGGAGGATCACTTGGCCCTTCTCCGTCAGGAAGTTACGGCTCTCCTTGCCAAGGGAGCTATCAAGCGAGTTCCTGTCCCAGAAGTAGGTTGTGGTTGTTACTCCCACTACTTCCTGGTGCCCAAGAAGGACAAAGGCCTGCATCCTACCTTGGATCTCCGGGACGTCAACCGCTTCCACCGGAAGGAGAAGTTCAAAATGTTGACATTAGCTCAGGTCCTGTCTGCCCTAGCCCCTGGAGACTGGATGGTAGCGTTGGACTTGCAGGATACTTATTTCACGTCCCTGTCCTGCCTGCCCACAGGCGCTACCTGCGATTCACGGTAGGCCACATGCCTTTTCCGTTCACTGTGCTCTCCTTTGGCCTTACCAGCTCCCCTCGGGTGTTCACGAAAATGATGGCGGTGGTCGCAGCTCAACTGCGCAGCTCAGGGGTTCCAGTCTTCCCATATCTCAACCACTGGTTATTGAAGGCGGGCTCACCTCAGACTGTTATCTACCACCTCCAGACTATGGCAGACCTCCTGTATTTGCTGCGGTTCACTATAAACGTACCAAAATCACATCTGATTCCCTCTCAGAAGCTCCTTTTCATTGGAGCAGTTCCGGATACAGCCCAGTTTTGGGCTTATCCTCCTGAGCAGCGAGTCTGGGATATTCGAGCTATGATGCACATGTTTCTCCCTCTATCCAGTATTTCGGTGAGAATGACTCTGAGGCTGCTGGGCCTCATGGCCTCCTGCATCCTGCTAGTGGATCAAGCCAGGTGGCATATGCGGGCTCTGCAGTGGGACCTGAAGTTCCAGTGGGCGCAGCATCAGGGGAATCTTTCCGCTGTCGTCCAGATCTCGGAGGGCACTGCACACCAATTGCAGTGGTGGCTAACGAACCAGGATTTGGTCAACCGCCAATCCCTCTCCCTTCCCCAACCAGACTACACAGTGGTGACAGATGCGTCACTTTTGCCAAGGGGCTGCGACATGGGAGAGGCGGAGTTCAGAGGCCTGTGGTCTCCTGCGGAGTCCAGGCTCCACATCAACCTTCTGGAGCTCCGGGCGATCCGTCTTGCACTGAAAGCATTCCTTCCTTCTGTCAAGGGAAGAGTAGTGCAGGTGTTCACGGACAACACCAACGCCATGTGGTACTGCAGCAAAAAGGGTGGGGTGGGTTCGTGGACCCTATGCCAAGAGGCTCTCCGCCTCTGGACGTGGCTGGAATATCAGGGCACGTCCCTGGTGGTTCAACACCTGGCAGGTTCCCTGAACGCCAGGGTGGATGAATTCACCCGCCGGTGCATGATGGATCACAAATCGCGTGTTCACTCGGAAGTGGTGCAAGGTCTCTTTCAGCAGTGGGGAGAGCCTTGGTTAGATCTGTTTGCCACTCACCGAAGAGAACGCACAATTTCAGCAGTTGTGCATGTTGGAATTTCCAAGGCGGCACTAGCTCTGCAACGCTTTTTGTCGCGAGTGGAATTGCAGTCTTCTATACGCCTTTCCGCCTATACCACTTCTGCCCAGAGTGCTGAAGAAGACCTAGTGCAACTAGGCCCAAATCATTCTTGTGGCTCCGGATTGGGGATGAAAAGTCTGGTATCCCGAGCTCTTGAACATGGCCTCTTCGGGAGGATCTTCTGTTGCAGCAACAGAGGACGGTCCTCGAGCCAAACCTGTCCAGCTTCCACCTCCTTTCATGGAGATTGAGGGACGACAGTTGACAGCTTTCAACCTTCCTCTCGAAGTCTGTAATGTCATCCTGGCAGCCATGCTTCCCTTCACTAAAACAGTATACGCCTATAGATGAAAAAAATTTGTGAAATGGGATGCAGCAAACGCTGTGGATCCATTTCTGCCCCTCTTTCAGAGGTTCTTTTCTACATTCTTCCTTTGGCCCAGCAGGGCTCTGCTCTGGACAACCATAAAAGGCTATCTTTCTGCCATTTCGGCCTTTCTTCGCCTTTCTGTTCAGCTTTCTCTGTTCAAGTCCCCTATTGTAAATAGATTTCTTAAGGGCATTACTCACCTCTTTCCTCCTATTCCTTTCGTAATGCCCCAGTGGAACTTGAGAATCTGGTCTAAACTTCCCTTGTGTGTGCTTCTTTCGAGCCACTGCATAAATGTCCTCTCAGACTCTTGACCTTAAAGACTGCTTTTCTGGTGGCCATCACCTCTGCCCGCAGGGGTAGGTGAGCTTCAGGCTCTTTCTTCTAATCCTCATTTTCTTGCTGTTTATCACGACAAGGATAACTAGACCTTCTTTTCTTTTCAAAGTGGTTACCTTTTTCCACATAAGACAGACCATCACTTTGCCCACCTTCTTCCTGCCCCCACATCCTTCTAAGGAGGAGGAGAGGCTCCACCGTCTGGATCCAAAACGTGCGCTATCATTTTATCTGGATTGCACAAAACATTTCCGGGTGGATGATCAACTCTTTGTTGGCTATGTGTGCGCCAAGAAAGGTCGGGCTGTGCAAAAATGAACCATCTCTCAATGGGTCGTTCTTTGCATTAAAATCTGTTATTCCTTGGCGAACAAGGAGCCTCCAGTAGGGCTGCACACCCATTCCACCAGGTTGACGGCAGCCACTACTGCTTTGGGAGGTGGAGTTCCCCTCAGTGACATATGCCAGGCAGCCACGTGGGCATCTCTGCACACGTTCACTAAGCATTATTGCCTGGATAGTCATCCCTGAAGAGACAGCTTCTTTGGCTGTTCAGTTGGTGTGAAATTGGTTCGCAGGCCCACCTTTGGTATTGGTATTGCTCGGGTATCTATTCTAAGGTAGTGAATCTATAACTAATAGTCTCTTTCAGATGAACAAGTTACTTACCAGTAACAATATATCTGTATGAGACATATATTAGTAATAGATTCCTTACCGCCCTACCCATCCTCCCCGTTCTGGGAACTGACTTCTAAAGTAAGGAACTCCCTTTCAGGGCCCTAGTTTTGTGCACCAGTGGTCAGTGTCTTGCATGGCTCTGCGCTTCTGGCGTTGAATGTCATGTAAATAACTGACGTCAGCACGCAGCGGCGGCGTCCAAGTAGATACTGCGATGTAATTCCGGCAATCACGACTCCAGCGATGAACGACACCACCTACTGACGCACAGGGACACTGTTAAAGAAAAAATTCTTCGGATCCAGTATGACGCCTTGGTGGTAATTCTAAGGTAAGAAATCTATAACTAATATATGTCTCTTAAAGGTATATCGTTACTGAAGGTAAATAACGTGTTTTTCAAGGCTCCTCCTTTTGGCCTCATATCATCATTTACCAAATGCCTAGTGCCTGATGCTGCCTTTCTCAGACAACAGGGTTACCAAGTGTACCCATACTTGGACGTCCGACTCGTCAAGGCTCCATTGAGGGAAGAGGCAAAAACT
The DNA here is from genome assembly GCF_964261635.1 of Lissotriton helveticus. Classification (NCBI taxonomy): domain Eukaryota; kingdom Metazoa; phylum Chordata; class Amphibia; order Caudata; family Salamandridae; genus Lissotriton; species Lissotriton helveticus. The sequence goes on from NC_136070.1 coordinate 815,440,857, forward strand.
TCAACGTACACCTGCATCAGTCTGTTCCACAGGTTTGGGCTGACACTAAGCAATGACAAATCTATTATGGAACCACATCTGACATTTCAATTCCTGGGAGCGAAACTAGATACTCAGTTAAGAGTGGCTTTTCACTCACAGGACAGAGCATCAAAGTTCCAAGTCATATTAAAGGACTTCACCAGACAATCAGTCAAGGGGTACAATTCCCTGCTGGGCCTGATCTCATTCTGCATAGGCCATATACCCTTTTACAGGTTCCAAATTAGACCCTTCCAACAAGAGCTGGACTACCAATGGAGATAAAAAGGCAGCTCATGGGATAACCTGGTCCAAGTTACAATACGGCTGAAACAGGCACTGAATCCATGGAGATTCCCCAGAAATCTCAATGTATGCCACTCTTTCTATCCTCCATTGGACAGAGTGGTGCTCACAACTGATGCGTTTATGGAAGTCTGGGTGTCCTGGAGTTTCAGGCCATACAAGTGGGTCTGGAAGAGTTGCTCCCAAGACTGGCAGCTCAAACTCCCGTACTTCTTTCGGAAGAGGTGCAAAAGCTGTAGGACTTTGTCATTTCTCAACAAGACTATATTGCCTGGGAGATTCTGCCAGGGCGTTGAAACGATCAAGTAGACATGCTTTGTTGAACACTGTCAGACTGCAACAAGTATGAACTCTACGAGGAACAAGTCAAGTGCATCTTACAAAGGTGGTGTTCACCCCACACTGGCCACCCAGAACCAACAAGAAATGCCATTGCTACACAGCAGATTTTTGCAACCAGGAACAATAGGCAGTGTATTTTTGATCCTGTAGTCTAATGTCTATGCATATTCCTTTCCGCCATTATCACTGATCTGCAAGGTTCCGAGGAAGGCAAAGTGAATCACTGCACCCTGATCCTTGCTCACGCCAGCACTGGGACAGTGAACTCCTCCAGCTGTTCGCACATCCAGTGATACCACTGAAACTGCACTTCAGGCTCCTTTCCAGACACAATGGGGAGATAATCCATCCCAACCTCAAGTCGCTGAGTCGATATCATGGTACCTGGCCACTTAGTTTTTAGTCGCTTGGAACTGGCGAAGGAATATAGAAACATTGTGGCATGGGCAGTAGCCACCACGAAAACATATAATATAAAGTGGAAACATTGTTGTGTCTAGTACAAAAGCGAAGGATTTCCCCCACTCTGTATACAACCTGCCCAAATACTTTAATTTTTGTTGAAATTAGCCAAAAGCAATACTCATCACTACAATTCCATCTAGTGCAGATGTCTAGATTTAGAAGAACAGACAATAATTCATCTCCTCTGTTCTTTCGGAGAATCATGAAACAGGTTATAAAAGCAAGTTTTAGAGCATTTCCCCCTGTATGGCACCTGCCAATATCATCGGAAAGCAACACTGTCTTGAGCCATCTAATACTGCCTCCCTTGGAGCCAATTCACAAAGCACATCTAAACTTCATCTTGTGGAAGAAAGTGCTTCTGCTAGCGATTACATCAGCAAGGAGGGTAGGAGAGGTGCTGGCATTTGCTGTAAAATAACTCTTTCTTTGATTCACAAGGGGCAAGGTTGTCCTACAAACTAACCCTAAATTCATACCTAAAGCCCTTTCTGGCTTCCATCTCTATTACCCTGGTCTGCTACGTTCATTCTTCGCAAATTTCACAACATCAGAAACATCATTATACTCGCTAGATGTATGCAGATGTATTCGATTTTATAGTCACAAACCAAAGGACTTAGGTGCATTAGACCAACTTTTTGCGTCCTTGGCCAGCAAAGATGGGGTCAACCCCTGTTTAAACAGGGGCTATTATGTTGGGTCTGAGCCTGCATCACCTTCTTCCACAGGAGGGCCAAGTGTCCATTACAGCAAATAGTGAGAGAGCCTTCCGCCATGAGCATGGCTACGACTGCTGCACTCTTCACTTGTATCTTTATAGGACGTCTGTTGTGCAGCTACCTGGATGAGCAGGCACACGTTCATGAGAACTACTGCCTCGAAGTGAGCGCAGAAGCCAACTTAGTAGTCGGGCAAGCAGTCCTCTGTAACCTGTTGGAGTAAGGGCGAGGCTGCTTCATGCTTTCTTATATTTATTATGCTTGTGCTGTACTGCTTATTATTCTGATTCAAGAATGTGAGCATATGGACGATCTAGTGTTGGAGGAGAAATTAGGTACCTATCTGCATTTCCACTTCTCCTTAATTAGTATCCTTCATATATTCACAACTGACCCTCCCCGGTCAGAGTCTCATTTATTAAATGCTCTACTCATGCTTTTTGCTATGAAATCTGAGCTATGGTGGCCTCTATGAGGAGTATGAGAGCTAGCACTTCCACGCCATTTTCTGAAGTTCGGTTGTTTCAAATGAGATGAATGTGCTACTAAACAAACACTGTTGTTGAGGCCTATGGCTATTTATACTCAGTTTACTGGTATTTAAGATTATCAGGAATTCCCAGCCTGACCACAGGGACTGATTTTAACATCTGAATATCCGAACGATACCAGCTCTGGAGAACTGGAATTGCGGGTATGTAAATAATTTCATCTCCCTTACGTCCTGCCTGAACCACGTCCTCTCCTTTCCCCCTCACTTATTCTGTAAGCAAAAGTTTTCCTTCCACAGAACTACTTATTGACATCCTTCCTCGGGGAACCATTAACGTCGCTGACACCAATAGGTTGAGCTACAATCACTCCTACTTACTGCACAGACCCAAGAATGTGTGGAGTCTCTTGAATTCCTTGTGTCAGTCTGATCTCCTTGGTGGCACCATTACCGTTCCTAGATGGATTCCTCAGTCCAAGGAATGTGTAATGTCCACTTATTTTCTGGGTTGCTGTTCTGCCACTCCTGTCTGTACTCCTCAGAGTATATACAATGGCTGTCTACCCCAGGCCAGACTTCTCTGGGTTGATTACTGCCCATTCCAATTTGTTTCTCCTCTGTCACTTGCTGGTGGATTCCTTTAACCATCTTGATTGACTGGTTCGAGTGGTTGGTATAGTGTGTATTCCTATTGCCTCTCTTCTCCTGTGTGGATCTCTCAGAGCGAGTACTGTGGCTGGTTGCATTACGCTGCTCCTTTGCCATTCCTTGAATTACTCCACAGAACATATACTTTGGCTGACTTACTTGACAATTCATAAGGGCTGCACTCTGTTAATCATGACTAGTGTTCTTAGGTCAAAGTGTTTGTACAGTTCCCCATACCTATGGGTTACTGGAAGTCCCTGGGCGGACTTATCAGAGCACATATTATGGCTGGTTATGCAATGCTATTACCCTATGAGGTTTTTTTCCCCCGCTCACCAGAGTGGTCTCCTTGGGACTACTCTAAAGCACAACATGTATGAAAGATCCTCATTTCACAGATGCATCTTAACCACTCCATCACTTTGAACATTTACCAAAGGTTCTGTGTCCAGGCTAACTCCTAGAGGGTTTAGCTATTTTCAAAGGGGTAGGACTAGAGCACCATGAAATCCCTACCATCCAAAACGTTGGGAACACCGTTGCCTGACAAAACCTCAGTTTAAAAGGGATTTAACTTCAACCTTTCAGCATTCATGTGCCTCCAGATTTTCTCTGGAACCTTTGAAAGGTCTTGGGCAGTGACTCTTCTACTTTGCAGGTCTGCTCTCAAAACCCTCATCATATTATAGATGACCCAACTGTTTTCAAAGAAAGTCAACCTGTTTTGTCCAGAAAGTAACTTCAGAACTGTTGGTCAAGTCCTTGTCCTCTTTCATCTGGATGGTGGTAATTCTCTACTCCATGGCATCCCAAACTCCTAAGAAGTGTAAAAAACAAAACAACAGAACTTCCTCATTTATGCATCCAGCATCTGGAACAACAACTAGTATCCACCGGGACCATCCCAACAGTGCTCCAATTTAGAAATGAGTTGAACACGTACCTCTTTAAAGAACACTGCATCACAATGCAATACCCATCCACAACTCAGCTTTCTCTCTTATTACTTGCTGGCTTTAAGCTTGCCTTTGACCTCGCTAGGTATGTGCTATAGATATACCATACACATAAATACATGCAAACATAAATATATATATACACAAAACTCTGAAGATGAGTACTAACTACTTTCTCCAGCAATTTGGAGGGGTAGGACAGGAGAGAGATGGGTCTAAAGTTTCCTATGTCTTTAGGGTTTCTTCATCAGCGGTCTAACTATTGTCTCTATAAAAATAATAGGAGTTAAGGGTGCAAAGTAGCTTAGCATGGACTATTTTTTGGTTTGTGGCAGGATCTTATAGGATAGATATCTGTAAATTATTGCAAAGGTGTTTTAGCCCCCATAGTTTCATGTGGACCTTTCATGAGGCAATTCCTGAAAAAAAATTAAAAGCATCAGGTTAATTTATTCCTGGAACTCTTGGCTCTTTAGGAGGTAAAGACTTTACTGAAATTGTCTCAGTCTCATTTCTGATACTCAACTTTATTAAAGAAACATTGGCAACGTCAATAGATCTTGTGCTAAACATTGCTAATGTTTGTATTGGCCTGTTTGAAGTTCAAGTGGAGCTAGTGCGTCTCAACGCAGGAGAATGCAAGGGTGGCCATTCTGTAATGTGATTCTTAATGAAGACAAGCTGAGCAGCAGACTGCAGCTACTGACCTCTTGCAGAAAAAAATGAATAAAGAAGGCAGTAGTTTGGGGGATATGGGGAGAGGGCAGAAATCCATTGATTGTTGGGAGTGTTTGTCTTGTTAGAGCCAGTGTTAGGGAGCAGATAGGAGCGAGGGAGGAAAATGATGCACTCAAGAGGAGTGCAGAAATAAAAATAATTAACAAGCTTCGCCAGTGATAAAATGTTTCAAGTTTCTCTGGTGAATTTAGAACTAACATACAGATACAAGAATTTATTGGTGGAGAAACAAGTATGCAAAGACAGACAAATATATTAAAACAAAGGCCCTGATTCAGAAAAGTAAATTTACATAAGTAGGTTTAGTTACGTGCAAATCTACACTTTTTTTCCTATTCACCGTTTTCAAGTGTAGATTAATAATTTATAACCAATTATTATTGCCTTTTCAGTAACAACACAAACATGCCCAATACATATCAATTGGCACAATAATAGGCATAACATTAGAGCAGTTAAATAATCCTAATCCCCACATCAAATCCATAGTAGGCCCACTATTTTCCCAAAGTATTCTCATGTTTGCGAGGGCATTCTCTAACCTCATATATGGGGTGTTCCTGATGAGCACACCAGTTCACACCCTTCCTTCACTCTAAAAACGAGGAGGGGGATTGGAATTTCTAGTGGTGGGCTATGTCTCGTTTCGCCACTAGCGTCGCCACCCTGATAAAAGTAAGTTCCATCCTCTTCCCACCCACATCCTCCAACAGACCCAATAGGGTAATTCTTCAGGTAAGGTGGAGCTGCTGGACCAAAATTGTGGAGAGTTCACCCTCAACCCCTGCCCAGAATGGCCACACCATATGGAAGAAGTCTGCCTCAAGAAAGAGCACAGCAACCCTGTGAAACTCTGCCCATCTGCTGGAGTCGCTGCAGAGTTAAGTATGCAATGTGGAGATAATTAAATTTCACCAAGTGAAAATGTGCTGGGATGGCAACTCCCTGGGGGCCATTCAAGCCTCACGCCACTGAGCATCCTCAAGTGTGCCTACCCAGGCTTCCCACTTATCTGCGCAACCCAAGAAAGTGGTCTGGGGCATTAATAACTAGGGAGCGGTAAATCCGGGAGAGAGCTCCCTTTCCCAGTTTTCCCATCAGTACTTTGGGCTCCAAGGAGCTAAATTCAGGGACCTGTGTGTTTGGTGGGATACTAGCCAGTAGGGCATGTCGCAACTGCAAATCTTTGTGGAACTGGGTGTGAGAGAGCTGGTAGTGTTCCTGCAGTGCATTGAATGAATGTAAATAACCACCCGCCCAGATGTCCCCTAAATGGCAAATGCATATTCTATCCCAACGTGAAAAACCTTCAAGCCCAACAGTGTGATGTAGCCATGTCTCCTTCCACAGCGAGGTTAACTCAGTAAATTTGCAGCCCCAACCTACAAAGCAGAGTGCTGCTCTCTAAAACAGGATTGTCACTTGAGCACAACCGGGGAGTGTCTGTGGGACTGGGTTACCGTATAGCAGACCCAGGAGTCCATCCAGGTCCAGCATGGCAATTCTGCACAATAGACAGAGTTGTCCATCCTCCAGTTAGCCAGTCGTTTCTAGTGACCAACTGTGATGCCGAATAATATCAGCAAAGGTCTGGCGTGTCCGTCCTCCCCATCATATGGGGACTGACAGCCCTTAGTGAAGACTACTCGAGGGCGACCTCTGACCCAGAGGAATGTGTTGACCTTGGAAGCTAGGGTGTAAAGCCAGAATCTGAAACCACCTCGGGGTGGGATAACGTGAAAGAAATTCAAAACAATTTACAGAAACTGGGGTAGGACCATCATTTTGAAGAGGACCAGTTGCCCAAGGGCGTCTGGCGGCTCCATTTTTGCAAGTCCTCCATAGCCCAATGCAGTACAGGGTGTCAGTTTAAGACGTCGGCCAAATTCTTGAAGGGAAGAAACAATAACTACAAGATATTTAAAGGGCAGGCGGTGCGCCAGAATCTTGGGCTACCAGCACCAACAGTGCTTCTCCAAAGCGGTAGGCACTAATTGGGCCTTAGATGCATTAATTTGGAGGCTGAAAACCTTGCCAAACAATTGAAGGAGCTCTATACAGGAGGGCACCAAGACCTGTGGGTCAGCCAGAAACATCAGGATATCATCAGCATAAAGTGCAATGTGCTCCTCTCGCCCCCCATCCCAGGACAACCCCGTAGGACAAGCATCACAGTGGATGGGGTGCGGCAAGGGCTCAGTCGCTAGGGCGAATAAAAGAGGGCAAAGGGGGCATACCTTTTGTGTACCTCAGCGGACCGGAAAGGGCGGGGACAGTGCACTGTTCACCCTGATCTGAGTGGTGGGGTTAGCATAAAGAAGCCCAAAAAGAGCACAACAAAAGGGGCCAAGCCCGGCACACTTCAAAACCACATCCAGATAGTGTCGAATGCCTTTTCAAAATCCACAAAAAGTAAGGCCGATAGACCCTGGAGAAAGTGAGCCTGTAAGAGGGCCACCTGTACTCCCCAGATGCAGTGTCAAGTACTCCGGTTGGGCATAGTACCACATTGGTAGGGGTGAATCATGTAGGACAGAGTATAGGAAAGGCTATTGACCAACACTTTGGAGAATACTTTCATATTGACATTTATAAGGGAGATCGACTGGTATAAAGAGCAATGTCTGCCGGTTGGCCAGACTTTGGGAGCACAACTACCATTGCTGAGTCTAGCCCCATTGCAATCGCCCCCAATCCGCTGCTTCAGTGTAGAGTGCCAGCAGATGGGGAAGGAGGAGAGATCAGAATCTACAAAGGTATTCCATCGGGAAGCCATCCAGATCCGAAGTTTTCCCAGAGGCAATAGACCAAAGCACCTCTCCGATCTCTAGCATTATCGGCTGATCAAAATCTCTCGCAAGGAATGGGGGAATTGAATGCAACTGGTCATTCAGGAGAATTTAGTGGGCCATCTCCCATGAGGGCAGGGACCGCCCCATACAATGTGCGGTAAGGTAATAGTCCACAAAGACCTAGGCCCCAGCGAGTGTCCGCACGTGGACGTGACCTGCTGCATCGCAAATCGAGGGAGCCACTCGAGCTGGGATGTTCCTCGTGGCCAGCCAATATAGGAGCTTCCCTGACTTGTCACTGTGTTCTTAAATCCGCTACGTTGAAGCTCACCAGCATTGCCTGGCCTTCTCCAGTGAGATTCGTGAAGGCGGGGCCTAGCGCAAATTAGCTGCCGGTCTATTTTGGGTGAGGGCTGGCACTGTGTCTTTCGCTCAAATGCAAAACTTTGGGTCTCAAGAGCCGTTACTTGGGAGAGCTTCTGCTTTTCCCTGTCCCGGACATAGCCTAAAAGAGTGGGTTTTCGAGCCACCCAGAGCATATCTGGAGAGGGCACAGTGCCATGAGTCACCTCAAAGTAGGAGCTGATCACTGTCTTGGTGAAGTACAAACAGTCTTTTTTTATTTTATTTATTTTTATTGCAGAATTCACAGTAATCAAGGAACAAATAATCAGACACCTTCTAAGACTTCTTGTATGGCGCCTCTCATGCCCCCCCAAGTGGGTACACGGCCATTCAGCCCACACCCCGGAGGTCGGGCGGCAGTTGTAAATCAAACGCTTTGCCTAGGCCAATGTATTCTACAGAGTTTTTCAATGGCCTATATTTACCTCTGCAATTTTTCTTATTTTTATTTTCCCCTATTGCTTAACAACCCCCCCCCTTTGAACAATAAACACCATGTCACTTGCATCCGTCAAACTAAGTGTAGAAAGAAACCCATCAGCAGCCGCACCCTCCCATTCCACCCTCCCATTCCTCCCCCCTCCCACCAACGTCAGCGATTTCGCTTTCTAGATCTGCACCACATGGCCTAGGCAGTGTATGATCGACCCCCGTCGCTTTATCAGTGTAGCAAATTTACAGTACTTCATTCCCCTCAAGCCCAGCTCTCCACCTCCCCCTCAACCGATGGGATCACAGTCACAACCCTCCATCTAGTCCTCTGTACCTTCTCCATTTAGACCAAACTCTGCGAAATTTTTTGGGGCAGCCCCTGGCCTTATATGTCACCCGTTCGGCAGCCATATAGATATCAAGCCCCCTCCTCCAGTCCTCTATGTCGGGAGGCTCTGGCACTCCCCAATGTTTTGCGATATCGCGCTTCGCCACTACCAGTGCCAAGACCAGGAATATAAGAAGGGGACCTGTCAGGTCCACCTCGTTAGTCATGCCCAGTAGGGCTAGTTTGGGCTCTTGCGTGATCTGGACCTCTAGGACCTCCTCTAATTCTGTGAACACTTGGGACCAGTATGTTTGTAGTACACAGCATGACCAAACCGTGTGGTAGAAACCCCCAGTCTCCTGAGTGCATCTAAGACAGTTGGGGTCCTCAGCCTTTCCCATTCTGCAGAGTCGCTGCCTGTCGTAATAGGTTCTATGGAGTATATTGAGTTGGATCAATCGCAATCGGGACTTGACAGCAACTTCACGGGGATGCATCAGAACTGTGTCCCAGTCCAGGTCCTCCATTTCTCCCACCTCCGCCTCCCACGTGGCCCTGAGCTTTGCCAAATCCCCCAGCATATGGTTGGTCAACGTCTTATATGTCAGTGACACTGCCTTTCCCTGTATCTGTTCCTGCAGGAGCCTCCCTTCTAGAGGTGCATATTTGGCGATGTCGACGAGTGCGATTTTTTGGGCCTGCCAGGCGTGTCGAAGTTGGATATATTTAAAGTGCTGTGTGTCGTGGACTCCGAAATCGGACTTAAGGGTCTGAAACGATTTGAATTCCCCCTTGGCAATTACATCTCCTATTGTGGAGATGCCAATATCATCCCACCTCTGGAAGCCTTTTAGTTTGTGGAGTTCCGTTAGCCACTGGCAGTGCCACAGTGGCGTCTGCCGTGTTGGCCTTTTTTCCCATCCCATATGGCGGGTAGCCGTCCTCCACGCGTGTAGTGTCACTAGCGTTGCTGGGAGGAGGGAGGTCCGCCCCGGCGTCCCATAGAGGAAACACGATAGATTTTTAGCAGACATTGTTGCTCTTTCCAATGCGTACGTTGGGTGATCAGCTGGGGCATGGAACCAATCATTTATTGGCGTGAGATGTTCCGCCCAGTAGTAGGCCTCCAGATTGGGGAGTGAGATCCTGCCACTATACTGATGTCTCTGGAGAGTGGACAGAGCCACCCTCGCCTGTTTACCTAACCAGAGAAAGGATCGCAAGTCTGCATCGATCCTACGGAAGACCGGTGCTTGGATCGGATAGTATTCATTTTTCAGAGCGTAGAGGAATTTTGGCAATGTGACCATTTTATACATGGCCGCCCTCCCCAAGAGAGTCAGCGGGAGCTGTCTCCACCTGGTCATATCCGCCACGGCATTAAGTATGATCCTTTCTATGTTCCTCTTAAAGGAGAGAGTCTCGTCCACAGTAATGAATACCCCGAGGTACTGGAAGCCCTCGGTCGTGGTCAGAAGGTCGTCCGGTAGAGCTCCCCACCTATTGCTTCCCCCAGGGTCGTACAGCACCGACTTGTGCCAGTTTATTTTGTGGCCAGACATCCTACCGTATATGTCTATTTCTCGGAAAAGCTCTGGGATCGTGATGTCTGGGTGTGTTATGTACAATAAGACATCATCCGCGTAGAGTGAGATTTTTTCAGGCGTCGAGTCAGTGGCACTAGTTGCAAAACCGTGGATGTCAGTGTTCTGTCGGACCCTGGCGGCCAACACCTCTATGGTAAGTGTAAACAGGAGGGGGGACAGGGGGCATCCCTGCCGAGTACCTCTTTGAATCTTAAACTCTCGGGACAGAGTCCCGTTCACCCTCACTCTGGCCATCGGGGCAGTGTAGAGGAGCTGTATCCAACGCATGAACTGGGGACCAAACCCGAACCTGCGTAGAATAGAGAACAGGAACGGCCAGTGCACTGCGTCGAACGCCTTCTCAGCGTCTAAAGAGAGGAACCAGTGGGGTTCAGTACGGCCCCGTACCTCTTGCAATCAGTTATGGGTCCTTCTAAGGTTGAATTTAGTGGCCCTGTCTGGAAGGAACCCCGATTGATCCAGATGTACCAGATCCGTGATGACAGTTCGCAGTCGGGTAGCCAGGATGGTGGCCAACAGTTTCACCTCAGTGTTCAGTAGGGAGATGGGTCGATACGAGGCGCAATCATCGCGTGGTTTGCCCTCTTTATAAATAGGGACGATCGTTGCCCTCGACAGGTCAGGGGGCAGCTCTCCCTCCTCAAATACTCCTGCAAAGAGTCCCCCAAGGTGTCGCGCGAGTAGGTCCGCTGTCCTCTTGAAGAACTCTGCCGGGAAGCCGTTGGGTCCTGGGGTTTTGCCCGGCCTGAGGCTGGCAATAGCCTCGGTAATGTCATCTACCGTTATGGCATTCTCTAGAGCCGCCACAGATTCCGGGGGGAGGGACGGCAGGACTGCCGCATCCAGGTAGCAGAGCGCCTCCTCCTGCGTGGCAAGTTCACGCGCCGCGTAGAATGCCTGAAAGTGTGTGTCAAAAGTTTCGGCTATCTCCCTGTCCGTGCGTACAATCACTCCATTTCCGTCTCTCACTTCATCTATCCATCTCGCCGCCCTCTCTTTCCTGCTGAGCCACGCCAGAAGTTTCCCTGACTTGTCCCCTACGTCATATAGCCTGTGGAGGGTGGCAAGGGCCTGTGTCTTCGCTTCTTCGTTTACCAGTTCCCTATACTGTTTCTGGACATCTAGCAGCTTCCTGAGGGTCTCGTCGCTTTTCTGGGTTAGATATTCCCTTTCTCTGTCTAAGATCGTCTGCTCTAGGGCGGTCACCTCCGCCTGCAGTCTACGTCTCTCGTCACCCCGCCTAGACTTTATCCTATCCCTAAGGACTGGCTTCAGGGCTTCCCATAGAGTGACCTTCGAATCCACAGTGCCCGCATTCTCGGCCAAGTAGACCTTAATGTCGGCCCGTATACCTTTGAGTAGGGTCGCATTCTGTAAATCCCAGGCTACCAAGCGCCAGGTTCCCGTGTGTCCAGCCTGGTTCCGACCTACCCTTACATATAGAGGCGAGTGGTCCGAAATGCCCCTGGCCCTGTATTCAGCAACATCATCTACCCTCAGTTGTTGGCGGGACATAAAAACATAATTGAGGCGCGAGAACACCTTATGAGCCCCGGAGTAGTAGGAGTATGCCTGTAGTGTCGGGTGAAGCCACCTCCAAATATCCGTAAGTCCTATGGCTGACATCTGGCTGCAGAGTGTTGTCTGGCTCTCGCCCCTAGCCCCCTCTCCCGATCTATCCTGTTGGGTTTCCATTACGTCATTGAAGTCCCCACCCACCACCTGTATTGTGTCTGAGGTCTCTAATAGTATGCGGTTGAGTGCCGTGAGCGTACGTGATTGCAATTTGGGCGGTGCATATACCGAGACAAGTGTGTAGGAGCGTCTGTTCCAGGTGCCCTGTACTCCAGCATACGTCCCTTGGGGGTCCAGCCATGTGCGGGTAATACAAAATGGGGAAGCTATTTTGGCGATAATTGCCACCCCTCTGGAGTCTGATGTGTATCCCGCATGTGCCAACACCCTGTGTCTCCCCCTAGCGAGGAAGGCGCATGCGGTACCCCGGAGGTGTGTTTCTTGTAGGAAGGTGAAGTCCGGATCGACCCTTTTGATATAAGCATTCACCAGCCCCCTCTTGATTTTAGAGCCCAGACCGTTAACATTCCACGTCAGGATGCTCATTTTCCTATCCGCCCCTATTGGCGTGGTTACGTTATTGGCCATTGGATTGTGCGGTAATTGCATGTATTCCCATACCAGCCTGTGTAGGTGATGCGTGGGCTCAATGCGCGCTGCTGCATGAATCTAGTGCAAGTAACCCCCTCCTTCCCTCGCCCCTCTCCTTCCCCAACTTGAGAGAGTTAAAAAACTTTCCATCCCCCCCACCCTCCTCCCCGCCTCCCCCCCCTTCCAGTTGCATCCTATCATAGGACCAAACCATCCGTAGGTGAAGGCCTGTCGCCCTCCCACACATCCCTCCCTTTACAAACTCCGAAACAGTAAGAGAAAGTTCAAATAACGTAAAAGGGCGTGGTAACTTGCGTGGTTCCACCCGTCGAGCTGCAATCCCATGTCTCCCAGAGCACTTTCTTTCACGAATAGGAGTCCTGTGTGTCCATTACAGGCGCACCGGATCGCCCCGAGGAGTCCTGCTCCAAGTGATGGATTTCCTTGACTAGTGGATGGATCAAGTCCTCCACCTCCTCCTCTCCCCCCGACGCGCGGCCCTCAGATTGTTCCTCTTCATCTCCTTCAGATCAGATACCATTGCGCAGGCAACTGAACCTTGAGCCCGCCACTGAGTCATTGCCTGCTGCCGTAGATCCACCACTCCGAATGTCCTCAGTGGCCTGGGATCGGTATGGGGTCGCCGGTGTCAACTTTCTCACTCTCCGTGACTTCCGTCTCTGAGGTTTCGGCATTTCCCAGCGTGTCTTTTCCCGTACTGATCTTTCCATGGCTTCTCGCCCCGCGGCTTCCCTGCTGTTCAGTACAGGGCGCTCCTCAAGCCATTGCCAGGCGTCCTCCGGATGTGAGAAGAAGATGGCTTTATCCTTGTAGATCACCTTGAGCTTAGCGGGGAAAAGGAGCATGTATCGGATGTCCAAAGTCCACAGTTTTGCCTTCACAGAGTCGAACGACCGATGTTGTTTCGAGACTTCCTGGCTGTAGTCCGGGAAAATCATTATAGTCGTGTTTTCCAACCGTATTTCCCCCATTTGTCTGGCTTCTCTCAAGATGAGATCTCTGTCTGCAAAGTTCAAGAAGCAGGCTATGACTGGTCTCGGTCTCGCCCCCTCCGGTGGTTTCGCCAGAAGGGCCCTATGCGCTCTTTCAATGATGAAACATGGAGAGAACTGTGCTGTCGGGAAGGTGGTTTTTAACCAGGCGTGGAGGAATGATGACATGTTTGTCCCCTCAATTCCCTCTCTAAATCCCACGAAGCGCAGGTTGTTGCGTCGCGATCTGCTTTCTGCATCGTCCACCTTCCACTGCAGCTGGCGGTGCGAGGCCTGTAGTTCTGCCATGTCCTGCCTCAGGGTGGATATCGCCGCATCGTTGTCGTTTATCCTCGTTTCGGTCTCCGTCACCCTCTCGGACAGTTTCCGGAAATCTTGGCATAGCAGTGTGACCTCGGAGCCCACTTCCCCGATCTTCACCTCCAGGGCCGCCCGGGACTCTTGGATACCCGTCCTAGACGCTTGAATGGCCTCCATCAGCAGCGCCGTGTCGTTCCGCCCTCCGGGCGTCATGGAGTGGTGTCCACCGTAGGTCTAGGCGCCGCAAAGTTGTCCATTGGGCCTTGTTTCGCAGGTTTCAGGACCACGTCTCTCTTCCCCATTTCTGCATTCTCGTCGGGTGGTGACCGCTAGCCGCAGGCCCCTGACAAGTCAATAGTAGCGTTGGCGCCGAATGGTGTTGGGGGGGGGGGTGGACCGCGGCTTACAGTGTAGGTTGTAGTCCCCTGTCGCCCTCGGGGGCCGACCTCCAGCCAGTGGTGGATGTGGCTTCCTCCGTGGGCACCCGGCCTCGTGAGGCGTGTCAGTTCGGCCGCGGTGTCACCACCTGCCCCCCACAGTGAGCACAGCGCCGTCGGGTGCCTAGGGCTTCCTTCACCGACTTCGCCTATGGCTCCCCGGGTCTCCCCCTCGAACCCGCAGGCAAACAGGGCAAGTTAACCGGCGCTAGGTGGAGGAGGGGGGGAGGGGGCGTGGGATCCGGAGCCTCACCTCGGGCTAAGGCACCTCCGCGCCGATCATCTCTTTCGGGCCTCCTTCGTGTCCCGCTGCCATGTTGGTGCAGGGTCTGGGTCCTTGTGGTGGGCTCAGTGGACCGGTGCCGGCCGCCCCACCGGGGTCGCCTCCCTGCCGAAATCACACCCGGGCCGTTTCCGCCCCTCGATGCTACCGTCAGCTGGTGAGAGTGCTTGAAATCACCGAGGCGCCCAGCCCGGCTCTCTCTCACCAGCTAGGAATCGCGCCGGCCGCCATCTTGGTAAAGGCGGCCGGTTGTTGGTGTTGCCCGGTCTGATCGTCGCACTCCGGGTAATTAGCACCGCGGACCGACCTGTCCGCCGCGGCTGCCAGGCATCGGGTCTCGACCTCCCCAGACCTCGAGGCGGTGTCTACGCGGCCCGGCGACTCGCGTACTCTACGCCCGCCATCTTGGTCTCGGTGCGAGGTGCCAGGTCAGAGCCTCGGGCTCGATTCTTCAGGCTCGGTTCTCCGCGTGATTTCGCACCGAAAGTGCGGCGGATACACCTCCTGCAGTCCCAGGGGTGGTGCAGCTCCCGTCTGTGTGCTTAGCGCCTCACTGGGGATGATGGAAACGGCGGATCTTCGAGCAGCTCGTCGGGAGCTCCGGCAAGGTACTCCTCAACCGGCCATGTTGCTGGCCACGCCAAGTACAAACAGTCTTGGTCTTTAAGGAGCCAGGCGTTAATTCGCCACATAGGGCGCTGCACTGTCGCAGAGTGGCTGAGTTGGAGCGAAACAGGGGAGTGGTCTGAGATATACCTCGGGCCAAAGTTTCGACCATCGAGATCTGAAGGACGTCTGACGTGGAGTGACACACCAGGTCAATGTGAGACAGAGTCTTATGAGCTGCTGATGCGTGCATGCAGGTCTGAGAATACCACATGTGCCACCATTTCAAATCCCCAAGGAGTGAGCCCAGTTCAGCAGCTGTCTAGCGCGTAGCTGATGCCCCAGCCGGACAGTGCCAGTCCGGTACAGGTTTGGGAATGGCAGTGAAGTCAACCCCCACCAGTGTGAACCTCTGAGGGAGAGTTGCGAGCAAAGACCTAAGTGTTTGAAGTGTGAGGTGGAGCTGAGGGTGTGGGACATAAACTGAGAGGAAATTGTTGTGTCTACCCTCTAGCCTACCCTCCACACCCACATATCGGCCTTGGGGTAAGCATGTGAAGTGGAGACAAGAGCGGAAACAGGCTCTCCACGTGGTTCACCAACGACCTCAAAAACTCCAAGAAAACCTGCCGCACCCTCGAGAAAGCCTGGTGCCACGACCAGACAACAGAGAACATGACAGCCCTCCAGAACGCCACCCGCAAACACCACCAACTGATCCGCACCACCAAAAGGACTACACTCAAAGAACGACTGGACAACAACACCCACAACAGCAAGGAACTCTTCAGCATCGTCAAAGAGCTCTCCAACCCCAGCACCTGCAACAACGACATCAAACCCTCGCAAGACGTCTGCGACGCACTCGCCTCATTCTTCCACCGCAAGATCGCCGACATACACAACAGCTTCGGCGCATAGACCACGCACCCAACTACCGAACCAGCACACCCAACCACCACCCTCTGCACCTGGACCTCGGTCAGCACCGAAGACACCACCCGCACGATGAACACCATCCACTCCGGCTCCCCTACCGACCCATGCCCACACCACATCTTTAACAAAGTCGACTCCATCATCGCACCCCAACTCCAGGACATCATCAACAGCTCCTTCGCATCCGCCACCTTCCCGGAGAGCTGGAAACATGCCGAGCTCAGCGCCCTCCTGAAGAAACCCACTGCGGACCCCACGGACCTCAAGAACTTCCGCCCCATCTCGCTCCTCCCTTTTCCTGCCAAAGCCATCGAGAAGACCGTCAACAAACAACTCTCCGCCTTCCTCGAGACAAACGGTTCCCTCGACCCCTCGCAGTCCGGCTTCCGAGCAAACCACAGCACCGAGACCGCCCTCATCGCAGCAACCGACGACATCAGGTCCCTGCTCGACAACGGGGAAACAGCTGCCCTCATCCTCCTGGACCTCTCAGCAGCCTTCGACACTGTATGCCACCGCACCCTGATTCAGCGCCTCAGCAACACCGGAATCCAAGGAACGGCCTCAGAGTGGATCATCTCGTTCCTCGCCGGAAGAACCCAGAGAGTCCGCCTCCCGCCGTTTCAATCCGCGGCCACCGAAGTCATCTTCGGCGTTCCGCAAGGATCCTCTCTCAGCCCCACCCTCTTCAACGTCTACATGAGCCCCCTCGCAGCCATCGCACGCCAACACAACCTTAACATCATCTCCTACGCCGACGACACCCAGCTGATCCTCTCCCTCACCAACGACCTTGCCACCGCCAGAGCCAGCCTCCAGGAAGGAATGAAAGACGTCGCGGAATGGATGAAGCTCAGCCGTTTGAAACTGAACTCAGACAAGATGGAAGTCCTCATCCTGGGACCCTCCCCCTCCGCCTGGGACGTCTCCTGGTGGCCCCCTGCCCTGGGCACCGCACCCAAGCCAACGGACCACGCACGCAACCTGGGCTTCATCCTGGACTCCTCCCTCATGATGACCAAGCAAGTCAACGCAGTCTCGTCATCCTGTTTCAACAACCTGCGCATGCTCCGAAAGATCTTCCGATGGATCCCCACCGGAACCAGGAAGACGGTCACCCAGGCCCTCGTCACCAGCCGTCTGGACTACGGGAACACCCTCTACGCTGGAACCACAGCCAAAATCCAGAAAAGTCTCCAGCGCATACAGAACGCCTCGGCACGACTCATCCTGGACATCCCCCGTCACAGCCACATCTCTGCCCATCTGAAAGACCTGCACTGGCTCCCCGTCAGACAGAGGATCACGTTCAGACTCCTCACCCACGCACACAAGGCCCTCCACGACATGGGCCCCAAATACCTCAACAGCCGCCTCACATTCTACACACCCACCCGCCAGCTCCGATCCGCCAGCCTCGCCCTCGCCACCGTCCCACGAATTCGCAAAGCCACCGCCGGAGGAAGATCCTTCTCCTACCTGGCGGCCAAGACATGGAACTCCCTCCCCACCCACCTTCGGCTGACCCAGGTCCATCTCTCCTTCAGGAAACAACTCAAGACCTGGATGTTCGAGCAGTAGCAACCCACCCCCCCCCCCCTCCCAGCACCTTGAGACCTTAGCGGGTGAGTAGCGCGCTATACAAATTTGCTTTTGGTTTTGGTTTGGCTCTGCCAAAATAAGTAAAATCGTTGAGGCGGGATGTGAGGGAAGTCGAAAGACGACTGAATAGTTATTTATTTATTTTTTCTTCCCTAGTCTGTCGTCTGTCAACTCCCCCCCCCCCTTCCGCCCGCTCGACCACTTTTACCTGAACTGACCGTGCCTGAGCAGAAACCTCCTATGTAGCAGGATGGCCACTCCTAAAGAGCCCTGGGAGAACCCTGCATGGTAGACCTTGTTGATCCAAGGTGCCCCATAAGGGGTCATTGAGTATCCCTCTAATGAGTCTCTTGGAGGAGAAGCACCATCGGCTGGAAACGTTTCATGTATCTAAGGATTGCTGACTTCTTGATATGGTCTAGTAGGCCGTTTACGTTCCAAGAGAGTGCTTTAATTTTCATCAAAGCAGAGTAAGCGCAGGTGAGGGTGTGAGGCCCCGTTCCAGTACTCCACGGAGGTGAGAGAGGTGGTGCCTCGATGGGGGAAGGCCTAAGCACTGCTGTGCTCCTCTTATGAATGGTGTGGGAGAAAGGTGTCTGTGTGAGGAGCAGCTGAATGAAAAAATACAGCAAAAACAAAAAAAAGAAAAACCAACCCAATCCCCCAAAGCCGGAACGCAATACTTCTATCCCGGAAGCATCTGTCACCCAAACCCCGAACATACTATCTATTAACAAGGGTCGAGAAAAAGTAGCCACAAGAGTAGGTCTCCCCTTTCATTAGGATCCCAATGCCTGACTGGTTGCATAGTTCTTAATGTGCAATAAAGTTCAGCAGGGGCGCCATCGACCCCAGCAGGGCTGCATCCAGGCACAGAATAGAATAAACAACCAAAAAGAGTACCATAACCACCTCAAAACCAAGGAGTGTCCCAAAGAGCTCTCATGAGACCCGCAGGACACTCCAGGTGGGACTTCGGAGTCACCACTCTGCAATCGGAAGAAGTCCGGGGTGTCGGCTAGAGTGTGACCTCATTCACCTTCTCCCACTAGTGCCTCTTTCCTGTCAGTCAGAGGATCCACACCGGCCCCGGGAGTGCAAGCGTGCCCAACGGGACCGAGCCTGTTTCCATCTGGGAAGCTTAGCAGGGAGACGCAGGCAGTGTCTCACAGCTGGAGGGCACTCTGCCCAGGACCCTCCGCTTGTCGTAGCACTCTCTGTTCTGTCGCCAATTGCCATGCTTGCTCAAGATTCTCTAAAAAGTAGGTATTGGATTTAAAGATACCTTTCAGCTTCACCTTAAACATGCGTTCGTACTGCAGGCCAAGGACACAGAGATTGTGCTTGACCTCCTCAAAGGAGTGCCTACTTTGTTGTACTGCTCGTGTTTAGTGTGAAAAAAATCATGATCTTTGAGTTTCAAACAAGGACCCCGGGTGCCTGCTTGCCTTCCGGAAAATTCCCTTGCTGACACAATGGTTGAAGATATGTGCAATCAGCGGGCCGGGAGATGCGGTGAACCAGGGAGGGCGGTGAGTCAGGGATTATGCCCGCTCCAGGACACAACAGTGCAAAAGCTATCTGCAGGGACCCATGACCTCAACCATCAATAGACAGCTAGGTCTTCAACTCCCTCAGGGAAACCAACGAAGCGGAGGTTGTTCTTGCGAGAGAGGTTTTTCTGCGTCCTCAGCTTGTTCCTCTAATGGCGCCGTCATGAACAATAATTTGGAAACTTGCAGCTTAAATAGAGGCGAGGTCGTCCTCCACTGAGGAAACCTGGGTTTTGGTGTCAGTTACTCGAGCGGTGACATTTCGGAGTTCCTTGCGCACCAAGGAGATGTCCACTTGTACCTCACCCCCTTGGCTTCCACGGCTACGTGGGCCTCTTGAAGTGCCTGTAATATGGTGCAAGGTTGGGCTTTGCAGGAGGTCGTTGTGCCCCCTGATGACCTTTTGGGGTATTTACGGTTGTCGAGGGTGAAACGGTGAACTGGTTGATCTTTGTTTGAGTGGGCTCCAGAGGCACCGGTTAGTCTCGGCCCAAGGAGATGTGCATCCAAGTGTTGTAGGCGGTGATGGAAGGGGCATCGTGGTGGCTCCCTATCTCTTTCAAGCTTGTGGCCCACTTACCAGAAAACAGCATGAGCATCCAGAGCAGCAGTATCCCCCTAGTTGCAGTCCAGGAAAAGAGAGGATCACAGGATGTCCCACTAAGGTCCCATGCAGCACCCAAGGAAGGATCCCTACGACAGTCTGTGTGCACAGGGCAGTTGGCGGGTGGGGAGACCCACCACACATCCGCAGTCACAAAACCTCACTTTTGGGGAGATCAAACCTGTTAGAAATGGTAGTCTCTAGTTGTCAGGTTTGTACCCTGTCCAAGTCGGGACCCTTATTTCTAGTCAGGATAAGGGAGTTACACTTCTAAAATAACCCCTGCTCACTCCATTGGTAGCTTGGCATGAGCACAAAGTTCGGCGTAGGGTTATTGCAATGTTCAGAAATAGCTCGGCGCTCAACAGAAAGTAGGTATGGGGTGATTGCTGTGGTTGGTAGTTGTTGGTGCTGCTTGATCAGAGATAACCCTATTCTCTGCGAGAGAAGGGCGAGAGGAGCTCTGCCTTCTATAAGTCTATGTGCAAGGTCAAGCGCACACAACCTAAGTCTATTCAAAAGTTGGTGATGTGTCTTTTGATGGAAGGATAAGACCAAACTTCTCTTTAGTTGTTCCTTTCCTTATTTATTATATCAAATGACAGTATTTGTATACATGAAAACCAGCCGACACGTGTTTCGTCAAAACGGGGTAGACCCGTGACTCTTCAGGGCTGTAGGGTTTTGAGCTGAGGGCAGTATCGTCTGACCGGTGATAATTCCAACCCGGTCCTAATCGGGTGTAAGAAAATATAAGTGGACGTGATGGAGGTGCTCCTTTTATTAAGAAGTACAGGTTGTGCCGCCGTTAGGTATGTGGTCGGTCACACACGGGACAGCAAATCCGCTTGGCCCATCCTTAAGGCTTGTTCGCAAGCCAGTTACGAAAAAAGAGTTCTGTCGGCTAACTGGGCCAAGCGGATTTGCTGGCCCGTGTGTGACCGACCACATACCTAACGGCGGCACAACCTGTACTTCTTAATAAAAGGAGCACCTCCATCACGTCCACTTATATTTTCTTACACCCGATTAGGACCGGGTTGGAATTATCACCGGTCCGACGATACTGCCCTCAGCTGAAAACCCTACAGCCCTGAAGAGTCACGGGTCTACCCCGTTTTGACGAAACACGTGTCGGCTGGTTTTCATGTATACAAATACTGTCATTTGATATAATAAATAAGGAAAGGAACAACTAAAGAGAAGTTTGGTCTTATCCTTCCATCAAAAGACACATCACCAACTTTTGAATAGACTTAGGTTGTGTGCGCTTGACCTTGCACATAAGCTTGGCATGAGCAGTCAGGCTTATCTTAGAGGCAATGTATAAAGTTTTTGCACATAACACACAGTAATACAGTGAAAACACTACAAACTGACACCACACCAGTTTTAGAAAATAGCCAAAATGTATCTGTGTAAAACAACAAAAATTCAACACAAGTAATAAAGGTATGAATATTGCAACAGTCAACTTGAAATACAGTTCCTTGAAGTCAATAGCTTTGTCCGGGGCTATCACGATGTCGAAAACAAGCAAATTCAACAGTTCAGGCCTACTGAAATGTAGGGCATCACAGACCTTGCGATGAGCTCTGAAGAGGCTGAGTCTGCAGTGTCTGCAGGCGCTAGTTCTGGAGGTCGGTGCAGGAGTCGAGGGGCCCTTGAAGTCACATGCTTTGTGGATCGAACTCTATGACGTTGAAGTCGGGAGCGCTGACGTCGGGGCTGCGATGGGAAGCGGGGAGATGCAACTTGCTGTGTCCACAGGGTATGGTACTGGCAGCGTCGTTGCTGAATCGCTGTCTGTAGGTCCAAGGTTGCGATGCGGGTTGCGGTGCAAGCAGCGGCATCACTTGACGAGGCTGGAGTCAATGGTGATAACACTGGTCAACCAGGGCTGTGGTGTGGCATGGGGCAATGCTTTTTGTATCTCAAAAGCAGTGTCCAAAGGCCACGGTGCAGGCTGCGGCATCAATGTTGGCATAGGATGTTGTCAGTGATACCAGGGTTACGGTGTGAAGCGATGTGAGGTGCGATCCCCACAGGTCACAGTGCAAGCTGCAGCTTCATTGATGACGTCATGTGGCAGCAGTGATGAGACCAGGGTTGTGTTGTGAAGCAGAGCGATGATCTGAGTGGTGCTTTCAGATCGCAGAGACGGCAGCAGCATCCTTGACGGCGTTGTTGTTTTTTTTCTTCTGTTGCACAATTTACAGAGGAAGTATTCGCACTTTCGTACTGCTCAGCAGTTGTAAAGTGGGCGGAGACAACAAATCAGCCAAAATGAAGTCCAGTATACCATCAAAGGAGGAGGTCAGAAAGCAAAAAGACAGAGGAAAGACGGCAAAAGATTCCAGGTCTAACACAACCCCAATAGCATCCCACTCCAGTTGGCCAACGTCTGGATCGGCTAGTCTCCGATTTGCTCCAGCTGCATCAAGGGCCTTTGGGCGGGGGAACAGCAGGCACACACCCTTCTCTGTCCCCTAAATCCAAGTGGCAGCAGGCCCTGTGTGTCTCTGATAGGGAAGGTGGGGCCGTCGTGTGTCCGGGCAGGGAAATGTGCCTGCAGAGTTTCTTGCACCCTCAGCCCACTGTGGTGCCGTAGGGAAGGGGGAGAGGAAGGGCCTCCAATCCCCAGTCTGAGTCCAACAAGCCCCCATGTCCAGCCAGTGCTGAAGTCCAAAGGAGGCTGTGGGCACAAGGCCTGCTCAGCGTCCAGCCTCTGCAACCCACTGTCCCATATCCAATAAACTGCTAAATTTTTGTCACAGCTTGAACAGCCAACAATGGTAATTAGCTGCTCTGTGGTCCCCCAAAGATCTCTGGAAGTGTCTAGTAGACGATGAAACAAACTAACCCCTCAGCTCTGCTACATATTGATACAGGCAGGACAAACGGGAGAATTACGGTAGGTCTGCTGCCTCCATCCTGCCAACAGAAACCTTTTACCCTGCAGCCTCCATGTTCTGAGACTCACTGCAACCTGTTGAGATGTCAGCAATCCCAAAGGGCACCCACCCCCACGCCAGGCTGGCACGGAAATTAGCGCGAGGACACGCGCCACATTTCGGGCACGCAACACTCCATTGGCATGGGGCTGGGCTGCGGCATCCGCGCCGGATCTCCCTGGTGGGCCCCCCGTTGGAGCACAGACTCTTTGTGTAGCCCCCGCTCCTCACCACTGCCTCAGCCAGCCACTCCAGATTGCTGCCTCCAGAAACCCTGAAGACCCTCCCTGCCTTTCGATCCCCCCCCACCACCACTGAGGGGAGGCACAGCAAGTGTCTATGGGAGATAGGCTGCACTAGTCCCCCCCCGTCCGCCCCCCCCCGCGGCACCACAGCAGCACAGGGCAATCACTCGACCTGAATCACCTCTGGCCCTGCCTCACACCGCCGTTGTGGCCGGTTATTCAGGCCTCTCAGTTTGTCTCCCCCGGAGATTTTGGTGGCCCGAGGCCTGGCTCCTCTTGCAAAAGGCATAGAATGTGCTATCAGGCCACAGATTGAGCAGGATGAGTAATGCGGGACACCAAGGCAACATTAAGTTGCAGTCCCCATCTTGGCTTCCTCGCTCCAAGTGTAGATTTACACTTAATTGTAGACTTACATGTCTCTATTCCCTTGTGAGCTTCCTACAACAGGATTTACAAGTATAAAGTTACTGCTAGTAATTCTTCATATGTAGGTAGGCATCTCAGCCACCGGGCAGGAGATGTAGACCAAGGAATTAGTTTATTTGAAAAAATATTCTAAATATTTTAATATAGATGTAAAATCCTAAATATTTATAATAATCCTTGGTTTACTAAAATAAAATGTTAAAGTACATTAACTTATTTAATTAAATGTGTATTAAATGATTAATTGGTATTTAATTTATATGTTTTTATGAAAGAATATTTACAAAATATACTCGCACCCACAGTAACAATTTTATTGAATATGTATTAAATTTTGTTAGTTATGTCATATTATTTTAATTTTTTTTCACACACTTTACTGGTTTTCATAATACATACAACACGTGATATTATTGCAGTTTTGCACATCAAGTCAGACCACATATTACATTATGTACATATATCTTGCGTAACATTGAATGCAGGCCGATAGCAGACATTTAGCCAGCACAGAATTCTGTATTTTTGCCGTGCAGAGCTTGTATACATAATAATAACACAAAGTGAGCTAAACTGCAAACTCCCTCCCACTACTCCCCCAATGACGACTACCTACTTTCAGTGTCAGGACATGGGCGAACTCAGATATTTTAACAGTACCCTCCTGGTGGATTCATACAGAGGCAGTAATCTTAATACAGTATAGTATATAGTAATAACCAGGGCAGTGTCCCTCGTGTTAAAAAAAAATATATGTTCAACATCTATTGTATATTATTTCGGTAATACGCCTTACAGTTAGTTTCCTGGTGGCCACATAGTGTGTAGCTGACTCAAGGGCAATGTAAGCAGTGTTCAGGTGTTTATTTATTTATTTATAAAGTGCGACATTCATCCGGATGGATATCACGGCACTGAAGGAAAGCCCTTTCGGGTGAGAAATCCAGTAGGGAGGGGAGTTCTTTAGCTAAGGATTCTAACAGGGTGTCCCACTCGATCACTGTCAGTGGTTTCCGTAATCCCCTGTATTCTTCTCTACAGAGCGCAACATTTTCTGCCTTCCCCCATTGTAAAACATCTTCTCGCCAAGTCGATAAACCCGGAGGGGATGCCGACTTCCATCTTTTAGTTATCAGGCATTTCGCAAGAAGGAGTGCCAGGTCTACAAATGTTACCTGTAACTTGTAATTTCTGATACGGGTACAGCCCTAACAAGCAGTTTTGTGCTATAGTCCTGTTAGTCCCTCCCGCCACCTCCAGCGCTGTTGCGATTTGTGCTCAATAGGATGAGAGAGTGGGGCAAGCCCATGACATATAGATCAAGTCTGCATCCTGTTCACAGCATCTGGGGCATGCTTCGGATAGCTCTAGAAAATAGAGTATGTAATATGTGTGGTGTAAGGTAGGGCCTATGTAGTACCATGTATTGTATGAATTTAAATCTGGAATTGCGTGCGACTTTCTTAGGAAATGCTAAAAGAGCAATCAATTCCTTGTCCTGTTTCACCTTACCCAGGTCGCACCCCCACCCTTCCCTTACTTATGTCAAGGGTACTGCAAGATGCTTTCACAGGCCTCGATTTAGCCATCCTATTAAGTGTCTGCCATTTCCCATTAATTCTACTGAGTGTACAAATTTATGCATAGCGGATTTTTTGCCCTCTGGAGTGCAGTGTAATTTGACGTAGCGTGTAATATTTGCATGCATAAGGAACAAGGAGTCTGAAAGACTGTACAAAATCTGCGTTGTTCAACAATATAACCATCTCCAAACAGCTCCCCTGCTGTGTGCACTCCTGCCTGCTCCCATGTGTGCAGTCAGCGTCGTGTCAATGTACCCGCTGGAGTGGGGAGACACAGGAGTGGCATGTTGGGGGCACAGGGAACAGTCCGAGTAGTGTACTTTTAAGGGCCAGTTTCCAGTATGTGAGGGCAACTTTCAGCAGTAATGGAACTGTAGCTGGGGTCAGGTGGTACAGGAGCCTCACTAACCTGTGTGATTGTGTTCATAACTGTTACCCTGTATGTTTTAATTGTGGGGCATTCTCATATTGTATGATTAAAGGGGCCTATTTCACCACACTGTTGCAGGCAGAGTTGGTCACTGGCCCTTCCCATCTAGCATAATGTCACTCTTATGAAGTAGGTCCTGTGGAGTATTTTGAGCTGTATCAGGCGCAACCTTGAGGATACCGCCACCTCCCTTGCAGACTCCAGAGCTTCTTGCCAGTCAGTGTCATCTAAGTCACCTACATTGGCTTGCCATTTTTAGGTCTCGCCTATTCTATCCCGCAGGGATAAATAGACGAGAGTAATGTAGTTGAAACAAACTCTCTGACCAAGCGAATTCCATGCGGATTTCTCCCAATGCATGTGATCTATTGAACCGTGACGCTTCTCCAGCACGCGCTTGGCCTGACTCACACACCATATGCTGTTTCCCCCCCTCTCGCTCGCTACCCTGCTCCCCCGCCCTCCCACCGGTCTCGCACACCAGCAGAGCTCCTTCTATCCCACTCGTCACATCCCATATAACACTTATCTGCCTTTCGGGTTCTGTGACCCGCCCCACCACAGAGACCGCTGCCCCACACTCAAAGACGCTGCCCCACCCCCGCCCTCACGGCTCTGCCCGAGCGGAATCGATTACCGGGAGAAGGAGCAAGCCACGAGCTTACATGTATGTGTGTGTAACTAGCTCCTCTCAGCCTCACTCTACTCTCATTCCTGCCCTCCTCTCCCGTGTCTTAGGCTCACCTCCGCTAACTCTCCTTCCTCTCGCCCGTCCCTCTTTCCTATGCCTGCCTTCCTTCTCTCCCTCTTCCTCCTATTCAGCCCATTTCCTCCCTCACCTGTCTTTCCTTTCCCAGTACTTCTCTCCCACTCCTCTGGCGCTCCTCCCCAGCCCTCGTCACCCCTTTCGCTTCTCAACTCTCTCTCCTTTCGAACCCTGCCGCACTCCCTCCCCTTCTCCGCGTCTCTCTTCTACTTTCCTCTCGTCTAATCTCCTTTCCAGATGGACACATTACATTTTCAGGCATGGGGAGATTAAATGATTTGCACCAATCACAGGATGCCTGAGCTGATACTCAAACCTGGTTCTCCATCTTGAAGGTAGGCTGCTCTGGCCATTATCCCACACCTCACCGGTGCTCAGGCTCAAACTATGTTTTACATTACTAAACTTTTACTACTTCTCTCTATGCGCCATGCGTACCTGCTTAGGTGTCCTCATTTAAAATCCAAGTTCCTCTCTAACTCTCAGGTGTTTTCCCCTTCGCCGCTTGCTTTATCAAATACTTCAACTCCTCTCTCTCTCGTGCAATCAATTAACACCCTGAAATTCACCATGGTATGCTTTCCCAACTCACTATCCCATAATGCATCTAAATTTCAATGCAACCTTTATGCGCACAGCCCGTACATCGATCATTTATCATTGATATAGAGTGACACAAGCTTTAAATATCAAATTAGATGTCTCAGTACTTTTAAATCTCCTTCATTTTCAGAGTGCTTTTGAGAACTTGCTGTTCTGATAATGTGGCATTTTTCAGACGGTAATTTCTTACGTTCATTCAATTCATCTTCGGGTGCATCACCAGTGTGGCAGTTCAGTGTTAATATTGAATGTGGTGGTGTGCACTCCTGCTTTTCAATATAATCCATAATCCATATATTTAAACATCCTTGACCTTTTGTGTGCAACCTGGGTTTCGCCTTGCCATCGTGCAATTTAATCAAAATCCAATAGTGTGGAACGCGACTTTTACGTTCCACACCCTGATGCACAACAATGTATCTACAGCGTTCTAGATCCCCCTTGAATTCGTCCATTTCTTTTCAAATACTGATTCATCCAAACTTTGACCTTAACATATGCTTTGCAATATTTCCATCCGCTCCACATATCAATCAAGTATTGTGTTTTTTGAAACTTTCAGTATTCACAGGTGCCCATCCAAGCCTCTTTGTAAATATGATTCTCTTCCAGGGGATCCTCATCAATAGTCATAAGCATTAGAATATTCCCGCCCATGTGCGGGACCCCGGAAACACTATATTATATGTGCCCCACATATATATATATATAACAACATGCAATAGCAGCCAAATAAAGAACAGAGCTGAAATATGCTGTAAAGAATTTCCACCATACATGAGTAATAAGCATTAGAAACATGAGAAAACAACACAAAGTTTGTTTTAGAAACTGTTTTAATGCTTAGAAAGCAGTAGAAATTCTCATAACTCACTGGAAGCATAGAAAGCTCCCAGGCTGCATTGCAAACACACAGTCTAAAAAGACTGAAAAGCTAACCTGTAGCTGCATAGCAATAAACTGACACCGTGCCTTTAAGGCACCCATGACCCCCAGTATCCCATCATGCCTCAGGGGTGACAGTTAGGTCAGTTGTTCTTTCCGGCTCCTTCAGAGAAGGACCCTGGTTACACAGTTCCACTAATTTTCTGTTTTTTGACAGAAAAATACTTCACTTTTAACAACTTTTACTCTTACTTTGACATTTAACATCTAGTCAAGTAAGATACTGTCTTTTTCAGTCAGTTTAGTGAACATTTTCTTCTGAGAATGCCTTCACTCTTTGACAAATGTCCTTCTTGTGGCAACAAGAAAGCAAAATCAGACAACCACGACGTCTGTATCCTGTGTCTGCCTGAAGTTCATGATCCAGGCACCTGTCCTCATTGTGAGCACCTGTCAGGAAGAACTCTCAAGGACAGGGAGAGGATTCGCATTTATGGCCTGGCTCACAGGTCATCTAGAAGAAGATCTCCGGTGAAGAAGGGCTCCAAGAAGGCTCATACATCTTCAAAAAAGAAGTCTTCACACCCTTCAACTGCAGCGTCGGGCTCGGCGCTGAGAAAAGAACCACCGGTGGATCATCTCTCTTCTAAACTACCGTCGACGGCGAGCTCTCCGTCGAAAAGAAGACCAGGTACGTCGACGACGTCGAAGGATCCAGTTCCGTCGTTGAAATCCCCTCCGCCGGCGTCAACCGGGCAACGACCGACGTCGAGGAAGGTGAATCCGCCGCCGTCAACCCGGCGACGGTCGGCGTCGAGATCCAAGACCCATCCGCCGTCGTCAACCAGGCGACGACCGGCGTCGAGGGAGGTCACTCCTCCGCCGTCGTCATCCAGGCGACGACCGGCGTCGAGAAGTGTGACCCCTCCGCCGTCGTCTAAGAAACGTCGAGGACCAAGACCCCTCCGCCGTCGACAGGAAAGAGTCGATCGGCGTCGAGGAAGCAGTCTCCGTCGGTGTTTCGTCTGCGCTCGGCGTCAAGGGTGTCCAATACCCCTCCGCCGTCGTCGCACAGACATTCGACGTCGAGGCAGAGGACTCCGTCGACGGCTGGTCATCGTCGTTCGACGTCGAGGCAGAGAGCTCCGTCGACGACTGGACATCGTCGTTCGACGTCGAGAGAGAAGTCTCCGTCGACGACTGGACATCGTCGTTCGACGTCGAGAGAGAGGGCTCCGTCGACGGCCGGTCATCGCTGTTCGACGTCGAGACAGAGAACTCCGTCGACGGCTGTTCATCGCCGATCGACGTCGAGAGACCATAGATCCTCACATAGACAATCAAAGTCGAGATTGTTTGACCCGCCGACTCCCCGAAGGCGTTCGACGGCGAGGGAAGAACGCTCGACGTCGAGGCTTTCAGATGTGGTTTTGGTGACGGAGTCAGCTTCCCGTCATTCTACTCCACGGTCCTCTGGCTCCTCAACTGCATCTTCAAAGTCCAGAAGTCCTGTGCGCAAATCTCCTGAGCGTCGGCCAGATCCTTCGGCTGAGAAAGTCAGACTGTCACCTAGATGGTACAGGTCTTTGGACCATTGGAGAGATTCTGGGGTGACCAAACGTATGCAAGAATATGCCAGCCCACAACACAGGTCTCCTCTTCAAAATCTGGTAGAGGAGATGGACAAGCGTAGTCCTCCCAGGTGCAAATCACCTGTGAGAACACCAACCAGATCTCCCAGAAGGTCCCGATCTCCCAGAGGAAAACCTTGTTCAGAAGATCGGATCAGATCTCGCTCTCCTAGACGGGTGGAGCGTTCAAACAGATCGCGGGAGAGGAGGCACAGTGCTCACCGTAGACGTCGACGAACTCCGTCTACTTCATCTACCAGGTCTTCAAAGAGGGACTACTCCCCTACGTTGACGGACAGTCCTACATCCAGATCCTCCCCAGTGGATGACATTAGCACGTATCTAGATGTCCTGCAAAGAGGAGCTCAGAAGCTGAGCATTGAAATGTCTGTCCCTCAGGTTACAACGTCAGTCATTTTTGAGACTTTACACAAAAAAGCTATCTCCCGTCCTCTGCTGCCTTTAGTCCCGGGGATTATGGATCCTGTCAAAGAGGTTTTCCTAACTCCAGCGGCTATCAGAGCGGTGCCAGCCCGCATTCAGAAGAAATACAAACCGGCCTCTTCTGACCCGGTTTTTGTAAAATCTGACCCTCCAGCAGACTCTGTAATTGTGGCAGCGGCGAGGAAGACCCACGCAGTTGCCGGTTCCTCTTCAGCCCCACCAGACAAGGACAGCAAATCTCAAGACTCCTGGGGTCGCAAGGTTTGCAACTCAGCTGCATCCACTCTTAAGGTTTCTAGTGCGGCTGCGCTTCTGGGTCGATACGACAGAGCCTTATGGGACTCCATGGAAAAGTTCAAATCCAAGCTGCCAAAGGAAGGCCAGCAGGATTTTGAAGAGACTGTGACAGAAGGATGTCTGGTGGCGAATCAGATGATAAGCACGGCTGCGGATGGTGCTGTCCTTGCGGCACATTCCTATTCACATGGGGTTTGTGCCAGGAGGTCGGCCTGGTTGCGCCTTACAGGTCTGAAGCCGGATGCTCAGCATCGCATCCTTAATCTCCCCTTTTCGGGTTCCGCTCTCTTCGGGGAACATGCTGACGAAGAAATGACCCGAATGAAGACGGAACTGGACACCGTGAAAGCGGTGGGTTTGGAGAAGAAAAAAGAATTCAAACGCCGCTTCAAGACTGTGAGAAGTTGGCCTGATGTGCAGTGTTCACTATTCTAGTGATCACTATATATCAGTCCAAACAACCCTTATTGATGATTGGTTGTAAGTCAACCTTATAGACCAGCTATCCTAGTAGCATGGATACGAGCAGTCTAAGGCTAAGACTCTAGAGGGCGTGTTAAGCCAGCTGTTTTACCATCACATTACCCCTTGAACACCCAGTGAAAGGACACCACACAAGTGTTATGAAAATAAACAATGTATTTATTAGAATCACAACAACCCTGTACTCTTTATGAGGACAGGGTGCTAAGCACACAACAAACTCGTATGAAAATACTTAAGTTAGCACGTTATACACAAATGCCCGAGGGGCACGAAAAACCATATATTCTAAAAGTGGAATGCGAAATTACTAGCAGGTAAGTACAGTACTAATAGGCTTTGGAATCGCTAGGACTTGGCTAGGGAATCGTTAGATTACTTCTAGGAGACCTAGGGGACTCGGGTGCAGAGTGTGCACTCTCACGCGGGATGCGGGACAAAGTCTATGGAAGCTAGTAAAGGCAAAGTTAGTGTTCACGGGCGAACCCGACCTGGTAGGAAGAAAACGACAGTGGATCCTGACCCTAGGATAGTGAGGCTATGCTGGGACACCGAAGTGCCGAAGTTACCTAGCCCAGGGGCTGCAGCTGCATAGGTCTGCAAAGACGTCGGGAATCCTCGTGCCGGACCAGGAGCCTGGAAGGAAGAAGTTGCTGGCAGGCGACCAGTGAAGAAAAGTTCGATGGATCCAAGCCTGGATCAAGGAAGACGGAAACCTGAAAGCAGAGGGGACCAAGTTCTTGAATCACTAGCCAGTGATTAAGTGGGCACCAGGATGGCACCGGGCGAAGTCACCTCGACTAGGTGAGTGGGCGACGCTGGCTCTGCAGATCTCACGGACCAGGAGGCGTTGTCGGCGACCAGGATGGAGAGGCGAGCTGTCCCACGATGGATGAAGCTGTCGGCGTCGAAGTTACCCAGGATTGGGCAACAAGCCTTGGCTAATTCAAGCCCACGCGGTGGACTCAAAATGGCGTCTTGAGTGGACCAGGAGGATCCGGGGTGCTCCTCTTTTGGAAGGGAGCAAGGGCCAGCCTGGAGCAACCAGACCAGCAGCAGAAATGTCGTCGGGCGTCGTTCAGAAGGCCACAAGCCAGCGGGCTAGTAGCCAAACAACGCGGTGAGCAGCAAAAAGCAGAAGGGCCCCACGCAGATCGTGGAGATGCTGGGAGGCTGCACTTCGGTGCTGGAGCTGCTCAGGGTCGGGGCTTCTCGGACACCAAAGCACTCACCAGGAAATTACTCGGCGGGCTTGCTGGAAAGAAGTCGTGCAGTCTTGAAGATGGCCGGTCCCTCGAGGTCTCGTCACACCCACGAATCTCAGCGTGACTGATGATGCAGGTAGAGGTCAGAGGTGCCAGGGAAGCCGGTTCTCGTCGAGCTGGGCAGTCTTGATCCGGAGGAGAGACTTGCAGCAGACCACAGTGTTCTTAAGATGGTGCCTGCGGATGCAGGGTGACTACTCCTTAGTCACAAGGGAGAAATCTTAGGAAGAAGTCTTGAGTTCCTTTCGTGGAAAGTAGTTTCAGGATTCAAAGATGATCTGATTTGGAAGGGGGCCAGTCTCTACCTTTATCTGGGAAAAGGGGGCTGGCACGCGACTAGGTCCTGCCCTATGGGTGGGACCAGGAGGGGGGTGGTTACACCCACTTCCTTGGCGGGCTTTCCCCAGGCCAGGGGCTGGAGTGCCCCTGGAACTGGTTTCAGCCGGCCTATGCACAGTGAGCACCGGGGTGCCACTTGCAGTCACCTTCCTCTAAAGCCCTGCCTACCTACAATACACAAAACCCTGTCTGGGACGGTGCTGGCACCGCCCCTGGCAGGAAACCCTTTGTCCTTATCTCCTGCTCTGGGAGGACTCCCAGCAGCAGGAGGGCAGACTTGTGTCTCGGTGGCAGCATCCATTTTGTGGATGCTAAGGCTCTGTCTGACTTTTAACCGGGTTATAGGTTACACGCATGTCGTGTCCCTCTAGAAGGGTGGAATGCTAACCCCGTCGCCAGAATTGGCGAGGGGTTAGTATTCCAATTCGTATGACACCTTACTCGACATGTTTTGATAAAGCGATACCAGAGTTGGCATTTAACCGCGAGGATTATAATGCACTTAAGAGTATATGGTATGCGATATCATGGAAACGGCTAAGGGATGGATCCCGAAAGCCGCAGACAGGCTCAGCTCATGCCAGAGCACCATCTCACACGATTCCAAGCACTCTGCCTTCAGGATTGTTAAGGCCTGCCATAGGAGTGACTGATAGGAGATCTGTGTGTCCATTTTAGGGTTAGATATAGGTATACTATATCTAAAGCAAAGGGTGAGTACACCACCTTGCCCCAGCTGTCGTGCAGCCAGTTGTGTCAGTTTTAGTTAGTCGATCCAGGGGTGGCATAATACATGCTTCAGCCCCTGGGAGACTTCTGGGTGCACCTCAGCCCTGGGTACAGGGACTTGGAGAGGGCCCAGTGCCAATTCAGTACCTGAGTACAATTTGGATAGAGAGAACAGCTAGGCTGTGGGTCTGATTAGCAGGCCCACAGCCAGGGAAAGTCGTAAACCAGTGCAGCAAAAAGCAAAAAAATCTGGGTGATCATAGGATTGCAGACCCTACTCTCCTACAAAGACCAACAGGGGGAGAGTGGCTCAACAGAGGGTTCAAACCCCTCAGTGGTCCCAAAATAAGAACCAGTGGAAATCCCAGTTTCGAGGCAAACCCGGCAGAGGTACAGGAGGTCATCAACAATCCTCTAACACCACAAGAGGAGGAAAGGCCTAAGCAGTGGCTTCCTCTGGCGCCGTTACCCACTCCAGTGGGAGGAAGTGCTTCACAACACCTGGCAGAGTGGGTCAGCATCACAAAGGATCAGTGGGTGCTGAATATACTGCGCAATGGATACAGGCTACGTTTCCGTGCGCCTCCGAAGAGCATTCCTCCAAAGAGCTCTTGTCCTCATCAGCTAAGCTTGCTCCGAAGAGAGGTGAAAGTCCTACTGCAAAAAAGAGCGATAGAGGAAGTTCCTCTCGCTCAAAGAGGAAAGGGAGTTTACTCCAGATATTTTCTTGTCCCAAAAAAGATCAGGAGGACAAGTTCAGACCAATACTCGATCTGCGACTTATAAACAAAGTCATCGTCAGAGAAAAGTTCCGCATGTTAGTGCTTCACCAAATATGCCCACATCTTCAAGTCGGAGATTGAATGTGTTCGGTGGACCTGCAAGATGCGTACTTTCACATCCCAATTGCTCAACAACATCGCAAGTACTTGAGGTTTGTCGTAGGGAACAAACACTACCAGTACAAAGTGCTACCCTTCGGTCTCAAGTCCGGACCACGAGTCTTCACCAAATGCATGGCAGTGGTGGCGGCTTTTCTTCACAAGAAGGGGCTCTTCATCTACCCATACCTGGACGACTGGCTCCTAAAAGGTCCATCTCCGGTACAGGTAACGCACGATCTACAACTGTGCCTGCACCAGTTGCGCAGGCTCGGCCTCCATGTGAACCTGGAGAAGTCAGTCCAGCGGCCTACACAGTCCATCCACTACCTATGCTCCGTTCTGAACACAAGAGTGGGAAAAGCGTTTCCTTCGGAGGAGAGACTTTTTTCCATGAGTCAGAAATGTGGGATTCTGCTAGAGTCTCGGCTTTCAACAGCCCGACAAGTAGCATCCCTGCTGGGTTCCATGGCGTTCTGCATTTTTCTCATCCCAAACGCCAGGCTGAGAATGCGTCCTCTACAGCAGGCTCTGGAGGATCAGTGGGACCAAGCGACAGGACGTTGGGAAGATCGTATCTCGCTTTCCCAAGCGACGAAAGATGCCATCAAATGGTGGAATCGGAGAAAGAATTTACTGGTGGGGGTACTGTTTCACCAACTTCTTCCATCCCAGTCTATAGTGACGGATGCCTCTCTGCAAGGCTGGGGAGCGCACATGGGTCCGCTTCAAATTCAAGGCCAGTGGTCTGCGCAGGAGCAGACATACCACATCAATATGCTGGAGCTCAGAGCGGTATTCCTGGCTCTCAAAGCTTTCTTTCCAGCGATAGAATCCAACTCAGTCCTAGTTCAGACGGACAATACGACAACCATGTTCTATCTGAACAAACAAGGAGGCACAAGATCTCGCCCACTTTCTCGAGAGGCTCAGACAATCTGGCATTGGCTCCTCTCTCGAGGCCTCACAATAGTGGCAGTGCACCTTCCAGGCGAGTTGAACGTAAAAGCAGACGCACTCAGCAGGCACTTCGAAGATCAGCCAGACTGGGTGCTAAACGACGAAGTGGTAGAAGAGCTTTTTCGTTGCTGGGGTCGTCCAACCATAGACTTGTTTGCAGACGACGAAAACTCCAAATGCCACGCCTTCGCGTCCAGGTTCCACCGGCCAGGGACGCAGGGGAATGCTCTACTGATGGATTGGTCAGGGACATTCGCTTACGCGTTTCCTCCCCTGGCTCTGATTCCGAGAGTAGTTTCCAAGCTCCGCAGGTCGAACATGGAAATGATCCTGGTAGCTTCGGATTGGCCGCGGCAGTGGTGGTACCCGGACCTTCTACATCTGTCTGTGTGTCCACACAGACGACTCCCTTGCAGGCCGGACCTGTTGAGCAAGATGAACGGGAGGATAATGCATCCCAACCTCCCATCACTGAACCTAACAGCATGGCTCCTGAGGTCCTGCAATATGGACATTTGAACTTGCCTCCTGCATGCATGAACATTTTAAAAGAGGCTAAGAGGCCTTCCACGAGAGCGTCCTATGCGTTCAAGTGGAAAAGGTTTTACTTATGGTGTAGGGATCATCACTTGGATCCGACTAAAGGGCAGGTGGACGTCATCTTGCCATACCTCCTTTCCCTGGCAACTGCTGGTTTAAAGTACACTTCTATTAGGGTACATTTGTCAGCCATAGTAGCATACAGAAAATCACCTGATCAGATTTCTTTCTTTCAGGTTCCAGTGGTTAAGGACTTCCTCCAGGGGCTGAAAAAAGTGTATCCCCCTGTGCGAAACCCTTCTCCTCCATGGGAATTGAACCTGGTTCTATCCAGGTTAATGTCACCTCCTTTCGAGCCCATCCACAAGGCCTCCTTGCAACATCTCTCTTGGAAGGCGGCCTTTTTGGTGGCGATTACCTCTGCGCGCAGAGTAAGCGGGATTCAAGCGCTCTGTGCGAAAGAACCATATACTGTTTTTCATCACAATAGAGTAGTCCTGAGGGCTCATCCATCTTTTTTGCCTAAGGTCATTTCTGATTTTCATATAAATCAGTCCATTTCCCTCCCTTCGTTTTTTCCAAATCCTACGACCCCAGCCGAGCGGTCTCTTCACTCCTTAGATCTTAAGAGAGTGCTCAAGTTCTATTTGGAAATGACCAAAGGGATTAGGAAAACGGATCAGCTGTTTGTGAACTATGGTTCAATGCGAACAGGTTTTCCAGCGGCCAAGAGGTCCACCGCGAGATGGATTGTCTCTTGCATTAAATTGGCCTATCAGCCAAAGCGCATTCCACTAGAGGGAAAGCTGCTACAGTAGCTTTCTTGCACGACATTCCGATGTCAGAGATATGCAAGGCTGCAACATGGAAATCAGTTCATACCTTTACAAGGCATTACTGCCTACAATCTGATTCCAGGGCCGATACTCAAGTAGGACAAGCCTCTTTGAGGAATCTATTTGGGTAGCCTACGGCCTGTACGAGCTTAGTGGTTACTAGGCTTAATATGGTTATTACTGTATTGTTACTCCTTTGCCCGCAGGGAGATGAGGTGAGGCTCGCTATTCTATTCTAATGCTTATGACTATTGATGAGGATCCCCTGGAAGAGAAGGATTAGTTACTTACCTGTAATCCTAGTTCTCTTCTAGGGGTATCCTCATCAAAGTCATAAGCAACCCTCCCGCCTCCCCGGGCAAAGGACATTCTTTAATAAGGAGATATTGTTAACCTATCTGTTACTGGGTTTATTTTCAGTCTCCGAAAAGAACAACTGACCTAACTGTCACCGCTGAGGTATGATGGAATACTGGGGGTCATGGGTGCCTTAAAGGCACGGTGTCAGTTTATTGCTATGCAGCTACAGGTTAGCTTTTCAGTCTTTTTAGACTGTGTGTTTGCAATGCAGCCTGGGAGCTTTCTATGCTTCCAGTGAGTTATGAGAATTTCTACTGCTTTTTAAGCATTAAAACAGTTTCTAAAACAAACTTTGTGTTGTTTTCTCATGTTTCTAATGCTTATTACTCATGTATGGTGGAAATTCTTTACAGCATATTTCAGCTCTGTTTTTTATTTGGCTGCTATTGCATGTTTTTATATATATATATATATATATATATATATATATATATATATATATATATATATATAAAAACACACAGGTTGCCCACAAAGGAAGGGCCCACACAGGTAATTTAAGCATCAATTCTTTACTGGAGGTTGCAATGCGGGAGCAAGACACAGCAAACGCTAGAAATACACAGTCTATGCCCAAAGCGTTTCGTGCTGCCAAGCACTTCCTCATGGGCTGTGGACATCAATGCAGCGGTAGGCAACGGCCATTTTCAAGCACGTATATATCCTCTACATCCCGCCTTAGTGGGCGTGGCCACCCGCGTGGCCTGTTGGTTATTGTAGTGCTTTTCATTATTCTCCAGTGAGTCGCCATGCCTTTCCATTAATAGAAAGTCTCAATAAATATCCCAAGTGGGTTGCGGTGCACTGTCTGGCCTCCTCATGCACCTTCATACCTCCAATAACTGCTTCCTGTCCCAGATTAACGAGCCATCTGGCATCGCACCGGGGCTGCTCGGACGCAGCCGGGCTCCTTCCGCGGCTTTAGGCACAAGCCGCTCAATATCAAAACACACAGGTTGCCCACAAAGGAAGGGCCCACACAGGTAATTTAAGCATCAATTCTTTACTGGAGGTTGCAATGCGGGAGCAAGACACAGCAAACGCTAGAAATACACAGTCTATGCCCAACGCGTTTCGTGCTGCCAAGCACTTCCTCATGGGCTGTGGACATCAATGCAGCGGTAGGCAACGGCCATTTTCAAGCACGTATGCATCCTCTACATCCCGCCGTAGTGGGCGTGGCCACCCGCGTGGCCTGTTGGTTATTGTAGTGCTTTTCATTATTCTCCAGTGAGTCGCCATGCCTTTCCATTAATAGAAAGTCTCAATAAATATCCCAAGTGGGTTGCGGTGCACTGTCTGGCCTCCTCATGCACCTTCATACCTCCAATAACTGCTTCCTGTCCCAGATTAACGAGCCATCTGGCATCGCACCGGGGCTGCTCGGACGCAGCCGGGCTCCTTCCGCGGCTTTAGGCACAAGCCGCTCAATATCAAAACACACAGGTGGCCCACAAAGGAAGGGCCCACACAGGTAATTTAAGCATCGATTCTTTACTGGAGGTTGCAATGCGGGAGCAAGACACAGCAAACGCTAGAAATACACAGTCTATGCCCAACGCGTTTCGTGCTGCCAAGCACTTCCTCATGGGCTGTGGACATCAATGCAGCGGTAGGCAACGGCCATTTTCAAGCACGTATATATCCTCTACATCCCGCCTTAGTGGGCGTGGCCACCCGCGTGGCCTGTTGGTTATTGTAGTGCTTTTCATTATTCTCCAGTGAGTCGCCATGCCTTTCCATTAATAGAAAGTCTCAATAAATATCCCAAGTGGGTTGCGGTGCACTGTCTGGCCTCCTCATGCACCTTCATACCTCCAATAACTGCTTCCTGTCCCAGATTAACGAGCCATCTGGCATCGCACCGGGGCTGCTCGGACGCAGCCGGGCTCCTTCCGCGGCTTTAGGCACAAGTCGCTCAATATCAAAACACACAGGTTGCCCACAAAGGAAGGGCCCACACAGGTAATTTAAGCATCAATTCTTTACTGGAGGTTGCAATGCAGGAGCAAGACACAGCAAACGCTAGAAATACACAGTCTATGCCCAACGCGTTTCGTGCTGCCAAGCACTTCCTCATGGGCTGTGGACATCAATGCAGCAGTAGGCAACGGCCATTTTCAAGCACGTATATATCCTCTACATCCCGCCTTAGTGGGCGTGGCTACCCGCGTGGCCTGTTGGTTATTGTAGTGCTTTTCATTATTCTCCAGTGAGTCGCCATGCCTTTCCATTAATAGAAAGTCTCAATAAATATCCCAAGTGGGTTGCGGTGCACTGTCTGGCCTCCTCATGCACCTTCATACCTCCAATAACTGCTTCCTGTCCCAGATTAACGAGCCATCTGGCATCGCACCGGGGCTGCTCGGACGCAGCCGGGCTCCTTCCGCGGCTTTAGGCACAAGCCGCTCAATATCAAAACACACAGTTTGCCCACAAAGGAAGGGCCCACACAGGTAATTTAAGCATCAATTCTTTACTGGAGGTTGCAATGCGGGAGCAAGACACAGCAAACGCTAGAAATACACAGTCTATGCCCAACGCGTTTTGTGCTGCCAAGCACTTCCTCATGGGCTGTGGACATCAATGCAGCGGTAGGCAACGGCCATTTTCAAGCACGTATATATCCTCTACATCCCGCCTTAGTGGGCGTGGCCACCCGCGTGGCCTGTTGGTTATTGTAGTGCTTTTCATTATTCTCCAGTGAGTCGCCATGCCTTTCCATTAATAGAAAGTCTCAATAAATATCCCAAGTGGGTTGCGGTGCACTGTCTGGCCTCCTCATGCACCTTCATACCTCCAATAACTGCTTCCTGTCCCAGATTAACGAGCCATCTGGCATCGCACCGGGGCTGCTCGGACGCAGCCGGGCTCCTTCCGCGGCTTTAGACACAAGCCGCTCAATATCAAAACACACAGGTTGCCCACAAAGGAAGGGCCCACACAGGTAATTTAAGCATCAATTCTTTACTGGAGGTTGCAATGCGGGAGCAAGACACAGCAAACGCTAGAAATACACAGTCTATGCCCAACGCGTTTCGTGCTGCCAAGCACCTCCTCATGGGCTGTGGACATCAATGCAGCGGTAGGCAACGGCCATTTTCAAGCACGTATATATCCTCTACATCCCGCCTTAGTGGGCGTGGCCACCCGCGTGGCCTGTTGGTTATTGTAGTGCTTTTCATTATTCTCCAGTGAGTCGCCATGCCTTTCCATTAATAGAAAGTCTCAATAAATATCCCAAGTGGGTTGCGGTGCACTGTCTGGCCTCCTCATGCACCTTCATACCTCCAATAACTGCTTCCTGTCCCAGATTAACGAGCCATCTGGCATCGCACCAGGGCTGCTCGGACGCAGCCGGGCTCCTTCCGCGGCTTTAGGCACAAGCCGCTCAATATCAAAACACACAGGTTGCCCACAAAGGAAGGGCCCACACAGGTAATTTAAGCATCAATTCTTTACTGGAGGTTGCAATGCGGGAGCAAGACACAGCAAACGCTAGAAATACACAGTCTATGCCCAACGCGTTTCGTGCTGCCAAGCACTTCCTCATGGGCTGTGGACATCAATGCAGCGGTAGGCAACGGCCATTTTCAAGCACGTATATATCCTCTACATCCCGCCTTAGTGAAAGAAACTTAAACTTTGCCATAGATGAACTCACTGGAGTTGTTTATTTATCACGCACTACAAGATCCAGATGGCCTAGCGAATGGCCACGCCCACATGGGTGCGGACTAATCTACAAAAAAGTGCGTGAGTACAATCATCTGTTCTCAGCAAGCTACCACGGAAGAAGGGGATCCTATTCCCCGAAACGCGTCTGGTTTCAAGCTTTGCATATTTTGACTGAACTCAAGCCTGTGCCATATTGTCTGCGTGCAAAGCTCATTGCCAAATAAATGGATGATAGCACTGCCGGCTGGCTTCTCTCATTGGGGGCAACCTTGTGTGTTTTATATATATATATATATATATATATATATATATATATATATATATATATATATATATATATATATGTATTTATATATATATGAGTATATATATATGTGGGGCACATATAATATAGTGTTTCCGGGGTCCCGCACATGGGCGGGAATATTCTAATGCTTATGACTTTGATGAGGATACCCCTGGAAGAGAACTAGGATTACAGGTAAGTAACTAATCCTTCATACACAAAAAGTAGTTCTCAGCAGCATCCTTTATTTAGTACCCAATGCATTTCGAGTAATTACTTGCTCTTCGTTAGGGGTGGCTGTAAAACAACATCATGAAATTCACATTAATGATAAAGGCATCTCGTTAACCTCTAAACTCAATTTCCTGCAAACATGGTAGTCGAAAGCGCTTTCATTGCGTGATTTAGTTACAGCAAAATACGTTCATTTATTACCGCTCTCTCAG
This sequence comes from Lissotriton helveticus, assembly GCF_964261635.1. Classification (NCBI taxonomy): domain Eukaryota; kingdom Metazoa; phylum Chordata; class Amphibia; order Caudata; family Salamandridae; genus Lissotriton; species Lissotriton helveticus. The sequence continues at coordinate 815,481,685 of NC_136070.1, forward strand.
GGTTTTTACATAGCTTATATGACTGCGCAAACATTTCAAAGCTGAAATACTTTGCTACGAAGTTATCTATCGATTTGTCCTTCCTTTTTATATAGGTATACGCCCGCTTTCATCACCTACTCAGTTATTGTACGCTTGTTGATTGCGCCATGGTTACACTTTCCGCCTTTAAATACCATCATTTTTCCTATTACCAACACATACCAGTTTTCTACGTTCACATGTGCCGATGGCTTTATCAGTTTACATATTTAGGCTGAAACTATGTTTTACATTACTAAACTTTTACTACTTCCCTCTATGCGCCATGCGTACCTGCTTAGGTGTCCTCCTCATTTAAAATCCAAGTTCCTCTCTGACTCTCAGGTGTTTTCCCCTTCGCCGCTTGCTTTATCAAATACTTCAACTCCTCCCTCTCTCGTGCAATCAATTAACACCCTGAAATTCACCATGGTATGCCTTCCCAACTCACTATCCCATAATGCATCTAAATTTCAATGCAAACTTTATGCGCACAGCCCGTACATCGATCATTTATCATTTATATAGAGTGACACAAGCTTTAAATATCAAATTAGATGTCTCAGTACTTTTAAATCTCCTTAATTTTCAGAGTGCTTTTGAGAACTCGCTGTTCCGATAATGTGGCATTTTTTCAGACGGTAATTTCTTACGTTCATTCAATTCATCTTCGGGTGCATCACCAGTGTGGCAGTTCAGACGGGGTACCCTTAGATATATTTGTGAACAATATAGATCTTTGGTCTCCAATTGTCACACAGGTCATGTCTGCAGTTACTCAGATTGGCCTTATTGACTCTTGGTCTACCTCTGTGCTCTTGCCCATTTTCAAAAAGGGAGATCGGGATAACCCAGCCTGCTACAGGCCCATCTCCCTTTTGGATTCCCTAGGCAAGGTTGCCGGCAGACTTATCCTGGAGCGATTAAGGGACAGGGCCACAGAGAATAAGATCCTAACTGATTTACAGTTTGGGTTTCAAGAGGGCCTGGGCACAGTGGAGCAGGCCTTAAACCTGACTTTACTTATAGGCAAATACGCTGGGGCCAAAGGCGGTAAACTTCATCTAGTTTACGTGGACCTGAGTTCCGCATTTGATTGCGTAATTCATCTCAAGTTATGGGCGATCCTGAAAAACCTGGGTATAGATCCTGCACTGCTGAATTTTCTCCGAGAGCTATACTCGGACGCAAAAGCTTGTGTGAGATACGGCACCAAAGGGGAGCTTACTGAATCTTTTAACATCGAAAAAGGCGTAAGGCAGGGATGCGTCCTTGCTCCATTCCTATTTAACATCTATACTAATGGACTGGAGCAAGCGATGCTGGTTGACAGTAAAGATCTCCCCTGCATAAGCACCCGCCCTATCCCTGCATTACTGTATGCAGACGATTCAGTCATCCTAGCTAGGACACCCAATCAACTTCAGATCCAACTAGAAAAATACTGTGACTTTATGTCTTCTCTTGGTCTCAAAGTCAATAAGTCCAAGACTTTTGTTATGAACATTGGGAAGAGAGCCCAAAAATGTAAATCTCTCTTTATTCAGAAGACCAGATTAGAAACTGCTAATACCTACCCCTATTTAGGTATTCTTATTGATAATCATCTGTCCTGGAAACCTGCCATATCCAGCAAAAAACTGCAGTTTCAACGCACAACATCAGCACTGACTTCGTTCTCTAGGAAACTGGGTAAGCCCGCTCCTACTGTGCTTCTGAAGATCTACCAAGCTAAATGCATGAGCGTGGCTACATACGGGGCTGGAGTCTGGGGCTATGTGTCTGCAGACGAGCTACAAACCATAGAAAACTACTTTTTGAAATACATATTAGCCCTCCCCCGTAGTGCTCCTACTTACGGTGCCCATGTGGAACTCGGTTGGGAGTATCTGACTGACATCATCAGATACCAGCCGATTCTACTATGGCACCGCATATGGACCCAGGAGCAATGTCACCTAACTAGGTCATTAATATCTGACTGTCTCACTTTGTCCCACTGGAAAAAGATTCCTTGGTTGTTATATGTATCAAAATTTTGGACAGATTTGAACCACCCTGCATATTTCACCGACCCTGAATCTCTATTGGGCATATCTAGAAAATCATTGAAAAAGCTATGTGCTGATCACTTAAGCGATCTTCGCCTGTGTTCTGAACTAGTCAAAAAGTCAAATGTTCATCTAACGATGGTCCAAAGTTCTTATGGCATTCAACCTTATTTGTCTTTTTTTCTGTCAAACCATGAGAGATATGTTTTAACCAGATTTCGGTTTGATGTATTCTATCGCCTTGTCTCACTGCCGGTGCCCTTAGACTGGTCACGAGAATTAGCAAACTGCCCCTGTGACGGTCTTACTCGCCAGTCAACACTGCATGTAACCTTTTTCTGCGCTTTTTATAAATCCCCGCGGAAACGTTGGCTGGTTCCATTGCTCTGGCACTTAGGTTTGAGAAGATGTAGACCGGCTCTTTTGGCACTTCAATACTTAGACACCCCGTACGTTGCCAAAACTGTTGCCTGCTTCCTCAAAGCCTGTTTGAAAACTCATTCTCAGCTATTGGCAACTGTCTCCTAAGATTTTACTGACTACTGTGCTACTATTCTTGTATAAAGAGTGTTAGTGATTATTTGTAAAATACCTGCCTTCCTTAGCAGCAAATGAGCAAATTGAATTTTTTATTGATTATTGTGCTATTATCCTTGTATATAGAGTGTTAGTGTTTACCTGTAAAATGCCTTCCTTAGAAGCCAATGTGCACAATGAATTTTTATAATGTTGTAAGTTTTTAAAACGTACTTTTTATGATTGTAAATTCAATCGAAATAAAGTTATCTTTTGACTTTGACTTTGAAATATCAAATTAGATGTCTCAGTACTTTTAAATCTCCCTCATTTTCAGAGTGCTTTTGAGAACTTGCTGTTCCGATAATGTGGCATTTTCAGACGGTAATTCCTTACGTTCATTCAATTCATCTTCGGGTGCATCCCCAGTGTGGCAGTTCAGTGTTAATAATGATTACCCCAGTATTGGAACTTTCATAGATTTCCATGCTTTGTATCATTCCCCGTCGTCGGAATGGGAGTCTCGGTAACAAAAATACCATAGCTGTAGGTACAAAAGACCAAGGAAAAAGGCCTAGGCCTCTTTCCCTTTAGTAGCATATCACCCTCTTTGTGTAAAAGAGACCAAACTCAGGCCTCAGCCAATCAGAAGTGCCTCACCTCTTAGAACCTTCCTGAAGGAACCTCAGAGCCTCAGATTTTCTACTGCACGTTGTGCTTAGGGAGTCTCCTTTGAGCTCTGCTCTACTTCTACTTTTACAAAGGATTTCTTCAGGATTTCTACTTCAAAATCTTCAACTTCACTTCAGGATTGTTGGCTGCCTTCCAGGATGTCAGAAATGGAGAAGAAAAAAGCCCTTTTCAAACCTTGTTCCACCTGTGGTAAGAAAAGGCTTTTTGTGGAGGATAAGCACAAAGACTGTATTTACTGCCTCTATCCTGACCACCAGGCTGCGGACTGTAAAATCTGTCGCACCTTTTCGGCCAAGACCCTCCGGGACCGTGAGGGAAGACTCTTGACATGGCTCCATAAGCTGAAAACCAGGAAGGATACTGTCTCCAGTGACAGTGAGGATCCAGCATCGATGTCTTCTTCAAGAAGGTCAGTGAAAAGGGGTAGGGGTTCCCCTTCACCTTCTATGGAAAGATCTTCCAAGGCCTCAAAAAAAACCCCAGTGAGTCTGAGTGCCCAGGTCCCAGCAAATCTCCTCACTGAGTAGTAAAGGAGAGGGTAGGACCAGATTCGCCTTCTAAAGGTGAGAAGACTGTCACAGCCTTCAAAAAACCTTCATCCCAATCTTCTGAGAGGAGTTCCAAGTCCTCGACGACGAAGACGTCGACGAAAAAATCGAAATCTGCATTGATGTCATCGACGATCCCGTCGACAGGGGAATCGTCGACGAAGGTTCCGTCGACAGCGGTTTCTTCATCGTCGACGGAGACGACGCCGACGGCGAAGACGCCGATGAGGGCGCCGCCGACGACGAATATGCCGCCGAAGGTGCCGACGACGAAGTCGTCGACGAAGGTGCCGACGACGAAGGTACCGACGACACCAGTTTCAATCTCACCGTCAACGATGGTGCCGACGTCGGCGATGGTGTCGACGACGACAATGGTGTTGACGACGATGTCGACGACGACGGTCTCGTCGACGAGGGCGTCGCCGACGCCGACTTTGACAATGACAACGGCTGGCGTGTCACCCGTTTCCTCGTCGACGACTTCGACGACCCCGATCTCGTCGACGCGTATACAACCGTCGACGACGGAACCGTCGACGATCTTATCCTCTGAAAAGAGGATTACCATTTCTGTGACACGGATCACGCCGGAGGTTACTTCTCCGCAGACTATGTCTCCTCTGATGTCAACCATGCTTCTGCAAGAAGGAGATTCAGAGGAGGAGGACCAGGACTCATACAGCTATGCCGATAGTCCCTCCCAACTTCTAGTCAAATGCCAGGACACTGACTCTGAGGGCGACTACGGACGCGAGGATGTGGGCCATCATCAGTCGACCCAGTCGCAACATCATGCTGAGCAGGAAATGGTTTCAGTGCCATCTTCTTTTCTCCAAGATCTTTATAAGATGCTGCAGGACTATAAATCTAAGGCTATGCCTATTCCGGGCCGTCAACGCCAGTAACTCCTGCAGAGATGTCGGCCTCATTGGTGACTGTAGGAAGGTAGATCCCTGACTATGGTTGCCCCCAACTTTTTGCCTGGTGTTTTGCTGGTTTTCTGACTTAGTTGACCTGGGACCCTGCTATTCAGGGCCCCAGGCCTACTGCTCTCTCTGTAAAATGGATTCCATGTACCTTAGGTACATATCTAAATTGGATACTGAGTCACCTTATCAGTCCCTGTACAGTGTACCTTAGGTACCCAGGGCATAGGTGTACCCAGGGCCTACCAGGGGCTGCAGCATGTATTATGCCACCCCTGGCTGGCCATCCAAATCTGACACAACTGGCTGCTTGACAGCTGGGGCAAGGTGGTGTAATCACCCTTTGCTTTAGATATAGTATACCTATATCTAACCCTAAAATGGACACACAGAATCTCCTATCAGTCACTCCTATGGCAGGCCTTAACAATCCTGAAGGCAGAGTGCTTGGAATCGTGTGAGATGGTGCTCTGGCATGAGCTGAGCCTGTCTGCGGCTTTCGGGACCTATCCCTTAGCCGTTTCCATGATATCGCATACCATATACTCTTAAGTGCATTATAATCCTCGCGGTTAAATGCCAACTCTGGTATCGCTTTATCAAAACATGTCGAGTAAGGTGTCATACGAATTGGAATACTAACCCCTCGCCAATTCTGGCGACGGGGTTAGCATTCCACCCTTCTAGAGGGACACGACATGCATGTAACCTATAACCCGGTTAAAAGTCAGACAGAGCCTTAGCATCCACAAAATGGATGCTGCCACCGAGACACAAGTCTGCCCTCCTGCTGCTGGGAGTCCTCCCAGAGCAGGAGATAAGGACAAAGGGTTTCCTGCCAGGGGCGGTGCCAGCACCGTCCCAGACAGGGTTTTGTGTATTGTAGGTAGGCAGGGCTTCAGAGGAAGGTGACTGCACGTGGCACCCCGGTGCTCACTGTGCATAGGCTGGCTTGAACCAGTTCCAGGGACACTCCAGACCCTGTGCTGGGGAAAAGCCCGCCAAGGAAGTGGGTGTAACCACCCCCCTCCTGGTCCCACCCATAGGGCAGGACCTAGTCGCGTGCCAGCCCCCTTTTCCAAGATAAAGGTAGAGACTGGCCCCCTTCCAGATCAGATCATCTTTGGAATCAAGATACCACTTTCCACGAAAGGACTTCACGATTTCTTCCTCAAGATTCTCCCTTGTGGCTAAGGAGTAGTCACCCTGCATCCGCAGGCACCATCTAAGAACACTGCGGTCTGCTGCACGTCCTTCCTCCGGAATCCGACTGCCCAGCTCGACGAGACCCGGCTTCCCTGGCACCTCTGACCTCTACCCACCTCTACAGCACAGCTGAGAACCATGGGTGCGACGAGACCTCGAGGGACCGGCCATCGCCAAGACTGCACGACTTCTGCACAGCGAGCCCACCGAGTAATTTCCTGGTGAGTGCTTTGGGGTCCGAGAAGCCCCCACCCTGAGCAGCTCCAGCACCGAAGAGCAGCCCCCCAGCATCTCCACGATCGGCGTGGGGCCCTTCTGCTTTTTGCTGCTCACCGCGTTGTTTGGCTACCAGCCCGCTGGCTTGTGGCCTTCCGAACGACGCCCGACGACAACACTGCTGCCGGTCTGGTTGCTCCAGACTGGCCCTTGCTTCCCTCCATCGGAGAAGTACCCTGGACCCTCCTGGTCCAGCTGAGACGCCATTTTAGGTCCACCGCGTGGGCCTTGCATTTGCCAAGACTTGTTGCCCAATCCTGGGTCCAGCGACGTCGACAGCAAGAACCTTCGTGGGACAGCTCGCACCTCCATCCTGGTCGCCGACAACGCCTCCTGGTCCGAGAGACTGCAGAGCCCAGCAGCGCCCACTCACCTGACTGCGGTGACTTCGCCCGGTGCCATCCTGGTGCCCACTTAATCACTGGCTAGTGATTCAAGAACTTGGTCCCCTCTGCTTTCAGGTTTCCTTCTCCCTTGATCCAGGCTTGGATCCATCGAACTTTTCTTCACTGGTCGCCTGCCAGCAACTTCTTCCTTCCAGGCTCCTGGTCCGGCACGAGGATTCCCGATGTCTTTTCAGACCTATGCAGCTGCAGCCCCTGGGCTAGGTAACTTCGGCACTTCGGTGTCCCAGCATAGCCTCACTATCCAAGGGTCAGGATCCACTGTCATTTTCTCCCTACCAGGTCGGGTTCGCCCGTGAACACTAACTTTGTGAATTCTAGCTCCCATAGACTTTGTCCCGCATCCCGCGTGAGAGTGCACACTCTGCACCCGAGTCCCCTGGGCCTCCTAGTAGTAATCTAACGATTCCCTAGCCAAGTCCTAGCGATTCCAAAGCCTATTAGTACTGTTACTTACCTGCTAGTAATTCGCATTCCACTTTGAGAGTATATGGTTTTTCGTGCCCCTCGGGCATTTGTGTATAACGTGCTAACTTAAGTATTTTCATAAGAGTTTTGTTGTGTGCTTAGCACCCTGTCCTCATAAAGAGTACAGGGTTGTTGTGATTCTAATAAATACACTGTTTATTTTCATAACACTTGTGTGGTGTCCTTTCACTGGGTGTTCAAGGGGTAATGTGATGGTAAAACAGCTGGCTTAACACGCCCTCTAGAGTCTTAGCCTTAGACTGCTCGTATCCATGCTACTAGGATAGCTGGTCTATAAGGTTGACTTACAACCAATCATCAATAAGGGTTGTTTGGACTGATATATAGTGATCACTAGAATAGTGAGCACTGCACATCAGGCCAACTTCTCACATTGGTGGCAGCGGTGGGATTTGAGCTTGCTGTTGTTTTACCACACATGCCCTAAGAATATCTTGTGAAAGATCACATAAGTACTAAAGGTACATATAACTTAGCTTAGAATACTCTGAGTTCTACTGAACCAGCTGTTGTAGCTCCTAGGGCCTAGCACACCCTAAACTACAACTCTAGCAAGGGATCAGTAGGCAAACATATAGTGTAGGTAAGTGCACCACTTACACCTCACTAGAAAAGCATGTCTACCCAGGGAGAATCTACTGAGACTCCCCTGGTCAGTGTTGACCCTCCACAGGTCACTTCAAGATATGCAGCTCTCAGTTTCAAGGAGATGAGACAGATCTGTGTCTCCAGGAAACTGAAGCAGGGGTCTAACCCCACCATTCCCTTTCTGATAGGTCTCTTAGAGACATATGATGCCAGAAAGATTTCTCAGTTACATGAGAATATGCCAGCCTTAGAGGGAACCTCTGGAGATCCAGACCTCCCCAACACTGCTACTGCAGTTGAGGAGGAGGAGGAGCAGGAGGAACTCTCTGGGGATGAGGTAGACAAAGGTCTTGAGGTAGTCAGAAGGCTAACCAGGACCAACTTAGACTTACTTGGGCTAGGATCTGGGGGACCCCCAGTACTAACCCTAAGTGGGCCTAACCTTGGAGTTAGGAGAGATAGATCTCTTTCTAGGGACTCCAATAGATCTCTGCACTCTAATGCCTCTTCTCAGGGGAGAAGAAATCCTCCACAGAGGAGATTTACTTCCCCTCAGAGAAGGGAGCACGAAGCTATGATGAGACAAGCTGAACTGAGGATTGAAAGGGAAGAACTTGCCCTGGCCAAAGAGAAGCTTGCCTTTGCTAGAGAGCATCAGATGAGTGGGCTAGCTCCCACTGGTGGCAGCAATCTCCCAAGAGATAGAGAGAAGGGTTTAGATACTAAACACCTGACTAAGATAGTGCCCCCCTTTAAGCAAGGGGATGACATCCAGAAATGGATGGCTGCTTTGGAGAGGGCCTGCACTGTGCAGTGCATTCCCCAAAGTCAGTGGGCAGCTATACTGTGGCTCTCCTTTGATGGCAAAGGTAGAGATAAGCTCCTCACTACTAGAGTTGAGGATGCTAACAATTACCAGGTCCTGAAAAATGCACTGGTTGATGGGTTTGGCTTAACCACTGAGCAGTACAGGTTGCTGTTCAGAGACACCCAGAAAACTCAGTCTCAGGACTGGTCAGACTTTGTTGATTGTGCCACTAAGGCTTTGGAAGGCTGGCTACTGGGTAGTAAGGTTACTGATTTCAAGGGATTGTATAATCTAATTATGAGAGAGCAAGTCTTAAATAATTGTCAGAACCAGTTATTACACCAGCACCTGGTAGACTCTGATCTGACCTCTCCACAAGAATTGGGTAAGAGGGCAGACAAATGGGTCAGAACCAGGATTAGGCCCAAGAACCAAGGTGGTGACCAGAAAAAGGAATCAACCAAGCCTCAAGAGAAGGGTGGGAATAAATCTACAGATCAAACCACATCAGGGCCCCAAAAATCCTCTGAGGGGGGTGGGTCCCAGAATCCTTCCAATAACCAAAAGAAACCTTATTGTTATCCCTGTAAACAGGTGGGTCATTTAAAAACTGACAGCAGTTGCCCAAAGAATAACAATAAGGAAAACATAACCCCAAGTAACATTCCCAAACCTCCTGTTACTACTAGTAGTAATCCCCCAGGTGGTGGGAGTGCCCCCAAGAATTTGGGTGCATTTACTTTGGGAGTTCCTGGGGACTCTGGCCTAACCAGGTCCCCAAACTTAGATACTCTTGTCTGTGAGACTGGCATGGGGTTTGCCAACTTCACAACGTGTCCCAACACTTTGGGCAAGTACAGACAGGAGCCCCTCATCAATGGTATAAAAGTTGAGGCCTATAGAGATACAGGGGCTAGCATCACTATGGTGACTGAGAGTCTAGTCCCCTCAAGGCAACTTTTACCTGGTGCCACATACCAGGTGACCAATATTGATGGAGTACAGAGAGATCATCCCATGGCAGTGGTCAATCTCAGCTGGGGAGGTGTCACTGGCCACAAGAGAGTGGCAGTGTCACCAAACTTGCCTGTAGATTGCCTACTGGGGAATGATTTAGAGCTCTCAGCCTGGGCTGAAGTAGAGCAAGAAACCCATTCTAGAATGGTGAACATCCATGGTAAGGGTAGTAGGGCAGTGGTAGCCACAGCCCCAGTCCAAGATATCCTCCCTGAACAGGTCAGGAGGGTTGTGCCAGTCACAACCCAATCTCAGACAACTTCCTTCCCAGAACAGGTTGTCAAGGCTGTGATGGTCACAGCCCACACCCAAACTGAGCCCCCTCCTGAAAAGGTTGGGAGAGTTGTGATGGCCACAGCTCAAACTCAGACAGATGACAGTGTTGTGAAGCCTGAAACTATGGATCACTCCACTCAGACAGAGAGTATTGAGGAGGAAGAGAAATCTCCCTCCCACCAGACTTTAGGAAAGGATCAGCCTCCTCAGGGAACTGATCTGACACCTTGTGAAGAAACTGCCACAGAGGTAGTCAGGCCTAGCCTGGCAGAACCCCTGATGTCAGTGGACCCTTCCAAGGTGGGACCCAGTCTGGAGCAGGTAACCTGCCCCTCTCTACCCTGCCTCAGTCAGCCCAGGGCTGTAGAGGTCAGGGAGGCCAGTGTTGGACCCCAAAGGGCCCCCTGTCCAAAAGAATTCCCCAATCAGCAGATTAAGGGCACTGAAGCTAGTAGACCTAGCCAAGTGAAAATAAGACACACTCCTGAGGGATCCCCCTTAAAATTAGTTAGGGACCTCCCACAGATGGACACTGTTGGGCACAGCCAAACTTGGGACCTGAGGGCCCCAGACCTGACCTGTCCCTCCAGTAAGCCAAACAGAGGGACCCAACCTCCAGCTGTAGGTAGCCAGAGGTTGACCCTGAGAGCCCAAAACAACTCAGTCTTGGAAAGAAAGGCCTCTATGGTGGATGATGATTGGAGGAAGCTGAGCCCAAAGTTAGTGGAGCCTCACTTCAGTACTCCATTTCAGCACCAGCCTTTTTCTTTGACAAAACACACCACAGGTAGAGATTCCCTATGGTGGAGACCCTCAGACACCCTTAGGGTGAGGGATTGCTTAGTGGACCATGACATAGGGGTAACCATGCCAGTGCTGGTACTTCCTTAAATGGCCACTTAGGCAATATAGGCTTACCTGGACAAGGATAGCCTTATCTCCTTTCGTTTGGGGGGGGGTTATGTAGGAAGGTAGATCCCTGACTATGGTTGCCCCCAACTTTTTGCCTGGTGTTTTGCTGGTTTTCTGACTTAGTTGACCTGGGACCCTGCTATTCAGGGCCCCAGGCCTACTGCTCTCTCTGTAAAATGGATTCCATGTACCTTAGGTACATATCTAAATTGGATACTGAGTCACCTTATCAGTCCCTGTACAGTGTACCTTAGGTACCCAGGGCATAGGTGTACCCAGGGCCTACCAGGGGCTGCAGCATGTATTATGCCACCCCTGGCTGGCCATCCAAATCTGACACAACTGGCTGCTTGACAGCTGGGGCAAGGTGGTGTAATCACCCTTTGCTTTAGATATAGTATACCTATATCTAACCCTAAAATGGACACACAGAATCTCCTATCAGTCACTCCTATGGCAGGCCTTAACAATCCTGAAGGCAGAGTGCTTGGAATCGTGTGAGATGGTGCTCTGGCATGAGCTGAGCCTGTCTGCGGCTTTCGGGACCTATCCCTTAGCCGTTTCCATGATATCGCATACCATATACTCTTAAGTGCATTATAATCCTCGCGGTTAAATGCCAACTCTGGTATCGCTTTATCAAAACATGTCGAGTAAGGTGTCATACGAATTGGAATACTAACCCCTCGCCAATTCTGGCGACGGGGTTAGCATTCCACCCTTCTAGAGGGACACGACATGCATGTAACCTATAACCCGGTTAAAAGTCAGACAGAGCCTTAGCATCCACAAAATGGATGCTGCCACCGAGACACAAGTCTGCCCTCCTGCTGCTGGGAGTCCTCCCAGAGCAGGAGATAAGGACAAAGGGTTTCCTGCCAGGGGCGGTGCCAGCACCGTCCCAGACAGGGTTTTGTGTATTGTAGGTAGGCAGGGCTTCAGAGGAAGGTGACTGCACGTGGCACCCCGGTGCTCACTGTGCATAGGCTGGCTTGAACCAGTTCCAGGGACACTCCAGACCCTGTGCTGGGGAAAAGCCCGCCAAGGAAGTGGGTGTAACCACCCCCCTCCTGGTCCCACCCATAGGGCAGGACCTAGTCGCGTGCCAGCCCCCTTTTCCAAGATAAAGGTAGAGACTGGCCCTCTTCCAGATCAGATCATCTTTGGAATCAAGATACCACTTTCCACGAAAGGACTTCACGATTTCTTCCTCAAGATTTTCCCTTGTGGCTAAGGAGTAGTCACCCTGCATCCGCAGGCACCATCTAAGAACAGTGCGGTCTGCTGCACGTCCTTCCTCCGGAATCCGACTGCCCAGCTCGACGAGACCCGGCTTCCCTGGCACCTCTGACCTCTACCCACCTCTACAGCACAGCTGAGAACCGTGGGTGCGACGAGACCTCGAGGGACCGGCCATCGCCAAGACTGCACGACTTCTGCACAGCGAGCCCACCGAGTAATTTCCTGGTGAGTGCTTTGGGGTCCGAGAAGCCCCCACCCTGAGCAGCTCCAGCACCGAAGAGCAGCCCCCCAGCATCTCCATGATCGGCGTGGGGCCCTTCTGCTTTTTGCTGCTCACCGCGTTGTTTGGCTACCAGCCCGCTGGCTTGTGGCCTTCCGAACGACGCCCGACGACAACACTGCTGCCGGTCTGGTTGCTCCAGACTGGCCCTTGCTTCCCTCCATCGGAGAAGTACCCTGGACCCTCCTGGTCCAGCTGAGACGCCATTTTAGGTCCACCGCGTGGGCCTTGCATTTGCCAAGACTTGTTGCCCAATCCTGGGTCCAGCGACGTCGACAGCAAGAACCTTCGTGGGACAGCTCGCACCTCCATCCTGGTCGCCGACAACGCCTCCTGGTCCGAGAGACTGCAGAGCCCAGCAGCGCCCACTCACCTGACTGCGGTGACTTCGCCCGGTGCCATCCTGGTGCCCACTTAATCACTGGCTAGTGATTCAAGAACTTGGTCCCCTCTGCTTTCAGGTTTCCTTCTTCCTTGATCCAGGCTTGGATCCATCGAACTTTTCTTCACTGGTCGCCTGCCAGCAACTTCTTCCTTCCAGGCTCCTGGTCCGGCACGAGGATTCCCGACGTCTTTTCAGACCTATGCAGCTGCAGCCCCTGGGCTAGGTAACTTCGGCACTTCGGTGTCCCAGCATAGCCTCACTATCCAAGGGTCAGGATCCACTGTCATTTTCTCCCTACCAGGTCGGGTTCGCCCGTGAACACTAACTTTGTGAATTCTAGCTCCCATAGACTTTGTCCCGCATCCCGCGTGAGAGTGCACACTCTGCACCCGAGTCCCCTGGGCCTCCTAGTAGTAATCTAACGATTCCCTAGCCAAGTCCTAGCGATTCCAAAGCCTATTAGTACTGTTACTTACCTGCTAGTAATTCGCATTCCACTTTGAGAGTATATGGATTTTCGTGCCCCTCGGGCATTTGTGTATAACGTGCTAACTTAAGTATTTTCATAAGAGTTTTGTTGTGTGCTTAGCACCCTGTCCTCATAAAGAGTACATGGTTGTTGTGATTCTAATAAATACACTGTTTATTTTCATAACACTTGTGTGGTGTCCTTTCACTGGGTGTTCAAGGGGTAATGTGATGGTAAAACAGCTGGCTTAACACGCCCTCTAGAGTCTTAGCCTTAGACTGCTCGTATCCATGCTACTAGGATAGCTGGTCTATATGGTTGACTTACAACCAATCATCAATAAGGGTTGTTTGGACTGATATATAGTGATCACTAGAATAGTGAGCACTGCACATCAGGCCAACTTCTCACAGTGACGCCTACCATTCCGGCTCAAGTTTCCCCTCGGCCTCAAATGTCCATCCATCATGAGTCCTCCGGGTTACAAGACGTCCATGATGATTCCTCGGATGAGGGTCAGCAGTCGGATCATGGCTCTATTCCCGATACTGAATATGACGAGTATATCATTCCGGATCCAGCATCGCCAGTCCCAGATCCGGCAGATTCCCCGCCTGCAGACATTGGGGGCTTCCATCAGCTGATGGAGAGGGCCTCTGCGAGATTCAAATTGGCTATGCCTAAAGTTTCCACAGATTGTTTTTTATATGATTTCAAGGAACCTTTTATGAAATCAACTAGGTCCATTCCAATCGTGGAGCATGTGTGGAAGGAGGGCCTGAAGGCTATGAAAAACCCGGCGACGGTGGTCCCGGTGCTACCGTGTCTGGATAAGAAATACAAGGCACCAGTTGATGGCCCGGCAGCCTTAAAGACCAGACTCTGTGATCTCGCAAGCTGCACAGAGGAAATCCCGTAACCCCTCTGCTCCCTTAACAACTCCTCCGGACAAGGAAGGGCGGAGGTTGGATAATGTGGGGAAGCGATTCTCGTCGATGGCAAGTTTGCTGGTGCGAGCGGCAAATGCCCTAGCGATTATGGGTAGATACGACCGCCAGCTTTGGTGTGATGTTGCTCCATACCTTGACCAGCTGCCTCCGGAATCTACGACTGAGGCAAAGAAAATCTTACAGGAGGGAGAAGCAACGTCGATGGAAATCATTGACTGTGCAATGGATATTGCGATGACGGTGTTCCGTTCGTTGGCTGGGGCGGCAGTCCTCCGCCGCCAAGGGTGGCTCAAAGCTACTTGGTTTAGGCCTGAAATTCAGAACAAGGTCCTGGATCTTCCCTTTGATGGTGAAGCATTATTTGGCAAGCTTATTGACGACACTCTTCAGGACATAAAAAAGGACACAGAGACAGCCAGGTCCTTGGGGACCCTTCAATACAGAAAGTCTCCTTTTAAAGGATCCCGAGGTAGAGGTGGTAACTACAGGGGATCCTATCAACAACAACAACGCTATTCCACCACGGGCTCCGGTTCCCAGCACTACCGTCAGCCTTATCAACAGCGGCAAGGCCAGTCTACCAACTACTCCAGGCCTTACAATAAGGGGAAACAGGCTGGACGAGGACGAGATTCGTCCAATCGCCAATAGCGGCCTCCTGGCTCTTCCTACTGGACCCTCCTTCAAGAGATCATCAGTTGGAGGCAGGGTCACCAAATACCTTCACAACTGGTCCAGGATAACATCGGACCGTTGGGTGCTCAACATCATTCGGAAAGGGCATACCTTGGAATTTACGCAAGTCCCTCCACCCAAGCCCCCGGCAGCCATTCCATCGCAACACCAGCGTCTCCTGCGGCTCGAGGTCCAACAGATGCTCCGGAAAGGAGCGATAGAGCCGGTCCCCGCAAACCAAATGGGACAAGGATTTTATTCCAGGTTCTTCCTGGTGAAGAAGACGCAAGAAAAGTGGCGCCCCATTTTAGACCTCCAGGAGCTAAACACCTATCTCATCTCCCTGTCCTTCCGGATGGTCTCTCTCCAGGACATCTTGAAGCTCATCAGCCCGGGGGATTTCATGGCCACGCTCGATCTCGAAGATGCGTATTTCCACGTTCCAATTCACCCAGCACACAGAAGGTTTCTGCGATTCACAGTAGCCAAGAGCCATTTTCAGTTCAGGGTCTTACCCTTTGGACTCCGTTCAGCCCCAAGAATTTTCACAAAGGTGCTGGCGCCAGTAGCAGCTTTCCTGCGAAGGAACCATTTCCAGGACTTCCCCTACCTGGACGACTGGTTACTAAAAGCTCCGTCCAGAGAGGCAGCGCTGGAGGCTGTTCAAGCTTGTACCAATTTGTTTCAGAATCTGGGGCTCACTCTGAACAACGAGAAGTCTTCCCTGCTCCCGTCCAGGAAGTCTCGCTTCCTGGGAGCCATCTTAGATTCCAAGCTCTCAAGAGCCTTCCCTACTAAGGAAAGGAGAGACAAACTACAAACCTTGGCTCAGGACTTGCGCACAAAAAAGTGTCTTTCAGTTTGCCGCTACAAGTCTCTACTGGGGGTGATTTCATCGTGTATCCCACTAATTCCCCATTGCAGACTAAGAATGCGTCCTCAACAGGAGCAACTAGACAACCAGTGGCAGCAGTTCCACGGTTCATTCGAAGACAGAGTGATGGTCACTCCAAGCATGAAGGAAGCAGCTTTATGGTGGACAAATCAAGACAACTTGTCCCACGGTCTATCCTTCGCAAGCGACCCGTCTCCGCAAGTGATAACAACGGAAGCGTCGTTGGAGGGTTGGGGGGCAGTGATGCAAGACCTGCATGTCAGCGGTCATTGGTCGCCCCAGGAGAAACGCCTCCACATCAACCTGTTAGAGCTCAGGGCGATACGACTGGCTCTGCAAGCTTTTCTTCCTCGCCTGAAAGGTTCACAAGTGCTTATCAGGACGGACAACACCACGGCCATGCACTATGTGAACAAGGGAGGGGGAACCAGATCTCGTCCATTGTCGCAAGAAGCTCAGCAGATCTGGGAATGGGCGATCCTTCAGAGGATTTCGCTGAAAGCAGAACACTTGCCAGGCGTCCTCAACGCAAACGCCGACAGACTGAGCAGGTCATCCTCAGTCAGCCACGAATGGGAATTGAATCAGAGAGTCTTGGAGAAGGTCTTCAGCCTGTGGGGCAGACCAGAGATCGATCTTTTTGCCACTCCGAACAACAAGAAATGCCGGTCTTATGCAAGCAGGCTTCCCCATCAAGGTTCTCTGGGGAGTGCGCTTTCGATAGCATGGTCGAGGACATTTGTCTACGCTTTTCCTCCCATACCTCTGATCCCACGGCTCATCAGGAAGATCAAGGTGGAGCCGTGCAGGATGATCCTTATAGCCCCTGCTTGGCCGAGGCAGTTCTGGTTCACGGACCTCCATCTGCTCTCGATAGCCCCTCCTCTTCCTTTGGAGGTTCTTCCAGATCTCCTCACAATGTCCGAGGGACAAGTTTGGCACCCGGATCCGCAGTCACTACACCTGACTGCATGGCTCCTGAGCAGCGAGAATTTATGAACCTACCATTTCAAGTGAGATTAAGGAGGTCCTTTCTCAGGCAAGAGCTCCTTCTACGAACAGGACTTACCGTCTTAAGTGGAAGAGATTTTGTTGCTGGTGCAAGAAAGAAGGCATTGATCCTTTCGCTTCCAAGCCTCATTAGATCCTTCCTTATCTGCTGTCCTTGGCCAAGTCGGGACTAGCCCATTCATCAATTAAGGTCTTTTTGGCGGCAATGTCGAGGTTCAGGAGGACTGCCTCTGGACCCTCCTTGTGGTCCTCCAGAATTGTCAAACAATTTCTAAAGGGGTTGTTCAGAGTTTATCCACCAGTGAGACCACCGCCTCCGACATGGCATCTGAATCTAGTCCTTTCTCAACTCATGAAGGGCCCGTTTGAACCAATCCATCGTTCTGACATGAAATACCTTTCATGGAAATTGGCTCTCCTCCTCGCTCTCACGTCGGCTAGGCGTGTTGGTGAATTGCAGGCCTTGACTATCCAAGAACCTTTCCTTCAATTCAAGAGAAACACTGTCATCATGAGAACTAACCCGAGGTTTATGCCTAAAGTCCCCTTGGACTTCCACTTGAATGAGCCGGTCATTTTGAAGGCGTTCTTTCCTCAACCGGCTACACCAGCAGAGAGGACATTGCATTCGCTCGATGTGCAACGGTGTTTGAAATTCTACTTGGAGCGTACTCAGAGTTTTCGGAAAACCTCTCAGTTATTTGTTGCCTTCGGAGGTCCAAGCAAGGGCCTTCCTCTTTCCAAGCAGGGCATTTCCAGATGGATCACTAATGCCATTCTACATTGTCACACTGCTGCAGGAAAACCTCTGACTGGAAAGGTTCGAGCACATTCCACGAGATCTGTGGCTTCTTCTACAGCCCTCTTCGCAGGGGTACAGATCAAAGACATTTGCAGAGCTGCTACCTGGAGCAGCGTTCACACATTTACCAGGCATTACTGCTTGGAGTCCCTACAACAAGGTGATGTGGCAGTAGGACAGGCTGTCCTGAGGAACCTCTCCCAATGATTGGTGAGCTTTCCTTTCTTTCCCACCTTCCGTCTTTCACATTTTGTATGTTTATGTCACGTTGCCTATTGCTATATTGTGATGATGCAAAATGTGGTTTTGTTACTAACTGCTTGCTACTCTGATACAAAGCATGGGAATCTATGAAAGTTCCAATACTGGGGTAAGAAAACAAGTTACTTACCTGTAACTTTGGTTCTCCAGTATTAGGGGTGTCTTTCATAGATTCACATGCTTGAATATCCCCCGTCGTCGAAGTGGGAGTCCCACGGTACATAAAATAGCAGTCATATATGCATGTATACATGAAAAATATAACTAATAAAAATATACATACATATAGTGCAGTAAATTGTAAATTCTAAAAGTACCATAGAACATAATAGGCCCATTGAAAAGCCTAAGGGAGAACTCACTTTAGTAGCATATCTGAGTCATTATGTGTTGGATCACATTCCAGCCAATCAGGCTGTAGCCTCCTCTAGAACCTTCTCCTCAGAAGCCCAAGTCCTTAGATTTTCTACCGCACGTCGTGTGAAGGGAGTCTCCCTGAGCTCTGCTCAGTTTTCTTCAACTTTACCTGTTTTTCTTCAAGAAAATGTCTTCAAACAAGAAATCCCTGTTTAAAGCCTGCCCTTCATGTGGTAAACTGCGCCTTTTCCACGAGGATCCACACAGTAAATGCATTTACTGTCTCTACCCAGACCATGAGGTGAAAAACTGTAAGTACTGTCGCACTTTCCCTCCTAAGACTCTGAGAGATAGAGAGGCCCGTCTCCTTCTGTGGCTACAGAAGTTGAAGACTTCGGAGTCTGTGGTTTCTGATGTAGAGAGCCTGTCATCTTTTACTTCAAAGTCCTCTCAGAAGCGTGGGGCTGAGACTGAGGTTCCTTCTCCTTTTCTCAAGAAGAGTAGACTGTTGGATCCCTCTAGGATTGTCTCCCCACAGGATTTGCTTCAGGGCACGTCTACGGGACCTGGTTCTCTGACGTCTGCGCCCAAAGCCTTACCTACCAGTAAGAAATCTGGTTTTGGCTCGTCGATGGGCTCGTCGACGCGCCCGTCGACGTCTTCAGCGTCGACGAAATCCATTTCTACCACCTCCACGTCGCTGACGACATGTTCCATGTCCACCGGCGCTACGTCGACGACGACCACCTCGTCGACGGCGACCTCGAAGGTGAGACCCATCTCTTCAGTGGTGAAGATCTCGTCGACGACCGTCAAGGATAGACCGTCGACGACGAAGCCGTCGACGCATCCATCGTCGGCGCATACACCGTTGACGAAGACCAAGCCTCCACTCAGCGCCCCGTCGACGACGAAGCCGTCGACGCATCCATCGTCGGCGCATACATCGTCGACGAAGACCAAGCCTCCACCCAGCACCCCGTCGACCGGCCCGTCGACGGTGCCCCCGTCGACGACGCCTCCGTCGACCAGCACTACCTCGTCGACGGCCTCGTCGACGACTCTCACACCGTCGACGCCTTCGTCGTCGACGGCCAAAGCTCCACTCTCGTCGACGAATAAAGCCCCGCTTCCGTCGACGGGCCCGTCGACGGACAAGGAATCCTCGTCGACGAAGAAAATTCCGTCCAAGTCGACGCCGATGGCCTCGTTGTCGACAATGCACCCGCCTCAGGGTGTTGCTGACGGTGCCGCATTTACGCCAATGGGCTCGTTGGCGTCGCACCAACCTCTACCAAAAACGGCTTCCATCTACACAGTGGTTACTGCTTCTTCTTTGCGGACCATACCACTCATCCAACTGAGTCCTGTGAGGAGTGGCGCTCGTCTTCCAGACAAATTATTTCAGTCTGGTGAGGAAGAATCCGGAAACGATTCGGAAGTGGAAGGATTATTTACACAGGCAACAAGTCCTTCGGATTTGAACATTAATTGCCAGGAATATAGTGACGAGGGTGATGTGGTGGACAATGTCGAAGATGGGACTGACTTGTTTCCTGTTGATACGTCCGAACCGGTGCCTTCAGAGCCTATTACCCAGATACCTCTGTCCTTGGTGATGAACCTTCAGCACATGCTGGATGATTATAACCGCAGGTTTCCTTCTTCTACTCCTGCTTCTCCAGCACCACTGCCTCCTCCGCAGCCTCAACCGCAACTTCCTCAGGCACCTACACCAGTTTCACCGGCTTCACCGGATGGTGCTCGCCCTGACACTGGCGACGAGGATCCGGATCCTCACAACACAGATGACGACGACAATGACGCCGACATGGCTGAGTGGGACAATTATAGGGCTCAAACACCTTCCACTCCGCCCACCTCGCCTCTACATTCGCCCCCAGTGGACATGGCACATTTCCACAATTTGATGATCCGGGCTACAAAACGGTTTCATCTCAAAGTCGAACAACAACAGCATGAAAGTGACTGCTTTCTATATGACTTTAAAGACATCTCACAAAGGCAATCCCACACTATACCAATCGTGGAATATATTTGGAAGGAAGGCCTTAAATTGATGGAACGTCCCAATTCTGTTCCTGCGGTCTTACCCAGATTGGACAGGAAATACAAAGCACCGGCGTCTTCTCCGGCCTGCTTGGTGTCTCAACCGAAGGCAGATTCGGTAATTACTCAGGCTGCACAAAAAAGATCGCGCAATCCTGCAACGCCACTCACGTCTCCTCCTGATCAGGAAGGCCGCAAATTGGATTCCATAGGAAAGAAATTCACGACCATGGCGGCTACTACAGTGAGGGCGGCAAACACTCTGGCTATACTGGGCCGTTATGACCGCCAGATGTGGTCCGAGATTGCTGCATTGATTCCTCAGCTGCCTGAGGCAATCCGGACAGAAGCACAGGCGATTATTCACGAGGGGGAGTTGATTTCTTCCGAAATCATTGATTGTGCACTCGATATTTCCTCCACGGGATTTCGACAATTGGCGGGGGCTGCAGTTTTGAGGCGTCAAGGCTGGCTGCGCTCTACCACTTTCCGTCCTGAAGTTCAGGCAAGAGTCCTAGATTTACCGTATGACGGAGAATTATTGTTTGGCAAACATGTGGATGATGCCCTTGAGGCGATAAAAAAGGACACTGACACTGCGAAATCCTTGGCGAGCCTACAATACAAGAAACGGCCTTTTCGGGGTGCACGGGGTAGAGGCGGAGGCTCCTCTACTTTTCGTGGCTCAAGTCAATATCGTTCATTCAACACCTACAACGATAACAGACAGCGGGGTGCCTATCAATCTCAAACTCGACAATCCACCTCCAGGCCTTACCAAAGGAAATCCACTTATA
This sequence comes from Lissotriton helveticus, assembly GCF_964261635.1. NCBI lineage: Eukaryota > Metazoa > Chordata > Amphibia > Caudata > Salamandridae > Lissotriton > Lissotriton helveticus. The sequence goes on from NC_136070.1 coordinate 815,502,613, forward strand.
GAGGTGGATCAAACACCAAAAAGCAGTGACTGCCTCAGACCCTTCCTTTTGCCGACCGTACATCTTGGAGGTCGCATCTCGAAATACTTTTACAAATGGTCCACAATCACCTCCGACCAATGGGTCCTGGACGTTATATCCAAAGGACATACCCTGGAATTCACAAAATTTCCACCCACTCATCCACCTTCGGGGCCACCACCCCCTCATTTCAAGGACCTTCTGGCCCAGGTGAACTTAATGATCAAAAAAGGAGCCATCGAACTAGTGCCGCAAGGTCAACGCGGCAAGGGGTTCTATTCCCGCTTTTTCTTAGTCAAGAAGAAGTCGGGGGAATGGCGTCCAATATTGGATCTACGAGCTCTAAACAAATTTCTAATTTAAAAAACTTTTCAGATGTTGACTCTGATCCAAATTCTGAATTTTCTCAATCCAAGCGAGTTCTATTCCACAATCGACCTTCAGGACGCTTACTTCCATGTGCCAATCCACCCCAGACACAGGAAGTATCTCCGCTTCACGGTCGGGCAGCTACACTTCCAATTCAAAGTCCTGCCATTCGGCCTCCGCTCAGCACCAAGGGTTTTTACCAAAATCTTGGCCCCCGTAGCTGCCTTCCTACGTCTCCAAGGTATTCAATTTTACCCATACCTGGACGACTGCCTCATCAAGGCAAGCACTTTTCACCAGACGGAGCAGCACACTCAAGTTTCCGTCTCCCTTTTCCACGCCTTGGGGCTGTCAATCAATTGCCAGAAGTCACACTTTCAACCATCGCAACGGAGAAATTTTCTCGGAGCCTTGCTAGATTCTCGGCAGGGAAAAGTGTTCGTTTCCCAGGAAAGACAGGACCGCATGTTAATGATGGTGCGCTCCCTCCAATCAAAACTGTCCGTTTCTGTCCGAATGTTCAAATCATTCCTTGGCATGGCCTCCTCGTGCATCCACCTCATTCCAAATTGCAGATTGCACATGAGGACTCTCCAGGAGGAACTGGACAGGCAGTGGAAACAGGTGTCGGGGTCCTTCGAGGACAAGGTCCTTTTAACACCTCGCATACAGAAAGCGCTGGAGTGGTGGGCTCACCCTCCACACATATCTGCGGGCCGTTCATTCCAGGACGAACCCCCAACTCTGACGCTTACGACAGACGCGTCTCTCGAAGGCTGGGGAGCGCATCTCGACGGCATGTCTGTGAAAGGGAAGTGGACGGCAATACAACGAACTTGGCACATCAATCGTCTGGAACTCTTGGCGATTTTCTTAGCCCTCAAATCTTTCCAGAGGTTAGTGCGGGGACACACTTTGCTGGTGAGGACGGACAACACCACCAGCATGCACTACCTCAACAAGCAGGGCGGCACGAGGTCTCTTCCACTTTCTCAACTAGCACAAGAAATATGGGATTGGGCGATTCAACGTCAAATTCATCTCACAGCCATTCACGTGCCAGGTGTGGCCAATGTTCTGGCGGATTCTCTCAGCCGAGCATCATCAGACAATCACGAGTGGGAACTCAATCAGCCCACGGTCGAGTACATATTCCGGCGGTGGGGCCAGCCACGGATGGATCTTTTCGCGACTGCTGTCAACAAGAAATGCCCACGCTTTGCAAGTCGGCATCCCCACAGAGAGTCGAGTGGGAATGCATTTTCGATCGATTGGTCGAACGATTTCATCTATGCTTTCCCTCCACTTCCTCTGATCCCTCGATTGTTACACAGGATGAGGTTCCAACCTTGTCGCATCATCCTGATCGCACCCAAGTGGCCGAGACGTCCATGGTTCACGGACCTGCTCCTCTTCTCGCAGTCCGATCCGTTGCCACTCCATTCTCTGCCGCACCTCCTCACGATGCAGCAGGGACTAATTTGTCATCCGGATCCAGCATACCTTCAACTCCATGCCTGGAACCTGAGTACAATGAATTTGCACGTTTAACTATTGACAAGGACTGCAGGGAGGTGTTAGCGCGGGCTCGCGCACCCTACACCATAAAAACGTACCAACTCAAGTGGAAACGTTTCTGTGTCTGGTGCCGCACCAAGGATTTGGACCCAATGACTGCAAAACCTGAACAAATTTTACCTTTCTTTTTATCCCTGGCAAAATCAGGTCTGTCCCACTCAACTCTTAAAGTGTTTCTGGCGGCGATTTCCCGTTTCCGCCATGATGGTTCCACATCTTTATGTTCTTCAAGGATCATTAAACAATTTTACAAGGGCCTTTTTAGGATGTTTCCACCTATCCGTCGCCCTCCGCCTGCCTGGCGCTTGAATTTGGTCTTGTCTCAACTACTTCTACCACCATTTGAACCTATTCACTCGGCAACTCTTAAATTTCTCACGTGGAAAGTTGCTCTCTTACTCGCCTTAACGTCCTCAAGACGTGTCAGTGACATCCAGGCGTTTACCATACAGCCTCCTTTCCTAAAATTCTCCAACGAGGCCGTGACATTACGAACTAATCCTAAGTTCATCCCGAAGGTTCCCAGTGACTTTCATCTCAACGAACCTGTAATTCTGAAGACTTTCTTTCCTGCTCCGCAAACTCCAGCTGAGCGGTCATTGCATTCATTAGATTTGAAACGTTGTCTCAAATTCTACATTCAACGAACTGCACCTATCAGAAAATCGGATCAATTGTTTGTGGCATATGGTCCAACTTGCAAAGGACAACCTGTTACCAAGCAGACTATAACCAGGTGGATCTCCTCTACCATATCCTTCTGCCACCAACGGGCTGGAAAGCCCCTTCCTGCTCCTGTTCGTGCTCATTCAACTAGAGCAGTGTCTACTTCGGCTGCCCTTTTTGCGGGGGTACCCTTACGCCAGATCTGCAGAGCTGCTACTTGGTCGAGCAGCCATACTTTTACTAAGCACTACTGCCTGCAATCAACAGACGCCGCGGATGCGGCAGTGGGTCAAGCGGTGCTGCGGAATCTTTTCCAGTAAAGGTGAGCCTCTGTTGCTACCCGCCTCCAGTCATAAAGGTTTTTTCATAATTATGTTTTGGTATTTAGTGCTTATTACCATATATATATATATATTTACCTTCTTTGCTTGATGTATTACCTTTATGACTCCTGTGATGTTTTTACTGCTTTCTACTCTATTCAAGCATGTGAATCTATGAAAGACACCCCTAATACTGGAGAAGAACTATAGTTACTTACCTGTAAACTGTGGTTCTCCAGTATTGGTGTCTTTCATAGATTCACATGCGACCCTCCCATCCTCCCCTCAGAGGCTCTCTTTCTCCTCAGGCACTTTTACTTACTCTGTGCTACGAAAATCTGAGGACTTGGGCTTCTGAGGAGAAGGTTCTAGAGGAGGCTACAGCCTGATTGGCTGGAATGTGATCCAACACATAATGACTCAGATATGCTACTAAAGTGAGTTCTCCCTTAGGCTTTTCAATGGGCCTATTATGTTCTATGGTACTTTTAGAATTTACAATTTACTGCACTATATGTATGTATATTTTTATTAGTTATATTTTTCATGTATACATGCATATATGACTGCTATTTTATGTACCGTGGGACTCCCACTTCGACGACGGGGGATATTCAAGCATGTGAATCTATGAAAGACACCAATACTGGAGAACCACAGTTTACAGGTAAGTAACTATAGTTCTTCCCCAGTATTGGTAACTTTCATAGATTCCCATGCGCCCGCCTACCTCCCCGAGGAAAGCTCAGCCTACTACAGATATGGTGTCTAAGTACACAACGGCTACGAAAATCTGAGGCTCTGAGGTTCCTTCAGGAAGGTTCTAAGAGGTGAGGCACTTCTGATTGGCTGAGGCCTGAGTTTGGTCTCTTTTACACAAAGAGGGTGGTATGCTACAAAAGGGAATGAGGCCTAGGCCTTTTTCCTTGGTCTTTTGTACCTACAGCTATGGTATTTTTGTTACCGAGACTCCCATTCCGACGACGGGGAATGATACAAAGCATGGGAATCTATGAAAGTTACTAATACTGGGGAACCAAAGTTACAGGTAAGTAACTTGTTTTCATGTGGTGGTGTGCACTCCTGCTTTTCAAAATAATCCATAATCCATATATTTAAACATCCTTGACCTTTTGTGTGCAACCTGGGTTTCGCCTTGCCATCGTGCAATTTAATCAAAATCCAATAGTGGGGAACGCGACTTTCACGTTCCACACCCTGATGCACAACAATGTATCTAGAGGGTTCTAGATCCCCCTTGAATTCGTCCATTTCTTTTCAAATACTGATTCATCCAAACTTTGACCGTAACATATTCTTTGCAATATTTCCATCCGCTCCACATATCAATCAAGTATCGTGTTTTTTGAAACTTTCGGTATTCAAAGGTGCCCATCCAAGCCTCTTTGTAAATATGATTCATACACGAAAAGTAATTCTCAGCTGCATCCTTTATTTAGTACCCAATGCATTTCGAGCAATTACTTGCTCTTCGTCAGGGGTGGCTGTAAAACAACATCATGAAATTCACATTAATGATAAAGGCATCTCGTTAACCTCTAAACTCAATTTCCTGCAAACATGGTAGTCGAAAGCGCTTTCATTGCGTGATTTAGTTACAGCAAAATACGTTCATTTATTACCGCTCTCCCAGGGTTTTTACATAGCTTATATGACTGCGCAAACATTTCAAAGCTGAAATACTTTGCAACGAAGTTATCTATCGATTTGTCCTTCCTTTTTATATAGGTATACGCCCGCTTTCTTCACCTACTCAGTTATTGTACGCTTGTTGATTGCGCCATGGTTACACTTTCCGCCTTAAAATACCATCATTTTTCCTATTACCATCACATACCAGTTTTCTACGTTCACATGTGCCGATGGCTTTATCAGTTTACATATTTAGGCTGAAACTATGTTTTACATTACTAAACTTTTACTACTTCCCTCTATGCGCCATGCGTACCTGCTTAGGTGTCCTCCTCATTTAAAATCCAAGTTCCTCTCTAACTCTCAGGTGTTTTCCCCTTCGCCGCTTGCTTTATCAAATACTTCAACTCCTCCCTCTCTCGTGCAATCAATTAACACCCTGAAATTTACCATGGTATGCCTTCCCAACTCACTATCCCTATCCCTTATTTAATCCCCATAGCTGAAATCGCACACTACCTGTATGCGCAATGTGGAATTGATTCCACTAGTACATTGCAGGAAGCTGCGGCATATGGGTGACCGGTTTCCCCGCTTACGGCTTTCTAGGCATTTCACATTCCTCAGCTCAAGACACGCTTGGGCAGTATAAACTGAAAACCTTAATTTCCTCCTTTCCAGAAGCTTCAGCAAAATGGGAAATGTTGTTATTATTATCAATGAATCCTAGGCAGAAGAACTAAATTACCCACGTGTATACTGTTGAGCTACACGCTAACTATGAGCCAGAGGCACACGCCAAAGCTCTCTGGTCTCCGTATCTAGGTGTTGCTGTCTCAGGAAATCAACAGTCCTACCGTTGTGCAATGACGTGGGGAGGAAAGGGAATGCCCCTCATTAAGGATTGGCTAAAAACGTGAAAATGTGTGGATAGATGACAGAATTATATGCAGGCACATTGCCACCAGCCTCTAAACCGAGAGACTTCTGGGGTGCTCACTGGTAATATGTAGCCATCATAAAAGCTGATGAACAACCTTCATTAGAGGAGGGGTGTCAAGTTTGAATAGAGGGACTGAGATTTCGAAATCTTTATTTAAGTTCACTTTGCCTGCCCACTGCATATGCTACAAATGAGCTCTCGCAAATGGGGAAACTTCCAGCCCATGAAGCCAATCATACGCTTGACAGCACTTTCACAAATAGTCTAGACCTTGTTGTTAAGAAAGTTGTGCCGGTAGTTTTGAAAAACCATAGGGCCATTGTGTTCAAATTAGTTACTTACAAGATAAAAGTCCTCTACTTCCAAGGTATCGGCAGCGATACAATACCACCGCTGGAAGAAAATTGACAGTTGGGAACTCAGTAATCTACTGTGTAAGTCTAAGCCCATTAATAATAATATGGACACTGACATTGGGCAAGCATCTGCTAACTAAGCCGACTGAATAGATTCAGCAGTTACCCAATTAGCTCCTCTTAAAACTAGGCCAAACCATAGGTCGATCCCTTCAGCGCTGAAGTATTCTCAGAAGCATAGAGAACAGAAACAAAAATCTAGGCGACAGGAGCAGCTCTGGAGGTTGAATTTTAGCCCAGAGGAGTTGAAGATTTCTGGGATACTGCAGATGTAATTGTCAAACTGTGAGAAGTTGGCCTGGTATGTGATGTTCACTATTCTAATGAGCACCTTGCACCAGTCCAAACAACCCTTATGGTGATTGGTTGTAAGTCAACCTTATAGACAAGCTATCCTAGTGGTAGCATGGACAAAAGCAGTCTTAGGCTAAACTCAAGAGGGCATGTGAAGCCAGCTGTTTTACCATATGCAATCCCTTTAATACCAAATGAAAGGACACCACACAAGTTATATATTATAAAATATATGTATTTATTACTAGAATAATCCTCTGTACTCTTTATGAGGGCAGAAGCACAAGCGTTTAAACAAAAGAACTTAATATCATACAATAAGCTGCACAAGTTGGGATAAGGCCGGGTGGCCCGTAAAACCATATACTAAATAAGTGGTATAAGAACCACGTCACGAACAATGGTAAGGCCTAGGGCCTTGGGAATCGCTGGGCCTACACTGGAATAACAGTTGTTAGGAAGCAGGAGGCCCACGAGATGTGTGTGCAAGGTCTAAATGCACATGCGTGCACACATGTAAGTCAATGGCGCGTACAAGTTGCAGATTTGGAAGTCTTCCGACTGGACTAGAACTTAACCACTTTAAACTAGGACACTAGGGATGTAAATCTCTACAGGAGCACCGTAGTACTCGCGTTACCTCACCCACAGGAAGCGGGTGCATAGGTGTCAAAGTGTGTCGGGTTTCGTCGTGGAGTTCTATGGAGCCTTGGAGAAAGATGCTGCAGGCGACCAGGAGAGAAGAGTCCGGTTGGATCCAAGGGCGGATCGAAGATGTAGAGTACCTGAAAGCAGAGGGGACAGAGTCTGAGTCACTAGCCAGTGACCAGAGTGGAACCAGGAAGGAACCAGGCGATGTCCGGCGCAATCAGGTGGTTGTCGCGAAGCTTGTCTCTGCTGCCACGTGGATCTGGGGGCATCGACGATGACCAGGAGCTGGGCACGGACTGTCCCACAAAGGCTCTCGCTGTCGGCGGTGTCGGCTTCAGGATTGGAGTCAACAAGCCTTGGCAAAGGCAACCCACGCAGGAACTGAAGAGGGCTTCTTACTCAGGCCAGCAAGGACTGAGGGGCTTCTCCTTCGCAGGGAAGCAAGGGCCAGTCTGGAGCAACCAGACCAGCAGTGTAGATTTCAGGTTTCTTCGTCACAAAGGCCACTAGCCAACGGGCAAGTGACCGGACAGACGCGTCGAGCAGGAAAATGCAAAAGGGCCCCACCCAGCACTCGGTGAGTGTGGAGGGGTGATCTTCGGTGCAGTTGATGCTCGGGGCTGGGGCTTCTCAATCCCCAATGCACAGCTTCGAGGGTGCCTCGGGAGCTGCACGGGAAGCGTTGCGCAGTCTTTTCAAGATGGCCGGTCCCACGTCTCACGGCGCCTCCACTGGTCTCAGCTTTGCTGTGGCTGTGGATCGGGCTGAAGGAAGTCTGGGAGTCTGGGTCTTGTCGGGCTCTGTGGTCGGGCTCCAGCGGGAGCGTCGGACAAAGCAAGTCGTTGAGCGATTGATGGTGTCTGCTTGCGCAGGATGGCCACTCCTTGGCCACAAGGGAGATTCTTCAGTATCTTCTTGTAAAGTAGATGGTAGAAGGTCCAGAGTTCTGTATCAAAGTTTCAGTCAGAATAATCTGATGTCCTAGGACGGAGCTCCTACCTTTATTCCAAATCAAGTGGCTGGATTACCTGCTAGGTCCCTCCTATGGGTGGGACCAGGGAAGGGGGTGGTTACACCCCTTTCCCTTTGTCCAGTTTCGCACTAGCACCGGTTTGAAATGGGCTATGCACGGGGCCCCTTGTGCGCCCCAGGCATGTCTCGTTTCTTTCATCACTCCCTGCCTCAATCCACTATCTCCTGTCTGGGGTGGTGCTAGCACCTCCCTGTGACAGGAAACCTATTGTCCAAGCCTCCCGTGCTGGAAGGGCTCCCAGCAGCAGGAGGTCAGACTTGTGTTTGTGGCAGCAGCATCCATTTTGTGATGCTGGGGCTCTGGTTGATTTTAACCGCATTTAAGGAAAGTAACATGTCTTCTCCCTCTAGAAGGGTGGAATGCCCCCCTCGTTGCCAGAACTGGCGAGGGGGTAGTATTCCAAAGCGTATGACACCTTACACAACATGTTTCGATAAAGCCAAACTACAGATAGGATTTAACCGCGAGGTTCATAATGCACTTAAGAGTATATGGTATGGCAATATCATAGAACAGCTATAAGGACATGGTTCCGAAAGCTGCAGACAGGCTCAGCTCATGCTAGAGCACCATCTCACATAAAACCAAGCACTCTGCCTCCAGGATTGTTAAGGACTGCCATAGGAGTGACATATAGGTGCACGTGTGTCTATATGTAATGGTAGATATAGGAATACTGTATCTAAGCAAGGGGTGATTACACAACCTTACCCCAGCTGGGTGATCAGCCAGTTGTGTCAGTTTGGATGGCCAGCCAGGGGTGGCAAAAGATATGCTGCAGCCCCTGGTAGGCCTTGGATGCACCTATGCCCTGGGTACCTATAGTACACTGTACAGGGCCTCATAAGGTGACCCAATATCCAATTATGTATGTACCTAAGGTACATGGAGTCCATTTTAAGGAGAGAGCAGATAGCCTGGGGCCCTGATTAGCAGGATCCCAGGCCAACTAAGTCGAAAACCAGCTAAACACAAGGCAAAAAATCTGGGTTAACCATAGTCAGATATCCATCCTCCTACATAACCCCCCCCCCCCCAAACGAAAGGAGATAAGGCTATCCTTGACCAGGTAAGCCTATATTGCCTGAGTGGCCATATATGGAGGAACCTGCACTGGCATGGTTACCCCTTGTCTCATGGTCCACTAAGCAATCCCTCACCCTAGGGGTATCAGAGGGTCTCCACCATAGGGAATCACTACCTGTGGTGTGTTATGGCAAAGTAAAAGGCTGGTGTTGAGAGAGAGTACTGAAGTGAGGCTCCACTAATGTAGGGCTCAACTTCCTCCAATCACTATCCACCATGGGTACCTTTCTTTCCATGACTGAGTTGCACTGTTCTCTCAGGGTCAACCTCTGGCTGCCTACAGATGGAGGCTGGGTCCCTTTTGTTGGCTTACTGGAGGGACAGGTCAGGTTTGGGGCCTTTGTTCCCATGTTTGGCTGTGCCCAACAGTGTCCATCTGGGGGAGGTTCCTAACTAGGTGTAAGGGAGATTTTTGAAGTTTTCACCTTGCTCGGGCTGCTAGCTTTGGTGCCCCTAATCTGCTGATGGGGGTGTTCTATTGGACAGGGGGCCCTTTGTGGTCCACTGGGTACACTGGCCTCCTTGACCTCTGCAGCCCTGGGCTGACTGAGGCAGGGTAGAGAGGGGCAGGTTACCTGCTCCAGACTGGGTCCCACCTTGGAAGGGTCCACTGACATCAGGGGCTCTGTCAGGCTAGGCCTGACTACCTCTGGGGCAGTTTCTTCACAAGGGGTAAGATCAGTTCCCTGAGGAGGCAGATCCTTTCCTAAAGTCTGGTGGGAGGGAGATTTCTCTTCCTCCTCAATGCTCTCTGTTTGTTTGGAGTGATCCATAGTTTCAGGCTTCACAACACATTAATCTGTTTGAGTTTGGGCTGTGGCCATCACAGCCCCACCAACCTTTTCAGGAAGGGACTCAGTTTAGGTTGCGTCCGTCCGCCACCCCAGAGTAGGAGGGACTGTCCGCATGGGCAGCGGCGGTCCCTCCATGGCAATTAGGATGTGACCGCCACCCTGGCGGTCACATCCTGTATGTTTTACATTGCGGCGGGTGCTGCTTCAAGCAGCACCCGCCGCAATGTAAAAAACGAAAGCAGTGCATTTGCATGCACAAAGCGGCAGGCACCGCGCGGTGCCTGCCGCTTCGTGCACGCAAAGGCAGGGGGGTACCATAGGTACCCCCCATGTGCACCCCCCACGCAACTTTCACCCAGGGGGCCCGCAACGGGCCCCCAAAGTGAATGTCCGTATGCTCTTCCACGGCGGCAAAGCCGCCGTGGAAAAGCATTACTTTCCCTACATCCTAATATGGCTGGCGGTGTCTGATAGACACCGCCAGCCATGTTAGTGCTTTTCCGCCGTGGTCGCCTTCCGACCGCGGCGGAAAAGCAGCGGACAGATTGTGAGACCCACCAGCCATCCTAATTTGGCGGTGGGTCTTTCAGGCCTCCTCTGCGGATTTTCCACATACTCCGGGCCGGCGGTGGCTTCCGCCGGCCCGGAGTATGTGGAAAATCCGCCATCATAATGACCCCCTAAGTCTTTACCTACTAGAACCTCTCTAGGAGTTGTAGTCAGGGTGTGCTAAGCCCTTCGGTCTACAACTACTAAGTTCAGTAGAACTTAAGTATGTAAGCTTTGTTTATATGTACCTATGGTACTTGATGTGATCTTTCAAATGATATTGTCAAAGATTACAATTGGTAAAACAACAGCAAGCTCAAATCCCAACCGCTGCACACCAATGTGAGAAGTTGGCCTGGTATGTGATGTTCACTATTCTAGTGAGCACCTTGCACCAGTCCAAACAACCCTTATGGTGATTGGTTGTATGTCGACCTTATAGACAAGCTAGCCTAGTGGTAGCATGGACAAAAGCCGTCTTAGGCTAAACTCAAGAGGGCATGTGAAGCCAGCTGTTTTACCATATGCAATCCCTTTAATACCAAATGAAAGGACACCACACAAATTATACATTATAAAATATATGTATTTATTTCTAGAATAATCCTCTGTACTCTTTATGAGGGCAGAAGCACAATCGTTTAAACAAAAGAACTTAATATCATACAATAAGCTGCACAAGTTTGGATAAGGCCGGGTGGCCCGTAAATACAATATACTAAATAAGTGGTATAAGAACCACGTCACGAACAATGGTAAGGCCTAGGGCCTTGGGAATCGCTGGGGCTACACTGGAATAACAGTTGTTAGGAAGCAGGAGGCCCACGAGATGCGTGTGCAAGGTCTAAATGCACATGCGTGCACACATGTAAGTCAATGGTGCGTAAAAGTTAGAAAGTTGCAGATTTGGAAGTCTTCCGACTGGGCTAGAACTTAACCACTTTAAACTAGGACACTAGGGATGTAAATCTCTACAGGAGCACTGTAGTACTTGCGTTACCTCACCCACAGGAAACGGGTGCATAGGTGTCAAAGTGTGTCGGGTTTCGTCGTGGAGTTCTATGGAGCCTTGGAGAAAGATGCTGCAGGCGACCAGGAGAGAAGGGTCCGGTTGGATCGAAGATGTAGAGTACCTGAAAGCAGAGGGGACAGAGTCTGGGTCACTAGCCAGTGACCAGAGTGGAACCAGGAAGGAACCAGGCGATGTCGGGCGCAATCAGGTGGTTGTCACGAAGCTTGTCTCTGCTGCCACGTGGACCAGGGGGCATCGACGATGACCAGGAGCTGGGCACGGACTGTCCCACGAAGGCTCTCGCTGTTGGCGGTGTCGGCTTCCGGATTGGAGTCAACAAGCCTTGTCACAGGCAACCCACGCAGGAACTGAAGAGGGCTTCTTACTCAGGCCAGCAAGGACTGAGGGGCTTCTCCTTCGTAGTGAAGCAAGGGCCAGTCTGGAGCAACCAGACCAGCAGTGTAGATTTCGGGTTTCGTCGTCTCAGAGGCCACTAGCCAACGGGCAAGTGACCGGACAGACGCGTCGAGCAGGAAAATGCAAAAGGGCCCCATGCAGCACTCGGTGAGTGTGGAGGGGTGATCTTCGGTGCAGTTGATGCTCGGGGCTGGGGCTTCTCAATCCCCAATGCACAGCTTCGAGGGTGCCTCGGGAGCTGCACGGGAAGCGTCTCACAGTCTTTTCAAGATGGCCGGTCCCACGGCTCACGGCGCTTCCACTGGTCTCAGCTTTGCTGTGGCTGTGGATCGGGCTGAAGGAAGTCTGGGAGTCTGGGTCTTGTCGGGCTCTGTGGTCGGGCTCCGGCGGGAGCGTCGGACAAAGCAAGTCGTTGAGTGCTTGATGGTGCCTGCCTGCGCAGGAGGGCCACTCCTTGGCCACAAGGGAGATTCTTCAGTATCTTCTTGTGAAGTAGATGGTAGAAGATCCAGAGTTCTGTATCAAAGTTTCAGTCAGGATAATCTGATGTCTTAGGACGCAGCTCCTACCTTTATTCCAAATCAAGGGGCTGGATTACCTGCTAGGTCCCTCCTATGGGTGTGACCAGGGAAGGGGGTGGTTACACCCCTTTCCCTTTGTCCACTTTCACGCCAGAGCTGGGGCTGGTGTGCCCCAGCACCGGTTTGAACTGGGCTATGCACGGGGCACCTTGTGCGCCCCAGGCATGTCTTGTTTCTTTCATCCCTCCCTGCCTCCATCCACTATCTCCTGTCTGGGGTGGTGCTAGCACCTCCCTGTGACAGGAAACCTATTGTCCAAGCCTCCTGTGCTGGAAGGGCTCCCAGCAGCAGGAGGTCAGACTTGTGTCTGTGGCAGCAGCATCCATTGTGTGATGCTGGGGCTCTGGTTGATTTTAACCGCGTTTAAGGAAAGTAACATGTCTTCTCCCTCTAGAAGGGCGGAATGCTACCCCCGTCGCCAGAACTGGCGAGGGGGTAGTATTCCAAAGCGTATGACACCTTACACGACATGTTTCGATAAAGCCAAACCACAGATAGCATTTAACCGCGAGGTTCATAATGCACTTAAGAGTATATGGTATGGAAATATCATAGAACAGCTATAAGGACATGGTTCCGAAAGCTGCAGACAGGCTCAGCTCATGCTAGAGCACCATCTCACATAAAACCAAGCACTCTGCCTCCAGGATTGTTAAGACCTGCCATAGGAGTGACTTATAGGTGCATATGTGTCTATATGTAAAGGTAGACATAGGAATACTATATCTAAGCAAGGGGCGATTACACAACCTTACCCCAGCTGAGTGATCAGCCAGTTGTGTCAGTTTGGATGGCCAGCCAGGGGTGGCAAAAGATATGCTGCAGCCCCTGGTTGGCCTTGGATGCACCTTTGCCCTGGGTACCTATAGTACACTGTACAGGGGCTCATAAGGTGACCCAATATCCAATTATGTATGTAACCAAGGTACATGGAGTCCATTTTAAGGAGAGAGCAGATAGCCTGGGGCCCTGAATAGCAGGATCCCAGGCCAACTAAGTCGAAAACCAGCTAAACACAAGGCAAAAAATCTGGGGTAACCATAGTCAGATATCCATCCTTTTACACAAACCATTGCAACTGATAAATGGCAATAGAAATATGTTTAAAAAAAAAAAAATCTATAGTCCAGAGAATTTTTTTTAAAATATAAAAGCTGTAAAGGTGTAATCAAAACTTAATTTTTTAGTGAGCAAAAATAAGCAGTCAGCCATTCCACTTAGGAGCTCTTTTATACCGTGAAGTCACTATCCAGCTTCTGTAATAAACACACAATCACTTCAGATCAACAACTTTACGATAAAATAGCAGATTTTTTCCAGACTGAAGTAAATAAGTTTTTGGGGGAATTTACGGCAACTTCAGAAAGCTCAGCCTCCTCCAGTGGCAGAGATGGTTGAGGAAACCCACTCTGGTGAGTCAAGTCAGTGTTCCTCCACTTTGCCAACCTTTACCCCGCTTACTGAAAAGAAAGTAGCCATCCTCGTTGAAACTTCTAAATCAGGTGCCCCATCGGACACCTGCCGTACCCCACTCTGTATCAGAGACCATTCCAGTTCATCTTACTGTGCTCCTTAATAAGATACTTACTTCAGACTGCTTTCCACTCATGTGAAAAAAGGCATTCATCCTACCCCTTTTAAAGAATCCCTCTTTTGACCCACCTGATGTGAAGAATTCCAGGCTAATTTTGTGCGTCCCCCACTGGCCAAGATCCTAGAACAGGCCATGAGCAAAGAGATCATGACCTTTCTTGAAACCGCCAACCTTATTGACCCTTCACAACACAGCTTCAGACCCAGCCATGTCACTGGATCCATCCTAGCGGTAGCCACGGAGAAAATCAGAACTATCGTAGAAGGAGGGGGAAAAGCGGTCTTGATCCTGTTGAATCTTTCGGCAGCGTTTGATATGGTTGATCATTCCCTGCTAGGCAACTGTCTCAATAGTATTGGTATTAAGGGTACTGCATTAAAATGGATTGGTTCTGTTTTGAGCAATAGAGAGCAAGTGGTTGCTCTGGATGATTTTACCTCAGATCCCTTTACTCTCCCTCTGATCATGCAGCTTTTCAGTTTTTTTCCTATGCCTATGACACCCAAATTGCAATGTCTGTATCCTCTGAACCAGAAAATGTGGCTAAGCAATTTAACATCTGCATGGGTAGCATTGCAGATTGGATGCAGAAGAATGGTTTGAAATTGAGTTCTGACAAAACGGAGGTGCTGCTCTTTGGCCATGATATCTCCTATTGAAATTCCACATAGTGATCCTCAAACCTTTCGTCCCTCCCACTGCCTGTCCAGAAAGCATGAAACAGGTGTCATTTTTTTACGCCTAGATAACATTCACAGACCACATAAATCAGGTAACGTCCTCCTGTTTTATCCTTCTAAAAAAATGAATTCTTCCCTTCCCTCCAGTAAGGTTAAGAAAAACAGTTATAATAGCTCTAGTAGATTGCAGCGCCTTGTATGTAGGCTCGCAATCTTGCATACAAAATAAATTGCAGACTCTTCAGAACACAGCAGCCCGTGTTCTGATGAACCAAAATTTTACTCAGTCACCCAAACCATTAAAGATCTCCCGATCAGAGCACAAATTAAGTTCAAAGCCTTTTGTTGGGCACAAAAGACTTTGCACCATTTTGGCCCATTCTTTTCCAAAAAGTCTTTAAATGGTACGTACCTACACACACCCTGAGCTCCTGCGCAGCGAGACAGGTAATCATTCCCAGGATTAAAAAAGCACACTGGGGAGGATGCGATTTCTGCTCCTCTGCTTGAATTTCCTTCCCGGCTTGTTCTATGACAATCAGATCTGACACTGGCACCAAGACGCCTATTTGCTATTTGGGCACTTTACCAAATTATTAACATAACATGTACACAATTGATCCAATATTGTCAGGTGTTAATTTGGTGGATGGTATGTAAAGAGTAAATCAATGAATTAGCTGTTATTGTACTGGTGCATAATTAGAAAAACTTTGTTTGTTGTATGATTATATTGGAAATCCGGAAAATGATCGAATAAAATACAGTAATAAAAAAAAGGTTCATCACCCAGCCCCACCCTCTTCAATGCATACATGATCCCTGTGGCCATCGTAATCCGTAACTTCAACATCCTCTCTTATGCAGATAATATGCAACTCCCCCAACAGAATAAACCAGTTAACTGCCTACTTGACTGATTTCACAAATTGGATAAAAGCCAGCTGTCTCAAGCTGAACTCCGTCGAGAGAAAATCACTGATCTTCAGCAAGGACACCTCACCATGGGACTCCAACTGGTGCCCAGCCAAATTCTGACCTACACTAACACCCAGAACCCACGCCACTAATATCAGAATAATCATCAACAGCAAACTGGAAATGACTGTACAAGCCATCGCTGTCACTGCATGCTGCTGCCACACCCTGAAGATGTCGCGGAAGATCTTCAAATGGCTTCCAAGCAACACTAAAAAAACTGTCACTCGCGCCCTCTTCACCAGCAAATTGGGCAATAGGGACACCCTCTATGCCGAAATCACCAAACAACTCACTGGAAGTCTAAAAACCAGCCAGAACTCAGCAGCTAGACTCATACTCAATCTCAAAAACAGAACTTCCATCACACCATACTACAGGGAATTTCAATGGTTCCTGATAAACAATTCAATTCAGACTCCTCACACACACAGTCAAGGCACAACACAATAGAGTCCCCATCTACCTGAATAATCACATCACCACCCCGACACCTTCGTTCTTCGCTACCCCTACTTGCACACATCCTATACATACACAGAACCAGATTAGTAGGACAGGAGTTCTCTTACATCACTCATACAGCGTGGAACCACCTCCCACTCTACTTCAGAGCCTCCTCCTCTCTTCTTGACCTGGCTACAATTAAACAACCAGGGACGTAGCTTGGTCAGTAAGATTGAGGGTGAGCTTCACATTTTCCAACAATCATGCTGGCATATCATGGTAAAATACATTATATGAGAATATAGGCATTAGGGGGCTTAGGGGGCAGCAGAAATGGAGAACAGTGCAGATTAGTGTTACTTAAAAGATAGAGAGAGAAAAAAAATATATTCTAGGTGAACTCGGACAGGCACTTCACCATACTCGACTTAAAGCAACTGTACTCACCTATTTGCAAGAGAATCCATTTATGGGGGGGGGGGGTGTAACAACCCCTCTGAAGCTACACCCCTGTAAGCAACCTATCATAGGCAGGACTCAGCACACACACCAGCTCAGTGCCATGATACCCTCAAGGGTGATAGTGCGCTTTACAAATAAATACATGTAGCATAACATAACTTATGAGAAATGTCGTCTTGAGAAAAGAAAAAGCTTTCATGACACCAACTATTTGTGTGTATTTTAGGTGTCAGTATATATATTTGTATGTGTTTTCAGACAATATCTTTCAAGAAGGATTGCTTATATTACCTGACTTGGTTTTCATAAAGCCAACATATTCTACTAGGTAGATTCAGAGCTCATTCTACAACAATTAAGCTGCAGCTACTGCTTTATTAATAAACGAAAACTCAAGAGCAGAAGTTTGCAAGTGACTACATTGACCAGTCAATACTTGACATCTGCCGCAAAGGTGTGTCAGGATTCCTGGAGAAACATTTTGGGTAGAGCATGAACTCTCTTTTTCCTTTATTGCCTTTTTCAAGAAATGAACTTGCTAGTATTTTCAGTATTTATTATTTCCATTTGTTATCCTTTGAAGAAGGAAAAGGTACTTTAAATATAATCCTAGTTGTCTTTCACAGGAATCTCCTTTGAAATAATAAGCTATCCTCCCTCCTCACCTGTGAACGCGAAGAGACATTGATCACCTCTTCCCCAGTATCATAAGTTTACATACAAAAAGATTGGAGCAACTATGATTGGCAAACAAGATGAGATGCAAGTGGTGTGTGCTTCCTAAAAGATGCAGTGTCAGTTTTCACAACATTTCTTTAAATAAATGTTTGTGGAAGATTTTTTTCACTTTTGTTAAACTATTGACAGTTGTGGTGCTGCCAGTGTTAAATTTGAATTGGGCTTTTTTTAAAATAGAAAATAAGCAACATTTTTCTACTATCAGAGGCTTCCAAAATAGTGGATTTGTCTTTTCTTTAGAATATTTTTTAAAGAAAGCACTTTGTGATCCTGCACTTTGGCTCGGCTTGGCTTTTCATTTTAATGGGCTTCCCCCTGATGGAGAGATAGATTTTCAGATATGCTGCGTTTCCTACCTCTGGACTCACATGAGTGTAAACTATAGTAGGTTATGAATGAATTACTGAATATCAGGATTTCGAAAGCGAGCAACGTCTCTTAAGAGTGTCTCGGCACTGTGTGGAATGTACAAGAAAAGACAATGTGAACAGACTAGAGTGGGAAAAGCTAGGTCTGGGATTTCTTTCTGAAAGGCCTCCGGCTTTCAAATTGGCGCAGTTGTACTGGAAGCTTGTTCCAGGCTTGAAGGCTCAAAAGAGAAAAGGATCTTCCTCCTCTTTTTGCCAGTCAGACATTATGAACTTAAGCCAGATGATCATAGGAAGAACGCAGAATTTTTGAAGGGGTGTAGTGATTTATCATGGCAGAGAGGTTCAAAGCTCTGTGCATAAGTGCAAGAGTCTTGAACAAGATCCTCTTATTAACAGGGAGCCAGTTTGGGTTCCTCAGGTGTGGCTTGACCAACGCTTGTCTAGGTAATTTGAGACCAAGACCATTCTGGACCATTTGCAGTTTTCTCATTAGCTATTGAGGGAGGCCAGCATAAAGGGCTTTGGCGTAAACCAGGGCCAGGATCATTGTGATCCTCACAGGTAAGGAGAGGAAATGCAAAACTTTTTTAGTTGTGCGCATAAGACCAAAACACGTGCTGACTACCGTATTAATTTGGTTGTGTAGTGACAGCTGTTCATCAAACTTGATTCCCAGGTTTTCGACTGCATCAGCTTGTAGATTGGGTAGGGGAGGCCCATCCATTATTGGGCTTGCAGGTTAAGATTAAAATTATAACCAGAGCTAAGGACCTGTGTCTTATCAGTGTTGCATTTGAGTTGATTTTTACTCATCCACTGGAAAACTGCTGATAGATAGGGTGTACTGGCATCCTGGGCAATTGGCTCACCTTTCTTCAAAGAAAACACCATCTGTGTGTTATCGACATACAAGATTATCCTGGCCCCAAAAGACTCGACCAATACCACTAATGGGGTCATATAGATGTTGAACATAGTCGACCTAAGGGCCGAGTCCTAGGGTACGCTGACCAAAAAACCTCTCACAGGATGAGAAAGGAGGCAGACAAACCTCTTAGCATATTTCTTCAAGGAAAGATTTCAGCCACTTCAGCACTGTGCCCCTGATGTCTATAACTTGTAAGCGGTCGAGCAGCCTTGAGTGTGGAGCCGTATTAAACGCAGCCAGCAAGTCTAGCAGTACCTAAACTGCATTTCCTGCTGCATCTAAGTTGCATATTATCAGTTCAGAGATTTCCACAAGTGCTGTCTTTGTGCTGAAGTTTGGCCTATACCCTGACTGCCTGGGGTGGAGAAGCATGTTGGACTCAATGAAGTTGGATATCTGCTGATTAACAAACTTCTCCACAAGCGTGGATGGGGCTGGCAGCAAGGAGGTAGGGCTAAAGTTGCTTGGGATATTGGGCTCTGCATTGTTTTTTGTTTATTTTTTCAGAGGGGTAGAAATTTGGCCTGTTTACAATTAGAAGAGACTATCTCAGATGACAGTGTCTTGTTCAGTAGGGAGTTCAAGACTGGATTAAGGATATCCACTCCTTACGCTAGAAGGAAAGGGGACAGGGAATAGAATGGGAGCCTGACTTAAGATGCAGAATTGCCACTCTAGAATCATCTATCGAGAACGGGTCAGAGTTGGAAAGGACGCAGGCAATAGTATCTGGGGGTGGCAAACCAATGTCAGAGAAACCTTTTATGTTTTTTTTAATAAACTCTTTTTTATTGAATCAGTACTTCTCATACAGCATGCATGGGCAACAAAATCTGAGTATCGCGTCGTTTACAGCAGTAGGGACCTACCTGTTCAAGTACAAAGGATGAATACACTTGAAGCATGACTCTTTTACATCCTGTTACAGAGTGCAGAACGTTTACCCCTAGCAGCTCAACCGAGGCAGTCTACTCAGCCGCCCTCTCCCACCAAGCCTGCCTCCCATCCGTATCCCCTAAAGGCGTGCCAGGCCCCCACACACACTCTCATTTCTTGGAACAACCCCTGCTCTGGTAAATTACCTGTTCCATCCTTTGGCACCAATTGAAGTGTGACTCCCAATCCGCAATGGATGGAGGTGCCGCCTTACCCCACGCCTGTGCTATATTGCACTTAAATACCCCAGCTGCCAACGCTGAGCAGTATGTGGTATTGGGACCAGGCCACCCCAGCTGCCAATGCTAACCAGTATGTGGTATCAGGGCCAGGTTTCCTACTTGTTATTGGGAGGAGCCATTTAGAATTCATGGGAACTCCCAGGGACAAGACTTGAGACATTACTCCATTGATCACTTGCCAATATGTCTGTGTCACTAGATATTCCTACAGGATATGGAAAAAATTTGCCCTCTTGCATGCAGCCCTGGAGGCAGTGTGTTGTGTCCGATAAGCCTATCCTGTGCATCAAAGTCCTTGAGTAGTAAGTCTTGTGCAGAATTCTGAGTTGCACAAGCCAGGGCTGGGCACAAATAGCTATTTCCTTTGCGCACTGAATGACCTCTCCCCACTCTTCGTCATCTATGTCTCCTAGGACTGTCGGAGTCTTTCAATGCCCTCAACGGATCAGGGGAATTGTTGACTAGTTTCCTATATATTGTAGAGATCCCCTTGTCAGGTATGGCCTCCGTAAGTAAACGGTCCTCCAGTGGCGTCACATCTGGCAGTTGCTCACCCTCTAAGATGCGTTTCTGGAGAGCGTGGACCAGTCGGAGGTACCTATACCATTTTGTTTCTGCCAGGTCGTATTCTTGGCGAAGACCCTCAAATTGTATCAAAGCCTGGTCTCTCCAGAATCGCTCCAGGCTCCCAACATTTTGTAGTATGTTGATACCCTATAGTGTTGTCAAGTTAGTGAGCCGACCCAGCCCAGTGAGTTTTTTCTTCCCTTCAAGCCCTGACCAGCAGATGAGTTTATGCTAGCAGGTCATGCTCCCTTTTCCTACAATATAGGATCTTCTTGTGCCCTCCATTACTCAAGGCCTCTCTATCCACTCGGTATGCCGGTTTGTGACGGTCTCAGAACACCCAATCATTTATCACTAATAACTGCGCCGCCCAATAGCACTTTGGGATGTCCGGACCTCTGGTCCACAATCATAAATTCCCCATAGCAACTTTTTCAGAGCTATGCGCGGAGTGCCGCCATTCCGCAGTAAGAGTCTGACTTTGTGCTCGATCTTCAGGAAGAACTCTGGCAGGATTTTTTATGGCATGTTTTGGAGCACAGAAAAACCAAAGGTGGTGATGGACGGAGCGTTGACAATACAAACACTCACCCCCAGTCAACTGATCTGGGTTTAATCCATCACCGTTCTTTAGCTCACTCCGCCACCCCAGTTCAGACATGGCCATATGCAAATCAGTCTGACCCTGTGCCTCATGGGAACAGTCCAGCCCGAACTGCCAAGCCATGTCTTCCCTGGACCGGAATCAAGCTTCCCAGGAGCGGTTTCTGGCATTACAGCCGTCTTCAGCCGGGCTTGCTTGACTCCATTTGCAAAGTGAGCAAGGGACTCACGTCTGAGCATACCCTGCCAACTTAGGGCGAACAAAGAAAAACCAAAGGTGGTGATGGACGGAGCGTTGACAATACAAACACCCCCTGTCAACTGATCTAGGTTTAATCCATCACGGTTCTTTAGCTCACTCCGCCACCCCAGTTCAGACATGGCCATATGCAAATCAGTCTGACCCTGTACCTCATGGGAACAGTCCAGCCCGAACTGCCAAGCCATGTCTTCCCTGGACCGGAATCAAGCTTCCCAGGACCGGTTTCTGGCATTACAGCCGTCTTCAGCCTGGCTTGCTTGACTCCAGTGGCAAAGTGAGCAAGGGACTCACGTCTGAGCATACCCTGCCAACTTATGGCGAACAAAGAAAAACCAAAGGTGGTGATGGACGGAGCGTTGACAATACAAACACTCACCCCCAGTCAACTGATCTGGGTTTAATCCATCACCGTTCTGTAGCTCACTCCGCCACCCCAGTTCAGACATGTTCAGACATGGCCATATGCAAATCAGTCTGACCTTGTGCCTCATGGGAACAGTCCAGCCCGAACTGCCAAGCCATGTCTTCCCTGGACCGGAATCAAGCTTCCCAGGACCGGTTTCTGGCATTACAGCCGTCTTCAGCCGGGCTTGCTTGACTCCAGTGGCAATGTTTTGGAGCACGTACAAGAGGCGTGGGTGGTCCATCGTCTTATATAGAGCCGCTCTGCCCATTAATGACAACAGCGGAGTCCGCCAGTGAATCACATTTCCTCTGAACCTGTCTAGCTGTGGGAGGACAATCCTGTGCGGAACTCTTGCGGGTTGCGATGACATCCCCAGGTATTGAAACCACTCTACACCACTTGCACCGTGCAGTCAGAATGGATCCTCGATGCCTCCCCCGACAAGGGGAAGACCTCTGACATGGCCCAGTTGATACAATAGCCCGAGTAACGTTCGAAGATTTTGAAGACCTGCAGTATTTGGGTGACGTAGAGGGAAGGCTGAGTGATTTACACTAGGATATTGTCGGCATAGAAGGAGATATGCTCCCCCCAGCCTCTGTCTGCCCTCACTCCCCATATCAACGGGTCTTTGCAATCCTAGGCCGCCAGTGGTTCAAGCACCAGTGCAAAGATCAGATGAGAGAGGGCATCCCTGTCCGGTTCCCTTTTGTAGGGCAAAGATACTGGATGTCACACTGTTGACTCTCACCCTGGCCAGTGGCACCTGGTAGAGAAGCATGACCCATTCACACAATTTCAGCCCAAAGCCCAGCCTGGCAAGCGTAGCAAAGATGTAGTTCCATTCAATACTGTCAAGTGCCATTTTGGCATCAAGAGACAGTAACACCGCCTGTCTCGCTTGAGTGATCTTGTCATATGGAGTACTCTGTATAGCCAACCAAAGTTGAGGCGAGTACTCCGGTGCACAGACATAATATCAAGGTTTTTTTCGACCTACATAAATATCGAGTTTTAAATATCGTAGGGACAGAATATCGACATCAAGAATATCATTGACCAGAATATCGACCTGAAGGTAAGAAATATAGTTTTTGTTAATATTAAAGTTAGTAATATCGATAGCAAAAATATCGATGTTAATAATATCGATGTTTATGTTAGTGTTATGTATTTTAGTATGTATTTTATATGTATGTTTCCCATGTTCTGTTTTTTTAAATAAATATATGTATTAAATGTTTAGAAGCTAGTAATTTGTTTTAAAGTAAATTTTGCGTTTTAGTACCATAGCGGGTTGCGGGTTTATAGGGGAATAGGGTGGGAAGTAATTTAAATATAGTAAATTAAATCATAATTTTTAGAAATTATTAAGTTTTTTTAAATTACATTTTGCATTTTAGTTCTGTAGTGGGTTGTGGGTTTATAGGGGAATAGGGTGGGAGGTAATTTAATTGTAATTAAGTAATGATTCATTTTAATTTATTGGGATTGATAATTAATTTTATGGTTAATTAATTCATTGGTCATTAATTTTTATTAATTGATTAATTGATAATTATATTAATTGTGTTCATTTTTTATTGAAGTGGGTTGTGGGTTTATAGGGGAATAGGGTGGAAAGTAAATTAATTATAATACATTAATAATTTGTATTTTTTGGGTATTGATAATTAATTTATTGTTTATTAATTGTTAATTGGTATATCATTTTTATTAATTGATTAATTTATAAATATATTAATTGTGTTAATTTAGTTTAGGAGCTGGTTGTGTTTTCATAGGGAAATAGGATGTGAAGTAATATATTATAAATATTTATTGTTTTATATTTATTGGTATTGATAATTGATTTATTGTTAATTAATTTGTATTAAATGATTAATTGATAATTTTACAAATTGTGTTAATTTTTATACAGAGCGGGTTGGGGGTTTATTGGGGAATAGGGTGGGAAGTAATTTAATGTTATTAAAGTAATTATTCATTTTATTTTATTGGTATTTATAAATAATTTATTGTCAATGTATTATTAATTCATTATTTAATTAAGAAATTAAATTAATTGATAAGTATGTTTTTTTTTTTTTAAACCTTTATTTGTACAGAAAGGATATACAAATCTGGGCCTACAACCAGTCCGGCCGGCCACGACACGATAGAGCAGTCAAGAAATCCAGAAGGAAAATATACAGAGTCAATCATAATCTAGCGCAATCAATACAGCCCAAAAAAGGGGAGGAGGTGGGGGAGGATCTGGACGGCCTGCAAACAGGAACAAAGAAGGTTAATTTATTTTTATAATATTGCGATAAGGAGTATAACAGGCTCGGCTACAGCATAAATGAATCTGGGTTCCCAAAGCAAACCAGTGGCTACAAGAACGCTAAAGGGCAGCAATGCGGAGGAGTGTCACTACAGTATACATCAGTATGAAAACAGATGTGGTTAACACAAATCAATATTCAATTAGACTCATCTTATGCACATCCACCACCCAGTAGTACATTGGAAACAGAACAAAGGAGCCGGAATATGGACATCACTAGAACTACCCCGTCATACTAACCTTTGGGAGAGAAAAAAGGAGAAGGGGAGGGGAAGGAAGAGGGGAAAAAGAAAAATACAGACTGAAAGAGAAGAACGCCACGCCGATACAAGTACCCCGTAGCAAGGACACATAAAAGAGCAGGATTATTATCAACGAGGAGGGGATGGGAGTCGCAATTGAAATGCAGCATAGCCACAAGAAGGAGAGCAGCGATGATACAGACCCCACCCCAATCATACCATGGGAGGCAGGGACAGACGCGGCGCTCCTATAAGAGACACAAAAGGGCCATATAACTAAGGAAAATAAAACAGCAGATAAGACCCATCCCACCCATCCCACCCAGCACCCCTGCAGAAGGCTACGGCCTACCCCCCCAGCAGCGTGCCTGTCGCCCTAAATCAGAACCCGAAATGTAGTAGAGACAAGAGAGAGAAGAGGAAGAAAGAGACAAAAAGAAGGACATGAAGACAGAAAGAAGTAGGAGGGAGGAGTAAAGGAGCAGAGACAAAACGGTCGGCCTCAGCCCTCCGCCCAACCATACAATCGTAATACGCTTAAACGAAAACGACACAATCTCGAGCGTCATAGAACTTACAAGGGGGTCACCTACAGCACTATGTCCACGGATCTGTACACCAGCAATCCACCGGGAGCAATGTATCTCACCCCAGGCCTTTCTTAGCCACAATTACCACCCACCACATGACAGCGGGAAGTGAGCAACTCGGTGCGGGGCAATCACACGAATGAAAAAAGTTCCGGTAAAAACGTGGGCCAGGGAGGCCAATCCATAGGCAATAGAACAAAAGTTCGGGTATGCAGTTCAAGTGTCCCAACAATGTTAACAAGGGCAGTAAAAGACAGGAGTTCAGTCTCGCCGTTCGGGAAAGCGGGGGTTCCCCTGCGGTACAGAGACACGACCTCATCAAGGCAAAGATATGCAGCAGTCCACCATGCTTCTCGGGCACTCGGGTAGGATCGGGCCCCAGCACGATATCCAAGTCCCCGAACTCCAAACATTGAAGCGCAGGAGGTTCCAAAGCCACTTGCTTACAGACCTGTCGACGGACAGCGGTAGTAACCCTCGTCGCGACCGAGGAGGGCGAGGCAGTGGCATCACTGAGACGAGAGGGGACCATGAAGAACCGTCCATCTAAGATGGCGGCGGTCCGCACCGATCTCCCAGGGGCACCGGGGGCCAAGGCCGCATGCAAGGATCGTAATGCGTCAAGAACGTCGCCAATTGTAGGCTCACGCACACATGTCCCGGCCCCCGTGCAGTCCAGCAACCCAAGTCCGCCGTCTTGAGGATATCCATGGCTTAGTTCGACGGCCGCCATTTTGTAGTTTCAGCCTCGTCACCCCCCTCCTCGACTCTCTGATCAGTCCCACAGATGCGGACCCCCTCAGGTACTAAGGGGGTCACGCTAATGGCAGCCTTGGTGCAGAAAGAAGAGCCGCCAAAGTCGGGGGTCCGCCTGTACTATCGCTGGCGTGTCTGACGAACAGAGCCCGGGCGCGAGGCTCCAGGGTGGATGGACGGAGCAGCGGCGGGGGGACCCCTTCACACGATCAGTCCTCGGAGCACCGCGCCCCGCACCAGCCTCACGGTCGCCAAGGCAAGCCCGGATCAGGACCACCGGGATGCTCGCACAATGGCCTCTCGCCAGTGGCTCACTCTCTCGGCCGGGGCCGACGTTTACATCAACGCCAGGCTGGGTCCATTAGGCGAGGCCCCGGTCTCATCACCGCGGAGGCCCCGGTCCCTCCGGGGGCACAACTTCGGAACCGCGGCACGCAGGAGCCTCCAGGTCAGACGGTGAGTAGGAGCAACACGTTACGTTTCTGTTTCTTCTCGAGTGTGTCGTCTCGGGGCAGGATATGCAGCAGGATATGCGAGTCAAGCCGGAAGGCTGACGGAGCCGAGCTACAAAGCGACCATTACGATCGCGAGCTTGGCTCCTCCACCCAAGTATGTTATTTTTAACCTCTAGGCTATCTAACACTTTCCCTACTGTTGCACTCTCTGGAGTGGGAATAGTAATTTTTACCCCTATGGTATGCAACACTTTCCCTACTGTTGCACTCACTGGAGTGGGAATAGTAATTGTTATCCCTACGCTATCCAACACTTTCCCAACTGTTGCACTCACTGGAGTGGGAATAGTAATTTTAACCCTTTTGCTATCCAGCACTCTCTTGAGTTGGAATTGTAATTATAACCCCAACGCTATGCAACACTTTCCTTACTGTTGCACTCTGGAGTGGGAATAGTAATTTTTACCCCTACGCTATCCAACACTTTCACTACTGTTGCACTCTCTGGAGTGGGAATAGTAATGTTTACCCCTACGCTATCCAACACTTTTCCTACTGTTGCACTCACTGGAGTGGGAATAGTAATTTTAACCCTTTCACTATCCAAAACTTTCCCTACTGTTGCGCTCTCTAGAGTGGGAATAGTAATTTTTACCCCTACACTATCCAACACTTTTCCCACTGTTGCACTCTCTGGAATTGGAATAGTAATTTTATTCCCTCCGCTATCCAAAATTTTTCTGTATTATTTTAGTTAATGTTGTGTAAAATTAAATATTACAAATATTGTAGTTTTTTAATTTGTTATATATATTTTTATATATTATTTTTGTATGTGTATATATGTATTTATAATTTATAAAATGTTTTTAACAATTTATAAGTTATAAAATTATTTACGAACATTATTTTTTTATTTATTTTTTTTAAAAAATTTTAAACCTTTATTTGTACAGAAAGGATATACAAATCTGGGCCTACAACCAGTCCGGCCGGCCACGACACGATAGAGCAGTCAAGAAATCCAGAAGGAAAATATACAGAATCGATCATAAAGGAGCGCAATCAATACAGCCCAAAAAAGGGGAGGGGGGGGGGGAGGATCTGGGCGGCCCGCAAACAGGAACAAAGAAGGTTAATTTTTATGATATTACGATAAGGAGTATAACAGGCTCGGTTACAGCATAAATGAATCTGGGTTCCCAAAGCAAACCAGTGGCTACAAGAAAGCTAAAGGGCAGCAATGCGGAGGAATGTCACTACAGTATACATCAGTATGAAAACAGATGCGGTTAACACAAATCAATATTCAAGTAGACTCATCTTATGCACAACCACCACCCAGTAGTACATCGGAAACAGAACAAAGGAACCGGAATATTGACATCACTAGAACTAACCCGTCATACTAACCTTTGGGAAAGAAAAAAGGAGGAGGGGAGGGGAAGGAAGAGGGGGAAAAAGAAAAATACAGACTGAAAGAGAAGAACGCCGCGCCGATACAAGCACCCCGTAGCAAGGACACATAAAAGAGCAGGATTATTAGCAACGAGGAAGGGATGGGAGTCGCAATTGAAATGCAGCATAGCCACAAGAAGGAGAGCAGCGATGATACAGACCCCACCCCAATCGTACCATGGGAGGCAGGGACAGACGCGGCGCTCCTATAAGGGACACAAAAGGGCCATAGAACTAAGGAAAATAAAACAGCAGATAAGACCCATCCCACCCAGCACCCCTGCAGAAGGCTACGGCCTACCCCCCCAGCAGCGTGCCTGTCGCCCTAAATCAGAACCCGAAATGTAGTGGAGACAAGAGAGAGAAGAGGAATAAAGAGACAAAAAGAAGGACATGAAGACAGAAAGAAGTGGGAGGGAGGAGTAAAGGAGCAGAGACAAAACGGTCGGCCTCAGCCCTCCGCCCAACCATACAATCGTAATACGTTTAAACGAAAACGACACAATCTCGAGCGTCATAAAACTTACAAGGGGGTCACCCACAGCACTATGTATACAGGCAATTGCGCCACGGATCTGTACACCAGCAATCCACCGGGAGCAATGTATCTCACCCCAGGCCTTTCTTAGCCACAATTACCACCCACCACATGACAGCGGGAAGTGAGCAACTCGGTGCGGGGCAATCACACGAATGAAAAAAATTCCGATAAAAACGTAGGCCAGGGAGGTCAGTCCATAGGCAAGAGAACAAAAGTTCGGGTATGCAGTTCAAGTGTCCCAACAATGTTAACAAGGGCAGTAAAAGACAGGAGTTCAATCTCGCCGTTCGGGAAAGCGGGGGTTCCCCTGCAGTACGGAAACACGACCTCATCAAGGCAAAGATATGCAGCAGTCCACCATGCTTTTCGGGCACTCGGGTAGGATCGGGCCCCAGTACGATATCCAAGTCCCCGAACTCCAAACATTGAAGCGCAGGAGGTTCCAAAGCCACTTGCTTGCAGACCTGTCGACGGACAGCGGTAGTAACCCTCGTCGCGACCGAGGGGGGCGAGGCAGTGGCATCACTGAGACGAGAGGGGACCATGAAGAACCGTCCATCTAAGATGGCGGCGGACCGCACCGATCTCCCAGGGGCACCGGGGGCCAAGGCCGCATGCAAGGATCGTAATGCGTCAAGAATGTCGCCAATTGTAGGCTCACGCATACATGTCCAGGCCCCCGTGCAGTCCAGCAACCCAAGTCCGCCGTCTTGAGGATATCCACGGCCTAGTTCGACGGCCGCCATTTTGTAGATTCAGCCTCGTCACCACCCTCCGCGACTCTCGGATCAGTCCCACAGATGCGGACTCCCTCAGGTACTAAGGGGGTCCCGCTAATGGCAGCCTTGGTGCAGAAAGGAGAGCCGCCAAAGTCGGGGGTCCGCCTGTACTATCGCTGGCGTGTCCGACGAACAGAGCCCGGGCGCGAGGCTCCAGGGCGGATGGACGGAGCAGCGGCGGGGGGACCCCTTCACACGATCAGTCCTCGGAGCACCGCGCCCCGCACCAGCCTCACGGTCGCCAATGCAAGCCCGGATCAGGACCACCGGGATGCTCGCACAATGGCCTCTCGCCAGTGGCTCACCCTCTCGGCCGGGGCCGACGTTTACATCAACGCCAGGCTGGGTCCAATAGGCGAGGCCCCGGTCTCATCACCGCGGAGGCCCCGGTCCCTCTGGGGGCACAACTTCGGAACCGCGGCAGGCAGGAGCCTCCAGGTCAGACGGTGAGTAGGAGCAACACGTTACGTTTCTGTTTCTTCTCGAGTGTGTCGTCTCGGGGCAGGATGTGCAGCAGGATATGCGAGTCAGGCCGGAAGGCTGACGGAGCCGAGCTACAAAGCGACCATTACGATCGCGAGCTTTTTACGAACATTATTAAGTATATATATTATATTTTATATGTATGTTTAATTTATTTTAACATTATATGTATTAGTTATGATTTTTAAATATTTGTAACTATTTTTCTTTTAATTATACGTACTTTATTTTTTTAACATATAAAAAAAACGATATTTTTAACAACGATATTTTAGATATCAATATTTTTATACTTACCATGATGTAGATAGGATGTCGATATTCTTGTCTTCAATATTTTTGTCACACTACTTTGTACCTCGATACTGTGGTATTCAATATTTTTTCAGTGATTCAGGTACTCTTATGCGGCATAAACCCGACCGATCAGGGGGAACAATTGAGGTGATTACTGTGTGCTGCCTTGTTGCCAGCTCCTTTGCCAACACCTTAGCCTCTATGTTCAGTAAGGATATGGGTCTGTAGGAGTCACAGTCTGTTTGTGGCTTACCCTTCTTGAGTATTTACTGCTATGGTGTCATGTGCCGCCTGGACCATGGTCATCATGGGTTTGGCCACCTTGTCAACCATCCCCTTATACAATTCTATTGGCAAGCCGTTGGGCCCGGCCGCTTTCCCGGACTGGAGGTCTATTATGGCCGCTGCTACCTCCACCTCAGTCAAGTCAGCCTTTAAAGTCTCCCTTACGTCCCCTGTTAGTGTCTGGAGTGTCTCTCAGGAAGTCCGCACAGTCAGTTTCAGTCTTATTCGTTGTAGGAGTGTACAGATCCTCATAGTAGGCTGCATAGGGATCTGCAATTGCAGTACTTGTCGTCTCTATCACATTTGCCTTATCTAGAATCACAGACACCCTTGTCTCTTTTATCCAACCACGCCATCAGTTTACTTGCCTTGTCCCTTATGTCAAAGAGGTGTCTAAAGTGTGACTAAGTGCCCTGTTCCCATCTAGCGCCCTAAGATCCTGCTTGCTCAGGTGTAACTGGTGACTGAGG
This sequence comes from Lissotriton helveticus, assembly GCF_964261635.1. NCBI lineage: Eukaryota > Metazoa > Chordata > Amphibia > Caudata > Salamandridae > Lissotriton > Lissotriton helveticus. Next base: position 815,532,898 of record NC_136070.1, read on the forward strand.
ATTGTTGTGTTCTCCTTCAGTGCCCTGGCCTCCAAAATTGCAATGTCTTTCTCTATTACCTCTCTTTCAAGCTGTCGTTCCTTGTTCTTGCCCCCTTCAGGGCCTAGGCAACAGTTTTAAATGACTCCCTGAGTACGGAGGTGGATACCACCGTCCCCTGGTTCTCCTGAAAATTAGTCTCTGTACCCTTGCTCATATTTCCCTAATTCCCCTTTCGCAGAGATACCACAGGTTGATTTGTGGGGGCCGGGAAATGTCTCAGACCAGTCCACTCAGCAGAACATTGAACGGGGAGTGGTCAGAAATGCTTCTGGTGCAGTGCGTCACCGCCCTGAAACAGCCCTTGTAGGCTTGTTGCGTAAAGATGTGGTCACAATAGGAGAAACTACAGTGGAGGGGTGAGAAGTCTGTGTACTGTCGCTGCTGTTGGTTATGCTCCCCCGTATGTCCATCAGTCCCAATGCTGCCACAGAGGGCTGCAGGGGTCCTGTCTCTCTCTGTGCCTGCGACCCTGCTCATTTTGTGTCACTCATACTGGGAGGGTATATGGTATCTAATGGTATCTAGGGCATCTCCAAGATGAGGGCTCTAATGTCCAGAAGTGTTGTGACATGAAGTCTAGGGGGTATGTACTCCGAGCAGACATTCAGCATAAGGCCCTCCCACGTAGCACCCTGAGGGTTGTGCCAGCTGCGATTGAGGGTAAACAACACTAATTTCCTAAGCAGTATACCGGTACCTCATGAGTGAGTGGAGTTGCCTGCATATTCCACTATTGTCTAGCCGAAATGGTCAAGGGCCTTGTAATGATTACCTCAGAGGTATGTTTCCTGGAGTAACACCAAGTCTGAGGCCAATCTACAGAGGTATTGCAATACTAGTATATGCTACATTTTGCTGCCCAGGCGGTTTACGTTCAACCGCCATATGGTTAGTCCCCGCTGTCGTGCCCTGCAATTGGTGTAGTGGTATGCTGTGAGTAGGTGTCCTCCCCCCAAGAGTAGGCCTGTCATGTTGCACCCTGTCCCGCACTTTGTCTTCACACTGTCTGCATTTCCATCAGCTGCATGCTATCTGTCACTGTCCTACTCATTATTGGACAACATTGCTAAACTCCTCCTTACCCGCATGAATCGATGCAATCCATCCCTGGTCAGGCACTCTTTTCACCTGAGCATCAGCCTTATAGCATACAGTCACCGTTCAGCATAGTCATAGCAGTTTCGCCACTGCAGGGCTGCAGAGTCGAGTCCCATCCTCTGCCCGCTCCTCACCATGGTCCGGTCGCACGTCTCGTAGTTGGCCATTCGGGCGCCCCCTCTTAGCCTCTGTCTGTGACCAACAACCGGGGGTGCGCCTGCCCTTCCGCCACTCCCACGCGGCCACAGGAGTAGCGAAGAGCCATGACTTGCCCTCCTCCACAACTCGCAGATTCGCGGGTACAGCATTATGTACTTCAGATCTTTTGTGTGCAACGGTTCCTTAACTTCCTCAAAGCTGCGGTGCTAGCGCTGCACCTGCAAGGTGCAATCAGGGGAGAAACATATTGTGGTGTTCTCGTACCCCAAGCCACCATTTGAGTGGGCCACTTACAGAATAGCATCCCTGTCGTAGTATTTGAATATCCTGGCTATGATTGTGCGAGGGTGGGGTGTTCTGCGGCAGAATTGGTGCCTTATAGGCTCGCTCAATAGCGTAGAAATGCAGGAGGAGGGTATGGAGTATAAGATCCTCGAGGAATAGATCGACACTTGGGGACCTCCACCACCCTAATGTTTTTTCTACGAGCCCTGCCTTCTTGATCTTCCAGCTTGGCCGCCATGACAGGCTGCTGCCCCCTGAGGTGCAGCACCTGCTCATCATGTTTCTTGTACTGCAGCAGGTTAATGTTCGATTTGTCCGTCTTGACTTTTTCTGAGATCCTTTGAACATCTGCCCTGAGAAGGTTGATATCAACAGTTACTACATCCAGTTTTGGTTCAATAGTGCTCCTAAGATCGCTAATGGATGCCACTATAGCGTTGAGGGAGGTCTCCACTAAATCCGTTGGCCCCAACCCCATTCCAGTTGCCCCAGGGGCTGGCTTGGATATATCATATTTGTCCATTTTGTTTGTTTGTGTACGCGCTGATCCCCTAGGCCTCACCATATCCCTGTGAAGTGCGTGCTCATGTGATGAGCGTCAGTCTCCGTATTTGCTGACTTGTACGCGGCGCACCAAGATCCGATCCGGGGGAGGGACGGTTCCCCTCACGGCACCTCAAATCACTCCAGCATCAGCCAGGGCCCCAAGGGAAAGCCAGTGTAGTCCTGCCAGTTATGATCCACCAGCTCTCCTGTTCATTGATTTCAGTCCTAGGTGCACATGGGGCGAAGTATGGCCACGCCAGGCCCACTTCAAGTCCCTTTTTTCCTCATCCCAGGGAAGGCAGCGCAAGGAGAAGGTAGGCTTGGAGAGTGGGCCCACCGTCAAATAATCCTGGATGCCCATGTTGGAGCCCCATAGGGCTCCTGAGGCGCGCTGTCCCAACTGTGCAGGTCCCTATGGGAAGGGAGGAAGAGGGCCCACAGCCCAGTGACTGCTGCTTCCCAAGTACAATGTTTCAGGGAGCGGTGAATCTGGCACGGCCAATCAATGCAGGGCCCGGGTGGCCCTCAACACTGTCCCTCCTAATGCGGGCCCTGAAATTCACTCCTCCTCTGTCGCCACTCCCTCAGGTTGCGCCCTATGCTCCACCCTGCTACTGGTCCACTTGGTGCTCCAGCATCCCAATAAAGTCAGCTCCGCGATTCAACCGGGAGGGTGGTGGTCAGGGGCCCCACCCGTGCACACGCCTCCTTGTACCTGTGATGTGCAGTACTGGCCGCTCGGTCCTCCATCGTGCAGTTTCTTCATCCCGAAGCCCTGGCATGCAGCCGCTGCTCAAATTACGTGTACAGCCGTATCTCCAGCCCGACTGGTGCTCAGCCCAACCGCAGGCCAGCGTGACCTCTCCAAAGCACCACAAGGATCGGCGGCACGATGCAGCCGGTAGGTATCTGGGGAGCAATGACAAGTCCCCGACTGCACGCTCACCACTCCCTCACTGGAGGCCCCAGACTGCAGCAGTGTGAGTGGAAATCCGTCAGCCCCTGTCCCTTGCGGCCGCCGGCTCCGCGCGGCCTTCCTGACCGGCCCCTCCTGGTGAGCAGCAGGCCCTGCTGGCCTCAGGGGAAGGCAACAGACATCAGCACCGGGTAGCAAATCATCACAGCGTGCTCCGGTGCTCGTTATGCTACAGACAGGAACAGATTATTGTTCGGATGGCAGGGATTCACTGTTCTTTCGTTCGGAGCTCGCTTACTGTGCAGCCATCTTGGCTGGAGCCTAGCCATGCCCCCCAGAAACCTATCATGGTTAAACTTTTTTTAATATCCTTTATTTTATTCTGAAAAAAATGGCCAATTGTTCACACCATTTGGCCGAGGCAAACTTATTGTGGTGGCAAGCCACCGGGTCTAATAACTATTTTTTTTTTTTCTATATTAAAAGTTTCTTTAGGCTTATTAACAGACTTATCAATCCTTCCCTCATAGAATTTCATTTTTTTTAGTTTATTGAATTAGAATAGTTCTTGAGTGTTGTTTCGTGTTTAGCTTTTTCATCCATACTATATAGTGTTTACTCCAAGCTCTTTCAGCCTTTTTACAATGTCTTTTCTCCTGCCTCAGGGTTTAATTGAACCAGGGGTAAGAGAGCTTAGCTTGACCTATCGAGCATCCGGGGAGGGGGCACTAATAGTTGTACTGAAGACTGAATCAACTGTGCAGGGTGGTGAAATGTGTGCTGCTTCCCTTTAGAGCCACCTGTCATTTAAAAAGGTTCAGGTATTGGTTGGTCCATGGAAGAGGAAGGGGTCAAACATACTCAAGCACTTGTTAGAAAAAACAAGGTTGATAGTGTGGCCGCCTTTATTCGTGGGTTAGGTAACTGCTTGAGAGAGGCCTAAAGGGGCCTTAATATCTTTACAACTGAGTGTACATTTGTCAGAGGGGGAGTCCCAGTGTATATTAAAGTCGTCTAGCATAATACCGTGCGAAAAGCGCACAAAAACCTGAGACACAACCTCATTAAAGGAGTTCAAGAAAGGGCCCGCATGGTCCGTTGTTGATAAATCAGAATGTCACGACTGACTGCTAAGCATTCAGTGGAAGACAGAAGCCTAAGGCTTCAGCCTCCAATAGGTCATCAACCAGAAAAGTGGTGCACAAATATATGTGCTTAAAAATAATAGCGATACCACCCTCTCTACCATTAGCTGGGTTTAGGTTCTGAGAGGGGTAAGGTGCTTGAGAATATCTACTGCTGCTACTGCCGGACAGGGTTTTCTTAGCGGACCCACACCGATACTCTAAAGCACCTTACCTCTCTACACTGGAGGCTCACATTTGCCACAGGACCTTGCTACATTTTCCTTTGGATGACACTCATTCCAATTTGACTAAGGACTTTTTGAATACTAACGTCTCATTGATGTAGATATTCTCGTACGTCACTGACCTTTCTTACCTATATTATTGCTGAACTATGTTTACCTGCGATACGCACCAGGTCATCTTACCCTTGCCCTGAAGAAGCCCTTGTGAAGGGTGAAACTTGTTGGTTGTTTGTGTACTAAGAACTCTTTGGAAAATAAAAAGTCTTACTACTAAACTCACTATGCCCACTATGCCTGCAGAACAAGCTTTGTTGTGTTTGCATTACAATCTGTTGCTCTTAAATGGTGCCTCTCATCTCTCCTTTTCCTGAATGTATTTGTGGTCATGTGGCAGCTGACCATTTGAGCTGAGCAATACAAGTCTCAGTACCAGTTGTGACTAGCCTAGGTAGTGCAGTTGCCGCTGTACCCTGCTGCCTTCTGCCCTCTTAGGAACATATACAATGTCTAGTTGTAGGATTGTCATTCCTGTGAGTTGTGTCTCTGCTGCTCCTGGATGAAAGAAAATGTATATAATAGTGATGCAAGGTTACACTTTCCAAGGGTAAACTCTTCTCCGATAGGGACTTTCACTGATTAACCATGGTGTGCCGTACTTACATTTATGCATAAGCAGTGTTACACACTTGATGCAGCACATATTGAGCAGTGGTTCTTATCCTGAGGCCTAATCGGGGGGTTTGCATCTGTGTTACAAAATGAAATATTATTAAAATGAATACATTAAAATTTACAAAGGAATAAGCAAAATTGAAAATGTTAAAACATTTTCTATATATATATATTCACTGAAAAAAACATAGGTTTCAGGAGTTATATAGTTAGGAATTAGTTTTTTAAAAAACCTTTGAAATTCACTCAAAAAACTATAAGTTTTAGTGGTTTTATAGTTAGCTGGACATTTTACTCATACAAAACCAATGAAATTGCTCCTATATAGTTAGTTGTACTAACTATATTTCGCGCACCCGCAATTCACTGCTGATGATGTCACATATTAGATCATTCGTGACATGGTCAGTGACATCACTGATGACATCTCAAATGACATCACTGATGACATCATCCAGTGAATGTGGTTTGCTTCAATATTTAAATATGCATTATATATATATAGAAATTTACATTGAAGAATGAGTGGATATATATAAATAAATATTTGGATGGAGGATTTAGTAGAAGTGTAATTGACTGTTTACTTGACCAATTTATAATGTCTCACTAAATATAGTGGATAGTGACTAAACTGTGTGAATATCTGTATCACTTTGTCAGTTGTTGTGTAAACTGATTCTACAGTTGGTTACTAGCTATGTGAAAGTCTATATTAGTTATTGATTAGTTAACTGAGTATTTGTATGGGAGTGTGAAAGTGTGTGTGGTTCGGTGGGGGGTGTGTGACTGTCCAAAGATCTGTGAATAGTTGATTCAGTAGATATATGAAGTTAAAACTACATGTTCTAACAGTTTGGGTGAGGGAATCTCTTTATGGGTGTGGTGATGAGCAAATATATTTCTCAACGGTACAGGTCCAACAAACTAGAAAAATAAAAGGCAGTGTATGTGTCAGTTGTTGTATATAAATAAGTATACTTAAGACACAATGGTTGTGTGAGTAACTGTATGGATAACTGTATACTTGTAATAATGATTTTATAATTCACTAAGTATGACTTACTGTGAGAAGTTGGCCTGATGTGCAGTGCTCACTATTCTAGTGATCACTATATATCAGTCCAAACAACCCTTATTGATGATTGGTTGTAAGTCAACCTTATAGACCAGCTATCCTAGTAGCATGGATACGAGCAGTCTAAGGCTAAGACTCTAGAGGGCGTGTTAAGCCAGCTGTTTTACCATCACATTACCCCTTGAACACCCAGTGAAAGGACACCACACAAGTGTTATGAAAATAAACAATGTATTTATTAGAATCACAACAACCCTGTACTCTTTATGAGGACAGGGTGCTAAGCACACAACAAAACTCTTATGAAAATACTTAAGTTAGCACGTTATACACAAATGCCCGAGGGGCACGAAAAACCATATACTCTAAAAGTGGAATGCAAATTACTAGCAGGTAAGTAACGATTCTCAGAGGCTTTGGGATCGCTAGGACTAGACTACGGAACCTTTAGATTACTAGCAGGAGGCCTAGGGAACTCGGGTGCAGAGTGTGCACTCTCACGCGGGATGCGGGACAAAGTCTATGGGAGCTAGAATTCACAAAGTTAGTGTTCACGGGCGAACCCGACCTGGTAGGGAGAAAACGACAGTGGATCCTGACCCTTGGATAGTGAGGCTATGCTGGGACACCGAAGTGCCGAAGTTACCTAGCCCAGGGGCTGCAGCTGCATAGGTCTGAAAAGACGTCGGGAATCCTCGTGCCGGACCAGGAGCCTGGAAGGAAGAAGTTGCTGGCAGGCGACCAGTGAAGAAAAGTTCGATGGATCCAAGCCTGGATCAAGGAAGAAGGAAACCTGAAAGCAGAGGGGACCAAGTTCTTGAATCACTAGCCAGTGATTAAGTGGGCACCAGGATGGCACCGGGCGAAGTCACCGCAGTCAGGTGAGTGGGCGCTGCTGGGCTCTGCAGTCTCTCGGACCAGGAGGCGTTGTCGGCGACCAGGATGGAGGTGCGAGCTGTCCCACGAAGGTTCTTGCTGTCGACGTCGCTGGACCCAGGATTGGGCAACAAGTCTTGGCAAATGCAAGGCCCACGCGGTGGACCTAAAATGGCGTCTCAGCCGGACCAGGAGGGTCCAGGGTACTTCTCCGATGGAGGGAAGCAAGGGCCAGTCTGGAGCAACCAGACCAGCAGCAGTGTTGTCGTCGGGCGTCGTTCGGAAGGCCACAAGCCAGCGGGCTAGTAGCCAAACAACGCGGTGAGCAGCAAAAAGCAGAAGGGCCCCACGCCGATCGTGGAGATGCTGGGGGGCTGCTCTTCGGTGCTGGAGCTGCTCAGGGTGGGGGCTTCTCGGACCCCAAAGCACTCACCAGGAAATTATTCGGTGGGCTTGCTGTGCAGAAGTCGTGCAGTCTTGGCGATGGCCGGTCCCTCGAGGTCTCGTCGCACCCACGGTTCTCAGCTGTGCTGTAGAGGTGGGTAGAGGTCAGAGGTGCCAGGGAAGCCGGGTCTCGTCGAGCTGGGCAGTCGGATTCCGGAGGAAGGACGTGCAGCAGACCGCAGTGTTCTTAGATGGTGCCTGCGGATGCAGGGTGACTACTCCTTAGCCACAAGGGAGAAATCTTAGGAAGAAGTCTTGAGTTCCTTTCGTAGAAAGTAGTTTCAGGATTCAAAGATGATCTGATTTGGAAGGGGGCCAGTCCCTACCTTTATCTGGGAAAAAGGGGGCTGGCACGCGACTAGGTCCTGCCCTATGGGTGGGACCAGGAGGGGGTGGTTACACCCACTTCCTTGGCGGGCTTTTCCCCAGCACAGGGTCTGGAGTGTCCCTGGAACTGGTTTGAGCCAGCCTATGCACAGTGAGCACCGGGGTGCCACGTGCAGTCACCTTCCTCTGAAGCCCTGCCTACCTACAATACACAAAACCCTGTCTGGGACGGTGCTGGCACCGCCCCTGGCAGGAAACCCTTTGTCCTTATCTCCTGCTCTGGGAGGACTCCCAGCAGCAGGAGGGCAGACTTGTGTCTCGGTGGCAGCATCCATTTTGTGGATGCTAAGGCTCTGTCTGACTTTTAACCCGGTTATAGGTTACATGCATGTCGTGTCCCTCTAGAAGGGTGGAATGCTAACCCCGTCGCCAGAATTGGCGAGGGGTTAGTATTCCAATTCGTATGACACCTTACTCGACATGTTTTGATAAAGCGATACCAGAGTTGGCATATAACCGCGAGGATTATAATGCACTTAAGAGTATATGGTATGCGATATCATGGAAACGGCTAAGGGATAGATCCCGAAAGCCGCAGACAGGCTCAGCTCATGCCAGAGCACTAACTCACACGATTCCAAGCACTCTGCCTCCAGGATTGTTAAGGCCTGCCATAGGAGTGACTGATAGGAGATCTGTGTGTCCATTTTAGGGTTAGATATAGGTATACTATATCTAAAGCAAAGGGCGAGTACACCACCTTGCCCCAGCTGTCGTGCAGCCAGTTGTGTCAGTTTTGGATGGCCAGCCAGGGGTGGCATAATACATGCTGCAGCCCCTGGTAGGCCCTGGGTACACCTATGCCCTGGGTACCTAAGGTACACTGTACAGGGACTGATAAGGTGACTCAGTATCCAATTTAGATATGTACCTAAGGTACATGGAATCCATTTTACAGAGAGAGCAGTAGGCCTGGGGCCCTGAATAGCAGGGTCCCAGGTCAACTAAGTCAGAAAACCAGCAAAACACCAGGCAAAAAGTTGGGGGCAACCATAGTCAGGGATCTCCCTTCCTACATAACCCCCCCCCAAACGAAAGGAGATAAGGCTAGCCTTGCCAGGTAAGCCTATATTGCCTGAGTGGCCATATAAGGAAGTACCAGCACTGGCATGGTTACCCCCTATCTCATGGTCCACTAAGCAATCCCTCACCCTAAGGGTGTCTGAGGGTCTCCACCATAGGGAATCTCTACCTGTGGTGTGTTTTGGCAAAGTAAAAGGCTGGTGCTGAAATGGAGTACTGAAGTGAGGCCCCACTAATTTTGGGCTCAGCTTCCTCCAATCATTTCCCACCATAGAGGCCTTTCTTTCCAAGACTGAGTTGTTCTGGGCTCTCAGGGTCAACCTCTGGCTACCTACAGCTGGAGGTTGGGTCCCTCTGTTTGGCTTACTGGAGGGACAGGTCAGGTCTGGGGCCCTCAGGTCCCAAGTTTGGCTGTGCTCAACAGTGTCCATCTGTGGGAGGTCCCTAACTAATTTTAAGGGGGATCCCTCAGGAGTATGTTTTATTTTCACTTGGCTAGGACTACTAGCTTCAGTGCCCTTAATCTGCTGATTGGGAAATTCTTTTGGGCAGGGGGCCCCTTGGGGTCCAACACTGGCCTCCCTGACCTCTACAGCCCTGGGCTGACTGAGGCAGGGTAGAGAGGGGCAGGTTACCTGCTCCAGACTGGGTCCCACCTTGGAAGGGTCCACTGACATCAGGGGCTCTGCCAGGCTAGGCCTGACTACCTCTGTGGCAGTTTCTTCACAAGGGGTCAGATCAGTTCCCTGAGGAGGCTGATCTTTTCCTAAAGTCTGGTGGGAGGGAGATTTCTCTTCCTCCTCAATGCTCTCTGTCTGAGTGGAGTGATCCATAGTTTCAGGCTTCACAACACTATCATCTGTCTGAGTTTGAGCTGTGGCCATCACAACTCTCCCAACCTTTTCAGGAGGGGGCTCAGTTTGGGTGTGGGCTGTGACCATCACAGCCTTTACAACCTGTTCTGGGAAGGAAGTAGTCTGAGATTGGGCTGTGACTGGCACAGCCCTCCTGACCTGTTCAGGGAGGACATCTTGGACTGGGGCTGTGGCTACCACTGCTCCACTAACCTTACCATGGAAGTTTACCATTTTAGAATGGGTTTCTTGCTCTACTTCAGGCCGGGCTGAGAGCTCTAAATCATTCCCCAGTAGGCAATCTACAGGCAAGTTTGGTGACACTGCCACTCTCTTGTGGCCAGTGACACCTCCCCAGCTGAGATTGACCACTGCCATGGGATGATCTCTCTGGACTCCATCAATATTGGTCACCTGGTATGTGGCACCAGGTAAAAGTTGCCTTGAGGGGACTAGACTCTCAGTCACCATAGTGATGCTAGCCCCTGTATCTCTATAGGCCTCAACTTTTATACCATTGATGAGGGGCTCCTGTCTGTACTTGCCCAAAGTGTTGGGACAAGTTGTGAAGTTGGCAAACCCCATGCCAGTCTCACAGACAAGAGTATCTAAGTCAGGGGACCCGGTTAGGCCAGAGTCCCCAGGAACTCCCAAAGTAAATGCACCCAAATTTTTGGGGGCACTCCCACCACCTGGGGGATTACTACTAGTAGTAACAGGAGGTTTGGGAATGTTACTTGGGGGTATGTTTTCCTTATTGTTATTTTTTGGGCAACTGCTGTCAGTTTTTAAATGACCCACCTGTTTACAGGGATAACAATAAGGTTTCTTCTGGTTATTGGAAGGATTCTGGGACCCACCCCCCTCAGAGGATTTTTGGGGCCCTGATGTGGTTTGATCTGTAGATTTATTCCCACCCTTCTCTTGAGGCTTGGTTGATTCCTTTTTCTGGTCACCACCTTGGTTCTTGGGCCTAATCCTGGTTCTGACCCATTTGTCTGCCCTCTTACCCAATTCTTGTGGAGAGGTCAGATCAGAGTCTACCAGGTGCTGGTGTAATAACTGGTTCTGACAATTATTTAAGACTTGCTCTCTCATAATTAGATTATACAATCCCTTGTAATCTGTAACCTTGCTACCCAGCAACCAGCCCTCCAAAGCCTTAGTGGCACAATCAACAAAGTCAGACCAGTCCTGAGACTGAGTTTTCTGGGTGTCTCTGAACAGCAACCTGTACTGCTCAGTGGTTAAGCCAAACCCATCAACCAGTGCATTTTTCAGGACCTGGTAATCATTAGCATCCTCCACTCTTGTAGTGAGGAGCTTATCTCTACCTTTGCCATCAAAGGAGAGCCACAGTATAGCTGCCCACTGACTCTGGGGAATGCACTGCACAGTGCAGGCCCTCTCCAAAGCAGCCATCCATTTCTGGATGTCATCCCCTTGTTTAAAGGGGGGCACTATCTTTGTCAGGTGTTTAGTATCTAAACCCTTCTCTTTTTCTCTTGGGAGATTACTGCCACCAGTGGGAGCTAACCCACTCATCTGCTGCTCTCTAGTAAATGCAAGCTTTTCTTTGGCCAGGGCAAGTTCTTCCCTTTCAATCCTCAGTCTAGCTTGTCTCATCCTTGCTTCATGCTCTCTTCTCTGAGGGGAAGTCAATCTCCTCTGGGGAGAGTTCCTTCTCCCCTGAGAAGAGGCATTAGAGTGCAGAGATCTAAGGGAGTCCCTAGAAAGAGATCTATCTCTCCTAACTCCAAGGTTAGGCCCACTTCGGGTTAGTACTGGGGGTCCCCCAGATCCTAGCCCAAGTAAGTCTAAGTTGGCCCTGGTTAGCCTTCTGACTACCTCAAGACCTTTGTCTACCTCATCCCCAGAGAGTTCCTCCTGATCCTCCTCTCCCTCAACTGCTGTGGCAGTGTTGGGGAGGTCTGGATCTCCAGAGGTTCCCTCTAAGGCTGGCATATTCTCATGTAACTGAGAAATCTTTCTGGCATCATATGTCTCTAAGAGACCTATCAGAAAGGGAATGGTGGGGTTAGACCCCTGCTTCAGTTTCCTGGAGACACAGATCTGTCTCATCTCCTGGAAACTGAGAGCTGCATATCTTGAAGTGACCTGTGGAGGGTCAACACTGACCAGGGGAGTCTCAGTAGATTCTCCCTGGGTAGACATGCTTTTCTAGTGAGGTGTAAGTGGTGCACTTACCTACACTATATGTTTGCCTACTGATCCCTTGCTAGAGTTGTAGTTTAGGGTGTGCTAGGCCCTAGGAGCTACAACAGCTGGTTCAGTAGAACTCAGAGTATTCTAAGCTAAGTTATATGTACCTTTAGTACTTATGTGATCTTTCACAAGATATTCTTAGGGCATGTGTGGTAAAACAACAGCAAGCCCAAATCCCAACCGCTGCTCACCAATGTGAGAAGTTGGCCTGATGTGCAGTGCTCACTATTCTAGTGATCACTATATATCAGTCCAAACAACCCTTATTGATGATTGGTTGTAAGTCAACCTTATAGACCAGCTATCCTAGTAGCATGGATACGAGCAGTCTAAGGCTAAGACTCTAGAGGGCGTGTTAAGCCAGCTGTTTTACCATCACATTACCCCTTGAACACCCAGTGAAAGGACACCACACAAGTGTTATGAAAATAAACAATGTATTTATTAGAATCACAACAACCCTGTACTCTTTATGAGGACAGGGTGCTAAGCACACAACAAAACTCTTATGAAAATACTTAAGTTAGCACGTTATACACAAATGCCCGAGGGGCACGAAAAACCATATACTCTAAAAGTGGAATGCGAATTACTAGCAGGTAAGTAACGATTCTCAGAGGCTTTGGGATCGCTAGGACTAGACTACGGAACCTTTAGATTACTAGCAGGAGGCCTAGGGAACTCGGGTGCAGAGTGTGCACTCTCACGCGGGATGCGGGACAAAGTCTATGGGAGCTAGAATTCACAAAGTTCACGGGCGAACCCGACCTGGTAGGGAGAAAACGACAGTGGATCCTGACCCTTGGATAGTGAGGCTATGCTGGGACACCGAAGTGCCGAAGTTACCTAGCCCAGGGGCTGCAGCTGCATAGGTCTGAAAAGACGTCGGGAATCCTCGTGCCGGACCAGGAGCCTGGAAGGAAGAAGTTGCTGGCAGGCGACCAGTGAAGAAAAGTTCGATGGATCCAAGCCTGGATCAAGGAAGAAGGAAACCTGAAAGCAGAGGGGACCAAGTTCTTGAATCACTAGCCAGTGATTAAGTGGGCACCAGGATGGCACCGGGCGAAGTCACCGCAGTCAGGTGAGTGGGCGCTGCTGGGCTCTGCAGTCTCTCGGACCAGGAGGCGTTGTCGGCGACCAGGATGGAGGTGCGAGCTGTCCCACGAAGGTTCTTGCTGTCGACGTCGCTGGACCCAGGATTGGGCAACAAGTCTTGGCAAATGCAAGGCCCACGCGGTGGACCTAAAATGGCGTCTCAGCCGGACCAGGAGGGTCCAGGGTACTTCTCCGATGGAGGGAAGCAAGGGCCAGTCTGGAGCAACCAGACCAGCAGCAGTGTTGTCGTCGGGCGTCGTTCGGAAGGCCACAAGCCAGCGGGCTAGTAGCCAAACAACGCGGTGAGCAGCAAAAAGCAGAAGGGCCCCACGCCGATCGTGGAGATGCTGGGGGGCTGCTCTTCGGTGCTGGAGCTGCTCAGGGTGGGGGCTTCTCGGACCCCAAAGCACTCACCAGGAAATTACTCGGTGGGCTTGCTGTGCAGAAGTCGTGCAGTCTTGGCGATGGCCGGTCCCTCGAGGTCTCGTCGCACCCACGGTTCTCAGCTGTGCTGTAGAGGTGGGTAGAGGTCAGAGGTGCCAGGGAAGCCGGGTCTCGTCGAGCTGGGCAGTCGGATTCCGGAGGAAGGACGTGCAGCAGACCGCAGTGTTCTTAGATGGTGCCTGCGGATGCAGGGTGACTACTCCTTAGCCACAAGGGAGAAATCTTAGGAAGAAGTCTTGAGTTCCTTTCGTAGAAAGTAGTTTCAGGATTCAAAGATGATCTGATTTGGAAGGGGGCCAGTCCCTACCTTTATCTGGGAAAAAGGGGGCTGGCACGCGACTAGGTCCTGCCCTATGGGTGGGACCAGGAGGGGGTGGTTACACCCACTTCCTTGGCGGGCTTTTCCCCAGCACAGGGTCTGGAGTGTCCCTGGAACTGGTTTGAGCCAGCCTATGCACAGTGAGCACCGGGGTGCCACGTGCAGTCACCTTCCTCTGAAGCCCTGCCTACCTACAATACACAAAACCCTGTCTGGGACGGTGCTGGCACCGCCCCTGGCAGGAAACCCTTTGTCCTTATCTCCTGCTCTGGGAGGACTCCCAGCAGCAGGAGGGCAGACTTGTGTCTCGGTGGCAGCATCCATTTTGTGGATGCTAAGGCTCTGTCTGACTTTTAACCGGGTTATAGGTTACATGCATGTCGTGTCCCTCTAGAAGGGTGGAATGCTAACCCCGTCGCCAGAATTGGCGAGGGGTTAATATTCCAATTCGTATGACACCTTACTCGACATGTTTTGATAAAGCGATACCAGAGTTGGCATATAACCGCGAGGATTATAATGCACTTAAGAGTATATGGTATGCGATATCATGGAAACGGCTAAGGGATAGATCCCAAAAGCCGCAGACAGGCTCAGCTCATGCCAGAGCACTATCTCACACGATTCCAAGCACTCTGCCTCCAGGATTGTTAAGGCCTGCCATAGGAGTGACTGATAGGAGATCTGTGTGTCCATTTTAGGGTTAGATATAGGTATACTATATCTAAAGCAGAGGGCGAGTACACCACCTTGCCCCAGCTGTCGTGCAGCCAGTTGTGTCAGTTTTGGATGGCCAGCCAGGGGTGGCATAATACATGCTGCAGCCCCTGGTAGGCCCTGGGTACACCTATGCCCTGGGTACCTAAGGTACACTGTACAGGGACTGATAAGGTGACTCAGTATCCAATTTAGATATGTACCTAAGGTACATGGAATCCATTTCACAGAGAGAGCAGTAGGCCTGGGGCCCTGAATAGCAGGGTCCCAGGTCAACTAAGTCAGAAAACCAGCAAAACACCAGGCAAAAAGTTGGGGGCAACCATAGTCAGGGATCTACCTTCCTACACTTACTATCTAAATGAATAGAAGAAGTGGTGTTTGTATAAGTGTTTTGCTAAGTAAATATGTAAGTATGATCCATTGTTTGCATAAGTGAGTAGGATGACTTCATATGTGATTAGGATGCGTGCTGTTGTTTAATGTCGATATAGATGTATAAGTATTTTTGATAGTGTTCTATTGTTCATTGACAGCATCTATGAGTGAATCCATAGGTAAGTGATTAGATGTGTGTATACATCTATGAATCACTGAGTGGATTTTTAGATACTTGTATTGCTGTGACAATGGATTTAAATATGATACTCTGTATTTTACAAACAGTGATGAAAAATTGTAATAGTGTATGAAAAGGTGTATGTGATTGTCACGTGGATGATGTCACCAGTGATGTCATCCGTGATGTCATTTGAGATGTCATCAGTGATGTCACTGACCATGTCATGAATGATCTAATATGTGACATCATCAGCAGTGGATTGCGGGTGCGCGAAATATAGTTAGTACAACTAACTATATAGGAGCAATTTCATTGGTTTTGTATGAGTAAAATGTCCAGCTAACAATAACACCACTAAAACTTATAGTTTTTTGAGTGAATTTCAAAGGTTTTTAAAAAACGAATTCCTAACTATATAACTCCTGAAACCTATGGTTTTTTCAGTGAATTTCAAAGGTTTTTTTGAATGCTAATTCCTAACTATATAAGGCCTGAAACCTATGGTTTTTTTCAGTGAATTTCAAAGGTTTTTTAAATGCTGATTCCTAACTATATAAGGCCTGAAACCTATGGTTTTTTCAGTGAATTTCAAAGGTTTTTTAAATGCTAATTTCTAACTATATAAGGCCTGAAACCTATGGTTTTTTCAGTGAATTACAAAGGTTTTTTAAATGCTAATTTCTAACTATATAAGTCCTGAAACCTATGGTTTTCTCAGTGGTTTAAAAAAAAAAATTGATTGGTTAACTGGCTTATTAAGTGTATCTTAGTGAATACATATATTACCGAGTAATGTTTAAATATTTAAATATATGCATGAGTGATGTAATATGTGACGTCATCAGCAGTGCATTGCAGACGTGCAAGTTATAGTGAGTTCAACTAACTATAACGTGGGAATTTCAATGGTTTTATGCGAGTAAAATTTCCAGCTAACTATAACTGGTGTGAAACCTATGGTTTTTTCAGTGAATTTCAAAGGTTTTTTAAATGCTAATTCCTAACTATAACTGGTGTGTAACCTATGGTTTTTTCAGTGAATATATATATATATAAAATTTCTATGGCAAAATGAAACCCCTCATTTTGTTCCTTTTCAAATTAAATGTATTAAGTGTTACCACTTTATTCCAATCAAGATGACTTCAGGTGTGCCATACTTTTGTCATAAGTAAGACTGTTAGCGTTCTAGTTGTTCTTTAGAACACTCTGGGACATTCTGTCATTGGGCTATAGTTGGGCTACATCTGGCTGATATTTGGGCTACATTTGGGCTATTTTGTCTCTGGTGGCCATCTTGGGAGATTGCATATCAGAATTTTTTAGGGCTCGCTGGTACTGCATCCGAAGGATGCGTCCATCTGGGAGCCTTTTAGTTGCCTGACTGGGGGGGATGAGGGACAAAAGGGTGTTACAAGCTTGGATTTGGGTGCGCGAACGCGCACGCCCAGCCCGGCGCCGTGCACGTCCCCTGCCACAGATTCCCTGAACAGACATACACACATGCACACGCAGGCAGGAAGGCACACACACACACGCGCGCACCCCCCCTACTTCCCCCGCCTCACCGGCACCCCGCACCCCCCTCCCCCCCCCCACACACACACACAGGAGCGCACCTACACACACGCACGCACAAACGCACACACACACAGAGACCACCGCCATACAAGCCCCCCCCCCCCCCCCCCCCCCCCGCTCGCTCTCACCGCTCCCGGTTTCCTTCCCGCTCTGATTGGCTCCACAACCGGACTCTGAATTACTTCTGCAACGCGTCGATGAAACACTTGGAAAATGGATGCAGACGTTGGCACTGCCCTCCTAACGCGGCGCGCCCGGGAGGTGTTGAATTCAGCAGGGAAGGGGGTGGGGTGGAGAGGAGGCGCGGCGGGGAAGGGCCGAGGGAGGGCACGCAGTGGAGTGAAGGCGGGCTGAGAGGAGGGTGCGGGCGCCGCCCCGCCCGCCCTCTGCGTGCGGAAGGGATCGCTTCCTGTTGCCCCCTGCCGCAGCCGGAAAAGGACGCCATTGCTGCCAAGGGGGCTTTGGCTGCAGCTGCAGACAGGGGCGGCTGCGGGCGGGAGCGGGGCTGGAGCGGGGCGGGCCCCGCGGGAAGCAGCTGGAAGGGCACGGGTGGGTCAGTGGCGGAGGAAGCCGCCTCCAGGCTGGCAGCCCGACTAGCTAGAGGCGCCGGCTGACTAAACAAGAAGAGGGGCTGTCACAGAGGTCGGGGCACAACAACCCGGGGCAAATGAGAGGGTGGGAGAGAAGACACCCCACCCCGTCGCTCTGAGAGATTATCGCTCACCACACTACCACACTAGTGTCAGTCATCGCGTGAGAATAGTGCTCACATTTAATGTGTTTTTCTCTTCGAAGGGCGTTTAACACACAAAAGCCCGGCTTTTCTTGGGAGATTCTCGGTCCCCGTTAGAGCGCACTCGCTACTGTTGACTTCTAATGGTGCAGCGTGTTGTATCTACCGTATGTGACGCAGCTCTAGAAATTCGTATTTTAGGTTTATTTAATCATTTACCGTTTCTGTTGTTTGTCATCTTGCGACCTTGAAGCTGGATATTCTCTGGCATTGTTTAAGCGACAACAAATCAATAACTAAAAGTTCTCGTGAGTGATAACTCACCGGAACCGATTCCCACGCACATGTGGTTGCTGCTCACCAGAAGAAATCACTGCAGCGCATAATTAGGGCTTTTGTTGCTGTCAGTGCCTCTCACTCACACCCACTTAGTGTCGCTTAAGGCTAGTCGTTCAGTCTCACACTCTGATTGACCCTCGCTGTGAAGAATTCTCATTTGGTGAGCGAGTGTCACTCACTGAGTAAGTCCTGCAGCTATACAGTGCCACTCTCTTGGGGAATCAGAGTGGACTGCTCATTGTCACTGAAGGGCTCACCAGTCTGTCACTCGCTGTGGGTACTGCTCACTCACATCTACCAAGTGTCACTCCGTGAGGAAATCTTAGTTCCTGAGCGTCATGGCTACTTATTCATTCACTGTCAACGATTCCCATATCATATGTTCATAGTACCACCCAGTCTGGGGATTCTTAGCTCCTGTTTGTTCATCTAAAGGCTTGTAAGGCACTCCTGCCTTCCAGTCATCGCTCCCTGGGACTGGTTGTCACTCATCTGGTAAATGTTGCTTTATGCATGGAAACATGAGATTTATACCCGTTGTACTCTTGTTTACTTGTGTTCACTGCCAAGGATGCGCACTCACAACGTCTGAATGCTACCCTGAGCTGGTGATCCCAGTGTCATTTTACGACTTTGAGTGGGGCCCCAGGCCAGACGTACCTTGGGGTCCCCCGTTTGAACAGCTTTGAATATTATTGCCCCTTTTTTCTGCTAATTAAATTATCTATCATAAGAGAAGAGAACCCTGCAACGACCGTGCGTGTTATACTTCCGCATAGCATTACTCCGCAAGTCGTAACAACGGCTTGCGGGGAGGGGGCCAGATGTTGGAATAGTATAATTTACTATTCCAACTTCAGTCTGTGCGGACAGTAAGGAAGGTGTTGGATTTTAAATCCAACACCTTCCCACCCTCCGCAAGTCGTTCTTCCGACTTGCAGAGTAATGGTATGCGGAATCACAACGCGGTGGTTGTAACAACCGCGTTGTGATTTCCTGTGGGCAACAAATACACTGAACATAATTTCACAAAAGTTCTTTAGAAAAGTTTAAGCTATTGCCATTATAAATTACAATAACTTTTATTTAAGTATTAGTTATTTAAAAAAATTAAACGCCATTGTTATTTGTAATATCAATACATCTAAGTCATGTAAATACAAAACATATTGCATTACAAATGCTATAGGTATCACATTTGCGAAAGTTATACCTATTGGCATTGTAAATGACAAAGCTATTAATTTAGCTATTTAAAAAAAAAAACATAAATAAAAACTTTGCCATTTACAATACCAATAGCTCAAACTTTCCTAATGCGAGACCCATTGCATTGCAAATGCTTGTTTAATGAAATATAAGAGGATTTGAGAAGTCACTCAAAATGTGCCCTAATTTTTCTTTCTTCAGCACTAATCATAATTTCTATGGCAAAATGAACCCCCTCATTTTGTCCCTTTGCAAATTAAATGTTTTAAGTGTTAACACTTTATTCCAATCACGATGACTTCAGGTGTGCCATACTTTTGTCATAAGTAAGACTGTTAGCGCTCTAGTTGTTCTTTAGAACACTCTGGGACATTCTGTCATTGGGCTATAGTTGGGCTACATCTGGCTGATATTTGGGCTACATTTGTTTTTTTTGTCTCTGGTGGCCACCTTTGGGCTACATTGGGCTACATTGGGCTACATTTGGGCTCTAACATATATATAGCCCAATGTAGCCCAATATATATTTTTTCAAAGTTAATTTTTGTAAAAACCACTGGAGCACATATCTTGAGACATAGCAAAGGCACATCGGGCTACCAGTCCCTACAATTTTGCCAAGTTTGGTGGAAAACCATTCAGCCGTTCGGGCTAAAAGTGAGTCCAACCGCCCTATGGAAATTAACATGGGGAAAACACGTTTTGGGACCCCCCTTTTATCTCGGCCCCCGCTTGACGAATCCCCCCCAAACTTTAAGGAAAGGAGCGGAGCGCCGCGAGGCAAAGTTAAGGAAAATTCCAGGAAGATTCCTCAACCGGCGCCAAAGTTATTCCCAATAGAATGTTGCGATTTCCCTATGGAAAACAATCCTAACTATATATACCTACTGGCTATCGCCAGTAGGTAATATATATATATATATATATATACAATTATTTTATTGCAGATTCACAGTGTACACTGCCTTTTGCCTACAACCCTGAGGCCGGCGGTGTAGTGTCCGGATACCAATACACAGCTTGATTAGCCAACATCCCGAGGGGCAGGCAGCGAAGTATTCATAGCGTGTAATTCACTTTGTACACAGTCTACAAACCAAAGAAAAAAAACAAAGTCCTCAACAGAATCCCAAATATTCTTACAGGTCCCTCCCATCCACCCATCCTTTAACGTCAGAAAACCAGTTTTCGAGGCACTTAGTGCGGTCTCTCTTGTCTTGACCATTGCTACATCCTGGCACATGAATACCGCCACCCTGTCCGCTAAGACGACGCGCTATGTCTCTCTTATACTCTTCTCTGATCATGACATCTCACAACGCCCCCTATGTGCCTTGCTGCTATCACATAGCTAGTCATTCCCTCTGATAGTCAGCCCCATCAGACCGCAGCCAGGCAGCAAATGGTTCCCAAATGTCAGACGGTCTAGATCTGCTCGGCATCAGTTCCCAAAAGACAGACAGTTGGTCTTTGCAATACGTCACTGCCCCAACCCATGCAGCCACCGTGGGTGGATTTGGCTTCTTCCAATGGATAGCTACTTGCCTTTTCGCCATTAGCAGCAGCATAGCTGTAAGTTTGCGGTGTTCGCTATGCACGTCTTGAACATATCCTTATAATGCTACTAGAGGTGTGGGCTGCAGTGTAGTGTTGGTTATGCCCTCTATGTGTCTAAAAACCTCCACCCAATATCATGCTATGGGTCCACAATCCCAGGCCAAATGAGTAAACGTGGCGTTACGGGTCCCACATCTCCAGCATCTTGCATCTGGAAGCAAGCCCATGTGTGACAGTTGTAACGGCGTGCGATATAATCTATGCAGGACATTAAAATGTATTAACCTAATTCTATAGTTCGGCTAAAGGTGTTCCAGCTGTGTACAGCAGAACTGCCACTGCTTATCAGTGATGACCATCCCTGTTTCCTCTTCCCCTTCTGTTTTGGACATAGTGTATGTGACTGAGGTTTCGCTTTGTGTTGTGCTATAGATGCCCGTAATGAGTTTTGGAGGTGATGGATTTGATAAAATGTTTTCCAGCGCAGGTAGAGTGGGCGGCTCAGTCGGGAATTCTTTATGTTTGGACCTGCATGCTGCTCTAATCTGATAGCACAGTAGTGTATCAGATGCCGTTGGCGGTCGTGTGTTACACATATGTGATAGTGTTAGGAACTCGCCTTCAGGGAATAGGTCGCTGCCTTTCACCAGGTTGTGTGATTTTGCCCGCTGTCCAGTTGCCTTAACTAACAGGGGCCCTAGTAAGGGGTTGGCATCTAATGGCATAGACGACGCATATAGCACTTCATGCTTCGCTCTTTTTGCTATGCCTCTTCAGGCCCATCTCACCGCTTCCACTGTGTCAATTTTCTGCTGTGGACGCTTATAAGGGTGGAAAACAGCAGTGTTTAGGGGGAGTAGCGCTATCCGGTCTATTTCTATTGCCACATGTGGCTGAAATGGTGTAGGGTGATGCCAGGAATATATGAATTGCGCCTGCGTACTATAGGCATATAGCTCGAAGTCCGGGGCTCCCAACCCCCCTTGTGCAAAGGGCAGCGTGAGCACGTTCCATGAGATGCGGGGTTGCTTTCCCGCCCACACTAACTCCAGCACGCTAGTGCGAAGTCTCCTAAAGAAATGGACATTCAGTGGCATGGGGATATTTACAAAGAGGTATAGGAATTTAGGCAAGATCAACATCTTAGCAATGGCTATGCGTCCTGTTAAGGACAGCGGTCACTTCTTCCACCGCGGCAATTTGCTTTCCAGCCAGTCTATTGCCCTACCATAGTTCGCAGTCCATATCTCCTGCACCGACCTGCTGATATGAATGCCCAGGTATTTCGTCTCTCCCTTCGCCCACAGAATCAGGAACTCCGACATAAAGGGATCAGTAGTGTCGGTCAATGGCAATATTACAGATTTATTCCAGTTTATCTGTACTCCCGTCAGCCCGCCGTATCGTATGAACTCCCTCATTAATACATCAAAGGTAGCGCCGGGGTTTGTTAAATATACAGTCATATCGTCTGCGTACATTGATATCAAGATGCCTCTAGTCGTAAAGCCAATGCTTTCTGCGTGTGGAATTGCCGAAGCTTGGCCGCCAGGAGTTCCATTGCTATGGCAAACAACAGTGTCGACAATGGGCACCCCTGATGTGTTCCCCTAGTAATGTTAAATGGTTCAGATATCTGCCCATTTACCTTCAATCTGGCAGTCGGGCCTGCATACAGGATCTGAATTTGCTGTATGAACATTGGACTAAGTCCCAGTCTCACTAGTACTGCAAAGAGGAATTTCCATTCGAGAGAATCAAAGGCTTTTGTGGCGTCCAACAGCGCAGCTGCTGCTTTTACCTGGGGGTCCAGGTAATGAAGCACCCCAAAAAGTGTCCTCAGGTTGTAAGCAGTGGAATGTCCCGGTATGAAACCAGACTGATCCGGCAGAGCTATCTGCGGCAACATAGGCTGCAGCTCTTTGGCCAGTAGCTTGGCGTATATTTTAGCGTCTAAGTTTATAAGGGGCAGCGGACGATATGAATCCGGCGAGGTCGGGTCTTTGTCCGGTTTTAAGATAGTTATGATAGTGGCTTCTCGCAGCGTCGGGGGAAGTATTCCGGTCTCCATGGCCTCTTGATACACTTGCAATAGCCGAGGGGCCAGGACATCCGCATACTCTTTATAGAATGCTGCCGTGAGGCCATCTGCCCCTGGTGCCTTGTCAGTTGGCATGCTGCTTATAACTTGTGTGAAGTCCTCTAAAGTAATTGGAAGCTCCATATATTTCTGAGCCCCGTCATTGAACCAGGCCAGTCCTATATCATCCAAGTAATCAGCTATATCTGTTTGTGATGGGTTAGTTTGAGAACAGTACAGTTTTGAGAAGTACTAAGACATCTCGCTCAGAACTTCAGGTGGCATGCTAGCCACCTCTCCGGTATCTGTTCGTAGGTCCGTGATATAGGCCGAGCCTCTAGGCATGCGCAACAAGCTAGCTAGTGTTTTACCCGGTCTGTCGCTTTCCCCATACTGTCGTACCTGAGCGTGTTTATAGAGGTATGCCTTCTCCCTCTCAGCCTCCTCTTGAAACTCCATCAATTTGGACCTAATGGTCGCCACGGTGACCGGCGACGGATCCTGCATTTGCAATCGTTCTAGCTCCCCTAACTCCCTCTCCAGTCCGCTAAGTGTGTTGCGAATGTCCCTAGTACACCGGAATGTAACGCTATGCAGTTCCCCCTTGTAACCACTTTAAAGGCCTCCCGGAGCACTCCCGGTGAGTCGACTGTGCCGTCATTCAATGTGAAATATTCTGTAATTTTGCTGCGCAATTCCTCTCGGAAGACCAAGTCCAGCAATGCCTTAGACGGGAATTTCTAGGCAAATGGCTGGGCATATGCAGGGGGTAGGCGCAAACTGATCTGAGCTGGGGCGTGGTCAGAGAATGTGCGGGAATGGTGTGTGGCATCGGTTAACCAGGTGTGTAGGTCTTTTGATACTAGCCAATAATCTAGGCGTGACCATGCACTACGGTGGTGTGTGATGCATGTGCCTTCTCTTGTCGCTGGGTGCAGGGCTCTCCAGGAATCTACCAGGTGGAGATCTTCAATGATATCGTACAGCGCGTCTGCGGCTTTTGTGTGATGCGCTCAAGGGGAACCCTGCCAATCCATCATTAGTGACAGGACCACATTAAAGTCGCCCCCCCACAGGATCGCCCTGTGTTCTAGTGTCCGCTCCCTGTGCCAAGGTCCTGGAAAAATTCTGGGCTGTCCGTGTTTGGGCCATAGACATTGATTAGTGCTATCGGCATGTGACATAGTTCTTCTTGCAATATTAGGTATCGTCCCTCCCGATCTACGGAAGTGTCATGGGTTCGCCACTGCAGGCCCCTGCTCAGAAGGATCGCTACTCCTCTAGAGTAATTGGAATAACCGGCTTACGCCACCACCCCCCAACGATTATTCCTTAATATCACCGCTGTAGCTTTTGTCAGGTGTGTTTCCTGCAGAAAACATATATCTACCCCGTGTCTCGAAAGGTAGGAATGAATTAGTATCATTTTCCGGTGGTGATTTAATCCCTTGACGTTCCACGTGAGGCATTTGATTGTGTTATCGTTACGCTAGTGTGTCATTGCCATTCATTCAGCATCAGCGTGTTTCGTGTCTACATACAGGACCGAGTTGTGTCATACCCATGTACCTATGTATTTGCTTGACATGTGATCGTAGATACAGGAGACCCACCGTGCCCGTCCAAACAGCTTCCCCCCCTCCCACACCAACCCCCCAATCAGGTTGTGCAAATCCCTCCCCCCCCCCCCCCCCCCCAACAACCTCCAAGTCAAACAAAGTGTCCAACTAAAGGGAATCATCCCATGGGGTGTGTAGGTCGCCGGCAACTAACCCTGTGCTTGTGACAGGGTGGCCGAGCTGCAAATACCACGCACAAACATTTGAGCTCACCTTGTTACAGCAGTACACAACGTTCATCAGCGGGATCTTCAAGTTCTAGGGTATTGGGCCCTTTTCAAAGAAAGCAAAGCACTCATCTTACCAATCTGTGGTCAGTCCATTGTTAGTTGGCATTCACTGTGAGCAGTCAATAGCCGTAACGTGCGTAACAGCCCTTCGGATATCACTCGATGTCGCTGAGTCGGTCCTCCGTCTGCCCCTCCTCAGCAGTCTTGTGTTGTTGAGGTCCTTCGCCATTTGTTTCGCACGGGCGAGTGCTCCCTTAGCATCTGTGAAGAAAGTGGGTTTACCAGGTCCTTGTACACGCAGCTTGGCCGGGTATATCTGTGCATATTTCGTCCCTATTTGTTGGAATATTTTCTTCGCGGGGATGAATTCCCTACGGGCAGCCTGAATTGCAGGGTGAAGTCCGGATACATTGCCACATCATTCCCGCGGTATTGGATAGCGCCCTTCTCCCTGGCTAGGCGTAATATCAAGTCCCGGTCTCTGTAGTTTAGCACACGTGCCAAAATTGGTCTTGCTGGTGCGCCAGGTTTCGGCCTAGGTTCCAGGGATCTGTGCGCCCTCTCTATAAGGAACATCGGAGAAAATTTCGCTCCGAACAGGTCTTTCATCATTGTTTTGATGTATTTCTCCATATTCTGTATGTCTGTCGATTCGTCAAAGCCCGTGATCCGTATGTTATTTCTTCGCGATCTCGCCTCCAAATCCTCATTCTTCTGTTGAATTAGAGCCAGTACCTTGTCCATTCCTCTTAGTTTCTTCTCCATGTCCGTTTGGCCTTCCTCCGTCTCCGTCACTCTGGTCTCCAATACCCTGACGCACCCCTCCTGTTTGTCCATTCCTTGCGTAATCCTGTCCATTCGCTCGGCTAGAGTGTCCATCTTGGTATCGATGCCCTGAAGACTGGTTTTCAGTTCCCGGAACATTGACCGGACGTCCTCCGCCGGCAGTTGGGCATTTGCTGCGTCGTCAGCTGCTTCCCGGTCTGCGGCATCTGTATCCGTAGTTTTATTGTACTTCTTCTCAAAGTTAAGTCTTGGTTGCCTCGTGTCAGGCTTCCCAAGGTTATGTAGGGCCCGTTACTTCTGCGAGATCCCTGTCTGCAGGCCACGCTAACTGTGCCAGTTGCTGCCTCATCGCGCACTTAGGATGGTTTCTCGTGGGCGGTGCACAGTAGAATCGCTTGTAGGCTTCGAGCGTACTATCGCAGTCCAGCCGGGTTTCTCAGCAGGCGCAGGGCATCAGCGATTGCCGCAGTCGGCGCCCCAGGGTATTCCAGTCCGTTAGTTTCAAGGTTGAGCAGGTCTTGCGCCAGCTGTGTCACAGCAGTTCACCCACCAGCTCAGCTGCCGACAAACTGGGGAGGCGATGTCAAATAACACGCCTGTACACCACATTCGCCAGTATTTTCAAACCGCTAGCCCTGCAGTGCCAGCGCGCTGGCCATTAGGCAGTCCGACAGCCCTGTACTTTGTTTCCGCTATCTGATGCAGCCGCAGCAGGTCCCACTATCTGGGGGAGAAAGGTGCTGATCTCGTTGGTCAGCATCACACCTCAGCAGTTTTGATTTTTATAGCTTCGGTTAGGTTTCGGCGCGATATCTCCCACTCCGCAGTCTCACATTCACCTCCTATTTCCTTCTATATCCCAGTGGGCGCAGTTCAGTGTGTTTGCAGGGCTGCAGCAGTCTCCGCCACATGGCTCACAGTTTGCAATGGCGAGCGCGATCTCAGCGCTACACCCGCCCGCGGCTTTCAAAATGGCGGCCGGTCGCGCCGATAAGCTCTAGCGGTCTACAGATATACAGAGTGGCCCCCACTTTCTCTCGTCCCCATTTGATGGTGCCGGCGCCGCGCAGAATCTCCAGGAGTCTCTGCCCCTTCCAGTGGGCTTACGGGAGTTATCCCGTGTGCTGTCTTCCGGTCCGCTTTTTCCGGGCCTCGCTGCGTGCTCCGGGCCTCAGCTTTCCCATCTAGCGGCCTCCAAGCGCCCCGTCCCTTCCACTCAGAGCAGTTCACAGGCCTCGCGGCAAAATCGGGAGCGCTCCTCACCTCCCAGCAGTATTTGCCGCCGCACGTCCCAGGCAGCCCGCTACCCGAGTTCCCGGCTGCAGTCAGCCGCGCAGGCCGCACCCCCGGGCCAGGTCGCCTTCTGCTGGAGCGACTATTTGCCGGTTAGTGCAGGCTTCGAAGTGGCACCGATGCAAGCAGGGTCAGTCCCCGCACCCTCTGCTTTGGGTTCCGCTCAACGTTTGGCGTGTGGGCATCGGATAGTTGCGGATGATTGGGCTCGGCCGGCGGAGCCGCGTTAGTGGGCGGCCATTCCGCTGCTCAGTCAAGCCACGCCCCCAAAACCTTTTCTATATTTGACAGTGAATTGAACAAGATATTTCAATATTTGAGCATTTGTTTAGTGCATACTTGTTTTTTAGAGGGGCAGTATTTTTTTTGTATTGTTTTGTGGTTCAAATCATTAGAATTGCATAGGCCGGGGGTCCCCAGCTTCCATTAATGACTTGGTGGGGGTCCCTGGATTCTAGCAGTGATTCAGTGGGAGACCTCAGAAGTCAACATGAAAAACTCACTCTTCCATCCATATCACTTTGGATTAATGTGCCACCTATCTGCCCATGATCTGTAGCAACTGGTAAGGGGTGATTAATATCTGTAACGTCAACTACTCACAGTACAAAAAAAGAGCACATAATTTCCTGCCATTTGTATGGGATTACTCAATAGAAATAGTACATCCGCTATCCTCCCTTAAAGGTCTGCCCAGGTTCTGAGGATACATTGCCCTGGAATTTAGACCTCCAGGGGTAAAAAGGTAGGCAAAACAGGGGGATAGAGATATGTTCTTCGGATTAATCCCACACAGGGTTTGAACAGAACCTCTTCAAAATGTATATTGACCCAGGCATGACAGAAGCCAAAATATTTTCTACAAGGAGGAAACTTGGATCAATAAGGTAAGCTCAACCTTATAGCAATATAATTAGTAGAAGGAATGTTTGTATCTACTTTGCCTCTGCAGCTGCCCCAGGATGTGCAGGGTATATATAGACCATGGAAGAGCATAATTGGCATGCTGAGCCTGGTGGGACTCAAGGGGTATGTAGAAAGTACAAGTGTTAGAATAGTTCAGACCACAAGAAAGTACTCTTTGAGATTGATGGCATTTTCACAGGGAAAAACAAAGCATATCAAAGAAAAAGAGATTAGTGTGCAAACTTTGAGTGGTTACAGGAGTCAGTGCCACCAGAAAGTTGCCATTTGCTGAAATGTAGTGTATGTGGCTTCATATACTATATTTATCTTATGTGCTGTAGAAGATTTATGGTGTTCTGCACACTGCTGGAAGCCCGGTCCCCTTTTGTGAACCGTCTTTTAATATCCTATTTGCCACAGTTGGCAACCTCTAATCCATCAACATACTGTACTGCGAGAGAAGTTTAAAAGTAACCAATATTACTTGATATGCTATGTGGAAATGTGTGTCTACCCCTTCATTTTACAAAGTGCTAGTCGCGACTCCCCATACGCAGAGATGTGTGTGCGCATCTGCAATGCTACTGTTTCCCAGTATTGGATCTTTCATATATTCATGTGTTTATGATTCCATGGTAGTCACTATGACAAATGCAGGGTTAAACACAGCCTGGAAAGCTTCAACATGATCACATTATTAGCCTATTCACATAGTTTCAAAAGAAAAACTTTAGCCAATCAGAAGCAAACTGCTTGAACCATTCTACCCCTAGATGCCATCATACCTCCGAAATATACCACACATGATATGTGAATAGAGTCACCTGAGCTCTGCTCAGTCTTCTTCAGATAAATGGCCTTTTCACTTACTGGGGGGTTACATTGAGAGGAAATTCAACTCCATTTTACATATCTGATAAACAGACAATGTCATCTCCAAAAAAGGCCCTTTCAGGACCGGTATAACCTGTGTTAAAAAGACTCTTATTTCTAAAGATCCCTGAAACTAATGAATGCATTGCCTCTATCCTGGCCACAAGACTAAAGACTGTAAGATCGATTATATATTTTCTACAAAAATCCTCAAAGATAGAGAGGATAGACTTTTGCTGTGACTACAGAAAGCAGAATCCAAGAATGTGCCAACTTCATTTCAGGACAGTGACAACTCCTCAAGAGCATAAAAAGGCCTATGAAAGGGCATATTCTCTAGAAGGATGCTCTCTCAGAGTCACTTCTGAGAAGATACCCGCTACCTGCTATGTCTAAAGAACTTCTTGAAAAGTAATTTGGAAACCAGAAAGAAAATTCTGTCTTCTTTGGCAATCCTCTGGATTAAGAAATATAGAATGATGACTTGTGACTATCCAGCACCCAGAAGAAAGATATCTCTGGAACTGGAGAAACCAAAATCGCAACTGGAACAACGACGTCTGCCCCGTTGACAAAGAATTCCTGGACTGTGAGGACACTGTTGACAAAGGCCTCCCTGAAAGAAAATTCTCCAAGTATGTCACCACTAGCATCTGATTTGGTCATTGACCTCTTCCATGACCAAGACTACACCATCAATGACCACCTCAATGACGACTATAACATTAGTGAAAGCATTGTAGAAAACAACTCTGGGGGCGTGGCCTAGCTCCCGATGGAGTGAGACTTGCCTCTCCACGGCTCTTGCTCCCTGCTTGCTGTCTTAGCCTAATTCCAGCACTGGGTAAGAGATGAAACAGCACTGTTGGGTGCTATAACCCTGCAACATCATCAGCTTTTGGGGAAGTCGAGTCCAAACGCAGAAGGCAAGCTCACGGACGCCCTTGGGGATTCCCGGCAGAAGCACCATAAAGCCCGCCACCATCTTGAGGGCTGCCTGGTCCCATGATGAACAGGGTCAAGAGTGATTTGCATATGGCTGGGTTTGAACTGGGGTGGCGAAGTAAGCTAAAGAACGATGATGGATTCAACCCATATCTGTGACTGGGGGTGAGTGTCTGAAATGTTTCAGTACTTTGTCCATCATCTCCTATTGTTTGCTCTCATCATGTCTACTCTGCAATCATACTCTGTAATTCATTTATTTAGTTTAGTCCATCAACTACTGAATTGAAATGCAAAATTAAATATGCTTCTTTTTGTACATGTTTTCTCTCCATATCCCCACAACGGGGACCACCAGTATGACCACCAGAACTGACCACCTTAAGTCCTTCTTTGTATGATGTTTTTCTGTCCAATAGTTGACCAGTGGTGCAGACATGGCTCTCCATTTCATCCTTGAATTGTGCTGTATTATTCTTTAGTGCACCTCATGGTCCGTTTTACCAATATGTAGTTTGTCACAAGAACAATTGATTATATATGCAACATATTTTGTTTTATAGTTGGAAAACGTTTTTTGTGTCCATTTCCAATGTTTATGTGTAAACACACATCCTTCAATGGTTAGATGATAGTTAACACATACCACATTTCTGGTGGCCTTCCAGAGGAGCCATACTCCATAGCTGACTGAGTTTATTTCTGATTTTAGATGGAGGTGTGTAACTCGTACAAACTGACTGCCTATATAGTGTTCTTTCTTTAATGCAAACAGGCAAAGTGAAAAATTCTTTGATTTTTTTTTTTAATGAAATGCCAAGTTTGGCTGTTTTAAATTGGGTTGTCTAGGTACAAAATGTGGAGACAGATATATGTTCAATTGTCTTTTTCTCTTTACTTTGTAAAAATGACTCCCTTGGTGTTCACCAAATTCTTTTCATTTACATTTTTTTGTTTTTTAAACACATTTTATTGATTTTGTATGGTACCATCTGGGCAGCAGCCCTTTATTTTTTTTAAAACCTTTATTTATTGTATTTTTCACAGACATAAAGATTGCAGTCACACATTTTTCAAAGATAAACGAATCCTCAAATCGGTACATGTCACTGAAACAATTGACAAATCCTAGACATTAGCGACGCCATTCCGCGCAAACACATATTATACCATGTAGCAGATAAACAGTCTATGCCACTAAGGCCTGGTATGCAATGTCTTTCGTGCACGGTGAACTGTGAAATCTCATGGCTTTGTACAGACATCATCATGGTAAACAGCAGAATGCAATATAAATATCATGCCACCTCATACATAAATCTGGTACTATAAAGTATACAAGCCAATACAGTTTTGTGTTTTTTTTTTTCTTTTTCCCCTTTACAATGTGATTACGACAGACATTACTCAGCTTCATGCACTGTCTACATCCGCCCCTTTTTTTTGTGTAGCACAATCTAGCCGGTACACCTGCAATGGGCCCCAAATATCTCTGGGCCTGTTGCGAACAGGCAACAACTCAGCATAAACATTATTCTGATCTTGAAAATAAATAACATCATTCAACCATTCCTTGAATTTCGGTGCTCTTCCCCTTCCCCAGCGGCATGCGACCCTTCGTTTTGCTAGGAGGAGGCCGATATCCAGAAAACGTCTAGTTGACTTGGGGGTCTGCAAAGTATAACCTAGGAGCATTATAAGTGGAGTTAAAGTAAGCTCCCCTCCCAGCATGATCAGCAGCGCGGCATGGACCTGTGTCCAGTATTCATAGACCTTCGGGCATTCCCATGCCAAATGGAGAAAGCCCGCAGCTTCTGTATGACATCTGTCACATCTATCGCTGTCTGCCAGTTTGAACCGAAATTTCAAGGCGGGTGTATAATAAAATCTCTGGAGAAACTTAAAATGAATAATTTTGAGCCTACAACTAGACAATATGTTAGCAGTGATGCCACAGCAATAGGTCCACTGATCCTCAGATATCTCCACGCCAATATCCGTACTCCATAGGGCAGCAGCCCTCTATATACACATTGACACATTGGATCATTCAAGGGTACCAGATTTGTGCACTGAATTAGCACCATTAACAAACATAACAATACAAATTTTGCATGGACAATACGATTACCTGTAGGATTTAGTGGATATGTTCTTGTGTCGCCTGAAATATGATATTGAATGAGGCGTGGTGTGGCCCAGGGCACATGGTGAAAGACACATACATCAGGGGGTTTACGAGGGAAGGGTGGTATCTATACTCCGGTATGCTGCCCATCTGGACCATATTTTCCTGTGCTTCAAGGGACAGCCTCTCGCCTGGAAGACCGCAAACTCTAATCCCATGCATCTATTTAGCTCCATTCGCCATTTCCCTAACGTTGGGGGGGAAGTTCCCTTCCACAGTAGAGCAAAATCATGCTTAGCTATAGTAAGGGCCAGCAATAATAGGTAGTGTTTATACCGATTTCCCCCTATACCGTCAGTACTATGTAATAAAAATAGCTTGGGGTCGAATGGGAGGTCTCAGGATACCACCTCGTCCACGCAGGCCGAGATCCTAGGCCAGAAGGGCTGTAGTACAATTCAGTCCCAAACTGTGTGCATAAATGTTCCTTTATGTCTATCACAGCGTACACATTAGGGGGATTAAATGACTCCCATCTTCCAGAGACGGAGTTGGGTATAGTACACTCGGTGTATGTATTTAAAGTGTATGAGTTGGTATCGAGAGGACACAATGGTGCCCCGAAGCCTGGGTACGGTCTCAGCCCATTCGTCGTCAGTTATGTCCTGAATACCTGCCTCCCACACCCCTCTGGTCTTATGTAGGGTCGTTTTGGCTTGTGTCGTCAGGGTCTGGTATATCTGTCTGATGTTATGAGCTTCCAAGTCCCCCATGAGAAGGCGGCCCTCCAGGGGTGAAACTCTGGAAAGGTGTCTATTTTGAGAATGCTAGGAGTGAGGGCATGGCGTAGCTGTAAATACTTATAGAATTGCCTTTTATGTAATTGAAATTCTCCAGTATTAGGGGTGTCTTTCATAGATTCACATGCCTGAATCATTCCCCGTCGTCGGAGTGGGAGTCCCACGGTACATAAAAAAGCAATAATATGCCATAAATATGTAGTAATACTAATAGAAATGAACCAGGAAGTAAAGCAGCCAATGCTACATTAGGCAAAAAACTTCCACATCTATGACTCTCATAGTCATTATGTATAGTCCAAACTACAGCCAATCAGGCGCCAGCACCCACCAGAATGTTCTCCCCAGAGGCTCAGGCTCTCAGATTTTCTACCGCACGTCGTGTGAAAGGGAGTCTCCCTGAGCTCTGCTCAGTTTCTTACTTCTAACTCCATTTGTTTCTACTTTTAAGGATGTCTTCTAAGAAATCTCTCTTTAGAGCCTGTGATTGCTGTGGTAAGCTTCGGCTTTTTGAAAAAGATCCACATAAAAAGTGTATCTATTGTCTCTACCCAGATCACCAGGCCTCTGACTGTAAGATCTGCAGAACCATGCCTCAAAAGACTCTCAGGGATAGAGAGGGTCGTTTACTTCTGTGGTTGAAAAGGCTAAAGGATTCTTCTAATCCTGTTTCTGAGGTAGGAAGCGTTACCTCTGGTTCTACTTCAGCCTCCAGGAAGAGGCCTGCGCCTGACGGAATGTCATCTCCTAAGGCTAAGCTGACTAAAAAACAACCACCTGCTAAGGGACTGGATAAGCCTTCAACATCTAAGACTGTTCCCACAACCAAGGGCACGGAAAGTGCTTCTGTTTCCAAAAAAGGGACAAACCTCAAGTTTCTCCAGTCTTCTGAGAGGATTTTACCACAGACCTCGTCTCCACCTACTGCGATGTCCTCTTCAGCTTCCTCGTCGACGAGAACTACGACTACAGTGACATCAACGGTAACATTTTCCTCTCCTAAACCTGGTATGGTTATGTCATCGTCGACGGCGTCTCCAACTATGGTATTTGTTTCTGTGAGGCCTGTATCGTCGACGTCCCTCGTCGACGCCTCGTCGTCGACACCTCTAAAGGCTTTACCGTCGACAAAGAAGACTCCGTCGACGAGCTCGTCGTCGGGCTCCACGCCGTCGACGAAGACTGTCCCGTCGACGAAGAGTGTCCCGTCGACGAAGAGTGTCCCGTCGACGAAGGGTGTCCCGTCGACGAAGAGTGTCCCGTCGACGAAGGGTGTCCCGTCGACGAAGAGTGTCCCGTCGACGAAGAGTGTCCCGTCGACGACGAGTGTCCCGTCGACGACAAGTGTTCCGTTGGCGAAAAGTGTCCCGTCGACGAGAGGTGTTTCGTTGACGACAAAACCATCGGGAGGGAATCCTCCGACGACGCCGCAGTTGTCATCATGCACGGCACTACAAGTGTGGTCTCCGTCGGCGGTGTTTTTAACGCCACGACAAGCATCAGGGCAAATGCGCGAATCAGCAATGCAGCTTTCACCCCTTTGTATTTCACCTCAAAAGGTGTCTTCTGAAGTGCCAGACCAACTTTTGGACTCTGAAAGTGAGGATGAGTTGGTCCAGAATACTTTTGGACAAGCTACTAGTCCATCGGAGTTACATATTAAACTTCAAGAGGAGGAATGTGATGATTCTTAATCTCCTGTTAATGTATCGATACCAGTGAGTAACCCTGTTGCTCAAGTGCCTTTGGATTTAATATCCAACTTACAATTTATGCTGGACGATTACTATCGGAGGTTCCCACCTTCAGAATCAGCAGGTTCTGGACCGGCAACTCCAACTTCGGAAACGCCTCCAACTGTGATCCCACCGGTGTGTCCACCTTCACACCCACAACCTACTCACGAAGGAGATCCGCAATCTTCGGAAGATGAAGACCAACGGGAAGAGGGAGAAGTGGATGATTTATCGGAGTGGGATGACTATCAGGTACAATCTCCTTCAACATCTCCTCAGACTGCGTCGGCCTCCCCTCCGGTGGATGTAGCTAATTTTCACTTATTGATTGAGCGTGCGACCAAACGCTTTCATATAAAGATGGAACATACGCAACAAGAATGTTTCTTATACGATTTCAAGGATCAGCCTAGACGACAGATAAGAACAATACCCATCGTGGAGTTCATCTGGAAGGAAGGTGTTAAGGTGATGTCAACGCCGGCTTCCATTCCTCCGGTCTTGCCACGAATTGATAAAAAGTATAAAGCTCCCGAAAAGACGCCTGCATGTCTAATTGGACAGGCAAAACTTGACTCAGTAATTGTCCAGGCTGCTCAGAAAAGAGCCAGAAATCCGTCCTCTGCAGTTACGGCACCGCCGGATAGAGATGGCAGACGCCTAGACTCAATTGGAAAACGCGTTTCCACCATGGCTGCAACAACTGTTCGTGCTGCCAATGCATTGGCCATCTTAGGTGGGTACGACCGCCAAATGTGGTCTGACATCGCACCATTTATCGATCTCCTCCCTGAGCAATCCAAGGCTGAAGCACTCCAAATTCTTCAAGAAGGTCTAAGGATCTCTGAAGAGATTATCGATTCAGCTGTTGATGTTGCTTCTACGGGATTTCGTCAATTAGCAGGAGCTGCTGTTCTGCGTAGACAGGGATGGTTACGTTCCACTGCTTTCAGGCAAGAGGTCCAAAACAGAGTTTTAGACATGCCATTTGATGGCGAATATTTATGTGGCCCCAAGGTGGAGGAAGCTTTACAACTGATAAAAAAGGATACTGAAACAGCCAGATCCTTGGGCACTCTACAATTCCACAAGCCGCCCTTTCGAGGGGCGAGAGGACGAGGAACGTCCTTCAATAGAGGTGGATACCAACAACAATCCACATACCGACAAGGTAATCAGCGCTATCAGACACAGCGCTACCAGTCTTATGGGCAGAAAAGATCTCAATACACCCCAAACAGGGGTAAGACTAATTACCGCGGCAAAGACAAGCGACAATGAAACTTTTCACCTGCCACCACCATCTTTCCACCCTCACGATCGACTTGGCGGAAGAATATCGAAATTTTACTCCAACTGGCAGTCTATAACAACAGACAAGTGGGTCCTGGATATTGTGGCCAGGGGCCATGCCCTAGAATTCGAAAAATTCCCTCCAAATTTACCGCCAAAAGGACCGCCTCCAGCTCACCTGAAGGAGCTGCTTGCCCAAATCAAATTGATGATACAAAAAGGAGCGATCGAGACCGTTCCTCAGAGGATGAGAGGAATAGGATTTTACTCCAGGTTCTTCCTGATAAGGAAGAAGAACGGGGAGTGGCGCCCGATCCTCGATCTTCGCGCTTTAAACAAATATCTAAGGAAATTGACATTCCGGATGCTGTCTCTTCAGGAAATATTGCATCTTCTAGCAGCAGGAGATTGCATGGTCACTTTAGATCTCCAGGATGCATATTTCCACATCCCTATCCTACCTCGCCACAGGAAATTCCTTCGCTTCAGGGTGGCTGGCAGGGACTACCAGTTCAAGGTCCTTCCTTTTGGACTGCGGTCAGCTCCAAGAGTATTTACAAAAGTGTTAGCTCCAGTGGCTGCACACCTCCGGCTGGAGGGAATACAAATTTTCCGATATCTGGACGACTGCCTTATAAAGGCCAGTTCTCACGAAACCGTTCAACGTCACCTTCAACAGTGTCTGCACCTGTTTCAATCTCTAGGCTTGACAATCAATTTCAGCAAATCCCAATTACAATCGTCTCAAAGAAGAGCATTCTTAGGAGCGATTTTGGACACTCAAGAACTCAGAGCTTTCGTCTCCAAGGAGAGACAAATGAAAATAAGTCGGCTAGCACAAGATCTCATGCAAAGAAAGTCAGTTTCAGTCCGACTATACAAATCTTTTCTAGGGATGGCATCGGCTTGTATTCCATTACTTCCAAATTGCCGACTTCGAATGAGACCGCTTCAGGAGGAACTAACCTTGCAGTGGCAGCAGGTTTCGGGCACTTTCGAGGACCTCATTCAAATCACGCCACTCATGAAGAAGTCTCTTCTTTGGTGGACACAGAGGTGTCATCTGAGTCAGGGTTGTGCGTTCCTTCAAGAAGCACCAAGTCTGACCATCACTACAGATGCATCCCTCGAGGGCTGGGGGGCTCATCTACAAGGCCTCACGATCAGCGGCAAATGGACTGCGCAACAGAAACTGTGGCACATCAACCGTTTGGAACTGAGAGCCATTTTTCTTGCACTCAAGGCGTTTTGTGCCATCATTCAGGACACCAATGTGTTGATACGAACAGACAACACAACAAGCATGCACTACGTCAACAAGCAGGGGGGAACTCGATCTCTTCTCCTGTCTCAAGAGGCGCAGGATTTATGGACATGGGCTCTTCACCACAATGTACATTTGCAAGCAGTGCATGTTCCGGGGACGGAAAACGTCCTAGCGGACGCACTCAGCAGAACAACGATCATCACTCACGAATGGGAGCTTCACCAGGAGACAGTGGAACACATATTTCATCAGTGGGGTTGGCCAGACCTAGATCTATTTGCGACAAGTACCAACAGCAAATGCCAGAGCTTCGCAAGCTGGCACCCCCACAAGAACTCTCTGGGGAATGCGTTCTCCATCAATTGGTCTCTGACGTTTGCGTACGCTTTCCCACCGATTCCACTAGTCCCCAAGGTTCTGCGGAAGATGAAGAAGGAACCTTGCCGACTCATCCTGATTGCGCCCAGATGGCCACGCCAGTATTGGTTTACAGAACTTCTCCTACTGTCAGAGAGCAAGCCAATTCAGTTACATCCAATCCCGAACTTGCTCAGTATTCAGGAAGGTCAGGTCTTCCATCCGGACCCAGCATCGCTGAGATTAGCGGCCTGGCTCCTGAACACCGTGAGTTCGCACACCTGAACATCCCGGAAGACTGTAAAGAGGTGTTGGCCAAGGCTAGAGCGCCCGCTACCATCAAGACATACAGTCTGAAATGGAAACGCTTCTGTATCTGGTGCCGTTCAGCAGGGGTTCACCCTTTTTTAGCAAAACCTGAGGAAAGTCTTCCTTTTTTCTTGCAGTTAGCACGAACAGGTCTGTCTCATGCTACTTTAAAGGTGTTTCTGGCTGCAATATCCAGATATCGACAGGATGGTTCCAATTCTCTGTACTCAGCAAGAATTATCCAACAGTTCTTTAAAGGCCTCTTTAGAATGTTCCCTCCTGTACGCCGTCCGCCTCCTTCGTGGCAGCTGAATGTGGTCCTAGGTCAACTCATGCGTCACCCATTCGAGCCCATCCATAAAGCCGACTTGAAGTATCTTTCGTGGAAAGTATCACTGCCCTTAGCCTTAACATCCGCCAGGAGGGTTAGTGATATCCAAGCTTTCACTGTGCATCATCCTTTCCTGCAATTCACAAGCGACTCTGTGATACTTCGCACAAATCCTAAATACATTCCGAAAGTACCTTCAGATTTCCATCTGAACGAACCTGTTGTTCTTAAATCGTTCTTTCCAGACCCGCAAACACCTGCGGAAAGAGCTTTACACTCGCTTGACATTAGAAGATGTCTTAAATTCTATCTACAAAGAACGTCTACTGTACGCACTTCTGACCAGTTGTTCATCACCTACGGTGCGATTCGTAAGGGGCAGGCAGTATCAAAACAGACTATTGCAAGATGGATATCTGCTGCCATTGCCTTTTGCCATGCACAGGCTGGGAGACCTTTACCATCTGCACCCCGAGCGCACTCTACTAGAGCGGTCTCCTCATCTACGGCCTTATTTGCTGGAGTCCCTCTTCAGCATATCTGCAAAGCGGCTACTTGGGCGAGTCGCCATACCTTTACCAGACATTACTGTCTAGAGTCAATCAGCGAAGCTGATACTTCTGTGGGTCGAGCTGTTCTACGGAATCTGTTTCATTAAGGTGAGCCTCTGTTTCCCACCTCCTTGTTTTCTGCTGTCAGACGCTTCTTATATTAT
Source organism: Lissotriton helveticus (assembly GCF_964261635.1). Classification (NCBI taxonomy): domain Eukaryota; kingdom Metazoa; phylum Chordata; class Amphibia; order Caudata; family Salamandridae; genus Lissotriton; species Lissotriton helveticus. The sequence goes on from NC_136070.1 coordinate 815,571,100, forward strand.
GTTTTCACATATTTCCATGATTGCATTATGTTATGCTTTATACTATATGTGTATTTTCACTTTGCATTGTTATTTGCATTACTAACTGACAAGCTTGACGTTATGGGCGTCTGTTCAGCAAGGATATGTACTGCTAGCTACTCTGATTCAGGCATGTGAATCTATGAAAGACACCCCTAATACTGGAGAAGAACAATAGTTACTTACCTGTAATCTGTGGTTCTCCAGTATTGGTGTCTTTCATAGATTCACATGCAACCCGCCCACCTCCCCTCAGAGGCTTTTTAGGCTATTATGGTTTACCTTCACTCCTTGCGAGAAAATATGAGAGCCTGAGCCTCTGGGGAGAACATTCTGGTGGGTGCTGGCGCCTGATTGGCTGTAGTTTGGACTATACATAATGACTATGAGAGTCATAGATGTGGAAGTTTTTTGCCTACTGTAGCATTGGCTGCTTTACTTCCTGGTTCATTTCTATTAGTATTACTACATATTTATGGCATATTATTGCTTTTTTATGTACCGTGGGACTCCCACTCCGACGACGGGGAATGATTCAGGCATGTGAATCTATGAAAGACACCAATACTGGAGAACCACAGATTACAGGTAAGTAACTATTGTTCTTCCGCCTGTAGCTGCTGGAAAGACTTCAGTGTGGTGCCTTTCATCACATTGCCAAGGGTGGAGATACCTATCAGGTCCCATTTACGAAATCCTGTTAAGGTGGCCACCTGACGTAGATGGGTGCCTTGCCATAAGGGAGTTGCCTGAGTCAAGCGCCTTTGCCACCCCATCTGCCTGACATTATGCCTCCAGAGCTGGATCACTGTTCGACTGGCGTGCGGAAGGACGTCAAGTTTCTGATTACTGTATGGTAACGGAAGGAGGGGGACCCCTCCATCACCGTTCATTCCAAAGCGAACGCGGGTCGGCATGGAGAGGCGAGTAGGTATCCTGCCACTGTACCTCTGCAAAACGAATATGTCCCTTACAGAGGCCAACCTTCCCTCCACCCCGTGAAGCCTTAAGACCCGGAACAGGAGTCTTTTTGCTTTTTTCTCGCGCAGTTGGGTTTGAGACTCTTTCCTACGACAGATTTTTGTCAGTAGGTTTAAGGAATATAGGACTGGCAGTGCATTAGTGTGCCCTGACCACCCATTTTCCTACGGTCCTGAAGAAAACCCGGCATTTTCCATACACGGGTTGAAACATGTAGACCTATCACATAGCGATACACTTGGTCATAACATACCTTTATTGTATCCATACACCGTTTTTAATATTGTCCAGTAGCTTCAGAATAAATTTGTATTTCACAGAAGTTATACCAGGACAATTTTTAACATTATTTTTTTACACGATTCACACAAATACCAGCTCCACTGTAATCCAGGTGTTGAAGCACACCCTGATGGCACTCGGCTATCAGGGTGGACCCCGATGATGAAGCATGTCACCAACCAGGTTGGTCAGTGAGGGGTTTATAAATAAGAGAAGGACTCTCTTCTCTTTCTACTGTAGTCATCCCACTCAGATTGATCTTTGAGCCAATCTTGATGGTACTCCTCTTATGTTTGTTTGATATTTAAGTCCAGGGGACTAGGAGTACTCTCCGTTCACTTTCGTGAATATATTCCCTTGCTCTCCCATTTGTTTATATATGCGTAAACATATAGTCCAGCTGGGATAAAGAGCCATGAACGGTGAACATATAGGTTTAGCCCACCTCTGCTGGGTGATATTCCCGCCATATGTCTGACCATCCCAATGAGCTAGCAAGCTGAGACAATTTCGATGTATCTGTTATGGGTCCCGAGCCAGACCAGCGCCTTCTATCTAGTGGTAACATTACATCTTTCCAGTCGCCTCCTAATAGGATTAAACCATCCGGAAGTTCACTCCACAGACGGGCGATGGTGTCTACAAAAGGGGAGCCCGGGGTGGGGGTGCATAGATTCTCCCAATGCTAATGGGTTACCTGTATATTGTGCCTGACATCATGATATACCTCCCTCCAGGATCCGCCCAATGTTTCTTGCAAATAAACGAGAATCGACGATGAATAAGGATAGCTGTCCCCTGAGAGCACCTGGTTAACCCAGCGTGATATATCAAATGACATCCAAACCTAGCCAAGCAGGGAGCCTTAGTGTCCAACAGGTAAGTCTCCTGTAGGAGAAGGATGTCGGGCGCATAGCGCTTGGCCTGGCGAAGAATGACACATCGCTTGATTTTATTAAATAAGCTCCTGACGTTCCATGACACCACTTCCAATGGGGGAGTGTTAACCGGGATGGTCATCTACTCAGTGTATATGGATACGAAGTGTCGTGCAATAACGGGAACTGGATTGTGTGTCTGCACGTGTGTAAAAACGAATAATGACATAGGTAAAACCCCCATTGTCCCACCCTCCCCCTAATACTGCCAAGAATAAGGAGCATCTGTCGTGGCGGGGGGCACGCCCGAACCCCAACGTTGTAATGGCATGCGTTGTAAAGGTACCTGCGATGTAAAAACATGCGTTGTAAAGACATTCGTTGTAATGGATCCTGCGTTGTAAAAATTGCGTTGTAAAGGTAGGCGTTGTAAAAGTATGCGTCGTAACGTCCTACATCCGTAGCCGACCCACACTTGCAGGCCCTACCGGGCCCAGCCCTAGCCTCCACGCCACACGTCTGCAAGCGGGCTCGGTGGGGGTACACTGCTGGCAATCTGAGTTTTGCGACCCCGGCGAAGAATATCGCTCCTCACCTCTGGGGCCTGGTCCAGCCTCACGGCCCTCCGCCATGCTCTGTCTGGGGCCTGGGGGGAGCTAAATGGAAGCGGCAGGCCCAGCCCGCCCCAAGCGCCGGGAGGCCTCAGTGCTCGATGCACGGTCTGCTGCAGGCGCTGAGCTCCGCAGCTCACTGGAGTTGTTGCAGATTAGGCTTCGGTCTCTCCAACATCTAACTGGCTGCCCTTGGGTGGTTATTTAAACAGGATTAGGCAGGAATTGAGCGTGGACCTACGGAGCTCGGTTAATCCGCGTCCGCCATGTTGGCTGTCCAAGCCAGGCCCTCTTCATTTAATTTTTTAACAGTTTTTTTAGGGTAACCTCTCTCTTTCAATTTGTTAACCAGCAGTTCGGCATGATGGAAATAGTCATTCTTTGTAGAACAATTCCTTTGCATTCACAAATATTGCCTGAAGGGCAAATTATCTAGTAGAGTGGTTTATTGTGGTCAGTTGTCATGGTGTGTAATGTAGTTGGTAGTTGTCCATTTTTTGCTACTACCTCTACATCAAGGAATGTGATGGTAGATTCATGACTGTTCAGGCAAAATTTAATTTTGCTTGCTTGTTTGGTTAAGCCACTGGAAAAACGGATTCCAAGAGTCTTTGAGACCTGTCCATACGTAAAAAATGTCATCAATGAATCAAACCCGACCCTGTTGTAGCGTTTAGGAAGATGACAGGTTGATCCCTTGAAGTAATCCTGCTCCATCCCTTGTCTCCCCGCCTATCCCTGTAATCTGAGCTGTGGCTTTTTAGACGTCTCTCTGTTTGGGCTGATTGTCAGCATGCACTGATACTCCAGCCTCTCTGCACGGATTCTGCAGCTCTGCGGCTGGTATATATACGGCCACATTAGACTTTAAGGCTGGTCACATTTTACCTCGTGGTTGCAGCTGTCCTGGACTAAGGGGTATTGTCAGTTGTTTGCCATGGCCCCACAGAAGTGCAGTGCCTCCCGGGAGGCAACGGAGCTCGATGCAGAGTTAACTATTGCATGGAGGTTCAAGGGTCTTTGCCAGTTGGGGATGATTAGCTGAGCTTTGCAGCTATGCCTTCGGATACAGCTCCCTCTCAAGTAGGACGCCCTATTTTTAAATTGCTTAAGATGGTGGCAGTGAAAGATCTGATGAAGGCAGCATCTAAAGAAGCTTTAGTACCTGAGGACATATCTTATTTGGCAGAAGCTCTGACGGCAGCAGCAGCTACACCATTGTTCCCCCCCACCCTCCCTGGCTCAGGACCAGGAGAACAGTAGAGGCAATGTGGTTCCAGAATCTGAAGAATACTCCTTTTGCAATGATAATCCACTGACTTTTCCTCCCAGAATACCCTCACAGGAGGCTGACAACGTACATACTGTGTAAAATGCTCAACTAGAGACTTTGGGACCAACTTCAGGGCCGGCAAATGTAAGTACTGTTTCCAGTATTCTGGGGCCAGCCCGGGGAGGGTGGGATCGGTTGCCATTGGGCATACTGTCTGTGATACCGAGGAGAAGATAGATTATTACCTAGTCTCTGAAGATAATGTATAGACGCTAAAATGTTACTCTATTGCAAACATTCACTTAAAGATAGCTGGTAATAAGGATCATTTATCTATTTCTGGGATTCCTGAGGCTCTAGTTGTACAGTCTGATAACAGTACATCCCATGCCTCACACGCTGAATCTATCTCTTTTCAGGGGGCAGGCGGCTCCAAGACCATAGCTTACCAAGACAGTCCAGGTAGAAACCCACTGACCAGATTACATTTTACCAATTGTCTAAATCTGTAACACAATGTCAGTCTAGCAAGGTATGTGATAAAGTGGCTAAGAGTAGCCCATTCAGGAAGTGGGTGACCTCGAAAGGAGAAGTAAAATCACTCATCTCTCATCTATCTGCGGTTGCAGTGGACGCGTTTTAATGGAGCTCTGCGGCGGGCCCGCCAAAGATCCTTAAATATCCCTGCCATCGGAATATGGAGAGTCCAATCTTAAGTAGTGGACGTCCCGGGACCCCTGGATTCGATAACTGCCCGAGTGGCTCGGCGGGGGGCGCCTTTGAAGGTGCGGCTGCTGAGTGAGTGATCGCCGAGAGCGGGGCGCCCGTAATGGCTTGGCTGCAAGGACGCGCTGGCAGAGTGTTGGAGGCCCTGCGCCTATGGCGGGCAGAGCGGAAAACTGGGCGGAGGACGATAGCCGGCTAGTGGCTGAGAGACATGCCGGAGTACCAGGAGTTGGGCTGAGTGGATGTTTGCAGAGCACTGAGGCGGAGTCCGGAGGTTTGGTGAAGGACCCGAGCTGTGGTAGGCCTCCCATGTGTGCAGAGTCGTGGATGAGCCCCGGGCCTGGTTGCAGAGCTGCGCCGGCCGTGAGGCAGATGGAGCGCCCATCGTGCATACCAGAGTTGAGCCTGGGGGCCGGGGGGGCTAGGGCTGGGCCCGGTGTGCGCTGCGGGATTGTGGCTCGCCCCCCCTGAAGAGGCCTAAGACGGGAGCTGGTGGGGGTCTGGAGGTGGTGGCTCGACCCGTGCCCCGTGAAAAACCGGTACAGCTGTTCGTGGTGGGAATCGGGACCCCCATGCAAAGCCTGCACGCGACAGAGAGAACTTGTCTGCTGCGGGCGCTACAGTGAGAACTGCAGTGGCAGCGTGCCTGAAAGCTTTCAATTGGAGCTATTGGAGGTCTAGAAGCGGCGGCTCTACCCCCCCCCCCTCCACGAGAAACACCTACACAGCTGCTTGAGGTAGACGTTGGGGCCCCCACATAAAGCCTACAAACAATGGGTAGGCTAAGGGGCAGCCTAAAGTGGGGTGGAGGGCCTCGCCTAACCCCCTCCCCCCTGAATCCAGCTCAGCGAATGTCGATAGTGCCCCAAATAAAGAGCCTCAAAGGAGAAGCGCAGCTGGGACTGACAGACTGAGGTTCCCCACTGGGTTAGTGTGTAGCCCATGGGGGGGGGACTGTGCATTGTGGCGCCGGAGCACTAACACCACCGTGGACACCGCTTGGCGGGGCACAAATGTCCTTGGTGTTTAGTCGTTTTTGTTCACGTGTTACAAAGCTGTGTTTTTTGTATTCTGGTTACTGATGCAGTTCTGTACTATTGCTTGCTTATTGTGACTTAGCAATGTTCCCCTGATGTTCTTCCCCCTGGCCGGTCTGCCTGACCTGATCAGCATGCTAAGCCCTTTTATCCCCCCACCTCCATCTATGATCCATAGGACTGTTTCTATGTTTAGCTTCACCTTTGCGTTCTCCACATTCAGCCTACGCTCTCTTCACCCTTTAACTCGCTGTGTACTGCTAGCCCTCCCTTTTTAGACCATGAAGGTATCTGATTTCGATTAAGTTATGTTCTTTTTGGCAGACTATTCATATTATTTTCTTGGCTTTTTCCTACTCTCTTCTCCCCCATTCTACTGTATAGGTCTTCCCGTACCGCTCAACTGTCCCTAAACGGCTTCCATTAATGTGCCTCTTGCCAAAGCACTCCCTCTCCCCTTGTTGGGGAGGGATCTAGCATTTTTGCCCCATAGTCTCAGATTCCCCTCTGAGAGAGTCCACAGTGTTAAGGGATGATTCACATGGAGCGGAAAATGGCCTTTATTGGTCTCCTCCTAGGTGACCCTGCCAAAGCACTTCTTCTCCCCTTGTTGGGGAGGGATCCTGCATTTTATGCTCTTGAGTCTCAGTTACCCCTCTGAGAGAGTCCACAGTTTAAAGGGAGTCACACATAGCAAAGGTTTGGGATTGTTCCCATTATCGCTGGTAACTAAGCAGCGCACACAGTGATAGGCGCTCTTTTTGATGACCTCCTGAGGCTGATACTTTAACCCTCTGATGTACCTCGGCGACTGAGCAACCTTTGGCCGATGACCGGTGGAGTTGCCCTATGCAACTATTGAGGAGTTTGGCTTTGGTTCCCCCCCTGGCCGGCACCTACCCTCCTGATTGTCAGATACTTTTTCTTTTCTCGTCGCCCTGTTGTGTTCCCTTCCCCCTCCCTCACTCTTTATTCTTCCTCTTCTATTCCTTCCCTCCCTCCCCCACATCTCTCTCCCCCTGCCTGCTTTTTCTTCCCCACACCTGATCCGTACTTTTGTTACTCATGTATCTCCAGTAACTACGTACCGGAACTGTTGTTATTATGTAACTATGTTTTGAAGCAATTCTTCCTACTCATGTAAAGAGCTTTGATACCTCTGGGTGTAGCCAGCGCTATATAAAACTTTTCAAATAAAATAAATACATTATTACAGGGTCAGAAGTGGTAAAGCCGCTTACCAAACAACATGCTCAGTAAATTGTCTACCTCAGACATATCCTCTGGTACCCCCAACCCTGGCTCTACCTCAGACATATCCTCTGGCACCCTGTCAGATCACTGCCCTCCACACATCACCAAGGAGGGCAACATAGAGGGGCATTCGGAGGAAAGTATACAAGAACCATCATTAAGAGCAACCTTGGTATCTCTCCAGGCCCGACGGGCAGAGGCACAGGTCTTTTACACTCTGTCAAGGTCAGACAATCTGCAGATGCACAAATCACTGAAAAAAGTCTTAGGACAGATCATTAACCTCACAACAGAGCTTGCAGGAGAAAGTGACACACAATGGGGAGGCGGCGACAGAAACAGCCAATGCTATTGAAAATCACAAGGTAAAAGCTAAAATTTCTCTAAACCAAAATTGAGGATATGTAAAATTGACACAGGAGAAATAATCTCTGGATTTTTGGGAAACCGGAAGGCAAAGAAGGCTCCGATTCCCGGCAGTGTATGGTGCAACTGTTTAGGAGGGCTTTTCCATATCTGAAAGACTGTGACTGGGACTCACAATACAATGTGCTCATCGTCTTCCCCTCAATCGTAAAGTCTCTAGCATGGCCCAGCCCATATTATACTGATCTATATTGGAAATTCCTCCTGAGACAGGCATGTCCCTTACAGTATACCAATGTCTCCAGTCTCAATTGACACCCTGTCAATTGTTGCGCGGTCAGATCTCTGTAGATCCACACTGGACCGAAGATTGAAGTTATGTCAACTTATTGACCCTTTGAATTGCCAAGGAGCACACGTTTTCATGCAGGAACCAGCCCACCTCAAAATTTTTAAAGATAGGGGATCTCATATGTGTTTCTCTGAGGAGGGCCTTATTTAGGCTCTTGTTGCTAAGTAGTATAGGACTGCAAAGATAGGCTCCTTTTTGCTCTTCTACTCTTGCTGGGGGTTGAAGTATGGTAAAGAGGGCCAACATTGATGTGCATTCTTCCCTTTTTGTCTTGGTCTCTGTCTCATTTTTCTTCTTTCTTACTATAAGCTTGCTGGATGGTCAGTGGTTCGTGACGTGGGCTGGAGAGATGTGAGGGCTGCCTTGAGCTGTTTTTAACCAACTGCCTCAGGGTGGGGTGATTCATCTACTTAGTATGGGGGGGTTGGGTTGGGGGTGTTGATGTGTGGTTTGGGAAGATGGATATGGCAGGCGGCCTCCTGCAGGCAACTATGCTTACACTTAGAGGGCTGGGTTGGAGGGGTAAAACAGGTCAGAGTCGTGTGTATGTATACAGGGTGTACATTACTTTTCTCTATATTCACTGGAAAGTCATGCTAGAATGTCAAAAGTATGGGAACCCAGGTAACTCATATCAGGTTCAGGTTTTAAAGTCTTTATTTCGATTCATAAAAAAATCATAAAAGACAGACATTTAACAAACATTACTCAATTAAAAAAAATACATAATCTTCAAATTCATAAAACTAGAATTAAATGACAAGATAGTCAAAACCTGAGAAGAAAATTACTAAGATTAAGCTCATGAATAAAAAACGCAAAAGTTTACAGATAAATTCCAGGCAGTTTTCGATAACATGAGCAGAAATTAAAATTGAAATTGACAACCTGATTTGGTAGTGCTCTGTACATCACGGAGGAGCATTAGCATGATCAGTACAATAGTTATATTATGGTTTCAACCTTAATATCCAAGCCCATCCCAGGTATTTGGCCAGGCACACTGAAATAAACTCAGAGGTGTTAGTTGTTAATACACGAATAGCCTCTTCGGATTTTCTTATGGGCATGCGCTGGAACAGTGGCTTTAACCATTTGGCTCTAGGTGCTGAATATCTAGGGCAGACAAACAAGAAATGTCCTATAGTTTCCTTGTGGCCGGGGCACCATTTGCAATGGTCCATGGTACTCATTTTCCAAGTTTTAGTGAATACATTCAACGGCAATGCACCCACCCGAAACTGGTGGTAGAGTTTCCTGTCCAGTGTTTTGGAGATTGAATCCCAATAAAGTTCACGGGACGAATCCAACTTAAATGACAGGAACCTACCCGTGAGATTGGTGCAGCTTGAGGCATTAACTCTAGACTGGCGGATCATAGCCCAGTACAGTTCCTTGAAAGCTAGTTTAGATGGAAAAGTGCTGGTGGAGGGGGATATCCAAAGTTGCTCTAACCCCATATCCGTCAGGATAGATTTTACCATTTTGAACCATTTAATTTTTCCTGAACCCCCAAGTGACCTAACTTCAGCTACCTCGTTGGCGAATCGGGTAAGTTCAGGGGTTATCCACAAACGCCTCCAAAAAGCAACCAATCTAAATCTGGCCATCTCATTAATCGGGGGGCAACCCATGTCCAAGCAGAGAGGGATGGAAGGGGTTGACTGTGGCAGACCCACTAGGTTACGAGGGAATTTCCATTGTATTTTAAACAGACCCATGAGATCCATATAACCCCACAAATCTGCACCATATAAAATTGCTGGGTTAATTTTGGCGTCATAGATCTTGAGAGCCGGACAAACCCGCTTAGTGATAGATCTTTTTTGTTCACTTAATAGACAGCCGGTAAGGCGGGCAAGCTTTAGGTGTTGTGCTTCGACTTGTGCTTTCCATCCCAGACGGCTGTCTAGAGTGACCCCTAAATACACCATATTCTCCACTTGATCCAGTTTAACACCACCCATATTAACAGTGCACCGGACAGGACGATTCTTTGTTAATACCATAAACTTGGTTTTCCCGACGTTCACCTTAAGGTCGCTGGTGACACAAAACTCCCCAAACCGGTCCAATGCCCGCTGTAGGCCGGAGCGTGTCCGGGAGAGGAGGAGGGTGTCATCAGCGAAGATGAGCATCGGGAATCGCTGTCCTGCGAGCATCGGGGCGTCCGTTGGGGTATCCTTAAAAAATTTGACCACTTGGTCAATAAACAATAAAAAAAGGGTTGGTGCCAGAACACACCCCTGGCGGACACCTCGGGTTACTGGGAAATGTTCCGTCACTTGCCCCTGGGCACCCCATCTCACCCTCGCAAAATTGTCTTCATGCAATTTAATTATTAAAACTAATAACTCCTCGGGCATTCCCAATCTCCTCAACACTCCCCACAGTTTATCCCTCGGGACTAGATCGAACGCGGACTTCAGATCGAGAAACGCTGCGTAGATTGTGCCACCGCCAAGCTGGACCACCTTCCAGTAGATCAGACAAAATCTGAACACCTGGTCAATGGTACTCGTTCCCGATCTGAAGCCCGCCTGCATTGGAGATAGTATGTCCTCTAGTTCGATCCATCCTTGGACCCTACCTAAGATCATACGTGCAATAAGTTTCTGGGTTGTATCAATGAGGCTAATCGGGCGATAGTTACCAGGAATTGACCTACTGCCCTTTTTGTAGATGGGTAATATCTCAGCCCCCTTCCAGGATTTTGGTATGCTTGCACCGGCGGCTATTGAATTAGCCACTTTAGTGAGGTAGGGTATCCATACGGCGGGGTCGGTTTTAAACAGGTCTGCTGGTATAAGGTCCATGCCCGGAGCTTTCCCTCGCATTGTAAGACCAATAGCCAATTCGACCTCTTTTTCCGAAAAGGTAATAGTCCTAATTTGTAAGGGTGGCTGTAATGCCGTCGCCGTGATACTGGGGGGGTTGGGGTTCTCGGCACAAAACTGGGTCGAATAAAATGTTACCCATTCCACAGGGGATACATGGTTTACAGGAGTGCGTGCATCCGGATCTTTACCCCATTTAACTGTTTCCCAAAACTTAATGGGGTTATTTGAGGTGGCAGCCTCCAATAAATCCGACCAATGCTTATCCTCCCACACCCGCTTAGCTTCCCACTGCGTTTTCCTATAGTTTACTCTAGCTTCTTTCACTGAGATCATTACTCTGGACTTAACTGCCCTGATAAGTTTGGTATGGGCTTCCCTACATTTATTGTTATACCATTTCTTGGGACAGATTGGTATTTTGGGGTTTGCCTGGGGCCGTGGTTTTGAAAGCAGGGATTTGAGGTCAGCAAAACAACGATTATGGAGGTTTATAATATTGCTGGCCATTTCGGGATCGACCCCCAGATGATCGTGTGCCAGCATCTCACTAAGTGTGTTACTGACTTTTATATTTACCTTATCCCTTAAAGTAACATCCTCCATAATTTTGGACCATTTTAGTCTCTTCCTATCATTGGTTAGGAAGGCATCCCCAGTCTGTGAAGTGCCAGGGTTCTCAGATCTCACTAAACCTGGTAACTTTAATTTTAAGGACAAGGGGTTATGGTCGCTTTCTGGGCGGGGGAGAACTACCATATCCATCATCAGAGGCCAGTCTCTTAGTTTTAATAGGATATAATCGATACGGCTTTTTCTTAACCCGTTATCGAATGTAAAATTTGCTTCCTGGTCTGATTTGGCGCGGCCATTGACAGCCCGAAAACCCCTATTGAGGCAAAGAGCCGTCCAATTCACTGCTGCCTCAGTTGCAGTTACTGGTTTACCGGGCATCAGTTCAGGAATACCCCATACTGCATCCTCCGCGTAGCCCCAACTGTCCCCTGAGTCAAACAATGGCTCGAAGGTGCAGTTTAGATCTCCAGCTAGGAGGGTTGCAAGATCACTATCAAGATCATCTAGAATGGGATCCAATGTTTCCAACAGGGGAGGGGAGCGACCTCCTGGCAAGCCTCGAGCATATACGTTAATCAAGATCATATCCCGGCAACCAACCTTACTCAACTTAATGATAAGGAGGTCAGGGTTTTGTACTGTTATTTCTATGGTATGAAATCCCAGCGATTGTTTCACCCAGATCAGTAAACCCCCAGAAGCTCTCCCTTTGGGACTTCTAATTGCAGGTTTAAAAAAGTTAATGTATCCCTGCCTAAATGTTGGTTCAGTTGCCCAAGTTTCCTGGAGTAGGATAATATCATATTTATCTATAAACTCCAGCCAGTCATCTGATTGAATACGATTTTTAACCCCCGCAACATTCCAGGAGACAATAGTGAGGAGTTCTGGGGCTTGGGCCACTAGGGGTACCACCGAGTCCAGGGCTACTAGAGCATCCGGACTATTCTCAGCAACACCCCTGGTTTTGGTACACCCAGGGGTGCTCCAACTTTTCCCTGTCTTCCAGGAGACTTCTACTTCCCTTAAAGGTAATGTGGTGGTACTTGCTGTTATTGGAGCCCCCATTCGCTCTTCCTCTACAATTACAGGCTGCGGAGGCTCAATACACAGCCTAGCTGGCAGGGACCCTGGGTTGACTATGTGGTCAGTTGTGCAAGACCGAGAGTGAAGTCAATCATTGGCCTCAAGATCAGATAATGGGCCAAATTGATTGAAAAGAAATGGGAAGAGCGTGGGCTGGGGAGTCCTCGTGGTGGGGTAACTCCTGATGTTGGGTTGGCCATTTCTGAAACCCGTCAGGGTACTACTCTGCCTATGTGGGTAAAAATATGATAGGCTCAATGTTTGAACATCCCCCTGTCTGGCAAACCTCGCTTTTCTACCAATCATTTCCACCACCCAGGGATCCTTAAACGAAATCAATATACAGTCGCCCTCCAGATCCTTTATACCATGGCCCACCCAGTCCACCCTTCTCACAAACAAGATTTCAGTTGGCTAAAATTCAATATATTTGCTCGAATACGTCAGGGGTCAATGCCCGTAGCAAACGACAATTGGTTCGGGAGGAGATTGGGCAATATAAAGGTCAATTGGTGGCTTTGACCGAGACCCACTTGGCATATAAAGATAGGTCTCTACTTAAGCAGCTGGGTTACAATATAGTTGTCTGTACATCTAAAACGGTATAGATTTGAGGAGTTGCGGTGTTTTCCTCCAAGAAATTTCAAGGTCAAGTACTAAACACTGCAGCCGACTCCAGGGGGAGGTGGGTCCTGGTACAACTGATACTGCACTCACTTAAGTTTGTGCTATGTTTTGTGTACTGGCCAAACATTGATGATTCAGAACTAGTTGATACACTATCACTTGAATTACTGGATTGGGCAGGAGAACTGATTGAAACGGGCGATTTTAACTGTGCAATGAACTATAGTATTGATTTGACTGATCGCAACACCATCCCTTGCAAGCCTCGAACTAGGGACTCTACAATAATTTGATTAAGCTATATTGGCTCTGTGCTGCATGGCGGACTCTCTATCCAACAGAGCCCAGCTATATTTATTATTCCTCTCCGCAAAAGCACTATTCAAGGATAGATTCGGTCTTTACTAAACGCCTGTTGTTGGCTAATATGGAAATGAGCGTCTGTCCAAGGGTTGTCACAGATCATAATCCTATTGAATTTGTTTAATTTTGTACTTTATTTGATTTGGGATAAGCCGAATAGCACTAAGTTTACTTCCCCTTGCCACCTACTAACTAATAGCGAGTATAAAATGTATGTATCTGAAAGAAACACGTTCGTTATAGATTCCTTACCTTAGAATTACCCCCAGATGTCAGACCGGATCTGGAAAGTTTTTTCGTCAGCAGTAGCTCTGCGCGTCGGAAGGTGGGGTCGGTTGGCTACGCGTCCGTCTTTAGCATAGTGTCGCCGGGATGACGTTGCAGCAGCTACTTAGATGCTGCTCTTGTGCGCTGATGTCAGTTCTTTCTTTTTCCGCGCCAGCCAGCGTAGATCCGGGAAGAGCGTTACCTCCAGTCACTTTATGACTGACTTTTTTTCTCGACTTTTGTCGACTTCTTTTTTGAGCCTTCCAATCCTGGTGCACGAGGGTTGCCCGGCTTCAAGGCATGCGGTTCCTGTAACCGACTGATATCTGTGATGGATCCGCACCGCGTGTGCCTTTTTTGCCTGGAGCGCGACCATGACTCCCAAGTCGTGCTCCGAGTGCCGGTCAATGGCACCGAAGACTTAGCGGGAGCCGTCCCGAAAGTTGCTTGAGCGCCGGCAGTCGGCTCCGTGCCGTTCGAGGTCCCAGTTGCGAGGGAGGTCGAGGGACCGTTCGCGGAGCCACCATCACCATTCGTCAAAGTCATCGAAGTTTTCGCACTCGGGGTCAGGTTGGTCGAAGTATAAGAAGAAGTTGAAGAAGTACCATTGCTCTTCAACTTCTCATCGGTCGGCCGATCCGACGAGGAACACGGGTGGTGCCCCTCCCACGGCTCAGTGTGCGGAGCCCGAAGAGTCGATTCCGCGCTTTCCTCCCTTTCCGGAACCCGGAGCGACTCCTGCCAAGCTTCATACGTTCTACGAGGTGAGGCATGCCATCTTGTGGCGGCACGACCCGTCGGCGCGCCTTCGGGCCAGCGGAAACGATTGGGGGGCCTAGGCCTTCTCCGCCAACGACTCTGGCCCCCCTTGGATCCAGGCCTGGATATGGATTGGCGCCGGTTGACCTCATTAAACCTCCACCGGTGCCACTTCCTCCGGCACCATTACTGCATTCCATGCCGGTCGCCCGCCCGGAGGCGACCCCGGCCTCCATCCTGATGTGGACCTGGAGCCGGACCGGCGTCTTCCGATTCCGGATCCGGCGCCAAGAGGGGTTTTTGGGCCCCCGTGGTGTCCCTTTTCAGCAGGATTGGCACCCAGAGGATGAAGAAGAGGACTGGGAGGAGTCTGGAGACCCTTTAGCAGATCAGGCAGAGTCTGAGCAGGACTGGAACTGGGGATGCCGGTGGTGGGAACACCGCCTCTGACCTTGGCATGTTGTCTCCGCCTGCTGTGGCTACGGAGGAGGGAGCTTCGTTCGCAGTGGTGTTTCATAGGGCAGCCGAGGCTCTCAACCTCAAACTCCCTACCTTGGCAGTCAGGACTAATCTCCTGACAGAGGTGCTTCAGCCGGCGGCGAGCTCTTCAGAGCCTCTCCTTCCGCTCAACGAGGCCCTTACTGACGTCCTTTTGGGCACTTGGTCCAGGCCCAACACGGGGTCTCCTGTGGACAGGATGATTGCCCGACGCCACCACCCGGCCCCGGGCGACCCTACTTTCTTTTCCCAACACCCCACCCCTGAGAGCTTGGTGGTCCAAGCCTCTACTTCCAAAAGCGCATTCCCTACTGCCCCACCGGAAAGGGAATCCAAGAAGCTGGATCATCTTGGGAAGAAGATTTTCTCTTCCGCCAGCTTGGGACTGCGGTCGGTAAACACTGCATGTCTATTGAGCCGTTATTCCCACTCTGTGTGGGACACGGTTGCGCAGGTGCTACCTCAGTGTCTGGAGGAGGCCTGGACAGTGCTCTCCCAGGCTGTTGCCGCCGGGAAGGAAGCGGCCAAGTTTTCCATCCGTTGTGGGCTGGATACTGACGACTCTCTGGGTAGAACAATTTCTACTTCGGTAGCTCTTAGACGCTACGCCTGGATGAGATCGGCTGGCTTTTCAAGGGATGTCTAGAACACCTTGATGGACATGCCCTTCTATGGCCGTCGCCTTTTTTGCGACAAAGCAGACAATGCTCTGGAGCGTTTCAAGGACTCAGGGGCTGCCTCCAAGTCCTTGGGCCTCTCCACTCGCCCTGCTCAGTCTGCTTTTTGCCCCCTTTGTGGTTACGGAAGGAGTGCCCCGCTACTTCCCACCCAGAGTCTCAGGCCACAGCAAATTACCCAGGCTTCGCACGGCCGGGGACGTGGGAACAACCGTCATGGTTCCAGGGGCCAGCGGGCGGGCCAGTCCACGTACCCTCCCTCTGCAGCAGCCTCTAAACCTTCCCAGTCTGACATTTCAGGCCCATCAAACACCAGTGGTCGGCAGGATTCGCCATCACCTCCCCCACTGGCGCACCATCACGCCGGACAGGTGGGTTTTGCAGACAGTCTGAAGGGGCTACTCCCTCCCCTTTGAGGCTACCCCTCCAGCCGCCACAGCAATACCACCGCATTTCGGAGAATCACCTGGTACTTTCCAGCAGGAAGTTACGGCTCTCTTTGCCAAGGGAGCCATTGAGCGCGTCCTGTCCCAGAAGTAGGTTGTGGTTGTTATTCCCACTACTTTCTGGTCCCCAATAATGACAAGGGCATGTGTGCTATCTTGGATCTCAGGAACGCCAACCGCTTCCTCCAGAAGGAGAAGTTCAAGATGTTGACACTTGCTCAGGTCTTGTCTGCCCCCGACCTGGAAGACTGGATGGTAGCGCTGAACTTGCAGGATGCTTACTTTCACATCCCCGTCCTGCCGGCGTTACCTGCGGTTCACGGTAGGCCACAAGAATTTTCAGTTCCCCGTGCTCCCCTTTGGCCTTACCAGCGCCCCTGGGTGTTCACGAAAGTGATGGCGGTGGTCGCAGATCAGGTGTTTCAGTCTTCCCCTATCTCGTCGACTGGCTATTGAAGGCGGGCTCTCCCCAAGCGGTCATCTCCCACCTCCAGACTACGGCCGACCTCCTGCATTTGCTGGGGTTCTCCATCAATGTGCCAAAGTCACACCTGATTCCCTCTCAGAAGCTCCTCTTCATTGGAGCGGTTCTGGACCCGGTGCGGTTTCGGGTCTATCCTCCCGAACACCGAGTCCTGGATATTCAGGCTATGATTTTGATCTTACAGCCTCTATCCTGGGTTTCGGTCAGAATGACCCTGAGGCTGCTGGGCCTCATGGCCTCCTGCTGTTTGATCATGCCAGGTGGCATATGCGGGCTCTGCAGTGGGGCCGGAAGTTCCAGTGGGCACAGCATAAGGGGAATCTGTCGGATTGCGTCCAGATCTCAGAGGGCACTGTACGACAATTGCAGTGGTGGCCCACGAACCAGGATTGGGTTAACGGCAGATCCCTCTCCTTTCCCCAACCGGAACACACAGTGGTGACAGATGTGTCACTTCTGCGATGGGGCTGCCCCATGGGAGAGGCAGAGATCAGAGGCGTCTGGTCTCTGGCGAAGTCCAGGCTCCACATCAACCTTCTGGAGCTTTGGGAGATTTGTCTTGCACTCAAAGCATTCATTCCCTCTGTCTGGGGAAGAGTAGTGCAGGTGTTTACAGACATCACCATGTGGTACTGCAACAAACAGGGCGGGGTGGGGTCGTGGACCCTAGGTCAGGAGGCTCTCCGCCTCCGGACATGGCTGGAACATCAGGGCATATCCCTGGTGGTTCAACGCTTGGCAGGTTCACTGAAAGCCAGGGCCGACAAACTCAGCCGCAGGTGCTTGATGGATCACGAATGGCGTCTTCACTCGGAAGTGGGGCAAGGTCTCTTTCGACAGTGGGGAGAGCCTTAGTTAGATCTATTTGCCACCGAAGAGAACGCGCAATGTCAGCAATTCTGCGCGTTTGAATTTTCAAGGCGGCACTCGCTAGGCGACGTTTTCTTCACGAGTGGAGTTGCGCCTTTCCTCCCATACCACTTCTGCCCAGAGTGCTGAAGAAGATGGCGGGACCGGGCCCAAGTCATTCTTGTGGCTCCGGATTGGGCACGAAGAGTCTGGTATCCCGAGCTGCTCAACATGGCTATCGATCCTCCAATCCGACTTCCTCTTCGGGAGGATCTTCTGTTCCAGCAGCAGTTGACGATCCTCCACCCAAACCTGTCCAGCCTCCACCTCCTTGCGTGGAGGTTGAGCGGCGGCAGTTGACGTCATTTGACCTGCCCCCCAAAGTCTGTGATGTTATCTTGGCTGCCAAGCATCCCATCACTAAGACTGTATACACCTGTTGGTGGAACAAATTTGTGGCATGGTGCACAGCAAAGGCTGTGGATCCCCTCTCTGCCCCTCTTTCTGAGGTTTTCATGTTCCTTTGTTCTTTGGCCCAGCAGGGCTCTGCTCTTGGTACTATCAAGGGCTATATCTCGGCCTTCTCTGCCTTCCTTTAGCTTCCAGATCTGCCTTCTCTTTTCAAGTCCCCGGTTGTAAATCGGTTTCTGAAAGGCATAACTCACCTCTTTCCTCGTATTCCTTTTGTTATGCCTCAGTGGGACTTGAATCTGGTTTTAACTTCTTTAATGTGCGCTCGCTTTGAGCCGCTTCACAACTATCCTTTAAGGTTTCTCACTCTTAAGACTGCTTTCCTGGTTGCCATCACCTCTGCCAGGAGGGTGAATGAGCAATGGTAAAACAAAAATGTTCCCTTGGTAATTCCTCATATATCTATTTGGAAGAACTTATAAAGTCTTTTAGCTAAATCACCTACACATCAAGTCACACAACTCCTTATTCAGACCCCGTGTCA
The DNA here is from genome assembly GCF_964261635.1 of Lissotriton helveticus. Lineage (NCBI taxonomy): Eukaryota > Metazoa > Chordata > Amphibia > Caudata > Salamandridae > Lissotriton > Lissotriton helveticus. The sequence continues at coordinate 815,589,305 of NC_136070.1, forward strand.
ATCATACTAAGGCTTATGAAACCCCCTGTATACGAGAAGAAGCACAAAGAGGTGCTAAGCGTAATCCATACTAATATTATAAAGAGAGAGCCCAAACCTTTGAGGCGGGTAATCTCAGTAACCACAGCACCAATCACAACACCCAATACAGCGTTGGAAAGGGCAGTTGCAGCAGAAGGACATAGGCTATGCAGACAGATAAAAAAATGTATAAACAAAATTGCAAAAAACTACATCATCCAGAAGGCCGAGGGCCAACATAACTTCAAACAGGAAATGATGTAATAATGTGACTCACTATATTGAGACTGAGAGCCTGGAGCCAAATTGATCATGAACAAGGGATATGCTATCCCGAAACGCGTAGATTTGTGCCTGCCTGCTTGAGAAACTCCATGCTGTGAGGATTAAAAAAAAAGCACATAAGTGAAGACAAATACGAGTTCGTCCTGTTTTTCTCCCAGCTGGGGGAATTGGTTGTGGATTTAAATGCGGTGTGGTTCTGCTGCGGGTATTTACGAACCGGCGAGAAAGCGCTGCAAATTCTGGGGAAAAGGAACCGAGGAGTATCAATATATATATATATATATATATTCCTTGGAATCCTCTCGCCTCCTTGTCCCTCTTGGCGGAAGTCACGGCCCAGCAAGCAGGTAAGTTTTCAGATAAATTATTTTATTTTACACACCATGTGCAAAAAGTTTCCGTGCAGTAAATGGACGGCCTACGCGTTTCGGCTACTACTAGCCTTCCACTGGATATATATATCCATAATAATATTATGAAGAGAGAGCCCAAACCTTTGAGGCGGGTAATCTCAGTAACCACAGCACCAATCACAACACCCAATGCAGCGTTGGAAAGGGCAGTTGCAGCAGAAGGTCATAGGCTATGCAGACGGCCACCATATACATTTAAAAGGTAAAAGAACTGTGCCAGCAAAGTAGTCCCTTGTGGGCGTGTCTGCGTTCTACTGTGGGCGTGTGCTGGGGGCGTGACAAACGCTGGGGGCGTGTGGTACGTTCCGCCCTTCATGCCATGTGAGTCGTAATTGCGCCGCATCAAGGGGCACGCTGGGGCCGTGACAAACGCTGTGGGCGTGTGTCCGCTCTGTGGGCGCGTGTCCGCCCTTCATGCCATGTGAAGCGCCAATTACGCAACTGCGCCGCATCAAGGGGCACGCTGGGGGCGTGACAAACACTGGGGGCGTGTGCTACGTTCCGCACTTCATGCCATCTGGGTCGTACATTAATCAGATCGTCTACTGTGGCCGTGTGCTGGGGGCGTCACAAAGGTGTTCACCTCAAAGCATGGTAAGTAACCATTTGCAAGACTCCCTTGGGGCACTGCCCGTTGTCTCACACATACTGGGGGTGCCAAATGCAGGGTGTGCCTTGGCCTGGGTGCGTCTGAAAGGGCCGTACACAGTGTGTGGCTTGGCCTGGGTGCGTCTAAAAAGCACTCGGGCCGAAGAGCGTCGGTGTGGGTCATAAAAAAATAAGAACAGCGGGAAACAATCATTCAAGACTCACACAATTCTAATTGTTAGACGGTCGCCGCTGGCCCTCAAGCGGGGGCACACGCGACTGAGCGTGTCTGTGGGGACAATTACTGCAGCCTCTCATGCACGCTGCTACTGAACTATCACATTATACCAAATTACACTCGCCTGCTAACATCAGCCAGGGCTGTAGCCGGGCTCAGGCTGCGGATCAGTACACTAATTACATGCGCCTGCTAACATGAACCAGGGCTGCAGCTGGGCCTCAAGCGGGGGGACACGCGCCTGCTAACATCAACCAGGGCTGCAGCTGGGCCTCAAGCGGGGGAACACGTGAATGACCGTATCTGAATACACACATTACACACATTCTATTTCATACCCGGACAACGTCGGGACGGGCTGCTAGTAAGGATATACAGTTACACTATATCAATTATACATTGTATTCCATTTTATTAAAACAAATTAAAAGACATCTCTTGTATTTCAGCAACTTTGAATATTTGCTTTTTCAGCTATCGACAAATCGTTAAACATTAATGCTGAAATAACACATTTGCTGCAATGTCACATATTACAATACATAATTCCAAAATTTCAAATATAATAACAAACATATAAAAAAAATGTTTTAAAACCACTAAGGTTTATTGTCAACTCGTTTCGGTGGATCTTGCTGTCGCACCACCTTCCGCAGGACAGTTAAAAAACTAAATAATCTGAAAGTACAAAAGCGCATATTCACTTATGTATATTGGACCATATTTTTTGTTTTTTAATACATTGCATCATTACATGTCAAGTTAAACACAATCCTTATTATAGCCATTACTTATTTCCTATTTGTTGTCCCACTTAATTCAAGGGTAAAATTTGTGTCACACATCCTTACATCTCACATCTTCAATCCCTTCTGGTCATACCCACACATTACATAACCACAACCAATCTCATTTATTGGTGCCTACCTCAGAAAACTCCTTTCATTCCCTGATTGATCATCTAAGAGGACAGCCGTCAGATTTCCCAACTCTCAATTATGGCTACTGCAGAGAGAGATATATTTTTATATATCATTTCTTTTAGAATCCTCTGTACATATCTCTAATGGGATGTCTCTTCATAATTCACTCACCCTTATTTCTGATCTTTATTATTATAATTAGACTTCCATCTTCCTTTACTGTTAGCGTAATCCTTTTCTTGTCAGGTAGTCATAAATAGTGTTACCTAATACAGGATCAGATATATTCAAAGCTTATGTTAACAAGCATTTGCAATGCAATAGGTCTCGCATTTACGGAGTTTAAGCTATTGGCATTGTAAATGACTGTGCCTTTCATTTTTGTTTTTAAAACATTAATAAAAGGCATTGTTAATTACAGTGCCAATAGCTTAAACTCCGTAAATGCGAGACCTATTGCATTGCAAATGCTTGTTTTCTTTATTTTGTGTAGCCAGTGTCTGCAGGTACCCAAGTTCTAAAAGTGTACAGTGCCATAAACCTCACAAAATTAAGGAGTCTGGGGATACTATTTGAAGCTGATATCACTTTGGCTCCTCGTCTCAATTTAGTGGCAAATGGCTGCTCTGTCTTCCAAAAATGCCCCCTCTTCTTGACACTGACCACAGAGTTGAGCTGATGTAAGCCATTTTCCTGACTCTCCTTGACCACTGAATTATCATGCAGTCTGACTTCTTCAATAATCGCATTGCAGGCTTCAAAGAGGCTAGGCAGCCTCAATGAACCTGAACCTTCGTAAGTGGGACCACAAACAACCTGCCCTTAAAGCTCTCCATTGGCACCCAGTGGTTGCCAGGATTAAACAAGGAGGAGACTTGGGGAACCGAGGCCTTTCTCCCCGGTGACACCGAGAGCCCCCCCCACCTATCCAGCGTTAATTACGGCGTCAAAAACAAGATGAAAATATTTCACAAAAGCGCTCATTCAAATGTGGGCCCCACGCCAGTCGTCACAAGACATAACATATCTTTCTTAACCACTTCGACGCTAATGACAAAGCCAGCTCGTCATGGGCGTTACCTGCCCTGCGCTCATGACGAGCTGGCTTTGTCACAAACAAGCCATTTGCTCCTCTTTCAGCGCAGGGCAGGTAAACGCGGTAGCGCTGAAGGTGTTAAAACGCCCTTGTAACTAACTGCAGCATTGTCCATGATTTTTCCTCTGCAATAAATCCGAGGAAAAATGCCTAAAGAAACGAGTTTAAAAAAGGCCAAATGATAACTAAGCAGTCTGATTCAACCAACACAACGCAGGAAGAGCCACCGCCCCGACTTTAGTTGTCTATTTATAGCGATATATTTCTTAACACACAGCGCTGGCCCCGGTAAACAACATTGGTTTTTAAATGACCCACAGCGCCGCCTGTGAATGCGGTGCACCTCCAGGCACTTGTGTATTTAGCGAGTATTGTCTACTTCTGGTCGCTGTACCAACATAGCATGAGAGAACTCAGCTGTCGTTTGTCAACTGACTGTCTCACGAGAGGGTTGGCACATCTAGGCCATCGGCAATGAAACGGACAACAGATCCCTCCAGGGGAGGTTTGTCAGCTGTGGGGATGGAAGTACCTTTACCGCGACACCGAATAAAGCAAGACCCCCGATTGTACTCGTGACAATTGGGAGGTGTATGTTTTGGGGTGTTTACTAATGCCCAACAGACAACCCTGGCTATGTGAACAATGCACAACAAAAAAAGACTTGAAAGTGCGTGCCTTTTCAATTTTGGGAGAGGTTTTTGCAACATAATATTTTTATCGGGATTGATACATGCAAACAAAAATAACCTATGTTAATGCCACGTATTGGGCCTTATGATCGTTACCGGGAGAGAGAAAAAAAACACACAAATATACCTCACTGGGTGTTTATAAAATCGTATGATTACGCCTGTGACAGCACTGCACTCTCGGGGGGATTTGCGTTTTCTCGTGGATGGCAACACTTTATAAATCATAGTTTTGCTAAATATAAGGATGGGCAAAAATAACGTGAGCTGCTCTTGATCGCACCGTGCCCTATAATATAACGTCCTGCCCACGGCGAGGCACCAGCGTGGAAGAAATCACCGAACAAGGCTTCCCTCGAGCAGCGAGGCCTCTTCCTACCAGTGACTCCTCACTCGAGCAGGAAGGCCTCGCTGTTGCTTTTCAAGGCCCAGAGATTCTCTCTGCCTCGCTCGCCCCCACCCAACCGGCTCGTCGGTTGTCTGCGTGTAATCCCCCGTTCCCTCTGCCCCCGAACCACCCACACAGGCCCCCAGCAACCCGGACACACTGCTGGCAACACAACTGACCTGCTTCTGGGAGTCTTGCATGTAAGTGTGCTACTAGGCCGCATTGACTCCAGGAACTGCTGCTCGGATTTCACATGCGTGCAAGAAAAAAAAACGGAAGTCAGGCACTTTTGCCTGAGACGGGGGCGGGGCCTGCAATCCGGCAGGAAGTCCCGCCCGCCGCCACAGCCGCCGCCGCCGAGGAAGAAGTGGAGCCGGCCGACTGATGGCCTCTCCGCATCCCGGGGCTCCCAGGTGCTGGAGGGAGCCCCGGAAGTGAAGTCCTGCCCCCTGGTACCAGCGCTGCCGTAGATGACACACTGAACACGCCGAAAGAGCCCGGTAAGTGGTGGGGGTGGGGGTGGGGGTCGCGCGTGTGTTCGAATGTGTCTGTGCGTGTGTCTGTGTGTGTGTGTGTGTGCGCGTGGGCTTGCGTGTGTGTTTGCGTGTGTGTATGCAGTGTGTGTATGCAGTGTGTGTGTGCCTGTGTATGCCTGTGTATGTGCGCATGCGTGAGTGTAGAGTGTTTGCGCAAGGGAATGTGGACAGGAGAGGGGCACGGCGCCGTGCGCGCTCACGAGGTGAAAACTGAGCTACTCTGCGCTCGTGCACCCTTTCCTGTCCACATTCCCAGAAACGGGTAGCAATAGATGTCGAAGCAGACTCTGCTATCAATGCTTCGCATTGAAGCAGAGGTCGTGCTTCGACTTAAAAACGGACCCAACGGTAATCTACATCAAATGACAAATATTATAAACAGATCATAAAAGAACCACACGCCATTTTATATGTGGTGTTTTCCCTTTCACTTTAGGTATTTTGGTAATGCACAATGAGAACCACCCGTTTCTTTCTTAGAGGGATTCAATCAATTATCCCCGGGTTCCAGGCTCTTTCATTGAAGCCTCCTTTCTTGTCAGTCCATCCGGACAAAGTTGTCCTCATGGCTCGTCCATCCTTCTTGCCCAAGGTTGTCATTCTTTTCACATCGGGCAAACTATCACTTTGCTCACCTTCTTCCCACCTCCGCATCCTTCGAAAGAGGAGGAGAGGCTCCACCGTCTGGACCCAAAATGTGCTCTTTCCTTTTATCTGGATTGCACCAAACAGTTCCGGGTGGATGACCATCTCTTTGTTGGGTACGTGGGTGCAAAGAAAGGTCGGGCCGTACACAAACAAACTATCTCCCGATGGGTCGTTCTGTGTATCAAGGCCTGTTATTCTCTGGCGAAGAAGGAGCCTCCCGTGGGGCTGCGCCCATTCTATCAGGGCGACAGCAGCAACTACTGCTCTGGGACGTTGTGTTCCTCTCAATGACATCTGTCAAGCAGCTACGTGGGCCTTGCTGCACACGTTTACAAAACACTACTGTCTTGACAGTCAGGTCCAGAGAGACAGCTTTTTTGGCCGTTCTGTTCTCCAGGACTTTCTGGTGTGAAATTTGTTTGCAGACCCACCACCAGGGTTGGTATTGCTGGGGTATCTATTCTAAGGTAAGGAATCTATAGCTAACTAACTTAACATTAGTTAGTTATAGATTCTTTACCGCCCCACCCATCCTCGCCGTTCTGCGAACTGATTTTTAGGGTAAAGGAAATCCCTTCAGGGCCCTAGTTTTGTGAACCAGTGGTCAATGTCTTGCATGGCTCTGCGTCTCTAGTGCGGAAAGTTGTGTAGAGAACTGACGTCAACGCGCGAGGGCGGCGTCTAAGTAACTGCCTTGACGTCATCCCGGTGACACGACGGCAACGACTGACGCTGAACTGACCAACACCACCTCCCGACCCGCAGAGGTACTGCTGACGAAAAAACTTTCTGCATCCAGTGTGACGCCTGGGGGTAATTCTAAGGTAAGGAATCTATAACTAACTAATGTTACTTACAGATATATCGTTACCGAAGGTAAGTAACTTGTTCCTCAGGTTTCTTAGGGAATTCTTTTCTATTAATAAAGGTTCAGCCTCACTTTCAATAATATGGGACACAATGAAAGCATATGTCCGGGGTATATCACTGCAATACGTGGTAAAGCAAAATAGAGCCATCTTTGAAGAATCCGATTGTCTTTGTCAAGCCACTTGCCAACTTGAAATACTACATGCCCTTAAAATTACCCAAGGAATGGTTAATGAACAAGAGGTGTTTTTTTTAAATTGGAAACACAATCTAGTTCAGGTCACAGATTAAAGGATCAGGTAGCTTCCAGATATGTTAAATTCAGAAATTTGCAATATGAATACGGTGAATGGGTTAGTCAAGTTTTTAGCTCATCAGATCACAGAGCAAGGATCAAAGGGAACAGATGGTAAGATTAGGGGAACAAGATGGTAAGGTCTATATACAAATACCACACTTATTTTGGAACAATACTCCCGATTTTAAAGGGAGCTGTATAGCCAGCCGCAAGAATCCGATTAGGGTGATTGCTCGAATTACATTCGGAAGTACCCGTTACCCCTTTTCAATGAGGATCAGGCCAATGATTTTCAGGCAGAAATCTCTAAGGCGGAAATTGAGATTGCACTAATGGCCCTACCCTGCGGCAAAGTGACCAGTGAGGTTTCCCTACCTATTGAATTTTATAAGACATATAAAGAGTTAATGGTGATAGAATTTTGCATGGTCATACAATTTATTTATGCGTGGGGGGCTATCCCAGACACCTTAACTATAACTAAAATCTTCGTTTTTCTACAAAAGGATAAACTGGCTGAGGATCTGGGATCATATAGGCCTATCTTGTTGAGTAATACGGATGCAAAATGGTTCGCCAAAATCTTGGCTAGCCGTCTCGCTCTTGTAACTTCGGTCTTAGTATCCCCATAGCAACATGGATTTGTCCCAGGTAGAGCCAAACCACTGGGAATACTAACACGATATTTGCGGTATCTGATGTCTCTGTAAAGGCATCACCAAAATGGGCATGATCTACTTGGTGCAGAAAATGTGTTTGACCGTGTTGCCTCGGGCTGCTTGTGGGCCAATCTGTGCGCCCTTGGTATAAGGGAAGATTTCATCAAACTGATTCGGGTCCCCATATGCTTGGGTTGCCGATGCTGGGAGCTACTCTAATTTTTTTTAATCCATTGAGGGACATGACAAGGATGCCCACTCCCCCCCTTATTATTTGTCCTATACATATAACGCCCTATTTACAGTCTCTCCTCAGGAATGCAGTAATTCAACCTCTGATCCTTGCTGGTCAACAATTGAAAGTGACTGCATATGCCGTTGATATGGGAATTTTTTCCTCCAATCTGTTAACAGCAATTAGTCAGATTGTCCTTGAGGCATGTATTTTTGGGAACATTTCCGGCTATAAGTTGAATTAATCTAAAACTCAGGCTCTTTTAAATGTCAAGCCTGACTCTTCTACCCAGGGGTCACTACTTCGGCGATTTATTTAAGTATTAGGTTATAACCAGAGGTTTTTAATATTGTTAAACTGAACTATGAATCACTGCTATCTACTATAATTTTTAAATAAAGATCATGGAATAAGCTGCCACTCACTATTCTCGGATGAGTGAATATTATAAAAATGAATAACTTTCCTAAATTACTTTATTTGTTCAGGGTGATTCCATTGAAGGTCCCAGACTCTTTTTTTAGATGTTAGGAGGGCGCTATTGGAAGTTTTATTTGGTGCTATAGGCACGTAAAGGGAGCTATTTGTTTCCTAAAGCTCCCCTAAAAGAAAGGAGGCCGCTCGCTCACAGATTTTAAGCCCAATTTTTGGGCTGCTTTCACGGGACCTTAGTGCAGTTTATTAACCGTAGATGAACCAGACTCGGCATCATTTTGCTACCAACTTGCTTTTGGAGCAGATGTCAGGCTTTTTTTTGATCAGCTAGGGGACCCTAACTATTACTAAAGGGTATGTTTTAAGGTAATAAAGATATCTGCATTTGGAAGGGGATTTGTAAAAAATATTAAATTGGTTTTATTTATAAAGATACCCCGATATGGGACAATCCTGCTTTTCCCCTGTTTTCCAGGACCCAGCTTGTAGGGTCTGGTCGCGTTGCGGAATTGTAACAAAGTACCAGATATTCAAGCGGCCAGGAGGGGACTTTGGGTCCCTGTGTAATTTTGAAAGAAAATACAGGACCGGAGTCCTGGGATTAGTATTTTTCAGGAACTCATATACACATGGATCATTGTGTCCTTCCTCAAGTACTTTTTTCAGGATTATTGCAATTTCTCTCTGTATATCACCAATGGGATACATTTTGATTTTACTATAGCATTCAACATTCAATACCTGCCGTAAACCTTCTTTCTTGTACTCCTCTGCAGCGCAGATGACAATGGCCCCTTTGTCGGCCTGAGTTATGATTATCCTGCCATCATGTTTGAGGTGCACTAGAGAGCTTCTTTGTGTTCTTTTGTTATGTTGTGTTTCACATATTCTTTCTTTTTTGTAAGATTATCAATTGCTGACAGAATTATTTGTTCAAAGAAAACTACCTCTTTTAGAATCATATTGGAAAGTGGACAAAATCGGATTTGTTTGTCAATCCAGATGCCTCTGTTGCCGATGCCACAAACCTGTTAGACTCAAGGCTCAATCCACGGGAGTGACGAGAACTCTCCCACAATCCCTTGAACAGTCCAAGGGCGAGAACATAGAGTATACTCACACCCTTACAATGTCCCTGGGAGATGTGGGGATTGGAAGTCAGAGTGGAAAGTCTTCTTATCCCCCAGCCGGTTTCCCTCAAGGCGAACAGGATGGACTAACCTACAGGCAGACACAATATAAACATATATATAAAAAGGGGCCTTTCCTCCCTCCTAGTAGTGTACAGACAACGTAAAATCTGTGCTCTACAGAAAAGACATTTTTATCTTACCGGCTGGACATCTCTAGATGTGTTCTAAGAATCCAATCTGTGGTCAGCAAATGTAGGTAAATACGTCTTTACCTATATCAGTATCAAGCCACTCCTGCGAAGTTCCAAACAAACGGGGAAAAGGGGAGCGTAAACACAATATCTGATAATTGGTAACTATCAGGGTTCTATTGCAGGAGTTTATTGTCATGACAAAAAACAGGCTTGTTGGAGCAGATTGTAAAAAAAATAAAGTAAGCTGAAACTAGCCGTAACACTAACCGGGCGTCTAAAAAATACAAGGCACTCTGATCACGGTGCAAGTGGGGAGATTCACGTTCTACAGCGGGTAAAAAGGAAACGCTGGAACTGGATTACGGTGAAGAGCTGAGGAGGTGAGGCTAGGGAAATTCACAGAAGCAGTCTCCTCAACCGAGGGAATTAAGGGAGTCAGATCTTAATAAACACGGCCGCTGGTAAACAATATCTTACCTGCGGCTGCGAACTTTCAGTGAGAGAGCATGGGCGAATATAACGGCAGCCTCCGAGGGGGTTGATCAAGGAGCCGGGGTAACGGAAGCAGCCACAGCGGGAATCGGGAAAACAGCCGTGGCCACATCGGGAAGTAAAGGACGCTGCCGCGTGAAAAGAATGACCTCACCCTCAGCTGGAGTTCGATCAGAGCGAAGGTCCTGGATGCGAGGGGAAATCAGGAAAGTCCGATTACAAGAAACATAAGGTAATGGGAACAAGGACGCTGAGAGTCTTCGCTAGTGAGAAAGCTGGAAGCTGGAACACAGGATGGGGCGTGGTTACAGGACGAGATCCAAAGCCAAGCAACAACGCTTCGGTCTCTCGTGATTATAAGGCATGGGAGTGCTAGCAAACTCCACCTCTGACAGCGCGGTAAGGGATAATCAAAAAAGTGTGATTCTTCCTATAGAGCAAGCACTGATGTTTTCTCAGTATCCCAGGGGATCGTGCAAGAGGCTTGACGCCTAACCGCCTCTATGGTCTGAGTTCCATCATTATTTAAGAAGAACAATTTTTTACTTATTTTCCAGCAACATTCTAGAGCTTTGGATTTTAGTCGTACAAATAATAATCCCTTATTCAACACACTCTCCTCAATTCTCGACAGATGTCTGTCTGATAGGTAGAAAATCGGAGATTTCATTAATTTATGTAATATTGACGTTGTATGGTCATTCATTTCCCATGGTTGACTGCTGAATTTCACTCTGCCTCTCCCCCTTGGACAGCCTTGTCCTAAAATATTCTGTTGATTTCCTTTTTGTGCTTGTTGGTTTGAAGGGCCCTCTCCTGAATCTGATTCTCCTGTTGAGGATGAAGTATCCAAAAAGGTAATAAATTGTGTTTTATATCTATCCTGGTACTCCAGTAGGAACATCCTTGCTTCCGGACGTGTGTAGAAGTCTGTTTGTAAGTAAGAATACAAAGCCTCCAACTTGAAAGGTTTTTTGATCTCTTTCGAATTTGGTATTTTTCTGGTTTATCATGAAGTCCTTATATTCAGTAATTTCTTTACCAATTTTGGATAAAAATCTTTTGCATCAGAAATTGTCTGGTGTAGCAAAAAGTGATGTTTTTGATTCAGTCTTTCTTCCCATGTATAGGCTATCGATGTCTGTATATATATATTTTTTGTTTCAGTTTTGAGTCCTGATGAGAACCTGTAAAATATTAAAGGTTTGAAACATGTTGACGCATTTTCAGCCCAAAATGCATTGGTCTGTTGCATGCTGGGACATTGGAAGATGAGAGTGATTAAATATTAGGCCACTGCTTTGTTCTGCCACGAGCTTAGCACAGTGGAGTTGAGTAAGCCCAGTTACGAAGAAGTTAGTAGCAACCAGTGAAGATTAAATATAATTCCTCACGGGCATTCAAATTCAGAACTGGTCCATTCTGTTATTTGTTACATGTAGGTTTGTGATTTGTCTTGTTAACTGATTTTTAACAGGTTACATGTGGGGTGGGTGTCAAAACAATTTACTGAACTATATTGAGAATGTTTTGTTTGTCTTGTGTATCTCGATGTGTACTATGTAAAGATTATGTCACAAATTATTGGGGAATAAGAAAAATAAATTAAATGTGGTCACGGATATTAAATATAGTGACCACTAACGCAAAGAAAAGTTTGCAATTTTTGAGTCAGCATTGCCACGTTGTTTGTTGGTTGAATCTTTGCTAATTGAGGCATTTTATTTCACTGTGATCTTTAGAGTATGAGACTGAGCCATATTTTGCATTGTGGTTGATTCAAATCCTGCTCTCTCTATCGTCAAACAAATAGGTTGCCTGCCCCAGTTCTCTCACTAAAGCTACCTCAGTTTGTATATATTGCTGATACAAAGTTGTTTTTAATGTATGCTCCTCTTCAATTATATCAACTTTTACCCTTAGTCTCCATTATATCCACAAGGGGACCTGCACTGCATGAAAAAACAGGTGTGGCCTAATCACTGGTCTTTTGGTTCTGGACAAATATGGATGTCCATGTTCTGGTAGCACTAAAAAATCCTTTAATTTATTCTGTAACAGCCATTCATATTATGTCATTCAAACTATATGCTTTTTATATCATAATTCATTCAATCCGTATGTATGATGTTCTCACCTTTTTAGACCTCTTTTTAGTAGAAATTCATCAATTTAGTGGCAATCAGGACACCTCTGCTTCTGACTCCACAAGGAGCATAATCCCTCTATATATCAATAAAAGCGCTCACATTTCTGCCTGGCCGTGTGCTCTCTGTGGAATATTCATGTTTCCGCTATTTGAGCTGCAACTCTTGGTTGTTCCCATCATTGCTGTAAACGTGTTTATAAAGATATCTCAGTGAGGCTTCTGGAGTGAGCAACCTGCGCATACTTGCTACCAAACAACTGAGGCTGCTGCTTACAAATGCCATAATACGGTCTAAGTGAGAATGCAGACCATGTGAAAAGCCCCTCCATATGCATGTCCCTGTTCCTAATGGGAGTGAAAGCATCCCATATAACTCAAAATACATAACAATTAACACCAGTCTATAAGGATTTGCAAAGGAAACGAAGGAAATTAACACTACAAAATTCATGGACACATAAAAAAAAATAAACTTCCACATGACTAAATTACTAGCACTGGGCTCCCACAGTGTGGCTGCCTCCACCTCCTGTTGCCTTGGCCCAGCTGGTGCTGTTCGCTCTCATCCCCCTTAATCTTACCTTGTAAAATGTTCACTTAATTCAAAGACCGAGATCAAATCACAGACACTGTTTCCCTGAGGGCGCTTGTTTCCTTTTCTTCTTTCTCTTACTTCAGAATAACAGAATCCACCCCACTCCCACATTGCTTGTCTTGTGTTTGACTTCTACCAATATCATGCACCCATCTAGTTAAGCTCTTTTGCGATTGGGAAGAGACCAGCAGGGTTCCGACGTGAGTTCTAGACCAGCACTTACAAAATTCCAAAAATATTTATAAAATAAATGGTGAACTGTGGGAAGGGGGCATTGTAGTGCATGCAGCTGGTGATGCTTAATTGGATATGGACAGGTTGAATATTGGTTGGGTGTGAAGCAGTGCTTTAAATTGGCCGGGACTGAGTGCCAGCACTTTTCAGGTTGAGCCTAGAGTTAGCGCACATGTGCTGCTCTGTGAGGCATGCTGTGATCCACCTGTGGAGTTTGAACACCCCCCCCCCCCCCTCGCTTTTTGATTGGTTGCTTGGTCTGCCTTTACAAATTCTATTGCTCTTGTTGATAAACAGTGTTTACTTGTCCAGACTTGTGTTTGTTTCTTTACTGCCCTGGCGACTGCCCCTGCTACTTGGATCCTTTCACTAGAACCCACATGTTTTCTTTTAGTGGACTACTTTTTAGGTCTCGCGCCTAGCGTTGCAGTGCGCAGCATTGCTCGCGCAGCAAGAGACCTCTTGGAGGGGGTTTGAATATTGACCTAGGAATCGTACATGCTTGTGCGAGTACTTTTCCTTTTTTGGCATGCTATTGGACTTTGCGTGCGTCTTGTAATGAAAGTCGTCAAAAGGTGGTGGTGATGGACGGAGCATCTGAACCAATCAAACACTCACACCCAGTCAACAGATCTGGGTTTAATCCATCACCGTTCTTTAGCCCACTCTGCCACCCCAGTTCAGACATGGCCATATGCAAATCAGTCTGACCCTGTGCCTCATGGGAACAGTCCAGCCCGAACTGCCAAGCCATGCCTTCCCTGGACCGGAAACAAGCTTCCTAGGACCGGTTTCTGGCATTTCAGCCGTCTTCAGCCAGGCTTGCTTGAATCCAGTGGCAAAGTGAGCAAGGGACTCATGTCTGAGCATACCCTGCCAACGTATGGCGAACAAAGCGGTACAAAAGGGGGTGGTGATGGACGGAGCATCTGAACCAATCAAACACTCGCACCCAGTCAACAGATCTGGGTTTAATCCATCACCGTTCTTTAGCCCACTCTGCCACCCCAGTTCAGACATGACAATATGCAAATCAGTCTGACCCTGTGCCTCATGGGAACAGTCCAGCCCTAACTGCCAAGCCATGCCTTCCCTGGACCGGAAACAAGCTTCCTAGGACCGGTTTCTGGCATTTCAGCCGTCTTCAGCCAGGCTTGCTTGAATCCAGTGGCAAAGTGAGCAAGGGACTCACGTCTGAGCATACCCTGCCAACTTATGGCGAACAAAGCGGTACAAAAGGGGGTGGTGATGGACGGAGCATCTGAACCAATCAAACACTCACACCCAGTCAACAGATCTGGGTTTAATCCATCACCCTAGTAACAGCTCCCTCCTACCTCCCGTCGCTCAGCTTTTTCTGCCTCGGTGATTCTGCCCCATACCCTCAATAACTGCCCCTAGTAACCGCGCCTTCCTGACTCCAGCGTGTAGTTGTGCAATATGCAATGTACTAGTTCTCTGGTATGTGTTGCGGAAGCTGCAGTATTAGTGTAGGTGGTGTGTGCAGGACTGTTTTTCATTGGCAAGTGCTTTTTTAATAGTCTATATAAGAAATGTTTAATTTTTACTGTCCAGGGGTATGGGGGATGTTTGTCGAATTAACTGTGAACTGCTGTAACTGTTTTTGAAGGGAGCTCCTATTAGTAACATGATGAAGCCTTTGGCGTATTGACATCCCGATTCTCTTTAATAATTAAGGACACTCCGACCCTCTATTATGTTGTAATTTTTTATATGTGTTGTCTCTATAGCTTACATCTTAATCACATATCTTTTGTTTACCAAATACGTACTCCCATTGTTCTGTCATATTTGTGTGTATTTTGTGCCATAGTGGCATAATTAGGTCTCGCATTACTGAAAATTACAGCTATTGGTGTTGCATTATTATTTGCAACAGCAAAAGCTCAAACTTTTGACTAATGCGAGACCTATTGAATTGCAATGCTTGTTCTTTGTGCCGTCTCCTCACCAATCGTGGGTGCACGGTGCTGCCTCCAGACCCAGTTCCCTTAATCTGCCCTTCCCCCAACACCTCCTGCTTACCGCTCCGGAAGCACCTGTTGGTAATTGTCCGTGATTTTAGGCGCTCTTATTTATTTATAAACACCGCCACTTTAAATTTAAGGAACTAGCACTGCATTTCAACACATGTGCCGATATTTATACATGGGACGAATAAGTTTGCATTTGATATCGCATTGCAAACTTTTCTAAATATCTTTCCACAGTGTTGCAGATGTTGTTGTCAAAGCTGAAACCGTGCATGATTAACACTCCCAGTATTTGGTATCATTCTCCTCGTGTTTTGTGGCGATTCAGAGCAGTTGCTCTGGGCGTCAGTACATTCGGGCGCCATTCTGAAGGCCTGAAAAGTGTGCTCCCTCCACTTTCTGAGACTCGTTTATTTTAAGTAGTAGAGTTCCTGCATTTCTCAAGAGAAACGTAATTCTTTTCATTGGAGAGTACCTTCACTTCTATTATTCCATTTCAGGCACTAATGTGAAGTGGCACAGGACAAATCTTCACCCGCCCCAAGTGGTGCAGTTAGGGTGCTGATAACAAGAAATTGTTTTTGTGGTTTTAATGCATAGGATCAGGGAGACATTTTATTCTGAATTGCCTGGACATGCACACATGCCCTTTCGTTAGCCTCGGCAAGACTCACCCCCACTTAATCAAATCAACATCCTCAGTTCCCCCCCTAATTATTCTCCTTTGTATAGTGTCTCTCCAGATGCCGCATTTTGTTCAAATTAGACTTGAACAAGGCAATGCTTTTTCTAGACCTAAATACTCCATTGGCCTTCATGAGAGTGAAACACGGCAATGATTGTGGTGCAGAGGGCTCCTCACACCCTAGGCCCTGGGGGCAGTGCACCTACTGTACTATTGATAACTACATCCCTGTCAGTCACTGCCAAACTCCCACCAGCGCTTAATTCGAAAGGGGTAGCTGTATGAGCTGGAAGTTCATACTACCACAGCAGCCTAGTTGTTGTTCTGTTCACTGCTGCCAAACACTCTCGTAATGACACACACACAATTAATGCTTCGTCATGAGAGGTTTTAGAGTTCTTTGGGACTTTGACTACCTAGACTCATGTTTGGTTGTGTAATAAGGAATCAAACTAAATTTTAACCAGCTCACTGGGTTGACTAAGCACTTACAGATGTTTCTGTGAAAGCAACAAGTTACAGATGTTCATTTAGTGAGGAATGATGCAGAATTTCATCATTCCGAGGTTGGTAAGCTTCGTATCATTCATTTGAGTATTTCACATCTTTTATTAAACTGCAGTTTGTTAGCTGTGAACCCCTCAGTATTTTTAAACCTTAAATCGATTCTTAAGTCCTTTTCCAGTCCCTGATGAAGGCCTATGTTGGCTTATTCCTTTGGTGTGGTTCCGCAGTGCCAAGCTTTATTTGAACGTGCTGACCGGCACATTTGTGCAATAAAACTTAATTTCAGAGCATGGATGTTACACTTGATGGTCATGTACTGGCTGTTATTATCCACGTAGAAGCATTATAATATGGCATCAATGTGCAGGGCGATTTTTTTCTTTAATGAATTACCTTAATTGTTGATGTATCTGAGAGCTTGACTACTCTTCTGCCATCTTCTTCCTCAGGACATCCAAAAAGTGTCAACAACTCGTTCATTCTTGTTATGGGTGAAACAGTAAAGAAAAGTAAATTATAGTCAAAATGGGGCACTAGGAAAAAAACTGCTTTGTGTAGAAAACTGACTTGGATCATAAGATCTATGTAAACTTGCTCCGATTAAAGTTGAGATTTGTTTTAAGACATTCACAACTCGATGCAGGTCGGAGGGAGGTGCAAGGAATTTTCATCAGTCAAATGTAGAGTAGGGAAGTCTGCATGAGCAGTAAGAGAACAGGACGCATGATCATTGTCACAAGGACCTACTTGACACCCCTGGCGCACATGTATCTATGGGCACCATATACATGCCCCACCTCATGCACACCTGTAGTTGTGCCTGCACATACACACAATATTATGCATAGCATAGCCTTGGGCCATTTAGGTGCCTTTCAGCCACTCCTCCTTTTCGTCCAGCCACACACTGCATGGATGGGACTAAGATAGAGTTAACATGGCGGTCACGGATATAAGATTATTTTTATTCATCGTTTAAACTCCTTTAGGTTGCGGATTGTCCCTATCTGGGCATGAATTGCTTTTCCAGTGTTCATGAAATTGCACAAAAGCCTAACATTGAGGGTGTGTGTCCATTCACCAGTGGCACATGAAGTAACAGTAGATGTTATAGCACCCAGGATAATGTGCTGCATGGCTAAAGACTTATAAGGTCCCAAAGGCAAGACCAATTGGCTATGCTAATGCTTGTTTTCCCTTTTAGGTCGTCTAGTACACTTGGAGACTCTCCTTACAGCACCAATCCCCTATGTTAAATCCCCGCGATAACACCACCAGGTATTTGGTGATAAATTGCTTCCTTTCCTCATGGCCATACCGGGTCCCCACCCCTATCTTCCACATGAGACTGGACCCTAAAGTCACTTGTCCCCATTGCCGCCGGGTTAGTCTGCATTCCTCTGTTCGATACCTCTTGCACCTACCTTTACGCACTCCCTGATGGCACACATCACTCCTCACCATGGCTAGTGACCCACACGTTAAGCTCCTATCTCTCAATACTCAGGAACTAAATGCACCTAACAAACGGCCCCAGGTTTGGCACTACCTCCTTATGCAGGACCCCGATGTTATCTTCCTGCAGGAAACCCACCTACTTCACCGAGCCTTTCCCCACATGTCCCACCCACAATATCCTTTTAGCTATTGGGCATATGCCGTGACTAAAACAGCTGGAGTGGCAATTCTGTGCAAGGCCTCCTTTTGCTCTAAGATACTGAAAACTGTGCGGAATGATAACGGCTGCTTCTTGAAGCTTATAGTCCAGTGGGTAGCTCGTCCTCTCACTCTCCTGAACATCTATGGTCCTAACCACGCCCTAGACGATTACCTTAGAACCTCTCTACAACACCATGCAACACATGTAGGTGCGGACATGGTGGTGGTGGGCGACTTTAATCTGGTGTGGGATCCTGAAATGCATCACAGTGCCACCTTCTTCCCGGGTGTGGGAGCGATGCCCATTGCTGTCAAACGCGACCTTGTAGACCTGGGCTTGTTAGATGCCTGAGGTATAGTTATCTTGAAGCTCAAGACTACTTCTATTTGCTCGTCCACACCTCTTACTCACCTATCGACTAGTTCTTTCTTATTCCCACTCTGTTGCGGGACTTGTACTCTGCCTGCGTTTTGGATATCTCCATCTCAGACCATGCTCACCTAGAGAAAACCCTAGCTAAAACGGAACCTACTGCACTGTCTGTCCGCTCACGTTGGCGTTTTCCGCCCCATCTGCTCAGGGACCCTGTTAACATATTTGAAATTCAAAAAGAGAATGTTTCGTATTTTGACACCAACACTCATCCCGAGATCTCTAGATACACCCTATGGGACTGCTTCAAAGCCACAATACAGGGGCCTTCTCTCTATGGAGAAATGACGCGAGTGGCAAAAAATTGATCTCTGACTGATGTTGTGTTCCAGATCACAACAATATCCACCTCCTGCAAACCCCAGACTCGTCCTAACACTCCATGCACATCTGTACATTTACAACCAAGACACAGCCTATCAGCGTCTTAGCCACCACAGTCCCCTATGCTGCCACAGTTTATGAGTCAGGCTGTTGAAAATGATATTGGTATTTATAGAGATAATGCTTAGTTGAAAGAAGAAATTCAAATTGTTACACCCCCTGAATGGGTGACTATGTGGTGCCTATTGCGGGAGACTCCATTCTGTTCCCAGCAGGCTTTCCTCCTGGTAACACATAACTTAGGATTCAACCTTCCAGTTCCTTAAAAAAAAGGTTGCTTTCTGTATGACTTCAAGGAGCCAACAAGGAAGAAGGGGGCGTGGCTAGCCGCACATCGAAATGGCCGCTTCTTAAGCGAGCTCCGCCGGCCGAGGAATTAATCCTGTGATTTATCCTACTTATCAGTCGGGCACCCACATCAGAACGCCGAGTGCAGGTGTAGGAAGCTGGCGTACATAACTGGTACGATTCACGGAGCCCGAGTCGAGCTGGGACTGGAGCTGTGCCCGTTTGAAGATCAACCGGTAACTCTCAGTGGAAATAGCCGAAGGTCGCGGAGAGCGCACTGGGCGTGCACTGGAAATAGAGCTCGAGGCTGTGGAGGCCTGCCGCGGCACGGCCTGCCGGTCCTGTGAGGTCGTGATCGGAGACCTGAGCTTCACGGGACTGAGTGTGGCGTCTGCGGTGCTGGAAGAAAATACCGCCGGTCGGAGGCGTGGGGCAGCCTTCGCGGCAGAGCCGGCGGAATCCCTAAGGCCGCCGGCGGCCTATGCACGTGCTACTTGCTACGCACCGAGACTTCAACATCAAACCACGGTGAGGACTGCGGGACTGGGGTGCGATGCGGGGGGGTGGCCCGTGCACACGTGGGTGAAGAAGGTAGACACTGATACTCCCCCGGCGCGGGCACTGCCCTGTTCGAACATTGGAAGTGCTAGAAGAAACACCAAGACAGTGCGCGCTCTTCCTTATGCTCTGAACTGAACCTATCCCAACATTGCAGGCCTGTCTGACGCCATATGCATTTCTGAAAATATTAAAACGTGTGCAGTGTGAGTCCCACGCACCTTGAGAGCTGGCGCTTGGTCCGTGCTACAAATACCTGTTTTCACCAACGGCCGAGACGGCTGCACCAGGGTCTGTGCATGGTCGTATTCTTGCTAGTGCCCAGTGGGACGGATATCCTCATAGGTGCAGTATAACCCAGTTGCAGTTCGGATTCAGAAGTGAGGCACCTTACCCTAGCTGGAGATAAGTGGCGCCCTGACCGACTCGACTGCGCCATTTTTTGCTAGATCCGCTGAAGCGCTGAGGGTGACGACTGGACGGGCACTGAGCCGGGCACGCACGAGAACAACTTTTGCGCCTGACACAAGCACAACGCAGTCATGGGCAAAGGGGACACCCGCCAACCTAAGATAACATTTGACGGCAAACGGCCGTCAAAGCAGATAGACCCCATTCAAGACGAAGGCGCGGATGGGGCGTCGGGGTCCGGCCAAGACGTGGATGTAAAGTCCCTACTGCTAGAGGTATGTTCCAGCCTAAAGAGCATTGATACTAAACTGGACAACCTGACGTCTCAACTTGAATCGGTGCGCTCACAGGTCCAAACGCACGAAACACGCTTGGACTGTCTAGAAAACAGGCATGTGGAAGATAGAGAGTTCCAGCAGGAAACGAGGGAACAACTTACTGCTGTGAATGCACAGCTGGAAGCTCTGCGTGCAAAGGCTGATGATTTGGAGGCTCGTTCCTGCCAAAGCAATATCCGCATTACCGGAATTCCGGAGACGACAGCAATGGGGAAAATGGAAGCCTTTGTATCTGATCTATTACATGAGATATTTGACCCGCACTTATCCTCGGTCTTCACTGTAGAAAGGGCCCACAGGGCATTTGGCCAAAAACCCCCAGTGGGGGGCACACCACGACCAATACTGGCGAAGCTACTAAATTATCACGACAGGGACCTGATTTTGCGGCTGGCAAGAGAAAAAGGCCGAATTACCCATAAGGGGAACCTGATATCCTTCTATCCGGATTTCACGCCGCTGGTTCAAGCAGCACGTAAAGAGTTTCTACCAGCCAAAAGACTTCTCCTTCAAGCTGAGATTCCTTACTCCCTATTATATCCGGCTAAACTCAAGGTGTCACACGAGGGTACCTCGCACTACTTCACAGACGCTGCATCCGCTCTCAAATTTGCCAAGCATGTATGCGGCCCCAGGGCAAAACGAAGAGGCGCTGTGAGCGGGAGTGCTGGAGATCCCATGAGTGACAATGATTGACATGGTGATGTGCTTTATAGTAACATTGACTTTGCGTTCTTGAGTCATGGCGGGTTCGGTTGTCTCTTGCACATGTCTGCTTCTTAAGGAAGACTTCGAATTGGTGTTTGATCCCAGCTCGCATCGGGGCCTTACTTAATCACTGCTGAAACTACCGGCACAGTTTGTATGTGTTGCTTAATAGGTGCCCAGTGATACAGTTTACTACCCTCGGCCACCCTGTGCAAACGGGGGTGTCCGCGCGTGCTATCACGCCTCCGGGGGTATATCCCATTGTTGAGTGTTCGTATTAACTTCCACACTATGCGGAAGCCGGGGGGAATTTTGTCACAACCTGATTGGGGGGTTGGTGTGGGTGGGGGGAGGCTGGGGACAGTTGAGGGTTTGGTCAGAGGTCGGTATTTGAGCGAAATGGTAAAAGTCGATGTGCGTTATTGCTATGCTGGGGGCTGGGGGGACACCATACACATGCGGATTTATGGTTCGATATGGGGGTGACTAAAATTCTAACGTGGAACATACGTGGCCTGAATGATGGTAGGAAGGCCAGACTGATGCATACTTACCTACAAAGACATTGTATAGACATTTGCTTCCTACAAGAATCGCACCTGAACTCCCTCCCATCGGCGAAACTAAAGCACACTAGATGGGCGTCGACATATTCTGCCATTTATTCCATCTATGCGCGTGGGGTGGCAATACTGATCGGGAGAGGGGTGGATTGGACAGAACTCACGAACAGGGTAGACCCAGAGGGGCGTTTTGTGGTTGTGAGCGGACTACTATCTGGCAAGCGAGTTGTACTGGCGGCAGTTTATGGCCCTAACACAGATGACCCTGACTTTTTTAGGACGATTTGGGCTCAGATCGTTAAGTTAGACTGTGACACTATCATCTGGGGGGGCGACTTTAATGTGGTACTAGATGACGCCCTTGACCGTAAAGGGGCGGCAAGGCCCTTACATCCCCATGCGAACCAAGCTCTACATGACATCATATCAGAAGGGAACCTGACGGACATATGGAGGGATAGACACCCCAATGCTTGTGAGGGCACATGCATATCTCACCAACATGCAGCCTGGACTAGATTAGATTTCTGGCTGGTTTCCCCAGACGTTGCCACTTGGACGTTCCAAGTTCAGGGCCTGGCCCGATCACTATCCGACCATGCCCCCATGTCTGCTTGAACTTCGACTGCCAGATGCACCATCACGCGCCTTTAGCTGGCGTCTTCCCCATCATGCACTCCTGGACGAGGCCTTCAAAGAAGAAATAAGGCAAGACATCATTGCATACTTTGACAATAATACAGGCTCAGTGTCCACTGAATCGACTCTGTGGGATGCCTTTAAGGTGGTCATACGGGGACACTGCATCACACGCCAAGCGGACGTCTTGAAGGCCATTAGAACTACCATTGCTAGCCTAGAGAGGGAAATAAAAGACCTGGGGGACGCTTTTTGCGCAGACCCCGGGCCTGACTTAGCGATTAAATTGAAAGCAAAACTACTTGACTACGCAGAGGAGGCGCAGAGAGAGTTAAAATTCCTGGGTAAACAGGCTGAGGCTACGCGTTATGGAGAGGGCGATAGACCAAGCAGAACCCTGGCTAGACTCCTTCATAAATCCACACCACATACAAATGTACACACAATAGAGGACACTGAGGGAAACACTGTCGTAGGCCAGCAGGAGATTCTACAGGAGTTCAGAAATTTCTATGCCGACCTATATACTTCCCGGCACACTGAGACACCGGAGCACCTCGAAGACTTTCTGCAGTCCATAGCGCTGGTTTGGTTCAGCGACGCACACAGAAAATACATGGACCTCCCGGTAACGGTCGAGGATATAGCGAAAACGATAAAAGGGTTACCTTTAAACAAAGCTCCGGGCCCAGATGGCCTCACCGCTGCGTTTTATAAAACGTATGTGGAAGAACTGGCGCCGAAACTTCACGCTGTCTTCGCTGAGACTCTGGAACTGGGAATATTACCAGCGTCCATGAGAGAAGCGCTAATTGTCACTCTACTAAAACCTGATAAGGATAGCAAATCACTAGATTCATATAGACCCCTCTTGTTGATCAACGTCGATGTGAAGATATATTCAAAAATAATAGCAGACCGCATGCAACCCCTGCTCCCAATGGTGGCACTCCCAGATCAATCGGGTTTTATTCCGGGACGATCCACGTCGCACAACCTTAGAACTATATTTTCTGTCCTACACTACCTTCACCCTACGGTGCACGCAGCTGCGATATTTCTAGATGCCACAAAGGCGTTCGACTCTCTTGAATGGGGTTACTTGTTTATCATAATGGCCAAAATGGGGTTCAGCCCGTTATTCATAAACCTTGTGAAGCTCCTATATACTAAACCGACGGCCCGAGTACGTGTGAATGGCATGATATCTGACCCATTTGCTATCACTCGAGGAACTAGGCAAGGATGCCCCTTGTCCCACCTGCTGTTCGCTACTGCTATGGAGCCGCTGGCAGCCAGGATAAGACAACACCATACAGCACGCGGCATTAGCTTTAGTTCACGCAGCTTATTGATCTCACTATACGCAGATGATGTCACCTTGTATGTCCTCAACCCTGCAGAAAACTTAGACCCCTTATTGTGAGAATTTCTAAAATTTGGAGGCTTAACTGGTATCAGTATAAATTGGTCTAAGTCAGTGATATTCCCTCTAACAGATGCGACGCCTCAGATGCAATCTGAATTCCCACTACGTTGGGAGGCGGAAGCGCTGAAATATCTGGGTATATGGATCAGTCGGAACCTCCAGAGCATATGGTCACTGAACTTCGGGAGGGCTATCAATTGGCTGGAGGGTAAGGTGGCGATCTGGTCCAAACTGCCTGTCTCCATTGCTGGGAAGGTAGCCATTGCGAAAATGGTGATATTGCCGAAATTTTTATATCTATTCACGAACATTCCAATACCCCTAACAAAACACTTTTTCACTACTTTAAGATCTCACCTCTTGACTTTGGTATGGGTTGGAACGCAGGCTAGGGTCTCCTGGGCTTTGTTGACACTACCGTTAAGTCAGGGAGGCATGGGGGCACCGGACATGCAATTATATGCACTATGTGCTCAGGCCCAGTTCCTACACTTCTTGGCGTATCCGACGCCATATCAGCCACATTTGGCAGTAGAATTGGACTTAGTGGCCCGGCGCCTTTAAACGTGGCACTGTATCACAAAGCACCGAGACCCACTTCGGAAGTGGATTCAGCCAACACCCTGCGCTGGGCATGGAGAGAGCTCCAAAAGGGAAACATCCTTTACAACGCAACCTTTACCACGCAGTGCCTTTACGACGCAACTTTTACAACGCAAACCATTACAACGCATTAATGCTGGGGGGCGCTCTAGGATAGGGAATAGGTTTAATTTACTATCCAACACCTTCCCTACTATCCATGGGGACTGGAGTTGGAATAGTAAATTAAACTATTCACTAACCAGCGCCCCAAAGCACTATGCGTTGTAAAGGCATGCGTTGTAAAAACAGCGTTGTAAAGGCATGCGTGGTAAAAGCATGCGTTGTAATGTCATACATCCGCTCCAAAAGCGTGCTGGACTCCAGTTGTTATACGCTCCGGCTATTCCGCTGAAACAGAACCCGATGCTCCCGTGTCTGGCAGAGAGCGGAGCGGGGGTGAGTTAACTTACGAGGCCACCACGCTCCGCACATTCGCTGATATTTATCCAGAGGGCGTGTTCAGAGGCCCGGGGCCTGTGGAGGAGGGAGTACCGGGGTCGTTCCGTGATGCCTTCACCTACCATAAATTAAAGTCAGCGTGCCGAGCGTTTTGGGAGGGATTCCCGGAGGAACTACCTACACTGCATGCACTCCAAGATGTGCTATCAAGAGCCACATCGAAGAAATTAGTCACTCGCTCATACACGAACATGCAGGGACAGGCCCCGATAGTGTTGCCAACACTTAATGACACACAGTGGTCCTTTTGCTGCAAGCAACTCACACAGCTATCACCAAATTACAGATTGCGCCTGGTGCATTTCAAGTTCTTACACAGGTATTACCGCACTCCTGTCAGCTTGCATCGCATGGGTCTGAGAGATGATGCGAAATGCTGGAGATGCGGCGAGGATACAGCTACGTTCCTCCACGTGGCCTGGAACTGTCCTCGCCTCCATAGTTACTGGACCAAGGTGTTTGATGCCATCAATCAGATAGTTGGAAGTGCAGATGATCCCTCGCCCCACCTTGGGCTACTGGGATTGGTGTCGGACACTATACCTGCTAGGCGAAAACTACATGCGCTCCTGCTCCTATATGCTAAACGTCAGGTGGCAATCAGATGGGGATGCAAACTGCTACCTACGTTTGGGGCATGGTTGTCTGATTTAACATATGGACACACTCAGCTGGGCACATATTGGGAGTCGATGCCAACAGCATCTACGCCCCGAGATATATGGGAGCCATTTCTAGAGTGGACCCGAACGAGAGCAGATTCACCTTCACTGACCAAAGAAACGGACGACGCAGCCAATACGACTACACATGCTGAGGCCATAAGCACTGAGTCAGAGTCACAGGTGGTGCATACATAGTGGGGCACAGTGAACACATCATCACAGGTTTCCAAACTGTTGCAGGCCTAGACTACGATAAACGCCACACCTAGATGAGCTTACTTAAAATGTCCACCCAGCCAAGTACTAAACAGACGTGTTGTACTGGTTAACTCCCCCGTAGGCTCCCATATAACTGACAAGTGTAGAAGCTACTGTCAAATGCACGCACAGAATTCTGTCCTAGACCACCGGCTATATTGTCTGTTACTGACTAAGTTTAGGTTGCTGAGTTTTGTTTTACATTTAAAAATGATACATAGTATACATTACAGAGAAAATGGATATATGCAATTTGCGATGCCAAAGTATTCGCAAACCTGTATTGATATTGTATGCACTGTACTTTCTTGAAAATGCCAATAAAAAAAAAAAAAAGGAGCCAACACGGAAAGAAGAAAGAGCAATGCCAGTCATCAACCACATATGATTTGAGCAATTTAAGGTGATAACAATATGGCTACTGGAGCTGCTGTTGTTCCCGGGCTTTACATGAGTGCAAAACCTGGAGATATGTCAGCTTACCTAATTGGTCATCCTTAGGCAGACTGGAGTCATGCAAGCTGTCCAGAGGAAATGTAGAATTTGTCACTGTGCTTGTCACAGCTGGTAGAGAGATCAGGTTGCTCAAAAGCATCAGGAAAATAATCTCTGTGATAGTGGAGACTTTAATTAGGGCTTTCTATGCACTGGCAAATCTGGCCCACTACAATAGGTAAATGTTGTCAGAGAATGCATCATATTTGAACCTCCTGTAGGAAGATAATGAGTATGATAAATGATATTCTTTCTGAAGGCGAAAGAACATCTTCAGCTATAATAAACACTTCCATTGACATTGAGACCACTGGATTCTGACGAAGATAGTTTGAGCCAATTTGTTTCCAGCTGCGGTGTAAAGACATAACCTAGACATTCCCTATGATGGGGAGTCCTTATTTGGGCGTCACGTTGATGAGGCTCTATAATGTATTTAATCGGATACTGATACAGCAATGTTTGCTAGCAGTGACTACCCTAGCCATTTCGAGGAGATAGAAGAAGGGATCAGTACTCACATAAAGGCAACTTTAATTCCTACAGATACCAACCATATAATTTGCCTTAACAATCCTCAACGCCATCAGCATCTTATCCAGGGATGTTGAATTCCCGTTGCCTGACTTCTAGGGCATATTGTTTAGTTCAGGGGCAACATGTTTTTATTTTTACTTTTTCCGATGTTAAATTAGGAAGCACAATATCCTTGGCTGCCATTTCACATTACGGATCTGTGAAAGGAGTAACTGTCACAAAAGCAAGATGTGTACATGGTTTCATTTTGTATATATGATTCACTAATGCACATTCTTTACTATTAGGGTCAGAGCTGTAAAGAAATAAAGTGAGCTCAACCTCCATTACTGTCAGGGTTTCCAGTACATAAATGTGTGCACTTTGTAAAATTTTATAATTTCAGGCTACTTATTATAATCCTAGAATGCTCCTTAACTACACGTAGAATCCTGAAAGTAAAAGGGGGTTGTTTCTTATTAAATTAAAATATTCACTAAAACAAATCCAAGTTGAAAATTTGTTTTTTCTAAAGTGTTGTGCAGCTTTAGACAAAGTTTCTTGGTGGCTTTTTTTAGTAAAATTAGCTTGGCATCCGCAACTATATTTTTAATATGTCTTTATTAACATTTTCAGACTATAAAACCCAATACCAAAGCATAGGATGACGGCTGACATGCGTCAATATTTAACAAAACAATTTGAGAGTGGGTCAGTGTAAAACTAATATGGACAGTATGGAAATAATTTAGGTGCCCTATTCTTAAAGAACGACACAAAAGTGCACCCATAGAGAAGTCTTTGCATTGTGCAATTTTACAACTTTCAGCAGTTCACAAATGATGCCCAGAGCAGAGCTGGAAACCATCCTCTTAGCAAACACTTGTGATTCCCACTTACATATGAGCAGATTTACATGGTAATAGGTTCAAATCCCAGCCGATCCATTCAGTCTTTCATAATCCCATGGTTATTAATCTGAGATCCATTGAATACGTTATGTTATATTTTTTGGTCATGCAAAAACTGCTGATGCACTGCAAATTGATTTTTCCTACTCTCCCATTTTTCCCCATACTGGAAAAAAAGTTCTTCTCCAGCCTATATCTTGTGTAAACTTCCAACATTTACTGGTGTAGAATGAAAAAGTTCCTAGCTATCGTAAAGGAAAGTTTCAATTCTATTACAAACGCAGAGGCGAGGATGAGGCCTTTTCTTTCCACACTTTATTCTCCAACAGCCATCAGTAGTTATAAAGAACACAACAGAAACCACATTTCCCAAAACGCTCCGGGAAATGACAAAAGAAAACTTTAGCAACAATGTCCAGTCACGAAGCAGGGGCCTCCAATGACTTCCCCTGACGACGCTCAACCCTCCTCTTTCTTCCTGCGACCACATCCAGCAAGTCTTCGTAATACTCCTGTTTATTGGTATCGGTACCGAAGTCAAATAAAGAGAACGTTTTAAATCCTTAATAGAGAAAAGTACACGTTCATTCCAACATCAACCGAAGTTTACTCAAGAGCAGTGCCAAAGTTGTCATTAAATTAGTCAGAGAAACTGGAAATATGTTAGTCACCTTACTTACGTAGGTATTCTGGGAGGGTATTAGAATGACCGGGTGAGCTAATCCTCGCCTCTGCGTCCTTAATAGAATTGAAACTTTCCTTTACGATAGATAGCAAGGACATTTTTCTTTCTATGTCAGGGCTGGAGGCTTCGGATTAGGCTTGTTTAAAGCTTGTCCACCACCAAAGAGGCCAGGGATATTACTTGCTTTTGAAGGTGGAGTCTGATGATCAGTCAGCGGCATTAAGGAAATGCTCCAGCCTCGCCCCCAGAGAGAAGGCCTTCGACGCCATTGCCCCGCGGACAGAGTGAGCCCCGAAATGTGAGGTATCTATTCCCACCTCTTGCATAGCCCAGCATACCCATCTCACGATCGTGGGTGATGAAACTGCCCCGTGTGGTTTAGTGAGAGCTATGAACAGTTGTCTGACGCCCTGTGGACGTATAGCTACTCTAGCCACTTCATAATGCTCTGACCACACATATTTTCGGGACATCAGGGAAGGCTGGGTAGGATACCGATCTTGAGTTACACTTTGATCTCCTAGATATGTGAACTGTGACTCCCTCCGGAGTGAACACTCTGCCTGTGAGATCCAAGGCCCTCACGTCGGAAACCTTGCGGCAGGATATCAAGCACCGAAGCGTTGCTAACTTTGCTGACATTTGTTTCCTGGAAAGGTACTTATTAGATGGCCAAGAGCGAAACACATTTAAGACTTTGTTAACATACCATAGGGAGGGATACCGAGGTTCCGGGGGCACAGATAGCTTTATCCTCCTTAGTAGTTTGCACACCAACGGATGCTCCACAATTGGATGACTATCTACTGGGACATTTTTGGCTGATATTGCTGATCTGAACGTTTTGATTGACCTGTAAGCCAATCCCTCCGTTGCCAAGGTGGCTAAGAAATTAAGGACATGGACAACATTGCCCCCCCATTGGATCCACCAACTACCCCCATCTAGACCAGGCAAAGCAGTACTTCTTGTTAGTGTTCTCTGCTCAGGACTTTGCAATTAGTGAGGCAGCGTCTACCGAAAGGCCTGGCACCTTCCAACGTTTCCTGTAACTCGCCAGGCTTTCAGGTGACGACCGCCCGTGAGGAGGAGGTGATGGGATTCCCTTGAGGATCTCGGAAGAGATCCTGAAATTGGGGTAGACGGATTGGAGAATCCCAAGAAAGTTCCATCAGACCTGGAAATCAGGCTTGGGACCTCCAGATTGGGGTTATCAGTACCAGATCTGCCCGTTGCCTCTGCACCTGGGTGGACACTCTCATTATCATCGCGAAGGGTGTAAATGGATAACCTTCCTCTGCACTCCAGTCCTGAATGCCGCTATCGCTTCTGGATCTGGGCACCAACTGCAGTACCTCTCCAGTTGAGCATCCAGCCGGGAGGCAAACAGGTCAATCGAGAAGGGGGCCCAACGGGACTGGAAAACCTGGAATACCATGGGGTGTAATTTTCATATACTGGTGTCCTTCCAATGACGGGAACACCAGTCCGCAACCTGATTGGACACTTCCAGAAGGTGTTCCGCTGATAGCGATATCTGGTTGGCCAGACAGTATTCCCGGAGGTACCGTGCCAGATCCGATAGGGCTTTTGATCTCGTCCCCCCAGGTGATTTATTGTCGGATCGCTGCCACGTTGTCCATCTTGAGGAGAACACAACACTGGGCCTTGTCCCTGGTCCAACATTTCACCGCGAAGGAGCCTGCCATTAATTCCAGGCCATTTATGTGAAGATCCCGATCTGTGGAAGACCATTTTCCTCCTGTAGAGATAGCTTCTCACCGGGTAGCCCAGCCTGAGGTGATGGCATCAGATTCTATCACTAGGTCGGATTGGGATCCGAAGATGGCCCGAACATTCCACGCCTCCATGTGGGAGATCCACCACTGCAGCTCGGTCTTGGCTTTCTCTGAGAGGGGCAGAAACTGGGAATACGTGAGGCCTTTGCGAAGGTGTGAGACTTTGAGGCATTGCAGGGCCCTGTAGTGGAGGGGACCTGGAAATATGGGCTTTATTTATTTATTTATTTGTAACTCCTTTTTATTGATTGCACGACTCGAATATTATCATCTTACATACAAATGAGTATAGTTATACGGAAATTGAGGTTCCTATGCCATCACTCATTCCCCAACGACCACACACAGTTCCAAAGACCATGCCACCGCATGCTCCTACTCATATCTAGTACAATATATCATTCACTATCTTCAGTTGCGAATCTGTCCGGTGGCAGGGTACAGATATTACCTCTGAATGTATTCCTTCCTCCCCACACCCGCTTCTTGGGACAGCCTCTGTTTATATACACTGCTTATTCGGCCACCATAGCCCAGTCCATGTCATTGCGCCATTGTGCATATGATGGTATCTCCTGCGCTCCCCAATTGCTGGCGACATTGCGTTTCACTATTGTTATACCCAATGTCGCCCAGTCTTGGGCCTTACGGCTAAGATCGGTAGCTTCCCATATGTTTAATAGACATCTCTTAGGCTCAAGTGGCACTGGCACCCCACTGACCCTTGTTATTGTATTCATAACAGTTTCTCAGTATGTTTTAATATTTGGGCATTCCCATATCGTATGGAAGAATGTACCTATGCCTCCACATTGCCGCACACAGAATGGAGTGTCTGTCCTCCCCATCTTAGCCAGCACCTCCCTGGTGAAGTATGTTCTGTGGAGTACATTGATTTGCACCAGCCGAAACCTTGTGGGCACGACCACCACCCGCGGGGACTCTAGAGCTTCCTGCCAATCCATATCGTCTAGGTTTCCAATGTTTGCTTGCCATTACTCACGGAGACTTTGTGTAGGATCTATTTGATTGTTAATTATTTTCCAGAAATGTTAAAGATATAGCTTTCTTATCGATCAAGACCGTAAGCAGCCTAGCCTCTAACAGTGAAGCCTCTAAGAGGGTGGTGCCCTGTGGGATGGCGGCTATGAGTGCATGCTTGATCTGAAGGTAGGGGAACATTTTTGTAGCGGCCATGTGATATTTGTCTTGAAGTTGTGAAATATGGCCTGTATTGATGAGGAGAGGAGGCCAACCACCCTGGCTAGATGGTGAAGAGATATTGTGGGTTTGACCAGAGTGCGTCTCAGTTCACGTTTGATCTTGAACAGTTTGTGAGGGGGAAGTCTCAGTGTCTGGATGACCGAGTCTACCACGAAACCCAAGAATTGCATCTTCTGCGAGGGATTGAGGTCTGACTTGGACTTGTTGACCTTAAACCCCAGGGATTCTAACAGGTCTACCTTTCGTTGCAGTAGGTTGAGCAAGCGTCGAGGGCTCTGGTTCATCATGAGGATGTTGTCTAGGTATACTATCAGTCTGATCCTCCACGATCTGAGGTGCTCCACCACTGGCTACATCACCTTGGTGAAGCACCACGGAGCGGAGGAGAGACCGAAAGATAGGGAGGAGAACTCTAATATCTGGGCGTTCCACTGGAATTGAAGAAAACGTCTATGAGGAGGAAAAATTGGGATCTTAAGATACGCGCCCCTGAGATCCAGGCGGCCCATCCAGTGGAGAGATCTTCCTTCGCCCACCCTACACATCCTAACAATACTCTGTACTTAAAGGATCAATTAGATCTTCCACCCGCTGCCACCCTGTACCCTGTATGTGATCATTTGGGCCAATGTCCCGACCTTAGGTGCTTCTTTAAAAGAAACATGAGACTCGTTGAGAAACAAGTCCCTTAACTGGTTAAACTCTAGGGTTAGGAGGGGGGAGCTCTTTTTGCTGATTTTAAGATGGTGAGACGGGTAGGGTGGGTTGGTAGGGCCCCTAAGGTGTTTCATGGTGACTGGGTGGTGCTCTCTTTTAAATCCCCAGCCTAAGTCAGCAGGATATTGCGATGGTCAAACTCAATGCTACTAATCCAAATCAAATCTCAGTATTACCGCTTGTTTTTGTTTTATAAGCCTCCGTTACTAAGGCCTTGCCAGTGGCTTTTTGAGACGCAGCAATCATCTTTACTACGGACAGCCTTCCAAATACCAATTTTAAATCTGAACAGGCCTTGTCCCCCATTGTATACTATTGCAACATCCAACAGATATGATTGTCTCTCTGGTCTTACCGGGGTAGATTGACTTCAGGCCGCCTCAATGAGAGGTGTACCTGCTTATAATCATGTCCCTACCTTTTTAATGCCTGGTAAAAATTTACTGATAGAGGGGGGCATAATGGATGTTCAACGACCTCTTGAGCAGATTGTGTTGAGGGACGAAGTAAATCCGGATTGTACGCTTCCTGATTCAATTATGATTACTGTCTTAGGTTGGAATGTGGCGGGGCTTCGTAGTAAGATTAGAGTACCGGAATGGTTAAAGTTTGTGACCGGCTATGTCAGTCAGTCATAAATCTTTTATTCGGTTGCCACAATTTTATAGGAACCATAAAAAGTACAGAACAACAAACAATATATATTAAAAAAAGAGGGGAATCACAAGTATAAAAGATGGTGAGGCTGATAATAAAGTGCAAGTGCATTAAAAAACCAATTAATCCAAGTTACGACGATATTTTACACACATTTTAAGAAAACATGCTACACATTTAGCGACAAAAACGAGTCCAAATTTTGCAGCGCAAGAAGAGCAGGGCGGCAGGTTCTCAAGCCCATGAATGAAAGTAAAGGAACAATCCAACGCTTGCGGGGAGATTCATAGAACCTACAGAAAAAGATAACATGAAGTGTGGATTGTTCTGATGAATCATCGCATGGGAATTTAACAATAGATTTGTACCAATCCTGCTTTTTCGGAAAATAAATCATACGGAAAAAAGAGTTAAAACGGAACCTAGTAAGGAGAAGTTTTTCAAAGGAATTCAAAGAAAATTTCAGATAAGGTTGGATACCTAAAGTAGATTGTAAGGTTAAAATCTGAAGGTTAGTTGGCTTGCTAATTTCTTGGGTCAGACGCAACTCCCTTAGATGTGAAAGACATATAGTTTTCAGATTTTTCCTAGTGATATTTAACAGGGAAGATGGATCATCGAAATACAGGGTCAAATCCAAATCCCTTAAAAAGTTCTTCACATAGACAAGCCAAGGAATTTTAGTCCAATATGCCAAGCCCAAACAATCCACAATAAGGGAGCGGGTCAAATGGCACTGCTCCGTGGTCCAAACCCGGTGCCATAAGAGAATGGGTTGAATTTTGATGTTATCCATAATATAATCCATACCCAGCTCAATATGGATACGGTAGGATGGAGCACTTTTAGGAAGTGCCAACACATACTTGATAAAACCATTTTCAACAACCTGGAGTGCATCTGCAGCAGCATAACCCCATACGCCAGCACCATAGACTGCCACACTATGGCATTTGGCGTAATAGATTTTCAAAAGTTCTTCCGGGGGTGGCTTGCCAAGCTTCCTCGAGAAAGCAATCAAAGCAGTAGTAGCTCGTAAAAACAATAATTTTCTACTGCAAATAGACTGCCTCCAGGATAATTTACTATCAATTAAGATACCCAGATATGGGTAAGTGTTGGTACAATCCAGCTTTACGTTGGCAATTACAATCGGTTTAGGCTTCTTCAACCGCTTGCCCAGGTGCATAAAAAATTTCTTTTTAATATTAACCAGGAGGTCCAAGGATGACATCAACTTACAATAGTTATTAAGAAGTGACTGCAACTGATTGGGGGTCCTAGCCATTAACACAGAGTCATCAGCATATAGTAATGCAGCAATTGGGCGATGACCAATTGTTGGGAGATCCTGGCTCCCTTCCAGCATTGCCGACTCTAGGCCATTTGTGTAAAGGTTGAAAAGGAAGGGAGTCAGCACACAGCCCTGCCTAACCCCCCTAGTGATGGCAAATGATGGTGTAAGCTCGCCATGGACCCCATATCTCACCCTCGCCGTGGAGTCCGAGTACAGTTCACGGAGGAATGTAATCAGAGGTTGATCAACACCCAAATCTGTTAGAATAGACCACATTTTTGAGTGGGACACGCAGTCGAAAGCTGCAGAAAGATCTACATAAACTAAATGCAGATTACCGTTTTTTGCCCCCACATATTTTCCTATAAATAGGGAAAGATATAACGCCTGCTCTACAGTGCCCAGACCCTCCCGAAACCCATATTGCAGGTCGGTCATGATATTATTTGTCTCGGCCCAGTCGTGTAAACGCTCGAGAACCAGCCGACCTGCCACTTTGCCAAGGGAATCTAGGAGGGATATGGGCCTATAGCAGGCAGGATCATTACGATCACTTTTTTGAAGATGGGGAGTAAGGTGGACATTGACCATGAGTCGATTAGCCCAAATGTCGTCACAGCCTCAAAAACCCGGGTCAGAATCGGTGACCAAAGCTCCTGGTGATGGATAAAAATGTCCAACGGTACCCCATCCGGGCCGGGGGCTTTTCCAGGTTTTGAGGCTGACAAGGCAGCATTGACTTCGTTGTGGTCAGAAACCAGTTGGATAGGGTATACTTTTGGTGCAGGAAGAGCAACCACCCTAGCCTGCCCACTATCAGCTGGCATTAAAGTTCCCCCTGAGAAATTTTTTGAAAAGTGCGTGACCCAGTTCTCCGCAGGAACTGCTACTTCTATACTTGGTGCAGAGATGGACTCTGAGAGAAAAGGAGATTTAATTACACGCCAAAATGTAGAGCTATCTTTGGCGCGACAGCTTTCATGGAGTTGTTCCCATAGATCCTGTTTTATTTCACGCCTACGATTTTTTATGGCCAAGTTATATTCTTTTCTTAATTTTCTCACCAAAAGTACATCCCTTTTGGGGTTATGTAGGGCCTCCTTCAGTGACGAAAGAGCCCTACGACATTGGGGGTTAAACCAGCCGTTCTTATGGGAGGGATTACGTTTTTGCTTACGATATAATGCTTCTCTAATTATTTTGATAATCTCTGCAAAGCTGGTCAAGACCGAGTCCAAAGGGGACTGTAAATCTAAGCAATTTTCCAACTGGGGAGGGCTATTTTGATTATCTTTGAAGACAGATCATTAGGGTCAACTCTTGACCATTTAACCATGTAACCGTTCTCCTTGGCTAAAATCTGGCCTCTTGGTTAAGTAAACTAGCTATCCTAGGTTGGCGGAAAGTGTCTGGGATAGTGACAGTAAAACTGATCGGATAATGATCACTACAGATATCTGTGCCTGTCACAAAATTTGACAAGTGAGGTTGCGAATTGTTGGTACTTAAGATAAAATCAATAACACTTGACAATCCTCTCCCATGGAAAGTGGGAGAAAATTCCACGGGGGGGCTACCAACTCAGTCATTAGCAAAGCCCAAATCTAGCGAAAATAAAAGTTCATTAAAACTATTCCCTGGAATGGAATGGGTAAAATGGGTTATAGGACTCCCACTTTCGTCTATAATACCGCACTTGGTTGAATTATAACTTGCACACAGGGGAATATTAAAATCACCACCCAAATCAGGTTAAAAGAAGTTTTTAAAAGTTTTCCCTGTTGCTCCAATAAGAAATGTGACAATTCTTTTACGACATTAAGAAAATCAGATGAAGACAAATAATTATAAAAATTAACCAAAATATATGTAGGCCCATTGGACACAGTAAGTTTTAAAATTTGGTAATTCACAGCTAATATCAATGCTGAAATATCCCTTAACGGAAGATCGTTAGATAAATATGTAATTAAACCTCCTTTAGATCTACCAGAGATGGAGGGACAGGCACTAGAATAAAACGTTTTGTATCCCTGAATATGAATGGGAGAGGTCAGCCAGGTTTCCTGAAGACAGACTACAGAATGTTGACGAATTATTTCTGTCCAGGAAACCAAGTCGACTTTTGTGCGTAACCCTGCTATATTCCAATAAATAATGTTTAATGATAGCTCATGGGGTAGTGTAATGGTAGAAGGGGAGGAAGGTACAAGAGCTTCCGTTACGGACAGAGAATCAATGATAAGGTGTAGGAAGGTAGATCCCTGACTATGGTTGCCCCCAACTTTTTGCCTGGTGTTTTGCTGGTTTTCTGACTTAGTTGACCTGAGGCCCTGCTATTCAGGACCTCAGGCCTACTGCTCTCTCTGTAAAATGGATTCCATGTACCCTAGGTACATATCTAATTGGATACTGAGTCACCTTATCAGTCCCTGTACAGTGTACCTTAGGTACCCAGGGCATAGGTGTACCCAGGGCCTACCAGGGGCTGCAGCATGTATTGTGCCACCCCTGGCTGGCCATCCAAATCTGACACAACTGGCTGCACGACAGCTGGGGCAAGGTGGTGTAATCACCCTTTGCTTTAGATATAGTATACCTATATCTAACCCTAAAATGGACACACAGATCTCCTATCAGTCACTCCTATGGCAGGCCTTGACAATCCTGAAGGCAGAGTGCTTGGAATCGTGTGAGATGGTGCTCTGGCATGAGCTGAGCCTGTCTGCGGCTTTCGGGATCCATCCCTTAGCCGTTTCCATGATATCGCATACCATATACTCTTAAGTGCATTATAATCCTCGCGGTTATATGCCAACTCTGGTATCGCTTTATCAAAACATGTCGAGTAAGGTGTCATACGATTTGGAATACTAACCCCTCGCCAATTCTGGCGACGGGGTTAGCATTCCACCCTTCTAGAGGGACACGACATGTATGTAACCTATAACCCGGTTAAAAGTCAGACAGAGCCTTAGCATCCACAAAATGGATGCTGCCACCGAGACACAAGTCTGCCCTCCTGCTGCTGGGAGTCCTCCCAGAGCAGGAGATAAGGACAAAGGGTTTCCTGCCAGGGGCGGTGCCAGCACCGTCCCAGACAGGGTTTTGTGTATTGTAGGTAGGCAGGGCTTCAGAGGAAGGTGACTGCACGTGGCACCCCGGTGCTCACTGTGCATAGGCTGGCTCAAACCAGTTCCAGGGACACTCCAGACCCTGTGCTGGGGAAAAGCCCGCCAAGGAAGTGGGTGTAACCACCCCCCTCCTGGTCCCACCCATAGGGCAGGACCTAGTCGCGTGCCAGCCCCCTTTTCCAAGATAAAGGTAGAGACTGGCCCCCTTCCAAATCAGATCATCTTTGAATCCTGAAACTACTTTCTACGAAAGGAACTCAAGACTTCTTCCTAAGATTTCTCCCTTGTGGCTAAGGAGTAGTCACCCTGCATCCGCAGGCACCATCTAAGAACACTGCGGTCTGCTGCACGTCCTTCCTCCGGAATCCGACTGCCCAGCTCGACGAGACCCGGCTTCCCTGGCACCTCTGACCTCTACCCACCTCTACAGCACAGCTGAGAACCGTGGGTGCGACGAGACCTCGAGGGACCGGCCATCGCCAAGACTGCACGACTTCTGCACAGCAAGCCCACCGAGTACTTTCCTGGTGAGTGCTTTGGGGTCCGAGAAGCCCCCACCCTGAGCAGCTCCAGCACCGAAGAGCAGCCCCCCAGCATCTCCACGATCGGCGTGGGGCCCTTCTGCTTTTTGCTGCTCACCGCGTTGTTTGGCTACTAGCCCGCTGGCTTGTGGCCTTCCGAACGACGCCCGACGACAACACTGCTGCTGGTCTGGTTGCTCCAGACTGGCCCTTGCTTCCCTCCATCGGAGAAGTACCCTGGACCCTCCTGGTCCGGCTGAGACGCCATTTTAGGTCCACCGCGTGGGCCTTGCATTTGCCAAGACTTGTTGCCCAATCCTGGGTCCAGCGACGTCGACAGCAAGAACCTTCGTGGGACAGCTCGCACCTCCATCCTGGTCGCCGACAACGCCTCCTGGTCCGAGAGACTGCAGAGCCCAGCAGCGCCCACTCACCTGACTGCGGTGACTTCGCCCGGTGCCATCCTGGTGCCCACTTAATCACTGGCGAGTGATTCAAGAACTTGGTCCCCTCTGCTTTCAGGTTTCCTTCTTCCTTGATCCAGGCTTGGATCCATCGAACTTTTCTTCACTGGTCGCCTGCCAGCCACTTCTTCCTTCCAGGCTCCTGGTCCGGCACGAGGATTCCGGACGTCTTTTCAGACCTATGCAGCTGCAGCCCCTGGGCTAGGTAACTTCGGCACTTCGGTGTCCCAGCATAGCCTCACTGTCCAAGGGTCAGGATCCACTGTCGTTTTCTCCCTACCAGGTCGGGTTCGCCCGTGAACACTAACTTTGTGAATTCTAGCTCCCATAGACTTTGTCCCGCATCCCGCGTGAGAGTGCACACTCTGCACCCGAGTCCCCTGGGCCTCCTAGTAGTAATCTAACGATTCCCTAGTCAAGTCCTAGCGATTCCAAAGCCTATTAGTACTGTTACTTACCTGCTAGTAATTTGCATTCCACTTTTAGAGTATATGGTTTTTCGTGCCCCTCGGGCATTTGTGTATAACGTGCTAACTTAAGTATTTTCATAAGAGTTTTGTTGTGTGCTTAGCACCCTGTCCTCATAAAGAGTACAGGGTTGTTGTGATTCTAATAAATACATTGTTTATTTTCATAACACTTGTGTGGTGTCCTTTCACTGGGTGTTCAAGGGGTAATGTGATGGTAAAACAGCTGGCTTAACACGCCCTCTAGAGTCTTAGCCTTAGACTGCTCGTATCCATGCTACTAGGATAGCTGGTCTATAAGGTTGACTTACAACCAATCATCAATAAGGGTTGTTTGGACTGATATATAGTGATCACTAGAGTAGTGAGCACTGCACATCAGGCCAACTTCTCACATTGGTGAGCAGCGGTTGGGATT
Source organism: Lissotriton helveticus (assembly GCF_964261635.1). Lineage (NCBI taxonomy): Eukaryota > Metazoa > Chordata > Amphibia > Caudata > Salamandridae > Lissotriton > Lissotriton helveticus. The sequence continues at coordinate 815,628,355 of NC_136070.1, forward strand.
TGAGCTTGCTGTTGTTTTACCACACATGCCCTAAGAATATCTTGTGAAAGATCACATAAGTACTAAAGGTACATATAACTTAGCTTAGAATACTCTGAGTTCTACTGAACCAGCTGTTGTAGCTCCTAGGGCCTAGCACACCCTAAACTACAACTCTAGCAAGGGATCAGTAGGCAAACATATAGTGTAGGTAAGTGCACCACTTACACCTCACTAGAAAAGCATGTCTACCCAGGGAGAATCTACTGAGACTCCCCTGGTCAGTGTTGACCCTCCACAGGTCACTTCAAGATATGCAGCTCTCAGTTTTCAGGAGATGAGACAGATCTGTGTCTCCAGGAAACTGAAGCAGGGGTCTAACCCCACCATTCCCTTTCTGATAGGTCTCTTAGAGACATATGATGCCAGAAAGCTTTCTCAGTTACATGAGAACATGCCAGCCTTAGAGGGAACCTCTGGGGATCCAGACCTCCCCAACACTGCTACTGCAGTTGAGGAGGAGGAGGATCAGGAGGAACTCTCTGGGGATGAGGTAGACAAAGGTCTTGAGGTAGTCAGAAGGCTAACCAGGACCAACTTAGACTTACTTGGGCTAGGATCTGGGGGACCCCCAGTACTGACCCTAAGTGGGCCTAACCTTGGAGTTAGGAGAGATAGATCTCTTTCTAGGGACTCCAATAGATCTCTGCACTCTAATGCCTCTTCTCAGGGGAGAAGAAATCCTCCACAGAGGAGATGGACTTCCCCTCAGAGAAGAGAGCATGAAGCAAGGATGAGACAAGCCAAACTGAGGATTGAAAGGGAAGAACTTGCCCTGGCCAAAGAGAAGCTTGCCTTTGCTAGAGAGCAGCAGATGAGTGGGATAGTTCCCACTGGTGGCAGCAATCTCCCAAGAGATAGAGAGAAGGGTTTAAATACTAAACACCTGACTAAAATAGTGCCCCCCTTTAAGCAAGGGGATGACATCCAGAAATGGATGGCTGCTCTGGAGAGGGCCTGCACTGTGCAGGGCATTCCCCAGAGTCAGTGGGCAGCTATACTGTGGCTCTCCTTTGATGGCAAAGGTAGAGATAAGCTCCTCACTACTAGAGTTGAGGATGCTAACAATTACCAGGTCCTGAAAAATGCACTGGTTGATGGGTTTGGCTTAACCACTGAGCAGTACAGGTTGCTGTTCAGAGACACCCAGAAAACTCAGTCTCAGGACTGGTCTGACTTTGTTGATTGTGCCACTAAGGCTTTGGAAGGCTGGCTACTGGGTAGCAAGGTTACTGACTTCACAGGATTGTATAATCTTATTATGAGAGAGCAAGTCTTAAATAATTGTCAGAACCAGTTATTACACCAGCACCTGGTAGACTCTGATCTGACCTCTCCACAGGAATTGGGTAAGAGGGCAGACAAATGGGTCAGAACCAGGATTAGGCCTAAGAACCAAGGTGGTGACCAGAAAAAGGAATCAACCAAGCCTCAAGAGAAGGGTGGGAATAAATCTCCAGATCAAACCACATCAGGGCCCCAAAAATCCTCTGAGGGGGGTGGGTCCCAGAATCCTTCCAATAACCAGAAGAAACCTTATTGTTATCCCTGTAAACAGGTGGGTCATTTAAAAACTGACAGCAGTTGCCCAAAGAATAACAATAAGGAAAATATACCCCCAAGTAACATTCCCAAACCTCCTGTTACTACTAGTAGTAATCCCCCAGGTGGCGGGAGTGCCCCCAAGAATTTGGGTGCATTTACTTTGGGAGTTCCTGGGGACTCTGGCCTAACCAGGTCCCCAAACTTAGATACTCTTGTCTGTGAGACTGGCATGGGGTTTGCCAACTTCACAACTTGTCCCAACACTTTGGGCAAGTACAGACAGGAGCCCCTCATCAATGGTATAAAAGTTGAGGCCTATAGAGATACAGGGGCTAGCATCACTATGGTGACTGAGAGTCTAGTCCCCTCAAGGCACCTTTTACCTGGTGCCACATACCAGGTGACCAATATTGATGGAGTACAGAGAGATCATCCCATGGCAGTGGTCAATCTCAGCTGGGGAGGTGTCACTGGCCACAAGAGAGTGGCAGTGTCCCCAAACTTGCCTGTAGATTGCCTACTGGGGAATGATTTAGAGCTCTCAGCCTGGGCTGAAGTAGAGCAAGAAACCCATTCTAAAATGGTAAACATCCATGGTAAGGTTAGTGGGGCAGTGGTAGCCACAGCCCCAGTCCAAGATGTCCTCCCTGAACAGGTCAGGAGGGTTGTGCCAGTCACAACCCAATCTCAGACAACTTCCTTCCCAGAACAGGTTGTCAAGGCTGTCATGGTAACAGCCCACAGCCAAACTGAGCCCCCTTCTGAAAAGGTTGGGAGAGTTGTGATGGCCACAGCTCAAACTCAGACAGATGATAGTGTTGTGAAGCCTGAAACTATGGATCACTCCACTCAGACAGAGAGTATTGAGGAGGAAGAGAAATCTCCCTCCCACCAGACTTTAGGAAAGGATCAGCCTCCTCAGGGAACTGATCTGACCCCTTGTGAAGAAACTGCCACAGAGGTAGTCAGGCCTAGCCTGGCAGAACCCCTGATGTCAGTGGACCCTTCCAAGGTGGGACCCAGTCTGGAGCAGGTAACCTGCCCCTCTCTACCCTGCCTCAGTCAGCCCAGGGCTGTAGAGGTCAGGGAGGCCAGTGTTGGACCCCAAGGGGCCCCCTGTCCAAAAGAATTTCCCAATCAGCAGATTAAGGGCACTGAAGCTAGTAGTCCTAGCCAAGTGAAAATAAAACATACTCCTGAGGGATCCCCCTTAAAATTAGTTAGGGACCTCCCACAGATGGACACTGTTGGACACAGCCAAACTTGGGACCTGAGGGCCCCAGACCTGACCTGTCCCTCCAGTAAGCCAAACAGAGGGACCCAACCTCCAGCTGTAGGTAGCCAGAGGTTGACCCTGAGAGCCCAAAACAACTCAGTCTTGGAAAGAAAGGCCTCTATGGTGGAAAATGATTGGAGGAAGCTGAGCCCAAAATCAGTGGGGCCTCACTTCAGTACTCCATTTCAGCACCAGCCTTTTTCTTTGACAAAACACACCACAGGTAGAGATTCCCTATGGTGGAGACCCTCAGACACCCTTAGGGTGAGGGATTGCTTAGTGGACCATGAGATAGGGGGTAACCATGCCAGTGCTGGTACTTCCTTATATGGCCACTCAGGCAATATAGGCTTACCTGGCAAGGCTAGCCTTATCTCCTTTCGTTTGGGGGGGGGTTATGTAGGAAGGTAGATCCCTGACTATGGTTGCCCCCAACTTTTTGCCTGGTGTTTTGCTGGTTTTCTGACTTAGTTGACCTGAGGCCCTGCTATTCAGGACCTCGGGCCTACTGCTCTCTCTGTAAAATGGATTCCATGTACCCTAGGTACATATCTAATTGGATACTGAGTCACCTTATCAGTCCCTGTACAGTGTACCTTAGGTACCCAGGGCATAGGTGTACCCAGGGCCTACCAGGGGCTGCAGCATGTATTATGCCACCCCTGGCTGGCCATCCAAATCTGACACAACTGGCTGCACGACAGCTGGGGCAAGGTGGTGTAATCACCCTTTGCTTTAGATATAGTATACCTATATCTAACCCTAAAATGGACACACAGATCTCCTATCAGTCACTCCTATGGCAGGCCTTGACAATCCTGAAGGCAGAGTGCTTGGAATCGTGTGAGATGGTGCTCTGGCATGAGCTGAGCCTGTCTGCGGCTTTCGGGATCCATCCCTTAGCCGTTTCCATGATATCGCATACCATATACTCTTAAGTGCATTATAATCCTCGCGGTTATATGCCAACTCTGGTATCGCTTTATCAAAACATGTCGAGTAAGGTGTCATACGAATTGGAATACTAACCCCTCGCCAATTCTGGCGACGGGGTTAGCATTCCACCCTTCTAGAGGGACACGACATGTATGTAACCTATAACCCGGTTAAAAGTCAGACAGAGCCTTAGCATCCACAAAATGGATGCTGCCACCGAGACACAAGTCTGCCCTCCTGCTGCTGGGAGTCCTCCCAGAGCAGGAGATAAGGACAAAGGGTTTCCTGCCAGGGGCGGTGCCAGCACCGTCCCAGACAGGGTTTTGTGTATTGTAGGTAGGCAGGGCTTCAGAGGAAGGTGACTGCACGTGGCACCCCGGTGCTCACTGTGCATAGGCTGGCTCAAACCAGTTCCAGGGACACTCCAGACCCTGTGCTGGGGAAAAGCCCGCCAAGGAAGTGGGTGTAACCACCTCCCTCCTGGTCCCACCCATAGGGCAGGACCTAGTCGCGTGCCAGCCCCCTTTTCCAAGATAAAGGTAGAGACTGGCCCCCTTCCAAATCAGATCATCTTTGAATCCTGAAACTACTTTCTACGAAAGGAACTCAAGACTTCTTCCTAAGATTTCTCCCTTGTGGCTAAGGAGTAGTCACCCTGCATCCGCAGGCACCATCTAAGAACACTGCGGTCTGCTGCACGTCCTTCCTCCGGAATCCGACTGCCCAGCTCGACGAGACCCGGCTTCCCTGGCACCTCTGACCTCTACCCACCTCTACAGCACAGCTGAGAACCGTGGGTGCGACGAGACCTCGAGGGACCGGCCATCGCCAAGACTGCACGACTTCTGCACAGGAAGCCCACCGAGTACTTTCCTGGTGAGTGCTTTGGGGTCCGAGAAGCCCCCACCCTGAGCAGCTCCAGCACCGAAGAGCAGCCCCCCAGCATCTCCACGATCGGCGTGGGGCCCTTCTGCTTTTTGCTGCTCACCGCGTTGTTTGGCTACTAGCCCGCTGACTTGTGGCCTTCCGAACGACGCCCGACGACAACACTGCTGCTGGTCTGGTTGCTCCAGACTGGCCCTTGCTTCCCTCCATCGGAGAAGTACCCTGGACCCTCCTGGTCCGGCTGAGACGCCATTTTAGGTCCACCGCGTGGGCCTTGCATTTGCCAAGACTTGTTGCCCAATCCTGGGTCCAGCGACGTCGACAGCAAGAACCTTCGTGGGACAGCTCGCACCTCCATCCTGGTCGCCGACAACGCCTCCTGGTCCGAGAGACTGCAGAGCCCAGCAGCGCCCACTCACCTGACTGCGGTGACTTCGCCCGGTGCCATCCTGGTGCCCACTTAATCACTGGCTAGTGATTCAAGAACTTGGTCCCCTCTGCTTTCAGGTTTCCTTCTTCCTTGATCCAGGCTTGGATCCATCGAACTTTTCTTCACTGGTCGCCTGCCAGCCACTTCTTCCTTCCAGGCTCCTGGTCCGGCACGAGGATTCCCGACGTCTTTTCAGACCTATGCAGCTGCAGCCCCTGGGCTAGGTAACTTCGGCACTTCGGTGTCCCAGCATAGCCTCACTGTCCAAGGGTCAGGATCCACTGTCGTTTTCTCCCTACCAGGTCGGGTTCGCCCGTGAACACTAACTTTGTGAATTCTAGCTCCCATAGACTTTGTCCCGCATCCCGCGTGAGAGTGCACACTCTGCACCCGAGTCCCCTGGGCCTCCTAGTAGTAATCTAACGATTCCCTAGTCAAGTCCTAGCGATTCCAAAGCCTATTAGTACTGTTACTTACCTGCTAGTAATTCGCATTCCACTTTTAGAGTATATGGTTTTTCGTGCCCCTCGGGCATTTGTGTATAACGTGCTAACTTAAGTATTTTCATAAGAGTTTTGTTGTGTGCTTAGCACCCTGTCCTCATAAAGAGTACAGGGTTGTTGTGATTCTAATAAATACATTGTTTATTTTCATAACACTTGTGTGGTGTCCTTTCACTGGGTGTTCAAGGGGTAATGTGATGGTAAAACAGCTGGCTTAACACGCCCTCTAGAGTCTTAGCCTTAGACTGCTCGTATCCATGCTACTAGGATAGCTGGTCTATAAGGTTGACTTACAACCAATCATCAATAAGGGTTGTTTGGACTGATATATAGTGATCACTAGAATAGTGAGCACTGCACATCAGGCCAACTTCTCTAGCCATTAACACAGAGTCATCAGCATATAGTAATGCAGGAATTGGGCGATGACCAATTGTTGGGAGATCCTGGCTCCCTTCCAGCATTGCCGACTCTAGGCCATTTGTGTAAAGGTTGAAAAGGAAGGGAGCCAGCACACAGCCCTGCCTAACCCCCCTAGTGATGGCAAATGATGGTGTAAGCTCGCCATGGACCCCATATCTCACCCTCGCCGTGGAGTCCGAGTACAGTTCACGGAGGAATGTAATCAGAGGTTGATCAACACCCAAATCTGTTAGAATAGACCACATTTTTGAGTGGGACACGCAGTCGAAAGCTGCAGAAAGATCTACATAAACTAAATGCAGATTACCGTTTTTTGCCCCCACATATTTTCCTATAAATAGGGAAAGATATAACGCCTGCTCTACAGTGCCCAGACCCTCCCGAAACCCATATTGCAGGTCGGTCATGATATTATTTGTCTCGGCCCAGTCGTGTAAACGCTCGAGAACCAGCCGACCTGCCACTTTGCCAAGGGAATCTAGGAGGGATATGGGCCTATAGCAGGCAGGATCATTACGATCACTTTTTTGAAGATGGGGAGTAAGGTGGACATTGACCATGAGTCGATTAGCCCAAATGTCGTCACAGCCTCAAAAACCCGGGTCAGAATCGGTGACCAAAGCTCCTGGTGATGGATAAAAATGTCCAACGGTACCCCATCCGGGCCGGGGGCTTTTCCAGGTTTTGAGGCTGACAAGGCAGCATTGACTTCGTTGTGGTCAGAAACCAGTTGGATAGGGTATACTTTTGGTGCAGGAAGAGCAACCACCCTAGCCTGCCCACTATCAGCTGGCATTAAAGTTCCCCCTGAGAAATTTTTTGAAAAGTGCGTGACCCAGTTCTCCGCAGGAACTGCTACTTCTATACTTGGTGCAGAGATGGACTCTGAGAGAAAAGGAGATTTAATTACACGCCAAAATGTAGAGCTATCTTTGGCGCGACAGCTTTCATGGAGTTGTTCCCATAGATCCTGTTTTATTTCACGCCTACGATTTTTTATGGCCAAGTTATATTCTTTTCTTAATTTTCTCACCAAAAGTACATCCCTTTTGGGGTTATGTAGGGCCTCCTTCAGTGACGAAAGAGCCCTACGACATTGGGGGTTAAACCAGCCGTTCTTATGGGAGGGATTACGTTTTTGCTTACGATATAATGCTTCTCTAATTATTTTGATAATCTCTGCAAAGCTGGTCAAGACCGAGTCCAAAGGGGACTGTAAATCTAAGCAATTTTCCAACTGGGGAGGGCTATTTTGATTATCTTTGAAGACAGATCATTAGGGTCAACTCTTGACCATTTAACCATGTAACCGTTCTCCTTGGCTAAAATCTGGCCTCTTGGTTAAGTAAACTAGCTATCCTAGGTTGGCGGAAAGTGTCTGGGATAGTGACAGTAAAACTGATCGGATAATGATCACTACAGATATCTGTGCCTGTCACAAAATTTGACAAGTGAGGTTGCGAATTGTTGGTACTTAAGATAAAATCAATAACACTTGACAATCCTCTCCCATGGAAAGTGGGAGAAAATTCCACGGGGGGGGCTACCAACTCAGTCATTAGCAAAGCCCAAATCTAGCGAAAATAAAAGTTCATTAAAACTATTCCCTGGAATGGAATGGGTAAAATGGGTTATAGGACTCCCACTTTCGTCTATAATACCGCACTTGGTTGAATTATAACTTGCACACAGGGGAATATTAAAATCACCACCCCAAATCAGGTTAAAAGAAGTTTTTAAAAGTTTTCCCTGTTGCTCCAATAAGAAATGTGACAATTCTTTTACGACATTAAGAAAATCAGATGAAGACAAATAATTATAAAAATTAACCAAAATATATGTAGGCCCATTGGACACAGTAAGTTTTAAAATTTGGTAATTCACAGCTAATATCAATGCTGAAATATCCCTTAACGGAAGATCGTTAGATAAATATGTAATTAAACCTCCTTTAGATCTACCAGAGATGGAGTGACAGGCACTAGAATAAAACGTTTTGTATCCCTGAATATGAATGGGAGAGGTCAGCCAGGTTTCCTGAAGACAGACTACAGAATGTTGACGAATTATTTCTGTCCAGGAAACCAAGTCGACTTTTGTGCGTAACCCTGCTATATTCCAATAAATAATGTTTAATGATAGCTCATGGGGTAGTGTAATGGTAGAAGGGGAGGAAGGTACAAGAGCTTCCGTTACGGACAGAGAATCAATGATAAGGGAATTATTGGAGGGATTCGGAAGAATCTCCTCCGGTTCAAAATAGTCTGCATCGGACCCTTTAGCGGGGGACATAATAAAGGGTTTAAGTATATGGGACACCTTGGTTGAAACCTGTAAGTATCCACCACTGTTATTAATAGGGCTTAGGAGGACTTCCTGAGTTATTGTGAGCTTCGGGGACAATATGTCCTCATCCTGAAGTCAGTCCACCCCCTCTAGACTCGATAGGGCAGCAAAGCGGTTAGCGGTGATGATGTTAAACGATGGGGCAAGATTATTCAACGAGTTCATAGGTTTACGGTTGTCTACAAGGGATCTCGGATAGAAGTAACTTAAAGTTTTGGTGGATATACTTCCCTCGTAGCTGCCACTATACCAATCTCTGATAGAAGAGGTAGCCCTATGATCTTTGAAATTTATAATTATAATGTCCCCTTGGATGTCCTTAGGTCTTTGACCCAGCCAGGATAATCTCCTCACATTTAAAATTATGCCATCTATGCTTGCTGTTAGGGGCCTATTTATGCTTAACCAGTGCATGACCTTGTTTTTTAGTGCCAGATAACTTTCAAGTTGTCCTGGCTTCTGCTCCGGAACCCCTGTTAGCACTATTACATAGGGTTCTGCTTCCGGCGGAAGATTTACATGCAATGCCTTCCCTCTTGAGTTTCCATGCACAATAGGCCTTCCCCCAAGTGGATTATCCAGCTTCTGGACGGGAATATTACTTTGATCTCGCATCTTAGGATCTCTTAGCTTGGAATTAATAGCGGTAGGGTTGAGTGGAGGGCCAATGGGAGAATTAAGATGGGGTACTTGCGTCGACAGAGTTTTTACCTTAGATGGGCTTTTGATTGGGATAGATTTTTCACTGGGGAGGGGTTTCTTCAAGGGAAGACTGCTGGTGGTCAATTCGCTAAGAAGCTTCATATTAGAAATAGAAGCAGCTTGAACTTCCCTGAGATTGTCTGCTATTAATTTAACACGTTCTAGGAGAGGGAGCAGTAAAGATCTCATTAACTGCTCTATTTTCCCCATGAGATCATCATAGGGAAATAAATGCTGGGTATGATCAACAGTTAGCTTTGGACAATTGTCTATAGGGGGAGGTAAGGTTGTAGAGGTTTTGTAATTTTTTGCTTTGGAACCTTTTTGTATTGTTCGTCCGCGCTTCCTTTTAGTTGACAAAGTGGGCGCGGCCTTTACGGCCTTCATAGTAGTAATAGAGTTTATATTTGTTGGGGGCTGTTCTTCGAAAGAACTGTCCGAGGGGGAATCCGTTGCAATATGAATAGGAATGTAAGTTGACACCAAACTTGGGGAAGAATCAGGAAGTTCTTGTAAAAGATGCGGAATACCCAGATCGGTGGTTGTGGCAGAGGCGAGAAGAAGCTCCGCGGTTGCAGGTACTGAGGTTAGTTTCTGTGTAAGTCCAGGAGAAGTTCGATTGAGTTGCCATTCAGATGAAATACGCCTTTCTGCCTGGGCTATTTCGCGCTCCACTGCGGAAACTGCCCTGGTGATATAATTGTCTAAGGTCCCCTTAAAAGAGTTAGAACTCCCCACCCCTGTTGGTTTACCGGTCATGCTTGGTTTCATTGATAAAAAGGGACACAAAGCAAACAAAGCATACAGGTCTTCCGGGGAGCAACAAAGTCAACGGCAAAACTGGAATAAGAATAGAATTAGAAATTGTCCCAGTAACAGGTCATACTTTACGGTCTATAGAGTGAATAATGGAGAATGTAAGTAGGGCGGCTCAGCCCAGCCTCCTCTGGCCTAAGAGGGCCCCGCCCTTTGCCCGGGCTTAGCCCGGCGTGCCCGCTCGCGTGAACCCGCGCCGCGGATATGGTCGCAAGTTTATAGCGCCTCCGGGCGCCAAGGGTGATGTAATCGGCTCCGCAGCAATGCCCCCTGGGAAGGCTAGTCCTCCGCTCGGCGGCCGCTAGGACCAACAGTGCGGCGGCGGGAGGACTAGCGCTGGAGCTGGAGTAAGGAGGTCAACGAGATTAGACCGGCTATGATATTTAGTGTATTCACGAAACGTGGTTTGTGGAACCAATCCATTTGAATAGATATAAAAAACATAATATACCTGCTGTACCATCAAGATACGGATGAGCTAAGGGAATATTTGCATTTATGTGTCAAATAAATTAATTTCCTGGAATATAAATGCAAAGATACCTAATGCATTTTTACAAAATTGTTTCTGTTGAACTCTTGGGTGTTACACATTCGATCTCAGGTTAATTTCTACAACAATGCTTGTGATTCTGATATATTGATAATTTTGGACCAACTGAGCATTGATTTAGAAGCACTAATTACCAAGGGAAAAGGAGGTAAAATGTTTGGGGGGGGGGGGGGGGGATTTTAATATCAAACTGTGTAAAAGCCCATCGAGTAAGATCTGTGGTTTTACCTCTCCGACAAGCAATGATGTTACCCATTTTTTACACACAGTATTCGCTGAAAAACTAAATGAACTCATCTTTAAATACTACCTGGGATTTAGTAATGAATTTGGGAACAGACCAGTTGTGGTACCCTGTACTTATGTTGGTGGTATGGGTAAAAGTGTTATTGATTTTATACTGTTTCCTAACAGTTATTCATCATTAGTTATTGATTTTAAAATTCATGATTCAGCAATGAGCAACCATTTCCCGCAGAGTTTAACGCTGACCTCGGAATGCTTAAAAGAAGAAGGGGTCTGTCACAATACTATGTCTGTTGAGAACATAGATCTGTCGCAAACAAATGGATATACCCTACAGTGGTCTGTGATTGAACCAAATAGTTTCCTAGAGCAATTAAGCTACCAACAAAGAAGGGCCTTTGACACTTGTTTGGATGATGCAGCAGGGGCCCCTGATATTATGGAATCATTTGACAGTATTATCAAAGCATCTAAAGTGGGCCTAACTTCTAAGCGGAATGGAAGTAGAGTAAATAGGAAGCCCTGGTTTGATAATGCATGCTCAAAGGCACACACAAATGTTAAAGTGGCTTGAAAATGTACACCTAGGAGCCATTTGGAGGTTCAGTATAGGAGACGACTATACAGGCTTGCAATAAAAAACCGTAAAAGAAGTCTGAAAGAGGAGGCATGGGGTAAATTGTATATTTATCGATGTGTGTTTCTTGATCACAAGATTCACTCCACATTCGCACTCGATTATCCTTATCTTCATGTAATCACTAAAGTTCGGATATCCCCAATCTATCCTGGAATCCGCTGCAGAGCGCGCAGATAAACTACAAAGACAACACCTACTGAAGTCACTACCTAAACCAGACGAACAAAGACAAGTTTTTGTGTCAAAATTTTCAACAAGGAGTCACCTTATCAAAAAAACTATCATGAAAAACTGGCCTTTATTGGCCCTTGAAGATGATTTCAATGGTTTGTTTTCCAAAACACCTATATTTGCATATGAACGAACAAAGAATTTAAAAGAATTGATCAAAACTCCCAGAGAACCAATTACTACGAAATATACCGGAACTCTTCCGTGTCATAACTGTGGAAATTGTTCAGCCATCATTAGAGGGAATACCATCAACCACCCCACTAAAGGCACACCAGTTAACTTGAAAGTATCAGGTACGTGTGACACAAGCAATGTTATATATATGTTGAGATGCCCCTGTGGTCTCTCTTATGTGGGTAAAACACAGAGAAAAGTGAAAACCAGACTTATAGAACATAAGAATAACATCAGGTTAAAAAACCTGAAATCTACCATTGCCACTCACTTCTCAGAAGCCAGTCACAATGTGTCACAGTTAAAATACTGTATTTTGGAAGTGGTCAATATACTACCAGGAAGAGACAATCACACAAACCTATTGAAACGAGAAATCTTCTGGATGAACTTTTTATGCACTTTACAGCCTAAGGGGCTCAATGAACGCTTAGATTTCAGTTGTTATCTGTAATCTATTGAGGATAACATCTTGGACAATACTTTGATCAAATATATTGTAATTGTAATGGTGTTGTACATAATAAGCACATGTGAATATGAATGAGTTGTTATAATCTGTACAAAAGGCATCAGTGCCTTTGTTATTTTTGACACATAGTTCCTGGGCTATGTTTGCCACCTACATCAGATGCCCCCCCCCCTTATACACATTACCGTTTATACACACTACTGTTGAGAACATGTATATACACAATTATAATTTCTAGAATATTTTCATAATTTCTCCAATTTACACGATATGTGTACGCACTTAGACTACCAGATATTTTACCCAGTTACACATTACATTGATTAAATATCGCACACCCCGAGCGTATGAACTCCCATAGAAACATCAGTCTGTTTTCAGTGTTTACGCTTAACTACCACGTGACCGGCACACGCGACAGCGTCCATAGAAATATACCATAGAGTGAGAATAGCTAGAGCGCCACACGCCGATACTTGCGAGAGAAACGAAGAGAGAAAAATACTCGTACACGGGTAAGACACGACGGAATGAGGCTGTGATATGCATATATTTAGTTTAATGTCTACATAACTTCATTAATTTCAAGTGAACTGGTACTTATGAGCGTTTTATGATTTACAGATACATGCGTGATGTTCCATTATGTATTCTAGTAATACACTGACTCAGAGGAGATTGAAGGTCAGTCGTTGTAAACTTATATAGGAGGATTGCACAAAGGGATATAGGGTGTACATAATCATGGTGGTACAATGTTATACATCAATATGAGGCAGTTATTAAGGATATATACTATATTGTTTGTAGATCAAAAGTCCCCTGAGGAAGAGCTCAGCTCGAAATGCATCAGGCATAATACAGTGAAAATTACACAAATGTAAACCTACGAAGAAATGTTCATGATTGAAATGACAAAGAAATAAACACAAAGTGATTTAACTTTCAACGAACTTTAGTGATTACATGAAGATAAGGATAATCGAGTGCGAATGTGGAGTGAATCTTGTGATCAAGAAACACACATCGATAATTGTACCTCAACTCTATGCTCAGAGAGAGTTTACACACTCAGCACCACCGAAGTTGTTACAAGCAAGTACCTATGGTTAATCTATACACAAACCAGAGTGCAGGACCATCACAAATCTAATCTGTAAATTGTATATTGCCAGCTGTAACAACTATTCTACCTCATTTTGGCGTGTAGTCAATTCACCCTATTTTAGTGAAGATAACATGCCTAAATTAGTGGTGGCACTGAACGAAGAGGCCTGGGTAACTCACTTTTCTAAACTATATGCTGATTCTACAAAGTATGGTGGTAACAAACCTATACCCGCCACGCTGGTGGATACTCCAGCCCCCACTAGGATATATGACTGGTCTGACCTCCGTTTTACCTTGGAAGAGGTCACCCTGGCTATAAGTTCAAGTAAAGGTGGTAAAGCACCAGGGCCCGATGGGGTCCCTATAGATCTGTTTAAGTCAAATGTGGAGCTTTGGGGAACCCTCTTGACCCTTGTTTTTAGATCATGTCAGAGCATAGGGTTCCCTCTGTCTTGGTCCCATATTGTACCTATATTGAAAAAAGGTGACTGCAACTGCCCTGCAAACTATAGACCCATCTCCCTGCTATATTCCCCAGTTAAGGTTGTATGCCGTATAATTCTAAGTAGACGGCAGAATTGGGCGGATTGCAATAATATTATCTCAGACTTACAGTATAGGTTTCATAAAGGAATATGGACCGTAGATCCTTGTTTCTGAGCAAGTATGCTCTAATCAAAAGAGGGAACTTGTTTTTGGTTTTCATTGACTTGTCGACAGCTTTTGATTTGGTAATTTGTGATAAGCTTCAGACCGCTATGACCTTAATGGGTATTGACCATACCATTAAAATTTCCTGAGAAATCTATAGTCCACTAGTTGTGCCAGGGTTCGCTTTTGTTTAAATTGCGAATGTAAACGTTTCTTTAATATTGAAAAAGGAGTTCGCCATGGGTGTGTGCTTGCTCCGTTTTTATTTAATTTGTACATTACATTATTAACCTAGGTGATACTCTTGGCAACACATGTCTGGACCTGCCGCAGATCAAACAACGACCAGTGCCTGTCCTGCTTTATGCGGATGACGCTGTACTCATGGCACGTGCTCCTCTGGTTTTGCAGCTCTCCTTGATAATTTTGTGCATGTGAGAAGTTGGCCTGATGTATGATTTCCACAATTCTGTGGGCACCTTGTATCAGTCCAAACAATCCCTTATGGTGGTGGTTGTAAGTCAACCTTAAAAGACAAGCTATCCTAGGGGTAGCATGGACTAAGCAGCCTAAAGGCTTAACTCAAGAGGGCATGTGAAGCCAGCTGTTTTAACATATGCAATCCTGTAATATCAAATGAAAGGACACCACACACGTTATATATTATACAAATATATGTATTTATTCTCAGAATAATCCCCTGTACTCTTTATGAGTATAGAAGCACAAGCGTTTAAACAAAAGCACAATATAACATATGAAAGTTGAACAATTATGGATAGGGCCGGTGGCCACTCAAACCATATATCAAAAAAGTGGTATAAGTATCACTATTCGATCAGTGGTAAGGCCTAGGGCCTTGGGAATTGCTGGGACTACACTGGACTAACAGCAGTTAGGACGGGAGTAGCCCGCGGGCTACGGGTGCAGCGCTAAAAGCACACGCATGCACCAATGCAAAGTCAATGATGCGTAAAAGTTATCGAGTTACAGTTTTAAGGGTCTTCCGACTGGACTAGAAGGACAAAACTTTAGACTTAGACACTAGAGGTGTAAACCACTACAGGAGCACTGGCGTTCAAGAGTTACCTCACCCACAGGAAGCGGGTGCACAGATGCAAAAGCGTGTCGGGTTTCGTTGTGTAGATCTATGGAGCCTGGAGATGAAGATGCTGCAGGCGGCCAGAAGAGAAGAGTCTGGTGTGATCCAAGGGTGGATCGAAGATGTAGAGTACCTGAAAGCAGAGGGGACAGAGTCTGGGTCACTAGCCAGTGACCAGGAAGGAACCAGGAAGGAACCAGGCGATGTCCGGCGCAATCAGGTGCTTGTCGTGAAGATTGTCTCCACTGCCAAGGTCGAATCACGAGCTGTCCCACAAAGGCTCTCGCTGTCGGCGGTGTCGGCTTCCGGATCGGAGTTATCAAGCCTTGGCAAGGGCAACCCACGCAGGATTCGAAGATCGCTTCTTACCCGGACCAGCAAGGTCAGAGCGGGTGCTCCTTTTCAGGGGAGCGAGGGCCAGTCTGGAGCAACCAGACTAGCAGAGCAAATTCAAAGGTTCGTCGGCACTGGGGCCACTAGCCAACGGGCAAGTGACAGGACCAACGCGTCGAGCAGGAAAATGCAAAAGGGCCCCACGCAGCACTCGGTGAGTGTGGAGGGGTGAGCTTCGGTACAAAAGCAGCTCGGGGCTGGAGCTTCTCAAACTTCAATGCACAGCTTCGAGGGAGCCTCAGGGAGCTGCACGGTCAGCGCTTCGTAGTGTTTCCAAGATGGCCAGCCCCACACTTCAGGTCGCCTCTATGGGTCTCAGCTTTGCAGGGACTGTGGATCGGGCTGTTGGAAGGCAGGAAAGCTGGGTCTTGTCGATCTCTGTCGCTCGAGTTCCGGCGGGAACTGCAACAAAGCAAACCGTTGGGCGCTGGATGGTGCCTGTTTGCACAGGGTGGACACTCCTTGACCACAAGAGAGATTCTTCAGTCTTCTACGTCGAGTAGGATGTCGAAGGGTCCAGAGTTTCGTTTCATTAGTTTCAGTCAGGATAATCTGATGTGCATTGGCACAGCTCCTACCTTTATTCCAAATCAAGGGGCTGGATTACCTGCTAGGTCCCTCCTATGGGGATCACTGACATAATATCGAGGGACATAATACGGACTAGCAAAAATATGGTTGGCCAAATATCGACAGACAGATTATCGAGTTTGTATCTACAAACAGGTAAGTACAAAAATATCGAGTTAAAAATATCGTTTACAAAAATATAGTTTATAAAAATATCGACTTTATTAAAAACAGTGTTAAATTAAATTAATATTAAAAATTAATTACTAAAATATACTTAAAAATACTTAAATTAACTTATAATAATTAAATAATTAATGAAAGTTATATAAAAAAAATTACAATCATATTTGTTAAAACATATATATATATATAGTAACATATTATAATTAAATAATATCCAATATTATTACCGTACAATAGCGGAAGTGTAAAAATTACTATTCCCACTCCAGAGAGTGCAACAGTAGGGAAAGCGTTGGATAGCGTATGGATCAAAATTACTATTCCCACTCCAGTGAGTACAACAGTAGGGAAAGCGTTGGATAGCGTAGGGGTGACAATTACTATTCCCACTCCAGTGGGTGCAACAGTAGAGAAAGCATTGGATAGCGTAGGGTTAAAAATTACTATTCCCACTCCAGTGAGTGCAACAGTAGGGAAAGCGTTGGATAGCGTAGAGGTAAATATTACTATTCCCACTCCAGTGGTGCAACAGTGGGGAAAGCGTTGGATAGCGTAGGGGTAAAAATTACTATTCTCACTCCAGTGAGTGCAACAGTAGGGAAAGCGTTGGATAGCCCAGAGGTAAAAATTACTATTCCAACTCCAAAGAGTGCAACAGTAGGGAAAGTGCTGGATAGGGTAGGGGTAAAAATTACTATTCCCACTCCAAATAGTGCAACAGTAGGGAAAGCGTTGGATAGCGTAGGGGTTAAAATTACTATTCCCACTCCAGTGGGTGCAACAGTAGGGAAAGCGTTGGATAGCGTAGGGGTAAAAATTACTATTCCCACTCCAGTGGGTGCAACAGTAGGCAAAGCGTTGGATAGCGTAGGGGTAAAAATTACTATTCCAACTCCAAAGAGTGCAACAGTAGGGAAAGCGTTGGATAGCGTAGGGGTTAAAATTACTATTCCCACTCCAAAGAGTGCAACAGTAGGGAAAGCGTTGGATAGCGTAGAGGTAAAAATTACTATTCCCACTCCAGTGAGTGCAACAGTAGGGAAAGCGTTGGATAGCGTAGAGGTAAAAATTACTATTCCCACCCCAGTGGGTGCAACAGTGAGGAAAGCGTTGGATAGCGTAGAGGTAAAAATTACTATTCCCACTCCAGTGAGTGCAACAGTAGGGAAAGCGTTGGATAGCGAAGAGGTAAAAATTAGTATTCCCACTCCAGAGAGTGCGACAGTAGGGAAATGAAATACTTCATATATTATTTAAAAAAATATAAATTAATATCTATAAAAAATTAATCAAAAGTAATTACCAATTTAATATAATAATTAATCAATTAAAATTACAAATTAAAATTAATTATTACAATTAATTACCTATTAATACAAATTATTTACAAATTAATAATTTAACATTTAAAAATTAGTTAACAATTAATTCTAATTACCACAATTAAATAAATTGATTTATTTAATTAATTATAAATAAATTACTTCCCACCCTATTCCCCTATAAACCCACAACCCGCTACAGAAAATAAATGAGTAAAAATAACATAATTAGCAATTAATCAATTATTTAAAATTAATTGCCTATTAAAATGTAAATAATGACCAAATATAAATTAATTAACAATTAATTAAAAATGAATACCAATAAATAAATTTACATATTTAATTAATTATAATTAAATTACTTCTCACCCTATTCCCCTATACACCCACAACCCGCTACAGAAAATAAATTAGTAACATTAACATAATTAGCAATTAATCAATTAATTAAAATTAATTGCCAATACAAATTTAATTAATTACCAAATATAAATTAATTAACAAGTAATTAAAAATGAATACCAATAAATAAATTTAAATTTTTAATTAATTATAATTAAATTACTTCCCACTCTATTCCCCTATAAACCCACAACCCGCTACAGAATTAAATTACGCAAAAATTAAAAAAACAAAATTCATTATTTAAAATAAATTATTACATAAATACACACTTTTCACACATATAATAACATAAAAAACACTATAAAAATTTCGATAATATTAAAAATTCGATATTTTTAATAACCTATATTATATACTTCGATATTTTAACTTTCTATATTTTTAACATTCGATATTACATTACTTACCTTAAAAACGATATTTTGGATGTCTATATTCTGTCCATTCGATATTTTGTCCAGACTATATTTAAAACTCGATATTATGTCCATTCGATATTTTGTAGTCGATATTATGTCTGTTTACCCTCCTATGGGTGGGACCCAGGAAGGGGGTGGTTACACCCCTTTCCCTTTGTCCAGTTTCGCGCCAGAGCTGGGGCTGGAGTGCCCCAGAACCGGTTTGACTGGATTTTGCATGGGACACCTTGTGTGCCCCAGGCAGTGTCTAGTTTCTTTCAACCCTCCCTGCTTCAATCCACTATCTCCTGTCTGGGGTGGTGTAGCACCTCCCTGTGACAGGAAACCCTTTGTCCAGGCCTCCCCTGCCAAGTTTCGGTCAGCAGCAGGAGGTCAGACTTGTGTCGGGGCAGCAGCATCCATTTTGTGATGCTGGGGCTCGGGTTAGAATTAACCGCATTTAGGTAAAGTAACATGTCTTCTCCCTCTAGAAGGGTGGAATGCTACCCCCGTCGCCAGAACTGGCGAGGGGGTAGTATTCCAAAGTGTATGACACCAAACACGACATGTTTTGATAAAGCCAAACCAAAGTTAGCAATAACCGCGAGGATTATAATGCACTTAAGAGTATATGGTATGGCAATACCCTGGAACAGCAGTAAGGAAATGGTTCCGAACACTGCAGACAGGCTCAGCTCATGCTAGAGCACCATCTCACATAAAACCAAGCACTCTGCCTCCAGGATTGTTAAGGCCTGCCATAGGAGTGACTTATAGGTACATATGTGTCCAGATATAGGTTTAGATATAGGTATACTATATCTAAGCAAGGGGTGATTATCCCACCTTGCCCCAGCTGAGTGATCAGCCAGTTGTGTCGATTTAAGTACCAGCCAGGGGTGGCAAAAGATATGCTGCAGCCCCTGGTAGGCCTTGGATGCACCTATGCCCTGGGCACCTATAGTGCACTGTACAGGGTTTGATAAGGTGTCCAGTACCAATTTAGTTATGCACCTAGGGTACATGGAGTCCATTTAAAGAGAGAGCAGATAGCCTGGGACCCTGATTAGCAGGATCCCAGGCCAACTAAGTCAAAAACCAGCTAAACACTAGGCAAAAAACCTGGGGTAACCATAGTCAGGTATCCACCTTCCTACATAACCCCCCCCCCCCCCAAACGAAAGGAGATAAGGCTATCCTTGACCAGGTAAGCCTATATTGCCTAAGTGGCCATATAAGGAAGTACCTGCACCAGCATGGTTACCCCCTGTCTCATGGTCCACTAAGCAATCACTCACCCTATGGGTATCAGAGGGTCTCCACCATAGGGGATCACTACCTGTGGTGTGTTTTGGCAAAGTAAAAGGCTGGTGTTGAGATGGAGTACTGAAGTGAGGCTCCACTAATGTAGGGCTCAGCTTCCTCCAATCATCTTCCACCATGTGTGCCTTTCTTTCCTTGACTGAGTTGCACTGTGCTCTCAGGGTCAACCTCTGGCTGCCTACAGCTGGAGGCTGGGTCCCTTCTGTTGGCTTACTGGAGGCACAGGTCAGGTTTGGGGCCTTGGGGTCCCAGGTTTGGCTGTGCCCAACAGTGTTCATTTGGGGGAGGTCCCTAACTAGTGGTAAGGGGGATCCCTCAGGAATTTTTAAAGTTTTCACCTTGCTAGGGCTGCTAGCTTTGGTGCCCCTAATCTGCTGATGGGGGTGTTTTATTTGACAGGGGGCCCTTTGGGGCTCACTGACCTCATTGACCTCTGCAGCCCTGGGCTGACTGAGGCAGGGTAGAGAGGGGCAGGTTACCTGCTCCAGACTGGGTCCCACCTTGGAAGGATCCACTGACATCAGGGGCTCTGCCAGGCTAGGCCTGACTACCTCTGGGGCAGTTTCTTCACAAGGGGTAAGATCAGTTCCCTGAGGAGGCTGATCCTTTCCTAATGTCTGGTGGGAGGGAGATTTCTCTTCCTCCTCAATGCTCTCTGTTTGTGTGGAGCGATCCATACTTTCAGGCTTCACAACACATGAATCAGCTTGAGTTTGGGCTGTGGCCATCACAGCCCCACCAACCTTTTCAGGAAGGGACTCAGTTTGGGTATGGGCTGTTACCATAACAGCTCTGCTAACCTTTTCAGGGAAAGAATCTGTTTGAGATGGGGCTGAGACTAGCACAGCCCTACCAACCTTTTCAGGAAGGACATCTTGGACTGGGGCTGTGGCCATCGCAGCCCCACTAACCTTTCCATGGAGATTTACCATTCTAGAATGGGTTTCTTGTTCCACCTCAGCCCAGGCTGAGATTTCTAAATCATTCCCTAGTAGACAATCTACAGGCAAGTTTGTTGACACTGCCACTCTCTTTGGGCCAGTGACACCTCCCCAGCTGAGATTTACTACTGCCATGGGATGATTTTTCTGCACTCCATCAATATTAGTCACCTGATATGTGGCACCAGGTAAAAGTTGCCTTGAGGGGACTAGATTCTCAGTCACCATAGTGATACTAGCCCCTGTGTCTCTATAGGCCTTAACTTTTTGACCATTGATGAGGGGCTCCTGTCTGTACTTGCTCAAAGTGTTTGGGCAATCAGTGAAGTTGGAAAACCCCATGCCATTTTCACAGACAAGAGTAGCTGTAGTTGGGGACCTGGTTAGGCCAGAGTCCACCTGAGCTCCAAAAGTAAACCCAGCCAAATTCTTGGGGGTGCTTCCACCACCTGGGGGATTACTACTGATAGTAACAGGAGATGTTGGAGCTTTACATGGAGGCATATTTTCTTTATTGCTATTCTTTGGACAACAGCTATCTGTTTTCCAGTGGCCAGTCTGCTTACAGGCATGGCAATAAGGTTTCTTTGAGACAGACGAAGTGTTATGGGACCCAGCCCCATCCTTGGAGTTTTGGGGCCCTGTGGGAGACTTGTCTTTAGATTTATCCCCACCCTTCTCTTGAGCCTTGGAAGTATCCTTCTTTTGGTCATTACCCTGATTCTTAGGCCTAATCCTGGTTCCGACCCATTTGTCTGCCCTCTTACCCAATTCTTGTGGAGAGGTCAGATCTGAGTCCACCAGGTGCTGGTGCAAAAGCTGGTTCTGACAATTGCTTAGGATCTGCTCCCTCATAATCAAATTATACAATCCTGTATAGTCATGTACTTTGCTGCCATGTAGCCAACCCTCCAGAGCCTTAGTAGCACAATCTACAAAATCAGTCCAGTCATGAGTCTGAGCTTTTTGGGTGTGTCTGAACAACAACATGTATTGTTCAGTGGTTAAGCCAAACCCATCAATAAGAGCACTCTTCAGGACTGTGTAGTTTTTAGCATCCTCAGGTCTAACTGTGAGGAGCTTATCTCTCCCTTTCTCAGAAAAGGAGTACCATAAAATTGCTGCCCACTGTTCTTGAGGAACCTGCTGTACCATGCAGGCTCTCTCCAGAGCAGTCATCCATTTGTGGATGTCATCCCCTTCCTTGTAGGGGGGCACCATCTTTGTCAGGTTTCTATTATCATAGGTCCTGTCTTTCTCTTTAGGAATTATGCTGCCACCAGTGGAATCTAATCCACTCAATTTTTGTTCCCTTGCTAAAGCAAGTTTAGCTTGGGCCAGGGCTATCTCTTCCCTCTCTATCTGGAGTTTGACAGCTCTCATCCTGGCCTTATGCTCTTTTCTCTGGGGGGAAGTCATTCCCCTTTGAGAGTCCCTTGAGGCACTAGAAAGGTGAAATTCCCTGGAAGGAGATCTCTCCCTTCTATTGCCTGGGAGTATTCTGTTATGGAATCTGGGGAGGTGCTGGCCCTCTCCATTTCCATTTAGGTCCAAGTTGACTTGGCTAAGCCTCCCAACTGGTACCTGGTTATCCCTCTGATCCTGATCTGACTCTTCACCTTCTGATTCAGGGTCCACCTCCTCATCTTCTACCTCTGGGGTGGTGTTCTCAGTATCTGGGGGATTCACTCCTTCTCCTGAATCACCTGAGGGAACTGCACTAGCTTTCTCCAGATCATCCTTCTCTAGGATGGCTATCAGGATAGGAATGGTAGGGTTGTGACCGTTTTTCAGCCTCCTTGCAGTGCACAAGGCATTCAAGTCCCTGTGGCTGAGTTTGTCATAGCTGGAAGGTGCCTTGGTAAGGTCAACCACCACAGGTAGAGAGCTGGAAGCTTCACCTGTGCCAGACATGACTCTAGTGAGGTGTACGTGATGCACTTACCTACACTAAGTGTTTTCCTACTGTACCTTGTTAGTGAGTTGTAGGCAGGGTGTGCTAAGCCCTTTGATCTACAGCTACTAAGTTCAGTAGAACTTAAATATGTAAGCTTTGTTTATATGTACCTAAGCTACTTAATGTGATCTTTCAATTCGATAAAAGATTGCAATGGTAAAACAACAGCAAGCTCAAATCCGCACCGCTGCACACCAATTTGAGAAGTTGGCCTGATGTATGATGTCCACAATTCTGTGGGCACCTTGTATCAGTCCAAACAATCCCTTATGGTGGTGGTTGTAAGTCAACCTTAAAAGACAAGCTATCCTAGGGGTAGCTTGGACTAAGCCGCCTAAAGGCTTAACTCAAGAGGGCATGTGAAGCCAGCTGTTTTACCATATGCAATCCTGTAATATCAAATGAAAGGACACCACACAAGTTATATATTATAAAAATATATGTATTTATTCTCAGAATAATCCCCTGTACTCTTTATGAGTATAGAAGCACAAGCGTTTAAACAAAAGCACAATATAACATATGAAAGTTGCACAATTATGGATAGGGCCGGTGGCCACTCAAACCATATATCAAAAAAGTGGTATAAGTATCACTATTCGATCAGTGGTAAGGCCCAGGGCCTTGGGAATCGCTGGGACTACACTGGACTAACAGCAGTTAGGACGGGAGTAGCCCGCGGGATTCGGGTGCAGCTCTAAAAGCACACGCATGCACCAATGCAAAGTCAATGGTGCGTAAAAGTTATCGAGTTACAGTTTTAAGGGTCTTCCGACTGGACTAGAAGGACAAAACGTTGGACTTAGACACTAGAGGTGTAAACCACTACAGGAGCACCGGCGTTCAAGAGTTACCTCACCCACAGGAAGCGGGTGCACAGGTGCAAAAGCGTGTCGGGTTTCGTCGTGTAGATCTATGGAGCCTGGAGCTGAAGATGCTGCAGGCGGCCAGAAGAGAAGAGCCTGGTGTGATCCAAGGGTGGATCGAAGATGTAGAGTACCTGAAAGCAGAGGGGACAGAGTCTGGGTCACTAGCCAGTGACCAGGAAGGAACCAGGAAGGAACCAGGCGATGTCCGGCGCAATCAGGTGCTTGTCGTGAAGATTGTCTCCACTGCCACGTGGACTCGGGGGCATCGAGGATGACCAGGGTTGAATCACGAGCTGTCCCACGAAGGCTCTCGCTGTCGGCGGTGTCGGCTTCCGGATCGGAGTTAACAAGCCTTGGCAAGGGCAACCCACGCAGGATTCGAAGATTGCTTCTTACTCGGACCAGCAAGGTCAGAGCGGGTGCTCCTTTTCAGGGGAGCGAGGGCCAGTCTGGAGCAACTAGACTAGCAGAGCAAATTCAAAGGTTCGTCGGTACTGGGGCCACTAGCCAACGGGCAAGCGACCAGACCAACGCGTCGAGCAGGAAAATGCAAAAGGGCCCCACGCAGCACTCGGTAATTGTGGAGGGGTGAGCTTCGGTGCAAAAGCTGCTCGGGGCTGGAGCTTCTCAAACTCCAATGCACAGCTTCGAGGGAGCCTCGGGAGCTGCACGGTCAGCGCTTCGTAGTTTTTCCAAGATGGCCGGCCCCACGCTTCAGGTCGCCTCCACGGGTCCCAGCTTTGCAGGGACTGTGGATCGGTCTGTTGGAAGGCAGGAAAGCTGGGCCTGTTTGCACAGGGTGGTCACTCCTTGACCACAAGGGAGATTCTTCAGTCTTCTACGTCGAGTAGGATGTCGAAGGGTCCAGAGTTTCGTTTCATAAGTTTCAGTCAGGATAATCTGATGTGCATTGGCACAGCTCATACCTTTATTCCAAATCAAGGGGCTGGATTACCTGCTAGGTCTCTCCTATGGGTGGGACCCAGGAAGGGGGTGGTTACACCCCTTTCCATTTGTCCAGTTTCGCGCCTGAGCTGGGGCTGGAGTGCCCCAGAACCGGTTTGACTGGATTTTGCATGGGACACCTTGTGTGCCCCAGGCAGTGTCTAGTTTCTTTCAACCCTCCCTGCTCCAATCCACTATCTCCTGTCTGGGGTGGTGTAGCACCTCCCTGTGACAGGAAACCCTTTGTCCAGGCCTCCCCTGCCAAGTTTCGGTCAGCAGCAGGAGGTCAGACTTGTGTCGGGGCAGCAGCATCCATTTTGTGATGCTGGGGCTCTGGTTAGAATTAACCGCGTTTAAGTAAAGTAACATGTCTTCTCCCTTTAGAAGGGTGGAATGTTACCCCCGTCGCCAGAACTGGCTAGGGGGTAGTATTCCAAAGTGTACGACACCAAACACGACATGTTTTGATAAAGCCAAACCAAAGTTAGCAATAACCGCGAGGATTATAATGCACTTAAGAGTATATGGAATGGCAATACCCTGGAACAGCAGTAAGGAAATGGTTCCGAACACTGCAGACAGGCTCAGCTCATGCTAGAGCACCATCTCACATAAAACCAAGCACTCTGCCTCCAGGATTGTTAAGGCCTGCCATAGGAGTGACTTATAGGTACATATGTGTCCAGATATAGGTTTAGATATAGGTATACTATATCTAAGCAAGGGGTGATTATCCCACCTTGCCCCAGCTGGGTGATCAGCCAGTTGTGTCGATTTAAGTACCAGCCAGGGGTGGCAAAAGATATGCTGCAGCCCCTGGTAGGCCTTGGATGCACCTATGCCCTGGGCACTATAGTGCACTGTACAGGGTCTGATAAGGTGTCCAGTACCAATTTAGTTATGCACCTAGGGTACATGGAGTCCATTTAAAGAGAGAGCAGATAGCCTGGGACCCTGATTAGCAGGATCCCAGGCCAACTAAGTCAAAAACCAGCTAAACACTAGGCACAAAATCTGGGGTAACCATAGTCAGGTATCCACCTTCCTACAGTGCACTTTAGGGTGAACTGTTGGCTGCAAATTAATATTAGTAAAACTTTCATTAACAAAGTACGCTGTAGTTCCACTAAGATGCGCAACATTTTTATAAGGAAATATATCATCCCACCAACTCCCACCTTTTCTTACCTGGGAATCTCATTTGACTGCGAGGTAAGATTGAATAGCGCAGGCAAATTAAGAAAGCTGTAATTTGTTAGAGCAGTTGCAGCCTTGTGCAACTTCGCAAGGGAACTAGGCTGCAGACAGGCAAAAGAAATGTTAGCTATCTACAATGCAAAATGTAGAACCATTGCTATGTACGGCTCTGAGCTGTGGGGGGATGTAAATGTGGAACAACTACAGGTGGTTGTGTAGTGTAGTTCCTATCTTCCCAATAGGCTCTGCGCATTGGAATAATACCTACAGCAGTAAAGGCCTAGGCCAGACGTTAACTAGGTCTACTACTGTCGATACTAGACTTAAGTTTTGGGTTTGCCAGCGTAGCTCAGAGTTCGCTAGAAACTTTCTCGAATGTTCAGGAAAGAATTAACTCCCCTGATTAGACAAGAAGGGATTTAGTTTCTGACAACCATAGAACATGACAACTTTGCTCTCCCCTAATCAAGAGTGTATCTCCAGAGTCGTGTGAGCACAAGGCAATTATTTTACTCAGTCAGTACGTGCATTCTTAGTCTCATCAGAATGTAGAGAAAAGGAAGAGACGGGCGTGTTCAATAAAAAGGTGTTATTTATTGATCAGTCTCTTTTCTCGTACAAGAGAAATGGATCGATATTATTGCAATACTTATAGTTAAGTAAAGTGCATACATTAAAAGCAATAGTATAAAATAATACTGTAAAAACATTGATATGGTTTCTGAGCCATATGATGTTTAAAATGATTAAAATATATTTACATACACATATACATTTGACTAAACGTACTCAACTGGTGTTTCTAAATACGCCTACCCCGTGTACCTGACCTAAGTCTAATGCGTGGGCGGGAATAGAAAGTTACAGTTTAAGTTAAGTTTGTTTTTGCCAAGTGAATAACTAAAGAATTCTCTGTGAGGGGTTATTCAGTTCTGTACCTGGAATTTAGGATGAATGAGGAATGGTATCTCTTTCTCTGTTCTCGATATTCCAGGCCGCCTGCGAGGGCTGCCCGGAAGCGCCGGTGCTGGGTCTCTCGGCAGGAGATAGCAGCGCGTCTCTCAGCGCGTCAGGAAGGCGGGGCTGCTGCCAGCGGGGTCTGCTCTGCTCTCGGCTTCGGCAAGTGTGGCTGCTCCGTCTCGTCACCACGCGTGTGTTTGCATAGGGCAAGATCGGTAATATTTATACCTTAAAGGTGCCGAGATTGACGTAAGGATGGACATAGATACGTCAATAAAGATGTCATACGACTTGCTCGTTAGCACATTCTTTTACTGAAGTTCTCTGTGAAATCAAAACAATGGCCGCACGGATTTTCCAGGTTGTCATAGGTTTGATTTGTTATGAGAACGTCGTATGCCTTATCAGGGGCTGGAGGAATGTCGCTTGTCTAATTAGATCTCAAGCGTTATGACCTAATCAGATAACACGTTCCTGTGCCGTAGTGTGACTGCGTCAGATAACGGTATCTGCATCATGGGGGCTTGTCTTGCCTCATGGGCTGACTGTTAGTTAACTTGATAGTTAGTTTAACCAGAATAGGGTCAGGAATAGGGGGATCAATTCAGAACCTATAGGAATACATGACACCCACTCCACGCTAACTATGGTCATATCTACTAATCTATGCATAGTATAACATAGTACGACATACTATAGAGTATAGTGTATACCTTACCACCCCAAAATACATAAATGCATTTTGAAATTTTCAAATATACTGAAAAATTGCAGTCATATATTTTGTATGCACTTAAGCTATGAATTAAACGCTAAAGTAAACACGCATTTGTATACATTATTGCTTATTTGGTATATGAGAAATACACATGAAATGGCTCTTAATATGGCTATAAAGAAAGAAAGTTCGAGACCATTTCATCACATAATAAAATATCTTTATGAACATGCCAGCGGGCAGCTAATGTCTATAAGCTATCTAAATTTTTAGAAACCTTAGTTCTCTAAGAATAGTTCTTACTTTAAGCAGAAGATAGTGTCCCGAAAAATATGCAAAAATATTTGGGGCTGCTGAAAAACTGCTGTCCGTGAACTGGAGCGAAAATGTTCATGTGACTTTATTTTTAAAGTTGAAGGCCGAATTCAGGGAACGCCGTGTGGGAGCTTGCTCAAAAGTCTCTATTTCTGTTCGGGTGAGAACATCATATCATTAAGGCTTTCGAAAAAACTGTCAACAGCTTCATGGGAAAGTTCCACTAAGTCGGAAATAGGTGTAACCATGCATTCGTGCGCATGATTGTCTCCATTGACATTCTGATTCGCATTGCTGACAGAAGGTCGTACCTGTTCGATGCTGCTTTCATCTTGAACTTCACTACTCTTCAATCGTAGTGGTGAAGCTTCCACGAATGCCGTCATCAGGATTGGCAGCCTTTGAGGGCAGCACAAAGCGTGAACCTTGGTAGGAACCAACAATGTATCTGCATCCACTGGCGCATCCGATTGTAGCGTCAGACAGGTGTCTAACACGCATTCTTCTCCGCATAGCAGACACCTTAGTACAGGTAAAACACACCTTTGCCACATTGGTCGAAATGATAGAAACCAAGTCATGTTCAGGTCTCTAAGCCGGGAGAGTCCCAGGATTTTTGATATCC
The DNA here is from genome assembly GCF_964261635.1 of Lissotriton helveticus. Classification (NCBI taxonomy): domain Eukaryota; kingdom Metazoa; phylum Chordata; class Amphibia; order Caudata; family Salamandridae; genus Lissotriton; species Lissotriton helveticus. The sequence goes on from NC_136070.1 coordinate 815,656,565, forward strand.
GGTCCCGGTATCCAATGGCTAGGATTGTATCTTCCATTGTCGCGAGAGTTTGATCTGTGACATGGGTTGCCATAACGAAAAATAAGGACTAAGAATAGGATTCCTGCAATTAGTCCCAGGATCAGGGGAAGTCCGCCAAAAATCGAATGGACGAAATCTGGAAAAATGCCCAGTATGGCTTTGAATGGTGTTAATGCCATCGAAAATACTGTCTTAAATACCTTTGAGACCCCTGTGGTATCAGAAATATTTAAGATTTCGCTCAGGATTTCCGCGAAATGTACGGGGGAATTAGTTGATAATAATGTATGTATCTCTGCAGTCGTCCTTGCGACTTGTAGATCATACGTTTCTTTTGATGACGTGAGCCTGGTAGGCGTCTGAAGAAGGACTGTTTTCATTCTGCTTAAAGTATCTATTCGAATAGAAGTAATTTTCAAATTGGGCCATGCCCTTGCCTCCCTGTCTGGAAAGGAGCTGGGGAACAAAGAACGTCCACAGCACTTGACCTTCGCAGTAGTAGTTACTAGATAAGGAGTCCCGGGCATAAGACTACAACATCTGCGGTCTACAATAAGAATGTAACTCCCATTATAGAGTCTTTGAAAGAATGGTTCTATTTCAGTTGCAGGTGCGCCTTGCTGGTGACATGAAAGGTTGTATGAATTCCCTTCACAGGCTCCATGCAAACTAATTCCGTTACACAGAAGCGTGCCGCTTAGTGACATAGCACAATTGTTGCCACTAAGAAACACTTTCTGTCCTTTATTACTGACACATGCATGTGAATAGGGCAGGTTCCAAGTTGTTTTAAGGTACCCTTTACCCAATTTCTCGTACATGCCAGCCTGTATATATTTTTGGCAGTATTGAAACCTGAAGGTTGAGATTGGAATATTTATGATTCCGTGTATTATCCATTCACTGACAGGTCGTTCTGACATTGTCATTGGTAATCTTTCTAGTTTTTCAATGCTCAAGATTGTATAATCAGCACCCTTTTGCGCCATACCGATTTGTCTATCAGTAAGGTTAAAGATTTGGAATAGTGACGTTGTGTTGATTAAACGCCAAGGCACATAGCCTGAACGCAAATTTTGTAACGTCCAGCCAAGCTGTACAATAGAACGCAATTGTGACTGACCATGTTGTAATAACAGTAAGTCTTGCGATAATATATCGATTGCTGAAGACACAATGCTGTCCAATGAAAAAATTCTGGAGGACAGAGTCATTAACCCATTGTCCACTACAGAAAGTGATTTTTCCAAATTAATACGGTCAATTTCCCGTATTCTCTCTGCTGTTTCAATTTGAGTAACCTTCCAGGCCTCATTGTATGCTGCATATACAGAGGCTGCTATGAAACGCTTTTGACGCTATTTGCGTGGTCCCAAAGTGAAATCACGCAAGTCAGCACCATCAGTAAGTAAAGTTAGGTGTTGCTTAATTTCTGGCAGTGTGGAAGTTTGAAGCCATTGAAGGCATAATTTGCCCACACTGTAGGTTGTTATTATCCCTGGGTGATGTCTTAGGGGATATCTTGGGTCTGGCCTGGTCATTTTGAACCCCTGTGTTTTATTCAGGAATCTGTCTTGACAGTTATTTGTATCTGTGGGCCAGATCAACCACTGTTTCCAATCAGGATGTGTTCTGTTTTGGTTTAATATATGGTTTACGTCTATCTCTTCATCTGTATCAGAGCTATTGCTAAACATTGTTGGCTTTGGAATAGACGGTTTATTTAAATCTTTGATTTTGGCTAAGCCAAGACAGGTGGTTTGTTGAACAGTGTCATTTAAAAATATCATTTGTTCTGGGATCATGCAGGCTCTAAACAAAGCTTCTATACCCTGTACTTGCCATTCTTTTGTACCCCAAACACTTTTCAAATCAACATTTTTGTCCCAATAATCAAATCCAATAGTATTCATTTTTTCAAAAAATGAGTCTGAATATAACAATTTTGTGTTGGTTATCATGGTTTTGGTCCCTGTCTTGTTTGACAATTTAAAATAAAATGTTTCAGCATTACTTGTGTTAAAACCTGAAAAATATGAATATTTGTCGTAAACGGTTCTGGAGCTCCCTTTTGGAGGTGTTGCACAATGTTCCCATTGATTATATTTTAAAACATTTCTAGGTTGTGCAGATCTATGTAAAAAGTGATTACCATAGTGGTTATAGCAATACATACTGTCATAATTTGTAGAACCTTGCAAATAATCATGTTTGGTAAATTTAGCAGACATTACTAAGTCAGACATCATATTATTAATGCTTTCGAAGTCCCAATCATCAGCAAATGAGTTTGGTTTTGCAAAGTCATTCAAGGAGATCTTAATTTGGTGTGGATATTTCAGGATCTCGACCGGACCATAAATTTCATAGTCAGTGTTGTCCCAGGCTACCCCACCAGGTATCGGATTGGCTGTGAAGTTGGCTGAAGAAAGTTCTCTTTTCTCGACGTGTGAAGATGTGTGTGGTTTGAGGATCAAGTTGATGTTCTGACTTGCTGTGTCCATTTTAGCATATTTTCCCTCAATGAAGCGTCCCAAAGTTAATACCATGATGAGCCAAAGTATGAGGATAAATGCACCAAAACCCACCCAAAATTCAATCCATGGAGAAATCAGATATGTTTCTGTCAGTTGGTTCAAAAGTTCTTTAGCTTTGTCTTTAAAGGTTTTTGATGATGGCTGTGTCTTTGATTCGCTGAGGCTTTCAGAGGAATCATCGAAGTTTATGAAGTAGCCGGATGCAGTTCTGTCAATTGTTCCAATTGGTTCAGGATTTTTGTTTCTTGCATTTTCACTTGGTACTTCATTGTAGATTGGTGTGTCTCTGCTAAATGTTTTTATTTGGGTTTTCAGAGGTCTTAGTTCTATTGCATTGTTGCATAGTCCTTGTTGTTCTTCTGTAGGCGTTTCGAATGTGATGAGCCTCTTCGTTAGGACCTCTGTATTGGTAGCAAACCTTGGTATTCTGCTACTTATTGGGAGTCCACTTGGCCTACTGTTTGTTATCGGCCACATGTTGTGGTTTTACCAGGTCGATGGATACAACTCGGTTCTCCTTTTTACCAGCAAGTGGCGGTAGTACAACTGATCTTGTCCCGTTGACAGACAAGACAGGAACTGCTTTTCTGTAAGAAGGCCCAAATTCCTTCTTTACCGCGATCTTCTCCCTGACTAGATCCCCGACTTTTGGAATCCAGACAGGTCTTGCTGGGACAGGTGGTGATTCTTCAGTGGTTGTTGGCTGTTGTTTCAACTGTATGTTGCTCAGGTCTTTTCTTGTTTTGTTTAAGTCCTGCAAAATAGCCAAACGGTCTTTGACATCAAAGCTTTTTTCTTTAACCACTGAAGTCTGACTGTCGAGGTCAGAGATAATCATTCTAGTTCCAAATAATAATTCGTACGGACTGAATCCCTTCAGAGAATTTCTTGGCAAGTTATTTAGACTACGTTGGACACTTATTAGATGTTTGACCCACCCAGCTCCCGAACCTAATATCCTTTCTATTATAGATTGCTTTCTGCCTTGGTTTTTTCTTTACACCATCCCGTACCCTCAGGAAGGAAGTGAGAAGATTCCTGCTGGGCTGTGCTCATTTGGCCATGTTTCCCCCCAGGTTGGTGGGCCTGAGTGAAAACAATGGTCAAACGTAACATGCTCTTAGCGTATATACAATTTAGACTCGCAAATCTTTGTATAACAGTCCGGACGTCAGCCGAGTGCTGGTGATCTACATTATAAGTGGAACTAGCCTGTATATGTTAATCGCAAGCCCTGCTTTTTACTGCTGATATTATCTGCCGTAATACGACGAGGTATCAAACTGTTTCTCTCCCCACTGCGATCTCTATTGCAGTTTGGGCAGCGTTTTACAAACATGGTGTGACGCAGGCTCATGCCTGGCCACCAGTACCGTGATTGTAATTCTTCCAGAGAATCTTTTATTTTAAGGTGTCTGAGACCCTCGCCCATGTGTGCGTCTGCGATTAACAAGTTTCTCCTGTCCATGTTTGGAATCACTCTATCCCCCACTCCAGGGATTCGAGCAAAAGGGACGGAGTTTGCATCGATTATGTATGTATAATTGAGTGGATAGTTGATCGGTAGCGCTGAGCAGTCGCCTTTTGATGATGTTTTCACCGCCAGCACTGTTTCACCGTCAATGTATTTTAATGTACGCTTTTTTCGAACTACGGGAGCCGATTTAGTGGCTGCCGCTGCGGCTGTTTCAGCCAATGAATTCCCTACAACGTGAACGCCATCACGCTGATGACTCAGTGAGTGAGTCACGTGAGTCTTTGGTAGTTCTTTTTGTAAAAGAGCTATTTGTTCCCAGAGCAGTTTCTGCTTTATTGGTGCATCTGTGTTATCTTTGTAACCGTTTTGAATCCATGTCTGCAAATCCTTGTTGTATGATTTGACGCAGTAATATGAATCTGACACTATAAGTGTCGGGAATTCGCGATCCGCATTATCTAGCGCCATTTTCAAAGCTAATATCTCAGTTTGTTTTTCTGAATTAGTTTCTACCGAGTGTGATTTTGTTAATAGAGGTCTTAATTTACCTCCGCGCCACACTTCTTTTGTAATCTCACATGTGGGGTTGTATGCTTGTTCTCCCCAAACGGAGGGTTGAGCATGTCCGTCTGTATAGATTACACAGGCGTAATGTCGTAGAGGCAGAATGTCGATTGGCAGAGGGTATGTTTTTTCATATTCTACATTTTTCAATTCTTCTAGTTCTGCATCAAAGTAGTAGTATACTTTGTCCGTTGTGATTGAATTTACCCATTGTAACCATTCTGGATCCAATGTTGTTGTTGGTAAATTACACGGTGTTGTTAATGCCTCAAGGGGTGATTCAGCTGTTCTGACTGTGATATGTCTACCGTCAGCTATGTCTTTTTCTCTAGCTATTGCGGTTTGAACTGCATGAACAATTTTTTCTTTGTTGCTGAATCTCTGTTCAGCTTTTGTGTACAAGTGTGATTTGAATGCAATTGGTACCTTTTCTCCCTCATTAGAGGTTAGGTATGTGAATCCGCATCTCCCTGGGATGACTCGAATCACAAGATTGCGTGTGTTATCACGTGTTTCTAATTTTGTTTTAATTAGCATGTCTGTTTGTAAGGATCTCAAAATTTCTGTGTGTGTTTGAGTCCAACAGGATCTTTTAAAGTCTGGTTTAATTAGATCATAAAGGGGTTTGACCCTTTCTGCGTAATTTGCAATGTATGTTCTTCCGAAATTTAGGAAGCCTAGAATCGACTGTAAGTTTTTTAGTATTCTAGGTGCTTGGAGTACGGCACATTTCTCTAGAAAATTGTCAGCCAGGCTTTTGCCTTCACTTGATAACTCATATCCTAAGAATAGGACCGTCAGATGGGCAATTCTTGACTTTTTAAAGTTGAATTTGTAACCCTCTGCAGCGAACCCAAGTATTATGGTGTTCACTCTTTTCAAGTGAGTCTCCAAGTCATCATCTGTTAAGTAAATGTCATCGACATAAGATAATGCTTCATCATCATATAGTTGTAGTAATTCTGTTACTCTCGCTGAGAATACCCCCGGGCTGTTCTTGTACCCCTGGGCTAACCGACAGAATTGTTTTTGAGTGCCATTTACAGAGAATGCAGTTAAATATCTGCTCTCTGGTGCTATATTTTGATAAAAGAATCCATTGGAGATGTCCAAGGTTGTTTTGTATTTTTTGCGCACTATGTTATTCATTAGTGCAGCACTGTGTGAGTTTTGCACTGCAAAAGTTTTGCAACATGTGTTAAGGTGTCGGTAATCCAAAACTAGACGATATGAGTTGTCTGGTTTGGAGACCGGAAACAAAGGATTGTTCATTTGTGAGGTGCAAGTTTCAATCACCCCCTGGTATTCTAGCTGATCTAGTATTTCATTTACCTGTTTTTTAGCTTCTTGCTTAATTGGGTACTGCCTTTGTGCAGTTGGTTGTGATTTTAACTGGATTTTGTGAGGAGGAGAATCCTCATCCCATCCTACGTGATTTTTATATAAAGCAGGTGCTAGAGCCACTGCCCACTTTCTAGCAAGTGTATATTTTTTATGAATCGGGATTTGATTCGAGAAGGCAGGCATAATTACTTCTTCGCCATGAGGGCACTCCCTGACAAACTCTGGTGGCCAGTCTTTTTCAGCTAGAAGGATATCGTAGCCCTTGGAGAGATTATCCCAAAATAGTCCCCTTATCTTCCTAGTCTTATCGCCCTCTATACGTAATGTTATCTCGTATATCTTGTGGGGTTTGCTAACTCTGGTGTCTGCAGTTTCCACTTGAAGATATTCATTCGTGTCCACTGTCTCCAGATGATTCATAAGGACTTTGCGAGCTATGCTCACTTCTGCTGCACTGTCTAGCATTGTCTGAGCCCACTCTCCGTTTTTCAGTTGAGTCCTCAGTATTCTCGGCATTGTTAACTACCTTGATACTGGCTACCTTCTTTTTTGGAAATTGTAATTTCTTTTTTAGTTGAGCAGGTTCCTTGTCTTTGGACTTGGCGTGCTCTTCTCTTTGTTCTGATCGTCCTCTTCTTTCCGATTTCTGCGAGGAATTCTGAAAAGATTGAGAGGGACGCGTATCAATGTCTTGATATCTATCAGGTTTTTTTATATTATCCCTATTTCTAAGGTTGTATCTATTCCCAGAGGGGTCACTCTGCGGTGACCTCTGTCTTCGGTTTGGAGATTTTTCTCTTCGCCTTGGAGACCTTCCTCTGGACTGGAATTTCTTTTCTTTAGGATTGGATTGTTTGTTTCCATCCCAGTTCTTTTTTGGTGAATTGTTATTAAAAAATATTTTTTCTGGACTTTCAGTCAGTTGCGGTTTTACTGGTATTCCACCTAAACTATCTCTACCTAGTTCCTCATAGGATTTTTCTATGATTCTGGCTATTTCAACTGGTTGGTCTGCTATATCTGTCTCTTTTAACCTCTGGCGGATCGCCACGTTTGCTGCTTCACCTTTTATGTTGGCTAATAATATAGCCGAGACCTGCTTGAAGTCTTTTAGTAATTTCATACCAAGAGTTAAAGCAGGTTCTGGACCATATTCGTCTTGAATTTGTTTTAGCACATCTGGTATTACCGAAATGGATGGAACACCGTGCGTTTTTGTGTAGATGGAAGCAAAGACTGTACCCCAAGTGTCACAGTCCTCAATGTGTGGTGCGATTCCCATTGGAAGACAGATAGTCAGAATCCTGTGTTTTTCTAATGGGGTGGTGTCAGGAAACACCGCCTCTATTTGGGTAATTTTCTGTGCCAACCAGAATGGTATCTGTTCCCGTTTAGCCGGTACTTTACCTAGGCAGGACTGGATGTTCTGTGGTGTAATTTTATTTGTGTTCCCCTGGTGAGGGGTCAGCTGTGGAAGTTTAATCGCTGGCTGAATTGTTGAAGTCCGCATCACATACTGTACTAATTGTCTATGAATTTTTAGTAGTTGTTTTAGCTGTATTAACAGCTCTCCTGTAGACATTCCTTCGATGTCTGGGTGTGGTGTGTATCCGGCTAAGACCGGCCACGTTGCTCCTGGTCTACCTAAAGGACCGAGCCTTGTAATGTGATTGTTATGTATTAGGGCGCCATCAAATAAGAGCAAATGCTCTTGAAATTTGAGTGGTACTTCCACCTCCTCGAAAGGAGTGTAAATGTCAGGTGGTACCTCTATTTTGTAATAGTGGAAGTACTTTGTTACAGCATTTGCTGCTGGAAAATGTATCCATGTATAGTATACCTCTGTCTGCCGATATTCGTGTGCCTCAATTACGAATATGACTGTACCACCTCTAGGTGTCAGTCCATTTTCTATAAGTTTTAAGGTTATAGATTTCCTTTTGGCGACCGGGATGAGTATTATATCCCCGTCCGCATCTAGTGCTGCAGTATCAGCTGCTGCTATTTCAGCTGCTAATCTAACTGCTTCTCTTTCTTCATCACTGTCTCCCATTTTACCGACAGGATGGTATTATGTTTGTTTGCAGATCAGGTTTCTTATGGAAACAGAGATTAGATGCACAATATTTTTGGAACTGTTTATCCTTCAACGTTGACTATACCAAGAACCATACATAGGAGTTCCCTCCTGCGAGGTCTGGCGGATATAACCTTTCACCCACTCCAGACGTCTTTGGAGTATAATGGGAAAAGGGGTCTGAGTGAGAAAGCACGACTGAGTTACTCTAAATGTCTTACGTTAGTTTTATCGCCCTTTCCAAGCGCGTTGGGCGCCATGTAGTGTAGTTCCTATCTTCCCAATAGGCTCTGCGCATTGGAATAATACCTACAGCAGTAAAGGCCTAGGCCAGACGTTAACTAGGTCTACTACTGTCGATACTAGACTTAAGTTTTGGGTTTGCCAGCGTAGCTCAGAGTTCGCTAGAAACTTTCTCGAATGTTCAGGAAAGAATTAACTCCCCTGATTAGACAAGAAGGGATTTAGTTTCTGACAACCATAGAACATGACAACTTTGCTCTCCCCTAATCAAGAGTGTATCTCCAGAGTCGTGTGAGCACAAGGCAATTATTTTACTCAGTCAGTACGTGCATTCTTAGTCTCATCAGAATGTAGAGAAAAGGAAGAGACGGGCGTGTTCAATAAAAAGGTGTTATTTATTGATCAGTCTCTTTTCTCGTACAAGAGAAATGGATCGATATTATTGCAATACTTATAGTTAAGTAAAGTGCATACATTAAAAGCAATAGTATAAAATAATACTGTAAAAACATTGATATGGTTTCTGAGCCATATGATGTTTAAAATGATTAAAATATATTTACATACACATATACATTTGACTAAACGTACTCAACTGGTGTTTCTAAATACGCCTACCCCGTGTACCTGACCTAAGTCTAATGCGTGGGCGGGAATAGAAAGTTACAGTTTAAGTTAAGTTTGTTTTTGCCAAGTGAATAACTAAAGAATTCTCTGTGAGGGGTTATTCAGTTCTGTACCTGGAATTTAGGATGAATGAGGAATGGTATCTCTTTCTCTGTTCTCGATATTCCAGGCCGCCTGCGAGGGCTGCCCGGAAGCGCCGGTGCTGGGTCTCTCGGCAGGAGATAGCAGCGCGTCTCTCAGCGCGTCAGGAAGGCGGGGCTGCTGCCAGCGGGGTCTGCTCTGCTCTCGGCTTCGGCAAGTGTGGCTGCTCCGTCTCGTCACCACGCGTGTGATTGCATAGGGCAAGATCGGTAATATTTATACCTTAAAGGTGCCGAGATTGACGTAAGGATGGACATAGATACGTCAATAAAGATGTCATACGACTTGCTCGTTAGCACATTCTTTTACTGAAGTTCTCTGTGAAATCAAAACAATGGCCGCACGGATTTTCCAGGTTGTCATAGGTTTGATTTGTTATGAGAACGTCGTATGCCTTATCAGGGGCTGGAGGAATGTCGCTTGTCTAATTAGATCTCAAGCGTTATGACCTAATCAGATAACACGTTCCTGTGCCGTAGTGTGACTGCGTCAGATAACGGTATCTGCATCATGGGGGCTTGTCTTGCCTCATGGGCTGACTGTTAGTTACTTGATAGTTAGTTTAACCAGAATAGGGTCAGGAATAGGGGGATCAATTCAGAACCTATAGGAATACATGACAGTTGAAAACACCTTTGAAAACCTTCTGGCACTCCCATCAAGTTGTTCAAACGTTGTGTGTCATTCTGAATTGGGCGCCATCTACATAACAGATTTGATAAAGATACTGCCAGTCGTTCTTTGGCACAAGATCTGGACTTCAGATCACATGGAATTTAACCGTGCATTAGTAAAGGTGTGCTGCGACTCTGGGTCTGCATTAAAAATTCCATGGCTAAATTTTATTAAGAACTGTATGGCGGATATTAGCCATCCGGAATTCTATGATCAGCCACAGACTTTGAATAATATTACGAGGAAAGCCCTTAAAACAGAGTGTTTAAACCTCTTGGAGGAACTGAGATTATCTATGGAATTGGTCAAACCTTCTGTTATACACAACCAATCTGTCCTGACTACATGCTCTATGCAACCATATCTTTTTAATGTCTTAAAAGCTCAAGACAGATTTAACGTGTTTTAGACTATATATATTTCATCACCCCACATCTTTTCCAAGTGTCAACAACTGGTCAAGGGAACTACTATTTTGTCCCTGTGATAATGTCTAAGCAATCAACAATTCACATTTTATTTTGTTGTAAATTTTACTCTGATCTGAGGAGATCTTTTATTCTACTTTACATTTTAAGCATTGTAGACCAGGGTTTTTGTATTTGCAATTACAGGGCTGTTTTAACCAGAAGAAGAAAATCAAATCCTCCTGTATGGTAAATTGTGACTGCACTTTTATACTTCCGGATTTTATAATATATTGTTGTTATTTGTGTGCTTTTATAATACACTTTGTGATCGATTAAAGATGAATTGATCCAGGCGGACCATCCAGTCTTGGTTCTGTAGAAGGTCCCTGTGGAGGTGGATAACTTCCATTTTGAAGTGGCGTTAGGTGAGCCACTCGTTGAACTCCTTCAGGTTTATCACTGGCTGATAACCTTCGTCCCGCTTCTCCACCAGGAAAATATTGCTGAGGATTACCTGTGGGTGGAGGGCCCTTTTCCTCAGGAGGTATGCAACTTCCCTGTCTATTAACTCCATCTGTTCCCTCTGAAAGGAAAGTGGTTTTGGACAAACCAATTGAGTAGGATAGTCGAAAAACTCCATCTGGAAGTCTTGCACTGTCTGTAAGACTCAGGCGTCCGATGTTGGAGAGGCCCAATTGTGGACAAAAACTTAAAGTCTGCCCCCTATTTGTATCTCCCCCGAGTTCTGAACTCTCACCATGCTGATTACTGTAGGAACCGTTTCCTCTTCCTGTACCGCCTCTACGGCGTGGGTATGGTAAAGTAGAAGTTCCCAAACTTGTTAGGGTCCTGCCATTGTCCTCTGCGTGGCTCCGCGGACTTGTAGGAGGCTTGATTGTAGGGAGCGCCCCCTGCCACAGCCGACTGCGCTAAAAACACGCTTTGTGAAGATGTGCTTAATTGATGTTTGGGCTTTGCCAAGGGAGTTGAATGTATTGACAAATGTACCTAGTTCCTTTACAAAGGGGTCCCCCAAAGAGATTACCCTCCACCACCGGTCCAGCTTCGGAGGTGGCCAGCTCCCCAAATTTAGGATCTATTTTGATCAACAACAACCTGCGTTTTTCCGTAGAAATTGCTGTATTTGCATTTTCTAGAAAAATGACCGCCTTCTGCGCCCCGCTAGGGAGGGCCTCTGGGGAAGTGAGCGTGCCCGAGGACTTAGCGTCCTCCGCCATATCTAGACTCTTTGCCAGGGGACCCGCCATGTCCAGGAGTTTGTCCTGGCTTGCCCTCCAGGAACAGTCTATGCCTTTCTTTGGGACACGGATAAATTTGGCCAGAAAGGTGGCCATCCCTGGGTTCACCTCCGGCATTGGGAAGACTTTTCCCTCCAGGGCCGGTCGCGGGCATTTTGCTCAGGGGCAGCTTCTTACCTTTTTGTCAGGAGGTTTTCAAAGCCTGGCAGCCATATATGCTGCTACCTTAGGGGCTGAGTCCATTACGCTGACCTTGGGTGTAGAAGTTCATCCCGGTTCAGCATATCACTCCCTGCATCGGGTTCTAGAGTTTGAGCTGCCTTTGCCGGGCGCCATGACCTACCTGAATTGCCATCCCTGTCCGAGGGAACTGATCTGAATCTCTCATAGGTAGGGTATCCCGAGGGTCCTGCCAGGTCCTCTGAGGGGGAATTTGGGGTTAAGGGAGATTGGGCGTGCATAAACGCTTTCTTTAAGATGGCGAACGCGTCGTGTCTACCCCAGTGTCTTCGACACACTTACGTTTGGGGTCCGTGGCGGCGGTGGAAGGCTGCCCTGGAGGTGCGGGGTCATGAGCCCCAGATAGGTCTTCCCTCAGAATGAGGGGTTGTTGGCAATGGGCCTGAAGCTGATTTATTTTCCTCTCCATGGACGCTACCACCTGAGAATACCGCCTTGAGGACGGAGGTGTCCATAGCGTGGCAGAAATGGTCATCTATGGGTAGGTAAGTAACCTCTTCTTCCTCCTGATAATAATCCTCAAAATCTTCCATAGTTCCTTAAGGTTGAAGGAATATGGGTGGATAGGGTTTAATAAAGGGGGGTTACCCTGTACTGAATTATAGACCCTTAGGGTGTTAAAATGTATGGCCTGAGGCCTGGGACTACTGCTCCCTTCTGATATTGAGGGTTTGTAATTTGCCTGAGCTGTTCCCATATCGAGTAAAGAGGTAGTCCTACCCGTTTCATGGGTGTCAAGCTCTAGGCAGGGCTTCCGCGTAGGTTTTATCAAACAATTAATAAAGTGCTGACAAAATATATCAATTATCTTCCCCCGCCTGAAGCAGTGCAGATTAACAGCAGTGCAAGTCACTCTGCGTCTCTGTCAAGCGGAAGAACGACTCGCCGGCCGCTGATGGGGGGGGGGTTGAGTACAAAGATTACAAAAAGTGTGGTCCACTAGTGGCGGGAGGGCTGTCCCGTGGGTAGAGCCCGTCACAGAGAGAGAGCAGCCACAAAGGAAACAAACTACGTTCCTGCGTCCACTAACAAACCATAAAGTGTGTCACCTTACAAAGGTATTAATATTCAAGCGTGTATACTCATACATACTCGTGTGTGAGAAAAAACAGTAATTAAAACACTTTTCACCGTTACCACAGCAAATGCAAACAGAGAAAAACTAGGCACTTACCTTGATGCTGCTGGAGCGAAGAAAGATGGTAGAGCATCCTCGGGAGAAGTCATTTGAGGCCCCTGCTTTGTGATTGGACATTGTTGCTAAAGTTTTCTTTTGTCATTTCCCGGAGCATCTTGGGAAATGTGGTTTCTGGTGTGTTCTTTGTAACTACTCATGGCTGCTGGAGAATAAAGTGTGGAAAGAAAAAGTCTAATCCGAAGCCTCCGGTCCTGACATAGAGTCTCCCATGAGTGAAGAATACTTGGTGTTAAAAATTGTCCTGGTTGTACTCAAAAATATAATTTTTATTATGGAGCAACTGAACAATATTAAAAAGAGTGATGGGCGAGATCCTGGTAGGGGAGTTACGACCAAGAGATCTCTATATGTGTATGTGTTGGTTGGTCAACATGTTTCTACCAATAGGGCGTTCGCCCGGTATTCTTCAGGACCAAAAACAGGTGGACAGAAGGTGTGTGCCCCCTAAAAAGCACACCCTTTCTTGATCCCCTGTGTACCTCTTGGCAAATAGCCAGTGGTATTTATGCCCAATAAAATGAAGGAGCACGTGAAAAAGTGAAAAAAGAGACTAAATTATGGACTCTATGATGCTTCAACGGGCAGGGCGTAGGCTCTTTAACGCAAGGACAACATATTAGTTGCTTGGTTGAAGGGACCGAGTCAAACCTACTCCTATCGACCTCTGCACGGCTAGGGTCGATAGGAGCAGAGGTCGATAGGAGTAGGTTTGACTCGGTCCCTTCAACCAAGCAACTAATATGTGAATCATCCCTTTTGCCCAATATACTCATAAAAGAATTTGTTAAATTAACTTTTAGGACCTTTCCACCATTGAGGTGTCCAGCATCTCGATATAGTACTTTTCCCAACTCATGCAAAATCCCTTTGAAGGAATGCACAAAATGTAATAAAAATACCTCTCTTGGAAAAATGCTTTACTTTTAGCCTTAACGTCCTCAAATAAGTATGTGAAGTTCAAGCATTTGCAATTGAGGAACCCTATTTGCAGATTTGCGACAATAGTCCTACAGTTTCACACAAACTTTATTGCATTTTCACTAAAGATTCAGTCAGTCAGTCAAAATACTTTATTCGGTTCGTTGCAAAAATCATAAAAGTGTACTACAAAATTCATCGAAGTCAGACATTGGTTAAGCAATAAGACATTAATTAACAAACCTTATCACAGTAGAATCAAGTGCATTTAAAATGTATATTATAAATATGATGATAAAAGGGATAAAAACCGGCGAAAGCCAATTAAAAAGAGAATTAAACCAAATTCTGAGACCTAGGCCTATGAATACCACTATGTGCAATCAATCCAACTAATTTTCCTCTTCAGTCTCAAAGCAATAGATAAAAAATTTGCTACATTGAGGATCTCCCATGTGGTAGACAGGTTTATCTTGTCTAAAGCCCTTGTCCTTGATAAGGGGAATAATACATTTTCTACGAATAGGACACAAGTGTTTACAAAAAAAGATAAAGTGCATAGTGTCTTTAATTGAGAAGCCGTCACAGGAACACATTTCCAGCTCCGAGTCTTTAGTCCATCCTGAACGATCAGTAAGGAGAAGGTGGAATTTGTTCAGTCTAAATTTAGTCAATAGAAATCGATGGTGCATATTGTTGACCACACTCAAATACGGTTCTATGCCACAGGTAGTGATTAACATTTGATGAGCCCTAACAGATGGTTTACATAGTTCTTTTTCTTCTCTATCCAGAGATGCCAACTGTTTAAATGTATATTTCACCCATTTGATGTCCCCTTTCAACAGTTTTTCCGGGGAGTGATATAATTCCGGTCGACCCAATTTTGCTGCCAATTTTTTAATATGATTCAGCCAGGGAATAGATTGACCATGATCCAAAGATAGACAGTCCCTCAGAATTTCATTATTCAGCTCCAATTCAGGGTTCAGCCATATAGAGATCCACTTCAATAGCGGTGCTAAAGCAATGCGATCCTCCAGGTAATCAATCCCACACTCTTGGTGAACGATGTAACCCGAGGTAGACTGGGGAACACATAGCAAGGATTTCAAAAATGTATCCTCAATCACCTGCAAGGCCTTAACATTTTTTAACCCCCACAAGTCTGCACCATACATCGCTATGGCAGTGCATTTAGCATCATAGATTTTCAACACTGCTTCCATAGGCTTCACACCCAATTTACGAGCAAAATCCCGTACTGCCAAAATGGACCTGGCGAAAGCATTTCGTTTTGCAACTAACTGAGGTAACCAAGTAGAATTATCATCAAAAATTACCCCCAGATAGGGAAATGTAGTCCCCCTGGATAAAACATGTCCTTCGCAAATCATTGTCTTAATTTTTTTCGATTTACTCCCCACAATCATTACATGAGATTTAGGAAAATTTACACTTAGGTTCAGACCCATCATAAAACTAGAAAATGAATTTAAAAGACATTGCAACCCCACAGCTGTACGTGCTATTAATGCCGCGTCGTCGGCATATAATAATGCCGGAATGGGGAATTTACCGGCCCTTGGTAAATCTTTACATGCCTCAGTTAGGGTGACCCCTAGTTCATTATTGTATAAAGTAAATAGTAAGGGGGCTAAAATACAGCCCTGCCTTACACCATTAATGATCGCGATCTTGCCTGTGCTATTTCCCAGGCGGTCGTACCTAACTGTGGCTGTAAGGTCCCTGTGTAGGTCAGCAAGAAAATACACAATATTTTTGTCAACTCCTAACTTGAGGAGTAGTTCCCAGAGCTTGGAAATATTCACCCGATCGAAGGCCGAGGAAAGGTCCATAAATGCCAAATACAAGGTGCCCCGTTTAGCGATAGTGTATTTCCCTATTAACAGATAAAGGTTGAGGCACTGATCTACTGTGCCTCGACCTTTCCTGAACCCATATTGTAAGCATGAAAGGGTTTCTGTGTCTTCCAACCAAGTTGTTAATTTACCAAGGACCACTCGCCCTAGCACTTTAACTGCGGCGTCGATAAGGGAAATGGGGCGGTAACAACTTGGGTCTCCTCTGTTTCCTTTCTTAAAAATCGGTACTATGACAGATTTGGACCAAGTGTCCGGAATATCGGCCATAGAAACCCTATTAAAAACATTAACTAGAATTCTAGCTCATGTCTTGACATCGGATTTGAAGAGGTCAGCAGGGACGCCATCGGGACCCGGAGCCTTATTACTAGTCATCTTCCCGATCGCCTCTGTTACCTCTAGCTCAGATACCTTTAAAGTATAGAGATTTAGGGAAGGGGTCGCTATACTCCCCTCCCCGCTATTTCCCCCTTCATAAACTGACTTAACATGAGAGCACCACGCCTGTTCCTGGATACCACAATCTAATTGGTCGTTACAGGAGTCCTGAAAAAAAGGTTTATTAACGACGGGCCAGAATTTGGCACTATTTCTGAGCACGTCAGCTGAGGTTAGATCTTCCCACGCAGCTACCCTGATCTCCCGTCTTCTTATGTCCAGGGCTCTTTTATAGCTTTTCCTTAATAGGGCCACCATGGCCCTGTTCACTGGTTTGCAATTTAAGGCAGCTTTTAATTTTTGGTTAGCTGCTGAACAGTTGTGATCAAACCAGCCTTGGTCAGCCGGTACCTTGGCTTTCCCTGTTTGACTAAGATCTAAAGAAACCTGGGCACAGATAATTGAGTAAGCCGCTAAAACTTCATCATCCTCTGCCTTCAGGTTCAGACAGGTTTCCAGCTAAGAACCTACTGTGGAAAATAGATTAGAATGGAAATCTCCCGGTATAACCTTACTCCATCTGAGTCTGCGGGCCTGATCTATCGGGCGAATGTCTGATTTGTCCATTCTATTTAACGCTGTCATTGACTTCAAGGCCAGATCTGACAGACTCAGAGCTACCGGATTGTGGTCACTGAAGTGTGACCACACGGGCGAATATTCAAAAATCCTATCCCCCAGTGTTATTATCAATGAATGAGTGACAACCATTCCCCTTAAATGTGGGTATCTCCTTGTCCCGCAATGTTGGGAGCATCAAACCATTGTCTGCCAGAATTATCTCGAGAAGACCGCCCTGATCAGAATGTTCAAAATGAACATCTCCCTGTTCAACAGGGCCGAATAGATCTAAGGACGGACACTTGTCTGGACATCCATGGATATTGAAGTCTCCCATAACTACGAGAAAACAATGGCTATCATTTGTCTCCCTATAATTTTCCCAAAACAGTTTTAATATACCCAGGTGCTCGGTCGTGGTGACTCTATCATACGAGTTATAAAAATTAATAATTAGAATCTTACCCACCCCACACAGATTTGTACAGCCAGGATATTCCGTGAACCGGTATCTAACTGCGTATGTACCCCTTGAAAAGTGGCTGCAATTAGGATAACCAAGCCACCCTTCGCCCTCCCCATGTTAGATTTGACTGCAGGAATGTGGTAACACGCGTATCCATCCAGGCTCAAGATGTCACCCGTGTCCCACGTCTCCTGAAGGCCAATTATATCATACATACTAATGGACTCTCTCCATATTGGATCATCTATCTTATTTTTAAGACCAGCTACATTCCAGGTCATTAATTTTAGAGAGCGGTCTTGATAGCCTGGATTTTCTGCCATTATGGATGTATTGAAATCCCTGGAACCTGTGAAATCTACCGTTGTGGTGGCTTCAGGGACAGTGGATGCGACAAGAGGAGCAAGATTGATATCTTGGCTTCCTAGTCATTCATTGTCATCCAGGTTTGAAAAAGTATCAAATCTATTTAAAACGGGGACCGCAAACTCATAGGGCAGTCTCCTTTTACCTAAATTACTATTTAATTGCCTAGTTTGAGGTGGTGGATAAAAGAAACCTAGTGGGAGAAGATTTACATAATCATTTTCGATTCTAGATGACCCCGCCTGTCTCAGTATGTCCTCGACCAACCTTGGGGATCTAATGCTTACGACCACACAGTCTCCCTCTAAGGTTTTTTTTGTATTGCCCACCCAAGGGACCCTTCTAACCATCAAGATGTTATCATCCAGGTATTCTCCCAGATCTGTTTTACTGGAGAGATAGAACAGTTTTTTATTGAAGACCAATGTTCATTTTGACCCTCCTTGATCTTCGGAACATTTGCCAGAATGATAGTATGTGGGCTTGCCTCGACTGGTAAATTTAAAGCTAACCCTCTCTTCTTGAGGGGCTGTGGGTGAGTGCCTGATCTCCCTTCTGGGACCTTGGGGCCCTCATTAACCTTCAAAGTGGCACCAGTCACTTTTGGGACCTGAATAGGGATGTTTAAAGGAGCCAAAGACTCTATAGGTACTGCAGGACATACTAGGGGTGTGACCGGACCTTCACTGCTGTCCTTGCCTAAACTAGGAGCGCCATCAGGCGCACCTGGTGCTCCCTTATGTTTGTCCAAAAGACCCCCCAATCTTTTTATTTCAGCGGACATACGGTCCAATTTAGCCACTAAAGGTTTTATAATGCCCCTTATCTTTAAATCAATAAGGCCCACTAGTTGTTTAAGCTGTTCGTCATCCAGTTTAATGGTGCCGGGTCCTACTAATGTATCATCCGCCTTTTCTAGGTTTTTAATAGGTGTAGTGGGTGTGGCTGTCTTGTTTCTTGTTGAACGGGTACCTATGCGTTTCAACTGTGTTTTTCTGCATTGTCTAACCACTCTAGGTGCAGGGGTTGGAGGATCCTGTACAATAGGATCTGATAAAACCTCTAAGTCCAACTCAACCGGTTCAGGCAATTCCAAAACAAGGGGGTCATTGTTGTCACTAACGCTACGATCGCCTTGATCAAGGCCGACCGAGGAAGGGGAACACATGATAAGTGGCAGAGATTCACTACTTAACCCCAAGGACTGTCGTCTTTCAGTATTGATCTTCTTAACCACTTTTACTAAGTAGTTATCCAAAGTACCAAGAACAGGTGGAGCACTTAAGGATGACATATTACTACTTACAGTCAAACAATCCCCAATTGGATTCAGAAATATTGCACCTCCACTAGCAATTAGGAGATATGTGTTATGATGCAAATTAAAACCATGTATCACAAACGTGACTAAGATAAATCTCACTGTATCTTCATTGAGTAGGGTCAGAGTAGAACCCAGCTTCCTCGGGCCAGGGTTTATGGCCCAGCCCAGCCTTAACCTGCCACAGACTGCCCAGCCCTTGTCCCGGGCTTAGCCCGGGCGCTCCCGCGCGCGACTCGCGGGGCGAATGGCGTTCCGTCCTTTTCTGGCGCCTCCGGGCGCAGTGCTGGCGTCAGAGACGCGACCTGACCGCCGGGGCACCTGGATGTTGAAGTCTTCCGGCCCCGCAGTGATTGTGGTCGGTGCGGGCGGTGTTCCCGAGCTGCCGTTCCCCTCACGGCTCCTGCTGGGACCCGCTGTCAGAGAATGCACAAGCCGTTGCCCTCACGGCGGGATAAGGTAGTTCAAATGTCCCCCAGTGAAGCGCTCGCCGCTCCGTCCTTTTCTGGCGCCTCCGGGCGCAGTGCTGGCGTCAGAGACGCGACCTGACCGCCGGGGCACCTGGATGTTGAAGTCTTCAGGCCCCGCGGTGATTGTGGTCAGTGCAGGCGGTGTTCCCGAACTGCCGTTCCCCTCACGACGCCTGCTGGGACCCGCTGTCAGAGAATGCACAAGCCGTTGCCCTCACGGCGGGATAAGGTAGTTCAAATGTCCTCCAGTGAAGCGCTCGCCGCTCCGTCCTTTTCTGGCGCCTCCGGGTGCAGTGCTGGCGTCAGAGACGCGACCTGACCGCCGGGGCACCTGGATGTTGAAGTCTTCCGGCCCCGCGGTGATTGTGGTCGGTGCGGGCGGTGTTCCCGAGCTGCCGTTCCCCTCACAGCGCCTGCTGGGACACGCTGTCAGAGAATGCACAAGCCGTTGCCCTCACGGCGGGATAAGGTAGTTCAAATGTCCCCCCTAAAGACTTGTCACAGCAGTAAGTCATTCCAGTAAACAAGTAAGAGCATTTGGAGTTAATTTTTGAGATATGTCTAGAGTGCTATAGTCGAGGCTTTGAATCTCCCCTGTGCCAATGCCAAAATAGAAGGTAAGAAGAAAAAAAGAAAAACAAACGATTGCATAGTATATAGCCTCTCCCCACCAAGATCTCCATTAAACCTGACATGTCACCAAGTAATTATTCTATCTATTGTTAGGGGAAAGTATAAGTGTGTAAGTGATGGAGTCTGAATACATAACGTTAAATCTGTTAGTATTCGAACCTCAGAAGTATACAGTATCCTAATGGTGCAGTTAGTGTTGCTCACCATTCGTCCATCCCGGCCTCATTACAGTATCTCAGCAGTGACATAAGTCCTATTAAGGACAAAACCTCATTTTATCCCCGAAGCGCCGACATACTTTAATTTAAATGAACCAATAGTTCCTAAAACATTTTTCAAGAATCCTGCTAATGCTGCACAAAGAACACTTCATACCCTGGATGTGAGAAGATGTCTGAGATTCTATTTAGACAATACAAATCCCTTCAGAAAGTATAGCTTAATGGGTGACTGCAGCCATAGTGTACTGGCATAATAAACGCTAACTGTCCTTTAAAGGGAAATGTACCTTCTCATTCTACATGAAGAATGTCAACATCAACTGCTCTGTTCACTAGAGTGCCTCCTATCTACATTTGAAAGGCAGTAACATGAAAGAAAAGGCACACCTTAACTCAGCTCTGCTGCATGGACTCAATAGTGCAAAGGCATGTTGCAGAGGGTCCTGTACTCACTGTTTCATTGGAACTAAGCTACACCAGACTGAAGAGAAACCATTCTTGGGTTGCTTGTGATTGCATTGAGGAATGACCTGACCTGGAAGTTCAGGCTGGACTGTTCCCCCTGGAGAAGGGTCAAGGTGTATTTGCACATTGCAGGGCCAGAAGTGAGCAATATTGATTGTCTATGGTTATTACATTGTGTTCCCTATTTTTAATGCATGACCTATGATCACTATTCACACTTCCCATGAGGGATCTTGGCATGCAAAAGAAGATTGACTGCTCATTCATACTCTTGATCTGGATTGAATTTACCCTTGAATTTCTGGTAGATATCTGGTTTGTTTTAGTACATTAGAAACATGGCTTGTATGTATATAAAGACTTAAGTTGCGTTGTACCCGTAAATGCAGCTAGATTTGCAACGCCTACATGATAGTATCCCATGCTATTGCAAAAATAAATAGCATTTAAATGCGTACTATGCATTTTGAAATTGCTTTGTTTTACTTTGTAACTTTTAAATAGAGGTGGTTTGGCCAATAATGTTGGTGAATATATTTTTAACCATTTTTTTAATTTCATTTGTGTGTTTTTTGCTTGCTGAAATGCACTTCATTAAACATTAAAAAATAAAAAGTTTCCTTTAGAAAGCATTTTATCATCTAAATGGAATGCTTTTTGCTTTTTTCCTTTGAAAACGTGCCCTCGCACTAAGCATGTATTCATAGCTTATGAATTTAAATAGATACTCATTGTGGAGAACCAGTGTTGAATGACTTTTGTGTACTGTATGATATCCATAATAAAGTTGTCTATTGTGTGCAACCCTCCAACTTTAGCTAAAGATTGTATACCTGCTGTGCATAAGCATAATGTGTTTTCCTGATATGTTTTCTTTGAGGCAGAAAGAGATTCTTCTACGAGTCCTGTGCTATATTGAATATCTTCAGAGGAGCATTCATGATGCACGTGCTCTTCTTCAGATGAAGCACCGAGGTGATAAAGGCAAGCGAAGAGGAGAGCGGCGATGTGAGGAGGGTATGTAAAACATCAGAAGGACGGGCCTTCAAAAAATCTATGTACTGATTTTGAGCAAATTACATGATATAATTATGTAGAAAAAAGAATCTTGACAACTACAAACTGTAGTAGGATACTCCTTGAAGACATTGAATGAACAGACTAGAGAAGGGAATTAAAGGCTGAAGTGGGATAGAGAAAGATGAAAGCAACGCAGTCTCAGTAATGAGGGAAATAGCTTTTCGATCATGATGTTTATATCATAATTTAAAATATCATTTAACAGATATATATTGAGGTTCCCATTAAAAAAATATGTTTGCAGCAGAGGTCCTCACAAGGACAACAGTAACATTCTTAACACTAAGGGGGCCTGATTTAGAGTCTGGATGAGGGGTTACCTTCAAAAGCTTGACAGTGTGCCTTATTACAAGTGCATTATATTCTGATGTACTTGTAATAAGGTAGACAGGATATCCATCACATCACTCGTCCCAAAAACTCTAAATAAGGCCCTAAGTCCCTCATTACGATGCTGTAACACCTCCGCTGAAATTTATGATACCACGTGGTTTGTAATTACTGTATGTAATTTAAGTTTTGACACTCAGAAAGAGTAATAGTGCGGTGATCAATGTGTGTATTTCAAATTATAAAGCTCTCTTAGGTGCTCCACTGGTAAAACATTTTCTCGACTTTAACAGCAGTGACTTCGAAGGTTTCAAGGCTCAAGCCCTCGCTGAAAGTTCTGCAAGCTGATGTCTCTCCTGGATCCTCACATCTGAATTTGGTGTCTTGATCTGGCTAAGATGCAGGAGCCTGCTACTCATATGACCAGATGCAGGCACAGGCCATCAGGGAGCAGGAGGCCAAGTTGTTCTTGTGTGTGTGTGTAGAGAACGTTCTATTGTATTTAAACAAATTAGTTACAGTAAAAAGAATTGTGATTTTAAGCAGCAATTAAAATATTTATATACAATAAAATGAGACCTGTGAGTCAAAACAAAGTGTTTTAAAAATCATCATCGTGACTTAATTAGTTCATGATCATCATTCATTATTAGATACACGGATCGTCTTAAGAGCTAAATCCAGACATTTCATGCCTTTCCTGATAAATTAGAATTGGTTTGCAGGGAATAGCAGGCCCTGGTTGCCTCCTTGACTGTTCTAACATTTGCTTCTAAGAAATTACGTCTCCGTACTTCTTTTGTAGTTTAACGGTTTTGGACAAAGGCCAACGATGTGTTTCAAGCGCTCAAATTCATAACCACGTAACCTACAGCTCCTTCCAGGAGTAGAACGATTATTTGTAGATCTAAAAAATTGCTGCAATTGAATGTGTAAAAGCCAAAGTTTCAAATGTATGGTTACTTGTAATGACACAAAATAAGAATCCAATGTCCGTTCTGAATGTGCATATGTCGAAAGTGTTAACACATCTTTCTCATGGATGTTGGTACTCAGGATGTTCCTCATTGTCCATGTGCCTTCAACTTGCTTCACTGCTGTGTGCAAATACAACTGCAGACATTTTTGAGCTTGTATCAGTGGTTCCCAAACTTTTTCAACCCGTGGCTCCCTTGACCTATTAGCCCTCGGCCGCGGCTCCCCACAATGTTACTTTTTTTTGCAAGTGGGGGATGTAAGCCCGGCCTCAGGAGTAATTCCATTTTTCTCCCTGAAACTATTTGGGATGAAGCCAATGAAGGTATTATAATCATATGACTAGCTAGACCATCACAAGTTAATTTAGATGTAACCATAAGTATGAGTCAAAGAATTCCCCTTGCACAGAGAATACTGGTCCCCTTGTCCACACCCAACATGGTCAGTGTTTGTACGATGCATTTTAGTGTTTTAGAAATCCTAGAAGACCATGGAGAGGGTAAATGCTATGGTTCAACTTCCTCCAAGTGTGAGTCTTCTGAATGTGCCTTGATGCTTATATGGTATAGAAAAGACACTACCACACACCCCAAATAAACACGGGGACAATATGGGGATTAGTACATAAAGTGCAATGGGAGGGTTAGAAACCAGAAATGAAAAACGGAGAGCACGCTCCTTAAGCAAGATGTTTAGTGTAATGGGATTACCCAGCTCACCTCTGCAGAATGGGATGTAGTTGGCTTAACAGCCAAGTTTGCAGTGCGCATTTGAGTGACATTTCTATGTTTTTAGGGCACCCCATTCATGTTTCTTGTGTGAGACACCTTGCCTGACACTATCATGAGCACTGGATTAAGAAACATGTGTACACCATTAAAATCTTGTTTGGTGAATTGTAGTGTAGTACCTGGATTAAATACACCACCCTTACCTGAAATGGTATACTTTGTAATTTCTGGAGTTGCCCTGTGTCTTGTGCTGTCCCATGATGGTGCCATGAGTGGCCAAAATAGCATTTTGTTCAATACTTAAAAGCCTAATAAACTTTCAAAAACAAAGCATTACTTTAACAACATTAACCCTTTTTTTCCTTCTGTGTTTGAAGTATTCATTTCCTTTATGCTCCTTCCGTAGATCTTCCATCCCTAATTCTTTCTTCCTTTTTGTTTTAATCTTTCTCTTCCTGCCATAAATCCACTTCTGCCTTCCGGTCATTTTTCTGCCCTTCTTTCACTTCCCTTCCTTACTTTCTTCCTCATTTTCATTATTTACACGTTTAAAAAAAAATAATAATATGCAATTGTTTATGAGTTTCACAGTTATATATACTTGCACTTATTGAAAAACAGTCCTGTGCGGCCAGTCCCACGGTTTGTGAATAGCACACTGCTGCATTATTTAAGTGGAAAATATTAGAAATGCTCTGCACGTGCACAGGCTCTTCGAGCCAGAGCCGGCCCCTGGCTCGGCTCTGGCTCAACTCTCCCTGTTATTTTGTTGCCTCATTCACCTGTCAAACTCCACTTGTGACAAGAAACGGTCCTAGTTTCATGCTGCCTCTCCACGCCTGCAGTAGTGTGGAGATTAAGCTAGATAGATTATTAAACTGAAAAAGAAAACATACAGCAGCTCACCTCATCCCTTGCACAACGTCAATATAACCATCAGCAGACTGGTAGAGTGGCATACAGCAGGAGTGATGCTGCCCACAGGCCCGGCTGCTCGCTCTAACACCAGAGTTACATAAAGGGTCATAACGCGCCGTCACTTTTTCTGAACGAGGAGTGCACGGCCCAGGAAACAATCTGAGAGCTGCCACCCCCTGACCCAATAAACGCTGGTGTGTCCTGTAGAAAAGTGTTGTTGCGGCGATCACATGAGCAGCTGGTAAACAGCCTCACGCTATAACAGCTGTTCTCTTCCAGGGGATCCTCATCAATAGTCATAAGCACTGAATATTCCCGCCCACGTGCGGGGACCCCGGAAATATTATAAAAATATATATGTAAATTACATATAAATAGCTCCACAAATATGTATGCACATATATCATTTTTTCTCACGCCAATGCAGCCCCAAAAATTAGGCTAAACAATGTAAATAATCATACATATACTGAATTAGCAATGAAACAAACAAAACACATTAGGTCAAATAGCCCTTGAACTCTGTGTTTTAATGAGCAAAAGACTCATAAATCTTGTAAATTGCCAATAAAAATACATTGTTAGCCACAGGCTGCATTGAACAGCATTAGCATAGAAAATGAAACCATTTTCAGCAAAAACTGGCACCGTGCCTTTAAGGCAGCCATGACCCCTGGCTTCCCATCATGCCTCAGGGGTGGCAGTTAGGTCAGTTGTTCTTTCCGGCTCCTTTAGTCAGGACCCTGGTTCAACAGCTCCCTTTCTTTTTGACTTTCTGTCAAAAAATACTAGAGAATTTCTACAATTTTTACTTTCACTCGACGTCTTTTGGGCATAGTGTTAGTGCTACCTTTTTTGCATCTGAAAAAAGGAATTTTTCTGTCAAAAATGCCTTCTCTTTTTGACAACTGCCCTTCTTGTGGGAAGAAGAAGGCCAAGACTGACACACATCCTGTGTGTATCCTCTGCCTCCCTGATTCTCATTCTGCGAGTTCTTGTGAACACTGCAAGAAGTTATCAAATAGAACTCTCAAGGATAGGGAGAGAATTCGTATTTATGGTCTCTCTGAGAGAGGTAGGTCTCCTAAGAGGCAGAAGAAGTGCAGGACGCGATCGACGTCGAGAGAAGTCCCGACTTGCTCTCCTTCGGTGTTGGGATCGGCGTCGAAGAGGCCGTCGACGACGGCGAAGACGATGAAGACTTCAGCGTCGAGAAGTAAGGTACCTCCGCTGCAGTCTACGGGGCGTGCAGCGTCAAGAGAAAGGTCTCCGTTGGAGCATAGGAGCTCGACGTCGAGACAGCCAGCGTCGAAGCATCATCACCAATCTTCGACGTCGCAGCTTCCTCCGTCGACCTTGGCCTAACGGCTAAGGCGCTCAACCTCGGACCTGGGGAACTTGGTTCGAGTCTCGGTAACGACGCCAAAAACCCCCTGTGATTCTGGGCAAATCACTTAATCTCCCCGTGCCTAAAATGAAAGTGTGTCCTCATGTAACGTAACTGGTGCTATGTAAAGCGCTCTGATAACTGATTCGGTTCGGTTCTAGTTCGCGCTATATAAAACTCTGCAAAAAAAACACCTAGTCAATCGGCGTTCGACGTTGAGGCATCCTCCGTCGACGCCTAGTCATCGGCGTTCGACATCGAGGCACTTTCCGTCGACGCCCGGTCATCGGCGTTCGATGTCGAGGCACCCTCTGTCGGCGTCACACCATCAACGGTCGACGTCGAGGAGATCCCTGTTGACGTCACAGCATCGACGTTCGACGTTGAAGCAGCCTCCGTCGACGCCTGGTCAACGGCGTTCGCCGTCGAGAGGGTCCCCGTTGTTATCGCAGCAGCGTGAATCGACGTCGAAAGATATATCTTCGAGGCAAGTCTCTCCTCCAAGATCTTAGGGTAGGTCACCTTCGGGGCAGACTGCTCAGGAAACAGCTAGTCAGCCCTCGGATCAGGCTCATGCTTTCACACCACAGCAGAGGTCTCCAAGATCGGCTTCAGCTGCGAAGGAGGAACACTCCTCAGTGCATAGGAGTCCTCCGGCTAGGAGGAAAAGAGTATCGGACGAACATGCTTCCGCAAGTCGCACACGGTCTACCTCCAGACGCAGAGGCGGGGTCTCCGGTGAGTTTGTCATCATCCTCTTCGGGCTCCCGGTCTCACCATGGACGATCTTCAGATGTGAACCTCTACTCCTCGGATAGTGAGAGGTCCAGACATCCTCCTGCTCATTCACAGCATGGGCAAACGGATTTGCCTCCTTCGGCACGTTCACCAGTGAGAGAGCGCACCCAGAAGTCTCCTTCCCTCAGGCTATCTCCAAGATGGTGTAGGCCTCTGCATCACTGGGCTCCAGACAAAGAGACAGCAGCCAGGTTGCAAGCTCATCGGGATCAACAAGTCTCCCGACCCAGGGAGAGATCGCGCTCCCGAGTGCGCTCCAGTAGGTGAAGATCGAGGTCTAGGAAAGGGGCTTGCAGATCTCCGACTACTTCTTCATCTCCGACCCGTTCTCACAGGGATTATTCTCCGACTCTGACGGACAGTCCTCCATCAAGAGTATCCCTTATAGATGACATTTTCACGTTTCAAGACTTTGTGGGCAGGGGTGCTTTGAAACTGGGAGTGCCCATGACTACTCCAAAGGTCAAGACTTCTGTGATCTTTGAAACCTTGCATCACAGAACGGCGCCCAAGCCACTGCTGCCGTTGGTACCTGGAATCATAGATCTGGTGAATGAGATCTTCCTTACTCCAGCGACTGTAAAGGCCGCCCCAGCAAGGATTCTTAAAAAGTATCGCTCGCCAGAGGAGGATCCACTCTTCCTCAGGTCTGACCCACCACCAGACTCTGTGATCATTGCGGCGGCGAAGAAATCCAGTGCTGTAGCTTCCTCATCCACAGTGCCTCCGGATAAGGAAAGCAAAATACAAGATTCATGGGGGAGAAGAGTCTGCAACACCTCAGCCTCTTTTCTCAAAGTCTCTAACGCGGAAGCCCTTCTGGGGAGGAATGACAGATCCCTGTGGGATTCTCTTCAAAGGTTCATTGAGAAGCTCCCTCAAGAGGACCGTAAAGATTTTGAGGAGATTCTTTTGGAGGGCAGCCAGGTCTCCAATCAGATCATCAGCGCCGCGGCGGATGGAGCTACCCTTGCAGCGCATGGCTATGCGCATGGAATGACGGCGAGGAGGTCTTCATGGTTGCGCCTGTCAGCCTTGAAACCTGAGGCTCAGGCTAGGATCGTGAACTTGCCCTTTTCGGGTACATCATTGTTCAGGGCAAGCACGGATGAGGAAATGCAACGCATGAAGTCAGAGTTGGACACACTTAAGGCCATAGGGCTTGAAAAAAAGAAGGAATTTCGGAGGAAGTACCGCTCCTTCAACAAAGGCTCTTCCAAGCAGAGGGTTCATACCCCTCAATGGCAGAAGGGTCAGGACCAACAGGGGCAAGCTCAGTTCAGTTCAGAGGCAAGCGAAATTCCAGAGGAGGTGGAAATCAACGCCAGGGCAATAATTCCAACAAGTCCCAGCAGAAGCAATGAGTTCTTCCTTTCCCCCAGCGCCGTTGACCACTCCAGTGGGGGGAAGCATTGCGCATCATATGCCAGAGTGGGAAAGCATTACTCAGGACAGATGGGAGTTAACTACACTTCGGAATGGGTACTGCCTTCGTTTCAAACACCTGCCTCCACCCATCCCCCCAATGCCCACCTTCAGTCATCAACTTATTCTTTTGAAAAAGGAAGTAGCGATACTTCTCGCAATATCAGCCATCGAGAGGGTTCCGATCGCTCAGACGGTGAAGGGAGTGTACTCCCGATATTTATTGGTCAGAAAAAAGGGACAAAAGGCAGAATTCAGGCACATTCTGGACTTGAGAACGCTCAACCTGCACATCAAAAAAAGAAAAGTTCCGCATGTTGGCACTTAACCAAATATATCCGAATCTCAGGAAGGGAGATTGGATGTGTTCGATGGACCTCCAAGATGCCTACTTCCATGTCCCGGTGCACCTCAAACACAGAAAATTCCTGCGGTTCCAGGTGGGGACCTCTCACTACCAATTCAAGGTCCTGCCCTTCGGGTTGAAGTCAGCTCCCCGGGTATTCACAAAGAGTGTTGCAGTAGTAGCGGCCGCTCTACGCCGAAGGGGAGTCTTCGTGTACCCGTATCTGGACGACTGGCTACTGAAAGGTCCTTCCCCAGACGCTGTAAGGGATCAATTCCAAACCTGCATCCAGCTCTGTCACCGGTTGGGTTTGCATGTCAACTTCAGCAAATCAGTCTCACAACCCACCCAGAAGATTCACTTCCTAGGAGCTCTTCTAGACTCTGAGGTAGGAAAAGTGTTTCCCTCGGAGGAGAGACAGTGTTCTATAACCCAAAAGTGTCAGCTGGTACTTCGCCACAAGGTTCAGAAAGTGCAAAAGATTGCCTCCCTGCTAGGTTGGATGACTTCATGCATCTTTCTAGTCCCGAATGCCAGGCTTCGGATGCGTCCTCTTCAGCAGGATCTGGTGGACAAGTGGGACCAACAGTCAGCTCGCTGGGACGATTGGATTACTCTGTCAGACACAGCTCGAGCTTCCATTCCATGATGGACAAAGAAACAGAACATGCAGGTGGGGATTCTGTTCCATCAACCTCCTCCTTCTCAGACCTTGATCACCGATGCTTCTCTTCAAGGCTGGGGGGCACACATGGGTCCCCTCCAAGTGCAAGGTTTGTGGTCTCCCAAGGAAAGTACGTAACACATCAACATGCTGGAGTTGGGAGCAGTCCACCTGGCTCTCAAAGCGTTCCTCCCCTCGCTTCAGGAAACATCAATTCTAGTACAAACGGACAACACCATCACAATGTACTACTTAAACAAGCAGGGGGGAACGCGCTCACGGACTCTGTCACTGGAGGCCCAGCGCATCTGGCATTGGCTTCTGACTCGCAAATTGTCGGTCACGGCGATCCACCTCCCAGGAGAACAGAATGTGAGGGCGGACGCGCTGAGTCGGCATTTCGAAGACAGAGAGGACTGGGTTCTAAACAACGAGGTGCTCGAAGGAATCTTCCAGTCTTGGGGTCGTCCCGCCTTAGATCTGTTCGCAGACGACGAAAACACCAAATGCCAAGACTTCGCCTCGCGGTTTTACCGTCCAGGAACAATAGGGAATGCCCTTTTGATAGACTGGTCAGGGGAATTTGTGTACGCCTTTCCACCACTTCCGCTGATCCCGAAGGTGATGATCAAGCTGACACACTCGTGCACAACAATGATCCTCATTGCCCCCGACTGGCCGAGACAATGGTGGTACACGGACCTGCTTCATCTATCAGTGGCTCCTCACAAGAGACTGCAATGCAGGCCGGACCTGTTATCCAAAATGAACGGGAGGATTCATCATCCCAACCTTCCGTCACTGAGCTTGACAGCATGGCTCCTGAAGTCATACAATACGGCCATCTAGGATTGCCACAGGACTGCATGTCCATCCTGAAGGAAGCGAGACGACCTTCCACGAGACATTCTTATGCCTGTAAATGGAAGCGCTTCTATCTGTGGTGCATGCAAAATGGTCAGTATCCTATTAAGGGTCAGGAAGAAGTTTTTCTTCCTTATTTGTTATATCTGGCAAAAGCAGGTTTAAAGTTTAATTCTATTAAGGTGCATCTAGCCGCTATAACAGCGTGAGGGACCATCTCACAGGGAAAGCCAGGACGGGTTCCCCAGCGGTATACAGCGCCAGGACACCCCGAGATGGGGTAACAGTGCGCTTTGCAAGTATACATACATTACATACATTACATTACATAGGCGCACACCGTCACAACCTTCTTTTTTCCCAGTTACCAGCTGTAAAGGACTTCCTGCAAGGGTTGAAAAAAGTGTACCCTCCAGTGCGTCAGCCTTCTCCTCCCTGGGAGCTGAACCTGGTTCTATCGAAGTTAATGAGTACGCCCTTTTTTGGTAGCAATGACGTCAGCTCGTAGGGTGAGCGAGATCCAAGCTCTCTGTTCCAAGTAACCCTATACTGTGTTTCATTTGAATAGAGAGGTACTAAGGACACATCCGTCCTTTCTTCCTAAAGTGGTGTCAGATTTCCATGTCAATCAGACCATTTCTCTGCCCACTTTCTTTCCCAATCCCTCTTCTCCAGCTGAGAGGGCTTTTGCACTCTTTGGACCTGAAAATGGTTTAAAAATTGTATCTGGATAGGTCCAAGGCTATACGTCTTTCTGATCAACTGTTTGTTAACTATGGATCGATCAGAACAGGTCATGCAGCCTCGAAAGGGTCTATTTAGAGATGGATCGTTTCGTGTATGAAGCTTGCTTACCAGTTGGCGCAGAAAACTCTGGGGTTTTCTCCCAAAGCGCATTCCACCAGGGGTAGAGCTGCGGCGGCAGCTTTTCTCCAGAATGTGCCCATGTCTGAGATCTGTAAGGCGGCGACCTGGAAGTCCGTCCATACATTTACCAGACATTACTGTCTTGATTCTGACACTAGAGCAGATACCCAAGTAGGCCAGGCCTCCTTGCCGAATCTGTTTAGCAGCTGAGTGCTCGGCTGTTATAAATGTTTTTTTGGTTGGGTCATGTATTTCTCATTTACCTGCAGGTGGTGTTTGGGCTTGCTAATCTATTCAGTGCTTATGACTATTGATGAGGATCCCCTGGAAGAGAAGGATGAGTTGCTTACCTGTAATCCTAGTTCTCTTCCAGGGGTATCCTCATCAAAGTCATAAGCACACCCACCCGCCTCCCCAGGTAAATGAGAGTGGTCTGTTCTATGACTTGTGGTTGAGCCCTGACTTCAGGGTTATGCAAAGAACAACTGACCTAACTGTCACCCCTGAGGCATGATGGGAAGCCAGGGGTCATGGCTGCCTTAAAGGCACGGTGCCAGTTTTTGTTGAAAATGGTTTCATTGTCTATGCTAATGCTGTTCAATGCAGCCTGTGGCTAACAATGTATTTTTATTGGCAATTTACAAGATTTATGAGTCTTTTGCTCATTAAAACACAGAGTTCAAGGGCTATTTGACCTAATGTGTTTTGTTTGTTTCATTGCTAATTCAGTATATTTATGATTATTTACATTGTTTAGCCTCATTTTTGGGGCTGCATTGGTGTGAGAAAAAATGATATATGTGCATACATATTTGTGGAGCTATTTATATGTAATTTGCATATATATTTTTATAATATTTCCGGGGTCCCCGCACGTGGGCGGGAATATTCAGTGCTTATGACTTGATGAGGATACCCCTGGAAGAGAACTAGGATTACAGGTAAGTAACTTATCCCTCTTCGCTTTTAATCAGCACCAAAGCTCTGCCCATAATGTACACTTACTAACCTGGACTCTGTCCTTTTGGCGACCCGTTTGTTGTAACAGCCAAGTCAAGTGAGGCGGTGCCGAGGCAGGGGCTACTGTAGCGATCCCGGCGTGTCTCCAACACATGAAAAACTTCAGTTTTAAAAGGCCGCAAGCTATTTCAACACGCTCACGATCATAGGAATAGTAAGAGGACTGCACGAAAACGGTCCTCGGAGGAGATGCAAGTCTTTCACAACACCAGTGGTTTCTAACTTGTGCGCTTGGTGCGCTGCGCCCCTGGCTAGTTTTGACGGCGCACCTGGGTGCCACGGCGCACAGTTTGGGAACTACTGGCTTGGATAATAATATTGATTCTAGTTGTATTTAGAGCACTATCAATAGATGATTATAGCATAAGCTTCTTTGAGATCAGGTATTTTAACATATTCTATTTGACTTTCCTACAATCACCGTAATAGTTGATGCAGCACTATCATGCATCATTAATGATTTTAAATTAAATTTGGGCTTGATTATACACTATGGTGTTGAACTATGCAGATTTAACAAAGATCTTATATTTTGCGTATAAATATTGAACCAGTACCAGAGAGTCATACAAAGAGATAGAATCCACTTAGAATTCAGAGCAGTAATTGACGAGTCAGTGGCTCTTCCATCATAAATGTTTCCGAATCTTTTCACTTCATTAGTTATTATTCTAGATTTCTGCCATGTTTGGAGAGTATTTTCCAACCAGGTGAGATTGTTGCCAATAGTCATTCCGAGGTAGTCATATTTGTTTAATGATCTAGTTGCTACCCTGGAGATCCTATTTGCAGCTCTTACCATAAGTTATTACTTTTTTTTTGTTGAATTTACAAATAGTCCTTTCTTTATATTAAATTCATTAATCCAGGACAGTCTCGTCTGTAAACCACACGGAGTTTAGGAAAAAAATAGAAGGCCATTGGCGCAAGCCAAATAGGTGATTGCTGGTCTTGCTAATTTATGGTTAAAATTTCAGAACAATTAGAAGAATAAGGAACAAGACCCCCTGCTCCCAAAGACATCTTAATACAGACATCAAGTGTCGCAATAAGCGTTATTGCCCCAGTACTGGAACTTTCATAGATTCCCATGCTTTGTATCATTCCCCGTCGTCGGAATGGGAGCCTCGGTAGTATAAAAACCATAGAAACAAAAGAGAAACCTAGGCCTAGGCCTCATCTCATTTTGTATTCTATCAACCTCTTTTTGTAAAAAGAGACCCAACTTTTGCCAGGACCAATCAGAGCAGCCTCACCCTCTAGAACCTTCCTGAGAGAGCTCAGAGCCTCAGATTTTTCTACCGCACGTTGTGCTAGGGAGTCTCCAGTGAGCTCTGCTCAGCTTTTCAACTACCTTCTGGATATTTCTTCAAGCTTCCACTGGAAAAACAACATGTCTGACAAGGAGAAGAAGGCCTTGTTCAGGGCCTGTGCCTCTTGTGGGAAAAAACGTCTTTTTGTGGAGGATAAGCATGACAATTGTATTTACTGCTTATATCCTGACCACAAGGCCACAGAGTGCAAGATCTGCAGAACCTTCTCCAGCAGGACTCTTCGGGACAGGGAAGGTCGGCTGTTAACCTGGCTTCAAAAGATGAAGACTCGCAAGGAGGGGCTCTCTTCAGATGAGGAAGATTCCACGTCGTGTGCTTCCTCTCACAGATCAAGGAAGAGGGGTAGGTCTCCCCCTGGTGCTTCTACATCTGAGCCCTCTCTTCAAGCCCCTCACAAGATCTCTGATAGGTCTGAGAGGGCTGGTCCCCTTCAATCTCCTCACGAAAGTGAAAAGGAGAGGCAGGGACAGGCTGCTGGAGTGGTTGCAGCTTTAAAGGACAAAAAAGAGGTTGCTCTTTCTCCTCCTCCGTCCAA
The DNA here is from genome assembly GCF_964261635.1 of Lissotriton helveticus. Taxonomy (NCBI): domain Eukaryota; kingdom Metazoa; phylum Chordata; class Amphibia; order Caudata; family Salamandridae; genus Lissotriton; species Lissotriton helveticus. The sequence goes on from NC_136070.1 coordinate 815,690,400, forward strand.
AAAGTCCAAATCCAGTGACAAGCACTCTTCTGTCACTTCAGGATCTGTGCCGGACAAAAAACAGCGTCCGTCGACGACAAAAACACCAGGTACGTCGACGACGGTTACTTCAGTTAAGGTTCCCGCTGTTTCTGTGGCTCCGTCGACGGGCTCGTCGACGGTAGCGCTCTCCACGATGACTTCGTCGTCATTCAAGGTCCCGGGTTCGTCGACGCTAACTTCTTCCACGTCGACGACGGCAAGCAAGGTACTGTCGACGGCAGCAACGACGACGAGAACTACGTCGACGACGACGACAACCTCGACGACGATGTTGATGACGACGAGTTCGTCTACGAAGCCGTCGACGACGGTTCCGTCGACGACGAGACCGGCGTCGACGAAAGCGATGGTGCCGTCGACCATTCCGTTGACATCTTCGTGGACGACTGCTACACCGTCGACGGCACCGTCGACGGGGCAAAAAATGCCTTTTTCGACGCAGAAGATGAAAATAACGCCGGAAATGACGTCTCCGCGACGGGTTTCTTCACATCTTCCTACTATGCTTCTGGACGATGACTCTGAGGAAGATGAAGTTGAAGTTGAAGATGATGACAATTATGGTCCTGCCTATAGTCCCTCTGAATTGAACGTGAAGATGCAGGAGACGGACACAGAGGAGTGTTACGAACATGCAGGTGGCCAGCAGTCGCATCCATATGTTCTGGTGAAGCGACGCACTCCGAGTTTGGGTCAGGGCATGGTGGCCATGCCTTCCTCGCTCATTACTGATCTACAGATGATGCTGCAGGATTATCGGAAGAGGTTTCCGTCGGAACCTTCTGGACAGTCGGCAGGTTCTACACAGTCGCAAGTGCAGCCGGCTACTAGTCTTCCAGTGGTGCCCCCCTCGCCACCACCTATGACACCTGCGGTCCGGGTCCGCACTCCGGATCCCGCACCTGTTCATGACGTCCAACAGGATACCTCTTCGGATGAGGAAGTGGTACAGGTGGATCCCTTGATTGATCCGTTGCAAGACCCAGATTTGGATCAAGGAGACAGTGGACCACAAGATCCGGACGCCGCTGGTCGTGACACGTCCATCTCCCCTCCAGTGGATATAGGGGGTTTTCATCACCTTATGGAAAGGGCAGCTAAAAGATTTGGATTGCCTGTCTCGAGAGAGGAATCAGAATGTTTCCTTTATGACTTTAAGGAACAATACAGGAGATCGGTCAAGTCTATTCCCATCATTGAGCATGTCTGGGAAGAAGGGATGAAAATTATGCAAAATCCGGCCACGGTTATTCCAGTCCTCCCAAGGCTGGAAAAGAAGTATAAGGCTCCGGACGGCAGTCCGGCTTGCCTTCTTGGTCAGCCGAAGCCTGATTCAGTCATCTCTCAGGCGGCTCAAAGCAAGTCCAAGAATCCGTCCACACCTTTGACCACACCTCCGGATAAGGACGGTCGACGCCTAGATAATGTGGGGAAGCGGTTTTCCTCAATGGCCAGCTTGCTTGTTAGAGCATCAAATGCTCTTGCCATCCTTGGCCGATACGACCGCCAGATGTGGTGCGACATGGAACCCTTTGTGGAGCAGTTACCAGAACCCACAAAGGAGGAAGCCAAGAAAGTGCTTATAGAGGGGGAAAAGTCTTCTGCTGAGGTTATCGACTGTGCAATGGACATTGCTTCCACGGCATTTCGAGCCTTAGCTGGCTCGGCAGTACTACGGCGCCAGGGCTGGTTGAGAGCCACCTGGTTTCGCCAGGAGGTCCAAAATAGGATCCTGGATCTACCATTCGATGGGGAGATGCTGTTTGGCAAGCACGTGGACGATGCTCTGCAGAATATCAAAAAGGACACGGACACTGCAAAGTCCTTAGGGTCACTCACCTACCATAAAGTCCCCTTTAGGGGCGCACGAGGCAGAGGATTTACATCATACAGAGGAAACCAACAGAGATATTCCTCTCAGCCTTCACAGTCCTATAAGCCCCAGTATTCAAATCAGCGCCAAGGACACTCAGCGTCTTTCTCTCGCCATCCACCGCGGGGCCGTCAGTCCCGGCAGGGACGTGACAACACCAAGCGTCAATAGCGGCTTTCCGGCTCTACATGCTGTTCCTCCCCTCTTAATCACATCAGTGGGGGGCAGGATATCTCTTTGTCTGACCAGCTGGAGATCAATAACATCGGACCAGTGGGTCCTCAAGATTGTAGAGAGTGGCCACGTGTTGGAATTCCAGGACCTTCCTCCGACAAGAGCTCCGGGCGCCATCCGCATGGGACATCTGGGACAACTCCACCTCGAAGCCCATCAACTGTTCCTCAAGGGAGCGATAGAACCGGTACCTCTGTCTCAGAGGGGCCGGGGTTTCTATTCAAGGTTCTTCCTCGTGCGGAAGACGATAGACACTTGGCGTCCCATTCTCGACCTGCGGGAGCTCAACACCTATCTCGTCAAGCTCTCCTTCAGGATGGTCACTCTCCAGGAAATTCTTCCTCTCTTGAATCCAGGCGACTACTTGGCGTCGCTGGATTTAGAAGACGCGTATTTCCATATTCCGATACATCTAGCTCACAGGCAATACCTACACTTCACAGTGGGAAAGAGCCATTTTCAATTCAAGGTGCTTCCGTTCGGCCTTCGGTCGGCGCCAAGAGTGTTCACAAAGGTGTTGGCGCCGGTAGCAGCCTTTCTTCGAAAACAATCTCTAGAAGTTTTCCCTTACTTAGACGACTGGCTCGTCAAGGCTCCATCTTTCGAGGAAACCTCTCAAGCAGTGGCAACTTGCATCCATTTGTTCCGTTGCCTGGGCCTTCAGCTGAACGAACGCAAGTCTGTCCTACTGCCCTCCAGAACCGCCAGATTCCTGGGGGCTGTTTTGGACACCACACAATGCACGGCCCGTCCCTCGGAGGAACGACAACAGAAGTTGTTGGTATCAGCTCGACAACTATGCCACAAGAAATGCCTTTCAGTCCGCCAATACAAGTCCCTTCTCGGGTCGATGTCATCCTGCATACCATTGGTACCGCATTGCAGGCTGCGAATGCGTCCTCTGCAGGAGGAACTAGACAAGCAGTGGCGCCAGTCAGAGGGGTCATTCAACGACAAGGTGTTGGTTACAGCGACAATGAGGAAGGCGTGCGAATGGTGGCTTCTAAAGGACAATATCGCACAAGGTCTGACATTCAGGATTTCTCCTTCACCCATGATCATGACCACGGACGCCTCGTTGGAAGGCTGGGGTGCAGTGCTCCGAGAGCTTCAGGTCAGTGGCCATTGGAGTCCAGTACAGCGCCAGTGCCATATAAATTTCCTGGAACTGACGGCCATTCGGTTGGCTTTGCAGGCTTTCCTTCCCAGAGTTCGCAACCATACAGTGCTGGTCCGGACGGACAATACGACGGCCATGCACTATGTCAACAAACAAGGGGGTACCAGATCGCAAACTCTGTCCACAGAGACTCAACGGATCTGGGATTTTGCGATTCTCCACAACATCACTCTGCGAGCAGAACACCTGGCAGGCACACTCAATGTCATGGCGGATGCCTTGAGTCGACAGACGGAGGTGACTCACGAATGGGAATTGAATCAATCCATTCTGGACAGGGTGTTCTCAGTCTGGGGGACACCAACCATCGACCTCTTTACTTCGCCGGAGAACGCCAAATGCCGGTTCTACGCAAGCAAAGTTCACCATCAGGGGTCCCTGGGGAACGCTCTTTCGATGGCTTGGTACAGCGCATTCTTTTACGCTTTTCCTCCAATTCCCCTCATTCCTCGAGTCCTCAGGAAAAGGAAGGCAGAGCCCTGCAAGATGATTCTAATTGCTCCAGCATGGCCCAGACAATTCTGGTACACCGAGCTTCTGAGGCTCTCCCAAGCTCCTCCGATTCATTTCCAACCCATTCCGTCCCTGTTGTCCAGGAGTCAGGGGCAGGTTTACCATCCGGATCCGACATCACTCCACTAGACGGCGTGGCTCCTGAACACAGAGAGTTCAGTCATCTAATACTCTCTCAGGAGTGCCGGGAGGTCTTAGCTCATGCCCGAGCACCTAGTACCAATAAGACTTACAAGGCAAAATGGAAAAGATTCTGCTTCTGGTGTCAATGTCAAGGTCTCCATCCTTACACTTCCCAACCTCATCAATTGTTGCCATATTTACTATCTCTGGCTAAGTCTGGCTTGGCACATTCATCTGTAAAGGTACATCTGGTGGCCATATCGAGGTATCGACGCAGTTCTTCAGGTCCTTCCTTATGGTCCTCTAGGGTTGTGAAACAATTCTTGAAGGGATTATTCCGGATGTATCCACCAGTTCGTCCTCCTCCACCAGTGTGGCAGCTCAACCTTGTCTTGGCGCAACTCATGAAGGCTCCGTTTGAGCCGGTGCACAAAGCAGACTTAAAGTTCCTGTCTTGGAAACTTGCCCTCCTTGTGGCTCTAACATCAGCGAGGCGAGTGAGTGAGATTCAAGCACTCTCCATAGTGCATCCGTTCCTACAATTTAAAAGAGAGGTTCTTATTCTTCGGATCAATCCAAAATTTATACCGAAGGTACCATCTGAGTTCCACTTGAATGAACCCTTGATTCTGAAATCTTTCTTTCCGCGCCCTTCTACTCCTGCGGAACGCACACTACATTCTTTGGACGTCCAGAGATGCTTAAAATTTTCCTTGGAGCGCACACGTCCCTTTCGGAAGACAACTCAGTTGTTTGTGTCCTACAGTGCACCACGGAAGGGGTTACCTTTGGCAAAGAGTGGCATTTCCCGCTGGATCTCCAGTGCGATTCAATTCTGTCATCAGGAAGCGGGCAAGCCACTGGACGGAAGAGTCCGTGCACATTCCACGAGGTCGGTGGCTTCGTCAGTGGCTCTCTTTTCGGGAGTTGCCATTAAGGACATATGCAGGGCAGCAACGTGGCGCAGTACTCATACCTTCACGAAACACTACTGCCTGGAGTCTGCAGGACGAGAGGACGCGGCTGTTGGTCAGGCAGTCCTGCGGAATCTCTTTCATTGAGAGGTGAGCTTTCCCTACGATCCCTCCATCCTGGTGAGCACATTTTGTTTGTTTTGATATGCTTTATGTATTGCTTCTATGGTTATGTGATGCCATGTATTTACAAAATGTGTTCTTGGTAATTTACTGCTAGCTACTCTGATACAAAGCATGGGAATCTATGAAAGTTCCAATACTGGGGCGAGAAAACAAGTTACTTACCTGTAACTCTGGTTCCCCAGTATTGGTAACTTTCATAGATTCCCATGCGCCCGCCCGCCTCCCCTGGGAAAGCTCAGTCTTTTTACAGAGTTAGTGGCGGTTTGCACAACGGCTACGAAAATCTGAGGCTCTGAGCTCTCTCAGGAAGGTTCTAGAGGGTGAGGCTGCTCTGATTGGTCCTAGCAAAAGTTTGGTCTCTTTTTACAAAAAGAGGTTGATAGAATACAAAATGAGATGAGGCCTAGGCCTAGGTTTCTCTTTTGTTTCTATGGTTTTTATACTACCGAGGCTCCCATTCCGACGACGGGGAATGATACAAAGCATGGGAATCTATGAAAGTTACCAATACTGGGGAACCAAAGTTACAGGTAAGTAACTTGTTTTCTTACCCTGGTAAAATGCATGCAGCGGGTCTGTTAAAGTAAATAATTAACAGAGCAGAAAGAGGCAACACAACAAAAGAAACCCAACAATCCCCCCTCCACCCCCCCTCCCCCGTCTACCACACAGAATAAAATGGAAGGGACAAGGGGAATTCTCTTCCAGGGGATACTCATCAATAGTCATAAGTAGTGAATTATCCCCGCCCATGTGCGGGACCCCGGAGCTTAAAACAATATATATATATATATATATATATATATATATATATATATATATATATATATATATATATATATGAACAACAAAATCCAGCTCCCACAGAAACTATGGCAGAAGGCACAGACTCGAGGTGTTAAAATCCAGCATTCATTTATTCAGTCAGGTTGCCCTCAATCCCAGGGGCAAAGAGATACGCGTTTCGGCTGTCAAGAAGCCTTCGTCAATCTAGTTTGGAGCCAGAATACAAACAGATTAAATAGCCCTTCCCATTGGATCACTTAATAAACATAGAAAGAATACTCTCGTGTATACAGTCAGCATGCAACTCAGAATGCTCCATAACATAATATACTACAGCTAAAAACCAGCGTTGTTGCAGGTAAGATATACATTATTCAATACATTGCATAATACAATATTGAGTTTTAGCTGGAAAAATCGTTATGGCAAGTAGTATCAGTAATTAAATGCACATGTAAATATTTAAAACATCCACCATGGTAAAAGATTGGCTTTTAAACGTTGCACCGCCAAACTCATCAACCTGTATTGCCAGATTGACACAATTATGTAAAACATACTTTAAAAATGAAGCTGCTCAATGTCACTAATTATACTAAAATGACTGCCATTGTCCCGTTTCCAGCTGTCCTGAGCTGATAACCCGGGCTCCGAAGTGTGACCTCTGACCATGATTGCAAAAACCTGTTACGTTACTGCCAAAATCCTGATAATACTGTTGTTGTTTTAAAGCTTCATGCGGCACCAGGAACGGATGGCTGAACTTCACCATGGGGCCCGTACATGCAGAGAGTGATGTATTCACTCAAAGCCAAATTGAATGCACGTGCTATAAAACTCCACGGAACTACCATTCCCATAATGCCACAAAATAGCCACTACGATAGCAGGCAATCTGAACTGTAAGTTCTTACTGCTAGGTCAATGTCACTGATTGTACTGCCGCACGATCAATGTCCGCATCACGTATGGCCAGGGCAAAGGCAAATGTCAATATATCAAATAGTGACAGTCAGCATTTATTGAATAAAGTCAAAATATGGCAGAAGACTCGGGGTTGAGGGGGACCCATAGACAAACTGATACTGCCAAAACAACCTCACCGCGTCAGCATCAGCGTCAGCAGTGCCCAGTTACCAGGTGGCGCCAGTCTTCCGGGCAAGGCATTTCTTGCTTGAGAGAACAGGAAGCCCATGCTGGCAGTTGCAAGAAATTCCCCGCTATGAGACCCGGGTCTCCCGCCGCAGTCATCCTCATTCCTCATCCTGGTTAATCCACTGGGGGCTCCCCCAATAGCACTCCCGTACTCCTCCAAAACTGTCCGGTCTGAAGGGAAAGCACACGCTGCATTAAATGAACAACAAAATCCAGCTCCCACAGAAACAATGGCAGAAGGCACAGACTCGAGGTGTTAAAATTCAGCATTCATTTATTCAGTTAAAATCCAAACTAAGAAAGGGACAAACAAATCATCCATTCTTGCTTAGTAATAAATTACTTAAGACAACTTGTAATAGAGACCATACACCCAAATGGCTTCATACAAGAATTTCTTTATTTTCCAGAACAAGGAAAAAAATACAAGTATTTGAAGGCAGTTTGGCCCATAGGCTGCATAGGAATTACTGTCCTGAGACAGAAAAGACAACTGGCAACTCGCCTTTAAGACTTACAAGAATCTAGGTACTTTGCCTTTAAGAACCTCAGAGAGCCCTATGCTCGCAGCCTGCACCACAGGTGACAGTTAGGTCAGTTCTTTTTTTCAGCTCCTTCTCAGAGGATCCTGGAGCTTGAGCTTGACAGTTTTTGAATTTTTAGTCAGAAATTGTTATTTTTCTTGCTGTTTAGCAATTCTCCTATGCTGGAAGAAGTTTTTCCTTCTTTTTCTGACAGAAACTTGTCATCTTTTTCTGTCAAGATGCCAGCTCACTTCAGAAATTGTCCATCTTGTGGAAAAAAGATGGCTAGGTCAGATCCACACTCCCTGTGTATTGCTTGTCTTCCTTCTTCTCATAAGGTAGACGCCTGTTATCACTGCCAAAGGTTTTCCTCAAGAACGCTCCGTGATAGAGAGAGGATTCGGCTTCAGGCGGTGATGGAGAGAAGAAAAACACACCCAGAAAGTGGCCTTGGGGATCAAGAGCCCTCCTCTCATTAGAAGCATCGACACCTTCTACAGTCTGCCTCTACAACGTCGAGAAAAAGGCAGATTCCAGATTGTTCACCGTTGGTGTCGCAGCCACCGTCGAAGAAAAGGCCTGCACAGTCTCCGACGTCGAGACGGCGTAAGTCTCTGTCGTTGAGAAAGGCCTCGACGTCGAAGCATCCTGCTTCGGAACCGAGGTATGGCCAAGATGCGGGTATATCGACATCGAAACATATATCGTCGTCTAGACCCCCATCGACGTCGAGACACTCTCCGTCACCTCACCGTAGGTCGACGTCGAGAAGCTTGCCGGCGTCTAAGAGACCTGAAGACCAGTCGACGTCGAGAGTAAGGCACCATTCGACGTCGAGATCACTACGACTTCGACGTCGAAGTCACCACGAAGTCGACGTCATTCGAAGTCAAGATCGCCACGACGTCATGCCAGGTCGACGTTGAGGTCTCCTGTGAAGACATCGAAATCTGCACAGCACTTGACTCCTACAGGGCATCACCATGGTTCGACGTCGAGTGAGGGACATTTGTCGACATCGAGGCCATCGGAACATGCTGGGGCCTCGGAGGAGGTTGCCGGTGCATCTCATTCTCCCTCAAGATCTTCGTCACCTGAACTTAATATTGTACAGGTTTCACCGGAGGGCTCTCCAGAAGTTGGTAAAGAACCTAGGCGGAAGAAATCTAGGTCTATCAGCAGTCTTGGTTCGGACTATTCCCGTACCTACTCTCCTTCCCGCCTGTCAAAATCTCCAATTCAAACACCTCTGAGATCTCCACGAAGATCAAGGACACCCACTGTGGTATCTTCAAGAAGGAGAACTCCGACTAGATCACGCTCTCCGCGATCCCGTCATAGACATTCAAGGGACAGATCTAGGTCTTTTCATTCTTCATCAAGGAGGAGACCTCGAAGACCTCGCACTTGGTCTACCTCGTCTACCAAGTCCTTTAGGAGAGATTACTCTCCTACTTGTACCTCTACACCTCCATCACGAGTTTCACCTGTGGACGATCTCACTACCTTTAATGAGGTGTTATGTCGAGGAGCGAGCAAATTAAATATAACTATGTTGGTTCCTACTGTATCCACCACAGTAATCTTTGAGACCCTACATCACCGTTCCTCAGCCAGACCTTTGCTTCCACCTGTTCCTGGCATTATTGACCTTACCACTCAGACCTTTCTAACTCCTGCAACAGTGGGGTCTGTGCCTTCACGAATAGCTAAGAGATATAAGGCCCCTGATCAGGATCCATTATTTCTTCGCTCAGATCCGCCTCCAGATTCTATCATTGTGACAGCGGCTAGGAAGACTCAGTCATCGATGTCTTCATCCTCCGCTCCTCCAGATAGAGACAGCAAAGTGATGGATTCCATGGGCAGGAAAATGTGCAACATATCGGCCTCTTTTATGAAGTTTTCCAGTGCCTCTGCTCTATTGGGAAGATACGACAGGTCCTTATGGGATTCCCTGGGTCGTTTTGTAGACAAGCTTCCTAAAGAAGATCAGCAAGATTTTTGAGAAATCTTACAGGAAGGAGGTCTTGTCGCTAACCACGTTATTAGCATCTCAGCGGATGGGGCTGATTTAGCTGCTCACGGATACGCTCATGGGATCTGTTCAAGGCGTGCTGCATGGCTGCGATTAACAGGCCTTAAACCGGAAGTACAGCGAAAGATCACTAACTTACCGTTTAATGGATCTTCTCTCTTCGGTCCTCATGCAGACGAGGAGATGGCAAAAATGAAAGTGGAACTGGACACAGTTAAGGTGGTAGGTCTGGAGAAGAAGAAATACTTTTGTAAGCGTTTTTGTTCCAATGAGAAACGCCAGTTCCAACAAAAAGGTCAATCGAACCAGTGGTCGTTGCAAGGTCAACAGCAGCAGCAAAGGTCTCATTTCCAACAAAGACGACCAGGGAGGGGAAGAGGCAACAATAAACAACATGCCTCTACCTCAAAACAGCCAGCGAGACAATGAGCAGTTACTTCCTCTAAACGTGTTGTCCACTCCGGTAGGAGGAAGTATCGCTGGTTTTCTGGAGGAGTGTCGCAATATAGCAAGCGACAAATGGGTGCTAAATATTGTCGAAAATGGATATCTACTACGTTTCAAGACTCCACCTCCTTCGATTCCTCCAAGGGAACTCGGTTTGTGTCATCCCATCCTTCAAAAGGAGGTACGCAGTCTTCTGTTAAAAGAAGCCATAGAACGTGTCCCAATTCATCAGAGACGCCAGGGGATATACTCTCGTTATTTCCTGGTCGAGAAAAAGGGTCCTTCTGTGGAGTACAGGCCTATTCTGGATCTTCGCATCTTAAACAGATACATACGAAAAGAAAAGTTCCGGATGCTGGCTCTACACCAGATCTTCCCCCATTTACATCAAGGAGACTGGATGTGCTCCATAGATTTGCAGGATGCTTATTTCCACATTCCAGTGTCCAGGAAGAATCGGAAGTTTCTCCGTTTTCAAGTGGCTCGACATCATTATCAGTTTCGAGTTCTGCCATTTGGACTCAAGTCAGCACCAAGAACGTTTTCAAAGTGCATGGCAGTGGTGGCGGCCTTTCTGCGCAAACGAGGAATTTTCATTTACCCATACCTCGACGACTGGCTTCTGAAGAGTTCCACTCCATCTCTGCTTCAGTCGCATCTGTCTTACAGTCTTCACATTCTGAACAAACTGGGTCTACGAGTCAATTTCAAGAAATCGATTCTCAACCCCACTCAGAGCATTCACTACCTGGGATCGTCGCTGGACACCGTGGAAGAAAGCGTGTGTCCTTCGGAGGAGAGGTTCATATATATCAGGAAGAAGTCTCAGGTGCTTCTTCAGTCTCTCCTCCCTACGGTCGGACAAGTGTCCTCTCTCCTGGGGTCCATGGCCTCGTGCATATTAATTGTCCCCAATGCTCGATTGCACATGCGTCCTCTTCAGCAGGCTCTGGAGGACCAGTGGGAACAGGCTTCAGGGAAGTGGGAGGATCGGATTGCCCTTCCCCAGTCGGCCAAGGACTCCATCAGGTGGTGGACAAAGAGATCGAATCTACTGCAAGGGTTTCCCTTTCACCAAGAGACTCCAACACAAACTATCGTGACAGACCCCTCACTGCAGGGCTGGGTTGCCCATATGGATCACCTCCAAGTGCAAGGTTGGTTGTCGGACACAGAGAAGGGTTACCATATCAACTTCTGGAACTAAAAGCAGTCCAGCTAGCTCTCAAATCCTTCTTCCCGTTTTTGAGATCCAACTCCCCCTTAGTTCAGACAGACAACACCACGACAATGTTTTACCTGAACAAGCAGGGAGGCACCAGGTCTAGAATTCTGTCCCAGGAGGCGCAAGCAATTTGGAAGTGGTTACTGGCAAGACGTCTGACCATCAAGGCAGTCCACGTCCCGGGTGTCCTAAATGTTCAGGCGGACAAAGCAGATAGTTTCTAGAGGCGCACGACTGGGCGCTCAACAACGACGTTGCTCAAGGCATTTGTCAACGCTGGGGTTTTCCAGACATAGACTTGTTCGCAGACGCAACAAACGCCAAATGCCCCGTCTACGCATCCAGGTTTCCCCAACCAGGTTCAAGGGGGAATGCGCTGCTGATAAGCTGGTCCCAGAACTTGCTCTATGCCTTTCCCCCACTACCTCTCATTCCAGTGGTGATCACCAAATTTTACAAGACCAACTCCAGGATGATACTGATAGCTCCGGAGTGGCCATGCCAGTGGTGGTACCCGGACCTCCTTCAGCTCTCCGAAGTTCCACCCCAGAGGTTTGCTTGCCGTCCGGACCTGCTGTCCAAGAGCCAAGGGAGAGTATTCCATCCCAGCCTTCCTTCGTTACGGCTGACAGCATGGCTCCTGAAGTCTTGCAATATGGGCACTTAGACTTGCCAGATGACTGTATGAACATCCTCAAGGAAGCTAAAAGACCTTCCACTACAGCTTCCTACGCTTTCAAATGGAAGCGTTTCTACATCTGGTGTTTGAATAACGGACATGACCCAGTCTCAGGACAGGAACAGGTCATACTGCCATATTTGTCATATCTGGCTAAGTCGGGGCTACAATTTTCCTCCATCAAGGTACACTTAGCAGCCATCACAGCGTACAGAAAATCTCCTACACAGGGTTCTTTCTTTAAGATGCCAGTGGTGAAGGATTTTTTAGAAGGATTAAAAAAGGTGTATCCACCAGTTCGAGCGCCTTCTCCTCCGTGGGAGCTCAATGTGGTCTTAACCAAGCTGATGGGAACACCTTTTGAACCAATACACAAGTCTTCTTTGCAGCACTTATCTTGGAAAGTGGCCTTCTTGGTCGCAATTACCTCTGTTCGTAGAGTAAGTGAATTGCAAGTTCTGTGCTGTAAGGAAACCTACACAGTATTTCATGCAAATAGGGTGGTTCTTGGAACTCATCCTAGTTTTCTGCCAAAGATGGTGTCAGAGTTCCACATCAATCAGGGAATCACGTTACCCACTTTCTTTCCCAATCCCTCTACACCCCCTGAAAGGGCCTTACATTCTTTAGACCTTAAGAGGGTGTTGAAGTTTTATTTAGATAAAGCGAAAGGTATTAGAAAGACGGACTGGTTATTTGTCAATTATGGTCCCATTAATACTGGATTAGCAGCCTCTAAGCGGTCCATCTCAAAATGGATAGTTTCCTGTATTTCCTTGGCCTATCAGTTAGCTAATAAAGTTCTTCAAGGAAGGCCTAAAGCGCATTCAACCAGAGGAAAAGCCTCAACTACGGCTCTCCTCAGAAACGTTCCCATAGCAGAAAATTGCAAAGCAGCCACATGGCGGTCTGATCATAATTTTCTCGCCATTACTGCTTAGATTCAGATACTCAGGCAGATGCTCAAGTAGTGAAATTCTCAATGGGAGCTCAGAGGGAAAAAGGAAAGGGTCGCCCTCCACTCAAACTTAGTCATACAACAAAAGACCCAATCCACGGACGTCAAAGCATATCAGTGACTAAATCAGGGACAGTCAATATGTACTGATACCTAATGCTGTCCTCTACAATTTATGAGGGGACACTGCACTGTACTCCGCCCAAGTTAGCATTAAAAAAGAAAGCCTAATCTCCTTGACAGTGACACAGAACAACAAGTACTATGACCTATATAAGTCAATATCAGTGGTCCTCACCAACAGTGTTGGACTGAATTCTGCTTAGAAAAAATGTGTGAGAAACAAATGACACCTCACGGAAACACCACCAACGGGGTAACTGGTATGTAATTTCCAGACAAGCCCCTGTCTCATCATCGGTAGTCACTTGTAAGAAAGTAAGAAAAGAAGTGTCCAAAAACAAACATGTATGTAAAAAATGTAAATGTAAAAAAATGATATATTGTTATATATCATTTTTTACATACGGCTAACAACCAGACGATTTACATGTTTTTAATTGATTCTTTTGCCTGTTCTTCCTTGGCAGTTCACACAGAACGAGTGTCCTAAAGTGGAGTGGCGGCATATAAGTGCAGCCCTGATGAAACTGCTTAAATTGATATGGCAGTGAAACATGTCGGCACTGGCAATAGGTAATGGTATGCATGAATAGCTACCAGCCTTTTTAGTATTGCAGCATATAATCACTTCCCTATAAATAAGGTTGGTTAAGGGAACTCTATGCTGTGTTTTATGCACTTGTTTATGTTTTATGTTTGTCTCTAGCAGATGCCTCTGCTTTCCACTGTTTGTCACATACCTTTGGTTGTTTGTTTTTGGACACTTCTTTTCTTACTTTCTTTGAGAAACAAGTGACTACCGATGATGAGACAGGGGCTTGTCTGGAAATTACATACCAGTTACCCCGTTGGTGGTGTTTCCGTGAGGTGTCATTTGTTTCTCACACATTTTTTCCAAGCAGAATTCAGTCCAACACTGTTGGTGAGGACCACTGATATTGACTTATATAAGTCATAGTACTTGTTGTTCTGTGTCACTGTCAAGGAGATTAGGCTTTCTTTTTTAATGCTAACTTGGGCGGAGTACAGTGCAGTGTCCCCTCATAAATTGTAGAGGACAGCATTAGGTATCAGTACATATTGACTGTCCCTGATTTAGTCACTGATATGCTTTGACGTCCGTGGATTGGGTCTTTTGTTGTATGAGTAAGATGCTCAAGTAGGTCAAGCATCTCTGAGGAATCTGTTTGGTTGATTATTGGTACCTATTACTTCAAGATTGGTTTTATTACTAGTGCTACATTGCTAGTCCGCGAAGTGTGGGGTATGGGCTTGCTATTCTATTCACTGCTTATGACTATTGATGAGTATCCCCTGGAAGAGAAGGATAAGTTACTTACCTGTAATCCTGGTTCTCTTCCAGGGGTATACTCATCAAAGTCATAAGCACCCCGCCCACCTCCCCGGTCTAGCAATGTTAGTACAGGTTTTAAGTGGTTTTTATACGCCTTTACAAAAAGAACTGACCTAACTGTCACCTGTGGTGCATGCTGGGAGCATAGGGCTCTCTGAGGTTCTTAAAGGCAAAGTACCTAGATTCTTGTAAGTCTTAAAGGCGAGGTGCCAGTTGTCTTTTCTGTCTCAGGACAGTACTTCCTATGCAGCCTATGGGCCAAACTGCCTTCAAATACTTGTGTTTTTTTTCTTGTTCTGGAAAATAAAGAAATTCTTGTATGAAGCCATTTGGGTGTATGGTCTCTATTACAAATTTTCATAAGTAATTTGCACTATGCAAGTATTGATGAGTTGTTTTCTGGCTGTTTGTCCCTTTTTTAGTATATATTGTTATAAGCTCCGGGGTCCCGCACATGGGCGGGGATAAATCACTGCTTATGACTTTGATGAGTATACCCCTGGAAGAGAACCAGGATTACAGGTAAGTAACTTATCCTTATGGAACACACCGAGGATCATCGCGGTCTATGAGCTTTGCGCGAAGAGCCTTCCTGTGGAATTTGCGTATCAGCCAGGCGTAATAGTCTAAGGTATCGGGGGCAGGTCAGTTCCCTGTACTCAGTTATGAGCAAAGTTCGGAAAGGGCACCATAGCTCCGGCAACTCTGACCTTTTTACCCGCCAGAGTGAGAGACAGTTTCTCCATTCTTAACACTAGCCAGAGTCTCTGCAGCCATCAGGAATATGGCAGGGGCTGGGGAGATCGCCAATGCGCAAGTATATTCTGAGTAGCCGCCCCCAAGGCGATTGCGATCAGTCAACCTCTTCATTTATTCCACTTTTGAATGTTTCTCGTAGACAGCCAAACCCATTGTCCTTCCTTGTAAATAGGAGAGGATCTTCGATGAGAATCAGCAATTCTCTTCATAGTAATCTTACTTTTAATCCATTGCTTCTTAGCTTTTTCCTGAATATCAAACAATGAAGTCAATCTATCAGCAACTGCTGGCATAAATTGCTGATCTTCAGGTAAAAGAATAGGAAGAGACCTAGGATGTAGACCAGTGAGAAAGTAAAAAGGGGAACAACCCAAAGCTGAATGGGTGGTATTGTTATAAGAAAATTCAGCCCAAGGCAACACTTCATCCCAATGACCAGAGGAATTAGTTAATAAACATCGTAAACCCTGTTCAACATGTTGATTAACCCTTTCAGTTTGACCATCAGTTTGTGGGTGAAAGGAAGAAGACAAGGCCAATTCAATTCCCAGTTGTTTACTCAATTGAGACCAGAATTTCGATATAAATTGAGGGCCTCTGTCAGAAATTATTTTAGATGGAAGACCATGAAGTTTAACAATATTAGATAAAAACACAGTACTAAATTCTACAGCTGTGGGAATCTTGTGCAAAGGAATAAAATGTCCCATTTTCGATAGCAAATCAATCACCACCAACACAGTAGTAAATCCATTAGATTTAGGAAGATCTGTAATAAAATCTAGACTAACTGTATGCCAAGGTTGAGGAGGAATAGTCATTGGCTGAAGCAGACCCATAGGAACTGCATGTAAGGCTTTTTGTCTCGAACATACTGGACAAGATTTTACAAATTGCTGAATAGCAGGAATCATTTTTTCCCACCAAAAATAGCGTTGACATAAATCCAACATTTTATTAACGCCAGGGTGAGCAGCAATTGCCAAATCATGATTCCAATGCATAACTCCATCTTGTAATTTTTTAGTAGGAATAAATAACCTATTATCATGAAAAAACAAACCCTCTCTGACAGAATTCCCTTTCGTAGATAACCACTCCTGAATGTCA
The DNA here is from genome assembly GCF_964261635.1 of Lissotriton helveticus. Lineage (NCBI taxonomy): Eukaryota > Metazoa > Chordata > Amphibia > Caudata > Salamandridae > Lissotriton > Lissotriton helveticus. The sequence continues at coordinate 815,706,623 of NC_136070.1, forward strand.
AAAGTTTTTAATTCCTTTTTAACAGACTCCAAAAAGTTTTCAGAATGAATCCCTGCAGCTATTTTTTCTTTAGATAAAATACTTGGTGGCTCATTAACTGCAATCAAATCCTTCTCACACACTAATCTTGAAAGTGTATCAGATAATAACTGTTTATTACCAGGCCGATATGTGATTAGGAAATCAAATTCACTAAAAAACTGCAACCATCTCATTTGTCTGGGAGTGAAAGCTTTTACTGTGGAATAAAATTGTAAATTTTTATGATCGGAAAATACAGTGATAGTATGTTTAGCACCCAAGAGATGATGTCGCCATTCCTGAAACACATCCTTAATAGCGAGAAGTTCCCGTTCAGCAACTGTATAATTCTGTTCAGCTAATAAAAGCTTCCTTGAAAAGAAGGCAATAGGGTGTAAATGGCCTGAATTTGAATCCTTTTGAAGCAACACTCCACCAACAGCAGTCTGAGAAGCATCAGCTTCAACAAAAAATGGCCTATCAGGATCAGGATGAACTAAAATCGGAGCTGATGTAAAAGCCCTTTTCAATAAAGAAAAAGCTTGATCTGCTTCTTCAGTCCAAGAAATTTTTTTCCCTTTCTTAACTCGAATCAGATGATAAGCTCCTCTAAGATCTAACTTGGTATAAACACTTGAACCTTTAATTTGATTTAAAAGTACAGGAATTAGAGGTAATGGATATCTGTTTTTAATTGTTGCTTTGTTGACAGCTCTATAGTCAATACAAGCTCTCAAATCTCCCGTCTTCTTTGCTACGAAGAAAAGCGGAGACGAGACAGGGGAAGTGGAGTGCCGAATAAATCCTAATTCTAAAAGTTCATCCAAATATTTCCTTAAATACTCATTTTCAGGTTCCGTTAACGCATAAATTCTACTGCAAGGTAAAACAGCTCCAGGAACCAAGTCAATCCTACAATCATAAACTCTATGAGGTGGTAGTTTAGTTGCTTCAACTGGATCAAAAACCTTAGAAAAATTTCTATACTCTACAGGGAGCCTATCTATTTCTGTGTTTGAAATAGCACAAAAAAGAGGCATCACCGGGTCACTGGTTTCTTGGTAGCAATGCAATTTACAATAAGAAGACTCCAATGTAACAGTTCTTTTAATCCAATCAATTCTTGGATTATGTAATTCTAACCAAGGAATACCCAAAATCACTCCAAAGGTTGGTGCATCGATTAGATCAAAAACCACCCTCTCCGTATGCCCATTGTCTGCCAATAAAGTCAATGGTTCAGTACTAAACCGAATCATCCCAGAAGACAAAACCGAACCATCAACAGCTCTCACCGGCTCCGGTTCCTTTTTGGCAACGAATTTTAAATTCAATTTATGGGCAAACCCAATATCGAAAAAATTTCCTGTGACCCCAGAGTCCAAAAGTACAGGAATACTATGTCTCTGAAGGGTAGTTAAAATAAAAACCATTCGAATAGTAAAATGCCTTGGAATAAGAGTAGTCACATTAGTGACAAATTGAGAGACCTTCGATGAAGATTTACTCGAGAGAACGATCTCAGCTTCCCTCGAGAATTCTAGTTTTCCGACAGATTTTTCACAGGGGTTTCCACTACTAAAACTTTCTTTTTGGTAGGTTTAACTGTACAGTCCTTAGCAAAATGCCCAGGCTTACCACAGTACAAACATAAATTACCCTTACGTCTACGCTCTTTTTCTTCAGGAGCTAAAGGACCCTTAAACCCACCCGATAAGACAGGTTCTATTGAAGTACCCTTGACTTCTAACTCTCTTTTCTCCACTTTAAATTGTGAACTTTTAAAATCACCTCTAGATTTTTCATTTTTACGTTCACCCAACCTATGATCAAGCTTCACTACCAGATCCTGAAATTCTTTAAAATCCTCAGGTAAGTTAACTATGTGTGCAAGAGAATCTTTTAATTCGTCCTTTAAACCTCTATAAAACAAAGAAATTCTTTTCTCCTCAGGCCAATGAGTCTCAGTCAAAAGTCTATTGAAAGAAGTAATATAAGAAATGAGATCCTTAGTTCCCTGACGAAGATTCAATAACTCGTTATCAGATGCCTGTACTAGAGTATGTTTTGCAAATAAGTTGGACATGGCCACCTTAAAATTTTGTAAATTGTGAAGCAATGGGTCATTATTATCCACCAAGGGCATTGCCCAATTTGCAGCCACCCCTCCCAGATAAGAAATTATAAAAGCTACCTTAGAGGTGTCAGAAGAAAAAATTTGAGGTTTACACATAAAATGCAATTGACATTGACTAATGAAAGTAGCGAACCTACAATTATCGCCAGAAAATCTTTCTGGATTCGCCAAGGGAACAGGGGTGGGCGTAACAACCGTGACCTGGACAGGTTGACTTTCCAACTGATCACCCATGGAGTGTGACTGACGGATATCAGCACCAAATCTAGTTGGCGTTAGGACTGGCTTTTTCTCCTTAGAAGAATCCCTCCAAACTGAGAAACCCGCTTTAGTTTCTTCTAATTCTTGACGAAGCGATTGATTCTCCAATCGTAAATTATTCATTTCCACAGTCAATTTCTGCACTAATTGCGATAACTGAGATACATCCATGAGGGCGAATTTACAGACTTAAGAGGAAACAATTTTTTAAGGCTTCGTCTACTGTTGCGAAGTCCTGCGAGACTCTTCTGACGTTTCCTCTTAAGCTGCAAACTGCCAACTCCCTCAAGGATCAATCAACACAATCAGGATTGTAACTCTGACTGAATTAACTTTTCCCTCAGGGAAAGGGGAAGTGGACAGAGAAAACTAACAACACATAAAGAAATAATGACTTCTGTAGTTGTTTCTCTGGGTAGTGTTCCAGGCCTTAGACTTCTTCTGATTGCGCATCAAATTCATTGACTCTAGAGGCCTTTGTTCACACTTTGATGATCCTGAATTGCCAAATCACTTTCTCAGGATTCCTGGAAACTTCAGCAACTTGTCTATCAAGGAAATCTCTGCAAGGGGGTGATAGAAGAAGAATACAGCAACCTACTTCTATACTGCAACTGTCTTACAGAATTACAGCAGTGCGTTAACCATCAGACCACCCTTATTTATCAGAATTCAACTGTTACCTATTTACATACAATTTTGTTCTTTCCAATTTAACATTTAAAACCTTGCTTTTGCCAAGGCTTGTTAGTTTAACAAGACTAGTCTCCTTAATGAGTACTCAGGATAACCTTGTCTTTACCAAGGTTTGTTGGTTGGTAGTTCAAAGCAACCTAATCCCTCGCAGATCACAAGTAAACTCAAAAGGTTTCTTCCACAGAATATCTTGTCTTTGCCAAGGTGTGTTTTAACCTAGCTGAGCAAAAGCCTATAGAAGGTCTGAAGGAAGCGAGTTCACCTTTAGTTAAATTATGGGGACTGTTCTGACGCTGCACAAACTCCTCCGGTTATTAATTAAAATTTATAACCTACTGTCTCCTTTGTAGGCAGCCGTCTGACAGCAGCCTCGATCCGACTTCAGACGCGCTGAAAAGGAAATGCGCTCTCAGCCGCCTGACGGAGAGAAAGTCACGGTGCTCTCAGCGCCGCTCCGCGCAGCTTTTCCAAACGGGGCAAATCTTCCAGATAACCCGACAAGGAGTTGGGAGGCTGTTGTTTTTCTAGGAAGGGGACTCGGACATGGGTTTTTAAGAGGACAGGGGTGACGGTTTCAAGATACAGCTATCACGGTCAGAAGCGCTCGTCGAACCCAACATGAGACGAAGCGCCGACCGTTGGAAGGGCAGCTGTATAAATAGATTCTGCTCTTGCCATGAGAGCCTGCACGAGCCTCCACCCACAGGAGTTCCAATCACGAGGACCAGCGCGAGCCTTACTCTCAAGGAGCGCACAATCTTGAGCATATTAATGAAAGCTCCTCTCTTATAACAAGAACAAAACAACAAGCATTGCTAAAGGCAACTCCTATTTACAAAGAATCTAATTATAGACTAAACACTCAAACTAATACTCAGAGTCTAATTTATACATTATACTAAATTCATTCAGTTGTAAAGAAGCACAGACTACACCATGTAACCAGTTTTAAGCTTATTAAGCTAGACGACCTGTAACACCCCTAACAAGCCAGAGTCTCTGCAGCCATCAGGAATATGGCTGGGGCTGGGGAGATCGCCAATGCGCAAGTATATTCTGAGTAGCCGCCCCCAAGGCGATTGCGATCAGTCGACCTCTTCAGGATTTTGCCGGGTACATTAACGGGTTGGGTAAGCCTAAGAGAATGTAGGCTGGGAAGCGTGGAAGTTGCCTGTCAAGATGATAATCTATTTCGTCCAGGATTTGGGACCAGTACGAGTGGATGTGGTTGCAGCTCCACAGATGTTCCAGTGTACCCACCTCCCCGCAGCCCCTTCAGCACAAAGCGCTCTGACGGGGATCGAAGTGATGGAGACGCTCCGGCATGTAGTACCAGTAGGTTACTAACTTAGTCAGTGTCTCGGAAGGCCTGTGTGGTATGCTGAATGTCGAGCCCTATAATAATTACTGACCCATTCCTTGTGGGTGAGAGTGCGGCCCATTTCCCGCTCCTATCGCGCCCGCCCTGTATTACACGTGTGTATAGTGGTGGGGTAATAAGTGCTTGTAAAGAACTGAAATGAGTTTTTTGTCTGTGGTTCGGGTGACAAGCCACTTCTCATACATGGTCAATGGTCGCTGGGCACTAGGCTTGACTTGCGGTTGGAGAGCCCAGTGATTGAGCTGCCAATAGGGTGTCCTCTCCGCCTCCGGAATGCCGCAATCTGTCCGGAGTCGTGGGAACGGAATGATTCCCTCTAAGTCAAATAGGTGACCCAGAGATCGGCAAGAAGTTGGGCGCCAGTTTGCAAAGGCCTTGGCATCTGTACCTGGGTGGAACTCTGGGTTATTAAATAGTGGCGTGAGTGGGGAAGGAAATGTCATCAGCCCGTGAGCTTCCATCGTTGTGCTCGTAATGTAAGAGGCATAGAGGTTAGGTGGCGTATGTGCCTTATGGAGGAAGGGGATACCCTGCAAGGGCGTACCAGCAACTGCTTGGTCTTAAAACAACCAGTGCTTCTCGGTTTCGAGACGGCTCCACTCCACTAAGTAGCGTAGCTGTGAGGCATAAAAGTAGAGCTGTAGGTCAGGGACCCCCACACCACCCCGTGCTGGTGGCAAAATCGCTATAGCATGTTTAAACCAAGGTTTTTGGCCCTGCCATATGAAGCGCACTAGGTCTGAATGAGTTTGCTGGATCCAACCGGCTGGCGGACGCAGAGGAAGTGTCTGGAAGAGGTATAGAATCTGGGGAAGTATGGTCATCTTGGTGGCCGCTATCCTGCGTAAACAGGGGAGGGTGTGATGTTTCCATTGGCCTAATCCTTTGCAGATGTGGGCACAGAGCCTGTCATAGTTAGCAGTAACAGTGGCGGAGATAGCAGCGCCTAATTGCACTCCCAGGTATGGTATTGTGGAGGTAGACCACTGTATCGGGTGTTCTTCTCGAATGTGAGCCAGTGTGTACGGAGTGAGGGAAATATCAAGGGCGGTCGATTTGTCCATGTTAATCTTGAACCCTGAAGCCTGCGCAAAGCCATGTAGTTCAATGAAATGAGCCCTCAGCGCTTGGATCGGGTTAGAAAGGGAAAGCAGAATGTCGTCTGCATATAGACTGATGGTATGAACATCCCCGCCAAATGTAATCCCGGAGATGAGGGGTTGCTGTCCAATCCGCAGCGCAAGTGGTTCCATGTAAAGTGCGAAGAGGAGGGGGGAAAGAGGGCACTACTGCCTCGTGCCCCTACCTATGAGGAACCGGGACGATGGCTGGCCATTTACTCGAACAGTTGCATTAGGTGAGCTATAAAAGTTCAGTATTCATGTGCGCTGTTTTTCCCCCTAAACCAAATTTCAACAAGGCTTGCTCTACATAGGGCCAGTGTACCCTATCGAAGGCCTACTCTGCGTCGATGGCCAGCAGCATATATTCCCCTTGTGTGCGAGAGGCTTTTTCGATTAGGTGTAGGACCCTTTTAGTGTTATCACTTGTTTGTCTTTGCGGTATAAAACCCGCTTGGTCTGGTTCCACTAGTTGTGGCGCTAGGTGGGTCGCTAGTATGCTCGTGTAGAGCTTTATGTCTATGTTTAGGAGAGAGATAGGTCTCTATGCGCTGCAGAGTGTTTTATCCTTTCCGGGCTTTGGGATGACCACTATTGACGCTTCCAACATTTCCTTGGGGATGGTTCCTGTTTGTGCAAAGGTGTTAAATAGGTCCCGTAGTAGGGGGCAACTTGGGCACAAAAAGTTTTATAAAAGGCTGCCGAGTAGCCGTCAGGTCCCGGAGATTTACCGAGCCGGAGGCGGGAGATTGCCGCGATAACTTCTTCCGTCCCTATGGCCCTGTTGAGGTGGTCTGCCTGTGCCTGGGTAAGCTCAGGTATCCGTGCAGCCTCTAGGTAGTCAAGACTGTGGAGAGCGTCAAGAGGGTCGCTTGAGTATAGGTCTGCGTAGAAGTCTCGGAAATCTTCTGCTATGGCTGCGTCATTCGACGTGAGGTTGCCCCCTGGTCTCGTATGTTCTGCACCCCCCTGATGCTGCAGCGCTTCCCGCAGTTTGTGGGCTAGGAGGCGGCCGCACCTGTCGCCCCCGGTATAATAGGAGTGACGAAGGCAGAGGGCCGAATATTCGGCCTTATCTTGATCCAGCACTGCGAGTTGCTTCATTTCCACACAGAGTTAACGCCAGGCCTTGGCCGCACCAGTACGCTAGTGCATCTGTTCCAGCTCTGCGACCCGCTTGGTTTGCTCAGCTCGCTTTTGACTGCGTTCCACATTACTGGCCACAGATATGGCGATAAATTCCCCCCACACGACGGCTTTAAGGTCAGACCATTGCTTTGCTAGGGACGTATCTGGGTTGGCATTGAGGACATGGTAATTTGTGATGGCTGTATTGATTTGGGTGACTGTGGATGCCTGGTGTAGCACTGTATCGCGTAAACGCCAGTGTCGTAGTGGTTGCTGAACGCGCGGGAATTGAAAGGATGCCATAACCGGGGAGTGGTCGGAAAGGGAGGTGGTGAGGATCTCGGTGTCTGTCGCAAAAGCCTGTAATGGGAAGGAACCAAGGAAGTAGTCTAGTCTGGCATACATTTTATGAACCCCTGAATAACAAGTGTCGGCTCGGCTGTGAAGGTGAAAATGGCGCCACATGTCAGTCAGTCCCAACTCCCGGAGAAGATTCAGTCCAGCCTGAGAAAGAGCCCCAACCTGTGTTGTACGCTGACAAGAGCGGTCAGTCAAGTTGTCGAACACCATATTTAGGTCCCCCCCCCTAGCAGCAAGCGTCGTTCAGAATTAGCTGTCTCCTCAGTGAGCACTGCGTGGAAAATGTATCTTGTACCTCAATGGGGGCATAAACGGAACCCACTATGAGGGAAATCCCTGCTACCATAAACTGGTATGTAAGCAAGCGGTTCTTAATCTTGGCTTCCTTCTGGAGAACCCTACCCTGAAAGGAGCTGGAAACTAGGATGGCAACCCCCGCAGACATAGAGGAATTAGAGGAGAACATTTGCGTGGTGATCTGTGGAAATGAGGTGTGTTTCTTGTAGGAGGCATATGTCTGCTGCCGTCTGTTCCAGATAGTGGAGAACTGCCCTGCTCTTTATCGGGTTATTGAGACCACGAACATTAAGTGTTAGTATTTCAAGTGATTTATGTAGCATGCGTCATGTAGGGGAAGGACTGGCTAGACCGTGCCCCTGAGAGGCCTCTCGAGTGACCATAGCTAGGAAAGAAGGAGTGTAAAGTCGGTGGGGCCTGGTGCCTGGAAAGGAGGGGAAGGTGGACGAGGGGTAGCAACACCAAAAAAAAAAATATATATATTGAAAGGAAATTTCCCAACCCTCCCTAGCCCAAAAACAGTCCGAACAAGAATACTCCATGAAAAAAGTCCGTCGTTCCAGGACGACTGGTAAAGCAACCAATTAGGGTCCATAGTGTGGTCAGTGTGAGGGTGGTACTCTCCCCCGCCGCCCACCCATAATCAGCAGAGATGCATTAAGAGGGTTAACAAAAGGGAAAAACTTCAAGTCCTTCACTTCGCATTAGAGCTCTCCCCAGCAAGGGCCTCCGTGGCTGCGGTCAGTGCCTCCTGCTGGCTTCAAACAATTTCCGAAGCGGGTGGCCTCCGAGGGCATCGTCTCCTTCCCTGTCGTCGCCAACCCGATGGAGAGATCTCCGGCCCGAGCCTGGGCTACCTGTGTCATTTTCCTCACTTGGCGTCGTCAGGCCCAGTAGGCGGCAAGCGTTCACTAAGGAACGAAGTTGGTGGAGTTTGCTATTGTACCGGAAGATAAGGCGGAATGGGTGCCCCCAGGAGTACGACATTCCTGTTGTCGTAGGTGGTCAGTCACAGGGCGAAACTGCCGGCGTCGCTGTAACGTGATCAGGGCTAGGTCTTGGTACAGTACTGGAGAGTGTCCCTGGAATGAGATAGGGTGGAGAGTCCTCGCCTTGGAAAGGATAGATTCCTTGGTTTTAAAGTCCTGGACGCACACCAGGATGTCCGCCGGTGGAGCGTTGGGGCCAAGAGGTGGGCTCACTCTGTGTGCTCTGTCCAAGACGACGTCGGCCTCGTGGGAGTCTCCTAGTATGTGCCGGAAGAGACCGGTTGTGAAGGCGAACAAGTCCCGGGTATCTTCGGTTGTCTTCACCACCCCCGGATCCGGATGTTGTTTCTGCGGGATCGGTTTTCAATATCTTTCAAGTGCATCTGCATAGCCACGTTCTGTCCTTGCAGTCTGATTATTTCTTGCTGGAGCGTCGTCAAGTCCTTTACTGTGGCATCGCTTTGCTCTTCAAGTGTGGCCACCCGCTCCCCAATGCTGTCAACATCTCGGCGTATTTCTTTGATTTTCTAGGCAAATTAGTCTTTCACCGATTTGATATCTTCCCTGAGATTGAGGAACAGTGACTCCAGGAAGGCTTTCGTGATGGGTTCGTCTCCAGGAATCGTGGGGTGCTTTGGGGTCTCGGCGTCTGGCGCCTCGGTAGCCATGTTTGGGATGGACTGTGAGCGGCCAAAGATGTCTTTCAGGGGTTTCACCTTGGCGTTCCTGGCTTTGGACATGCTCCCCATTACTTCCCAAGCGCCCTTCAGAGCGAGATCAAGGAGTCAGCGGGTCACCCAGGAGGACGCGGGTCATCCAACAGAGGGCAGCTGCCTTTCAGAGGGGCAGAGGGCGAATGGCAAGGAGATCGTGGAAGCCCTTTTGTTCGTGGCAGTGTGGATATCCTAGCTTAGGTAAAGGGTTGGCTCTCGCTTCTCGGTACCGCTGTCATGTGCTCGCCATGTTCGCAGGTGACATCTGGGTAGACCGCAACTCCGAGTGTGGAGGGCAGGGGCCAGTTACTCGTTAGGCAGGTGGGGTGCTAGCTGGGGCCGTCTGATTCAGCCAATTAAGTACACCCCTTTTAAGACATACAAGCCTCTCACCGTGTGTTCTGTGGATCCACTTGGCTTCAGAGACGTCTCCTGCACTGGGTCTCTCCGAAGGTAGCCCCCTCCATTAATCTTCTACTGGCTGGTGTGAGATCTTGAGGCTCTGCGCCACTGGGGCAGCTGGTTCGAGTCAGCTGTGTTAAGGCCGTATGCCAGAGTAGGTCACGCTAATCTTGCCCCCACATGTGGCACTCAAGTTCAGGATCGGGGCTCAGTCCCAGAGCCGCGGCCCCGCCCAGGCCCTGGGCACGTGTCATGCAAAGGTGGCAGGCTCACAGTTCACTCCAGGCTGGGGATTTGCGCGGCCTGGTGCATCCTTAATACCCCCAAGCCGCCAGCATCACTTCACCGGAACCCGGTGTGAGGACTCACCACATGCCAGGTTGGATCCCCCGGGGCGTCCCAAAGGCCCACTCCAGTTCCCGCTCTCTCCAGGGCTCAGGGGGCGAGGTGGGCCTCAGCTGTGGTCCTGGTTGCGGCCCGCTAGTTGCTGCGCCGCAAGTGGCTGCTCGGGCATTGGCCAGGGGAAGGCGCCAGACCAGCTACAAATACGTGGTGGAGCGCCGAGCACGGGCCAAAACAGCTAAGCCATGTGCCCCTGGGCCCGTAGCGCTCACCGGCTCTCAGGTGTCTCCTCTGCGGCCGCTGCCAATCCGTTGTCTGCTATCCTGGGCCTACCAGGCCCTGTGTCCCTCAGATGGCCGCCCTCGATGGGCCGAGTAGGATCGATGTGTTGGGGGGGGGGGGGTTGCACTGGTCCGTCGATCCAGGGCTGGAGAGCAGTGTCAGCTTCGGGGCCCACTCTCTGAAGCCGCGGCCTCACCTAGGCTACGGCCGCATTGCTCGCTGTTGCAACGGATTCACCACCCACTTCAGGCTGGGGATCTGCGCGGCCTGGTCCGGTGGCAAAGCAACCAGGCTGCAGGCAGCACTCCACCCGCGCCTAGCGGCTGACTCAGCGGGGCTTCTGTTGCGGCTCCACGGGGTGTTCGGATGACCCCTAGCCGAGCGTCCCCACCTCCGCGGCTCAGGGGACAATGTGGGCCTTGTCCGCAGTTCCGGCGTCGGCTCTGTCCAAGAGCTCCGTCGCCAATGGGGATCCCGGTGTCGGATGGGGCTCCGGGCTGATAACGTGGCAGCCAGGAGTGAAGGTGCTGGCCTCGATGGTATGCGCCGCGGACCACTGCATTGTTGGGGCCTCTCCGTCAATGTGGGATGCCGGAGCCGTCTCCCGGCGGTCTCACGAGGATGCCTGTATCTACTCCCTCTGTCAAAATTCCGGCTCAGGGCAGGTCCGGAGCGTTCTGGGCAAAGTTTTAGCGGAACCTCGTGCTATAATGCGCCCTGGAGGGGCAGCGCTGTGCTGATTTGGGAGGCGATGGGCAGGGGCTGAGGAGAACGCGTCGTATCCTGTCGCCATCTTGGCCACGCCCCGGTCTTGCTAATTTAGACGATAGACATCTGGAACATCCAGTTAGTCAGCCATATTGGAGATGAATAACAAAAACAGAAGTGGTACAAGGATGCATCCCTTCTTTAATCAGTTATGTGTATACATCTTGGGAGACAAACAATTTTTATTTCAGAGTTTAATTTCCAAGTATCTTTAAGTAGACCTATCAGCAAATAGAGAAGTGAGTAATCTATGCCCCACTTAAATAGTTTTTGCCCCAGACAGCCTTGTCTGATTTTATCGAAGACTGTTGAGTAATCAATTTAACATATTTAAAGAATATTATACTTTTTACTGTGAATCAGAGTGAAGCAATAGTGTCATAAGTTGTGGAGCATCCCATCTGAAAGCCAGTTTGATGTAACTTAATCAGGTTCTATTCATTATCCCAAATTGACAATTTATTCATGAGAGATTTTGCAAATAGCGTATCTCTGTATCAAGAAGTGCAATAAATTGATAAATTTTGGGGTCAATTTTAGTCCCCTTTTTATGGATTGCCTGAATTAATGGGTCCTTCCAGGATGGTGGAATATGCCCAGCACCTTTGGAAATAAATGAAGTGGTAGGGTACTGCTCACATTTGGATTGTGTTTAGTTGGTGGCCTTGACTTCTATGTGAGCCTGCAGCTCACAAAGTGCTGATCTTTGTTTATAAAGTCAATATTTTCATCTTCTGCAATACAAGGAATGCTGGTAAAATACATTTTGGTGGCGATCGGAGTAGTTCTGTTACTTAAGAATAGTCTGTTTGTGGTCTTAACAGGTACCATTTAAAAAGTAATAATACATGTGTACAAGAACTAAATAAAAAAAAAGAGTAGAACTGTTTTGAATTTCCTGATTTGATTGCCTCTTTGAGTTTTATCCATGTATTTTCTATATTGTTAGGCTTTATTTTGTCTCTTCATGTTTATTTTCCAGCTATTTTATCTGTCTGTCTTGTTCACCTGATTGGGGATTCTTTAGTAGGGCGGTAATCGATTGTTATTATCATAGTTTTGAGTATAAGCATTAGAGTGATAATTGCGGTTTAATTTAAAGGAAAAAAACGGAACAATCAACATTAATAGTGCTTCCCAGTCCAGTTACCTTAAATAGAGGGCTTGTTCTTTATTGCTGGTACTTGAGCTCTGGTGAGGATGAATTCTTGGTTTTCCAGTTGACTTAATTTGCTGTTTAAATTGCAATCCCTTCTTAATGTCTAATTATTCGTAGAGATTATTTTGTTGGTCACTAATTGTAGAGAAGTTGGACATATTGATCATGATTATAGAATAAAGAGATTTTTTGTGGATTAGGGTCATTTTCATGAATCGAAATTATCTCAAAAATTTTTCACAAATTTCAATTGGAGAAATGCATGAAGATATAATCTATAGTAGATTTACATTTTTCATTACAAAAAGTGGGTTTCGCTGGACGATCATTCATGAGCCTCCCATTAAGAGGCCTGAAACCCAATTCAAATAAAAGTTGAAAATTAGGTTACCATTTGACCAAAGCATTGTGTTCTAGACCTGCAATGGTTCGATGTTAAACGCCATATCGGGAGAATCATCACGTTTTAATCCTGTCTTGGATAGTATTAGATTATCATTAAAATAACTTTTTGGTATAATGATCACATTTTATTCCTTTTCAGACTGTTCTCAGACTCGTCAGTGGTGGAATAATATTTGAGTTTACTGTTTTTAAACATTGGGGAAAAAAATATTAATCAAACGTTGAACCCTATTGCCACTTTCTAAAAGACCTGCTAATAACTGTTTTGAAATTTACTTAATTACTGTTCCTGTTATGTATAATTTGTTGTTTACCTAGATAAGCAGCACACCACTTGAATGTCCTTTTTCTATGCTGCCTTTTCAAAAGTCCTAAAATTCGTTAAACTAAAGGACGAGTACTTCCAGCATTCCTTCAAGCAGGCCACATGAAATTCCGATGGAAAGGAAAGTAGATTTGATCTGCTTATCCTAATTTGACCATCAGTATCTGCAGTGTTCCATTAGCAGATCAAAAGTTTAGTTTTGCGATTTTTACCAGAACCTTGACTAATGTTAGGAATGTTATAATGATATCTATTCATTGTCACAGTGTTGGGTTGAAGTTCACAAACCAAAGACATATCGTTGGATTTGTAAATTTATATTGAGGACTAGTTTTAGTTTGTCAACTTCATGAAATTTTAAATGCTCCGGACCCTTAAAATAGGTATTTTTGTTCTGTGAGGGGGTGATACCTGAGTAGTCACATCTGTGAACTACCTGTCTTAAAATGTTTGGATATTTAGATTTTTCAACTTGAAGGAATACGATTCCCCATGCTGCCAGTTCTAACCTCCAGGCTCAGAATGAAATTCAAAAGAGTTCTGCAGTCCATAATGTACAATTAATTTCTTTACTTGAATGGTTATCTTGTATGAACTTCATACTAGCTAGCTCATCTGATGTAATATCACTTACATTTAGGAACTGTCTCAATAGTTACAATATATTACAATGATTTGAAATGTTGTGACTACGTTCATATTGATAAATTTGATAGAAGTCCAGCTTGATGGTTTCAGCGTTGATATTGATTTTTATATGTTCGGTGCTGGCACTATTTCTGGTTCTCTCAGATGGTAATTTGCTTAATGTATACTGTTCCTTTGGTGGACTGGTTGCAACATTAATCCAGAAACATCTATACTATCATGATCGGTTATTTTGGGATGACTAGCTGGGTCATCTACCGCGCAACTGGTTGTAGCATAATAGATTAACTTGTTATGGTTTAGAAACTTTGGGTTCGTGTAAACGAGCTTTCAGAAATAATAAGCAATAAGCAGTTAGATATATTCTTCACAATTTGGGGAAGTTGGTAAGTGTTCAAGTAGTTGCGTAATGAGTTGTTGTTCATCAGCTAACACTGGAACTGACAGTCTATTAACTGGTACCTGAGTATGTTTGTCCCTGTTTGCACTTCTGTCCAGGTGTGCGATCTCTAGGAGAAGAATTAATTCCAACTGTCCCTCCTTCATCAATGTTTGAAATAGCATATTATGATGATGCATCTCTCAAGTTAAGTGATTTGTTCTGATTATATATAGGAAAGTACTTTTCAGTATTTGATTCATTCGTTATTGATGTTTCTATTGCTCTGCTTGATACAACATTTTTATTTAGCTTCCTTTTCTTCTTCAACTGGCCCTTACTTATGTACGGTTGGAATCCCTGGGTGAATTCTTCATGATCATTTTCAGGCGTAATGTAACCCTTAGTTTAATTAGTAGTGGCAGCTCAGCTTGAGGTAAAATATCCCTCTGTTGTATATTGTTTATAGATGTTAATTGATCCTCATTGGATGTTATCATCTGTGAAGTATTGATAGGCTCATTTATGACTTGCTCAATATTGTCCAAATTAATATTTTTAATATCCATATTATTTTGTTTTAAATTCAGGGTTTTTTATTTAGTTACCTATGCACCAACTTTACTTGGAAGTAGCTGTAGTAAATGGATGATGTCATCTATCTTCGACACATTAGTAATACTAGAGTCACAGTTTTTAACCCCTTCGCTGCTACCCCCCCCCCCCCCCCTCTCCTCCGTGCTAAGCCTTTTTTGGGGGCTATTTGGGGTAGTTTGCACTTAGGCCCCTGTAACTTTTTGACCACATAAGGTATCCAGGCCAAATTTGCATCCTTTTTCCCCATCATGGGGATTCTAAAGGTACACAGGGTTTGTGGATTTCCCTGGAGGGGACCCAGAAATTAGCCAAAATACAGCGACATTATTATTATTATTTTTTTAATGGGAAAAAGGGCTACAGATGAAAGCGTCCGTTGTTTTCCCTGCAAATTGTATCAAAAAAGGGGTTGTGGTGCTGAAATCACCATCTTACCAATATTTTTTACAGTTTTGGCATTTTTCTGGGACATTGCCTATTTTTTTTTTGAAACAGATCTTATTTATCAAGAACCCCAGAGACAACTGCTGCATGAAAGATACAAAGAAAAAATTGACTTTGACCATTTGGCATAGTTAAGAACAGCATAATATGAAAGGCAATACAAATAAAATCAATTAACCGCAATCGCAACCAACTAACTTCCCCACCTCCCTCCCCACCCTTCAGCGCACCGTCACCATGTTCCGGAACAACATATTACTGCCCCAGGCTGCCATCAATCCACACAAGAGCTCAACATCCACAATACCATTCTCCACTGAGGAATCGCGAGCCACACATAGGGGAGTGCAAGAAACGGGAGAGGCCAACAGGTTACTCCAGGTCACGACCCGATCCCTCCTGCGGCGACTCCAGCTCCAGGCCTCGATAATCCGCCCAGCGCCTCCCAGTCTTATAGCGCTTCCTAGGGCATCCTCTAGCCTCAAAAATGGGGAGCTCAAGGCCCATACTAAAGTCCAGGTTATGTTTCCAAATCGAGAACGAAGGGGCAACCACCGCATTCCAGGCCCTAGCTATATCTCTCTTCACTAATGTAAAGCCTAGGGGCATGAGATGTTGCTTATAGAGGTTGCCCCCAATCCCTTCCATCACATGAAGGAGAACTAGTTTTGGAGAGTGAGGAAGCTCCCACCCCAGAAGCTCAGAGAGACAGGCCAGTACCCTCCTCCAGAAGCGTGCTAGCGCTGTGCAGTGCCATATGGTATGTATAAGGGTCCCCTCTTCATGCCCACAGCGGAGACACCCCGGGGAAGCCACCAAGCCCGCCCTCCAAAGCCTAACCCTTGTAAAATAAACCCGGTGGAGGTATTTAAATTGGATAAGTCGCAGACGCACTGCAATTGCCGCCTCACTTGTCCAGTCCTCTTCTTCCATTTGGCCCACATCTCTCTCTGAGGCCTCCCTCAGATGCTGCAAAGACGGGGAACAGTGCGTAACCAGAGACAGATACATTTTGGAGATCTTGTGATCTAGGAGATCCCCCATAAAAACCTTAGCTTCTACAGGACTGAACTCCGGCAGTGAGTCCAGTTCCTCCAAGCTGGGAGCAATGCCCTGCCGAAATTGTAAATATTAAAAAAACTGAGTCTTAGGCATCTGAAAAGCCGTCTGGAGGTCTTGAAAGGATTTCAACACCGTGCCTCACAAAACGTCCCCCAGAGTAGATAACCCGATGATATACTAATCGCGGAACCCGGAAAGGCCCAGCAACTGCGGAAAACTTCCGTTGTGCCATAATGGGGTCTCCCTAGTCAGTCTATCCAACCAGCCCATCTTTCGCAATGCCTGCCTCCAAATCTAAAACACAATCTGCATGGCAGCGGTAGGAGACGCCTCAACGGAGCAGAGTAAAGAATAGTATGTAGGGAGAGGTCCCCCATGCAGCGCCGCGCCACAGCATACACTGGGTCTGTCCTGTCTCCATACCACCACTCGTTGAGGACAAGTAAATGCGTTGCAACATAGTAGGACCAGATATCGGAGGTTGTCAGCCCCCCACAGTACGTAGAGAGGAAACACGTCCGGACCGCCACCCTTACCGCTCCACCCTCCTAAAGGAACTGTCCCAAAACTGAGTTCACCTGCCGGAACCACGGCGGGGGAATTAGATAGGGATGATTTTGTAGTTGATACAGTAGTCGTGGGAGTGACACTATCTTAAAAATGGCTGACCGGCCGTAGATGGACAGGGGCATGTGGGACCAGGTCATAATTTCTTCGCGCACCGCTCCCATACAGGTGCAAGATTACGCTCCCAGGCCGTGGCTGGAGAGTCCGATAGGTACACCCCCAGATATTTCATGCCCCCTTGTACCACTTGTACAGATGACGCCCAAGAACCAAGCTCACCCCAACCTCCCAACACCCACAGAGTGGTTCATGTATAAACCGGACATTTCCCTGAAAATCTGCATGATACGCAGCAGCCAAGGCCCGTTCGTTCCAGGTTGGTAAGAAAGAACAAAACATCGCCGGCATAAAGGGCGATGCGATCGGACAGGCCATGTGCCCATTCAAACACGGACAACTGAGCGTCCATCCGAACCTAAGCAGCCAAGGGTTCCTTTGCTAAGGCAAAAATATATGGGATAATGGACATCCCTGCCTGGTGCCACGCCCAATAGAGAATGTAGAAGAGACTAATCCCGCCACTCGCACTGAGGCCGTCAAGTCGGTATATAGCAAAGTGAGCTAGGACAAGAAACGCGGTCTGAAATTCAGCCGCCGCAGGAGCGCAAATAAATAGACCCACCTCAATGAATCGAACACCCTGTCCATATCCGCTAATAGGAGTGCAGCCCGTTCCCCCCAGTCTCTGGATCGTCGAGATTGGCACGTGTGCCCGCCTAATATTATGGCGGGTTGCATGCTGGGGCATAAACCCAGCTTTGTCCGGGTGTACCAGCCCGGCTATATGAGGGCGGAGGCGATTCGCCAAAGCTTTAGCTAATATCTTGGACTCCACATTCAGGAGAGCGATAGGGCGGTACGAGGCATGATGTTCCGGCGGTCTACCGGGCTTATGAAACACAACTATCTCTGCATGTTGCCAGTCGCTGGGCAGACACCCCCGGTCCCAGGCCTCCTCCACCACCCTGCCGTAGTGGGGTCCTAGCTGCAAAATTTTTTTTTTAAGAATTTGCATGGAAAGCCATTAGGGCCGAGAGCCTTGCCAGAGTTAAAATCTCCCAGGGCCACCCCCAGTTTCTCTTCGGTAAACAGGCCTTCCAGTTCCACCCTAACCGCATCCGGGAGTGCCCTTGGCGGGAGATCGTCCAGAAAGCGATCGATGACCTCCGCCGGAGCATACAGCTGGGCATAATACTCTGCAAATCTGCCCACGATAGCCGACGTGCCAGACACAGGGAGCCGTCCAACCCCACAACACCCGGAAGGGCCTGGGGGCGAAGTGAACCTTGACACAATCGATGCAACCTTTTACCAGATTTGTCGCCCCGTTGGTAGATCTTACTACGAGTAGTAAGGCAGGCCTGACGAACCTCATCTAAAAGGATATGATAATATTCCTGCTGCGCTAGCAGCAGCCGATGACGAGCCAGTCGCCCGCCCTCTTCCCTGCCGCGCGCCTCCAACTCAAGAATAGCAACTTCCACCCTTAACTGTCTTCGGGCCACGGCACAAAAGGAAATGTCCTTCCCCCGAATGGTGGGCTTCAAGGACTCCCAGAGAGTCCCAGCCCCCGAGACCGAGCCCAAGTTAATGGCCAAATATTGATCAAGGGCATCTTCCATTCGTTCCCTGTAGTCCTCCTTCTGGAGATTTCAGACTGAAATGGCCCACAGGCTCCCTGGCTTGTATAGTAAGTGCCACCGGAGAGTGGTCAGAGAGTCTGCGCGGGAGTATTTCAGACGCCACCACTCTGCTGCCGAAGACCTGTGGAATAAACAAATAATCCAAGCGGGAGAAGGAAACATGACCTGCAGAGAGATACTTAAAACCCTGCATGTTACCATGCATCCTGTGCCAGGGGTCGACCCAATCAAGACTTGTCACTAAAGAGTACAGCTTAGTAGGATGGCGGGCCTCAGATAGACCCCCCGACCTCCATCTATCACTGGCCACATCCATCACATCTTTCCAATCCCCTCCCACCACCGCAAGGCCCTCGGGTATCTCTGTTCACAGGGTCAGAATCTTTTCGGCTATCCCCCAGGAAAGAGGCGGGGGCATAGACGCTCTACCTGCAAACCGGTATCTGCTCTGAAGATCCCCCCAGGTTTTTACATATGTGTAAGCAACCCTCCGATGTATTAAGATAGCAACCCCTTTGGAGCCACTTACAAACCCGGAATGAAAGACCTGTGTAAGTCCGAAGCGCTGGAAGCATACTGCCTAAGTCCCCATAAGGTGGGTCTCTTGCAACAATAATACATCTGCGCGAGCTCGCTTGGCTGACTTCAGAATAGTCCCCTGTTTGATCTTGTCTAGCGCCCCTCTAACATTGTAACTAAGAATCCTAACTAGACATGGGGCCTTCCGTGTACTAACAGACATTCCTATTCCGCACAAATCCTTCACAGTACCATGGCAGCAGCAATAACCTTCCAGAAGACGTAACAGAACACAAATAGACAGAGAAGGAACCCCGAAAACACCACCCAACAATTACCCCCCACCCTTTACCTCTTAAACAATGAAGTACCTTTCGCAGCAGGCAGAGCAGGCTGACCCCAACAGGAGGTCCCACCCCTCACCCACCAACGGAGCCCCAAGTCACAGCCCATTGTCTAATGGCCCCCTTTCCTTCCGTGGAGCCCCACAGAGAGACTGGCCAACACTCACGCCCCATCGGCCGATATGGAATACTCAAATTCAGAAAGTTGCATGGTCATCCTGGTGTCAGTCCGCCGAGACCTGTGGAGACGAGCGGCGCCTGGATTTGGAACACCTGCCCCCTCTTCCCCTCGGTCCATGCTGATTCCGGGTGGGCCCCCCTGAAGAGGAGTCGGATTCTCTTCCCGGGGGAGAGTAAGGACATCACCGCACAGTTTCATCTGTCTAGTGAAACACCACCTCCGGTGTGTCAAAGTAGTGGGTGCTAGACCGGTATACGGCACGCAGCCTGGCCGGGTAAAGCAGAGCATAAGGAAGCTTAAGTTCACGAAGGTGGGCCTTGGCGGCTAGGAACGACTGCCGCCGCCGCTGCTGCACCAACTTAATATAGTCCGGAAAGATTATGATGCGTGAGTTATTAACAGTAATGGGAACCTTAGCCCTGGCTTGTTTCAGGTTAGTGTCCCTGTCGTGGTAATTGAGGAGCTTGACGATGACAGGCCGCGGACGCGCACCTGGGGGGGGGGGGGTGCTTCTGCATCAGGGCTCTGTTTGCACATTCCAAACATCGCTCTATATTCCCCTTTTCGCAGTCCTCCGGAAACCCAACAAAGCGCAGGCTGTTGCGTCATGCCCTCCCCTCTGCATCTTCCACTCTCGATGCCAGGCCCCGTTGGGTGGTCTCTAGTGACAATACTTTCTGCTGCAGTTTGGTGACCACATCTTCCACACCTGATATTCTTGACTCCGTCTCTGTAATGAAGGCTACTGAATTCCTCAGATCCTGGCATAGGAGCATCACGTTGGAGCCGACCGCCCCGATCTTGACTTCCAAGGCCTCCCTGGATTGCGTAATGGCGTCCAGGAGGGCCACATTATCTGGTACAACATTTTGAGACACCCCCAGGCAGTGCCGCCGGAGCCCCCTGGCCCGTGGATTTATCCATGGTGCTCTGTTTGGTAGAACGACAGTCGGGTTTGTCTCTGGTGATGGTGGCCTAGTCTCAGCCCCCGACCCGGCCGGATAAACACCAAGAGGTAAATACGTAGCTGTTCTGATGGAGGTTGGGGTCTTATGCCCGCGGTCGTCTAGGCAGGCCGCCCCCCCAAGCCGCCGTCCATCTGGCCGGCCCTGCTGAGCTTCTCGGGTTGTGATGCCTCCTCTCCTGCGGTCCAACACGGCCGCCGAACCCCCGATGACGCCAACCCGAATAGATCGCAAATGGGGGGGGGGGGGGCGCCGGGGCCCCAATCGAGGAATCAAAGGGCACCGACCCCAACAACGCTCCCCACCGCGACCCGGCTTGGCCGTCGACGTCCCCATCACGCCTCACTGGTTGGGCCGAAGTCAGGAATATTGCCCCAGCCCCAAGTTCTCGTGCTGTCCAGCCGGCCGAAGCGCCTGGATAGTCCGTGGGGGGCGGGAAAGGGAGCACAGCGAGCCACTTGATGTGACCAACCCGCAGGGACCTTCCTCCGCTCAACACCGCTTGCACCTGATTCCCCCCTTGTGGCCAAGCCCCCAAAGAAGATCCACGCCCCTGGGGGGGGAGTGGCAATGGAGGAACGGGAGGCTCCGGCCGTCCCCGGACCACCCTCCCAGGCCATGCAGCGGTACTCAAGTGATGGGCTCCTGTTGAGCAGCCATCCCAGGAGGCCCCCTCTACACCAGGAGCTGTTCAGGCCGGATCCATGGCGGCCAGACGGCCGCATCCTGCACTCCCGAAGCCTCCACTACTTGCTGTTGCGACCCGAGCACGCAGCCTCCAACGTCCGCTCCCCCGCCCGGGGAATGTAGGACCACCAGTAGTGCAGGGCGAACCCCGCTCCGCAAGTCTCAGCCGAGGCGTCTACTGCCACCGGCACAAGGCACACCCCCTCTGCGGCCTCGGCCGGGTAGTGCGGCAGAGAAATCTAGGGGACTCCGCGGTTTGGGAAATGGCCACGTCCCACGCAGGCCACCGCCACCAATCATGCACCTCCTCTCACGAACCTCCTGTGGTGTCAAAAACCGGCTCCGGGGGTAGATCTCAGCCAGCGAAGTTCGCAGGACAACCCAGGGACCAAGTTAAGAGCCAAAGAGGCAGGATATATGAAGGATCAGTGTGGGGCTGGACGGAGCGCACTCAGCTCATGTCCACCATGCTGGCCTGCCATGCCACGCCCCCCTGGACATAGCCTATTTTTGCTATTTTTTATGCTTTCAACCTCTTTCCAGTTAATGGTAGAAATGGGTATGAAAGCAATAATGGATACTGGAAAGCTATACCGTTTAGAAAAGTAGACACAATTCTGAATTAAGCAAGGGGTCATTTGTGTAGATCCTTTAAGGTTTCTTCATAGAAACTAACCGTCGAATATAGGAAAAATTGAAAATGAGTTGAAAAAAACTGCAATTTGTATCAACGTTTTCACTTGTAACTTCTTCTAATTATGACTGCTGTTTGAAAGCAATATACCTTCACATCCGCTGGACCTTTCTTGTTGTGGGTATATATAGGACTTGTAGGTTCATCAAGAACCCGACGAACCCAGAGCCAATAACTGAGCTGCGTCTTGCAATAGTTTTTTATTATGTACCGGGTATATAGTAATTTATTTGGGAAAATATATACATGGAGAAATCGGTATGAAAGACACCTATCTATTTCTGAAAGTGGAACAAAATATAGAGTTTAAAAACAGTAGATATTTGCACATTTCCCAAATTGTGAGTACCCATACTAGCATGAGAATTATAAGTCATTTTTCAAAATGACTTCTTTTTTACACATTGTCTTTCATTTGGTAGGCAGAAATGCATCAAAAATCAATCGGTAATAACAGTTGCTCTACAATTCTGTGTTACCCTAAGTCTCCCAATAAAAATGGTACCTGACTTGTGTGGGTAGGCCTAGTGTCTGCAACAGGAAACGGCTCAAAACGCAACGTGGACACAGTTTATTTTTACAATGAAAACTGACCCTTTTTTTTGTAAAGTGTCTAGCTGTTGATTTTGAACCTTAGCTCTGCCGTCACCTAGGGAAACCTAGCAAACCTATACATTTTTGAAATCTAGACACCCAAAGGAATCTAGGATGGGGTGAAGTGACTGGCTCTCCCCTGGTTCTATTACCCAGAATCCCTTGCAAACCTAAAAATGTGACCAAAAAAACACATTTTCCTCACATTTCTGTGGTGAAAGTTCTGGAAGCTGCGTGGATCCACAAAGTTCCACCCACCCCGTGTTTCCCAAAGTCTTCCGAGAAAAATGGTACCTCACTTGTGTTGGTAGGCCTAGGGCCGGCGACAGGAAACGGCCCAAAATGCAACATGGACTCAGCACATTTTCACAGTGAAAACTGACCCTTTTTTTGCAAAGTACCTAGCTGTAGATTTTGAACCCTAGCTCTGCCAGCACCATGGGAAACCTAGCAAACCCTGCATTTTTTTAAAAGTAGACACCCAGAGGAATCCAGGATGGGGTGACGTGTCTGGCTCTCGCAAGGTTCTGTTTCCCAGAATCTCTTGCAAACCTCAAACTTTAAAAAAAAAACACATTATCCTCATAATTCTGTGGTGGAAAGTTCTGGAATCTGCGTGGATCCACAAAATTCTACCCACCTCGTGTTCCCAAAAGTCTTCCCAGAAAAATGGTACCTCACTTGTCTGGGTAGGCATAGTGCCCGCGAAAGGAAACGGCCCAAAACGCAACATGGACACAACACATTTTCACAGTGAAAACTGACCCTTTTTTTGCAAAGTGCCTTGCTGTAGATTTTGGTGCCTAGCTCTACCGGCATTTAGGTAAACCTATCAAACCTACACCTATTAAAAAACTAGACACCCAGAGGAATCCAGGATGGGGTGACTAATCTGGCTTTCACCAGGTCCTGTTACCCAGATTTCTGAAAACTAGACACCCAGGGAAGTCTAGCAAGGTATGGCTTGCGTGGGTCCCCCAACATTTTCCTACCCAGAACTCCATGCAAACCTCAAATTTTGTTGAAAAAATCTTTTTTTCATATTTCTGTGAGGGAAAGTTGTAGGATCACTGAGCTGACACAAATTTCCTACCCCCAACGTTTCCCCAGGTCTCCCGATAAAAATGGTACCTCACTTGTGTGGGTCGGCATAGTGGCTGCAACAGGAAATGGCCCAAATCGTACTGTGGAGAATTCAAAATTACCTATAACAAAACTACCTGGTTTTGGGGGGTAGGGGTACCTGGGATTTTGGCCCCAGACTCACCGCCATCTAGTGAAACCTACCAAACCCACACATTTCTGAAAACTAGACACCTTGGGGAGTTTAATGAGGTATAGCTTGCCTGGATCCCCAAACGTTTCGTTACCCAGAATCCCCTGCAAGCCTCAAATTTAGCTGAAAAAAATACATTTTCTACATATTTTTGTGTGGAAACACCGCGGCGGCACAAATGTCCTAACCCACAGCGTTCTCCATAGTGCCCAGAGTAAAATTATAAGTCACTTGTGTGGGTGTCCATTGCAGAATTGTCTAAAAACTTTTTTTTTTTAATTAGCGCTTAGAATTCTCGGTGCTATACCCTTATTCCCTATGTTTTGGTCTCTTCCCAGTCACAGGCTCTTGCCCCACCCACACAAGTGAGGTATCATTTTACTCTGGAGGGGAAAGCTGTGGGGTAGGACATTTGTGCCGGCATGGTAATTCCACCCAAAAATATGTGGAAAATGTGTTTTTTTTTTAAACTACGTTTGAGGTTTTGCAAGGGATTCTGGGTAACAGTACCTGGTGAGAGGCATACAAGTCACCCCATCCTATATTCCCTATGGTGTCTAGTTTTACAAAATGTACAGGTTTCCTTGGTTTCCCTATGTGCCAGCTGCGCTAGGGGCCAAATCCACAGGTAGGCACATTGGTAAAAATAAGTCTGTGCCTTGTAGGCTTTCTTCCCCCCTGGGGGAGAATCGAGGGGCGGGGGAGTTTGCCCTGATGTGAAACCAAGGGTGGCAGAAAGACTGTGGCTATTTTTTTGGGGGGTGGGGGCATTGGTATGCCCATTCTGGGCAGCCCACACATAAAAGCGTAATCGCTGGTGCCTAGTGGGCTTTCTGCCCCCCGTGGGGCAGATCAGGGGCCACTGACCCCAACTGCCGCCCCGGGTGGCAGAAAGACTGGAATTTCTCTGGGGGTGGGGTGGGGTGGGGGCATTGACATGCCCGTTTTGGACAGCCCCCACCCCTACATGAATACAAAAAAATAATCCCTGTTTCTAGTGGGCTTTCTTCCCCCGGGGGGGGGGGGGTGACAGAAAGACTGTAACTTTTTTTGGGGCTGGTGGGGGCATTAACATGCCCGTTTTGGGCAGCCCCTACCCTAAGTAAAATTGCCCCAAAAAAAATCCCTGACGTCTAGCTTTCTGCACCCACGGAGGGGGCAGATTGGGAGCTATTGCCCCCCAGGGGGGGTAGAAAGACTATAATTCTTTGGGTGGTATGGAGGCATTAACATGCCCGTTTTGGGCAGCCCCAACCCTAATTTCAATTGCCCAAAATAAATCCCTGGCATCTAGTGGGCTTTTTGCTCCCCCGGGGTGGGCAGAAAGGCTGTAAATTTGGTGGGGGAGGGTTGGGGCATTGGCATGCCCGTTTTGGGCAGCCCCCACCCTAAGTAAAATTGTGGGGAAAAAATCCCTGGCACTAGTGGGCTTTCTGCCCCTCCGGGGGGGGGGGCAGATTGGGGGCTTCTGCCCCCCAAGGGGGGGGGCAGAAACACCATAATATTTTGGGGGCATTGGCAGCCCCAACCCTAATTTCATTTGCCCAAAATAAATCCCCGGCATCTAGTGGGCTCCCCCCCCCCCACCCCCCCCCGGGGGGGGCAGGGGGCAGAAAGGCTGTCATTTTGGTGAGGGGGTGGGGGCATTGGCATGCCCGTTTTGGTTAGCCCCCACCCTAAGTAAATTTTTGAAAAAAAATACTTGGCGTTAGTGGGATTTCTGCCCCCCCCCCCCGCGCGGGGGGGGTGGCAGATTGGGGGCTACCGCTCCATCTGCTCCCCGAGGGGGGGGGGGGGGAAGACTTTTGTGAGCAAAAAAACAATAGGGGAAGCAAATGCCCTTGCCCAAGCGGCCTCGTCCCTCCCTGGTGCTAGTGGGTGGATCCCTGCTTGGGATCGACCTCCTGGGTGATCCCCAAGCTGGTATCCACTAGATTTCTCCCCTTTCTCCCCTTTACTCCCTCAGCTAGAGGCCATACGTATATCTTGGTCACAGTAGACTATGCTAGCAAGTATCCAGAGGCTTTTCCTTTTTCAACAATGAGCTCCCCTGCTGTGGCCAGGGCTATGGTTTCTTTTTTCCCCTGGGTGGGGTTTCCATCAGAGATACTCACAGACCAAGGGACCCCTTTTATGTCCTGTGTAATGGCACAGGTGTGTGAGATCCTAGGTATCCGTCGACTCCGGACATCTGTTTACCATCCCCAAACAGATGGCCTTGTGGAGCGCTATAATAAGACCATCAAGGGTAAGCTCCGCAAGGTCATCTCCGAGACCGGAAGGAATTGGGACTAGAAGCTGCCCCTTATCCTCTTCGCAAAACGGACACATGAGCAGAAATCAACAGGGTATTCCCCATTTGAGTTATTGTTCGGGAGAAAACCCCGAACACTGCTTGACATGGCAGCAGAACAATGGGAGGGGGAGGATGAGGAAGGACAACCACTATCCAAATATGCAGCCGATTTAAAGTCCGTTGTATCCAGGATTTGGGGTTTGGTACACAAGCACATGGAAAAAGTTCAAACCACCCAAAAGCTATACTATGACCGAAACAGCCAGTAAAGAGAATTTACTCCCGGAGAAAAGGTTCTTCTCTTACTCCCAACAACAGAGAATAAGCTGTTGTCCTAGTGGCAGGGCCCTTATGACATTGAAAAAAGAATAACCCCAGTCACATACAGTGTTCTACAGCCCCTGCGGGCCGGAGGCAAGCAAATTTACCATTTTAATCTTGTAAAAAAATGGGAAGAGCCTGCTTTGCCTGATGGCACGGGACAATCCGCTCTCATAGTAAATACCGAAAGGTCCCTAGAGATTTCCACAGCAGGTACACAGGAAACCCTAGACGAGAAAGCCCCAGTTGGAAATATAATGTCCCCCAAACAACAGACCCAATTATCTTCCATGCTAGATCACTTCCCTGGTCTTTTTCCTCTACCCCTGGGTTGACCACCATGGTTCAACATGATATCATTTCCTTAGACAATACTATTGTAAAACAGAAACCATATTGCATTCCAGAAGCAAGGAGGGAGGCAGTAGAAAAAGAGGTAACAGCTATGTTGCAGGCACACATCATAGAACCCTCCACGAGTAACTGGTATTCACCAATAGTTATAGTACCAAAACCAGACGGGAGTCTGCGTTTCTGTATTGACTTCCGTCAGGTGAACAGCGTCACTAAATTCGACTCCTATCCGATGCCTCGCATCGATGAGCTACTCGAGAAACTAGGGAACGGCAGGTATATGACAACCCTTGACCTTACTAAAGGTTATTGGCAGATCCTACTGACCCCTCAAACCAGAGACAAAACCGCCTTCTCAACCCCCTCCGGACTCTATCAATTCCGGGTGCTCCCTTTTGACCTCCATGGTGCACCAGCAACGTTTCAGCGCTTAATTGATCGCTTGCTGAGGCCCCATGTGAGTTACGCTGCCGCCTACCTAGACATAGTAGTTTTTAGCCCAACTTGGACAGACCATTTGAGACACTTAGCTGCTATGTTTTCAGCCATCCAGGAGGTTGGTCTGAAAATAAACCCAAAACAATCACTGCTAGTCACGGATTCCATACAATACCTCGGGTACATGATACAAGGGGGTCTGATAAAACCACTGCTAAACAAGATCGAGGCAATCAAGTCCGTTCCTACCCCCAAATCAAACGCGACATACGTCCTTTCCTTGGGTTCATCGGATACTATAGGATATTCATCCCAAACTTCTCTTCCTTGGCCAGCCCCCTAACAGACTTCCTAACCAAAACCTATCCATCCCGAAAAGAATCCTGGAATATGAAACACGAGCACAGCTTTCAAGCTCTAAAAGACGCCATCTGTACAGCACCCGTCTTACACTGCCCTAAATTCCACAACCACTTTGTCCTCCAGACCGATGCTTCAGGTCTGGGTCTGGGTGCTGTGCTACATCAGCCTCACTCGAAGGCTGATCTCAAGCCTGTTCTATATATCAGTAGGAAGTTATTTCCCAGGGAAAGCCATTACTCCACCATCGAGAAGGAATGCTTAGCGATCAAATAGGCTGTTGAGGCACTTCAATATTACCTGCTGGGACTCCCCTTCACTATACTCACAGACCATGCCCCCCTAACCTGGCTCGTGAAACACATGGATTCAAATCATCGCATACTCAGGTGGTTCATGTCTCTGCAACCTTTCTCATTTCAGACCATGCACATGCCTGGTGTCAGACAAGGCTGTGCGGACTACCTGTCCAGGAATCCCTCCACTGAATGGCCCCACCGTCCATTCCTAGGGGGGAGATCTGTAAGGAGGAAGGCGAGGCCGATCGGAAGTGCACTACGGCCGTGCCACTTCAGCTCCAACCAGAAGCCGGCAGCGGTCTAGCTATGGACCTGGCAAGAGGGGAGGAGTCCAGGACGGAAGCAGACGCGGGACGCATAAAGCATCCGGAAAAGACGATGAGGGCGTGCGGTGTCGGAAGACGGAGAGCGGTGCACCCAGAGGAAGGCGAGAGTGGAGCGGAGGAAGGCGAGAGCAGAGTGGAGGAAGGCGAGAGCGGAGCGGAGGAAGGCAAGAGCGGAGTGGAGGATGGTGGAACCAGAGCGGAGCAGACAAGACGGAGCTAGGAGAGTGTTATCCTCAAGGCAACCAATCCCGGTGGGCTGAAAGGAGGAGAAGAAGCCCCGGGTCCCGACGCCACGGTCCGAGGGACGGGCCGTGGCCTGAGGCAAGTACCTCTCAGGGGACCATTTGGGTGGAGGCGGTGGGGGGGAGGATACAAGGAGGTAGGGCACGCAATTGGTGGCAATACGCGGCAAAACTCCTCACAAACCATTCCTGCACTTTACCTATGGTGACGGTAGCACAGTCTAAACTTACCCAGTATCGGTACTGACCCTGACCTGTTTTGTTTCCTTTTCCCACCTGACGATTGTACTCAAGAAAGACCAAGGAGCACGGAGACCCCTGATCACTTAAACCCAAGACGTCCCGAGGCAGGAACCACAAGAAGAAGTTGTCTCCTGTAGTATTTTTTTCTTTTCCTTTTTCTCTTCCCTTTATATTGTTTGGTTTGAACCTCATTTGAGCCAAACCCCTACCCTGCCTTTAGAAGTAAAATAACAAGTACTAGTCACACACACTTGAGCCTTGCGTCCTGTAGTTCATCTTCCCGTTGGGCACCCTCACACATTATAGACCTTCAAAAAGAAGAGATTGCATGTCGATGACCAGCACAAGGACTGCCTATACTGTCTTTACCCAGACCATTCTCCAAAAGACTGCAAGGTATGTCGCACTTTTTCTTCAAAAACTTTGAAAGATCGTGAGGGAAGGCTTTTGACTTGGGTGCAAAGACTTAAGAACAAAGAGGATCCCCTATCCTCCTAGGAAAGCGAGATATCATCGAAGTCTTCTTTTAAAACTTCTCAAAAAAGGCCCAGAGAAGCTTCTCCAGGACCTTCTGTGCAGCACCCTCAAAGGAAGACGCAAAAACAGTCTTCAGAGGTTCCAAAACTTAAAGATGTGCCTGCAAAAGACTCTTCTACCCTTCCAGAGTCCAAGAAACAAGCTCCAAACCCTCTGACTCCACCACCGAGGGTGAAGCACACTTTCAAAAAGCCTACCTCAGCCCCGTCGACGACTACCTCGTCGACGATGGCAGCGACAATGACAACATCTCCACAGGTTGCCGTTGGAGTGACTTCGTCGACGACGACGAGCTCAACGCTTTCAGTCTCGTCAGTGTTTCTTTCGTCGACGACGACGACATACTCGTCGACGGCACGTACCCCTTTGTCATCGCCGATCTAGATCAAGAAGTCGATGACGACAACTGTTGACGACGAGTGCATCGTCGTCGACAAAGAGTGCACTGTCGACGACCAACCCATCGACGACCGCCTCGACGGCGAGAAGTTCCTCGTTGACGGCAGTGTTTACTGCAATAATCGACGATTCATCGTCGACGACGTCCATACCGACGACGGCATTGTCGACGCCGCCTACGACAGGTCTGAAAATTGCATATTTCCATCACAAAATTACGAAACGAAGGCTGTCACCTTCTCTTACATCACCCAGCAGGGTTCAACCTTTACCACCCTCGCACCTTTTGGATGAGTAGGAGGATTCAGATGAAGATACTCTATTTAGAGCCGCAAGAAGTCCCTCCGAACTTAATGTTAAGTATCAGGAGGATTCTGATGATGACGATCAGGATATGGATGAGCAAGAATATTATCAGGAGGACACTCATCAGCAGCCACAACAGATGGTTTGTCTGCCTTCAGCCTTAGTCTCGGATCTGCAATTCATGATCTCCGACTATAGAAAGAGGTTCCCTACCTCTGCGCCGTCTCCTGCTCCAGTGTCACCGCCGCAGAGAATGCATATACCACCTCCACTACCTGTTCCTATTAAGGTGCCAGTGCCACCCCTTCCATCTACAAATGATGATGATGATGAAGGCCAGGAAGAGGGTAAACTGCAGGATACACAGTCTCACCATGACGAATGGGACGACTACGTTATCCCTCTTCCCGCATGGCCTTTACCCCCTCAGGCGGACTCTCCCAGGAGGATATAGGGGGTTTTCATAATCTCCTGGAGAGAGCTGCCCAACTATTCAAACTACCTATGTCCGCTCGCCAGCAAGACTGTTTCCTTTACGACTTCAAGGAACCTTATAAAAAGTCGGTTAGGTCAATGCCCATCATGAACTATATTTGGGATTAGGGCATCAAGATCATGCAAAATCCCTCTACAGTCCCTCCAGTTCTGCCAAGGTTGGACAAAAAATATAGGGCTCCAGACGACGCTCCAGCCTGTCTGATTGGGCATCCAAAGCCTGATTCTGTGATCTCTCAGGCAGCGCAACGCAGATCTAAAAATCCTTCTGTTACACTTTCAGCTCCACCGGGTGAGGTGGGCAGGCGCCTTGACAATATAGGGAAGCGGTTTTCCTCTATGTCAGCACTAACAGTACTAGCGTCTAATTCACTGACGTTATTGGGATGTTACCACAGACAAATGTGGTCAGATATAGCACCATATTTGGAATCCATGCCACAAGAATCTAAGGACGAAGCAAGAAAAGTGCTTCTGGAGGGCGAGCGGTCGGCTTCTGAAATAATAGATTGCGCTACGGACATTGCTTCAACTGGTTTCCGCCAACTTGCCGGTGTGGCAGTTCTGCGGCGCCAGGGATGGCTTAAGGCAACAAAATTTTGACCTGAGATACAGACCAAGATCCTTGATATGCCTTATGACGGACAGCTCCTTTTCGGTACCCACATTGAGGAAGCCCTCCAAGGCATTAAAAAAGACACAGAGACGGCAAGAGCCCTGGGTACCCTTCAAAATAAAAACACCACTTTTCGTGGCTCAAAGGGCAGAGGACAATACTCTAATAAAGGGAACTACCAACAATACAGGTCTTCGTATTCCTTCTCTAACAAGTACAAGCCCCAATTTCAGCAGAGACGGCAAGCGCAGACTTCATATATCAAGTCTTCCTTTCGAGAAAAAGCCGGTCGGCAGAAGGATTATGCGCAACGTCAATGACTTTTCTCTACCGCCAGTCCCTGTTTCTTTTCCACCTTCCAGAGTGGGAGCGAAAATTTCCCACTTTCTTCACAACTGGAGTCAAATCACAACGGATCGTTGGGTTATTCAGCTAGTGCGGTCCAGCCATTCTCTGGAATTTGTCCAGACCCCACCACCAACCTCCCCATAACCTATGAATCACAAGCATCTGCAGCTCTTATTCATGGAAATATCAGCGATGCTCCAGAAGGGGGCTATAGAACGGGTTCCTGTCCATCAAAAAGGACAAGGTTTTATCCAGGGTCTTCTTGGCGCGAAAAAAGGAAAAGAAATGGAGACCGATCCTAGACTTGAGTCTCAACAAATACCTGAAAAATCAATCATTTCGCATGGTCACTATCCAGGAAGTCCTACAGCTTCTCAATGCGAACGACTACATAGCATCCCTGGATCTCCAGGATGCCTATTTTCACATTCCAATCCACAAGAGGAACAGAAAGTATCTAAGGTTCGCTGTAGCGGGCAGGCATTACCAATTCCGAGTCATGCCTTTCGGGCTCAAATCAGCCCCACGCATTTTCACAAAATGCCTTGCGACAGTGGATGCATTTCTCAGGCAGTAGCATCACCAAATCTTTACGTACCTCGACGACTGGCTCGTCAAGGCACCCACTCTCGACAGCGCGAGAAGACCTTCCAAAGCCTGACTGAAGCTTTTCAAAAGATTGGGTCTTACCCTCAATCCGGACAAGTCAGTTTTACAGCCTTCCCAGAGAATAATATTTCCGGGCGCTGTCCTCGATACTGTCCAAAGGAAAGCTTATCAATCGCAGGAACGGCAACAAAAACTCCTATGATTGGCAGAAAGCGTGCGCCAAAGAAAGTCTCTTTCCGTCCGCCTCTTCAAATCTCTCCTCGGAATGGTGTCTTCCTGCATCCTCCTGGTTCCATACTGTTGTCTGCGCATGCGTTCTCTTCAAGAGGCTCTCTCTACGCAATGGATTCAAATCAGCGGATCCTTCGATGACACCATACAGGTGACTCCTCAGATGGTCGCCGCTCTCGGACTTCCCGGTGGAGCGGGGAGTCCGGCAAGGATGCTCAATGGCCCCTACACTCTTTTCCCTGTTCATTAACGGAGTAGTGGCTCGTATGTTATCTGCTAACGTGGACGCCCCCTCCTTGGCTGGTATTAAGATACCGATTTTAATGTTTGTAGACGATACCCTGATTTTATCTAAGACTCCGAGCGGCCTACAGCGAGCATTACTTATCTTTGATAACTTTTGTGGGGAGCATGGCTTAGAAGTCAATGTGGCGAAAACTAAACTAATGGCCTTTAACCCTCACCAAAGATTTAGATCAAAGCTGAGTATAAATGATCGCCCTCTAGAGATAGTCAAAGCTTTTATGTATCTAGGTATTTATGTAACAGATGATCTTAGATGGTCCCAGCACATAAATATTGCAGTCCTAAGGCATAGACAATTGACCGGTGCTCTTGGCTCGGAGCACAGAAAATCTAGGACTAAACCAATTAAGCCAGCGCTGCAGGTCTACGAGGCCAAGGCCCTCGGCTCGGCACTATATGGTGCCGAGTTGTGGGGCTTTGAGAAGCTTGAGCCGTTACAAACATCAGAAAATAAGTTTCTCAGGGCAATCACTGGTCTCCCCAAAAGTACCCCTTTACTCCCACTTAGGTACGATCTGGGCAGAAAGGCTGTAGTAGATCTAGCGAGGCTTCGTCCAATCCTATACTGGAGGAGGCTCTGGACCACTCCCGAGCTCCACCATTATGCCGAGGGATTTTAAGCCATAATTAAAGCGGATGTGTTCCATAAAATAGGCTGGCATAAAGTCCTCAGAACCATGCTGGGTGATCTTGGTCTCCATCCGCTCTGGGATGACCCGGCAGGTGTCCCATTCCCAAGTAATAAAGCCTTAAAGGAAACTTATTGGGAATATGTGGCTACCCAGAATTGGAGAGTCACCAAGGCTGGTTCTATGGCAGAAGGTTTTTTAGAAGCTAAATTGTAACCCAGTTTAGAACTTTATTGGGACATTATAACCTCGCCCAGGGACAGGAATCTTCTTTTTCAAATTAGAGCTGGTGCTCTCCCCCTTAGGTCTTTAACAGGCAGGTGGGGGGGGTTCATCTAATAGTAACTGTCCAGCCTGTGGAGCGCACAAGGAAACAATTGGTCACTTCCTATTTGCATGTAAATCTTATGTAGAACCCAGGCGCATTTGGTTAACACCAGTGTGTAAAAACCTGGGTACTACTAGAAGTGATGTAGCCTTAAGAATCATTTGCACTAGCACTTTTGTGCCTTTAGTCATAGCATAAAGAAAAACATTGGTCCTTAACTATTGATCAAAGAGAATTCTTGTCTGAAAATATTTTCTAATTTAGAGATGCCATTAACTCTGCATGCTTTGACTCAAGCAAGTAGGAGATATATTCAATGTCACATCGGTTTCATACACATTGAATGCAAAACAAAAGGTAGTACCCAAGGTTAAAGAAAAATAGTTACCACACTTCAGATGTATGTACTTAACCAAATTTACACATTTATTTACAGGTTTATAAAACAGTTGTAGATATAGACGGCGCAGGTGCAGTGAAGAAGAAAAGGGTGCTCAAGTGATTAGGAGAAGGAAGAAAAGCGTATTATACTGTACAATTCCAATATTTACAACACACAAAGGCGGAGAATCTTCCGCTTTTAAATTGGCCTGTCCACACGGTTTGGAGGAGAAGGGGATTGGACAATATGGGTACAGGCACACAAGTTGAAGGGCGTCGACGTTTCGACCCTAATGCTCTAGGGCTGTTTAAGGCCTCGGCTGCGGGTCTTCATCAGGACTGGGGGCTTGGAGGGGGGGAGGGAAAAGGAGGGGACCTTGGCCGTGTTCAGGCACGTACTCTGGTTGAGAACACCTGCAGTTAAAAATGAAGTGGGTGTTAGGATTAATTGAATATTGGGTATTTAATATAAGTCTAATCCAAGGGGGTACTAAGTACATTACCAATGAAGCTTGTCAAGGGGAAAGAAATTCGTCCCGGCTTCCAAGGGTGGGTCACCTGTAATGTACAAAAACGCAACTGAGTCAGTGCCCATCTCCCCAGGGCAACTGATTGCAACCAGTGTACTCATCAGCACGGAAATGGACTCACCTAATATTTTGAAGGTGATCTGATGTGGATTCACTTGACTGGTACGATGATTTTTTGGTTAAAGTATCCTGTGGGGAATAGGCAGTGTGTCAAACCCCATCCTAGTTACTAAACTCATTACCTTATAAGCACAGGGCAATATGGGACTTACCACTATGTTGGTGGAGAGGGAAAGTCCAACCGGTGCCCCCACGGGCAAACCGGTGATGATGGAAATGGAAATTAACCAAGTTTCCTCTCTGTGTATGTTTTATTCCTTCAGTGAAAACCGGTACTTCAGTTACCTATTAAGGGGTAAATAATAAAGGCTTGTCAGTTACTTCATCTAATCTGCATGATTGGCATGCACCAATTTTACCGATATTGTGCCCCATTCGATGGTTGCCAAGGGACGTCGCTAGCGTACACCCCTCGTGAGATTATTATGTCTGAAGCTCACCTAGAAATGATCGAGATGTCTAGATGCCACCGGTGATTTCTCGGCGTGGTGTGTTCCAAACAGCGGACAGCGTTCAAGTACGGCTGTTACTTCCGCGTCAAGAAACGGAGTCACATGTACTCCCGGCTGCCAATCAGAAGACGTTAAACATAGAGGAGGGCCTCATTACTAGACCGTCCGTCATGAAGCTCAACAGCGGACTATTGTTCGTTGGGAGTGTGTGCTCACCCCTGCTGACGAGGTCACATGAATGTATACGCGTCATGCGCGTTATGTATACAGACATATCCAGTTTGCACTGTGAAGGTTTATTTTGATTTCTATGTTTGTATCAAGATCAATATAAATAAATATATTGATTTGCTGCTAAAATGACACAATAAATTTTGGTTCATTGTTGGTACCACGTTAATGGTTGGTTTACACAGTATATAGCACAACAATTCAATATTAATACAGTACAGCGACATAACAATAAACAAAACAATAATGGATACAAAATAACATGCAATGAATCATACAGCAGTGTTGTCGAACAATTATTCACCATATAACATGATAAGTAATGGATTATACCATGATAAGTGAAGGGTTATACGTAAAGGATTATACAACAATGTTGAGGAACAGTTATTTACTACATGCCTATAAGGCAATCAGAGTAGCTGATTGGCATACATTATTTTAAGATAGACTGTTTAGCCATTATGGATCGACCCCATCTGTCTCAGAACCTCTTCACGGTCATTAAGGCCGCGATTGACAGTGTCAAAGACGTGCATCCAGCGACATTCACAGGTACTCAAGAGTTTAGCATAATTACCACCTCGGGGATTTTTTGTGACCTTTTCTATTATCCACCATTTAAAACTTTCCGGGTGATGATTGAATTTCAGAAAGTGATCCACCAGTGGGGCCCCTTGTACCTTACATCGTATCTTACTACAATGTTGTAGAATACGGGTCTTGGTTTTTTGGGTGGTTTGGCCGATGTACCAGAAGCCACATGGGCACATTATGGCGTAGATGGTTCCCATGGTGTTACAGTTGGTATGGTATTGTATTGTGTGTGTGTAGTTGTTGTAGGTGCATGTTTTTAATTCAGATACCATTGTGCAAGCCTTACAACTGCCACATTTAAAATGGCCAAGTACGGGGGGGAATGTCCCATAGTGGTCTTTGACTTTCAATCGTCTTATGATTGAGCATAGAATGTACTACAAAGTCTTTCACACTTCTGCCCTTCCGGAAGGCATGCATGGGTGGTTCAGTTATACCTATTTCTTCCGCTACCAGATGCCAGTGTGTATTGATGGTCTGTTTTATTTCTGTGCTACGTGTGTTGAAGATAGTAACACATATGAGTCTGTTTTCCCTGGAGTTGGATCTCTGTTGAGGTTCTAGTAAAGATTCTCTGTTGCTAAACCATGCCCTTTTGCTGGCTTTTTTGGCCAAACTCCTAGGGTAACCTCGTTCGATAAGTCTTTTAATGAGAATGTCGGATTCCTTGAAATAGTCTGTTTTCTTGGTACAGTTACGTCGCAACCTCAGGAATTGACCATAGGGTAGGTTATCCCTGAGGTTGCGCGGGTGGTGGCTAGAGTATCTGAGAAGTGTATTCTTTTCAGTGGATTTTCTGAAGAGTGTGGTAAATAATACACCATTTTCTTCTTTGATCGTCAAATCGAGGAAGTTGATTGAATTGTTGCTACTTTCAATTGAGAATTGTATGTTGTCATTCCTCTCATTAAGCCAGATTTGGAAGGTCATTAGTTCCTCCTCCGTGCCCCTCCATATGAGGAGCACGTCGTCGATGTATCAACGCCATTCTACAATTTTCATCCTATAAGGGTTGGTATCATCTAGGATCCACATATGCTCAAAGGAATCCATAAAGATAATGGCGAGGTTCTGGGCAAAGCTTGCCCCCATGGCTACTCCACTTGTTTGTTCGTAAAATTGCCCATCAAAGATGAAGTAGTTTCTTTTCATTGCTATTTCTAGCAATGATAAAATGAAATCAGTTGGTACCCTATGGGGACGTATTCTGTCGTTTAGGGCATGTTCAATCGCAACCATTGCTGCCTGTTGTGGAATGCTGGTGTATAAGGACGAAATGTCCATGGTTACCAGCAATTCCTGATTTGGGTCAAAAGTGGTACCGTCCATAAGTTGGATTACCTGCATGGTGTCACGTATGTAACAAGTTGTGGATTCTGCAATAGGTTTTAAAAAAAGGTCGATAAACTTACATAACGGTTCCAAAATTGAGCCGCAGCCTGAGATAATCGGCCTTCCAGGTGGCAAGTCTAGTCCTTTATGTATTTTAGGTACTGTATATATTGTTGGGACTCTAGGGTGTGCATTGTTTAGATATTCATATTCTGATTTAGAAATTATGCCTTCCTGATGTGCCGTATCTGTCAGTCCTCGGATCAGTGTGGCTATATCATTGACAGGGTTTTTGGATAGTTTCCTATAGTTACCCTCTTTGGATAACTGTGAGAGGATTTCTGCCTTGTATACCTCTCTATCCTGAATGACTATTGCCCCCCCTTATCCGCAGGTTTTATTACTATTTCCTGATTCATATTTAGGTTATGTAGTGCCTGTCGTTCAATCTTAGAGATGTTATATTTAACATATTTCCTCTCAGTAAGAAGCTTGGTGATGTCTTCCATTACCATTTGCTTATATGCTAAGATCCTAGGTGGCATCATATGTGTCGGGGGAGTGAAAGTTGAGGGCGGTCTCAGGCCGGTGTTACTCGTCAAATTTGTATGTGGTATCTTATTAAAGTGGTATTTCAAACGAACTTTACGAAAGAATTGGAGAAGTTCCAATTTCAAATTGAAACTATTGGGCAGGGTAGTCGGGACAAAGGATAATCCCTTTTCCAAAATTAGTTGTTCTCCAGCTGTTAAATTGTAATTGGATAAATTGACTAAAGGGCTAGTTTGTCTTGGTATTGTGGTTGTATCTACCATCTGTAATGTTGTGAGCGTGTCCGTATGTCTCCATGTGATTCCTGTCTGAAGTGTACCTGTTTCCCTGGGTTGCCTCTCCCCTGATTCCAAGTCTGTTGTCCCCTGTTCTGTTTCCAAGGTGCTCGGCCACGACCCCTGGGTCGCCCCCAGGGGCGTCCCCGCCCACGTTGATCCACCCATGGCTCCTGTTCTAAAAAAGTTTGGTCCCCTTCTTGTCCTACGGTACTGGTGGATGGTTGATCTATTTCTGAACCACTGCTGGCTGAGGAGTTAGAAAAAGTATTATATCTGCGGTATCCTCCCCTGCCTCTGGTCGTGTATGTACCTCTTGATTCCTGATTATAATACCCTTCCGCTAGGTAGGGGTATACCTTCTTTTTATCAAAGAATTTTATATCATTGGCTAGTTTGTCCAATTTGGATGCCTGCGTAAATATATCAAATTCTTTTAAGGTCTTCTCTAATCTCTCTAGTGCTTCCTTAGCGTTCTTAAGGGCTGAGTCTTCGGTGATCTCTCTTCTCAGGTCTGCTATTTCTTTAATTAGACGGGTGACTTCTTCTAAGGCGGTTTCAACTCCAAGCACCATCCAGTGCCTGGAGCAATTATTTGATATGAAACTAAATTTGCCTTTGAATACCGGATTATCCACAAAAATGGCCGGTTCGTTGCGAACTTGGAGTCCTACTGGGATCACGTTAGCCTGGAGGTATTGGGCCAATGCGTGTCCGTGAAGTCTAGTTCTTATGAGCTTTTTTTCAAGACGCTCTAACTTGTTAATTTTGTCATTTAGAGTAGGGTCTACTGTACTGACCGTTCTTCCCAGGAAGTTGCCTCCTCCCTGTTCACCAATCAGGTTTTTAATATAGTCTTCACTATATGTTAGGGTTTCATTGTCAACCATGTCTATGAGTTAGGTACAAGTTTATGCAATTTTTAGACAAACTTTCTTACATATATTAAACATCAAAATATTACATAAATCACATATAACAAACACAACCCTCGCAGGATTCCCTGCTCAAGAGACCATTAATTCAATGGGGTATTGCCCAT
Organism: Lissotriton helveticus; assembly: GCF_964261635.1. Classification (NCBI taxonomy): domain Eukaryota; kingdom Metazoa; phylum Chordata; class Amphibia; order Caudata; family Salamandridae; genus Lissotriton; species Lissotriton helveticus. Next base: position 815,745,265 of record NC_136070.1, read on the forward strand.
AGAGTCAAAGGACCTGGGTGTAACTTAGTATAAAGAAAAACATTGGTCCTTAACTATTGATCAAAGAGAATTCTTGTCTGAAAATATTTTCTAATTTAGAGATGCCATTAACTCTGCATGCTTTGACTCAAGCAAGTGGGAGATATATTCAATTTCACACTGGTTTCATACACATTGAATGCAAAACAAAAGGTAGTACCCAAGGTTAAAGAAAAATAGTTACCACACTTCAGATGTATGTACTTAACCAAATTTACACATTTATTTACAGGTTTATAAAACAGTTGTAGATATAGACGGCGCAGGTGCAGTGAAGAAGAAAAGGGTGCTCAAGTGATTAGGAGAAGGAAGAAAAGCGTATTATACTGTACAATTCCAATATTTACAACACACAAAGGCGGAGAATCTTCCGCTTTTGAATTGGCCTGTCCACACGGTACAGCTAAATATCTTGGATGGGCATGGACTATCAGACAGAGGGTTTTAGGCAGCTGATTGTTTTTGGGTCTCGCTGGCAATGCATCCGTAAGGATGCATTAGTCCAGCTGGAGACCAATAGCGATCACTCTGGGGGGAAGGACGGACCAGAGGGTGTGCGAGCTTTTCTAGCTGGATTCGTGTGCGCGAACGCGCACGTCGCGTCCCGCGCCGTACACATCGCAGACAGACACTCGCTCACACACACACACCCCCTCCCCCACAGTCACACACACGCACTCCAAGACACATACACACACACACGCACGCACACACACACACACATACACAGGCCGCCCCCCGCGCGCGCACACACATGCTTCCCCGCCCCTTCCCCCCCCCCTGCCCGCCCGCAGCTCAGCAACGCACTCACCGGCTTCCTCTCCTCAGCTGCAAGGCCCGGCAGCAGGACTCTTCTTCCCTCCTTCGGCACCGGGGCGCAGGGTAGGCTCCTGCCTGCTCCGGTGCTCCCAACACGGCTCCAATCGCGGCTCTTCCGTGGGAGGCGGGGTAGGCTCCCGCCCTCCTACTTCCTGTTTCCGGTTGTCGCGCCGGCCTGCCTGACTTCCTGGTCGCAGGCCGGCAGAGTGACGAGGATGTTGGATTTGCGGTATTTATTTATTTAGTTATTTATGCATTTTTATATAGCGCGGACTTTACCCGAAGGCGGTATTTATTTATTCATGTATTTATGCATTTTTATATAGCGCGGACTTTACCCGAAGGCGGTATTTATTTATTCATATATTTATGCATTTTTATATAGCGCGGACTTTACCCGAAGGCGGTATTTATTTATTCATGTATTTATGCATTTTTATATAGCGCGGACTTTACCCGAAGGCGTCGGAGGCTTCACAACAGGAACAGAAATGAAACATAATGAGAAACATTACAAAAGAACAGGTTGCAAAAACATACGTTACTTACATAAGGTAATAGTGACAATTGTGAGCAACCAAAATACATGAGGTAGTCAAAAGTGCACAAGAGGAAATGAAAGTGACAAGTGTGCAGTTATAAGAGAAAACAGAGTATGATTAGAGGTATAGTCCTGCAATAAGTGCTAGACACTCAGGCTCAGGAACAAGCGTTACATGGGCAAGGTGGCACTTGTGCAAGTATCAAAGGTAAAGACATGTGAGAGGTAGCAGCCGTGTGTTGCAAGGGCAGAGTGGTGTGTGCATGTTACAAAAGGGCACCGAACACCAGTACATGGAAAATACCGCAAAAAGGCAGACCCTCCAATCACAGGCATACACTGGGAAGGCACTTCCATGGTCATGGGAGGTAGAAATTATCAGTAGTGGGAAGTCTTCCTCACAATAGCAAGAGGACGTGAATTACTTTTGGAGGTGTCTCTGGAGGAGGAGAACTTTGAGGTCCCTTTTGAAGAACAGGTTATGCATGGAAATGTACACACCTCGGGGTGCACAATGCTTGTCTCAGGAAGTTCCCGGTGTCTCTGGAGAGCTCCCGTGCCCTGCAGTGTTGACTGGCAGCTGTAACCTCTGACGAGGGTTCAGCTTCTCTTTCGATGCTGCCGGTTGGTTTGTGTTCCTGGATGTCTGGTTTCGGATGCGCTTCTAGCGCCTCGGACCCGCTTCTAGCGCTTCGGACCCTCTGTCTCTGCTCCGAGACTCAGCAGCGCTTGGTTTTGTTGACAGCTCGTGATGTCATGCAGATGACGACTGAAAAGAGACACCTTCATTCCTGCACCTATATTCGACTGACTTGAAATAGGGCGGTTAATGCCTCACTGTTCATTTGTGGGCACAGCTGTCTGTCACAGAATAAAGTCGTTCTTAGACAGCTGCTGTTCCACTTAATGTTTACGGATAGGTGACGTTTTGACATTAAAATAAAATGCTGCCTATGTAGCACTTCCCTTCACGCTCCTGTAATTTGAAGATTGCACTTCATGTATTATTACCCAATTAAATGGCACAAAGCTTAGAATTAAAAGCGGGACAGACTAATAGGATTTCATCTGAAGCTCAAGTTACGCCGCTCGCCTGTCTGGCGCTTTGACCGCATAATTAACTATAATTGGTCTGACTGAACTAGCTCGGGTGAGTCAGTTCGTATCGTTTCCTCCCCCTCGTCACATTTCACTTGCTGAATGGTGTGTGTTGAAGCGTTCGCAGTCCTTTTCTACAAGTGTGTGCAGCAGGTTTTCAACATTGTGAATGGCCCGCGCAGACCTACCAAGGACCTTTACAGTAAAGCCAGTATATTGGTACGTCCCTGGTAGCACCGTGGGCCCGTCTAGCCCCAATTAACCTCTTCTTCATTGGTTTCCAATAGGTTTACTGCTTTCAAGTCGCGCCATCCCACCTCGCCTTTCCATACAATAACTGATAATTGTTTTATACAACTTTGTGATTTTTATACACTTGTTACCACATAATTTGGCCTCTTTTTTTTATTTTTATTTTTTATACCCAACGCTGCCGCATACTATAGCCCAAGCTCTCTCTCTCTCTCTCTCTCTCTCTCTCTCTCTCTCTCCCTCCTCCCCTCTCTCTCTCTCTCTCTCTCTCTTCCCCACCTTCTCTCTCTCTCTCTCTCTTCTCCCCTGTCTCTCTCTCTCTCTCTCTCTCTCTCCTCCCCTCTCTCTCTCTCCTCCCCTGTGTCTCTCTCTCTCTCTCTCTCTCCTCCCCTCCCTTCCCTCTCTCCCCTCTCTCTCTCTCGCTCTCTCTCTCCTCCCCTCCCTTCCCTCTCTCTCTCTCTCTCCTCCCCTCCCCCCAGCCCGGAATACAGTACCACTGTGATCACAAAATTCTTAAGCACCCTGCAACACTGGGGATTTACAGGAATCCAAAAACCAGCGTAAAGTACTCGAACAACAATGACGTCTGTCTTATAAATGTCACAAAAAAATGTTAATATTTCACTTCTGTTCTTGGATTTTCGTGAAAATACAACACATATTGCATTACAAATGCTATAGGTGTCACATTTGTGAAAGTTAAAACTATTGGCATTGTAAATGACAAAGCTATTACTTTAGCTATTACTATAGCTATTTTCACAACCAACACATAAATAAAAAAAAATTAATTCACAATACCAATGGCTCAAACTTTCCTAATGCGAGACCTATTGCATTGCAAATGCTTGTTATTGTTCTCAGGGATGGTCTGTATCTTATTTTATCTGTATACTTCATTGAAATTTTTATATATGAATTAATGTCTCAGAAGGTATTGGTGCTTTTTTTATTGATGATTTTATATTTGTGATTGTATGTGCTTTTATGAGAAAAACTCGAATAAAGCATCCTTGACTTGACTTGATTGGTGGCACGGCGGCCCACATCTCCAGCAACATACTCATATTTTTTCACCACCCATTTGAAAAATGCACAGGTCTCTCTAATTGATGGCCAGCACAGACATACACTTTTAGACACACCTCCCGCCACAAGTTCTAGAATTGCGAACTTTAGAGCTGGGGAGCTACGTTTGAATCTCGGCATCAGCTCAACATCCTGTGATTCCAGGCAAATCGCTTTGTCTCCCCGTGCCTACCACAAATGAATCTGTTCTTCTGTAATGTAAATTGTGTTCATACCATGTTGTCGAGTTTGCGCTATATAATATTGCAAGGAAAAATAAAGTAGGGAAGCTCAAGTTCACACACTACTGAACGCGCACTCTTAAGTGCAACAGCAGTGCACTGTGAATCGGAGCGTTTCACAGGCCTGTCACAGATAAGAAATGCCATCTAAATGAAACCCTACAAAACAATATACTACTGGCCGGCAGCAATTCATACCCGGACAACGTCGGGACGGGCTGCTAGTATCCAATAAAGCAAGAAGCTAAAAAACAGGTCAAGGAGATCTTAGATCAACTTGAATACCAAGGGGTGATTGGAACATGCACCTCTCAAATGAACAATCCTTTGTTTCCGGTAATGAAACCTGACAATACATATCGTCTAGTTTTAGATTACAGACATTTAAACACTTGCACTAAGACATTTGCAGTTCAAAGTGCACACAGTGCTGCATTAATGAATAACATTGTGCGGAAAAAATACAAAACAACACTTGATATCGTAAATGGATTTTTCTGCCAAAATATAGCGCCTGAAAGTAGGTATCTAACAGCATTCTCAGCGTTAGGATCCCAGCAGCAATTTCGTTGACTCCCCCAGGGGTATAAGAACAGCACAGGGTTGTTTTCGGCCAGAGAAACAGATTTAATAAAAAAATTGGAAGACGAGGCATTGTCCTATGTGGATGATATTTATCTAACAGAAGATGACCTAGATGAACACTTGAACAGGGTGAATACCATCATTTTTGGATTTGCATTTGAAGGCTACAAATATAACTTCAAAAAATCAAATATAGCCCACCTCAGTGTCCTGTTTTTAGGATATGAGTTTTCAAATAAAGGAAAAAGCCTGGCAGCCAATTTGTTTAAAAAAAATGTGCGCTGCGTCAACCTCCAAGATAATAAAAAAATCTACAATCAATACTGGGATTCCTAAATTTTGGTAGAACGGACATTTTAGATTACGCAGAAAGAGTAAAACATTTCTACAACTTAATACAACCTGATTTCTCAGTAAAAAAATTGGACACAGGAACTCAGAGATACACTTTGTTACTTACAAGCTGACATAATAGCTTCCAAACACTGACAGACGCGTAAACGTACGCAATCTGGTGATCCGTATAGTTGCGGGTCAATCTGGGTTCACCTATCTAACATATAATAAGGGTGAAATTGTACGAATTGCTTACAAACCACATTTGTAAACCAATGCAGAGATGCTCTTTGCATCTACTGAAAAAATTCTGACAGCAGTACAGACTGCTGTAGTAAGAGAAAGAGCACTGGCACAGGGGAAACGGATAATAGTAGTGACTCCGGTTCCAGCCTTAGAAGCTGCGACAAAGGCAAGCGTCCCTAACGCTAAAGCCTGACATTCGATATGGATACAATGGGCTAATTCTCTCAATGCAACAGATGTAGAATACAGGTACAACCCAAATTTAAAGACACAAGCATTCCTGCAATACTGTACCTAAGGAAATAATTCCTCTAGATCAGTATGAATATATAATTTACACTGACGGATCTGCTCAACTGGACATAGGAAGTAAGCAACAATATAGCGCGGCATGTGCAATCGATACTGACACTTGTAAATACGAATAGAGCATTCCCCACACTAATTGTGTGCGATTCCTTTTACTGTGCGCAGACATTTAATGAATACTTGCAATACTGGGTTCAAAATTGGTTCAAAGATGCTAAAGGTGACACTATTAAGCATAAAATGCTATGGGAACAGGTAGTGGAGTTGAAATTCGAACTACCACGGGCTCACATGATACATGCACTGAGTCATCAGCATGATGGCGCTCATGTTGAAGGAGATTCATTGGCTGATGCAGCTGCAAAGGAGGCTTTACGCACGGCTTCCGTAGCTGCAATCACTCATTCCTAAACGAAAATAGACAGTGAGATTATGGTGGCTGTTATTGCTTCACGCAAAAACAGCGGTGCAGTACCAAAAAGATTTCCACTCAAGTACTCCTACAACTTAGATACTAATAACATTCCATTTTCTCAGATTCCCGGAGTGGGGGCTAGTGTAATTCCAAACATGGAGCGTAGGTTAGGTGTAATCCAAGCAGCGTACGAAGGGATAGGTTCTGCACATGCTGGAGTTACGGCAACAGTTTCTTTATTGAAACAGCGCTATTGGTGGCCTGGTTTAAATAAGCAGACTAAAGAATATGTCTTGAAATGCAACATCTGCCAGCAGATGAAAGGTTCCACCATAACACGTCCAGTGCTGACACCGTTGTTAATATCTGACAAACCACTAGCGTGTGTTCACCCAGACCACTGCGGCCCCTTAAAAGAGATGGGGCTAAAAGGTATATCATTGTAGCAGTGGATTCCTGCTCGAGGTTCCTATGGGTGTGGCCCCAGCTCTTGGCTGACGCTCGAACTGTTATAAAAGATATGCAAGTCTTCATAGCGACATACGCAATAGGCACATTACATTCTGACAAGGGCCCTGCGTTTAGCTCTCGGGCTTACAAGGAGGCCATGCGAGGATTGAGTGTAGCATTGCAGTGCTCCTCTCCGTTACATCCCAAGGGAAGTTTGGTTGTGGAGAGGAAAAACAGAGACTCAAAGCAGTCTTCAACAGCTAGAGTATTAGGCTCAGGTGAAAGCTGGGTAAAACATCTTTATGGGGTACAGCGGGCTCTCAACAACATACCAAGAAGAAATGGAGGGTCACTCCATTTGAGGTCCTATTTGGGGCAAGAATGTGGGTACCTGATCTTGATTGTGAAGGCGTAGTGGCGGATGAAAAACTTTTTGACATCTATGATTGTTTGGCTGTTTTACAGGATCTAAATGAATCCAGGACACAACAAAGTAATGTCCATCTGAAACAGACCACCACTTGGGAAGTCAAATCAGTCACGGCAAGACCTGTCTGGATCCCAAAAGTCTGGGATCTGGTCAGAGAGAAAATAGCGGACTAGAAAGAATTTGGGCCATCCTACAGAAATCCTGTAGCGGTCCTAGCAGTGAAAGGAACAAGAACTGTACTTCTACCGCCTCTTGCCGGAAAAAAAGGAGAAAAGTTTTGTCCCAGTTGACCTAATCAAACCACACTATGTGGCCATTACTGAGCAGTAGGTCACGTAGACTCCAGAGTAGCAGACGCCCTCCTTTCTCCACAATTCAAGAAGTTCAAACAGAAAGACTCATCACGTTTGAAGAGTCACCTGCATGGAATGAAGTACTATGCAACAATGCCAAGGAACTCGTTCCCAGGGAACCTGAAATTCAAATTCAGAATCAAAATGAAACACAAGTTGCTATTCGACCAAATTCAGATGTCTACATGCCTCAACAAGAACAAGCACCGATTTCTACAAATCCTGATGCAATACCGACAATTGATCGAACTGCTTCTGGCTAATTCATAAACTTTGATAAATTTTCTTTGGATCCAAGTGAACCAGAAATGACGCCAGCACACAAATCACGCAAGCAGCAAGTTAAAGACTTTCTGACGTTCTTAGAAGAACCTACCTGGTATCACCATGGGTAGAACTATGGATAATGACCGGGATACTTTTCTTTCTTTTCTGGTTTGGCCTAGTGATAGTTTTTAATACTGTTATTAGTGAACAATACATTCAGCAAAACTCTGCTGCCCAAAAGGTGAATTTAATTTTAAAAACACATCAATCATCTCATCGAGAACAAAGAGACTTGTCATCAGTGAACATTACAGCAGTTCCTGTACCGGATGGTATAGTTTGGGACAAGGTTGATTTCGATATATTTGGCCCAACAGAAAATTTAAAAATTCTACATTTATTTAAAATATAATTAAGTGATATCATTACCTCAAGTACATTTTCCAATGATTGGGATTTTGAACCTGTTGATAACATTTTGTCTGATTTAGAAAAGTCTGCTGCGTTTTCTAATAGTGAAACATTGGAGAGCTCAGCAGATTACAAATTAATGTATTGTTAGCAGCATTATGCTTCCGAGGACCGGTTTCTGGCATTACAGCCGTCTTCAGCCCAGCTTGCTTGAATCCAGTGGCAAAGTGAGCGAGGGACTCACGTCTGAGCATACCCTGCCACACTTATGGCAGCCCGAACTGCCAAGCCATGCCACCCCATTTTGTACCGCTTTGGCCGCCATAAGTGTGGCAGGGTATGCTCAGACGTGAGTCCCTTGCTCACTTTGCCACTGGATTCAAGCAAGCCGGGCTGAATACGGCTGTAATGCCAGAAACCGGTCCCCGGAAGCTTGTTTCCGGTCCAGGGAAGGCATGGCTTGGCAGTTCGGGCTGGACTGTTCCCATGAGGCACAGGGTCAGACTGATTTGCATATAGCCATGTCTGAACTGGGGTGGCAGAGTGGGCTAAAGAACGGTGATGGATCAAACCCAGATCTTTTGACTGGGTGTGAGTGTTTGATTGGTTCAGGTGCTCCGTCCATCACCACCCCCTTTTGTACCGCTTTGGCCGCCATAAGTGGGGCAGGGTATGCTCAGAGGTGATTCCCTTGCTCACTTTGCCACTGGATACAAGCAAGCCGGGCTGAAGACGGCTGTAATGCCAGAAACCGGTCCCCGGAAGCTTGTTTCCGGTCCAGGGAAGGCATGGCTTGGCAGTTCGGGCTGTAATGTTCCCATGAGGCACAGGGTCAGACTGATTTGCATATAGCCATGTCTGAACTGGGGTGGCAGAGTGGGCTAAAGAACGGTGATGGATCAAACCCAGATCTTTTGAATGGGTGTGAGTGTTTGATTGGTTCAGATGCTCCGTCCATCACCACCCCCTTCTGTATCGCAAAGTGAGCAGCGCATGTGCTGCAACGCTAGGCTCAACCTAAAAAGGAGGGTGGAGGTAATATCAGTGCCACACACCATTATCAGGCTACAGCTGCGTAATGAAGGAGGATTAGTGCCGAGGGTGGAGAGGCCTGGCCAGTGTCCAGCCTGGTCGCTCACACTTACCTTAAACTCTTGCATGCGTGTACCTGCCCAGATAGTTAACCTCTCGCGCCGTAAGGTCCTGGAATTCAGCGAGAAGCCTCGCTGACTGATGTAAGGAGGGGGGATCCTCAGTCAGAGCAATCTCATCGAGATCTCTTAACGCACATTCTGTGATCTTAAGGTCCTGGCAAATAGAGCGCAGCACCCCAGCCTTCTTAGCAATACATATGCCCCATAAATATGCTTTGAAGGATTCCCAAAGTGTATCATATTGGAGTAAGGACTCAGCATTTATTTGAAAGTATTTGACTATGGCGTTTCTGATGTCATTCCGGAATACGCTGTCGAGCTGGGCCTCCACTGGAAAACTGCAGAATATAGATGGCCGTGTAACGCTAGGGATAGAGTGTCAGCAGTACCGGCGAATTGGTCCGAGATAGTACGAGGGAGATGCTTTACTGAGAGGACATTTATCAAGAGTCTGAGGGATAAATACCAATGATCTATGTGGGACCAAGTCCCATGGGGAGCCAAGCGAAAAGAGAAGCCCTTGTTGAAGGGGTGTAGGGGGGTGCCACACATCTGTCAGAAGTGAAGTGTGCAGTAAGGCGTTGAGGGCCTGAAGCGAGTGTGGTTTAGAGACTTGTCCCGGGCCCATCTTATCAAGGGTTGGGATCAGTTTAAGTTTGAAGTCTCCACCCTTTATAAAGGAATCCATAGATAGTAGTGAGACATGTGTGGAAATATTGGTGAAAAATACTGGTGCGTCTGTGTTTTTAGCATAGATGTGGATCAGGAGTATGTGCTCGGCCCGAGCATACCGACCACCAGCAGGTATCGACCTTCAGGGTACGCTGCTACTTCATTTGCCTGGAAAGGTACTGTTTTATGAATGAGTATGCATGTTCCCCTGGAGTATGTGCTGTAGCTGGCAAAAAAAGTGGTTTTCGCCCCCGTTGTAGGCAAACCGAATGGTAGATTTGGGGTCATAATGGGTCTCCTGCAGAAAACACTACTTGGACTGAATGTCTAGTAAGGTACGATATCACTTGCATTCCCTTACAGAGATTAGCAAGGCCTCTCACGTTGCAGGAAATGCACTTCAGTTCCATCATCTTATGACTGTTGACCGATGCTGTCATTAGGACCAAGAATGTGAGTTTGGACCAGTCTCATTGTGTGGGTAGGTGCCATGGTGAACCATAATACATTTATTCTCCTGTAGAAAACAGTTATAAAACATGTAACATATAGCAACTCAAATCCGACATTCCCCCCAACCAACTTCGGATAATAACTCAACCAGTATCCGGTGAATCCCATAATATCCCCAATAAACAGTAAGAGATCTCTTTGGGGGGAGGCAACGCTCAAGGAGATCGCCGCGACCGAGCTGTAAACTGCTGAAAAGAAGACAAAATGTTATGCACAGCCAGCACCATGAGGAAAGAATACAATATCAAATCAGTTCTGTATATTGTGAGCAATCATTATGTCCGGCAGTAGACATAAACATCGGTCACAGATCCACAGGGGTGAGTGCAAGGAAATGGCCACCCCACGACCGGTGGGGGAGGGGGAGCTCGGTTTGTGTTGCTTCCAGAAGTCTATTGCATCAGCAGGAGAGTCAAAGATGTGAATTTGTCCTTTTAGGGTAACATTTAGCTTTGCTGGGTATATCATTGCATACTGGACATTCGCCCTCTGCAGTATTAGTTTTATGTTCTGGAATTTGCGACGGGCCTCTTGTACCAGAAGGGTGAAGTGACATGCCCTGATACTGAATGGATCCCTTTTCATGAGCCAGACGAAGAGTGGCATCACCATCGTGGTAGTTTAATAGCTGGGTGATAATCAGATGTGGAGGAGCGCCAAGAGCTGATCTTGGGGCCAATGCTCTGTCCGCACGCTCAGCTGCAAACGTGGAGGAGAAGGCATCTTTGCCGAACAAGTCCATCAAGAGCCGCTCCACGTAGCCAGCCATGGGACCGGTGTTGGTAGTTTCAGCCACCCCAGCTATGCTAATACCATTTCAGATTGACCGCGCCTCCAAATCTTCCGCCTTGGAGGCGACCGCTTTAAGGAGTTGTTCAGTTCGCTCCAGTCTGTTGATGATAGTAGGTTGGGCATTCTCCAGTTCAGACAAGCGCTGCTCAGTGGCCCCTATGCGAGTCTTATGTCGTTCGATGCGGCCATGCATATCATCTAGGCGAGTAGCCAAAATATTGAATTGTGGGTCAATAGCTTTAAAGCCTATCCGCAGTTCCGCCATAATGGTCACGATTCCGTCAGCTGGTGACGACTCCGACTCAGAGTGGTCAGGGGAGTCTCCACGTGGTGGGCCATCCTCATTGCGTCGGGCGTCTTGGCGGCATCAAAGGAGTGCTGGCGCTGCTTGGGCGTCAGCACGCCCCATGGCTGAGCCAGGGAGGACTGCACCCCAAAGGAGCGGGGGGCTGACTCGCAGTGCAGCTCAAGATATGCGCTATGTGATGCGGGCAAATGCCAGTAGTATCACTCTGTCTTGACAATTATTTCAATTTGGTTGCCCAGCCACTAAGTTGCAGCAGGTCTGCACACCGGAACGAATGTGCCACAACCTCACCAATGCATCGCCCCTTAGAATCCACCGCTCTGAAGAGCACCCAACCCCCAGCGCAGTGGGTATAGGTCAGGAACGCTTTGCAGGTAAGCAATGTGTGGCGCAATGTGGGTCAGATAGAGAGGTTCAGATCCATGTTGGGGAAAGAAAGTGCCCTCAGCAATGGGCCCCACATAGCCAAATACCCTTTCCTTGAGTGATCAATACGGCCATGTGTGGAGGGGGCAGCAGTGCGATGTAGCTGAAAGCTGGGAAGGAGCACTCACCGCCGCAGCCCTCACATTAGGTGGCGCTCCCGCGTGTGGAGCGGCGCATGCTTTCACTTCGTGCCTCCAGGCCCACTGCTGCCTCGGCCTCTGTTGCGGCGTGGCTGCTCAACTCACCCCGGACCCCGCCCTCAGGTTCACCCACTGCCCCTGACCCCACGGGCCTCCGAGGACCACGTCATGTCTCAGACAGCGAGGGCCACCTAGTTCTCTGCCATTGTGCCCAGGGCGATCCGCAACTCGGAGAGCATCTCCGGTCACCGTCCTCATGGGTGCAGTTCAAGTGGAGTTGAGCGGAGCTTGGTTGCCGATAGTCTGCGGCTGATCCGGAGCTTCAGAGTCGAGCAGCCATCTTGGTGCTCAGCTCGGTCACGCCCCCAGAAGCATACGCTTGTTTAACCTTAATCAGGGGCAAGATGTGAAAAGAAAGGGAGGATAACATCCTCACCTTGAGGACAAACAAGAATAAAAGGAAGAGGTCAATCAACCTCCACCAAAAGAATATCATACGAAGAAGTCAAATTGTCCCAAAAACATAAATGTAATGATGCGTTTAATGTCACCTTCAGTTTTTATATCTAAATGGGTGCAGAGGGTTCAACGGGGGGGTCCGCGGTCTCTGCAGTGATAAAAGCTTCAGTTGCTCTCACCTCCAGAAGCTGGCGAAGTGTGTTGCGCACTATGGTGACTTCTGCTGCGTTGTCGAGGGTAGTCACTGCCCAACTCCTGTCCAGGAGAAGGCTTCTAATCGTTTGGTCAATATTTATCTGTCAAGGCTGCAACCTTCTTCTTTTGAAAAGAGACTTTATAAGGAGGTGGTTGGACCTCTTTCTTTATCTTCATGTCAAACAAGCGTTGTGTGTTCTGTTTAGGTTGCACGTACTCTCCTTGTCTGCAATCAGATAGCCTTCCTCTGTCATGCTGCTGGTCAGACGAGTCCTGAAAGGAAGCACAAAAATTATATTGGCGGTGTTCAGATGAATCAGGGGGAAGAGAACTGCCATGAGGTCTACTTGTTGAGGCTGTTTAGATTTTTCCCATGTTTCTTTAGGAAAGTCACGGGCTGGAGAGGCATCCTTGTCCGAAACAGCCTTGACAAGTGGCGGAATAGAGGGTCTGGTTGCCAAGCTATTACGTGCCAAGGATGTGTAAACCTGAGCGATGATAACCAGCAACCAAAGCTTGCGGTCTGCCATAGTCACTGTGGCAAGTCGCTAGCGTATAGCCAAAGACGCTGCTTGACCTTTAACATTAGAAAGATTAATCTCGGAGACAACTGGAAAATTACCTTCAAGTTTCATCTCCAAATCTAGGACCGGACCGGCCCCATTCTCTATTTTATTGACGGCACTAAACAAAAACGCCCAACAGGGATATGCCATAACAGAGAGTATATACTATGGCAAAAACAGTCCCCCAGGTGTTGCAGTTGGCTAAAGGGGGAACCAGACAATTGGGTAAACACATAGTTAAAAAGTCTATGTTTTTCTTGTGGTCCCGAAAGGGAAAACACATCATCAAGTTGATCCATTTTCTGGGCAATCCAAAAGGGAATGTCCTTTCAATTGGTTGGACGTTTTCTCATAACCGAATGTACAATGACTGAGCTAATAACAAGTCCCACTGCCTGTTGTGCCTGTGCAAATGCACCAGCCCTAGCAGCGTGAAAGCGTTAGAAACAAATTGGATCCAGCATCTGTGTAAAAGAACTACTTGGTTATACAACGCACGATCCTCCGCCACATTTCGATTAGCTAAATTCGGGTATGGCCAAAAACCTGCTAGAGTAAGCCTGGTGGTCCTCATCAATACTTAAGTGGCCATTACGAACAATGGCGGGGACATATGGAACGGAGCCATTAAACCAAGTCTGGTGTACCCAGACTGTAAGAGGAACTTCAACAACGGCATAAGGACGATAAACGTTTGGTGCTGCAGCAGCAGTATAACTGTGAAACATATTATTATTAGCTTTGACTATCTGAAATGTTACCCAGGGATAAAAAACTTCAAAGTGCTAAAAAGCGTCCGCCTCGATAAAATCACAGAAGCCGCCGCATTAGGGACACCATGTTGAAGTAAGTGTTGAGTAGCCGCTGGGCGGCAATTAGCCACAATAGCGACTGCCATAATCAATAAGCAAATGGTTAAAAAAGTCAGCACATAAGTGGATATAAACCTTTTAATATTCAAGCTTGACTAATCAACAGAGCTAGGTGTTCCCTAAAAACTGTGGAGGATAAATTCCCAGCACCACGACGTCTCTGCAAAATGGTGCAAGGGTATTGTGGACAAGCACAAGCGATACTCTGGGTTCCCACAAATACGTACCAGACCAAATGGTGGCGGCGCCATGTTGCAGAGATTCTGCTAAGGAACAGAACTATGCTTGGGACCATAGAACATTAGTAGGTAGGGACAGACTCACTACACCACCTCAGTACCATGAGCCCGAGTCCAACTAACTATAGTATATCACTTGCCCTTCGACTAAAATCCTGAGAGATACGTGAATTAACACCCTAGAACACAACAGTCCTGACCCTCTCAGGGATAGCGGTAACAGGACACCTCCTTTTGCTCTCACAATCGTACTCGTCCAGAATAAGATATAACAGATACGCAAAGGATGTTTGCAATGTTTATTTAAACAATCATGCTCTAGAATGCAGTATTCATGCCACAATTAAAAAGCACATGCCTAACAAAAATACATTCAGCATAATCAGTAAACCATATATTATGGAAAGCCCTGTAATATTATAAGATAGATTAGTCAAACCCTGCTCCCCTTCTACAGAAGCAGAATGATTATATAACATAGATATCTGGGATTAGTAAAGAACCCCGTACCTTAGCATACACAGGTGGACGTTCTATATCTCATTTACTGCTGTGATCTCCTCTCAGAAAATCTCTCTCTCTCTGTGTTGCATTACTATGCATACCTATATGACAAGGCTGATACTCACAAACAGCTGCATTTGTTTGTTGTGTCTAGAAGACTAAATCCCAGGAAAGAACAGAACACAAAAACAGCTGCGGGTTCTTTGGAAAAATACAAAGTGGCACAAAAATAAACCTATTTATGTATGTAATGTGTGCAACGCAAATGTGGCCTGTATTGTGCACAGTTACGCTAACATAGGGAATACCACAATGGGCCAAACTCTGTACACATGACAGTGTCAGGGAAATTTCGCGAAGGTTTTTGGCCACACTAAATTTGGGCTCTGAGGGCTGTGGTTGTGCTTGGGAGTGTCATAGAAAATCAACAGTGTCCTCCCACACATTATCCTTAAATTCCAGTTTGAAGCAGGCACTGTACCCAGAACAATCCAAGAGACAGAAGTCTAGTAGGACCAAAAACAGACCCTTCAGCAACCAGACGAGTCATACACAAGACTTGTTTTGGCATCCAGTTCTCTCCATTTCAAGTGTGTCCAAGTGTTACATGTTGCTCAACAGACATGTGAAGCAGGATTTGACAGATTGGTGTCACAGGATGCCAACAGCTCCCACTCTAAAAATTCTGTATAACTCAGAGGACTTGTCTCTGCCTATTCAGGTTTACCTATTGTTTGCTCCTGGGAGGCATTTCACACTGCTTTCACACCTATTCAAGGCTATTCACCTGCTGGGCTACTGTTGGAGAGCTAATGTAAATTGGACTTCCGGAGCTCCAGGCAATAAAAATTTAACTTTCAGAAATTTACATTTTCTTAATATTTAATAAAAATGTGCTTTTACCATTGAATTGGATTTTTAATAACCTTTGAAAATAGCAGCTCCATTATTGTTCTAGCTGGTCTCTTTCCCGAGATACTGTGTTAGTTTTTTAATATGTACTCTGGTTTTGCACATGGGATATGTAGGCCTGACCCAGTGAAAATAGCTTTTTGCACTTATTCACTGTAGGCACATAGAACTGTTAATTTTCTAAATGTCCCCATTTTAAATACCGCGCACCCTGTCATGTGTTCTACTAAGCCTACATAGGGGTGAATTTCTTAATATTCAGAAGAGGTGGTGGAGGCAAGCTGTCCAAAAGGATAACATTCACAGGTCACACTGCAGGTTATACATCGCAGTAGTCAGGCTACATAGGAAAGGCCTTGAAGCCATTTTTGTACCTCCACTATAGTGGATGGCACAATAGGTGCTGCAGTCCACAAGTGATATTTACCTTCCAGGCCCCTGGTGGACTGTGTACACCATATACTAGGGCCTTGCAGGCAAGTTTAAAGTGCCAATTAGGACTAAGCCAATAAAACTAAGTTTTAAGGTAGAGCAGAAGCACTCTAATCCTGATAAACAGGAGTAAAGTACACAGAAGTTCAGAAGCAGACAAAAACAAAGCTCCAGCAAAAGGCAAAAAATCTGGGGTGACCATGGAGGAAAGACTTATTTCCTGCAACTGGTGTTTGCACTAATGTGACTTGAAGTGCTTTCTGGTGCATGTAGTCATAAACTTCGCCCTTTTTTATCTTTTTATTAATGGCACTGTGGATGATATGAATCAATAATCAAACGTGTTTGACTGTCTCTAATAATCATTCAAGACAAGTGAAATGTACCCAGGTCAAGATATGTTGATATGCTGCTTCATAATCGGTTTCAGTACCAATGCCACCTATGTCCTCTTACAAGATTGGCAGCATTTGGTGCTTTAATTCTGCCAGTTAGGAATCTTGAATTCTGACTGGTATGCTTGCACCAATTCTTGCAATCTCAAATTTTCTTGTAGAATGGGGCAAAACTGCATGGAACAGGAAATAATTGGTCCTTGTATGTGCTTTTGGTAGAAATCCTCTGACACATTCCACTAAGAGCAGGTAGAAAGTGTGACCAAGATGGCCAGTGAGGTGTGGGACAGGGGAGTGTTTAAGGGAAAAATCAGTCTGCCTGGCATTGGCCTGGGTCTGGACTGTGCTTCTGCTTGTAGCACCTGCAGGAGCAATGATGGGTCCGGTTTATCTGGCCCTGAATAATCGGGCCCAGAGTTTGCGTACTCCGTAACGCCAGGGCCAGAAAAACCACTAATTGCAGGTCGTGGAATCCCATACGTAGCTATCACTTCAGGTGGAATTCCTCCACTCGTAATGAAGGCCTACGAGACACAGTGTATACAGATAAATTTAGAAACAGTTTGTGTAGCTTTTTGGATCTAATCTTTCAATTAAGGAAAAACTATTTTTTATAATAACAACACTGTATTAGTTTTCATTATAGGCACATGATACTCAAACCCAACACAAACCCTCGTAGAGACTCTTGTTGCAGGGTAACTTAAGATTGAAGAAAAATACAGACTCCTTTTGGCAATGTAAAAACAGCTCTTTGCTGTTGCGACAGACAGAGTGGCAAGTCCACATAAGTAAATAACCGGTCTCAACTTTCTGTTTCCCAGGCAGCTATTTTTTATACAGAGTTAGACAATGTTGGTTACGAAAGGTCAAACAATGAATTACTAGGCAGTTACCTATTGGTACACATTGAAGATTAAGAAACATGAAATCACTTGTGACACTTGACTTTAACCTAATTCTCTACACAGCCTTTATTGCAGTTCTAACAATGCTTAGCTAGTTAAGTATTCTTCTACTTTTTGATTCATATGTATTTGGGTTGAATGCATGTACATTTGTTTGTGTACTTTATCATTGTGCTCCTAAAACCAGATTCCTTGTGTTCTTAGCTAATTCATCCTCCTGCTTCCATTGTCTAAACATTTCCCCAGTCTATTGAAAACACAGAATTCATGTGGTGTGCCTGTGTGCTAAGGCCATAGATTCCTTTAAGCTTGAAAAACGTTAGTTTTCCTTTAACTCTGACCTTCCATGTCATGCACTCTGTTATCAAGCAAACTCTTCACCTCTTTCTCATCAGCCTGAGTTTTTGGCCTGCTCTTCTCTTTTACCACGTAAATCTAGGTAACGCTTTCTACTCATGTTTACTGTTGCGCCGTATTTTCATATTTCATTTTATCCATAAAACTCTGCTACACATTGTAAGCAATTACCCCCATTCAACACACTTCACCCCTGAAAAACTACATTATTAATGCGCTTGTTACCTTTAAACTCATTTCTTTCCCCTTCATTGTGCTCCTCTAATAATACAGATCTTTAGTGAATAGTTATGACCATTAGCTCTTGTAGAAATGAACCATTTGGTTTTCTATATAAATTAATGATAAATACAAAGAAACATATTTTAAAAACTGTAGTTTTTTAGCTCCTCCCATGTTTAGTAAAGACTGTGAAACTTGTTAGGGAATTATTCATTGATATTTTTTCCAGTAGTGATGATGAAAAACGAAAATGCTAATTTGAAGGCTACATGTACCATCCAGTTCTGACTAGAGGATAGTGTCTATTTCTGTAGAACATTTGAGTACAGCCAAATGAGTGCATTTGCGTAATTCTCTATTCCTATCTGGTATCTCAAACATAGAGTATTCTGCAGCTGGACCATACGTTATTTTTTCTAACGTGGCAGCAGTAATTGGTAAATTGTTACTTTGTGCCTATATATGTAGTTAGTTCTGAAAACAGGGCATAGCAGCTCTTGCCTCATTTTGGTTTTCCAGTATACTGAATTCTCATGTATACGGCTTTTCTCAGTTGTTGGACTTTTTAGTCCTGCATGTGCAGAACGGGAAAATTCAGATTCTTTTCTCAAATTGATAACATCTTAAACCTTGTTCTGCACAATATCTGGTGGAGATAATGGCGCAATATATAGTGCCTTGCAATGTGGAAAATTAACAAAACAAGGGTTCACCAGGAATTCATTTACATGCTTCTATAAATTGCAAACACAGATGAATGGCAATCAGTTAATGCGAACACAACAACCACACTCTGTAATGTAATGTAATGTAAATAAAACGTATAAAGCGTATTACTGCCAGGGAGCGTCTTGGCGCTATAGAAAAGTTGAGTCAGGTGTAGCGGGGTAAACATTACTACTATAGACGAGAGCTGAGAGATTCTTATCCAGCTTGTATAAATAGCCAGGTTTAGGCCCTTTCTGAAACCAAGTAATAAAGGTGCTGTTTTTAGGTCAAAAGACAGTTGATTCCAAAGCATTGCTGTTGTCCTAAAGAAACTTCTGCCTCCCCATGTAGCCTTCTTAGATGGAGGGACCATCATAATCTTTGCCAGACCTGAACGTAAAGTTCTTGCTGGCGTGTACCATCTCAATTTGTTTTTAAACTGGTCTGGTCCCAGTCCATGCAATAATTTAAATGCCAAGCAAAGGGCATTGAATTTACATTTTTGTCTGACTGGCAGCCAATTCAGTCTTCAGATGACTTCTCTTGCAGATTCTTTTTTTGGAATCTCAAAAATGAGGCAGGTCGCCGCATTCTGTAAAATCTGGAGTCTGTTAACAAGACCTGCTGCAAGTGTGAGGTAAAGACTATTACAATAGTCAATTCATGTGAGAATTATTGCTAGGGTTACTTCCTTTACAAGTTCAGTCGGTACGTATTTTTTGTTTTTAATCAGCCTTATAGCGCAAAAGGATGCTCATGTAATTTTGCTGACTTCTTTAAATTTAAGTTCCCTATCTATTATAATGCCTAAGTTTTTTTTACCTTAGTTGAAGGTATAGGTAATGTATCCAACTCCGGCGGCCACCAATACGGTGTTCAGAGGGAGTGTTTGTTGCCAAAGATGATGACCTCAGTCTTTGAGGCATTTAGCTTCAGGCAATTTCTGTTCATTCAGGCACTCACCTTTCTCATGCAGGAACTGAAGGCGCCTCCAGGGCTTTTATCACTATTTGTCAGCGACACCACAATTTGGGTGTCATCTGCATATGAGACCACAGTAAAACCGGCCTGTTTTATCATCGACTCCAGTGGCGTAACATAAAGATTAAAAAGTGTAGGGCTCAGTGCCGATCATTGTGAGTCTCCACATGGTAGGGAGAACTGCCTAGAGACAAACTTCCCCATTGCCCCATTTTGATGTCAATTTATTAGAAATGATTTTAAGAGGTTAATTGCAATTCCTCTTATCCCTAAGTCTAGGATATGGTCAACCAGAATCTCATGGCTGACTGTATCAAATGCCACCGAAAAATCAAGCATTACCAGCGCTGCTGTCCCTCCTCCATCGAGGACTTCACGTATTTCTTCCGTGGCTATGATTAGTGCGGATTCAGTGCTATCGTTTTTCCTGAAACCATGTTGTGGTTCGTCAAGCAGCGAGTTCGCTTCTATGTATTCTGAGATTTGCTTGTTCATAATGTTCTCCATCAGTTTAGCAGCAAAAGAGAGTCTTGAGATTGGCCGATAGTTGTATTAAAGATTGCAGGAATCTGTTAGCTAGCATGAGCTGCAAGCCATTTTGTACTTGGCACCCATTTTAGTTAGCCATGTGCTTGCCATGTGCTTTCTCCCTCTTCCCGTGCACATGCTCAGAGAGGCCAAGCTTATAGAATGCACCTGCTGTAATGCCAGAAACCGGTCCTCGGAAGCTTGTTTCCGGTCCAGGGAAGGCATGGCTTGGCAGTTCGGGCTGGACTGTTCCCATGAGGCACAGGGTCAGACTGATTTGCATATAGCCATGTCTGAACTGGGGTGGCAGAGTGGGCTAAAGAACGGTGATGGGTCAAACCCAGATCTTTTAACTGGGTGTGAGTGTTTGATTGGTTCAGATGCTCCGTCCATCACCACCCCCTTTTGTACCGCTTTTGGCCGCCATAAGTGTGGCAGGGTATGCTCAGACGTGAGTCCCTTGCTCACTTTGCCACTGGATTCAAGCAAGCCGGGCTGAAGACGGCTGTAATGCCAGAAACCGGTCCCCGGAAGCTTGTTTCCGGTCCAGGGAAGGCATGGCTTGGTAGTTCGGGCTGGACTGTTCCCATGAGGCACAGGGTCAGACTGATTTGCATATAGCCATGTCTGAACTGGGGTGGCAGAGTGGGCTAAAGAACGGTGATGGGTCAAACCCAGATCTTTTGACTGGGTGTGAGTGTTTGATTGGTTCAGATGCTCCGTCCATCACCACCCCCTTTTGTATAACTCTCAACCACCTCAAACTCAACCAAGAAAAAAACGAAATCCTTGTCTTCTCAAATCACGAGTAACCCGCTCAGATCCAAGAATGGCTAAACCACCTTACCGCTCTAAACTGCAAACTCACTGAAGCAAACTCAGTCAAATCACTAGGGATCTCTCTAAACCCAAGCCTCAACATAAGTTCCCACATCAAATCCACTGCAAAAGGCGCCCTCTACAACCTAAAACTCCTCAACAAAATCAAACCCTTCTTACCCCCCAAGGACCTAAAAACTGCAAACCAATCTCTAGTTCTTTCCAGACTTGACTATGGTAATGCCACTCTAACCGGGTCAGCTAGAACACACACAGCCCCCTTGAGAGCCACCCTCAACGCTCAGCAAGAATGGTCTCAGGGACCAGGAAATTTGACCACATCACCCCTACTCTACAGGCCCTAAAATGGCTACCCATCGAAGCACGCTGCGCCTACAAAACTGCCTGCCTCACACATAAAGCCTTGCACACAGGCAAACCGGATTACCTCGCTGCCAAACTCACAAAAGCTGGACAAACAAGAAACCTCAGAAGCTCAAACTCCTCTTAATCCCCCCAAAAAGACATAAACAAAAAGCCCTCTCCTGCTCTTTCTCCGGGAATGCCCCAAAAATCTGGAACTCTCTCCCTACTCACATCAGGACGAATCCCTCTTTCACGATCTTCAAGAGGCAACTAAAAGAATTTCTCCTCAACCGCCACCTCTATGCTTCCAGACAATGACTTTGTTACTCTCGGTACCCAATATCCTCGTGATTCTCACTGTACTTCATTGCTTAAGTTTTCACTTTTATGTATGCTGTAAAGCGCTCTGACAGCCCCGGGTCTTGCAAGCGCTATATAAAACTCCAAATAAATAAATAAATAAATAAACGACTGAACAAGCTGGGCCTGAGAGTCAATTTAAAAAAAATCAATTCTCAACCCTACTCAGAACATTTACTACCTAGGATCAACACTAGACACCGTGGAGGCAAGCGTATCGCCTTTGGCGGAGAGATTTTCTTCGATCAGGATGAAGTACCAGCACCTCCTACAGTCTCCCTACCCAACGGTCAGACAAGTATCCTCTCTCCTGGGATCCATGGCTTCCTGCATATTCATAGTCCCCAATGCCCGCTTGCACATGCGTCCCCTACAGCTATCTCTGGAGGACCAGTGGGCTCAGGCCTCGGGCAGTTGAGAGGATCGCATCACTCTTCTTCAGTCTGCCAGAGACTCAACCAGGTGGTGGACCAAGGGATCAAATCTGATGAAAGGTGTTCCCTTCCATCAGGGGACTCCAACTCAGACCATAGTAACAGACTCATCCCTACTCGTTGAAGGACCGCTTCCCAGTAAGGTGGGTGCAGGGGTCCCTGCCCTATTTGGGGATACAACTTGCCCCCTCAGTCGGCAAACCACAAATTACATCACACTACTTCACCAAATTAAAGAGGAGCTGAACAGTTGGAATCATCATCACTTGTCCCTTCTAGGGCGCATTGCAGCCATTAAAATGTCCATACAACTGAAGAATTTATATACTTTTCAGACAATTCCGATTTCTCCTCCCAGAGGAATGCTTCCTGCACTACAGAGTGATTTACATAGGTTTGTGTGGCAGGGCGCAAGACCTTGCATGAGAAAGAGCTTGAGCAACCTGGGACCGGACGAAGGAGGATTGAGTGTCTGAGATCTGCAGAGATACTTCCAGGCGGCCCAGATGCGATACCTGGCAGAGTGGAACAGAGAGGAATCTGAAAAACATTGGTTATTCAAAGATAGGGCAATCGCATGGCTCCCCCTCTGGAAGATGCTGTTTCTCAAAAGAGCTGATAGGCCGCAGAGTCTCCTAAGGTCCCCCATTACCAAGACGGTTGTGGAGATATGGGACGATGTGGCGGGGCTAAGAGAGCTCACCACGTTCCCCTCCCCATGACACCGTTATTCTAGAATGGGCACTTCACCCTGGGCTTACCTCTGGGAACATTTGTGGCCTGGCACCGTACACCATGCTGTGCTGCGGGTCACATGTTCGACGAAGAAGAAATTCTCTCCTTCACACAAAAGCATCACCAATACAACTTAAATGAAACTTAAAGGCCTCGATACCTCTAGGTGAGCCACTGGAAACTATACTCCACCAATCTCCCCACCATTAGCAGAAGCCTTACCAAGAGATACAGATAGACTGTTGATTTCTGAACTCTTTGTACTACTGCGCCAACCTGCCCCTACACAGCCTACACTCAGTCCACAAAGATGGGCAAAAGAGCTCGGAAGAGAGCTTTCTTCTATCGAATGAGGGGAGGATTATTACAGAGCTCGACATACAGCCCGGAACACATCCGTTATAGAGGCGGCCACAAAAATAGCCACCCACTGGTATCTGACTCCGGTACGCCTCAACAAGGGGAATCCAGAGCACAGCTTTGACTGTTGGCGCGGATGCTGCTCGCCAGACACGCTTTTACATCTACTCTAGGAGTTTCCGATACTCACGACTTACTGGACCCAGATCCTAGATGAAGTAGACACACACTTTGACACTTAGATCCCCCAGTTCCTGGGCTATATAGTCCTAGGTCTACCTAACCTACTGACTTTCCCACTTAAATCTCTAAAAGGAAGACAGATAGGGTTGGCGCTCAGTGCAGCTCTCCAGAACATTCCTAGGTATTGTGAGATTGCTACTATTCCCACACATGTGGGTTGGCTCCATAGACTATGCCACACACTAGGGATGGAAAGGATATTCGCTACTCTCACAATCTCTAAGCCTCGTTCTACAAAATATGGCACCCATTTCTCGGACTTCTATCCACTGAATTTAGAGAACTTACTTGTCCCAAAACCTACACATCCTCTGGCTTTCTGAAACTGAGTAGCTCACACTACAACTATAAAGGGAGAGATATAGCTATACTTCCCTACAAAAGCTACGCCACGCAATTTTTTTCTTTTTCTGAGTACTGGGGGGAGGGTGGGAGAGAAGGGGGGGTGGATTTGTTGTATTGTTTATGTTATGACAATGGTTAAAATCCACATGATAAGTAAAGAGACGCTCGCAACCAAGGTTTGTACGTGTTATGAAAACAATTAGCAAGATTGTTTATATGCTGTACGTAAATGACTTGGGGGCATATGTAGGTAATTTACATTTTGCGATTCACAAGTAGCGATTTCTAAGGAATCGCTATTTAAGAATTGCAAAATGGAATGTAGCTAATAATTCGCAATTTTTTTGCGAATCCCTAAAATTCCTTAATTGCGATTAGCAAATTTCGAATCGCAATTAAGGAATGAGTGTCCTATTCATTCCTATTAGCCAAGAGGCCCATAGGAATGAATGGGAATACATTCTCAAATTGCGATTTTCTATGAGAAAATCGCAATTTGAGAATCGCAATTCCAAGGGTGCCAGGGTGTCCAAAGGACACCTGTTGCACCCCTGGAATGTGCCTGTAAGTACATGTGACGCACATACATGCCCTAAGGGCATGTCTAGGCGCCACATGGCACTTTGAAGTTTTAAAAAAAATGCATTTTGACAGGAAATCGCAAAATATCATCTACTTGGAGTAGGTGGTATTTTGCGATTCCTTAAGCCAAAATCGCAATTTAAAAGGCACCCCTACATAGCATTTAAGGAATCGCAAAATTGCGATTCCTTAAATGCTTGAGCAAAATAGGGAATTGCAATTTTTGCGATTCCTTATTTTGCTATGTGGCACCTACATACCAAAACGCTGTTTGCGATTCGCAAACGCCTTCCTACATATGCCCCTTAGATACATATGAATACATTAAACCATAAAATACAACACATTAAGTGGACTTTGGGTCATCTCCTTGCTCGTGATTGGATAACTTTATTGTCTGTCTCAGTTCATATCTGCTAATTCATTGATTTTCCTCCCATTTATTGCTTTGTTATGTCTCTGCAGCATAGATACTTTACCATCCTCTTGATTGGATGAGTTCTATCCTGCCACTGCTGACATCAGGGAACTATTTATTCATTAGTCTATAACACTCTGTATGAGTTCATCGCTTTACTCGCTATCTCGGCTCCTGCTTTATTGGTGTTTTTTTATTTTGTTTAAATTACTTTTAAAAGGGCCAACAGCAACACATTGCCAAGGGCTGCTTGCTATTGAATTTTGCGCGCCATTCTTTATTTAATCATTTACTATGTTCGAGTCGCCTTGGAATGGTAAATTAAGGAGAAAGTGTAACACAAAAATTGTTACGAGATGGCCGTTGTAAGTATGTTGACACATTGGTGGCCATCTTGAAATAATTTTGTTACATTTTGATGAAAAAAGCATGTCAAGATGGATGTGATGTGTGCGCATGTGTGGACTCACAGGTGAATAGCCTGGATTATGTTTTTTTTCAACCTAATGTATTACCGTATGGCCGCCTTGCGCTCACTTGAGGGTCATCTGAGAGCCAAAAATCAGTGGCAAAGCCAATTGATTTTGAGAGAGCCAGGCAGCTGCACACGTCTAAAGGCACACTTGCTTCTGTCTAATTGACAGACATCCCCAAGCATGCTTCATTTCTTCAATTTACCTTTTTTGGAGTGGCCATCTGTCATCTTGGAATGGTAAATTGAAAGAAAAGTTTAAAAGAAAAGTTATTCAAAAAATGGCTGCTTTGTGTGAACATGCATGAGGGACGACAGGTGGCCCTCTAAGAATGATTTTTGGTATATTTTTTGGGGAAAACATTCTAAGATGGCTATTGTGTGTGTGCATGTATGTGATTGCACTGGTGAACCTCCTGGAATGTGTTTTTTCAAGCCATAAACAAGTATTCCAAGATGATCACTATGCACACACATGAAGGCCACCTGGGAAAAAAATGTAGCGAAGTGCCCATATTTGGAATGTAAACCCTATTAGTGTTTGGATAATGCTTGTTTTCTTTTATTTCATATATGTGGGGTAAGGCCAATGCTTGTTTTCTTTTATTACTTATATGTGGGGTTTATGATGTTAAAACAAAAGTTTGCGTTTGACAGTGAAGACAGCCAAAAGAGAAAGCTATTAGCAGCAAGGCGCAGTTTCAGTTAATTGTTAATGAGAGAGAAGTAAAAAATGGAAGTCAAAAGCAGGGGAGAGAGAGGGCAGGTAAAAGAAGACTGAATGGGTGAGAAACAGGGAGAGGGTGTTCAGAAGACAGTTAGTTGGATGGAGAGAAAGGAAGAGCGGAAGGTGTGGGAGAGAAAGGGTGAGAGGGGCGAGAGCAAGAGGGGTTGAAGGACATCTTGAGAAAAAGCGAGAAGGCAGTGAGAGTGAGAGAGAGCCAACATTTTTCATGTAGCTCTATATGGATAAATGAGTATGTATTTGTAGTTGCAGTTTGTAAGCTTGATTTCTGAGTAGCCATGGCGACTTACGATAGCCTGGGGTTTTTGGTCTTAAGTACCTGATTTCTTTTAATTAGAGAAGCTAGAGCCTAATCGATCAAGGTGAAATGCAGATAATCTTTAATGATCACATTTAAAGAAGAAAGCTTGCTTCTATCCATCCAACTAAAACAGGATGGCGGCAACATGCAAGATTCAAATTCACGAGGCATTGATAAGCGATGTCTTAAATTATCTGCTCAGGAAGGTGTGCATTTTGTTAGATTGGCTTTAAGGAATACCAAACTTACCAATTGACAGCAAATAAAATATATTTTTAAATGTGTACTTAAGTACAAATCAGACTAGTGTCAATAGAGGTACAAGTCCGACTTACCCTAAAACGAAGTCCTTTGAGAGGAGGTGCACAGGCCATGTGTCATCACGTCCTGTTACACCATTTCCTGTGCTGTTATTGCTGGCCCCAAAGCTGAGGAAACATTTAACCTGGCCCTCTTTTTTAAAAGGTTGGAGACCTCTGAGCTGTTGGAAGGGTGCAGAAGTGTGATTTGGCCTACAAGAAGCCACATCAGGATGAACGTGTGTGCTGATGTTAACAAACTCTTGCATGCAAAAACAAATATGGCATTTGAAAAATGGCCCAACCATGACAGGTCTAAATATTTCTTAATAACCTTTGGACATTTTCTTTTGACGAATGTGGAATCTCTAGAGCATCTAGCAAGGATTTTCCTGGACAATAAAAAACAAAGGGATCAAATGATAAATCTTAATTTGTCTTGTTCCTAAAAATATAACAAAATAGTGATAGTCTCAAAACACATGTTAAGCTGCATAGTGAATTATGGGGCAGGTAATGAGGTTCAAAATGAAAGATAGATAATGGAGCTTTAGTAAATTGCAGTTGATTTTAGCCCATATTAACATATTGCAGTGTTGATGAAGGTACCTGAGGTTATGTAATCATTTCAATTTTCTTTTCAATAATGGCTATATTTTAAGTATTTCTTTGCCAGAAATCATATTATTTAAGAATGTGTTCAGTGGCCTCCACTTCCTTTGTAGCATTACTTAGGCTAATCAGAGGAAAATAAAATGCCTGTAGGACTGTGATCTTTTAGAAGTTTGTATTCTCACTTCAAGACCTATACCTCCAGAGCTCTTTAATGTTTTTTTGCTCAATTGTAGGAATATGATTTGGCAGGGAATCTCCTCTACTGTGTAAATGGTATGTCAAACAGAATTATTTTTCTGATGACCTTTTGTAAGCTTATATTTTTTACTCATTTTTACTCACCTTTATCTCATTCAGCATTGTGTATGAAGAAAGTTGCCCACTATATGGAGCTAGAAACCACAACCTATAACAAAGGTCCTAATGTATCGCCTCCTTGCACACCTCCTAGAATAAAGAAAGCAGGGATGCTGGGTGTCTGCAAGAAACCCCGGAAGAACAAACATCCTCAAAAAATAGGTGAGTGTCTCTAGAAGATATTTTAATGACACTTTTCAACTGTCTCAAACTCTTACCAAGACTTCAGAAGAATCAAGGGTGCATGGTTCTCTGGATCTTACTGTTTTCGTGACTATGTCTACGTATCTGTAGACCTTATAATGTACCTGTTTCTGAGGTCTTGCCAAAACCAATGAAGAAAAGTGTCCAAAAACAGGTATATTGTTCTAGTGGCTTTCTGTGTAGTCTGATGTGCAGACCACGTGAGTTTTTGATGAAATTGTACTGAAGTTGTTAACATCCTACTTCTCTAAAAGATCCGAGCAAATCAACATAAGAAGCATTCTCTAGGATGCGTTTCCCCTCTAATGTGGTGCCCTTCATGGCTTTGCATTAGCAGCAGTGCTTTTTAGTTTTTGGTAGAAACCCTGGGAGTGTTTTTGAGTGCTTTTGAGAAAATATGTTGTGTAATGCCACCAGTACACCGATAACATGTAACTTTACCTTACAATCTATTTACCAAGGATAGCTACAAGCATTCCAGAGCAATTTTGATTAGATGATATGAAGATTCAAGGGCCAAATTAATGTTAGCAATAAAATCAAATCCCTCAGTCACTCTAGATAGGAATCTCAATTCTCAAAAACATATTATTGCCAAAATGCCACATGCTAACTCACGCTTGTATGAGATATCATTCTCTCTACCAAAGCAAGACCTTAAAAATGTACTACGATACTCCCCAGCGTCGACATAAGATGTTTCCTGCATCCTCTCCCCTGTGTTGGCGGTGCCGTTCTGCGACAGGGGATCTCATTCATATTTGGTGGACGTGCCCTTCGCTGACTCTATTCTGGAAGGAGGTCCTGAGCCACATCAAGAGGGTGTTGGGGTTTCCTTTGCCTGAGACCACGAGTACAATCTTGCTGGGTGTCAAGCCTGCTACCTTGAAGGCCCTGACCAGGAGAGATTGGATCTTGACGCTCCAAATGCTGGTAGCGGCAAAACAGCTTATAGCCCTGCACTGGAAAAAACCGAAGCTCCTCCAATCGCGGCCTGGTTCGTGCGCCTGTGGCATGTTGTCACAATGGAGCTTTTCACAGCCCGGCTGCAGGTGCGTGATACCCGCTTGAAAGCTGTCTGGCAGCCCCATGTCAAATACCTCTGCGCGGTTGAACGTACGCGCCATGTGCCCACCAAACTTAGGACGCTACGCCTGTTTGAAGACGCTATTATCCCCCCTGACCCGAGCAGATTGCTTCTATAGCTGCCCCCTTACAACACGCCCCAATGCCGCTGACGCCGTGCTAGACTTTAGGCCCTCCTTGCCCCGCACACGCCGATCTTCCTTGCGCTTTCCTGTCCTTTCACCGCTCTCTCGCTCATTTCTCTTCGCCTGCTCTCTTCTCTTCTGTCTCTGTTACTTTCTGGGCCCTGGGCCCTACTGGGTTGATTGTTGAACCTGGGCCTGTTGCCCGTTTGTCACACAGGTAGGCCTTCTGGGCCTTGCCACTCCACAGGCCTAGCTGACACCACACTCTGCAATATGAACGCGGCTAGCCCCTCAGGGGTTGTAGGCGCAACGCTGTGTATGATCTAACTTTCCCCTTGCATATGTTGCCATCTGACATACCATCCAATCACGCGGTTGGCCCTTGATAGGGTTGTAGGCTTATCGCTGTGTATATCATGACCCTGTGGAGTGTGCTCTTTGATGGAAAATAAAAAAGATTTGAAACAAAAATGTACTACAGTTACTTGTCCTCTGTAGTTTGCACTACAACAATACTATTCTTTGAAGAAATGCCAAAATACATTTAGCTTCATTGAAAGCTTCCATTTATGCTTCTGCATGACTGGTATGAGGAAGTAAAAAGTTTGCCCGCAAGATATTTGTACCTAAATATATTCAATGGCTTCCCTTTGAGGGAAAATAACACCTAACAAGAGGTTCAGGTACAACAATTAATTAACAATTACAAATCCATAAGAAAAGTGATTCGTAAAAAAATAAAAAAAAGGGGGGGAGAAGAAAAAGAAGCCTATATTTCCAAACTAGTTACAAAGAAATTTTTTTTTTTTTTTTTTTTTTTGGTGCAAAACATTTATTGAGCACTGTCAGGAGTACAAAGCGTCTTGCCAACAACCCGGAGGCCGGCCGCTATCAATGCACATATAAAGAGCAAGGACTGACAATGGTACATGGGTGTGAATATAATCGCGACATTCAATAGCATCCAAATGACAAGTGCAGCTTCTATACTACAAAGAAATTTCTTTCCTTTAATTTATTAAACATACAAATTCAATTAAAACAAGCTCCAAGTAAAACAAACGCTCACAGAAAGTGTTGGCAAAACAAAAACAACCAATTCAGATTACCAAACACGTGGCTAACATACAGACATTACATGTACAAAAAGAACAACATACAGCAATACTCCACTCAACAGTGTGTTGAGTTGCAAATACTAATTTATTCCTCGACTTTTTGCTATGAGGATATCTGACTTATTTAATAAATTTTAACTGTATCGCACCTGCCGTCCAAATTTTGAATGATCGGCTTTTATGCTGTCATTGAAAACGCTCAAGTCATTGTCTGTTCTGATGATGACCGCATAGTTAACCAGCGGTCGAAACGCCGTCGACGCACTCTGTGGCCATAATTTGTGAAGGACACATTATATTTGTCTATGTTGTTCTTTTTGTACATGTAATGTCTGTATGTTAGCCACGTGTTTGGTAATCTGAATTGGTTGTTTTTGTTTTGCCAACACTTTCTGTGAGCGTTTGTTTTACTTGGAGCTTGTTTTAATTGAATTTGTATGTTTAATAAATTAAAGGAAAGAAATTTCTTTGTAACTAGTTTTTATTTTTTTACGAATCACTTTTCTTATGGATTTGTAATTGTTAATTAATTGTTGTACTTGAACCTCTTGTTAGGTGATATTATCAATCGTCCCTGGTTCAGGGGTTTTGGACAGCCTCTGTTGTTGTTAATGATCCCTTTGAGGGAAGTTACGGATACCTGCTTCATTCACACAAGATTCCACATTGAAACACCACACTACCTTGCCTAGCAAAAACATGATTGGGTGGTTCACTGTACCTCCAAAGTACAGAGACTCTTCTACTTTTGACTGTGATCTTCAATAAGTAATACACTTTTAATCAGTCTTTTTAAAGCTGTGCCCAAAGACCTGGAGCTTGGTTCCTCCTGCTAGCTGCTTTCTCCTCCATCTCGCTGTTCAAAAGACACCTGAAAATCATTCTCAACAACCATGACAGCACATTCCCCGCTTTAAACGTCACTCCATCTCTTGTTCTTTGCGATAATCCTTGAACTCTTGGCTCACTATAGGCGCTTGAAACAAACTATATTTATCTTTGCTATTTCATTAGTTATCTCATCTGCAAGCTTTTCTGGTTATCCATTCTGTCGTAAGTTTTCTGATTCTGTATTGACTGATTCCTATCTTAGGAAGTCACTTGTCTTGTGTACATTTTCTATGTCTTGTAAATTTCTTGCCTGTTACTCGTGTTTAATTAAGCCTTGCTTACAGTTAATGGACTTTAGGTCAGCCCCTTCCTTATGATTGGATATCTTTCTTGTCTATCTCACTTCCCTGTTACTGATTCAATAGCTTTCCTCCCTATTCTTGTTTTTGGCACATTCAAGCATTTGGTCTCACCATTCTTTCAGTGGCTGGTATGTGCTGTTATCTGTTGGTGTACTGCACTACTGGTGTAAGCAAACGCAACACAGAGATTATTGGACAA
The DNA here is from genome assembly GCF_964261635.1 of Lissotriton helveticus. Taxonomy (NCBI): domain Eukaryota; kingdom Metazoa; phylum Chordata; class Amphibia; order Caudata; family Salamandridae; genus Lissotriton; species Lissotriton helveticus. The sequence goes on from NC_136070.1 coordinate 815,776,784, forward strand.
GAAACGTTTTCAAAGCTTTACAAAATCTTAGAAGATTTGGTTCCAACCGGATCGCAAGAAGGAGACTGGTCCATGCCTGGACAGTAATCACTGAGAGCACAAGACCTCCAAGACAGGCCTTGCCAAACTTGGGAACAGCTACCAAATTCAAAGAAATGGAACAGGCTGATATTGTGAGTTATGTTCTGCAAATCTGGCAAACGCAATAAGATTACTCCAGTATAGGAACTTTCATAGATTGACATGCTGGAATCATTCCCTGTTGTCGTGATGGGAGTCCCCTGTCCTATATAATAGTAGTAAAATGATATCTATAAAGGAAGAAGGCCCTAAGCCTTTTACTTTTGTAGTCTGTTATAGTCACTTTAAAAAAGAGACCAAACTTACTTTTCAGCCAATCAGGATGCAACACTCCTGAGAGAAGCTTCAGTGCCTCAGATTTTCTACTGCACGTCGCGCCAGGGAGTCTCCTCTGTCTCTTAAGATACTAGCCCTTAATCTTTTTTTCTTGACCACAGCAAAAGTTTTCATGTTTATTTTCCTCAGATGAAAGACCATGTCTGACAAGGAGAAGAAAAGTCTCTTCTGACCCTGTCATTTATGTGGCAAGAAAAGATTACATTCTGAAGACCATCACCAAGATTGTATTTACTGTTTCTGTCCGGATCACCACTGCAAAAGATTGTAAGGTATGTCATACCTTTTCTTCAAAAACTTTAAAGGACAGAGAGGGCAAGCCTCGACGACGAAGAAATATGCAGCAATATCGTTGATGAAGATAGCGACATCGGTCTCTTTGCTGATTACATCATCCTCCGTCCCACCATGGCATCATCGTCGACGACATCAACAGTGCCAATTTGGTCTTTTCCGTCAACACTAATCTCAGGGCCGAATACCACAATGGATCGCACACCGCTAGCCTCTCCTCCGGATCGCCCCTAAGCACTCTGGTATTTGAAGTGCGTGTAGTTTGAAGAGTAGAAACAAAGTTTGTAAGTGGTTCACCAAAGTTGGTGCGAGTAGGTACTCGTTGTCCCCAAGATCTCTAGACCCGAGACATGGCCCGAGTTTCGGGATAGTTTCCCTCATCAGTAGAGAAGTATTTGGGGTGGATGAGAAGGCCGCCAAGTATCCGTCACAGGCCCTGATGTCTCTCCGGCGCGCAGGTGCGTCTCCAGGAGCTCGTCAGCTCAGGGCTCATGGGAGCGCTATAAGTAGAATACCACAATGGATTGCACACCGCTAGCCTCTCCTGCGGATCGCCCCTAAGCACTCTGGTATTTGAAGTGCGTGTAGTTCGAAGAGTAGAAATAAACTTTGTAAGTGCTTCACCAAAGTTGGTGCGAGTAGGTACTCGTTGTCCCCAAGATCTCTAGACCCGAGACATGGCCCGGGTTTCGAGATAGTTTCCCTCATCAGTAGAGAAGTATTTGGGGTGGATGAGAAGGCCGCCAAGTATCCGTCACAGGCCCTGATGCCTCTCCGGCGCCCAGGTGCGTCTCCAGGAGCTCGTCAGCTCGGGGCTCATGGGAGCGCTATAAGTAGAATACCACAATGGATCGCACACCGCTAGCCTCTCCTCCGGATCGCCCCTAAGCACTCTGGTATTTGAAGTGCGTGTAGTTCGAAGAGTAGAACCAACGTTTGTAAGTGGTTCACCAAAGTTGGTGCGAGTAGGTACTCGTTGTCCCCAAGATCTCTAGACCCGAGACATGGCCCGGGTTTCGGGATAGTTTCCCTCATCAGTAGAGAAGTATTTGGGGTGGATGAGAAGGCCGCCAAGTATCCGCCACAGGCCCTAATGCCTCTCCGGTGCGCAGGTGCGTCTCCAGGAGCTCGTCAGCTCGGGGCTCATGGGAGCGCTATAAGTAGAATACCAAAATGGATCGCACACCGCTAGCCTCTCCTCCGGATCGCCCCTAAGCACTCTGGTATTTGAAGTGCGTGTAGTTCGAAGAGTAGAAACAAAGTTTGTAAGTGGTTCACCAAAGTTGGTGCGAGTAGGTACTCGTTGTCCCCAAGATCTCCAGACCCGAGACATGGCCCGGGTTTCGGGATAGTTTCCCTCATCAGTAGAGAAGTATTTGGGGTGGATGAGAAGGCTGCCAAGTATCCGTCACAGGCCCTGATGCCTCTCCGGCGCGCAGGTGCGTCTGCAGGAGCTCGTCAGCTTGGGGCTCATGGGAGCGCTATAAGTAGAATACCACAATGGATCGCACACCGCTAGCCTCTCCTCCGGATCGCCCCTAAGCACTCTGGTATTTGAAGTGCGTGTAGTTCGAAGAGTAGAAACAAAGTTTTTAAGTGGTTCACCAAAGTTGGTGCGAGTAGGTACTCGTTGTCCCCAAGATCTCTAGACCCGAGACATGGCCCGGGTTTCGGGATAGTTTCCCTCATCAGTAGAGAAGAATTTGGGGTGGATGAGAAGGCCGCCAAGTATCTGTCACAGGCCCTGATGCCTCTCCGGCGCGCAGGTGCGTCTCCAGGAGCTCGTCAGCTCGGGGCTCATGGGAGCGCTATAAGTAGAATACCACAATGGATCACACACCGCTAGCCTCTCCTCCGGATCGCCCCTAAGCACTCTGGTATTTGAAGTGCGTGTAGTTCGAAGAGTAGAAACAAAGTTTGTAAGTGGTTCACCAAAGTTGGTGCGAGTAGGTACTCGTTGTCCCCAAGATCTCTAGATCCGAGACATGGCCCGAGTTTCGGGATAGTTTCCCTCATCAGTAGAGAAGTATTTGGGGTGGATGAGAAGGCCGCCAAGTATCCGTCACAGGCCCTGATGTCTCTCCGGCGCGCAGGTGCGTCTCCAGGAGCTCGTCAGCTCAGGGCTCATGGGAGCGCTATAAGTAGAATACCACAATGGATTGCACACCGCTAGCCTCTCCTCCGGATCGCCCCTAAGCACTCTGGTATTTGAAGTGCGTGTAGTTCGAAGAGTAGAAATAAACTTTGTAAGTGGTTCACCAAAGTTGGTGCGAGTAGGTACTCGTTGTCCCCAAGATCTCTAGACCCGAGACATGGCCCGGGTTTCGAGATAGTTTCCCTCATCAGTAGAGAAGTATTTGGGGTGGATGAGAAGGCCGCCAAGTATCAGTCACAGGCCCTGATGCCTCTCCGGCGCGCAGGTGCGTCTCCAGGAGCTCGTCAGCTCGTGGCTCATGGGAGCGCTATAAGTAGAATACCAAAATGGATCGCACACCGCTAGCCTCTCCTCCGGATCGCCCCTAAGCACTCTGGTATTTGAAGTGCGTGTAGTTCGAAGAGTAGAAACAAAGTTTGTAAGTGGTTCACCAAAGTTGGTGCGAGTAGGTACTCGTTGTCCCCAAGATCTCTAGACCCGAGACATGGCCCGGGTTTCGGGATAGTTTCCCTCATCAGTAGAGAAGTATTTGGGGTGGATGAGAAGGCCGCCAAGTATCCGTCACAGGCCCTGATGCCTCTCTGGCGCGCAGGTGCGTCTCCAGGAGCTCGTCAGCTCGGGGCTCATGGGAGCGCTATAAGTAGAATACCACAATGGATCGCACACCGCTAGCCTCTCCTCCGGATCGCCCCTAAGCACTCTGGTATTTGAAGTGCGTGTAGTTCGAAGAGTAGAACCAACGTTTGAAAGTGGTTCACCAAAGTTGGTGCGAGTAGGTACTCGTTGTCCCCAAGATCTCTAGACCCGAGACATGGCCCGGGTTTCGGGATAGTTTCCCTCATCAGTAGAGAAGTATTTGGGGTGGATGAGAAGGCCGCCAAGTATCCGTCACAGGCCCTAATGCCTCGCCGGCTTGCAGGTGCGTCTCCAGGAGCTCGTCAGCTCGGGGCTCATGGGAGCGCTATAAGTAGAATACCAAAATGGATCGCACACCGCTAGCCTCTCCTCCGGATCGCCCCTAAGCACTCTGGTATTTGAAGTGCGTGTAGTTCGAAGAGTAGAAACAAAGTTTGTAAGTGGTTCACCAAAGTTGGTGCGAGTAGGTACTCGTTGTCCCCAAGATCTCCAGACCCGAGACATGGCCCGGGTTTCGGGATAGTTTCCCTCATCAGTAGAGAAGTATTTGGGGTGCATGAGAAGGCTGCCAAGTATCCGTCACAGGCCCTGATGCCTCTCCGGCGCGCAGGTGCGTCTCCAGGAGCTCGTCAGCTTGGGGCTCATGGGAGCGCTATAAGTAGAATACCACAATGGATCGCACACCGCTAGCCTCTCCTCCGGATCGCCCCTAAGCACTCTGGTATTTGAAGTGCGTGTAGTTCGAAGAGTAGAAACAAAGTTTTTAAGTGGTTCACCAAAGTTGGTGCGAGTAGGTACTCGTTGTCCCCAAGATCTCTAGACCCGAGACATGGCCCGGGTTTCGGGATAGTTTCCCTCATCAGTAGAGAAGAATTTTGGGTGGATGAGAAGGCCGCCAAGTATCTGTCACAGGCCCTGATGCCTCTCTGGCGCGCAGGTGCGTCTCCAGGAGCTCGTCAGCTCGGGGCTCATGGGGGCGCTATAAGTAGAATACCACAATGGATCGCACACCGCTAGCCTCTCCTCCGGATCGCCCCTAAGCACTCTGGTATTTGAAGTGCGTGTAGTTCGAAGAGTAGAAACAAAGTTTGTAAGTGGTTCACCAAAGTTGGTGCGAGAAGGTACTCGTTGTCCCCAAGATCTCTAGACCCGAGACATGGCCCGGGTTTCGGGATAGTTTCCCTCATCAGTAGAGAAGTATTTGGGGTGGATGAGAAGGCCGCCAAGTGTCCGTCACAGGCCCTGATGCCTCTCCGGCGCGCAGGTGCGTCTCCAGGAGCTCGTCAGCTCGGGGCTCATGGGAGTAGTAGAATACCACAATGGATCGCACACCGCTAGCCTCTCCTCCTAATCTCAGGGCCGACTATGGCTCCGCAGCCGATGGCTCAGTCAACGATAGCTCTGCTGCCAACGCCTCCACAGACGACTGAATCTTTAATGCTGTTGACACTCTCGTTAATGACCTCATCGATGACACCGTCGACAAAGGAAAAGAGGCTGGAACATAGAAAATCACAACTGGTAACCTCGGAGCACACCTCTCCTAGCAAAGCGACACCCTTTATACCTACTCACCTTTTGGAACAGGAAGGGGATTCTGATGAGGACAGTCACTTTTGAGTGGCAAACAGTCCATCCCATTTACATTTCAAATGCCAGGAAGAGGATGAATAGTATTATCAGTACTATGATCAACAGTATTATGCTACTCAGGAACAACCATTTTACAAGGACATAGTTTGTATGCCCAGTTCTTTTATCTCCGACTTGCAATCTATGCTGTCGGATTACAGGAAAAGGTTTCCACCTCCTACTTCAACGGCTATCCATCCATCTACAACTGCCAGGTCACACCCACTGCAACAATCTATCCCTTTACAAAGACGTATCTTTGCCTCTTCCAGAATCCAATACACCAGGAACTACCCTTCTTCACAGCCCAGATTCTTTGGATGACAAACAAAAGGAGGGCAAACTTCAAGAACCCGATTCAGAATGCTATAACTATATAGTCCCAAACCCATCGTCTTCTTCTCCCTTGGCGGCAGCCTCACCTCCAAAACATATTGGAGGCTTTCACAGTTTATTCAAGAGAGCAGCCAAACAAAAGATTTGTGCTTTCCATGCCTTCCAAACAAAAAGAGAGGTCTAAACGTAATGAGAAACCAGCTATAGTCAGGGCAATTCTTCCATGCCTTGATAAGAAAAATAAGGCCCCAGAGGATGCTGCGGCCTTTCTAACTGGTCGTCCCAAGCTGGATTCAGTAATCACTCAGGCAGCTCAAACCCAATTTCTGCTCCTCCTGACAAGGAGGGCAGACTTTTAGACAACATTGGGAAAATATATTTATCCTTGTGAGGTTTGACAGTGAGAGCAGCTAATTCCCTGGCTGTACTGGGCAGATATGATAGACAGTTATGGGTGGACATCGCCACATACATAGAAGAACTTCCTGAATAGGCCAAACTAGAAGCAAAAAAGGTTTTGCAGGAGGGACGAGAGGCATAAGCAGAAATTATTGACTGCGCCATGGATACTTCCACCACTGCATTACGCCTTCTTGCAGGTTCAGCAGTACTTAGAAGACAAGGCCGGCTTAAGGCTATTTCCTTTCGTCCTGAAATACAGAATAAGATCTTAGACCTCCCCTACTATGGGCAAGATTTATTTGGAGACATGTAGATGGGTCCCTACAGGCCATAATAAATTATATGGACACTGAAAAGTCACATTGAACACTGCAATTCGGAAAGGCTTCCTTTCTTGGACACAGGGAACGAGGTATGCTGGCATATAGGGTGGGATATCAACAATACAGATATCCATCCTACTACTTGGCTTCCCACCAGTATCGTCTGAAGTATACCCAAAGACAACCCGCTCAAGCAGTGTACAATGGACCAAAGAAAGAGCTGCCTGCTAAGGAACAGAAGCTAATCACCGCCAATGAGTGATCCCAGGCGCCGCTTCCCCAATCCTGTCACCTCTCAGACTTGGGGAAAGCTATCCAAATTCCTACATCATTGCAGGGACATAACATCCAATCACTGGGTCCTAGACCTTGTACATTTCCGCCACATCCTAGAATTCATCCAGATTCCTCCTCTCAACCCTCCACACTCATCTAGTCCCAGGCATCTACAGCAACTTCAATTAGAGGTAAGAAGCATGTTGCTGAAAAGGGCAATTGAGAAAGTCCCTTTGTCGCAACAAGAAACAGGCTTCTATTCCATTTCTTCCTAATTCGCAAGAAATGGAAGCAATGGCGGCCTATCCTTGACCGTTGAGATCTTAACATCTATCTTGGTAAGCAATCCTTCTGTATGATTACATTACAGGATATTCTCCTACATCACAACCACAGAGATTTTATGTCAACCCTTTGTCTCCAAGATGTGTATTTTCACAATTCCATCCATCCTTCCCACAGGAAATTCCTCAGGGTCTCGGTAGCCGACAGCCACTACCAATTTTGAGTCCTACCCTTTGGTCTAAAATCGTCCCCCAGGATTTTCACAAAGTGTCTAGCACCGGTAGCGGCATTCCTAAGAGACAAAAACACCATGTCTTTCCCTATTTGAATGACTGGCTGATCAAGGCTAATTCCCAACAGGATGCACAGAGATCTACAAAGTCTTGTATAACCCTCTTCAAGTATGGGTCACATGTTCAACTGGAAAAAATCAAGTCCACAACTCTAAAATGCCACCACCTCTTTTTTAGGTGCAAACCTGGACACAATAGCCAACATAGCCTGTCCCACCGTGGAAAGGCAGCTAAAGCTTATGCTATTAGCCAAAGCCATCCAGAGAAAAGAGTCTCTTTCTGTACGCCTTTACAAATCATTATTAGGGATGATGTCCTCATGCATTCTGCCAGTCCCATTCTGCAGACTAGGCCACAGGGAACTTTGAAGATCTCATCACCATAACTCCTGTTATGGTGAAAGCCATACCTGGGTGGACTCAGAAAAAATACCTCTCAATAGGCCTCCCTTTTCTTCCTCAACCATCTCTGCTGGTCATAACCACCAATTTTTCATTGGAAGGATGGGGTGCATATCTTCAAGACCTACAGGTCAGTGGGAAAGGCAACAAGACCATCGGAGTTCTCACATCAATCTCCTGGTGCTGAAGGCAGTTCGTCTAGCCGTGCAGGCTTTCCTCCCCAAGATACCAATTCACAGGTCCTCATAAGAACAGACAACACAACAACAATGCACTACCTACTCAAGCAGGGAGGTACCAGGTCTCAGCTCCTTTCACAAGAAGCACAGACCATTTGGAATTGGGCCATCCAGCATAGAGGTTCACCTACGATCAGTAGATGTTCCAGGAAAACAAAACCAGATAGCGGACACACTCAGCAGATTGAAATCAACTTGCCACGAGTGAAAGCTACATCAAGAAATGGTCGACCACATATTCTCCCAGTGGGGAACTCCAAATCTCAACCTTTTTGGGAACTCACAAAACTCCAAATGCAGATAATTCGCAAGCTGGCATCACCATCGGGGATAATGCAGGAATACATTGTTGATGGTATGGTACAGAATCTTTGCTTACGCAATCCAACCATTCCCCTGATCCCCAAGGTACTCACCAAGATAAAGATCAAGCAGTGCACATTGATTCTCATAGCCCTGACATGGCCTTGCCAGCACTGGTTTACAGAGCTTCTCCTACTTTCGGAGAGACCTCACATATCATTTACCATCTCTCCCTACCTCTTAACCATTAATTAGGGTCGTGTCATGCATCGCAACCCTTAATCTCTACACTTATCGGCATGGCTCCTGAGCACAATGAGTTTTCCCATCTGAACATTCCTCCAGATTGCGGGGACATACTTTCTATGGCCAGAGCTTTCAGCACTAACAGGACCAACTCTTACAGATGAAAGAGATTTTGTTTATGGTGCCAAAAGCAGAGAATTCAGCCTATTCTCTCTCTCACCAGAGCAGATATTACCTTACATGCTTCACTTTACAAGTTCAGGTTTTGCTCATGCCTCCATCGGAGTTCGCCTGGCGGCCCTTTCAAATTTTAGGCAATCTTTACTGTCATTTTAGACAATCTTATAACACAGTCTCATTATGGTCATCCACTAGTTGACTTACTGGTTGATCCTGGCCCTCTGCATTTAGTTGTGATAACACAGCCCTTACCCCTATCTCAGGTGCATCTGTCTGGACAATTAAAGTTATAGAGTAGTCAGGACTTTTCAGGATGGGAGCAGTGCACATGGTCATCAAATGCCTTTTGACAGCTTAGTGTCCACTGCACTTTATTTGGCATTTTCTTAGATCATTCAGGGGACTCACTATGGACCCATATCCCTTGACAAATCTTCTGTAATACCCAGTCAGGCCCAAGAAGGCTCTGACCTGAGTCTGGGTAGTGGGAGCAATCCACAATGGTCTGGATTTTGCTCTCCAATGGTTTGACATGGCCTTCACCTACCAGGTGGCCCAAGTACACATCCTTGCTCTGCCCTATCTGGCACTTGGTGGGCTTGATAGTGAGGCCTGCCTTTTGCATGGCCTCCAGAACATTTATGAGGTGGACCACGTGATCCTCCCAGGTGTATCTAAAGACAGCTATATCATCTAGGTATGCTGCACTATTGCGTTCCAGGTCTATGAGAACTTTGTTCACCAGCCTCTGAAATGTGGCAGGTGCATTTTGCAGACCAAAGGGCATTACAATAAATTGATCATTCCCACTAGGGGTTGACAAAGTTGTTTTTGGCTTGGCATCCTCAGCTAGTCTGATTTGCCAGGAGTCAGCAGCCAGGTCAAATGTATTCAGAAACCTGGCTGAGGCCAAAGTATCTGTAAGTTCATCTGCCCTTGGAATAGGATGCGGTACAAAAGGGGGTGGTGATGGAATAGGATGGACATCATTCCTAGTGACTGCAGTGAGGCCTCTGTAATCCACACAAAACCTCATCTCCATGTTTCCAACCTTGGTGTGAGGTTTTGGCACAAGGAGTACTGGACTAGCCCAGGGGCTATCTGAAGGCATAATGGCCCCCAATACTAGCATGTTTTGGACCGCTGTCGTGATGCAATCCCTGAAATGGTCAAGCTGTCTGTAGATTTTACTCTTGACAGGCACGCTGTCACCTGTGTTGATGTCAAGAGTACATATCAAACTAAAGAAGAGGCTTAGGCGCACAGCAATGTGAAATAAACACAAATTGTACAGGGCGGTTGATGTGGTGAAAAACAGATAAAGGTGCTCCAACAGGTGACGTAACTAGCCAGAATACGTCCAATAATTGTAGCAAAGTAGTGTGTTACGTGGTACGTAAACACAACCCTGTATGCGGGCACACTTGTGTAGCTCAGCGTGGCTGATTCAAAAGAAAGTTCAAATCCATAAGTTTGCAAAATTTGCGTATATTTAGTAAGTTCAGAAGTTCATTATACGGGGCGTTACATCACGCCATGTATTCAATTGAAAGTAATCCAATAACGTATGTTTCAAAGTATGCTCCGATGCATTTCGGACTCGTGTAGTCCTTTGTCAAGGAGCACTCTGGGAAGGATACAATAGCAGCATTTTAGATCAACGAGCAGCAGTAAGGTTATGCACATGCGGTGAAAATGTGACAAAAAAGTGAGTACATGCGGTTGAGAAAAGATATGGTTTCCTAATCATGCGATCATTGTGAACAATGTGAGTCCGTGATTCTAAAAACGTGTAATTGAGAAAACATGCGGGCATGATAATAAATCGGGGCGCTTTTAGGTGCATACAGAGAGTTAAATAAATTATTAGACCCAGTGATGGTCTGTGATGTTACCCTAATCAGAAGTGCGAGAATACGAAAAATGTGAAAAATTTAAAAGAAATGTAAAAAATTTAAACGTGGATAATCATGCAATGTGAAAGTATCTTACGCTTCCACCTCAGTGTACAGCTCACATCGGTGCTGCAAGGAACGATGAAACAGTCCATTAGCGGTTGTGAACAAGCAAAAAGCGCTTGGAAAAACGGTAAACTAAACCGACAAGCGGTCGTGGTGACTTACTGTGGAGGTTCAAAGAAGTGAACTACGTGTCTCGGACTTCGCGTAGGTACTGCGGAGTTCGAGGGGAAAGTGTTGGGTGGTAGAAATAAAGAAAAGACATCCCAGTGAAGGAAAAATCAAGCGGCCATCTTGTAATGGTAAAAGTGAAACATCGTGGGGTGTGTTGCAATGACATTACAATAACTTGTAAAAATGACAATAAACATGCAGAATGCGGGAGCAACGTAACAAGCAACCTGATCACAGGTAACAACTCAATTCAGTCCGATCATTAAGCCCGAAGGGCTTCAGAGATTGGAGTTTGTAAATCCACGATGTCTCGCGTTGTAGGAGGGTTTTGTTGTTGTCTCTGCCCTCACAGTGGGTGACCATTTCCAATACCAGGTACTTCAGCTGGGCTATACTGTGGTGCGCCTCGTTGAAATGTGTGGCCAAAATAGACTTGGTATTCTTGGTGCGAATATTTGATTTGTGTTCGTTAAGTCTGGTCTTTATTTTTCTGCTGGTTTTGCCAACATAGATCTTTCCACACGGGCATTTAAGTAAGTAAATCAGGTTGGCTGAGTCGCAGGTGGCATCTACTTTTAAGGGGATCGCAAATCCTTTCATCGGGTGATGGATAATATTGCCTCCAATTACATTGTTACAATTATTACAATGATGACAGGGTCGTGTGCCAGTGTGTTTCCTCGGTCTGTCAGTGGGTTTTGATAGAATTTCTCCAATGTTCATGGGTCGATTGTAAGCAAAGATCGGAGGATCCTTGAAGAGATCTCCGAAATCCGGTTCCGACGACAAAATTCGCCAGTGTCTTAGTATGATTTTTTTAAACATCTTACTCGCTGTGGAGAATTTAGAGACCAATGTCAATCTGGGATTCAAATCCTTTTTTTTGCTTTTCAAAGCTTCAGTTCTTGGGATGGTGAGTGCTCTGTCTTGTGCTTCTTTAACGATGTTTTCGGGGTAACCTCTGGTGGAAAACCTAGAGGCCATCGTTTGAATTTGAATGTCTCTTCTGTGTTCATCTGATACTATCCGGGTGACTCTCAGCATCTGGCTGAATGGAAGATGTCTTTTAAGGGAGTCTTGGTGGAAACTGCTATAAAGCAGAGTGTTGTTGCGATCTGTTTCCTTACGGTATAAATCCGTTTCGATACCGTCTGTTGTGATTCTTATGAGTACATCCAAGAATGTAATTTCTGTGGCTGAAATGTTCCAGGTGAACTCAATGCGGTCATCCATGGTATTCAGTGTGGATAAGGCTGATTCCAGGTGCTCTCTGGAATCGGTCCAGATGAAGAAAAGGTCATCTATATATCGTGCGTATAATTTAAGGTTGTCATTCCAATCCGCGTTCTTTTCAATGTGGTTGGCTTCAAAATTGCCCATGTAGATATTTGCGTATGTCGGCGCGGCGCAATTGCCCATGGCCATCCCAGACATTTGTAAATACCAGTGGTCCTCAAAACAAAAATAACTGTGATACAAGGTAAAAATCATGAGTTCTAAAATAAAGGCTTTCAACGGATCTGCAATGTCTGATTTTAGCGAACAAATCTTACTATGCACAGCTGATGTTAAGAGCCTATATACCTCCATTCCCCACGCTGGGGGAATTGAAGCCATTGAATCAGCCTTACTAAAATCAGACATTGCAGATGCGTTGAAAGCCTTTATTTTAGAACTCATGATTTTTACCTTGTATCACAGTTATTTTTGTTTTGAGGACCACTGGTATTTACAAATGTCTGGGATGGCCATGGGCAATTGCGCCGCGCCGACATACGCAAATATCTACATGGGCAATTTTGAAGCCAACCACATTGAAAAGAACGCGGATTGGAATGACAACCTTAAATTATACGCACGATATATAGATGACCTTTTCTTCATCTGGACCGATTCCAGAGAGCACCTGGAATCAGCCTTATCCACACTGAATACCATGGATGACCGCATTGAGTTCACCTGGAACATTTCAGCCACAGAAATTACATTCTTGGATGTACTCATAAGAATCACAACAGACGGTATCGAAACGGATTTATACCGTAAGGAAACAGATCGCAACAACACTCTGCTTTATAGCAGTTTCCACCAAGACTCCCTTAAAAGACATCTTCCATTCAGCCAGATGCTGAGAGTCACCCGGATAGTATCAGATGAACACAGAAGAGACATTCAAATTCAAACGATGGCCTCTAGGTTTTCCACCAGAGGTTACCCCGAAAACATCGTTAAAGAAGCACAAGACAGAGCACTCACCATCCCAAGAACTGAAGCTTTGAAAAGCAAAAAAAAGGATTTGAATCCCAGATTGACATTGGTCTCTAAATTCTCCACAGCGAGTAAGATGTTTAAAAAAATCATACTAAGACACTGGCGAATTTTGTCGTCGGAACCGGATTTCGGAGATCTCTTCAAGGATCCTCCGATCTTTGCTTACAATCGACCCATGAACATTGGAGAAATTCTATCAAAACCCACTGACAGACCGAGGAAACACACTGGCACACGACCCTGTCATCATTGTAATAATTGTAACAATGTAATTGGAGGCAATATTATCCATCACCCGATGAAAGGATTTGCGATCCCCTTAAAAGTAGATGCCACCTGCGACTCAGCCAACCTGATTTACTTACTTAAATGCCCGTGTGGAAAGATCTATGTTGGCAAAACCAGCAGAAAAATAAAGACCAGACTTAACGAACACAAATCAAATATTCGCACCAAGAATACCAAGTCTATTTTGGCCACACATTTCAACGAGGCGCACCACAGTATAGCCCAGCTGAAGTACCTGGTATTGGAAATGGTCACCCACTGTGAGGGCAGAGACAACAACAAAACCCTCCTACAACGCGAGACATCGTGGATTTACAAACTCCAATCTCTGAAGCCCTTCGGGCTTAATGATCGGACTGAATTGAGTTGTTACCTGTGATCAGGTTGCTTGTTACGTTGCTCCCGCATTCTGCATGTTTATTGTCATTTTTACAAGTTATTGTAATGTCATTGCAACACACCCCACGATGTTTCACTTTTACCATTACAAGATGGCCGCTTGATTTTTCCTTCACTGGGATGTCTTTTCTTTATTTCTACCACCCAACACTTTCCCCTCGAACTCCGCAGTACCTACGCGAAGTCCGAGACACGTAGTTCACTTCTTTGAACCTCCACAGTAAGTCACCACGACCGCTTGTTGGTTTAGTTTACCGTTTTTCCAAGCGCTTTTCGCTTGTTCACAACCGCTAATGGACTGTTTCATCGTTCCTTGCAGCACCGATGTGAGCTGTACACTGAGGTGGAAGCGTAAGATACTTTCACATTGCATGATTATCCACGTTTAAATTTTTTACATTTCTTTTACATTTTTCACATTTTTCGTATTCTCGCACTTCTGATTAGGGTAACATCACAGACCATCACTGGGTCTAATAATTTATTTAACTCTCTGTATGCACCTAAAAGCGCCCCGATTTATTATCATGCCCGCATGTTTTCTCAATTACACGTTTTTAGAATCACGGACTCACATTGTTCACAATGATCGCATGATTAGGAAACCATATCTTTTCTCAACCGCATGTACTCACTTTTTTGTCACATTTTCACCGCATGTGCATAACCTTACTGCCGCTCGTTGATCTAAAATGCTGCTATTGTATCCTTCCCAGAGTGCTCTTGACAAAGGACTACACGAGTCCGAAATGCATCGGAGCATACTTTGAAACATACGTTATTGGATTACTTTCAATTGAATACATGGCGTGATGTAACGCCCCGTATAATGAACTTCTGAACTTACTAAATATACGCAAATTTTGCAAACTTATGGATTTGAACTTTCTTTTGAATCAGCCACGCTGAGCTACACAAGTGTGCCCGCATACAGGGTTGTGTTTACGTACCACGTAACACACTACTTTGATGTCAAGAGTACACCAGATGGTCTGACTGGGTGTCAAGGAGAACATGTGTCTGTACTGATTGAATATGTGAAGAAACAAGGACCCCCTGATGTGGATCAAGCTCCTGGGTCAGGGTAAACAATATATCTAAAGTAACACACCCAGGCACACAAATTGGCTCCTGGCACAGTTCAAAAGGCAAAACACAACATAATTAGTAATGGTATACAACTGCTTTAGAGTATAAAGTGCATTTTAATTTCGTACAATTTGAACATTATTTGATAAAATCATTTACTCATTAATAAGATATTGATAAAACATCATTGCATCGTTGCATAAGCATACATAGATAAAAAAGAATTTGAACAAAAACAATATAAATAATGGATGGTTTCCTGTCAACGCGTTTCGACACGTAGACTGTGTCTTCATCAGGACTTTACCATCATGGTGCACCTGTCTGAGAAAGTTCAGATAGATTTTCCGGACTAGGACCCTGCAAGTTCTATGTTGTGTTTGGTGTAGATAGGTGACCGTCTTTTGGGCCTTAAGGGGTTTATCGATATATTTTCATGAGTGGTGATGTATTCTTATTGGATTAACCGATTCCCTTTTAGGATGTAGATGGAGTTTTATCCAATGGCGGTTTTCTTTCTATTTTGGACAGCACGGTTCGTTTTTTGTAGGTGGTTTGTTAATTTACCTATGGTGTGCAATCTTGGATCCTAACGGTCCTATGTTATACTTCCAGAGATGACAAATGGTTCTCAGAAAATTTCACTTCGTCGGTCAGAGGCGGGGAGACAGTCTCAAGGTAGACTGTTTATTTTACCGTCTGGTCTTACAGCCACATAAATGTTCTTTATATCAATGATAAGTGATTGTGCTGCCTCTCGTACAGATTGCATACAGCGTCTAGATCTTCTAAAAAGTAACCTCGTGATGTGGCCCGATCAGTCTCCCGTCTATCGATAGTGGGTGTTTGGGCTGCCTCTCGTGCGGACTGCATACAACGTCTCGGTCTTCTACACAAATCCCTGAAATGGTCAAGCTGTCTGTAGATTTTACTCTTGACAGGCACGCTGTCACCTGTGTTGATGTCAAGAGTACACCAGATGGTCTGACTGGGTGTCAAGGAGAACATGTGTCTGTACTGATTGAGGACTTGCCTACAATCAGCTTGCTTTTGGTCAGTGAGACTGCCTGCCAAGGCTACTCCATCCACTGACCCATCATCTGGGTTCTGAGAGAGTAGATCATGAAGAGGGTCACTCTCTTTCTCCTGTCCCTCATCAGGTGCCATGAGCAAGCCCATGTCAGCCCTGTCCTCAAAAGGTTTCAGGTGTTTCACATGAAGCACCCTATGGGGACTGCTTGGAGTACCTAGGTCTACCAAGTAGTTGACCTCGCCTTTTTGAGCAAGGATAGTGTGGGAGCGCTCCATTTGTCTTGGAGAGCTGCTGGGGCCACAGGCTCCAACATCCACACTTTCTGCCCTGGCTGATTAACTATTAGGACAGCCTTTTGGTCATGTCAAGCTTTTTGTAGTGGCCTCCAGGTTTTTCCTGGCCTTCTTCATGTACTCAGCCATGCGAGAACGCAGGCCAAGGACATAGTCCACAATGTCCTGTTTAGGAGGTTTGAGAGGTTGCTCCCAGCCTTAGTTCACTAGACACAATGGACCCCTAACTGGATGTCCAAACAGATGTTCAAATCGGCTGTAGCCAACCCCCTTCTGAGAAACCTCTCTGTAGGCAAAGAGCAGGCAGGGTAGCAGGACATCCCATTTTTGCCCAAGCTTTTCTGGGAGCCCCATAATCATACCATTTAGGGTCTTGTTGAATCTTTCAACAAGCCCATTGTACTGTGGATGGTAGAGTGTTGTAAACTTCTTTAGGGAATCCCACCCTGGAAAAGATACCCAGAATGGCCCTGGCCACTACATGAGCTGTAGTGGTTCTAAGGGGAATAGCTTCTGGGTACCTAGTGGCATAGTCCACCACCACTAGGATGTAACTGTACCCAGATGCTGTTGGAGGGTTCAAGGGACCAACAATATCACTCTGTACTCTTTCAAAGGGGACACCAACCTCTGGAAGTGGAATTAAGGGGACCCATGTGGTGCCTCCTTACTTACCACTGGCTTAGCAAGTGGCACAGAAGCAATACAACTCCTTGGTGTCTTCAGACATTTGGGGCCAGTTAAAGTGAGGGACAAGCCTGTCCCAAGTCTTGTTTTGCGCTAAGTGTCCTGCAAGAGGAATATCATGTGCTAGGGAGGGGGGGCGTGGCCGAGAGCCGAGCATGGCGGATGCTTCTTGAGTTAGCTCCGTCCTCTGCCCGGTAATACAAGCTGTATATCCTGTACCCCGGACGGCCCCTGCGTCCCACCCGGGTCCGATGACAAGTGAGGGACCCTAGAGCGCACAGTGAGAGCCTTGAGTCCGGCGAGATTTCACACGGGCAGTCGGAGCTCCCGAGGTGTATGAGGCCTACCGCCAGACACGCAGCCGCGGTCTCCCGTACCGAGAGCGGCCGAGCAGAGTGAGCCCTACCGGGACAGCGACACGGAGGGCAGTGGAGCGTTGGGAAAGTCGCCTATGCCGGGGCGCTCCTGCCGTGCACATCTGGAGCCTGGTACCAACATTCGTCATCTACTGCTGCAATTTACCACCGGGGCCCAGCGAACAGCGATCGACGTGCCCAAGATTGGAGGGGCCTGGTGACGCAGACAGAGCCGCGGTCTCCGGTGGCGTGAAAGGCAGCGCGAGGTGAGCCCTGCTGGGGGGGCCACTACAGTGGGCGGCGGAGAAGAGAGGAAACCTCATACGCAGGAGCACCCGGTAGCCTGGATCCCTGGCATCTCGTAACGCACCTGACACGACGTCTCGGGACCCTTCCGGGGCTCACTGGGCGCTGCAGATGCCATTGTTCACGAGGCATTGCAGAGATTGAGCCGATCTGCGTTGGCAGACTGCGTGGGACAGGCATAGTGTGTGTGCGTGTAACTCCACCGGGCGCACCACTGGACTGCATGCGGCATAGTCAGGGGACTGCCAGAATAACAAGCGGTGAACTGGACATTGTGGATGAGTGGCGCTGGGGCGACCCTACTGACTGCAAGCAGGACGACGCCCTTACGTGGTGGTCACGGAGAGGTTTGTTGGAGGCGCGAACTGAGGCGGCATATACCCTGAGAGTGCGGAGAGCGCTGTTGGCACTAGGGGGTGTTTGCCCCGACGGACACTGGAACTAGAGAGGGAGACCGGCCGTTAACGGTAGTGCACACGGGCGCTGGGCTGAATACCACCACCACTGCCCACTGCGGCTAGTGGTTCCGCTGCAGGTGAGGGCGACTCCTCCTGTCTATGACCCTGAGGCGACGGCGAAGTGGCGGAGAGGATTACATAACATATATCGGAGGTGGGGAGGATACTACACACTGAGCCTTCCTGTGTGGCGGGCGGCTGGGCCCCGCTTCTTGGGTGGCGGACCCCCTGGACAGATCTGAGAGATACCTGAGGTGGGCCCGGAACGGACAACCAGTGTGACGCTGAGCCCACCCGCACGCGGGACCACGAGCCACTAACGGCTGGACATAGGAAGCGTGTGGCATCTACGACGATTTGCGGTGGGCTGGAACATGGATCGCCCGGGGTGGATAAACACCGCCAAACTGGCAGCAAGAATTATGGGCAGAAACAGGACCAAGATGCCCGAGAGAGGTGCCGGTCTGGTGTTACAGTCTACTGGCTCTGAGGACCCGCTGGCCTCCTCGAATGTGGAAATGGTGCCTCCAACGGGCAAGGACTCCCAAGAGGCCAAACTGGACCTCATCCTGACTGAGATCAGGGCTTCCAGAGAGGCGCTCGAAACACAAATGGACAACATGGCAACTGGTATGTCGTTGTTGCGTGCTGATCATAACAAGCTTGCGGAGAGAGTCACGGAACACAAGATAGCGCTAGATGACCTCATACCACAACAGACGGAGCACTCCACGAAAATGGAAAATATGGAGAAGCAGCTGAAGCTAATTTGGGAGAGGATGGACGATGCGGAAGGGAGGGCACGCCGCAATAATGTGCGCATCTTAGGTGTTCCGGAGCGCAGCGAGAGGAGGAACCCAACGCAGTTTGTCGAAGACTGGCTGAGGAAAATTGCGAGACCACAGGCACTCACACCCCTGTATAGTGTGGAGAGGGCGCACAGGATACCGGCTAGACCACCACGGCCGGGGGCGCCACCGCGACCTCTAATAGCACGTTTGCTGAATTATAAGGACAGAGACATAGTACTGACAGTGGCACGGGAAAAGGCGCCATTGCGATTTGAGGATAAGACGGTGTCGATATACCCAGACTTCACCCCGACGGTGCAAAGGGCCAGGTCAACGTTTATGGGAGTGAAAAGACGACCGAGAGCCAGAAATCTGAAATATGCTTTGCTGTTCCCAGCCCGCCTGAAAATAATTCATAACAACAAATCACTCTTCTTTGACACGCCTGAGGAGGCGGCAGAATGGATGGAGGTGACACTGACGCCGACTACTTCGCAAGACCCGCTTGTGGAGGACCGGACGGGGGAGCCGTCCCGCCAGGAGGAGCGGCGGACCACTGAGAGCGACAAACACGAGGAGGAGGATGAAGCGCACGGCACAGAGACCACGCCCGAGATGAGGAGGACCCAGGAGGGAGCACGACTGACGGAGGCTGCGTTGGCTGCCCACAACGCCGGAGGCGAGCTGGCCCTGGATAATGCCTCTGACGCCCGAACTGAGGTGTCGGGCTCTGCGGATAGCCTGCTACTTTTCCCGAAAATAACTGCACAAGAGGCGAATGAACTCTGAACGGGACTCTAGAAGACTCTGACTGGTAATGTACAGGATGTATGTAGGCCTTGGGTGGGACGGGTGGGGCTGGGGGGGATGAATACTTGCCATGGCGCGCTGTAATGTCTTCGGCGGGTTCCGGGCAAGGAAGAGCGGAACCACACCCCCAGGGCGCAGCAATGGTTCAGTCTCTTTGTCACCCCGGTTGGGTGCCTATGTTTGGACCTCATGTTTTTTTAAGTGGGGACCTTGAAGTTTGGGGATTACGTGTTTTTCTGGCACTCATGACTTGCTTCGTATATATACTTGGAACAGGGCGGGAAATGCTGTTCATGTCTGTCACAGATCACCATGGGGACTCTTAGCGAATACACAGTGTGCACCTGGAATGTGCGGGGCATGGGCTCGATCCATAAGAGACACCGGGTGTTGGCGCAACTCAACAGGCGGCGTGTCGCTGTGGCATGCTTACAGGAAACACATTTGAATAAGGACGAAAGTACGAAATTGCTATAGAAGTGGAAGGGGCAAATGTTTGCTACTACTTACTCTGTGTTCTCCAGAGGGGCGGCTATATGGTTTAGGAACTCGGTTCCTTTCAAATTGGTGGACGAGAGGCTAGACCCAGAGGGCAGGTATGTGCTAGTCAGAGGATTGCTGGATGGTTCCCCTGTGGTGTTTGGATGCGTGTATGCGCCGACTACAGGCCAGTTGGAATTTCTAGCTGCGCTTAATAGGGTGATAGCAGACTGGTCGGAATACACATGGATAATTGGGGGGGGACTTTAATGCAGTGCTCGACATAACTCTAGATAGGTCGCACCCACCATTACAGGCTACTGAATGTAGGAGACAGGCGGATGCACTCTCACAGTGGGCGGTGGGATGGGACCTGGCTGACATTTGGAGGCGCATGCACCCACTGGATAAAGAGTATACCTTTTTTTCCCCTCCCCATAACTTACACACAAGAATAGACCATATGTTTTGCACCACGACATTGCTGGATGCGGTGACCACGTCGGAGCACATGGGTAAGACCTTCTCAGACCACAATCCAGTGGAGGTCGTGGTACAGTGGGGCAGACTGCCCACGCCTATACCAACGTGGCGCATGTCCCCGGTCTTACTTGAGGATACTGTCTTCAAGGCAACCCTCTCAGATGCAATCACACAATATTTCCGTATAAATACTGGCACGGCTAGCACGCGACAAATTGAGTGGGATGCCTTTAAGGTATCTATCAGGGGGGAGGCAATGAACATAAGAACGGGCATGAGGCGCATGGTAATGGAGAGACAGTGAGGTGGAGGGCCGGCTGGCCATGTTGGAGAGAGAGGCGGCGGGTACGAATCTGCCCTTTACACCGCTACAGGAGGCCCACATTCAACACGCTGAGCTATTGGAGGAACTACGTGTCCTGGATTACAGGGAATAGACTTGCAAACAACATATGCACGCAGAGAAATCAGGGCCCCTATTGGCACGATTGATTAGAGACGCCTCTGCTCCCACTCCCATATTAGAGGTTAGGGACCGGACAGGGACACTGGCCACGACTCAATTTGATATAAACACTGCCTTTCGAGAATACTATGGAACATTGTATGGACCGCACCAACGTTTTTCGGAAGACGCGTTCGAGGAGTTTATGACTGGGCTTGAGATACCGCGCCTGGAGGGGGCACAGAGTGAGGGACTAGCACGACCCATCACGATCGCGGAGATACGACAGGCTATGCGAGCTCTCCCGAGGAATAAGACCCCTGGCACCGACGGTCTGCCAGCGGAGTTTTACGGGGCGTATATAGACCTGTTGGCTCCACGCTTGCACGTGGTGCTCAACGAAGCGAAGAAAGCACAAGGACTGCCGCAGACCACACTACAGGCCCTAATTGTTTCACTGCCTAAACCGGGTAGGGATAGTCTATGCCTAGCTAACTATAGGCCTTTGTCCTTGTTGAATACCGATCACAAGATCCTGAGCAAGGTATTAGCGACGAGACTAGCTCAGCATATTCCGAGATTAGTCCACCCAGACCAATGTGGTTTTGTGCATGGGAGGAAGCACGGCGATGAACCTGAGGAGGCTCAGCCAACTTATGCTCCATGAACATTCACCCACTGCAGCTGAGGGCTGCATCTCCCTGGATTTACGTCAGGCATTCGACTCACTCCAGTGGGATTATATGCTTGCGGCCCTTGAGAGGTTTGGAATCCCGGCTGATTTTATTGCGTGGGTCCGATTATTATACACCCGCCCTACGGCTCAGGTACGCACAAACAGTTGTATATCACCGCAGCTGGACATAGCGAGGGGAACCAGGCAAGGCTGCCCGCTATCCCCCTTATTGTTCATACTAGCACTAGAACCGTTGCTGTGCAAACTTCGACAAAAAGCGCAACACGGGGGAATCGGGAGAGGCGGAACGACCCATGTGGTGTCGGCTTACGCAGATGATATTGTCCTTTACTTGAGAGACCTACAGGGGCATCTAGATCCCATCCCGGATATGTTCCAGGCCTTTAGCGCACTTTCGGGCCTTACGATCAGCGAGTCTAAATCGTACGGGAACAGTTTCGCTGCCCTTGGGGCACGTGACCCCTTGTCCTTTCCCCCCTACAACTTTGAGATGGCCGAGACGACCTTCCGTTACCTAGGGATACAGATTTATAGAGAAGCTGTAGTGTAGTTCCTATCATCCCAATAGGCTCTGCGCATTGGAATAATACCTTCAATAGTATAGGCCTAGACCAGACGTTAACTAGGTCTACTACTGTCAATATTAGACTTAAAGTTTTGGGTTTACCAGCTTAGCTCAGAGTTCACTAGAAACTTTCTCGAATGTTCAGGAAAGAATTAACTCCCCTGATTAGACAAGAAGGGATTTAGTTTCTGACAACCATAGAACATGACAACTTTGCTCTCCCCTAATCAAGAGTATATCTCGAGAGTCGTGTGAACAAAAGGCAATTTATTTTACTCAGTCAGTACGTGCATTCTTAGTCTCATCAGATTGTAGAGAAAATGAAGAGACGGGCGTGTTCAATAAAAGATGTTATTTATTGATCAGTCTCTTTTCTCATACAAGAGAAATGGATCGATATTATTGCAATACTTATAGTTAAGTAAAGTGCATACATTAAAAGCAGAAGTATAAAATAATACTGTAAAAACATTGATATGGTTTCTAAGCCATATGAAGGTTTAAAATGGTTAAAATATATTACATACATATATACATTTGACTAAACGTACTCAACTGGTGTTTCTAAATACGCCTACCCCGTGTACCTGACCTAAGTCTAATGCGTGGGCGGGAATAGAAAGTTACAGTTTAAGTTAAGTTTGTTTTGCCAAGTGACTGACTAAAGAATTCTCTGTGAGGGGTTATTCAGGTTCGAGGCATGTGGGCTGCTAAATTCATATCTTAGCATTAGATCGCCGCCTAGTGTTGGGTCCGGATGATCGCACATTGTTGTCCTGGAAGAGTCTTCGAAGTATCCTGAGATAGGTGGCTCCTCCCCTGGACTACAGTGCGCATGGGCATCGGCTCCATCCCCAGATTGGTTTTTTCCGCCATTGGGTTCGGATGCGGTCTCGACGGCTCTCTGTCGGAACCGAGAAAATCTAGCTTTTACGGCCAAAAGGCCTTATATTCTTACGTCGGTATTGTTTGCGCACGGTCTCGAGGTCTTCCGTCTCTTGGAGTCGGAATCAGCGGAGTCGTTTCACTCTTTGGACATCGAGGCCTTCTCATCGCTACACGACCGCAACTTTTCAGCATGGAGCGGAGTCCGTTTAAGTACTGTCCGCTCTGTGGGTCCAAATACCCACATATCGACGTCCACCCGGTCTGTAACAAATGCCTTTCACCAGACCATAACGAGGACAACTGCAGGGCCTGCGCAAAATTCAGGTCAAAGAAGACACTCAAGCTTAGGCGCGCGGTGCGCCTTGAGGCCAGACAAGCGGCCCCGGATCCAGAAAACATCTTCGGCGACCGTGAAGAGGAGGACCAGAGCCATCATCTTCAAATCTCCCCGCCCGAGACGGAGGTCGAGGCAGATCCGGAAGACGACGACGGAGTCGTAGATCAAGGCCTTGAATACGTCGACGAGGTAGGGGACGTCGAAGAGATTTATGGGGCCGCGGAAGATAGCTCAGGGGACGAGCTATGCCCCGAAGGTTACGAAGTTCAAGATCGGGTCACGGGATCGCCTGTCGGCCTTACCCAAGACCCTGTACCGCAAGCCATGGCCCCGCCTTCAGGCCCGGCCACGGACATACTTGCTGCGCAGCCCGTATCGAAACCGAAACTGAAACCTACGGTCTCGACTACAACTAAAATGGCCGACCCGAAATCGAAACCGAAACTTATGGATTCGAGCGTCCCTAAGATGGTGGCCGTCCCACCAAAAACACCGAAACCCGCTGCTTCATCGACTCCGTCGGCCCCCGGTCCACAGAAGTCGAAGAAATCTGTCGATTCCACAGTGTCGAAATCGGCGCCGGAGGAGGGATCCTCTAAGAAGGGTGGTCGGCACGGGTCAGCCGCGGCAACGTCGTCAAAGCCCGCCAAGGCCAGCGACGCGGCTCCGGTTCCGACTGGGACTTCGTTAGTCGGACGCGTGGTGGAGACGGAGCCGGCTCAATCACACGGATCGAAGGCTGGCACAGCTACGCATCGGTCCAAGGACTCTGGGTCGGCGGCTACGGCATCATCATCCAAAACTCAAAAGGGCCACCAAGACGTCGGATCCGAGGGCAAGGTCAA
The DNA here is from genome assembly GCF_964261635.1 of Lissotriton helveticus. Classification (NCBI taxonomy): domain Eukaryota; kingdom Metazoa; phylum Chordata; class Amphibia; order Caudata; family Salamandridae; genus Lissotriton; species Lissotriton helveticus. Next base: position 815,800,855 of record NC_136070.1, read on the forward strand.
GACCTCCTCGTCGGCGCCAAAGGCCACTGTAAGTGACGCGTCCCCCATCGCCTCTTCACTACAGAGAATCAGGGAGAAGGCCTCTGCTACGTCGGCTCCGATGCCGTCGCCACAGAAGCCGATGGACATTCCGGTGAAACCTGCGGGTAAACTTCTCTTCCTTCTGCCGCCAAAAGAGGCGCCTAAGGCCTTTTCAACAAAATCGACGCCAAAGAAGTCGGATTCTTCTACGGCAGGGGCACTTTCCAGTCGGGTACTCGACTCAGAAGAGGATTCTGAGCGTTTTATCGACGCAGACACGGGCAAATTGACCCTTTACAAGAGGAGGATCACTTCACAGCCAGTGGACTCCTATGTCATCCCCCTGAAGAAGAAAAGGCTTCCTCAGGACGCTTCAGGCCTCATGGAACCTATCCAGCCTCCTCCAAGAAAGAGCCCAACTCCTTCCCCAGAACACTCTGAGGGTGAGGGATATGATGAAGATGACCAATACACCTTCCCCATCAATGAACCAGATGCACAGCCAGATTCATATGATGACATTGGTGACCAAGGCACCCAAAATGTGGGGCAAGACCCACAGACTTTCAGTGCACGTGCATCCCCAACAGAAGATTCTGCAGGTTTTCATGCACTCATTGAGAGGGCAGCTGCTAATCATGATGTGGACATGCATGCTGACCCAGTCGAAGAAGACTTTCTATTCGACACTTTTTCAGTCTCTGAAAGGACAGTAAAGACACTGCCTATGCTCAAAGGGGTCCTCAAGCATGCTGCGGACATCTTTAAAGAACCTACCAGGGCGAGAGTGGTCAATCCACGTATCGAAAAAAAGTACAGACCAGCACCTGCAGACCCTGCATACATTCGGGGACAGTTGCCGCTGGACTCCCTAGTGGTCGCAAATGCCCGCAAAAGGGCCAACTCCCAAACGACGGGTGAAGCTCCTCCCCCGGATAAGGAGTCCAAAGTGCTAGAGGCAGGAGGCAAAAGAGTAGCTGCACAGGCTGCCAATTTTTGGCGTATTGCAAATACACAGGCACTCTTGGCACGTTATGATAGGGCGCATTACGACACCCTAGAGCGGGTTTTGGAACACCTACCTTCGCAGTTTCAAGAGGGCACAAAACTGCTTATAGAAGAGGGAAAACTGATCTCCAACGCAGCCATAAAGTGCGCACTTGATGCAGCAGACACAGCAGCTAGGGCCATTAACACTAGCGTCATGCTGAGACGACAGGCGTGGCTCCGCATATCGGGGTTTAAACCTGACATTCAAACAACCATACTTAATCAGCCAGTCAATCCAGATAGACTGTTTGGTCCAGATGTTGACACCACCCTAGAAAAAATTAAAAAAGACACCGACACTGCTAAGTCTATGGGGGCCTTACAATCACAACAGTTTCGTGGTAACAATTTTCGTCGCTCAGGTGCACGTGGAGTCACCAGAGGACAGATGGGTCAACAATCACAATTCTCTAGAGGTGGAGCGCAATCCTCGTACCCCAAACAGAACAAGGGAGGTTACCGAGGAAACAGCACCAGAGGACGTGGCAGAGGGAACAACAACTCCCGCTCCTCTGCCCCAAGCAAACAGTGACTCTCTGTCACTGCCCCCCGACCACTTAACACCTGTCGGGGGGAGACTACAGCAGTTCCTGCCCGTCTGGAGAAACATCACCACAGACAGGTGGGTGCGACAACTTGTCCAGTACGGTTATTGTCTATAGTTAAAATCCACTCCACCCAACATTCCACCAAGGCAACGGCCTATGTCCGCAGAGCACTTGCACTTATTGCAGCAGGAAGTGGTGGTGATGCTGCAAAAAGGCGCAATCGAGCTCGTGCCGGTGGGGGAGGAAGGCACAGGGGTATATTCCCTGTACTTCCTTATTCCAAAGAAGGACGGATCTCTCAGACCCATTCTGGATCTGCGTCCCCTCAACCTGTATATACTGTCAGAACATTTCCATATGCTTACACTGCAACAGATTCTTCCCTTGCTAAACCAAGGGGACTTCTTAGCAACCTTAGACCTCAAGGATGCTTATTTCCACATACCACTACACCCATCCCACAGGAAATACCTCAGGTTCACTATCCAAAACAGGCATTATCAGTTCAAAGTCCTACCCTTCGGAGTCACCACAGCCCCAAGAGTGTTTACCAAGTGTCTGGCGACAGTAGCAGCGCACCTCAGGAGGCAGAGCATCCATGTCTACCCCTACCTGGACGACTGGCTCGTTCAAGCCAAGTCGGAACAACAGTGCGCCAAGGACATGTCGACTACCATTCACCTCCTTCACAATCTGGGTCTCTCGTTGAACTACCCAAAATCGCACCTTCAGCCGGCACATGTCCGGCAGTTTTTAGGTGCGACAATCAATACCCTGACGGCCATGGCTCAACCAAACCAAGTCAGGATAGACAGCATGCAGGCTCTAATCCAGAAGTTCAGACCACAACACTCACTTCCAGCGAGAGTGTTCATGCAGTTGATAGGCATGATGGCCTCCTGCATCTTCATAGTCCCTCACGCAGGGTTACATATGCGCCCGCTCCAGGAGTGCTTAGCAAATCAGTGGACACAGGCTCAGGGACAATTAACAGACCTAGTGTTGGTTACCAGTCGGGCATACGACTCTCTGCATTGGTGGACTCCACACAACCTTTGCAAGGGCCGACTGTTCCAGGAGCCAGTGCCACAGATTATCCTGACAACGGACGCATCTCTCCAGGGATGGGGAGCACATCTGCTCACTTACACAGTGCAGGGACTATGGACGACGCAGCAACAGAAGATGCACATCAACTATCTGGAACTGATGGCAATCTTCATGGCGCTCAAGTCCTTCATTGTACATCTGTGCAACAAGGTAGTGTTAGTCCGGACGGACAACATGACCGCAATGTACTACATTCAAAAGCAGGGGGGCACCCACTCGCCACAGCTGTCTCATCTGGCTCAGGGCATGTGGCGGTGGGCCATTCAGAGGAACATCTTCCTCATGGCAGAGCACCTCCCGGGCAAGGACAATCAGATGGCGGATCTGCTCAGCAGATACAGCCATCAAATGCACGAGTGGGAGTTACACCCATCTGTACTCCACCCGTACTTCCAGCAGTGGGGTCATCCGGAGATAGACCTGTTTGCAACAAAAGAAAACGCAAAATGCCAACACTTTGCCGCCAGGTTCCCTTACCCACAGTCGCAGGGGAATGCGATATGGATGAACTGGTCAGGCAAATTTGCGTACGCTTTTCCGCCAGCCCCTCTGATACCGCTGGTGGCAAGAAAGCTAAGGCAGCACTCGATGACTCTCATCCTAGTTGCTCCAACGTGGGCGCGCCAAGCATGGTACACCACGTTTCTCGAACTCTCGGTGGTGCCGCATCAAAGACTGCGCCTCACGCCCAGACTTTTGACGCAGAACCATGGAGACATTCAGCATCCAGATCCGCAACAGCTCAACCTGGCGATCTGGCTCCTGAAGTCCTAGAGTTTGGATACCTTCACCTACCTCCAGAATGCATGGACATCATCAAGGAGGCAAGGAAGCCAACTACCAGAGCATGCTATGCTGCAAAATGGAAGCGTTTCGTCATTTACTGTACGGCCAATGACATCAACCCGCTAGATGCATCTATCCCTAACATCATTTGCTATCTGCTACATCTTTATAAGTGCAATCTGGCGTTCACTTCTATTCGGATACATCTATCCGCCATCGCAGCATATCTTCAGAATAGGCAGCATCTCTCTGTCTTCAGGGTGCCTGCCATTAAAGCTTTCCTTGAAGGTCTGAAACGAGTCATTCCCCCAAGAACACCACCAGCTCCGGTGTGGAACCTCAATGTGGTCCTCACCAGACTGATGGGACCACCTTTTGAGCCACTGCACTCGTGTGAACTCCAGTTCCTAACGTGGAAAGTAGCTTTCCTAATTGCTATTACGTCACTGAGGTGTGTTAGTGAGCTACAAGCGCTCACAATCCAAGAGCCATTCATTCAGATTCATCCAAATAGGGTAGTGCTACGTACTAACCCCAAGTTCCTTCCGAAGGTGGTGTCACAGTTTCATCTCAACCAAACTATTGACTTGCCGGCATTCTTCCAAAACCCACAAACGGTGGCGGAAAGAATGCTCCATACGTTAGACGTACGGAGGGCGTTGATGTACTACATAGACAGGACACAACACTTTAGGAAAACAAAACAACTCTTTGTTGCCTTCTCACCACAACACAAAGGCAACCCTATTTCCAAAGCAGGAATAGCCAGGTGGATTGTTAAGTGCATCCAAATCTGTTATCAAAAGGCCAAGCGCACTTTAACGATACCCCCAAGGGCACACTCCACACGCAAATTGGGGGCATCCATGGCTTTCCTGGGGAACATTCCTTTAGAAGACATTTGCAGAGCAGCCACGTGGGTTACACCACATACCTTTACAAAACACTACTGTGTTGATGTGCATTCCAAGCAGCAAGCTGCTGTAGGACAGGCTGTTCTCAAGACACTTTTTCAGGTTTCTGCAGCTGGCACGGGCAACCGCCGCTAATGGAGGGACTGCTATGTATTCTATGCTAAGATATGAATTTAGCAGCCCACATGCCTCGAACTGAATATGCTACTTACCAGTATGCATCTGTTCTTGGCATGTAGGGCTGCTAACATTCATATCGCCCACCCTCCTCCCCGGTGCCTGTCGCAGCTGCAGATATACTATTGTATTCAATCATTAGCATGGACATCCTTTACACTTTTCACTCCATCTTCTGCCACAATGGCGAAAAACAATCTGGGGATGGAGCCGATGCCCATGCGCACTGTAGTCCAGGGGAGGAGCCACCTATCTCAGGATACTTCGAAGACTCTTCCAGGACAACAATGTGCGATCATCCGGACCCAACACTAGGCGGCGATCTAATGCTAAGATATGAATGTTAGCAGCCCTACATGCCAAGAACAGATGCATACTGGTAAGTAGCATATTCATTCTGTACCTGGAAGTTAGGATGAATGAGGGATGGTATCTCTCTCTCTGCTCTCGATATTCCAGGCTGCCTGCGAGGGCTACCCGGACCGCCGGTGCTGGATCTCTCGGCAGGAGAAAGCAGCGCGTCTCGTTCTCAGCGCGTCAGGAAGGCGGGGCTGCGCCAGCGGGGTCTGCTCTGCTCTGGGCTTCGGCAAGTATGGCTGCTCCGTCTCGTCACCACCGCGTGTGTTTGCATAGGGCAATATCGGTAATATTTATACCTTTAAGGTGCCGAGATTGACGTAAGGATGGACATAGATACGTCAATAAAGATGTCATACGACTTGGTCGTTAGCACATTCTTTTGCTGAAGTTCTCGGTGAAATCAAAACAATGGCCGCAGGGTTTTTCCCAGGTTGTCATAGGTTTGATTTGTTATGAGAACTCCGTATGCCTTATCAGGGGCTGGAGGAATATCGCTTGTCTAATTAGATCGCAAGCGTTATGACCTAATCAGATAACACGTTCCTGTGCCGTAGTGTGGCTTCGTCAGATAACGGTATCTGCATCATGGGGGTTTGCTGCCTCATGGGCTGACTGCTAGTTAACTTGTTGGTTTGTTAACCAGAATAGGGTCAGGAATAGGGGGATCGATTCAGGACCTATAGGAATACATCACACCCACTCCACACTAACTATGGACATATTTACTAATCTATGCATAGTAAAACATAGTACAACATACTATAGGGTATTGTGTATACCGTACCACCCCAAAATACATAAATGCATTTTGAAATTTTTCAAATATACGGAAAAATGCAGTCACATGTATTGTATGCACTCAAGCCGTAGAATAATGCTAAAGTAATTACGCATTTGTATACATTATTGCTATTTGGTATATGAGGATTTACACATGAAATGGCTCTTAATACAGAAAAAAGGTTCGAGACCATTCCATCACAGAATAAAATATTTATGAACATGCCAGCGGGCAGCTAAAGTCTATAAGCTATCGAAGTCTAGAAATCTTAGTTCTCTAAGAATAGTTCTTACTTTAAGCAGAAGATAAGTGTCCCGAAAAAATAAGCAAAATATTTTGGGGCTGGTGAAAAAATTGCTGTCCGTGAACTGGAGGGAAAACTGTTCATGGTATTCTGTTATTAAGTTGAAGGCCAAATTCAGGGTGTCGGGAACGCCGTGTGCAAGCTTGCTCAAAAGTCTCTATTTCTGCTCTGGTGAGAACATCATATCATTTAGGCTTTCGAAAAAGCTGTCAACAGCTTCCTGGGAAAGTTCCACTAACTCGGAAAAAGGTGTAACCATGCATTCGTGCGCATGATTGTCTCCATTGACATTCTGATTTGGATTGCTGACAGAAGGTCGTACCTGATCGATGCTGCTTTCATCTTGAACTTCACTACCCCTTAATCGTAGTGGTGAAGCTTCCACGAATGCCGTCATCAGGATTGGTAGCCGTTGAGGGCAGCACAAAGCATGAGCCTTTGTCGGACTCAACAATGTTTCTGCGTCCATTGGCGCATCCGATTGTAGCGTCAGACAGGTGTCTAACACGCATTCTTCTCCGCATAGCAGGCACCTTAATACAGGTAAAACACATCGTTGCCACATAGGTCGAAATGATAGAAACCAAGTCATGTTCAGGTCTCTAAGCCGGGATAGTCCCAAGATTTTTGTTATCCGGTCCCGGTATCCAATGGCTAGGATTGTTTCTTCCCTTCTCGCAGGTGTTTTGTCTGTGACATGGTTTGCCATAACGAAAAATAAGGACTAGGAATAGGATTCCTGCAATCAGTCCTAAAATTAGGGGAAGTCCGCCAAAAATCGAATGGACGAAGTCTGGAAAAATACCCAGTATGGCTTTGAATGGTGTTAATGCCATCGAAAATACTGTCTTAAATACCTTTGAGACCCCAGTGGTATCAGAAATATTTAAGATTTCGTTCAGGATTTCTGCGAAATGTATGGGGGAATTAGTTGATAGCAATGAATGTATCTCTGCAGTCGTCCTTGCGACTTGGAGATCATACGTTTCTTTTGATGACGTGAGCCTGGTCGGCGTCTGAAGAAGCACTGTTTTCATTCTGCTTAAAGTATCTACTCGAATAGAAGTAATTTTCAAGTTGGGCCATGCCCTTGCCTCCCTGTCTGGAAAGGAGCTGGGGAACAATGAGTGTCCACAGCACTTGACCTTCGCAGTCGTAGTTACGAGATAAGGAGTCCCGGGCATAAGACTACAACATCTGCGGTCTACAATTAGAATGTAACTCCCATTATAGAGTCTTTGAAAGAATGGTTCTATCTCTGTTGCAGGTGCGCCTAGCTGGTGACATGAAAGGTTATTTGAGTTCCCTTCACACGCTCCATGCAAACTAATTCCGTTACACAGAAGTGTGCCGCTTAGTGACATCGCACAATTATTGCCACTAAGAAACACTTTCTGTCCTTTATTACTGACACATGCATGTGAATAGGGCAGGTTCCATGTTGTTTTAATGTACCCCTTTCCCAATTTTTCGTACATGCCAGCCTGTATATATTTTTGGCAGTGTTGAAACCTGAAGGTTGATATTGGAATATTAATTATCCCATGTATTATCCATTCACTGACAGGTCGTTCTGACATTGTCACTGGTAATCTCTCAAGTTTCTCAATGCTCAGGATTGTATAATCGATACAGTAAAGGGGGTGGTAAAGGGGGTGGTGGGGGTGGTGATGGACAGAGTATTCTGAATTTATGCAGAACACTCCTACCCAGTCAAGAGATCAGGGCTTGATCCATCACCGTTTTTTAGCTCACTGCACCATCCCAGTTCAGGATTGTATAATCAGCACCCTTTTGTGCCATACTGATTTGTCTATCAGTAAGGTTAAAGATTTGGAATAGTGACGTTGTGTTGATTAAACGCCAAGGCACATAGCCTGAACGCAGATTTTGTAACGTCCAGCCAAGCTGTACAATAGAACGCAATTGAGACTGACCATGTTGTAATAACAGTAAGTCCTGCGATAATATATCGATTGCTGAAGACACAATGCTGTCCAAAGAAAAAATTCTGGAGGACAGTCATTAACCCATTGTCCACTACAAAAAGTGATTTTTCCAAATTAATACGGTCAATTTCCCGTATTCTCTCTGCTGTTTCAATTTGAGTAACCTTCCAGGCCTCATTATATGCTGCATATACAGAGGCTGCTATGAAACGCTTTTGACGCTGTTTGCGTGGTCCCATAATGAAATCACGCAAGTCAGCACCATCAGTAAGTAAAGTAAGGTGTTGCTTAATTTCTGCCAGTGTGGAAGTTTGTAGCCATTGAAGGCATAATTTGCCCACACTGTAGGTGGTTATTATCCCTGGGTGTTGTCTTTGGGGATATCTAGGGTCTGGCCTGGTCATTTTGAACCCCTGTGTTTTGTTCAGGAATCTGTCTTGACAGTTATTAGTATCTGTGGGCCAGATCAACCACTGTTTCCAATCAGGATGTGTTCTGTTTTGGTTTAATACATAGTTTACGTCTATCTCTTCATCTGTAGAGCTATTGCTGTTCATTGCTGGCTTTGGAATAGACGGTTTATTTAAGTCTTTGATTTTGGCTAATCCAAGACAGGTGGTTTGTTGAACAGTGTCATTTAAAAATATAATTTGTTCTGGGATCATGCAGGCTCTAAACAAAGATTCTATACCCTGTACTTGCCATTCTTTTGTGCCCCAAACACTTTTCAATTCAACATTTTTGTCCCAATAATCAAAACCAAAAGTATTCATTTGTTCGAAGAATGAGTCTGAATATATCAATTTTGTGTTTGTTATCATGGTCTTTGTCCCTGTCTTATTTGACAATTTGAAATAAAATGTTTCAGCATTACTTGTGTTAAAACCTGAAAAGTATGAATATTTGTCATAAACGGTTCTTGAGCTTCCTTTTGGAGGAGTTGCACAATGTTCCCACTGATTATAATTGAAAACATTTCTAGGTTGTGCAGATTTATGTAAAAAATGGTTACCATAGTGGTTATTAGCAATACATACTATCATAATTTGTAGAACCCTGCAAATAATCATGTTTGGTAAATTTAGCAGACATCACTAAGTCAGACATCATATTATTAATGCTTTCGAAGTCCCAATCATCAGCAAATGAGTTTGGTTTTACAAAGTCACTCAAAGAGATCTTAATTTGGTGTGGATATTTCAGGATTTCAACCGGACCATAGATTTCGTAGTCAGTGTTGTCCCATGCTACCCCACCCGGTATAGGATTGGCTGTGAAGTTGACTGAAGAAAGTTCTCTTTTCTCGACGTGTGAAGATGTGTGTGGTTTGAGGATCAAGTTGATTTTCTGACTTGCTGTGTCCATTTTAGCATATTTTCCCTCAATGAAGCGTCCCAAAGTTAGTATCATGATGAGCCAAAGTATGAGGATAAATGCACCAAAACCCACCCAAAATACAAGCCATGGAGAAATCAGATATGTTTCTTTCAGTTGTTTCAAAAGTTCTTTTGCTTTATCTTTAAAGGTTTTTGATGATGGCTGTGTCTTTGATTCACTGAAGCCTTCAGAGGAATCATCGAAGTTTATGAAGTAGCCGGATGCAGTTCTGTCAATTGTTCCAATTGGTTCAGGATTACTGTTTCTTGTATTTGTACTTGGAACTTCATTATATATTGGTGTGTCTTTGCTAAATGTTTTTATTTGGGTTTTCAGAGGTCTAAGTTCCATTGCATTGTTGCATAGTCCTTGTTGTTCTTCTGTAGGCGTCTCGAACGTGATCAGCCTCTTTGTTAGGACCTCTGTACTGGTAGCAAACCTTGGTGTTCTGCTACTTATTGGGAGTCCACTTGGCCTACTGTTTGTTATCGGCCACATGATTGTGGTTTTACCAGGTCGATGGATACAACTCGGTTCTCCTTTTTACCAGCAAGTGGCGGTAGTACAACTGATCTTGTCCCGTTGACAGACAAGACAGGAACTGCTTTTCTGTAAGAAGGCCCAAATTCCTTCTTTACCGCGATCTTTTCTCTGACTAGATCCCCGACTTTTGGAATCCAGACAGGTCTTGCTGGGACAGGTGGTGGTTCTTCAGTGGTTGTTGGCTGCTGTTTCAACTTTATGTTGCTCAGGTCTTTTCTTGTTTTGTTTAAGTCCTGCAAAATAGCCAAACGGTCTTTGATATCAAAGCTTTTTCTTTCACCACTGAAGTCTGACTATCAAGGTCAGAGATCAACATCCTAGTTCCAAATAATAATTCGTACGGACTGAATCCCTTCAGAGAATTTCTTGGCAAGTTATTTAGACTACGTTGGACACTTATTAGATGTTTGACCCACCCAGCTCCCGAACCTAATATCCTTTCCGTTATAGATTGCTTTATGCCTTGGTTTTTTCTTTACACCATCCCGTATCCCTCAGGAAGGAAGTGAGAAGATTCCCGCTGTGCTATGCTCATTTGGCCATGTTTCCCCTCAGGCTGGAGGGCTAGAGTGAAAACAATGGTCAAACGTAGCATGCTCTTAGCGTATATGCCATTTAGACTCGCAAATCTTTGTATAACAGTACAGACGTCAGCCGAGTGCTGGTGATCTACATTATAAGTGGAAACTAGCCTGTATATGTTAATCGCAAGCCTTGCTTTTTACTGGTGATTTTTCCTGGAGTGAAACGACGAGGTATTAAACTGTTTCTCTCCCCACTGCGATTTCTGTTGCAGTTTGGGCAGTTTCTTACAAACATGGTGTGATGCAGGCTCATGCCTGGCCACCAGTACCTTGATTGTAATTCTTCCAGAGAATCTTTTAGTTTGAGGTGTCTGAGACCCTCGCCCATGTGTGCGTCTGCGATTAACAAGTTCCTCCTGTCCATGTTTGGAATCACTCTATCCCCCACTCCAGGGATTCGAGCAAAAGGGACGGAGTTTGCATCGATTATGTATGTATAATTGAGTGGATAGTTGATCGGTAGCGCTGAGCAGTCGCCTTTTGATGACGTTTTCACCGCCAGCACTGTTTCACCGTCAATGTATTTTAATGTACGCTTTTTTCGAACTACGGGAGCCGATTTAGTGGCTGCCGCTGTGGCTGTTTCAGCCAATGAATTCCCTGCAACGTGAACGCCATCACGTTGATGACTCAGTGAGTGTGTCACGTGAGTCTTTGGTAGTTCTTTTTGTAAAAGAGCTATTTGTTCCCAAAGCAGTTTCTGCTTTATTGTTGCATCTGTGTCATCTTTGTAACCGTTTTGAATCCATGTCTGCAAATCCTTGTTGTATGATTTGACGCAGTAATATGAATCAGACACTATAAGTGTCGGGAATTCGCGATCCGCATTATCTAGCGCCATTTTCAATGCCATTATTTCAGTCTGTTGTTCTGAATTAGTTTCTACTGAGTGTGTTTTTGTTAATAGAGGTCTTAGTTTACCTCCGCGCCACACTTCTTTTGTAATCCCACATGTGGGGTTGTATGCTTGTTCTCCCCAAACGGGGGGTTGAGCATGTCCGTCTGTATAGATTACACAGGCGTAATGTCGTAAAGGCAGAATGTCGATTGGCAGAGGGAATGTTCTTTCATATTCTAGATTTTTTAACTCTTCTAGTTCTGGATCAAAGTAGTAGTATACTTTGTCCGTTGTGATTGAATTCACCCATTGTATCCACTTTGGATTCAATGCTGTGGTTGGTAAATTACATGGTGTTGTTAGTGCCTCAAAGGCTTCTTCTGCTGTCCTGATTGTGATGTGTCTACCGTCAGCTTTGTCTTTTTCTCTAGCTATTGAGGTTTGAACTGCATGAACAATTTTTTCTTCAATGCTAAATTTCTGTTCAGCTTCTGTGTACAAGTGTGATTTGAATGCAATTGGTACCTTTTCTCCCTCATTAGAGGTCAGGTATGTGAATCCGCATCTCCCTGGGATGACTCGAATCACAAGATTGCGTGTGTTATCACGTGTTTCTAATTTTGTTTTAATTAGCATGTCTGTTTGTAAGGATCTCAGAATTTCTGTGTGTATTTGAGTCCAATTGGTTCTTTTAAAATCTGGTTTTATCAGATCATAAAGGGGTTTCACCCTTTCTGCGTAATTTGCAATGTATGTCCTTCCGAAATTTAGGAAGCCTAGAATTGACTGTAGGTTTTTTAGTGTTCTAGGTGCTTGGAGTACGGCACATTTCTATAGGAAATTGTCAGCCAGGCTTTTTCCTTCACTTGATAATTCATATCCTAAGAACAGGACTTTCAGATGGGCAATTCTGGATTTTTTAAAGTTGAATTTGCAACCCTCTGCTGCGAACCCAAGTATTATGGTGTTCACTCTCTTCAAGTGAGTATCCAAGTCATCATCTGTTAAGTATATGTTTTCGACATAAGATAATGCTTCATCATCATATATTTGTAGTAATTCTGTTACTCTCGCTGAGAATACTCCCGGGCTGTTCTTGTACCCCTGGGCTAACCGACAGAATTGTTTTTGAGTGCCATTTATTGAGAACGCAGACAAATATCTGCTCTCGGGTGCTATATTTTGACAAAAGAATCCATTAGAGATGTCTAATGTTGTTTTGTATTTTTTGCGCACTATGTTATTCATTAGTGCAGCACTATGCGAATTTTGCACTGCAAAAGTTTTGCAACATGAGTTAAGGTGTCGGTAATCCAAAACTAGACGGTATGAATTGTCTGGTTTGGAGACCGGAAACAAAGGGTTGTTCATTTGTGAGGTGCAAGTTTCAATCACCCCCTGGTATTCTAGCTGATCTAGTATTTCTTTTACCTGTTTTTTAGCTTCTTGCTTAATTGGGTACTGCCTTTGTGCAGTAGGTTGTGATTTTAACTGGATTTTGTGAGGAGGAGAGTCCTCATCCCATCCTACATGATTTTTATATAAAGCAGGAGCTTGAGCTACTGCCCACTTTACAGCAAGTGTGTATTTTTTATGAATCGGGATATGATTTGAGAAGGCAGGCATAATTATTTCTTCGCCATGAGGGCACTCCCTAACAAACTCTGGTGGCCAGTCTTTTTCAGCTAGAAGGATGTCATAGCCCTTGGAGAGATTATCCCAAAATAGTCCCCTTATTTTTCTAGTCTTATCCCCTTCTATACGTAATGTTATTTCGTATATTTTGTGAGGTTTGCTAACTCTGGTGTCTGCAGTTTCCACTTGAAGATATTCATTCGTGTCCACTGTCTCCAGATGATTCATAAGGACGTTGCGAGCTATGCTCACTTCTGCTGCGCTGTCTAGCATTGTCTGAGCCCACTCTCCGTTTTTCAGTTGTGTCCTCAGTATTCTCGGCATTGTTAACTACCTTGATACTGGCTACCTTCTTTTTTGGAAATTGTAATTTCTTTTTTAGATGAGCAGGTTCCTTGTCTTTGGACTTGGCGTGCTCTTCTCTTTGTAATGATCGTCCTCTTCTTTCCGATTTCTGCGAGGAAGTCTGAAAAGATTGAGAGGGACGTGTATCAATGTCTTGATATCTATCAGGCTTCTTTATATTATCCCTATTTCTAAGGTTATATCTTTTCCCAGAGGGGTCACTCTGAGGTGACCTGTGTCTTTGGTTCGGAGATTTCTCCCTTCGCCTGGGAGACCTTCCTCTGGACTGGAATTTCTTTTCTTTAGGATTGGATTGTTTGTTTCCATCCCAGCTCTTTTTTGGTGATGTTAAATTATTATTAAAAAATATTTTTTCAGGACTTTCAATCAGTTGTGGTTTTACTGGTATTCCACCTAAACTATCCCTACCTAGTTCCTCATAGGATTTTTCTATGATTCTGGCAATTTCAGCTGGTTGGTCTGCTATATCTGTCTCTTTTAACCTCTGGCGGATCGCCACATTTGCTGCTTCTCCCTTGATGTTGGCTAATAATATAGCCGAGACCTGCTTGAAGTCTTTCAGTAATTTCATACCAAGAGTTAAAGCGGGTTCCAGACCATATTCATCTTGAATTTGTTTCAGCACATCTGGTATTACCGAAATGGATGGAACACCGTGCGTTTTTGTGTAAATGGAAGCAAAGACTGTACCCCAAGTGTCACAGTCCTCAATGTGTGGTGCGATTCCCATTGGAAGACAGATAGTCAGAATCCTGTGTTTTTCTAGCGGGGTGGTGTCTGGAAACACCGCCTCTATTTGGGTGATTTTTTGCGCTAGCCAGAATGGTATCTGTTCCCGTTTAGCCGGTACTTTACCTAGGCAGGACTGTATGTTCTGTGGTGTAATTTTATTTGTGTTCCCCTGGTGAGGGGTCAGCTGTGGAATTTTAATTGCTGGTTGGATTGTTGAAGTCCGCATCACATATTGGACTAATTGTCTATGTACTTTTATTAATTGTTTTAGCTGTGTTAAAAGCTCTGCTGCAGACATCCCGTCGATGTCTGGATGTGGTGTGTATCCGGCTAGGACCGGCCACGTTGCTCCTGGTCTACCTAAAGGACCGAGCCTGGTGATGTGATTATTATGTTTTAGGGCGCCATCAAATAAGAGCAAATGCTCTTGAAATTTGAGTGGTACTTCCACCTCCTCGAAAGGAGTGTACATTTCAGGAGGTTCCTCTATCTTGTAATAGTGGAAGTACTTTGTTACAGCATTTGCTGCTGGAAAATGTATCCATGAATAGTATACCTCTGTCTGCCGATATTCGTGTGCCTCAATTACGAATATGACTGTGCCACCTCTAGGTGTCAGTCCGTTTTCTATAAGTTTTAAGGTTATAGATTTCCTTTTGATGACCGGGATGAGTATTATATCCGGGTCTGCGTCTTGCAAAGTAGCATCAGCTGCTGCGAGTTCAGTTGCTATTCTAACTGCCTCTCTTTCATCTTCACTGTCCATTTTACCGACAGGAAGGTTATTTCTTTTGTTTGCAGATCAGGTTTCTTATGGAAACAAAGATTAGATGCACAATATTTTGGAACAGTGTATCCTTCAACGTTGACTAAACCAAGAACCATACATAGGAGTTCCCTCCTGCGAGGTCTGGCGGATATTACCTTTCACCCACTCCAGACGTCTTTGGAGTATAATGGGAAAAGGGGTCTGAGTGAGAAAGCACGACTGAGTTACTCTAAATGTCTTACGTTAGTTTTATCGCCCTTTCCAAACGCGTTGGGCGCCATGTAGTGTAGTTCCTATCATCCCAATAGGCTCTGCGCATTGGAATAATACCTTCAATAGTATAGGCCTAGACCAGACGTTAACTAGGTCTACTACTGTCAATATTAGACTTAAAGTTTTGGGTTTGCCAGCTTAGCTCAGAGTTCACTAGAAACTTTCTCGAATGTTCAGGAAAGAATTAACTCCCCTGATTAGACAAGAAGGGATTTAGTTTCTGACAACCATAGAACATGACAACTTTGCTCTCCCCTAATCAAGAGTATATCTCGAGAGTCGTGTGAACAAAAGGCAATTTATTTTACTCAGTCAGTACGTGCATTCTTAGTCTCATCAGATTGTAGAGAAAATGAAGAGACGGGCGTGTTCAATAAAAGATGTTATTTATTGATCAGTCTCTTTTCTCATACAAGAGAAATGGATCGATATTATTGCAATACTTATAGTTAAGTAAAGTGCATACATTAAAAGCAGAAGTATAAAATAATACTGTAAAAACATTGATATGGTTTCTAAGCCATATGAAGGTTTAAAATGGTTAAAATATATTACATACATATATACATTTGACTAAACGTACTCAACTGGTGTTTCTAAATACGCCTACCCCGTGTACCTGACCTAAGTCTAATGCGTGGGCGGGAATAGAAAGTTACAGTTTAAGTTAAGTTTGTTTTGCCAAGTGACTGACTAAAGAATTCTCTGTGAGGGGTTATTCAGTTCTGTACCTGGAAGTTAGGATGAATGAGGGATGGTATCTCTCTCTCTGCTCTCGATATTCCAGGCTGCCTGCGAGGGCTACCCGGAAGCGCCGGTGCTGGATCTCTCGGCAGGAGAAAGCAGCGCGTCTCGTTCTCAGCGCGTCAGGAAGGCGGGGCTGCGCCAGCGGGGTCTGCTCTGCTCTGGGCTTCGGCAAGTATGGCTGCTCCGTCTCGTCACCACCGCGTGTGTTTGCATAGGGCAATATCGGTAATATTTATACCTTTAAGGTGCCGAGATTGACGTAAGGATGGACATAGATACGTCAATAAAGATGTCATACGACTTGGTCGTTAGCACATTCTTTTGCTGAAGTTCTCGGTGAAATCAAAACAATGGCCGCAGGGTTTTTCCCAGGTTGTCATTGGTTTGATTTGTTATGAGAACTCCGTATGCCTTATCAGGGGCTGGAGGAATATCGCTTGTCTAATTAGATCGCAAGCGTTATGACCTAATCAGATAACACGTTCCTGTGCCGTAGTGTGGCTTCGTCAGATAACGGTATCTGCATCATGGGGGTTTGCTGCCTCATGGGCTGACTGCTAGTTAACTTGTTGGTTTGTTAACCAGAATAGGGTCAGGAATAGGGGGATCGATTCAGGACCTATAGGAATACATCACAAAGCGACAGACCTGCTTGACGGCAACCTGGGCAGAGCTGTAACAGCGCTGAAAGCGCAGGTGCAATTTTGGACCACGTTACCTTTGTCGGTGGCGGGCAGGGTGGCCATCGCTAAGATGGTGGTACTCCCCAGGCTCCTTTACTATTTCACGAATTTACCCTTGTTGGTGCCAGCTGTTATATTTCGGGCCTTGAACACAATGTTGACGGAGCTGGTATGGGCGCGGGGTAGATGCCGTATTGGCCTGGCCAAGCTGCAGCTACCTACAGCGGAAGGGGGGATGGGAGTCCCGGATCTATTGGCATATTATTATGCATGCCAGCTGCAGTGGCTGGCTTATTGGATTGCGGGTCGCAACCTGCATGAAATAGATATGACTGAAACTGACAGGAAGAAAGGGGTCATACACACTCTGTTGCTCCCGAAAGCTGTGATCCCCGGGCAGTCTCCTCCCCTACTCAAGATCGCCATTACCTGCTGGAGAAGGGCTGTACGATACACCTCCTCTGCCTCCTGCTATGCTCCAACTATACTGCTGCTGGGGATCCCACTGGGTACGAGACTGTTATCCACTCGGGAGCTCGCAGTATGGGCTGACGCGGGTGTGTCGCAGGTAGGTGACTTTTTCGGCGAGGGTGTTCTGATGACCTTTGACGATTTCCACGGGGCACACCGCACTCCTGGGGGTTCGTTCCTGCTACATGCGGGGGTGCGCCGATACCTTACACAGACTTGGTCGCCAGACGGTGATGAACCAGGTATAAATACATTACTCACCATGCAGTACCTGATGGGATCGGGTAGTCATTTAACAAAGTGGATCACGAATGGTATACGCGCCGGGAGAGCGATATCGCTACAACCACTGAGAGAAACATGGGAAAGGGACGTGGGACGGGAGTTACGAGAGAAAGAATGGGAACGTATACTCAAATTCCCCAAGAAAGTATCGCGGAATCCGAAGTTTAAGTTCATCCAACTCATGATTCTGCACCGTGCATACGTCACACCACACCGACTACATGTAATGTTCCCGGACACACCTGACTCATGCCCCCGGTGTGGTTTAGAAGATGGGAGGCTAGTACACATGTTGTGGGATTGCTCGAAAATAGGATATTACTGGAAGACAATACACGATGAACTGCGCAGGGTAGCCCCTAATAGGCCATATGACACCATAGTCTTTAGCTTACTGGGCCTAGGGCCTCCGGAGAGGAAGAAAAGTGTAGCCACACGGTTCGCTGATCTTGCACTGCTGCTAGCTAAGCGAACTATTACCATGAGGTGGAAGTCGGGAAGGCCGCCTGACACGGATGTATGGAGGACGGAAGTGGTGCGATGGGGTAAGGCAGAGGGGTTGGCACTGCAGCTAGAGGAGCGTAAAGGCCTGAGAAAGACTCCTATATCGTTAGAATGGAATGCCATGATGTTGTCCTTTGAAATGATTGGTGGAGAGGAGGTGTCTGAGTCATTGTCTGAGACCGACTGAGATGTGATGATTGTTGCGGGACGATACATGGTCAGACTCCCCAAACACGCAGCTGTCCCGGATGGAAGAGACCCGGGGTTGGCACGGGTGCACTCCACATAGAGGTGGACGAGATGTATTTGGAATGTGCTTTGTATGTTCCCGAAAGGTGCTACGACAACTATCCAGACTAAATGCAAGACTGCTGCGAGAAGTACCGCCATGTAGATGTAACAACTGGTATGACTATATATGAGTGCCTGGGAAGGGTATTGGGTGGGGGGAGTTGGGTGGGTTGAGTTGGGAATTCAACAAAAGGAAAAATAAGAAAACGAGATATTACATATGCATGTACAGTACTGTGAACATTTCATTACTTCGCAACCTATAAGACCAGATTGTACTGTATAATTTTATGCAATTCTATCCTGCAAATAAAAAGTAAAAAATAAATAAATAATGTGCTAGGGAGAGGAGGAAACCTCTGAACCTCTGGGGTACTACCAACCTCATGGTGTCACCAGGCCTGGGGTCTCTACCTTCAGAGTACAGAAGCCCATCTTCCCAATATATCCTATGGGATGCACTGATATTCCATACTTCCTCAGCAGCAGCCTGCTGTCTGAGGAGTTCCAGAGAGGGGCAGGTCTGCTGCTCCAAACTTAAATCTGCCCTGGAAGGGCCCCCTGCCCTCAAGAACTCTGCCTTGCCTGGTCAGGCCCCAGTTCCTCTGAGACAGTACCTTCACAGGGGCTGAGATCATCTCCCTCAGAAGTCTGATCTTCACTGGGAGTTTGTGAGGAGGATAACGCCTTGCCCTTCCTGCTCCTTCTCTTGGGCAGCCCCTGGTCAATTTTTCCAGGTTTCAGCGCTGAGCTGTTTGGCCTGAGCCCTAGTGACAGCAAAGACAGTGGTTGAGATGGAAACATCTGGAACTAGAGTCCCATGGTGGCAGCACTAGTGTATTTAGAGTCACGGAAACTTTCTTTGATATAAGGAACCTAAGCAGGATAGCCCCCCCCCTCCTTACCAGGAGGGGGGTGATATCCATAAATGGATCACTGCTTTGGAGAGGGTCTGCAAAGTTCAGAAGGTCCCCCAAGGGCTGTCGGCAGCTATCCTGTGGCTCTTCTTTGCTAACAAAGGTAGAGACAAACTTCTCTCTGTCAGAGAGGAAGATGCAGATGGATAGTTATCCAGGCTTGAAGAGTACCCTCATAGATGGGTTTGGTTTAACCATTCAGCAAAACAGGGTTACGTTTAGGGACACACAGAAGACACACACACAAGACAGGGTTTATTTTATAGACAATGCTATTAAGGCTCTGGAAGGCTGGCTTCATGGAAGCAAGGTGCAAGACTATGAGGGAGTTTTCAATTTGTTGATGAGGGAGCACCTCCTTTATAATTGTCAAAATCAGCAACTGCACCAGTACCTGGTGGACTCTGATTTGATCTCTTCCCCAAAAATTGTGAACGAAGTCAGACAAATGGGTCTGAACCAGAGTTAAACGGAAAGCTCATGGTGGTGGTGAGCAGTTTGAGAAGCTGGCTTAGTATGTGGTGCTCATTTATGTAAGTGTACCACTCTGCACTAATCCAGACAACCCATATGGTGATTTTATTGGGGTTAGACAACCTTAGAAAGCTCTCTGAGTGGTAGCTGTGGAGAGCAGCCTTCAGGCTTAGTCCAGATGGAGTGTAAAGCAGCTTGTTTTACCAGAGCATAATCTTATTGGTATAGATTAAGTGAAAAAGAAACATACCGTGTATTTATGAAAATATGTATTTATTATAAGACACTAACGCATACAAATATCGCCTACCCGGAGGTATACGAAATGCACACAATACTTTGCAAAGAAAACAGGTAAGAAGCACGTATTACACCGTGGTCACCAAGAGGGGACCAAACCATGTACTAAAACAGTGGGATGCGAACCAAGACTTAAGTAAATACTATACCCAGAGGACGTAGAAATGCCAGGGACCCAAGGAACCACCCGAGGTAAGTAACCAGGAACCCCTTGGATGCCGTGTGCAGAGTAGGAACACGACCGCGGGCACAATTCAAGTCAATGGGTAAGTTGCTGTTGCAATTTTAAAGAAGGACCCTTCCCAGTGGACCCTGAAGGAACCCAGTGAAAGACAGAAGGTTGAAGAGCCACCCTACCCATGGATACCCTAGGAACCAGGAAAACTACACCAGAGAAGCCGGGTGCATAGGTGCAAAGTAGCATCGGAAACCACCATCAAATTCAATGAAGGACTTCAGGAAGATGCCGCTGGCAAAGAAGTGAAAGTGTCCGGTGGAATCCAAAGGTGGATTCAAGTTGAGAAGTATCTGCAAGCGGAGGGGACAGAGTCTATGCCAGTCAGGAGTGACCAGAGGGCACAGAAGTCGAATGGCCACCGATGTCTGGTGTTGCAGGAGAGTTAACAGTGACCTTGGAGCTGCAGCTGTGCGGACCAGGCTACACTGTGGAAGACCAGGAGCCTTTTACGAGCAGAACCAAGTCGGAAGTCGAGAGTTGAGGGGTCAGTGTCCGCCGGGAACACCAACAAGCCTTATCAACCGCAGACAATGTGAAACACAAAA
Source organism: Lissotriton helveticus (assembly GCF_964261635.1). Lineage (NCBI taxonomy): Eukaryota > Metazoa > Chordata > Amphibia > Caudata > Salamandridae > Lissotriton > Lissotriton helveticus. The sequence continues at coordinate 815,821,427 of NC_136070.1, forward strand.
AGGGTGCTGTGTCAGGACCAGCAAGGTCCAGGTGACTCGCCACAAGCATGGGAGTCCGAGCAATCAGGGGAGTCCACTGAAATCAAAGAAGACCCTCAAATGGACCCACTGGCCGGATGCACTGGAGTCGCAAAAGGACCTGGAGCAGCACACCAAAGATGCAAGCCCACAGTGCACAAGATGCTATGAGGACGAAGATCTTTGTCATAGGAGATGCTTGAGGTGGAGGCTACTAGGAGCCCCAAGATCTCTGAGGAAGAGAGCCAACAAGTCTTTGCAACAGCAAGTGGATGCAGTGCACAGGGGTTCGGTTCCTTCAGGCCAAACTCGGTGAGAGGACAGGGCAGGCCTTGAGGGATGTTAAGAACCACCACCACCGTGTCTTGCTAGAGCAAGTGAAGGCATATTTATACCTTGAAGGTGCCTAAAATACCCCTGTACCCCAAAACCCAAACCTAGCCCTGAACCCTAAAAATACACCTGTACCCCAAAACCCAAACCTAGCCCTGAACCCTTAAAATACCCCTGTACCCCAAAACCCAAACCTAGCCCTCAACCCTAAAAATACCCCTATACCTCAAAACCCAAACCTAGCCCTCAACCCTAAAAATACCCCTGTACCCCAAAACCCATACCTATCCCTAAACCCTAAAACTACCCCTGTACCCCATAACCCAAAACTATATCTGAACCCTTAAAATACCCAAACACCCCAAAACATATACCTCAGTACCCCAAAACATATAACCCTATACCCATACTTACCTTATCCAAACATTTTTAAAAAAACATGCTTTTACCATTCATGCATTTACAACGAATTTTGTTGTAAATGTATGCGTGGTAAAAGCATATAAAATGTAATGCCATGCGTTATAATGGCATTGCGGAGTCATGGTACTTTCGTAATGAAAGTATGCGGAGTGATGGTAAGCGGAAAGAAAGTTGCGGAATATTGGGTGTTTACCCCCCTATGGTAAGTACATTGGTGGCACGGCGGCCCACATCTCCAGCAACATACTCATATTTTTTCACCACCCATTTGAAAAATGCACAGGTCTCTCTCACTGATGGCCAGCACCGACATACACTTTTAGACACACCTCCCGCCACAAGTTCTAGAATTGCGAACTTTAGAGCTGGGGAGCTACGTTCGAATCTCGGCATCAGCTCAACATCCTGTAATTCCAGGCAAATTGCTTTGTCTTCCTGTGCCTACCACAAATGAATGTGTTCTTCTGTAATGTAAATTTTGCTCATTCCATGTTGTCGAGTTCGCGCTATATAATATTGCAAGGAAAAATAAATAAGGGAAACTCGAGTTCACACACTACTGAACGCGCACTCCTAAGTGCATTAGCAGTGCACTGTGAATCGGAGCGTTTCACAGGCCTGTCACAGATAAGAAATGCTATCTAAACGAAATCCTACAAAACAATATACTTCTGGCCGGCAGCAATTCATACCCGGACAACGTCGGGACGGGCTGCTAGTTTTCAATAAAAGGATTTATTGAACAGTCTTCTTTCTCATGCAAGTAAAGTGAACTGCTACAATCGTAATGTAGGCTGCAAAGTATAATGCGTACAGCTAGAATAGAGTTATAAAATAATACTTTAAAAGTATTGTATGGTTTCTAAACCATATATATAAATACATACATAAATAACAAAGGCTAAAAGTACTCAACTGGTGCTTCTAAAATACGCCTACCCCAATGTACCTAACCTAAGTCTAGTACGAGGGAAGAAGTAAGTGTGGTGTAGCAAAGGTTTAATTTTCTTTGCCAAGAATCTATCCAAGATTTCTCTTAGGGTCTAATCAGCTCCATACCTTAGTTTATAATGAAGGAAGTCTGGTATCTCTGTCTCGGGACTCGATTTCCCAACACCCCGCGAGGGGAGCTTGGAAACACTGGAGCTGGATTCTCAGCAAGAGAAAGGACAGCTTCTCGATCAGTGCGTGAACTGGAGGGTCGGCTTCCTTCGGCACTTGCTGTAGCGAGCTGCGTCAGGCAATTAGATGAACTGCTCCGAAACACCGTGTCTTGCTAGAGCAAGTGAAGGCATATTTATACCTTGAAGGTGCCTAGTTTGACGTAAAGTCGGGCATAATAACGTCAGAAAAGAACCCCAAGGGAATGGTAGTTCTTTGTAAACTGCATGAGTTCTTGGACAAATCAATATTCAAGCAAGGGGAGGTCCATGACTGCTTAAGCCGATTTTCCAAGAAATCGGTGTGACGTTTTGGTATGGGTGGAAGTAGCCATGCCAGTATTTGGACTGCATGGGCTATGTCTAAATATGGGTATGATTTCTATGCCTATGTTAGGGCAATGTGAATTGTACCTATATAAGGGCATAAATCAGGAAAATTCTCTTGGATCCTAAAACGCCATACAACACCCACTCCACTTTATTATGTTCGACATTACTAAATTCTAAGCATATAAAACATATCTAAAGCATGATGTGTAAACCCCACCCAAAATACATAACATTTTTTTTAACCTTTATTTGTATCTTGCACAGTACATTGCTACAGACATTACACTCAGTAATAACAGTATGGTTGTCATTGTCAAAAACCACCCCCTGATTCACTCAATGGCCTAGACCCCTCTTCCATATACATTATCTTCCTAAACTTGATGACCATCATCATCCTACAGTGTCCTAAAACAGAGCCCTGTTCAAGAAGGCAAAGTGCTTGCAAACTTTCCGGACAGGGTCATGGCCCTCGACTCCCACACGTGTGTAACTCACTGCAGTCGTCCTAGACACCTCCCCATTTACCACCCTGTTCTCCCGTTCTAAGGTGCGGTTCGAGAATCGTTCAGCTCGCCCGGCCCCAGATTTGCCTCGCTTTCCTCCTGTTCCCCCTCACTGTCTGTACTCTGCGCCAGGAGGTATGCAGTCAGTGGCCCCCATAGATCTTTCGGTCTAGACTTCACAGGTAAAAGATTGGCATAATTGTGTAATTGCTCCTGCCACATAGTAAGGTCCCGCACCCATTCCTTAAACTTGGGTGCCCGCCTCTTCCCCACCTGCATGCCACTTGTCTCTTTGCTAGTAGCATGCCCATTGCCAAAAACTTTTTGTGGACAGTTACAATATGCGTGTTCAGGCCCAGAAGAGACGTTAGTGGGGAAGGAGAAACCTGTACGCCCAGCATGGCTGACATACCTTCGAAAACTTCCCCCCAATAGTCCGCCACTCTTGGGCATTGCCATGCCAAGTGTATGAAATCCGCTCCCTCCCTGCCACATCTCTCACATCTATCATCATCTCTCAATCGGAACTTGTGCAGCTTGACCGGAGTGTGGTATAGACTCTGTAAGAATTTAAAATTTATTAATTGAAGCCCACTGCTGCCGGTAACTGCCTCTGTCTGTATGCAACAGGTCTCCCATTGTTCGTCCGTTAACCCCTTCCGTGCGGCCGCGATTCCCCCCGTGTGCGGCAGCCGCACGAACAGGGCGGGGCCGTGACGAACCCCAGCCGTCATCAGCACACGAGCACCGTGGAGCGTGACGGCTGGGGTTCGTCACCAGCATGGAAGGGGTTAAGGGAGTTTCTAAATCCTTATCCCACTCGGTTCTAGCTCTTAAGTGTCGGGGGGAGTGACACTCCGCATCTGTTTATACAGCAAATATATGGCATGTTTGGGTGCCTCTGACTGCAATAAGGTGTGTAAGGGTATAAATATGTTTGGTTCATTTGGGAATTCAGGTGTTATGGCTTTCACGCTTTCCGGAGACGAACGTACATGAACACCTCCATGTATGTGGGTGTATGATCCCCAAAAAATTGCTCCTTTGTCCGGAATTGCCCTCCAATGTATAGGTCCCCCCAAGTGTTATAGTGCAGTTGGCGCAGCATCCTGCGGCATATTCCCTCCCCAGTAACCTGTAGCAATGGGGTATTTGCCAGCTTCGTTCTCGAGGAGTACATTAGGGTCACGTCCATACTGCGCGCCATCCATCTACATGCTGCTATAGTGCAATCTACCGTAGAGAGGTCTCTCTCCCACTCCTTCACTGGCGTGAATATGTATCCCTCCGGTGTCGTCGGTGCCATATACCCATCCTCCACTGCTAGGTGCGGCATGAAGGGAGGAGAGTGAAACCAGTAGACCGCGAAATGCGCCTGTGCACTGTAATAATATTGCTCTACATTAGGTACATCATAACCTCCCTGCTGATATGGCAGCATCAGCGTAGCCAGATTGAGTCACGCCTGTTTCCCCCCCCAAATTAACCGGACCAGTTGCGTCCTGAGTGTGTTAAAGAAAAACCTGCCCGGGTTGTAAGGTATGGTAATGAAAAGGTATAAAAACTTTGGTAGTATCGTCATCTTAATTAGTGATATTCGTCTCGCCATCGACAGCAGTAATCTTATCCATTTGGATATGTAATCCGTCACTTTGTCAATGGCCTTACCATAATTAGTACGCATCAGTGTCTCCTTGTCCCTGGCGATATGTATTCCAAGATATTTAAAGTCATCCGACTCCCAAACCAAAGGGTAGTCCAGTTGATGTGGGACCGTCTTAGCCGTTAGTGGTAATACCGCAGACTTATTCCAGTTTATGTGTATTCCAGATATGGCCCGAATTTAGTGATTTCGCGCAGAACGGGGTTGAGGTTATCTTGTTTTTTTTTATATACAGCGTCATGTCGTCTGCATATAGAGATATGAGTAACTGCCTAGATGGATAGACTAGCGCACTGCGTTTATGATGTTGCCCCAATTTTGCTGCCAAAGGTTCTATTGCCAAAGCAAATAGAATTGGGGATAGTGGGCAGCCTTGCCTTGTGCCTCTAGAAATGGGGAAATTGGTGGATCTGACCCCATTCAATAATACCGTGGCACGTGGTTGCCAATATAGCAGTTTCACCCAGTCAGGAAGGTGGGCGGCATTCCCATGTATCCCAGGGTTCCCATCAAGTAATCCCACTCCACTGAGTCGAATGCCTTGGTGGCGTCCAGGAACACAGCGACCGCTGTGCAGTTGGGATCTATATCCTGCATCACCGCCAATAACGTCCTGAGATATGAGATGTGGCCCGGTTGGGGACGAAGCCCGCCTGGTCTGGCAGCACCAGTCGCTCCATCAAAAGATTAAGTCTTGTAGCCAGAACCTTAGCCAGACTCTTAGTGTCGCAGTTAAGCAACGATAGGGGACGATATGAGTCGCAGCTAGTCGAGGATTTGCCGTGTTTCAATAAAGAAGTTATCAGAGCCTCTCTCATAGTCTGGGGTAGTGTGCCCTCCTCCAGTGCTGCATAAACAAGCATTTATCCAGTATTAGGGTATCTTTCATAGATTCACATGCCTGAATCATTCCCCGTCGTCGAGGCGGGAGTCCCACGGTAAATAAAATATATAATAGCAGTGCCTAAAATTTCTTGTAGTAGGCTGGAAAAGCCTAAAGGCCTAACTAGGCCTCAAAACTTAGCAGCCTATCTACATCATTATGTAAGAAGACCTGAAATATTAGCCTCAGCCAATCAGCTGTCCTCACCCTCTAGAACCTTCCCTGCTCAGGCAGTTCTCCTCAGATTTTCACCGCACTTCGTGTGTAAGGGAGTCTCCCTGAGTGCCTGCTCAGTTTTTTGGATTTTCAAGCTTAAAATGTCTGAAAAGAAAGCTCTTTTCAAACCCTGTGGAACCTGCTTCAAGAAGAGAGTCCATGTGGATGACAAGCACTCGGATTGTATTTATTGCCTACATCCTTCTCATGTGGTGAAGGACTGTAGAATTTGCCGTACCTTCCCTCAGAAAACCATCAGGGATAGAGAGGCAAGGGTTCTTTTGTGGCTAAAGTCTTCATCTGCTGATGAGGAGGACAAAGCCTCAACTTCTAGCAAGAGAGCTAGATCCACGGACAATGCTTCTCCTGAGAGAAAGAAATTGTTGAAGTCCTCTCAGAAAGCTTCAGAACCCTCTCAGAGTGCATCGGCTTCTTCACATGTGAGTACTACCCAGACCAAAACTTTAACTCTGGTGTCTGTACCAACTACTACTTGGACTTCTACCTCCTCTTCTACTTCTGTGGTTACCACTTCGGCTATCACGTCACCTTTGATGTCTGTTCCACCTTTAGTATCAAAAACCAAGTCACAGTCTGTGAAATCCTTCTCTGCGAAGGCTCCATCGACTAAAACGTCTGCTCCGTCGACGACCGCACGGCCGTCGTCGACGAAAACAATGTCTCCAAAGGATTCGTCAAAGACATCATCGACGACCTCGTCGACGAAGATCTCGTCGACGAAGACGACACCATCAGACACGTCGACGACGGCGTCGTCGACGAGAACATCATCGACGACCCCGACGACGAAGGGATCGTCGTCGAAGACCCCATCGACGGCACCGTCGACGAGGGACCCGTCGACGAAGACACCATCGACGGCCCCGTCGACGAGGGACTCGTCGACGAAGACACCGTCGACGGCTCCGTCGACGAGGGGCCCGTCGACGAAGATACCATCGACGGTCCCGTCGACTAGGGACCCGTCGACGAAGACGCCGGCGACGGTCTCGACGACGAGGGATCCGCCGATGACTGCCTCGTCGATGACGGCGTTATCGACACTTTCAACAGCGAAGGACTCGTCATTGACCATACCTTTGACGGCCTCGTCGACGACAAAATCTTTGGCGTTGGCAGCGCCGTCGACGGAGAATCCGTTTACTGGGGCTTCTGCTCATCGGCTGCACGGTTCCCCACCTGCAAAGATACAATTCACTCATTTCCAAATGAAAACTTACAAAAGGCAGGATTATTCACATATATCTCCGCTTTTGCCATCACACATTTTGGAAACATACATGCAAGGAGAGTCAGAAGAAGGAGAAGAGGATGATGACCCCTTTGGGATTGCCTGTCACCCTTCTCAATTGCATATTAAACTTCAAGAGGATGATGATGAAGAGTTTCAGGAGCAATACACGCATGACGTCTACTCCACTCCATATCAATCACCTCGTTCTAGACTTCCTCGGTCTGAGGACACAACACATTTACCTACTTCCTTAATACAGGACTTGCAAGCTATGTTGGCAGATTATCGACAAAGATTTCCTCCAACTGAGGGTGCGCCCGCTGGTTCATCTGCTCCGGCGCCTGTGCCTCGACCTCCGTCGCCAAGAGCTCCTTTGTCTCCACAACCACGTACTTCACCAATTTCTCAGGTTTTGGACAGTTCGTCCTCTGATGGTGACGAAAGTAGAGAAGAGGGAGAATTACCGGATAATACTCCAGTTGACCCTTGGGAGGATTATGTCATCCCTACACCTTCTCCGCCTCCTCCCCGTCCTTCAGACTCTCCACCTGAAGATATTGGGGGTTTTCACAATATTATGCAGAGAGCTGCTAATAGATTTCAATTGGTTGTCACAGTTGAGCAGTCGGACTGCTTCTTACATGACTTTAAGGAAGGGTATCGGAGAGTGATCAGAGCCATACCTATTATTGACTATATCTGGAAGGAAGGCCTCAATATTATGAAAACACCAGCCTCCATTCCAGCAGTTCTACAAAGGATTGATAAAAAGTATCGAGCGCCATCCGATACACCTGCTTGTTTGATCGGCCATCCTCGACCGGATTCGGTCATTTCCCAGGCGGCGCAGCAAAAGTCCAAGAATCCTTCTGCTCCCATCTCAACGCCACCTGACAAGGAGGGAAGAAGGCTTGACGCCATTGGGAAGAAATTTTCTGCAAATGCAGCAGCATCCATTAAAGCAGCTAATTCCTTAGCTATCCTGGCTCGATATGACAGGCAGATGTGGTCGGAGCTTTCAGAATATCTTGAGCTGATCCCGGAGGATCATCAGATGGATGTACGCAGAATTGTGCAGGAAGGTGAAAGGGCGGCCTCAGAAATTATTGATTGCGCCCTAGACATTTCTAATACCAACTTTCGACAACTGGCTGGAGCAATTGTCCTTAGACGTCAAGGTTGGCTCAAGGCTACCACCTTTAGACCTGAGGTCCAAACCAAGATCTTGGACATGTCCTTCGATGGTGAGTCCTTGTTTGGGAAGCACATTGATGACGCTTTATTGGCTATTAAAACCGATACCGATACAGCGAAATCTCTAGGAACCCTGCAATACAAGAGAGGGTCCTTTAGAGGTGCAAGAGGTCGTGGTTACTCCTCCAGAGGAAATTATTCAAACCAACAAAATCGCCAGTATCAATCGTCCTACAACAAACCATACTATCAATCTTCTAACAGGCAGCCTGCCTCTGGTTCTTTCTCTCGGCAGGGAGGACAACGGCGCTCAGGTAATCAAAGGAGAGATTCTAACAAGCGCCAATGAGCTTTGCCGGATGTCGACCACTCCTCTTTCCCTTCCCGTGGGCGCCAAGATTTCCGCCTTTTACCATCACTGGAGGAAAATAACTTCAGATCAGTGGGTCCTGGATTTAGTCAGCAAGGGACACACTTTGGAGTTCTTACAGAAACCTCCCACAACGCCGCCCAGGGGTCCCCCTCCCCCTCGTCTGCGCTTACTCTTCAAAGAAGCCTTAAAGATGCTACACAAGAACGCTATAGAACTAGTCCATCCTTCTCAGAAAGGGCTGGGCTTTTATTCACGTTTCTTCCTTGTGGAAAAGAATTCAGAAGAGTGGCGTCCAATATTGGACCTGCGCAAACTCAACAAATATCTAAAGAAACAGAGTTTCCGCATGGTAACGTTGAAGGACATTCTGAATTGTCTGAACGAAGGAGACTTTCTGGCTTCTCTGGATATGCAAGACGCATATTTCCACATCCCTATTCACCCCAACCACCGCAAATTCCTAAGATTTCAAGTGGCGGGCGTCCATTTCCAATTCAAAGTCCTCCCATTCGGCCTCAAATCGGCCCCCAGAATCTTCACGAAATGTCTAGCCCCAGTGGCTGCAATGTTGAGGTCCCTGGGACTCCAGGTATTCCCATACCTCGACGATTGGCTGTTGAAGGGTCCCACCAGTCATTCGACCATGGAGGCAGTCAACAAAACACTTTCACTGTTCTCGAACCTAGGATTGACCCTCAATTCTCAAAAATCTCAGCTCCACCCTCATCAACGACTAACTTTTCTGGGTGCAGTCTTGGACACATGCCAGTGCAAGGCATTCTTAACACAGGAGCGTCAAAACAAGCTCGTCAAACTGGCAAAACAAATATCCGCAAAAAAGTCACTTTCAGTTCGGATGTATGCTTCCCTTCTGGGGATGTGTTCAGCTGCGATCAATCTCATTCCTCTGGCAAGACTCAGAATGAGACCGTTGCAGGAAGAGTTGCTTCGTCAGTGGAAGCAGATCGAAGGATCATTCGACGACCGCATCAAAGTCACGGTCAAAATGAAACAGGCTCTTCTCTGGTGGTCGAAGACACACAACTTGTCGCAGGGTCTCACCTTCCTCCAAGAGATTCCGGACTACACTTTGACTACGGATGCGTCCATGGAAGGTTGGGGAGGTCACCTTCAGGATCTTCAAATCCAAGGAAGATGGTCTCATCAGTACCAACAGATGCACATCAACATATTGGAACTCAGGGCCATTTTTCTTTCCCTGCAAGCTTTCCTACCAAGGATAGTGAATTCGTCCGTCCTGGTGCGCACGGACAATACCACCAGCATGTTCTACATAAACAAACAGGGAGGAACGAAATCTCTTACCCTGTCACTGCAAGCTCAGGAAATGTGGGAATGGGCCTTGCAACACAACATATCCCTCAAAGCGGAGCATGTTCAAGGGATTCGAAACTCTCTTGCAGACAGTCTCAGCAGAACTTTTGTGGACTGTCACGAATGGGAGCTCGAACAACATCAAGTAGACACAGTCTTTCGCCTTTGGGGGAGACCAACGCTGGATTTGTTTGCCACGCAACAAAACAGCAAGTGCCTGTTTTATGCCAGCAGGTTCCCAGAACGGGGGTCAAGAGGAAACGCCCTCCTCATGAGATGGACCGGAATGTTTGCGTACGCTTATCCTCCGATTCCGCTCATTCCGAAAGTCCTGCAAAAGATGAAGAGAGAACACTGCACTCTCATTCTCATTGCTCCACGTTGGCCGAGACAATATTGGTTTCAAGAACTTCTCCTGCTGTCTCAACAACCTCCGTTTCGGCTCAAACCGACTATGTCGATGCTGACAAGAGACAACGGTCAGATTCAACATCCAGATCCTCAATCGCTGCACTTGCACGCTTGGCTCCTGATTTCCTAGAGTTCAAAGACCTAAACATTCCCTCGGAATGCAGGAAAATATTGTCACAAGCACGTGCACAAAGTACCATCAAAACATACCGTTTCAAGTGGAAGAGGTTTTGTTCATGGTGTGGAGATAATGATGTTCATCCGCTGCAAGCTCCTCCTGAAGCCATTCTTCCATACCTGCTTTCTCTGGCTAAATCAGGTCTAGCTTTTTCTTCCATTAAAGTACATTTGGCAGCAATCTCCAGATTCAGGAAGCACTCTAACAAACCATCCTTATGTTCTTCCTCTTTGATTAAGCAATTCCTTAAAGGACTCTTCAGAGTTTTTCCGCCAGTTCGTCCTCCTCCTCCGGAATGGGATCTTAATGTAGTCCTTTCCCAACTTCTTAAAAGGCCCTTTGAACCAATCCATAAAGCGGAACTGAAATTTCTGACTTGGAAAGTTGCAATTCTGTTGGCTCTTACTTCTGCTCGCAGAGTTAGTGAAATACAGGCGTTCACTATTGCTCCACCTTTTCTGCAGTTTTCTAAGGACTTTGTTACACTTAGGACCAACCCTAAATTCATTCCTAAAGTGCCGACTCAATTCCACATTAATCAACCGGTCAAGCTTAGAACTTTTTTCCCGGATCCGAAAACTCCTGCAGAAAGGGTTTTACATTCTCTAGATGTCAAAAGATGTCTGAAATTCTATCTGCAAAAGACAAAAGACATGCGTAAATCTACACAACTGTTTGTTGCCTATGGAAGACCCACCTTCGGTCAAGCTGTCACAAAAGCAACTATTGCCAGGTGGTTGTCCTCCACAATTACCTTCTGTCACGACAAGGCCAATAGACCTTTATCAAGGAAGGTTAAAGCTCATTCCACGAGAACAGTGTCGACCTCTACGGCCCTTTTCGCTGGAGTGACTCTAGAGAACATTTGCCGAGCTGCTACTTGGAAAAGTGTGCACACTTTTACCGAACATTACTGTCTGCAGTCGGCAGTTCAAGATGACACAGCTGTTGGTGATGCAGTGCTGCAGCATCTTCTTCACTAAGGTTGGAAAGAATATATATTTTATACTTTACATTTTATAATGCTGTCCTATCTGTTATATTCGAAGGTTTTGATGCATATGTTATGTGGACATGTTTTGTACTCTATTACCTTCCTGGTTGTGTGGGGATTGATTTCTATTCTATTTGTCTCCCACCTTCCTCTATCGACAGACATGATGTTACTGCTTGCTATTCTGATTCAGGCATGTGAATCTATGAAAGATACCCTAATACTGGATAAGAAAACAAGTTACTTACCTGTAACTACGGTTATCCAGTATTGGTATCTTTCATAGATTCACATGCACCCACCCTCCTCCCCGGTAGGGCAGTTCTGACTATGGATACTACTTCTCACTTGTGCTGGGAAAATCTGAGGAGAACTGCCTGAGCAGGGAAGGTTCTAGAGGGTGAGGACAGCTGATTGGCTGAGGCTAATATTTCAGGTCTTCTTACATAATGATGTAGATAGGCTGCTAAGTTTTGAGGCCTAGTTAGGCCTTTAGGCTTTTCCAGCCTACTACAAGAAATTTTAGGCACTGCTATTATATATTTTATTTACCGTGGGACTCCCGCCTCGACGACGGGGAATGATTCAGGCATGTGAATCTATGAAAGATACCAATACTGGATAACCGTAGTTACAGGTAAGTAACTCGTTTTCTTACAATGCAATAGGTCTTGTAGCATTAAAGTTTGAGTTACTGGCATTGTAAATGACAATGCTTTGCATTAATTTTTCTATACTCAGCGCCACCACAGCATCACTCAGCACACAACAATATAGCTGAAGGCCACCACAGCATCGCTCAGCGCCACCACAGCATTACAGAAGTGCACTAGGGAAGCACAGGCCAAACTAGCATAATACAGGAGCACACTAGGGAATCACAGGGGCAAACTAGCAGAACGCAGGAGTGCACTAGGGAAGCAAAGGGGCAAACTAGCAGAATACAGGAGTGCACTGGGGAAGCAAAGGGGCAAACTAGCAGAACACAGGAGCACACTAGGGAAGCACAGGGGCAAATAGAAGAATGCAGGAGGAGCAAATTAGGAAGCACAGGGGGCAAGATAGCAGTGGACGGAAGTACACTAGGGAAGTAGTGGCAAACTAGCAGACTGCAGGAGAGCACTGGGGAAGCATAGAAGCAAACTAGTAGGACAAGGGCCTTTCTAGTAAAGCATGTGGTCACACTTCAAGAACATGGGCATTTTTGGGAAGCATGGGGCAAACCAGGAGAACATATGGGCACACCAGGGAAGCACTGGGCAAACTAGCAGAACACTAGAGAATGGAGGGAACCTAGCAGAACACAGGGACACACTAATCAAGCATCGGGTCCAACCAGATGAAGTCAGCTCAACACTAGACAAGCACAGGGGCAAACCAAGAGGCAGACTAAGGAAGCACGGGAGCAAACGTGGGACAGACTGGAGGAACACAAGATGCAGTCGATAAGCCCACGGGTAGATGACTAAAGAAATACAAGGGAGTGACTAGAGGAGTACAGAAGACAGCCTAGTTAAATACGGAGAAGGCTATGAGAAACAGGACACAGACTAGAGATCACAAGCGTTCACGAGAGAAACGCGGGTGGCAGACTAGGGGCACATAGAAGGTCTTTACCTTCGTCCCTCGTCTTCCTCTCGGGTAGCGGAAAACCCCGTCCTCGGTCCAGTGGCGGATGGTGACATTTTCAAGAGGTGAGGCCTAAAATGATGGTCATACTTCACCGTAGCGAGCGAGCCCGCACACCCTAAAATGGTGGAAAAATGGTGCATTTTAAAGCACATTTGAGAAAGCAGGAAGGTTAATAAAGCAATTGTGAAAGTGCAGTTATTATATCAAACAGATGTCATATAACATAGGTAGCTGCTTATTCAGTATAACCATAGAGCTTCATAACAGACTTTGATATATAATGCATTTCTGAGTACCTCACAGATGTTTTTTATTAAACAAAGAACTAAACAGTGGCTGACCCACCGGTTATTGACGCGATCCCATGAGGAGACTAGTACCTCCCTCAGCCACTCCGACGTCTTGGCACTATCAGTCCTAGGTCTCTCTCCCATGAAGACCACCCTTGCCTACTTGCTGTGGTGCTTTTTTGCCTGACTAGAAGCATATACACAGCTAGATGCTTTGAGAGGACAAGTTCGGTATGGTTTTACATGACAAAGACTGGGCTGGAGCTCTGGAATATCCGTAGAAAGTTTCCAGCAACATCAGACTGAAGCTGATACAATTCTATGTACTGCCAGGGTGAACAACCGTTACAACGAAACTTTTACAACGCACTACCATTACAACGCGGTCATTACAACGCAAACTATTACAACGCATTGCGCTGGGGGGCGCTCTAGGATAGGGAATAAGTTTAATTTTCTATCCAACACCTTCCCTAGTGTCCACGGGGACTGGAGTTGGAATAGAAAATTATACTTACCACTATCCAGCACCTCTAAGCGCTATGCGTTGTAAAGGTTTGCGATGTAAAAACCGCGTTGTAAAGGCAGGCGTTGTAATAGCCTGCGTTGTAACGTCATACATCCACTGCCAGAGTCTACCTTTCTCCTGTACGAATTGGCAGCATTTTCCCTGGCTTTTTTTTATTCTTGTGCTGGGTGTAAGGCCCCCACAGCTGACTTTAAACATTGCTTGTGATTGCCCCTGCTTTTGACAATATTAGGCCGAGGTGACACATAGGCTGGAGACAATCAATATGCTACATTAGATGGACTCCTGTGAGGCTGTTACACTCGATATTTACAAAAGACCAAAAAAATCTAAGGTTGCCAGCCGTTTTCTCGACTTTGCACTAGTTTTCGCACAAAGAGCTACCTCTTTGAAGTGGAAGAGTGCTCATTCCCCTTCCAGCTCAGCACGGTGCCAACCACTGGTACTGTGGACTAAGGCCAAGATTGAGAGTGTAGTCCCTCACAGGGAAGACGCCAGAACACTCCATTCCACCCATTATTGACGTTTACTCAGGTCTGCAATAAAGCGTCCACTTTTAGATTGGTTCACCGCATTTGTGTGAGGATTAAGTAATTTGCCCATGATCACTGGAAGTTTGGATTGGTTCACTGCATTTGTGTGAGGATTAAGTCATTTGCCCAGAATCACATGATGTTGCACTTTTAGATTGGTTCACTGTAACTGTGTGAGAATTAAGTGATTTGCCCGGGATCACAAGATGTTGAGCTTGTCCCAAGACTCGAGCCGTTTCTCCAGTTCCAAGTAGGCGGCATAAATGAGAACCACCCGAAAATGAAAGGGATCAGCTTTCTTTTAACAACTTTTCCATGTCTATTATGTCCGTTCCCATCCCACATGCACAACTCAGTCTCACCGCACTTGCAAACACTCTATTCGACCCATCATTTATGTGCACTTTTTGCTCTCACCTGCAATAAAGTTTCCTCTTTTACATTGGTTCACTGCGCTTTGCTGAATTTATATTTCAATTATATAGTACTTGCTATCTTTTACCAGCCCAATCTATAGTTTGTAAATTGTACTCGTGTTGGGGCCACAGACAATAAACGAATATAAATCCTATATCCAGACTCTACCCAGCATTAGTCATGATCATGCCAGCAGTTTATATAGCTAAAGGTTTACGCACTAGCAAAGCTATCACCACAAGAACAGTCACAGTGTGCATATTTTTATAGCATTTTTGTAGCCAGGTCCCTGCTGCCGAGCAGCAGCAATATTTCGTTTACAGACAACACCCGCCCGCTGCTTTTAACCCACCAAGTCCAACTCCTTGCTCTCTGTTGTTTACCCCCCCCCCCCTGCTTCTGGCACCTCTCACACACTCGCGCATATACCTGAAGGTATTGGAACGCTTTACATGAGCACAATTTACATTATACATAGACGCTTTCACTTTTTTGTGTTTTCGAGTACACATGGGGGGGTTAAGTGATTTGCCCAGGATCACATAATGCAGAGCCAACTCCAAGACTTTCACCCAGTCCCCCAGTTTCAAGGTTGGCAGCTTTGCCTTCCTCATGCATTTGTTGTGTGAAGTTAACCCACCACCCTCGCTTGCCGCCATTGTTTTAAACAACACCCCTGCTTTTAAAACACCACCTCTCCCACTATCTGTTGATTTACCCACCCTCATCTCCAAACCAAATAGAAAAGTGCTTAAATGCATACAAAAGTCAATAATTCCTCAATACTCCAAAATAATAGTAATCCAAGCAGCATTAGTGCTTCATGTCTGTGACACACTGTTGAGCAGAGTACAACGGAGGCCCCCACCTCCCACCGAGGCATCTGCAAGACTGCGGCATGGGGCTGCTGCGTCGTGCAGTGCTTGGAGCCCCCCCCACCCCTCCTGCATGGCGCTCGATAGCTGGCAGTGTGGCACCGAGGCCTCGGGGCGGGTGGGTGAGTACAGGAGGCCTGCAGTGTCGGAGGGGCTGGCAGGGGTCAGTACAGTAGCGCAGGGATGTAACAGATGGAGAGGTTTACCAACAGGCCACCTCGGTGCAGCAAGGTGTCGGAGGGGCTGGGGCTGGCAGGGGTCAGTAGCGCTGGGATGCTGTCAGGAATGCTGAGCTGTTTAACATGGGATCGATGCGAGGTTTACCCTCAGTAGGGGCTGGCAGGAGTCAGTTGCCGTGTAACGTCAGGGGATGGAGTCTAACGCCATACTTCCCTACCACTGGGCTGGGTGAGGGGCAGCTCGACTACCATGATGACAAATAACAAAATGGTGATAACGGTGACGCCATTATCACCATTTTGTTATTTGTCATGGTAGTTGAGCTGCCTCACCCAGCCCAGTGGCCGGCAAGCAGTCGGTGCGCAGGTGACAGGTCGCAGGTCGCAGGCCGCAGGAGACTTACTGGAGGCCGCCGCTCAGGCCGGGTTTAGTCTTCTAATCTGCATGCGCACTTGACTTCTTAATACCAGTACTTACTGCCCCTGAGCTCCGACTCCGAGGCAGGCTTAATACACCGCCGCACGCCACCAGCCCAGTCTCGCCAGACAATTGCGACCCTCGGCCCCGACATCAGATGATGCATGCCGGCCCAGAAGGCACTCGCCCCCCTTGCTGTACACACACAGACACTGTATCACACATTGACTGTGTAACTAAAAAAATATTAATTTAAAAGCGGGTGTCATGCTGAAGCGGAATGCGTGGCGCCCGGGTGCGGGAAGGGACTGAAAGCGGCAGGTGGCATTGTTGATTGTGCGCCCATTTGGTTAATTTTAATTAAAAAACATAATGTTTGGGTGCCGAGTGCACAAGAAAAGAAAGAAAAGGCGCAAGTGCGTCATATTAAAGACAAAGCGCAGTTTTAAACAAGCCAGCAACAAAAAAAAAGTCAGGTATTGAACAAGCAGCATCCAAACACCTCTGTAGGGAACCATTGTCGTCACTCACCCGTGTCCGGCATTGTGTGCTTCGTGACCGAAAGCCAAGTTCAGCGTGATGCCACGGAGTGCTAGCGGAAGTCAGGCAGCCTTCGTTGGGACGTGGGCGGGGCCTGCAAACAAACAGGAAGGAACTGCCGGGAGAACGTCCTGGAACCCTGCACGCTGAATGCTGGCTGCCGAGGGACACGCGGAAAGAGCCCGGTAAGTGGAGGGGGGAGTACGCGCGTGTGTCTGTGTGTGTTCGAGTGTGTCTGTGCGTCTGTCTGTCTGTGTGCGCATGGGTCTGTTTAAGGGGGGGTGCGTATGTGTATGCAGTGTGTGTGTGGCTGTGTATGTGCGCATGCGTGAGTGTGGCTGTGTGAGT
The DNA here is from genome assembly GCF_964261635.1 of Lissotriton helveticus. Lineage (NCBI taxonomy): Eukaryota > Metazoa > Chordata > Amphibia > Caudata > Salamandridae > Lissotriton > Lissotriton helveticus. The sequence continues at coordinate 815,838,463 of NC_136070.1, forward strand.
GGGTTTGCGCACGGGAATATGAGGCACGAGAGGGGCGCGCCCACAAGGTGAAATCTGCGCCCGTGCCCCTCTCGTGTCTACATTCCCAAATACGGGCAGCAATAGGTCTCGAGCAGACTCTGCTCGACCTAAAAACGGCTTTCAGCATTGGAGCCAACACCTGTACGTACGCTTTGTAGAATTCCACCGGCAGGCCATCCGACCTTGGCATATGCATTCTTTTTTATTTATTTATTTTTATTGGCATTTGTAAACTTTACAATGACAACCGTAAGGAAACATACAGAACATTGCCCAACAACATCCATAGTCCAGTAGTATTTGTATTACATAATGCTTCATATTTACGTATTTTACAATATAGCTCGGACATGTATTTCATTAGTTTGTTACAGTCTTTAAGTATTCAATTAAATATTTCCAATAATCTCTCTGTCGGGAGCCCGCAGGTAATTCTTCTTCATAGGTTAGTAGTGTGTCTTTACAGTACGTTAGGTCTAGGAGCCATTGCTTGGTATTCGGAGCTCGTCTGCTATTCCAGCCAAGTGATATTCTCCTCTTAGCTAGAAGCAGTGCAATCACACAATATTTACGCTTGGTGGCGCGGACATTTGACACCAGACCCAGTAGACATGTGCATTCAATGGGGACACCTACCATGGCACTTAATATTTCTATCACCTGTACCCAGTATTCTGCTACTTTTGGGCAATGCCACGCTAGGTGTATGAAGTCAGCCTCTTCAGCATGACATCTAGTACATTTCGGATCTGCCCTTAAGCCGTATCTATGGAGTCGTTCTGGTGTATGGTAGGTCTGGTTTAGGTATTTATAATGTAGGATACGGAGGTTCCCATTCGGTGTCAGTAACCCCGTGAGTGTGCATGTTATGACCCATTCCTCTGTCGTTAGTGGGGTATCTAAACTGGCATTCCATTTTTCTAGTGCGTTCAGTGTATTGTCCGCTATGTCCTCTTGCAGTTGAACATTTAATCTGGATACTATGTGTTTCGCTGTGGGAGTAGTGAGTAATAGGACAACTGTTGTGGTTCGGCTGGATAGGATGAATACAGCTTTTTTACATCCCCTTGTAGTCTATGATACGTCAATCTAAAAAGAAGTGTTTGATTGCTTATGAAGGAGAGGTCATCCAAATTCCCAAACTTGCCATCCTGATATAAGTCACCCATTGAATCTATACCGACTTGCTTGAGTAAGCCCATTCCCACCTTTTCCGGAGTTACCGATAATTCCGGGTGATAGTGTAGTGGTAGCGCGGCAGCATATAGTGGTAGTTTATGTGCTTTACGTCCCATCGTGTGCCAAGCATTGTTGGTCGTGTCTATGGTGTTAATATCCCAGCTATGCAGTGGGGATCTACGATGTGTAATGATAGCTGTCAGTGGTATAGGACAAGCATCCCCTTCTTCTATAGCAACATGTGTGAGGTAAGGAACCTCATGATACCAAAAGTGTGCGTATTGCGCTTGCGCACATAGATAATACAGCATAAAATCAGGCACCTTGAATCCTCCTTGCGAATAGGGTAATGCTAGAGCTCTCATTTTGATTCTTGCTTGTTTTCCCGCCCATATTAGGTTCAGCACCATGGTAGAAGTCCTACGAAACACTGTCATCGGTGGTTTTATTGGAATGTTATTAAATAAATATAGCAACTTTGGTAGGATTACTATTTTAACTATGGCTGACCGATCAGCCAGCGACAGCGGTAAGACGTTCCATTTCACAATTTTGTCCTCTATGGCACTTACCGCCGTACCATAATTTGTGCGGATTACAATTTCTGTATCTTGTTGAAACGAGACTCCCAAATACTTTACTGGTTCCTCCTGCCATTCTAGTGGATAGTCAATAGGGTGCGGACATGTGGCATCAGTCAGTGGTATGACCACGGATTTGGACCAGTTTATTTTAAGTCCTGATTGTTGCCCAAATTTTATAAATTCCCTCAATAGAGGATTTAGGTTTTGTGCGGGATCGCTGACGTATTGCATCATGTCGTCTGGATACAGTGAGATATGCAGTGGCCGCTGTGGAAATTGAAGCGCTGAGTAATGATGCCTCTGCCGTATTTTGCACGCCAGCGGTTCAAGCGCTAGCACGAATAATAAAGAAGAGAAAGGACATCCCTGTCTCGTCCCTCTAGTAATTTGTATTGTGTCGGATATATATTTGTTAACTTTAATGCGTTCTACTTAATGCGTTCTAATTTATGACCCATTGTAAAAATATAAGGGGGGAATCCCATTCTCCGTAGAACCGTGTGCAAGTATGACCGAGTCAAAAGCTTTAGCCGCATCTGATAATACAGCTGCAGCCTTGGTATTGGGGACTAAATAATGTGATGACGCAAACAACGTTCTGGTATTGTGGGCTGTCGAGCGTGACGGGATGAACCATGACTGGTCCGGCAGGATTAAGTTGGTCATCATTGGTTGCAGACGTGTAGCTAACAATTTGGCAATTATTTTTGTGTCTACATTTATAAGGGATAGGGGTCTATAAGATTCGCAGCACTCCGGGTCTTTGTCTTGCTTTAAAAGGTCAATTATCATGGCTTCCCTTAACGTTGGTGGGAGTATCTGTTTATCATGGGCATCTCCATACATCGCGACTATATGCGGGGCTACCTGATCCAAAAATGCCTTATAAAAGTCTCATGTGAAGCCATCGGGGCCAGGCGCTTTACCATTTGGTAATGATTTAATAACAGTAGTGACCTCTTCAACAGTGACGGGTAACGAGAGATATTCCCTCTGCGCATCAGATAGCCATGCTATCGACACATCGGCGAGATATGCCATGATTTCGTCTGCGGTGGCAGTTGCCTGAGAGGTATATAAGTTACCATAGTTTGACATGAATTTGCGTAGTATCCCCTGTGCGTCATATCTTAAAGTGCCCCCGTGGTCCTTGATCGCCCAAACCATTTGCGGAGCGTGACCTGTACATATTTTAGCCGCCAGATTCCTACCGGGTCTACCCCCCTCTCCGTAGGACCGTGCTACTTGGCGTTTCGTGATATATTTTAGTTCATCTTCAGCGTATGTCTGATATTCTACTAATATCTCTCTGATTTCCCCTAGCAGTCTAGTGTCTTGTGTACGTTCATAGTCTCGCTCTATTGTCCTCAATTTGTCCTCTCTTGTGGCAAAGTGTTGTCTTATATCTTTAAGAATACCAGCGGTAGTGCTAATACAAACCCCTCTGATTGTCGCTTTGAAAGCTTCCCACAGTAGGCTCGGGTCCTCAGTTGTAGGAGCATTCAGTGCAAAGTTTTGTGTTATGGCGTTGTGAATGGAATCGGTGTACACTGTGTCTAAAAGTGCTTTTGCATTAAATTTCCAGCTGAAGGGTGGCGGTACATAGTGTGGTATGACCAAGGAAATCAGTACGGGATTATGATCGGATAATGTCCGGGGCATGTGTTTGATCGACGTCGTCCAGAGTGACAAGTAGCGCGTGCCCAACCTGTAGTCTATACGTGACCAGCTGTTGTGTGCTGCACTGGTGTGTGTGGCCTCCTTATGTGTGGGGTTGCGTGCTCTCCATATGTCAGTGAGGTGCATATCAGCCATTATATCCTTCAGTGTAGCCAATGCTTGCTTTTGAGGTTCTGATGAGCTCCTAGATCTATCCAAGCCATCCTGCAGTGCAATATTGAAATCACCACCCCAAATTATAGGAACGTCTCGCACATCATGAAGCTTGGCCCACACTTTACGATAGAATTCAGGGTCATCAATATTCGGGCCGTACGTATTAATGATAGCTAACCTTTGCCCTCTGAGGATCCCTATTATCATCACATAGCGCCCCTCGTCGTCTTTAACGACCTCCGTTATGTTGAAGCTCAGACCTTTCCTTACCAATATGAGGACCCCTCTGGAATAAGAGGAGTAGGCCCAGCTATGCATGGATTCCACCCATCTACGTCCTATATTGTTGTTCGTGTGAGAAGCTATGTGCGTCTCCTGGAGGATAGCTATGTCGATTCGTAGCCTGTCAAAATAATTGAATATTTGGCGAATTGTCTTTGGGTTTTTCAAACTTCTAACGTTCCAGGTGAAGAAATTCAAATATTTAGACTGTAATTTCTCAGTTGACATCATTGAAGCACATCATTTGATACCATGTAGGATAACTGCTAAAGCATACATGTCACATATACATTCCTGAAATGAAGTAGCCACAATACATATGGTGGAATAGAACTGGATTTCTGCGATGTTTCTTAAGTGCATAGGTCAATAAAACAAAACTCAACTTCGTCCCCCCCCATCCCCCACCCACTTCAGCATCCCAATTATGCCAAAGACAAACCCTTACAATATAAAACTGTAGAACTAAACATTGGTTGGGGAACTCCCGCGCGGGGGGTCCGCCCGTTGCACGTATCTGCATCCAACATAGTGGATGTGGCCAGGTGTCAATTAGGTATGCGGACTGTACATAATTTGGACTGACCTGGTAGCAGTAAGATCGGTAACAGCACACAGGTAGTATAAATGATCCCCAGGCATATAAATGCATAGACAGCCCTCCTGCAGAGTACCCAGTTAGCAATAATAATAGGCTCGTAGGGCAGGAAAATAGGAGAAGATTCCCAACTCTTAGATATGTAAACAGGTAGTTCCGTTATTGCCACGACACATTGAGCCGCTCAACAGGACTCATATAACCTATGTGTTAGACCTGGCACCTTGGCGTGAGTCTCCCTTCCACTTTTTGCTGATGTGCCTCAGATGTTTTGTTGGTGTGCGATGCTCAGGGCACTGCTCCACGGCCAATCCGTGCCGCAGTGCAAGTGCTCCCAATGTAAAGTGTATGTGCAATTGATTTCCACGATTGGCTTATTTGGTTTACTGTCAGTCCCCAGTAACGTGCACGAGGAGTGCCGGGGCTTGTAGATACAAATGCTGCTAGTGGGCCTGCAGCGCTGGTTGCGCCACCCACAGAAGCGGCCTCGTAAGACATGACTCGGGTCCGCCATTGCAGACCCCGCGTACAGTCCCGTACTGTCACGCTGACTGCGCAAGTGCCCACACTTGCCAGTCCCTGAACCTTCCCTAACCTCCATATCAGTCACCCCTATGGTAGGCCTACGGGCAGGGTGCATTGAATCGTAAGGTAGGACAAGCCTAGAGTGTGGCATGTCCTCATAGTGAATTACCGCCCTTTTCGTTCTTCACTATGGAAGGGCTACCGGTTCTCTTAGGCCAAGATGAGCTGTCGCAACTATTACACGCTATAGTCCCGGCAGACTTAGGGAACACAGTAGCATGTCGAGTTTAGTATGCCTGAACTCAGAATAATAAAATACTTCCTTTAGTAAGGTTTATTTTAATATCCTGTGTTTGCAAATGCTACTTTTAGAAAGATAGCCTTTGCGCGCCTAACTATTTAGCCCACCTCTGCCAGGATGTGTATCTGTTGTCTGGGTTTGTGTGAGTGACAGGGCTTGGAGATTCCCGTGGACAGTTGGGACCCCCAGGTGGTGAATAGGGTGCTTGCACCAGGATGGGTGGGCGGAGTAGTCCTTGACTCTGAGTAGGGTTGTGCTCCACCACCACAATGCTGGCTCCACCCCCCTACGGAGCGTCTGATGTCCCTGCCCGCACTCTGAAAGAAGACGACAGCTTCCTGTAAACAGAGTACTCCAGAACCGGGTTGAACTAGGCTCAGGCCCCCTGGCCTGCAAAGACAAAAGAATCTCAGTATAAATATAGGAGCTCCGCTCCTTACAAATCAGATCCAGTTTTGACCACGACGAACCTCTGCCTGACTAGAAGGACCAAGAGAAGCTGAAGGACGGAAACCGGTCTGAATCCTGTAAGACTGGCCTGCAGTGGTGCCTTGCTGAGAACGGAGAGGAAAGGACCAGAAAGGACTTTGTAGACTTGTGCCTGAAACGATCTCCAAGGGCTTGATCGAGAGCTTGCCCCCTGAACGGAACCCCAGGACCATTGGGTTCTATCTGCTTGTGCCCGTCTGCTGTTGGGCCTTAGTTCTTATTCCCTCGCCGGAGTTGTGACTCGGGTGCCTTCGCCCCCACCCAGGTCGTGACAGCTCGGAGCCTGGTCGCCCCGCCGTAGAGATCCCGCTTATCCCTGAGTCGCTCTCCGCTTCAGTGCCGGGCCGTCCGCTCTCCTGTCCCCTCGCAGCTAACGGAGCGCGTTGTGCACCTCTCATCTTCTCCCGCCGGAATCTGCATGGAGCGCATTCCATAGCCTCGGACGGTCCGTACGTCGTAACGTACCTGACGGTCCCGCTTTGCCCTCCTGCATACCAAGACCCGTGCCGCACCTCAAGAAAGGCCTCCCCGTACTGTGGTACCGGAAGCCTGGTGTTGCACCCGTCTGCCGTAGAACGCGACGCCCCTCACCGATCCACGAGTACGACCCAGCGTGCTAAGAAGTAGTACGCCCCGCAGGCCTGAATGGCGCCTCGCCCCGTGAGCTGCATCGACCCCGGATCGCCGCAACCCTCCACAGTCCTGCTCCTCCACCTCGCACCTCGAGGGGGACCTGAGCCGGAGAGATCCTCTGGAGAACCGTCGGCCTCGTTCGGAGTCCGCCCTCACCAGCCGCGCCTGAAACGCCTCGGACTTCCACAAGCAAGGTACACTTGAACTCCGTCCCGAGTTCATATCGGATCCAGGGTCCGCAACGTTCTTATTTCCCTGTCATCGTACCTTGCCGAACCACGAACATTTAAAGACTAAAGCTTGCCTAAGTATCATCTATTGGCCTCGAATCGTTACATGTTATATGGTCTTGTGATAATCCTATTTGAACCCATCTTTTATATAAAGTATACGTATTTTTGATACAACTACACAACTGGTGTCCATTTGTGGTGGGTCAGTGGGTTTATTGTGTGTGATCATAAATGCTTAACTTACTATCGCCCTGAGGATTAGCCTTGTCTGCTCGCCCCACACTACCTAGAGGGTGAGCAGGGGTTATTCGAAGGAGTAGTTCCCTTGCCCTGACGTGGAGCTGAGGGTCCCTGCTTGTCACAAGTGCATACCTGTGCCAACCAGAGACCTCCGGTTCCAACATTGGTACCAGCGGTGAGGATTTCGGATTTGCATTTGTGATTTATATACAGTGAAGTTCGAGGCATGTGGGCTGCTGAATTCATATCTATAGCATAGATCGCTGCCTAGTGTTGGGTCCGGATGATTGCACATTGTTGTCCTGGAAGAGTCTTCGAAGTATCACGAGATAGGTCCCCTGGACTACAGTGCGCATCGGCATCGACTCCATCCCCAGATTGTTTTTTTCCGCCATTGGGTTCGGATGCATATTCGATATCTCCAGTTCGGAATCGATATAAACTTTCCTTAATGCCCGAAGGCCTTTTCTTTTAGCGTCGATATTGTCTTGCGTTCGGTGCCTAACTCTGTTCCGGCTCAGTTCCCGAGTCGGACTTCCTGAGGAGTCGCGTGGCTCTTCGGTGCTAGAGGCCCAGTCAACGCAACCAGACTTTCGACGACACATCATGGAACGGAGCCCGTCAAGAGATGTCCCGTGTGCAACTCAAAGTATCCCCACATCGACGTCCACCCGGTGTGCAACAAGTGCCTGTCGCCGGATCACGATGAAGCCAACTGTATGGCTTGTTCCCGTTTTCGCTCCGAGAAGACGATTCGACTTCGGCGCGTGGCGCGCCAGGAGGCCCAGCAGTCGGCCCCGTCACCGGTGGACATTTTCGAGGGGGAAGAAGCAGACGAGCAAGAAGACCCAATTTCAACTCCAGCGGTAGAGATCGACTCCGACTACGACGCAGACGTCGAAATGCTCGACACAGAAGATGTCGTCGACGAGGTAGGAGACGACAATGAGGCCTATGGGGCCACGGAAGATAGCTCGGGTGAAGAGCTATGCCCCGTTCGTACGATCACTAAGGCTCAGGTCGAGGGATCGCCACATGGCCTTACCCAAGATCTTCCACATGAATCCACGGCCTCGCCTACGGGCCCGGCTACGGACACTTATACGGAGCCGCCGTTGGTCAAACCGAAACCGAAAGTGAAGGCTTCGGTGTCGACGAAAACGAAAGTGATAGAGACGCCATCGAAACAGAAGACGTCTGTCGCTCCGGTCGCCTCCTCGTCTTCCGACGTGTCAGGGCAGCCGAAGCCGAAGAAGGTTGTCGACCAGGTTAAGTCGCACAAGGGCGTCGAGCCGAAGTCAATAAAGGGCGTCGAGCCCAAATCAATTAAGGGCGTCGAGCCGAAAACTGGGACACCAAAAGCCATTGTCAAGGCTGCCGACCCGAAACCGTCGGCGCCGAAGGCCGTCGTCTCGGAAGAAGGCCGCGGCGCACGGAAAGGGGCTGATCCTGCACATCGGCCGGAGACAGCCAAGACATCGGCGCTCGAGTCTGTACATGCTGGTGGACCGAGAACGTCTGTCGGGTCGACGAAACCGTCCGCATCCTTCACGAAGCAGGTGTCAGACTCGTTGCAACGCATCAAGAACAAGGCTTCCGCGGTCGATCCGAAGGATACTTCCACCCTGAAGCAAGCTGCCAAGACGCCGAAGTCCTCGGCGCCACTCTTGTTCACGCTGTCACCGAAGGTGGCGCCGAAGGCGTTTGCGCCCAAATCGGTCGAAGGAGCGCCCGTGAAGGTGTCTACAGGGTCGAAGCCTTCAAAGCCACTTGTGACCTCGAAGCATCGACAACCCCTGATGGAGGAGCAGTCGGAACATTTTATCGACGCCGACACCGGGAAACTTACCCTCTTTAAGAGAAAGATCACACCGGCACAGCCTATGGAGTCCTACACTATTCCTTTGAAGCGCAAGAAGCCTTCTACGGATTCCCCAGTTCTGGTTGAGCCAATTACTCCTCAAACTCGAACCATTGCTCCACCCTCACCCACTTATTCAGACGTGGACGCTGGGGAAGGACAGGATGAGGAGTACAACTTCCCTGCCGACACTGATCCTGAGGATAACCAGGACTCATGGGCAGATGCAGGTGACCCAGGGGATCAGCAAACTGCCCCTGACACTCAGGTGTACAATGTCAAAACCTCTCCTACTGAGGATTCGGCAGCATTTAATGCACTAATTGAGAGGGCGGCTAAAAACCACGACGTCCAGCTGCATGCTGACCCTATTGAAGTGGACTTCCTGTTTGATACCTTTTCCACCTCTGAAAAGACTGTCAAGACTCTCCCTATGCTGAAAGGGGTTCTAAAACATGCTGCAGACATTTTTAAAGAACCCACTCGTGCCAGGGTTATAAATCCTAGGATTCAAAAGAAGTATAAGCCGGCACCTGGCGACCCTACCTACATCAAGGGCCAGTTGCCGTTGGACTCTCTGGTTGTTTCTAATGCCCGGAAGAGGGCGAATTCACAAACAACGGGTGATGCTCCTCCCCCTGACAAAGAATCTAAAGTGCTAGAAGCATCAGGGAAGAGGGTGGCGGCCCAAGCGGCCAATATCTGGCGTATTTCCAACACTCAGGCACTCTTGGCCAGATATGACAGGGCACACTATGATACACTAGAGACCCTGTGACAACACTTGCCAGATCAGTATAAAGAGGCAGCAGAGATGCTCATTCAGGAAGGGAAGCTCATTTCAAACTCTTCGATTAAATGTGCACTGGACGTAGCGGACACCGCGGCCAGAGCCATTAACACAAGTGTGATGTTGCGACATCAGGCCTGGCTCACAGACTGCCCATGTTTACTAAGAAAAAAGACAGTAGATTCCCTAGACCTATCCTGATTTATTTGGGGAATTTTCTATTGAGACAGGCAATTTCCATCAAGGCCAGGTCTAATACTCCAGTGACGGTTGATGATGTAACTTTTTTCACGAAATCAGATCTTAGTAAGACCACAATGGACAAACGATGGGAGCTGAGAAAACTGATAGACCCTTTAAAATCTATGGGGGCAGTGGTCTATCTCCAAGAGCCTGCAAGGCTCAAAGTTATAAAAGCAGGCCACACCCATTTATTCAATGACGTTAAGGAGGCTGAACAATTTCTTGCCTCGTTGGCAACTGATCGCTAACTTTAAAAAAAATAATAATAATAATAACGATCTTGATTGCTTACAGAGGGTTGGTTTATTCTCTTTTCTTTTTTTTCTCTTTCCCTTTGTGTGTTTTTCCACACTCTCTACTCTTCTAGTAAGGTACTCACGTATGACTTAATACGGAGGGAAGGGGGGCTCTGGGGGAGCTCCCACTGTCTGGCTGCCCAACCAGCGGCAGCAGAAGATAGGGGTAGGCTTCCGGGTAGGTACGGGGTGCGGGGAGGGATATAGTTTGAGGTTAGGGGGCGTTTGTGGGAGGGGTGGGGGGGATTCAGGGGAAAATGAAAAGGGCGACACAAGCAAACACGATGTGAGACATAAAAATATAATGTTAAAATCGCTTTTTTTTAAGCAGTTGTTCAAGGTAAATTTGATTTAAGAAATGTGTCAAGTTAACTGTCTTGCTTGGAATGTTTCAGGCCTTAATAATAAACGCAAAAGACAACTTGTTTTTGAAGAAATAAGAATGTATAATCCACACTTTGCATTATTAAACGATACACATATAAGATACCAAGATAAGAAAATGTTGGAGCAAGAGGGGTATGAGCTTTTAGTTTGCACATCTTTGAATGCCTCAATTCGTGGGGTGGCTATACTAAAGAGAAAACTATTTAAGGTGGAAGTTAATAGGGTTGCATCGGATAAAGCCGGAAGATGGTTAATTGCTCAAATTACGTTATCTAATCTTAAATATACCCTGTGTGCAGTGTATGGATCTAATCATGATGATGCAACAATTTTTGACCGGTTAAACATTGAACTACTAGGCTGTGTGGGGGAGATTTTACTTATGGGGGATTTTAATTGTGTTATAGACTACGCAAAAGATACAACTAAGGGTATTCCCTCACAACGAATGCGTAAGACAAGGGCATCTATTTTAGAACTTGCCCGTATACACAAATTGAAAGATGTTTGGAGGCACCTTCATCCTTTGCTCGCTGGATATACTTACCACTCAATACCACATAAAATGTACTCACGTATAGATATGGCTTGGGCAACGAACCATATTCTGGAATGCAGAGATCTGCCCTAAGGTAACATCTGACCATAACCCCATAGTGGTAGTCCTTAAGATCGTACTTAAAAAGACAGAACCTAGACTATTCTCCTTCCCCAGACATTTGATATCTAATACTAGATTTACTTTTCTTTTGAAGGAACATATAAAAGAGTTCTTAGAGTTCAATATTGATACGGCCAAAGTTACTTCAGTATGGGACTGTTGTAAAGCTAGTATTAGAGGTTTTGCCCAACAGTTTATCATACAGCAAAACGCCAACCGTAAGGAAGAGATCTGTAGCATCACATCAAGGATAAGGGGGCTGGAAGAACATCTGGCTGAAATTACTAGGAAAGAAAATGCAGCGGCTCCTTACTATAATTTAAACAAAGCTAAAATGGAACTTAAGCTGATAACGCTACGCTGTGAGACCAAGAAATTCTTAAGAGACAAAATCACTGCTAAATTACATAAATATAAATTCTCGCAATATGAGAGTGGCGATAGGATAGGAAAGATTCTTGCCTATAAAGTAGCTGACGATAGAGACACTTCTTTAATAAAGAGCATAAAAGGTGAAGATGGTACCAACTACACTCGTTCAGACCAGATATTGCAACAATTTGTTGAATATTATACCAAACTATACACCCCAGAGGCTATACCCCCAAAAGAGCTGGTGGAAAATTATATTAGAAATAACTGGCGATTAGAAAAGGATATAGTAGATATAGAAGAACTAGAAAAAGACTTTACAAAAGAAGAACTAAAATTGTCTATTTTCTCTCTTCCCTCTGGGAAAGCTGCGGGGGAGGATACCCTGCCGATTGAAATTTATAAAATCTGCTACGAGGAACTTTCTTCTGTATTTTGTTCAGTCGCTAATCAGATTAGTATAACAGATAGGGCCCCGACTTCTTGGAACACTGCTAAAATTATTTTTTTTTAAAAAAAGAATAAGCCACCTACAGAGTGCGGGTCGTATCGCCCAATCAGCCTGATTAATGCCGATGCTAAGATATTTGCTAAATTAATCGCTATAAGACTCTCTCCCCTCATGCCTAAGTTGGTTAGTGAACATCAACATGGTTTCGTAGTAGGCAGGGATACAACTCAACATGTAAACACGGCTATTACCTTGTTTGACATGGCAGCTATTAATCCCTCCCCACTCGGAATGATACTACTTGACGCTGAAAAAGCTTTTGATCGAGTGGGGTGGGATTATTTGTGGGCAGTTCTCAAAGAAATTGGGTTTAAAACTAACTTTTTAACGAAAATTCAAGCACTCTACGACTCCCCTAATGCTTTAATAGGGTACGATTGTTTAGTTTCTTCTAAATTTTCAATCTTGAGAGGGACCCGACAGGGATGCCCATTATCACCTTTATTGTTTGCTCTTGCTATGGAACCTTTTATTAACGCCATACAATCACAGGAGATGATAAAACCATTTACATCAGGGGCAAACTCGCTTAAAATTACCGCTTATGCAGATGATTTGGCAGTTTATACAACTGATGTGATTGAAACTATGACAGGAATTATTAAAGAAGCAGGCGATTTCGGTGAAGTTTCCGGATACAAGTTAAATATAAGCAAGACTCAAACTATAGTTAATTATAAACCACTGACACAAGTAACGGGAATATGCCACGCTGCAACTTATTTAGGTATCAAATTAACATCCAACATTAGAGATATAATGGCATTGAATTATGACGCTTTACTTAAAGACACTCAGACTCTCCTTAAAAAATGGCACAAGGTGCCCTTGAATCTTATTGGACGAATTAACCTCATCAAAATGAATATTGTGCCAAATTTTTTTTATTTATTTAGATGCATTCCTTTGAAGATAAATAAAATATTTTTTAGGAAAGTGGATGGTATATTGGGTAGTTGTATATGGGGCTTTAAAAAGAAGCGCAGAGCCCTTTCCTCTCTGAGATTACCATTTATTAAAGGAGGGCTTAATTTTCCTGATTTCAGAATGTATTACTTTGCATCATTTTGGGGCGGCTACAGAGCCTGTTTAATTCTAGTAATCCATATTTTTTCCACCAATTTATGTTAGGATCAGAATCTTTACAATTCTTGACTAGAAATAATGACCCAAATTATTTTAAGAGAGTCAGGTTCAAGACCGCGAAAAGATATAATCAGTATATGGAAGATATTAATTATTCAGAATAAAGCATCATTCTACCATCCACTTTTAACCCTCTGGAACAACCCGGGCTTACCAAGTATTTTCAGTGACTCAGGATGTAAGATATGGGCAAATCAAGGCATAACTAGATTGGGGGACCTATATGGTTCATTAGGCTTTTTGGACTTTGACACACTTAGTCTAATATATAAACTACCAACACATACTTACTTTAAGTATATGCAAATACGTGACTTTTTAATAGGGAAACTAAACCTTAAAGAGATTAGGGACTCAGATTTTTGGATATGTATGTACAAAGGAGTCGGAAACAAGAAAGCTATTATAAGCCAAGGATATAAATGTTTTATTGAAAGTAAGATAGATGACTGTCCTAAATTAGCACAGAAATGGGCTTCAAGGTTTACGACTAATATCTGCTCGAATGAAATCTCTTCTTTTTTAAACAAGATTGATACGCTAGTCCACTCTTCAAGCTTAAAACTCCAATCATACAAAACGATATGTCAACTTTACTATACCCCTTTACAAATAAATAAATGGGCCCCCAACAATACTTTTAATGATCGCACTAAATGTCCAAAATGCCACCTTCAGGCTGCTGACTTAGAACATATGTTGGTTCTTTGCCCTGCTCTTGCTCCATATTGGGACAGCTTAGAAAATATCTTGAGAATGAAACAACTAATTGAGGAACCATTAACATCAGATATGATTCTGCTAGGCTTGCAGGTAAATACCTCTCTATTTCAAGACCTAATTTTTATTTTATTAGCATGTGCAAGGCTGGTCTTAGCTCGAGCATGGATAGCAGAACAAACACCTCATGTAAACGAATGGTGGTGCTTGGTGAAAGAGACTCATCATATGGAATTATTGTTAGCTAGGAAAAGAGGATTTAAAGCACTGATCAAAATAGATAGAATCTGGGGTTGCTTGTTTCCTACATATGAATAGAACTAATCTGAATTGAAGCCCTGTATTATATTATTACTTTGCTATCCTTTAGATGCATCTGATTTCAATGCCTATTTATCTTGTATTCTTATGTTTAACTATTTGTTTTCCTTTTTTTATTTTTATTTTTTATCTTTTTCTTGTATAACTGCTTCTTGTAAACATTTATGCAGACGCTGGAAAGTTTTTTTAAATGAAGTATTTTTGTATATGTCTAAATTGCTTGTGCCACCCATAAATAAAAATTTAAAAAAAAAAAAAAAAGACGTCAGGCCTGGCTCAGGATCTCTGGGTTCAAACCGGAGATACAAACCACCATCCTCAGTCAGCCTGTGAACCCTGATCAATTATTTGGCCCGGAGGTGGATACCACCCTGGAAAAAATAAAGAAAGATACCGAGACTGCGAAGTCCATGGGGGCTCTCCAGTCCCAGCAGTTCAGAGGCAGCACTTTTCGTCGCTCAAGTAATAAAGGTGTTTCCAGAGGCCAGATGTCCCAACAAACACAGTACACTAAAGGTGGGGCGCAGTCCTGTTACAACAAGCAGAGTAGAGGAGGCTATCGGGGCAACAGCTCCAAGGGCAGAGGTCGTGGAAACAACAACTCCCGCTCCTCCGCCACCAGCAAACAGTGACGCCTTGTCACTACCCCCCGACCATACAACACCTGTCGGGGGAGACTCCAGCAGTTCCTGCCAGTCTGGAAATCCATCACCACAGACAGGTGGGTCAGGAAACTTATCCAGTACGGTTATTGTCTGGAGTTAACATCCACTCCACCCAACATACCACCAAAACACCGTCCTATGTCCACAGAGCATTTGCACTTATTGCAGCAGGAGGTACTTGTCATGCTGCAAAAAGGGGCAATCGAGCTCGTGCCGGTAGAGGAAGAAGGCACAGGAGTGTACTCCCTGTACTTCTTAATTCCAAAAAAGGACGGGTCCCTCAGACCCATACTGGACCTCAGACCCCTGAACGAGTACATTCTATCAGAACACTTTCACATGCTGACACTGCAGCAGGTTCTTCCGTTGCTCAATCAGGGAGACTTCCTCGCAACCTTGGATCTCAAAGATGCATATTTTCACATTCCACTACATCCTTCCCGCAGAAAATACCTCAGATTCACCATTCAGAATCAGCATTATCAATTCAAAGTCCTCCCTTTCGGAGTGACCACAGCGCCCAGGGTCTTCACAAAATGCCTGGCGACGGTGGCTGCGCACCTCAGGAGGCAGAACGTTCACGTATACCCCTATCTGGACGACTGGCTTGTCCAAGCAAAGTCGGCCCAGCAGTGCGCTGCCAACATGTCCCACACCATTCACCTTCTTCACAATCTGGGATTCTCACTAAATTATTCGAAGTCGCACCTTCAGCCAGCCCATGTGCGGCAGTATCTGGGCGCGACTATAGATACTCTGGCAGCCACGGCTCAGCCCAATTCTGTGAGTATCGACAGCATTCAGTCGCTAATCCAGAAGTTCAGACCGCAACACTCGCTTCCAGCAAGAGTGTTCATGCAGTTGATAGGCATGATGGCCTCCTGCATCTTCATAGTCCCGCACGCGAGACTCCATATGCGTCCGCTCCAAGAGTGCTTGGCGCACCAGTGGACTCAGGCTCAAGGGCAGTTGAACGACCTAGTGTTGGTGACCGCACGGGCATACAGCTCTCTGCATTGGTGGACTCCACACAACCTTTGCAAGGGCCGACCGTTCCAAGAGCCTGTGCCACAGATTATCCTGACGACGGACGCATCTCTCCAGGGCTGGGGAGCTCATGTACTCCACTACACAGTGCAGGGACTATGGACGTCACAGCAACAGAAGATGCACATCAACTACCTAGAGCTGATGGCAATCTTCATGGCGTTGAAGGCGTTCAAGCTACATCTGTGCAACAAGGTCGTGTTGATCCGGACGGACAACATGACAGCCATGTACTATGTTCAAAAGCAGGGAGGAACACACTCTCCACAGTTGTCTCATCTGGCTCAGAGCATGTGGAAGTGGGCCATTCAGAGGAACATCTTCCTCATGGCGGAACACCTCCCGGGCAAGGACAATCAGATGGCGGATCTGCTCAGCAGGTACAGCCACCAAATGCACGAGTGGGAGATACACCCATCAGTACTCCGCCCGTACTTCCAGCAGTGGGGTCATCCAAAGATAGACCTGTTTGCCACAAGGGAAAACGCAAAATGCCAAAGCTTTGCCCCCAGGTTCCCTCACCCACAGTCGCAAGGCAATGCGATATGGATGAACTGGTCAGGCAGATTTGCGTACGCTTTTCCCCCAGCACCTCTCATACCGCTGGTGGCACGAAAGCTAAAGCAACACTCGATGACACTCACCCTGGTTGCTCCAACGTGGGCACGCCAACCATGGTACACCACGTTTCTAGAACTCTCCGTGGTACCGCATCAAAGGCTGCACCTCACACCCAGACTTTTGACGCAGAGCCATGGAGACATTCAGCACCCAGATCCGCAACAGCTCAACCTGGCGATCTGGCTCCTGAGGTCTTAGAATTTGGCTACCTTAACTTGCCTCCCGACTGCATGGATATCATACGGGAGGCGAGAAAGCCCACCACCAGAGCATGCTATGCTGCAAAATGGAAGCGGTTTGTCATTTACTGTGCAGAACACAATATCAACCCGCTAGATGCATCTACTCACAACATCATTTGTTATTTGTTACATCTTTACAAATGCAATCTAGCATATGCTTCCATTCGGATACACTTATCCGCCATAGCGGCTTTTCTCCAAAACAGGCAGCATCTCTCGGTTTTCAGAGTGCCTGCCATTAAAGCTTTTCTAGAGGGACTGAAACGGGTCATTCCTCCCAGCTCCTGTATGGAACCTTAATGTGGTCCTCACCAGGCTGATGGGCCCACCTTTTGAACCGCTGCATTCCTGCGAGGTTCAGTTCTTAACATGGAAAGTGGCTTTTCTAATAGCCATTACGTCTCTGCGACGTGTTAGTGAGCTCCAGGCGCTCACCGTACAAGAGCCATTCATACAAATTCACTCGAGCAGGGTGGTGCTGCGCACTAACTCTACATTTCTTCCTAAGGTGGTTTCACAATTCCATGTCAATCAGTCTATTGAACTGCCTGTGTTCTTTCAAAACCCAGAGACAGTAGCCGAAAGAATGCTCCACACTCTGGACGTCAAACGTGCTTTGATGTACTACATCGATAGGACCAAAGATTTCAGGAAGACGAAACAACTCTTTGTTGCCTTTTCTGCCCAACACAAAGGCAACCCCATTTCCAAAGCAGGTATAGCCAGGTGGATTGTTAAGTGTATTCAGATTTGCTATCAGAAGGCTAAGCGCACTTTAACGGTACCCCCCAGAGCCCACTCCACACGCAAGTTGGGGGCCTCCATGGCTTTCCTTGGTAATATCCCTTTGGAAGACATTTGTAGAGCAACCACATGGTCTACCCCACACACATTTACTAAACACTACTGTGTAGATGTGCGCTCCAAGCAGCAGGCAGCTGTAGGACAGGCTGTTCTTAGGACACTTTTTCAAACGTCTGCAGCTGGCACAGGCGGCCGCCGATAATGGAGGGACTGCTATATATTCTATGCTATAGATATGAATTCAGCAGCCCACATGCCTCGAACTGAATATGCTACTTACCAGTATGCATCCGTTCTTGGCATGTAGGGCTGCTGACATTCATATCGCCCGCCCTCCTCCCCGGTGCCTGTAGTGGCTGCAGAATTTACACTTACTCTTAGCATGGTCATCGCTCACACTGTTACACTCCATCTTCGCCACAATGGCTAAAAACAATCTGGGGATGGAGTCGATGCCCATGCGCACTGTAGTCCAGGGGAGGAGCCACCTATCTCGTGCTACTTCGAAGACTCTTCCAGGACAACAATGTGCAATCATCCGGACCCAACACTAGGCGGCGATCTATGCTATAGATATGAATGTCAGCAGCCCTACATGCCAAGAACAGATGCATACTGGTAAGTAGCATAATCATTACTGATCACCAAGTAGTGAGAGCAGACCAAGTAACGAGCCACAGATTACGTCTTTGCCGAGAGATCTCCAATCTCCGAAACCATGCCTGGTTCACTCCCCGTGAGAGCACTCTCTGTTATCTCTGGAATCGACTAAATTGACTGGGAAGGGCTTGAGCAGATGAAGCTTGATCAATTGAAAGCCCTGTGCGAAAAGTTCCGAGTCTCCCAAGCGGGCTGCAAAACCAGAGCCCAGCGCATCAAGGCACTAACAGCTTGGAAGGAGTCGAGAGAGCCAGAAAATCAGGTGGTAGTGGATCCACCCGAGAGCCTTATCGAAGTGCCGGGAGGTCTGTCGTCAGAAGAGCTGGCGGACAGGGCCGCAACCAGAGTGCATGAAGTGGAGATGGCCAGATTGAAAGGACAGATGGCAATGGAAGAAAAACGGCTCCAGCTGGAGCATGAGATACGACTCAAAGAATTGGAGCTGAAAGCAAAGAGCTTGGACGCAGCTCCTGGTGGCAGCACAACGCCAGCCCAGTTAGAGTCAAGGGTCTACGTACCGAAGGATGTGGTGAAGGAGTATTTTAAGGGGGATGACATAGGGCAGTGGTTCCGGGCCTACGAGGTAGCCATGTCCTCCCACCGGGTCCCTGCGAAAGACTGGGGAGCGGGGTTGTGGGGACGGTTCCTGACCGAGGAGCGGGATACCCTGCTAGATCTTCCTTCTGAAGAGTCCAACTCCTACCCGCACATGAAAGATGCCCTGATGAATCGATTTGGGTTAACTCCTGAAATGTACCGACAGCGGTTTAGGAAGTGTGTGAAGATTCAAGGGGGTACGTATGTGGAGTATGTGACCTTTGTCTGCAGAGCGCTGGATGGTTGGGTGAAGGGCAGTAAAGTAACTGATTTTCAAGGGCTGCTTGATTTGATGGCATGGGAGCACTTGTCGGATAATTGTTTTCCTGAGTTACGCCAGCACCTGATCGATAGCAAGCTGTCCAACCCGAGGAAGCTTGCCGAGGAAGCGGACCGCTGGCTCAGCACCAGGGTCCACAAAGGTCCAGTGGGAGATTCCGCCAAAGGTGGGCAGGGTCCCCAGCAGAAGAGTGGGGGGGACAGGGGAAAACAGAAAGGGCTCCAAAAAGGCCCCCAAAGTAATCCCCAAGGGAACCAAGGGAAAGGTTCTCAGCCTCCTCCACCCTCGAAATCAACCGGGGCCCCGACAGGTAAACCTGTTCAAAGAGGGCCCATCACCTGCTTTAGGTGTGGCGACCTGGGTCACATTGCCTCTGACCCTAAGTGTCGCCTATTCGCAAAACCCACACCCACTGGTGCTCCACCCCGGCAACTAGCTAATATTAACTTTGGGGAGGAAGTAGCCGTCCAACTGGGGATCCCGTTCAGATGACCCTAGTCTCGCTAGGAGACAGTGAGATGGTCCCCGAAAACTACCTGCCCAATAACACTAAAAAATATGCGCAGGTAGTGACCATCAACGGTAAGAAGGCGGAGGCTCTTCGAGATACAGGAGCCAGTGTGACTGCAGTGAGGCAGCACCTGGTGTCTCAGGAGCAGGTAGTACCGCACGCCTATTGTAGGGTTGTCAATGCTGACAATTCTGAGAGCCAATGTCCGATGGCTCAGGTTCCCTTTGTGTGGGGGGGGTCTCTGGTACTCTGCAAGTCGCTGTGAGGACCTCCATGCCTGTAGATTGTCTGCTAGGGAACGATTTGGAGAACTCCCCTTGGGGGAAGGTGGAGAAAACGACTCATCTGCGGATGGTGGGTCTACCCGACTGGGCGTGCGTGACCACACGGTCCATGGCAGCCAGTAGGGCTGTCGAAGAGGTCCTTGAGCCTGAGGGAGAGGCCCAGAAACCGGCCTTAGAGAGAAGGCACAGGGGGCGCGGACAGCCGGCTCCCGAAGTTCCCACAGCCCAGGAGGAAGCAGACCTCGAGGGGGATGCCCTGGAGCCTACCGGGGAACAGATCGCCGAACTGGGAGACCTGCCTGAGCTGACCCATTGGCAGCAGGAAGGGGGTCCCTCCAGGGAGGAATTATGCAAGGGGCAGAGAGAGTGCCCTTCTCTCGTAGGGATGCGGCAGCAGGCTGCAGACCAGGCCAATGGTGTTCAGTCCGGGAAACACTTGGTCTACTGGGAGAACGATCTCCTGTATTCAGAGCCTAAGGCTGCTGAACCTGGGTCAGCCCGTGTGCTGGTGGTACCCCAGAAGTTCAGAGCCTTCCTACTGGGTGTGGCTCACGATGTGCCGTTAGCAGGACATCTGGGGATGGACAAGACCTATGACAGGCTTGTCACCCACTTTTACTGGCCCCAGATGCACAGGAGCTCAGATGCTCACTGTAGGACATGCCCGACTTGCCAAGCCAGTGGTAAGTGTGGAGGGAAGAACAAGGCTCCCCTCCAACCATTCCCCGTCGTCAGTACCCCATTCCAGCGAGTGGGAATTGACATTGTGGGGCCTCTGGACCCCCAGACAGCCCTGGGCAACAGGTTCATCCTGGTCTTGGTGGACCATGCCACCCGGTACCCTGAAGCCATCCCTCTGAGGACAGTGACGGCCCCCGTGGTGGGACGAGCGCTGATGGGAATTTTCTCTCGAGTAGGGTTCCCTCTAGAGGTGGTGTCTGACAGAGGTACCAACTTCATATCAAAATATATGAAGTCCCTTTGGCAAGTGTGTGGTGTAACATACAAGTTCACCACCCCTTACCATCCCCAAGGAAACGGGTTGGTTGAGAGATTCAACCGAACCTTAAAAGGCATGATAATGGGCCTAGAAGGACCGATGAGGCGTAAGTGGGACGTCCTCTTGCCATGCCTGCTGTTTGCGTACCGAGAGGTGCCACAGAAGTCGCTCGGGTTCAGTCCCTTCGAGCTTCTGTACGGTCACCCGGTCCGAGGACCTCTGAGTCTGGTTCGGGAAGACTGGGAGCAATCTCCCAGGAAACCTCCCCATAATGTATATAGCTACCTTGTGGGCTTCCGAAACCAGACCAGGCGATTCAGGAAACTTGCTGAGGCAAACCTGGAAGCCAGCCAGGAGGAGATGAAGCGGTGGTACGACCAGAACGCCACTCTGGTGGAGCTTCAACCTGGACAAAAGGTGTAGGTCTTGGCCCCAGTGGAGCCCTGTGCACTTCAGGATAAGTGGACGGGTCCATTTGAGGTTGTGGAGCGCAAGAGTCCTGTCACCTACCTGGTGAACTTGCAAACTCCCAGGAACCCTTTGAGGGTCCTACATGTTAACCGCCTTAAGCCCCACTTGGAGAGGTCCGAAGTGGGCATGCTGTTGGCAACCGATGATGGAATGGAGGAGGAGACCGAGCCTCTTCCGGACCTCTTGGTGGCCTCACAGAGATGGGTCAGCGGATGGAGTTAACCTCTCACCCTCCCTGACCCCTGAACAGCAGAGTGATTGCCGCCAGCTGCTGGGGCAATTTTCTGACTTGTTCTCTGGAGAAGTGTGGCTCAGGGGTTAGAGGCGGCAGACCCGGAAACTGAGATCGGTCCTGGACCAGGGTTCAATTCCCCGCCTCGGCGGGTTTTGGGCTCAAAAAATTCCACGGACTCGATAATTCTCGTTCCGGTGCCTACTCGACTCACGGGTTCACACTCTGCGACTCTGGGCAATAGCTTGCTTAATCTCCACTACGGCCCCTCGCGGCGGGATGCCTGGCTTTCACCTTGTGGATACCCTGCTGGGGTTATCTCACAGGGGAATACCAGGACGGGTTCCCAAGGCAAGCGCCTTGATGCCTTCGGGTGATACGTGCGCTATATAAATCGCAATACATTTACATACATTTACATTCTCCCTGGTTCCGGGTGTCACAGATTGGTGCGTCCATGATGTGGACACGGGAGACAGCTTGCCGGTGAAGCACAAGGCTTACCGTGTGACTGACCGGGTACGAGCCTGCATCAAGGAGGAAGTCTCGAAGATGTTTGCTCTTGGAGTGATTGAGTCCTCCAGCAGTCCTTGGGCCAGCCCAGTGGTCTTGGTCCCGAAGGCTGCGACGCCGGGAGCCACACCCGAACTACGGTTCTGTGTGGACTATCGAGGGGTCAATTCGGTCACGAAGACTGACGCGCATCCCATCCCCAGAGCTGATGAGCTCATCGATCGGTTGGGGGCTGCCCGGTACCTCAGTACGTTTGACTTAACGTCTGGGTACTGGCAGATCGCCTTAACTGACGGGGCCAAGGAGAGGTCCGCGTTTTCAACCCCAGATGGGCACTACCAATTCCGGTTTATGCCCTTCGGTATGAAAAACGCCCCTGCCACCTTCCAGAGGTTGGTCAACCGGGTGTTGGTTGGACTGGACGCGTTCAGTGCCGTCTACCTGGACAACATCGCAGTGTTCAGCAGTACGTGGGAGGAACACTTGCGACACCTGTGAGAAGTGTTGGCGGCTCTGCGCAAGGCAGGCCTCACGATCAAGGCAAGCAAGTGTCAGATCGGGCAGGGCTCAGTGGTGTATTTGGGACACCAAGTTGGGAGCGGCCAGGTGGCGCCCCTTCAACCCAAAATCCAAACCATCCTGGCTTGGGAAGCCCCCAAGACGCAAACGGAGGTGAGGGCCTTCCTCGGACTCACCGGGTACTACAGGAGGTTCGTCAAGGGATACGGCACCATCGTTGCCCCCTTGACCGAGCTGACTTCGAAGAAGCAGCCCCGGAAAGTGATCTGGACTGACGCCTGTCAGGTAGCATTCGACACCCTGAAGACGGCCATGTGCACGACGCCCGTGCTCCTGGCTCTTGATTTCTCCAAAGAGTTCTTAGTGCAGACCGACGCTTCAAAGCATGGGATTGGGGCTGTCCTCTCACAGACGACTGAGGAGGGCTGGGATCACCCTGTGGCCTTCATCAGTCGGAGGTTACTTCCACGGGAACAGAAGTGGAGTGCGATTGAGCGAGAAGCTTTTGCTGTGGTCTGGGCCCTGAAGAAGCTAAGACCCTACTTGTTTGGGTCTCACTTCCGAGTTCAGACGGACCACAGGCCCCTCAGATGGTTGATGCAAATGAGGGGTGAGAACCCGAAACTGTTGAGGTGGTCCATTTCTCTACAGAGTATGGACTTTACGGTGGAACACCGCCCTGGCATAGACCACGCCAATGCTGACGGTCTGTCAAGGTTTTTCCGCCTTAGTGATGAGGAACTCCCTGGGCAAGGGTAGTTCTCCCCACATTTCAGCTGGAGGGGACACGTGTTAGACCTGGCACCTTGGCGTGAGTCTCCCTTCCACTTTTTGCTGATGTGCCTCAGATGCTTTGCTGGTGTGCGATGCTCAGGGCACTGCGCCACGGCCAATCCGTGCCGCAGTGCAAGTGCTCCCAATGTAAAGTGTATGTGCAATTGATTTCCACGATTGGCTTATTTGGTTTACTGTCAGTCCCCAGTAACGTGCACGAGGAGTGCCGGGGCTTGTAGATACAAATGCTGCTAGTGGGCCTGCAGCGCTGGTTGCGCCACCCACAGAAGCGGCCTCGTAAGACATGACTCGGGTCCGCCATTGCAGACCCCGCGTACAGTCCCGTACTGTCACGCTGACTGCGCAAGTGCCCACACTTGCCAGTCCCTGAACCTTCCCTAACCTCCATATCAGTCACCCCTATGGTAGGCCTACGGGCAGGGTGCATTGAAGCGTGAGGTAGGACAAGCCTAGAGTGTGGCATGTCCTCATAGTGAATTACCGCCCTTTTCGTTCTTCACTATGGAAGGGCTACCGGTTCTCTTAGGCCAAGATGAGCTGTCGGAACTATTACACGCTATAGTCCCGGCAGACTCAGGGAACACGGTAGCATGTCGAGTTTAGTATGCCTGAACTCGGAATAATAAAATACTTCCTTTAGTAAGGTTTATTTTAATATCCTGTGTTTGCAAATGCTACTTTTAGAAAGATAGCCTTTGCGCGCCTAACTATTTAGCCCGCTTCTGCCAGGATGTGTATCTGTTGTCTGGGTTTGTGTGAGTGACAGGGCTGGGAGATTCCCGGGGACAGTTGGGACCCCCAGGTGGTGAATAGGGTGCTTGCACCAGGATGGGTGGGTGGAGTAGTCCTTGACTCTGAGTAGGGTTGTGCTCCACCACCACAATGCTGGCTCCCCCCCCTGCGGAGCGTCTGATGTCCCTGCCCGCACTCTGAAAGAAGACGACAGCTTCCTGTAAACAGAGTACTCCAGAACCGGGTTGAACTAGGCTCAGGCCCCCTGGCCTGCAAAGACAAAAGAATCTCATTATAAATATAGGAGCTCCGCTCCTTACAAATCAGATCCAGTTTTGACCACGACGAACCTCTGCCTGACTAGAAGGACCAAGAGAAGCTGAAGGACGGAAACCGGTCTGAATCCTGTAAGACTGGCCTGCAGTGGTGCCTTGCTGAGAACGGAGAGGAAAGGACCAGAAAGGACTTTGTATACTTGTGCCTGAAACGATCTCCAAGGGCTTGATCGAGAGCTTGCCCCCTGAACGGAACCCCAGGACCATTGGGTTCTATCTGCTTGTGCCCGTCTGCTGTTGGGCCTTAGTTCTTATTCCCTCGTCGGAGTTGTGACTCGGGTGCCTTAGCCCCCTCCCAGGTCGTGACAGCTCGGAGTCTGGTCGCCCCGCCGTAGTGAGCCCGCTCATCCCTGAGTAGCTCTCCGCTTCAGTGCCGGGCCGCCCGCTCTCCTGTCACCTCGCCGCTAACGGAGCGCGTTGTGCACCTCTCATCTTCTCCCGCCGGAATCTGCACGGAGCGCATTCCATAGCCTCGGACGGTCCGTACGTCGTAACGTACCCGACGGTCTCGCTTTGCCCTCCTGCATACCAAGACCCGTGCCGCACCTCAAGAAAGGCCTCCCCGTACTGTGGTACCGGAAGCCTGGTGTTGCACCCGTCTGCCGTAGAACGCGACGCCCCTCACCGATCCACGAGTACGACCCAGCGTGCTAAGAAGTAGTACGCCCCGCAGGCCTGAACGGCGCCTCGCCCCGTGAGCTGCATCGACCCCTGATCGCCGCAACCCTCCACAGTCCTGCTCCTCCACCTCGCACCTCGAGGTGGACCTGAGCCGGAGAGATCCTCTGGAGAACCGTCGGCCTCGTTCGGAGTCCGCCCTCACCAGCCGCGCCTGAAATGCCTCGGACTTCCACAAGCAAGGTACGCTTGAACTCCGTCCCGAGTTCATATCGGATCCAGGGTCCGCAACGTTCTTATTTCCCTGTCATCGTACCTTGCCGAACCACGAACATTTAAAGACTAAAGCTTGCCTAAGTATCATCTGTTGGCCTCGAATCGTTACATGTTGTATGGTCTTGTGATAATCCTATTTGAACCCATCTTTTATATAAAGTATACGTATTTTTGATACAACTACACGACTGGTGTCCATTTGTGGTGGGTCAGCGGGTTTACTGTGTGTGATCATAAATGCTTAACTTACTATCGCCCGGAGGATTAGCCTTGTCTGCTCGCGCCACACTACCTAGAGGGTGCGCAGGGGTTATTCAAAGGAGTAGTTCCCTTGCCCTGACGTGGAGCTGAGGGTCCCTGCTTGTCACAAGTGCATACCTGTGCCAACCAGAGACCTCCGGTTCCAACACTATGCACATCAGAGGTGACTATGATAATAACACCGGAAGTGCAACACAGTTTATACACACAACTCCAGTATCGTCTGTGCCCAGTTCAGTGTGAAAACTCCTGGCTTGGCATGAAGTGTTGGGGTTTAATAGCCCATATGAGTGTTTACTCCTCGCATGTACTCCATCCTACGGATTACAAAAATCACCCCCATAATAGATACAGTGTTTTACAGAGGATACTGGCGGGTAGTTTACAGCGTCTAGTGTGTCACAACAGAACACCTCACCTCAATCGTGCACAGACAGCCTGGGCCCGCAGCATAGATTTAAAGTGTCAATAGTTCACTGTCCCAGCTGAGTGTCACCCATGCATCTTACCAGACTTGAACTTCGGAAATACCGTGCATTCTGCAGCGTCTGTGATTGTTCATTCCGAATCGTGGTTCTGCTCGTCGCGAGTTCTCTCCTTATGTCTGCGGTGAAGTTGCTTCAGAAAGTCCTGTGCCGCTTTCGGTGTTTGGAGGATTGTGGTGTGACCGTCAGGCATCACTTTCAAACGTGCTAGGTAGAGCATGGCATATTCAATCCCCAGCTCCCACAACTTCTGCTTCGCCGTGTTGTATTCCTTGCGCGCTAGTTGGACCGCCATGGTAAAGTCCGGGTAGAATTCCAGTGTGTTGCCTTGATAGTTTATGTCCTGCTTCTCTCTTGCCAGACTTAGGATGGTGTCGCGATCTCTGTCCAGCTTGACCCTCCGTTTCAGCGTCCGAAGTCGCCGTCACACCTTTGGTTTGCTTCTTTGACTCAAAGGGCAACTTGGATTGTTGCTTTTCAGGCTTTCCCATTGTCGCGCAGTTGAGGTGCGGCAGCACACAACTAGAAGTGAGAGAAGTGGTGGAGAGATCACAGACTTGCCGGGACGTGCCTTCACACCTTATTCCATGAAGTGTGCCCTACAGTACGGCCAGAGCCTGGCAGAGATCTCCAGGAAGTGCGGTGGAGGTGGCGCGCTTTGTACAGCGAGACGTTGAGACAAATGTAATCCAGTCACCATACAATATAGAGCGTGCACGATGCTGTATGAATACGTCACACTATAGAAGCTCGCGTTGTGTAGAGGTGCAACCATGGACGTCGCACAACACCAGTAATATCCGTTAGAGGAGGAGCAGTTAGGGAAACATGACATATACAGCAGTTCCCCTCATGTGTGCCACACACCCTCCCAACGGGCAAAGGCGATCCGGGGCAGTTGTCCTCCAGCTTCAGCAGGACACTCGATTGTCCACCATTATGTCAAACGCACACACCACAATCATGTCTACAGGCGGGTCCGGAGCGGCGTTCTATTTAACTGCCTCTGTGTGCAGGCGCAGTGTCTGCCCAGGTGGCCCTAATGAAGCGCTGTTGGCTCACAGTAACGTTCGTCTCATACCTTTCGTGCCGCTATTTTGCTCTAGTGTCGCGTGGTCCAGTCAGCAAGTCTGCATATCTCTCTACGCTGTACCGCCCATGTCACACCTCCATATATTAGGGTCAGCGGTACATTTGGTGTATTTTACGCTGTCTAGTTTAGCGCCGACGGTACACCACAGCCACCACCTCCCGCTGGGTTTACCACGATGGCACATGGGCACTGGCCGCCGCCATCTTGTGTCCGGTGCGGTCCATCCCGTGATTTTCCTTCTCTGCCAGTTTTTTGTGCCCTGAGATGTTAAGTCAGCAGCCCGTGTAGGTAGGAGCATTCAGGCAACCATGAGAGTCACAGCTGGTCGCCCCGTGTATGCCGCACTCTTTCCCCTCAGGCAATGATGATCCCGGATGCTGATTATATAGTAGCAACCAGACATAGGGCCATCCGTTATCCCCTTATACGCTCACATTACAGGCATGAGCAGTCTGCCCCATGTCAGCGGGCACTGCAGGTGTCCCAGGCAATCCGTGTATGCACAGCCCTTGTCCGGTCTGCGTTATGGAAATGTTGCCGGTAATCGGCAGCGGCCGTCTTTCATGCTCCGCGCCTCCATTTTAGAGCAAAGCCGCATGGTCCTGGCAACAAATGTGCGCACCTCACCCTACTTTGCCGCTGGTGCCTCACCTTTACATATCGAGGACAGCGACATGACCGGTGCGAGTCTCTGTGTCCAATTGGGCACCCACAGTGACCTACATTCGCAGTGTTTCGCCGGGTTTACACCGATTGTTCCGTAAGATAGCAGACATCCACAACAGCTTCAACGGCATGACCCCCACGTCCACCGCCGAGCCCCCCACCCCTGCGACCACCATCCGCATCAGCCGCCTGAACGCCTGGTCCAACGTTAGCGACAAAGACACCATCAAGACCATGAACTCCACCCACTCCGGATCCCCGTCTGACCCATGCCCACACCATGTTTTCAACAAAGCCAGCACAGTCATCGCCCCCCATCTCCGGAAAGTGATCAACATCTCCTCGAGACAGCAATCTTCCCTGAGAGCTGGAAGCACGCCAAGATGAACGCCTTACTGAAGAAACCCAAGGCAGACCCCAAGGACCTCAAGAATTACCGGCCCATCTCCCTGCTCCCGTTCCCGGCGAAAGTCACAGAGAAAATCGTTAACAGACAACTGACCCGATACCTCGAAGACAACAACATCCTGGACCCATCCCAGTCCGGCGTCCGCAGCAACCACAGCACCGAAACTGCCCTCATCGCCGCCACCGACGACATCAGGACCCTGATGGACAAAGGAGAAAAAGCTGCCCTCATACTTCTGGACCTTTCAGCCTCCTTGGACACGGTCTGCCACCGCACCCTAACAGCACGCCTCCACGACGCCGGAATCCAAGAGGATGCCCTGGCCTGGAGCACATCCTTCCTCTCCGGGAGAACCCAGAGCGTCCGCCTCCCACCCTTCCGCTCTAAGACCACCAAGATCATCTGCGGCGTACCACAAGGATCCTCCCTCAGCCCGACACTGTTCAATGTCTACATGGCTCCACTCGCCCACGTCGCCCGACAGCACAACCTCAACATCATCTCCTATGCCGACGACACCCAGCTGATCATCTCCTTCACCAGAAACCCTCTCACCGCCAAAGCCAACCTCCACGGGGGATTGAAGGCCGTCGCCGAATGGATGAAGGACAGCAGGCTGAAGCTGAATTCTGAGAAGACGGAGGTCCTCATCCTCGGCTCCACCCCCTCAGCCTGGGATGACTCCTGGTGGCCTACCTCGCTGGGAACAGCCCCAGCACCCACCGACCACGCACGCAACCTGGGGGTCATCCTTGACTCCACCCTCTCCATGACCAAGCAGGTCAACGCCGTCTCAGCATCCTGCTTCAACACCCTCCGTATGCTCCGCAGGATCTTCAAGTGGATCCTCTCCGAAACGAGAAAAACTGTCACTCAGGCCCTCGTCACCAGCAGGCTGGACTACGGAAACGCCCTCTACGCAGGGACAACAACCAAGCTCCTAAAACGGCTGCAACGCATCCAGAACACCGCGGCACGACTGGTCCTCAACATCCCCCGACGCAGCCACATCACCCCTTACCTGAGAGGAGAGACTTACACTGGCTCCCCGTCAACAAGAGGATAACCCTCAAACTACTCATCCACTCACACAAAGCCCTACTCAACGCCGGACCAGCATACCTTAACGGACTACTCCGCTTCTACACCCCCACCCGCAGCCTCCGCTCAGCCAGCCTCGCCCTAGCCACGGTCCCACGCATCCGGAAAACGACCGTCTGTGGCAGATCCTTCTCCCACCTAGCCGCCAAGACCCGGAACACCCTCCCCACCAACCTATGACAGACCCAAGACCTGCTGGCCTTCAGAAGACTACTCAAGACCTGGCTTTTCGATCAGTAGCAGCCCCCCCCAGCACCTTGAGACCCTCATGGGTATGTAGTGCCCTTTAGAAATTCCTTGATCGATTGATTGATTGATTGGTCCCTGGGCGTCGCCATCTTGTGCATATCGCGGTCCGCCCAGTGCTGTTCTGGATTTTCGGATTTTTCAAACGTCGCGATTGAAGCTAGCAGTGTGGGGCTCACACATCAGTGCCACTGCATTCCGATGTCCATATTTTCCCTACTATCGCAATTTCGAGTCCGCGATGCTAACTATTACGCCGCATTTCTGACCTGAACCATTAAAGCAATGGGGTAACCCAAAAGGTTCTGGACCTGGGTATCATACGTTATAAGAAAACAATGGTCCAAGACCTCTATGGTTTCAAGGACTGAGTTGATCAGCACAAAATCATCAATTACAAATTTTTGGAGCATCTACCTTAGTCTGCTCTATACATTTTTGTAAACATTCAGTATAAACATAAGGGCATAAAATAAGCGACAGTTTTATCTAGATAATTGTTTTTAATCGATTATCTTCTGGTCAAACTTCATAACAATATTTACACCTGTAACACATTACAGATACCAATGGTTGCCCCAAGTGGAGCGTGCAACATAGCAAAAGGGTGCAGGGAAGTAGTAAGTGTTTGAAAAAACAGAAATTGATAGAAGTGATGACACAAAACATTCAAAGGCACTTCTTTAGCACAGAGACGAATCTACAAGTCATCCGACCTATGTAAACCTGACCACTAAAAATTATGAAATACTACTTATTGTCACTATTTTAGCGATGAATTAATCATAGATTATGCACATCTATACAGTGAGCATAAGGGTCCAGGTATTTTCAAAATAGCGTTGACGTTTCGACTCGTCTTGCGGCCTCACGGTTAATTACGCCTGGGCCATGCGAGTCTTCATCAGGACAATGGATGGGACAACCGGGGTTATTAAAGGTGACCCCAGTGGGTGTAAATGGTAATAATTCCCACGTCTGGACCGGACTCTCTCAGTCCTGATAATCGTCAGGGAAGATGTGGGCCTCAATATCCATATTAGTTCCAACCGTATCTGATTGTGGGTGTAAACATAGTCCACCTCTCCGACCAGAAGAAACGGCCCAACAGAAGAAATTCTCTTTTTTTCTTTTTCTTTCTTTCAGTTTTGCCGATTTCAAACGCGTTATCAGCACGTCCTGCATGGCGGAGCTGCCTCAATAGTCAGCCATTCCGCTCTGCGCCCTCTAGCGCCCCCGACCTCATATGCATTATTGCCTCAATATTCTCATCCACCTCTAGGTCAAGATTCAAGAATTTGCGCTGGGTATCTCCCAACCATGCTAGGGCAGTATCTTCAAAGTATTGTTGCAATTCTAATGGGGGACCCCTATGCAAGGTGTAAAGCTGTTTATAGTATTCCACAAATGTGTTTAACTGTTCTGGAAGATTCCGGTGCGTGTTACCTCGCTCATCCTGTATTTCCGCAATGTAATTGGCAAATTTGGGAGGTCGCACCGCATTAGCTAGGGCCCTCCCCGGCCTGTCACCCTCCCCATATATCCACGCCCTGTGTGACTTCCCCAGAAACCTAAATTCTCGGTCCGCTGTGTTTTCGTATTCTGTGATTTTGCTGCGTAGTTCCGCCCTTGTCGCTCCACCACCCACACCGACTCAAGGTTTCTCTCAAGGGCTCTTATGTCCCCTTCTAATTTATGGAGATCCCTGTGCAGATCTTTAAGGATGCCTCCTCCCTTTGAGATGCACCATCACCTGACAGTGACCTTAAATGATTCCCACACTGTTATTAAACTCGATACGGAATTCACATTGCGCTCAAAAAAATCTTGAATATCCTGCTCTAATTCCGCCTAAAAGGCAGTCCTGCAGGTGCAGAGGATTGAGACGCCAACCAATATATGGGGATTGGGTAACTGGGGCCTGAAGGGTGGCCACCACAGGCGAGTGGTCAGAATAGGTGCGGGCTAGGTGGGTCTCTTTGTCCAGCCAGTGTGCCATCCCTATCGAGTAGTGTGTTCCTTCCCGCACCCCGGGGTGTTTATGCCTCCATGCATCCAGCAAGTAAGTAGAGTCTATTATGTCTGCCATTGTACGTTGCATACTGGTGTAGTGCATAGGAGTAGCTCTGGACCGGTTCAACTGCGGGTTCACCACGGTATTGAAATCTCCCCCCCAGATAACGTATGTAGTGCCTATCTCTTGTATTTTACTCCATAACTGGAGCATGGTGTGTGCATCGTCAGTGTTGGGGCCGTAGTAATTGGCAATGGTGATAGCATGTGAGTTCAGTTTCCCCCAGACCAGGCAATATCTCCCAGTAGGGTCCGTGTCCGAACCCCCCATCGTAAAATGATGATAAGAATAGCCACTCCCCGAGCATATCCTGAGTATGATGCAAAGCATCGGTGAGACGCCCACTTTGCTGCAAATTGGGGGTAGCTCTAGGGTCTAGGTGGGTCTCCTGCAGTAGTGCCACTCCAATATGATGCCTATCCAGGTACCCAAGGATTTGCCTCTTTTTCTGAGGATTATTTAGGCCCCTTATGTTCCAGGATAATACATTTAGCTTATTTGAGTCACTCATAGTGTCTGCCATTCCCTCTGTGCTTGCAGATATTTTGTGCATATATGTCCACTTCAGTAGTCCACTGTGCGTCGAACAATACCTCTCCCTGAAGAACCCCCCCCCCCCCACTCCGGCTTCCCCAACTTGCCAAGCATGTGTACCCTCCCCCCAACAAAATACAACTTCATTAAACCAAACATCCTCACTAGAGGAAGATTAGGGGTTCGCCCACATGTGAGAGGCACTAGGGGCTCACACCGTGCCCACTCTCCTCCTTTATTTCACCCACCGCTGCTCCCACCATGAAGGCGGACAGCTTTAGCGGGACGGTTCGAGTGTCCGGGCGGAAGTAATGACTCATCCCTTATCAATCTTGATACGTCACCATCTTGGAGAAGTTCGCAATTAGTAGCTCAGACATATCAGTCCTGTGGATAGCGGTCTGGTTCAGTCTCCTTGTTCTGTGTTCGACTTCGGAGATTGGGATCTGGAGCGCTGTCGTGCTTCCGCTGCGTTGGACTCTGCTCGACGGGACTGCCGCAGATAATCTTCTGCCTGTTGTGGGTTAGTGAAAAAATGGTGTTTCCCACGATATGTTATCCTCAATTTGGCAGGGTACAGCATGGCATACGGTATTTCTTGTGTCTGGAGCTTTTTCTTCACAGCTGCGAATTTGCTCCTGTACGGTCTGCATAAAATCGGGGAAGAATGCCAATGTCGTATTTTCGTGGCGTACTTGCTGCTTCTCTCGGGCAAGACGTAATACAGTATCTCTGTCCCTATAGTTCAGGAAGGGCATTATTATCGATCTTGGTGGAGCACCAGGTGGAGGTCGCGCTGCCAACGATCTGTGGGCCCGCTCCGCCGTCTAATGCGCTGAGAAGGAGTCTCTTCCAAACAGGTCTACGATCAGCTTCTCCATGAAGTCCTCCATTCGGCCTGTGTTGGTGGATTCTGCTAGGCCATGGACCCGAACGTTATTTCTTCTGGAGCGGGCCTCCAAATCCTCGTTCTTGTCCGCTAATACTTTGAGCAGTTTGTCCATTTGGAGCACGTTCTCCCTAGTCGCCACTGCTCCGTCCTCCAGCTCCGACACTCTAGTTTCGGCCTCTTTGATCCTATGATCATGCTGTTCCAGTTTGTTCACCACCGAATCCATCCTGGTGTTAATGGTATCTATGTTCGCGTTGATTAACGTTAGGCTCTGCTTCATGCTCATAAGCAGCGCCTTCCAACCTTCCTCTTGGCGATCTGCTGCAGCCGGATCTGTATGCTCCGCTAATTGCGAGCGTGGTGGCCTGCGAGAGTCGAATGTTAACTTAGCTTGTTTGGCGTCGTTGCGCCCCATATTGTTTGATGTGCGTCTCCCATGGGCAGATGCGGGACAGTATTCGCCCTCCGGTCGTTGCTGAGCCGCTGTTTGCAGCGAGACGCCGTCCGAACCTGTCTAGTTTGAGCCGTGTTCTATATTAAGGGGCAACAATCGGTTATGACGTGGTGGTGTGGCTGCTCGTTGTCTGGAGGCACACGGAACTAGTCTCCGATGGCAGTGTTAGTCCGCTGTATAGTCTCCCAGACCTGTTTTGTGGTTCAGCCTGCAAGGTTAAGTATGTCTTGCTCCCAGGTGTACTCTCCTGCTGAGCTATCGATATCTGTGCAAGTGTGGGGGTTGGCTGGTCAGGACACTGCCATCACTGCGGGACTAATTGATGTACGTGCTTTCCTGTTAGGCTGCCTCCCTCTATTCTGGGCACCTTATCTCTTTCTGAAATGGCCGCTCGCTGCCACTGGTAGCCACGACTCCAGCCCGCTGCCAGCTCCGCTGATCCCTCGGACTGGCATCCAGATATGACGTCCCCAGCTGAGGCTTCTTTGGCCTAGTGACTAAGACAATGGGCGGTCTGCGGTGAGGGGGCGCCTTTCTTAGTGGTGTTCTTCCGTCCTCTTCCAGCCACACCACACAGTTAAAATGGCAGCACTTCTGCCTTATCTCTGGGGCAGTGTCAGGGCTTCCTATAGCATCCACTCTGTTGGGCACTATCCGCCGCTGTTCCAGCTAAATTCTTCCCCTTGCGACTGCTCCCGCACTGCTCCCGCCAGTATCACACTGAGTCTTCGCGCAACACGACTCCCGTCTCAGGCCGCAGGCCACGGTCCTTTTGCCCCCTCCTGCTCGCTGCCGTGCGCGGCACCCAAAGCTCAGATTTCGGAGCTCACCACCGCTGCCGCCTTGCTCTGTTTTATCAGTCCCCGCTGCACTCCGGCCACCACCGCGCTCACCTACTTTCCGCTCCGCCCGCGTTCTTGTGGCCTGGCCGACTCTGGACTGCCTTAGTGCTCAGAGCCGACTGTCAGCTCCGGACCTCCAGCGCCGCTCTCCGCTCCTGCGCTCCTTCGC
This sequence comes from Lissotriton helveticus, assembly GCF_964261635.1. Lineage (NCBI taxonomy): Eukaryota > Metazoa > Chordata > Amphibia > Caudata > Salamandridae > Lissotriton > Lissotriton helveticus. Next base: position 815,873,120 of record NC_136070.1, read on the forward strand.
TCACCGTTCCAGGGCTGCTCGGTCAGAAGGCGGGATATGAAGGTCGCTGGCATCAGTTTACATTCCGCTCCTCGATGGGACGTGTTTAGGGCCAAATAATCAATGCAGGATGGTGATTAAATATGATATTCCGCCCGGTCTGGCTGGAGCCTTACTGGTGCGCGGCCATGTTGGTCGTGCGCCACCTAGCGCCCCCAAAATACATAAAAAATGCATTTGAAATGGTTGTACACAAAAAGAGCATTTGTGCTGTACGTATTTTAAAAGCAATGTTATCAATAAAAGCATATAGTATGATATCGGAAATGCTATCTGAATGAATCATGAAAAAAACATTTATGATTTGCCCCTTAAATACAGAAAAAAGTCGAGACCATTCCATGACAACATATATAAATTGTTTTGGTTGTGGACAAGGTCAAATATTGTCTCTTGGAAGTGCTCAAAGAATTCTTGTTCTCTAGAAATAGTTCTACTTTAAGCAGTGTACTTTGTGCCAAAAAAAAGTTCAAATTTTGGAAAAAAGTCAAATTGTAGAGAAATAGAGTTCTAAAGTTAGATGCTTGTTTGGAAAAGTGAAGGTCTAATACATAGTCCCATAGAACACTGTGTGCTAACTTCAAAAGTCAGTCTCGTTGTTTGTAGAAAACATCAAATCTTCTAAGCTGGTAAAGAATTTGTCTACCACAGTAGGTGAAAGTTGGACCACTTTGTTAAGTAGGTCGATTGCACAAAAATGTGAAGCATTGCCGTCAGCGTTAGCCGCATTAGCAATGTTCGAAGGAGATTGAGATGGTACCTGTGTGCCTGTCGATCACATATCTCACCGTCAGCAGTTTGCGTCTGTGAGACCTCAATGACTGCCGTCATCAGGATTGTTATCCGCTGGGGACAACACAATGCATGAGCCGTTACCAATCCAAGCAAAGTATCAATATCCGTTGGCACGACTGATGGGAGTGTCAGACAGATGTCCAACACGCATTCTTCTCCACATAGCAGGCATCGTAGAACAGGTAAGATGCAATCTTGCTAGATTGGTCGGAAATATAGAAACCACGTGGTATTCAGATCTTTTAAATGAGCCAAGCCCAAAATCTGTATCATGCGCTCATGACACTTCATTGCCAGGAGAGTGTTCGAGTCCCAAAATGAGAGGCAGGCCGCCGAACACAGAGTGCACGAAGTTTGGAAATATGCCTAGGACTGCTTCAAAGGGTGCTAACAGTCCCGAAAAAATTGTCTTAAATACATGTACAATACCACTGGTATCAGACATGTTTAAGATGCGACCTAACATTTCTACGAAATGTATAGGGCAGTTTGTCGATAAAAGGGCATGTACCTCCGCAGAGGACCTTGCAACTTGTAGTTCATACGTCTCTTTGGACGAAGTCAGTGGCAGAGTTTTTTGTAAAAGAATGGCTTTCATTCTGCTTAAAGTATCAATTTGTATAGAAGAGATGTTCAGTGAAGGGCATAACGGCGACTCCCTGTCTGTCTTAGTTTTAGGAAACAATACTTGCATACAGCAAGTGACACTGGCTGACACAGTTACGAGATAGGCTATTCCTGGCAACATTCCACAACAGCTGTGATCATTCAACATAATATAGCTTCAGTTAGAAAGCTGCCTAAAAATTGGATCTATCACTGTAGCTGGAGAACCTTGCAGGTGGCAGGATAAGTTGGTCGAAGAACAGTCGCAGGCTCCATGTAAGTTAATACCCTGACATAAAAGTGCACCGCTTAGTGCGCTTTTGCAGTTCGTACCACTAAGAAATACTTCTTTTCCCACCACGGATCAGTGGCGGGGACACATCTGTGTGTATATGGTAATTCCCAGGTTGACTTGATGTATCCTTTACCCAACGCCAGTTGGTATATGTTTCAAACAATATTAAAAATGGAAAATTTTGACAGGCAGAGTGATTGTCCCGTGTATTAGCCATTCTGTCGCAGGTTTTTCTGAAACAGTTAATGGTAATCTTTCCAGCTTCTCAATGCTCAGCACCGTATGGTCTGCTCCTCTTTGTGCCAAAGTGATTTGTTTATCTGTAAGGTTAAATACAGAAAACAATGACGTGGTGTTGATTAGACGCCATGGCACATATCCAGAACGAAGATTTTGTAAAGTCCAGCCTAAAAGCATTATAGAACGCAATTGTGACTGTCCATGCTGTAGCATGAGCAAGTCCTGTTCCATTATGTCTATGGCAGAGGATACTATGCTGTCCAAAGGATAAATTCTGGATGACAGAGTCGTTAACCCATTGTCAACTACAGAGAGAGATTTCTCTAAATTAATGCGATCAATTTCTTTCTATTCGTGCTGCAGTCTCTGCTTGTGTCGCTTTCCAAGCTTCATTATAAATGGCATATATACCAGCATATATAAAACGTTTATGACGCTGTTTAGTTGGTCCTTGTAAGATGTCCCTTAAATCAACGCCATCTTTAAGTAAAGATAAGTGTTGTTTTACCTCTATTAGTGTGGACTTTTGTAGCCAATCAAGGCACAGTTTTCCTACACTGTAAGTTGTTACTAACCCTGGATGTTGTCTCTGGACAGATCTTGGATCTGGCCTAGTGAATGTAAACCCTTGTGTCTTATTCAGGAATCTATCTTGACAGTTGTTTGTGTCTGTGGGCCAGATTAACCATTTCTTCCAATCAGGATCAGTTCTGTTATCTTAACTGGGGCCAATACAGGATGTCCGTTGGACAGTGTTGTTCAAAAACATTATTTGTTCAGGGATAATGCAGGCTCGAAATAAAGCGTTCGAGGCATGTGGGCTGCTAAATTCATATCTATTGCATAGATCGCCGCCTAGTGTTGGGTCCGGATGATTGCACATTGTTGTCCTGGAAGAGTCTTCGAAGTATCACGAGATAGGTGGCTCCTCCCCTGGACTACAGTGCGCATGGGCATCGACTCCATCCCCAGATTGTTTTTTCCGCCATTGGGTTCGGATGTGATTTCGACGTCTCCTGTTCGGAATCGATAAAACAATTTCTTTAAAGGCCAAAAGGCCTTCTTTACTTCGTCGGTATTGTTCGCGCTCGGTCTCGTGTGTACTCCAACTCTTCGAGTTGGATATCTGAGGAGTCGGTGACTCTTCGGTCATCGAGGCCCTGTCGACGCAGCAAGACCCCGACGACACTGCGATGGAACGAAGTCCGTTCAAGTTCTGCCCCGTGTGCGGTTCGAAGTACCCACACATCGACGTGCATCCTGTATGCAACAAGTGCCTGTCGCCGGACCACAACGAGGCCAACTGTATGGCCTGTTCAAAATTCAGGTCGAAGAAGACGCTCAGGCTTCGGCGCGTGGCGCGCCTCGAGGCCCAGCGATCGGCACCGGCGCCTGTCGACAATCTTCGTAGACCCCAAAGCAGACGAGCAGGAGCTTCACCTGCAGATCTCACCTACATCGGCGGAGGTCGAGGACAAGGCCGACTACGGGGAACCTGTCGAGGGCCAGGACCTAGATGAAAACGTCGAGGAGGTAGGGGACGACGAGGAAGCTTATGGGGCCATGGAAGATAGCTCGGAGGAAGAGCTATGCCCCGTACGTACAATTACTAATGCTCAGGTCACGGGATCGCCACACGGCCTTACCCACGACCCTACACCTCAATCCTCGGCCCCGCCTTCTGGCCCGGCTACGGACATACTTGCGGAGCCTCCATTACCTAAATCGAAACCGAGACTGAAAACATCGGAATCGAACACAACAAAGATGGCCGACACACCATCGAAACCGAAGACGTCTGGGACGCCTTCGGCGCCGTCGTCCTCAGTGACATCGAAGCCGAAGAAGGCTGTCGAACAGGCTAAGGTACCTAAAGAGGTCAAGGAGCCAAGCTCGAAGAAGGTCGTCGAGCAAGTGTCGAGCAAAGTGGTCGAGTCAAAGTCAAGGAAGACTGTCGAAATGCCTTCAGCCACGACTACCGCACCAACAGGCAAACGGGCAGTAGAAGCGAAGTCCACGAAGGGCACCGAGCCAAAGTCTGGAGCCCCGACGCTGAAAGAAAAAGCTGTCGATCCGAAGCCTGCGGCGTTACCGCCTAAGGCCGTAGCAGGGGGCCGGAGTGCAGTCGTCGAGGGCGCGTCTGCGTCTCCGGTGACCAAAGAAAAATCGTCGATGCTCGGATCTTCCCCTGTAGGTGGACCGAGGTCATCGGTCGGATCGACAAAGCCATCCGCTTCTTTTACAAAGCAGGTAGCAGACTCCCTTAAGCGGATACGGGGAAAGGGTTTGACGTCGGAGCCGAAAACGCCCTCGGTACCGCAGTCGATAGCCCCACCGAAGAAGTCTTCGACGCCGATAATTTATACTCTACCGCCGAAGGCGTTTGCACCTCCATCGGTGCCAAAGGACCCAGAAGGGTCGGGGAAACCGCAACAAAGTGGACGTTTCGATCGACACCCTTCAATAGAAGAGCAGTCGGAACATTATATCGACGCCGACACGGGAAGATTAACGCTCCACAAGAGAAAAATTACTTCCAAGCCTGTGGACTCGTTTGTAATACCTCTAAAGAAGAAGAGGCCAGCGCCAGAAACACCAGACCTCATTGAACCCATTCCTCCAAGACCAAGGAGGAGTCCAACACCTTCACCCACTTACTCAGATGGAGATGAGGGTGAACAGGATGAAGAGTATAACTTTCCTGACAATACTGACCCTGATGAGCAGCAGGACTCATGGGTAGATTCTGGTGATCAGGGGGACCAACAAGTGGTACATGACCCACAGGTTTATGGTGTGAAAACTTCTCCAACAGAAGACTCTGCAGCATTTAATGCCTTGATTGAAAGGGCGGCTACAAACCATAAGGTGGAACTGCATGCCGACCCTGTGGAAGTAGACTTTTTATTTGACACTTTCTCTGCATCAGAAAAAACTGTGAAGACACTTCCTATGCTCAAAGGGGTTCTCAAGCATGCCACAGACATTTTCAAGGAACCCACGAGGGCAAGGGTGGTAAACCCCCGGATAGAAAAGAAATACAGACCGGCACCTGGAGACCCAACTTATATACGGGGCCAGTTGCCTCTGGACTCTTTGGTGGTCTCCAATGCCCGCAAGAGGGCGAATTCACAGACCACGAGTGAAGCTCCTCCCCCAGACAAAGAGTCAAAAGTGCTGGAGGCATCGGGGAAGAGGGTGGCAGCGCAAGCAGCCAACATCTGCCGCATAGCTAACACACAAGCCCTGTTGGCCAGATATGATAGGGCGCACTATGACACCTTAGAGCAGCTATTACAACACCTTCCAGACAAGTTTAAAGAAGGAGCTGAGATGCTAATACAGGAGGGCAAACTCATTTCCAACGCTGCAATCAAATGTGCGCTCGATGTTTCAGATACGGCAGCAAGAGCGATAAACACTAGTGTGATGTTGAGGCGTCAAGCATGGCTCCGCATCTCAGGGTTCAAGCCAGAGATCCAGACAACCATCCTCAACCAGCCCGTTAATCCAGACAGACTGTTTGGCCCAGAGGTTGACACCACCCTCGAGAAGATCAAAAAAGATACTGAGACAGCTAAATCCATGGGTGCGCTTCAGTCTCAGCAATTCAGAGGGAACACTTTTCGTCGCTCAAGTTCACGAGGTGTTACCAGAGGACACTTGGCACAGCAGACGCAATTCAATAGAGGAGGCGCACAGTCCTCATACCCCAAACAGGGTAGAGGAGGTTACAGAGGAAACAGCGCCAAGGGCAGAGGCAGAGGCAACAACACTTCCCGTTCCTCTGCTGCCAACAAACAGTGACTCTCTGTCACTGCCCCCCGACCATCTAACACCCGTCGGGGGGGAGACTCCAACAGTTCCTGCCAGTCTGGGAGTCCATCACCACAGACAGGTGGGTAAGGAAACTTATCCAGTTCGGCTATTGTTTGGAGTTAACGTCCACTCCACCCAACATACCCCCAAGACAACGTCCTATGTCAGCAGAGCACTTGCACTTATTGCAGCAAGAAGTCCTTGTGATGCTGCAAAAAGGCGCAATAGAGCTTGTGCCGGTGGAGGAAGAAGGCACAGGGGTTTATTCCCTGTACTTCTTAATCCCAAAGAAGGACGGCTCGCTCAGACCCATTCTGGACCTACGCCCGCTCAACCTGTACATACTCTCAGAACACTTTCACATGTTAACACTACAGCAGGTTCATCCATTGTTAAACCAGGGAGACTTCCTCGCAACCTTGGACCTCAAGGATGCTTATTTTCACATACCACTCCACCCATCCCACAGAAAGTACCTCAGGTTCACCATACAAAACAGGCGTTACCAGTTCAAGGTCCTACCCTTCGGAGTGCCCACTGCCCCCAGAGTGTTCACAAAGTGTCTGGCGACCGTGGCAGCGCACCTCAGGAGACAAAGCATACCTGTCTACCCTTACCTGGACGACTGGCTCGTTCAAGCCAAGTCGGCACAGCAGTGCGCCGCACACATGTCCCACACCATTCACCTCCTTCACAGTCTGGGGTTTTCGTTAAACTATCCAAAGTCGCACCTTCAGCCAACCCATGTGCGGCAGTATCTGGGCGCGACAATAAATACTCTGACTGCTACAGCTCAGCCGAACCCAGCGAGAGTCGACAACATCCAGTCGCTCATCCAGAGGTTCAGACCGCAACACTCACTCCCAGCGAGAGTGTTCATGCAGTTGATAGGCATGATGGCCTCCTGCATCTTCATAGTCCCGCACGCGAGATTGCATATGCGTCCGCTCCAAGAATGCTTAGCGCATCAGTGGACTCAGGCTCAAGAACAGTTGAAAGACCTAGTGTTGGTGACCAGTCGGGCATACAACTCTCTGCATTGGTGGAATCCACACAACCTTTGCAAGGGCCGACCGTTCCAAGAGCCTGTGCCACAGATTATCCTGACGACGGACGCTTCTCTCCAGGGTTGGGGAGCTCATATGCTCCACTACACGGTGCAGGGACTATGGACGACACAGCAAAGGAAGATGCACATCAACTATCTAGAGTTGATGGCTATCTTCATGGCACTCAAGTCCTTCAAGGTACATCTGTGCAACAAAGTCGTGTTGATCCGGACGGACAACATGACAGCCATGTACTACATCCAGAAGCAGGGAGGTACGCACTCTCCACAGCTGTCTCATCTGGCTCAGAGCATGTGGAAGTGGGCCATTCAGAGGAACATCTTCCTCATGGCGGAACACCTCCCGGGCAAGGACAATCAGATGGCGGACCTGCTCAGCAGGTACAGCCACCAGATGGACGAGTGGGAGATACATCCATCAGTACTCCGCCCGTACTTCCAGCAGTGGGGTCATCCAGAGATCGACCTGTTTGCCACAAGGGAAAACGCAAAATGCCAAAGCTTTGCCGCCAGGTTCCCTCACCCACAATCGCAGGGCAATGCGATATGGATGAACTGGTCAGGCAGATTTGCGTACGCTTTTCCCCCAGCACCTCTCATTCCGCTGGTGGCAAGAAAACTAAAGCAACACTCGCTGACGCTCATCCTGGTTGCTCCAGCGTGGGCACGCCAACCGTGGTACACCACGTTTCTAGAACTCTCCGTGGTGCCGCATCAAAGGTTGCATCGCACGCCCAGGCTCTTCACGCAGAACCATGGCGACATTCAGCATTGGGATCCGCAACAGCTCAATCTGGCGATCTGGCTCCTGAGGTCTTAGAGTTTGGCTACCTTAACCTGCCTCCTGAATGCATGGACATCATCAGGGAGGCAAGGAAGCCCACTACCAGAGCTTGCTATGCGGCAAAATGGAAGCGATTTGTCATTTACTGTACAGAACTTCACATAAACCCGCTAGATGCCTCCATTCCTAACATCATCTGTTATTTGTTACATCTTTACAAATGCAATCTAGCGTACGCTTCCATTCGAATACACTTATCCACCATAGCGGCTTATCTCCAGAACAGGCAGCATCTCTCTGTTTTCAGGGTGCCTGCCATTAAAGCCTTCCTGGAAGGACTGAAACGAGTCATTCCTCCTAGAACCCCACCAGCTCCTGTGTGGAATCTCAATGTGGTTCTCACTAGGCTGATGGGCCCACCTTTTGAGCCTTTACATTCATGTGAGATTCAGTTCTTAACCTGGAAAGTGTCTTTCCTCATTGCGATTACATCTCTCAGACGTGTTAGTGAGCTACAGGCGCTCACTATACAAGAGCCATTTATACAAATTCACGCAAACAGGGTCGTGCTCCGCACTAACCCCAAGTTCCTTCCAAAGGTGGTGTCACACTTTCATGTCAATCAGACAATTGAACTGCCCGCATTCTTTCCAAAACCGGAAACAGTAGCAGAAAGAATGCTCCATACGCTGGACGTCAAAAGGGCATTGATGTACTACATTGACAGAACACAGCAATTTAGAAAGACACAGCAACTTTTTGTTGCCTTCTCAGCCCAGCACAAAGGCAACCCAATTTCCAAGGCAGGAATAGCCAGGTGGATCGTTAAATGTATTCAGATTTGTTATCAGAAAGCTAAACGCACTTTAACGGTCCCCCCCAGAGCACACTCCACACGCAAGTTGGGAGCCTCCATGGCTTTCCTGGGGAACATTCCTTTGGAAGACATTTGCAGAGCAGCCACGTGGTCAACACCACACACGTTTACCAAACATTACTGTGTAGATGTGCATTCCAAGCAGCAGGCAGCTGTAGGACAGGCTGTTCTCAAAACTCTTTTTCAGACTTCTGCAGCTGGCACGGGCGGCCGCCGTTAATGGAGGGACTGCTATGTATTCTATGCAATAGATATGAATTTAGCAGCCCACATGCCTCGAACTGAATATGCTACTTACCAGTATGCATCTGTTCTTGGCATGTAGGGCTGCTAACATTCATATCGCCCACCCTCCTCCCCGGTGCCCGCAGCGGCTGCAGATTACTTCTTGCATTCAATCATTAGCATGGACATCGGTTACACTATTTCACTCCATCTCTGACACAATGGCTAAAAGCAATCTGGGGATGGAGTCGATGCCCATGCGCACTGTAGTCCAGGGGTGGAGCCACCTATCTCGTGATACTTCGAAGACTCTTCCAGGACAACAATGTGCAATCATCCGGACCCAACACTAGGCGGTGATCTATGCAATAGATATGAATGTTAGCAGCCCTACATGCCAAGAACAGATGCATACTGGTAAGTAGCATATTCATTCTATTCCCTGCACCTGCCAGTCTTTTGAGCCCCAGACAGTTTTTATCTCAGTGTTGTCTCTCCAACAGTCAAAACCTAATGTGGACAGCTGAGCATAAAAGGCCGCAGAATAAATTTGCTTAGTATTAGTCAACATACTTTTCGTTCCTGTCTTATTAACATTTTTTAAGTAGAAGGTTTCTGGATTTGAGACATTAAAACCTGAGAAGTATGGACATTTTTCATAGAATGTTTTGGAGCTACCCTTCGGTGGTGTTGGACAATGTTCCCATTGATTAAAAGTATAAACATTTCTAGGGTTTGCAGATTTCTGCAAATAATGATGACCATAGTGATTATAACAGTACATTTGCTCATAATCTGATGAACGTTCTAAGTATTCATGTTTTGTGAATTTTGCAGACATCTCTAAGTCTGACATCATATGATTAACAGTCTCAAAGTCCCAATCATCAGAAAATTTAGTGGGTGAAACAAAGTCACTCAAGGAAACCTTGAATTGGTGTGGAATCTTTAACAACTCTGCCGGGCCATAGATGTCATAATCAGTTATGTCCCAAGCTATACCACCAGGTATAGGAACGGCTGTCATATTCACTGATGTCAAGTCTCTTTGTTCACGATGAGATGATTTGTGTGGCTTGAACAGTAAGTTGATGTTTTTACTTGCTGTGTCCTTTTTACTATATCTTCCATTTATCAGCATTCCCAAACTTAATACAAGAATTAGCCAAATTAGGAGAAAAAGTACGCCTAGCACAATCCAAAGTTCAACCCATGGTGAAACCAGATAAGTTTTTTCAAGTTGATGAAAAAGTTCTGTTGCTTGTTTTTTGAAAGTTTTATTTGCTGGTGTCGTTTCAGGCTCACTGGGATCTTTGGAAAACGTATCAAAGTTAATGAAATAGCCAGAGGCAGTTCTGTCATTTGTAGGTATTGCATCAGGATTACTTGAAATCACTGGAGCTACTGGATCCCATGTCATATTAGTATAGTCAGATGCTACATCATTGTAGACAGATGTTTCTTGACGAACTGTTATTTGGGTCTCAAGAGGCACAAGTTCCATGGCTTTATTGCTAAGTCCTTCTTTTCGCACTGCAGATTCTTCAAAGGTGATGAGTCTCTCAGTTTGAGCCTCTTGGATAGTAGCCAGATTTGGTCGTCTGCTACATCTTTGGCGTCTACTTGGCCTACTACTTATGATTGGCCACATGATGTGGTTTGACCAGGTCGATAGATACGAACCTGTTCTCCTTTCTTCCAGCAAAGGGCGGCAGTAACACTGTTCTTGAACCGTGGATTGCTAGCACAGGTTCTGGTTGTGTGTAAGAAGGCCCAAATTCCTTCTTGTCCGTGATCTTTTCTCTGACTAGATCCCCAATCCTTGGAATCCAGGCAGGCCTTGCTGGGACGGGTGGTTCCCCTTTAGTGGCCGTTGGGTTCTGCAATGTGTTGCTTTGACTTCACTTTGTTTCATTTAAGTCCTGCAAAACAGCCAAACGGTCTTTGATATCAAAAGGTTTTTGTTCCACCACTGAAGTGTGATGATCAGGGTACTGGACAATCATTCTAGTACCAAAAAGAATTTCATATGGAGTGATTCCACCCAGAGAACTTCTTGGCAGAATATTTAGACCACGTTGGACACTTATTAGATGTTTGCCCCACCCGTCACCTGAGCCTAATACCCTAGCTGTTAGGGATTGCTTTATGTCCCGGTTTTTTCTCTCCACTACAGAATTTCCCTCCGGATGGAATGGACTAGAATACCGCAATGCAACGCCCAGAGTGGCCATGGCCTCTTTGTAAGCTTTGGAGCTAAACGCAGGACCCTGGTCAGAATGTAGCATGCAGACTGCGTATGTGCCGATAAAGACTCGCAAATCTTTTATAACAATTTGGGCGTCAGCCGAGCGCTGAGGCCACATCCAAATTAATCTTGAGCATGAATCCACTGCGACCATGATATATTTGTAGTTACCATCCCTCTGTAAGGGACCGCAGTGGTCCAGGTAAACGCACGCTAAAGGTTTAACTGAAATTAACAGGGGCTATTGTAGACGAATCTAGGACCCTATTTAAATATCCCCGATTTATGCCCTTGTATGGTTATATCAAATCATATCCTTATAAAGGCATAAGAATCATACCCATATTAAGTCATAGCCAATGCAGTCCAAATACGGCAAGGCTACTCCCATAGACTCCTAGAAAGCACAAGGCGTTCTTAAACAAACCAAGCCTCCAGCAGCCCGGGAATTCCCCCTGCTTCTGTATTGGTTTGTCCTAGAACTCCTGGAGTCCTGAAAGAACTGCGAGTTCTCAGTGACGTCTTATGTCCAACCTTACGTCAAACTCGGCACCTTCCAGGTATAAATATACCAGCATCGGCCCTAGCAAAACACACAGTGGTTTGGAGCAGATCGGGCATCTACTTGCCCGACGCCCTGCTGAAGCGAGTGCCGAAGGAAGCCGACCCTCCCATTGACGCACTGAGAGAGACCCTGTCTTTTCTTCTGCCAAGAAATCCAGCTCCAGTGTTTCCCTTTCACCCTTGCGGGTTCCTGGGAGATCGAGTCCTGAGAGAGAGATACAAGACCTCCTTCATTCTATAACCAAGGTACTGAGCTGATTAGACCCTTAGAGAATTCTTGATGTAGATTCTTGGCAGTAACTATCTTAACTCAAAATACATCTCACTTACTCCTTCCCATGTACTAGGCTTAGGTTAGGTACACCGGGGTAGGCGTATCTTAGAAACACCAGTTGAGTACGTTTAGTCAACTTTTATCATTGTATGTATTTTATCTATTTTAAGTACCGTATGGCTTAGAAACCATACCATTCTTTTACAGTATTATTTTATAATACTCCTTTTACTGTACGCACTTTACTTTATGACAAGTATTGCAATTTTAGCAATTCACTTCTCTTGCATGAGAAAGAAGACTGTTCAATAAATGACCTCTTTTATTGAAAACTCCCGTCTCTCTGTTTCTCTGCACTTCTGGTGAAACTAAGCATGCACGATTGACTGAGTGAAATAGCCATCTATTGTTTCCGCGACTCTGGAGATATACTCCTTGTTCTAGGGGAGCAAAGTTGTCATGTTTATGCGGTTGTCAGAAACTAATCCCTTCTTGTGAATTCGAGAAAGCTTCTAGTGACCTCTGAGCTAGCTGGCATTCATAATTAAGTCTAACATATTCAATAGAGACCTAGTCGACCTAAGTCCTACGTTTAAACTATCGTTTATGTTATTCCAATGCGCAGAGCCTATTGGGAATATAGGAACTACACTACATGCCGCCCAACGTTTGGTAAGGCGATAATTTAACGCTAGATACTAGAGTAACTCAGTCGTGCTTTTCACACAGACCCCTTTTCCCGTAAGAACTCCAATAGACGTCTGGAGTGGGTAAAAGGTAAATATCTGCCAGAACTTAGTAGGAAGAGATTCATATGTATTAGTTTTGGTATAGTCAACGTTGAAGGATACAGTGTTCCAAAATATTGTGCACCTAATCTTTGTTTCCTTGAAACCTGCTCTGCAAAACTTCTGACAGCAAGATGTCGGACGACGACAGGGACAGAGCTAGAATAGCAGCTCAAGCAGTCTTAGATGACACAGCTCTCCAACAAAATGACCTGGATGCAATACTCATCCCGGTAAATGTAAGAAAAACCATAACTATAAAACTTATAGAAAATGGAGTATCATCAAGAGGTGGTACAGTAATATTTGTGGTAGAGGCACATGAATATCGGCAGACAGAGGTATTCTATTCATGGATACATTTTCCAGCAGCTAATGCTGTGACACACGAGTTCCACTACTACAAAATAGAGGAACCTCCAGAGGAATACACTCCTTTCGAGGACGTTGAAATTCCACTAACTTACCAAGAGCATGAGCTCTGGTTTAATGGCGCCCTAAAACATCAAAATCACATTACCAGGCTCGGTCCACTAGGTAGACCAGGAGCCACATGGCCGGTTCTAGCCGGCTACACACCACATCCTGACATTGAAGGAATGTCAGACAGAGAACCTTTAGTTCAGCTAAAACAATTAATTAAAATACATAGACAATTGGTTCAATATGTCATGCGGACTTTTACAGTCCAACCAGCAATAAAAATTTCACAGCATACCCCTAACCAGGGGAACACAAATAAAATTACACCACAGACTATACAATCAGTCATTGGCAAATTACCCGCAAAACGGGAACAAATTCCGTTCTGGTTAGCTAAAAAAATTACTCAAATAGAGGCAGTATTTCCTGATACTACACCTCATGAAAAACACAGAATTCTGACAATCTGCCTACCAATGGGGATCACACCACATGTGGAGGACTGTGACACTTGGGGAACAGTCTTTGCTTCAATATATACAAAAACACATGGTGTTCCGTCTATGGCGGTTATACCAGACGTACTAAGACAGATTCAAAATGAATACGGTCCAGAGCCTGCTTTAAATCTAGGTATGAAATTACTGAAAGACTTTAAGCAAGTCTCGGCTATACTACTAGCCAACATAAGAGGAGAAGCAGCATCTGTGGCGATCCGCCAAAAATTAAAAGAAACAGATATAGCAGAACAACCTTTTGAACTTGCCAGAATAATTGAAAAATCCTATGAAGAACTAGGTAGGGATAGTTTGGGTGGGAAACCACTAAAACCACAACTAACTGAAAACCCTGAAAAAACGTTTATCAAGAATAATCTCAATACTCCAAAGAAGAAGTGGGAGGGTAATAAACAAACCACTTCCAGAGAAAAACAGTTTCAATCCAGAGGAAGGTCTCCTCAACGGGAAAATAGATCTCCAGAACGGGGGGACAGGTCTCCACAAAGGGAGCCCTCTGAAAAAAGATACAACCTTAGAAATAGGGATAATTTGAGAAAACCTGACAGATATCAAGATAATGATACACGTCCCTCTCGATCTTTTCAGACTTCCTCACAGAAATCCGAAAGAAGAGGACGGTCAGAACATAAAGAAGAGCGCGTCAAGTCCAAAGACAAGGAACCTGCTCATCAAAGTAAAAAAATACAATTTCCCAAAAAGAAGGTGGCTAGTATTAAAATAAAACATGCCGAGGATTCTGAGGACAGAACTCAAAAACGGAGAATGGGCCCAGACAATGCTAGACAGCGCAGCAGAAGTGACCATAGCTCGCAAGATCCTGATGAATCTTCTGGAGACAGTGGACACGAATGAATACATTCAAGTGGAAACTGCAGATACCAGAGTTAGTGTACCCCATAAATTATATGAAATAACATTACGTATAGAGGGGGACAAATCTAGGAAAATAAGAGGTCTCTTTTGAGAGAACCTATCTAAAGGCTATGATATCCTTCTAGCAGAGAAAGACTGGCCACCAGAGTTTGTCAGGGAGTGCCCACATGGCGAAGAAATGATTATGCCTACCTTCTCAAATCACATTCCAATTCATAAAAAATACACATATGCTAGAAAATGGGCAGTGGCCCAAGCCCCTGCATTATATAAAAATCATGTAGGATGGGATGAGGATTCTCCTCACCATAAAATTCAGTTAAAAAATCAACCTACTGCACAAAGGCAGTATCCTGTTAAGCAAGAAGCTAAAAAACAAGTCAGGGAGATCTTAGATCAACTTGAATACCAGGGGGTGATTGAAACATGCACCTCACAAATGAACAATCCTTTGTTTCCTGTCTCCAAACCAGACGATTCATATCGTCTAGTTTTGGATTACAGACACCTAAACTCTTGTTGCAAAACATTTGCAGTACAAAACTCACACAGTGCAGCACTAATGAATAACATAGTGCGTACAAAATATAAAACGACATTAGATATTTCAAATGGTTTCTTTTGTCAAAACATTGCACCAGAAAGCAGGTATTTGACCGCTTTCTCCAGTATGGGGGCCCAGAGGCAATTTTGTTGTCTCCCCCAGGGATTCAAGAACAGCCCAGGATTATTTTCAGCCAGGGTAACAGAATTACTACAAATATATGATGATGAGGCATTATCTTATGTCGATGACATCTATCTTACAGACGATGACCTGGAAACGGATGTATGACACTACAATGCATGCATTTACATCGCATGCCTTTACAACGCAAGTATTACAACGCAGTCCATTACAACGCATAGTGCTTTTGGGCGCTGGATAGTGAATAGTTTAATTTACTATTCCAACTCCAGTCCCCGTGGACACTAGGGAAGGTTATTGGATAGTAAATTAACCTATTCCCTATCCTAGAGCGCCCCCCAGAGCAATGCGTTGTAATAGTTTGCGTTGTAATGGTTGCGTTGTAAAGGCTCTATGATGTAAAAGTTGCGTTGTAAGTGTTGTTCACCCCTGGAGACACACTTGAAAAGAGTGAACACCATTATACTTGGGTTCGCATCTGAAGGGTACAAATTCAACTTTAAAAAATCACAAATTGCCCACCTCAAAGTCCTATTTTTAGGATATGAGTTATCAAGTGAATGCAAAAGCCTAGCAGACAACTTCTTAGAGAAGTGTTCAGTACTCCAAGCTCCAAAAACGCTAAAAAACTTACAATCAATTCTAGGTTTCCTGAATTTCGGAAGAACTTACATTCTAAACTACACCGAGAGGGTTAAACCTCTCTACGAATTAATAAAACCTGATTTCAAACCAATTAATGGCACACAGAAACACACAGAAATATTACGTTCAATACAAACAGATATGTTAACTAAAACAAAACTGCAAACACGCGCAAACGAACGCAACCTTGTAATCCGAGTCATCCCAGGAAGATGCGGATTCACATACCTGACCTCTAATGAGGGAGAAACGATACCAATAGCTTATAAATCACACTTGTACACACAAGCAGAAATGAAATTCAGTTCTACTGAAAAAATTCTGACTGCGGTTCAAACTGCTGTAGCAAAAGAAAGAACCCTAGCTCAAGGGAAGAGCATATCTGTTTTAACAGCAGTACCGGCCCTTGAGGCAGTAACAAGACCGAGCATTCCAAATGCTATGGCATTAGATCCGAAATGGATACAATGGCTTAATTCTCTGGCTGCAACAGACGTGCAACACACATTTGATCCCAAAATGAAAAAGCTAGAACATCAAGAATACGAACTTGAATGTCCTCTGCCGATCGAAATTCTGCCTCTAGAACAGTACTCCTGTGTAATCTACAAAGACAGATTTGCACAACACTACGTTGTGGATAAACAAGTTTACAGTGCTGCGTGCGCGATTGTCAAAGGTCGCTGGCGCATAGGTAAATTCAGACCAATGGTCATTAAACCTCAATTACTCAGAAACTGTACAGCTCAGCGAGCTGAACTACAAGGTTTGAAGAGGGCGCTCAAGAATGCTGATCGCGAATTCCCCAAACTAAAAGTTTGCGATTCGCATTACTGCGTCCAGTCTTACAATAATTCCATGCAGACCTGGATTGAAAACGGTTACAAAGATGAGACAGGTGTCACAATAAAACATAAAAAACTATGGGAACAAGTAGTTCTTCTACAGAAAGAACTACGAAAGACTCACGTGATACATACGCAGAGTCTTCGACGTGATGGCGTTCACGTTGCAGGGAATTCATTGGCTAGCAGAGCCACAGCGGCAGCTGTTCAACCGGCTTCCGTAGCTACAAAAAAGCGTTCTACAAAACAAATAGATGGAGAAACCATGCTGGCAGTAAAAGCCTCATTAAAAGGCGACTATGCGGCATTACCTCTAAATTATCCACTCAATAATACATACATAATTGATGCGAACTATGTTCCTTTTGCTCAAATCCCTGGAGTGGGGGACAGAGTAATTCCAAACACGAACCGGAGGGCTTACTTGATTCAAGAAGCACACATGGGAGAGGGTCTAAGACATCAAAAAATTATAGATTCCATACGGGAATTAGACAAAGTGTACTGGTGGCCAGGAATGAGCTTGGACAGCTATGAATTTGCAAGTAACTGCCCAGACTGCAACAGAGATCGCAGTAATGAACCGCCCCAGACACCTGACTACATAGCAGCCAGCCAGATACAGACACCTCTGTTAGACAGCATTAGACTATATACACACAGGCGTCCGACAGGACAGATGCGATCCCATAAAAATTAAGATGAGATTCATTTGGATGTGGCGCCAGCGCTCGGCTGACGCCAGAACTGTTATAAAAGATTTGCGAGTCTTTATCGGCACATACGCAATTGGCATGCTACACTCTGACTAGGTTCCTGCGTTTAGCTCTCGAGCTTACAAGGAGGCCATGGTCAGCTTGGGCATTGCATTGCGGTACTCTAGTCCATTCCATCCTGAGGGAAATGCGGTAGTGGAAAGAAAAAAACGGGACATAAAGCAATCTATAACAGCGAGGGTATTAGGTTCGGGTGATGGGTGGGTCAAACATCTAATAAGTGTCCAGCGTAGTCTTAATAATCTGCCAAGAAATTCTCTGGGTGGAATCACTCCGTATGAACTTTTGTTTGGTACTAGAATGTTGATCGAAGACCTTGATCATCAGACTTCTGTGGTGAAACAAAAAACCTTTGATATCAAAGATCGTTTGGCTGTTTTACAGGACTTAACTGAAACAAGAAGAAGTCTAAGTAACACAAAGCTAAAGCCAACGGCCACTGAAGAAAAAACACCTTTCCCAGCAAGACCTGTCTGGATTCCAAAGATTGGGGATCTGGTCAGAGAAAAGATCGCGGTGAAGAAGGAATTTGGGCCTTCTTACAGAAAAGCAGTACCTGTCTTGGCAATCAGCGGAACAAGATCAGTAGTACTACCGCCCCTTGCTGGTAAAAAGGAGAACAGAGTTGTATCAATCGACCTGGTAAAACCACAACCATGTGGGCAATAATAAGTAGTAGGCCCAATGGACTCCCAAGAAGTAGCAGAAGACCAAACCTGGCTACAATCCAAGAGGTTCAAACTGAGAGCCTAATCACATTTGATAAACCTGCAGTGAATAAAGAAGGACTATGCAACAAAGCCATGGAACTTGTGCCTCTTGAAACCCAAATTGCAACAGTTCGTCAAGAAACACCTGTCTACAATGATGTAGCCTCGGACAATACAAATCCAAAGATTAATGAAAATCCGGAAGCAATTCCAACAATTGACAGAACTGCATCTGGCTACTTCATCAATTTCAATGACTTTTCTGATGATCCAAGTGAACATGAAGACAAGCCAGCAAACAAAACTTTCAAAGACAACATTACAGAACTCTTTCATCAACTGAGAGAAACATATCTGATTTCACCATGAATTGAATTGTGGATTGCGTTAGTTGTACTTTTCCTCCTGCTCTGGCTCATTTGTGTTTTAAGCCTGGGAAGAATGATTGATGGAAAATACAGTACAATGGACACAGCAAGTCAGAACATCAACTTGGTTCTAAAGCCTCACAGATCTTCTCACATCGAAAAAAGAGAACTATCATCAGTGAACATCACAGCCATTCCTATACCTGGTGGTGTAGCATGGGACAGAACTGATTACGACATCTATGGCCCGGTTGAACTCTTCAAATAGCCACATCAGTTCAAGGTTTCTTTAAGTGACTTTGTATCACCTTGCACTTTCTCTGATGATTGGGACTTTGAAAATATTAACAATATTTACAGAACATGATTATTTAGAAAAAAACAACAAGTGATGGACTGAATGTGGATCAATGTCACACACTCCCCCAGTCAAAAGATCTGGGCCCAAATCCATCGTTTTTTTGCACTCCACACCACCCTGGGTCAGATAATGGCTTTATGCAAATCAGCTCTGACCCTGTTGCCCCATGGGAACAGTCCAGTCCGAACTACAACAGCCATATCTTTCCCAGACCGGAATCAAGCATCCGAGGACCGGACCGGTTTCGAGGTAACACCTCTCTTCAGCCCGGCTAGCTTGACTCCAAGTGGTGTGGAGTGCCTGGGACCCACGTCTGGGCATCCCCAGCGCACTTAGGGCGGCAATTGCAAAAAACAACAAGTGATGGACTGAATGTGGATCAATGTCACACACTCCCCCAGTCAAAAGATCTGGGCCCAAATCCGTCGTTTTTTTGCACTCCACACCACCCTGGGTCAGATAATGGCTTTATGCAAATCAGCTCTGACCCTGTTGCCCCATGGGAACAGTCCAGTCCGAACTACAACAGCCATATCTTTCCCAGACCGGAATCAAGCATCCGAGGACCGGACCGGTTTCGAGGTAACACCTCTCTTCAGCCCGGCTAGCTTGACTCCAAGTGGTGTGGAGTGCCTGGGACCCACGTCTGGGCATCCCCAGCGCACTTAGGGTGGCAATTGCAAAAAACAACAAGTGATGGACTGAATGTGGATCAATGTCACACACTCCCCCAGTCAAAAGATCTGGGCCCAAATCCATCGTTTTTTTGCACTCCACACCACCCTGGGTCAGATAATGGCTTTATGCAAATCAGCTCTGACCCTGTTGCCCCATGGGAACAGTCCAGTCCGAACTACAACAGCCATATCTTTCCCAGACCGGAATCAAGCATCCGAGGACCGGACCGGTTTCGAGGTAACACCTCTCTTCAGCCCGGCTAGCTTGACTCCAAGTGGTGTGGAGTGCCTGGGACCCACGTCTGGGCATCCCCAGCGCACTTAGGGCGGCAATTGCAAAAAACAACAAGTGATGGACTGAATGTGGATCAATGTCACACACTCCCCCAGTCAAAAGATCTGGGCCCAAATCCATCGTTTTTTTGCACTCCACACCACCCTGGGTCAGATAATGGCTTTATGCAAATCAGCTCTGACCCTGTTGCCCCATGGGAACAGTCCAGTCCGAACTACAACAGCCATATCTTTCCCAGACCGGAATCAAGCATCCGAGGACCGGACCGGTTTCGAGGTAACACCTCTCTTCAGCCCGGCTAGCTTGACTCCAAGTGGTGTGGAGTGCCTGGGACCCACGTCTGGGCATCCCCAGCGCACTTAGGGCGGCAATTGCAAAAAACAACAAGTGATGGACTGAATGTGGATCAATGTCACACACTCCCCCAGTCAAAAGATCTGGGCCCAAATCCATCGTTTTTTTGCACTCCACACCACCCTGGGTCAGATAATGGCTTTATGCAAATCAGCTCTGACCCTGTTGCCCCATGGGAACAGTCCAGTCCGAACTACAACAGCCATATCTTTCCCAGACCGGAATCAAGCATCCGAGGACCGGACCGGTTTCGAGGTAACACCTCTCTTCAGCCCGGCTAGCTTGACTCCAAGTGGTGTGGAGTGCCTGGGACCCACGTCTGGGCATCCCCAGCGCACTTAGGGCGGCAATTGCAAAAAACAACAAGTGATGGACTGAATGTGGATCAATGTCACACACTCCCCCAGTCAAAAGATCTGGGCCCAAATCCATCGTTTTTTTGCACTCCACACCACCCTGGGTCAGATAATGGCTTTATGCAAATCAGCTCTGACCCTGTTGCCCCATGGGAACAGTCCAGTCCGAACTACAACAGCCATATCTTTCCCAGACCGGAATCAAGCATCCGAGGACCGGACCGGTTTCGAGGTAACACCTCTCTTCAGCCCGGCTAGCTTGACTCCAAGTGGTGTGGAGTGCCTGGGACCCACGTCTGGGCATCCCCAGCGCACTTAGGGCGGCAATTGCAAAAAACAACAAGTGATGGACTGAATGTGGATCAATGTCACACACTCCCCCAGTCAAAAGATCTGGGCCCAAATCCATCGTTTTTTTGCACTCCACACCACCCTGGGTCAGATAATGGCTTTATGCAAATCAGCTCTGACCCTGTTGCCCCATGGGAACAGTCCAGTCCGAACTACAACAGCCATATCTTTCCCAGACCGGAATCAAGCATCCGAGGACCGGACCGGTTTCGAGGTAAAACCTCTCTTCAGCCCGGCTAGCTTGACTCCAAGTGGTGTGGAGTGCCTGGGACCCACGTCTGGGCATCCCCAGCGCACTTAGGGCGGCAATTGCAAAAAACAACAAGTGATGGACTGAATGTGGATCAATGTCACACACTCCCCCAGTCAAAAGATCTGGGCCCAAATCCATCTTTTTTTTGCACTCCACACCACCCTGGGTCAGATAATGGCTTTATGCAAATCAGCTCTGACCCTGTTGCCCCATGGGAACAGTCCAGTCCGAACTACAACAGCCATATCTTTCCCAGACCGGAATCAAGCATCCGAGGACCGGACCGGTTTCGAGGTAACACCTCTCTTCAGCCCGGCTAGCTTGACTCCAAGTGGTGTGGAGTGGAGTGCCTGGGACCCACGTCTGGGCATCCCCAGCGCACTTAGGGCGGCAATTGCAAAAAACAACAAGTGATGGACTGAATGTGGATCAATGTCACACACTCCCCCAGTCAAAAGATCTGGGCCCAAATCCATCGTTTTTTTGCACTCCACACCACCCTGGGTCAGATAATGGCTTTATGCAAATCAGCTCTGACCCTGTTGCCCCATGGGAACAGTCCAGTCCGAACTACAACAGCCATATCTTTCCCAGACCGGAATCAAGCATCCGAGGACCGGACCGGTTTCGAGGTAACACCTCTCTTCAGCCCGGCTAGCTTGACTCCAAGTGGTGTGGAGTGCCTGGGACCCACGTCTGGGCATCCCCAGCGCACTTAGGGCGGCAATTGCAAAAAACAACAAGTGATGGACTGAATGTGGATCAATGTCACACACTCCCCCAGTCAAAAGATCTGGGCCCAAATCCATCGTTTTTTTGCACTCCACACCACCCTGGGTCAGATAATGGCTTTATGCAAATCAGCTCTGACCCTGTTGCCCCATGGGAACAGTCCAGTCCGAACTACAACAGCCATATCTTTCCCAGACCGGAATCAAGCATCCGAGGACCGGACCGGTTTCGAGGTAACACCTCTCTTCAGCCCGGCTAGCTTGACTCCAAGTGGTGTGGAGTGCCTGGGACCCACGTCTGGGCATCCCCAGCGCACTTAGGGCGGCAATTGCAAAAAACAACAAGTGATGGACTGAATGTGGATCAATGTCACACACTCCCCCAGTCAAAAGATCTGGGCCCAAATCCATCGTTTTTTTGCACTCCACACCACCCTGGGTCAGATAATGGCTTTATGCAAATCAGCTCTGACCCTGTTGCCCCATGGGAACAGTCCAGTCCGAACTACAACAGCCATATCTTTCCCAGACCGGAATCAAGCATCCGAGGACCGGACTGGTTTCGAGGTAACACCTCTCTTCAGCCCGGCTAGCTTGACTCCAAGTGGTGTGGAGTGCCTGGGACCCACGTCTGGGCATCCCCAGCGCACTTAGGGCGGCAATTGCAAAAAACAACAAGTGATGGACTGAATGTGGATCAATGTCACACACTCCCCCAGTCAAAAGATCTGGGCCCAAATCCATCGTTTTTTTGCACTCCACACCACCCTGGGTCAGATAATGGCTTTATGCAAATCAGCTCTGACCCTGTTGCCCCATGGGAACAGTCCAGTCCGAACTACAACAGCCATATCTTTCCCAGACCGGAATCAAGCATCCGAGGACCGGACCGGTTTCGAGGTAACACCTCTCTTCAGCCCGGCTAGCTTGACTCCAAGTGGTGTGGAGTGCCTGGGACCCACGTCTGGGCATCCCCAGCGCACTTAGGGCGGCAATTGCAAAAAACAACAAGTGATGGACTGAATGTGGATCAATGTCACACACTCCCCCAGTCAAAAGATCTGGGCCCAAATCCATCGTTTTTTTGCACTCCACACCACCCTGGGTCAGATAATGGCTTTATGCAAATCAGCTCTGACCCTGTTGCCCCATGGGAACAGTCCAGTCCGAACTACAACAGCCATATCTTTCCCAGACCGGAATCAAGCATCCGAGGACCGGACCGGTTTCGAGGTAACACCTCTCTTCAGCCCGGCTAGCTTGACTCCAAGTGGTGTGGAGTGCCTGGGACCCACGTCTGGGCATCCCCAGCGCACTTAGGGCGGCAATTGCAAAAAACAACAAGTGATGGACTGAATGTGGATCAATGTCACACACTCCCCCAGTCAAAAGATCTGGGCCCAAATCCATCGTTTTTTTGCACTCCACACCACCCTGGGTCAGATAATGGCTTTATGCAAATCAGCTCTGACCCTGTTGCCCCATGGGAACAGTCCAGTCCGAACTACAACAGCCATATCTTTCCCAGACCGGAATCAAGCATCCGAGGACCGGACCGGTTTCGAGGTAACACCTCTCTTCAGCCCGGCTAGCTTGACTCCAAGTGGTGTGGAGTGCCTGGGACCCACGTCTGGGCATCCCCAGCGCACTTAGGGCGGCAATTGCAAAAAACAACAAGTGATGGACTGAATGTGGATCAATGTCACACACTCCCCCAGTCAAAAGATCTGGGCCCAAATCCATCGTTTTTTTGCACTCCACACCACCCTGGGTCAGATAATGGCTTTATGCAAATCAGCTCTGACCCTGTTGCCCCATGGGAACAGTCCAGTCCGAACTACAACAGCCATATCTTTCCCAGACCGGAATCAAGCATCCGAGGACCGGACCGGTTTCGAGGTAACACCTCTCTTCAGCCCGGCTAGCTTGACTCCAGTGGTGTGGAGTGCCTGGGACCCACGTCTGGGCATCCCCAGCGCACTTAGGGCGGCAATTGCAAAAAACAACAAGTGATGGACTGAATGTGGATCAATGTCACACACTCCCCCAGTCAAAAGATCTGGGCCCAAATCCATCGTTTTTTTGCACTCCACACCACCCTGGGTCAGATAATGGCTTTATGCAAATCAGCTCTGACCCTGTTGCCCCATGGGAACAGTCCAGTCCGAACTACAACAGCCATATCTTTCCCAGACCGGAATCAAGCATCTGAGGACCGGACCGGTTTCGAGGTAACACCTCTCTTCAGCCCGGCTAGCTTGACTCCAAGTGGTGTGGAGTGCCTGGGACCCACGTCTGGGCATCCCCAGCGCACTTAGGGCGGCAATTGCAAAAAACAACAAGTGATGGACTGAATGTGGATCAATGTCACACACTCCCCCAGTCAAAAGATCTGGGCCCAAATCCATCGTTTTTTTGCACTCTAACTATGATTATTTAGAAGGCTCATCAAATTATGAAGAAATGTATTGTTTTAATCATTATGGGCATCACTACTTGCATAAATCTGCTAGTCCTAGAAATGTTTTTACTTATAATCAATGCGAGCATTGTCCAACACCGCCAAAAGGCAGTTCGAAAACATTTTATGAGAAATGCCCATACTTCTCAGGGTTTAATAACACTGATCCAGAAACGTTTTATTTTAAAATTATGAATAAGACAGGAATGAAAAGCATGTTGACAAATACTAAACTGATTTATTCTGAAAAATGTCATGAAAAAATGTCTACAGTTGGTTTTGAATTTTGGAAAAACAACATTGAGACTAAAACAGTCTGGGGTACAAAAGAGTGGCAGGTACAAGGTTTAGAATCATTATTCAGAGCCTGCATGATCCCAGAACAAATAATGTTCCTGAATGACACCATTCAACAAACAACCTGTCTTGGCCTGGCCAAGATAAAGGACTTAACCAAACCGTCTATACCAAAACCCATACCTGATAGTAATAGCACTACAGATGTGGAGATAGACGTATCCCATATTTTACACCAAAACAGAACTAATCCTGATTGGAAAAAATTGTTGATCTGGCCCACAGACACTAATAACTGTCAAGATAGATTTCTGAACAAAACACAGGGGTTCAGACTGAACAGGCCAGACCCAAGATATTCCCAGAGACAACATCCAGGGATAATAACAACATACAGTGTAGGAAAACTATGCCTCGAATGGCTACAGAAATCCACACTACCTGAAATTAAGCAACACTTTACTTTACTTAAAGATGGTGCTGACTTGCGAGATTTCTTATTGGGACCTTGCAAACAGAGTCAAAAATGTTTCATATACGCCGGTATATATGCAGTATACAACGAAGCTTGGAAAATAACGCAAATTGAAACTGCTGAAAAAATACGAGAAATTGATCGTATTAATTTGGAAAAATCACTATCTGTAGTGGACAATGGCTTAACGACTCTGTCCTTCAGAATTTATTCACTTGACAGCATTGTATCATCTGCTATTGATATAATGGAACAGGATATGCTAATGTTACAACATGTCGAAAAACAACTTAGGGAGGTAGAACTACAAGACAGCCGTCTGTGTCCCAGTAAATATATTGAAAAACAAGAGAAAACGGCCAGGAACAAAATATTGTCTGACAAAATGTGAAATAATAGCACCTCTAAGGTTTGTTAATAAAACCCTCACACACCAACCTGGTTGGTGTAATGCTTCATCATCGGGTTCCAGCCAGGCGGCCGAATGCCACCTGGCTGTGCTTCAACACCTGAATTACAGTGGAGCAGGTTTTTTGAGGTGATGTGATGAGTGACTAAGTATGTGAATTTATCGTTAAAAATACCTCCAGAATGCTGCCATTTGATTTATACTTGGAGTTCTGGGGTATGATTAAAATTAATAGAGAGTGGATGATTTCTTACAGTCACTATGCGTAGCTGTATGTATCATCAGGTGGTCGACATGTTTCAGCCCTTGGAAAAATATCGGGCTTTCTTCAGGACCTCTCAAAATTAGTGTGAATAAGTGAAAATAAAGTGAGTGATAAAAAATTACCACGTGTATTGCACATTCGCATTCATGCTAAGGAATGTGTGTCATGCAGGGAGGACCGACCGTTTTGTTGTCCTCTCAAAAAAAGGAATTACCTGTAAAGGAAAATACAGTATGGAATACTGGCATTAGATATATGTCTCCAGTATAGGCTGTACTTATGCCTATGTTTCGCCAGTGCTGGCTAGTGATATCCAGTGTGCAATATCAGTCATGCTGTGGATATCGACAGTACTGGTGAATACTAAGTGGTGCTAAGTACTTGTCGGGTGGTCAATTGAACAAACAAAGCTTGCTTTATCATGCACAAAGACACACGACAAATACATTCAAATCACAACATGGGATTGGTGCCTGTATTATTGATGAATACCTTGTGGCGTGGGTAACAATGTGTGCCTATTGTTGTAAAAGACAACACATGTGATTGATATGGGATAATAAATCAAATGTAGACCAATTCATTACATGCGCAATGGTCATGCACGCGTTTACATGAAATAACATACAGACATTCATAAAGCATGCATTTCCTTAAAACAACCAGGATATTTACTTTTATCCAGAATTAGAGTTTCTAATCTTTGTCCCAGGTTGCGGGGGAATTTTGTATTGCCTCTCTCAGATTAGTATCTGAAAGTATACAGAAATAATGGGAATGGGGAGCTGGTCTTAACGATTGCTGAAGGGAAAAGTGGTGGCATTCTCAATGAAAAGAGCGTGGTGGTAAAAGACCACCGTGCTCTTGGTTAGTTCTTACTTGGTAAATCCAAGTTTTCCGCCGTTTCACATAATGCGCGTGTCCCCGGGACAAAGGCTGGCGGTGGATTGCGGTCTTGAGGCTGTATATACGGGAGCATCGAGCCGCCAGCGCTTCCGGGTCTCACAAACGCGTAATCACGTTTGGGCGTGTCAGCGGTCACGTGGGGGCGTGCTCAGATCTATGTGAGGGCTGATGCAGCGTGAATGACCTGGCAGATGGGTTTAGGCGGCCATATTGAAGTGGGTTATATAGGTGTTTGAAAACTCATATGTGAAACCCAAATCGCTAAAAATTACTTATATAAAGCCGTCCGGCTGTGTTAAAGTTAAGATAAATCATTATTAGCGAAAAATGGCAACAAGAAAAACATGGTTTGTGCCATCATAAAGTGCGTTCAGATTTTAATATATGAAACCAAACTGTTACATGGCCAGTCTCAATTACGTTCTATTGTACAGCTAGGCTGGACGTTACAAAATCTCCGTTCAGGCTACATGCCATGGCGTCTAATCAACACCTCGTCATTATTCTCTATCTTTAACCTTACAGATAAACAAATATCTTTGGCACAAAAAGGAGCAGACTATACGGTGCTGAGCATTGAAAAACTAGAAAGATTGCCATTGACAATCTCAGAAAGACCTGTCATTGAATGGATAATACATGGCACCATTACAATTCCGATAACGACTTTTCAGTTTCAATATTGCCAAAAGCATATACCAGCGGGCCTGTATAAAAGGTTGGGTAAAGAGTACATCAAGTCAACCTGGAATTTACCTTATACACATAGATGTTACAGTGAAGGGAAAAAAGATGTATTTCTTAGTGGTAACAACTGTAAAAATTCACTAAGTGGTACACTTCTGTGTCAAGGTATTAACTTGCATGGTGCCTGCGAAGGTTCATCAAATAATCTTTCATGTCACCTGCACGGCACCCCTGCTACACAGATAGAGCCTTTTTTCAGACAACTTTCCAACGGCAATCACGTTATAATAAGTGACCACAGCTGTTGTGGCATGGTGCCAGGAACGGCCTATCTCGTGAGCGTTACTTCCAGGGTCACTTGCTGTATGCAAGTATTGTATCCAAATAGCAAGCTAGACAAGGAGGCAGCAATATGGCCTTCTCTGAATATCTATTCTATTCGAATTGATACTTTAAGCAGAATGAAGTCCATTCTTATACAAACAACTGTGCTTTTAACCTCGTCTAGAGAAACGTATAATCTGCAAGTCGCAAGGACAGCAGCAGAGATACATGCATTATCATCGACAAATTGCCCCGTGCATTTCGTAGAAATGTTAAGTCAAATCTTAAACATGTCTGATACCAGTGGCATCGCGCATGTATTTAAGACAATTTTTTCGGGACTGTTAGCACCCTTTGAAGCAGTCCTGAGCATCTTCCCGAATTTCGTGCACTCTGTGTTCGGCGGTCTGCCTCTCATCTTGGGACTCGTAGCAGGAATCTTATTTTTGTTCCTTCTGCTCCGATATGGCAAGTCAAATCACAGACAAAACTCAGGCTACAATGGAAGAAACTATCCTAGCAATGCGATACCGAGACCGGATTACTATAGTCCTCGGCTTGGCTCGGCTAAGAGATCTGAATACTACCTGGTTTCTTTCATTCAGACCAATCTGGCAAGATTGCATCCTACCTGTTCTACGATGCCTGCTCTGCGGAGAAGAATGCGTGTTAGACGTCTGTCTCACACTCCCATCAGCAGTACCTATGGATACCGATACTTTGCTTGGTTCGGTAATGGCTCATGCAACGTGTTGCCCCCAGCGGCTACCTATTCTGATGACGGCATTCGTTGAGACCTCACCATTACGATTAGGTGGCGGTGAGGTACGAGATGAAAGCGGCACACAGGTACAACCTTCTGTGACCATTGCTGATCTAGACACCGATGACGGCAATGCATCTCACATTTGCACTATTTCTACTTTTTCAGACTTAGTCCAACTTTCACCTACTGTTGTAGACGAATTCTTTGCCAGCCTATCTGAGTTAATGTTCTCTCCTAACAACGAGAATAACTTCTGAAAACACGAGCACACAGCGTTCCCAGAACTCTGAATTCGGCCTTCAGTTATGATAAACAGAACTTCTAAAAAACATTGGAACTATTTTTCTTCATCGAAAGCGAAATTATTTTTCCGTTCCCAAAATATTTACCTTTTTGGCACATGATACTCTGCTTAAAGTAGAACTATTCTTAGAGAACAAGATTTCTATTTTTAGAAACTCTAGAGACAATATTTTTACTTAGCCTCTAGCACATGTACAGTCTTGTATAAATATGTGATGAAATGGTCTCGACCTTCTCTTCTGTATTTAGAGCCATTTCATAAATGTAAATTCCGTGCTTCATTCATCCAGTATTTCAATGTACTATATATGCATTATCTCAATGAAACCACTGCTTGAAAACGTACAGTATAATACTCATTTTTCGTGTATATACCATTTCAAAGTGTTTCCCTTTCACCCTTGCGGGTTACTGGGAGATCGAGTCCTGAGAGAGAGATACAAGACCTCCTTCATTCTATAACCAAGGTACGGAGCTAATTAGACCCGTAGAGAATTCTTGATGTAGATTCTTGGCAGTAACTATCTTAACTCAAAATACATCTCACTTACTCCTTCCCATGTACTACGCTTAGGTTAGGTACACCGGGGTAGGCGTATCTTAGAAGCACCAGTTGAGTAAGTTTAGTCAACTTTTATCATTGTATATATTTTATCTATTTTAAGTACCGTTTGGCTTAGAAACCATACCATGCTTTTACAGTATTATTTTATAATACTCCTTTTACTGTACGCACTTTACTTTATGACAAGTATTGCAATTTTAGCAATTCACTTCTCTTGCATGAGAAAGAAGACTGTTCAATAAATGACCTCTTTTATTGAAAACACCCGTCTCTCTGTTTCTCTGCACTTCTGGTGAAACTAAGCATGCACGATTGACTGAGTGAAATAGCCATCTATTGTTTCCGCGACTCTGGAGATATACTCCTTGTTCTAGGGGAGCAAAGTTGTCATGTTTATGCGGTTGTCAGAAACTAATCCCTTCTTGTGAATTGGAGAAAGCTTCTAGTGACCTCTGAGCTAGCTGGCATTCATAATTAAGTTTAACATATTCAATAGAGACCTAGTCGACCTAAGTCCTACGTCTAAACTATTGTTTATGTTATTCCAATGCGCAGAGCCTATTGGGAATATAGGAACTACACTACAGGGCGTCTGCCCTCGACGTTTCACTGTAGAGACTTTCATCTTTTGGCAGATTTCACATTCCAAAACATAGTATCTGGTCTGTTGCCTCATTCGCGGCCACCAGTATCTCCGCTTTAATAACGACACTGTGGCGGAAACACCTGCGTGTGCAGAGGCGAGCCCCTCATGTGCTGCTAGGATTTTTTTAATTTTTTTTTGGGTAGTTCAACTATCTTTATTTGATCTTACACAAGTTACACAGCCTTACGCCTACAACCCTGGGGCCGGCGGCACGTTCAGTATTTGAATTAGAACTAGGAAATCTTTAACAGATTAACACAGCCTTGTGTCCGACAACCCGGGGGTCCGGCGGCAAGTTTAAGGTGTCTATAGCAAGTATATCATACTCGTGAAGAATATAAGTGATAAAGCATTCTGGTGGAACTCATTTTGTTGTAGTAAACCTAAAAAAACAACAAAAACACAAACATTGATCACTGCACCACGGCCACTCTCCCTCCCGTCCCTCATATGAATACTATGTGACCTTGTACAGTGGGGCGCAACCGTTTACAACCATTTACTCTGGGTCTTTCAGCGGTCTCGTTTGTAGATACTCAATTAAATAAAACCAATAGTCTTTGGACCTTGAACTAGCGGGGAGTACTTCTTCATAGGTTGCCAGTGTGTCCTTGCAGTAGGTTAGATCTTCCAACCAGTGTTGCAGCATTGGACACCTCGAGCTATTCCAGTGAAGCGAGATTCTACGTTTTGCCATCAACAGTGCTATCAGACAGAACTTTCGTTTCCTCGCTCTGATTTGAGGGATAAGGCCCAGCAAGCATACTCGTATAGTACATTCAATGGGTGTCTCTAACATAACACTCAATGCCTCCGTCACCTGGACCCAGTAGTCGCAATTTTTGGGCAGTGCCAGGCAAGATGGATGAAATCCGCTCCTTCCACTTTACACCTTTTGCATCTAGAGTCCGCACACAGACCGTATTTAAAGAGTCTTTGTGGTGTGTAATACATTTGGTGCAGGCATTTATAATGGATTATTCGTAGATTACCATTCGGAGTTAGCATGTTAGTTAGCATACATGTTGTGGACCATTCATCGATGGTTATCTGTTCAACCATGATATAGTTCCATTTGTGTCTCATTTTCTCCGTATTCCCAGCTATATCCTCCTGTAGTTTAGTGTATAGCCTAGATACCATGTGAGCTGCAGTAGGTGCCGTTATTATGAATTGCAATGAGGTCATTTGTTGGGGTTCTGCTGGGTATGTTGTGTACAGCTCTTTCAGTGCCCTTTGCAGCCTGTAGTATGTGAAATTAAATAGCAGTGTTGGGTTACTAATATAGCTCACCTTCTCCAGCGTTTTAAATTGGCCCTCCTCATATAGATCGCCCATTGTATCTATCCCGGCTTGTTGCAGTAGTCCCATGCCCACTTCCTCTTGCGTGACCGAAAGCTCCGGGTGATGTGCCAATGGTAGAGCCGGCGCATACAATGGCAGCTTTCCCGCTTTCTTGCCCATCAGATACCAGGCCATGTTCGTTGCATCGATAGTGTTTATGTCGCGAGAGTGTAACGGCGGTCTTTTGTGTGGTAGTATGGCCGATAGAGGAATAGGTTGAGCATCACCTGTTTCAACTGCCACATGCGACATGAACGGCACTTCATGATACCAGTAATGCGCAAATTGTGCTTGTGCCCATAGATAGTAAAGGAAAAAATCTGGTACCCTAAACCCTCCCTGCGCGTAGTGCAACGTTAGCGTTTGCAATTCCAGTCTAGTCTGTTTGCCCGCCCAAATGAGACGGAGTACCATTTTGTTTATATTGCGGAAGACTTCCGTCGGCGGCTTAATAGGAATGTTATTGAATAGATAAAGAAATTTGGGTAGCAGCACCATTTTTACTATGGCAGCTCTATCCGCTAGTGAGAGTGGTAACTTGTTCCAGCGATTTATTTTCTCCTCTAAATCTGATATGACCCTCCCATAATTTGTGCGGATGACCAGTTCAGGGTCTCTGTGGTACCAGATGCCCAAATAGAGAGTGGGTTTTTCTCGCCATTCTAGCGGGTAATCCAGTGCAAATGGGGCGGTGCTGTCTGTCAGCGCTAGTATTTGTGATTTTGACCAGTTAATTTGCCGGCCTGAGTGTTGTCCGAATTTTATGTACTCACTCAGCAGGGGGTTAATATTTTGGTCTGGGTCTTTTACATACAGTACCATGTCATCCGCATAGAGGGATATGTGTAGGGCTCGCGTAGGGGATTGTAGAGCAGAACAATGATGATGTTGCTTAATTTTGCATGCGAGTGGCTCTAGTACCAATGCAAATAGCATTGGGGACAAGGGGCATCCCTGCCTGGTTCCTCTGCCTATCGTGATCGGGTCCGAGACATAGCCATTCACTTTTATGCGGGCCGTGAGGTCAGTTTACAGCATTTTTATCCATTGCATAAATATTATTGGAAAGCCCATACGCTGAAGAACTGCGTGCAGATATGTCCATTCTATTGTGTCAAAGGCCTTGGCGGCATCTAATAAGACCGCCGCTGCCCTGGTCTCAGGCTTTAGGTAATGAGATAATGCGAAAAGCGTTCGTGTATTGTGTGACGTGGATCTGTCCGGTATGAAGCCAGATTGATCCGGTCTAATCAGCAACGGCATCAAAGGCTTGAGCCCTGCCGCGAAGACACTCGCCATGATCTTGGTGTCGACGTTGATAAGTGATAATGGCCTGTATGAATCGCAGTATTCCTGATCCTTACCCGGTTTCAGCAGAGCAACAAGCATCGCCTCTCGTAGAGACGCTGGGAGTATCTGCTTTTCATGGGCCTCTCCGTACATTCTTACTAAGTGTGGTGCTAATATGTCTGCGAATGTCTTATAAAATTCACCCGTAAAGCCGCCTGGGCCTGGTGCTTTGCCGTTAGGGAGGGCTTTAATGGTGTCGGTGACTTCCTCAACCATGACGGGCGGGACAGGTATGCTCTATGTGCATCTGATAACCATGCTATTTACACGTCCTCCATATAGTTCAGTATATCGGCTGTCGGCACATTTAGGCGGGATTCGTACAGTTGGCCATATGTTATTCGGAATTCGTGCAATATGCCCTTCATGTCATATCTAACCGTGCCTACCAAATCCTTTATCGTGTGAATGTGTTGTGGGGCATGCCCGGAGCATATCGTTTGAGCTAGGGCCCTCCCTGGCCTGCCTCCCTCTCCGTATGCCCTCGCTATCCCACGCTTCGAAACATAGTTAAGTTCATCAGCGGCATACTCCTGGTGCTCGGTCAGGGTCGTTTTTATCTCCCCTAATATGGTGGAGTCCCTTGTTTGTGCATACCGTCGCTCCAATTCACTCAATTTAGCTTCCCGAATATTCAATTGCTGTCTGATATCTTTAAGGATTCCCGCTGTGGTACTAATGCATTTACCCCTTATTATCGCCTTGAATGCGTCCCAAAGTAGCCCCTTATCCTCCGTAGTGGGAGCATTAAGTTCGAAATATTCCACTATTGCTGTGTGAATGGTGTCAGTGTATGCAGAGTCCAGAAGTGCCGTGGCATTGAACCTCCAGGTGAAGGGGGGGTGTAGTGTGGCAGTTGCAAGGAGAGTAACACCGGGCTATGGTCAGACAGTGTGCGTGGTAAGTGCTTAATGGAGGAAGTCCATAGCGAGACCTTGCTTGACCCCAGTCAGTAGTCAATTCTCGACCAGCTGTTGTGGGCTGCGGTTATGTGTGTGGCTTCTAATTGGCCCGGATAACGTGTTCTCCAAAGGTCGAGTAGTCGTAGATCAGTTATAGCATCCTGCAGCTCTGCTAATGCCCTTTTGTGTGGTTCCGCAGTATTTGGAGAGCGGTCTAGTCCATCTCTCAGTGCAATATTAAAGTCGCCTTCCCATATTATGTTCCCTACGTGGATTTCAGAGATAGCGTGCCATAGTTTAGTGTAAAACCCCGGGTCATCCGTGTTTGGACCATAAGTGTTTATTAGTGCTATATTTTGATTCCGAAGAAGGCCAATCACAATAACATATCTGCCCTCTGTGTCCTTTAGCACCTTTGAGATCTTAAAGTTAACACCCTTGCGTATAAGAATACTAACACCACGTGCATATGAGGAAGAATTTGAGGTGTAAACTGCCTCAGCCCATCTCTTAAATAGTGTGGCTGGTGCGTTAGGTGCAATGTGCGTCTCTTGAAGAAATGCAATGTCTACCTGGAGTCTAGTGAAGTATGCAAATATTTGGCGGATTTTGTTGGGGTTATTCTGACCCCTGACGTTCCAGGTGATTAGGTTCAGCTGTGCTGCCTTCATCACATCAGAAAGTTACATGTTTACATCGCATCATCTTGAAGCCCCATAGCTTAAACAACCTGTGAGTTGTCAGAGTATCTAGAACAAGGAAATCAACTACGTAGCAATGCCTATGTGAACTGGAGTTTGCAATGCGTCTCAGGTACAGTGATCTATAGATAACATTCCCAAAGATCCCCACTCTCCCACCACCCACTTCAGCAACCCAACCCTGCCAAAGCCATATCCCAGATTCAAATAAACTGTAGAACAAACTTGTGTTGGGGAACACCCATCTAGGGGGTCCACTAGGTACGCACATCATCACCCACATTGTGGATGTGGACGGGCGCTCTGTCACAATCAACAAATGTGTATATAGTGCTGCAAATGTAAGTTCCTTCAGTTCTTTTGCCACTGAACAACAGATCGCGAGATCTCACAACTTTCAGTAGTGTAGTCTTAACTGGTAATATCATCAGGGAGTCATCTCACCCCCACAGTCTATGGTGAATCAAATTCAGTATAGAGTAACACCCAGTCTGAAGACGGCTGGAATGCCAGAAACTGGTCCTCGGAAGCTCGTTTCCGGTCCAGGGAAGGCATGGCTTGGCAGTTCGGGCTGGACTGTTCCCATGAGGCACAGGATCAGACTGATTTGCATATAGCCATGTCTGAACTGGGGTGGCAGAGTGGGCTAAAGAACGGTGATGGATCAAACCCAGATCTTTTGACTGGGTGTGAGTGTTTGATTGGTTCAGATGCTCCGTCCATCACCACCCCCTTTTGTACCATTAACCTAAGGCAGTTCATTATAGTGGCTATGTCTCCAGCGCTTTTATGGCTATAGTTAAGTAGCCGCGGGACAGTGCATTATGGCCTGTCTAATTTTCGAAACATTTCACCAGCCATCAGTACAAATAGTTCACTTTTCGGCTGTCGTGTGGGTGCTGGAATTCTGTGACAATCGGCCTTAGTGCAGATTGCCTAATCATTACCCCTGCGTACAACGTACAGTTTAAGGTAGTATAAGAACTGCTATGGGGTCCATACGAAAGAAAGTGTCAGAGTCTCAGACCCTGCCGATTTAACGATGAGACATCATTACCTGATCAGGGCCGCTCAGTCCTCGTCTTCTTGCTGCTCCTCTCGTCCTGACTTTCGCTTCCGCCTGCCTAACTTTTTGATATATAAGTTACCTTGAGTTTTGCCGGGTAGAGCATGGAATATTCTACTCCCAAATCCCGCAGCTTCTTTTTCGCCGATTGGTATTCTTTGCGGGCCAATTGGACAGCCATGGTGTGATCTGGGTAGAATTCAAGTTTGTTTCCCTGGTGAGTGATGTCCCCCTTTTCCCGTGCCCGCCTGAGGACCGTATCTCTGTCTCTGTAATTCAGCAGACGAGGTATGTTGATGCGTGGGGGAGCCTCTGGCTTTGGGCGTGGCGCAAGGGAGCGATGGGCACGCTCCACCAGGAACACCGACGAGAACTCCTCTGCCCCAAAAAGTTCTTTAAGCAGATCTTCCACATATTGCTCCATTTTTCCCGTGTTCGTTGATTCCGGAAGACCTGCTATGCGAACATTGTTGCAGGGGGACCTCGCTTCCAAATCCTCCGTCTTGTTACATAGTGCTTCCAACATTTTCTCCATGGTGGCGCAGTTCTTGGTGTTGGTACTGGAGGCGTCTTCCACCGCCGATATTCCCGTTTCTGCTTCTACTAGCCGTTCTCCATGTTAGTCCATTTTTGCGGCCATATGGTCAACTCTTTGCGTTAGAGTATCCAGCTTCCAGTTCATTTCTTGCAGGCTGCGCTGTATGGCACGTAGCACACCTTCCATGCCAGTACCCTCGTCGGTGTCATTGTCCCCTTCCGCTTCTGACACACTAGCAGTTCCCTTGTTCTTCTTTTTCGCTTCGAATTGTAGTTTCGTTTGCTGCTTCTCCGGTTTGCCCATCTTACCTGCTGTGCTTGGTGTGCCGTAGCTTACGCGCGGGACAGTGTGACCAGCGTGCCCCCTTCTAGTCGCCGTGGTCATCCGGTGGCAGTAGGGTTCCAGGAGCTGGATTGTAGTTATATTGGCATTAATGACAGGGTCAATGGGATACTAGGCAGCCCTTCTCAGCAGTACGTCCCTCGGAGGTATTCCAGACAATT
Source organism: Lissotriton helveticus (assembly GCF_964261635.1). Lineage (NCBI taxonomy): Eukaryota > Metazoa > Chordata > Amphibia > Caudata > Salamandridae > Lissotriton > Lissotriton helveticus. Next base: position 815,909,478 of record NC_136070.1, read on the forward strand.
AGCAGCTCGCGCTTATGCAGCCACCACGGTAGCGTTGTCGGCAGTTTCAGGCAGCACAATCACAAAGCACGTCGCAGGCAGTGTGCTTCCATTCACTCCCTTTCATGGGCAGTACAGCCACTGGGTTCATAGCAGCATTCTGTAACGCACGAGCCAGCAGGCAAACGCAGGTATTATGTAATTGTCATCGGGGATTCCCTTCCCTGCTTTGTGCACGCTAGGCAGCCTCTCCATACGTGTTGGTCTAGGCCTGTGTCATACTGCTCGCAGATCGCCTCCTCACCTTCAGCAGATGCACATTGAGCAGACCTCAGTGTAGCTCACTGTGTGCGCATGTAGACGTTGCTACTACCGGAAAATCTAAAATCTTTCAGGAGTCTGGTGCGCTGTGTAAACTCGGACTCTGCGAGGCCCCTGTCTCCGCGGAACGCGTATGCGAAGCAGCAGTCATCGGATCGTAACGCTGTGCGCTTATGTTCCTCACAGCCTTAGTCGGCACAGTGGGAGACTAGATGCCGGTGCAGGGCTGTGATAATGGTAGCGGCCACCTCGCACATCGATCGGATAGTGTAAAAACATGAGTTTAGAGTCCGTTATAGGCAGATCGCGCTCTCAGGCAGTTTGCGTTCCACCAGAGCCGCCATTTTATGCATTGTCAGTGCTCCATGGAACGCAATGCATATACTACCCACAGACCCCAGCATACGCTGTTAGAAGCAAGTTGCTCACTTCTGCAGCTCCTCCGATCCCTTGTTAGTCTTGAAGGAGCCTGTGAGGGCATGGTCCGGAGTCCCTGGATGCTCGTGTCTGTTCCAGTTTCACTTCGCGGGTGCCGCCATTTTGAAACTCCAGCCGCAGTTCTCACTTTTCAACCCCGTAATTCAGATGTTAGGCAGTTTTGGGCTCTAGAAACATCTTCTGGTCATGGTACGAGTATTCCGACGTCTCATTCCGTAAAGTCAGTGCATTATACCTCTAGCAGCACTGCGGTATCTGCATCAACAGTCTCCCGTCCGGCGGAGCTGCCTCAGGAGCCAGCCATCCCGCAGTGCGCCCTCTAGCGCCCCGTATGTGCTGCTAGGATTAGTCCTAATCTATGTTCCATGTTTGGAATTACTCTATCCCCACTCCAGGCATTCGAGCAAACGGGCCATTATTTGCATCAGTTATATACGAGTATTTGAGTGGAAAGCCTTTCGGTAATGTTTTACCGCTGTCTTTTTTGGAAGCGGTGACAGCCTGCATTATTTCGCTGTCTATTTTCGTTTTCGAACGAGTGATTGCAGCTACGGAAGCCGTTTGCACAGCTGCCTCCGCGGCTCCATCAGCCAATGAATTCCCTGCAATGTGAACGCCTTCACGTTGATGACTCAGTGTATGGATCACGTGAGTCTTTTGTAGTTCTTTCTGTAATTGAACTACTTGTTTCCAAAGCAACTTATGCTTGATTGTGCCACCTTTTGCATCTTTAAAACCTTTTGAATCCAGTTCTGCAAGTATTCATTGTAAGATTGAACGCAGTAATAGGAATTGCACACTATGAGTGTGGGGAATTCGCAATCAGTATTTTAAAGCGCCATCTTGAATGCTTATAGTTCAGCTCGGTGAGCTGTACAATCTCCGAGAGATTGCGTTTTCGTGACCATAGGTCGGAATTTACCATCGTGCCAGCAACATTTAACGATCGACCATGCAGCACTATAAGCTTGTTTACCCCCAATTGCGGGTTGTGCTGATCCTTCTGTATAAATTTCACATTCCTACTGTTCTAGAGGCAGAATCTCATTAGGCAGAGAACATTCTTGTTCGTATTGTAGAAATTCTTGTGTTTTTAAATATGGGTTAAAAACATATTCAACGTCTGTTGCAGCAAGAGAGTTAACCCATTGTATCTATCTTGGATGTAAAGCCTTTGCATGCGGAATGCTTGCTTTCATCACTGCCTCTAAGGCAGGTACCGGAGTAACGACCATTATGCGTTTTCCCTGTGCGAGGGCTCTCTCTTTTGCTACAGCAGTTTGAACCGCTGTCTGAATTTTTTCTGTAGAAGTGAATTTCATTTCAGCTTGTGTGTACAAGTGTGATTTATAAGCAATTGGTACTTTTTCCCCTTCATTGAAGGTTAAGTACGTGAATCCGCATCTTCCTGGGATGATTCGGATTACAAGATTGGATACATTTACGCATGTCTGTAAATGTGTTGTTCCGCAGTACCTAGGCGTGGTGTTCGATGAGAGGGGGACATGGGCACCTCAAATTACAAGTAAAACAGCGGCAGTAAAGAGATCGGCTGCCGCTATCCTGGGTTTTGCAAAACGACTAGGTGGTAAACCAGCTGAGGGTATATTGTCCATCTATAAAGCCAAAACCTTGGTCATTGCCTGGTATGGGGCGTCGATCTGGGGTTATAAAAATCTGGCTAAAATACAAAGAGAGGAAAATATATTCTTGCGATCGATACTGGGCCTCTCTCAATCTACCCCAGCTTTTTCTGCCCATATGGAATTGGGGATGGGGTATATTGAAGACTCACTGTCTCTGGCCCCGCTATTGTCATGGATTAAGACATGGCTTAACCCAGTTTTAACTTTAAACCACAAGATTATTAGGGATTGCATGGGGCGGGACAATGCGGCAGAGATCGAGTGGCTAACACATATTAAAAAATCTGCTGTATACCTGGGCCGTCCCGATCTATATTTTAAACCAGAGAGCTTGGTGAGAGAGGATATTAATTGGGTTAAGATCCACTACACAGAGAAAAAGGAGGCAGAAAGGGAGGCTAGAGAAATTTTGAAGCCAACTGTAAGGTCCCACTACATGACGATTACATCGTTATCTATTCAATCTTATTTGACGATAGTAAATAAACCTTTTCATCGGTGGGTCCTTACAAGATTTCGCTTCAATTTAGCTCATTTTCTCCTAGGAGAATATGATAAGTGGTGTAAGCCCCACGAGAACGCTCCCTGCAAATGTGATGACTTTTCTGACCAGGACCTATTACATTTTGTGTTCTTCTGCCCTTTTTTTAAGAGTGGGAGGGAAAAGTTCATCAAGCCAATACTGAAAGACCAAAGGTTTATGCAGGTTAAACCAGCGTTACTGTTCCTGCAGCTTATGGAATCCCCATTAGTTATGTATGGGGTAGCAAATTTCCTGATTACGTCCATTCGATCCAGACAAAATAGATTGCGGACAACTCTGACCCAGAACCATTAGTAAAATTAATTATGAACTATGTAAACTTTATACATTTCTCCCTGGCACTTAGCACTTTGACTATAGAACTGTAAAAAACCTTGAATCTATTAACTTTTGTAGGATTTGCACAGTTGTAAAAATGGTTGTTTTTAACTTTGATCTGCTTCGAAGATGTGTACATTGAATTCATGATTTTTCCCTTTGCAAACATTTTTTTTAATATAGTTTTTAAAATTGTTTGTTTAATCACCTGTGTTTTGTATGACCAAAAATGGATGTATAGTATAGCATACTTTTATGATTTTAAAATAATCGAATAAAGTGTATTTGACTCTGGAAATGTGTTGTTGCTAACATGTCTGTTTGCACTGAACGCAAAATATCTGTATGTTTCTGAGCCCAATGAGTTGTTTTGAAATCAGGTTTGATTAATTCGTAGAGAGGTTTAACCCTTTCTGCATAATTTAGAATATATGTTCTTCCGAAATTTAGGAAACCTAGAATTGACTATAAGCTTTTCAGTGTTTTTGGAGGTTGGAGCAGCGCACACTTTTCTAAAAAGTTGGCTGCCAGGCTTTAGCCTTCAATTGATAACTCGTATCCTAGAAAAAGGACGTTGATGTGGGCAATTCTTGATTTCTTAAAGTTGAATTTATACCCTTCAGAGGCGAATCCAAGTATAATGGTATTCACTCTGTTCAAGTGCCTGTCCAAGTCATCGTCTGTTAGATAGATGTAATCGACATGAGATAATGCCTCAAAATCATACGTTTGTAATAACTCTGTTACTCTAGCTGAAAATACCCCGGACAATTCATGAATCCCTGGGGGAGACGACAGAAGGGACGCTGTGTCCCCATAATTGAGAAAGCTGTCAAGTACCCGCTTTCAGGTACAATGTTTTGACAGAAGAAACCGTTAGAAATATCTAATGTGGTTTTATATTTTTTACGTACAATGTTATTCATTAGTGCTGCACTGTGTGCATTTTGTACTGCAAAGGTTTTGCAACAAGAGTTCAAATGTCTGTAGTCCAAAACTAGATGATACGTATTGTCTGGTTTGAAGACAGGAAACAAAGGATTGTTCATTGACGAGGTGCATGTTTCATTCACCCCTTGGTTTTCAAGTTGATTTAACATCTCCCTGACCTGTTTTTTAGTTTCTTGCTTAACTGGATACTGCCTCTGTGCAGTTGGTTGAGTTTTTAACTGGATTTTATGGTGAGGAGAGTCCTCATCCCATCCTACATGATTTTTATATAATGCTGGAGCCTGGGCTACTGCCCATTTCCTGGCATAGGTGTATTTTTTATGAATTGGAATATGGTTGGAGAAAGCTGGCATAATGATTGCTTCGCCATGTGAGCACTCCCTGACAAATTCAGGTGTCCAGTCTTTTTCTGCTAGAAGAATGTCATAGTCATTAAACTTTATTCGGTTCACATGATAGAAAACCATAAAAGTTACATTTCATCGTTAAAAATAAACAGGCCAAACAATATATACACAGGTTAGAAAAATACATTTGTTCCAATTTACATTCTGTGATTATAGGGTCAAAGGGCATCACGATTATTTAATAATAAAAGTTAATTCATAAAAATACAACATCCAAATCCCTTAGGGTTCCAAGCATTTTCTATATATAGGGAGCATTTCAAAAAGCCAACCACAAACGGGATATATTCTGGCTTTAAAAGTTGCAAAAAATGGAGAGCGGGGTGTACCTGTGAAAAGCTTAGCTTTTTTAAAAGTGATTTTAAAAACAGCCTCCGTGGGGCTTCATAAAAGTGACAAAAAAACACAAAGTGTAGCAAGTCCTGAGGAGACATATTGTCGCAGCCACAGGGTGCTAACACTTTTCCTTTGTGGCTACCCTTAGGTACAGCTAATAGAAGATGGAAGTAACCCAGTCTAAACCTGATTAGTAAAAAACGCTCATGCGCTGACAGGGGCATCGAGAGGTATGGCTCCATCACTAAAGATGTTCTGAGTAACATATGCTTACGGACGCCATTTTTCATCAATTCCATCTCCTCACGCTTAGCTTGTTTACGCATTATAAAAGATTCTTTCACAAATGCCACGTCTGCCCTAGTAATACAATCAGGTAATAAAAAAAGGTCCGGGCGGCCCAGCTCACTAAAGCACCCCTTCAGATACTTGAGCCATGGTATATCAGTCATGTGGTCCAGGCTCAAAGACTCTTTTAGTAGGTTGTGGGTGAGGTCTAAATCTTTATTTAACCAACTTTTGAGCCAGAAAAAGCAGCGGGGGCATAGCCAAGGTATCACAGATGTAAGGGAGGTCGATTTCTTCATGGACAGTAAAATTTGCAGTCCCTTTAGGAACCCCCAGCAACTGTTTTAAAAAGTTATTTTCTGTCACCTGGATACCCTCCACACCAGTATATCCCCACAGTTCGCTCCCATAGGTAGCTATAGAAACACTCTTGGCTTGGTAGATTTTCAGCATTGCAGCCATTGGGCGATTGCCCATTTTAGCTGCAAAGCTGAAGATCGCTGCGTTGAACCTGGTCACCGCACCCCTTTTCTTCTTAATTAACGCGCCCCAGTCCAGGCGATTGTCTAATAGGACGCCAAGATAGAAAAAGGTAGGGGATATCGGTACTGTCTCTCCATTCACCCTAAAGGTGTACTGTCATTTTGGACGGAGCCCTACCTCCATTGCAAAGGATTTAGTATTATTTATGGCCAGATCTTGCTCGGCCATAAACCCTCGGAAGGAATCGAGCAGGATCTGTAAACTTTTGGGGGTACGTGCCAGGAGAACCGCATCGTCCGCGTAAAGCAAGACGGGCAGTCCCCTGCGTCCCACATGCGGGCAGTCAGCCCCAGTTTCCAGCAGGGTCTTATCCAAATCGTTGATGTAGAGATTGAAGAGGAAAGGGGCTAAAATACACCCCTGTCGTACCCCCCTTTCTATGTTAAAATCCCTGGTGACCCTCAGATGCTGAGCGTATCTAATGTTCGCCCTAGTATCTCTATGTAAATCCCTCAGAAAGTCCACCAGATTTGCCTCCACCCCCATGGCCCTCATGGACTGCCACAGCTTTCCCCGATTGACACAGTCAAAAGCGGAGGAAATGTCTATGAAGGCCATGTAGATTGTCCCCTGGTGGGCAATGGTGTACTTTCCGAGTATTAGATAGAGATTGACACATTGTGCCACGGTCGAGCGACCTGGGCGGAACCCATACTGAATGTCAGATAAAATCTTATTCTCTTCCGCCCAGGCAGTCAATCTATTTAGTACGACTCCGCCAACAACCTTAACCACGGAGTCGATAAGGGATATTGGCCTGTAATTCATGGTGCAGTTACGATCTCCCTTTTTAAATACTGGGACAATTGTAGAAACTCCCCATGAATTTGGGCACCCTTCCTTGGCGGCCGCATTCAACACAGCCACCAAGATTGACGACCATAAAGAGGGGTTAGATTTAAAAAGGTCCGGTGGGACGCCATCCGGACCTGGAGCCTTTTCACTTGTGAGACTAGTTATACCATCCTCCACTTCTCGTGCCGTGAATACAACTACATCCCCATTCTCAGATCTTACCTACAACTAGGGTTGAGTTGACACACTTTTAAAAATGGCACTAAAGTAGGACACTCATTCCTCCTCCGTTATGTTGGTGCCCAGACCCTCGGCTCTTTCCCTTATAAAAAGGGGTCTATTAATGATGTTCCAAAATCTGGAACTACTGGATAGTGTCAGGGGATTTAAGAGTTCCCGCCAAGTGTCCTCCCTTAGTTCCCTTTTTCGGATGGTCAACAACTTTTTGTAGTTGGTACGTAAAGTACAGATCTGTGAGTTGTCCCTAGGAGTTACTTTTAGTGCAGCCTATAGTTCTCTGGCGGCTTTGGAACAAGAAGGGTTAAACCACTTGGGGTCACCAGTAATCTTGCTTTGTCCTGGAACAGATAGCAGTGCCCCTACTATAGAAACAATCCCCTTAAAGGCGTTGAGTGTACCTAAGGCTGTAGAATCAGGATTCATACAATAGGAGAATTCTGCCTCACAAGATTCTTGAAGCTTTTTATAAAAGAGGGCCGGTGTTACTTGGGTCCATTTGAGGCGTCGCCTACCATCGGTTAGCTTCAGTGTTCCCACTGTTGTTACAGAATCCTTCCTTTTCAATACATTCTCCCCTAGGCGCACACACACGGGGTTGTGATCACTGAAAGGTCTTGCTAGGATTGTGTAACCCAATAGATAAGTGTCAAGGTTTGTGGAGATCAAAATGTGATCTATAAATGATCCACCACTGCGACCTTTAAAGGTCGGTACATTTTGTTTACTAGATGGGGATACAAAGCTCATAGCTGAAAACAAATCAAATTCATTGAGCATGTCATTAAGGGCATCTCCCTGTAGAGAGTGCTCAGCAAGAAGGCCCTGAATCCTGGGGCACCCCAAGTCACACATTTTGGTAAGTCCAGGATCTCCACATGGGTGGATGTTATAGTCTCCCACAATCATAAGACTGTTTCCGTAGGGACCACAGTGCTGCTTAACAAAGTTGTCCAACTCAATTATCTTACATTCCTCTTCTCTATGTACTGCATTATAAAAGTTAATGAGGCATAGACTAAGATTTCCTCGCTCAATAACAATTGCCTGAAAATCTCTATGGGAGGAGGAAATGGTCTTAATCCTGCCTTTCACGGACAAAGAGGTAAAAATGACCAGGCCGCCCTTTGCTCTCCCACTAGATGCTGGAATTGCAGGAACAAAGAAAGCTTTGTACCCCTCCAAAAAGAGGTTACAGTTAACGAGCCATGTCTCCTGAAAACATATGACAGGGAAATGGCTAAGAAACTGCACCCATACAGGGTCTGCGAACTTCTCTGCAAGCCCTGCTATATTCCATGACAACACATTATAGTCATGGGTCTTAAGTGGATCCTCTAGCGGGACAATATTTGTATCCTGATTTGGGACAACAATAAGAGTTCCTGGCAGCTCTCGTTCCATTACCCCCTTGTCTATAAAGGTTTCTGACGGTACTGCCCTTGTTGTTACTGTTGATGTTTGAGGTGGAGACTCAATACCCGGTAAAACTGGATCGATGGACTCAGGTATCTGGACTATCTGATCTGATTGGGCTATGCTCTCACTCAGTCAATCACAATCATTTAGCCCCGAAAGAGCTGCAAATCTATTCTGTCCCTGGGTAAAAGGAGAAGGATGGAAGGCCCCCCATGGATTAACCCTTTCCACCCTATGTATGGGATTGCCGTTCTTGCTGTGATCCATGGGCTTATGGGGTCATGTATAATATTCAGTGTTCAAATAGTTCTGCCCGGGGTTCTCCGCCCTATAAAAGAATCCTAAAGGCAGTACCTGAATACCTTGTTCACTATGTGACAAACCAGCATTGACCTCCATAAAAATTCTCTCAACCGGTAGGGGGTTACTAAAATTTACCACAACGCAATCCCCCCTTCTTGTTTTCCTGGAGCCTCCTAACCATGCAACACGCCGAACCATGATGATGTTATGTGCAGTATTTGGTCCTACAGCTGTGTTGCGAGACAACCAATGAGTTACTTTGTTTTTTAGTTGGCCATAATCCTCCTTTGCTCCATCTGGGAGGTGTGGAACATTACCCAGAATTACCACCAGCGGGGTTGATTGAGGTGGTAGATCAATGATTGGTAATTTCTGTGGGACAGCGATAAATTGATCCTGAGGCTTGCCTCCTTTCTTTTCCACAACTTTAGCTGCTGCACCTGAACTTTCTTCTACACGAGTTTCGTCTGATAGCTGACGTCCCGAAGTTTTATCATTCCGCCCCACTACACTACTAGTATTAAGGTCCATAGGCCTTGGGGCACAATTATTTTGATCACAAGGAGCAACAACCATCCCCTCTGCAGGCACCTCCACGAGATCAGTGGTGGTTGCAACGGAGGGGGCGGCTGCTGCTATACACCCATGGCGTTGAAAATAATGTATAAGGTTATGCTGTTCAGCTATACTATGCTCAATATTATGTAGTTTGGTAATGATTGGGCGTAGTTTATCCTCTAGTATACTGGTCAGGGTGGATTTAAACACTTCTATTAATGAAAGATCAGGCACAGGCGGGCCTCCCCCGCCTGAAGAAAATGGGACAGTAGTTTTAGATTTTTTTACTTGACTGCCCATTTTTTTTCCCTTTCTCTTGGTACTACCAGTGGAGCACCGTGCCCCCCCCCAATTGTTGCGGTGAGTTAGGCTTACTAACAGCCTTAGTGTTGCTGAGAGTATTGATGGTCGAGCCTGTTCCCCCACCCACGTTGCCAGGAGCTGGTTGAGTAAGTTGAGCGGCCCCCTGCTTGTTAATTATGGTAACAACTGGAAATAGGGAAGCAGAAATAATGTCCGACTGAGACTCCAAGACCGGAGAGAGCACTCCCGAATTGGAGGTACCATTCTCCGATCCCTGCATATGAGTAGAGTTCACAGTTTCACCGGTGCAGTTAGTAGAATGAGCTGTTTCCCCCTCCTAGAGCGCCACTGAGCCAGCAATTGGGGATCTTGAAAGACATCTGCTTACCAGCTCAATCTCCCTATCTATCACCGTAGCTGCTCTGGTCAAGAATGCGTCCATCGGGGTCACGGTTACTTTGGCATTGCCCAAAACCTCATCTTGGTTTACCTGAGTCTTACGTCTCCCCATAATTCTAACTTAGTTATCAGGGACCTCTAGTTATCTGGATCAGACAGTTCCCCCACAGTATATAACATATACAAATTTAACAATTCTCTCCTTCAGAATACAAGTCACTGTTTAAGACTGCACCCGGAGAGTGCTTTAGAATTCTGACAGTTATAGTTCAAGGACTCCGTGTGATATGTCCAGATTCACTAACCAGCTTGTTGGGGCTCCTCTGCAGCAATGAAATGGGGTGGCCCAGCCCAGCCACTGCCTGCCGCTGACGGGCACGGACGGGCCCGCCCTTGGTCCAGGCTTCCGGGCACGCCCGCGCACGTCCCGCGCTGCGGGATGGCCGGGCCGGCTTTAAAGGCCTCCGGCGCCTTCTGATGACGTGCAATCTAAGCGCCTCGCGCAGCCCCCTGGGAGATGTAGGCCCGGGGGCTGCAGGCGCAGGTACTCAAGGGCCGTTCCCGTCACGGCGATGGCAGACAGCAGGTGAGTCCTCTATTAGCTGTTCCCCTCACGGCGATAGCGAGTAGCAGCAGTTGGGTCTGACCAAGAAGAAAAGCGCGTCCCGCGCTGCGGGAGGGCCAGGCCGGCTTTAAAGGCCTCCGGCGCCCTTCGATGACATGCAATCTAAGCGCCTCGTGCAGCCCCCTGGGAGATGTAGGCACGGGGGCTGCGGGCGCAGGTATTCGAGGGCCGTTCCTGTCACGGCGATGGCAGTCAGCAGGTGGGTCCTCTATTAGCCGCTCCCCTCACGGCGATAGCGAGTGGCAGCAGATGGGTCTGACCAAGAAGAAAAGCACTAGAAGAATGTCATAACCCTTCGAGAGCTTCTCCCAAAAGAGTGCTCTTATTTTCCTAGTTATGTCCCCCTCCGTCTGGAGCGTTATTTCATATAACTTATGGGGTACACTAACCCTGGTATCGGCAGTTTCAACTTGGATGTACTCATTCAAGTCCACTGTCTCCAGAGGATCCTTCAAGATCTTGCGAGCTATGGTGACTTCTGCTGCGCTGTCCAGCATTGTCTGGGCCCACTCCCCGTTCTTGAGTTGTGTCCTCAAGATCCTCGGCATATCTGATTTTTAGACCTGCTACCTTCTTTTTGGTGAATTGGCTTTTCTTATTTTTTTTAACGTGTTGATCGTCTTTGGACTTCACGCATTCTTCTTTGTGTTCTGACCGTCCTCTTCTTACCGATTTCTGTGACGAAGTCTGAAAGGTACGAGAGGAACGTGTATCAGTATCTTGATATCTATCAGGTTTTTTCAAATTATCCCTGTTCCTGAGGTTATATCTCTTTTCAGAGGGCTCCTTTTGAGGAGACCTTCCTCGAGATTTAGAAGGCTTCTCTTTAGAAGTTTGTTTAGTGTTCTCCCACTTCTTTTTAGGAACAGTGAGAGTGTTTTTAATAAAGACCTTTTGAGGACTTTCAGTTAGTTGGGGTTTAACTGGTTTCCCACCCAAACTGTCTCTAGCTAGTTCTTCATAGGATCGTTCAATAATTCTGGCCAGTTCATATGGTTGCTCAGTTACATCAAATTCTCTTAATTTTTGGCGGATCGCCACAGATGCTGCCTTACCTTTAATATTAGCTAATATTATAGCTGAGACCTGTTTGAAATCTCTCAGTAGTTTCATACCCAGGTTTAAAGCAGGCTCTGCCCCATATTCATTTTGAATCTGTTTCAGGACATCTGGTATTACCACCATAGATGGAACACCATGTGTTTTTGTGTAGATTGCAGCAGAGACTGTACCCCAAGTGTCACAGTCCTCTAGATGTGGTGCGATCCCCATTGGTAAACAGATTGTTAGAATCCTGTGTTTCTCATGAGGGGTAGTATCCGGAAATACTGCCTCGATTTGAGTGATTTTTTGAGCTATCCAGAATGGAATTTGTTCCCATTTTGCAGGCAATTAACCAATGACTGATTGTATAGTCTATGGTGTGATTTAATTTGTGTTACCCTGGTAAGGGGTTTGTTGTGGAATCCTTATAGGAGGTTGGACTGTTGCAGTCCGCATGACATATTGAACCAATTGTCTATGGATTTTGATTTGTTGTTTCAGTTGAACTAATAGTTCCGCACCCGTCATTTCTTCAATGGCAGGGTGCGGTGTATAGCTGGCAAGTACCGGCCATGTTGCTCCTGGTCTACCTAGTGGACCGAGCCTGGTAATGTGATTTTGATGTTGTAGGGCGCCTTTAAACCAGAGCGCATGCTCTTGGTATGTTAGTGGAATTTCAGCATCCTCGAAAGGAGTGTATTCCGTTGGATGTTCCTCTACTTTGTAGAAGTGAAACACATGTGATACTGCAAATGCTTCAGGGAAGAAAATCCATGAATAGATTACCTCTGTCTGCCGATATTCATGTGTCTCTATGACAAAAATTACCCTACCACCTCTTGGCGATAGGCCATTTTCTATAAGCTTTATAGTGATGGTTTTCCTTAGGTTTTCCGGGATGATTATAGCATCCGGGTCGTCCTGTTGGAAACCTGTAACGTCTAAGCCCGGTTGGGTTGCAGTTGCTGCAGCTCCACCGGTTGCGTTATTGCCTCTTATAGCTTAACCGTTCTCGTTTTCGCTATCCGACATTTTGTTGACTGAAAGTTTGCAGAGCAAGTTTCAAGGAAATAAAGATAAGGTGCACAATATTTTGGAACCCTGTATCCTTCAACGTTGAACAAACCAAAAACTAATACATAGGATTTTCGTCCTACTCAGTTCTGGCGGATATTTTATCCTTTTACCCACTCCAGACGTCTATTGGAGTATTTTACGGGAAAAAGGTGTCTCTGTGAAAAGCACGACTGAGTTACTCTAGTATCTAGCGTTAAATTAGTGCCTTACCACACGTTGGGCGCCATGTAGTGTAGTTCCTATATTCCCAATAGGCTCTGCGCATTGGAATAATATATCCTAAAGCTTTGACGTAGGACTTATATCAACTAGGTCTCTATCGAATATACTAAACTTAATTGTGAGTGCCAGCTAGCTCAGAGGTCACTAGAAACTTTCTTGAATTCACAAGAAGGGATTAGTTTCTGACAACTGCATAAACATGACAACTTTTTTTCCCCAAGAATAAACATATCTTCAGAGTTGTGGAAACAATAGATACATATTTTACTCAGTCAATCGTGCATGCTTTGTTTCATCAGAGGTGCAGAGAAATAGAGAGATGGGCGTTTTCAATAAAAGGATTTATTGAACAGTCTTCTTTCTCATGCAAGTAAAGTGAACTGCTACAATCATAATACAGGCTGCAAAGTATAATGCGTACAGCGAGAATAGAATTATAAAATAATACTGTAAAAGCATTGTATGCTTTCTAAACCATATATATAAATACATACATAAATAACAAAGGCTAAAAGTACTCAACTGGTGCTTCTAAAATACCCCTACCTCAATGTACCTAATGTAAGTCTAGTACGAGGGAAGAAGTAAGTGTGGTGTAGCATAGGTTTAGTTTTCTTTGCCAAGAATCTATCCAAGATTTCTCTTAGGGTTTAATCAGCTCCAGACCTTAGTTTAGAATGAAGGAGGTCTGGTATCTCTGTCTCGGGACTCGATTTCCCAACACCCCGCGAGGGGAGCTTGGAAACACTGGAGCTGGATTCTCAGCAAGAAAAAGCACAGCTTCTCGATCAGTGCGTCAGCTGGAGGGTCGGCTTCCTTCGGCACTTGCTGTAGCGAACTGCGCCGGGCAAGTGGATAGTCGAACTGCTCCCAACCACCGTGTCTTGCTACAGAAAGTGAAGGCATATTTATACCTTGAAGGTGCCTAGTTTGACGTAAAGTCGGGCATAATAACGTCAGAAAAGAACCCCAAGCGAATGGTAGTTCTTTGTAAACTCCATGAGTTCTTGGACAAATCAATATTCATGCAAGGGGAGTTCCCTGACTGCTTAAGCCGATTTTCCAAGAAATCGTTGTGACGTTTTGGTACGGGTGGAAGTAGCCATGCCTGTATTTGGACTGCATGGGCTATGTCTAAATAAGGGTATGATTTCCATGCCTATATTAGGGCAATGTGAATTGTACCTATATAAAGGCATAAATCGGGAAAATTTGCTCGGATCCTAAAACGCCATACAACAACACACCCTGAGACGGTGGAGGTGGCCCAGCCCCCATCGGACACAGCCTTGCTCCTTCAGGTCAACCAGAGCTCCAGGGAGATGTTGGAGGGAAAAATTGTCAAGGTCGCTTCAGAGGTCTCACTGCTTTGACAAGACCTCAGTAAGGTGTCGGAACGAGTGACAGAGGCCGAGATCAGAATCTCAGAAGTGGAACATGCAGTTAAAGACCTCCAGAAGGGAAGGAGAGAAATGCGCAGCTCCACCACAAATATGTTATGGAGGATTGATGACGCAAAAAACCTCTCCCGTAGAAATAACCTCCACTTCTTGGGCTTCCTTGAAGGAGTGGAGGGCACCCAAGTAGCAGGATTCTTGATGAAGAGGCTAACGGATCTCATCCCGACAGGCCAGCTCTCTACTTGCTTCATCATTGAACGAGCACATCATGCTCTGAGCGCTCGACTTGCTCCTGGGGCCCTGCTGAGGCCCAATATTGCGAAACTGTTGAACTTTCTGGATAGAGACATGATACTGAGAGAGATGCGCCGCAAGGGGGAAGTCCGATATGACAACTCAAAGAATATGATGTTCCTAGATTACAGCTGGGTAAGTACAGAAACAGCGCCGCACCTTCGACTCGGTCAAGGTCAAATTACGAGCCCTTCAGCTCCAGTATATGCTTTTGTTCCCGGCAAAGTTAAAGCTCCTATTTCAAGGAAAGGCTTTCTTCTTTCAGACACCAGAGGAGGCATGGTCCTAGGTGGAGGAGAGACCGGCGCTTCAATCAAGGAAGGAGCCATCGCCGGACACACAGTGACGGGGACTGTCGCAGATGGAGCTAGTTCCCCCGTAGAGGCAATCTCACAAACACAGGAAGACCACAGAGAATTTGTAGAGGCACGCCCTACTCCAGGGACAAACCTACGCCCAACAAGAGGAGTCTGAGTGGCCATAAGGGAGACTGCACTCAATCAGACACCGACACGGCACAAAGAGCTATCTCTTCAAACCTACAGTCAGACTCGGATGAAACAGACTGGTCCCTCGGACCAGAATCAAGGCATCCACTAGAGAAGGCAATATTGGCGCTTGAACTGAACTGGGGAGACTGAGAACCAAATGCAAATGCCCCACCAACGGAAGGAGTCCCGAGCGACCTGGGTGCTGCAAGCTGAACATCGGCAGAGAAGCTCTATGAAGTCATTCTCACCCTCCCTTCTTCTTTTCTACTGTTCTTTTTCACTGCTTTTTCTATTTGCTGCACGTTTCCTTCTGTTCTCATACCCTCCTTGGGAGGTGCTGGACCGCGAAGGGCCGACGACCAGGACACCTGAGCAGCAGAACTGTAAGAGTTGGGAGATTGTTTTTTGGGGGTGTGTTTTAAGGGAGGTGAGACGACAGACTGACCTATTCTCCTTAGATGGGGACGGGGGAGGTGGGGTGGGGGGGACCAAACAGTTGGGGTTTTGCAGTTTTTTTATGTTGGTTTGTTAAGCACAGGAATCAGGATACTAGACTATCTTCACAGACCGGGACGTACTTGAGACTCCCACACCCACATGCCCCTGGATTTTCATACCCGGGGTCCACAACAGATAGAGATGTTATGTCTCATAGTCCTTGCCTAACAGTCATGGAATGTAAATGGGCTGGGGACAAGATTAAACGTGGACTAGTGTTGCAATATCTCAAGATTATCAAAAATCAGAGTTCCTTCTCCTGAGTTCACTATGAATCAGATCTATGATCGGTCATGGGGTATTGACTAACGGCGCTAGGGTTTGTAGTGTTACATTAGTTACCAAATTTACACTTTAATGCAAATGATGCCCACAAGTATCAACAATGACATGAAACATTAATGTTTTGTATAAAAATATTGATCAATCATTTATTAAGAGACAGAATAAAAACAAATTAAAATAAATTGGCAACATGTACAAGATTATCAATTTTATCATAAGGTTTTCAAACACAAAAAAACATTCATCATATTAAAAAGGTTACTATCAGATCGTTGTGCTGTCATTTATACAATAATTTTGATTAAAAACAGATTTATCTTAGGAACGAAAAAGTGTCGACGCAGCGTTTCGGTGCCTCTTTGTTTTGCACCTTCTTCAAGGACTCGTTCACGATTCAATTAATATACTCTGAAAACATACAGTGATACATAACGTTAGGCCCATATTTTCGTACATTTGCACATAGATATTAATCACATTTCTACATTTGTACTCATATTTGGTAACTACGAACATCTGCACAACACCCTACAGTTCTTTAACATACATTTTGTTCATAGAATGCCGGAGATGGAATCTCTCACTCATTCTATTGGGGGGTCTAATAACTGTTATCTAGACTCCTCATGTTCTACTCCCTGCAGGTTCTAAATGTAGGGGTAGGGATATAAACAGACTGGGTTCTTTTATTTATTAGCTCTACATCAAACTGAAACGGTTTGACTTACCCAGGTGCATTTATCCTGGTGGTATTTCTCATCATTCTAATTTAGTACGTTTCTTCGTGTACTAGCTGTATTTCTTTATCTCTTTTCTCTAAAAGAAATCATGTCGTATGTCATCTTTGAGAACTCTGCTTATGTTCCCTGCATTTAGATTTTGCTTATCAATTATGTGCTCATATTACAATTTTTACCTTGTAAAGGTGCCTTTAGTTGGGCGTCACCTGTTTTGAGGAGAGATTGGGGACACGCTTCAATCCTGTTGAGAGTAAATTACAACACTAATTTTCTAGAGTATTTACTGGGATAATTCACAGATTTCCAGCTCAAGAGGCCTGTTGCTGGCTTTCAGGAAGTTCTGTCATACTGATTTTAACATGACGTGTCTTACCTGTCCGCTTTACTCCTGGTCTTTTGAGAGTAATGGAGGACGCCTCTGGGAGCTACCTTCTGGTAATTTCATCAACCATTTACTCTGTAAAATAATTTGTTGTACTTATTGCTCTGATCGCGTTTCCTATGTCACTTACTTTATACTTTGTGTGAATAAATCATTACCTGTATGGTTAGACTGAAAGATGCAGAGGTTTATTTCCTTCTCCTTATATCTTCATCTATGTGGGGCTTTTTTAGCACATTAGCGGTCCACTCTATATGAGGGAATTAGAAAGTACTGGCATTTAGTCTATTACTGACTCTATATACTTTGCTTTCAATCTTACTATATTTTTTGTAAGCTTCCTTTCCTTAGTGCAATCCTTAGGGGATGCCTAAGGCCAACCCCGGCGTTTAGAGTCAGAGGGGACTTCTTCAATCACTCACCTTTAAAAGATAGCTGAACTGCACGGCGTCCTCCACCTTCCTGGGCTTGTTTGGAATGAATGAGTGCT
Source organism: Lissotriton helveticus (assembly GCF_964261635.1). Taxonomy (NCBI): domain Eukaryota; kingdom Metazoa; phylum Chordata; class Amphibia; order Caudata; family Salamandridae; genus Lissotriton; species Lissotriton helveticus. Next base: position 815,926,811 of record NC_136070.1, read on the forward strand.
ATTCTTGACTCCCATTTTATACTCCAGCTAATTGGTCGATTATTTTCACCTGTGGCTCTTTGTTACACCCTTTGTGTTAGGTGGATGATTTTTGATTGGACACACTGGTCGCCATCTTGTAGTGTACCTCTTATGGTCATTATACTGGCTAATGTCCCTCATAATTCGAGGTCTCTGTGTTCTGAATGTTTTAAAATGTGTCTTTTATCCCCTTCGTATGAGTCTCGTTTGCTTCCGTTATTTGACTTTAAAAACGGAGCATCTTAAATATCTTTTTAGAATGATCGGTATTGAATTGGCAATTCGATGCCTTTCACGTAATTATAGGATTTCTGGTAGGGGCGGCCCCCTCTACACTCGGGGAGCCGTTTTGTCTATCTGTCGGTTTGCCTGTCCGAGCTGGGTCTTATTATTTGATGGTTTCGGCTTGATCCGTGGCCGCCATCTTGTAGTGTCTATCTTGTTACCCATATCCTATCTATTATTTACTTTGCCTCGCAAACTTAGTGTTCCGGGTGATTTTGAACTCGATCTTTACAGTATCGTTTCTGTGTCCCAATATTTTACTTTTTAATGCTCACGGAAACACGAACATTGGAGGAAATATTATTAGAGCTTTTTTCCGTTATTTTAAAAGACAATTGGCAATATCTCAAGAGGCATGACCCCTACATCGTAATGTTGCAGGAGACACATCTCCGGAGTACAGAGTGTGGGTTTATCGGCTCTGGTCCATAAAAGGTCCTGGCGCATGCTGGGTTCACCTCTGGGGACAGGGGGGTGGCTCTCCTGATTAAAAAGGGTCTCCCCTTCCATGTCTCCTATCTATGGCGGGACCACATGGGTAGATACGTAGGGGTCCTGGGACTGTGGGGGTCTGATGGAAGTCGTACTGCTATGTGTGTACGCACCACCCGGGTTACAAGCGCCTACTATGACCAAGGTGATGGACATACTGATTGAGATGCCCTCAGCGCTGCATATTGTGGGGGGCGACTTCAATGACGTATGGACTCTTAGCTAGACCTCTGACGACCACCCCCCTTAGGCGATTGTCCACAACATTGGGTTTGTTAGATGTTTGGAGGGAAACCCACCCCATAGTCCGGCAGTTCTCCTTCCATTCCGGGGCCCATGAAACGTCTTCTAGGCTGGACTATATTTTCATCCCTAAGGGGGAAACACGTAATGCAAGGACTGCAGAATACAAGGCTCGGGCCTTTCGGACCACTCCGTACTGCTTATTGAGATGGGCTTGAGGGAACGGGAGGGCACTCACACTTGGAGTCTGAGTCCATGGGACTTAAGCAATGCCAAGATAACGCATGGACTTAGGGCGGACACCGAAGGCTACTTCCAGGAAAATAAGGACTCGGTCTCCTCTGGAGTGTCGGTGTGGGAAGCCTACAGGACCTTGCTGCGTGACAGAGCCCAAAATTGCAAAGCGTGGGACAAGAAAGACAAAGATAAAGCCTTACCTACCGTGGAACAGGAGCTTATAGATTTTGAAAGACGGGCGATCCTGGGCAATGACACAGATGTAACACGCCAATTGGTGGCCCGGTGGAATATAGGGAATTGGCCACGGACAATGCTACGAAGCTATATCTGGCTACACTACATCGCCTCTATGAGGTAGGGTATAATGCAGGAAAGCTCCTAGCCTGGATCAGCCAGCTAGAGCTACAGAACAGATGGGTGAGGGAGGTGTTTGATTCGTAAGGCATTGTCCAATCTACTAATAACGGGGTTGCCAACGCCTTTTGCAGGGTATTATAGAGACCTACACCGGGCCAAAATATCTAAGTCACAAGTCGAAGTCCAGGCATACCTGGAGGGGATCCCTACGCCGTTGCTAGCGGAAAGAGAGGCACAAAGTTTGGAGGGAGAACCGACGTTGGCAGAGGTCCAGGACGCGATAGCGAAACTACGTCCTGGGAAGACGCCGGGCCTCAATGTGTTCCCCGCCGAATTTTACAGACGATACGCGAGTATACTGACCACTCATCTCCTCCCACTCTTTCTCATTCTCACAAGGAAGGTGTTCTCCCTCTGGCCACCATTGTGGTTATACCCAAGGAGGGCAAACCCAGTGATCAATGTGGGTCTTACAGGCCTATTTTGCCGGTAAATTTGGAAGTAAAAATCCTGGCCACTATATTGGTGACACGCCTCCTGGGGGTAATCGAGGGTTTGTTCCCCAAGAACAATCGGGATTCATGCCGGGCAGATCCACTCATTTAAACCTTAGAGGCACCCATAACTGGCTCATAAAGGTGCAAGACCGGACCAGCCTGCAAATGTTTTTATCATTGGATGCTGAGAAAGCGTTTGACGCGGTGAATTGATTGTTCCTTGATGCCACTCTGGCCAAATTGGGGATAGGGCAGATCTTTCGTAGCTGGGTCGCTCTCCTTTACAATCGGCCGATGGCTACGGTACATGTCAACGGATGGTGCTCGTTACCCTTTCCTATAGAGAGGAGAATGCGGCAGGGATGCCCCCTTTCCCCTCTCCTTTTCGCGTTCACCCTTGAACCTTTGGCGTGTGCGATACAAGTGCACCCCTCTATCTGTGGTTTCCATATAGCATCCACAGACACTATAGAGGAAAAGATTTCCTTATATGCCGACGATATCCTGATGTATATTTCGCACTCAGCAATAACCATCCCTGCCTTCTTTGAATTGATTATTGAATATGGCTGCTACGTGGGTCCCAAAATAAATTGAAACAAGTCCACACTTATTTTGCCGAACGATGCGCAACTTGATTGTCCCCTCCAGGGAGACCTTCATGTGGCGCGAAGTGGCTTTAAATATCTCAGTATCTTCATCACTCCCTATCCCGAGGTCTGTAGAAAGGAAATCTTAGGGCTGGTCCTTGATAACTTTAGATAAGACGCGGAACGGTGTAGAGATCTACCCCTTACCCTTCTGGGTCATGCAGCCATTTTTAAAATGATAACTTTGCCTCAACTTCTCTATGACCTGCAGAACTCTTACCATCCCCTTGACCATGTCGACTTTACGGAAATAGATGGCATACTCCAAACTACTGTGGCAAGAGGGTCACCCCAGAATCGCACTCAAAACACTGCAATATAATCCATACAACGTGGGCATCGACCTCCCCGACGTCGAGGCTTATTACTGGGCTTCTCATTTGATGCCCATCTATGACTGGATACACAACCACAGACAGCACCCCACATATCGACTTGAAAGGGAGGCCATGTTGCCTAATACGCCTTTGCACTTGCTGTATGGAGGGAGGGGCGGCTCTCGCTTGCTACCCGCAACTCGGGTGACCCTAGCGGCATGGACGAGAGCGACCAGAACAATGGGCTGGACAGGGCGAGTGATGAAGGCCACCCTGCTTTGGGAAGGGGCTCGCTTTAAGGAGCTGCACAAGCTCACTGGGTTGAGGGCCTGGGACCTACTCTGGATTTCTACAGTTGGCGAAATAATTGAGAAGGGGGAATTCATACCGTGGGCCACACTTCAACAAGACTATGATATGAGTGACTCACAGTTCCTTAAATATGCCCAGCTGTGTCTTGCATGGCTGGCAGAAAGCATTTCATGTGACCAGATTCCTGAATATGTGCACTTGGAGGGTAAAATCCTGCAAGAGGAGCACGCCCAGAAGGCAGTCTCATTCACTTACAAAACCATTAAAAATAACATTCCCAACGGGCTAGGGAGACTTCAGCTGCGATGGAAGAGTGAGGTGGGGGTTATGGAATATATAGACTGGTAGGCAGCGCTAATACACCCTAGGGAAGTGGCCATAAAGGTGAGATTCCGACTCATTCAACGAAAGATACTGCATCGGTCATATTGAGATAAGAAATGGATTACACATAATGGGGAGGCAGAGTCTCCAATTTCCTTGGCCTGCGCAACGGCCACGGGCTGTTTCTACCATACGATTTGGGCATGTCCTAAACTCCAGACTTATTGGGGATAAGTAATTGAATTACTAGGCACCGTCCTGGAGGGTGACGCTACAGGTAGAACCCAGGTAGGAGATACTTGGGATACCAACCGAAGTCGACATCACCAGAATCCAGCTGACTTTCGCTTCCTTGGCGCTGGTGGTCACGACGAGAGACATCGCCAGAAAATGGGGGGTGGCCGATAACCCTACTATCCAGGAATGGACGAAGGGCATGGACATGTACATGATAGCCGTAACAGACTAATTACCGAAGCAGAGGACGCCCCAAGAAATTTCACAAAATGTGGGACCCCTATGAAGATACTTTTGGTTTGATATATGGGAGACACGCAAAAGTCTGAGGCTTTTACCTTGCAAGGGTCCCCATCACAGAGGCCCAATGATGCATTGCTCTCATGAACATCGACAAGGCCTGGAAATTGCCTGGTACAGACACATTGTCTATATGTGGGATCATGGTGGAATGATATGTGTTGAGAACATTGCTCTACGGGAACCCAGGGGAGGGAGGGAGACAAGATCGGGTTTTGTTACGAAAATATATGCATTGATCTGTGACTATGTTTCTGTGAAGACCCTGTGCACACCTGTACTGCGCTGTTTGTTTTGTTTTAAAATATATATATATATTCCCCCAAAAACTAAGATATGACATCGGCAATGGGCCCAGAAGTGGTGGATGAGAATTTATCTCATTTAGGGCCAGATGTAGGTCGCCCAATACTGGTCGGTAACGGCCGAAATTACCGAATTTCGGTCGTTACCGACAGGTATTCGGCTTTTTAGATGTAGGTGGCTTTTTTGTAGGATTCGGTATTTTACCGAATCGGTAATTTAAGGATTCGGTAAAATACCGAATTCTTAACATACCGATTCGGTAAATTACCGAATCCAGGATGTAGGGAGCACTCAAGTTAGAGCATTCCTCAGTTAAGGATTCGTTATTTACCACCAACTACAAATTGGTGGTAAATAATGAAAACCTTTGAAAAAGCATTTTTTATGCTTTTCCAACAGTGCCATGTTGCAGACATACATGCCCTTAGGGCATGTATGTCTGCAACATGGGCACCCATATACAATTGAGGGGTGCAACAGGGTGTCAAAGTAACACCCTGCCACCCTTCAATGTTTTCCCCCTTTTACCGAATCGGTATTTACCGATTCGGTAATTTACATTCATTCCTATGGGCCTCCAGGCCCATAGGAATGAATGGCAATTACCGAATCGGTAAATACCGATTCGGTAAATACCGAATTTTACAGTCTCGGTAAAATTTACCGAAAAATTACCTACATACTATTTACCTATTCTTAAATACCGAATCGGTATGATTCGGTATTTAAGAATAGGTAAATAGTATTTACCTACATCTGGCCCCTAGTCTTATTTAGAGGTCAGCAATAAACAGATTAAATAAATGGGGGGCTAGTCCGCAGCCTTGCTTTAGCCCTATTGCCGTGTGGATTGCCCTTGAAATTCTCGTACCATCTGTGATTTTTATTCGTATCCAAGTTTCAGTATACAATTGAATTATGGCACGCAATATTAATTCTGGGAGACCCATCTTCTTTAATTTACACCACAGTAGACCTCGCACTATGCTGTCAAACGCTGCTTTAAAGCAATAAAACAGAGCTGTAATTTTAAATTCAGACGTTTATACCTTTCTGCAAACATGGCCAAAGCAAGTATGTTAGTTTTTGTTCCAAACGTACGAAATCTTGTTTGGTTCATAGGAATCAACTTATTTTTAGTAGGCCATTCCACTAGGTCCTCCAAGATTATCGAAGTGTAATATTTAGCTTCCACATCCATTAGTGCTATAAGCCTGAGGTATTCAAATAGGCCCCCGGCCCCATTGCTTCGACCTGAATTTAATATTATCATTATCCTATCAGCTACCTGGAGTTGGCAATCCAACGTTATTTGGCAATCTGTGATTTTAGGCTGTTCATTGGATGTATCTGGAGGCGTAAATTCCAAACCAATATAACAACCTGTAGCTTTTTTAAAGGTGCTCCTCAAGTAATTTACCAAGTCCGACTCCGTCACACATGCTTTGTTTATAGTTTGCGAGGGTCCAGTTATTCCATTTATTATTTTCCAAAACGCTTGATTGTTCCATTGTTTAGCTCAGAAAAGAAGCTTTGTCCAAAACTGCTCCTGGTTCGGTTTTTGATCCTTCCAAATTTGTTTTTTATATATTCTTTTGAGATTTTTTACATGGTGCTCGCATCAATATTTATCCTATTCATTCTGACAGCCTTCCTACTTTCTTTCCTTAATGTTAACGCTTTGTTTGAAAGTTTCACGGTCCCCTTGCTCCTTTTCTGTCTTACGTTCTCCTGTTTGGGTGCCAGCCTCATGAACTTTGTCGCAAAAGTTGTCCAGTTTAGTACTTGATTGCTTTCTGTAGCTATATTAGTTTCTAGTGCCTCCTTTGCTAACTTTGTTAGCTCTAGTAGATTACAGCTGAGCATCTTATGCGCTTCAAATTAGTTGTAGATAGGTTGCCTATCATTGTGGGGGCTCCCTGGTACTTACGAAAATTAGTTCTTATTTCTAGATGCTGATATGAATTATCATTTAGGGCCCGATGTAGATAGGCATTTACCGGTCGGTAACGGCCGAATTCGGCCGTTACCGACCGGTAAATGCCTTTTCCAATGTAGGGGGCATGTATTTACAAATTCTGTATTTTTACCGAATCTGTATTTACCGAATCGGTAAAATTACCGAATTGGTAAATACAGACTCGGTAAAAATACCGAATCTGTAAATGCAGATGTAGGTGGCGCTTTAAACAGTTCCACAGGCCCCTAAGAATTCGTTATTTACCATGTAATACTATTGCATGGTAAATAACGAATCCAGGTGTACATGCACATCTGTGCATGTACACCTGTGCCATGTGACACACAGACATGCCCTTAGGGCATGTATGTGTGCCACATGGCACACAAGCCTGACATTGGGGTGCTACAGGGTGTCAAAGTGACACCCCGTTCCCCCTGGCAGGATTCGGTAATTACCGTATCGGTAAATACCGATTCGGTATTTCCCATTGATTTCTATGGGCTTCAAGGCCCATAGGAATCAATGGGAAATACCGAATCGGTATTTACCGATTCGGTAAATGCTGAATCGTACAGAATCTGTAATTTTAAAAGAAAAATTAGCTACATCTACCTACTTCCAATTTACCGACTCTTAAATACCGGATCGGTATGATTCGTTATTTTAAAGTCGGTAAATCGGAATTACCTACATCGGGCCCTATGTGTTGTATATTTAATCATGAATTTCCTCACTTGATTCAATAAAGGTAAAGACAAGATTGTAAAGTCTATTATTGACTGAGAATTTATACCTTGATATGCCCAACATGGGGGCGTGTTGTCTTGCGTTCTTCCAATTAATATTCTCAGTCCTAGATGTTCCAAGGCCATGACTGTTTTTTGTCCAATTAAGTCCCTTCGTTTTACCGTTGAGGGTGTTTGTACCGGTACAGACTAGAAGACATTTTATGAAGTTATTAACTCATCCTCCTCAGGGGTGCAAATGAGGTTGGAATTAAAATCTCTTAATATGATTTCCCACTCTGGGTTCGTCAGTCTGTATTCTGTAATTATCAAGAGTAATTTATCCAACTGCAGTACATTTTTCCCTACATTTGGATACAAATAGACATTTATTAATATTATTGTTTTTCAGTCATGTTTTAACAAATTCTCTAATTTGATAACCTGTATGTCTGTAGTTGTTGTACTAAGTTGCTCCGAACATAATACTACTGCAGTTGAAATGTATACTGCTAGGCCTCCCTTTGCTCTCCCATGCCAATGTGTTCTTGTAGCGTTAACATGATGAAGTTTATTGTTAGCTACTTCCTGTGGATTTATCAACCAGGTCTTTTGCAATGCAATGATTTCGTATTTATTCCAGTGTATTGGTGGGACATCCCCCTGAATTTCACTTTTAGCCCCCGCTATGTTCCAAGAAAGAAGCTTTAGATAATCGTAATGAGGACTGTTAGCTTGGCTGACAAGTCATTCCCTTGTTGGAACGTTGAGAGTTGCAGCTAACCATCCCCAGTGCATTGGACCCTGCCCCCGTGTTTGTATATTGTTACCATTACTAATTCCACCCTTTTTACCTCTAGTATTTTGTAGTACCTAAAACACCTGTCTTTTTTTCAGTGTCTGCTGAATGAATCTTCAAGAGCTTCATTAGCGGTGATGGGTAACAAGGTCTTAAGTGTTCTTCCAATAAGATACCCCATGCTTCAAATTGTTGTCTGGCATTTATAATAGCTTCCACTGTTTCCTCATTCCTCCATGTCGCAAGTGTTCTTTTCATCTTTTTTTTCGGTACTACAAAATACTAGAGGTAAAAAGGGTGGAATTAGTAATGGTAACAATATACAAACACGGGGGCAGGGTCCAATGCATCTTTCTTTTTGTTGCAGCAGGGAGGAACATGGCGGCGGCAGGCTTGCGGCTGCTGCAGAGCTCCCCCGCGCCGACACCGCAGTTCGTTGTGAATCACCAGTATAACGATGGTTTCGTCGGTTGACTACCGCAGTTTCCCACGGTGAGGACAGATAACGTTTCAGTTTCCTTTTTCCCCCGTGGAAAACTGAGTTGTTTGCTCTTCTTTGTGTCCCCCGAAAAAAAAAACGCTCCAGGCACTAGGACCCTGGACCCGGACCTAAGGGATGCAGCCTCGGCACTGCGTCTCACGTGACGTTCGGTGGTGCGTTCGGCTGGAGGCAGGAGAGCGGAGCCGAGCCAGAAGCATTGGAAGCCGCTGCAGTCTTACGGAGGTTGCTGTAAATCCATCGACTGACAGCCCTCAAAACACGCGGATACTCCACAGCCGTGATTACTGGCAGCGTTCAAGAGCGGCTCTCATCCTCAGAGCAAAAGGTCCGGTTTGCTGGGGTTGCTACCCCTCTTCAAGCCCAAGGGAGCGTGAGGCTGCCGGTAAGGGGGTTCTAAGTGGGAGTGCCTGCATGGAGGTAGAAGTTGTGAGTGAAGTCGAAATCCGACCTACAGACATTAGTGTGGTCAATCCTCTTGGCAATACAGAGAGAGGTTTAAAACAGCCAAAGGGGGCAGTGGAGCAGTGGCAGTGGAGCAGTGGGCACCAGAAACCGATATCAGTTGAGGTCTAAACAGGACCTTAGGAGGCAGGGTCTTTGGGACTCAGAAGAAACCCCGGTGAGAGAGGGGCCGACACCGGTATCCCCCTACAAACATAAGAAGAAGGGGGGGGTAAGAGAGGAGGGGCTGTTAAGTGTAATAAACAGCTTTTAGCTCAGAAAGGCACCCCCTCACTCAAAAGCTTCTTTAAGATTATGGAGCAGCAGTTAATTCCGGAAAATCAACTATGGGAGTAGGAGAAACATCAGATATCAATGTAGAGCCTGCTGTTCTAAATGGGGTGGTGGAGATAGGCGAAAGGACTAACAAACTTGATATTGAGCCCCCCCTCCCTCTCATTCTGACAACCTTACCTTTGGAAAACAGGTATGCAGCACTGGGGTCGATAACACATATGGAAGGATCAGAACATATATTATCTGCTCCCCCAGAGCATGAACTGAGGCTGAGCATTGACTCTCCAAGTAGGCAAGGGCCTCTCCCCCCAAGCACAAATTTAGACGTAGTAAATTCGGCCACTGCTTCGTCTCCAGTATCGCCCATGGTCTACACTATACCTGACAATGGGAGAACTTTTACCTCTCAAACTACCTCTCAAACTCCTCATATAGCCCTACCTACTCCTCTTTCTTCTTGCAGTACAAACATTATCGCACACGACTCTACTCTTAACACATTAAACACCACGGGTAGACTTGACGAAGCCCTCAGTGGAGAAGAGAGGGACCGACTTGGTAGTCTATTTCAATCTCTTAGGGATGACTTGATGGACAAGTTTGCAACTTCCGAGAGCAACCAGAAAGGGTTATATGATAGATTTGATAACTTGGAGGCAAAAATTGAGGGACTAGCTGCTCGAACCTGTGTGCTAGAAAGTAAAGTCACCTCACTTGCAGAAATATCAAAGGAGAATTCCAAAGACATTAACACCCTAAAGGAGCAAAACCGTAAACTTACAATGGACATGGAAAGATTGGAGATGCAGAGTCGTCGAAATAACTTGAGAATACTTAAGATTCCAGAAGGGACTGAAGTGGAAGACATAAAGGGATTCGTGTGCAGGCTACTAAGGGAAGACATATTAAAGGATCGACCAGATATAGATCTAGAAGCTGAAATTCAGCGAGTACATAGAGACCCCTTTAGACTACATTCGGACCGTAAAGCTTCCTGAAAAATCCTGGTATATTTTCAGACATATACAGTAAAAGAGCTAATTCTCAGCAGATGTCTCGCAAGATCCTCTCTCCACTATCGGGCCAATCCTTATCAAATTAGATCAGATATAGGGGGGAAAACGGCTCAGAGGCAATGGGAGCTAGGCTCCAGGATGCCCGAACTCCGCTCTTTGGGAGCTCAAGTCCAAATGAAATTTCCTGCCTTACTAAAAATTATGTGGAACAACAAGATGCACAACTGTAATTATCCTGAGGAAGTAGACGAGCTACTAGACAAAATGAGAAAATAGTCATGCAGCATCAATTCTGACACATAGTTATAAGCAGTGCATAACTAATTGTATGTAAATAGTAATATAGGGATGAGGTAGTTATCACATTTTGCTTTCCCCCCCCCCCAAAAAAAGAAGGGGAAAGAACTTTGAAAAAAAAAATATACAAAAATAAAGGGAAAAAAAAAATTGCACACGGGTTGTCGGGGGACACAATAGTCAATGGTCAATAACGGTTAACACACAGAACACGGGAAGGATAACGTTTTAAGTTAGATGTGGTGTCTCATGGCGGGGGGGGGGTCTCTAGGGCGTGGATACGCCGAATAAGAGCAAGGAGGGAGGGTTCCTCGGTGGGAGGGGTTACTGGGGAGAGGGGGTAAAACACTTAAAAATGTCCTCAGATGTCAGAAGTTTTTATTTTGAAGGGCTGAAAAATCAACGCAGATCTCAACGAGCTATAATTACTGGTTTTCGCTATGGCAGTTAGCACTACGATATTATCTTGGAACTTAAATGGGATAGAGGATCGAAAGAAACAGCAAAGAGTTTGTGAATTTCTTAAAAACACAGAAGCGCACATTTTTCTTCTACAAGAAACCCATCTTGAGGCGGAAGCATGCGGTAAACTTTTCTCTAGACGTAGGTGGGTTCAGGAGATCCTGTGCTCTAAACAGAAAGGCTCCACGAGAGGAGTAGCTATAATTGTTCGGGCGAATAAGGGCATTAGGGTACAAAACTGGGGAACAGATCAATCAGGGCGATGGCTAGTGGCGGTCCTCTCTATTGGCAGTCTTACTTTTCTATGTGCTGTATATTACGGCCCCAATGAAGATAATCCCAGGTTTCTTAAAAAAATAGAAGAATATATGACACAATACACAGCTCCAGTTATTTTGGGAGGAGATTTTAATCTTATTTTGGACCCTCTTCTAGACCGTACTTCTAAGGCAAAATATAACTCCCCTAATAAATCTTTGCTGGCCCTGAAAAAAATTATAAAAAACTTCAATCTTGGGGAGGTTTGGAGAATCAAGCAAGGAAATCTCAGGGAATACTCTTTCTACAGCAAGAAGTATAAACAATACTCTAGAATCGACTTTTTTTTTAATGGACCGAGCTTTCTTGTCAGATATTGTTTCAGTATCTCATATTCCAGTAGGCTTGTCTGATCATTCGGTTGTGGAACTGAAAATCGATCTTAAGGTCACGCCCCCAACATATAGATGGACTTTAGATAGAACGATTCTTTTAGATGATGAAATGAAAAGTAAAATCAAGGGAAATCTGCTGGAGTTCTTTTTATTTAATGCTCATACCGCCTCGGAACCAACTGTCTGGGACTCACTTAAGGCCTACTTGAGGGGTGTCCTTGGGTCGTATATGGCCTTAAAAAGAAAGCTTATGAAAGCAAAAGATAGATCTGACCTTGAAAAGATCATAACTAAAGAACAACAACTACAGTTAGCTGCATTGGAAGATAGGGGTAGGATCCCACTACTTGAAAAAGAGCTGATTGAGCTACAGAGTGGCTTTAAAGCACGCGCTGATAAAAAAAACAAGGACAGGTGGGAAGTGAGTTAACTCCGAAACTTCGAGTATGGGGAGAAGTGTGGCTCTCTCCTTGCCTGGAAAGCTAGAACGGAACGATGCAGGAATAGTATAAGTACACTAATACAGCGGGGTTCAGGTCTGCCCTTAACTGAAGACGCTGACATCAGGATAGAGGCTAGAGGGCTTATTGAAGAACTATACCGGGAGCAGAATAGCTTGGGGGAGGAAGAGTTAGAACGTTGGTGGGCCATGAGAGAGTTACCCCAGGTGAGCGAGTTGGACAAAGAATATCTAGTCACAGAGATTACCGAGGGGGAGGTACGGGCCCAACTAAAAAATATGGCTAGGAATAAGGCTCCGGGTCCAGATGGACTGCCAACTGAACTGTATAAGGACAATGTGGAAGAAATAATAGCTCCATTTTTGTCGTTATTCAATAAAATCTTTATAGAAGGAGAGGAGACCCCAGTTTCATGGTCAGAAGCTACCATCACCCTGATAGCATAGCCCAACAAAAACCCCAATAACATAGAATCATATAGGCCCATTTCACTTCTCAATTCGGACTCCAAAATATATTCAGGCATTCTCACGTCTAGATTGGCAAAAATAATTAAGTCCATCATTCATCCCGATCAACGTGGGTTTATACCTGGGCGCCAACTAAACGAACTCACTTTTCAAGTTGTAGGAGCAATGGATATGGCAGTGCAGCAAGGACTGCCGCTGACTATTGTGGTGATTGATGCTGCAAAAGCATTTGATCAAGTCAACTGGCTCTTTTTATGGAAAACCATGGTAAACTTTGGATTTCCAGACACATTCATTAGAGGGATTGAGACACTGTATAGGGGCCCCCGAGCCAGGGTATTAGTTAATGGCAGTCTTACTGAATGGTTGGATATCTCGAGGGGAACGAGGCAAGGATGCCCCTGTCCCCTCTCCTTTTTGATATCTATATTGAGCCGTTTGTCTGCTCCTTGAGATCTGACCCAATGATTCTGCCCTTTAAAATCAGAGACTTGATCCTTAAGACAGCACTTTATGCCGACGACCTGCTTCTGTATACATCAAATCCTGAGCAGGCCATTCCCAGACTATTTGAATTGGCTGAGGATTTTGGCACGGTATCGGGATACAGAATTAATAAAGAAAAGACTGATATTATGAGTTGGAACAACCTGCACCCGATACCAGAAGCCAAATTAAAAATTAGATACCTGGGTATTCAGCTTACTCATAATTTGGATGATATTACTAAAAGTAGTTGGCAGACGGCAGTTAAAGAAATTAGGAAGCTCTTGACTAGATGGAACAACTTACCTCTGAACATTTATGGAAGAGTCAATCTAGTCAAGATGATAATACTGCCAAAAGTTACTTTCCTCTTTAATTCCATCCCCTTGCACTTTAACAAAAAAGATATTTCTAATCTTCAAGGAAGGATTGGCTCGTTTATCTGGGCTACTAAGTCCCCCAGAATTGCCTGGCGGAAATTAAGAAAGGGGCTAAAACTGGGTGGACTGGCTTTGCCCGATTTACTTTTTTATTGCTATGCTTTTCAATTTAAGAATTTTAGACTCCTGGCAAACAAACTAGACTCCTCTTCACACAGAAGACTTTTTCAGGCCATGCTATCAGACTTGCCACAAGGTCGGGTGTCTTTTCTGTACAAATTCGGGGACCAGAAGTTTTTTAAGAAGGTTCGACTGAAGCTTCTTGTGACAGCACTCAACATCTGGAGGGCAATACGTAGAATATTGAATATATCCTACTATCACTCCCAAGCCCCCATTTGGGACTCTCCAGGTACACCAGACTGCCTACTGGATCGGCTGGCTCTTCCTCTGAGAGCTGCAGGATTAACCAAGTGGGGGGACCTATCCAATGATTCCAAACTATTAGGCTGGGAATCTCTTTTAAATCTAACTGGGGGTTCCATCTCTAGGTTTAAGTTCTATCAGCTGTCTTCCTGGTGGGGCAGTCAATACTGGGCTAATGAGGACGAAATTCCGATCTTGGGACTTATCAGTAGGGCGACAGGGAAGATAGGGGAGGTGTCACTTTGGTACAACGCACTGGTGGAGGCGAAAGATGAACTAGGAGCGGATACCACCAAGCTTTGGGCCAGTGCCGTCACCCAGGATCCTGAAGAGATGCTGAAGATCTGGATAGATTCATTCACAATTTCCCAAAAAACCATAAAACCATCTAATTTTAGGAGGAATCACTTATTCACAGCTTATAGGGCTTACTGGACTCCTGCCAAATTGTCAAGGATCTCGGCAGAAGAATATGTCTGCTTAAGATGTAGGTCACCAGATGCGGACGATAGACATATGTTTGTAGACTGCCCCGAAATTACCAACTACTGGGATCAGGTGTGTGGGTTTTTAGAAGAGGTTCTATCCATACCAGTCACCTTTTCCCCTAGATTAATATTCTTTGGTCTTCCTACGGATTACGATGTCAGTAACAGCATCTCACAGTTTATTTTTTATGTCATTGTTATTGCCAAAAGGGAAATATGCAGGGAGTGGAAATCTGTAAGTCCTCCCCGATTTGCAAACTGTCTTAAGAACATTATGGCTGTTAGTCGTTTAGACCTACTGTGTGGAGGAGAGAGTGCTGTAAAAATATGGTCCCAACTAATTGCATGGTCTGAGAGATAACGGACAAGGTACACAAAATGTCCAATGATTATGCCAGAGGTTCTGTGGTCCTGTCCTCCCAAAGGTTCCGATACATCACGAAGGGGAGTGGGACAAGGTAACGACCTACCTCTGGGCGATCTTCGTCGGCTATACACGGCAGCCAGGGCGGGAACAGTTAGTCCGTGTCAGAGGCCAGGAGAAAAGCCCATCTAGAGTTGACAATATCTGGTGGCATTTATGAGGACAAAAAAAAAAATCTTTCTTTTTGTTATACGTTCTTTCCATCTGTTTCTTTTCTTCATGAGGAATACATTTGATGGACAGTAAGTCACATTGAGACAAGTTGTTAGAGCCGGAAATTCAGCCAGTAGTCGCATTATATTTCCTCTATTAAGGATATCTTACTGTCCCTGTGAGGTGTATTTGGGCGTTAGGAGAATCTGCTTGCACCAACTATCCTCTTGGTTTGTCTCAATATATGATGACATATGATTTAACTTTTGTTGTGGTTCTGTCATTACCATTCTAGTGTTTGCCCCTACTTAATTTTTGTTTTGTATACCTTGAATTAGAACTTGTTCTTTTAGCACATCTTCTATTTGTGTATTCCTTTGGGGAACTTCGTCGGATTCTTTTAAATCCTGAGGATTGTTGATTATTACAGTCTGTGTAGATCTTATCCCTGGGGAAATACGTGAGCCATTAGTATGTTCTGGCCTACCCTTAATATTTGACTGAGTTTGGCCTTTAGAGATGTTTGATTCAGAGCTTAGCTCTTGTCGTAATGCCAGTCCCGTCACTATACTGTTGCTTGCCTTACACTTTGATTTTTTCCCTTTTTTTTACTAATGCCATCTCACATTTGCGTAGGATATCTGTATTCTTTATTTGTTTTGTTAGCTTCTTCCTTTTGGTTGTTGTATTTTTTTTACTTATTGACTCCTCTGTACTTGTACTATATCTTGTTGAATTCCACAAGGGAGGTGGATCATTGATTATGTCATTCCCATCTTCCCTAACATGGTTTATAGAATTGTTTATTTGAACTAGTTGTTTTTTATCAAAAATATGGAACAATCTTTTTTCACTGTTATTGCTCCTCCTCGCTTTCCTTGCCTGTTTTTTTTGTCTCTTAATTTGTTTACATGACTTCGAATCATCTTGAACAAATATCATAGCCTGTTGTTTTATTTGTTTTGTATTATTGTTCTCAACTTCTAGGTCCCCATCGGGGGGCTTGAGTGCTTAATTTGATTCCTGTGGTTTTGGTTCTGCAAAGATTGAAACACGCTGGGTATCTTTAATCGCTTCGTCTCTGAGGATTACATTTTTTTCCTGCTCCATCCCTTTAGTTTGTCTTGCTATTAAGATGCTTTGTAAAATTGCTAGTACTGTGCTCAATTTGTCAAGTATTGGACCACATGCACACTCGCTGGACACCATTGCCTTTGGACCTCTTTTCAGCAGTTAAGTCTGTAAGATTTTGCAATTTTGAAATTATTCTAGCAATGTAAGTGGCTATTATATTCATTAAATCGATCTGAATATCTAATTTGTTCGACTGCATGCTAAAACTGTTATTACTGTTTTTAGCATTTTTAATGACCAGGCAGACACAGCTATGCAGTCCTCCAGGGACTCTTGTGTTGGTATTTCATTCTCCTTCATTCTCCTTTATTTTTTCAGTCGTTTCTGACACTATTTTGCTTGTTTGCTTTGCACTAGAACACAACTCTGGCATAAGTTCTTTATAGTCATTTTCCTCTTGCTTACTCTCTTTCCTTGTGCCCACTTGCGCAAAATGCTCCAGCGTACTAGATATTTCTATTATCGGCTGACTGTGTTCATGTATTATAGTGCTCTTTGAGTTTTCTATCCGATTGTCTGATAGTTTTATAGTTTTAGCCTCCAATGCTTGCAGGAGATTAGTATTATTTGTAACCGATAAAGAATGAAACCATGATTTGTTTTGATCTTCCTTTTGGGCCATGAGTAATGTTTGAGACATCACATTGGTGTTCCTCATGTTTTTGTAAGGCACTAGAAGATCCCTCTTTTACTGCAAATTTTGGGGTGGAGTGCGAACTGTCCGAGACATGTATTTGTGCTTGAATTGTTGTCCGCTTACTAGTTGTCTGATCCCTTTCCATATCTTCTATAGTTTTGATGTTAGAATCCTGAAGTTTAGATGCTACTCTCTTTTGTGCTGTCAATGGATTTGGTAATCCCACTGTTTCACCTGTTTCTGAGTAAATTTCTGTAGTGGGATCCTTTAGGAACATACATTTTTTACTAGGTGAACCTTTACCAAAAAGCAAATATATTGGTGAAATGAGTGTACTTGTTGATGCTTGTCTACTTTTTCCCGATGATTCCAATACCTACTTGATTTTCCTGATAGCTATTTTTTCCGTCACTTGTTTACGGGTTCTTCCCGACCTCATATTTATTAATTATCTGGTTTCCTTTACTTTTTGAGTTCACTTAACTCCATTATTTCTTCCTTACTGCCGCTTACTCTTACAACCTTAGTTATTTAAAGGCTTTAGGCTGAAATATTTCTGGAGGCCACATCCAGTTACTTCTTAGTGTAGTACCAACTGGTAGATCACACCAGGACGTTTTGGTTATTCTTGGGCAGCTCCGCAAATCCTGCTCCCTGTCCGAAAGCCAAGGAAAAGAAATCCAAACAAGCAGAACAGCGCTGTCAACCAACCCACAAGCCACACCAGGTGCTGGGCTCTTCTGCAGAGACAAGTGCCGCTAGCTGACGATAGCCTGCAGGTTTACTTACTGCCTACACACCTTACCTCCTGGGTCCAAGACTTATGGCAGGGTAGGGTAAAATGAGATGACAAAATGGGCGGGTGTATGTCCAGCCCAAGGGCAGAACTCCAACAGTCCAACAATCCAAGTTGTGACTTGTGCTTTATGCTTGTGCCTGTGGAGGGACTGCAGGGGCTATAAGAGGGTGATTTCGATTAACACCTCTATGAGCGTCTTCCTAGTTGAGCACCAGCGAGCACCCTGTTAATTGATTGCAACCACCGCCGTAACGACTCTCAGAAAACAGCTGAGGACGACAAAGGGTGCAACTGGAGATGACCTGAATTACCTAGGGCAGCACTTGCCTCAGCACGCACAGGAAATCCTGCGAGGTCAAGATTGGGCAAGGGAGGCACACGGAAGCCAGTTCAGTGAGCCATGAATCCCACCCGGACCACCCGGGCCGTCACCTTGCTACCACCTCCTACACATCGCTCTCCCTGCGTAGGACCTCAGCGGCCTCCTCTTCGGCTGCCGCCGCCGTGTCCTCTGCCCGCCAGTGGTGGTCCCGTTCGGGAGGAAGATGGAGGAATGCCGGTGCACAGTATACAAGGGTGATGGAAAAGCCTCTTACTGATGCAGGGGCAGTGCTCTAAAGTCACTCGGAAAACACTTGGTCTCTTGGTCTTGGGCTCTCGGCTCCAGACACTCACAGCGCTTCCAACAGCTGCGAGTTGCGTTGCGTGCTGCATGCTATGTCCCAACATACAAAGGCAGTACTCAGTAAAAGAGTTGTAGTTTCCCCAGACCTACCTGTAGACTGTCTGTTGGGCAATGATTTGGAAACTTCAACCTCGTCTGAAGTGCAGTTCAGGACACATGCAGAGATGATGGGATTCTCTGCCAGTGCATTTGCTGTCACCAGGGTTCAGGTCAAACAGCTAGGCACTAAGAGAGCAGTGGATCCTGGGAGAATGGACCAGCTGGCTCCTAAGAGAAGGAGCAGGAAGAGTAATGAATTATCTTCCTCCCAAATTCCCAGTGAGAGTCAGTCTCCCTCAGGAGATGACCCTAGCCCCTGTAATGGAACTGTCCCAGAGGAACTTACTTGGGCACAGGGGGCCCTTGGTGCAGAAATCCTGCCCCTTTCTTGAACAGCTCAGACAGCAAGCTGCAGTGGGTCCCATAGGATCTATTTGGAAGATAAGCCTCTGTTCTCTGAGTGTAGAGACCCCAGACCTGGTGCCACAAGGAGGTTGGTAATACCGCAGACGTTCAGGGGTTTTCTTCTAACCCTAGCACATGAGATCCCCCTTGCAGGACCACTTGGGCAAAGCAAGACTTGGAACATGTTTGTGCCTCATTTAGACTGGCCCCACATGTCTGAAGACATCAAGGAGTTTTGTCGCTCCTTTGTCACTTGCCAAGCCAGTGGTAAGTTAGGTGACACTACAAAGACCCCCTTGATTCCCCTTCCAGTGGTTGGGGTTTCCTTTGAGAGAGTAGGGATAGACATTGTTGGCCCCTTAAACCCTCCAACAGCATCTGGACAGTGTAACATCCTAGCGGTGGTGGACAATGTATCCAGAGGGTATTCCACTTAGGACCACTACTGCCCCTGTAGGGGCTAGGGCCCTGCGGGGAGTTTTTTCCAGAGTGGGGTTTCAAAAGGAGGTCTTCTTGACAGACAGAGGTACAAACCTCATGTCTAAATATACTACTGCCATGTGGAAATAGTTTGGTGTAAACTACAAGTTTACCACACCCTGCCATCCACAGTGCACTGGGCTTGTTGAGAGTTTCAACAAGACCCTCAAGGGTGTAATCATGGTACTCCCAGAACAGCTCAGGCGAAAATGGGATGTCTTATTACCCTGCCTTCTCTTAGACTACAGAGAGTTTCCTCTGAAGGGGATGGGCAACAGCCCATTTGAACTTCTGTTTGGACATCCCATTAGGGGTCCCTTGTGTCTGTTTAAGAAGAGCTGGGAGTAGCCTCTCAACCCTCCTAAACAAGATATTGTGGACTTTGTCCTTGGCCTGCATTCACGTATGGCTGAGTACATGAACAAGGCCAGCAAAAACCTCTAGGCCAGTCAGGAGCTTCAATAAGCTTGGCATGACCAAAAAGCTGTACTGACTATTTACCAGCCAAGACAGAAAGTGTGGGTGTTGGGGCCTGTGGCCCCAGCAGCTCTCCAGGACAAGTGGAGTGGCCCCCACACCATCTTTGAGAAGAAAGGTGAGGTCACCTACTTGGTTGACCTGGGTATTCCTAGAAGTCCCCACAGGTAACTTAATCTGAACCGCCTAAAGCCTTTTATTGATAGGGCTGACATGGGCCTGCTCACAGCCACTGACGGGGACAGGAGGAAGAGACTGTCCCTGTTCTTGATCTCTTCTCTCAGGACCCTGTTGACGGATCAGTAGATGGAGTAGCCTTGGCATGCAGTCTCACTGACCAACAGCAAGCTGATTGCAGGAAAGTCCTCAACCAGTTCACCTGCTTGTTTCCTCTGACTCCAAGTTAAACCACCTGGTGTACCCATGAAGTGGACACAGGTGATAGTCTGCCTATGAAGAATAAAATCTACAGACAGTCTCACCATGTCAGAGATTGCATTGGGACTGAGGTTCAAAAGATGATGGAATTGGGGGTCATTGAGCCTTCAGATAGCGCTTGGGCTAGTCCAGTAGCCCTTGTGCCAAAACCTCACACCCAAAATGGTAAGAGAGAGATGAGGTTTTGTGTACACTACAAAGGCTTCAATGCAGTCACTAGGACTGATGCCCATCCAGTTCCCAGGTCAGATGAACTAATTGATACTCTGGCCTCAGCCAAGTATCTTAGTACATTGACCTGGCTACTGGCAAATCAGACTTTCTGAGTATGCCAAACCAAAAATAGCATTTTCAACGCCTAGTGGACATTTTCAATTTATTGTAATGCCTTTTGGATTGAAAAATGCACCTGACACATTTCAGAGGCTGGTAAACAAAGTCCTCACAGATCTGGAAGCCTACAGTGCAGCGTATCTAGTTGATATTGCTGTCTTTAGTTCCACCTGGAAGGATCACCTGGTCCATCTCAGGAATGTTCTGGAGGCCCTGCAAAAGGCAGGCCTCACTATAAAGGCCCCACAGTGCCAGATAGGGCAGAGCAAAGTTGTGTACTTGGGTTACCTGGTAGGTGGAGGGCAAGTTCAACCATTGGAGAGAAAAATCCAGACCATAATGGCCTGGGTTGCTCCCTTTACTCAGACTCAGGTCAGAGCTTTCTTATGCCTGACTGGGAACTACAGGTTTGTTAAGGGATATGGGTCCATAGTGACTCCCGTTAATGATCTCATATCCAAAAGGATGCCTAGGAAAGTTCAGTGGACAGTTAGCTGTCAAAAGGCATTTGATGACCTGAAGCAGGCCATGTGCTATGCTCCCATTCTCCAGTATTGTATCTTTTATAGATTCACATGCTTGAATCTTTCCCGTCGTTATGCTGGGAGGCCCACAGTAACAATAGAAATAGCAGTACTGAATACATTTACCATAGACCTCCATCAAAAAGAAAACTCAATTTAGCAACCTTTCAACCTCCTTTTATAACATTCAAAGCTCAGCCAATCACACCAAAGACCTCAGAGTAACCTTCCCACAGAGCCAACATACCTCAGATTTCTTACTACACGTCGTGTGATAGGGAGTCATTCTGAGCTCTGCTCAGTGACATTTTTTCTCTTTAGCTTTTGACCTCCAGATTTCAGCAACATTCAAGGTACTTTGGTTTTGTGTCTTTTCAAAATGCCGGTGCATAAAAAAGGGTTGTTCAGCCCCTGTTTGACCTGTGGGAAGGGTAGATTGTTGTCTGAAGACCCCCACAAACAGTGTCTTTATTGCTTCTACCCTGTCCACAAACCCAGGAAATGCAAATATTGCCGAACGTTTTCGGCGAAGACCCTTAAGGACAGAGAGGGTAGGCTGCTCCTCTGACTTCAGAAGACGAAGGCTACTTCAGACTCTAGATCTGAACCTGAGGAAAGAGCTCATTCTTCCTCTAGAAAAAGAAAGGAAGACAACTCCTCTTCGCATCATGGGGACACAAAAAGACCTTAGTCCCCGAGCAAGAGAAATCTGAGGTAAAACACCACAAAAAACCTCAAGGGGTGGCCTCAAAATCATCCTCAGCGCTTGTTTCTGCTTTCTTGACTCCTGTCAGTGATCAGTCATCTCGTCTGTTGACGGCTTTGTTATCAAGGGCTATCACTACTGGAAAAACAGTTGATGTTTCTACATCGTCAACGGTTTCATCGACGATGGCCACGGCGGTCAAACGTCGAAGGCGACTGGATAACCACAGTGTACAGGTCAGTACCTTGTTTTTTCTGCAAAGTCCTGATTACTCCAAAACCTTCATTGTCACAACTTAATGCAGAGGGCCAGGACTCTCATGGATTCACTCAAATAAGTGTGCACCATATACTAAGCCAGCCTCCTACAGGTGGTTTCACAGATCAACCTCTCAAAGGGCCTTATTTACCTTCAAACCAACTCATATTTAACAGACGTCTCTATGGATGGCTTGGGAGGCTATCTGCGGGGGTTACAAATTAAAATCAAATGGTCCAGTGCACAAAGGCTACAGCACATAAACAGGCTAGAGCTCAAAGCCATTTTCCTTTCTTTTCAGGCTTTCTTGCCAAGGATAGCAGGTTTCTCAGCGTTGGTTCGTACAGACAATATGACAAGCATGTACGGTGTCAACAAGCAAGGGGGAACCAATTCCACGCTATCACAGGAAGCGCAGGAGCTCTGGGACTGGACAACGCAAGATGGAATCTCGCTCAGAGCCGAACATGACAAAGGGCTACACATCACACTGGCGGATACGTTAATCAGAGCACAGTCCAGTTGGCATGAAAGTGAATTGCAACAGTAGCAGCTCAACAAGGTGTTTCAGATGTGGGGAACGCTTTGGACCTCTTTGCCACGAGAGAGAACGCCAAATGCCAGTCCTATGCCAGCAGGTTTCCTCTCCCAGGGTCGTGGGGGAATGCCCTTTTAATGCGATGGTCATGGATATATTGTTACACTTTCCCCCATCCCCTTAATTCCCAGGTTTCTGACCAAGATGAAAATGGAAAGCAGTTGTCTCATCCTGATAACACCACGATGGCCTAGGCAGCACTGGTTCTCAGAACTTCTTCTGTTGTTGGAATCGTAACCCATGCGCCTACAACCATCTCCATCTCTCCTGACCAGAGACAAGGGCCAATTATGTCACCCACACTCGGAGTCTCTCCATTTGCATGCATGGCTCCTGAATTCTTGGAGTTCAAAGACATGAATATCTCACAAGAGTGCAGGGATATCATTGCAAAATCCTGAGCCGAAAGCACTAATAAGACTTACTGCCTAAAGTGGAAGCGGTTCTGCTGCTGGTGCCAAAAGAACGACTTACAACCGTTGCAAAACAGATTTTGCCATATCTCCTTTCTTCAGAAAAATCAGGTATCCCACATTCTCTTTAGTGAAGGTGCACCTCGCCTCGATTTTCCGGTACAGAAGATCTCCTGAAGTTCTGTCTCTCTGTGCTTCGAATTTTTTGAAGCAATTCGTGAAAGGGCTCTTCTGTGCCTTCCCTCCGGTGCGAGCACCCACTTCGGAATTGAGGCTCAACTTGGTACTCCCACAATTGATGAAGCAGCACTTTGAACCGATTCACAATGCCAAGCTGAAATTTCTAACTTGAAAAGTAGCTCTCCTCCTGGCTCTCACTTCTGTGAGGTGAGTTAGCAAAATCCAGGCTTTTACTGTCAAGGACCCATTTCTTAATTTCACAGAAAAGTATGTGGCACTGCGGACAAACCTAACTTTTGTTCCAAAGCTTCTGACACAGTTCCACCATAACGAACCAGTCATACTTCAGTCTTTCGTCCCAAATACATCTACTCCGCAGTGCAAGCATTGCACATGGTAGATGTAAAAAGGTGTCTCTAGTTCTACTTGCACAAGACTAAAGACATAAGAAAGACCAGGGCACCAGTCGGGGGTACACGCGGGTGGACGGCGTCCACCCACTATTTTAACAGTGTGGACGCCGTCCACCCTGCCAAGAAGTTGGGCCCCATGGAAAAATATGCTCCCGAATTTGTCCCGATGTAATTTGCAAACACCGGGACACATTGAGCAGCACCTGCATGTTGTTGTCTGGTTTCGATCCGCAACAATATGCAGGCGGGACGGGGTGTTCTTTTTTCTGACTCCTTCTGGGTCCATAACAAAGCCGAATCTGCAGGGTCAACAGGCCTCCTTTTGTTGGAGTCTCCTTGCTGGCAGCAGTCAGGAGCCTCACACATAGAAGCACATGCAGCAGAGGGGAAACAAAGGCTCCCACCATGTTAGCTCTTCACACATACTTGAGAGATGTAGCTTTTCACTTGGTTCAGACTCTGTTTAGATTGAAATGCATGCGCTGCAAGAATGTCAGATGTGTTGGTTTTTTTCAGTATTTACACAAAATAAATAGCATTTATATAGTGCTTACTACCCCTGAGGAGGTGTTGTAATAATTTAAATATCCCAATTTTTTCTTGTAAGCCCTATGGGTAGAATAAGTTTACGCTTACAAAAGGCAACATCGTTTTATGTGTAGCTTACAAAAGTGTGAATCTTCTGCCTAAATCAGGCGGGTTTCACTGTATTCTCGAATTGTGCTCCAATGTACTCATGATAAACATGTTAAACATATATGTGAGGGCTTAAGATCTGATATCACTTTGTATGATGCTGTGGAAATTAGCCTTTTTTAGGGGCCCACCGGTGCAGGGGTTCAACCTTAGCTGCCCACTGGTCCTTAAACCAACAAAATAGAGATTGGCACGGAAGCTGGAATGTCAAATAACAAGTTTAATAATCACTCATGAGTGGCACTACATCAGTACAACACCCTCGGGCACTGTAGTAGGTAGTACATGGAATACAGACACCATGGGTCTTATATACGGGGTTTGTTGCTGAGTAAGCATGGAGACTCAAATAGAAGGTACAGGCATACACAGGAATAGCTATTGACTAACATGGTCAGACAAATATCACTTAGGGCCAGATGTAGGTAATTTCGATTTACCGACTCTTAAATGCCGACTCATACCGAATCGGTATTTAAGAGTCGGTAAATAGGAAGGAGGCATATGTAGGTAAATCTTATTTCTAATTTACCGATTCTGTAACAGTCTGTATTTACCGATTCAGTAAATACCGAATCTGTATTTCCTATTGATTCCTATGGGCCTTGAAGCCCATAGGAATCAATGGGAAATACAGATTCGGTATTTACAGAATCGGTAAATACCGAATCCTGCCAGGGTGCAGGGGGTGTCACTTTGACACCCTCTAGCACCCCAAGTACAGGCTTGTGTGACATGTGGCACACATACATGCCCTAAGGGCATGTCTGTGTGTCACATTGCACAGGTGTGCATGCACAGATGTGCATGCACACCTGAATTCGGTATTTTACCACCCAATAGGATTGGGTGGTAAAATACCGACTCTTAAGGGCCTGTTTTGTGGCACTCTTAGGAGTGTCAGCTACATATGGATTTACAGAATCGGTATGTTTACCGAATTGGTAAAATACCGAAGTGGTAAATTTACCGATTCGGTAAATATACCGATTCTGTAAATAATGACCCACCTACATATCAAAAGCCAAATACCGGTCGGTAATGGCCGAATTCGGCCGTTACCGACCGGTATTTGGCTACCTACATCTGGCCCTAAGTCAGCAAAGTGGGAGGGGAGACAGAACTGCATCAGTTGAAATAGCCTGATTGTTACATTCTAAAGCAGGTGCATTCTAGCAGCTACAGGCCTTTCTGAGCTCATACATTGCTTTGGTCAGCACTGAAGGAGTTACCTGAAGCTGATGACTCAAGCAGAATAGAAAGGCAGGCAACAGTGAAGATGGCAGAATCACATGACTTAACAAAATGGATATCACAACTAAAATGGCTTCAGCTTATGCTAACTGCAATTTCTGTCGATTCCCACAGAGAGCCCTTTTAGCATTAGCTGAAGACATTCGCTATGCAATAGAAGAAACATGAAAGTTATCACCTATATCTATTAACATCAGTTTTCTTATTTTTTTGGTCAGTTACTAGTCGGGCATTTACATTCTTCCCATTTTGTTTGGTTGGTATACATGAGGCACAGGTAGAAGCATAAAGGGAACAGAGCATCGGGCCGTAATGAACACACAGATAGCAGGAGAAATTAATGGCTATTATCACAAACAGAACTGTCAATATTTTCCAACCCCAAGCAAAAAGCAAATCCCAAAACCACCCAGTCCAATTACAAGTTCCAGGGCTCTGATGTATTTCAGTGGCTATCTTATTCAGTTTGGAAATAGCCAACAGCACATGTCTGATGCAATGTCTAAATACAACAGTATCTTGATAGACCTTTCGGTGTTCTTCTTTATGAGGGCTAGAGTACCAATGATCTGTTCAGGGTGAGGGGGTAGTAGTACTTATCAAAGTGTGTTTTGGGGGACCATGAAGACCAAAAGTGGCCATGGGAATTAGGACAAGGAGCCGCAAAGGGCTGCTCCTCCTCAAAAATGGGACGACCAAAGGGGTGCATTGCTAACAAAAAAGTACTTGCGGAATTGAAGCCACTGTACAAACAGCCAGAGGGGAGTCTTCTCCGTGTCCGTCTGAGCCTCACATGCAGGCTCTTATCGTTCATCAATTGTTCACTTCTCCCACGGTGGAGCTGCACAACTTGCAACCCAGAAAAACAATCACGGCCCAGGCTAAGGAAAAAGTCTTTCTTTCAGGATAGAGCAATCACCCTCCAGGGCAAATACTTTCAAGGATCCTGTCCAGTGTCTCAGGCAGTGCACCAGTATTCTTCACTCTAATCTAACAGGCACCAGAGGCACAGTACCTGTACCCTGAACTCAAGTCCTTCCCTAATTCCTGTGTTGCTCTGTTGGCGCACTGCTCTTTTGCCGGTGCCGCAGATTGTACCTAGTGTGCCCAGGCACCTCCTTATCAACAAACAAAGGTGCAGACTTGTTTTCACTTGGGGACCGGGTCTGAGAGGCCTGATGCACAGAAACTGGAGTATTTGAAGCAACCCTTGTTTCAGAGGGGGTCCCCCTCTGGCAAAACCTCCTTGCTCTTGTTGTCGGTCTGTGCCTCTCTTAGCTAGGCATCATGAAAACAGGAACAAAGAGAAGAATCAGCTCTCCGTCCTGATTAGTGACCCCGTCTTTCACCCAAGAATTATCCAACAGTGGTAGTGGTACACGTTTCTTCCGGCCTTCCACCTTCACCACTGTTATAGTGGCCAACAACACCTGGGCTGAGTCCCTTCATCTCGGCTCCAAATTAGACTTGCACTTAGTCCTCTGGTTGGATCTGATATCCTGGCCTCTCTGGCAATGGTTGTAGGGCAGCGGATATCAGTTTACAGACAGGATGGGCAGTAACATGGCCTAATTATTTTAATTTATTTTGTTAATTCTAACAGTTTGTTCAAACAGTATTTCTTAATAGCCAATTAGACGTGCACTGGTGAGGTGCTTTGTCTCGATTTATTCAAGAACATATTCACAGCATCCTGTGAAATGAATGACTAAAACGAGCCCAACCAATTGTCTCATGGCCATTCCTAGACAGCTTAGACAGGCGAGAGAGAGGGAGCAAACAACAACAAGCTGCCCTGCGTCCTTTCCAACCAGATTAGCTCACAATACTACACATAATAGACACATAAACCAAGAAAAAAGACACAATAATACGTATACCAAGAACAAAAACTAAAAAAACAAAGTCTGTTACTTAATGTTGCTTGTCCTTAATTTGCTCAGGAGCTACCCCCCTTCGACAGTAGGTAACCTAAGCAGGGGACCTACTGTCGACAGTACTTACCCCCTTTGACACCTGGGCAGGAACAGACTTCTAGGAGGTAGATAGCTAGGGGAATCCATACCAAGGAGGCCATGTCCAATACTGTTGGACTGTACCACTTTGTAAATTTTGCTGTAAAAGCACATTGAGCTCACTAGAAAACATTAATCCAATGACCAACTACCAATTCCTTTAGCTATTGTGCTGTTTAACATGATGGCGCACGAATGCAAACTTTATTTTATTGCATCCTTATCTAGCCCTGGCACATCAACCTTAAATTGAAACCAATATTTCTGGATGCATGGCGGAGCTGCTCTCTGTGTCAAGAGCTGCACATGGCCCACAGTTGCTGCCGCCCCTCTTTCTCTCTTATAGCTTCATAGAACCTGCCTGGTCTTTTACCAAAAATAATAAGCAGTGCTTCCCCTCACTCTACCCTCTGGCCCCTTCCTTCGGAATGTCTTCCAAGGTCGAAGTGCCAGAGCAAGCCTGCCCGAAATAAACCCTCCTGTGTGGGCATTTTGCTTTCATCAGTGCTAGTCTGCTAAATACAAAACTTGGCCTCTGACCCGTAAACCTGTTGTCCCTCGTCTGAGCAAAGTTATCCCCATGTGGCCATTACAATTCAAAGAAACTCTTCGAGAAGCATGACTAAAGGGCATCCCTGCTCCGTGCCTGTGTGCTGATATTTTAAAGGCAGGATGTAACTTTTGCTCTTTATTATTTTTTTATTCTTGTTCACTGTGCATTCTAGCACCTAAAGAATTGGCTAAAAATTTTAGTTTTCAGAACGCCATAATGTGCCCAGAACTATTGTGCATTAAGCGTGCGATGTAATTTTAAAAAAAATCTTTATTTTCCCAGTTTTGCATACAGGAATAATAAAATCATGGCATTTCAAAGTGCATCATTGGCGACATAAACAAATCAAACACGACAGCTCATTTACAACCATTAACTTGTTGACTCAGGGGTGTCATGAATCGCAGATGTACCAATAACAAAGGTCCTGCTTGTCACTACAGCATTGATGTGCAATACTACAATTCGGTGCAACTCACAGGAACAAAGACATGTCATATAACATAGGGACATCATAGGCATATGTTCAGAAAAAAAAGGAAAGGGGAAAAGGAGATAACAATACTACAGACATGTGCAATTGGAGATAAAGACCTAGCCAATCCCCGTAGGGTCAATACCATTGGCACTTTGCAAGTGTTGAACATCACAAACCCTAGCTATGTATGCCCTATAAGGGCCCCAAATGTCAAAAGGTCGGGAAGAACACGGGATCAGAGTGTAGTATTCTTCGCAGTTAGTATTACAAAATGCAAGACTCCTAAGCCAAGCCTTCAAGGATGGGGATTTCTTACTACCCCACAGGAGAGCAACCTCTCTTTTGGCCAAAAGGAAGCCCAATGCCGCAAGTCTCCGCACCGCCTGGGGAAAGTTGGACACGTAGCCCAGTAGAGCGATTTCAGGGGTGGGGATTGATTGGATGGAAAGTATGTCGCCTAAAGTGGAGTGTTCCAGGGACCAATACTGGTGTATTTTTGGGCATGTCCACGAAAGATGGGCGAAATCAGCATAAGGAGCCCCACATTTCAGACAATGGTGTGACCTATTCGGGTCAATCCTATGTGAGCGTGCCGGTGTGTGGTACATCCTGCGGAGGAATTTAAAATGAAGGAGTTTATGTCTACTATTTAGGGAAACCTCCTTTGTTACCCTACAGCACTGTTCTCATTGATCATCAGTAATAGGCTTACCTAGATCTACCTCTCACGCGGCGCGCACCCTGGAGTCAGATGAGGGAATGACCCCGTTACATTGTCTATATAGTTTGGAAACCAAATGTGCACTGGTAGGTTGTTGTATAAGCAGCGTCAGTGAGGGGGTTGGCCCCGGCGCTACCGGAAAAGAGGGGAAAGCTGCCTGGAGCATTGATAAAATACGTGTTAATACAAATGTGTCCATAAACGAGCGGTCAGAGAATCGCTCGTCCTCCGAAACAGAAAAAGCATGGCTCTCAGGAAACAGGTCTCTTAATGTGCCAATGTGGAATATGGTCAGGGTCCGCTGAATCAACACCTCCCCAGTTATTGGGAACAAAGAGGGGTTCGGTAGAGGCAGCGATGGTGAGTACAGGCCTTCAAGGCCCAACAGTCTGTAAAGTCTACCCCATGCCCAGCAAGTAGTCGATATCGTCTGAAGGTCACGGGGGTCTCGTGGGAATCCAGTAGGCAAGAGTGTAAAGAGGGGGTGGGGGAGCACCAGGTCGGCTTCTGGTTTCAAATACGGAATACGAGCGTCGGGGTGAAACCATCCATGAGCGCTGCAACATTGCGCTATTAAATAATAAAGATAAAAATCCGGGATACCAAATCCCCCCCTGGCGTATGGCAAAGTCAGAATCCGCCAGCCAACCCGAGGGGCTTTATCCCCCCAGACAAGGCGCAATAATAAGAAGCGTAACTGTACAAAAAAGGTTTTGGGAAGCAGGATGGGGATGGTATTAAAAAGGTACAGAAACCGTGGAAGGACCACCATTTTTATAATAGCGACTCTCCCGGCCATAGATAATGGGAGACGTAGCCACTTCACAATTTGAGAGAGTTTATTGCCCTTCCATAGTTTAATCGGATCATAGCGGTGGTGTCAAGGTGGATGTGAACCCCAAGATACTTGACCGCATCCTGGCACCACTCAAGTGGGAATGAACATTGCCAGGGAATCGTGCTGGAGGTAAGTGGAAAGATGACTGACTTATGCCAGTTGATGTTTAATCCAGAAAATTCACCAAAACGTGTAATCTCTAAAATAAGGGGCTCAAGATTCAGATGGGGCATCCTAACATATAATACTGCGTCATCCGCGTATAGCGAAATTAAGAGGGGCCCAGTGCGGAATTGCAGGCCACGATGGAGGTGCTTTTCTTGGAAATGACGAACTAACGGGTCCATAGCCAAAATAAAAAGCAGTGGGGATAGGGGGCAACCCTGCCGAGTGCCACGGGACAAGGTGAAAGGGGCAGAGATAGTGCCGTTCAGACGCAGTCTCGCAGTTGGCTCTGTGTATAATAGCGCCACAGTAGAGACGAAGCATTCTGGCATACCCATACGTCTCATTATGGATAAAAAGAAGGGCCACTCAAGAGAGTCAAACGCCTTCTCTGCGTCTAGAAGAACGGCGGCAGCTGGCGTGGCGGGGTCAAACCGGTGTAGGACATTGAACAGTGTCCTCAAATTCAAAGAGGTGGACCGATGAGGCACGAACCCTGATTGTGCTGGTGAGATGATGAATTCCATTAATAAGGACAGCCGGATCGCTATTACCTTGGCAAGAATTTTGTGATCAGTGTTCAATAGAGACAGTGGTCTATAGGAGCCACACATTTTAGGGTCTTTATCCAGTTTGGGGAGAAGAATAATGACCGCTTCCCTTAATGTTGGAGGAAGACGGCCCACCTCCAGTGCCTCAGCATACACCTCTATGAGACGCGGGACCAAAATATCCTTATATGTTTTATAAAAGTCGTCCGAAAAGCCATCCTAGCCGAGGAGCCTCGTAATGCATCAATGGCCTCGACTATACTGTCCTTGGAGATGGGCACTGCCAGAAAGTCCTGCATATATTTTTCTAAATAGACCATAGCAGCCTCAGCCAGGTAAGTTCCCTGACCCCTTAGATCACCAGTAATTCTGGACGTATACAATGTCTTGTAATATGAAAGGAAGGAGTCACAGATATCCGGGGTAGAATAAAGCAGAGTGTCAATTGGGCCAGCGAGTTCAGTGATATAAGAGGAGTCTCTAGGGGGCGAAGAGTCTGAGCTGTGGATGTAGTTTGATTTCAACGTCTACCAGGGAGACATGAAGGCATATGTCGCGAAGGGCCTGACAGGAGCGGGGCTTGAGAGCAGGGGAGGTGGAAGTACTGTCCCTGGTTGGATTGAGCAGTAAATTAAAATCACCCCCCAGAATCAGCAATCCTGGATCCAGCGTGAGGAGGCGCACCTGTAGGTCATGGAAGAAAGCAGGAGAATCTGTATTCGGACCGTAAACCCCAAAAAAAGAGATCTTAGGTCCCATCAGGGCACCCGTAACCACTAAAATACGGCCTTCAGCGTCTGTCCAAGTTTTATGCCATGCAAAGGGAACGCGTCTATGGATCAATATAGCAACCCCTCTTGAATATCGGCTATAGTTAGAGAAATACCTGTGTGAGCCCCAGCTCTTGGCAACGTATGAGGAATCTGAGTCAGAGAGGTGTGTCTCCTGCATATACACAATATCAATGTTGTGTCGAGCAATGTAGTTGAGGACCTGTCGTTTTTTCTTGTTGTTAAGACCCCTAATGTTTCAAGACATCAGGGAGAGCCCGGAAGGGCCGGGCTGGTGACCTATCTTAACCATTGGGCATCTGAAGCGGTCGGAACAAAATTAAGTTGTGATGCACATAAATCCAATGCCACAAAGAACTAAACCAAGCAGTGATTCTATTGGGAACAACGAAAGTGAACGAACATCCCACCCCCCACCACCACCCAACCTCCTGCAAATCCCCAAGAGGCCAACCCCAGTTCCCTGAATCAAACAGGAGTGCAGTGTACACATTGCCAAGATACTAGAAGAAGAGAAAATACTACACAAAAATAACATACCAATCCGAACCTTGTTGGTATTCACCATGGGGCGCGGCGACGCCACGCCGGTCAGGCACTAATCAATATCATGTTATCAAGCAAGTAGGAAATATAAGAATACCATAAAGTACAGCAAGACACCATAAGAAATGCAATAATCAATTAACCAGTTGCAGGCTCAGAAAAAAGATCAACACTGGCCTGCGAACCCTCCTGAGAAGGGGAGGTCGCTCTAGGTGCGGCAGCAGTCCCTGACTTGTTTTTCCTATAGTCCTGGCAAAAATTGTGCGCCTCTGAGGGGGTATCAGAGATGCGAGTCCTGCCATTCACCTCGACCCTCAATCTTGCAGGATAAAGCATGCCGTACTTGAGGCTGAGGTTCTTCAAGGTAGCTTTTACACCATTGAACTTACGCCTTGCCTCTTGGACCATGATGGTAAAGTCCGGGAAAAAGGCCAGATTGCTCCCCTGCCACTGGACGTCACCCATGTCTCTGGCCGAACGGAGAGCAGCATCCCTGTTGCGAAAGTTCATGAGTCAGGCAATGATCGGACGTGGAGGAAGACCAGCCAGTGCTGAGGCCCCAGTGACCTGTGAGCCCACTCAACCACAAAGCCTTGAGTAAATGTTTCCCTGCCAAACAGTTCAGTGAGCAAATTCTCCACAAAAACGCCCAGTGGCAGTCGATTCCGCAACTCCAATGATGCGAATGTTGTTTAGCCGGCTGCGGGCCTCCAAGTCTTCATTCTTGATGGCCACATCCTTGAGGATCTTCTCCACTCTATCCAGCCGCTTGAGTGTGGCCGTCGCGCCGTCTTTGACATCCGACACTCTTGCCTCCACCACATCCAGCCTCCGATCATGGGCCCGATCAGGACCCCATCTCTGCCAGTTTCTTGTCGAGGTCATCAAAGCGGCCATCCAGCAATTTAAAACCAGACCAAATTTCATTCAGCATGGCAGTTGAAAGAGAGGTAGGGCTCTCCATGTCGTTTAAGGATGCGGCCCCGCTACATGTAGTCGGGGGGCTTCCGAGACGGGACCGGGAGGATTGTCAAAGTTCAGCTTGCGTTGTCCGGGATCTTTCTTCCCCATTTCACTCGGAGGGGAGGGCAATACGTTGTAGGGTGGACAAAGGCACACTCAAGAGGGAGCCCGGGGGCAAAGTGCAGCAGACTCAGCGCAAAGTGCAAGGCTACAGGATACGGCCCAGACATGTGTGCTGTTGGTTGCTGCTGAAAACCGTCAGGTCTGGGCCTGGAAGAAACTGCCCCCGTGAAACAACCGGCCCGCCAGCAGGGCCCGGTCCAAAGTGGGGGAAGGCGCTGGATGATGGCACAGTGAAGCCTCCGCGGACCCCTCAAGGCGGGCCAACAGTCAGAAGCAGCCCAGGACAGTTATGCCCTATCTAAATCCCCTGATGACAGAGGCCGCAGGCGTCCAGGGTGGGCAGGAGCCTCCAGAAACACCACCTCCCAAAGGGGCAGAAGCATCCACAAAGAGGCGCCCCCACGAGGCGCCGCAAACAGGCAGCACTCCCCGCCACAAATGCCACTGGGGGCCTCTGCGCTAGCCCGCCACGCCTCGCACCGCAGCCCAAAATCGAGGCCCCGGCGCGGGAGCACACACCAGGCCCAAGAAAGACCCGCGCGCGCCCCTCAAGGGCCAGGATCGAGTCGCGGACCGCAGTGGGAGGGAGAGCCCAAAAGCGCTGTGGGGAAGGAGAGCCAAGCGGCGCCGGACCCACACCGAGGCCGCACTCACCACTCCGACGGGCTTCCGAGTCTTCACAGGAGAAAGGTCGCTCTCGCCGTCAGCGCCAAGCCCGCCCGCGCCGGTCCAGCACTTCGCCGCCCAGGATCTTTGGAACCCCCAGGCCGCTACATCGGTAGGCAGAGACAGTTAGGAGGTGTCCGCTGTTAACAGGATAGCCCTACATCACGTAAAATAGATGTTTTGAAGGCCCGACCGGCGGAGCTTCAAGCAGAGGCGGCCATCTTGTTCGCCTCCGTGGCCACGCCATCCCAGGCGTGCGATGTAATTCACATGTCTCTAGAGATACTCTTTTAATTTAACTTTTAATTGTATTTAAGACTGCAGCCATTAGGCCATACTAGAATTCATATTTTAAGTTTGTCACTAAAAAACAGTAATATTGTCATTGTTAGAGAAACTAATACTCACATTTTTTAATTTTGATGCACAATATATTTAACCATGGAATCTTAATGCACACTTTGCACAGGGTAATTTTCTACATTGCTAAATATTATTGAATTTTCAGAATAGTGATATTAGACATTATAAAGATCATAATAATGCAAACATGATTTTAGTGCAATAACTTTTTTTGTTGTTAACTTTGTTTTATTGAGTTTCAGGCAATAAAGAAAACACAATACAAACTCCATATAGTGCAATAACTTTTAATAATTTTTTACATGTAGTCATTTTTTGAATAATGATTACCAACCCTTTTGTTTTTTCTACATATGAAAAGCAGGCCTCATTCCTTTCCTTTTGTCTTTAAATGCATTTATTTATAACATTTACAAAACGTATTTTGAAATTAAGCACAGAAGCTTTACTGAAACATAGAAAGTTTGTTTCTCCCTTTAGAAAGTAGTAATTATTTACCATCAGATCCAGAGATGCTCTTCTTAGGAAAGCAACAGGAAAGAAAGTCCTTACTTTTATCCTTTCTCTTTTATCCAAAATAATGAAACTGTATTTCGAACTTTCAAAGTTACTTGTAGTCTTTAATGCACGTGCTTGTATGCCATTTTGTACTAACTTAAAACCTAGTTGCCACAGTGTGTATTTGTAGCTTGTGCCTGGGTAAAGTCTGTCTTATTTATTTAACTGTGTTTTATGACCTGCAAGTGTTAGCGTCTACATTTTTTCAGGAGAGAAGGTATTGTGTGCTATAACTGATAAATCCTGTCTGACAATTAATTGCACAGGACCCCTTATGATGCTATTTGTTTCCAATATGACCGCAATGTGCTGTATTCTAATGTCCTCAGAGAAACCCCAAACCGTTGATAAACCAATAATTACCTCCCTTTTCTCTGACAGACAACTTCCTTCGGATAGACAGCTTGAGCAGCTGTTAAAAGCTCTCTGGGAATGAGGCTCAGTTCATTCTATTAAAAACCAGGCATTCCAAGCCAGCCAAAATCTATCGTTTGCAGTGGGGTAAAAGGAGGACGCTTTTATTTTAGCAGCAACCAACACCTCATATAATGTAAATGCCTTTTAATATTTAATATGATGTATCTAAGGATAGTGCTGTAACATTTTGCACAGCTGATAGGAGAACAAAATGTTGGGCATCTATTTTATATTTAGTTATGTCCTAGTTGTGTAAAACATACAAATTCGTTTTTTCTGTGAGGCCTACTTTTTCCTATTGAGTGCCTTTTTCTAGGTAAAGTTAGTTTTAACATTATATAGCTCTAGCTATACCCAAAGGTCTCAAAGCGCTTTATTTGTTATGAGATAACATTTACAAGTGTTGCATAAAACATAAACAATCCTTAATACATCAATTGTGTACACAAACAAACACAAAATATCTTCTATGAAACACAGGACAATGAATGCAAAGTCCATTCTCTTTTTATATTAGGCAATTCTGCCTCGAGTTTTAATTCTAATTTTTACCATTGTGGCAATATAATAATTAAATGTTCACACATCTTTATTTTGTTACTGCTTCGCTTTCCATAGTAGCGTGCAGCTATTTATCATATGTTTTATAATTCATTCTTTGAAATTTAAAGTGTAATTCTTCCAATGGCATCTGCAGGACACAATGACAACAACAAACCAATTTGAGCTCATTCCAAACATTTTCAAGAAGGGGCCACACACTCATAACACACCACATAGCTTGCTGAGACAAGCCATCCTTACACAAAGAGCACAGTTGCTACTCACTCAAACAAGTACTTCACAAGCATTACCACCTGTGTCAGTCTACAAAACTCATAGACACTCAAACACACAATCAACCCACAAATCAACACCAGGACAAATACAAGAGGCAGCCCACAGACTGTACTCAACCCAAACCAATTGTAAATCATATTTACAAACAAAAGAGCTCTCAAAAGCAGTCCAGAAACCGCACCAAGACAAATAAACAGCCCAAAGACTGTTCCATGTTACAAATATCATAAGGAGAAAAATCCCCACATTCAGACACAATCAAAGATATCTTGTTGACTCCTTCCTTTAAACAGACACTGCTCAACATACTGAATCTTTTTAAAATCAAATAACCCATTTACTAACCATCGTAGATCAGGATCCTTTTTGGTACTTTTCTTCCACAGTGTACGATACATTATGGAAGAAATACCATATTTAATATACATAAATCTATTAGTTGTCCCCTCTAGGGGAGCCGGCTGACTACTTTCTAGATCCATATTGGTACCTCCAAGACAGCAACACATTCTACAAAGTGTGCTCGGAGCAGGCATGCCAAAATATTATAGTAAAATATAATATTATAGTCAAATAGTATTTATCCCAAGTATATCAAAAGGTAGAGAAAAATCTCTGCATTACCTGCCTTTATTTATTGCAATAAATAGACAAACAAAACCAGAATCTTGGCCAAACAAATCCAAAACAAGAGTACCGCTTCAGCGACCTTACCAAACCAAAGTCACCAACCTTCACCTGCCAACCTCTGGGTCCACCTAATGGTCACTGAAAAACTTACGCCAAAGGAGATCCCAGTCGGGACCGGCCACCACCTGGTGGGTGAGATCGGGAAAACCGGAAAAACACGTTGGTCTGTAAAGAGTCTCCTCGTGCAGGGTACCTCCTCAGTAGATTCCTCCGTCAAGACCACTCCTTTGAACGGCCGCTTCTCAGATGAGCCCCACGAGTCAGGCGCCAATTTGTGGAAATTATTTTTTTTAGGGTCCCACCGGTGCAAGGGTTCACCCTTATCTCTCCACTAGTCCTTAAACCAACAAAATAGAGATTGGCACGGAAGCTGGAATATCAAATAAAAAGTTTATTAATCACTCATGAGCGGGACTACATCAATACAACACCCTCGGGCACTGTAGGAGGTAGTACATGGAATACAGAAACCATGGGTCTTATATACTGGGTTTGTTGCTGAGTAAGCATTGAGATTCTAATAGAAGGTACAAGCATACACAGGAATAGCTATCAACTAACATGGTCAGACAAATATCACTTAGTCAGCAAAGTGGGAGAGGAGACAGAACTGCTTACATCAGTTGAAATAGCCTGACAGTTACATTCTAAAGCAGGTGCATTCTAGCAGCTACAGGCTTTTCTGAGCTCATACATGGCTCTGGCTCAGTTCTGAAGGAGTTAACCAAAGTTGATGACTCAAGCAGAATAGAAAGGAAGGCAACAGTGAAGCCAGCAGAATCACATGGATGCCGCAACCAAAATACTTCAGCTCATGCTAACGCCAATTTCTGTTGATTCCCACAAAGACACTTCCTGTGATGTCACACGCTATGATGTCATGCACTGTGTTGTCACTTGCATACTGATTAACCAGGTTAGTCCCTCCACTTATTTTCTTAAGACTTGTGCCCTGAGAAAGACTGATCATCTACTAGTGGCTTACGGACATGGCCAGGAAGGAGCAGCAGTTATTAAATCCACTGTAGCCAGATGGGTCTCTACAGAAATCCAATTCATTCATGACAATGCTAACTAGACCTTAATAAGAAGGACTAAGGCACATTCTGCCAGGGTAGTATCCACATCGGCTGCTCTGTTCACTTGAGTGACGCTGTAAATAAAATTGCTTTGCTGCATCATGGAAAAGTGCCACACTACTGTCTGCAATCTACGCAGCGTGAAAATGCAAAGGTGGGTCAAGGTGTGCTTCATTGTTGAAATTGCATAGCATTGCCTAATATTATTTATTAAAGTTATTTCTAACAGGTTTGAGATAGAAAAGAAGTAACTTACGTATTCTATTACTGTTGCTAAACATTCCATTAAATGTCTCATATACATAGCATGATATAGGGGCTTCATGTCTTATTGTATGCATGTGATAAAGCTTTTAGGATTGGAAGGGTGTTTGCATACATACAGATGTCTCTATTTTGATGCACTGACTTTATGTATTTATGATTTGCATTTCTTCCTCCTTCCTCTACCAATACGATTTGTGGGGTACTGCTTGCTATTCCGATTCAAGCATGTGAATCTTTAAAGATACCCCAATACTGGATAAGAAAATAAGTTAATTACCTGTAACTGCGCTTATCCAGTATTGGTATCTTTCATAGGCTCACATGCAACCCACCCTCCTCCAGGTAGAGGCTTCTCTCTTTGGTTTTATGGGATTCTTACTTCACACTTGTGCTTAGAAAATCTGATGTAATCTGACTCTGCTGGTAGTGTTCTAGAGGGTGCTGACAGCTGATTGGCTGTGTTCAACATGTGGTCCTTTTTTTAAAAGGACATAGGCTATCAATAACATGACCCTGGGCCATTATAGCCTATGGTATTTGTTAATTATGTCTTGATTATTTTACCGTGGTACTCCTACCTCGACGACGAGGAATGATTCAAGCATGTGACTCTATGAAAGATACCAATACTGGGTTTCACCTTTACTTACAAGGATAGGGTACGGACCACTCCACTTGCTCCACTTGTCCTGGGGGGCCCTATGTGCCACAGGCTTGAAAACTCATACCCTCTGCCCTGGTTGGAACTCCACCAGTGCAACCTTTTGGGCATACCAATCCTTCTAGAGCTTTTGGCTGGCCTTAACGTTTGTGGATGCATTACTGATATACTCTGCCATCATTAATCGAAGGCCTAGTACATAGTCCACAATGTCTTGTTTAGGAACTTCGAGAGGTCTCTCCCAGCCTTTGCTTACTAGACACAGTGGTCCATTTACAGGATGCCCAAACAAAAGTACCAAGGGACAGAATGCTACTCCCTTCTGTGGTACTTCTCTGTAAGTGAAACACAGAAATGACAAAAGGACATTCCATCTCCTTTTGAGTTTTTCAGGGAGTCCTATGATCATACATACCTTTCATGGTGTTGTTGACTCTCTTAACTAAACCATTGGTTTGTGTATGAAATGGGATAGTGACTTGTAAGTGACACCACATTCATTCCACAGTACTTTTAGATAGCCAGACATGTAGTTACTACCTCTGTCTGACACCACCTCCTTAGGGAAAAACACTTGTAAAAATACTTCAGAGGGCTCTGGCAACTGTAGGAGCAGTGACAGTCCTAAATGGTATAGCTTCAGAGTACCTGGTAGCATGATCCACTACTACCAGTATGAATCTGTTTCCTGATGCTGTTGAGGGGTGAAACCCCTACCTTTTCAAAGAGAACCCCAACCACTGGAATTAAAATTAAGGAGGCCTTTGGGTAGTATTCTTCTTTGCCACTGGCTTGGCAGGTAGCACAGGAGTTACAAACTCCTTCACCTTCAGGGGCATGGGCCAGCTCCCCTACAGAAAAGACTAATAAGGCATGTCCCCAAAAGAAACTTAATTCTCATCCTACGCCCACATGGCAAGCTAGTCTAGATTTCAAAAAACAGATTTGGAGGAAGAGCCTTCACGATTGAGGCAGTTTGCGTCTGGAATGAAGTCCCCACTGCCCTGAGACAGTCAAGTGAGCTAAATCACTTCAGGGAAGACGAAAAACATGTATTTTCCCAAACACTACACCAGCTAGTCAGTTGCAGTCCAGATGTTTCACTGTACAGCACCACATGCCTGTAGAGGCTTAATACAGCTCCAGGATACCCGTTGGGTGGCAGTGCACTTTATAACTGATTCAAAATAAATTAAATAAGACATGTTTGACCAGTAGAAGTGGCTGACTAGCCTACTCCAAGTCTTGCTCTGGCCACGATGCCCAGCTGGTGGGATGCCCAGGGCCAATAAGATTAAAAACTATTTCTACTGCTGAGGCACTAACACTCTCCTAGTGGCACCAGGTTTGGGGTCTTTGTCTTGAGTGTACAGGAGTTCCTCCTCCCAATAG
Organism: Lissotriton helveticus; assembly: GCF_964261635.1. NCBI lineage: Eukaryota > Metazoa > Chordata > Amphibia > Caudata > Salamandridae > Lissotriton > Lissotriton helveticus. Next base: position 815,966,981 of record NC_136070.1, read on the forward strand.
GTCATGTGGGAGCCACTGATATCTCCCCTTTCCGGTTCAGCAACTCACTTAGGCTTTCAAGAGTAGGACAGGCCCGCTGCCTTTGGCACAGCTTCTCCTTAGAGGGTCCCCCTAGGCCTAGGAGCCCTACATGGTAAGGCCCAAGTTCCTGGGGTTCAGTTCCCTCTGGGTCTGACTGGTCCTGAGCTTGTGGCTGTTGAGAAGCTGGATTCCCAGACACTCTTTCAGACCCCAACTCCTCTTTTTCACCCTAGGCTTTGCTCTGTGCTTGGGTTTTTATACACATCGATTCAGAGATTCTCAGCATACTACATAGAATCTTACCTCCACCTCAGCCGGGCAGTGTGCCTTGCATTGTGGGCGGCCCTGCAGCACATTCAACGGGAGACTAAACTTACGCAACAGACACCACTTTGGCATGGCACTTGGTTGAAGGAAACTGCGTGTCTTAACGGCTTCCGCTCCTGGGACCTCATTGACATCACAAGACTGGGGGATATATGGTCGGGAACACTTATGTGGTCCTTTCACGATCCTCACACGTGCCCAGTTTAATAAATACCTTCAACTCAGACATGCCATTTACACACACTCCCTCCCAACAGATAGCCTTCCGCAAGTTAACTCTCTGGAAGTCAAGCTACCAATGCGACACATGGGCAGTGGCGGGATTTCACACATTTACCTTACACTCACTAATAAATTACCCAGGGTCACTGCACTACCTTAGATAACTGGAGGGAAGCACTAATGGTCCCACGGGAACTCACCACCTCCGCTAGACTGCGCCTCATGATAAATTAATTATATTTACTCTGTATATCTCTCTCCACACCGTTTACACCGAGCCTGCCTACGGCACACCTCCACTTGTCCGCAATACGGAATTGACGAAGCAGTTTTATTGCATGTTATGGGCCTGCTGCGTCATACTCCCATTACTGAACGGGCGTAACCAGGAAGTTATCATAGATGCTGGGCTTGGAGGTTCCCCTATCTCCAATATTGGTTCTCCTCTGGGTGTTCGAGGGTTCTAGGTATGCACGAACTGAGAGGTCCTTTCTAGGTACGGCCCTCCTGGTGGCGAAATGTGATATCGCCTTGCAGTGAATGGCCTCTAGATCACCTGTCCTGTCAAAATGGAGAGGAGGTGTCTGCTGTGCGCAGTAAGCGCAGGTGATGTACGAAGCGCGTGGCTGCCTTCAGAAACATGTATGAGTGTGGGGGAATGGATCGGTCAGATTATTTAATTAGTTGCATCGTTTTGCTGGTGGGCTTTACAGAAATGTACTGTCTAACGTTCAATGGATGTTTTGCCCTGTATGGACTACTTACCTACAGCAATGTTGTATGGTGTGTACCTTGCTCTACTATTTCACCAGTGCCACTTGTTTTAAAAATCAATAAAAACTTGTTTATCAAAAAACCTCTACCTCAGCCTATACAGAGGACTGAAGATCATTCCATAGGAGATATTCAACAGGAATTGCAGAGGACACAACCACCTTCTTCTGGTCAATAACCCCTCAACACTCCAAGGACACCATAGCCATGGAATGAACCCTGGTCACATTATCAACATTGGTGACTAGATAAGTTTGTCCAGTCAGATATTGTTCTGGAGATACCAGTTTTTCAATCAATGTGTTATCACTTGCACCTGTATCTCTTTGCGCTTCCACTCTAATCCTAATTAATAATAGGCTGTGGTCTGTATTTTTCAGTTTACTGGGCCAGACAGCCAGGGTATCTACATCCAGCCTTCCCTCTAATACTAAAATGGCTTCAGTGTGCTCTCTGACCTGGTCAGGGCACACCAAGTATTCCATCAGGAAACTCGCCACCGCAGTGTTAACTGGAGGAGTTTTGGATTAAGCCTTTCTGGGACAGATGGGTTCTCTAGTTTAGTGGCCATTGGCTTTGCAATAAAAGCACCAAGCCTTCTTGGGATCCCCGTTCCTACCTTGGTACCCACCCTCCGTCTGTGTATTGACTTGGGCCCACCCTCCTGTTTAGGGGCCTTTAGAAGACTCTTTGTTGTCATCCTTAGGTTGTCCACTCTCTTTTCCTTGTGGGGATTAGCAATCCTTTTCTTTTGGCCACCCCCACCATCAGACTTTGTGGACGCCCTTGTCTTGATATAGTAGCCAGCCTTCTTTCCCAATTCTTGGGCAGAGACTGTAGCTAGGTCTACCAAGTGCTGATGCAATATTTCAGAAACACAGTTACAGATTATAAAGCCGATCATAGTATTGCACTTTTTTACCTTTTAAACAGCCACCTAGTGTTTTGAATGAGAAGTCAACAAAATGTTCCTAGGTCTGACTCGAGATTTTATGAATCTCTCTGGACCTAATTCTGTACTCCTCAATGATGAGTCCAAATCCCTGAATCAGGGTATCTTTCATGAGGTTATAAGAATTTGCATTTGCCTCATTCAGTCTATCCCTGCACATTCCTGAAAACAGCTCCTAGACTAGAGAGCCCCAATACTTTTGGCCGAGTTGCCTCATCTTACAAGCACTCTCAAAGGCTGTAAACCACTTGGTGATAGCATCACCCTTTAAATATTTGGGAACACTCCCTTTAGGGGTCTTAGGGTCAAAGCTTCACCCTTCTTCCTATTTAAAATGTTGATGCCACTAGAGATGGTTGCTAGGCCCATCTCATCTCTCCTTTTCAGTGGCTACGATTTTATATTTCAGAGCTGTTCTAGCTAGTCACTGACATCTCCCTCCTCTGTATCATTAGGGTTTTCTTCCATTGCCTTTTCTCTATCATGCTCAGCAAGCAGGGTCTGTAATTGAGCCTTATTATGTTTAAACCCCATGGGTAGGTTCCATGCTTTGCGAAGGTCCTTAAGTTAGGCCAACGTACGTTTTTATAAGGACCCAGGTAGAGCACCAGGGAATTACCCTCTATCTCAGATGTAGGAAGGTGGATGCCTGACTATGGTTACCCCAGATTTGTTGCCTTGTATTTAGCTGGTTTTCGACTTAGTTGGCCTGGGATCCTGCTAATCAGGGCCCCAGGCTATCTGCTCTCACTGTTAAATGGACTCCATGTACTCTAGGTACATCTCCAATTGGATGTTGGGTCACCTTATGAGCCCCTGTATAGTGTACTATAGGTACCCAGGGCATAGGTGCACGCAAGGCCTACCAGGGGCTGCAGCATATCTTATGCCACCCCTGGCTGGCCATCCAAATTGACACAACTGGCTGATCACTCAGCTGGGGCAAGGTCATGTAATCACCCCTTGCTTAGATATAGATTTCCTATATCTACCCTTATATCTAGACACATATGCACCTATAAGTCACTCCTATGGCAGGCCTTAACCATCCTGGAGGCAGAGTGCTTGGTTTTATGTGAAATGGTGCTCTAGCATGAGCTGAGCCTATTTGCAGCTTTCCGAACCATGTCCTTATGGCTGTTCTAGGATATAGCCATACCATATACTAAGTGCATTATAATCCTCGCGGTTGAATGCTAAGTTTGGTTTGGCTTTATCAAAACATGTCGTGTAAGGTGGCATACACTTTGGAATGCTACCCCCTCGCCAGTTCTGGCCCCTGCTTCCCTGAAAAGGAGAAGACCATCAGACCTTGCTGGTCTGATCCGGAAGCCATCTTCGATTCCGCCGTGGGGTGCCTTTGCCAAGGCTTGTTGACTCCAATCCGGAAGCCGACACGGCTGACAGCGAGAGCCTTCGTGGGACAGTCCGTATCCAGCTCCTGGTCGTCGTCGACACCTCCTGGTCCACGTGGCTGCAGAGACAAGCTTCACGACATCACCTGATTGCTTTGCGACATCGCCTGGTTCCTTCCTGGTCACTGGCTAGTGACCCAGACTCTGTCCCCTCTGCTTTCAGGTACTCTTCATCCTCGATCCGCCCTTGGACCCAACCGGACACTTCCCTCCTGGTCGCCTGCAGCATCTTTCTTCACGGCTCCATAGGATTCAGCGACGAAACCCGACACACTTTGACACCTATGCACCCGCTTCCTGTGGGTGAGGTAATACGAGTACTCCGGTGCTCCTGTGGGTATTAACTATCCTAGTGTCCTAGTTTTCAATAGCTTTCTCCTAGTCCATCCGGAAGTGACCTAAAAGAACTAGTTTCCAATTCTTTCATTCCCATTCTAACTCTATGGTAAGTTGTGTGTGTGTAAAGACACTGCACACGCATCCCGTGGGCCTCCTGCTCCCTATCCTTTGGTAGTACAGCGTAGCCCCAGCGATTCTCCAGGCTCTAGGCCTATCCTTTGTTTGTGACGTGGTTCTTATACCACTATTTTAATATATGGTTTGAAGTGCCCCTAGGGCATTACTGTATTTTGTGCAACTTATTGTATGATAATTGAGTATCTTGTTATGTGCTTGTGCGCTTCTGATCTCATAAAGAGTTCAGAGGATTAATTAAGTAATAAATACATATATATTTTATATATACAACCTGTGTGGTGTCCTTTCATTTGGTATTAAAGGGGTTACATATGGTAAAACAGCTGGCTTCACATGCCCTCTTGAGTTTAGCCTAAGACTGCTTTGTCCATGCTACCACTAGGATAGCTGGTCTATAAGGTTGACTTTACAACCATCACCATAAGGGTTGTTTGGACTGGTGCAAGGTGCTCATTAGAATAGTGAACATCATATACCATCATATACCAGGCCAACTTCTCACATCAGACATGGTATTAGATCAGTTGGGACCTTTGCAGCAAGTTAGAAACAATGTAGCAGACTATACTTTTTAAAGGCCTAACTGTATAGGATACTTCTAAAAATCGAATACAAATGGACTGGGGGACTTAATCAAGACCCTAACAGTTCAAGTTTAGTAACTTGGAAAAATCAACAAAAATTCTAAAAATATTTTTAACCAAGGTCAATTGTGGATTTACTTTGTGGAGTCACCTATTGACTGAGTGGTATCAGCAAATGCAAAGTCTTACATCCCACTGTTGCCACGAATGTAGGTAGCTGGCTCCTTATATAGTGGTAAAAAATGAGGTACAACGTGTAGAGAGTCAAGACAAACCCCAATTGGTTTACAGACACAACTGATAACCTAAATGCTATCTTTTGTGGTAGTGTGGGGAAGCAGTTAGTCTTATCAGAGGGTAGTGCTAAGCATTTGTTGTACTCATAAAGGCAATAAATGAGACACACACTCAAGAATAAATCTGGGACTAATACGTTTTTATTTTATATTTTTATATACGTTTTGATACCAAGAAAGTCGTTATCGGGTTACTTTTTAAATATGATTTTTTTGGTCGGGTTGGTAGTTGTCCGTGGTATGCCAGTTGAAAGAAGGGGGGCCACGTAGAGACAAGCTGCAGAGGAGTACTTGGAGACTAGTCCAGAAACAGCCAATGGGGTGTCTCGGTCACCAGGGTCCTGGGTACAAAGGGGCACAGCTGTGTTGTCGGTACCTGGACTGGGGCGCTAGGGTGCAAAGTGGAAAGGTCTGCTGGGATCAGCATTCTACGACTTTGCAGTTGTCGGTCTGTGCCGTTTGGGGGTGGTAGATTAGGTCACCTGGGTCACTCTGGAAGTGGGTCTCTGCAGTGCTGACGTCCCTCAGCGGCTGTTCGGTCTCAGTGCAGAGGGAGTCTGGATTAATCTCTCAGTGGCGCTGTTTGCTGCAAGGGGACCGGTATCCTGGGTATTGGTGCTGAATGGCTCCTGTCGGTATTGGAGTCCTCTCCCTTGGTTGGGAAGGCAAATCTGACCTTCAGGAGCACAGGGTTCTCTTCCTAGGCGGCTACTGCTTTGGGCTGGCTGGGGAGTGGCAACTCGGTAAAACAGACTTTGCATTTTTGGTGCCTGCAGACTATAGGTAAGTAGCTCATCTACTATAAGGGAGATTGCTGACAATTTGCAAAGGGCTGGCAGTCTCCCGTGGTTCTTGAAAGCTGTCCACAGCAAGGCTTTAGTTCTCACTGCTTTAGTTCTCATTTTTTTAACACAACTACAGCTCGAACTACTGAACGGAACTACTCCAAGTTTGGCAAAACCCTAGATGTTGGTCCAGAAAGTTTGCTTTTTGTGTTTGGCGTAAATCCATTCAGTAGTTTTTGCAATATTTATGTTAAAAAATATAAATATTTGGGGAAGCAAGTCCTTGCAGTGGACTTGCGGATCCTACTAAAATTTGAATGGCTGCTAACACTTCAACCTGTGAATCTGCAGCAAAATCTTTTTAAAAGAATAGAATAACCCCCAGGTGGACCAGGTCCTGGGGGGATAGGGTAAATGTAGGAGGGGCCGCACGGGGCCCGTTATTGGGCTTATCAAAGCCCCCGACCCAGCCACCTACCTGGGGCACTTTTCATTATGAATGCAGGGGGGCCCACTGAGTCCGCCCGTAGTCTCAGGGACTGCCATCTCCCGGGCATATTCCAATAAAGTGGGGTGTTACTCATGGATTCCCCATACCCCCCATGAACGGCCACCTCCCTGGGGGCTTATTAGGGACACTTGGGAGATGACTTCTTCTGCTTGGTACAGCAGGTCTGGCTGGAAGAGGGCCAATCCAGATACCTAGATGAGCCGTTCGCAGAGGAGGTTATGCAGGTATTTAGGGCCCTCCACAGAGAAAAGGCTCCAGGCCTAGACGGCCTCACGGCTGCTTTCTATAAAGAATTAGCACCCCTCCTGGCCTGCACCTTATAAACATGTTTGGGAATCACTTTAGTGAGGTGAGGTACCTCCATCTCTTTGAGAGGCATTAATAGTAACTATTTTAAAACCAGGCAAAGACCCTCAGCGATGCAAGTCGTACAGACAGTTATCCATGATTAATAAACATAATAAAATTGTCGCCAAATTGATTGCCTCTCGATTGCTCCCTCTGTTCCCTCTCATTGTGCGCCTGTATCAATCAGGCTTTGAACCTGGCCCGGCCACGTCGCATGACCTTCGCACTTTCTTTGCAAAGTAACAGGCCAATGTACCCTCCTTTAGTGCGGCTGTGATTTTCCTGGATGCCACTAAGGCATTTGATTCACTTGAATGGCCGTATCTTTTTGCCTTGCTGTCCCGCCTAGGCCACTGCTCCATCTTTATCATATTATTTGACCTTTTGTACTGAAAACCAATTAATCGTCTCCTTGATCTCCTCCCCTTCTCAATCCCTCCAGGTACACAGTAGGGATGCCCTCCGTCACCCAACCTCTTCGCCATTGAGATGGAGCTCCTGGCGACTTGGCTCTGGTAACATCATGCCCATCACGACCTCGCTTTCACTTCTCGAGTTGTGCTGGTGTCTATGTATGCTGATGATGTCACTTTATACATTCAAACCCCCACGACAATCTAGACCCCCTAATATGGAAATTCATTCGATTTGGTGGGGTATCTGGGATTAACATCATTTTGTCTAAATCTGTGAAATTTTCCACTCATGACGTTGACTGGAGCGTTCACCACTGAGTACCCTCTACCTTGGACGAGTGGAGTGATAAAATCCCTGGGGGTCTTGCTGAGCTGTAACACAGCAACCTCTGGAGGTCTAACTATAGCTGCCTGATTGAGTGGCTGTAGGGACAGATGGCGACCTGTTCAAAATGTAAGCTCTCTATTGCTGGGAGACTAGCCATAGTGAAGATGATTGTATTACCCAAATTCTTATAGTTTTTCGTCATTCTGCTCCCCCACTGCTTTCAGCGCCACCTTAGAACTCACATGGTGGCGCTTGTGTTGGCAGGGCGACAACCAAGTATCAACTGGGAAGCACTCACACTCCCATTTCAGCTAGGTGGGCTGGGTGCACCGGACATGGACCTCTATTATTTTAGTGCGCAGCCGCAGTTTGCATTTCATTGGCTATACCCTACACAGTTCATGGCTCATACAGCACCCCAGCATGATCATGCTGCCCCATGTCCCCTTCACAAGGAGCAATATCAGACCCCATGGCACCCACGAGCAGTGCTGGACACGTTGGTTGCACAGTATGGGCGTGGTATGAGATACAAAGGATGGCTGGCCTGGATGATATGTTTGCTACCTCGATTTCCTTGACTGGATACCCTGCCTTGCCCATAACTGAGGATGCTGGCACACGCAATAGGCTGCGTCGACTACAGCTCACCACTATGGGAGCCGCATCCCAGAAGGCTCCTTCATTACTCGGCATCAGGGCCTGCAGGTTTACCTACTACCAGCTAAGGGCAGCAATGCACGCACTGCACTCTGCATTCCCCACAGCGCCCCCCCAAGTTCCAGATACCTGAAGAATTTCTTGGGAACCCCTCCTCACGTAGGCTTATTGCTAGAATATATGCAGGGTTGCAGCATCCGGCTCCAGTGCGGGTTCCTGGAGCACGGCAGGCATGGGCAGAGCTTTTGGGCGTCCCATTTCTGAGGCTCTGTGGATTTTTTGCAGCTCTGCTTGGTGCATTTTAAATTTCTGAAAAGGCTCTATTGGATACCGGAATGGCTGCATAGAATGGGTATAATGGAAGATGCCCGCTGCGTCAGATGCTCGGAGCCCTGTGCCGATTTTCTCCACGTAGCTTGGACATGCCCTGGAGTAGGTCGGTTCTGGCAGTCAATTTTTGACACCATTGATGAGATTACGGGCCAGGAGTTAGAGCGCACTCCCCAGGTAGTGTTGATGGGGTATCCTAAAGAGGTCCTCCCTAAGCTGTGGAAACTGACCGCCCTCCTGCTCCTCCTGGGTAAAAGGTGAGTAGTTAGCAGTTGGGGCCGCCGCCGCCGCTGCCCAGTCCCTCGTCTGTCTGACTGACTCAGGGATGCCACTTATTGCCAGGACCAGTTGAAGGCATATTGGGACTTGACGCCTGTCCGATCATACCCTAAAGATTTTTGGAGTCCTCTAGAATCGTATTTGCAACTGCGCAATGGAGAAGAAGAAATCAATGTCCCGACGTACTCTAGGTTGACACGCGCATGTTATATTCCCTTACACTAAGTGCCCCCCGCTGCGATGCGCCTGAGTTGGGGAGTGACACTATCCAGTCGAGTCCCCTTGTCTCGGGGACCGGAGATGTCGCTACAAGAGCCCCCGCGACCCCCTCTCCATGAGTGACTACTCCCCTCATTTCCCTTCTGTTATGCCTTCTCTGTGTTTTTGCTGCATGATGCTCCATAGAATTGCTCCTGTTGAATTAATTTGCTTTGTGAGGCGTCTAGTTATGTAATTAAGTTAATTGTACTAACCGCTCACTGCATGGCCTCTATAATATGACTTGCACTGCAATTTTCTCTGTATACTTGATTTTGAAACTTCAATAAACAGAAATAAAAAAGATAGACATGCTAAATTTAATTATTTATAAAGTTTTATATAGCGCAAACATGACCCTTGATGGGTACCAGGGCACTTTACAATGATTAAGGCGATATGTATAAAAAAACATCATCAAGGAGAGCCAAGGTATGGGAGCATCTCCAAGGGAGAAAACCACAGGTTCTAGGTGCACAGCAACCAGTAAAACAGAGTGGGAACATAGTTTGTGAAAAATAATCATGCGTGCAGGCAAGGGATGAATCATGTTCTGGAGTTCATGCTTTCACCGGCATAGATCTGTTGATCTGTATCTTTTTGGCTTCTTTCTTGAATGAAGCAGTTGAGGGATTTATTCCGATTTCCGGGGGAAGGGCATTCCAGATTCTCGGCACCATGCCTGAGAAGGTTCAGTTGTAAGTTTTCTTTTAATTACATTTTGGTGGTTTCAGCAGTAGGAAACTAGTTCTTCTAGATGCTCTTACACCACCTGACAGCTCTAGTTTTTGTGCAAGGTATCTCTGGGTGTTGAAATGTAGCGCTTTATGGATCATGCAGGCAATTTTCAAATGAATTCTAGCCTCTTATGGAAGCCAGTTAAGTGATTTCAGGTCAGGAGAGATGTGTTTGTTCCTTGATCATGAAATGAGTCTAGCAGCAGAGTTAAGAGAGGACCCTAGTTGTGTCAGCTTATCTCTGGGCAGGCAGCAAAGGGTTGCACTCCCATAGTCCAACTTGGGAGTCACTAGAGCGTAAACAGCAGACTTTGAGTTCATCCGGGGGAAGGAAGGGCTTTATTTCTCTTAAGATGCCCATGTGGAAGTTCGATCCTTTGGTTGCAGAGCTGTTGTGCTCCTGCATGTTCAGATTCATGCCCCGTTTTATTCCCAGAGATTTTGTTGACTCTATAATGTTTGGGACACAATTCAGTGCTGTTAGTTGTTTTATCCATTCTGCAATATCCAGAGAACGTTTTGGTGGGGCATTTCATAGGAATTCTGTTTTGAGAGTGTTTAGTTTAAGGTGGTTACCAGTCAGCCAGTTTTGTGTGTTTTTGTAAGGTTGAGTTTAGAGACCTAATATCTTCAGGGGAAAATATTTTTAAGTACAGGTGGGTGTGTTCTGCGTACATGTGATAGTAGATTTTAGATAAATTCAGCAAATCGGTTAGAGGTTTCATGAATAAATTAAAGAGAGTGGGTTATAGCGCAGGTTCCTGAGGGACCCCTAAAGTGACCTGTGAGTGGTTGGATAGGGACATATTGACCGTGATTCTTTGAGTTCTGTTGTGGAGAAATGAGGCAAATCAGTTAAGAACATTCCCTGATAGTCCCATCCTACTTTTAAGTAGATCTAGGAGGCTGTCATGTTTGATCGTATCGAAGACTGACGATAGGTCAAGGAAGATAAGAAGGCAAGATTTGTTCTGATCCAACATTTTTAGTGCTAATCAACATGTGTGAGCGTTGATTCAGTGCTGTGGCAATGGCATAATGTTGATTGGAATTGATCTGATAGACTAAATTGGTCAATGTGGTTGCACAGTAGAACATGTGCGCATTTCTTGAGGAGTTTTGCCAGTGCGGGAATTGTAGAGATTAGGCGGAAGTTGTTTAATTCTGAGAGGTCCGCCATCATTTGTTTTAAATTAGGTAACCGCCCCAGCTTTATGGCAGTCAGGTATTGATGCTTGAAGTAATGAGGCATTGACTTATTTTATCCAGAGAATGAGTAAGGGCCTTTTGATCTCACTAAAGACAATAGTTGGTAGAGGGTCATTAAAGTGTTTTGAGGGTTTTAGTGTTGTAAGGATTTTGAGGATGGCAGTTTCATCAAAAGGTTAGAATATGCTCCAAGTAGCATTGTTTTTGGTGGTGTGTGCTGGGATACCTGGTATCTCTGCAATCAGGGGCGTTGGGTGGCTACAAGGAAGTGTGAGAGAAAGGTGCCCTATAGCTGACCGCAGGTCATTTTCGATCTTTCTGGTCTTTTCCATGAAGAAGGAGGCAAAGTCCTCGCAATTTGGCTGTGGTTTACAACTTGTGGGGGAAGTATTGGGTTGCTTATTGGATTTTAGCCTGACCAGTTTCAGCAGTTTTTTGGACACTTTCTAGCATTGTCTAATTGGCTACTAAAGAAGTTTGCTTTCAAACTTCTCATTTGCTGTAGATGCTCCTCTGCGCTCTCAGAATTTTAAGGTTTTTGAGGGACAGTGCGTTCTCCATGCTCGATCACCTAGTCTAAGCTTACATCGTTCTGTGTTAAGGCTGCTGTTGAACCAAGGTTTGGAGTCTTTGGTGGACATTTTTGTAACCTGTAGGAGTGCTATTGAGTCTAAAATGTTCAACATGGAGTTGTTGTAATGGTTTGTGAGGTCATGGACATCCGCCATATCTAAGGAAGGTGTCAGGATGTTGCTGATGGATGTCAGATCGTGCCAGTGAATATTGTGCATGCTTCTTTTCCATTGTTTGGGTGTCTTTGGTTGACCCTTTTTTGTCGTCACTGATTCTGTAATGTAATGTAATGTAATGTAATGTAAATGACATTTGTAACGCGCAACTTCCACTCCAAGGAGTATCTTGGCGCACACCAACTCAGATGGACCGGTTGGAACGGAAAAGAATGTCCTAGTTTCTGCACACACATTACACTAAAGTCCTGCAAGAGGCGTCGGGCAGAGAGAAGATCCAAGTTTTCAGTGCTTTCCTGAAAAGAGCTTCTTGTGGAATAGACCGCAAGGAGAGGGGAAGTTTGTTCCAGGCTTTGGTTCCCAGTACGAAGATGAATTTGCCACCCTTAGTGACGAGTTTGAAGTGAGGTAAAGTGAGTAGGTTCTGATTTGCAGATCTCAGACAGCGCGCTGGATGGTATCTTTTAAACCCATTTTGAAGATAGGATGGGCCACGTTTGTAAAAAGCCCTAAAGGTGATTAAAAGAAGTTTGAATAAAACTCTTTTCCCTATTGGCAGCCAATGTAAGGTGTTCAAGGCTGCTGAGGCTGATGATTTACGAGGCAGGCGTAGTACGAGATGTGCTGCCGCATTTTGGACCATCTGTAGTTTATGAAGGACGATTTTATTTGCCCCGACATAAAGTCCATTACAGTAGTCCAGCCTAGAGTTGATTAAGGCTACAGCGACAGTTTTTCTCGCCGATAAAGGCAGAAGGTCAAAAAACTTTCTGAGTGCTTTAATAATTTGAAAGCACATGCCTGCTACTGCTACCGCCTGGGGTTTAAAAGATAGATGGTCATCAAATTTAACGCCCAAATTGCGGGCGGATGCAATTGTGTTAGGTGGTAATTCAGCATCTGGAGGCCAGCATGCTGTGGGGGAGAAAAGGTTGAGGTTACCCATCGGTAGAATTTCCGTCTTTCCGGCGTTGCACTTCAAATGATTGTCATTCATCCATTTGAATATTGCTGCAAGACAATCCCTAAGATCTTCTTCGGCACCTGGTCGTTCCCTATCCAACACCAAAATCAACTGGGTATCGTCCGCGTAAGAGATCGAGCTGATCTTGAATGACGCGATCAGTCTCATCAGAGGTGCCATATAAAGATTGAAAAGAACAGGGCTCAAACTAGAGCCCTGTGGCACTCCTGAGCTGACGTTTTTAGCCTCAGATTGATATGGGCCTAACACAGTTATTTGGCGTCTGTCGGTAAGGAAATTTTTACACCAAGCCAACACCTGTCCTCCTACTCCTGCGGCAGCCAACCGGTCCATTAAGATGTTATGGGACACGGTATCAAAGGCTGCCGACAGGTCAAGTAGGATGAGGACGGCCTGATTTCCTTGATCCATTGCTGCCCTTAGAGTTTCAGCAGTGAATAATAGGGCTGATTCGGTAGAGTGTTCTGACCGAAAGCCTGACTGGTTGGGGTGGAGAACGTTATTCTTCTCCAAAAAGTTAGTCAGTTGACCATTGACAAACTTTTCAGTCAGCTTAAAAAGAATGGGTAATAAGGAAATCGGGCGTAGGTTGGAGAGGGTAGTAGGATCAGCGAGGGCCTTCTTTTGAAGTGGCTTCACAGCTGCCAATTTCCAATCATTAGGGATGCTTGCAGTTGCTAGAGAGGAGTTAATAATATTGTTAATCATAGGATTAACTGTCTCTATTAAAAGATGCAACACCGGAGGGGGACAGGGATCAAACGGAGAACCTGATTTGCAGCCAAAATGGCTTTAGCAGAGTCTTCCAGAGATACTGGGACAAACTCATCAAAGTGGAGAGGGGAAGTCATCTTCACAGTCTCGTCAGCAACTATTGTTGTAGTAATTACAGGCGGGAAAGTCTTTGTGATGGTCAGGATTTTATTGTCAAAGTAATCAGATATCGCATCACAGAGATCTTGTGATGGAGGGATCTCTTGCGACAGAGCTGAAGGCTGCATAAAATCTTTAACAATCTTAAAGATTGCTTTTTGTTCCTGGCCAGCGGAAGAGATAGCCTGTGAATAGTATGTTTTTTTTGCTAATTTTATCTCTGCGTGATACTTCCGTCTCGCTTCTAGATAGGTAGCACGAGCAGCGGTGTCGTAGTTACGACGCCATCTCCGTTCTAGTGTTTTTACCTTGCCCAATTCAAGCTTGAGCATTGGTGTAAACCAAAGGGCATTTTTCTTTGTCATCCTGGATTTAGAGTTCTCGTTTCTGGATGGTTTGAGTAACATACCCACTCCAGTAATCCAGTCACAAAAGCTCTGATAGTCCGACAAAGTACAATCAACAGAGGCTGGTAACCTATTCCTAAGTTCATCAGCAATATCAGGTTTGCTGGCTAATGCCTTCCAGTCTGGAGTATGTTTCATGTAGGATTTGTCCTTACATTTTAAAAAATTTATAGTGGGTTTCCGAGCCCCAACTATATTAAAAGGAATAAAAAAGTGATCTGTCCATAACTGAGGGCAGGGAGATTTGGTTGTCAGACTAGAGAAGTTGGAGCAGATACAATCAAGTAGATGCCCTGCTTGATGAGTGGGTTCCTGATTCACAAGGGTGAGACCCAACACTTCAATTGTGTCCAGGAAACAGCTGACTCCAGGATCATTTGGGGACTCAAGATGCAGGTTGAGATCACCCAACACCGAGAAGTTAGAGAACCTAAGGGTCAGATCACTCAGCACACCCCCAACAGAGTCCAAAAATTTGGTGGAAGGGCCAGGGGGGCGATAAATGAGAGCTCCAGAAAACACAAGGGAGTCATGGATAGTCATAGAAAAAGCCAATGCTTCTGCTTCCTTTATTTCCGTCAGTTGTTCTATAGAGCATCTGAAAGTGTTCCGATAGATAATTGCCAGACCCCCTCCCCGTTGTTCGTGTCTATCGTGTCTGTAATAACGAAGGTGATACAGTGATGATCTGTCCAGTCACAAGGAATGATAGATTCCAGCTGGATGGTGTTATTCTTCGGAATGATAAAGTCCAGGGTTGCACCCAAGTTATGGGTAGGACCTCCACAGAATTGAGTCAGGTTGAGGTCAGCTAGGAAGGTTTTCAGGCTGTTGACTTGGTCATTAGGGTCATTCCAATGCAGGTTGAAATCACAGAGGAAGATGTGGGTGCTATATTGTCCTGCATTTTTTGAGATGTTTGCCATCATTTGTTCTATTAAAGCATTCTTGTCACTTGGAGGGTGAGAGATCCTGTGCAGTTTGCATCATGGGTTGTTGTTGCTCCAAATGTCAATGCATAGGTATTCGCATGAGGATATGTCCATTTTATGTGACTGTTTCACATTAATATTGTTTCTGTGTATGCAGGCGATACCTCCACCAGGACTGCTTGGTCTATCTAATCTAATGATGTTGTGATTAGGTAGCATTAGAACGTCATGGGTAGATGGAGAGGCCTCATTTAGCCATGTTTCAGTCAGGGTTAGTATGTCTAGCTCATGTGTGAGGATAAGGTCTGCAATGTCCACCTTCAGGTGTGGTTTGGTGTCAACAGAGGATTGATACTTGCCTAAAGTTCAACTTGTTTATGGCTCTGTGATTGTGCCTTGTATCTCTGTGTGTGTCTGTTGGGGCTGTTTAGATTCGGGCCACACCACCTCTGTTAGGGGAGTAAGTAGGATCATATGAGAGGAAGAGGAAGTGAATGTCCCTATCAGATAGGGGATCCTGAAGTCTGTGGGGCCGCAAATAGGCGTTGGGGTGGGGAATCGTTTGCCATTTCAGGTGGGAATATGCCAAGAAAGTCGAGATCCCGTTGCCTGGAGGGGGGGTGAATTCTGACTAGTGCAGTAATTAAAATCTTGGGTGTAAATTGAGTCTAATCCTCTAAGGCGTAATGTTTTTCCCCTCTGTTGTTCGGCAACTTTGAGGTGATGTTTACGAGTCTTTTCAGACCTGCTTTACGTAGTTGGAGGTCCTGTGCAATCAAGCTAAGTCTGGCTTCCATATATTTATATGTGAGAACAGGTGGGCGATGATTGAGGTCCAAATGCCTGGAGATTGAGGGGGAGACAGGGGGGTGCTCATGCCTGTAGTGTAAGTGTGGATCTGGCCAGGTTGAACCACTGGTGTGGAGGTTGGATTGTAGATAGATTTAAGGTGTGTGGCGTTGAGGCAGAGAGCAAGTGAACTGGTTGGGTAGGAGTGTTTGGGTCTTTTGGTATAAGGTATTGTTCATATTAGGGTTTTCAGGCCTCACATGGGCACTTGTTTGTGTCCTGTGTAGTGTCTTGGGAATAGTTACTGTAGCCCCAGGAGTCTGTTCAGCCACCAAATATGGAGTACATGTCAGTGGTTTCTCATTTTCCCCCTTATCTGAGTAGCCTGGTGGCTGAATGTTGTAATGAATCTCATGCTTGTTTCCTGTGCTTTGTATTTGTTTCTTTATAATGTGGATAATAGTAACTTTCTCCCTTATCAACTTTTGTGATGACTGCCTGTATTGTCTGGTAACTGAATCGTGTTGTCATTATTTCCTTCTCTATATTGTAACTGCCAAGGGAACGAAAGTTCCTTTTAGCGCATATTAACTACCTGTATGGAATGCTGTTAATCAAATTACGTGGCGGTGTGCTATTAGCATGTAGTACTGTTTTACCCATTGTGTCTTCCCTGTATACAGATGTATGCAAATCTAACTGTGACACCCCCACCTTAACATCTAGATGGTCTATACTCGATCTGTAGGTCTTTACTGTAAACCATATATTATAGCTGTTACAATTGAATGTTTCGAATTTGAAAGCAATCTCCTACCGACCATTTCAGATGAAAAATCAATCATCGATGTACCAAACCCAGAATACCACGTTATCGTTGTATTGCAAGATGTTACTGACTTCCGGCTCCTCCCACGAGCGCATGAACAAATTTGCATAGCTGTCCTGAAGCGGGTACCCATCGTGGTACCCTGGGTTTCGTCTGTAATATTTACTTTCAAATACAAAATAATTATGCCTGGGGGCGTGGCCGGGCAAGATGGCCGAGAGGACGTAGTCTACCTCAGCTCCCGGTCCACGCGCTGCCTCGGCTCACTTCTGGGCGGCTGCAGAGCTTCCTCCCTGCTGGCAATGCTACCTACCTAAGGCGGAATATCTGGGGCACCGGAGGAGCGACCTTGCCTGCGTCTGAGAGCGCTGAATAGCTGGATATCCTCCGTGGTGGAGAGAAGCATCGGAGCCAAAATGGCAGCCGGCACGAAGACAGGGCCAATATGATCGGAGGCTGCTCCTGTGGGGTAGGACTGCCGGCCGCTCGCTGATTACTAGCGGAGCCTCCCGCTAACGTTCCTGGCCGGGGGTCGGACAGGGCACCCCTAGTGCGGCGGCGGTTCCCCCTCACATCACCCTTCTTGCAACTTGCCTGGACTCAAGATGGCGGCTGCCGGCGACCTCGGAGTGCAGATGAGCGCCGCGTGGGGCCTGCTCTAGACCTGCCTCGGTCTCCTGCGGTCTCCCCCTCTAATTTCCGCGCCTGCTTCTGGGTTGGCCCCCGGGGTTGGGCTGTGTGTTTTTTTTTTTTTTCAATTCTGCCGACGGGGCTCAGCACTACCTGCCTGACCTGCTTTCAGCCCCGACCAGCATCTGATAGAGCAGCTTCTGAGGGGGGGCTGTGCTTTCGGGGACCCTGGCCCTCGTGCCCCGCACCGCCAGTGATATATACTGTATGGCGTTGAAATCCTGACCGGACCCACTACTTCTGGGCCCGGCCAACGAAACACCTCATCGGTCCCTGCTGGCTACTGGGCGCTTACATGACAGATCTCCTCCCCATTTATTTATCGTGAGGCAGCTTTCTGAGGAGTTCCTCACCTTCGCGCTGACCCCTCGCCTGGGAGCCTGCCAGCATATTCCTTCCTCCGCTTAAGCGGTTGTAATTATGTGTGCTGCAGTGCTGTCCCTTCAGTCCACCTCTCGAGGGCCTGCTTGGTCCACGCTCCATGCCACCAAAGAAGACAACCGGCAAGAAGACGGGTAAGGTCTCTGACTTTTTCATCTCCTCAGACAAGCTCCCGCAACTGCAGGGAGACGCAGACGCCCCAGCAATGGCTCTCACCAAAGCTGATTTGGCAGCTATGTTCCAAGATTTTAAGAAGGAATTCCGCCATGATTTGAGCCAGGATATCAAGACTTCCATAGACCAACTGCGTGCAGACCTAACGGACCGTCTGACTTCCCTCCAACAAGATGTTGACTCAGTGGGCACCAGGGTCCTCAACTTGGAGACTGGCTCCAAGGAACAAGACCAACTCATCACAGACCTGCGGGAGGATGTCCGCCAACTTCAAGATCAACTTCATCAATCTCTCCTCGAGGCGGAGGACCTTGAAAATCGATCACGAAGGGAGAATATACTTATCAGAGACCTGGAGGAGGGAGCGGAGGGGCCCGATCTGGCTGCCTTCATGGAAGGTCTGTTTGCGGAGATCGTGGCTCCCCAGTCGCTTAAAATTAAGCTGGATAGAGTGCACCGAGTGGGCCCTGCGGTACCGGGTGAGAAGAAAAGACCACGCGATGTTCTAGCTAAATTTCATTCTTTCAAAGTGAAGGAGGCGGTCCTCCAGGCAGCCAGGGCGAAGAGTGCCATTTCCTTTCAAAATTTCTCCTGCTCCATCTACCAGGATCTGGCTCCAGCGACCTTGGTGCGACTAAACCTTTTCCGAAGCATCACTGAAGACCACATACAGTATCGGTGGACGTACCCTTTTGGTCTCAGTTTTGACTTTAAGAGCAAACACCACCACATTACTGAGTTGAAGGAGGGTCTGGAGCTTTTAGGTCTCTCTCCTGACGACTCGGACACCGCAGCGGACAAATCTGGATCCCTATCCCGTGGAATACCATCAACCTCCGGGTGGTCAGTGAACACTCGTCGGAGCCGACGATGACGGGTCTGTGCCTGCTTTTGACTGGAGATTCTAATGCTCCCCCGGAGGTTATGGGGGAAACGGACCCTCTATGCAACTTGCTGTCGGCTGGCTCTTCTTCCAGATAGGGGTGCAGGGTTGAGATGGCCATAAGTCTTATATGAAGCTCTTCGACCTCACATTGTGGTTTTCTGCATGATGGCCTCGACCTATCCCCCGGGGGGCCCGGTCTCTTGGGCAGAACCCTGGTCGCTTCCGGACTGTCCCCTCCTCACAGTAAGATCTATGCTTTTAGATGAGGGGAACTGTTTTTTTGTTATTTGCATGTGGATGTCGCACTAGGTTAACATCCTCACAGCCTGGACTCTTTTGCCTCTGTTTAGACTGACGAGGTTGGAGTGGACTTTCTTCCTTCATGGGACTGCACCCCTATGAATGGTGACCTTTGCCGGTGGAGGGACTATACCTATCATTGTTTTTTTTTTTTTCAGCTGCAACTAGAGGCTGCTTAGCCTCATGTATGATTCTCTTGATGGCCAGGGCGAGCGTGGACTGGGACCTTGGACCGGTTGTCCCCCCTAGTTTCCTTGGGAACTATGCACTCCCGGCGGAATTTGGTTGACAAGTTTGGGAATTGTTTTTACGTTCACATTAGTTTCTTTTGGTTTGGGGTGGGGGGGACATGGTGGTGGCTTTTAATCGTCTAATTCTGGCAGACGCTGGGGTACTAGTATGGTACTGGCTGGAGTACTTGAGCAGCATAACCCTTCCCAGGGTTGGGCGTAGTGGTGGCATTTCTGGGTCACAGGGGCCATTTTTAAGCTTTTTTACCCCTCCTTTGTAGCTTTGACAGCTACAATAGGTACTTGGAATGTTAAAGGGCTTAACGTCAAAAGGTTTGGAAATATATTATTGACCACCATTTGGATGTAGTGGCTTCCCAAGAGACTCATCTCGCCAGGGCCCAAGACGCACGCTTCAGACACAAACAGTACCCCTAATCTATAGGTCTTCTGCTCTTACCAAACACAGGGGGGTAGCTTTACTTTTTCGCTCTACCACTCATTTCCAGCCCATAGATGTTCTTACTGATAAGGAAGGCCGATGGGTTATGGTTAAGGGTCGCTTAAGAGGGAAGGTTTGCACTTTTGTAGCAATTTACGCGCCCAACTCGGGATAGGCACTTTTCCTGCATACACTCTTGGGAAAAATGTTGGACTTCGCTGAAGGGCAGATAGTTCTTATGGGGGACTTTAATTTAACCTGGGATAAAGGCATGGACAGCACTCACTCACAGCGTTCTGAACTGAGCTCCTTTTCCACTGACACTCAGCAGCGCCTTCTAGACCTAGGCTTACTAGATGCATGGCGTACAAGCTATCCACATACAAGAGACTATACCTTTTATTCACACGTGCACCGCCCGTACTCTAGAATTGATTACATTTTTATTAGTCAGTCCCTTCTGGGTTCCCTTCAGGATGCGAGGATCTTCCCCCTCTCTGTGTCTGATCATTGCTTGCTATCCATCTGTCTGTCCTGGCGGGGGGAGGCGCCGTCGGCTCCCAGATGGTACTTTCCGGCTTCGTTAGTGCGGGACAAGGAATCTTGTGCTAAACTTAGAAACACTATCAAAGATTTTTTTGAGGTTAACGTACCTGAGGCCACGTCAGAGTTTACCACCTGGGATGCATTTAAAGTGGTGTTTAGGGGGGAATGTATTGCGCTCAACTCAGCTCTCAACAAACAACGTGCCAGGGAAAGAGAGCAACTAGAGCAGGAACTGTCCTCTGTTGAAACAGTTCATAAGCAGAACCCCACTCGGCAGACTCTCCGTCACTTGACGGCGCTCCGCGGTAAACTGCGTGCTATATATAATAACAGGGCCGAGTTCACACTCCTTAAACTCCGTCACCTGTCCTACTCACAAAGCAATAAAATTGGTAAACATTTAGCCAGGCAGCTCCGTGCCAAGCGGGAGAAAGAGTACATAGGGGGCATTCTGAATTCCGCCGGGGAGATTTCCCATAAGGACGAAGATAAGGCTAAACTGTTTGGCTCATTTTATGAAGCTCTGTACTCCGGGGACAATCTAGACTCTGAAGCTCAGCGGGAGTTTCTTCATGCGCTGCCCTTTCCCCGGGTTTCCAACGAATGGAACGAGTTGCTCTCTGCTCCCTTCACTTACGAAGAAGTGAGTCTGGCGATTAAGGCCCTTAAGCCCCATAAAGCTCCAGGTCCCGATGGGTATACCGCTCTTTTTTACAAGACCTTCGCTCCAGACATCTGTCCCTTCCTTACGAGTCTTTTTAACACGATGGCTGAATCCGGAGAATCTATGGCCTATATGACCGAAGCCATGATCTCAGTGATACTGAAACCCGGGAAAGACCCCCAGCACTGCGCCTCCTGCCGCCCTATCGCTCTTCTCAACCTTGACGCCAAATTATACTCCTCTATGTTAGCCAAACGACTGAATTACCTAATGCCGGATCTCATTCATCCGGACCAGTCCGGATTCATCAAGGGTCGCCAGACTCATGACAATACTCGTCGGATTCTCCATCTCATTGAAAAGACCAATAGGCGTCAGTTTCCTGCTGTACTGGTGGGTCTCGACGCTGAGAAAGCCTTTGACCATGTAAATTGGGCGTTCTTATTCCATCCCCTCCGGGCTTTTAGTTTTTCTACTAAATTCATAACTATGCTACAAGCTAATTACTGACAACCCTGATCCAGAGTGATGGTTAATGGGGCCAGCTTTACCTCCTTCTACCCCTCTAGAGGTACCAGACAGGGTTGTCCCCTTTCACCATTGCTCTTTGCCCTTAGCATCGAGCCCCTCGTAATGGCCATTAGAGATAATCCTGACATTCGGGGCATACCTTTTACTGGGGACCCTCATAAAATCTCCCTATTTGCAGACAACGTCCTCTTCTCCAGTATTAGGGGTGTCTTTCATAGATTCACATGCTTCAATATTCCCCGTCGTCGAAGTGGGAGTCCTACGGTACATAAAATAGTAGTAAAATATATATATATATATATATATATATATATATATATATATATAAAATTATATAATTATACATATATACATGAAAATGTAATACATATAAAATATAGAACATAAAGTTAAAAGTACCATAGAACTGAAGACAGGCCCATAGAGCCTTAAAGGGAGAATTCACTTTAGTAACATATCATAGTCATTATAATGGTCCACATTCCAGCCAATCAGGCAACAGCACCCTCTGGAACCTTCTCCTCAGAAGCTCAAGCCTTCAGATTTTCTACCGCACGTCGTGTGAAGGGAGTCTCCCTAAGCTCTGCTCAGTTTCTTCAACTCTTTTGCTTACTTCATCTCTGAGGATGTCTACAACTAAAAAATCTTTATTTAGACCTTGTTCATCCTGTGGAAAGCTTCGCCTTTTTCATGAAGATCCTCACAGTAAGTGTATTTACTGTCTATATCCGGACCATGAAGTTAAGAACTGCAAGTTCTGTAGGACCTTCTCCTCTAAGACACTGAAGGATAGAGAGGCCCGTCTCCTTCTGTGGCTACAGAAGTTGAAGACTTCCGAAGATCCTGTTTCTGACATGGAAAGCGTGTCTTCTTTCCATTCCAAAGCCTCTCTCAAGCATGGGTCAGAGACTGAGATGCCATCTCCTTTTCTGAAGAGAAAGAAGCTTGTCGACGCTTCAAAATCTGTCTCCCCACGGGATTTGCAAGTCTCCACGCCTACGGGACCTGGTTCTCTGGCGTCGCAATCCCAAGCTGTGCCCTCGTCATCTAAATCGGGCGCCAGCTCGTCGACAGGACCGTCGACGCGTCCGTTGACGACCACGAGGACCGTCGACGCTGTGCCAACGTTGACGACGACATGTTCGATGTCTACGAAGACTACGACGACGACGTCTACCTCGTCGTCGACGCTCCCAGAGGTGAGGCCTATTCCATCTATTCTTAATATTTCGTCGACGGCCGTTAAACCAGCCTCGCTGACGCTTGTGCTGAAGTATTCATCGTCGTAGACCCAGTCAACGCATCCTCCGTCGACGGCCTCCTCTTCGTCAACTACCTCCTCTTCGTCGACGGCCAAGACATCGTCGACGGCCAAGACATCGTCGACGGCCAAGACATCGTCGACGGGTACACCCTCGTCGACGGTTACGTTGACGGCAAGATCCTCGTTGACTGTGCCGTCTACGCCGACGATTCCTCCTGTGTCGACGGCTTCATCTTCGTCGACGACACCGTCGACGGCACGGAAATCTACGTCGACTAAAGAGAAGATATTATCTCCGTCGAGGGCTCCATTGCCATCTACAGCCATCTCGTCGACGGGACCGTCGACGACGCAACATTCACTTGCTACAGCGACTACTTTCACGGTGGTTACAGCTTCAGTGGTGAAACGGCCTGTTCCTTTGAGTCCTATGACGGAAACTCTGCCAACTAAATTATTTGAGTCTGCAGAAGACGATTCTGATGACGGCTCCTATGTGAATGAAGTTTTTCGTCCTGCAAACAGTCCATCTGAACTCAATATCAAGTGCCAGGAAGAAGATGAGGAGTATGAAGAGGAAGGATGTGCTCTCTTTCCTGTCCAGGTTGCTCGTTCTGAGGCACCACATGAACAAGGTATGACTCAAATACCGTATTCTCTGGTGACCAACTTGCAGAATATGTTGGACGATTATAATCGCAGGTTCCCTCCATCTGCGCCTACCTCACCAACTTCACAACCTGCGGCGCCAACACCTGTACATGGGGAGATGCCGCAGTCGCCAGTCCAACCACAGCAAGATACTGATGATGACGCGGATGTCAAACAAGACACTGATCAAGATGATGTCCTCGCGGATTGAGATGCTTATAGAGCTCAAACACCATCTACGCCACCGACATCGCCGTTGCCTTCCCCGCCGGTGGACATTGGAAGCTTCCATAACTTAATGGTGCGTGCTGCCAAGCGCTTCCATTTAATCGTAGAGATGCGGCAAACGGATTGCTTCCTCTATGACTTCAAAGATCAGCCTGTTAAACAGACTCATACTATCCCAATCATTGATTTTATTTGGCAGGAAGGCCTTAAACTTATGGCACGACCAAACTCCATCCCATCTGTGTTGCCACGTGTAGACAAGAAGTACAAGGCGCCTGCAGACTCTCCAGTATGCCTTGTCTCTCACTCCAAGGCGGACTCCGTTGTAACGCTGGCTGCCCAGAAACGTTCAAGGAATCCGGCCACTCCTCTCACCTCCCCTCCAGACCAAGAGGGACGCGGTTTGGACTCTATTGGTAAGAAGTTTACCACCATGGCTGCCACAACGGTCAGAGCGGCGAACTCCCTGGCCATCCTTGGGAGATATGACCGCCAAATGTGGTCTGAGATCGCGGCTTTGATTAATCTACTCCCAGATTCCGTCCAAACCGAGGCCCAGACGATAGTCCAGGAGGGAGAAAAGATCTCTGCAGAGATTATAGACTGTGCTGTTGACATCTCGTCAACAGGCTTCAGACAGCTTGCTGGAGCCGCCGTTTTACGACGCCAGGGCTGGCTCAAATCAACAGCTTTTCGGCCCGAGGTGCCGGCGAGAATTCTTGACTTGCCATATGATGGTGATTCACTTTTTGGCAAGCATGTTGACGACGCTCTTGAATCCATTAAAAAGGACACAGATACAGCTCGTTCCTTAGGAAGCCTCCAGTACAGGAAACGGCCTTTTCGTGGAGCACGTGGCAGAGGTGGCTCCTCAAATTTTCGTGGCTCCTCCCGGTATCGCTCCTATGGCAACAACAAACAAAGGTACACCTATCAATCTCAGAATCGCCAGTCCGATTCAAGACCTTATCGGAGGAAAAATAATTACAGAGGGGGAAACACCTCCAAAAAGCAGTGACTTCCCCAACAAGTGTTCTCCGACTCAGAAAATTGGAGGTCGAATCTCCCAAAACTTCTCCAACTGGTCTCATATCACCTCGGATCGTTGGGTCCTGGATGTCATCTCGAAAGGACATGTTCTCGAGTTTACAAAATTTCCACCCACCCGTCGACCTTCTGGTCCCCCACCACCTCATTTAAAAGATCTGTTGGCTCAAGTCAAGATCATGATAAAAAAAAGGGGCTGTCGAAGTGGTTCCTCGAGCTCAACAGGGCAGGGGCTTTTATTCCCACTTCTTTTTAATCAAGAAGAAATCGGGAGAATGGCACCCCATTCTGGACTTACGAGCCCTCAACAAATTCATCAAATCACAAACTTTCCGAATGTTGACCCTCCTGGAAATTTTGCAATACCTCAATCCCGGAGAGTTCCTCTCCACTATCGACCTCCAAGATGCATATTTCCATGTACCAATACATCACAAACACAGGAAATATCTTCGCTTCACTGTCGTATCGAAGCACTTCCAGTTCAAGGTGTTGCCTTTCGGCCTTCGATCAGCGCCGAGAGTCTTCACGAAGATCATGGCTCCAGTCGCGGCTTTCCTTCGCCTGCAAGGCATTCAATTTTACCCTTATCTAGACAATTGTCTAATAAAAGCTCAGTCACGTCAAACAGCAAGACAGCATACTCAGACCTGTCTGTCACTTTTTCACAAATTAGGCTTTTCCGTGAATCAGGAGAAGTCTCATCTTCGCCCATCACAACAGAGAATCTTTCTAGGAGCCTTAATCGATTCTCGTCTGGCGCAGGTGTTTGTGTCTCAGGAGCGACAACTTCGCATACTCAAGATGGTTGCTTTTCTCAAATCAAAAAAGTCTGTTTCTGTCCGGATCTTGAAATCTTTTCTGGGCATGGCCTCCTCTTGCATACATCTGATCCCACACTGCAGACTTCACATGGGAGACATACAGGAGGAGGTGGACAAACAATGGAAACAATGGAAACAAGTTTCGGGGTCGTTCAACGACAAACTCTTCCTGACCCCCCGCATTCAAACAGCTAGAACTAGAACTAGAACTCTTGGCCATCTTCCTTGCCCTGAAGTCTTTCCGGATTCTGATACAAGGCCAATCACTGCTGGTGCGGACAGACAACACCACCAGCATGCACTACCTCAACAAGCAGGGAGGTACGAAATCTCTCCTGCTTTCCAAACAGGCGCAAGAAATCTGGACTTGGGCAATTCAACATCAAGTTCACCTGACAGCAGTACACGTGCCGGGCGTCTCCAACACCCACGCCGACTGTCTCAGCAGATCTCTGGCGGACAACCACGAGTGGGAACTCCACCAACCTATTCTGGAATACATCTTTCGCCAGTTGGGCCAACCACAGCTGGACCTGTTTGCGACCCCAACCAACTGCAAATGCCTACGCTTTGCAAGTCGGCATCCCCACAGAGAGTCGAGCGGGAATGCGTTTTCGATAAGCTGGTCGAGTGAATTCGTCTACGCTTTTCCCCCGCTCCCGCTAATTCCGCGCCTGCTGCACAGGATGAAACTTTAACCATGCCATGTCATTCTGATTGCGCCCAGGTGGCCACGTCGCCCATGGTTCTCGGACCTCCTCCTATTGTCCATGTGCGACCCGATACCTCTTTATCCTCTGCCTCAACTGCTCACCATGAACCAAGGCCGCATTTGCCATCCGGATTCGGCATATATCCAACTGCATGCCTGGAACCTGAACACAATGAATTTGCAAGTCTGAATATTACTCCGGAGTGCAGGGATGTGCTGGCTCATGCACACGCTCCCTCCACCATTAAAACATATCAACTGAAATGGAAGCGGTTTTGTGTCTGGTGCCACAAAGAAGCTCTTGATCCAATGCACGCTAAGCCGGAACAAATCCTGCCTTTTTTCTTATCTCTAGCAAAATCAGGACTTTCTCATTCCACTCTTAAAGTCTTTTTGGCAGTGATTTCCCGCTTTCGTCATGATGGCACCACATCCTTGTATTCCTCTCGTATCATTCAACAGTTTTTTAAAGGCCTCTTTCGACTGTACCCGCCCATTCGTCGTCCTCCGCCTCCGTGGCGCTTGACTCTGGTTTTATCTCAGCTCCTATTACCTCCTTTTGAGCCAATCCATTCAGTAGATTTGAAGTTTCTCACGTCGAAGGTTGCTCTTCTGCTCGCATTGACGTCATCAAGGCGAGTAAGTGATATCCAAGCATTTACAATCCAACCTCCATTTCTTCAATTCTCCAAGGACGCTGTTACTTTGCGTACAAACCCAAAATTTAATCCCAAGGCGCCCTCGGATTTCCATCTGAATGAGCCCGTAGTTCTCAGAACTTTCTTCCCAAACCCTTAGTCTCTGGCTGAGCGTTCTTTAAATTCCTTGGACTTAAACCGTTGCCTGAAATTTTACATCCAGCGCACCGCTCCTTTTCGTAAATCAGACCAACTCTTTGTGGCCTATGGCCGAATATGCAAAGAACAGCCAGTCACCAAACAATCCATTACTAGATGGATTTCTTCTGCCATCTCTTTTTGCCATTGCCAAGCCGGAAAACCTCTTTCTACTCCGGTACGAGCACATTCAACAAGGGCTGTGGCATCATCTACCGCCCTCTTTGCTGGAGTGCCTCTGCGCCAGAATTGTAGAGCGGCAACGTGGTCGAGCAGACACACGTTTACAAGGCACTATTGTCCGGAGTCAGCGGACGCCGCGGATGCTGCTGTGGGCCAAGCTGTGCTACGAAATCTTTTTAACTAAGGTGAGCCTCTGTTGCTTCCCGCCTCCTGTCATAAAAGGTTTTAAATTATGTTTCACTGTATGCTATTTTAATAATACTATAGTGTTACTTTTCTGGTTTTGCACTGCCTTTTATGACTCGTGTGGTATTTTACTGCTTTCTACTCTTATTCAAGCATGTGAATCTATGAAAGACACCCCTAATACTGGAGAAGAACATTAGTTACTTACCTGTAAACTGTGGTTCTCCAGTATTGGTGTCTTTCATAGATTCACATGCGACCCACCCTTCCTCCCCTCAGAGGTTCTCTTCTCCTCACACACTCATGGTCGCTTTGGTGTTATGAAAATCTGAGGGCTTGAGCTTCTGAGGATAAGGTTCTAGAGGGTGCTGTTGCCTGATTGGCTGGAATGTGGACCATTATAATGACTATGATATGTTACTAAAGTGAATTCTCCCTTTAAGGCTTCTATGGGCCTGTCTTCAGTTCTTTGGTACTTTTAACTTTATGTTCTATATTTTATATGTATTACATTTTATGTATATATGTATAATTATATATTTTTCTATATGTATATATATATATATATATATTTTACTACTATTTTATGTACCGTGGGACTCCCACTTCGACGACGGGGAATATTCAAGCATGTGAATCTATGAAAGACACCAATACTGGAGAACCATAGTTTACAGGTAAGTAACTAATGTTCTTATCCCTCTCTGATCCGGCAGTGTCTCTCCCAGCCCTCCAGTCAGAATTGGAACGTTTTGAATCAATCGCAGGTTTTAAAATAAATTTCAGCAAATCTTATATCCTTAATCTTACTTTACCGCCCACTGAGGTTCACAGTCTCAAGTCCCTTACCCCTCTTGCATGGGCCCCCTCCTCCATTCAATATCTAGGGGTTCAACTGACGCCGAAGATTGAGAAGTTATATGCGGCTAATTTTCCACCTATTCTCAATCGCATTCAGGCGGAACTTGTGAAGTGGAGACCCCTGTTTTTATCCTGGCTCGGACGCATCCACGCAGTAAAAATGACACTCCTTCCTAAACTTCTCTACCTCTTTCAGGCTCTCCCTATAGAACTAGACAGGGACTTTTTTCGTCGAGTTAAGAACATGATTCTCCAATTTATCTGGCAGGGTGGGCGTGCTCGCTTTTCTTTCTCCTTATTACACCGTCCCCGATCTGAGGGCGGTGTAGGCCTCCCTGACATTCAGCTCTACTATAAGGCAGCACAATTGTGGGTATTGGTTGAATGGTCCAAGAAAGAATCTGATAAACATTGGCTACATATGCACCGGAGTGTGACTGGGAGGACCACCTGGGACCTGGTCTGGCGCCCTAAAAAAGATCGATCCCCAAACAAGTATATAGCTATACCCATGCGCACTACTCTGAAAGTATGGGATACGGTAACAGGGGACGATCGATGGACCACTTTCTCCTCCCCGTTTACACCACTACACTTTAACCCTGATTTCCCGCCGGGTACACAGGAGGGGCCTTTTGACGCATGGAGAGAAGGGGGTTGTCTTGCGTTGATCCACCTTTTTCACAATTATGACCCACTCACTTTTGACAATTGTCGACGGGACTATAAGTTGGGGACCGCGGAACAGTATCATTACGCTCAACTGATGCACTGGGCCCTCACCCCACACATATGTGACGCAGCTACTCGGCCCCTCACTCAATTCGAATCCTTCCTTGCCAAAACCTCATCTATGAAGGGGGCGATTTCTTTCATATATAAACTTCTCCTTACCTCCGCTGTATCCCCGAGACCGCGGTATATGTCCTTGTCGGAAGACATTCTTCAGCGTCCCATTTCCCATACTGAATGGGGAGACCTATGGACAGACATTACACAATTCAACCATTCCTCTGATCTTTGGGAATCTCACCTAATGACCATGATTGACTGGTACCTCCACCCCTCTAGGCTCAAGCAGAACTTTCCCACTGCTTCCGACAGATGCTGGAGAGGGTGCGGGTTACTGGGGGATTTTAAACACATTTGGTGGGATTGCCTGACTATTCGCCCCTTCTGGGAGGAAATCCTTGCTCACATTAAGGAAATCTTGGGATACCCTACTCCAACCACCATGGCGGGGGTTCTTTTGGGTTTTCGCAATCCTGCTTTAGAACACCAGACACAAGAGGACAAAACGATTTGGTGGCTATAAATAGGCGCAGTTAAGGTAACCGTAGCGGCTACCTGGAAAAAGAGGGCCGCACCAGCGATCTCCTTGTGGCATTCTAGACTGTGGAGACTCCTCAGTCTAGAGCGTATGTCTGAGATCTTACGGGACGACTTTAAGAACTTTGAATTCAAATTGGGTCCTTTAGTGGCTTTCCTCTCACGAGGCTTGCCGTCTGCTGTATGCCCTTCATCCATTAGGGCTCTTCACCTCTTTCAACTATAATTAGCCTTGTACTATCACTGTCGGACTTATTGTTTGCATGCCGCCACCACCATTGTCAGGGAGGGGGAGGGTGGGGAAGGGGGGGTTGCTTTCCTTGTTTATTTTTTTTTGTTGGAGATTGTTGTTTTTGTTTTCCCATCCTTGGGGATTGTTGTTATATTGCACCGATCTGTTGGGCGCCTCCCTCTACAAGAGTACTCGTTATTCTTCCATTTGCATCAGAAATTTGGGACCTCTATTGTCATTTTGGATCCTACTGCGCATTATTGACAACCGCACCCACACCCTGTTTCTATGAGGAACTGTGAACTTTTTTTGGCGCCTCACTGCCACCCGGGGTGGATGGGTGTAGAAGTTTTCGGTTATTCGCTACTTACAGTTTCACCATATTTGCAGGTCCCCTGTAAGGGATGATTTGATGGCTTTGTTCTGTGTTTTCTATTATGTAACACAAAAAGAATAAAATATGTTTGACAAAAAAAATAATTATGCCTAAGGTAGAACATCACCATATCAAAGATCATCTCCGTTAAATCGTCGATGTACCGAACTCAGAGTGTACCACCTGGTGGTTGTATTCCAGGATATACTTGGCTTCCTGCTCCTCCCGCCTGCGCATGAACAAATTTGCATAGATGGAAATAAAGCAGGTACTCATCGTGGTACCCTGGGTTTGTCTGTAATATTTACTGTCAATCATTAAATAAGTATACCTACAGCAGAACATCACCATATCAAGGATCATGTATGTGCATGAGTGTGCACGCAAAAAATACTTGCATGTCTCCACTCCCAAGTCATCATCTATACTGGTATTTAAACTGCACACTTCAAGTGGGAGAAATGCATACGAGTCCTCGCAGGAAGCATCCTCTATAATTCTTAGAAAGTCCCACATGTCCTGTATAAAGGAGTCAAATGGGGATGGGTTGCACACCTTGTTTTTCCTTTTAACACTATTCATACATTTATATCCTGTTTATAGTCAAGCGTGCTCAATGGTAGCGTGCCCAGCTCCTGTGACACGTGATTCATTAAGTCACTACGAGGGGACACCATGAAAGTGCCCCAAACCATGGCACTGTCGCTGCAGCTTCTTGCCAACATCTTAACTCATTTACATCCATTTTCATCAAGAATATTCAATGTATTCATCTTTTCGATCATTATCTCAACCATTTTTTCACTCCACGAGCAAGGGAATGCCAATTTTCTACTGTTTCTCATATCCAAGATGGGCCATCCGAGCCTCTTCAATCAAGAATACGTATAAGCGCATGTTTCATCATAAGCAGTTTATTAAAAACCCAATGCATTTCGGGCCTCTGGGGGCCCTTCGTCAGGGGTAACTGTGAAATTAATTAAACAAACATTAATTGACACTTCAACACTGCGTAAAATAACGTCTTGATATTATCAGATAAAGTTCATTTTCAAGAGACTGTCATGCATTATATGAAATCTCTGCGATTAGACTGGAAAGCTGTAAAAATATTCCCTGTAGGTATATTAAATTGCAAACATTGGTTCATAAACAGTTGTTCATTGACAATATGTGTGGTAACCAATTAATGTTTGTTCAATTAATTTCACTGCTTATGATGAAACATGCGCTTATACGTATTCTTGATTGAAGAGGCTCGGATGGCCCATCTTGGATATGAGAAACAGTAGAAAATTGGCATTCCCTTGCTCGTGGAGTGAAAAAATGGTTGAGATAATGATCGAAAAGATGAATACATTGAATATTCTTGATGAAAATGGATGTAAATGAGTTAAGATGTTGGCAAGAAGCTGCAGCGACAGTGCCATGGTTTGGGGCACTTTCATGGTGTCCCCTCGTAGTGACTGTATAAAGGAGGGCAGATTTTCTACAAATGGTCTTAGAAAGAAATATATGTACTTAGATGTATTTTTAAATAATGATCCTATTGGTGATACTATTGGCCTGCCAGGTGGGTTTGCCATATCTTTATGAATGTATAGAAACAAATAGAGAACTGGAGTTTTAGAGTACTTGCACTTAAAAAATTGGTATTACTCCCTCTCTATAAGACCTTGATCCTTCCATTCTTCTAACCTTGTCCTATATTCTCTGTTGACACCTGTGAGTTCCTCTGGTTTGGCCCTTTAATAACACATTGTGTTACTCAGCTGCCTATACCATTCTTCCAAATAAAGTTCCCTGACCCACACCACAATATTGCCCCATTTGCCACAATTTCTGGATCTTTCTATCAACTTTGCAGGGCTGTCTGTTGGGGATATGTGAGATTACACATGTGGTGTTTTGAGTATCTCAGTTTGTAAAACCTTTGATTACTCCTCTCTCAAAAACATCTGCTGAATGCAGAAGTGTGGGGAGAAAGATGGATTTCAGTTTGAAACCATCTGCACTACAACAATCTAATGGTATGTTCAAATTAACCAGATTAATTATTGGATCATCACTCTGCTCTGATTCTAGATCTAAAACCGATAGTGTCTGTAAAACATCTATG
Organism: Lissotriton helveticus; assembly: GCF_964261635.1. Classification (NCBI taxonomy): domain Eukaryota; kingdom Metazoa; phylum Chordata; class Amphibia; order Caudata; family Salamandridae; genus Lissotriton; species Lissotriton helveticus. The sequence continues at coordinate 815,999,166 of NC_136070.1, forward strand.
TCACTAATCCGCAAAATACTAAGATGTGGTATTTCAGTAATACTATGGTCCCGATTTGTTAAGGAACCATTTCTTCAATTTCAAATTTCTCACAAAATGAAATAAATCAAACCTGCATTGAATGTAATCAAAGTTGTAAATTGGACTAAAAGGCAATCCTAGTGATAATAAATCAATGTCAGTACTAGTTAGAATATGTTTTGAAATATTTACGACATTCATTTTGCCTGTTTCTGTCCTCTTGTTTTCAGTACCATAGGGGTTGATACTTCCTCATTGTATCTTACGTTTGTTTTGTTGTAATTTTTTACTTTTTCTTTTTGACGCTTTGTTTCAACCTGAGATTTTATTCGTCCTCTGTGTAGCATTTTGAATTCCTGTAAAAAAAGTATCATCGTACCTGAGGAATCTGATAATACTGATGCATGGTTCCAAAAGAATCTCTATCAATCTCCTTATCCTTTGGTGCATTCTTACTGGATCTGTTACTTCGTTCAAACAAGGCTATTAGTCATACCCTCTCTGTGCAGGTGATCATATTTGTTGTTGAATGTCAGGACTCGACCAGATTTATAATCATTATAGTCCCTTATAAATTTCCTCCCTTTTTGTTCTTAATCTCTTCCTCCATTTTATCCAGCCTTTTTTCCATCTCCTTTTTGAACTCTTCAACATTTTACTCGATATCTAACTCTCTTAATTAATTGCAAAATTTCATAATTTCTTGTAAAATTGTATTTCTTTGCTTCAACGCATATTTTATCAAGATTCTCAGCATCCCTATTGAGCATAATTTGGAATTTTCAGACCAATCCTGAAGCATTTCCAGATCTGGATTTTCATAGGTTGAAACCCTAATACTTGTGGTATCTGTCCACAGTCTAAATACGTTTGTAGAGATACACATTGCTTTCAGATGTAATCTTTGAAGTTTGTCGAATTTCTGTCGCTTAGTAAGTGACATTTGATTATTAGTTCCTGTTGACATCGAAAATGTTATACGCTTCCTCCTGTCTTCTTGCCTCTCTGTTAGCAGCCATAATGATTGTGTAGTAATTGACTCCAGACTGGTTGAGGTATTTCAAGTAGATTTATTGTAAGATGTTAAGTATCCTGGAATAAGCCCAGATCAAACCCCACCAGGAGCAGCCAGCAGGCAGCTCAGCCCCATCATAACTGTGGCTTATCTTCAATCAGCACCCAACATTCCATGGTGCATCACAGTGCAGAGGCATTCCACTAGAAGGCATGAAGTAGGTAAAGGCATGCATAGGAATATGCAATAGGTAGAATACAACATACCTCCTTTTCTTCCAAAACAAAACAATGAACAAAGGAGCATAGAAACTAAAAGAAGGAGAAAGCGTACCGATCAATACCCGCTGACACATCCACTGGCCAGACAGATGTGGCAGAAGGCACCGTACAGCATGAAACATAGAAAATACAGAAAAGGAAAGCACAAATAAAGATCAGACACAATCCTTTTCTATAAATACCTAAAATGAAGAATACATAAAGTAAAGCAATAAGACTAGAAGAGTAATACCAAAAGGTACAGACACATAAATAGGTATTCAAGAATACATAAAGTAAAGCAATAAAACTAGAAGAGTAATACCAAAAGGTACAAACACATAAATAGGTACTCTTCTTCCCTTCTCCATACACAACGAAAAAGAGAATAGAAAGATTCACCCAAGAACTACTCTAGACACACCCCTTAGGAGGAAAAGTATGAAAGAAGATAGGTATTGAATAAATAAGCATAGTGAACAGAGAAGCAGAGGAAAGTATAACAAAAGATCTTTCATACTACTCTGAAGACATAGTAATTAAAAATATAATGTAGACACTTTGAATAACGGGCAATACAATTCAGCAAGAAATGTAGTGAGTAATTAAGAGTGAAACACTCATATAAACACGACCCCGTGAAAGGTCACATATTGAATACTTGAGGAGTGTAACTTCACAAAATAGTGAAGATTACCACTGCCATATTCATGTGTTTGTACCTTTTGGTATTACTCTTCTAGTCTTATTGCTTTACTTTATGTATTCTTCATGGCTCATTTCTGTTCTGTGCCCTGGGAGGTTGCAGTGCACTGTGGTCACTGTTGCGCTTTCAGACTGGGAGAGTTGTTTATTTACTCAGTGACAAGTGACATTTTCTATTCAACACGAGTGTTTTGGTGCTTCGTTTTAGAAAACTTTCTGACATTTTGTATCTACAACAGTACACGCCTTACTCCTTTGAAGTGGTGCTCACACGCTGTTTCGAATACACTTGTGGTGGCTCTATCATATTCAATATTTTTATTGTTTTTGACGAGATATCGTGGCTCTTAATCCAGCGTCATATCAACTGCCTTTCCACATTTAAAAAATGCAGCGCGTGTCATGCAGCGCGTGCCTTTTGTTGTGCGCACTCACCTTCTTTCTTTCACGGAGCTCCTATGACGTGCTGCCTTCCCTGCTGGATCCTCCGATGCTGTTGGTGTGGGGAAGCGCCGTGAGCCACCCGGCTTTGCGCCACTGTACGTGCCTCCGTTTTGTCTCTGACGTCTCTTTTGTGTCTTCAGCAGCTAGTACTTTTGGAAGGTTGGATCTGCTGTTTATTTTTAAGGGACATCCGACGAGAAGGTACTGTGGATCTGCAATTTCTGGTGCATGTTTGTTCTTCTGTATAATGGATATACATTGCTCGGGGGCAAAGATCGAGCTCCGGGATTATAAGAGCATATTGAGAACTTGAGCCCTACTTCATTAACTACAAACCATAAGTGCAATCCACGATTGTCAAATCAAAATGTAGTAATTGACTCCAGACTGGTTGAGGTATTTCAAGTAGATTTATTGTAAGATGTTAAGTATCCTGGAATAAGCCCAGATCAAACCCCACCAGGAGCAGCCAGCTGGCAGCTCAGCCCCATCATAACTGTGGCTTATCTTCAATCAGCACCCAACATTCCATGGTGCATCACAGTGCAGAGGCATTCCACTAGAAGGCATGAAGTAGGTAAAGGCATGCATAGGAATATGCAATAGGTAGAATACAACAGATTGTACGTGATATCAAACAGTCTTAGGCACTGTCAGTGATCCTCAGTTGCTCCCACACACAAGAACCTGTGCTTATCCTTAATTTTGGATTCGTCAGTCCCTTCTGCCCAAATATAAACCAAATGTTGGTGCCATTGGAATACTCGTCTGTGCACGTTAAGCACTACTTGCGGTTTGGTCACTTACTCCCTACCGGTACTGAAACCTCATGTCTTCCAACTCGAGTGCAAACAGAGTTGCACCTCTGCCTCGCCCGCTATATGGCTTTGTATAATTCGGAGATTAATTTAACAACAACAAGGGACCCCAAATACGTCAGCAGGGACCTCGGCTTGTGCTCCACACAGGTTGATTTGTGGAAAGTACTCCTTGTGGTATAACGAAGTGTAAATTGAGTAAACTCTGCTGACCTCTGTCCGGCTGGAAATGTCATTCATAATATAGATTGACTCTGTCTATATTTTATTTCTCCGAAATTGCTTTGTATAATTCGGAGGGCATCTGAAACCATTGATTCACCATCTGAACCTCCTTGTTTCCTTCCAGTAGTTCTCCTGATGGCAATTACTACAGTGGCACGCAGTCGGCAGGAATCCCCCGTAATATTAAACAAAACCTTTTGTTCAAACATTGCGTACACCAACCATTCTGCAGCAATGGTGATTTTTTTGTGATAATATGTTTACCCCCTCTGTGTTTCTTCCAAATCCTTGGTCACGGATCTGTGGGTAAGGCATTTCCTGAGTACTTATACTTTGAAACAGAAGGGGAATGGGAGCACACTGCTTCACCTCCCAGCATAGCACTTTGAGTGGAACTATTTGAGATAAGGAACATACTACAACATGGTCTAACATTCACAGTTATAAATGCTGGCATTTTGAAATATGCAATATTACAACACAATGTATCTGATATAGACTTCTAGCTGCAGATTCCTTACCTTTGAATTTCCCAAGCGTCAGACTGGATCTAAAAAAAATTTTCTTTGTGAGCAATACCTCTGCGGGCCTGTAGGTGGCAGCGTTCGCCTCCACATGCGTCATCCACATGGAAGTGGCATCCACAGGACCTATATAGGTGCCACCTAGGCATGCTGACATAAGTTCTTTTCGCGACAGCCAGCTCTGATCCGGAGAAGAGCTACCGCCTCAGTCACTGTCTGACTGGATTTTTTTGAAGTTTTTTTGTCAAGGACTTCGGAGGTTTGTCCTGCTGGTGTATAGAATGTCACCTAAGAAAGCAGGATTAAAGCCCCGCGAAGTCTGTCATTGGCAAATGTCGGTGACAGACCCGCACCTTGTCTGCCGGTGGTGTCTGGAGTGTGACCACGACTCAAAATCGTGCTCCGATGCTGTGCTATGAATCTGAAGGGGGCAACAGACATTTAAACCCGGGCTGAGCCACGAGTGTAGTGTTGATGCTTATGTCATCCATCAACCAACTGGACCCCGTAACGTGAAAAAAGAAAGTTGCTTCTCCAAGGTAAAATGAGTTTTGACTCACTTGCAGTTGTACATACTTTATTATTTGCAGTGATCGCATTCAGATTAAAAGAACAGCATGTTTTAGACCATTTTAGTTAGAACGGCCGACCTGTTTCATTGCCTAATAATTTCCGGCAATTTCATCAGGGCTCACTGACCGATCTCTACCTCACCGATGCTTCAAGCGCAATCTGTGGTGGTTGACAAACAATATAAAAGAAAGATTGTGCCAAACATGTAAACACATATTAAAATGGTGTATAATGGCAACTTTGCCACAACATTTTTACAGGTAAACATGTATGGTTATGCTATAATTACGCTGTGGTTGCCAACAGGACTCGTACCAGCAAAACACTCGTAAGGAAGGCACACACACATTTCAGCCATGCTTCCCCATCAGGAAAATAGCAGCCACCGATCGTCAGCCTGTGGATATATACACATATACATTCATCATGACCCCTTAATTATACATAGTCAGTACCTCAATAGTTCTCTCTTGTTCTCCTGATACCCATTAAGTGCCTTCCTCCTGTCCTTATATGTATGCTGATGAGAAATATATATTGCAAATCTGGCCCCAAAGTAATTAACTCGTTTCTCGAACTTGCTCAGTGCCATTGCAGTCAAGCTGCTGGGAAATCTGTGCAATGTTTAGCCCGACAGCTGCTAAATCTGTTCCCAACACTCTCTCAATTCCGTTAAGGTCATGCCGCTTTCAAACCTATAACGTTGCGAATAACAATTAGCGGGCAGCACATCCTTTACATACACCCACTTCCCCCCACTCTTACCGATATACCGGTCTTCTGGGCTGCATTCTCCTCCAGGACTTAGAAAGAACTCGTGAGCCTCTTGAAGTATGCATACCATGACCCAGAAGGAGAGCGGGAAGCCCGCACCCTTGCCTGGGGTCACTGGCCTGTTCCTGCAATTCTGTGAGACCGGAAGATTGTGCAATGGCCACCGTTCATACTGGTTAAACGGGGGTCTCATCGAGCACCATATTGGAGTTGTTACTCCCAGATAGGGCAATATCTGTAATAGGTGCCCGGGAAGCCTAGTATCATCTGGGTGCACAGTATTTTTAAAAAAACATCTAGGTACACAGTATTAAAAAACCCACTGCATTGATGAAGTTTATTGACAAACCCGGGCAGTCATGTAACTCCCAAGGGGTGTGTATAGGCGTTGTGGTGCTTATCTAAATATATACCAGAGGGTGTGTATAAATATTGAGGGGTGCACCTAAGTAGTCAAGGGCACTCCATACCTTCCGGCACCCATGCATGTAGCCTCAGTGTGCTACGCGGTGCTACCCTCAAGCTCATGGCGTCCCGGTGTACGACTCCGCGCCATTTGATGTCCCAGTCGAGAGGAAGGTCCTGGGAGCGCTCAAGTAGTCTGAGGTCGTTGTCCCGCTTCTAAGTCCTTAGGACATTCAGGTAGGTCATCCAAAGTTGAAGAGGTCTTTGACTTTGTTCCATTGGCCGACAAGGGAGCATCACAATTCGAGGTGGACCTCCTGCGCCTGGGTCGTCTCCGTGCCTCTCTGATTTTCCAGGAACTGGAGCGACCCTCGCCAACTAAAAATATTTTACAAGGCCATGCGCCTCATCTTTGGGCAGCCTGACCCTGCCAGAGCTCCTTTGGGCCCTTTGGGTTCGGAGAGGCCCCACTGTTTCCGGGCCAGCGGTTTCGAGTCCGGCTCTATTTGGGAACCATGGATCGATTCCTGAATCCAGACCATTGCCTGTCATATCAACTCGACCTTCCCCATTGCTGGTCCTGATGCAGACGCTCCTGGCACCATCCCTGTTCTGATCCTCGACTCTGGATGGATGTCACCCGCAGCCGGGACTGACAGCCTTGCCTCCTAAATCGGAACCTGAGCCATATTCCATTGGGTTAGCACTCGAGGGGAAACATGGAAGGGGTTTCTGGGCCCTGGAGAATACCAGCCATAATGAGGAAGACCCTAGCATGGACTGGTGTGAGGAACTGGGTGAAGTCTGGACCAGACACCTCTCCAGATAATGGTGTGCTTTAAATCCTACGTGGGTACGTTGGAGGGAGCCTCATACTCAATGATGGTGCGGAGGGGGGATGAGGGCCTTGACCTTCTGTTGCCCTCGGTAGCAGTCAAGACTAACATCTTGACAAAAGTGCTACAACCGGGAGTTCACATTGGAACCGCTACTCCTGTTCAATTACGCCCTCACTGTCGTCCTTCTCGGGACTTGTCCAAACCCAACACATGGGCTCCTATGAATAGGACAGTTGCCGCCGCTTCCACCACTCCAGAGGACCCAAACCTACTCACACAACACCCTACCCCGGAGATTTTGGTGGTCCAAGCCTCAACAATGCCTCAATAGAGCATTTCCTACCAATCCCCTGGATAGGGAATCCAAGAGGCTGGACTTGTTGTGGGAGATGTTTTCTTACTTAAGCCTAGCACTTCAGTCTGTGAACACTACATTTTGGGCTATTATTACCACTCTCTGTGGGACATGGTTGCAAGTGCTGCCATAGGTCCTGAAGGAGGCCTTGGTCATACTCTCCCAGGCTGTTGCCAATGGAACGGACGCAGTAAAGTTCACTTTATTCTGTGGACTTGACATGACTGTCTCACTGGGCGGAGCAGCTTCATTGACAGTGCCCTGAGGTGCCACGCCTGGTTGAGGACAATTTACTTTTCGGGAATGTCCAAACATCTGTTATGGACCTGCCCTTTGATGGCACCCGTCTCTTTAGAGACAAGGCGGATTTGGCGCTGGATCTCTTCAGGGACAGTCCTTGGACCTTTCTATAGCCCCTAGTCATCCACAATACGCCTTTCACAGCTATGGAAGGGGCTTCCAACTGTGACAATTCCCTCCCACACACTGAGCTACGCATTCTCCCCAGCCTCTCTGTGGCCAAGAGCGTGGTACCCACTTACCTCATGGTTCAAGGAGCCAGCGGTCTTGTCAGTCTGCCCCCCTCCCCCTGCAGGTACAGCCTCCAAATCCTCCTAATCTGCCCCTTTACCACCATGAACATCCAGTTGGTGGCAGGATTCACCATCACCTGCCCCAGTGGCAGTTTAATACATCAGACAGGTGGGTTTTGCATAATTTAAAATGCTCACTTTTCAGGTATTGTCTACCTTGGACCCAGGAGACTGAATGGTAGCGCTGGACTTCCAGGACACCTAATTCCAAATCCCCGTCCTGCCTGCCCGCCGGCACTATCTGCAGTTTACAGTCGAGACCACAAGCATTTTCAGTAACTTTGCTCCCTTTTGGCCTTACCGGTGCCCCTTGGGTGTTCACCAAGATGATGGTGGTGGTTGCATCTCATCTGTGGAGATCAGGGGTGCCAGTCTTACCCTATCTCGACGATTGGCTGTTGAAGGCGGGCTCACCCCAGGCTGTTGTCTCCCACCTCCAGACTACGGTTCCCAGGGGTTCACTATTGACATGCTGAAGTCACACCTGACTCCCCCTCAGACACTCCCTTTCATCTGAGCTGTTCTGAACACAGTGCAGTTTTGGGCTTATCCTCTAGAGCAGAGAGTCCAGGATATTTAGGCTATGATACTGATGTTTCAGCCTCTATCCTAGAATTTGGTGAGCCTGGCTCTGAGGCTGCTGGGAATAATCATGGCCTCCTGCATACGGCTTAAAACACATGCCTGCTGGCATATGTAGGCTCTGCAGTGGGAACTGAAGTGCCAGTGGGAGCGGCATCAGGAAATCCTTCCGACATGGTCCAGATCTCGGAGGGAACGACAAAATATCTGCAGTTGTGGTTATCAAATCACGATTGGGCCAGAGACAGACCCTCTCCCTTCCCTAACCGGATCTCACAGTAGTGACAGATGCATCACTACTGGAATGGGGTGGCCATCTGGGAGAGGTGGAGATCAGAGGACTCTGCTCGCTGGTGGATTCCGGACTACACATCAACCTGCATTTATTTTTCATCTGTAAATTCTATTCCATTCACAGAAGGAGATGGATAGTCCCAATTCTAAGATCACTTGGTTTTAGGCATTGCTGCCCTGCTCTCCTGGCCCTACAATCCCTAGAGAAAAAATTTAGTATTGCTTCTGTTACTGTATTCCTGAAATTTTTTTATTAAATGTAGGAAAACAATTATGTGATAAGTCACGATTTTGATAAAGGAGTATGGTTGTAACCAAAATAAATTTCTGACGTATATTTTATATTTTTTAGAATGGATATTTTTATTGTATTTTACGTGCTTTTATGAATGTCTTATTCAAGAATTCAAATAAAGTTTTATTGATTAATCTGCTGGAGGTCCATGCAATCCAAATGGCATTGACAGCCTTTCTACACTCTCTCAAGGGAATGCAGGTGCAAGAGTTCGTGGACAGCAACAACCCCATGTGGCACTGCAACAAACAGGGTGGGTTTGTGTACCCTTTGTCAAGAGGCCCTGCGCCTCTGGACATGGCTAGAATAGCAGGGCATACCCCTGGTAGTTCAACACCTGGTGGTCTCTCTGAACACCAGAGCAGACAAGCTCAGCTGTCAATGCCTAGCGGATCACGAATGGTTTCTTCAATCTGAGTTGCTACAAGGTCTTTTTCAGCAGTGGGGAGAGCATTGGTTAGATCTATGTGCCTTCGCCGAGAACGCACAATGTCATTGGTTTTGCACGCTGACTCCCTTTTTTAGACGCTTTTTGTCTTGTGGAACTCTTGCCTCTTGTGTGCCTTTCCTCCCAAAGCACTTGTGCCCAGAGTTCTCTAGAAGATTAGGAAAGATTGAGCCCAAGTCATACTTGTGGCTCCTGACTGGGCACATGGAGCCTGGTATCCCAAACTACTGAATTAACAAAAGTTAGGAGGGAGGTAGAGGGAAAAGGCATAGGCTGGCCTTCCAGAAACTGATAAGTCACAAACGATCTCTGAGAAGCAGAGATCAAGACCCTAGCTGTTGACTATAGCCCTATTCGCAACACTCACTGGAGTTGGAATAGTGTATATAGTGGTAGAAAAAGGAGTATTTCTCTTTTTCTTCTTGTCCCCTCACTCACCAGGGTTGCCCCACGGTGACATGCTTCATCATAGGGGCCATCCCAGTCCGCTGCGGACTGGGGCGTGCTGCGACTTGCGAATTACGTAGGAGCACTTACGATTTGACTATGTGTGGTGCGAGAGTTGTGATGTGATGGAGTGGGGTGTATGTGAATAGTTAAAAATACCTGCCTAGTAAGCTTTAAATAGTTTATTCTTGCTTCCAGGTGGTAGAGTTAAAACCGGGGTAGAAATAGTAGGATGCCTAAATGACAATGTGTTTAGGTGTACCTATCAACTTCTGTCTGTCAACATGTTTCGTGCATCCCCCAAGCACTTCTTCAGGACTACACAGGGGCCAGCCCTGTGTTCGCCACTCCTAATAGATGCCGCAATGAGCTAATAGTGGAAAAAAAGCTACAAATAATAAAGCATGCATCCAGTACCTACGTAACAAAATTAATCACGTGGTTCCTGTAAGACAAAACATAACGTAGTAGTTACGGGGTATCCAGACCCCCAATATATGCACACAAGTTTCATACACATAAGACAAACCAAATGAACAATGGTTATATTCCATGTGGCCCGAACAAGTGTATAATAAAAACGTTTTCCTGCACAAAAAAACGTGGTTGACACCTCGTGGTAAAACAGGCACACATACTACTTGCACACTCGTGTACTTCATTTTACATACATGTGATCGGGCCTAGCTGTGCCCCATGGACTCGGAGGGGTTCAGTATCCCAGCAATCTAATGTACGGGGAAGGAAGCAAAATATTATGTTAAATCGATCAGGTTCACTTTCTGTAAAAGACAAAATTGCCGTAGTGGTCGGGCTCCGTGTTTGGATCAGGCAGAGTTATGGGGATACTCTGTCAGCCCTACACGGTCCTACAGAATACGAGATCAGCACTTACTTGCTAACAGGATACCTCCCTCTTTTCCACCTATGTGTGCGCCTCCGGTCTGAATGTTGTAGGACCGGGGACGCTGAGCCGCTTTAAGCTTCTTTCATTCCTCTCACTTCCGCATTGTCATTGTGGAGGAGTGAGACGTGCAAAAGGAGTGCGCGACAACTATGGTGGCCATGTTGAATGTATAGATGTTGTGATCCAAAAATCGGATTACTTCAGAAAAACTACACGATATTCCTTTTTAGAGAATTTACAGTATATTGCTCATCCGAGCGGATATTACCAATTAATTTACAATATTTCTGGGAAAAATATTTAAAAATGATAAAAATTACCGCAATATTGTTAGAACACAAGGTACCCGGGTCTATTTCGGAATCACACCTTGTTGCCGGTGGGGTCATGGTTAGTGGGCATTGTGTTACTTTTAAAGCGCTAATATTTAGCAAGAAATCATATTTTCAGTGATATTTTCACTCCATGATGTTGGTATGTTTAACTGCACCTAATCAGAACTAGATATGAGGATCTTATTCAATGTATGTGGTGATCTTAGGGCACTGGTCAGATTATGTGAATTGTCCCCATGGGATATCGTCATTCAGGCCCACAATGTGAGAACGGAGTTTGAAAACCCAACAATTGCGGATAGGGCTATAGTCAACAGCTAGGCTCTTGATCTCTGCTTCTCAGAGATCGTTTGTGACTTATCGGATGTATGACGTTACAACGCAGGCTATTACAACGCCTGCCTTTACAACGCGGTTTTTACATCGCAATCCATTACAACGCATAGCGCTTTGGGGTGCTGGATAGTCAATAGTTTAATTTACTATTCCAACTCCAGTCCCCGTGGACACTAGGGAAGGTGTTGGATAGTAAATTAAACTAATTCCCTATCCTAGAGCGCCCCCCAGCGCAATGCGTTGTAATGGTTTGCGTTGTAAAAGATGCGTCGTAAAGGCACTGCCTGGTAAAAGTTGCGTTGTAAAGGATGTTTCCCGTCCAAACCATGCGCAGCGGCTCATCGACCCTCAGTGCCTGCATATTTGAGCAGATGAGATCTAGCACATGCCCTGCTATATGGGATGGGGATGTGACTAGCTGGGCTAAATCACAACCAGAAGGAGCTGCAATAAGATGAGCGCTATGATGGCAGCTGGGGTTGTCGACGTAGAGATTAAGATCTCCCAACACTGTAAAATTGGCGTAGTGAATGGATATCTGGGCTATGAAGTCTACCAGTTTCGGCGTGTGTCTGTGTGGGCAATTAGGTGGCCTATAAAGCAGCAGCCCAGCAAATGAGAGAGAGGGGGATAGTTTAATACAAAATATTAGGCCTTAGATGTTGCCGATATGGCCCAGGTTGGAGGTCGAAATCTCCGAAGAGTCTTTAAAAATAATGGCCACACACCCTATGGGGATCATACCTATCTCCCTAGTTTCTGGAGGGCGAGCGACGTTCAAGGTTCCGAGCTCGTCGGCGATGATGGCTTCCACGTCGACGACGACTAGCAGGCCGCTGTCGACGGCCGCAACGACGACGAAGACTACGTCGACGACGACAGCTTCCACGTCGACGACAATGATAATGACGACGAGCTCGTCGACGAGACCGTCGACGGTGGTCCCATCCACGACGAAGATTGTGTCGACGAAGACTGTGGTGCCGTCGACGATGACATTGACGGATGCTCCGACGACGACGGCGTCGTCGACGAGACCGTCGACGGGCCAAAAATGCATTTTCCAGTTCAAAGAATGAAAATCACGCCGGAGATGACGTCTCCGCGACGAGTCTCTTCCCATCTACCGACAATGCTTTTGGATGATGAGTCTGATGAGGATGAGTTTCAGGACGATGGCAATTATGGACCGGCCTATAGTCCCTCTGACTTGAACGTAAAGTTACAGGAGACGGACACGGAGGAGTATTTCGACCAGGCAGGTGGCCAACAACTACAGCCTTATGTGGTGGAAGAGCGACATCCGCCGAGTTTGGGTCAAGGCATGGTAGCCATGCCCTTCTCTCTCATTTCGGATCTTCAGGACATGCTTCAGGATTATCGTAAGAGGTTTCCGTCAGACCCTTCTGGACAGACTACGGTTTTTCCACTTCCGGTACAGCCGCAAGTGCAGCCGGCTACTAGTGTTCCGGTGGTACCCTCCCCACCGCAGCCAGTGACACCGTTGGCCCGGGTTCCCACACCAGATCCCGCACCACTTCCCGATGTCCATCAGGATACCTCTTCGGATGAGGAGGTTGTCCCAGTGGATCCCTTGATGGATCCTTTACAGGACCCTGACCCGGATCAGGGGGACAATGACCCGCAAGACCCAAATGATGCTGGTCGCGACACTTCCATCTCCCCTCCGGTGGATATAGGGGGTTTTCATCATCTGATGGAGCGGGCTGCTAAGAGGTTTGGCCTACCTATTTCAAGAGAGGAATCGGAATGTTTCCTTTATGACTTTAAGGAACAATACCAACGATCTGTAAAATCTATTCCCATTATTGAGCATGTATGGGAGGAGGGCGTGAAGATCATGCAGAGTCCGGCCACGGTGATTCCAGTGCTCCCCAGACTGGAGAAGAAATATAGAGCTCCGGAAGGCAGTCCAGCTTGCCTTATTGGTCAACCGAAGCCTGACTCGATGATTTCTCAGGCGGCACAAAGTAAGTCAAAGAATCCGTCCACACCGTTGACCACTCCTCCGGACAAGGACGGCAGACGTCTGCATAATGTTGGAAAACGGTTTTCCTCTATGGACAGCTTACTGGTTCGAGCGGCGAATGCCCTTGCCATCTTAGGCCGTTACGACCGCCAGATGTGGTGCGACATGGAACCCTTTGTGGAACTTTTACCTGAGCCCACTAAGGAGGACGCCAAGAAGGTACTGGCAGAAGGAGAAAAATCTTCTGCAGAAGTGATTGATTGTGCAATGGACATTGCTTCCACGGCCTTCCGGGCCTTGGCCGGCTCCGCTGTGTTACGGCGTCAGGGTTGGCTGAAGGCCACCTGGTTTCGTCAGGAGGTCCAGAACAGAGTACTAGACCTCCCATTTGATGGGGAGATGCTGTTCGGGAAACATGTGGATGATACCCTACAGAATATAAAGAAGGACACAGACACAGCAAAGTCCTTGGGCTCTCTCACCTATCGCAAGGTCCCCTTTAGCGGCGCACGAGGTAGAGGATTTGCGTCTTACAGAGGAAACCAACAACGTTATTCCTCGCAGTCTTCCCAGTCATATAAACCCCAATACTCGAATCAGCGACAAGGGCAATTGGCATCTTTCTCTCGCAACCCTCCGCGAGGCCGTCAACAGCGTCATGGTCGTGACAACAACAAACGACAATAGCGGCCTCCCGGCTCTACCTACTGTTCCTCCCCTCCCGATCACATCAGTGGGGGGCAGGATATCCCTTTGTCTGGACAGTTGGATGTCAATAACATCGGACCAATGGGTCCTCAACATCGTGAAGAGTGGCCATACGTTGGAGTTTCACAACTTTCCTCCAACACGAGCTCCGGGCGCCGTCCGCTCAGCACATCTAGGATTACTACATCTAGAAGCCCACCAGTTGTTCCTCAAAGGAGCGATAGAACCGGTCCCGCTCTCTCAGAGGGGCCGGGGGTTCTATTCAAGATTCTTCCTAGTGCGGAAGACGAAAGACACTTGGCGTCCCATCCTCGATCTTCGGGAGCTCAACACCTATCTCATAAAGCTCTCCTTCAGGATGGTCACTCTCCAGGAAATTCTTCCTCTCTTGAATCCAGGCGACTACTTGGCGTCGCTGGATTTAGAAGACGCATATTTCCATATTCCAATACACCCAGCTCACAGACAATACCTTCGCTTTACAGTGGGAAAGAGCCATTTCTAGTTCAAAGTGCTTCCATTCGGCCTTCGGTCGGCACCTAGAGTGTTCACCAAGGTATTGGCACCGGTGGCAGCTTTTCTTCGACGACAATCTCTCGAAGTTTTCCCTTACTTGGACGACTGGCTCGTCAAGGCACCATCGTTCCAGGAAGCTTCGCAAGCCGTGTCTACTTGCCTCCATTTGTTCCGCTGCTTGGGCCTTCAGTTGAACGAACACAAGTCAGTCCTCCTGCCTTCCAAGACTGCCAGGTTCCTGGGGTCCGTGCTGGACACCACGCATTGTACGGCTCGTCCCTCAGAAGAGCGACAACAAAAATTGATGGTTTCTGCTTAACTACTCTGCCGCAGCAAGGTCCTGTCGGTCCGCCAATACAAATCCCTTCTCGGATCGATGTCATCCTGCATACCATTAATACCGCATTGCAGGCTACGGATGCGTCCTCTACAGGAGGAGCTGGACAAGCAATGGCGCCAGGCAGAGGGGTCGTTCAACGACAGGGTTGTCGTAACATCAGCAATGAGAACGGCGAGCGAATGGTGGCTTCGGAAAAGCAATCTCGCCCATGGCCTACCGTTCAGGAATTCTCCTTCACCCATGATCATGACCACGGACGCCTCGTTGGAAGGCTGGGGTGCAGTGCTCCGAGAGCTTCTAGTCAGTGGCCATTGGAATCCACGACAGCGCCAGTGCCATATCAATTTCCTGGAGCTGACGGCCATTCGGTTGGCCTTGCAAGCTTTTCTACCCAGAGTGGGCAACCGTTCAGTGCTGGTCCGGACGGACAATACGACGGCCATGCACTATGTAAACAAACAAGGAGGCACCAAATCGCAGACTCTGTCCGCAGAAGCTCAACGGATTTGGGATTTCGCGATTCACAACAACATCACTCTGAGAGCCGAGCACTTGGCAGGAGCTCTCAATGTCAAGGCGGACGCCTTAAGTCGCCAGACGGAAGTGACTCACGATTGGGAGTTGGATCAATCCATTCTCGACGGAGTGTTCGCAGTTTGGGGGACGCCGGCCATCGACCTCTTTGCTTCGCCGGAGAACGCCAAATGCCGGTTTTACGCAAGCAAGGTTCACCATCAGGGGTCCCTAGGGAACGCTCTTTCGATGGCCTGGTACAGCGCGTTCTTTTACGCTTTTCCTCCCATTCCCCTCATTTCTCGAGTTCTCAAGAAAATGAAGGCGGAACCCTGCAGGATGATCCTGATTGCTCCAGCGTGGCCCAGACAATTCTGGTACACAGAACTACTGCGGCTCTCCCAAGCTCCTCCAATTCAGTTGAAGCCCATTCCGTCCCTCTTGTCCAGGAGTCAGGGGCAGGTTTTCCACCCGGATCCGAGATCCCTCCACTTGACGGCGTGGCTCCTGAACACAGAGAATTCAGTCATCTAACATTGTCTCAAGAATGCAGAGAGGTCTTGGCTCAAGCCCGAGCACCTAGTACCAACAAAACGTACAGGGCAAAATGGAAGAGATTCTGCTTGTGGTGTCAACGGGAAGGTCTCCATCCTTACACGGCCCAACCTCATCAGTTGTTGCCGTATTTGCTATCTCTGGCTAAGTCTGGGTTGGCTAATTCATCGATCAAGGTGCATTTGGCAGCCGTATCAAGGTTTCGGCGCAGTTCCTCAGGTCCTTCCTTATGGTCCTCTAGAGTTGTTAAACAATTCTTGAAAGGTTTATTCCGGATGTATCCGCCAGTCCGCCCTCCTCCTCCAGTGTGGCAGCTCAACCTGGTCTTGGCACAACTCATGAAGGCTCCGTTTGAGCCGGTGCACAAGGCAGACTTAAAGTTCCTATCTTGGAAGCTGGCCCTCCTGCTGGCCCTCACTTCAGCTAGGCGAGTGGGGGAACTTCAAGCGCTCTCCATAGTACATCCATTCCTGCAATTTACAAGACAAGGTCTGGTTCTTCGAACAAATCCCAAATTCATCCCGAAAGTGCCATCTGAGTTCCACTTGAATGAACCGGTGATTCTGAAAACCTTCTTTCCGCATCCTTCTACGCCTGCGGAGCGTACGCTCCATTCTTTGGACGTTCAACTATGCTTGAAGTTTTACTTGGAGCGCACACGTCCCTTTCGGAAATCAAATCAGATGTTTGTGTCCTACAGTGCACCTCGTAAGGGGTTGCCTTTGACAAAGAGTGGCATTTCCCGCTGGATCTCCAGTGCGATTCAATTCTGTCATCAGGAAGCGGGCAAGCCTCTGGACGGCAGAGTACGTGCACATTCCACGAGGTCGGTGGCTTCGTCTGCGGCTCTCTTTTCGGGAGTTGCCATTAAGGACATCTGCAGGGCAGCAACGTGGAGCAGTACTCATACCTTCACGAAACACTACTGCCTGGAGTCTGCAGGACGAGATGATGCGGCTGTTGGTCAGGCAGTCCTGCGGAATCTGTTTCATTGAGAGGTGAGCTTTCCCTACGATCCCTCCATCCTGGTGAGCACATTTTGTTTGGTTTTATTATGCTTATGGATTATGTCTATGGTTATGTGATGCCATGTATTTACAAAATGTGTTCTTGGTACTTTACTGCTAGCTATTCTGATACAAAGCATGGGAATCTATGAAAGTTCCAATACTGGGGCAAGAAAACAAGTTACTTACCTGTAACTTTGGTTCCCCAGTATTGGTAACTTTCATAGATTCCCATGCGCCCGCCCGCCTCCCCTGGGAAAGCTCATCCTTTTACAGAGTTAGTGGCAGTTTGCACAACGGCTACGAAAATCTGAGGCTCTGAGCTCTCTCAGGAAGGTTCTAGAGGGTGAGGCTGCTCTGATTGGTCCTGGCAAAAGTTTGGTCTCTTTTTACAAAAAGAGGTGGATAGAATACAAAATGAGATGAGGCCTAGGCCTAGGTTTCTCTTTTGTTTCTATGGTTTTTATACTACCGAGGCTCCCATTCCGACGACGGGGAATGATACAAAGCATGGGAATCTATGAAAGTTACCAATACTGGGGAACCAAAGTTACAGGTAAGTAACTTGTTTTCATCTTAACTGAGGATCCCACTGAACGTTTAAGAATTGAAATTGCTAGTATGGTGGAAGAATCCCTAATAAATGACTGGCTGTCTAAAAAAGAAGCAGACTTTCTGGATAATAAACACCCTAGGATCCCGTTCTTTTATACGATCCCCAAAATCCACAAAAGAATGGAAAATCCTCCAGGGAGGCCGATTGTCTCAGGGATAGGGTCAATCCTAGAGCCTCTGTCAAAGTTTGCGGATGCATTCCTGCGACCTTTAGTGCAACAAACTGAGACATACCTGCAAGATACCAAAGCAGTGCTATGCCTCATCAAAGAGCTTGACTTCGATCCAACCACACAAATACTAGTCGGACTCGATGTGGAGAGTCTTTACACCAGTCTGCCCCACAAAGAAACCCTAGAAATTCTAGAGGAAGTGCTGTTTGAGAACGCTTGGCAATATAAGACACCCAGACATGTCGTCTTGGAATGTTGCCGCCTAGCCCTGACCGAGAACTATTTTCTATTCCAACATACGTTGTATCGTCAGACCCACGGAACCAGCATGGGAAGTACCTTTGCGCCGATTGTGGCAGGGTTGTATGTACACCAGCTGGAGAAAAAGAAAATCTTGACCCGGAACAACCCCCACTCAGGACGCATCCACATGTGGAAACGTTATATCGATGACGTTTTTCTCATCTGGGAAGGAAACGAAATGGAAGCTAATCAATTCCTGGCCTGTTTAAATTTACCCATTTCTTAAGTTTACATCCACACTGAGCAGACAAAAACTTGTCTTTCTGGACCTGAACATCCAAGCTGAAGGTGGGAAACTGACTACTACTACGCATTTTAAACCCACGGCCAGGAATTGCTTGTTAAAATTTGACAGCTTTCATCCAAGGCAACTGAGGGAGAATTTACCTTTCAAGCAGTTCTGGTCCACACACGCCCTAAAGATAGGGTGGGCCCGGTACGCCTCTTACACCCCTTACCATCCGGACACTACCCCTGTTCAAGTTGCAGTGTGTGTCATTTAACTACAGCAACAAAACAAGTGACCTGTAACAATGGGATAACCTGGGAATTAAGGGCTTTCTCGAATTGCAACGCGACAGGTGTGGTCTATATGATCACCTGTACGTGCAATCTGCACTATATTGGCATGACCACCAGGAAGGTTAATACACGCATGGTTGAACACCGTAGTAATTTTAGGTGTAAACACTCCAACATCAAAATGGTAATATCCGCTCGGATGAGCAATATACTGTAAATTCTCTAAAAAGGAATATCGTGTATTTTTTCTGAAGTAATCCGATTTTTGGATCACAACATCTATACACCCAACATGGCCGCCATAGTTGTCGCGCACTCCTTTTGCGCGTCTCACTCCTCCACAATGACAATGCGGAAGTGAGAGGAATGAAAGAAGCTTAAAGCGGCTCAGCGTCCCCGGTCCTACAACATTCGGACCGGAGGCGCACACATAGGTGGAAAAGAGGGAGGTATCCTGTTAGCAAGTAAGTGCTGATCACGTATTCTGTAGGACCGTGTAGGGCTGACAGAGTATCCCCATAACTCTGCCTGATCCAAACACGGAGCCCGACCACTACGGCAATTTTGTCTTTTACAGAAAGTGAACCTGATCGATTTAACATAATATTTTGCTTCCTTCCCCGTACATTAGATTGCTGGGATACTGAACCCCTCCGAGTCAATGAGGCACAGCTAGGCCCGATCACATGTATGTAAAATGAAGTACACGAGTGTGCAAGTAGTATGTGTGCCTGTTTTACCACGAGGTGTCGAAAACGTTTTTATTATACACTTGTTCGGGCCACATGGAATATAACCATTGTTCATTTGGTTCGTCTTATGTGTATGAAACTTGTGTGCATATATTGGGGGTCTGGATACCCCGTAACTACTACGTTATGTTTTGTCTTACAGGAACCACGTGATTAATTTTGTTACGTAGGTATGGATGCATGCTTTATTATTTGCAGCATTTTTTTCACTATTAGCTCATTGCGGCATCTATTAGGAGTGGTGAACACAGGGCTGTGTAGTCCTGAGGAAGTGCTTGGGGGATGCACTAAACATGTTGACAGACAGAAGTTGATAGGTACACCTAAACACATTGTCATTTAGGCATCCTACTATTTCTACCCCGGTTTTAACTCTACCACCTGGAAGCAAGAATAAACTATTTAAAGCTTACTAGGCAGGTATTTTTAACTATTAACATACACCCCACTTCATCCCATCACAACTCTCGCACCACACATAGTCAAATCGTAAGTGCTCCTACGTAATTCGCAAGTCGCAGCACGCCCCAGTCCGCAGCGGACTGGGATGGCCCCTATGATGAAGCATGTCACTGTGGGGCAACTCTGGTGAGTGAGGGGACAGCAAAAAAAGAGCAATACTCCTTTTTCTATCACTATATACACTATTCCAACTCCAGTGAGTGTTGCAAATAGGGCTATAGTCAACAGCTAGGCTCTTGATCTCTGCTTCTCAGAGATCGTTTGTGCTTCCCCATCAGGAAAATAGCAGCCACCGATCGTCAGCCTGTGGATATATACACATATACATTCATCATGACCCCTTAATTATACATAGTCAGTACCTCAATAGTTCTCTCTTGTTCTCCTGATACCCATTAAGTGCCTTCCTCCTGTCCTTATATGTATGCTGATGAGAAATATATATTGCAAATCTGGCCCCAAAGTAATTAACTCGTTTCTCGAACTTGCTCAGTGACATTGCCGTCAAGCTGCTGGGAAATCTGTGCAATGTTTAGCCCGACAGCTACTAAATCTGTTCCCAACACTCTCTCAATTCTGTTAAGGTCATGCCGCTTTCAAACCTATAACGTTGCGAATAACAATTAGCGGGCAGCACATCCTTTACATACACCCACTTCCCCCCACTCTTACCGATATACCGGTCTTCTGGGCTGCATTCTCCTCCAGGACTTAGAAAGAACTCGTGAGCCTCTTGAAGTACGCATACCATGACCCAGAAGGAGAGCGGGAAGCCCGCACCCTTGCCTGGGGTCACTGGCCTGTTCCTGCAATTCTGTGAGACCGGAAGATTGTGCAATGGCCACCGTTCATACTGGTTAAACGGGGGTCTCATCGAGCACCATCTTGGAGTTGTTACTCCCAGATAGGGCAATATCTGTAATAGGTGCCCGGGAAGCCTAGTATCATCTGGGTGCACAGTATTTTTTAAAAAACATCTAGGTACACGGTATTAAAAAACCCACTGCATTGATGAAGTTTATTGACAGAAGTGCAGCTCCTGTTTTCCGTTTTCCTTCTGCCACACCGCAGCGCCTCGCGGCTCCCGCTTCGCGGGAACCGCTCGCAGGCAAAGACTGTGTCCAGTGCGGACTTGGCTTCCTGTTCTTCGTCGTGCATTGTGCACCAGCGCGCTTCCAGGATTGAACAGCTGACCAGCAAGGGCTGAGGCGGGACTGCGAGGACCAGCCTGCCTAGCGGCGCGGATCGGCCGCAGCTGGTCCTCTTCCCGCCCCTCCTCCACTTAAAATCTTATCGGAGTGAGTGCGCCTTGGGTCCCTACCTGACAGAAGTGCAGCTCCTGTTTTCCGTTTTCCTTCTGCCACACCGCAGCGCCTCGCGGCTCCCGCTTCGCGGGAACCGCTCGCAGGCAAAGACTGTGTCCAGTGCGGACTTGGCTTCCTGTTCTTCGTCGTGCATTGTGCACCAGCGCGCTTCCAGGATTGAACAGCTGACCAGCAAGGGCTGAGGCGGGACTGCGAGGACCAGCCTGCCTAGCGGCGCGGATCGGCCGCAGCTGGTCCTCTTCCCGCCCCTCCTCCACTTAAAATCTTATCGGAGTGAGTGCGCCTTGGGTCCCTACCTGACAGAAGTGCAGCTCCTGTTTTCCGTTTTCCTTCTGCCACACCGCAGCGCCTTGCGGCTCCCGCTTCGCGGGAACCGCTCGCAGGCAAAGACTGTGTCCAGTGCGGACTTGGCTTCCTGTTCTTCGTCGTGCATTGTGCACCAGCGCGCTTCCAGGATTGAACAGCTGACCAGCAAGGGCTGAGGCGGGACTGCGAGGACCAGCCTGCCTAGCGGCGCGGATCGGCCGCAGCTGGTCCTCTTCCCGCCCCCTCCTCCTGATCTCTCCTTAGATAAGCTGTGGCACTGACGCGCACGCGGGACGCGCGCGGGGCGACTACCGGGGCGAAGACCGGGCAAAGAGCGGGCCGTTTAAGGCCGTTCAAGGACGGCAGAGGACGGCCCTGGCCCTGAACCCCTGCATCCTCGCCCTTGATAACCATAACGTCTAAGATGTCGACCATACGCAACAGAACTAGAAGTTGCGCGAAAAAAGCTACGGCGGTAGCACAGGTGACCGGACCCATTGATCTTTTTATTTCACGTGTACATGAGACTATTGACCAAAGTATTGTTTTATTGGAAAAGAGAGTCTCTATGGACCTTGCAAATGCTAGGCGCTCATCTTTGGGTCCCCTGGCAAATGTAAAATCACCTGCCTTGCAGACTTTGAATAATTGCTCCCTACCTACAACCATGCCTACTAATAGTGCCCCGATTGTACCAAATACTGTTGATCTATCGGTTGCCCTATCAGACTCAGACCCGTCTTTTGAAGATCTGGAGGCTACACCAGATCTAGAAACCTGTCAGTCACCTGACAAAGCGGCGCCGAGTCTGAGCGGGCTTAACGATGCGGAAACAGCTCCTGCACCTAAAGTTCCCTGGGGAAGGGCTCCTAATCTCCCAAAGGCTACATCAAAGGGTAAAAATAAAGTAAAAGCACCTGTAAGGAATCACAATTTGATTTCCCCTACCCCACAAATGACATCAGGTATTCCTTGCTGGGTGCAAAACATGGTAACAGATTTAAAGATAGACCTTGAAGCCACTTTAGCAGCACAAATCAAGCCTCTAATTTCTAAAGTGGACAGGCTTACATCTTTAATACACTCTAAATGGCCACACAAAAAGCAGGGACAAGGGCCTGATCAGTTACAAGGGATTACAGAATTAGTCCCTAAATGTTTATCAAGTATCCCGCTCCCTATAGATGTATCAAACAAGGTTCAAGCTATCACAGTACCTGGGAACCCAGTTATATCTCTTGTGTCGCAAACAGGGAACAACTCCGTCCAATCTACAACTATCCCCATTTCGAAGGAGAGGGCTCCTGTTCTGACTAACCAACACCCAGTTGTTGATAATAATACCACCACCACCATTCAAGTAAAAGATGTTGCAGGGAAATCTAATCCATCCTCTGCATCTCTTTCTACGAACAAACCTGAAAGGCCTAAGTCAAAGCAGGCACGTTTTAGATCCATTAATTTACCACCAGAGGTTTCCCCTTTCGTTGTTGTGTTGACAGCAGTCCCCCCATTGAAGGAGGGAGTTAAAGAAACGTTCACCGAGCTTAGAAATAAATGTGCTCAATGGCTCCATCTACATAAACCCCTACCTAATAGCATGAACGGTGAAATCCTTACCGTGCGTAGAGGGGATTGGGTGGGCAGAAGCAAGAAAACAATAGTAGGGGACGTAATCACAGTTAATTTTAGGGATGTAGGGGCAGCAAGCTATATATGTAATGCACCCAATAGTGGTCCTGCGACTCAAATTAACCCACTTCCTCTGTCTTATTTTTTACCAATGTCTTCAAGGTCGAACCCTCCCTGTTCCACTTTTCAAAGTAACAGTGGACCTGGGTACCCTCCACAACAAGCTGCCAAACCTTGGCTACAACCACCTTATCCGCCTCCTTTTCTTCCACATTATGCTAATTTTCAGCAGCAGCTATCAAATGCTCCACCCTATCCCATGCATCAAGTTAAATCTCATTGGCAACATCCTTTTCATTTTCTACCACCCCCACCTCAGTCTGCTCACCAGTGGCAGCAATTCTTTCAGCCACCACAATTAGATAAACATCTGTGGCAACAAACAAGGCAGGACTTGCCCCACTCCCAAGATCCCCTGTTCTCACAATTCGCCCATCCAAATAGATATGCCGTGCTAGATGAGGTAGATTGACTCAGCCCTCCCGAAGCTCTGGATTTAAACATTTCTACGCCCTATCTTGATAAGGTGTGTTCTTTTTCTCCTGCCACGCCTTTAGCCGCACTTCCCGAATCTTTAACAGTGACATCCCTAACACCTCCCCCAACATCTCCCCTATATATAGGAAAAAGGGGTACAACTACTGTTAGCCCTAGCTTGAGCCCAGTTACCATCTTTCGGGAAGATGGTCCTGCTTTATTTCCATCAGCAATTCAGCCAGAGTCGTCTGTTATTGATGACTCTGGTAAACCAGCAGGACTCTCTCTTGTTTCCTGGAATATTGCTGGCCTTACCCGCAAATTAGGAACACCCTTCTGGACCAGCTTTTTAGGGGAGGGATTTGACCTAATTTTATTGCAGGAAACTTGGTGCCCGGACCCCATTAATATCGAAGGGTATGTATCCTACTGTCTTCGAGCAACCAAATCTAGCTCGGGCAGGGCTAAGGGGGGTCTTTTGTTGCTTTTATCAACCAAGCTGTGTGATTGTACGGTCAAATACAGTACAACCGTGGGGACACACAGTCAAGTTATAAGGGTGGAGTGTAGGAAGAATATTGATTTAGTCATTGTAAATTTCTACAACAACATTTTTGATGCTACTAGAGGGGACATTTTACTGCCTCTAGAAAGGGAAATTATCAAGGCCCTCGGTATCTCGAAAAGAAAGGCCGAGGTGGTTTGGGCCGGTGATTTTAACTTGCAGCCCTGCCATTTGTCGAACGGGAACATCTGTGGCTTCGGCGCAGCAACGAGTAGTCATTGGGGAGGCCTGGGGGCGAGGGAGGATTCTCCCCACTTCCAACACAGCAGTTATGGTTCCACATTAAATAATATGCTAGTCACGCTAGACATGACCCTGTTAAACTGCAACACTAACAATCGGGCAATAACATGCCCTACATTTACAGGCAGAGATGCAGGATCATTTATAGATCACATTTTGCTGTCTAGCAGTGGAGACTATACTGATTTGTATGTTAACGAAGAAAGTCTCAGTGACCATAACAGCCTTCGTGTTACTCTTTTGGGGCATGGTACCTCATTAGTTTCAGGTGGAAAATGTACAACCGACATAGTGCCTATTAGACCAAAGGGCCTAAGGGTCAAATGGACTGGTTTAAATTCTAAAGTCAAGCAGAAGGAGGTTCTTACTCAATGCAAGAATCAAATTAGCTACTGTTTGGATGATGATTGTGATTCTGGCTGCTTAATAGATTACTTTGTATCTATGAATAGTATTATCGATGGTATTTTCACTAAGACCCCGTCAGCCAATAGAGGTCCAAAGCAGGGGTGGTTTGATAAGACTTGTATAGTCGCCCTCCGCGATTTAAAGAATGCTTTAGGCTCCAAACCACGTGTCAAGACGGACATACAATACTTTAGGGCTAGATATAAAACAGTAATTAACAAAAGGAAAAGGGTATTACAGACTGAGGCGTGGGATAAGTTGAAGGAGGCTGCTGAGACTAAAAATAGTAAACTGTATTGGGAAACAATTAATAGCCCGTTTCTCAATAAAGAAAATGTCCCAGAACTAACCTCTTATGTGGCATGTAGCGATTGGGTCAGTCACTTTTCCAAAATATTCAATCCAGAAGGGTCAATTTCTGAGTCACCATCACCAGATATAACCCCATGGTTGCCCCTCTCGATGGGTATAACACTAGAAGAATGCCATGAAGCAATTTCTTTAAGTAAAGGAGGCAAGGCCCCTGGCCCCGACGGGGTCCCGCTGGATCTATATAAAGATGAAACGGCTTTATGGGCTCCCATCTTGGTGAGGATTTTTAATTGTGCGGCTGAAAGTGAATTTCCATCTACTTGGGGCCAATCGACTATTATCCCTTTACATAAGAAAGGTGATAAATCAGAGGCCTCTAATTATCGTCCAATTTCACTATTAGACGCCTCTGTAAAGGTGATGAGTAGGATTTTGCTGAAGAGGCTGGAAGACTGGGCAACTGATTTTAACATCTTAACTAGAGTCCAATATGGCTTTCGGAAAGGCCTGGGCACATTGGATCAATGCGTAAATCTGGACCTTTTAATCAATAAATATACTGTGGCTAAAAAAGGCAACCTCTTTTTATGTTTTGCTGATTTGAGCAGCGCTTTTGATTTGGTTAACCATAACATTCTCTGGGAGGTTTTGCTTGATGCAGGGGCCCCAAGGGAAATAGTTCATTTTTTAGCTAGACTCTACGAAAAACTTTCATGTAAAGTCCGCTATGGCACCCTTGGCGAATGTACCCCGTTCTTTAAAGTGTCCCGGGGCATACGCCAGGGATGTGTTTTGGCTCCGCTTTTATTTTCCCTTTTTATCAACGGTGTCGACCGTTCCTTGGCCGACATCCCAGCAGATGCCCCCCTGATTGGTGGTAAACCTGTTCCGCTGTTACTTTATGCGGATGACGCTGTTCTTTTATCTCGAACACAGATGGGCCTCCAGCGCCTAATTGATAATTTTATGCAGTTTATTCAAGTTAGGCGGCTACGTGTGAATAAAACCAAGACGTATGTAATGTCCTGTGGTCAGGCAGCTAAGCAGGTACAGCATACTTTTTTTCTAGATAAGGAAAAGTTGACTTCTGTTAAGTCCTTTTGTTATCTGGGAATAACATACAACAACAGTGGGTCCTGGAATGCGGAATTTGATGCTGTTAGAATAAGAATGCTACGGTCTACTAGTAGTATTTTTCGTTTTGCTTCTAAACTTGGCTCACGAAGTATTTTAGATATGATGAACATATACAATGTATGTTGTGTCTCCTCTGCTCTGTATGGGGCAGGGGTATGGGGACACTGCGAGGGTATTTCCCTGCTGAAGGAGGAAAATAAGTTTTTAAGGAGGTTGTTATGTGTTCCCTTTTCTGCCTCCATCCAGCTGATTCATGAAGAAGTCGGGATCGAGTACATTTCTGACTTAGCAGCAGTTCGGCCACTCTTATTGTGGCGTTCTATTTGGGCTAAGCAAGAGACTCGATTCACTCAGGATATTATCCTTGATTGTATAGGTTTGGACCACTCTGCACGTATATTGTGGTTAAGATACATTCACCGCTGGTATCTCCTTCTTTTTAACATTGATGTGTTCCGTGAGCCTGAAAATGTTGTTTCTATTTCAAAAAAAGAAATCAAGACAACGTTTCTAAACTTCCGTAAGGCTGAGCGAGATAAAATTGTTGGCAAACTTGTCACTGTGAAATTCTATAAAGATTTAAATCTAATTTCGGGACTCCAACCCTATCTTGTATATGTGACTCGTCCCTCCCATCAGTATGTTTTAACACGGGTCAGATTGGGTATTGTTCACCACTTGGTTGCTTTTCCAAACACAAAAACCAGTTCAGACATACCCTGTCCGTGCGACAGCATCTCTCGGCAGAGTAGTTGCCATTTCTTACTTTTTTGTAAATTCTTTCAGTTTCTTAGGTTAAAATACCTTAAGCCAATTTTTATCAAATATAATATTCGTACTACACAAACAGCATTGATATTTTTATCCTCATTAGAGAACGAGGAGATTTGTTTCTTTTTGGCTACTTTTATTTTAAAATGTACAGCTGCCAGGAAAAGTATTGTACTATAATAATGTTTTTACTTACCTGTCTGTATTTACGTTATACAGCTGCCAGGAATTGTTTCATGATGCTATTACCGTTAACACTCCTGTCTGTATATATATGCCTTCAATTTTAAATTATATCAATTTCTGTAATTAAGGTATTTTTTATATATTTGTAGACGTCCACAGTATTGTATGATTATTCAGTAATTTTAATGTACAGCTCCCAGGAAAGGCCTATTGAGTAACTCCTACTGATCCCCAGTTTGTTTATGTAAGAATGTTTTGTATTTTATAATAATATGCCGACCCAAAGAGACATGATCACTTACCACTTGCTGCACTTTAGCCTTTTTTTCGCCTCTCTAGGAGAGTTTATATGGTGATTTTTAATATTTTAATTATGTACTTTTTGCTTGTATGATTTGTATGTACAAATCGAATAAAAGCTTTTTTTTTTTTTGAAATTTGACAAACCCGGGCAGTCATGTAACTCCCAAGGGGTGTGTATAGGCGTTGTGGTGCTTATCTAAATATATACCAGGAGGGTGTGTATAAATATTGAGGGGTGCACCTAAGTAGTCAAGGGCACTCCATACCTTCCGGCACCCATGCATGTAGCCTCAGTGTGCTACGCGGTGCTACCCTCAAGCTCATGGCGTCCCGGTGTACGACTCCGCGCCATTTGATGTCCCAGTCGAGAGGAAGGTCCTGGGAGCGCTCAAGTAGTATGAGGTCGTTGTCCCGCTTCTAAGTCCTTAGGACATTCAGGTAGGTCATCCAAAGTTGAAGAGGTCTTTGACTTTGTTCCATTGGCCGACAAGGGAGCATCACAATTCGAGGTGGACCTCCTGCGCCTGGGTCGTCTCCGTGCCTCTCTGATTTTACAGGAACTGGAGCGACCCTCGCCAACTAAAAATATTTTACAAGGCCATGCGCCTCATCTTTGGGCAGCCTGACCCTGCCAGAGCTCCTTTGGGCCCTTTGGGTTCGGAGAGGCCCCACTGTTTCCGGGCCAGCGGTTTCGACTCCGGCTCTATTCGGGAACCATGGATCGATTCCTGAATCCAGACCTTTGCCTGTCATATCAACTCGACCTTCCCCATTGCTGGTCCTGATGCAGACGCTCCTGGCACCATCCCTATTCTGATCCTCGACTCTGGATGGATGTCACCCGCAGCCGGGTCTGACAGCCTTGCCTCCTAAATTGGAACCTGAGCCATATTCCATTGGGTTAGCACTCGAGGGGAAAAATGGAAGGGGTTTCTGGGCCCTGGAGAATACCAGCCATAATGAGGAAGACCCTAGCATGGACTGGTGTGAGGAACTGGGTGAAGTCAGTGGACCAGACACCTCTCCAGATAATGGTGTGCTTTAAATCCTACGTGGGTACGTTGGAGGGAGCCTCATACTCAATGATGGTGCGGAGGGGGGATGAGGTCCTTGACCTTCTGTTGCTTTCGGTAGCAGTCAAGACTAACATCTTGACAAAAGTGCTACAACCGGGAGTTCACATTGGAACCGCTACTCCTGTTCAATTACGCCCTCACTGTCGTCCTTCTCGGGACTTGTCCAAACCCAACACATGGGCTCCTATGAATAGGACAGTTGCCGCCGCTTCCACCACTCCAGGGGACCCAAACCTACTCACACAACACCCTACCCCGGAGATTTTGGTGGTCCAAGCCTCAACAATGCCTCAATAGAGCATTTCCTACCAATCCCCGGGATAGGGAATCCAAGAGGCTGGACTTGTTGTGGGAGATGTTTTCTTACTTAAGCCTAGCACTTCAGTCTGTGAACACTACATTTTGGGCTGTTATTACCACTCTCTGTGGGACATGGTTGCAAGTGCTGCCATAGGTCCTGAAGGAGGCCTTGGTCATACTCTCCCAGGCTGTTGCCAATTGAACGGACACAGTAAAGGTCACTTTATTCTGTGGACTTGACATGACTGTCTCACTGGGCGGAGCAGCTTCATTGACAGTGCCCTGAGGTGCCACGCCTGGTTGAGGACAATTTACTTTTCGGGAATGTCCAAACATCTGTTATGGACCTGCCCTTTGATGGCACCCGTCTCTTTAGAGGCAAGGCGGATTTGGCGCTGGATCTCTTCAGGGACAGTCCTTGGACCTTTCTATAGCCCCTAGTCACCCACAATACTCCTTTCACAGCTATGGAAGGGGCTTCCAACTGTGACAATTCCCTCCCACACACTGAGCTACGCATTCTCCCCAGCCTCTCTGTGGCCAAGAGCGTGGTACCCACTTACCTCATGGTTCAAGGAGCCAGCGGTCTTGTCAGTCTGCCCCCCTCCCCCTGCAGTTACAGCCTCCAAATCCTCCTAATCTGCCCCTTTACCACCATGAACATCCAGTTGGTGGCAGGATTCACCATCACCTGCCCCAATGGCAGTTTATTACATCAGACAGGTGGGTTTTGCATAATTTAAAATGCTCACTTTTCAGGTATTGTCTACCTTGGACCCAGGAGACTGAATGGTAGCGCTGGACTTCCAGGACACCTAATTCCAAATCCCCGTCCTGCCTGCCCGCCGGCACTATCTGCAGTTTACAGTCGAGACCACAAGCATTTTCAGTAACTTTGCTCCCTTTTGGCCTTACCGGTGCCCCTTGGGTGTTCACCAAGGTGATGGTGGTGGTTGCATCTCATCTGTGGAGATCAGGGGTGCCAGTCTTACCCTATCTCGACGATTGGCTGTTGAAGGCGGGCTCACCCGAGGCTGTTGTCTCCCACCTCCAGACTACGGTTCCCAGGGGTTCACTATTGACATGCTGAAGTCACACCTGACTCCCCCTCAGACACTCCCTTTCATCTGAGCTGTTCTGAACACAGTGCAGTTTTGGGCTTATCCTCTAGAGCAGAGAGTCCAGGATATTCAGGCTATGATACTGATGTTTCAGCCTCTATCCTAGAATTTGGTGAGCCTGACTCTGAGGCTGCTGGGAATAATCATGGCCTCCTGCATACGGCTTAAAACACATGCCTGCTGGCATATGTAGGCTCTGCAGTGGGAACTGAAGTTCCAGTGGGAGCGGCATCAGGAAATCCTTCCGACATGGTCCAGATCTCGGAGGGAACGACAAAATATCTGCAGTTGTGGTTATCAAATCACGATTGGGCCAGAGACAGACCCTCTCCCTTCCCTAACCGGATCTCACAGTAGTGACAGATGCATCACTACTGGAATGGGGTGGCCATCTGGGAGAGGTGGAGATCAGAGGACTCTGCTCTCTGGCGGATTCCGGACTACACATCAACCTGCATTTATTTTTCATCTGTAAATTCTATTCCATTCACAGAAGGAGATGGATAGTCCCAATTCTAAGATCACTTGGTTTTAGGCATTGCTGCCCTGCTCTCCTGGCCCTACAATCCCTAGAGAAAAAAATTTGTATTGCTTCTGTTACTGTATTCCTGAAAAAATGTTATTAAATGTAGGAAAACAATTATGTGATAAGTCACGATTTTGATAAAGGAGTATGGTTTTAACCAAAATAAATTTCTGACGTATATTTTATATTTTTTAGAATGGATATTTTTATTGTATTTTACGTGCTTTTATGAATGTCTTATTCAAGAATTCAAATAAAGTTTTATTGATTAATCTGCTAGAGGTCCATGCAATCCAAATGGCATTGACAGCCTTTCTACACTCTCTCAAGGGAATGCTGGTGCAAGAGTTCGTGGACAGCAACAACCCCATGTGGCACTGCAACAAACAGGGTGGGTTTGTGTACCCTTTGTCAAGAGGCCCTGCGCCTCTGGACATGGCTAGAATAGCAGGGCATACCCCTGGTAGTTCAACACCTGGTGGTCTCTCTGAACACCAGAGCAGACAAGCTCAGCTGTCAATACCTAGCGGACCACGAATGGTTTCCTCAATCTGAGTTGCTACAAGGTCTTTTTCAGCAGTGGGGAGAGCATTGGTTAGATCTATGTGCCTTCGCCGAGAACACACAATGTCATTGGTTTTGCACGCTGACTCCCTTTTTTAGACGCTTTTTGTCTTGTGGAACTCTTGCCTCTTGTGTGCCTTTCCTCCCAAAGCACTTGTGCCCAGAGTTCTCTAGAAGATTAGGAAAGATTGAGCCCAAGTCATACTTGTGGCTCCTGACTGGGCACATGGAGCCTGGTATCCCAAACTACTGAATTAACAAAAGTTAGGAGGGAGGTAGAGGGAAAAGGCATAGGCTCGCCCTCCAGAAACTGATAAGTCACAAACGATCTCTGAGAAGCAGAGATCAAGACCCTAGCTGTTGACTATAGCCCTATTCGCAACACTCACTGGAGTTGGAATAGTGTATATAGTGGTAGAAAAAGGAGTATTTCTCTTTTTCTTCTTGTCCCCTCACTCACCAGGGTTGCCCCACGGTGACATGCTTCATCATAGGGGCCATCCCAGTCCGCTGCGGACTGGGGCGTGCTGCGACTTGCGAATTACGTAGGAGCACTTATGATTTGACTATGTGTGGTGCGAGAGTTGTGATGTGATGGAGTGGGGTGTATGTGAATAGTTAAAAATACCTGCCTAGTAAGCTTTAAATAGTTTATTCTTGCTTCCAGGTGGTAGAGTTAAAACCGGGGTAGAAATAGTAGGATGCCTAAATGACAATGTGTTTAGGTGTACCTATCAACTTCTGTCTGTCAACATGTTTCGTGCATCCCCCAAGCACTTCTTCAGGACTACACAGGGGCCAGCCCTGTGTTCGCCACTCCTAATAGATGCCGCAATGAGCTAATAGTGAAAAAAAAGCTACAAATAATAAAGCATGCATCCAGTACCTACCTAACAAAATTAATCACGTGGTTCATGTAAGACAAAACATAATGTAGTAGTTACGGGGTATCCAGACCCCCAATATATGCACACAAGTTTCATACACATAAGACGAACCAAATAAACAATGGTTATATTCCATGTGGCCCGAACAAGTGTATAATAAAAACGTTTTCCTGCACAAAAAACGTGGTTGACACCTCGTGGCAAAACAGGCACACATACTACTTGCACACTCGTGTACTTCATTTTACATACATGTGATCGGGCCTAGCTGTGCCCCATGGACTCGGAGGGGTTCAGTATCCCAGCAATCTAATGTACGGGGAAGGAAGCAAAATATTATGTTAAATCGATCAGGTTCACTTTCTGTAAAAGACAAAATTGCCGTAGTGGTCGGGCTCCGTGTTTGGATCAGGCAGAGTTATGGGGATACTCTGTCAGCCCTACACGGTCCTACAGAATACGTGATCAGCACTTACTTGCTAACAGGATACCTCCCTCTTTTCCACCTATGTGTGCGCCTCCGGTCTGAATGTTGTAGGACCGGGGACGCTGAGCCGCTTTAAGCTTCTTTCATTCCTCTCACTTCCGCATTGTCATTGTGGAGGAGTGAGACGCGCAAAAGGAGTGCGCGACAACTATGGCGGCCATGTTGAATGTATAGATGTTGTGATCCAAAAATCGGATTACTTCAGAAAAACTACACGATATTCCTTTTTAGAGAATTTACAGTATATTGCTCATCCGAGCGGATATTACCAATTAATTTACAATATTTCTGGGAAAAATATTTAAAAATGATAAAAATACCGCAATATTGTTAGAACACAAGGTACCCGGGTCTATTTCGGAATCACACCGTGTTGCCGGTGGGGTCATGGTTAGTGGGCATTGTGTTACTTTTAAAGCGCTAATATTTAGCAAGAAATCATATTTTCAGTGATATTTTCACTCCATGATGTTGGTATGTTTAACTGCACCTAATCAGAACTAGATATGAGGATCTTATTCAATGTATGTGGTGATCTTTGGGCACTGGTCAGATTATGTGAATTGTCCCCATGGGATATCGTCATTCAGGCCCACAATGTGAGAACGGAGTTTGAAAACCCAACTATTGCGGATAGGGCTATAGTCAACAGCTAGGCTCTTGATCTCTGCTTCTCAGAGATCGTTTGTGACTTATCGGATGTATGACGTTACAACGCAGGCTATTACAACGCCTGCCTTTACAACGCGGTTTTTACATCGCAATCCATTACAACGCATAGCGCTTTGGGGTGCTGGATAGTGAATAGTTTAATTTACTATTCCAACTCCAGTCCCCGTGGACACTAGGGAAGGTGTTGGATAGTAAATTAAACTTATTCCCTATCCTAGAGCGCCCCCCAGCGCAATGCGTTGTAATGGTTTGCGTTGTAAAAGATGCGTCGTAAAGGCACTGCCTGGTAAAAGTTGCGTTGTAAAGGATGTTTCCCGTCCAAACCATGCGCAGCGGCTCATCGACCCTCAGTGCCTGCATATTTGAGCAGATGAGATCTAGCACATGCCCTGCTATATGGGATGGGGATGTGACTAGCTGGGCTAAATCACAACCAGAAGGAGCTGCAATAAGATGAGCGCTATGATGGCAGCTGGGGTTGTCGACGTAGAGATTAAGATCTCCCAACACTGTAAAAATGGCGTAGTGTATGGATATCTGGGCTATGAAGTCTACCAGTTTCGGCGTGTGTCTGTGTGGGCAATTAGGTGTCCTATAAAGCAGCAGCCCAGCAAATGAGAGAGAGGGGGATAGTTTAATACAAAATATTAGGCCTTAGATGTTGCCGATATGGCCCAGGTTGGAGGTCGAAATCTCCCAAGAGTCTTTAAAAATAATGGCCACACACCCTATGGGGATCATACCTATCTCCCTAGGTTCTGGAGGGCGAGCCTATGCCTTTTCCCTCTACCTCAATTCTAACTTTTGTTAATTTATATGCAGCGCGCAGCTGTGGGAGACAATAACTACCGTACACCTTTAACGTTGGCATAAACAGCACGTACTTACTGGCACACCAAGAGTACCATCAATACAGAGGACACCACCATGGCAGAAATCACAGGCCTCACCATTACTGAGGCCGAGGTAGACAGGATAATAGCATCTATGCTCCCCCTTACTGGTACACCCAATAGGGACACCAGTGAAGCTAACCAATGCTGGGATGAACTGACAGAATTAAAACGCAATCTTGTAAAAACGATAATACATGGAATAATGATGAGCGAGTATCTCAGGGCAAATGCAGCACCACGTGGCTTGATAGTGAAAAATGAACCATTAATTTTCCAACAGGACCTCGCTTTTAAAAAAGATTGGTCATTAATCAGCTGGCACTGTACCGGGGACTGGCTAGTCCTTATTGTAAAAAATGGCCGCACGCCTAGCGAAGAGTATGACAATCGAGATCCATGACCTAGAGGTTAAACTAAAGACATATCAGACTCCGGCAGAACTCAAAAAAAGACTGGAGGAACTGAATAAATCAATGAATGAGTTCGAGATCTCATTAAAGGACACAAAGTATGTGAAATTCCACAAAGACAAGAAGTCTTTTTTGCATGAAAAAGTTTACCCATACATCAAGGATGATTATATCCCCTCGGGAAGAAACCCTGGTTATAATACTGATAGCGGGGGTTCAGACACACGATCTGACTCTTCTGATTCCAGTCACAATCGTAATCAGCCAAAAAACAGGCGAACCAGAGGGGGTAGGATGAGAAACAGAGGGAATTTTGGGTGGCCACCTTTTCAGGGACCACCACCCCAGTACATCTATGGTCCTCCACCATTCCATCACCCCTACCAACAACACCTTTTCCCTATTGGGACAATACCCAGGCATCAGGCACTCAACAGCAGCCTTTTTTAGTGAGAGGCAAGAGGCCGGGAAGAGGAAAAACCAGAGGCCAACAGGTGCAATGGGCACAACCATTGGAAATAGGCAGGAGCCACACACGGAGCCAAGGTCCGGTGAGCGCGCCATCAACCAGCAACCATTGGGCCTGGTAGTTAACCTTTCAGACAAGGTCCTTACCCAAGACCAGACAAATGTTTTGGAAAAGGGTTTGGGGTTTGTCCCGACTGCCAATTTGGATAAATTCAAGTTATACTGTGAGTTGAAGGAGTTCACTCGCAGTATCAAGTTACAAGTGTTCTTTAAGGACAAATCACAACCGGAAGGAGCCAAAGTGACACAGGGTTAAAGAAAAAATCCACATTCACTCCCCCAGCAGCATGCTTGCCAGTGGAACTCCTGGCTTTTGAGAAAGCGGTCCTAAAGGATGTGATGGAGTTAGATCCTGGGTCATCGAAAACTTTTTACAACACAAACAGAACTGAAAAAGAAGCCATACAACAATTTTCAAATGACACCAGCCTTACAATAAAACCCGCTGATAAGGGCGGAACCACAGTGGTGCAAAATTCGAAAGACTACAATTCTGAATGCCTCCGGCTTCTAGCTGACCAACGAAATTATGAGATCTTAACTGAGGATCCCACTGAACGTTTAAGAATTGAAATTGCTAGTATGGTGGAAGAATCCCTAATAAATGACTGGCTGTCTAAAAAAGAAGCAGACTTTCTGGATAATAAACACCCTAGGATCCCGTTCTTTTATACGATCCCCAAAATCCACAAAAGAATGGAAAATCCTCCAGGGAGGCTGATTGTCTCAGGGATAGGGTCAATCCTAGAGCCTCTGTCAAAGTTTGCGGATGCATTCCAGCGACCTCTAGTGCAACAAACTGAGACATACCTGCAAGATACCAAAGC
This sequence comes from Lissotriton helveticus, assembly GCF_964261635.1. NCBI lineage: Eukaryota > Metazoa > Chordata > Amphibia > Caudata > Salamandridae > Lissotriton > Lissotriton helveticus. The sequence goes on from NC_136070.1 coordinate 816,034,836, forward strand.
AGTGCTATGCCTCATCAAAGAGCTTGACTTCGATCCAACCACACAAATACTAGTCGGACTCGATGTGGAGAGTCTTTACACCAGTCTGCCCCACAAAGAAACCCTAGAAATTCTAGAGGAAGTGCTGTTTGAGAACGCTTGGCAATATAAGACACCCAGACATGTCGTCTTGGAAAGTTGCCGCCTAGCCCTGACCGAGAACTATTTTCTATTCCAACATACGTTGTATCGTCAGACCCACGGAACCAGCATGGGAAGTACCTTTGCGCCGATTGTGGCAGGGTTGTATGTACACCAGCTGGAGAAAAAGAAAATCTTGACCCGGAACAACCCCCACTCAGGACGCATCCACATGTGGAAACGTTATATCGATGACGTTTTTCTCATCTGGGAAGGAAACGAAATGGAAGCTAATCAATTCCTGGCCTGTTTAAATTTACCCATTTCTTAAGTTTACATCCACACTGAGCAGACAAAAACTTGTCTTTCTCGACCTGAACATCCAAGCTGAAGGTGGGAAACTGACTACTACTACGCATTTTAAACCCACGGCCAGGAATTGCTTGTTAAAATTTGACAGCTTTCATCCAAGGCAACTGAGGGAGAATTTACCTTTCAAGCAGTTCTGGTCCACACACGCCCTAAAGATAGGGTGGGCCCGGTACGCCTCTTACACCCCTTACCATCCGGACACTACCCCTGTTCAAGTTGCAGTGTGTGTCATTTAACTACAGCAACAAAACAAGTGACCTGTAACAATGGGATGACCTGGGAATTAAGGGCTTTCTCGAATTGCAACGCGACAGGTGTGGTCTATATGATCACCTGTACGTGCAATCTGCACTATATTGGCATGACCACCAGGAAGGTTAATACACGCATGGTTGAACACCGTAGTAATTTTAGGTGTAAACACTCCAACATCAAAATGACAACACACTTCCTGGAAAAAGGACACACCCCCAACGACATGCGATGGGTGGTCCTAGAAACACTACAGTCACACACTGACATGGAGAGAAAACTTTTGGAAAAAGAACAACGTTGGGTTTTCAAACTCCGTTCTCACATTGTGGGCCTGAATGACGATATCCCATGGGGACAATTCACATAATCTGACCAGTGCCCAAAGATCACCACATACATTGAATAAGATCCTCATATCTAGTTCTGATTAGGTGCAGTTAAACATACCAACATCATGGAGTGAAAATATCACTGAAAATATGATTTCTTGCTAAATATTAGCGCTTTGAAAGTAAGACAATGCCCACTAACCATGACCCCACCGGCAACGTGGTGTGATTCCGAAATAGACCCGGGTACCTTGTGTTCTAACAATATTGCGGTAATTTTTATAATTTTTAAATATTTTTACCAGAAATATTGTAAATTAATTGGTAATATCCGCTCGGATGAGCAATATACTGTAAATTCTCTAAAAAGGAATATCGTGTAGTTTTTCTGAAGTAATCCGATTTTTGGATCACAACATCTATACACCCAACATGGCCGCCGTAGTTGTCGCGCACTCCTTTTGCGCGTCTCACTCCTCCACAATGACAATGCGGAAGTGAGAGGAATGAAAGAAGCTTAAATCGGCTCAGCGTCCCCGGTCCTACAACATTCGGACCGGAGGCGCACACATAGGTGGAAAAGAGGGAGGTATCCTGTTAGCAAGTAAGTGCTGATCACGTATTCTGTAGGACCGTGTAGGGCTGACAGAGTATCCCCATAACTCTGCCTGATCCAAACACGGAGCCCGACCACTACGGCAATTTTGTCTTTTACAGAAAGTGAACCTGATCGATTTAACATAATATTTTGCTTCCTTCCCCGTACATTAGATTGCTGGGATACTGAACCCCTCCGAGTCAATGGGGCACAGCTAGGCCCGATCACATGTATGTAGAATGAAGTACACGAGTGTGCAAGTAGTATGTGTGCCTGTTTTACCACGAGGTGTCGAAAACGTTTTTATTATACACTTGTTCGGGCCACATGGAATATAACCATTGTTCATTTGGTTCGTCTTATGTGTATGAAACTTGTGTGCATATATTGGGGGTCTGGATACCCCGTAACTACTACGTTATGTTTTGTCTTACAGGAACCACGTGATTAATTTTGTTACGTAGGTATGGATGCATGCTTTATTATTTGCAGCATTTTTTTCACTATTAGCTCATTGCGGCATCTATTAGGAGTGGCGAACACAGGGCTGTGTAGTCCTGAGGAAGTGCTTGGGGGATGCACGAAACATGTTGACAGACAGAAGTTGATAGGTACACCTAAACACATTGTCATTTAGGCATCCTACTATTTCTACCCCAGTTTTAACTCTACCACCTGGAAGCAAGAATAAACTATTTAAAGCTTACTAGGCAGGTATTTTTAACTATTAACATACACCCCACTCCATCCCATCACAACTCTCGCACCACACATAGTCAAATCGTAAGTGCTCCTACGTAATTCGCAAGTCGCAGCACGCCCCAGTCCGCAGCGGACTGGGATGGCCCCTATGATGAAGCATGTCACTGTGGGGCAACCCTGGTGAGTGAGGGGACAGCAAAAAAAGAGCAATACTCCTTTTTCTATCACTATATACACTATTCCAACTCCAGTGAGTGTTGCAAATAGGGCTATAGTCACCAGCTAGGCTATTGATCTCTGCTTCTCAGAGATCGTTTGTGACATCCCAAACTACTGAGCATGGCCATCGATCCTCCGATCAGGCTGCCCCCATCGGGAGGATATTCTGTTGCAGCAGCTTGGGAGGGTACTCCATGTGAACCTGTTTACTCTCTGCATTCTTGCGTGGAAATTGAGCGGCAACAGTTGACAGCCTTCGACCTTCCTCCCGAAGACTGTAATGTCATATTGGCAGCTAGGCGTCCCTCCACAAATACGGTATACGCCTGCTATTACAAAAAAAGATTCCTAGTTTTCCACAAAGTGGTCAGTGTTCTTCATGGCTCCGTGTTTGTGGCCTGGAAAAACGTGAAAAGAAACTGACATCAGCATGATTAGGTGGCACCTGTATCAGTGCTGCAGATTAAACCTTGCGTCCTCCGACTCGAGTGAAACAGTCCTCCTTGCTAAATGGCCTTGTTCAGTTGGGCGGATGGCATGAACCACTGATTCAAACTCTAAACATCCTTGGTTTTTCCCATTAGTTGCCCTGACACCACTTACGACGGTGGCAAGCGGATGGCTGGGAATGCCCGTAATATTAAGCCAAAGCTAGATTGGTTAGCTATGCAAACGAAAACACTGTGTACACCAACAATTCTGCAGCAAAGGTTGTATCGGGTGCCCCCAACAAGATTCGGCCATTGCCGTACGCATGGATCTGTGGGTAAGCCATTTCCTGAGTGCTTTTAATTACTTTCATTGCAACTAATAGAGATAAAACAACAAACTATAACAGACTATATTTAACTATAATTCAGCCGTTATAGTTAGTGAGCTAACTATAACTTGCGCCCCCGCAATGTACTGCTTATGACCTCACATATTTCATCACTCATGACATGGTCAGTGACATCACTGATGGCTTCATTGATGACATCATCCAGTGACTGTGAGTGTTTTAAAAAGTTTATGAGTGGTAAATATATATACCAAGGTGTATTGTGAATCAGTGGGTGTATGAGTGTCTGTGTAAAGGATTCAGTGGGTAAGTAACTGACTGCATAAGTGAGTGATTAGGTGTCTCAGTGAATGTATGGGCAAGTGACTGGTTGTGTGAATGTCTATTTCTGTCTGTCTAAGTGGCTGTATGGGTGTGTGAGTGGGTACGCAAGATTCTGAATGGGTGAGTGATTGGTTATCCGAATACCTCTATGGGTGTCGGTGTAAGTGGACGAGGGTGTGTGTGACTGCCTGTGTGGATGAGTGACTGGGTGTGTCAGTGGCTGTGTGGCTTAGTGAGTGCATGTGTGAGGCGCTGTATGGGTAAGTGTGTGTGTGTTTGACTGTCAGTGAGTGAGTGCCTGTGTCAGTGGTATATGGGTGAGCAACGGGGTATGTGAAAGGCAGTATAGATGAGTGACTGTATGGGCGAGTGAGTGAATGTGAGAGTCTGTATGGGTTGAGTGTGTGTTTGTGTCAGTGAATGTGTAAGTGAGTGCGTATGTGTTAGTATCTGTATGAGTGAGTGTGTGTAAGTGTATGGGTAAGCGACTGATTGACTGTATGGGTGAGTGAGTAGGTGTGTGAGTAGCTCTACAGGTGACTCAGTGTGTGAGTGGCTGTATGATTGGATATGCCAGTGGCTGTATTAATGAGTGAGTTGGTATATGAGTGGCTGTATGGAAGAGTGAGTTGATGTGTGCGTTGATCTATGAATCAGTGAGTGGATGTGTAAGTACTGGTATGGGTGTGTGAATGGGTTTGAGAATGGTAGTGTGGAAGTTGGAGTAGGTGTATAAAAGGTTATATGGGGTGTGAGTGGGTGCGTCAAAGATTCTCTGGATGATGTCATTTGAGATGTCATCAGTGATGTCACTGACCATGACATAAGTGATGTAATACGTGAGGTCATATGCAATGCCGTGCAGGGGCATGCGCTATAGTTAGCTCACTAACTATAACGGCTGAATTTCTCAGGTTTTGTATGAATGAAACGTCAGCCTAACTATAACATCCCTGTAACCTTTGTTTTTTTTCAGTAAATTTCTATGGGTTTTTTAGGTAGTACTTGCATTTACAGGGTGGTCGAGAAATGGGGCAGAACATCTGACTAGCTTTCTAGAATCCCGCTGTGTAGGACTTACAGGAAGTACCAGGAGGGTTTATTGGCCCCCAAGGTCCCTCATGAGTAAAGTGGACTTAATCCCCCAACCAGTATTGAGCCAGGATCAGCGTTTGCAGAGTGGTAGAAAAAGGGGCGTGGCCTCCGAAGACCTCTAGTAGTCTACTTTAGTCCTGAGGCCCTCAGGAGGCAAGGGAACCTCATCCCCCCACCAGCAGCGCGCCAAGAGGCACATTTACAGAGTGGTGGAGAAAGGGGACGTGGCCTAAGCCACCTCTCAGCAATCCCACTGTGTGGGGCTTACTGGAGGTAACAGGTAACTTGTTGGCCCCTAAGGACCCTCAGCAGCCAAATGGTCTTCCAGAAGGTGTGTTTGCAGAGTGGTGGAGAAAGGAGGTGGGGCCTCCGGCTAGTTTGCAGTTTTTTTTTCTATTGATCTTTTTCTATTTTTTAGAAAGGGGGTCCACTTGACTTCCCTTCCCTGGACTGTTTTGTACCCCCATGGACCCCATCCCTCGGGCCTGAACCTTTTAAAAAATAAAAATGATATTAAAAAAAAAAAAAAAAAGACGGGCCCCCCTCCTGGGCCGATGTCAGCCAGGGGGACACCCTCACCTCCGGGGCTTGGCCTTTCTTTTTTCAAATGCATTTTTTATTTAAAGAGAGGCGGCCGAGCAGCTTCCTCCCGGGCCATTTTCGGCTCCGGTGACGCCATGCCCCAGGGACTGCCCCCCTTTTTGTTTTCCCCCTCCAAAAAGGGGAGGGGGCCTGCAGCCTCCCTCCTTGGCCATTATAAGCCCCGGGAACCGCATCCCCTGGGGCCTGCCCCTTCATAAAAAATGATATTAAAGGAAAAGAGGGGAGTGGGGGCGCGCAGCTCCCTTCCCAGGCCGATTTCGGCCCCGGGGACCCCATCCCCCTAGGCCCAGCATGTAGTGTGGGTGCCATGGTCCTACTCAGGGCACCCACATCTAAAACTGGGAAAGCGGGAGGAGCCTCAAGGCCCCCACAGTTCCTGTTGCCTCCCCACCTCTTGCGAGAGCCGTCATTGCTTCGAGATTCAGGGAGCTGCTAATATGCAGCTCTCTGGTTCCCAAAGCAATGTTTCTGTTTCCCTGCTCGCTTCACAGTGGGCAAGGAAAGAGATGCATGCTCTGCTTTCAGCAAGCAAGAGCATTTTTTGCTCTTGCTTGCTGAAAGCAGAACACTTGTTTGCTATGGCTTGGCGGTGCTCCTGCCTAACCATTGCAAACTGCAATGTCCCAGGGTGAGCACCCTGAGTTATTGCTTGAGCTGGCCCTGGATTGTTGCGGTCCCCAGGGCCATGCAGGGCTCCACGAAGGAGGCTGTGTGGCCCCCCCCTCCTTTGTTAAGTAAGCCCTGGGAAGGTGGTGGTGCCGGTGGTCTTCAATGGACTACTTTCATTATTGTAGGTGGCTTCCCCGCCTTGTTTTCTTAAATTAATGAATGTTTGTGCCCCGGAGAGGTGGGGGTCCCCGGGGCTGCGTGGGGGGGGGGCAGAGCCCCTCCAACACACTATTTTTTATTTTTAAGTTTATTTACAATTCTAAAAAGATCTCTGACACATACATCAATAGATATATCTAGAAATTTCCATTTGTCTTAGCTTACTTTTCCTATCACCATGTCATATGTTTACCGGTACAGCATCAAGTACACAGTATGTCAGTCCGCTACTTCGCCATTGTGACATTCCTTGAAGTGTCGGGCTACGGCAGTGGTTCCCAAACTTTTTAGAGCTGCTGCTCCCTTTACTTGTTGCCCTTGCCTCCCCATTACGTTACCTTATTTTTGCAGGTGGGCGTGTAAGCTCGGCCTCGGGAGTACTTCCATTTTTTTCCCTGAAAATAATTGAGATAAAGCTGATAACGGTATTATAATCGTAGATGTCATCGTATTAGTGTCTGAAGGAGAGGGTAGGTTAGATAGATTGATTGATGGATTTGTGCTTGGTATGGGAATTACAAAGATTTTGTTTGGTCGATTACATATGTTCTTCTGTTGGATTCAGCGAGCCTGACATTGGTATGTGTGCATTTGGAAAGCCCTTTGAACAGCCTGTGACAGGTGTTGTGGTGCTTTCCATGACTGTCTGTACAAGCAAATGCCATAGGAATAGTGGGACGGCAAGGTGGGAACGCCAGAGTGATATTTATCTACATGCAGAGATACCAGGAAGAGGCATATACAGTGCTCGTCTTCTCATGCATCAGTGCACAATGCTGTTTCCAGGCAAACAGTGTTAGACAACGTGAACTATGTTAAGTATAGTTCGCTCGTGGAACCCCAGAGCATAAACAGCGCAGCTTTCAAGGTGAAGATAACTTATCCCCCGATGCTCAAAAAATCTAAAGATTGAAGCCTGGGGATTATGGGCACATTGTAGGGAATGACATGTGCCTAATCGTGGCAAGTATTTCAAAATGCTATCGCACAGGCTACATAGAGAACTGAGCGGGCATGCATCCAGTAACGATTACCCCTCCAGCACCAGCGTTGTCCGTGTGGTGAGCGAAAAACGCATCGAGTGTCTGGGTAGGTGAGCGCCGGGAAATGTAGTAAGTATTTAGAAGGTTAAGAATCGCTGCAGACATACCTTGACACAGTGTGTGGCCCATTTGTAAAGAGTCTTGTATAAGTCCCCACTACGTTCTGTTTGTAAGCCAGGGAATGTGGTCTCCGTCACACTTAAGGTCCCGTGGTACGATCTATTGGTTATGATTCATATTTGGAGACCGGCTGCTCTGATTGGCGGGAGTTGAGCCATCCCTACGTGCTGATGGGAAGTGTAGTTAATGCACCACGTTTGAAGGAGGCACGGCTATATTCCATCCATATCCATCCATACTAATATAATAAAGAGAGAGCCCAAACCTTTGAGGCGGTTAATCTCAGGAACCACAGCACCAATCACAACACCCAATACAGCGTTGGAAAGGGCAGTTGCAGCAGAAGGACATAGGCTATGCAGACGCCCACCATATACATTTAAAAGGTAAAAGAACCGTGCCAGCAAAGTAGTCCCCTGTGGGCGTGTCTGCGCTGTGCTGTGGGCGTGTGCTGGGGGGCGTGACAAACGCTGGGGGCGTGTGGTACAGTCCGCCCTTCATGCCATGTCTCATATCGTGTGCTAATCCCACCCTGCTCCCTTGAAATACCCCTGCACCCCATAATCATAACCCACCCTTACTCCTTAAAATACCCCAACACCCTTAAACACTAACCCATCTTAACCCTATAAATATACCCTGTACCCCAAAACCCAAACCTATCCCTAAACCCTAAAAATACCCTTGTACCCCAAAACCCAAACCTAGCCCTGAACCCTATAAATATCCCTGTACCTCAAAACCCAAACCTACCCCATAACCCTAAAAATATACCCTGTACCCCAAAACCCAAACCTAGCCCTGAACCCTAAAAATACCACTGTACCCCAAAACCCAAACCTACCCCTGAACCCTAAAATACCCCTGCACCCCAAAACCCAAACCTAGCCCTGAACTCTTAAAATACCCCTGTACCCCAAAACCCAAACCTACCCCTGAACCCTAAAATACCCCTGTACCCCAAAACCCAAACCTAGCCCTGAACCCTAAAAATACCCCTGTACCCCAAAACCCAAACCTAGCCCTGAACCCTTAAAATACCCCTGTACCCCAAAACCCAAACCTACCCCTGAACCCTAAAAATACCCCTATACCCCAAAACCCAAACCTAGCCCTCAACCCTAAAAATACCCCTGTACCCCAAAACCCATACCTTTCCCTAAACCCTAAAACTACCCCTGTACCCCATAACCCAAAACTATATCTGAACCCTTACAATACCCAAATACCCCAAAACATATACCTCAGTACCCCAAAACATATCCCCCTATACCCATACTTACCTTATCCAAACATTTAAAAAAAAACATGCTTTTACCATTCATGCATTTACAACGAATTTCGTTGTAAATGTATGCGTGGTAAAAGCATATAAAATGTAATGCCATGCGTTATAATGGCATTGCGGAGTCATGGTACGTTCGTAATGAAAGTATGTGGAGTGATGGTATGCGGAAAGAAAGTTGCGGAATATTGGGTGTTTACCCTCCCCCGGTAAGTACACTGGTGGCACGGCGGCCCACATCTACAGCAACATACTCATATTTTTTCACCACCCATTTGAAAAATGCACAGGTCTCTCTCATTGATGGCCTGCACCGACATACACGTTTAGACACACCTCCCGCCACAAGTTCTAAATTTGCGAACTTTAGAGCTGGGGAGCTACGTTCGAATCTCGGCATCAGCTCAACATCCTGTGATTCCAGGCAAATCGCTTTGTCTCCCCGTGCCTACCACAAATGAATGTGTTCTTCTGTAATGTAAATTGTGCTCATACCATGGTGTCGTGTTCGCGCTATATAATATTGCAAGGAAAAATAAAGTAGGGAAACTCGAGTTCACACACTACTGAACGCGCACTCTTAAGTGCATCAGCAGTGCACTGTGAATCGGAGCGTTTCACAGGCCTGTCACAGATAAGAAATGCTATCTAAACGAAATCCTACTAAAAATATACTACTGGCCGGCAGCAATTCATACCCGACAACGTCCGGACGGGCTGCTAGTTCCTTATAAACTGGCTGGATGGCCTTGGAGAACTGGGGGGAATTATCACCTTGCTAGAGGGATGTTGTGCAGGGGCAAATAAGGGGCAACAGGTGCATGCTAACATGGTGCCTTGCTGACTTTGGAACTGAGGAACCATGTTTGAGTCTCTGCTTTGGCTCAACATGCTGTGATTCTGGGCAAAACCCTAATTCTCCAGTATTAGGGGTGTCTTTCATAGATTCACATGCTTGAATATTCCCCGTCGTCGAAGTGGGAGTCCCACGGTAAATAAAATAGCAATAATGCTAAATATATATAAATATATATAACCATAATACAAGAAAAAAGAAAGGAAATACAACTGAAATCCTCTAAAAACGATTCCTACATAGGAATGCAAGGCAAAGAGAAAAAACTTTTTGTAACACATTAGTGTCATTATGTTAGTCCAAACTGCAGCCAATTAGGCGCCAGCACCCTCTAGAACCTTCTCCTCAGAAGCTCAAGCCCTCAGATTTTCTACCGCACGTCGTGTGAAGGGAGTCTCCCTGAGCTCTGCTCAGTTTTCATCTCTATTCTTCTAGTTCCAGAAATTTCTTCAACATGTCAAGTAAGAAGTCTTTATTCAGACCCTGCTCTTCTTGTTGGAAGCTGCGCCTTTTTGAAAAGGACCCCCACCAGAAGTGTATTTATTGTTTGTACCCGGATCATGAGGCTGGCAGCTGCAAGTTTTGTAGAACCTTTTCTACCAAGACTCTTAAGGAAAGGGAAGGCCGTCTACTCCTTTGGCTTCAACTTCTTAAGGACAAGGAGTCTGTACTGTCCGACGCAGAAAGTTTACATTCTGGTTTCTCTTCAGCAGCCTCAAAACGTGGTAGTGTTCAGGAGGTTCCTTCTCCTTTCCTCAAAAAGCCTAAATTAGCCTTGTCTGTGGCTCCTGTGGTGTCTTCTGCCACTCCTACCACCTCTACGCCCACGAGACCTGGCTCTCAGGCGTCTTTGGCTGCCTCTAAAGGTGTTTTCACACCTCTTAAAGTTCCGCTGTCGACGGGAGCGTCGTCGAGCGCTCCGACGACGAGAACAGCATTGCCTGCATTTTCGACGACGACGCTGACTACCACTTCAGCATTCTCTTTGTCGACGACGGTTTCGTCGTCAGCCTCGACGTCGACGAGGGTTTCGTTGCCGTCTAAACCTGTCTCGTCGACGATTCCTATCTCGTCGACGAAGAAGAGGGAATCCTCGTCGACGAAGGACCCGAAGACAGCGTTGTCGAAGACGACGCCGTCGACTAAAGGCTCATCGGCGAAGACACCATCGACCAAGATCTTGTCGACGAAGAAGATCTCGGCGACGAAGACAGGCCCGTCGACGAAGACTCCGCCTACGGAGTCGGTGCCAGCATCGACGACGACCCCGTCGACGACGACCCCGTCGACGGCTTCATCTACTGTGGATCGCCCGTCGACAGCGACACCGTCGACGACCCCGTCGACGACCACTCCGTCGACGAAGGTTTCTTCAAAATTACCGTTGACAACAGCTAAATCAGCTCCGTCGACGGCGGCACCTATTTCGTTTGCATCTTTGCCGTTATTGCCATTGAAGACCTCTAGATCTTCACAGCCTCGCACTACAGTACCCTGCCAACAGATCTCTGATCCAGAGCCTCAACCACCTTCTCCGATGTTCGCAACTACATCTGAGCATGATACAGACTCGGAGCATGAAGAGGACACGTTTGGGGCAGCACGTAGTCCCTCTGATTTAATAATTAAATGTCAGGACACAGACTCTGACGGTGGCGGTGACCCCGAATTTCAACATGAAGAGCATTTTACTCAAGCTCCTGTCGCCACCATTCCTTTGACCTTAATTTCTAATCTCCAACATATGCTGGACGATTACAACCGCCGTTTTCCTGCAACACCGCAGACTGCGCCTGCGCAATCTCCCGCTCCTGTGGTACTACCTCCACCTTCATTACTGTCTATCGTACCACCTGCGCCTCAGGTTCATAGATCAATTAGCATCCATACCACGGTATACCCGCGGGATGCGGATGATGAGGAGGAGGTCGCAGAACGGGAGGACGGTGAAGTCCCAGACAACACGGATGATGAGGCAGGCGACCAGGATATGGCCGAATGGGAGGATTATCGGGCGCAGACGCCCTCTCCTCAACCTGGTACCTCGAGTGAGTCGCCACCAGTAGACATCGCCTGTTTCCATCTTTTAATGGATAAAGTGGCTCAGCGTTTCAAACTTCCACGATCACAACGCGAAGAGGATTGTTTTCTTTATGACTTTAAAGATAAACCTTATAAGCAGGTTCACACATTTCCTATTATTGATTTTGTTTGGAAAGAGGGCATTAAACTAATGAATACTCCAAACTCCTTACCTGCTCAGATTCCGCGCCTTGAGAAGAAGTTCAAGGCCCCAACTGGTTCTCCAGCTTGCCTGATTTCTCATCCCAAACCGGACTCTGTTGTGACTCAGGCCGCACAGCGTAGAGCACGTAATCCAGCGTCCCAAATATCAGCCCCTCCGGATAGAGAGGGTCGACGCTTAGATGCTATTGGCCGCAAGTTCTCAACGATGGCTTCAACATCTGTCTGGGCCGCCAATGCCTTTGCCATTTTGGGACGTTACGACCGGCAGATGTGGTCAGACATTGCAGATTACATGGCACTCATCCCTGATGCTTCCAAAGCTGACGCACAACAGATTCTCCGCGATGGTCAAAGGGCATCGGAAGAAATCATTGACTGTGCAGTCGATATTGCTAACACAGGTTTCCGCCTCCTGGCCAGTGCGGCTGCACTCCGACGACAAGGCTGGCTGAAGTCCACCTCCTTCTGGCAAGAAGTCCAAGCCAGGATACTGGATATGCCATACGATGGGGAATCGTTATTTGGATCCCATATCGATGATGCCCTTGAGTCCTTCAAGAAGGACACCGATACGGCGAAGTCCTTGGGCACGCTGCAATTTCGGAAGCAGTCCTTTCGAGGTGCACGCGGACGCGGCACTTCTTCCAACTTTCGAGGTGGGCAACAATACCGCTCCTACAATCAGAGCGGCCAACGTTACACGCCCAATCAGCAGTCTCGTCAACAACCCTCCAAATCATATCGAGGAAAGTCGTCCTATCGTGGCGCCAATCAGAAACGCCAATGACTTTTGCCACTCTCAAAGTGTTGGAGGACGAATCTCTCTGTTTTATTCCCAATGGTCCTCGATTACCTCGGACCGCTGGGTTTTGGACATTGTCAAACGGGGTCATACCCTGGAGTTTACAGAGTTTCCTCCTTGCACTCCTCCTCGTGGCCCACCTCCTCCACATCTCGAGGAGCTTTACCATCAGGTCCGTCTTCTTGTGTTAAAGGGTGCAGTCGAAGTGGTCCCGAAACATCAAAGAGGGAAGGGTTTTTACTCTCGATTCTTCCTCATACTCGAGAAGAACGGAGATTTGCGACCCATTCTGGATTTGAGGGCTCAAACATTCCGTATGCTGGCGCTACTGGAAGTCCTGCGTCTTCTATCCAGCGACGATTTTATGACCACCATAGATCTTCAGGACGCATACTTTCATGTTCCGATAATCGAACAACATCGCCAGTACCTGCATTTCAAAGTGGGACCAATGCATTTTCAGTTCAAAGTTCTACCTTTCCGTCTGCGTTCAGCTCCTCGTGTGTTCACGAAGGTACTGGCCCGCTCACCTGTGTCTACAAGGAGTTCAGATCTTTCCCTATTTAGACGATTGCCTTCTCAAGTCTCAATGCCACCATCAGCTGGGTCGGGACACGCACCTTTGCCAGCAAGTGTTTCGCTCTCTGGGGTTGACTATCCACATCGAGAAGTCACAGTTTGCACCTCTGCAGACCAGATCCTTCCTGGGAGCGATCCTAGACACGCAGCTTTCAAAAGCGTTTGTCTCAGAAGACCGGCGTCTCAAGATCCTTCGTCTAGTCTCACTCATTCGACGAAAGCAGACCGTTTCTGTTCGGACGTTAAAACCATTCTTGGGAATGGCATCATCTTGTATCGCACTGATCCCAAATTGCAGGCTGCGTACCCGTCCTATTCAGGAAGAACTGGACTTACAATGGCGTCAGGTCTCCGGATCCTTCAACGACCTAGTTGCCGTCACAGCCCGCATGAAAATGAGCCTGTTTTGGTGGGCGCAGCCCGCAAATCTGGAAATGGGTGTGTCCTTCCCCGATCATGCTCCAGACCTTACGCTGACGACGGACGCCTCCTTAGAGGGGTGGGGCGCTCATCTCCAGGGTCTCTCCATCAAGGGCAAGTGGTCGCCGACGCAGCGCACGTGGCATATCAACAGGCTAGAATTGATGGCGATCTTTCTAGCGCTCAAGTCCTTCCTCCCAGTTGTTCACGGGGAGTCAGTGCTAAACCAAACAGACAACACCACCAGTATGCACTACGTGAACAAGCTCGGAGGGACCAGGTCTTCACCTCTGTCCCGCTTGGTCCAGTCGATCTGGGATTGGGCTCTTCGCCATCACATCACCTTGACAGCTGTCCACCTTCCGGGCGTGTCCAACCTCCTGGCGGACTCTTTGAGCAGGTCCACTTCCTCAACACACGAATGGGAACTGCACCAACCGACTCTTGATCGTGTGTTCCGCCAATGGGGTCACCCAGATCTGGATCTCTTTGCAACACCGGAGAATCGGAAATGCCCGTCTTATGCAAGTTGGCATCCCCACCCAGGGTCCTGCGGGAATGCCCTTTTGATCAACTGGTGCGATCTATTCGCTTACGCTTTTCCGCCGCTCCCATTAATACTGCGGGTACTGTGGAAGATGCGGAGGCAGCCCTGCCACATCCTGTTGATCGCACCTCGTTGGCCCAGACAGGCATGGTTTTCGGAACTGCTGCTAATGTCCCAGTGCGAGCCCATTCTTCTACATCCTCGTCCAGACCTTCTAACTATGGACAGGGGCTTAGTGTGTCATCCGGATCCCTCAACGCTGCAGTTGTGGGCATGGAACCTGAGCACTTTGAATTCGCTGGCTTGAGCATATCCCAGGAGTGCAGAGACATCCTAGCTCATGCCAGAGCTCCGTCTACCATCAAGACTTACAAACTTAAGTGGAAGCGGTTCTGTCATTGGTGCGCTACAGCAACCAACAGTTTTGTACAGAGTTCCCCAGGGGAGAATCAAGAAAAAACTTTTTTTCTTTTTTTCTCAGCCTCTCTTTTCTCTCACTCAAATAAAAAATGGGGGTTTAGTGCATGAGTGTAGACCCTCTTCAGAATGTAAGGATACCTCACACAGGCTCACGGCAGGACCACAACTGTTGTCCCAGCCGATGACCGTCCAGCGTCATCATTGGTATCCTGCTCCTACGGCAGGCTGGCGGTGCAATGCCCGTCGGGCAGCGAGTGAAGCTGCACTTTAGCGGAGATCTTCTATTCCGAGGCCAACGGGTGTGTGGGTGTGAGGGGCCTATAAGGAGTGCAATAGTGAGCGTAGTGGGGTGTTCTTAAAAAAAGTCAGTAGAGTCCTAAGTGGAGAAAGTTTTAATGGTCAGGCTCACTGCTTTGTTAAAAAAGGTTAAGGGGAATTAAGGAGTGGAGAACAATGAGACCAAACCTTTATTCAACCCTTATTGTGACAACGGTCAACATGTTTCACGCCCTAAGGGCGATTCATCAGGACCTAGTGCTCATATGATTGCTAGCGTCCCCCGGTTTGGGAGGACACTGGTATACGACCTGTGTTTTGTCGTTCTCAAATGATTCCTTCAGAGGGACCTCCCGTTAGGAGACCTCTTTCAAGCCTCACGAGCTGTCCAGGTGGGGCCAGCACCGATAAGGGATTACCTTAAGAGTCGGCGGTGGCAGGCTTCTCTACACCTACCCCTCCCACTGGAACTCTGGTACTGGACAGCCGGCCGCTACAGCCAATATCCATCCCATCCATTCCACTCCTGAGCAGCTCCTTCCATTCTTTTTGAGCCTCGCTCAGTCAGGACTCTCTCATGCTACACTGAGAGTTTTCTTAGCTGCAATACCTCGTTTCCGACATGATGGCTCTTCATCCCTCTGTTCATCACAGATTATACGCCAATTCTTCAAAGGGCTCTTCCGCAAGTTTCCACCTGTGCGTCGCCCTCCTCCAGCTTGGCACCTCAATGTGGTACTATCTCAACTTATGAAGTCGCCATTTGAGCCTATCCATAGGGCGGATATTAAATTTATCACCTGGAAGGTTGCACTTCTTCTGGCTTTGACCTCATCTCGTCGCGTGAGTGACCTTCACGCTTTTACTGTCAAACCGCCTTATCTACAGTTCAAACCTAACGGAGTGGGACTTCGTACCAATCCCTCTTTCCTACCTAAAGTACCTACGGATTTTCATTTGAATGATCCTGTGTTCCTCAAAACTTTCTTTCCGGACCCAAAATCTCCGGCGGAGCAGCGCTTACATTCTCTGGACATCAAACGATGTCTTAAATTTTACATTGCCAAAACTGCCCCCTTCCGCAAGTCCGACCAACTGTTCATTGCCTAGGGACATCCAGTTTCCAAGCCGACTATTGCCCGTTGGCTTTCCTCAGCCATTGCCTTCTGCCACCAACAAGCGGGCAAACCATTGCAGTCTTCAGTGAGGGCTTATTCTACGAGGGCGATGTCTTCATCCACCGCCTTGTTTGCTGGTGTGCCACTTCATCAGATCTGCCGTGCAGCGACATGGTCCAGCAGGCACACCTTCACCAAACATTACTGTTTGGATGCCATCAATGAAGCGGATACCGCAGTGGGACAGGCAGTGCTCCGCCATCTTTTTCAGTAAGGTGAGCCTCTGTTCCCTCCTCCTTAGTGTTTCCTGTGATTGCTATGATGTGTTATATTACTGTATTATTATTATTAGTACTGTCTTGATTTCTCCTTCATATGCTTAGCAATCTCAGTTTTAGGAGGTTACTGCTTTCTACTCTATTCAAGCATGTGAATCTATGAAAGACACCCCTAATACTGGAGAAGAACAATTGGTACTTACCTGTAAACAGGTGCTTCTCCAGTATTGGTGTCTTTCATAGATTCACATGCGACCCACCCTCCTCCCCTCAGAGGCTCTCTTCTCCTCATACACTCTTGGTTACTTTGTGCTACGAAAATCTGAGGGCTTGAGCTTCTGAGGAGAAGGTTCTAGAGGGTGCTGGCGCCTAATTGGCTGCAGTTTGGACTAACATAATGACACTAATGTGACTAATGTGTTACAAATAGTTTTTTCTCTTTGCCTTGCATTCCTATGTAGGAATCGTTTTTAGAGGATTTCAGTTGTATTTCCTTTCTTTTTTCTTGTATTATGGTTATATATATTTATATATATTTAGCATTATTGCTATTTTATTTACCATGGGACTCCCACTTCGACGACGGGGAATATTCAAGCATGTGAATCTATGAAAGACACCAATACTGGAGAACCACCTGTTTACAGGTAAGTAACAATTGTTCTTCTCCCCGCACCTACCAAAAATGCATGTATCCTTGTGTAACGTAACTGGCCCTCATGTAATACTTTCCAATACCTTTGGGTCGAGTGTGCACTATATAAAATAAAAAACGTAATTAAAAAAGGCTTCTTGTATGTACTGTGGGCCAGACAGAGTAATAGCCTCTGAGTAAAATATGGCCCCCCTCTGCTTGGCCCCGATTCAAAAGCATTTCTGTAGCTTTAACTGAGCAGTCCTTTCCTGTGGTCTTATTATGAGGTATCCGTGAGTTGGTACCCTCTTAGAACTGTTGCTGCGCTGTTTCATTTCACTCATACTCGTATTTTTATTCTGACCTTACCATCTTCAGTGGATGCCACAATATCCCCTTCAAAGCACTGAATTGCTCGCGCCGTCCATGGCTAGTTTTGATAGCGCACTGGAGTGCCGGAGCGCACAGATTGAGAACCACTGGGCTACCGGATATGTCCTATCATTGTTCCTGATAGCTCTGAGGCGCCGAAAATTTCTTTTATGTACTGCCAATATGATACTCCCTATATAAACTAGATGACATGGGCACTTGAGCATATAAATGATGTACTCTTACAATTATACTGCCCCTTGATGTGTTTTACACGTGATGTCAGTGGTGAGGTGAATTATGCTGTATTTTTGCCATGTTGGCAGGCTTTGCACCTCCCACAGTTCTGAAAGCCCTTTTTGCTCGTAATCCATGTTTGTTTGATCACTTTCCTAATTTCAGGACTAGTAGTCATTAGGTCCTGTCTCATAGTTCTGGCTCATCTGAAAGTGATGCCTGGCCTATGTGGAGCTACTTTGCCTATTATAGGGTTGTTCCTAATCAGACAGCAGTACTTTTGCATGATTACGCTTATTGCTTGTTCTTGTCTGTTATAAATGGTAATGAGCCTGAAGTGTGAAGCGATATATATACATATAAATATATCCTAAAAAAAACTAGAAAAAATATTTCCAGACCTGCAGGTCTACTGACTTGAAGAATCTACTCGACCTAAATGTAATGCCCTTGACCCATAAACTCATCTCTTTTCTGCGTTCCTTTCCTGCGTTCCTAGGCAAATATTTTATTTCACTGTGTCACGTTTCACTCAATTACCTGGTACAAGACCACCTTCAAATATGTGAGTTCTGCATGTCTGTTCTACAAAAAACTTTTGTTTGATTATGAAAGGGTAAAGTTTTGCTTCATGTATATTGAAAATGTAGCCCAAATATACGATACACATAACCCCTGACTTGCCTCCTAATTTACTTATGGATTTGTCATCGAACAGGAATGTTTCTCATTTCATATTTATAAACTCTTTTTTTAATGAGGATATCACTAAAGAATAATGTGGTAGCACACTGCCATTTACAGACAAACTTTTTCAATTGAAATGGCCAAAAAATTTCCTATTGACATGCAGTTTTATGATAAAATAATATAGGTATAAACAATCGTGTCAAAATTGGGTTTCAGCAAATATTTGTAATGTGAACCTTACCAAGTAAAGTATTCGGATTGGTTTTGATGAAATTAAAATCTTTGTTTCCAGCTCACTTTAGAATTACAACATTGCTTTCCGAACCACTGAAATATATTTTGAAATATTTGTGCTGTTCATTTACATGCTATTTAAATGTTGTGTGCACAGCACACTTGTCAGACAGTTCACTTTACAAAATTAAAGTAGAAAGCCAACCTGGTTCCATCCAAGCTGGTGGTTGCGACGATGTTACAGACATGGCCACGTGACTATAAATCATAGATGGTGCCTGGTATTGTGTACATGTAGTGCGCTCCCTATTTTAGTGTGCATGCAGCGCGCTCCCTGTTTTTAAGGCAAGGGCAGGAGTCTGCAAGAGCCTGTACACACACAATGGTGCTTGTTGGGGCCACACAAAACACAGGGGCACAGCAGGTTGTATTCCCATCCGAGATCGCCACCAAATGGGATGGCGAAGTGTTAGGACTAAAATGCTGAGGAATCATGACATTTCCCCCCTGCCCAAGTCCAACACAAGGGCGGAGTCAAGAACCGGGTGCCTAGCATGAAATTGTTGTAAAAGACGTGGGGCATGAATGGAAGACAATGGTATCCATGATTCTTCCGCAAAGCCATAGCTTTCCATGCGATAAGATACCATAGTTTGCCTCTATAATGTTGCATTCCTTCAATGGTACGCACTTTGTATTCCGGATGATCACCCACCAATACTGGTGGGGGTTGAATTTTTGCCATAGCGGATACTGGTATGGGTAATGAGGAATGATACATAGGGTGTATCTTCACAGCGGGGGGAAGAACGAGACGGACAGTGACAGGATTGATAACGTCTTTAACTGGGAAGGGCCCGATGAATCTAGGCTCAAATTTTCGTGGATTTTTGAAGTGGATGTGTTTGGTTGACAACCACACTTTATCTGCAGGTTGAAAAGATGGTGCTGGTTGTTGTTTTCAATCTGCAAAAGTCTTTGTTCAAAGTACTGCAGATCGTCCATTGCTTTGTCGTTTTTGTAGCTAAAGATGATATTTGTCGTAACCGTTGGGAGAGATTCAGTGAATTCTTTCCAACGTGTGGCGTTAAAAATGTTAAGTAATGTGGGTGGGATCCATAATTGGCAAAAAATTGTGAGAAACAGGTAGACGGATGTTGTAGATTAAACAAATTCTGTTTCCCAAAGGAGAGACACCCATGAATCATAAGAATTTGATAGATAATATCTCAAATATTATTTCAAATCTTGGTTGACCGTCTCCGTTTGTCCGTTGGTTTCAGGGTGAAAACTGGTAGAGAGTTGACTTTGAATGTGTAATGCTGTATGCCATGATTTCCACAATCGAGAATAAAATTGTGTTCCACGATCTGATATTATGGGTTTTAGGAGACCATGAAGTTGAATGATTTGGTATAGCAAGAGGGTGGCAAGTTCAGCAGCTGTTGTTGTTCCGGGAGATGCTATAAATTGTGCCATTTTTCTTAGTCTGTCCACAACTATTAAAATGGTGTCTTTCCATTGATCCTGTGGAAGAGCTGATATTAATCTAAAGAGATGTTTTCCCAAGCTCTTCGAGGGATAGGAAGTGGGTGTAAATAACCTCTTTTTCTTTGTGTGCCAGATTTAGCTCGATGACAAGTATTGCAGTTGTGAACATAGCATATTATACCTCTTCTCCAACTTGGCCACCAATAATTTCTATAAAGAAGTTCCAGAGTGCGGGTTTCTCCTGGATGCCCAGTCGTAGGATGATCGTGGCACCACTTTAAGAACTGATTCTGCAATTCTTTGGATGGTACTCAGTCTTTTTTCTTGAAACGGCAGACAATCTTTAGTTTGTCTTGTTGGTTTTCTCACTTGCTAGGCATCCAATCGTCTCTTTGACATTTATTGCTTAATGTTGGTTAAAAAAACGTCCATACTAGTAACACCTATGATTTGTGTTGGGGGCAGTATTGCAACTAGACGGTTTTCAGTTTTTGTAATTACTGGTTTCTGTTGTGAGAGGGCATCTGCTTTATTGTTGTCACTCCCAGTGGCATTGTCTGGGGGTTAAAGCGCCTGCACATCGCAAGAACTGCAAGTTGTGATAGGATGTCTTGCACACAGGATTGCTAGCAATTCTTTCTCAGCAATGGTGTAGTTTGTTTCTGCTGGAAGCTTTTTTTGGAAAGGTATGCAACAGGATGTAGTTGACCTGTGTCAACATCTCTTTGAGAGAGAATAGCTCCTGTAGCATTGTCAAAAGCATCTGCTTCCTTGATGAATGGTCGAGTGGTGTCAGGGTGTCGTAAGACCGGGGCTGTGGTAAAGGCAGTTTTGAGTGTTTGAAAGGCTTGTTCGACCTCAGAAGTCCAGCAGAATGGAACCCTTTTTTGCAGTAATCTAGTAAGAGGGGCCACTTTTGCAGAAAAACATTCTATAAATCAGCTGTAATTTGCAAAGCCTAAAAATCGTTTAACGGATTGAGGAGTGGCCAGTCTTTAATTGCCTGGAATTTCGTCTCGGCCATTGTGATTCCTTGAGGTGCGAGTATAAAACTTAAAAACTCAACCCTCGTGACTTGAAACTCACATTTGATGAGTTTACAGAAGAGGTCATGATGATTGAAAGTGCTAAGAATGATTTGTACATGTTCTACGTGTTCTTTTAATGAGGAAGAACAGGTCAGTAAATCATCGATATGCGTTATTACAAATCTGTCTAGATATTCTTGAAGGACGTTATTAACGAAAAATTGGAATGCAGCCTTAATTTGCCATTCGCCTTTGGCACAAAAAAATGAGACAATGCAGCAGGAGATTTAGATGATCGAATAAAACCGTTTTTTTAATCTAGATATTCCTTCAGGTGTTGGTTTTCCTGCTCTGTGAGGGCATAAATCCTGCTACAGGGAATTTCCTGACCCAGGTATAAGATCAATCTGGCAGTCGTAAATACGATGTGGAGGTAGCGTCTCTGCACTAATAGCCCTGAAGACATCCTCGAGATCACGTATACGTCAGGCAATCCAATATTTTGTTCTGCCGCCATGGCTATGATATTACTATCCTTTGAACAGTATTGTGTGACAGCATGGGTAACAACGTGACTTGGTTTTTGTTGTCTTGGATTCGAATGAGAGACAAGATTGATTGCGCCTCTCAGAGTAGAAAGTTATGGTACTTTTTGCCCAAACTATCCGGGGATTGTGGAGTGTGAGCCATGGCATCCCCGCAATTATTATTCCAAAGGGTGGGGCTGCTACTACATCAAATCAAATGTATTCTTGATGTACGACAGTACCCTGTTGGCGCTTTAGGATCATCATTATTCACTAACAGAACTTCCCACTGTGCTGTATCCCCACTCAAATAAGAAATAAGGAAGGCTATTCTGGGTTGTGTATCCAGAAACAAAGTATGTCTCACCATAAAATGGAGTTGTACTTGGGTTAGAAATGTCTGTACTATTTTTCTGGGATCCCCTGTGAAGCGTTCATGTAGGGCCAAAGGAACCAGTGTTGGGGCTGTTACTAAAACAACTGGTATATTATGGCTTGTGGTGGGTACTCTAGCCTGTTATACTCGTGACATCCCTATGTGATCTGTAACTGGTTTTTTTGACTAGCTAAGACGGCAGTCTCAAGCTGAGTTGCAGCAAGATCTTTTTGTAATGCGGCCAACATCCTACAAACATCTTCTACAGAGGACGTTGTGACTGTACTTCCTGGGAGGGACAACATTTTTTAAAATGTTAGGCTTGTGATTCCTCAGGAGCAGGACCCTCAAAAACCCACCTTCTGGGAGCACCAACTATGTGGGTAAAAACACCAGAGTTTCAGAGTGGCCAGATGAGGGGAAGGGTGTTTTGGGAGGGTATTATGGGGAGGGAGACCTGAAATATAATCAGACAGTGATTAGGACCACAATCAACAGGTTCCATAAACAATTCACAACTGTGGTTATTTCTTAAGTTATACTTTTTAAAGCCTCTTACTTGTGTGGAAGCAAAGATGTTTAGACATCACACCTATAGACAGGTTTTTGGCATTTTTGTTTCACTGTAATAAAGAGATCTTCTTTGTGTAAGACAAGTCTATAATTTCTTTGCTTTACTTGTATAGTTCCTCACTTATCATGACAATTATAAAAGGTCAATGCCAATGATAATGCTGTCTATGTTCACTGTGACCGGCCGGCACGCACGTGAGTGCAGAGCTCCGCATGCCGGGTGTCTGGAGAGCCGGGACCGCCCTAACAGCATACCGGTACAGGATAAAGCCACAACAAGGGATTTGCAGCGCACAAGCTCCGATGCGGAGCACCTGGGACGGCGGCCTGCCAAATGGACTCGCGATTACTGATTGGATCACACACTACTAGAAAGCCCAGAGGCAGGAGGTAAGACCCCTGGAAACACGCCGATTTGCAATAAAACTGCCATCAACCACGTACCACGCTCCCACTTACGCCTGCATGTACTGAACGCCGCATGGTCTGATCTGGCGCTTTGGGATAGTATCGCCCGGACTCCGCAGCAGTGCACCCATACGAGGCCACAGAGACCGGACATCTGGAACTGCGCTGGGGGCCCATTGGTCAAGAACACTAGCAGTGTCTGAGAAATAAACAGGGGAACAGCAGGGCAACCGTGCTACAGCGCAGCCCACGTAGAAGGCAATAGAAAAGCGCTTGTGGGTGTGAATTGAGGACTTTGTGGCGCAACAATAGAGGAACTTAGGTGAGCTGAGCGTGATATACACGTGCGATCCTCTGGGCTCTGCCCTGCTGCAGGGCTCCGACCTGCGTTATTGCATACATAAAAGCTTTATCATAGTTGGGCTACTGGATAGTCTACACTATTGCTGGAATATGGGGAAGACGGACCGCACCCAACCGAGAATAAACTTTGACCAAGCTAAAAAACAGCAAGAGCTAACTGTTGGCGACCAATCTGTATCTCAGCCTGCGCCAGAAGCTACAGGAGGGATAACAAATGCCGGCATACAATCCATGTTCACTACAATCCAGGTCGCACTCACCAATATCGACAGGAAGATTGACTCCCTGACGTATAGAGTGGACAGGATGTCCGAGCGACTTGACAAACATACAGAACGCATCAATATGGCGGAATAGAGAATATCTGAGGCAGAAGACTCTCAAGTGCAACTGGAAGCGAAGCAAACAAAGGTAGAGAGACAACTAGCGGCAATGACGGCAAAGACTGAGGATTTGGAAGCCCGGTTGAGGAGGAGCAACATCTGATTGATGGGAATTTCGGAAACGACAAACACAGGCCCAATGGAACAATACGTTGAGAAGCTGCTGATTTCCATGCTGGGAAGGGACACTTTTTCAGAGGTGTTTATTACCGAGAGATCCCATAGATCTCTGGCGCCTAAACCACCTACTGGATCCAGACCGTGACCGATCATTTCCAAAATCCTGAACTACAGGGACCCTGACGCTGCACTTCAAAAAGCCAGAGAACTGGGGAAACTATCACACGAAGGTATGGACATCTCCATATACCCGGACTTTACCTCTGCGGTGCAGGAAGCGCGGAAGAAATTTGCTACTGCAAAGCAGAAACTGAGGGAGCTGAATATTCCATACGCCATGCTATACCCGCCCAGACTCAAAGTCACAGTCGAAGGTAAAATGCGGATCTTCAATGACCCATCGGAGGTACAGAAACTTCTCCAGCAGAAAGGACAATTGGGCACACGGAGGAAATCGCCGAGAGGAGATCATGGGGAATAATCCACAATGTCGAATGACCTGGACTTAACAGACACACACTGGACGCTGTTGCGATACCACTACATGCAGTGGAGAGAACTCGAATGCAGGATAACTCTTGATTTGCAACGTCAGATAAGTTGGCAGCCGCCATGTCAATATTGTAGTCTTAATTTGATATTTTATGTAGCAAGTGCAGTGTGTGATGTCTGTATTGGGCCGGCGTTTGCCGCTGCCTGCACGGTTCCATACAAACTCAAGAATGTTGATGTTAATTGTTGAAGTGATGCTGTAACTGAGAGAGCGTAGTCCCATGTGGCTTAGGTCACAAGTAAAGGGAATGCAGCTCTGGCCCCTGCGCGTGAACCTCACTGATTGTTATATTCTTTCTTCTCTGTTTTTCTTTGAGGGATATGTTGGTTATAGTTAAATGGGGTGTCTCCACTAGTTTTGGGGTAGTGGAGTGGGAGGGGGGAGTAAGGGGTAAGCAGAAAACTCCGACCAGCGCCACGACGGCAGAAAGAATCGTGACAGACACTAACAGACAAAATAGACACATACATGGGACAGCTGACAGCTTCATAACAAATAGGTGACGCCCTAAAACAATGTAGATCACTGGCGCTCGTCTAATGGAACGTGAGAGGCCTGCATAACCCACAGAAAATACGTAAGGTACTGGCATACTTGGACAGACACAAAATAGACGTGGCTTGTCTGCAGGAAACACATCTGACTGAAACTAGGGAAAAACAAATTGGAGCGAAATGGGCCTCCTTCAGATTGACAACGTCCTATTCTTCCTACGCTAGAGGCGTCCTGATATGGGTGAAACGTACAGTACCATTTACGCTAATAAAATCTATACGTGACGATCAGGAACGATATGTGATACTACAGGGACATTATGGGTGCACGGTGTTGACCATAGTAAATGTATATGGCCCTAATACAGATGATCCCTCTTTTTATGCTAGAATCTGGACGCAACTAAATGATTTCCAACCTGGAACTATCCTATGGTGAGGTGATTTCAACACATGTTTGGACCCCACATTGGATAGATCGACAGGACTAGATAGATATGGTAAACCCTCGGCTAAGGTTATACGGGAAGGGATGGCGGATTGGGACTTAATAGACATATGGAGACAGAGACACTGGGACAGGAGGGAAGGGACGTGATTCTCGTCAACACACCTTACGTTGTCCAGAATAGACTACTGGTTAGTAACACAGGATGTATGCACATGGACTACTGAGGTGGTACACTTGCATAAGACATTGTCTGACCATGCACCAGTCCGAATCCAATTAGAAATCCTGACACACACTCCGAGACAATTTACATGAAGATTGAGACAGACAGCATTACAAGATCAAGTGTTCCGTGAGGAGCTCCGCCAGGCCATACTAACCTTCTTTGAGCAAAACACCGGCTCTGTCTAGAGTACAAGGATTCTATGGGAGGCATTCAAGGTCACCATACGGGGACACTGTATAATTGCACACACAGGCATACTGAAAGATATACAGCGACAGCTAGAGAAAATTGAGACAGCCATTATCTAATTGGAGCGCAAATTTGAAGAAACTCTAAGTGAAATGATATTGGCTGAAATTAGGAAACATGTTGATAAATATAACGAATTTGCAGATGATGAGGTTAAATACATTTCACGCAAACACATAGCTCGGAACTACGGAGAGGGGGGCAGGCCTGGCAGGGCACTGTCATATAAAATCAGACCCACTCATACTACGACATTTATCACACAGATCCACGACGCGCAGGACGATCCAGTATATGACACGCCGGCCATACTGGCATGCTTCACTAAAAATTATGCTCAATTGTACTCGGCTCGGATATCGGCCTCCACTTCAGATATACGGGAATATCTGAATGACATAGAGTTGGCTTGGTTATCTGACACTCATAGAAAATACTTCTGCCTCCTTATCTCTAAAAAATAGACACATTTAATTCTCTCTCCAATAATAAAGCTCCCGGACTTGATGGACTCCCGGGAGAGTTCTACAAAGAATACAGGGACATACTAGTCCCACATTTCGCAGAAATGCTTGAGGAAGCATATGAAGAAGGCGCGATACCAGTCACGCTAAGCGAGGCTCTCCTGATAGCACTCCAGAAACCAGGAAAAGATCCCAAAGTATGCGACTCCTACAGGCCCCTATCCCTAATTTATTTATTTATTTATTTATTTTTTGCTATTTTTAAAGCGCGCAAATACCCATACAGGTGTCTCGGCGCTGGTGATCACAGAACTCCCTACCATTTGACGGGGTGGTTAGGCAGAAGAGAAAAGCCATGTCTTGAGGCCTTTTCGGAATTTAAGGAGCGTGGGGGCGGTTTTGATATGAAGTGGGAGGGTGTTCCACAATTTAGCAGTGGCTGTAGTGAAGCACCTGTCTCCCCAAGTGGCCTTTTTTGACCGAGGGACATACAGCATGAAAGCTGTGGAGGATCGAAGGGTTCTGCGTTGCTCCAATGGACGAAGAGCTTCTTTTAGGAACTTAGGCCTGAGTTGTTAAGGGTCTTATAGGCTATACAAAGAGCCTTAAATTTTATTCGGCTCCTGATTGGGAGCCAATGGAGCTCTTTGATGTGATGGGAGACAGATGTGAATTTGGAAATAGAAAGTAAGGTTCTGGCCGCCGCGTTTTGCACAGTCTGGAGTTTGTTGAGAACTCCCTCCTGAGCATTAAGAAACAGAGAGTTGCAAAAATCCGTTCTTGAAAACACTAAAGTACTGATGAGTGTTTTGCCGGCTGACTGTGGTAGGTAAGGGAGAAGTTTCTTGATTTTTTTGAGGGTGTAGAAGGCAGATGATACGACGGCATTGGCGTGATGGTGGAAAGTCAGTTTATTATCAAAGGTGACCCCCAGGTTGCGGGCCATAACCACCGGTTGGGGGGGGGATCCCAACTCCGGTGGCCACCATTGTGGGGACCATATTGGTCTCAAGCTCCCGAATGTCATCACCTCCGTTTTATCGGAGTTAAGTTTGAGGCAGTTTGATGACATCCAGGAGCCTATTGCCTTCATTCCCTCCTGAAAGTTGGCTGCCACGCTAACTCCATTATTGTACACCGATAGTACTAGTTGCGTGTCATCGGCGTACGTGGTAAGGGCAATACCATAGGATTTTATCACCCTCGCTAAGTCCGATACATAGATATTGAAAAGCGTCGGACTTAGCGAGGAGCCCTGTGGGACGCCGCAGGGAAGTGAGAAATAAATATTGACGCAAAAATCTTGGCTAAAATAATTGCGAATAAAACACAACCACTTCTCTGTAATCTAATACTACCAGACCAAGCGGGCTTAAGGCCAATGCGGTCTACTACCCACAACCTTCGCACAATATTCTCGCTCTACCACCAATTAGACCCGGAGGTGCTAGCAGCTGCAGCTCTATTAGACGCCGCTAAGGCGTTTGACTCCGTGGAGTGGGGTGGGGCCTTATGTTTGTCACTCTGCATAAGATGGGGTTCCCGAACCCTTTTTAAAATGGATCTCCCTACTCTACACGACGCCCAAAGCACGAGTGAGGATAAATGGCTCCACATCTGAACCCATAGTAATTACACGAGGTACTAGACAAGGGTACACACTATCACCAATGCTTTTTGCTCTAATACTTGAGCCACTGGCCTGCAAAATTCGCCAGAAGCATTCTGCAACGGCTTTACAATTTGACCTCAGACCAATTGGTATAGCATTGTATGCGAATGACATGGTGTTATATACCACACATCCGGATAGGAATCTAAACCCACTCATCATAGAATATGTTAAATATGAAAATTACGCTGGCCTCAGCATAAACTGGGATAAATCTGTTGTGATACCTCTTACCGAGAGCACATTGAAACCCGAGCTAGAATTCCCCCTGAACTGGCACACGGATCCGGTTAAGTACCTAGGGATCTGGATACACAGAGATCCAGAGATAGTCATTAGGATAGAAAGGCAATGGCAAGACCAGAGGACCAGATGGACAGTGGGGTAAAGATGCCCTTTTCAATGGCGGCCAGGATAGCTCTTCAGAAAGTGATAATTTTGCCTAAGTTCCTGTATCTCTTCTGGAACATACTAATTTGGCTGAGCCAGACCTTCTTTGATAGATTGCGCTCTGCCCTTCAAATACTAACATGGGCTGGTAAACAGGCTAGGGCAAGTTGGAAAGTACTTCACAACCATATCACCTGGGTGGCTTTGAGGCACCAGACTTTCAGTTGTATTATCTTTGTGCGCAGGCACATCATGCTCACTACTGGACAAAACCACATGCATACATACCACACATTGCAGTGGAAAAAGATAGCATTTCCCCATGCCTCTGACAGAGCTACTAGCCGACCCAATTCGTTATTCATAAGGAGACATGATACACATGGCTAAGTGCACTTCGAGAGCGTGGCACGTGTTGGCACACAGGGCACACAAATTACCGTTATATGCGCGTGCACTGCCCACGGCCAAACACCCCAACCTTACTGTAACAGAAAATGCAAGCGTTGCTTGCGGAGATGGGACTAAACACCATGGGTCAACTGTTTCCCCATAGCACAATTAATAAATGGACGGATCCCTCCCTATGTGCACACCAGCTCCCAATGAATAATTTTGCGTATTTAAGATTGCGCACGGCTGTGAGGTCACTATACAGCGCCTTTCCGGCTGAGCCCGAACAATTGACTACACTACAAATATTATTAACGGCTCCCACCTGAAAAAATTTGGTAACACAACAATACACAGCTGTTCAGGATGAACAGGCGGAAAAGCCCGAAGCAGCGCGAAGCAGATGGGAAAGGTCAATGGGTATCTCAATTGAAGAAAAGACTGGCAATACAGCTGTACACAACTCACGCTACTCACGTCCAATTGCAACTTACGCAATATACACTTCAAGTTTATCCATCAACTATATTATACACCAGCTAAGCTAGACAGACTAGGCCTTAGAGACACGGATGCCTGCCTTAGGTGCAAAGCACCAGGTGCGGACTTCTTACACGTTTCATGGTCATACCCAAGACTGCAGGCATACTGGGGTGAAGTCACTACCGCACTAACTGATATGTTGTCGGAACAAATCCCAAACACCCCCTTGGTGTGCATATTGGGAGCTAAAAGACTCAAATACGCTAGACGCAGGAAATTCTTAGCGGTAGCTCTACTACTTGCAAAGAGACGCGTAGCGATCAGATGTGGTAGCAAAAGACCGCCCAGACTGAAAGACTGGATCTCGGACATGACCTATTGCAAAGAAACGTTAGAGTCTTACACGGAAGATATCCCACAAGCCTCAAGACCCAAGACCCAGAGGCTTCTGGGAACCACTCGTGCAATACTTGCAGGACACTACAGAACCAGAGACATGAATTGACAAATATCAATGACTGTGATACTACATTGCTCGGACCAGGGGCTTATACAGGGTGGGACGGAGTGGGACGAGTGTAGTGACGCCTCAGAAGGAGGTTACGCGATTGCGTAGACATACTTCACTGTCCATGGAAATTGATAAGGAGTAAAAGCTAATGATTATGTGTGTATCTTATATTGTAACCAATGAGTGTCAAATGTACCAACAAATATGAAAATTGTACGATACTGTTTACTGTGTAACTGCTGGTCGGAAGAAAAAATAAAATACAAAAAAAAAAAACTGTTTCTATTGTTGTGAAACCTGCTCTCTGTGCAAGTAGAGTAAACCAAAAAGAGCCTACAGTAATTCCGACGACTGCTAGGGGAGCACAGCCAGGATTGGAAGTTCGTCGCTAATCACGAGTGCTGGACCATAAACAGCCAGGATCAGCTTCAAATAGCTATGCTGGTTCCAAGATGGCAGCCGCGACATGGCTACAGACACATCCGCGTGACTGTAAATAAACTAGAAGTCCAACCTGGTTCCATCCAAGATGGTGGCCGAGACGATGTTACAGGCACAGCTGTGTGACTATAAATCATCGATGGGGCCTGGTATTGTGTACACGTAGCGTGGTTCATCTTTTGGTGTGCACGTAGCATGCTCCCTGTTTTTGAGGCAAGTGCAGGAGTCTGCAAACACACACACAATGGTGCCTGTTGGGGCCACACAAAACACAGGGGCACAGCAGGTTGTATTGCCAACCGGGATCGTCAACAAATGGGATATCGAAGTGTTAGGACTAATATGCTGAGCAATCATGACAGTTAGGTTACAAATAGACATCCATTGTAACTTATGGAATGAATAGAATAAAACTGTAACCAACAAATGTCTAGTGAGGAGCCTAATCTTGAACCCAGAATATTCTTCTGGTGTATTATGAGTAGTTAATTCACAATTCATTGGTTTAGGAAAAGAAAGGGAAAGAAGGCACAATTGAACAAACATTGGAGTCACTATGCCTGTCAATTTACCTGTGTTAAGGTACGATAAAGCAAGTAATCCTGACTCAAATCCTCGGTCTTACTGGTGATGTGTGAGTAGGTAGCTGTGCAATCAAAACTTAACCATACCATGTAAGAGACGTAGTAAGACATGGGAAACATAGGGTATAGAGAGAACCGCTGCTAACATATGAGTACTGGGCCTCTTACCAAAAGGATTGCATGGCTCATATGGTCTAGGATATACCATGTTTTAGTGAACCAGGCGGGAACTCCGAATTTTCCCTACCTGCAAAAAAAGCAAAAGGAAATTGTGAGATGAAACGTGAATAGAATTATATTTTCTTAGAAGTAAACAAGAAAGTACCTTACCCAAAAAGATTGTTTGCGGGAGTAACGGACAAAGTATCCAAGGGACTTTTTTGGGGGGAGACTGTATGGAAATTGACTCACCCTAAACTCCAGCGTTGGCGTATTTGGGATTAACACCAGCATCTGGCAGTATTTTGGCTCTCAGAACCAAAGAATTCATGTTGGTCACATTGCGTATGTCCTTGGACTAGAGGCAGGGTAACTTAATTGGACCATATAATAATATTGTTTTGCTTTCTCCCCTTTTCAAATGATACTTTGTCTTGGCATATTGAGATTGACATCTCGACCATTGTTTTGCTGCTGGATTTATCTACAAGGAAGCTACCGTACCACGGGTCTACCTCCAGTGGAGCTTTTATATTATAGAACCAACTTTACCTAGTGTTAGGTTTGTTTACACTAATCTATGCTAGACAATTTTTAAAACTCATCACTTTAATCACTTTTTCAGTGGGTTTCATGTACAGTGTTTCAGCATGAGTTTAATGACAGTTTTCTGTGTACTCTCCTTTCATGATTTCCTTCAGCGCTTCTTTTTCTTACCACCCAAAAAAATCAGTTTGGATCTCTTCTAACGGTGGATTGTATTTGTATTACTCACTATCTACAAATCCAACTCTATGTTTCACAATCATTGTTATCACTTCCCACTTATTCAACACTGGTTTAGCGAACTTTCTTCATAAAGTTTGTCTTTGTTTTTCCTTAACTTTCCTTACATTTCTGATTTTGATGTATCTTCTATAATTTTCCAGCTTTGACGAAGTCACTTTGTGACAAAACACATGTCAGCTGTTGTATATACTGAAGATTGGCCGTTCCAAACTGAATGTACAGAAGATTACAGAACTTCCCTTTCTTCAATAAACATTTATAATTAAAGCAGAACTACAAATCTCTAATCTCTGAACTTTTTTGAATTAGTATGGACTCCCATTGAGTGCTGTGGTGTCTTCTGATATACACACAGAATCTCGTGGGCCTTTGTGATTTGGCACATTCCGTAGTAGGGTTTAGGATGCCAACATAGCACCAACCCTGAAATTTCTGAATATAATGTATATTATGTTGTACCCACATTTACATTTGTACATAGAGGTGCGGGTCAGAGCACCATTAAAATAGCAAGGAAAAATGATAAAGTGGCGCAAATGGCTTCAGGGCTGAGTGAGATAGGGAGCTATAAAATGATTTATTAGTTTTGGGTAAAAGTGGGTATACCAAAAATGTTGTATTATTTCAAACAGCAGTAGCCAGATGATTCCCAAGGTAGATCCTCATAACCAGCCGTAAGGTTTGGCAGCCCACTTTTAGGGTCTATGTACTGATAGTAAAAATGCAACCCAATTTAAATCAGATTCAGTTATACATGCCTCTGTGAAGCCACTGAACCAACAGTGATCTTGCTTGACAAAATCTATGAAGCTATTCATAACCCTGTTTGTGGCAAGGCACAAGGGCCAGACAAGATTCCAGCCAATTTGTTTGACTCTGAACCACATATTCAGGGTGCTTACATAAGCAAACTAACCAACAGTATCTTAGAGGGTACTAAAATACCCTAATCTTGGTTTGGTGTCGAAATCGTGCCAATCTATAAAAAAAGTTGCCTGCGATGTTCCTAACAATATATAGGTCAATTAGTTCTAACTGACAGCCCCCAAAACATTTTCTGTTGCCATCTATTAAGAAAACTACTTACATGGATAGAAGATAACAAAATACTATCCAACTTAAAATATGGCTTTAGGATTAAGACAAGCATAGTAGATCAGGGTTTAGGTTCTGTGCTATATATTGACAGTTCTATTATTAAGGGTCATCTTTGCAGTGCATTTGTTGATCTGAAGTTAGCTTTTGACTTGGTTCCCTGCTCCAAATTATGGAGCGTGCTAACCCTTAAGGGAGTCCCTGGAAACATTCTTTCCATTTTGATAACACTTCCTAATAACTTATACTTATAAATAACTTTATTTTGGCATACATGCCGAAAAGGTTTTCACATCTTCATGAGTGGTCGCCCCCTTCCAGCAGCATAAAGAAAATAAAAATAAGAAAGATAATAAACCACGGTTTATTATCGTTTTTTTGTGTCCCGGAGTCTTGGGGGCGTGTACAGTGGGATAACAGGCATCTAAACCAGCCAAACAGTCATGCGCACTTTCTTTATTCAAGTTTTCACATCTTTATAGCTTTTACATTGGGAAATGCTTGTACATGGGATCACTGCGCTTATTCCACTTTGTTCTGTTTACAGGCTTATTTGATTAATCTCCCAGGAGTTCTGCACTCGTCATTTCCTACGACAGCCAACAAGATTAAAGTAGCATAGAGTCCTTTGCAATCTCAGGATCACTTTTGATGTCTTTAACTTATTGCATGTAACACTCAAAGGAGCTTAATGCTCAACAAACAGCAGGGAGGGGGTTAAGAAAGCCAGAGCGGAAAAAAAGGGGGGCAAAAGCAATCATGTGAATCTGTTGGGCCGGTTGATCTAGAGTTGGTCTCATTGGCTTATGCAGCTGATGTGTGTAGTGTCTCTCCTATTCATCTATGGTCTGGATGTGGGAGAGCGCCTCATCTGGTGCGTGTGTTCTGATGTAGAGCTGCAGGGGGCCCCAAACATCTTTGGATCGGGATTGAGTGGGCATTAGATCCGAGTATGTGCACAACTGTTCCAGGCAATACGCCGCATCTCGAAGCCATGCCGCCTTTTTGGGTGCGCTTGTCCAGCCCTATCTTATTGCAATGTGCCTTTTAGCGGGCAGCAATAGCAGCGCAGTGAGCCTTCTCCCCTCTGCCGGGCTGTCCTTCACATAGCCGAGCAACACTGTCAGTGGGGATCTATCTATGGGTGTGCCCGGCATTTCGTGTATCGCGTCAAACACAGTTTCACAGTATAGCTGTGAACCAGGGGGCATTCCCATGGCAAGTGTAGGAAGGTTGCGTCAGGTGCCTTGCATTGCTGGCAGCGCGCTTCCGAGATTAGGTCCAGTCTCCCGAACCAGGTGGGTGTCGACTTAATGCATTGCAAGAAGTTGAAGTGCATGAGGTGCCATCTATAGTTCAGGGAGAGGGCTCTTGCCGGTGTACAGCAAAACATCCACTGCTCTTGCGTGATTGGTATGCTTAGTGCTTTCTCCCACTCCCGTCGGGCCCGCGAGGTGCACACCGGTGCTGTGTTTTGCATGTCTGTGTAGAGGCGTGTTATTAGCTTGCGTGAAGACAGATTTTTCAGGAACCTCTCCAGGGTTTAAAATGTGGGTGGCGCATCCGGTCAGGATTGTGGTAAGTGCGTAGCGCGGCTCGCGGCCGATACCTTTGTTCGAGCATGGTTAGTTCCTGTCCCTCCCTAATCTGGTGCAGAGTTATGAAGGTACCATCCGGGAACATATCTCCCATACTCGTGAACTTCTTTGTTCGCAGTTCTGCACATGGGCCGGCCTCTGCCAAAAATGGCAATTCCAGGTGCTTTATCAGGGGGACCAGTGGGGTGTACATGACATCTTGGCACGCCCTCTTGCGCATGCCGTGCAAGGCCCTCACCGTGCATCCCACCATTTCTGTCTCGGTCAGAGTTCGGGGCCTTGTCTGACATAGCGCCCCTGGGAGAGGC
Source organism: Lissotriton helveticus (assembly GCF_964261635.1). Taxonomy (NCBI): domain Eukaryota; kingdom Metazoa; phylum Chordata; class Amphibia; order Caudata; family Salamandridae; genus Lissotriton; species Lissotriton helveticus. The sequence goes on from NC_136070.1 coordinate 816,069,349, forward strand.
AACGGGACACCTGATCATGTTCTGGCGCAGTGTGCGCCATAAACTGTCAGCTAGATTCATGAAGCCAAATTGCGATCGCAATAGCTGCGAATTAGCAATTGCGATCGCAATTACAAAGAAAGGGATTCATGATAGTGAAAAACCCAAAATAGCGAATTCGCAAAATAAATTTAGCGAGTCCGCAAATAAATTCACAGAAACCTGGAACAAGCCCATTTGCGAATCTGAAATAGCGAGAAACCATGGATTCTGCGAATTAATTTTGAGAACTCGCTAAATAATCGCAATTGCCATGCATGAAAAATCGCATATTGCGAAAAACTCGAAAATCGCTATTTGCAACGCGCAATTTGAGGAGAACCCAAACCAGGTGGTAACCAGAAAGGAAAAAAAAAAGAAATTCAAAAAAACGTTAGCAAACTACAAACAGGTGCAGGCCTGACCAAACACACGTAAAGGACATGCAGCTGCAGCCTGAGGACTCTCACAATGCCAGGACTCTACATGGTGGTCAGGCGGCGAAGGCTACAGCGAGCAGCACGGAACAGACGTGGGATCCAGGAGCGGATATTCCTTGTGCGGGTCACCCTTCTGGGCCAAACCAAGGAGCAAATTTACGCAAAGTACCGCCTAAATGGGGCAATGATCATCAAGCTGATCCGGGACCTAGACCCCCTGATGCAGCACCCAACAAGGAGGACCAATGCCGTTCCCACCCATGTGCAGGTATTGTGCAGCCTGCACCTACTGGCCTCCGGAACCTTCCAGGGGATAGTCGCTGTCGCAGGGGGGATATCCCGGCCCACCATGTCCCGCTGCCTAAGGAGTTTCCTGGAGGCCATTCTGACCCGGCTACACCACTACATCTCATTCCCCACCAGCCAACAGGACTTGAATGACACCAAGCTGCAATTTTACAATGTAGCACAATTTCCACATATAATAGGATGCATTGACTGTACCCACATCCACATCTGCCCACCAGCACAAACGGAATACATGTATCGCAACCGCAAGTCCTACCACTCCCTCAATATCCAGATAGTGTGCAATGCAAAGACAATCATCACGGACATAGTGGCACAGTACCCGGGGAGCACACATGACTCCTTCATATTCCGGCACAGTGGCATTCACACACGACTGGCCAGGGGAGACTTTGGTGAAGGACACCTACTGGGTAAGTACACATGCCCCACAATATTACACTGTGATAATGTAGCTGCGCCGCACAGGCACTCACCCTCTGCTCCTATCATTCAGGTGACAGCGGATACGCTCTCCGTGAGTACCTCCTCACATCATACCTCAACCCTGCAACACCACAGCAACGGCGTTACAATGCAGCACACATACGCACAAGAAATTGCATTGAGAGGACATTTGGCCTTTTGAAGAGCAGATTCCGCGTACTGCACAGGACTGGTGGGGCCATCAAATACGAGCCAGAGGTCTGCTGCCGCATCGTGGCCGTGTGTGCAATCCTCCACAACATTGCTACCAAGCGCAGGATACCTGTAGACATCTCTGGCAGTGAGTCGGAAGGGGACAACCGACCACCTGCACATGTGTGTCACGCACGCGGTGAGAATCCTGCAGAAGGACACAGGCGCCGCAACCAAATCTGCATGAACTATTTCTAGTGCACCCACTACCCACACCCATTACTTAACTCATGCATGACAACATTAATAATGACATGAGTCAGATTAAGTTAGTCAGAATAATTGTAATTGTTACAGCACAATAAACTGGGCATTCTGCAAACTGGTACATGAATGACATATTGCGTCATATGTCTGTTCTTCAGGAGGGCATGCTTGTAGCAGCAGCATGGCCACTCATGTAAATTTACTATAGTTCAATGCCTCCTCCGGGCAGATGCACCCAACCTCCTTTCTACATCCTCCTCCTGATTAGGCCGTGAGGCAGCAGAGGGCCTGCTGCTGCGGCGGGGTGCTACCACCGGTGGAATGGACTGGCTGCTATGGCTGGATGTAGCCTCACTTGTGTAGTCAGCCCCCCCCGCCTGGCCATGGCCGGCAGCCTGCATGCCCTGCACTGCTGTTGACACATGCTCCAGAGCTCTCGCGACGTCCTGGCAGCACTGGACCATTTGGACCTGCATGGCCAAGGAGCGTCGCGAGAGCTGGGAGGTCGCGTTCCCAATTATGTAGTTGGACCGCGTGTATGCTGACAGGCGGGTCAGCAGTTGGCAGTGTCTGCGGTGGTTGAGATCCCGCTGCCTGTTCATGGCCTGTGTGTTGGCCTCAATAGCAGCTGTCATCCTCACCATGCGGTCTGACATTTGTGCTACATTTCGGGCGGTCTTGTCCAGTTGGAGGTGGATAGCCCCGAGATGACGTGCCTGGGTTTGATGCACATGTAGCATACGGCGCTCAATGGAGAGCCCACCTGGTCGCACGTTTGGTCCCCTGCCAGCACGGGAATTGTTAGTGCGCTGAGCCCTCACCAGTCCGCTTGACTGGCTCCTCACAGCCGATGGGCGGCGGGTTGGTTGGCGAACTGCTGCTGGTGTTGCAAGCCCCACTGGTGGTTGTGTGACGGGCAGTGCTACTGCAGCGCGTGGTGGCACAGGGGTGGCACTGGCCACAGGGGCAGGTGGTGTAATGACCGCTGGTGCGGCAGCTTGCCCTGATGGTCCGGGCTCTGGGGATAGATTTGTGTCTCCCTCTGTGTCCTCCGTGATGTCCTCAATTACCAGGCCATCGCTGTCTGTGCTGGGGACTTCTACGCCACCTGTGATGTAAAGTGGACGTTGATTAGTGACATGTTTCTTACACGTTTAGGCTTCCTACATGCATGCAGACTACCATTCCCTGACTCACTGCAGGATTGACTCTCACTAAACATGTCTGGCTTAATGGGGCAAGATGGTAATTGTGGTCAGACTACAGGTCCCACAATACAATAGCGCTTTAGTGGTGTGCTTTGGCTGCATGACTGGGGTTTGATATGGGATGCTCTGGAGTCATGGACATTGTTAGGGGACAGGGGGGTCGCAGTCGCATGGCACTTACCTGGTGTGTCTTGGGTGGGTCGGGAGGAGTCCAGCTGGGTCACACCCACGAATGCCTGCGGATTTATGGTGTCCTCCACTTGGTCCTCCAGTGGTGTATTCGGTGGGACAGTGGGCTCCCCTCCACCTGTCGCCACACGCTCCCCCAGCCTCTCCGCAATCTTCTCCTTTGAGCGCCCTCTGAGGTCATACCAGCGTTTTTTTAGCTCGTCCACGGAGCGCTGGGTAACCCCCACAGAGTTTACTTTAGCGCGGATGCGCAACCATAGCCGCCTTTTATCGGCCTCGGGCACCCCTCTGGAGTCTTTACCGAAGAGCCGATTGTAGTCCTTGCAGACTCCTTCAATTAAAAATTCGAGCTCTTGCTCTGAAATTTTTTTTTTCTCTCCCACTGGAAGATCCAGCTGCAGCTTCCTCTGACATGCTTGCCACTGGGGTGTCTCCTAGTTTACTCCTGTAGGCACACTGCAGGGGACCTCTGATACTGCTGCTTCCAGTTCAGGCTCTCACTGCTGAATGAGGGTGGAACCTGCCTACTTCCTGGTTGTGATGTCATCACTGTGCTCAGGATGCGACTTCCCGTTTTTGCGATCTCGCAGTTAGCGAGATCGCAATTTGCGATATCGGTAATTGCGAGATCGCAATTTCAACACGGGTATCGGCCGATTATGCGAATATTTACCGATTTTCAGGGACTCGCAATCGGCGATTGCGGCAGATTGCGAATCGCTTTTTTTTCTCGCAAATATTCATGAATGCCATTCTGTGACTTCTTAATTGCGATTCGCTTTTTCTCGCAATTTAGAAATCGCAGAATTTGACATTGATGAATCTGGCTGTATGTCGAGTATATCCAGTGATATACAAATTGCGCATGGGCACACCAGTAGTACAGATCGAAGTCTGGTGATCCGATTCCTCCCTGCTCAAATGGGAGAGTGAGCACCTCCCTCGCTACTCTGGGCTGTTTGCCCACCCATGCCAGTGTAATCATGTCAGAACGTAGCAGCTTCCTAAAACTATGAGTGAGAGGGAGTGGGATGTTTGTGAAGAGATAGAGGAGCATGGGTAACACAACCATCTTGATGAGGGCCACCCACCTGGTCAAGGAGAGACCCAGCTTTTTATGTTCTGTTCCAGCCAATCAATAAGCTTGCTGTAATTAGAGCGCCACTGCTCCTCGGGGTCGCGGCTAATCCATATGCCCAAGTATTTCACTGGGTCCCGTGTCTGCTGCAAGGTGAACGCCGACTGTACCTGTAACGTGTCTTCCGTGAGCGGAAAGAGCGTTGATTTGGTCCAGTTTATTACTATCCCTTAAAGTCCGCCAACACAGATTAACTCTCTGATCAGTGGATTCAGGTTGGTACTTGGGTGCTTGGCGTATAGCGTAACGTCGTTCCGCGTACAGGAAGACCAGAAGTACCCGTGGGGTGAACGCCAGTCCTCTGTGAGCATGGTGCTGTCGCAACCTGGTCACTAATGGCTCAATTGCTACGGCTAATAGCAGGGATGACGGGGGCACCCCTGCCGGTTTTCGCGGGAGATCCGGAACGGGCCGTTATCACGCTGTTGACCCTTCAGCGAGCCATGGGGGGCTTGTAGCGTAGCGCTATTAGACTGATGAATTTGGGGCTGAGGCCCATGCGTCTGAGCAGGGCGAATAAATATGGCAATTCGAGCGTGTCGAACGCCTTTGTGGCGTTCAAGAGAATAGCAGGTGCCTGCAACAGTGGGTCCACCTCTTGCATCATGGCGAAAAGGGTTCAAAGGTTATGAGCGGTGGATCGGCCGGGGACAAAACCGCACTGATCCGGACGTAGCACCATAGGGAGCAGTGGTAAGAGACGCGCCGCGATCAGCTTTGCCAGGATCTTATTGTCCACATTGATCATAGAAAGTGGACGGTACGACTCGCAACTTAGTGGATCCTTATCGGGTTTATGGATTGTGATGATGAGGGCTTCTTGGAGCGAGAGAGGAAGGATTCCATGCTCTATGGAGTCTTGATGTATGTCTATTACTCACGGAGCCAGTAAACTGTTGTACTCTTTATAAAAGGCAGCTGGAAGGCCATCTAGGCCCGGGTTTTTACCCGCTGCTAGAGCCCGGATAGCTCCTATGATCTCCTCCTCTGTAAATGGATCGTCAAGATAGGCACTGTGGCCTGCCTCCAGCCATATCAACTGCAGAGTATCAAAAAATTCCTCCACGTCAGGAGATGCGGTGTCCAGTTGGGCACTGTAGAGAGATGTGTAGAAGGATGTCATTTCCTCTTGGACCTCTTTTTGGCCTGCCACTATCTCATCATCCGCAGTGCATAGCTCCGGGATGTGGTTGCTGGCCCAGGGTTTTCTGAGTAGCCGTGCCAGTGTTTTCCCGGCACTACCCCCTTCAGTGTAACGCCAGGATCTAGTTTCCTTACTGAGGAAAAGTGTTTCCCTATTAGTCGCTTCTTGAAACTCATCTAGTTTAGCGCATATTGTGTGTAACCTGTTTCTATTTTTGCTTGAGAAGAATTCCTTCTCAAGGGCCCATATTTCCCTTTCTAATTTATGTAGGTCAGCCCGCAAGGACCAAAGCATTGTGATACACTCACCCCGTATGACGGTTTTGAAGGCTTCCCATAGAGTTGAGGGGGAGTCCACTGAGCTCTCATTGTTAAAGAAATACTCTGTTATCGCCTGTCTAATAGATTGGCGAAAGCCCTGGAAGGGTAGTCCAGGATGTCCAGCATTACCGGGGAGTGGTCAGAGAGAGTACGAGAAAGGTGCCGTACCTCCTCAACCCAATATGCTGTGTCCCGGGAGATCAGCCAGTAATCTATTCGGGACCATGAAGGCCACACAGTCGTGCATGAGCCGCTCACCTCCTTCGGATGTCTATGACACCAAATCTCCATCAATTTGCCTGCATTAATTATGGCCTGTAACAGCTGCCGCACGGGGGTCATGCGCACTTTGCATGTTCTCCACGCAGGCTGCATTACAGCCTAGGTGGAGAAGATGCCAGGGCTTCTAGTTCCTGGCTGAGGAATGAACCACGGCGCTCGGACTAATCATAACGCTGCACTGCAGGTTTGTTATTGCCTCAGGGGCCCTGGGTGCTTGCTGCTTCCAGCCGGAGCAGAGCGAGAAAGACGAGGGACGACGAGAAAATACGCGGCAGCAAGGAGGTAAGTTTTTAAAAAAATGGTTACTACTCCCCTGCCCCCCACCCCGATCCGTGCCAGCCACCACTTATCTTCATTGTCCTTACAATAGTAAAACACATGACAATTAAAATATAAAAGTGTATATCATGGTTAAAAGTTTTCGGGAAAACACAGCTTTGAGGACGTTCTAAGAATAAAAAAGTTAAAGTGCAACGATGTATAGTTAATAGACAGTTAATTACATTTATATATTCCAGGCTTAGCGCTTTTCTCCTATTGCCCCCCTTGTGTCCCTGGAGTTTGGCAATGGCACAATAAATAAAAATATATATGTGTCAAAAACATATCCTGAGAATAGATAAACACTAAGCCAACTCAAAAGAGAAAATGCAAGGATATACAATTAGTTGACATATACTAAAATTGACACACTCCAGACTTCTGGGCTTTTCTCCTGAATCTCAAAAAGGTGAGGAAAAAGAAGTAGAGATTCATTCAGCTTCCACAGTTAACAATTTTGTAATCAAAGGCAAATTAATCACTTATGTTAATATTCCAAAGTCCCACAGAATTGGATGGGAGACCCTCAACCTCAGTTGCACAGTATGCAGTATTTTTCTTCTCCGCTCGTGTGATCAGGTGGATAGTATCATCTCTGGGTATTATCACTTGGGGGTTCGGGTCTCCAAGTGATGTATCATCCTCCACCCGGGGAGACTGTCTGGAAAGAGGCAATCGTGGAAATTATTTAAAATATCTCCTTTTCTGTGGGAGAGTGTATTGGTCAGAAAAAGGATATGGTTAAAAGAAATGGTGGTGCTCGAGTGGATTAGTTATTGGTCCACTGAACCTCATGTAAGGTTAACATATTTCGGCCAAAAAGATGCTCATTTGGGTCAGGTGGCCTTCATCAGGACTGGTGTGTAAGAAAGTGGTGTCAGTATTAAAACACTCTGTGTTTAGTAAGGATTAGTTGAATCACTTACGCCTCTTCGTCCGTGAGCTCATTTGCTCATTGTTGGCGGTGTCATTGGCGCAGTCTTTTGCCTATGACAAGATAAAACAATATAGGCAAAATAATCGATAATTTTATTTATACAGTGTATAGCATTCCCCGAAATAGCCCTCAGTGATACAACTATTTTTTAATAGAAAGGAAAAGTGGGGGGAGATGCTATTTAATACTAAAAGAGCAGACATGCTGCTCATACCAAGGGAAACACACTGAATGGTGTGTTGTTTAAGCTAGCACCAGCTGGGCCTTAGTAGGTGTGTTGTATATTGATCTCATTATCTGTGCCAGAAAATAGAAAATGGTGGCGATACAGAAAACCTATTTTATTGTAGGTTATACCAAGGAAAGGAAAGGGGGTGTGCAGGAACCCTTTTGCATGGTTACCCCCTAACTTTTTGCCAGATACCTGTTGCCAACTTGACTGAGTGTGACCTGGGTCAGGTTCCCAGAGCCTGTGTTCTTTCCCAAAACTCTACTTTTGTCTCTTCAACTGGCACACCTCAGGGGCCACATGTAAGGTTCTTGTAAAAGGTACCCCTGCTACCAAGGGCCTTGAGACCAGAGAGGGCCTCTGAGGGCTGCAGCCTTTATTATTCCACCCTCAGAGACCCCTCACTTGAACACCCACATACAACCAGAGGAGAGGGAGAGGGGTTGAGAGAGGGTTGGGGAGAGGGGTTGGCCTAACGGCTAAGGCGCTCGACCTCGGACCTGGGAGTCTGCGAGTCTCGGTAACGACGCCAAAAACCTCCTGTGATTCTGGGCAAATCACTTAATCTCCCCGTGCCTAAAATGAAAGTGTGTCCTCATGTAACGTAACTGGTGCTATGTAAAGCGCTCTGATACCTGATTCGGTTCGGGTCTAGTTCGTGCTATATAAAACTCTGCAAAAAAAAAACGAAAAAAAAAAAACATTGCAGGCTGCATGTTTTGGTGCAGACTAAAATGAAGCCTCAACATGGCACCCATCCCAGGGTGCCATGCCCACTAACACAGCCTGTGGCTTGGGGAAGTCACCCCTTTAGCAGGCCTTACACCCCTTAAGGCAGGGTGCACCATACCACTAGTAACGGCATAGCTGAATGAGCAATATGCCCCTAAAGTGTCTGTGCCATATATGCAGACATTGTAAGTGCAGTGAAGCCATTTTGAGTATAAGGGCTGGGAGTTTGTCATTATCAACTCCACAGCCTCAGAATGGCTCCTCTGAAAACTGGGTATTTTGGTACCAAACTTCTCAGCACATAAAACCCTCATCGATGCCACTGTGGGATTTAGTGTAAAATTAACTCAGAGGCACCTTAGAGATGCCCTCTGAAAAACGACCATCCCTGGTGTGGTTCCTGGCTGACTGCTAGCCATCTTCCACCACCAGACAGGTTACTTTATCCCTGGGTGGAGAGCCACTACTCTCTATGTCATGCCTCCTCCTCTGGGATGGGCAGGGTCCACAAAGGGAAAGCTTCTAAGGCCTGCTGCCTTTTTTAAATACCCCAGCCTTTTGCCGATATTGGCAACTGGCCCCCACTGATTCTGACCCCCACTTTGGGTGGGGGAATTAGTGGGAAAACCCATCCAGGAAGGGAGGTGGGCTCACCTTTGCCAACTCCACCCCTCAGGTGGGGGAGGCGAAGTGAAGCACACATCTCAGTCCCCTCCATCTTGAAGATGAGGGGACTCACCCAATCAGGAAGAGGTCTAGGCCCCCAGCCCACTGGAGGGTGGCATAATATGGGGTGTAGACACCCTAGGGAAGGGGCCCATTGGTCCGGACCTACATACCCCTGTAATACACCTAAATCTAGCATTTAAGGGCACTCCTGAATCTTGCCTCTTCAGATACGACGACCTAAGAAGAAAAAGAACTGAAGACCAGTGGAGAAGACGATGACTGACTTGGCCCCAGAAACTGGCGTGGTCCAATCCAGCAACCGCAAGAACCTTGGAGGACCTGTGCCTGCCTTCGACAAAAACTCCTGTCTCCCATGGACACCGGATTTGTCCATGAAAGACCACCAACGCCAGTGTCTGGCTCCGGGCGGATCTGTGACACTGCACCCGAGGCTCACAGCCCAAGTTCGAATGAACCACTTACAATGAAATGTCTCCCCAGCGATCTTGACCTCGTCTGCATCGGTGGCTGACCTCTCCTAGACTCCCCCCTCAATGCCTGCATCCTCTTTTCAAAGGGTCCCCCCGCCCGAACCCAGCTAAGGAAACCCAACACCAAAAGGCATCCCTGTATCCTCCGCCCCTGACTTTGGAGAGCCCATCCCATGGTGTCCAGGTGTCCCCCAGCTATCCAACTTATCTGCCTAGTCGTTGGGCGCCCTCGGCCAGCCTCCTGGTCCAAGCCTGCAGCATTTCTTCCTGACCGATATCCTTCTTTGGTTTGCATTGGGAATTTGACGCCTACTTTGCACCCTACCGCCCGAGTGCCGCTGGTGGTGCGCTTTTGGTGCCTATTTGTGGTCCTCTTTATACCTACCTTTGATTAATAGGCCTTGACCCAGAAATCACAGGCACTTACCTGTGACAGATGCTCTTTAGAGTACCACCCCCATCTCCATATCACTACATTGGGGTCCAACCTCTCCTTTGACCTCTGCACCCGGGCGCCCCTGTGCCGCTGAGGGCGCACTCCGTTTCCCTACCTGACCCTGCCCTGTGTAAGTGCTCCCAGCTTTAGACTGAACTACAAAATCAAGTACTTACCTGTAAGTCTCTAACCTTTTTTTCCTCCATAGGAATACAATGAACTGTATCATAACATTGCATTGCATATCTTTATCATTGCAAAGTCTAACACTGTATTTGATTGACATGTACAGAAAGCTTTCTTAAACCAATAAAGTGTTTATTGGATTTAAAAAATCATACTGCATTCCTGAAAAGTATTACCAGTGATAAACTCTATACCTTATCAGCACTAAGTGATTCGTGGTTCTAGTAATAAAAATGACAAAGTAACAACTTTTTATACAAACCGTTGGTCTGGATTCAGTCTTTAAGTATGTGACATAATTTCTTGCCTATGTGTGTACAGCAAATATTCAACACTACCCTCTGATAAGCCTAGCTGGTCAGCCCAGCTATCACTGCATTGAGAGTAAGGTTCTACCTACCTATAACTCTGCCATACCTTTGGGGACTCCCTGGACTCTGCACACTATACCTCTTTTTGGTATAGTATATACAGACCCAGTTTCCTACAGGAGTGTTTAGCTGCTAGTGGCGTGATTGAAGTATATATATATATAAAATCTCCCTTACTGCAGCCTGGGGTCCGTGTCTTCTTTGTGCAAAGATTGAAGATTTGGTGTTTATATATATATATATATATATATATATAAGTGTGCGCCTCATAGTGTACGCCCTTGTCTTAGTGAGTGTCTTGACACATTAAACAATTTTTTTACTAGACACTATTAACATATTGAATAACAACTTGATAAAAAAAACAGAAGAGGTTCACTTTTACTTTCAGATAGAGGCTAGCAATCCTCCGTGGGAGACAAGAAGGTAATGGATGATCCTATGAAAACATAGGGCTCCGTTAGGATGGCGGGCGGATTTTGTCCCCCCGCCATCCTTGTGGGAAACGGGACCACCCGCGATATGTGCGGGGGTCCCGCCGTGCACATTATGATGCGCCCGACACACTGGCGGTCGCATCATGCATATTTAACATTGCGGCAGGTGGTGCTTTAAGCAGCACCCGCAGCAATGTTAAAAATGCATATTTTGCATTTGCATTCACAAAGCAGCAGGCACCACGTGGTGCCTGCCGCATTGTGCATGCAAATGCAGGGGGGTACCATAGATACCCCCCATGTGCACCCCACACCCCCCTCACACTGGGGGCCCGCAACGGGCCCCAAAGCAAGGACCGTTGCCAAGCATTGTAATATGGTTGGCGGTGTCTCGCAGACACCGCCACCATATGTACGCACTTTTTCCGCCGGTCGCAAAGGCGACCGGCGCCAAAGCGGCGGACGGTCTTTCCGTCCGCCGCGGACCCCCCAGCCATCCTAATGTGGCGAGGGTCATTTCAGTGAGGATGGCGGGCGGATTGCCCCCGCCGGGCCGGCGGTGGCTACTGCCAGCCCGGCGGGGGCAATCCGCCGGCCATCCTAATGGGGCCCATAGTTTCTTAAGAGAAATGGTATCTAGGCTAAGGACAGCATACGGAGTAGACGTGATGTTTCGGAAAGCGAGCAGACAGAATTGATCTTATGTTACCTTGCTGCCGATCGTCTCTGCAGGCACTGCTGCAGACATCCTTTTTAAAAAAAAATTAAACATATTTTATTGGTATTTGCTTTTTATTCCACACATTATATACATATTTTATTCTCATCGTAGTAATTGTCTTGCAGAGGTCATTTCTAAGCTGTCTAGTTACATCATTTTATATATTTGTTGGTATGCATTGCTATTCTTCATGTTTGCCTGAGAATCTCAAGCTTAAAGTGTATGGTCATCTTGGATCGCTCTCATGTTCTTCCCCTCCCAACGTCTGCTGCAGACCTCCTTGCCCTGGATATTGAAGGGTGAGAAATCGGGGTTAAATGCCATAGCGCTGCGCTTAATCTGGACAATTAGACCTAATACAGCACCGGTGTATAATGCATAACTTTCACAAAGATAATAAAACTAAAAGCAATACTACGAAAAGAGAAAGTTTTGTACAAAAAAGAATACAATAGAAGAAAGTTTTTTATGCTGAATATAAACAACACATATTTGCAAAGATACAAATTAAATTGGAACCATACTGCGTTCTGGGCAGTCGGAACGTAAAAAGAATACTCATTAGTACAATCAAGTTGTGAAGGTGCATTTTTTTGCAATGTGTCGATCGATGTTAGTAAAAGCTGACATAGTTGTGATTGAAAAACATGTAGGAGGGTCAATACGATTCTAATGGCAGTGAGTTTTAGCATGTGCATGGTAGTCTGGTATGGTATCAAAGCAGATAGAGGGTGACCATTTGATGTGTCTACTGTAATGATACATTTAAATGGTTCACCACAGAAGAGATTGGCACTAATATGGAAATGTGTAACAAACACTCCCTTAATGGTTTTCTCCATGTCATTGTGCCGGAAACAGTTTTTTTTAGTAAAAATATGTTTTTGCAGTAACAACTGTTTTTTCTATGTTGGGTACCGTTTCAAGATTTTTTTGTCGATTTTTGGTTTTTTCTTTTGATTTAACTGTGTTTTTATGTATGTAACTTTCTAATAGTCTATTGTAATTGTTTTCTGTACCATTATAGCTGTGATAATAGTGTTGTATGTTGTGACTTATGTTAGAATTTACTTTTCTTGTTTTTTTTTCTGTTTCTAAAAGTGTGTCTAGTTTTTGATCCTGCGCTCTTTTTTTAAACTTTTGGATGATCTTGGTTGGATAGCCGCTTTCTTTTAACTTGTTAGTTAGATCAAGTGCTTTCTTTTTGTAATCTTTTGTGACACTTCAGTTTTGTCGTATGCATAGAAACTGGCTGTAAGGGAGGTTTTGCCTCAATGGTATTGGATGGAAACTGTGAAAGGAAAGCAGACTGTTTTTTGCAGATGGTTTGTAGTACGTATTAGTTTCAGACAGTTGTCATCTGCGAATGCTGACATCTAAGAAAGCCAGTGTTTCACCTGATGCCCCACATCTGTCTGAGAAATTTAGCAACAGTACAGGCAAACAGAGGTCTAGCATCAGATCTTAAAATTCGCATGGCTTGTGGCTAGCAGCCGATCATGGCGGCAGCGTAAAAGAGAGGCTCCGGGAATGAGGCGGTTCCCCCTGCAATCCGTATATAAATCCGACATACTATAACCTCTGAAGGGGCGAACCAGGGTCGAGGACCGAGTGGCGGCCAGCGGAGGAAGTTCGAGCACTGCAGCACTCCGGGAAACGCCCGAACGGAGTCCTGATCGGCAGGGCCTGGAGACGGCAGCTGGCCGCGGGCTGTGGTATATCCGGAGGCCGAGCGGAAGTGGTAGTATAGCGGGGCACTGGCACCGGAAGCCAGCACAGGCAGTGACTACGGGAGCAAGGCCGGCGGAAAAGACGGGAAACACCATCCGACCCTGACCGGCAGCCTCGCGAAGTGAGCGGACACCAGCTGGGGCTTGCTGTGAGGAGCAGAGAGCGGTGAGACGGCCCACGGGACTCCGGTAATGGTGGCATAGTGTGGCCCTAATTGAGCCAGGAACAAGAGGAGACCCAGCGGGCGGTCAACAATCGGCAGGGAGGACAAGCGTACCCTCACTCTCCCGCACGGTGACATAAGGCAGGCTCCGGCGTTGGGGAGTGCGATCTGGCCCGTCACCGCAGGAACGCAGCGCGGGGACAGACGGTCGTGTCCGGGCCCTGCTGACACCGCGCAGAAAGGCACACGAACGGACTACGGGCAATAAAGGGCTCCCTTCCCCGCCTGGGAATGAATGGGTGATCCCCGTGAGTGCGGGGCTACTGTGGAGGTACGAGCAAGGCCGACGGAACAGACAGGCACCATCATCCAACCCTGATTGGTAGCCTAGGGACGTGAGCAGACGTCAACGGGGGCCTGCAGTGAGAAGAAAGAAAGAGACGGCCCGGGGGACTCTGGTTTTGGCGGCATAGCATTGCACTATTTGAAGCTGGCACGGGAGGAGGACCAGCGGGCGGCCAACACCCGACAGGGAGGGAAATAACGCCCTTTCACGCTCCTGTACAGCGGCACAAGGCAATCTCTGGCATTGGGGAGCGCGACCTGGCCCGTCAACGCAGGAACACAGCGCGAAGGCGTGCGGTTGTCTCCGGACCCTGCTGATACCGTGCAGAGAGGAGCGCCAAAGGCTAGTGGCAATAAGGGGCCTCCTTCCCCGCCTAGGATTGTTCAGGAGTACCAGGGCGCGCAGCACTACTGCCAAGGCACAACACACGGTGGGGCACGTATGCTGGCAACCCAGCCATAATATCATAGTGCGTATACGCCATACACCCGGCCCTCAACGCGCAAAGGACATTGGAAGACTCCGGGGCTGTAGTTGGAGCCCACGGACCGGTGGAGTGTGGGAAGCTCCTCGGGGCACAGCAAACGCCCAGCAAAGGTGCGGGACTATTTCAGGGGGGAACATGGCGGGCAGAGGCCCCAAACACAATTCAACACAATCAAAACTCGACAAACTTGCATATGATAAACATAATCCCCCCCCAGGCGGAGCCCCGCACCTCCACGGGGAAGACAACGGAAGGCGAGGGGGCCAAGAAGGCAACGCTTGAAGATGTAATGCGTGCCCTGGCGCAGGTGCAAGCCACGGTGGGGACCACTGCCACGGAAGTCACCCTAATACGCGCAGACTTTCAAAAAATGAATGAGAGAGTGAAACAAGTGGAGGTGGTGACGAAATCCTTGGTGGAGAACGTGTCGGAACTGCAAGTGGCGATGGAAAGAGTGGCGGTCGAAAATAAATCCCTCAGGGAGAAACTGGACGATCAGGAAGGGCGCTCGAGGAGGAACAACGTCCGAATGCTGGGGGTTCCGGAATCAGAAGGTAAAGACGCGATGGACCTCTATGTGGAGGAGCTGATTAAGACGCAACTGAACCCCAAGGGACTCTCGCACTTTTTCTCGGTGGAGAGGGCACACAGAGTACCCGGCGGGAAAGCAAAACCGCCCCCCCCCCCCCCGAGACCAATTGTGGCGCGACTCTTTAATTTTCGCGACCGAGATGCCATATTGCAGGCAGCGAGGGTGTCACCAGCCATCCAGATCCAAAATTCCACCGTGGCCTTCTCTTCCCGGACTACACAGCTGAGGTCTCGCGCCGGAGGAGAACTTTCCTGGAGGTCAAGAAGGCGCTGAGGGCGAAGGAACTGTCTTATTCAATGCTATTTCCGGCCCGGCTTAGAGTGGTTGTGGACGATAAGGTCTGTTTTTTTGACACGCCGGATGCGGCCCAAGACTGGTTGGAGGGGTGGAGGACTGTTGGGTAACCCCGCCGCTCTCACAGGACTAACCGGAACCACCAGGAAAATAGCCAAGCGGGATCACAGACGTCTGGCGGAGGAGGGGTGGCCAAGTCACCAACACAAGAACACCTTGGAGCGGAGGGAGGAGTGGAGCACTGAATACCCGGTACAATCCTGAGTGATGTCTGATACAGAACTTTACCGCAAGGGCATGCTCGGACACTGGCCTGTGGAACTCGGAAGAGGGCAGGGAGGCCGTCTGCTCCGGGGGATACTCTACCCCAGCACACAAGTACACTGTTACAGGGAAGGGTAAAGCACTCTGCTAAGTTGGGGGGGCGGGCGGTTGAATGTCCGTTAAGCAGGGAGGCAGGGGGGTGGGGGTTGTTTTGATGTTTTTGAAGTTCCACAAGTAAGGATACAACACGTTACTATGCACACGCACTGCCTAGGTTTCTGGGTTGAACGGCACACCCCTGTCAAAAGATCCAGTTGGCACAACCTTGGGTACAAGAACGAACATGCACAACTCCCAATCCCATGCACCTGAGGGTGGGACTTTGAGGTCGCGGACCACACCTCTCCGGCTTATGACATGGAATGTGCGAGGGCTGGGAGAAAAGATAAAGCGTGGGTTGGTAATGAACGCGGTGAAGAGGCAGGGACCGGCCTTGGTGCTTCTCCAGGAGACACACCTCACCGGTGGGGCGTCCAGGGCTCTTGACAGAAGGGGGTACACGATGGCGGTACATTCGGAATTTACCTCGGGCTCCAGGGGCACAGGTATTTTAATTAAGAAGTCTTCACAGTTCATAAAACTGAGCACCAAAGTAGATGAACAGGGTTGCTTTGCGGCACTCCAAGGGCAGTGGGAGGGGAGACTACTTAACGTAGTGTCGGTGTACATACCCCCGGCACTCCACTCAGTCACACTTCCAGAACTTGGCGAATTTCTCCTGACACTGCCTCAAGGGGATATAGTACTCGGCGGTGACTTAAACGCCACGGTAGACGCCCTGGTGGACAGGTTCCCGGCGGTAACGCAAGGTGGTGGTCCTTCCCGCTTCCAAAGGTTCCTAAATGCCATGGGCTTAGTAGACATATGGAGACACGCGCACCCCACGGCGAGACAATACACATACCACTCCACGGTGCATAACAGTTTATCCCGGATAGACTACTTCCTGGCGCTGGGTGACGGCCTGCAACACGTAGATACCATTGACATCCAACCTAGAGGGATATCGGATCACTCTCCGGTCACACTAACGTTGTCCACTCAGGAGAAATCGCATAGAAGAACCTTTCCCATACACGCATCCTATCTCAAGGTTAGAAAGGCGCTCAAGACAACGACCACACATTACTTTGCTGAAAATACCGCCTCAGTACAGTCCTCTGCTACTCTGTGGGAGGCGTACAAGACGGTTCTAAGGGGACAGGCTATAACGTCTATAACAGGCTATAAGAGAGAGAAAACACTTGAATTGTCTGAGCTTGAATTAGCTCTGCACGACGCAACAGTGGCGCATGAGGCGGACCCTACGCCAGACACGTCCCACACCCTACTCCTACGTCAGCAGCAATATAGGGAGCACTTGCGGCATCAGACGGCTGATCAAATCGCTGCGACAACACAAAGAATTTACGACATAGGAGATAAGGTAGGTAAAATGCTGGCCTGGTTGGATAGTAAAGGGGGAAGCACCAGGGGAATACAACGAGTGTGTGATCGGGAGGGGATACTACAAACTAGCCCCGAGGAGATAGTGAGGGCCCTTGCCGATTACTTCGAAGGAGTTTATGCTCCGGCTAGAGTAGTGTCAGCTGACATGGCCAGAGCATCGCTAGGTCACATACCTACTCAGACACTAACGCCGGATGCCGTGGCGGAACTGGAGGCAGACATCACGGCGGAGGAAATACAAATGGCCATACATGCGGTAAAGTCCGGGAAGGCACCGGGACCAAATGGTATCCCGATAGAATGGTATCAGGCCGCGTCGGAGCGGCTCAGTGGGCCCTTGTTAGCTATGTACACTGAAAGCTTGGCAGTGGCCGAACTACCGCTTTACCAAAGGACCGCAACTATCGTTGCGATCCCCAAACCCGGGAAGCCGCCGGAGGAGTGTACATCGTACCGGCCCATATCCCTTCTCAATGCCAAGGTTAAAATTTTGGCGAAACTCCTCGCCACCCGGCTGATTGCGCATCTCCCACATCTGATCCACCCAGACCAGTCAGGCTTTATGCCACATAGAAACACCGCTCTCAATCTACGCAGGGTGCATGGAGTGCTGGCTAGGGCACAGTTGCTCTCGGAGCCGGCAGTCATACTGGCACTTGATGCAAAAACGGCCTTCGATATGGTGGAATGGCAATACCTTTTCGAGGTTCTGGCGCACCTGGGATTCGGTCCTAACTTCATAGCTTGGTGTAGGAAGGTGGATACCTGACTATGGTTACCCCAGATTTTTTGCCTAGTGTTTAGCTGGTTTTCGACCTAGTTGGCCTGGGATCCTGCTAATCAGGGTCCCAGGCTATCTGCTCTCTCTTTAAATGGACTCCATGTACCCTAGGTACATCACCAATTTGGTACTGGACACCTTATCAGCCCCTGTACAGTGCACTATAGGTGCCCAGGGCATAGGTGCATCCAAGGCCTACCAGGGGCTGCAGCATATCTTTTGCCACCCCTGGCTAGTACTTAAATAGACTCAACTGGCTGATCACTCAGCTGGGGCAAGGTGGTGTAATCACCCCTTGCTTGGATATAGTATTCCTATATCTAAACCTATATCTGGACACATATATACCTATAAGTCACTCCTAGGGCAGGCCTTAACAATCCTGGAGGCAGAGTGCTTGGTTTTATGTGAGATGGTGCTCTAGCCTGAGCTGAGCCTGTCTGCAGAGGTCGGAACCATTTCCGTGCAGCTGTTCCAGTGATACTGCCATACCATATACTCTTAAGTGCATTATAATCCTCGCGGTTATTGCTAACTTTGGTTTGGCTTTATCAAAACAGGTCGTGTTTGGTGTCATACACTTTGGAATACTACCCCCTTGCCAGTTCTGGCGACGGGGGTAGCATTCCACCCTTCTAGAGGGGGAAGACATGTTACTTTACTTAAAACGCGGTTAATCCTAACCAGAGCCTCAGCATCACAAAATGGATGCTGCTGCCCCGACACAAGTCTGACCTCCTGCTGCTGACCGAAACTTGGCAGGGGAGGCCTGGACAAAGGGTTTCCTGTCTCAGGGAGGTGTTACACCTCCCCAGACAGGAGATAGTGGATTGGAGCAGGGTGGGTTGAATGAAACTAGACACTGCCTGGGGCACACAAGGTGTCCCATGCAAAATCCAGTCAAATCGGTTCTGGGGCACTCCAGCCCCAGTCCTGGTGCGAAACCGGACAAAGGAAAAGGGGTGTCACCACCCCCTTCCTGGGTCCCACCCATAGGAGGGACCTAGCAGGTAATCCAGCCCCTTGATTTGGAATAAAGGTAGGAGCTGTGCAGATGCACATCAGATTATCCTGACTGAAACTTATGAAACGAAACTCTGGACCCTTCGACATCCTACTCGACGTAGAAGACTGAAGAATCTCCCTTGTGGTCAAGGAGTGACCACCCTGTGCAAACAGGCACCATCCAGCACGTCACCGTTTGCTTTGTTGCAGTTCCCGCCGGAACTCGAGCGACAGAGATCGACAAGACCCAGCGTTCCTGCCTTCCAACAGCCCGATCCACAGTCCCTGCAAAGCTGAGACCCGTGGAGGCGACCTGAAGCGTGGGGCCGGCCATCTTGGAAAAACTACGAAGTGCTGACCGTGCAGCTTCCGAGGCTCCCTCGAAGCTGTGCATTGGAGTTTGAGAAGCTCCAGCCCCGAGCAGCTTTTGCACCGAAGTTCACCCCTCCACACTCACCGAGTGCTGCGTGGGGCCCTTTTGCATTTTCCTGCTCGACGCGTTGGTCCGGTCGCTTGCTCGTTGGCTAGTGGCCCCAGTACCGACGAACCTTTGAATTTGCTCTGCTAGTCTGGTTGCTCCAGACTGGCCCTCGCTCCCCTGAAAAGGAGCACCCGCTCTGACCTTGCTGGTCCGAGTAAGAAGCGATCTTCGAATCCTGCGTGGGTTGCCCTTGCCAAGGCTTGTTAACTCCGATCCGGAAGCCGACACCGCCGACAGCGAGAGCCTTCGTGGAACAGCTCGTGATTCGACCCTGGTCATCCTCGATGCCCCCGAGTCCACGTGGCAGCGGAGACAATCTTCACGACAAGCACCTGATTGCGCCCGACATCGCCTGGTTCCTTCCTGGTCACTGGCTAGTGACCCAGACTCTGTCCTCTCTGCTTTCAGGTACTCTACATCTTCGATCCACCCTTGGATCACACCGGACACTTCTCTTCTGGACGCCTGCAGCATCTTCATCTCCAGGCACCCTAGATCTTCACGACGAAACCCGACACGCTTTTGCACCTGTGCACCCGCTTCCTGTGGGTGAGGTAACTCTTGAACGCCGGTGCTCCTGTAGTGGTTTACACCTCTAGTGTCTAAGTCTAAAGTTTTATCCTTCTAGTCCAGTCGGAAGACCCTTAAAACTCTAATTCGATAACTTTTACGCACCATTGACTTTGCATTGGTGCATGC
The DNA here is from genome assembly GCF_964261635.1 of Lissotriton helveticus. Lineage (NCBI taxonomy): Eukaryota > Metazoa > Chordata > Amphibia > Caudata > Salamandridae > Lissotriton > Lissotriton helveticus. The sequence goes on from NC_136070.1 coordinate 816,089,164, forward strand.
GTGTGCTTTTAGCGCTGCACCCGAATCCCGCGGGCTACTCCCATCCTAACTGCTGTTAGTCCAGTGTAGTCCCAGCGATTCCCGAGGCCCTAGGCATTACCACTGATCGAATAGTGATACTTATACCACTTTTTGATATATGGTTTGAGTGGCCACCGGCCCACTCCATAATTGTGCAACTTTCATATGTTATATTGTGCTTTTGTTTAAACGCTTGTGCTTCTATACTCATAAAGAGTACAGGGGATTATTCTGAGAATAAATACATATATTTTTATAATATATAACTTGTGTGGTGTCCTTACATTTGATATTACAGGATTGCATATGGTAAAACAGCTGGCTTCACATGCCCTCTTGAGTTAAGCCTTTTAGGCTGCTTAGTCCATGCTACCCCTAGGATAGCTTGTCTTTTAAGGTTGACTTACAACCATCACCATAATGGATTGTTTGGACTGATACAAGGTGCCCACAGAATTGTGGACATCATATACCAGGCCAACTTCTCACATTGGTGTGCAGCGGTGCGGATTTGAGCTTGCTGTTGTTTTACCATTGCAATCTTTTTATCAAATTGAAAGATCACATTAAGTACCATAGGTACATATAAACAAAGCTTACATATTTAAGTTCTACTGAACTTAGTAGTTGTAGATCAAAGGGCTTAGCACACCCTGCCTACAACTCACTAGCAAGGTACAGTAGGAAAACACATAGTGTAGGTTAAGTGCATCACTTACACCTCACTAGAGTCATGTCTGGCACAGGTGAGCAACCCATTGCTCTGCCTGTGGAAGGTGACCTGACCAAGGCACCCTCCAGCTATGAAAAACTCAGCCATAAGGACTTGAGTGCCTTGTGCACTGCAAGGGGGCTGAGAAAGGGTCACAATCCTACCATTCCCATCCTGATAGCCATCCTGGAGAAGGATGATCTTGAGAAAACTAGAACAATTCCCTCAGGGTCAGGAGAAGGTGTGAATCCCCCAGATGTTATGTTACGTTATGTTATGTTATAATTTTGTTAAGCGCACAGCTGCCCCAGCTAAGGGGCGTCCCGGCGCTGTCTGTCTGATTGTACAAGATAGCAGATGCAGGCCGAGGAGATAAAATCCCTAAGTCAGTGGAAAAAGGAAGGTCTTAATGGCTTTCCAGAATATCAGTGTGTCCTCTATACCACGAATAAAGACTGGCAAAGAGTTCCACAATTTAGCCGCCAAGAGCCGAAATGAACGGCCCCCGGCACGGCATAGCCTAATCCTAGGTATAGTTACCAGATGTTGACCCAAGGAGCGCAAGCTACGTTGGGGAATGTATGGGGTTAGAAGAGGGCGGAGTAGCTCAGGACTGGTACCTTTTAGGATTTTAAACGCCATACAAAGAGCCCTAATCGGTAGCCAGTGTAAGGCTCTAATAGTAGCTCTGGCGGAACAGCTACGTGGGAGTCCCACAAGTGCACGGGCTGCCGAGTTTTGGACTCGTTGGAGCCGCACAATCTCGGCTTTATTTGTGCCTAGAAGTAGGATGCTCGCATAGTCCAGGCGCGATAAAATCGTAGCCTGGACAATGAGCTGCCGGACAGGCGCATTAAAGAACCTCAGGATAGGGTGGAGACCTCTCAACAGGCCCACACAAGTCGCTGCCACCTTCTTCGTTTGGGACTGAAAGATGAGACCCGCATCCAACCAAACCCCCAGGTTCTTGACCACTATACTGATACTGAGAACACCACCCCAGAGATAGAAGATGAAGAGGTGGACCCTGAATCAGAAGGTGAAGAGTCATATCAGGATCAGAGGGATAACCAGGTACCAGTTGGGAGGCTTAGCCAAGTCAACTTGGACCTACATGGAAATGGAGAGGGCCAGCACCTCCCCAGAGTACATAACAGAATACTTCCAGGCAATAGAAGGGAGAGATCTCCTTCCAGGGATTCTCACCTTTCTAGTGCCTCAAGGGAATCTCAGAGGGGAATGACTTCCCCCCAGAGAAAAGAGCATAAGGCCAGGATGAGAGCTGTCGAACTCCATATAGAGAGGGAGGAGGTAGCCCTGCCCCATGCTAAACCTGCTTTAGCATGGGAACAAAGATTGAGTGGGGAGACACCCACTGGTGGCAGCATTATTCCCAAAGAGAAAGACAGGTCCTATGATACTAGAAACCTGACAAGAATTGTGCCCCCCTATAGGGAAGGGGATGAATTCCACAAGTGGATAACTGCTCTTAAGAGAGCCTGCATCGTACAGCAGGTTCCTCAAGAACAGTGGGCAGCAATTGTATGGTACTCCTTTTCTGAGAAAGGGAGAGATAAGCTCCTCACAGTTAGACCTGAGGATGCTAAAAACTACACAGTCCTGAAGAGTGCTCTTATTGATGGGTTTGGCTTACCCACTGAACAATACAAGTTGTTGTTCAGAGACACCCAAAAAGCTCAGACTCAGGACTGGACTGATTTTGTAGATTGTGCTACTAAGGCTCTGGAGGGTTGGCTACATGGCAGCAAAGTACATGACTATACAGGATTGTATAATTTGATTATGAGGGAGCAGATCCTAAGTAATTGTCAGAACCAGCTTTTGCACCAGCACCTGGTGGACTCAGATCTGACCTCTCCCCAAGAATTGGGTAAGAGGGCAGACAAATGGGTCAGAACCAGGATTAGGCCTAAGAATCAGGGTAATGACCAAAAGAAGGATACTTCCAAGGTTCAAAAGAAGGGTGGGGATAAATCTAAAGAAACGTCTCCCACACGGCACCAAAACTCCAAGGATGGGGGTGGGTCCCAAAACACTTCCTATGACCAAAAGAAACCTTATTGCCATGCTTGTAAAAAGCCTGGCCACTGGAAAACAGACAGCTGTTGTCCAAAGAATAGTAATAAAGAAAATATACCTCCAAGTAGAGCTCCAACACCTCATGTTACTGTTAGCAGTAATCCCCCAGGTGGTGGGAGCACCCCCAAGAATTTGGGTGGGTTTACTTTTGGAACCCAGGTGGACTCGGGCCTAATAAGGTCCCCTAATACAAATACTCTTGTCTGTGAAAATGGCATGGGGTTTGCCAACTTCACTGATTGCCCAAACACTTTGAGCAAGTACAGGCAAGAGCCCCTCGTCAATGGTCAAAAAGTTGAGGCCTACAGAGACACAGGGGCTAGTATCACTATGGTGACTGAGAATCTAGTCCCCTCAAGGCAACTTTTACCTGGTGCCACATATCAGGTGACTAATATTGATGGAGTACAGAGAAATCATCCCATGGCAGTGGTAAATCTCAGCAGGGGAGGTGTCACTGGCCCAAAGAGCGTGGCAGTGTCATCAAACTTGCCTGTAGATTGTCTACTTGGGAATGGTTTAGAAATCTCAGCCTGGCCTGAGGTGGAACAAGAAACCCATTCTAAAATGGTAAATCTCCATGGAAAGGTTAGTGGGGCGGTGATGGCCACAGCCCCAATCCAAGATGTCCTTCCTGAAAAGGTTGGTAGGGCTGTGCAAGACTCAGCCCCATCTTCAGCAGAATCCCTTACTGAACAAGTTAGCAGAGCTGTTATGGTAACAGCCCATACCCAAACTGGGTCCCTTCCTGAAAAGGTTGGTGGGGCTGTGATGGCCACAGCCCAAACTCAAACTGATTCATGTGTTGTGAAGCCTGAAACTATGGATCACTCCACACAAACAGAGAGCATTGAGGAGGAAGAGAAATCTCCCTCCCACCAGACATTAGGAAACGATAAGCCTCCTCAGGGAAATGATCTTACCCCTTGTGAAGAAACTGCCCCAGAGGTAGTGAGGCCTAGCCTGGCAGAGCCCCTGATGTCAGTGGACCCTTCCAAGGTGGGACCCAGTCTGGAGCAGGTAACCTGCCCCTCTCTACCCTGCCTCAGCCAGCCCAGGGCTGCAGAGGTCAAGGAGGTCAGCGAGCCCCAAAGGGCCCCCTGCCAAATAAAACACCCCCATCAGCAGATTAGGGGCACCAAAGCTAGCAGCCCTAGCAAGGTGAAAAAGTTAAAACCTCCTGAGAGATCCCCCTTACCACTAGTTAGGGACCTCTCCCAGATGGAAACTGTTAGGCACAGCCAAACCTAGGACCTAAGGGCCCAAAACCTGACCTGTCCCACCAGTAAGCCAACAGAAGGGACCCAGCCTCCAGCTGTAGGCAGCCAGAGGTTGACCCTGAGAGCACAGTGCAACTCAGTCAAGGAAAGAAAGGCACACATGGTGGAAGATGATTGGAGGAAGCTGAGCCCTGAATTAGTGGAGCCTCACTTCAGTACTCCATTTCAACACCAGCCTTTTACTTTGCCAAAACACACCACAGGTAGTGATTCCCTATGGTGGTGACCCTCTGATACCCCTAGGGTGAGGGATTGCTTAGTGGACCATGAGACAGGGGGTAACCATGCTAGTGCAGGTACTTCCTTATATGTCCACTTAGGCAATATAGGCTTACCTGGTCAAGGATAGCCTTATCTCCTTTCGTTTGGGGGGGGGGGGGGTTATGTAGGAAGGTGGATACCTGACTATGGTTACCCCAGATTGTTTGCCTAGTGTTTAGCTGGTTTTCGACTTAGTTGGCCTGAGATCCTGCTAATCAGGGTCCCAGGCTATCTGCTCTCTCTTTAAATGGACTCCATGTACCCTAGGTACATCACCAATTTGGTACTGGACACCTTATCAGCCCCTGTACAGTGCACTATAGGTGCCCAGGGCATAGGTGCATCCAAGGCCTACCAGGGGCTGCAGCATATATTTTGCCACCCCTGGCTGGTACTTAAATCGACACAACTGGCTGATCACTCAGCTGGGGCAAGGTGGTGTAATCACCTCTTGCTTGGATATAGTATTCCTATATCTAAACCTATATCTGGACACATATATACCTAGAAGTCACTCCTATGGCAGGCCTTAGCAATCCTGGAGGCAGAGTGCTTGGTTTTATGTGAGATGGTGCTCTAGCCTGAGCTGAGCCTGTCTGCAGAGGTCGGAAACATTTCCGTGCAGCTGTTCCAGTGATACTGCCATACCATATACTCTTAAGTGCATTATAATTCTCGCGGTTATTGCTAACTTTGGTTTGGCTTTATCAAAACATGTCGTGTTTGGTGTCATAACATTGGAATACTACCCCCTCGCCAGTTCTGGCGACGGGGGTAGCATTCCACCCTTCTAGAGGGGGAAGACATGTTACTTTACTTAAAACGCGGTTAATCCTAACCAGAGCCTCAGCATCACAAAATGGATGCTGCTGCCCCGACACAAGTCTGACCTCCTGCTGCTGACCGAAACTTGGCAGGGGAGGCCTGGACAAAGGGTTTCCTGTCACAGGGAGGTGCTACACCTCCCCAGACAGGAGATAGTGGATTGGAGCAGGGTGGGTTGAATGAAACTAGACACTGCCTGGGGCACACAAGGTGTCCCATGCAAAATCCAGTCAAACCGGTTCTGGGGCACTCCAGCCCCAGTCCTGGCGCGAAACTGGACAAAGGAAAAGGGGTGTAACCACCCCCTTCCTGGGTCCCACCCATAGGAGGGACCTAGCAGGTAATCCAGCCCCTTGATTTGGAATAAAGGTAGGAGCTGTGCAGATGCACAGCAGATTATCCTGACTGAAACTTATGAAATGAAACTCTGGACCCTTCGACATCCTACTCGACGTAGAAGACTGAAGAATCTCCCTTGTGGTCAAGGAGTGACCACCCTGTGCAAACAGGCACCATCCAGCACGTCACCGTTTGCTTTGTTGCAGTTCCCGCCGGAACTCGAGCAACAGAGATCGACAAGACCCAGCGTTCCTGCCTTCCAACAGCCCGATCCACAGTCCCTGCAAAGCTGAGACCCGTGGAGGTGACCTGAAACGTGGGGCCGGCCATCTTGGAAAAACTACGAAGTGCTGACCGTGCAGCTTCCGAGGCTCCCTCGAAGCTGTGCATTGGAGTTTGAGAAGCTCCAGCCCGAGCAGCTTTTGCACCGAAGTTCACCCCACCACACTCACCGAGTGCTGCGTGGGGCCCTTTTGCATTTTCCTGCTCGACGCGTTGGTCCGGTCGCTTGCCGTTGGCTAGTGGCCCCAGTACCGACGAACCTTTGAATTTGCTCTGCTAGTCTGGTTGCTCCAGACTGGCCCTCGCTCCCCTGAAAAGGAGCACCCGCTCTGACCTTACTGGTCCGAGTAAGAAGCGATCTTCGAATCCTGCGTGGGTTGCCCTTGCCAAGGCTTGTTAACTCCGATCCGGAAGCCGGCACCGCCGACAGTGAGAGCCTTCGTGGGACATCTCGTGATTCGACCCTGGTCATCCTCGATGCCCCCGAGTCCACGTGGCAGCGGAGACAATCTTCACGACAAGCACCTGATTGCGCCCGACATCGCCTGGTTCCTTCCTGGTTCCTTCCTGGTCACTGGCTAGTGACCCAGACTCTGTCCCCTCTGCTTTCAGGTACTCTACATCTTCGATCCACCCTTGGATCACACCGGACACTTCTCTTCTGGACGCCTGCAGCATCTTCATCTCCAAGCACCCTAGATCTTCACGACGAAACCCGACACACTTTTGCACCTGTGCATCCGCTTCCTGTGGGTGAGGTAACTCTTGAACGCCGGTGCTCTTGTAGTGGTTTACACCTCTAGTGTCTAAGTCTAAAGTTTTATCCTTCTAGTCCAGTCGGAAGACCCTTAAAACTGTAACTCGATAACTTTTACGCACCATTTACTTTGCATTGGTGCATGCGTGTGCTTTTAGCGCTGCACCCGAATCCCCCGGGCTACTCCCGTCCTAACTGCTGTTAGTCCAGTGTAGTCCCAGCGATTCCCAAGGCCCTAGGCCTTACCACTGATCGAATAGTGATACTTCTACCACTTTTTTGATATATGGTTTGAGTGGCCACCGGCCCTATCCATAATTGTGCCACTTTCATATGTTATATTGTGCTTTTGTTTAAACGCATGTGCTTCTATACTCATAAAGAGTACAGGGGATTATTCTGAGAATAAATACATATATTTTTATAATTTATACTTGTGTGGTGTCCTTTCATTTGATATTACAGGATTGCATATGGTAAAACAGCTGGCTTCACATGCCCTCTTGAGTTAAGCCTTTTAGGCTGCTTAGTCCATGCTACCCCTAGTATAGCTTGTCTTTTAAGGTTGACTTACAACCATCACCATAAGGGATTGTTTGGACTGATACAAGGTGCCCACATAATTGTGGACATCATATACCAGGCCAACTTCTCACACTTGGGTCCGGTTACTGTACACTAAACCAGTAGCACAGGTAGTGGCGAATGGCCACATTTCCCGTACGTTCCCTCTGGATCGAGGTACCCGACAGGGTTGCCCCCTGTCGCCGCTGCTCTTTGCGATCGCATTGGAACCGCTGGCGACTCTAATAGGCATGACTCCACTGTTGAAGGGAATCACCTGGGCAGAAGGGTGGGAAGATCGCATTTCGCTATACACGGACGACATGCTAGTGTACCTAACGGAACCGGAACATAGCATACCGGCACTTTTGGCTCTGTGTGACGAGCAGGGGAAAGTATGTCCTGCAGGGTCCGGCCCCAACTCTTGACGACGACTGTCCCTTAAGAACAGCAGGGTCTTCCTTCAAGTACCTGGGCATCCATGTCACCAAGGACCCAACAGAATTCGTCCAGAAAAATCTGACACCACCGTTGGAGCGGCTGAAGCAAGATGTCAAGTTTTGGGCGACGCTGCCCTTGACACTGCTGGGCAAAGCGGTGCTCTATAAAATGATGTTGCTGCCGCGCATCTTATATATCCTAGAAATACACCGTACCCGGTGTTACCAGGATACTTCAGGCAGGTGTCAGCGTTGGTATCCGGTCTCATGTGGAGTAATCGCCCGGCGCACATTGCTCAGGCTAAATTGCACAGGGGTTGGTACGACGGGGGGATTGCGTTGCCAAACCTGCAATTATATTACTGGGCCGCTCAATTAAAGCCCATCAACCAGTGGCTGCATGCACCCCAAGAAGACCCGGCATACAGGGCTGACAGGGCACAATTGGGCACCGACAGTATACTGGCACCTCTATACGACTGACGCCTAGTGCACAAACTGGTGGGACCCACAAGACTTACCACAGCGCTGTGGCACAAGCAAAACTGGGGTGGAAGGGGCGAATTACTCGGCTCACCCCAATATGGGACACCCGGGCCCTGGGTAACCTGAGACGCAGTAAGGGCTTTACACACTGGGACAACATCGGTATATCCACAGTGGGAGACCTGTGGGAAAAAGGTACTGTGATCCCCTGCTGCGACAGCTATATGAGCTAGGACCCACGGAAACGTTCCGGTATGTACAGATCCGGCACGCCCTGCTTACAGCCATCCCACCTGAAGCAGAGGTCCCAGAGGCATCTCCACTTGAAGATCGCCTCTTCACAGACTACATGCAAGAACGTGCTACGTCCCTCACTTACCGTAAATTGATCAACAACCTATCAGACCCTATGGTAAAACTGAAAGACAAATGGGAGGGGGACTTAGGAGAAATGGACGATTCGGAGTGGAACGAAGCACTGGCGTCGCCTAAGGAGGTGGGCATATCGGCAAAATTCCGGCTCGTGCAGCTTAAGATCTTACACAGGGTGTATTACACGAGAAAGACACTACACTTAATACAGCGGGCACAACATCCCTATTGTCTTCGCGGCTGTGGGGAGGAGGGAACGTTAATCCACACTATATGGGAATGCCCACGCATCCAGGAGTATTGGAGACAAATAATGCGCACCATATCTCAAACAATGGGAGTGTCCCTAGTCCCTGAACCACGTAAGTGCCTGTTAAATATCTGGGAACCGAACGACCTCTCCAGACACGGCCAGCAGTGGTCCACGTTAGGTATGATGATAGCAAAACATGATATAGCACAGAAGTGGGGTGCGGTAGAGTCCCCTACGTTAACACAATGGTGTACGAACATGGACAGGGTGATGATAACAGAGAGGGCAGTATACACCAGTAGGGCCTGCCCACGTAAATGGAACAAACTATGGGCCCCTTGGAACGGGTTCAGGGGGGAGATATGTGAACCCCTGCAGGAGGACGACCCACTGACATCAGACGAGGAGGGGGAGGACGAGTAGGAGGAGTGGAAGGAAGGGGGGGCGGGATAGTGTCCCTTGAGTCCAACTCAGATTCATGATTGGGAGGGTAAGGGACTGGCATACGGCTAGCCTGACTTAGTAGTGCACTACAACAGAAGCACCCACCTACACGGGAACATGGTAACAGCCGATCCAGTGGTAATGGCGCTACTCACCCACAAAGGACAAGCCACGCATACAAGATAGGACAGGGGTTGTGCACTCATTTCCTCATTTGCCTTATGATCTAAATGTGGTAACTTCCTTAATTACGTTAGGTTATTGTTATAAAACAGTAAAACCAGACCTATATATATATCAGGAGTCACAATGCGAGTTTTGTGCAATCATTGTTATATAACGCCGCCGAACCCCCGGGATGTCGGCACTTGGGCTGTGTTATCCTGACAGTATCTAACGCAGGTGAAAGTGATGCGGCCGGCCCCTGGGGTTGTAGGCCAGAAGCTGTGTATGATTCGAAAGGTACAATAAAGGTCTTGGAGAAAAAAAATGTAAAAAAATGTGCATGGCTTCTACATGGTTGCGAGTTCTCAACTGCTTACATATAGGTTATAGCCAAGTTGCCCTTGGAAGTGCATATGCCGGACAAGCAACAGGTTCAATGGATGCTTTGCAGCCAAAACAAATCCAAGATGTTGATAGGTTACATTGCCATCCGCTTGTGAATACATTCATGGGGAGGTATACTAAACCTAAAGTGGATGTACAGTTTCCTATTGTTTGGTACTTGTATTATATCTAGGTAATTGTCAAGAGAACGATCCAGTTTGTGATCCATAAATTCAGTTTTTAACCTCCCCTGATATAAGTTTCTAAGCACAGCTTCAGCTACCCAATACAGTGAGTTTTCTTTGTCTTTTGAGGGAAGTGATGAGAGGTAAGTATTTTCCCAAGTTTCCTATAACCCAATGTTGAATAACAGTCTCCTCACATTGTTCAACCAACTTATTTTGTTAGATTTATCCAGGCGGCTGACTTCTGTGAGGGCATGAGAATACAGTAACAGTTCTGGAGTGGACCTAATCCGCATGCAAAATAACAATTGGCGTAGCTTAGCTTTGTCAGCAATGTATTGCCTGCCCATGTCCAACTTTAATCGGTGGAGTGGGGTACTCTGGGGCAGCGACACCAAACTCCTCAAAAATTAATATTCAGATCTTCAGAGATCCTCCATTCTGTCAAATCCCCACAATTCAGCCCCATAAAGAGCAGAGCTCACTGGTTTTGAATCATAGATCTGCAAAACTGCAGCAACTAGTTTACTAGTTGATGTACGATTTTCCTTCCCCAAGGCGCCAACTATCTGCTTGTGTCTCAAAATCATCTTGGTCAAATGCTGTTTTCAGGACATGCTTTCAGATAGTTTTATGCCTAGATAATCGAAAGTAGTAGCACTCTTAAGTAGGGCCCCATCAAGGGTATCTACCCCTAAAAGACTTATGAATGTTTAGTGTCATTCATGAATTTAGTTTTGGACTTGTTTATCTCTAGGCCTCGCATCTCACAGAAATCTTTGAATCGATTTAACAGCAGCTGGAGCCCCCCAGGGTTCTTGACTCCAACAAGGTGCAATCTGCAAATAGGAGGGTCAACTCCCCCCCAATATGGGTGCATCTGCCGAGTACTGTGATAAATACTGAAACACGCAGCCTTGGCGTACTCCTCTTCTAACATAAATTGGGTCAGTGAGCTGATCCTGGAGGTCCCACTGAACTCTTGTATAGTTTGCCTCATTTAGGCGGATAACCAGGGCTAGGATTACACTTAGGATTCTCATATATTTTAATACATGCCACTGCTTGTTTCTCAGGACAAGATTGAAAGCTGTTTTTAGATCAATAAACGCAACGTATAAGCTTCCCTGGCCAATGGTCATGGTTTTTCAAAATAAAAGAAGAACACGAAACACCTGATCTAATGTCCCCATCTTCTGTCTAAAGCCAGCTTGGTAGGGTGTTAAAATATTGTTATCTCTTATCCAATCCTGGATCTTGGATAAAAGGGCACGCAAAAACACATTTTGTATATAGTCAATTAGGCTGACGAGTCTATAGTTACAAGGTTGGTCCCTATCGCCTTTCTTAAATAGGAGAATCACCTCTGCACCATTCCAGATCCCTGGGATCGGGGCACCCCCTGCAATGGCATTAGAAAGTAAAAGGATATAGCGTGACCATTTAACTCTTTCATATTGGAAGAGGTCGCAAGGGATGCCATTGGGGCCAGGGGCTTTTGCTAGACTAATTGAACCAATGGAAGCCTCAATTTGTCTCATAGTAAACAAGTCCCTTCATAATAACAGTTTGCTCAGGGGAGAAGTGCCAGTATGGGATAATTGACAGACGAAATAAAAGTCGCAGAGGTAGGGGTGTGCCCTGGCCCCAATCTTTTTCTGTCTGTACATTAATGATGTTGTCGCCCACCTGAATATTCCAAGTAGTGATGCTCCAAAACTTGGATTTTTGAAACTTCCACCATTGCTTTATGCAGCTGATACGCTTCTGTTTTCTAAAACTCCAATAGGCAACAGGCCATAATTAATGGTGTTATGGATTTCCGAAAGCAACATGGACTGGACCTCAATGCAGGCAAAATAAGTGCATGTCGCCCACCCCTACAAATCCTATACAGTTAGAATGAAAGGCCATAGCCAGTCACTGACTTTTAATATCTAGTGTAAGATTGACCAAAATATGAATTGTTTATCCTAGATTGATAATAGTGGTTTATAACTTCAACATCGGTCATCAGCTATTTTGGGAATATAAAACAGAACCAACATTCGTACTATTTCTCCAGCCATGGAAATCTATAGTACCAAGGCTTTAGGTTGAGAACTTTATGGAGCAGAGTTGTGGGGGCATCAGAAAACCCCCAAGCTAGCCATGACTGAAAATTAATTCTTCAGGTTCCTTGTGAGCTTGCCCCAAAGTGCCCCTCTCTTGCTGATGTATATTGATTTTGGCCTCTACCCTATTTAATACATTGTCAAACTAAGACTTCTTTTATATTGGCAGAGGCTGCAGCTCACAGAGAAACATTGTCCTTATATGTCCGTGCTTGAAGAACTTCGTATACAGCACAAACATCTTCTCACTTAAATTGTGGTTAGCATACTTAAAAAAGGCACTATTTAGCCTGAGACAGTTCTATAGGACAGGCAAGCCGAGGCAAGAAGGACTACAAAATCTACTCTCAAAAAAAGATTCTAATATTTTTATAGGGGAAAATGAGGTGCAGAAATGAAAGAATGGGATCGTTACAGACAGATGTTTAGATCACAAAAGCATGCCATTTTTGGGCCATTCTTAGATAACATCTACTGCCATCGATCTAAGCAGCTGTATGTAAAATGCAGGTTTGAATTCTTGCCAACCAAAATTCTGCCTAAAATTGGCTAAAGATCACTCTGTGGATGACCTATGTCCAGCTTGCAAAAAAGAGCCTAAAACTGACGTATACTTTTTTTTCCCTCTTCTGTGTATCCTGGCATCCCCAAAAGAAATGGATTTTACTAATGACTGTTGTTCATTGGGAGCTAGGAGCATTTAGAATCTCTATAAATTCTAAGATCAAGCACAGATGAGACTACAGTTTATAATGTGGCCAGATTCCTCAACATTGCACAGACTAATGTGAATACAATTCTGCACTACAGATATCTAACTACTAAGAATATGTTTATTTGTAGGTATATTTATGTGCATTGCTTGCTTTTAAATTGTCTCCAAGATAATAATTGATGAATTGTTTTTAAATTTTTCTATTGCAGTCATTTTAAAAGGATATTTACATATGTACCATTGTGTTTTTGGGGATTTTTTAAATTCTAAATAAACTTGAATTTAATTGAAATCACTTCCCCTAATAGGTGCTTTGCCACAGAGGTACCTATTTGATTTTATCAAGACGTCTTTACCTATGATTTAAACTTTGGTTTAATTTTGCAGATAAAAAAGGAATGCCAAAGAAGTCACGCCGTTGTTTGTGTTTAGAGAAACGAAAACTCCATGAAAGCCGAAGCTCAAGGACTCTATGCCTACAAGGAAATGGAGTGGGAGAAAGCAAAATAGCTGTACCTTCTTCCAGAAGTACAACAGTCATGATTGATGCACAGTGTCCTAGGATTACGCTACTGGACTGCTTTCCAGAATCTCACAGCCTGTCAAGATTTTCTCTGTTGGACTCTGCAGTGGAGCATGAAATAACGTTATCACTCACTCTTCCAGAAACCATCTTAGAACCTTGCTCATCCCCAGAGGTGATGGAATCTCAAGTTTCTGAAGGCATCACGCTTCTGGAAATGGCTGAACCTGATACTTTCTTCTGTACCACAGGTTTGTGATGATGAATTATTTCACATGTGTTCTGTGAAAAAAGAAGGGCTTACATGCATATTACATAGGATTCTCACCACATTAGGGATATATATTTATAATTATACCATAGCATCTAAAATGTATGTAGCCCAATAACACCTTCTTTAGTGCACTGTACTGATAAACACGTATTTGACATTTATTACAACAGTGCAAAGGTCATTATCAGCAAAATTTATATTAGAAAAACACTGTTTACTGCCTCACAGATGTCATTCAACAAATACTTAACTTAGGAAAGAGCAGTCCAAATAGTCCCGAGGCCCCTTCATTGTGATTTACATCACTGCACAAAATGTAATCCTTCGAATCCTTGATTTAGTGAGATACCTTTGTACAAATACACAAGAAAAAAATGCAGCGGCCCTAAACCATATATGCACATGCCAACAGTTTAATAAGCTGTTTATTCCCACTATTTAGGGAGCGGAGGGTCATCATGACTCACTAGAAACTTCGACTCTTGAGAGTTATGTCTCTTCTCCACACTCAACAATGGTAAGAATTAGAATATATATATATATATATATATATATACATATCACAAGAAATCTTCAGACCTCCACTTTGCGCGGCAAAAGAAGAGACAGACCCCACGATATCCAGGCAGGTTATTTATTCACAAGTCTTCAAAATGCAACGTTTCGAGTACTGGCGTACTCTTGTTCACACACCATATATATATATATATATATATATTTATATCTCCAAGAAAGAAATGACTCAAATAGATGGACTCACTAGAGAACAAAAATCTATTTCCACTACCACATTTCTGCTTCCACCTTCTTCAGGTAGTACAAGATTGTTTGCTCAGCTGCAGCACAGCCAGCGCTGCTGGATTTTCGAAATGCATCTGGTATGGCCAAGATGCATTGATGGCATATTTATAGTATAGAATGCAGGAAGCTGAAAATTGGAAAAATTATATATATATATATATATATATATATATATATATATATATATATATATATATTCACACAAAAAACAAAGGTTACAAGGACGTTATAGTTAAGCAGATATTTCACTCGTACAAAACGAGAGAAATTCAGCAGTGATAGTTAGCTGAGCTAACTATAACTCGCGCCCCCGCAATGCACTGCTTATGAGATATTACATCACTCATGACATGGTCAGTGACATTACTGATGACACCTCAAATGACATCACTGATGACATCATCCAGCGACTGAGAGTGTTTCTAAAAAGTTTATGAGTGTTAAATATATATAAACCAAGGTGTATTCATGAATCAGTGGGTGTATGAGTGCCTGTATGGAGGATTTAGTGGGTGGGTGACTAACTGTATAATTGAGTGATTATAAGTCTCTCAGTGAATATATGGGTGAGTGACTAATCTGTGTGAATGTCTATCAATCTGTCAGTTGGTGTGTAAGTGGCTGCACAAGTTGGTGAGTATGTACATGAGTGCCTATATGGGTTAGTGATTGATTGAGTACCTGTATGGGTTTATGAGTGCCTGTGGTTGGGTGATGGTGTGTGTGACTCCCTGCATGGATGAGTGAGTGGGTGAATCACTGGCTGTATGGGTTCATGAGTGTGTTCGAGAGGGGCTGTATAGGTGAGTGAGTACGTATAGCTGTGTTGGTGAGTGAATGGATGTGTCAGTAATATATGGGTGAGTAACTGCATATGTGAAAGGCAGAATACGTGAGTGTTCGAGTATATAAGTGGCTGTATGTGTGAGTGAGTGTTTGTGAGAGTGACTGTATGGGTGAGTGTGCTTGTGTCAGTGACTGTATAGGTGAGTAGATATGTGTTAGTATTTGTATGAATAAGTGAGTTTATGTGTGTACAACTGTATAGGTGAGTAAGTGGCTGTGTGATTGACTATAGGTGAGTGAGTAGCTCTATGAGTGTCTGACAGTGTGTGAGTGGCTGTATGGGTGTGAGTGGATATGTCAGTGGCTGTATTAGTGAGTGGGTGTATGAGTGGCTGTAAGGGTGAGTGAGTGGATGTGTGTATGAATCAATTAGTGGGTATGTAAGTACTGGTATGGGTGTGTCAATGGTTTCGAGAAAGGTAGTGTGAAAGTTGGAGTGAGTGTATGAAAGGTTACATGGGGTGTGAGTAACTGTGAAAGATTCTGTGAATGATGTCATATGTGAGGTCAAAAGCAGTGCATTGCGGGGCCCGATTTATAGTTAGCTCAGCTAACTATAACTGCTGACTATCTCTGGTGTTGTATGAGTGAAATATCAGCCTACATATAAGGTCGCTGTAACCTTTGTTTTTTTCAGTGAATATCTAAGGGTTTTTTAATCCTTTTTCTAACTAAAACAGTCCTGTGACCTTTGTTTTTTTCAGTGGATTTCTAAAGTTTTTTAAATACTAATTCCTAACTATAACCTACTTGTAACCTTTGTTTTTTTCAGTGAATGTCCATGTTTTTTTGAGTGGCAGTGGTCTTTCTACAATGGTGTGGAAAGGGGGAGGGCCCTCCGACCAGCCCAGTAGGACCTATAAAAAGTACCAGGAGGGTTCTTGGTCCCCAAGGTCCTTTAGCATCCAACGCTTAAACAAGGAGCATCAGAGGGATACGAAACTAGGCCGCCCTCCACTCAAACAGTTACTCAACAAAAAGGCCTGATTGTGACTAACACACAGAAAACTTGTATATTCTTAGTTCACTGGGTATCAACGACACCTCCCGGGTAAGGCTATGCTCATATTATTTCAGTCATACCCCCCATGTGTGTACATTTATTTCAAATAAAACATTCAACGACAAACATCTCCCAATACTCCTAAGGATTAAGATGATACTGGGACACTAGTCATGAGAAACGTGAAAAAATGTGTGGTGGGTCAGAAAGTGCCTCACGTAAGCAACCACCACAGAGCTGCTGGTACGTACTCATCAGCACTTTCATGACATAAAAATTTAAAGTGAACTAACTCAAATAAATGTGAGAATGAGAAAGGTGTTGCAAAAATTGGTGCTAACTACCACCTCTACTCCATAATGTGTAACAACGAGTAACCTGAACTCTCCATTAAAATAGGTTGTGAACACCTATCATATGTTTTTAATATTTATCTGGTGTTCACACCTAGTTAAAAAAAACAGCACGTTTAGACTATTTTATGAAATGAAATGAAAGGAATCTTATAATGCGCAACTAAGCCCGAGGGCATCAAGGCGCCTAACAAAAAACCATGAAAACTAATATAAAGTAACTACGGGTACGCCCTAGCGAACAGCCAAGTTTTCAAGGCTTTTCGAAAAAGCAGAGCGGAGGGCATAGATTTAATTTCGCAAGGAAGAGTATTCCATAACTTAGGGGCGATTGAAGAAAAAGCCCTGCCACCCCACTTATTCCTGCGGAAACGAGGTACCACAAGCAAGTTCTTTGAGGAGGAACGTAAGCTGAACGGCCGACATATTTCATTTCCTTATGGTTTTGCTGTAATTTTATTAGGGCACGGGGATACATCTCCACCTCAATAATACTTGACCGGGTGGCTGCCAGGTGGATGCCTACCAGCAACTCACCAGGGAAGGCCTTCCCCTCACACAACTTTAAATGGCAGGAAAACGCCAGCACTGCCAGGACCGGGTGTATATACTTCGCTACTTGAGTCACAATCAGGCCTTAAGCATCCAAGACAACTTTATTCCCCAACCAGTAGTATACCAATAGACTTGATTGCAGAAGTGGTGCAGAAAGGGTGTGTGGCCTCCAAAGACCTCATAGCAAACTGATTGTGTGGAACTTGCTGGAGGTAACAAGAGGGATACTTGGCCCCCAAATACCCTAGCCAAGGACACTTCATCCCTAACTAGTACTATGCCAGGAGGCGCGTTTGCAGAGGGATGGAGAAAGGACGTCCTTAATGATTGTACAGGTAGTGCGTGTATGATTCTATGAGTGCCATTGCCAAGGACACACTGTAAATACTGTGTGTTTTTAACAAAGTGTAAAACACATATATAGATATATTTTACATGAGGTTTCAGTGTAGCTATTTAGTAAGATACTAATTAAACTTTCCCCTTTATATTCATTTGTCGAAATAACAAAATCAAAAATGCATTTTCCTTTTTCCCAGCAACACCAGAGGTCACAATGATATCAGTAGTCACAAATACAAATGACAAAGTGAAAAACAGATGATCTGAAAGAGATACGTTAGTATTAGATTCCTTACCTTAGAATATCCCCAGGCGTCAGACTGGATCCGGAAATTTTTGCGTAGCAGTACCCTTGCGCGTCGGTAGGCGTCGTCTGCGGCTCCGCGTCCGTCGTTGGCGCCGTGATGACGTCGTCGGAGTACTTAGACGCCGCCTCCCCGTGCTGACGTCAGTTCTTCTTTTTTCCGCGCCCGCAAGCGCAGATCTGGAAAAGCAGTAACCCTAGTCATTTTTTGACTGACTTTTTTGATCACTTTTGATTGTTTCTCGAAGTCTTTCGACTCCGAACGGTGGCGTAGGGATGCCCGGCTTTAAGCACTGTGATGATTGCGACCGCCTGATGTCGGTCACGGATCCTCACCGCGTGTGTTTATCTTGTCTCGGCGTCGACCACGACGACAAGGCCTGCTCCGACTGCCGGGCCCTCTCTTCGAAAGCCAGGCGGGAGTGGTCCTGCAGGTGGCTCGAACTCCGGCAGTCGGTCCCACGCCGCGAGAGGTCCCGGTCCCATGGGAGGTCGAGGGACAGGTCGCGGGCTCGGAGCCACCACAGCTCCGAGAGTAGGCCGCACTCCTCCGGGTCGAAGTCGTCGTCAGGTAAGAGGCACAAGAAGTCCAAGCGGCGTCATCGCTCTTCGGACTCCCCCCGACGCTCGCGCGATGCGGCCGGGGGTTTGGGTGACACCACCCACGCGGCTCCGTTGGAGTCGCGGGCGCTGCGTCCAGCCCCATACCCTACGGTCCCTGGGCTAAACGCGACGCAGGAGGAGATCGAGCGCTTCCTCATGGCCATGAGGAACCTCTCTCCTCCGGCGGGCTCCGCGGCGCCTTCGGGCCCAGCGGACCCATCTGGGGCCTCTAGCGGGTCGGGGGCTTCGGCCCCGACGCCGTCGGGTGCTTCGGCCCCGACGCCGCTGACGTCTTCGGGCCCGGCGCCGCTAGGCCCCTCTCTCCCGACGCCGCCGGCACCTTCGGGCCCGGCGCCGCAGGGTTCAGCGGCCGCGGCGCCTTCGGGCCCGGCGCCGCTGGACGCTGCTGGCCCTCCTTCGGGATCTAGTTTGTCGCCGGTGGACCTTACGACCTCCCCGGCGTCGGACCCTCAGGTGTCGCCTCCGGCGCCGTCCTCGGGCGGCGCCGTCCCCGGTTCCACCTTCGTTCCTGTTCAGACGTCGGGACGGCCCCGATGGGCGCCGCTCAAGACGTCGTTTGGTTAGTTTCACTTTTATGAACAGGCCCCATTAGTTGAGAACCCTGAGTTTCAGGAGATGGGTGATGAAGAGGACTGGGAGGGGTCTGAGGACCCTCTCACCAGGGAGTGTCAGTCTCATGAGGACTGGGCAGGAGACCTTGGGGAGGCCAGTGGCCTGGACACTTCTCCAGATACTGGTTTTGTCTCCCCTCCTACCGTGGCTTCGGAGGAGGGGGCAACTTATAGTGTGGTGCTGATGAGGGCTGCCAAGGCCTTGGGCCTTGAGCTCCCCGTCGCGGCCGTGAGGACTAATGTCCTCACTGAGGTCCTTAAACCGCAGTCAAGCTCGGCCGAGCCTCTGCTGCCATTTAATGAGGCCTTGACCGACGTTCTTCTGGGCACTTGGTCCAAGCCCGCTACGTGTTCGCCCGTAGATAGGAACGTGGCCAGACGCCGCCGCCCAGCCCCGGGCGACCCATGTTTCCTGTCCATCCACCCCACCCCCGAGAGTCTGGTCATCCAGGCCTCCAATTCCCAGACCGCGTTCCCGTCCGCCCCGCCGGACAGGGAATCCAAGAGGTATGAGCTGTATGGAAAGAAAATATTCTCATCCCTTAGTCTGGGTCTGCGGTCTTCCAACACCGCATGCCTCTTGGGCCGCTACACCCACTCTCTGTGGGATACGGTCGCGGAAGTGCTTCCAGAGTGTCCGTTGGAGGTACGGGCCAAACTCGGCCAAGCCCTTGTGGAGGGCCGGGACGCAGCCAAGTATTCCATTAGGTGTGGGCTGGATACCACCGACTCGCTAGGCAGAGCGATGGCAACGACGGTGGCAGTCAGACGCCACGCCTGGCTGAGGTCCGCCAACTTTTCGGCAGATGTCCAGAACACACTCATCGACATGCCGTTCGATGGCCGTCGCCTCTTTGGCGACAAAGCAGACCATGCGCTTGAGCGCTTTAAGGACTCCAGGGCTACGGCCAAGTCCTTGGGCCTCTCGGCCCCGCGCCAGCAATCGGCTGCTTATCACTCCTTTCGTGGCCACGGAAGGGGTGCACCGACACGTGCCACTAGCCACGCTCCGCAGGGCAATACCCAACGCGGTGGCGGCCGTGGTAACCGCCGTCCGGGCGGTAGGGGACAACGGCGAGGTCAGTCCACACCTTCCCCCGCAGCATCCGCCTCCAAGCCCTCCTAGTCCGTGCTTTCAGGCCCATGTGCCGCCAGTGGGTGGCAGGGTTCGCCATCACCACCTCCACTGGCGCACTGTCACTTCGGACAGGTGGGTGCTGCAAATCGTCCGAAGGGGCTACTCCCTCCCCTTCGAGGCGACTCCTCCAGCCATGCCACCGCAGAACCACCGTGTATCGGGGGATCATTTGCGACTTCTGCAGGAGGAGGTTACGGCCCTCTTGGCCAAGGGGGCCATCGAGCGCGTTCCTGGGCCGGAAGTAGGGTGTGGTTGCTACTCCCACTACTTTCTGGTACCCAAGAAGGGCAAAGGGGGCCTACGCCCTATCTTGGATCTACGGAACGTCAACGGCTTCCTCCGGAAGGAGAAGTACAAAATGCTGACACTGGCTCAGGTCTTAGCTGCCCTGGACCCAGGAGACTGGATGGTAGCGTTGGACTTGCAGGACGCCTATTTCCAAATCCCCGTCCTGCCGGCCCACTGGCGCTACCTGCGGTTCACTGTTGGCCACGAGCACTTTCAGTTTACCGTGCTCCCCTTCGGCCTTACCAGCGCCCCACGGGTGTTCACAAAGGTGATGGCGGTGGTCGCAGCTCATCTGCGCAGGTTAGGGGTATCAGTCTTCCCCTACCTTGACGACTGGCTGTTGAAGGCGGGCTCACCCCAGACAGTCGTCAGCTACCTCCAGACTACGGCGGATCTCCTGCACCTGCTGGGGTTCTCCATCAATGTGCCAAAGTCACACCTGTGCCCCTCTCAGAAGCTCCTCTTCATCGGAGCGGTTCTAGACTCGGCGCGGTTTCGGGTTTATCCACCGGAACAGCGGGTCCGGGATATTCAAGCTCTGATTCCCATCTTTCAGCCTTTATCCCGGGTCTCGGTCAGGTTGACGCTGCGGCTTCTGGGGCTGATGGCCTCCTGCATCCTACTGGTGCATCATGCCAGGTGGCGGATGCGGGCTCTGCAGTGGGACCTGAAGTTTCAGTGGGCCCAGCATCAGGGCAACCTGTCCGACCACGTCCTGATCTCGGAGGGCACTGCAAGACAGCTGCAGTGGTGGCTCACGGACCACGATTTGGTCAGCGGCAGATCCCTCTCCCTTCCCCAACCGGAGCACGTAGTTGTGACGGACGCGTCCCTCCAGGGCTGGGGAGGCCACATGGGAGAGGCAGAGATCAGGGGGCCTCTGGTCTCCGGCGGAGGCCCGGCTCCACATCAACCTGTTGGAGTTACAGGCAATTCGTCTAGCACTGAAGGCATTCCTCCCCTCTGTCTGGGGGAGTGTAGTGCAGGTGTTCACGGACAACACCACCGCCATGTGGTACTGCAACAAACAGGGCGGGGTGGGGTCGTGGACCCTTTGCCAGGAGGCTCTGCGCCTTTGGCAATGGCTGGAACGCCAGGGCGTGACCCTGGTGGCTCAACACCTGGCAGGTTCTCTGAACGCCAGGGCGGACGAGCTCAGCCGTCGGTGCATGATGGATCACGAATGGCGTCTGAACTCGGACGTGGCGCAAGGCCTCTTTCAGCAATGGGGAGAGCCTTGGTTAGATCTATTCGCCACCGAAGAGAACACGCAATGTCATCTGTTCTGCGCGTTGGAATTTCCAAGGCGGCACTCGCTCGGAGACGCTTTTCGTCGCGAGTGGAGTTGCGGTCTGTTGTACACCTTTCCGCCTATACCACTTCTGCCCAGAGTGCTGAAGAAGATCAAGCGCGACCGGGCCCAAGTCCTCCTTGTGGCTGCGGACTGGGCGAGAAGGTACTGGTATCCAGAGCTACTCAGTATGTCAGTCGATTCCCCGATTCGTCTGCCTCTTCAGGAGGACCTTCTGTCGCAGCAGCAGGGGACGGTCCTCCACCCGAACCTGTCCAGTCTCCACCTCCATGCTTGGAGATTGAGCGGCGACAGTTGAGGCCATTTGACTTGCCTCCTGAAGTCTGTAACGTCATTCTGGCAGCCAGGCGTCCCTCCACAAAGTCGGTATACGCCTGCAGGTGGAACAGATTTGTGGCATGGTGCACAGCAAAGGCTGTGGATCCTCTTGCTGCCCCTCTTTCTGAGGTTCTTCTCTTCCTTCTTTCTCTTGCCCAGCAGGGCTCTGCTCTGGGCACTATTAAGGGCTACCTTTCTGCCCTTTCAGCCTTTCTCAGGCTACCTGATCAGCCTTCCTTGTTCAAGTCCCCTATTGTAAATCGATTTCTTAAGGGCATCACACACAAGTTTCCTCCTGTTCCGTTTGTGATGCCTCAGTGGGACTTGAACCTGGTTCTTACATTTCTGATGTGCGCTCCCTTTGAGCCACTTCACAACTGTCCTA
Source organism: Lissotriton helveticus (assembly GCF_964261635.1). Taxonomy (NCBI): domain Eukaryota; kingdom Metazoa; phylum Chordata; class Amphibia; order Caudata; family Salamandridae; genus Lissotriton; species Lissotriton helveticus. The sequence continues at coordinate 816,111,540 of NC_136070.1, forward strand.
TTCGCCTTCTGACATTGAAGACTGCGTTCCTGGTTGCCATCACCTCTGCCAGGAGAGTGAGTGAGCTCCATGCCCTTTCTTGTACTCCACCTTTCCTTTCTGTCCATCCGGACAAAGTGGTGCTACGTACCAAACCTTCTTTCCTGCCCAAGGTTGTCACGGCCTTCCACATCGGGCAGTCTATCACCTTGCCAACCTTCTTTCCGCCACCGCATCCCTCTAAAGAGGAAGAGCAGCTCCACCGTCTGGACCCAAAACGTGCGCTCTCATTTTATTTGGATCGCACACGCCAGTTCCGGGTGGATGACCAACTCTTTGTTGGTTACGTGGGCGCTAAGAAGGGGAAAGCGGTACACAAGAGGACCATCTCCCGGTGGATCATCTTGTGTATCCAGGCATGCTACTCCTTGGCTAGGAAGGAGCTCCCTGCTGGATTGGCTCATTCTACCCGAGCCACGGCGACTACCACTGCCCTGGGCAGGGGTGTGCCTTTACAAGACATCTGTCAGGCAGCTACGTGGGCATCGCTGCACACGTTTGCAAGACACTACTGCCTGGACAGCCAAGTCCGGAGGGATGGCTTCTTTGGCCGTTCCGTCCTCCAGGACTTTCTGGTGTGATTATTGGTTCGCAGACCCACCACCGGGGTTGGTATTGCTGGGGTATCTATTCTAAGGTAAGGAATCTAATATTAACGTGTCTCTTTCAGATGCACAAGTTACTACTTGTGTAACGATATATCTGTAAGAGACATTAGTTAGTATTAGATTCCTTACCGACCCACCCATCCTCCCCGTTCTGCGAACCGATATCTAGGGTTAGGGTTATCCCCTTTCAGGGCCCTAGTTTCAATGGCACCAGTGTTGGTTTTTAACATGGCTCTGCGTTTCTGGCGCGGAAAAGCTGTGTCTAAGAACTGACGTCAGCACGCGGAGGCGGCGTCTAAGTACTCCGACGAAGTCATCACGGCGCCAATGACGCCGACGACGGACGCGGAGCCGCAGACGACGCCTACTGACGCGCAAGGGTACTGCTACGCAAAAAATTCCGGAACCAGTCTGACGCCTGGGGATATTCTAAGGTAAGGAATCTAATACTAACTAATGTCTCTTGTAACTTGTTCTTTAGACATATTTTATGCAAAGTTTGTGTCTAGCTCTTTAGTAACATATTGGTTGAACTTTATTTAAACAACACTTTTGTTAAAAAAAAAGTTAAAAAAATAATTCAACATCTGAACTTACAAATAGAACATAACTACCAGACACCCATCAAACTACCCATTGTTACCCAAACTCATGGGGAATTAAAAATTGTTGCCAAACTATTGCAATGCAAATCTGAAAACATCACATGACCAGGAAAGTAAGAAATATCATTGGATAATATACTGTTTAGTAATATGAATAGTAAGTATACACCCACTCCTCCTTCTTGAATCTTCTTTTCCAGAAGTTTATTTTGAGCAAGTGGTAGATTTTGGCTTGAGACTTTTTTTTTACTCATGTGGGACATGTGTTATGTCATCTTAAAAGTTATCATAGAAAAACGTCTCCAACTACCGATCAAGCAGAAGTAAGGTGGAGGACCATCTCCATCAGTGTCAGCAGCAACAATTCTCGGCCACAACGTCCCTTTGGAGGAAGTCTCTACAACAGATATGGCTCCAGAGTTTTCAAGAATGGCCACTCATTGCATGGACTTTAGTGTTGTTATAACAGCTAGTGAGCACTGTGTTACAGCTATTCGCAATGCTGTCAAAAATCATACATGGTAATTTATTTCCCCCTTTTTAAATGTATTGCACATTTCATAAGAGGAGTTCATAGTGAGCAGCAAGAAGGCAACACAAAGCTGAAGAACCCTCAACTTCAATAGTAGCACAACAACACCAAAGCAGAAAGTCCATTCAAAAGTCAAGTCTCAACTTCAAGAATATGCTCCAGAGTTTTCCCTGATGGCACCATACTGCATGGATTGTGGAGTTGTAGTGAGTGCTGGAGAGAAGTCCATAACGGTCTTTGTCGTGCGTGGTCTGTTAACAGCCTTGTTGTCTCAGGAGTGTCACTGGATCAGGAAGCTAGACCCCAACTTCACCCTATCACCATCACATGACAGGTTTTAAAATACTGATGCATGCACTGGTGACCAGGGGGAAAGAGGGAAACAAAACAAGGATAGGAAGCGGAATAAGAAATAATGCTTTACTCTTCTCAATGGCTGGATTCAGGTAGATCTTCGTAAAGGCAGTAAAGGCTGTATAAAAGAGAAAGCAAATGATGAACAACAATTTCTCTCTATAGTGTCTGTGACTATCTATGTATCTATGGGAAAGGTACCTTATCTTGATATATATCTTTCCTTGCTCCCCTCTATAAATAAGCGTAGGCCCAGTTTAATCAGTGTATGCAGAAGCGTTAGCTCTGAAAAACAGAGGACAAATAATTAATGGTATGGAATATGTCTAGCCTTAAAGTAGATTTGTGCTTTTCTCTGTGTCTCACCTTGTGTTTAGAGATCTGGCAGAATAAATACTGGGCTCCAAAGTATGTAGAATATATATTTCTGTAGTAGGGGATCTCTGTTATAGTCATAATCTAATGAATAGTCCCGCCCATGTGCGTGGACCCCGGAGCAATCAAAAATAATCTCTTAAAGTGTCGAAAAATCCAGAACTGCACAGACACTTAAGAGAGAATTAAAGACAGATAATGCAGCCTATAAAACAGGCTACACTGTCCAGTACTTCGACTAGAAAAAAATCCACAAAACAGCAAAACCTGTACAGATTTCCCTTGCTTCAGCAGCAAAAACACTCTGGAATGATAGAGAGGAGGACCTGGACAGACAAGCCCCATAGGCTGCCATTATGTGGCTCATAACAGGATACTGTGCCTTTAAGAGAACCTTCCAGAACTTCACAGTATCCCAGAATGCACTGCAGGTCCCTTTTACTTTCAGTTCTTTTTTTCCGGCTCCTGCAAGCAGGACCCTGGAGCATTGAGCTCTCCCTTTTCAAGGGTTTATTGGTGATTTTTCACTATTCTATTCAATTTAAGTGCTTCTAAGTACTTTAGTGCTGTTCTTCTTGGTGTTTTGCTCCTGTTTGAGGTCAAATATGCCTGCATTATTTGACAAATGCCCGGAGTGCTCCAGGAAGAAGGCAAAATCAGATCCCCATGAGGTGTGTATCCTCTGACTTCCCTCTTCCCATGTCCCAGAGGAGTGTGTGATTTGTCAAGGCTTCTCTGGCAGGACCCTGAAGGACAGAATGAAGATCAGGCTTCAGGGCCTTGAGGAAAGAAGGCTGAAGGCGCAAGGTGGGTCTGGAGGGGCTTCTTCTGCCCGTGCTGAGGCCTCTAGTGGGCTCCCCAGGGGCAGGATGACCAGCAAGCGTCCCCATTCTCCGTCTGGGTCGATTGCACTGACTACGACGTCGAGAGGGATGACTACAGTCTGTTCCCTGTCTCCCCAGGGCTCTGGGTCGAAGCGACGTCGGCGCTCGACGTCGAGGGACTTGAACAGACCGCCGTCGACGTCTCCTGTGACGATTTCGTCGTCATCCTCGTCGGACTCGACGTCGAGTGATCGACGTCGAAGGGCCCGGCGTCGGCGCTCGCCGTCGAAGCGACACCGCCGTTCGCCGTCGGCGAAAAGGAGAAGAGGTCGCCGTCGAGGCGGAAGAGTTCGCTGTCGAGGCGCAAGAGGACGTCGTCGAGGCGGATGAGGTCGCCGTCGAGGTGTAGAAGACGGTCGACTCCGAGGAAGAGACGCTCGACGTCGAGGGGCCGACGCTCACCGTCTGGTCACCGTTCTTCGACGTCGAAGAGGCATGACAAGAGGCCTGATGCCATGGGAGGCTCGCCAACGTCCCAGGCTGGAAAGGAAGGCAGATCACCAGGCTCGGTGTACTCTGAGGTGTATACTCCGTCGCAGAGGCCAGTTACACCTCCGCCTCCATTGCCGAGGGGTCCCCCTCCGAGGACTCCTACCCCTCCTCCTTTGCCTCCGCTTCCGCAAACTGTGCCTCAACCTCAGGTGCCAGAAAGGCCACCCCCGGTTCCTCCGAGGTCGGTCTCATTGCCCAGGCTTCTGACCCCTCCCAAAGGGACTCCTAAACCGCAGGCCCCGGCCAAACCTAGGACGTCCGCTCCGGTGGATCCGGCGGATCGTCGGAGGCCTAGGAAGTCGCGGTCACGCTCCGGACGGAGAGGAAGATCGAGGAGTCGACGCAGATCCTCCACTAGATCTAGGCATCGCCATAGGAGGCGGGGATCCAGGTCCCGCACGGACTCCTCCAGGACAGGTTCCTATTCACCGACCTTGTCGGATTCCCCGGGGACAAGGGTGTCTCCGGTGGACGACATCAGCACGTTCCAGGAGGTTCTCCTGAGGGGGGCTACAAAGCTGGGCATCACGGTGACGGCTCCTACACCTACGACGTCCGTGATATTTGAGACACTCCACAAGAAGCATTTGTCTCGCCCTCTACTGCCATTAGTGCCAGGTTTGGTGGAACCTGCGGTGGAGCTGTTCCTTACGCCAGCGGTGGTGAAGGCCGCTCCCTCCCGACTTCTGAAGAAGTACAGGGCCCCGGATTCGGACCCGGCTTTCCTGCGGATAGATCCAGTACCCGACTCCAATATAGTGGCGGCGGCCAGGAAGTTACACTCCACCTCCCCGTCCTCCACCGTGCCACCTGATAAGGAAAGCCGATGGATTGACTCGGCTGGAAGGAAGGCTTGTGGGACTGCATCCACGACCATGAAAGCCTCCAGCGATTCGGCTTTGCTGGGGTGGTACGACCGTGCCCTGTGGGACTCCCTGCAACAGTTCACGGACCTTCTGCCACGAGACAAGAGGGAGGACTTCCTAGAGATACTTAAGGAAGGGATGCTGGTTTCAAACCAGGTCATTAGCACGGCTGCGGATATCTCTCTTTTGGCAGCCCATGGTTACTGTCATGGGATCAACCAGCGACGTCATGCTTGGCTCAGGCTCACGTCACTCAAGCCGGAGGCCCAGCAGCGGGTGACCAATCTGCCTTTTTCCGGAGAAACACTGTTCGGAAAGCATGCCGATGATGAGATGGCCCGCATGAAGGCGGAGGCAGAGACCCTGACGGCTGTGGGCTTGGAGAAGCCCAAAGAAAAGAAGTCCTACCGACCGTTCCAGAGACGGTTCGGTGCACAAGGTAGAGGACGAGGGCAGTCTTCGGGACAGCAGCAGCAACAACAGCAGCAGTTCCGGAGACCCTTCCAGAAGCGCCAGAAGGGTAGAGGTGGACAACAGTCCTCTACAGCGAACAAAGGCCCGGCCGGGTCTCAACCCTGAGCGGCTACTTCCCCTTCATCCGTTACCCGCTCCGGTGGGGGGAAGCGTTCAATTTTTTCTGGCAGAGTGGAGAAAAATTACTCAGGACAAGTGGGTGCTGAATATTGTTTGCCATGGATACAGTCTTCGGTTCACCAGTCCGCCTCCATCGATTCCTCCGGTCAGCTCGCAGTATCAACTGCGCAAGCTCCAGGCGGAGGCCGATATCCTGTTAAGGAAAAGGGCGATAGAAGACGTACCTCTGTCTCAAAGAGGAAGAGGTCTGTACTCCCGGTTCTTTCTGGTTCGCAAGAAGGGCAAGTACGAGTTCAGGCCCATTCTGGACTTGCGACAGGTAAACAAGTGGATTCGCAGAGAAAAGTTTCGCATGCTGTCGTTGCATCAGATTTATCCTCAGTTGCAACAGGGAGACTGGCTTTGTGCAATAGACCTACAGGACGCATACTTCCATGTGCCCATTGCACGCAAACACAGGAAGTTCCTGCGATTTCAAGTCGGCACCAATCACTATCAGTACACAGTACTTCCCTTCGGGCTGAAGTCTGCGCCCAGGACTTTCTCGAAGTGCATGGCAGTGGCAGCAGCACACCTGAGGAAGAACAAGGTGTTTGTCTACCCGTACCTGGACGATTGGTTGATCAAGGCCTCCTCCTTCTCGGAAGCTCAAGCACACTTCCAGAAGACGTGCGTTCTCTTGAACAAGCTGGGGTTGCACATCAACATGTCCAAGTCTGTCCAGACTTCGGTCCAGTGCATTCAGTACTTGGGAGCCACCATCAATACGCTGTCAGCAAGCGTGTCTCCTTCAGAGGAGCGACGATTATCACTCCTTCGGAAGGCTCAGGCTCTTATGACCACTCCATCTACAACAGTGAGGACGGTGTCTTCTCTACTGGGATCGATGGCCTCTTGTATCTTCCTAACGCAACACGCGCGGCTGCACATGAGACCGCTGCAGGAGTGTTTGGAGGATCAATGGGATCAGAGGAGAGGATCTTGGGACGACAAGATACGGCTGTCTCTGCATGCTCTTCAGTCTCTGAAGTGGTGGTGTTCAGCGGAGAATCTCCTCAGAGGGGTTCCCTTCCACAAGGACATTCCCACTCAGACTATTGTGACGGATGCTTCTCTCCAGGGCTGGGGAGCGCACTCCAGAGACCTACAGATTCAAGGGACGTGGTCCCCGACGGTGTCCACGTACCACATCAATTTCCAGGAACTCAGAGCTGTTCACTTGGCGCTGAAGGCCTTTCACCCGTCCTTCCAGACCAACTCTCTGCTTGTACAGACGGAGAATACGACCACAATGTATTACCTCAACAAGCAGGGGGGCTCGAGATCACGCACCCTGTCGCAGGAGGCGCAGGCGATCTGGCATTGGCTTCTGGCCCGAGGACTGACGATAACGGCTACGCATCTGCCAGGTGTGCAGAATGTTCAGGCAGACGCACTGAGCAGACTGATTCAGGAAAACCACGAATGGGTCATAAACGACGAAGTACTAGGAGAAGTCTTCGCAAGGTGGGGAACTCCAGGCATAGATCTGTTCGCCACCGCAGAAAAAAGCAAATGCCGAGACTTCGCCTCCAGGTACTACCAGCAGGGGACGCTGGGGAATGCGTTATGGATCTACTGGTCGAACAGCTTTCTGTACGCTTTCCCAACCATTCCCCTGATTCCGGCGGTGCTCATCAAACTGTCCCAGTCCAGGGCGCGGATGATCCTGATTGCCCCGGAATGGCCCAGGCAGTGGTGGTTCACGGACCTGCTTCACCTGTCTCTCCTTCCTCACATGCGGCTGCCGTGCAGGCCGGACCTTCTCACGAAGTTCGGGGGGCAGATGTTGCATCCCAACCTCTCGTCTTTGAGTTTGGCGGCATGGCTCCTGAGATAGTGCAATATGGCCATCTGAATCTCCCAGAAGATTGCATGGACATACTGAAGGAGGCTAAGCGACCTTCCACTAGGACTTCTTATGCTTACAAGTGGAAGAGGTTTTGCATCTGGTGCAAGTCCAAGAACTATGACCCGACGACATGTAAGGAAGATGTCATCCTTCCATATCTTCTACATCTGGCGCAGTCTGGCCTTAATGTCCATTCCATGTTGCATTCAGCTGCATTAACTGCCTACAGGAAATGCCCTTCACAGACTTCCTTCTTCCAGATCCCTGTGATTAAAGATTTTTTGGAAGGCTTGAAGAAAGTGTTCCCTCCAGTCAGGCTTCCTTCGCCTTCATGGGCATTGAATGTGGTGTTGTCCAGATTGATGAAGGAGCCTTTTGAACCTATTCATAAGGCTTCGTTGCAGCACCTGTCCTGGAAGGCGGCGTTCCTCGTGGCCATTACATCGGCCCGCAGGGTGAGTGAAATTAAGGCGTTGTGTTGCCAAGAACCTTATACTGTATTTCATGCTGCTAAGGTTGTTATGCGTATTCACCCTAAATTTCTTCCCAAGGTTATTTCTGATTTTCATGTCAACCAGACTATAACTTTGCCTACGTTTTTTCAGAATCCTTCTTCTCCAGCGGAAAGGTCTTTACATTCCCTGGATGTTAGGAGGGTGTTGAAGTTTTATCTGGATAAAACCAAAGATATTCGTAGGTCGGACCAATTATTTATCAATTATGGATCAGTCAGGACGGGTCTTGCTACCTCTAAACAGTCCATCTCGAGGTGGATTGTGTCCTGCATTCAATTGTGTTACCAAAAGGCTAATAAGACCTTAGGGGGCAAACCTAAGGCTCATTCCACCAGGGGCAAAGCTGCCACGACGGCTTTGCTTCGTAATGTTCCCATTGCAGAGATCTGCAAGGCGGCCACTTGGAAGTCGCTCCATACCTTTGCTAAGCATTACTGCCTGGACACTGATGCCAGGGCAGACGCTCAGGTTGGGCAGGCTTCGCTGCGAAATTTGTTCGCACAATAGTGGTGTTATTTCTCGTTTCTCCACCGCCGCTTTGGTGTGGGGATGGGCTTGCCATTCTATTCACTAGATTATGACTATACACAGAGATCCCCTACTACAGAAGGAGTAGTTTCTGTCCTGTAACTCCAGTTCTGTAGTAGGGGTATCTCTGTTATAGTCATAAGCGCCCGCCCGCCTCCCCGGTGGAGAGATATTCATGTAAGGAATGCTACAGGTCTGGCGTGTTACGCCTTCATAAAGAACTGAAAGTAAAAGGGACCTGCAGTGCATTCTGGGATACTGTGAAGTTCTGGAAGGTTCTCTTAAAGGCACAGTATCCTGTTCTGAGCCACATAATGGCAGCCTATGGGGCTTGTCTGTCCAGGTCCTCCTCTCTATCATTCCAGAGGGTTTTTGCTGCTGAAGCAAGGGAAATCTGTACAGGCTTTGCTGTTTTGTGGATTTTTTTGGGTGGAATTTCTAGTTGAAGTACTGGACAGTGTAGCCTGTTTTATAGGCTGCATTATCTGTCTTTAATTCTCTCTTAAGTTTCTGTGAAGTTCTGCATTTTTTGACACTTTAAGAGATTATTTTTGATTGCTCCGGGGTCCACGCACATGGGCGGGACTATTCACTAGATTATGACTATAACAGAGATACCCCTACTACAGAACTAGAGTTACAGGACAGAAACTACTCCATACTAGACTCCAAATGTACACAAAAACGCTATAAACTACGTTACCAATGAGGTCTGTTTAACATCACAGACTTTAACGAAATATCAATATCATAAATCAGAATGCTACTCATGAACATTCTCCGACATTCTTCTCTGAGCACATACTGCTCTGTCAAGACAAAACAGGCCGAAATCCTACCGGCAATAACCTGGAGGATTCAAATTCAGGTTTTCCCCCAATAATGGAGTAACTAACAAAAGAGCAAACCGAAACAATAACATGTAGCTTCGAAAGTTCAGAAAGCTCAAAAGAGCGTTAGAACAGAATATAGGCGGCTCGAATAGATAGTACTCACGAGCAGCGATATCCTAAAACACCGCGCGAACGCCTATCTCCTCGGACGCCAACCACCGTGACCCGGAAACGGAAACTGGAACCTGGCTAGAACGCGAAGCAGTTCCGGAGGCGCTGGGCGGGCTTAAATTCTTGACTATACTTCCTGCGCATGCGCGAGCTCTTGCGCACGCGCCTCATGAGGAATACAGCGATTTTGCCAACCATTCTCCGTGTCATGTTGCCAACCCCGAGTACAGGCATGACAGAACACCCCCCCCAGGGAACCCCCCACCGGCTTGGGCTTGTGCGGAAATCGTCTATGAAAGGCTCTAACGAGGCGGGGTGCATGTACTTGACTAGCAGGTTCCCATGACCTTTCCTCCACACCATAGCCCTTCCAATGGATCAAGTATTGGAGACGACGTCTAACCCGTCTCGTATTCCTCATGTCATCAATTAGTGTAGGAGTAGGTATAGGAGGAAGACGAGTCCCTGGTATTACAGGTTTTCGAAGGGAAACATGGAACACGGGGTGAATTTTCATGGATTGAGGCAATGTCAGTTTAATGGCGACAGGATTTATTATTTTTTGTACGGTGAAGGGACCTACAAACTTAGGTTTAAATTTACAGGAACCCTTTCAAGGCCAGATGCTTAGTGGAAAGCCATACCTTGTTGCCTATTTTATACGCAGGTTCGGATTTTCTATGCGTGTCTGCACCTTTCTTGTAATCTTTCTTAGCTTTATCTAAGTTAACCTGTATGTTGGAATGCACAGTCTGGAGGTGGTTAACCAAATCTGATACAGCAGGAGTATTACAAGAAGGTGATAGTGGTAGAGGTAATACTCTGGGATGAAAACCATGTGTTCCATAAAAAGGAGTGTATAAGGTGGAGAAATTATGGCTATTATTGTAAGACAATTCTTCTAGCCATACTACTTCATCCCATTCGGTGTGTGATTGCAAAGACTGGCATCTGAGGAATTGTTCAAGGCTTTGGTTGACTCTTTCGGTTTGTCCATCCGTTTGAGGATGATGGCTGGATGACAGGAGCATATCTATGTGTAGGTTTGTACATAATTGCTTCCAGAATCTGGATTCAAATTGGGTTCCCTGATCTGTAATCAATACAGAAGGCAAACCATGTAATCGTACGATGTTGTGTAAAAAAACCTTTGCTGGATGTGGGAAGATTTTTCAAAGGGATGAAGTGAGCTGTTTTGGTGAACAAATCTACAACCACAAGGAGGGTTGTATTGCCTTCCTTGGTACATGGTAATTCAACGATAAAATCCATGGACACAGTGTGCCAAGGTGAGGGAGGAGTGGGTATAGGTTGTAACAATCCCACTGATAAGGGGAGAAAGGAAGCCTCTTTAGGGTGTGGTCACAAGTCACAAACCACCCCGCTGTGGTCATGAGCCGTGGTCACAGGTCACCGACGCAACACTTCACTGAGGAACAAGGAACAATGATATGAGATGACAAAGATCACATTTGAAGTGGCATTTTATTTGTTAAATGCAATCAACAAGAGAGAAAGGGTCAAAAAGGTCACTCTTGTACCCCTTAGCAATAATGTATATCAATCAACAGAAGAGTGACAATGTAAGCTTAGACGGCGACAAAAGTAAAGGAAAAACAAGGAGTAGTTAGTTTCTACCACCAGAACAAGTACATAAATAATAGGGAGATAAAAGTGAGCATGCTTAGTGAAAGAAAAAGAACCCTCAGGCACCAACAGAAAGTCGGTAGCCAGTTGTCTTTATTGGGTTCTTGTTAGGAAATTAGTATCAAAAAGTGTGATAAGCTAAAGTGAATTAAAAGGAGTGTGGTCTACTCCCCAAACCGAAACATTCTTTTAATAAGAGGGTAGCTCTAACTCCATTAAAATCAGTGATAGCGGACGTATAAATGGTTGTATTAATTTGAACCATAAAGTCCTATGAATTAGTCAGAAAGAAGGAAAGAAAAAGTGGTTCGACATGTTTCTGCTAGTGAGCCAATAGTCAGCTCAGCATTCGTCAGGACCAAAGAAGTCCTCACTCCGCGGTTGACGCACGCTAAGGCGCCAGAACCAAGGGTGTGGGACATAAAACTATACAACCTTATGTGTAATAGTTGCACAGGTATTGTCTCCTATGGCCTCTCCGGATTTTGGGAGACAGGGAATTCTGTAACATAGAAATGAAACAGCAAAAAACAAATGTAAAGAATCATACATAATAGTTTGAAATCATTTGAAAACACATTCGCTCACTCCGAAGTTTCTCCCACCAGTCTATTTCATTTTAAAGACTAGATGACCATTTCGCATAATATAAATGCGAGATACATTTATTTTGTAACTTGTGATACTGCTATGAACCTAGCAGGGTGCTTGGCGTATTAATTAGCCAAACTAGTCCATGCCTCAGCAAATGCACGTGTTGCTTTTACAAACACGTCATGCGGCAAATCAGTAGTTAACATTTTTTAAAAAGTGCTCGCTAGACAAAAAACGAAAATATAATAAATGTTATAAAATTAAACACCTTCAAAACGGAAGACTCATCAAAATTAATTGCGATTGAATAGGACACTCACAGTCAATCGGCAGTGCAGGTGCCTCATAGGCTTGTGGCAGGGGGAATCCTTCACGCCCAGTGTATCTGTCAGGGAACGAGTAATAAGCATTCAAACAATTGCGAACATTCTAGATTGTGATAATTTGGCCTGTCATAAATCAAGGCAAAAAAGTGAGCAGCAAAACGCAGAGGAAACCTCTCCCCTTTCGAGAAACTCACTTGCTACTAGGCGACTGCCCGCCGTAAACACCTACAGCGTCCACATCCACAGCCTGCAACAAACACGGTGCCGTCCTCGACATGGGTCTTAAGTGAAAAAAACGCAATCCACGTCATACCCGGTCACGTGACTGCTCCTTGGCTGTTCGTTCTTAAAGTGACAGTGTTGTTTATTTATTCTTGCACTCTGGATCTGTTTCTGTCCCGTTGTATAAATAATAATATCTTTGTGTGGTACTAAATCACTCACGCAGATAAAACCATTATACAAGCAATATTAGACAGCCACTGTTTTACCAGTAGAATTCTTTTTAAAATGGTATAAGGCCGTTTTTGACACAGAAGGTGCATTCAAACAGCAAATGAAAAGCCAGTAACACAGAAAGTAATAGATATGTTGTGGTCATTATTATATTGTAGCAGACTTGCGTGTCACGTTCAGCATTTTACTGGAGAGATCTTAAAAGGGGCCAGAAATGGTATATGGCCGTTTTTGACACAGAAGGTGCATTCATACAGTAAATGAGAAACCAGTAACATAGAAAGTAATAGATATGTTGTGGTCATTACTATATTGTATAGGACTGGCGTGTCACGTTCAGCATTCTACTGGAGAGATCTGAAAAAAAGGGGCCAGAACCATAGTTCTAACAGAACAGGGTACCACATAAAGAGGGGTGTCTTATCATCCAGCAGTAATCAGGGGATGTTAGACATAGCGCTAAATAGCAACAAAAGGAAAAAGGCAAAGAAGAGTTACCTCCGCATCACTGACCCCCAAGGTATGTCATCATTGAGGCCCTGTGTATGCGTGGACAAGCGATAGATCCATCTTTGTTCCTTCTCAAAGATACTCTTCTCATTACTATGTGTCAGTTGCTCTATTATTGTCTATCTGAGGTCATTGGGACAATGGCCACATTCAAGGAAGTGGGCGGTTAGTTTTGTGGTACTCCTACCACATCTCACACTGCTACGATGTTCCCCAATGCGTGTTTTTATCTTCGTAGTTGTCATTCCCACATACCTGAGGTCACAGGGACAGGTTATCAAGTAGATGACATTACTTGAGTTACAATTAGTATGTCCCCTAAGGTGCCATACTTTACCCTCCTCCAAATTCAGAGTTTTAGTTGTTGTAGTGAGGTGACACACGCTGCATCCACCACATGGGAAATGACCTGTTACGGGGGGGTAGGCCCCATACATTCAAAACTGTTTGATCATGCAGCGAATGGTCAGTTCTGGGACGAGTATGCACAAGAGAGTCTTGCAGACTTCTCTCTCGTTTGTATGAGAACAATGGTTTTTGCCAATTGCGTCCATTACTTGTAAGAATGCGCCAGTGTTTACCTATGCAGCGGCTCACAGCATTCGATATATTGCTGTAAGTCGTGACGCAGGTAAGTGGAACATCAGCAACACTCTCCTTAGTATGATCTTCCAGCAGAGCCTCTCTGTTATTATTTCTCGCTCTCTTGTGACTTTTGTGCAGTATTCTTTTCGGATAGCCCCTGGTTAGTAACTTTTTCGTCAGATCTTCAGCTTGATTATTAAAGTCACTAAGGTTGCTACAATTTCTACGGATTCGTAGATATTGGCCAAATGGTAAATTTTCCCGTAACGGGCGCGGGTGGAAGCTAGCAAAATGAAGGAGGTTGTTTTTGCTTGTCGGTTTGTAGTAGGTTTTACTCGTCAAATGATCTCCTTCCCTAGTTAGGATGACATCCAAAAAGACAATGGAATTGGGGTCATATTGATGAGTGAATTTCAAGTGGGGGTCACAGGTATTCACCCAATCAAAAAAAGATAAAAGGCTTTCCTCTGAGCCCTTCCAAATTAGGAGCACGTCGTCAATGTACCTCTGCCACAGGATAACATTGAGAGCGTAAGGATTGTTGGCAGCCAAAATATGGGTCTTCTCAAAATTGTACACATACAGACCTGCAATACTAGGGGCAAATGTACTGCCCATAGAGGTGCCCGTCTTTTGCAGAAAGATGGTGTCTTCGTATTGAAAGAAATTGCGTTTCAGAGCCAATGTAGCGCAATCAATAATAAAGGTTTTAGAGGTGTTATAGTTCCAAGTGGTCTGTTCTAAGACATCTGCCAGTACTTTCAGAGTTGCATCCTGCGGGATGCAGGTATACAAACTTTCAATGTCTAAAGAGACCAAGAAACACGGCTCCTCAGGCAACTGAACAGTGAGAAGCATTGAAAGAAGACTTTTGGTATCCTTAATGTAGGTGCTGGTGGACTGTACAAGTGGTTTAAAAAAGAAATTGCAGTATTTAGAGAGTGGCTCCAACTGAGAAACAATCCCCAAAACTATCGGTCTTCCAGGTGGGGGGAACCGATTTTTATGAATTTTTGGAAGTGTATAGAAATAGGGGATTTTGTCTTCGGAATTGGTTAGGAAATCAGCTTCCTGTTTACTTATGTAGCCATCCCTTTCTGCTGTCATGACCAGTTCTGTTATTTCATCTTTTAGGAAAGGGGAAGGGTCTTGTTGGAGGATGGTGTAGCTGGTAGTGTCACTCAGGAGTCGCCTGCACTCCTGATCATAGGCAGAAGCATCCTGGATGACAATGCCACCCCCCTTATCTGCACTCTTGATAACAATCTCTGTGTTCTTTTGAAGGGATTGAATGGCTTTATATTCACCAGCTTTCAGATTCTTAAAAGAGGTCGGTTCTGCTAGTGCCTCTACTTCGAGGAATACTGCCTGCTCAAAAGCTATTAGATCAGCAGGCATAAAATGTGCCGGTGGTGTAAAGGAAGATTTTTTCTTGAAATTAGTGTCACTCATTGCTGCCTGGTTTCCTGTCGAATTTTGTTGTTCAAAAAAGGTTTTTAACCTAAGTTTTCTAAAGAACTCACCGAGTTCGCATTGTAATTTAAAGCGATCAAGGCGTTGTGTGGGTATAAAGCCGAGTCCCTTTTCTAGGACAGCTGTTTCGTCCGAATTTAGAGTTACTTTAGATAGATTGGTTATCAAGGTCTTGTGTTGCTGGGTCCCGCCCTCTGATCCTGGGTTTTGCTCCGTGTGTTGTCTCCCACGGATTCTGTTGGACCCCAATGGACTTGATTCCCCCCTCTCCTCTTCCCCCTGCCCCTCCGGCCAAAACCTAAAAAAGGTTGGGGGTACATATTCTGCTGGAAATGTTGTGGTGGTGGGACAAAATGAGGATTCCAACCGAATTGGGATGGAAATGGGGGTTGTTCGAAAGGGTTGGGCTGGTAACCTCCATTCCCCTGTTGTGGGTATGGGTACCATTGTTGGGTGTTATAGTTTTGTCTCCCTCGACCCCTACCTCGCTGTTTATTCCCTCTACTGCCAGTACTGGAATTACTCGAATCTGAATCACCAGACGTATTAGCATCATAATTAGTTCGATCTGGTGGGGTATAATCAGAACTAGCATAAGGGTAAGTTTTGTCATATGACCATTCTTTCAAATCTTTTTGGAATTTTAAAACCTTAGATTGGGTAAGGTTTTCTTTATATTCAGTGATTTCTTTATTGTATTCCTCAAGTTTCTTTTTGAAACCAGTGATTGTTGTCTTTATGTGAGTTTCTTTTGCCTGTATATCGATTAGGAGGGCTTCTGACAGTCGCATTGCAGTCTTAATGAATAAAATAGCCCAATCGTGCGTGCAATGCCAGGCTATCTGGGCCCATTCTTTCCTGAACACACTGTCCTCCAAGAATATCCGAGGTGCATTAGTGACGAGTAGACCTTTTGGGGCCATTTTATTAATCAAATATTCTTTCATCATTGTCCCATGCAGAATGGCCCTAATCCGATTTTTTTTTCTCCTCACCCAATTTGTCCTAATCGGAAGTTTGTGATATGGCTTGGGCTACTAACGGGTCAGCAAAAAGCGAAGGATCACTTAATATGGCCTCTGCTTCCTCTCTAGAGTAGGACAAACCTGAATCTTCCATAATGAAGGTGTAAAATGAGCACTTTTCAAAAAGGTAAAAAAAAAAAAACTCACAGCTGCACGCTGCTAAGTTAAATGCAATCAACAAGAGAGAAAGGGTCAAAAAGGTTACTCTTGTACCCCTTAGCAATAATGTATATCAATCAACAGAAGAGTGACAATGTAGGCTTAGACGGCGACAAAAGTAAAGGAAAAACAAGGAGTAGTTAGTTTCTACCACCAGAACAAGTACATAAATAATAGGGAGATGAAAGTGAGCATGCTTAGTGAAAGAAAAAGAACCCTCAGGCA
Organism: Lissotriton helveticus; assembly: GCF_964261635.1. Classification (NCBI taxonomy): domain Eukaryota; kingdom Metazoa; phylum Chordata; class Amphibia; order Caudata; family Salamandridae; genus Lissotriton; species Lissotriton helveticus. Next base: position 816,127,827 of record NC_136070.1, read on the forward strand.
CCAACAGAAAGTCGGTAGCCAGTTGTCTTCGTTGGGTTCTTGTTAGGAAATTAGTATCAAAAAGTATGATAAGCTAAAGTGAATTAAAAGGAGTGTGGTCTACTCCCAAAACCGAAACATTCTTTTAATAAGAGGGTAGCTCTAACTCCATTAAAATCAGTGATAGCGGACGTATAAATGGTTGTATTAATTTGAACCATAAAGTCCTATGAATTAGTCAGAAAGAAGGAAAGAAAAAGTGGGTCGACATGTTTCTGCTAGTGAGCCAATAGTCAGCTCAGCATTCGTCAGGACCAAAGAAGTCCTCACTCCGTGGTTGACGACACGCTAAGGCGCCAGAACCAAGGGTGTGGGACATAAAACTATACAACCTTATGTGTAATAGTTGCACAGGTATTGTCTCCTATGGCCTCTCCGGATTTTGGGAGACAGGGAATTCTGTAACATATAAATGAAACAGCAAAAAACAATTGTAAAGAATCATACATAATAGTTTGAAATCATTTGAAAACACATTCGCTCACTCCGAAGTTTCTCCCACTAGTCTATTTCATTTTAAAGACTAGATGACCATTTCGCATAATATAAATGCGAGATACATTTATTTTGTAACTTGTGATACTGCTATGAACCTAGCAGGGTGCTTGGCGTATTAATTAGCCAAACTAGTCCATGCCTCAGCAAATGCACGTGTTGCTTTTACAAACACGTCATGCGGCAAATCAGTAGTTAACATTTTTAAAAAAGTGCTCACTAGACAAAAAACGAAAATATAATAAATGTTATAAAATTAAACACCTTCAAAACGGAAGACTCATCAAAATTAATTGCGATTAACTCTTTGCCTTTTTCCTTTTGTTGCTATTTAGTGCTATGTCTTACTTCCCCTGATTACTGCTGGATGATAAGACACCCCTCTTTATGTGGTACCCTGTTCTGTTAGAACTCTGGTTCTGGCCCCTTTTTTCATATCTCTCCAGTAGAATGCTGAACGTGACACGCCAGTCCTATACAATATAGTAATGACCACAACATATCTATTACTTTCTATGTTACTGGTTTCTCATTTACTGTATGAATGCACCTTCTGTGTCAAAAACAGCCTTATACCATTTCTGGCCCCTTTTAAGATCTCTCCAGTAAAATGCTGAACGTGACACGCGAGTCTGCTACAATATAATAATGACCACAACATATCTATTACTTTCTGTGTTACTGGCTTTTCATTTGCTGTTTGAATTCACCTTCTGTGTCAAAAACGGCCTTATACCATTTTAAAAAGAATTCTACTGGTAAAACAGTGGCTGTCTAATATTGCTTGTATAATGGTTTTATCTGCGTGAGTGATTTAGTACCACACAAAGATATTATTATTTATACAACGGGACAGAAACAGATCCTGAGTGCAAGAATATATAAACAACACTATCACTTTAAGAACGAACAGCCAAGGAGCAGTCACGTGACCGGGTATGACGTGGATTGCGTTTTTTTCACTTAAGACCCATGTCGAGGACGGCTCTGTGTTTGTTGCAGGCTGTGGATGTGGACGCTGTAGGTGTTTACGGCGGGCAGTCGCCTAGTAGCAAGTGAGTTTCTCGAAAGGTGAGAGGTTTCCTCTGCGTTTTGCTGCTCACTTTTTTGCCTTGATTTATGACAGGCCAAATGATCACAATCTAGAATGTTCGCAATTGTTTGAATGCTTATTTCTCGTTCCCTGACAGATACACTGGGCGTGAAGGATTCCCCCTGCCACAAGCCTATGGGGCACCTGCACTGCCGATTGACTGTGAGTGTCCTATTCAATCGCAATTAATTTTGATGAGTCTTCCGTTTTGAAGGTGTTTAATTTTATAACATTTATTATATTTTCGTTTTTTGTCTAGTGAGCACTTTTTAAAAAATGTTAACTACTGATTTGCCGCATGACGTGTTTGTAAAAGCAACACGTGCATTTGCTGAGGCATAGACTAGTTTGGCTAATGCATACGCCAAGCACCCTGCTAGGTTCATAGCAGTATCACAAGTTACAAAATAAATGTATCTCGCATTTATATTATGCGAAATGGTCATCTAGTCTTTAAAATGAAATAGACTGGTGGGAGAAACTTCGGAGTGAGTGAATGTGTTTTCAAATGGTTTCAAACTATTATGTATGATTCTTTACATTTGTTTTTTGCTGTTTCATTTATATGTTACAGAATTCCCTGTCTCCCAAAATCCGGAGAGGCCATAGGAGACAATACCTGTGCCACTATTACACATAAGGTTGTATCGTTTTATGTCCCACACCCTTGGTTCTGGCGCCTTAGCGTGCGTCAACCGCGGAGTGAGGACTTCTTTGGTCCTGACGAATGCTGAGCTGACTATTGGCTCACTAGCAGAAACATGTCGACCCACTTTTTCTTTCCTTCTTTCTGACTAATTCATAGGACTTTATGGTTCAAATTAATACAACCATTTATACGTCCGCTATCACTGATTTTAATGGAGTTAGAGCTACCCTCTTATTAAAAGAATGTTTCGGTTTGGGGAGTAGACCACACTCCTTTTAATTCACTTTAGCTTATCACACTTTTTGATACTAATTTCCTAACAAGAACCCAATGAAGACAACTGGCTACCGACTTTCTGTTGGTGCCTGAGGGTTCTTTTTCTTTCACTAAGCATGCTCACTTTTATCTCCCTAATATTTATGTACTTGTTCTGGTGGTAGAAACTAACTACTCCTTGTTTTTCCTTTACTTTTGTCGCCGTCTAAGCTTACATTGTCACTCTTCTGTTGATTGATATACATTATTGCTAAGGGGTACAAGAGTGACCTTTTTGACCCTTTCTCTCTTGTTGATTGAATTTAACTTAGCAGCGTGCAGCTGTGAGAGTTTTGGTTTTATTTACCTTTTTGAAAAGTGCTCATTTTACACCTTCATTATGGAAGATTCAGGTTTGTCCTACTCTAGAGAGGAAGCAGAGGCCATATTAAGTGATCCTTTGCTTTTTGCTGACCCGTTAGTGGCCCAAGCCATATCACAAACTTCCGATTGGGACAAATTGGGTGAGCAGAAAAAGAGTCGGATTAGGGCCATACTGCATGGGACAATGATGAAAGAATATTTGATTAATAAAATGGCCCCAAAAGGTCTACTCGTCACTAATGCACCTCGGATATTCTTGGAGAACAGTGTGTTCAGGAAAGAATGGGCCCAAATAGCCTGGCATTGCACGCACGATTGGGCTATTTTAATCATTAAGACTGCAATGCGACTGTCAGAAGCCCTCCTAATCGATATACAGGCAACAGAAACTCACATAAAGACAACAATCACTGGTTTCAAAAAGAAACTTGAGGAATACAATAAAGAAATCACTGAATATAAAGAAAACCTTATCCAATCTAAGGTTTTAAAATTCCAAAAAGATTTGAAAAAATGGTCATATGACAAAACTTACCCTTATGCTAGTTCTGATTATACCCCACCAGATCGAACTAATTATGATGCTAATACGTCTGGTGATTCAGATTCGAGTAATTCCAGTACTGGCAGTAGAGGGAATAAACAGCGAGGTAGGGGTCGAGAGAGACAAAACTATAACACCCAACAATGGTACCCATACCCACAACAGGGGAATGGAGGTTACCAGCCCAACCCTTTGGAACAACCCCCATTTCCACCCCAATTCGGTTGGAATCCTCTTTTTGTCCCACCACCACAACATTTCCAGCAGAATATGTACCCCCAACCTTTTTTAGGTTTTGGCCGGAGGGGCAGGGGGAAGAGGAGAGGGGGGAATCAAGTCCATTGGGGTCCAACAGAATCCGTGGGAGACAACACACGGAGGAAAACCCAGGATCAGAGGGCGGGACCCAGCAACACAAGACCTTGATAACCAATCTATCTAAAGTAACTCTAAATTCGGACAAAACAGCTGTCCTAGAAAAGGGACTCGGCTTTATACCCACACAACGTCTTGATCGCTTTAAATCACAATGCGAACTCGGAGAGTTCTTTAGAAAACTTAGGTTAAAAACCTTTTTTGAAAAACAAAATTCGACAGGAAACCAGGCAGCAATGAGTGACACTAATTTCAAGAAAAAATCTTCCTTTACACCACCGGCACATTTTATGCCTGCTGATCTAATAGCTTTTGAGCAGGCAGTATTCCTCGAAGTAGAGTCACTAGCAGAACCAACCTCTTTTAAGAATCTGAAAGCTGGTGAATATAAAGCCATTCAATCCCTTCAAAAGAACACAGAGATTGTTATCAAGAGTGCAGATAAGGGGGTGGCATTGTCATCCAGGAGGCTTCTGCCTAAGATCAGGAGTGCAGGCGACTCCTGAGTGACACTACCAGCTACACCATCCTCCAACAAGACCCTTCCCCTTTCCTAAAAGATGAAATAACAGAACTGGTCATGACAGCAGAAAGGGATGGCTACATAAGTAAACAGGAAGCTGATTTCCTAACCAATTCCAAAGACAAAATCCCCTATTTCTATACACTTCCAAAAATTCATAAAAACCGGTTCCCCCCACCTGGAAAACCGATAGTTTCGGGGATTGGTTCTCAGTTGGAGCCACTCTCTAAATACTGCGATTTCTTTTTTAAACCACTTGTACAGTCCACCAGCACCTACATTAAGGATACCAAAAGTCTTCTTTCAATGCTTCTCACTGTTCAGTTGCCTGAGGAGCCGTGTTTCTTGGTCTCTTTAGACATTGAAAGTTTGTATACCTGCATCCCGCAGGATGCAACTCTGAAAGTACTGGCAGATGTCTTAGAACAGACCACTTGGAACTATGACACCTCTAAAACCTTTATTATTGATTGCGCTACATTGGCTCTGAAACGCAATTTCTTTCAATACGAAGACACCATCTTTCTGCAAAAGACGGGCACCTCTATGGGCAGTACATTTGCCCCTAGTATTGCAGGTCTGTATTTGTACAATTTTGAGAAGACCCATAATTTGGCTGCCAACAATCCTTACGCTCTCAATGTTATCCTGTGGCAGAGGTACATTGACGACGTGCTCCTAATTTGGAAGGGCTCAGAGGAAAGCCTTTTATCTTTTTTTGATTGGGTGAATAACTGTGACCTCCACTTGAAATTCACTCATCAATATGACCCCAATTCCATTGTCTTGTTGGATGTCATCCTAACTAGGGAAGGAGATCATTTGACGAGTAAAACCTACTACAAACCGACAAGCAAAAACAACCTCCTTCATTTTGCTAGCTTCCACCCGCGCCCGTTACGGGAAAATTTACCATTTGGCCAATATCTACGAATCCGTAGAAATTGTAGCAACCTTAGTGACTTTAATAATCAAGCTGAAGATCTGACGAAAAAGTTACTAACCAGGGGCTATCCGAAAAGAATACTGCACAAAAGTCACAAGAGAGCGAGAAATAATAACAGAGAGGCTCTGCTGGAAGATCATACTAAGGAGAGTGTTGCTGATGTTCCACTTACCTGCGTCACGACTTACAGCAATATATCGAATGCTGTGAGCGGCTGCATAGGTAAACACTGGCGTATTCTTACAAGTAATGGACGCAATTGTCAAAAACCATTGTTCTCATACAAACGAGAGAGAAGTCTGCAAGACTCTCTTGTGCATACTCGTCCCAGAACTGGCCATTCGCTGCATGATCAAACAGTTTTGAATGTATGGGGCCTACCCCCCGTAACAGGTCATTTCCCATGTGGTGGATGCAGCGTGTGTCACCTCACTACAACAACTAAAACTCTGAATTTGGAGGAGGGTAAAGTATGGCACCTTAGGGGACATACTAATTGTAACTCAAGTAATGTCATCTACTTGATAACCTGTCCCTGTGACCTCAGGTATGTGGGAATGACAACTACGAAGATAAAAACACGCATTGGGGAACATCGTAGCAATGTGAGATGTGGTAGGAGTACCACAAAACTAACCGCCCACTTCCTTGAATGTGGCCATTGTCCAAATGACCTCAGATAGACAATAATAGAGCAACTGACACATAGTAATGAGAAGAGTATCTTTGAGAAGGAACAAAGATGGATCTATCGCTTGTCCACGCATACACAGGGCCTCAATGATGACATACCTTGGGGGTCAGTGATGCGGAGGTAACTCTTCTTTGCCTTTTTCCTTTTGTTGCTATTTAGCGCTATGTCTTACATCCCCTGATTACTGCTGGATGATAAGACACCCCTCTTTATGTGGTACCCTGTTCTGTTAGAACTCTGGTTCTGGCCCCTTTTTTCAGATCTCTCCAGTAGAATGCTGAACGTGACACGCCAGTCCTATACAATATAGTAATGACCACAACATATCTATTACTTTCTATGTTACTGGTTTCTCATTTACTGTATGAATGCACCTTCTGTGTCAAAAACGGCCTTATACCATTTCTGGCCCCTTTTAAGATCTCTCCAGTAAAATGCTGAACGTGACACGCGAGTCTGCTACGATATAATAATGACCACAACATATCTATTACTTTCTGTGTTACTGGCTTTTCATTTGCTGTTTGAATGCACCTTCTGTGTCAAAAACGGCCTTATACCATTTTAATTTCAAAGTATGTTTATTGAGTTTTAAAACAGAAGAAACAGGCATGGCATAGCAATAGACAATCAGCAGGCAAAATAGGCAAGCGAGACAGACAGACACGTCTTCTCTAAGAAGCGTTAGGTGAGCAGGTTGACCATGCCCAGATGGAGAGGCGGTGCCCGGAGATCGAGAGGAGCCCCCAGTCGGAGCAACAAGTAAAGAAGCCAGCCCTAAAAACCCGCCCCCCCCCAACACCCAACTCTAACGCCCTCCCCCCACCCCTACCAGTACGCCATTCTTCCATAGTGATCGTGTGAGCTATAGCTAGTCTAAGTGTATCAAGGCGCCTCGGGTCGTGTTTGGTTCACCATGCAGTCCGTAAGGCGTAGGATGCGAAGGTACTTTGGGCAAGTGATTTCATGGAATTCCCTGGAGAGCAACGTCAGGAGCGGTTGCCAAGTAGTTCGGAAGGAGTCAGATGTGTGCGTGAGCGTGGCCTGGATCCGTTCCATGCCTAACGTGAACCACAACTTGTGTAACCAGCCTGTGTGGGTGGGTGAGATAGTGGAGCCCCAGAGCGACAGGATGTGTTGTGACGCTGCCTGCATAGCGATGCCCATCTGTTTGCCGCGAGCTGATCTCAAGGGGAATGTAAGCGCATTGGGGAGCCCTAAGAGTGTGTAAGCTGGGAAGCGTGGGACCTCAGTGTCGAACGTGGAATCAATGTCGTCTAAGACAACTTTCCAGTATTCCTGCAAGGCGGGGCAGTCCCACAGAAGGTGAGTCAGTGTGCCCCGGCCACCACAGCCCCTCCAACACAGCGCGCTTCGGGTCGGGTTGCCTTGATTGAGTCTCGCTGGGGTTAGGTGCCAGTAGATAGCCAGTTTTATCGCCGATTCCCTATCTTTGGTATTGCGGGTAGTGTGGGCGGCCCTGTAGTGTATGTGGTTCCATTCTATTGAGGACAGAGTTCTTCCGAGTTCGGCTTCCCATCGTCGCTGGCCAGCAGTTTTAGCAGGGTCGGCAGCAGGGGAGAGCATCCGATAAAGGTCTGAGATAAGATGTTTATCTGAGTCCTTGGACACAAGCCAGCGTTCGAACGGCGTCATTTGCCGGCCGACCAAAGGGGCAAAGTCCGGCTGCAAGAGCCAGTGGCGAATTTGGAAATATTGAAACATGTGTGGTTTATCCACTCCATAGTCTCGCGAAATGTCGGCGAGAGAGAGAAACCCCTCCACATCAAAGAGGTGCCCAGCCGATCGGCAAGGTGTATCACGCCATTGCAGGAAAGCTCGAGTGTCCGTGCCGGGCGGGAATGCGGGGTTATCAAAGAGAGGGGTAAGTGGGGATGGGAAGGTCGTGAGGCCTCTTTTGACCGCCACCATGTCCCAGGCTGCCATAGTGGTTCGAGTGATAGGGGAGCGGAGGAGATAACGCTGTCTGTGCTGGCGAGCGAGAAACGGTATCTTCCACAAGGAGGTCTGAGCCATTGCCCTATCCTGAAAGAGCCATCTCCTCTCTGATTCGGGTCGGTACCACTCCACTAGATATCGGATTTGCGAGGCCTGGAAATATTGCAACAGATTCGGGATCCCGAGGCTGCCCTCGTCAACAGTCCTGTGCGCTACTCGTTTATGTAGTCTGGCGCGTTTCTTCTCCCACACAAATTGGTGAATGTCGTGTTGGAGGTCAGCTAGCATTCCCGGTGGCAGTGATACCGGGAGGGTCTGAAAGATGTATAATATCTTGGGTAGGACCGACATCTTCACCGCCGCGATCCTGCCAAGTAGGAAGAGGGGCTGCTTCGACCAGCGCGTGAAGTCGGCCCGGATCTGGGATGATAAAGTAGAGTAATTGTGATTGACCGTCGAGATCGTGGAGGGGGTCAGTGTGATCCCCAGGTATGGAAGCCGAGTAGTGGACCGCAATTGGCATCCGAAGGTAGGTGACGGGTTATTAGGAAGAGCATGGCTGCCTAGGGGTAGTATCAGGGATTTCCCCTGGTTAACCTTGAAACCTGATACCGCGCCGAATTGTTCCAGCTCCGCCAGGAACGCCGGTATGGAGCTAGATGGGCGGTCCAAAGCGGCAATTATGTCGTCCGCGTACAATCCTACCACGTGGGGTTCGTTGCCGAAAGACATTCCCGTAATGTGAGGGTTGTCCCGGATTTTCTGCGCTAAAGGTTCCACGTACAGAGCAAATAAGAGGGGTGAGAGAGGGCATCCTTGGCGGGTACCTCTCTGTATCTCGAAGGGGTCTGACTTGAGGCCACCCAGCCGGACACGGGCCAAGGGACGGTGATAGCAGCTCGCGATCCAGGCCTGAAACCGGTCGCCCAGGTGATAACGCCGCAGCACAGCCCGTAAGTAGGTCCAGTCGACACGGTCGAAAGCCTTCTCTGCATCGATGGCTAGTAGGGCAGAATCCGAGACCTGAAAATGAGCTTTGTCCACGAGGTGCAGGAGCCTTTTGGTGTTGTCACTGCACTGGCGGTTCGGTACAAAGCCCGATTGGTCCGGTTCGAGGATGCCCGGGAGGCAGGGACCCAGACGAGCCGCAAGTACCCCCGTAAACAGCTTCAGATCCAGATTGAGTAAGGAGATGGGGCGGAACGCGGAGCAGTGCGTCGGGGGTTTGCCCGGCTTAGGCAGGACCACAATGTCGACTGCAAGCATATCGGGCGGGATGGAACTCGGGCTTTCAAAGGAATTAAACAGCCTGGCCAGGATAGGCGCCAGGACATGGCCAAAGGACTTATAAAAGCCCGACGAGAAGCCGTCCGGGCCCGGGGATTTAAGCGGACGGAGGCGCGCAATGGCAGCGAGGATCTCGTCGGTGCGGATGGGGGCATCCAGGGCTTCCGCGCTCGCCGGGCATAGTGGCGTGATATCGGCAGATTGCAGATAGGCGTCAATGGCTGTTGGTGATGCCTTATCCGCGCTGTATAGAGAGGCGTAGAAGGAGCGAAAGGCTGAGGCGATCTGTGCGTCCTCAGTAACAGCATCGCCGGCGTCGTCCAGTAGCGTCGTAATTTTTGAGCGTTTGAGTTTTGCTTTCAAGGCGCTGGCCAGAAGCCGGCCGGTGTGGTTGCCCCCCACGTAGTACGTGTGACGGAGGCGAAGAGCAGCAAATTCTGCCCTGTCGGTGTCGAGGCTGGCCAATTGAGCCCGAGCAGCTTTAAGTTGGCGCCAAATTCTCGGGGCACCTGTGCGGCTGTGTACTCTCTCCAGCTCCGCAACCTTGTCGGAGAGGTCGTCCCTCTTTTCTTTACGAAGTTTGGCGTCCGCAGCCGAGATTGCGATCAGTTCCCCCCTCACGACAGCTTTCAAGGCTCCCCATAAGGATGACACCGACACATCAGGGGTGTCGTTGGTGGCCAAGTAATCTGATATGCATTTATGAAGCTGGTGGGCTACCGCCGGCTTCTGTAAGAGGGTTTCGTTAAGCCTCCACGACCCCGGAGTGCGCGGCGACCTGGGCACGCTAAGTGTCAGTTCCAATGCCTTATGGTCGGAGAGGGCTGCCGGGACAATCGACACTGTGGCGATGTGAGGAATGAGGCCCGATGAGCCCAGGAAGTGGTCTATGCGCGCGTAAGTGTGGTGTACGTGTGAGTAAAATGTGTACTGTGTTGTGAGGGGGTGTGTATGCCTCCAAAGGTCCGAGATGTCTCCGTCATGCAGCCAAGTAATACCCTTTTGCGAAAGTGCCCCGGTGTCTCCATAACGGTGCCCCGATCTATCCTTGTCGGTATCCATGACGAGGTTGAGGTCCCCCCCTAGGAGCATGTGGGTGTGAGGAGCTTGAAGCGTTTCTGAGACTGCGGATAGCAAGAAGGGTTCCTGACCTGTGTTGGGGGAGTAGATGGAGCCTATCGCGTATGTAGTATTGCCTATTTGGAAGGTATGGGCTAGAAGGCGTCCTTTGATTTCCCCTATTTTGGCCCCTACCTTGCCCTTGAAGCGCCGTGATATAAGTATAGCCACCCCAGCCTTCTTTGATGGGAGAGAGGAGAAGAATTGCTGTGGGAAGGCGCGGGAGCGCAGCCGGTGCCAGTCCTTAGCTAAGAGGTGGGTTTCCTGCAGCAGGCAGATGTCGGCTTCAGAGTTCTCTAGGTAAGAGATGATAGCCCTGCGCTTGATCGGGTTGTTGAGGCCCTTGACGTTAAGAGACAGGATTTTAAGTGTATCAGCCATCACCGCGACACACGGGGACAAACAGGCTTAGTAGTGCAAGGCGTTGCGCAGTGGTGGAAAACGTAGGCAATCCCTGGTGTGCGTAAAGGTCCCGTGGCGTACTGGTCCCCTCCCACAGTTCCCTCCCCCCCGAGGCCGCCCTAACCCCAACAGAGTGGACCTGCCCAACCCCCTTCAAATACTGAACACCCGTCCCCCAGACCCCCCACCCCCTCCCAGAACAACCCCCCCAACAGAAACTGGTAAAAGTCTCGGGCCTAGTCGTGCAGGGCACAGGTCCGTAGAAAGTCAATGAAAGGGGTACCATGGCTGCAGCCCAATTGGCGGCTCCCCGGCCCAATCCCCAGTTAAGCTATGTGCGAGTGAGAGAACACCCCCAAAAAGGTCAATGTTCTACAGATCGGGTGCTGTGTTATCTGCCACTTCCTGTACCGCCGCTTCACGTTCCTGGGCGACCGTGATCGGGTCCGGTTTCGGGATAGGTCTCGGCGTTCTCCTCCTGCGGACCGTCTGCCAGCCGTCTCTTGTAGGGCAAGACAGGTCCTCCTGCGACCGGGACGGAGAGGCGTCTCTGGAGGTTGAGCCGTCCGGCGCGTCGATCCCCAGTAGGGAACAGGTGTCACGGAGCGATCTGAGCTGGTGAAGGGAGCCGTTCCATTTAAAGATCAGACGGAACGGGTGACCCCAGGTGTAGGGTATCCCGGCCTCTCGCAGGAAGTTCGTCGCGGGCCGAAAAGATTTACGCTTTTGTAGGGTGATGTTAGGGAGATCTTGAAAAAGGGCTACAGGGTCATCTCGAAATTTGAGGGGTTGCGCTTTCCTGGCTTCTCTAAGGATGCGTTCCTTCAGAGGAAAGTCTGGGAGGAACGCCAGAATGTCCGGAGGTGGTGCAGGAGCCCTGCGTGCCATGCCTACCCTGTGAGCCCTGTCGATTCGGATTTCAAAGTCGCTCGGCTCACCCAGGATGTCTCTGAATAAGTCTTGGAGGTAGTTGGTCACATTGTCCTTCTCAGCCTTCAACGGAACACCCCTGACCCGTATGTTATTCCGCCTGGAGCGGTTCTCCAAGTCTTCAGAGTGCGATTGTAAGTCCACCTGTTGATCCTGAAGTCGCAGGATTTCCTGCTGGAGTCTCTCCACCTCCCCACTGCGGGATTGATCAGCGTCCTCCAGAGAGGCAACCCGCTCTCCCAGGCCATCCATGTCACGACGGAGTTCACGTTGCTCCCCTGCCAAGTCCTGTTTCAGAGTCTGAAAGTCTTCTCGCAGTGTGTTGAAGAGGGAGGCCAGGAAGGCTTTAGTGATTGGAGCGGAGTCTTCGTCCGGCGTTTGAGGGCTCGCGGGGGGTTTCGGGGACGACTGTGGTTGGGTCTTGTCCCCTTTCGACGCTGCTTTATGCATGAGTTCCACAACGTTCCGGGTCCCTTTGCGATTAGAGTGCGTCATGATGTCCAGGACAGGGTGAGGGGTCCAGCCGACGGGTGTCGTCGGGGGCTGCCGAGTGATCTCCTAGCCACGGAGGCGAAACCGATCGTGAGGGGCAGCGGACGATTCAGAGCCGGCCCAGAGTCAGTGCGAAGGGTCAGGTTCGGCGTCCCGGGAGGAGGATCCGCAGGCCGTTCCAGGGGCTGCGGTCTGGAGTAAGAGTCCTTCGCGGGGAGCTGCAAGGGCGGCACTCGGAGTGCGTAGTGGCTAGTGAGGTAGCGATGGTAGAGGTGACCAGATTATTCGGGCCGGGGCCAATGTGCTACGCCGAGAGAGGTCGTGCTTGGTGGAGGAAGAGCAACGCGGGCCCAGGAAGAGCGCTCAAGCGCCAGGCAGACGAGCAGTGCCCCGGCGTCAGCAGGAGGAAGACCACGCAATCTGAATGTCGCGGAGAGGTCCACAGACGGCCCCAGTGGCTGAGTGGGGGGCCCCAGTGGATGGTAGGTGGCAGGCAGCTGGTATGAAGCTGGAGTCAATGGCTCCGGTGGGCGAGGGCCCGGTATAGCGTCTAGCAAGTCTGTGTCTCCGTCCGCAGCAGCCGAGGGCCACCCAACAGGGAATGCAGGGATCGGGGGGGAGAGTGCTCGGCAGTCCAGGTCGCAGGGCGCAGCTCACCTTATGCCTCCCGTCCAGGAGGCCGTTACCAATGCGGGGAGATGCAGCTGGGTGGGGTCCCGCGTCGCCGGTGCTCCCTCTCCGCCGGCAGGCTAGGGGGTGGGGAGGCTCCGGAGCGCGCCCGGCGGCGGGCTGTTGTCGCCTCGTATGATGGCCGCTGTGGGTGACACGATGGGCGGAGATCTCTCCGGCCGCCCAGCAGGCCCCCGGCAGGGCTCGCAGATGTCGGAAGGGCCGGGTGGGTAGGCCTCAGCACAGGTGGGTCCCCCCCGCTGGAGGTCGGAGGTGCGAGGAGGGTCCGGTGAGCCGTGGGGGGCGGGCGACCGACGCCCCGCCCGGGGGTATGGCTACGTGGGGGCGGCGGGGTCGGTCCCGCGCCACCGCCCGGTAGGCCCGCGCCGGGGCCTAAATTGTTCAAAAGGCCTCCGCCGGAGTGTCCAAGGCCCCGAGGGGGCGGAGCCTCCGACCCCGGCGCGCCACTCCCGGAGGTAGTCGATGCGGCGGGGGAAGACCAGTGGGGCGCGCGGGGCCGCTGGTCAGTGCTCCGCGCGGTGCAAGCTTCTGCAGGCCCGCCAAGAGAAGGCGCGGTTGGCCGTCTGTAGGCCCACGCCGGGGCCTGGAGTTATCGGTCGGCTGCTGCCTGGGCACGTTACGTCCGGAGAGGGCTGGGCGCACTGACCTTCCCGGTCCTCCGCTGCTGGGCGCTTAGATCGCCTCTCCGTGGTCTCCCGCTCGCCTGTGTGGTGCTCCGGCCAGCGCCCGCAGCCGCCGAGGTGTGGTTGTGTGGCGGAAGGGCTCTAACCTTCGTCGCCGGTACACAGGCCGCGTTAGCGGCGGAAGAAGCGGGACGCCAGCTGTCGTCGGTTCAGAGAGACCCGGTCAGCAATCCCTCAAGTGAGCAGGGTTGGCATGCGCTGGATTTGGGCAGGAGCTCAAGGGGGTGGCAGCCAGAGAAACGTGCGATAGGGGCACAGGGCCGGGGAGCCTCGCGATCCACGTCCTCTCAAGCCGCCATCTTGGCCACGCCCCCCCTTATACCATTTTATAAAGAATTCTACTGGTAAAACAGTGGCTGTCTAATATTGCTTGTATAATGGTTTTATCTGCGTGAGTGATTTAGTACCACACAAAGATATTATTATTTATACAACGGGACAGAAACAGATCCCGAGTGCAAGAATATATAAACAACACTGTCACTTTATGAACGAACAGCCAAGGAGCAGTCACGTGACCGGGTATGACGTGGATTGCGTTTTTTTCACTTAAGACCCATGTCGAGGACGGCTCCGTGTTTGTTGCAGGCTGTGGATGTGGACGCTGTAGGTGTTTACGGCGGGCAGTCGCCTAGTAGCAAGTGAGTTTCTTGAAAGGGGAGAGGTTTCCTCTGCGTTTTGCTGCTCACTTTTTTGCCTTGATTTATGACAGGCCAAATTATCACAATCTAGAATGTTCGCAATTGTTTGAATGCTTATTACCCGTTCCCTGACAGATACACTGGGCGTGAAGGATTCCCCCTGCCACAAGCCTATGGGGCACCTGCACTGCCGATTGACTGTGAGTGTCCTATTCAATCGCAATTAATTTTGATGAGTCTTCCGTTTTGAAGGTGTTTAATTTTATAACATTTATTATATTTTCGTTTTTTGTCTAGCGAGCACTTTTTTTAAAATGTTAACTACTGATTTGCCGCATGACGTGTTTGTAAAAGCAACACGTGCATTTGCTGAGGCATGGACTAGTTTGGCTAATTAATACGCCAAGCACCCTGCTAGGTTCATAGCAGTATCACAAGTTACAAAATAAATGTATCTCGCATTTATATTATGGGAAATGGTCATCTAGTCTTTAAAATGAAATAGACTGGTGGGAGAAACTTCGGAGTGAGCGAATGTGTTTTCAAATGATTTCAAACTATTATGTATGATTCTTTACATTTGTTTTTTGCTGTTTCATTTATATGTTACAGAATTCCCTGTCTCCCAAAATCCGGAGAGGCCATAGGAGACAATACCTGTGCAACTATTACACATAAGGTTGTATCGTTTTATGTCCCACACCCTTGGTTCTGGCGCCTTAGCGTGCATCAACCGCGGAGTGAGGACTTCTTTGGTCCTGACGAATGCTGAGCTGACTATTGGCTCACTAGCAGAAACATGTCGACCCACTTTTGCTTTCCTTCTGTCTGACTAATTCATAGGACTTTATGGTTCAAATTAATACAACCATTTATACGTCCGCTATCACTGATTTTAATGGAGTTAGAGCTACTCTCTTATTAAAAGAATGTTTCGGTTTGGGGAGTAGACCACACTCCTTTTAATTCACTTCAGCTTATCACACTTTTTGATACTAATTTCCTAACAAGAACCCAATGAAGACAACTGGCTACCGACTTTCTGTTGGTGCCTGAGGGTTCTTTTTCTTTCACTAAGCATGCTCACTTTTATCTCCCTATTATTTATGTACTTGTTCTGGTGGTAGAAACTAACTACTCCTTGTTTTTCCTTTACTTTTGTTGCCGTCTAAGCTTACATTGCCATTTTATTTGTTAAGTCTTAAGTACATCAGAAAATGCATTTATTAATTGATCAGCGTGAGCAATGAAACGTTTGAAAGTCTGACTTCAATCTGTCAGGATTAAAAAACGCAAGTTCACATTTATTATGTGCAAGAGCCTAGAAAACAGGCTGGAATGAGGACCTGTAAAACGGTATAATTGAAATCAGTAGGCGATTCAAAAAGGCTCAGAATACATTCTAAGAAAACATAGCGCCTACAAATGTGCTTTTCTGAAGAGAATTACCCATGCAAGTTTAACATTCTAAAGAGATCCAAGGTGCAAAAGGACTGGGATCTTTTAAAAGGCACAATTGAAATTAGTTAGGGAAAGCAGAACACTTTATAAAGTCTAGTGCCTAGAAGCACCTTAACTATGAAGACTATCCCAGCAGGGCCTAATAGCTTAAGGGAACCTTAAGGGAACCTAAAAATGCAAGGAATTAGGTGTGAATGGAAAATACAGAGCATGGACAGAGATTTAAAAAGACAAAAGTATTATCTGGCTTAGGAAGTCCACCACCTGAGAGAGAGGATTTGACGTCCCAAGTCAGATAATCGGCTGGCCGGAGAACTTGCATGCAAAGGTCGCATCAGCAGAGCTCTGGCTTCAGATTTGACGGGCTGAATCTAATATACCTGAAAAATGCAGAACTAACACTGTTCTGACGTATTTTCTGACGCAGGTGGTTTTGACCGCATTGTCCTAGGACAGTGGGGACGGTCAGGTGTCCTAACAGTTGGTTGGCCATGCTTGACCGCAGAACAGGGCGAGAACATTTCGTTCTGTACATATGGGCGAGAACATCTTGTTCTGTACATTTTTCTAAAAATGTATGTGTGACCGGAAACTTACGCTAGGTGCTAGTTTTGCAAGAAGCTTGTGGCTTATTTCGGCAATCTAAGTTTCAAAACAAGACTTCAGTGGAAAGTCCCTGAAATGTGTCAATCTGCCTCTGCACCAGCTGAGTCTTGTGTACGTGTGAGAGGGCGTTGGTCTTGAAGTGGTGGAAAATTACTACTTCACATTAGGCCAATTTACCACGTTATTTTTCAGTGCAGCAGAAATGCATTTTTCAACATTATTGTGGCCTAGTGCATACTATTGGCCCAAGGCATGTCTTTTTGGCCTTTGCCTTGGGTCTATAACCCCGGGATTCAGTGAGTTTGTGGGATCTAATATGCTGATCATGCATAGCAAAAATTGAGGGTTTTTAAGCATATTTCAGGTTCTCTCTGGCAGGGCCATGTAGGGCCTTCAGGCTACCAGTGTCGATGAAAGAGGCCCCTCTATCATCTCCCTCCTCTTGTTCATTCTATAAACATTCTTTTAACTGAGTATCTCTGTGACCCTTCAGCCAGTGGCGGTATCCAGGGCACGTCATTAACATAACACTTAAAGCTACCTTTTTGTTTATCTATTTCGTTGACTTTGTCTTCATTTGGCCTAATGAGTATTTTTGCATACTCTGCATCTTGCTCATTAAGCTGGCGTTCATATTGGGCTGCTGTTGGGCTCTTACTCAGACAGTCTCTACCTGGGAGAAGTGGAGGAGCTGTTTGTATTCCATAGTGGGTGCTAGGTGCTGCTAACTCGCTCATCTCCATTTGTATTCCAGTCCCATCCCAATGAACACAATCTTTGTCCTCATACTCAGCTAGCTGTAAATACCTATGCTAGTGTATTTTTTCCCTACTATCTTGGTGCTAACTTTCTTTTCCTACAATGACACTCATCTGCGGGAGGCAACACAAAAAGAAACAGCAAAAAATAAAAACTTTTTAGAACTGCCACAAAGGTATCCAGTCAAAGTTCAACAAATCAGTGGCTATCTACTATGGCACCTCCTCCAGCAATCCATTTCTTTTCTATCTTGTTCAAGTTGTTGAAGGCATTGGTCAGTTGAGCCATGTTCTTCGTTGTTAGTAATGTACAGCTCCCTCCTTATCCAAAGGCATACTCTCCTCTTGGTATTTCGAAGCCAGAGTCCTTCTGCCTTGGTCTGGAGCATCACAATGATGGTGTAGGAAAAAGTGCTGGACTCAGTTCAACTGGCAAACCTCCTTTGGTGGGTCCTTGAACACTGTCCACCCTTAGAACTCAGCACACTGCCATTGTCCATGGAGCCAGATAACAGAGCCAGAGATGGGCATCGATGTGGGAGATATTTGCTGCTGGAACCATCATGGAGACTTTGTGCAATGTTCTAGTGAGCTCAGGCTGCTCCTTCGTGAGGGCTGTTGGAGATAGAGCCATTCTCTGCAGGCCCAGAAAAAGTCCATTCGGCCGGAGGTGCCATATTTATTGTCTGAAAAAACAGTGCTGTTTGCAATTTGTGTGTCGTCCCACAGGTAACATGCCATTCTAGAAAACAGAGAAGAGGTGTCTTTTAGTTTGAAATCAGTTCATACTTTTGGACATTTTTATTTTATAAACCCTAAGTAGACAACCTGTCTATCTTATCTTATAATCCTAGTCTACCCTATGTTGCCCTAATAGCGCTTCTTTATACCTTAACTAACTTCGGGCACTCAAGTTTGCCATGGGTGTAACTTTGTGCGAATAACAACAACGCCGTTCTAATCTGTCATGGGCAATGTAGGGTGTGGGGGACGGAGCAATGTTAGTCTGACATAGAACCTGTAATCATAAACCCATTGATGCTGCAAAAAACTACACTATGGGCCAATATACCTGAAAAATGCAGAACTAACACTGTTCTGACGTATTTTCTGACGCAGGTGGTTTTGACCGCATTGTCCTAGGACAGTGGGGACGGTCAGGTGTCCTAACAGTTGGTTGCAAAAAACAAAATGGGCAATGCACTGCGTTGTTGCGTGAAAGAATTTTAAGTGTTCATTTTTTTAGTACTTGATTATTTTTAAAGGTGCTCCAACTGGTGGCGTAACCGTCCGTTTACGCCAAAATATAAGCTATGAGTATGTGTGAACAAATCAATGCGCACATCCCAGTATTTGGGCACTCCCTCTGGTTCAAAGGAAGACTCCGATGAATTTCAAAAGTTTATTTGAATTGAATTGAATTTCATGTTTTCATAAGTCTTTCATTAATGGATTATTTGCATCCAATTAATTAGGCTCTACACAAAATCAACAATGCTCCAATGCATTTCGAGTCGATAACCCTTTTTCAAGGAGCTCTGTAAGAAATGAGAACGATCTACATTTGTATCAGCGTAGCATTAACGGATAATTGTATACAAAACAAACAATTCCCAATGGTGAATATAAACAAACATGAGTCTGTGCGTGAAAGATGCAGGGATAGCCGTTACACCTAAACTGAACTGTCAAACTGGCTCAAATGTGCTAGGAAATAGTCGGTGCACCCAGAGGGGAGAAAGGGTTTGTAAGCGGGTAGCAGATAGCAACAATAAGAAAAACGAATGAAAAAATGCTCACGTGTATGTCGGGCTGAAATGCCGTGCTGGGCGGATCAAAAAGTGAAAAGGAAATAGTTAGGGAAACGCTCGAAGAGCGGGTACAAGTAGGTTTAAAGTTCATTACCAAATGCTGTCGAGGCTTACCAAAGCAGGAATCTAGGGGGGGACTGTCAAAGTCTCCGGGTCGGTGAGTTGCAACGTGAAGTCGCCGGGTTGAAGTGAAGAGTCTCTGGTGAAGCTGACTCTATGTAAGCGCGGGGCAAGGAGAGTGATCATGATAATCAAGGAAGGACTAACGCATGGTGACTTTGAGCGCCATATTGGAATGGGTAATGCAGCGTGAGGGTGCAGTAGAAGGGGAGATGTGGGGGGAGCTGAACAGACTCATCAAACGGTAGAGTAAAAAAAATAATAAAATAATAATAAAGGATAAGACAGTAATGTCAAAGTGGAGTGAAGGAAACATACCGAGGAACGGGTAAAATAACAATGTACACAATGAATACATA
Source organism: Lissotriton helveticus (assembly GCF_964261635.1). Taxonomy (NCBI): domain Eukaryota; kingdom Metazoa; phylum Chordata; class Amphibia; order Caudata; family Salamandridae; genus Lissotriton; species Lissotriton helveticus. Next base: position 816,147,142 of record NC_136070.1, read on the forward strand.
AACATCTCTGTGAACTCGCACAATTCTGAATGTGTCCTTATATACCCAGCCGGGTATTTATAAAAAGCAGCTTAGTTCAATACGGTCGTTAAGACCGAAAGGTTTATAAGATTGTAGACGATAAATCCATGAGGTTTCTCTCTGGAGGAGGAACTTGTTATTGTCTCTTCCTTCTTTTTTATCCACAGTTTCAAGGACCATGAATTTGAGCTGTGCCACAGTATGATGATTTTCCATAAAATGTACAGCCACACTTGATTTTGCTTGTTTTGTCCTGATGTTAGATTTATGTTCATTCAATCTGACTTTGATTTTCCGCTCAGTTTTTCCTATGTAGATCTTTCCACAAGGACATTTGAGGAGATAGATCAGGTTGGACGAATCACACGTTGCATTAACTTTCACCTTGATTTCCGTGCCTCTCATTGGGTGGTTGATTTTGTTGCCAGTAATGATATTGTTGCAGTTGTTGCAATTAAGGCACGGTTTTGTGCCTCTGTAGGTGGGTTGAACAGGTGTTTCTTTCGACAGGATCTCTTTGAGGTTGTTAGCTCGAGTGTATGCGAAGATCGGGGGGTTTTTGAACATTTCTTTGAAATCTGGTTCCAATGCCAGAATTCTCCAATGTTGTAGGATGATCTTCTTGTATCTTCCACTCAATGTTGAGTATTTGGAAACGACTACCATCCGGTTTGTCTCTTTTTTGGATGTCTTCTTAAGAGCTGTTTTGCGTTCGATCCCAGATACTTTTCTCCTAGCTTCCTCTGTGGTTTTTTCTGGGTACCCTCTGGCGATGAATCTTAGACTCATTTCATCGATCCTTTGAACATATGTATCCGGATTGGATACTATGCGTTTTAGTCGCAACATTTGGCTGTATGGGAGATGGCGCTTCAGTGAATGCTGGTGGAAACTTGCAAAGTGCAACGTATTGTTGCGGTCGGTTGGTTTCCTGTAGAGATCTGTGATTAGACCAGTGTCAGATCTGGTGATAAGTACATCCAGGAAGTTGATTTGAGAATCATCAAGATTCCATGTCATTTGTATTCGGTGATCTTTGGTATTTAAATTGTTGAGTTCATCTTCCAACATGGTTCTAGTGCCTTTCCACACAAAGAATAAATCGTCGATGTAACGAACGTACATCAATAAATTGTTGGTCCAAGCTGGGTTTTCATAAATATACTGCTGTTCGAAATCAGACATGTAAATATTAGCATACGCCGGTGCAGCGCAGTTGCCCATGGACATCCCAGATGATTGTTGAAACCAGTGGTTATTGTGGCAGAAGTAGCTATGGTAGAGAGTGTAAATCATAAGCTCCATGAGGAATACTTTCAAAGCTTCTGAGATGTTACTGTGTGCTAGGATGTTTTCAATAGCTTCAATTCCACCTCCATGTGGAATCGAGGTATACAAGCTGTTCACGTCCGCGGTGCAGAAGATGAGGTTGTCATTTTGATTTATTTTGATTTCCGACAATTTGAGTATGAATTCCGTTGTATCTTTCACGTAACTTTTTAGTTCTTTAACAAACGGTTGGAGATACCGATCAAGGAATTTCCCCACGGGCTCGTGGAGGGATCCCTTAGTGGACACAATTGGCCGCATTGGTGGGTCCTTCAGGTTTTTGTGGATTTTGGGTAATAGAGTTATGGTGGGACTTCTTGGGAAATCTACCAATAAGAATTTTTTGGTGCGCTCATCAATGGTTCCTTTATCATGAGCTTCGTTGATGATCGATACTAGTGCGGCTTTATATAGGTTCGTGGGGTTAGATTCTAGTGGAATGTAGGTGTCGGAATTCCCGATGTGTTCATTCATTTTGGCATTGTACATACTAGAATTCATAACGACGAGAGCTCCGCCTTTATCAGCCTTAATGCATTTGATCGATTTATTGTTGGCAATTTTTTTCAATGTGTCATTGTCTTTCTGTGTTAGATTTCTGGTCATGGTTTTTTTCTTGAAGTTAATTTTTCCCAGATCCTGTTTGACTAGGGTCTCAAAAGTGTCTATACTTTTATGGCTGACCGGTGGTATATATGAACTTGTGGGGCGTAGTCCACAAAGTAGATCCGGTTTTTGATCAGATGATGGTGGAATTACATTTTCAAAAAAATGTCGTAACCTTAATTTTCTGGTTAATTTAAACGTGCTGGTCTCCAATTCCAGTTGATTAGTGAATGAAGTAGGAATAAATGACGTGCCTTTCTGTAGAAGCTCAAACTCATGTTGCGATAATTCAGTATCGGAGATGTTAATAACTGGCGATTCAATTTCTTTTTGTCCTTCTTGGAGCCTCTTGTGTTTGGAACTTCTGGTTCCTTTTCTCTTGCTTCGCCTGGGTCGTCGGTTGTTCGGTGGCCTTTCTCTAAAAAAGGACCACTATCAGATGTGGAGGCGCTCTCATCAGCTTGTGCTCTATCTTGTTGTTGACCCCTATTTGTGTCATGGGGTGTCTTTTTGGTTTGCCTGCTCAAGGTATCACTCCCAGAGGAGGAGGTATCGGTGTGTTGGCTCGTAGGTTTATTTCGGCGGCGTTGGGCGTAGATATCAGCCCAGGTATATACCTCATCTAGTTGATAATCCAATGTGTCACGTTTGAACTTCCTAAGTTTCCTATCATTGATGTCCTTAGTGTGTTTTTCTAATTGTGTTTTGATGTCTTCTAACATTTGTGAAATGTCTTCGGTTGATTTAAAGGCCTCAAGTTCTTTCTCTACCTCTTTGATTTCATTGGTTAGCTCAATCAGAATGTTGGACAATTCTTCTATAATGAGTAATATAAGATCTAGACTGCACTTGTTGAGGATAGCGTTCCACTTGGCTTGGAAGTTTTTTGAGTTCTTGCACAAGGATGGTTTGAGTGCGATTCTCAGTCCACGGGGAATGCGGAGGGCTTGGTGATATTTTACTAGAGTTTTTGCATGCAATTGCTGGTTGATACGACGTTTGGATAAATATAAGAGATGTTTGACACATTGTTCTCTTGTGCGAGTGCTGGATTCCTGTGATACGTCATCCTGGATTAATGCATAGATACGTTCCTTTTCCTCATCTCCGTATGCTAGGAGGTTGGCTCTTGCTTCAGTAGACTTTGAAATGGTCTCGTATTGCATTTTAAATGCGTGCTATTGCCTTTAGGGCGGAAGAACTGTTAGATTCAAAAAACAAAATGGGCAATGCACTGCGTTGTTGCGTGAAAGAATTTTAAGTGTTCATTTTTTTAGTACTTGATTATTTTTAAAGGTGCTCCAACTGGTGGCGTAACCGTCCGTTTACGCCAAAATATAAGCTATGAGTATGTGTGAACAAATCAATGCGCACATCCCAGTATTTGGGCACTCCCTCTGGTTCAAAGGAAGACTCCGATGAATTTCAAAAGTTTATTTGAATTGAATTGAATTTCATGTTTTCATAAGTCTTTCATTAATGGATTATTTGCATCCAATAATTAGGCTCTACACAAAATCAACAATGCTCCAATGCATTTCGAGTCGATAACCCTTTTTCAAGGAGCTCTGTAAGAAATGAGAACGATCTACATTTGTATCAGCGTAGCATTAACGGATAATTGTATACAAAACAAACAATTCCCAATGGTGAATATAAACAAACATGAGTCTGTGCGTGAAAGATGCAGAGATAGCCGTTACACCTAAACTGAACTGTCAAACTGGCTCAAATGTGCTAGGAAATAGTCGGTGCACCCAGAGGGGAGAAAGGGTTTGTAAGCGGGTAGCAGATAGCAACAATAAGAAAAACGAATGAAAAAATGCTCACGTGTATGTCGGGCTGAAATGCCGTGCTGGGCGGATCAAAAAGTGAAAAGGAAATAGTTAGGGAAACGCTCGAAGAGCGGGTACAAGTAGGTTTAAAGTTCATTACCAAATGCTGTCGAGGCTTACCAAAGCAGGAATCTAGGGGGGGACTGTCAAAGTCTCCGGGTCGGTGAGTTGCAACGTGAAGTCGCCGGGTTGAAGTGAAGAGTCTCTGGTGAAGCTGACTCTATGTAAGCGCGGGGCAAGGAGAGTGATCATGATAATCAAGGAAGGACTAACGCATGGTGACTTTGAGCGCCATATTGGAATGGGTAATGCAGCGTGAGGGTGCAGTAGAAGGGGAGATGTGGGGGGAGCTGAACAGACTCATCAAACGGTAGAGTAAAAAAAATAATAAAATAATAATAAAGGATAAGACAGTAATGTCAAAGTGGAGTGAAGGAAACATACCGAGGAACGGGTAAAATAACAATGTACACAATGAATACATAAACATCTCTGTGAACTCGCACAATTCTGAATGTGTCCTTATATACCCAGCCGGGTATTTATAAAAAGCAGCTTAGTTCAATACGGTCGTTAAGACCGAAAGGTTTATAAGATTGTAGACGATAAATCCATGAGGTTTCTCTCTGGAGGAGGAACTTGTTATTGTCTCTTCCTTCTTTTTTATCCACAGTTTCAAGGACCATGAATTTGAGCTGTGCCACAGTATGATGATTTTCCATAAAATGTACAGCCACACTTGATTTTGCTTGTTTTGTCCTGATGTTAGATTTATGTTCATTCAATCTGACTTTGATTTTCCGCTCAGTTTTTCCTATGTAGATCTTTCCACAAGGACATTTGAGGAGATAGATCAGGTTGGACGAATCACACGTTGCATTAACTTTCACCTTGATTTCCGTGCCTCTCATTGGGTGGTTGATTTTGTTGCCAGTAATGATATTGTTGCAGTTGTTGCAATTAAGGCACGGTTTTGTGCCTCTGTAGGTGGGTTGAACAGGTGTTTCTTTCGACAGGATCTCTTTGAGGTTGTTAGCTCGAGTGTATGCGAAGATCGGGGGTTTTTTGAACATTTCTTTGAAATCTGGTTCCAATGCCAGAATTCTCCAATGTTGTAGGATGATCTTCTTGTATCTTCCACTCAATGTTGAGTATTTGGAAACGACTACCATCCGGTTTGTCTCTTTTTTGGATGTCTTCTTAAGAGCTGTTTTGCGTTCGATCCCAGATACTTTTCTCCTAGCTTCCTCTGTGGTTTTTTCTGGGTACCCTCTGGCGATGAATCTTAGACTCATTTCATCGATCCTTTGAACATATGTATCCGGATTGGATACTATGCGTTTTAGTCGCAACATTTGGCTGTATGGGAGATGGCGCTTCAGTGAATGCTGGTGGAAACTTGCAAAGTGCAACGTATTGTTGCGGTCGGTTGGTTTCCTGTAGAGATCTGTGATTAGACCAGTGTCAGATCTGGTGATAAGTACATCCAGGAAGTTGATTTGAGAATCATCAAGATTCCATGTCATTTGTATTCGGTGATCTTTGGTATTTAAATTGTTGAGTTCATCTTCCAACATGGTTCTAGTGCCTTTCCACACAAAGAATAAATCGTCGATGTAACGAACGTACATCAATAAATTGTTGGTCCAAGCTGGGTTTTCATAAATATACTGCTGTTCGAAATCAGACATGTAAATATTAGCATACGCCGGTGCAGCGCAGTTGCCCATGGACATCCCAGATGATTGTTGAAACCAGTGGTTATTGTGGCAGAAGTAGCTATGGTAGAGAGTGTAAATCATAAGCTCCATGAGGAATACTTTCAAAGCTTCTGAGATGTTACTGTGTGCTAGGATGTTTTCAATAGCTTCAATTCCACCTCCATGTGGAATCGAGGTATACAAGCTGTTCACGTCCGCGGTGCAGAAGATGAGGTTGTCATTTTGATTTATTTTGATTTCCGACAATTTGAGTATGAATTCCGTTGTATCTTTCACGTAACTTTTTAGTTCTTTAACAAACGGTTGGAGATACCGATCAAGGAATTTCCCCACGGGCTCGTGGAGGGATCCCTTAGTGGACACAATTGGCCGCATTGGTGGGTCCTTCAGGTTTTTGTGGATTTTGGGTAATAGAGTTATGGTGGGACTTCTTGGGAAATCTACCAATAAGAATTTTTTGGTGCGCTCATCAATGGTTCCTTTATCATGAGCTTCGTTGATGATCGATACTAGTGCGGCTTTATATAGGTTCGTGGGGTTAGATTCTAGTGGAATGTAGGTGTCGGAATTCCCGATGTGTTCATTCATTTTGGCATTGTACATACTAGAATTCATAACGACGAGAGCTCCGCCTTTATCAGCCTTAATGCATTTGATCGATTTATTGTTGGCAATTTTTTTCAATGTGTCATTGTCTTTCTGTGTTAGATTTCTGGTCATGGTTTTTTTCTTGAAGTTAATTTTTCCCAGATCCTGTTTGACTAGGGTCTCAAAAGTGTCTATACTTTTATGGCTGACCGGTGGTATATATGAACTTGTGGGGCGTAGTCCACAAAGTAGATCCGGTTTTTGATCAGATGATGGTGGAATTACATTTTCAAAAAAATGTCGTAACCTTAATTTTCTGGTTAATTTAAACGTGCTGGTCTCCAATTCCAGTTGATTAGTGAATGAAGTAGGAATAAATGACGTGCCTTTCTGTAGAAGCTCAAACTCATGTTGCGATAATTCAGTATCGGAGATGTTAATAACTAGCGATTCAATTTCTTTTTGTCCTTCTTGGAGCCTCTTGTGTTTGGAACTTCTGGTTCCTTTTCTCTTGCTTCGCCTGGGTCGTCGGTTGTTCGGTGGCCTTTCTCTAAAAAAGGACCACTATCAGATGTGGAGGCGCTCTCATCAGCTTGTGCTCTATCTTGTTGTTGACCCCTATTTGTGTCATGGGGTGTCTTTTTGGTTTGCCTGCTCAAGGTATCACTCCCAGAGGAGGAGGTATCGGTGTGTTGGCTCGTAGGTTTATTTCGGCGGCGTTGGGCGTAGATATCAGCCCAGGTATATACCTCATCTAGTTGATAATCCAATGTGTCACGTTTGAACTTCCTAAGTTTCCTATCATTGATGTCCTTAGTGTGTTTTTCTAATTGTGTTTTGATGTCTTCTAACATTTGTGAAATGTCTTCGGTTGATTTAAAGGCCTCAAGTTCTTTCTCTACCTCTTTGATTTCATTGGTTAGCTCAATCAGAATGTTGGACAATTCTTCTATAATGAGTAATATAAGATCTAGACTGCACTTGTTGAGGATAGCGTTCCACTTGGCTTGGAAGTTTTTTGAGTTCTTGCACAAGGATGGTTTGAGTGCGATTCTCAGTCCACGGGGAATGCGGAGGGCTTGGTGATATTTTACTAGAGTTTTTGCATGCAATTGCTGGTTGATACGACGTTTGGATAAATATAAGAGATGTTTGACACATTGTTCTCTTGTGCGAGTGCTGGATTCCTATGATACGTCATCCTGGATTAATGCATAGATACGTTCCTTTTCCTCATCTCCGTATGCTAGGAGGTTGGCTCTTGCTTCAGTAGACTTTGAAATGGTCTCGTATTGCATTTTAAATGCGTGCTATTGCCTTTAGGGCGGAAGAACTGTTAGATTCAAAAACAAAATGGGCAATGCACTGCGTTGTTGCGTGAAAGAATTTTAAGTGTTCATTTTTTTAGTACTTGATTATTTTTAAAGGTGCTCCAACTGGTGGCGTAACCGTCCGTTTACGCCAAAATATAAGCTATGAGTATGTGTGAACAAATCAATGCGCACATCCCAGTATTTGGGCACTCCCTCTGGTTCAAAGGAAGACTCCGATGAATTTCAAAAGTTTATTTGAATTGAATTGAATTTCATGTTTTCATAAGTCTTTCATTAATGGATTATTTGCATCCAATTAATTAGGCTCTACACAAAATCAACAATGCTCCAATGCATTTCGAGTCGATAACCCTTTTTCAAGGAGCTCTGTAAGAAATGAGAACGATCTACATTTGTATCAGCGTAGCATTAACGGATAATTGTATACAAAACAAACAATTCCCAATGGTGAATATAAACAAACATGAGTCTGTGCGTGAAAGATGCAGAGATAGCCGTTACACCTAAACTGAACTGTCAAACTGGCTCAAATGTGCTAGGAAATAGTCGGTGCACCCAGAGGGGAGAAAGGGTTTGTAAGCGGGTAGCAGATAGCAACAATAAGAAAAACGAATGAAAAAATGCTCACGTGTATGTCGGGCTGAAATGCCGTGCTGGGCGGATCAAAAAGTGAAAAGGAAATAGTTAGGGAAACGCTCGAAGAGCGGGTACAAGTAGGTTTAAAGTTCATTACCAAATGCTGTCGAGGCTTACCAAAGCAGGAATCTAGGGGGGGACTGTCAAAGTCTCCGGGTCGGTGAGTTGCAACGTGAAGTTGCCGGGTTGAAGTGAAGAGTCTCTGGTGAAGCTGACTCTATGTAAGCGCGGGGCAAGGAGAGTGATCATGATAATCAAGGAAGGACTAACGCATGGTGACTTTGAGCGCCATATTGGAATGGGTAATGCAGCGTGAGGGTGCAGTAGAAGGGGAGATGTGGGGGGAGCTGAACAGACTCATCAAACGGTAGAGTAAAAAAAATAATAAAATAATAATAAAGGATAAGACAGTAATGTCAAAGTGGAGTGAAGGAAACATACCGAGGAACGGGTAAAATAACAATGTACACAATGAATACATAAACATCTCTGTGAACTCGCACAATTCTGAATGTGTCCTTATATACCCAGCCGGGTATTTATAAAAAGCAGCTTAGTTCAATACGGTCGTTAAGACCGAAAGGTTTATAAGATTGTAGACGATAAATCCATGAGGTTTCTCTCTGGAGGAGGAACTTGTTATTGTCTCTTCCTTCTTTTTTATCCACAGTTTCAAGGACCATGAATTTGAGCTGTGCCACAGTATGATGATTTTCCATAAAATGTACAGCCACACTTGATTTTGCTTGTTTTGTCCTGATGTTAGATTTATGTTCATTCAATCTGACTTTGATTTTCCGCTCAGTTTTTCCTATGTAGATCTTTCCACAAGGACATTTGAGGAGATAGATCAGGTTGGACGAATCACACGTTGCATTAACTTTCACCTTGATTTCCGTGCCTCTCATTGGGTGGTTGATTTTGTTGCCAGTAATGATATTGTTGCAGTTGTTGCAATTAAGGCACGGTTTTGTGCCTCTGTAGGTGGGTTGAACAGGTGTTTCTTTCGACAGGATCTCTTTGAGGTTGTTAGCTCGAGTGTATGCGAAGATCGGGGGGTTTTTGAACATTTCTTTGAAATCTGGTTCCAATGCCAGAATTCTCCAATGTTGTAGGATGATCTTCTTGTATCTTCCACTCAATGTTGAGTATTTGGAAACGACTACCATCCGGTTTGTCTCTTTTTTGGATGTCTTCTTAAGAGCTGTTTTGCGTTCGATCCCAGATACTTTTCTCCTAGCTTCCTCTGTGGTTTTTTCTGGGTACCCTCTGGCGATGAATCTTAGACTCATTTCATCGATCCTTTGAACATATGTATCCGGATTGGATACTATGCGTTTTAGTCGCAACATTTGGCTGTATGGGAGATGGCGCTTCAGTGAATGCTGGTGGAAACTTGCAAAGTGCAACGTATTGTTGCGGTCGGTTGGTTTCCTGTAGAGATCTGTGATTAGACCAGTGTCAGATCTGGTGATAAGTACATCCAGGAAGTTGATTTGAGAATCATCAAGATTCCATGTCTTCACGTTGCAACTCACCGACCCGGAGACTTTGACAGTCCCCCCCTAGATTCCTGCTTTGGTAAGCCTCGACAGCATTTGGTAATGAACTTTAAACCTACTTGTACCCGCTCTTCGAGCGTTTCCCTAACTATTTCCTTTTCACTTTTTGATCCGCCCAGCACGGCATTTCAGCCCGACATACACGTGAGCATTTTTTCATTCGTTTTTCTTATTGTTGCTATCTGCTACCCGCTTACAAACCCTTTCTCCCCTCTGGGTGCACCGACTATTTCCTAGCACATTTGAGCCAGTTTGACAGTTCAGTTTAGGTGTAACGGCTATCTCTGCATCTTTCACGCACAGACTCATGTTTGTTTATATTCACCATTGGGAATTGTTTGTTTTGTATACAATTATCCGTTAATGCTACGCTGATACAAATGTAGATCGTTCTCATTTCTTACAGAGCTCCTTGAAAAAGGGTTATCGACTCGAAATGCATTGGAGCATTGTTGATTTTGTGTAGAGCCTAATTAATTGGATGCAAATAATCCATTAATGAAAGACTTATGAAAACATGAAATTCAATTCAATTCAAATAAACTTTTGAAATTCATCGGAGTCTTCCTTTGAACCAGAGGGAGTGCCCAAATACTGGGATGTGCGCATTGATTTGTTCACACATACTCATAGCTTATATTTTGGCGTAAACGGTCGGTTACGCCACCAGTTGGAGCACCTTTAAAAATAATCAAGTACTAAAAAAATGAACACTTAAAATTCTTTCACGCAACAACGCAGTGCATTGCCCATTTTGTTTTTTGAATCTAACAGTTCTTCCGCCCTAAAGGCAATAGCACGCATTTAAAATGCAATACGAGACCATTTCAAAGTCTACTGAAGCAAGAGCCAACCTCCTAGCATACGGAGATGAGGAAAAGGAACGTATCTATGCATTAATCCAGGATGACGTATCACAGGAATCCAGCACTCGCACAAGAGAACAATGTGTCAAACATCTCTTATATTTATCCAAACGTCGTATCAACCAGCAATTGCATGCAAAAACTCTAGTAAAATATCACCAAGCCCTCCGCATTCCCCGTGGACTGAGAATCGCACTCAAACCATCCTTGTGCAAGAACTCAAAAAACTTCCAAGCCAAGTGGAACGCTATCCTCAACAAGTGCAGTCTAGATCTTATATTACTCATTATAGAAGAATTGTCCAACATTCTGATTGAGCTAACCAATGAAATCAAAGAGGTAGAGAAAGAACTTGAGGCCTTTAAATCAACCGAAGACATTTCACAAATGTTAGAAGACATCAAAACACAATTAGAAAAACACACTAAGGACATCAATGATAGGAAACTTAGGAAGTTCAAACGTGACACATTGGATTATCAACTAGATGAGGTATATACCTGGGCTGATATCTACGCCCAACGCCGCCGAAATAAACCTACGAGCCAACACACCGATACCTCCTCCTCTGGGAGTGATACCTTGAGCAGGCAAACCAAAAAGACACCCCATGACACAAATAGGGGTCAACAACAAGATAGAGCACAAGCTGATGAGAGCGCCTCCACATCTGATAGTGGACCTTTTTAGAGAAAGGCCACCGAACAACCGACGACCCAGGCGAAGCAAGAGAAAAGGAACCAGAAGTTCCAAACACAAGAGGCTCCAAGAAGGACAAAAAGAAATTGAATCGCTAGTTATTAACATCTCCGATACTGAATTATCGCAACATGAGTTTGAGCTTCTACAGAAAGGCACGTCATTTATTCCTACTTCATTCACTAATCAACTGGAATTGGAGACCAGCACGTTTAAATTAACCAGAAAATTAAGGTTACGACATTTTTTTGAAAATGTAATTCCACCATCATCTGATCAAAAACCGGATCTACTTTGTGGACTACGCCCCACAAGTTCATATATACCACCGGTCAGCCATAAAAGTATAGACACTTTTGAGACCCTAGTCAAACAGGATCTGGGAAAAATTAACTTCAAGAAAAAAACCATGACCAGAAATCTAACACAGAAAGACAATGACACATTGAAAAAAATTGCCAACAATAAATCGATCAAATGCATTAAGGCTGATAAAGGCGGAGCTCTCGTCGTTATGAATTCTAGTATGTACAATGCCAAAATGAATGAACACATCGGGAATTCCGACACCTACATTCCACTAGAATCTAACCCCACGAACCTATATAAAGCCGCACTAGTATCGATCATCAACGAAGCTCATGATAAAGGAACCATTGATGAGCGCACCAAAAAATTCTTATTGGTAGATTTCCCAAGAAGTCCCACCATAACTCTATTACCCAAAATCCACAAAAACCTGAAGGACCCACCAATGCGGCCAATTGTGTCCACTAAGGGATCCCTCCACGAGCCCGTGGGGAAATTCCTTGATCGGTATCTCCAACCGTTTGTTAAAGAACTAAAAAGTTACGTGAAAGATACAACGGAATTCATACTCAAATTGTCGGAAATCAAAATAAATCAAAATGACAACCTCATCTTCTGCACCGCGGACGTGAACAGCTTGTATACCTCGATTCCACATGGAGGTGGAATTGAAGCTATTGAAAAGATCCTAGCACTCAGTAACATCTCAGAAGCTTTGAAAGTATTCCTCATGGAGCTTATGATTTACACTCTCTACCATAGCTACTTCTGCCACAATAACCACTGGTTTCAACAATCATCTGGGATGTCCATGGGCAACTGCGCTGCACCGGCGTATGCTAATATTTACATGTCTGATTTCGAACAGCAGTATATTTATGAAAACCCAGCTTGGACCAACAATTTATTGATGTACGTTCGTTACATCGACGATTTATTCTTTGTGTGGAAAGGCACTAGAACCATGTTGGAAGATGAACTCAACAATTTAAGTACCAAAGATCACCGAATACAAATGACATGGAATCTTGATGATTCTCAAATCAACTTCCTGGATGTACTTATCACCAGATCTGACACTGGTCTAATCACAGATCTCTACAGGAAACCAACCGACCGCAACAATACGTTGCACTTTGCAAGTTTCCACCAGCATTCACTGAAGCGCCATCTCCCATACAGCCAAATGTTGCGACTAAAACGCATAGTATCCAATCCGGATACATATGTTCAAAGGATCGATGAAATGAGTCTAAGATTCATCGCCAGAGGGTACCCAGAAAAAACCACAGAGGAAGCTAGGAGAAAAGTATCTGGGATCGAACGCAAAACAGCTCTTAAGAAGACATCCAAAAAAGAGACAAACCGGATGGTAGTCGTTTCCAAATACTCAACATTGAGTGGAAGATACAAGAAGATCATCCTACAACATTGGAGAATTCTGGCATTGGAACCAGATTTCAAAGAAATGTTCAAAAACCCCCCGATCTTCGCATACACTCGAGCTAACAACCTCAAAGAGATCCTGTCGAAAGAAACACCTGTTCAACCCACCTACAGAGGCACAAAACCGTGCCTTAATTGCAACAACTGCAACAATATCATTACTGGCAACAAAATCAACCACCCAATGAGAGGCACGGAAATCAAGGTGAAAGTTAATGCAACGTGTGATTCGTCCAACCTGATCTATCTCCTCAAATGTCCTTGTGGAAAGATCTACATAGGAAAAACTGAGCGGAAAATCAAAGTCAGATTGAATGAACATAAATCTAACATCAGGACAAAACAAGCAAAATCAAGTGTGGCTGTACATTTTATGGAAAATCATCATACTGTGGCACAGCTCAAATTCATGGTCCTTGAAACTGTGGATAAAAAAGAAGGAAGAGACAATAACAAGTTCCTCCTCCAGAGAGAAACCTCATGGATTTATCGTCTACAATCTTATAAACCTTTCGGTCTTAACGACCGTATTGAACTAAGCTGCTTTTTATAAATACCCGGCTGGGTATATAAGGACACATTCAGAATTGTGCGAGTTCACAGAGATGTTTATGTATTCATTGTGTACATTGTTATTTTACCCGTTCCTCGGTATGTTCCCTTCACTCCACTTTGACATTACTGTCTTATCCTTTATTATTATTTTATTATTTTTTTTACTCTACCGTTTGATGAGTCTGTTCAGCTCCCCCCACATCTCCCCTTCTACTGCACCCTCACGCTGCATTACCCATTCCAATATGGCGCTCAAAGTCACCATGCGTTAGTCCTTCCTTGATTATCATGATCACTCTCCTTGCCCCGCGCTTACATAGAGTCAGCTTCACCAGAGACTCTTCACTTCAACCCGGCGACTTCACGTTGCAACTCACCGACCCGGAGACTTTGACAGTCCCCCCCTAGATTCCTGCTTTGGTAAGCCTCGACAGCATTTGGTAATGAACTTTAAACCTACTTGTACCCGCTCTTCGAGCGTTTCCCTAACTATTTCCTTTTCACTTTTTGATCCGCCCAGCACGGCATTTCAGCCCGACATACACGTGAGCATTTTTTCATTCGTTTTTCTTATTGTTGCTATCTGCTACCCGCTTACAAACCCTTTCTCCCCTCTGGGTGCACCGACTATTTCCTAGCACATTTGAGCCAGTTTGACAGTTCAGTTTAGGTGTAACGGCTATCTCTGCATCTTTCACGCACAGACTCATGTTTGTTTATATTCACCATTGGGAATTGTTTGTTTTGTATACAATTATCCGTTAATGCTACGCTGATACAAATGTAGATCGTTCTCATTTCTTACAGAGCTCCTTGAAAAAGGGTTATCGACTCGAAATGCATTGGAGCATTGTTGATTTTGTGTAGAGCCTAATTAATTGGATGCAAATAATCCATTAATGAAAGACTTATGAAAACATGAAATTCAATTCAATTCAAATAAACTTTTGAAATTCATCGGAGTCTTCCTTTGAACCAGAGGGAGTGCCCAAATACTGGGATGTGCGCATTGATTTGTTCACACATACTCATAGCTAACAGTTGGTTGGCCATGCTTGACCGCAGAACAGCGCGAGAACATTTTGTTCTGTACATATGGGCGAGAACATCTTGTTCTGTACATTTTTCTAAAAATGTATGTGTGACCGGAAACTTACGCTAGGTGCTAGTTTTGCAAGAAGCTTGTGGCTTATTTCGGCAATCTAAGTTTCAAAACAAGACTTCAGTGGAAAGTCCCTGAAATGTGTCAATCTGCCTCTGCACCAGCTGAGTCTTGTGTACGTGTGAGAGGGCGTTGGTCTTGAGGTGGTGGAAAATTACTACTTCACATTAGGCCAATTTACCACGTTATTTTTCAGTGCAGCAGAAATGCATTTTTCAACATTATTGTGGCCTAGTGCATACTATTAGCCTAAGGCATGTCTTTTTGGGCTTTGCCTTGGGTCTATAACCCCGGGATTCAGGGAGTTTGTGGGATTTAATATGCTGATCATGCATAGCAAAAATTGAGGGTTTTTAAGCATATTTCAGGTTCTCACTGGCAGGGCCATGTAGGGCCTTCAGGCTACCAGGGTCGATGAAAGAGGCCTGTGAGAAGTTGGCCTGATGTGCAGTGCTCACTATTCTAGTGATCACTATATATCAGTCCAAACAACCCTTATTGATGATTGGTTGTAAGTCAACCTTATAGACCAGCTATCCTAGTAGCATGGATACGAGCAGTCTAAGGCTAAGACTCTAGAGGGCGTGTTAAGCCAGCTGTTTTACCATCACATTACCCCTTGAACACCCAGTGAAAGGACACCACACAAGTGTTATGAAAATAAACAATGTATTTATTAGAATCACAACAACCCTGTACTCTTTATGAGGACAGGGTGCTAAGCACACAACAAAACTCTTATGAAAATACTTAAGTTAGCACGTTATACACAAATGCCCGAGGGGCACGAAAAACCATATACTCTAAAAGTGGAATGCGAATTACTAGCAGGTAAGTAACAATACTAATAGGCTTTGGAATCGCTAGGACTTGACTAGGGAATCGTTAGATGACTACTAGGAGGCCCAGGGGACTCGGGTGCAGAGTGTGCACTCTCACGCGGGATGCGGGACAAAGTCTATGGAAGCTAGAATTCACAAAGTTAGTGTTCACGGGCGAACCCGACCTGGTAGGGAGAAAACGACAGTGGATCCTGACCCTTGAATAGTGAGGCTATGCTGGGACACCGAAGTGCCGAAGTTACCTAGCCCAGGGGCTGCAGCTGCATAGGTCTGAAAAGACGTCGGGAATCCTCGTGCCGGACCAGGAGCCTGGAAGGAAGAAGTTGCTGGCAGGCGACCAGTGAAGGAAAGTTCGATGGATCCAAGCCTGGATCAAGGAAGAAGGAAACCTGAAAGCAGAGGGGACCAAGTTCTTGAATCACTAGCCAGTGATTAAGTGGGCACCAGGATGGCACCGGGCGAAGTCACCGCAGTCAGGTGAGTGGGCGCTGCTGGGCTCTGCAGTCTCTCGGACCAGGAGGCGTTGTCGGCGACCAGGATGGAGGTGCGAGCTGTCCCACGAAGGTTCTTGCTGTCGACGTCGCTGGACCCAGGATTGGGCAACAAGTCTTGGCAAATGCAAGGCCCACGCGGTGGACCTAAAATGGCGTCTCAGCCGGACCAGGAGGGTCCAGGGTACTTCTCCGATGGAGGGAAGCAAGGGCCAGTCTGGAGCAACCAGACCAGCAGCAGTGTTGTCGTCGGGCGTCGTTCGGAAGGCCACAAGCCAGCGGGCTAGTAGCCAACCAACGCGGTGAGCAGCAAAAAGCAGAAGGGCCCCACGCCGGTCGTGGAGATGCTGGGGGGCTGCTCTTCGGTGCTGGAGCTGCTCAGGGTGGGGGCTTCTCGGACCCCAAAGCACTCACCAGGAAATTACTCGGTGGGCTTGCTGTGCAGAAGTCGTGCAGTCTTGGCGATGGCCGGTCCCTCGAGGTCTCGTCGCACCCACGGTTCTCAGCTGTGCTGTAGAGGTGGGTAGAGGTCAGAGGTGCCAGGGAAGCCGGGTCTCGTCGAGCTGGGCAGTCGGATTCCGGAGGAAGGACGTGCAGCAGGCCGCAGTGTTCTTAGATGGTGCCTGCGGATGCAGGGTGACTACTCCTTAGTCACAAGGGAGAATCTTGAGGAAGAAATCGTGAAGTCCTTTCGTGGAAAGTGGTATCTTGATTCCAAAGATGATCTGATTTGGAAGGGGGCCAGTCCCTACCTTTATCTGGGAAAAGGGGGCTGGCACGCGACTAGGTCCTGCCCTATGGGTGGGACCAGGAGGGGGGTGGTTACACCCACTTCCTTGGCGGGCTTTTCCCCAGCACAGGGTCTGGAGTGTCCCTGGAACTGGTTTGAGCCAGCCTATGCACAGTGAGCACCGGGGTGCCACGTGCAGTCACCTTCCTCTGAAGCCCTGCCTACCTACAATACATGCATGTCCTGTCCCTCTAGAAGGGTGGAATGCTAACCCCGTCGCCAGAATTGGCGAGGGGTTAGTATTCCAATTCGTATGACACCTTACTCGACATGTTTTGATAAAGCGATACCAGAGTTGGCATATAACCGCGAGGATTATAATGCACTTAAGAGTATATGGTATGCGATATCATGGAAACGGCTAAGGGATAGATCCCGAAAGCCGCAGACAGGCTCAGCTCATGCCAGAGCACCATCTCACACGATTCCAAGCACTCTGCCTTCAGGATTGTTAAGGCCTGCCATAGGAGTGACTGATAGGAGATCTGTGTGTCCATTTTAGGGTTAGATATAGGTATACTATACCTAAAGCAAAGGGTGAGTACACCACCTTGCCCCAGCTGTCGTGCAGCCAGTTGTGTCAGTTTAGTTAGTCAGCCCAGGGGTGGCATAATACATGCTTCAGCCCCTGGGAGACTTCTGGGTGCACCTCAGCCCTGGGTACAGGGACTTGGAGAGGGCCCAGTGCCAATTCAGTACCTGAGTACAATTTGGATAGAGAGAACAGCTAGGCTGTGGGTCTGATTAGCAGGCCCACAGCCAGGGAAAGTCGTAAACCAGTGCAGCAAAAAGCAAAAAATCTGGGTGATCATAGGATTGCAGACCCTACTCTCCTACATGACCCCCCCCCAAACTTTGGGACAATAAACTAACCTTGACCAGGTGAGTCTTCTTGCTCTAAGTGGAAATACCTGGAGAGCCCATCAGCATTGCTGTGATCAGTACCAGGTCTATGCTCCACTGTAAAATCCATCCCCTGTAGGGAAATGGACCACCTAAGCAGTTTGGGGTTTTCACCCTTCATCTGATTTAGCCACAAGAGGGGCTTATGGTCTGTCTGAATGGTGAAGTGAGTGCCAAACAAGTAGGCCCTCAGCTTCTTCAGGGCCCAGACCACAGCAAAGGCCTCCCTCTCAATAGCTGACCAATTTTTCTCTCTGGGTGTCAACCTCCTGCTAATGAAAGCAATAGGCTGATCATTACCATCAAAATTCAGTTGAGACAGAACAGCTCCCACACCCAACTCAGAAGCATCTGTTTGGACAATGAATGGCTTGGAGTAATCTGGACTCTTGAGGATAGGTGCTGTGCACATGGCCTGTTTTAGGTCATTGAATGCTTTCTGACAGCTTGCTGTCCACTGAACTTTCTTTGGCATCTTTTTGCTTGTCAGGTCATTAAGAGGGGTCACTATGGACCCATAATTTCTGACAAACTTCCTATAGTACCCAGTCAGGCCCAAGAAAGCTCGAACCTGAGTCTGGGTGGTTGGAGGAGTCCAGTCCTTGATGGCCTGTATCTTACTCTCCAGTGGCTGAACCTGGCCCCCACCTACAAGGTGGCCCAGGTATACAACCTGTGTCTGCCCTATCTGGCACTTTGTGGCCTTGATAGTGAGGCCTGCCTTTTGCCGAGCCTCTAACACTTTCCTCAGGTGGACCAGGTGATCCTCCCAGGTGGAGCTAAAGACAGCAATATCGTCAAGATATGCTGCACAGAAGTCATCCAGCCCAGTGAGGACTTGATTCACCAACCTTTGGAAGGTGGCAGGTGCATTTTTCAATCCAAAGGGCATCACCACAAATTGATAATGCCCACCAGGTGTAGAAAATGCTGTCTTGGGTTTGGCTTCCTCAGCTAACCTGATTTGCCAATACCCAGCTGTCAAATCAAATGTACTTAAGAAGTTGGCAGAAGCCAATTTATCTATAAGTTCATCTGCTCTTGGTATTGGGTGGGCATCAGTCTTAGTGACTGCATTGAGGCCTCTGTAGTCTACGCAAAACCTCATCTCTTTCTTACCACCCTGGGTGTGAGGCTTTGGCACTAGAACTACTGGGCTAGCCCAAGGGCTATCTGAGGGCTCAATGACTCCCAGCTCCAACATTTTCTGCACTTCAGTTTTGATGCAGTCTCTAACATGATCAGGCTGCCTGTAGATTTTACTCTTGACAGGCAGACTGTCTCCAGTGTCAACATCATGGGTACACCAATCAGTTTGGCTGGGTGTCAGAGAGAACATATGTCTGAAGGATTGCAGAACTTGCCTGCAATCCTGTTGCTGATGCTCAGTGAGGCTGCCACAAAAGACAACACCATCAACTGATCCATCATCAGGATTCTGAGTGAGCAGGTCGGGGAGAGGGTCACTCTCTTCTTCCTGTCCCTCATCTGTGGCCATGAGCAAGCTCATGTCCTTCCTGTCAACATATGCCTTGAGCCTGTTAACATGGAGCACTCTGAGAGGGCTCCTGGGAGTTCCAAGGTCCACCAAGTAGGTAACCTCTCCCTTTTGCTCAATGATGGTGTGGGGCCCAGACCATTTGTCTTTCAGAGCTGCTCGAGCCACTGGCTCCAGCACCCACACCTTCTGTCCTGGCTGGTACACAGTCAGAACAGCCTTTTGGTCATGCCACGTTTTTTGAAGTTCTTGGCTGGCCTCAAGGTTTTTAGATGCCTTTTCCATATACTCAGCCATCCTGGAGCGGAGACCAAGTACATAGTCCACTATGTTGGTTGCAGGCTTTTTGAGAGGTCTCTACCATCCTTCCTTCACCAAACACAGGGGTCCTCTTACAGGATGCCCATACAGAAGCTCAAAAGAGCTGTAGCCAACCCCCTTCTGTGGGACCTCTCTGTAAGCAAACAAGAGGCAGGGGATCAGGACATCCCATCTTCTCCTAAGAGGTTCAGGTAGTCCATGAATCATCCCTTTGAGGGTCCTGTTGAATCTTTCAACAAGCCCATTGCATTGTGGATGATAGGGTGTGGTGAACTTGTAGTTCACACCACACTCTTTCCACATTGCAGTCAGATATCCTGACATGAAGTTTGTACCTCTGTCAGAAACGACCTCCTTTGGAAAACCCACTCTGGAGAACACTCCAACTAGGGCTCTTGCCACCACAGGAGCTGTGGTGGTCCTCAGGGGAATAGCTTCAGGATACCTGGTGGCATGGTCCACCACCACCAGTATAAACTTGTGCCCTGATGCTGTCTGGGGTTCCATTGGACCAACAATGTCAATCCCCACTCTCTCAAAGGGGACCCCCACCACAGGCAGTGGTATGAGGGGGGCCTTTGTTGTGCCACCTGACTTACCACTGGCTTGGCAAGTGACACAGGAGCGACAAAACTCCTTGGTATTCTCATTCATATGGGGCCAGTGAAAGTGTGAGACAAGTCTGTCCCAAGTCTTTGTCTGACCTAAATGACCTGCAAGGGGAATTTCATGGGCCAAGGTGAGAAGGAAACCTCTCAGAGACAAGGGGATGACCAGCCTCCTGGTTGCACCAGGCTTGGGGTCTCTTGACTCAGAGTACAGGAGTCCATCTTCCCAGTATACCCTGTGGGCACCTGTGGCATTCCCTGCAGCCTCAGCAGCAGCATGCTGTCTGAAGGGTTCAAGGAAAGGGCAGCTCAACTGTTCCTTCCCCAGGTCTGCTCTGGAGGGTCCCCCTGAGCCCAGAAACTCAACTTGATCAAGTTCAAGCTCTTTAGGCTCAGTTTCCCTCAGCTCTTCCAGATCAGCCTCCTCAGAGACTTGATCCTCAACCTGGGGCAAGGGGGAAAGCAAAGCCTTACCCTTACTGCTCTTCTTCTTGGAAGGTGTCTGGTCCATACTTTCAGGATCCAGCACCTGTTCAGTGGGGCATCTTCTGGCCTGTGACCTAGTCACAGCAAGCACATGTGCTGGCAAGCCTAACATCTCCATGTGAGTCCTCTGCTCCACTTCTGACCATTGTGATGACTCCAAATCATTGCCCAACAAACAATCAACTGGGAGGTCTGAACTGACTACAACTTTCTTTTGTCCCTTCACTCCACCCCAGGAGAAAGCCACAATTGCCACACTATGACTAGTAGTGACATTGCTGGCATTGGTCACCAGGAAATCAGTACCTGGCATGATCTGTCCAGGGTCCACAAAGTTAGGTGTCACCATGGTGACACTGGCACAAGTGTCCCTATAGGCCTGAGCCATTTTGCCATTAATCAAAGGCGTCTGCCTGTATTTGCCCAAAGTATTGGGACTTATCTCAGGGGACATATCCACATCCCCTGTACAGACAAGGACAGCCTGAGTGAGTGTGCCAACTAAGTTGTCAGACCCCTCAGTACCCAAGGTTAACCCAACTAATGCCTTGGGAGGTACACTACCACTACTGACTGTACTAGGGGGTGCAGTTGCCTTAGGGGCTGTAGTGGCAGGAGTTTGTCCTCCTCTTTTGGTGCACTCACTAAACCAGTGAGATTTACTTTTGCAGTACTGGCACCACCTTTTTGACTGGCCTTCTTGAGTCTTCTTCTTCTGGGAAGCCTGACCCCCGCCCTCTTTGGGTTGTTGGGGACCTGGTGAAGACTTCTGGTCATTTTGTTCACTCTTAACATTACCCTTCTGGTCTGCTTTCTTCTGACCACCCTGGTTCTGGTTCTGGTTCTGCTTGATCCTTGTCCTGACCCATTTGTCTGCCTTCTTTCCCAATTCTTGGGGAGAGGTCAGATCTGAATCAACAAGGTGCTGGTGCAGCAACTGGTTCTGACAATTGTTTAAAATGTGTTCTCTCATCATTAGATTATACAATCCTGTGTAATCTGTAACCTTGCTACCCAGCAACCAGCCCTCCAAAGCCTTAGTGGCACAATCCACAAAGTCAGACCAGTCCTGAGACTGAGTTTTCTGGGTGTCTCTGAACAGCAACCTGTACTGCTCAGTGGTTAAACCAAACCCATCAACCAGTGTATTCTTCAGGACCTGGTAATTGTTAGCATCCTCTACTCTTGTAGTGAGGAGCTTATCTCTACCTTTACCATCAAAGGAGAGCCACAGTATAGCTGCCCACTGACTCTGGGGAATGCACTGCACAGTGCAGGCCCTCTCCAGAGCAGCCATCCATTTCTGGATATCATCCCCTTGCTTAAAGGGGGGCATTATTTTAGTCAGGTGTTTAGTGTCTAAACCCTTCTCTCTATCTCTTGGGAGATTGCTGCCACCAGTGGGAGCTAGCCCACTCATCTGCTGCTCTCTAGCAAAGGCAAGCTTCTCTTTGGCCAGGGCAAGTTCTTCCCTTTCAATCCTCAGTTCAGCTTGTCTCATCCTAGCCTCATGCTCCCTTCTCTGAGGGGAAGTAAATCTCCTCTGTGGAGGATTCCTTCTCCCCTGAGAAGAGGCATTAGAGTGCAGAGATCTATTGGAGTCCCTAGAAAGAGATCTATCTCTCCTAACTCCAAGGTTAGGCCCACTTCGGGTTAGTACTGGGGGTCCCCCAGATCCTAGCCCAAGTGTTGGACAGGCCACATGAAGGGCCGCTCTCCCCCGGCCCAACCAGGCCCGAACCAGCCACGCAAGTACCACACACCACCATTGCACGTCCACCGTCCCCGCAGGGACCCCTACACTCGAACCTGTTGACCGCGTAGGCCGACCCACTACCGGCCTGCGCGCCCATCCTGGGCGCCATCTTGGACACTCCACCACGAGGCCGCCGGGCCCCCGATCGACCTCAACCCTGGGCCTGGCCAGGCCTCAGACATTCCGGCACCAACATCCACCCAGGAGGTGAGCGGGCTACTTGGTCAGTCAATGGGAGCAAGAGGTGTCGATGGCTCTCCCCCGCCAAGTACCGCTCGCCCATCGCCTCCCCGGGCGCTGGCTCCACCCCCCTGCTGGGTGTCTGAACCCCCTCATCCCGGACCTCCCGACCTCCAAGTGCGAGGGTCCGGACATCAAAGCACACCAGCCCTATAACTGGGGCAGCTCCAGAGCAGGACGGGAGTTGTATCTTGGAGTCGAGAGACGCAAAGAAGAACTCATCCTTGACGGACTACTGGCGCTGCCGTAGCTCTGTCTTGTGCACCTTCGTCTTGCCTGCTGGCGCTGCCGCGGCTTTGGGAACCACCCTATCCTTCATCGTCGTCGGGACCTGCTGGCGTGGCCGCGGACCGTTGTAACCACCACCTTCATCGGGACCTGCTGGCTCTGCCGCGGACCGTCGTCTTCCTTCATCCATCTCGGGACCTGCTGGCTCCGCCGCGGCCCGTTCATCTACACCCCCGAGCTCGAGGATTGAGAGCTATTGCCATCTTTTTAGTAACAAGACTGTCCCGCTACCCTCTTCCCAAACAGAGACCAGAATAGAGGGGACCCCTGAGTCCAGACCTCCTTGTACCATTCTACCGTACTTGAAGAATTCCCTATAAAGTATCGTTGAACTTTACCCTTGTGTGGTGTCCGTCTGTGGGGGGGAAGTTACTTGTCTGTACGATTCGCTGGAGACGGCTCTCCCCGGAGACCTCTCCCCTTATCCTCGGCCGACCCTCCCGGTCCGTCTAACATTGGTGGCCAGCGACGGGATCCGAATCACCGCATAAACCGTACAGAGAGTAGCTCACCCCACGGCGAATCACGATGTCAACTAAAGACAGCGGATCAACGGAGAAATTCCAGATGGAGAAATTGGACGAGTACAGCCATCGTGAACTTAAACAGTTCTGTATCGAATTAGGTATCGCTACCACCGGACTAAATACCAAAGATGACTTTAAGCAGGCCCTGGAATCTTGGGCAGAAACCGGGGCTGCCGGAACCCCCGATCAAGACATCGCAGCACAAACCCCCATGGCCCCTGAAGAACGAAGAACGGGTCTCTCGCCAGACGAGATCCAGGAACGAGAAAGAACCCGACTACACGAGCTGGAAATGGCCCGGCTCAAAATGGACGTTGAACTAAAGTTGGCCGAACAGAAAATCAACTTAGAGCACCTGCGTCTCCGAGAAGAAAGAGAGGAGAAACAGAGACAAAGGGAGCTCGAGGAAAAGAAACTGGCATATGAACATGAGCGGAAATTAGCTGAAATCGACCTACGCAAACAGAATAAAGAAGCAGGGGTGCCCGAGCAACCCCACACTCCAGGGGCAACAGAGAAGAAGGTACACATCCCCAAGGATGTCGTTCGAGAATACTTCCGAGAGGACGACATCCAGCAATGGTTTAAGGCCTATGAAATCGCTATGACTGCACACCGGATCGATAGAAGCGATTGGGGGGCCGGTCTGTGGGGGAGATTCCTCAATGAGGGCCGCGACGCCCTGCTGCAACTCCCGGACCACCAGATGACCTCCTATGACCATATGAAAGCTGCACTCCTCACCCGCTATGGCCTCACACCCGAGATGTACCGTCAGAGGTCCCGAGACTGCACCCGCATCCCAGGTACAACTTGGGTGGACTATGTCAATTACTTTAGCCGAGCCTTCGAGGGCTGGATCAAAGGAAGCAAGGTCACAACCTACGAACAACTGTTCAATCTTATGGTATGGGAGCATCTGTCGAACAATTGCTTCATTGAACTTCGCCAGCACCTCCTCGACAGCAAGTTAACGGATCCCCGGCAGCTCGCAGCCGAAGCAGACCGGTGGGAGATCACCAGAGTGAGTCGAAATGGGTCCTCCGAACAGAACCGGAACAACAATGGTCAGCACCGTCCCCGAGGAGGTGGAGGCCAAGGACGCGGAAGAAGCAACGCTCCGGTCACCCCCACTACCAGCCCCACCCCCCCGGCCAACCGGGGCAGCACCCCAGCGCGACCGGGACATCGAGCCAATGTTACCTGCCATCGATGCCAACGAGTCGGACACTATGCAAACGACCCAAACTGCCCCCAGTACCAGAGCCCAAGACCCCGCCAAGTAGCCGCTGCTGCTCTGGGGGAGGAACAGATCTCAGAGGAACAAGAAGAATATGAACAGGAACACCAAGAATGGGAGCCAGCCGCCATGGCTCTCGCCTGCCTAGGGGGGAGAGACATGGTCCCGCGGGTCCCCCTACCCGCTAACACCCAGAAGTACAGCCAATGGGTGGGCATCAATGGACGCCGGGCTGAAGCCCTTCGTGACACTGGGGCCAGTGTAACAGCCGTCCGCTGTCACCTGGTGACCCCCGAACAATACTTACCAAACATTCTCTGCCCTGTACGTTCAGCCGATAACTCAGAAAGTCTGTGTCGGATGGCCTGCGTCCCCTTCGAATGGGGAGGGGTCTCCGGCATGTTGAAGGTGACGGTCCGAGATGATGCCCCCGTAGACTGCCTCCTGGGTAATGACCTGGAAAGCTCTCCTTGGGCAGCAGTCGAACGAAAAGAACACCTGGGGATGCTGGGCGTCCCGGACTGGGCGTGCGTCACCACCCGGTCCATGACCGCCCGTGCCAACACCCGCCCAGAGGAACTCGAATGGCCGGCGCCACCGCCTCCGGTCGCCCCCGCCGAAACCACCGACCGTGACGTCCCCCCCGAACCAGCTCAACCTCCAGACCTCGCTAACCTCGACCAGTGGCCTCAAGAGGGGGGGGCCCACGCAAGAACAATTTCGCCAAGAACAAAAGACCTGTCCCTCCCTCGAGGGACTCCGCCAGCAAGCACTGGCCCAAAGCGCAGGGGATACCTCCGGAACTCACTGGGTCTACTGGGACAATGATCTGCTGTACAGTGAGCAAAGAATCGCGGAGCTGGGGGCCAGCCGAGTCCTAGTGGTACCCCTCCGTTTTAGAGACTTTCTGCTAAACCTGGCCCACGATGTCCCCCTGGCAGGACACTTGGGTCAAGACAAAACCTATAGCCGCCTGGTGACCCACTTCTTCTGGCCCAAAATGAGGGACAATGTACACCAGCATTGCCGATCTTGCCCCACGTGCCAAGCCAGTGGGAAGAGCGGCCGCAAACTGAAAGCCCCCCTGCAACCTTTTCCCGTGGTCACCACCCCGTTCGAGAGGGTCGGAATCGATATCGTAGGGCCCCTGGACCCGCGCACAAAACAAGGCCATCGATTCATCCTGGTGCTAGTGGACCACGCCACCCGCTACCCAGAGGCTGTTCCCCTGCGGACTGTGACAACCCGGTAGTCGGCCGGGCTCTGATGGGGATCTTCTCCCGGGTAGGCTTCCCCCGGGAGGTCGTCAGTGACAGAGGCACGAACTTTATTTCGAAATATATGAAATCTCTCTGGCAACAGTGCGGGGTTACCTACCGGTTCACGACCCCCTATCACCCTCAAGGAAACGGCCTCGTTGAGCGGTTCAACCGCACGCTCAAAGGGATGATCGGGGGGTTGGAAGAGCCCCTCCGTCGCCAGTGGGATGTGCTGCTGCCGTGCCTCCTCTTCGCATATCGAGAGGTTCCCCAGAAGTCCCTGGGCTTCAGCCCATTTGAACTGCTATATGGACACCCCGTGCGCGGGCCGCTCAGCCTAGTTAAGGAAGGCTGGGAGATGCCCCCTCTAAAGAACCCACCAGATGTTTTCCGCTACCTCCTAACACTCCGCAACCAGACCCGGCGATTCCGAGAACTAGCAAAAGCCAACCTAGAGGCCAGTCAAGAGGACATGAAAAGGTGGTATGACCGGAATGCCTCCTCCATCGAATTTGAACCTGGGCAACAGGTATGGGTGATGTCCCCCACCGAACCTTGCGCCCTACAAGACAAGTGGACAGGGCCCTTCAAAGTGGTCGAGCGCAAGGGTCCGGCTACCTATCTCATCGACTTGGAATCTTCCCGGAACCCCCTCCGGGTCCTCCACGCTAACAGACTGAAACCGCACTTTGTACGGACAGAACTCAGCCTCCTGATGGCCACAGACAATGGGGCTGAAGAGGACTCCGAGCCCCTCCCGGACCTCCTACGAACGCGGGAGAAAGACGGTTCCGTAGAGGGGGTCCGACTCTCAGAGGCCCTCACCCGAGAGCAACACCAGGAGTGCCAAGTTCTCCTGTCACAATTCGCCAGCCTGTTCTCCCTCACCCCAGGTGTCACTTCCTGGTGTACGCACGATGTGGACACGGGGGACAGCCCCCCTATCCGCCACCGGGCCTACCGCGTGCCAGATCGGGTACGGGCCTGCATCCAGGAGGAAGTAGCCAAAATGCTCACGCTCGGGGTCATCGAGCCCTCAGACAGCCCCTGGGCCAGCCCGGTAGTACTGGTCCCCAAAGCAGCCGCCCCCGGCACCACACCAGAACTCCGGTTCTGCGTCGACTACCGGGGCTTGAATGCGGTCACCAGGACAGACGCACATCCCATCCCCCGGGCAGATGAACTAATCGACCGCATGGGAGCTGCCCGCTACCTCAGTATCTTCGACCTGACGGCGGGCTACTGGCAAATCGGCCTCACACCCCGGGCACAAGAACGTTCTGCCTTTTCCACTCCCGATGGCCATTACCATTTCACAGTCATGCCCTTCGGCATGAAGAATGCCCCAGCAACCTTCCAACGGCTCGTCAATAAGGTCCTGGCGGGGCTCGAAGGATTCAGCGCCGCCTACCTAGACGACATCGCTGTATACAGCAACCAGTGGTCCGAGCACCTCCACCACCTCCGAGCAGTGCTGCACGCCCTTCAGCAAGCTGGCCTCACGATCAAGGCCAGCAAATGTCAAATTGGGCAAGGGTCTGTAACCTACCTCGGGCACCAGGTGGGAAGCGGCCTGGTGGCCCCTCTGCAGCTAAAAATTGCCGCCATCCAGTCCTGGCAGCCCCCCATTACCCAGACCGAGGTACGAGCCTTCCTGGGCCTCACGGGCTATTACCGGAGGTTCGTGAAAGACTATGGTACTATCGTGAGGCCCCTCACAGAGCTCACGTCAAAAAATCAGCCCCAGAAAGTCAACTGGACCCCAGAGTGTCAAGCTGCATTTGAACAATTGAAAGCCGCCATGTGCTCCGCCCCTGTGCTCCAGGCCCCCGACTACAGCCGGGAGTTCATCGTCCAGACGGATGCCTCCGACCATGGCATTGGGGCAGTCCTGTCTCAAGTGAACACCGAAGGCCGTGATCAGCCGGTGGCCTTCATCAGCCGGCGACTCCTACCACGGGAACAACGCTGGAGCACCATAGAGAGGGAGGCCTTCGCGGTGGTATGGGCCCTCAAGAAGCTCCGGCCCTACCTTTTTGGCACACCCTTTCGGGTACAGACCGACCACCGACCCCTGCAGTGGCTGATGCAGATGCGGGGGGAAAACCCGAAGTTACTACGCTGGTCCATCTCCCTACAAGGGATGGACTTCACAGTTGAACATCGGCCTGGGCCAGATCACGCCAACGCAGATGGCCTGTCCCGGTTCTTCCGCCTCGACGAGAAGAGTCCCCAAGAGAATGGGTAACTCTCCCCGCCTTCAGCTGGGGGGGACGCATGTTGGACAGGCCACATGAAGGGCCGCTCTCCCCCGGCCCAACCAGGCCCGAACCAGCCACGCAAGTACCACACACCACCATTGCACGTCCACCGTCCCCGCAGGGACCCCTACACTCGAACCTGTTGACCGCGTAGGCCGACCCACTACCGGCCTGCGCGCCCATCCTGGGCGCCATCTTGGACACTCCACCACGAGGCCGCCGGGCCCCCGATCGACCTCAACCCTGGGCCTGGCCAGGCCTCAGACATTCCGGCACCAACATCCACCCAGGAGGTGAGCGGGCTACTTGGTCAGTCAATGGGAGCAAGAGGTGTCGATGGCTCTCCCCCGCCAAGTACCGCTCGCCCATCGCCTCCCCGGGCGCTGGCTCCACCCCCCTGCTGGGTGTCTGAACCCCCTCATCCCGGACCTCCCGACCTCCAAGTGCGAGGGTCCGGACATCAAAGCACACCAGCCCTATAACTGGGGCAGCTCCAGAGCAGGACGGGAGTTGTATCTTGGAGTCGAGAGACGCAAAGAAGAACTCATCCTTGACGGACTACTGGCGCTGCCGTAGCTCTGTCTTGTGCACCTTCGTCTTGCCTGCTGGCGCTGCCGCGGCTTTGGGAACCACCCTATCCTTCATCGTCGTCGGGACCTGCTGGCGTGGCCGCGGACCGTTGTAACCACCACCTTCATCGGGACCTGCTGGCTCTGCCGCGGACCGTCGTCTTCCTTCATCCATCTCGGGACCTGCTGGCTCCGCCGCGGCCCGTTCATCTACACCCCCGAGCTCGAGGATTGAGAGCTATTGCCATCTTTTTAGTAACAAGACTGTCCCGCTACCCTCTTCCCAAACAGAGACCAGAATAGAGGGGACCCCTGAGTCCAGACCTCCTTGTACCATTCTACCGTACTTGAAGAATTCCCTATAAAGTATCGTTGAACTTTACCCTTGTGTGGTGTCCGTCTGTGGGGGGGGAAGTTACTTGTCTGTACGATTCGCTGGAGACGGCTCTCCCCGGAGACCTCTCCCCTTATCCTCGGCCGACCCTCCCGGTCCGTCTAACACCAAGTAAGTCTAAGTTGGCCCTGGTTAGCCTTCTGACTACCTCAAGACCTTTGTCTACCTCATCCCCAGAGAGTTCCTCCTGATCCTCCTCCTCCTCAACTGCAGTAGCAGTGTTGGGGAGGTCTGGATCCCCAGAGGTTCCCTCCAAGGCTGGCATGTTCTCATGTAACTGAGAAAGCTTTCTGGCATCATATGTCTCTAAGAGACCTATCAGAAAGGGAATGGTGGGGTTAGACCCCTGCTTCAGTTTCCTGGAGACACAGATCTGTCTCATCTCCTGGAAACTGAGAGCTGCATATCTTGAAGTGACCTGTGGAGGGTCAACACTGACCAGGGGAGTCTCAGTAGATTCTCCCTGGGTAGACATGCTTTTCTAGTGAGGTGTAAGTGGTGCACTTACCTACACTATGTGTTTGCCTACTGATCCCTTGCTAGAGTTGTAGTTTAGGGTGTGCTAGGCCCTAGGAGCTACAACAGCTGGTTCAGTAGAACTCAAAGTATTCTAAGCTAAGTTATATGTACTTTTAGTACTTATGTGATCTTTCACAAGATATTCTTAGGGCATGTGTGGTAAAACAACAGCAAGCTCAAATCCCAACCGCTGCTCACCAATGTGAGAAGTTGGCCTGATGTGCAGTGCTCACTATTCTAGTGATCACTATATATCAGTCCAAACAACCCTTATTGATGATTGGTTGTAAGTCAACCTTATAGACCAGCTATCCTAGTAGCATGGATACGAGCAGTCTAAGGCTAAGACTCTAGAGGGCGTGTTAAGCCAGCTGTTTTACCATCACATTACCCCTTGAACACCCAGTGAAAGGACACCACACAAGTGTTATGAAAATAAACAATGTATTTATTAGAATCACAACAACCCTGTACTCTTTATGAGGACAGGGTGCTAAGCACACAACAAAACTCTTATGAAAATACTTAAGTTAGCACGTTATACACAAATGCCCGAGGGGCACGAAAAACCATATACTCTAAAAGTGGAATGCGAATTACTAGCAGGTAAGTAACAATACTAATAGGCTTTGGAATCGCTAGGACTTGACTAGGGAATCGTTAGATGACTACTAGGAGGCCCAGGGGACTCGGGTGCAGAGTGTGCACTCTCACGCGGGATGCGGGACAAAGTCTATGGAAGCTAGAATTCACAAAGTTAGTGTTCACGGGCGAACCCGACCTGGTAGGGAGAAAACGACAGTGGATCCTGACCCTTGAATAGTGAGGCTATGCTGGGACACCGAAGTGCCGAAGTTACCTAGCCCAGGGGCTGCAGCTGCATAGGTCTGAAAAGACGTCGAGAATCCTCGTGCCGGACCAGGACCCTGGAAGGAAGAAGTTGCTGGCAGGCGACCAGTGAAGGAAAGTTCGATGGATCCAAGCCTGGATCAAGGAAGAAGGAAACCTGAAAGCAGAGGGGACCAAGTTCTTGAATCACTAGCCAGTGATTAAGTGGGCACCAGGATGGCACCGGGCGAAGTCACCGCAGTCAGGTGAGTGGGCGCTGCTGGGCTCTGCAGTCTCTCGGACCAGGAGGCGTTGTCGGCGACCAGGATGGAGGTGCGAGCTGTCCCACGAAGGTTCTTGCTGTCGACGTCGCTGGACCCAGGATTGGGCAACAAGTCTTGGCAAATGCAAGGCCCACGCGGTGGACCTAAAATGGCGTCCCAGCCGGACCAGGAGGGTCCAGGGTACTTCTCCGATGGAGGGAAGCAAGGGCCAGTCTGGAGCAACCAGACCAGCAGCAGTGTTGTCGTCGGGCGTCGTTCGGAAGGCCACAAGCCAGCGGGCTAGTAGCCAAACAACGCGGTGAGCAGCAAAAAGCAGAAGGGCCCCACGCCGGTCGTGGAGATGCTGGGGGGCTGCTCTTCGGTGCTGGAGCTGCTCAGGGTGGGGGCTTCTCGGACCCCAAAGCACTCACCAGGAAATTACTCGGTGGGCTTGCTGTGCAGAAGTCGTGCAGTCTTGGCGATGGCCGGTCCCTCGAGGTCTCGTCGCACCCACGGTTCTCAGCTGTGCTGTAGAGGTGGGTAGAGGTCAGAGGTGCCAGGGAAGCCGGGTCTCGTCGAGCTGGGCAGTTGGATTCCGGAGGAAGGACGTGCAGCAGGCCGCAGTGTTCTTAGATGGTGCCTGCGGATGCAGGGTGACTACTCCTTAGTCACAAGGGAGAATCTTGAGGAAGAAATCGTGAAGTCCTTTCGTGGAAAGTGGTATCTTGATTCCAAAGATGATCTGATTTGGAAGGGGGCCAGTCCCTACCTTTATCTGGGAAAAGGGGGCTGGCACGCGACTAGGTCCTGCCCTATGGGTGGGACCAGGAGGGGGGTGGTTACACCCACTTCCTTGGCGGGCTTTTCCCCAGCACAGGGTCTGGAGTGTCCCTGGAACTGGTTTGAGCCAGCCTATGCACAGTGAGCACCGGGGTGCCACGTGCAGTCACCTTCCTCTGAAGCCCTGCCTACCTACAATACACAAAACCCTGTCTGGGACGGTGCTGGCACCGCCCCTGGCAGGAAACCCTTTGTCCTTATCTCCTGCTCTGGGAGGACTCCCAGCAGCAGGAGGGCAGACTTGTGTCTCGGTGGCAGCATCCATTTTGTGGATGCTAAGGCTCTGTCTGACTTTTAACCGGGTTATAGGTTACATGCATGTCGTGTCCCTCTAGAAGGGTGGAATGCTAACCCCGTCGCCAGAATTGGCGAGGGGTTAGTATTCCAATTCGTATGACACCTTACTCGACATGTTTTGATAAAGCGATACCAGAGTTGGCATATAACCGCGAGGATTATAATGCACTTAAGAGTATATGGTATGCGATATCATGGAAACGCCTAAGGGATAGATCCCGAAAGCCGCAGACAGGCTCAGCTCATGCCAGAGCACCATCTCACACGATTCCAAGCACTCTGCCTTCAGGATTGTTAAGGCCTGCCATAGGAGTGACTGATAGGAGATCTGTGTGTCCATTTTAGGGTTAGATATAGGTATACTATACCTAAAGCAAAGGGTGAGTACACCACCTTGCCCCAGCTGTCGTGCAGCCAGTTGTGTCAGTTTAGTTAGTCAGCCCAGGGGTGGCATAATACATGCTTCAGCCCCTGGGAGACTTCTGGGTGCACCTCAGCCCTGGGTACAGGGACTTGGAGAGGGCCCAGTGCCAATTCAGTACCTGAGTACAATTTGGATAGAGAGAACAGCTAGGCTGTGGGTCTGATTAGCAGGCCCACAGCCAGGGAAAGTCGTAAACCAGTGCAGCAAAAAGCAAAAAATCTGGGTGATCATAGGATTGCAGACCCTACTCTCCTACAAGGCCCCTCTATCACCACAAGCCCCTCATGGGTGGCTTTTCCTTGTGCACACACATGACAAGTGCTCGTGCTAAATGGGGCCACCAACAATACCTCTTGACTAGTTCTAGTGTTAGTTTGAATCCTGGAGGACCTGCTATGCCATGAGTGTGGCACCATTTTAGGACCTGTTGTTGTAAATCTACAGTTGGAATAACCAATCCCCCTTGCACGTAATGTAAGCCTTTTCTAATCTGTGGTGTATGGTGACCCACTAGTTCTGCTAATGAAGGATCTAGTTGGGCATCTTGTACTTTTTGCAGGAATTGTTCCTCTACTGACAAAGCCCCTACAATCTTTTGGGAACTAATTATATGAGGTGGATCTGCTGTGATGGAGAGGAGTTCAAACCCTAAGCGAGATAAGGCATCTGCCTTGCCATTTTTCTTGCCTGCTCTAAAATGGTTCACAAAGTCGTATTCGCTAAAAAACTGAGTCCATCTTAATTGTCTCATGGACAAGGCTTTTGCGGTCTTTAGATATTGGAGGTTGCGGTGATCAGTTAGAATTGTCACTGTATGGTGAGTCCTCAATAGATATTGACGCCATTCTTCTAATACTTTCTTGATGGCAAGGAGTTCTCTTTCACAACAGCGTAATTTACTTCTGCAGGTGTAAGTTTATGGGAGTAATAAGCAATGGGGTGCAATTCTCCTGTTTTTCTCTCTGCTTGGGACAGAACCCCGCCTACTGCTACCTGAGATGTGTCAACTTCCACTACAAAAAGACTTTTTGGATCGGGATGTTTCAAAATTGGTGCTTGAGTGAAAGCGGCTTTCAATAAGTCAAAAGCATCATTTGCCTCTTTGGACCATATAAAGGGTACACCCTTACGTAGTAACCTGGTGATCGGAGCTACAACACTTGAAAACTGGTGAATGAATCTCCTGTAGAAATTCACAAACCCGATAAATTGTTGAACTTCTTTAACATTTGTAGGAGGTGGCCATTGTAGAACTGCTTTTACCTTTTGGGGATCCATTTGTAATCCCTGAGCCGAAACAACATACCCTAAAAAGGCTACGTGATGTCTTTGAAAAAAGCACTTGTCTAATTTGCAAAATAATTGATTTGTCTGTAACTTTCTCAAAACTGTTTGTACGTTTATTATGTGTTCCTCCAGGGTTTTGGAATAGATGAGTAAATCGTCAATATAGGCTATTACGCATCTATCGAGTAGATCCTTTAGTACCTCATTGATAAAATATTGAAAGGCAGAGGGAGCATTACAAAGCCCAAAGGGCATTACAAGGTATTCGTATAACCCGTACTTGGTGCAGAACGCAGTCTTCCACTCATCTCCTTCTTTAACCCTTACAAGGTCATAGGTTCCTCGTAGGTCTAGTTTTGTGAACCATTTAGCATCTTCTATTTGGTCCAGTAGAGAGGAGATGAGTGGTAAGGGGTACTTGTTCTTGATAGTAATAGAGTTGAATGATCTATAGTCAATGCAACAGCGCAATCCCCCTTCTCGTTTAGGGATGAAGAAGAGAGCTGAAGAAGCAGGGGATCTAGATACACGAA
This sequence comes from Lissotriton helveticus, assembly GCF_964261635.1. Taxonomy (NCBI): domain Eukaryota; kingdom Metazoa; phylum Chordata; class Amphibia; order Caudata; family Salamandridae; genus Lissotriton; species Lissotriton helveticus. The sequence continues at coordinate 816,181,275 of NC_136070.1, forward strand.
TAAAACCCATTTCAAGCATGGTATCCAAATATTCTCTTAGATATAGGTTTTCTTTCCCTGTTAAAGAGTAAACTCGACTGGTAGGTATACGTGCCCCTGGTTGTAAATCGATTCGACAATCATATACCCTATGAGGGGGTAAACAGGTAGCTTGTTCTTTGTCGAAAACGGATTGAAAAGATTGGTATTCAGGTGGTAAAACAGTGTCAGGTTCTTCAATTGAAAGCCCTTCAGATATAGAAGCTATGGGATTCTCTAGTCTTTCCTGGACAATAGCAGTCATGTCTCTCATAACATGAGGTTTGATTTCTTCTTTTATCTCCAATGTGTCTCTTATGTGAGTGGCACAATTTTCATCTTTAAATAGGACTATAGACTGTTGCCAATCAATATAGGGATTGTGGTGTCTTAACCAAGGAATACCTAATACAACAGGGAATTGAGGAGATAGAATCAAATCAAAATTGAGTGTTTCCCAATGAGAGGAAGACATACAGAGCTCTAAAGGAATGGTGCTATGCGTAATGGGTCCTGATTTAATTGAACTCCCGTCTATGGTAAAAACCTCTTCTCGAATTTCTTTAAGAATTTCAGGTATAGAATGTTCCACGCCCCAATTTTTGTCAATAAAGTTACCAGACGCACCTGAATCTATCATAACAAGAACAGTAATAGAAAGGTGATCCAAATGAAGTTGTGCAGGGATAAAGAAGTGGCCTTTATTGTTTAACAAAGAGGAGACCATATGTCGTGAACGACCCGATAGTGCGGTCTCTTTTACCCTCGGGTCTTCTAGTTTTCCGCCTTACGGAACTGTTTAGGCTTTACGGGGCATTCTATCAAGAAGTGTCCTGCCTTTCCGCAGTACAAACATAACTTATTGTCTCTTCTCCTGTTTTTCTGCCTCACTTAGGGGTACTTTAATACTACCTATCTGCATGGGTTCTACTTCATTTTTCGTTTCAACTTCTACCTTCTTTTCCTTACTCCCTGTCCTGGTGTAGTCAAAGCGAATCCTGTCTCTTTTTCTTTCTCCTAAACGGTGATCTAATTTAACCACTAAGTCAATGAGATCGGTACAGTTGTCTGGGGGATCTACTACATGTGCTAATGCGTCTTTCAATTCATCTCGAAGGCAAAGGGCCGTTCTTTTTTCTGTAGGCCATTCTGCTTCTGCCACAAGTCGGTTAAAGGTGGATATATAGGTAGTGATATCTTTAGTGCCTTGCTTCAGATTCAATAATTCTGTGTCCGCAGCATGTGTAAAGGTATGTTTATCAAACAGTTTACGTAATTCGCTTTTAAAGGCATCATAATTTAACAACAATGGATCATCTTTCTCAATAAGGGGTATGGTCCAGTTTGCTGCTGGTCCACCCATATAGGACACCACGAATGCCACCTTAGCTTCATCTGTGGGAAAACAGGATGCCTTACATAAAAAATGTAACTGCCATTGAGAGAGGAACGCCGCACATTTGGCAGGGTCTCCATAAAAACGCTCAGGTGGAGCTAAGGGTATAGTCTGAGGGGTTACAACTTGTACTACGGAAGAAGATTCTAGAAGAAGTTTATTTGCCTAGTTAATAAAAACCATTGCAATTTGAATAAAACCATTGCAGTTCGTCCATTAAAAATATGACATGTATGTACTGTGCATTTTCACCATATCAATAACATAGCATGTAAACCAATTTACAATTTTTAAAATCATGAAGATTAAATACAATTTACCAAACATTATTATATAAAATTCATCTTAGTTTCATTGTTCTCTGAGAGCTTAAAGCACACTCATTTCTGCTACTCCTTAGAGTTGATATTATTAGTCAACACTTTAGTCATGGTTCAGCTTAATTAAGTAACTACGAGCTTAGTTGAAGGTTAAAATCCTGCATCTTTTTCTCCACCATTTTCATAAACTTTACCAGGCTGCAGTTCAGCTGCGGATCGTCTGGTGTGAAGCAGCCAAGAACTGCATGTCTGCGAGTACGTATTCCTCGTCGGTTGAACTGGAATTTCAGCAAACGTTTTCTTTCCTCCAGCAGTTTGTCACAGGAACACAACAGATGTGTCATGTCCTCGAATACCTTGCCACATAAACGACAGAGGGAGCCTCCTTTATCCCTCAGCCAGTGTGGGAGATGGCATATACAGGGTAACAGGCCCAATCTGAGCTTTAGAAGTTTCAATTTTGTAATTGTTGAATAACCCTGGTCGAGGTAGCTCTGTTGGCCTTGATTAGAATAAGAGTTTAGGATAATCCATCCGTGTGACCTCTTGGCAACAGTCGCCTTGTCCTCTATCCACGAAAGATATTTTGTTGTTTTCTTTACTAATCTTTTGACCATGGTGTGATTAGTAGGGGTATTCCACAGCTCCTGTATACCTAGTGTCGCCAAGCTTTTTCCCAGGTATTTGGCAGCTGGCGAGGCCGAATTTCTCTGTATTTCTGCCCATAACAAGCTGTTTAAAGTTCCCTTTTCGGCTTTCCTGATTTTGTCCCATGTAGTTATGTAGGCCCCTTGTCTAGCCAGAGACTGTTTTTGGCCACCAAACTCTAACCTAAGTTGTGCCGGGGAGGTATGTTTTGGCAGACCGAAAATAATCCTATATGCTGCTGTTACAGTTTTGTCCAGAGTCACTGCGTCTCTTCCTCTTTGTGCTTTGCTGCCATAGGTAATTGTGGGCAAGAGTTTGGCCATTATAACTTGCGCCAGGGGAAGGAGAGATGGACTAGTGAGTCTTCCATTTAGTTTTTTTAAGGTGATTGCTATCGTAATACCTTTTCCTCTGATGCTTTCATTTTGGATGATGAATTGTCCGCTGCTGTCAATTTTGACCCCTAGGTACTTGTATACTGACGTGTCTTGTATGCGGGTGTTATTCCAAAATCAACTATGTTTTTTTTTCCTTTCTTGTTTATTGACATTGTTTTGGACTTCTCCAAGTTTATCGTCAGTTGATTCTCATCAGAGTACCTTTTTGTTGCATCCACAAGATTTTGCATTCCATTTTTTAGTATGGCTAATTAGGATCAGGTCATCTGCGTATAGTAGTGTTGGAAGTATTTGACCTCCTAATTTAGGTGCATGAGAATTGCAGTTGTTAAGAACCGGGATGAGACCTCCTAAAAACAGGTTGAAGAGAGTTGGAGCCAAGACGCATCCTTGTTTGAGACCTTTGTTTGTTGGGATGCGTCTTGATAGATGGGAACCATCACCCAACTTCACCTGTACCCATGTTGCGCTGTGCAAGTTGATCAGCAGGTCTAGTTCCATGTTGCGCTGTGCGGTGCTAGTCCCAGCTGCCCCTCCTCTCTCTTTTTCTCTACTTAGAGTCTCTACTCTATTAGAAAGGGCTTGAGTCTCTCTTTGAAGATTCCCTATCATCGTGGCTAAGTCAGTGAGGTTAAGATCCATGGCGCTCGGGAGACAAATATATAAAAGGCTTTGCGTTCTGTCGTGCGTGGTCTGTTAACAGCCTTGTTGTCTCAGGAGCGTCACTGGATCAGGAAGCTAGACCCCAACTTCACCCTATCACCATCACATGACAGGTTTTAAGATACTGATGCATGCACTGGTGACCAGGGGGAATGAGGGAAACAAAACAAGGATAGGAAGGGGAATAAGAAATAATGCTTTAGTCTTCTCAATGGCTGGATTCAGGTAGATCTTCGGAAAGGCAGTAAAGGCTGTATAAAAGAGAAAGCAAATGATGAACAACAATTTCTCTCTATAGTGTCTGTGACTATCTATGTATCTATGGGAAAGGTACCTTATCTTGATATATATCTTTCCTTGCTTCCCTCTATAAATAAGCGTAGGCCCAGTTTAATCAGTGTATGCAGAAGCGTTAGCTCTGAAAAACAGAGGACAAATAATTAATGGTAAGGAATATGTCTAGCCTTAAAGTAGATTTGTGCTTTTCTCTCTGTCTCACCTTGTGTTTAGAGATCTGGCAGAATAAATACTGGGCTCCAAAGTATGTAGAATATATATATACTAGACTCCAAATGTACACAAAAACGCTATAAACTGCGTTACCAATGAGGTCTGTTTAACATCACAGACTTTAACGAAATATCAATATCATAAATCAGAATGCTACTCATGAACATTCTCTGACATTCTTCTCTGAGCACATACTGCTGTGTCAAGACAAAACAGGCCGAAATCCTACCGGCAATATCCTGGAGGATTCAAATTCAGGTTTTCCCCCAATAATGGAGTAACTAACAAAAGAGCAGACCGAAACAATAACATGTAGCTTCAAAAGTTCAGAAAGCTCAAAAGAGCGTTAGAACAGAATATAGGCGGCTCGAATAGATAGTACTCACGAGCAGCAATATCCTAAAACACCTCGCCGAACGCCTATCTCCTCGGACGCCAACCACTGTGACCCGGAAACGGAAACTGGAACCTGGCTAGAACGCGAAGCAGTTCTGGAGGCGCTGGGCGGGCTTAAATTCTTGACTATACTTCCTGCGCATGCGCGAGCTCTTGCGCACGCGCCTCATGAGGAATACAGCGATTTTGCCAACCATTCTCCGTGTCATGTTGCCAACCCCGAGTACAGGCATGACAGCTGCAAAGAATAATAAATGTTTTTTTTTTTAAATTTGTGCCCCTTCATAGTTTTTCTACATTAGCAGGCATTTTATTATCTTACATAATGGGTATCTAATATCTATGTGTTGTTAATTTGATTATCTTCCAGTTTACTGTAACACTACTTACATATAACTTACCATGTAGACAAGTCAGACCGTCACTCTACAAAATATACACAGGTAACCTTTGCCAGTTTATCATGATTTACTTCTTAAATATAAGATAACAGTCTTGTGTTGAAATCTTCTAGTAAGTGCATCAACAACACATACAAGCATACTCTGGTTTTTTGAACAACACTGTGTTAAATTTTGTAATCACTTCTTTAAAACTATCAACTGTATTATATGTGTCTTGTTCTGCAACTCCTCCTCTTAGCAACTCTTCATTTTCCCTAGAATTCTGCTCAGGACCAAAGAAATGAAAATGCACATCACCACAAACCTTTTCTACGTCTGCCACACTACCATGCAAAAGTGCTCTATTAATTTCTCGTGAACATAAAGCAGGAGTTTTCACATAATACAGTCTCCTACCTAAAATTTGCATTGTTGAGTAGAATTACTTATTTTGTGTTTTAAACTTCGTCTGAGAAAGGTACGTAGGAATTTTCTTAATATATCAATGTATTGTTGTCTAATAATAGAAACACTACTACAGTTCCATTTGCACACAGTACCCTGACTAAGCCTTCCTTGTACCTCTTCTGCATTAACTTCTTCTTCTCTTCCAGGGGATACTCATCAATAGTCATAAGCACTGAATAGTCCCGCCCACGTGCGGGACCCCGGAGCCCCCGAAGCAATAGCCAATAATATGCATATATCTACATATATATATATATAAATACATATAAATAACCATAAAATAACCATATATATATATATATATAGATAATATGCATATACATATACATATGCAGCCCAAAATAACCATACTAGGCTTAAAAAACTGCCATTATTGCCTGTAAAATCTTTACATTTGCTAAATAAAGACATATAAATCACATTATATGACAATGCAAAGATGAAAACACTGCCTTGGTTTTCTTTGAAACACACAACCTTTATTTTCAAAGGTAAAAACAGGCAGGATCATAGAGGCAGCTTTAGCCTAGATAGGCTGCATTGTAACAACAGAAAAATCTGGCGCCGTGCCTTTAAGACCTCTGTGAGCCTCCAGGCTCCCATCATGCACTACAGGTGACAGTTAGGTCAGTTCTTTTTTCCGGCTCCTTCTGTGAGGATCCTGGAGCATTGAGCTCGCCAGTTGGTGATATATTTTCACTTTCTTCTGGTATTTCTCTAATTTTTTCGTCTTTACTCTGCTTCTTTAGTCATTATCTGACTAATCCACCAATTTTTTGCTGTTTTTTGGCTATTTTTCCAGTCATAATGCCGGCCTTATTTGTCAAGTGTCCGGCCCATGGTAAAAAAATGGCCAAGACAGACCCTCATTCGGTCTGTGTAGCTTGTCTACCATCTTCTCACAAGCCAGAACTCTGCTACCACTGCAGCAAGCTGTCAAATAGGACTTTGAGAGAGAGAGAGAAGAGCAGGCTTCAGTCCCTGCATGACAGAGGAGAAACTGTGAGTGGAAGAGAAGAATTTTATTCCAGAAAGCCTTCTTCTCAGCACAAAGAGCGCAAGGACAGAGGGGAGAAGAGAAAACATCAGTCTCCTTCAACTTTGAGGGACAGATCTTCTTCAAAGGTACCTGTGTGCTCAAAATCATCGAAATCGCCGTCGCGGCATACGTCGACGTCGAAGCATCCCTCGCCGTCGAAGAAGAATTCGCCGTCTAAGCAAGGTGAGAAGCGACAGCGTAGGCGGTCCACGTCTGGCTCGCCTACGACTGCAAGAGGGCGGGACTCGACGTCGTCTCATCGACGTCGACGGTCGCCGTCGAGAGGCTCGAAACATCCGTCAAGGTCGCCGTCGAGAGGTGCCATGACGTCGACGTCGAACCGGGCAGTAGAGGTTTCGACGTCGAAGAGCCCCAGCCATGCGACGTCGAGGCACACGACGCCGAGAAAAATATTACCGTCGAGGCGCATGACGTCGACGCCGAAGAGGCAATCGTCGCCGAAGAGGTCGCCGCAGAGGAGGTCGCCGCCGAGGAGGACGCCGCCGAGGAGAACGCCGCCGAGGAAATCGTTGTCGAGGAAGTCGCCGTCGAGGAAGTCGCCGTTGGAAAAATCGACGTCGAGGAGGCTGTCGTTGACGTCTCCTGCAGCAAAGAGGCCTAGAACGGTGTCAAAAGACCGGTCTAAGGTTTCTATTGTGTCTTCTGGGAGTTCCTCTTCCTCCCCTGGGCTGCGGATTGTACAAATCTCTCCAGAGCCCTCAAGAGCACCTTCCCCTACAGGGGCTAATATCTCGCCACGATGGTTGGGGCAGATCAGAGACTGGAAAATAAGAAAAATTAACCTTCCAAGGTCTCATTCCAGGTCTCCTGTGTCGGTAAGACCTGCTTCAAGATCAAGGTCACCTCTTGTGCAGTTGGTGCAATCTCCGATAAGACGTGAGCGTACTCCTCCGAGAAAGTCTCCATCGGAGAGGAGGTGAACTTCACCCTCTCCTAGGTCTTCGCGTCATCACTCTTCTAGAAGACGCGATGCTAGATCTTCTACAAGGTCTACAAATTCGAAGAGGAACTTCTCGCCAACGCTGTCATCAAGTCCTCCGAGTAGGATTTCACCGAATGATGACGTGATTACTTTTAATGAAGTTCTCTGTCGTGCTGCAGCGAAACTTAATATCGAGATACCTGTCTCTACTGCCAAGACAATGGTCATTTTCGAAACATTACATCAGAAATTATCATCAAGGCCTTTACTTCCTCTGGTTCCAGGTCTGTTGGAGCCTGCGGAGCACAAGTTCTTAACCCCTGCATCTTTGGGAGCGGTTCCTTCGCAGGTCGCAAAAAAGTATAAGGCTCCGGACAATGATCCGTTATTTCTGAGGTCTGAGCCACAACCTGATTCGGTCATCGTCTCAGCGGCACGTAAGAATCAGACAGGAGCGACATCATCCTCTGTGCCGCCTGATAAAGACAGCAAAGCTATGGACTCTGTAGGAAAGAAAATGTGTGCCACCTCTGCTTCCTACATGAAGGTTGCCAGCGCCTCCGCTTTACTGGGCCACTATGACCGCGCACTATGGGATTCCTTGTCTCGGTTTGCAGAAAAACTTCCCAAAGAAGACAAACATGATTATCTTGAAATCCTTCATGAAGGTGGGCTAGTGGCTAACCAGGTGATTAGCGCAGCTGCGGATGCCTCCGACCTGTCTACACATGGCTATGCTCATGGACTATGTGCAAGACGCTCAGCTTGGCTAAGGCTTACAGGTCTTAAACCTGAAGCGCAACACCGCATTCTAAATCTACCGTTCAATGGAAAATCCCTCTTTGGTTCTCATGCTGACGATGAGATGTCAAGAATGAAGACGGAGCTTGGTACGGTGAGAGCTGTAGGTCTCGAAAAGAGAAAGAACTTTAAGAAAAAATACCGTCCTTACGATCGGAGACAGAACCAGCAGAGGGTTCAAACCCCTCAATGGTCGTCACAGCAGAATTAGGGAGGATATCAGTTCTCCCAGCGTCGTCCTGTTGGAGGAAGGGGTGGCATTTCCAGACAGTCTGCACCTGGAAACAAGCAGCAGCAACAAAAACAGTGAGCGTTTGCTTCCCCTGAGCCCGTTACCCACTCCAGTGGGGGGAAGTGTTCGTTTTTGCCTGGAAGAGTGGAAAAACATCACAAACGACAAATGGGTGCTGAATATTGTACAAAATGGATATGCGATCAGATTCAAGTCTCCTCCACCTTCCATTCCTCCTCAAAAGTCTGTGTTCCATCGTCTTCATCTTTTGAAGCAGGAGGTGTCTACATTAATCTTAAAGAAAGCCATTGAGGAGTTCCCGAGGGCACAGCGTCGGCAAGGCATTTACTCCCGATACTTTCTAGTTCCAAAGAAAGGTCCAAACAAGGAGTTCAGGCCCATACTAGATCTCAGGCGCCTCAATCAGTTCATTTGGCGAGAAAAGTTCAGAATGCTGGCGTTACATCAAATAATTCCACTTCTGCATCAAAGGGACTGGATGTGCTCCATAGATCTTCAAGATGCTTATTTTCACATCCCCATCGCCCCAAAGCATCGGAAATTTCTAAGGTTTTGCATTCAAACCAGCCATTACCAGTTCGTAGTCTTGCCTTTCGGGCTAAAGTCAGCTCCTCGCACCTTCTCAAAGTGCATGGCAGTCGTAGCGGCTTTCCTAAGGAAGAGACATATTTTCGTCTATCCCTATCTAGACGATTGGCTGCTAAAGAGTGCATCTCCGATTCTGCTTCAGCAACATCTCACGTTCTGCATACATCAGCTGCGGAGGCTGGGCCTGCACGTGAACTTCAAGAAGTCTATCCTCAACCCCACACAGAGGATACACTATCTGGGCGCACTGCTAGATTCAAAGGACGCAAAAGCGTATCCTTCGGAGGAGAGACTATCCTCCATTCTCCTCAAGTGTCAAACCTTACTAAAGACTCCTCGACCAACGGCCAGACAGATCTCGTCTCTGCTAGGGTCCATGACGTCTTGCATTTTCCTCGTTCCGAACGCCAGACTGCACATGAGACCTCTGCAGCAGTCGCTGGAGGATCAGTGGTCCCAGTTTTCAAACCGTTGGGAAGACAAACTGCCACTACCTTTGTCAGTGCGGATATCCATTCGATGGTGGATGCAGGGGAGTCATCTGGTAGTGGGAGTGCCTTTTCAAGAAGACATGCCCAGACGATCGCTGGTGACAGATGCGTCCCTACAGGGATGGGGTGCCCATCTGGGGTCCCTTCAAGTTCAAGGAGTGTGGTCAGAGAAAGAAAGGCTGTATCACATAAACATGTTGGAACTCAGAGCTGTCCATCTAGCTCTCAAGGCTTTCTTTCCCGCGCTAAAGACATCCTCTCTGCTTGTTCAGACGGCTATCTGAACAAGCAGGGCGGAACGAGATCCAGACCTCTGTCGCTGGAAGCTCAAGCAATCTGGAAGTGGCTTCTGGCTCGGGGCATGAAAATTTCAGCGGTCCATCTGCCCGGTGTCCTCAATGTCCAAGCGGACGACCTAAGCAGACACTTCGCAGAAGCACACGACTGGGTCTTAAAAGACGAAGTGATAAAAGATGTCATCCAGGCCTGGGGGTCACCAGAAATCGATCTCTTTGCGGACGCTGTAAACGCAAAATGCTGCGTCTTCGCGTCCAGGTACCCACAACGAGGTTCCAAGGGGAATGCTCTATGGATGGACTGGTCAGAGACATTACTCTTCGCTTTTCCTCCGATTCCACTCATTCCCTTGGTGATCAAGAAGCTGCACAAGTCCAAGACAGACATGATTCTGGTAGCTCCGGATTGGCCTCGCCAACGGTGGTACCCGAATCTCCTGTATCTATCCAAAGTACCGCACAGGAGGCTTCCTTGCTGTCCAGAGAGAACGGCAGGGTGTTCCATCCCAACCTGCCATCCCTGAAGCTAGCAGTATGGTTCCTGAGTTCGTCCAGTATGGACATCTAGGCTTGTCGCAGGACTGTATGCACATTTTAAGAGAGGCAAGGAGAGCTTCTACAAGAAAGTCGTATGCTTTCAAGTGGAAGCGGTTTTTCATGTGGTGTGCTGCTGAAGGTCATGACCCGATTCGAGGTCAGGAACAGGTACTGTTACCATACTTACTTTCTTTGGCCAAAGCTGGTTTACTGTATTCCTCTATTAAGGTCCATCTGGCAGCAATAACAGCATATCGAAAGTCCCCTACCCAGGTTTCTTTCTTTCAAATGCCAGTTGTGAAGGATTTTCTGGAGGGTCTCAGGAAAGTGTATCCTCCCGTGAGGGCTCCCTCACCTCCTTGGGAGCTTAATGTGGTTTTGTCCAAATTGATGGGTCCTCCATTTGAACCTATACATAACGCCTCCCTTCAGCATCTGTCATGGAAGGTGTCCTTTCTTGTACCTATCACTTCTGCGCTCAGGGTGAGCGAGATTCAGGCTTTTTGTGCTACAGAACCCTATCTCGTTTTCCATGCGAATAGAGTGGTGCTTCGGACTCATCCAAGATTCCTTCCTAAGGTAGTCTCGGATTTTCACATCAACCAGTCAGTGACACTGCCTACGTTTTTTGCTAATCCGAACACTCCAGCTGAAAAAACTCTACACTCTTTAGATTTGAAAAGAGTTTTGACGTTTTATCTTGATAAAACTAAGAGTGTTAGAAAGACTGATCATCTGTTTGTGAACTATGGTCCTCTGAATACGGGCTTGCCTGCTTCTAAGAGGTCCATTTCTAGATGGATTGTGTCATGCATTACGTTATCATATCAGTTGGCACGGAAACAGCTCCCGGGCAAAATCGAGAGCACTTTCCACTAGAGGAAAGGCTGCTACTATAGCAATGCTTAAAAAGGTTCCTGTTCATGAAATTTGCAAGGCAGCTACGTGGCGTTCGGTTCACACCTTTGCTCGCCATTACTGCCTTGATTCTGATACTCAGACGGATGCTCAAGTTGGTCAGGAATTTGTTTGGGTAATATATATATTAGTATACTGTTTAGAGAGTCTGGTATTCTTCCGCAGGGTATGGGATGGGCTTGCTACTCTATTCAGTGCTTATGACTATTGATGAGTATCCCCTGGAAGAGAAGGATTAGTTACTTACCTGTTATCCTAGTTCTCTTCCAGGGGTATACTCATCAAAGTCATAAGCACACCCACCCGCCTCCCCGAGCAAATACCAGAACTGTCTATTTTACATGTTACCCATGCAGTTATCACACTGTTATACGCCGTCCAAAAGAACTGACCTAACTGTCACCTGTGGTGCATGATGGGAGCCTGGAGGCTCACAGAGGTCTTAAAGGCACGGCGCCAGATTTTTCTGTTGTTACAATGCAGCCTATCTAGGCTAAAGCTGCCTCTATGATCCTGCCTCTTTTTACCTTTGAAAATAAAGGTTGTGTGTTTCAAAGAAAACCAAGGCAGTGTTTTCTTCTTTGCATTTTCATATAATGGGATTTATGTCTTTATTTAGCAAATGTAAAGATTTTACAGGCAATAATGGCAGTTTTTTAAGCCTAGTATGGTTATATTGGGCTGCATATGTATATGTATATGCATATTATCTATATATATATGGTTATTTTATGCGTATTTATATGTATTTATATATATATGTAGATATATGCATATTATTGGCTATTGCTCCGGGGTCCCGCACGTGATAGGGACAATTCAGTGCTTATGACTTTGATGAGTATACCCCTGGAAGAGAACTAGGATTACAGGTAAGTAACTAATCCTACATTTCTAGGTACCATCACCTCTTTTGCTATAGGACTACCATTCTTCGAGATCAGAATGGCTCGAGGTTTTGCGGCCATATCTTGTCGGCTCTTTTGAAAAGGGAATCTGTGCGCCCTTTGAATTTCTGTCTCCCATCTCCATTGTTTTAGCTCGGGAAAGGCTTCTGTAAAAAGATCAATCATGTACTGTCTAGGATTAGTTCCTTCATTTCCTTCGGGTACACCAAGGACTCGAAGATTGTTCCGGCGTGATCTATTTTCCATATCAACCATCTTCCAATTGATATCTTCTTTTAGCCCCTCCATAGCCTTTATTTTTGAATTTTGCTGAACCATAGAGTCCTCTATTTGCGATATCCTGGCTTCTGTCTCAGCGACCCGGACCACTGTTTCATTAGATATCTTCATTACTTTCCTCAGATTGTTTTGCAATTTTTTTACTGCCCCTTGAGTACGGAGGTTCTCTGTTCTTGTCTCCTCCCTATGGCGTAGCATAACCTGATACAACATCTCCAATGTTATTTCTGGTGCTTCATGTCCCTCCTTACTTATACTAGCTGAGTTACATATGTTATCGTCCTGTCTTGGTCTGTTAGGAGACTCTTCTAGATCTGATTCTGCATGATCAGATAAATCACTATGTTCCGGATCAGAAAAAGATTTTTCGAAATCTTGCAGCGATTGACCCCTTCTTTCCAGCTCCTGTTCCTCCGTACCTTCTGAGTCTAGGGCTTGAGACACGTCTGTCATGGAATAAAATCTTCCCGCAGAGTCTATAGATTCCATATCCTCCCCTAGAATCGGTGGTCCAGAGCCCGTTTGTTCTGACACCACTTCAAGTTGACTTATTTCTTCATTCGCCAAAGTATTTATGTTATTACTATTACTGACTAACCCAGTAATGGGTACTTTACCAGGGATTGTATTCAGAGCATCAAGACTTTTTGAAAAGTTAGTTGAACTACCGATTTTTTTCACAAACATTCCTGGTATTTTTTTGGGAATCGCTCCTTGCCTACAACTCCCAGAATCCACCTCGTTCAGATTTTGTACATCCGTTAATATTTGTACTTCTGGTGTAATTTCACTGTGAGAGGGATCTATTACAGTCATATTTTGAGAGACTCTCTCATAAGAGGCTCCAGCAGAAACTGTGCTAGTTGTACTCACTGCGCCAGTTGCTAATAACGCTGTCGATGTCGCCTCTCCATTAGTCTCCTGTATTGCCGCTGTAACCGCCCTTGTTTTTGGCTTCTGCTGCCTTTGAACCACTGCATTGGGGTTTTTTGGCGCCATTATCTTTGTCCGCCCGCCGGGATAGCGCTTTTTTCCCCTGTAATTGTGGCCGCTGTAGCTGCTGCTGACGTTCTCTGCTCTTCGATGGTGTTTGGTACTCGCTCCGGATTCTTTGACCAGGTGCGGAGAAAGGGGTGGAGTAGGTTCGCTGCTGCCACGCTGCTCGCAGAAAACGCGAGTAACCCTTCAACGGGTCTAACCGCTAACCAGAGCCGACAGCCGACAGCTGTCCAAACAATCCGTGAGTTTTTTTTAATTTATCTCCCCAAAGTATCAGCGACTGCAATCCGTCTCCGCTAATACCGCCGCTGCCGCTGCTGCCGCTATGCTCCGTTATCAGCTCGTTATCAGCTTGTATCCTTTGCGGTGGCTAGTGGAGCCGGTCGGGAGCCTCTGCTGCGCCGCTCACACAGACACTATCGCGTCCGCCATCTTGCCCCCCATGTTGAGCAAAAAAAAAAAAAAAAAAAAATTTCTAGCTAGGGAAGCCCTTTATGACCTGGCCAGACCAAATAGGAAACGCAAGGGTAAAGATATTGAATTTTTTGTGCGTCCTGACTTCTGTCACACCACGGTTCAACTTCGCTGGCAATTACGCCAGCTCATACCCCAATTCCAGGCGAAAGGAGCACAGGTTTTTCTGTTGAATCCTGCAAAGTTAAAGATAATTCATAAAGAACGTACTTACTTTCTAACCTCCGAGGGTGCTGCCAAAGAGTTATTAACCTCATTGTGATCAGGAGAGGAGGAATATAAAGGCTAAAAAAAAGAAGAGAATAAAGGGAAAGAAACGGGGGGAAGGGAAAAAGGATGAAACAAAAAAGGAGAAAAAAGAAAAAAAAAAAAGGAGAATAGTAGTTATGATATGATGATATGTTGACACGGTGTCATAGTGATGGGGGAAGGGTGTGGGAGTAGGGAGTAGGGAGCAGGGGTAGGGAAGAAAAAAGGTCTCTCTCTATATGTCTTTATAAGTATCAATGTATTTTTTTGTATTTTGGTATTCTGTTTTTCTGATTCAGTGGCTAGTTACAGTGCATGGTTTAAATGTACTAACGATGTATACTATATGTTGAAGTATAAGTTTTCAAGATTTAAGTAGCAGGGTTAAAAAATAAAAGAGTCTTACTTGGTACGATAATGGAGTAATAGTAACAATATGATGTGGAACCACAGGCCGAGAGCCTCTTAGCGCATATCACATCATCAATGAGAGGGACAAGCCAGTCCCTTTGCCCTGATAAGTTGGGGGAGGGAGAAGGGGTGGGTGGGCTCAGGTCGAGCTTGGGGTGGGTTAGCTGGGAGGGTAAAATGGAGGGAAAAAAGGGTTGCAAACAAAAACAGAAACTATCTAATGGTGTAGTTATAGGAATTTTCCTTATTTTTTTTTGCTGTCGAATGTATTTGTTGCCGAAGCTTTGTGAAAGGTATGAGTCAGGCAATAAGATCGGAGATGAACTTTGAAACCTATGTTCTCATTAATATCGTTTTTTTGTCAAACATGATAGTAGGAATAGAGAAAATATATCAAATAAATGGAAAAATTGCGAATCTGTTCTTGGAATATATGCGGGATTAATAATAGAAAAAAGAGGGGAGTTGCTGCTCAGATTATACAGTCGATGAAATTGGACATTTTATGCTTACAGGAGTCACATATTACATGGAACGATAGAAAAATGTATGATGAGCTGGGGATGAAATTATTAGTATGTACTTCACAAGGCACAACAACCAAAGGAGTAGCAATTTGAATCAGAAAAGGGTTGGGGATCCTAATTAGGAATAAGGCTGATCAATATGGTAGATGGGCAATAGCAGAGATAAAAATTGATAGCAAAATATGGACTATCTGCTCAGTATACGCCCCTAATTCAGACGACCCAGAGATTCTAAACTTCTTAAATCTAGAATTAGCTAATTGGTCTCCATTACTAATATTCTGTGGGGATCTTAATCTTCATATAGACATAAAAAAGAATGTACGCAACATCTCACATTATCAAGGGATTAAAAAAAAATCTTTTAAATCTTTAAATACTTTATTAATGGATCATGGGTTGTTTGATGTTGCTTTTGAAAAAAATCTTTTGATATCTGGATTCACTTATTTCTCTTTTCCCCACAGAAAATCTATACGCCTTGACTATTTCCTTATTAAAAAAATATTACTGTGTGATACTAAATTTGAGATCTATCCGCGAATAATCTCGGATAACAACCCGATTCTAATTGAAATTAAAGTCAATTTAATGACTCATCAGGTTAGGACTTGGACCTTCGACAGAAAATTGCTAGTGGATATTGAATATGTAGATATTATGACTAAATGGGTAGAAGAATTTTTTGATATAAACAGAGGGACGGCCTCAATACAAAACGTTTGGGATGCATTTAAGGCGGGGATCAGAGGAGAATCACTATCATATGTTATAAAAAAACAAAAAATAATACGAGAAAGGGTTGATCAAGGCTTTAAAAAAGTATTATTATGGGAAAAAAAATTATCAACGGCAATTATTCAAAGTCTTCCAACTACAGATATTGAAACGAATTTAGCAATTCATAAAGCTGCTCTATACGAATCGTTTGCTTCAAAATTGGCAGGGATAATAGCGACTCATAGATCCCAACTGTATGAGATGGCCGAGAATGCAGGGAAAATTTTGGCAAAAAGAACTAGGCAAAAAGAGGTTTATAATACAATTGATTCAATTAAAGATGAAGCAGGACATGTACATAATAATCCTGAAGAAATTCTAGAAACCTTTCGACAATTTTATCAAAAACTATATACGTATAATGATGACTCTTATTCTTCGCAAGATTGTATGAATTTTGCTAGAGCTAATACTCTACCACTTCTATCTTTCGATCAAATGCTAGCTCTAGAGGCTGAAATTTCTTGGGAAGAAATTGAAAAAGCATTAAATTCTTTAGCATTAGGAAAAGCCACCGGACCTGATGGCATCCCATTGGAATTTTATAGGGTTTTTAGAAATGCTATAAGACAAGATATACTTATTACTTTCCTAGAAGCACAGAGAGGGTTTCCACCGGAGTCCTGGGCCCAGTCGCTGATAATGACATTCCTTAAAAAAGATAAAGATCCATTAAACCCGGCGTCATATAGACCGATATCTCTAATTAATACAGATAGTAAGCTATATTCGAAAATATTAGCAACGCGAGTGTCAAAAATAATTGCAACAATTGTATCCCGGTGGCAACATGGGTTTATTCCCAATAGGGATACAGCAGATCATGTACGGAGGGTTGTGGCTATTATGGACTGGGCTGAGGGAACAGAGACATCAATAGGGATCACCCTATTGGACGCCGAAAAAGCGTTCGATAGGGTGACGTGGCCCTATCTATGGGATTTACTAATAATAAAGGGCTTTGGTGAGGGAATCATAACTGCTTTCAAAACCTTATATAGAAATCCAATATCATCAGTTAAAATTGGCACTATGAAATCAGAGGTATTTCCTATTCAACATGGAACACGTCAAGGCAGTCCATCCTCCCCACTCCTCTTTGCTATTTATATTGATATCTTTCTTAATCAACTAAACCAAGATGAATCTATTGCTCCAGTGACAGTGGGGGGTATAAATTACAGAGCTCTTGCATATGCAGATGATTTAGTCATACTTACTACAGATATAGAGAGAACGTTTCCTAGAATTGAAGTTCTGGCAAATAATTTCGGCTCCTTTTCAGGATATAAATTAAATTTATCTAAGACACAAATAATTTACGTCGGTCAAGACCCTCCATCTATTGGCAATATAGTCCGTGAAGCTACATATCTGGGGATTAAATTAACTACTCCTATAATAAAAATTCCAGATCTAAATTTTGCCCCGATTTTGAGGAAAGCAAACTCAACATTGGAAAGAATAGACCATTTGCATCTATCCCTATATGGCAGAAATAATGTACTAAAAATGTTAATTTTGCCAAAATTTATATATTTATTTAGAACAATTCCTTTAGAATTCCCGTTAGAGTATTTTAAACAACTTGAAAGAATGTCAGGAAGATTCTTATGGGGGTACAAGGGCATCAGAAGGGCATATAAAAAAATGATACTGCCAAGGGATAGAGGGGGATGGTCTGTTCCGCATCTGTTATTTTATTATCTTGCTGCAATAATTCCATGTATTGCACCATTAATTGTGGGCAAAAAAACTCCCATGTCAAATGCACACTCTCCTTCGATTTATGAAGTAGTTTTAGGCTCGGATTCTAATAACCAATTTCTAAGAATAATAGAACCAAGCTACTACAAAAAAACAAAATTTAAGATCATATTAGCAGCTTTTAAAGCATGGAGAATCATTAAAAAACTGGTGGGGATCTCCAAGTTTACTAGATATACTCCCCTAAACTCTCCACACTGCTTTCCCCCCATTTTTAGAGACGCAGTGATGAAAAGGTGGTATAATAGTGGTATATATCTTTTGAGTGATTTATATTTGACTCATGCAAATATCTTAATATCCTTCTCCGATTTGCAACAGAAATTTAAAATTCCTTCGCAAGATTACTTTAAATATCTACAGGTATCTAGCTTTCTAAACTCATTAATACTTAATAATTATCAAGACTTAAAACCGATCTTGCTGATAGATAGTCTGTATGTTAAAAGAAAAATAGGATACTATTACAAAATTTTAATGACTTTTCTATCTGATGATCTTTCTGGGATTCAACAAAAATGGGAAGAAAAGTTGAATGTAGATAATCTGATGCTGGAGGAATCGATTATAATGGCTAATAATATTCTGATTACAGGACGATCAAGAACTCAGCATTATATGGCAATGTTTAACCTCTATCACACACCTGAAAAAATTATGAAATGGGGGGCACAGCAGGTACAATGTGCAACCGATGTAAGCATGTAGGAGCAGACTCAATACATATGTTTTTCTCATGCATTAAACTACATGGGCTTATTCAGCAACTACAAGTCTATATTGAAAGAATTACAGGAAAACTGATAATTCTTACACCAGAATTGATTTTATTTGGACTGTCATCAGATACATTAATATTTGAACAACAACATTTGATGTTTATTATGTTAGCTGAATATCGTGCATGTATAACTCAGGAATGGATTAATTCAATTCCACCTTCGTTTTCGATGTGGTGAGCCCGCTTGTTAGCAAAGTTTAATTTTGAATCAGCTATATATGCAACCAAGGGAAGGAAGAAGAGACAACTAGGGATGAAAATTTGGGCTCCGGTACAACAATGGATTCAAGAGGAAATAATTTAAAATAACAAAAAAAAAAAATATATATATATATATTCATCTGGGTAAACTTCTAAATATGATAATATTGTTGTGCTATGTTGATATTTTTAACATGTAACTGTATCAGTTTCTGTGTGTTTGTTTGCAACCTGAAAATAAAAAGGAAAAAAAAAAAAAGGGACTACCATTCTTCAGTTCATAACATCGTCCTCTTTAATCACCCTCATGAACTAATTGTTATCCTGGAAATAGCTTTCATCATCAGAGAAAGGCTCTGTCTGAGAAGTATGTATCCATCCTCCACTAAAAACTGTACAACAGTTACTTCTATTCACTAATATTTTCTTCTGGTTTTGTCTCATCATGCACAACACTATTTTGTCAAATCTTCATTCTATTTAGAATGAAAATGAAAATCTTCCTCTTCAAGCAAAGGCCTTATCAACTACTCTCTAAACTCGTTATTTCTGTTTCACTGCCTCTCTCCTTCTTCTACACTTTTTAAAATTTAACACAATTTAACACAAAATTTACAATCCTGTAACTATGCAATCATTATAACATTTGCGCAGAACCTATGCAGTCATCTAAATACCCACTTCAACCCATGCAGTCATTGATTAACCCTTCAGGCTCTACTCATGCACTCATGTAATTACGCCAAGAGTACCAGTCATCTAAACGCCCACTTCAACCCAAGCAGTCATTGATGAAACCCTCAGGCTCTACTCATGCACTCATGTAATTACGCAGAGAGTATCATTGTAGTAAACCTATCACCCATATTGTCTAAAGACTACATATTCCTCAGTAAAACTTGTAAATACATGGGTTTGTGGTTCAATATATCAATAGTCCCTGGATGAATAAATGAGTGCATAGGTAGTGCGTATGTGATTCCCTGATGATACAAGTGGTGCCTAGATGATTCCCTGACATGTCATAACTCCTTCGGTCATTCCATATCTGCATACTTACTGCCTGCCTGTTTGCATGAGTATACCACCAGTATGTGGGTGTTTGGATGAGCAGAGCCTGAATAATTCGACAAGTGCGTGACTAATGTTTCAATCATTGAATACATGCATAGATACTGGTAGGATGTTTACATGAGTGCAACTCTAGTGCCTGGATGATTGCAAGAGTGCATACATAGTATATAGGTGATTTATGCAGTGCATGAATATTGTATACATGATTGTTTAAGCCCATGCATAGCACCTAACCTATTCGATGAGTGGATGTATAGTGTTTCAACGATTGGATGCTGCTGCCCATTTCTTTTTGGTTGACTGGACAGGTAGTTCCTAGATGCTTACATGACTTCCTGAGTAGTGCCTGGAGAATTGAATAAGTGCATCAGTAGTGCCGGGCTAATTACATGAGTGGATGACTAGTGTC
The DNA here is from genome assembly GCF_964261635.1 of Lissotriton helveticus. Classification (NCBI taxonomy): domain Eukaryota; kingdom Metazoa; phylum Chordata; class Amphibia; order Caudata; family Salamandridae; genus Lissotriton; species Lissotriton helveticus. The sequence goes on from NC_136070.1 coordinate 816,201,200, forward strand.
TCAGTGATTGTATGATTCCATTGTCAAAGCTTGAGAGATTGGATGAAAGTAAATATACTGCTGGGCTGATTGTATTAGTGCAAGACTGTTGTCTCAGTAATTAAATGATTGCATAGGTACTGGATGGTTGATAGGTTCTCTGCAAATGTACTCTCTACGTAATTAAATGAGGGCATGAGTAGAGCATGAGTGTTTCAGCAGTGCACACATGTTGCCTCAGTATTTCAATGACTGCATGGGTTGTAAGTGGGTGTTTAAATGGCTCCATAGGTTATGTGCTAATGTTATTATGATTGCATGGTTACAGCCTTGTTAATTGCATAAGTCAATAATAAGTACCTAGGTGATTCGATGAATTTATAGGTAAGGCCTGCATAGTTCAATAACTACATAATTTCTGCATGCCTGATTGGAAGAGTACATGTGTAGTTTCTGGGTAATTGAATAACTGCATGGATAGTAGTGGCTGGGTGATTGCATGAGTGCTTGAATACTGCCGGACTGACTGTGAAATTACCTTCAATGCTCCTAGGTACATAACAGTTGTCACTATATCTCTGACTCATTGGCTGTCGCCTTCTGTCGGTATCAAACTACCTGTTTTACTGTATACAGGCTTTTGTTCAGCTGTGTGTGAGTGAAATCTAGGTATCACACTTGATATATAATTCCATACATGGCTCTTCAGAAACATACATTGCTTTGTTACTGAGTGTACACATGCATCAGTAAGTTTCTAAAACAGAAAACACCATTTTGAAATTTTCCAAAGCACAAAAACTTTTGCGAATGGCATACCTACATCATTTCTCAAATACTTCTGCTCCTAAAACATATATTCAGCATATCTCAAACAAAAGTTACACTCGAAATGAAGCTAGCACAGGAACTCTCGAGGCATTCTGCACTATTTATCCTTCTCAGTTTAAAACAAACCATGTTTAAAGAAAAGCACTACTCTCACCATATGCGTGAAATTTTCATCAGCCTTACTGAACATAGATAACCATGTAAACATATATGCAATTTCTTAATAGATGTACACCTTCAAGCCATTTTTCCCAGAATATATACCTGTTAGAAATGGGGGGCTGTAGTTGGCAATGGGTTGCACCTTTGTCCAAGTAGGGACCCTTCTTCCTAATCAGGGTAAGGGATACTCTTATAAAATAATCTCTGCTCACCCCCTTGGGAGCTTGGCACGAGCAGTCAGGCTATCTCAGAGGCAGTGTGTAAAACATTTGTGCACACATACAATACCGCAGTGAAAACACCGCACCAGGTTAGAAAAATAAGTAATCATTATCTAAACCAATAAAGAGCAAAATGACAAAAATCCAACATACAGTTATCAAGATATGACTTTTAAAAGGTAAAAACAGTTCTTTCCATAGCAAACTATAGATGCAACACTTTCCACCCAAAGTAACATGAATGCGTCAAAATAATTTTAAAAAAACAGCCTCAGGGAAGGTGATGTGTCGGTTTCTCACGCCCAGGGAAAGTGATGTGTTGGTTCCTTACTCCAGGGAAGGTGATGCGTCAGTTCCTTACTGCGACCCAGGGGAAGTGATGTTTTGGGGCCTTACTGAAAAGGAGGTGATGTGTTGTTTTCTTATTGTGCAGTAAGGTGATACGTCGGTTTCTTACTGCTGCCCCGACGTTAATGTAGACTTAGTGCCCCAGAGTGATGTGTGGGGATTCAGGATGCGTCAGTTCTCTATGCAGCAATGGCATTGCGTTGATCTCTACATCCGCAGTCCCACAATGTGTCGTTTTTTGCTGTCACACTGCAGGGCCTGCGTCGGAGTCGGTGCACTGATCCCGAAGTTCAGAGATCAGTGCACGAGACTCGGCATGTAAACCTTTTTCCAACCGCGGGCAGGAGCTGCGCCGGTTTCTTCAGCGGCACAGTGGCGATGCCCAGGAATTCTTCCTGCACTGGGGTGTTGCATCGGAAATGGGTGCGGATGCGTTCCACTTCTTTAGTTACTTCTCTTTTCCCAGCTCCCTGCAGCAGAAACAACCTCCAGAGGCCCATCCCAGGGAACAGGCACTTCATAGCAGGTCAGAACTCCCGGCAGGAGAGTTCAGGGGAAATGGTGGTGAAGTCTTTGTGTCCCTGAGGTTTCAGAACAGGAGGCAAGCTCTATTTTAAGCCCTAGGAGGTCTTCGTCAAGCAGGTTACACATCACACAGCAAAGTCTTATTCTTCTCCTTGGCAGAAACAGCCACTGCAGGCCACATCTGAAAGAAACAGTTAGTTATAGATTCCTTACCTTAGAATTACCCCCAGGCGTCAAATTCGATCCGGAAAGTTTATCGTCAGCAGTACCCCTGCACGTCAATAAGTGACGGCGGAAGGCTTTGCGTTCGTCGCTGGCGTTGTGGATGCCGGGATGGCGTCACGGTTGCTACATAGACGCCGTCCTCGTGCGCTGACGTTAGTTCTTTCTTTTTCCACGCCAACCAGCGCAGATCCGGAGAGAGCGGTACCTCCAGTCACTTTTTTCTTGACTTTTTTCATGACTTTTGTCGGCTCCGTTGTTGCTGAGTCTATCGACTCCTGGTGCACGAGGGACGCCCGGTTTCAAGGCTTGCGGTTCCTGTAGCTGACTGATTTCGGTGACGGATCCGCACCGCGTATGCCTGTTTTTCCTGGTGCGCAACCATGATCCCAAGTCGTGCTCCGACTGCCGGCCCATGAATCCAAAAGTCTTTGCGGGAGCGGTCCCGAAAGCTTCCTAAGGCCCGGCAGTCCGCTCCGTGCCCTTCGAGGTCCTGGTCGCGTTGGAGGTCGAGGGACTGGTCGCGGAGCCACCACCACCAGAAGAAGTCCAAGAAGCACCGTCGCTCTTCAACTTCTCCCTGTCGGTCGGCAGACGCGACGTGGGATGCGGTGGTGCCCCTCCCACGGCTCCGCGTGTGGAGCCCGACGGGTCGACTCTGAATTTCCCTTCCTTCCTGGGACCCGGAGCGACCCCTGCCGAGCTTTGCCAGTTTTACGAAGCGATGTATGCCATTTTTTCGCAGCCCAAATCCGCTGGCACGCCTTCGGGCCCCACAGACTTGCTGGGGGCCCTGGGCTTTTGACTCCGGCAGCTCCAGCGCCCTTGGATCCAGGCATGGATCGAGATCGGCGCCGGTCGACCTAGTAACACCTCTCCCGGCGCCGATTCTACCGGCACCATGTCCCCAGCCGGTGCCGACGGGTACTTTTGTACCCTTGTTCTACCATGGCTCGTTTAGAACAGATTGACAGCCAGAAGAGAGTAAGAAGGACTGGGAGGGGTCTGGAGACCCTTTAACTGACCAGTTGGGTTATGAACCGGACTGGAGAGAAGAACTGGGGGAAGCAAGTGGTCGGGATACCTTCCCAGACCTTGGCATGTTACCTCCTACCATGGCTACAGGGGATGGAACGTCTTAAGCTGTAGTGTTGCATAGGGCGGCCGAGGCTCTCAACCTCGAGCTACCTACGGTGACAGTCAGGACTAACCTCCTGACAGAGGTGCTTAAACCTGCAGCGAGCTCTTTGGAGCCCCTGCTGTCGTTAATGAAGCCCTCACTGACATCCTTTTGGGCGCCTGGTTCAGGCCCAACTCACGGGCTCCTGTGGATAGGATGATTGTCGACGCCACCGCCCAGCACCGGGCGACCTCACTTTCCTCTCCCAACACCCCACCCCTGATAGCTTGGTGGTCCAAGCCTCCACCTCCAAGGGGGCATTCCCTAACGCACCACCTGATAGGGAATCCAAACAGCTGGACCATCCTGGGATGATGTTTTATTCCTCCAGCTTGGAACTGTGTTTGGTAAACGCTGCATGTCTGTTGGGCCTTTACACCCACTCTTTGTGGGATAAGGTGGCGCAAGTGCTGCCCCAGTGCCCGGAGGAGGCACGGGCTGTACTCTCCCATGCAGTTTCCGAAGTGAGAGGTTTTTTTTGGTTTTTTTTAATTTCAAAAACCTTTATTGAATTATTGTACGGTACATCAGTGCAATACACATTTCGGTGAATCCAAAGTTGCATTGTATATCAGTATTAACCACCTTCCCGTAGCTACAACATTTTATTAGTAACTCCACCCCCCTAAATACTTTCGATGTCGACCTGTTTCCTTCCAGCACGAACATTTATATATTCCAGCGTAGGCAACAACGTATAGCCTAGATAAGTATAGTTTTCCATATCTTTTGACATTAGATGGCATACCTCTTAATAGCAAATCTTCCCACCCCTGAACTCCCTCTCGTTACCCTCCCCGCTGTTCACATATGGAATTATTTCAAGGCGTTCCAAACAGTCTCCATACCCCATCTAGGAACCTCTCTCCTCTAAGTACAATCTGGCTAGTTCCCCAGTAGCGTCTAGAGGGGGTCACCCATAGACCCAAAAGTATTCTCTACTCCAGTGACTATTTTTTCCTGTCCTGCATCAGCAGTGTTATCCTGTGCTAACAAATAAGTAGTCAGTGGGCCCCAAATATCTTTCGGGCGAGACTTCACAGGTAGCATTTCTGCATAGAAACCCAGGTTTCCCTGCCATGTAGTCATGGTGTGGATCCAACATTTAAATTTGGGTGCCCTCCCTCTCCCCCAGCGGCAAGCGACCTGTCGTTTCGCCAGGAGCAAACTCATAGCAAGGAATTTTTTGTGTGGAGTATTAACATCTTGGGAAAGGCCTAGAAGGCCCACCAGTGGGCAGGGGTCTAGCCTAATTCATAGCATAGTTGATAAACCCTCAAATGTCTGTGTCCAAAAGGATCCCACCTGGGGACAACTCCATGCCAGATGGAGAAAGTCCGCTTCCTCCCTGCCACACCGAGTGCACCTATCATCTGCCTGAGATGATATCTATAAAGCCTGGCAGGGGTGTGATACAATCTATGTAAAAACTTGAAATGATTAAAGGCGCAATCTGCTATTCCCAGTGACCGCTTCTGTGTGTGTACAGCTTCGTTCCCATTGCTCGTCAGTCAAGGGGTTCTCTAGGTCCTTATCCTATTCTTGTCTGGCCCTAATCTCGTGAGGTGGTCTTGCCGACTGTGTGTTTATAGAGAATTGATACTGCGTGCCTGGGAGGATCTTTCTGTAAGAACGCATGTAGGGGTTCGAATGTAGTCGGCTCCTCAGGAAATGCAGGGGTTGCCGCCTTCACACTCTGGCGATGCCGAGTATATAGGAACGTGTCCATTACTGTAGGTGTGCACGGGGCGAACAATTGTTCTATGGTGCGAAATTGACCCCCAAGATATAGATCCCCCCCATGTGGAGTACTGGAGGGTCTCCAGTATTCTACGGCAGATCCCTTCTCCCGTGATAGCTAGCAGGGGATTTCGGTTCAGTGTCATGTTGGGAGAGTATAGCATCTGGGATTCTAATTTATGGGCTATTTTCTGCCACGCTACCACCGTACAGTCCACAATGGAGGGATCCCGTCCATGGTCACTCACCGACGTACAGAGGTAGGCCGATGGAGGCGTTGGCGCCATGTAACCGTCCTCCACCACAAGGTGGGGCATATAGGGTGGCGGGTGGAACCAATACATCGCAAAATGAGCCTGAGCACATAGTAATAGTATTCGAAGTTGGGAACATCAAAGCCTCCCTGGTGATAAGGCAACAGCATAGTGTTCAGACTGAGACGCGGCTGTTTCCCACCCCATATAAGCCTCGTGAGTTGCCTCCTGAGCGTTCTAAAAAAAAAAGCTGCCTGGGTGGTACGGTATATTAATAAAAAGGTATAGCAGTTTAGGCAGCAACACCATTTTGATCAATGAGATTCTCCCTGCCATAGAGAGGGGCAGACGCAGCCATTTAGTAATGGTATCGGTGATTTTAACCATAGTGGTACCGTAATTAGCCCTCATCAATGCATCCCTATCCCTAGTGATGTAGATGCCTAAGTATTTGAGTTCTTCCGATTCCCAGACCAATGGGTAGTCTAGCTGGTGTGGCTGGGTGGCCTCTGTTAGGGGAAAGATTGCAGATTTGGACCAGTTAATCTGAATTCCGGATATGGCTCCGAATTTGGTAATTCAAATTTGGGGTTCAAATTTTCCTGGGGTTTGTGGATATATAAGGTCATATCGTCCGCATATAGGGAGATGAGCAGCTGCCTGGCCGGGTAGATCAATGCCTTGTCATTATGGTGCTGCCGTAGCTTTGCAGCGAGAGGTTCTATGGCCAGGGCAAATAGGATGGGAGATAGAGGGCAGCCCTGGCGCGTTCCCCTGGAAATTGTGAAGGGGGAGAATCTGGCGCCATTTAACAGTACCGATGCCATTGGACGGTGATATATTAGCTGTATCCACTGGAGAAAAGAGACGGGCATACCCATACGGCTCAGTATACCCATCAGATAATCCCTTTCCAGGGAATCGAACGCCTTTGTAGCGTCGAGAAAAACCGCCACTGCAGCGCTCTTGGGGTCAATATCTTGCAGCACTGAGGCCAAAGTTCTGAGGTTATGTGCTGTTGCACGATTTGGTATAAATCCCGCTTGGTCAGGTAGCACAAGTCTTTGCATTAGCAAGTTAAGCCTAGTCGCAATGACTTTTGCAAGTATTTTCACAGCGCAATTTAATAAAGATAGGGGCCGGTAGGAGTCGCAGCTTATTGGGGGTTTTCCCGGTTTGAGTAAGGAAGTAAGTATTGCTTCACGCATGGACTCTGGCAGGCACCCTTCCTCCCGTGCTGCATAGAAAACTTCCCTGAGAATAGGGGCTAGTATGAGGGCATACGCTTTATAAAATTCAATCGGTAACCCGTCCGACCCAGGGGCCCGCCCTGACTTCATTTGCATTATAGCTTCCGTTATTTCATCCAATTCAAGATCATTGTCTAGAAATTTACGTTGGGTATCACCCATCCACGCCAAGGCCGTATCATCTAAGTAGGCTGCAAGGTTCAATGGGTCTCCTCTCTGGGAGGAGTAGAGTGTACTGTAAAAGTCTTTGAATATATTGAGCAGGTCCGGGAGATTTCTGTAGAGGTTGCCCTGCGCATCCTGTATGGCTGTTACATAGTTGGAAAACTTCGAGGCTTAATTGCGGTCGCCAGAGCTTTCCCGGGTCGGTCACCCTCCCCATACACCCTCGTCATGTACGGTTTATCCTGGAACTTGCTCTTTCTATCAGCCAGTTCTTCGTACTCTGAAAGCGTTTTGCGCATTTTAACGCTAAGCTTGTGTCCATTGGGGTTCATGGCAATGTCAGTTTCGTGCTGTTTGAGTGTCCTCTCCAGTTTGTTAAGGTCATTGCGTAACATCTTGAGGACCCCCCCACCAAATACACCACCCCCTGGGTTGTGACCTTGAAGGCCTCCCACACTATAGTGATACTAGAGACCGAATTAAGGTTACGTTAAAAAAAATCCTGGATATCCTGTTCTAGTTCCGTCTTAAAGGCTGTATCTTGCAGGTGTAGGGGATTTAGGCGCCAGCTCCTGTAAGGGGAGTGCTGCGTCAGGGTCTGTATGTCTACCATGACAGGTGAGTGGTCGGAGTATGTACGGGCTAAATGTGTCACGTGCCCCATCCAGTGCGCCATTCCTGCCGATAAAAATATATAATCAAGTCTGACCCAAGAGGAATGAAACGCCGAGTAACGGGTACCTTCTCTCCCGTCAGGGTGCATATGCCTCTAGGAATCTATTAGGTAGTTATCTATTATTAGGTCCTGCAGCATCTGACTTGTATTAGTGTAGTGGGCATGGGAAGCATTAGACCTGTCTAGTTGAGGCTGGATCGCAGTGTTAAAGTCCCCGCCCCACACAACATATGTCTTGCCTATTTCTTGAATCCTGTTCCATAATTGGAGTAGTGTGTGGGGTTCATCAGAGTTGGGGCCGTAATAGTTGGCAAAGGTCACGTCATATGCGTTCAGTCTTCCCCACAGGAGGCAATAGCGTCCATCCGTATCAGTGTGTGTCCCGCCCAGTACAAATGACACTCCCTTTTTTACTAAGATCGTGACCCCTCTAGCATAGGACGAGTAGGATGCAAAGGAGCAATAGGATGCCCATCTCGATGCAAACTGAGGCATGGTTTCAGGGCACAGGTGTGTGTTCGAGGCATGTGGGCTGCTGAATTCATATCTATAGCATAGATCGCCGCCTAGTGTTGGGTCCGGATGATTGCACATTGTTGTCCTGGAAGAGTCTTCGAAGTATCACGAGATAGGTGGCTCCTCCCCTGGGCTACAGTGCGCATGGGCATCGACTCCATCCCCAGATTGGTTTTTTCCGCCATTGGGTTCGGATGTGATTTTGACAACTCCTGTTCGGAATCGTAATAGGCTTTTCTTAAGGCCAAAAGGCCTTCTCTGAACCGTCGGTATTGTTTGCATCGAGGCCCAGTCAACGCAGCAAGACCCTCGAGGAGACGACATGGAACTGAGCTCGTTCAAGAAGTGTCCCGTGTGTGGTTCGAAGTACCCACACATTGACGTCCATCCTGTGTGCAACAAGTGCCTGTCGCCGGACCACAACGAGGCCGACTGTATGGCCTGTTCCAGATTTCGATCGAAGAAAACGATCAAGATGCGGCGCGGGCGCGCCTCGAGGCCCAGCGATCGGCTCCAGCACCGGTGGACATATTCGACGACGCGGAAGCAGACGACCAAGAACTTCAACTGCAGATTTCACCTCCGGCGGTGGACGTCGAGTCCGACTACGAAGGGGACGTCGAAGGCCAAGACCTGGAGGAAGTCGTCGAGGAGGTAGGGGACGACGACAAAGCATATGGGGCCATGGAAGATAGCTCGGAGGATGAGCTATGCCCCGTTCATACTCTTACCAAGGCTCAGGTCGCGGGATTGCCACACGGCCTTACCCAAGACCTTACACCAAAATCCACGGCCCCGCCTTCCGGCCCGGCTACGGACACCTCAGCGGAGCCGCCATTACCAAAATCGAAACCGAAACTGAAACCATCGGTGTCGACGAAAACAATGATGGACGAGGCGCCATCGAAAACGAAACCGTCTGCTCCAACATCGCCGTCGTCGTCGGAGGCCTCAAAGCCGAAGAAGGCTGTCGACCAGGCAAAGGTGCCAAAGATGGTCAAGGAGCCGTGCTCGAAGAAGGCCGTCGAGTCGGTGTCAAGCAAGGCGGGCGTGCCCAAGAAGGCTGTCGAGCCTACATCTGGCGAGTCTGTCGAGCCGAAAAGCAAAGGGCCCGTCGAGACGAAGTCCCCCAAGGGCGCCGAGCCGAAGTCTGGGATCACGACGCCAAGAGTCAAGGCTGCCGTCCCGAAGCCGTCGGCGTCGACGTCTGCGGCCGTGGACAGAGATCGAAGCGCACCGGTCACGGATCCTCCTGCGCCTCAAACAGACAAACGACAGTCGTCGACGCTCGGGTCTTCCCCTGGGGGCGGCCCAAGGTCGTTGGCCGGGTCGACAAAACCGTCCGCTTCCTTTACGAAGCAGGTCTCGGACTCCCTCAAGCGGATTAGGGAGAAGGCTTCAGCATCGGAACCGAAAACGCCTTCCGCACCGAAGCCGTCTGACCCGCCGAAGAAGACTTCCATGCCGATCCTCTACACGTTACCGCCTAAGGTGGCACCGAAGGCCTTCGCACCACGGTCGGTGCCCAAAGACTCAGAAGGGTCGAAGCCAACTCGCCCAGGTGGGAGTTTGAGTCATCGACAACCTTCATTGGAAGAAGGGTCGGAGCATTTCATTGATGCCGACACCGGGAAGCTCATGCTTTACAAGAGGAAAATAACATCACAGCCTCTGCAGTCATTTACAATTCCTCTAAAGCGCAAAAAGCCTGCGCCAGACACACCAGTATTGGTTGAACAGATTCTTCCACAGCCTGGGAGGAGTGCAACACCTTCACCCACTTACTCTGATGGAGGTGAAGGGGAGCAGGATGAGGAGTACAACTTTCCTGCGCACACAAAGCCTGATGAGCAACAGGACTCATGGATGGACACAGGTGATCAGGACCAGCAAACAGTCCATGACCCTCAGTTTTATAACGTTAAAACGTCTCCCACTGAAGATTCTGCGGCATTTAATGCCTTAATTGAAAGGGCAGCTACAAACCATAAAGTGGAGATGCATGCTGACCCTGTGGAGGTTGACTTCCTTTTTGACACTTTCTCCACTGCTGAAAAAACTGTCAAGACTCTTCTGATGCTCAAAGGGGTCCTTAAGCATGCAGCAGACATTTTCAAGGAACCCACGAGATCAAGGGTTGTCAACCCTAGGATAGAGAAAAAATACAGACCGCCACCTGGCAACCCAACCTACATTAGGGGCCAGTTGCCTCTGGACTCTTTGGTGGTCTCTAATGCCCGCAAGAGGGCAAACTCCCAAACCACGGGTGAAGCTCCTCCCCCAGACAAAGAGTCGAAAGTGCTGGAGGCATCGGGGAAGAGAGTAGCAGCTCAAGCGGCCAACATCTGGCGCATCTCAAACACGCAGGCACTGTTGGCCAGATACAATAGGGCACACTATGACACCCTAGAGCAGCTGTTGCAACACCTTCCAGACCAGTTTAAAGAGGGAGCTGAAATGCTTATCCAGGAGGGAAAGCTCATCTCCAACGCTGCTATAAAGTGTGCGCTGGACGTTGCGGACACGGCAGCGAGAGCAATCAATACTAGTGTGACGTTGAGGCGTCAGGCATGGCTCCGCATCTCAGGGTTCAAGCCAGAAATACAGACTACTATCCTCAACCAGCCGGTTAACCCAGACAGGTTATTTGGTCCAGAGGTGGACACCACCCTGGAAAAGATCAAGAAAGATACTGAGACTGCCAAATCCATGGGTGCTCTCCTGTCACAGCAATTTAGAGGGAACACTTTTCGTCGCTCAGGCAGTCGAGGTGTTAACAGAGGACACATTTCGCAGCAGGCGCCATTCAATAAAAGTGGTGCACAATCCTCGTACACCAAGCAGGGCAGAGGTGGATATAGAGGAAACAGTGCCAAGGGTAGAGGCAGAGGCAACAACAGTTCCCGTTCCTCTGCCACAAACAAACAGTGACTCCCTGTCACTGCCCCCCGACCATCCAACACCTGTCGGGGGGGAGACTCCAACAGTTCCTGCCGGTCTGGAAGTCCATCACCACAGACAGGTGGGTCAGGAAACTTATCCAGTTCGGCTATTGTTTGGAGCTGACATCCACTCCACCAAACATACCCCCAAGACAACGTCCTATGTCAGCAGAGCACTTGCACTTATTGCAGCAAGAGGTTCTTGTGATGCTGCAAAAAGGCGCAATCGAGCTCGTGCCAGTGGAGGAAGAAGGCACAGGGGTTTATTCCCTGTACTTCTTAATCCCAAAGAAGGACGGCTCGCTCAGACCGATTCTGGACCTACGCCCCCTGAACCAGTACATTCTTTCAGAACACTTCCATATGTTAACACTGCAGCAGGTTCTTCCATTGTTAAACCAGGGAGACTTCCTCGCAACCTTGGACCTCAAGGATGCTTATTTTCACATACCACTCCATCCATCCCACAGGAAATACCTCAGGTTCACCATCCAAAACCGGCATTACCAGTTCAAGGTCCTCCCTTTCGGGGTGACCACTGCCCCCAGAGTGTTCACAAAATGTCTGGCGACAGTAGCGGCGCACCTCAGGAGACAGAGCATACATGTCTACCCTTATCTGGACGACTGGCTGGTTCAAGCCAAGTCGGCCCAGCAGTGGGCCGCAGACATGTCCCACACCATTTACCTCCTTCACAGTCTAGGGTTTTCACTAAACTATCCAAAGTCGCACCTTCAGCCAGCCCATGTGCGGCAATATTTGGGCGCGACAATAAATACTCTGGCAGCCACGGCTCAGCCAAACCCGGCGAGGATCGACAACATCCAGTCGTTAATCCAGAGGTTCAGACCGCAACACTCACTACCAGCGAGAGTGTTCATGCAGTTAATAGGCATGATAGCCTCCTGCATCTTCATAGTCCCGCACGCACGGTTGCATATGCGTCCGCTCCAAGAATGCTTGGCGCATCAGTGGACTCAGGCTCAAGGACAGTTAAAAGGCCTAGTGTTGGTGACCGGTTGGGCATACAACTCTCTGCATTGGTGGAATCCACACAACCTTTGCTAGGGCCGACTGTTCCAAGAGCCTGTGCCACAGATTATCCTGACGACGGACGCATCCCTCCAGGGATGGGGAGCTCATGTGCTCCACTACACGGTGCAAGGACTATGGACGACGCAGCAAAAGAAGATGCACATCAACTACCTAGAACTGATGGCGATCTTCATGGCAATCAAGTCCTTCAAGGTACATCTGTGCAACAAAGTCGTGTTGATCCGGACGGACAACCTGACAGCCATGTACTACATCCAAAAGCAGGGAGGTACGCACTCTCCACAGTTGTCTCATCTGGCTCAGAGCATGTGGAAGTGGGCCATTCAGAGGAACATCTTCCTCATGGCGGAACACCTTCCGGGCAAGGACAATCAGATGGCGGATCTGCTCAGCAGGTTCAGCCACCAGATGCACGAGTGGGAGTTACATCCATCGGTACTCCGCCCGTACTTCCAGCAGTGGGGTCATCCGGAGATAGACCTGTTTGCCACAAGGGAAAACGCAAAATGCCAAAGCTTTGCCGCCAGGTTCCCTCATCCACAGTCGCAGGGCAATGCGATATGGATGAACTGGTCAGGCAGATTTGTGTACGCTTTTCCCCCAGCACCTCTCATTCCGCTGGTGGCAAGAAAGCTAAAGCAACACTCGATGACGCTCATCCTGGTTGCTCCAACGTGGGCACGCCAACCATGGTACACCACGTTTCTAGAACTCTCCGTGGTACCGCATCAAAGGCTGCACCTCACACCAAGGCTCTTGACGCAGAACCATGGCGACATTCAGCATCCAGATCCGCAACAGCTCAATCTGGCGATCTGGCTCTTGAGGTCTTAGAGTTTGGCTACCTTAATTTGCCTCCTGAATGCATGGACATCATCCGGGAGGCAAGAAAGCCCACTACCAGAGCTTGCTATGCGGCAAAATGGAAGCGGTTTGTCATTTACTGTACAGAACACAATATCAACCCGCTAGATGCATCCATTCCTAATATCATCTGCTATTTGTTACATCTTTACAAATGCAATCTAGCATATGCTTCCATTCGGATACACCTATCCGCCATAGCGGCTTATCTCCAGAACAGGCAGAATCTCTCTGTTTTCAGGGTGCCTGCCATTAAAGCATTCCTAGAAGGGCTGAAGCGGGTCATCCCTCCCAGGACCCCACCGGCTCCTGTGTGGAACCTCAATGTGGTCCTCACCAGATTGATGGGTCCCCCGTTTGAGCCTCTACATTCATGTGAGATTCAGTTCTTGACATGGAAAGTGGCTTTCCTCATTGCCATCACGTCTCTGAGACGTGTTAGTGAGCTACAGGCGCTCACAATACAAGAGCCATTTATACAGATTCATTCAAACAGGGTGGTGCTGCGCACTAACCCCAAGTTTCTTCCTAAGGTGGTGTCGCAGTTTCATGTCAATCAAACCATAGAACTGCCCGCGTTCTTTCCAAACCCTGAAACTGTGGCAGAAAGAATGCTCCACACGCTTGATGTCAAAAGGGCGTTAATGTACTACATTGACAGAACTAAACATTTTAGAAAGACACAACAACTCTTTGTTGCCTTCTCAGCCCAGCACAAAGGCAACCCCATTTCCAAAGCAGGAATTGCCAGGTGGATCTGTAAATGTATTCAGATTTGCTATCAGAAAGCTAAGCGCACTTTAACGGTCCCCCCCAGAGCACACTCCACACGCAAGTTGGGGGCCTCCATGGCATTCCTAGGTAATATTCCTTTGGAAGACATTTGTAGAGCAGCCACATGGTCTACACCACATACCTTTACCAAACATTACTGTGTAGATGTGCATTCCAAACAGCAGGCAGCTGTAGGACAGGCTGTTCTTAAAACACTTCTTCAGACTTCTGCAGCTGGCACGGGCGGCCGCCGTTAATGGAGGGACTGCTATGTATTCTATGCTATAGATATGAATTCAGCAGCCCACATGCCTCGAACTGAATATGCTACTTACCAGTATGCATCTGTTCTTGGCATGTAGGGCTGCTGCCATTCATATCGCCCGCCCTCCTCCCCGGCGCCCGTAGCGGCTGCAGACTTTTCTTGCATTCAATATTGAGCATGGCCATCGCTTACACTATTACACTCCATCTTTGCCACAATGGCTAAAAACAATCTGGGGATGGAGTCGATGCCCATGCGCACTGTAGCCCAGGGGAGGAGCCACCTATCTCGTGATACTTCGAAGACTCTTCCAGGACAACAATGTGCAATCATCCGGACCCAACACTAGGCGGCGATCTATGCTATAGATATGAATGTCAGCAGCCCTACATGCCAAGAACAGATGCATACTGGTAAGTAGCATATTCATTCCTGTAACATGGCAACTGAGATATGGTGGAGGTCTAGGTATCCTAGCACCTGTCTCTTTTTCCTCGGATTGTTCAGACTGCGCACATTCCATGACAAAATTTTAACATTCTGCTTGTCACTTAAGTTGTCAGCCATCGTTCCTGAGCATACAACCTACATTCAATCGTGCAATTGCTGCTATCAGTGCAAGAATAGGTAGTCATGGGACATCTAAGGAATTGTCTCCCCCCTCCCACACCGGCATCCCCAAATTGCCAGGAATAACAAATCCCACCCAACCATGAAACCCTCCCAACATCGCTCGTACGTCCCCTTGTTAACATTTCGATATGGGAAATGCCCACTTAGGGGAACACCAGGGGCACACAACCTGCCCTCTGCCTCCCTTACTCGTAGTAATCAGTTTCATACATCACCCTTGCAGTTCAGGATATCAGCTGTGGAACGACCCGGATGCCTACGAATTGTATAGAGTTAGTCGAGTCTTCAATCCTGTTCTGATAGAGGGGAGGGAGGTCTAGAGCGATCCCAGGCACTCGAACCTGCCGATGTAGCCCCCCGGTGGCGTTTAAGGTAGTCTTCCACCTGATGCGGGTTCTGAAAGAACTGTTGCTTCCCAAGGTGAGTGATCTTCAGTTTCGCGGGGTACAGCATTGCGTACGGGATCTCCTGTGTTTGCAGCTTCTTTTTGACTGCGGAAAACCTGCGTCGGGCCTCCTGTACTACTTGGGTGAATTCTGGATAGAACGCCAAGATTGTGTTCTCAACGTGTACTTGCTTATGCTCAAGAGCGAGACATAGGACTGTGTCCCTGTCGCGATAGTTTAGGAAGCGAGCTATGACCGGTCGCGGCGCCACTCCATGGTGAGGCCGCGCCGCCAGAGATCTATGTGCCCGTTCCACCACCGGGTTGGCCGAGAAGGATTCCCTGCCGAATAGGTCGATTACTAGTTTCTCACCGAAATCTTCCATCCGGCCCACACTGGTGGATTCTGCCAGGCCTAGAATTCGCACATTGTTCCTTCTGGAGCGTGCCTCCAAGTCCTCATTCTTTTCGGCTATGACGCGGAGCAGTTTGTCCATATGTGTGAGTTGACTTTTACTGGTCGTGGCGCCATCTTCCAGGTCGGACACTCTGGTTTCGACCTCCTTAATGCGATGATCATGTTTATCTAGCTTGTTGACCATTGCTTCCATCCTTGAATTTATGGTATCCATTTTAGTGTCTATGGAAGTGAGGCTTTGTCTCATGCTCAGTAGCAGCGATTTCCAGTCTTCTTCCACCTCGCCTGCCGCACCCGTGTCCCCACGTTCCACGGATTGTGATTCGGGTGCCTTGCGGGTTTCAAATGGAATCTTAGATTGTTTTGTGTCTGTGCGCCCCATAACAGCAGATTGCCGGCTATGTCACAGAGTGGAGTCAAGCTGAAGAGGAAGGAGTGCAGAATTTAACAGTACTGAAGGGGTCCAGTCGCAACTGTTAGGGTGGGAAATACAGTACTGTGTGGGTGCCTATTTGACCTCAGCAACAGTGTCAATCTACCACGTGGGGGGGCCTCGTACCTTCTTATGCTTCCTTCTAGGTACTATCCGCGGGTTCAGACGCAGCTATCAGCCACCGGTATCGATCCCCCACTATTGTGTAAGTGCCGGTACCTCCAGAGAGCGAAATGGTGTGGCAGGTAGATCAGCACGGCTGCCACTCAGTTAAGGCCAGTAAGTTGCGTGGTTCAGGGGCGGGGTCTCTCACTGTCCCCTGTCGTCGCTGTCATTTGTTCTCCAGAACTATTTGGGGACAGATCAGTGTCCTTTAACACTAGCTGTGTATGGTGGAGGTTACAGCTATTAGTATTGGCAGGGGGTGTTGCAGCCAGGTCCACAAGTGAATAGAGCAGTTAAAATGGCAGGGCTCTGGTGTGGGACTGCCCTGTGTTATTTGTACAAAATGGCGGCCACACCTCCCCCAGGCCGTCCTCAGGCCCGTTAAGATCGTCTGGCGGGGGGGCGCCCCATACCGTCTAGCTCCACGGGGTTCCACCCGCACAGTCCTGTCCCCCGGGGCTTCCGCCGGTAATGCACTCACGTCGCTTGTCCCCCGCTGCGATGGCGTACTGCAGCCCTGCAGCTCCGAGGCGCGCACACTCCCGGACTCCCGCCGAGCTGTCCTCAGGTCTCCGTCGGCCTCCGCAGTCAAGTCTCGGGGGGGGGGGGGGGGGGGGGGGGCACAGCGATCGTTATTGTGAGCACGATCTCTGGTGCCCCGGGGCCACGAGAGCAGCGAGTGTCTCCGCCGCTGCTCACTGTTCAGCCCGCCACTTTCCCCACACCTCCGGCCTTGGGCTGTCCCAGTCACAGTCGCCGCTTACGTGCCTCCGTCGGAGCTCCTCCTTTACCTCTCCCAGCAGCTGTTGTGATTATTCTGCAATCCAGCTTCCTACACTCTTGGGGAGTGCACCGGAGGAATCAGCAGTGCCCGGGGCGTGCAGCGGTGAGTATGAATTACTCTCTACATATGCAAGGATAGCATTAACGGATGATTATCTGCCCAGCCGGGCTGAAGCCTCACAGGTGCGCGGCCATCTTGGTCGTGCGCCACCTAGCGCCCCAGCCGAAGTGAAAGTTGCAGTAAAGTTTACCATCCGCTGTGGGCTGGATACCGCCAACTCACTAGGCAGGACCATTTCCACGTCGGTAGCCCTTCCATGCTATGCCTGGTTGAGGTCGACTGGCTTTAATGGGGATGTCCAATCCACTCTTATGGACATGCCCTTTTATGGCTGTCGCCTATTCGACGACAAGGCAGACAATGTGCTGGAGCGCTTTAAGGAATCTTGGGCTACGGCCAGGTCCTTAGGCATCTCCACCGCCCTCCCTGTGCAGTCTACTTTTTGCCCCTTTCGTGGCTGCGGATGGGGTGCCCCACCATGTCGTGCCCAGAGCCACAGGCCAGCGCAAGCTGTTCAGCCTCCGCGCGGCCGGTGACTTGGGAACCACCGCCATGGTTCAGGGGGCCAGTGGGCGGGCCAGTTCACCACAGCTCCCTCTGCAGCAGCCTCCAAACCCTCCTAGTCGGACCTTTCAGTACCACCAATCGCCAGTGAGTGGCAGGATTCGCCATCACCTCCCCCACTGGCACACCATCACGTCAGACAGGTGGGTTTTGCCGATAGTCCAAAGAGACTACTCCCTCCCCTTCAAGACTACCCCTCCCCTTCAAGACTACCCCTCCATCCATACCACCTCAGTACCATTCCATGTTGGGGATCATCTGACCCTTCTTCAACAGGAAGTTTCGACACTCTTGGCCAAGGGAGCCATCGAGCGAGTTCCTGTCCCAGAAGTAGGTTGTGGTTGCTATTCCCACTACTTTCTGGTGCCCAAGAAGGACAATGACCTGCGTCCTATTGTGGTTCTCAGGAATGTCAACCGCTTACTCCGAAAGGAGAAGTTAAAAATGTTGACGCTAGCTCAGGTCCTTCCTGCCCTCGACCCTGGAGACTGGATGGTAGCACTGGACTTGCAGGACCCCTATCTTCACATCCCCGTTCTGCTGGCCCACTGGCCTTACCTGCGTTTCACGGTAGGCCACAAGCACTTTCAGTTTACCATGCTCCACTATGGCCTTACCAGCGCCCCTCAGGTGTTCAAGAATGTGATGGCGGTGGTCGCAGCTCATCTGCGCAGATCAGGGTTTCCAGTCTTCCCCTATCTCGACGACTGGCTGTTGAAGGTGGGCTCGCCCCAGGCAGTCTTCTACCACCCCCAGACTACGGCCGACCTGCATTCGCTGGGGTTCTCCATCAACGGGCCCAAGTCACACCTGACTCCCTCTCAGAAGCTCTTTTTCATCGAAGCGGTTCTGGACACGACGTAGTTTTGGGTCTATCCTCCCGAACGGTGAGTCCGGGATTTTCGGGCTATGATTCCGAACTTTCAGCCCCTGTCCCGGGTTTCGGTCAGGATGACCCTCAGGCTACTGGGCCTGATGGCCTCCTGCATCCTGCTGGTGGACCATGCCAGATGGCATATGCAGGCTCTGCAGTGGGACCTGAAGTTCCAGTGGGCACAACATCAGGGGAACTTGTCCGATTGCACTGCACATCAATTGCAGTGGTGGCTAACGAACCACTATTGGGTCGACGGCAGATCCCTCTCCCTTCCCCACCCAGAGTTCACAGTGGTGACCGATGCATCACTTCTGGGATGGGGCGGCCGCATGGGGGAGGCAGATATCAGAGGTCTCTGGCGGCGTTCGGGCTCCACATCAACCTTCTGGAGCTTCAGGCAATCCGTCCTGCACTCATAGTATTACTCCCCTCTGTCCGGGGAAGAGTAGTGCAGGTGTTCACGGACAACACCACTGCCATGTGGTACTGCAACAAACAAGGCGGGTTGAGGTCGTGGACCCTATGTCAAGAAGTCCTCCACCTCTGGACATGCCTGGCACATCAGGGCATATCCCTGGTGGAAAAACAACAGTTGATGGACAGAATGCAGAACAATGTCATACATTTACCCCAGTACAGAGATCTGGGCCTAAATCCATTGTTTTTTTGCTCACCATGCCATTCTAGTTTGAACCCAGCCATATGCAAATCAGTCTTGACCCTGTGCCCCATGGGAACAGTCCAGCCTGAACTGCCAAGCCAGGTCCTCCCTGGACTGGACACAAGCATCCTAGGACCGATTTCGGGCTTTCAACCCTCATCAGCCAGGATAGCTTGATTCCAGTGGCATGAAGAGCATGGGACTCGTGTCTGAGCATACCCGTCCCACTCGGGGTGACAAATGCAAAAACAACAGTTGATGGACAGAATGCAGAACAATGTCATACTTTCACCCCAGTATAGAGATCTGGACCTAAATCCATCGTTTTTTTGCTCACCATGCCGTTCCAGTTTGAACCCAGCCATATGCAAATCAGTCTAGACCCTGTGCGCCATGGGAACAGTCCAGCCCGAACTGCCAAGCCAGGTCCTCCCTGGACTGGAAACAAGCATCCTAGGACCGGTTTTGGGCTTTCAGCCCTCATCAGCCAGGATAGCTTGGGTCCCTTGCTCACTACGCCACTGGAGTCAAGCTATCCTGGCTGATGAAGGCTGATAGTCAGAAACCGGTCCTAGGATGCTTGATTCCGGCCCTGGGATGACATGGCTTGGCAGTTCGGTCTGGACTGTTCCCATTAGGCACAGGGTCAAGACTGATTTGCATATGCCCATGTCTGAACTGGGGTGGCTTGGTGAGTAAAATAACGATGGATTAAACCCAGATTTGTGACTGGGGTGAATGTTTTGCCATTGTGCAACATTCCGTCTATCATCTTGTGTGTTTTGCATATCCCTGGTGGTTCAACACCTGGCCAGTCCGCTGAACGCCAGGGCGGACAAACTCAGACGCAGGTGCATGATGGATCACGAATGTCGTCTTCACTTGTAAGTGGTGCACGGTCTCTTTCAACAGAGAGCCTTGGTTGGATATATTTGCCACCAAAGAGAACGTGCAATGTCAGCAATTCTGCACGTTGGAATTTACAAGATGGTACTCGCTAGGTGACGCTTTTCGTCGCAAGTGGAGTTGCTGTCTGTAGGAAGGTGGATACCTGACTATGGTTACCACAGATTTTTTGCCTTGTGTTTAGCTGGTTTTCGACTTAGTTGGCCTAGGATCCTGCTAATCAGGGCCCCAGGCTATCTACTCTCACTGTAAAGTGGACTCCATGTACTCTAGGTACATCTCCAATTGGATGCTGGGTCACCTTATGAGCCCCTATATAGTGTACTATAGGTACCCAGGGCATAGGTGCACCCAAGGCCTACCAGGGGCTGCAGCATGAATTATGCCACCCCTGGCTGGCCATCCAAATTGACACAACTGGCTGATCACTCAGCTGGGGCAAGGTCGTGTAATCATCCCCTGCTTAGATATAGTATTCCTATTTCTACCCTTATATCTAGACTCATATGCACCTATAAGTCACTCCTATGGCAGGCCTTAACAATCCTGGAGGCAGAGTGCTTGGTGTTATGTGAGATGGTGCTCTAGCATGAGCTGAGCCTATTTGCAGCTTTCGGAACCATGTCCTTATAGCTGTTCCTATACTCTTAGGTGCATTGTAATCCTCGCGGTTCAAGCTAACTTTGGTTTGGCTTTATCAAAACATGTTGTTTAAGGTGTCATACGCTTTGGAATACTACCCCCTCACCAGTTCTGGCGACGGGGGTAGCATTCCACCCTTCTAGAGGAAGAAAACATGTTATTCCTACTAATCCCGGTTAAAGTTAACCAGAGCCTCAGCATCACAAAATGGATGCTGCTGCCACAGACACAAGCCTGACCTCCTGCTGCTGGGAGTCCTTCCAGCAAGGGAGGCTTGGACAATAGGTTTCCTGTCTTGGGAGGTGCTAGCACCACCCCAGACAGGCCATAGTGTATTGGGGCAGAGAGGGCTGAATGAAATGAGACACTGCCTGGGGCACACAAGGTGTCCCATGCATAGTCCAGTTCAAACCGGTGCTGGGGCACTCCAGCCCCAGCTCTGGCGCGAAACTGGACAAAGGGAAAGGGGTGTAACCACCCCCTTCCCTGGTCCCACCCATAGGAGGGACCTAGCAGGTAATCCAGCCCCTAAATTTGGTATATAGGTAGGAGCTGAGTCTAGAGACTTTAGATTTATCCTGACTGAAACTTGAAAGGAAACTCTGGACCTTCGACGTTCTACCTGAAGATAGAAGACTGAAGAATCTCCCTTGTGGTCAAGGAGTGACCACCCTGTGTAAGCAGGCACCATCAACCGATCAACGGTTTGCTTTGTCGACGCTCCCGCCGGAGCCCGAGCACAGAGCCTGACAAGACCCGGACTTCCAGACTTCCTTCAGCCCGATCCACAGCCACAGCAAAGCTGAGACCCGTGGAGGCGACACGAGACGTGGGACCGGCCATCTTGGAAAGCCAGCAAATTGCTTTCCGTGCAACTTCTGAGGCACCCTCGAAGTTGTGCATTGGGGATTGAGAAGCCCCAGCCCCGAGCACCATCTGCACCGAAGATCAGCCCTCCACACTCCACGAGTGCCGTGCGGGGCCCTTCTGCATTTTCCTGCTCGACGCGTCTGTCCGGTCACTTGCCCAATGGCTAGTGGCCTCTGTGACGACGAACCTTTGAATTTACACAACTGGTCTGGTTGCTCCAGACTGGCTTCTGCTTCCCTGAAAAGGAGAAGCCCATCAGACCTTGCTGGTCTGATCCGGAAGCCATCTTTGATTCCTGCGTGGGTTGCCTTTGCCAAGGCTTGTTGACTCCAATCCGGAAGCCGACACCGCCAACAGCGAGAGCCTTTGTGGGACAGTCCGTATCCAGCTCCTGGTCGTCGTCGACACCTCCTGGTCCACGTGGCTGTAGAGACAAGCTTCACGACATCACCCGATTGCTTCGCTACATCGCCTGGTTCCTTCCTGGTCACTGACTAGTGACCCAGACTCTGTCCCCTCTGCTTTCAGGTACTCTTCATCCTCGATACGCCCTTGGATCCAACCGGACACTTCCCTCCTGGTCACCTGCAGCATCTTTCTTCACGGCTCCATAGGATTCAGCGACCAAACCCGACACACTTTGACACATATGCACCCGCTTCCTGTGGGTGAAGTAACGCGAGTACTCCTGTGCTCCTGTGGGTATTAACTATCCTAGTGTCTTAGTTTTCAGTAGCTTTCTCCTAGTCCATCCGGAAGTGACCTAAAAGAACTAGTTTCCAATTCTTTCGTTCCCATTCTAACTCTATGGTAACTCGTGTGTGTGTAAAGACACTGCACACGCATCCCGTGGGCCTCCTGCTCCCTATCCTTTGGTAGTACAGCATAGCCTCAGCGATTCTTCAGGCCCTAGGCCTACCCTTTGTTCGTGACGTGGTTCTTATACCACTATTTTAATATATGGTTTGAAGTGCCCCTAGGGCATTACTGTATTTTTGCAACTTATTGTATGATAATTAAGTATCTTGTTATGTGCTTGTGCCTCTGACCTCATAAAGAGTTCAGAGGGTTAATTTAGTAATAAATACATATATATTTTATATATACAACCTGTGTGGTGTCCTTTCATTTGGTATTAAAGGGGTTACATATGGTAAAACAGCTGGCTTCACATGCCCTCTTGAGTTTAGCCTAAGACTGCTTTGTCCATGCTACCACTAGGATAGCTGGTCTATAAGGTTGACTTTACAACCATCACCATAAGGGTTGTTTGGACTGGTGCAAGGTGCTCACTAGAATAGTGAACATCATATACCAGGCCAACTTCTCACACTGTCTTCAATACTCCTTTTCGCCCATACCACTTCTGCCTAGAGTGCTGAAGAAGATTAAGCGCGACCGGGCCTAAGTCATTCTTGTGACTCTGGATTGGGCACGAGGAGTATGGTATCCCGAGTTGCTACACAGGGCCATCTATCCTCCAATCATACTGCCTCTTAGGGAGGATCTTCTGTTGCAGCAGCTAGGGACGGTCCTACACCGAACATGTCCAGCCTCCACCTCCTTGTGTGGCGATTGAGCAGCAGCAGTTGACGTCGCTTGACCTTCCTCCCGAAGCCTGTGATGTTATCTTGGCAGCCTGGGGTCCCTCTAATACACAGCTTTCCAAACTTTTCATGTTGGTGACACACCTTTTTGTGAAAAAAAATTCAGGGACACGGTAACGCGAAGAAGTGCAGCGAGTGAGCCCGAACCACCTATGGTGGGTTCGGGCCCCACAACCCACCCCACAGACACACCACCCCACAGACACACCACCCCACAGACACACACCCACCCCACAACCCCCCCACACAAACCCCCTCACGCACCCCACACACACCACACCCTAGCACTCGGGTTACTATATTTCCTATGGTCGTTATGCTCCAGGTGAAATATATTCCCCTTGTAGGGCTGCCAGAGTCTACCAATATGTGGGTGGTTGAAACGTGTTGAAAATATCCTACTGGACTTGTTTGGAAGGAATTTCTCCGTTATTTTCCTTTACTGAAAAAGTCCACAGAATGTTAGCACAAACTCCTGTGCCAAGGTAAAGCAACAACCAATACTTGCGGACTGCCGCCTGAATTAGAGATAAAGATGTCACCCTGCATATGACCAGAAAAAATGGAGCACTGACGCCTCAAGATCTGAACATCTCCATGTAACCAGATTTTACATTGGTAATCCAGGAGGCAAAGAAAATATTTGCACCTGTCAAAAAGAAACTACAATAGCAGGTAAAATATGCTAAGCCTAGCGTCGCTGCAGTGGAGAAAGCTTTGTGCTGCTCTTTTTTGGCACTGTTCGATCTTGATTCAGCTGACCGCATGTTGATGAATGAGTAATAAGATTAGACAGACCCCTCTCTGAAATGCTGTAATTGTTACATTTTGGTCGATTTGACAAAAGGCTCGGGCGATGAAAGGGTACCACACAACTTGAAGACATATGTCCTACCAGGGGATTTGTTTAAAATGAGAGAGCTAAGCAAAAAAAATGCCTGCATATCACCTTCACCTTGAACAAGAGAACGCAAATACTATTAACTTCGTTTAATGTTGCTGCATGCTCGATTTTCAAGGGTAAGAGCTATTCAGCGTCTGTGACTTTCCGAAAAGTACAATTGGATTTTTTTTACAATAGTTAGGGCTTATTTGCGACTGCTTGTGGTGCTGAAAATACACCAGGCACACCGGATTACCCCCGTTAAAGGCACGCTTGTTGGAAACTCACTGCAGTCACCACTGATTAACTAAATGGTCTGGTAATTCTCCTATATTGCTTTGCATTTAAAATACATTTGAAAGGCGAAATGTAGTGTCCTTTCATATTCTACGCAGAAGTTTAAGGCTGGCTCCGCCCCAAAAAATGTGGCTGATTGAAGGTGGGAAGGCAAGGTGGGAAGGCAAAACAGATCATTGTTCGAGTGGACAAGCATTACGTCACCTACAGCACTCTGCCAAAGAAACTCCAGAGAGCAGAGCAATCTTCGTTCTTTTCAGCTTCAGAGCTGTCCACCTATGGATACTCCTGCATACGAAAGGGCTTCAAGCACCCCCCCCCGTCATCGTGTGTGGCATCCCGGGACCGCTCACAGCCGCACCCGAGCACTTCACAGGTCGTTAAAGACCTGTGCATGTTAATAGAGCTTTGTTATTGTTTGCCGATTACCGGCAATCGTCAGATCGCATCGCGCGACACACCTACATATGGGGCGCGACACAGTAATGTGTCGCGCCACACAGTTTGGAAAGCTGTGCTCTAATAAGACGGTATACGCCTGCAGATGGAACAAATTTGTGGCATGGTGCACAGCAAAGGCTGTGGATCCCCTTTCTGAGGTCCCCTTGTTCCTCCTTTCTTTGGCCCAGCAGGGCTCTGCTCTGGGAACTCTAAAGGGCTACCTCTCAGCCATTTCAGCGTTTCTTAGGCTTCCTGCAGCCTTCTCTTTTCAAGTCCCCTGTTGTAAATCGTTTCCTTAAGGGCATTATTCATCTATTTCCTCCTGTTCCCTTTGTAATGCCCGAGTGGGACTTGAACTTGGTTCTTACATATCTTATGTGCGCTCCCTTTGAGCCGCTGTATTACTGTCCTCTCAGGCTTCTGACGTTAAAAACTGTCTTTCTGGTGGTCATCACCTCTGCTCGCAGGGTGATTGAGCTCCAAGCACTTTCTTTAAAGCCTCCTTTTCTGACTGTTCATCTGGACAAGGTTGTCCTTCGAACTCAACCTTCCTTCCTTCTCAAAGTGGTTACTACACGTTCACAAAACACTACTGCCTGGACAGCCAAGTCCGGAGAGACAGCTTCTTTGGCTGTTCGGTTCTCCAGGACTTCCTGGTGTGAACTTAGTTCACAGACCCACCTCCGGGGTTGGTATTGCTGGAGTATGTATTCTAAGGTAAGGAATCTATAACTAACTGTTTCTTTCAGATGAACAAGTTACTTATCTTCGGTAACGATATATCTGTAGGAAACATAGGTTGGTTATAGATTCCCTACTGCCCCATCCATCCTGGTGCATCTAAGCTAGGAAATGGACTAGTGATGTATCCATGTCGAGCATTTTTTTCCGTATTTTCCCTCTCTCCACCCAGTCAAATGCCGATGTATGGTCCATAAAACCAAGATAGAGGTAACCATTCTTGGCTATTGTTTACTTGCTTATTAACAGGTGGAGGTTGAGACACTGCTCAACAGCTCCCAGGCCCCGCAGGAACCCATACTGTATGTCGGATAACTTCTCACTTTCTGTTACCAATGTCTCCAGGCAATCTAAAATAACCCTGCCCATCAATTTGCATGTATAATCAATGAATGAGATTGGGCGGTAACAACTCGGGTCAGACCTGTCCCTTTTTTTGAAGATGGGTACTATGATAACGGTTGCCCGTGATTTTGGGGAGTCCTGGGTACAGCTTAAAATATTGGTCAGCAGTGGGTGCCAAAGAACGGGATTAGCCCGGAAAATCTCAGCGGGGACGCCATCCGGGCCAGAAGCCTGGTTCTTTACAGTTTGATTTAAGGCTTTTTTAACTTCCTCCAAAGTTGGAGGCGACAGCTCTAGAGTCCCCGGCCCAATTTGTTTATCACTATCATTTGAAATGCAATAGTGCTCGCCCTCATTGCTATATAAGCTAGAGAAATGCTGAACCCAAGCATAGGATGTCATTGTAGCATCAATGCTGCTAATCTGGTGGCTTTGAAAGAAAGTTGAATTGACAGTTTTCCAGAAAAGTCTAAGGTCTTTGTTGAGACTTGTTTCCAAGCCTCTTTTCTTATGGCCATTTTATGTTTCAAGATAACCTGTTTATATTCATTTTGAAAGTGTCTATCCGCTAAGTTATACCGAGGCTTTTCTTTCAGTGCCTTTATGAGGTTACTGTGAGAATGTGAGCAATCACTGTTAAACCATTTATAGGGCTTATGTAGTCTCGATTTCCTGTCCCCAAGTAATACAACATTGATTGTCTCTGTTATTTCAGCAAAAGCCCTTAGCATGGACGATGGATCTATTCTGCTTCCTAGACACGCCAAGATCTGTGCCTTGTTGGCAATCAAAATCTGCTAAAGAACAGAGACCCTTATTTTTATTATAGGATGTGGTTTTTATTTACCCAGGAAAATGACCAATCTGGGTCTTGAGATGATTGGCTAAGGGGAAATGATTGCTAAAACAAACCTTTAAGATGGAAAATGCGCCAAATTATGTGTTCGAGGCATATGAGCTGTAGATCGTTTACTTGTGCATAGATCGCCATCTGGTGTTGGGCTTGGATGTTTGCACTTTGTTTTTGTCTTGGAGGAATTCTTTTGTAGTCACAAGGTAAGTGACTCTTCCTTAGGATGATAGTGCACATGGGCATAGACTCCATCTCCAGATTGTTTTTTCTCCGCCATCGTGTTCGGATGTGAGTTGCTGCGCTCCATGTCGGTGTCGGTCTCGAACCCCCCTTCGACGCGCAATCCCTCTACACTCGACGGTAATGTCTCAATCTCGTTTCCCTTTCGACGCTCAGCTTTAATAACAAACTCCAGCCTCAAGTAGAAAACCTCCCCCAAAACCATTCTGACCAATTCCATGTTCCTTTTTCCTGATGCATTTCTGAAGCCAATTTATGTAATTTGGAAATAGCATTGTACACCCTAGGGGCATTATCAAGAACATACACACAGCAACTACTTCCTATTATGCGACATGCCCCACCCGATCAGCTAGTATCACATCTAAAACCATCCAGTTTTGTAAAGCCGCAATCCTGGTAATTTGGAGCTGCTCTGTAATATTTCCACGGGCTGCCGCTGTCTGATTGGTCACTGCCTCTACCACTCGAGTCATGCGTCTTATTTTCCTGCTGTTTAATACTGGACCAATAAAGAAAAAGAATCCCAAATCGAAGTCAACATACTGCTGTAATGAAGTGTCAGTTTGATCCACCTCATCATCCTCTATAGTTCTTTTAGATCGATTTAGGGATGAGTCATTGAACAATCGTCGATCCTTGTGATAGGATGCAGGGGCCACGAACCCAGGAGGAAGCAGGAAGGACACATAGCATATTCCAGACCATCCACTTGGCAAGTGAAAATAGCTTTTATTTCCACAAATAAAATAAGTGTTATGAGATGCTAGAAAATTGTTTGCTTCTGTTATGTTTAGTACTGTAATGCAATCACTTTCCCCACAGGGGTACCGCAGACACTGCTTATTCAGAGGGAGGCTCGTTCTCTCGTAACAGCAATGGCAGGAGGTCCATTCCCCTTAGCTGTTTGAATGTTGGGAAAGACGTACCCTGTGGTGGAATTTCCTTTGCTGTATTCCTCCATTTCCCATATGGTTCTATTAGCTTGTGGGGTGCCGTCATCATTGGGGTAACATACTTTATTCAGTTGTGCATTAAGTCCCCCCACATCAGCTGTGGTAACATTGTTAACCTCAGAGGCCCACAAAAGTTCAAACCAGGCCCTTCAGGAACCATCATGGGATAATGGTAAGGGAATGAGGGGTGTTCCTCCCTTCCTCTGGTGGGCTGGCAACATTCCACATACCCAGCTATTGGTAGTATTTGTAGCATTATGAGTATGATGTAATATCCGTATGAAAGTGTTATTTTTTTACGACGATCGATGCTTCTTCTCATGATAAGGAAGGGTGAAGTAATAATGTTCCGAGGGGACAGGAGTGGTTGTAGCAGACAGTAAGTTTCGAGCTGGAATTACCTCCTCCACTGTCCATAATGCTGCTGCCATGCTGCTGCCCGTATCACTAACAGAATGATCAGGGCCATCATGCACATAGTCTTGTCCTTCGATACCAATTTATGCATCCTCCTTAACAATACTAGTACAACCACAGGTCGGAGAGAGACACAGGTATCACTGAGCACGTATCACAACCCTCACTGAACCTAGTTCAGCTGATTCTGCGATCCCACCGTTCCACAACCAAACCGTCCCACTAATTTGGAGCAGGTCCTCCGGTATCTCCATCTGCTCCTTCCCTTCCTTGGTCATAGATTGTACCTTGTTATCGCAGGCGTAGTCTGATCAGGAAAGCAGTGTTCTTCTGGGTTTGCAATATCTCCTTGGAATCATTTCTACCTTCGGGTTGGAGGACAGTTGCTGGTATCCTCTTGCAATGGGAGGCGTGGATACAGTTCTTCCTATTGGTGACACGGACAGTGGTCCGAGTTGCAAGCAGAACTTGTTCAGGGCTCTTCCAGCGGGTTCCAAGTTCTTGGAGTGTCGGAAATTCTTCGTTAACACGAAATCGCCAGTCTGGAGACAGTGGGCTAAACCTTATGAATTGTTAGGTATGGCTTCATGTACCACCTGCTGATGAATTAGAGACAATTTTTTAGTTAAGATTTTTAAATAATCACTAAGGACTGGGTACTGTATTTCTTTTATTGCATTTGATCTTGGGGGTCCTCACACATTCATAGGCCTTCCGAACACCACCTTATAAGAGGAGAGGTCAGTCTTACTGTGTGGGATGGAACAAACCGATAATAGGGCTAGGGGCAAAGCAGCTGGCCATTTGAGGCCCGTTGTTGCCTGTATTTTAGCAAGTTTAAGTTTCAGTGTGGCATTGTATCGTTCTACAAGTCCCGCTGCCTGAGGGTAATTGGCACCATGAAACTTCTGTTTTATCCCTAGACCTTTTATTAGGTACTCTATTATCTGACCAGTGAAGTGAGGGCCATTATCACTCCATAGGACCCTACAAGCTCCAAATCGAGGTAAGAACTCTTTCAACAAATTTTGGCCTTGGTCAAAGCAGTATTATCTTTGGTTGATAGGCCTCTACCCACTTGCTAAATGAACAAACCACTACTAAAGCATACTTCAAGTTGTTACAAAGTTCCATCTGGATATAATCCATTTGGAGTGCTGCAAAAGGTACCTAGTATATATTATGGTGGTCCCAATGCAATAGCGACATTAGTGTCAGTGGGGGAGCAACATTTCAAAACAACATTGGAAAATGGGCAAACATGAAAGAAAATTTGTAGTTTCAATGTTATTTATTCGCACTGAAACTCAGCGTCTGTTCATTGGACAGATTTAGAATTACATATAAGTATGTCAAAATTCAATATGACAGTGCCCAAAGGGAGAGAAAGGGGAAACGGTTGTGATTCAGGTGTTGTAGTAAGATAAAGTAGATAATAGTGACATAAAATCACAGGCAGTCCTGGCACATATTCCTCATATGCCGAATAGACAGGTACATATTCATCAGGGTACACAGTGTATATACAAAATTGCCATGTAGCACAAGCTTTCACAGTACAGTCATTACTGTTGAATGGACTGGCAAATGTTCAAGTGTCGACGTTTTGACCCCATTGGTTGTGTAGGTGTTTCGGACCTTACTTGCGGGGTCTTCCCCAGGACAGGTGAAAAGTGGTGTGCGGTGAAGGGGCACCTAAAAAGAGAAAGGATGGTGTGTCACATCCTTGCTAAAGCTAGAGATCATTTAAAATAATCCCAAAAGGCTCGGGCTTGGTTAGTATAGTTACCGTGAATGTAAAGGCGGGGGCTCTCACTAGTCAATGGTAGAGGCACAAGGGGCTCCGTGACTCCCAAAGAAAAACAAAAGTAGGAGTGAGAAGACACCTGTAGGGAGAAGGTGGCCATCAGCCAAAGTGATGGCAATTACTTTAACAAGTGTGATGATCGGAGCCACAAAGGCTTTTCACTTACTCGAAATTAATTGGCAGAGTGAATTGTCCCATCAAGGAAAGGAATCCATCCATCGTTTGTCGGGTTGCGAAATCCCTAATAATTTGAACAATGTCTGGTACCCCGAATCAATCAAGGGAAGGCAGTGGATTCAATCTAGGAGGAGAAGAAATAACCAGCTAATATATGTGTTCCAGCAGACTATGCTCATATTTGACGAAGGAGCCGGCATGTGGTGGCACCTAAAACATGCATGCCATGTGCACTGGTGAACTATTAATGTAGTTATTTTAAAGAGCTTACGGGTGTCTGTAGCGTGAATGGATGCAGTAGAAGGCTCGGTCAAGCGGTGTGGCAAAAAGTGTGCATTAGCATTGTTCACACGGCGAGAAATCAATTTTGTAATGGCATCGGTTGAAGTGAAAACCGATGCAACGTGGTATATAATACCGGCGCTCACGACCCTAATGAGCAGGTTAAATCAATGATTATGTAGTTGTTAAACAAAAGGACCGATATTAAGGAGACTGGAAATGAGCGCGAGGAGCCTGATTGTGAAGCGGTACCATAAATAGCCAATATCGCGGCGGGTACACAACTCTGCAACTGCAATACAATGCGCGGTATGGTTGCCAATATTGAACTGGCATGCATTATAAAATGTGCAAATAAACGTGAAACCAACCATGCACTAACAATTCTAGGCGGCTCACCAACCAAAATGTACGCGGGAGACCTGTTTGTATAGCGGTACATTAGGATAGCCATGCTGCTTACTCGTATTAGGTAATGAATGGGAGGCGAAAAAATACTCTGCTGCAATTATACGGGCCAGCCCACGGAAAATCCTAAATGCAATGTGGATTGATGAAGTGTGAATATAAACCGTACATGGCTCTAAGCAAAACTCGATTATGGCAAGTAAATGCTACAGTGACAAGCTGGATTATGGCAAGTAAATGCTACAGTGACAAGCATATAATGATTCTCGGGTGTGTGGTATTCTAGGCATCATAGATAAATAATTTGGGGTAACACACAGTATTAAAGATTAAGAAAGCAAATACTATATATTGTGGCAATCTGGGCATCAATTATACAGATCATTTGGAGTATTACAAAGTAGTGGAAATTAGAAACGAGATTGCTAATCATTATGGGTAACGCCTTATCCCAACAGATATAGGTCTGGTTCATGCAAGTCTGTGGTAGCCTTTGATTAGAAAGGGGTCTTTTGTTAATCGTCCTGTTTGCCAAAAATGTAACATTATCATTGAATAGAGAAATTGTACACTTATGAAAATAAGCTGTCATGGGAATAAGGAAACAGATGTAGCAGCGGTGGTTCGTACAACATATATGTTGAGACACTATAGCAGAGAAATTGTACATTAAGAAAAACGCCTGTGGTGGAATTCAGGGAACATTGGAACAAAATACCACATATATGTAGGAACAATAGTTGTACAGCCCGAGCTTATTAGGGTCAGTGGGAGTACAGGGATGCTGTACTAAAAGCAGGGAGGAAGCTGATTGAGTGGGTGTAACGTTCTGTAATCAAACAGTCTAGTTGGGCATTACTGGTGTCTAATTCATTGAGCCCATTGGCGATTGTGTCCAAGCGTACCATCCATTTTGTTTCTCTCATATTCAAGATGGAGCCAATGTCTCCACCTCTGGGGCCAAGTTCCGCTTTTTCTAACACCAGCCATTTTATTTGATCTGGATTGTGGCCCTGGGTAGCGAAATGTTCAACAAGGGGGGCCCCCTGGACCTGGCATCTTATTCTGCTTTGGTGTTGAAGTATTCTCATTTTGGCCTCCTGCTGAGTTTGGCCTACGTACAGTAATCCACAAGGGCATATAATGCTGTAAATCACATTCATGAAATTACAGTTCATAAAAACTTGAAGGGCAATGGTATGTTGCTTATATGTGAAGTTCTTAGTCTCTTCAGGATAAAAGGCTGAGTTGATTTAACGGGATTGCACACAAGTGTCTTTTCTAAATGTATTTATTGTTTATATTCACTTTAAAAAACCTATGTAAGCGAGCCACATAATGTATTACATTCACCATATACTATTAAAACAAAATAAAAAGGAGGAAAGACATCAAAACTGTAAGTCAAATACAATAAATAATGTTAAAAACTAAATGCAGCAGCACAAGTCTTGAAAAAGTACATTCAGTGACCGATTAGTTAATCTCACTCCTGTAACGCCCACTGCTTCTCTATTCACACAATTAGCCCATTTCTGATACTGTGTTCGAAAAACAACACGTAATAACAGCAGTACGACTAGCCGCATATGTTAAACGGGCCTCAGGCAATTTGTTGATAAATAATACACAAGGGCAGCGTGGCCGCCTTGTTAAAACATGAAGAGTGTTCGGCGCCTGTTTGTGTTAAAGGTGGAGAGAACAGCTGGTTTGCCTCCCTGCCAGGTACGGAGTTTCATATGTATTCATCAAACTTCTTTTCGGAAAGGACTCTGGAATCAATTAATGGATTAAACCAAGCTCGGCAAGATTCCAACCCAAGGCCACAAATGAAACTCTCTTACTCACTTGACTTTAATAGGAAGAATAACCAGCGGTGGCGTGGTCAGAAAGGAAACGGCTGCCATTGTCCCGCTGCCTCGAAAGTGAAAGTGGGCATGACCGCTGGATGAAGCACGTCGTTGTGCTTGAGTTCAGAGAAACTCAATAAAGAAAATAGAACAGGTTCGGTGCAACAATCAAGTAAAGGGGCCCGTAGCCATGGGAGGAATCAAATGACGACATGGAGGGACTAAAAAGCCTCATAATCATTCAGAAGACAGCATTTAGAAGGACAAATACACAAGCCAATTAAAATTATGGGCGGGGATTCTCTCCGTACTGAACTAACCCAGATCAGCCCCAGGACAGCGCTTACGCGCTGGCTCCGGGCTCGACCTAAAAAGCAGGTGCTGAGACGGGTCCCTTTCGAGATCTCTATTGTTGCCCTCACTCACGAGTGAAAAAAAAAATCTTAACTTGGCAGCAGTACTACCTTTCACTGCCCTTGATGTATCTTTAAAGGGACTCATTACAGTTCTTTCCTAGTCTCATCATTTCAGTTCTGAATCATTTTACCTATTTTATACAAAGATGCAATAGTTGTTGCCTACTTATCTTATGCAACATACAACTATTGACACAGTCAATAGTCCTGGCTTGCCCTAGGTATAATTGTACTTGTATTATATATGTGGATGCAATGACAGAAGCAGCAAAATACCAGCTGGGTGGCACATAATGCTAGGCGGAGATTTCTAACGTAAGTGTTTTAAGCCACGCCCTTAATAATATCGACCAAGCCCCTTTCAGAGAGATTCCCCCAGTTTTTTCATCCCACTTAAAGCCCTGGTGGCAGCAGTGCAGAAGCTTCTTTGATGCTGCTAAGTCCTTCACGTCACTGAGTTAGTGGGAGAGCGTTCTAATGTTATTCCAGTGCACGATAGGGGCCTCTTCTAATCTTGCACAATCTACTAGCAATCTGGGGATCAATAAAGATGTTCAGAGCAATCCCTTGCAATGCCTCCGGTGAATAACTGCCTCTAAACTGCGGAAGCACAGAATGACACCTGCAAAGGGTTAATGAATTGATAAAAATCACATACACAATCAATTAAATGAATACAGTAGAAAGAGATAAGACCTGAAAGAATCGGCGGTATAAGTTGGCTGCTATGACTGCTTTAATCAAGGAAAAACCATTCCCAAATCAAACCTACAGTCGCTAAAAATACATTTCACTGAAAATATGTCCATCTGTGTGTCAGAAGAAAAAACAATGTTTAAAGTAAAAGATTTTCTTCCACTTGCTTATCAAGTTTCTTGTTTTCTCTAATATGCTACATGTTCTTATTGTAATAGTCTCACTCACTAATGTATGCGTTGTATCTAGAAATAATAATTTTATGCATTCTGAATTCAAAGTTTGAACATTGCACCTTGAGAAAATGGTATCACGCACTCACTGTTAAATTAAATGGTTTATTTAACACCATCTATATGTAGATATATAGATTTGTGTGTGTGTGCAGGCACATTTTCAGTGTAAAAATGTCACAATAATTAGCGGTGTCAGTACTTGTATTTTTTGGTACGGGAAAGGCAAAGCTTATGTTATGTGGTTTTGTATGGTGCTTACTTCCATGAGGGAAGACACCACAGCAGGCCCAGGGTGCCACCCAGGGCTTTAACTGGGCCGAGGCTTGCCGAGGCTCAGCACCGACAGTACTAAAAATCAGGTGCCGAGATGGGTCCCTATCAGGCTCTCCACTTTTGCCCTCACCGTCAGGATGAAAAAAAAATCTTAACTCTGTAGCAGTACCACCCTTCACTGCCTTCAAGGTAAGTTCAAAGATACTTGTTATAGTTTTTTCACAATCCCACCATTTCAGAACTGAAGCCCGTTCAATCAATGTTATATACGACAAAGCCATAGTTGTTGCTTATTCATGTTATGCCACTACCACCCATTGACAAAGCCAATAGTAATGACTTGTTGTGGGTGTAATGTTACTTGCTGTATTATATAGCTGAATGTAATGACAGAAGTAGCAAAATACCAGCGGGCCAGCACACTAAGTTTAGCACAGATTTTCGACGTAGGTGCTTTTAAGCCACTCCCTGAATTACATCGGTAACACCCCTTTGAGTGAACACCCCAGTTTTTTTTTATCCCAATCAAAGCTGTGGCACCACCCCATTTACTTATGCACGAACAAACCACGTCAGAAACTCCCCACCAGAAAAAAAAAATTCTGCAGAGTATTGTAATTATTTATGGGTGTGTGGAACTGCTGAACTATATTAAGTTTTCCATTGAAGAATGGAGAATAACAGCAAGAACTGATGATTGCGCACCGATTCCCCCATGTTATCCCTCATGCCACTGCTTTTTGTCTGTACTTATTTTGCCATTTTTCCTGGCAAAATGTTTAGGAAAAATTGACCTGTGGTCTTTCCCCCAACTTCTAATCCAAAGTCTGTGGGTAAATCCGGCCGAATCAGGATTTCCCCGATACTCATAATTGAAGTCTGGTTGCAAAACAACAGCATCAAATGCCTCCTCGGTGAATGGGAGTGCCTCACAAGCAAACTAGATTTTACCTAGAGCACTAAAAACCCAGGCACAGTCCATATGTCCTTGATTTTACCTAATATGCTAACTTACCGCTATGACTATCAGCAATACTTTGGGGAAGCTGGCAAACAAAGTTGATTCTACCTGTTTCCCTGCTTCAGACAATGCTATTTGCAGAACTTTGAGAGGTGTTGTTCTTCTGCTTTATAATGTTCTCTGGGCTCTCAGCCCTTCATTTGCTTACAAGTGTTGGCATCACGTGTCACCGGACCATTTCTGGTACTGTGTTGAAAAACAACACGTAATAACAGCAGTGCGGCCAGCCGCCATGTTAAAAGGGCATCTGGCTATTTTTTGTTAAATAATACACAAGGGCAGGGCAGCCACCTTGTTAAAACATGAAGCGTGTTCTGCGCCTTTTTATGTTAAAAGTGGAGTGAACAACAGGTTAGCCTCCCCGCGAGGTAGGGCGTTTCATATTTATTCATCAAGCCTATTTCTGGAAAGGACTCTGGAATCAATTAATGGATTAAACCGATCTCGGCAAGATTCCAACCCAAGACCACAAATGAAACTCTTACTCATGTGATCTTTAATAAGAAGAAAAACCAGCGGTGGCGAGGTCGAAAAGGAAACGGCCGCCTTTGTCCTGCTGCCTCAAAAGTGAAAGTGGGCGTGGCCGCTGAATGATGCACGTTGTTGTGCTCGATTTCGGGGAAACTCAATGACGAAAATAGAACAGGTCCAGGTCAACAACCAAGTAAAGGGGCCAGTAGCCATGGGAGGAATGCAATGACGACATGGAGGTACTAAGGAGGGACTAACAAGCCTCATAATCAATCAGAAGACAGCATTTAGAAGACAATCACACAAGCCAATGAAAATTATGGGCAGGGTGGTGGGCGGTGCTTCCCTCACGTACTGAGTTACTCCAGATCAACCCCAGAGCAGCGCTTGCACGCTGGCTCTGGGTTCAACCTGAAAATCCCCCCAAAAAGCAATTAGAATGTGCCAGCAAGGTAAATACATCAAAGAGCACACTTTAGATCTAGATTAACAATCAGAATTATTGAGCTCCATCACCAAACACAAATGGGACAATATAACCATCCATGAAACGCCAAAGCTTTGATGGACAGCATATCTATGCAAAAGAAAAGCATTCAAATGTATGATAACTAATAGCTGAAGTATACTGACCCAAAGTCCACTCTCCCTCCCTCTCTGTAGTTCCTATTTATCTTTTTTGATGACTAGATAAGATGCGAGCTAGACCTAAAAAATAACTGGGGGTTCACATGCTGAAAATATACGTGGGGAAGAGTAACGCGCATGGTTGTATATGTAATATGGTGTTCTTGCATACAGCAAAACAGGGGCTGTTCTCTAATACATATCCCATTGTCATGTAAAGAGGTGAGAAAGAGTATAGCCGTGAGTAACATGTTATTTGTAAAGTGAAGGTTAGCTTTCACTATACTTTAAAGATTGCTGTACTTCCAAGCAAGCTCTTAGAGATGCTTGCTGAATAGTTGAGATACTTGCTGAACCAAATGTTGAGACATTTGGCTGTTATTTTCCAAAGTTTTAAGCGGTTATGTGTCTTGCAAATGACTCCTCGATTTGGACCACCTTCCACACATTAGAACGTTACACATGGACTACCTGCCAGATATTCAAGGTTCGACCTATGTATCGGTCATGTCTAACAGTCAGAGCGGTCGACCTCGAAGCTGGGAAACCGGGTTCAAGTCTCAATAGGGACACTCAACATCCTGTGATTCTGGGAGCAATCACTTTATCTCCCCTTGCCTCACAAAATGAATGTGTCCGTCTATAATGCAACTGGTACTCATGTAAAGAGGTCTGATACCTTCGGTCGAGTTTGTGCTATATAAAACACCCCCCCCCCAAAACAAACTGTGTATATACAGTTAGACGTAATATCCACTGTGGTTGCAGTTCCCCGTTATTTCTAGAAATAACACATCAGAAGTTTAGTGAAAACAGATTTTCAATTCTTTAAATGTGACTGATTCTAATAAATATTGTTATTTTATCTAGAGATAGTGAATCATATGTAATTAAAATGATGTAGATAACGACGAAGTAATAACCAATATCTTGCACCAACAGGAAACTGCACCAAACTATTTCAAAATGGAAGTCAAGAAGAAGACACATGCTCAGCCTGTGATGACTGCGGATCGCAGCTTCTTCTACTAAGGTTAGACTAGCAAGTGTGTGTGTGAGGCAATTAGAAGAGAGCAAGATTAGTTATATAGGATGTAGTCCTATATGGATCTATACCTTACTCTTCCTGTTAGGGACCTTGTGTAGATTCACATAATTTTACTTATTCCTACCATAAGAGCCAGCTCCACCACTCATGCAGATTGCTTACACAGACCCACCCTTGTCTCTTGAGTGTGTGACCATCCTTGCCTGTCCCCTTGCTACTGCCCATTATTAGGGATCAGTACCTGCTACTTTCCCACTGAGCATCTCCCTACCAGCCTTCATGTTATTCACTTTTAAATATTTGCTGCCTTTATAGTCTATTCTCTTCTTTCTGGTTGGATTACTGATGCCAAAAACATGAATCCATAACAATTGTGTTGCTGGCTGTTTGCAGATGACCTGTACAAACAATACATCACTTGGTTGGGGAGCATCAAATAGGTTCACCCCTGTGATATGTGTGTTTGGTATGTTGTCACAACAGAATAGCTTAGTTTGTGCTGGTGTTTGCCAGTACTCAACACCGGCACTTAATTTGTATCACCAGCACATATTTATGACAATGCACCATATGATGACGCTGTCAGTCTATTTTGTTTAGTTCAAAGTATTTTATTACATTTTGCAGATGGAGGTAGACATTGCTAAACAAAATAAATACACAGTAGGCGAGGATGGATACAACAAAGGGAGCTGTTTTAAAAAACAAAGCACAGACAAAGTGTTTGCCAATTCAATGTACAGTTTCAAAATGAAAAATACCAAGGTGCTCAGGTCATTCTTGCAGCTTTGGTGACCAGGTGTATTTCAAAATGTCACATTTGTAGGACTGTAATGGCTAATTAGGTTTTGTTGGTACTAGTATTTGGGAACGCTGGAAGGGACAGTAGGAGGTGCAAACTGCAGTGGCCCCTTATTGTTTTATAAATTAAGCACTGAATCAGAACTATTTAGTATGCATGCATGGATGTAGTTACAAAGGTGAATCTATCTCACAGGAGACTTTGAAATGTACCTTGGGTAAGGAGGCAAGAGGTAAGTGTGGACTCTGAAGCAAAGCCTGGTTCAGTGAACTTCCTTTATTAATGAGGTATTGAAGACCCTAGTCATTTAATCTAATCCTCCCTTGAGGAAGTCAGTCTCCCTGACTCTATGCAATTGATCTGAGTAACCCTGGAGGCTGTTAAAGTTCATGGCTGTACAACTGTGTTTCCTTTGGTCTCTAGCTACCTGTTCCAGCCATTCCAAACAGTCTTCTTTTGCATTTGAACATTAGCACACTGTCTCAATTCGTAAATGTCACTCCCTATGTAGGGGGAGGTGGAAGAAGGGGCCAGTGGGCAACAACCATAGTGGCTGAAGTTGTTTGCCACTGGTCTCCTGGAGTGCATCTTACTACAGTTTTGCACATTGTGGTAGGTACACCCTTTCCACACTTGACCATCAAAAACTAATAAGCTTCTATATTTTTTTCAAAAGTGTCTTATGCAGATGTTTGCATATCAGTTAACTCAGTTCATTTTTCTTGCACAGAGGGAATAGAGATTGGCAAAGACTGATTCAAAGGGGGATATGCCCTTCTGATGACCATATATGCAAAAGAAAGATGGCATCAAAATGGATGAATGGTCCGTTTTAGATTTACCTTTACTAACCATGTTGTTTCTCTCCAGTCACCTTCATATTCCTAGGCTTTACTGTTCATTATATTGATTCAATTTTTCAGTCTTTTTATATCTGTACCTAACTCTATACACAAAAAAGACCATATTTTCAAATGAACTGGACAACTTGTGGCTTATTGCCTCAACTGATATGCTGGTAAATACAGAGCTCTTTCTTGAAACAACAAATCCATCCCATTAGTTTCAAGTTCAAGTTTATTTGTTCACGTGTTTAGTCTTTTAAAACCAATATACATACATTTGAATATGAAAATGTAAACTTAGACAATTATTCAAAATAGAGTCTATTTAAAGTACATAGTGTGTCAGGCATGTCTCTCCTGTGACAGCGCATTGTTAATCGATGTCTTCACAAGTTTCAAAACTTTACGAGTAGTAAATGCCCTTTGTGAATACCGAACGTCATAAAGCTAGACTTTCATCTAACTTTACCTTTGTGAATTGGGCCCATTCAGTTTTTCCAGTCATTTTGTTGTATGAAATGGCTCTGACACTAAAATTATTTGGCAATAGAGATTTTTTTTTAGGAGTAACGTGAGGCTTTTATGCTCTTTCAAAGTTCATATTTCACACTTATTTGTGTTGTGACATCACACCAAAAACCATAATAAACCCATTGTAAAGTGTGAAAACATTGAGACTTGCAGTTCACTTTTTAATGAATGAAATAGGTCTATTGTGAATAGAGTGCAAATATACTGTCAAGTATGGCCTGGCTCGGGTGGGGTTCACCCTTCAAGGTAAGGACTCCGAGGTTGTTGATTGATGTAGTTGTACCTATTAAATGTCTTTAAAACTGCTATATTGAGAAGACAGATTTTCCTTTATAGCTAATAGTAATCCTTGAATTTCTTCTTTGTGAAAGTACTAGTGCCTTGTGCAAACTAAGATCTTTAAGGTTGACCTTACTAAGGTGGCTTGAACATTACCGAGATGCAAATGATGTTGAGTGTTCTTAAGTGATCAGTTTTACCTTGTGATCGTTTTATGTATTTATTTATTTATTTATTTAGTGTATTTTAATATCGCGCACAGCTACCCCAACGGGGTGGCCCGGCGCTTTTGTGTAACTTCATACTGCATAGGGTGGTAATTAGGAGAATGACGGTCAACAGAACAGGTAGGTTTTTAGGGCTCTCCGGAAAGGTTGTGTTATTAATCCTTTGCTTGTTCTATTTCTTTTAGATTCAGATTTTAAAATGTTACCACCCCCCCTGCAGACCCTAGGGTGCACATAGCGATTAACGGCGGAGTCTCAGAACAATTCACCCTACAGCGTGGGACAAGACAGGGCTGCCCCCTGTCCCCCGCGCTTTTCCTGCTGGCTCTCGAGCCTCTGATCACAGACATCCTAGCCAATAGAGACGTGACGCGGGTCAATATAAACGGGGCGACTGCCAAAATAGCCGCTTATGCGGACGACATACTCATAATCACAGAGGACCCCATATCATTCATACCTGCCCTCACAGAATCCATCGGTAAATATTCTGCCCACTCAGGATACAAACTCAACAGAGATAAATCGGACTGCATGCCACTCAACATCCACACCACCAGAGAGGTGGTTGACAACTCAGGGCATGGCAACCGGGGTTAATCAAGTACCTAGGAATTCAATTCGGCAAAAACCTCGATTCCACTCTTGAACAAAATGAGAAGCTGACCTTAGGGAAAATAAAAAAGCTCCTGTAGGCATGGTCCCCCAAGTTTGTGTCCTGGTGGGGGAGAGTAGACACAATTAAGATGATGATCACCCCGGTGATCAACTACCTCACGGGAATGATCCTGCTCACACTAACAGATGACTTCCACCGCAAGACTGACAAATTGCTAAAAAAGTTCCTCTGGCAAGATAAAACACCTAGAATAAGCCTTATAAAATTGAGACTAAATAAGAACCTAGGAGGCCTAACCCTGGCAGATTACAGAACGTTCCAGACGGCATCTATAGCAAGACAGGGAATGTACTGGGTCACAACCAACCCAAACTACACGCCAGTGTGGCTCAAGATAGAGAAAGCCATACTTAAAAACCTTGAACCGCTAGCACTACTTACCATCAACAAACAATCACAAAACATGAGCCTTATACTCAAAAACACCAGACTAGCCCTCCTTAGGGTGGACAAGAAACTACAGCACAGCATCAAAAACTCAAAGTGGGAATCGCTGTGGGGAAACCCAAAGATAAAATACAGAGGAAAACCCCTAACCATAGACACAGGGCCAAAAACAGGACTCTCGTTCCCTGCCCAGCTGGAAGAAGGGGTGCTCCACTTACATTCAGCACACTACAAACCCGACACAAATTACCTGACATAGAACTCTACAACTTCCTCAAAATCAGAACCGACGTAACCAAATCAAACTTAGCCAGACACACACCATCAATCTTCCAATATTTGGAAAACCTGAACATAGTGGGCCACGTCTCCCATATCTACAAACTTCTCCGACTAAACACTTCCACGCTTAACAGCAAAACAACCAATTTCTGGGAGGCAGATCTAGATGCCGCCCTGACGGGACAACAAAGACACGCCCTCTGGTCGGCCCCCTCTAAGAATATGGTATCCCCGATCCTTGCCCAGACAAAATTCTGGATGCTACACAAACTCTATTGGACCCCGGCCCACCTAGCTTCCATGGGCCTGAGAGAACACGACCGTTGCTGGAACTGCGACCTAGAACAGGGAGACCTGGCTCACCTCATCTTCCACTGCACAAAAGTAAAAAATTATTGGAACAAAGTCTTCTCCTTCATAAACAATACCCTAGGTTGTACTCTTAAAGTAGAGTTCTCCTCACTAACTACTGCATTCATAACTTCAGACCTAGACTCGCAACACGACAGAAATCTGCTAGACCTCTTATTAACAGCAGCAACTAAAATAGTCCTCACCAACTGGAAGGACACCTCCAAGGCCACCTTCAAGGGGTGGCTGAAGTTGGTAATGTTCTTGAGGGGAGCCGACATCACATCCCTTCGCAACAATCCATAGAGAAACCCTAATTGGGTATTGTGGACCTCCCTGGACAGATTCCTAAACCCGTATGATCCACCGTGAAGGACAAACCATCACCAATGACATAACTAAGCATGGCCCCGTCAGTCAGAGCAGGACACCCCCACTACCCTTTTCCCCACTTATCCTCATTCCGCTTTCTCTTTTTCTCTTCCCCCCCGCCCTTACTTTCCACAGAGTAGTCCAAGGGGCAGGTGCCCATCGAAGCCCATGACCCAAGGTTGCCAGCCAGACCCTTCGGGCACCCCATCCCAACACATAACGCCGCAGGGTACATGTTCTATGTTA
This sequence comes from Lissotriton helveticus, assembly GCF_964261635.1. Lineage (NCBI taxonomy): Eukaryota > Metazoa > Chordata > Amphibia > Caudata > Salamandridae > Lissotriton > Lissotriton helveticus. The sequence goes on from NC_136070.1 coordinate 816,243,661, forward strand.
TATGTTATTTGTTTGACAATGCCTTTAACAGAGATCTCAAGCCTCTGTAACCCAGGCTACCAACACCTAAACGTAAAGGGATCTTTTCCCTGTATGGACAACGTGATATATAAATGTTAAGTGTTTTACTGGTCTGTAAAAACTCAATAAAAATATTTTTTTTTTTAAAAGAAAAATGAGCTCAAAGGTATTCCTGGGGCTCCAATTTTTAATATGAATTTATCACTGTCCAGGCTTGTTGTCTTCGTGTTAGGGTGTTCATATCTGTTGTATGAGACAGATGCTTGGTGGTAACCTTAAATGCTTGATAAAATGCAGCTTGCCCAATGCTCGCACTCCAGACTTCTTGTGCACCTAGTTCCTCAATAGCCTGATTTAGATGGGATCCCCAGTAGCCTTTTCTGTTGATCTATTTTTGCTCCTCAATTTCCTGCCAGCACAAATTATTGATGGAGCCTCTTTAAGATGCACATAGCCTCCAGCATAGTTTAATGAATGCACTTTTGCATTGAACTGTTTGGTTTGTCAGACCGAAGTCCAGGCGAACCTGGGCTGGGGAGGCTGATTTTTAGATATTAAACACAGATTTGTACACTCTTGTTTGGATCTTGTTTAGGGTGAGTGTTTCTCGACTCCCCATCATTTCCATCCTGAATGTCACAGTTTGCATTAACTGGACACGCATGATGGATAGCAGATGACCGAATGACGGGCAACTCAGTTTCTTTTTAATAGTTTAAAACCGTAGGCTAACGATTGAGCTTTGCCAATATGGCTGCTACATGCTTTTTAGAATTAATTTGATGTTCAACTTTGAATCCTAGGTATTTGTGTGTATCTGCTACCCCGACTTTTTTCCCTAACAAAAACCTGGACTTATGTTTAGAGTCTACCAGCCCTACTCATTTTGTCTTTTGCAGGTTTAGTTCTAGCCCTGGTTTATCCATGTATATTTTTAGGGCCTTCAGGCTACTTTGTAATCCTTTTGATGTTTGACTTAGTAGAACAATGTCATCTGCGTACTGAAGACCTATTTCCTCTTTAGCTAAGGTTGGCGGGTAGCAGTTGTCCTTCGGGAGTGTTTCCACAGGGCCCGCTAGCCATACATTGAACAGACTTGGGGCTAAAACAGCTTTAATCTATTTCTTGTGTCGATTTTATTTGTCGCTCAACTGCCATCTCCAATTTTGATCTTACCCCAAGTTCCTGTATGTAGCTCTATGATTGCCCTCAATAAGCTTCTAGAGATGCCCCATTTGGCCATTTTATGCCATAAGCTCCTACAAGGCACTCGGTCAAATGCGGACTTGAGGTCTACAAAGCGACCAAAAAGCTGACAATTCAAACTTTTGGCCTTTTCGACTAAGTGTTAGTGCTGTTAGATTTGTTAGCGTCCCCATACCAGCCCTAAACCCGAATCCATGGTATGAGCTTGTTGGCTGCTGTCCATTATTTAATCCATCCCATTTAATTTCTATTTCCTTGTTCTTTAAGTCAAAATCTTTATCTGTGAATTGACTTTTGGTATGTACTTTAACCAAAAATGATGTCTGTTGATCAGAGCAGCTGATTAGTTACACAGTCCCTTTAGAGACAAAATCAGTGGTGGTTTCTCGGTCACTTGACTTTCACTCTCTAACTGATCTTGTCTTGTCCCATTCCTAGGGCCTGGCCTATAGTCAATCACAAAATCGTAGTCTGAGAAAAACCAGGTCCATCTGAGTTACTTATGTGTAAGTGCTTTAGCTGACTTTAAAAAGTGAATATTTATTTGCTAATTCTTCGCAATAACACATTAATTGTACTGAGAACATTATAATCTGTGCATAGCCTTAATCACCACCTTTCTCTCGTATAAAGAATGTTGGTGAAGAAGCTGGAGACTGTTATGGTCTAATTTAAAGAATAGCCACATTTTCAACTAGATACTGTGTAAGACATTCCATCTCCAAATCTTTTCGAGTGCTTACACAGTACAAGGAACCGTTGCAACTGGTTCTAAATCTATTTTGCAATCGTAACTTTTGTACAGATGTAATTCAGTTGCCTATTTCGTATCACAAACGACTAAAGGCTAGGCAGACAGTCATTCCTAAATTTGACAGATGATAGCGCAGGGGTGTGGAATTTAATAATATCTACTTGTCCATGGGGCAGGTTGCTTCATACATCTACTTGTCCTGTATCAAAATCAACGTGTCCCTTTTGTGCCATGTAATGCGACGACAAATTATGGCAGCAATCTCATTATATAAGAGCTCTGAAATAGCCTTTCTGATTATGTCAGGGCTCCTTCCGTAGTATGGTTTGAATACTAGCAATTCCTTTATGTTGCCACATTTCCGCAGATCTACATACTGGGGCTGAAGGTAATAGTAAGCAAAAGTTACAGGGTTAGAATGGATTTTTGAGTCTGTGCAAACCTACTAACTTGTATGTTTTTAGGATTTTCTCAAAATTTCTCTGATCTTTTTCCCTACTGAGAAAGGTTGGAAATTTACTGCTGACATTGGCAGACATAAAACTTCTTCCAGGGTTGGGGAAAAAGTGGTTGGAGGGAAAGTGAACTTGCAAACACTCAAATTTTTGCATGGGCAAATCTACACCTGTATATTTGCGCATGCTAAAATGCAGCCCATAAATATTTTCAATGAGTACTATTTCTTGGCATATTTCTGTAAAAGCTTGTGAATTCATGAAAGCTGTATATCTGCACCTAATGCAAGGACATGGGTGCACTTTTGAGACTTTATTTAATATTTGGGCCCCTGATTAGGACTGGTGTTAACCACTACCTTTTGTGTTTATTAAAATTCTCTCTCTCTCTCTCTCTCTCTCTGTCTATCGGCTAGCTTCACTGTGAGTGGCAGCATTCTGATCTTTCACAAGGAGCTTTCTGACACACTCGTTTTGATCTGATAGAGACTACTAGCCGCAGATTCCTTAACCTAGAATTATCCCTAGGCGTGAGACTGGATCCGGAATTGTTTTGCCCAGCATCCTTGCGTGCTGGGGGAACGGCTTCACGCGACTCCGCCCAGGCGTTGTCCGCATATGTGACGTCAGCGAGGTCACATAAGTTACACCCCGGCGCCCCTACGTCAGTTTTTTCCTTTTCCGCGTGCAACTCGGATCCGGTTTGTGCTCCGGGTCTGTTTAGGCCTTTCCCTTTCGCTATTGTGCGTGTTTGTGGGAACGGTGTGCGGATGCTTTCGGGCTTTGAGACGTGCTCGTCTTGTGGACGTCTGATGTTGGAGAAGGACCCCCACCTCATTTGCATGTGGTGCTTGGGGGAAGATCACATCTCCACTGATTGCGAGGCGTGCCAACAGTTGGAGCCGAAGTCACGGCGGGAGCGCCGGATGAAACTTCTCTCGGCTTGCATGTCCAGTTCGGCTTCGTCACCTCGATCAGCTTTTGCGGAAGGTTTTCGACACAGCCGTCGTCGTCTTCATCCTTCTCCTAAGCCGCAAGAGCATCGCTCCCCTGTCGATAAGTGTTGCAGTTTGTCCCCGAGGGCTGGTTTCTGGCCTGTTGGGGGCGTGGGCTCTCTCGCAGGTGATGCGTCCCCACGTATCGTCCCGCTATCCACCGTTTCCGAGTGAGAGGGCGTCGAGAGCCCAGATGGAGACATATGCGGTGGCTTTGCAAGCCTCGCTGGCTTCTCTTCCTCCTCCTTCCCCTCCTGGTACGTCAACGGATCCTTTGCGTGGGGCGGGGCCCTCAGTGGCGTCACCGGCGGCCCCGACACCGACTGGCTCAGCTCCAGGCTTGGAGGATGTGTTGCCATTGGGGTGCGGCCCTTCGGGGGTCCCTCCTTCGGACCACGGTGCCTTTGCTGCCGCAAACTCCCGCAGGGGTCCCTGCGGTGTTGCGTGAGGTCGACGGTGCTCAGGTGCATCCCAAGCCCCTCTCGGCCCTATGGACAGGCAGTGACCTTGTCTGAGGCCGAGGTGACGCCGATACGGTGCCGTCGGCTGCTGGCACTTGCGGCCCCACAGCGGTCGGCGAACCCCCCTCGTCTCATCATGGGTCGAGGCTGGCGGGGGACCCAGCGTCCCTCCGGGCCCCTCTCGTCCCCCCACGCAGGCGGCTGCCTCGTCTGAGGTCGAGTCGGCCATGGTGGCGCCGCTGGGGGCGGCGGGCCCCTCTCGCCCCCTCATGGGTCGAGGCTGGTGGGGGACTCCTTGTCACTCCCGGGTCCCTCTCGTCCCTCCACGCAGGTGGCTGCCTCGTCGGAGGTCGAGCCGGCGCCGTCCGTTAGCCACCTCGGCTCCGGCCCAGCCCCGGTCTCCTGCGCTGTGTGGTGTGAAGGAGGCATGTCCGGCGTCTTCTTTGGCGATGACTTCCTGCCTCAGATTGCGGACTCTACGGCACCGACAGGCGTGGATTCGTCCTCTGACGCCCCCTCTTCCCCGGAGTTTGGGTGCCTGCTGGTGTCATCCTCGCAGGAGACGGCCCGCCGCGTCGTGGCTTTTTCCCCAACGTCTTCAAAGGACGGCTCCTCGCCATTGCCGCAGTTTTCGCCGGAGGAGCCACAGGTCCCCCACTCCTCGGTCCCTCTTTCTCCTTTCTGGACCTGGCCCTTCCCCACTCCTAGTGTACGCATTGGAAGATGCAAAATGTTCCTGAACAACTTATTTTCACCCTCCATAAAAGTACTATTACTTGAGGGTCCCCATAACTCTGCCCCATAGAGAGAGGCCGACTGCGCCTTATACTTGTATTTCAAGGGCTGGGGAACCGCTTTGGACATACTACTCCCATGTTTCTTGGGTAAAGAATTTTGGAGTAAGATGCTCTTGCTTTTCTCCAATTGCATTTTCCAGGACATTTTAGTGTCCATTATACCTAGGTAGGTAAAATTGTAAACATATTTTATCTTCTGCCCCTTGACAGTTAAGTTCTTTTTAAAAGACCTATGCGGATTAACTCCCATGTATTTCATTTTACTAGAATTTATTTCCAGGCCCTTAGTCTCACAATATGCATCAAAGCTATCTATTAAACACTGTAAACCTTTGGGAGTTTGGGATATTAGAATGGTGTTGTCTGCAAATAGGAGGGCGGGCACTGGCACCCCCCCTAACTTCGGAGAATCATGTTCGCAGCCCAATAGATGTTCCGGAATGTCATTTACGTACAACGAGAATAAGGAGGGTGCCAGTACACATCCCTGCCTTACACCCCTGCTTACTTTGATTTGCTTGGTAAGTTCGCCATTCGGACCCCATCTGACCCTTGCAAAATTATCCTCATGTAGTCTTATGATTTGCACTAGTATTTCCTCCGTTACCCCTTAATTTTTTAGGGATTTCCAGAGGAGATTTCTAGGGATCAAATCGAAGGCAGCCTTCAGGTCAACAAAGGCGATGTACATGTGACCCTTCTTGAGCACTGTATATTACCAACTTAAGCAAATAAATCTAAAAACCCGGTCAATTGTTCTTGTTTTACCTCTGAAACCAGCTTGATAAATTGATAAAATACTATTCTCCTCAATCCATCCATTTAATTTTGTTAAAATTTGTCGAGCATATATTTTTTGTAAAACATCAATTAAACTAATTGGGCGATAATTTGAAGGCTCTTGGCGATTACCTTCTTCAAAAAATGTTGTAATTTCAGCCCCTTTCCATGAATCCGGTAAAGCTGAACCTCCAGCGACTGAATTATATACAAAATTAATATAGGGGCCCCAGATCTCTTTATCGTGCCTCAGTAAATCTCCTGGGATTTTATCTGGACCTAGAGCTTTTCCAGGTTTTACTGCATCCAGTGCTGACAGATTGTCTTCCAAACTAAAGTGTAAAGGGGTTGTGATTGGGAGTGGGGCATAATCTTGCATTTCAAATTCTGTGTCTCTCGTAGAAGTTGAGTATAGGCAGGAGAAATGGCTGACCCATGTTTTTGCATCTAAAAAAATGTCTTTACTACATCTCCCTGCCATATTTCCTTTGGATATCAATCGACAAAAGCTAAAGTGATCCTTTGCTTTGGCAGCACTGATCAATTTAGACCATATTCTATCATCCCAATTTTTCTTTGTTTGCGCTAACAATTTCTTGTACCTATCCCTTTTCTCTCTTAAGGCCACTATATTTTTTGTTTTTGTTGCTAAGATAAGTTCCTTTTTTGACTCATGGCATTCTTTATTATACCAGAGATTTTCTAAGTTAGTTATATTAGTCTTCCTCTTTTTGCAAACCTTAGGAATTTTGCTTAAGATTGGTGTCAAAGCGTCTACCAATGCGTGATGAATGGTCATAATTGGGAAATCTACGACAGGGAGATCAACGTATGGAGCAATAATATCTGCAAAGATATCATATATCTTTTTCATTGCTTAGACATTTCCCCTATAGAAGGCCACTTTAAGGCTCTACGGTTATTACTAAACAGTGGTTCAATGACACTAAAGTTAATGTCTCCATTGGGTGAAAAAAATGGGATATTAGTGTCAAGCATAGGGGATAATGATCACTGTCGGATCTATCCTCAACAACTAAATCATGTAAGATTGGCCAAGTATTGATAGACACCAATGAATAGTCAATACAACTCTTGGTATTTTTCATACTAAATGTAGCAGCGTTCGGGCTATCCGAGGGCAATCTCCCATTACAAGCTCGAAGTCCATATCCTGCCACTAATTTCATTAATTGTGCTACGGCAACTGAGCAGGGTACTACCAGGATACTATCCAATGGGGGAATGGTATTTGCCATGTCTTCTACTTTAAAAAATATTTTCAAAGCCAACAACAGGTTCAAATTTACGGGTAAAATCTCCCCCCCACAATTACCCTTGCCCTTGGGTCAATTGAGCTTAGAAATTGGTCTAATTGTTCTATTACAGGGGATTCTTTACTAGCTAAGTTCGGTCTGTTATAAATATTTACTATATATATGTCAGTTTTGTCCTGTGTTTGGATCTTCACACCAACTATATCCCGTGAGGGAGAGTCCAACTGAATTATGTCAATACATAAAGTGATCTTTATCCCTATAACAAGACCTCCCGATGGCCTCCCTCTAACCGAAGGAATAGCATTAACGCTATATGTTTTTAATTCTACTTTATGAGGAATTTCCAGAGCCCAAGTTTCCTGCAATAGTATTATTTCACTTATGATGTACTCCTGCCATTCTACGTCCACTTGTTTTTTTGGTCAACCATGCTGTATTGCAGGAGGTTAATCGTATTTCTGGTTGCCCTTTGGTCCTTATTCGCTGATTGGTTGCTATTTCCATCTCATTCCTAGGTTCTAAACTTCCATCGCCCCTATTCTCAACGTGGCAATTGTAAATAGTGGAGTCCATTCCATTAAGATACAACGACTGTTTGACCTCCACAGTAACCATTCTATCACTTGGCACCGGTACTGGTACTACATCTAATATATCGTGAGGCCCAACCGCTTCTTGTTTGTTTGTCAAACCTATCCAGTCTCGTTCCCTATTTGGGACTAGCTGACTTTCTTGAATATTAATTAAGGAAGCAAATGTTAGAATCTGGTACCCATCGGCTAAATGTCGTTCGTGTTGTGTTACAGGTAATTGTCAGTCTTGGGCATTTAGATCTGACAAGGCATAAAAACCTCTTGCACAGCGGGGTTGGAAAATAATTATTTGTAAGTGAATCAAGAGGCGGTTTGTATAAATATCCCAGAGGAAGAGCACAGATATCACTAATCTGGGTATGTAGTGACTCACGGTGATTTAATAGGTAACGAACCCTCTGTGGCTGGCGAAAATTAAATACAATAAAATCCCCGTCAATATGCTTAGGGGATGAACCCACCCACCCAACTCTGCAAACCATTAAAATCTCTCTAGTAGCAGACGGATTAAATCCTTTATGTTTTGTTAGCCAATCCACGGTTTAGTTACGTAACTCTGCCCACGTCTCCCTTTGGCTGCCCTAAGGATAGGTACACCAGCTAAAATTAAAACGTATGGGCACGAGGCTGGCGATAAGCTCAACACCTCAACGTTAGGTTTCAGGTGAGTGTTAGTGGGTTCATCTACTGGGTTATTGGACATGGTACTTAGTACAGTGCCTAAGTCTAGGTATTCAGAATATGTATTATGCAAGACCCCACATTTCTCACTCAAGCCTTTAGGATAAGTCTGTATTTTACCTGTCAGAGCAATATTTTTCCCATACAACCATCCCTCACTTCACCATCTGGGTTTTTCAAAATCCTACTTTGGTTATCATCTACTACAGTATTTAAACCTATTTTTCCTATGGTATTTGGTTGCTGGATTATATTAGTGCACTTTAAATTATTTATAGCAGTGTCCATATGTTCCAGTTTTTCCCATAATAGGGTAAATTTCTTTTCAATCAGTTCAAGGACCTGAGCTGGCACAGATCCTACTACAGAACTCTCTACAATAGCATGAGTGACTGTTGAAGCGTCCACAGTACTTTTCGTGGTTTAGCACAGTGTTAGATTTGGGGGTCTCTGGTTGGCACAGGTAGGTACTTGTGACAAATAGGGACCCTCTCCTCTAGTCAGGGAAAGGAGATTACACACCGAAAATAACCCCTGCTCACCCTCTAGGTTGCGTGGCGCGAGCAGTCAAGGCTTATTTCAGAGGCATTGTAAGTTAAGCAGTTGTGACCACATACAGTAACCCAGTGAGAACACTACAAATGGACACCACACAGGTTTTATATAAAAAATACGTAGACTTTATATAGAATTACCACAAGACCATAAACGACAAAAACACACACTATGATTACTTTGAAATGGTAGATTTAAGCTTAGTTCAGTTCAGTTCCTAGATGCAACACTCTGCGTCAATGTACCTTAAGTTGCGTTGCGCTTCCACAACAAGCAATGTCGTAGCGATGGGAAATGCGGCAAAGTTCAGATACAAAGAAATAAAGAGGTGAAGATCTTCCAGATGCGGCACGCTTCTCGGGGATGCGAGAAGTTCTCGGTTCGATGCGTGGACTGCAGCGGCGACACCCTTACGATGTGACGGCAACAGCTCCAGCGGCAACGCTCTTCTCCACGATGCGTGAAGCTTCCGCTCGATGCGACAACTACAGCAGCGACATACGAGATGCGACAGCAGCAGCTCCGACGGCGGCGCGCTTCTCGGGGATGCGAGGTGCTCTTGATTGATGCAGTGCAATGCGACAGTTCCAGCAGCGACACCCTCCTTCTTCGGAGTTGCGACGGCAGGCACAGTGACACGCTCCGACCTCTTTGCGAGATTCTTCTCCTGATGCGGTGCAGTGCGACAACCACAGCGGCGACACCCTCCTTCGGAGTTGCGACGGCAGCGACGGCGACACGCTACCTCTTCGTTGTGGTACGCTTCTCTCCGATGCGGTGCAGTGCGACAGTTCCAGCGGCGACACCCTCCTTTCTCCGGAGATGCGACGGCAGGCACAGCGACGGCGACACGCTTCTTCTCGTTGAGTCGCGCTTCCAGCTCCTTGCGACACGCAGTTCCTCAGAAGGCCCAAAACAGCAGCAGGCACTTCCACAAGAACTCTGGGGAGCTGGGGGGGAAGTCTGTTGTCCCTGAGACTTCAGCAGGAAGCAAGCTCTTTTCCAAGCCCTTGGAGATCCTTCACAAGTTGAAAGCAAAGTACGCAAAGTTCCTTTCTCCTTCCTTTGGCAGTAAGGCAACCACTGCAGGCCAATCCCCCAAGCAGCACTTAGCTTGGGAATAGTCTCTCCTCAGTTTCTTCAGGTTCCTCTCCTCAGTAAAGGTTTCTTCTTGTAGTCCAAAGTGATCTAATTTCATGGGATCAGGGTACCAATATTTATACCCAGAAATCCTTTGTTCTCTGAGGGGAGAGGGGCCTTTGCCCAGTCCAAACCAGTTCTGAAGCACTCTGTTTACCAGACTTCTCCTTTCCTTTCACAGTGCAGGGCATGCACATCAGACGACCCACAGGAGGTGGAGCCAGCATTGTGGAAGGCAAGTACAGTCCTATTCAAAGTTCAGGTGCAGTCTTCCCTCCCATCTGGATGCAGATCTCTCTATTCACCCCTGGGTGACTCAGCCTGTCTCCTGGAATTCGCCAGCCCTGTCACTCTCAAAAACCAGACATAGGAATACACAAACTAGCAGAGGCAGGTTTGGATGGTTAGACAAGCAAATACCTACTTTCTAAAAGTGGTATTCGCAAACAAACAATCTTAAAATAAACTTTACTAAAATATGTATTTTATTATTCTGAGTTCAGGCATACTAAACGTGAATTTCTACCATGTTCTCTGAGACAGTTAGGATTATAAAATGTAATAATTCTAACAGCCCATTCTGGCCTATGGAGAACAGGTAGCCTTGTAATAGTGAAAAACGAAAATGGCTGTAATTCACTTTTAGGACATGCCACACACATCAGGGCTTGTCCTACCTTATACTTAAAATGCACCCTGCCCTTGGGCCTACCATAGGGGTGACTGATATGAAGAAAAGGGAAGGTTTAGGGACTGGGAAGTGGGTGCACTTGCCCAGTCAGCATGACAGAACCAGACTGCACGCAGGCTCTGCAATGGCAGACCTTAGACACATTTTACAAGGCAGTATTTGGATTACACGCCCTGGCACACTCAGTGCACTAGACTAGGGTCTGACAAGTAAACCAAAATAGCCAAACATGGAACCACTGATTAATACATCAATTTACATAGGGAGCACTTGCACTGTGGCACTGGATAGCAGTGGCACAGTGCCCAACGCATCTAACACCAGCAAAAACACATGAGGCAACAGCAAAAATGGAAGGGAGACCCACGCCAATGGTGCCAGGTCTAACACGTGTCCCCTCCAGCTGAAAAGTGGGGAGAACTACGCTAACTCCTGGGAGTTCTCGTCACTAAGGCGGAAAAATCTGGACAGACCATCAGCGTTGGCGCGTTCTGTACCATGGCGGTGTTCCACCGTAAAATCCATACCCTGTAGGGAGATGGACCACCTCAACAGCTTTGGATTCTCATCCCTCATCTGCATCAACCATCTGAGGGGCCTGTGGTCTGTCTGAACCCGGAAGTGAGTCCCAAACAGGTATGGTCTTAGCTTCTTCAGTGCCCAGACCACAGCAAATGCCTCACGCTCAATAGCACTCCACCTCTGTTCCCGTGGAAGTAACCTTCTACTGATAAAGGCTACAGGTTGATCTAGGCCCTCCTCATTCATCTGTGACAGAACAGCCCCCACACCATGCTCTGAAGCGTCTGTTTGAATGATAAACTCTCTTGAGAAGCTGGGTGCCAGGAGCACGGGCGCAGTGCACATGGCAGCTTTCAGGGCCTCAAAAGCTTTCAGACAGGTGTCAGTCCAGATCTCCTTCTTGGGCTGCTTCCTGAAAGTCAGCTCTGTCAAGGGTGCAACGATGTTGCCATACCCCTTGACAAACCTCCTGTAGTACCCTGTGAGACCTAAGAAGGCTCTCACCTCTGTCTGGGTTTTGGGCGGTTCCCAAGCCAGGATGGTTTCAATCTTGGGTTGTAGGGGCGCCACCTGGCCGCTCCCAACTTGGTGTCCCAAGTACACCACAGAACCCTGCCCGATCTGGCACTTACTCGCCTTGATCGTGAGGCCTGCTTTCCGCAGCGCCATCAACACTTCCCAGAGGTGGCCCGGATGTTCCTTTCAACTGGCACTGAACACTGCGATGTCATCCAGGTAGGCGGCACTGAATTCCTCCAGCCCAACCAACACCTGGTTGACCAACCTCTGAAAGGTGGCAGGGGCATTCTTCATCCCAAAGGGCATAACACGGAACTGGAAATGCCCATCTGGTGCGGAGAATGCTGACCTCTCCTTTGCCCCATCAGTAAAGGTGATCTCCCAGTACCCAGACGTTACGTCTAACTTGCTGAAGTACCGTGGAGCCCCTAGCCGATCTATGAGCTCATCAGCTCTGGGGATGGGGTGCGCGTCAGTCTTCGTGACTGAATTGAGCCCTCTGTAGTCCACACAGAACCGGAGTTCGGGTGCGGCACCCGGCGCTGCAGCCTTTCGGGACCAAGACCACTGGGCTGGCCCAAGGACTGCTAGATGACTCAATCACCCCAAGTGCAAGCATCTTTGAGACCCCCTCTTTAATGCAAGCCCTTACCCTGTCAGTTACCCTGTAAGACTTGTGCTTCACAGGTAAGCTGTCTCCTGTGTACCCATCATGGACGCACCAATCTGTGACACCAGGAACCAGGGAGAACAGATCAGAAAACTGTCCCAGCAACTGGCGGCAGTCATTCTGTTGCTCCTGGGTCAGGGTGGAAGAGAGGTTAACACCATCCACTGATCCATCGTGCTCTGAGGCTGACAAGAGGTCAGGAAGAGGCTCAGTCTCCTCCTCCACCCCAGCATCTGTTGCCAAGAGATTGCCCACTTCAGACCTCTCTAAGTGGGGCTTAAGGCGGTTGACATGTAGGACCCTCAAGGGGTTCCTAGGAGACCGCAAGTCCACCAAGTAGGTAACTGGACTCTTGCGCTCCACAACCTCAAATGGTCCGGTCCACTTATCTTGGAGCGCGCAGGGCTCCACTGGGGCCATGACCCACACTTTCTGGCCAGGTTGAAGCTCTACCAGAGGGGCATTCTGGTCTTACCAGCGCTTCATCTCCTCCTGGTTGGCTTCCAGATTCGCCTCAGCGAGTTGCCTGAAACGCCTAGTTTGGTTTCTGAAGGCCAGCATGTAGCTATGTACATCCTGGGGAGGTTTCCTGGGAGATTGCTCCCAGCCTTCCTTAACCAAACTCAGAGGTCCTCTGACTGGGTGTCCATAGAGAAGCTCAAAGGGGCTGAACCCTAGAGATTTCTGTGGCACCTCACGGTATGCAAAGAGTAGGCACGGTAAGAGGACGTCCTACTTACGCCTCATGGGTTCCACAAGACCCATTATCATGCCCTTCAGGGTCCGGTTGAACCTTTCAACCAGCCCATTTCCTTGGGGGTGGTAAGGAGTGGTTTACTTGTAGGTTACACCACACTCCTGCCACAGGGACTTCATATACTTGGAAATGAAGTTGGTTCCCCGGTCAGACACTACCTCGCGAGGGAATCCCACTCGGGATTAAATTCCCATCAGTGCTCGTCCTACCACGGGGGCCGTCACTGTCCTCAGAGGTAATGAAATGAAATGAAATGAAATGAAACACAATTTATAACGCGCAACTTTGCCCACCGGGCGTCAAGGTATGGCTTTCGGGTACCGGGTGGCATGGTCCACCAAGACCAGGATGAACCTGTTGCCCATGGCTGTCTTGGGGTCCAGTGGCCCCACAATGTCAATCACCACCTGCTCAAAGGAAGTACTGACAACAGGGAATGGCTGGAGAGGAGCCTTGTGCTTCCTCCCACTCTTTCCACTTGCCTGGCAAGTCTGACAAGTCCTGCAATGAGTATCTGAACTCTTGCGCATTTGGGGGCAATAAAAGTGGGTGACAAGCCTCCCAAAGGTCTTGTCCTGCCCCAAATGTCCTGCTAACGGCACATCATGAGCCAGCCCCAGTAGGAAGGCTCTGAACTTCCTGGGTACCACCAGCACATGTGCTGACACAGGTTCAGCAACCTTAGGCTCACTATACAGGAGACCATTCTCCCAGTAAATCAAGTGTGACCCTGACTGATCACCTGCTGCCTGGTTTGCAGCCTGCTGCCGCAAACCCACGAGAGAAGGACACTCTCTTTGCTCCTTGCAAAATTCCTCCCTGGAGGGGCCTCCTTCTTGCTGCCAATGAGTCAGCTCAGGCAGGTCCTCCAGTTCAGCTACTTGCTCCCCGGTAGGCTCCAGCGCATCCCCCTCAGGGTCTACCTCCTCCTGGGCCGTGGGAACTTCGGGGACCGGTTTCCCACGCCACTCGCCACTTCTCTCTAAGGCAGGTTCCTGGGCCTCCCTCTCAGGCTTCAGGTCTTCTTGAGAGCCCCTACTGGCTGACATTGACCGGGTGGTCACGCACCCCCAGTCAGGCAGTCCAACCATCTTCAAGTGAGTTGTTTTCTCCACCTTTTCCCAAGGGGAGCTCTCCAAATCATTTCCCAAAAAACAGTCAATAGGCATGGCCGGCCTCACAGCTACCTGAAGAGTACCAGAGACACCCCCCCTCCCCCCCCCCCACTCAAATGGAACCTGAACCATTGGACAATGACTCTCTGTGTTGTCTGCGTTAACAACGCGGCAAAATGCATGAAGGACAATCTGCTCTTGAGACACCAGGTGACACCTGACAGCTGTCACATTGGCTCCTGTATCTCTAAGAGCCTCCACCTTTTGGCCATTGACGGTCACTTTCTGCCCATATTTCTTAGTGTTCCTGGGCAGTTGAGCCTCTGAGACCCTCTCACTGCCTCCTAAAGAGACTAAGATCATCTGTGCGGGACCTCTCCCACCTTGGTCATCAATCTCCTCCCCCAAGGCTACACTAGCCATCTGCCGGGGCGAAGCACCAGTGGGTGCTTGTTTACCAAACAGGCGGCACCTGGTATCATTCGCCTTATGACCCAGATCACCACACTTTTGACATTTCAGGGAACAGGACTACCTGTCGGGCCCCTTGCTTTCTCTCAGGGGGAGGCTGGGAACCTTTTACGGGGTTCCCTTGGGGACTACTGTGGGGCTCTCTGCGGAACTCCTTCTGTTTATCCTTGTCCCCACCCCCACTCTTCTGCTGGGGACCCTGCCCACCTTTGGCTGAGTCTCCCATGTGACCCTTGTGGACCCTGGTACTGACCCAGCGGTCCGCCTCCTCAGAAAGCTTCCTAGGGTTAGTCAGCTTGCTATCTATCAGATGCTGACGCAGCTCTGGAAAACAAATATCAGACAAGTGCTCCCATGCAATCAAAATCATAGAGACCTTGAAAATCATTAACCTTGCTGCCCTTTACCCAACCATCCAATGCTCCGCAAAAGAAAGTCACATATTCAACCCAAGTACTGTTTTCTAACTTTTTGCATTTCCTGAACCTCTGCCTATAGAGCTCAGGTGTCAAACCATATCTAGACATCAATGCATCTTTCATGTGGCTGTATGAATTGTGGACTTCAGAAGGCAAGTCTAACAATGTATCCCGCCCCTCACTAAGGAACCTTCTCCACAACCCCGCTACCCAATCTCTCTCAGGGACCCGGTGGGAAGACATGGCTACCTCATAGGCTCTGAACCACTGACCAATATCATAATTTTTGTAAAACTCTTTCACCACATCCTTGGGAATATACACTCTACTTTCTGTATGTACTGACGGTATGCTGCCACCAGAGGGAGTAATTTCTAAACTTTTAGCTTTTAACTCCAACTCCCTCAAAACCTTCTCATGTTCAAACTGTATTTTCTTTTCCTCAAGATCTAACCTACTATTTTCTATTTCTAGCTGCCTATTCACCTTGAACTTGGTCATCTCCATGTCATGCCTTCTTGATCTTTCTCTGTCCTCAAAATTCTCTGGAGACAGACTTTTGTTAGAGCCAATGCTACCTGCAGGGGAAGGTGCCTTCCTTCCTCTTGAGCCCAATGGCTCTTTCTGTTGTACTTCTGCATCATCATCCTCCTCAATCGTAGGAGTTTTCCTGGCGTCTACCCAGGCCCTCAGCGCCTTGTAGAATTCTTCCTTCACTTTAAATCCAGAAGTTGAAACATTGAATTTCTTGCAAAAGTACTTAATCTGCTTTACTGTGTAGCATTCCAGCCTCTCTTCTTCCCATTTGCAATTAAGGGAGGCTACAGATTCTGCTCTCTCTACTGAATTGGGCATCTTTCAAAAATAGGCAATCCAAAATTTCAAAAGGGAATCTACCAAAAAGTATGTGGTATCGTTATGGTCTGCACTCACTGAGTAGTGTTCACCAGTCACTGTACATGAGTCACAAATGCAATTCCGCTGCCGCCAATGTTCGATTTGGGGGTCTCTGGTTGGCACAGGTAGGTACTTGTGGCAAATAGGGACCCTCTCCTCTAGTCAGGGAAAGGGGATTACATACCTAAAATAACCCCTGCTCACCCTCTAGGTTGCGTGGCGCGAGCAGTCAAGGCTTATTTCAGAGGCATTGTAAGTTAAGCAGTTGTGACCACATACAGTAACCCAGTGACAACAATACAAATGGACACCACACAGGTTTTATATAAAAATTAAGTAGACTTTATATAGAATTGCCACAAGACCATAAACGACAAAAATACTCACTATGATTACTTTAAGATGGTAGATTTAAGCTTAGTTCAGTTCAGTTCTTAGATGCGACACGCTGCGTCAATGTACCTTAAGTTGCGTTGCGCTTCCACGACAAGCAATGTCGCAGCGATGGGAAATGCGGCAAAGTTCAGATGCGACGGCAACAGCTCCAGCGGCGACGCTCTTCTCCACGAAGCGTGAAGCTTCCGCTCGATGCGACAACTACTTCGGCGACATCCAAGATGCGACGGCAGCAGCTCCGACGGCGGCGCGCTTCTCGGGGATGCGAGGTGCTCTTGATCGATGCGGTGCAATTCGACAGTTCCAGCGGTGACACCCTCCTTCGGAATTGCGACTGCAGGCACAGCGACGGCAACACGCTCTGACCTCGTTGCGAGATTCTTCTCCTGATGCGGTGCAGTACGATCACCACAGCGGCGACACTCTCCTTCTTTGGAGTTGCGCGGCAGCAGCAGCGACGGCAACACGCTTCCTCTTTGTTGCTGCACGCTTCTCTCCGATGCGGTGCAGTGCGACAGTTTCAGCGGCGACACCCTCCTTTCTCCGGAGTTGCGACGGCAGGCACGGCGACACGCTTCTTCTCGTTAAGTCGCGCTTCCAGCTCCTTGCGACTCGCAGTTCCTCAGAAGGCCCAAAACAGCAGCAGGCACTTCCACAAGAACTCTGGGGAGATGGGGGTGAAGTCTGTTGTTCCTGAGACTTCAGCAGGAGGCAAGCTCTTTTATAAGCCCTTGGAGATCCTTCACAAGTTGAAAGCAAAGTACACAAAGTTCCTTTCTCCTTCCTTTGGCAGTAAGGCAACCACTGCAGGCCAATGCCCCAAGCAGCACTTCAGCTTGGGAATAGTCTCTCCTCATTTTCTTCAGGTTCCTCTCCTCAGTAAAGGTTTCTTCTTGTAGTCCAAAGTGATCTAATTTCATGGGGAGAGGGGCCTTTGCCCAGTCCAAACCAGTTCTGAAGCACTCTGTTTTCCAGACTTCTCCTTTCCTTTCACAGTGCAGGGCATGCACATCAGACGCCCCACAGGAGGTGGAGCCAGCATTGTGGAAGGCAAGTACAGTCCTATTCAAAGTTCAGGTGCACTCCTCCCTCCCATCTGGATGCAGATCTCTCTATTCACCACTGGGTGACTCAGCCTGTCTCCTGGAATTCCCCAGCCCTGTCACTCTCAAAAACCAGACATAGGAATACACAAACTAGCAGAGGCAGGTTTGAATGGTTAGACGAGCAAATACCTACTTTCTAAAAATGGTATTTGCAAACACAGAATATTAAAATAAACTTTACTAAAAGATATATTTTATTATTCTGAGTTCAGGCATACTAAACTTGAATTTCTACCATGTTCTCTGAGACAGTTAGGATTATAAAATGTAATAACTCTAAAGCCCATTCTGGCCTATGGAGAACAGGTAGCCTTGCAATAGTGAAAAACGAAAATGACTGTAATTCACTATTGGGACATGCCACACACATCAGGGCTTGTCCTACCTTATACTTACAATGCACCCTGCCCTTGGGCCTACCATAGGGGTGACTGATATGAAGAAAAGGGAAAGTTTAGGGACTGGGGAGTGGGTGCACTTGCCCAGTCAGCATGACAGTACCAGACTGCACGCAGGCTCTGCAATGGCAGACCTTTGACACATTTTACAAGGCTGCTTCTGTGGCTGGCACAACCAGGGCTGCAGGCCCACCAGCAGTATTTGGATTACACGCCCTGGCACACTCAGTGCACTAGACTAGGGTCTGACATGTGAACAAAAATAGCCAAACATGGAACCACTGATTAATGCATCAATTTACAATTGGGATCACTTGCACTGTGGCACTGGATAGCAGTGGCACAGTGCCCAAAGCATCTAACACCAGCAAAAACACATGAGGCAACAGCAATGGAAGGGAGACCCACGCCAATGGTGCCAGGTCTAACACACAGGATAGTAAGGGACCAGATCAGTCTGTGTGCCAAACAAGATAGTTCTCATTAGATCATATGAATTTACATTTTTAACCCGATCCTCATGTTGGGACCCCGTTGTGTTCTTCGGTTTTTGTGCACCGGCACCCGCTTCCGTTTCGCTGTTGGTTCTTGTTCTTTTATTCGGTCAAAGGATTTACAACCCTGTGCTCTGGTGGTTGTCCCGGATACTTCAGGGGCCATAGATAGTTGTTGTTCCAGGAATACCACAGAAGGATTTAATGGGACATTTGACGGCATTGTGGATGACAACCTTTGTGTAGGGTCCCCCAAAACAGGGTCAGAGATGCCCAGTGAAGACCGTCTTGGTAAGGTCGATGGATCCAAGGAGAGACGTTGTTCTGTTATTTCTATTTCATGGGACAATAATGACTCTGCCCTGAATAAAAAAGCATCCAGTGTACCCACAACTCTCTTTTGCTTACTCATTATATTGCTTTGATCACTGAACCTCACAGGAACAAACAAAAGAACCCCCGAAGATGAACACAAATAATGCACAACAGTACCTGCACACTACTACTTGTACCCACACTGATGACCAGATATCCAGATGTCAGGTGGGTGGCCCAGCCTGCGCCGGGCTCTGACAGGAGGTGGCTGAGTCTTTTGTCCTGCCCCCATGTGCGAATGCAGCTTCACTGGCGCAGGGGCTGCTGGGAGATGGTGTTCTGCTGTTTCCCTCAAGGAGCGATTTGAGGCGTGCTGGCCGTTTCCCTCACTACATGTGCTGGTGCTGGCAAGCCGTTCCCCTCACGGCGGGAAGGTAAGGCCGACATAGCCCTCTGCTTTCCTGCGCCTTGGAATCTGATGGTCTGGAGGTGACGGTAAAGACAGCTGGGGACTGTTGTAATAGCTGTGGTCTCTTAGGGCGCAAGGGAGGAATGAGGGGGGTAAGAGGGATTAGTGCAGGATTGGAGCCCTGGAGGGTTCAGGACCACACCGCACTGCACTGCACTGCACCACCCCCACTAGCCCCTGGAACCCGCAGAGAAAGCCGCAGGAGCAGTTGTGAGTGCTTCTGCCTCCTGCTGTCCCTGGCCCTTGCCGCTTCTGGCGGCCACCCTCATCTGCGGCTGCGGCAGTATGGAGGTTACCTCGGCGTATATCCATGTATGCCCTCACCTCCTGCTCCTTACTGCTGCCGCCTACCGCTTACTCCTAGCACGCTGCAGCGGAGGCGGCAGCGGTGGTGGTGACAAACTGGCGAGCTGGCGGCTTGGCTAGCATCTCACTTCTTTTTTCACTCAGCTCACAGAGCTCTGTCCTGCTCAGATTCTTTACTCCTGCTTGTCCCCATAATGCAGGTGCGGAGTTCCCAGGACCCTATGATCACTCGCTGCCACCTGCCTTCTGCCGCTTCTCTTGCTCCTGCCGCTCCCTTCACTCCTTCGTTCTCCTTCTTGGGCTACCGCGGAGACTCAGGGACACTGAGACGGAACCTTGCTGGTCATCTGGGAAGGTCACAGGTTTACACAAAATATTGTAACTTACCCAGGTTAAACAATGTGTATTTCTTAGCATCCACAGAAAACCTCACTGAATGAGCTATGGGTATAATTAGAATTACTTAGGAACAGAAATGTTCAAATATCATTAGGAAAGTATGGTGCCAATAATGTGGGATAAGCCTGGACCCTGTGGGGTCTGCTCCTGGATCTGTAAATACCCAAGTAGTGGCTTATAAGGCAGAGAATTAGTGTGCATGAAAGCTGTAAGGACAATCATCATAATGTAATGGAGCCTTTATTGTTTTTGATTATGTAAGGACTGTCAAGAATTGATGTTCTCTTTTCTTGGTATGTTTGCATGAAAATCAAAATATGTTTTATATAAAAATAATGTTCAAATATCTTGGTGTACCTTAAGGGAGCTGGCAGTGCCCCTGAACCTGAGCCTTCATCATCTAAAGATAATGGAATTTGACTTTCTTCTTGGTCTTTAACAAATTACCTATCTCTGGCTTAATAGTGGCTAATTCTGAATGAAATGTCTTATTCTCTGATTTGAGTAAACTAACTTCTTGTTTGGTTACGACTTCCTGGGTCGGAGACATAGCTGTGTCTCAATCCATTGCTCAGCTTGGATGTTTTCGTGGGCTAGGAAATGTGTCGGGTTTGCACTGCTCAAAAGCCATTCTCTTTTTCATTGTTCACTGACCCCAACAATGACCATATGTGGTAAGACATGAATCAATGAATGGAAGATCAAATTTATAAAGCGCAACAGCTGCCCAAAAGGTCATCCAAGTGCTAAAGTAAGGCAGAATAAGGGGGCTAAGACCTGACTATACTACATAAAAAATCTGCTGTTTTCTTGAATCGGTTTAATTTATAATATGGAATAAAGCAGAGTGGATGGTCTTCCAGGCCTTAGTTGACACGTAAAAGAGCAACACTTGGGGTTAGTGGTAGAAGTGGAGGGAGGGGAATGAGAAAGCGAAGAGAACAGAGACGTGACTCCACTCTCTGCCTCATTGCTTCTTTGATCAAGGAGCTTTGCAGGTTGTTGTAGATTTCTACAAGATTTTGGGAGGTGGAGCAGGCACACTGGGGGAATAAGCGAGCTCTACTTTACCGAACACTGCCAGAAGGCACCATAGAGCCGTTCCCAGTCGAAGCGGAGGATATAGACCCTCTCCCATTGTTGAGGCTGTTCCTGCAAAAGGTTTACTTCACAAGTGATCAGGTAAGCCCAAATCAAAAAAAGAAACATAAGTCAAAGCGTGACTCTCTCTCTCTCTTCCCGTCAGGATGAGTTGCGTGGACGTCAAAGTGACTCCAGATCTCTGTGAGGGTGTCCCTGGACAGGGACTGATTTCACTGCTTATCCTGATGCATACCGAGTTCCTGGTCCATCTGCGTTGCTGTAACACGTTGAGCCCTTTAAATAAGTGATATAGCACTTTATTGTTACTCCTCCTGCACCCTCTGATGTGAGTTTGGGCCACAATGATCTCAGCAGGGCTCCAGCTGGGCTCCTGTTGGCTGATCTGTC
Organism: Lissotriton helveticus; assembly: GCF_964261635.1. Classification (NCBI taxonomy): domain Eukaryota; kingdom Metazoa; phylum Chordata; class Amphibia; order Caudata; family Salamandridae; genus Lissotriton; species Lissotriton helveticus. The sequence goes on from NC_136070.1 coordinate 816,264,814, forward strand.
ATTGTTGCCCTTTGCACCTTTCAGTTCTGGGGTAGGGTATGCCCCAGTTCTGGGGTGACGCCCAACATGACCTTGAACCTGACACCATGATCTTCGCTGATCCCTTGCACGTTAACACTGGAGGAAGAACCCATATACTTAAAAAGCGAGGCTGACATGACCTCGAGCAAAGTCGCACCCTGTACAACCTTTGGTGCAGCTGGTCCACCTCATTCTGATTTGGATATAACTCTGCCTTTAAATAGAACACTTCACTTTCCTTTTTATTCCCATTCAGACCATAGTCAGTATGGTGATGGGGATTACTGGGATGACGCACCCCATTATTATGATGAAGACAATCTTTTCACGTTCTAGTCGCTAATAGGTTAGACACTTCCCCATATAATGGGTTAAACTCTCCCCCTGGCACCTCCACAGAGGAATCAGCTTCTTTTGTGGTGATCACACAAGTTGGTGAGGATGGGGAGAGAGCAGGCTAGATCTCTATGCCCCCACCAAGAACTGTCAGTTTCAGCACCTCTGTGCTTTGGGGTTTCTAAGAAGAGTATCTCTAAAATACGTTCCACTTGCAGTGGAGCACAGGACTCCTACAGTCCTTCCCACTACTTCTTCTCCAGCCCTGCGCTCTGAAGAAGATCAGGACAACCGGGCCCAATCCATCCCAGTGGCTTCAGATTGGAACAGGAGACTGTGGTAACCTGAACGTCTGGCTATGAGCGTCTGTCCTCCGAACAACCTGCCGCTTCGGGAAGATTTTTTTTTTTTTTTGAAAACCTTTATTGATTCGATCAAAGCAGTACAAGCGCAGGCCTACAACCACAGGGGCCGGCCGCAAACTCAGGAAATATAAGCAGAAGCATTGCACATGTTTACGGCTCAAGGAGTAATCACGGTGTAATCATAATACATGGTTGCAGGCACCACGAAGCACAAGGATAGAAGAGGTTTCATTTTTCATAGTTTTGAAGAAGTAGCTGTGGCTATATCATCGAAGGCATCACACTACACGATAAACAAGAAGAGACAGGAGGGGCGTATCCCCCCACGCAATCGGGAATCGGTGATGAGCAATACGGCCTAAAACACACTACGCCCGCCGAAGGCAGGCCAGGAGTAAAGGTCAAACAATGGTAAGCAATTTAGCGAAAGCATCATCCGAAAAACCCACCCTTCCGAGACAATAAAGTAGAGGCAAGTGCAGATGCCCGACAGAGAAAAGGATGAAAGAAGGAGATACAGCCAACCCTACTAAGAAAGGAAGAGAGAAAGGGACCATAGAACAAAACAAACTAAAATAACAACCCCCCCCCCCAACACCCGCCACCCTACATCACCGTAATGGCTATGGCCTACCCCACTAACAGCGTGCCTGTCGCCCCAGAATTACCTAAAGAAAGGAAAATAAAAGATAAAGAAAGAGAGGAGAACAATAAAACACACTCCCGGTCTCCTTAACCCCCCGCCATTAGCGACCTCCCCAGGACATATTATCCACTATTAAGAGCAAGTATTGACCCCATACAAGGGGAGGACATCATCAAAAAACTGCCCGACTCCCATTAGAATAAAAGGTACATTTCCGGCATAAATCACAAAGCACGGCTAACTCCAAAAAAGTCAAAAATCAACCCTGACCAGTATGGTTCTTTACAAACGCCCAAGTGGCCCGAGCCACGGTGACATCAAGGTAGTCAAAGCGTCCAGAACAATTTGGGGCCGCAGAATCGGGTTGAAGATAGGAAACAAAATGGCGACATCTGAAAATACGACAACAAAGGATGATGAAAGGGAAGGGCGATTCTCTCCGAAAGTCACTGAAAAACTGTCCATGTCGCTCACAGCCTTTAGCGACGATGTTTCGCCAAACAGGAGTCCGGTATGGAAAGCAAACAACGTTCGTGGGTGCGCCATCTACGAGGCCAGAGTCATAAAATTGGGATAAAGCAGGTTTCCGCTCAAGGACCTCGGAAGGACATGCAGGATATACCTCGGGAACCATAGCTCGCTGATAACTGGTCGGAACATTGTTGTCCGGTCTCAAGCAAACAGTATCCAGCGTTACAGACATCCGTTGGTACGTGACAACAAAGTGAGAGTGGAGCGCCCCAATGGCGGCCATTACGGACCTCAACGATGGCGCGCCGTCCGTCCCCTCCATCTCCGTCCCCCGAGACGAAGCAGGACTCGGGTCACGGAACACCGTCGAGGCACAGGCACACACTGAGCTGGCAATGACAGCGGGCGCTTTCACAGCAGGCAGAGACGGCACCTTCGCCACCCGCGGGGGCCAGCCCGTCAACCCCTGCCTCCCAGAAGGGTCTCCGGGCGTCGGACCCCCGACCGTGGCCACCGATATTACTTGCGTCACCGTACCATGTCCTTCGAGAAGCTAGTTGCTTTATTATCAGCCGGAAGCGGAAAAGTGATCCGAGATCGGGAGACCGGATGCACCCCTGGTCCCACAGCCGATGTTGTTCACTTCCAGCCCGAATGGGCCAGAAATCGAGGTCCCGGCGGAAGCCCTGGAGCAGGCCGAGGATAGTACTCGACGTAACTTCGTCCCACGGTAAGTTAGAAAAACCGGACTTGCACCTCAGGAGTCAGAAAGACTTCATGCGCATGGGAGTCCGGCACGATTGAAGGATAATAGACAGGATATACGAGCTGCCGGCGGAGATCGGTGGAGCCGGGAGCTTATGCGGCCATCTTGCTTCGTAGCTTAGCTCCTCCCCCTTCGGGAAGATTTTTGATCGCAGCAGCCGAGCAGGGTCCTGCACCCGGGCCAGGACAATCTATACTTCCATTCGTGAAGATTGAACGGTTATAGTTGACTGCCTTCTGCACTTCCTCCCAGAGCAGTGGATGTCATTTTAGCTGCCACAAGTTTGTGGCCTGGTGCTATCCCGTCCTCACAAACCCATTACCAGCAGAGTTGTCAGAGGGTATACTTTTTGTGCTATCTTTTCTTTTGCCCAGCAATGACTTGCTCTGGGCACAGTTAAGGGTTACTCTCACCTTTTTACATTAGTGGACCAACCATTCTTCTTTAAATCACCTCTTGTGATGCATTTCGGTAAAGGTCCCTTTCATATGTTCCCAGCCAAATCTTTTGTAATGTCACTGTGGGAGCTTAGTTTGAACTTCACTTTTCTGATGTGTATTCCAACTCAGCTGATGCACAGCAGTACTTTTCACCTTCTGAACCTCAAAACAGTCTTCCTTATAGCAATAACCTCAGTTTGCTGAGTGAGTGCTACCATCTCTGTCCATTCACTCACCATACACCATCTGTTCCCAAACTAATGGTGATGTAGACTAGAACGGTATTTTGAATTATAGTTGTAACGCTCTTTCATGTCGAACAATCCATTAGAAGTCCAGCATTCATTGCTCTGTCTCACCCTTTGAAACGGGAGGAGGACTTCCATGGCCTGGACTCCAAGTGAGCTTTAAGCTTTTACATTGATCTTGCCAAAAACCATTGAGTGGACGATCAGCTCTTTGTTTGCTTTATTGGGTCAAAGAAGGTATGGCAGAGCAGATAAAATCAAGATGGATAGTCCTCTATAAAGAACTACTGTGTATTTGGCCAAGAAGCAGCCACCAGAAGACACAGGGTTTAATTTGACCAGAGCAAAGCTGCTTCCACTGCATTGGCACACGGAGTGCCTATTCAGAACATCTTTGAGGCCGTGGCATGGGCTTCTCTACATACATTCATGAAGCACTACTGCCTTGATAGCCAGGCCCTGCAGGAACAGCACTTTTACCATCTGCCCAGCAGGATTTTCAGTTTTCTTCTGATTCTAGCCATTCTACAGAGCTACCACCTTGGGAGGTGAGGAATCTGCAGGTAGAAGTATCTATCAGAAGAACAAATGACGTACCTTCAGTGCATACTGTCACATCTGATCTGTGAATAAGCCCTACATCCGACAGCGCAGACTGAGTTGAGAAAGAAACTGATGTAAGTGTGCAAGGGTGGTGTATATATATATGTTGCTCCAGCATCACTTTTGGAGTGGGGCGAAGTTGACACAGGGCCACACTATGCCATCTACTGGCACATGGGAATGCTGAGAAAAATGTTCTGATTCATTCTGGCACCTGGGGATATTCAAAATGTGAAGCTGATATACTGCCGCTCTCCTCCTCTCCGGAGCAATTTCTACCATATCTTTTACATTTAGCACAGTCAGGTTAAGCGCATAATTCCATAAACATTCATTCGGCAGCTAATGCCCGTTTTAGAAGATCTCTTTCTTCTCCACTGTTGTGGTCTTTTAGAATAATCAAAGAGTTCCTCAAAGGATTGTTCCGTACTTTTATTCCGGTAAAGCCTCTTTCTCCATCGTGGCAGTTGAACACTGTTCTCTCACAGTTAATAAAATATCCCTTTGAACCAATGCACAAAGTGGGCATCAAATTCCTGTAATGGAAACTGGCTCTACTCCTCACTATAGCTTGAGCTAGAAGAGTCAGTAAAATTCAGGCTTTCGTTATACAGAAACTATTTCTGCAGTTCGGGACTGATGGAGATATTCTCCGCACAAATCCAAATTCATGCTCAAAGTCCCTTCCGACTTTCATCTTAATGAGCCTGTTGTAAATAATACTTTCTTCCCAAATCCTTCAACAACAGCAGAAAAGGCTCTTCACTCGCTGGATGTCAGGCGATGCCTAAAGTTTTATCTGCAAAAACCGCAAGTTTTTTGCAAAACTTCTCAACTGTTTGTCGATTACAACGCTCCAAGGAAACAATTTCTGCACTCCAAGCAGAGTATGTCTAGACAGATTTCAAATGCCATCCAATTTTCCCATTACAAGGCAGATCCAATTTTGCCATCACGAGGCAGGCAGACCCTTGTCTTCACGAGTCCAAGCTCATTCCACACAGAGCAATATCTACTTTTACAGCTTTACCTGCGGAAGTGTCGCTTTCTGAAATTTGCTGTGCAGCAACGTGGAAGAACAGACACATATTTACTCGACATTACTTATTGGATTCAGCAGTTCTCAACGATACGGTGGTAGGCCAAGCAGTGGTCGGTCATCTTTTCAATTAAAGTGAACCATCCTTGTCTACCTTTCTACCATTATTACTGTACGCACATTTACATAATTATCTATGGTTTCTTATGTTAATGCACAGATGGATATTGCCTAGTATTATTACTGTTCTTATTATTAATTTTGTTTTTTAATTATCGATTGCCTGCTTTTATGATTCATTTATATTATTTGCACATGAGATGCAGGTATTGTTTTTTTGAGAATTCTGTGGTAATGTAAATGTGCTCCTGAACTGCTAGCTCTTCTGATTCAAGCATGTGAATTGATGAATGTTCCAATACTGGAGTAAGAAATGAGTTACTTACCTGTAACTGTAGTTCTCCAGTATTAAAAGCTTTCATTGATTCACAGTGCGACACACCCTCCTCCCCTGGGGAAGCTCATGTTTCCTATCTCAGTATACTTATATTAGGACTAGTGCTCAAACATCTGAGGTACTGGGCTTCTCTCAGGTGTGTTCTAGAAAGTTATTCATACTGATTAGTTAAGACATAACTTTGATTTCTTTTTTAATAATGATTATGATAGGTTGCTATTATTAGTCTATATCAATCATGGTACTACTATGTTCAAGGTACCGGGAACTCCCATCATGACGACAGAGAAGGATTCAAGTATGTGAATCTATGAAAGCTTCCATTACAGGAGAACTACAGTTCCAGTTAAGTAACTAGTTTCATACAGAGACTGGGTCTTCTTATATCATCAGTAAATGTTGGTTTGGCTAGCTCACAGTACAGCATCTAAACCTCCAGAGTTGCAGATGGTATTGGTAACCTCGAACATTGCCATTCTTATTCCCAAGAAATTTGTGCAAAGAGATCTGACCCTTTTGTTTCTCACTTTCGCATGCCCGAGATGTCACAAGGAAACGAAATGGTTTGAGCATTTTTCTACATTATATTGAATGAGGGGGAGTCTACTGGTTCCTGGGTGTCTGTGGGCTATTGCCCAGGTGCAATTGTGGGGTGTTTGGCCCATCAGCTCATGAGGAAGTTAGAAAAGCCTTAAGTCAAACCTTTGCCATTAAAGCGGCTGGACCGGATGGTGTTCCGGCCGATCTCTTCCTGGCTAACGTCAACCTTTGGACTCCAGTTTTAACCATCATCTTGCGCTGTATAGCTCATGTAGGCACGCCTAAATCCTTGGCCAATGTGACAATAGTACCCTTCTTCAAGAAAGGGTATAGGGCGGATCCTAAGTGTTACCGCCCAATCTCTCTGATTGACTGCACTTTCAAAATAATGGGCAGGGTTTTACTGGATTGACTAGAAACCTGAGTAACGGAGCGAGGGAAGCTATCGGATATCCATTATGGCTTTAGAAGAGGTTTGGGAACAGTCGAGCAGTGTCTCAATCTACATTTACTCATAAGTAAATATATAAGTTTGTAGATAATGGGTCGCTCTACCTGGGATTTATGGACTTTGACATCCGCATTCGATTGGGTAGACAGAGGGAAACTGTGGTAAAAAATGCTAGCTATGAGTTTATACCCATCACTGGTTCACTTTTTAGAGCAATTGCACCAAGAAATAACTGGCAGAGTTAGATATGGAGCAGATGAGTAACTCTCCCCCTTATAAAAATCAATTGTGGAGTATGAAAAGGGTGTGTGGTAGCCCCGTTTTATTCTGCCTATATATTAATGATTTAGAGAACCACCATGGTCGAGGGCAGGCTGATGTCCCGAGGATGGGCTGTAGAATATTGCCAGCATTACTTTATGCTGATGATTGTGTTTTGATGTCCAGGACTGGGGTGGGTTTGCAATTAATTTTCAGTAGTTTTAACGATTTTATTTGCAATCTTGTATTAAAGAGTAATAAGGCCAAGTCCTGTATTATGTTTGCTGGGCGGACCAACCTTTTTGTATTTAGGTATACCTTTTCATCAGAGAGGATCATGATGTCATCGTGTGAACACCAGGAAGAGCTCCTTTGATCAAAATGTAAAGGCACTATTCAGGTTAGCAAAAAAGTTGGACCATAATCAGATAGACTCCTTAAATACCATCTATAAGGCCCACTGCTGTGCTGTTATCCAGTATTGGGCTGGAATGTAGGGCTTTTGCAATTCAACATGCCTACAGACAGCAGAAAATCTTTTGCTAAGACGTCTCTTGGCTGTTCCTATCAGCCTGCCAATTATGCTATGTCATATGGAACTAGTTCTAATTCCATTGTTGCATCGTGTAAATATTGCCCCGATAATGTTGTGGCACTCGGTGTGGATCAAAGAAGAGCCTGTGCTTAACCTCACTATAATACTAAGATTGTCTCAGCCTAGAACACATGCAGGAGATTCCTTGGCTTCGCCATATTAAGAATTTGTTAGAACAAGTAGGAAGAGGAGTATGTTTTAGTACTCCGGAAAACAACTGCAAATATTTCTAAATACCAGCTGAAAAAGTATTTGCTATCTATGTTAAAACTGGAAAATTATCACATAGAGCTGGGCAAGAAGAAAGTCCTGGAGTACTTGCCGCTGGTCTGCACTGAAAATATAGAACCTTATTTACTGTCTCCCCCTAAGCCACTCAGCAAGATTTCATTTGGTCAGATTCAAGTTTAGCATAGCTCACTTTTTGGTTTCCTATCCATGTAAGGCATACTGTGATGCTGATCTTCAACTATGTTCATGTGATTCAAACTATGGTGTATTTATGTATTTTTTTTGCCAGCTATATTCCGGGCAACCGAGAAATGTCATTTTCGAACTTTTAAAGACTCTGAATATAAGGAAAGGTAGACCTACCCTGTTATTATTTACAGCTATTAAAAACAAAAGAAATATGCCAGATGGTTTATAAGTAAGGCTCCCTGTTTTCCGTTTTTATTGATTTTTACAGATAAATACAGACAGAAAAAAATGTGTTTTCTATCTGCATTTATTTTTAAAAGTGGATAAATACAGAAAAATGTGCTGCTCTTAAGTGACTCTCCTTGCTGTCTTTCATGAATTGGAGCAGAACAGCTGAGCGGACAGCATAGGAAATTAAAATACAGGATGACATTTCTTTAAATAATGACATGTGTAAATAAACATTTGTGGTATAATGCTAGTATTTACCAGTGGATGATTTATTCTGTATTATTTGGCAGCTTGAATAGCTAAAACATGACAGGCGTCAAAGTATGAGTGCGCGTCTGTCAGTTAAATAAATATGGAAATGTACAGTTCCACACCTTTATTTATACGCAAAACACAAAATAAATATGATAAATACAGATAAAATGGCTAAAAAAGAAATATGGATAAATACAGAAGGAAATTTAAAAAAAAAACATAAAACCGGGAACCCTATTTATAATTACATTTCTTCTGCAGTACATTTAGGCAATTTAGTGGTAAAATTAATACGCTGTCCTGCTCTGATAATTAACAATACTGCTTATGTATAATGCATTTTTCTATTAGGGGGGTTTTAATTGTGTGGTAATGAGCTTAAATGATGTCTATTGATTTATGGTGACTTTTTGATATGTCGAACAGGAGTGTTATATGTTGTAAGTTGCACATCTAACATGGATTTTATTAAACTTTTACTAATTTGATCTGTATGTACTCTGGCACGTGAGCACTTTGCCTGTTGAATTTTTATTTGTAAAATCATCATGAATTGTTTCTTTTCTTGTTTTAACTATGCACAGTGATGAGTTATGTTTTTAATTGTATTTTAACTATATGTTTGATGTACTCTTTTATGGTTATGGAAATAACCAAATAAAGAAATTTGATGATGAAATGATAATACATTTTCAAATATATATTGAAAATAGCTAATCCTTGTAAATAAAATAGGAACTGCGATTATTAGACAGATGCAACATATCTTTGTTATAAGCATTATTGGGATGGTGAAAAATACAAACAATTCAATCAAGTTATTTTTTTCTAATCTTACTCTCATCTATTACTAATACCCCTGCTCTAGTTATAGTATGTTGAGAGTACCCTTCAGCCAGACCCTTTTGGAATGATCTAACCTTGTTGTGATGTCTCAGGAAGCCGGCCTCAGTGCATTATTGACTGCACTCCCAAGTGTGCAGGCCTGCACATTCCTGCGTGCATGGCTATCTTCTTTCTTAGGATGAGGTGAGGCCTGCAGAGCTGCATCTTAGTCACAGCAGCTTCCATGATAACTCAGGTGTGATGTGCCTTTCACTGAGATAAGTATGGACGCTGTTTGAATAATCAAAGACCAACGATATCTCATTCTGCTAGAGATTCAGAATAACATCTTTAGTTAGTCTGGAGGAAAGGAGTCCTCTCCTACGAGCACATAATAAAGCAAGGTTATTGTGCTTAAGTATATGTTTCCCTAGAACTAACACTGCAGACTACAGAACAACGTCTACCAAAAAATAAATGCAGATGTGCATTGTCTACTGTTTGTGAAAATCATGTTCAAACCACCATCTTAAAAAGATGCTAAGACCAAATAGAAAACTAAAATAAAAGTAAAATACAATCTCTATTGCACCCTCCCCTTGGTCAGAGGATACAATTATATGAAAAAAAGCAGCAGCAACAAGTATATGTAAAAAGCCTTGCATTTCATATAAACAGAATCTACAAAGAAGGAAAGCAGCCAGGTTGTAGGAGATTGCACTACCTGGATCTGTCATGTGGTATACTGTTATTGCCCACCTCAAATGATCAGCTGCGCTTTGACATAAATATAAACATGTATAGAGGGTGGATGAGAGGCAATATGAACGAATAACAAGTAAAGAGATGCAACGAATATAAGTTGACCAACAATAACAAGTTGTTGGTTAAAGTCTTTGTGTGTCTTTATTTCCGGTACGCTTTGTTTGCATTCATTGGAAACAGCCAACGCGTTTCGCCCAAACAAGGGCTTCTTCAGGGCAGTTATTGATGCTGTGTGGGGTACATCGTAGGTAAAGGTAGGTGTAACATATGTAGGAATCAGCTGTCACAAGGCCTTTGTCTTTACTAGCCGCCCGTGGGTGTATCTGACTGTAGTCCAGTGTAGTCAAGTCCTTTGCGTGGTTAGCCTTCTGTGGGTATATATATTCGTTAGTTGATCGATGTGTAATAAAGTTGGAGCTGTGTCCGGAAATAGTCCTATGGTCTGCAGGATGAAAAGACCTTTACATCCCGCAGACCATAGGACGATTTCCGTACGATTTCCGGACACGGCTCCAACTTTATTACACATAGATAAAGTAACGAATATATATACCCACAGAATGTTAACCACGCAAAGGACGTGACTACACTGGACCACAGTGAGATACATCCATGGGCGGCTAGTAGAGTCAAAGGCCTTGTCAGAGCCGATTCCTACACGTGTTACACCTATCTTTCCCTACGATGTTCCCTACACGCAACATTAATCACCCTGAAGAAGCCCTTGTTTGGGTGAAATGTGTTGGCTGTTTCCAATGAATGCAAACATAGCATACCTGAAATAAAGTCACACAAAGACTTTTATCAATGACTTGTTATTGTTTCTCAACTTCTATACGTTGTATCTCTTTACTTGTTATTCGTTCATATTGCCTCTCATCCACCATCTATACATTTCGTATAAACACTGCAACAGCAGAAGCAGATTCAAAGCTCATAAAGAAAGCCAGTGAAAAAATGTGTATACAGCGAGTGGAGTACTAGTGATAGCAGCAAAAAATGTCACGATAATTTGTAGAATTGAAACGCAAATCCGAATTTATAAATTGTCTATGATTCTAATTCAGATAGCATATTAGTAACAGTCATAACATCCCACTCATCAGAAATCGAAATTGGGGTAATAATGTCATCCATTGTAACTTTAAATACATGTGTAATTTGCTATTTTTCTGTAGGATCATAAATGTAATAGGGAACCTTATCCTATGCAATGCCATCATGGACAGGGAATGCAGAAATATTTACAAGGGATTAGTCTCATCGGATTTTATGTGATGAAGAGCGGGGAGTGAGCACCTCAGCTACTAGTTCTGGAAAAGTATGATCAGGGAGATAGTGTCCATTTAACAGTAGAAAAAAGTCTGTAACAAATGCAATCCAAAGGAAGAGAAAAAAATAAAGAAAAATCTAACAATAGGATAGGAACACTGCAAGAACTCCATGAAGAAATATCATCAATGTTGACAAAATAACCAGAGGCAGTCTGAGTAAAAACAGGAGCCTCATCAAGCAAAAAAGAGTAGATAGGCGCCTCCAAAGGTGGTTGATAATGTGCAACTTTATTGCCAGGAGCAGCAGTAGAAAATGGCAAACTCACGTTAGAAAGACATCCTGTGTTTTCATCATCAATCTGTATGATTGAAAGTTAAGCATCTGAAGACCCTAGCCGGGAGTAGCTAGATTAGAACTGCTTATAGCATATAGAGGGATTTCATGTAGGGAATGGAGAGTGACAAGAAACCTTTGTGGCCTACTATAGAGAACCGGCAACATTATGTAACTACATCAACTCAATGAAAACTTGATTCTTTTTGGAACCAGAAAGCGGTGTCAAAACCACAGTTTGAGTACCTTGGATGGAATGTCTGACATAATATCGACAGACAGAATATCTACATACAAAAATATCGACACAAAAATATCGAAATCAAAAATATCGAAATTATATCTACATAATGGTAAGTACAAGAAATATCGAAAAAATAATATCGTAGTACAAAAATATCGAAATTAAAAATATCGTTTTTTAAAATGTATTAATAATAATGTAAAAATAATTTTAAAATACATATAATTTAACAAATATTAAATAAAAACATTAAAACATAATTAAAACATTAAAAGTAATACATATACATTTAAAATAAATTAAAAACTTAATAATTTAATGTAATTTTTTTTTAAATTTCATTTAATTGATTTAAAATAAATTTAAATTTATTTTATTTTTACCCTGTACGCCTGTACCCCAAAAACCCAAAACTGACCCTGAACCCTAAAAATACCCCTGTACCCCAAAAACCCAAAACTGACCCTGAACCCTAAAAATACCCCTGTACCCCAAAAACCCAAAACTGACCCTGAACCCTAAAAATACCCCTTTACCCAAAAACTGAAAACTGACCCTGAACCCTAAAAATACCCCTTTACCCAAGAACTGAAAACTGACCCTGAACCCTAAAAATACCCTTTTGCCCAAAAACTGACCCTGAACCCTAAAAATACCCCTTTACCCAAAAACTGACCCTGAACCCTAAAAATACCCCTTTACCCAAAAACTGAAAACTGACCCTGAACCCTAAAAATACCCCTTTACCCAAAAACTGAAAACTGACCCTGAACCCTAAAAATACCCCTTTACCCAAAAACTGAAAACTGACCCTGAACCCAAAAAATACCCCTTTACCCAAGAACTGAAAACTGACCCTGAACCCTAAAAATACTCCTTTACCCAAAATTAATTAACATTATTTAATTACCAATTAATTATTAATTATCAATAACAATAAAGTAAAGATATTAGCACATTAGCTATAATTAATTTAATTTACTAATTAATAATATTTTTCCCAAATAATTAATTAACAATAAAAAAAATTATATATATTAAAAAATTACTCTAATTAATGTAATTAACTAATTAATATTAATTAATAACCAATTAATTATTAATTAACAATATGTACAAAATTATATTAATTAACTAATTAATATTAATTAATTACCAATTAATTATTAATTAAAAATATGTACAAAATTATATTAAGTAATTAACTAATTAATATTAATTAATTACCAATTAATTATTATTTAAAAATATTTACAAACATATATTAATTAATTAACTAATTAATATTAATTAATTACCAAATAATTATTAATTAAAAATATTTACAAACATATATTAATTAATTATTTAATTATTAAATTACTTCCCACCCTATAAACCCACATCCCGCTCTAATACTAAAACGCAAAATGTTAACAAAATTACTAATTTTCAAACATACATTTCTAAACATATTTAGCAAACATATAAACAACAAAATAAAATACATAACACTAAACAACAAAATTTCGATATTACTAACATACATACCTTAATCTCGATATTCTGTCTGTCGATATTATGGCACATCGATATACTATACCATCGATATTAAAACATCGATATTATTGTATATCGATATTTTAATTTCGATATTTTGTCTGCCTACCCCTTGGATGGCATGGGCAGGCACAAGTGCACGATATGATGGACCATACTCTTTTTTTTAATCTGCAATCTCCTCTCGGACTAAATTCCCAACTTTATGAATCCAGCCAGAAACTGCTGATTGCTCCTTCACTTCATCAATGGCACAACTTTTGGAATTTAAATTCAATTGTTAATCTCAGAAGTCTTATAATTCCTGTAAGACAGTAAAACGTTCATTGATGTCAAAGGGTGCATCTTCTGCCACTGCGCCAGAGTTATCAAGAGCTGGTACAAACAGTGGAACTCCAAATAATATTTCATATGGAGTACGACCACTCAACATTTGTCTAGGCAGATGATTTAAAGCTCTCTACACCATATGCATGATGAATCCGACTACAACCTGAACCTAATACTCTAGCTGTTAATGGCTGTTTAACTTGCGGTCCTTCCAAGTATGCCTTAGAGGCGAACAGCAGACCCTGATCCGAGTAGAATGCTTCCACTCCATGTGTACCAATAAAGACTTGCAAATCTTTAATACCAGTTCGAGCATCAGCCCATTGCTGTGGCCACACCCATAGAAATCAAGAACAAGAACAACAGCCACTAAAATATATTTAAAGGCACAATCTGTATGGAGTGGTCCGCAATACTCTAAATAGACAAATTGTAATGGCTTATTTAAAACTAACAGAGATCTCCGCGATGGACGTGCAACAGTGGAATTTTTAATTTGTTTACATATGTTTACCCCAGGGATCCTCCCTCAGCCCGACGCTGTTCAACATTTACATGTCCCCGCTCGCACACGTAGCCTGACAGCACAACTTCAACATAATCTCCTACGCCGACGACACTCCGCTGATCCTCTCCCTCACCAAGGACCCCATCACCGCCAATGCCAACCTCCACGAAGGAATGAAGGCCGTCGCCGACTGGATGAAGACCAGCCATCTGAAGCTGAACTAGGACAAGATGGAGATCCTCATCCTCGGCTCCAACCCTTCAGCCTGGGACGACTCCTGGTGGCCGACGGCACTGGAGGCAGCCCCGACACCCACCAACCACACACGCAAACTGGGAATCATCCTCAACTCAACACTCTCAATGACCAAGCAAGTCAACGCCGTCTCCTCCTCCTGCTTCAACACCCTCCGCATGCTCCACAAGATCTACAGATGGATCCCGACAGATACAAGAAAGACAGTCCCCCAGGCCCTCGTCAGCAGCAGACTCGACTACGGAAACGCCCTCTACGTGGGAGACCCGACCAAGCTCATCAAACGACTACCACGGATCCAAAATTCCTCGGCACGACTGATCCTCGACACTCCACGCCAATGCCGCATCACCCCCCACCTGAAAAACCTGCACTGGCTCCCCATCAACGAGAGGATATCCTTCAAGCTCCTCACCCGCGCACACAAGGCACTCCACAAGACAGTCCCAGCCTACCTCAACAGATGGCTCTCCTTTTACATCTCCAACCGCCAGCTATGCTCCGCCGCCCTCTCACTCACCACCGTCCCGCACAACCGAAGAACAACCACCGGTGGGAGATCCTTCTCCCACCTCACCGCCAAGACATGCAACACCCTCCCACTGAGCCTACGACAGACCCAAGACCTGCTGACCTTCAGGAGAATACTCAAGACCTGGCTGTTCGATCAGTAGCACCCCCCTCCCCCAGCGCCTTGAGACCCTCGTGGGTATGTAGTGCGCTTTACAAATGATTGATTGATTATGTCGCAGCAAAGAACACATTTCTTGTTCTGTTTAAAAAGACCCTGCCACCAGCATTGTTACTGTAATAAAGAAACAGTAATAGCCATACCAGCATGGGCAGAAACTGAACCTTCATGACCTGCTATTAATTCTACCCTGCTATCCTGGTTGGGTATCACTCGATCACCCGCCCCAGGAATGTGGCACAGGAAATATTTTGAGGAGGTAGACGTTTTTTGCTGAGTGGCTTCAGGTAAAGGCTCACCACTTGCTGAGGTAGTGAGCTCAGCCATAATGCCATGATCTACTCTTGTTTGTGAACAAGTAATTGCAGCTACATATACAATCTGAACAATTGCCTTGGCAGATTTATCAGCCAATTAATTCCCTGCAACGTGTACATCAACACGTTGAAGACTCAATGTGTGGATCGTATTAAACCTGTGGCAACGCATCTTTCAGAGCAGCCACTTTTTCCCAAAGAAGCTTATGCTTTTTTAGCATTACCATTAGAATCTCTGAATCCATTCAAGCTCCAATAAGGTAAATTATCATTAAAGCACCCAAGGCAGTAATATGAATCACACACTATAAGTGTGGGGAATTCTGAATCCCTATTCTGGAAAGCCAGATCCAGATCTTTCAATTCAGCCAGCTGAGCGGTACAGTAACCTAAAGTTGCTGTCTTTGTTCTTTGTCCCTGCAAACCTCCATCCTTCATAACACCCTTAACTGCAGCACACGCAGCTAAGTACTTGTACTTTGTACCACTCACGGGCTTGGCTGAACCATCAGAATAGATCATGCAGGCATACTCATTTAGAGCCAGAATTTCAGCAGACATGGGATATTCCTGTTAATAGTGGAGATATTCTATGTTCTCAAAATAGGGTCAGAAACATAGTGTACATCAGTAGCAGTGAAGGAAGAGACCCATGGATCCATCTTGGATGTAAGGCTTTAGCATTACGGATGCTGGCCTTGGTTACGGCCTCTAAGGCTGGGACGGGAGACACCACAATTATATGTTTCCACTGTGCCAATGGAAGTTTGTTCAGTACAGCCGTCTGAACTGAGGTCAATTCTTTTTCAGTGAAAGCAAAATGCATTTCCACATTGGAAGATAAATGCGATTTATAAGTAGTCCGGATGGTTTCACCTTCATTAAATGAATATATGTGTGGCCACTGGAAGCCGCAATTATGTGAATCACTAAATTAGTAGTATTAACACAAGTATGTAAGTGCTTAGACTCACACATGTCTGCCTGTAAATTCTGGAGAATAGTAGTATGTTCAGCAGTCCAATGTTTATTAGAAAATTCAGGATGAATTATATTGTTCGACAGTTTAACCCTTTGTGCATAATCGGGTATATATTTTCTACCAAAATTTAGAAACCCTATAAGCGATTGAAGCTTCTTTGAGGTATGTGGTGTTTGCAGCAGAACACATTTCTCTAAGAAATGTGGTGTCAGGCATTTGGCTTAATTTGGTAATTCAAATCCTAAAAAGAGGACACTGAGAAAGGGAATTTTAGATATAGGAAAATTTAATTTATAGTTGTGGTAAGCAATTCCCAGAATAATACGATCCACTCTGGCCAAATGTGTGTTTAAATCATTGTCTGTGATGTACATATCATCAACTTAGGACAGAACAACTGAGTCAGTTTGTTTTAAAATTGACATCACTCAGGCAGCAAACAGAACTGGACTGTTCTTATAGCCGTTGTCTTCCTAAAGCTGAGAAAGCTGTTAAATTTCAGCTTTCCGATGCTGTATTTTGACATTAAAAAAACATTGGAAATGTCCACTTTAGTTTTGTATTTTTTACAAACTAAATACTTCATTATGCCTAGCTGTAGGAATTCTGTACAGCTAAAGTCAGAGTTTGACTTTTTAAATGTAGATAGTCTAAGACTATACATAAGAATGCTCATGTTTAAGTGCAGGAACTAATTGATTGTTCCTAGGGAATACACAAGGCTCAATCACATCCAGAAAGTCTAATTGTGATAGAATCTCCCTAACTGAGGGTTTTGCTTCATGTTTAATAGGATATTGTGCTTGAACCTGCGGGCTGGACCTTATAAGTATAACATGATAAGATGAGTCTTTATCCCAACTGCTTGATTGCGATGCAAAGATGAGGCCTGCTCAAGAGCCCATTAGCTGCATATGCTGCTTGTGTTTTCTCCGGGGCAAGAACAGAAAAGGAAGGTGTTATCACATCCTCCCATTGAGGGACTTTTCGAACAAACTCCGGTGGCCAACAAATATTGGTCAAAATAATATTTTATTCATCAGTCAAATTCTGCGAATATTACTTTAATAGTACGCTGTATGTCTCCCTAATTTCTTATGTCCAAATCATAAAGCCTATCAGGAGGGCTAATCCGGAGTTTCAACTTGTACATATTTATCAGTCCGTCACGCCCCCAGATAGTCTTGAAGAGTCTGATGAACTATTGTGACCCCTCCTGCACTGTTGGGAATATTTCTCGCCCACACCTCTTTCTGGAGAAGAGTTCTGAGCATTTGTGGCATATTTAGTAGAAATTCCTGCCACTTTCTTCCTTTTAAATTGTGCTTTTTGTTGTGGAAGTTTGTTTTTCTTTTTTATGATGACATCAGAGGAGCGCTGTGAGTCCGCATTCAGTTTCACATACTCTTCCTGTCTACGATTGCCTTGTCCCCTCTCTCTGATAGCTTGTCTGTAGTTGTCCTGCAAGTAACTAGAAGTACATGTATCAAATTACTGATACCTATGAGGCTGTTTAATTTTATCACGGTCACATAAATTTTAACGGTTTCCGAAAGGCTCCGGTTGCAGAGATC
Organism: Lissotriton helveticus; assembly: GCF_964261635.1. Taxonomy (NCBI): domain Eukaryota; kingdom Metazoa; phylum Chordata; class Amphibia; order Caudata; family Salamandridae; genus Lissotriton; species Lissotriton helveticus. The sequence continues at coordinate 816,282,597 of NC_136070.1, forward strand.
CAGCCATGTTTTTGTTCTAGTTTTGTTTTTATTTTTATCCCAACGATTTTTAAAAGATTCAGGGTCTGCTTGGTAATTTCAAGTCAAGTCAAAGCATGGATGTCTAATGCCAATAATTCAGTCAATGCCTGTCTATAAGTTTGCAATTCATTGGTGGTCCATATTCTAATCCAATATGACAAAGTCATCCAAACTGCCCTTTGCTCAATTCGTTTTATACCCAAGTCATACAAGAAAGTGATCACAGGTGTATTTTGGGGGAGGGCAATCAACCTTCTCAAAACCTTATTTTCCCCCACAGTTAGAATGGAGAGTAGTCCCTCCCCCCACAGCTCTGAGCCATACAAGGCAGCAGTTTGAGCCCTAGACTTGTAAACTTCTAGGGCTGGTGTAATGGCCTTTGTCCTGGTTGCATGGAGTTTTTTTTATAACTGGTGCTGAGTTTTGCAATAAAATATATCTTGATTTCCTTATATGCGGGTTCCATGAAAGTTTTGAGTCAATGGTTACCCCAAGATAAACAAAACTGGGAACACGCTCTAAAATCGCTCCATTCAACGCTATATCATTTTTAAAACATTTATGGGGCCTTATAGACATGTATTTAGTTTTTACTGGGTTTATTTCCATGCCTATTAATTTACAGTATTCATAAAGTGTATTTAAAAGATTTTGCAGGCCCTTTGGTGTTTGCGACAACAAAATTCTATCGTCTGCAAATGTCAACGCACAAATATGATTCCCTCCTAGTTTTGGAGAGTTGTGATTAGATGTATGCAGGAACTCAACCATGTCATTCACGTATAAGAGGAACAAAGTTGGCGCCAGGATGCAGCCCTGGCGAACGCCTCTCTTGACTGGTATCTCATCTGTGAGTTCCCCCCTTTGCCCCAGCAGACTTTTGCAAAGTTGTCTTCATGAAGCCTAATCAGCTGGACTAGGATATCATTTGGTACACCTTGCTGCAACAAGTTTATCCACAACAGATTTCTAGGAATTGAATCAAATGCAGCTTTTAAATCAATAAAAGCCACATATAAGTGACTAGATCTTAACCTGGTATATTTCCAGGCTATAGTTACAAGCCTGAACACTTGATCTATAGTATTAGTTCTCCTTCTAAAACCCGCCTGACATGGGGAAAGTACATCATTTTCGGTCATCCAGTCATTTAGCTTATCCAGGATCTGTTTGGCATAAATCTTTTGCATTATATCTATCAGGCTGATAGACCTATAATTGGCGGGATCGTCCCTGCTACCTTTCTTGTATATCGGGATGATCTCCGTGACCTTCCAAGATTCAGGGATGGGCTGCCCTTTACTAATTGCATTACATAAGAGGTTATTGTATGGAGCCCACAATTTTGGGATTTGTGCTTGAAAAGATCTCCAGGTATTTTATCAGGGCAAGGAGCTTTAGATGGCTTGATAGCAGCTATGGCCAGTGCGGTATCTTCGATACTAAAATGTAGAGGTACAATCTCATTCGTCATCATAAGGTCCTCAATACTACATATGGGATCTCTATCTGTTACCGCTGGACAAGCATATAAATGAGAAAAATGTCTATGCCATGTGCTCGGATCTAAATTATAATCTTGAACCGGGTTACTTATTTTGCTGCCATTAGCAATAATCCGACAGAATAATGTTTGATCGACTGCTTTCGCAGCGGCTATCAAATCTTCCCAACTGGCGTCTTCCCAGTTTCTACGGGCTGCTTTCAAAACTTTATTATATGCATTTCTTTCTTGCCTAATTAACACAGTCTCCTTTGTTTGTAGGGCCGTAATAAGACATTTTTTAGCCACTGCTTATTCTTCGGTAAACCATGGGTTAGATAACCGCATGTTATTACTATGGTTGGCTTTTCCATTCTCAACTTTAGTTAGGTAGAGTTTTATATTTTCTACCAACATCTGATGGATCTGGGTAATAGGTATGACATCCGGGCTCTCATTCAAAAAGAGGGATAAAAGATCACTAAAAGTATTATAAATAGAAATGAGAGGTTCTAACTTTTCCAGTATTGATGGTCATATTTAGTAGAAATTCCTGCCACTTTCTTCCTTTTAAATTGTGATTTTTGCTGTGGAAGTTTGTTTTCCTTTTTTATGGTGACATCAGAGGAGCGCTGTGAGGCCGTTTTCAGTTTCACATACTCTTCCTGTCTACGATTGCCTTGTCCCCTCTCTCTGATAGCTTGTCTGTAGTTGTCCTGCAAGTAACTAGAAGTACATGTATCAAATTACTGATACCTATGAGGCTGTTTAATTTTATCATGGTCACATAAATTATAACGGTTTCCGAAAGGCTCCGCTTGCGGAGATCCAGCCATGTTTTTGTTCTAGTTTTGTTTTTATTTTTATCCCGGCGGTTTTTAAAAGATTCAAGGTCTGCTTGGTAATTTCAGCATCTGACTTGCTATATGTTGTTGCCTGGTTTGGGAACCAGGCTAGTTCCCAAACTTTCTTGACCTATAGATGTGCATCTTAAAGAAATAATTTCAGGCAGCTCACGTTCCTGTTCTAAAGTGGGAACTGAAGCGTGCCGGGTAACCTATTGCCAAAGAAGCTGCTTCCCCCTGATATTACTTAATATAATTGAGGAGACTGTGGCAAAGTTGCCAGTGAGTTTCATCCCCAAATCCAGGGAAGGATCCGCTACATCTTCAGCCTGAATCTGTTCAAAGACTTCAAGCAAAACAGCATTTGAAGGAGTACCATGAGTAACATTATAGATGGCAGAAAATACAGTATCCTGCTTAATCATACTGTGTGAAAGACACATATGAAGAATTCTAAATTTATCTTGGGGTCCCGTATGGGAAAAACCTGCCTCAAGCAGATTTGTTTTTTATGCTATCCAAAAGGGAATTCCATCACGTTTGGTGGGAACCTTACCCATAATAGCATTAATGCTAACTGGACTAATTGCAGGCTTAGCTAACTGTGCCTGGTCATCATGAGGGGCCCTTGCTGGGTCAGTATTTAAAGTAAGCATTATGAACTGCATCAGATGTCATTACAGTCTAACTAACTGTTGCAAGAGATCAAGCATTTCTGGCTGCGTTAAACAATGTGCATCCTATATGGTCGTATAGCCTGCTAAGACCGGCCATGTCACCCCATCATTATTGAGATGGTCAATTCTTACATTCCGAGAGGTATTTGGGAGGGCACATTGAAACCATATCTTTGTTAAAATTCAAACCCAGTGCTTTGAAAAGAACAAATTAAAACAACGAATAATGATCCTTAGCTGTGTCTACCTGCATCCTTCCAAAACCAAGCGAGAGGCTACATTGAGTAAAATGCTTCCAGCCATGAGAGACCTCACCTCCCACTATCCAAACGATATATGGTTAATAATGGGTGATTTTTAATGCCAATCTATTGGAGGCAGGCCCGGATCTCTCCCTTCAATTCATATTGGACAATCAAATGTGGGCCATCCCGGAGATGAGGTCTCAGTACCAACGGAAGGAAAGTCAAGGGACAAAGATGGCAGCGTACTTAAACAAATTAGGTCTCCGCATTTTAAATGGAAGACTCAACCCAGACTTGCTCGCCGCATACATCCACGTGTCTTTCGATCGAATGGCCACTCTGGATTATAATGGATCTCAGTTGCCCACTTCCATCTTGTCCAGGAATTTGAGGTAATTCCTTCACCAGAAAGTGATCACGGCATTTTAACGTGCAAATTTTCATCCCAGCACTGTCATCGCCCAACACATAATCTGCTCGGGAAAGAATCTAATCTTGAGATCGTAAGAAAGCTACGGTGGACTGTGGATTACCAGGAAACAATGGAAGAGAAGGTGGAAGACTTTTTGGTTAAATTGAAACAGGAGCACAGTGATCAACTGACCGCGTTGTCGGGGGAAACAGCAGTGTTGAACCTCAGAGAAAACCTAGCCACAAAGATAATCAAAAGACCAAATATTTGCACCCCAATCACATCTAGTCTCTCTGAGCATAAGCAACTTACAAGCATTACGCGCAATTTAAATAACTTACTGCGCATGCGCGCCTATAATGACACAGATTACAAATCCTTGTGTGGTTTACGGCCGCATGCGGTGAGTGAGCGGCGGTGGTCCGGGGCGATCGCGCTGCCCCCCTACCTGCGTCCTCTATCCCTGTAGCGCAGCAAAGAAGATTGCCGCGGGGCGATCACTTCTGCCTGGCAGCAAGAAAACCCACGATAGTGCTGGCAACCTTGGAACAGAGTAGAGGCACCTGCCGGGGCCAGTGGGACACCGAATGTAGGAACTACTATAGCAGGGGCCTACGTGTCGCTGCACACTGAGTGGAGCTGCGGGCGGTGTCCGAGGGGTCTCCTGTGGACGCAGTGGGCGGCGTTGTTGAAGCCGGCAGAGCTCTTGAATCCCCCGACCCGGCGAAGTCTTGACCATCAGCCCCTGGACCCTGTGCCCCATGCCCTGGTTGTGGGAGTATTTTCTTCTTGTTGCTGCGGGTTCCCATCGGTAAGGGCGGGGGCTCCAGTGTACTTGCGCTTGATGATTTCTTTGTCTGCCTCTGGATCGTCAACGCCCAAATCCTAAAAAAGACTGGTTGCTAAAGTTTTGGTGTTGAGGTTGAAATGGACCCATTTGTGGTTGAAAAGGATGTGTCTGAAAACCCCAATGCGTGGGTGGCCACCATTGCTGAAACTGTGGTATCTGTTGACCTCTTCTCCAATTGAACCTGTTGTTTCTACCTCGACCTCTGTTTTGTTGTCTCGTGCTGGTTGAGGAATCAGAATCACTCGTACCTTCTGAACTGGGGGCAGAATATGTAGAGCCATATCTGCATCCTTTGCTGTTGAATTCGGGCGGAGTATAATCCTCACTTGTATACGAATATACTTTTTCATGTTTGAAACGGGCCAGATCTTTTTTGAATTTCTAATTTTTTGTAGGTAAAATTGAATCTTTGAAGTCTTTGTTAATTTTATTTGCTTGCTCTAGATTCTTCTTGTAAAGCGTTGCTGTAATAGTCGCTTTAATCTGTGACTCAAGCAGCTGTACTGCAATGAGTATAGTGTCAGCTACACATTTGGCTGTGCTTATAATTAATATTAGCCATTCATGCGTGCATCTCCAGGCTATTAAGGACCAGTCCTTCAAGAAGGCATTATCCTGGAGAAATAGCCTGGGTGCACTGGTAACACCCTCACGGATGGGAACCCGCAGCAACAAGAAGAAAATACCCCAACAACCAGGGACCAGTGCGGAGTAAACCTAGTGGTCAACCTAAGTAGCCGGATTCTGACACCTGACGATCAGCTGGTACTGAACTGAGGATTAGGTTTTGTCTCCACTTTTAATGGCGATCTATTTCAAACTAAGTGCGAGCTAGCTCAATGTTTCCGGAAAATACGCCTACACTAGTTTTTTCAAGGGGAAAGAAGAATCAGTGCCAGCTAGTCAAGATGCGAACAGCGGTTTAAAAAAACGCTCCACTTTCTATCCACCTAATCATACAGTGCCTACCCAAGTACTAACTTTCGAGAAAGCAGTGCAGGAGGATGTGATTAATCTAAGCACTATGGAGAAAAAACATACAATAATCTTCTGAGGAATGAACAAGTGGCACTTCGCCCCTTGACTACAGATTCCAAGATTATTATAAAACCGGCGGATAAAGGTGGTGCGACCGCCATTCTGGACTCGGATACGTACCGTATGGAATGTCCACGACAACTAGAGGACAGAAGATTTTACCGCCCCCTTAAAGAAGATCCTACTGAAAGGATCCAAAAAGCTATCTCAGAGACAGTAGAGGAAGCCATTAATAAAGGATGGATCACTGCACAAGAGGCATCTTTTTTACAGACAAAACATTCTGTGATGCCATATTTCTATGCACTGCCAAAAGTGCATAAACAACAGAGACCACTCCCTGGCAGGCCGATCATATCAGGCCAAGGTTCCATTCTTGAGCCACTATCAACTTTTGTGGACCATTTCCTGAGACCGATAGTCAAAGAGATGCTAACGTATCTCCAGGATACGAAGGATATCCTGCGACTCCTACCACAAATGGAATATAACATGGATACAGACTATGTAGTCTCATTTGATGTAGAGTTGCTCTGCATGTCCATCCCCCATGATGAGACGCTTGACACCATTGCGACTCCGCTGTACAACAGGGATCTTGATTCCATTACTCCAGTGTCTTTTATCATGGCTCTAGCCCAACTAGCCATGAAATGCATTTTTGTAAAATTTGAGCAGACCATCTATCTCCAGGTGTACCAGCATGGGCAGCGTTTTCGCGCCAAGTCTGGCGAACCTGTATGTACACACATTTGAACAAGAACTTATTTTGTCTGCAGGCAGCCCCTTCATCGACTCGATTCGCTTATGAACGCGCTACATCCATGATGTGCTGATGGTGTGGCGAGGAGATTCAGACTGTATCTTGCGAATCCAAACTTGGCTGAACATCAGGAACCACTTTTTGAGGTACACTGTAGAGTTGGATAAAAACAAGTTACCATTTCTAAATTTATCCGTCATTGCCACATCCACTGGCCTGGAGAGCGAATTATATTGTGAACCAATGGTGAGAAATTCCCATTGATGTTACGACAGTCACCACCCACAGTCACTTCGTGACAATCTACCATACTGGCAATTCCTGCGGTTACGGAGGAATTGCTCGACAGTGGAGAAGTTCAGGGATCATTCCAAGGCACTGTCTAACAGCTGCAGGCCATAAAATATCCTAAGAGACTGGTGCAACGATCTTTGAATAGAGCTTTTAACAATAATCGTGTAGCCCTACTTGATCCACCCACGGTTAAACCTCCAGTGGACAGATGGACTTTTGTCAGCACCTTCAGTACCCTATCAAACAAAATTTTTAAAAGTGTACGCAAACATTGGCGCATTTTAAATACTGGAGGAGAAACAATACCTTTACCTCCATTCTCGTTTTGGAGGAGCACCAGTCTACAGGATAGACTGGTCCACATAAGACCCAGGACACCACCCTCTCGACCAATGGGTACACTATAGGATCTACCAGCTGTCGAGGGACATTATCCTTGCGGGTCTTGTGCGGCATGGCTTCAAACCCGACCTTCCAAAACTATAAATATCGGCACAAATAGACCCTGGATACAGAAGAGTTTCACAAATTGTAACAGCGACAATTTGATTTGCTTGATAACTTGATAACTGCTTGTGGGAATATCACTATGTAGGCATGACTATTCGGAAAGTCAAACTAAGAATGCTAGACCACAAGAGCACTATTAGATAGAAGAAACAGGTCTCCAAATTAACTAAGTAATTTTTGGAGCACGACCATAAAGCAGAGGAATTTACTTGGACAGTTCTCGAACGTCCATACATACCAAGTCACATGAGCAATGTGTTTAAGTTCCTGTTCATCAAAGAACAAAAGTGGATTTTTAGACTTCAGTCTGATAAACATGGGCTAAATGACGACATCCCGTGGACTAGTCTATAAACACTAAACCTTCTGTATGTGTATAACAATCTCTATTAATTCCAAGAATTCCGCGCAATGCATTGAATCTGGGATTGTTCCACCACAAGATCTGACTGTTCTTGCTATCCTTTAGTAACTTATGGACTGCCCCATTCTAATTGTCCATAATTTTATGTACCATCTGTATCTTGTACTACGCGGTCAGAATAACTGGGTCTAAACGTGCCGCCAGTACTTAATAATACGGATACCAACTAGCATATGCCACCTGAGAGGAATTTGATCACCAATGTAACAAACGTTCTAACAATTACAAAAGAGGAAAATCCGTGGATAACAGTATGGGCAAACGACAAGGTTGCTGATAAACTAAATTTCCCACCTTCCCTACTTAAAATCGTAGTTTTTAAAACAACACCCACTAAAAAGCTACAATTCCCCCGCTACATATGACGCATTGGTAGTTCTATACCGAGTGACGTCATCACAATGCACACGAGGGCGAATCATGCAATACACCTGGGTTATGATACTTCTCTTTATAAGGAGAGCTGTCCCTTGAGCGTTACCTCCACATACGGCTCAGTTCGGCCGCGAGGCAACGACGGACAGGTAAGGCTCCCACGTAAATGCGGTCCAAGTTGTTTGTGGTTTCATTCCATGTGCGTATTTAAACGAGCGCTCCTACACTGTAATAACTGCCGCTTGTAGCTACTTTTTGCTTGTTCCTTTTCCCCCGCATTTGGATTAATACTCCTGTAGAACAGCGGTATTGTGATCTTCTCCTTTTTTTACCCTTTCTTAAAACTATCTTGAGTTACGCTATTCCACATACTGAGAAGAGCGTGCAGGGTTTACACTACTGAGCTATTTACTAATGCCCTAGTTACTGCTGATCTGAATTGTTTTCCGCATGTTACTTGTTAGACGGTTGAGTATTAATTGGTTGTGATTGATTTACCTCCACAATACTGTTTAGATACACGCACATTTGTTTGTGCTGCTCAAACGCCATAGAGCAGGCTTGTAGCACTAAGTTTGCCTAAAAATTCATTGGCATTAAATACGGGTACCTTCATCGAAACGCTTGCCTTCAGTAACATCGGAGACGAGCGTGCTGATACTTCTGGCTAACGAGCCTATTGTATATACTTTCATTTCACAAGTAGTCTGATTATGATTTTGTCTATGTAATAGATAGTGCCTCTGCAAACACGTTGTACTTTTAAAAAATGACTCATATGCCAGTAAGCTTTTTCTCTATTGTGATCTCTTGATCTTGTGTCATTGACTACTCCACAACCATTACTAGATGCCCTCTCACCCCTCTTTTAACACTTGATTACTCATAAAGCAGGTCTAGGACTGTAAGATAGAATGGGTGGTCAGCCTTGAGATGAGTCTCAGATACTGTACATCACTACTAGGTTCTCTCTTCCCTAGAGCGGGGCCTCTTTTCCTGAGCCGTCGCCAGGTGAGGTGAATCCTCTCCTCGTCAGACACGGGTGAGATTAATGATTAAGATGTTATTTGCATATTGCAGTTGCAGATATGTACGGATGTAGATTTGCTGTGCATCATGGTTAAAGTTAAGATGGCTGCAGTTCCTCTCTGGTTGCTTAGAATTCTTTTATTGTTCCAGGTGCCACCTGCACGTCATGTTTGACAGAGGACTTGAATACATGAAAGCGAGGTCATCCTTACAGTGAAGAGTCTACAGGAAGATGTATCCATCAGAAGAAAAAGTTACTAAGTTTCAGTAACAATATTTTTGGTGGATGCATATTTTGTCTCAATTTCTCACCACCCTCCTTTTTCCATTGATGACTTAGTGCCATACATAATATTGTTCTAGATTTTGCAAACCTATGATGTGCTGTAATTGTCACACTTGTTGATGCTCTCTTGATTCCTGCGCACACATCTTGCTAGGACTTGAAAACATTTATCCAAGGCTTATGTCAGCTTGCCAGTTAGTGCCTATTACACTCTGGTGTTGCTGTTCAAACTGAATGCCATCTTTTGGCAGTAGTGGCGTTGTACACTTTGCAAAAAGATTATGTGGACCAATTTGAATGCCTGAATATATGTAAGGTGAGGAATCTGGAGGAAGATTATCTCCTTGCCAGAAATAGTGGTACCAAAGGTAAGTAGCTTTTTCTTTGCCCTCATTAAATATGAGGTTCAGGAGTGCACTGGGGTCAGAGTGTGGAAGGGACCTGTCATAGTAAAGTCACATTTTTTTTAAACGTACCACGTTAATTTATTTGAATCTGTGTTAACAGACCCAACATACCAAGCAAGGAAGCCGAGACTTCATTTTAAATCCATGGAGTAGTGACAGAGTGCACACACTTTATGGCACCTTGAAAAGCTTTCCATGCATTTTATTGGCTGAACATATCCATTCAACACTTTGAAAGTACCTGTCCAATAGCAACAAAAAGCACATCATTGATTTTGTCAAGGACAGAATACACAGGCAGGTGTTTCCTTTAGTTACATGTGCATTTCTGAAGATAGCCATGTCGGAAAGAGCAGCAGAGTAGATTTCAGGACCATCCTTTGCTTCTTCAGTGCACTAGGGAAAAAGTGGAATCAGAGAAGACCACCAAAGGTTCCATTCTTGAGGGTGCTTTAGTTATCCTGCTGGAGAAAGGAAACTAAGCACATGAACTGTCACCTACTAGTTGTTTGATCAGATGCTAAGGAGGGAATTGAGAAGTTTTATTCCTTTGGCACTTTGACAATGAGATGACACCCAAGTCAAAGCAAATCAAGGAGTATTGAGCTGCCCGTGGGAAAGAACTGGCTAGCCCTTACAAAATGTTCCCTTCATGAAGGAAACTGGATGATGTCTATAGTCTTACACTATGCTTATTTCCACATTCCTATATGTAATGGAAGGCACATGAGCCCAGCAGGCATCTCTTAGAAGAGAACAACATGGTTAAACTGTTATGGTCTTCAAGACATCTTCCACGCCTGGGGTACCCCTCACATCACAGCAATTGTTTTACCAAAGCCAACGACTTAAAATACTGGCGCTACACATCTTGGATTTCAGAGCATTGAGGTATTTAGAATTCCCTCATACAGTGGTTGGGGATGTTCACATATACATTTCTTCAATTACTCTGCACACCAAGACGAGTGCCAAAATGAAACAACGTAAAATGGCAGTGATCCTAGTGGAAAAAGATTTTTCAAAAGAGAGCATGCTACATGGATATGTATCACCTATCCTTGCAACAACACAAGAGGCCTCTGTGCCTGTCAGACCTGCTCACTGGGATGTCTGGCAAGATCCTCCGCCAGACCCTGTCATCGTTGAGCTTAAACACATGACTCCTGGGGGGCGTGGCTAGCAGCCGGAGATGGCGGCCGCTGCTTAGGGAGGCTCCCGGGAAGAAGCGGCTTCCCGCAACAATCCGACCCTAATAATCCTTCCCTCACTAGCGGAGTGGGGCGGACCGGACCCGGAGTCCGTGCGGCTGTCTTTGCCGAATTTCTGGGAGCGACGGCGACCTTCTAAGGTGCGGACTCCCCGTGCAACGCAGAGGAGGAGCTGGGCCTGTCTGCCGTGGTGAAGCCGCGGAGCCACGGAACGTCTGTGACCGGCCGGAAGCGGCCGGGTGTCGGGGCAGAAGAGACCGGAAGTACCGGTGAGCCGAGCGACCGGCTCCGAACATCCGCGGAGCCCCTCCGGTGCCGGGACTACTTGTGCGCTTGGGCGAGAGTGGCCCCGACGCATCTACGGACCTGCGTGTTCCGCTCCGAGCAGCGGAGGACGCCGCGCACCCTTGGCTCAGCGCCGCCATTACACCGCAGCACCCAGGAGGCGCGCCGGGACTGCGCGACGGCCTTCTTCACTACGCAGTGCCCACGGACTGTGGGATACACACATTGTGCGGACCGCTTCCTTGGGGCGCCGAGTGGCATTTGATGACTGGCCTTGTTGAGGGCGGGGGCACTGCGGTGCGGCGATCCGCGGGACATTTCACGGGGGCATGACCAGTTCTTGGAGGTAATTGGGGGTGACCGCCCGGTTCCCCGCCGGGCTCCATCGGGTTCACTGCTGGGGTGTGGTTTCGACACAGATTCGGCAGGCGGCCGAGACACAACGTCTATAGGCGCGACCCCCCCCCCCCTTCTTCCTCCGGACACAGCCTTGCAGAAGACATCATCTGCCCTCGCTGAGTGCTTGCCTGCACACATTGCCACGACCTCTCACTGAACTGCGTGGGGGCGACCCGTCTTTCAGTCACGTCCGTTTGCACCCCCCCCCCCTTCTGGCAGCTCCACTACAGCCTGCGCCATGTCACACAGGGGCCCTAAAAACACCCTAACTCAAGCCAAGCTGGACAAGTTCGTGTATGACAAACAGTCATCGCCCCAGGAACAGCGCAAGAATGCTGGTAGGGTGACGGAGACCGATGGGGCGAAGAAGGCCACGCTTGATGATGTACTTGCGGCGTTGGCCCAGGTGCAGGCAACAGTGGGTGCCACGGTAACCGAAGTCACCTTAATTAGGGCGGATCTCCAAAAAATAAATGAGAGGGTCAAGCAGGTCGAAGTGGTTACTAAGTCACTGGTCGAAGACGTGTCCGAACTGCAAACGGCGGTGGAACGACTACAGACTGATAACAAGCTGCTCAGGGACAAGCTGGATGACCAGGAAGGTCGCTCCAGGCGCAACAATGTCCGCATTATAGGTGTGCCAGAATCGGAAGACAAGGGGGCGCTCGACCTCTATGTGGAGGACTTGATCAAGACTCGGCTGCAACCCAAGGGGCTCTCAAACTTCTTCTCGGTTGAAAGGGCACACCGTGTTCCGGGAGGTAAGCCCAAGTCGGGTGGCGCGCCGCGACCGATCTTGGCCAGACTGTTCAATTTCCGCGATCGTGACGCCATTCTACAGGCTGCGAGAGTGGCGCCGGCCATCCAAATCCAGAACTCGAAGATTGCCTTCTTCCCGGATTACACGGCGGAAGTGTCCAGAAGGAGGAGGACGTTCCTGGAAGTGAAAAAGACTCTGAGGGAGAAGGAACTGCCGTATTCCATGCTATTCCCAGCTAAGCTTCGGGTGGTGGCGGACAAAAAAGTTTGGTTCTTCGATACCCCCGAATCGGCCCGGGACTGGCTGGAGGGCTGGCACACGGTTGGGCGACAACGCAAGACGCACAGGCCGGATCAAGACCGCAGAGGTGGCAGCAGAACGGGCTCCCAAGCGTCTGGTCGAATGGAGGGAGCGGAACGATCTCCTTCCCACGGATTTGAGGGGGGGGGTGGGGACGAGTGACTCCTACCCCGAACTCTGCATCGCTGAGGATCGCTAGTTCCCAATGTTTACTGTTTCTTTACAATGCTGCACGTCGACTCTGGCATGGCCGCCCCGACAGCCTACAGGGAGGCCGCCTACCCGGGGAGACGCTCTCCCCCCTACACGCAAGTACTCTGGTTGAGGGATGGGTAAAGCACTCTGCTCAGTTGGGGTGGCGGGCAGTTCGAAGTCCGTTAGGCAGGGGGGCAGGGAGGGGGGTTTGTTTTGGTCTGTTCTTGTTCTTATTGGGAATGTATGCAAACGGTCGGGGTAGCTGTTTTACATCATGTGTGTGCCAGTGCATGTTGATGGGGCGGGACAGTGATACTAGGCCCCCGTGATGTCCCTGTGTTTTGGACAGTGCAATGGCGCGGCCGATTGTTTAGTCCTGCTTCTCAGCAGGCACTTCATACGCCCCTTTACCACCGATGGCTGTTGCCTCTGGCCCGACAGTGGATGTAGGGTCTACTGACTCACACTGTCCTCCCTTCCGTTTGATGTCCTGGAATGTGAGGGGCCTGGGGGATAAGGTTAAGCGGGGGTTGGTTTTAACTGCAATCAGACGCCATCGGCCTACTGTGGCCCTGTTGCAGGAGACTCATTTGGTAGGGGGGGCTGCGAAGGCTTTGGACAGGCGAGGTTATAGGATGTGGGTCCACTCCGAGTTTTCGTCAGGCTCCAGGGGGTCCGGCATACTGGTACTGAAGAATTCACGATTCCTACCTTTGTCAACGAAGATTGATGACCAGGGGTGCTTTGCAGCCTTACATGGGCAGTGGGAGGGAAAACTCTTTAATGTAGTGTCCGTATATATCCCGCCAGCACTACATTCGGTCCACCTCCCAAGGCTGGGTGAATTCCTCTTGACTCTCCCCGAGGGTGATACTATTCTGGGTGGGGACTTTAATGCGGTCATGGACACGCAACTGGACCGCCACCCTGCACCGGCTCCACAGGGGGGGGGGGGCTCATACCTCCAGCGCTTCGCTGCAGCTATGGGCTTGACTGACATCTGGAGACACTTGCACCCTAGCGCGCAGCAATACACATTCCACTCTGCAGTGCATGGCAGCCTTTCGCGCATTGACTACTTTCTGTCGCTGGGGGAGGGCCTCCGACATGTTGATGCTATGGTGATTCTCCCTCGTGGGATTTCTGACCACTCACCACTCACCCTGACACTTTCTTCACAGACCAGTGCGCGCAAACGTATCTACCCTATTAGTGCTGCCTACTTCAAGGTCCCTCAGGTTCGTAAGGCCCTTACCAACACGACGAAGCAATATTTCATTGAAAATGTGCGTTCGGTGGGCTCCCCGGCGACTCTCTGGGAAGCCTACAAAACGGTCCTGCGAGGGCAGGCCATTAATTCCATCACATGGCATAGGAGGCAGCTGTCCCGAGAGCTGGCGGATCTAGAGGTGACACTGCAGGAGCACACTGAGACTCATGAGCGGCACCCCTCTCCCTCGGGCCTTCACACACTCACCCTCCAACAACAGTTGTACACTGCTCACTTGCGCCAGTTGGTGAAAGGACACATAGCCGATACTCAAAATAGAATTTATGAGGTGGGTGACAAAGCGGGGAAGATGCTGGCGTGGCTTGATAAGCGGGAGGGTAATTCTAGAGGGATCCAACGCCTGAAAGATGAGAGAGGGGACACACATACTGATCCACGGCGTATCACGGAGTTACTGGCGGCCCATTTTGAGCGGGTGTACACCCCGGAGAGTGCGATCACAGCGGAGAGGGCCAGGACCCTCTTAGCCCCAATCGAAGTCCGGATGTTATCGCCTGAGGCCTCCAATGAGTTGGAGGCGGATATCACTGCCGACGAAATCCAGTTGGCAATTAAGGCGCTAAACCCGGGTAAAGCGATGGGCCCGAACGGCATTCCCGTTGAGTGGTACCAGGCGATGCCCGAGACCCTTAGTGTGCACCTGTTAGGGATGTATAAGGATTGTTTGGAGACAGGCTGCCTCCCGCCGGACCAGCGGGCAGCAACCATCGTGACCATCCCCAAGTCAGGCAAACCGCCGGAGGAGTGTTCCTCTTATCGGCCCATTTCCTTGTTAAACGCCGAGGTGAAGATATTGGCTAAACTCCTAGCGCAAAGGGTCCTGCCCCATCTGTCGTCGATTATACACCCGGACCAGTCCGGATTCATGCCACATAGGAATACATCATTGAATCTGAGGCGGCTACACGGAGTGCTGGCTAGAGCGGACACCATCGGCACACCAGCAGTAATTTTGGCATTGGACGCCAAGATGGCTTTTGACTTGGTGGAGTGGGAGTACCTCTTTGAAACACTGAATCGCTTGGGGTTTGGACCTCGTTTTATAGCGTGGGTCAAACTACTGTACACCGACCCGGTGGCGCATGTGGTGGCTAACGGCCACATTTCCCGCACTTTTCAATTGGGGAGGGGCACGCGGCAGGGGTGCCCTTTGTCGCCCCTGCTGTTTGCGATCTCCCTGGAGCCTCTTGCGACTCTTTTGAGGACTTCACCGCTCCTCAGGGGTATAACGTGGAAGGGGGGTTGGGAGGACCGTCTGTCATTATACGCGGACGATATGTTGCTTTATTTAACGGACCCTGAAGATGGGGTGCCGGCCTTGCTACACATTTGCGATACGTATGGCAGAATTTCTGGCTACGCGTTGAACTGGTCTAAATCAGAACTGTACGTTTTGCAAGGTCCAGCCCCGAATCTGGCCGACACGTGCCCACTGAGGCTGGCGGGCTCCTCGTTCAAATACCTGGGTATTCATGTAACCAAAGACCCGACCGAATTCTTTGATAGAAATTTGAAACCTCACCTGGATAGGCTGAAGCGGGATGTCACGTTCTGGTCTGGCTTGCCGCTGACGCTCTTGGGCAGGGCGGCGCTTTATAAGATGATGGCGCTACCGCGCTTCCTATACGTTCTTGAAAATACACCCTATCCTGTGGCACCGCGGTTTTTTCAGAGAGTGGCTGCTTTAGTTTCGAACCTTTTATGGGGGAATCTCCCTGCACGTGTGGCGCAATCAAAGCTGCACAGAGATTGGTATGACGGGGGTATTGCGCTGCCGAACCTTAAGCTATACTATTGGGCAGCACACTTAAAGTCGATAAACTCCTGGATTCACGCCCCTCAGACCGAACCGGCCTTCCAGTCAGATAGGGCTCAACTGGGCACAGACACTTTGCTGGGTCCCTTGTATGATCACCGCAGGGTGCGGGCCTTGGTGGGCCCCACCAAATTGACTGTTCAGTTGTGGCACACGGCGACGGCGGCACTGGGCTGGAAGGGGAAGATCACTGGGATGACTCCGTTGTGGGATTCACGGGCCCTGGGTAATATGAGGAATACTAAGGGTTTTGCGCACTGGGATACAATAGGTATTTCTACGGTCGGTGATTTGTGGGAGAGGAATGCTGTGATACCCTTTGTCCGGCTAAAGGCACTGTATGGTTTGAGTGACAGGGAGCTTTACAGATACATTCAAATACAGCACGCACTGCTCGCGGTCCTGCCCCCTGACACGCCTCTGCCTGAGTCCTCGCCCTTGGAAGATCGCCTCCTTACTGAATACATGTTGGAGAAGGCGACATCCCTCACGTACCGCAAATTGCTTAATAATTCCCCGGATCCGACACTCCAATTGAAGGGGAAGTGGGAAGGGGATGTAGGTGACATGGATGAACATGAATGGTCTGAAGCACTTGGGTCCCCTAGGGAAGTGGCCATCTCGGCGCGCATGCGTTTAGTGCAGTTTAAGATCCTACACAGAGTTTATTACACGAGGACCATGCTACATCGCATACACCGGGCACCCCATCCGTATTGCCTTCGTGGGTGTGGGGAGGAAGGCACGTTTTTTCATACCATTTGGGAGTGTCCCAGGATACAGGAATATTGGAAGCAAATACTCCGCACGATTTCACAGACACTAAACCAGTCCCTGTTGCCCGACCCGCGGAGGTGCCTACTTACCATTTGGGAACCTACTGACCTTACCAGATATGAACAACTCTGGGTCACGGTGGGGTTGATGGTGGCGAAGAGAGACATAGCGCAGCGATGGGGCGTGGCAGATCTCCCGTCCAAGTCCCAATGGTGTTTGCGCATGGATACGGTGATGGTGACCGAGAGGGCGGTGTACTCCAGCCGAGCTTGCCCCGGGAAATGGAACAAAGTGTGGTTGCAATGGAATGGGTACAGGGGAGATATTTGTGATCCCTTATTGGAGGATGAACAGGAGGACTCGGACGGGGAGGGGGAGGGAGGGTGAGTCTGGGTGACATGGTTGAGCGGGGGTTCGAATGAGGCCGCTAAGCGAATCCTGCCTTTAGACCGCTGGCTGCATGACGAGGGTGGATGTGTGCATGACGTGAGAGGGGGCGCTGGAACGCTGGGACATGAGCTGGGAATGGGCCTCTCCCGAGAGGCACTTGTAATTCAAATTGGTTTAACCCACGGCTTACCGTACTATCATTCCTAATGTTGAAGTTTTAGAGTTTGTTGTTTTCTAAAAAGATTAAAATACCATCAAAACCATCTCGATTGTTCACAATGCTATCGCAAATGCACTTTTACTTTGCAGAATGCTTTATTGGACGATTGTAGGAAATGTTGATTTTTGGGACACTATACGAAGCTATGTTATGTCTAATGAGCACGTATTAGCGGCCGGCCCGCAGGGTTGTAGGCATTACGCTGTGTACTATGCAAAGTGCAATAAAGGTTTTGGAAAAAAAAACAACAAAAAAAAACAAAAAACACATGACTCCTGAGGTCTTTCTGCAAGGCCTCCTGAAAATCCGAGATAATTACACAAACATCTTGAGGGAGTAAAATGTATTTCCTCTTTTCTCTTCCAGGGGATACTCATCAATAGTCATAAGCACTGAATAGTCCCGCCCACGTGCGGGACCCCGGAGCAATAGCCAATAATATGCATATATCTACACACATATATATATATAAATACATATAAATACGCATAAAATAACCATATATATATATATATAGATAATATGCATATACATATACATATGCAGCCCAATATAACTATACTAGGCTCAAAGAAACACTGCCACAATAGCCTGTAAACTCTTTACATTTGCTAAATAAAGACATATAAAACACATTATGATAATGTAAAGAAGAAAACACTGCCTAGGTTTTCTTTGAAACACACAACCTTTATTTTCAAAGGTAAAAACAGGCAGGATCATAGAGGCAGCTTTAGCCTAGATAGGCTGCATTGTAACAACAGAAAAAAAACTGGCGCCGTGCCTTTAAGACCTCTGTGAGCCTCCAGGCTCCCATCATGCACCACAGGTGACAGTTAGGTCAATTCTTTTTTCCGGCTCCTTCTGTGAGGATCCTGGAGCATTGAGCTCGCCAGTTGGTGATATTTTTTCACTTTCTTCTGGTATATCTCAAATTTTTTCGTCTTTACTCGACGTCTTTAGTCATTATCTGACTAATCCAATAATTTTTTACTGTTTTTGGGCTATTTTTTCAGTCACAATGCCGGCCTTATTTGCTAAGTGTCCGGCCTGTGGTAAAAAAATGGCCAAGACAGACCCTCATTCGGTCTGTGTAGCTTGTCTACCTTCTTCTCACAAGCCAGAACTTTGCTACCACTGCAGCAAACTTTCAAGTAGGACTTTGAGAGAGAGAGAGAAGAGCAGGCTTCAGTCTCTGCATGACAGAGGAGAAACCGTGAGTGGAAGAGAAGATGTTCACTCTAGGAAGCCTTCTTCTCAGCACAAGGATAAAGGGGAGAAGAGAAAACATCGGTCCCCTTCAACTTCGAGGGACAGATCTTCTTCCAAGGTACCTGTGTGCTCAAAATCGTCGAAATCACCGTCGCGGCATACGTCGACGTCAAAGCATCCCTCGCCGTCGAAGAAGAATTCGCCGTCGAAACAAGGTGAGAAACGACATGAGCGTAGGCGGTCCCGGTCTGGCTCGCCTACGACTGCAAGGGAGCGGGACTCGACGTCGTCTCATCGACGTCGACGGTCGCCGCCGAGAGGCTCGAAGCATCAGTCAAGGTTGCCGTCGAGAGGTGCCATGACGTCGACGTCGAACCGGGCAGTTGAGGTTTCGACGTCGAAGAGCCGCAGTCATGCGACGTCGAGGCACACAACGCCGAGAAAAGCATCGCCGTCGATACGCCTGACGTCTACGCCGAAGAGGCACTCGTCGTCGAAAAGATCGCCACCGAGGAGATCGTCGCCGAGGAGATCCCCGCCGAGGAGATCGACGCCGAGGGAGAAATCGACGCCGAGGAGATCGACGCAGAGGGAGAAATCGATGCCGAGGAGATCGCCGCCGAGGGAAAAATCGACGGCGAAGAGGATGTCGTTGACGTCTCCTGCAGCAAAAAGGCCTAGAACGGTGTCCAAAGACCGGTCTAAGGTTTCTGAGTCCTCTGGGAGGTCCTCTTCCTCACCTGAGTTGCGGATTGTGCAAATCTCTCCAGAGCCTTCAAGAGCTCCTTCAACTACAGGAGCTAATATCTCGCCTCGATGGCTGGGGGAGCTCAGAGACTGGAAGATAAGGAAAATTAACCTTCCAAGGTCTCGTTCCAGATCTCCGGTGTCTGCTAGATCAAGGTCACCGCTGATACGACGTGAACGTACTCCGCCGAGAAAGTCTCCATCGGAGAGGAGGCGAGCCTCACCATCTCCTAAGTCCTCTCATCATCAATCTTCGAGAAGACGTGATACTAGGTCTTCCACAAGGTCTACTAATTCAAAGAGGAACTATTCTCCGACATTGTCATCAACTCCTCCGAGTAGGATTTCACCAATTGATGACGTGATTACGTTTAATGAGGTTCTCTGTCGTGGTGCAGCTAAACTTCATATTGAGATGCCAGTCTCTACTGCAAAGACAACGGTAATTTTCGAGACCTTACATCAAAAATTATCATCGAGGCCTTTACTCCCCCTGGTTCCAGGTCTGTTGGAACCGGCGGAACCAAATTCTTAACACCGGCATCCTTAGGAGCGGTTCCTTCGCGGATCGCTAAGAAATATAAAGCACCGGACTCTGATCCTTTATTTCTGAGGTCTGAGCCACAGCCTGATTCAGTCATCGTCTCAGCGGCTCGTAAGAATCAAACGGGAGCGGCTTCATCATCTGTGCCTCCTGATAAGGACAGCAAAGCCATGGACTCATTAGGAAAGAGAATGTGTTCTACTTCTGCTTCCTATATGAAGGTTGCCAGCTCCTCTGCTTTACTGGGTCGCTATGACCGTTCTTTATGGGATTCCTTGTCTCGCTTTACAGAAAAACTTCCGAAAGAAGACAAGCAGGATTTTCTGGAAATCCTTCATGAAGGTGGGCTAGTGGCTAACCAAGTAATTAGCGCAGCGGCAGATGCTTCCGACTTGTCGACGCATGGCTATGCCCATGGAATCTGTGCAAGACGATCAGCTTGGCTGAGGCTTACGGGTCTTAAGCCTGAAGCGCAACACCGGATTCTGAATTTACCGTTCAATGGAAAATCGCTCTTTGGGTCTCATGCTGACGATGAGATGTCAAGAATGAAGACGGAGCTCGATACTGCAAAAGCCGTTGGTCTCGAAAAGAGAAAGGACAACTTTAGGAAGAAATACCGTCCTTATGATCGCAGACAGAACCAGCAGAGGGTTCAAACCCCTCAATGGTCGTCACAACAGAATCAGGGAAGATCACAATTCACCCAGCGTCGTCCTGGTAGAGGAAGAGGTGGTATTTCCAGACAGTCTGCACCTGGAAACAAGCAGCAACAACAAAAACAGTGAGTGCTTGCTTCCCCTGAGTCCGTTACCCACTCCCGTGGGGGGAAGTGTTCGTTTTTACCTGGACGAGTGGAAAAACATCACAAACGACAAATGGGTGCTGAATATTGTGCAAAATGGATATGCAATCAGATTCAAATCTCCTCCACTCGCCATTCCTCCTCAAAAGTCTGTGTTCCATCACCTTCATCTGTTAAAACAGGAGGTGTCTACGTTAATCTTGAAGAAAGCTATCGAGGAGGTTCCGAAGACACAGCGTCGCCAAGGCGTTTACTCCCGATACTTTCTAGTTCCAAAGAAAGGTCCAAACAAGGAGTTCAGGCCCATACTAGATCTCAGGCGCCTCAATCAGTTCATTCGGCGAGAAAAGTTCAGAATGCTGGCGTTACATCAAATAATTCCACTTCTGCATCAAAAGCACTGGATGTGCTCCATAGATCTTCAAGATGCTTATTTCCACATTCCCATCGCCCCAAAGCATCGGAAATTTCTAAGGTTTTGCATACAAACCAGTCATTACCAGTACACAGTCTTGCCCTTCGGGCTAAAGTCAGCTCCTCGCACCTTCTCAAAGTGCATGGCAGTCGTAGCGGCTTTCCTAAGGAAGAGACACATTTTCGTCTATCCCTATCTAGACGATTGGCTGTTAAAGAGTGCGTCTCCGATTCTGCTTCAGCAACATCTCACGTTCTGCATAAATCAGCTGCGGAGGCTAGGCCTGCACGTGAACTTCAAAAAGTCTATCCTCAATCCCACACAGAGGATACATTATCTGGGCGCACTTCTAGATTCAAAGGACGCAAAAGCGTATCCTTCGGAGGAGAGACTATCCTCTATGCTCCTCAAGTGTCAAGTCTTACTAAAGAATCCTCGACCAACGGCCAGACAGATCTCATCTCTGCTAGGATTCATGGCGTCTTGCATCTTCCTTGTTCCGAACGCCAGGCTGCACATGAGACCTCTGCAGCAGTCATTGGAGGATCAGTGGTCCCAGTTTTCTGACCGTTGGGAAGACAAACTGTCACTACCTCTGTCAGTGCAGATCTCCATTCGATGGTGGATGCAGCGGAGTCATCTGATGGTGGGAGTGCCTTTTCAAGAGGACATGCTAAGACGATCGCTGGTGACAGATGCGTCCCTCCAAGGATGGGGAGCCCATCTGGGGTCCCTCCAAGTTCAAGGAGTGTGGTCAGAGAAAGAAAGACTGTATCACATAAACATGTTGGAACTCAGAGTGGTACATCTGGCTCTCAAAGCTTTCTTTCCAGCTCTCAAGTCACCCTCTCTGCTTGTTCAGACGGACAATACAACAACGATGTACTATCTGAACAAGCAGGGCGGAACGAGATCCAGACCTCTGTCGCTGGAAGCGCAAGCAATCTGGAAGTGGCTTCTGGCTCGGGGTATGACAATTTCAGCTGTCCATCTGCCCGGCGTTCTCAACGTCCAAGCAGACGACCTAAGCAGGCACTTCGCAGAAGCACATGACTGGGTCTTAAAAGACGAAGTGATAAGAGATGTCTTCCAGGCCTGGGGATCACCAGAAATCGATCTTTTCGCGGACGCCGACAACGCAAAATGCCGCGTTTTCGCGTCCAGGTACCCGCAACGAGGGTCCAAGGGGAATGCTCTATGGATGGACTGGTCAGAGACATTACTCTACGCTTTTCCACCGATCCCACTCATTCCCTTGGTGATCAAGAAACTGTAGAAGTCGAAGACAGACATGATTCTAGTGGCTCCGGATTGGCCTCGCCAATGGTGGTACCCGGATCCCCTGCATCTATCCAAAGTGCCGCACAGGAGGCTTCCCTGCTGTCTGGATCTGCTGACGAGGGAGAACGGCAGAGTGTTCCATCCCAATCTGCCGTCCCTGAAGCTAGCAGTATGGTTCCTGAGTTCGTCCAGTACGGACATTTAGGTCTTTCAGAGGACTGTATGCACATCTTAAGAGAGGCAAGGAGAGCTTCTACCAGAAAGACGTATGCTTTCAAGTGGAAGCGGTTTTTCATGTGGTGTGCTGCTGAAGGACATGACCCTATTCGAGGTCAAGAACAGGTACTATTACCATACTTACTTTCTTTGGCCAAAGCAGGTTTGCAGTATTCTTCTATTCTGCGCGCAGGGTGAGCGAGCTTCAGGCTTTTTGTGCTACAGAACCCTATCTCGTTTTCCATGCGAATAGAGTGGTGCTTCGGACTCATCCCAGATTCCTTCCTAAGGTAGTCTCGGATTTTCACATTAACCAATCAGTGACACTACCTACGTTTTTTACTAATCCGAGCTCTTCAGCTGAAAAAGCTCTACATTCTTTGGATTTGAAAAGAGTTTTGAAGTTTTACCTTGATAAAACTAAGAGTGTTAGAAAGACTGATCATCTGTTTGTGAACTACGGTCCTCTGAATACGGGCTTGCCTGCTTCTAAGAGGTCCATTTCTAGATGGATTGTGTCATGCATTTTGTCATGTTATCAGTTGGCACGAAAACAGCTCCCGGGTAGACCGAGAGCTCATTCCACTAGAGGAAAGGCTGCTACTATAGCAATGCTTAAGAATGTTCCTGTTCATGAAATTTGTAAGGCAGCTACATGGCGTTCGGTTCACACCTTTTCTCGCCATTACTGCCTTGATTCTGATACTCAGGCGGATGCTCAGGTTGGTCAAGCATCCCTGAGGAATTTGTTTGGGTAATATCTTTATGAGTGTACCGTTTAGAGAGCCTGATATTAGTCCGCAGGGTATGGGATGGGCTTGCTACTCTATTCAGTGCTTATGACTATTGATGAGTATCCCCTGGAAGAGAAGGATTAGTTACTTACCTGTAATCCTAATTCTCTTCCAGGGGTATACTCATCAAAGTCATAAGCACACCCACCCGCCTCCCCGGACTAATATCAGAACGATCTCTTTTTCATGTTACCCATGCAGTTATCACACTGTTATACGCCGTCCAAAAGAACTGACCTAACTGTCACCTGTGGTGCATGATGGGAGCCTGGAGGCTCACAGAGGTCTTAAAGGCACGGCGCCAGTTTTTTTTCTGTTGTTACAATGCAGCCTATCTAGGCTAAAGCTGCCTCTATGATCCTGCCTGTTTTTACCTTTGAAAATAAAGGTTGTGTGTTTCAAAGAACACCTAGGCAGTGTTTTCTTCTTTACATTATCATATAATGTGTTTTATATGTCTTTATTTAGCAAATGTAAAGAGTTTACAGGCTATTGTGGCAGTGTTTCTTTGAGCCTAGTATAGTTATATTGGGCTGCATATGTATATGTATATGCATATTATCTATATATATATGGTTATTTTATGCGTATTTATATGTATTTATATATATATATGTGTGTAGATATATGCATATTATTGCTATTGCTCCGGGGTCCCGCACGTGGGCGGGACTATTCAGTGCTTATGACTTTGATGAGTATACCCCTGGAAGAGAACTAGGATTACAGGTAAGTAACTAATCCATTTTTCATATGCCTTCAGTTGGGAGAGATCCCCCATCTAGTGCAACTACAACGAGCCTAGAACATTCCAAGAAGTAACAGTAATGTCTTACATTCTGTACGTGGCTACATTTTGCTTTAAATTTCTTCTATCATGTACATGTGATTTTAGTCACTGTTCATGAGGACTATGATGGTCATAGCACCTATCATAGTCATCTTTTTTCCACAATTCCGGTAATTAAAGGTTTCGGTGAAGGTGTTCGAATCTAAGAACTAATTACTGCCCTCGAAATGGATGGGTCTTCCGTTCAAACGTATACACAGATCTGACTTAGAATACCTGCGTTTGAATGTAGTTTTCCCCCGGAGCTATTCTCTCACCTTAAAGTGAGTGAGATTCAAGTTCTCTGCATGGATGAAACTTACATGACATTGCTGCAAAAGACCCTTAGAAACCCACTTTTCTTTACTTCACAAAATAATCTCAGATTTTCAACTTAAAAATGGTCCCTTCTGACCTTTCTCTCAAACCCTTGCCCATGGCAGTAATGTTTCTTCCTGAATTTGATGCAGAGGCAAGCCCTTGGCATGACATCCACAATGCAGCATTCTTTACCCTCTACAGCCTACAGATGTAGTAACATGGATTTGAATGAGCGTGGTCTAAGGGCTCCAACTACTGACCCCACGGCTTATTAGTGCAATATGTGGTTGTCAGCCTAAAATAGGAAACCCAGGCTTCTTACTTTTGTAGGTAGACTAAAATGGATGTCGCGTTACAGCCAAAAAGAATTATTTCTGATTTTTTGTTGCTGAGTCAGAAGCTTTGTTTTTTGGCCACTTCACAATTCTAGTTTGAACATGCCGAAAGGTTAATGGCTTGATCTTTGGAGAACTTGATGTAAAAGAGAGTGCCATCAGCATATGATTGAGAGCTAGTAGGCTGGTTTGTTAAGATGATAAAGAGTGTGGGAAAGGGGATGTAAAAGAGATCAGGTGATAGTCAGGATTCTTAAGTGACTGCGGATTCCATATTGTTTCTAACTCCCAGACTGATACCCTACTAGGCCACACATCAGCTTTTCTCAGTAACTTGCTTGTCTAAATGAGTAGTCTTTTTTTTTTAGTGCCTTTGCATACCTCCTCCGAGGAAGGCTGTTTATTCAGCGTGCTATTTTGCGCTTCTTTGCTTATGGATATAAGAGAGAATTACATGATCGAGAAGGAAAGGTAATGTTCGAGGCATATGAGCTGCAGATTACACACTATGCATAGATGGCCACCTAGTGTTGGCCCGGATGTTTGCAGTTTGTTTTGTTGTAGAAAAGTCTTTGGAAGTCACAGGATAGGTGACTCCTCCTTTGGATGATACTGCGCATGGGCATCGGCTCCATCCCCAGATTGTTTTTTTTCGCCACCGGGCTCGGATGTGTTTCCAGCGCTCCGTGTTGGAACCGATTTCCTTCGGCGCGCAATCCTCACCAACTTACAAAAATTAAGTTTCGAACGCTTTTCCAGTCGACGCTACTCTTCAACACCGAAAACTTCGATTCCGGTCGTCGTCGACGGCCTTCGGGCCTAACTAGGCCTCGACTCCAGCTCATGGAAAGGACACCATTTAAAAAGTGTCCTCAATGTGGGTCGAAGTTTCCCCACACTGACCTTCATGAAGTTTGTAACCTTTGCCTCTCCCCAGGGCACAAGGCCAGAGACTGTTCCGCTTGTGCCTCTTTCCGCTCCGAGAAGACTATCCGGGACCGAAGAGCGAGGGGAACAATGGGTCGATCTTCAGCTTCCATTCCGGACGACATCTTCGAGGAAGGCGTCAACGTTCCAGAACAACAAGACGTCGACAGCAATTCCGAGGCAGAAGATTCCGAATTCGAGGACATCACTCCAGCACAGCGGGTCGTAAGTAAGGCCGTCGACCCCGACCCTTCCTCAACACACCCAAAGAAGGCCCTGCTTCTCCTGCCGCACCTTCGGGCACGGCTAAGAAGCTAATGAAGCCTTCAGTTTTTTTGCACACTTACCGGCACCGAAAAAGACAACTTCACCGGCCACGCAACATCCAACCCATCGGCGCCGAAACATACCACTACTCCTTCGGCACCAAAACCCAGGTCGGAACCAAGCAAACCCGCTTCGGAGTCCAAAAAACCACCGGAACCGAAAAAACCATTGGATCCAAAAAACATACCGGAACCGAAAAAACCCTCTGAACCGAAAAAAGTTTTGGAGCCGAAAAAGACTCCTGCTTCTCCGGTTAAAGACATTGCCAAAAAGCCAAAACAAACCGCTTCGGTGCCAAAACCTTCCTCCGCACCAAAAGATCGGCCTCCTGCAGAGGACTTACCTTATCAGGATCCTGCTCAAAAGACTCTAGCTAAAGATCCAATCACTGGACAGCTGATTTTGGCTTCATAAAAGCGACCACTGGACACACCAGCTCCTGCTCCACATTCAAAGAAGAAGGACATGGCTACCTCTTCCTTAAGACTGCCTTTCCCTTCTCTTTCACCTATACCATCACCATATCCTCCCATACCATACCAGACGATGACAACAGGAATGATAGCCACACAGCGCACAAAAAATATCTCAGATTTGTGCTAGACGGGCAGCACTACCAGTTCAAAGTGCTCCCATTCGGAGTCACAACAGTGCCAAGGGTGGTTACCAAATGCCTAGCAGTAGTAGCAGCACACTTAAAAAGACAACATATTCATGTCTTCCCATATCTAGATGACTGTCTCATAAAAGCCAGCTCATGCAGCCAGTGTGCACAACACACTCACGCTACTATTTAACTGCTTCACGACTTGGGATTCACAGTAAATCACACCAAATCGCATCTGTAACCCTCGCACATACAACAGTATCTCGGCACTACAATAAACACCCAACTAACACTAGCTTATCCCTCTCCAGCCAGGATAACAAGTGTACAAACTCTCCTAACAAAATTCAAACCGCAACACTCGCTACCAGCTCGAGTGTTCATGCAGCTCATAGGAATGATGGCATCTTGCATATTTGTAGTACCTCATGCAAGACTGCAAATGCGTCCACTTCAATAGTGCCTAGCACGCCAATGGAACCAGGCTCAAGGTCAACTAACAGACCTAGTGTTGGTAGACGGTCTGACTCATCGTTCTCTGCAATGGTGGAGCACCAAAAACCTTTCCAAAGGGCGACCCTTTCTAGAGCCAGTTCCACAAATAGTCATGACAGCGGACGCATCGCTCTCCGGCTGGGAGCTCACCTACTGCATCACACCATGAAAGGCAGGTGGACACCGAAACAGAAGTTACTCCACATCAATCATTTGGAGTTGCTAGCTGTGTTTCTAACCCTAAAAGCATTTCAAATGCAAGTGTCAGGCAAAGCTGTCCTCGTCCGCACAGACTATATGACAGCGATGTACTACATAAACAAACAAGGGGGAACACACTCTCTGCAGCTCTCTCAGTTAGCACAGCAGATATGGAGATGGGCTATAAAGCTAAAGATCTTCCTGTTAGCCCAACACGTCCCAGGAGTACAAAACACTATAGCAGATCTGCTAAGTCGACAAACACAGCAGATCCACGAGTGGGAACTTCATCCGCAAGCTCTTCATCCGTTCTTTCAAATGTGGGGACAACCTCAGATAGACCTCTTTGCCACCCACGAAAACGCAAAATGCCCAAGCTTTGCCGCCAGATACCCACACCCATTGTCCAAAGGCAATGCGATATGGATGAACTGGTCAAAACTATTTGCGTACGCTTTTCGTCCTCTCCCACTACTTCCGTTAGTGGTATGCAAACTACAACAACATTCCCTGACGCTCATTCTAGTCGCTCCAACTTGGGCCAGACAACCGTGGTACACCATGCTGTTGCAGATGTCTGTAGTACCACACCAAAAACTAAACCTATCTCCCCACCTATTAACACAAAACCATGGAGAGATCAGACACCCGGACCCAGCTCAGCTCAACCTAGCGATTTGGTTCCTGAGGTCATAGAGTTTGGTTACCTCAACCTTCCTCCCGAATGCATGAACATTATTAAAGAAGCTAGACGTCCAACTACTAGAGCATGTTATGCTGCTAAGTGGAAACTCTTTGTCATATACTGCCAAAACAACCAGATAAATCCCATAGACGTGTCTATTCAACACATCATAGGATATCTATTACACCTTCAAAAGTGTTATTTAGCCTATACGTCTATCAGACTACACCTTGCTGCCATTGCAGCATACTTACAAAATAGACAACATCTATCTATTTTTAGAGTACCAGCTATGAAAGCTTTCATGGAAGGACTCAAAAGAATAATTCCTCCCAGAACGCTACCGGCACCAGTGTGGAACTTGAATATTGTTCTTACAAGATTAATGGGTCCTCCCTTTGAACCATTATATAAATTTGAATTGCAATTCCTAACCTGGAAAGTAGCTTTCCTAGTAGCAATTACTTCTCTCAGAAGGGTTAGTGAACTACAAGCATTTACCATTCAAGAACCTTTTTTGCAAATGCATCATAACAAAGTGGTTCTTCGTACTAATCCTAAATTCCTTCCTAAAGTCATTTCACCATTCCATCTAAATCAATCAGTTGAGCTGCCCGTATTTTTCTCGCAGCCTCAAACAGTCGCAGAAAGAGCTCTACACACCTTAGATGTCAAGAGAGCATTACTGTACTCTATCGAAAGGACACAAACTTTTCGTAAAACAAAACAACTTTTTGTGTCTTTTTCACCGCCACATAAAGGCAACCCCATATCAAAATCAGGGATCGCCAGATGGATTGTCAAATGCATACAAATATGTTACCAGAAAGCCAAACGTACGTTAACAATTCCTCCAAAAGCCCATTCAACAAAAAAAGTTAGGGCCTTCAATGGCATTCTTGGGGAACATTCCCCTTGATGACATATGCAGAGCAGCTACATGGCTTACACCTCACACATTCACAAAGCATTACTGTGTAGATGTGCAAACTAAACAACAAGCCACGGTGGGCCAGGCTGTACTAAAAACACTGTTTCAAACAACTGCAACAGATACTGGTGGTCGCCGCTAGGTGTGGGTACTGCTATACAATCTATGCATAGTGTGTAATCTGCAGATCATATGCCTCGAACGGAAAATGCTACTTACTGGTATGCATCTGTTTTTGGCATGTAGAGCTGCAGAGTTACACACGCCCACCCGCCTCCCCGGCTACCTTTATTGGTTCCAGTATTATCTTAATTAGATACAAATCACATGGTGATCACTACCTCTTGTACAGCTCCATCACTTCCCTAATGGCGAAAACCAATCTGGGGATGGAGCCGATGCCCATGCGCAGTATCATCCAAAGGATGAGTCACCTATCCCGTGACTTCCAAAGACTTTTCTACAACAAAACAAACTGCAAACATCCGGGCCCAACACTAGGTGGCCATCTATGCATAGTGTGTAACTCTGCAGCTCTACATGCCAAGAACAGATGCATACTGGTAAGTAGCATTTTCCTTATGTGAAATGCTACTTCTCTGTCATGGGTATTTTCTCTGAATCCCTAAACATCTATCCTGGCTCCCGAATTCCAAAAGTTATTTCGAACAATTGAAAAGTTAACTTGATCTTTCTACTGGGCCTAACTGACCCTATGCTACATCATGGAAAATGTGCCAATCGTCTGAAATATTTTAAGCTACAGTGTCATTTGAAGACCTTGTTGATTGGAATAGGGGTAAGGCCTGTCTAGAGCAACAGTTTTTAAAACAAGCATTTGCAATGCAATCGGTCTCACCTGTGGGACCTTATATGTATTTAGCTATGCAGCACATTAGCCTGTCTGCTGAAACATCTACTGTTTTTTAACATGGAGGCAAGTAATTACCAAACTGCGTGACACGCCAGGTATGGGAACACATGGAGAGAAATGTTGCCATTCAGGGGGAAATGGTATAGTCCAAAGCTCTGTTTTTAATATAAATTTAGGTCCTAGGTGGTCATATCACTAAAAATACAAGATTTGAAAAAAATATTGTCTACGGGTGCTCCTGGAAGACAATTTCTATGGACTGGAATATAGAGAATGCTAAAGTGATTCTGGTATTTTACTGACCTCTGCTGGTCGTTTTCTATCAAGAAAGATAAATAGAGGCAGTTGCCAGAAAAATAAAAAAAGATAGTCCATCAGCAGAAAGCAATTCTGGTATTTTACTGACCTCTCGTGGTTGTTTTCTATCAAGACAGTTTATAAATAGAGGCAGTTAAACAAGCAGAAAGCAATTCTGGTATTTTACTAACCTCTACTGGTCATTTTCTATCAAGGCAGTTAAATAGAGGCAGTTGAACAGAAAAAAAGTCCCTAAACGGAAGCAGACAAGTCCTAGGGCTGATCTCCAGAGCCCACAAAGTACATACACATATAAATATATAGTAATGTATATATAAGAGGTCTTGAATGCTCGACCTAAAAAGGGCAAAAACTGATTTTAGCTAGTTGTTTTGTTTGTCTAATTTGGCTTCCTGGACATATATATATATTTTATAAATGAAATTAAATAATAAAAGGATAAACAATGTTACCTTCTCTAGGCAACTATATTTTATTTTTATTGCGTTTTACACATAAAAATGAATACAAAAGGTGTTCTGGAGATTACAAATTTGAACAGTGATATTTAGCTGTTTTTGGATTCATAGCGAATATCCCTGACAGAGAACTCGTTTTTTAAAGGTAAGTAACCTTTTGTCTTGCTTGCCATCAAGCTGAACAAGTGGCAAGATTTGGGAATTCTTTTATTTTGGGTGCTCACTTCTGTCTTTTCATCTACCTTTTTCTTTTTATTTACTGATTTGCCAGACTACCTCTCGTGGCTAAAGTGGATGCATTTTCAATTGTTCCAAACAAAGTATTGTAATGTTTTACTCCTGCCAACTACCCGAGTCACTGGCCTTCTCCTAGTGTTCGTGATGTGATCCTAAGAAGGTGCACACGCCTCTTATGATAGCGTCCTAAGAAGGTGCACACGCCTCTTATGATAGCTGAATCATAACGGAGCATCCTTAGCCTCCTACTGGGCCTAGTGGGCCATCAAAGTATCAAGTAACAAGTAAAGCCCAGGAGTCCAAGAAAAAAGCCAAGAGAGAATTAAAGGACTCAGGAAAGTTGAATGACACAACCTTCTGGGTTTGCAGAGTTATGGGATAGTTGCACAGATGCATGCATTGAACTTTGGACTGTGTTGGTTGGCTAAACTGGGCTGCATTTATGGGTTACTAGCCAGCAATATTGTATGCCCCTGATACGACTGAGAACTAATGTAGAAAAATATATCACAAACCAAGAGAAACTTACTTTTTAGGTCTGGCTTTACAGTGCAGCTGCTGATTTACCTTATGTGAGCAACCCAAAGAAGAGTGTTGAGGAGTACTACAAAGAGAAGCTTTGGGTCCGCCCATATGTTGATGGACAGGAGTACATGTTTTTTTTGGAAAATTTTTTAAAACAAGTTTTATTTGTCACAGTTCACATAAGCTGCATAGCTCCGCAATCCGGAGACTGCTGCACACATCAATTGTACAATAAAAATGACGTTGACTTTTATATACTTGAAAAAACCATAATAGAATAAATCCCTCCCTCCTTCCCCTCGATTGCGCCCACGCCTCACCAGTATATTTAGTACATCTCTGGAACCATACACAGAGCCCATCGGCCATTCTGCAAAGCCTGGCTTCCACACACCCATCAATCCGTCGAGTGAACATTCCCTTCCGGCGGTGGATCTAAATCTAATCCCTGATAGTCTGCCCATCTTTTCCAAATCTTATAATGCTTGCGGGGACACCCCCTGGCAATGAAGACCGGCTGTTCAAGTCCCATGCAAAAATCTATCCCATTCCTCCACGCAGCCAGCGATGGAGCCCAGGGCGCCTTCCAAGCCCTGGCAATGTCCCTCTTTGCTAACGTGAGACCTAACAACAGGAGGTGTCGCTTATACCTATTGCCCCCAACTCCCTCCATGACATGTAACAGGGCCAAGCGCGGCCTGCAGGGAAGCTCCCATCCCAACACTTCCGACAAGCAGGAGAACACCCCCCTCCAAAATCTATGTAGCGAGAGACATCTCCAGACTGTGTGTAAAAAGGCGCCCTCCTCTGAACTACATCGAAGACACTCGGGAATACAATCATTCCTGCCCTCCACAAGCGCACTCTGGTAAAATACACTCGATGTAAATATTTAATTGTATCAGATGCAGGCGCGTGGCTATTGCTGCCCCCGGTGGACTTGCCAGTGCCTCCGCCCAGTCTTCTTCCTCCAGTTCACCTACATCCTCCTCCCATGTCGTCTTAAGCCGCTGCAGATTTGCCGATCAATGAATGATCAACGTCTGGTATATACGAGAGATCTTGCGGTCCTGTAGTTCCCCCATAAAGACCTTAGCTTCAATGGGGCTGATATCAGGGAGAGACTCTAGGCCCTCTAGACTAGGCGCCAGCGCGTGTCGGAACTGCAAGTATCTGAAAAACTGGGATCATGGCATCCCATATTCGTTCCGCAAATCTTGAAATGATTTAAGCCTCAGGTCAGTCATCACGTCTCCCAGGACCGAGATGCCTATGGAGTCCCAACCATAAAAGCCATGCAAGGCTACCAGCTGAGGCAAACGCCCGTTACCCCAAAGAGGAGTCTACCGGGTCAGGACATTTCACCACTCCATCCTACTCTGGGCCTGCCTCCAAACATGAAACACCACCCGCGTGGCCCGGGGCAGAGTCTTTCGAAGCGGTGCGGAATATAGTAGTGTGTGTAAAGATTTGTTACCCATTAGCTGCCACTCCACCGCATAGGCTGGATCCCCCCTATCTCCGTACCACCATTCATTAAGGACCAGCAAGTGTGCGGTCTGGTAGTAGGAGAGGACATCTGAAGTAGCGATACCTCCAGTATATGTGGATAGGAAACAGGTGCGTAAGGCTACTCTAACCGCGCCCCCTTCCCACAAGAACCCTCCTAACGCCGAATTAACCTGTCGGAACCATATGGGTGAAATCTGGTAGGGATGATTTTGCAATTGGTAAAGGAGACGGGGAAGCGCCACCATCTTAAAGATGGCCGACCTACCGTATATTGTTAGGGGCATGCGGGACCACACCTTGAGATCTTCCCGAGTACCATCCCACACTAGGATCAGATTGCGGTCTCTGGATACAGCCGGGACATCGGACAAAAAGACCCCCAAATACTTCATCCCCCCATCGCCAATTGTAGGGCTGAAGCCCATTCTCCCACCCTCAGCCCTCCTCCCAGAATCCACAACGTGGGTTTGCTAGGATTCATATATAGCCCAGAGGTCTCACCGAAGACCTGAAGGATGCGCATCAACCGTGTCCCCGACCTGTCCAAGTCAGTCCAAGTCAGTAAGAAAAAACAAGTCATCCAAGTCAGTAAGAAAGAACAGAACATCATCCGCGTATAATACTATTTTATCTGTAAGACCCGGCGCCCATCGAAACCCCCGAAGCTGAGCATACATACGCACCCAGGCCGCCAGCCGCTTCATGGTGAGCGCGAAAAGGTATGGGGAGAGGGGGTAGCCCTGGCGCGTGCCACGGTGGATAGAGAAGGAACGAGAAATCGCCCCCCCCCCCACCCGCACCGATGCCGTTAGGTTAGTGTACAACAGCTGCAGATACGTCAGGAAGTGCGGGCCCAGGTTAAGTTTCCGCAACAGGGCAAACAAGTACACCCAACTCAAAGAATCAAAGGCCCTATCCATGTCGGCCACAGGCCGATACAGCAACGTGCGCTCGCCTAATATTATGGCGGGTCACCCTTTGAGGCATAAACCCGGCCTGGTCTGGGTGTACCAGCGTTGTAATGTGTGGCTTAAGTCGATTGGCCAATGCCTTGGCCAGAACCTTTGCTTCTATATTAAGAAGGGAGATGGGGCGATATGATGCATGCTTCTTCGGAGGTCTACCCGGTTTATGGAACACCACCACTTTCCCCTGTCTCCAGTCTGGGGGAAGCAAGCCGCGCTCCCGTGCCTCCTCCACCACCGGCCGAAAATGTGGGGCCAACTGTACAAAAATCCGCTTCAAGAACTCGCTGGGGAAACCATTCGCAACCGAAGCCTTCCCGGAAATCAATTCCCCCAGGGCCGTACCCAATTCATCATCCGACAAGGGCCTATTCAATTGCTCTCGTACTTCATCCGAGACGGTCTTGGGCGGAAGATCATCAATGAACTTTGCGACGACCTCTACCTCGAGACACTCCTTGGGGGAATATAGATCTTCAAAGTACGCCGCAAAACTCTGCAATAGCTGGGGGCTCCAGAATTGGCTCCCCCGCAGAGTCCAGGACTCGCGGCAGGGGCTGGGCGTGTATGGTACCCTAGCACAAACGGTGGAGCATCTTGCTTGACTTATCCCCCCATTGATAGACCCTACTGCGCGTTGCCAGCCAGGCCTGTCGAGCCTCACCCATCAGAACTGCTGCATACTGCTGCTGAGCCAATTGTCTTCTAGTTGGGCCTCCAATCGCCTCCCGCCCCCTATGCTCCAGCACTTCAATGTCTGCCTCCCGCCGCACCAGGTCCTTCCGCCGCTCCCTCCGCGCAGCCACACACCAGGAGATGTCCACCCCCCGAAAAGTGGGTTTCAATGCCTCCCAAAGCACCGCCGGAGACCCAACCGTTCCTACATTAGCAACCAAATAGTTATCTATTTCCTTGGCCAAATGTTCCCCTATATTCCTCCTTCTGCAGGTGCCACCCCGACATACGCCATCTAAATGGCTGCCTTCCCGGGCCAATCCGGACCGTGAGAGCAACGGGCGAGTGATCCGACAAGGCTCTGGGCATAATGCTTGCTGACACCACTCTGTGCACCAGCCCCCTGGGGACAAATATGTAATCTAGCCTCGAGAAGGAGTCATGTGTTGTGGAAAAGTAAGTATATTCCCTGCGAGGGCCATGTTGGTGTCTCCATACATCCGTCCAGTCTAACCCCGTAACTAGGGAGTGCAGTTTGGTTGGGGATCCTCCTACCCCAACCGCATCCCCGCTCTTCCATCTATCCTGACCCCGTTCCATCACATCATTCCAATCTCCACCTACGACAGAGAATGTATCCGGCATGACCCCCCACAGTGTTAGAAGTCGTTCCACTAAGGACCACTGCAATGGTGGTGGGGCGTATACGCTTCCCAGAGTCAAGACCTCTCCCCCAATTCTGCCCTGTATAAAGACTACCTCCCCTGCGTGTCTCACTAGAGTCTCTCGTGTTCATATGGGACCCTGCGGTGGATCAATATCGCTACACCCCGCGAGTCTCGTGTGAAACCTGAATGAAACACCTGAAGATATCCATACTGCTGTAGGCATAGGGCTTTAGAACCCAGTAGGTGCATTTCCTGAAGCAGGAGCACGTCAGCCCCAGCTCTTTTGGCATACGGAAAAATGGCCCCTCGCTTCACCTTGTCCAGTGCCCCACGAACATTCCAACTAATTACACACAGGGAACCAGGGGTTACCCGCCTCGCAGCCTCCGTACCAGACATAATAAAAGACTTACACTCTCGTGGCCTATGCATGTGTTTCCCAGAGTGTACATTGAGTTCCAAGCAACCAGCATGAATGCCCAATCAAACAGATAAAACAAGCCCCCCTCCCCCCCCCCCAACACCCTCCTACCCCCCTCCACCCCATACCTCATGAACATGGAATTATCTGTTGCGGTTGGATAAGAATCAAGTCCCCAACCGGGGTACAAGAACCATACCTTCCAATGGATCCCCAACTGACCTCCCCTTACCCCTGAACCTCACCCCTTCTCGCCCACCACTGCGTGACCCGGTACCCAGTTCAATACGGGTGCCTATTCGGATTTCAAAACACAGTCACCAGAATTCCAGTCCCTGTTGGACCTATTGATCAGTCCGCCGAAGTCTGTCTCTCCGATGATAAGTCCTTCTGCCGGAGGGCGGAGCCGGACAGAGAACGACGCCTGGACCTCGACCTCCCTTTGCCCCGCTGTTGGCCTCGGGCCACTTCTAGCCACCTCACTCGACAAAGAGTCCAAATCCCGGCCAGGTGGTGTATGGATTCGCACTCTCACAGTTTCATCAGTCCATTTAAAGACTTCCTCGGGTGAGTCAAAGAACAAAGTGCGAGATCGGTAGACTACTCTCAGGTGGGCTGGATATAGCAGCCCATATTAAAGCTTAAAGTCTCGGAGGTGAGCTTCGGCCGCCAATAAGGATTGTCGCTGCTGCTGCACCAGGCGCGTGTAGTCTGGGAATATAAGGATCTTTGCATTGTCACAAGTGAGGGATTCCTTAGCCCTGGCCTGCTTCAGAATAATATCACAGTCCATATAGTTCATGAATTTAGCGATGATCGGCCGCGGGCGAGCCCCTTGAGGGGGCTCCTGCAAAAGGGCCCTATGAGCACGCTCCACCACGAAGCAGCAAGAGAGGGCATCAGGGGGGAGCCACCCTTCCAGCCAACGCATCAGGAAACGCTCCACGCTATCTCCCTCGCATCCCTCCGGAAATCCCACAATTCGAAGGTTGTTGCTCCGAGCCCTCCCTTCGTCATCATCAACCCGCAGTGCCAGACCTTTCTGAATCTTCTCCATCGCTGCCACTTTTTTCTTTAAGGTCGTGACATCATCCTCCACCTCCGATATGCGGGTCTCAGTCCCAGTGATGCGTTCAACAGCATTGCGCAAGTCCTGCCTCAGCAGCATAACGTCAGAGCCCATGGCCCCGATCATGGCGCCCGGCATGTCTCTAGACTGAATTATGGCCACCTTAAGCGTAGCGTTGTCCGGCACCTGGCCCTGCGATCCCGCAACCCCTGTCGCAGCACCCGCTCCGGTAAACTTGTCCATGGTGCCCTGCTTGGTGTGACCTCCACCGCCTTTGTCTCGTGTCATCGTCCCAATGTATGTGCTGCCCCCAAGTACTCAGGAGCGACAGCTTAGGGGGCTGAACGCGGAGACGGCCCGGTATCTATGACACTTTAAGCCCAGGTCGACAGTTTCTCCCTCCAGGCCTCTCAGCAGGCGGCAACCGCCACGAGGGCACACAAGGTGACCGCCAATTCACCTTCACCCCCGAAGGCCTCGCTTCACTTCACTGCTCCACGGCCCGACCCGACCACCGGTGAGTGCCACTGACTGGTGCACCGCTAATGTCTCGATATCAGGAATGCCCAAGCGTACCTGCACCTGGGGGGGGGCAGCGGTGTCGACCTCTGCTGCTTTTAGGACCCCACTGGGCGGCACGTTGACGAATATCCTGTGCCCGGCGCGCGCCACCAGCGCCAGGCAGCCTCAGCTCTTCTGGCCACCCAGAGTGGATGGCCGGACTGTCAATGGCCCCGGGGGCACAGCCCCTCCTCCGCAACCGCCGTCACAGCGGCCCGACTGGGCTGCCGAACACTTGAAGGCCACTGGGACACTATGATGGGGGGGTGGGGGCCCCAACCAGTACCTTCAGCCCACCGCCGCACCTCTGGGCTTGTCTGACCTTTCGCCGCCTCCGGGGGACACCGCAAAATGGCCGCTATCACTCCCTGGCCTCCTCTCTCCGGGTCTCAGTCCCAGCAGCAGCTCAGCCCCAAGGGGGAAGGGGTGGGGGGAGGGGGGGAGCCACCGGACTCCGGCGCGGCACGACCAACAGCCGATCACAGGCGGCACCACCAACAACCGCACAGTCCTCCGAGCCTCTGCACATGGCCCGGCTGGTCAATTGAGGCCCTGGCTCCTCCCAGGCTGTCCCCCGCTAGGCCGCTGCAAGTCGCGGGTCTGCGATCGCCGCCGCACCGTCAGATCTCCGGCTCGCGTCGGAGATCTCCCTTGATGTTGTACGATTCTCCAACGCTGGGACATTCCTTAAGTAAAGTCCGAAGGCAGGATATTTATGAAGGATATTGGATGGCCGATCGGAACGGATTAAGCCGCGACCGCCATCTTCGCCGGTCAAGCCACGCCCCAGGAGTACATGCTTTGATTAGGCAGAAGTTGTGTGCTTCCACAGAATAAGCACTTTCTCTTTACATAGCTGTGATTTGTTTGTTTGTTTATACAGGTTCATGAGCCTGCAGAATGGCTACATAGAAAAGGCTCATTAACACACATAAAGTATCAAGCTTTCAATGGGATGGAACTTGAACTTTCAGGGACACAGATATGGCACTGTTAAAGTTCTTAGATAACGAAATAATTTACCCTGTTGGTTTTTTCCTGGCAGCAGCAAAAAAAACCTTCCCTTCCCATCAAGAAATGTAGGTGTGTGTGTGCGCGCGCGCACGCGCGTGTGCAGTATGGGATGCCAAGGGTTACAGTAATCCACATTAATTTTTGGGTCTGCCTTAACAGAGCAGCTGTCGGTCTACCTTAGAGGATCAACAAAAAAGAGAGTTCAGAGTACTTCAGAGAGAGGAATTTAAGCTCCATCCAAATGTTGGTTTTACTGAATAGAGGGTTTGAAATTATCCAGTATTTGGGTGTCTTTCATAGATTCACATGCCTGAATCATTCCCCGTCGTCGAGACGGGAGCCTCCGGTATATAAAAAAGTAATGTCCTAGAGACATACATAGAAAAGAATAGGCCTAAGGATCCCACCTTAGTGTCCTATCCACGTCCAGAGTAGGCCCAAGGGTCCCACCTTAGTGGTCTATCTGTGTCCTTTTGTAAAAAGGACCAAAGTAAAGAAGCCAACCAATCAGCTACCACCTCCTTCTAGAACCTTCCTGTAAGGAGCCTAGGTCTCTCAGATTTTCTACCGCACGTTGTGCTAGGGAGTCTCCACCTGAGTTCTCCTCAGGATTTCTACTTCTTACTTTTAAAAAACGAATTTACAAACTTTAGTACATTATGGCTGATACCCAGAAAAAGGGTCTCTTCAGAGCCTGTTCCTCGTGTGGAAAGAAAAGGCTCCATGTAGAGGACAAACATGAAACCTGCCTGTATTGCCTCTACCCTCACCATCTAGCCAATGACTGCAAAATATGTAGGACCTTCTCAAACAAGACCCTCAAAGACAGAGAAGGACGCCTGCTACTGTGGCTCAACAGACTGAAGGAGAGAAAAGATGACTTGGTATCAGAAGACGGTGAGAGTTTGTCTGGTACCTCACAATTTTCCTTGAAGAGGCCAAGGGTTACTTCCCCTAGCCCCTCAGACACCCCTCCTAAGAAGACTCTCAAGAAGTCCTCAGAGGGCAAAAGCTCAGTGTCTGGCAAGGATCTTCCTGTCGTCAGGAAGCAGCCGCTGATCTTGACGACGACAGCGTCGAGTATCTCCTCAGCGCAAAAAACTGCGTCAACGTCGACGAGGACAGTGTCGATGACGACAGGATCGTCGACCTCTTCCTGGACGACGAAGACGACGTCTTCATTGACGGCGAATATGCCAGTGTCGTTGACCATTCCATTTACTCCATCGACGACGAACATCTTATCGTCGAAGTCGACGTCGAAGTCAAAGTCGACGACGATGGTCCCGTCGACGAAGGACACGACGACGACGAAAACGTCGACGACGGGGAAAATACCGTCGATGAAGGACACGTCGACGAGAACGCCGTGTCGACGGGGACACTGTCGACAAAGGGGAAAATACCGTCGACGAAGGTGATGTCGACGACGACACCGTCGACGAAGTCGTCGACGACTTCTGGAAAAGCATCGTCGTCATCGGCGCCGCTTCTGACAACGCCTACAGGAAAATGGAAAGAGTCTGCGTTACTTTCTCATGCCATGGATACCCTGCCGCCACATGTAAGAAACAAGGGTCCCCTGAATGGATGGATAGCAACACAACCCCTAGGTCAGGGAACAACACAGTGAAGGTATCAACCTAGGCAGTAATAAGAAACTTGCCCACGTAATAGTGGTAGGACAAGGACAACCCACTTCCAGTTAAAGGCAATTTTTATTAAACATGAAACAAGGACAACATTATTACAATAATGGAATTAAAAAGCATGTGGGGCATGCAAGTGTAAAAAATCAATTGACAAATAAGAAGTGAAAAAATTATAAAGCAAATTACTCAAAAATACATTACATTAAATGGCATTGATTCATAAAAAACACATATAAACTCTCTTTAAAAACCATATAATGAGTATTTTGTCGACGCGCGTTTCGGCGACCAGCGCCTTCTTCAAGACAGAAACTCAAATACCTAAAATTAAAATCACAATTAATAACACAAAAATGAAAAATATTATTTCCCCTTAAAGGGCAATAAACACAATACATAATGTTCAAGAAAATTTGTTTAAAACAGTCATGAATTCATAAATACAATACATTGTAATAGGAAGTGGGGAAGCAGTAGTCCAAGGACAAGTGATCATAGACTGTGCCTCTGGATAATTTACCCTTGCTATGTAATTTTTGGTTACCATGAGCACTATGGGTTACCTATTGATTCCCCATTATTGGGACTTGCTTGTTAAATATATAGGACTACTGCTTCCCCACTTCCTATTACAATGTATTGTATTTATGAATTCATGACTGTTTTAAACAAATTTTCTTGAACATTATGTATTGTGTTTATTGCCCTTTAAGGGGAAATAATATTTTTCATTTTTGTGTTATTAATTGTGATTTTAATTTTAGGTATTTGAGTTTCTGTCTTGAAGAAGGCGCTGGTCGCCGAAACGCGCGTCGACAAAATACTCATTATATGGTTTTTAAAGAGAGTTTATATGTGTTTTTTATGAATCAATGCCATTTAATGTAATGTATTTTTGAGTAATTTGCTTTATAATTTTTTCACTTCTTATTTGTCAATTGATTTTTTACACTTGCATGCACCACATGCTTTTTAATTCCATTATTGTAATAATGTTGTCCTTGTTTCATGTTTAATAAAAATTGCCTTTAACTGGAAGTGGGGTGGGTTGTCCTTGTCCTACCACTATTACGTGGGCAAGTTTCTTATTACTGCCTAGGTTGATACCTTCACTGTACCCTGCCGCCACAGACATCCCATGTCATCATTAAGGTTACGAAGAAACCAATTACGCCAGACCTGACGTCACCCAGTAAGGTGCAAGAGCTGCCCCCAACCTGTCTATTACAAGGCGAGGAGTCGGAGGAAGAGCTGTACACACAAGCCACAAGCCCATCAGACCTGGTGGTTAAGTGCCAAAGCACTGATGAAGAAATAGAGGAGGTGGAACATGTGGAACATTCAGTCCACACTCGAGTCCGCACAGAGGTTACACCGATGGTGTGCTTACCAGCGGCTATTGTATCAGACCTACAATTTCTGATCCAAGATTATAGGCAGCGGTTCCCGGAACAGTCATCTACGCCTGTACCTACTACTACTGTACAAGCACCCACTCCTTTGGCCCGGCGCAAGCCGCCACCACTGGCGCTCAGTAGAGAACAAGAGCCAGTGCAGGAAATGTACTCGTCTGCTGACGAAGAAGGGGACCAGGAAGAGGGCGAGGTCCGTGGAGATGAGTCTGACCCAGATGCAGATCAAGACTATATCGCTTCTTCCTCCCCAGAACCACAGTCTTCGGAATCACCACCCGCAGACATTGGTGGATTCCATAATCTTGTAGA
Source organism: Lissotriton helveticus (assembly GCF_964261635.1). Lineage (NCBI taxonomy): Eukaryota > Metazoa > Chordata > Amphibia > Caudata > Salamandridae > Lissotriton > Lissotriton helveticus. Next base: position 816,324,245 of record NC_136070.1, read on the forward strand.
GCGTGCAGCCAAGCGATTCCATATGGCTATGGAAACTCAGGAAACCGAGTGCTTCCTGTACGACTTCAAGGAACTAGCCAAAAAGACAACCAAGTCAATTCCCATCATTGACTTTATATGGAAGCAGGGAAAATTACTGATGCAAACACCAGCCTTAATCCCAGTAGTGGTACCCAGGCTTGAAAAGAAATACAAGGCGACCTCATCAGCGCCAGCATGCCTCACAGGTCACCCCAAGCCAGATTCTGTGGTAACCCAGGCGGCGCAGAAAAATTCTCGTAACCCAGCATCGCGTTTGTCAGCACCACCTGACAAGGAAGGCAGAAAACTGGATACGATTGGCAAGCGTTTTTCCACTACGTCGGCCATGACGGTAAAGGTGGCAAATTCCATCGCACTCCTGGGCCGCTACAACCGACAACTTTGGGCAGATATTGCGCCCTACCTATCTCACCTGCCAGGGGATGTAAAAGAGGAAGCCCAATCACTCCTCTTGGAAGGCCAGACGTCTGCCTCTGAACTCATTGACTGCGCAATGGATGTCGCCTTGACCGGGTTCAGGCAACTGGCAGGTGCTGCTGTACTCAGAAGACAAGGCTGGCTCAAGGCCACCTCTTTTCGCCAGGAGGTGCAGACAAAAATTATTGATATGCCTTATGACGGCCAACATCTCTTCGGGGAAAGGATAGATGAGGCTTTAAATACTATCAAGAAGGACACGGACACTGCCAAAGCCCTTGGAACACTGCAATTCCGGAACCAGTCCTTTCGTGGAAACAAAAACAGAGGACAATCTTCTTATAGGGGCTCATATCAGAACAGGTCCTCCTATTCATACAGTCAGAACAGAACGCAATACCAACCGCGACAACAACAACAAGGGCGTCAGACTTCCTACGGCAAGTCTAACTATAGAGGGAAGACCCAGAAAAAACCCGCTGGCGGCCGCCAATGACTTGTGTCAATGGCCCATCCATCCACCATCGAACTTCTTCAAAATTGGAGGAAAACTCACACACTTCCTCGCAAATTGGAGATTGATAACATCAGATCGGTGGGTGCTCCAGCTCATTCAGTTCGGACATTCTCTGGAATTTGTCACTATTCCCCCGACAACACCACCTCGCAAGAGGTCCCACAGGCACCTACGATTGGTTCTTCAGGAAATGGCTTCCATGATGTAGAAGGGAGCGATAGAGAAGGTTCCACCTGCCCACAAAGGGAAAGGTTTTTACTCCCACTTCTTCCTGATCCACAAAAAAGGGAAAAAGTGGAGGCCAATCCTGGATCTAAGGGCACTCAATGTGTTCCTAAAGAAACAATTGTTTCGTATGGTGACACTCCAGGAGATCCTGGGACTTTTGGAGGAAGGGGACTACATGACGTCCTTAGACCTGCAGGACGCCTACTACCATATTCCTATCCTCAAACGGCACAGGAAATACCTCAGGTTTTCTGTAGCGGGGCAGCACTACCAATTCTGTGTCCTCCCGTTTGGCCTCAAATCTGCTCCACGGATATTTACCAAATGCCTCTCCCCTGTGGCAGCCTTCCTTCGTCAACAAGGACACCAGGTCTTCCCATACCTGGACGACTGGCTGGTAAAGGCACCATCTGCGACCGGCGCAGCCAAATCCTCCAGCGCCTGTCTGGATATTTTCCAACGTCTAGGTTTGACCCTCAACCACGAGAAGTCGACACTGAAACCCAACAAGGTCATTACATTTCTTGGGGCAACTCTAGACACGGAACGCGTCAAGGCTTTCCCCTCTCAGGAAAGGAAAGTAAAACTCATCTCCCTGGCCACATCAGTGGCATCAAGGAAGACTTTACCGGTCCGCACCTTCAAGTCCCTCCTCGGCATGATGTCCCCATGTATCATGCTCATTCCCCTCTGCCGCCTCAAGATGCGCCCACTCCAGGAGGAGTTAACGAACCAGTGGACACAAAGTACAGGATCATTCGAGGACCGCATTCGAGTCACTCGAACTATGGTCAACCACTTACAGTGGTGGAGATCGCTCAAACACCTGTCACAGGGACTGCCGTTTCTGCTTCCCGCAGAGGCACATGTGATAACAACGGACGCATCCCTAGAAGGCTGGGGAGCGGTCCTCCAAGAACTCCAGATCAATGGCAAGTGGACAAAACAGGAAACCCAACTCCACATCAACCTATTGGAGTTAAGAGCGGTCTTCCTAGCCCTACAAGCTTTCCTACCACGCATTCAAAACTCCCCAGTGCTCGTCAGGACAGACAACACCACGACGATGCACTACCTGAACAAGCAGGGGGGGACGCGATCGCTCTCACTATCTCGAGAATCGCAAAGAGTCTGGAACTGGCTTCTGGAACATGGGATAACGCTGAAAGCGGAATACGTCCCGGGCAAGGACAATGTCTTGGCGGACGCTCTGAGCAGAGAGGGGTCTCCATCCCACGAATGGGAGCTAGATACGGAAGTGCTGGAACACATCTTCGCGGAATGGGGAACTCCGCAAATCGACGTTTTTGCCACAAGACAGAACGCCAAATGCCCAAGCTTCGCAAGCAGGCATCACCACTCAGGAACCCTCGGAAATGCATTTTCCATCGCATGGCGCAACGTCTTTGCGTATGCCTTTCCGCCATTTCCACTAATACCCAGGGTTCTCAGGAAGATGAAGTCGGAGCCCTGCACTCTGATTCTGATCTGATCGCTCCATTCTGGCCGAGGCAGCACTGGTTCACGGACCTTCACCGCCTCTCTGCCCTTTGATTTTTATTACCCTATGCTAAAGCTGGTAGGCACGAATTTTGTTACGCGGAATCCTCAACATTACAATAGTAGGCAAGGGTTGGCCAGGATCTTGTTATATAAAACAATCATTAAATACATACATATACGTATATAAATATAGATCCATATCTATACATAGAGGGCCTGTGAGTCAGCCTTCTTCTGCCATTGGTCTGTCTGAGTGTCATTTACAACCTGCTTCCATCCATGACAGCAGACTGCATGGGGTAATGATTGAGTCCTCATCAGTCATTGGCTACCTTGCCCTGTGAATGTCGGCAGTTTTGGATCACACCACCCAAAAGTGAATGAGCTACAGTGGTAGGGCAGGTAGGCCAGCCCTTTAGTTTTCAGTTTTCAACTTTATTAGTTACTCCTTCATTTCTTTGCTTCATCTATTTTTATTCAAAATTTTCTTAGGAGAATACTATGCAGTTGCGGCCCATCCTCAAGGGCAGAGGGGCCCAGCCCGACCTTTTTGAAGACATGAAGAGTGCCTGTTAGGCTGAGCAAAGATCAGCCTGGCAGACACTCTTCATCTTCAGGTCATGCAGCCAAGCACTATACTTGTGCTAAATGTGCAAACGCCTGGCTGCCTGAGCAGAACTTTGTCCGGATGAAAATTTCACAACCCTGTAGGCATGACCTCCTTAGCCTGGCACAGCAATTGGAGATGCTCCTCTTTGTTACAGGGGCGAGCAGCACTGATAGAATTGGACCTGTGCGCTTCAGTTTTAAGCACTGAATTGCTCAGGGTCAACTGTCCATCAGCAACACTTATCACAGAGTGGGGTGGGGTTAGCAGTCTCACTGTCCCATCTCACTCTCTGACAAGTAAGGGAGGGCCACCTCTTCTTATGGGTCAGACACTGAGAGGAGGCAAAGCCCAAACCTCCAGGAACCACCCGCCACTCAAGATCATTTTTGCGGTCAGTAAATTGTTATTTTTTTGTATGTTTGGTGTGTTTTGAGTGTGTGTCTGTATGAATGAGTGTATTGCATGTACATGCTGGGAATGGATATGTGCTTGTATATGGCACTTGGGAATGGTAGGGGGTTGTGTGTATGCTTGTGAATACACTGGTGTTAGTGAGTGTGCATCAAGATGGGTAAGTGTATGCATGTGTGACCCGCCCACCTCTACTCCTGCTCAAATTACCAGCCGCCACTGAATACAACAGCTCTAGACAGTGTTACCGGGTTGCTTGCTTGCAACTCATTTCATTTGCAGTGAGCCACATCCCCCGTGGCCACTTCCTGTAGACTAGGTGACCATTTTGGAATGTTGTTCTCCTGTTGTATGACGTTTTGGGACCCGAGTGAAATTTTCTATAGGTACAATTCACATTGCCCTAATATAGGCATAAGAAACCATAACCATATTTAGACATAGCCCATGCAGTCCAAATACAGGCATGGCTACTTCCACCCGTTCCAAAAAGCCACAACGATTTCTTGGAATAATCGGCTTAAGCAGTCAGGGACATCCCCTTGCTTGAATATTGATTTGTCCAAAAACTCATGGAGTTTTCAAAAGAACTACCATTCCCTTGTGGTTCTTTGATGACGTTATTATGCCCAACTTTACGTCAAACTAGGCACCTTCAAGGTATAAATATGCCTACACTTGCCCTAGCAAACACACAGTGGTTTGGAGTAGCTCGACTATCTACTTGCCCGACGCAGCTCGCTACAGCTAGTGCCGAAGGAAGCCGACCCTCCAGCTGATGCACTGATCGAGAAGCTGTCCTTTCTCTTGCTGAGAATCCAGCTCCAGTGTTTCCAAGCTCCCCTTGCGGGGTGTTGTAAAATCAAGTCCCGAGACGGAGATACCAGACCTCCTTCATTCTAAAACCAAGGTACGGAGCTGATTAGACCCTAAGAGAAATCTTGGATAGATTCTTGGCAAAGAAACTAAACCTATGCTACACCACACTTACTTCTTCCCTCGTACAAGACTTAGGTTAGGTACCTTGGGTTAGGCGTATATTAGAAGCACCAGTTGAGTACTTTTAGCCTTTGTTATTTATGTATGTATTTTTATATGGCTTAGAAACCATACAATGCTTTTACAGTATTATTTTATAATTTGTATAATACTCTTCTTACTGTATGCATTATACTTTGACACGTATTACGATTGTAGCAGTTCACTTTACTTGCAAGAGAAAGAAGACTGTTCAATAAAACCTTTTATTGAAAATGCCCGTCTCTCTATTTTCTCTGCACCTCTGATGAAACGAAGCATGCACGATTGACTGAGTAAAATATCTATCTATTGTTTCCACAACTCTGAAGATACGTTTATTCTGGGGGAAACAAAGTTGTCATGTTTATGCGGTTGTCAGAAACGAATCCCTTGTTGTTTATTCGAGAAAGTTTCTAGTGACCTCTGAGCTAGCTGGCACTCACAATTAAGTTTAATATATTCGATAGAGACCTTGTCGACCTAAGTCCTACGTCAAATGTATAGGATGTATTATTTCAATGCGCAGAGCCTATTGGGAATATAGGAACTACACTACACTCCATTGTACTTCATTGTTCTTCCATTCCACGATAACCACCACTGGTTCTAGATGTGGCAGCCATACTAGAACTTTAAACAACAATAGACTATGCACAATACCTCTGGAAGACAGACAGCTGGAGCGGTATTTAATTTTGTTATGGCAAGCATATGCTTGCCTTGTTTAGACAGCAACATAGTTACATTTTCTCCTTTTATTCTTTTAATTTATCATCTGTATATTGAGTGTGTGGGTTTTGTTGCGGTAGTGTCAGAGAGTGAATGCAAGAATGAGTCAGTGGATTGATGAATGTTTGCATGAGTGCAAAGTTGAGTGACAAAGTGCATGTAAGATAACATAATCTGAAAGAAACAGTTAGTTATAGATGCCTTACTTTAGAATATTCCCCAGGCGTCAGACTAGATCCAGGAAGCTTTTCGTCAGCAGTACCCCTGCGCGTCGGTAGAGGGCGTCGGTCGACTCCGCGCCCGTCATCTGTGTCGTCATTGCCGGTATGACGTTGCGGAGCTTACTTAGACACCACCCTTGTGCACTGACGTCAGTTCTTTCTTTTTCCGCGCCAGCAATGGCAGATCCAGAGCGAATGGGACCCCAAGTAAATTTTTGACTGACTTTTTGCGACTTTTTGTTGACTTCTTTTCAAGTCTTACATCGACTCCTGGTGCACGAGGGATGCCCGGTTTCAAGGCCTGTGGTTCCTGTTCTCAAATGATGTCGGTGACGGATCCGCACCGCGTGTGCCTTTACTGCCTGGAGCGCGACCACGACCCCAAGTCAGAGCCATCATCACTCCTTGTCGAAGTCTTTGCACTCGAGGTCAGGTAAGTCGAAGCACAAGAAGAAGTCGAAGAAGCATCGTCGCTCTATGACTTCCCCTCGGCCAATGCGACGAAGGGTGCGGGTGGTGCCACTCCCACGGCTCCGCATGCGGAACCTTCTGGGTCCACTCCGGCCGTCCCAGAACTGGGAGCGACCCCTGACCAGCTTTGTCAATTTTACGAAGCAATGCATGCCACCTTTGAACAGCCTGACTACGCTGGTGCACCTTCGTGCCCTGCGGACTCTGGTGGGGGCCAGACTAGGCCAGGCTAGGTTCCTGACGCCAGCAGCTTCGGTTTCGGTGCCGGTCGACCTTGTAACACCACCACGGGCAACAATTCCATCGGCACCACGTCCAAAGCCGGCGCCGGCTGTACCTCCAGCCGGTGTCAACACCGGCTTCCACCCCAATGTGGATACTGAGCCGGATCTGGCGCCGATGGGTACTTTTGTGCCTGCATTCCACCCTGGCCATTTTCAGCCAATTTGGGAGCCAACGGATGGTGAGGAAGACTGGGAGGAGTCTGAGGTCCCTCCCACTGCCCAGTTAGAATATGATCCGAACTGGAGAGAGAAACTGGGGGATGCCAGTGGGCTGAACACCACCAGACCATGACATGTTGTCTCCTCCTACCGTGGCTACGGAGGAGGGAGCGTCTTACGCAGTGGTGTTGCGAAGGGTAGCCGAGGCCCTAAACCTCGAGCTACCTACTGTGGCAGTCAGGATTAACCTCCTGACAGAGGCATTTCAGCCAGCAGCGAGCTTTTCAGAGCCCCTGCTGCTGTTTAATGAAGCCCTCGCGGACATCCTTTTGGGCACCTGGTCCAGGCGCACCACAGGGGCTCCTGTGCATAGGATGGTTGCCCGATGCCACCGCCCGGCCCGGGCGACCCCACTTTCCTCTCCCAACACCCCTCCCCGAGAACTTGGTAGTCCAAGCCTCAGCGTCCAAAAGCGCATTCCCTACCACACCACAGGACGGGGAATCCAAGAAGCTGGATCAGTTTGGGAAGAAGTTGTTTTCTTCCTCCAGCTTAGGGCTGAGGTCGGTGAACACTGCATACCTCTTGGGCCGTTATTCCTACTCTGTGTGGGATACAGTGGCACAAGTGCTGCCTCAGTGTCCGGAGGAGGCCCAGGCCGATCTTTCCCGTGCTGTGGCCGATGGGAGAGATACAGCAAAGTTCGCCTTCTGCTGTGGACTGGACACCGCCGACTCACTGGGTAGGACCATTTCAACGTCAGTGGCGCTTCGCCATCACGCCTGGTTGAGAACGACTGGCTTTCCTGGGGATGTCCAGAACACCTTGATGGACATGCTTTTTAATGGACGTCGCCTGTTTGCCGCCAAAGCAGTCAATGCGCTAGAGCGCTTCAAGGACTTTCGGGCTATGGCCAAGTCCTTGGGCCTCTCCACCATGTTTCCCGCACGGTCTGATTTTCGCACCTTTCCTGGCCACGGAAGGGGTGCCCCAACACATTCCTTTCAGAGCCACAGGCCTGCGCAAGCTGTTCAACCTCAGCACGGCCTAGGAAGTGGGATCCACTGACCTGGTTCTGGGGGCCAGCAGGCAGGCCAGTCGTCCCTCCCCCCCTGCAGCAGCCTACAAACCCTCCTAGTCCGACCTTTCAGGCACATCAAACGCCAGTGGGTGGCAGGATTCGCCACTACCTCCCCCACTGGCGCACCATCACGGCAGACAAGTCGTGTTTGCAGATAGTCCGAAGGGGCTACTCCCTCTCCTTCGAGACTATCCCTCCAGCCATGCCACCCAAGTACCATCATAAGGTGGGGGGGTCATCTGGTCCTTCTCCAACAGGAAGTTACGGCTCTCTTGGCCAAGGGAGTCATCGAGCGCGTGCCTGCCCCAAAGTAGGTTGTGGTTGCTATTCCCACTACTTTCTGGTGCCCAAGAATGACAAGGGTCTGCGTCCTATCTTGGATATCAGGGACATCAACTGCTTCCGCTGGAATGAGAGGTTCAAAATTTTGCCCTGGATCAGGTCTTTTTCTGCCCTCGACCCTGGAGACTGAATGGTAGCGTTGGACTTGCAGGACGCTTATGTTCGAGGCATGTGGGCTGCTAAATTCATATCTTTTGCATAGATCGCCGCCTAGTGTTGGGTCCGGATGATCGCACGTTGTTGTCCTGGAAGAGTCTTCGAAGTATCCTGAGATAGGTGGCTCCTCCCCTGGACTACAGTGCGCATGGGCATCGGCTCCATCCCCAGATTGTTTTTTTCCGCCATTGGGTTCGGATGCGGTCTCGACGTCTCTCTGTCGGAACCGAGAAAACTTACTACTTTAAGGCCAAAAGGCCTTCGTTACCTTTGTCGGTATTGTTTCCGTACGGTCTCGAGTTTCTCCCGCCTCTTGGAGGCAGAATCTGCGGAGTCAAGCTACTCTTCGGACATCGAGGCCCTCTCATCGCAGCAAGACCACGACTTTTTCAACATGGACCGGAGCCCGTTCAAATTCTGCCCCGTCTGTGGGTCCAAATACCCACATATCGACGTGCACCCGGTCTGTAATAAATGCCTCTCGCCGGACCATAACGAGGAGAACTGCATGGCCTGCTCCAAGTTCAGGTCAAAGAAAACGCTTAAGCTTCGGCGCGCGGTGCGCCTCGAGGCCCAGCGGACGGCCCCGCCACCGGACAACATCTTCGACGACCCCGAAGAAGAGGGCCTGAGCCATCATCTTCAAATCTCACCACCTGCGGCGGAGGTCGAGGCCGATCCCGAAGACGACGACGGGGACATAGGCCAAAACCAAGAATACGTCGTCGAGGTAGGGGACGACGAACAAGTTTATGGGGCCGCGGAAGATAGCTCGGGGGATGAGCTATGCCCCGAAAGTTACACAGATCAGGCTCAGGTCACGGGATCGCCACTCGGCCTTACCCACGACCCTGCACCGCAAGCCACGACCCCGCCTTCAGGCCCGGCCACGGACATACATGCGGAGGCTACGCAGCATGTATCGAAACCGAAACTGAAACCATCGGAATCGACTGCTCCTAAAATGGCCGACGCCAAATCGAAACCGAAACTAACGGATTCGGGCACGCCTAAGATGCGGGCGTTCCATCTAAACCACCGAAGCCTGCTACCTCATCGGCTCCGTCGACCTCCGGGCCACCGAAGTCGAAGAAGACTGTCGACTCGACAGTGCCGAAGTCATCGGCAGGGGATGCGTCCTCAAAGAAGGTCGTCCGTCAAGGGTCGACCTGGGCGGCGCTGGCAAAGACCACAAAAGTCGTCGACAAACGCTCGGTGCCGTCAGGGGCACCGTTAGGCGGACGCATAGTCGAGGCGGAGTCTACAAAATCCCTCGGATCAAAGAGCGGAGGCTCTACTCATAGGTCCAAAGACTCCGGGTCTAAAGCTGCGGCATCCTCGTCTAAGCCTACAAAGGAGCCACAGAACGTCGGGGGCGAAGGCCCGTCGGCGGCCTCCTCGTCGGCGCCAAGTGCCTCGGCGGGTGGCACGTCACAAATCGCTGGTTCACTGCAACAAATTCGTGAGAAGGCTTCTGCGACGTCGGCTCCCGCACCATCGCCTCAGAAGTCGCTGGACATGCCTGCAAAGCCTGCTGCCAAGCTTCTATACATTCTGCCGCCGAAGGAGGCACCAAAAGCCTTTGCACCGAGGTCTGCGCAGACAACATCGGAATCTTCAACGTCTGGTGGAAGATTGGCTCGACAACACGACTCAGGATGAATCTGAGCGTTATATCGACGCGGACACGGGCAAATTGACCCTTTATAAGAGAAAAATCACTTCCCAGCCAGTGGACTCCTATGTCATTCCACTGAAGAAGAAGAGGCCTGCACAGGACATTCCTGCCCTAGTTGAACCTATCCAGCCTCCGCCTAGGAGTCCATCACCTTCCCCCGACCATTCCGGGGGTGAGGAAGGGGAACAAGATGACCAGTACAATTTCCCCATCAATGACCCTGATGCACAACAGGATTCCTATGATGACACAGGTGACCAGGGAAGCCAACAAATGGGACAAGACCCACAGCTTTTCAGTGCACGTGCATCCCCAACAGAGGATTCTGCAGGTTTTCATGCACTAATTGAGCGGGCAGCTGCAAATCATGACGTGGACATGCATGCTGACCCGGTGGAGGAAGATTTTCTGTTTGACACTTTTTCTGTCTCTGAAAGGACAGTTAAGACACTTCCTATGCTCAAAGGTGTCCTTAAACATGCTGCGGAGATCTTTAAGGAGCCTACCAGGGCGAGGGTGGTCAACCCACGAATCGAAATGAAATACAGGCCAGCACCTGCAGACCCAGCATATATTCGGGGACAGTTGCCTCTAGACTCTCTTGTGGTCGCAAATGCCCGCAAACGGGCGAACTCCCAGACAACGGGTGAAGCTCCTCCCCCTGACAAGGAGTCCAAGGTGCTTGAGGCAGGGGGCAAAAGAGTAGCTGCACAGGCTGCCAATATCTGGCGTATAGCAAACACACAGGCGCTATTGGCACGTTATGATAGGGCGCATTACGACACCCTAGAGCAACTTTTTCAGCACCTACCTACGCAGTTTCAGGAGGGTACCAAACTGCTCATAGAGGAGGGAAAACTCATCTCAAACGCAGCAATAAAGTGTGCACTTGATTCCGCCGACACAGCAGCTAGGGCTATTAACACTAGCGTCATGCTAAGACGGCAAGCGTGGCTACGCATATCAGGGTTTAAACCAGACATTCAAACGACCATACTCAACCAGCCCGTCAATCCGGATAGACTGTTTGGTCCTGATGTTGACACCACCCTCGAAAAGATTAAAAAGGACAATGAGACAGCTACGTCTATGGGGGCCCTTCAGTCACAACAATTCAGGGGGCACACTTTTCGTCGCTCAGGTGCACGCGGTGTTACCCGGGGACAGATGGGTCAACAATCACAATTCACTAAGGGTGGCGCACAGTCCTCGTACCCCAAGCAGAACAGAGGGGGTTATCGAGGAAACAGCACCAGGGGACGAGGCAGAGGAAACAACAACTCCCGTTCCTCTGCCGCAAACAAACAGTGACTCTCTGTCACTGCCCCCCGACCATTCAACACCTGTCGGGGGGAGACTCCAGCAGTTCCTGCCAGTCTGGACAAACATCACCACAGACAGGTGGGTAAGACAACTTATCCAGTCCGGTTATTGTCTGGAGTTGACATCCACTCCACCCAACATTCCACCAAAACAACGTCCTATGTCCGCAGAGCACTTGCACTTATTGCAGCAGGAAGTAGTGGTGATGCTGCAAAAAGGCGCAATAGAGCTCGTGCCAGTGGAGGAGGAAGGCACAGGAGTCTATTCCCTGTACTTCCTTATTCCAAAGAAAGACGGCTCCCTAAGGCCCATTCTGGACCTGCGCCCCCTCAACCTGTATATTCTGTCAGAACATTTCCATATGCTTACACTCCAACAGATTCTTCCCTTGCTGAACCAAGGGGACTTCCTGGCAACCTTGGACCTCAAGGATGCTTATTTCCACATACCACTACACCCGTCCCACAGAAAATATCTCAGGTTCACCGTCCAAAGCAGGCATTATCAGTTCAAGGTCCTACCCTTCGGAGTGACCACCGCCCCCAGAGTGTTTACCAAGTGTCTGGCGACTGTGGCGGCGCACCTCAGGAGGCAGAACATACATGTCTACCCCTACCTGGACAACTGGCTCGTTCAAGCAAAGTCGGAACAGCAGTGCGCCGCGGACATGTCGACAACCATTCACCTCCTTCACAGTCTGGGCTTCTCGTTGAACTACCCAAAGTCGCACCTTCAACCAGCACATGTGCGGCAGTTTCTGGGTGCAACAATAAATACCCTGACTGCTATGGCTCAGCCGAACAAAGTCAGGATAGACAGCATCCAGTCTCTAATCCAAAAGTTCAGACCGCAACACTCCCTTCCAGCGAGAGTGTTCATGCAGTTGATAGGCATGATGGCCTCCTGCATCTTCATAGTCCCTCACGCAAGGTTGCACATGAGTCCGCTCCAAAAATGTTTAGCAACTCAGTGGACACAGGCTCGAGGACAACTGACAGACCTAGTGTTGGTTACCGGTCGGGCATACGACTCTCTGCATTGGTGGAATCCACACAACCTTTGCAAGGGCCGACCGTTCCAGGAGCCAGTGCCACAGATTGTCCTAACAACGGACGCATCTCTCCAGGGATGGGGAGCTCATGTGCTCAATTACACGGTGCAGGGACTATGGACGACGCAGCAACAAAAGATGCACATCAACTATCTAGAATTGATGGCAATCTTCATGGCGCTCAAGTCCTTCAAAGTACATCTGTGCAACAAAGTCGTGTTGGTCCGGACGGACAACATGACAGCGATGTACTACATCCAGAAGCAGGGAGGCACCCACTCGCCACAGCTGGCTCATCTGGCTCAGAGCATGTGGAAGTGGGCCATTCAGAGGAACATTTTCCTCATGGCAGAACACCTCCCGGGGAGGACAATCAGATGGCGGATCTGCTCAGCAGATACAGCCATCAAATGCACGAGTGGGAGCTACATCCATCGGTGCTCCGCCCGTACTTCCAGCAGTGGGGTCATCCAGAGATAGACCTGTTTGCCACAAGGGAAAACTCAAAATGCCAACACTTTGCCGCCAGGTTCCCTCACCCACAGTCGCAGGGGAATGCGATATGGATGAACTGGTCAGGCAGATTTGCCTACGCTTTTCCCCCAGCACCTCTCATACCGCTGGTGGCAAGAAAGCTAAGGCAACACTCGATGACACTCATCCTGGTTGCTCCAACGTGGGCACGCCAACCATGGTACACCACGTTTCTGGAACTCTCGGTGGTGCCGCATCAAAGGCTGCGCCTAACACCCAAGCTCTTGACGCAGAACCATGGCGACATTCAGCATCCAGATCCGCAACAGCTCAACCTGGCGATCTGGCTCCTGAAGTCCTAGAGTTTGGCTACCTTCACTTGCCTCCAGAATGCATGGAAATCATCAAAGAGGCAAGGAAGCCCACTACCAGAGCATGCTATGCTGCGAAATGGAAGCGTTTTGTCATTTACTGTACGGACAATAACATAAACCGCTAGATGCGTCTATTCCTAACATCATTTGCTATCTGTTACACCTTTACAAGTGCAATCTAGCGTACGCTTCCATTCGGATACATCTATCCGCCATAGCGGCTTATCTTCAGAACAGGCAGCATCTCTCTGTTTTCAGGGTGCCTGCCATTAAAGCCTTCCTAGAAGGACTGAAACGGGTCATTCCTCCAAGAACACCGCCGGCTCCGGTGTGGAACCTCAATGTGGTCCTCACCAGGCTGATGGGCCCACCTTTTGAGCCACTGCACTCATGTGAACTCCAGTTCCTAACATGGAAAGTGGCTTTTCTTATTACTATTACGTCACTGAGACGTGTCAGTGAGCTGCAAGCGCTCACAATACAGGAGCCATTCATACAAATTCATCCAAACAGGGTGGTGCTACGCACTAACCCCAAATTCCTTCCGAAGGTGGTGTCACAGTTTCATCTCAACCAAACTATTGACCTGCCCGCATTCTTTCAAAACCCACAATCAGTAGCGGAAAGAATGCTCCATACCTTGGACGTTAGGAGGGCGTTGATGTACTATATTGACAGGACACAACACTTTAGGAAAACAAAACAACTTTTTGTTGCCTTCTCACCACTGCACAAAGGCAACCCTATTTCCAAAGCAGGAATAGCCAGGTGGATTGTTAAGTGCATTCAAATCTGTTATCACAAAGCAAAACGTACTTTAACAATACCCCCCAGAGCGCACTCCACACGCAAATTGGGGGCATCCATGGCTTTCCTGGGAAACATTCCTTTAGAAGATATTTGCAGAGCAGCCACATGGGTTACACCGCACACGTTTACCAAACACTACTGTGTCGATGTGCACTCCAAGCAGCAAGCAGCTGTAGGACAGGCTGTTCTCAAGACACTTTTTCAGGTTTCTGCAGCTGGCACGGGCAACCGCCGTTAATGGAGGGACTGCTATGTATTCTATGCAAAAGATATGAATTTAGCAGCCCACATGCCTCGAACTGAATATGCTACTTACCAGTATGCATCTGTTCTTGGCATGTAGGGCTGCTAACATTCATATCGCCCACCCTCCTCCCCGGTGCCTGTCGCAGCTGCAGATACACTCTTGCATTCAATCATTAGCATGGACATCCTTTACACTTTTCACTCCATCTCTGCCACAATGGCTAAAAACAATCTGGGGATGGAGCCGATGCCCATGCGCACTGTAGTCCAGGGGAGGAGCCACCTATCTCACGATACTTCGAAGACTCTTCCAGGACAACAACCTGCGATCATCCAGACCCAACACTAGGCGGCGATCTATGCAAAAGATATGAATGTTAGCAGCCCTACATGCCAAGAACAGATGCATACTGGTAAGGAGCATATTCATTTCATATCCCCGTCCTGCCCGCCCACCAGCATTACCTGCGGTTGACGGTAGGCCACGAGCATTTTCAGTTTACTGTGCTCCCCTTTGGCCTTACCAGCGCCCCTCGGGTGTTCACGAAAGTGGTGGCGGTGGTCGCAGCTCATCTGCGCAGATCAGGGGTTCCAGTCTTCCCCTATCTTGACGACTGGTTGTTGAAGGCAGGCTTGCCCCAGGCAGTCGTCCCCCACCTCCAGACTATGGCCGATCTCCTGCATTTGCTGGGGTTGTCCATCAGCTTGTCGAAGTCGCTCCCGTTCATCGGAGCGGTTCTGGACAACACAGTTTCGGTTGTATCCTCCCGATCAGCGAGTCCGGGATATTCAGGCTATGATTCCGATCTTTCAGCCTCTATCCCGGGTTTCGGTCAGGATGACTCTGAGGCTGCGGGGCCTCATGGGCTCCTGCATCCTGCTGGTCCATCATGCCAGGTGGCATATGCAGGCTCTGCAGTGGGACCTGAAGTTCCAGTGGGCGCAGCATCAGGGGAATCTGTCCAATTGCGTCCAGATCTCAGAGGGCACTACACAACAATTGCAGTGGTGGCTCACAAACCAGGATTGGGTCAATGGCAGATCCCTCTCCCTTCCCCAACCAGAACACACAGTGGTGACAGACGCATCCCTTCTGGGATGGGGCGGCCGCTTGGGAGAGGGGGAGATCAGAGGCCTCTGGTCTCCGGCGGAGTCCGGGCTTCACATCAACCTTCTGGAGTTCCGGACGATCCGTCTTGCACTAAAGGCATTCCTTCCCTCAGTCAGGGGAAGAGTAGTGCAGGTGTTCACGGACAACACCACCGCCATGTGGTACTGCAACAAACAAGGCGGGGTAGGGTCGTGGACCCTATGTCAAGAGGCCCTCCGTCTCTGGACAGGACTGAAACATCAAGACATATCCCGGGTGGCTCAACACCTGGCAGGTTCACTGAACGCCAGGGCGGACGAACTCAGCCGCAGGTGCATGATGTATCACAAATGGCATTTTCACTCGGAGGTGGTGCAAGGTCTCTTTCAACAGTGGGGATATCCTTGATTAGATCTATTCGCAACCGAAGATATCGCGCAACGTCAGCAAGTATGCGCTTTGGAATTTCCAAGGCGGCACTCGCATGGCCACGCTTTTCATCGTGAGTGGAGTTGCGGTCTTCTATACGCCTTTCCGCCTATGCCACTTCTAAACAGATTGCTAAGGAAAATCAAGCGCGACTGGGCCCAAGAAATTCCTGTGGCTCCAGACTTGGCATGAAGTGTCTGGTATGCCGAGCTGCTCAGCATGGCCATCTATCCCCGATCCTACTGCCTCTTCTGGAGGATCTTCTGTCACTGCAGCAGGGGACGGTCTTCCACCCAAACCTGTCCAGCCTCCACCTCCTTGCGTGGAGATTGAGCGGCGGCAGTTGACGTCATTTGACTTGCCTGCCGAAATTTGTGATGTAATCTTGGCAGTCAGGCGTCCCTCCACTAAGACGGTATACGCCTGCAGATGGAATATGATTGTGGCATGTACAGCAAAGGCTGTGGAACCCCTTTCTGCCCCTCTTTCTGAGGTTCTCTTGTTCCTCCTTTCTTTGGCCCAGCCGGGCTCTGCTCTGGGCACTCTTAAGGCCGTTTCAGCCTTTTTCAGGCTTCCTGATCAGCCTTCTCTTTTCAAGTCCCCTGTTGTAAATAGATTTCTTAAGGGCATTACTCATCTGTTTCCTCCTGTTCCCTTCGTAATGCCTCAGTGGTGCTTGAACTTTGTGCTAACCTATCTCATGTGCGCTCCCTTCAAGCCGTTACATAACTGTCCTCTCAGACTCTTAACTCTCAAAACTGCTTTTCTGATGGGCATCACCTCCACGCGCAGGGTGAGTGAGCTACAAGCTCTGTCTTCCAATCTTTCATTTCTTGCTGTTCATCCGGACAAGGTCGTCCTCAGAACTCAACCTTCCTTTCTTCTAAAGTTGGCCACTTCTTTTCATATCGGCCAAACCAACACTTTGCCCACCTTCTTTCCGCCTCCGGAAGAGGAAGAGAGGCTCCACCGTCTGGATCTAAAATGTGCGCTCTCCTTCTAATTGGATCGCACCAAGCAATTACGGGTGGATGACCAGCTCTTTGTTGAATACGTGGGCGCTAAGAAAGGTCAGCCCATGCCTAAACGGACCATTTCCAGGTGGATCGGTCTCTGCATCAAAGCCTGTTACTATTAGGCTAAGAAGGAGCCTCCAGTGTGGCTGTGTGCCCATTCTAGCAGAGCGACGGCAGCTAATACTGCTTTGGGACAAGGAATCCCCCTAAATGACATCTATCAGGCAGCTATGTGGGAATCACTGCACACGTTTACGAGCTGCTGCTGTCTGGACAGCCATGTCTGGAGAGACGGCTTCTTCTGTCGTTCTGTTCTTCAGGACTTTCTGGTGTGATCTTGGTTCGCAGACCCACCTCCAGGGTTGGTATTGCTGGGGTATCTATTCTAAGGTAAGGAATCTATAACTAACTCTTTCTTTCAGATGAACGAGTTACTTACCTTTGATAACGATATATCTGTAAGAAACATAGATTAGTTATAGATTCCTTACCTCTCCACCCATCCTCCCAGTTCTGCGAACTGATTTCGATGGTTAAGGACATCCTTTCAGGGCCCTAGTTTTGTGCACCAGTGGTTAGTGTCTTGCATGGCTCTGCGTTCACGGCGCGGAAAGTCGTGTACAGAACTGACGTTTGCGCGTGGTCTAAGTAACTTCTGCAACGTCATCCTGGCGACCACGCCCACACCGACGGACGCGGAGTCGACGGACGTCACCTACTGATGCGCAGGGGTACTGCTGACAAAAAACTTTCCGGATCCACTCTGATGCCTGGGGAATATTCCAAGGTAAGGAATCTATAACTAACCTATGTTTCTTACAGATATATATCTTTACCGAATGTAAGTAACTTGTTCTTTAGTGCCGAAACCCATCAATGACATATAGGGCACTTTTATTCATAATCCAGACCTATTGGCTTTGCCAGTGCTTGTTTTAACCAGTTCTCGCTAAAGGCTCCAGACGAACTTAAAACAATATTATTAACACATGGAGATCCAGGCAATCCGTGAGAATTCTAGTGTTTGTCACATGAAATAGAGATATATTTAAATTGAACCTCTTAATCAGTAACCCGAACCTCACAGTTGGGAAGCATCGATGCTCACCGCTGAAGCATCCAGGCATTTAATGCAAATACCAAATCATGGACGGCGAAGAATGCAGAAATAGTAGTTATAGTTTTACGAGACATCTGTGCAACATGTATTTTGTTAACTTGGAACTTTTTCATTGCCAGCCACTCTATAGTGATGTCCAAGGCCTACTTTCGTGGTGCAGAATCGATAGGAGTCGTATTTTATATGGGGGCATGTTATGGGGGTATTCCATAGGTTGGTTTGCTTGTCCTGTTTTGAGACTGCCCTGTTGTAGTTTACAGTCTATCCCTAACGGGGCCAGTGTTTCAAAGAGTGTGTACAGGAAAGAAGTTTAATAGACGAGGTGCCTGAATGTGTCTTTTCTTGATTACCCTAAATAATAGACAGAATGTACAGGTGTATGGTTTGCACATTTGTTAAAAAAATTTAAAAAGGAATCATTATCATATAAAAATAAACCAATGGTACTTGTGAGGAGAGCGGCTTTCCAGGATCTGCTATCAACATCAAATTTTTTAAAGTTTTGGATTGATGGACTGAAAGTATTTGGCATGGTTTAGTAAAAATACACTGATTTGCTTTTGCGTTTAGTAGCTGTGACGTTTTACTTTGGCAAACAGTTGCCTCACTTAATGCGCCAATCAAATTAATTTGCTATTCGAAGTACATGAATAATGAACTAACAGGGATTTATTTCTCGTATGTAACTTTACAGGCACGAGGAAGCAGAGTCCCAGGCTCTAGTATGCTATCACTCTTCGGAAGAAGAGCCTGACTCCAGCCCCTGGCTTCCAACACAGTCCCCGATCTTTGGATCTCGTGGTGAGTTCTAAATGTCTTCTTAAAAGCCCACGCAACATTACAGTTGTTGTAATCTTTTTTTTTTAAAACTGTTTTTATTGAAAACAAATTGCAGCATTAAAAGACATTTTATAGCCATCTTTGGCAGAGCAACACATGATTTTCGCATTATTTCACAACTTCCAAACAGTCAGGATCACATAAGATTACAATATTCCGCGGCATTACATTCTTGTTATGGTTACAGCTGTGTGGTCGGGTCATAACAGCAAGAAACCCACTCCTGGACCACATGCACTTGCGTATTACCCTCGGTTGCCCACACTTCTTGTAATCTTATTACATTTTCTTTCAAAATATGGAGGGAAGTTTGGCAATCCATAAGGTTACTTCGCTGCCAAATTGGAACCCTCATACACGAGCCCCTGAATTGCCACTCTTTATTCAACAATGTATTTTGTATTGAAGTTCGCCATGAGCCAAATCTTTGAAAACAAAACAGGTCAATTTCCTTGCTTTTTTTTAGTTTTGTAGTTGGTGCAAAATATACAATTTTTATCTAAAACAATCACGCTTGTATATTTTATGCTCCTTAAAATTTAAATCTGTACATTGATAAATGTTTACTTTGACTCTGTTTTTCTGTACAGTGGGCATTTGTTGTGCTTAGACAGGTCATATAAAATACATTGACAGCATATTTTGTCTTAAGAAGTTCTAACAAAAAGGGTATCCGATATGTGTTTAAACCTATTCTTTTTTTCTCAATTGGTTAGACTCTCCATACATTTTTGCTCTGGCATTAGACAGCTAGGTGTCTAGAAAAGCCTATCACACATACAGCCCTACACATAGTAACCAGTAGGGCACATACAGAAAGAGAATTTTGGTTAGCCCTCTACAGTAGGCCTGGGCGGAACTCATGGAGTTTCACTCAGTGGAATTGCGAAGAGTTCCAGAAAACCTCCGCGAGATTACGCAGTATTGCGCAAATGGGCAGAAACAGGCATGTTGCGCTGCTCGCGCTGCGATTTAGTGCCGGGAGGACGTGCCGCGTTAGTTTTTATCAAATCACTGCATACAGTACCATTTGGCATGCCAGAGGACGCAACTTCGGTAGCTGTTTTGCTGCTGCTTGATTAGATTTTCTTCTCTATTGCAGCTTTCTGACTGCGAACGATCACGACCGACCTCATTGGAGTAACGAGGCCTGAACTCCGCATTACATGCGTAACATGGAGTGGCCAAGAGTGCGCAAGTTCTGCCAGCGGAGCGAGATATATCCCCCACCCCTACTCTACAGCAATTTATGGTTAAGCTTCTTTCAAGTTTGGGTGGATAGGTTGAGCCTTTTGTTTTGGTATCAGGCCACGGCACTTTGGGGATTCGTACATCTTTTCTGAGATCGATTAAAGTAGTTGTACTATTCTTCAGCTCCCCCAGTACTCCTGATTCTCCTAATCAACTCAATCATAGCGCGTATTTTCCCTAGTGTTCCTGTCAGGCGGTCATTTAATTGATCGCTCCTGATTGTCCTGATGTTCCCACCGGGCACAATTTAATTTATTGTACCTAGTTTCTACAGCCTGTGCTTCTCCCATCACTACTACCCACCCAGAAACAGGACCCTCCATGCCTGAGGAGCCCACTCACAGCACTCTGAAAAGCATAGTACATTAGTATTTGACCGACCGTTGGCCATGATGGACTTCTATCAAATCCCATGTGGGCAGGGTGACAACCTGTCTGTAACTCACTTGGACTGTCCTTACTTTCAGCCTGCTGTATATTTTCCGTTATTGATCAGACAACAGGGAGTGTCTGTCTGTAATTTCAGCACTGTTACGTTTTCCAGCTCTCTGGCATATGCTGGCAGCGATGTGATATAAATTTAATCTGCTTCAAAACGGATATTTGTACTGGCTTTCAGTGAAGTATCAAAGGTTTTTGAGCACTGAATGTATTAGAAAAACATGTTCAACAGAACACCATAACATTGCAGTTCATTTGAAAAGCTGTAACCTGTTTTTGTCTTACAGGTTTTTGGCTTTTCCTTATTGATGTTTTCCAAGTTATTGTCCTTCTTGACTCTTTCCCTCTCATTCACTCATTATTTGGTGCTAAGATTTTTTAATACATCGCATATTTAGTTTGAGCGTGTCAATGCTTCTATTCTTATTTTGTGAAATGGATAGGTGTACAAACTAATGGATGGATGAACGGAAGGATGGAAAGATGGGTAGGTGGATGGATTGATGGGTGGATAGTGTGGGCATAAATGGAGAGGGTGTAAATGGGAAGATGGCTGAACAGTTTTTTGCATTGTTTGGGAGGATGGATGGTCGGATCTTGGTGAGTGTATGGGTAGATAGATGAAAGGCAGGGCATGCATGATTGTGTGCTTAGCTGGACAGACAAATGGATACTGGATGGGTGCTTTGAGTGGCTGAGTGAATGAGGTGGATGGACTGATTGATGCACAGATGCTTGTATGGATGAGCCAATGGATGACTCTGCATGGGTACAAGTATGGATAGATACATGTTAGGCTTGATGACGTGTGCTTGTACGATGGATGGATCAGGTTGGCATATCCATCAGTTAGCTAATCCTAGCATTTGCTATACTGCATGCTATCTGCTCAGTGACCCTAAAAGTGCACCTTAGTCATTACTTTATGATATCCGAGCCTGCCTTAGGCCACTTGATGGGCTGTTTACCTGGAATGCACTGGGTTTTGTTATGAATATGTGATCTTCGAAGAGCAAACTGATCAATGAGGCACTAACTGGATCTGGACACGACCTAGCCCTACCCTGGCCATGCTTCGGGGCCCATGGCACAACTGGCCCGACCTCCCCCTCCCTCCGCAAGCACCATCACCACTGCATGCCAAGGTCTGTTATTCATTCAGATGACTTGCCTTTACAGTTCCTGGTCTCTCATTTGAGATATCTATCCAGGGGCGCAATAATACTTTTGTTTCTCAGACAGGGGAATAATATTCCAATTCCAGCTTCAGGCAATTATGGGTGCTTCAAAATTTCACAGAGAGGGCAGAAGTAGGAATAGTTAGGTGAGAGCATATATCTCCTATTTTGCTTGAATCGGACTGGCTGCTGTAAGAAAGTGGATTATTAATTGAGGTGGATCATAGTACACCATAGGTAATACAGTCACTAACTAGTTAGCTTCAGATGAAGGGTTCAATAATTTAAACCCGAGCTCAACCCCTAGAACCTATGGCACATAAGTGATATTCTTAACTTGGAGAAAATGTGTAAAGCATTGTAGAAGTACTAAAACAGTTAAAAGATAAAACCATAACAAGATAAAATCATACTTGAATTTATGAATAATAGAGAAAAATGTAATTAACAAACTGACTCCAAAACGACAAAAATCCAATAAGGGGACCCAGAGAAATGATTTTTTAAAGATTTAAGGCAAAATGTAACAACAAACATTAACCCCTTCCATGCTCATGACGAGCTCAGCTCGTCATGCAGTACACTGCTTGTGTGCTCATGACGAGCTGAGCTCGTCATGAACAATGGGATTGATCAAGCCTCAGCACAGAGGAATAATCCCTGTAGCATTGATGGTGTTAAGGGCCAATCAGTAATCATTCTTCTCAGTTGACCTGGACATAGGCGCGAGTTCAGGCCAAACATGATGGAGTGTAGGTCAAATACACCAAGCAGGTTTGTACCTTCTGGCATATGGCCTAATTTAAATCTTGGTGGTATGTATACCACGTCGCAATGGAGTATACATATCGCCAGCCTAAAGATCAGCCAGACAAATTTAAATGCCGTTGACCTTAGGTTTAATCACGGCTGATGCTACTCCATTATCATCGTGATTAAACCCCTACAGGGGCCCTGCTGAAGAAGGGCCATTTTAGACAGACCTCAGATTTTTCCCACCAGAATTAGATGGGCATAATTAGAGGTCACTTTTCACTGGCCATCGCTGCCAGGAAAAGCCTAGCAAGGGGAAGTGAAAACTGCAAAATGCCCCCCTTGCCATGGGAGAGGACTCCTATGGAAAGGAAAGTATTTTTTTTTTCACAAAGGAAATCCCGCTTTGGGATTTTCTTTTTGAAAAGAAAAAAGAAAACATTTTGGCACATTGCTATGTCACGTTGACGGAGCCATGCACCAAACTGCAAAAAAGCATTGGCAGGAACTGTTGTGACTGTTGTTCCTGACAATGCTTTGGAAATTACCACCAGCTTTGCTGTCATTTCTTAATTTGGCAGGCGGCACCTCCTTCAGGAGACAAAGCAATCTACTCCATCTACTGGATGAAGAAATGGGCCTCCCACCAAGTTATAAATTAGGCCCTTATTCTCTGAAATGGAAGTTAAAATCCTCCTTCAGGCATTGCAGTAGGCTGATTCCAGCAAATCCCCTTAGAATTATGAAAGGGTTCCCGTGCAGGCGGTAAAACCTTTGAGGTCTGTGCCACTCAACACTGGAACAAGCTCCCGTTAGCTCTACGCAACTGCCAAGCAGAACCAGCATTTCGCAAATCCCTGAAAACCCATCTCTTTTCCTCCTAGTCTGCTACCCCGATCCAGTCCCTCTTGTTGTCAGAGTTTCTAGCGCCGGGATGCCCCGTTGGGGCCGCTGCACGCTTTATAAAACACACAAATAAATAAATAAATAAAGGCTTTTTAGGAGGTCCCACTGAAGCAGTTGATTTTGCCAGGAAAAGCTTTGAGTGGTAAAAGTAAAATTTCATTCCCAGAGATGTCCTCTTGTCTGCCGGATACTTTGGTGTCCTCCCCTTGTCAAGATTTCTACCTTCAGTGTCTTTTCTGGATCTTAAATTCCTCCAGCGGTTCAAGGCAGCAGACTGTATCAAGGAAGGTCACACCAAAGTCGGATAGGCTTCCCGCAAGTATTTCAAGGCAGCAGAATGTTCCAAGCGGAAGGAACATGATTTTCTTGCGCAACAAGGTCTCTCCTTGGGCAGATTGACTTGGATTTTTTTGCCCTGATCCTCTGGAGGTTTGGAAGTCCACATTTTACAGAAATTTTTGACTAAGTGTTTCTGGATTCCACTAAGATTCCCAGAACCTCACAGACAACACTTTTGGTTTAGGACTCACTCTAGCAGAAGCAACCAAGAAGGTCCAGTCCTCTTCCAATTGCAGCTGGTCATTCAATTAAAAAGCCTGTTGTAGCTTTTGCTGTACCTTTAGACACACAGGAGGTCAGTTAACTGATCCTTGGTGAGCACTTCTTTGTCCTGGGTACAAGTGGGAGCAGGTAGAGCTCTTCGGGTCTACACACAGGTTTTAGACCGCAGGTTCAATTCAATTATTTTTTGCTCTACCACAGGTTCAGAAAGTGTTCTGTTGAGCTGTGGATGAGGTGCCAGATTTTAAAATTTCACTTGCCACTGGTTGGGTGTGGGTCCTGGACACTCCCTAACAATAAGGAAAAAGTTAATTGGTGCAACCCGCAACTCTGTCTCAACACAGTGTTTGTCTCTTGCCAACAGTGCACTATTCTAAAGGGGATCCAAGATCAAGATGGCGTTGGCCTTCTGCTACTGAAAGGAACCTTTTCAGCAAATCAGGGTTGTGTTCCGGAAAGCAGCAGCCCCCTTCTCTTTAGCTACACCAAACTGGTTTTGGGACCAGCTGCCCCTCCAACTGAGCTGGTGCCCACTCTGCTGCAGAGGGCCTGGAGGTCAAAGGCTTCCCTTCATCAGGCTTCTCCATACGCTTGACTGTGAATGGGTAGGTGCCACTCTTGTCCCTTCAGTAAATTAAAATCCTGAACCCTTCTAACCACTCTTCCAGGAGAAGCGGCACATACCTCATCCTCAGCCCATTGGTTACAAGGCCTAAGCTATTGTTTCTGCTTTGGGAGCGGTTTTTACACCTCATTAGTATCCAAAACCTGCAGAGCAGCTGGCCAGTTAATGCAAATTAGCACCCAGGAGCTTCAGAAAGGGAAAAGGTAGCTTTCTAAAAGTGACTTTTTCAAAATATTTATCAAAAATCTAACGTTGCCCTTCATTTGGTCTTTTAGTAAATATTTAAAATAGTGGTTGAAAATTCATGGAACATCTGGACATGCCCTTGAATCTTGCAAAATCATACGTTATGGAGGTGGGAAAGAAGCCCAGCAAAAAATATAATTACTCTATAGGCTCATACACCCTGGGTAAAGTCCCAGCCTTCGCCTATTTGGGTGTGTTTTTTGATAACCACCTGAATTGTAAACATCTTATAGAGGATTAGTGTATGAACTTGAATAGATCCACGGGCTCAATTGCAAATTATGCCCTGAGGCTGGGGTACTGGACTCCGGGTGTGATTTTAAAATTGTATAAAGCAGTTTGCTGTGCCAAAGTCCTGTTCGGCAATGAGGTGTGGGGATTTGTTAAACCTACTACCCTGCAGAGGGTCGAAAACAAATATCTAAGGCGGATGCTGAAAGTCCCACAGAGCACGCCAGCATACTGTATACATGAGAAGCTGGGTGTTAGTTATATCGCAGATAGTATAGGAGTGAAGACTTTAGTAGGTTGGCTGAAGATCTGGACCAACGAAGAGGTGGGTCTGACAAGGTTGGTAGTATGGGATTGTCTTGCCCTGGAACATGTGCGGAAAATCCCATGACTGAAATATGTCAGGGACTTATTTGACAAACCTGAGACAATATAGTTAAAAGATATAAGCAACATTAAAACACTGTTCCCAATGTTTGCGATGGAGAGAAAGATCGATGTCAAGGCAAAGGCACTCGACTTCGGGGAGTTCGTCGACGTCAAGAAGAGCGACGTCGAGAAGAGAGACGTCATGGAGGTCGACGTCGAGGAGGGATAAGTCGATGTCGAAGAGGAAGTCGAGACCCAGAACAGTGTCTAATGCCTCTGTGGTTAGCGTCTCCTCATCATTGGCGAGTCACCAGTTGTGGCAGCGCCGGCGCTCGTCCTCAAAGAGATCTTCCTCCAGAGCATCCTCCTCGAAGCCTGCTCGTAAGAAGAGGAGAGTTCCTAGGTCACCGGACTCTTATTATTCCAGGACCTATTCGCCCTCAAGGCCCAGGACACCTACGCCTCTTACTCTTCCGCAACTTCATCCTCCACCACCTCTTCCTCCTCCTCCTCCTCCGCCTTCTCCTCCACCTCCTATTCCCTTTTCCACCACCGCCTCGGCCTCCACAACCAAAGCCTTTGGTTCCTACTCAACCTCTTCCGTTTTTGCAGCCTCCTGGGCCGGTGGCTCCTGCAAGGCCCTGAAAGCCAAGGTCAAGATCCAGAGCGAGGCATCGCTCTCTCAGTGAGCATAGATCTTCGACGAGGTCACGTCATCGTCGGCGGAGGAAAAGGTCACGGTCCAGGTACACGGACTCGTCCAGTGACAGGAGATATTCTCCCACTGTGTCAGACTTTCCTACTACGAGAATGTCGCAAGTGGATGACATTGTGACGTTCCAGTATGTGCGGCTGAAAGGGCAGCGAAGTTGGGGATCACACTGATGGTGCCCACCCCTTCCACATCTATGATCTTTGAAACGTTGCAGCGCAGGCACCTTTCTCACCCTTTGCTGCCTTTGGTGCCAGGACTGGAGGAACCGGCCATGGAGCTGTTTCTGACTCCGGCCTCGGTGAAGTCGGCCCCATCCCGGCTTCAAAAGAAGTACAGGGCCCCGGATTCGGATCCAGCGTTCTTATGAACAGATCCTGCCCTAATTCTGTCATTGTGACAGCGGCCAAGAAGCAGCATTCTACTGCCCCTTCGTCTATGGTCCCTCTCGACAAGGAAAGCTGGGGTGCTCTGCAAAGTTTGGGCGAGTAAATCACCAGGACGCTTTTTGCTGTTGGGGACATTTTCTGCTGGCCCTTGAGGCGTGGGGACGTGGGGACGATTGATGCCGGTCTCCCCCGCTGCCGCTGCCTTTTTTGACCCCAGTGCGCCGCCGCCGAGGGAGGGGGCTATATCCCCCAGGAGTCCTTGCGGCCGGACGCCTCATACGCCGATTTCGCGCCAGGTGGCGCACAAAAGACCGTTGGAGCTCCCGCGCGCGAGGGGCGCCGGGCTAAGCCCGAGCAAATGGCGGGCCATCAGGGGCAGGGCTGGGCCACCAATCTTGCATTTGAAAAACTGCCCTCCTGCCTACGAACCCAACTGATCCCGAAATGGTTAGTGACTCTTGACTTTTCAACTAATAAGGAGTGAACTCTGTTGCTGAAGTTTTGTTTTCATTGCTTGTTTTCATTACAAGTATGGGTACTCGTAAAGGGACCGGGGGCCAAGGGGTTGTGGGCACCCTTGACACCTTCCTTATTAGGGCAGAGTCAGTCCTGATCCACGAATAGAGCTTACACAAAGAAGACTCTCCCTGGATAAGCGCAGACTTTCCATGGAACCCATTATAGAGGGGCCTATCTCTAATGTAGCCAGCCCGGTTGTATGTAATTCGGCTAGCATGCCACACCCGGCCCTAGAACCCTTGGTAGTAATCTTAGAAGATTCACCCATGTTAGTCACCGAATTAACCACTACAGCAGCACCACCGCCACTAGCACTATCATTACCCCCCACCGAGACCCGGTTGACACGACAAGCACAATCCAAATTAAAGGGGGGGCACGGTCCCAGTGACCACAAGGATCAGAAAGGCGGGTGGTGTACCACTTACTGTACAACAAACTAGCAAAGTGGCAAAAACTAAAGGTACTGCTAGTGGCAAGGGACGCCCTGCAGAAGAAATAGCTGCTGGCAGCCCTGTTAGTCTGAGCATATCCAGAAGTCAAAATTCCATTGTGCATTCTCAAGCTGAGTTGAAAGATGGCATATTGGCGAAAGTTGAGGGGAAGCTATTAGTGTTGCTAAAACCGCTGTTAGACAAACTCACAGACATTGATACCCACTTGAATAACAAAGAACAAAAACTCCTGTCGCCAATTAGTCAAATACCAAATGGGGGCTCAATAACTCAGGGCGCTCAAGGAACACTCCCGGTTGTCGATTTAAATAGGCCCCCTGTACTTAATGATGTTGTCACTCATTCGGCGAAAACATCGGCTGCTACACTAAATGGTGCCAACACCCAACCAGCACCAACTAATCCAAAATGGGCTGGAGTAAAAGCTGGGGAAATTCACAAGGGTCTGGATGGGGGGGCTCGGTTGTTGTTCATGGTAAGGGACATCTCAATTTACCTCCTGAGTCTACACCTTATACAGTTGTGCTTTCAAATGTACCACCAATACCATCTAACTGTGAGGAAGATTTCTCCACCCTAAAAAATAGGACACTCCGCTTGTTAAACACTAAAACTGGTTTGGGTAGGCACTTGTTTCATGAGTTTAAAATGATTCGTAGGGTTTCCTGGATAGGGAAATTGATTAAATCTAGCGGGGTGATTGCATAGTTCTTAATTTTGGGTCTCCTGACCTAGTTAGAGCAATCTTAGAAAGAGCAGGGACAACACAAATGGGCAGGGAGGGGATTCACATTCTACCCCTGGGCTTTTTCTTTTGTAACCCCCCGATCCCACCTATGTATAGATGCAACAACCCAACTACTTACCAATCCCAGGAGAGGTATGAATACAATGTCCCGACTTATAATCGTTTTGATCAGGCCTTCTCAGAACTAGATGCAGAGGACTGACAATTGGATAGGTTAGTTAGTACTAATGGCCACGAGCGAAAACTACCAAGGGAGACATCAGCCCAACAATCAATTATTGCAGTGGAAGAGCAAGAAGCACAGGAACTTACACCTATATACCAAGCTACTATAGTTGATCATCATTCACAAGTAGAGGATGCTATGGGACCAATATCAGTCATTAATGTTGGCATACTTAAGACCTCACATAACCTAAAAAGATGCAAAAACGATTTCGACTTCAATATTTTGAGCTGGAACGTTGCAGGCCTTGAGCCGTGATTAGCTAATACAGATTGGATGCACATAATATCCGGCCAAGACATTATAATGTTTCAGGAGACATGGGCCACCCATGATCTGTACCTAGAGGGGTACCACTGTTTTAGTCTGACTGCACCCAAACCAGATTTTGGTCGAGCATCTGGAGGACTATTTATCGGGATCAGGATAGCCTCTGGAGGAAGTATTAGGGTGATACCAACCAATACCCCCAACATACAAATATTGGAATATAAAAGAAGGGTCCCCTTCTACCTAATCAATTTTTACAACAATGATTTTTAATCTGTTCCTAACAGGAACTTCATTGAGCTTTTTAAAATGATATCAAATTTAGATAAATACCAAGGCGCAAATGATTGTATAGGGATCCTCTTAGGGGGGGACTTTAATGCTAAAGTTCCGACGGATTATCAGGATATGGACAAACCCCACGCGGATCTAGCAGTGCGAAGGGGATTGGAACTAGATATTTTAACTAGGTAACAGATCCATAGCAATGTAATGGATTTGGTTCAAATCCCTGGAAATCAGCGGGTACCGACTTTTAGAGGCAGGGATTGTTTTTCAATTATTGATTATATTTTTGTCTCTTCTTGCCTCGCAGACTGCCTAATAACGGCTGAGGTCCATGTAATGGGCTTTGGGGATCATAACCCTCTGCCAGTGGTACTAAGATTAGCATCTCGCCCCGTGTATACCACCTTTCATGGGGCTAGGGATGTCACCCCTTCAACAGATAACCTAAGGTTAAAGTGGAGGGGAGTAGATAGCAGTAGCATAGTAAAGACTGTGATAGAAGGACACCCGCACTTAATTACCTCATGTTTATCAACTAGAAGTAACCATATAAGAACAATTGAGGATTTTACTAAACTCTGCTCCCTAATTAGATCCCTCTTGTTAGTGCCACTGCCTAAGGTTGATAAAGAACCGAGATGGTTCGACCACAAATGCTCAGAGGCGAATAAGAACCTACGAAAGGCTCTAACTTCCAATCCTAGGAGTCTAAAGGACGTAAGGACAGCAAGGAAGAAGTATAAAATAGCAATAAGAGAGAGGAAGGATATTCTCCATGGGGAGCATTGGGAGGTACTAGCTGCTTCAGCTGGGGGAAAGAATGGAAATCTATTTTGGTCCACTGTTAGGGACCTACGTAACATTGGCCAACTTCTAACATCAGTCAGCTGTACCATCTCTAGCGACTCATGGGAGACTCACTTCTCTAGAATATATGCTACACCGACACAAGACACAGATCACTATGTGCAGGGACATCTTTGTTGTCTACAGATCACACTGTTGGAGGTAGAAGAGGCGATTGCACAGAGCCTTGGCAATAAGGCACCGGGCACTGATGGGTTACCTATAGATATAATAAAGTGGAAACCGGAATTTTGGGCCCCAATCCTCTTGAATGTTTTTAATAGTATACCCCAAGCTCCGATGCCAGATACCTGGGCAACGAGCATCATTGTCCCTAAATATAAAAAGGGGGACAGATCAGATCCAACCAATTATAGACCAATCTCGCTGCTCGACAATACGATGAAGATCTTGGGCCGAGTTATATATAACAGGGTTTTGAAATGGACAGAGGAAAGTGGAATGTTAGACCGATGTCAATTGGGCTTTAGAAGTAAGGTCGGCACGATAGAACAGTGCTTCAACCTTAATTTGGTTATTAGCAAATACAATATCGCCCGATCCTCCCCTGTTTATTTAGGGTTTATGGACCTATCATCTGCTTTTGATTTAGTCAACAGGTCCAAACTTTGGTCGATTTTGCTGGCATATGGTTTAGATGAATCCCTGGTACATTTCCTGGCATTTTTACATACGGATCCCAAAGCACAAGTCAGGATTGGCATGGGTGGGGAGGTCTCTGGTGCCATTAGGGTGGGAAGAGGAGTTAGACAGGGGTGCGTTTTAGCACCCCTGCTTTTCATTATTTACATTAATGGGCTAAGCAATTCCCTGAAACAATCGACTCCAGACGTCCTGAAAATGAATGGGAAATTATTACTGTTACTGCTCTACGCAGATGATGCGGTCCTTATGGATCGCTCCCCAAATTCTCTGCGTATTTTGGTCAAAAGCTTTGTACAGTACATGGATGGTCTGGACCTACGCGTGAACTTCAAAAAATCGTTTATTAAGTCATGTGGGCCAGGGAAACGCCAGCTAAATTCTATACTAGTGGGGGCTGACAGATTAATTTCCACTCGTACCTTCCCCTTATTTAGGGATGGTCTTTTCTGCGAAAGGCTCATGGACTGGACATACGGCCCACTCCACGAGCAAGTTCTCAAAGGCCATCAACTCAATTCTCAGTCTCCCCCGTCCGAGGCAAACAGGTGCTACTGAAGTTATTTTAAAAAAAATGTAAATTACAATGTGTCCCAGTGGCTACATATGGGGCTGAGATATGGGGATTGGCGAAAAATCGGTGCATCCAACAGGAAGAAAATAAATCGCTTTTGTAGGAAGCTTCTGGGTGTACCGATTTCCACTTCTGAGTACATTTGCCACAGGGAATTAAACCTGCACTTCATTTGTGATTTCATCAGGGCAAGACCAGCGTTATTTTGGCTTTCTGTTTGGAGGAATAAATCAGCCACTTTGACGCAAGAAATCATAAGTGACTGTCTTAAGTATGAGAAAGGAATGGATATTCCTTGGCTCTCAGGAGTTTATAAGAGTCTATGTAGTGTGGACAAAGGCTACCTCTTCTCAGAACCAACTAGAGTTGACCCATCACATAAGAATGACTTAAAAAAAGCACTATATGCACTTTATAACTCAAACAGGATTAACAAAGAATCTAAGAAATCTACAGTCTCTAACTATATGGGTAAGGAGCTGCACAGGTATCCCTTACCACTATATCTCACTTTGCCAATGGCAAATTGGGAAAGAAGCCTCTGGCTTCGATTAAGGGTGGGAACTGTAAGATGCCTATTGAGTTTTCCCTTGGGATATTGGTCAAACTTAGAATATACACCATGCCCTTGTGATGGAGTGAGCGCTCAGAATGATCTGCACTTTTTTTTTTTCTGTAAATATTATTTAAAATATGTAAAATGGTTTTTAACTCCGTTTTTAAAAAAACACAGACCCCTTTCTTTGGGGGAATCTTATCAGATGCTGCTTTCCTTGGACACTAAAGAAATAGTTTTCCGCACCAGCACTTTCTTGAGACTTGCTGTTCGAGCCCGTAAAATGATGTACAATCCTTGATTTTCTGCTGTATATTGATTCTTATAACTGTCTGACTCCTATCTTGTAAAGTTTTTATACGGATTTTAGATTGTATTAATGTGATATGCTTTTATGAATTCTTGGAATTCGAATAAAATTTTTGAATTGAATTGACAAGGAAAGCTGTCAAATGGATTCAGCAGGGATAAAAGTCTGCAGTACAGCTGCCATCTCTATGAAAGCAGCGAGTTCATCAGCGCTTTTGGGTCGGTATGACTGCTCCTTGTGGGAGTCCCTGCAGCAATTCATTGAGCTCCTACCGAGGGACAGGAGAGAAGACTTCCAGGAGATCTTGAATGAGGGCATGATGGTCTCGAATCAGGTCATCAGCTCGGCGGCAGACGCCTCTCTCCTTGCTGCTCATGGGTACTGTCATGGCATAAACCTGAGACTCCACTCCTGGTTGCGCCTTAACCTCTCTAAAACCAGAGGCGCAACAGCAGATTGCCAACTTGCCCTTTTCGGGATCTACCCTCTTCGGGACTCATGCCAACAAAGAGATGGCCCGCATGAAGGCGGAAGTGGAAACTCTTAAAGCTGTAGGTTTGGAGAAACCAAAGGAGCAGCGGAGGTCCTTCAGCCCCTTCCAGAGGCGTTACTCTTCCCAGATATTTCAGAGAGGGCAAGGTCGCCAAGCTGGCCAACAGCATCAGCAACAACAGCAATACCAGCGACAACCCTTCCAGAAGCGTCAGAGGGGCAGAGGCGGCCAGCAGGCCTCCTCGGCGAATAAGGGCCCAGCCGGGTCTAAGCCCTGAGCAGTTACTTCTCCCTCGTCCGTTACCTGCTCCGGGGGGGGGGGGAAGCATACAGAATTACTTGGCAGAGTGGAGAAAAGTTACTCAGGACAAGTGGGTGCTGAATATTGTTTGCAATGGATACAGTCTTCGTTTTGTCAGCCCTCCTCCAGCTATTCCACCGTTTCGTTCGCAATACCAGCTGCGCGAACTTCAGGCGGAGGCCGATACCCTGTTAAGAAAAAGGGCGATAGAAAACGGCCCTCTGTCTCAAAGGGGAAAGGGTCTATACTCAAGGTTCTTTCTGGTACGCAAAAAAGGACAAAAACTAGTTCAGGCCCATTCTGGATTTGCGACAAGCAAACAAATGGATTCGCAGGGAGAAATTTCGCATGCTGTCCTTGCACCAGATTTATCCTCAGCTGCAACGAGGAGACTGGCTTTGCGCAATAGATCTGCGGGATGCGTACTTCCATGTGCCCATTGCACGGAAACACCGGAAGTTCCTGCGCTTCCTGGTAGGCACCAATCACTATCAGTACACCGTACTACCGTTTGGTCTGAAGTCGGCTCCCAGGACTTTTTCAAAATGCATGGCAGTGGTGGCAGCGCACCTGAGAAAGAACAAGGTGTTTGTCTACCCGTACCTGGACGACTGGTTGATCAAAGCCTTTACCTTCCAAGAAGCGCGATTGCATTTCCACAGGACGGCCGTTCTGTTGAATCAGCTGGGTTTGCACATCAACATGTTCAAGTCCCTTCCGTCTATTGTTCAGTGCCTGCAGTACTTGGGGGCCTCCATCAATACTCTCAGAGCAAGCGTGTCTTCTTTGGAGGAGCAACGCTTTTCGATCCTTCGGAAGGCTCAGGCTCTCATGTCCGTTCCATCAATGACAGTGAGGATGGTGTCCTCTCTTCTGGGGTCGATGGCCTCTTGCATCTTCCTCACACCACATGCACGCCTCCACATGAGACCGCTGCAGGAATGTCTGGAGGATCAATGGGACCAGAGCTGTTCATTTGGCGCTAAAAGCCTTTCATCCGTCCTTCCAGACCAAGATTCTTTGCCTGCTATCATTAGGAGACGCTACAAGTGAAGAGCCAACATTAAACCAGCATTTGCTAGCTGTTCGAGTATTTTACTCGTTTTTACTCGTATTTTTAAAATTTTATTTTTTCACTTTGTGTTGCAGACAGCATACCCCTAACCCACCTGCACGCATGCATGCCAACATTTTAGGGCTTTAGTGGCCGTTTCTTGGCTTTAACTGGGTTTGGGAAAATCATTCCACGGCGGCCATCTTTGGTGTGGCCCAGAGCGGTGTGAGCGCTCTAGTGGAACGCATAAAAGGAGCCTTGTGACAATACTCGCGAGATTCTTTGCCTGCTATCATTAGGAGACGCTACAAGTGAAGAGCCAACATTAAACCAGCATTTGCTAGCTGTTCGAGTATTTTACTCGTTTTTACTCGTATTTTTAAAATTGTATTTTTTCACTTTGTGTTGCAGACAGCATACCCCTAACCCACCTGCACGCATGTATGCCAACATTTTAGGGCTTTAGTGGCCGTTTCTTGGCTTTAACTGGGTTTGGGAAAATCATTCCACGGCGGCCATCTTTGGTGTGGCCCAGAGCGGTGTGAGCGCTCTAGTGGAACCCATAAAAGGAGCCTTGTGACAATACTCGCGAGATTCTTTGCCTGCTATCATTAGGAGACGCTACAAGTGAAGAGCCAACATTAAACCAGTATTTGCTAGCTGTTCGAGTATTTTACTCGTTTTTACTCGTATTTTTAAAATTGTATTTTTTCACTTTGTGTTGCAGACAGCATACCCCTAACCCACCTGCACGCATGTATGCCAACATTTTAGGGCTTTAGTGGCCGTTTCTTGGCTTTAACTGGGTTTGGGAAAATCATTCCACGGCGGCCATCTTTGGTGTGGCCCAGAGCGGTGTGAGCGCTCTAGTGGAACCCATAAAAGGAGCCTTGTGACAATACTCGCGAGATTCTTTGCCTGCTATCATTAGGAGACGCTACAAGTGAAGAGCCAACATTAAACCAGCATTTGCTAGCTTTTCGAGTATTTTACTCGTTTTTACTCGTATTTTTAAAATTGTATTTTTTCACTTTGTGTTGCAGACAGCATACCCCTAACCCACCTGCACGCATGTATGCCAACATTTTAGGGCTTTAGTGGCCGTTTCTTGGCTTTAACTGGGTTTGGGAAAATCATTCCACGGTGGCCATCTTTGGTGTGGCCCAGAGCGGTGTGAGCGCTCTAGTGGAACCCATAAAAGGATACGGTCATCCTATCGCGCTAGCGGTCGCGTTTGCGGAAGCGCCGTCCCTAGCGCCGGAGTCTCGCCTGAGTCAGCCTGTCTGCGCCCGTCCGCGCTTTACGAGCTTCGGGCTCTGGCCAGTCCCCTAATTATATTCCTGAGTCACCTTGTGTTTCTTGTTTATTTTCCACACTATGTTTCTCTCTTATTCTGCAGAGGAACTATACTCATGGTGTCATACTTCCAGATTGAACTGCTCGGTGTGTACACTGCCCTTCCCTAAATTTAAATGTCACCACTGCGGATTTGCTCTGGGAATGCCGGCGAGCTGCAGATCGCTGAGGCGCCATTGCAGACGCAATAGGCCTGCTGTATCTAAAACTGTCTCTTTACACTCCCCTTTACAGTTCTGGAGTATAAATTGCAGATCTCTCCCACAACACAAGTACAACATTTACGACTTCATTATTGATGAACAACCGGATGCAGTGTTTCTCACAGAAACCTGGTTACATGACAGTTCTGGCCCCGATATTGCCGCTGCAATTCCCCCTAATTACGTTATCGTAAGAAAGGACAGGGTCTCAGGCAAGGGGGGGAAAGCTATGATTTTTAAATCTAAGTACACCTGTAAATTTGAAGATATCTCTCTTAAAGGATGTGAGGCAGCCTTGTTTAAGTTAATTATTAGCCCTCAGTTTACATTGACAGGTTTACTAATCTATCGCCCTCCTGGGAATGCTAATCCCTGGGTTTCTTCCTTACCGGATTTCCTGGCCCCCCTACTACTTAGAGCAGCCAATTTTACGATTATTGGGGATTTAAATATCCATCTTGAAGATCTTGACTGTACATCTAGTAAACAGCTCATTTCTATTCTTGAAGTTTTCAATATTCAGCTACTGAATTCTGCCCCTACACACCATGCTGGTCATTTATTAGATCCTATCATGTCAAATCTACAGCTGGACTGCTCCCAGAAAGCACGCCCAATAGAATGGTCCGATCATTATGCTGTTCCTTTCTCACTAGATATTACTCGGACAGCATCAAGGATCGCAAAGGGAAAAGATAAACAGACACACAGTTGGGGGAAAATTAACATGCTAGAACTTAATAAACAATTACTGAGGACACTCCCAAACACTGCACTAAATTTTGCAGTTGGTCAGTGGTTAAATAATGCTGTTAATTCTACGCTTCCTCTGACGTCTAAGAAATCTATGCCTCATCACCCCCCTGCACCATGGTTTTCTGATAAGCTTAAGTGCCTTCGCACTCAATGTAAGACTCTAGAAAGAAAGTGGAGGCTCAACTATTCTCCTACTCGTAAAGCAGCTTATAGAGAAGCTCTGAAGGGCTATCACAAAAGCTGTAAAACAGCTAGAGCGGACTTTACTAAAAAAGTAGTTTCAGACGCACAAAATTGCCCCAAGATGCTTTTCTCAGTTGTAAAAAAACTAACTGGTGCAGACTCTACTCCTATGCCTCCCGCGCTTGACGCGGTCCAATGTCAATCTTTAGCTGATTTTTTTATCAAGAAAATTGACATGATTTATGACCTTTTTACCTCGCCACCGGTGGTGACATCCTCTGCATCTGGCCCTAATCAGTTATCTGCTAGTGTCGATGCTGTCACCAAACTCTCTGTATGGCAACCACTAGACAATGCTTCCTTTTCATCTTGTCTAAACAGTGTGCGCTCTGGTTCCCCGTGCGATGCACTTCCGGTTAAAGTATTGAAACAACTAGATTCCTCTACCCATCAGATCTTTGTCAAATTGCTAAATGCCTCACTTGCTGAGGCACATATCCCCCAGCCATGGAAACACGCTATGGTGGTGCCCTTGTTAAAAAAGACTGGTGCTGATATTTTAAACCCCGCAAATTTTCGTCCTATATCTCTGCTGCCCACTTTTTCTAAAGTGTTAGAGAGACACATTAACACCCAGCTTACTGAACTGGTGGAAAGTTCTGGTTTTCTACACCCATCCCAGTCGGGTTTTCGGACTCGCTACTCGACCGAGACAGCCCTCCTTGGGGTGACAGAGAGTCTTCGACACGGTGTCGATCAGGGTGAAACTATGGCGCTCATCCTGTTGGATTTGAGCGCAGCTTTCGACACCGTGTCACATTCCATCCTTCTTGACTCTCTGCGGTCTCTTGGTGTGACTGGTATGGCCTTAGCCTGGGTAGCCTCCTTTCTTGGGGAGCGAACCTTTCAAGTATTCTCCGCTAAGGCGGCATCAGCGGTCTGTCCATCAGTGCGGGGTGTCCCCCAGGGGTCAATACTCAGCCCCCTATTGTTCAATCTTTATGTAAAACCTTTGGCTAACATCGTTGAGCAGGCGGGGCTGACTCTGTTTTCTTACGCAGATGACACCCAGATTGTCTTCTCCCTATCAGGGAGAGACGAGAATAATCCCTCTGCACTAAAATCTGGCCTCATTCTTGTGGCTGACTGGATGCAGAGAAACTGTCTCAAACTGAATGGGGAGAAGACAGAGGTGGTCATTCTGGGGAAAAACAAGAACCTCTGGGGCCCTCAACACTGGCCAAAGGAGATGGGCTCACTTCCTGTGCCCACACATGCTGTACGTAATTTAGGCGTCCAAATTGACGACAAGCTAACAATGAAGCAGCAGGCTACTAAGGTCGGGGCAACCTGTTTTTCTACCCTCAGGTGGCTACAAAAGATCTTATGGATGCTTCCCATTCCTTCCCGTAGAACGGTTGTCCAGGCATTGATAACATCCCGCCTGGACTATGGGAACATACTATATTTGGGGGCTGATGTAGCCACTGTTAAAATATTACAGGTGATACAAAATGCTGCTGCGCGACCTTTGAAGAATGTTCCTAGAAGAACTTCGGCAGTACCTGCCTTGCATGATCTCCATTGGCTTAAGGTCTCTAGTCGCATAAAGTTCAAGACACTGTGCTACATGTTCAGAATTAAGGAAGGCACTGCACCCACATACCTACAAAAGCTGGTGCAACCTTACAGGCCCAAACGTACTTTGCGATCCTCGGAAACTGGAAATTTCATTGTACCAAGATTCAAGCTGGTAAGGATGGGGGGACGCTCCTTTTCCTATCTTGGTCCTAAATATTGGAATGCCCTTCCTACAGCCCTTAAATTAGAGACCAGTCTTCTTCGTTTTCGCAGAACACTGAAAACGCTGTTGTTCACATAAGTAGTTGGTTCCTGTATGATGGCTTATCTGACATCTTCTTCTTCAGTCTATCCCTAGCCCCGGGAAACCCACTGTGGGTAGCTGTGCGCGGTAAAAAGTTCAAATAAATAAATAAATAAATAAAACTCCTTGCTTGTGCAGACGGACAATACGACCACAATGTATTACCTCAACAAGCAGGGGGGCTCGAGATCGCGCACACTGTCCCAGGAAGCGCAGGCAATCTGGCACTGGCTGCTAGCCAGAGGACTGACGATAACGGCTACCCATCTACCAGGTATGCAGAATGCGCAGGCGGATGCACTCAGCAGGCTGGTCCAGGAAAACCACGAGTGGGTCCTAAACAACGAGGTGCTAGGAAACATCTTCGAAAGATGGGGTACTCCAGAAATAGATCTGTTCGCCACCGCCCAAAACAGAAAATGCAGAGACTTCGCCTCCAGGTTTTAACAACCGGGGACACTGGGGAATGCGCTATGGATCAGCTGGTCGAAACGCTTTCTGTACGCTTTTCCACCCATTCCCCTGATTCCGGCAGTACTCATCAAGCTGTCTCAATCCAGAGCACGAATGATCCTCATTGCTCCGGAGTGGCCTCGACAGTGGTGGTTCACGGACCTGCTCCACCGGTCTCTTCAACCCCATCTGCGGCTTCCATGTCGGCCAGACCTTCTCACGAAGTTCGGGGGCAGATGGTGCACCCCAACCTCTCATCGTTGAGTTTGGCGGCATGGCTCCTGAGATAGTACAATATGGTGGAGACTTGAACTTGCCTGACAACTGCATGGAAATACTCAAGGAGGCTAAGAGACCTTCCTCAAGGACTTCCTATGACTATAAGTGAAAAAGGTTCTGCATCTGGTGCACTTCCAAGAACGCTGATCCTAACTCCTCCAAGGAAGATGTCATCCTTCCATACCTCTTGCATTTAGCTCAATCTGGCCTTAATTTCCATTCTATTAAGGTTCACCTCGCAGCATTAACTGCGTATAGGAAATGCCCTTCACAAACATCCTTCTTCCAGATTCCTGTGAGTAAAGATTTATTGGAGGGATTGAAGGAAGTATTTCCCCCTGTTCGGCATCCGTCGCCTTCATGGGAGCTGAATGTGGTGCTGTCCAGGTTGATGAAGGAGCCTTTTGAGCCTATTCATAAGGCTTCTCTACAGCATTTATCCTGGAAGGCGGCTTTCCTTGTAGCTATAACATCGGCCCGCAGGGTGAGTGAGATTCAGGCTCTGTGTTGTCAAGAGCCCTATACAGTGTTTCATGCTTCCAAAGTTGTCATGAGGACTCACCCTAAGTTACTTCCGAAAGTAATTTCTGATTTCCATGTTAATCAGACGATAACTTTACCTACGTTTTCCAGCATCCTTCCTCTTCGGCGGAGAGGTCTCTTCATTCCCTGGATGTAAGAAGGGTGTTGAAATTCTACTTAGATAAGACCAAGGACATTCGTAGGTCAAACCAATTGTTTGTCAATTATGGTTCGGTCAGGACTGGTCTTGCCACCTCTAAACAGTCCATCTCTAGGTGGATTGTGTCCTGTATCCAGCTATGTTACCAAAAGGCTAACAAGACCTTAGGGGGTAAGCCTAAGGCTCATTCCACCAGGGGCAAAGCGGCTACAACAGCTTTGCTACGTAATGTTCCCATTGCAGATATCTGTAGGGCTGCCACTTGGAAGTCGGTGCATACCTTTGCCAAACACTACTGTCTGGACTCTGATACCAGGTCAGACGCTCAGGTTGGGCAGGCTTCGTTGAGAAATCTGTTTGCACAGTAGTCGTGTTGTCTGTTTCCTTCACCGCTGGGTTGGTTTGTTGGTATGGGCTTGCCATTCTATTTACAAGATCATGACTATACACAGAGATCCCCTACTACAGAAGGAGTAGTTTCTTACCTGTGACTCCAGTTCTGTAGTAGGGGTATCTCTGTTATAGTCATAAGCGCCCGCCCTCCTCCCCGGTTGATGAAACGATAATATACTAAATGCTACAGGCCTGGCTTTATACACCTTCAAAAAGAACTGAAAGTAAAAGGCCTTTGGCTGTGCATCCTGGGATACCGAGGGTCTCTGGAGAGTTCCTTAAAGGCACGGTATCCTTTTTCCAGACACAAAATGGCAGACTATGGGGCTTGTCTGTCCAACCCTTCCTCTATCATGACAAAAGATTTTTGTGAAGGGGAGCTTTTCTAGGTGTGGAACTTTACAAAGTGTGTAAAATTTTATATTATTTGGCTATCTTTTTCACTTCAAGATGAAGTGCTGGCCAATGTAGCCTTGTAGTTTTAGGCTGCATTATTTGTCTTTGATTTTCTCTTAAGTGTCTATGCAGGACTGCTGAAGAAGACAACTTAAGAGACTATTTCTATTGCTCCGGGGTCCATGCACATGGGCAGGGCTACTCACAAGATTATGACTATAACAGAGATACCCCTACTACAGAACTGGAGTTACAGGTCAGAAACTACTTCATATACATAGTAGGTTAAGGACTTTCCATGGATTATATTATATTTTAGCCCATTTTAGCAAAACTGTATTTCTGTGAATTATTTTTAATGACTGTCATTTATATGCCTTTATGGTTTGTTTATCAAATCGAATAAAGATGATTATATATATAGTGGTTGACCCATTTATCTAGTTTATCTCAAACCTGAGTTAGCACATTAATTTATTAATCTGCTCTCTAGTTTTTCCTCATAAAACAGCCAGAGCCTTTCATAGTGAATTTAGCTTTTGTTGGCTTGTCATTGTAGAGACTTACCCTACTTAATAATACTTAAAAGGAAGAGTTTTCCCCTGTCAAAAGGGCTATTTTGACACTTTGGGCTATGGATTTAAACTGCAGCAGTCAGGCTACATTGATAGCAGTTATGAAAACTTTATAAATTAAGAGAAGTTTTTCATTCTTTCCGTTCCACAATACACTTACAATTCATTCAGTATTTCTGAATCAGCTGCAAATTAGTTCTCCATACCAATTCCATTATTATTATTAATATTCCTGCTCATCTATAATAGGTCAGTTCCCATATCTTTATCTCTTCAAAAACGGTCTTCCATTCTTTGAGAAGGGGGGGGGGGGTGGAGGTCAGGATGATTCTATTTTGAAAGTCAGCTTCCTAGCTACTGATTAAACAAGGTATTGTATAGTATTGTTCCAGTATCACCTTTGCGCACAATACTCGGGTACCTTTTTTTGGACAGCTTTTTGTAAAGTTCCAGATTTGTACTAAATGATAGGGTTAATGGCTATCTGTCAGAATCGTTGATTCACCTGCATTAGATTTTTCATATATTCATATGCTTGAATTATTCTCTGCAGTCAGACTGGGAATCCCCCGATAATCTTATATATCAGTAAACAGTTTTAGAATGGCAATAGGCCTAAACATTTCTGACACATCCACCTTATTTAAAGCAAAAACATTTCAGCCAATGAGGTTGAAGTGCCAGCTCTCCTACGCCTCCTAGAAGCCATAATAGCTCAGATTTTTAACACAGGTCATATATGAGGGGTCCCCAAGAAGAGCTTTTCTCTAATCACTCCATGACCTTATCCTGTCACTTCTTCTGGTCAACACTGGGACTGATCCCAGTCTTACCTTAAGCTTTCAGACTACTGTGAGATGCTTTTAGGGTAATTCCTTTTTCTGGGCCCAGGTGCCCCTTTTGTCTGTCACCACCTGTCATCATGTCAGAAAGAGAGAAATAATTCTCTATCCAAAACGTGTTCTTCCTGCAGACAGAAAATGATTTACACTGATGAACCACATGTACAATGAGTGTATTGCCTTTATCCTACTCACAAGGATTTGCACTGTGATATATGTATGACTTTTTAAGAGCCTGAAGGGCAAGGAGAGAAGCTTAGTACTATATCTGTTGAAGACTAAAAAGATCTACCCTCCTGTTAAGGAGGATGCCCCCTCATCTGGGGCAGAATCTGTGAAAAGTGTCCAAACAAGCACTTCCATGAAGGCAATGGCAAAAAAGTTGACATGAATAGCTTCCAGAACTGGACTTGTTTCAGCAAGTGCCTGCAGCCACAGTCCCACAGAAAAAGCTGGAGTATCCTCAGCAAAACACTTCAGAATAGAACACCTATCAGTGCACAAATCTCATTCCTATGAGGAGCAACCGTCATTCAAAAAGAAAAAGTCTTCATTATCGCCGTAAACCTGATAGTCGATGGGGACACTGAAATAAACCTAGTCAACGACAACGACACAGTCGACGACCGCTTCAGCGAGTCACTCTTTCCTCTGTAGACCTGAGTACCATTGATGTTAACAGTCTTGACAAATTTCGACTTCCACACCATCAATGGAGACGCCATCAGCTAAGACCCTGTTGACGATCAAAGACCAAACAAGATCCTCTGCATGCCGTTTGATGGCCTCACCCTTTTTGGGAAGCATTGTGATGAGGAATTCCAAAGCATTTAGACTTTTGTGAATACATAAAAAACACTGGTATTACTGCAATACCAATTTCCCAGCTCATCCACGTTTTGTGGCTCAATCAGATCCCAAGCCTACTGGGGAGGTTCCAATCAATATGAAGGTCAGGGACACCCATACTATCCCCCTATCCCCAGCAGTAACCTGGTTATGACCATGGATATACCCCTACAGAAATCAAAGAGAAGGATATGGCAGATCGCATGGACATTAGAGAAGCTCCTCTCAATTGATCTCCAACGATAACCAGAAGAGGACTTGACTCTCTGTGCAAGTCCATAACATCTTACCAATGAGTATAATAGATTGTACATTGGGGACATACTTTGGAGTTTGTACAAAACAAAACCTCATGTGTGCATGAAGGACATCATCTCCATTTGAGGGAGTTCAACAGGAAATTCCTTCTCCAGTAAGCAGAAGATATGATCCCCAGATCGCAAATAAAGCAAGGATTTTACTTTAGGTTCTTTTTGATAAAGAAAAAAATGGAACAATGGAGACCAATTCTAGGCCTCAGAGAGCTGAAAAAGTTCCTAAAAAAGGAGACTTTTATTACGAAGGAACAGAGATGGAGAGCG
Organism: Lissotriton helveticus; assembly: GCF_964261635.1. NCBI lineage: Eukaryota > Metazoa > Chordata > Amphibia > Caudata > Salamandridae > Lissotriton > Lissotriton helveticus. The sequence goes on from NC_136070.1 coordinate 816,367,284, forward strand.
AGAACTGTAAAAATATACGCTGTTTGAATCTATTGACTAATGTGATGATGCATATGATTTATGGAGTGGAGCAACTTGTGTATCAGTATATGGTCTGTCTGTTATGAAATAAAAATATTTTCAGAAAAAAAGGAGACTTTTCACATGGTGCCTCTCCAAGAGATCCTCCTGATGTTCAAGGGACGGAATTATCTAACTTGTGCAGACCTTCAAGATGCATACTTCTACATCCATAGCCCCTGGAAACACCGAACATACCTCTGCTTTTGATGGGAACACACTATCAATTCAAGGACTCTCATTTTTCCTCAAATTAAAACCTTGGATATTTACCAAGTACTTGATGCCGGTAGCTGCCTTCCTCAAGTAACAGGGTCCGTGTTTAATTTGTAAAATAATAAGTGATGATGCTCAATGTTCTCTCTGAGGTCCGCACCCAGTGCTAACAAATGTCATAATTGCAGAATGGCCACTCTGCATAATCAGGGTTTCACCTCATGCCTATTTCTTTCCCCAAAATACACTCTATGCAACTTTATTTCACTATTACAGTTTCCTTTTTATCCCTCCTATTTCTCTTAGTCAACATTTTTTTATTTCTCTTAATCCCCCTCTTCTCTGTTTATGTTTTTGTGTCTCATGCTCTGGTCAAAGTCTTTTAAGGAAGAGTAAGTGTGTGTCTCTAAAAATGAGTGCCGTTTGGCCCCACCTGCAACCACGGGCTCAAATTAAGCATTGCACAAGGTTAGGTCTCACTGTCAAATCCCTGAAAAATCTTCCTTGCTACCACAACTGAAAATTGAGTTCTTACGAGTAATTCAAGGCACACATTGGGAAAGGCTTACCCATCACCAGAAAGAGTGATTGCACTTCAAGTCATTGCAAAGATCTAATGTTCGAGGCATGTGGGCTGCTGAATTCATATCTATAGCATAGATCGCCGCCTAGTGTTGGGTCTGGATGATTGCACATTGTTGTCCTGGAAGAGTCTTCGAAGTATCACGAGATAGGTGGCTCCTCCCCTGGACTACAGTGCGCATGGGCATCGACTCCATCCCCAGATTGTTTTTTTCCGCCATTGGGTTCGGATGTGATTTCGACAACTCCTGTTCGGAATCGTTATAGGCTTTTCTTAAGGCCAAAAGGCCTTCTCTGAACCGTCGGTATTGTTTGCGTTCGGTCCCGACTGTACTCCAACTCGTCGAGTTGGATTTCCAGGGAGTCGAGTGACTCTTAGGTGATCGAGGCCCAGTCAACGCAGCAAGACCCTCGACGAGACGACATGGAGCGGAACCCGTTCAAGAAGTGTCCCGTGTGTGGTTCGAAGTACCCACACATTGACGTCCATCCTGTGTGCAACAAGTGCCTGTCGCTGGACCACAACGAGGCCGACTGTATGGCCTGTTCCAGATTTCGATAGAAGAAAACGATCAAGATGCGGCGCGTGGCGCGCCTCGAGGCCCAGCGATCGGCTCCAGCACCGGTGGACATATTCGACGACGCGGAAGCAGACGACCAAGAACTTCACCTGCAGATTTCACCTCCGGCGGTGGACGTCGAGTCCGACTACGAAGCGGACGTCGAAGGCCAAGACCTGGAGGAAGTCGTCGAGGAGGTAGGGGACGACGACGAAGCATATGGGGCCATGGAAGATAGCTCGGAGGATGAGCTATGCCCCGTTCGTACTCTTACCAAGGCTCAGGTCGCGGGATCGCCACACGGCCTTACCCAAGACCTTACACCAAAATCCACGGCCCCGCCTTCCGGCCCGGCTACGGACACCTCAGCGGAGCCGCCATTACCAAAATCGACACCGAAACTGAAACCATCGGTGTCGACGAAAACAAAGATGGCCGAGGCGCCATTGAAAACGAAACCGTCTGCTCCGACATCGACGCCGTCGTCGTCGGAGGCCTCAAAGCCGAAGAAGGCTGTCGACCAGGCGAAGGTGCCAAAGGTGGTCAAGGAGCCGAGCTCGAAGAAGGCCGTCGAGTCGGTGTCAAGCAAGGCGGGCGTGCCCAAGAAGGCTGTCGAGCCTACATCTGGCGAGTCTGTCGAGCCGAAAAGCAAAGGGCCCGTCGAGACGAAGTCACCCAAGGGCGCCGAGCCGAAGTCTGGGATCACGACGCCAAGAGTCAAGGCTGCCGTCCCTAAGCCGTCGGCGTCGACGTCTGCGGCCGTGGACAGAGATCGAGGCGCACGGGTCACGGATCCTCCTGCGCCTCAAACAGACAAACGACAGTCGTCGACGCTCGGGTCTTCCCCTGGGGGCGGCCCAAGGTCGTCGGCCGGGTCAACGAAACCGTCCGCTTCCTTTACGAAGCAGGTCTCTGACTCCCTCAAGCGGATTAGGGAGAAGGCTTTTGCATCGGAACCGAAAACGCCTTCCGCACCGAAGCCGTCTGACCCGCCGAAGAAGACTTCCATGCCGATCCTCTACACGTTACCGCCTAAGGTGGCACAGAAGGCCTTCGCACCACGGTCGGTGCCCAGAGACTCAGAAGGGTCGAAGCCAACTCGCCCAGGTGGGAGTTTGAGTCATCGACAACCTTCATTGGAAGAAGGGTCGGAGCATTTCATCGATGCCAACACCGGGAAGCTCACGCTTTACAAGAGGAAAAAGCGCAAAAAGCCAGCGCCAGACACACCAGTACTGGTTGAACAGATTCTTCCACAGCCTGGGAGGAGTGCAACACCTTCACCCACTTACTCTGATGGAGGTGAAGGGGAGCAGGATGAGGAGTACAACTTTCCTGCGCACACAGAGCCTGATGAGCAACAGGACTCATGGATGGACACAGGTGATCAGGACCAGCAAACAGTCCATGACCCTCAGATTTATAACGTTAAAACGTCTCCCACTGAAGATTCTGCGGCATTTAATGCCTTAATTGAAAGGGCAGCTACAAACCATAAAGTGGAGATGCATGCTGACCCTGTGGAGGTTGACTTCCTTTTTGACACTTTCTCCACTGCTGAAAAAACTGTCAAGACTCCTCCGATGCTCAAAGGGGTCCTTAAGCATTCAGCAGACATTTTCAAAGAACCCACGAGATCAAGGGTTGTCAACCCTAGGATAGAGAAAAAATACAGACCGGCACTTGGCGACCCCACCTACATTAGGGGCCAGTTGCCTCTGGACTCTTTGGTGGTCTCTAATGCCCGCAAGAGGGCAAACTCCCAAACCACGGGTGAAGCTCCTCCCCCAGACAAAGAGTCAAAAGTGCTGGAGGCATCGGGGAAGAGAGTGGCAGCTCAAGCGGCCAACATCTGGCGCATCTCAAACACGCAGGCACTGTTGGCCAGATACGATAGGGCACACTATGACACCCTAGAGCAGCTGTTGCAACACCTTCCAGACCAGTTTAAAGAGGGAGCTAAAATGCTTATCCAGGAGGGAAAGCTCATCTCCAACGCTGCTATAAAGTGTGCGCTGGACGTTGCGGACACGGCAGCAAGAGCAATCAATACTAGTGTGATGTTGAGGCGTCAGGCATGGCTCCGCATCTCAGGGTTCAAGCCAGAAATACAGACTACTATCCTCAACCAGCCGGTTAACCCAGACAGGTTATTTGCTCCAGAGGTGGACACCACCCTGGAAAAGATCAAGAAAGATACTGAGACTGCCAAATCCATGGGTGCTCTCCAGTCACAGCAATTTAGAGGGAACACTTTTCGTCGCTCAGGCAGTCGAGGTGTTAACAGAGGACACATGTCGCAGCAGACGCCATTCAATAAAAGTGGTGCACAATCCTCGTACACCAAGCAGGGCAGAGGTGGATATAGAGGAAACAGTGCCAAGGGTAGAGGCAGAGGCAACAACAGTTCCCGTTCCTCTGCCACAAACAAACAGTGACTCCCTGTCACTGCCCCCCGACCATCCAACACCTGTCGGGGGGAGACTCCAACAGTTCCTGCCGGTCTGGAAGTCCATCACCACAGACAGGTGGGTCAGGAAACTTATCCAGTTCGGCTATTGTTTGGAGCTGACATCCACTCCACCAAACATACCCCCAAGACAACGTCCTATGTCAGCAGAGCACTTGCACTTATTGCAGCAAGAGGTTCTTGTGATGCTGCAAAAAGGGGCAATCGAGCTCGTGCCAGTGGAGGAAGAAGGCACAGGGGTTTATTCCCTGTACTTCTTAATCCCAAAGAAGGATGGCTCACTCAGACGATTCTGGACCTACGCCCCCTGAACCAGTACATTCTTTCAGAACACTTCCACATGTTAACACTGCAGCAGGTTCTTCCATTGTTAAACCAGGGAGACTTCCTCGCAACCTTGGACCTCAAGGATGCTTATTTTCACATACCACTCCATCCATCCCACAGGAAATACCTCAGGTTCACCATCCAAAACCGGCATTTCCAGTTCAAGGTCCTCCCTTTCGGGGTGACCACTGCCCCCAGAGTGTTCACAAAATGTCTGGCGACAGTAGCGGCGCACCTCAGGAGCCAGAGCATACATGTCTACCCTTATCTGGACGACTGGCTGGCTCAAGCCAAGTCGGCCCAGCAGTGCGCCGCAGACATGTCCCACACCATTCACCTCCTTCACAGTCTGGGGTTTTCACTAAACTATCCAAAGTCGCACCTTCAGCCAGCCCATGTGCGGCAATATTTGGGCGCGACAATAAATACTCTGGCAGCCACGGCTCAGCCAAACCCGGCGAGGATCGACAACATCCAGTCGTTAATCCAGAGGTTCAGACCGCAACACTCACTACCAGCGAGAGTGTTCATGCAGTTGATAGGCACGATGGCCTCCTGCATCTTCATAGTCCCGCACGCACAGTTGCATATGCGTCCGCTCCAAGAATGCTTGGCGCATCAGTGGACTCAGGCTCAAGGACAGTTGAAAGACCTAGTGTTGGTGACCGGTCGAGCATACAACTCTCTGCATTGGTGGAATCCACACAACCTTTGCAAGGGCCGACCGTTCCAAGAGCCTGTGCCATAGATTATCCTGACGACGGACGCATCCCTCCAGGGATGGGGAGCTCATGTGCTCCACTACACGGTGCAAGGACTATGGACGACGCAGCAAAAGAAGATGCACATCAACTACCTAGAACTGATGGCGATCTTCATGGCAATCAAGTCCTTCACGGTACATCTGTGCAACAAAGTCGTGTTGATCCGGACGGACAACATGACAGCCATGTAATACATCCAGAAGCAGGGAGGTACGCACTCTCCACAGTTGTCTCATCTGGCTCAGAGCATGTGGAAGTGGGCCATTCAGAGGAACATCTTCCTCATGGCGGAACTCCTCCCGGGCAAGGACAATCAGATGGCGGATCTGCTCAGCAGGTTCAGCCACCAGATGCACGAGTGGGAGTTACATCCATCGGTACTCCGCCCGTACTTCCAGCAGTGGGGTCATCCAGAGATAGACCTGTTTGCCACAAGGGAAAACGCAAAATGCCAAAGCTTTGCCGCCAGGTTCCCTCATCCACAGTCGCAGGGCAATGCGATATGGATGAACTGGTCAGGCAGATTGCGTACGCTTTTCCCCAGCACCTCTCATTCCGCTGGTGGCAAGAAAGCTAAAGCAACACTCGATGACGCTCATCCTGGTTGCTCCAACGTGGGCACGCCAACCATGGTACACCACGTTTCTAGAACTCTCCGTGGTACCGCATCAAAGGCTGCACCTCACACCAAGGCTCTTGACGCAGAACCATGGCGACATTCAGCATCCAGATCCGCAACAGCTCAATCTGGCGATCTGGCTCCTGAGGTCTTAGAGTTTGGCTACCTTAATTTGCCTCCTGAATGCATGGACATCATCCGGGAGGCAAGAAAGCCCACTACCAGAGCTTGCTATGCGGCAAAATGGAAGCGGTTTGTCATTTACTGTACAGAACACAATATCAACCCGCTAGATGCATCCATTCCTAATATCACCTGCTATTTGTTACATCTTTACAAATGCAATCTAGCATATGCTTCCATTCGGATACACTTATCCGCCATAGCGGCTTATCTCCAGAACAGGCAGCATCTCTCTGTTTTCAGGGTGCCTGCCATTAAAGCATTCCTAGAAGGGCTGAAGCGGGTCATCCCTCCCAGGACCCCACCGGCTCCTGTGTGGAACCTCAATGTGGTCCTCACCAGATTGATGGGTCCCCCGTTTGAGCCTCTACATTCATGTGAGATTCAGTTCTTGACATGGAAAGTGGCTTTCCTCATTGCCATCACGTCTCTGAGACGTGTTAGTGAGCTACAGGCGCTCACAATACAAGAGCCATTTATACAGATTCATTCAAACAGGGTGGTGCTGCGCACCAACCCCAAGTTTCTTCCTAAGGTGGTGTCGCAGTTTCATGTCAATCAAACCATAGAACTGCCCGCGTTCTTTCCAAACCCTGAAACTGTGGCGGAAAGAATGCTCCACACGCTTGATGTCAAAAGGGCGTTAATGTACTACATTGACAGAACCAAACATTTTAGAAAGACACAACAACTCTTTGTTGCCTTCTCAGCCCAGCACAAAGGCAACCCCATTTCCAAAGCAGGAATTGCCAGGTGGGTCGTTAAATGTATTCAGATTTGCTATCAGAAAGCTAAGCGCACTTTAACGGTCCCCCCCAGAGCACACTCCACACGCAAGTTGGGGGCCTCCATGGCATTCCTAGGTAATATTCCTTTGGAAGACATTTGTAGAGCAGCCACATGGTCTACACCACATACCTTTACCAAACATTACTGTGTAGATGTGCATTCCAAACAGCAGGCAGCTGTAGGACAGGCTGTTCTTAAAACACTCTTTCAGACTTTTGCAGCTGGCACGGGCGGCCGCCGTTAATGGAAGGACTGCTATGTATTCTATGCTATAGATATGAATTCAGCAGCCCACATGCCTCGAACTGAATATGCTACTTACCAGTATGCATCTGTTCTTGGCATGTAGGGCTGCTGACATTCATATCGCCCGCCCTCCTCCCCTGCGCCCGTAGCGGCTGCAGACTTTTCTTGCATTCAATATTGAGCATGGCCATCGCTTACACTATTACACTCCATCTTTGCCACAATGGCTAAAAACAATCTGGGGATGGAGTCGATGCCCATGCGCACTGTAGTCCAGGGGAGGAGCCACCTATCTCGTGATACTTCGAAGACTCTTCCAGGACAACAATGTGCAATCATCCGGACCCAACACTAGGCGGCGATCTATGCTATAGATATGAATGTCAGCAGCCCTACATGCCAAGAACAGATGCATACTGGTAAGTAGCATATTCATTAGCAGGCAGTCAGTTGCGATTAGGCAGTACAAGCTTCTACTTAGCCTGATGTCCTCCTGCATAGGCCTAATTCCCTTTTGCAGTCTCCAAATGAGAACAGTCCTATAAGAGGTCAGTGTTTACTTGAACAGTCCAATAAGAGCTCGATGCTCATGATACAATGTTAATGTTAATGTTAATGGTGCTTGTAAAGCGCTAACAATCTTCCTAAATTAGGATATCACGGCGCTGTAATGGCAGTAGTGAATGTCAGTGATAGGCAGGTAATAGGATCCATGTTTTAATCAGGCTTGTGGAAGAGAAATGTTTTTAGTTGCTTCCTGAAGGACAGGTAGCAGTCTGTCAGTCTAAGATTCACGGGCAGCTCATTCCAACTGGTCGCTGCCAGGTGAGAAAAGGCCCTTCCACCCATCCTTGTTGTTTTCACACGGGTAGTTCTAGCTCTTGCTGTTGTTTGGGAACGCAGATTCCTGGATGGTGCATAGAATTTGACTTTGTTTTTTAAGATGCATGGGCCTGTATTGTGCAATGCTCTATGTGTTATGCACAATAGTTTAAAAGTAGCTCTTTGCCTCATTGGCAACCAGTGGAGCTCTCTTAGGCAACTCTTGGCTGAATCGAATTTTCTTTTGTTGCAGATTGCTTTTGCCGCAGCATTCTGCACAACCTGTAGTTTAGAAAAAAGATGATCAGCCATTCCCACAAACAGAGTTTCCATAGTCCAGCCTGCTCATCAGTAGGGACTGGACTAGGATCTTTTTACACTCAGTAGGAATCCATGGAAAGACAACACAGTCTAAGCCACGAGACGGGTGGAAACAAGCACTATTGTGAGGTTTCCCTGCAAACCTCAAGGCAGGTCTCCCATGCCAACCTATAATAGAGTAGTACTAACTACTGATGCGTCGTTGGACGACTGTGGAGCTCACTTACAAGAGCTGTTGACTAGAGGCCTCTGGTAAGATGTAGAAAATATGCTTCATATAAACGAATTGGAGCTCTGAGCCATAGGAGTGGCCTACAAGCATTATTCTCAAGATTAGCATATCAATCAGACGTCATCACGACATACACTACATTGCCAAACAAGAGTGAAGAATATCCTGACTTTTCTTGGAAGTGGCACAGCAACTATGGGATTGGACCATTTTTCATGTGTAACAGCTGCCAGGGTGATACAACAAGCAGCCAGACACGCTCAGTTGACAACTCGCAGATTGCTACGAGTGAGAACTCAACCAGGAACAAGTTGACAAAAGTAGAATCAGCCACCCCTGGATTTATTTGCCACCCAGAACAACACATAATGCCAGTGCTACGTCAGCAGATTTTGGCAACCAGAAACTGTGAAAAATGCCCTTTCGATCAAATGGTACAAGGTTTTAGCATGCACATTTACTCAGTTCCCCTGATTCCCACGGTTCAGAGAAAGCCACAGAAAGATCAGTGCACTGATCATCATTGATCCGGCATGGCCTTGCTAGTACTGGTACAGCGAACTTATGCAACTATCTACTCATACAGCACATAGCACATATCACTAAAACCGCACTCTATGACACCAAGTTGCTGAGCCTGACAGCCTGGTATCTGACCACCTAGAGTTCGGATTCTTGTATTTAGCAACAGAATGTAGGAACATCCTAGTGCAGGCACAAGCACCAGCAACCACAAAGATATACAACTCCAGTTGGAAACCTATTTGTGTATGGTGCAAGAGGAAAGGTTCTCTTCCAGGGTATACTCATCAATAGTCATAAGCACTGAATAGTCCCGCCCACGTGCGGGACCCCGGAGCAATAGCCAATAATATGCATATATCTACATATATATATAAATACATATAAATACACATAAAATACCCATATATATATATATAGATAATATGCATATACATATACATATGCAGCCTGAAATACATCATACTAGGCTCAAAAACTACCAATATTGCATGTAACATTTTCGAACAGCGGAACAGGAGCGGACGGCTGACATCGGTCTTGGGGGCACTTACCTGCTTGTTGCCTGGGGTGCTCACGCTGCAGCTGTCTCCCGCCGCAGGGGTCCAGTGAAGCCTGTGGACGCCGCGGGGAGACTACAGCTCCCAGAGTGCTCGGCAAGCACTCCCGCCCACTTCCGCCTGCCAGCGCGCCCGGAGGCGCTTCAAAGGGCGTAGGCTCCATCTAGGAGCGGGGAACATTTTCGAACAGCGGAAGAGGAGCGGACGGCTGACATCGGTCTTGGGGGCACTTACCTGCTTGTTGCCTCGCCGCCTCTGGGGTGCTCACGCTGCAGCTCTCTCCCGCCGCAGGGGTCCAGTGAAGCCTGTGGACGCCGCGGGGAGACTACAGCTCCCAGAGTGCTCGGCAAGCACTCCCGCCCACTTCCGCCTGCCAGCGCGCCCGGAGGCGCTTCAAAGGGCGTAGGCTTCGTCCGCGTCGCGGGACGCGCGCGGGCTAAGCCCGGGCAAAGGGCGGGCCCTCTACGGCAGGAAGAGACAGGGACAGGGCCAGGAACGCTGCCGGTTGTACGAGGAAAGCCCGATCAAGCAAGTAAGACTCTGGTGTAGCACTTATATTTAAGTTCTTAGCAATATTCTACTGGTCATAGTGGCAGGATGCCGAAAAAAGGTCCTGCTACCACTAATAATACTATGGACAATTATTTGGTCCAAACTGTGCAAAAAATAAATACACAGAGGAGGGAATCTTTGGGGCTAAGTCAATCCCCGGACTTACAATGTTTGATCCCTACTTTACTGCCTCTTACGGACGACATTATACCTCTGGAGACTGATCCCGAGGACAGCCCAACCCTTCCAACTAATCTGGACAGGAACAATTCATTGCAGAATGTAGTGCCTGCCCCCGAGGTACTCATTGCGGGACATGGGAATGATATAGACACTGACTCTGATCAGGAGGTACAGGCTTGTTTTTCGGAAGAAGATCAGTATACCTCAGACCATGCCCCTCGGCCAGAACGTGGTAATGCAAAAAATCAGCCAAAACAGGGAGGGTTGCGGTCTGGGGTAAGGAAGAAGAGGGCTAGTACCCCAAAGGCAAAACTAAAGGACAAGGGAGAGGGTAAAGCAAAACATAATGCTGATGATGATTTGTTTCTTAGAATTGCCGAGCTTATTGAAAAGGAAATCAAAGCCATCATTAAACCCCTAGTAGCTAAAATAGATAAATTACAAACCGAGGTTAAAAAGCTGGGGGCACACCAAAACAAGGTAGTGGAGGGTGTTGAAAATATTACTACGTTGGTTGTTAATTTGGGCGTTAATAATGGAGGGAATGATGCTGGTGAGGGAATAGATGAACTGTTGCATAATAATCCTCCAATGCAGTTACCGGTATTGAATGCTAATGAAATAGCTGGTAAAAGCGATGATTTATTAACATTTGAAAACCCCCCCGCACAAGCCCAGATACAAGCCCAGACAACGGACCCCCTACAATTTATAGTTGAAGCTTCACCTGTGGTATTAGTGTTAGCCAATGTTACCCCCTTAGAAGGGGGCTTAGTAGAATCTTCCACCTCTTTGTCAAATAAGGCACTACAATGGCTCACAAATAATATGAGGTTAGCTCCGGGGGGGGGGGCAGAAACTGGCTCGGGAGATCAAGACTGCAAAAAGGGTTTCTTGGTTAGGAAATCGTCCCAAAAAATTTATAGGGGATTGTGTGGCAGTGACTTTTTTACATCCAGGCGTTCTGCCAAACATCCTCACTAATTTACTCCCGCCCCAACGCAGACAGGGCACTGTTGTCCCATTAACCTTAATTTTTTTTTATGGAGAACAACAGAATGTCACCTATCCTAGGAACACTGCACTTGGGTGGGACAACAACTGGGACACGAGTAATAGATGGGACCAAGACCGAAACTGTAACATTGTAAACCATCAAGCTCATTCAGTTCACCAAAATCCTTTTGCACAAACTCTCCTGTTGTCTAACCGTTATACTCCTTTGTCCTTTCTGGACCAAAACGAATGACTTCAGCCTAAAAAAAATAGCCATGAAGGGAAACACGCACCTGTATTAAGTATACTTACCTGGAATATTGCAGGAACTAAGGCAAAAGTAGGAAATGTGGCATGGGTAGATTTTGTGTCTAAGTTCGACATAATTGCACTACAAGAAACCTGGGACACAAAAAATAGTTTTTCATTAGATGGCTATAGTTATTTTTGCATTCCAGCAGTGCCCAGTGTTGCAGGAAGAGCCAAGGGAGGCCTGTTAAGTCTTTTCAAATTATATATTAAAGGTTGCCTGAAAAAATGTGACTCGGGCTCCGAGCATTGTTTAATTGTCGAACTTTCCTCAGCCGAATACCCCAATATTTTATTTATAAACTTTTATAATGCCAACGCATCTGACTGTACTGTATATAGTCTAGATAGATTGGATCAGTTTTTGTCAGTCTATAGTGAAAACGTAAATTCTTTTGAAATCATTTTCTTGGGGGACCTTAATATTTACCCGTGCTTATTAATGTGCGTTCGTGATGAAGAAGAATATCCTCCTAACTGTTCGCCCATCCATCTTGAACATAACAAACAGGGGGAATGTTTAGAAAACTTTTTAGCAAGATGGAACCTATATGAGTCTGGGTGCGGGGAGGGGGGAGTTAGGGCCCCAACTTTCAAGGGAACAGACAATGGCTCTATTATTGATTATATATTTATTTCACTGTGTTTATTAGGCAATGTTTTAATGTATAAAACTGTGGTTTCTGTTTTTAGTGATCATAACCCTGTCTCCTTGGATTTAGTAACTACTGATCTCATAGGGCGTAAAGTTGATCCTTGCGACAGGTCAGCACTTAAAGTTAGTGACCAGGGTCGCAGACTGAAATGGGATAGTATAATCCCGGAATCCTTTGTACAAGAGGTACTCTCTGATGCTGAGGACGAGGTGGGTGTCTGCTTATCTAGTGAGGCTCTTAATAGAGAAGTGATATCTGCCTTTGGTAGCATCTGCAGTAAGATTAATCAAAAATTGTTTGTTGGTCCTAAATTGAAGACATTACCCATCAAAAGATGGTTTGATCGCAGATGCTCAAAAGCACATTCTGCTCTGTTAAATGCTTTGAAGGCTGTTCCGAAACTCCCTGCACTTATCACTACTTGCAGAGGCCAGTATAAAAAAGCTATAGCAGATAGAAAAAAAGAGATCAAAGATGAAGCTTGGACCCAGCTATCGGATCCAGCAATATTGAAAAATAGCGGAGAATTTTGGAAGATTGTTAATCAACCATTATTTACAGGGGAGGAAAATTCCCCGCTTGAAACTAATATATCTGATGAAGGTTGGATAAAACATTTTAGTGATATTTACTCTGACCACAGTAGTGGAGACCCTGGGGCTCAGGTTGGCAGTATAGCCAATGGAAACCAATTGCACTTTGAGGTAGCAGAAGTTTTACAAGCGATAGACTGTACTCTGAAGAAAAAGGCGCCAGGGCCTGATGGTGTTCCTGCAGACGCTTTTAAATGTTTCCCGAATTTCTGGTCTAGACTACTATGCAGGGTCTTTAATGCATTAAGCCATGATAATATTCCAGAGTCATGGAAAACCTCTATAATCATCCCTGTGTTTAAAAAGGGTAATAGGCAGGATCCTGCATGTTATAGACCAATCTCATTGATTGACTCATCAGTTAAGATCTTAGGTAGAGTCATTCTAGCAAAATTAAATGAGTGGGCAACTGAGAACAGTATTCTGACAAATGTGCAATATGGTTTTAGACCCAAAAGAAGCACCCAGGACCAATGTCTTAATCTCCACCCGTTGATAGAGAAATACACTAGGGCTAAGGAGGGGTCCATGTACCTTGGTTTCATGGACCTCTCCTCTGCCTTCGACCTCGTCAACAGAGCAAAACTATGGTCAATGTTGCTGGGAATGGGCTTGGATAGGACAATAGTTAATCTATTGGCTGACTTGCATTCGGGCCTTTCAGCCAAAATTAGAGTTACCTCGGGTGGAAGGTGTACCGAGGTTTTTGCTTCAGAAAAAGGGGTCAGACAGGGGTGCATTTTGGCACCCCTATTGTTCACATTATATGTGAATGCTTTGGAGTCCGCCCTTAGGGATGTGACCCCGGATATTCCGCGTGCAGGGGATTCCTGTCCTCCTTTACGTGGATAACGCGGTACTCCTTGCGTGTACCGGGGTGGGGCTCCAATGCCTTCTGGACGCCTTTGAAACTTTTATGGAATCACTTGTCTTAAAAATAAATGTGAAGAAATCCCAGATTATGCTCATGGGTAGCATAGCAAGGAGAAATTGTAATAAAACCTTTTTCTGTGGACAGGAGAAGCTTAGTCGAGTAACTTCCTTCCCCTATTTAGGGATCACATTTGATGAAAAGGGAAATTGGGGACCCCAAGTAAAGAATAGAGTAACCTCGTTAGCAAGAACATCTTCTGCTCTTCAGGGGTTCTCTAAAAAATTGGGGGCCAGGCCAATCGCAGCCATATTGAAAATTTATAGAGCTAAATGTATTTCAGTGACATCCTTTGGCAGCTCAATTTGGGGCTATAGGGGACTGGATCCCCTGCAGATTATGGAAAATAAATTTTTTAGATCTGTTCTTGGTGTTCCACAATCAACTCCGTCCTACACTGTTCATTTGGAACTTGGGGAAGGCTACATCACAGACCTGATAAAAACAGCACCCTTAGTAGCATGGTTGAGGATGTGGCTAAATAATTAAATCCCCTTAAATCATATTATTATGAGAGATTGTTTGTGTTTGGACAAAGTTAACAACATTAAATGGTTAACTTACATCAAGGAAAACTTTTCCAGGCTAGGGAGGCCAGAGTTATACTCTGCAATAGAGACTATAACACCCAAAGATATTGTGCTCGTAAAGAGTGGAATGAGAGAGCTTTTATCTCTGGAGAGAGAAGAGAGTGAGCTGAAAAAACCCTGTGTCAGGGCCAGTCTATTATTATCTACACCTGGCGGCCCAGAAAATTACCTGAATAAGGTGACTCACCCCTATCACAGGTTTATTTTAACTCGTTTTCGTTTTAATCTAATACATTTTAATCTTGGTTTTTATCCTGTATGGAGTACCCCTGAAAAAGCGATACCATGTTCCTGTGATCATTTCTCCGAACAAAACACTATGCATCTAGTGATGTTTTGTAGTCATTACATAGATGCAAGGAGGAAGTTTCTGGTGCCCATTCTTAAGGAGGCTGGTTTTATTCAAGTCAAACCTGCCCTTATTTATTTACAGCTTTTACAGACTCCTAGGATCATGTTCCATGTGGCTAGTTTCCTGGTGAGTGCTATAAGGAGCAGGAACATTAGACTCAAAAACATGGCCACCCCCCACTGTTGTACAAATTGAGCACTTTAAAAGGCACTATGTAATTGTAATTGGATTTGTAATAGGGACATATCTGGTCTCAGAAATGTTTGTCTTTCCGGGGTTTATTAGCTTCTTTGTATTTGCACTTTGTATTTTATATTGATATGACACGTATATGTAACATGTTGTATGATTTTATTACATCAAGTTTTTTAACTGTTTTGTATATATGTATTTTCGGTATATGGATTTTAAATAACATGTATATTGCCATTGTCTTTATCTGATATTAAGTTATCGCAATAAAGTATTTTGACTGACTGACTGACATATACATATGCAGCCTGAAATACATCATACTAGGCTCAAAAACTGCCAATATTGCATGTAAAACTTTTACATTTGCTAAATAAAGACATATACATTACATTATATGATAATGTAAAGAAGAAACACTGCCCTGGGTTTCTTTGAAACACACATGGAGGTCTTAAAGGCACGGCGCCAAATTTTTCAGTTGTTACTATGCAGCCTATCTAGGCTAAATCTGCCTCTATGATCCTGCCTGTTTTTACCTTTGAAAATAAAGGTTGTGTGTTTCAAAGAAACCCAGGGCAGTGTTTCTTCTTTACATTATCATATAATGTAATGTATATGTCTTTATTTAGCAAATGTAAAAGTTTTACATGCAATAATGGCAGTTTTTGAGCCTAGTATGATGTATTTCAGGCTGCATATGTATATGTATATGCATATTATCTATATATATATATATGGGTATTTTATGAATATTTATATGTATATATATATATATATATATATATGTAGATATATGCATATTATTGGCTATTGCTCCTGGGTCCCGCACGTGGGCGGGACTATTCAGTGCTTATGACTTTGATGAGTATACCCCTGGAAGAGAACTAGGATTACTTATCCTTTTTATCCACTTTATATACAATGCAGCATCAATATCTGAAAAAATAGAAGTTGCCTCATCTACTCTGTTCTCCCAAGGAGCCCTAAAACAATTTATGAATGGACTCTTTAGAACATTTCCACCTGTATGGTACCCTCTATGATAATGAGAGCTCAACTCTGTCCAGAGTCAACTTATGTTACCTCATTTCAAGCTGATCCACAAAGTGCACCTAAAGTCCATCTCTTGGAAGACAGTCCTTCTCCTAGCGCATGCATCAACAAGGAGAGGTGGGCAAATGTAAGTATTCACTGTCAAGAAACCTTTTCTCTGATCCAAAACAACATTGATATCTTGCAAGCAAACACTCAATTTATACCTATTGTCAGTACTGAATTTCAATTGAAATACGGTAATGTGAATTCTTCCTATTTAAAAAAAAAAAAATCTTTTTATTATTTTAAAACAAGGAAAAAGGAATAGACATATCCGGTGCCATACATACATACATTGATAATAGTGTGAACAGGTATAATAGCAGGCTAGACGTGAAGCAACAGAAGAATCACTGAGAGGCCCACGCTAATGAGTACGAAGTAGGACGTGCAACATTACAATCGGTGAACAGTTTAAATGCGGACCCTCAAGGCCCTCCAACCCATAAAATCAAAACAGCAGAAGAATCATGACAACCAGACACTAGAATTTAAAAACAAAATCAGGATATTTCGCCAATATTACTAGTAAAGGAAAAACTAAAAAGAGATTGAAAAAAAGAAAACCATATGAGCGATAACAGAAATAAAACAATAAACCCATTCCCCCACCGTGCACCCCTGCATATGGCTATCGCCTAACCCCAACTAGCAGTGTGCCTGTCGCCCCAACTAACTAGGTTCTAAAAGTAGAAAAGAGAAAAAGTGGGGTAGGGCATTTCCGTATGGGCTCCCGGTCCCCTTCCCCCCCGCCAGAGACCAGCACCCCCTATGATGAAAAGTCAATAGTATCTGAGATCACTGAAAAATAAATTAGGGGGAGCCGTGATGCACCGCCCATCCTCCCGTGAGACCAACAGCCACAAATTCTACATCCATTAAGGCCACAGTACTAACTACAGTCAATCAATCTCAGCCCTGGCCCTTCCGAACCATTATGGAACCCCTCCCGGTGGGACCATTACTTCTGCAGGAGAATCAAAGTGCAAAAAGAGTCTGAGTAAATTCAGTACAAAACAATTCAAAGTCAGCAAGTTCTCAAGAACTTCAGCAGCACAGGAACACTCCCTCATGGACGGATAGTCCCAATGTAGTTTCCTCCAAGATCGTAAAGTCACTAAAGAGGGAAAGGATGTAACAGAAGTCCAAGAATAATCACCCACAGGATTCTCCGGGAAGGGAACGCAAATCGATTCTCCCAAAGTCAGCGATGATGGTAGGTGTGTTAATATATTCAAAACACTGGGTTCGGGATTCTCCAGGAAAGCAACCGAGGGCTGCAGCTCCTCTTGTCGCACGGGGTCCTCGTCTAGAATCAAGATGGTCGTCATGGAAATCGTAGCTGGTGGCAATACCTGAGATGTAACAGGGTCCGGTTCCACGCACTCCATCTCCAATAAGCCCGTCATAATTTTGTGAACCAGGGCATCCACATGTGAATGAAATGCCCCGATACTGTCTTCAGTGACGGCTCACGCTCCGTCCGGTCCATTTCTCCACGCTCAGCACCGATCATGTTCACCTCCCCCAGAGAACCCGGTTTCTCCGGAGGGAACAGACGGGAGCGGAACGGACGGCGTCGGAGGGTGACTGATCGGTTTCTGCGGCAACAAACTGTATCCCGCTTCCGCGAGCGAAGACCCGGACCCACCGAACCCCGGGGGGCCAAACCGGGTCCGCGGGTCAGGGACCTCCACCCCCGGCCACGTCACTCCTCCCTCGATGTTGGTCAATCAAAATTAGCGCCGTCAAGATCGGGCAAAGAAAAAAAACCTCCACTGCGGTAGACCGGACCCTGATTAGTTCCCACGGCCGATGTTGTTCAACTACGACACGGCCGGATCAAAACTCGAGGCCCCGGCTCTCCTGCTGGATCAGGCCGCAAACGTCAACTCGACGCAGCTCCGTCAACCAAGCAGATTAAGTTTTCGGAATTGCACCATCGGAGTGTGCATCGGTTCATCTACACGGAGGTCGGGCGTAAAATCAGGATTATCGACAGGATCATCTGGCAGGATACGGAGGTTGGCGGAGCCGGGAGCCTAAGCGGCCAACTTGGTTGCTAGTGTAGCTCCTCCAATTCTTCCTATTTTGAAGGAAGTTTCAGTTCCATTACGATAAACGAGGCAAGCATTAGGCTTACTTGGTCGCTTTATTTACCACATCAGAAAACAACAACAACTACGTTGTGCATGAACACCTGAGAAGTTTTTTTTTTATTTATGTGCTACAGCGACAACTATCCGTGACGCCAGGCCTGCTCTTCGTGCTGGAACAATGACCATCAGCGACGCTCTTCATGCTTCTCACGGCCTCCTCCACCACCGAACTGGACCCTTCACGCCAGACTTTGAGGAGGTAGTTTATTCAGTGGGACTAACCTGGTGCCTACATCTGTCCCACGCTCCTTTGTGATTGACTTGAAATTGTGACTTCCCCTCTATCTAACACACCAGATGACCATGTGCTTTTAGGTGCTATATCTACTTAAAACTTTGACATTGCATAACTCTGGCTCTACTGATTGGATTTTTGTTGTTCTGGTTATGTATATATTAAAGTCTTCTCTATTTTTCTAAATTCGATTTGTGATTTTTCTCGTGTTGTGTTTCCACTTTTCTTACTATTTTTGTGCTGCTAAATACTTTACACATTGCCTCTAAGTTAATTCTGTTTTTGTGCCGGACTACCAGATCGTTAAGCACAGGTTTATTTAGTGACTTTTGTGACTCACCCTGACAAGGGTTGTGGTTGGTGCTTGAGTATGATTATCAGCCCTTTCATTCAATAACCCAATTTCTAACACTATCTACGCCTGCAGCATAACTTAGCTCTTTTCTATTTACCTGCTTTTCTTCCCTCTGAAACACATACACCCTTACCACCCCACGGCCCATCTCCTTCTACACTCTTTTCCCTCTCCTTTCCAATGCCCCCTCACCTAACCTGGGTAGATAGAAACTGAGATCATAATCAAACAAATAGGTCAGGAGAGCACAATCCTATAAAGTAGTTGCGTACAAACTGATATAATATACAGTCAGAGTAACATGTAGCTGTAAAACAAGTCAGAAACTACTCAGGCGTAATAGGACGAAAGGAAGAATAAAGTTCAAGTTTCAGATCTTCTTTTTCTTTATTAATTTTCAACGTGATTCTCAAGTTCATAAAACAACAGCCGACACGTGTTTCGTCCGTACTTGAAATAGGTACAGGGACTTTTTCAAGGCAAAATGGGGTAGAGCGATACGACGCATATAGTGTCAGTCAATCTGAAGAATGCGAAATATTAAAGGTTCCAGCAGAAAACCAAAAAACCCCAGTCCAAAATGTCCGTATATGTGGACCGTGTAATTGAACAGCAAGAAGGATAACGGAATGAGGTTAATCTCCAAAGGTTTCTAGTGCATAGAAACGTGGATGTATCCATAAGGTGCACCCATGAACAATATCACAATAAACGGTGATGGGAACCAATACAATAACCTCCTTGACCAGTCAAATGAAATCACAAGCTGGTCAAAAGAATTGTCAAAAGCGGGAAATGTGCTGCCACACACGTCCTGATTCAGTCATTACAACAGACCACATCTGGTAATAGTGGCCCTGGACCGGGGTGGTAGTATCTCTCAAAATTGTGTTAGTAACATCGGCGTGCTATACGGTCACTTGTGAACTGCATCAAACGTATTGAAGAGATAGGCACCACATAGTAATGGCACTTCATAAGATACTGAGATCAAGCTACCTTGGTCTTTCCCCCTCTTCACAACAATTTGACTATGGAGATGTTACCATTCCTACAGAAAGTGGCTAATCTGTGCTGTACCTGAAAGAGCAACCAGCTTTTTAATATATTCAACACAAATGGGTCCCTTATCCTATTAATTCTCTAAAAACGTTGTTGCATCTTCCACTTCTTGTAAAATATGGCTTTTGCCTTGCCATAGCCCCTTCTTGTCAGCATAGAATAAAATAGAAGCTAATATCCCCTTTCTCATAAGATCATATTCATAGGTCCCAACAAATTTCAAGTATTTGGCATGATAAAAGCATAATTAGGAATGCTAGAGAAAGAAAAACCCTGAGTGGAATTGAACTGCCTCTTTTCATGAGCTAAAGACAATTTTCTTATTTTCTTAATTGAATAGTTTTGGAACACACAATTACAGTCTGGGGGTGGGGGGCTGCTTTTGGCCAGCCACAAAGGTCTCCCTATAACCTTGCAATAGACAATATTTTTGTAGTGGCTAATTTTTGTTTTGTTATGTAGCACATCCTCTTTCAAAGAGTTAGCAATCCATGGGGGGATTGTCTTGGAACGCAGAGAAGATGGCGGCTTGAGCTCGCTGCTCCGACTCAGAGGATTACAACAAACATCCTTTTCCCACTCACGGGTCGATGAGAAAGGCTCACAACAGAGAGACCCCCATGAACTAACAACGTGATCACTTTTGAGCTTTTCGAGCCAGCTCTCAGCTTTTTTTTCACCGTTTCAAGGTGTGAGACCTGAGACCCGATTGACGCAACAATCCAGGACAGACGGACCTGTGGCGCTGGTTAAACAAGTAAGAACTGCCAGAATTCGCCATAAGAGCAATTTAAGACCTGTTGACTGTGAGAAGTTGGCCTGGTATATGATGACTATTCTAGTGAGCACCTTGCACCAGTCCAAACAACCCTTATGGTGATGGTTGTAAAGTCAACCTTATAGACCAGCTATCCTAGTGGTAGCATGGACAAAAGCAGACTTAGGCTAAACATATCCAAACCTTTTAAAACCCAAATGAAAGGACACCACACAGGTTATATATTCAAAATATATATGTATTTATTTCTAAATAAATCTCCTTAACTCTTTATGAGCACAGGAGCACAAGCGTATAACAAGTAACTTAATATAACATACAAAAGTTGCACAAATATGGATAGGCCCTGGTGGCCCCTAAAACCATATACTAAAATAGTGGTATAAGAACCACGTCACGAACAATGGTAAGGCCTAGGGCCTTGGGAATCGCTGGGGCTACACTGGACTAACAGCAGTTAGGACGTGGGAGGCCCACAGGATGCGGGTGCAGTGTCTAAATGCACACGAGTGCACCAATAGAAGTCAATGGGTGTGTAAAGCTAGAAAGTTGCAGATTTGGAAGTCTTCCGACCGGACTAGAACTTAACCACTTAAAACTAGGACACTAGGGATGTAAATCTCTACAGGAGCACCGCAGTACTCGCGTTACCTCACCCCAGGAAGCGGGTGCATAGGTGTCAAAGTGTGTCGGGTTTCGTCGTGGAGTTCTATGGAGCCTTGGCGAAAAGATGCTGCAGGCGACCAGGAGGGAAGAGTCCGGTTGGATCCAAGGGTGGATCTAAGATGTAGAGTACCTGAAAGCAGATGGGACAGAGTCTGGGTCACTAGCCAGTGACCAGGAAGGAACCAGGAAGGAACCAGGCGATGTCGGGTTGCGATCAGGGGATGTCGTGAAGCTTGTCTCTGCTGCCACGTGGACCAGGAGGTGTCCACGATGACCAGGTGCTGGACACGGACTGTCCCACGAAGGCTCTCGCTGTCGGCGGTGTCGGATCTCGATATTAAGTCAACAGGCCTTGGCAAATGCAACTCACGCAGGACTCGAAGATGGCTTCTGGATCAGACCAGCAAGGTCTGATGGGCTGCTCCTTTTCAGGGGAGCAAGGGCCAGTCTGGAGCAACCAGACCAGCGTTGAAAATTCGAAAGTTCGTCGTCACAGAGGCCACTAGCCAACGGGCAAGTGACCGGACAGACGCGTCGAGCAGGAAAATGCAAAAGGGCCCCACGCAGCACTCGGTGAGTGTGGAGATGTGATCTTCTGTGCAAAGGATGCTCGGGGCTGGGGCTTCTCAATCCCTAATGCACAGCTTCGAGGGTGCCTCAGGAGCTGCACAGAAAGCACTTCGCTGGCTTTCCAAGATGGCCGGTCCCACGTCTCTCGTCGCCTCCACGGGTCTCAGCTTTGCTGTGGCTGTGGATCGGGCTGTTGGATGTCTGGAAGTCCGGTTCTTGTCGGTCTCTGTCGTTCGAGCTCCGGCGGGAGCAACAACAAAGCAAACCGTTGAGCGCTTGATGGTGCCTGCTTGCACAGGGTGGTCACTCCTTGACCGGAGATTCTTCAGTCTTCTACGTCGAGTAGGATGTCGAAGGGTCCAGAGTTTCAGTCAGGATTATCAAAAGTCTTGGGACACAGCTCCTACCTTTATTCCAAATCAAGGGGCTGGATTACCTGCTAGGTCCCTCCTATGGGTGGACCTGGGAAGGGGGTGGTTACACCCCTTTCCCTTTGTCCAGTTTCGCGCCAGAGCTGAGGCTGGAGTGCCCCAGCACCGGTTTGAACTGGGCTATGCATGGGACACCTTGTGTGCCCCAGGCAGTGTCTAGTTTCATTCAGCCCTCCCTGCCCCAATCCACTATCTCCTGTCTGGGGTGGTGCTAGCACCTCCCTGTGACAGGAAACCTATTGTCCAGGCCTCCCCTGCCGGAGTTTCTGTCAGCAGCAGGAGGCCAGACTTGTGTCTGTGGCAGCAGCATCCATTTTGTGATGCTGAGGCTCTGGTTAACTTTAACCGGGATTAAGGTTAGTAACATGTCTTCTCCCTCTAGAAGGGTGGAATGCTACCCCAGTCGCCAGAATTGGCGAGGAGGTAGTATTCCAAAGCGTATGACACATTACACGACATGTTTTGATAAAGCCAAACCAAAGATAGCATTTAACCGCGAGGTTCATAATGCACTTAAGAGTATATGGTATGGCAATATCCTGGAACAGCTATAAGGACATGGTTCCGAAAGCTGCAGACAGGCCCAGCTCATGCTAGAGCACCATCTCACATAAAGCCAAGCACTCTGCCTTCAGGATTTTTAAGGCCTGCCATAGGAGTGACTTATAGGTGCATATGTGTTCAGATATAGGTTTAGACATAGGAATACTATATCTAAGCAAGGGGTGATTACACGACCTTGCCCCAGCTGAGTGATCAGCCAGTTGTGTCAGTTTGGATGGCCAGCCAGGGGTGGCATAATTCATGCTGCAGCCCCTGGTAGGCCTTGGATGCACCTGTGCCATGGGTACCTATAGTACACTGTACAGGGGCTCATAAGGTGACCCAATCCCAATTGGTGATGTACCTAAAGTACATGTTGTGAATTTAGAGCGAGAACAGCAGGGCTGTGGGTCTGATTAGCTGGCCCACGGCCACATTAAGTCGAAAACCAGTGAAGCAAAAAGCAAAAAAATGGGGTGACCATAGGATAGCAGACCCTACTCTCCTACATAACTCCCCCCCCCCCCAAACGCAGGGACATTAAACTTAACCTTGACCAGATAAGTCTTCATGTTCTACCTGGAGAGACCATCTGCATTGCCATGGTCAGTCCCTGGTCTGTGCTCCACTGTAAAGTCCATACCCTGTAGGGAAATGGATCACCTTAGCAGTTTGGGATTTTCACCCTTCATCTGATTTAGCCACAAGAGGGGCTTATGGTCGGTCTGAATCTTGAAGTGAGTGCCAAACAAGTATGGTCTCAACTTCTTCAGGGCCCAAACCACAGCAAAGGCCTCCCTCTCAATAGCTGACCAACGTTTCTCTCTAGGGGTCAGCCTTCTGCTAATAAAAGCAATGGGTTGGTCTTGACCATCTACATTAAGTTGTGAAAGCACAGCTCCCACCCCCAACTCAGAAGCATCTGTTTGGACAATAAACTCTTTGGAGTAGTCAGGACTCTTTAAGATAGGTGCAGAGCACTTGGCCTTCTTCAGGTCATCAAATGCCTTTTGACAGCTAACTGTCCACTGAACCTTTTTTGGCATCTTCTTTGAAGTCAAGTCATTGAGTGGTGTCACAATGGACCCATAATTCTTGACACATAGTCTGTAGTACCCAGACAGGCACAAGAAAGCGCTGACCTGTGTCTGGGTGGTTGGAGGAGCCCAGTCCTGTATGGTCTGGATCTTACTCTCCAGTGGTTGAACCTGACCCCACCTACAAGGTGGCCCAGGTACACAACCTTACTCTGCCCTATCTGGCACTTTGTGGCCTTGATAGTTAGGCCTGCCTTTTGCAGGGCCTCTAAAACCTTCTTCGGGTGGATCAGGTGATCCTCCCAGGTGGAGCTGGAGACAGCAATATCATCTAGATAAGCTGCACAAAAGTCATCCAACCCAGCAAGGACTTGGTTCACCAACCTTTGGAAAGTGGCAGGTGCATTCTTCAAACCAAAGGGCATTACCACAAATTGATAATGACCTTCTGGGGTTGAGAAAGCAGTTTTGTTCTTGGCATCCTCAGCTAACCTGATTTGCCAATAGCCAGCTGTCAAATCAAATGTGCTCAGAAACTTGGCAGAAGCCAATCTATCAATGAGCTCATCTGCCCTTGGAATTGGGTGAGCATCTGTCCTAGTGACAGCATTGAGACCTCTATAGTCCACACCGAACCTCATCTCTCTCTTACCATCTTGGGTGTGAGGTTTTGGCACAAGGACTACTGGGCTGGCCCAGGGGCTCTCTGATGGCTCAATTACTCCAAGTTCAAGCATCTTCTGCACCTCAGTCTTTATACAGTCCCTGACATGGTCAGGTTGCCTGTAGATCTTACTCTTCACAGGCAGACTGTCACCAGTGTCCACCTCATGGGTGCACCAGTTAGTCTGACTAGGTGTTAATGAAAACATATGTCTATGGGCCTGTAGAACTTGTCTGCAGTCCCATTGCTGCTGGTCAGTGAGGCTGCCTGCCAAGGCCACTCCATCAACTGAACCTTCATCAGGGTTCTGATTCAACAGGTCTTGGAGAGGGTCACTCTCTTCCTCCCGTTCCCCATCTGTAGCCATGAGCAAGCCCATGTCTGCCCTGTCCACATAAGCCTTCAATCTGTTGACATGGAGCACCCCGTGGGGGCTCCTAGGGGTGCCAAGGTCCACCAAGTAGGTGACCTCTCCCTTTTTCTCAACAATGGTGTGGGGTCCAGACCATTTGTCCTGGAGTGCTTCTGGGGCCACTGGCTCCAGCACCCACACCTTCTGTCCTGTCTGGAGCTCAGTCAGCACAGCCTTTTGCTCATGCCAAGCTTTCTGAAGCTCTTGGCTGGCCTTAAGGTTTTTGGAAGCCTTCTCCATGTATTCAGCCATCCGGGAGCGGAGACCAAGTACATAGTCCACTATATCTTGTTTAGGCTTTTTGAGAGGTAACTCCCATCCTTCCCTCACAAGACACAGGGGTCCCCTTACAGGATGCCCAAACAAAAGCTCAAAAGGGCTGTAGCCAACCTCTTTTGTGGGACCTCTCTGTAAGCAAACAGAAGCAGGGTAAAAGGATGTCCCATCTTCGCCTAAGCTTTTCAGGTAACCCTTTTATCATCCCTTTGAGGGTCTTGTTGAACCTTTCAACAAGCCCATTGCACTGTGGATGGTAGGGTGTAGTGAATTTATAATTAACACCACACTCCTTCCACATAGCAGTCAAATATCCTGACATGAAGTTTGCACCTCTGTCAGAGACAACCTCCTTTGGAAAGCCCACTCTGGAGAAAACTCCCAGTAGGGCCCTTGCCACAACAAGAGCTGTTGTGGTCCTCAGGGGAATAGCTTCTGGATACCTGGTGGCATGATCCACTACCACCAGTATTAATCTGTGCCCAGATGCTGTTTGGGGGTCCATTGGGCCAACAATGTCTATCCCCACTCTCTCAAAGGGTACCCCCACCGCAGGTAGTGGTATGAGGGGGGCCTTTGTTGTGCCACCTGATTTGCCACTGGCTTGGCAGGTAACACAGGACCGACAAAACTCCTTGGCATCTTCTGACATGTGGGGCCAGTGAAAGTGAGGGACAAGCCTGTCCCAAGTCTTGTTCTGGCCTAGATGTCCTGCTAGGGGAATATCATGGGCCAAGGTAAGAAGGAAGCCCCTAAATTGCAGAGGTATAAAGCACCAGGCTTGGGGTCTCTAGCCTCTGAATAAAGGAGCCCATCATCCCAATACACTTTATGGGTACCTTGGGCATTCTCAGCAGCCTCAGCAGCAGCCTGCTTACTGAGGGGTTCAAGAGAAGGACAAGTTAACTGAGCACTGCCCCAGATCTGCCCTTGAGGGTCCCCCTGTCCCAAGAAACTGAACCTGATCAGGTTCCAGCTCTTCTAGGACAGTTCCCTCTTGGATCACAGAATCATCCTCCTGAGAGGGCTGATCCTCAACCTGAGGCAGGGGGGAAGGCACTGCCTTTACCCTCTTGCTCTTTCTCTTGGGTTGTGTCTGGTCTATAGTTTCAAGATCCAGCACAGGTTCAGGTAAGCACTTTTTGGCCTGTTACCTGGTCACAGCAAGGACATGTGCTGAAATACCTAGCATCTCTGCACGAGTCCTATACTCCACTTCTGACCATACTGAGTTTTCTAGATCATTGCCCAAAAGCCATTCAACTGCGAGGTCTGCACTTACCACAACTCTTTTGAGGCCAGTTACCCCTCCCCAGGAGAAATTAACAACGGCCACACTATGTGTAGTAGTGACATTGCTAGCATTGGTCACTAGGTAATTATCACCCAGTACAATCTGTCCAGGGTTCACAAAGTTAGGTGTCACCATAGTGACACTGGCACATGTATCCCTGTAAGCTTGAGCCACTTTGTCATTTATCAAAGGTGTCTGTCTGTACTTGCCCAAAGTATTGGGACTCACAGTAGTGGACATAGCCATGTCCACATCACAGATCAAGACAGCCTGAGTAGGAATCCTGACTAGGCCAGGATCCACCTCAGTACCCATGTTTAACCCCACTATAGCCTTGGGTTGGGAACTACCACTGCTGACTGTACTAGGGGGCGCAGTTGCCTTAGGGGCTGCAATGGTAGGGGCTGTACCTTTCTTGGTGCACTCACTAAACCAGTGAGAGGCAGTTTTACAGTATTTACACCAAGGTTTCTTTGGACCTTCTTTCTTTTTCTTAGAGTTTTGGGACCCCCCCTCCTTAGAAGTATTTGGGGGGCCTGAAGAAGACTTCTGGTCTTTTTGCTTTTGATCTCCACCCTTTTGGTCTGCCTTCTTTCCCAATTCTTGGGGAGAGGTCAGATCTGAGTCAATCAGGTGTTGGTGCAACAACTGGTTCTGACAATTATTAAGGATTTGCTCTCTCATGATCAAATTATACAATCATCTATAGTCCTTAACTTTACTTCCCAGCAACCAACCTTCCAGAGCTTTAGTGGCACAATCAACACAATCAGTCCAGTCCTGAGTCTGTGTCTTCCGGGTATCTCTGAACATTAACCTGTACTGTTCTGTGGTTAAGCCAAACCCATCAATCAGAGCACTCTTCAGGACATAGTAGTTTTAGCATCCTCATGACTAACAGTGAGGAGTTTGTCTCTTCCTTTTTCTGAAAAGGAGAGCCACAAGATTGCTGCCCACTGACTCTGGGGAACCTGCTGTACCATGCAGGCCCTCTCCAAAGCAGTTATCCACTTGTGGATGTCATCCCCATCTTTGTAGGGGGGGCACAATCTTGCTCAGGTTTCTATGATCATAGGACCTGTCTTTATCCTTGGGGATATTGCTGCCACCAGTGGAATCTAATCCACTTAATTTTTTCTCCCTTGCTAAAGCAAGTTTAGCTTGGGCCAGGGCTGTTTCCTCTTTCTCTATCTGAAGTTGGACAGCTCTCATCCTAGCCTCATGTTCTCTTCTCTGGGGGAAGTCATTCCCCTTTGAGAACCCCCTGAGGCATTAGAGAGGAGAGACTCCCTGGAAGGAGACCTTTCCCTTCTATTGCCTGGGAGAAGTCCACTATTAGGTCTGGAGAGGTGAAACCCTTCTCCATTCCCAATTAAACTTAGGTTAGCCTGGCCAAGCCTCCTGACTTCTACCTGGCTACCATCTCCATCAGAATCTTCCTCTTCCTCTTCCTCTTCTACTTCTGGGGTTAATGGGTCATCTTCTGTGGAGGGGACACCTTCACCTGTGTTATCTGAGGGACCTGGTTTAGAGGCCTTCTCTAGATCACCTGCCTCTAGGACTTCAATCAGGTGTTTTAATGGTAGGGTTGGAACCCTGTTTTAACTTCCTTGAGGTACACAATGACCTCATGTCTTGAAAGTTGAGCATATCATATCTGGAGGGTGCCTTGGGAGGGTCACTTACCACAGGTAGAGAACTGGAGGGTTCACCTGTGCCAGACATGTTTAGTGAGGTGTGGTGTGTGCACCTACCTACACTGAGTGTTTACCTACTAGAACCTCTCTAGGAGTTGTAGTCAGGGTGTGCTAGGCCCTTTCCTCTACAACAGCTAAGTTCAGTAAAACTTAAGTATTTTAAGCTTTGTTATATGTACCTATGGTACCCAGTGTGATCTTTCAAATTATATCAAAGATTACAATGGTAAAACAACAGCAAGCTCAAATCCCAACCGCTGCACACCAATGTGAGAAGTTGGCCTGGTATATGATGTTCACTATTCTAGTGAGCACCTTGCACCAGTCCAAACAACCCTTATGGTGATGTTTGTAAAGTCAACCTTATAGACCAGCTATCCTAGTGGTAGCATGGACAAAAGCAGTCTTAGGCTAAACTCAAGAGGGCATGTGAAGCCAGCTGTTTTACCATATGCAAACCTTTTAATACCAAATGAAAGGACACCACACAGGTTATATATTCAAAATATATATGTATTTATTTCTAAATAAATCCCCTTAACTCTTTATGAGCACAGGAGCACAAGCGTATAACAAGTAACTTAATATAACATACAAAAGTTGCACAAATATGGATAGGCCCTGGTGGCCCCTAAAACCATATACTAAAATAGTGGTATAAGAACCACGTCACGAACAATGGTAAGGCCTAGGGCCTTGGGAATCGCTAGGGCTACACTGGACTAACAGCAGTTAGGACGTGGGAGGCCCACAGGATACGGGTGCAGTGTCTAAATGCACACACGTGCACCAATAGAAGTCAACGGGTGCGTAAAGTTAGGAAGTTGCAGATTTGGAAGTCTTCCGACTGGACTAGAACTTAACCACTTAAAACTAGGACACTAGGGATGTAAATCTCTACAGGAGCACCGCAGTACTCGCGTTACCTCACCCACAGGAAGCGGGTGCATTGGTGTCAAAGTGTGTTGGGTTTCGTCGTGGAGTTCTATGGAGCCTTGGAGAAAAGATGCTGCAGGCGACCAGGAGGGAAGAGTCCGGTTGGATCCAAGGGTGGATCGAAGATGTAGAGTACCTGAAAGCAGAGGGGACAGAGTCTGGGTCACTAGCCAGTGACCAGGAAGGAACCAGGAAGGAACCAGGCGATGTCAGGTTGCGATCAGGGGATGTCGTGAAGCTTGTCTCCGCTGCCACGTGGACCAGGAGGTGTCGATGACGACCAGGTGCTGGACACGAACTGTCCCACGAAGGCTCTCGCTGTCGGCGGTGTCTGATCTCAATTCGGAGTCAACAGGCCTTGGCAAATGCAACCCACGCAGGACTCAAAGATGGATTCTGGATCAGACCAGCAAGGTCTGATGGGCTGCTCCTTTTCTGGGGAGCAAGGGCCAGTCTGGAGCAACCAGACCAGCGTTGAAAATTCGAAGGTTCGTCGTCACAGAGGCCACTAGCCAACGGGCAAGTGACCGGAGAGACGCGTCGAGCAGGAAAATGCAAAAGGGCCCCACGCAGCACTCGGTGAGTGTGGAGAGGTGATCTTCGGTGTAAAGGATGCTCGGGGCTGGGGCTTCTCAAACCCCAATGCACAGCTTCGAGGGTGCCTCAGGAGCTGCACAGAAAGCACTTTGCTGGCTTTCCAAGATGGCCGGTCCCACGTCTCTCGTCGCCTCCACGGGTCTCAGCTTTGCTGTGGCTGTGGATCAGGCTGTTGGATGTCTGGAAGTCCGGTTCTTGTCAGTCTCTGTCGTTCGAGCTCCGGCGGGAGCAACAACAAAGCAAGCCGTTGAGCGCTTCATGGTGCCTGCTTGCACAGTGTGGTCACTCCTTGACCACAAGGGAGATTCTTCAGTCTTCTAAGTCGAGTAGGATGTCGAAGGGTCCAGTGTTTTGTATCAGAGTTTCAGTCAGGATTATCTAAAGCCTTGGGACACAGCTCCTACCTTTATTCCAAATCAAGGGGCTGGATTACCTGCTAGGTCCCTCCTATGGGTGGGACCCAGGAAGGGGCTGGTTACACCCCTTTCCCTCTGTCCAGTTTCGCGCCAGAGCTGGGGCTGGAGTGCCCCAGCACCGGTTTGAACTGGGCTATGCATGGGAC
Source organism: Lissotriton helveticus (assembly GCF_964261635.1). Lineage (NCBI taxonomy): Eukaryota > Metazoa > Chordata > Amphibia > Caudata > Salamandridae > Lissotriton > Lissotriton helveticus. The sequence goes on from NC_136070.1 coordinate 816,397,283, forward strand.
ACCTTGTGTGCCCCAGGCAGTGTCTAGTTTCATTCAGCCCTCGCTGCCCCAATCCACTATCTCCTGTCTGGGGTGGTGCTAGCACCTCCCTGTGACAGGAAACCTATTGTCTAGGCCGCCCCTGCCGGAGTTTCGGTCAGCAGCAGGAGGCCAGACTTGTGTCTGTGGCAGCAGCATCCGTTTTGTGATGCTGAGGCTCTGGTTAACTTTAACCGGGATTAAGGTTAGTAACATGTCTTCTCCCTCTAGAAGGGTGGAATGCTACCCTCGTCGCCAGAATTGGCGAGGGGGTAGTATTCCAAAGTGTATGACACCTTACACGAGATGTTTTGATAAAGCCAAACCAAAGATAGCATTTAACCGCGAGGTTCATAATGCACTTAAGAGTATATGGTATGGCAATATCCTGGAACAGCTATAAGGGCATGGTTCCGAAAGCTGCAGACAGACCCAGCTCATGCTAGAGCACCATCTCACATAAAACCAAGCACTCTGCCTTCAGGATTGTTAAGGCCTGCCATTGGAGTGACTTATAGGTGCATATGTATCCAGATATAGGTTTAGACATAGGAATACTATATCTAAGCAAGGGGTGATTACACGACCTTGCCCCAGCTGAGTGGTCAGCCAGTTGTGTCAGTTTGGATGGCCAGCCAGGGGTGGCAAAAGATATGCTGCAGCCCCTGGTAGGCCTTGGATGCACCTATTGTACAGGGGCTCATAAGGTGACCCAATCCCAATTGGTGATGTACCTAAAGTACATGTTGTGAATTTAGAGAGAGAACAGCAGGGCTGTGGGTCTGATTAGCAGGCCCACAGCCACATTAAGTCGAAAACCAGTGAAGCAAAAAGCAAAAAAATGGGGAGACCATAGGATAGCAGACCCTACATTTACTAATACTTGAGTACGACCGCATGGTATGCCTGACTTCAAGATGGCGCAACAGTGTTTGTGGCATGGCGCTCAAATGGCCTAAAACGCACAGCAGCTAATGTAAGTGAACATACCTACGATGCCAATGTGCAGAACCGATTGTATGACCATGCAACTGAGGGGCGGTTGCAGCACCAGCTACGAAACACCGGAAATAATCATTTGAAACCCGAAGGTGCCTGACCTCAAGATGGTGCATACTGCTACCCTAAGCGTGAACAGAATAGCACTAGCATAACGGCACAGCCAACACGGAGGGAACACCAAACAGAAGGTCTGACTGCTATTATTCACCCATAGCTGCGGAGGATTGAGATAAGATGAATCAAGGCAGGTTGGAGTCTAACTGAAGCAGAGGAAGCGAGATAACCTACTATTTTACCCTAATGCAGCAGTGACTAATTTACTTTATGGCAGCAGTAACCAATTGCGGCAGCATGGTGTTCAACTGATGCTGATGCTGCTGATTGCCTATGAGCGCATGGCACGCCTGCCCTCAAGATGATGCAAGTCTATTTGTGGTGCCCGACTAAACTTAACTCACGGTGGCAGGCAAAGAGATGAGTAATAGGAGAACGTTGAGTCTTAACTAACAACAGAAGTCAATAGAAAGGCGAATCTATACGTTTTCGCTGAATCTGACCACTCTTTACACAACCACATAGTACATGCAACTAAGGAGGGACAAACCCTTGTAATTCCACCACCTCGGGGCAGAGGAAATAGGACAAAGTAAGGGCAACACCGAGCCGATGTGGGGAGAGATCTTATTACACCTGTAATAACTGCAATTGGACATTTGGATTAATAAGAGACTCTATACCATATAAGCTGCACACAGGTTACCAAGACCTGCGTGACCCGCTACGGCTGCAATACCAGTACCTTTTCTGATACAACAAAGATCGATTATAGAAACTTAAGAGTTCCTATGTAATGTGATAGACTCAAGGCAACGCGAACAGGCCACTCAGCTGGCCTCAAAAACACTAGGATGTCTGAGAAAGAAAATAAGGCAAATCTCAAAATGGTGAAGGCTGATCCTCCAAGCCCAGACTCGCCGATCAAAGGCAAACAAGACATCAACAGCACAGTGGAAACAATTCTTAAGAAGTTGACCGAGATCCACGATCTGGCAAAATCCACAAACCAAAATACGGATATTATGCAACACAAGATATCGGCAATCCGTAAGGAAATGAAAGAGACCAACAACAGAATTTCGGAGGCAGGAAACAGAGTAGGCCTCCTGGAAGACGAAATGTCTAAAAAAAAAAGAAAGTAGAAAAGCTAGACAACACCACACAAGCGCTCTCCTGACAAATGTCGGATTTGGAGGACAGAAATAGAAGAGGAAACCTATGCATCCTTAGAATCCCGGAAGGGTACGTAGATGAAGGTGAATTGTGTGCTTCCTTCCTGGATAAATGGCTACCACAAGCCACTAACCTGTCCTTCATGAAGCCCTTAAAATTAGATAGAGCTCACAGAGTTCCAACCAGGAGGCTACCAAACCAATCTCATCCTAGACCCATTGTATGCAAACCATTAAGATTCCAACATGTCGAGCTTAACCGGCCTTTGTGATGAAGAATCATTCACTACACCTCCAAAATGAGAAAGGGTCCTAGGGAGAGTTTACCGGTCAAACTTCAGATTTGATCCTTAATACAGCTAATAACAACTACAAAAGAATCTGGTGGTCTCGGAAAAGGGAGCAAAAAAAGTTATCACAACACCCAGGATTACGAACACCCAGCAAGTATCCAAAGTGTAATGAAAAAAGATAAATGCATGAGGAAAAACGACCTTTGCGAAATTACAGGATTTCCATCAACTACCAAGAGAGGTCAGTGTCATCATTTGGATATCATTCCTTCCTACCACGACTCCTCTAGATCACAGAGGGAAGTCATTGGGTTCGGATTGCGACCAGGCCACATACATTACAACAGGAGGAAGTAAAAACAAGAGAAGAGAGAGACCACTTAGGTCACCTACTTACAAATTTCAAAAAGTGGATATCAATAGCTTGGGTGATGGAGTTGTCAGTGCAGTGCATGTGAGTGAGATTAAAAGGGATTTGGGCGAGAAAAAACACACTTTAATACAAATATCTCTACCAATCCTATTAAAAATAGTCCAGAAGCAACTTTCAACAAATAGGCCGCTTCACAATATGGTCAACTAGTTTCAGCCTTAAGGGACACTTGCCCCTGCTTTCTTCAGTACCTAGACAATAGATTGCTACTGCATTCTTAGATTGGTGAAACATGCTAATAGTTATCATCTAATACAATCATCTAATACAACCCGATAATACCTCGATACAAGCAGAGTGTTCTTCACACCTGTAATAAAAGATAAGCACACAGATCCTAGTTGTGAAATAATAAAACAGTTATTGATGCTCACCACAACTCATTCATCATAACAGATGATATTTACTGGCTATATATATCCCAATGGATACTATTTATTGCATCGCTGTATCAATCTTTAGCCCGTGCACTCACCTGTCTTGTATGAGATATGAACCTCACCTCACCCGGTAACAACTCAGGTATGGGAGACCCCGCCCTGTAAGGGAAGTGAAATAACTATTGAGGGGAGCAGAAGACAAACTTCAATTCACTTAATCTGCCCCTTCGTGAGTGTATCATGTTTTGTAAACTTATACTCAATAATGGACACCTTTTTCCAAGAGAACACACTTAAAAATGCACTTCAGAAGGCTGGATTATCAATGTAGCTGTTCATTTCCAGAAACTGCTATTTTATCAAAGCAGTCTCATCTGCAAGAATTCTGTAATTAATATGCACAACCATTTTATTGGTCGAATGTGTGTATCAACTCAAAACAAAAACAAGATAACATCACTGTATTCCTAAAAATTGCCTTGAGTTAGCATACATGATTAATTTAGATCTAAACTTGGCGCAACCAAATAGGGAGCTACCCGTTAAATCTGTATGAGCCTGGGGGGAGGAGCCTAGCGAGCGACCAGGATGGCCGCGTAGGACACCGGTTCCGCCGACCTCCCTATCTCGCCACACTATCCTGACACATATCCGGGGACTGTGCCCCGCTCCCGGCTTCGCGAGAGGAAGCGATGCCTGCGGCAACTATTTTGAGCCGTCTCCGTGGCTCAGAGACGAAGTTGCGTCGTCCGACATGTCGGGCCTGGAGGTCCAGTGAAGCCGGGATCTTGAGTGGAGTGGTGGCCGTCCCGAGTTCACAAACAAGGGGGCGGAAACCGGAAGTCCCCGGTCCGGCCCAACGCTCGCCCCGATTGCCCCCAGATACATTTGCCACCCCCCCCCCCCGCGGGAGTGAAAGGGGGCGGGGCATAGCGGCTGCGTCTACACCAGACCTGTGGGTCCCGCGGTTGTGTTGCCCCGGGAGCTCTGAGGGGGTTAAGACACCGGCAAACTCAGACACCGAAGGCCACGCACCCCCAGAGACTTGAGTGATCAATGCAGGGGCAGTGTGAGTTGAGGACGGACCCCCTGATCCGCCTGTTGCCGTCGGCTGCTGGGAACTTCGAGGCTAGATGTGGTGCAATGCCCAGAGTGCCTGCTGAATTCACTGAGCTGGGAGCGGCGAGGGGCGAACCCTAGGAATCCATATTGTGGCACTGTGAGGCACGCCGGATGGAGACCCATTTGGCAAGTGGGACTCTCTGAGGCTAGACCAGCTATCTGTGTTGCTCCTGGGGCCTGGGTGGCCGATCAAGCGTGGTGGAGGCCGCGGCGTGAACTGCCCGTATCTGGGCTGACTGAGCCTTGTGACAGCGGGAGTGCCTTTGGAGGTGAGACAGGCCACGGTAAAATACTCACCTATTGTCCAGGTGAGTGATAGCCTTTGGAGTGGTGGAACCCATCTGACCCGTCATCCACTGAAGGATCAGAGCCGGACTGACGGAGGCCCTGGAGATGCGTGAATGGTGTACTGATGTTGATGGGTGTCAAGGGGGTGCAGACGCACTGTGACCCGATCGCTTAGTGTGGGGTCCGGAACGTACCTGGCACCGATACCCAAGGGAGTGAGATGGCGACTAAGACCGACGTGGATAGATCCCTGCCCAGATCCTCCAAGGGATCCAGAAACGTTCAATCCAACAAGTTGGACCGATATACCATGCCCAAGGGGTCCCCGACGGATGTGAAAAGAACCCAGGTGGGAGGAGAAGAGGCTGTGCTTGGTCCCACTGAGCCAACTTTGACGAATCTCATGGCGGCCATCAACGGGGTTCAAACATCCCTGGGCCAGAAGATGGAGGCCCTAAATAATAAGCTGGATACGGTAACGATTGACATGGGGCTGATACGGGCAGATCTCACTAAGGCTAGTGAGAAAGTGAAGACACTAGAGGTCAAGACGGCCAGCCTGATCGACGACGTGTCCCTGCTGCAGCAAGAGGTCCTTACAGATCGTAAGCTGGATGACTATGAAGGGAGGGCCAGGTGTAATAACGTCCGTATTCTTGGGGTGCCCGAGAAATCGGAAGGTCAAGCACCGGACCTGTTCATCGAGGACATTATTATTAACCACCTTAAGCCTAAAGGACTAAGCAATTTCTTCACGGTCGAGCGTGCACATAGGGTGCCCGGCGGAAGGCCACGTGTTGGGGCACCGCCCCGCCCCATGATTGCAAGGGTCCTTAATTTCCGTAACAGGGATGCGATCCTACAGACGGAGCATGCGGGCCCCCCGCCCTGAAGTATGAAAACACGACCCTTTCCTTCTTCCCAGACTTTACTCAAGCAGTGCAGAGACAAAGTCTGAGCTTCTTGTCGGTGAAGAAGAAGATAAGAGACAAGGGGCTGAAATATGCCATGATGTTTCCGGCCTGCCTCCGGGTGGAACTTGACGGGAAAACTTGGTTTTTTGATAATCCTGAGGTGGCGTCGGACTGGTTGGAGAGTGTACACTCGGCAGAGGCGGAGAGTCGAGGTCGGGAGGAAGCAGATGAACAATAGGAGAACCTACAATGAAGACTGCAGGACTTAATTTGCTGTATGTTATGAGCGGGGGACGGGGCGGGTCCAGAAAGACTCTCCGGATTAGTTATTTTAGATTAGGAATTATCCTGGGCCAGCCCGGAGAGAAGAAGTTATGGCGAGATTGGGGGGGGGGGAGGGGGCAGGTCGTTTGGGCCTCCCTCCATTTACTACTTTTAGTTAGTTGTAGATTAGGGTTGGGGCGACAGCACTGCTGGTTGGGGATGTGCACAAGTTACATGCAGGGGTGCAGGGTGGAGGGCGGGGGGTCAAGTGTTGGGGGGGGATTTTGAGATTAAAAATGTAATCAGTGCAGTATTATTGGCGACATGTTTTTTCTTTTTGCATCAGGTGGCAGTATTGCAATTCAATGCTAGCGGTGTGGGGTAAATGTCTTGTACTAGTCAGGGATCGGGGATAAGAGTGTTGACCTGGAACGTCAATGGTCTGGGTGACAAGATAAAGAGAGGGATGGTGAATCAGCTAATTCGAAGACACTCCCCAGAGGTTGCACTATTGCAAGAGACACATCTTGCCGGGAATCGGTGCATGGCCCTCCATAAAGGGGGATATAAACTAGTGGCGCATGCTCGGTTTACATCGGGGTCTAGGGGAGTTGGTATCCTGATAAAAAATTCCTTTCCATTTGAAATGCTGGCTACATGGTCAGACCAGAGAGGTAGATATGTAGGTGTCTCGGGGCAGCTGGGAGGTAGGACGGTTACCTTCTTATCCATATATGTACCTCCGGGCCTCCAGTCAGATACTTTTAAAGATTTGAGGGCCGTTTTTCTGCCCCTGCCCCTGGGACTCCTGGTGCTGGGGGTGATTTCAATGCAGTACTCGATGGGGGAATAGATAGATTCCCGGCATAAATTCATACACCATCGCAGATGTGGCTCTCTGACTTCCCTGGCTGGGGTTGGTTGATAGTTGGAGGGTACGAAATCCGACTCAGAGACATTTCACTCATGTGTCCGCCGCACACAATAGTATGTCCAGATTAGACTACATATTGATACCGGCGATTTTGGTGAAATTGCTCGCCACCAGATTGGTCTAGGTCATTACAACCCTGATACACCCCGATCAATCTGGCTTCATGTCGCGTCGCAACACAGCCCTGAACTTGCGGAGACTCCACGGGATCCTGGGTGGCTCCCAGAAGATACTGGAACTGGCGGTTTTGGTGTCCTTGGATGCCACTATGGCATTTGATAGGGTCGAATGGGCTTATCTATTTGCGTCTTTTTTCTAAGATGGGCTTCGGCTCGGAATTCATCAGGTGGGTACGATTGTTGTATGCCACTCCCTTGGCCAGAGTGATCGTTAATAATTGTAAATCAGCTGATTTTACCCTCGGGAGGGGCACGAGACAGGGATGCCCACTGTCCCCACTTCTCTTTGCACTGGGGTTGGAGCCTCTGGCAGCTTGGGTCAGGAGGGACCGGTCGAAACGTGGCCTGTGGTGGACGCCGGAGTGGGAGGATAAAATCTCGCTTTACGCGGATGATATTCTGCTATATCTCACTAACCCCAGGGCGTCCCTGAGTAATTTTTTAGACGTCCTGGCCATATTTGGTAGATACTCCGGGTTTGCTATAAATTGGTCAAAGCCGGTATTATTTGTTATATCGGGTGAGCCGCCTGTGGCTCGCAGTCATGCCCAATAAAGATCAAACTGGTGGGATTTAAATATCTTGGCATATATATAACTTTGGACCCGAAGACGAGATATACTAATCATTTAGAGCCCCCCTTGAGTCGGTTCAAAAAAGATGTGGAACGCTGGAAGGCTCTCCCCCTATCATTACTCGGGAGGGCGGTGTTATTTAAGATGACGGCCTTACCTCGGTTCCTATACATACTCCAAAACACAATGGATCCGGTGCCTGTTACTTACTTTGGGGAGATCGAGACACTCCAGCGGCAGCTCCTCTGGGACGGCAGGCCCTGCATAGCTTTTATCAAGCTGACTCTCCCGTGTTATGACCTGGGCATCGGTCTCCCGGATTTGAAGAAATAATACTGGGCCTCTCATCTTGCGGCGGTGAATCACATGGTTTATGGGCCCCTGGGGGACCCAGGCTATGCTATGGATCCTGGGAAGGCACCAGGTGGAGATATTCTTAAAGCCTTGTATGCCAAGCCGGGGAGATTCACGTTGGCGGGCCCGACGGCACACGCCGTACATGTTTGGCACGCGGCTACCAGAAGTTTGGGATGGGAAGGAAAACTGACATTGGCCACCCCCCTGTTCAGCTCAGAGAGGCTTGGAAGCTTGTGGAAGTCTAAAGGGTTCGATAAGTGGGACCTTATTGGAATCAGTCAGATTAAAGATGTGTGGGAGAAGGGCTGTGTGCAGACATTCGAATCTCTCCAAAAAAAATACAGTTTGAATGATAATGAGCACTTTCGATACCAGCAGATTAGGCATGCCCTTCTTGCCAGCATACCTAGAGGCGTGGAGCTTCCGGAGGCTTCTCCCCTCGAGGACCGAGTGCTGGACGGTCACATCCCAGAAAAGACTATCTCCCTAATATATAGGAAGCTTGTAAATAATATGGATGACCCATTGGGGAGTATAGGAAGAGCGTGGGGGGGCAGATGGATTGGAGTTAGATAATGAAGACTGGGTGGAGGCTATCTCCTCCCCTAAAGTGGTTGCAGTTCAGATTAGGCTTAGATTGGTGCAACTTAAGATCCTACATAGATCAAATATCACAGGGCCTAAACTAGTACACATGGGGCGTGCGGTGAGCGGAGACTGTAGGAGAGGTTGTGGAGAACTTGGCACATTTTCACGCATATCCTATGGCACTGTGAAGAGATACAAAATTATTGGGTGAAGGTACATGATGTGATTAAAGAAGTACTGGGGGAGGAGATACGACCGGAAGCCCGGAGATGTATATTGAATGTATGGGAACCCACAGACTAACATGTGTATCGGAAACAGTGGGTGACGTTGGCGTTTATGGTGGCGAAGCGTAATATTTCTCAGTTGTGGGGAGCCAGCCAGTCACCCCGGACTACCAAGTGGGCCCAGGATCTAGACTGGTGTATGTTTAGGGAAAGAGCAGTGTATGTGGCTAGGGGTTGTCCGGAGAAGTGGGGGAAGATCTGGAGGGCCTGGAATAATCATCGCGGCGATTTGTGTTCGCCTCCGACGAGACAAAGCGAAGCCAAAACACAGGAATCCCCATGATCCCAAAGTTTATACATATTGTAATTTATGATTCTGTACGAATGACAAATCAACCCTCGCAATGATGTCACCTGATGCTAATGTTTCGTTTGTTTCTTTTCAATAAAAAGAATTTAAAAAAAATCTGCATGAGCCTACACCCCATTGCTATTTATTCATGCCTGTTTTGTAGGAATTTTATACATGAAGGGTAAGCCCAAAAACTATTTTAAGATAAGCTCTGTTTATAGAACGTTTCCGTGCCTGTTTTATAAAGAAAATATGCAGGATAAGCCTTAAGTTATTCTCAGCAAAAAACTCAGTTTGTAAGAACGCTGGAGCTGATTCCTAACTAGCGGGTCTCTAAAGCCACAGCAGACGCTCTTTATTTGCTGGCAAAAATCAGGCAGTGTCGAGTTCAGAAGATTAAGCGAAGACGTTCTCCTTCCCCCGATGCGGGTAAATTACATAAACACAAGCACTCGTTTCCGAACTTGTAGCGGGGCTCGTAAGCATAACGGAGGAAACACAACGGTAACAGGTCGGCGCTGCAGTGCCTCTTACCTCTCTGTCGGTGCCTCAGGCTCTCCTGAGTCAGTGGGAGGTACCGAGGCACTAGACTCGCCTAATTTTAAATCCCCCGCGACCATTGACGCTTCCTAGTGACATCAATACAAACTACAGATTGACGTCATGTTACCAGGAAGTTGTAGTTTAGAATGGAACGGTCGCGCGATCTGCGAGATCAGCAAAAGGACCACAGAATTGCGTCACCCCACCCGGAAATGGTAGTTCTTTCAAGACGCTTTGCACAGATTATTAATAGAAAAAGCCACGTTTGCAGCCTCATGGATTATACTAGTACAATTAAGTTTATTTGTCATTTACTTCAGCTGTGATGGCGTCTTGGTACCGGGAAGCTGTCGTTTAAAAATGGGAAAGTCGCGCGATCTGTGAAATCAGCAAAAGGACCACAGAATTGCGTCACCCCACCCTGAAACAGTAGTTCTTTCGGAACGCTTTGTACAGATTATTATTAGAAGAGCGATATTTGCAGCCTCTTGGATTATACTAATTCAATTAACGTTATTTGTTATTTACTTCAGCTGTAATGGCCTCTTTTATGTCTATAGAAAAGTCAATCTGCAAATATAAACCTGCCTATAAATTGTAGGAGTGGCTTGCTATCAAGAACCTACATTCTAACTGTGGAGAAATCACAGAAGGAATACACAGAAAAAATGTGTACATAGAAAAAATGTGTAGAAGAAATATCCAGTATCATGACAACCTCTGTCGTGCAAGAAACAGCTGATGCATATACTCAATTAAGGCTATAAACCATACCACTGACATAGTTTCTAGGTTAGTGCCCAGTCAGTGGTAGTGACTACTGCCAATCCCTGTGTACCCTTCATCTACTACAGAGTCTCGTAGAGTTTCATAAGGTAGTCCACGGTATGCCATCAGTAGGGCCCTTGGTGTCACTATGCAGTTCAAACAGCCATTTCTGTTCTTTAATGAAGAGAAAACTGGCTTTATCACTTCCATGAGGTGGTATATAGGGTTTTTCTAAAACCGTCTATGTAAATTCATCTGCTTGGTGGTCAAGTTCGGTAAAGTGCCTTGTTAATTTAGTGTTGTTTTTTTTACATCTAAATGTACTTTTGTGTTCCAGGATCCTCAGTTTAACTTTGCGAGTCGTCATCCCTACATATTGGTATTTGCAGGGGCACTGTATCAGATAGATCAAATTATCGCTGTTGCAATTGGAAAAGGTTTTCTGTATCCATGGTCTGGTAGTTCCAATATCGACTGTTTTTGAATGTTCAGTTTGCGGGCAGATAAGCACATGCCCCGCAGGGGAAATGACCCTGGACAGCCAGTAAGTCCCAGAGTGTCCCAACGTTTCTTGGTCCTTGCTCTATTGGGCGCGTGTGTACCAGTCTGTCACTTAGATTGTGCCCTCTTTTGAAAGCAAACAGCGGCATTGGAATTTTCTCGTTGCAGCTGTTCAGAATTCGCCAGTTCTTACGAATGCACTTCTGGATGCCATTTGTTAGCATGCTGAAAGAATTGACAAAGGTCAAACGCCCCAGGGGCGGTTTTTCAATCTTTGGTTCTAATAATGTTCGTAGTGCGCTTGTATGCACGTTTGATTAATTTTCTTGGGTACTTCTTCTCTGTCAATTGGTCCGATAGATTACGGGCATGTTGTCTGTATGGTTCAGGGGTGGAAAAATTTCGTCTTACCAGTAAAAATTGGCCAAACGGCAGATTGTCACTCAAGACCTTCGGGTGCTGGCTGTCATACCTCAAGAGGGAATTCCGTGCCATTGGTTTACGATAAAGTTCGCTTTCCAATCCTGTTGGTGTTACAAAAATGGATAAATCAAGGAAAGCCATTCTGGTTTTGTGTGCCTCATGGGTGAATCTCAGGAAATTATTCCGCGTGTTGAGCCATTGTTGGAACTATACCACTGATTCTAGGTCTCCACGCCACACTACGAGAATATCGTCGATACATCGCTTGCATAGTCTGATCGACTTATGGAAGGGATTATTGTCATTCAACATGTGTTCTTGTTCGAAATTATGGACGTATAGTTTGGCCAAGCTCGGTGCAAAAACAGTCCCCATACTCGTTCCAGACACTTGGAGGTAGATTGTTTCTTCAAACTTGAAAAAATTGTCTTTTATAGCCAAGTGTGCCAGGGTCATGATAAAATGGACCGGAGTGATGGAGTCTAAATTCGCGTCATTCAGTATAGAAGCAATTGTATCCAACGTCTCGTCTTGGGGGATAGATGTATATAGTGATTCGACATCGAAGGAGACCAACAGGTCTTCATCCGAGTCGAATTGTACTGTAGGTAAAAGACGCAGCACGTCTTTTGTATCCTGGAGATACGTTGGCATCCTTTTTACTATGGGTCTCAAAAAGAAATCTACAAAAGTCGATAATGGCTCTAGCAATGAGCCTAACCCTGATATTATTGGTCTCCCCGGCGGTGGTCTTTGGATCTTATGTACTTTTGGTAAAGTATAAAAATACCGCATCACCGTCATTCCTACGATGTTATCCATCCTTCATTAAAGGCTTCTTCCACTATTTCAGTGATGGCTTCACTGATTCTCTCTGTAGGGTCTTCCTTCAGTGGACAATAAAAATCTCTTGTCGTCCAGTTGTCTCAACAAAACACACAAGGTGATGGACGGAATGTTGCACAATGGCAAAACATTCACCCCCAGTCACAGATCTGGGTTTAAATCATCGTTATTTTGCTCACCTCGCCACCCCAGTTCAGAAATGGCCATATGCAAATCAGTCTTGACCCTGTGCCTCATGGGAACAGTCCAGACCGAACTGCCAAGCCATGTCTTCCCTGTACCGGAATCAAGCATCCTAGGACCAGTTTCTGGCTATCAGCCGTCTTCATCCAGGATAGCTTGACTCCAGTGGCGTAGTGAGCACGGGACCCACGTCTGGGCATACCCTTCCCACATAGGGTGAACAGCAAAACACACAAGGTGATGGACGGAATGTTGCACAATGGCAAAACATTCACCCCCAGTCACCGATCTGGGTTTAATCCATCATTATTTTGCTCACCACGCCACCCCAGTTCAGACATGGCCATATGCAAATCAGTCTCGACCCTGTGCCTCATGGGAACAGTCCAGACTGAACTGCCAAGCCATGTCTTCCCTGGACTGGAATCAAGCATCCTAGGACCGGTTTCTGGCTATCAGCTGTCTTCAGCCAGGATAGCTTGTCTCCAGTGGCGTAGTGAGCACGGGACCCACGTCTGGGCATACCCTTCCCACATAGGGGTGAACAGCAAAACACACAAGGTGATTGACGGAATGTTGCACAATGGCAAAACATTCACCCTCAGTCACAGATCTGGGTTTAATCCATCGTTATTTTGCTCAACACGCCACCCCAGTTCAGACATGGCCATATGCAAATCAGTCTTGACCCTGTGCCTCATGGGAACAGTCCGGACCGAACTGCCAAGCCATTTCTTCCCTGGACCCGAATCAAGCATCCTAGGACCGGTTTCTGAACTGGGGTGGTGTGGTGAGCAAACTAACAATGGATTACACCCAGATCTGTGACTGGGGGTAGTTTCAAAGGGTCCCCAATGTCTCGTGGGCTGGATGATGGCGGCAACAATTCAGCATATGTATTCAGTTGTTCTTGACAAAATGTGAGGTCATTTAACCACTCGATAAATTTGGGTGCTCTCCCTCTCCACCATCTGCATGCCGCCCTGCGTTGGGCTAGCAGGACCGCTAAGGATAAGTATCTCCTGATGCAGACATCGAGGTCTTTGGTATAGCCTAGCAATTCAATAAGTGGAGCGTCAGGTATGTGCAGTCCGGTCATCTGATCAAGCGCCTCTAATACTTCCGTCCAGTATCTCCGGACAGGAGCACAGTCCCAAGCTAGATGTCGAAAGTCAACTCCCTCCCTTCCACATCTATTGCAGCAGTTTGTCTCTCAAGTGGAAACGCAGAAGTTTTGCAGGCGTGTAGTACAGGTGGTGCACATATTTATAGTGGATAATACGTAGCCTGCTGCGGCCCTGGAGCACTTTGTCGAGTTTAAGTAACCTTTGTTCTGTTTGAGCTTGAATCAAGTTTTTTTTTTTAAACCTGCAGATTATGTAGCAAATGCAGTAAACTGATAATTATGTGGAAAACGCTGCTGCTTAAGGGACTCAATCACTTAATTGCTGGTAAGAAGGCTAGTTTCTTTTTTAACTTTCTGCACTACCTCCACGCCCTTCCCTTAACTGCAGAGGCACCTGAAAGTCAGTATTAACCGTTCAGGGGCCATTTTTTGTGATAACCGAGTCGATGGGGTGGCAGGTAGAAGGCCAGCAGGGTTGTTTTCAGACTCAGAGCCCTACTCCTCTTGATCTGTGGGGCCTCACAGTAATGGTCTAGGAGACAGAGGAAAGGAATGAGAGTCATAGATATTGTCAAAGAGAAGGCCCAGAATAGGTAGCACTGTATGGGGTTCATTTGTATGTTAACAAATGGCCAGAGACAGCTTCTTCAGAAAGATACCCCAAAGAAGGGACTAATATAAGTGTCCCCTTTTCTTTTTTTTAAAGGGACATTCATTGGTGAAGCTGGTAACGGCTGCCAAGTGTGTAAGTAGCCACTGCTGGTTATCAGTAAGGAAGCAGATGCAGTAGGACGGGGGCCCAGGGATTTGTGGGGCCCACTGCATCACAGTTTTGACTGTCTACCTTTAAAAAAGGAGCATCAGAGCTTATATTCCTTTACTTACTTAAAGCATGCCAAAGTTGTCCAGAGCAGTGGAAGGCCCTTTGCAAAGATTGACTGGTAATCTTGTAGTTGCTTACTGCTGTATTTGGGTGTTAAACTGGTATTAATGAGGTGAAATATTTCCCATGACAGCGTTATCCTGAGTTAAAATGAAAAAATAATGCTGACCACAAAATGTGGCACATTGTGCTGCATATTTTACCTTTTCTGACTGCATAATTTAGTCAAACCTGCCGCATAATGTGGTCCTCTTCTGCTGACTATTTCCAGTGGCTATGCTTAAAGCTTCATGGTGGCAAAGATTTATTCTTTCTGAGATGTAATGTAAGGGTGTTATCAGCTGAGATCTGGAATAGTGGAGACACTTACAAAAATATCTGCATTAGATACGGTTTGAATACTTATTACAACAAGCATTTGCAATGCAATAGGTCTTGCAATTACTCAAGTTTAAGCTATTGGCATTGTAAATGACAATGCCTTTTATTTATGTTTCAAAAACCAAAACATAAATAAGACATTGTCATTTACAATGCCAATAGGTCAAACTTGCATAAATGCGAGACCTATTGCATTGCAAATGCTTGTTTAAAGGAGGCCTCAAAACGGGTCTCTAGGGCTCTGTTAAGGGCTCTGTTTTGTGCCCTGGCACAGGCGGTCCGTTTTTTCCGGACTGCAGTTACAGCAGGCACATCATGTGTGTGTGCTCACACTGCTCACTTCTCTCTAGTGGAGAAGTTACGGCATGACGTCATGCCAGGTGAGCGTTGTAGGTGAAGGGAAATCCTTTAAAGAGAGTAATTTTCTCTCTGGATTTCCCTTCTCTTTTTGGAACTCAAGAGCAGCAACATTGTTGTGGTGTCACCAGGGCTTTAAGTGAATGCTTTTTCAATATTATATACATGCCATAGTTGCTGCTTATTTATCTTATGCAACTAACAACCATTTACAAAGCCAATAGTCCTGACTTGCTGTAGGTATGATGTTACTTGTTGTATCATATATCTGGATTCAATGACAGAAACAGCAAAATACAAGTCGGACGGCACACTATGCTAAGCACAGATTTTTAGCTTACGTTTTTTCAATCCACAAACTTAATTACATTGGCCACGCCCCTTTGAGAGACCGTCCAGTTTTGTGATCCAAGTTAAAGCTGGGTAATACCCTAAGACGACGAAACTCGTTTTGGCTAAGGCATAAAAAAGGCTGAAGAGAAGGGGCCAATTGGTCGAAAATAAACCATCGAACAGAATGAAAAAAAAGACATTTGTGTTTTTTTTTTGCTTGATATTGTACTATTTTATGGATTGTGTAGCATGTGCCTTAAAAGTGTACAATCCATTTCCAAACTATGACCCGGTGTCTGTACAGACCCGTCTCTTAGGGTTGAACTATCTGTGGTGTCACTGATAATTGCACATAGTTCAGCTGAGAACATCATTGTAATAGTGCTGATTTCCTACTTGATATAGGTCCTCCTCATTAATATTTTTATTTTCCAAACTGTTTTGTGGTGTTCGTCTTTGGAAAGACTCCCATGCAAATAATGTATATGATACGAGTGACGGGTGGTATCCCCAAAGTCGCCAGCAGAGGGCCAATGGCAGCTCGAGCCTCAGAGATCAGTCTACTCACGTGTCCAATTTAGAACTCAGATGAGCTCTAACAGTCCCACTCGGGGTCAGACAGAGTGCATCTGTTTTACGTCCGTAAACTTTTGTCTCAGTGTGAAGGAGGGTTCCCCCACCAGGCACTGTTACTGTCTCTCACACCAGGCCCGAGACATTGTTGCCATAAATGGCGTTTGACCCTTCACTGAAAACAGAACAAGAGAAATGCAGCCTTTATTAAAACAAACAAAATTGATAACATTCGGGAAATGGGAGACAGTTGTTTAAGACAGAGGTGCCGTCTTTCTGTGTTTGTTTTGTGCGCAAGTGAAAGCTGCAAAAACACGGGTTAAATAAAAGTCCCGGTCTGCTTTCACTCAGACCCCTCCAGATGTGCTTACGCAGCGCGCGCGGCTCCATGGACACTGGATTCTGGCAGACTGCTGTGCTGCACACCGATGGCTATCTCTTTTATTATGTGCGCATAGACTGGAGGCATGGCTGCAGAAATCCCGCCTAGACCGGGAACAAGTTTTATCTCCCGGTCTAGCTCTTTCTGCTTATGAGGTTCTCGTGATGGGGAGAGCATGTGGCCCAAGCAATGAAACTCAAAAGTACTGCCCGGGCTGCTGAGAGCACTAGCGTTCATAAAGGTGCTAATTAAACGGGCAAGCGCTTGTGAACACTAACTTATAAAACAAGTACCCAGCTTCCTAGTCATAAGACAACACTTCTCTCTCACCTTTGACACTGTGGTCCCTACAACATATCGGATCTGGGGAAGTTGCAGACAGAGCCGAAGAGCCATAGTGAGTGTCAGAATGAGAAAAAAATACGTGTGTGTATTTACAAATTCACACATGTTTTTATATAGGACGAAACGTAGAAAGCTCAACTAATGTGAGTTCCCAACATTTATCAGTCTCAGCTGTTTCGCACCACATGCACATCAGTGCGCCATATACTCCCTCTGGTTTTCACCCGCGGCCACTCTGCCCGCTTCCCTGCTCATTTATGCCCAGTCTAGAGGAAATAGTGTCTCCTTCCCTGTTCCCTCGGTCAAATAACTGACAATGCCTTGCTCGAGAAATAGCTTAAAAACAACCGTATTTTTAGCATGTTTATTTTATAAACCACTTCATGGCCTCGGGGCTTCTTGGCGTGACCTGACGGGTAAACGTGCGGTAATCCTAGTTAAGAACAGTGAAAAAGTTGTCTTGGAACAATTCGGCTAGTTGTTCTTTTTGCGACTTGTGTGGAAAAGAAGATCATTTTACATCATCTGCAAGGCCCGCATTTCACAGTGGAGCCGACGGGGAGGGAAAGTGAAAGGGCGCGATGCGCGCGCTGACAGGAGATGTGCTCTCCGTACGCGTGCACATCGCCTGTCCGCGCGTGCCACCTCCTGTCTCCCTTCGCGCACCAAAGCAGCAGCAATAGAGCTCGTTAGCAAAGCAGCTGCGCTGCATTCGCACGCGAGCCCTAAAAAGTATATTTTGTAAGTACATGTTTTATCTCAATCACTGCATCATTTTGCAGCAGTCTAGCTATGTAAATACTCTTTTTAAAATAATGACTTACATATTCACAGTGCTTTCTGCCACAGGCTGGGACCTCATAGCACTATAAACAGGGCAACTGGAAATATGCGGCAGGAGAAGTCGAAATATTGCAGCAGGGTTGACTGAATTGTGCAGCAAGCAAAGGCAAATTATGCTGCATAATGCTGCATATTTTGTGATGGCATTAATGCATAGTCTCCCATTTTTACACTTGTCAACACTGTCCTGGCTTTTATTGCCCCTTACAAGTACCACATTAACCCCCACATATAGCAATAAGCAACAGAAAGATGACCAGTCAACCATTAGAAAGGGCCTTTCACTGCGAGGTAACGTGTTGCTGCATTTTTAGTAACTTTTGAACTGTTTGAGCTAGAAACTAGTTTTTTATCAGCAAATTATGTAGCAGATGATGGATTATTTGGCGAATGAGGGAAATCCATAACTGTGCGCTGTGAGTGCAGGGTGAGCATGAAAGTGAAAGGTGATTTGTCTGAATGCAGGGTGCATTACCAGACATTTGAAGTAAATCAGCATGATATTGACGGCGGCGTAGGGTTTCAGATATAAATTAAACTATTGCTATTATGGATTAATCAGGGATCTAGGGTGGAGGAAATAAATAATGTGCTGATCCTGCAACAAACTTCCAGTCTTATGATTGATGTTGTCAGCTCATTATTTTGATGTCCCAGTCGGTACAAAAATAAACAGCCTTGATCTGTACTTCAACTCACATAAACTGCCATGATCCACAGAATTAAGGTTGGGGTTGGTCATCCCTCCAGCGCATCCTTGGAGTAACTGTACTGCTCAAAGATTCCCTCCAAAAGTGATGTAATAGATCATTGTCAGTATACCATATTAATAGTTACTTACTGTTAACTGCATATATGTATTGTGGGATCTTATGAGTTTTGTCCTAGGTGGCCTGTACGTCCCATCATTGATCTTTTTTACTTGTGTGATTGCAGCTCTTATGACACAGTGTTCAGGACTAATGTTGCCCTTTGTAATCACCCATCATTGTAATTTTTCTTTTGCTGTTCCTTTCGTGTTGTCTCTATTATTGATTTTATGCCAATAATTGGTTTGATTTTATTATCTGTAAATGTCTTTTTTATGAAAACA
This sequence comes from Lissotriton helveticus, assembly GCF_964261635.1. Classification (NCBI taxonomy): domain Eukaryota; kingdom Metazoa; phylum Chordata; class Amphibia; order Caudata; family Salamandridae; genus Lissotriton; species Lissotriton helveticus. The sequence continues at coordinate 816,416,018 of NC_136070.1, forward strand.
ACCAATAAAAACGTTTGAACTCAAACAGTCACCTAAAGCCGTATTTTCAGTACTTATCTGTGCACACTTTAAACAGCAAATATAAATTGAAAGCACTTTTAATTGTGTTCTAGGGCGGCCTGAATGATTCATGTCTGATAATTAAAGGAAACAAAGACAGAAAAGTCACATTATAAATAAATACTTTTTAATTATAACCCTATTTAGTGTCAAGACGAGGCCTTTACAGGCTCTTTATAAACAACACATGGCTGACATTTTTCTTTTTTTGCAACCCTACTTTATATTTCTTTTCATGAAATGAATTCTCACACTAGTAAATGTAAAATACAAATGTAAGGAATAGGCTCACGGGGTACTGGTACCAGAAAAAAAGCTAAGCCTCGGTAACCAGTCTTCAAAGGTATGTAAATATGCAAATGGTCTTTAAAGACCTGTGAAAAACGTGGGCGTGCAGTAGATGAGACTCCAGACACTGCCCAGCCGAGCCCACAGCAGCACACTCACTGACCTCCGGCACCACAGCACTCTGATCTCACTTCAAGGGCTTCGGAGTAAATGAAGACAGGTTGTAAATGCAGCAAAGAGACATCGCCGCACTTCCAGTCCATCTTCATTAACATGTACTTGCAGAGGCATTTGCACCCCCCTTGGAACCCATCCACTGTCCCCCAGGGGTGCATGCCCCACAGTTGAAGACCCCTGATCAAGAGGGAAGGGAAACAGCATGGTACAAAATGCGGACACGCAGTAATACTTTTTGCAATGCGTACATGACATGGAGCGTGGGCTCCAGGGAATCAATCCTGTTAGGCTGCCCCGAGTGCTGCAGGTAAGTGTGGGGGAGTTGCCAGATATTACGTGGGCAAGATCTGGGTGGCTGCATCAGGGTATGTAGCTCACTAGTTGTGTCACAAAATATAAGTCTTTTATGCCACTGCGCAGCAGTGGTTGACAACCGCTCCCCCAACACAGCGCAGTCTCCTGTTTCACCAATAAAAGTGCCGATGCAGCAAAGCATCGGAACTCCTTTGGAATGACACAGACAATTACATTTTAATTATTTTTAGTATATCATAACTTTATGTACTTTATAACATTTTCTTTTTTTCTTTATGTATTATTTTTAGTTCAGATAGTGAAAAACTTAATCATAAAAATTCATACAAACAAAACATTTCAATGATTACATAAAAATTCACATACATATATCCACTAGAAGAAGAGAGCACCCCCTGGACTCACTCTAATAAAAACATCCATATCATAATCATTCAAACACAGCCATACAACCTCTCACAAACTCCATACAACCAGCATCTGAACAAGGCGGAGGTTAAGTATGACAAGAGAAAACTCCAGGACCAGATTGAGTTTTTATGTACAAGGCACCAAGCTGTGCATATGGTCGACGCGTGTTTCGGCGGTATGTGAAGATGAATTAGACCACCTTCATCAGGACCTATTCAGATACCAACATCAATTCACAGCGACTAGGGGTCAAGATCGATGGAATTAAGAAGAATGGGTAGTTATTCTTCTGTCCTAGTTGTCGGGGGATTGCATCTTCCCTTATGCCCAACCAACACTGCCGCTCCCAAATACATTTTTGGGCATAGGCACAATTAACTCTGTTGATCCTAAGACGATATTAGCAACAAGGCCAAGACTCTTCTATGTTTTAGAGACGCAGTTGTTCAGAGAGAAGCCTTTTTAGTAACCACACATCTGTTTTTTATCTTGTCAAACGGAATATTCCAAATCATGCCATATACGATTTCACAGTGATTGCATTAGACGTATGCTCTGCGTTAAGAAATGCGAATGTCTTCACATAATATCATCACTACATTCAGTTGCACTAGGCGTTCATTCCATCCAGTCTGCCTGACAAGGTATCAAATTGTGCATCCACGGCCTTGAAGCCCACACAAATCTCCGCCTTCAAAGCCCCTGCTGTATCAAGTTGTGTCAGCTCTGGGGGACCCCCGGTTGCCTCAGTCATCTTGGCTGATGTGGCAGTCTCATCACGCTCTCCGGCGTATTCAAACGATAATTTGCGCTTTTTGGGATCATGCTGGGGGAACAATAAGTGGAATCGTGGGGCTGAAACAACAGGACCTCTGGTTGTGGATAATCCCACAGCAAGCCCTGCAACAGTGGACAAGGAGGACCAAGAGAGGGCAATCCAGAGCAGGTACTCTGGTTCTGCAGGGGTTGGCAGTAGTGTGTGCAGGAAGTAAGTAAGTAAGTAAAAGATTTATAAAGTGTACGAATGCCGAGACGTCTTGGCGCTAAATGTAACCTGTAACGTGTACTGTTTCATGGGTGAAACTGTTTCATTTCCCTATGAGGGGAATAGCTAGGTCTTGAGCATTTTCCTCAACATGGGTCAACTAGGTTGTAGCCTAGTAGTAACCGGCAATTCGTTCAAGAGCTTAGCCACCCGATAGGAAAGGCTTCTCCACCCCTCTTCCCCACCACCACCTGGCTTTTCGAATCTTGGGGACCTGAACCAGTCCTACGTTGGCAGATCTAAGGTTCCGCCACAGGGAGTACCATCGAAAGAGTTTCTGCATGTCCAATGATCCTTTACCATACAGTGCTTTATGCACCAGGCATCGAGCCTTGAATTCGATGCGCTGCTGGACCGGAAGCCAATGAAGCTCCCTAATGCTGGAAATGGGATGGTATTTGGGAATGTTAAGCAGCACCGGTGCTGCAGCGTTCTGTAAAGACTGAAGTTTAACTAATTGGCTCTTGTCAATGCCCAGGACAAGCGTGTTGCAATAATCAATTTTCGAAAGAATGAATGGAACTACTACAGTTTTCCTGAGATCCGGGAGGATAAAAGGCAGAATTTTGCACAGGATCTTTAGTAAAAAGAAACAAGAGGAAGTCAAGAGATTAATCTGACCTGCAAAGTTTAGTTGATCATCGAACATGAAACCTAAATTCCTAACCTTTAACCACGGGTTGGGCAGCGACCCTCTGATGGCCTCTGCTGGCTACCATAGTTGATTTCATAGGGGTGGTCTTTTCCAAACTCCATGACATCCATTCTATTATTCAGTTTATGATAGTTCAGATGCATCCACCCCATGATGTGTTCAGACAGTTGTGAAATCTCCCAGCCACAGTTTCTCCCGAAGAAAGAGATATAACTATCCGAGTGTCGTTGGCATAGGAGACCAACGAGAAACCATGAGCTTTGATCAGCTTAGGACCTCACGCAATCACGCTCCTGAGGTTAGCGAGGAGATTCAGGCCATCAATAGCAAGGTAATATTAATAGGCACCTCATTACGAATAGATCTTTCACCAATAAATTAGGTTGCAGCCCCCAGCAGCGCAGTAGGTAGTCAGTAGTTAGCAGGGGGAGGGGAGACAGGCATTCCCCTCAAGGGCTGAAGGGAGCCGGTTCCCGACCTGCGGCCCAGGTCAGTGCCATTGCCCACGCATCCCACTCCGGTCTCGATGCCGCTTCTCCGTACTGGTTTCGGTGGAAGCCGCAGTCGAAGCAAGAGTGACGCTTCCCGCAGCGGTCGCAGGCAAAAGAAGGCATCCGACAATCCAGTCAGGGCGAGCCGCATCGCGCCTCTGCCCGATTCGGCCACCGCTCCACTCAGCTGTGCCGCCTTGCAATGGTCAGGTCCACTGACCGGGGGCAGGTCCCGCGAGCAAGTGAGGCCATGTATTTCGAGGCGCAGCACTGGGATCAGGCTTACCCGTGGCCCTTGTCGCTACAGGGACTCCGAGGCGCACCAGGCCCTCCGCACTGCCCCAGTAGGATATTCTGCACTACACCTGTGGGATCGATATCACGACTGGGGGGAGCCCAGCCAGGTCGCGGGCGATCCAGACACCACTTGGGCCGATGGAATTGGCCCTGAATATGTATATATCCCAGCATGTTGGGAACTGGCTGGCGGAGTTTAAGCAGCATGCAGCCATCTTGATCGATGGCATGGCCACGCCCGACTTTGTTCAAACCTTGTATATAAGAGACATGCATGCACTGTAAAATGTTTTAAGGTATCTCTCTGTATGACACTCATAATGAATTAAATAGTACAAATTTATTTTTGTAATCTTAATTTATTTTATAGTGCTACCTATCCCAATGTATTGTGTCCAAGCACTCGTCAAACACAAATATTGTACGGAGACCACAAATCTTATATTTAAATGTGTAATTCAATGTATAGGAAATTTTACACAAGTCAATGAGGGTTTCAGGTTGTAGGATTGACATAATGGTACCCGTTATATGTCAACAGTGCTTGATCTGGAGAAACAAACATAGTGAAGATACAAAACGTAATGCAGTTATTGTGGTTGTCTGTACTAATAAGGCTTTACCTATGGAAAAAGCCCTTTTTAGCAACCTTAGAATGAAGTAAGATTAAGAAAAACGAAATGGTCCCATCCTGTGCCCACTTTGCTATAGCAGAAGGATTGTAACTTATTAACTGCAAGTAACCGGACCTCAGTGACAAAAGCAGCAACTCACTTTCCTGCAATCAGGTTTCTGACCCAAGCACTCTACAGAGTCTGCGCTCCTAGAAATCACGGACTTTCTTAAAATTATAGCCGACAGTTGAAGGAAGGCAGTGCTGATTTTACTCGACCTGTCGGCCGCTTTTGATCCTATTTCACATAGTATCCTCCTGTTAAGACTCAAAGCCATCAGTATTTCTAATACCGCACTGGATTGGCTAAAATCCTTTCTTTCTAATCACAGACAAGCTGTGTCCCTTGGTACCTTCCTCTCGGCCGAACGCACCATTACAAGAGGTGTGCCACAGGGCTAATCGCTAAGCCCTCTTTTGTTTAACATATACATGACCCCACTCATCTCCCTGATTTCATCATTTGGTATCAAAGTTACATCCTATGCTGATGATACCCAAATGATCCTATCGCTAGACAACGAGTCCACGTATGCTGAAGTTAACTTCAAGAAATGCCTAACTAAAGTCATCCAGTGGATATAGGACAGTCACCTTAGGTGCAACACCGATAAAACCGAGATCCTACCGATAGGGAAAGAGGTCTCGTTTGTGCCTGGGGAGTGGTGGCCTGAAGGTACCACACCTCCACCTAATACGGTAAAGGTAGCCAGAAATGTAGGTGTACAGTTTGATTCTGGGATCACCTTCCAGACACACGCAACAATTGTAGAAGGGACCTGCTTCAGCTTCATAAAATCCTTAAAAAAATTATTTGGCCTTATTCCACTTACTGCAAGCAAAACAGTAGCAGTCACCTTGATCCGCTCACGCCTGGACTACTGCAACAGCCTCTTGGCAAGAGCCAACAAACAAACATTAAAAAGACTCCAAGTGTCCAACATGCGGCGGCCCAATTGGTCCTAAAACTTCCACAAAGGGCTTCAGCATCCGCTACCTTAAAAACTCTTCATTGGCTCCCTTTACATAAAAGAATACTCTTTAAAATCCCGTTAATCACCTTTACAGCTTCACTTAAACAAGGACCTAAATACCTATCTAAAAGGTTCACCCCCTACATTAGAACTAGAAACCTCAGGTCCTCATCCGCCAACCTCTTTAAACCCCCCCAAATTCAGGGACAAAACTAAGGGAGGCAAAACATTGGCTGTCCTGGGTACCAATGCTTGGATCCTATTGCCAATGCATCTGAGAGAGACAAAAACTGAAACTTAATTCAGGAAAGGATTGAAAACCTGGATTTTCGGACCACATATGAATTCTGTCTCTCTCTCTCATCTAAGTTCACCAGAGCCCCTTCTCACCTCCAATCCAGCGCCAGGATGCTCCTTTCCAAGTGGCAGTTAGCTCTTTATAAATACCTCATTTCATTTAATTTCTTCATAAAATATAAACCTGTAAACTACATGTACTTTGCAGCAGGCACATTAACCCTCTGTGCTAAGTTATGATGAATACAAATTGTGACTATACAAAACAGATCTTTCTAGCAAATAGATGTATCACTCCTTGTAAACTGGACATGTGCTGGTAACCTAATAAATACCTTTGGGTCGGCCTAGCCATGTAAAAAACTAAATGTATGAATGGCCTCCAAACCTGGCCTGAGCCTCCCATCAAGGCATTTCTGCCTTTGAAGAACCCCCTCCCCACAAGCCCCAATTGCCTGAATGTGACTGCCTAGTGGGGAAGGAAATGGCCCAACAACAAGATCAACACCTGGTCTCTCAGCAAAGCAGCTCCATATTACCCCTCCCTCAACCACCATGGGTTGAATGTGAAGCCTGGGGGGGGGTCTACCAGTGAGGCCTCTCAGCCTGTTCTCTCTCCCCTCTGCTTCACCCACCAGAATAATGACTGTTGGCATCATTGGCGTGAGTCTCCCTTCCATTTTTTTGGGATTGCCTCCTCTGTTTTTGATATGTTTTTGTTGGCTATATGCTTTGGGCACTGTGCCACTGCTATTCAGTGCCACAGTGCAAGTGCTCCCTATGTTAAATTGATGTACTAATTAGTGATTCCATGATTGGGTTATTTGATTTACTTGTCAGATCCTAGTACAGTGCACCATGTGTGCCCAGGCTTGAAAATCAAATGCTTCTGGTGGGCTTGCAGCACTGGTTGTGCCACCCACAGAAGCAGCTTGTAAAGTGTGTCTCAGGCTTACCATTGCAAGGCCTGTGTGCAGTCTGTGACTGCCATGTCGACTTGGCAAGTGCACCCACTTGCCAGTCCCTAAATCTTCCCTTTTCTTCATATCAGACACCCCTATGGTGGGCCCACGGGCATGGTTCATTGTAAGTATAAGGTAGGACATGCCCTGGTGTGTATAGCATGTCCTAATAGTGAATTACAGCCATTTCCGTTTTTCACTATTGCAAGGCTTCCTGTTCTCAATAGGCCAGAATGGGCAGTTACATTATTACATCTTATAATCCTAACTGACTCAGGGAACATGGTAGAAATTCAAATTTAGTACTCCTGAACTCAGAATGATAAAATACATATTTTAGTAAAGTTGGTTTTAACATTCTTGTTTTGAAAATACCACTTTTAGAAAGTAGGTATTTTCTTGTCTAACTATCCAAAGCCAGCCTCTGCTAGGTTGTGTATTCCTTGTCTGGAGTTTGAGTGACAGGGCTGGGGAATTCCGAGAGACAGAATGAGTGAGCCCAATGGTGAATAGGGAGATCTGCATCTAGATGAGAGGGAGGAGTTGCACCTGGGACCTGAATAGGGCTGGGGCTTCCCTCTACAATGCTGGCTCCACCCCCTGGGGTGAGGCTGATGTCTCTGCCCTGCACTGTGAAAGAAGAGAAGTAATAATGTCAACAAAATGCTCCAGGGCTGTGCTTTCCCTCCACAATGCTGGCTCCACCTCCTGTGGGGCGCCTGATGTTTCTGCCCTGCACTGTGAAAGGAAAGAAGGAGTCCTGTAAACAGAGTGCTCAAGAACTGGTTTGGACTAGGCAGAGGCCTCCCTGCCTTCAGAAAACAAAGGATTTTGTGGTATCAATAGTGGGACTCAGACCCAAGAACTTTAGATTACTTCTGGGAATAAGAAACCTTTTGCCAAGGAGAAGAACCAAGGAAGCTGCAGGAGTTTGGACTGCCCCTCTGCCAGTGTGCTGTTTGCTGGGTTGACCTGCAGTGGTTTCTTTATTGCCAAGAGAAAGGAGAAGGAACTTTTTAAGGACTTTCATCATCTACAGAATATTCTGCAAGGGCTTAAATTTGTGCTTGCCTCCTGCTGAAGTCTCAGGGACAAAAGACTTCATCTCGAGCTCCGCCCTGATTTTCCTTGCTGGGAATTCTAACTGCAAAAGCCTGCTTGTCGCTGGGAGCTGGAAGCGCGACACAATGTGAAGAAGCGTGTCGCCGCCGCAGCTGAAATCGTCGCACCGCCGGAGAAGCGCGCTGCCCCCGCATCCCCCAGAAAGCGTGTCTTCGTCGAAAGCTGCCTGCTGTCGCATTACCGGAGTAGCGTGACGCCATCGAGAGAGTCGCCATCGCATCACCGGAGAAGTGTGTCGCAGGGCCTGTCGCGGCTCCAAAGTACAGAGTCATTGAAAGGCTGCCCGGGCGCCTACGCATCGTCATCGCATTGTCGCATCAAGGGCGCCATCTTCTCGCATCGTACCAGGATCATCGCATCGCATCAAGGTGCCATCTTGCGCATCACAACCGGCCCGCAAACCGAGAACCTACGCATCAACCCTGCACCGGTAAGGATCACGACGCATCTCCTACTCTGCGCAAGCATTGAGGCCTGACGCATCATTTCCCCCGGATCACAGAACCGACGCATCTCCCCTTTTGCGAGCCTTTTGTTTACTTTGCGTTACGCATCCAGGTACTTTGTTGAGAACTTTGTCGCATTTATCATCAACTTGAACTATGCAACATTTATCATCTTTAAGTCAACTTTAAGTACAGTATTGTGGATTTTTGTCGTTTGTGGTCTTGTGTTAAGTCAATATAAAGAATACATATTTTTATAAAACCTGTTTTGTGTCCATCTGTAGTGTTTTCACTGTATTACTGTGTATATTTACAAATGCTTAACACACTGCCTCTGAGATACGCCTGTCTGCTCGTGCCAAGCTACCAAGGGGGTGAGCAGGGGTTATTAAGGAGTGTAATCCCCATATCCTGACTTAGAAGTAAGGGTCCCTATTTGGACAAAGCTGAATACCATTGCCAACTAGAGACACCCAGATATAACAATGACATAGCAGAGGAGGGGTACGGCTAAGACACTCGCTTCTGTGCTGGGCCTCCCCACCCGACAGTCTCACAGAGACTGAGCTGAGAATGGCCAGAGCAACACTTGGCCCTCTCAGTGAGGCTGCTGCATTCACCTTCCTCTCCTTCCCTTATGGCCTCAGTGTGATATGGTCTGGCGGGGTAGGAGTAGGGGCCGGGTACTGCTTCTAGCGTGTAAAGATATCCCATACAGCCACAATACCAGCTTCCCAGAAGCACCACTGCAAGCTCACATGTCACTACCTCTAAGCACTCCACTATGTGACGGGAGCCTGCCTGCCAATGCTGGCCCCTTATGACAGTGGCCTTGATTTGGAGGCATGGCAGGGGCTGAGGAGTACAGTAGGACACTGAGCGGTTGACAGTGGCTCTCAAAAAAACTGGTCCACAGGTGGTACTCAGGCACCGACTGGCTGCCGGCTTTGCCAATCCGTCCCTGGCTACTCCTCCCCCAGACACAGAACCGTAGGGACCTTAGAACTTTTTCTGACTCCTTCCGCAGCCACCTTGATTGTTTTTTTTCTGACTTGAATTCTTTATTTAATAGTTTTATAAAATAGAGATCTACAAGTCAAAACACAAATCCTGTAGGAAACCTGAAAGTTAAACCTTTTTTAATAAGTCCAATTTTTCACTTCACATATTGGGAGCTTACCTCTTTATCTCTTGCACCATAAATAATTTGTTGTCAAGTCAAGTCAAGAAGTCTTTATTCGATTAGTTCATCATAAAAGACATAAAATACAATATATACATAAAAACAGATAATACAATGATTAAATCCTTAGACAAGCTAATCTGCTTCTTGTACAATTATTCAAAAATTTACATATAGACTCATAGGAGACAATGCATCATCAGGTTAAAGAATGCTAAACAGTCACCTATTATTAATATTAATAAACCTGGTTCTAAGCACCCAGGCCCACCCGAGGAATTTAGCGACCCCAACCACAATAAGCGGATCCAGGTTAGTTTTTAACATTCTGGTTGCTTCTACAGCCAATCTAGTTCCTAGCTGCCGACATACAGGTTTTAGCCACTTGGCTCTGGGGGCAGAATATAACGGGCACACATACAGTAAGTGATCCAGACTTTCCCTAATATCTTTGCATTTTGGACAAAAACCCAACCTTTCAGTTCCCCATTTTTTAGTAAACTCCCCAATGGGGAGAGAACCGCTTCTAAATTGGAAAAATAGTTTGCGGTCCAAGGGTTTAGTTATGATGTCCCAAAACCCCTCTAACTTGGGTATGTCCTTGTGCACCATAAACAATCCAGTAAGGCTATTAGGATTTATTTCCGTATACATATTGTGGGTCACCCATTCCCAATAACAACTTTTGAGATCCTTTTTGGAGGGAAAATTGGCAGTCTCAGGCGAAAGCCACAAACCGCCATGGCCCAAAGCTGATAGGATAGTCTTAAGGTCTCTAAACCAACCTATTTTTAAGGCACCAGGACTATTTTTGACCTCCAGACAGGCTGCTGCATAATGGTGGAGTTCTGGCGTTGTCCACAAACGGCGCCAGAATGCAAGGGGGCGGAATCTTGCTTGAGCCTCCACCGATTGACACCCTAGATCATACAGGAGGGGTATTATGGGGGTCGACTGTGGGAGACCTGTAGACAGTCTTATGAATTTGTTTTGGGCAAGTTTTAATGAGTTCAAATTGCTGCCCCCCCATAGTTCCGCACCATACAAGATGGCTGAAAGAACCTTACCACCATAGATCTTGATGAGCGGGGACATTGGCCTCGTAAATGACCCTTTATGTTCTTTAATCAGTGCTCCGCCCAACTGGTGATGTTTCAGGGTCATAAGCTCGATCTGATGGGTCCAACTCAAGGTGTCACTAAAGGTGACACCCAAATATGTGAAGTGTTTGGTTTGCTCCAGGGGGATATCCCCCATGGAAACCCTTGCATTTATTTGGTTGCGCCCCCTTAAAACCATAAATTTGGTTTTGGAGACATTCACCTCCAGCTCATGATCGCTGCAGAAACTCTCGAACCTTGACAGTGCACTTTGCAGGCCCTGTCTGGTTCTTGAAATTAAGAGAGTGTCATCAGCGAACATGAGCAGGGGGATTCTCATACCTGCCAGGGTTGGAGCATCCGTGGAAAAGTTGTCGTAGTACTTTGTAACTCTGTTAATATATAGAGAAAACAAAGTGGGTGCCAAGACGCAGCCTTGCCTGACACCCTTTGCCACAGGAAAATTCTCTGTCACCTCACCCGGTTTGCCCCATCGGACAAACGCAAATGTCTCTGCGTGGAGGTTCACTATAAGGCGCACCAAAGTTGGAGGCATGCCCATATCTAAGAGACAATTCCAAAGCCCGGCCCTCGGGACAAGGTCGAAAGCTGACCGAAGATCCACGAAGGCGGCATACAGATTACCTTTGCCCAAGGTAACCGTCTTCCAGTGCAGAAGCATGAAACGAAACGCTTGGTCCAGGGTACTCACACGGGGTCTAAACCCAGCTTGGAGGGCAGTAAGGATATTAAATTCCTCGATCCAGGCCTGAACCCTTGACAGAACAAGCCTACTGATGATCTTCTGGACCGCGTCAATTAAACTGATCGGCCGATAGTTCGAAGGAACCGACCGATCTCCCTTCTTAAAAATGGGCAGTATTTCAGCGCCTGCCCATGAGCCTGGGATCCTGGCGCCCATAACCAGCGCATTTGCCAGACGTACTAAGTACGGTACCCATAGGTCTTGGTCTTGTTGGAATAGATCCGCTGGAATACAGTCTGGGCCGGGCGCTTTTCCCCTAGGGATTGCTTTCAGGACTGATTCTACTTCTTTAGCTGTAAACACAAGTGTATCGTTGGTAATTGGCCAGCTAATGGAGTCTTGCGAGGTATCAAGACTTCTGAATTGTTCTTCAAAAAATGTCACCCATTTCTTTTGTTCGATGGATGCTGGGCTAGGGCGATCATCCTGGGACTGGCCCCACCTAAGGAGGTGCCAAAAGTGTTGAAGGTTCCTGGCGCCACAAGCCTCAGCTAGGAGGCTCCAGCGCTCATCGTCCCAGGCAGCTTTAGCCCGAAATTTAGCAGCTTTATAAGCCTTCCTACAATTTTTAATTAAGGCTTGGTTCTTTGATTTCAGGGCCTTAAACAGAGACAACTGGGACTTTCGACAGGCATCATTATACCAGTTTGCAAGCTTATTACCCTTCCCCCTACCCCTGTTGACAACAACCAACTTAACGAAGAGAGTTTTTAGGGACTGGAATAAGCCATCATGGATATCTGTGATTTTAGTAATTGTCGTTTCCTGGTTATCACATTTGTCTATCTCCGTAAGAGAATTTGAAACCAAGATCCTAATTTTTTCACGCGCTTCAATATCCACAGCAACCTTTGGCCAGCGCACCCTCCTCAAATCATTTGTTAATACTACAGCCTCTTGTACAGGGTTAGGCTGGGGATTGACCAGCCCTGCAAAGCTAAAATCCTTTAGTTCCGCTATTAGTGGTTCGTGGTCACTTTCTGGACGCGGCTTAATTGACATGTCCTGAACTAAATGCCACATTTTAATATCAACTAAGATATAATCAATGCGACTACTATGTCTACCATTAAAAAACGTATTATTGCCCACCCTATCAGAGGTTACGCGTCCATTGAGGGCACGCAGCCCCCAATTTAAACAGAGACCTTTAATAAATGTAGCTCCCTGGGACCACTTAGTAATCGGGGGTAGGTCGAGTTGGGGAATCCCCCAGGTCAAATCCTCGTCCTCTGTCAGTAAACCATCCTCGATACCTAGCGGTTCAAAACAGGTATTAAAATCACCCATAACAACCACATAGCCAGATAGTTGATTTGAACCCAGGAAGTCATCCAAGCAAGTTAGAGTGGGTGACACTCGGCCACCCGTCGTACCTCTTATATATACATTGATAAGCAGTATGGACAGCCCACTGCTGGTTTTCACACTAATCATCAGTATATCAGGGCAGTCTATAAAAACTTCCTTCACAGACACACCTGCTACCTGGCGAACCCATATGGTGAGGCCACCCATGGCCCTACCTCTGTGGCCTCTAACTGCTGGTTTATTAAAATTCAGGAAGCCTGGAAAATACACTGATTTGGTCGCCCAAGTCTCCTGGAACGACCAGACATCACCCCGTCGAATAAGATCAACCCAGTCGGGGATACAAAGACAAGAATCAATTCCTGCAACATTCCAACATCCCAGGATAGTCCCCTTTTTACATGCTTGATCACACATATTGGTTACAACATTAGAGTAAGATACATTAAACAGGGAGGTGGATTCAACGTCCCCCACTACATCTGCAGCCTGACCATCCGTTAGCAGACGCTTTGACCCTGCCTGACTCATTAACCCAGAGCTCGCCCCTACAGTATCAACGTCATTAAGCAGTGAAGGGGTAGATATCAAAATTGATATTTCTGCCTCTCCTCTGTAGGCGAGACGGCTATCCACAGGATGATGGAGTTGGACTTCCAGACTTTCAAGCACATTGTTGGAGGTACCCAGGGCAACTCCCCCCCTCGAACACTCATGGTTGGGAACGTCAACCCCAGACGAACGTGCTGGTCAATCGTTCGTCGACAACCACGATAGTGGGTCGTACAAGTTTCTCAAGGGGATATTCCAAAGCTCTTGGGGCCGGGTTGACCTATTTACAAGAGGGTAATCTGGCAAGGAGCTTGGGTACTGTTGTGTCTGTATAGAAGTGGGTGGCATAGAGACCAATGGGTACTGATGGAAATTGGGGAATGGTTGATTGGATAAGACTGGGGGGCCCTTGGGCTGGGTATTGATCTTAGCCCAACCGGGAGTCTGTACGGGACAATTGTAGTTAGATTGGATGTAGGAACGATACTGCGCCTCAGGGTTGAATTGGAAACCATGGTAGTTAGTAGAAAAATTGGTCCATTTAAGGAGGCTTTTGGTGTTATTATAATTATTTGCAGGAGGTTGATCCGATGGATTGATCAGGGTTTCGGGATAAAAGTATGTAAGATTCCTCGTGGAAATCCCTCCCTCCTTGCTACCCACATACCAATCGGACAGATGGGATACTACTTTATGGTCCCTAAAATTAATAATGACTATGTCCCCCTCTATGTCCTTGGGGCGAACCCCTACCCACCGACATCTTCTAACTGTAACAATGTCCCCATTAAGATGTGAGGGAAGGGGCCTATTTGTTTTCAGCCAGAAGATGACTTTGTTTTTTAAACTTTCATTGTTTTCCCTATCCCCTTCCGCAACTGGTGGCACACCCGTCATAACAATGACATAGTTTGTGGAATCCGGGGGCAGATCTACATTTTTCTTATGGGGAAGGGGTCTATTGATTATGCCAGAGGGGTTAGCTGTTTTACCCATCCCGTTCCTTACCTGTGACACAACACCCTTTCCAGGAGGTTTGTTTACTGCTACCCTGGAATTTGCTTTGGCATTAATTGCCGCTGCAGGGGGTTTAGCTACCAGGACTGGTGTTTTATTAGTAGTAACAATGGCATTATTAGGAACGCTTCTAGTGGGTTTACTAAAAGAGGTAGTATTAGTGCCACTACCCTGGGGTGGACCAGATGGTATGTTCGATGGACCTTTGGCCATATCCACGCTCGATGCGTGTATAGGTTCGATGTTTGCCAACAGGCGGTCCAATTTATCTCCCAGTGTCCTAACACGTTCCAGCACAGGAAGCATGTAAGATTTAATAAGCTTCTCTATGTTGGCATACGACACCTCATGGGCCTCTTCACTGAGTGGCTCCGGGGTTTCCATCGCCTGTATGTCTGAGACCACTGGCGCTACAGAGGATGGTGGCCCCAACTCAATGTTAGACTTGGACGGGGCTGGTGTGGGTAATTGGCCATTATATCCTTTCCTTTTTACCCCACCCTTCCTCCTTCTTTTCCTTGGTGGAGAGTGCACAACCCTTTTGGCCTCATCAGGCTTAGATCTAGTATTGCATTTACTCATTGTAGATATAGACTCGCCTGAGTCTATACCCACCAATGGGATGTTGGGCAACATGGGACATGGCAACATGGGACAGGAATCCAAATCAATGAAGTTATTAGATGGGATACTCGTTACCAAAAAACTAGATTGATCCACTGGCGGACAACCCAGGTGATCTCCGCTAGAAACATCAACACAAGGCGGGGAAATACTTGGAAATCTAAATATATTTGGGGTTTGATTAATATCAGTAGTATCAACCTCAATTGAGCTCATCCCTTGGGTGGTCATATCATGTGAAAGATTTAACACTGATTGTGACTGCAGTGAAATCTTCTTTAACTGCTCAACTGATCGTCGGCGTTCTGCTCTCCTCTCTGCTAAGAGAAGGTCCCTATCTAAATCCTTAGTAGATTTTTTGAAAAATTTGTCCAATGGACCGAGAACAGATGTTCCTACACCGGGAGGGGCGGAGTGACTCATGACAAATCTGGTTAATTAAATGATCACAAAACAGGAACAAAGGATAAAAGTTAGGATAATCACAATACAAAGCTCCAGTGCAAGATATAAATGACCTGGCCCAGCCCGGCCTCCTGCGGCCCCGGACGGCCACAGACGGTCCCGCCCTTGTCCCGGGCTTCTCCCGGGCGCGCTCCCGCGCGCTCCCGCTTAGCGAGACAGTGGTTCAAGATATACTCTAAGGGCACTTGCTAATTGGTTGGCGTACAGGGGGGTGTGGCCAGCGGGGAGAGCAGCCCAGGTGTGTTAGATGGGCGCGCAGGGGCTCCTGGTCATCGGAGTCCCTGCCTGCGTGCTCGCAGCCCCGCCGGCTAGCTCACCTGCCCGCGCCTCCTGTCCTCAGCTGTTCAAAGGGTCCAGGGTCTGCTGCCTCCTATGCACGAGGAGCTGCGGGACCCGCGAAGCGGGTACCGCGAGGTCAAGGCTAACGAAGAGAAAGTCTCTAAAATCCTCTGCAGTCCTCAGGTGACGCAGGCTCTCCCTTCCAGCGACAAAATCCTCGGACGGGCAGCAACGATACAAGGGTTGTCCTCCCTGGGCCTATCCCCCTTTGTCAGAGACCTTCGTTTTGTACAGTGGGGCAGCCATTAAAAATGTGTGACCCAGAAGGCTTTCCAGTTTGCGCCAGCCATAGCAGGAACCCTTCCTTTTCTGAGGAAGGTGCAACAAACATACCCTGTCCCCTTGCTGCCTATTCCTGGTTTTATGCCTCTGTGCACAGAGCAGATGTGTAGTAAGCAAAAAAGAAGTGCAGACACACTGTTCACCTTTTAAGACAGTCGGCCCCTCCAACTCCTCTACCGAATTTGTATTGTATTGTAGCAAGTGATTACTACCTGCGTGAGGAGTTAAAACACGTACCATTACAAATTTCAAGCGAAGCCATATATTGTGTAAGGTTGGAAGGGTGTTGTTTTTGTTTTGGGTTTATGTGGGAATTATTTTCATGTGAAAACTTGATTACCACTGAGATGCGGTTATCATGTTATGGAATACACTGCCTGGCAGTGTGATAGGTAAGGGTGTGTGAGAGGCAAACATACAAATTATAATTGTAATGACTAAAATATAACAGCAACAATACAGCACCAGCCTCACGGCAGGGGAAGCGGAGTGCTATGTGCCTGTATTCCAAAAGGGGCTAATCCTAGAATGTCCAGTAATCCGTATGGCAACATCTGCCAAGCAGAGGTCCTGTTGAATGAATAAAAGGATGCCAAAAGGCCAAGAATGGAAATTGATGCCAAGAACACCATTTTATTTTATTAAAATTATTATTTTTAAAGCATGGATACTACCTACTGCTGAACAAATGCTCCCTGTCACAGAGGAAGGAATTGGAAGATCAATCGGATGTTGACACTTTATGTTTTTTTAAAAACATATTTTTTATTGGCATTTGACATAATCACGGATGAGCAGATACGGTCATTACTATCTTTTGTTTATCCATTTTACCGCAGTACATCACACCAGCAGTGTACCCAGTTCCATCCCACAGTAGTCGGTCCCATCATCTACCGTACTCGGCTGAGGTTCACAACTCACATATCATCATCATCAAGGAATCTTTATTTTGAGGGCGTGGCTAGCAGCTGGAGGGGATGGTCGCTTGTTAACGCGACTCCCGGCCCTCGCCCGAATATCCGTGAAAACTATCCGCTTTTAGGCTGGAGACTCCCTGGCAACTGGGAGCCTCCCCATTCTTGACCACCGTAACACAACTGGTCGCGGTGCAGAGCTGATCGGAAGCACGGTGCCAGAGAAAGAGCCGCCGTTACGGAGGTCCCCCGGAGCTCGCAAAATGGCGCCTGAGCTCGGGCTCTAACGGAAATACTCCAGCGGCGGCTGAGCATCGGACGGAACCTGCTGGAGCCTTGACTGCCTTGCTGCTTTCCATCGCGTCTGTGTCGCGACCTTCTGCGGCTGCCGGAGCTTCCTCCCGGCTGACTTAGAGCCTGTGGGTGACCTGCGGAGGGACCAGGAGTGCATCGCAGGCATGCCGGGGCGCCAATCACGCGACGCCCCGGCTTTGAGGCCTACCGCCCCCGGAGCTCCGGCGAGGGGCTGACTGTTGGCCCGCGACTTGCGGTGGACCTGCCGCCTGATGCCCAGGAGCTGCTGACACCCTGGGGACCACATCCTGCCTCGTTATAGGGCGGCAGCGCTGCACATTGATCCGGGCCTACTGGAGCCCACATTGCCCTACTGCCCCATGGCGGACCTGAACTGTGGCCCTATGTGTCTGCTGAGTCTCCCCTCCCCCTGCCTGGTATATTAGAGCCTGTGGGGAGATAGCGGGCCAATCGAAAGGACAACATCGGCCTGCCGAGGCATAGTTTACGTGACGCTTGGGCTCGGGGGCTTGCCGCCGCTGGAGACCCAAAGAGGGGGCCCTTGGACCAAGAGGAGCAGCGATCTCTCCACAAGCGATCACTGCGGGGCTATTTATTTGGCGGCTGACACCTGCCTGGTGGCCTAGCTGGAGCGTCTAACGCCGGACTCCCTGATCTAACTGCGTACTGCCGCACTCGCAGCGTGGACCCAGCGGAGGCCCAGAAGTGGATCCATTGCCTGCAGCGGCGGAAGACCTGTCGTGGTGGTGGTGAGTGACCCGCCGAAGGCCCTCTCCCTGAGTCGCAACCCAATTGGAGTATTGTATCCCATGCCCTTCCGAGTTGGACCACACGTGGATCGCCCGAGGGAGTGGAAGAGGTCTGGACCCTATCTTAATCGCGCCACTGATTGGCTCCAGCCGCTCTGGTGGTCCATTCTACGACAGGGGATGTCGTCTAACAAGGGTGACAGGCCCTCGACCCAAAGGCAAATAACTAAAAACTCCTGGGGCTCCAGAGCTGAGAACAAAGACGCGGCCCCCCTCGCTGACTTAAAAACTGCGTCCCCGTCGCAGGGAGCGAAGTCGCTTACACTGGAAGACGTCTTGGAGGCGATCACCGGAGCCCGATCCTCCCTAGAAACCCGAATTGACTCGGTTAATATTGAGGTTACCCTTTTGCGAGCAGACCTGCGCAAGATGGACACTAAGGTCAAAGATGTAGAGGTCAAAACAGCGGCCCTCATTTACGACACCTCTAAACTCCAACAGCAAGTCGCCCAGCTCTAAACACAACAGAAACAGATGTCTGACTTGCTGGATGACTATGAAGGGAGGGCGCGACGCAACAATGTCCGAATTTTGGGAGTTCCGGAGAGACTGGAGGAGCCTTCAGCGGACCTGTTCGTTGAGGAACTGATCACAAAACACCTCCGACCTAAACAACTCTCGAGTTATTTTTCCATCGAATGGGCGCACAGAACTCCGGGGGGCAAGCCAAGATCAGGGGCCCCACCCCGCCCCATCATCGTGAGGGTCTACAACTTTAGGGACCGAGTGTAGGAGAGTGGGGTCTGCAATCCCATGGCCACCCCAGATTTTTGCTTTTTGCTTCACTGATTTACGACTTTCCCTGGCTGTGGGCCTGCTAATCAGACATACAGCCTAGCTGTTCTCTCTCTAAATTGACAAGCATGTACCTTAGGTGCATTTACCACCCCCCTTCCTGGTCCCACCCAGGGGAGGGACCTAGTCGTAGTGCAGCCCCCTTTAGCTGAATAAAGGTAGGAGCTGGTTCCATTCCAAATTAGATTACTCTTGACAACTGCCACGAAGAACTCTTGACCTTCGACCTCCTGATATCCAGAAGACTGAAGAATCTCCCCTATGGTCAGGGAGTGACCATCCTGCTTCGCAGGCACCATCAAGCTCCTGTGCGGTTTGCTGCAGAGTCCTTCCATCCCGGAATCCAACGACCCAGCTCGACAAGACCCGGACCTCCAGACCTCTCTGACCTCTACCCACATCCACAGCACAGCTGGGACCCGTGGGTGCGACAAGCAACGTGGAGACGGCCATCTTGAAGAAACCTGCACAGCGCTTCCAGCACGACTCCTGAGAGTTCCTCAAGTGAGTGCATTGGGGACTGAGAAGCCCCACACCGACGCAGCTCCTGCACCAAAGACCAGCCCCCCAGCATCCCCGTGATCTGCTGGGTGCCCTTTTGCCTGGTTGCTGCCCTTCCTGTTGTCTGGTCACTTGCCGGCTGGCTTGTGCCCTCTGAGACGACGACCCGAAGATTTCGACACTGCTAGTCTGGTCCCCCAGACTGGCCCTTGCTTCCTTGTGAAAGAGAAGCACCCCGGACCCTCCTGGTCCCCACAAGACGCCATCTTTGTTCCACCGCGTGGCTTGCATTAGCCAAGGCCGGTTGCCCAGATCGACGATCCGACACCGCCGACAGCAGCAGACTACGTGGGACAGCTCGTGCCTCCAGCCTAGTCGTGAAGAGCAGCTCCTGGTCCGCGCAGCTACAGAGAGAAGCGACCCTTCCATCACCTGACTGCGGCGACAGCATCTGGTTCCCTCCTGGTTCCAGCACCGTCACTGGCTAGTGACCAAGACTCTGTCCCCTTCCTTTTCAGGACTTCCTTCTTCCTAGTTCCATCCTTGGAACCACCGGACTCCTCCATCTGGCTGCCTGCCAGCAACTTCTTGTTTCAGGCATCACCGGGATCCACACAGCAAACACGACGCAACTTCAGCCCTATGCACCCGCAGCCTGTGGGTTAGGTAACTAAAGCTTCTAGGTGCTGAAGTCTGTGTCCACTATCCTAGTGTCCAGGTCCACTGTTGTTTTCCCTCCATCCAGCCGGGTTCGTCCGGAATCCGTAACTTTGTAAACTGTAAGATCCATAGACGTTGGTACGCATCCCGCGTGAGAGTTCCCACTCTGCACGTGAGTCCCGTGGGCCTCCTGCTCCTTACTTCCCTAGTTTGTAGCGTAGTCCCAGCGATCCTCCAGCCTCTGGATCTCCTTACAGTATTTTCCTTCCTCGCATTCCATTGTTTTGAGTATATGGTTCGTCGTGCCCCTAAGGCACTTGTGTAAATATTGTGCAAACTCGTATTTCCTTTTTAGTATTGTCATGTGCTTAGCCCTCTGATCTCATAAAGAGTTCAGAGGTGTTGTTATAAATAAATAGACTGTTTATTTTTCATAACAACCTGTGTGGTGTCCTTTCATTTGATGTTCAAGAGGTTATACTATGGTAAAACAGCTGGCTTCACATGCCAAAAGAGATTAGCCTAAAAGACTGCTTTTGTCCACGCTACTAGGATAGCTGGTCTATACGGTTGACTTTACAACCAATCACCATAAGGGTTGTTTGGACTGATACAAGGTGATCACTAGAACTAGTGAGCATCATATATCAGGCCAACTTCTCACACCGAGACGCTATCCTACAAACCGCCCGATCAGGACCGCCTCTTCTCCTTGAAAATGCTCGCATTTCATTATTCCCAGACTTCACAATGAAGGTGCAGGCGAGACGACGCAGCTTTCTTGAGGTCAAGAAGGCTCTGCGAACTCAAGGCATTAAATACTCCATGCTTTTTCCTGCTAAGCTCCGCCTGGAGATGTATGGCAAAGCCTGGTTCTTTCTATCGCCGGAGGATGTGTGTGACTGGTTGGACGGCTGGCACCGAGCGGGGAGGTCTCCAAGAGCCACTGGAGGTTCAGAAGACTTTCAGAGAGAGGACCATCCGCCAGAAAGCCAAGACTTGTTTACTGAAACTCCTGACGATGGACAGGGATGATTCCCGCTCCTGCGGGAGCCCCTTGGATAGCTGTTGACTGATCTTCTACTGACTTCCCCCCTTTTGTTTCTTACTGTAGATGGGGGGCGGCAGCCCTCTGTATCTTATTGGACATCTGCTCTTGAACAATGCCCTATCCGGCCCCGATCGGGCTACACCAGCTGACTTACAAGTAACTTTTCTAATTTGTGAATGTTGAACGGGGTCTATCTGTGGTCTTATACATATATCGTATTTGCATCGCTTTTAGAATCGGGCGAGCGGCTTTAACGGCCAACCAAGTACCCCGATTCTGGTGGGGAGGGCGACAGGCACTCTGCCTAGTTGGGGTGTGGATAGTTCTAAGTCCGTGGACAGGGAAGCAGGGAGGGGGGATTGGGGGTGGGGTGACGGGTTGTGGGGATGTTTTGTTTTCGTTTTGATGGCTTTTAATGTTTTCAGCAGAGTCCTCTTTGGTCGCGATTTTCTGTACACACATGGTTCCTTCCTGACAGATTGGCCACCTCGGTTGGCCTCCGGCCCCCCTGGGACCGGAGATCCTCCCGATCCTATGCTCCGATGGGTTCTGGAGTCTCGCTGCCACGAGCGGGTCCCCTCCGGCCCTCACTCATATCAGCTCCGGCACTCTCGTTACTATGACACAGACTCTCTCTAAGACCCTTACTATCCTGTCCTGGAATGTCAATGGGCTGGGTCACAAAATAAAAAGGAGTGTAGTCCTCCAGTTTCTTCGGTGCCACTCCCCAGACATCGTCCTGCTCCAAGAAACACGTTTAATTGGTATCACATGCCAGGCACTCCAACGAGGGGGATATAAACTGTTAGTCCATGCAGGGTTCTCTTCGGGATCCCGAGGCACTGGGATTCTGGTCCGCAAGACTCTTGCACTTACTCACACTCGGACTTGGGCGGACCCACTGGGCGCATTTGCGCTAGCAGAGACCGCCTGGGAGGGGCGCCCCCTGAATATTATCTCAGCATATCTTCCGCTGACCTTGATCCGAGACTCCCTCAAGGAACTCGGCACCCAATTACTAGGCCTTTCCCCAGGTACTCTCTTGATAGGCGGTGATTTTAATGTGACGATGTGTGATGACATTGATCGTAAACCCAAGCGTAGCTCCCACCGACATAGCTCGGACTTGGCAGACTTTGCACACGCTATGGGGCTGACAGACATTTGGCGCATTCACCATCCCGACACGCCGTACTTTACTCATTATTCCAATGCACATAACAGTATGTCTAGAATTGACTATCTCTTTTGCTTCACCGCGGACGTCGGTTGCTTCATCCGCCCGAGAGGCCTCCCCCGCGGCATCTCCGACCACTCACCGCTTAGTGTGGACCTCACCTATAATTGTCAATTTACACGAGGCCCCATTGTCATTAACCCCTGGATAATGCAAATTCCTGACATTAGGGAAACATTGCAGAAACGCACTGAACTCTACTTTGCTGAAAATGTTGGGTCTGTGATTTCGACGGTCACACTCTGGGAGGCGTACTTGGCGGTGATGAAGGGAGAAGCACTGGCCCTAAAGAAAGGTTACATGCGGATGCATAACGAACAATTACTTCAGGCTGAATCGGAACTCATTAACCTCGAGACGTCCTATAACGTCACCCCGTCAGATGCTACTGCGGGTAAGCTCCGCACTCAACAACTAGTATATAAGGCCCTGTCCCAAGAAAAGGCGCAGGTGCGACTACTCCACACGCGCCATTGAATTTACGAATTTGGGGACAGCGGGGGTAAGATGCTTGCTTGGCTAGAGCGTCGGGATCAGGGGTCCAGGTGGGTATCGTCCATAGCTCTGCCAGATGGCTCTACAGTGACGGATCCCCGAGACATCGCGGAGGCCTTCGGTGACCATCGGGAACGAGTCTGTACAGCTGGTGATGGTTACACGTCTGAAGAGTCTAGGCAATTCCTGGACGAGATGTGTCTCCCAACTGTGTCAGACAAGGATAGACTGGCCCTAGACACTGACATCACGGCAGAGGAACTAACCGCGGCGCTGTTTGCCGTCAATTCCGGCAAGGCTATGGGCCCAGACGGGGTACCTATTGAGTTTCTGAAGGGCATGGTCCCGGACGTTATCCCCCATCTTCGAAATATGTTTTTTTAAAGTAGGGAGAATGGAATCCTTCCGCTCGCCCAAAGGCTGGCCTCTATAGTGGTTATTCTTAAACCCGCTAAACCACCCAATGAATGCGGCTCCTACAGGCCTATTTCCTTGATCAGTGCGGAGGCAAAGGTTCTGGCTAAGCTGCTGGCGACTCGCCTTCTCTTAGTTCTCCCCTCCCTGATTCACGATGACCAATCTGGTTTTCTTCCAGGTCGCAATACAGCGTTAAACCTTCGCAGGGTTTACAATGTATTGAGTCGTAGACCCACATTGCAGCAAGATGCGGCCATCTTGTCCCTCAATGCCACTATGGCATTTGATTCGATCGAATGGCCGTATCTATTCGAGGTCCTTCGCCGCTTTGGCTTTGGGCCCCAATTCATTAGCTGGGTGCGACTTCTTTATACGGACCTTTGGGGCCAGGTCCGAGTTAATACTCACACGTCCAGGAGGTTTACGCTTCGCCGGGGCACCAGACAGGGCTGCCCCCTCTCCCCACTATTGTTTGCCCTCACCCTGGAACCCCTGGCCCATTGGATCCGCACAGACGCCTCCATCAGAGGCCTGCAGTGGACTGAAGACATCACGGACAAAATTTCCCTATATGCGGACGACATATTAATCTACGTGTCATCCCCTAGATCCTCTATTAACAGCTTGTTTCATGTGCTTACTAATTTTGGCAAGTATTCAGGATATTCCATAAACTGGACTAAATCTGTGCTTTTTATGCTACATGGCCCCCCGCCCAGACTGCCAAGAGGGTTTGCCATCACAGAGGCCAAGGAGGGCTTCATGTATCTTGGCATCTTTGTCACGCCAGATTCCAGGGTGTTCTATGATCGTAACTTGTTGGCCCCCCTGCGTAGGCTTCGCAATGACGTTGCTCACTGGCGCTCCCTCCCACTCTCGCTCCCGGGCAGAGCTGCGCTGTTTAAAATGTTGGCACTCCCGCGCTTCCTCTACGTCCTGCAGAACTGCCCCTTCTTGGTCCCAGACTCCTATTTTCGCACAGTTGAGAGCGAACTTCGACTTTTGCTATGGGATGGAGGAGCCGCTAGGATTGCCCTCTGTAAACTTTTCCAGGGCTGGTATGACGGGGGCATCGCCCTCCCTAACCTTCGCCTCTATTACTGGGCCTCGCAGCTGGTTGCTGTGAACCACTGGATACACGGTTCGCCCTTGAACCCGGCCTTCCTCCTGGACAGGTCTCAAACTGGTCGTGAGGGATACCTGGGGGCTCTTTATGGTAAGCCCTCTAGAACTAGATATGTCCGACCGATGGCACACACAGTGGCTATTTGGCACAAGGCTACTAAATGTTTGGGATGGGCGAACAGGTACACTAGAGCGACACCCTTGTGGTCTGCGCGGGGCCTGGGCTCCCTCTGCTTCAGTCAGGGTTTCGATAGATGGGACATGCTTGCGATCTCGGAGCTAGGAGACCTTGTTCATAAGGGTAAATTGTTGACCTTTAACGACCTTCAGACTAAATATGCCCTTGCGCCCACCGAATTTTTCCGATATCTGCAAATCACACATGCTATTCTTGCGGCTGTACCGGATCCTGCCAACCTTCCTATGACTTCTCCCCTTGAGGACAGACTGCTGTCGGAACCTCTCCCAGACAAGGCCATTTCCCTCACCTACCGTAAGCTATGCAATAATCTCCCCGATCCCTTTCAATCACTGCGGTCCAAATGGGAGGCTGACTTAGGCCCCTTAGACGAGGAAGATTGGCGCTCGGCCTTAATGTCCCCGAGAGAGTCGGCTATCTGCCATACCTTTAGGCTGATCCAATTGAAAGTGTTACACAGAGCATATATGTCTGCCCTCACCTTGGCCAAAATTGGACGGCGCCCTGACACCCTGTGTCTGCGTGGATGTGGCCGAAAAATGAGTAGCTCCCTAGGTAAACCGCTCTTGCTGACACCCAAGGAATGTGTCCTTAACATCTGGGGGGGCCAATGACCTGACTGACCCTGAGCTGCAATGGGCGGCGCTAGGCTTCCTGTTGATCAAGCGCTCGATAGCGATGAAATGGGGTTCGCCGGACAGAATATTGGTGGTGAGCTGGGTGGCTGAAATGGATCGCTGCATGATCGCTGAAAAGACAGTGTACAAGATTCGAGGATGCCCCAAAATGTGGGACAAGAAATGGGGACACTGGAATGTTTATCGGGGATAGCTCTGTGATTCTCCTACTGTGGAACTGGCCATGGCCCGAGGTGGCCCTTTGGGAGGACCGGTACTGTGAACATGTAACTTCATTTGATTTGTGTGTGACTTGATGTGTAATGCAGTGCTTGCGACTGTTTTCCGACTCTGCTTTCTTTGTTTTAGTTTAAAAAACAAAAACCGGGCCGTTATTGCATCCTTGTGTGAACTGATAGTTCTGTATGCACCTTCTTCTGCTACGCCGCCGGACTCCAGGGTTGTCGGCTGAAGGGCTGTGTTGCTTTGACGTAGTTATGATTATGTCTGCCGGCCCCTGGGTTGTAGGCGTCGAAATATGTTTTACAGAACTGCAAATAAAGGTTTTAAAAAAGAAAGGAATCTTTATTTCGGCATTTTGCCATAAAAGATGCAGGTTAAAAGTATATACAATAATAATGATAAAATTGATTGAGAAAAACACAATAGAATATTAATAAGATCTATTGTGGAAAAATAACACGCTTTTCAGTATAGCAAACACATTAAAATTAGCACCATAATAAAAGATTTGTTCAATCATAGGAGAGCGGCACAATTCATTAAGGTAAGCACAGTATTGTAAAATCAGTAGTGGAAGAATGATACATGATTACAGTATGTCAGCTGCACCTTAACATCCATTAGCAGTCAAGCGTCTGCGCTTAGTCCACATAGCTAGCAGGAACCGTGAGACAGCAAATACGATGCGACTAGAAGTATCAGTTTTTAAAATTCTAAAAGCATATGTCCACTGTGTACTTCCTGGGTTTGCCGTATGCTGAACAGAAGAAGAGTACATGGAGTTCCTCTTCTGAAGTACAGCTACACCCTGGGCATTTTTTTAGAGTAGAGGCTGACCATTTGCTCGTAAAAGCTCTTAGGGGTAAAGTGCCATATCTCCATTGTAAAAAAAGTTTCCTCGATGCAATAGGATAGATAACATCCCAAAAAATCCTCGAAAAAGTAAAAATCTTTAAATATAACTCACATATCATATACAGTAGTGCTACACTTTCCCGGTTACTGTGCACTGATAAAACTCTATCTGCTACAGTATATTCTCCAAACATCGTGTATCTATAAGTAGATAGATGGTCCAACCCATCTCAAGTAGGAGCTCCAACGGGTATATCGCCCTTATAATGTCTTTTGAACTTATGCAGGGTAGCATAACACTTGTTGTGTGGGAATTGGGGAGCAGTCCAAGCATCAGACAACAATCCTACTCACCCCGGGCACTACAACATGTGGAGATGCCCCTAAGAGTACCCACTGTCCATGGCCCCCATCTCTATTCTAACTCACAAATCCCACTCCACAATTTACATTGCTTTCGATACCTGTTCTTGTCCCTCGTTAACGGCCACCCCTCTGATCTGACCCCCGATCATAGTCGCACATCGAGCACCTTTCGTAGGCCCTTCTTGTCTACCATCTTCGAAGTCGTGTTCCTGCTCCAGGTGCTCCCAGGCATCAGGGTTTCCCTCCATTGCACCAGAATGGTGCGCCTCCACAAGTCCCTCACCACTCCCCTCCGACTCACCCAATGTCACATCCTGTCTCCAGGCCCCCCAACTGGCCTGTAGTGGACATCTAGGCCATGGCTATCCTTCTCCTGGCGAGGACCAGAGCCAAATCAATAAATCTGTTCCCGACCTTCCGCTTAGGCAGGCGAGAGAAAAGCTCCAATAGGCAGACCCCTAAAGTAGGGTAAAGTGTCCGCCCCAGCGTTGGGCCTATTGCCGCCACAACCTCATCCCAGTATGACCTCAGACTAGGGGACGCCCATGTCATATGGACAAAATCTGCATCCTCACAATTACACCTCGGGCAACCACGAACTTCGCCACCATAGGCAACTCTAAGCCTATGGGGTATCATGTAGGTCAGCGTTTCCCAAACTGTGGTCCGCGGACCCCTAGGGGTCCCTGACACATTTCCAGGGGGTCCACAGGCAGCAGTTGTAAAAGCACTGTAAAGTATCTTGTTTAATTAGCAGTTTTCAAAGACCAATAAAAGTGTCAAGATAACAACAGTGATTAATGTCTCTGCTGGAGAGACATGAGAGTTTTGTCCAGTGGCAGCTTTGACTTAACTAATGTAGCACAGAGGGTTAATATGCCTACTGCAAAGAACATGTACCATGCATTTTAAAAAACAGTATTTTATATGCATAGGTCAGTGGGTTACTGCTTTTGTCAGAGAGATTCTTTTGTTACAGTGCAGTTCATTAGTGACAATCGTAATCTAGCACAGTGACCTATAAACTGTCATCAAACAGCTGCTTGCAAGGTACAAGTTAGTGACATGTTTTTTCTCAGTCTTTCATTATCCTGATGCTGCTAAAAAGGTTTATTTGGGTGGAAATACATTTTTATTGTTAAAGCCAATGCTAACCACTGTGTTATGTTTGAATCCTGAGGTTGTGCTTCCTCAGTCCAGCACTCTTTAAAAATGCCTACCAGTATGAATGACATGTGAATTCTACACCTTGAAGTCCCCTTTGCCTTATGTAACAATTTCGATACACTGATTGAGACGTATGATTCACTGTCTCTATATGTGTGTGATGTAAAGTGCTCTGTCATCCTATAATGGTATGAGAGATGCTATAAAAAATGAAATACATGTGACGGACGGGCTATGGAGCGAGAGGCTCTGTTGGAGGGTGATAGTGGGGGAATCATTGAAAGATTGTCGTATTCTTGTGCATAGTCAGGTCTTCATTTACTATTCTTTAAAAGCTAATACACTTCAATATATAATGATAAATGTGTTGCAGAATGCACCATTGTTTCCTAAATTTCTTAAGGGGAGAGCCTCCCAAAGCCTCCTTTGTAGTGGCCAGACTCACTCACTGCACTTGGTGTGCACCGTATGGGGACGGGTCTGAAATCATTTGCCAGGGCTGCTTTGGGTTTCCAGTCTGGCCCTGGCAGGAGCAGGAGCCTTGTACTGCGAAATAAAACCAACCATTGAAAAGTTAGTCACGGAGATGCAGCACCAACCTTACCATAAACTTTTTTTGTTTTCTTGCAAATTCTTTCAATATAAAATACAACAGAAGTGGTGGAGAGTGTCGCTAGCCTCCTTGGCATAACAACACACTCCGCCACTTAAGAAACGCAGGGCTGCACCATATTTACAAGAATATGGAACAGCCCTGCGTTTCCCCTGCGCTGGTGCTACACTTTCCAGGGGAAGATTGTTTATGTGCAGGAAAGGGGACCTTCCTGAACATAAACAAACAATCTCGAAATGTCATGTTGTCACTTCTATGTGTGCTGCTTAATGCAGCACACATGGAAGTTACAAAATGTCATTTTTTAAAAAGATTGTTGATGTGCAGGAAGGGTCACCTTCCTGAACATAAACAATCCAAGGCGTTTTGCACAAACTAGGAGAAATGAAGCATTTCTTCTTGTTTCACCAAGTTAAGACCAGGTTTTCCCTGGTCTTAATTTTGGCGCTGCTTCCCATTTACGCTGCCCTTGTAAATAGGGGGCAGCGGCAAATATATGGGTGTTGCAAGAGAAACGCCCACCGTAACACCCACTGCCCACCCCTTTCACGCTAAGCATTGGGTGAAAGGGGGTCTTATTTACAAAACACCGTTAAGCCACGTTAAGTGGCTTAACGTTGCCTTGTAAATAAGGCAAAGCCCCTGTCCCGGGAACGTCTCAAAAAGTGATATTCCCATGGTGATTGGGGCTTGTAAATATGCCCCTAAAATCAATAGTTATTCGTGTTTTTGTTTTGTGTGCACAAGTGGGTTAATTGTTTCCGAATTACTGTTTTAATGTTGAAATTTAAATCCTACAAATTGGTTGGGGGTCATCGCCTTCCAGTGGTGACTCAATGGGGGTCCTCAGGAGTCAAATGTTTGGGAACCACTGATGTAGGTCATATTTAAGTAATTAAACTGCATGTACTTCAACCTGGTGTTACGAAAAAATGTTCTAGGTTGTGGCAGAACCCTGTTCCATTCCAAGTCTGAGAACTCCCTCTCCAGTGTCATCTCCCTGCTCTTGTGCAATTGTGTCAGAGGGTTGCGAGTTGCCTCTAACAGAGAGCAATATAACAATTTCACCAAGTGACCAGCCGATCCCAAGGTCAACAAGGAATGCAACACTGGGTGTGTTTTAGGCTCCTCTCTACCCCTCCCCACAGTTCCTTAAACGTACGTATCAGGGCCTCATATTAAAGGAATTTGCCTGGTGGGAAGCCAGCATCTTCCACCAAGTCCTCAAGAGGAGTAAAAGTATTGTGTTGGTAAAGATCTCCCACTGTGTCCAGTCCCACCCCAGTCCAGTCCATCAACTGTTCAGCTGTAAATATAGTAATCGGGTCCCCCTGTGGCAATCCAATCAGGGACCGAAGCGAAGAGTACAAGGGGTTTTTTGCAGTCCTATATACCCCTTATCTCCAACATCGGAGAGCTGTCACCAGCAGCGGCGAGTGACGGGTGCTGTCTACCGCCGGTTTATGCAATTTGGCCAGTAACCATGAGGAGCCCATTTCCCTCTCTGTCCGATCTATGTCCTCCAGCCGCAGCCCCTCCAACCATTGTGCAACCCACTGTAGCTGGGAGGCTAAGAAATATAATTCAAAGTTTGGTACTCCTAGGCCACCCTCCCTCATTGGACGTAGTGAAGTTGCTAAGGAGACTGTTCGCTTTCCTGTACCCAAATAAGGTCCCACAATAAGGAATCCAGTTGATGAAACCAGCCAACAGGCACTGTGATCGGGAGATTAATAAAATAATATAATAAGTGCAGGAGCATAGTCATTTTGGATAGGGAGATCTGAGCCATGATAGGTAAACACAATGAGCACTTGAAGGGGACACAAGAACTAAGGGACCGGAGTGCCCTCCCATGGTTACCTTTCCGTAGATCTTCAAGGCAAACATGAATTTTTTTAGGTATCTAAAGGTGGACTGTTCCCAGTTAAGCTCCACCAGGAGTTCCGGAGGCGGGAGAGTGAAGAGCTTATAGGAAACAAATAGGTCTTACTCCTATTGACTTTTAAACCTGATACGCTTTCAAATCTCCCCATTAGCTCAAGGGCTGTAGCAGTGCCTCCAAATAGATCAAGAGATCATTTGCGTATAGGGAGATATTATGCTCTTGGTTTCGTATAGGTATCTCTATTCCCTCACCGCCCATCCTAAACAGAACAGCTAGTGGCTCAATTGTTAGAGCAAACATGAGCGGTGATAGAGGACATCCCTGTCTGGGACCACAGAAGACACTGTATTGCTAGGATACAGTTCTACCTGTCCGAACCTGCTCTGTGGAATCTCCATAGAATAGTTTCATCCACCTCAGCTAATCGTCCCCAAGTGCCATCCGCCTTATGGTCTCAAACAGATAGTCCCACCGTACAGTGTCAAAGGTCTACTCCAGGTCAGATGACAGAAAGGCGGCCTGTGGGAAGGCCTGGACCTCTGGGTGGAATAGTACCAAGTACAGTATCTGCAAATTAAGGAAGGTATTCTGAGAGGGAGAGGGGATAAACTTGTTCTGGTCAGGGTAAATTAAATTAGACATATACAGGAGTAAATGAAGAGCCATGATCTTTTTGAGTAGTTTCAAATCCATATTAAGCATGGAGAGCGGGCAGGAGTCTGTCGTACAAGCCCCCGAGGTTGTAGTCTTGGGGAGTGGGACCACTACCACGTTGCCCATAGAGTCCAGGAGCCGCCCAAGCCGCAAAGTTTCCACATTTAGGGCCATTGATTGAGGAGCCACTACTGTGGCATAGGCAGTGTAGAATTTTGCAGGCAGGCGATCTGGGCCTGGCGTCTTCCCTGCAGCCACGTTTTGTTTTTTACCGGTCCACCCAGTGCCTCCCTAACCTGGGGGTCCAGCTCCCGGAGCTGCAACGCACCCAGAAAATCCCCCTTTTCCCACAATGGGACAGAGGGTGTTGTGTTGTACAAGCCCCTGTAGTAGTCACAGAACAGGGCATTAATTGCTTCTGAGTCATAGACAGTTTCACAATGGTTTTGATTAACTTTTAAAGTAACAGGAATGGTCTAATAAAAATTCCATTTGGACAGATAAAAGAGTTGACTGTTCGTTACTCCATGAGTAGTAGGAGTGTACGGTAGTACTGAGCCTGGGTCATTGTTTTGTGTTCTGAACTTTATGAAAGTTGGCATTTTCGTGCCTTAGCATTTAGTGCCTGCAGTCGATCCTGGGTCACATGAATGGGTGTAGCAACAGTTGGACTTTTTGTTGTTCCTCCTAAATAGCCAACACACAATAGAGGGTTTAGTTGTGCCTGAATTGGGCATCACTGGCAGGATGGGAGGGTAGAGTTGGGTAAATCCCTACTTACAATTGAATAGACTGTGTCCTGCCTCCACACAAAGGGCTGCATACCCCCTGTAGACGATCGATAACCAGGGCAGGGGAAGTAGGAAGCCTGTAAACTTAAAAGGAAAACCTCTTGAAGCTTCTACCACTCCAAAGGAAGGCCCAGGTATAAATATGGGGCATCAGACACCATCCCTTCAGTATAGTTCTAGACCTGTGGATACTCTGCCAGGAAGGACTGCTTTGCTGCTTAACAGACTGTCACTCTGCAGGACTGGTGCTCTGAAGGACTGCTGCCCTGTTGTGCTGACCTCTTGCCTGGGTGATAAGAACTGGACCTGCATCTGTTGAAGGCAGGATCCCAGAGTGACTCCAAGGCTAGTTAGCTGGCCTCCTTCCTAGAGCCACAAAGACAGAAGGTTCCAACAACCATGAACCCAGCACTTGGACTCTGCCATCTGTGAATCCTATCCTGCCAAGTGGTGCCACCCCAGTCAGAGATCCTTGGAAGTGGGGCTGAATGTTCTCTGCCAGCCCGTCTGTGGACCCAGCAATCCCAAACAGAACTGACACATCGGCTCTGCTGTGAGATTTTCTCTCAATGCAAGGACTCTGCATTGACCCTTCAGCTATCATCAGAACCTCTGCTGTGCAATGCTTCCCCATCGTAGGCCCTCGAATTCCAAATTTCTTGTTGACTGCAGCCTCGACGACGAAGTAGGTTCTTGCACTACAGCCTTGCAGGTCCTCGAAACCGACGCATCGCCTCAACTGAGTGGCACATCCCCAGGGCTGGATTTTGCATCGCAAGCCCTCACTGACGAGAATCCTCCAAGATGACACACTATCCCTCATTGCAGCTTTGTAGCTCCTCAAAATAGACACATTGCATCGTCTGCATGACACATCCTTGACGCATGACTTCAAAAAGCTCCACAGCTAGGATTTACGGTACTCTTGTTCGGCGGGCCTAACTGGATCCCTGTAGCCAACCCACACTCCATCGTGGTCTGCCTGAAATTGTGACTTTGTCCCGGGTCGGCGCAAGCAGATAGCCACAGTTGGCAATTGGTGCTTTTTGGCGCTATTTTCACTTCTTTAAAATTGCATGTCTGTGGGTCTACTGATTGGACTTTTGTTGGTTTGGTTCTGTTTTATTTATTAAAGATTAATCTGTTTGTCTACATTTGGTGTGGGATGCTTTTGTGGTGTGGATATACTGTGATACTGTTTGATGTGTTGCACAAATACTTTATACATTGTCTTTAAGCTAAGCTTGACTGACCTTCAGATAGCCCTCCGTGACTATGTCGAATTCACTAGGACCCAGTCCCAGCCTGAGGATTTTGAGGGTGAGGTTCCCAATGTGGAGGATCCCGATGAGGTGGAACTTGATTTGGGAATGGAGGATGATCTGACTGTGTCACCTGATCAGGTACTTCCAGAAGAAAGAGGTCTTCTACGCACGGAGAGAGAGCCCAGTGTGATAGGAAGTGATAGGAAGAAACAGTGTATCTTCAAAGTGCCTGCCAGAGGAGCTGGAGGACAGTAAGTCAGAAAGGAAGCTCAAGATGTAGGTGGCCAAAATGAGATGCCAGTACTTTTAGGCCAGTTTGATCACCACTTCATCTTCACCAGCTGTGTTGTCTAGCGTGACCAACTACATCTCAAACATGGTTGTCCCCTTGTGAAGAGTGTTAATTGTCACAGCTGATTTGGAGGTACTAGCTTTGATTTTTCATAGACCAACTCCCAGTTTGCTCATGCAGTGACAAAAAAGCACTGTAACCACTGACAATGTATATTCTCACTCTGACTTTGTCTTCACGGAATACCAAAAAAGTCAAGGTCCCATTCTCCATGCAGTTTCCTTCTCTCTATAACCCAAATCATGTTTGTCCAAATTTCATGACTTTCAAGGGTCTCCTAGGGGATGCATCGACCAAGCGGCTCAAGTGCCATAGATCCGGATCTGCTCAACACTCTAGAATGGGAAGGGCGTTTGAGGGTGACACCACCTTGTACTGATGCTGGTGGTGCATTAAATGAGCAGGTACTGAGTATCAGAACTTTTTTTTAATTTGAAAAGGAGAGTACCCGCTCTTCTTAGTAGCAAACATGTACTGTGGGACTGTTGGTACTACACTTCTGTATTTCAGTTTCTAGCACAGCCTGAAGCCCATTGCACAGCCATGATGAATCTCATGCAGTGAAGGTGACCTCAGGCAGCTGATCACTTTTTGAAGCACCCATTGAGTAGCAACACGTTCACAGATGACATCTTTTCAGATAATTAGTATCTAAATAAAGCTCCCAAGGTAACCCTTAGTGAGTGTGCTGGAACTAAGACCTGTTGACATTGTTGGGCCTTTCCATCACAGTCAGTCCTGACTCCTTCACAATGGCTCTCCTTCATCTGCGTCATCCTGGTTACGATGCTTTTCTGAGTCATCCCTCTGCCTCAAAGAGTCCAGGAAATTCGGGATAGGATCCCGATGTTTTAACCTACAGACTGAGTCTCAGTGAGGTTTGCTCTGAGGCTTCTTGGCCTGATGTATACTGCTAGTGTACCAAGCCAATTGGCACATGCAGGCGCAGCAGTTGTATCTGAAGTCTCAGCACTAAAGATGTCTAAATCTGTCACATTCCATTCAGGTTTCGAAGGAGACTGCGAAAGACCTGCATCGCTGACTGCTCATCCTCAATTGGATTGGCAGCAGATTCACTCCTTACCTGCACCCTGAATTAACGGTTGTGATGGATGCCTCGTTACTCAGTTGGGAAGCTCATCTGAAAGAGGTGTAGATCAGAGAACTGGTATTTAGCAAAAGCATGCCTCCACATCAACTTGTTGAAGTTTCAAACAGTTCATTTGGCATTGAAGGAGTTCATCTGATCCATCAAGGGTGAACGGGTGCATGTGCTCACAGACAACATAACCACCATTTGGTACTGCGACAAGCAGGGTGTGCAGGTCATGGGCCTTGTGCCAGGAGGCTCCAAGTCTCTGGAAGTGGTTGAATACTCAGGGCATATGCTTGATCACACAACACCTGGCAGGGTCTGTGAACCGCAGTGCAGGCAAACTTGGCCTCTGTTACATAGCAGATCATGAGAGGTAGTAATACTAGAGGTGGCATTGGCCGTCTTCCACCTGGCTCAATCTATTCACCACTCCAGAGAACTCGCAATGTCAACGCTTTTGTGCGTTGGAGTTCCTGAGGCACTCTTTTCTAGAAGACTCCTTCTGCCTACACTGGGCTCGGACACATGTATGCCGTTCCGCCCCTCCCTCTTCCTCTCAGAGCACTGAAAAAGATCAGGAGACACCAGGCTTAAGTAATTCTTTTGGCTCCTGACTGGATGAGAAGTGTGGTACCCGGAACTTCTAGCCATGAGCATTTGTCCACCGATCCAGCTGCCCCTATGGGAGAACCTCCTGTCGCAGCAGTAGGGCAGGGTCCTGCAACCGAGCCTGCACAACCTACACCTCAATGATTGGAGATAGAGCAGCAACAGTTGGTAATAAAAGTTAGGGACAATTCGCAAGGTGAGGAATCTGTGGTTGTCTTTTTGTGACAGGTGAGAAAAGAACATCAGACTGTCCACTCTAAATTAGGCAGCATTCTGATGCCCAAACTCCGATAGCCCTTACTCTATTGGATGATGTGTTCCGATGGTGGGGTCAGTGGGAGCGCTGTAGTGGAAAACTGATTGTTCCCCACTACTCATAGTAGAGCGGGCTGACCAAGGGTTTGGTGGACATACTACTCTGTCATCTTTGTGACAGAGCACCCTGTCTGCCAAACTCTAAATCTTGTTCTTAGTATCTTTATTTATAGCTTGAAAATTTCCACTGAGACAAGCCTGGAAAAAGTAGCCGGGCATGTCACAGCAAAGTCATAACAGAGCTGCAAGCGTCTTTTTTTAGCCAGCAAAAGTCAAGTTTCTTTCCTGTCAAAGTCACGTTGGGCCTTGGATGGTTAGTACCGGTACTATGGAGATCTGGAAGTTTCAAACTTTCAGGAGTAGGTACTCTTACTTACTTCTAAGGCTACCATGATCTTAGGGTCAGCAATTAGAGTTCAGGACCCACTCCATCAGTGGCCACCAGCACTGTCCAGTTTAGGTCAGCTGGTCACTCAGGAAAAAGCCTCTTACAGCTTTTGATGTACATCAACCAACTGATCATTGGAGTCCACTTCTCAGCCTTGTGTACAAGTAGGAGCAGAGCTAGCTTTTCCCTTCACCATGTCTTCCTTTTCTGTACTTCCACAAGGCCAGAAGTGTTCTGAGTAGCTGAGGGTGATGTTCCATTTTTGTACAAGTCACCAGCAGGAGGATCGGGATGACTCTTTTACATTCCGTAAACAATGGACATAAAAGTTCCCAAGGTAGAACGTCCCTCTTTAACCTTTCTGCCAACTGTCCCACAGTGCACTATTCTCAGGGAAATGAAAAATGGCAAAACTGTTATTCTCCCGGAGGTGGATGGTGGCCAACCTGGGGTGGTATCCGGGATAATGAGCAGTGCTCTCCTCCTAAACCCGACCAAACTGGTTCTAGGGGCAGCCTCTCTCCTACTGGGAATGGAGCCAGAATGGCTAGAATGTTCGGCAACTGCCCTTCCTGAGAGAGGATTAGTCACATACCTCACACCCAAGTCTTCCTGTCAGACGTCCTAAGCTATTAGCTCTGTCCTTGAATCAGTTTTCTCCCCTCATCAAGGGAAAATTTACTGACAGAGTGGCAGCTGCAGATGGGTAGGTTGTCTTATTTTCAGAGTTTTATTTTTGTGTGAAATTTAGTGGGGTTTTCACAGTGTTTTCAAAGCTTTTTGATATCAGTGCTTATTGCTGTTTGTTCAGCTGCCCAAAATAGGCACAACATTGTTTTCCAGTGTTTTCAGAACATTTGCTTGCACTGATAGTTATAAAGCACATATTTATTTAAAGGGGAAGTAATGCAGTTTATGTAGTGTCTCCTCATTAGTAGTCTCGAATGGACTCACGTTTAGCATACAAAGTCTGCGTATTGCACCTTCACTAACACTCACATCTTATTACCCTCTCATCTCATTATCTCTCACACTCACTCTGTCAGGAGGTCTCTGGTTTACAGGACAATTAATTATTAAAAAGTAAGAGTGCTATAGTCCGATGTTTTAATAAATTCCTGAACACAGGAAGGTCGTCATTAATCTACTCCTAACTAAATATTATGACATTGTATGCCAACAACATAGTATTGTGTCAACTTGTGAGTCTTTTGAAATAATGAATTACCTGAACATTGATGCTTTAAACATGTGTATCTGAAAGAGACTATTAGTGATAGATTCCTTACCTTAGAATTACCCCCAGGCGTCATACTGGATGTGGAGAATTTTTCTTCAGCAGTAACCCTGCGCGTTGGTAGGTGGCGCCAGTCAACTCCATGTTTGTCATTGGCGTTGTGATTGTCTGAACAATGTCACGGTATCTACTTAGACTCCGCCACTGCTAACTAACGTAAGTTCTTTCTTTTTCCGCACCAGCCAGAACAGATCCGGAGAAAGTGGTACCCTTAGTCACTTTTTGACAAAAGTGTTTTCGAATTTTGACGTCTTTTCGAGTATTCGACTTCTGGTGCACGTAGGGATGTCCCATTGACGTACCGGCTTCAAACCTTGTGACTCCTGTCACAAATTGATGTCGGTCACGGACCCACACCTCGTGTGCCTCTGGTGCCTGGAGCGCAACCACGACCCGAAGTCATGCTCCGACTGTCAGGCCATGAACCTGAAGTTTTTGCGGAAGTTGTCCAGAAATCTCTGGGGGCCTGGCTGTTAGATCCGCACTGCTTGAGGTCCTGGTCAAGAGGGAGGTCGGTGGACTGGTTGCAGAGTCACCACCATCATTCATCTTCGAAGTCTTCGGGTAAGTCGAAGCACAAGAA
This sequence comes from Lissotriton helveticus, assembly GCF_964261635.1. Taxonomy (NCBI): domain Eukaryota; kingdom Metazoa; phylum Chordata; class Amphibia; order Caudata; family Salamandridae; genus Lissotriton; species Lissotriton helveticus. The sequence goes on from NC_136070.1 coordinate 816,453,490, forward strand.
GAAGGCGAAGAAGCACCATTGCTCTTCGCCTTTTTCCCGTCCGTCGGCCCGCGGGACGCGGAAGGTCGTCATCTTTCGGCTCCGCCTGCTGGGACGCCTCCGAGCATCCCTCCCCAGGAGGGAGAGCATACCCTGCCCAGCTTTGTGCATTTTAAGAAGCACTCCACTACATGTTTGGGCAGCCAAACTCCGCTGGCTCGCCTTCGGGCCCCGCAGACTCGGCTAGAGGTTTTAGGCCTTTGATGCCTGCAGCTCTGGCCCCGATGCCACAGGGCCCCCAGGGATCCAGGCCTGGATACGGATCGGCGCTGGTTGAACTCACGACGCCTCCCCTGGCGCTGATTCCTCTGATGACGCCTCTGACTCCGTTTGTATCCCCAGCCGGCGTCAACCCGGGCCTCCCCCTGGACTTGAACACGGAGCCAGCCCGGCGTCGACCAACACCGGCGCCAGCTGCTACTTTTGTACTACTGTTCTATCCTGGCATTCCTTTTTGCCCCAAGTGACAGCCAGAGGAGGATGAGAAGGACTGAGAGGGGTCTGTGGACCCTCTGGCAGACCATCTAGAAGAGCCGAACTAGAGAGAGGAGTTGGGTGATGCCAGTGGTCTGGATACTTCCAGACCGTGGTACGCCTTCTTCCCCTAACATGGCCACGGAGGAGCGAGCCCCCTACGCTGTGGTGTAGCGTAGCGGTACAAAAGGGGGTGGTGATGGACGGAGCGTCTGAACCAATCAAACACTCACACCCAGTCAAAAGATCTGGGTTTAATCCATCACTGTTCTTTAGCCCACTCTGCCACCCCAGTTCAGACATGGCCATATGCAAATCAGTCTGACCTTGTGCCTCATGGGAACAGTCCAGCCCGAACTGCCAAGCCATGCCTTCCCTGGACCTGAAACAAGCTTCCTAGGACCGGTTTCTGGCATTCCAGACGTCTTCAGCCAGGCTTGCTTGAATCCAGGTGCAAAGTGAGCAAGGGACTCACGTCTGAGCATACCCTGCCAACTTATGGCGAAAAAAGCGGTCCAAAAGGGGGTGGTGATGGATGGAGCATCTGAACCAATCAAACACTCACACCCAGTCAAAAGATCTGGGTTTAATCCATCACCGTTCTTTAGCCCACTCTGCCACCCCAGTTCAGACATGGCCATATGCAAAACAGTCTGACCCTGTGCCTCATGGGAACAGTCCAGCCCGAACTGCCAAGCCATGCCTTCCCTGGACCGGAAACAAGCTTCCTAGGACCGGTTTCTGGCATTCCAGACGTCTTCAGCCAGGCTTGCTTGAATCCAGTGGCAAAGTGAGCAAGGGACTCACGTCTGAGCATACCCTGCCAACTTATGGCAAAAAAAGCGGTCCAAAAGGGGGTGGTGATGGATGGAGCATCTGAACCAATCAAACACTCACACCCAGTCAAAAGATCTGGGTTTAATCCATCACCGTTCTTTAGCACACTCTGCCATCCCAGTTCAGACATGGCCATATGCAAATCAGTCTGACCCTGTCCCTGTGTAGCGTACGGCTGGTGAGGCCTTGGGCCTTGAAATTCCTACGGTGGCAGACAGGAATTACCTCCTGACTGAGTTGCTTCAGCCAGCAGCGGCCTCTCCAGAGCCCCTGCTGCCGTTCAATGAGGACCTCACAGACATCCTTCTGTGTACCTGGTCCAAGCCCAGCACACGGACTCCTGTAGATAGGATGATTGACCTACGCCACCGCCCAGCCCCGGCAACCCTAATTTCCTCTCCCAACACCCTAACCCTGAGAGCTCGGTGGTCCAAGCCTCAACATCCAAAGGCGTGTTCCCTACTGCTCCCCCAGATAGGGAATCCAAGAAGCTGGACCATCTTGGAAAAATATGTTTTTTTCCGCCAGCTTAGGACTGCGGCCGGTGAACGCTGCATGTCTCTTGGGCCGCTACACCCACTCAGTGTGGGAAACGGTTGCACAAGTGCTGCCACAGTGCCCAGAGGAGGCCCGGACTGTACTCTCCTGTGTGGTACAGAGGGTAGAGATTCCGCGAAGTTCGCCATTCGATGTGGGCTGGATACTGCCGACTCGCTAGGCGGAAAGATTTCTACGTCAGTAGCCTTGCAACACTACGCCTAGCTGAGGTCCACAGGTTTTTCCGGGGATGTCCAATTGACCCTTTTTGACAGGCCCTTTGATGGCTGTCGCCTGTTTGGCGACAAGGCGTACAATGCGCTCAAGCGCTTTAAGGACTCTCGAGCTACGGCCAGATTCTTGGGCCTCACTGCCATCTCTCGCCCATTCAGTCTGCCTTTTGCCCCTTTCGTGGCTATGGAATGGGTGCCCCACCACTTTCCACCCAGGGCCATGGGCCGGCACAAGCTACTCAGCCCCTGCGCGGCCAGGGATGTGGGACCCCGAGTTGTGAGTCTGGGGGCCAGCAGGCAGGCCAGTCCACCAGTGGCCCCTCTGCATCAGCCTCCAAGCCTTCCTAGTCTGACCTTTTGGGGCCGCCAGTGGGTGGCAGGTTCCTCCATCACCTCCCCCTCTGGCACAACATCACGTCGGACAGGTGGGTTTTGCAGATAGTCCGAAGGGGCTACTCCCTCCCCTTCGAGACTACCCCTCCCTCCATGCCACCAACACTCCATCGCATGTCGGAGGATCACTTGGCCCTTCTCCATCAGAAAGTTACTGCTCTCTTGGCCAAGGGTGCCCTCAAGAGAGTCCTTGTGCCAGAAGTAGGTTGTGGTTATTATTTCCACTACTTCCTGGTACCCAAGAAAGACAAAGGCCTGCGTCCCATCTTGGATCTCAGGGACGCCAGCCGCTTACTCCGGAAGCAGAAGTTCAAATTGCTGACATTGGCTCAGTTCTTGCCTGCCCTCGACTATGGAGACTGGACGGTAGCGTTGGACTGGCAGAACGCTTATTTTCACATCCCCGTTCTGCCTCCCCACAGGCGATATCTATGGTTAATGGAAGGCCCAGGCATTTTCAGTTTACTGTGCTCCTCTTTGGCCTTACGAGCGCCCCTCGGGTGTTCGCAAAAGTGATGGCGTGGTTGCAGCTCATCTGCGAAGATCAGGGGTTCTGGTCTTCCCCTATCTCGACGACTGGCTATTGAAGGCGAGTTTGCCGCAGGCTGTCGTTTCCCACCTCCAGACTACGGTGGACTTCCTTCATTCGCTGGGGCTCACTATCAACATGCTGAAGTCACATCTGATTCCCTCTGAGAAGCTCCTTTTCATCGGAGCAGTTATGGATACAGCGCAGTTTCGGGTCTATCCTCCCAAGCAGCGAGTCTGGGATATTCAGGCTATGATACCAATGTTTCAGGCTCTATCCTGGATTTCGATGAGAACGACCCTGAGACTGCTGGGCTTCATGGCCTCCTGCATCCTGCTGGTGGACCATGCCAGATGGCATTTGCGGGCTCTGCAGTAGAACCTGAAGTTCCTGTCGACGGAGCATCAAGGGAATCTTTCCGATGTCGTCCAAATCTCAGAGGGCACTGCACACCTATTGCAGTAGTGGCTAACGAACCACGATTGGGTCAACAGCAGATCCATCTCCCTTCCCCTTCCATATCTCACAGTTGTGACAGATGCGTCTCTTCTGGGATGGGGCGGCCACATGGCAGAGGCGGAGATCAGAGGCCTCTGGTCTCCGACGGCGGCTGAACTCCATATCAACCTGCTGGAGTTCCAGGCGATCTGTTGAGGTTCCGTGAATTCTGAACCTGGGTCATAAAGGTCGTGGTTCTGTTACGATTTTGGTAACAGCGAACCGTAAACAGTGAGCTCAGCAAGTATGAGTGTTTTCATCATGTTACACCGATGGATTCACTGTGTATTTGAAGATTTCGTTCTGAATCCTTGGGTTCCATTTTGTGCATGGCAGCCGTTTTGTAGTTGCCCTCACATAGGCTGATGACTTTAGCTGACTTCTGAATGACCCGAGCGAAGGGACCCTCCTGCCTGAAGCCAAACCTGTTAGGCCAGTTCTTTTCCCAGTAGCTGATCAAGATTAAGCATCAAGGCACAGGACATCATAAACCTTTATTGCACACAACTATGTCTTATCTTACTCACACCTGTCTCTGCTCCTTTCTTTATGGCCTGTTTACGATGGGGATGTGCCCGTTTTTATTATGGGTTTGTTCAGCTTGTGTAAGAAGGAATGTTGTTTTTTTTGCATGCTTGCAAAAGCTAGGACTGCCCCTTACTTTTGTGCTGAGTCATGTAACCCTAAAACATATAAAAGGCCTCTGTCCTCTGTATTCCTCAGACTACCTCATTCAGTTGCTACGGCTTCTGTGTGTCGTGGCCTCACTTATTAAATTTAATAAAGATGTCTTTTCATATTTCAGCTTCTGTGCCAAGTTCTTTATTGATATTAGTAAGTATTCCCTAAGAATGAAGATTTCAGTTTCTTCAAATGGCGCAGCCAACGCGGGGCTCATCAGAGAAGTGGCTTTCTGTGGGAGTGATCTTGTCAGGAGACTGAAATCTACTGAGGAGGACAGAACAGGATTCTACTAAGAAGGTACTCTGTGCACAGGGATTCTGGAGATTCTTTGATTCTGCAGCCCAGTATATTTCTGATCTTCCTGATTTTGATCCTCCACATGATGTCACTCCTGACTGAGAACCTTTTTGGCGTGCGTATTCTTAAAAAGACTGTTAGGTCATGTAGAACTTGACAGTTAGAATTTGGATAACCTTTTGATTAGTAAAAGTAAGAGTTAAGTATAAGTGGGCCGCTCCCAGTCCTTTGTTCCTTGGTCCTTAGTTTGGTTCTTAGTTTGTTTTGTCCTTAGTTTTTATTTGAAGATTGCAATTTTCAAAACCCGAGGGTCTTGTATATTTAGGAGTGTATCGATAGAGATAGCCCCTTGAAGTTTGAAGCTAGATTAGTGAGCTATAAGATGCCTGATCTTAGCAAATTTGGAGCTTTGTGTTGGCCATCTTTGTATACGTTTGGATTAGCCGGCTATCTAAATAGGTTTAGATTTAAAAACATATTTCTTCCTTGGTGATTTTGTATCCCCAGGGAATTAAAATATGGCATAAATACAAAACAAGGATCCTTTGTTCTGCGCAGTTTTGTGAATGAAGATATGCAGAACGATTTTGTTTGGTGTTCTGCTAGCCAAAGCTAGTGAATTTAGTGTATTTTCGCTTCTTGGACATACATCAGTCTGTTGGGCTGTTTTTGCAGTCTTTTCAAACACAATTGAGAAGCGTTTCTTGTAAATATGACTTACAACTCGTATTTGCAAATGGTTTGGTTTAAGTACAGTCTGTGGGCTGTCCTTTATTTCTGTCCTGAGTATTGATATGTGGGTTAAATGTGTGTTTAAATGTCTATGTGGTTTTCTCATTAGTGCAACCTTTTTTAAGTGAATAGCGATGGCGCTATTCACGAAATGCATGGCGCGCAAAATGTCTAAATGTTTAAAATAATAAAATTAAAAATTCACATACACTAGGAATAAAGAAGCCTCAAAAACGAAAATGGTGTGTTTTGTAGGAAAACAAGCTTATAGTATTTTTTTTTTGCTTACAAATATTGCATCAGATATCAACAGGCAAACACTCTTCAGCTAAAGTAAAGTCTTGCTGAACTCAGAAGTATATTATAGAACATGCATTTATGTGTTTTTGTTTGAAAAAGACTGCCATTTGTGCTCATGTTACAATGCTGAGAGACAAGCTAAATAAACAGGAGTATTTACTTAGACACGGGTGAATACTTGCATTTCAGAATCAAAAGGTTCCAAAACTAAGGTTAAGGCATTCCAATTAAGGGTTTTCTCTCTTTAAGCATTTTTGTAAGCATATTCTGGGGTCTGTTGCTAAATAAAATTGTCCCAGATAAAAAGTGGCGCAAACATTTTGTCATGTTTCAAGTTAGGCGCCTGTGCTTAGGCTTGTAAATGAGTGCGTCTAAAATGATAGGCAAGAGATGCAGCTTGCTCTTATATGTGGAATTATCAAAAATAATTGGGTTTATTAATTATTTTTATTAATTATGAAAAATAATTATTAAAAATAAGTGCTACAAAATTTGTTTTTTGCTATTTCATGAAGCTTAATGCTCATACTATGACATCCTAGCATTAAAATTTAATTTAAGTTGTGCTATACCGCATAACGAGAACATTAGCATATGAAATTTCACTTAGCGCAGGCGTAAAAAAAACCTCATTTTTCCAAGGATTTACATGAGATATGACTAATGTCTAATATCTGTAATGTGTAAAGAACATTCTGAGGATGATTAATATGTAAAACAATTATAGGATATTTATTTTTAAGTGCCCCTAATATTAAAGTCGAATTTGGGTAAAATAGACCATTTAAAACAGTATTCTTGCCATTTACAATAGCTTTAACGTGCTTTAGGCTTCAGTAAATGCATACATTTAGGTATAATACAAATTTGCAGGTTGTCCCCATTTGGGTTTACTTTTAAATGGCCCAGTGAGATCCAATCAAAGTTGCTGAAATGAGTACCATTGCAACAAGCATTTGTTCTAAAAGCTGGTATGTGTGTTTTTAGGTTCTGTGAATCATTCACAGTAAATGTAGTAGGCCTTCTGTCTTTGTCAGCCTCAGAATGAGCAGAAACTGTGGGCTAGGAGAACAGGCTGCTCAAGTTGCGCTAAGATGCTATCTTTAGTTTTCCTGTAAACAATGGAAGAGGCTGTCGTGTTGACATGTGTGACCTTTTAAATTCGAGCCTTGTCTCTGTGAAATGCAGAATAAACTTGCTAAACAGGCCTCTGAAAGGTGGAATTTCTGGTTTCTCCATAAGAACATCAATAAAATTAAAGAACTTAATTCCAAAGGGAAATATAAAAAAGGTTTCTTTAAAAGTCCCAACATCATGACATTTGTATTTCTGCTCTAAAAAATAATGTCTGCTAGTCGCTTTTATTTGACAGAAAACAAAGTGTTGCATTAAGTCTTAGACAAAAAAAAATAAGATGCAGCCTTTTACTAAAATTTTGAAGCCTACATGAATAAGTAAGAACGATTTGCCAATTAAGAATTATTTTTATCGTGGAGACTGGCACAAGGCTAACATGGAGTGTCAGGGAAAGGATTTTACTTTTGGAAAGTTAAAAGGGCTTCATGTTGCAAGGTGACTGACAAGATGGTAACAGTTAAGTAATGGAAATTTATTTTTGTGTTTCTTAATGTGTATCATGTTTTGTCTTCTGATTAAAAGTTATAACTGATATTCGTTTGTTATCAGAAATGTCTCTCTCCTGTGTTTTGTGTATGTTTTTTTTGCTTCTGCCTACAGACCATTCATGGATTGTTCTGGGTGATTTAAAGCAGACAAGACACGTGAGTTTGGTTGATTGAAAGGAGATGTGTTTTTGCGTAACTCCTTTGGAAAGAAATGTTCATGTGTTTTTTATGTTTGTGTATTTGGTCCTATCATGAATTGTTCTTGCTGGTCCTGTATGTTAGAAAGTTGTATTTGACAGCAGATATCCACTAACTGGTGATCTACTGTCAAAAGGAGGGTGAGGATTTTAAGCCTGACAAATTAAGCAGGCCTGAATATTCTGTTTTGGGCTGCAGGTTCACAGTGCATAAAGTACAGGATGTGCTTGATATACAGCGAGTATATCTGATGGCTTGACATGTGCGTTCTGTAAGTTTTTCGCATGTTTTATGTTTCATGTTGATGCTTATGATACTATTACAAATTTACCTGTGTTGTAAAAGGGATATACATGACGATGTGTATCCTGCAAACAGCTGGGTAGATTTGCTTTGACACTGAATTTCACAGAAAGACAGACAACACTTCATCAGTGTATGTCAAATTTGGCTTTAATGGTATTTGAAGGAAAATAAAAAAGATATACAGGAAACAAGGTTTCACCTACAGTCACATTACTGTCCCCTTTCCTGTAAGGAACAGGCAGCCCTAAATTTATATATCCTGATTGGACGTAAGGATAAATTATAGATCTGTGACTCTTGTACATGGTGACCTAATTTCTATATTACATTAGTCAGTTTTATTCTGCTTCCTAAGTAGTATATGGCTTTGTACCATAAAAGAAACCAGGTTTCATTTTTCCCTGAAGAAGGAACTGGAACATTAGCTGAGATTACCGTATATGGTGTAGCGGCCAGCGGTAGAGTTACATTTGTAAACTATTGTGATTTTTTTTGTGTATCACCCATACTCTTGGTATTGTGTCACATGCCCAAGCGCATCGTGCCTAGTTATTGGGGATTTTAGCTGTGTCCTAGTCCCATTTCTCTTTTCCGTATTCCTTTCACCAGTCAGCTTTTATTATTATTAGTGTATTGTTCAGGTTCACACTTTCAGATTGCAGTAATGTACCATGGACCCCCATCTTATGTATAATCCCCTTTTGCATAACTAGACTGGTTTCTAAGAATTTTCTTTAGGCCTATTCTGAGGTTTTTCCAGTCTGACTGTTAGGGTAGTGATGGACTGATTAACTGACTCAATACTATAGTAAGATAAGCTTTCCACCTCAATAGGAGACACCTTACGTTTTTCTTTTTAATATGACAAATTCAATGCCTATTCTAATTTGGTTTTTAGTTCCTTTTTCTGCTGCTTTAATTTCTGATGGACCAGATGTATTTTAAATAATGGAAATACCAGGACTCTCTAGTTCTTGTCTTTTGTTTCCACATCTTGATCATTAGCTTTTGTATTGCATAGTCCACCTGATGCACAATTATTAGAGGAAGGTATCTACATGTCCCTGATAATATGTATTATGTGATCTCTCTTTTGAGATGTTCTAGATGAGGAATTTAGGAACACCCATATGTAATCATTGAGATAAAATGTGTTTACCCCATTAGACGATGCCACTATATGTGAGGACATCCATTCAGATAGAATTCCCATGTCGCTATCTACCCTCAGATGGCGAAGGATATGCTCTCACACGGAAACCCAATTGAAGAGCCTAGAGGCACTGTTTTGCTTATTGCCTTTGTCTTTGTATTGTCTTTGAGAATGACAGTGTATTTCAACGCAGAATTGTCCCATGGCGTACGGCCACTCCTTTGAAGATTGCAGGCCACCTGTTTTCAGGCCCCTTGTTATACAATGAACTGTTTAAAGCATCGCACTTGCTCCATCAGACGGCATTGGACATCACAGAACCAGAATTTCAGTGCAAAAGAGCGCCTGTCATGTGCTGGTTAACCTCTGACAGTGTGCAGTCCCTTGAGCCCCTTGGCCCGAGTTTTGGCCACCCCCCCCCCCTTTTTTCCTTTGCTCCAACGGAAGTGCAGTGCACCGGAGGATCCAAGATTGGCAAAAGGCACAACATTCTGGTGCCCATGAAAGAGCAGCCTGAGCGTCCTCTGACACTGAATGATGAGTGTTGGAGCCTGAGAATGGTCCCGGGTCTGCACGAGATGGTCTATGCCCATGACCAATGAAGAGCACAATATCTGTAGTGTCTGCCGCAGAGGAGAGATACTGGTGCACTGCCTTGAGACATTGAGACTTTTTGAATGAGCTATGAGTGTTTGCCAGGAGGGCACTCCAACAGATACTGAGAAGCATTTTTTTCATGGGAGGCCTGAATCCAAAGGCCCATGCAACAACGGGAGCAGACTTGATGGACAATAGAAGCCTGCCAGAGAGGCTTTTTGAACGGACTCTGGGCATAGTTGGTTTCACAAGAGGTTTCCGTGTGATTGTATAGACTAAGTGTTAGGAGACTGATTCTTATTGTTCTGCTGGCATTATTTTAAAGTAGTATTCTGTTTAGTAAAAGCAGAATAAAGTCCATTCTCTGTGGAAGAGTATTCCCTTTTCACCTCAGAGCATTAATGAGGGTCACCACTGTTTCACTTGAACACACAATAAATTACTGAAATGCATAGGAAGCCCTAAAAATGTTACTAGATCATTTTAGGATTTGCTTAGGGTTGTGAAAAATTATAATTTCGTTTGTAATAGTGGTCACTACTTTCTCCTGTTGTCTATATGTTCTTAATAACGTGTTTTCCAGTGTTTTTTTAAACATGACGTTGTCTTTTATGGGTGGGATTGTTTTTTTCTACTCAATTGACATCTGTACCCACCTCCCAACCTATGTCTCTTCCTACTACTACTTCTTTGCATTCTTTCCATATTTTACCTGAACATGGACTAGTTAGGAGGTCAGAGTTTACTGATAATTCCTTTTGTACAGTTTCTGCATCAACACCAGTTAGTAGTGAACATCACTAATTGTTGGGTGTGTGGTCTTATACCACATACTACAGATAGAGGTATTCCCTATTTTGCCCTGCCATATATGGCATTTGTGCTACTACGTGTGTAAGGAGACCTGTCCCGAAAGAGTTGCTAAGTAATAGGATTATGCTCCAGCAACATCTTAATGATCTGACGAATATAGACCTGGATCCAGATTGATGTGAGTTTAGGTCATTGCCTATGTAAGGGCAAAAGGAGGGTCTGAGGTTCCGTGAATTCTGAACCTGGGTCATAAAGGTCGTGGTTCTGTTACGATTTTGGTAACAGCGAACCGTAAACAGTGAGCTCAGCAAGTATGAGTGTTTTCATCATGTTACACCGATGGATTCATTGTGTATTTGAAGATTTCGTTCTGAATCCTTGGGTTCCATTTTGTGCATGGCAGCCATTTTGTAGTTGCCCTCACATAGGCTGATGACTTAAGCTGAATTCTGAATGACCCGAGCGAAGGGACCCTCCTGCCTGAAGCCAAACCTGTTAGGCCAGTTCTTTTCCCAGTAGCTGATCAAGATTAAGCATCAAGGCACAGGACATCATAAACCTTTATTGCACACAACTATGTCTTATCTTACTCACACCTGTCTCTGCTCCTTTCTTTATGGCCTGTTTACGATGGGGATGTGCCCGTTTTTATTATGGGTTTGTTCAGCTTGTGTAAAAAGGAATGTTGGGTTTTTTGCATGCTTGCAAAAGCTAGGACTGCCCCTTACTTTTGTGCTGAGTCATGTAACCCTAAAACATATAAAAGGCCTCTGTCCTCTGTATTCCTCAGACTACCTCATTCAGTTGCTACGGCTTCTGTGTGACGTGGCCTCACTTATTAAATTTAATAAAGATGTCTTTTCATATTTCAGCTTCTGTGCCAAGTACTTTATTGATATTAGTAAGTATTCCCTGAGAATAAGGATTTCAGTTTCTTCACTGTCTGGCATTGAAAGCATTCCTTGCTTCTGTCAAAGGAAGAGTAGTGCAGGTGTTCATGAACAACCCCACCGCCATGTGGTACTGCAACAAACAGGGCAGGGTGGAGTCATGGACCCTATGTCAAGAGGCTCTCTGCTTCTGGACATGGCTGGAACATCAGGTCATGTCCCTGGTGGTTCAACCCCATGCAGGTTCCCTGAACACCAGGGCAGACGAACTCAGCCTGCGATGCATGATGGATCACAAATGGTGTCTTCACTCGGAGTTGGTGCAAAATCTCTTTCAGCATTGGGGATAGCCTTGGTTAGATCTGTTTGCCACCGAAGAGAACGCGCAATGTCAGCAGTTCTGTGTGTTGGAATTTCCAAGGCGGCACTCGCTCAGTGACACTTTTTCATCATGAGTGGAATTTCGGTCTTTTATACGCCTTTCCACCTATACGGCTTCTGCCCAGAGTGCTGAAGATCAAGAGCGACCGAGCCCAAGTCATTCTTGTGGCTCTGTATTGGGCACGAAGAGTCTGGTACCCTGAGCTCTTTAACATGGCCATCGATCCACCGATCCGAATGCCACTTCGAGAGGATCTTCTGTCGCAGCAACAGGGGAAGGTCCTCCACCCGAACCTGCCAAGCCTCCACCTCCTTGCGTGGAGATTGAGCTCCGACAGTTGACAGGTTTTGACCTTTCTCCCATACTCTGTAACGTCATCTTGGCAGCCAGGCGTCTCTCCACTAAAACGGTATACACCTGTAGATGGAACAAATTTGTGATATGGTGCACAGCAAAGTCTGTGGATCCCCTTTCTGCCCCTTTTTCAGAGGTTCTCATCTTCATTCTTTCTTTGGCCCAGCAGGGCTCTGATCTGGGCACCCTTAGAGGCTATCTTTCGCCCATTTCTGCCATTCTTTGCCTTCCTGATCAGCCTTCTCTTTTCATGTCCCATATTGTAAATAGATTTCTTAATGGTATTGCTACTCCTATTCCTTTCAAATTGCCCCAGTGGGACTTGAATCTGGTCTTAACTTAGCTCATGTATACTTCTTTCGAGCCACTGCATAATTGTCCTCTCAGACTCTTGACTTTAAAGACTGCTTTTCTGGTTGCCATCACCTCTGCTCGCAGGGTGAGTGAGCTTCAGACTCTTTCCCCATAACCAACTTTCCTTGCTGTTCATCCGTACAAGGTTGTCCTTCGAACTAGACCTTTTCTTCCCAAAGTGGTTACGTGTTCCCATATAGGACAAACTAACACTTTTCCCACCTTCATCCCGCCCTCGCATCCTTCTCGGGAGGAGGAGATGCTCCACCGTCTGGATCCTATGTGGGCGCCAAGAAAGGTTGGGCCATGCAAAAACAAGCCATCTCTTGATCTTTGCATTAAAATATGTTATTCCTGGGCAGAAAAGGAGCCTCCAGTAGGGTTGCACGCCCATTCCACCAGGGCGATGGCAGCCACTACTGATTTGGGACGTGGAGTCCCCCTCAGTGACATCTGCTAGGCAGCCATGTGGGCATCTCTACACACGTTCACTAAGCATTATTGCCTGGATAGTCAAGTCCGGAGAGACGACTTCTTTAGACGTTCAGTTCTCCAGGACTTTCTGGTGTGAACTTGGTTCGCAGACCCACCTCCAGGGTTGGTATTGCTGGGGTATCTATTCTAAGGTAAGGAATCTATAACTAATAGTCTCTTTCAGATGAACAAGTTGCTTACCTTCAGTAACGATATATCTGTAAGACACATATATTAGTTATAGATTCCTTACCGCCCCACCCATCCTCCCATTTCTGCAAACTGACTTCTGGAGTAAGGGACTCCCTTTCAGGGCCCTAGTTTTGTCCACCAGTGGTCAGGGTCTTGCATGGCTCTGCGCTTGTGCTGTGGAATGATGTGTAAAGAACTGATGTCAGCGTGCAGGGGAGGCGTCTAAGTAGATACAGCGATATCAGTCTGACGATCACGATGCCAACGACGAACGCGGAGTCGACTGACGCCACCTACCGATGCGCAGGGGTACAGCAGAGGAAATATTCTCCGGATCCAGTCTGACACCTGGGGGTAATTCTAAGGTAAGGAATCTATAACTAATATATGTCTATTACAGATATAGCGTTACCGAGGGGAAAATAACTTGTTTACCACAGCTTTTCTGCAGTCTGTCTAACATTAAGGTAGTGCTGCTGTTGTGTGGACGTTCCTAGCTGTGAAGTGTCCCAATGGCAAATGCCTCATGTTAAGTCATCCCGACCTTTTAAAAGACATCACATTGTATTCTAGGAGTTGAGATTTTGTTGGTAACGTTGTGAATAAGTGCTTAAAAAGCCCAGCAGTAAAGTGCAGTTGGGTAAAAAGCCAGGGCTAGCTGAATATATCACATATAACAGTGGGACACCTTGCAGCCATGGAGTGTGGATAATATTGCTGTGTCATGTATTCACTATTATGCCATGTGCATGTAACATCACTCTTTCCACAGTACCTCTCACTGCATCGTGCATTGAATGTTTAAAGCCAGGGGCGTTTGGCAGGTGGCCTGCTATCAATATTGACTTGTTAGAAAAATGGGGCTGACGTAACAAAGGGTTTTGTGTGGGTTAATGTGATAGTACATATTGGCCAAAATCCTTATGAGCCAGCCATTTCCACAGTCAGTAAAATAATTAAAGCCCTCCTAAAGATCAAATATGATCTTAATATTCCCAAATTTTCTAGTGTTCAGACCTAAAATATGCTTCTAAACCCTATACTTTTAGTCCAAGCACACAAAACCTGGGGAAACAAAAGAGGAAAAAATACTTTTGTGACTTACCTAAACAACAAAAAGTAAGCAGAATACTCTTAGACCACTCTTACTTGCTGCTGCTAATAAAGTTACATTGTGTTGTCCCCTTGAGGAAAAAGTAAAAAATTACTCATTCTCTTTTACTTTCCTTTCTTTAAATGGCATTTTATTTTATGGTTGTGTATGTGTTTATCAATGTTTATATGTTTGCAGTGATGAGGGCTGTGTACCTGGTGGGATTTGATCAATTATAGGTTTAGACAGTTTGGGGTTTCTGCCCTTCCTATTATGAACAATCATGATCTAGTACAATATACCCTGTGAAAGACCTTAAGTAGTAAGAGCCTCAAGCTTGCTTTATTGCCACCTCCTCAGGGTACATCAGTGCTGCTTCCCAGTGAAGGTCCTCCATGTGGCACAGACCGGTTTCCAATGTAGTTCTTAGTGAAGGAAGGTTATCTGGCCTATTGTTTAGGAGGGTGCGATACGGTCATGGAGTATTCTACTTTCCAGAGAGCTGCTGTCCTCCATTGTGTCCCATGGTATTTCTTCTGTTTGCAGGGCATGGTGTATTTGAATGTATCAAAAGATTTGTGTGTCTTGCAGGTTGTACTCTGCCTTTAGGTCCTGGAATCCCCCACTCAGGTCTCCAAACATCAAAATCGTGATGAAGTCTTTCCTGACATCCCTTGGAACTCTTTTAGTGTACCTCCAATCCATCAGGGGAGTTTGTCTTTCCGACTACGTAGGCGACTGCTTTGTCCCAGGCCTCTAGGGTACTTTTTGTGGAGCCAAGCAGGTGTGAACAAATTATTTTGCCACTACAGTCGCATCACTGGGTCATACCTGGGTGCAAAGCACCACTCGTTGACTGCCTGGAGTTGGGAGACCCAGTAGTATACCCTTAGGTCTGGAAGTGACATTCCCTTTATGTACATTTCTCTGCAGGATTCGGAAGGCAAGGCGTGAGAGCCCCCTTCACAGGGTAGGGTACGAAGCTTGCTGTCAACTTTATTAAAGCAATTCTTCAGGTATCGGCCATTGGATGTTTTGTAGCACATTCAGGAATTTGGGAAGGGTAATTATCTTAAAAAGAGCCGCTCTTTCATTGATCAAGAGAGACAGTTGCGGCTGGCGACCTGCAGAAAGGTTTGATTGCTTTCATGTTTCCTTAAAAAAAAACGCTGCTTAGAAGGCCTTATCCTGACCTCTGGTAATGCAAACCCTCCCCGGTAGTCACCATCTGAAATCGGATCAATATCTCCAAGGGCCAGGTGCCCAATTGATAAAGTACCTATTTATTCCAGTTGATTTTGTATCCTGCATACTTATCAAAATTTCAAAATGCCGAAAGAACACCTGGTATTGAAACGACTGGGTCATAGAGGTACAATAATATATTGTCCATGTGCAGGAAAACATTCTCCAGTTCTCCTGTGACCTCCAGGAAGCCGATTACATCTCTTCTGACCCTCAGCCAACAGTCTAGCGACAGCTCCTCCACTATGGTGGAGGTGCGTCGCCCCCTTCCAGCAGCGTAAAGAAAATAAAAATAAAACGATAAACTGTGGTTTATTATCATTTTATTTTGTGTCTTCGAGGCTTAGGGGTGGGGCCAGGGGTATAACAGGCACCCACGGGGAATGGTATGCACTGTTATCAGTGCGCACAACAGTTTGGCCGGCCGTCTCAGAACAGGCAAACTGTCATCTGCACCGTCCATGTTATCCACGCAGGCTGTAACAGCCTGGGTTGGGAACATACACAGGCTCTTAATCCCTGACTGAGCGCTGAACCACGACGCTCAGACCAATCACAACTGCGCACAACAGTTTAGCTGTCCGTCTCTGACCAGCCAAACTGTACTGCGCACTGTGCATGCTATCCACGCAGGCTGTAACAGCCTGGGTGGAGAACATGCCCAGGCTTTCGAGTCCCGGGCTGAGCACTGAACGACGATGCTCAGACCAATTACAACTCAGCACTGCAGCTTTGTGATTGGCTCAGGGAAGCCTGGGTGGTTTCTGCTTCTGGCCGGAGCAGAGCAACAATGAGGAGGCACAAGGAGAAGAGAACTGAATGCTGCTACACGGTTTTAATCACTTGATCCACCAGCATGCAGCCACACACTTATATGCTGCACCCTTACAAACCATACTGCTCCACACCAACGCATGAAATGTGGTCCAGCTTTTTAACGGTTACATGCCTAGCGCGCTATTACACCACTGAGCATGTCACCATATATGTACCTGGTCACTGTTATGTCACTACTGCTCATAAATCTGCCTCTTTTTGTTCCCCACTTTAGGCAAGGAACAACACAATTGAGGTAAAAGCTCTTCCCATAATTTGATGTATGAGCCTCCTTAGTTGACATAAACAATATTCTTTTTGTAGACAACACCACATAGGTCCTGACGAATCGCAAGTCAATGCACAGAGCGAGAAACATGTTGACCGTCTTTTTATATCCTAGTCTAGTCTAGAACAAGGAAACATTACTTTCCAGATAGTCTAGTCTAGTTGCACCTTTTAATTGTAACGAGGGACCACCCGAATAAAGTAGTCTCAGGTACCCTACGCTGCATTTTAACTCACAATCAAGTCTACAATCCCTCTGGCCCCATACCCACACTTCACCAATAGGCAGTTGGATTCAAAAGATCTCTGCCAAAGAGCCCCTCTTTGAGGTGAGCCCGTTGGGAATTGCACCGCCTACCCGACGAGGAGCAACGCCTATGATGAAGCATGACACCTGCAAGGGTGTGTGAGGCAAACATATCCAACACAATGGATACCCAGTGGGAGGTTAACACCCTATAACCACCACTTTCTCCCTTGACCAGTGCACCCCACTCCCCTTCCTCCTTTCCACCCGAGGAACAGCCTTGTCCAACTTTCTTGAATAAAAAAAAAAAAAAACAAGGAGAAGAGACACAGCAGCGGTGTCAAGGAGGTACATTAATTATATTTTGTTTCCTAACCCATCCCCGATCCGTGCCATCCGCAACTGCAACAGTCCAGGTGCTACAAAAGTGGAGCAAACAGGAGCAGCTGGAGGGGACATCCCTCTTGTGTCCCTCTCTCGAGTTCAAAATCCTCAGAGAAGGTGCCGTTCACCCATACTGTCCAAATCCTGAAAGAGATAATCCCACCGCCTTCTCCGGGTCAAGGGATACAGTTGCCAGGGGTAGATGTGTGTACCTGTGGTAGTCTAGACTACTGTGAGGATGGCTGCGATTTTATCAGTTGACCCTTTAAAATATAAACCCCTTCTGATCCCGGTGTACTATCTTGAGGATAAGTTTAGTTAGTCAGATCGCTAGTGTTTTAGCCAGAATCATTACCTCTGTGGTCAGAAGGGAGTTTGGCTTGTAGGAAGAGTAATTGGTCCCAGGCGTCCCAGTTTTGGGTGGCATCAATGTTGTTGCTGCATGTAGGTCGAGGGGGGGTGGTTCTCTCCTCTCTAGCGCCTCCATAAACATGAAGAGGATGTGGGGGCCCAATATCGAAACATTTTTTAATAAATTTCCACAGGGAAGGCTGCATCAACACTAGGGCCTCTGTTAATTCATTCAGGGAGAGGTACGTGGCCAGAGTACTCATATCCTCCAATGAATGCCATGGGAGGGGCAGTTCCCCCAGGAAGGCTTCAATCTCTGCTTCAGAGGTTGGGCCTGCTGCCTATAGAGATCTTGGTAGTAATGTAAACATCCTTCTGCTATGCCCTCATCTGTCATAATCAAGGAGCTGTCCAGTATCTTCAACTCTCCCACCCATCTGTCTGCTAATTTCCATCTACTAAGCCATGTCAGCAGCCGTCTAGCCTGGTCGGCCTCCTCATATTGTATTCGTTGGGTAGCTAAGAACTGTTGTTTAGCCAAGTCATGCGTCGTGGTCGAATTTCCTCATTAGGGCTTCCAAACTGTTTAGCTGCATCCGGTCTTAGCGTAGTCCTACTCAGTGGCCTAAATTTGGCACTTTAGTATTAGAAGGTCGTGACCTATGTGTTGCTTCTCGCGAGAAACAATGTTTTGGGCTCTGTCTGGAAGTACCACCTTAAAAGCCTCCCAGAGTACCATGGGGGAGCTAACTGAGTCCTTGTTCTCCTGAAAGTGTTGCAGGGATTCTGCTCATACACAAAACTGTGCACAGAGATCCAGGACCTCAGTGAATTGTGGTGGACCAAAAAACTCATCTTAGTACCTAGAACCCCTAACCGACTAGCATCAGTGTCACATTAGCTCTTCGTCCTATAGCAAAATAACCAATGATTAGACAACCCAAAATATGCGACTTAGGATACACTCAGGAATGGTGGGAATCAAGAACACTCTTTCGTTTGTTACTCTCCTACCAGTCCATAACATGGGTAAAAAGAGACATGATAAAGTTTAAAATGTTTATTTTAACGACGTGCTCTAAGATGCAGTATTTTTGCTAACATAAGCAGGCATATGATTAAAAATATTTCTATCAGCATTGTTACAGTTCCATAAAACACAAAGGGAGAAATCATGTTATAAAGATAGTGGAAACAGGTCCTATAATGCCTTGTATACCACCCTCCCTAGTTAGGAACTTTGTTTTATAATAATATTAGATGGTCTCTTAGGCTTGAATAGGGAACCCTATACCTCCAAGATCAGCAGAGGTGAATCACATCAGGATCTGCAAAAGCTGTTTTTCTCTCTGGAAACAAATTTTCTCCAAGTGCTCAAATCATGCATGCAGTGCAATATTAAAGGCGCCAGAATTTCATCTAGCCGCAGCTGCGTGCATTTTGTGTCTAGAGCATGAGTCGATCAGCCCGAACAACACCTAACATTGTTATGATAACCTTGGAGGCTTCAGCACTCACCGTGCAGACTAAGGTCGATATGTAAGTCAAGGGATGTTGAAAACAAGCCATTCTCATGTGAAGAAATCACGCAACCTAACTTACAACAACACTAACATATAGTGTTGTGTGCAAAAGCAGCAAAAGGTAAAATGGCGTTTAAACTTCTAATAAGCCTATGCTAACATAGCAATGTGCGCAAGCAGGACCCTGCCTTCACTACACCCTCCCTTGATTGGAACACGCTCAGAAAGGAGGGCAATTTGGAACGCAGAGTTCAAGTTCGAGTGAGACAGAACCAAGTTCAAAATTTGCCAAACTGGACAATTGGGAGTACAATTCCAAATTAGTTACCACAATATTTTTTTTTAATGAATACCAAGCAGGGGCTGTAAAGTGTCCAAATCATGGAATGAGAAGAGAGTAAAGAAATAAATGAAAAATCACGAGCCCAGTACGCGTTTGAAGCCGGAACCATGCCAGTTCAATCCAACAGCGTATAGGCACAGTAAGTTGCAACTTCCTCCAAGAGGAAGTCATTGTTCTCATCCGAAAACATTTCAGCCATCCAATTCAATATTGGGAAGGAACACACATTGTTCATTGACAGCCGGGGCCTCTAGCACAATCAGAGGGCAACATGGGTGTTCTTTTATTTTTCTGTTTATTAAACAAGGCATCAAAATGACGGCATAGTACAGAGGAAAAACACCTCCAACATAATATGAAATCATATCAAAGAAAGCAGGGGTGGGGGGGGGGACAAGAAGCAAAATACTTTTCCATTTGAGGGTCACGGGGACACAGGAATATCAAAAACAGAGTCCACAGATGGTACACAAATCTCCCCCCTGTATCGATTCCACGACTCCCACACAGATGCCCATTTACGAGGTCGGCCTCTCGCCAGGTAAACAGTCTTTTCACGGAACATACACCAGTCCATGCTCTCTTTCCATCCCTCCAGCGTGGGCTGCCTCTCGGATCCCCACTGTTGAGCTATATTTCGTTTCGCTATCATTGCCCCCAGAGTTGCCCACCTGGTTTGCGCCGTATTGAGATCCGTGGGCTCCCAGATATTAAGGAGGCATCTTCTTGCCTCCGGCAACACCGTCACCCCCAGGACCTCTCACATAACATTGTGTATCTTACTCCAATACTCTACCATGTAATGACATTCCCAGAGGATATGGAGGAACGTACCCACCTGACCACACCCTCGCTTGCACAGACCTTCTTCAGATAGCCCCATCCTAACTAGACGGGGACCTGTGACGTACACCCTGTGTAATATTTTCCACTGAACAAGCCTTAACCGTGCTGGGATCGCGACTTCCTTCGGAGAGGACACAGCCGATTGCCAGTCCGCGTCATCTAATTCAATACCATCCCGCGTCCATTTATCTCTCAGTTCTACCAGGAGGTCTGCTCTATGATTAATCAGTTTCTTATGAATCAGAGAAATAGTCCTCTCTGGCAAATGACCATCCAAGATTCTATCCTCTAGGGTATGTCTGCATCTGCCGGCAGTGCCGTTTTCAGCGCATGTCTAACTTGCGCATAACGGAAATACTCCATTCTATTCAACTCAAATTCGGTTTGCAATTCCTCAACCGTCTTAATCCTTCCCTTGACCCAAATGTCACCAATATGTGCAATCCCTATCAAGTCCCACTTATCGAAACCCTTTGAGTTCCAAAGCTTGCCTAGTTTATCCGAGCCGAACAGTGGGGTAGCCAGAGTAAATCGATCTCTCCATCCCAAAGAGCTAGTAGCGTCATGCCATATCCGTACCGCATGCTTGGTTGGTCCCGTCAAACGCCCCCGCTGACTTGGTGTATAATGCTCTATTATAATTGCCTCCAGGGAGAAGCCACCTATCCATCGCATATCCAGGGGCCGTGACAGGCCCATAAGTACCTTGGTTTATGGCTGCCAACTGAGAAGCCCAATAGTATCTCTTGATGTCGGGGAGGGCTATACCACCATCATACCACAGAAGCGTCAGTTTGGCTAAAGCAATACGGGGTCTGCCCTCCCATAACAGACTACGCTGCACCCCCTCCACCTCTCGAAAATAACTAGTCGGCACTATATCTAATGTATTCTGGAGGGCATAAAGAAAACAAGGCAGGGACATCATCTTGAAAAGGGCTGCCCGCCCCAGCAGGGAGAGAGGAAGCTTCTTCCAGCTGGCCACGTCGCTCCTCAATCTAACCAAAGGGGGAAGGAGGGTCCTCGCATAACGGACCGCGGGGTCCAATGAGATGAAAATCCCCAGATACTTAAACCCGACCGTAGCGATCTGAATTGGACAATTTCGCGGGGGGATCGGAGCATCACCACTAAGAACGAACAAAAAAGATTTTTCCCAGTTCATAGACAGCCCCGAGTTCCTACCATAGGAGGCCAAAACATCACAGACGACAATTAGGGACTTTCTAGGCGAGGTCAAATAAAGCAGAATGTCATCCGCATACAGAGAGATCCGGTCCTCCAACTGCGGGGACCATCAAATACCCCGAATTGAGGGTTCCCAGCGGATCCAGGCCGCCAAAGGCTCGAGAGCCAGTGAGAACAGAAGGGGAGAGAGCGGACAGCCCTGTCGAGTGCCACGGCCAAGACAAAATGGCGCTGAGACCCAGTTATTTACCACCACCTGAGCGAGAAGTTCAGTATACAACAGACGCACCCAACGAATAAATTCGGGTCCAAAGCCAAATTTAGCCAGGACTTCCCACAAGTACGGCCTTTCCACCATGTCAAAGGCCATCGTCGCATCGAGCGACGCTATTATAGCCGGTTCCTTCAGGGTATGAGCTCTGGCCAACACTCCATGCAATCTGCGTAGGTTTAGGGCCGTGTTTCTATGGGGAATAAAGCCCGATTGATCAGGATGTATCAGTCCGCTAATCACCTTGATAATCCAATTAGACAGGAGTTTGGCAAGAATCTTAGGCTCCTCATTCAATAACGAGATAGGCCTATACGAAGCACAGTTAGATTTTGGCTTCCCCTCCTTATGAATAACCACGACAGAAGCCACTCTTTGATCATAGGGTAGTATTCCCTTTTCCCGGGCCTCTACAAACATATTCCTTCGGTAG
This sequence comes from Lissotriton helveticus, assembly GCF_964261635.1. Classification (NCBI taxonomy): domain Eukaryota; kingdom Metazoa; phylum Chordata; class Amphibia; order Caudata; family Salamandridae; genus Lissotriton; species Lissotriton helveticus. The sequence goes on from NC_136070.1 coordinate 816,475,409, forward strand.
GGGGCAATCTTATCGGGTCTAAGTTTATACAACTCATTTGGGAGCCCGTTAGGGCCCAATGCCTTACCCGCGTTCAAAGAACGCACCGCCAGGGCCACTTCATCTGCGGTGAGGGCACTGTCCATGAAATCACAGTCCTCCCTATTCAAGCACGGGAGTTGAATATCTCGCAGTAGCAAGTGGGAGTCATCCTCCGGCCGCTCCGAGACCGAGGTGTACACTGTTTGAAAATAATCCGCAAAACTATCAACTACATCTTGGAGGTCTGTTAGTTGCGTTCCCTCCTCCGTCACAAGTTCTGGGACAACACAGTCCGCCCTGTCCTTCCTATCCAACCAGGCAATAAGTTTACCGGCCTTATCTCCGACATCATATAACCGACCCTGCTGCTCCCTACTCAGAGCTCTGGCACTATCAGTGGCCAACGATCTATACTCAAGCTGCTTGAGATTCAGGACATGCAATTTGGCACAAGTCACCTCCTGCTCCATTTCCGCCTCAAGTCAAGTTATCTCAGATTCTACTTTTACTATTTCTTCGTCCCTATCTTTCTTTTCTCCCGCTATCAATGACAGAGCCTGGCCCCGTATAACTGTCTTAAAGGCCTCCCAAAGCGAGACCGAAGAGGACACCGACTCCTCATTCTCCTGAAAATAGTATTCTAGAGCCTTCAGTAGGTCCCTACGAATTTTAGGATTACGCATGTACCAGTGATTAATGGGGGCCACCCTACCCCCTGATCCTGAAGTCATACCGAATCGGAACCAGAGCAGTGAATGATCTGATATGCCCTGAGCAAGATGTGTCACCTCCGTTATATAGTATGCTTGGGCCGCCGGTACTAAGCAGTAATCTATATGGGAGAGGCTACCATGGGCACCGGAGTGAAAGGTGTATTGTCTTTGATCTGGATGAAGCAATCTCCAACCGGCTACCAAGCCCAACGCCTCCAGGAAATCAGGCAGCCAACTTTGCGCCCACCCTGTGTCCCTAGGTGGATGCCTATCCATAGCGCGGGAGACCACAGCATTAAAGTCACCTCCCAAAATCAATAGTCCCCTCGAGAGGTCCAGGAAGCCCTTCCCCAGATCAGCGAAAGTGGATGCTTGCATACCTGGGGGGACGTAAACCGATAACTAGGAGAGGGTGTGCCCCTCCCAACGACCCGTCACCCCAACATATCTACCCCTATCATCTTCAGAAATGGAGTCAATCACCATCGGGAGTGTCTTCCTGAGCAGCACACCCACTCCCCTGGACCCTGAAGTGAAACCTGCATGCGTAACCAGCCGATATCCCATTCTATGCATCCCCTTACATGAATTTCCTACTAAATGCGTTTCTTGAAGCAAGACCACATCCGGGGCGTGACGTTTAAGATATTGAAGAACCACACTACGTTTGATTTTATCCCCCAACCCATTCAAATTCCAACTCAACATCTTCAGTTCCCTACCCCCATCATCAAACATGATGCACCATAAACATGCTATTATTCAACACAAAGCCTTGAAATGCCATGCCTTGATGCATACTAATGCCATCAAACTTACAAAACCTTAAAATATGTAAAGAAATCATCAACAATGTATCAAACGATAATATGCAAATTCTGTCAACCCTTTTCCCCCCACCCCTCACCCTGCACCCCTGCATATCGCTTACGCGTATCCCCAACTAGCAGTGTGCCTGTCGCCCTTATTTACCCCAACACTAATCTACAACTACCTAGAAGTAGAAAACAGAGGGAGGATCCACCCAACCCGCCATCCCACCCCGCTCCCCGCTCTATCCTCGCCATGACCTCACAGATTCATATAGGGCAACCATTCACAGAAGTGGCGAATCAAGAAAACATTACCTATCTGTGTCACTCCTCAATCAATACACACTACCCTCCAAGCCTAGCGACACCAACTATGTCATATTCTCTTCATGTAAACTGGTCCCTATTCTGGCCTACCCTCTCAGCTGGAGCCGTTGCGTGCCAACACCGCCTCCAAACTCCCGGGTCTAAGTGTCATTATAGGTCATCCGGCTCGTTCCGGTTGCAGTCTTCATGTTCCTGCGCAGTCAATCCGCAGCCACCTCAGGTTTGTCGAAAAACCAGATCTTCCCATTCAATTCAACTCGGAGACGGGCCGGAAACATCATGGCATACTTCAAACCTTTGTCTCTTAATTTCTTTTTCACCGCTAAAAAGTTTTGACGTCTCTGTCCATTCTGAGTAAAGTCTGGGAAAAAGGAGAGAGTTGCATTTCCATATTTCAAAGAGGGCCCATTCCTTGCAGTCTGGAGAATTGCATCCCTATCTCGGAAATTAAGGATTCTTACAATCATAGGGTGCGGGGGAGCTCCCGGTCTCGGTTCCCCCCAGGAACTCGATGTGCTCGCTCAACCGTGAATAAGTTACTAAGGCTTTTTGGTTGAAGATGATTAAGGACCAGAGTCTTAACGAACAGGTCCAGCGCTTGGCCCTCTGATTTCTCAGGCAATCCAAGAATGCGAATGTTGTTCCCCCTAACTCTCCCTTCATACTCATCCAGTTTTCGGTCTGTAAGAGCTTGTGAGGCCCTAAGGTCCTGTACCTCCTGCTGCAACTGTCCGACATCATCTATTAGGCTTTTGGAATGAAGCTCAAGTGTCTTTACCTTTTCATTAGTCTTTGCCAGGTCTGCTCGAAGTAGTCCCATCTCAATCGTGACAGTATCCAATTTAGTGTCCAGGGCTTCCATTTTCTGGCCCAGCGTCGTCTGTACCCCGTTAATAGCCGTCATGAGATCCTTTAATGTTGGTTCCATAGGGGCAGACTCCATGTCCTCACCCACAGAGGGCATTTTCTTAGACTCACTCGGGGACCCCTTAGGAAAAGTATATCTGTCCAGTTTGTTTGACTGAATGGGTTTAGGGCCCCTAGAGGATCGTGGCAGGGACCACTCTGACTCCGATTTCGTCACCATGGTATCGCTTATTCGATGGTGGGGTCACCGTATCACCATCACCCCAGCCAGCCACCAGCGGGCAAAACACTTCCTCAGCTCCCCCTAGTGCAGCGCAGCCCAGATCCGTTCAAGCAATCCCGGGATTTCAGAACCCTTCAAGCGGTGACAGAGTCGCCGAGAGTGCAGTTAAAATTTGCGCTGACCGGGGTACCCAAATCATGAAAACCGCTCCGCCACTCTCCCTCCAGCCGGATAGTGTGTCCCCAACGTAAGCGGCTGTAACGACTGTGTTTTTAGAATAGGTAGCTCATCAACCGTGGCTACCTCAGCCGTCACGCAAACACACTCTTCCCAGGCGACTATTTACAAGATATATGGAGGATTTGCCTGAGAAGGGTGATTATTAGCTATTTACAAGCCTGTACAATTTAGGGATATAACTAACATCTAAGGAATTCCATGTCTTATATCCTATGATATTTATTTTATAGCCCCACGGTAATCTGCCCTGGGCCAACCTACCCCCTCTTGCGTCGGAGGGCAGCTCCTCGTTTTATGTCCGGCGACTCCTCGTTTTATGTCCGGCGACTTATTTAATTATTTATTTTATAGCCCCACGATAATCTGCCCTGGGCCAACCTACCCCCTCTTGCGTCAGAGGGCAGCTCCTCGTTTTATGTCCGGCGACTCCTCGTTTTATGTCCGGCGACTTATTTAAATATTTATTTTATAGCCCCACGGTAATCTGCCCTGGGCCAACCTACCCCCTCTTGCGTCGGAGGGCAGCTCCTCGTTTTATGTCCGGCGACTCCTCGGTTAAAGTTCGCCAACTATTTACTTTGTCCCTAAATCTTAGGATCAATATCATCTATACTTCCCACTGGTGAACCTGTTATTCCCCAATGGTGTGTTTTATAGGGGTTGTCGGTACACCTAAGGTACACCGACGATATTTACGATTCTTAGTTTAGATAGAAGCTGTCTAATTAATTAATTTGGGAGTTACTTCCTGCCTCGAAGCTACCCAATCTTCCATTTCTCAGTTACCTGTAAGAAGGGAATCACCCATCCTTCTTTAGGACAGCACCTGGTTGAAGAGAAAGGTTAGTCCTGTCATGGAAACAACACTCAGATGCATAGGTATCGAATATCATGTCTTTATTCTACAAATACACACAATAGCATTAGCGGTTTGAATATGAATATCATTAGTCAATCTATACAACCTAAAAGGGAGGAGAAGGAATATTAGTTATCTATAGTCTGCACTAGCTCAGAACGCCTCACCTTAAACGTGCGTCTTTCCATCTCAGCAGCGGAGCTGATCCCTCTCTCTCAGGTTTTCACTGGCTCGGGACTCTGCTCTCCCACTATGGTTCACGGATACACGTCTGCACCGCTACGCCTCGTCTACACTGCTTTGGTTCCGCAACTCGAACCCTCTTCTGGACTTGCTTCTGTTTCTACCACTCCTGCATGTTGACCTTACAGGATTCTTGGTCTCCTCCTTCTCTTCGTTAGAAGCTAGTAATTAATCACCAGCTCTCGGACCAACTTCATCGGTCTGCTCCACACGTTGCTCTCTCACTGTCTGCTACTTGCTCTTTGATAATATATCTCTCCCTTTCTCTATGGAAATTTCCAGTCGTAGGCCGACTCCCACCGAATTCCTGTACCAGTCTCCGGGGTCTCACGCCGTCTGCAGTGGCCACCTGCATATTGCGTCTACCGCCAGTGAGCAAAATACATTCCTTCGATAAGGGCCGGTCTTGACCGGTTTCTAACTAGCGAACAACAGATTTATTCTAAATATGCCCTTTGCTCTACAAGCACCTCGCACAGACGAGGCAGCTATCTAATATGGATGAGACAGCCATCCAAAATGGCTGCTCTATGGTTTTGGGCCTACAGGCCTAACTAATGATTAAAAGGCATTAAACCCTGTCAAAAGCGCACAGTTAAGCCCTATTAATGAACAGAAAGGTTGCTTAGACTGAAATGGTAGTATATTATAGTCGCTTTTAGTCTGAGAAAGGCTAGAAATTAGCCGGGCGTTACACTCCACTCCCGACTAGATGTACTAGCATTGAAGAATTAGTAGAACAGATAAAGGTAACGATTCAGGCAGCATGTACATCATTTGAAGAATAATATGATATAATACTAAAGGATCTAGTCATCACACGAGGTCTAACTAAACGAAGTAAAGATGGTATACATTGGATACAGCAACAAATAGCAATCAGGATGCAGATCACTGAAACAATTCCACCTAAAATTTGGCGTAAGGAGTGGAAATCTGGTAACCAACTGAAGAGTCGGTCAAACCACCCACCGTCTAAATGTTCTCTTACTTCTTGGGTCAGTTCATGTAATTTATTGAGATGAGATCTAATGGATTGGGAATGATCTGATAGGTTAAAACAACACATACCCTCAAAATCTGAGCATCCATGATCATGTTTCAACAATAAGTAATCAATAGCGGCTCTATTCTGCAAAATAGCACGACGTTCACCTTGATTATCCAGCAACAGGTCAGTTAAAATTGTAGATGTACTATTGATGGCTTTCACCATCCAGCAGGCGATTTTGCCTATAGTTTTAGCATTATACACAGATAAGGCAGGGACACCTATAATTAAAATTGCTAAACTAAGGTACTCCGATTTAGAATAAAGGTGGATCGAAGAGTCACAGTCACTGGGTAACATGACATCCCGTGTCACACGAGACGAAATTGCTCCATCAGGGCAAAATAACAAAAGACTCAATCTTGTAAGGGCACAGGGGCCCCCTGAAATATTTGCGGGGATATATGACCATGACACATTGCCACAGGAAAAGAGCCATCCAGTTGGTAATGACACGTGAAAATAATGACTTGCAGTTACTATTATACGTTTACATCTCATTCCATTGTCAAAGAAAGCGCAAGAGTCAATAGTTCTAGTTCGGCATAAAATTGTTTCGTGAAGTGTGAAAGATGTCGAACGTTCCAGTTTTAATTGGGTACATTTGCCTATGAATTTAGGGTCGCATGTAAGGTTATAACAAGTATCACCTTCAGTAATATTAAATGTTAGGATTTCAAAAGTCCGTGGGGGTACTAGATCAATTAGAACAGTACATGAGGCACAGTAACTGTAGGGAGTAAAGTCCGGATAAATGAATTCGGGATGAACTTTGGAAACATTAAAGAAATGTATAAGGGAAGCAGTAGAGATGGGGACTGCCACAAGACATGTGGTCAAAAGGTCATTGATGGATTTCATTGGAGTTAAGCAAAAGTGGGACGAGTTTAGCGTTGATTGGGCCAAGCTGACCCAAAAGTTTGTATTTACATCCCACGCAGCAACGGGTCGATGTCCTTTATCCACGAGGTCATTCCAATCCCGGACACTTTCTTGACTCTCGTCGCAGCAGACCCACGGGAGTCCAACGACGACACATCCGGCAGCAGCAATCCATGCAATGATCTGTAATTCAAATAACACGCATCATTCATTCTCGCAAATAACATTTGTCAGCCGGGACTACATCCCAGCCTTTTTGCCCTGGCCTCATCACTAGTACTGTGTTATCAGATCCTGTTGCAATAATTTCGGCCTGTTCAGGGGGATTATTTGGTGACTGCACCCATACTCTAGCTCCGGGATTATCGGTGGAACCAAAGCCACCTGTACCACGTATTGTTAACAGAGTTGGAGCTGTGCCTTTCTGAATCGCACCACTGAATACAGGCATAATGACCAATTGGGCGATCCTATCGGTTTCATTAATTTGTATATCGGAATCGCCACTGTTCAACAGGATAACTTTAATTTCTCCTTGGTAATCACTGTCAATTATTCCGCCAAGCACCTGGATGCCTTTTAAAGCTAAACCAGATCTCGGGGCAATCAAACCAAAATGTTCTGTAGGTATTTGGACACCAATTCCTGTTTCAATTATAGTAATCACATTGACATGTAGAATGGTTCCTTTTAAAGAATGCAGATCTAAGCCTGCAGATCCAGGGGTAGCTCGACATGGAGCTAAGGCTCCGGGGGTGATTTCCCAATAGTAAACTGTACTTATAATCGTATTAGGTTTAACCTCAACTACTGGAGGGAATAAACGCATTAAAGGAGAATTTGCATATAAATACGGTCGATTATTCAGAATTAACAAGGCATCAGATAAATGGTCTCTCCAGTTCTTTAAGGTACCATCCGACAATTTTCGTAACTGATCTTTCAGTAATCCGTTCATCCGTTCAATCAGACCGGATGCTTGTGGATAATAGGGTATATGAAACACCCAAGTGATATTGTTTTCGGCACAATAGTCTCGTACCAATCATCCTTTGAAATGTGAAGCATTGTCAGATTGAACCTGAAGTGGAGTACCATAATACAATGTAATCAAATCTAAAGTCTTAATAGTGTTGGCTTGTGTAGCATTTTTACAGGGGAAAGCGATTAAAAAACCACTAAAAGTATCAACAACTGTACAAACATATTGGCAGTTTCTGCTCATGGGTAAAGGGGCAATATAATCAATCTGCCAAATTTGGGCAGGAGATTTGCCTCGGTACAATTGAACTTTCACTATTCGAGGCACCTCTCTGTGTCGGGAATGTTGACATACAGGACAATGAAGTATGGCTGTTTTAATCAAATCAAAAGGAATATAAATGCCTCTCTCAGCAGCCCACCTGCTAGTAATTTTTTCGCCATAATGTCCTGCTTTTTGGTGAGCCCAGTTCGCCAAGCCTGCCAAATCAGAATTTCGTTGGTCCACCACTGCCTCAGCAATCCTAGATTGCTCATCTGCAATATTATTAAACAATTTGTCAAGAGAGTCTATAGGCATATGAGCATCAACATGAAACACTGTTACATTACTTTGAGGAAACAACTCCCAAATTTCCTGCCATAATTCTTTGCCCCAAACCTGCTTATTATGGACTTGCCAATTATGCGACTGCCACGTAGGCAATAACATCACTAGTCCATTAGCTGTGGACCATGAATCAGTAAAAATATGGCATTTTCCGGGTAACTCTTGTTTTAGAACTTGATAAACAGCATATAATTCTGCAAACTGACTACTCTGACCTTCACCAGTAGTGCTTAGCAACTTTTGAGTTACTGGATTATATGAAACAGCTTTCCAATGTCTCTTCTCTCCTATGTACCTGGCTGAACCATCCGTAAACCAAACGTGTTTTCTATCCTCCACGGACAGATCATCGAACGGCATACCCCATTTAACAGGCAATTCCTGTACTACAGGTACGGAGAACTCATTCTCTTTCTCTCCCATTGGCGCCTGCGCCACTTTCTTATGTAACATTGCCACTCCTTTCGGACCCACCCGAGCCCGGTCTTGTATGTACCATTTCCATTTTATTATGCTCATTTCCTGAGCATGTCCAATTCTATGGGTTTTCGGAGAACTTGAAACCCATTGCATAATAGGAATCTCTGGTCTCAAAATCACATCATGTCCCAATGCCAATTGTTCGGTGTCAACTAAAGCCCAGTAACATGCAAGCAACTGTTTCTCAAAAGGTGTATAACGCTCACCAGCTTCCGGTAATTTTTTAGTCCAAAAACCTAGGGGTACTCTAGCATTGCCTTGTTTTTGCCACAAACTCCAGTTCGCATACATATCTTGTACAGATACATTCAGATCCACATCACCATCACGCACTGGCCACAAATCCAAAGCATGCTGAATCGCTTCTTTTGCCAAATCAAATGCATCTTGTTGCACTTTATTCCATTCAAACGCATTCTTTTTACGTGTCACTTTGTACAAAGGGGCCAAAATCTGACTCAAATGTGGAATGTGTTGGCGCCAAAAGCCAAACAAACCAATGAATTTTTGGGCTTCTTTCCTATTTTTAGGAACTGCAAATTCTGCAATTTTCTGTTTCACTTGAGGAATTACTTCTCTATTTCCTTCATGCCAATGGATACCTAAAAATTTCACATGTTGTGCTGGCCCCTGCAATTTATCAGGATTAATTTCCCAGCCTTTGCATTGTAAATGTGCAATGATTTGCTCAAATTGTATTTGCACCTGATCTTGTGTCTCACCTTGAATTAATATGTCATCAATATAATGACACACCTGAACTTTAGGATCAACAGTCACTTCATCCAAATGTTCTGCCACTATTCGATGACAGATCGTCGGACTATGCACGTAGCCCTGAGGAAGACTTCTGAACGTCATTTGACGGCCATTCCATGTAAAACTGAATTGTTCCTGACATTCGGGGGCAATTGGAATGGAAAAGAAAGCATTGGCAATATCAATAGTCGCATACCATGTCCCTGGATGTTTCTGAATTCTCTCAATCAGCGTAATAACATCAGGGACGGCAACAGTCAATGAAGGTGTATATTTGTTTAATTCTCGGTAATCAACTGTCATGCGCCAAGAATTATCACTCTTACGGACCGGCCAAACAGGATTGTTCCAAGCCGAAGTGACGGGAATAATTACTCCTGCGTCCATCAAATCTTGAATGGTAGCACTGATCTCATCGTGCCCACCGGGAATACGATATTGTTTCATCGAAACCACCTTTGTGGCTTGAGGAATCTTAATCGGAGGCATTATTAAACGCCCAACTCTTACAGCTTTTGTTGAGATATAGTAATCATGTCCAAATTTGTAACAACCATCATCTAGATACAATGTCATACCTTTTAAAATATCAATACCAATTATGTATTCATCAAGAGGTACCATCAACACATGATACTCTTTTCTGTGATTCCTCCCTATTCTCAGCTCAAGCTTCGTTTGAACAGCGGGAGTCTCCTTACCACCTAATCCAGTAATCGTGTAGCCCTGTCCTTTAAACTTTTTAGGATTTCCAGAAATTAGAGTGGCCTCCGCTCCAGTATCCACCAATGCTCGGGCCCTCTGTATATTTCGATGTTTCCAATAAATTTCAATATCTACATAAGGCCTATGATCTTTACGAGACCACCCTCGCACTGGAGCTTGACCTACTTCCTAGTCTCATTTACTGTGTTCTTGTGCCCAAGACAAATCAGGATAAAGACTTTCATATCGTTTAGGTAGTGTCGCATTCCGTTCATATCCTTTATCCTCAAGAAAAGGATTTTTGTCATTCACGAAGTATTGTGATAGTCTCTCAGGAGATCGTGATCTTTTATCTCTCATTTTCACCTCTGGGGATTGATCTCTCTCTCTCCCTCTCTCTCGTACAGAATGGTCTCTTCTCTCATCTCTATATCTCTCTCTCTCTCTCTCTCTCTTTGTGATAAGAGGGTTCATTCCGTGTCCTGTCCCACTCTTTTTCTCTCCCACTCTCTCTCTCTCCCACTCTCTCACTCAGGTTCACCGGAGATAACCTAGAGTCATAGTCATCGCCATCAGAGTGGTAGCGGTCAAAGTCCTGTTTACGAACCCTTCTAGCTCCTTCCTTCCTATCCAAGCCGCGCTTACGAAACATATTCCACAGCAAATTATTAGGAAGCTCACGGATGTCATCATCACGGACACCATCCTTAATCAGAGCGAGAAACATGTCACGTCTAGTGAACTTAAAATCATTAGTGCGACCCTCCGGTCGAGACTGCCGTTCAGGTTTAATCCATTCACCCAACTCACTGAGTTCACGCACAGCTTCAATCACAGCAGATAAAGGATTACCGGTCTGATTAATCAACAAAGTAATCATGACCTGTTTATAAGCAGGAGGAGAAGTTCGAATCAACCTGTTCCTCACAGACGTATTAAGCACGCAGTCCATCAACACATGCGCCGTACCTAAAAAGATAGCGGTCTTCATGCACTCCTCCTTCAATCGCTGAGAAGCGTCTCTCAAAGTATACCATGGCTTGTCATTCAGAGGCCAATCAGATTCTGTCGGGTACTTACGATTGCAACCGTCAACCGCCAGCTGCAAAAGATTAGTCCGATTATTGCCATTAAAATGGCGGAAACTTTCCTGAATAGTAGGATCAGAACTCAAGGTACAAAACTTCATAGCATCAACTTGATCTAACGAGATACCAGAAGCACCAGTGTCAAAAAGACGGACCATCCAAGTCAATAAGGATTCACCCGACCTTTGTCGGAAGCGATTCAAAATGTCATTTAATTCTTGTTGAGTGTAATCTTCCAAGCTGTCAAGCGGAATACCCTGGGGAGCATTAGGATTGCCCTGCAATTTACATCGATATATCGGGTGAGCAGAAATGTCAGTGCGATCTTTAGAAGAATCGCGACACCTAACACGGGGTGGCGTACGCGTAACATTCTCCTCAGATGAAGAAAGCGCATCAGAAGAATCCCAAATATCACCGTCCCATTCATCGGGATTCCAATCAAGCCCTGCCTTCGCAACGGCCATATGTACCATCCTGGTGTTAACCGTATCACGTCTGCGCCTGTATTTATACTTCGCAATGCGGACAGCAGCCCTTTCGGCCACAGCCTGATATGTCTCAAGTTTGTCAGCGAGCAGTTTATTTTGACATCGTAAAAGAGTAACGTCATTCTGAACTTGAACGAACTGTTCTTCCAAAGTTTTATTCTCATTTAGTAATCGAGTAACATTCTCATGTACAAGCTTGTACGCATTCAACAACATCCAACCTCTCCGTCCCAAAACGGGAAGTTCATTGCCCTTCTCAACCGGGACTTTCTGCAAGCACTCAACCACCCGAGCCGGCTCGGCGTCTCCCAAGCACGAACTCCAGTTCTCACTCAGCCCAGTAGAATTAGCCCATTCACGTGCAAGCGCTTCATAAGCGGTAGAATCCCAACCAGGTATTTCAATAGGCAAGTCAAAAGGAGGTTTAACTTTCTTCGAAAACATTCTTACAAATATATACAACAAAAACAATCGATCAAAAACTGTACAACAAATAAAAGATATAGAAAATCATACACAGCGAGAACCCACGGATCCTCTCAAGAAATCACGAAGGCATACCCGCACCCATCGATCGAAAACGGTTCGTGACGCCAAATGTAACGACTGTGTTTTTAGAATAGGTAGCTCATCAACCGTGGCTACCACAGCCGTCACGCAAACACACTCTTCCCAGGCGACTATTTACAAGATATATGGAGAATTTGCCTGAGAAGGGTGATTATTAGCTATTTACAAGCCTGTACAATTTAGGGATATAACTAACATCTAAGGAATTCCATGTCTTATATCCTATGATATTTATTTTATAGCCCCACGGTAATCTGCCCTGGGCCAACCTACCCCCTCTTGCGTCGGAGGGCAGCTCCTCGTTTTATGTCCGGCGACTTATTTAATTATTTATTTTATAGCCCCACGGTAATCTGCCCTGGGCCAACCTACCCCCTCTTGCGGGCAGCTCCTCGTTTTATGTCCGGCGACTCCTCGGTTAAAGTTCGGCAACTATTTACTTTGTCCCTAACTCTTAGGATCAATATCATCTATACTTCCCACTGGTGTACCTATTATTCCCCAATGGTGTGTTTTATAGGGGTTGTCGGTACACCTAAGGTACACCGACGATATTTACTATTCTTAGTTTAGATAGAAGCTGTCTAATTAATTCATTTGGGAGTTACTTCCTGCCTCGAAGCTACCCAATCTTCCATTTCTCAGTTACCTGTAAGAAGGGAATCACCCATCCTTCTTTACGACAGCACCTGGTTGAAAAGAAAGGTTAGTTCTGTCATGGAATCAACACTCAGATGCATAGGTATCGAATATCATGTCTTTATTCTACAAATACACACAATAGCATTATCGGTTTGAATATGAATATCATTAGTCAATCTATACAACCTAAAAGGGAGGAGAAGGAATATTAGTTATCTATAGTCTGCACTAGCTCAGAACGCCTCACCTTAAACGTGCGTCTTTCCATCTCAGCAGCGGAGCTGATCCCTCTCTCTCAGGTTTTCACTGGCTCGGGACTCTGCTCTCCCACTATGGTTCACGGATACACGTCTGCACCGCTACGCCTCGTCTACACTGCTTTGGTTCCGCAACTCGAACCCTCTTCTGGACTTGCTTCTGTTTCTACCACTCCTGCATGTTGACCTTACAGGATTCCTGGTCTCCTCCTTCTCTTCGTTAGAAGCTATTAATTAATCACCAGCTCTCGGACCAACTTCATCGGTCTGCTCCACACGTTGCTCTCTCCCTGTCTGCTACTTGCTCTTTGATAATATATATCTCCCTTTCTCTATGGAAATTTCCAGTCGTAGGCCGACTCCCACCGAATTCCTGTACCAGTCTCCGGGGTCTCACGCCGTCTGCAGTGGCCACCTGCATATTGCGTCTACCGCCAGTGAGCAAAATACATTCCTTCGATAAGGGCCGGTCTTGACCGGTTTCTAACTAGCGAACAACAGATTTATTCAAATATGCCCTTTGCTCTACAAGCTCCTCGCACAGACGAGGCAGCTATCTAAAATGGATGAGACAGCCATCCAAAATGGCTGCTCTATGGTTTTGGGCCTACAGGCCTAACTAATGATTAAAAGGCATTAAACCCTGTCAAAAGCGCACAGTTAAGCCCTATTAATGAACAGAAAGGTTGCTTAGACTGAAATGGTAGTATATTATAGTCGCTTTTAGTCTGAGAAAGGCTAGAAATTAGCCGGGCGTTACAGCGGCAGATCAGCAATCCCAAAGCAGGAATACAGTAAGCCCTCCCTGGCTTAGGCACTGGCAACATCCAGGGCATTAAAAGGCTCCTCTCATTTAAACCATAAAAGGATGGGGGGAGCTGGCAGCTATTGGACCCACGAACACAATTCCAGCTCTCTCTGGACCCCTCCCGAGTGTTCCTTCACTAGGTACAGGTCACCATCACCACAGATAGTCTCAAGCTACACGGACATTAATTAATGCAGTTGTGTCTCGGTATCACCGCTACATCCAGAGTGGCATCTCTTGGGGTCCGGGTGCCGAGTACAGTGAGCCCCGCTGAGACACAGTACGTGGGGAGCCCCGATCAGTCCATCACCCATTTCGCATATATCCAGATGGCCGTAATGCACCCGGAGCCCCACAGTTCAGTCCCGGAGTCAGGCGGAGTATAACATCGGCCCTTGCTCCCGCTTAGGCACTTTTATCAGCCCCGCGGACGCGGCGGGACATCGCTAAATCCCCGTGGGCACCAAAACAGTCTGTCGGGGTGGACCGGACCAGTTGAGCCTAAGGCCGCCGTTGTTGTTCCATTCAAGGTCGGCCTGTATCGTTACCAAAGGTCCCGGCTCTGAGCACCTCCAGGCCCCAAACGTCCGGACGGTCTCACGCGACACTCCGAGCTCTGAGGCGACCCGGGATGTCACACACGGGTGTCGCTTCGCCTTCCAACGCGAGGAGTGAATTCAGAATGCAGGATAAATAACAGGATGTGTGCCCAGGGAGCGGAGATCAGCGGAGCTGGGCTTCTATGCCACCATCTTGGTTGCCGACTTGGCTCCTCCCTCTACGTGGGTGTTCTTAGAGATAACTGCTTGCCAGAAAGTCATAGGATGCAGTCCATATGTTCCTATTGCCTAGGACTCCATGTGCCGCTGCGCATGCCATTATTCGGATACAAGAACAGTCTAACTCACGAGCAACTAAGGGACTCATTAGTAGATCTTAATCCGGGTTAAGAGACACCGTATTGCAGATACACAAATCCAGAGCCCATTCAAAACCACAAATCAGGCAATGGAAGACAGGCTGCATGCATATAAAGTAGGAGAACCGGAACAATAATCCATATGCTGCACTCAATGTAGCCAGAGGCAGCGTTCCATAGTAATCAAGCCTCCTGTTACGAAGCTGGAGTAGCTGGGACAGGTTGTCGTGTTGTGCAGCCATTTTTGAGCAAGCAAATCAATAGCAATATACCGGCCGCCAAGGCGAGAATTAACGGTAAAACGCCGAAGTGGCTGGAAAAAATAGAGTGAAAAAATGCCGGTATTTCACCAAATATAGTTTGGAATGAGATCACAAGGCCAGAATTTACTATTTGAAAAAGTGTGCCAAGCATGTGGTCGACGAGGCATTAAAGATAGTGTGAATCAAAGCACCGAAATGCAGGGGGAGATCAATATTTAAAAGGGCTTGCACCTCGGTGCGAGTGTTTGCCACTTGAAGGACAAATGTTTCATGCAAAGAGGTAAGGGCGACTTCTTTTTGAGACAATAGAGCCCTTATTCGACTCATCTTGTTGAACTCTGCTTTCAAGGTCGGAATGGAAGGCCATATGAATACATTGAGCTTTCCAAACGGAGGAGGGAATAGCACATTCTTGCAACAAATTACACGTTGGGAGACAGTCACAATGTACGGAATCCCTGCCAGCATACCACAGCAATCTTCATTATTCAAAAGCATTATTCAAAAGCAAATAATTACTGTTTGCTAGCAACGTGAAAGTCGGAGTCATAGCCGGGACAGGATTCCCTTTTAAAATGCAAGCTATTTTTAGTGCATCCGAAATGCAAGAGCCTTGCAATTGGATGTTCCTGCAAACTAATGAGTGATCAGGTGTTGAAGTGCAATCCTCACCATTCAAATAAACTTCTTTACCCTCCCTCAGGCACCTATAGGTGAATGGCAGAGACCAAACTTCAAGGAGATAACTGCTACCCAAAGGTTCATATCTGCCTATGGCATAATACTTCATACATGATTCAAATTTAAATAGGGGAAAATGCAGTGATATTAACCCATGAATGAGCCATACAGCTGAATTATATTCAGCCACAGAAAAAGGCAAAGGTACTAACTTTTCAATATGCAAAAGTGAATATTCAGCATCCTTCATAGACATGAATTGTTGTTTCACAGTCAAATTAAATGGTAAAAATAGAGAAGAGGTATTCATGTAGTCCCAAGGCACTTTACCAGCCTTTAACGTTTGTAATGTCAAAGCAAATTGCATAATGGAACGTAATTGATTTTGGCCATGGTACAAAACAGACACTTCATCCTGAACAATATCAACAACAGATGAAACAATATTATCCAATGTGTAAATTCGGGAAGAAAGGGTGTTAATGCTGTTATCAACAACTGCAAGCACTTTTTCTAAATTTGCCTGGTCAATTGCACGTAATCTAGAAGCTGCTTCTATTTGAGATGGTTTCCAAACTTCGTTGTAAACAGCATGCACACCATAAATCCATCTTTTTGACCTGCCTCCTACAGGGCCTTTAACAAAATCATTTAGATCAACATCTTCAGTTAATTTGGACAAATGGAGTTTGACTGATGCTAAGGTGGAATGTTTGAGCCGATTTTGACATAATTTGCCTACCGAATAGGTAGTAACAGTATGGTCACTTTCAAAACGGGGATCCACCCTAACCTGTGTATAGCCAGGGGCATGACCCAAAAACCGATGTTGGCATGAATCTGAACTTTTTTGCCATATCAACCACCCTTGGGCATCAAAACTGGAAATGTTAAACGACTAATTTAGTATCAGAGAATGTAATTCACTAAGGGACCTATTGTGTGATTGTACCATGTAGGGTATTCTGCCAAATCAGGAAGAGAAGGTGCATTTAAGTTTTTTAGATGTAGCCAATCCAAAGCAGGTGGTTTGCGAAATAGTCGAATTCAAATACAACATATGGTTCGGGATGAGACATGCAAGATGCAAAGCCTCAGTGCCTTGTACCTGCCAGTCTTTAGAACCCCAAACAGATTTAAGATCAATAGTACTTTCCACAGTTCATAGCCCCCTATTGCTAATTGGTCAAGAAAGGACTTAGAATATAGTAATTTAGTGTGGGTGAGTCTAACTTTGGAAGAGGACTTAGCAGTCATCTTAAAATAAAATCCATCAGGATTAGATTGATTAAAATCAGTAAAATATGTAAACTTTTTTAAAAGAGGTTTTGAGCTGCCCTCAGCGGGAGCGGGACAATGTTCCCATTGTGTGTAATTGACCACATTTCGAAATGTGTGCTTTGTGCAGAAAATGACTGCCATAATGTTGGTAGCAAAATAAATCAGCATAGTTGTCCCAATCATCAGAGGGTATATTTTGTTTAACCACATCCCCATTTATACAAATTGTACATTGGGAACATTAATAACCTCTGTGGGGCAGTGGATCTGAAATTTAACAGCATCCCATACAATCCCATCTAAAATGGGCCAAACTGTGATGTTAACAAAAGTCTGGTCCCTCTTCATGCTGTGTGATAAGGAGTGGGGTGCCAAAGTTCCATCAATTAGTCTACTTGAAGTTCTTTCTTTAACCCCTTCGCTGCTCATGACGAGCTCAGCTCGTCATGAGGCACGGTTGAGCTGTGCTCATGACGAGCTGAGCTCGTCATGAACAATGGGAAATCAGGGAATGCAGCACAGGAGGAAAATATCTCTAGCAGCCAAGGTGTTAACATAGTGTCCATTAACAATACGGAAATAATACACCACAAATCCAATTGACATGGATAAAAAAATTGAAAAAAGCACTAGCCAAATATAAGTCCAAGGAGGTATCAAAAAATGTTTTTTAAACCAAACAGCAAAAATAGAAATTTTCGATGGGGACTTTGATGTTGAAAAAAGTGACTGGTTAATTGCACATGTCTGCAAATGAGGCATCGACAAATATGTGGGGTAGGTATACTCAGTATCATTAAGGGAATCACCAGCCTGTGGATTCAGTAAAGGATTAGTAACTGCATCTCGATGGCAACTTCAGGCCTGGTGGTATTCGCCGGAACCAAACCAGAATTTCTCAGCATTGCTGGACAAGAGACCCAAACAGTCATACTAAGAAGAATCGGCCACTCTCTGTAATTTGACATTGTCAATGGAGATGTACCTGTTTTCCATGCGACCAGGAAGTGGAGGTAAAATGACTGTTCTTGTACCCTGTACCACAAGTATAGGAACTGGTACACGATATGAGGGGCCAAACTCCTTGTTCTCCACCTTCTCACGGACCAGGTCACCGACTCCGGGTAGCCAGCCAACTACCGGAATCTGAGAGCAGCATCAGATGTGGAGGGCAAATGTTCCTTTGCAAGACTGTCTCTTTGTAGGTTCTGTAAAACAGCAGAATGTTCATCTACGTCAGAGGGTGCGGCAGATGCCGCCATGTCTAGACCCTCAAGGTCCGTAATAAACATTTTGATGCCAAAGAGCATTTTATATGGTGTCCGCCCTCCCAGAGACCTTCTAGGGAGATTATTAAGTGCACGTTGAACGCTATAGAGATGGGCCAGCCAGTTCCTGCCAGTACCTAAAACCCTAGCTGTCAAGGATTGCTTTAAGTCACTGTTCATCCGCTCCACAACAATATTGCCCCCAGGCCTGTATGGAGACGAAAATTTGACTTCGACCCCCAATGAACGCATGGCATCCTTGTATGCCCTAGAGGCGAACGCTGGACCCTAGTCCAAATGAAGGGTGCCACATGCAAAAATTCCCACAAAGACACGCAAATCCCTTATGACAGTGCGGGCATCAGCACTTCCTTGTGGCCACACCCAAACAAAGCATGTGCACAAATCTACTAAAACTAAGATGTACTTATACACAGTATCTGAGTAGAAAGAGCCGCAGTGATCGAAATAAACACACCCAAGTAGTTTATTAGATATGTACAACTGCGTCTGTGGCGGGCGTGCAGCAGTTGAAGGTTTGATCTGCTGACAAATGTCACAGTGAAGGACATAATCACGCGTCTGTTTGTACAATCCACGCCACCAGTAACGCTGTTGCAAGAGAGATACCTTAGCTGGCACGCCGGCGTGAGCCGAGGCCATGCCCTTGTGAGCCACTGTAACCAAAGTCTGCCTGCGGTCCGCGTTGGGAATCAACCTGTCACCAACGTCGTTAATTCTCACATAGGGAACTTTATCAGGACTTATAAGAGTATTTAGAAGGGAAACCTCTAGGGTAATTACCTCCCTTCTCTGTTGCGGCAATAGCTGCCAAGATGTCATCATCAATCTTACTTTTGGAACGTGTAACTGCTGCTACTACATATGTTACTACTGCTGTCTTCACTGCTTCATCAGCAAGACTATTGCCAACAGCCTGTACCCCTACGCGCTGATGACCAAGAGTATGAATTATAAACAGGAGAGGCACTGGCGTAGCTAGGGGGGGCGGTCCGCCCCAGGCGGCAATATTTTGGGGCGGCACGGCGGCTGCGCCGCACGTGTGTTTGAAGTGCAAGCACAAATGCTTGCAAATGCTGCTGCACACACGTTTCCAGTCTCTCCTGGAGAGTCGAGGCGCGCTGCTATCGGCAGGCTTGGGGGTTGGGCGAAACTGCTCGCAGACAGCTCTTAGTTCTAGCTGCTACTGTAACAATTAGGCCGCGGGACGTCCTGCCGCCCGCGGCGCGGGCAGAGCTAGGGTCATTTGCGGTTCGTTGACTCCGAGCCTGGCCCCTGCCTGTCCCCGGGCCCTGTGCTGCCGGGCAAGATAAGGCTTGCTGAGTTGCTTGCGGCTGCCTCCCTGCCCAATTACGACGTGGAGGAGAAGAGCTCGGTGTTGCCGGTGAGTGTCACTCCCGGCGCAGTCAGCTCCCTTTGAGTGCCCCCGCCCGCCCAGTCTCACACTCCAATCACTCTCATTCACACGGTGATGTGACTCGACTGGAGAGTTCAGGAAAAATATGCTCGGCTTCGCTTGCTAGTTGTGAATGCAGTAACCTCAGGCTACATCCATCAAGCCATTGAAGGAAAGTAATCGAATTGGGCAAATGCTTTAATGGCGAGGTTTCTTTGTCATGTTCGCAGCCTGTGTCAAGGATCTCAATTCACAAGAGGAAGTCATTGTGTGTCATGGATGGTTTTACACAAAAAAACGGGCCTTGAAAACACACGCAGGAAAAGTGGAGACACTAGAAAAAAGAAATAACAAATTGGAATGATTCCATCAGTACATTACTATGAAAGTGGCTGGTAAAAAATGAGTATGTTAACACTTAACGTAAGAAGCGGTTTCATTAAAATTAAATAAAACTGGGCTGCAACTCTGTCCAAGAAATTAGCGTCACATGTTACTATAGACAATTTATAAGTTTAGCAAGCGGAGTTTATACAGTAGAGATTTTGGTTCATGTATTTGCTGACAGCAGCGGTTGAGGTTCCCTCTGCACTTCACCACACAAACAACTGTAGCTGTGTTTCGAAAGTATAGAGGCTGGCTGCGTTTGGAGTTCCGTTATATCACTTTAAAAGTGCGTGCCAAAAGAGTAACTAGAAATCTTTGCACTCCTCTTGGAGGAAGAACAGGGAATTATTGAAAATGGCAAAGGAGAGGATGGGTGATTGAGAGAAAGTGGTAGATTCATAGAGGAAAAAGAGAATGACAGTTTTGGAAGCATGAAAAAGAATAACTGAGAGTTCATCATAGACGTCATGACAGAAAGTGACGTCACGAAAGGTGGTTTGCACCATCGGGCTCATTGTCTCCCCTCACTCACCCTTAGGTGCGATTGCATCTAAGAAGCCAGCGCGTGAGCAGCGTGCTGTGAGCTCCGATCTCGTCCCAGAGAGGCCAAAGAGTGAAGTCCAGCTGTTTGGCAGGGGGGACGGCGTCTACCTGGTAAAATAAGTTGGGGGACGCCGTCCACCTTCGTGGTACCCCGACTCGAGCCCTGGTTGCCGTCCTTTTCACCCGCACCCTCTCCCCCCCCCCCCCCACACCTGCCATGGGCGGCAATCTGAGGGATAGCCCCGGGCACCAGAAGCTCTAGCTACGCCCCTGAGGAGAGGCAGATGTTCTTTAAGTTCTGCGACTCGGACCCATAACATTTTGTGTTTAATCGTGCTACCTTTGGAATCACAATAGTCATTCTGAGTCCAAAAGAATAAATTGTCATTGTAAGACAGAGCATAGTAGTAAGAGTCACTCACAATAAGAGTAGTCACACAAGGGTCAGCTTACTCCAGTGCAAGCACCAGAGCACGTAGCTCTGCCACTTGGGCGGTACATTCCCCTAATGTCTGTATGCACAACATCAGACTTGAACTCTCGATTCACCATAGTACCCACCACTATTGCGCAGGCCACTGAATACGCATGCTTTGACTCCGTCCCCGGTTGCGCCTATCCGTCAGTGTAAATGATACAATGGCAATCCTTCAGCGGGCGCATGGTCAGAGGAGCCAGGTGAACGAATTCATACTGCAAGTACTCCTGAGTTTGCAAAGAGGAATCAAAGATAAACGTGACATCCGCAGACGTCAAGGATGTGGCCCATTGTATCCAACGAGGATGCAAAGCTTTGGAATTTGGTACACTGGCCATTGTCACTGCCTCCAGGGCAGGATACGGTTTAACAACTAACATGCTTTTCCCCTGTGACAGTGCCCGTTCTTTCAGAATCGCCATCTGCACTGCAGTCAAGACAGTGGAAAATCGCATTTCAACCGAAGTGTACAAGTGTGACGTGTAAGCAATGGGACTGTGTCACCCTCATTAAAAGTCAGCTACGTGAAACCCACCACCCCAGGCACAATTCTTATTACCAGGTTGGTGTGGTTGTCACGAGTCAGTAAGTATTTAGATTCAAGAAGATCAGACTGCAAAGATTGCAATATTGCAGAATGTTCAGGCAGCCAGCAAGATTTGATGAAAGTAGGTTGTACCAAGGCATAAAGCGGCTTGATACGCTGGGCATAATCGGGAATATAAGTACGCCCGAAGTTAAAAAAACCCAGTAAAGATTGTAGTTTTTTCAGAGTTGTAGGAGCGCACAACTGTGCGCATTTCTCTAGGAAGTGAGGTGCCAAATCTCGACCTTCATTTTTGAGCTCATAGCCCAGGAACAACACTGTATACTCTGCAATGTGTGATTTAGCAAAGCTAAATTTGTAACCGAAGTCCGCAAACATACAAATGATGCTGTCAACTCAACACAAATGCGGCCATAATTCATCGTCTTTGAGATAAATGTCATCAACATACGAGCACGCATCAGGATCAAGTCTCTCCAAAAGAGAGACAATGTGGGCGGCAAAGATGCCTGGACTGTTCTTATAGCCCTTGGCTAATATTTTGAACTGTTGATGTTTACCGCCACAGGTAAAAGCTGTTAAGTGACTACTAATAGACGACATGTTATGGCTAAAAAAGCCATTGGATATGTCAAGTGTGGTTTTAAACCGTTTACGCACGAGACTATCCACAAGGGCAAAACTTTGAGTATTTTGTACCGCACAGGTCCGACAATGAGAGTTTAAATGCCGGTAATCCAATACCAAACAGTACGAGCCATCAGGCTTGGTCACAGTAAAAAGAGGATTATTCATCGGAGACACACACGTTTCAATCACACTTTGATATTAGAATGGTTCAAGGACTTCTGCCACAGGAGCTTTCGCTTCACGTCGCATGGGATATTGGGGTTGAGGCTGTGGCATAGACCGCAATGGTATCTCATGTCTGGCGGAAAGTTTGTCCCATCCACACTGAGTATGGAACAACGCTGGTGCAAGTACCTTAGCCCACTCTTCTGCAAAATGCAGGGCCTGCTCGTTCGGCACTGTGTGTGCGAAAGCTAGGAGGATTACCGCCTCCCCTTGCGGAGCGGCTAGAACAAAGGGTGGGGGCCAATCGGCCTCCGCCAACAAAATGTCATAGGTAGTTGTTAGATGTTCCCAAAATACCCCTTTTATAGTAAGTTGTATGTCACCTTCAATTAAAAGGACTATTTCATAGAGTCTTTCAGGGGGAGCCACCCTAGTGTCAGCTGTCTCAACAGCAACGAATGTGTCAGTTGCTGTCACCTTCAGAAATGAATGCAATGCTTCCCGCTGTCTAGCAGCGTCAGCGCCCATGTCAGGTTCCGAAGCTGTGTTCTCACTATCCGTGGCATACCTCGCAGTTAAAGATGCAACTTTCTTCTGAAACTGGGGTCGTTGACGCGGAAAGTCATCTTGCTTGCCTTTACCTTCCGACTTGCGGGGCTGCTCACGGCTTTGTTGGGCACCCCGACCTCTGCCGCTGTCTCCTTCACTGGTTGGTGAGATCGATGTTTCCTGCAAAGAGCGAGGAGAACGTTGGTCAGGAACCTGAAAACGATCAGGTGACTTAATAGTAGCCCGGTCGCACAAATCATATGTGCGCTCAGTAGACACAGGTATCGGCGCGCAGGACGTGACCCCGTGTTTCTGTTGCTGTTTCCCCTGTTTTTTATTCTTATTCCAATTCTGCTTTGGAAAATTGGGGCGTTCATCTTTATTAGAATTCGCCGCCTGAGTTTGCTTCTGTGCTGGTGTCTTAGCAAAAGGCTTAACACCCAGACTATTGCGACCGATCGTCTTATAAGCCTCTGCAATGATTTTTGGTAATGCCGTGGTTTATCGGCATCGGGGACATATCGTAAAGCATTAGACACCTGGAAGTTTACCGCTTCTCCCTTAACATAAGCAAGGACGAGATCAGAAACAATCTCAAACACTCCAAAGAGTCTCATTCCCAATTCAACAGCCGCCTCCGCACCGTGTTCATCCTGGACAGGCTTAATTACGGAGGGTAGGACAGCCATGGACGGAGTGCCGAAGCACTTAGTATAGACTGTTGCAAAAATCTTGACCCCAGGTCTCACAATCCGGTACCTCCGGTATTAAGTCTTTCTGAAAACTAATCGTTAGAATCCTGTGTTTCTCAACAGGAGTCGTATTAAGAAACACTGCTTCCAGCTGGTCAAATTTCTCAGCAAGCCAAAAAGGCATATCATCCTTATATTGGGGCCGCTTGCCCAAAACCGAATTAACCATGATGGGATTCATTTCATCCCGGCCGGTCCAGCTGGTTGCGCCACAGCTTCTCTTCCTACTACTCTTTATTCGATTCAAAGAATCATAAAAGAAAAGCAAAGTCATACAATATTCAAATACTTCCAGACCATAAAATATATTCACAGTTATAGAGTGCCAATTTATACAACGTTACATTTGTGCAAATATGCAGTACGGATGTAAAGTACGAATGTAAAGTGCAATCAAATCAGTGCAAAAAAGAACACATTCATTAAGTCAATTATAATCATATTCACAATTATGGATTACCAATTCATGGAACGTAACATTTGTGCAAATGTGCAAAATCCGGACTAAAGTGCAATCGCCATTAAAATGTAAGATACAATTCGATATTTAAAAATACAGTGCCTTTTTACCAAAGTAATTTTCCCAGAGTTGCTGGGAAAACATTTCACAATAAAATATTAAATACTATATACACTAAAAATAATCAACTAGGAAAAAGGTACATGCTTAATATTCTCAAATCCACTGTTACAAAATCCTAATTAAAATGTCAGACCCTTCTTCATTCTAGTATAATTAGCAGCCAATAAGAATCTCGAAACTCCAAAAACAACAAGCTGAGTATTATCTGTTTTTAGGATGCATAACATGTCCATATATCTTCTCACACCCATTTTCCTTCCCAACGGTGCAATCCATTTCTGTCTGGCTTTCATATAGGTGGGGCAAAATAGAAGAACGTGTGCTATACTTTCCTTTGTAGACAGCTGACACATTATACACTTGCTATCTTCCTCCTCATTGCGAGGCGTTCCCCACTTGGCTGTAAATGATCTAACAAGAAGAGTCCCGTACCTAAAGTTTAAATGCAATATTTTTGCAACTTGAGGTTCTATTTAATCAAGAAAAACCTCAAAACAAGGGCCGGGTTTAACCATCAGGTAATCATTCGTGAGTGGGCCAGCCCTGCTATTCTGTACGACTTTTAATACAACCTGGCTCCAGTAAATCCTCTTAAGTTCATTTCTTGAATTGAGAGTCAATTTTTCTGGGTGGAGCCAAACTCATTAAGCCCCAGGTCTATTAGCCATCTACGTATGTTAGTCAACCAAGGGAAGGTTACATGTATATCTAGTGCAATGAGTTCTTTTAGTGCCTGCCTATAAATGAAAAGTTCGTCAGTAACCCATAGCCTAATCCAGTATAACAGGGTCATCAAAACTACCCGGTCCTCAATACGTTTTAACCCCAGGTCATATACATATGGAATCACCGGGTACTTTGGGGCATGGGGATCATTGCTCTTAAAACCCTATTTTTTCCTCCCGTAGTAATTGTGGAAGTTTGCTCCCCACCCCACAACTCAGAACCATAGAGGGCAGCGGTTTGGGCCTTCGATTTATATACCTCCAATGCCGGAGTGATGGATTTGGTGTAGGTAGCATGGAGTTTTTTCAGGATGGGCACTGAATTTTGCATTAAAATCGTCCCTGATTTTCTGATGTGGGGGCACCATGAAAGCTTAGAATCTAGGGTCACTCCTAAATAAACAAAATTATGAACCCTCTCCATTACTGCACCATTTAGTGTGATATTGTTTTTAACATTTTTATGGGGCCTGATACACATGTATTTAGTTTTATGGGGATTTATTTCCAGACCCTTTTCTGTACAGTACTCATCCAGCTTATTAAGGAGATTCTGCAATCCTCTAGGGGTTTGTGAAAGCAAGATAGTATCATTCGCAAAAGTCAGGGCACATAGGTGGGAGCCATCTAGTTTGGGGGAGTCATGGTTTGAATTCAGGAGTCCACCATATCATTGATGTAAAGGAGGAACAAGGTTGGCCCCAGGACGCACCCCTGGCACACACCTCTCCTCACCGGAATCTCCTCCGTTAGTTCCCCGCCTAATCCCCAACTGACTTTTGCAAAGTTATTTTCATAGAGTCTTATCAATTGCACCAGGATGTTTTTGGGGACACCTTGTTGTAACAGGTTTACCCACAGTAGATTTCTTGGAACTAAGTCAAAAGCGGCCTTAAAATCAATGAAGGCCACATACAAGCTACCCGATCTGGCCCCACCTGGACGTGGCGGGATACGTACTGCACGAGAGCCCAGTGCACTCCAACAAGGGAGGCATAGAGCACACGCAATTTATCTATGGTGACTTGCAGGTAACGCGGAGGCGGTGTGTAACTGGGAATTGACAAAAGGCCCAACCGAACCTGCGTTAACGATTAGGGAAGGGCGTCATTAAACCAAACTCCATGCTGCCAGGCCGTAATAGGAATCTCCAGTGTCCTATATGGTGTGTAGTTTAGAGGCACGGCTGTGGGAGTATAAATGTGAAATGTACCAGAACCCACATTGACCGCAGGAAAGGTAACTCATGAGTAGAAGGGCTCAAACGAGTATGCCACCTCAGCACTCACCACAAAAACAACCGGCATGCCCTCCACGGTGACGCCATACATAGCATACGTATGCCTATTATAGCGTCCGCCCCATCCTGGGTACGCGTAATACAAAAATATTATATATATACACACACACACACGCACACATACATTACAGCTCCTCGATAAGTCATTGTGAAGCTCTGACCAAACTCTGAGATTTTGTGCTCCGAGACTGGGAAGAGAGAAGAGAAGCGTTCATAGTTGGTGATCTAGGGACAGATGCAGTACTGGCGAATGATGAGGCAGATGTCTAAAGTGTGAAGAATCTTGCATAATGGACTGTACAGGACAGTAAGCAGCCACCTTATGTCCTTTGCCAGTTACAACTTTGAAAGGTTTAACCTCAAAGGGAGCATCAGATTTGTGTTTTCCCTGTTGTCGCACCAATACTCGATAACCTTATTTGAAATGACTGTCTTTGGCACATCAACATTTGTCGCCAAATACTTTCATCTTTTGCTTACAGCACAAGTCTGTTTGATGAAGTTCACCATGCGTTGTAGATCTTCTGTTGGTCCATTCTGGTAATGTGGTTGTCATGGCTGTCCCAAACATCATGGTGGCAGAACTTTCACCTGACGTTGAATCTAAAGTCTACTGGTAAGCTCGAAGAGCAGCATGGCGAGCGGAATTCACATCAAGCTTCTCCAATGTGGCTCATTGGACGGTCTTTTTAAGTGTGCTCATAAAGCTTTCAACAACACTGTTTGCTTGTGGCTAAAGATGTGTGCTTTTATGATGCTTCACATTGAGCTGATTAAGAAAGTCTCTGAATTCTCGACTGTTGAATGGTGGGCCATTTTCTGACGTAGAATTGAAGGAACACCCCAAGTTGCAAAACTGTAATGTAACCTCTTGATGACTATTTCTTGGTTGGTCGATGAGAGATCTTCTACCAATGGAAAATAGGATTATTCATCAGTGACCACCATCAGGTGATCAAGAGGACCGGCGAATCTCTCATACATGTTTCGACAAATCAGACATATTCAAGGAATGTTGTGTAGTTTTCGGAGATAAGGAATTGCACAAATGACAGGCCTTCAACTCTCTTTTAACTCTCTCATCAAGGTAAGAAAGCCAAACTCCATCTCGGAGAGCTCGTTTCATGCCAACAGTTCCACAATGTCCTTCATGGGCCTTGTGAGAGGGATGGGCGGAAGGAAAAACGAGGAGGCCGAATTTTTGGATCAATTTTGAAGTGGTTTATTATAAGGTGCACAAGAAGTCTTTCAATAAGACAAGGTGATGAGTATCAGGGCCGATTCTTCTTCTTAAGGTAGTGGTGGGCTTCTTCCTGCGTGTCCCGTAGTTCTTGGTGTAGAAAGGCACCCCGGCAGGTTCGACAAGAAGAGGGAGCAAATAGGCGGTAAGCCCCTTTTTATTTCTACTATCCTAGTGAATGAGAACTCTTCACCAGAGTTTGTAGAAACACACCCTTCGTGAAAAGAAAGAAAAAAGGAGGGAATGAAATATGTCTTTCTGGCTTTCCTGGAGTAGGTCATGCAGTGACCACCAAGAGGGGTGGGAAAAAAAACGATAGCCGTGGGGTAGTGCACTAAGGAAGCAGCATTTTGCTACTGGGTCCACAATAGTCAGCTCTCCGGTTGTCAAGACGGTATGTGAGAGGGAACAAGGATGGTATCAGAGGTGCTCAGGAATAACACGGAAAACAATAGCGTAGTGACAGAGGTACAAACAGCGTGATTACCAATCACCCATGGAATGCTTTTGCTTAGCGCTTAGTGCAGAGTTATACCCCTCCCTGCCCTCCTTCTGTGTCAACCCCCTTCCCGTACCACGTACACCGTCAGCCGCAACTCTTCGGAGTTGCGGCGGCTCGTAGGTATCCTCCGGGGGCGTCCACCACTCTTCAGACCAACTCTCTGCTCCGTTGTCCGTTGTCCGGTTCGAGGGTCCCACCGGGGCCAGCCTCTGGACTCGTGCTCTCTGGAGGTCCGCTGGTGGATACGCTTTTCTCCTCGCCGTTCGTCTCTTTGCTCTTCTTGCCGCTCTTTTCCTCGCTCCTGGGCTGTTCTCTCTGCTCCTCCGGTCCAAGACGCCGCTGTTGGTTTTCCGGATTCCTTACATACGTTAAGGGCCCCTCCTCCCTGTCTTCCCATTGGCTCCTTTCTTCCTCTGGCGGGGGTCCTCCCTGTACGGAAGCGGCAGTGGAAGAGGTTAACCCTTTCTCTCCCTGTCCTCGGGTCGCGTCTTTACTCTGATGCTGATAGGAAGGAAGGAGGGGTAGGGTGTCCAGGGGAGTGACCTCCTCACATTCCCCTTCCCTAACTTTCTTGTCAGCAAGAAAAGACTCGAGAGGATAGAGTGACATAAATCGGCATTGGATTGTTCTTTTCCTTTTCGGTGGATTGTGGTGAACCGAAAAGGTTGCAAGGCCAAGAACCCCCTCATAATCCTGTCGTTGTGGCCTTTATTATGGGAGAGCCATTCTAAGGGGGCATGGTCTGTGAACAGCGTGAATTCCCTCCCTTCCAGATAGTAACGGAGGGTGTCTATTGCCCATTTTATTGGTAAAGCTTCTTTTTTGATTACAACATATTTTGTTTCCCTGGGAAAGAGCTTCTAGCTATTATAGAGTATAGGTCTTTCATGTCCCAGGGCATCATTTTGGGACAAAACAGCACCCAGTCCTTGGTCTGAAGCATCCGTCTGTAATATAAACGGCTTGGGATAGTCCGGACTTAACAATACTGGTTTGGAAGTGATAGCCTTTTTCAGGGTCTGGAAGGCACCCATATGTTGACTTGTGGGGCAGCGCAAGAGTTTGTAAATGTTCACTTACTTCTGTAGGAGGTACGTGAGAGGGGCTGCTTTTTGTGAAATATCAGGTATGAATCTCCTATAGTAGCCCAATATGCCCTGGAAGGATCGGAGGTCTCTTTGTTTTAGGAAAGGGGATGTTGGCAATGGCATTCACTTTTTCGTTCTGGGGTTTAATGAGCCCCTCCCCGAGAAGATATCCTAAATATTTCACCGACCTAGCTGCTAGTCTACTTTTGGCTGGGTTGATGGTCAGACCGCTTTATTTTAGGGTTTGTAGAACAGTGGCGAGATTGTCTAGGTGTTGGTCCTAGGATGCACTATATATGACAATGTCGTCCATATATGCTGCTGCGAAATCAGCACAGGGTCTAAGCACAGTGTTCATTAACCTTTGGAAGGTGGCTGGGGCCCCGTGTAACCCAAAGGGAAGAACTGTGAAGTAATAGAGGCCCCCAGGGGTTGAAAGTGCGGTCTTTTCTCTATCTTGTTTTCTTAGGGGAACCTGCCAGTAACCTTTGCTTAAATCTAACATACTAATGTACTGTGCTTTGCCAAGCCTTTCAATCATCTCGTCGACCCGTGGTAATGGGTATGAGTCGAACTGGGATATTTTATTTACTTCCCTAAAGTCAATGCAAAAGCGGTTGGACCCGTCCGGCTTTGGCACTAGTACAATGGGAGAATTCCATTCACTCGTGGATGGCTCTATTACTCCCATCTGGAGCATCTGTTGTACTTCTTTTTCAACAGCCTGTCTGCGTGACTCTGGTAAACGATATGGCCGTAGTCTCACCTTCTTCCCAGTTATGGTGTTAATGGCATGTTCTTTCAATGTGGTTTTTCCAGGGGTTGTGGAGAACACCTCCTGGAAAGGCCAGAGACTATCATGAACACCACTTTTCTGGTCTTCCGTCAGATCGGGATCTAGGCTCACAGAAAAAGGGGGTGGATTTCTGGACATAGCCACGATGTGGGGTAACCTCCTGCCCATTTGTTTAATAGGTTTATGTGGAAGATTTGGGTATTGGTCTTTTTTTTTGGGATCCATCTTGAGGCGATAGGTCACTGAAGGGACCCCCTCCAGAACCCTAAAGGGACCCTGCCACTGTCCCAATAGTTTGTGGTCTGAGGTAGGCATCATAAGTAAGGCATAATCGCCTACCTTCAATGATCTTTCTCTGGTGTGTTTATCATACTGGCGTTTCTGGGCCTCCTGCGATTGTTCTAGATGTGCCTTACAAATGCTGGGGATTTCCTACAGGTGGGTCTTTAGATTTAATACATATTCGTGAAGGGGTTTGGTCCCTTCTGGGGCTTCCTCCCATTCCTCCTGTGCCATACCCTGTCCTTCTCTGGGGCTTACACCGGATTGCAAAAAGGGCCAGAAGCATGTCCTCCCATCGACAAGACTTTAACTCTAGGAGCTTTTTCAAGGTAGTTTTGAGGGTGGCATTATATCTTTCCACTAACCCGTCAGTTTGGGGATGATATGCTGCCGTGCAAATCTCTTTGATGTTTAATTGTAAGCACACCTGCTTCATGAGCCTGGAGACAAAAGGGGTCCCCTGATCTGTTATGATCTCCAGAGGAAACCCTACCCTGATAAAAATGTTTATCATAGCCTTCGCTATATGTAGGGCATTGGGATGACGTAGGGTGACTGCCTCGAGGAATCGAATGGCATAGTCAACTAATACCAAGACAAACCTGCAACCACTCCTGGATGGAAGCAGGGGTCCAATTATATCCATACCTACGCTGGAAAAAGGCTCGCTAATGATGGGCAAGGGCCGTAAGGGAACCATACAGGATGTGTGTCTGCTACTTTTTTTGACACACAGGACACTCTTTACAATACTTACGGATTTGTTGATATACACCGGGCCAAAAGGATTGCTCTAAGATCGCGTTCTCTGTTTTCTCTTCCCCAAAGTGACCCCCTAAAAGATGACTGTGGGCAAGAAACATCACTTTTTCTCTATAGGCTAGTGGGACCAATAACTGTAGGGGAAGGTTCCTCCCCCCCCTTCTGATACAACAACCCTTTCTTTACGATAAATTGGGGACCTA
The DNA here is from genome assembly GCF_964261635.1 of Lissotriton helveticus. Taxonomy (NCBI): domain Eukaryota; kingdom Metazoa; phylum Chordata; class Amphibia; order Caudata; family Salamandridae; genus Lissotriton; species Lissotriton helveticus. Next base: position 816,506,399 of record NC_136070.1, read on the forward strand.
CTTGATCTGGACCTTCCTCATCTTTAGATTTATTCCAGGCCTCCCTCAAGGTAGGATCCTTCTTTGCGCAACAAAGAAGCCCCTGTCGTACTGCCACATAGTGTCCTCCTTTCTCTGAGACAAAGCAACCCTGGTCCAGTCCCTTTTTTCTCCTTTCTTTTGCTTCCCGCTTTTCCGGGGTTTCTCTTGAGGTGGCGTTAGAAAGGAGCATTCAGATACCAGTCTTCCTTATCGGTAGTGGTCTCTGGCACCACTTTGGATATGTAAGGATAATCAGACCCCAGGACTAAGGGCTCAGGTAGACATGGTATTAACCCTAACCTCAGGGGAACTGGTGCATAGTCTAGACCGTGTTGGATTTACATGTCTGTGGTGGGATATCACTTGTTGTCCCAGTGTACGCACTGTATATTTACATCCCAGTGGTCTGTGTGATACCCCCCGGGACCGCCGAGGGTTGTATCACGCTTTGCAAACACCCGGTGTCCATCAGTGCTTGCCGCTTCTCCCCTTTGACCCTCACAGAATGATAGTCCGGTGTTTTTTTTTCCTGCTGGGTTACAATAGTAGGAGCGGGTGAGGCCAATCTCCATGGCCTCTTCTTTTTGAGCGCATAGCCTGGCTATGTGACCAGAACCCCCACACGAGAAACACCGAGGTCCAGGGTGGGGTGTGGGCTGGGCAGGAGGGGGTAAGCGACCTGGTAATAGGGTAACGGTATCCTGTTTTCGGAAGGCGGACGGATTGGTTGTTTTGGAAGACCCCCCACTAGAATGTATCCACGAAGGTTTGTCCCGACCCTGCTGGAGCTCCTGCGCTCGGATGTAGGCTCCTGCGATCTCCACTGCTTTCTCGAAGGTTAATCCGATATGTTGGCGCACCCACTTCTGTACAGGAGGATGCATGGAGGATTAGAACTGTTCTAGATATATTTTTTTCATGATATCCTCCTTTGTGGCGTTTAGGGGTTGTAACCACCGGTCAGCGAGATCACGGATCCGATAGGAGAGGGTCCTGGGGGTCTCCTGTGACCCTTCTTTTACCTGTCGTAGACATATTCTATAAGTTTCATTATCTATTCCTAGCCTTTCCAACATGGTTTTATTTAGGTCCTCATATGGGGTAAGACCTAGGGGATTAGCAGCTTGATAAGCGGCTTGCAGGTCGCCAGTCAGCAATGGACCAAGATATTGGCCCAATTTGTCGGCGGCCCAACCGGCGGCTCTGGCCATTCTTTCAAAATTGGCAAAGAAAAAATCAGGGTCCACCCCGCTGACATACTTCTGGAGGACCACCGAAGGCAGAGTGGTATGGCTCCTTTGCTGGCCCAAGGTGTCTGCCAGTCTGTTGAGGATGACTTCCTGAGTTTGGTTTTGGTCAGCCATAGATTTGTGGAGCTTCCCTCGGTCCTCTTCTGCTGCGGCCAGGAATTTCTCCATAACTTGCCCCAAACGTTCCTGGCCTTCCGCTATTTTCTTTATTGTGGCATCCATCCTTGCTGATCCCACTTCTGACACCAAGTGTGAGAGGGATGGGCGGAAGGAAAAACGAGGAGGCCAAATTTGTGGATCAATTTTGAAGTGGTTTATTATAAGGTGCATAAGAAGCAATTCAATAAGACAAGGTGATAAGTATCATGGCCGATAAAAAGAACGAAAAAAAGGAGGGAATGAAATATAAGTCTTTCTGGCTTTCCTGGAGTGGGTCATGGAGTGACCACCGAGGAAAAAAAGAATAGCCGTGGGGTAGTGCACTAAGGAAGCAGCATTTTGCTACTGGGTCCATGATAGGCAGCTTTCCGGTTGTCAAGGTATGTGAGAGGGAACAAGGATGGTATCAGAGGTGCTCAGGAATAACACGGAAAACAATAGCGTAGTGACAGAGGTACAAACAGCGTGATTTCCAATCACCCATGGAATGCTTACACTTAGCGCTTAGTGCAGGGTTATGTCCCTCCCTCCCTGTCCACCCCCCTTCCCGTACCACGTACAGCGTCAGCCGAAACTCTCCAAAGTTGCGGCGGCTCGTAGGTATCCTCCGGGGGCGTCCACCACTCTTCGGACCAGCTCTCTGCTCCGTCGTCCGTTCCGAGCATCACACAACGGGGCCAGCCTCTGGACTCGTGCTCTCAGGATGTCCGCTGGTGGATGCGCTTTTCCCCTCGCCGTTCATCTCCTCGCTCTTCTCCTTGTCGCTCTTTTCCTCGCTCCTGGGCTGTACTCTCCGGTCCAAGACACCGCTGTTGCTTCTGTGGGTTCCTTACATACATCACGGGCCCCTCCTCCCTGTCTTTCCATTGGCTCCTTTCTTCCTCTGGTGGGAGTCCTCCCTGTACGGAAGAGGCAGTGGAAGAGGTTAACCCATTCTCTCCCTGTCCTCGGGTCTCTTCTTTACTCTGATGGTGATAGGAAGGAAGGAGGGGTAGGGTGTCCAGGGGAGTGACCTCCTCACAGGCCTTTAATTATTTATTATCACAGATTGTGGTATGACAATTCTTGAACCTCGTAAGACAATACCTTTGTTAGTAACGGGCAGTTCTTCTTTTACATTTTTGAAATTTGCAAAAATCTATAACCAAACTAGAAAGTAGTGCTAATATATATTTATTTTCATTTAAAAAAGCAGTTTAGACAAATATTTAATTGTAGCAATGCTAAATATTAAAAAGAACAGCTCCTACACACATGTATATGGAGGACGCTAGTCCGTTAAAAACATTTTTTTTAAAAAATAAAAACAATAACACAACATATTATAAACAATTCATAAAACCAAAGTACAAGACCCTATGGCCACCAACAACATGATAATAAAGTTCAGTTGTAGCCAGGCTATAGATCCAAAGCTGATATATAGTTTAAAGCACAATTATTAAATAGATTCACACCGATACTAAGGGAACCATGTATTATACCTACTTTCTAGTTTGGTTATAGATTTTTGCCACAATGGGGAATATCCTGTAAATTGAAGGAAGAGTGGATGTTTTGTGCAGAATTACTTGTAAGTGAACAATAAAATTGGATGTGAATTCCTACCTAACATTAGAAAGTCCAGGGGAACCTTTTCTTGCTTTCCTCTCATCAAAGTAGGCCATTTCAGTGGCATTCTCAGTTGCATGCTTGATTTTCTTAAAGCTTAGTTCACATTTGTGCGACCAATAAAATAAAACATTTCTTTTTGTTAAGCCTCTTAATGGAGCCCTTACTGTGGCAACGTCACATGTGTATCGGGAACAGTAATTGGCCATGCCAAGGAATGACCGTAACATGGTAACATTGTGTGGGGCACTGGTGACTGACAAAGCCTGTACTTTAGCTGGATCCGGTGTCATAACCCCATCAGAAAAGATATGGCCAAAGAATTTAAGTTTTGTTTTGCGGGCCTCTCAAATCTAAACCTGCGTCAGCAAGTAAATAACACACTTGCGTAAGAGCTTTTCTGGGCAGCACTGAAATCATCACTGTAATTGAAAGCATTCAAGAAAGACCGTATGACACGTCAAACAACATCTTGGAAAAGTTCAGCTTCTGATGACACACCAACACGTAATCATGTACATTTCAACAAACCAATATGGGTTGGAAAGGTGGTGAATTGAACTGGATGATCCTATCACTCTGTTTGAACCACAGTTGTGGCTCCCCACTGGCCTACTCCTAGCCCTTTTAAGAGTGTTCAGGGTCATACTGATCATTGTGGTCAACCCCCTGGTCTGGTGGCTGATGGAGGCCGGGCCAGGGGTCGAGAGAAAAGCCCACACCAGCCAAAGGAATGCATGTTCATCATAGTGTTGTCTCTCTCCCCTGATGAGGTAGAGTCTTAGTGCCCCGACCCACCTGGACTGTGAGGAGTAGTCGCCGACCTAGCCCGTCTCTGATGGCATTTGGCCTTGGGCAGCAGAGCCCACCACAAGGTGTCCAACTCTGGTATGCCTCCACGTTGGCCCTTTTATTAAGCTGTGGTATCTCCGTGTGCCCATCGCCATGCTTCATCTGGAGCGTCTAAAAAGTGTGGCTTTCCCTGGTAGATGATCTTTAGTCAAGCTGGGTACAGGAGCGTGTGTATTTTATTTGCATCGCTGTCAACTTCTGCTTCACCTGCGTGAAGATTGACCTTTGCTACTGCTCCTGCAATGTGTAGTAAACTAAAAGCATCCCCTTGTTAGATTGTATCAGCACAGTTTGTTAGCAACAGGGACCTGCAAAGGATAGCCTCCCTGTCAACATAGTTGAGGCGCAAAATAATCAGCCGGGCGTGGGAGGGGCCTCGTGGCGACCGGGTGGCCAAGGATCTCTGTGCCCCATCAATGACAAAACAGGGAGGAAAGACCTGCTCTGGTTTCCGGGAGCGAAAAAAGTGAGGAAATACTGTTACAGGCGGGCACTCTCCAGTCCCTCGGGACTCTCCACTAGCTGGACATTGTTCCACTAGGAGCAGCCCTCAGCATCCTCCATGCATCTCTCCAATAGCAGCTCCACTGAACGCAAGTCAACTCCCAGATCTGGTGGAGGCACACCCCACCCCACTCGCCTTTAGAAGTTCCCCACAACAGCTCCATGAAGGGTCCACCGAGGAAAAACAGGTGTTTCCTAAGGCCACCTGGGTCTCTCCCTCAGATTCCCCACCCGGCTAGCTTCACCTTTGCAGCTCTTGAGGGGCAAATGCAGCCGCTGGCCCATTGGGGCCTGCAGCCGTCCTCTTAATCTGTAGTGTCTCCTCCTTGCAGCAGGTCTTTTGTTGTGGACCAGATCTCTTGTCCGTCTGAGCTCGGACTCTCTTTCGCTCTCCTGTCCCCCGGTCAGGCGGGTTGTGTTGGCGCCAGGTCTCACCAAACCGGCCCCCCCCGGTGTATTCTGTTCCAGTGATGTGTAGGAGTGAGGCTCCAGAAGCCGCGGGCTCCCTAGATCCCCAGATGTTGCCCTGTAGGTCCACTGAGGACACGTCTGCTCCTCTGCCGCCATTTCTCGCCCTCAAGCATGCTGCACTTTTTTTTTTTTTTTTTTTTTTTTTTTTTAAAGCTTCAAAGGTTCAAAGTTTATTATGTTTTGGCTCTCATAGAGGGCCACATAAAATTATACACACAATTATACATACAAATAATGAATAAATGGCGACATAAAGCAAGAAGAAAACACGACTTATCTACGAGTAAAGCAATCATCAACGTCTCCCTGTACTTCATTAATAAATATCTAAAATCCCTTTAAAAAATTTAAAAATTCTGGAACAAAACATTTCATTTGGGGGGCAATAAAGTGCATGGAAGAACATTTTTACATTTACAATTCCCAATTGTAAACAAATTGGTTTTAACCATTTATGGCGCAATGGGCGCAATGCAGGACAAATAAACAAGACGTGATTACGATCCTGTATAGCATTATTACAGAAATTGCATAGAGGAGATACCCCATACCATTTTGCTAAAAGTATATTGAGTGGAAGCAAATTATGTCTTAAAAGGTACCATAGTCTACGGACACTATGGGGAATATTCCAAATGAGATATTGTTGGGCTAATTTTGGGATATATGTTTTTACCAGGGCTTCCCTTTCTTTTTGTCTAGGTTGGGCAAGTATATCTGACTTATAACAGAGTTCCCAAGACGTACTTTTTAGTTTAAGCTTTAGCTCAGATGGTGAAAGTAAGAATAACGTACTTTCATCCAGTTCAAGCAGAGATACCGCTTTTCTAAAGTTTTTTACCAACTGCGAGTAATCGTTAAAGTTGCCCAGGAGTTCCTTTTTAATAATTTCTCTTAAGGTACCCGGTTTACCTCTGGCCAAACAGGCTACCCATCTTACGAGGGCAACCAACCCCTGTACCCAACAACTTTGGAGTCCGAATTCCAACCTGCATGAGGATGTAGAACATGCTGTGTTAAGAGAAGAAATTTTTCTTAGTACCTTTCCTTCCATTTTTTGCATAAAGCCCCATTGTTTCAACTCCACTAGTTCAATTCCATATAGAAGAGTTGCAGGAATTTTCGCTCTAAATACATCCAGAAAGAGGGAGAAATGCCTCTTCCCGGTAGCGTTATACAAAGTACATAACCCCGTACCATGGGCCAGCGCTTAACGTGAGTTATGTTCAATATGGGGCTTCTCACTAAGATTAGCAGATATTATTTTGCCTAAAAAGGTATAGGTTTTAACCACCTCGAGTTTTTGTCCGCTAATAGTCCAATTATAACTACCAGACCTGCATTTCTTCTTACCAAAGATGCACATAATTTTACTTTTCGAACTATTAATTTTCATATAATGTGCTTCAGCAAATTGGTTTAATGCGTGTAGACGATTAGATAGACCCTTCGGGGTCAAATCTAAAACAAGTATATCGTCCGCATACATTAGAATCGATATGGCTGACCCTCCGATTGACGGTGCTAATCCCTCACAGACTGCAATGGAAGATGGTAGGTCGGCCGTATACAAAGAAAACAATATGGGCGCCAATATACACCCTTGTTTTAATCCATTCAGAGAGGGGATAGATTGAGAGAGACCCCTCTCTCCACCTTGTAGCACCTTACACCATGTGTTCGAGTGTAGAGACTTAACTAGTTCGAGTAAGTATCCTGGCATACCCAATGCAGCCAGCTTTCTCCACAGCGTTGGACGATCCACCTTGTCAAACGCCGTGGAGAAATCTATAAATGCTACGTATACGCCACCACCTCGAACACGAGCATATTTATCCATAATCACCTGTAATAGTGTCAAATTATCTAAAGTTCCATGCTCTTTTCGAAATCCTGTCTGTTCCATGGGTAAAATACTATTTAGGTCTGCCCATTCCATTATTAACATTAAAAGAAATTTAGCGAAGATTTTTCCTATTGAGTCCAATAAAGCTATTAGACGATAGTTAGAAGGTTTATCCCGATCACCCTTTTTAAATATAGGGATTAATATACTTCCCCTCCAAGAGTCGGGGACTGTTCGTGATTTAAAGCATGCTAGAAATACTGGAAGAAGAATCCTACTCCAGATGGTAACATCTTGCTTAATTATGGACATGGGCAGTTCGTCAGGACCCATAGCTCCGGAAGAGCGCATACTCTTTATCACGGTAGCTATGGATTTCTCAGTAGGAAGTTCCATTTTATGGTCACTATTTGGGCCTGGATCCCATGTATCCCCCCCTGCACCATTAGGTGCATATAAGGTAGTCACAAATAGAGTCCAGACATCTTCTGAAATAGCGATTGGAGTGGGAGTTGTTATTGAGCCACATCCTTTCCTTATTATGGACCAAAAATCTCTAGATTTATTGTAGGTCGAAGCCTCTCTTAACTTGATCCATAGAGAATCTTCTTTTTCTCTTTTTATCTTAGATCTCAATCTTACCCTCCTTCTTTTTAATACGGCTAACTGATGCTCATTTTCCCCAGATCTATTAAGGTATTGTTTCCTAACGAGTTTATTTATCTCCTTATTTAATATTAGTAGTGGGCTAGGAGAGAAATGTGTCTTTTTAGGATTTCCTGTATTCTTAGCCATCGCGGTGACTTTTTTGAGGAGATTTTCGAGATGAAGGAATTCCATACCTTGCCAATGATCTAGTTCTAGTAACGTTTGGGCAAGAATATTTTGTACATCCTTCATATTGGTAGATCCCCATGCTGCACCTTCAACAAATGGCAGAAGGGGGAAGACACCAGCCCGCAATGGCGAGCCCTGAGGGTGCAGCTCGATCTCTCTGCACCCTGGGCCTTGGCCACCTCTGGCGTCAGTGGTTGGGCTGGCGCAGTATTTATCGCCCTCTCTCCAACGGCAGCCAGAGAGGACCCATAAAGGCAGGAGGGGATCCCCTGGGGGCCAAAGCTGTGCATTTGTGTGGGTTTCCCCAATAGCCATATAAGAGACTGCCAGTCAGGTTGATCCTAATTCCTAGTATGCTGGGCAGAATTGTCTTTCCCAGCCTAATATTGTGAAAATATGCTAGGAAAAGGCTAGAATACATTAGCTTCTTCACCTAGAAAAGTCTACTTTACAGTATGCTTCTGTTTGCATACATTTGATTTTCTTTTATCACTTTTCCAGTAATTTTGGATTTCACAGGAGAGTGGGGGGCTTAGGAAAGTATTTCCTCCAGTTAGAAGTCTTTCTCATTTGTGGGAATAAATTGTGGGCATCTAAACTGGTGGTCCTTCTTTTGAACCAATACACAAGGCTGATTTACAGCAACTTTCTTGAAAAGTTAGCTTTTTAGTATCTTGGAAGCTTTCTTTTTAGTGGGTATTACATTGGTCAGAAGAGTGAGGTTCAAGATGTCTGTACAGATGAACTGTACACATTTATTTCATTGTAACAAAGTGGCATTCAATCTTCGTTTCTTCCAAACGTATCAATTTTTCACATTAATCTATTCCCTTTGACTAATTTCTTCGCAAATCCAACAACCCCAGCAGAGAGGTCATACATACTCTCCACGTTAAGGAGGATTTATTTTTATTAATTGGATTGAACTTTATAGATTTGTTAGGACAATCAACCTTTTGTCATCTGTGGTGTGATAGTACAGGTGTAGCTTCCTCTAAACAAAATTTTGCAAGTGGATAGTTTCCTGCATTTTTGCTTTTTATGGAAATACTAATAGATACTTACCTTGTAAGCTTAGGGGCCATTCCACAAGAGGTCAATCAACCTTTTGTCATCTGTGGTGTGGTTCTTAAAGGAGCCGGAACACCATTTCCTGGCTTCATTCCGTTTATGCTTTTTAAACTATTTAAGTGGTTTTCTTCAGCCACATGTACTGTTTACTTAGGGCCCAAGTACGATGTTGTTAGGAAAGCATTGAATGCGTATCAAGAGAGAGAGAGAGGACCAGAAAGCCAGTCCTTATCCCCGGGGTTTATATATGATTTTAATCAAAAGGAGACTAGCTCATGTATTACGAATTTACTTAAAGTAAAGGACTCGAGTATGTTTCGTCATGGGGTAGGAACACCTGGTAAGTGTGTTCATGAAGCCCTCACCCACCAACCTAGTTGGTGGCATGCTTCATCATCGGGCCCACCCAGTGACACCTAGCGTGTCACTGGGTGGGCCCGATGATGAAGCATGCCACCAACTAGGTTGGTGGGTGAGGGCTTCATGAACACACTTACCAGGTGTTCCTACCCCATGACGAAACATACTCGAGTCCTTTACTTTAAGTAAATTCGTAATACATGAGCTAGTCTCGTTAGGAAAGCATTCCCACCGAATCGGTTCTGGAATGGAATGCTTTCCGAACTACTCGGATCAGGGGAGTCCGACCGAGCGATTTGGATGCATCCAGAAATGATTTGGTCGGACTCCCATTAACTTCAGAGGGAGCCTATGTTCTTAACGTAAACACAGACCCCCATTGAAAAAAGGGGTGGTTGGGGAAAGCCGTGCACCCTGTGGCGGGCATCCCATGGTGCCTGCCACTCTGTCATGCAAGGGTATGGGAAACCCATAGGTACCCCCACCGGCCCAATTTGGAGGGCGCTGGATGAAGGGGTGTCCGCTATGGGCCCCCGAAGTTCGATTTCCACATCCATTTCGTCTCGGCCAAACCGATTCAGAACAGCTGTCCCAATCGGTCATTGTACTCGCTCGTTCAGAAACCTGCTCCATTGGGCTGTTCGATCCGGCTCCGCACCACTCTAGCTGCCTGAATCCCGGTCGGAACCGATTAGGACACACCGGACGGCTCCCTTGATTGTACTTGGTCGTCCGGAAATGTGACCGATTCGGTCAGAAACAAGGCTTCCGAATTGGTTTCAAACAAATCGAATGCTGCTGGGGCCTTTTCTGACGACATCGTAATTGGGGCCCTTAGTGTTAAATAATTGGAAAAAAGTCGGTAAATGTTGCCTTCAGGGCATTTTTCATATTTGTTTGATTGAATTTGAAAATATGAACATTTTCAAAAAATGATTTATGTAATCCTCCTATAGATTACAATTTATAAGTTCAGCAAGTATTTCCATGGTAAAGAACAAGGATTACAAATAAGTAACTTTTCTTTCTTCTCTACATTTGACGTTAGATTTTCTTGGCGGTTTATTGGTCTTCACACTCAGATTGACCATTTCAGGATGCACTATGCACTTGTATAGCACACACGGGGTTTTTTCACTTCACTATTATGATCAAGGCATGGCTTTGTCACTTATGCGTCGTGGATGCTCGGCACAGATTGCCTGACACCTTGCACATGTCTGGCCTATGACACTCGTAAGCATGGTATGTGGATGCCTTGGAACTTACAGTTAAGTATATCTGTTTGCTAAATTATTGTTATATGTTCCCTCCCCTTCCTTCCTGTCATTACAGGCCTTTTAGTTCAGGCAACCTATCAAATGTCCTGATGATGATCCATTATTGAGGATTGGATCGAAACGCCGTCGACTAAATATGTGTTTAAACACTAAGTTCACTATGATGTGCTAAAATTCATGTGTTTTCCACATATGTGAAGCGATTATACTTTAATGTCTTTTGCTCTTGTTTCTGTAAATGCCTGAAAAACCTTAGTTACATGTTATGTGTATTGTGTGTGCAGCACTGTGGATGCAGGACTGTGTCCCTCTGCTTTATTGTTGGTTGTTGAATCTAAATTATTCCATCATTCAATAAATTTTATAGTCCGGCTGGACTATTTGTTTATTATAGTGCACATTGTGGCCTATAATTATTGGAATTACCAATTCTCTCCTGTCAAGGGCCGCTGTCCTTTACTTAATTGTTAGATTTTCAAGGACACTTGTTAATAAATGTATCTTTAAAAAGTTGTTGAACACCTATTAAGAAATTCTAAGTTTACGTATTTGGGGTAGAGAGATCACCCTTTATGAAGAACTGTTGTCACAGGTATATAAATTGTCCTTCCATATTTCTTTATTTGATTTGGATCCATTTTCCATCAACTTAGCTGTGTTTAAATGTAAAACTATTGTGTATAAAACATAAATGGTTTCATTACAGGTGTATCCTTAATTTGTTCTCCTGGGAAAAGGGGCTGGAATGGCAGCTGTTGGCTCAGCAGAGACCTAGGCTTGAGCCCTTCACTGTTTACATCTCCTGGACGTCTACTTCCAGGGCAGGCTCTAATGGAAGGAACTGAGAACCTATCACAAGGTAGGAAGAGCACCTTCTACAATAAGTCCACCAGAGAGATACATAGATTTACACCATGTATTCGAAAAGTGTAATCGGAGTTTCATATATGAAAGCGCACGTTGTCTGTTTTTCTAAGACAAATATTAGCACTGCAAATAGTCTAAGGGATTATAGAACAGGAAATGCCAACTTTATGCGAATCAAAGGATTTTGAAGATAGAGTCTATTGTTGGGTCGTGTGCTCTTCTGGTGTTGTTTTGCCGTGCTGCATGTAAGAAAGTTCCTCCTTTGGCATGGGTAGCACCCACTTTTTGATGCATGATGTGATTTCAAATGTAAGTGCACTGGGTCCCTGCTAACCAGGTTTCCAGTGCCAGATCTGTTTCCTAAAACTGTACCATGATTGGCACCTCTTCAGCACCCTCTGTGATTCCCTATTAAATGGTAACCTGGTTCCTAGGACTGAGGTACTAAAGAGGGCTGCAGCACAAATTGTGCCACGCTATGGACCCCTCACCAAGGCCCGGTAACCTGCCATTGCAGGCTGCATGCCTTGGTGCAGAGAACACAGAAGAGTAGACATGGCGCACAGTCCTGTGTTCCATGCCCACATACACTGCATGGTGTATAGGCACGACAGCCCTACTGCAGGTCTTACAGGCCTAAGTCAGGGTGCACTATATCCCATGTGTGGAAATATCTGCATGAGAAGATATGACCCTACATTTTTTAAGTCCATTTATGGATACTGTCAGTGCACAGGGAAGTAATAGAGACTACATGGGCTGGTACTCCTCATTTCGAGTTTCCTAGCTTATGATTGCTTTACTGTACCAATCATCTCGTCTTAGTGAATCCTCACTGATGCCAGGGGTGAATTTTATAAATAAATGCACACAGGAGACCCTTTTAGAGGTATCCTGACAAACTACCAAGCACCAATGTGTTTTCTGACTAGTCATAGCCAACCTGCCACCACCATACATGTTTCTGCCCTCATCGAGTGAGAGCCAGCGCTCTCAGAGGCTAGGAACAAATCCTGCTCTGGGCGGAGGTGCTTCACACCTCCCCCAGGCTGGGAGGGCCTGCCGGGGCGGGAAGCTTCAAAGGCAAAGCAACCCAGGCGTCTTCAGATAGTGGAGAATGCCAACCCCCATTTGCTTCTCCCCTATAGGCCGGAGGACAGGCGGGAATATAAGTTAGATTAGGAGGTGTGCCCACATTCTGCCAGCACCACCCCTAAGGTGGGCCAGGCGATGTGGACACTACTTTTTCAATTCCTCCATCTTGAGAGGTATGATATTACCTATCACGGCTAGGGTAGTGCCCATTCCCACAGGAAGTGGTCACTTAGAGGGTGTAGACACCCTAAAGGTAGGTAGCAAATTGGCTACTGCCTGTCGCCTCCTTTAACACCCCTAAATTCAGTATTTTGATGCCAGCCCGAACCCTAATTTGATGGAGCTCAGTAGAGCAACAGACAAAGAAAAGCTGCTGACCCGAGAACTGAAGAATTGCTGCGGGAAACTATCAGCAAACCGTGCCTGCTGCTTCCAGGTCTCAACCGTCGTGGTGTGTTGTCTCGTCCTGTAACTTTGAGGCCTTCAAGAACCCCAGAGCACCTCCATCCTTCTACCAATTGCCAAGAACCACCCTTGAAGTAGAGGAGCAACTCCCCTGCAGACACTGAACTGCGAAGTTTGGTTGATCTGCTGCTCCTTAGTGACTCCGGTCACAACACCAAGGCCAGAAAAAAAGGTACATCAGTGCTGGAGAGTCAGATCTTTCCCCCCACCAAGTGAGAGGACACCAGGACCTCCCGGAGACGTGCCAAAACCCAGGGTATCGGACCCCCTATACAGAAGACCGAGAAGAAAGAGTCCAATTAGGACTGCAACTACCTATGATGCAGATTTCAATTGAGGGACTTCGAGACCCCGGAGACCCACTCTGTGAGTGGCCCAGCTGCCCCGGAATCATCCCTGCAACCTGCCCACCTCTGACCACTTGGACCATCTCAATGCACAACATTGGCTGCCCTATATGCTCTACACCTAGCCCGCTCGGCCTGAGTAATGATGAACCAGCTGTGCTACATTGGTCCTGAGGCCCTTGCAACTGCTTCCTCGAGTTGGACCCCCAGACGTGCCTTTAACCCCTTCCGTGCGGCCGCGATTCCCCTCGTGTGTGGCAGCCGCACGAACAGGGCGGGCCGTGACGAACCCCAGCTGTCATCAGCACACGAGCACCGTGGAGCGTGATGGCTGGGGTTCGTCACCAGCATGGAAGGGGTTAAGTCCCTCTGTGCAGTGTGTTTTCAGGTCGCCCCCTTCTTCGCAGTGCAGCGGCTACCAAAGACCTCAGCACCATGCTCCCTTCAGAATCCGGGGCGCTCCCGATCTTCCGCTGCTGGAACATTGGACCTGGCCCTGTCTCTTACCTACATCCAGAAGGTGAACCTCAAGTACCCACTGTGTGATTTTAAATGCTTTTTCCTAATTTCTCCCATTGACTTATATTGTACCTCATTGCACACAACAGTAATTTATTTACAAAAATAATAACTTAAAAAGTACCTTAGAACGAAGTTCTTGGTCTGAAATAATATATAACAAGCATCGCCTATGCAAGAGTGATTGGCTTTGCCAGTATGTTTTAGCACTTATTTACACCAGGGTGGCTGCTGTTCAGCATGGCTAAGTAAGTGGGGTAAAGGAGAGTGGCTTGGAGTGGAGTGCCGTAACGTGGAGTAGAGTGGAGTATTATGGAGTGGCATACAGTGGAGTGGAGTGTAATGGGTAGCGTACAGTGTTGTGAAGCATCTTGGAGGGAGTAGAGTGTTGTAGAGTGGAAGGGCATAGAGTTGGTGGCGCAGAGTGGAGCGCATTGTCAGAGTTAAGTAGAATGTCGTACAGTGGAGTGGCACAGAGAGTCGTGGAGAAGCATAGAGGGTGTTGCTAAGAGTGGAGTAAAGTGCTGTAGAATAGTGGCGTACAGCGGAGTAGACTGTCAGAGTGGAGGAGTATGTCATAGAACAGAGTGGAGTAAAGTGGCATGGAGGGGTATAGAGGGAACTGCGCAGAGCGTCTTTGAGTGGAGTAGTGTTGTAGAATGGCACGGTAGAGAGACAAAATATCGAAATTAAAATATCTATATACAATAATATCGATGTTTTAATTTTGATGGTATAGAATATCGATGTGCAATAATATCGATAGACAGAATATCGATATTAAGGTATGCACGTTACTAATATCGAAATTTTGTTTAGTGTTATGTATTTTATTATGTTGTTTATATGTTTGTTAAACATGTTTTTTAATGTATGTTTAGAAATTAGTAATTTTGTTTACATTTTGCGTTAAAGTATCAGCGGGTTGTGGGTTTATAGGGGAATAGGGTGGGCAGTTATTTAATTATAATTAATTAATTAATATTTTTTAATATATTTTTGATTAATAAATAATTATTAATTAATAATTAATTGGTAATTAATTATTATTAAGTGATTAAATGACAATTACGTTTTTTATGTGATTTATTTATGTGTAGTGGGTTGTGTGTTTTTAGGGGAATAGGGTGTGACATAATTAAATTAAATTAGTTAAAGAGATTGGATTTATTTACTGGTATTTATTGTTAATTAATTGTTAATTAATTGATTGGTAATTCGTTTTTTAAAATTATTTCATAATATTAATTATAAATAATTTATTAATAAATATTGTTTATTGTAAATATCTTGTTAATTAATTATTAATTGGTAATTAATTATTAATTGGTCATTAATATGTGTTAATTAGTTAATTTATAATTACAACGATGTAATAATATTAATTGTTATTAATTGGTTAATTGATATTTATAATATTTGTGTTTTTTTGTATGTGTAGTGTGTTGTGTGTTAAAGGGGGAGTAGTGTGGGAAGTAATTTTTACCCCCATGCTATCCAACGCTTTCCCTACTGTTGCACCCTCAGGAGTGGGAATAGTAATTTTTACCCCTACGCTATCCAACGCTTTCCCTACTGTTGCACCCTCTGGAGTGGGAATAGTAATTTTTACCCCTACGCTATCCAATGCTTTCCCTACTGTTGCACCCTTTGGAGTGGGAATAGTAATTTTTACCCCTACGCTATCCAACGCTTTCCCTACTGTTGCACCCTTTGGAGTGGGAATAGTCATTTTTACCCCTACGCTATCCAACGCTTTCCCTACTGTTGCACTCTCTGGAGTGGGAATAGTAATTTTTACCCCTACGCTATCCAACACTTTCCCTACTGTTGCACTCTCTGGAGTGGGAATAGTAATTTTTACCCCTACGCTATCCAACGCTTTCCCTACTGTTGCACCCTCTGGAGTGGGAATAGTAATTCCCTTCCAGGGGATCCTCATCAATAGTCATAAGCATTAGAATATTCCCTCCCATGCACGGGACCCCGGAAACACTATATTATATGTGCCCCACATATATATACTCATATATATATATATATATATATATATATATATATATATATATATATATATATATATATATATATATACATATCAATGCTCGAAGGTGTCCACCTTTGAGTAGCACACAAACAGCAGCTTGGTTAATGTATAGGTGAGGACGGGGATCCACCCGCAGACGCCGCTCCGTACGGGATCTGCCCGACGCGTTTCGAAGCTCCATATGCTTCTCTTCAGGGGCTTTAACGGAAGATGTGCGCAACCGCCGACCCACTTCCCCATTTAATATATAACACACCCACCAATGGGAGGCTCAAATGAGACTGTGCATTCTGGGAAGTGTGGTCCGGGAAGCACACAATCAAGTCCTGTATGGACTCCACAAGTGGGCCCGTCCTCGATTCCAAGTACGACTGCTGCTTCACTTTCGTGACCCCCAGGGTACCGGGGTGGTGCATACTCCGCGGCTGGACGGCCGCGTATAAATCAATGCTCGAAGGTGTCCACCTTTGAGTAGCACGCAAACAGCAGCTTGGTTAATGTATAGGTGAGGACGGGGATCCACCCGCAGACGCCGCTCCGTACGGGATCTGCCCGACGCGTTTCGAAGCTCCATATGCTTCTCTTCAGGGGCTTTAACGGAAGCGGTGTGCACAACCGCCGACCCACTTCCCCATTTAATATATAACACACCCACCAATGGGAGGCTCAAATGAGACTCTGCATTCTGGGAAGTGTGGTCCGGGAAGCACACAATCAAGTCCTGTATGGACTCCACAAGTGGGCCGGTCCTCGATTCCAAGTACGACTGCTGCTTCACTTTCGTGACCCCCAGGGTACCGGGGTGGTGCATACTCCGCGGCTGGATGGCCGCGTATAAATCAATGCTCGAAGGTGTCCACCTTTGAGTAGCACGCAAACAGCAGCTTGGTTAATGTATAGGTGAGGACGGGGATCCACCCGCAGACGCCGCTCCGTACGGGATCTGCCCGACGCGTTTCGAAGCTCCATATGCTTCTCTTCAGGGGCTTTAACGGAAGCGGTGTGCGCAACCGCCGACCCACTTCCCCATTTAATATATAACACACCCACCAATGGGAGTCTCAAATGAGACTGTGCATTCTGGGAAGTGTGGTCCGGGAAGCACACAATCAAGTCCTGTATAGACTCCACAAGTGGGCCCGTCCTCGATTCCAAGTACGACTGCTGCTTCACTTTCGTGACCCCCAGGGTACCGGGGTGGTGCATACTCCGCGGCTGGACGGCCGCGTATAAATCAATGCTCGAAGGTGTCCACCTTTGAGTAGCACGCAAACAGCAGCTTGGTTAATGTATAGGTGAGGACGGGGATCCACCCGCAGACGCCGCTCCGTACGGGATCTGCCCGACGCGTTTGGAAGCTCCATATGCTTCTCTTCAGGGGCTTTAACGGAAGCGGTGTGCGCAACCGCCGACCCACTTCCCCATTTAATATATAACACACCCACCAATGGGAGGCTCAAATGAGACTGTGCATTCTGGGAAGTGTGGTCCGGGAAGCACACAATCAAGTCCTGTATGGACTCCACAAGTGGGCCCGTCCTCGATTCCAAGTACGACTGCTGCTTCACTTTCGTGACCCCCAGGGTACCGGGGTGGTGCATACTCCGCGGCTGGACGGCCGCGTATAAATCAATGCTCGAAGGTGTCCACCTTTGAGTAGCACGCAAACAGCAGCTTGGTTAATGTATAGGTGAGGACGGGGATCCACCCGCAGACGCCGCTCCGTACGAGATCTGCCCGACGCGTTTCGAAGCTTCATATGCTTCTCTTCAGGGGCTTTAACGGAAGCGGTGTGCGCAACCGCTTCCGTTAAAGCCCCTGAAGAGAAGCAAATGGAGCTTCGAAACGCGTCGGGCAGATCCCGTACGGAGCGGCGTCTACGAGTGGATCCCCGTCCTCACCTATACATAAACCAAGCTGCTGTTCCCGTGCTACTCAAAGGTGGACACCTTCGAGCATTGATATATATACATACATATATATATAAAACTTGCAATAGCAGCCAAATCACATCAGAGCTGAAATATGCTGTGAAGAATTTCCACCATACATGAATAATATGCATTAGAAACATGAGAAACAACACCAAAGATTGTTTAGAAACTGTTTTAATGCTTAGGCAGCAGTAGAAATTCTTATAACTCACTGAAAGCATAGAAAGCTCCCAGGCCGCATTGCAAACACACAGTCTAAAAAGACTGAAAAGCTAACCTATAGCTGTATACAAAAAACTGACACCGTGCCTTTAAGGCACCCATGAACCCCGGTATCCCATCATGCCTCAGGGGTAACAGTTAGGTCAGTTGTTCTTTCCGGCTCCTTCAGGAAGGATCCTGGTAACACAGCTCCACTAATTTCTGTTTTCTGACAGAAAATTAATTCATTTTTAACAACTTTTTCTACTTACTTTGACATTTTACATCTAGTTAAGTAAGACACTGGCTTTTTAAGTCAGTATAGTGAGCATTTTCAGCTGAGAATGCCTTCACTTTTTGACAATTGTCCTTCTTGTGGCAACAAGAAGGCAAAATCAGACAACCACGACGTTTGTATCCTGTGTCTGCCTGAAGAACATGACCCAGGCACCTGTCCTCACTGCGAGCACCTGTCAGGAAGAACTCTCAAAGACAGGGAGAGAATTCGCATCTATGGCCTGGCTCACAGGTCATCCAGAGGAAGGTCTCCGGTGAAGAAGGGCTCCAAGAAGGCTAGAACATCTTCAAAAGAGAAGTCTTCACACCCTTCAGCTTCAGCCTCAGGCTTGGCGCTGAGGAAAGAACCACCGGTGGGTCATTCATCTTCAAAACTACCGTCGACGGCGGGCTCGACGTCGAAAAGAAGACCAGGTACGTCGACGACGTCGAAGAATCCAGCTCTGTCGTCGAAATCCCCTCCGCCGTCGTCAACCGGCCGACGATCGGCGTCGAGAAATGTGACTCCGCCGCCGTCAACCGGGCGACGGTCGGCGTCGAGATCCAAGGCCCCTTCGCCGTCGTCAACCCGGCGACGATCGGCGTCGAGGGAGGTCACTCCTCCGTAGTCGTCATCCAGGCGACGACCGGCGTCGAGAAGTGTGACCCCTGCGCCGTTGTCTAAGAAACGACGTTCGGCGTCGAGGACCAAGACCCCTCCGCCGTCGACAGCAAAACTTCGATCGGCGTCGAGGACGCAGTCTCCGTCGACGGTTCGTCGACGTTCTGCGTCGAGGGTGACCAATACCCCTCCGCCGTCGTCGCACAGACATCTGACGTCGAGAGAGAGAGAGCTCCGTCGACGGCTGGTCATCGCCGTTCGACGTCGAGAGAGAGGGCTCCGTCGACGGCTGGTCATCGCCGCTCGACGTCGAGGGAGAGGGCTCCGTCGACGACTGGTCATCGCCACTCGACGTCGAGAGACCGTAGATCCTCGCATCGATCGCCGTCGAGGCATTCGAAGGCGAGATTGATGGATCCGCCGACTCCCCGGAGGCATTCGGCGTCGAGACACAAACATACGACGCCAGAACGCTCGACGTCCGGACATTCAGAAAGGGCTCGATCGTCGTCAAGAAACTCTGTAATCATGGTTACGGAGTCAGCTTCTCGTCATTCCACTTCACAGTCTTCTGGCTCCTCAACAGCATCTTCAAGGTCCAGAAGTCCTGTCCTCAGATCTCCTGTACGTCAGCCAGATCCTTCGGCTGCGGAGGTCAGACTGTCACCCAGATGGTACAAGTCGTTGGACCATTGGCAGGACTCGGGGGCTACCAAACGTATGCACGAGTATGCTAGTCCGCAACACAGATCTCCTCTCCAGAGACTGGTGGATGAAGTGGACAGACGTAGTCCTCCCAGGCGACAAGCAGACAAATCACCTGTGAGAAGACCAACCAGACCTCGCTCTCCCAGAACGGAAGATCCGGTTAGATCTCAATCTCCCAGAAGATCTCGTTCACCCAGAGGAGAAGATCCGGTCAGATCTCGCTCTCCTAGAAGGGAAGACCATTCCAGAAGGTCACGTGAGAGGAGGCACGGTGCTCACCATAGACGTCGAAGAACTCCGTCTACTTCATCTACCTCTTCTACCAGGTCTTCCCAAAGGGATTACTCTCCCACGCTGACGGATAGCCCTACTTCTAGATCCTCTCCAGTGGATGACATCGGCACTTATCTAGATGTCCTGCAAAGAGGAGCTCAGAAACTGAGCATTGAAATGTCTGTCCCTCAGGTTACTACGACAGTAATTTTTGAGACTTTGCACAAAAAATCTGTCTCTCGTCCACTGCTGCCTTTAGTCCCGGGGATCATGGATCCTGTCAAGGATGTTTTCCTAACTCCAGCAGCCATCAGAGCGGTGCCAGCCTGCATACAGAAGAAATACAAACCAGCTTCTTCTGACCCAGTTTTTGTAAAATCTGACCCACCAGCAGACTCTGTGATAGTGGCAGCGGCAAGAAAGACGCATGTAGTTGCTGCTTCCTCTTCAGTCCCTCCAGATAAGGACAGCAAATCACAGGACTCGTGGGGTCGCAAAGTTTGCAATTCAGCTGCCTCCACGCTGAAGGTCTCCAGTGCGGCCGCACTGCTGCGTAGATACGACAGAGCCTTATGGGACTCTATGGAAAGGTTCAAGTCCAAACTGCCAAAGGAACACCAGAAGGACTTCGAAGAAACTATGACAGAAGGATGTCTGGTGGCGAACCAGTTGATAAGCACAGCAGCGGACGGTGCAGTGCTGGCGGCACATTCCTACTCACATGGGGTTTGTGCCAGGAGGTCGGCTTGGTTGCGCCTCACAGGGCTGAAGCCGGATGCTCAGCATCGCATCCTTAATCTTCCCTTTTCGGGTTCCTCTCTCTTCAGAGAACATGCTGACGAAGAGATGACCCGTATGAAGACTGAACTGGATACAGTAAAAGCGGTGGGTTTGGAGAAGAAAAAAGAATTCAAACGCCGCTTTAAGACAAACAGGGGGAGAGGGGCTCAACAGAGGGTTCAAAACCCTCAGTGATCCCAGAATAAGAACCAAGGAAAATCCCAGTTCCGAGGCAAATCCAACAGAGGTAGAGGAGGTCACCAGCAGTCCTCTACCACCACAAGAGGAGGAAAGGCTTGATCAGTGGCTTCCTCTGGCGCCGTTGCCCACTCCAGTGGGAGGAAGTGCTTCACAACACCTGGCAGAGTGGGTCAGCATCACAAAAGATCAGTGGGTGCTGAATATACTGCGCAATGGATACAGGCTACGTTTCCGTGCGCTCCCGAAAAGCATTCCTCCAAAGAACTCTTGCCCTCACCAGCTGAGCTTGCTCCACAGAGAGGTGACAGTCCTACTACAAAAAAGAGCTATAGAGGAAGTTCCTCCCTCTCAAAGAGGAAAGGGAGTCTACTCAAGATACTTTCTTGTCCCCCAAAAAGATCAGGAGGACAAGTTCAAACCTATACTCGATCTGCGTCTCCTAAACAAAGTCATCGTCAGAGAAAAGTTCTGCATGTTAGCTCTTCACCAAATATGCCCACATCTTCAAGCCGGAGATTGGATGTGTTCGGTGGATCTGCAAGATGCATACTTTCACATTCCGATTGCTCTCTAGCATCGCAAGTACTTGAGGTTTGTCGTAGGAAGCAAACACTACCAGTACAAGGTGCTACCCTTCGGACTCAAGTCCGCACCACGAGTCTTCACCAAATGCATGGCAGTGGTGGCGGCTTTTCTTCACAAAAAGGGACTCTTCATCTACCCATACCTGGACGACTGGCTCCTAAAGGGCCCGTCTCCGGTTCAGGTAACGCACGATCTGCAACTTTGCCTACACCAGTTGCACAGGCTCGGTCTCCATGTGAACCTGGAGAAGTCAGTCCAGCGGCCGACACAGTCCATCCACTACCTAGGCTTCGTTCTGGACACAAAATTGGGAAAAGCGTTTCCTTCGGAGGAGAGACTTTTTTCCATGAGGCAGAAGTGTTGGATTCTATTAGAGTCTCGGCTTCCAACAGTCCGACAGGTAGCCTCCCTGCTGGGTTCCATGGCGTCCTGCATTTTTCTCATCCCGAACGCCAGGCTGAGAATGCGGCCTCTACAACAGGCTCTCGAAGACCAGTGGGACCAGGCGACAGGGCGTTGGGAAGATCGTATTACTCTTTCCCAAGCAGCGAAGGATGCCATCAAATGGTGGACTCGGACGAGGAATGTGCTAGTGGGAGTGCCTTTTCACCAGCCACTACCAACCCAGTCTATAGTGACAGATGCCTCTCTACAAGGCTGGGGAGCGCACATGGGTCCCCTTCAGATTCAGGGTCAGTGGTCTGCACAGGAGCGGACGTACCACATAAACATGCTGGAGCTCAGAGCGGTGTTTCTAGCTCTCAAAGCTTTTCTTCCAGCGATCAAGTCCAACTCAGTCTTAGTTCAGACAGACAATACAACCACCATGTTCTATCTGAACAAGCAAGGAGGCACACAATCACGCCCTCTCTCCCGGGAGGCTCAAACCATCTGGCACTGGCTTCTCTCTCAAAACCTTTCAGTGGTGGCGGTGCACCTTCCAGGCGAGTTAAACATCAAAGCAGACGCACTCAGCAGGCACTTCGAAGATCAGCCAGACTGGGTGCTAAACGACGAAGTGGTAGAAGAGCTTTTTTGTTGTTGGGGGCGTCCAGCCATAGACTTGTTTGCGGATGAAGAAAACGCAAAATGCCACGCCTTCGCGTCCAGATTCCACCGGCCAGGGACGCAGGGGAACGCTCTCCTGATGGATTGGTCGGGAACATTTGCTTACGCGTTTCCTCCCCTGCCTCTGATTCCGAAGGTAGTTTCCAAGCTCCTCAGGTCGGACATGGAGATGATCTTGATAGCTCCGGATTGGCCACGACAGTGGTGGTACCCGGACCTGTTGCATCTGTCTTTGTGTCCACACAGACGACTTCCTTGCAAACCGGACCTGTTGAGCAAGATGAAAGGGAGGATACTACATCCCAACCTCTCATCACTGAACCTGACGGCATGGCACCTGAGGTCCTGCAATATGGGCATTTGAATCTGCCTCCCGAATGTATGCACATTTTAAAGGAGGCTAAGACACCTTCCACGAGAGCGTTTTATGCGTTCAAGTGGAAAAGGTTCTACATATGGTGTAGGGATCATCACTTAGATCCAACTAAAGGGCAGGAGGAGGTTATCCTGCCATACCTCCTTTCCTTGGCAACTTCTGGTTTGAAATATGCTTCCATTAGAGTGCATTTGTCAGCCATAGTAGCGTACAGGAAATCACCTAATCAGATTTCTTTCTTTCAGGTTCCGGTGGTTAAGGACTTCCTCCAGGGGTTGAAAATAGTGTATCCCCCTGTGCGAAATCCTTCTCCTCCTTGGGAATTGAACCTGGTTCTATCCAGGTTAATGTCACCTCCTTTCGAGCCCATCCACATGGCCTCCTTGCGACATCTCTCTTGGAAGGCGGCCTTTTTGGTGGCGATTACCTCAGCGCGCAGAGTAAGCGAGATACAAGCGCTCTGTGCGAAGGAACCATATACTGTTTTCCACCACAATAGAGTAGTCCTAAGGGCTTATCCATCTTTCTTGCCTAAAGTGGTTTCTGATTTTCATATAAATCAGTCCATTTCCCTCCCTTCATTTTTTCCAAATCCTACGACCCCAGCCGAGCGGTCACTGCACTCCCTGGATCTTAAGAGAGTGCTCAAGTTCTATTTGGAAAAGACTAAAGGGATCAGGAAAACGGATTAACTGTTTGTGAACTATGGTTCAATGAGGACGGGCTTTCCAGCGGCCAAGAGGTCCATCTCCAGATGGATTGTCTCTTGCATTAAATTGGCCTATCAGCTTGCAGGCAAGCCTTTATTGGTGTCACCCAAAGCGCATTCCACTAGAGGGAAAGCCGCTACAGTAGCTTTCTTACATGACATTCCAATGTCAGAAATATGCAAGGCTGCAACCTGGAAATCGGTTCATACCTTTATGAGGCATTACTGTCTCGAATCTGATTCCAGGGCCGATACTCAAGTAGGGCAAGCCTCCTTGAGAAATCTGTTTGGGTAGCCTATAGCCTGCTCAGGCTTGTTGATGAGATTACTGTCTTGTCATTCCTTTGCCCGCAGGGAAGAGGAGAGGCTCGCTATTCTATTCCAATGCTTATGACTATTGATGAGGATCCCCTGGAAGAGAAGGATTAGTTACTTACCTGTAATGCTAGTTCTCTTCCAGAGGTATCCTCATCAAAGTCATAAGCAACCCTCCCGCCTCCCCGGGCAAAGGATATTCTTTAATAAGGAGATATTGTTAACCTATTTTGTTACTGGGTTTGTTTAGGTCTCCGAAAAGAACAACTGACCTAACTGTCACCCCTGAGGCATGATGGGATACCGGGGGTCATGGGTGCCTTAAAGGCACGGTGTCAGTTTTTTGTATACAGCTACAGGTTAGCTTTTCAGTCTTTTTAGGTCTCGGCTAGCCGCGCGAAGCGCGTCTCCGCCGAGCCCCTTTTGTCGGCATGTGTGCTTCCCAGGAGACAATCCTGGCCGCGCGCATCGCCTTGGAGGCGATTTCAAACTGACGCACGCGAACGAGCGCTGCGGCCTGGCGCTGTCTCCTGAGAAGCACACACGCATGCGCATACACACACACAAGCGCCCATGCACATACATACAGACACCCACCCACCCCCCCCTCACATACACACACGCGCGCACACAAACACGAGTGCACCCCCCCTCTCCCCTGCCGTCGCACACACGCACACACACACAACGAGGGAACCGAGCCCCCCCCGGCCCTTTTCAACTTACCTGGTGAATTCTGAGGGACTCCGCTCTCCTTCTGGCGTTGCGAGACGCTTTCACTCCGCCTTCTCTTCCGTCCGGACGCAGCCCCGCCCCCGTCACAGGCGACTTTGCCTGACTTCCGGTGAGGCTGCTGGGCTCGTGAGTAACAGTGACTTCCTTGTTTTTCAAGTTCGCGGACGCTTGTACTTTCCGCTTTTTGTGTTTATTTCCTGTGCAAATGCGGTGTTTTACTTAAGTCACAATGGCGGAAATTGGATATACACACATACCGTGCTTTATCTTTAACACGGCGCCCGTGTTTACATTTACACAACACGTGCGCACGGAATTAATAATGGCACTGTGGCTGACTGCCCTTCAGCCCCATCCTGCCCTCGGGCGCTGCGCTTAATCCTTTTACATATTGATTGGCTGGAGTCGCGTTAGCTGTGGGAGCGCTTGTGACTCCCTTTATTTTGTGAGTGCTACAAATACCATTAGAGGAATACAGTTGGGACAATGCTACTGCCACCAGAAGAAAGGGCATTGCATTTACAGAGGTGGGTGTGCCGGGGTGGTCCCCTCCGAGGCTCCACCACTTCTGCTCTTTACGACTTTGTTTGATAGTGCTAGACCGCCCATTTGGCCCCTCGTGTTCGGGTGGGTGGCCTCTCCCTGCTGTCCTGAGTAAGCCTGGTCAAAGAATTAGCTATGTATGTGCGGGTCATGCTGGCAGCATGGCTTGATCGGCATATGTCTAGCAGCACACTACACACATGGAGGACCACTTCGGTAGAAGCATGTGCATCGTGCAACGGAGCCATGTGTTGGAGGGAACTGATTCCTCTTCAGTTGCGGGCTTTAGTGGG
Organism: Lissotriton helveticus; assembly: GCF_964261635.1. Lineage (NCBI taxonomy): Eukaryota > Metazoa > Chordata > Amphibia > Caudata > Salamandridae > Lissotriton > Lissotriton helveticus. Next base: position 816,531,620 of record NC_136070.1, read on the forward strand.
TTGGGAAGGCTTTCCGGGGGCTGTCGGCTAATGGTTTACATGTGACACTAGTTGGGGGGCGGCACTGTTCTGCTGCTTAGTTTCACTGTTCACCCCATGAGAGGGCCCACATGGCTTTTGTTACTTGCCTTTTCTGGGGTCCGAAACTGAACGTATTTTACTCGATAGCACCTCGACTTAAGATAGGTAAGGTACCAGGACCATCCCTGTAGTGTGGTTTTCAAGGCATTTCATTTCTATCTTCCCTTGAATACTTTGAAAATCATTGCAGACACATTGGCCCTTTCAATGTGTTCGCGCCCCCCTTTAATTATTTAAGCGGGTGGGCATTTGCTCTTGTTTGAACATGTGTACTCGCACTACTGTACATAAATCTTGAGGAACTCAAATCCATGCAAAATCCCCCCATCTCCACCCTAACTGTCTCTCCCACACTATAGCAGGTTGGAATGTGGCATTATGGCTAGACTGCGGACGTTGGAACTAAGAAACTAGGTTCGAGTCTCAACATCGACTTAACATCCTATTATTTTGGACACATTACATAACCTCTCTGTGCCATAAAAAGAAAACGATTGTGACCTTTTGTAATATAACTAGTGCTCATGTATAGTGCTCAAATACCTTCAGGTCGAGTTTGCGCTATACAAAACTGCAAACAAATGTACGGTTTGCTGATGTTCCTCTGACATGCTTAATTCTATAGACACCTTTAAAAGTGTAAGCTAGCATTTCAGTTCAACCACGTGTAACAGCTCCCAGGCAGTCTCTGTGTCCTCGCAAGGCAAACACATTTATGGCCCGTGTTTATTTCTCCTGCTACAAGTGTATTTGTATATAGTCATCAGCAAATATACCTTAATGACTTCATCCACAAATGTTTTTGTGACAGTATTTCTGCACTCGGCTTTGGGTGCTCAACTTCGTGTTTAGTCATAGTTTTGAGCTGAATTGTCATAGCATGTACATTTTACTATTAGCTCTGGTGCAGGTAAAATAACTGCAAGGACATCGGGACATCACCTGTGTGCTTTTCCTTGGACAAAGCTCAACTTGTTCAGAGTGTCAGCAATCTTTTACTTGAAACAAGGCTGTTGAATGATTCTTCCATTGTACAAAGATAGGCTTAGAATTATTAAAGAAAAGGGAAATGCAGCTGGCCTTAGAAGTGTGTCCGTCAAGACAAAAAGCACATAGCAGTACACCTGGATCTCTATAGTGTCAGGAAACCAAGCAGCCACCATTCAAACAAGCATTTGCAATGCAATGGGTCGCGCTGTTACCCAAGTCGAAGCTAATGGCATTGTAAATGACAATGCCTTTTTATTTATGTTTTTAAAAACAAAAATAAAAGGCATTGTTATTTGCAATGTCAATAGCTCAAACTCGCATAAATGCGAGATCTATTGCATTGCAAATGCTTGTATTTAAAAGCATTCCCAGCTCGAGGCGCACATGCACGCCTGTGTTGTGTGTGCCTCCTGGGGGGACATGCGCTCTAACTCTATGGAGTCTCAAGGTAATAACGGCAGGTCCTGTGCCCTGCCCCAGCACAGTCTGTGTGTGTGTCTGTGTGTTTGTGTGTATGTGATGTGAGAGTGTGTGAGAGTGAGAGACAGTATGTGTCTATGTTCATACCCAGAAGCGCACACTGCACCAGTGCACGCGCCTCTCCTTTTATTTAAAAGGATTCACAGCTCGAGACGCACAACCACACACACAGCCACACACACACAGCCACACACACACAGCCGCCACACACACACACACAGCCACACACACACACCCTGCCAACCACACACACACAGCCAACCACACACACATACACACAGCCACAGCCACACACACACAGCCACACACACACACAGCCACACACACACAGACAACCACACACTCACACCACCACACACACCACCACACACACAGACAACCACACACACACCACCACACACACACCACCACACACACACACACACAACCACACACACAACCACACTGTCAGTGCACACTTTCACCAGGCACAGGCACCATCAGTCATCAGTGCACGCTTTCACTGGGCACAAACACCACCAGCCGTGGGTGCACGCTTTTACCGGGCCCAAACACCACCAGCTGTCAGTGCACGCTTTCATCAGACACACACCACCAGCCGTCAGTGCACACTTTAACCAGGTACACACACCACCAACCGTCAGTACACGCTTCTACCAGGCACACACACCACCAGCCGGCAGTGCACACTTCCACCAGGCACACACACCACCAGCCATCAGTGCACAATTTCTACAGGCACACACACCACCAGCCATCAGTGCACACATCAATTGTTAACGCATCCACAAATAACTATTGTAACAATCGCAGTATGGCGCACTTTACTTTGAAACATATTCATCTAAAGCGCAGCATGCCACCACTGCTACAAAAATAAATACACATTTTTTTGGCCTACAATTTATAGACTTTTGGTGCAATTGGTGTTGCAATATCAAGCAATGCCAATAGCTCAAACTTAATTAACCCGAGACCTATTGCATTGTAAATGCTTGTTAGACTGTGTGTTTGCAATGCAGCCTGGGAGCTTTCTATGCTTTCAGTGAGTTATAAGAATTTCTACTGCTGCCTAAGCATTAAAACAGTTTCTAAACAATCTTTGGTGTTGTTTCTCATGTTTCTAATGCATATTATTCATGTATGGTGGAAATTCTTCACAGCATATTTCAGCTCTGATGTGATTTGGCTGCTATTGCAAGTTTTATATATATATGTATATATATATATATATGAGTATATATATGTGGGGCACATATAATATAGTGTTTTCGGGGTCCCGCGTATGGGCGGGAATATTCTATTGCTTATGACTTTGATGAGGATACCCCTGGAAGAGAACTAGGATTACAGGTAAGTAACTAATCCTTTTTACCCCTACGCTATCCAACGCTTTCCCTACTGTTGCACCCTTTGTAGTGGGAATAGTAATTTTTACCCCTATGCTATCCAACGCTTTCCCTACTGTTGCACTCTTTGGAGTGGGAATAGTAATTTTTACCCCTACACTATCCAACGCTTTCCCTACTGTTGCACTCTCTGGAGTGGGAATAGTAATTTTTACCCCTACGCTATCCAACGCTTTCCCTACTGTTGCACTCTCTGGAGTGGGAACAGTAATGTTTACCCCTATGCTATCCAACGCTTTCCCTACTGTTGCACCCTCCGGAGTGGGAATAGTAATTTTTACCCCTACGCTATCCAACGCTTTTCCTACTGTTGCAATATGTGGAGTAAGTATATATATTAATTTATATGTAGAGTTTTTGATTTATTTTAAATGTATATGTATTAGTTATTATTTTTTAAATATGTTTTAATGTTTTATTTATAATTTGTTCAATTATATGTATATTTAAATTATTTTTACATTATTATTAATACATTTAAAAAAACGATATTTTTAACTTCGATATTTTTGTACTACGATATTTTTTTTCTCGATATTTTTGTACTTACCTTTATGTAGATAGAACTCCGATATTTTTGATGTCGATATTTTTGTGTCGATATTTTTGTATGTCTATATTCTGTCTGTCGATATTATGTCATAAATTCGAATGGCACAGAGCGGAACAGAGTGTCAGTGGAGCAGAGTTTATTGGAGTAGAGCATCAGAGTGGAGAAGAGCAGAGTGGCCTAGTGAAGTGGCATAAAGTACAGAGGTGCAGAGCAGATAGCCGTAGAATGCATTGGTTTTCAGTTAAGTGGTCTAGAAAGCATTGGCGTAGAGTTAAGTGGGGCACATTAGATTGCAGAGGTGTAGAGTAGAGTGGTATAGAGTAGAGTAGAGTGAAGTGGAGTGCTGCAGAGTATAGTGGTACTGTGTAGAGTAATGGCGTAGATCAGAGTGCCACCGCATTGTTTGCAGGGGCACAGTGTGGGTAGATTGGCATAAGGAGCTGTGGCATAGAGTGCAGTGGTGTAGAGTAGATTGTTTCAGAGTAGGGTAAAGTGGTGCGGTGTAGACTATAGTGCTGCAGAGTAGAGTGCAGTGGTATAGAGTGGTGCTGTGGCATAGAGTGAAGTGATGCATAGTGGAGTACAGTGGCACAAAGTAGATTGTTTCAGAGTAGAGTGAAGTAGTGTAGGGTAGAGGGGAACGGCACAGAGTATAGGTGTAGAGTGCATTGCATAGAGTGCAGTATTGTGGAGTGGTGCAGGGTACGGCGAGGAAGAGTACAATGGTGCATAGTGGAGTGGGGTAGAGTGCACTAGCTTAGAGTGGTGCAGAGAAGAGAGGCGTAGAGTGAAGTGGCATAAAGTACAGAGCCAGTGTGCAGTAGATTAGAGAGGTGTACAGTGCATTAACGTAGAGTGCAGTGGCGCAGAGTAGAATGGCAGACATAGTAAAATATCATACAGTTCAATGGTGTAGAGCAGAATGGCACTGAGTACAATAGTGTAGAGTGCAGTGGCGTACAGTGGGGAAGAGTAACGTGACGTAGAGTGCAATGCTGTAGAGTGGCATAGTAGAATATAATGGCATACAGCACAGTGATGCAGAGTAGATTGGCATAGAGTGCTGTGGTATAGAGTGTATTGGTTTTGAGTAAAGTGATGTAGAGTGCATTGTCGTAGAGTGCAGTGGCATGGTGTGGAGTGGCGTGGAGTGCAATAGAGTGGCGTAGACTGCAGTGCCGAGTAGATTGTTTTAGAGTAGAATGAAGTGGCAAAGAGTGCAGTGGTATAGAGTAGAGTGTAGTAGAGTGCAGAGTAGATTAGAGTGGATTGGCGCAGAATTCAGTGGCAGAGAGTGCAGTATGGCAGAGAGTGCAGTGTGGCAGAGAGTGCTATGTGACTGTCGTAAAGTTCAGTGGAGTGCCGTAGAGGGCAGTGGCGCAGAGTACAATGTGAAAGAGAGCAGTGGTGTACATTACAGTGGTGCAGAATAGAATGGCGCAGAGGGCAGTGACGTAGAGTGCAGTGGTGTAGAGTAGATTGACGTAGAGTGCATTGATTTAAAGTAAAGTGATGTAGAGTGCATTGACATAGAGTGCAGTGGAACATAGTAGAGTAGTGTGAGGTTGAGAGCATTAGCATAGAGTGGAGTAGTGTAGAGAAGGGTGCAGTGGAGTGGAGTGGTGCAGAGTAGAGTGCAGTGGCGTGGGGTGGAGTACAGTCAGGTAACATGGAGTATGCATGATATGGTAGTGTGCTGCTATTACAGACAACAGATCTTCAATTGAAATGACCTGTACATTTACAATCACACACAGTTTTATTGATAAAAGTATATAGCACACAAACGATAATGTGTGGAAAAGTCATCTCCCAATGTATTGATTTGATGGTCAACACAGTTCATTCAGATACTTTTGTTGTGTGCAAGGAAAATAAATCTGTACAACCATCCTCAAGCAGATCCACACTAGTCAGCATGATTGTCATATCGTCTCACGTTTAAATCAGAGAAAGAAAAATAAACACCAAGCTCCCTGGAAGGCACAGCCTAACATTTGACCTCTGTCTTTGATTGCAAAGCAAATGTGACAAGATAAGTATAAGATTTAAAAGCATGTTTACAGAAAGCGAGTTTGAGGAAGAACACAGTATACATGATTTTGGCAATGGAAGGGACGGACTTGACAGCCTAAAACAAAGCCAGCAAACAGCAATGTGAGTTTCAAAGCTAATGGTAAGCAATGGTTGGAATGCATTCCTGGATCAACTTTCTGAGTGTCCCCAATGTCTTTAGCAAACCAGACAGCTGCGCTGTTTTGTAGGCTGAGACGTAAAAAAGTAGTTTATATGAATGTGAGTAGTGGAAGGATAGATGTTATCCAGTCACAGGAACTGTAAAGAAGCTATTTTCCAAGGGAATGACAAACACTAGAGGAAAAAAAGACATCAATTGAGAAGCAAGCAAACAAGTGATAAGACAGGCAACCAATGATACGCAATGGGCTGGCACAAAGTCCACAGGAAGTTTTTGATATGGTTCACAGAATGTCTTTTATGCACAGTCAGCTAAAAGGCATCTGTAGGCAAGTTCTAAAAATAGCAGATCAATGTCAATGCCTAGGTCCTTGCATTGGGGGTATGGGACGATTGGGCTACTAAGGAGTTGGCGGGCTGAAGGGAGAGGGTGTGAATGCTTGTATGTGAGTGAGTGCATAGCTGGAAAGATGAAAGCATGTGTGCATGGATGAAAAGATGAATGTGTGAAAAGATGGAGGCTTGCCACTATGTCCCCATTTTGAAGGCAGAGAAAACAAATGCTTCCCCAGCTCCATAAAATAGAGAATTCCGGTGAGTGGCTGCATTGTCATGGCTATGCTGGGATCAGGAAGGACCAAATTTCAAGTCCCAGAACATTATGCCATTTTGTTTTGAGTGAAAGTCTGCTGCATTGAGGAAAGTATGGCCACAACACAATGGGGGGACTCAAGATGCAAAAAACACAAGAGGGGGACTAGTGTTTGCAACCTCAAACTGAAAACAAAACAAGGGGTGTGAAAATTGTGAAAGTGAATTAAAAGAGAGCAAACACCGCCCGGGTGGTTGTTTCCGCCTTTTTGGTCCTGATGAAAGCTCAGCCTAATTGGCACAGACGAGCAGAAACATGACGACCTTTTATTCACTAAGGACATAGGTGGCTCAACCTAATAGCCATCCTTTGTCCGCCTCACTTATTTTAAACGATTGCTTACTTTTCCTTTATTAAAGTTAATTTTTGGAAAAAGTTTGCTCTCTTTTAATTCACTTTTCACAAATTCACTACATACTCAAAAAAACCAGCTCCACTGCAATTGCAGGTGTTGTAGCACACCGGGAAGACATTCGGTCTTCTCGGTGGGAACCCGATGATGAAGCATGTCACCCACTAGGGGTGAGTGAGGGTTCTTTTAAAAACCTAAATGGTTTTTTATAATAACACTTTACACACCCCTTATTTTGTTTTCAGTTTGATGTTGCAAACACTAGTCCCCCTCTTGTGGTTTTTGCATCTTTAGTCACTCCTTTATTGTTCATAAGTATCTTGCTTGGGGATGAGGAGTGTCTCTTAACCCTATCTCTCCTTTTGTTTGTAATCAGAACACAATGGGGACACAGACAGTGCAGGGACACACACTGGTGAATGTATCGATGCACCAGTTTCTGTGAAGATGCGTCAATGGATGCCTTAGAGTGGGAGCGTACATGGATGGCTAAATAGGTGTGGATGAGTGCATGGGTGTGATTGGATTGATAAAGGAAGGTGCAGATGTGGTAGATGTCAAGAGCCGGATGCCTAGGTCTATTCATGGCCTTCTCTAAGTAGCTGCTTCTAGAAGCCACAATTCACAGCCGTAATGTGTGTTACAGAAGAATGTGTCCTGAAAAGTAGTAGCAGAAAATACACAAAAAAGCACAAACTAATTCTAGGTGGTCGGTTTGCTAGGTTTCTCTAGGTGCTGGCTGAGCTAGGACCCAAGATCCACAGCTAGGCACATTGCAAATAAAGGGTCAGTTTTCTGTGGAAAAATGTGATGTGTCCACACTGCGTTTTAAGCCGTTTACTATTGTGGGCACTTGGCCTACCCACACAAGTGAGGTACCGTTTTTATCGAGAGACTTAAGGTAATGCTGGATGGGTGGAAGTTTGTGGCTCCCTGCAGATTCCAGAACTTTGCATCATGAAAATGTGAGGATTTTTTTGTTTGTTTTTTACAAAATTTGAGGTTTGCAAAGGATTCTGGGTAACAGAACCTGGTGAACCATACAAGTCACCCCATCCTGGATTTTCATGGATGTCTAGTTTCTGAAAATGTTCAGGTTTTCTAGGTTTCCTTTGATGCCGGCTAAGTTAGGGTCCACAATCCACAGCTAGGCACATTGCAAAAAAAGGGTCAGTTTCTCTGGAAAAATGTGATGTGTCCATGTTGCAATTTGGGCCATTTCCTATCACAGCCTATCGACCTACCCACACAAGTGAGGTACCATTATTATCGGGGAGGCTTGAGGATGCTTCCCCCAGGTTCCAGGACTTTCCATCACAGAAATGTGAGGAAATGTTGTTGTTTTTACAAAGTTTGTGGTTTGCTAGGGATTCTTAGTAACAGAACCTAGCGAAGCCATACAAGTCATGTCATCCTGGATTTCCCTGGGTGACTAGTTTCTGAAAATGTCAGGTTTTCTAGGTTTCCCTAGGTGCCGGCTGAGCAGGGGCCCAAAATCCACATGTAGGCACATTGCATAAAATCACAGAAATTTGAGGAAAATGTGTTTTTGTACACTGTTTGTGGGTTGCAAGGGATTATGAGTAACAGAACCTGGTGAGAGCCACACAAGTCACCACATCGTGGATTCCCCTGCTTGTCTAGTTTTAAAAAATGTACAGGTCTTCTAGGTTGCCCTAGGTGCCTGCTGAGCTAATGCCCAAAATCCACAGATAGACACATTGCAAAAAGAAAGGGTCAGTTTTTAGTGGAGGAATTTGATGTGTCCACATTGCATTGTGGGCTGTTTCCTGTCGCAGGTACCTGGCTCATCCACACTAGTGAGGTGCCATTTTTATCAGGAGACCTGGGGGAATGCTGGGTGGTAGGACATTTGTGTCGCCCTATTTATCCCAGAACTTTCCTACACAGAAACGTGAGGAAAATTTGATTTCTTTAACTAATTTGAGGTTTGCAGGTGATTCTGGGAAAGAAAACTTTGGAGGATCTATGGAAACCATTGCTCCCTGGAGTCCTTTGGGTATCTAGTTTTCAGAAAAGTTTTGGGTTTGGTTGGTTTCTCAAAATGGCCGCAGATCCTGGGATCAAAAACGCAGGTGACCACCTTGCAAAACAAGGTCGTTATGTGATATATATTTTGATGCCCCCACAATACGTTATCAGCCCTTCCATGCTGGGGGCACTTGCCCCCCCCCCCCCCCGGCACCAGTGAGGTAACATTTTTATTGGAAGAGCTGTGTGACTGCTGGGTGGTAGGACATTTGTGCAGGCTCGGTGATTCCACTACATTCCCACACATAACTGTGGGGAAAACCGGATTTTTTAATCTAAAATGTAGATTTGCAGGGGTTTCTGGGTAAAAAAACGTTGGGGGATTCAAGGAAGCCACACATCCTTGGACTCCCTTGGAATTCTGCTTTTCAGAAATGTCTGGGTTTGGTAGGTTTCCCATGATGGCTGCTGAGCCCGGAACCAAAAAAGCAGGTGCCTCCCTAGCAAAAAAGGTTGTTTTGTCATAGATAGAGGGCACCTGCGTTTTTGGTCTAAGCATTGGCAGCTATCTAGGGAAGCCTAGCAAACCCAGACATTTCTGAAAACTAGGTACACAGGGGAGTCCAGGGATTTGTGGCTTGTGTTGATCTCCCAAAGTTTTCTTACCCAGAATCCCCTGCAAACTTCAAATTTAGCTAAAAAGTAACATTTCCCTCACATTTCTATGTGGGAAGGTTGTGAGATTACTGTGCCGACACAAATTTCCCACCATCTAGCATTCCCCTTAGTCTCCCCCAAAAAATTATACCTCACTTGTGTGGGTGTCGACGCCAGCCAAGCGCCATCCACACACACCACTAGCCAAGCGCCATCCACGCACACCGCACGTCAAGCACTATCTAAGCACAGCGCCAGCCAAGCGACAGTCCATGCACATCGCCAGCCAAGTAACAGTCTGTACACATTGCCAAACATGTGCCATCCACGCAGACGGCTAGCCAAGCGACAGTCCACTCACACTACCAGCCAAGCGCAGGTCCACACACACTGCCAGCTAAGCACAAGTCCACACACACTGACAGCAAAAAGCAGGTTCAAACACAGCAAGTCAAACACCAGTAAACGCAGACCATCAGCTGAACTCCAGTTCACACACAGAAACTTATGCAAATGTTTAGCGGTTTTCTGTCCCCCTTGGGAGCAGATTGCCTCCCCAAAATGTGTTCACAAAATAAAGAGGGCAGCCCCCACCCCTAAGTATATAAAAAAAAAAGAATCCCTGGTGTTAAGTTTGCTTTCTGCCCCTCGGGGAGGCATATAGGGTATAGTGGTTGATTACTGCTTGGGGATCGCCCTCCTGTGACGATTGTGAGCAGCCCCCACCCCTCTTTTATAAAAAATTAAAAAAAATCAATCTGCCCTGGTGCTAGTGGACCCCCCTACCCCCCTCGGGAGGGCAGATCGTGGTCTATATCCCCCATCTGCACCCCGGGGGAGGGGGCAGAAAGACTGCAGCAATTTTTGGTATGGGTGGGGCATTATAGGGCCCATTTAGGGCAGCCCTCACCCCTAAGTATTAAAACAAAAGAATCCCTGGTGTTGAGTTTGCTTTCTGCCCCTCGGGGAGGCAGATGGGGGCTACTGCCCAATCTGCCTCCCAAGGGGGGGAAGAAAGACTGAATGAGCACATTTAAATATGGGGAGCAAAAACCTTTGCCCAAGGGGCTGCTTCCCCCTCACTGGGGTCTAGTGGTTGATTACTGCTTGGGGATCACCCTCCTGTGACGATCACCCAAGAAGGGATCCACTAGGAAGGGTACCAATGGAAAGGGGACAGTCTTCCCTTTCCAACGATACTTCTCCCGTGTGTTTCTGTGCTGGGGGGGGTCGCTGGGGGGGGTTGCTAAGATAACCCTACGAGCACCTAATCAATGAAACTGAAGCGAGCGATCGGCTCATTTCAGTTTCACTTTCAGTGTTATTACGTCAGCGCGCCATGCACACAATCGTCATTACATTGAAAAAACAAAATGCCTCGGGAGTTTGAGGAATCTCTTCCCCACCTCCTGAGGCACACAAAAAAAAGAAATCCCTCTGCTGTTTTCACCAGAGGAGTAAGCCGGTGGTGGCCCTTGGACGTAACCCTTACGTCCATGGCACCAGAGCGCCACACCCATAAACGTAATCGTTACATCTATGGCTCGAAGGGGTTAAGACAATGGCCGATGGTAGACTTACCAGACCTGAATCTGTATTGTAAATCAGATAATATGTTGTTCTCGTCCCCCCACAAGAGGACAATCTATCTAACCGTGAGCGCCCCAGTAATGAAATTAATCGGAGATATTGGCCTGTTGCATAGGGGGTTATTCTTATCTTTTTTTTTTTTACAAAAAACACGATTATAACTGAGGTAGTACAGAATGAAGGAGGACCTTCCTGACCACAGCATTTAGGATCAGAGTTAAGAGTGGTCCCCAATTCGCAATGTCTCTAATAGATAAATCTGGAGCATCTCATCAGCACCCGCGCCCTTGTTTCTCGAAATACCTAAAATACCCTGTTTGACTTTGTCTAGCATAAAAACAAGGTTTAATCTCCCCTTTAAAGGTTGCCTTATACCATAACCCACTGAAGGTGACGCACAGTTATGCATGCCTTCAAAGTAAGCTGCCCATTGGTTAGCGGTAATATGGCGACATATTATGCAAGCGTTATCCTGTGCAAAACAGGGTTGATTAAAAATGCACCAAAAAGTGGCACTGTTTTTTCAATAACTATCTTGCAGTAAATTATTGTAGGCTATATCTCTTAAGGCTTTTTTACACCTACTCAGTTCAAGCGTGTACGTGCTACGGCAAGCTGCTATATGAACAGTATCTCTAGGTACAATTTTTTAATGTTTGCTTTAAACTTCGTAATACTTAGGAACTTCTCTGATCAAACCATTTAGTTGCAGGTAGAGCATTAGTGACTGGCGGCAAGTGAAGAAGAGCTGCCACTTTTTGAGAAATACTTCAGAAAGCACCTAGTATTGCTTGGTTAGAAGATTGAATATCTAATCTGATGCCTGGAGCGCAACCACGGTTCAAAGTCGTTCTCCGACTGCCGGGCTATGGCTCCGAAAGCTTTGAGGGAGCGGTCCCTAAAGTTCCTTGTGGCCTGAAGTTTGGCACCACATTGTTCTCCTTGGAGGTTTCGTTCACTGTCCTGTTTGAGAGAAAGGTACATTCACCGCTCTGGGAGCCCTGAGTCTTCCTCCTCCCACTCAATGTCGTCGAGTTGGTCATGTAAGAAGCACAAAAAGCGTACTTTGACTTCTCCCCGTCCGTCAGCGGACACAATGGAGGAGTCTTGCATTCTAGGCCTCGTTCTTCTGAACTTGTGCCTGGCCCGTTTTGGTGCTTCCCCACCATTCCGGGAGCCAGAGTGACCCCCCATCCAGTTTAAAGAATTTTATGATGCTATGTGCCTTATATTTGTGCGGCCTGACCGTTCCTAAGTGCCTTCGGCCCTGGAGGCTCAGAGGGGGTTCCAGTGAGTTCCTCGCCGGCGCCTCTGGCCCCGTCACGATGACCCCCCCATGGATCTGGACCGATGCTGGTCGTGCCACGGCGACCTTCCCTGATGCCAACCCTGTCACTGAGTCTCCCGACACTGTCACCAGCCCCATTCTAATTCCTGATTACCTGGAGCCGTACCTGCGCCAACTGAACCCTTAGGTCCTAGGTCGATTCCTCAGCTTTATTCTGAAGGGTTAAGAATGGATGAAAATTGGGAGAGGTCGCTGGACCCTTTACAAGACCAACCTTACCTGGAAGTGGACTGGTATGAGGAATTGGGAGAATTGGGACTGGACACCGCTCCATATTCTGTCCTGCTTTACCCCCCTTCCGTGGCTACGGAGAAGGAAGCATCATATGCTTTGGTTGTGCGAAGGGCAGCTGAGGTCCAGGACCTTCAGCTCCCTTCCGTGGTGTTTAGGGCATATTTTTGACAGAGGTCTTGCAGCCCAGTGTCTCCTCCTCTGAACCCTTGCTGCCTTCCAATGAGGCCTTAACTGATGTCGTACTGGGAACCTGGTCCAAGACCAGCACAGGGGCTCCTGTGAATCGGGCAAATGCCCGCCAACATTGCCCTGCACAGGGTGACCCAAATTTTCGCACCAACCAACACCCTACTCCAGAGAGCTTGGTAGTCCAAGGCTCAACCTCCCTCGGCCCGTTCCCTTCCGCACCCCCAGACAGGGAATCCAAGAGGCTGGACAGTTGGGGTAAGAACATTTTTTCTTCCGCCAGCCTTGCATTGCAGTCGGTGAACACCGCATGGTTGTTGGGCTGTTAATCCCACTTCCTGTGGGAAACAGGTGTGCAAGTGCTGCCACAGGTCCCGGAGTACCTGGGCCATCCTCTCCCAAGCAGTATCAGATGGGAGAGATGCAGCAAAGTTTGCAATTCGTTGTAGTCTTGACACAACCAACTCGCTGTACAAAAGGGGGTGGTGATGGACGGAGTGTTTGATTGGTTCAGATGCTCCGTCCATCACTACCCCCTTTTGTACTGCTTTTGGCCGCCATAAGTGTGGCAGGGTATGCTCAGACGTGAGTCCCTTGCTCACTTTGCCACTGGATTCAAGCAAGCCGGGCTGAAGACGGCTGTAATGCCAGAAACCGGTCCTCGGAAGCTTATTTCCAGTCCGGGGAAGGCATGGCTTGGCAGTTCGGGCCGGACTGTTCCCATGAGGCACAGGGTCAGACTGATTTGCATATAGCCATGTCTGAACTGGGGTGGCAGAGTGGGCTAAAGAACGGTGATGGATTAAACCCAGATCTTTTGACTGGGTGTGAGTGTGTGATTGGATCTGAAAGAGACACGTTAGTGATAGATTCCTTACCTTAGAATATCCCCAGGCGTCAGACTGGATCCGGAAATTTTGCGTAGCAATACCCCTGCGCGTCAGTAGGCGTCGTCTGCGGCTCCGCGTCCGTCGTCGGCGTCGTTAGCGCCGGAATGACGTCGCGGAGTAATTAGACGCCGCCCATGCGTGCTGACGTCAGTTATTCTTTTTTCCGCGCCTAGCTAGCGCAGATCTGGAGAAGCTCTACCCCTGGTCATTTTTTGACTACACTTTTTGATCTTTTCGATCCTTTCTTTCTTGAGTCCTCGACTCTATCAGTGCCGGTAGGGATGCCCGGGTTCAAGCCCTGTTCGAAGTGCGACCGACTGATGTCGGTTACGAACCCCCATCGCCGGTGCCTGAAGTGCTTAGGCCTCGACCACGACGACCGCACCTGCTCCGACTGCCGGGCCCTGACGACGGTGGCGGTTCGACGCCACGCCTGGTTCAGGTCCGCCAATTTCTCGGCCGATGTCCAGGCCACCCTCCTGGATATGCCGTTCGATGGCCGTCGCCTCTTTGGCGACAAGGCAGACCATGCGCTGGAGCGCTTTAGGGACTCCAGGGCTACGGCAAGTCCTTAGGTCTCTCGACCACGCGTCAGCAATCGGGTGCCTTTCGCTCCTTTCGTGGCCACGGAAGGGGCGTCCCCACACGTGCTGCCAGCCACGCACCGCAGAATACACAGCAGCGCGGTGGCGGCCGTGGAAACCGCCGTGGCGGTCGGGGTCAGCGGCGAGGCCAGTCCACACCTCCCTCTGCAGCACCTGCCTCCAAACCTTCCTAGTCTGAGCTTTCAGGCCCATGTGACGCCTGTGGGAGGCAGGGTTCGCCATCACCACTTCCACTGGCGCTCTGTCACATCGGACAAGTGGGTGCTGCAAATCGTCCGAAGGGGCTACTCCCTCCCCTTCGAGGCGACCCCTCCAGCCATGCCACCGCAATTCCACCGCGTGTCGGGGGATCACTTGCAACTTCTGCAAGAGGAAGTCACGGCCCTCTTGGCCAAGGGGGCCATCGAGCGCGTTCCTGGGCCAGAAGTAGGGTGTGGATGTTACTCCCACTACTTTCTGGTGCCCAAGAAGGGCAAGGGGGGCCTGCGCCCGATCTTGGACCTACGGAACGTCAACGGCTTCCTCCGTCAAGAGAAGTTCAAGATGCTGACTTTGGCTCAGGTCTTAGCTGCCCTGGACCCCGGAGACTGGATGGTAGCGTTGGATTTGCAGGATGCTTATTTTCACATCCCCGTCCTGCCGGCCCACCGGCGTTACCTGCGGTTCACGGTAGGCCACGAGCACTTTCAGTTTACCGTGCTCCCCTTTGGCCTTACCAGCGCCCCACGGGTGTTCACGAAGGTGATGGCGGTGGTCGCAGCTCATCTGCGCAGGTTAGGGGTGTCAGTCTTCCCCTACCTCGACGACTGGTTGTTGAAGGCGGGCTCGCCCCGAACAGTCGTCAGCCACCTCCAGACTATGGCCGACGTCCTGCATTTGCTGGGGTTCTCCATCAATGTGCCGAAGTCGCACCTGTGTCCCTCTCAGAAGCTCCTCTTCATCGGAGCGGTTCTAGACTCGGCGCAGTTTCGGGTTTACCCTCCCGAACAGCGGGTTCGGGATATTCGGGCTCTGATTCCCATCTTTCAGCCTTTATCCTGAGTCTCGGTCAGGTTGACGCTGGGGCTGATGGCCTCCTGCATCCTTCTGGTGCGTCACGCCCGGTGGCGGATGCGGGCTCTGCAGTGGGACCTGAAGTTTCAGTGGGCCCAGCATCAGGGCAACTTGTCCGATCACGTCTTGATCTCGGAGGGCACTGCAAGACAGTAGCAGTGGTGGCTCACGGACCGCGATTGGGTCAGTGGCAGGTCCCTCTCCCTACCCCACCCGGAGCACGTAGTTGTGACGGACGCGTCCCTCCAGGGCTGGGGTGGCCACATGGGAGAGGTGGAGATCAGAGGACTCTGGTCTCCGGCGGAGGCCCGGCTCCACATCAACCTGTTGGAGTTACGGGCGATTCGTCTAGCGCTGAAAGCATTCCTCCCCTCTGTCCGGGGGAGTGTAGTGCAGGTGTTTAAGGACAACACCACCGCCATGTGGTACTGCAACAAACAGGGCGGGGTGGGGTCGTGGACCCTATGCCAGGAGGCTCTGCGCCTCTGGGAGTGGCTGGAACATCAGGGGGTGACCCTGGTGGTTCAACACCTGGCAGCTTCTCTGAATGCCAGGGCGGACGAACTCAGCCTTCGGTGCATGATGGATCACGAATGGCGTCTGAACTCCGACGTGGCGCAAGGCCTCTTTCAGCGATGGGGAGAGCCTTGGTTAGATCTATTCGCCACCGAAGAGAACGCGCAATGTCATCTGTTCTGCGCGTTGGAATTTCCAAGGCAGCACTCGCTCGGAGGCGCTTTTCGTCGCGAGTGAAGCTGCGGTCTGTTGTACGCCTTTCCGCCTATACCACTTCTGCCCAGAGTGCTGAAGAAGATCAGGCGCGACCGGGCCCAAGTCATCCTTGTGTCTCCGGACTGGGCACGAAGATACTGGTATCCCGAGCTACTCAGCATGTCAGTAGATCCCCCGATTCGTCTGCCCCTTCGGGAGGACCTTCTGTTCCAGCAGCAGGGGACGGCCCTGCACCCGAACCTGTCCAGTCTCCACCTACAAGCTTGGAGATTGAGCGGCGACAGTTGAGGCCATTTGACTTGCCTCCCGAAGTCTGTAATGTCATTCTGGCAGCCAGGCGTCCCTCCACAAAGTCGGTATACGCCTGCACGTGGAACAGATTTGTGGCATGGTGCACAGCAAAGGCTGTGGATCCACTCTCTGCCCCCCTTTCTGAGGTTCTACTCTTCCTTCTTTCTCTTGCCCAGCAGGGCTCTGCTCTGGGCACTGTCAAGGGCTACCTTTCTGCCCTTTCTGCCTTCTTAAGGCTACCTGATCAGCCTTCTTTGTTCAAGTCCCCTATTGTAAATCGTTTTCTTAAGGGCATCACGCACATGTTCCCTCCTGTTCCCTTCGTGATGCCCCAGTGGGACTTGAACCTTGTTCTTACCTTCCTGATGTGCGCTCCCTTTGAGCCACTTCACAACTGTCCTCTTCGTCTTCTGACTCTAAAGACTGCTTTCCTGGTTGCCATCACCTCTGCCAGGAGAGTGAGTGAGCTCCAGGCCCTTTCTTGTACTCCACCTTTCCTTTCTGTCCATCCGGACAAGGTTGTGTTGCGTACCAAGCCATCCTTCCTGCCCAAGGTTGTCTCAGCCTTCCACATTGGGCAGTCCATCACCTTGCCGACCTTCTTTCCGCCTCCGCATCCCTCTAAAGAGGAAGAGCGGCTCCACCGTCTGGACCCAAAACGTGCGCTCTCATTCTATTTGGATCGCACACGCCAGTTCCGGGTGGATGACCAACTCTTTGTTGGCTACGTGGGTGCTAAGAAGGGGAAGGCGGTACACAAGCGGACCATCTCCCGGTGGATCGTCTTGTGTATCCAGGCATGCTACTCCTTGGCTAAGAAGGAGCCCCCTGTTGGATTGAGGGCTCATTCCACCCGGGCCACGGCGACTACAACTGCCCTGGGCCGGGGAGTGCCCTTACAGGACATTTGCCAGGCAGCTACGTGGGCCTCGCTGCACACGTTCGCACAACACTACTGCCTGGACAGTCAAGTCCGGAGGAATGGCTTCTTTGGCCGTTCCTTCCTCCAGGACTTTCTGGTGTGATTATTGGTTCGCAGACCCACCACCGGGGTTGGTATTGCTGGGGTATCTATTCTAAGGTAAGGAATCTATCACTAACGTGTCTCTTTCAGATGCACAAGTTACTACTTGTGTAACGATATATCTGTAAGAGACATTAGTTAGTGATAGATTCCTTACCGACCCACCCATCCTCCCCGTTCTGCGAACCGATATCTAGGGTTAAGGTCATCCCCTTTCAGGGCCCTAGTTTCTTGGCACCAGTGTTGGTTCTATCATGGCTCTGCGTATCTGGCGCGGAAAAGCTGTGTATCAGAACTGACGTCAGCGCGCATGGGCGGCGTCTAAGTACTCCGACGACGTCATTCCGGCGCTAACGACGCCGACGACGGACGCGGAGCCGCAGACGACGCCTACCGACGCGCAGGGGTATTGCTACGCAAAATTTCCGGATCCAGTCAGACGCCTGGGGATATTCTAAGGTAAGGAATCTATCACTAACTAATGTCTCTTACAGATATATCGTTACACAAGTAGTAACTTGTGCTTCAGATGGTCCGTCCATCACCACCCCCTTTTGTACTACAACCAACTCGCTGGGCAAAGCAATTTCATTGATGGTGGCTGTTCAATGCCACCCCTGGTTGAGAACTTCTGGCTTTTCAGGGGATGTCCAACTCTCTTATGGACATACCGTTTGATGGCACCCATTTCTTCAGAGGCAAGGCAGACGATATGGCACTGGAGAGCTTTAATGCTTCACGGGCTACTGCCAAGTTGTGGAAATGAGCCTTTTTAGAGGCTCACTGGTGCAGGGGTTCACCCTTATCTGTCCACTGGTCCTTAAACCAACAAAATAGAGATTGGCACGGAAGCTGGAATATCAAATAAGAAGTTTATTAATCACTCATGAGTGGGACTACATCAATACAACACCCTCGGGCACTGTAGGAGGTAGTACAAGGAATACAGAAACCAAAGGTCGTTTATACCCTGTTTGTTGCTGAGTAAGCTTGGAGACTCAAATAGAAGGTACAGGCATACACAGGAGTAGCTATCGACTAACATGGTCAAACAGATATCACTTGGTCAGCAAAGTGGTAGGGGTAACAGAACTGCTTACTTCAGTTGGAATAGCCTGACAGTTACATTCTAAAGCAGGTGCATTCTAGCAGCTACCTGCCTTTCTGAGCTCATACATTGCTCTGACTTAGAATAGAAGAAGTAAACTAAAGCTGATGATTCAAGCAGAATAGAAAGGCAGGCAACAGTGAAGAGGGCAGAATCACATGGATGCCACAACTTAAAATGGCTTCAGCTCATGCTAACACCAATTTCTGCGATTTCCACAAAGTTCTTGGGCCTCTCAGTGGCTACACATCCCATGTCTGCCTTTCGTGGCTTGGAAGGTACTTTCAGCTGTGCCAGCCAACCTCAGCTACAAGACCGTGCAAGTCTATCAACCTCTGCGCGGCCGTGGGTGCAGCTCGTTCCGATCCTGTGGGTTGGGCGTCCAGAGGTTGGGTTAGATAACCCCCCACCCCCCCTTAGCCTACAAACCTTCCAGATCATGGGCGGCGAGCTGGTTGCAGGATCAGCCATCACCTCCACCACTGGCAGAACATCACTTGGGACAGGTGAGTTCTTCAAATAGTCCGAAGGGGCTACTCCCTCCCCTTCAAGATTACCCCTCCCTCCATGCCTTCAAGTTATGACCGGCTGACAAAGGATCACCTGACTATGCTTCAGGAGGAAGTCATGACTCTCTTAGCCAAGGGAGCCATAGAGAGGGTTCCAGTGCCAGAAAGATGCTGTGATTGTTATTCCCACTACTTTCTGGTCCCAAAAAAGGACAAGGGTCTTCGCCCTTTCCTAGATCTGTGAGCCCTCAACTGGATGTATGAAGTATTCACACATGCTTTTACAACGCAGGCATTACAATGAACGCGTTGTTACCACGCGTTCCATTATAACGCAAGTTGTCGACTTGCCTTAGGGAAGCGCTGGACTTTGGAATGGTATATTTTACTATTCCAACTCCAGTCTGTGCAACAGTAGCAAAGGTGTTGGATTTAAAATCCAACGATGCGTTCCCCAAAGCAAGTAGTTGTAATGACTTGTGTTGAAATGGAACGCTTGGTAACGATGCGTTCATTGTAGTGCCTGCATTGTAATGGCACTGCGTAGTTCTCTCTGCGCTGTAAACGCTGTTTCCTCCCTCAACTACTCCCTCAAAAAGGAAAAATTCAATGTGCTCACTCTGGCTGAGGTCTTGTCTGCCCTGGGCTAAAGAGATAGGATGGAAGTGTTGGACTTGCAGGATGCCTATTTTCACATTCCCGTCTTCCTGCATATCGGCGCTATATGCAGTTTACGGTAGGCCACGGACATTTTCAGTTGACCATGCTCCCCTGGGGCCTTACCAGCGCCCCTCGGTTGCTCATCAAGGTGATGGCAGTGGGCACAGCTCATCTCTGCCGATCAGGTGTTCCAATATTTCACTATCTCAACGACTGACTGTTGGAGGCGTGCTCGCCCCAGGCTGCCGTCTCCCATCTCCAGACTATGGCAAACCTCCTGCATTTACTGGGGCTCACTATCACTCTGCCGAAGTCTCACCTGACTTCCTCTCACATGCTCTCTTCATCAGAGCTTTTCTGGACACAGTGCAGTTTTGGGCCTATGCTCCAGATTGGCGAGTCCGGTATATTCAGGCTATGATACCGATGTTTCAGCCTCTATCCTGCAATTTGATGAGAATGACTCTGAGGCTGCTGGACCTTATAGCCTGCTGAATACTACTAGTGACACGTGCCAGATGGCATATGCGGACTCTGCAGTGAGGCTTTAAGTATCAGTGGACGCAGCATCAGGGGAATCTCTCCGACTTGGTCCATATCTCAGAGGGAACTGCTCACGACATAGAGTGGTAACTGACCAACCGCGATTGGGTCAGAGGTAGACCCCTCTCCCCCTCCCCAACCAGATAACACAGTAGTGACAGATGAGTCACTCCTGGGATGGAGTGGCCATCTAGGAGAGGTGGAGATCAGAGAACTCTGGTCTCCTGCGGAATCCGGACCCCACATCATCTTGCTCTGAGCGATTTGTTTGGAATTTAAGTGTTTATTCCTTTAATCAAGGGAGAGCTGGTTCAAGTGTTTATGGACAACACCATCCCCATGTGGTACTACAACAGGGCAGGGTAGGGCCATGTACCCTTTCTCATGAGGCCCTGTGTCTCTGGGCATGGGTGGAACAGCAGGGCATATCCCTGGTGGTTCAACACCTTGCAGTTTCCTCGAACGCCAGGGCGGACGGACCCAGCCGTTGATGCCTAGCAGATCACAATTGGCATCCCCATCCATGGGTGGCACAAGTCTCCTTCAACAATGGTGAGTGTCTTGGTTAGATCTGTTTGCCTTCACCAAGAACGTGTGATGCAAGCAGTTTTTTGCACTGGAGTAGCTTGGAGATTGGCGGTGGCAGTTGATTGCATTTTGGTGGCCAGTCGCCCCTCCCCAAGAGTGTGTATGCCTGCCGGTGGAACACATTTGTAAAATATTGTACAGAAAGGTCTATTGATTCTATTTTGGCTTTAGTCTGTAAAGTATGCTTCATATTTTGACCCTTTCCCAGCAGGGCTCTGCACTGGGCACTCTCAAAGGGTACCTTTCGACCCTGTCTGCCTTCTTGGGGCTGCCAGACCAACCTTCATTATTTAAATCTCATTGTGCCTCAGTGGGACCTTGATTTGATTCTTACCTTCCTGATGTGTGCTCCAGTCGAACCTCTGCACTACTGCCCCCTCCGGCTGCTTACCATCCAAACAGCCTTTTTAGTGGCAATCACTTATACCAGGAGAGTGAGCGAATTGCAGGCTTTGTCATCCAAATCTCCTTACCTGACAATATTCCCTGATAAATTGGTGCTTCGCACTAGGGCCTCTGTCCTCCTAAAAGTTGTAACACCGTTCCACTTGGAGCAATCTGTCATTGTGCCCACTTTCTATGCTCCACCGCTTCCCTGTAAAAAGGAGGAGCGACTAAACCCTCCAGACCCTTGAAGAGCATTGTCGTACTAACTTGACTGCAGTAAAAAGTTCCAGATGGACACCAAAACTGTGCAGAAAAGGACTATATTGCAATGGGTCGTCCTCTGCATGACCATTTTCTATGCGTTTACCAAAAAAACATTCTCTTGAAGGCTTAAGCGCTCATTCCACCAGAGCTAAGGCTGCTACCCTGTGTTGCAACGTGGAGGTCTAGTCCTCAACATGTGTCAGGCAACGACTTGGGCATTCCTGCACACGTTTACTGAGCACTACTGCCTGGACAGTCAAGTCTGCAGGGACTCCCTTTTTTGCTGCTCTGTCCTGCAGGACTTCCTGCTCTAAACTTGTCCGCTTTTAACTGTGTCCCCTGACTAGTATGTTCCATGTGTAAACCCTCCGAAATCCTGCATCTTGGCGACTGACTTGATACCTCTAGGAGACTCGGACATATTTGTATATTAAAATCTCCTGTGAAAACTATGTTAGCCGACCCGTCCCTCATTCTTCCTGGTTTACTGAGTAGGGTGCTCAGTGTGTGGAGATTAGTCGTCTCGATTTCACATTGTAAACATTCTGTCATAAAACAAAAAACGGTTATGATTAATGCCTGTAATGTGAGCGGCCCAGAGCTAATTTCCTGAGTCTTACCATTGACTGCTAGAAAGATGAAGGTTACTAAACCCCCTTTAGCCCTTCCAGTGCCCGATTCAACTGCAAGGATAAAATGAGATTGAATTCTTCCTCAAAATAAAAGGATTGGTTGTCTCCCAGGTTTCCTGTAAGCATGATAGTTCCTAATAAAATTAAGCCAATTCATATAATCAAACTTTGAAGCAAAACCAGCAATGTTCCAACTTAACAGTTTAAGTTCATGGTGGTTAGATGCACGTGGATCCTCAGGCGAGCCTACAGGAGAAGAAACAGCAGATTTGATAAGAAACAGGAAGTGCTTATCAGCCCTTTTATCAGTGGGCTGATAAAAGTTTATCATAGCACAGCCACCTGCCGGATGTTTCGTGTCTGTCCCCTGCCAACTCACTCTTCTTACCATCTTTATCCATTCATAGATATTGAAGGCCAAATTTGAATGCGACCCTGTCCAATGAGTGGTCTTCTTTATAATTTGTATGTAAGTTTCTGATGTATTACCTTTCAAAGGTGGAACGTTCCCTAAGACCACCACATAAAGGGTGGCTTCAGGAGGTAGATTGCTGACAGACCCTGACTACGTACTGGATGAGTAATCCAAGTTAGACTAGGGAGAGCTATAATTAGGGGTCACTGAGATTGAAATGGCTACATCCCTTTGTGGCCGTGTCTGGAATTTCCAGGAAGAAGGCTCAGGCCTGTTGAGTGTCCCTTGTGATTTCTATGACCTGGTGCCCCGCCCTGGATCTTCTAAAGGTTCAAGAGCGGCATTCTATACTGAAACCAGAACTAGCACCCTGAAGTGCCCATTACAGGCTTTTTCCTTTCACGTTACAGATGGGACATTTCTGGAACATGAGGCATTAAAGCTGTCTGGTGTTGAGCGGGAATAGTTAATACCCCTCTAATTGCTACAATAGACCTCAATATTGCTAAGGCGTTGATCATAAGACTCAAAACGCCCCTTAATAATTGACTCAAATTTTAAAAAAAGCTCGTCAACATAAACTGTAGCTGTATTACTAACAATAGACGCGAGCGATTCCACAGGTTGGTCAACTTAGGTCCGCAGTTTCAAATGGAGACAAGGGATCTGTCCCGGACTCTGTCACACTCTCCTCTTTACAGGGAGGCAAAAAAAGAGTCCCTGTCAGCCTTCCCTTGGAGAGCCAGTTAATTTGTCTACATTGATAATCTCCTTATTAAGGGCACCATCCAGGGGAGGGGGTTGGAAGTGGCCATGTCTTTTGTTCGAGCAGTGCCTCTAGAAACGACTGCCTTGCATTTCCCCAGTGAAGAAAACCAAAACCTTTGTCAGATAAACAAAATGGAAATGTTAGAGGAGGGCCTGGTCTGGTCATGCCCTTGCTCGGGTGGGCACTTACGGACCCACTCTTGGCACGCGCCCTGGTGCATGTCGGGGTGCGCCCTACGCACCTCCTGTGCGGTGAGGAGCGTGCAAGCGCTGGCTAGGGCAGTGTCTGTGCAGCCCTTTCCCTGTGGGCTCAGCGAGTCTCTTTGGGTCTCCTGGGACTCGTAGTCCCCCTTCGGCAGCAGCAAAGCATCCCACGCAGCAGGCAAGCACTAAATAGCTCAATGTTAGTGCAGACCCTCCTCCTTCCCTGCAGGCTCAGCGAGTCTCCTTGGGTCTCATGGGACTTGTAGTCCCCCTTTGGTAGCAGTAGAGCGTTCCACGCAGTGGGTGGCGTGCAAGCACTATATACTAAGGGTGGGTGTAGTATGCGTAGTGGGGCTACGCGAAGCTACACAAAGTGGGCGAGAAACTACGCCCACCTACGCACTTCGCGTAGCCCCACTACGCGCCGGCTGTCCCCCTCCCCTACATACCTAATTTGTGTAAATACTAAAAGAAAAGGAAATAAAAAGCACTTACCTTGTCCGCTGCGTCCCGGGGCTCCCTCTTCTCGTTCGCGCCGCCGTCTTGGATACCAATGCGCATGCGCAGACGACCGCGCATGCGCATTTTTTGCGAGAAATGCGCATGCGCGGGCGGACGCATGCGCATTGGTATCCAAGACGGCGGCGCGAACGAGAAGAGGGAGCCCCGGGACGCAGCAGACAAGGTAAGTGCCTTTTATTTACTTTTCTTTTAGTATTTGCATAAATTAGGTATGATGGGGAGGGCGGGTGGGAGGCGGGTGGCGGGCGTAGTTTTGCCTGCTACGCCTACTTTGCAAAGGGCGAAGTAGGCAACACTACTCCCACTCAGTGGGCGTAGCGAAGTCCTTCGCCCAGGGTTACTATATACAGCGATGTTAGTGCAGCCCCTCCTACTTCCCTGGGGGCTCAGCGAGTCTCCTGTGACTCGTAATCCCCCTTCTGGGGCAGCAAAGCGTTTCTCATAAATCATTGTTGATTTGTGGTCCTTGAATCATGTACGCATGCAATTCTCTGCTTGGCCTGGATACTGTTTTTTAAAACTTTGGTTTTGGCACTGATCACATAAATAATGCATGTTGGGCCACATGTAAGATGCTGTTTTATGCTGTTGGTTCTTGTAACAGAAGTTGTTACCGGTGATGTTTGTAAAAGGTATTCACATGTGATTCACCTTTTAGATTCCCAACAATGAACCCCTGCATTTGTTACAGCTTGCTTTAGTTTAGCTCTCACAATAAGAAATCGTGAATTGGGAGCTCTGCGATAAGCAATGACTTGGTGGTTTTGGAAATTAAGGGAAATGTTTTTTGCATTATGTTCTTGTATTTGGGAGCTGATGGATGATAGTCAAACACAAATGGGCTTTTGTCACATTGGTTCCTGCTGTTGGTATTCCAAATAAATGCTTCCCTTGGTAACTGCAAAGACTTGTCAGTTTGTTGCTGTAAGTTCTGCATAGGCTAGCCTTGCATTTGAAATAATCTAGCAAGCTCCAGTAGATATATTTTTTACAAGTGCCCCCATTGCTGAAAATGCTTATTCTGAGAGCATGGCTGTAGATGTTGCTGAGTGTAGTGTAGTAAAGTGACATGAAGTCCAGGTTAGATAAAAAGTGATCCCAAGAAACATTACTTTCTTTGGATGTAGGAGTACCCTAAATACAACTCCACCCACATCCAACGCCTTGCTTTTTAACGCTGCCAAAGGCCCAAACAATAAAGTAATCTATCTTGGGATCACTGGACAGTTTTTAACCTTTCACTTTTCACGTCACCCACACTGCACACTCAGCAATATACCCGCTCCGCTGTAATCAGGCGTAGAAGCACACCCGGGACACACTCGGTGTCATCGGGTGGGCCCGATGATGAAGCATGCCACCAACTAGGTTAGTGGATGAGGGCTTTCAAAAAGGGTAAACACTACCCCTTTAGATACATCATACTACATACACCATTGCTACTTCCCCACACTTCTAGTTAGACTAGTTTTCGCTGATTAATAAGATCAAAGTATATTAGCCATACCATTGGTTTGATGCTAGAAGTAGCAAGTGTATGGTCCTCCAGTTTTCCCATGAAGATATTTCCACTGGATGGAGCCATCGAATGCCCATAAAACTCCCTTTTATCTGCAGGTAGTGTTTACCATTGAATGTAAAAGTGTTGTATTAAATGATAACTCTTGTAAAGTTGGTGAGCACTTTGGTTAATGTCTTTTCCAATGTTTTTTTTATGAAGAGCTTCAGATAATACCTTAAGAAAATCCACATGTGGTATATTGGTGAATAATATTGTAACATTAAATGTAGCTAAGAGAGTGGCATTGTCTAATGTGTAGGTTTGGTTTAATTATTCTATCATCTGAACTGACTAGTAAGTATCCTTAACACATGATGGAAGTTCCTGGACAATGGGTTGGAGGTGCAGGTCAACAAATAAAGATAATCTCTCAGTGGCATATTATTGCCAGAGATGATGGGAATGCAAGGCATGGTCATTTTGTGAAATTTGGAAAGAACATAAAATCTCCCAGGTCTTGGTTTAAGATGAACACATACATCCACTGTCGTTTCATCAATGAGATTTAAGCTTCTGTCCTTTAAAATATTGTTCTACTTTTTTTTGGTTTAGTCTTCTTTGGGATCTGTTTCTAAAGTTTGTAAGTCTTGGTACCCATTTGTTGTCTCATTCCTGTCTTAATCACTTACGTTCTTGACAGCCACTCCTCCACCTGTTTCTGCTGTTTTTATAGTGACATGCATTCTCTGTTGAAGATGCTGCAGAGCTTTTCTTTCTTCTCTGCCAATGTTATCAAAAATCTTCTTAGGTGTTGATTCCTTGATGAGTCTGTTGATGAATAAAATGTATGATCAAGAACAGTATTTCTCTTATAGGGGATAGTCATTAATAGTCACAAGCACTGAATAATCTCCGCCCATGAGCGGTAACCCGGAACATATAATAATATATATATATATATGTGTAAATATATAACAATAGTATATACTACTAAACAAATTATTCACATATATATGTATAAACCAATAATCTGCAGCCCAACATAACCCATAGGCTAATAAAGCCATAATTACATATTTTCTGCAGTATGAAAATAAAGTATATAAAAAATGCAATAAACAGGCATGAGCCTCAAAAGCATTCCATAATCAGCAAAAAACCTTTTATTTTCATCAAAGAATTTGTAATAAAAGGCAATTAGCCTAAGAAGGCTGCATTCAGAAAAACTATCCCTGTACAGAAAATCAGACTGATACCTCGCCTTTAAGGCCTCAGAGAATCTGAACACTTTGTCTTTAAGGCCTCCAGGGGAACTCTGTTCTCATCATGCACCACAGGTGACAGTTAGGTCAGTTCTTTTTTCCGGCTTGTTCTGTGAGGAACCTGGAACTTGAGCTCGGCTGAATTTGACTGTTTTTCTGTCAGAATCTGGTTTTTTCCTGTCTTTTTTGACAGTATTGGCTATTGGTGGTGTTTTTCTACCTTTTCCGACTAAATCTTCAGAAAAGTTTTAGTCAGTTATGCCACTGTGGGGGTTTGCGTTGGGGCAACAGGGGGGGAAGTCACTGAGCCAGAGACTTTAAGGAATGATCTCAAAGAAGGTTTTATTTTTAGATAGGCTTTGCGGCTTCTGCTTGTTAGTCTTTCCCTTGCAAATGCAGCTGGGTCCGTCTTAACGTTCTGTTGGTAATCCAGGTTGTCCGGTGGTGCAGGGTTTTAGGCACGTCTGGGAAACCGGTACCGCAAGGGAAGAAAGGAAAAAGGAATTTAGTGGGACGTCCGGTCTGATACGAACAGGGCCGGGAGTGAGGGAAACCAAGTGCACAAGTGACAGTGCTTTACACAGGTTTGTGAGGGTTTGGTGCTCGTGAAAGGGAACGGTTGTAGACTGTACAAATTTACAGTTGGGCATATCTATTCGGGAGGATGATAGCGCCGCCCCACCCAACCCGATACTGTGCCCCATACCTTGTGAAGCCACGCTCCTCCCGTGGGAGCGTGGCGGGGCGAAGCGCAGAACCGTTGGCCTCCTGGCTTGTCGCGGTCGTCTCCCGTCTCTCCTGCACGGTCCTCTTCGGTTGTAGTCTTCGGTCCCTCTTCACTTTCCAGCTCACCGTCTCCTTCGTCTACCTCCGGGGAATCGCCGTCCGACGTCTTCCTGGTTCGTCCCACCTTATGTGATGCTCCCGCGATGACGTCTCCGAGGGGAGGAGTCTCGTCACCTTCGAGTTCCCAGTTAAAGGCGCCATGGTCTCTTCCGATCGCGGAATCCCACTCGCCTGACTCTGCTGGCCAGTCCTCGAATGCCGAAGGGGCGGGCTGCTGCTGAGAGGGGAGAGAGGCTGGTAAAAGTGGAACAGCCGACCACCAATTGCGATCTTTGTCCTGTTCAGTAGAAGGGCCGAACCCCCCGTCACATCCCTCCCCCCCTGGATTCTCCCGATCGGGGAGAGGAAACACCCTGGACAGAAAGTCAGCATTACAGTTCTCAGTACCCTTTTTATGTTGTACAGTAAAGGAATAAGGCTGGAGGAACAGAAACCATCTGAGCACCCTCGAATTGAGACTCTTGTTCCTGTACATCCACTTCAAGGGAGCATGGTCAGTATGGAGGATGAATGGTTTACCCTCTAAGTAGTATTGCAGCTTGTCTATGGCCCACTTAATGGCCAGGCACTCCCTTTCAATGGTGGAATAACGGCACTCTCTGGGGAAACAGTTTACGGCTGACATATAGTATAGGATGCTCTAGCCCGTCCCCCCCTATCTGGGATAAGACGGCCCCAATCCCTACACTGGAAGCATCTGTGGCAAGTGTGAAGGGTTTGGAAAAGTCAGGAGATGCTAGGACCGGGGACGTAGTTAGGATCTGCTTTAGGCTCTCAAATGCTTGCAGCGCTGCCTGTGAGGGATTCCCTAACTCTCTGGTTTTAACCCCTTCCATGCTGATGACGAGCTCAGCTCGTCATCAGCATTACCTACCCTGTGCGGATGACAAGGTGAGCTCGTCACGTAACATGGTATTTATGAAAATGCCGCACACAGCGGGAAAAACGGCCGCACGCAACAGGTTAATGTCCTTTCGCAGGAGGTCGGAAAGGGGGGCAGCCACTGCAGCGAACCTAGGGATAATTAAGCCTAAAAAGGCTCTGAGTTCTCTTTTGTTGGAGTCGAAGGATGTTTCTTCAATGGCTGTTATCTTTTTTTGTTGTGGGGCGATAGTGCCGTCACCAAGGACGTATCCTAGATAGTCGACTCTAGAAAAGGCGGGCGGGACTTCTTGGCATTAATGTGGAGACCTGCCTGTTTCAGAGCCGTTAGAATGATACGTAGGTGTTCCAGATGTTCTTTCCATGTACGGCTGTATATCACAATATCGTCTAGATACGCCGAACTAAGCGATAAGTATGGTCTCAGAATGGTATTCATGAGGCGCTGAAAGGTGGCCGGCGCCCCATGGAGACCGAAGGGCAGGACAGTGAACTCATATAATCCTTCATCTGTGATGAAGGCGGTTTTCTTCCGGTCCTCCTCACGGAGGGGCACCTGCCAATATCCCTTCGTGAGGTCCAGGGTGGTAATGTATGCGGCATCTCCGAGTCTCTCAATGAGTTTGTCTACTCGGGGTATCGGGTAGGCATCAAAGGTAGAGATGGCATTGAGAGCCCTAAAATCCATACAAAAGCGCTTTGACCCATCCGGCTTCGGCACCATCACAATAGTAGAGCTCCAATTGCTCTTCGAGGGCCTAATTACTCTAAGTTTCAGCATATCCCAGACTTCTTGTCTCACTGCTTCCCTTCTAGCCGCTGGGATCCGATATGGTCGTTGTTTTACCACCTTCCCAGGAGGAGTGTCGATGTTATGTTCCACTAGGGTTGTTTTTCCGGGTAAGTCAGAGAAGATCTCCGAAAAAGGGGATAGTACTGTTTTGAGTTCTTCTCTCTTTTGGGAGGTTAGTTCTTCATTCACGACCAAGTGATCTACTGTGGTCAACCTTTTCGGTTCTGCGGGTACAGACAGGTTTGCTCCTCGGGGTGCAGGACCAACCCACTTCTGTAGGAGGTTGATGTGATAACTTTGTGTTTTCGAGGGCGAGATTTTTAGTTTGTAGGTGGTATCTCCTATCGTGTCAATCACTTTATAGGGGCCTGTCTACTCGCTCTTTCCTTTACTGGAGATAGAAGGTAAGAGGACCAACGCCCAGTCATCAACCTTCATTCTCCTTAATTTCTTGCCCCTTGATGATGTGCTGGATTAGGGCGTCCATCTCAGTTGTGCAGATGGGCTGTGATGTAGATCCCACTTCTGACACCAGAGTGGGGGTTTGCGTTGGGGCAACAGGGGGGGAAGTCACTGAGCCAGAGACTTTAAGGAATGATCTCAAAGAAGGTTTTATTTTAGATAGGCTTTGCGGCTTCTGCTTGTTAGTCTTTCCCTTGCGAATGCAGCTGGGTCCGTCTTAACGTTCTGTTGGTAATCCAGGTTGTCCGGTGGTGCAGGGTTTTAGGCACGTCTGGGAAACCGGTACCGCAAGGGAAGAAAAGGAAAAGGAATTTAGGGGGACGTCCGGTCTGATACGAACAGGGCCGGGAGTGAGGGAAACCAAGTGCACAAGTGACAGTGCTTTACACAGGTTTGTGAGGGTTTGGTGCTCGTGAAAGGGAACGGTTGTAGACTGTACAAATTTACAGTTGGGCTTATCTATTCGGGAGGATGATAGCGCCGCCCCACCCAACCCGATACTGTGCCCCGTACCTTGTGAAGCCAAGCTCCTTCCGTGGGAGCGTGGCGGGGCGAAGCGCAGAACCGTTGGCCTCCTGGCTTGTCGCGGTCGTCTCCCGTCTCTCCTGCACGGTCCTCTTCGGTTGTAGTCTTCGGTCCCTCTTCACTTTCCAGCTCACCGTCTACTTCGTCTACCTCCGGGGAATCGCCGTCCGACGTCTTCCTGGTTCGTCCCACCTTATGTGACACTCCCGCGATGACGTCTCTGAGGGAAGGAGTCTCGTCACCTTCGAGTTCCCAGTTAAAGGCGCCATGGTCTCTTCCGATCGCGGAATCCCACTCGCCTGACTCAGCTGGCCAGTCCTCGAATGCCGTAGGGGCGGGCTGCTGCTGAGAGGGGAGAGAGGCTGGTAAAAGTGGAACAGCTGACCACCAATTGCGATCTTTGTCCTGTTTAGAAGAAGGGCCGACCACCACGTCACAGCCACCTTTTTTCTATAAGTGTCCTTCCTGTGGGAAGAAGATGTCCAAAACAGATCCTCATTCTGTTTGTGTGGTTTGTCTACCTTCCACACATGATGTGGAAAAATGTTACCATTGCCTCAAGCTTTCTAGCAGAACTTTGAAAGAAAGAGAAAAGGTTCGGCTTTTGGGGCTTATGGAGAGAGAAGGACGTCGTGAAAAGGGGGCAAAGAGTGTTTTGTCATCTGGAAGGTCCCCTTCTCATTCAAAACGTCGAGGATCTGCTTCTCCTGAAGGTAAAAGCAAGAAAAAAACGACATCAGAAAGCGTCGACGTCGAAGAAAGTAAGTGCGACGTCGAAATCAAGATCACCGTCGGCGTCGAGACCAGAGAAAACTGCATCGACGTCGAAGACATTGCCGGTGAGGCATAAGTCGGCGGAGATCGAGGTCGCCGTCGAGAAGCGTATCGACGTCGAGACATCTGGTGTCGGTTGCTGTGAGGACGACGTCGCGAGCAAGGCGTTTGACGTCGAGAGAGAGATTGCGGTCGACGTCGAGAGGAAGAGTGAGATCGACGTCGAGAGAAGTTCAGATCGACGTCGAGAGACGAAGGTACGACGTCGAGACCTGAAAAGAGAAGACAATCCAGATCGCCGTCGAGACATGGTTCGGCGTCGAGGCATGCCTCGGGCTCGAGGCGGTCCAGTCGGCGTCGAGAAATGTACGACATCGGGGAAGTCGACGTCGAGGTCTCCGCTGCCTGTCTCACGGTCGACGTTGAGGCATTCTAGATCAGCCTCTCGGACCTCTCATAGGTCTTTGTCGAGGTCTGAATCCGCGTCGAGGGTGCTGGATGACCCTCCAAGGTCTGCTTCACATGGC
The DNA here is from genome assembly GCF_964261635.1 of Lissotriton helveticus. Classification (NCBI taxonomy): domain Eukaryota; kingdom Metazoa; phylum Chordata; class Amphibia; order Caudata; family Salamandridae; genus Lissotriton; species Lissotriton helveticus. The sequence goes on from NC_136070.1 coordinate 816,563,107, forward strand.
CTGCAGTCAAGGGCATCGGTGGACAGATCTCCAGTGGTCGGAGCCTCTCCACACCAAGATTCTTCAGTGGTGGCGCATTCTGACTCGATGTCAAGAAAGTCAGCGTCAGGAGAAAGACAGTTGGTCCCCAGAGAGGTGCAGGCTCCAGATTCTGGGTCTCCACATTCAATTAGGAGTTCTTCCTCATCTGCTTCTTCCTCTTCACTGGGAATGCAAATTGTGAAGGTTTCCCCGGAGGGCTCTCCGGTGCGTAAAACACCACCTGCACGTATGTCTCCAAGACGGCTAGAGCGCATCCGTCACTGGAAAATGCAGCCAAGGCCTAATCAAAGACCACTTACTATGGAGGCTTCGAGACCACCGGCTGGTGGGTCTCCAAGGAGATCCAGATCTCCAGTGCGAAGGCGTTCGCCCTCTAGGGAGCGCAGTAGGCATCGATCTACTACCCCTGAGAGAAGACATAGATCTCCTGCTTCTTCCTCTCCAACAAGGTCTTCTTACAGAGACTATTCGCCCACGATCTCATCAACGCCACCCTCTAGGGTTTCGCCGGTAGATGATTTGGGAACCTTCAATGAAGTATTGTGTCGTGGGGCGAGTAAATTCAACATTACTATGGCGGCGCACGGTTATGCCCACGGCATATGCTCCAGAAGATCGGCTTGGCTGCGTCTCACGGATCTTAAGCCGGATGCCCAAAGAAAAATAGTTAACCTACCCTTCAACGGGTCGACATTATTTGGATCTCATGCGGATGATGAGATGGCCAAGATTGAGTCGGAGCTGGACACTCTGAAGGCAGTGGGCGTGGAGAAGAAGAAAGACTTCCGCCGTCGTAATTTTCGTCCTTACGACAAGAGGTGGTTTCAGCAACGTGGGCAATCGTCGAACTGGTCTTCGCAAAATCAAGGCCAGAACCAACAGAGGTCTCAATTTCAACTGCGCAGATCTGGGCGAGACAGGGGAGGAAACAGACAACAGTCCTCGGCTGCGAAACAGCCTCAGAAGCAATGAGAAGAGACTTCCTAGACCTAGGGACACTCTATTGCTCCTGAGGCGAAAAGCCGGGAGCTAGCTTTGTGTGTTTATATCTTTTTTAAAAACATTTTGTTTTCGTATTGCTTTTAATAACATTCGTACTGCTTTTAATAAAATGTAATCTGTCCATCTCACTCTCTTGCTAATTTCCCCACGTATGAGCGAGTAGGCTCACCATCTCAGAGCTGCACCAGGGACTTATCTGGCTGTCCCCACAGCCGATTATGGCTATCTGTTCCCGGGGCTTGAGGGGCCGATCAGACATAGCGGCCATATTGGGGGAGGTATAGGTTGCCGCGCTAGTTGTTTAAGGAAGTGCTCGGCCCGCCGCGCTATTGCGCATAAATTAAGACGGCTTTTGTACGCGCGTGCGGACGCGCCCTACCGTGCCGAAGGAGCGCCCAAGGAAAGCCCGTCTGTGCCCGTCCGTGCCAGGCTGGGCTCTGGGACAGGGGATATGGGAGCCTCTGTACAGGAGAAGGTCTGTTATAGTGGCGATCAGCTGCGGGCCCTAAGAGATAGATCTACCGTTTGCTGCCCCAGCTGTACACCGCTTGAAGAGGTGAGGGTCTTGTGTCCATTATGTAGTTTAAGTGCCCCACGGAATGGTAAAACCAAATCATATTCTTTGGCTTTGATAAATTGTCGCTCCCTTCCAAAGCATGCGGTGGAAATCCGTATGCTTTTGGAGGAGCGAGACCCTGATGTTCTCTTTTTGACTGAGACGTGGTTAACGGAAACGTCTGACTCGGATATAGTCTGTGCACTCCCCCACAGCTTCCTAATTAGTAGGTGTGACCGTCAAAAGGGTCGAGGGGGAGGGTTGGCGATTATTTATAAGAACACATTCCAGTGCAGAGTTTCAGATAGCCCTCTATCTGAATGCGAGAGCTTAGGGTTCTCCATATCTTTTTTCCCCTACCTGTACTTTCTCGGGCATCCTGGTTTATATACCACCGGGAGCCCATAATATTTTTTGTACCAACCTCCTGGACAAGATCACCCTTTCGACTAGTAGCAAATCTAATTTCACCATTTTAGGCGATTTTAATATTCACCTTGACAACCCTGAGGCCCACTCAGCGCAAGATCTATTGGACACACTTGGAGTAGTCCAACTGAAACAAATCGTTGCTGGCTCCACGCATCTTGCAGGGCATCTAATCGACCATTTTTTTACCAATTTGGAAAATATTAAAGGTGATCAGCCCTTATTTGTTCTGTGGTCTGACCATGCTCTGCTCTCTTTTCTCTGGACCCCATATGACCAAATTCACATAGTGAATCTTTCCAGTAAACTGAATCGGACTTGGTCTAAGCTTTCCCCGGAGGCATGGGCATATGCATTGAAGATGTCCCCTCCAGCTTATCATGATAAGCCTGTAATAGCCAACGCAATCTTCAATAAGTGGTTAGATACCACTCTAGATTCCATTCTGCCCTAGAAAGCAATGTGCCATCGAACGGGCCCGAATAGGAAGCCCTGGTATTCCGGGGAACTAAAAGGTCTGAAACAACATTGCAAACGGGCAGAAAGGAACTGGAGGAAGGATTACTCAGCTACTAGAAAAAATGAATACAGATTAGCGCTCAGTACCTATCAAAATCAGCTAAAAATTGCGCAATCTGGTTATTTTGAGGAGAAAATTCTGGATGCTGCCAACAAGCCTAGAGAAATTAAAAAAAAAATTCAAGCATTGGTCACCCCCCCTGTCCTAGCAGTGCAGCTCCTGATCCCCAGAAACGCTGCAACGACCTTGCCTCATTCTTTGCAGCCAAGGTTACGAACATATATTCTGTTTTTTTGCCAGGGGTCCATGTCCCTTGTGCAACTAATCTTGAGGACATGATGCCCTCTAACGTTGCCACCGACCCCTTGGGAACCCTTGACGCTTTTCCGTTGCTTGACCTGGCCTCTGTTGAGAGACTTGTTGACAACCTTAAGTCGGGCTCCCCGTTAGACGTAGCCCCACCTTCGGCCCTCAGACAGGTCTCCGGGACGGTCTGTGCTGTTATTTTGCAGGTTGTAAACTCTTCCCTGGCTGCAGGCGTGGTGCCTCCGGCCTGAAAGCTGGCCAGAGTCAAGGCGCTTTTAAAAAAGCCTAACCTTGACCCTGAGGATCTATCCAACTATAGGCCCATTTCGCTGTTGCCAGGGATAAGTAAAATAGCAGAAAAACACGTAAATCAGGTTCTATCCTCCTTTGTAGAGTCTTAAGGGAGCCCTTCATCCCACTCAGACGGGTTTTAGAGCCAAACAAGGGACGGAGACTGCCCTTGTGTCAGTGGTGGTAGCGACCAGAAGGATTGTAGATGCTGGAGGCTGCGCTGCTGTGGTCCTACTTGACCTCAGCGCGGCCTTCGACACGGTAAACCATCCCCTCCTGATCCAGCGGCTGAGCCAGGCAGGAGTAGCCGGAACGGCTCTGAAGTGGCTCCGGTCCTTTCTGTTGGGGAGATCTTTTTCCGTTTTTGAGGATGAGGTGTCATCCGAACAACTCCCACTGCGTCACGGCGTTCCCCAGGGATCTTCTCTCAGTCCAACCTTGTTTAATATCTATATGAGACCATTGGCTGAGGTGGTTCTTCCCTGGGGAATTTATCTGGTTACCTACGCCGATGATACGCAGTTGGCTGTTTCCCTGTCAAGGGAGAATAACACAGACTTGGAGATGAATAATCTGACACCCTGCCTCTCCAAGGTGTTAGAGTGGATGACTGCCTCTTTCCTCAAGCTAAATGGGTCCAAAACTGACATCATGCTCTTGGGATATAAAACTCCCATTAATCTTGACCCTTGGTGGCCAACCAGTCTGGGCCCTCCTCCAGTCCCTAAGAACCAGATTAAGAGCCTCGGGGTCTGGCTCGACTCCACGTTAGGTTTCCAAGTTCAGGCCAAAAAGGTTGCGGCGACTTGCTATGGTCAGCTTCGGATCCTTAGGAAGGTTTTGACTCTGCTGCCTTTCGAGGCCAGATGCCTGCTGGTCCAGTCGCTGATTTTATCACGGTTGGATTATGCGAATGCTGTCTATCTCGGGGCCCCCACAGCTACCATCCAAATACTGCAAGTAGTACAGAATTGTGCTGCCCGGCTAATCATGAACGTTCCCAGATGCAGCTCGGCGAAAGCATCTCTTCGGTCCCTTCACTGGCTGCCCATCCAGGAAAGGATCTTGTTTAAAACCATAGTTATGGCGCATAAATCTATCTCTAACACCGGCCCCACTATTCTGGCCCCCCCTTTTCCAGCGACATCAATCTCTTAGACCTTTGAGATCTAATCAGCGCAATCTCCTAGTAGTTCCTAGGGTGAAGCGGGCGCGCATGGGGTGCCGCCAGCTCTCCTTTCAAGCGGCCAAATTTTGGAACCTACTCCCGGATAACATCAGTCTTGAGGCCAACCATCTGGCCTTTAGGAAGCGATTGAAGACATTCTTGTTCCATTGAGACTCCACCAGCTCTCAGGTCACACAGCGCTGGGATGCTTTAGGGTAGCCATGCGCTATAGAAGAATGTATTCATTCATTCATTCATTCCTCCGCAGCCGTTGTCCACTCCGGTAGGAGGAAGCATTGCGTCATACTTGGACGAGTGGAGAAGATTAACAAAGGACAGGTGGGTCATTGGCATTATCCAAAATGGCTAACTCCTAAAATTCAAGAAACCTCCTCCCATTATCAGTCCGAAGCCAATTTTTCATCACAATCTAAAGCTTTTGCAAAAAGAAGCAAACATCCTTCTGTGCAAGAAAGCAATAGAGAAAGTTCCTCGTCCATAGCGAAACCAAGGTCTGTACTCCCGTTTTTTCCTGGTGAAAAAGAAAGGTTCCAAAGCAGAATTCAGGCCCATACTGGATCTGAGACTGTTGAACAGATTCATTCGAAAGGAAAAGTTTCGAATGTTAGCGCTCCATCAAATATTCCCTCAGTTACATCAGGGGGACTGGATGTGTTCCATCGACCTGAAGGATGCATATTTTCATGTTCCAATCTCCAAAAGGCATCGCAGATTTCTCAGGTTTCAAGTATCTGGTCATCACTACCAGTATGCAGTACTTCCGTTCGGGCTAAAGTCAGCTCCCCGAACGTTTTCCATGTGTATGGCGGTGGTTGCTGCCTTCCTTCGGAAGCAGAGAATTTTCATTTATCCTTACTTGGACGACTGGCTCCTAAAAAGTTCGTCCCCATCTCTGTTGTAAGATCATCTGTCCATTTGTCTTCATCTCATGCACAAGTTGGGTCTCCAGGTCAATTTAAAGAAATCGATTATGAACCCTACTCAGCGGATCCACTACCTAGGATCTCTTCTGGACACAGAAAGAGAAAACGTGTGTCCTTCGGAGGAGCGGTGGTTATCAATCAGGTCAGTGTCAACTGCTTCGTCAATCCACTTATCCTACAGTTCGTCAAGTATCTTCTCTTCTGGGATCCATGGCATCATGCATCTTCATAGTTCCAAACGCAAGATTGCACATGCGTCCTCTGCAACAGTGTCTAGAGGATCAGTGGAGTCAGAGGACGGGATGCTGGGAGGATCGAGTTCTTCTTCATCAGTCCGCAAAGGACTCCATCAGGTGGTGGATGAAGAGATCACACTTGATGAGAGGTGTTCCGTTGCATCAAGACCCTCCGGTGCAGACTCTGATCACGGACGCTTCACTCCAGGGTTGGGATGCTCATATGGGCCCTCTGCAAGTACAAGGGCTTTGGTCCGACTTCGAGAAGGGCTATCACATCAACCTGTTGGAGCTACGGGCTGTTCATCTAGCCCTCAAGTCCCTGTTTCCATCATTCCAGTCTCGGTCCCTCCTGGTGCAAACAGACAATATAACGACAATGTATTATTTAAACAAGCAGGGGGGTACCCGGTCCAGGACTCTGTCCATAGAAGCCCAGACCATCTGGAATTGGTTACTGGCGAGAGACTTGTCAATAACAGCTGTACATCTGCCGGGAACTCTCAACTCGCAGGCGGATTTCCTAAGCAGAGACTTCGTCGAGGCTCACGATTGGGTTCTCAACGAGGAAGTCACAAACAGTATTTTCAAGGCATGGGGGACACCAGATATCGATCTGTTCGCAGACGCGGAAAACGCAAAATGCCCCGTCTTCGCGTCCAGGTTTCCCCAGAAAGGGTCTCAAGGGAATGCCTTTTTGATAGACTGGTGTCAGAACTTACTGTACGCTTTTCCACCGACCCCGTTGATACCAACAGTAATCAACAGGATGTACAGAACCGACTCCAGGATGATTCTGATTGCCCCCGAGTGGCCACGCCAATGGTGGTTTTCAGATCTCCTTCAGTTGTCGGAAGTGCCACACAGGAGATTGCCGTGTTGCCCGGATCTTCTGTCCAAGCAGAAGGGGAGAGTGTTCCACCCCAATCTGTCCTCCCTGCGCCTGGCAGCATGGCTCCTGAAGTCATCCAGTATGGACACTTGCAGTTGAATCCTGACTGTATGCACATCCTTAAGGAGGCGAAACGGCCTTCTACAATGAAATCCTATGGATTTAAGTGGAAAAGATTTTATCTGTGGTGTGAGAGTAATAGTTTTGATCCTGGCCATGGTCAGGAACAGGTGATTTTGCCCTATCTCTTACATTTAGCAAGATCTGGTCTTCAATTTAATTCTATTAAAGTCCATCTTGCTTCGATCACAGCCTATAGAAAATCACCTACTCAGGCCTCCTTCTTTAGGATGCCTGTAGTAAAGGATTTTCTGGGAGGTTTGAGAAAGGTGTATCCACCAGTCAGGTCTCCTTCTTCACCGTGGGAGTTTAATGTGGTGTTAACTAAGTTAATGGGTGCTCCTTTTGAACCTATACATAAGTCTTACTTGCAACACTTAACTTGGAAAGTAGCGTTCCTGGTAGCAATTACTTCTGCTCGTAGAGTGAGCGAGATTCAGGCTCTGTGTTGCAAAGAACCGTTTACTGTGTTTCATTCTAATAGAGTGGTACTCAGGACGCATCCTGCTTTTCTGCCCAAGGTAGTGTCAGATTTTCATAGTAATCAGGCCATAACCTTGCCTACCTTTTTTCCAAATCCTACCGGTCCTGCAGAAAGGGCTCTTCACTCCTTAGATCTGAAGAGAGTCCTTAAGTTTTACTTGGATAGAACAAAGACTTTGAGACAATCAGTTCATTAACTATGGTCCTATTAATACAGGCTGTGCAGCATCTAAGAGGTCCATTGCTAGATGGATTGTTTCTTGTATTCTTCTAACTTATCAGTTGTCAAATAGGTCTTTGTCAGGAAGACCAGAGGCGCATTCTACAAGAGGGAAAGCTTCTACCATAGCTCTCCTTAGAAATGTTTCTATGGCAGAAATTTGTAAGGCAGCTACTTGGCATTCAGTGCATACTTTTACTCGCCATTATGGCCTTGACTCAGACACACAGGCAGATGCTCAAGTTGGGCAAGCATCTCTTAGAAATGTATTTGCTAATTCTAGCTGAGATCTGTGTGTTACAGCTGTTGTTATGATTTTTTCTGTTCGCCCGCGTTTTGTGGGTATGAGCTTGCTACTCTATTCAGTGCTCATGACTATTAATGAGTATACCCTGGAAGAGAAGGATTAGTTACTTACCTGTAATCCTAGTTCTCTTCCAGGGGTATACTCATTAAAGTTATAAGCAGCCTCCCAGGGCGAGCAGTAGCTTTATGGTTTTTGAATATAGTAATATTGTGTTTCTGGATGCAGATACCTGCTAAGTTTACTGTACCGTACAAAAGAACTGACCTATATGTCACCTGTGGTGCATGATGGGAACAGAGTTCCCCCGGAGACCTTAAAGGTAAAGTGTTCAGATTCTCTGAGGCCTTAAAGGCGAGGTGTCAGTCTGATTTTCTGTACAGGGATAGTTTTTCTGTATGCAGCCTTCTTAGGCTAATTGCCTTTTATTACAAATTCTTTGATGAAAATAAAAGGTTTTTTGCTGATTATGGAATGCTTTTGAGGCTCATGCCTGTTTATTGCATTTTTTATATAGTTTATTTTCATACTGCAGAAAATATGTAATTATAGCTTTATTAGCCTATGGGTTATGTTGGGCTGCAGATTATTGGTTTATACATATATATGTGTATAATTTGTTTAGTACTATGTACTATTGTTATATATTTACACATAGATATATATTTTATTATATGTTCCGGGTTCCCGCTCATGGGCGTAGATTATTCAGTGCTTATGACTTTAATGAGTATACCTCTGGAAGAGAACTAGGATTACAGGTAAGTAACTAATCCTTCTACCACATTCACGAGTCCATGATTTGGGATGGTCGAATTTATCAGATGTTTGTTAAAGTATTCTGCAAGTCTGTGTCTTCCCTCCAGGTTTTTAGGTCTTTCCTCATGTTAACAGGGAAATGTTACTTAGGAACAGGCCCGAAATAGAAGGATTTTACTCAAGAGGTTCATTACACCTGATAATGGGAGCCCTCCAGTTAAGGCAACTATGTCTGATGTATGGTAGGGCTGTAGCTGGTGCTTTGTAGTCCTTTTTATCTTATAAAACGTCTGTTATTTTTATGCTGTTTTTTTATTGTTTGAATTTTTTTTATTGGAGTTTTGTATTCAGGCACATTCATCACAATAATCGATAGAAAAATAACAAAAAAATAAACATTTCATTGTGGATTACATAAACACATGTCAATTATTAAGCTAGTAATCACATTGAGAGGAATAGTTTACACCGTTCATTATGAGTTCTGATAGTACAGACATGGTACTGATCCCACGCTAAGCGTTATCCTGTGCCCGGCCTCAGATTTGAGGTAATGTGTGCCAGTGATTAGGTACGTCAGCGTGGATCAGGGCCTTTTAGGTGTTCGTTCCTAATCCTATGTGGCGTGTTCTTACTCAATGTTGCATTACTGTATCCCCACTATGTACTCATCGGATTCGGAACCACCGGTGTGATGGGGGTGAGAGAAATTAAGGGAGAAGAAGGGGTAAGGGATCCCCATTGAACCTGGGGGTGAACTGGGAAAACCTTTGCGAAGCTACTAGTGTAGTATGATTATGTATGCGGTTGCGGGTGTGATCTGTATTTCAATGTCAGATACATGCGGGGGGGGGGGGGTTCGTGTGGAGTTGGTGTAATACGTCACTCGGTGTCCTGAAGTTGTTTTGTTGCCCTGACTGTGCTAAAAGGCAGTGTCTGGTGGTATATTAGCCCCTATCGGTCTCTGGGGGGACGGGGGGTAGAATCTGTACTTGGTTGGCTGTCTGTGAGGACGGCTGTGCTATCTCAAGAAGAAAGCTGTGCATCAGTTGCGCCCACTCAAGGGAGATTAGATGTTTCCGTACTCCCTTCACCTCCTCATCTCGTATGACTTCTACCTCTGCCGTTCCCCATTTCTTCATGGCTCCTATCCAGGCTGCCTCAGTGGGTCCTCCCGGGGCCCGCCAATGCATGGCTATACTTCCTTTTGCTAAGAGAATGGCTAATGAGGCGAAGCGGCACTGTACCTTCTCGGTTTTCCGCCTGCGGAAAATGCCGAGGGCACTGGCTTCCCAGGAAGACATAGTCAGAATGTTGGTCGTTTCACGGAGTATGTGGTGTATTCTGTTCCAGTAGTGGTGTATAGTGGGGCAGTCCCAAAACATATGCTTAAAGTCTGCCTCGGGCGCCTGACAACGAGGGCAGGCAAAGTGTGTATCTGGGTAAAACCGATGAAGGCATTTTGGGGTGAGATAAGCCCTGTGCAGTATATTGAACTGTATATTCCTAAAGCGTGCGAGAGGCAATGTCTTCCAGAAATCCACGGACGCACGTAGGCCCGCTAACACCCTGCGTTGATTCCCTTCGTACAAATCTGTGGGGGAGTGAAACAGTCTCACTCCCAGGTATCTGGGCGCAGCCGCGCTCCAAGTGAGTGTATGGGTTCCCGCCAATAGGTCCATTGGGGCCAAGTTCGGGCTCAGTGGGAATATCGTGGATTTGGCCCAATTGACCATAAGGCCCGAGGCCCTCGCGAAGTCGTTCAGCGCTGCCCATATGGGGGTGAGATCACTTGTGATGTCTCTGACATAAATCAGGAGGTCATCTGCGTATAGTGACACGCAGTGCATTGTGTCTGCTATCGGTATACCCCATGCATCACCCCCCTTTCGCAATCTGATGGCTAGGGGTTCTACTGCTAGGGCGAACAGGAGGGGGGATAAGGGGCACCCTTGCGTAGTTCCTCTTTCAATCGTGAAGGGGGCGGAGATGTCTTTACCTATCCTTACTCGTGACGTTAGGGCCTTGTATAGAAGTTTTGTGTACTTCATCAGGTTAGGTTCCACATTGAATCTGCGAAAGGTGGCGAATAAATACGGCCACAGTAGAGTATCGAAGGCTTTTTCTAGATCCAGTATTAGACACGCCGCATTAGGAAAGTTAGTTTTTGCCCTGTCTTGGATATGGAGCAGCCTGCGTATGTTTTGTGAGGTGTTCCGTCCCGGAACAAATCCGCTTTGCTCGGGGTGAACCAACGGCACCAGAATCTGGGTATATCTGTCCGCCAGGACGTTTCCCAGTATTTGGCAGTCTGCATTTAGCAGCGTTATTGGTCTGTATGAGGCCGGAAGGGTAGGGTCCCTATGGGGTTTGAGAAATGTGACTAGGATTGATTCTTGAAGTGACCTGGGGAGTTCTCCTCTATTGAATGCGGCCTCGTACACGGCCACTACCCTGGGAAGTAGGCGAGCAGTGAATGTGCTGTAATATTCGAGCGGGAAACCGTCCATTCCCGGGGCTTTGTGCCTTGCCAATGCTCTGACGGTTCGGGCGACTTCTGGGGCTTTAATCTTTGTCTCTAATTCTTTTTTATCGGCGTGTGGTATACGGGGAATTTGAAGCGGGCGAAGGAACTTAGTGATTGCATGCTGAATGTTGTTCGCCGGGCCCGGTAAATGTTCGAGTAATAGACCATTATCCCTCCCAATATTCCTGAGGCGGAAAGCCGGGTGCGGGAGAGCTTGTGCAATTACTGCTGATTACTAGCTGATTTTAAAATAATTTTTGTTTCCTCACTTACCCCTCCGCCTTCTGATCATCGCGCTGCTCCTACCGTCCTCTACCCGCTCAGCCGATTAGGAGCTGAAGGGTACTCTGGGACCAGTAGCCTGTTTCACTTTCCTTAGCGGCCATCTTGGGGGGAGGCAGTCTCGCTGGTCGCTGGACTAGTGTTGCTGCCTTTCGCCGGCGACGCTATAAATCTGCGTCGTGGGGTTGCTCTGGTCAGACCTCTATCCCTCCCAATATTCCTGAGGCGGAAAGCCGGGTGCGGGAGAGCTTGTGCAATTACTGCTGATTACTAGCTGATTTTAAAATAATTTTTGTTTTGTTTATTGCGCGATAGTACTATTTTAAATTGTGTCGTATTTGCTCTCTCTTTGTTGCCTGAGGCGGAAAGCCGGGTGACGTTTAGGCCTTCTACCTGTTACTATTACTGTAATTTCCTCACTTACCCCTCCGCCTTCTGATCATCGGGGTGCTCCTACCGTCCACTACCCGCTCAGCCGATTAGGAGCTGAAGGGTACTCTGGAACCAGTAGGCTGTTTCACTTTCCTTAGCGGCCATCTTGGGGGGAGGCAGGCTCGCTGGTCGCTGGACTAGTGTTGCTGCCTTTCGCCGGCGACGCTATAAATCTGCGTCGTGGGGTTGCTCTTGTCAGACCTCTATCCCTCCCAATATTCCTGAGGCGGAAAGCCGGGTGCGGGAGAGCTTGTGCAATTACTGCTGATTACTAGCTGATTTTAAAATAATTTTTGTTTCGTTTATTGCGCGATAGTACTATTTTAAATGTTGTCGTATTTGCTCTCTCTTTGTTGCCTGAGGCGGAAAGCTGGGTGACGTTTAGGCCTTCTACCTGTTACTATTACTGTAATTTCCTCACTTACCCCTCTGCCTTCTGATCATCGCGCTGCTCCTACCGTCCTCTACCCGCTCAGCCGATTAGGAGCTGAAGGGTACTCTGGGACCAGTAGGCTGTTTCACTTAGCGGCCATCTTGGGGGGAGGCAGGCTCGCTGGTCGCTGGACTAGTGTTGCTGCCTTTTGCCGGCGCCGCTATAAATACGGACACTCGCGCCTCCGCGCAGCGGACGCGATCAGCGGACACGCCTCCGTCAGGGACCCGGAAGCGATCGGGTGCGGTCGGGCAGGGCAGTTGGCCTACTAATATTTGGTTAAGATGTTCAAGTACACTTCGGCCGAGCTCACTACTTTTAGGGGAAAGGCTGTCAATTGCTGTACGGTATTTCCCAGTAGACCTAAGGGCAACAGACACTGCCCTAGTTGCGGCTGGCTACCAGGCAAGGGTTCCATTTCATTTCCGAAGAACACGCCTAATAAGAGTACTTGTTTACTTCTCAACACCAGCTCCCTCAGCAAGCATGCATTAGATTTATATAATTTACTCTCTGATGTTAAACCCATCTGTCTGTTTCTCACGGAGACATGGCTGGGCGATTGCTCGGGTCCTGACATTGCCACCGCGCTCCCTCCCAATTATGTCATCTTCAGGAAGGACAGGGCCAATGGCAGGGTCGGAGGCGTTGCAATGGTGGTGGACAAGCACTTTGCTTGTTCTATCATCCCGACGGATGATATTCATGGGTCTGAGGCCCTAGGATTCTCCCCGTCATTGTCACCGCATCAATCGTGCACGGGACTATTGATTTACAGGCCTCCCGGCCCCGTAGGCTCTTTTCACTAGGATCTCCACTCGGTTGTTTCATCTTTATGCCTAAGATCGATGCACTGTCTGCTTCTTGGTGATTTTAACATCCACATGGATGCGGCGGACGCGGTCGATACTATTAGGATTATCGACACCGCCACTCCTTTGGGACTTATTCCTTATCTTCCTGAACCCACTCACAACAAAGGCCACATATTAGATCAGGTCTTCTCCACCATTCCTACCGATGTAGCTATTCCAGTACCAGTTTTGTGGTCGGATCACTATCTGGTGAAATTCCAGATCACTTGTCTGGACAGAATATCATCGAGTGCGCACGGCCGTCTATCTCCGACTCCACGAGCCTTCCACCGAGTATCCTCTGACATGCTGGCCCAGGCCTTGACATCTTACCCTTGCCAGTTGTCGGGCAATCTTGAGGCCGATTTGGACCTCCTGCAAATATGGTGTGGCCAGCGCCTGGACGAATTAGCCCCTCCCTTGGCTGCCCGAAAAAATTCTCTCCGGGCTTCAGCCCCCTGGTTTACTCCAGCTTTGACCGAGAAGCGACGGCAATGTAAGAAAGCAGAAAGGTTATGGCGCCGTCATTATGATTCATTATCCAAAGAGGCTTATAGGGAATCCATTAAGATGTATCACAGAGATATCACCCTAGAAAAAAAGTCTTACTTTGCTAGAAGAATTGAGGCAGCTAATAACACCAGCAAATACATTTTTTCAATAGTAAGGGAATTCACCTCTCCCTCATCAAGCACTCCCAAATCGTCCCACTCTGAATTATGGGTCACTCAATTAGCTGATTTCTTTGCTAGCAAAATTAAAAATATACAGGTATCTTTTCTACCTTCTGGGGCTGTCACGGTCTCTTGTGTCTCCCCCCCTGTACCCCCCTTGGCTGTAAAAGGCCCCACTCTTTCGAGTTTTCCTTCTCTCTCTTTCTCAGTTTCTTTGGATCTTCTCACTAAATTAAAGTCAGGCTCCCCTTTGGACCCCTGCCCGGCCAAATTTTTTGCAAAAACAGGGCAAGTGATTAATCCTTTAATCAACCCAGTGCTTAATCTATCTCTCAGCACTGGAGTGGTTCCTCAGGCTTGGAAGCAGGCCCTTATTCTACCACTATTAAAAAAGCCCAACCTGGATCCTATGGTTCACGCCAATTACAAGCCCAATTCTCTTCTTCCAGCCTTTGCTAAGGTTGTAGAGAAGCACGTTCACTCTTCTCTCTTTTTCACTCTTCTCTCTCCGATTTCCTGGAGGCTAATGACATCTTGCACTATACCCAGTCTGGTTTCCGCGCAAATATGAGCACGGAGACTGCACTGCTGGAAGTGACGGAGGCAATCAAGGAGGTTTTGGACTCTGAGGGAAAGGTGATGCTGGTGATGCTAGATCTCTCGGCGGCTTTTGACACCGTCCCCCACAGCCGTCTCCTCTCAAGACTCTGTGAGATCGGTCTGAGGGGGACGGTGTATAGCTGGTTTGAGTCCTTTCTGGCGGACCGTCAACAAACGGTCTGGGACCCCCCGTACTCAGCCTTAGTGCCGCCATTGGAGGTAGGAGTTCCTCAGGGCTCAATTTTGAGCCCTACTCTTTTTAATATCTATATGGCCCCTCTGGCAGCGCTGGCTGAGTCCTACGGTGCCCAGATCGTTTCATATGCGGATGATACCCAGCTCCTCTTTTCCTGTGATAAGAAATTAGATTTCAATGGAGAGAGTATCAGAAGATGTCTTGAGGCTGTTTTCAGCTGGTTTCAACTTAACAGCCTCAAATGCAACTCAGACAAGTCGGAGGTGCTTTTTTTCGGTTGCCCTCCCGACGTGGGATGGAAGTCATGGTGGCCAGCGACCATGTTTCCACCCGCTGCCGCTACTTCTGCTGCCAAGAATCTGGGAGTGAAGGTAGACAATGGTCTTACCTTAAAGCCCCAGATCCTCGGCCTGGTGGGAAAATGTTTCGGCATCCTAAAAATGGTTAGGAAGTTCTTGCCACTGTTATCTTTTGCTCACCGAAGAATCACTGTTCAAGCGCTGATAGGCTCACGCTTGGACTACGCCAATGTATTATATCTTGGCCTTCCTGAATTTCTGTTATCGCGTTTGCAAACGGTGCAAAACTCTGCTGCTAGAGCAATCTTCGGTCTTCATCCGAGATCTAGTGTGAGAGATCTTCTGAAAGCCCTCCACTGGCTTCCAATACGCAAACGTATTATCTTCAAAGCTCTTACTTTGGCCTTTAAGGCACTCCATGGCACAGGTGCCAAATACATTAGGAAAAGACTCGATTTCTATTTGCCATCTCGGTTGCTTAGGTCGTCCTCTTTGGCCTTGGCTTATGTCCCGGCAATTAGACGAGTCCGGATCAGGGGTGGCTCCTTCAAACGCCTGGCGCCACAACTATGGAATGCCCTGCCTTTGTCCTTAAGGAAGAATGTCAATCTCTTAGCCTTCAGGAAAGACTTCAAATCGTGGCCTTTTGTACAGTAAATTTGTCAATCTCTCCTGCTCTGCACCTCCTTGGGTTTTTAGCGCCGGGACACTCTTCGGAGTGGCTGAGCACTATACAAAACTTATATTAACATAACATTAACATAATAGTCCTGAAAAATATGTAGTATGTCTACTTGTGAGTAAGCATGGGCGGATTTTGCGAATTGGCAATCCGCGAACTTGCGTATTTACGGATTCAAAATCCGCGAACTCTCGCGAATTTGCGGATTTTTTTTTTGTGTTCGCAAGGATTTCTGCCAGTTCGCGAGGGTTCTGTACCAGTTCGCAGTTGCGAACTTACTTGTCGGCTCGCAACGGCCGCGACTATGTTGTTTCTACATCTGGTTCATCATCACAGGTTCACAGCACCCTCTGTTTCACCACTGCCACCCTCTGGTACACCCATGCCACCCTCTGGTACATCACTGCCACCCTCTGGTTGGTTTATCACTGTAGATTATGGGGGTGAAAAAAAGCAAGCACACCTGCCCTGCTTCAACTGACATGAATTAATTTGGGGTTGATTAATGTGTCACTGAATTAAAACTTCCAGTCTGGCTGGCACCTGCTTCCTTATCTGTAATTTGCTTTCTGTTGCAGTGCACTTTTTTTCACAGGACCTTTGTGGCCTATAGTTGCAAGTAGGCAACTGAACTCTGAAGGGGCCCCTCAGGAAGCACTACAGGGAATGGTTACTAATGATAAGATTGAACTTTTGCACCTGCTGAGTGCTTTTAGTTTTGTCTGTAATTGCTTTCTGTTGCAGTGTAATTTTTTTAACAGGACCTTTGTTGTATACTTGTAGCTATTCTCTGAGCCTGCTGTGAGGGTCAGAGCAGGGTCATAGAATAGTTGCAAGTAGGCAAATGAACTCTGAAGGGGCCCCTCAGGAAGCACTACAGGGAATGGTTACTAATGATAAGATTGAACTTTTGCATCTGCTGAGTGCTTTCAGTGTTGCAAAAATACAAATATCCAGCAGCATCCACAAAAAGTAATCCTTCCAGGTCAAGATCCAAATCAAAGTGACCAGCACATGAAGAAAGCACTGGGAGGAGCCTGGTGGACAGGAACAGGAAGTTGGAGACTGTGGGGCACTTCCTTCCTCCCACCCCCACCCCCCAAAATGGACTCCTTGCAAAGAAAAAGTGCAGGCAAATGTCAACCTGAGGAGTTATTCTGATAAAAATCATAATTTTCAAGGTTTATGCTGCCTGCTGGTGGATTTCTTGTACGAAATAGCAAATTTTGCAATCTCGCAATTGCGAGATTGTCGCTGCCCGCTGCATCTACATGTTCGCAAGTGTTTACTCCCGCGAAATTGTATAGTATTCTAGTTGGCAAGTGCGACCAAGCAAAAAATCCGCTTCGCACGGATTTTACGAATTTTCGGCAAGTTCGCGGCATGCGAATTTACCGAAAATCTGCAAAATCCGCGAGCGGAACGGATTTTACGCCCATGCTTACTTGTGAGTGTCTAATGGTTCCTGTTTTGTCACGCAGCTCCCTGTTTGGTTTGACGTTTTCGTCCTGCTTTGAGAGCCATGCTAAGAGTGTGCCTGCTCTATTACCCTCTTTATGGACTCTAGCGGCATAAGCTCGGAAATTATATTTACGGAGGTCTGCCATCGCTTCTGCGTGGGTGTTTTTGGCTGCTGCTATTTGTTCAGGTGATGCTCTGGCTATATCCGTCCGTTTCGTGAGCTCTGCCAGCAGCAACTCCGAGTTTGTTAGTGTTCTTTCGAGTGTCTTGCGTACTCCCACTATTTGGTGTATGCTGTGCCCCCTAGCCGTGACTTTAAATGCATCCCACCCTATTAGTGTCGATGTCGCTGTACCGGAGTTGATGGCGAAGTGTTCCTGAATATAGGTTCCGTGTTCGTGGCGAAATACCTGGTCTGTGAGACAGTCACAGGGTAATTTCAAGGTGGTCACTGGGGAGTGTGGGGGCTTCCATCGGAGCGTCATGATATGCGCATCATGGTCAGAGAGCACCCTTCCCAAATAATCGGAATGTTGCACTTTAGGGAGTAGTGTTGTGGAGCATAGGAATCTGTCCAGGTGTACTCGTAAATTGTGCGGGATGGAATGGAAAGAGTACATTTTAGTGTCCGGGTTGCGTTTACGCCATGGGTCCGCCAGTGACCAGTGGTTCACTCAAGTTTGGTATTGGCTTGTCTTATTGTGTGCCGGTGAGCGTAACGGCAGGGAGTGAGACCTATCGAGATGAATGTCTGGAACACAATTTTAGTGGCCCCCTAAGAGCCACGGGACTGAGGTGTGCTGAGTGAGTACCCCTGTGAGGCGCTTCCAGTACAGATCGTGGTCTACGTTGGGAGCATATATGCTTCCTAGGAGAATGGACTGGCCCTCCAGTACTCCCTCTATCAGGGAGTATCGGCCTTCTTTATCCACGGTGCGTGCCTGTTCCTTGAAGGGGATCCCTGGTCTAATCCAGACCAAGGTACCCCTGGCATATGCTGAATATGTGGTGGCGCAGATGGTACCCCGCCATCTCTTGCTCAGCCGATCCACCTCAATTGCCGTTAAGTGTGTCTCTTGTAGGAGAGCTATCTGTGCTTGCTGTCTTTTGATATATGCATAAACTGCATAACGTTTAGTTGCTGTATGCATGCCCCTAACGTTCAACGTGATGATTTTTATATCTGTATTGGGAACTTTAGTGGTCATCACACTGTGTGACTACAGGTAAGTCGTATTGCGAGCAACACCCCACCGCCCCCTCCCGGATTTCTGCTCCACCTGTGATTGACCACCCTCTGATAATGTGCGATTTCACACATTCGCTCCGCTAAAGGTGTTTGGGGGACCTGAAACAGGGGAAAATTAAACTTTAACAAGAGGGAGTATTCCCAACTATGGGGACATGTCGTAGGGAACGATATGTCCAAACTGTATTTCATGTACTGTCTTTAAGTCGTTTTTCGTGGGGGGTGGTCATGCGGTGTCGCCCATCTCTCGAGTCTGGGCCGCCCGCTTCGTAATAATGAGTCATCGTGGCTATACGAGCTCCCAGCTCGTGTGTCCCGGCCTGGTTTGGTGCGCCACGTTGTGATGTGGCTGAGTTCTGAGCGCATTACTTCATGTCTGTACGACACCATGCATGGTTCAAGGGTTGAAGTCATCCTATGCAGCGGTCCAATATAGCAGCCTTACAGTCGGAGGAGGACTATATTAGTGTGTCTGCCGTTTGCGGAGTAACTATTGGAGGCCTGACAGATCCATTGCGGGAGGAGTGTACATCACTTACTTCGTTGTCCGAGGTAAACAGATGAGGGGCATTGTCTGTGTTCTGGCTATCTTCTCTTGACCTTACGACTGCCGCCGCTCGTAGCGCTCTTCTGCGGTCCGCTATAATTTGCTCCAAATCGGGGAAGTGACTTGTGCCGGAACCTGCGTGTGAGCTCATCTGCGTGAGGGCTATTTTCTTAAGCTGACATCGTGGACGGCCAGAAGGCCGGTCCTTGCGTGCGTTTCCGCTGTCGCCTGGTCCCGACAAGTGCCTTTCCACCCAGTCACGCGCTTCAGTTGGGTCGGTGAAGAAATGCGCGGTTCCATCTGTAGGAGAGTAGGGTCTGCTTTCCTATGGTCACCCCATTTTTTTGCTTTTTGCTTCACTGGTTTTCAACTTAATGTGGCTGTGGGCCTGCTAATCAGACCCACAGCCCTGCTGTTGTCTCTCTAAATTTCACACCATGTTCTTTAGGTCAATCACAAATTGGGATTTGGGTCACTCTTGTGAGTCCCTGTACAGTGTACTATAGGTACCCAGGGCATAGGTGCACCCAATGCCTACCAGGGGCTGCAGCATATCTTTTGCCACCCCTGGCTGGCCATCCAAACTGACACAACTGGCTGATCACTCAGCTGGGGCAAGGTCGTGTAATCACCCCTTGCTTAGTTATAGTATTCCTATGTCTAACCCTATATCTGGACACATATACACCTATAAGTCACTCCTATGGCAGGCCTTAACAATCCTGAGGGTAGAGTGCTTGGTGTTATGTGAGATGGTGCTCTAGCATGAGCTGAGCCTGTCTGCAGCTTTCGGAACCATGTCCTTATAGCTGTTCAAAGGATAATGCCATTCCATATACTCTTAAGTGCATTATGAACCTCGCGGTTAAATGCTATCTTTGGTTTGGCTTTATCAAAACATGTCGTGTAAGGTGTCATGCGCTTTGGAATAATACCCCCTCGTCAGTTCTGGCGACGGGGGTAGCATTCCACCCTTCTAGAGGGAGAAGGCATGTTACTTCCATTAATCCCGGTTAAAGTTAACCAGAGCCTCAGCATCACAAAATGGTTGCTGCTGCCACAGACACAAGTCTGACCTCCTGCTGCTGGGAGTCCTTCCAGCGAGAGAGGCTTGGACAATAGGTTTCCTGTCACAGGGAGGTGCTAGCACCACCCCAGACAGGAGATAGTGTATTGGGCAGGGAGGGCTGAATGAAAGGAGACACTGCCTGGGGCACACAAGGTGTCCCATGCATAGGCCAGTTCAAACCGGTGCTTGGGCACTCCAGCCCCAGCTCTGGCGCGAAACTGGACAAAGGGAAAGGGGTGTAACAACCCCCTTCCTGGGTCCCACCCATAGGAGGGACCTAGCAGGTAATCCAGCCCCTAGATTTGGTATATAGGTCGGAGCTGAGTCCCAAGACTTTAGATAATCCTGACTGAAACTCTGATACGAAACTCTGGACCCTTCGACATCCTACTCGACGTAGAAGACTGAAAAATCTCCCTTGTGGTCAAGGAGTGACCACCCTGTGCAAGCAGGCACCATCAAGCGCTCAACGGTTTGCTTTGTCATTGCTCCCGCCGGAGCTCGAACACAGAGCCTGACAAGAACCGGACTTCCAGACATCCAACAGACCGATCCACAGCCACAGCAAAGCTGAGACCCGTGGAGGCGACGAGAGACGTGGGACCGGCCATCTTGGAAAGCCAGCGAATTGCTTTCCGTGCAACTTCTGAGGCACCCTTGAAGTTGTGCATTGGGGATTGAGAAGCCCCAGCCCCGAGCACCAACTGCACCGAAGATCACCTCTCCACACTCACCGAGTGCTGCGTGGGGCCCTTTTGCATTTTCCTGCTCGACGCGTCTGTCCGGTCACTTGCCCGTTGGCTAGTGGCCTCTGTGACGACGAAACCCGAGATCTACCCCGCTGGTCTGGTTGCTCCAGACTGGCCCTTGCTCCCCTGAAAAGGAGCAGCCCATCAGACCTTGCTGGTTTGATCCAGAAGCCATCTTCGATTTCTGCGTGGGTTGCATTTGCCAAGGCCTGTTGACTCCGAATCGAGAACCAACACCGCCGACAGCGAGAGCCTTCGTGGGACAGTCTGTGCCCAGCTCCTGGTCGTCGTCGACACCTCCTGGTCCACGTGGCAGTGGAGACGAGCTCCTCGACATCACCTGATTGCTTCGCGACATCGCCTGGTTCCTTCCTGGTTCCATCCTGGTCACTGGCTAGTGACCCAGACTCTGTCCCCTCTGCTTTCAGGTACTCTTCATCCTCGATCCGCCCTTGGATCCAACCTGACTCTTCTCTCCTGGTCGCCTGCAGCATCTTTTCTCCAAGGCTCCATAGAACTCCACGACGAAACCCGACACGCTTTGACACCTATGCACCCGCTTCCTGTGGGTGAGGTAACGCGAGTACTGCAGTGCTCCTGTAAAGGTTTACACTCCTAGTGTCCTAGTTTCAAGTGGTTAGGTTCTAGTCCAGTCGGAAGACTCCTAAATCTTTAACTTTCTAACTTTACGCACCCATTGACTTCTATGTGTGCACGCGTGTGCATTTAGACACTGCACCCGCATCCCATGGGTCTCCTGCTCCCTAACAACTGTTAGTCCAGTGTAGCCCCAGCAATTCCAAAGGCCCTAGGCCTTAACCATTGTTCGTGACGTGGTTCTTATACCACTATTTTAGTATATGGTTTTACGGGCCACCAGGGCCTATCCATAGTTGTGCAACTTTTGTATGTTATATTAAGTTACTTGTTATGCGCTTGTGCTCCTGTGCTCATAAAGAGTTCAGAGGGTTGTTTTAGAAATAAATACATATATATTTTGAATATATAACCTGTGTGGTGTCCTTTCATTTGATATTAAAAGGTTTGCATATGGTAAAACAGCTGGCTTCACATGCCCTCTTGAGTTTAGCCTAAGACTGCTTTTGTCCATGCTACCCCTAGGATAGCTGGTCTATAAGGTTGACTTTACTGCCATCACCATAAGGGTTGTTTGGACTGGTGCAAGGTGCTCACTAGAATAGTGAACATCATATACCAGGCCAACTTCTCACACCATCATGCAAGATTTTCAAGCGGGCCGGGAAAAGGAGTGCACACTGCACATTCCTTTGTCGGGTAGTCCGTTTGATTCCCAGAAAGCTAGGTCTTTGCTGCTGGACAGCGCGGGAATAATCTGGGAACAGCATTACTTGTTTGTCTTCCAGTCGCAGTGGTCCTTTCTGTCTGGCCGCTCTAAGAATAGTGTCCCTGTTCTGATAATGGAGTAATTTTAGAAGAAATAGTCAGGCGGTGAGCCCTGTGGTGGCTTTCGGGCTGGTACTCGATGTGCCCTCTCTATGGAGAAGTAGGGCGTCAGGTCCGCTGCTCGGGTGAACGTCTTGATCCATGTTTCCATGTATTGGATGGTGTTGGACCCTTCTGAACCTTCCGGCAGATTGACTATGCGTATATTACTTCTTCTAGAGCGACCTTCCAAATCGTCCGTTTTGCTTTCTAAGGATTTCACTCTCTGTTGGAGATCTTTTATGACGTTGTGGTGCATCTGTAGTTTCGGTTCTATGGTTTGGAGCGCTGCCTCTCCCTTTTTAACTATGTCCGTTAGTTTCCGATGATCATCTCGAAGAAGGTTAAGGTCAGTGGCCAGTTCTCCGAATTTGTTTTCCATGGTCGTCCTGGAGTGTTCAATTGCAGTTAGGACCTGATCCAGTTTGGCAGACATGGTGTCTGCGTGGGAGGGTTCTTCTTCTGTACGGGTGGTCGTGGGATCTTGGGAGTTCTGACCCCTGTTCGGCACTTGCGTCGTTCCTGTATTACGTTGGCGCCCCATAATGCTATGAAGTCTTGGTTCAGCCCAATCTCTGGCGGGTGATGAGGGGGTACAGGTATCCTACTTGCAGGCAGCTTCCGATGTGGGCCTTAGGTATGTGCAGGCGGACTGCGAGATTGCTACTTCAGTGTGTCAGGTCAATGGTAGTCACTGCCGCCGATGCGGGGGTTTTTGGTCGCTGTGTTGAGGTTTGCACCTGAGTACACGTGTGATCCCTGCAGTTTCCCCCTCTTATCTCGCGCCTCGAGTCCCGACGCTGAATGGAGGAGAAGGGTTGTGCGTGAAAGCGCTGATGAGCGGGAAAGATGGTGCTTTATCGTGGTGAGTCAAGGGACGCTGCTGGCCCCAGAGCGCGGGTCCTCGGGTGCTGTGGTAGGATGTGCCTGGGTACACACTCGGGCTCTGTGATTGCACCTCCCGTCTTGCGCCTAGAGTCCCGTTGCCGAGTGGAGAGGGTGGGCTGCGTGCTGAGGTTTAGGCGAGCGGTGAGGTGGATGCTTTATTAAGGCGATACAAGGGTTCTCTTCTAGGGGATCCTCATCAATAGTCATAATCACTGAATATTCCCGCCCATGTGCGGGACCCCGGAAACAAAATAAAAATATATATGTAAAAAACACATATATCTAGCTCCACATATATGTATGTACATATATTATTTTTTCTCATACCAATGCAGCCCCAAAAAGAGGCTAACACAATGTAAAACCTTGTACATGTACTGCAATTATAAAGGAAAGAAAGAACACATTAAATCAAATATCCTTTGAATTTTGTGTTTTAATGAGTAAAACCACTCATAACTAAGTATGGGCGGATTTTGCGGATTCGCAATCCGCGAATTGGCGTATTTGCGTATTTGCGGATTGCGACAATACGGAAAAAACGCGAATTCTCGCGGATTTGCGGATTTTTTGGGGGGGTGTGTGTTCGCACGGGTTTCTGCAAGTTCGCAAGGGTTTTGTACAATTTCGCAAATTGCGAACTTACTTGTCGGGTCGCCAGTTTTGCGAACTTGTTGTTTCTACGTGCCCAGCCTGTTTGCAAGGCTTTCTTCATCACTGCCACCCTCTGTCACCACTGGCACTCTCTTTGGTCACCCATGCCACCCTCTGGCTCACCCATGTCACCCTCTGTGTCATCACAGCACCCTCTGGTTCACCAGTGTACATTATTGGGGCAAAGCAAAGCACTGCCATCCTCTGTCAACACTGGCACTCTGGTTCACCCATGCCACCCTCTGGTTGGCACACCCATGCCACCCTCGGTGTCATCACAGCACCCTCTGATTGACCAGTGAGTGTACATTATTGTAGGAAGGTAGATCCCTGACTATGGTTGCCCCCAACTTTTTGCCTGGTGTTTTGCTGGTTTTCTGACTTAGTTGACCTGGGGCCCTGCTATTCAGGACCCCAGGCCTACTGCTCTCTCTGTAAAATGGATTCCATGTACCCTAGGTACATATCTAATTGGATACTGAGTCACCTTATCAGTCCCTGTACAGTGTACCTTAGGTACCCAGGGCATAGGTGTACCCAGGGCCTACCAGGGGCTGCAGCATGTATTATGCCACCCCTGGCTGGCCATCCAAATCTGACACAACTGGCTGCACGACAGCTGGGGCAAGGTGGTGTAATCACCCTTTGCTTTAGATATAGTATACCTATATCTAACCCTAAAATGGACACACAGATCTCCTATCAGTCACTCCTATGGCAGGCCTTGACAATCCTGAAGGCAGAGTGCTTGGAATCGTGTGAGATAGTGCTCTGGCATGAGCTGAGCCTGTCTGCGGCTTTCGGGATCCATCCCTTAGCCGTTTCCATGATATCGCATACCATATACTCTTAAGTGCATTATAATCCTCGCGGTTATATGCCAACTCTGGTATCGCTTTATCAAAACATGTCGAGTAAGGTGTCATACGAATTGGAATACTAACCCCTCGCCAATTCTGGCGACGGGGTTAGCATTCCACCCTTCTAGAGGGACACGACATGTATGTAACCCCTAACCCCGGTTAAAGTCAAACAGAGCCTCAGCTCCACAAAATGGATGCTGCCACCGAGACACAAGTCTGCCCTCCTGCTGCTGGGAGTCCTCCCAGAGCAGGAGATAAGGACAAAGGGTTTCCTGCCAGGGGCGGTGCCAGCACCGTCCCAGACAGGGTTTTGTGTATTGTAGGTAGGCAGGGCTTTAGAGGAAGGTGACTGCACGTGGCACCCCGGTGCTCACTGTGCATAGGCTGGCTGGAACCAGTTCCAGGGTCACTCCAGACCCTGTGCTGGGGAAAAGCCCGCCAAGGAAGTGGGTGTAACCACCCCCCTCCTAGTCCCACCCCTAGGGCAGGACTTAGTCGCGTGCCAGCCCCTTTTTACAGGATAAAGGTAGGAACTGGCCCCCTTCCAAAACAGATCATCTTTGAATCCTGAAACTACTTTCCACGAAAGGAACTCAAGACTTCTTCCTAAGATTTCTCCCTTGTGACTAAGGAGTAGTCACCCTGCATCCGCAGGCACCATCTTAAGAACACTGCGGTCTGCTGCAAGTCTCTCCTCCAGATCAAGACTGCCCAGCTCGACGAGAACCGGCTTCCCTGGCACCTCTGACCTCTACCTGCATCATCAGTCACGCTGAGATTCGTGGGTGTGACGAGACCTCGAGGGACCGGCCATCTTCAAGACTGCACGACTTCTTTCCAGCAAGCCCGCCGAGTGAATTCCTGGTGAGTGCTTTGGGGTCCGAGAAGCCCCGACCCTGAGCAGCTCCAGCACCGAAGTGCAGCCCCCCAGCATCTCCACGATCTGCGTGGGGCCCTTCTGCTTTTGGCTGCTCACCGCGTTGTTTGGCTACTAGCCCGCTGGCTTGTGGCCTTCCCGACGACGCCCGACGACATTTCTGCTGCTGGTCTGGTTGCTCCAGACTGGCCCTTGCTTCCCTCCATCGGAGAAGTACCCTGGACCCTCCTGGTCCACCCAAGACGCCATTTTAGGTCCACCGCGTGGGCCTTGCATTTGCCAAGACTTGTTGCCCAATCCTGGGTCCAGCGACGTCGACAGCAAGAACCTTCGTGGGACAGCTCGCACCTCCATCCTGGTCGCCGACAACGCCTCCTGGTCCGAGAGACTGCAGAGCCCAGCAGCGCCCACTCACCTGACTGCGGTGACTTCGCCCGGTGCCATCCTGGTGCCCACTTAATCACTGGCTAGTGATTCAAGAACTTGGTCCCCTCTGCTTTCAGGTTTTCTTCTTCCTTGATCCAGGCTTGGATCCATCGAACTTTTCCTCACTGGTCGCCTGCCAGCAACTTCCTTCTTCCAGGCTCCTGGTCCGGCAACGAGATCCCCGACGTCTTTTCAGACCTATGCAGCTGCAGCCCCTGGGCTAGGTAACTTCGGCACTTCGGTGTCCCAGCATAGCCTCACTATCCTAGGGTCAGGATCCACTGTCGTTTTCTTCCTACCAGGTCGGGTTCGCCCGTGAACACTAACTTTGCCTTTACTAGCCTCCATAGACTTTGTCCCGCATCCCGCGTGAGAGTGCACACTCTGCACCCGAGTCCCCTAGGTCTCCTAGAAGTAATCTAACGATTCCCTAGTCAAGTCCTAGCGATTCCAAAGCCTATTAGAACTGTTACTTACCTGCTAGTAATTCGCATTCCACTTTTAAAGTATATGGTTTTTCGTGCCCCTCGGGCATTTGTGTATAACGTGCTAACTTAAGTATTTTCGTAAGAGTTTTGTTGTGTGCCTAGCACCCTGTCCTCATAAAGAGTACAGGGTTGTTGTGATTCTAATAAATACACTGTTTATTTTCATAACACTTGTGTGGTGTCCTTTCACTGGGTGTTCAAGGGGTAATGTGATGGTAAAACAGCTGGCTTAACACGCCCTCTAGAGTCTTAGCCTTAGACTGCTCGTATCCATGCTACTAGGATAGCTGGTCTATAAGGTTGACTTACAACCAATCATCAATAAGGGTTGTTTGGACTGATATATAGTGATCACTAGAATAGTGAACACTGCACATCAGGCCAACTTCTCACATTGGTGAGCAGCGGTTGGGATTTGAGCTTGCTGTTGTTTTACCACACATGCCCTAAGAATATCTTGTGAAAGATCACATAAGTACTAAAGGTACATATAACTTAGCTTAGAATACTCTGAGTTCTACTGAACCAGCTGTTGTAGCTCCTAGGGCCTAGCACACCCTAAACTACAACTCTAGCAAGGGATCAGTAGGCAAACATATAGTGTAGGTAAGTGCACCACTTACACCTCACTAGAAAAGCATGTCTACCCAGGGAGATTCTACTGAGACTCCCCTGGTCAGTGTTGACCCTCCACAGGTCACTTCAAGATATGCAGCTCTCAGTTTCCAGGAGATGAGACAGATCTGTGTCTCCAGAAAACTGAAGCAGGGGTCTAACCCCACCATTCCCTTTCTGATAGGTCTCTTAGAGACATATGATGCCAGAAAGCTTTCTCAGTTACATGAGAACATGCCAGCCTTAGAGGGAACCTCTGGGGATCCAGATCTCCCCAACATTGCTACTGCAGTTGAGGAGGAGGATCAAGATGAACTCTCTGGGGATGAGGTAGACAAAGGTCTTGAGGTAGTCAGAAGGCTAACCAGGGCCAACTTAGACTTACTTGGGCTAGGATCTGGGGGACCCCCAGTACTAGCCCGAAGTGGGCCTAACCTTGGAGTTAGGAGAGATAGATCTCTTTCTAGGGACTCCAATAGATCTCTGCACTCTAATGCCTCTTCTCAGGGGAGAAGGAATCCTCCACAGAGGAGATTTACTTCCCCTCAGAGAAGGGAGCATGAAGCTAGGATGAGACAAGCTGAACTGAGGATTGAAAGGGAAGAAATTGCCCTGGCCAAAGAGAAGCTTGCCCTGGCAAGAGAGCAGCAGATGAGTGGGTTAGCTCCCACTGGTGGCAGCAATCTCCCAAGAGATAGAGAGAAGGGTTTAGATACTAAACACCTGACTAAAATAGTGCCCCCCTTTAAACAAGGGGATGACATCCAGAAATGGATGGCTGCTTTGGAGAGGGCCTGCACTGTGCAGTGCATTCCCCAGAGTCAGTGGGCAGCTATACTGTGGCTCTCCTTTGATGGTAAAGGTAGAGATAAGCTCCTCACTACAAGAGTGGAGGATGCTAACAATTACCAGGTCCTGAAAAATGCACTGGTTGATGGGTTTGGTTTAACCACTGAGCAGTACAGGTTGCTGTTCAGAGACACCCAGAAAACTCAGTCTCAGGACTGGTCAGACTTTGTTGATTGTGCCACTAAGGCTTTGGAAGGCTGGCTACTGGGTAGCAAGGTTACTGACTTCACAGGATTGTATAATCTTATTATGAGAGAGCAAGTCTTAAATAATTGTCAGAACCAGTTATTACACCAGCACCTGGTAGACTCTGATCTGACCTCTCCACAAGAATTGGGTAAGAGGGCAGACAAATGGGTCAGAACCAGGATTAGGCCCAAGAACCAAGGTGGTGACCAGAAAAAGGAATCAACCAAGCCTCAAGAGAAGGGTGGGAATAAATCTACAGATCAAACCACATCAGGGCCCCAAAAATCCTCTGAGGGGGGTGGGTCCCAGAATCCTTCCAATAACCAGAAGAAACCTTATTGTTATCCCTGTAAACAGGTGGGTCATTTAAAAACTGACAGCAGTTGCCCAAAGAATAACAATAAGGAAAACATACCCCCAAGTAACATTCCCAAACCTCCTGTTACTACTAGTAGTAATCCCCCAGGTGGTGGGAGTGCCCCCAAGAATTTGGGTGCATTTACTTTGGGAGTTCCTGGGGACTCTGGCCTAACCAGGTCCCCAAACTTAGATACTCTTGTCTGTGAGACTGGCATGGGGTTTGCCAACTTCACAACTTGTCCCAACACTTTGGGCAAGTACAGACAGGAGCCCCTCATCAATGGTATAAAAGTTGAGGCCTATAGAGATACAGGGGCTAGCATCACTATGGTGACTGAGAGTCTAGTCCCCTCAAGGCAACTTTTACCTGGTGCCACATACCAGGTAACCAATATTGATGGAGTACAGAGAGATCATCCCATGGCAGTGGTCAATCTCAGCTGGGGAGGTGTCACTGGCCACAAGAGAGTGGCAGTGTCACCAAACTTGCCTGTAGATTGCCTACTGGGGAATGATTTAGCGCTCTCAGCCTGGGCTGAAGTTGAGCAAGAAACCCATTCTAAAATGGTAAATACCCATGGTAAGGTTAGTGGGGCAGTGATAGCCACAGCCCCAGTCCAAGATGTCCTCCCTGAACAGGTCAGGAGGGTTGTGCCAGTCACAACCCCATCTCAGACAACTTCCTTCCCAGAACAGGTTGTCAAGGCTGTCATGGTAACAGCCCACACCCAAACTGAGCCCCCTCCTGAAAAGGTTGGGAGAGTTGTGATGGCCACAACTCAAACTCAGACAGATGATAGTGTAGTGAAGCCTGAAACTATGGATCACTCCACTCAGACAGAGAGTATTGAGGAGGAAGAGAAATCTCCCTCCCACCAGACTTTAGGAAAGGATCAGCCTCCTCAGGGAACTGATCTGACCCCTTGTGAAGAAACTGCCACAGAGGTAGTCAGGCCTAGCCTGGCAGAGCCCCTGATGTCAGTGGACCCTTCCAAGGTGGGACCCAGTCTGGAGCAGGTAACCTGCCCCTCTCTACCCTGCCTCAGTCAGCCCAGGGCTGTAGAGGTCAGGGAGGCCAGTGTTGGACCCCAAGGGGCCCCCTGTCCAAAAGAATTTCCCAATCAGCAGATTAAGGGCACTGAAGCTAGTAGTCCTAGCCAAGTGAAAATAAAACATACTCCTGAGGGATCCCCCTTAAAATTAGGTAGGGACCTCCCACAGATGGACACTGTTGGGCACAGCCAAACTTGGGACCTGAGGGCCCCAGACCTGACCTGTCCCTCCCGTAAGCCAAACAGAGGGACCCAACCTCCAGCTGTAGGTAGCCAGAGGTTGACCCTGAGAGCCCAAAACAACTCAGTCTTGGAAAGAAAGGCCTCTATGGTGGAAAATGATTGGAGGAAGCTGAGCCCAAAATTAGTGGAGCCTCACTTCAGTACTCCATTTCAGCACCAGCCTTTTACTTTGCCAAAACACACCACATGTAGAGATTCCCTATGGTGGAGACCCTCAGACACCCTTAGGGTGAGGGATTGCTTAGTGGACCATGAGATAGGGGGTAACCATGCCAGTGCTGGTACTTCCTTATATGGCCACTCAGGCAATATAGGCTTACCTGGCAAGGCTAGCCTTATCTCCCTTCGTTTGGGGGGGGGGTTATGTAGGAAGGTAGATCCCTGACTATGGTTGCCCCCAACTTTTTGCCTGGTGTTTTGCTGGTTTTCTGACTTAGTTGACCTGGGGCCCTGCTATTCAGGACCCCAGGCCTACTGCTCTCTCTGTAAAATGGATTCCATGTACCCTAGGTACATATCTAATTGGATACTGAGTCACCTTATCAGTCCCTGTACAGTGTACCTTAGGTACCCAGGGCATAGGTGTACCCAGGGCCTACCAGGGGCTGCAGCATGTATTATGCCACCCCTGGCTGGCCATCCAAATCTGACACAACTGGCTGCACGACAGCTGGGGCAAGGTGGTGTAATCACCCTTTGCTTTAGATATAGTATACCTATATCTAACCCTAAAATGGACACACAGATCTCCTATCAGTCACTCCTATGGCAGGCCTTGACAATCCTGAAGGCAGAGTGCTTGGAATCGTGTGAGATAGTGCTCTGGCATGAGCTGAGCCTGTCTGCGGCTTTCGGGATCCATCCCTTAGCCGTTTCCATGATATCGCATACCATATACTCTTAAGTGCATTATAATCCTCGCGGTTATATGCCAACTCTGGTATCGCTTTATCAAAACATGTCGAGTAAGGTGTCATACGAATTGGAATACTAACCCCTCGCCAATTCTGGCGACGGGGTTAGCATTCCACCCTTCTAGAGGGACACGACATGTATGTAACCCCTAACCCCGGTTAAAGTCAAACAGAGCCTCAGCTCCACAAAATGGATGCTGCCACCGAGACACAAGTCTGCCCTCCTGCTGCTGGGAGTCCTCCCAGAGCAGGAGATAAGGACAAAGGGTTTCCTGCCAGGGGCGGTGCCAGCACCGTCCCAGACAGGGTTTTGTGTATTGTAGGTAGGCAGGGCTTTAGAGGAAGGTGACTGCACGTGGCACCCCGGTGCTCACTGTGCATAGGCTGGCTGGAACCAGTTCCAGGGTCACTCCAGACCCTGTGCTGGGGAAAAGCCCGCCAAGGAAGTGGGTGTAACCACCCCCCTCCTAGTCCCACCCCTAGGGCAGGACTTAGTCGCGTGCCAGCCCCTTTTTACAGGATAAAGGTAGGAACTGGCCCCCTTCCAAAACAGATCATCTTTGAATCCTGAAACTACTTTCCACGAAAGGAACTCAAGACTTCTTCCTAAGATTTCTCCCTTGTGACTAAGGAGTAGTCACCCTGCATCCGCAGGCACCATCTTAAGAACACTGCGGTCTGCTGCAAGTCTCTCCTCCGGATCAAGACTGCCCAGCTCGACGAGAACCGGCTTCCCTGGCACCTCTGACCTCTACCTGCATCATCAGTCACGCTGAGATTCGTGGGTGTGACGAGACCTCGAGGGACCGGCCATCTTCAAGACTGCACGACTTCTTTCCAGCAAGCCCGCCGAGTGAATTCCTGGTGAGTGCTTTGGGGTCCGAGAAGCCCCGACCCTGAGCAGCTCCAGCACCGAAGTGCAGCCCCCCAGCATCTCCACGATCTGCGTGGGGCCCTTCTGCTTTTGGCTGCTCACCGCGTTGTTTGGCTACTAGCCCGCTGGCTTGTGGCCTTCCCGACGACGCCCGACGACATTTCTGCTGCTGGTCTGGTTGCTCCAGACTGGCCCTTGCTTCCCTCCATCGGAGAAGTACCCTGGACCCTCCTGGTCCACCCAAGACGCCATTTTAGGTCCACCGCGTGGGCCTTGCATTTGCCAAGACTTGTTGCCCAATCCTGGGTCCAGCGACGTCGACAGCAAGAACCTTCGTGGGACAGCTCGCACCTCCATCCTGGTCGCCGACAACGCCTCCTGGTCCGAGAGACTGCAGAGCCCAGCAGCGCCCACTCACCTGACTGCGGTGACTTCGCCCGGTGCCATCCTGGTGCCCACTTAATCACTGGCTAGTGATTCAAGAACTTGGTCCCCTCTGCTTTCAGGTTTTCTTCTTCCTTGATCCAGGCTTGGATCCATCGAACTTTTCCTCACTGGTCGCCTGCCAGCAACTTCCTTCTTCCAGGCTCCTGGTCCGGCAACGAGATCCCCGACGTCTTTTCAGACCTATGCAGCTGCAGCCCCTGGGCTAGGTAACTTCGGCACTTCGGTGTCCCAGCATAGCCTCACTATCCTAGGGTCAGGATCCACTGTCGTTTTCTTCCTACCAGGTCGGGTTCGCCCGTGAACACTAACTTTGCCTTTACTAGCCTCCATAGACTTTGTCCCGCATCCCGCGTGAGAGTGCACACTCTGCACCCGAGTCCCCTAGGTCTCCTAGAAGTAATCTAACGATTCCCTAGTCAAGTCCTAGCGATTCCAAAGCCTATTAGAACTGTTACTTACCTGCTAGTAATTCGCATTCCACTTTTAAAGTATATGGTTTTTCGTGCCCCTCGGGCATTTGTGTATAACGTGCTAACTTAAGTATTTTCGTAAGAGTTTTGTTGTGTGCCTAGCACCCTGTCCTCATAAAGAGTACAGGGTTGTTGTGATTCTAATAAATACACTGTTTATTTTCATAACACTTGTGTGGTGTCCTTTCACTGGGTGTTCAAGGGGTAATGTGATGGTAAAACAGCTGGCTTAACACGCCCTCTAGAGTCTTAGCCTTAGACTGCTCGTATCCATGCTACTAGGATAGCTGGTCTATAAGGTTGACTTACAACCAATCATCAATAAGGGTTGTTTGGACTGATATATAGTGATCACTAGAATAGTGAACACTGCACATCAGGCCAACTTCTCACATTGGTGAGCAGCGGTTGGGATTTGAGCTTGCTGTTGTTTTACCACACATGCCCTAAGAATATCTTGTGAAAGATCACATAAGTACTAAAGGTACATATAACTTAGCTTAGAATACTCTGAGTTCTACTGAACCAGCTGTTGTAGCTCCTAGGGCCTAGCACACCCTAAACTACAACTCTAGCAAGGGATCAGTAGGCAAACATATAGTGTAGGTAAGTGCACCACTTACACCTCACTAGAAAAGCATGTCTACCCAGGGAGATTCTACTGAGACTCCCCTGGTCAGTGTTGACCCTCCACAGGTCACTTCAAGATATGCAGCTCTCAGTTTCCAGGAGATGAGACAGATCTGTGTCTCCAGAAAACTGAAGCAGGGGTCTAACCCCACCATTCCCTTTCTGATAGGTCTCTTAGAGACATATGATGCCAGAAAGCTTTCTCAGTTACATGAGAACATGCCAGCCTTAGAGGGAACCTCTGGGGATCCAGATCTCCCCAACATTGCTACTGCAGTTGAGGAGGAGGATCAAGATGAACTCTCTGGGGATGAGGTAGACAAAGGTCTTGAGGTAGTCAGAAGGCTAACCAGGGCCAACTTAGACTTACTTGGGCTAGGATCTGGGGGACCCCCAGTACTAGCCCGAAGTGGGCCTAACCTTGGAGTTAGGAGAGATAGATCTCTTTCTAGGGACTCCAATAGATCTCTGCACTCTAATGCCTCTTCTCAGGGGAGAAGGAATCCTCCACAGAGGAGATTTACTTCCCCTCAGAGAAGGGAGCATGAAGCTAGGATGAGACAAGCTGAACTGAGGATTGAAAGGGAAGAAATTGCCCTGGCCAAAGAGAAGCTTGCCCTGGCAAGAGAGCAGCAGATGAGTGGGTTAGCTCCCACTGGTGGCAGCAATCTCCCAAGAGATAGAGAGAAGGGTTTAGATACTAAACACCTGACTAAAATAGTGCCCCCCTTTAAACAAGGGGATGACATCCAGAAATGGATGGCTGCTTTGGAGAGGGCCTGCACTGTGCAGTGCATTCCCCAGAGTCAGTGGGCAGCTATACTGTGGCTCTCCTTTGATGGTAAAGGTAGAGATAAGCTCCTCACTACAAGAGTGGAGGATGCTAACAATTACCAGGTCCTGAAAAATGCACTGGTTGATGGGTTTGGTTTAACCACTGAGCAGTACAGGTTGCTGTTCAGAGACACCCAGAAAACTCAGTCTCAGGACTGGTCAGACTTTGTTGATTGTGCCACTAAGGCTTTGGAAGGCTGGCTACTGGGTAGCAAGGTTACTGACTTCACAGGATTGTATAATCTTATTATGAGAGAGCAAGTCTTAAATAATTGTCAGAACCAGTTATTACACCAGCACCTGGTAGACTCTGATCTGACCTCTCCACAAGAATTGGGTAAGAGGGCAGACAAATGGGTCAGAACCAGGATTAGGCCCAAGAACCAAGGTGGTGACCAGAAAAAGGAATCAACCAAGCCTCAAGAGAAGGGTGGGAATAAATCTACAGATCAAACCACATCAGGGCCCCAAAAATCCTCTGAGGGGGGTGGGTCCCAGAATCCTTCCAATAACCAGAAGAAACCTTATTGTTATCCCTGTAAACAGGTGGGTCATTTAAAAACTGACAGCAGTTGCCCAAAGAATAACAATAAGGAAAACATACCCCCAAGTAACATTCCCAAACCTCCTGTTACTACTAGTAGTAATCCCCCAGGTGGTGGGAGTGCCCCCAAGAATTTGGGTGCATTTACTTTGGGAGTTCCTGGGGACTCTGGCCTAACCAGGTCCCCAAACTTAGATACTCTTGTCTGTGAGACTGGCATGGGGTTTGCCAACTTCACAACTTGTCCCAACACTTTGGGCAAGTACAGACAGGAGCCCCTCATCAATGGTATAAAAGTTGAGGCCTATAGAGATACAGGGGCTAGCATCACTATGGTGACTGAGAGTCTAGTCCCCTCAAGGCAACTTTTACCTGGTGCCACATACCAGGTAACCAATATTGATGGAGTACAGAGAGATCATCCCATGGCAGTGGTCAATCTCAGCTGGGGAGGTGTCACTGGCCACAAGAGAGTGGCAGTGTCACCAAACTTGCCTGTAGATTGCCTACTGGGGAATGATTTAGCGCTCTCAGCCTGGGCTGAAGTTGAGCAAGAAACCCATTCTAAAATGGTAAATACCCATGGTAAGGTTAGTGGGGCAGTGATAGCCACAGCCCCAGTCCAAGATGTCCTCCCTGAACAGGTCAGGAGGGTTGTGCCAGTCACAACCCCATCTCAGACAACTTCCTTCCCAGAACAGGTTGTCAAGGCTGTCATGGTAACAGCCCACACCCAAACTGAGCCCCCTCCTGAAAAGGTTGGGAGAGTTGTGATGGCCACAACTCAAACTCAGACAGATGATAGTGTAGTGAAGCCTGAAACTATGGATCACTCCACTCAGACAGAGAGTATTGAGGAGGAAGAGAAATCTCCCTCCCACCAGACTTTAGGAAAGGATCAGCCTCCTCAGGGAACTGATCTGACCCCTTGTGAAGAAACTGCCACAGAGGTAGTCAGGCCTAGCCTGGCAGAGCCCCTGATGTCAGTGGACCCTTCCAAGGTGGGACCCAGTCTGGAGCAGGTAACCTGCCCCTCTCTACCCTGCCTCAGTCAGCCCAGGGCTGTAGAGGTCAGGGAGGCCAGTGTTGGACCCCAAGGGGCCCCCTGTCCAAAAGAATTTCCCAATCAGCAGATTAAGGGCACTGAAGCTAGTAGTCCTAGCCAAGTGAAAATAAAACATACTCCTGAGGGATCCCCCTTAAAATTAGGTAGGGACCTCCCACAGATGGACACTGTTGGGCACAGCCAAACTTGGGACCTGAGGGCCCCAGACCTGACCTGTCCCTCCCGTAAGCCAAACAGAGGGACCCAACCTCCAGCTGTAGGTAGCCAGAGGTTGACCCTGAGAGCCCAAAACAACTCAGTCTTGGAAAGAAAGGCCTCTATGGTGGAAAATGATTGGAGGAAGCTGAGCCCAAAATTAGTGGAGCCTCACTTCAGTACTCCATTTCAGCACCAGCCTTTTACTTTGCCAAAACACACCACAGGTAGAGATTCCCTATGGTGGAGACCCTCAGACACCCTTAGGGTGAGGGATTGCTTAGTGGACCATGAGATAGGGGGTAACCATGCCAGTGCTGGTACTTCCTTATATGGCCACTCAGGCAATATAGGCTTACCTGGCAAGGCTAGCCTTATCTCCCTTCGTTTGGGGGGGGGGGTTATGTAGGAAGGTAGATCCCTGACTATGGTTGCCCCCAACTTTTTGCCTGGTGTTTTGCTGGTTTTCTGACTTAGTTGACCTGGGGCCCTGCTATTCAGGACCCCAGGCCTACTGCTCTCTCTGTAAAATGGATTCCATGTACCCTAGGTACATATCTAATTGGATACTGAGTCACCTTATCAGTCCCTGTACAGTGTACCTTAGGTACCCAGGGCATAGGTGTACCCAGGGCCTACCAGGGGCTGCAGCATGTATTATGCCACCCCTGGCTGGCCATCCAAATCTGACACAACTGGCTGCACGACAGCTGGGGCAAGGTGGTGTAATCACCCTTTGCTTTAGATATAGTATACCTATATCTAACCCTAAAATGGACACACAGATCTCCTATCAGTCACTCCTATGGCAGGCCTTGACAATCCTGAAGGCAGAGTGCTTGGAATCGTGTGAGATAGTGCTCTGGCATGAGCTGAGCCTGTCTGCGGCTTTCGGGATCCATCCCTTAGCCGTTTCCATGATATCGCATACCATATACTCTTAAGTGCATTATAATCCTCGCGGTTATATGCCAACTCTGGTATCGCTTTATCAAAACATGTCGAGTAAGGTGTCATACGAATTGGAATACTAACCCCTCGCCAATTCTGGCGACGGGGTTAGCATTCCACCCTTCTAGAGGGACACGACATGTATGTAACCCCTAACCCCGGTTAAAGTCAAACAGAGCCTCAGCTCCACAAAATGGATGCTGCCACCGAGACACAAGTCTGCCCTCCTGCTGCTGGGAGTCCTCCCAGAGCAGGAGATAAGGACAAAGGGTTTCCTGCCAGGGGCGGTGCCAGCACCGTCCCAGACAGGGTTTTGTGTATTGTAGGTAGGCAGGGCTTTAGAGGAAGGTGACTGCACGTGGCACCCCGGTGCTCACTGTGCATAGGCTGGCTGGAACCAGTTCCAGGGTCACTCCAGACCCTGTGCTGGGGAAAAGCCCGCCAAGGAAGTGGGTGTAACCACCCCCCTCCTAGTCCCACCCCTAGGGCAGGACTTAGTCGCGTGCCAGCCCCTTTTTACAGGATAAAGGTAGGAACTGGCCCCCTTCCAAAACAGATCATCTTTGAATCCTGAAACTACTTTCCACGAAAGGAACTCAAGACTTCTTCCTAAGATTTCTCCCTTGTGACTAAGGAGTAGTCACCCTGCATCCGCAGGC
Source organism: Lissotriton helveticus (assembly GCF_964261635.1). NCBI lineage: Eukaryota > Metazoa > Chordata > Amphibia > Caudata > Salamandridae > Lissotriton > Lissotriton helveticus. The sequence continues at coordinate 816,599,985 of NC_136070.1, forward strand.
ACCATCTTAAGAACACTGCGGTCTGCTGCAAGTCTCTCCTCCGGATCAAGACTGCCCAGCTCGACGAGAACCGGCTTCCCTGGCACCTCTGACCTCTACCTGCATCATCAGTCACGCTGAGATTCGTGGGTGTGACGAGACCTCGAGGGACCGGCCATCTTCAAGACTGCACGACTTCTTTCCAGCAAGCCCGCCGAGTGAATTCCTGGTGAGTGCTTTGGGGTCCGAGAAGCCCCGACCCTGAGCAGCTCCAGCACCGAAGTGCAGCCCCCCAGCATCTCCACGATCTGCGTGGGGCCCTTCTGCTTTTGGCTGCTCACCGCGTTGTTTGGCTACTAGCCCGCTGGCTTGTGGCCTTCCCGACGACGCCCGACGACATTTCTGCTGCTGGTCTGGTTGCTCCAGACTGGCCCTTGCTTCCCTCCATCGGAGAAGTACCCTGGACCCTCCTGGTCCACCCAAGACGCCATTTTAGGTCCACCGCGTGGGCCTTGCATTTGCCAAGACTTGTTGCCCAATCCTGGGTCCAGCGACGTCGACAGCAAGAACCTTCGTGGGACAGCTCGCACCTCCATCCTGGTCGCCGACAACGCCTCCTGGTCCGAGAGACTGCAGAGCCCAGCAGCGCCCACTCACCTGACTGCGGTGACTTCGCCCGGTGCCATCCTGGTGCCCACTTAATCACTGGCTAGTGATTCAAGAACTTGGTCCCCTCTGCTTTCAGGTTTTCTTCTTCCTTGATCCAGGCTTGGATCCATCGAACTTTTCCTCACTGGTCGCCTGCCAGCAACTTCCTTCTTCCAGGCTCCTGGTCCGGCAACGAGATCCCCGACGTCTTTTCAGACCTATGCAGCTGCAGCCCCTGGGCTAGGTAACTTCGGCACTTCGGTGTCCCAGCATAGCCTCACTATCCTAGGGTCAGGATCCACTGTCGTTTTCTTCCTACCAGGTCGGGTTCGCCCGTGAACACTAACTTTGCCTTTACTAGCCTCCATAGACTTTGTCCCGCATCCCGCGTGAGAGTGCACACTCTGCACCCGAGTCCCCTAGGTCTCCTAGAAGTAATCTAACGATTCCCTAGTCAAGTCCTAGCGATTCCAAAGCCTATTAGAACTGTTACTTACCTGCTAGTAATTCGCATTCCACTTTTAAAGTATATGGTTTTTCGTGCCCCTCGGGCATTTGTGTATAACGTGCTAACTTAAGTATTTTCGTAAGAGTTTTGTTGTGTGCCTAGCACCCTGTCCTCATAAAGAGTACAGGGTTGTTGTGATTCTAATAAATACACTGTTTATTTTCATAACACTTGTGTGGTGTCCTTTCACTGGGTGTTCAAGGGGTAATGTGATGGTAAAACAGCTGGCTTAACACGCCCTCTAGAGTCTTAGCCTTAGACTGCTCGTATCCATGCTACTAGGATAGCTGGTCTATAAGGTTGACTTACAACCAATCATCAATAAGGGTTGTTTGGACTGATATATAGTGATCACTAGAATAGTGAACACTGCACATCAGGCCAACTTCTCACAATTATTGTGGCAAAACCAAGCACACCTGCTAAGTGCTTTAAGTTTTGCAAACAACACCTGCCCTGCCCCAACTGACATTAATGAAGGCTGGCACCTGCTTGTCTGCTCCCTTTCCTTTTTGTTGCAATGTAAAAAAAATTTAACAGGATGCAATGGCATACTTGTAACTATTCTGTGACTGTCAGAGCAGGGTCACACAATAGTTGCAAGTAGGCAACCGGATTCTGGAGGGCCCCTTCAGGAAGCACTACAGGTAAATGGTTACAAATGATGAGCTCGAACTTTTGCACCTGCTCGTTGGTTTTGCTTTTGCAAAACTCGTTTTTCGGTAATTTCGCCCTATTCGCGAGGCGCGGCGTCGTGCGAAATCGACCGTGGAAGCCGCGAACTCGTGCGAGTTACCCCAAGGTTGAGTATGGGCGCCGCCATTTTGTTTGCGTGACGTATTTCCGTTTCCGCCCGCTATTTGTAATCTCGCGCAATGAGCGCCTTGCGAATGCAAGTTCGCACGAGTTCGCGAGAGAAATCGCGTGTGAACTTACTTACACGCACGTGTTCGGGCCGCCATCTTGTTTTTCATTCATTCCTATGTGTCTGGGCATGGTGTTTCTATCCTCTGTATATCTCTGCCATCCTTTGCTTGTTTTAATATTTTTTTGATCTATTTAACTTTTTTTCTATCCCTCTAGTTTTCTAGGTCTATATTTTTGTGTTTTAGGCTACTTTTGTTTACTTTTCAACTACTTTTTTAAACTTTTATTTCCTTCTTCCCTACTCTTATTGTTTTTCATTTTCCCTCCTTACTGCTAACACCTGCCCAGAACACGGTGAAGACAGCTGTCAAGCTGCCCAAGACGGGCACCGCAGCCCGTGCCCGGCTCCCGTGTGGCCGTTTGAGGGCGGAAATGGTGGTGCCCAGGGAGATCTTCAGCCCTGAGGAGGTGGGCTCACTCGTTTTTTATGTGCAGCGCCGTCTCCCCAGGACCATCGCGGCAGGCGGCAGGATCGCTGCTGGTTATACCAACAGCCAGGAGCGACGGAAGCGGTGGGGCAGGTGTGCCGGGCCCTTTATGACATCACAGGGGTCCAGCGCACCTACAATCAAGTGACCCACCGCTGGACCGATATCCTGGACCGGGAGCGCGACCTGCTAGACCTGCTGGGAGTGGAGGTCCCCGGGCTTGGTGAGTAGTAGTAGCAATTTTTTCATCATTCACTACTCTGTTTTTTCTCCTGCTCTGTGTGACTGTGTTATATTGCAAATGTTTGCTTTAACTTTTTTACAAAGAGCAATAATGCTGCTGATTACATTGATAGGAGAGGTAAATTAATATTTCAAAATCTTCTTTGCATTTCAGGTGCACTGTTCTCCTTCTCTGTGGCGGTGCCACTGCTTATTTGTTTTCTATTTTGTGTTCATTTAATTGGGCTGAGTAATGTATGAGTGTACTTTACAGAACTGCGTAATGCTAGACACAAAGGGGCAGATTTACAAGCCCCTTGCGCCACGTTTACGCTGCCTTACCTGACGCACAGCGACGTAAACGTGGCAAATCCATGCGAGTCATGTACAACGAGATGCATCTAAGGAGATGCGCCACGTTAAGGCCTGGGCCTGCGCCACAATGGGTGCGTTCCCACGCAGGGGGGGGGTGGGCGGTCAGGCAGCTGTGCGCCTCGCAAAAGTGCCTGCGTGAAATCTACAAGATTTAACGCAGGCACTTCCGCGACGCTGCTACGTCAATTCTTTATGCCTGCTTGCTTGAAGCAGGCGTAAGGACTGATGCGGTATGTTGAGTATTGGGCAGCCCTGAGCATTGCTATAGTTGCATCGCGCCTGCGACGCGACTCTAGAGATGCGCCCCTCTTTCGTCACGAGATGCGTCACGCATCTGCCTACCCTTGCGCCAGGGTTTGCCGCATTGTAATTGCGGCGCATCTGCCGTGACCCAAGGTTAGTTTTGCGTTACGCATTTGTTCTGGTGCACATCTGGAGGTGTCCAGCTCAGAACTCGTAAGTATGCCCCTAAGTGTCAGATTAGCAATTACCTGCGCATCCCTGAAAAGTGTGCGGCACGCCAGCACCACCCATGGTGCGCCGTATTTACAATGTGGCACACCATGGTCCCAAAACGTCACCGAAGCGTTACGCATCGGTGCCGTAAAGGCGGCTCATTGATGGAGTTGCGTTGCAACGATGGCGCAGCTCCAGCAATGCTGCGTCTAGCCGTACGTCTGCTTCATGCAGGCGCAGGGTTTCAGTGACGCATCATTGTCCTAAATGACTGATTGAAATTTTATATATTCCCCATAGCCACTTTTAGCATGCGTTCCTGCGCAGGAACGCCCTCCCTTGGGCTGGAACGCTCCCTTATGGCGCAGGGCTTTAGAATGGGATGCATCTCCCATATGCGTCACGTTGTTAATATACGCCACACCATGGCGCCTCTCTTGTTGTGGCGCTGCGTCACAAAAGTGACGCAAGAACGGAGCAAAAGAGCTGCAAGGGGCTTGTAAATCTGCCCCTAGAGTAGAGGCTCAGGTGCAGTCCTTCCTTTGTAGCCCTCTTTTTGGCTGAAATAGTTGGTTCTTGTTCTTTCTAAATGTTTGATTTGGTTGACAAGGACATCGACAAGCAGCAATCATCAATGTTTTCTGTTCATTCTTTCATGTTGTACGTCAGGTCCGCCCAGGGGCAAGCGGACAGAAAAAGCGGATGCAGTGGCTCCAAAGGAGGAGGATGCAGGCCAGGGCGGCGAGTGCTCCTTTGCTGGCCCCAGTAAGTTTTCATTTAAATATAGAGGACCTATTGTTGTCCAAGCGTTCCTAATTTAATTTTTTCGAAATAGTGTTTAGATAGGAGCAAAATCAATAATACTACTGTTGCAGGGACAATTCTCCACAAACCTAACTATGGACACCAAAGACCAGAGTAATAATATTTCAGAGTGGCGTGTTTGGCACACTGTATAAACCTGGTAGTGTCAGCGGCACGGACTCCTCCTTGCAAAAATTGCAAAACCTTTCGCTCAGTCACTCTAGTCTGGAGGACCAAAAACCACAGAGTCTATTCAAGTTGAAAAGCTTTATTAAAAGTTAAAGTAAACACATATATTAAAATAAAGTTAGCTGGAAATGGAAAAGTGCTTGGTGCTGAGTAGATGAGTAATGGAACACATTTCTTGTGGTCGAGCCGAGCTTTCACCTGGTTTGAAGTTGATGATGCTCTTGTCCTTAGAAGTCCAGTTTCTGTCTGTTCAGAGAAAAATTATGTGTGTTAAAATTAATCAAGCATTCATCAATTATGACAAAAAAATGCAGCAAGACAACAGCCTTCCCTGGAAGGAGGGACATTTTTACTTTAGACTAGAGTAGACAGTCAATTAATTTTTCTGTTGTTTTTACATTTCTTCATTCATAGACCAAATACTAGTGAGTGGTGTAATCTAACATTCTTAAATCTACTTTGTAGGTGGAACATCTGGTGGCGGGGCCAGCTCGGATGTGGTGGTGATCATTGACTCTGAGTCCGAGGACAGCACTGGGGAGAATGAGGCGCAAGTGGCCAATGAACAGACTGTGAGGAAGCAGAAAGTGGCGGTGGCGAGTACAGGTAAGCTGGATCATGGTACTATCTGACTCTTAGATAGGATATGATGTGTATCCAGTGCTGGCCCAGTGACAAATTACAATATGGTAATTACAGCAGGCTGGGACCGACAGACAGATAGAGGCAGAGACAGAGAGAGAGGAAGACAGAAGGAGAGAGACAGAGGGAGGGAGCCAGAGGGAGGGTGAGGGAGGGAGACAGAGAGAGAGAGAGACAGCGAGTGTAGGAAGGGGGAGTCTCTGGTTGGCGCAGTGCAACACTGGCGACAAGCAGGGCCTCTCTCTTCCTCGTCAGGGCTGAGGGTTACCTTCAAGACAACCTCTGCTTACCCTCTAGGTAGTGTGGCTTAAGCAGTCTTAGGCTAATCTCTGGGGCATGTAGGGTTAAACATTTGCAATATTATACCATCACAACCAACCCACCACACAATGACACCAAACTGTATTTGTAAAAATATATATCTTTATATAAGTTTCAAGCAGGCTTGTAAATACAGTCTTAGTTACTTTCTTGTATGCAGGTTCCAGTTATCTTTATCACAAAGTCACAGTTCTTAAACAAACGCACTCGTTCGGGCCTTCTGCCCAGCTTTAAGAAGGTTCAAGGGTCTTAGAGCGCTTCAAGGCGCTTTCCGCTGTCTCAGCTTCAGAAATGAGCTACCCGGCGGGGCCTGACTCGGGAAGAGGGGGCCGCGGGCCTCAGAGAGCGTCACTCGGGAAGAGGGGGCCGCGGGCCTTCGGGAGCGTCAGGCGGGGCCTCGGGGGCCAAGAGCAGAGCGAGCCTCTGCTTCAGGGGCGGCTCGCGCTGCCAGCAGTTGTGCGGCTCCCGGGGTGCCGGAGATCAGTCAGCGCGGTGCGAGCTCGGATTGCAGGACGCTCGCACCGCGACGGGCAAAAGACAGTACCTTGAACTTCTTGGGGTGATCTTTGAAGAGGACGGCTGCAGGGGGGGGGAGCTGTCCCACGTCGCGTTGCTTCCTTGACGGGCGAGGCGAGCTGCGGCTCGAGGCAGCAGGTCACGGGTCACCCGGGGCGGCGGTGCTCGATGGGGTCTCAGGTCCTTCGCTCAGTCTCCTCTTCAGTCCTGACGGCGGCGGCTGGGTGTGGCGCAGTGGCAGTACGGTCCCCAAGTGCGGGACGTACCCAGCCAAAGTGCCGGTCGCGGTGATGCCCTTTCAGCGGGGCAGTCGGACAGGACGCTGATAGCGGGGGAGGACAGCAGGGCGGCAGTCCGTCTTTGCGGGGAAGTCTACGGCGCTTGCCCAGTAGACCTCGATGCTTGGACCGGACGGGTCCTCCGTTACTTTGTTCTCGTGGGGCGAAAGGCAGACGCCGTCGCGGTGCTCGGGCCAGCGGCGGCTGGGCCTCACGATGCTAGGGCGGCTGGCTGAACTCACGGTCACGGTGTGCAGGGGGGGTAGATGCCCTCGTCCTCCTCAATCAGCGCTGCAGCGATAAGCAGCACACACAGCAGATGCTTTGGTCAGGGGTTAGCGCTCACTGTTCCTGGAGCGCTGGTCAGGGGGCAAGTTCAACAGCAAGCCCTTGGAGATCTTTCAGCAGAGTTTGGCACAAAGTTCAAAATAAAGCAAAAGTCTCTTGTAGTCTTTTTCTCTTCCTCTCCTTTGGCAGCAAGGCACCAGACACAGGCCAGAGTCAGCACTCCTCCTTGTAGTCCTTCCAGGTCCTTCTCTTCGGGCAGAGTTTCTCTTGTAGCACAAACAGGATCTAATTTACAAGGAGCAGGGCTCCTACTTTTATACCCAGTTTCTTTTGTTCTAGCAAGCCAGGGGGGCCTCTGCATAACTGCTCCAGTCTCTGAGTACTTGTTGTGGGTACTTATGACTTCTGCATTCAGTGTGAGGGCAGGCACATCAGCCGCTCCCCAGGGGGGCGGAGCCGGCATTGAGAGGGCAGGAGTGGCCTGAGCACTTTGTTTACAAGCTTCGGTCCTTCCTGGGCCAGGTGCAGGCTGAGTCATCAGTCGCTCCCCAGGAGGGCGGAGCCAGCATTGTGGTGGCAGGGGCACAGCCTGATGCATCATTCAGGGGAAACTCCCACCACCCATTAAGGGGTCCTCCTGCTAATCACTACCTGTCAACTCCCAGCCCTGTCACTCACACACACCAGACAGTCAGATCCACATCCAAGCAGAGGCGGGCTGAAATGGTTAGGCCAGCAAATGCTAACTTTCTAAAAGTAGCATTTGCAAACACAGGATATTAAAATAAACTTTACTAAAAGAAGTATTTTATTATTCTGAGTTCAGGCATACTAAACATTAATTTCTACCATGTTCCCTGAGCCTGCTGGGATTATAGAGTGTAATAATTCCAGCAGCCCATCTGGCCTAAAGGGAACTGGTAGCCTTACAATAGTGAAAAACGAATTTGGCAGTAATTCACTATTAGAACATGCCACACACATCAGGGCATGTTCTACCTTACACTTACAATGCACCCTGCCCTCTGGCCTACCATAGGGGTGACTAACATGAAGGTTAAGGGAAGGTTTAGGGGCTGGCAAGTGTGTGCACTTGCCCAGCCAGGGTGACAGTACCAGACTGCACGCAGGTTCTGCAATGGCAGACCCTAGACACATTTTAAGGCTGCTTCTGTGGGTGGCGCAACCAGCGCTGCAGGCCCACTAGCAGTATTGGCATTCACAAGCCCTGGCACTCCTGGTGCACTTTACTAGGGACTAACAGTAAATCCAATGAACCAATCATGGACATCAATCATATGTACACTTTACAGTAGGGAGCACTTGCACTGCGGCACGGGTTGGCCGTGGCGCAGTGCCCTGAGTAGCAGACACCATCAAAACATTTGAGGCACAACAGCAAAAAGTGGAAGGGAAACTCACGCCAAGGTGCCAGGTCTAACACGTGTCCCCTCCAGCTGAAATGTGGGGAGAACTACCCTTCCCCAGGGAGTTCCTCATCACTAAGGCGGAAAAATCTGGACAGACCATCAGCGTTGGCGTGATCTGTGCCAGGGCGGTGTTCCACCGTGAAGTCCATACCCTGTAGGGAGATGGACCACCTCAACAGTTTTGGGTTCTCACCCCTCATTTGCATCAACCATCTGAGGGGCCTGTGGTCCGTCTGAACCCGGAAGTGAGACCCAAACAAGTAGGGTCTTAGCTTCTTCAGCGCCCAGACCACAGCAAATGCTTCTCGCTCTATTGCACTCCACCTACTTTCCCGTGGAAGTAACCTCCTACTGATGAAGGCTACGGGTTGGTCCCAGCCCTCCTCAGTCATCTGTGAGAGAACAGCCCCTACACCATGCTCTGAAGCGTCTGTTTGCACTATGAATTCCTTGGAGAAATCAGGAGCCAGGAGCACGGGCGCCGTGCACATGGCAGTCTTCAGGGTGTCAAAAGCCTTCTGACAGGTGTCAGTCCAAATCACATTCCTGGGCTGCTTCTTAGAAGTCAGTTCTGTCAAGGGGGTCACAATAGTGCCATAGCCCTTGACAAACCTCCTGTAATACCCAGTGAGCCCCAGGAAGGCTCTCACTGCTGTCTGGGTCTTGGGGGGTTCCCAAGCCAGGATGGTCTCAATTTTGGGTTGCAAGGGTGCCACCTTGCCACTCCCCACTTGGTGTCCCAAGTACACCACGGAGCCCTGCCCAATCTGACACTTGCTTGCCTTGATCGTGAGGCCTGCCTTGCGCAGCGCCATCAACACTTCCCAGAGGTGCTGCAGGTGTTCTGGCCAGGTGCCACTGAACACTGCGATGTCATCCAGGTAGGCGGCACTGAACTCATCCAGCCCAACCAACACCTGGTTGACCAACCTCTGAAAGGTGGCAGGGGCATTCTTCATCCCAAATGGCATAACCCGGAACTGGAAATGCCCATCTGGTGTGGAGAATGCGGACCTCTCCTTTGCCCCATCGGTCAAGGCGATCTGCCAGTACCCAGACGTTAAATCAAACGTGCTGAGGAACCGGGCAGCCCATAGCCGATCAATGAGCTCATCAGCTCTGGGGATAGGGTGCGCGTCAGTCTTGGTGACTGAATTGAGTCCTCTGTAGTCCACACAGAACCGGAGTTCAGGTGTGGCTCCCGGCGCAGCAGCCTTTGGGACCAAGACCACGGGGCTGGACCAAGGACTGCTGGAAGACTCAACCACCCTAAGAGCAAGCATCTTGGAGACCTCCTCCTTGATGCAGGCCCGGACCCTGTCAGTTACCCTGTAAGCCTTATGCTTCACAGGTAAGCTGTCTCCTGTGTCCACATCATGGACGCACCAATCTGTGACACTAGGAACCAGGGAGAACAGGTCTGGAAACTGCCCCAGCAACTGGCGGCAGTCTTCCTGTTGCTCAGGGGTCAGGGTGGGTGAGAGGTTAACTCCATCCACTGACCCATCCTTCTCACAGGCCACTAAGAGGTCAGGAAGAGGCTCAGACTCCTCTTCCATTCCATCATCAGTGGCCAACAGCATGCCCACTTCGGACCTTTTCAAGTGGGGCTTGAGGCGGTTGACATGTAAGACCCTTAAAGGATTCCTGGGCGTCTTCATGTCCACCAAGTATGTCACTGAGCTCTTGCGCTCCACAACCTCAAATGGGCCTGTCCACTTATCCTGAAGTGCACAGGGTTCCACTGGGGCCAAGACATACACCTCCTGTCCAGGCTGAAGCTCTACCAGAGTGGCATTCTGGTCGTACCACCGCTTCATCTCCTCCTGGCTTGCTTCCAGATTTGCCTCAGCAAGTTGTCTGAAGCGCCTGGTTTGGTTTCTGAAGGCCAGCATGTAGCTATATACATTCTGGGGAGGTTTCCTGGGAGATTGCTCCCAGCCTTCCTTTACCAAACTCAGTGGTCCTCTCACGGGGTGACCATACAGCAGCTCAAAGGGGCTGAACCCTAGAGACTTCTGTGGCACCTCGCGGTATGCAAAGAGCAGGCATGGTAAGAGGACGTCCCACTTACGCCTCATTGGACCTTCCAGGCCCATGATCATGCCCTTCAGGGTTCGGTTGAATCTTTCAACCAACCCATTTCCTTGTGGATGGTAAGGTGTGGTGAACTTGTAGGTTACACCACACTCTTGCCAAAGGGACTTCATATACTTGGATATAAAGTTGGTCCCCCTGTCGCTCACCACCTCTAGAGGGAACCCCACTCTGGAGAAAATTCCCATTAGTGCACGCCCCACCACGGGGGCCGTCACTGTCCTCAGAGGGATGGCTTCAGGGTACCGGGTGGCATGATCCACCAAGACCAGGATGAACCTGTTGCCCATGGCTGTCTTGGGGTCCAGAGGCCCAACAATATCAATACCCACTCGTTGGAATGGCGTACTGACCACAGGGAAGGGTTGGAGGGGAGCCTTGTTCTTCCCTCCGCTCTTCCCACTTGCCTGGCAAGTTGGACAGGTCCTACAATGAGCATCTGAGCTCTTGTGCATTTGGGGCCAGTAGAAGTGGGTGACAAGCCTGTCATAGGTCTTGTCCATCCCCAAATGTCCTGCTAAAGGCACATCATGAGCCAGTCCCAGTAGGAAGGCTCTGAACTTCTGGGGTACCACCAGCACACGGGCTGACCCAGGTTCAGCAGCCTTAGGCTCTGAGTACAGGAGGTCATTCTCCCAGTACACATAATGTGTTTTGGCCTGAACACCATTGGCCTGGTCTGCAGCCTGCTGCCGCATACCCACGAGAGAAGGGCATTCTTTCTGCTCCCTGCAGAATTCCTCCCTGGAGGGGCCTCCTTCTTGCTGCCAATGGGTCAGCTCAGGCAGGTCCCCCAGTTCGGCAATCTGTTCCCCAGTAGGCTCCAGGGCATCCCCCTCAAGGTCTGCTTCCTCCTGGACCGTGGGAACTTCAGGGGCCGGTTTCCCGCGCGCCCTGCGCCTTCTCCCTAAGGCCGGTTCCTGGGCCTCTCCGTCAGGCCCCAGGACCTCTCGATCACCCCTACTGGCTGCCATTGACCGGGTGGTCACGCACGCCCAGTCAGGTAGACCCACCATCTTCAGGTGAGTCGTTTTCTCCACCTTTTCCCAAGGGGAGTCCTCCAAGTCGTTCCCTAGCAAACAGTCAACAGGCATGGCTTTCCTCACACAGACCTGCAGAGTACCAGAGACCCCCCCCCACTCGAAGGGAACTTGAGCCATCGGACACTGACTCTCTGAATTGTCAGCGTTGACAACCCTACAGTAGGCATGGGGTACAACCTGCTCTTGAGACACCAGGTGATGCCTCACTGCAGTCACACTGGCTCCTGTGTCTCTAAGAGCCTCAGCTTTCTTACCATTGATGGTAACCACCTGCCCATATTTTTTAGTGTTAGAGGGCAGGTAGCTTGTAGGGACCATCTCACTGTCTCCTAGTGAGACTAGGGTCATCTGAACAGGATCTCCACCCCCCGGGACCATCACTTCTTCTCCTAAGTGAACACTGGTCACTTGTCGGGGCGGAGCACCAGTGGGTGCTGGTTTTCCAAACAGGCGACACTTGGGGTCACTGGCTATGTGCCCCGGGTCACCACATTTGTAACAATTGAAGGGCCCCTTTGGAACAGGTCGACCTGTCGGGGCCCCATTCTGCTTAGGGGGTGGGGGAGGCTGAGAACCTTTCTGCTGGTCCCCTTGGGGATTACTTTGGGGGCCTTTTTGGAACCCTTTCTGTTTTCCCTTGTCCCCCCCACTCTTCTGCTGGGGACCCTGCCCACCCTTGGCGGAGTCTCCCACTGGACCCTTGTGGACCCTGGTGCTGAGCCAGCGGTCCGCCTCCTCAGCAAGTTTCCTCGGGTTGGACAACTTGCTATCAATCAGGTGCTGGCGTAACTCAGGAAAACATTGATCAGACAAGTGCTCCCATGCAATTAAATCAAAGAGACCTTGAAAATCATTCACTTTGTTACCCTTCACCCAACCATCCAGTGCTCTGCAAAAAAAAGTCACAAACTCCACATACGTATTCCCAGGCCGCTTATTACACCCCCTAAACTTCTGTCTATACATTTCAGGGGTAAGCCCATACCTGGTCATTAAAGCTTCTTTCATATGGGGATAGGATCTCTGGTCTTCAGTGGGCAAATCTAGCAGGGTGTCCCTTCCTTCGCTAAGGAACCTTCCCCATAACCCCGCTCCCCAATCCTTCTCAGGGACCCGGTGGGAAAGCATGGCTACCTCATATGCCCTAAACCACTGTCCTATGTCATCCCCCTTAAAGAACTCTTTAACTACATCTTTGGGGATGTGCACTCTTGACTCTACCTGCACCGGCGTTGTGCTGCCACCAGAGGGAGGATGATCCAAGGCTTTCTCTTTTAGACTCATCTCCCTCATTTTCACATCATACTCCAACTGGAGTTTTCTTTCTTCCAGAGCCATTTTTTTGCTTTCAAGCTCCATTTGGCCCTTCAAATTCAATTCTGCCATCTTGATCTCATGATCCCTGGTTGCCTGTCTGTCTGCCAGCTCCTCTGGCGACAGGCCTCTGCCAAAGCTAAGAACGCTGTCTGGTTTTTCCAGACCCACAGGATCCACAGGTGCATTCTGATCCTCAGGTGCCTTCCTAGATTCAATCCAGGCCCTCATGGCCTTGTAGAACTCAGGTTTGTTTCTGCATCCTGCGTGTGGAACCTTGAGTTTCCTGCAAAAATAACTCAACTGCTTCTTTGTGTAGTCATCCAGCTTTGATGCATCCCATTCTAGCCCCTGCGCACTAGAGGCTATGGACTCTCCTCCATCAATGCTGTTTGTGCCAGGCATGCTTGCAACACTAGGGATCTTCTTCTTTAGCAAAATTAAAAATCAAAAAAAAGTCTGTGGCTAAGATACTGGACTGTAATCACTATGCAATGGTCAGTAGCTAAGGTAAAACACTGCAAATGTAAATTCGCGAATCCTCACCGCTGCGTCCAATGTAGGAAGGGGGAGTCTCTGGTTGGCGCAGTGCAACACTGGCGACAAGCAGGGCCTCTCTCTTCCTCGTCAGGGCTGAGGGTTACCTTCAAGACAACCTCTGCTTACCCTCTAGGTAGTGTGGCTTAAGCAGTCTTAGGCTAATCTCTGGGGCATGTAGGGTTAAACATTTGCAATATTATACCATCACAACCAACCCACCACACAATGACACCAAACTGTATTTGTAAAAATATATATCTTTATATAAGTTTCAAGCAGGCTTGTAAATACAGTCTTAGTTACTTTCTTGTATGCAGGTTCCAGTTATCTTTATCACAAAGTCACAGTTCTTAAACAAACGCACTCGTTCGGGCCTTCTGCCCAGCTTTAAGAAGGTTCAAGGGTCTTAGAGCGCTTCAAGGCGCTTTCCGCTGTCTCAGCTTCAGAAATGAGCTACCCGGCGGGGCCTGACTCGGGAAGAGGGGGCCGCGGGCCTCAGAGAGCGTCACTCGGGAAGAGGGGGCCGCGGGCCTTCGGGAGCGTCAGGCGGGGCCTCGGGGGCCAAGAGCAGAGCGAGCCTCTGCTTCAGGGGCGGCTCGCGCTGCCAGCAGTTGTGCGGCTCCCGGGGTGCCGGAGATCAGTCAGCGCGGTGCGAGCTCGGATTGCAGGACGCTCGCACCGCGACGGGCAAAAGACAGTACCTTGAACTTCTTGGGGTGATCTTTGAAGAGGACGGCTGCAGGGGGGGGGAGCTGTCCCACGTCGCGTTGCTTCCTTGACGGGCGAGGCGAGCTGCGGCTCGAGGCAGCAGGTCACGGGTCACCCGGGGCGGCGGTGCTCGATGGGGTCTCAGGTCCTTCGCTCAGTCTCCTCTTCAGTCCTGACGGCGGCGGCTGGGTGTGGCGCAGTGGCAGTACGGTCCCCAAGTGCGGGACGTACCCAGCCAAAGTGCCGGTCGCGGTGATGCCCTTTCAGCGGGGCAGTCGGACAGGACGCTGATAGCGGGGGAGGACAGCAGGGCGGCAGTCCGTCTTTGCGGGGAAGTCTACGGCGCTTGCCCAGTAGACCTCGATGCTTGGACCGGACGGGTCCTCCGTTACTTTGTTCTCGTGGGGCGAAAGGCAGACGCCGTCGCGGTGCTCGGGCCAGCGGCGGCTGGGCCTCACGATGCTAGGGCGGCTGGCTGAACTCACGGTCACGGTGTGCAGGGGGGGTAGATGCCCTCGTCCTCCTCAATCAGCGCTGCAGCGATAAGCAGCACACACAGCAGATGCTTTGGTCAGGGGTTAGCGCTCACTGTTCCTGGAGCGCTGGTCAGGGGGCAAGTTCAACAGCAAGCCCTTGGAGATCTTTCAGCAGAGTTTGGCACAAAGTTCAAAATAAAGCAAAAGTCTCTTGTAGTCTTTTTCTCTTCCTCTCCTTTGGCAGCAAGGCACCAGACACAGGCCAGAGTCAGCACTCCTCCTTGTAGTCCTTCCAGGTCCTTCTCTTCGGGCAGAGTTTCTCTTGTAGCACAAACAGGATCTAATTTACAAGGAGCAGGGCTCCTACTTTTATACCCAGTTTCTTTTGTTCTAGCAAGCCAGGGGGGCCTCTGCATAACTGCTCCAGTCTCTGAGTACTTGTTGTGGGTACTTATGACTTCTGCATTCAGTGTGAGGGCAGGCACATCAGCCGCTCCCCAGGGGGGCGGAGCCGGCATTGAGAGGGCAGGAGTGGCCTGAGCACTTTGTTTACAAGCTTCGGTCCTTCCTGGGCCAGGTGCAGGCTGAGTCATCAGTCGCTCCCCAGGAGGGCGGAGCCAGCATTGTGGTGGCAGGGGCACAGCCTGATGCATCATTCAGGGGAAACTCCCACCACCCATTAAGGGGTCCTCCTGCTAATCACTACCTGTCAACTCCCAGCCCTGTCACTCACACACACCAGACAGTCAGATCCACATCCAAGCAGAGGCGGGCTGAAATGGTTAGGCCAGCAAATGCTAACTTTCTAAAAGTAGCATTTGCAAACACAGGATATTAAAATAAACTTTACTAAAAGAAGTATTTTATTATTCTGAGTTCAGGCATACTAAACATTAATTTCTACCATGTTCCCTGAGCCTGCTGGGATTATAGAGTGTAATAATTCCAGCAGCCCATCTGGCCTAAAGGGAACTGGTAGCCTTACAATAGTGAAAAACGAATTTGGCAGTAATTCACTATTAGAACATGCCACACACATCAGGGCATGTTCTACCTTACACTTACAATGCACCCTGCCCTCTGGCCTACCATAGGGGTGACTAACATGAAGGTTAAGGGAAGGTTTAGGGGCTGGCAAGTGTGTGCACTTGCCCAGCCAGGGTGACAGTACCAGACTGCACGCAGGTTCTGCAATGGCAGACCCTAGACACATTTTAAGGCTGCTTCTGTGGGTGGCGCAACCAGCGCTGCAGGCCCACTAGCAGTATTGGCATTCACAAGCCCTGGCACTCCTGGTGCACTTTACTAGGGACTAACAGTAAATCCAATGAACCAATCATGGACATCAATCATATGTACACTTTACAGTAGGGAGCACTTGCACTGCGGCACGGGTTGGCCGTGGCGCAGTGCCCTGAGTAGCAGACACCATCAAAACATTTGAGGCACAACAGCAAAAAGTGGAAGGGAAACTCACGCCAAGGTGCCAGGTCTAACAGCGAGGTAGAGGGAGACACAGGGAGACAGAAAGAGGGAGACAGAGAGAGAGAGAGAGAGGGAAACAGACATATCGCCTGGGCCTGGTGCAGATGATACGGTTGCTGGTGTGGTTAACGGCTCAGAGGAAAAGTCACTCACTTCTGCCAGATCTCTTTCATATGAAAGAGCATCAAACCAAGGATACAAGTGAGTTGTGGGAAGGGAAATGGTGATTCAAGCGCCCCCCCTTGCCCCTCCCTGCGGACGCCCATGATACTGGCCTGAATAGTTTTGTACTGCGCTGGCTAGTTGCTAGTTGTACTGTGACACAACTTCCTGCTGAATCATTTTGTGTTAATCATATTCTTAAAGAGCATTGGTTACATATTATGTCTTTCTTTCTTCATATAGTTGGTAATACTAAAACCTCAAAACCGACGAGGAGTATGCTGGCTGTACTGGCCCGGCAACGGAGGCTGGAAGCAACTGTTGCCCAATATCGGCGGCTGGTGGAACTGGAGGGGGACGACACGCAGTCCAGTGCATCAAATGTAACATCTGCATCCTCCTCCGTGACCCCACGTTCTGCCGGTAAGCGCAGTGCTCCAGCGAAACGGAGCCGTGCTGGCAGACGCCACCGCCAAGCAGCAGAGGCTGCACCTCACAGCAGTGTAAAGGCTCGCTTGCGCCGAGCACTCCGCAGAGTGTCCGACCTAGAGGCGGAGGTCCAGAAATGGAAAGACTATCAGAATGTGGTGGAGGGCCTCCGCTTAGATCACGCCACCCTCCAGGAGAAGTACGATGCCCTGGCCCTAAGGCATGATGCCCTGGAGGCCAAACTCAACACTGTGCATCCCTAGAGTGTCCCTTGCCCCTTTTTTAGAGACTTTTGGGGGGTGGGAATTGGGAGTTGGGTTTTTTGGGGACTTTTGAATGACTATTTATTTGTTGGGGTTAGGGAGGGTCTTGCGGGAGATTATTTTGTTAGGGATATAAAAATATACTTTTTCAAACTTTATCTGAGCATACCTGTTTTTTTACTACTTTTGAGCTTGGTGGGTGGTGGTTTTGCAGTAAGTTCATTTAACTGAACACTGTCATCGTGTTGGTTGACGTGTAATAGGCCAAATGTTTTCCAAAGTAAATGCCTGTCACAGAGTTTGTTAATTCAAGAGCCCTAGGACTTTACTACTAGTACCACTGTCACTCTCTCGCCTCTCCGAATACTCCATTATACTACCTCCCATCCAAACGCTTATCTTACCTGTAATTTGTGTTTGAGGGCTGGCTCCACCTGGAATTCACAGTGTCCTAAGGCGTTCTGCAGCAGGGCCCCAACTGGAGTTTCCCGGCGTGGATTTTCTGCAAAACAAAAGCAATCAACATTAGAAATATGGCAGCGGTGCTCACAGACCCCAAAATCCTAGAAGCCCCACAGACAGCACCCCTAAGACAGGCAAGCGAGCAATAATAACGCCTAAACGTTCACGTGTAATAGGCCAAATGTTTTCCAAAGTAAATGCCTAACCAATTTCATCCCTTAATAGACCTTGCCAGCAATGGCCCAGCCAAGACCCCTAAACCCAAACGCAAAAAAGTCACACTTAGCAAATTGTATTTAAATGAGGACTCACTACTTCCAGACAGTCCCTCTTTAGGGGACTCGTCAACGTAAGTTTCTTCATTGTGCAGAATCCAGGCATCAGCATTACGGGAAATGGATAGGGTGAGTCTGGAGGAGGAGGATAGACGACCAGGACTGAGTTCTTGTCAACTAACTGTTGTGAACCTGAGGAATGCTGCGGCATCAAAATCAAGACAGTTCTGTTGATGGGCTTGTTGTTTGATGGGGTGATTACAGTTTTGTTGTGAATGTGATGAAGCACTTGCTAAAAAAAGAAAGACAGACACACTGGAATAAAAGTGAATAAGGACTAATTTTAAGGTTAATGAATCATTGACTCATTTTCAGAACTCGCTGTCAGGGAAGCAGAGCTCGTCCTCAAACTCTGCAAATTGAGTCGGTAGTACTTCTGGTAACTGAGGAGAACTTTCCTCAGGTAGGTCGGTGTCCTCGTCTTCTTCCTGCGTGCATTCTCGTACTTTGTAATCTGGTGGTATGAAGTGCTGGTTCATCTTTATCATGGTGAGCCGCTCCACATTTGCGGGCAAGAGGCGGGACCTTTTGCAAGTCACAATGCCACCAGCAGAACTAAAAACACGTTCTGAAGACACGCTTGCGAGTGGGCAAGACAAGTAATTGATAGCCAGGTTGGTGAGCTCTCGCCATATGTTTCTTTTCCCATGCCAATACGTCAATGGGTCCTCAGTAATATTGACCGCTGTTGAGTCATCCAGATAGGCCTGCACCATTGAAAGAATGTCCTCCCGGATTCCTGTACTTTGCACTTCTGTGTGCTTTCTGGGACAAGGAAACCCTAGCTCACTTAGCCAATCCGCTTCAGACATATCGCCTGGGCCTGGTGCAGATGATACGGTTGCTGGTGTGGTTAACGGCTCAGAGGAAAAGTCACTCACTTCTGCCACAGGCACAGATGCAGCAGTGTTTTTTTGGGACGCCTGATGGCCTGCTGATTCACTAGTAGTACTGTCTTCTCCTACAGTTTCCTTCCGCTCTCTTTCAAAACGAATGGCTGACTTAGCTAGCCAACCTTTGTACTCTGTAACATCTGATGTTTCAAAAGGAATTATTACTTTGCCAAACAATGGCTTTTTGTAACGTGGATCCAGAATAGTAGCACAAATGTAGTGCTGTTGTTTCTTGATATTTACAAGCCGTTCATTGCTAACTAGGCGTTGTAATAATCTCTGCGCCAACTCATATGCTTCATTCTTTCCAGCATCCTTTAATTTTGAAGACACCACCTTGACTTGGTGCTCGAGCTTCAGCAACAATGGGATAGCTTTGCTCAAAGAACAGTCCTCCCTGCTGACGTCACGCGTGAAGACCTCAAAAGGACGAAGCATGTCTGTCAGGCTTTTAACTAGCTGCCATTGCTCCACCGCTAGCATCATTTCTGTCGTATCACCACCCAGGTTGTAGAAATACTCATTGACTACTGGAAACAGCTCATGCAGACGCTCAAGCATGTAGAAGGTTGAGTTCCAATGTGTTGCCACCTCCTGGATAAGTGCTTTCACTGGCATTCTACGTACATTTTGCTGGCGCCTCAGTTCCTTCCTGGCCTTAAAAGAATGGTTGAAATGTGTGCATATTCTTCTGCAGATGGTCAGTATTTTGTCGACTGCAAGTTCTTTTTTCAAGAACTTTTGCACAACAAGGTTCATACAGTGCGCCAAACATGGCACTCTGAAATAGTAACCGTCCTCCATGGCCCTAACTACATTGCTGCCATTATCAGTAGAAACATAACCAACCTTGCAATTTCTTGGGGGCAGCCATTGCGAGACCTTTTTGTTAAAGTCATCCAAAATGTTGGCTGCAGTATGACTTTTCTCCATGCCAAACATGGCTAATGTTGCATGTTTACGAGCACCCTTAAAAATCTCGACCAAGTCACCACCTGCATTTATCTGTTTTGTAACCCCTGAAAAAGAGACCCAGTGTGCAGTGATGCACATGTAATCAAGGGCTTGGCAACTGGTCCACATGTCTGTTGTCAGGTGTATAGTGTGAACAGCACTCTTCTGCAAAGCTGCCCCAACCAACTCAAGCACGTCTTTATGTAGTGCTGGAACAGCAACCCTGGCAAAATAGAACCTGCTAGGAACCTTCCATTTAGGGGCCAGTGTTGCCACGAGTTCAAGAAAACCCACACCTTCGACAAACGAAAAAGGGAGAAGGTCCACCGCTAGCATTTTAGCCAGCTTAGTGTTATACAGGCGTACAGTTGGGTGGTTGCGTTGAAATTGCGCATCTGAGGAGAACATGGCTGAAATGGTGCGCTGGACAAATTTCCTGGATGATGCTGATGCCTTCTTCGACCCACTTCTGCTCAGTGTTGACATTTTCCGCATTGGTGTGTCTCCCAGACTCTCAGTGTGCCTCCTATGTGTTCCGGAGGGTGTGGTGCTGCCAGGGGTACTGGGTGCAACCGGACAAATGTCTGACGCTTCTTCTACCTCCCCATCATCTTCAGATGAAACACCTAGTATGGGTATATTTTGGCAACTTGCCCTTTGGGATTGCTTTCCCTTGATGTTTGCTAGGTGCGCAAACCATTCAACAGCGTGCCTTCTTTGAAGATGACCTATCTGGCCTCCGGTTCCATAGTTGGTACCAGTCTTACCACGGCTAACTCTAGTCTTACAAATGCAACAAACGGCTATGTTATCATACTTTGCATGGACACTAAAAAAGTTCCAAACTGGGGACTGGAAACTTCTGGTTTTGCCGCACGAGATGATACTGCCAATGCCAGATGAAGCAGTGGTGGATGAGCCTTGCAGACATCTACTGGGTTGTGCAATTATTGCAGCAACCCTACTTGAGGGAGTCGAGCTGGATGGAGTCCCCCTCTGGGGTGAAAATATTGGAGCTGTAGGTTTTGTTGAACTTGTTGTACTACTTGACTGCGTTGGTGGTGCTACCAGTGCCACGTCGCCAGGGTCACGCTCAGCATGACGTCGGGATAGGGTATAAATGTCTGTCTGCTGCATGGCCGGTGTGGCTGGAATGACGTGTGTGATGACTAGGTCATTGCTGTCATCCTGTTCATCAACATCAGAATGCACCACTTCATCAAGTCCGGCATTCGGATCCATAAGTATGAGCTTTCCGGGGCCCTTCCTTTTAACATTTGATACCTTTCGCAGCGAATGGTGTGCCTCCCTCTCAGTCGTCGGAGATGGTTGCCAATCTAGATCCAGATCATCTGATGGAGCGGGGCTTGAAGAGGAACTTCTACACACACTCCTTGATCTTTTCCTTGCTGGGGAGCTGGGAGAAAATGAATCATCAGGAGGAATGCCTTCGTCTTCCTGACATGATACCCCGGCTCCAAAGTCAATTTCCTCCTGTGCCCCTACTTCTGGAAGAACAACCATTGTGGGCACTTGCACCGCTCCATGCGCCGCTACATGGGCCTCTTCACTGACCTCTACTTGCAACTCTCCATGGACCTCTCCTTCTCGGCCTTCTCTTTCTCGGCCTTCTCCTTCTCGGCCTTCCCCTTCTCGGCCTTCTCCTTCTCGGCCTTCTCCTTCTCGGCCAGCTCCTTCTCGGCCAGCTCCTTCTCGGCCAGCTCCTTCTCGGCCAGCTCCTTCTTGGACAGCTCCTTCTCGGCCAGCTCCTTGCGCATGTACTTGTGCTTGTACTAGTAGCCCATGCAGTTGTTGTTGCTGCTTTGGTTGTTGAATAGTACTTGTGAGATGAGTTACAACCTGTGTTGATGGTGTGCTGCTACTTTCTTGCGATGAGCCAACATCACTGGTCGTTGGTGATTGAACCACTAAACAGGCTACCTGAGCAGCACTCATGGTGGGCCTTTCTTTTTTCCACAAAAATTTAGTGGTGGTGCCACCAGTCTCCTTGGTAAGTGGTGCCACTTGCTTCTTCTTCTCCTTAGTAGAGACATCTTTCTTGCAAGAGGAGCTACGGGCACCTCTTTTTGGAGCCATCTTCTTCAGATGTCGGAACAACAGGCCGCAGCAGGACTTCTTCCTGGCACTGATGCTCAACGATGATGCGGAGTTATTGACTTTGTGCACCTAAAAGCAAACAAAGACAGAGGAACATCAGTAAATATATGTTGCATATGTAGCGCTTCAATAAATAGTTTGCAAGTAGGCATTTATGAATACACACGTGCACACCACACAATATGGAAATTTCAAAGTTAGGAATTGCTAAATTTTTGGGAAACAGGAATTTAACATTGATCCAAGAGAGCACACACAGAGAGGGTTATAGTTTCATGTACCACTGACTCACAATGGGTGAAAGCAAGGCAAAATGGGTGCAGGCCTGTGGCACAAAGCTCACTGCCTGCCTTCAAAATGGCCGCTTGACCCCCATCCACATGGCCAGGACCATGCCTCAAAATGGCCCCCCCAACATAGCCAGCCCCCAACCCCTACTCCAAAAAGTCAAAAAACACAACACCAATCAAATCACCACAATCCAATGCCATCCATCAAGTTTCAGAAGGTTTATGCTGCCTGCTGGTGGTTTTCTGGTGCAGAATTGCAATTTTTGCAATTTCGCGAGTGCGAGGTTGTTGCTTCACGACGCGAACGTGGCGAAAAACCAGCTAAATCCGCGAACAGACCGATTCTGGGCCCCCTGGGCATGATAAAATCACAGCACACTGGGTGCAGGCCTATGGCCTAAAGCACACAAACTGCCTTAAAAATGGCCCCTAGACCCCCACCCACACGGGAACAGGCAATAAAATGGCCCCCACCCACATAGCAAGCCCCCAACACCACCCCAAAAAGTCGTAAAACATACAAATATCACCACAATCCAATGCCATCCATGCCCTGGCCAGAATCATGTTAAAATTCAACAAAACAGTTGTATCATGCATGCACCCATAACTAAGCCTGGTAGTTTTCAACTCATGTGCAGAATTGTAATTTTTACAATTTCGCGAGTGCGAGATTGTTGCTGCGCGGGACGCGAGCAGTGCGAATACAGGCACATTTTTTTTAAAAATCCGATTTTCGCCTGGGCATAATGAAAAAAATCAGAGCAGACTGGTTAGCCCCCCTAGGGCACAAAGCACACTGCCTGACTTCAAAATGGCCGCTTGTCCCCATCCACATGGCCAGGACCTGCAGGATCATGCCTCAAAATGGCCTCCCACCAACATAGCCAGCCCCTAACCCCACCCCAGAAAGTCGAAAAACACACACAAAAATCACCACAAACAAACAACATCAACTTATCAACTTACTTGTGAAAACAAATTTCGAATCCAAAAGTAATCCAAGAAGCCTCAATGCCAAATCTCCAGCAGCATCCACAAAAAGTAATCCTTCCCAGTCAAGATCGAATTCAAAGTGGCCAGGAAATGGACTAAGCAATGGGAGGAGCTTGCTGGACAGGAACAGGAAGTTGGAGACTAGGTCACTTCCTTCACCCCTCCCCAATTGTAATTGTTGTAATTTCGCGAGTGCGAGATTGTTGCTGCCCGCGCCGCGGCCCGCGAGCAGTGCGAACA
The DNA here is from genome assembly GCF_964261635.1 of Lissotriton helveticus. Lineage (NCBI taxonomy): Eukaryota > Metazoa > Chordata > Amphibia > Caudata > Salamandridae > Lissotriton > Lissotriton helveticus. The sequence goes on from NC_136070.1 coordinate 816,622,801, forward strand.
CAAGCAAAAAATCCGCTGCGCGCGGATTTGCGTATGTTCGCCACATCCGCGAGAGTTCGCGGATTGCGGATTTACCGAAAATCCGAAAAATCCGCGAGCGGAACGGATTTTGCGCCCATGCTTACTCATAACTCCTGAAAATTGCATAAAAAGACATTGTTAGTCTCAGGCTGCATTGAAAAGCAATAACATAGAAAATGAAAGCATTTTCAACAAAAACTGGCACTGTGCCTTTAAGGCAGCCCTGAACCCAGGCTTCCCATCATGCCTTGGGGGTGACAGTTAGGTTAGTTGTTCTTTCCGGCTCCTTCTGTCAGGACCCTGGTTAACAGCTCCCACCTTTTTTTGACTTTCTGTCAGAATTACTTGGTGTTTTCTTCAAATTTTTTATCTCACTCGACGTTTTTTTACCTTAGAGATATATTTATACCTTTTTTGGGCTCAAAAAAGGTTAATTTTTTGTCAGAAATGCCTACGGCTCTTTTTGACACCTGCTCTGCCTGTGGGCATAAGAAGGCTTGGTCTGATACACATCCTGTGTGTATTCGCTGTCTACCTGACTCTCATGAGGTAGCATCTTGTGTCCACTGCCAGTCCTTGTCATCCAGAACTCTCAAGGACAGAGAAAGAAGCAGGATTTATGGACTTTCTGAGAGAGGTAGGTCTCCAAAGAGACTTATGAAGCGGTCGACGTCGAAGAAAGTTCCGACCTGCTCTCCTTCGGCGTCGGGATCGGCGTCGAGGTCTCCAACGACGAAGAAGGTAAGGTCTTCAGCGTCGAAAGTCAAGACTCCGCTGCCGTCAACCGGGCGATGCGCAGCGTCGAGTGCAACGTCGATGTCTCCGTTGAAGCAGGGCGGCTCAACATCGAGACTTCCGTCGTCGAAGGCTCAGGTAGAGTTTTCGACGTTGAAGCCTCCGCCGTCGCCTAGTCATGGGCGCTCGGCGTCGAGGCAGCCTCGGTCGCCATCTGGTTATAGACGCTCGACGTGGAAGCATCCTCCGTCGTCGCCAGGTCATCGGCGGTCGACATCGAGGCATCCCCCGTCGTCAGGTCATCGGCCATCGACGTCGAGGAAGGGATCGACCTCGAAGCATCCTTCGTCGTCGCCAGGTCATCGGCGTCGAAGGACCATGGTAGTTCGACGTCGAAGCTTCCTCCGTCGGGGTCGCACCATCGACGCTCGACGTCGAGGCATTCACAGGGCAATCGCCGTCGAAAGTTGAGCAAAGTTCGACGTTGGAGAAGCCTGTGTGGACTTCACCTCCTTGGAGATCGACGTCGAGGCATGGAACTCCAGTGGTCCAACCTCAGACAGTGGCACAGCAGTCTATAAGGTCGTCTGGGTCTGCCTCAGCTGCGGAGGATGACCACGGCTCGCAAGTGAGTGACAGTCACGCTGCCAAGCGGAAGAGTTCGCCGGAACAAAGGGACTCTCGTGGTCGCTCCAAGTCTGCGGCTGGCTCAGGTTCGGACTCTGGCCCGGATGTGATTATTTATCAGTCGGGCAGCGAGGAATCTAGGCATTCGCAAAAGGATGCAACGCCTCCATCACACTCTCCAGTGAAGCATAAATCACCTACTGTCAGGCTTTCCCCGAGATGGTACAAGCCACTGCATCACTGGGCTCCGGACAAGGAGACAACCTATCGGTTGCAGCAACCGCTCTCTAGGTCTAGAGAACGGTCACGCTCTCCGGTGAGGCAAAAAGAAAGATCACGCTCTCCAGTTCGCCAGAAGGAAAGATCACGTTCCCCAGTTCGCCAGAGAGAAAGATCACGCTCTCCAGTACGCCAGAGGGAAAGATCACGTTCCCCAGTTCACCAGAGAGAAAGATCACACCAGAGGGAAAGATCACGCTCTTCAGTTCGCCAGAGGGAAAGATCGCACTCCCCAGTTCGTCAAAGGGAACGATCGCGCTGCAGGGTGCGAACCGGCAGGCGTAGTTCACGCTCAAAGCACAAGGAGAGACCGAAGAACTCCTTCTACTTCTTCCTCGACCCGCTCTCACAGAGACTACTCTCCTACCCTGACAGACTCTCCTTCAACGAGGATATCTCCAATCGATGATATCTTCACTTTTCAGGACGTACTGGGTAGGGGAGCTCTTAAGCTGGGAGTTACCTTAAAAGCTCCGCAGGTCAAGACCTCTATAATATTTGAAACACTACAACATAGGTCTGCACCCAAACCTCTTCTGCCTTTGGTGCTGGGGATTATAGAGCCAGTTATGGACGTCTTCTTAACCCCAGCGACGGTCAAAGCGGCTCCGGCAAGGATTCTTAAAAAGTACAAATCTCCAGAGGACGATCCGCTGTTCCTCAGAGCTGATCCTCCCCCGGACTCAGTGATTATTGCGGCGGCGAGGAAGTCCAATGCAGTTGCCTCATCCTCCACTGTTCCTCCGGATAAGGACAGTAAGATGCAAGACTCGTGGGGAAGGCGGGTCTGCAATACATCAGCGTCTTTTCTCAAGGTTGCCAATGCGGAAGCCCTCCTGGGGCGTTATGACCGCTCCCTGTGGGATTCTCTGCAACGTTTTGTGGAGAAACTCCCAGCAGGGGACCGTAAGGACTTTGAGGAAATCATCCTGGAAGGCAGTCAAGTCTCCAACCAGGTGATAAGTGCCGCAGCGGATGGAGCTACCCTAGCAGCTCATGGTTATGCTCATGGGGTAACAGCAAGAAGATCATCATGGTTGCGCCTAACGGCTTTAAAACCAGAAGCCCAAGCACGTATATTGAACTTACCTTTTTCAGGTGCTTCATTGTTTGGCACAAGTGCAGACGAGGAAATGCAGCTCATGAAGGCAGAGCTGGAAACTCTCAAGGCGGTGGGTCTTGAGAAAAAGAAAGAGTTCAAGAAGAAATTTCGCTCCTTCAACAAGGGCTCTACAAAGCAGCGGGTTCAAACCCCGAACTGGCAGAAGAGCCAAGATCAGCAGGGGCAGCAAAAGTCCCAGTATAAAGGCAAGCGTAATTTCAAGGGAAATAATCAGCGCCAAGGCAACAACACCGGCAAGGCTCAAGCCAAGCAATGAGTCGTCTCTTCCCCCAGCGCCGTGGACCACTCCAGTGGGGGGAAGCCTGACAAAGCATTTGAAAGAGTGGCAAAGCATCACAAAAGACAGATGGGTGTTGTCTACGCTTCAGAATGGGTACTGTCTTCGTTTCAGTCGTCTGCCTTCACCAGTTGCCCCGATGTCTACATCAAATCATCAGCTGCACCTACTGCAAAAAGAAGTCACCACTCTACTCGAAAAGTCAGCTATCCAAAGAGTTCCGGTATCTCAGAGGGGAAAAGAAGTGTACTCCCATTATTTTCTGGTCAAGAAAAAAGGACAGAAGGCAGAATACAGGCCCATCCTGGACTTGCGAACGCTAAATCTGCATGTCAAGAAGGAAATATTCCGCACGTTGGCGCTTCACCAAATATATCCACATCTCAGGAAGGGAGATTGGATGTGTTCGCTGGACCTTCAAGGTGCTTATTTCCATGTCCCAATACACCCCAGTCACAGAAGATTTCTTCGGTTCAGAGTGGGGACCTCCCACTATCAGTTCAAAGTCCTGCCGTTTGGGTTGAAGTCGGCCCCTCGGGTGTTCACGAAGTGTGTTGCGATGGTAGCAGCTGCTCTACGTCGCAGAGGGGTCTTCGTGTATCCATACTTGGACGATTGGCTGGTGAAAGGTCCTTCCCCAGTCAACGTGAGGAATCAGTTACGGACTTGTATACAGCTCTGCCAGAGACTAGGGCTACATGTCAACTTCGGAAAGTCAGTCATTCAGCCCACCCAGAGGATCCACTTCCTTGGAGCTCTGCTAGACTCCGAAGCAGGAAAAGTGTTTCCTTCGGAGGAGAGACAATCCTCAATCTCCCAGAAATGTCGACTGATTCTTCGCGGCAAGACTCAGAAAGTGCGCAGGATTGCCTCCCTGCTAGGGTCGATGGCGTCTTGCATCTTCCTGGTCCCGAACGCCAGACTTCGAATGCGTCCTCGTCAGCAGGATCTGGAGGACAAGTGGGATCATCAATCGGCTCGCTGGGACGATCACATCACTATCTCAGACGCAGCTCGAGCTTCTATTCCGTGGTGGACAAAAGCTCAGAATTTGCAGGTGGGAGTCCTGTTCCACCAACCTCCCCCTGCACAAACACTGATCACGGACGCTTCCCTTCTGGGCTGGGGAGCGCACATGGGCCCCCTGCAGGTTCAAGGTCAGTGGTCGCACAAGGAAAGCACTTACCATATCAACATGCTGGAGCTGAGGGAGGAGCCAAGATGGCGACCGGGTCGGACGTGTAGTCCCTCGGCTCCGAGGACCGTCTCCTTCCTCGCGACTATCCTGCCAGTGATCCTGTATTCTGAAGGCGCATTGCGGTGGCGGTTATGCTCCGATGACCCGTGGTGAAACCCTGAAGCTCGGGCCCCCTTGCGACCTGGAGAAAAGTTCGACGGCAGTTTGAGGCCCGCAGCGACCATGCGACCGGGGCCTCGAGTTAGTGCTGGGGCCGGCCGCGGAGCGAACAACATCGGGCATCGTCAGCTGTGCTGCACCGGTCGGACCCTCTATGGTGGGTGCGGCCGACTTTGAACTGCGCGCCCCACTTGACTACTGGTGCAGAATTGATTGTACCGGGTGAGTGTCAGTGGGGTTCTTTTGTGACGGTGGCAACCTTTCCTGTGGTTTGCCGAGTGCCCGCCTGTGTGCTGCCCCGCTGCCAGCGGGGGATTTCCGAATTATTCACCCCACTGATCTTGACCGGGGCGGCTGCTTCTGGAACACTGCCGGCGGCCGTTCAGATCGGCTGGGCTTTCCTTTAAACCGCAAGGCACATAATGGCGCATAGCCTTGGGGAGCGGGGGCCATGGTGTGATCAAAGATGTGTCTCAGTGGGACACGATTGACGGGGACCGTGGAGGTGTTTGGGGCTACGACGTTTTATTGGCGGCTATCGTCTCCCTTCACCATGACATAGTTTACTCTGCGCAAATCCTGATCAACAAGGTTGACGTACTATTGATTCCACGGGGGTGCTCCAAAATGGCGGACATACCGGACCACTGCGTTACTTCTTGCCCCGCTCCTGTTTCATGCAAGATGGCGGCCTCGTGTACTACTGGTGGCTATGGTGTTCCGGTATTCGTGGCTGTCCCCGCAACGGACGATGTTTGCCTTGACCGTGGTGCGACACATGGATTGCGACCACGCTTGGACTCCTTTCCCCACGTCTTCCCCTCTGCTACCCGGGGATCCTTCCAGAAGGGATGGGACATCGAGACTTTTTCCTTCGGTTCTGATTCGCTGGATGCTTCGAGGGTTATATGCTTCTGGCTCAGCAAGGGACCGTTGTACTCCAGTGCTCGGACTGTGCATCCTGGATTTATGTTGGACTAAGGGAACTGTGATGCCGGGGGGCTGATGGTGGGCTCCTCCTCCGCTTCTCGCCCTTATTAGGGCTTTATATGGTTCCTTTCTTTCTTCCTTTTCTTTCTGCATAACTTTAGTCTAGGTGGGTGGTAGTTTCTTTTCTCTTCTTCTAAATTTCGGGTTTCATGACAGGGGCGACAGGCACTCTGCTGAGGGGGGGGCCGTAGCTGGAGGCAGGGATGCAGGGTGGGGGGTATTCTTCGTTTTTCTTTCTCTTTTTCAGTTTCTAGGGCCTCTATTTTTCCTTATCTTGTTTGCTTTCTTCTTTTCTTTCTTCCCCTTTTTCTTTATGGGTTTCCGTATGGCGTGTGGTTTACTCTTATGTCTTTGACCAGTATGGGGGATGTTATAATACCTTCCTTTTTGGATCCGGCGGGCGGGTGCTGCACGGGGGAGCATGCAGTACTGTCTATTGTTTATCCTGTTTTAATGCGCGTTCTTGCATGTGCCCCGCCTGCAGTGGTCCCTAACGTGCATATCCTGATTTTTGACGTCCCCTACCCCTGGTGTTATTATATTGTTTGTCATCGGATCCTGTTCTATTTTTGATTCCTTGCAAAGTAAAAATGAAACCTCTCTTATCCTAGTGCCGTTATGGTGCGACAGTATCCTGGTTGTTGATCCGGACTTTTCGAGGCGGGATGTATGTGGTTTGAATTATTGATTTGTACTGCCCGTCTTTCGATAATAGCCGGCCGTGTTCTTGCCGGCTGGTGATTGTATCTGCCTTGTTTTCAAATAAAGGTTTTCAAAAAAAAAAAAAAACATGCTGGAGCTGAGAGCAGTACACCTAGCTCTCAAAGCGTTCCTCCCCTCAATCCAAGAGGCATCTGTGCTAGTACAGACGGACAACACCACCACAATGTACTACTTGAACAAGCAGGGGGGGACGCGCTCTCGGACGTTGTCATTGGAAGCGCAGAGGATCTGGCATTGGCTTCTGGCTCGAGAGCTATCTGTCACGGCGGTTCACCTTCCAGGAGAACAAAACGTGAGGGCAGACGCTCTAAGCCGTCATTTGGACGACAAAGAAGACTGGGTTCTTCACGACGAAGTGGTGGAGGAACTTTATCAATCCTGGGGTCGTCCATCCATAGACTTGTTCGCGGACGACCAAAACGCCAAATGCCGAAGCTTCGCCTCCAGGTTCCAACGGCCAGGCTCGAGAGGGAATGCTCTTTTGATCGACTGGTCAAACAAATTTGTGTACGCCTTTCCACCTCTCCCGTTGATACCGAAGGTGGTGAGCAAGCTAACACACTTGTGCACAACAATGATTCTGATTGCTCCCGATTGGCCGAGGCAGTGGTGGTACACGGACCTGCTTCATCTGTCAGTGACTCCTCACAAGAGGCTGCCATGCAGGCCGGACCTGTTGTCCAAGATGGACGGGAGGATCTTCCATCCCAACCTTCCGTCACTGAGCTTGGCAGCATGGCTCCTGAGGTCATCCAATACGGCCATCTAGGATTGCCAGAGGACTGCATGTTCATTCTGAAAGAGGCAAGGCGTCCTTCCACCAGACATTCGTATGCATGCAAGTGGAAGAGATTCTATATGTGGTGTATACAGAATAGTCATGATCTGATCAAATGTCAAGAAGAAGCAGTTCTTCCTTATTTGTTGTATCTGGCTAAAGCAGGTTTAAAATTTAATTCCATCAAGGTGCACCTAGCGGCCATAACGGCTAATAGGCGGTCGCCTTCTCAAAATCTTTTTTCCAGTTAGCATCTGTCAAGGACTTCCTGCACGGGTTAAAAAAAGTATACTCTCCAGTGCGTCCTCCTTCTCCACCCTGGGAGTTGAACTTGGTGCTATCAAAGTTAATGGGTCCTCCTTTTGAACCCATTCACAAAGCTACTTTACAACATCTTTCATGGAAAGCGGCTTTTTGGTGACTATCACGTCAGCTCGCAGAGTGAGCAAGATTCAAGCCCTCTGTGCATCAGAACCCTATACGGTGTTCAATTTGAATAGGGTGGTGCTACGGACGCATCCATCTTTTCTGCCTAAAGTGGGGTCAGATTTTCATGTAAATCAGATCATTTCACTGCCCACTTTTTTTCCAACCCCTCTACTCCAGCTGAGAGGGCTCTGCATTCTCTAGACCTGAAAAGGGTTTTAAAATTCTATCTTGACAGGTCTAAAGTGATTCGTCATTCTGATCATCTTTTCGTTAACTATGGATCGATCAGGACAGGCCGTGCTGCCTCAAAACGTTCCATTTCCAGATGGATCGTTTCATGTATTAAACTTGCCTACCAGCTAGCGCAAAAACCCCTGGGGTTTTCTCCCAAGGCGCATTCCACCAGAGGAAGTGCTGCGACTGCGGCTTTTCTCAATAATGTGCCCATGTCTGAGATCTGTAAGGCGGCGACCTGGCGGTCCGTCCATACATTTACCAGACATTATTGTCTTGATTCTGACATGAGAGCAGATACCCAAGTAGGCCAAGCCTCCTTGCGGAAACTGTTTAACAGCCAGTCTAGGCTGTGATGTTGGGTCTTTTAAGGTACAAGATGTACTTCTCATTTACCTGCGGGTGGTTGTTGGGCTTGCTATTCTATTCAGTGCTTATGACTATTGATGAGGATCCCCTGGAAGAGAAGGATAAGTTACTTACCTGTAATCCTAGTTCTCTTCCAGGGGTATCCTCATCAAAGTCATAAGCAACCCACCCGCCTCCCCAGGTAAATGAGAGCTGTACGTTTTCATGTTTGTGTTTAGCCCTGACATCAGGGTTATGCAAAGAACAACTGACTTAACTGTCACCCCTGAGGCATGATGGGAAGCCTAGGTTCAGGGCTGCCTTAAAGGCACAGTGCCAGTTTTTGTTGAAAATGCTTTCATTTTCTATGTTATTGCTTTTCAATGCAGCCTGAGACTAACAATGTATTTTTATGCAATGTTCAGGAGTTATGAGTGGTTTTACTCATTAAAACACAAAATTCAAAGGATATTTGATTTAATGTGTTCTTTCTTTCCTTTATAATTGCAGTACATGTACAAGGTTTTACATTGTGTTAGCCTCTTTTTGGGGCTGCATTGGTATGAGAAAAAATAATATATGTACATACATATATGTGGAGCTAGATATATGTGTTTTTTACATATATATTTTTATATTGTTTCCGGGGTCCCGCACATGGGCGGGAATATTCAGTGCTTATGACTTTGATGAGGATACCCCTGGAAGAGAACTAGGATTACAGGTAAGTAACTTATCCTCGCTGCTGCTGCCGATGCCGGGAGCCTGTGGTCGCTTTGATGGGGTTTGCGCTGGGGTACACGCACGCTCCTTGTAGTTTCCCTCTCTTATCTCGCACCTCGAGTCCCGGCGCCGAATGGAGGGGGAGGGCTGTATGTGACCGTGCTGAGGAGCGGGAGAGATGGTGCTTGTAGTGGCGGTTCGAGGGTCGCTGCTGCCCCTAGAGCAGGTGGGTCCTTGGTCGCAGCGGCAGGGTGTGTCCGGGTATGCACCAGGGCCCTATAGTTGCCCCTTGCGCCTCGGGTCCCGACGCCATGTAGAGGGGGCGGCTGAGTGCCGAGGCGTGGGTGCTTTATGGAGGTTGTGCTGCCACTGATGCCGGGGGCCTTGGTCGGATCTGCGGGGTGCGCTTGGGTACTCCGCGGCAGCAGTAGTCAGTGCTGAGGTGCAGGCGAGCGGTGAGGTGGGCGCTCTAATGAGGCGGTACGTGGGTCGCTGCTGCCACCGATGCGGGGGACCGTTGGTTGCTTTAATTGGGTTTGCGCCAGAGTACACGCACGCTATTTGTGGTTCCACTCTCTTATCTCGCGCCTCGAGGCCTGGCGCCAAATGGAGGGGAAGGGCCATGGGTGACAGTGCTGATGAGCGGGAGGGAGGGTGCTTGTAGTGGCGGTTCGAGGGTCGCTGCTGCCCCTAAACAGGGGGGTCCCTGGTTGCGGCGGCAGGGTGTGTCCGAGTACGCACCAGGGCCCCATGATTGCCCCTCCCCCCTCGAGTCCCGTCGCCGAGTAGAGGGGGCGATCTGCGTGCTGAGGCGTGGGCGCTTATGGAGGCGGTGCGAGGGTCGCTGCTGCCCCTGATGCAGGAGGCCTTGGTCGAGTCTGTGAGGTGCACTTGGGTGTTCCTGCAGACCCTGTGATTGCTTCTCCCGCCCCACCACACGCCTCGAATCCCGGCGCCGAATGGAGGGGGGGCAGCATGCTGAGATGCTGGCAGCCGGCGGGGTTGGTGCTTTATTTTGGGTGTCCAGGGGCGCCGCTGCTCCAACCTCCTGTGTGGGGGTGTCTTCCGCCTCACGGCCTCCCGCGCTACTATGGGGACGCGCTTTCACCTCCAATGGTTGGCCGTCTGCATAGATCCGGTGGAGCGCCCAGGACCTCTCCTATTGCTTGATGCGGGATGCCTGGGAGCGTCCCGGGGGCCCCGCCGCCGGTCTCAGGATCGTCCTCGCCGCCGCCACTCGTCCTCGTCTCAGGGCGCCCGGTGCTGGACGGGCGCCGCCATCTTGGCCTCACCACGGGAGCACAGAGGGGCTGTCCTCGTGTCGGTAGGGCGCCGTCCAGTCTCCCGCTTCAGGGCCAACAGGAGGCCCAAATGGGATGGTCCATATGGGGATTGAGTTCGGGACAGTTAGGGAGGGTTACAGCAAAGGATTAGGGCGGATTGCGCGGGCGGCCGGACGGAGCTCTAGAGAGGCACGTCCGCCATCTTAGCTGGTCAGGCCACGCCCCCTGTTATTTTTATGCTGTTTACCCCAAAATATTACACTGTCTAGAGAATCTCTAAAAATATCTATGGAGTGGTGAGGTGGAAAAGGAGGTGTATGAAATCTTAACATGACTCTTCTTGGTTTTACAGATTTAATTTTAAAAGCGTTACTGGCTTAATGATTTATTTATTTTTTTACTTTTTATACATATATGTGTGTGTTTGTGTGTATGTGCGTGTGTGTGTATATATATATTTGTTCGAGGCATGTGGGCTGCTAAATTCATATCTATTGCATAGATCGCCGCCTAGTGTTGGGTCCGGGTGATTGCACATTGTTGTCCTGGAAGAGTCTTCGAAGTATCACGAGATAGGTGGCTCCTCCCCTGGACTACAGTGCGCATGGGCATCGACTCCATCCCCAGATTGTTTTTTTCCGCCATTGGGTTCGGATGTGATTTCGACGTCTCCTGTTCGGAATCGATAAAACAACTTTTGAAGGCCACAAGGCTTTCTTTACTTCGTCGGTATTGTTAGCGTTCGGTCTCGTGTGTACTCCAACTCTTCGAGTCGGATAACTGTGGAGTCGGGTGACTCTTCGGTCATCGAGACCCTGTCGACGCAGCAAGACCCGGACGACGCTACGATGGAACGAAGCCCGTTCAAGTACTGTCCCGTGTGTGGATCGAAGTACCCACACATCGACGTGTATCCTGTATGCAACAAGGGCCTGTCGCCGGACCACAACGAGGCCAACTGTATGGCCTGTTCCAAATTCAGGTCGAAGAAGACGCTCAAGATTCGGCGCGTGGCGCGCCTCAAGGCCCAGCGATCGGCACCAGCGCCTGTCGACATCTTTACAGACCCCGACGCAGACGAGCAAGAGCTTCACCTGCAGATCTCACCTTCATCGGCGGAGGTCGAGGCCGCCTACGGGGAACCCATCGAGGGCCTGGACCTGTACGAAAACGTCGAGGAGGTAGGGGACGACGAGTAAGTTTATGGAGCCGCGGAAGATAGCTCGGAGGAAGAGCTATGCCCCGTGCGTACAATTACTAAGGCTCAGGTCACGGGATCGCCACTCGGCCTTACCCACGACCCTACTCCTCGATCCTCGGCCCCGCCTCCTGGCCCGGCTACAGACACGACTATGGAGCCTCCATCACACAAATCGAAACCGAAACCTTCGGAATCGAAAACTACAAAGATGGCCGACACACCATCGACACCGAAGACGTCTGGGACTGCGTCGGCACCGTCGTCTTCGGAGGCATCGAAGCCGAAGAAGGCTGTCGAACACGCTAAGGTGCCGAAAGGGGCCAAGGAGACCAGCTCGAAGAAGGTCGTCGAGCCAGTGTCATCTAAGGTGGTCGTGTCGAAGTCTAAAAAGACTGTCGAGACCCCTTCAGCGAAAACTGCCGTACCATCAGGCACGCGGACAGTCGAAACGGCGTCGGCGAAGGGCGCCGAGCCGAAGTCTGGAGCCCCAACGCCGAAAGTAAAATCCGCTGCTCCAGAGTCAGCGACGTCGACGACTACGGCCGGGACGGGGGACCGGAGCACAGCTGTCGAAGGTGCATCCGCGCATCCGCCACCCAAAGACGTATCGTCAACGCATGGATCTTCCCCTGTGGGTGGGCAGAGATCATCGGTCGGCTCGACGAAGCCATCCGCTTCGTTTACAAAGCAAGTCACGGACTCCCTGAAACGATTAAAGGACAAGGCGTCGGAGCAGACAACACACTCGGTGCCGAAGCAGAGTGTTCCACTGACCAAGACTTCGATGCCGATCCTCTACACTCTACCGCCGAAGGTGGCGCCGAAGGCTTTTGCACCTCGTACGGTGACCGAGGAATCCGTGGCTCAGCTAACGGGTGGTTTTGGTCGACCACCCTTGCCTGATGAACATTCTGAGCAGTTTATCAACACCGACACGGGTAGATTAACGCTCTACAAACGGAAAATTACAGCACAGCCTGTAGAATCCTATGTCATACCTCTAAAAAAGAAAAGGCCTGCACCAGACACGCCAGACCTTGTTGAACCCATCCCTCAAGGGCCTGGGAGGAGTCCTACACCTTCACCCACTGGATCCAATGGGGATGAGGGTGACCAAGATGAGCAGTATAACTTCCCTGAAAATACTGACCCTGATGAGCAGCAAGACTCCTGGATACACTCTGGGGATCAGGGGGACCAGCAGCTGGTCAGTGACCCCCATCTGTATGGTGTTAAAACTTCTCCAACTGAAGACTCTGCGGCATTTAATGCCTTAATTGAAAGGGCAGCTTCAAACCACAAAGTAGAGATGCATGCCGACCCAGTGGAAGTTGACTTTTTATTTGATACTTTTTCGGCATCAGAAAAAACGGTGAAGACACTTCCAATGCTTAAGGGGGTTCTCAAGCATGCCACAGACATTTTTAAGGAACCCACCAGAGCCAGAGTGGTGAACCCACGTATTGAAAAGAAATACAGGCCGGCACCTGGTGACCCTACTTATATTCGGGGACAGTTGCCTCTAGACTCTTTGGTGGTCTCCAATGCCCGCAAGAGGGCGAATTCACAGACAACGGGTGAAGCTCCTCCCCCAGACAAAGAGTCTAAAGTGCTGGAAGCAGGGGGCAAAAGGGTGGCTGCGCAGGCAGCCAACATATGGCGCATTTCTAACACTCAAGCCCTGTTAGCCAGGTATGATAGGGCGCACTATGACACCTTAGAGCAGCTCTTACAACACCTTCCAGACCAGTTTAAAGAAGGAGCTGAGATGCTGATACAAGAGGGCAAACTCATTTCTAACGCTGCGATTAAATGTGCGCTAGATGTTGCAGATACAGCAGCAAAAGCAATAAACACTAGTGTTATGTTACGGCGTCAAGCATGGCTCCGCATCTCGGGGTTCAAGCCTGAGATACAGACAACTATCCTCAACCAGCCCGTCAATCCAGACAGACTGTTTGGCCCAGAGGTTGATACCACCCTCGAAAAGATAAAAAAAGATACTGAAACGGCTAAGTCCATGGGGGCGCTTCAGTCTCAACAATACAGAGGGAACACTTTTCGTCGCTCAGGTGCACGGGGTGTTGCCAGAGGACACTTGGCACAACAGTCGCATTTCAACAAGGGAGGCGCCCAGGCCTCGTACCCAAAACAGAATAGAGGAGGTTACAGAGGAAACAGCGCAAAGGGCAGAGGCAGAGGCAACAATAATTCCCGTTCCTCTGCTGCCAACAAACAGTGACTCCCTGTCACTGCCCCCCGACCATCCAACACCTGTCGGGGGGAGACTCCAGCAGTTCCTGCCAGTCTGGAAATCCATCACCACAGACAGGTGGGTCAGGAAACTTATCCAATTTGGCTACTGTTTAGAGCTAACATCCACTCCACCCAACATACCCCCAAGACAACGTCCTATGTCAGCAGAGCACTTGCACTTATTGCAGCAAGAAGTCCTGGTGATGCTGCAAAAAGGCGCAATAGAGCTCGTGCCGGTGGAGGAAGAAGGCACAGGGGTTTATTCCCTGTACTTCTTAATCCCAAAAAAGGACGGCTCGCTCAGGCCCATTCTAGACCTACGCCCCCTCAACCTGTACATACTCTCAGAACACTTTCACATGTTAACACTACAGCAGGTTCTTCCATTGCTAAACCAGGGAGACTTCCTCGCAACCTTGGACCTCAAGGATGCTTATTTTCACATGCCACTCCACCCATCCCACAGAAAGTACCTCAGGTTCACCATACAAAACAGGCATTACCAGTTCAAGGTCCTGCCCTTCGGGGTAACCACTGCCCCCAGAGTGTTCACCAAGTGTCTGGCGACCGTGGCGGCGCACCTCAGGAGACAAAACATACATGTCTATCCTTACCTAGACGACTGGCTCGTTCAAGCAAAGTCGGAACAGCAGTGCGCCGCGGACATGTCCCACACGAATCACCTTCTTCACAGTCTGGGGTTTTCGTTAAACTATCCAAAGTCGCACCTCCAGCCAGCCCATGTGCGGCAGTATCTGGGCGCGGCAATCAATACTCTGACAGCTACGGCTCAGCCAAACCAGGTGAGGATCGACAACATCCAGTCGCTATTCCGGAGGTTCAGACCGCACAACTCACTCCCAGCGAGAGTGTTCATGCAGTTGATAGGCATGATGGCCTCCTGCATCTTCATTGTCCCGCACGCACGGTTGCATATGCGTCCGCTCCAAGAATGCTTGGCGCATCAGTGGACTCAGGCTCAGGGACAGTTAAAAGACCTAGTGTTGGTCACCGGTCGGGCGTACAACTCTCTGCATTGGTGGAATCCACACAACCTTTGCAAGGGCCGACTGTTCCAGGAGCCTGTGCCACAGATTATCCTAACAACGGACGCATCTCTCCAGGGGTGGGGAGCTCATGTGCTCCACTACACTGTGCAGGGACTATGGACGACGCAGCAAAAGAAGATGCACATCAACTATCTGGAATTGATGGCAATCTTCATGGCACTCAAATCCTTCAAGATACATCTGTGCAACAAAGTCGTGTTAATCCGGACGGACAACATGACGGCGATGTATTACATCCAGAAGCAAGGCGGTACGCACTCTCCACAGCTGTCTCACTTGGCTCAGAGCATGTGGAAGTGGGCCATTCAGAGGAACATCTTCCTCATGGCGGAACACCTCCCAGGCACGGACAATCAGATGGCAGATCTGCTCAGCAGGTACAGCCATCAGATGCACGAGTGGGAGATACATCCATCAGTACTCCACCCGTACTTTCAACAGTGGGGTCATCCAGAGATAGACCTGTTTGCCACAAGGGAAAACGCAAAATGCCAACACTTTGCCGCCAGGTTCCCTCACCCACAGTCGCAGGGAAATGCGATATGGATGAACTGGTCAGGCAGATTTGCGTACGCTTTTCCCCCAGCACCTCTGATACCGCTGGTGGCAAGAAAGCTAAAGCAACACTCGATGACACTCATCCTAGTTGCTCCAACGTGGGCACGCCAACCTTGGTACACCACGTTTCTAGAACTCTCCGTGGTACCGCATCAAAGGCTGCACCTCACGCCCAGGCTCTTGACGCAGAACCATGGCGACATTCAGCACCCAGATCCGCGACAGCTCAATCTGGCGATCTGGCTCCTGAGGTCTTAGAGTTTGGCTACCTCAACCTGCCTCCTGAATGCATGGACATCATCAGGGAGGCACGGAAGCCCACTACAAGAGCTTGCTATGCAGCAAAATGGAAGCGGTTTGTCATTTATTGTACAGCGCACAACATTGACCCGCTAGATGCATCCATTCCTAACATCATCTGCTATTTGTTACATCTTTACAAATGCAATCTAGCGTACGCTTCCATTAGGATACACTTATCCGCCATAGCGGCTTATCTTCAAAACAGGCAGCATCTCTCTGTTTTCAGAGTGCCTGCCATTAAAGCTTTTCTAGAAGGGCTGAAGCGGGTCATTCCTCCCAGGACCCCACCCGCTCCAGTATGGAATCTCAACGTGGTCCTCACTAGGTTGATGGGCCCACCTTTTGAGCCTCTACATTCATGTGAGATTCAGTTCTTGACATGGAAAGTGGCTTTCCTCATTGCTATCACGTCTCTAAGACGTGTTAGTGAGCTACAAGCGCTCACTATACAAGAGCCATTTATACAAGTGCATTCAAACAGGGTAGTGCTCCGCACTAACCCCAAGTTCCTTCCGAAGGTGGTGTCACAGTTTCATGTCAATCAAACCATTGAACTGCCCGCATTCTTTCAAAACCCAGAAACAGTAGCAGAAAGAATGCTCCACACGCTAGACGTTAAAAGGGCATTGATGTACTATATTGACAGAACACAACCCTTTAGGAAGACACAGCAACTTTTCGTTGCCTTCTCCGCTCAGCACAAAGGCAACGCTATTTCCAAAGCTGGAATAGCCAGGTGGATCGTTAAATGCATTCAGATTTGTTATCAGAAAGCTAAACGCACTTTAACGGTCCCCCCCAGGGCGCACTCCACACGCAAACTGGGGGCCTCCATGGCATTCCTAGGTAACATTCCTTTAGAGGACATTTGTAGAGCAGCCACGTGGGCTACACCACATACATTTACCAAACATTACTGTGTAGATGTGCACTCCAAACAGCAGGCAGCTGTAGGACAGGCTGTTCTCAAAACTCTTTTTCAGACTTCTGCAGCTGGCACGGGCGGCCGCCGTTCATGACGGGACTGCTATGTATTCTATGCAATAGATATGAATTTAGCAGCCCACATGCCTCGAACTGAATATGCTACTTACCAGTATGCATCTGTTCTTGGCATGTAGGGCTGCTAACATTCATATCGCCCGCCCTCCTCCCCGGCGCCTGTAGCAGCTGCAGACTACTTCATGCATTTCATCACTAGCATGGACATCATTTACACTATCACACTCCATCTTTGCCATAATGGCTAAAAAACAATCTGGGGATGGAGTTGATGCCCATGCGCACTGTAGTCCAGGGGAGGAGCCACCTATCTCGTGATACTTCGAAGACTCTTCCAGGACAACAATGTGCAATCATCCGGACCCAACACTAGGCGGCGATCTATGCAATAGATATGAATGTTAGCAGCCCTACATGCCAAGAACAGATGCATACTGGTAAGTAGCATATTCAATATGCAGCGTAGTGCATAGGGTTGTGGTTCCGTTTGCATCAGTCATTTGATTCACATTAAAAATGAGTGAGCTTCAGTGTCATCGCTGTTTGGCCATGTCTTTAGTTTTCAAATTGTGCCTTTCATAGATCCTCTTTCATTTCTTTGCTTCTCCTCTTTATATTTTAATATTTTGTAAGATGATTCTTCTGCTTTATACACCGTGCTAACAGGGTCATGCTTGCAACTCATTTAATCGGAAGTCCGCCACATCCCATGTGACCTCTTCCTTAAATGAGGAGATACATATGGAATGCTGCAGTCCGGAGTGCATTATTGTTTTACCATCCAAGATAGCCAACATATCGGTTTTTAATGTGGAGGCAAAGCTGGAACTTTAAAACAATAGACTATCTACAATACCTCTGCAAGCCAGGTACCTACTGGTATGTTTAGTTTCGATACTGCAAGCATATGTCCACTGTGTTTTAATGTCACAATTTTTTCTTTTTATGCTTGTATTCTTTTATTTATCTTGCACATGTTGGGTTAGTGTGTTTTTTACTGTGGTTGTGTCAGTGGGTTTATGCAAGAATGAGTCCGTGTTGGATGAATGGATGCATGAGTGCAAAGATGTATGTATGATGACATAATGAGTGTCAAACCCCAACAGTGACACAAAAGGCACTTTTATTCATAAGCCAGACCTACTGGCATTTCCTATACTTGTTCTGTTATATGACATGTTCCCCAATTATGACTCTTCACGTAGAAGGAGCAGTAGGAACTTTGCATTATAGGACAAGTTGTCCAAGGAATGTCTGTTGGGAGGTGTTTTTCTAAATGGGTTTGTTTCCCTCTGCAGATTTGTTTGAAGATGTACGTTTGAGTCCCCAGTCACCCCGCTCCTTCCTCTTGCAGAATCTTCCTGGGACCTTCAAGACAGAGGTGGGTAACACCTTAGCAACTGCGAATAAAACAACTGAAGAAATTCCCTCACTTCAACCATACCTTCTGTTTAATATCATCCTATGCCTCTTATGGCATATACTTTCACATGTACTACTTTCAGTAACTCATCATGCTATTATGAGAGAATTAGAAACCTTTTCAAACAAGATATCCATACACTTGGAACAAGCTTTACTGTCAGTGAATCTTACGACATCTTTAGAAAACAGGTATAGCCTTTCTTATAAATTAGCTATTTTGTTTCAATCTATGGATATTAGAAGGCTGCACAATTATTTTTTCTCTTGTGTTGTGTACTTTCTGTTTCTCTCTCAGGGGATCTCTATTGAAAATCATAAGCAATAAATAGTTACGTCCATTTACGGGGACCCCAACTACTTTTTTCAAAGCCTCATTTTGTGTAGTATATTTGCCTTACTTCGTAAAGGCCGGGAGCTCCATGGGACACAAACTTAACCTTTTGCAGCCTTACAAAAGGGTATATTGCAAATTTCAGTAATGTACTTTAAAAGATGGAAGACAATACTAATACTTCCAGCCTTTAAAAGTTACTAAATATAACCATCCTTCACAGGCCCTTTTCATTATCTTTTAAAGCGAATGATAGGAAAGGCAATGTCTCTGTATAGGCTGCAGCAATTTAAGAAAGAAAATAGAAGCCTGTGCCTTTAAGTGCACTTGGATCTTTAGTTAAACACAGTGCCTCTAAGTGCACCTTTTTCTCCAGTATCTCATCATGCCCTCTAGATGCCAGTTGACACAGTTATTTTTTCAGGCCCCTGCTGAGAGGATCCTGGAGCATATAGCTTGGCTTTTTTTCTTCTTTAATTCACTTCAAATCCATTTTAAAAGTGACCCACTTGACGTCCTTTAGGGCAGAGAGTATATGAGATAATTTACTGACAGGAAATATTTCCAATTTTTTGCAAAATGCAATCCTTTTTCCCAAGTGCCCGGATTGTGGAAGAAAAATAAAAAAAACCTGCATAGGATCTGTATTCTATGTCTACCAGATAGTCATGATCTCAGAAGATGTTGACACTGTAGCTCCCTCTCCAGGTGCAACTTGAAAGAGCATGAGGAGCTTCACCTAATCTGCAGAGAACAGCAATATTCCCTGGCTGGAGATGCATCTGAGGGACGAGGAGAGGCTACTCCCTCTAACAATGCCCCAAGCCCACCCTTTAAGGACTTCTGCAGGGGGGAATCCAAGAATAGAAGGCAATGTGAAAGACAACATCCCCGTTCAACGTCGAGGATATCAATAATGAGTTGAAGTACAGCACCTACTTGCTCACTGTTGAGCGCTGCTTTTGTGTCGAAGACACAATGTCAAGGATGTTGAAACAATCAATGTTAAAAGGTTCACCAATTTCAGGACGAGTCGATGTCAAGACAAAGTTCGACATCGAAGAAACCTTCTGCTGTGAAGAAGACAATAGCAGAGTGGCTTGAAGAATGAAAGCACACAGACTCCCCACAGAATCGGTTTCTGAGTACTCTAGAGCCTACTCTCCTTCTAGACCAGGTTCTCCAGTCATCATGTGTGAAAAGTCGAGAGGTACCCCTTGAGAGGACCAAGGGAAATGGGGTTATCCAACCGAAGTATATAAATTCCCTTGAAACAGAAATGAACACAGGTTGCTATACCAAACCTTACAATGTCGCAATTACATACAACAAAACATATTGAGAGTTAAAAATGCATTTATTTTGAATAAAATTAAAAACACAATTTTAGGGTTGGCTAATCTAGATCCCTAGTCTAAAAACACAATTAAAACGATGCAACCAATTGCGACCTGCACAATTGAAAAAAGACAGAACAGGTACAACATGAAATTGTTGAGTACGAATTGTATATTCTGGCTCCGTTGTGATTGCACCGGTATTGTATC
Organism: Lissotriton helveticus; assembly: GCF_964261635.1. Lineage (NCBI taxonomy): Eukaryota > Metazoa > Chordata > Amphibia > Caudata > Salamandridae > Lissotriton > Lissotriton helveticus. Next base: position 816,642,421 of record NC_136070.1, read on the forward strand.
GCTATCACATCAGCGTATCAACTTTGGTGTTGGAGACTTGAATTATACCAGTTATTGCGTCTACGCGTTTCGGTATAGCGTTTGGTATAGCAACCTGTGTTCATTTCTGTTTCAAGGGAATTTATATACTTCTCCAGTCATCATGCCAGATTCTCCGTCTCCAAATTCTGCAATGCCACAATCTACAACCGAAGACCATCCGCCAGTAATTCTTGCAATAATTCCGCCAGTCATGCATACTAGGCCTCCGCAATCCCCTGCATAAATTGCACTTCCCCCAAGGTGCTTCATGTCTTGGTCCCAACATACCAGACCTCTCCATGTGCCAAAAGTGAAGTCATGATCTCAATGTATTTACTACCATTCAAGGTCACTTAGTGTCCTATTCAAGAAGAAGTCAGGATTCCACATGCTGATCGAGGTCATCAAGATCCTACTACACTACCACATTCTCTGGACACTATATACCTACACTGCTGGACTCTCCTCTAGTGAGGCTATTTCCTGTAGACAACATGGGCACTTTTCCAGGAGGTCTTAATAAGTGGTGTCAACAAATTAAGTATTCCTCTACCAGGAACCACTGCATCCACATCTGTAATATTTCAGACATTGCACGAACGGTCCATCGCAAGGCTTTTATTCTCGCTGGTCCCAGGCCTTATTGAATCAGCCATGGATTTATTCCTGACTCCAGCCTCAGTCAAGACAGCCCCTAGTCGCCTACAAAATGAATACAGGTCACCTGACCAGGATTTGTTATTCCTCTGAGCGGATCCCCCACTTGAATCTGTGATTGTTTCAGCTGCTTGGAAAATGTTGTGCTACACCCCGCATGAGGGGGTATAACAGGTCACTCTGGAACTCACTACAACAGTTCATATAGGACCTGCCCAGAGACAGACTTGAATATTTCCAAGAAATCCTCAGTGAAGGCATGAAGGTATTCAGTCATTTCATCAGTCCTACAGCGGATACGTCCATCCAAGCAGCTCATGGATACTGCCACGGTTTGCCTTTGTGATGCTCTTCTTGGATCGGACTCCCAGGGCTGAAGCTGGAAGCACAGCACAGGACATTGAATCTGATGCTGATGACAAGATACCTCACATGAAAACAAAGCAAGACACTGCGGCAGTCTAATCAGAGAAGAGGAGACAATCTGATTGAACCACATTGAACTGCAGGGCAACAACAACAGAGGCATCAACATCAGAGACATCATTAAAGAGGCAGAGGGATTTAATAGCAATGTGCTCCAGTCACAAACCCAACACAGGTGGGAAGCAGTGAGATCTCTCTTCCCCCTCTTTCGCTTCCACTCCTGTAGGGTGAAGCATTACATCTTACCTAGAAGAGTAGAAAATATAACCAGCAACAAATGGGTTCTGAATATTTAGCAAAAATGATACTGTCTCAGGTTCAAGCAATTCCACCAGCAATTTCACCAAAAAAGTCTTTCTCTTTCCTACCCACTGCACAAAGATTACATCCTGTTGCAGAAACAAGTGATGGAAAAGGTCCTAACACGTCAGAAAGGAATAGGAGTTTACTCCTCCCACTTCCTCATGAAGTAGAAAGGACCAATAAGTTAGTTCAGACCCATTCTAGACATGAAGAAAGCAAATGGGTGGGTACACAAAGCAAAATTCAGATTGGTGGCTCTGCATCATATCTACCTTCAACTCCATCAGGGGGATTGGCTATGGCTATTGGCATAGGTCTGCACAGTGCCTATTTTCAAATACCTATCTCTAAAACACATTGCAAGTTTTCGAAATTCTAATCAGAAACAACCATTACCAATAGAGTCCTTCCTATCGGTCTGAAGTTAGCTGCCCGGACCTTTTGAAAATGCATGGCGGTTGTTGCAGCTCACCTCAAGAAATTGAAATTTTCATCTTGCCTTATCTAAACTATTAGCTAATCAAATCTTAATCTTAAACTCAGTAAAAATATTTCAGATTGCTGTCATCAACCTGAACCAGCTTGAATTGCATGTGAATCACGAAAAATCAAACTCTGCCCCAGTACAGTCCCCTCATTACCTGAAAGCAGTTTTGGATATGGTACACCCAAAAGTGTTCCCACAAAGAGGTCTCTCCATATCCTTGATGTGAGGAGGGTGTCAAAAGTTTATCAACCTAAGACTAAGGACTTGAGAAAGTTCAAAGAATTGTATGTAAAGCATGCCTCGTTACAAACAGGAGTTGCCACATCAAAACAAGAATCTCGCATAATCCTGTATTACCAAAAAGGTGACGTAAACTTACCTGGAAAACCAGAAGCCCTTTCAACCAGACGTAAAGTGGCAACTGCAGCATTACTGAGAAACTGCACCTTAGATATCTGTTCACACATTTACAAGACACTATTGTCTTGATTCAGATTCTAGAGCAAATGCTCAAGTAGGGCAAACCACTTTAAGAAATCTATTTGTTTAAGATTTGTACCTTGTTTATCTCTCTCCCATTGTAGCTTAGAGGAAGCGCTAGCAATTATATTCTGTTCCTATGATTATCAATGGTGAACTCCTTGGGTACCAAAATTGTTTCTTAACTGTAATTAGTTCTCTCGCAGAGGAATCTCCTTTGAAATTATAAGCAACCCTCTCTCCTCCCCGATGGAAGAGATAACGTTGGTTTATTACTATTGTGTTACTAAGTCAAATTAACTAAGTCATCTTCCACCCACAAGGCATGATGGGGCACTAGAGGTGAAAGTGTTTGTAAAGTTGCAATGTTATGTTGTCTTTCTTTGATTGCTATAGTCTATATGGTTACATTGCCCTATCCTTCCTTGTATATCACTTTAAAAGAGAATAAAAAGGTTTACGGATGTTTTTATAATGTTGCTTTTGCTTATATGTAGTGACTTTTAAAACTGTATGTAGTTTGTTTTCCCTCGTTTAAAGTATTTTATGAAATTGGCAATATAGCATGTTTTAAGTTAGAAAAAGTTGACATGGTTGTCACATGTACCTCCTGGCCTTTCCAAAGTAAGGCAAGGATACTACACAAAGTGAGTCAGGAAAAAAGTGCTCTGGGGTCCCCCACATAGGTGAGACTATGCCCTGCTTATGATTTCGAACGGAGATTCCCCTGATAGAGAACTAGAATTAAGGGTGAAAAAACATTCCTTTTCTATCATGGGCTGTATGGGCAATTCCATTTTCAGTGGTGTGATCTCTATTGTTTTTATATAATATTAGCAACATATCCTTATCTCCATTCCCTCTTGCTCATCGCATTTCTAAATTTAGGCCGGAGAAGAGGAACTTCTTTTTACATTGTGTGTTGCATATATGTATGAAAAGAAACTCCAGATTCTGTGCGCCATGAGTGTAATCTGACCTCGCGCTGTCAATGCTACCCTCAAGTCACACTTCTTCTCAAAGCAGTAACTCAAAATCACCGAATCCCTGCAGATTCTGATGCCTTAAGGTCTTAAAAATGACCACATAGGCAAACATTGCAAATATTCTAAGGCCTTTGGTAGAGCTCTGATACTGCCTGCTCCTCAAATCCCATTGTCTGTAGGAAAATGAAAGTTCACAATTTGAGGTTTACTTTTTCCATGAAAGAATCAACTAATGGACCTTCGCACAAAGAGAACTGCACAGTTCTCAATGGTCCCCCAAACCATTATTTGTATTATATGATATTCAATTGGTGTAGGGAGCTATGTACACAAAGCAGTCTTTCAAAATGTCCAAAATGCAACGTACCAGCATTCACGTTTCAAGATAAGCATCCAGTCCTTCTTCAGAGTCACAGAAGTGCGAGTGATTGTTAAAAAGCCAAGATGCATTGCAGCTTTATGTCCCAGTTCACAGTTGAAAAAAAGTTAGGAAATTATTGGTAGATTATGTCAATTGAGTCTTAATAAGTAAATGTTTTTTTAACAGACCTTATTGATGACTTTGCCACTTTGTACAATGCTATGAGTATACTACAGAGGCAGTCATTTGTATTTGTAGTAGTTACAGCATACATGTTACATACAGATTCTGCTTATTTCACTCTATGTGATATATAAAGCCAAGGACAAGGATCTCCAATGACCTCGTTGGTACTAAAAGGTTGGAGTCCCAATATAGAAATTGACAGTATAAAGCCTTCATATTTCCAATTAACAAGAAGAACCTGTTCAATCGTGTCCCCCTCCCTCCCTACCCCGCCCAACCCCGACTCCTGGTCAGGCTTACTCCAGCTTCCATGGTAATCAAGATAGATCTCTATAGGTGTAACACTCGATGGATTGTAGTGTCCTTGGATTATAATGTGTGGGTCTGGGTCTCGGGACCTACAGATAAGAAGTCGCAGGGCGACATTGTGTGCTATGGGGTTGGGGTATCCTGTGGGGGTGGTAAGTCAAGTGATTCTAATTCAATCAGCATAGCCTCCCAGTCCATCGAGATGGGTTGCTTTCTCAGCCTCCTCTCTTCCTTTCTACGAAGAGCTGCATCCTCTGCTCTCCCCACTGAAGCATGTCAGCCTGCCAAGTGGATATCGCGGGACATCTGGGGGACTTCCACCTCATTGTGAGGGCTCTTACTGCTAGAATAAGGGCCAAGTCTAAAAACTTTAACCGCACTTTCTGCACCCCTGAGCGTGTGCGGAGGCCTATGAGGCAGTTCAAAGCGTCGTCCGGACCCGGGAGCTGTGTGACTTCGTTCAGAGAGTGGCGGACTCCCACCCAGTAGTCCCAAAGGGGCAGGACCATAGCATATGAAGCAAGTCCGCCTCATCTCCCTTACAGCAGGGGCAGCAATGGGAGGAGTCTGGGAACCTGCAATAAATCCTCTTAGGGGTAAGGTATGATCTATCAAGGACCATCGTCTGGATAAACTTCAGTTTCGCGTTACGCGACACTTTTTTGGGGTGCTTAATAAGTAAATGTTATGAAATCATTTTGTGTGCCACCCCAATAACCGTTTCTACATTCCTTGTAGGGAACCATGAAATAGCCAAAATATAGATTTAAATGAATAATTTGGAGGTGGAATGGGAAAACTGTGCTGGGCATAACAGCTTATGTTTTTTTTAAATGCCATGAACAAAAGGTTTGCTGTGCTAGGATCATCTTCTTCCAACTGTTCAGGAACACGCAGAGATATATAAAAAAACAATTTTAACTTCTATTTTTGCATTTTTGTAAGAGTTAGTCCACATCTCCAATTTTTGGAGTCTCTTCCTACTTTCAGTTTGTAGTGGAAACAGGCATGAAACTCATCAGTGAGCCCAGAGAGCTATACATTTTTGAAAAGTAGGCACAATTCTGAACTCAGCAAGAAGTCATTTCTGTAGAACTAATTCTTGAAGTAAAAAAAAGTAATGGAAATGAGTAGAAAAATGAGCCATTGGTGACAACATTGTCATCTATTATTTTTTGTCACAATGGCCTATTTACAAAACCTATAAACCGTTTCATCTAACGGACCCTTCAGGCTGCAGCATTATATAGGGTGTATATCTTTTCTGAAAACATGGTACAGCAACCCAACAACTGAGCTGATGGTTTGAATGATTTTTCATTGTGTACCGACCATGCAACAATTCATACAGTAAAATGTAATGAAAGATAAATGTGTATGAAGCAAACCTATCTATTTCTGAAATGTGTACAAGATACTGAGATTTGGAATAATGGCTATTTGTACACCTCTGAATTTGGAATTACCCGAGCGGCCAACAAACCAACAGGGGATGATTTTTGTAGCTATGGCGGCTCTCAGACTGTGTATAGCCTCCTCATGGCTGGACCCTCAGCCACCGTCCTTCACGCAATGGAGGGCTAGATTACTTGCAATCTGCAGTGTGGAGGTCGCCATATATAAAAATAAAGAGATAAAAAAAAAACAAAGAGGTATTAAGATTTGGGAACCATTGATACAGTGGATACAAGCTCACGCTTAAGGGCAATATGTCAAATGGGGTCCCCCTAAGGAGTTAGAGGGTTCGCGAATTTAGTCTAGCTATTATTGCCACTTACAGGCATATGATGTTGTATGCTCTTATAAACCTTTTTTTTTTTTTGTTGGGCTTCACACTTTAAAGTTTATGTATGATTTAATTTGCTCTGGAAATCTGCATCTTTTGTATGTCTACTTCAGGTGGTTTAACCAATTAGTTTTTTATGAACCTGGTCTTCGGGGGGAGGGGGGTGAATGTATTAATTGTCAAATTGCGAATAAAAACTTTTAAAAAAAGAGTTAAAAATAAAAAATTAAAAGAAAGAAAAGAAAAATAGAAAGAAAAAAAAAGGAAATGAGTAGAAAAATGAGCCATTGGTGACAACATTGTCATCTATTATTTTTTGTCACAATGGCCTATTTACAAAACCTATAAACCGTTTCATTTAATGGACCCTTCAGGCTGCAGCATTATATAGGGTGTATATCTTTTCTGAAAACATGATACACAAACCCAACAACTGAGCTGATGGTTTGAGTGATTTTTCATTGTGTACCGACCATCCAACAATTCATACAGTAAAATGTAATGAAAGAAAAATGTGTATGAAGCAAACCTATCTATTTCTGAAATGTGAACAAGATACTGAGATTTGGAATAATGGCTATTTGTACACCTCTGAATTTGGAATTACCCATGCTGTCATGTGATTCAGAGTTAATTTTGCAAAATGTAATGTTTCTTCCACACTTTCTTTACTTTGGAAGTCAAAAATGCAGAAAAATCCAATTGGTAAAAATAATGTTTTACCGTTCTTTGTTTCCACATGTTGTTCGATAAAAACTGTACCCTACTTGTGTGGCTTGGCATAGCAACCTTGACACAGAACACCCCAAAACACAATTGGAGACTTCCCATTTCACCCAGCAAAATAAAAGATTTTTTTAACAATGTGGATAGCTGTGGAATTTGGCCCCTAGCTCAGCCTGGACCGAGGGAGTCCTACAAAACCAGGACATTTCTGATAACTAGACATCTGTAGGAGCCCAGGGTGGTGTGACTTGCATGTATCTAACATATTTTCATCACCCAGAAGTCATACCAAGCCTCAAACTTTGGCTACAAACACTCATTTCCCTCACATTTCAGGGAGAGAATGTCTGTAATCGGTGGCAATCCACAAATGTCCTACCACACAGCGTTCCCACACATCTTCTGATAAAAATGGTACCTCACTTGTGGAGTGAACTCAGCACCCATGACAGGAAAGGTCCCAAATTGAAACATGAAAAAATGCAATTTATTCACTGAAAACCGGTGCTTTTTTTGCAGTGTGGGTAGCTATGGTGTTTTGGCCTGTAATTGGAAATTACCCAGGGAAACCTACAAGACATTTCTGAAAACTAGACACGCTGGGGAGTCCAGGGTGGTGTGACTTGAATGAATCTCACAATGTTTTCTTACTCAGAATCCCTTGTAAACCTTAAATGTTGGCTAAAACATGCATTTTTCTCACCTTTCTGCGAGGGAATGATTCAGAATCTGCGGAGACCCACAAATTTCCTGCCAACCTGCATTCCACATTTATTACTCTATTTGTGTGGGCAGGTCGAGATCTTGCGACATAACAGTCCTTAAAATGCAATATGGAGACATCAACATTCCCCGTCAAAAGATTACCTGATTTGGCGATGGGGGTAGCTGTGGTACTTGGGCCTCATAGTTGGAGGTTTGCAGGGCAGTGTGAGGATGCCAATGTTGTGGAATCAATCTGCTCAAGCCACCCTACAATGGACTCCACTGGATATGTAGGTTTCAGAAATGTCTGTGTTCGATAGGGTTCCCTGAGTGGCAGCCCACCCGAGCCCAAATAGTCAAGCCATTCAGAATGCTGAGTTAGAAGAAATCGGGATTTACCCCACTCTTCTGGCCCATAAGTAAGAACATTACCTAGAAGAAGCTAAATGTCATCTCACTTGCTATAGGGATGGGGTTGCTTTAGTCCCCAGGGGAGCAGGAAGAATGTTGAGGTTTTAGTCTTATGTTTGGGGGTGGGACGTAATGTCCAAATGGAACAAACTCCACCCAATTATTTTATAAAAATATTCCTGGAATTCAGTGGATTTCCGAACCCCTTAAGTTGGCCTAACGGCTAGGGCGCTCGACCTCGGACCTGGGGATCTAGGTTCGAGTCTTGGTAACGACGCCAAAACCTCCTGTGATTCTGGGCAAATCACTTAATCTCCCCGTGCCTAAAAATGAATGTGTGTCCGTCCTCATGTAACGTAACTGGTTCTATGTAAAGCGCTCTGATACCTGATTCGGTTCGGGTCTAATTCGCGCTATATAAAACTCTGCAAAAAAAACAACAACAAAAAACAGTTTTTTTTCAAAATTAAAAATCCCTGATGCTTAGTGCTCCTCCGGGGCAGATTATGGGCAAACCCCCAATTGGAACTAATGTCTTCTCAGCTCCTGGGGGGGAGGGGGGGGGGGGGCAGAAAGACTCCATCACCCCTTTTGTTGTGGGTTATGGCAGATTGCCATCCCACCCTTTTTAGGTCTCGGCTAAGCGCGCGGAAGCGCGTTCTCGCCGAGAACCTATTGTGGCCGTGTCTGCTTCCCAGGAGACAATCCTGGCTGCGCGCATCGCCTTGGAGGCGATTTGAAACTGGCACGCGCCGCGCTCGCCATGGCTGTCTCCTGGGAAGCGCAAACATACACAGGCACACCTCCCCCTGCACGCATGCGCACACACACACGAGCGCACATACACGCACGCACACAGAGACACTCCCCCCGTCGCACACAGAGACATTTCCCCCCCCCCCCGCGTCGCACACAGAGACACGCACACACACACGCGCGCACACACACACACACACACAAGAGCGCCCCCCAAGGCCCACTTACCGCCAATCCGGTGTTCACCTCCGCGGGGCTCTCCCTCAGGCATGGGAGCCCTGCGTCACCACTGCTCCTCGGACCAGGAACTCCGTGGGCGCGGGCTTCGCGCACAAGACGGAAGTCCCGCCCCCACGCTAGGTTTCGTTTTCGAGTGCGCGCGCACAATACACAGGGAGAGCAAGGGGGGGTTTGGGAGGCACGAGTACCATTTTTGGGGTAGGGTGTGAAGAATGGTAGAATAATGCATACGCAAGGGGGGTACGCAGAAGGGTTTGGTGCAAGGACACCGCTCGTGAAGGGGGCGGTTTTCTCGGGCGGCCTGTAGTTCAGTTTGAGTTGCGCTGAAGTAATTTGCTAGGATGGCATACATGGACATGCTTGTTGGCCAGGGCGATATCAGCCGTGAGTTCCCCAAAAAGAATTTGTCCTGGTGTGATGCAACGGGTGCTCAGGTATAGCGCTCCAATACAGTCGAGTTCGGCAACGGGACAGAGTCGATTTACAGTTTTCAGGGGAGGCTCTGGGTTTCGGTGTCTTGCACTGGTGGGTGTGGCATCCAGAAGGAGGAGTTGTATCCTGTGGTCAGGAATATGGGGGGTGGGGGGGGGGAGTAGAGTAGGATCCGGCCCGCATAGGGAGAGGATTAAGGGAATTGCTGGAGTCCTTGGTAAGTGGTTCGGGTACAGTGGGCGAGGGAAGGAGAGGGAGGGCTCAGAGTGACTTCACCTGCACAGGACGCTGGGGGGCAAATATGATGCTCTGGAGGTGTTGATTCTGGGTTTGGCACAGGGGTGGGAGAAGAGTTGCGGGTTGTCGGCATGCCGGGCTCGAAAGGAGGACGGGGTGACAGGGTCTATAGGGGGAGAACGCGTGCTTTCATTTGCAGCCTACAATACGCGGAGTACTGAAGGTTACAAACGTGTCCTACGTAACGTTTGTTCTTGTGTTTGAGTGTCTGCCATTTAGTGCAGTATTATTCCTCTACTTTGTACGCTTTTGTAACATACACAGGTCACTTTTTCCTCCTGTATTGTACCGTTTGCTACCTCTTGTATTTTGTTTGCTCACAATTGTCCCTTTTGCCTCTTGTAACTTAACGTTTGCTTTTGTAATATGTTCACTTGTAATTTTTTCTTCATGTATCGTTACTGTTCCTATTGTGAACCGCTCTGACACCTTCGGGTAAAGTCTGCGCTATATAAAAACGCATAAAATAAAAGGAAAAAGAAAATAAAATAAGTAAAATCTTGCCCACTTGCACCAGAGTGCTGTGGGGAATGTGCTAGCTTAACTAAACTGATCAAACGACTCTGCGGTGTAACCTGGCAGATAGGATCGGCTTCCTCTTGAATCCAGCTTCGGTATATCATCAATGTGGTGCTGGAAGGAAGCGCACAGGATCACACGGCGCGGCGAACCTCGCCTGCATTCTTACACGACATGTTTCTGCACGCAGGCAGTTCAGTAACGAAAGGCAACCATTAAACATTCCCAAAACCCTGTCGCGATAACTCCGTTTTAAACACCCTTTCACTACTTTGGCAAGAACACAAAACAGCTGTCCATGTCGTTACAAGTACCTTGTGGGCACACGAACTGTTCACAATGCATACACGCTCACATGGTTTGGACGAGGTACATATACCACTTGCACAGTTTTATTCAATATTCTGACCCATTGCGCACTGTTGGATTGCTGCTTGACAATCGAGAGTAGTGTTGCAACTAATGTTTATTGTAAGGGACAGGGAGCGTAGTAGGTGAGAGATTCGAACCCCCACTGCACAATAAACAAGCAGACCCAGTCCTACTGTCTAACAGCTCACAAGAGAGCGTGCAGCTTCGGGAAAAGAAATCCCTGCGTGCTGGACCGAATAGTGGGTTTCATGAAAGGAGTGAGTGTGGAACTATTGCCGCAGATCACACAGTAGAAGGCTGTTCACTAGGCTTGGAAGAGGCGCACAGCACGGGTGCGTCCGTCTGTGTGGGGTGGACCCCCGGCATTATGTAGATAAATTTTAGGGGAGACGGACACAACGTAGCTGAAAATCATTTTATGCCGATTCGATGGCGAATTTAAGCGGCATTGCTTCTGATTTGCGTGGCTCTTCTAGGACAGAAGAGTTGCTTTTTGGCGCCTCATATTTTGATTTGTGGTTGTCCGAGGACAGGGGCGCATCTCCCACCCTCACCTGGCTCCGTCCATTAACGGTCAATCCTATAACATTCACCTCTATAGCGCTTTATTGTATAGTCCAGAAACTTTGTGGCACTGTTACAGGTAATTTAATTGCCCAGCTCACTGGAACTCTGCTGCTGTTGAAATGTGCTTTTATGCGCTTTAAACATCTACTGTGTTAAATGCTGAACATTTACGGCTTTTTAGGGTTCTGTACTCCGTCATTTATGCATTTCCATACCTGCCACAACGTAAGTGTTCTGTACTCCATCAGTGATGCATTTTGATACCTGCCACGACGTGTGCACAATTGTAGTAAATTGTAATTTGCAGATTTTAGTGGATGCATTTTTATGCATTAGTAAACATGGGACCATGTGTCTTGCCTTTTTAAAATGGGCTTTCCGCTCTTCCAGAATTTATTGCGTTAAATGCTGAACAGCATGACGCTGTCGGTCTCTAGCTTTTTTTTTCACCATTGCTGTTTTCAGTGAGGCGTGCTAACGTGACACTATGTGTCTTCGCTGTTTAAAATGAACTTTTTCTCGACGTCTTTTGTAAGTGCTTTAATGTCTTTGTTTACCATCATAGGAGTGGCTTCCTAGCATGCTGGTTTGTTTAGGTTTCACTTCTGTTCTTACTGCTGTCCAGATGGCTCTGTAAGTTTTGCGCACATATAAACACGCGCTCCAACACAATTAACGGTGGGGGAGTAAAACACCAGACACAAACAACTAAGGGCAGGCATGACAGCAATGTAATAACAGGGAGCAGAAGCATAGCCAACTAAATGGGGGAGGGTTGCCAAGTACGACAGGTACAAGCAAAATTACAAGTAACCACGCCATGGCGCCGTGTGTCTATACCTTGTTTCTTTACTATCCTCAGTTAGGTTACCTAACTTGGGACTAGGGGCCAGATGTAGGTAATTTTATTTTACCACCTCTTAAATACCGAATCATACCGAATCGGTATTTAAGAAGTGGTAAAATATAAGTACCGAGATGTAGGTAAATACAGATGTGCATTTACCGAATCGGAAATATTCGGTATTTACCGATTCGGTAAATACCGACCGGTAAATGCCCATTCATTCCTATGGGCTTTGAAGCCCATAGGAATGATTGGGCATTTACCGGTCGGTATTTACCGAATCGGTAAATACCGAATGTCACAAGGGTGCAGGGGGTGTCACTTTGACACCCTCTGGCACCCCCAAAAGAGGCTCGGGTGCCATGTGGCAGGCATACCTGCCCTAAGGGCAGGTCTGCCTGTCATATGGCATAGGTGTGCATGCACACATGTGCATGCACACCAGAATCGGTATTTTACCATCAAATAGTATTTGATGGTAAAATACCGATTTTTTAATGCTTGTGGGACTCAGAAGAGTCCCACCTACATATCAATTTTCCCGAATCGGTAAAAATACCGACTCGGTATTTTACAGAATCGGTAAATTTACCGATCGGTAAATTTACCGATTCTGTAAAATACAGGGCCCTACATCTCAAATTGCATTTACCGGTCGGTAACGGCCGAATTCGGCCGTTACCGACCGGTAAATGCCTACCTACATCTGGCCCTAGGTGTCTTAGCTTTTTAAAATGCCCTTTTCTGCGACACCTTTTCTAAGTGCTATGATGTCTCTGTTTACCATTAAATACAAATGTTTTTACAAAAAAAAAAACGACTTCAACTACAAATACCAATGTTTACATCTTTACTTGACACAAAAATGTATTCTTATCTCTGAATGCTCAATATATTAATAAGTAGTAATAATGTTTTCAAGCCTTGCTGCTACCTATTAGCGAAACAATAACTTGCTATATATGCTTATCAGTAACAACATGCAAAATATAGCTATTACAAAATAATATTTTTTAGGCAAAAAAATCAAAGATATTTGCTACTCATCTTTGCTACTCCAAAATAATACTAACTAATTACAAAAAATACCTTGCCATAAACAATGCCAAAAGCTCTAACTTGAATGCTGCGAGACCTATTGCATTGTAAATGCTTGTTTTTGTTTTTTGTTTTGGTGTCATTTTAAATTCCCTGGTGTTTTGTGGGCAAATCCCCTAGGCTGCCTCCCAAGGGGGGATATAAAGTCTGTATTGACCTCTTTAGGGCTGAAGGCATGGCATATACCAGGGTAGCCTCTCACAGTCTTTGTTTTTTGATGGTTTCCCTGGGGGCTAGTAGGCTTTCTGCCTTCCCTTTTGAGATGGTGTCTAGCAGTATTTGTGGCTGAAGAAGTTTATTGCTGCCTTTTTGGGTAGGGAAGTGGCCCTATGCCAGGATGAGACCCCCACCCATTTGTTTTTTATGGTTTCCCTGTTGTATTGTGGGCTTTCTGTCCCTCTCCAGCGGTACAGATTGGACCCCCCCCCCCCCCCCAGTTTGCCTCGAAGGGGGCTGAAAGACTATCTTGTCCCTTTTGAGTTGGGAACATGGCCCTACATATGATGGGCCACCCACCCGTGCTTTTCTATTTCATGATTTTGTTTTTTGATTTTTTGTATTAATGTCCCATCCACCCTCCACCCCTCCAAACCCTGGGTAACAGAAATAATGAAAATACAGGAGGTTGGGGGAGCATAGCACATATCCTTAGAGACGCTCCCCCTCTAAACAAAGCCCTGGTTTCTAGTAGATGCACCAAGCGATCACATCCTACTTTGATGATCTTGTTGTGCTTTGAAGGGTAAGAGAGGTATGAATGGAATACTGAGTTTCTCTGCTTTCCAGGGATACCTCCCTGTTTGTACAATTCCGTGCGAGCACAGAGAACAGTCTTTTGTGATTGCAGGTAACCCAGGAAGTTTTTTCCTGTGTGCTGGTGCTGCAACTGAAGTCTGCGTCACTGAGCAATCGCGTCATGTGCTGGGTCGTCTCACTGCCCCGGAGCCTAAGCAAATGGGAATCCTGCTCAAACCCGGTGTGATAGTGAAGAGCTTTGTAGCAGCACATCACAGCTACTGCTGCAGTGCCAAGCATTGGGATGTGACCTCCACATCCATAGAGCCTAGTTGTGACCCCTATGAACGTGGAGGTCATGGCTATAGCGCATAAGGAGTTCATATGTTTGCGCCATGGACCTGGATGCTCAATTTGAAACACTTGGTGGGATGCTTTGGTAGAATTTTGACAGACTGCAGTATAGGTATACTGTTGAGTGCAGGGCCTGCTTGTAGTGGAGAGTGAACCAGGACTTGCTATCTCCCATTCCCAAATTCTATTTCTGAACTCCTGAAGTGTTACTTACTGTGACAGTGATTTAACAGTCCAAAAAATACTGTGGTTTAAGATCGGCACAGTCAGTAAAAATATAGACTAAATGCTCTGCATACGGCAGCCCTATTCTAACACTTGACAGTGTAATTTTTGAAGAACTGAGTAAATGAAAATAAAATCTTTGAGGTGTCAATATTAGCAGGGCGGCAGCAGCAGCTCAAGTATTCCACTGCGTCACTATGAGAAACATAACTGAGGGGAAAGAGATTACCACAGAAATAAATGAAAAATTGAACTGGTAAAATTGTATGAATCTATTGCATTAACCAAATACTTTAGTTAATAGAGTATCAAAAGGACTCGGGGATCTCAACTACATTGCTATTGATGACTCTCTACCGAATAACAAACGGAATGGGAAGAAGCACTGCATGAATCAATCAATTCAATCAATCAAATCAAGCTTTGTTCAGATCATGCAAGATGTCCATAAAAGCATACTATAAGAATACAATAAAATCCATTTATGAACAAGAATTTCAATAGTCAACATTTTACTATTTTAAAATGAGCATAATCATTTTTCAATTATACATTTCATAGAAGAATATACATTTTATATTATTTCATAATTCACTTTTTCTAAATAAACAAGTTCATTCCTTTGTTTAATTGCCTACAATATATAATAAATTACTGCGTTACAGACTGGTATTTTTTCCAAATTTCGTAGATAGTTAAAACCAGCTTTATAGGAGTACAGGAAATTTTTTCCTAATTTCCATATAAAAATTACAAAAAAGTAAAAAGTGAAGGGTGCTTTGTGTAGACCTACCATCACACGAGCAATTTGGAAGATTAGTACACCACTTGCCCCTTTTAGGGAAAGCAAAAAGATAATGTATTGTGTTCATCCATAATCTGGTTAGCTAGAATCTTTGCTGGACGTTAGTTATAAAAATGAGGTATGGCTGTATACCCATGGCAATTGGCCCCTCAGGATAAAAATGAAACGGTTATCTTAGTACTCGAAACCTCGTCTCTTGACGCTGTCCTAACATTCAGGAGACTCCTTTTTAATTTGACCTTACTGATGCTATGTATATCTTCAGGTTGATTCCAGTTCAGGGCCAAATTGCATTCTTCTAGAAGACCACTGATATAACTTAACCAGGGTATTTTCTTACATCGGACTTGGGACAGACAGTCTGATATAATATCCCTCGTAAAATGAGTTTCTTCCCTAGTCCAGACACGGTGCCACAGATTTAAGGCGGCCATACTAATCAAATCGTGTATGTATGATATTCCAGTTTCTCTATGCAAAATGATAGCAGGAGTGGAGACAGGTACGGCTAACAAGCGTCTTAAGAAGTTATTTTCAAGGGTTTGTAACGGCAAAGTATCTGCCAAGCCCCAAAGGGCTCCCCCGTAACAACTCCCTGTGATACACTTTGCTCCGTATAACTTTAGAATCTCCCATACAGGTCTTTTACCAATTTTGTGAGAGTATCTAAAAAAGGCCCCCACTAGTTTCACACATTTCAACTTGTATAGGGTTATATGTGTATTCCAAGTACCCTAAATAGGAAAATGAAAACATACTCTCTATTAATGTCCCGTTAATATAGTGTGATTTTGTCTTAATATTCCTTTTACCACAGGACATAACCAAGGTTTTACTCAGGTTAATTTTTAAATGTTTTTCCGCCATAAAACTGGTAAAGTTGTCCATCAGGATTTGTAAGCTGTTTGCTGTCCTTGAAATTAGGACAGCAACATCGGTGTACAATAATAGAGGTGTAGGCCGCTTGCCGACCTTAGGAACATCTACCCCCAAATTCTGTAATAAAAAGTCAACACCATTTATATAAAGTGAAAACAAAAGAGACTCAAGTGTGTAGCCCTATCTTATCCCACGTGTGATATTATATAAGTGTTGCTAAGCCCCCACTAGCCCTACCTGCCTTTGAGGGGATCGTATTTGTTGAAATTGTCTTGAACCCGTTTACGAAGAAATTATCTGTGAGCCAAGTCTCTTGTATTAAAACCACATCACATTATTGAATGCTTTTGCGCCAGTTAACGTCCCGTAATTTGCTCCTTGCCCCAGCTACATTCCATGTCATTATATGTAGGAGTTCCTGCTGTGAATGGCTAGAAAGATTTGAATCAGCCGACATGATAGGCCTTTTTTTGCGTATAGGGCTACATGTCTCCATATCTAAAAGGATTTCATTCTCGCTGATATTATTGATAATATTAACTTTACCAATGTTGGTTTCAACCTGATCCGTACAAACTAATACTTTCGTTAAAGATATTTTTGGTTTAACAGCCAATTCGTCCTCCACCAAACATTTCCGTTCCACTATGAATGCGCACAGTCAATCTACCTCACTGCTCCTCCTAAGTGGACCAAACCTATTTGGCGTGGTTGGTATGTTAAAGTACGATTGGATAATAGGTCTGGCTTGAGCCCGCTCAAAGAATGGGTCCGTACAGGGTTTATAAAAATATCCCAATGGTAAGGCAACAATATAATCTACATTGTGTTCAGGTTGCCAAACTTGGTTAGCAGCAAGTTCCTCAAGTAATAGACCTACCACTCTAGGGCGCGAAAATTCACAAATACACAATCCCCATCACCCGTTTTTGCTAGCTTACCCACCCAGGTCACTCGTCTGACCATAATGATATTGAGCCCTAGACACCTAGTGCTACAAGAAGTATTTGCCTTAAACCAGTGAACCACCCTGTTTTTTAAAGAATCCCATGTTTCAATTGTGTTACCGAGTAGTTTTGGTACGTTCTTCAGGATGATCACGTATGGGGTAGCCTGAGAGGGTAAGTCTAAAAACACATCTTGTTCCGATCCCAATTGGGTTTGACTATTTATCTTCCTATTGTCCCCTAACATTGATGTATGCAAAACCTGTGCTTCCTTAGCGCATGAATCAGTACGTGGTACAGGACAGGCCCTTTCCTGATTCTCCATGTTAATCGTGTTTTTAGGCCCAGCTTGTGTATCACGTCTATTTTGATCGTTTGCATTCAATAGCGTATTTGACAATTGGAAAGCATTTACCATATCCAATAACTTTGCAATATCCTTTTGCACTGTTCTTATCTCTAATAAAACCCGCCTCTCAATACAATCGATCTTCCCATGCATTTTCTTAAACAGGTTATCTATAGTCTGTTTATCATTCATTAGGTCCACATGCTTCGTTCCTAAGCCAGCCCCCCCCCCCCCCTCCAGTTTTGCTCGGCTTTCCCTTTTTTGGGCTATTTTTAATGGACTTTGCCTCCTTGTGCCTGGCTTTGGTTTACTTTTTTTGCAGGGATGAATCTGCTTCTAAGATATCAGAGGCAATCGTAACTTCAAGAGGAGTTGTTGACACGCAGGGCCCTTGTACATGCGGTTCATCATTTTCAACTGGTTTTGGGGAAACAACATTTGTACGACTATTAGCAGGTCCACGCAAAGTAGTATCAGAACTGGGAGAAGTAGTTAGTCCGTGAACTTCCTCCACAGTCTTAACCTCCTTGTGGACTACATTCAAAGCTGATTTAGCAGCTGACAACTGTTCTTCTACTTGAACAATCTCGTTGTTAATGATACCCATTGTACTTTTCAGTTAGTTTGTAATTGGTGCAGTGTTCTCCACAGCCTTGTTCTTACTAATGGCTAACTTTCGCCTCCCCATACTATATCACAGCATGAATCACATTGCATTTTGATGAAAATATTAATTAAACTCGCAAATTCGGCTCAAGAAAAATAAAACGCAAAATTAATTCAACAAAGTCAGGATATTGAAGATTTATTAGGGAAGTTATGAAAAATCTGATTGAACTTCAAGAAGAAAGATCGACATTTAAAAGAGCCGAGAGGGATTACAAAATGAGCAAGTTTTACAACTGCACAAACATGTAATTCATTACTTTAGGGTCAGGGAAGAGCAATACAGCATCCGTACACCTCCCAATTGTATTAAGATAGCTCTTCACCCAGTACCTTGTAACAATGTACATCTGAGGATTGTAACCCTCAAGGAGGTTCTCTGTTTTTTATGTCAAGCAGCCCCAAGATGTGGCTACAAATCATACAGTTAAAGAGGGGTATTGTTGGGGCAGCAGTGTCCCCTACATGGTAAACAAGCAAGTAGCCTTTCCCTTAGCGCCTAACTGCCCGTGGAAATTGGCATCACGCTAACCTAGTATGTGCACAGAGACCCAGCCCTCTCCTTGACAATATGTGGTCCAGTAACTGTCCTGTGTCCTGGAGTAGTACCCCAAGCGTGCCGCTTAGTAGGTAAGAGACTATTGTCTTTTCCCTTGGTCCCTTACATAAAGCAGTGGTGGTGGTTTTACGTGTCCTGAAAATTCACAGTGTAACCCAACACTTTTCTCTCTCTCACTGAGAGTGTAGTTTACTGACCCCTCTCGTGTAAAGTTTGACACTTCTGTAAAACCCAGAACCTTCCATTGACATTGTGTGTGAATGTTAATTGTGGGTGTATGTGCAGTACGGTTGTAGCATATTTATGATATTAGGACTCTGTGTGATGTGTGAGTACTAGGGCCAGTGGGATCAATTTGAATACCTTTGATTGAGCATAGCACAAGACTGAGGTTGTGGATAGCTTCCTAAGAAAGTGGAACTAGATTGCCCTGCATTCCCATAGCTGGAGGATGGAGACCCAGACACTGAAATGAGGGTGATGGAGACACAGCTAACTTGTGAAATTCTGTAAGGCTTTTGTTAGCAAAGGACTGCTTTTTCGTTTTTCCTGGGCACTGCTATTAGGTAGATGGTAGAGTTGTCGGGTAGGACTGCAGCTTCTGTTGTTCAACTTAAGGACGTTTCTAGGCAGGGCCTGCCCTTTTGTCTGCTTTTTAATTACTGCTTCATGAAGGTGACGGCAGCCAGGTGCCCATGTTAGACAGTGAATCCACATTCCGTAAATGGAAGATGTGTATAAACATGGGATCCAGATGCCCCACTTTGTTCCAGTGCTAAGTTGGTCCTGACTAAAGAAGGGAGTGCTCTACTGAATGAACGGAAATTGCTTTGTTACTAGGGCTGTGGTGTTCATAACAGCTAGTTTCCCAGATGTGGGAGGACATCACGAAGACAGAAGTCTGCTCATTCCTCTGAAGTAACGTAGAATTTATCTAGAGCATAGAAGCCTGCCTGCTGACAGAGGGAAAGAATGTACCTCTCCCTGCAGGAGAAGAGACAGTTCATGAGTTGAAGCCCAGCATGTTCCCAGGATGGGAAATAGCAAGAGAGGGTGAGGGACTTCCAGAGAACGAAGTATTTAGCTGCTTGAGCATAGAAGCCAGTTTCCCCAAGCAGTTCTCCGCCTGAACTACATCAAGTCTTGTAGAGACAACAAGTATCAAAAGGTTCGACAGCATTCTAGAGCTGAAAGACCGAGTGCTGCCAATTCCAAAGTCAACTGCAAGGTTGAGATCTTCCTGGAGGTCACGTCTGCCGATCCCACTCCCTTTCTGCACTGCTGAGGAGGGGTAGCTTTGGGAGGAGGCTCCTGTGCTGATATCCCATGAAAGCTTCAAGTTCTCAGCCATGCTGCTGCAGCTGCCATAAAGGCTCTGAAGCCGCCTCGACAGGAGTGAGATCGCCGCACATACCTGTCCTGCACCTGCCAGGAACTCCAACTGCCAAAAGCATATACATAAAAACTCTATGTGAAGGACAGATTGGGAAGCAGGCTGAAGCTTGCCCCAAAAACTATGACTTTTTCCTTACGAGTATTGCACAGAGGGAAAAGAGAACTGAACTGCTGGGCACATATACTTGGTGGGGTTGATTGAGACCCTGTACATTTAACTTAGCCATATTAGATGCTAGTGATAATGCGCACTGAAGCACCCCATCACCTGGAGGTGGGCACTGAAGAGTGGAAATGTGTAGTGTTATTAAAGTACTTTCTTTTACTAAAACAAACTAGTCCTAGGCTGGACAAATATTTGTGTGTGTTGGTTGGTAGTTGAGTTCCAAGCACTTGCCCCCCACCTAACCTTCCTGAAAAACAAAGGCTTATTCTCCCTTTCTACCCCGAGAGTCAAGTGTGGAAAGGGTTGCACTTGGCTCAGTTTGCAGAGCCATAGCCGGATGACTCAGAACATCAGTGACAGACATTCTCAACCACCATATTTGGGGCCCTGTAGCCTCTGTTGAATCTGTGCCCCCAACGGGGTCTGACAGGCACCAACCCGATAAATCACAAAGGATCCAGAAGAGAGAAAATAGATTCAATAAATCAAAGGGAGAGGTGTGGCGCCACGGCCAGGGCGACTGACGCTGGAATCTGGGGACCACGGTTCGATCCCCGGCTCCGGCGCCAGGTTAGCCCAGCACCATGTGACTCTGGGCAATAGCTCGCTTAATCTTCCCGACGGCCCCCAGCGCCTAGAGACCCTTACTGGTGATTGTGCGCTACAAATGTGGACTTTACTTTACTTTAAATTAATTGCCACCTCGTCCAGCAAACACAACCCACACCGGTTGTAAACAAAATGGTGAGTGGTACGCTATTCATTGAAACAAATCTTGTCAGAACAGGAAACAGAGATCCTCTCACCAGGAGTTATATTTTCTCCTTCAAAAAACGGAGATATTTTGGGCTTGAAGACAGGTTTCTTTAACATTACAAGGAAAGTAAAACTTCAAAAATACTTTGCGAAGAAGTGAAGTACAGATATTTTAGGACATTATTAAAGAGGACACAGTACTCTCTTAAATAACTGTAAAATATTATCCTGTTGACCTCACTTGATGAGGGCAGTCTATATTAGAGATCGGGGTGAGGACAGAACTAGGTGTTGCAGTGAATTGTCGAGTAGATACTTTATTCAAACCATAGTCACAATGTATACTCCATCCAGACGATTATAAAATGATTGAAAAATGAATGTGCGGCGCTACAAGATTGTGAGCCAATGACACAGAAGAAAATAAACAAATGGTTTAATGTTTGACAATAAAGTACAATTTTATAAGGAATTAGAAACCACTCACTAATAAAACTAAAAGAATGGTTAAAGGAAGCAACTTTACAATTCTAGATCGAACAAATGGCATGCAGGAAGCAGACAGTCTACTAAATGAAGCTTTAATTTATAAGATACTAAATAAAGATTTGACATGCCATTGTAAAACTGGAACATTTTATCTTTTTCCCAAATATTAAAAGCAAAAGTTGCCTTCTAGTGGGCTGGGTGTTTCAGGTATTGGTAATTTGACTGAAAATGTATCTAAATATACAGACTCTTTTAGCTTTTGTGAAAAATGTCTCCTTATTTGTTGGGGGTATCTCTTATCCCATATTGGAGGTATAGTTTGGGAAAAGGTTGTATGGTTGGTGACATTAGATGTAGTATCCATATATACTTCAGACAGGCACAGTGATGCCTAAGGCTATGCAATATATTTTGAGTCAAAGATCACCTAGCTTACATATTCAAACAAAAATGGTTTTGGAATTTACTGACTAACTCACTAACACACAAACATTTCTTGTTTAATGAGAACTATGTTCTTCGACCGTGTGGCTCAGTGATTGGTTGTAGATTTTCTCCATCGTTTGCAAATTTGTAATTGGAGTGGTGAATGGAAACTACAGTATGGCCTTCTGATAGCTGTTTATGTCTAATTATCTTATACATATGGTTACAGTCCATTGATGAAGCGTTAAAATCAAGCTTCAGTAAGTTGGTACAGCACTTCATTAACTAACATCCAGAACTTCTAAAAAAGAATCCAGACATTTTTGGCATCTAGTATGTAATGCTAAAGATCTATGACTGGCAGATAACACTTACATCAGTTGTAGAAAAATCCCTAATTTAGAAGGATAAGTGACACAGAGCCATCTTGAGCCTTTGAATATTTAACAAACCTCCTGGCTACCATCTTTCGCATTGTAAATCAAGTCAGTTACTTCTTACCAAATAATTGAATTTGGTTTCTTTGTAATTCTTCGCTTACATGGGTTTCACAAGGGTGTTTCACTCTGGGTTCCACAGGGGGTTCTGAGGGGTTTCTATATTGTTGAGGTTCACGTCCTGTTCCAACACAAATAGACTTGGCATGATAAATTGAGTCAGTATGTGGGCATATCTTGCATGCTGTGGGAGAATTAAATTTCCATATTTAATATATATGCACCTCCTCTGTCTGATGCCTTTTTACATACAGTTCGCACCATCCTCTTGGAGTTCCCGGCAACGTCCTGGATCCTAGGTTGTGACATGAACTGAGTTGTTAGCACACAACTGGATCATACCTCTAAGGTATCAGGAGGTTCTGCATCCTTGATTTGACTGGACCACTTCTTAAACAGGTGTGGTTATTAGACTTGTGGCGGTTTTGCCCAAAGGAGGCTATACATTTTGTTCTAGGATGCACAAGACCTTTTGGAATCAGAACTATTTTCTCCTATCCAGGTCCTGCGGGTATATGGTACATGAGGTATGGATAGTGGTACGTGGCTGGTACTTTGAGTGCAGGTGGAGCTGCTGGTTAAATTTGGGGAGTGGGGTGGCTCACCCTGGTGCCGTTTTAGTCCCTGGACCTTGGTCAGTAGCGAGTTTAGGACTGCCCTACATAATACAACCCAAGATTGCCTTCTGCGCTATGTAATGTCAGTTTCCTCCCCCAGGATCCTCTGGGGGCTGCAAGGCCAGCATTTGAGGCTTTTTCAGTTGCTTCCATGCGGCCCAACCAAGTATCAAGATGCAGCAGTGGACCTGGAGGCCAGACTTCTTAACTTGGAGTCTTGATATTTAGAGACGTTGGATCTGGCAATTCTTCGGGACTCGTTACATACCAGTTCAGTCCTTCAGCAAACCCTAAAGGACAAAGCACGGTCTGCATGGATGGCAACCCAGAGACAGATTTATCAGTGGGGTAACAAGCATTGGCTGTGCTCCGCTTCCTCCTTCCTTAAGCCGTCTCGCATATGACTGCCCGGGGGCAGAGACCCTTTGCTGATGATTTCGCTTTCCATTATGGTGTGCTACATGCTCGTCACGAGACCAGCAGAGATTGCAGCATTAGTGCAGGACCTCTTGACTAGATCTCTTTGATCGAAGAAATGGCCATTACGGTGGATGAACTGGGGGGGCTTGGTGCAGCTTTGTCCGGGGATGTCCTTGTGACCCAATGGCCTCCAGGGTGAGTTTCACTGGGCCACCTGGGTGCTTATATGGACCCATTTGCTAGGGGTCTTTTAGAATTTCTACCCCTGGCCCTCAGAACCTTGGCCATTATTGTCCTGCTGATAAACGTCAATTGCTGGCCCTTTGTGATTTTTACCGGCTGATCTTCCTTCTTCTTATTGAAGTCAAGGTGTGGACCTAGGCCCTAACAAATAGATTAGTCAAGGTTACAGACACTCTGATCCACTTGGGCCAGTCGGGTTTAATGCCGGGTAGGGCTAAAAGGCACAACATCTGGCGAGTGGTGTGATAGCTCTGTCAAGACTCCTTCATAGTGACAGTGCATTGCTGCAGGTAGATTTCTATAAGGCCTTCGACTCGGTCGGATGACCGTTTTTGTTCTCACTCCTGACCAAAATGACTTTTAGACCCCAGTACATCAGTAATGTGCAGCTCCTCTATACAGAATTATTTGCCCAAGTGAGGACCACCTCTGTGCCATTTTGTATCGAACTGGTCACCTGTCAGGGGTTCCCCCTTTCACTGCTCGTCTTTGCTCTCGTTATTGAGCCATTGGCAGAGGAGGCCAGAGAAGATGCACTGTTAAAAGAATGTAAGGGGACCCCTGGGTCAGAGGAAAGGATTGTGTTGTATGCTGATGATGTGCTCCTGTTCCTGACGGAGCTCCAGTGCTCGGACTGCATGCATTGCAACTGCTGAAGATCTATGGAGACTACTCAGGACTTTGGGTAAACATTGCAGATCCTCGGTTTATGTAGTGAGGGACAGTGTCCTTGAGTTGCCGTGGATGAGGGGTCTTGCGGATTTCTGGCAGGGGTTCCACTATCTTGGGATCTATATCAACTCAGATGCAACTCTTGCATGGAAACAGAACATCCAGCCCCAGCTGGACAGATTGGAGGTGAATTTCAAGTTTTGGGCCTCTCTTCCTCTTTTCTTTTTGGTGGCCCTACTTCACTTGTTTATCAACTTCAAAACTTTTCATTCCCTGTCTCTGCCTCCCTCTTCACACGTATTGCCTCATTTTTGCGGGGTTTCCTGTGGCATCTGGGTTTACCTCGGATTGTGCTGTCCAAATGTTGCACGTCAACTTATGATGGGTGTATTGCTACACCAGATAGGGCGGACCAGTTGGCGATCCTAAACGAAATGGTAGTTTGGCGGTGTTGTGGGATCCAGCCTATGCGTCAAAGGGGTGGGCACTTGGTGAGACTCCTCTCCAGCCTCTACTGTATGAAGTGTGTCTCCTCAGCAGCTCCCTCTAGCCGCACAAGTGGACATTAATGTTTTGAAGGAGGTGATGTCATCTATGGTTTGGAAGAGATGACTCACACTGGATACTCCCATGTGGGTGGGCACTGTCTTGCACCAGATAACTGAGTTGCAGGGATTTTGGCGCTGGGACCCCATCGGCATCTTTCGGCTGGGAGATGTATTCCAAAACAATTCACCTAGGACCTTCACTGAGCTCCAGGAGGAGTTTGGTCTCCATCAAACGCAATTCTTCAAGTTTCCATAACCCCGCCATGCCTTTAAGCCCTACATCTCACACTTGGTTGACAAACATCTCAGAACATAACATTTCCAATGTATACCGGAGTGTTGGGCCTGACCTTACAGACTGCCCTGCTACACACCGCGGAAGGGGTGGATGGTAATAGATACAAACAGACCTTGCTTTGGCTAGGCTTTCCCACTGCCAAGTGGGACATAGCGAAAGCATGGAAAGATGCCAGGACCCCCTACCTAGAGGTCTGGAAGGGGGGCTGGATTGCAGTATGGGGTAGGATTGCCCGATTTGCATAGCTAGAGGATGCTACGAGAAATATTATAGAATATGGGAAGGGTAGACAGCCTTTTGTGGTATTCAATTTGGGCAATGTCCAACGTTAGGGTTGTCCATAGAGGCTGAAAGGTGAGAGGAGTGACACAGCGCAAGCTGTATTTTGAACACTGTGGGTTGAGGTGGTTCTGGAGGGGCTGTTTTTTTTTTTGGGTTTTCTAGTATTGTGCACTATCATTGTGGTTTGTACAGCAGGGCCTGGGGCCCCAGTAGTCAGAGTGTCAGCTGGCCAGTGTGGTAAACGATTCTATCTGGTGCAGGCTTTTACTGTTTTGGATTGCTGTCAAAAATCCATAAAATGATTCTTATTTAAGAAAAAAAAAAATTGCGATTTTCTGGATGATTCTGTGTAAATCTCATTACAGAAGCTGGTCTCCTCCTCCTTGAAAAGTATGGCTAATGATATTGGTAGTTCAGTGGCAACATCCGTATCTATTTAATAATGAAACTTAAATGTAGGCTCATAGGAGAGAATCCCAGGGGATTGAGCATAGTATGGATGATTGTGGTTCCATTCTGCAGTACTGAAAGGACTTATTATCCCTATGGTAAGTCTCTATTATGGGTTAATTGACTGTGCAATATAAAAGGCCGATTGATAAGCTAAATGTTCACTTTACAGGTGGTTTGTGTGATAATGGTACATTCTATGCTGATGATGATGTCACCAGTTCCTGGATGCTGAAGGCAAACCATTTTTGACCCAAGATTGTTACAATATCCACAGTCCATGTTTGTGGAATAGTATGTAAAATCGAGAATTTGAGTACCTATTGACAGAGCCACAAGATCTAAAATGAAGGCAGAATACACTAGTTTGGGTATTTCAGACAAAACACCTGGGACTTTGATTTTGGACACTAAAATTGTCACTTTCTTGAGTAGAGTTGGTAAACATCTCAGAAGGGATGAAGTTAGAGCCTAGCCGTCATTATATGATAAAATGCTGCAACAACGACTCGGTAATGGATGTAATGCTTGAACTAATCTCAGCCACTGGCAGTCGCTCAGGACGCTTCCTTGTCTATTGTTTTTCGCCCACTTTGCAACCTCAGTTTGGAACAGTACAGCCTGGACTGCAAGATCTGTCCCACTTAGGGTGTCACCTTGAAGTATAAAACAAAGTAATGGATGGAATGCTTGAATTAATCTTAGCCACTGGTAATTACTCTGGGTTGCATCCAAGTCCATCATTATTTTACACACGATGCCACGTCAGTTTGGACCCAACCAAGATATACCTGACTAATGAACGCCTAATAAGGGCAAAACTTATCCTGGGTTGTTTGTGTTCTGGTTCAAGGAGGATCTTGCCTGGCAGTTCGGCTGAACTGTTCCCATTGGAGCAGGGTTAAGACTGATTTGCAAATGGCTGAGTCCAAACAGAGGTGGCACATTGTTCAAAATATCAATGGATTTGGTTGTGGCCCTGATTAATTACTACCTCAGGTCACACTTCAATCACCTGCAGTACCAGAAAACCAGGCTGATTTTCTTTCCACAGAATGGGAGGATGTTCTGGCATCAGAACAGGACAAGCAGGGGGAGTGTAATGTAAGGGTTCTCTCCCCATCTGATGAAATTTGGGGATGGGTTGGCCCTTTTGATTTAACGCAATCCTTGGTTTTTGCAAAACAGTTCATTGGTTTTATGTGGAGTTTTATGCTACTGTGGCTGAGACTATATTTTTGTCTCAAATAAAATTTTCTCTGGAAGGGGTGAGTTTATATCTTTGGAGGTACAGGTCTTGCTCCAGAAAAGGGCTTGGAGATTTGTTTGTTGCACCTGGAAAGTTCTGTGAGCAATATATATATATTTAATTTCAAAAGAAAAACAAGTGGGGGCATGGTCTCACCGAGCAGCAAGATGGCTGCTCTTTGAGAGGGCTCTCCCGGCTGAGCTAAACACCTGTTCACCATCCGGCTGTTTTTGGAATGCCCGACACCAGATATCATAGGCACAGCTCTGCCATACGTTCCGGACCCAGCTGTTGAGCTGAGATTAGCAAAGAAATAGTAGAGTATTTTCAGCATAATGATGTCTCCCGGGATTCACCATTTACTCTGTGGAAGGCCTTCAAGGTGGTGGTGTGGGGTTCTTGCATCGCA
The DNA here is from genome assembly GCF_964261635.1 of Lissotriton helveticus. Taxonomy (NCBI): domain Eukaryota; kingdom Metazoa; phylum Chordata; class Amphibia; order Caudata; family Salamandridae; genus Lissotriton; species Lissotriton helveticus. The sequence continues at coordinate 816,669,829 of NC_136070.1, forward strand.
AAACAATCAGGGGTAATAAAGGCCATTCCTGGAACCCTAGTTGTGTTTGAAAGAGATATTTGAACCCTGAAGGAGCAATACTTTCACTCCAACTGATATTTTGACCAGTATTATGGACAAACGCTTAGAATTCCAGTAAGACACCCTCTGCGAAACTCGCTTTTTACATTGTCACACTCAGGCTCGACCGTATGGGGAGGGTGACCGCCCAAGTAAGCTGCATGCCACCCTGCTACGTGCTCTGCGGACCTCTGATTATATTACTGAATTACTTGACCGCAAGTCCAACCCGTCCATTCCCCAACGGACCTGCTGGAAGTCATGTCAGCCTTCTATGCTCACTTATAACTGCACCTCCGACACGGGGCAGGGCCAAATTATCTGATTATGTTGACACCATGCAATTACTTTGGCTTGATGGAGCAAACTGGGCCTATCTCTACAAACCCATCACCACTGAAGAAATCAAGCAAGTTATAAGAGGCCTACGTGGCGATAAGGCACGAGGCTTAGATGGTCTTCCCACTATCTTTTATAAGGAGTATGCCCCCCTACTAGCTCCACACCTTCATGCCATGTCCAAGACTCATGACGACAGGTGTTCTGCCACATTCATTAAGGGACGCAGTTATTATTACACTCCTGAAACTCTGCGATTCATACGGGCCACTCTTATTAATACATTTTGACACCAAAATGCATGCCAAGGTCCTTACAAATAGATTACAACCCCTCTTACCCATGATAGCACGACCTGATCAGTCCGGGGATATTCCAGGCTGTTCAACATCCCAAAACCTACGCATGATATTTGTAGTGATGCATCATCTCAACCCCTGAATCTCTGCAGTAGCTGCCCTACTCAACGCCACTTAGGTGTTTGATTCATTAAAATTTGTTTACCTCTTTCACATTCTGACCAGGCACGACCCTAGCCCTAATTTTATTAAACAAATACTATTACTTTGCTCTCTTCCTACTGCAAGGGTGCATCTGAATGGGCTAATCTCTGATCCCCTCCCTGTTATGCAGGGCACACACCAAGGGTGCCCTCCATCTCTGCTCCTGATTGCCATTGCAGTGGAGCCGCTGGCAGTGGGGCTTCAGCAACACCACCCAAATAGGGGCATTCGTTTAATCACTAGAGGGTTGCTAGTCTCAATGTACAAGGACAATATCAATCTATACTCTAGTTTTTCATAAGAGAATCTAGCTCCCCTGACGCTCAAAGTGATCCACTTTGGTGGCTACTCGGGCATTCAAATAAATTGGGCAAATTCCATATTACTCCCTCGCAATGAACACACACGCCGGTTTCCAATTGAATACCCTTTGCAATGGGCGGACAGTCTGGTTAGATATCAGGGCATATGGCTTAGTCACGACACAGAATTGTCGACTGTGAACTGTGGCCGGGCCGTAACATGTTTGGAGCAAAGGATAGTTATATGGTGTCAACTACCCTTATCCAAGCTGGCCGAATTGCGATAGCAAAAATGATTATCCTTCCTAAATTGCTTCATCTATTTGTCAGTATTCCACTTTAGCTTATGTCTCAGTTCTTCAAAAGTTTAAAATCCTGTATGTTCATTCTAGTATGGGAGGGTAAACAACCAAGGGTTTCCTGTGAATTTCTCACTCTCCCCCTCACACAAGGCTGAAGGGTGCTCCGGACTTGACATATTATATGCTTATTGTGCCCAAGCCCAATACCTACACTTCTGGTTATACACGACCCCTTCCAGCCTCACATGGCTGTTGAGACAGAGGGCGCCGCCCCATGACCTTCAACTGTGGCCCTTTGTCGCTCTTATAGGAACCCTGGGAGAGAGATTGATACTGTGGAGGGTCTTCGATGGGCATGGGAGGGTTTGGGGAATAGAGCAAAACTCACAAATTTTTGCACCGTTTCTTTTTTAAATTTTATTTTCCATTTCAATAATTCAATACAAAGAAATCATAAAAATTAGGATGATAAAAAAGGGCGATTAAGAATGCGAAAGAAAAAACCCAGAAGTAAGGACTCAATTTCCACTTTGCAACATGATACATGTATAATAAAAACAAGATCCACATAATCACTCCATCCGAACGTAGGTTGATTAATGCACCTCCACATTGACAAATCACTACTAACAACCAGAGCGAGCAAGACTGTGTAACCAAATTTGTGTATCTCTCGTGGGACAGCAAAGTCAAAGGTTTAACATTCCAGCTGCCCTGGGCAGGTATCTTGTTAACATGTAACTCACATCTCCTGATACCGTAGCTATGTTTATTATGTCATCGGATCACCCTCTACCATTATGGATGTTGTAGTTTGTACCGTGGCCTTAGTCGCGGTGTAAGTGGCATAGAGTCCCCAAAAATTCTTCGGTCGATTTCTAGGGGGAAGGAGCTCACTGTATGCTTTTGTTTGCGTGTTGCAATATAGCATGTCACTAGTTCATTATTTCAGCGTGGGGAGGGGGCCCCTGGACCAGTGCATCGCCAAGACACATTTGGCAACTAGGAGCGCCATGTCTACCACGCGTCTAATGGGTTTCTGTATCTTCTTGGAGTAACCTAGTAATGCTTGTAGCGGGTCTGGGCTAATATCTACCTGCGTTATTGCCTGAATTTCGGTGAAGATTTGTGTCCAGTAGTTAGGGACATCCTTTGCTGAGGGGCTTACCTTGTGGGCCATTGATTTTTTACCTCCCCGCTGCCCGCTTGTCTCCCTCCTGCCGCCGCACCTTCAATCTCGAGCGGCCGCTGTGTGGAGGGAGGCCTGGAAACTACACTCCCCAGACTGCCTAGCGGCGGAAGACGCCGCTGCCCACATTTCGCGCCCCAGGAGGGGCATAAGTCCCTGCACAGCCCCGGTGGAGCGGGGGACATCCTTTGCTGAGGGGCTTACCTTGTGGGCCATTGATATTCTACCTCCCCGCTGCCCGCTTGTCTCCCTCCCGCCGCCGCACCTTCAATCTCGAGCGGCCGCTGTGTGGAGGGAGGCCTGGAAACTACACTCCCCAGACTGCCTAGCGGCGGAAGACGCCGCCGCCCGCATTTCGCGCGCCAGGAGGCGCATAAGTTCCTGCACAGCCCCGGTGGAGCGGGGGACATCCTTTGCTGAGGGGCTTACCTTGTGGGCAATTGATTTTTGACCTCCCCGCTGCCCGCTTGTCTCCCTCCCGCCGCCGCACCTTCAATCTCGAGCGGCCGCTGTGTGGAGGGAGGCCTGGAAACTACACTCCCCAGTCTGCCCTGTTCCCATGATGCACTGGGCCAGGGACAGACTAATTTGCATATAGCCAGGTTCTGAGCTGGGATGGGGCAGTGAGCTAAATAACGGTGATGGATCAAGCCCTGATCTTTGGACTGGGTAAGAGTGGTCTGCTTAATTCAGACACTCTGTTCATCACCACCCCCTTTTCTGAATCCCAGACTGCCTAGCGGCGGAAGACGCCGCCGCCCACATTTTGCGCGCCAGGAGGTGCATAAGTCCCTGCACAGCCCCCGCGTCGCGAGTCCGCGCGCGGGCAGCGCCGGGAGAAGCCCGGGACAAGGGCGGGGCAGTCTGTGCAGTCCGGGCAGACCGAGGCAGGGCAGGGCCACCCCCCCTGGTCGTTGCTATACCTGAGAAGTAAGCATTTGGACATATTTGTATGACTGTTTATTCTTGTTTTTAATATTACCTTTTGTTTCGCATTATTAGATAGGAAGTACTTTGTAAGGTCATAGTCATCATTTTGTCTGCCTATCCCCAACTAGCCGTGATTCCAACGGTACTAACGCTCTTGGGGTTTATACTCAGTTCGCACTAATGGCTAAGAACAAATCAACTATGGACAACTATTTTGTTAAAATGGTGAGCAAGATTAACAACGATAGAAGGAAATCACTGGGTCGGGAAGATCCGCCAGTGATAATTACTACACCCCCTGGTGCCAGTAGTGGTTTGATTTTGGCCTCTCCTCCTATTTCTAATGTTCTTACTGATGTGCCACTAGTGGAGATTCCGACAGTATCAGTTGTAGATCAGGACGTACCAGACCAGGATTTACAAGACGACTCCATGGACGCATCACTACTGTGCTCTCCAGTTAAGAGAGCGGTAAGGAAATGCAGGAAAACACAGACTAAGCGGGGAGGAACACACCACAAGAAAACACCTGAAATAGTGCAGAGGAACACCACTCGTCACAAGGAGACCATGACTATTATCAGTAGCACCAATATGAATTCTGACCTTCTGGACCATATAGGCAAGATGTTTGAGGCCAAATTAGAAACTGTTGTTAAGCCTCTAGTGGCAAAAATAGATTTTCTGACAGCTGAAGTGTCTAGATTGGGAGGTCTTCTAACCCAGACAACTAGCGATGAGAGCTTGAATTCAAGGGAAAGGGACATTCCACCGAATAATGTTGTACAGAAGCCATTGGTGGGGAGGGAAAGCACGGCTAAAGTTAGGGAGTCGGGCCGATCGGATGGTCAGACTACGCAGATTAAAGTGGTCCCAACGAATATAGTGGGGTCATCAGTCCAACCGAGGAAAGTACGCCCAATTAATCTCCCACCAGATTGTGAACAATATGTTGTTGTACTTTCCAATGTCCCACCCTTAGACACTACACAGCCCAATTTAAGCCAGGAATCACATGATTCGCTTACACATAAAACTGTATCGTGGCTGAATAAGAACTGTGGGTTCCCGATAAACTATTCAGACCAGATATTAACAACGAGACGGGTACCCTGGATTGGTAATGCCAAGAAAACTTGTAGGGGCGAATGTATTATTATCAATTTTAGACACCCTCAACACGTTGCGACTGTGCTACTTAGAGCAGCATCCCTGAAACTGGGTGAGAATAGTGTGGGTGTGCATCCCTTGGGATACTTTTATAGCCATTTAGCCAAGGGTTCTTTGCATAATACCACAAGTAGGCCTCCTAATTCTAGCATAAGTCCAAACTTCGAGATCCCTACTCATAATAGATATCATGCACTGAGTACTTTGGACCAGAACGATTGACTCTCGTCGGTTGGCAGTCTTGGTTTGGGGGCAACTCCTAATACCCAGGTTGGGAAGTTACATACGAATAATCTAGAGTTTGAGCAATTACGGATAGTGGTGCCCACTTTGATTAATAATGATAGCCCTAGACTTGGTCCTGTTTTGATGGCCGTGGTGAGCGATCAGATTCCTAACCTTTCTGGGGATAGCAATGGCAGCCCAGGAGATGTAAGATTATGCTGTACCAGTAGTACCGCGCTTGAGGGAAATATCACTGGAAATATTCCAATATAAGGAATAAGTGTTATAACTATTCCCCTAGATAGAACATCTATGCAAGATACATTGTTGAATGCAGCCCCACTCAGTCTCAAGGAAAATTTACCCGTAGGATTAATATCATGGAATATAGCAGGCCTAGCTAGAAATCTACGGGACCTGGTCTGGTGCACCTACATTGAGGATTATGATGTCATCCTCCTCCAGGAGACTTGGGCCTTAGATACCCCGCATAGGCTCGGGTATAAAACTTTTCACTGTGACGCAATCCCTTTAGTAAGAGGGAGAGCGTCGGGGGGGCTGGTGATCTGGGTAAGAGTTAATTTAGAAATAGAAGTTACTCGATTGTCCATTCCTTCCCCGGATTTATTGGGATTAAAGATGGTGACAAGGAAAAAGGAATCTGTATATCTAATAAACATATATAATAGACCACATCCACTTAATAAGGAATGAAAGGTAGTAGAGCTACTGGATTCCTTCTTAGATACACTAGGACCAAATGCGCTAGTGGTAGTAGGGGGGGACTTCAACTGTAAATATGAACCAGTGTTGGGCCTCGATAACCTATTTGATGAACAGGACATGGCAAATGATATCCCGATTTTGGATTCCACTGGGTCAGTTAAATGCACCGTAGCAGCAACTCAAATTTTACAGTTGACAGTGGGGCATGACTTGAGGGCATGTAATGGCCGCTTACAGTCTGATAGACCAGCAGCCCCGACCTTTTGTAAAGGTAACTGCAAGTCACATATAGATTTTATATTGGTCTCTCTGAGTCTATGGTATTTAATTATTGACTTTAAAATAGATATCAGGACAGAGAGTGACCATCTTCCACTTCAACTATGGTTAAACCCTCAGCCCTTCATATCTAAATCAGCTGAAGAGGTCGCATTGAATAATTATTTTGGGTAACTGCAGGTTTCAAATAATAGACGTGCTCTGAGATGGCCTTACATCCTGGCTAAAGATTCGACGATGCTAAACATTTATAACACTTTCTCTGACACCATTGCATCTTGCCAGGAGCCCTTACTGGGCTCCCAGGGTGTGTTAGACCTACACTATCAACTGGTAGGTGCTCTAACTCCCTTCTTGAGTAAAATTTGTAAAAGGGATAAGAACCCAAATGAAAGTCACCTAGAGTTAGTTAATCCTTGGTACAATAAAGAATGTCGTCAAGCAAAGTCCCACTTGATTCAGGCTGTTAAAACTAAGAAGTCCCAGTGCATAAGAGATAGTAGGCATGCATATAATAAAACCCTGACTCAGGCGAAAAAAGAGTGGGATGACGCATTATTGGATGATCTACTAACTGCAGCTAAATTTAGAGATCAGAGTACCTTTAGGAGTTTAATATCGAAGGGGAATAGAAAGGGTAGATCATCTAAGGATATCTACCTAGACGAAAAAACATGGTGTGACCATTTCACTAAACTCTACTCACATGACGAAGAGGGGTTGCCCATACAAGACCAAGAGAGCAACCTAGCATTGAATATTGTTCCCTTACGATTTAGTATAGAGGAGACCATGCAGGCACTACAGGACATCAAAGCAGGCAAAGCCCCAGAACCTGATAAGATCCCCGGCGACTTATTAAAGCACGATGTGGAAGTATGGGGGCCTTACATTAACTTTTTATGTAACTCCATAGTGGCTGGAACACCAATTCCCGATAGTTGGAAAGGGGCAGAAATTGTAACAATTTTTAAAAAAGGGGATCGTTATGATCCGGGCAATTATCGCCCAATTAGTTTAATCGATCTTTTACAGAAGGTTTTCGCCAGACACATTTTAAATAGACTTTTAGAATGGATAGAGGAGACCCAGACATTGACCAAATATCAAGCAGGGTTTAGGTCAAAAACCAGTACGGTGGATCAAGTATTTAAATTCACGTGCATCTGCTGGAAGTATATTAATATAAGAAAGGGCAGCCTGTACGTGGCGTTTATAGATTTGAGGGCCGCCTTCGACCTCGTCCCACTTAGTCTCCTGTGGACCACACTAAGAAATATGGGGGTCCCCGGTGAGTTACTCCATGAACTCATTAGACTACACACAGGGAACTATGCCAAAGTCAGATGGGTGAAGGGAGGTGAAGTATCAAAGCCCATACCTGTGAGTCGTGGCATGCGCCAAGGCTGTGTGCTGGCGCCTACGCTCTTCTCACTATATGTTAACGATATACCTACATATTTAAGGGACTGCGATCATGACTCCCCGAAGCTAGGAGATGAGGCAATCACGGCACTTCTTTTTGCCGATGATACAATCCTCATCTCTCAGAGTCCGAAGGGTCTCCAAAATCTGGTGAATTCATTCTATGGTTGTTGTGTAGAGAAAGGGTTAGAAATAAATTCGTCTAAAACGAAATATATGTCATAAACCCGCAAAAGTCCTTTAGGAAGAATTTGGCCTTAAATAATCAAAAATTGGAGTATGTGGGGAGTTTCAACTATCTAGGTATTATGTTGGGTAGTACCCTTTCATGGACGGGGCATCTGGTAAAAAGTAGATTGTCCTTTAAACAAAATTCGATGCCCATTCTAAAAGTGCATGGCGCAAGTCATTCTAAAGCTATCACGCCGGCACTTGAAGTATTTAAGGCAAAAGTACAATCAGCTGCACTTTATGGTGCTGAGGTTTGGGGGCATTGCTGTAAAAGCAACTTTGAACGGGAAGAAAATCACTTCATACGTAGGTTGCTAAAATTACCAACTAGAACTCCCCTAGTTCCAGTGTTCCTGGATATTGATCTCAAACGGACAGATTACCAAGCAATTTTGAGGCCATTGTCGTATTGGGTAAGGCTTTGGACAACCCCGGAGCTGTGTAATTATAAAAGTGGATTGATAGAAGTTATTCAGATTGATGAGTATAAGAAAATCGCATGGTTAAAGCATATTTCCTTTTGGTGTACCAGGTTAGGGTTGTTCCATTACTGGGAAGAACTTCAGAATATGACACCCCCATGTAAAAAACTCTTAAAGTCCACTTTCTGGTCTTATCTCAATGGTGAGCTACTCCATAGTTCATCCATTGGCATATTTACACAGAAATTCCTGAATGTAAAGGATAATGCTGCATTTGAACCATTTATGGACGAGATAGGACCACCACTAGCAAAAACGTTATACTTGCAATTTAGATATGGGGTGCTCCAGACGAATGCAAATACCTGTGGGTGGGGGGGGGTAAAAATGATAGTGGTTTTTGTATTCTCTGCTCTCAAAAGGCAAAAGAAGACGACGTCCATCTAATGTTTTTTTGTCCGGCCTATAAGTCACCTAGAGACCGTTGGATTAGACCCCTCTGTAAAAATATGGGGGTTAGATCCTATAAAGAGGCAGAGCGTATAATTAAGTCTAATACCTCACAACTGGTAGTGGTTTGTATAAGCAGATTTTTATTCAACGTGTACCTAATTAGACAACAGCTTGGCCACAAGCTGTAACGCAATAATGAGGTCCGTGGTTTTCTTCACCCTGCATAAGTTACCATAGATAGCACTGATTTTATCTTTTAAGCATGGTTGTTAAAGGTTTTAAATTCTGGCTTTTAAATCATGAAAAATAATTCTTTTATTTAAATTATAAAGTGAGATCTTGATTTGAATGTGGTATTTGTAAAATTACTGATATGGATTAATTGTTCGATTGCCCCATTTTATTCATTGTAACCTGATCATGTGACTAATTGCTGGTATAGGGTACTGTATATATTTGTCTGTAAATGTTTTTCTTTTGTACTTCCTGCTTTTATGGCTATATTAGCCGAAATAAAGTTGAAACAAACAAACAGTAGTTAGCAAGCTGTGGGCAGAGCCATGCTAGGTGTATGAAGTCAGTCTCTAGAGCCCTGCATCGGTCGCAGCTAGGCGTGTCACGTAGTCCACATTTGTGGAGGCGATTTGGTGTGTAATAAATGTGTTTCAAGAATTTAAACTGGATGAGCCTATGTCGCCCATTAAGCGAAATACGCTTAGTAGCCTCGCAGCAGTACTTCTACATGTCGTCAGTTATGTCCCGTTCTAAGTCCATTTGCCAGTCGAGTCGGGCTTTAATATGGCGGTCTCTATATAGTTCCTGTGACAGGGAACAAATCCTGGCTACTATACGTTTAGGAGTGGTTGCCTGAATCATTGCAGTCAAAGAACGCACCTCTGGGGATTCCAGCATTTCATCGCCCAGCATTCGCCTCAGCGCAGTCCGTGCTCTAAAGTAATGGAAGGTATTTAGAGGCATGGGCCTCGGTTCAGTCTCTAGGAATTCTGTCCCCGCCTTTCCCCTGCCATCACGGAAAAAATCTCCTATCGTGCTCAACCCCAATATGTGTATAGCTGCTACCATATCTGGCGAAGTTAACGTTGGTAACCATTCGCACCAAGCTATGGGCGTATGAGGTGAGTATAATAAGATGCCGCTTATTTGTTTATAAGGTTGTGCCATGCATGAATTGTAGCGTTTATTGAGTCCAGGACAGTAGTAGTTCTGCTAGTTGGGTGGTGCAGAGCTGTCGCTAAATGCGCTGGAGCCTTTGTCATGCGCTCTATGTGCAGGTGCGGAGGGAAAGGCTGTTGGTGCAGCCAATAATAGGCGTGTGAGGCTTGGGCCACCCGATAAGATAGATCAAGATCCGGTGCTCCCAACCCTCCTATCGAATAAGGCAGGACCATTCGTTTCCTGGAAGCGCAGGGTTGCTTATTGGCCCATGCCAATTTAATTAACAATGAACGGGTATGTTTGAAGAATTGGGCTGGTAGGACCATAGATATGTTAATAAATAGAAAGAGAAAGCAGGGAAGAACCACCATTTTCAATAATGAGATTCTGCCGAATAGGAAAAGGGGGAGGCGAATCCAGCGCAAAATGTCATCCTCTAACTTAGCTTCTGCGCGGCCATAGGTCTCTCGGAACACAAGTTCTGGGTCAGTGTGTATCTGTATCCCTAAGTACCGCACCGGGTCCACTGCAGCGGGAAATCCAATTCCTCTGGGGTAGTTGCTGGAGTCAGCGGGAATATCATTGATTTTGACCAGTTTATTGTAAGGCCCGATAGTTTGCCCAAGCGCACTATTTCGCACAGGAGACACGTTGGTGGCCGGGTCTCTAATATACAGGAGAGTGTCATCAGCGTACTTAGAGACAATAAGATTATAGTTCGGGAATCTTATCCCCCTATGGCTATGGTACTCTCGCAGAGCACATGTCAATGGTTCAGCCACAAAGGCATATAATAATGGCGACAGGGGGCAACCCTGTCTGGTACCTCTGATATTTCCAGTGGGGTCGTGACCACATCGCCCACCTTCACTCTAGCCGGTGGGTTATTGTAGAATGTGCTAGTTAAGCTTAAATAAATGCTCCCCATTTGCTCCAGGGTCAGCATCATGAATCCCCATTCCACCGAATCAAATGCTTTTTCAGCATCTAAAAATGTTGCTGCTACTTTTTTATCCGAAGCAGTGTGTTGTATGGCGCCAAATTCTGTGTGACGGTTGTATGCAAGAGTGCGTTCTGGAATAAAGCCCGATTGTTGTATTCCCAACAAGGTTGGCATTAATGGGGCTAGTCTATTTGCTAGAACCTTTGCAAATATCTTGGTGTCAACATTCAGTAGAGAGAGCGGACGATAGGACGAGCAGTAATTTGGAGGTTTGCCAGGTTTCAATGTGACTGCTAGGACAGCTTCTCTCATTGTGGGGGGCATCGTGCCCTCCTCTGCCATTTCTTCAAACAAAGAAAACAAATGCAGCGTCAGGAAGTCCTTAAACGCTTTATAGAACCCCACCATGAGACCGTCCTGCCCTGGCGCATACCCGCTCGCATCACAGAAATAGCTGCTTTAATTTCCCACGTCTCAAGGGGGCGCATCAGATATTCTCTATCACCATCTAATAGCCATGGCAGTTTGGTGTATTCCAAGTATTCGAGGATTTCAGATTGTGCGACATTAGATCTGGAGTAATAGTGAGTCTTATAATATTCTCTAAAGCAATGAGCCACTTCTTCAGGGTCAGTTAGCACTGTCCCGCCATCTGTGGACAAATTTATCTGATGTGAAGCGGCTCTATGTCCTTTTATAAGATTAGCTAGGGTGGCGCCTGGACACTCCCTCTCCATATACCCTGGCTGTCTTATATTTGCCCACGAATTTCACTTCCTTATCTGCCTCTGCGTGGTATTCTGCTAGTGTATCTTTGAGTGTATTGTGCAGTGTGGGATCATCTGTGATCTGCGCCGCTCTCTCTAGATCTTCTAGCGTTCCTTCCAAGCACTTCAGAAGGTCTCTATTTGATTTGAGCACGCCGGAGTGTTTAGATATCGCCTCGCCCTGTACATAAACCTTGAACGTTTCCCAGACCGTGGTTAAGTGAGGGACAGAACCTATATTTGTCCCAAAGAAGGTTTCCATAGCCTCCTGCATCTCCGCTCTAAATAGCTCATCTAATAATGCATGAGGGGGGAACCACCATGTATACGGGGGTGGCCTTTTAAGCGGGGCAATCAAGACTAGGTGCACCGGAGAATGATCAGAGTAGGTTCGGGGGAACACCTCACAGTCCCGAAGAGAGTGCTATTCTGGTGAGCAGGTTGTGGGGTGCAGAGTAGTTTGTGAAGCCCCAAGGTAGGGATGACCGATAACGCCAGCCATCAAACATGTTTAACTCTGTTAGCGTGTCTAATATAACTTCTGCTGCTTGCGAGCGGCGTCTTAGCGGACCGCCCGAGCGATCAAGGTAGTGTGCAATTAAAGTCCCCCTCCAGATCTGTGGTGCATCAGGCAACAGTCTAGCAATCCTTAGGAGTTCAGAGTAAAATTGTGGGCAATCAAAGTTGGGGCTGTATACATTTATCAGTAGATAATCTATGCTCAGTCCTCTACATCTAGATATCATGTAACAGCCATTTGCATCTGTATGTAATTCCTCAAGGGTGTGTTTGGATGCAGGGCTGATCCACGTCAGTACCCCGCGGGCGTGCGTGGTGAATCCCGCCGCATAGAACGTGCATCTTATGCCACATTTGAGTGGTGGGAGATATGACATCTGGTATGTGCGTCTCCTGGAGGAGTGCTACTACCACATTGTGCCTTTTTGGATAAGACATAACCTTTCTGGTTTTACGTTGATCATTAATTCCTCTGACGTTCCACGTCAGGAGCCGCAGGTCAGTACTCATTATCTATAACGGCGTCACAGTGGCATGCGAGTATTGGCAGTTAGGGCTGCTGCCCTGATGGCGCGTGGAGCATGTCAGGCACGTGTAGTATCCTGTTTTACTCGTGGGATGGGGTATCATGTTCAGTGTACGCAATTGCTTGTGGAGTTCGATGTGAAGTGTAACAAAGAGGAACAGGAGCAAAAACCAAAGCAAAAAACAATCACAAACATACTGTCCTCCCACCCACCTCCCACACCATGCCACCCCCCAGCTGTGCATCGTCAAGTTCTCTGCCCCCTCCCCCAAATAAGAAAAACAACCCATTAATTATCTATATGGTGTGTAACATGCAGGGGCGGATGTTACCGAAGCGTAATAGCAACACCATCAGCAGATCCACATATATAGAATGAAATAATAACATACCATTTAACCACCTATAAACGTGAATGTGCATAACTGCAACATATAATACCAGAAGAAGAAAGGATAGGTTGGGGAAATCACCTATCACCCTGTTCCAAAACAAAGCCACAGGGCGTGCTCTACCCCTTTTGCAATATACTGGTATTCAACCAACATTACAGATCAGAACTAGTAACTTGCGGTTAGTGTTCACTGGTGAAGGCCTTCTGTCCTCGATCAGCTGCAGCCCAGCATCAACGAGAGTGAGAAGGATCCAGGCACCCAACGTCTCTGGGAACCATCAACGCAGGAACATTATGATACTGAATAGTCATAGTTGAGGTGGAAAACCCTAGTCATTGTTCTCTAGAGAGCTGCCTCTCTCTTCCGCCTCTGCCGCCGTTGTTCCATCTTGTGTCGATACTTTCCTCACCCTCTTAAGTAAGTCCTTTAGTGCTTTCTGCAACAGCTTAGGGTCCGTGAAGATGCACGAAGAGCCATCCATGGTAGGTTTCAGCTCGGCAGGATAGAGCATGGCGTAGGAGATATTATGATCCCGGAGGTGCCGTTTGATGGGGTTGAATTGGCGGCGCGCCTCCTGCACTCTGGCCGTTAAGTCAGGATAGAGGGAGATGGTTGAGCCCTCATATTTGAGTTCTCCTAGTTCTCTAGTGCACCTCAACGCAGAGTCTCAGTCGTGATAATTCAGGAGCCTAGCTATTACCGGGCGCGGCGCGGCGTGGCACCCGGTGCCGGTCTCGGCCCTAGTTAGCGATGCGCCCTCTCAACCACAAACATGTCTGAAAAGACTTCCCAGCCTACTAGAGTAATCAGAAGCTTTTCAGTGAAGTGCTCTACGTTACCCATGGAGGTTGTCTCTGGCAGGCCTATGATGCACAAGTTACACCGCCGTGAACAGGCCTACTCCAAGTCTTCCGTTTTGTCCTGCAGGTCTGAAATGGTTTTAGTCATCTGCTTCTGCACTTGGTCCGATGTGGTTTGGGCTTGTTCGACCTATGTAATCCGCCTTTCCACCATATCGGTGTGCTCTGCCTGCTTATCGAGCCGCTCTGTCATTCTATCCACACGATAGACTAAGGTGTCTATTTTCCCATCCATATTTGTTAGGCTCTTCTGGATTGTGGCGAACATCTGTCGAACATCTCCAGCCTCCTCCTGCGGCTCCTCAGTTCTAGCATCCGCAGAGCGAGCACGGTCAGGTTCCTTGTGTCTAGGGGTTTGGCGTCAAAAGGCAACTTAGTTTGCGTTTTATCCACTCGACCCATGCTTTCAGCTACTATGCGTGCAAGTCAGGATCGCAGGGCTGCAGGTGCAAAAGAAGATGCCGCCGATCAGTTCAAGAGTCCATTTAGCACGTGCCAGCTAGTATTCCAGTTGCGCTTGTGATAGATTCCCCACGCAGCCAACGTCCAGCTATATCCAAGGCTCAGCATGGCAGAGTGCGCATGACTGCAGAGTCAGAAGACAAGGCAGTGGTCAGTGCACCGTATGTATAGTCACAGGGGGGTGCCACTAAAGGTCTGATGCTCAGTACGTATTACCCCTCCTGAGCAAAGTAATAACGGCAGATGGCAAAGCAGTAGCGCTGTTCCGCACCCAGGGGGACCCCTGCAAGCGGGGGAGATCACCAGCGGGGCCTCTCACCCTCCGCCGCTCTTCTTGTTGCAAACTGGTGTAAGGTAAAACTAACAAGGTAGCTGCCCCCTCTGTCTCACCCTAGTAGGCCCTCTACAAGTAGCAGCAGTCTCTTTGGCTCTTTCAGCCTGCAGGCTGTGTATGGCTATGGGAGTGTCGGCCCCCACAGTAGGCTATGGATCAAGGGCTCCGCGTCCAGCGCGGGGCAGCACTGCAGCTCTCCCACGTTCTTCACTGCAGCTCTCACACGTTCTTCAGCCGAGCAAGGCCCCTGTGTCCCCAGGCGCACATAGTTCTCCAGCTGTCGCAGTAGCACTCGCTGTGAAAAGTGGCGTGTTGCGCCCAGCAAGGAGAACCAGACTACGTCTCCTCGCTCCGCTCTCACCCCGCTGCAGGCACAACACAGTCCGCGTCAGGACAGCGGTCACAGCCCTGCGAGGAGCTCACCTCCGGTGGGTCCACGCAGATAGTCACGGGCTCCAGGCGGGTCCCAATGCCGGTCATAGCGCCGTCACTCCTCAGTTGTAACACACAGCTCCAGATCCGGCTCACAGGCAGGGCATCCACCCAGAGTCAGGAGGAGCCCGGTGGCGTCTCACCCCACAACGGGACCGGGAGGCCGCACTCTTCGCCGCCACCTCGCAGCGAGCACAGGCGGGCTAGAATCTTAACAATCCGTGGCTCAGCTGCACAGGGACATTTCTCGGTCACGTTTAGTGTGCAATGGCAGCTAAATGGCCAGATTGTTCAATTGTGGCGCTGATGGCTCGTGGAGCTCTTCTACGCGGCCATCTTCAATTGCGGCAAGCTCCGCCCCCCATTTTTGCACCGTTTTCATCCCACTGGCCAATAACCCCCAGATACCACTACTTCTAGCCAAAGCTGTCATTACGTGCGTACATTCAGGAACCTTTCACTGTACTCCATTGCTCTACTGTTGATACCCCTCATGCTGTGTCTGGAGCTCTTTCCTGTATTGACATGTTTATGGTTGCTAACTTATGATAGTTGCATTGGATCACATACACATGGTAATGCCCCCCCTTTTTCCTCCCTTCCTTCACTCTGCCCCCCCTTTCTATTCAACTGACATTGCTGTTGTGTTTACTGTTTCTAGCGATAAATACCAATAGAAACATCTTTTAACAAAAAGAAAAACATGTAGTTCCAGCCAGTAATAAATCTGAAAGATCTCAATCAGCTTGTCATTTATTGACATATCACAATGGAAATAGTAGTTAGTCTCAGAGGTATTGTCCTTCCTGGTGTCTGGTTTTGAAGGATACTTATTTGGCAGTTTAATTTTGACACAATCACAAGAGGTATCTGCAGTTTTGTGGCTAGGGCTAGCATACATGTTCAAGTGCCTTCCATTTGGCCTATTCTCCATTCTGTGAGGTTTTACCAAACTGATAAAACCAAGTTACAGCAGATCTCAAGTTCTAGGGGCTAAGCATGTTGGCATAGTTGGGCAATATGATATTGTGAGGCCAGGAAAATAATCTATTGCTTGAGCAGGTACAGATGACCATAGAATTAATCCATTCTCCTGGCTTTATTGTAAATGTGATCAAATCTGTTCTGGAACCCTAAAAAAGATGGAGTTCTTGGGGTTAGTATTAGACTCAGACTGAAAAGTTATTTTACTTCCATTGGCAAAGTTAAAGGTAATAAAGAAAGAGTTGAAGATGACATTAGCCCAACAGCAGGTTTCCTTTAGCATCTTGAAAACCTGGTGGGTCTTCTCTTTTCATGACCCTGTAACTACACAGCTCTCCAGTGACTAGACTAAAATTAAGGCATTACAGGCCTGGAATACTCAAAGATGGTTCTGTGAGACATAGGGCCATATGCATGAACACATTTTCCCATAGACACAGAATGGGCAAAACCCTTTGATGCATCTGGCCCATAGAACCAAAGAGGAAATCAGCCAGTGGTTATGCTTTGTAGTACATTTCAGGTTGCTTGTAAACCTGCCAGAACTTTTAGAGTCTGCTTCAGGGTATATCAAAGCCTCAATTGCACAAGGTGCAATTCAAGCATATAATTTAGCTTGGGAGGTTTGGAATAGCTCATGTATGGAAAAGGGTATCGATCCCATTTCGCCAGATGTCACAAGAATTTTACGTTTCCTGGCATCTTTTGCTGCTGGTCAGAAGTCCTAAAGGATTATTAATGAGTACAGATCAGTGATATCAACAGGACATCAAAGAGTTGATGGTAAACTGGTTGGGGAACACCATTTGGTTTGCAGGTTCATGAAAGGGATTAGATGTGCAAATCCTCCTAAACCCAGGTATTCAGTGTAATGCAATTTCAATTTGCTGTCACAAATGTTCCAATCATGGGAGTATAATAATCTTTTAAGTTACTATCTGGTAAGTTGGTTATACTGCTATATCTAGTATTATATAAGAATCTCTAAGATGCATTATCTTTGGATAACTCTACAATGTATTTCTCGCCAATGATGGGCTTCTTTTACAAGGCGTATTAAGAATCCCTCTGTCTCTATAAAGTTTCCTTCATTCCTCTAGCATCTTAAGTTGTGCGTTGTGAGGTTCCTTGAGCATTATGTGAAGGTGAGTGAGCCACTTAAAACAACCGCCCACAGTTATTGCATTCATTTTGCAAACCATTCAAATGGTGTCTGCAACTACCATAAGTAGATAAGTTAAGGGGGTGATAGTCCTTGCAAGGTTAGATACAGGATGTTTTGGTACTCACTCCGCCTGCGGTGCTATGGCATCAAGAGAATTTTGGGCAGAGGCCAGATTAGAGGACATCCTGAAATCAGTAGATTAATCCAGAGTGTCAACATCTAAGACATTTTATTGTAAGGCAATCAGTATGTGGCAATGATAATTGTTAATATGCTTTAAACGTGCATATTATGAGCCTCCTGTTTTGTAATAAAATTGCAGATTCTTCTAACCAGTCAGTGAAGGGGACGCCTGATTTAATTAAAGATAAAGGAAGCAAATATCATCCCACCACTAAAACATATGCCTGCCCTGATGATGGTGGTAATATGATGATCTCAAACAGACTATTAGTTATAATTTCCTCATCTTAGAATTACCCCCAGGCGTCAGACTGGATCAGGAGAATTGTTTCTCAGCAGCTCCCCTGTGCGTCGGAAGGTGGTGTCGGTCTACTCTGCGTTCGTCGTCGGCATCATGATCGCCGAGATGATGTCGCGGTATCTACTTAGACGCCGCCCGTGCATGCTGATGTCAGTTCTTTCTTTTTCCGCACCAGCCAGTGCAGAGCCGGAGAGAGCTGTACCCTTAGTCCCTTTTTGACTAAACTTTTTCATCTTTTGTCAACATCCTTTTCGAGTTGTTCGACTCTTGGTGCACGGAGTGATGTCCCATTGTCGGACCGGCTTCAAGCCTTGTGACTCCTGTCATAAGCTGATGTTTGTCACAGATCTGCACCTTGTGTGCCTCTGGTGCTTGGAGTGTGACCCGAAGTCGTGCTCCGACTGATGGGCCATGAACCCGAAGTCTTTGCGGGTTCGGTCCCGAAAGCTTCTTGAGGCCCGGCAGTTGGCTCCGCGCCGCTTGAGGTCCCGGTCAAGAGGAAGGTTGCAGTACCGGTTGCAGAGCCACCACCACAATTCTTCATCAAAGTCTTCGTCATCGGGTAAGTCACAGCACAGGAAGAAGGTGAAGCATCGTCACTCTTTGCCTTCTCCCTGTCTGTCGACCGACGTGACACGGTACGTGGAGGGTCTTCACTCACCCTCCGAACCTGCTGGGGTGGTTCCGAGCTTCCCTCCCTTCCCAGGAGCAGCCCCTGCCCAGCTTTGTGCCTTTTACGAAGCCCTCCATTCCATCTTTGGGCAGCCCAACACCGCCGGCGCGCCTTGGGACCCCGTGGACTCGGCTGGGGGCCCTAGGCCTTCGATGCCGACGGCTCATACAAACCAGACGTGTAAGTATATTTACAAATGGCAAACTTTGCCATCCAAGCCGAGTCACACCTATTACGCGTGGTGTGGTCTTTATGCGACACGTGGCAAGTATACGTGTCATACAACCAATGAAATGATGGCAATTCATTTCTTACCCTAAGATACCCTAAGATACTATCCTATTTGCTCCATGGGAGGGCGAGGGTGGAAGGGCCTACTGTGACTTTCTGCAATGGAGAGGTACAGAGGGTTAGGGTCTATTTGGGTATCCACACAGCTGTGACACAAATGTCCAACATACCATATTATGCAGTAAAAAGTGTTATGCCCAGTGTAGGCAAGACACACATAGCCTTTCAGCAGAAGGTGAAACAAAACGTCCACTTTCACAACCATATGTGGCACTCATACTCTTACTGTCTGAATTCAGCACTTCCAGCCGTTGCATCTAAAGGCGTCCTCTCGGTCTCCCCAACGGTGGAGAATGTTGAAAACCGGAGGGTTTAAATCCTGTGGTCAAGTGGTTAATTAATTGTCATGTATGCACTAATAGGAAGCGTGTGGAGTACATCCTGTGTCCCGTTAGGGCCGGGTCCGGGCGCCTGGTGTTGGGCGTGTCTGATTTCACCTGCTCACATTGGGTGAAAAAGGGGTTTTCACCGCCTAGTAGCTAGTGATCCCAAGGTGCGCACGCCTACTAAGTGTAGAGCACACTTGGACAGATCGTCGCGACCACGGGGTCTGAAAACGTGGCTGCACATGCGCTGGGGTTGATGTTCATGCTCTGCGCATGCGCGCTAATCTCTTAAGAGTCAGCATCACATACTGGGATCATAACTCTTCGATGCGGGATATGCGTTGTAGTCAATATCCAGGCTACGCGCACCACTCTCTCTATGGTCCATGTCACATTAATAAATGTGAATGCATCGCTAATATGTCCTACTAACTGTGCATTTGTGTGGTGGATTACTGCTCTAGCGCTACGTTGTTGTTTAGTCGTGGAGTATACCACTCGGTCTCTCCCTTGACAATTATTGGTTATAAAGAAGGGGACCTGTGTGCAATGATCTCTATTTATTTGCATGTCCCTGGTTTGAGCCAGTGTCCTTGCTCTGCAGGGTTACACAGTAAGACATATCTAACCCAATCATAGTATGCTGAGTACCACCCCGAGTTTACAGAGATTTACATAATACAATGGTTGGATAAGACTAGCAGTAGCTGCTATCTACCCCGTGGTAATACCCGAACCTATATTTGCGTGGACTGCCCACGTGTGGGCTTATTCTTTAAATGTCATGGTCCCAGAGCTACTTCTGCAATGGTATACAACTGCGTGAGTCAGTAATGGGTCTGTACATTGGGTAAGGCCTGGTCACCTTGCCAACTGTAACCATGGTATTTCATCATTAAGGCCTTTCTCCCATGTATGTACATCCAACGTTGTTCCTGGATGTGTAGTTGTCTGCCAATGTCGTTTTTTTGTTTTTTCATTACCTCCAGAATGACCCAACGTAGATCGGAATCACTATGTTTTTTTTCTGTGAAGTGTTTCATCAGTTTTTTGTTTGTTTTCCTGCACCGGATGGTGCTCTGGTGTTCGCTGATCCTTATTTTCACCTTTCTTGTCGTCATCCCAACGTTCTTCAGATTGCATGGACAGGTCAGTAGATAGACTATGTTTTCCGTATTGCAATTACTGAAGTCTTTTAGTCTCCTGCGGTTGTCCTTGCCCATGTCAACTTCCTTAGTAGTGGTAGTCAAGCGGCAGCACACACAGTTGCTGCACGGGTAGTGGCCTGTTGGGTTTGGTTGGCTCCATAGGGTCATCTGGTTGTCATTGTCATCGTTGGGGATCTTCCACTGTACCAGATCATCCACCTAGTTTCTACTCCATTTGAACGCGAAGAGTGGGGATTCCCACTTCCGATTTCCGCTGTCCAAGATTGCCCATTTCTTCTTAATAATGTTCTGCACTCTATTTGAAACGGGAGTGTACGTGGTTATGCATACCAAACGGTCTGCTTGTTCCTCCGGTGAGGTCTCCTGAAGGGCTTCCCGATTATTGTTCTTTGCCCTCTTCTTCACTCGTTTGATCATTCGACTCGGGTAGTGCCTTTCCTGGAGCTTGCTTTCTAGTTGTTCCGCCTGTGCTTGAAATGTGCCTACCTCAGAGCAGTTCCTCCGTACTCTGAGGAATTGTCCGACTGGCAGATTATCACATAGAGCTCTCGGGTGATAGCTCTCATAGAGGACGAGACTGTTCCTGTCTGTTGGTTTAATGTGTACTTTGGTGGAGATTCCTTCCTTCGTCAGGGTTATGTCCAGATCTAGAAAAACCGCATGTTTTATTTCAATTGTGTGAGTAGATCTTAGGTGGGGGTCTTTACTGTTGACCCACTCCACAAACTGCATGGCTTCATCTGTTGTGCCCTTCCAGATGATCAGGACATCATCTATATACCGCTTCTATGTTCTCATCTGAGTTGTAAAAGGATTGGCGGGATTGAAAATATAGTCCTCTTCAAACTGACGGACGTACAGGCACACCATGCTTGGCGCAAAAGTGCTGCCCATGGACGTTCCCTTCACCTGGTGGTATAGTGTGTCCTCAAACTCGAAAAAGTTCTCAGTGAGGGCTAGTTCTGCGCACTCCATGATGAAACGCGTAAGTGTCATGTATGTCCATTCTTGTTCCTGAAGGATTCGTTCCACCACTTGTGCGCCTCTGGGGGATGCTCATATAGAGCTCTTTGATGTCCATAGTTATGAACATATCTTCATTAATGTCGGTCTCCAGGTCCCTTAGATGGCAAAGTACGTCCTTGGTGTCTCTCAAATAAGACCAGGATTTTTGCACAATTGGTTTCAAGAACCAATTGCAAAATTGAGAGAGGGGTTCTAGTGCAGAACCTATTCCCGACACTATCGATCTTTCCGGTGGTGGCATCCTGTTTTTGTGGATTTTGGGAAGGGTGTGGAACCTGGTTGTCCTTGGCTCGGTGTTGATGAGAAACTCTTCCTCATGTTTGGTGATCCAGTCACAGGTCTCAGCTTCACTGACCATACTCTTGATTTTGTTCATGATCCGGGTGTGGGGTCTTCACGGTGTTCCTCATAGCTCGTCGTGTCTGATAGGGGGCGTAGGCACTCTTCCCTATACATGGTGTAATTTATCAGGACTATCGCCCCTCCATTGCCCGCTGGTTTCACAACCAACTCATGGTTGTATTTGAGTTGTTCGAGAGTCAGTCTCTCGCCTTTGGAAACCCCTTGTGTTCTTAAAATCGATGTTCTTAATCTCAGTGAGGACCACCTGTTCAAAAGCCAGAACATTACAGGAGATGTTTTGGGTTGGCGAGGAGAAAGTAGATTTTTTTCTTAGACCAGTGTTGGCATGGTTGTTGTCCAGTCCTTCTGCCTCACCGAAGAAGTCTTTCAACTTTATCTTCCTAAAGAACTGAGATAGTTCTGTGTTAAGGAAGAAAGCATCATTATATTGGGTAGGGACGAAGCCTAATCCTTTTGCGAGAACGGCCTCTTCTTCCGTACTGAGTATATGATATCTCAGAACAAAACACAGAAGGTTCCCTGAGCACAAGTGCACGTGCCTGTTAATATTACAGATATTATCTGTTCACAAATAATTGTCCATATCAGCGCATCCAAAGTATGAAAAGTTCTTATTTTTATTTTCTTAGTCCATGGATGTTCACGAAGACTTGTGGATACAGCAGTACAATCTTGATACAGTACACAACAGCCAAACGCCAACACGTGTTTCGTCAAGGGGAATTACCCAATGACTTCTTCAGGGCTGTAACAATAAATATGTACCCAATTATAAACCCCATACAATGGGGAGTATATTAAGAAAAGAAAAGAAAATAGTTCACCAAGGAATTTAGTGACTATTAGAGTAAGCAGGAAAAAGGATACCCAAAAATACCAAATATGAAGCCTAAATTGTGAAACCAAAGAAAGCCAACATAAAGGAAAACCGTGAAAGAAAAGAAACAATTGGAAAACACACCTCACAAACACCAATACCACAAATGATAGTTGCAATCCAATTTGTGATTTAAATGTTAATCAGTGCAATAGTTGTACTGTGTGCTAAAAAAACACCAAGGTACTAAAATTCCTATACCTCATAAAAGTAATCAGGACTCACCCTGAAACGTTCTCACTCTTAATATCATACAAAACAGGATCAAGTCAAGGACCTTTATTATTTAGTTCTCTATAGGAAAAATTAAAATAATACAAGTTAATCTGAAAGAGACACGTTAGTGATAGATTCCTTACCTTAGAATAGATTCCTTACCTTAGAATATCCCCAGGCGTCAGACTGGATCCGGAAATTTTTGCGTAGCAATACCCCTGCGCGGCGGTAGGCGTCGTCCGTCGTCGTCGTCGTTAGCGCCGGAATGACGTCGTCGGAGTACTTAGACGCCGCCCATGCGCGCTGCATCAGTTCTTCTTTTTTCTGCGCCAGCTAGCGCAGATCCGGAGAAGCTCTACCCCTAGTCATTTTTTGACTAATCTTTTTGATCCTTTCTTTCTTGAGTCTTCGACTCTATCGGTGCCGGTAGGGATGCCCGGGTTCAAGCCCTGTTCGAAATGCGACCGCCTGATGTCGGTCACTGACCCCCATCGCCGGTGCCTGAAGTGCTTAGGCCTCGACCACGACGACCGCACCTGCCCCGACTGCCGGGCCCTGACGTCGAAGGCTAGGCGGGAGCCGTCCCGCAAGCGGCTCGAGCTCCGGCAGTCGGCCCCGCGCCATTCCAGGTCCCGGTCCCACGGGAGGTCGAGGGACCGGTCGCGGGGTCGGAGTCCCCGCAGCTCCGGGAGTGGACATCAGTCGTCGGGCTCCAAGTCCTCGGGTAAGAGGCATGAGAGGTCGGAGCGGCATCATCGCTCCTCCGACCCACCCCGACGCTCGCACGATGCGGCCGGGGGTTCGGGCGACACCGCCCACACGGCTCCAAGGGAGTCGCAAGCGTCGCCGCCTGCCCCACACCTTCGGGTCCTTGGGCACGGCGCGTCGCCGGAGGAGGTCGAGCGGTACCGCATAGCCATGAGGTCCCTCCCTCCTCAGCCGAGTTCCGTGGCGCCTTCGGCCCAGCGGTCCCGGCTGGAGGCCCTAGCGGGTCGGGCGCTTCGGCCCCGACGCCGCCGGGTGCTTCGGCCCCGGCGCCGCCGACGACTTCGGTCCCGGCGCCGCAGGATCTCACCGGATCCGCTTCCGGATCCGGGTCGTCGCCGGTCGACCTCACCGGCGCCGGCCCCAAGAGTGTCGCCCCCGGCGCCCACTGTGGACGCCGTCCCCAATCTTCCCTTCAGTCCGACTCTGGCACCGAAACGGTGCCGTTGGCGCCGCTTCCGACGGCCTTTGGATATTTCTATTTCCATGAGGAGGTCCAGTCTGTTGACCCTGAGTTACAGGAGACTGGTGACGGAGGTGATTGGGAGGGGTCTGAGGACCCTCTGACACAGGAGTGTCAGTCTCAAGAGGACTGGACATATGAGCTCGGGGAGGCCAGTGGTATTGACACCTCGCTAGACACTGGATTTGTCTCCCCTCCCACAGTGGCAGGAGGGGGCTGCTTACAGCGTAGTGTTGATGAGGGCAGCCAAGGCCTTGGGCCTTGAGCTCCCCGTCGCGGCCGTGAGGACTAACCTCCTCACTGAGGTTCTTAAACCGCAGGCAAGCTCCAGTGAACCTCTGCTGCCGTTTAATGAAGCCTTATGTGACGTTCTGGTGGGCACTTGGTCCAAGCCCGCCACAGGTCCGCCTGTGGATAGGAACGTGGCCAGACGCTACCGCCCGGCTCCCGCAACCCTTGCTTTTTGTCCACCCATCCCACCCCCGAGAGCCTGGTTATCCAGGCCTCCACTTCCCAGACCGCATTCCCGACGGCCCGCCCGATCGGGAATCCAAGAGATATGAACAGTTCCGAAAGAAGGTGTTCTCGTCCCTGAGTTTGGGTCTGCGGTCTGTCAATACCGCGTGTCTCTTGGGCCGCTACACCCACACCCTGTGGGACACGGTTGCGGACGTGCTGCCACAATGCCCGGAGGAGGTCCGGGCTAAACTCGCCCAAGCCCTTGTGGAGGGTCGAGATGCGGCACGATACTCTATCCGGTGTGTGCTGGATACCACGGACTCACTGGGCAGGGCGATGGCAACGACGGTGGCGGTTAGATGCCACGCCTGGTTGAGGTCCGCCTATTTTTCGGCCGATGTCCAGGCCACTCTTATGGACATGCCGTTCGATGGTCGTCGCCTTTTTGGTGACAAGGCAGACCATGCGCTGGAGCGCTTTAAGGACTCCAGGGCTACGGCCAAGTCCTTAGGCCTCTCGGCCACGCGCCAGCAATCGGGTGCCTTTCGCTCCTTTCGTGGCCACGGAAGGGGTGTCCCCACACGTGCTGCCAGCCACGCACCGCAGAATGTCCAGCAGCGCGGTGGCGGCCGTGGAAATCGCCGTGGCGGCGGCGGTTGGGGTCAGCAGCGAGGCCAGTCCACACCTCCCTCCGCAGCACCTGCCTCAAAACCTTCCTAGTCTGAGTTTTCAGGCCCATGTGACGCCTGTGGGAGGCAGGGTTCGCCATCACCACTCCCACTGGCGCACTGTCACATCGGACAGGTGGGTGCTGTAAATCGTCCGAAGGGGCTACTCCCTCCCCTTCGAGGCGACCCCTCCAGCCATGCCACCGCAATTCCACCCCGTGTCGGGGGATCACATGCAACTTCTGCAAGGGGAAGTCACGGCCCTCTTGGCCAAGGGGGCCATCGAGCGCGTTCCTGGGCCAGAAGTAGGGTGTGAATGTTACTCCCACTACTTTCTGGTGCCCAAGAAGGGCAAAGGGGGCCTGCGCCCTATCTTGGACCTGCGGAACGTCAACGGCTTCCTCCGACAAGAGAAGTTCAAGATGCCGACTTTGGCTCAGGTCTGGTTGTTGAAGGCGGGCTCGCCCCAGACAGTCGTCAGCCACCTCCAGACTACGCCCGACCTCCTGCACTTGCTGGGGTTCTCCATCAATGTGCCGAAGTCGCACCTGTGTCCCTCTCAGAAGCTCCTCTTCATCGGAGCGGTTCTAGACTCGGCGCAGTTCGGGTTTACCCTCCCGAACAGCGGGTTCGGGATATTCAGGCTCTGATTCCAATCTTCCAGCCTTTATCCCGAGTCTCGGTCAGGTTGACGCTGCGGCTTCTGCGACTGATGGCCTCCTGCATCCTTCTGGTGCATCACGCCAGGTGGCGGATGCGGGCTCTGCAGTGGGACCTGAAATTTCAGTGGGCCCAGCATCAGGGCAACTTGTCCGATCACGTCTTGATCTCGGAGGGCACTGCGAGACAGTTGCAGTGGTGGCTCACGGACCGCGATTGGGTCAGTGGCAGATCCCTCTCCCTACCCCACCCGGAGCACGTAGTTGTGACGGACGCGTCCCTCCAGGGCTGGGGTGGCCACATGGGAGAGGCGGAGATCAGAGGACTCTGGTCTCCGGCGGAGGCCCGGCTCCACATCAACCTGTTGGAGTTACGGGCGATTCGTCTAGCACTGAAGGCATTCCTCCCCTCTGTCCGGGGGAGTGTAGTGCAGGTGTTCACGGACAACACCACCGCCATGTGGTACTGCAACAAACAGGGTGGGGTGGGGTCGTAGACCCTATGCCAGGAGGCTCTGCGCCTCTGGCAGTGGCTGGAACGTCAGGGCGTGACCCTGGTGGTTCAACACCTGGCAGGTTCTCTGAATGCCAGGGCGAACTAACTCAGCCGTCGGTGCATGATGGATCACGAATGGCGTCTGAGCTCGGACGTGGCGCAAGGCCTCTTTCAGCAGTGGGGAGAGCCTTGGTTAGATCTATTCGCCACCGAAGAGAACGCGCAATGTCATCAGTTCTGCGCGTTGGAATTTCCAAGGCGGCACTCGCTCGGAGACGCTTTTCGTCGCGAGTGGAGTTGCGGTCTGTTGTACGCCTTTCCGCCTATACCACTTCTGCCCAGTGTGCTGAAGAAGATCAGGCGCGACCGGGCCCAGGTTATCCTTTGGCTCCGGACTGGGCACGAAGATTCTGGTATCCTGAGCTACTCAGCATGTCAGTCGATCCCCCGATTCGTCTGCCTCTTCGGGAGGACCTTCTGTCGCAGCAGCAGGGGACGGTCCTCCACCCGAACCTGTCCAGTCTCCACCTACAAGCTTGGAGATTTAGCGGCGACAGTTGAGGCCATTTGACTTGCCCCTCGAAGTCTGTAATGTCATTCTGGCAGCCAGGCGTCCCTCCACAAAGTCGGTATACGCCTGCAGGTGGAACAGATTTGTGGCATGCTGCACAGCAAAGGCTGTGGACCCACTCTCTGCCCCCCTTTCTGAGGTTCTCCTCTTTCTTCTTTCTCTTGCCCAGCAGGGCTCTGCTCAGGGCACTGTCAAGGGCTACCTTTCTGCCCTTTCTGCCTTCTTAAGGCTACCTGATCAGCCTTCTCTGTTCAAGTCCCCTATTGTAAATAGATTTCTTAAGGGCATCACACACATGTTCCCTCCTGTTCCCTTCGTGATGCCTCAGTGGGACTTGAACCTTGTTCTTACTTTCCTGATGTGCGCTCCCTTTGAGCCACTTCACAACTGTCCTCTTCGCCTTCTAACTCTGAAGACTGCTTTCCTGGTTGCCATCACCTCTGCCAGGAGAGTGAGTGAGCTCCAGGCCCTTTCTTGTACTCCACCTTTCCTTTCTGTCCATCCGGACAAGGTTGTGTTGCGTACTAAGCCATCTTTCCTGCCCAAGGTTGTCTCAGCCTTCCACATCGGGCAGTCCATCACATTGCCTACCTTCTTTCCGCACCGCATCCCTCTAAAGAGGAAGAGCGGCTCCACCATCTGGACCCAAAACGTGCGCTCTCATTCTACTTGGATCGCACACGCCAGTTCCAGGTGGATGACCAACTCTTTGTTGGTTACGTGGGCGCTAAGAAGGGGAAAGCGGTACACAAGAGGACCATCTCCCGGTGGATCATCTTGTGTATCCAGGCATGTTACTCCATGGCTAAGAAGGAGCCCTCTGTTGGATTGAGGGCTCATTCCACTCGGGCCACAGCGACTACTACTGCCCTGGGCCGGGGAGTGCCCTTGCAGGACATTTGCCAGGCAGCTACGTGGGCCTCGCTGCACACGTTCGCAAGACACTACTGCCTGGACAGTCAAGTCCGGAGGGATGGCTTCTTTGGCCGTTCCGTCCTCCAGGACTTTCTGGTGTGATTATTGGTTCGCAGACCCACCACCGGGGTTGGTTTTGCTGGGGCATCTATTCTAAGGTAAGGAATCTATCACTAACGTGTCTCTTTCAGATGCACAAGTTACTACTTGTGTAACGATATATCTGTAAGAGACATTAGTTAGTGATAGATTCCTTACCGTCCCACCCATCCTCCCCGTTCTGCGAACCGACATCTAGGGTTAAGGTCATCCCCTTTCAGGGCCCTAGGGCCAGGTGTAGGTGGCCAATTACCGGTCGGTAACGGCCGAATCCGGCCGTTACTGACCGGTAATTGGATTTTGAGATGTAGGAGCATGCTTTACAGAATCGGTATTTTACCGAATCTGTATTTACAGATTCCGTAAAATTACCCAATCGGTAAATACAGACTCGGTAAAAATACAGAGTCTGTAAAAGCATATGTAGGTAGCACATCTTTGAGTGCCGCAGGCCTTTCAGATTCGGTATTTTAGCACCCAATCCAATTGGGTGTTAAAATACCGAATTCAGGTGTGCATGCACATGTGTGCATGCACACCTAGCCATGTGACAGACAGACATGCCCTTAGGGCATGTCTGTGTGCCACATGGCGCACATGCCTATTTTTGGGGTGCCAGAGGGTGTCAAAGTGACACCCCCTGCACCCTTGCTAAAATCGGTATATACCGATTCTGTAATTACAGAATCGGTATTGCCTATTGATTCCTATGGGGTTACAGCCCATAGGAATCAATAGGAAATACCGATTCGGTATTTCCAGATTCGGTAAATACCGAATCTTAAAGATTCGGTATTTACACATCTGGAAATACCTACATCTCCCCCCTTCATATTTACCACTTCTTAAATACCGAATCGGTAAAATTCGGTATTTATGAAGTGGTAAATAAGAATTACCTACATCGGGCCCCTAGTTTCTTGGCACCAGTGTTGGTTCTATCATGGCTCTGCGTATCTGGCGCAGAAAAGCTGTGTATCAGAACTGACGTCAGCGCGCATGGGCGGCGTCTAAGTACTCCGACGACGTCATTCCGGCGCTAACGACGCCGACGACGGACGCGGAGCCGCGGACGACGCCTACCGTTGCGCAGGGGTATTGCTACGCAAAAATTTCCGGATCCAGTCTGACGCCTGGGGATATTCTAAGGTAAGGAATCTATTCTAAGGTAAGGAATCTATCACTAACTAATGTCTCTTACAGATATATCGTTACACAAGTAGTAACTTGTGCTTTAGACTTGTAAATCTTCTTGTTGTAAGTAGTTATAAAACAACCCAATTGTACAATTCAGTAATCGCGCTCTCTTACCCTTCAAGTGATTTCTCAACTTCCCAATAGTAACAGGCATCCTTTATTTAATTTTGCGATAAATAACTTCAGGCAATGTCAGCCTATATACTATGGAACCATCATCTGAAAATGAACCGAGCAAAAAGGTTGGTTTGTACCGAATTGTAAATAACACCGTGTACATACAATGACTTATTCTAAATCTTTATCAGTATGCCGTTGCCGACCAGGGAGCTTTTTTATCGTTAATATAAATTCACAACATCGCATAATAGGGAAGATCACAAAAACAACAATTACGGCCCCCAACTAGTCTGACATGAGGTACACTATGTAATACAGATATTTTTTAAGTTCTTTATCGTTATCAGACCCTTTATTTACACTCACCCCAGGTTGTCCATGCAAGCGAGTGTCTCCGATCCTATTCCAATACGGCGTATAACACTAGCGCCATCTTGGATAGGCTGTTTATCTAGAAGACCATCGACAACAAAAACGGACTGAACAACCAAGGTAGACGATACTGCAGACGCGCCATATTAAAGCAGTCCGGTTCCGATTATTTACTAATGCAATACTATTCGTGAATCGGCATTCACAAGGGAAAGCTACAATCAAACAACATTATAATTATTTATAGGAAAAATAAATAAAAACCGGGGATGTCTTACATCAGGGAAAATTGCCAATAACAGCAGGTCTACCAGAACAATCCCCTCAGTATCAACGCACCATATTATCCCAGGCTAATATAGATTATTTACCTGGGCACTATTGATAATCAATAATTGTTAAATATGGGGCAAGCGGTTAGCTGACCAACAGCCAACCTCCAGATAAGATTGCTCGGTCAGAACAAGTACTTAGTTACCAATTGAGAGAAAAGTTTATATAAAAACTAGGCAGTCACTATAAGAGGTAAACAGGTGAAGAGAATAGAGTAAGCCCAAAGTTAGATGTGAAGAAGGGAGTATCATTGATATATCCCAGGGTATAGCAAGGTGTCAAACCCCATATA
Source organism: Lissotriton helveticus (assembly GCF_964261635.1). Taxonomy (NCBI): domain Eukaryota; kingdom Metazoa; phylum Chordata; class Amphibia; order Caudata; family Salamandridae; genus Lissotriton; species Lissotriton helveticus. The sequence continues at coordinate 816,699,842 of NC_136070.1, forward strand.
TCAATTATATAACATACACATTGTGTGGTCTATTATAAAGAGCAATTATAACCTCAATCAGCAAATAAACAAATTGTACAGACTTCCAGAAAGTTAAAGGAAAACATACACATTAATATTCATTTGTAACCAGACAGGAACAGGGACAATATTGATCCGTTGTAACTCTTCATATAAGTTTGTACTAACATTTAGAACTGAGGAGAAATACAAGGGTGCTGATCATTTACCCAAAAAGTATTGTAATTCTGAGTCAATATTGATTCCCTGCTCAGCTGCACGTAATTTCAGTATCCAGCGTGCTTCACATTGTCGCAGACGCAATTCTCTGTTTCCTCCTCTAACATCACTCGGTATACTTTCTATTGTGGGTAATCAATCTATCCAAGATATTCGTGACACCATGTTATTATTGTCTATTACTGAAAACGAACATGACCCGATAACCTTGCATCAGGTATTAGAGGATTTGGAATACTGTTCAGATGCCAGTGAAGATAGTGGTTTAAAACCAAAATCGAGGTGGTCTCCACAATTACCGGCTGGTAATAATGTCGAGGTTTTTAACAAATTTGTAACTAGTGAGCTTGACAAATGTGAGGAGAGAATGGGGAAACATGACAAGAACTTTGTACATAGGCATAATCTCACTAAGAGGGAACAGTTTGCCTTAAAACAACTTAGGACTAATGATAACATCATTATACGCGAAGCAGACAAAGGTGGAAACATTGTCGTAATGCAGAAATCAGCGTATGAGGCAGAGATTTTAGACCAACTATCCAATAAAGAGTGTTATCTCAAACTTTCCAACAACCCAGTTTTTGAAATTACGCGAATTGTAAATAATGAATTGAAAATCTGGCACAGTAGTGGATTACTCAATGACAATGAATATGCTTATTTGAAAATTGACAAACCTCGTTATCCATGCATATGCACTTTACCTAAAGTGCATAAGGATCTGAAAAAGCCTCCGGGGAGGCCAATTGTGTCTGGTATGTGCCCGATGGAAAGGATTGCAGAGTTTGTGGACATTTACCTGCAACCTTTTGTGATAAACCTGGCCTCCTATATCAGAGACACAAAACACATTCTAAATATACTCTCAGATTTGACTTGGGATTCTTCAATGACAATGGTGATACTAGACGTAATATCGCTATATATGAATATCAAACACGAACAGGGCCTGGACATGTTGGAAAGATTCCTATATAAAAGACCAGCAGAGTTATTGGATCATTCGAACATGTTATTGTCAATGTCAAGATTGATTCTCAAACATAATGTTTTTCTGTTTGGCAAGGACTGGTACAGACAACAAAGTGGAGTGGCGATGGGGTCCAAGTTTGCTCCGTCTTTAGCGTGCCTTTTTATGGGCGGATTCGAGACGGAGCACATTTGGGGACCATCGGGGCAAGGTGGCAGGAATTCATTGTGTACTTTGGTAGATACATTGATGATTGTTTTATAATTTGGACAGGCTCGGATGAGGAACTAAATAATTTTTTTGATTATATTAATAACAACAAGTATAACATGTAATTTACTATGTCCTCAAACAAAGAGAGAATTGTCTTTCTCAATATTGAGCTGTTTGTGGAGGATGGAAAAATCAACAGTGTGTTGCATAGAAAAAGTACTGCATGTAATTTGACACTCTTTGCTACAAGTGCTCACACTAAGGCTCAGAAAAATGCAATACCCTATGGGGAATTATATAGAGCACGAAGAAATTGTAGTAAGGATGATGATTTTCTGCTCTGTTCACGTGATATGGAATCCAGATTTCTGGCAAGAGGTTATGATCATGGAACTATCAGTAAAGCTAGGGATAGATCATTCAAACTGAATAGGTTGGACACATTAAAACCAAAAACAAAAGCCACGGATAGGGCACAACCTATACGTCTAGTGACTAATTTTCATCCGTGGTCCCACAAAATATACAACATACTGAAGAAACATTGGCATTTGTTTACATCGGACCAGACAATCAGTCAATATATTTCAAAATATCCCTGTGTCACATACCGCAAGGGTACTACTCTAAGGGGATTAATTAGTCCTAGTTATCCTATGACCAAGAGTAGGGATCGAAATTGGTTAAACAATTTGAATTGTGGTTCATTCAAATGTGGCAGATGTAGTATGTGTAGACTAGCTGAACAGGGTGTTAAGGAATTCCAATATAATAATTCACAATCTTACAGAATCTACCAACATATTGACTGTTGGACTAAGTATGTTGTTTATATCATCAAATGTAAATGCTCTAAAATTTACGTAGGTAGTACGATAAGATGCCTTAGGGAACGTATAGCTGAGCATTTTAGAGCATTAAAAAATGTGGATGGACGCTATCCATTAGCAATTCATGCTTGCGAATGCCCAAGTCAGAGTAACAGTAAATCGTTTTCCTTTTACGGTATAGAAAGTATACAGAGTGATGTTAGAGGAGGAGAGACTCCACCGTCTGGATCCAAAACGTGTGTTATCATATTATCTTGATCACACAAAACAATTTCGGGTGGACAATCACCTCTTTGTTGGCTATGTGGGTGCCAAGAAAGGTCGGGCTGTGCAAAAACTACTGCTTTGGGACCTGAAGTCCCCCTCGGATATCTGCCAGGCAGCCACGTGGGCATCATTGCACATGTTCACTAAACATTACTGCCTGGATAGTCAAGTCTGGGGAGACGGCTTCTTTGGCCGTTCAGTTCTCCAGTACTTTCTGGTGTGAACTTAGTTCGCAGACCCACCTCCGGGGTTGGTATTGCTGGAGTATCTATTATAAGGAAAGGAATCTATAACTAAGTCTCTTTCAGATGAACAATTTACTTACCTTTGGTAACAATATATCTGTAAGAGACATATATTTAGTTATAGATTCCTTACCGCCCCACCTATCATCCCCATTCTGCGAACTTACTTCTAGAGTAAGGGACTCCCTTTCAGGGCCCTAGTTCTGTGCACCAGTGATCAGTGTTTTGCATGACTGCGCTTCTGGCATAGAATGTCGTGTAAAAGAACTGACGTCAGCGCTCAGGGGCAGCGTCTAAGTAGATACCGCGACGTCATCCCAGCGATCACGATGACGAACGCAGTATCGACCGACTCCACCTATCGACGCGCAGGACTACTGGTGAGAAAAAAAATTCTGGATCCAGTTTGACGCCTTGTGGTAATTCTAAGGTAAGGAATCCATAACTAATATATTTCTTCTACAGATATAGCTTACCAAAGGTAAATTACTTGTTCTTTATGGTTATTCCTAGTGGCAATCTTAAACAACCAGACAATAGTCTGAAGCAGGTGGTGATATAGTTGATGGTAGACATTTCTTTTGGATGGAGAACATGTTCTGTATGGAGGTTCGTCAAAGAAAAGAGAAAGTTGTTTAGCTACTTATTTCCTTTTGTTACGTTTTGTACTAGTTAGATTTTTCCATTAACTTTGAATTTAAATCATCAATAAATAAGAACATGTTTGTTTGACTTCCTCTATTTATAGTGAGTTGATCTACCAAGATCCACTAGAGATGGTGAGTTTGTCTGAAAGATAAGTGGGGGTACTGGTTGTGGTAGTTTTATAATTGATGCAGCTAGTGTTGAAGATGGAGCAGGCCAGCAGTGGGTGCCATTATAGTTCCACCAGGAGGAGAAGATGTGATCATATACTATCCAGATGCTTGAGTATGAGGGGTTGAATAGCAGTACTGAAGCCATTTGTGCAATAAACGGCTTGACTTTGTTTAGCAGAGAGAACAGGCTCAAAGCAACCTATGTTTTGTTTTGCAATGTGTTCCTTTAGGGTGCTGTTGGTTTCCAGGGTGAATTCAATTGACTTAAAGCCATCAAGGATCAAATCATTTTGCATGGGTTTTAACAGTACCATGTTTGTTGTTCTTGGCAAATAACAGGAATTCTGTCTTCGTATGGTTGAGCTTCAGGTAAAATTTGGACATCCAGGTCTGGATGATGGTCAAGCATTGGATGTCTGAAACAGAGGAAACCTTCAAGTAGAGTTGTGTATCATCAGCAACATAATGGTGAATCTAGATGGTGTTATCTTTGAGTAGAGTATCAAGCGGCTCCATGTAATGGTTGAAATTTTCAGGAGACATTACAGAACCCTGTGGGACTCCAAATATGATAGGGATTTTTGTGACCTGGAAGTGCCCACATGAAAAAACTGGTGTTGGTGGGAAAGGTGGGAGGAGAACCAATGAAGTATGTTACCCGTAAATCTCATTTGAGACTGTCTCAAAGGCAACTGATAGATCCAGCAAAATCAAGTGGCATGGGTGACCTTCAGCTGTGGTCAAGAGGGCATCATCGAAGATGTGTAAGGTAGAATTACCTGTGCTGCAGTGTTATCTGAAGCCAGACTGGAACTCGTCCGGCGGACGGTTAGCATTTATGTGATCTTGGAGTTGAACATAGACTGTTTTTTGCAGATGAATGGTAGGTGTGCGATGGGCTGGTGGTCGGCTAGGTCATCGGGGTTTCTTTGTATCTGTAGGATGCTGTTCCTAGGTGCACAGTCAGAAGTTTAAAAGTGAGAATTTTAGATCATGTACTCAGAAACAAAACCACTGAAATTGACCACTTTTAGTTATCTCAAGTAACTACAACTTGTAACCTAATGTAACTATACCTCGCACCCCACCATGCACACTGTTATCATTAGTGATGTCATTCCAATGATTTTATTATGTCATAAGTGATGTAATATGTGAGGTAATTAGCACTGCATGGCAAGGACGAGAGTTGTAATTACTTTAGATCACGAGTTATAGTTACATGGGATAACTATAATTGGTTAATTTCAGTGGTTTTGTTCATTTAAAATGGTATGTTTCAACTGACATTTTTTTTAAAACATATTTTATAGAGTTTTTATAGTACCATTTGGGCAGTTGCCCGACATAAACCATTTTAAGACGAGATATTGACAAGCTACCAAGCATGGAAATATCATTGGGTACAGTTTGTATCTATAACAAAAGTGAAAACCAAAACTTTGTGCAGACTTTCCCACCCACATTGGCAAGCATGTTTAGGTACAAATGTGTGCCAGAAGAAAGAAAATAATATATCATACTTTATGGCCCATAACATCCAATGGAAACTGCTTTTCAAGGGGTTTGCGAAGGAAGAGGAGGAATGTCTATGCCCTGGTATGTAGCCCATCGAGACCAGATTTTCCTGTGCTTCTGAGGGCAACCCCGCACCTGGAAGACTGCTATCTCCGCACCCATGCATTTGTCTAGTCCCTTTTGCCATTTCCCTATTGTCGATGGGGAAGTTCCGTTTAATAACTGGGCAATATTGCGTTTGGCGATTCTGAGAGCAAGGAAGAGTAAGTGCTGTTTGTATTGATTCCCTCCTGTGTCATCAGTGCTATGGAGCGGGAACAGTCTAGGGTCGTGTGGGAGGTCCCAGGACAGCACTTCTTTAAGGCAGGTCGAGACTCTGCGTCAGAAGGGCTGTATTCTAGTGCAGCTCCATACTGTGTGGAAAAATGTCCCCTCCTCTCTTTCACAGCGTAGGCACTGAGGGGATGCGATGACTCCCATCCTCCAGAGACGGAGACGTGTAAAACACGTGATGGACATATTTAAATTGAATAAAACGGTATCTAGAAGACACCACAGCACCCCGTGGGCTAGCTATTACCTCCGCCCAGTCATCATCATTCAGTTCTTGGTCAGCATCTTGCCACACCTTCCTAGTCTTATAAAGAGTCGTGGTGGAGTGTGTTGTCAATGTTTGGTATATCTGCCAAATTTTGTGGGCGCCCAAATCGCCCATAAGGAGGCAACCCTCTAGAGGGTGAAACTCAGTGAGGTCATCTAAGTTTGGAGGCAATGGGGTAAGAGCATGGCGTAATTGGAGGTACTTGGAGAACTGGGTTTTATGAAGATGGAACTCCTCCTGTATTTGCTGGAAGGATTTGAGGGTAGTGCCCCACCTGACGTCCCCTAGTGTGGAGATGCCCATCTGGTCCCACTGGCGGAACCCCTTTAATGTTGCCACCTGGCGTAAGTAAGTACCATGCCACAGAGGCGTGGTCGGTGTCAAACGCCCGTGTCGCGCCATTCGCTGGACCGTATACCGCCACAGCCGAATCGTTCTGCTGGCGTGGGGTAAAGAGTCAAGATTCTACACACTATACAATAACAGAAGGAGGGGAGTCCCTTCCATTGCTGCATGATCTAGAGCAAACGCCAGGTCTGCAGGTGTATTATACCACCAATCATTAATGACTGGCAGATGAGACGGCACATAATACGAGTACATGTCTGCAGCAGCAATACTGCTGCAATAGGTAGATTGCACACAGGTCTGCAGCGCCACTCTAACTGCGCCCCCGCCCCATAAAAAGTTGTTATGTATGGCGATAATTGGCACGAACCATGATCGCGGTATATGATATGGGTATTTTTGAAGCCGATAAAGCACTCTGGGGGGAGAGACCATTTTAAAAATTGCTGAACGCCAATGTAGCAAGAGAGGTAAGATGACCATATGGAAGTCTCATCTCGGAGGCCGGCAAGAAGCGGGTTAATATTGCGCGCCCAAGAGGTCTTGGGACAGGGAGACATATATATATACCCAGATATTGGAAACCCTCTGTGACAGTTTTGAGCTGGGATGCCGAAGTACTTCTGCCCTGCTGACCGCATACTGGGAAAAGTACAGATTTGGAAGGGTTAGTATGGAGCCCAGTGGTCTGGCCGAAGACTCAGAGGATTTGTAGGATACGTGGGCTCGAGATCCATGGATCAGTCATGAAGAATAAGACATCGTCTGCATATAATGCAATACGATCTGGTTGTGATCTCGGCCAGTTGAAGCCTCGGAGCACTGGATCCCGACTAACCCATATCGCTAAGGGTTCCACCGCCAAGGCAAATAAGAGAGGGGACAAGGGACAACCCTGCTGTGTGCCGCAGCTAATGGGAAAGAAGGGAGAAGGATGACCAGCAATATGCACTGAAGCCGTAGGTTCTGTATATAGTAGGCGTTCGTAGGCCAAAAAGAGTGGACCAAAATTGACCGCCTCCAAAAGCTGGAAGAGGTACTCCAAGCTCAGGGAGTAGAAGGCCTTGTCTATATCAGCGAGGAGTATGGCCGCAGGCCAACCCAGCCCTGGGACCAATGCCATGTCATTATGGACCCGGCAAAAATTATGGCGGTTGGCTCGGTGTGGCATAATGCCAGATTGATCTAGATAAATCAAATCTTGAATGCAGGTCTGCAGGCGATCTGCAAGAACTTTTCCCAGTAGTTAAGATTCAAAATGAATTAGGGAAATAGGACGGTATGAGGATGGGTCTTCCGGTGGGCGGCCAGGCTTTAAAAAGAGGACAATCTCGGCCTGGCGCCTGTCCCGGGGTAATAGTTGCTTTTCGAGTTTCCAATAGGTGTGGGCCCAATGTGGACATATGGAAATGAGGGAGCTCATTGGGGAACCCATTGGGGCCAGGAGCCTGGCCTGGTCGCATCGCAGCCAGCGCGCCTTTAAGTTGTCTACTCTAATGGTGGTATCAATTGGTCTCTCATCTGGTCTGTTAATCTCTGGGGGGAATATCCTGAAGGAACTCTGCTATGAGGTCCTCTGAGAGCTTTTCCCTCTGGGTGTATAGTGTGGAGAAATAATGTGCTAATTCTGTAACGACTTCTGCGGGGGATGTACACAGGACGCCATCTCTACCCCTGATGGTTGGGACAGTGGCTGGGGCTCGTTCGGTTCGGTAGAGTCTGTGCAATATTTTACTTGATTTATCCCCCCACTGGTATATTCAGTGTTGAGACGCTAACTACATTTCTTTTGCCTCCTCCATAAGGTGTTGTTGTTGCTGCTGTTGCATGAGGGATACATTTCGTTGAAGGGTTGGACTGGTATCCTGCGTGTATCATTTTTCTAAGGATGTGCACTGGTCCACCAGCTCTGTCTGCTGAACAGAGCGCTTACGTTTGTCATTTGCCCTGTAGCTAAATTCCACCCCTCTGATTGTGCATTTCAGGGCTTCCCAGAGGGTTTCTGTAGATGAAAACTGGGTCAGTATAATACTCTTGAATTGCTGTTCTCAGACACTCTTGATAGTCAGGATCTCGAAGATGTCATTTGGACATTCGCCACCTGAAGGGGGGGCTTTTGAAAGTGCAGGAGGCCAGGGAATGATCAGACAACCCTCTGGGAAGATGGGAGACCTTGGAAAACCTATGGATATAACTCCATGGTGTAAACATGTAATCCAGACGAGACATGGAACCATTGGGCGTGGACAAGTATGTGTAGCCTATCTCGGTGGGATGATATTCTCGTATATGTCAACCCATCCCCGTGCACCAGCAAGTAAGGATAGTTTAAAAGCAGCGGCAGAAGGTCCTACCCCTGATCCCTGCCTCCTATCAAGGGGTGCCATAGTACCATTCCAATCATCTCCCAGGAGAGACAGACCCTCTGGGATTTCGCTCCACAGACGAGTGATGCCATCTACAAATGTGGTCCCCAAAGGCGAGGGTGCATAAACGCTGCCTAAATTAAGTGGTTCACCATAAAGTGTTCCCGACAGAAGAACATATCTACCCCCGGGATCTACCCAGTGTTTAATATGAATGAAGGGAAAACTGTGATGAATAAGGATAGCTGTTCAACGGGTACCCTTCGTGAAGCCCGCATGATATTCCTGCTGATAACCAAACCTGGCTAGCCCGGAAGCCTTATTACCCAATAGATGAGTCTCCTGCAGGAGAAGAATGCCTGATCCATATTGTTCAGCTTGCTGAAGGACAGCACCCCGTTTGATTTTGTTAAGCAGCCCTCGGACATTCCACGTTACTACTGTCAGGTCACCTACATGGGAGACAGCCGCCTTAGTGGCCATATATCGATTATGGGTCTAATAGTAATGGCACACATAATGAAAAATGGGATGTGTGTCTGTGCGTGTAAAATAACTGAATACAACATAACTCTGAACCCCCAAAACACCTTCCCTCCTTTCCCCCCGATACTGCCAAGAACTAGGAGCATCAGTTGCAGTGAAGAGCACCCCAGGACCCCAATCTGAGAACCCAGGGCTTCCCCTCCAATGGATCCCAATATTCCCATAGAACATTAACATTGGGGTACAAGTGTCCGGGTCAGGTCAGCCACAGTGCACAATGTCCACCTCCACTTAGTGGAAGGTAGTCCGAATAGTTCCAAACTATGGACATTCAGACATTATCAAATGGGTACATCACAGACCGTGAATTAATCAGGATGCTCGCTCATGACTGGAGGAGTTCCGGTCGGAGCCGGAGCAATGTAGTTGTTTTGATTTTGTCCTGCGCAATCTGTTTCATTGCGAGCCCCTGGAGGAGTCGGACTCCCGTGGCGGCTGGAAGTGAGGTTTCAGATGGGCCCTCTCATTAGTCCAAGCGAAAACCGCTTCAGGCGAGTCATAAAAGTAGGTCTTAAAGTTATACACAGCATGTAACCTGGCAGGATAAAGCAGCATGTATGAAATATTAAGGTCTCTTAGTCTCCGTTTTGCTGCTGTGAAGGACTGTCTTTGCTGTTGCTCTAGACCGGTGTAATCCGGAAAGATCATTATAGGCCTGGAGTCCAAGACAATTTTATCTTTATGCGATTGAGCGAACTGTAACACTGCGTCCCTGTCTGCATAATTAAGCAGCTTGTGTCGGGTACTTGTCCCAGGTCAGAAGAACCAATATCCACGGGAGATTGTGCCTCTCCACTCACGTAGGGTATAGCCACCTCTAGCCAACTAGGCCAAAGGTAAACTGCTACCCCCCAGGGAGTGAAGAGACCAGGAAGGACCACCAGAAACTTCTTCTAATAAGGAGGAGGGAGAATCAGTCGATCGGGGACTCCTGCATGAAACACACAAACAGAAAACGCTAAGGTTACACTAAGGACAGCTGAACAGGCATAAATATAAGACAGCATTACATGTTAAGTACTCAGATTATATGCTTCCCCGTACTCACTTTTGAAATGACAGCCTCAGGTTTAAATCAGGTCTCTCCAAAATAAAGGACAAAAAAAATGAAGGTCTATCCAAAATAAAGGACAAAAAAAAAATGAAGGTAGTATTCCTAATAACAAACACTCTCCATGAGTGTATGCAAATCACTTTGTGCCAGGCTTATACCTGCCTCGCGTCAGTCCACAAAATCAAAGGAGGGAAGAATATGGCAAGCCATATCCATCCCTAGATTCTCTAGCGGTACCAGACAGTATCCCTTTTCAGACATTACTAGTATAGTGTAGTTCCTATATCCTTGATAGGCTCTGCGCATTGGAATAATATACACTATAGTTTTGACATAGGAGTGAGGTCAGTATGTCTCTATCGAGTACATTAAACTTAATTACTTGTGTGTGCCAGCTAACGCGGAGGTGACTAGAAACTTTCTCGAATAAACAAGAAGGGATTAGTTTCTGACAACCGCATAAACATGACAACTTTGTTTCCCTTAGAGTCAGAAGAATCTTAGAGCCGTGGAAACAATAGATAACCGTTTCACTCAGTCAATCTTGCATGCTTCGTTTCTACAGAGTTGCACAGAAATAGAGAGATGGGTGTTTCAATAAAAAGGGTTTATTGAACAGTCTTATTTCTCATGCAAGAGATATGAACTGCTAAAATCGTAAGACAGAATGCGAAGTATAAAATGTACAGCGTTAGCAGTAAGATAAAATAATACTGTAATAGCATGTCTTGAGGCTATGAGATATATTCATTAAAACACATACATAAATAACACAGGCTAAAATACTCATCTGGTAATTCTAAAATAATCCTACCCTAGTGTACCTAACCTAAGACTAGTACGAGAGAAGAAGTAGGTGCTGTTTTAGTCTGGTTTAGCTCTGCCAAGAGTTGCCAAAAGTTTCTCTAGGTTATAATCAGCTCCATTCCTTAGAATGAGAGAGGCTGGTATCTCTTTCCCGGGACTCGATCTCTAACATCCCGCAAGGGGAGTCAGAAACACTGGGGCTGGATTCTCGGCAAAGAGGATGACAGCGTCTGGTCAGTGCGTCAGTTGGGGACTTGACTTCCTTCGGGACTTGCTGTGGCGAGCCGCGTCGTGCAAGTAAATAGCTGAACTGCACTGTGCCCTGCCGAAGCAAGTGAAGGCATATTTATACCTTGAAGGTGTTTAGGAATGCCAGTATTGATGTAAAAGTCGGGCATAAGAACGTCATGAATGAACAGGAATAGATGTTCATGCATAATAAATGAGTTCTTGGAGAAATCAATATCCAGGCAAGGGGAAGTCTTGAAGGCTTATGAGTCTGGTTTTCCAAGAGCTTGTTGTGACGAAGAGGATCGGATTTAGTTGACCATGCCCGTATTTGGTAAGCACGAGCAATGCCTAAATAAGGACCGGATTTCTATGCCTAAATAAGGACAATGTGAATTATACCTATATAAGGGCATGAATCGGGAAATCTATATACGGTATCTAAATTGACACACAACACCCACTCCACTTTCGTATGTACGATGTTACTAAATCCTAAACATGTTAAACATATCTAAAACATAGCTACATATGGATGGCTAAGAAAAATACATTGTAAAGAATGCATTGAAAACTGTTAAGATGCATAAAACGCAATGGTGCTGTACATATTAAAGCAATGTTTCATTCTAAGCATAAGTAAAGGTTGAATACTACATGAATGAATCCCAAACATATATACATGATGAAATGGCTCGTAAATACAGAAGAAAAAAGGCCGAAGCCATTTCATTTCAGATTACATAATCATTTAGTTGTGGACAATGTCATATATTGTCTCTGGGAGTATTCAAAGAATTCCATTCTCTTTGAATAGTTCTATTATAAGCAGATTCCTTTTGCCAAAAAATGAAAAATACAAATTTGGAAAAATAAATTAATCATAGGAAAAAATTCCAAAGTAGGGGCCCGATATAGGTAATTAGTATTTACCGATTCGTAAATACCGAATTTTACTGATTAGGTATTTACAAATCGGTAAATGCTATGTTGGTATTTTTACCGATTTTTTTACCGAATCTGTAACAATCGGTAATTACCGAATCGGTATTTACCGATTTGGTAATTGCCATTGATTTCTGTGGGCCTTGAGGCCCATAGGAATCAATGTCAATTACCGAATCGGTAAATACCGATTCTGTAAAATTACCGAATTTGCAAGGGGGACAGGGTGTCACTTTGACACCCTGTTGCACCCCTGATTCTGGCTTGTGTGCCATGTGGCACACATACAGGTCCTTAGGGCATGTATGTGTGCTACATGGCACAGGTGTACATGCACAGATGTGCATGTACACAGGAATTCGTTATTTACCATGACATAGTATGTCATGGTAAATAACAAATTCTTAAGGGCCGGTGGCACTGTTTTCAGTGCCACCTACATCACAAAATTGCGATTCGGTAAATTTACCGATTCAGTAATTTACAGAATCGGTAAATTTACCGAATCTGTAAATATACCGAATCGGTAAATTTAAGGCCCCCTACATCTGTAACTCCAAATACCGGTCGTAACGGCAGAAATCCGCCGTTACCGACTGGTATTTGGCCTCCTACATCTGGCCCTTAGTCCCTTTTTTAAAAAAATGATGGTCAAATTCAAAGATTCTCAGAACAGTATATGCCAAAATCAAAAGTCTGTGTTAGGGCTGGGAGAAAACATGAAATCTTCTATGTCTGTAGACTAAAATTGTCTATCATTGTGGGTGAATGTTGGATGACCTCGTTTAGAAGATTAACCGCACATAGATGAGAAGCATCGCCTTCAGCATTGGTCGCATCAGCAATGTTTAAAGTTGATGTTACCTACGCGCCTGTTGTTTCCTCTCGTACCTCAGCAGTAGCATTTTGCATCTGTGAGATCTCAATTAATGCCATCCTCAGGATTGGTAGCTGCTGGGGACAACACAGAGCATGGGCCGTTACCGGGTCCAGCAGAGTATCGATATCCATAGACATGACTGATGGGAGTGTTAGACAGATGTGTAGCACGCATTCTTCACCGCAAACTAGGCAGCGTAAAACAGGTAAGATGCAATCTTGCCAGGTTGGTCTGAATGACAGAAACCATGTGGTATTTAATTCTCGTAGACGAGGTAAACCTAGAATTCGGACGATGCGCTCACGACACTTCATCTCCAATAGAGCTCTCTCTATGGTGCTTGGAGTGACGTTGGTGATTTGGCTTGCCATATCGTAGCATTAGGAGCAAAAATAGTATCCCTGCAACAAGTCCAAAAAGTAGTGGCAGTCCGCCAAACTGAGTGCACGAAGTTGGGAAGTATTCCGAGGACTGCTTGAAAAGGTGCTAACAGTCCTGAACATATGTTCCTAAATAGATGTACAATACCGCTCGTATCAGACATGTTTAAGATACGTTCCAACATTTCTGAGAAATGTATAGGGCAGTTTGTATTCAAAAGGGCATGTATCTCGGCAGAAGTCCTTGTGACTTGTAGATCATAGGTTTCGTTGGCTGAGGTCAGTGGCACAGTTTTTTGTAAAAGAATGGCTTTCATTCTGCTTAGAGTATCAACTCGTATAGAATAGATGTTCAGTGAAGGCCATAGAGGCGACTCCCTGGCTTTCTTGGTTTGTGGAAACAATACTTGCATACATCAAGTGACCCTGGATGAAACAGTCACTAGATATGAAATACCTGGCATCATGCCACAGCAGCTGTGATCATTCAACATAAGGTAGCTCCCATTAGAAAATAGTCCAAAAATTGGATTAATCACTGCAGCTGGTGAGCCTTGCAGGTGACAGGATAAGTTAGTAGTGGAACCATCGCAGGCCCTTGTAAATTAATACCCTGACAAAGGATAGAACCGCTTAGTTTGTTTCCACAGTTTGAACCGCTAAGAAACACTTCACGTCCCCCACTCCAACATCTGTGTGTGTATGGTAAATTCCAGGATGTCTTGATGTATTCTTTACCCAACCTTTCATATATGCCTGCTGGTATGTGTTTTAGGCGATACTGAAAATGGAAAATTGTAACAGGCAGATTTTTTTTACCATGTATGATCCACTCAGTAGCTGTTTTTTCTGCCACTGTGAATGGTAATCTTTGCAGTTTTTCAATCCTCAGCACCGTATAGTCTGCTCCCTTTTGTGCCAGTTTGATCTGTTTATCAGTGAGATTGAATTCTGAAAGCAGTGACGTAGTATTGATTAAACGCCAAGGCACATAGCCTGCACGCAAGTTTTGTAGCGTCCAGCCTAATAGCATGATAGAACGTAATTGAGACTGGCCATGTTGCAACATGACCAAGTCCTGGTCTATGATGTCTATGGCAGAAGACGCAATGCTGTCTAATGAATATATCCAGGACGACAGAGTTGTTAACCTATTGTCTACTAAAGAGAGAGATTTCTCTAAATTAATACGATCAATTTCTCTTATTCGTTCTGCAGTCTCTGCTTGGGTAATCTTCCATAATTCTTTATATGAAGCATATATACCGGCATATATGAAACGTTTTTGACGCGCTTTACTTGGTCCTAGCAAGAATTCCCTCAGTTCTCCGCCATCTTCAAGTAAAGATAATTGTTGTTTTACATCCTCAAGTGTAGATTTCTGTAGCCAATCAAGGCATAGTTTCCCTACACTGTATGGTGTTACTATCCCAGAATGCTGTCTTTGAACATATCTTGGGTCTGGCCGATTGATAATGAAACCCTGTGTTTTGTTCAGGAATCGCTCTTGACAGTTGTTTGTGTCTGTGGGCCAGAGCAACCTTTTTTCCATTCTCGATCTGATCTGTTGTGATGCAAAATATTATGTACGTCAACCTCCCCCTGTGTAGTGCTCTTACTTGCAGGTATAGGTATGGTCGGTGTATTCATATCCTTGATCTTGGCTAACCCAAGGCAAGACGTTTGTTGGACAGTGTCATTCAAAGACATAATTTGCTCAGGGAGGATACAGGCTCTAAACAAAGCTTCTACCCCCTGAACTTGCCAATCTTTTGTACCCCAGACAGTTTTTGTCTCAATGTTGTCCTTCCAAAAGTCTTAACCTTGTGTAGACAGTGGGCAATAAAGGCTGCAGAATAAATCTGTTTTATATTGGTTAACATATTTTTCGTTCCTGTTTTGTTCACATTTTTAAAATAAAATGATTCATCATTTGATAAATTGAACCCTGAAAATATGGACATTTTATTGCAAAAGTTTTGGAGCTACGCTTTGGAGGTGTAGGACATTGTTTCCATTGGTTTTACATATATACATTTCTAGGTATTGCAGATTTGTGCAAGAAATGATGCCCATAATCGTTATAACAATTCATTTGTTCATAGTCTGATGAACCCTCTGAATATTCATGATTTGTGAATACTGCAGACATTTCCAGATCTAACTTCATATTATTAACAGTCTTGAAGTTCCAATCATCAGAAAAGGTCCTAGAGGTAATAAAGTCACTTAATGAAATCTTGAATAGGTGTGGAATCTTCAACAGCTCCGACAGGCCAAAAATGTCATATTCAGTTCTGTCCCAAACTATACCATCTGGTATTGGAACGGCTGTGATGTTCACTGCTGACTAGTCTCTTTGTTCACGATGGGATGATTTGTGTGGCTGGAGAAGTACGTTCACTTTTTTACCTGCTGTGTCCATTTGAATATATCTTCCATTTATCAGCATACCCAGAGTTATTACCAGAGCTAACCAAAGTAAAAAGAAGAATGTTCCCAAAACAATCCATAGTTCAATCCATGGTGAAACCAGATAAGTCTTTTTCAGGTGATGAAAAAAGTTAGTTGCTTGTTCTTTGAAAGTTCTTTTTGCTGGCATCGTTTCAGGTTCGCTGGAATCCTCAGAAAACATATCACAGTTAATGAAATAGCCAGAGGCAGTTCTGTCGATGGTTGAAATTGAATCCAGATTTGTTGAAATCACTGGAACCCCTTGATCACTTGTTACTTTGTTGTAGACAGGCGAATCAGGATGAACTGTTATTTGGGTCTCAAGAGGAACGAGTTCCATAGCTTTGTTGCTTTGTCCTTCATTTCTAACTGTGTGATCTTCAAAGGTGATGAGTCTCTCAGTTTGAACCTCTTGAATTGTAGCTAGAGGAGTGCGTCTGCTACATTGGCGGAGTCCACTTGGCCTACTGCTTAGTATCGACCACATAGTGTGGTTTGATCAGGTCAACAGACATGAATCTTCTCTCCTTTTTACCAGCAAGGGGCGGCAGTAGTACTGTTCTTGATCCGTGGATTGCTAGGACAGGTACTGGTTGTCTGTAAGAAGGCCCAAACTCCTTCTTGTCTGTGATCTTTTCTCTGACTAGATCACCAAGCTTTGGGATCCAGACAGGCCTTGCTGAGATGGTTGGTTTTTCTCCAGTGGCGGTTGGCTTCCGGAACACGTTGCTTTGTTTCGATCTTAGTTCATTTAAGTCCTGTAAAACAGCCAAACGATCTTTGATATCAAATGTCTTAATTTCCACCACTGTTCCATGACAATCAAGGTCCGGAACCAACATTCTTGTCCCAAATAGTATCTCAAATGGAGTGATACAACCTAGAGAACGTCTTGGCAAATTGTTATGACTGCGTTGGACCCCATAAAGATGTTTGACCCACCCATCACCCGAACCTAATAACCGAGCTGTTATAGACTTCTTTATGTCCCAGTTTTTTCTTTCCATAACAGAATTTCCCTCAGGATGGAATGGAGAAGAATACCGCAATTCAACGCCCAAACTGGCCATGTCTTCTTTGTAAGCTCGAGAGCTAAACGCAGGGCCCTGGTCAGAGTGTAGTGTGCCTATTGCTTATGTGCCAATAAAGACTCCCAAATCTTTTATAACAGTTCCAGCACCAGCCAAGCGCTGAGGCCACATCCAAAGGAACCTTGATTTAGTGTTTGTGGGATTGCATTCGTCCATAAGGATGCCTGCATGTAGATAGTCTAATGCTGTCTAACAATGGTGTCTGTACTGGACTGGCTATGCTGTAGTCAGGTATCTGGCGGAGTTCTGTGCTGCGACCTCTATTGCAGTTTATGCAGTTAATGACAAATATATGAATATGTGCATTCATTCCTGCACACCAGTACATCTCTTTTAATGCTAATATTGTTTTAGAGATCCCCTGATGTATCAGACCCTCTCCCAGATGTGTTTTGTAAATCGAAGATGTCCTACGTTCCATGTTTGGAATTACCCTTTCCCTCACTACAGGGATTCGAGCAAACAGAACGCTGTTCCCATCAATTATATATGAGTATTTGAGTGGAAACTTTTTCGGTAACGCTGCACCGCTGCCTTTGCTTGAAGCATTAACAGCCAGTATTATTTCACTGTCTATTTTTGTTTTGGAACGAGTGATTGCAGCTAGGGAAGCCGTTTGCTCAGCCCCCTTCGCGGCTTCATCAGCCAATGAATTCCCTTCAACGTGAACACCATCACGTTGATGACTCAGCGTGTGTATCATGAGAGTGTTTTGTAGTCCGATTCGCAATTGAACTACTTGTTCCCAAAGCGTTTTGTGCTTGATTGTGCCACCTTTTGCATCTTTGAAACCATTTTGAATCCAATTCTGTAAATATTCACTATGTGATTGAACACAGTAAAAAGAATCGCACACTATGAGTGTGAGGAATTCGCGATCCATATTTTCAAGTGCCATTATAAATGCTTGTAGTTCAACTCGTTGAGCTGTACAATCTCCTGGAGATTGCGTATTTGTGACCATAGGTCTGAATTTGCCATCGCGCGTACGACCTTTAACGATCGTACATGCAGCACTATAAGCTTCTTTACCCCCGTAGCGGGTTGTGCTGATCCGTCAGTATAAATTATACATTCATACTCTTCTAGAGGTAGAATTTCATCAGGCAGAGGACATTCGTGTTCGTATTGCAGGAATGCTTGTATTTTCAAATAGGGATCAAAAACGTATTCAACATCAGTTGCAGCAAGTGAATTAACCCATTGTATCCATCTTGGATGTAAACCTTTTGCATTCGGAATGCTTGCATTTGTAACTGCCTCTAAGGCAGGTACATGAGTTAACAACCTTAATGTGTTTCCCCTGTGCTAGGGCTCTTTCTTTTGCTACAGCGGTTTGAACTGCTGTCAGAATTTTTTCTGTAGAAGTGAATTTCATATCTGCTTGTGTGTACAAATGTGATTTGTATGCAATTGGTATCTTTTCACCTTCATTAAAAGTTAAGTAAGTGAATCCGCATTGACCCGGAAATGATCCGGATCACTAAGTTGCATACGTTTGCGCATGTTTGTAAATGTTTTGTTGCTAACGTCTGTTTGTAGCGAACGAAAAATGTATGTGTGTTCTTTTGTCCAATGTATGATTTTAAAATCAGGTTTGATCAATTCGTAGAGAGGTTTAACCCTTTCTGAGTAGTTTAGAATGTAAGTTCTTCCAAAATTTAGGAAACCTAGAATCGACTGTAAGTTTTACAGCGTTTTTGGAGGTTGTAGCAGCGCACACTTTTCTAAAAAGTTGGGTGCCAGGCTTTTGCCTTCACTTGATAGTTCATATCCTAGACAAAGGACGTTGAGATGGGCAATTCTTGATTTTTTAAAATTGAATTCATACCCTTCAGAGGCAAAACCCAGTATAATGATGTTCACCCTGTTCAAGTGCCTTTTCAGGTCATCGTCTGTCAGATAGATATCATCGACATATGACAAACCCTCGTCATCATAAGTTGGTAGTAATTATGTTACCCCTGCTGAGAATAACCCTGGACTATTCTTGAATCCTTTAGGGAGACGACAGAACTGAGACTGTGTCCTCATTATTGAGAAAGCGGTCAAATACCTACTTTCAGGTGCAATATTTTGACCCAAAAAAACGTTAGAAATATCTAATGTGGTTTTATATTTTTTACGCACAATGTAATTCATTAATGCTGTACTGTGTGCATTTTTGCACCGCAAATGTTTTACAACAAGAGTATAGGTGTCTGTAATCCAAAACTAGACGATATGTATTGTCTGGTTTGGAAACAGGAAACAAAGGATTGTTCATTGATAAGGTGCAAGTTTCAATCACCTTGATATTCAAGTTGATCTAAAATATCCCTGACTTGTTTTTTAGCTTCTTGCTTTATTGGATACTGCCTTTGTGCAGTTGGTTGATTTTTTAACTGGATTATGTGATGAGGTGAGTCCTCATCCCATCCTACATGATTTTTGTATAATGCTGGGGCTTGGGCAACTTCCCATTTCCTCGCATAAGTATATTTTAAATGTACTCATGCTCCTGGTATGTAAGTGAAATTTCGATATCCTCGAAAGGAATATATTCCTCGGGTGGATCATCTTCTTTGTAGAAGTGAAACAAATGTGTTACTGGATTTGATTCTGGGAATACTATCCATGAATAGAATACCTCTGTCTGGTGATATTCATGTGCCTATATGACAAAAACTGCTCTACCACCTCTTGGTGTTAGGCCATGTTTTATAAGAGTGATGGCTCTTTTAAATTTGGAGGAATGCTTCATTTCATTAAAACCTGTATGATTAAAAGCTGGTACGGCGTTGTCACCTGTAGCTCCACCGGTTTCGGTGTTATTATCCCCGTTTAGGGATATTTTGTTTAATGAAAATTGCAGAGCAAGATTCAAGGGAACAAAGATAAGGTGCACAATATGTTGGAACACTGTATCCTTCAAGGTTGAACAAATCAAAAAAGCTAATACATAGGATTTTTTGTTCTACTCAGCTATGGCGGATATTATCCCTACCCAAGTCTTATGGAGTTTTGTGAGTAGGGGTCTCTGAGAAAAGCACAACTGAGTTACTTCAGGATCTAGCGTTAAATTAGAGCCTTACCAAACCGTTGGGCGCCTTGTATATAGTTCCTATATCTCTGATAGGCTCTGCGCATTGGAATAATATGCACTATAGTTTTGAGATAGGACTGAGGTCAGTATGTCTCTATCGATACATTAAACTTAATTACTTGTGTGTGCCAGCTAACTCAGAGGTCACTTGAAGCTTTCTCGAATGAACAAGAAGGGATTAGTTTCTGACAACCACATAAACATGACAACTTTGTTTCCCTTAGAGCCGGAAGAATCTTAGAGTCGTGGAAACAATAGATAACCGTTTCACTCAGTCAATTGTGCACGCTTTGTTTCTACAGAGATGCACAGAAATAGAGAGACGGGCGTTTCAATAAAAAGGGTTTATTGAACGGTCTTATTTCTCATGCAAGAGATATGAACTGCTACAATCGTAAGACAGAAGGCGAAGTTTAAAATGTACAGCGTTAGCAGTAAGATAAAATGATATTGTAATAGCATGTCTTGTAGCTATGACATATATTCATTAAAATACATACATAAATAACACAGGCTAAAATACTCATCTGGTGCTTCTAAAATAATCCTACCAAAATGTACCTAACCTAATTCTAGTACGAGGGAAGAAGTAGGTGCTGTTTTAGTCTGGTTCAGCTATGCCAAGAGTTGCCAAAAGTATCTCTATGTTCTAATCAGCTCCATACCTTAGAATGAGAGATGTTGGTATCTCTTTCCCGGGACTCGATCTCTAACGCCCCGCCAGGGGAGTCAGAAACACTGGGGCTGGATTCCCGGTAAGGAGGATGACAGCGTCTTGTCAGTGCGTCAGTTGGGGGCTTGACTTCCTTCTGGACTTTCTGTGGCGAGCCGCGTCGTGCAAGTAGGTAACCGAACCGCACTGTGCCTTGCCAAAGCAAGTGAAGGCATATTTATACCTTGAAGGTGTTTAGGAATGCCAGTATTGACGTAAAAGTCGGGCATAAGAATGTCATGAATGAACCCTCTAAGGAATAGATGTTCATGCATAATAAATGAGTTCTTGGAGAAATCAATATTCAGGCAAGGGAAAGTCTTAAAGGCTTTAGAGTCTGGCTTTCCAAGAACTCGTTGTGACGGAGAGGATCGGATGTAGTTTAGCATGCCTGTATTTGGTAAGCATGAGCAATGCCTAAATAAGGACTGGATTTCGATGCCTAAATAAGGGCAATGCGAATTATACCTATATAAGGGCATGAATCGGAAAATCTCTATACGGTATCTAAATCGACACACAACACTAGTGCCCCTTTGGACATTTTTAGGTTACCAATGTGGCTTATGCTACTTCTAATATGGCGCACATTTTGCCTGTATTTACCTGTATTTCCCTGACGGGGGTTGTGAGCATTAAATATACACGCTCAATGTTGCCATTTTCAAGATACATTATTCTTTTCATCGTTATCCATGAGAGTTAAACCACTCCTAATATGGCGCCCAATTTTACCCGCAGCTTTCAGACGGGTGTTGCGATCACCAAGTCTGATGCATGTTACGTTGTGACGTACCACACGTAGCCCGCTTCAGAGCCATACTTGGCAGTGGGTGTATATATAAATACCTTAATGGAGGTCAGCCGGTCTCCGGTACCTGCCATGGAAGATATGGAGGCGATATCCCGTCTGCGGCATTTAAGCTATTCTTAAGGTAGGTCAGGGTTGGGGCCAACTATAGTTCTTTTGGGTTGTGCACTCGCAGTTATATCAACCTGAGTGTACCTTGTTAGGTCTCGACTTAAAGCATTGCTTTAGCAATGCTTGTTTTGTCGAGAATTCTAGTAAGCGATCCGAAAAGTCTGCCAAGGGCGGATTAGCCACAGTTCATGTGAGAAAGGCGCGTGCACAAACCAGCCACGTTACACACCACCATTTGTCTGCCTCGCAGCAGACTTGAAAGGCTGCCGCTCCCCCGCCCCCGCATCTGTCTTCAAAGGAATGCGCTCCGCTCATCCGCCTCCCCCACAGCAATGCCAAGAGCTTGTTTTTTTGGGGGTGGGGGGGGGGGGTGGGGGGTTGAAAAGGAATTAATAGGATCGGTTCTGTTTTCTTTTGAGGTTGCGTTATTTTTCGTTTGAGGTCACATTAGAGCCTCTTAGAAATGTATTTTTGAGCAAAGCAATCTCCGTTTGTTAACGGTCGTCATGTATTTAAATTGGGCTTTTTTATAGGCATGGGGAGAACTGATGCGGAGACTCGAACCCAGCTCCCCAGTTACAGAGTCTGGAGCTCTAAATGTTATGCCACATCTTCTCTCCACATATTGCTGGGCATAGGCGTCAGTGTGTTCGGCTGGGAGTGGTCGAAATTCATACTTTTTTTTATCTCCTGTTTATTTTTTCAATACTTTAACTTTCATTTTGTGGTGTGCCTGCACGAACTGCTGCTGTAGGTACTTTCCATTTCAGTGCAACTGTAGGCAAATGCTAGGACAGTATAACTCTCGGGCCATGTTCTGTACCACCTAAATAAACATATGGCTCCCGCGCTGCACTCTAAATTTAGATAATCTTTTTTCACCTCCGTCTTCTAAAGGTAAAATTAGGTTTCTTTGGTGCTCACAGCTCTCTGGGGGAACTTCCAAAGATTACGTGCACCATAGCAGGAGGCTCACGTGAGTCGTTTTTTTTTTATGTTCACACTATTTTAGCCTTTGGATTACTCTTGGAGCCTTAATAGTTGGGAAAGAGTCAATTCCTTCTGTGCCGTTCAGATCAGTTTTTTAGGACTTGCGTGCTGAATACCCCAGCTACCTACTCATGACTGGCCCAATATCACCCCCTCAACATGTGGTACCTGTAGGCCATGTGTTATTGTGTGCACAGAATTATAAACTTACTCAACTGCTGGCGTGTGAACACTTAAGCATCTTCGTTCTTGTGCATTTCACTTGTGTGTGTGTGTGTGTGTGTGTGTGTGCCAGCAGCACCGCTAGAACAGCCATTGCTTCTGCCATGGCAGGGTGGGGACTGTCATCACAAGAAAATTGTTGCTTGCGCTCAAGATAAAAGGGTTCTTACTTTTCTTTGTCGCGTTCCTGCTAATCGCTGGTACTACGGGAAAGGCCTGCAGTGCATATCACCCTTTCCGATGCCCTGAAGTTGCCTTGTCTACAAAACCAGGGACTCACCAATCTGGGGATAAGGGAACTGTGCCTCAATATTTTAGGCATGTCATTTGTCCACTAAACGTCGCATAAAATGTTGTTTTAAGATTCTTCGAAAATCAAAAAGTGTATTTCTTTAACATGCATAAGCGTTTCACCCTAGTACACTAGAGTGTGTCACTGTATTGATTGCATTTATTCGAAGTGAAAATTTGAAGGTGAACTTGAAAATATTCATCGCCCTCACCACTCTCCGCCCAGGTAACAATGCTAAATACCATATTTGTGGCTTAGGTGGTTGTTATAGTTGGAGCAACATTAAAGTCTATTAAAACAAAGACAACATAGGTTTTTATATAGCACACATCCTGTGCTGATATATTTCGAGATATTCTCTTATGAGATTCTAAAGGAATAGGAAGCACAGTCAAATATGATATTTGCCTATTATTTTTTTTTCAGTTTTACATAGTGCAAATTCGTCTCGAAGGTTTTGGAGCTCTTTACATGAGCACCAGTTACATTACACAAGGTCATCCTTTTTTTAAAAAAAAAATGTAACACTGGGTTTCACCCCTCACCCTCACACCCCACTCTCCCCCTCACTCACCCTCACCCCCCACACCCTCACACCCCCTCACCCTCACACCCCCTCACCCTCACACACACCCTCACCCTCACACACACCCTCACCCGCACTCTCACCCACCCCCTCACCCACCCCCTCACCCGCACTCTCACCCACCCCCTCACCCTCACACCCTTTCACCCTCACACACCCTTTCACCCTCACACACCCTCTCACTCTCACACACTCACCCACCTTCACACCCCTCACCCTCACACCCCCTCACCCTCCCTCACCCTCACACACCCCCTCACACTCCCTCACCCTCACCCCCTCACACACCCCAGACCCCCACACACCCTTACCTTCACACACCCCCTCACTCTCACACCCCCTAACCCTCACACCCCTCACCCTCCAACACCCTCACTCACCCTCACACAACCTCTCACCCTCACACAACCTCTCCCCCTCACACACCCCCTCACCCTCACCCCCCTCACACCCCCTCACCCCCACACCCTCACCCTCACACACCATCACTCACCCTCACACCCTCTCACACCCTCATACCCTCTCACCCTCACACCCCTCACCCTCACACTCCCTAACCTCACGCCACACACTGCTGCACGCCACACACTGCTGAACGCCACACACTGCTGAACGCCTCACACTGCTGCATGCTGCACTGCTGCATTACTCCTACTTCTGCCCGCCTCACACAGCTGCACACTGCTGCATTACTCACACTGCTGCACGCCTCACACTGCTGCATGCTGCACACTTCTGCATTACTCACACTGCTGCATGCTGTAAACTGCTGCACGCCACACACTGCTGCACGCCACACACTGCTGCACGCCACACACTGCTGCACGCCACACACTGCTGCATGCCTCACACTGCTGCACACCTCACACTGCTGCATGCTGCACACTAATGCATGCCACACACTGCTGCATGCCACACTCTGCTGCAGGCCACGCTCTGCTGCACGCTGCTGCACTACTCACACTGCTACACGCCTCACACTGCTGCACGCCTCACACTGCTGCACGCCTCACACTGCTGCACGCCTCACACTGCTGCACGACACACACTGCTGCACGCCTCACACTGCTGCACGCCTCACACTGCTGCATGCCTCACACTGCTGAACGCCACACAACACCACCACATCACTCAGGGACACCACCATATCACTCTAGTACACCACAGCGCCATGAAACCGCCAGGTGTACGTGCGCTTTATAAATGTTTTAAACTCAAACTCAAACCACCACATCACTATAGGACACCACCACATCACTATAGGACACCACCACATCACTCTGGTACACCACCACATCACTCTGGTACACCACCACATCACTCTGGGACACCACCACATCACTCTGGGACACCACCACATCACCTTGACACAGCACCACATCACTCTGGGACACCACTGCATTACTCACACTGCTGCATGCCTCACACTGCTGCACGCCACACACTGCTGCACGCCACACACTGCTGCACGCCACACACTGCTGCACGTCACACATTGCTGCACGCCACACAGTGCTGCACGCCTCATACTGCTGCATGCTGCACACTGCTGCATTACTCACACTGATGCACGCCACACACTGCTGCACACCACACACTGCTGCACGCCTCATACTGCTGCACGCCTCATACTGCTGCACGCCTCACACTGCTGCACGCCACACACTGCTGCATGCCACACACTGCTGCACGCCACACACTGCTGCACGCCACACACTTCTGCATGCCACACACTGCTGCACGCCACACACTGCTGCATTCCTCACACTGCTGCACGCTGCACACTGCCACATTACTCATAATGCTGCTTGCTGAACACTGCTGCATTACTCATACTGCTGCATGCTGCACACTGCTGCACGCCTCACACTGCTGCATGCCTCACACCGATCACTGACATAATATCGACGGACATAATATCGAGGATCAAAAATATCGTTGACAAAATATCGACAGACAGAATATCGACTTTGTATCTACAAACAGGTAAGTACAAAAATATCTAGTACAAAATATCGTTTACAAAAATATAGTTTATAAAAATATCGACTTTATTAACAACAATGTTAAATTAAATTAATATTATAAAATAATTACTAAAATATACTTAAAAATACTCAATTACCTTATAATAATTAAATAATTAATGAAAGTTATAAAAAAATAATTTTACAATCATATTTGTTAAAACAGATATATATGGTAACATAATATGATTAAATAATAATCAATATTATTACCGTAAGATAGCGGAAGTGTAAAAATTACTATTTCCACTCCAGAGAGTGCAACAGTAGGGAAAGCGTTGGATAGCGTAGGGGTAAAAATTACTATTCCCACTCCAGTGAGTGCAACAGTAGGGAAAGCGTTGGATAGCGTAGGGGTAAAAATTACTATTCCCACTCCAAAGAGTGCAACAGTAAGAAATGCGTTGGATAGCGTAGGGGTATAAATTACTATTCCCACTCCAGTGGGTGCAACAGTAGGGAAAGCGTTGGATAGCGTAGGGGTAAAAATTACTATTCCACTCCAAAGAGTGCAACAGTAGGGAATGCGTTGGATAGCGTAGGGGTAAAAATTACTATTCCCACTCCAGTGGGTGCAACAGTAGGGAAAGCGTTGGATAGCGTAGGGGTAAAAATTACTATTCCCACTCCAGTGGGTGCAACAGTAGGGAAAGCGTTGGATAGCGTAGGGGTAAAAATTACTATTCCCACTCCAAAGAGTGCAACAGTAGGGAAAGCGTTGGATAGCGTAGAGGTAAAAATTACTAGTCCCACTCCAGTGGGTGCAACAGTAGGGAAAGCGTTGGATAGCGTAGGGGTAAAAATTACTATTCCCACTCCAGTGAGCGCACCAGTAGGGAAAGCTTTGGATAGCGTAGAGGTAACAATTACTATTCCCACTCCAGTGGGTGCAACAGTAGGGACAGCGTTGGATAGCGTAGGGGTAAAAAATACTATTCCCACTCCAATGAGTGCAACAGTAGGGAAAGCGTTGGATAGCGTAGGGGTAAAAATTACTATTCCCACTCCAGTGAGTGCAACAGTAGGGAAAGCGTTGGATAGCGTAGGGTTAACAATTACTATTCCCACTCCAAAGAGTGCAACAGTAGAGAAAGCGTTGGATAGCGTAGGGGTTAAAATTACTATTCCCACTCCAAAGAGTGCAACAGTAGGGAAAGCATTGGATAGCGTAGGGGTTAAAATTACTATTCCCACTCCAGAGAGTGCAACAGTAGGGAAAGTAAATACTTCTCATATTATGTAAAAAAATATTAATTAATATCTATAAAAAAATAATGAAAAGTAATTACCAATTTAATATAATATAATAATTAATCAATTAAAATTACAAATTACAATTAATTTTTACTATTAGTTACCTATTCAAATTAATTACAAATTAACAATTCATTAATTAACAATTAAAAATTAATTAACAATTAATTCTAATTAAATACAATTAAATAAATTGAATTATTTAATTAGTTATGAATAAATTACTTCCCACCATATTCCCCTATAAAATCAACCCACTACAGAAAATAAATTAGTAAAATTAACATAATTAGCAATTAATCAATTAAATAAAATTAATTGGCCATTAAAATTTAATTAATTACCCATAAAAAATTAATTAACAATTAATTCTAAAAAAATACCAATAAATATTTTACATATTTAATTAATTATAAATAAATTACTTCCCACCCAATTCCTCTATAAACCCACAACCCGCTACAGAAAATGAATTAGAAAAATTAACATAATTTGCAATTAATCAATTAATTAAAATTAATTGCCAATTAAAATTTAATTAATTACCAAATATAAATTAATTAACAATTAATTAAAAATGAATACCAATATATAAATTTACATATTTAATTAATTATAATTAAATTACTTCCCACCCTATTCCCCTATAAACCCACAACCCGCTACAGAATTAAATTACGCAAAAAATAAATAAACTAACTTCATTAATTAAAATTAATTATAACATAAATACACACTTTTCACATATAATAACATAACAAACACTATAAAAAATTTGATATTATTAAAAATTCGATAATTTTTATAACCTATATTATATACTACGATATTTTAACTTACTATATTTTTAACATTCGATATTACATTACTTACCTTCAAAACGATATATTTGATGACTATATTCTGTCCATTCCATATTTTGTCCAGACTATATTTTGTACTCGATATTATGTCCATTCGATATTTTGTAGTCGATATTATGTCTGTTTACCGCCTCACGCTGCTGCATGCCTCACACTGCTGCACAACTCACACTGCTGCACACTGCAGCATTACTCACACTGCTGCACGCCACACACTGCTGCACGCCACACACTGCTGCACGCCACACACTGCTGCACGCCTCACACTGCTGCACGCCTCACACTGCTGCACGCCTCACACTGCTGCACGCCTCACACTGCTGCACGCTGCACACTGCTGCACGGCACACTCTGCTGCATGCCACACTCTGCTGCACGCCGCTGCATTACTCACACAGCTGCATGCCACACACTGCTGCACGCCACACACTGCTGCACGCCACACACTGCTGCACGCCTCACACTGCTGCACGCCACACACTGCTGCACGCCACACACTGCTGCACGCCACACACTGCTGCACGCCACACACTGCTGCACGCCACACACTGCTGCACGCCTCACACTGCTGCACGCCTCACACTGCTGCACGCCTCACACTGCTGCACGCCTCACACTGCTGCACGACACACACTGCTGCACGCCTCACACTGCTGCACGCCTCACACTGCTGCACGCCACACACTGCTGAACGCCACACAACACTACCACATAACTCAGGGACACCACCATATCACTCTAGGACACCACCATGTCACTCTAGGACACCACCACATCACTATAGGACACCACCACATCACTATAGGACACCACCACATCACTCTGGTACACCACCACATCACTCTGGTACACCACCACATCACTCTGGGACACCACCACATCACTCTGGGACACCACCACATCACTTTGGCACAGCACCACATCACTCTGGGACAACACTGCATTACTCACACTGCGGCATGCTCCACACTGCTGCACGCCACAAACTGCTGCACGCCACACACTGCTGCACGCCTCACACTGCTGCACGCCACACTCTGCTGCACGCCACACTCTGCTGCACGCCGCTGCATTACTCACACTGCTGCATGCTCCACACTGCCGCATGCCTCACACTGCTGCACGCCTCACACTGCTGCAAGCCCTACACTGCCGCACGCCACACACTGACGCATGCCACACACTGCTGCATGCCACACACTGCTGCACGCCACACACTGCTGCACGCCACACAGTACCACCACATCACTCAGGGACACCACCATATCACTCTAGTACACCACCATATCACTCTAGGACACCGCCACATCACTCTAGGACACCACCACATCACTATAGGACACCACCACATCACTATAGGTTACCACCACATCACTCTGGGACACCACCACATCACTCGGGGACACCACCACATCACTCTGGGACACCACCACATCACTATAGGACACCACCACATCACTATAGAACACCACCACATCACTCTGGGACACCACCACATCACTCGGAGACACCACCACATCACTCTGGGACACCACCACATCACTCTGGGACACCACCACATCACTCTGGGACACCACCACATCACTCTGGGACACCACCACATCACTCTGGGACACCACCACATCACTCAGGGACACCACCACATCACTCAGGGACACCACCACATCACTCAGGGACACCACCACATCACTCAGGGACACCACCACGTCACTCAGAGGCATCACTCAGGGGCACCACCACATCACTCAGGGACACCACCACATCACTCAGGGACACCACCACATCACTCAGGGACACCACCACATCACTCTGGGACACCACCACATCACTCTGGTGTTGTGTTTCTATCTAGGACCCTAATTCGATATTCCCGATTTATGCCCTTATATGGTTATAATAACTAATATCCTTATAAAGGCATAAGAATCATATCCATATTTAGTAATAGCCCATGCAGTCCAAATACAGCAAGGCTACTCCCCTAGACTCCTAGAAAGTACAACGCGTTCTTTAAACAAACCAAGCCATCAGCAGCCCGGGAAATCCCCCTGCTTTTGTTTTGATTTGCACAAGAAATCCTGGAGTACAGAAAGAACTGTTAGTTCTTAGTGACATCTTATGTCCAACCTTACGTCAAACCCGGCACCTTCCAGGTATAATATACCAACGTTGCCTTAAGCAAACACACGGTGGTTTGGAGCAGAGCGGCTATCTACTTACCCGAAGCCCAGCTGATGCGAGAAGCCGAAGGAAGCCGCCCACCCTCTTTTGACGCACTGAGAGAGACGCTGTCTTTTTCTCAAGCCGAGAAAATCCAGCTCCGGTGTTTCCAGTCACCCTTGCGGGTTGCTGGGAGATCGAGTCCTGAGAGAGAGATACAAGACCACCTACATTCTTGATTTAGATTCTTGGCAAAAACCAACTTAACTTAAACTGTAACTTACATACTCCTTCCCACGTATTAGGCTTAGGTCAGGTACACCGGGGTAGGCGTATCTTAGAAGCACCAGTTGAGTACGTTAGTCAATGTTTTTATGTATGTATATATTTTATCCATTTTAAAGTATCATATGGCTAAGAAACCATATCAATGCTTTTACAGTATTATTTCATAATACTCCTTTTACTGTACGCACTTTGCTTTATGATAAGCATTGCAATTGTGGCAACTCACTTCTCTTGCATGAGAAAGAAGACTGCTCAATAAATAACACCTTTTATTGAAAACGCCCGTCTCTCTATTTCTCTGCACTCTGGTGAAACTAAGTATGCACGATTGACTGAGTGAAATAGCTGTCTATTGTTTTCACACGACTCTAGAGATACACTCTTTATTCTGAGGGAGCAAAGTTGTCATGTTTATGCGGTTGTCAGAAACTAATCCCTTCCTGTCTAAATCAGGACGGTTAACTCTTTCCTGAACATTCGAGAAAGTTTCTAGTGACCTCTGAGCTAGCTGGCAAAACTAATTAAGTCTAATATAGTCAGTAGAGACCTAGTCGACCTCAGTCCTACGTCTACACTGCTGTTTAAATTATTCCAATGCGCAGAGCCTATTGGGAATATAGGAACTACACTACAT
Source organism: Lissotriton helveticus (assembly GCF_964261635.1). Classification (NCBI taxonomy): domain Eukaryota; kingdom Metazoa; phylum Chordata; class Amphibia; order Caudata; family Salamandridae; genus Lissotriton; species Lissotriton helveticus. The sequence continues at coordinate 816,730,681 of NC_136070.1, forward strand.
GGCGCCCAACGTTTGGTAAGGCGATAATCTAATGCAAGACTTTAGAGTAACTCAGTCGTGCTTTTTTACACAGACCCCTTTTCCCGTAAAAACTCCAAAAGACGTCTGGAGTGGGTAAAAGGTTAAAATCCGCCAAAACTTAGTAGGAAGAGATTCCTATGTATTAGTTTTTAGTTTAGTCAACGTTGAAGGATACAGTGTTCCAAAATATTGTGCACCTAATCTTTGTTTCCTTGAAACTTGCTCTCCAATAAAAAACTTTCTGTCAGTAAAATGCCGGATGGTGACGAAGAAAGAGATGTTTTAGCATCTCAACTGTTGTTAGATGACACAACTCTCCAACAGAATGACCCGAATGCTATAATCATTCCGGTTAATGTAAGGAGAACTCTTAAACTTATAGAAAATGGACTGTCTTCGAGAGGTGGTACAGTCATATTTGTGGTAGAGGCCCATGAATATCGGCAGACAGAGCTATTCTATTCATGGATACATTTTCCAGCAGCAAACACTGCAACACAAGACTTCCACTATTACAAAATAGAGGAATCTCCGGAGGAATACATTCCTTTCGAGGACGTTGAAATCCCACTAACTTACCAAGAGCACCTGCTCTGGTTTAAAGGCGCCCTAAAACATCAAAATCACATTACCAGGCTCGGTCCACTAGGTAGACCTGGAGCTACGTGGCCGGTTCTAGCCAGCTACACACCACATCCAGACGTTGAAAAAATGTCAGACCGGGAACTTTTAGCTCAGCTAAAACTACTAATTAGAATACATAGACAATTGGTTCAATATGTCATGAGGACTTCAACAGTCCAACCAGTAATAGGAATTCTACAACAAGCCCCTCAACAGGGGAACACAAATAAAATCACACCACAGAATATACAATCAGCCATTGGCAAAATACCCGCAAAATGGGATAAAATTTCATTCTGGTTAGCACAAAAAATCACTCAAATAGAGGCAGTATTTCCTGATACTACACCTCATGAAAAACACAGAATTCTGACTATCTGCCTTCCAATGGGGATCGCACCACATGTGGAGGACTGTGACACTTGGGGCACAGTCTTTGCTTCTATTTACACAAAAAACACATGGTGTTCCGTCTATGGCGGTTATACCAGACGTACTAAGACAGATTCAAAATGAATACGGTCCAGAACCTGCTTTAACTCTGGGTATGAAATTACTGAAAGACTTCAAGCAGGTCTCGGCTATATTATTAGCCAACATAAAAGGAGAAGCAGCATCTGTGGCGATCCGCCAGAAATTGAAAGAAACAGATATAGCAGAACAACCTTTTGAACTTGCCAGAATCGTAGAAAAATCCTATGAAGAACTAGGAAGAGATAGTTTGGGTGGGAAACCACTAAAACCACAACTAATTGAAAGTCCTGAAAAACCTTGTATTAAAAATAATCTGAATACTCCAAAAAAGAGTTGGGATGGTAATAAAGAACTCCACTCCCAAAGAAAAATGTTGTCAGTCCAGAGGAAGGTCTCCTCAACGGAGAGATAGATCTCCAGAAAGAGGAAACAAGTCTCCCCAGAGGGAGCCCTCTGAGAAAAGATACAACCTTAGAGATAGGGATAAATTGAGAAAACCTGACAGATATCAAGATATTGATACACGTCCCTCTCGATCTTTTCAGACTTCCTCACAGAAATCGGAAAGAAGAGGACGGTCAGAACACAAGGAAGAGCACGTCAAGTCCAAAGACAAGGAACCTGCTCATCAAAGTAAAAAGTTACAATTTCCAAAAAAGAAGGTAGCAAGTATTAGAATAAAACATGCCGAGGATACTGAGGACACAACTGAAAAACGGAGAGTGGGCCCAGACAATGCTAGACAGTGCAGCAGACGTAACCATAGCTCGCAAGATCCTGATGAATCTTCTGGAGACAGTGGACACGAATGATTACATTCAAGTGGAAACTGCAGACACCAGAGTTAGCAAACCCCATAAATTATACGAGATACCATTACGTATAGAGGGGGACAAAACTAGGAAAATAAAGGGTCTCTTTTTGGATAACCTTTCGAAGGGCTATGATATCCTTCTAGCTGAAAAAGACTGCCCACCAGAGTTTGTCAGGGAGTGCCCTCATGGCGAAGAAATGATTATGCCTGCCTTCTCAAATCATATTCCAATTCATAAAAAATACACATTAGCAGGAAAATGGGCAGTGGCCCAAGCTCCTGCATTATATATAAATCATGTAGGATGGGATGAGGATTCTCCTCCCCACAAAATCCAGTTAAAAAATCAACCTACTGCACAAAGGCAGTACCCAGTTAAAGAAGAAGCTAAAAAGCAAGTCAGGGAGATCTTAGATCAACTTGAATATCAGGGGGTGATTGAAACATGCACCTCACAAATGAACAATCCTTTGTTTCCTGTCTCCAAGCCAGACGATTCATATCGTCTAGTTTTGGACTACAGACACTTAAACTCCTGTTGCAAAACATTTGCAGTACAAAATTCACACAGTGCAGCACTAATGAATAACATCGTGCGAAAAAAATATAAAACGACATTAGATATCTCTAATGGATTCTTTTGTCAAATCATAGCACCTGAAAGCAGGTATTTGACCGCTTTCTCAATAATGGGGTCAAAAAAACACTTCTGTCGACTCCCACAGGGATTCAAGAATAGCCCAGGATTATTCTCAGCAAGGGTAACAGAGTTACTACAAATATATTATGATGAGGCATTATCTTATGTCGATGACATCTATCTCACAGATGATGACCTGGAGACACACTTAAAAAGAGTGAACACCATAATACTTGGGTTCGCAGCTGAGGAGTATAAATTCAACTTTAAAAAGTCACGAATTGCTCATCTAACTGTCCTGTTTTTAGGATATGAATTATCAAGTGAAGGCAAAAGCCTAGCAGACAACTTCTTAGAGAAGTGTGCTGTACTCCAAGCACCAAAAACGCTGAAGAACTTACAATCAATACTAGGTGTCCTGAATTTCGGAAGAACATACATTCTAAATTATGCAGAGAGGGTTAAGCCTCTCTATGAATTAATAAAACCTGATTTCAAACCAATTAATTGGACTCAGAAACACACAGAAATTTTAAGATCATTGCAAACAGACATGTTAGCTAAAACAAAATTGCAAACTCGTGAAAACGTACGCAACCTTGTAATCCGAGTCATCCCAGGAAGATGCGGATTCACGTACCTAACCTCTAATGAGGGAGAAACTGTACCAATAGCTTACAAATCTCACTTGTACACACAAGCTGAAATGAAATTCAGTTCTACTGAATAAATTCTAATAGAGGTTCAAACTACTGTAGCAAAAGAAAGAATCCAAGCACAAGGCAGAAGGATATCTGTTTTAACAGCAGAATCAGCCCTTGAGGCAATAACAAGCCACCCAATCTAAATGATGTGGCATTAGAACCAAAATGGATACAATGGGAAAATTCTCTTGCTGCAGAAGACGTGAAGCACTATTTTGACCCGAAAATGAAAAAACTAGAAAGTCTAGAATATGAAGAAGAATATCCTCTGCCAATCGAAATTCTGCCTCTCGAACAATACACATGTGTAATCTACATGGACAGATTTGCACAACACTACGATGTAGAGAAAAAATCCTACAACGCAGCGTGCGCGATTGTTAAAGGTCGCTGGCGCTTTGGTAAATTCAGACCAATAATCACCAAAACTGAATCACTCAGAAACTGCTCAGCGAGCTGAAATAAGATCTTTAACGATGGCGCTTGAAAATGCCAATCGCGAATTCCCCACACTAATAGTGTGCGATTCACATTACTGCGTCAAGTCTTACAATAATGACATGCAGACATGGATCAAAAATGGTTACAAAGATGACACAGGAGCCACAATAAAGCATAAAAAGCTTTGGGAACAAGTAGTTCTTTTGCAGAAAGAACTACGAAAGACTCACATGATACATACACTGAGTCATCAATGTGATGGCGTTCACGTTGCAGGGAATTCATTGGCTAACAGAGCCGAAGCGGTTCAACCGGCTTCCGTAGTCACAAAAAAGCGTACTAAAAAACACATAGACGGAGAAACCATGCTGGCGGTAAAAGCCTCTTTAAAAGGCGATTATGCAGCATTACCTCTCGGCTATCCACTCAATAATACATACATAATTGATGCAAACTCCGTTCAATTTGCTCAAATCCCTGGAGTGGGGGATAGAGTAATTCCAAACACGAACAGGAGTGTCTTCTTGATTGAAGACGCACACATGGGATTGGGTCTAAGGCATCAAGAGATCGTGAAATCTCTAAAAGAATTACAATCAGAATACTGGTGGCCGGGGATGAGCCTGCAAAATTACAAATTTGCAAAGGATTGGCCAGACTGCAACAGAGATCGCAGTTGTGAACCGGACCAGACTACTGCCAGGAATCCATTATTAGAAAGCATCAGGCTATCTATACGCAGAAATCCAGCCGGAGAAATGCGTTCCCATAAAAATTAAGACTAGATTCACTTAAAATGTAGGCCCCAGTGCTTGGCTGACGCCAGAACTGTTATAAAAGATTTGCGAGTCTTTATCGGCACATACGCAATTGGCATGCTACATTTTGACCAGGGTCCTGTGTTTAGCTCTCGGGCTTACAAAGAGGCCATGGCCAGCATGGGCATTCATTGCGGTACTCTTCCCCCTTCCATCCTGAGGGTAATGCGGTAGTGGATAGAAAAAACCGGGACATAAAGCAATCTATAACGGCGAGGGTATTAGGTTCGGGTGATGGGTGGGTCAAACATTTAACAAGTGTCCAACGTAGTCTTAACAATCTGCCAAGAAATTCTTTAGAAGGTTTCACTCCGTACAAACTATTGTTCGGTACTAGTATGCACATCCAGGACTTAGATAGTCAGACTTCAGTGGTAAATAAAAAATCCTTTGATACCAAAGATCGTTTGGCTGTTTTACAGGACTTAAATGAAACAAGAAGAAGTCTGAGTAATATAAAGTTAAAGCCAACAGCCACTGAAGAAAAAACCACCTGTCTCAGCAAGACCTGTCTGGATTCCAAAGATTGGGGATCTAGTCAGAGAGAAGATCGCTGTGAAGAAGGAATTTCGGCCTTCTTACAGAAAAGCAGTACCTGTCTTAGCTGTCAGCGTAACAAGGTCAGTTGTACTACCGCCCCTTGCTGGTAAAAAGGAGAACTGAGTTGTATCCATCGACCTGGTAAAACCACAATCATGTGGCCAATAATAAGTAGTAGGCCCAGTGGACTCCCAAGAAATAGCAGAAGACCAAATCTTGCTACAATCCAAGAGGTTCAAACTGAGAGACTAATCACATTTGATAAACCTGCAGTGAATAAAAAAGGACTATGCAACAAAGCCATGGAACTTGTGCCTCTTGAAACCCAAATTGCAACAGTTCGTCAAGAAACACCTGTCTACAATGATGTAGCTTCAGACTATACTAATGTAACAAAGAAAGATCCAAAGACAAATGAAAATCCGGAAGCAATTCCAACAATTGACAGAACTGCATCTGGCTACTTCATCAATTTTGATGACTTTTCTGATGATCCAAGCAAGCATGAAGAAACGCCAGCAACAAAAACTTTCAAAGACAAAGTAACTGAACTGTTTCACCAACTAAAAGAAACGTATCTTATTTCACCATGGATTTAATTTTGGATTGTGTTAGGTGTACTTTTCCTCCTACTTTGGCTCATCATGGTTCTATGTTTGGGAAAATTCATTGAAGGAAAATATAGTACAATGGACACAGCAAGTCAGAACATCAACTTGGTCCTAAAGCCTCACAAATCCTCTCACATCGAGAAAAGATAACTGTCATCAGTGAACATCACAGCCAATCCAATACCTAGTGGGGTAGCAAGGGACAAAACTGACTATGAAATGTATGGCCCGATTGAGCTCTTGAAATATCTACACCAGTTTAAGGTTTCCTTAAGTGACTTTGTGACACCAAGTACTTTCTCTGATGATTGGGACTTTGAAAATATTAATAATATGATGTCAGATTTAGTAATGTCAGCTAAATTCACAGAACATGATTATTTACAGGGTTCATCAAATTATGAAGAGTTGTATTGTTATAATTATTTTGGTCATCACTATTTGTATAAATCTGCTCAGCCTAGAAATGTTTTTAATTATAATCACTGGGAACATTGTCCAACTCCGACAAAAGGAAGCTCGAAAACATTTTATGAGAAATTTCAATACTTCTCAGGGTTTAACAACGGTGATCCAGAAACATTTTATTTTAAAATGTTAAATAAGACAGGAATGAAAACAATGTTGACAAATACTAAATTGATTTATTCTGAAAAATGTTATGACAAAATGTCTCCATTTGGTTTTGAATTTTGGAAAAACAACATTGAAACAAAAACCATCTGGGGTTCAAAAGAATGGCAGGTACAAGGTCTAGAAGCATTATTTAGAGCCTGCATGATCCCAGAACAGATGATATTCCTGAATGACACAATTCAGCAAACAACTTGTCTTGGTTTAGCCAAGATAAAAGATTTAAATAAATCGTCTATTCCAAAGCCAATACCTGATAGTAATAGCACTACAGATGAGGAGATAGACGTATCCCATATTTTACACCAAAACAGAACAAATCCTGATTGGAATAAATGGTTGATCTGGCCCACAGACACAAATAACTGTCAAGATAGATTCCTGAACAAATTACAGGGGTTAAAACAGAACAGGCCAGACCCAAGATACTCCCAGAGACAACATCCAGGGATAGTTACAACATACAGTGTAGGGAAACTATGCCTCAAATGGCTACAAAAATCCATACTGGCTGAAATTAAGCAACACTTATCTTTACTTAAAGACGGTGCTGACTTGCGTGATTTTATACTGGGACCACGCAAACAGCGTCAAAAGCGTTTCATATACGCCGGTATATAAGCTGCTTACAATGAAGCTTGGAAAGTAACACAAATTGAAACAGCTGAAAAAATACGAGAAATTGATTGTATAAATTTGGAAAAATCACTTTCTGTAGTGGACAATAGGTTAACGACTCTGTCCTCCAGAATATATTCACTGGACAGCATTGTATCATCTGCTATTGATATAATAGAGCAGGACTTACTAATGTTACAACATGGTCAGTCTCAATTGCGTTCTATTGTACAACTTGGCTGGACGTTGCAAAACCTGCGTTCAGGCTACATGCCATGGCGTCTAATCAACATAACGTCATTATTTTCTATCTTTAACCTTACTGATAAACAAATCAGTTTGGCACAAAAAGGAGCAGACTATACGATTCTGAGCATTGAAAAACTTGAGAGATTACCATTGACAATGTCAGAGAGACCTGTCATTGAATGGATAATACACGGAACAATTACAATTCCGATAACAACTTTCCAGTTTAAGTATTGCCAAAAATATATACCAGTAGGCCTGTATGAAAGGTTGGGTAAAGGATACATCAAGTCAACATGGAATTTACCGTATACACACAAATGTTATAGTGAAGGGAAAAAGGAGGTATTTCTTAGTGGTAACAATTGTAAAAAATCACTAAGCGGTACACTTCTGTGTCAAGGTATTAACTTGCATTGAGCCTGCGAAGGTTCATCAAATAACCTTTCATGTCACTTGCATGGTACTCCTGCAACACAGATAGAGCCATTCTTTATACAGCTTTCCAACGGCAGCTACGTTCTAATAAGCGACCACAGCTGTTGTGGCATGGTGCCAGGAAAAGCCTATCTCGTGAGCATTACTTCCATGGTCACTTGCTGTATGCAAGTATTGTATCCAAACAGCAATCCAGACATGGAGGCGGCAATATGGCCTTCTTTGAATATCTCTTCTATTTGAATTGATACTTTAAGCAGAATGAAGTCAGTTCTTTTACAGACAACTGTGCCTTTAACCTCGTCCAAAGAAACGTATGATCTGCAAGTTGCAAGGACAGCGGCAGAGATACATTCCCTATTATCAACAAATTACCCGTGCATTTCGTAGAAATGTTAGGTCAAATCTTAAACATGTCTGATACCAGTGGCATCGCATATGTATTTAAGACAATTTTTTCGGGACTGTTAGCACCCTTTGAAACAGTTCTGGGCATTTTCCTGAATTTTGTTCATTCATTTTTCGGCGGCCTGCCTCTTCTTTTGGGACTCGTAGCAGGAATTTTATTTTTGATCCTTCTGCTCCGATATGGCAAGCCAAGCAACAGACAAAGCTCCAGCTACAATGGGAGAGACGATCCTAGCTATACGCTACCGAGACAAAATCACTAAAATCCTCGGATTAGCCCGGCTAAGAGATCTGAGTGCAACCTGATTTCTTTCATTCAGACCAATCTGGCAAGATTGCATCTTACCTGTGCTTCGATGTCTGCTATGCGGAGAAGAATGCGTGTTGGGCGTCTGTCTTACACTACCATCAGCAGTACCAATGGATATCGATACTTTGCTAGGTCCTGTAACGACTCATGCAACGTGTTGTCCCCAGCGGCTACCTATTCTGATGACGGCATTCGTTGAGACTTCACCACTACGAGTAGGTGGCGGTGGAGTACGAGATGAAAGCAGCACCACACAGGTACAACCTTCTGTGAGCATTGCTGATCCCGACATCGATGATAGCAATCATTCTCACATGTGCACAATTTCAACTTTTTCGAACTTGGTTGAACTTTCACCTGATGTTGTGGACCAATTTTTTGCAAGCCTGTCTGAAATGATGTTCTCTCCAGTCAATGAGAATAACTTTTAAAACAACGAGCACACAGCGTTCCCTGAACTCTGAATTTGGCCTTCAGTTTTGATACACAAAACTACTGAAAAACATTTGGAACTATTTTTTCCCCTGAAAGCGAAGTTATTTTTTTTTCACTTCCAAAATATTTATCCTTTTTCTGGCACATGGTAATCTACCTAAAGTAGAACTATTCTTAGAGAACAGAGCTTCTATATTAGAGATACTAATGACAATATTTTACCTCAGCCTCTAGCACATGTACAGCATTTGTATAAATATGTGATGAAATGGTCTCAACCTTCTTTTCTGTATTTAGAGCCATTTCATGTGTAATTTTCGCAATTCATTCAGCTGATATATATATGCATTTAACTGAATGATACCACTGCTTGAAAAACGTACAGTACCAATACTCATTTTCGTGTATTTACCATACACCATTTCAAATGCGAATTATGTATTTTGGGGTGGGTTGGAAAACACACATGCATCGTTATATGTTTAATATTGCTTAGTTTTTAGTAATGATGGACATTAGTACGTGAAGTGGGTGTTGTGTTTCTATCTAGGACCCTAATTCGATATTCCCGATTTATGCCCTTATATGGTTATAATAAATAATATCCTTATAAAGGCGTAAGAATGTAAGAATCATATCCATATTTAGTAATAGCCCATGCAGTCCAAATACGGCAAGGCTACTCCCCTAGACTCCTAGAAAGTACAACGCGTTCTTTAAACAAACCAAGCCTCCAGCAGCCCGGGAAATCCCCCTGCTTTTGTTTTGATTTGCACAAGAACTCCTGGAGTACAGAAAGAACTGTTAGTTCTTAGTGACGTCTTATGTCCAACCTTACGTCAAACCCGGCACCTTCCAGGTATAAATATACCAACGTTGCCTTAAGCAAACGCACAGTGGTTTGGAGCAGAGCGGCTATCTACTTACCCGAAGCCCAGCTGATGCGAGAAGCCGAATGAAGCCACCCCTCCCTCTTTTGACGCACTGAGAGAGACGCTGTCTTTTTCTCCAGCCGAGAAAATCCAGCTCCGGTGTTTCCAGTCACCCTTGCAGGTTGCTGGTAGATCGAGTCCTTAGAGAGAGATACAAGACCTCCTACATTCTATTACCAAGGTACGGAGCTGACTAAACCCTTAAGAGAATTCTTGATTCAGATTCTTGGCAAAAACCAACTTAACTTAAAGTGTAACGTACTTACTCCTACCCACGTATTAGGCTTAGGTCAGGTACACCGGGGTAGGCGTATCTTAGAAGCACCAGTTGAGTACGTTAGTCAATGTTTTTATGTATGTATATATTTTATCAATTTTAAAGTGTCATATGGCTAAGAAACCATATCAATGCTTTTACAGTATCATTTCATAATACTCCTTATACTGTACGCACTTTACTTTATGATAAGTATTGCAATTGTGGCAACTCACTTCTCTTGCATGAAAAAGAAGACTGCTCAATAAATAACACCTTTTATTGAAAACGCCCGTCTCTCTATTTCTCTGCACTCTGGTGAAACTAAGTATGCACGATTGACTGAGTGAAATAGCTGTCTATTGTTTTCACACGACTCTAGAGATACACTCTTTATTCTGAGGGAGCAAAGTTGTCATGTTTATGCGGTTGTCAGAAACTAATCCCTTCTTGTCTAAATCAGGACGGTTAACTCTTTCCGGAACATTCGAGAAAGTTTCTAGTGACCTCTGAGCTAGCTGGCAAAACTAATTAAGTCTAATATAGTCAGTAGAGACCTAGTCGACCTCAGTCCTACGTCTACACTGCTGTTTATATTATTCCAATGCGCAGAGCCTATTGGGAATATAGGAACTACACTACACTGGGACACCACCACATCACTCTAATGCACCACCACATCACTCTAATACACCACCACATCACTCAGCCCAACCACATCACCACTCAGCAGCACAACAGCATCACTCAGCACCAGAACAGCACTGTCCTTGCTTGCTACCAACAAGCATTCCTATAGCCAATAGGACTCGTATTAGGAAAGTGTAAGGTATTGGCTTTGTGAATAACAATGCTATTAATTTATATATTTTCAAAGCCAACACATATTAAAAAAAATTGTCATTTACAATACCAATAGCTCACACTTTCCTAATGCGAGACCTATTGCATTGCAAATTCTTGTTTTTATATTTCTTTTAGTGACCGCAAGTATGGACCCGGCATGATTTATTCACCAGTGTGAACCGGGACCACTCTCGGTATTTAAACAACCCATGAGGTACGTTGGGCGTTGGAGTTAGCCATTGTCCGTTAAGTCGGTGTACGCTTATTTTCAGCAGTTAAGTGTATTTTGCTTTACTCTTTCCCATTGCACGAATGTTTGGATTCGTTTTCATTCAACAATCAATGAGGAGCGGGACTGCAGAACGAACGCATTACACAAACTTGTGGAATTTCTGAAAATCTTTCTATGCAAGTCCCACTATATTTCTTTTCCAGCCAATATATATCTTGTCATCTGTAATTGTTAGCCTTGACTCATTATTAAATCCCTTTTCTTTATCTCTCAGTATCAGTTTAGGTCTTGGGACCTCTGTTTCACCTTTTTTGAGAGCCTGTATGCTACTACCACATTACCGGTTGGTAGGTACTTAGGGCACTTAGTCAGGAGTTGTGTCCTTATCTATAACTAGCAGCCCGTCCCGACGTTGTCCGGGAGCAATCAGGCTTCTGGGTCCCCGCCCGCCCCGGTGTTGTCTCAGGCTTCAGGGCCCCCGCCCGCCCTGACGTTGTCCGTGGGTCCCCCGGAGCGCACCCGCCAATTTCAAGGCCCCCAATGAGCCACACACGGGCCGCTTCACCTACCTCAGCCGCTCCTCCCCGCCTGTCCGCCGCTCCTCACCACCTGTCCGCTACTCCTCACCGCTCCTCCCCACCTGTCCGCCGCTCCTCACCGCTCCCCCCCGCCTGTCCGCCGCTCCTCACCGCTCTCATGTCTGCCGCTCCTCCTCGCGCTCTTGTACGCCGCTACTCCCCGCCCTCCTGATGTCAGCACGCACGTCGCGGCCGGCGCTACTTCCAAGGGACTACTTTTTTTTTTAATCGTAAATATTTTAAAGAACGTATATTTTATTTTTTTATATAGCCTATGTCCATCTGCAGACCCTGACAATTACAACGATGTATCGGGTGTTTGGATTGGTGCTGTGGTTCCTGAGTTTACCCGCCTCAAAGGTTCAAAGTTCTCTCTTTATAATAGTAGTATAGATATAGATATGGATATATATATATATATAAAGTCTAAACAGGAAGCCCCAAATTAAAGCAAAGCCACACGAAGTTCAGATCAGCACGTTTATTTGCATCCATTTCACTGCTCGCTCCTTGACAGCTTTCAGAGCAATCTCTGAACATGTAAAGCATGATGCGTTTCAGGAAATAATCCTTTCTTCAGAGGCATTGTTCACGAAGGGCTGGAAGAGCAGTTTTTGGCCGCGTCTGCTCATATAATCACTGGCACCTGCCACAGTGGGCGCGGCTAAATCGCAAAGCCTTCTGTGCCTTGTAGTACGCTGGCCCTCTTCCCACAGTGGGGCCACTCAACAGTCCTTGCAATTTGAACCAAGTATTCACCAAGTGGAGTAAAGTAAAGCGCTGTAAGCCCTCAGATTGCGCTTTGCAGCAGTGAATTCGTGCTCAAGGCAGCACCACCTGCATTGGAGCTGCTCTTGTCTTCGTTCCGTCTTTGCAAGCCCCTTCTCAGAGCCTGCACGAACCCTTCGTAAGGTGGGCCACGCTTCTCGATTGGGCAAACAGCCGATATCCATAAAGTCTAAACAGGAAGCCCCAAATTAAAGCAAAGCCACACGAAGTTCAGATCAGCAAGTTTATTTGCATCCATTTCACTGCTTGCTCCTTGACAGCTTTCAGAGCAATCTTTGAACATGTAAAGCCTGACGCGTTTCAGGAAATAATCCTTTCTTCAGAGGCATTGTTCATGAAGGGCTGGAAGAGCAGTTTTTGGCCGCGTCTGCTCATATAATCACTGGCACCTGCCACAGTGGCCGTGGCTAAATCGCAAAGCCTTCTGTGCCTTGTAGTACGCTGGCCCTCTTCCCATAGTGGGGCCACTCAACAGTCCTTGCAATTTGAACCAAGTATTCACCAAGTGGAGTAAAGTAAAGCGTTGTAAGCCCTCAGATTGCGCTTTGCAGCAGTGAATTTGTGCTCAACGCAGCACCACCTGCATTGGAGCTGCTCTTGTCTTCGTTCCGTCTTTGCAAGCCCCTTCTCAGAGCCTGCACGAACCCTTCGTAAGGTGGGCCTCGCTTCTCGACTGGGAAAACAGCCGATATCAATATAGTCTAAACAGGAAGCCCCAAATTAAAGCAAAGCCACACGAAGTTCAGATCAGCACGTTTATTTGCATCCATTTCACTGCGCGCTCCTTGACAGCTTTCAGAGCAATCTTTGAACATGTAAAGCCTGACGCGTTTCAGGAAATAATCCTTTCTTCAGAAGCATTGTTCACGAAGGGCTGGAAGAGCAGTTTTTGGCCACGTCTGCTCATATAATCACTGGCACCTGCCACAGTGGGCATGGCTTAATCGCAAAGCCTTCTGTGCCTTGTAGTACGCTGGCCCTCTTCCCACAGTGGGGCCACTCAACAGTCCTTGCAATTTGAACCAAGTATTCACCAAGTGGAGTAAAGTAAAGCGCTGTAAGCCCTCAGATTGCGCTTTGCAGCAGTGAATTCGTGCTCAAGGCAGCACCACCTGCATTGGAGCTGCTCTTGTCTTCGTTCCGTCTTTGCAAGCCCCTTCTCAGAGCCTGCACGAACCCTTCGTAAGGTGGGCCTCGCTTCTCGACTGGGCAAACAGCCGATATCCATATAGTCTAAACAGGAAGCCCCAAATTAAAGCAAAGCCACACGAAGTTCAGATCAGCACGTTTATTTGCATCCATTTCACTGCTCGCTCCTTGACAGCTTTCAGAGCAATCTCTGAACATGTAAAGCCTGACGCGTTTCAGGAAATAATCCTTTCTTCAGAGGCATTGTTCATGAAGGGCTGGAAGAGCCGTTTTTGGCCGCGTCTGCTCATATAATCACTGGCACCTGCCACAGTGGCCGTGGCTAAATCGCAAAGCCTTCTGTGCCTTGTAGTACGCTGGCCCTCTTCCCATAGTGGGGCCACTCAACAGTCCTTGCAATTTGAACCAAGTATTCACCAAGTGGAGTAAAGTAAAGCGCTGTAAGCCCTCGGATTGCGCTTTGCAGCAGTGAATTCGTGCTCAACGCAGCACCACCTGCATTGGAGCTGCTCTTGTCTTCGTTCCGTCTTTGCAAGCCCCTTCTCAGAGCCTGCACGAACCCTTCGTAAGGTGGGCCTCGCTTCTCGACTGGGCAAACAGCCGATATCCATAAAGTCTAAACAGGAAGCCCCAAATTAAAGCAAAGCCACACGAAGTTCAGATCAGCAGGTTTATTTGCATCCATTTCACTGCTCGCTCCTTGACAGCTTTCAGAGCAATCTTTGAACATGTAAAGCCTGACATGTTTCAGGAAATAATCCTTTCTTCAGATGCATTGTTCACGAAGGGCTGGAAGAGCAGTTTTTGGCCGCGTCTGCTCATATAATCACTGGCACCTGCCACAGTGGCCGTGGCTAAATCGCAAAGCCTTCTGTCCCTTGTAGTACGCTGCAGACTACACACTTAAGTAGAATCCATTGCAACCCCCTCAGCTATGTGTCCTAATGTCTTATGACATGTTGAAGTCACACATTATACTATCATTTTGTTTTGCTAGGTTCTTACCCATGAAGAGGATAGATGATAGGTTCCTGGGTTTATATTGTACCACTGGTCTAGATACACAGTTCTTGCCATATCCTGAAATGTTAGCAACTGCATTTTTTGTACGTCTTCTCTTCCTATTCACACGTGGTTTGGTGGTGGCATGAACTATGAGCTTCTTTCACATTTTCTCATTTTTTTCAAAAGCACCGGGTGTAGAAATGCGGCCCGGATATTTCTGCCAAGCTTCATGTTGAACTAATATGTGCATACTATAGTTGTACTCATATCAGTTTCCATTGTCCCCACAGATTGATTTTAAGTTCAATATCATTGTTATATAGAGCCCTGTGCACTGCACATTGAAATCACCAGGATTTTATGGATGACAATTGATCACCTTATGAATTATTGACTTGCTGCGCCCTGACAAAGGAATTGTGGGTGTGTTATCCCACTCTGAAATGCGCCTTGGCGCTTCCGTTGCTTTGTATGTTACAGTGTATTTATCAATGAATTACAATAGGTATTGATTTGTCTAGCTTAGGTATGTTATGCAGTATGACTGTGTTGTGTATGATAGTTAGTTGGGTGTCTGTGATTGAGTGCACTGTGAGACTTTTACTGTATTTTGCATTTTGGGCTCTAATCTCTTTGAGACTGTAAATAAACATGACAATAAATGAATATATTTATGCACTTACTAAAAAAGAATAAGATATAAATATTTTTGACAAATAAAAAAATTAATAATCAATATGTTAGTGGGACAATGTATTTTTTTGATGATGGAGGTAATTCCTGAATTTATATTTAAATGTTAAGGAGAGGTTCTGTTGTTGTTGTTCATATGTACCCTGCCTTCTTCTCCTAAGATGTTATGGTTCAGGGACCCTCAGATGTTTTTGATTATGGCAAGCCAAGATCCTCAAAACAAAACAAACTTGAAGTCCTCCAGCAGGTCTGTGTATTCCACTAGACTGCTTTCCAAAAAATAGCATTCAACTTGCTGGGAGACATGAGCGGGTTCAGAGGGATACAATGTGTCAACCACCGCGCACGGTCAAAGTAAACAAAAGACCACCGTTGCTCATGTGCTCACATTAAAAAAAAGGAAAGTTACCATTGTAGCAGCGCTCCTCGCGCTCTACTCGCAACGGTTAATCACAGTTTGACAGTCCGACAGAGGGCAAGTTAAAAGTGGGAAAGCAAAAGAATACACAACGCTCTGTAGCGCGTAGATGTAAATAAAGGAAGATAGCCTACAGCATGTCCTCGTGCTCAGGGTAACCCGGAAGACTGCTGAATGCAGCGCGTCCTTGCGTGTAAAAAATACCCAAAAAGGAAGACAGCCTCCAGCGCGTCCTCCCGCTCATGAAAGTCAGGAAGCCAGTAGAATTCAGCATGTCCAGGGTGAATAGGGGTTGAACAGGAGCGAAGGTTTCACAGAAAAAAAATGTTGGGCGAGAAGAATAACCATAAGCACAGCAGCACAGGGACTGGAAGATTCCAAACGGTATCAAACAGGCAGGAAGGGCATGGTCCTAGCTGGGAAGAAAGCCAAGCACCTAAGAACTGGAGCTGGCTGCCTATATGCCGTAGAGGTCACCTGACCTTAGACTAGTGCAGCATGGGAAACCATACATTCTGGCAGCCATCGCAGTGCATCATGGGAATGGTAGTTTTTAGCTGTTATCAAGCAGAGACAAGGTACAGGAAGCCTGATGGTTAACAGCTTGGCAATGACTGGCCGTGGATGTTCCCCGGGGTTGGCTTTCTCGTCAGTGCCCAGTGGGCCCTCTCAACCACAAAGCATGTGGAGATCACATCAGCAGGTAGCAGATCTTTGAGCCATGAGGTGAGGAAGCAATTCATGGAGTTACCCTTGCAGCCCTCCGGAAAACCAACAAAGCGGGGGTTGTTGCGCCTAGCGCGGCCTTCAGCGTCTTCAACCCGGGAAGCTAGCTCCTGAGAGATCACAGTTAATTTGTTGACACGCTGCTGTAGGGTCGTCACATTATCTTCCACGGAGGACACCCGAGTCTCAGCTTCGGTGATACGGTCTACAGCTTTCCTCAGGTCCTGTCATAAGAATGAGACTTCGGTACCCATTGTGCCAATCTTGACATGTAACTTCTGTAATTGCCACTAAGACATTTTCCTCTCAATATAACTTCCTTTAAACTTTTGGTTTTGTTCAGTGAATTGCTAAGGTTTTTTTTTAACGCAAAGTAAGATATTACCATACCTAACAATAATGTCACTTTAACATTGTTTTTTCAGTGAATTTCTAGTTTTCTTTTAACGTGAAATAATATTTTATTACCATACATAAGGCCAGTCCCATGCCGCACACACCCTATGACCATGCCCTGCGTGCAACCCCTCAAGGCCAGCCAATCAGGTCTCACCTTGAGATCTGCCAGCTCCACGATTCCTCTGTGGTGTGAAATATGCAAAGTTTTTTAGCCTTAATTTCTCCAAAACCATTGAACAGATTTACACAAAATCACAAAAAGCACGCTTTCTTCCAACTTTGATGTAATTCAGTTAAGCGGTTTTCGCTGTAGCTGTGTCTAATTTTCCTATAAAAAAATGATTGGGGAACATTTGATTTGGGACCACCCTTTTTCTCGGCCCCCGCTTAATGGATCATCATGAAACTTTCCAGTTAGAAACTGGGGTAGAAGAACATTTTTGTGGAAAAAGGTTGTGAAGATTCGTCAAACTGCACCACAGTGGTAATCAACTCAAAACATGCTTTACCTATGTAAACCTGATCCTGACTAGGACAACTCAATGGGGCCCAGCACTGTGTATGTGTTTGTGTGTGTGAGAGAGAGAAATTGGGTTGCTGGTTGAGAAAGGTGAAGATCCCACTCGAGCAACAAGCACAATCATTGTCAGCGTGAATTACAATAGTCACCAAATTAACCTGTGCTTAACCCTCTGTTAGCTTGCCACAAAGTAGATGAGTTTAACTTAGAAGCAATATGTACGGTGTTTATCCAGAAACAGTAATAAAGTAGAAATGCAGCATAAGAAAAATCCCAAACCTATATAGCAAACTACTGTAAATTTTAATAACTAAAATGACAACTACATGATCAAAATCCAATAAGTAGAAACTGACATATTGATTTTTAATGTTTTAAATGGAATGAGGCTTAGGACGCGTGTGGCAGAATCTACCCTGGATGATGGGGTCCAGGGGGGCTGAAGAGGCCAGGGAGAGGGGCTGCACACCCCCCTGCCCTTAATAATTGATTCAGCCCCGAGGGATGGTGTCCCTGAGGCCTAAAGAAGGCTCAGAGACTGGCCACATGCTCCTTTCTTTTTAAAAACATTGCGCTGCCTGCCCTGGCCCCTCCGCTGAGTTTATATTTTGAGCCTGTGCTGTTCTTTGTTTAGTTTTGGTGTGGATTTGCAGATCCATTGCAAATTTGCTGGATTTTTTTTAAAGTATGTGTTTTTAGTCACAGGCGAGTTCTCTCTGGGACCACATCACGTAGCCTAGGGGCGCAGGTATAATTACCCTCTCCCCTTATATCGTGTCTTAAAAAAAAATCCAGTCCAGAATACTAAGGTGGCTGCCACCATATAGTGTGTGGCTGCAGCAAAATACATCTTGCCTCGAGACTTGTTGGCCCCACGGTGTGAAATATGCAAAGTCTGTGAGGCATAATATCTCAAAAACTACTGATCGTATATACACCGAATCACAAAAAGCATGGTTTGTGGACCAAAAACTAGATTTCTGCACAAATTGATGTAAATCCGTTCAGCTGTTTGGGCTGTATCTGTGTGTAATTTTCATATGGAATTAAGAATGGGGAAAACACGTTTTGGGAGCCCCCCTTTTTCTCTGCCCCAACTTGACTGATCACCCGAAAACCTTTAAGTTAAGACCAGAGGTGGAAGTTTAGTTTCCTGAAGATTCATCAAACTTCACCAAAGTTACTAGGAAAAATAATTTGCTTTTCCAAAGGAAGCACAATCCTATAACTACCCAGTGGCCACCACCACTGAATAATGTGTGTGGGTGCGGGTGTGTGTGTATATACATACACACACACACACACACGCACACACACACACACACACACACACACACATATATATATATATATATATATATTATTATTATTTTTTTCTCACAAAGGATGCGGCACACAGAGTTCTGAATTATTCGTAATATGGTTTATTACTCCAGCTCAGACCAACGCGTTTCAGCCTAGAAACAGGCTTTGTTCACAGTAAGTGAGCAATCTTCTATGCTTACTATTTATCCCACCTGGCTGTTAAGGTGCATTGTGGGACTAGTGGTTCATGATTTCAACAATAATATTTTCAATACTCTGACATACAGTATTTTAAACGCATACTATATTTCTAACATGATAATATATTCACGCGCTGCTGTTACCCGTTGTGTTTTTGTTGTGATATTCATATGATATATGCACAATAGCGCGCTGCATTTCTGCGCCAGTTCTTGTCATTGTGGTCTAGTACCAGTTCAAAATTCGATTCACATGTACAAGTTTTAACTTGGGTATAGTACCCTATTTCTTAAAGCTGTTACATGTCTTGCATTTGTACTTTTCAGTTCTGTTTAATTTCTCCATTTTCATTCTAGATGTACATGAAGTTCTTCATCAAAGTTCATCCCCCCGGGCACTTTTGTCTTAAGTCTAATTATGAACTTTGATTCAGTCTGTCTCAGTTTACGCTGCCTGTTACCACCACGTTCATCCATATTTATCATGTGTATGCCATAGTAGGACATAGCTTTCCAGTCGCTGTTTTGACAAACCGCCATGTGCTTCGCTGTGGCATATGACATATCTTTATTTTTCACGGCTCTAATGTGTTCTAAGATACGATTTTTCAAAGCACAAATTGCCCTTCCGATATATTTTGATCCACATTTACATTGTACAATATAGACTACGTGTGTGGAGAAGCAGGTTATTTTTCCAGAGATTGGGGTACTTCTTCCATCTGCTTCTTCAAAAGTGGTTTTGTTTTGGCCAATTTTGCATGCCTTGCAGACATTGCATTTTCTGAATCCGTTTTTTTGATCAGTAAGCCATTTACTTTTATTGTTAGATTTTTCCTCCTTAAAGTGGCTATGCACCAGTTGGTCCATGAGAGAAGAGGTTTTATTGTAACATATCATTGGTTCTGCTCCTACCATTTTCCCAATGTCAGGGTCCCCTGATATGAGGTGCCAATATTTTTTGATCTTGCTTTTGATGATTCCACTGTCTTTGCTATATGTTGTCACAAAGCGTGGTGGGCCTTGTAAATCATCTACTTTCGGTTTAGGAACTAGTATTGCTGATCTAGTTTTCATCGCAGCTTTCTTTTTGCATTTCTCAAGAGTTCTTGCACTGTATCCACACGATTTCAGTCTTTCGTTGTTTTTTTGATCTTTATTGCTGCATCATTTTCATTTGAACAGTTTCTTTTCATGCTAATGAATTCGCCGTATGGGATGCTTGCAAGTAGTGGTTGCTGGTGAAAGCTGGTCCCATGCAGGATGCTATTCGTAGATGTCTTTTTCCAAAATAGTGTAGTTTGTATCTGGTCGTGTTCTACATATACTTTCAAATCTAAGAAATCTATTTCTTTTTTACTTGTGCTGTATGTAAATTATAGTCCTATGTTATTATTGCACAGTTTAGAGTAGTACAAGTCAAATTCAGATTTGGTACCGTTCCAAATTAAAAACAAATCGTCTATGTACCGAACCCATTCCTCTAAAAACTTTTTTAGAGGAAGTGCGGCTCTGGAATCTGGACAACTCACTGTCCAGAGGAGGGGGCCGCGGGAGAGGAACATCACAGACCTGAGGAAGGGGGTCAAATATCGCTTCCGAAAAACAAGGAAAACCAGAAGAGCCAAAAGAAAGAAAAACATATCCTCTACGGCATGGGTACTCACAAACTTTCTCTCGGGGGCCAACTTTACAGTGTGGTTTGTGGCCGAGGGCCGCACCGGTGGAGGCCGGGTCAGTGGGGGAGGGGGAAGGGGCTAGAAAGAAAAAAACTGTGACCATGAAGTTGAACACAGGCCCCTGCAGCTGACTCGTTAATCCACTGAGCCAACAGACCAGCATACACACACATCTCTCTTTCTCTCTCTCTCTCTCTCTCTCTCCCTATCTCTCCCTCCCTCTGTCTCCATCCTTCTATCTCTCTCTCCCTCCCTCCTTCCCTCTCTCTCTGTTTCCCTCTGTCTCTCTCTGTCTTACCTCTCTTTCTCTCTGTCTCCCTCCCTCTCTTTCCTTCCCTCTCTCCGTCTCCCTCCATCTGTCTCCCTCTATCTGTGTCCCACTGTCCATCTCCCTCTGTCTCCCTCCCTCCCTCTGTCTGTCTCCATCCCTCCCTCTGTCTCCCTCCCTCCCTCCCTCTGTCTCCCTTCCTCCCTCTGTCTGTCTCCCTCCGTCCCTCCCTCTGTCTGTCTCCCTCCCTCCCTCTGTCTGTCTCACTCAGTCTTTCTGTCTACCTCCCTCTGTCTGTCTCCCTCCCTCCCTCTGTCTGTCTCCCTCGCTCTGTCGGTCTCCCTCCCTCTGTCTGTCTCCCTCCCTCTGTCTGTCTCCCTCCCTGTCTGTCTGTCTCCCTCCCTCTGTCTGTCTCCCTCCCTCTGTCTGTCTGTCTCTGTCTGCCTGTCTGTCTCTGTTTCCCTCTGTCTGTCTCCCTCCCTCCCTCTGTCTGTCTCCATCCCTCCCTCTGTCTCCCTCCCTCCCTCCCTCTGTTTCCCTCCCTCCCTCTGTCTCCCTTCCTCCCTCTGGCTGTCTCCCTCCCTCCCTCTGTCTGTCTCCCTCCCTCTGTCTGTCTCACTCTGTCTTTCTGTCTACCTCCCCCTGTTCGTCTCGTTCCCTCCCTCTGTCTGTCTCCCTCCCTCCCTCTGTCTGTCTCTGTCTGTCTCCCTCCCTCTGTCTGTCTCCCTCCCTCTGTCTGTCTGTCTCTGTCTGTCTTTCTGTGTCTGTCTCCCTCTGTCTGTCTCCCTCCCTCTATCCCTCTGCCTCCCTCTGTCCCCCTCCCTCCCTCTGTCTCCCTCACTCCCTCCCTCTGTCTATCTCCCTCCCTCCCTCTGTCTCCCTCCCTCCATCTGTCCCCCTCCCTCCTTCCCTCTGTCTGTCTCCCTCCCTCCCTCCCTCTGTCTCCCTACCTCTGTCTTTCTGCCTCCCTCCCTCTGTCTGTCTGTCTCCCTCCCTCTGTCTGTCTCCCTCTCTCCCTCTGTCTCCCTCTGTCTGTCTCCCTCTGCCTCGCTCCATCTGTCTTTCTCCCTCTGTCTGTCTCCATCCCTCCCTCTGTCTGTCTGTCTCCCTCTGTCTCCCTCCCTCTGTTTCCCTCCCTCTCTCCCTCTGTCTCCCTCCCTCTGTCTGTCTCCCTCCCTCCCTCTGTCTGTCTGTCTCCATCCCTCCCTCTGTCTCCCTCCCTCCCTCTGTCTCCCTTCCTCCCTCTGTCTGTCTCCCTCCCTCCCTCCGTCTGTCTCCCTCCCTCTGTCTCCCTCCCTCCCTCTGTCTGTCTCCCTCGCTCTGTCGGTCTCCCTCCCTCTGTCTGTCTCCCTCCCTCTGTCTGTCTCCCTCCCTGTCTGTCTGTCTCCCTCCATCTGTCTGTCTCCCTCCCTCTGTCTGTCTGCCTGTCTGTCTCTGTTTCCCTCTGTCTGTCTCCCTCCCTCTCTCCCTATGTCTCCCTCCCTCTGTCTGTCTCCCTCCCTCCCTCTGTCTGTCTCCATCCCTCCCTCTGTCTCCCTCCCTCCCTCCCTCTGTTTCCCTCCCTCCCTCTGTCTCCCTTCCTCCCTCTGGCTGTCTCCCTCCCTCCCTCTGTCTGTCTCCCTCCCTCTGTCTGTCTCACTCTGTCTTTCTGTCTACCTCCCCCTGTTCGTCTCGTTCCCTCCCTCTGTCTGTCTCCCTCCCTCCCTCTGTCTGTCTCTGTCTGTCTCCCTCCCTCCCTCTGTCTCCCTCCCTCTGTCTGTCTGTCTCTGTCTGTCTGTGTCTGTCTCCCTCTGTCTGTCTCCCTCCCTCTATCCCTCTGCCTCCCTCTGTCCCCCTCCCTCTGTCTCCCTCTCTCCCTCCCTCTGTCTCTCTCCCTCCCTCCCTCTGTCTCCCTCCCTCCATCTGTCCCCCTCCCTCCTTCCCTCTGTCTGTCTCCCTCCCTCCCTCTGTCTCCCTCCCTCTGTCTTTCTGCCTCCCTCCCTCTGTCTGTCTGTCTCCCTCCCTCTGTCTGTCTCCCTACCTCTGTCTGTCTCCCTCCCTCTGTCTGTCTCCCTCTCTCCCTCTGTCTCCCTCTGTCTGTCTCCCTCTGCCTCCCTCCCTCTGTCTGTCTCCCTCTGTCTGTCTCCATCCCTCCCTCTGTCTGTCTGTCTCCCTCTGTCTCCCTCCCTCTGTTTCCCTCCCTCTCTCCCTCTGTCTCCCTCCCTCTGTCTGTCTCCATCCCTCCCTCTGTCTCCCTCCCTCCCTCTGTCTCCCTTCCTCCCTCTGTCTGTCTCCCTCCCTTCCCCCCTCTGTATGTCTCCCTCCCTCTGTCTGTCTCCCTTCCTCTGTCTGTCTCACTCTATCTTTCTATCTACCTCCCTCTGTCTGTCTCCCTCCCTCCCTCTGTCTGTCTGTCTCCCTCCCTCTGTCTGTCTCCCTCCCTCTGTCTGTCTCCCTCCCTCTGTCTGTCTCTCTACCTCTGTCTCCCTTTGTCTGTCTCCCTCTGTCTCCCTCTGTCTGTCTCCCTCTGCCTCCCTCCCTCTGTCTGTCTCCCTCTGTCTGTCTCCATCCCTCCCTCTGTCTGTCTGTCTCCCTCCCTCTGTCTCCCTCCCTCTCTCCCTCTGTCTCCCTCCCTCTGTCTGTCTCCCTCCCTCCCTCTGTCTGTCTCCCTCCCTCCCTCTGTCTCCCTTCCTCCCTCTGTCTGTCTCCCTCCCTCCTTCGCTCTGTCTGTTTCCCTCCCTCTGTCTGTCTCCCTTCCTCTGTCTGTCTCACTCTATCTTTCTATCTACCTCCCTCTGTCTGTCTGTCTCCCTCCCTCCCTCTGTCTGTCTCCCTCTGTCTTTCTGTCTCCCTCCCTCTGTCTGTCTCCCTCCCTCTGTCTGTCTCTCTCCCTCTGTCTGTCTGTCTGTCTGTGTCTGTCTCCCTCTGTCTGTCTCTCTCAGTCTGTCTCCATCCCTTCCTATGTCTGTCTCCCTCTGTCTGTCTCTCTCAGTCTGTCTCCATCCCTTCCTATGTCTATCTCCCTCTCTCCCTCTGTCTCTCTCTGTCTGTCTCTCTCTGTCTGTCTCTATCGCTGTCTCTATCGATGTCTGTCTCTGCCTCTGTCTGTCTCTGCCTCTATCTGTCTCTGCCTCTATCTGTCCCTGTCTGTCCCTGTCTCTGACCCTATCTAGCTCTGTCTGTCCCTGTCTCTATCTGTCTCTGCCTCTATCTGTCGCTATATGTCTTTATCTGTCTATCTCTGTCTCTATCTGTCTCACCTCACCCAGCTCTCACTCCCTGCTGCCCTCCCACCTCACCCGGCTCTCACTTCCTGCTGCCCTCTGTCACCTCACCCGGCTCTCACTCCCTGCTCTGCCCTCCACCTCCCTCTCCCGGGCTCTCACTCCCTGCTCTGCCCTCCCACCTCCCTCACCCGGGCTCTCACTCCATGCTCTGCCCTCCACCTCCCTCACCCGTGCTCTCACTCCCTGCTCTGCCCTCCACCTCCCTCACCCGTGCTCTCACTCCCTGCTCTGCCCTCCACCTCCCTCACCCGGGCTCTCACTCCCTGCTCTGCCCTCCCACCTCACCTGGCTCTCACTCCCTGCTGCCCTCCACCTCCCTCACCCGGGCTCTCACTCCCTGCTCTGCCCTCCCACCTCCCTCACCCGGGCTCTCACTCCCTGTTCTGCCCTCCACCTCCCTCACCCAGGCTCTCACTCCCTGCTCTGCCCTCCACCTCCCTCACCCGGGCTCTCACTCCCTGCTCTGCCCTCCCACCTCACCTGGCTCTCACTCCCTGCTGCCCTCCACCTCCCTCACCCGGGCTCTCACTCCCTGCTCTGCCCTCCCACCTCCCTTACCCGGGCTCTCACTCCCTGTTCTGCCCTCCACCTCCCTCACCCGGGCTCTCACTCCCTGCTCTGCCCTCCCACCTCCCTCACCCGGGCTCTCACTCCCTGCTCTGCCCTCCCACCTCCCTCACAGGGCTCCCACTCTCTGCTCTGCCCTCCCACCTCACAGGGCTCCCACTCCCTGCTCTGCCCTCCCACCTCCCTCACCCGAGCTCTCACTCCCTGCTCTGCCCTCCACTTCCCTCACCCGGGCTCTCACTCCCTGCTCTGCCCTCCACCTCCCTCACCCGGGCTCTCACTCCCTGCTGCCCTCCACCTCCCTCACCCGGGCTCTCACTCCCTGCTGCCCTCCACCTCCCTCACCCAGGCTCTCACTCCCTGCTCTGCCCTCCACCTCCCTCATCCGGATATCAGTTCCTGCTGTCCTCCCCCCTCCCACCCCCTCTCCCCTGTGCGTCAGCCTGGCTGACACAGCCTCCAGGGCACCCCAGTACTTAACAGGTCTTTAAACTACCATTTGTTTGTTAATGAGGCTTTGTTCACCTCTTAGCGCCCCTGCAGCTCCACTCTTGACTGTGGCTGGAATCGCCCGGGCCCCCACAGAGCAGTGTCTCTGACTCGCACTGCTGCTCCCCGAGGTGTTTGCTGAAGTAAAAAAAAACACACACACACACACAGGTGCGATGTCTCAAGCTCCGCGGGCCGCCACTGAAGGCTTGCCGGGCCGCTACTGGCCCGCGGGCCGTACTTTGAGTACCCCTGCTCTACGGAATCGAAAATAGAAAATCTAATAATAAATGTATCAAAACACAAACTTACAGAAGAAGAAAGCTCTCTATTGAACAAAGGACTCTTTCTGTCCGGAGACACATTTCAATCCCATCGAAGTAAGAATTGATCTTTATAAATATATACACAAACTTAAATGAGCTAAGATGCATGCACGACGACCTAAACAAACTTCAGGTACAGAAACAGTTGAAACACCGGACGATAGATTGGATTGGCAGATCCAAGAGATCCCTGATCTCCAGAACATATTTGGATTACTTTATGAGGAAGAAACTACGTTAATATCAGGATCCCAATTAATGGAAGACTTGAATGTGAGAACTGACCAGAGAATTAAAAGTGGCTTGAAAAAGAAATCAAGATTCTGTCCGACATTATCACCAGGTAACAGAATCGATATGTTCTCTGAAGCAGTGATAGAGGAAATAGAGAAACTCTCGAATCTAAGGAAGAAAAAAAACAGAGAAAACCTAACAAGTAAAGAGAGGAATGCCATAAAAACACTAAATGACGATCCTTGTCTGACAATAAAGCCAGCGGACAAAGGCGGCAATATCGTCTTGATGGAGACACAAGATTACATCAAAGAAGCCAATAGGCAATTGAATAATCCTACCAACTACAGCAAATTGAAAACAAATCCAATGAATGAGATGACAATACACCTCAATGGATTACTAGAGAACTGGCAAAAAAGTGGATTACTAACTGAAGATGAGAAGAAATTCCTCATGAATTAATTTCCAGTGATCCCCACGATTTATTTTTTGCCAAAAATACATAAGACACAGATTGATCCACCAGGGAGACCAATCGTCTCATACTGTTCAAGTCTATATGAAAACGTTTCACAATACGTAGACTTATTTTTGGCGCCAATTGCGAAAAGTCAGAGCTCATACATTAAAGACACCAGCGACTTTTTGTGAATACTGGAAAACATCACATGGAATGAGAACTACCTTATGGTGACAATTGATGCAGTCTCCCTGTATACGTCCATAAAACATGAAATAGGATTAAATGCATGTCATTATTTCCTAAAACAATGGAACATCAGTAACTTGAAACACACGGAAATGCTCATGACTATGATCAATCTTTGCCTTACCAACAATGTGTTCTTATTCAATCACCAACTATATAAACAAGAATGTGGAACATCTATGGGCATTTCATTTTCACCGAACTATGCCAATACCACCATGGGATGGTGGGAAAAAACAATAGCAAGGGACCCCATTAATCAAACAGACTTGGAGAAACTAATCCTATGGGTTCGGTGTCAGGACTCCACAATTACAAGTAGGGGCAACTGGGCAGGGAAGACCTAACTATGGCCAGACGCGCAGCGTGCAATTAAATTGGTCCGATCTGACTCGAAGATGGCGCCTGAACAGGCCGCCCGAGTCAGGTCGAGGTTAGCGTTCTAGTTCTGTTGCCTCTCTACTGCATTCTAGGAGAGGCGCGCGCAGCTGACAAGCCGCACACTTCACCAAGATTTCGACCGATGCAGTAATGAATTTCTGAGTTCCGTAATTCTAGTCAGAAATTACCGCTAGGGTAATAATAGTTTTAGTCGCAGGAAGAAACGAAAAGAATAGTGTAGCTAGGTATTTGGCATCCCGTTCGTGAGAGAAAATACGAAGCGGAATCCCAGAGCAGTCTCAAAACCCCGTGTGAAGACGAGTCGGCTGACAGTCTTTGGAGGAGGAGTTCAGCGGAACAACAAGCTAAGTGATAATTCCGGAATAACAAAAGTCCATGAAAAGTTAAATGCGAGTTTAAGGTCTCGATGTACATGACAGTCATTAGGAAAGCGGAATGTAATGTTCTCTCAGTCTGAGTCAGTCAGGAATCATACGCTACGTCAGAGAAGGCATCAGAGTGGAATTCTTCACAGAAAGTGGTTATAAAGTCGTAATGTATTCCAGTCAGAATCCGCATATGTAACGCTTACAACGTTTTAAAGAAGATAACAGTTCCTGGAACTTACTAGTAAAAGTCAAGTCTATTCTTAGTGTAAAACAATCGAGCAAGGAAGTAAACTTACCGAGTTGAGGTTTCTCTTCAGCTAGGCATCCGGAGTAGAATACTCTAATCAACCTACAGGAAAAAGATAAGAACACATATATATATTAAAAACAGAGCATAAGGAAAGAAAAGGCATTCAGGCAAGGACACAGCAAGAAATAAAACAGAGAACACCAATTAAAAATGTTCGCAAGAACAAGAGAAAGTAAGTGAAATAAATAGGGAAGGGTCTCAGGGAAAAAACCAAATAAATAGCTTGATTAACTAAACAATATTTTACCCTTACAGATTGACATCTCAACCTAGAACCTATACCACAAGATGTCACAAAAGAAAAATCGTTAAGAAAAAGAATAGAAGAGAGGCAGAGTTCTGAAGGCTTAGGGTAAGCGAAGGTACAGAGAAACTATAGAAATAGGTAGTGTAGTGTAGTAAGGAACTCATGAATTTCTAACTCATTTTCCCCACAGGTTATCTCGAGTAAATAGAAGTCTGCTGGACGGACTGACGAGGAATCCATCAGGACGGCCTCTTCTCTCTTTTTCTCTTTGTTATTTTATCCAATATCCCCCTTCCCTTAGAATAGCCTCACTAGAGACTTGTGACCTCAAGCTCTGGGTTGCTGTTTTGAGTGGAGTTGGGAATTAGCATCTCTGTTCCTGTGTAACCGGAGAGATACAGGTTCTGACAGAGTGAAGTGCCCAAGTTGCAACTTACACCCGAACAGAGATGGCAGGGGAAATAGACTTGCAAGGGTTAGGAACAATCCTGGATACTATACAAAAGGAGTTGAGCGCAGTTAGAGAGGAGAATCAGAATCTTAGGATGGAAATAGTGAATTCAAGGAAAGAGACCGCGGAATTGGCACAAAGAGTTAGACAACCTTTTGGGTCAAGTCCAGGTGCTCAAACCCCGATGGTAGAAGGGACAAGTAGAACAACAACTCAAGTGATCCACTCATTATCACCCGTCATTCCTTTAGCAGCTCCCGAACGCTTTAGTGGGGATCCACAAAAAGCCCAGATATTCATCACCCAATGCTCGTTACATTTCTTATGTCGTCCATCTATTTTCCCTGACGCGCAGTCTCGAGTAGCCTTTGTTTTGTCGTATTTGAGTGGGGATGCAGCTTCTTGGTCTTTGCCTTTGATAACGAAGAACGATCCAATATTGAGAGATTATGAGAACTTCAAGGAAGAATTCCTTCGTATATTTGACAGACGGCGAATATCCCAAGCAGTCGACAACGAGCTATTAGATTTGCGACAAGGGAATCGTGATGTGGTCTCGTATCTAGCTCAATTCAACAAGCTGGTGGTGGAGACGAACTGGCCAGAGAGCAAGAGAGCAGCAGTCTTTTATCGTGGTTTGAAGGACGAACTGAAAGACGTTCTGGCAGGAATACCGAACCGACCCACGGAGATCTCTGCGCTAGTAGACTTGGTTCTAGAAATCGACTTCCGTCAAGGGGAAAGAAAAGGAGAGAAGAAGAAAGACTACCGAGTAGTGGCGCCGAGGTTTGACCGAATAAGATCGGAAGGAGGTCGGAGTTATGACACACCACAGGGCGTTGAACCAATGCAGATTGGAACGATCCGTGGCCCTCTCACCAAGGAGGAAAAAGAAAAACGAAGAACCAGCAATCTTTGTATGTATTGCGGATCCGGAGGCCATTTTGTACGAAACTGTCCGAAGAAACCCAAGGTAAACTTCAAGCCGAAGGAAAACTAGCAGCACCATCTGTTGGAGGAGTTGGACAGGTGGATGCGGTTTTAGATCAAACTCCAGGAGAGCATAGAGTGGCAAATACCCTACAATCAGCAGCTCCCCATTTAATTCTATCCATGGAAATCAGGTTCCGACAAGTAACATTGATGGAGGTCTCAGTAATGATTGACTCCGGAGCCACCGGAAACTTTTGTGATCTGAAGTTTGCGAGCAGAGTGGGAATCAAGGCCATCCAGAAATCGAGAAGTGAACCGGTCAGAGCAGTGGACGGCACCAATTTATCTTCAGGCCCAATAGTCAGTCACACAGAGTTAATACAGTTGATTTCGAATGAGGGGCATAAGGAGAAAATTCAGTTTAATTTAATTGATGCCCCCCAATTCCAATTAATTCTAGGACTCCCATGGCTCACCGAGCATAACCCGAGCATTAACTGGAGTACAAGAACCGTGGAGATGGAGTCGAGTTACTGCTTAGAGAATTGTTTTGGGAAATCCAGGACAGAACCAGAGGAAAATCCTGCACATTTATTATGTCAAATCGAAAGATCCATCTGTGCTATCCAAACACAAGAAATACCAGAGGAATACCACGAGTTTGAAGATGTCTTCAATGAGGTAGAAGCGGAACAGCTACCACCGCACCGCCCCTATGATTGTAAGATCGAGTTGGAACCTGGTTCGAATCTGCCTTGTAGCCGTGTGTATGCGCTTACAGAGAAGGAACATCGCCATCTAAGAGAGTACTTGGATAAGTACTTAGCGAATGGTTTCATCCGTCCTTCGCAGTCCCCCGTCTCCTCACCTCTGTTTTTCGTGCCTAAGAAGGAGGGAGACCTGAGGACTTGCATTGACTACAGAGCGATCAATAAGATCACGAAGAAAAACCGTTATCCTCTACCGTTGATATCTGTGCTACTAGATCAAGTAAAGGGAGCAAAAATCTACACGAAATTGGATTTGAGAGGGGCCTATCATCTGGTGAGAATGAAAGAAGGAGACGAATGGAAAACGGCTTTTCGAACAAGATTCGGCCTGTTTGAATATCAGGTTATGCCCTATGGCTTATGCAACGCTCCGGCTGCCTTTCAGCACTTTATGAACGATGTGCTGAAGGAGTTCATCGATCAGTGTGCCATCGTGTACATCGACGATATCCTTATTTACTCTGGGGACGAAAAAAGTCATCAGGGTCAGGTCAGAGGGGTCTTGCAAAAACTGAGAGAAAACAGACTGTTTGTCAAGCTAGAAAAATGTGCCTTCGGGGTATCCCAAGTCGAATTCCTGGGTTTCGTAATTTCTCCTACAGGGATACTAATGGACCAGAAGAAAATTGAAGCAGTAATCAACTGGAAATCCCCAGAGAGCGTGAAAGAGGTGCAAAGTTTTATTGGATTTGCAAATTTCTATCGGAGATTCATTAGTGAGTTCTCCCATAAGATCTTGCCACTCACTAGGCTGTTAAAGAAAGGAACCAAATTTGAATGGACCACCGTAGCAGAAGAGGCTTTTCAATCCTTAAAAGAAAGTTTCACGTCTGCACCCATTCTACAACATGCAGACCCAGCTGAGCCTTTCTACGTGGAAACAGATGCATCAGACCAGGCTGTTGGAGGGGTCCTATCACAGAGAAGTAAAATAACAGGGCAACTACATCCAGTGGCTTATAGGTCCAGGAAATTGAACCCGGCCGAAGTCAACTATACGATCACTGAAAAGGAGTTATTGGCGATAAAAGACGCTTTTAAAGATTGGAGACATCACCTGATGGGGGCACAACACCAAGTCACAGTGTATACAGATCATAGAAATTTGAAATTCCTGAAAACAGCTAGAACGCTAACCCCCAGACAACTACGATGGTCACTGTATTTTGCTGAATACGACTTCATCATCACTTATCGACCAGGAGCCCAGAATGGAAAGGCTGATGCACTCTCCAGAATTGACACAGAAAATCATAAAACACCAATAAGAAACCAATCTATAATTCCAAAAGAAAGAATCATCGGAGCTATTACTTCGATAAATTTGGAGAGCGGTATTCTGAAGGCAATGGATGACAGGGCCATGGAGGATTGGGCGAAAAAGGAAGGAGGAGAAATTCATCATCGGTTGCGGTATTATCGAGGGGCTCTGTATATTCCAACCAAAGAACTACAAGAACAAATAATGAAGGAATGTCATGACGCAAAATTGGCTGGACATAAAGGTGAGGCAAAGACCAAGGACTTGATCCAGCGTCATTATTGGTGGCCAGAAATGTCAAAAGACATAGAGCAATACGTCAAAACTTGCGAGATTTGCGCTCAGGGAAAATCAGAAAGACAGGCTCCAAAAGGGCTACTTATGCCTTTGTCAACTCCACCCTATCCCTGGCACACAGTTACCCTAGATCTCATCACAGATTTACCTCTTAGTCAGGGTTTTAACACTATACTAGTAGTGGTGGATTCCTTTTCAAAGATGGTTCATTTTACTGCTCTGAAAGGAGTGCCGACAGCGAAGCAGTTGGCGGCTCATTTCAGCGCCCAGATTGTTAAAATCCATGGAATCCCAAAGGTGGTAATAACTGACAGGGGCCCACAGTTCATTTCTCATTTTTGGAAGTCATTCATGGAAGGGTTAGGCACAGAAGTCCGTTTTTCCACCAGCTATCACCCAGAGACTGATGGTCAAACAGAGAGGGTGAACCAAGAACTAGAACAGTATTTGAGATTGGTGCTTTTGAAACAAGAAGGAAATTGGTCAGATTATTTGTGGGCAGCAGAGTTTGCTCACAATAATGCAAAGAATGTATCAACTGGGTTTTCCCCGTTTTTTATGAATTACGGAAGACATCCAAATTCAACTCTAGGCCAAGTTGATATCTCAGTACCAGCAGTTGAGGAGATAGTTACACAGCTAGAACAGGTGCATCAGAGTGCAACAGAAAATCTCCAAAAGGCCAAAGAAAAGTATAAAGTTTATGCAGACAGAAAGAGACGTGTAGGGCCTCAGTTAGAAATAGGGGACAAGGTCTGGTTAAGTACTAAGAATTTGAGGCTTAAAGGCAATCGGAAGTTTCAACCAAGGTTTATAGGGCCATACAGAGTAGAAGGAAGAGTGAACCCAGTGACTTATCGACTCCAGCTGCCATCAAGGTTGAAGATCCATCCAGTGTTTCACATATCCCTACTGAAGAAGGCCCCAGATGGTTTGCGAAAAGAGTTGCCACCAAAACCTCTGCAATTCGAAACAGGTGCCGAGTTCGAAGTCAAAGAAATTCTCAATTCAAAAAGACTAAAAGGGGAACTATATTACCTCGTGGACTGGAAGGGTTATGGACCTGAGGAGAGATCTTGGGAACGAGAAGAAGATGTGCATGCACCAAGACTGACCAAAATCTTCCATCAACGATTCCCAACGAAGCCTCGGAAGGGAGAATCTACCTTGTTGGGGGGTACTGTCAGGACTCCACAATTACAAGTAGGGGCAACTGGGCAGGGAAGACCTAACTATGGCCAGACGCGCAGCGTGCAATTAAATTGGTCCGATCTGACTCGAAGATGGCGCCTGAACAGGCCGCCCGAGTCAGGTCGAGGTTAGCGTTCTAGTTCTGTTGCCTCTCTACTGCATTCTAGGAGAGGCGCGCGCAGCTGACAAGCCGCGCACTTCACCAAGATTTCGACCGATGCAGTAATGAATTTCTGAGTTCCGTAATTCTAGTCAGAAATTACCGCTAGGGTAATAATAGTTTTAGTCGCAGGAAGAAACGAAAAGAATAGTGTAGCTAGGTATTTGGCATCCCGTTCGTGAGAGAAAATACGAAGCGGAATCCCAGAGCAGTCTCAAAACCCCGTGTGAAGACGAGTCGGCTGACAGTCTTTGGAGGAGGAGTTCAGCGGAACAACAAGCTAAGTGATAATTCCGGAATAACAAAAGTCCATGAAAAGTTAAATGCGAGTTTAAGGTCTCGATGTACATGACAGTCATTAGGAAAGCGGAATGTAATGTTCTCTCAGTCTGAGTCAGTCAGGAATCATACGCTACGTCAGAGAAGGCATCAGAGTGGAATTCTTCACAGAAAGTGGTTATAAAGTCGTAATGTATTCCAGTCAGAATCCGCATATGTAACGCTTACAACGTTTTAAAGAAGATAACAGTTCCTGGAACTTACTAGTAAAAGTCAAGTCTATTCTTAGTGTAAAACAATCGAGCAAGGAAGTAAACTTACCGAGTTGAGGTTTCTCTTCAGCTAGGCATCCGGAGTAGAATACTCTAATCAACCTACAGGAAAAAGATAAGAACACATATATATATTAAAAACAGAGCATAAGGAAAGAAAAGGCATTCAGGCAAGGACACAGCAAGAAATAAAACAGAGAACACCAATTAAAAATGTTCGCAAGAACAAGAGAAAGTAAGTGAAATAAATAGGGAAGGGTCTCAGGGAAAAAACCAAATAAATAGCTTGATTAACTAAACAATATTTTACCCTTACAGATTGACATCTCAACCTAGAACCTATACCACAAGATGTCACAAAAGAAAAATCGTTAAGAAAAAGAATAGAAGAGAGGCAGAGTTCTGAAGGCTTAGGGTAAGCGAAGGTACAGAGAAACTATAGAAATAGGTAGTGTAGTGTAGTAAGGAACTCATGAATTTCTAACTCATTTTCCCCACAGGTTATCTCGAGTAAATAGAAGTCTGCTGGACGGACTGACGAGGAATCCATCAGGACAGCCTCTTCTCTCTTTTTCTCTTTGTTATTTTATCCAATATCCCCCTTCCCTTAGAATAGCCTCACTAGAGACTTGTGACCTCAAGCTCTGGGTTGCTGTTTTGAGTGGAGTTGGGAATTAGCATCTCTGTTCCTGTGTAACCGGAGAGATACAGGTTCTGACATTCGGTACATAGACAATTTGTTTTTAATTTGGAACGGTACCAAATCTGAATTTGACTTGTACTACACTAAACTGTGCAATAATAACATAGGACTAGAATTTACATACAACACAAGTAAAAAATAAATAGATTTCTTAGATTTGAAAGTATATGTAGAACACGACCAGATACAAACTACACTATTTCGGAAAAAGACATCTACGAATAGCAGCCTGCATGGGACCAGCTTTCACCCGCAACCACTACTTGCAAGCATCCCATACGGCGAATTCATTCGCATGAAAAGAAACTGTTCAAATGAAAATGATGCAGAAATAAAGATCAAAGAAACAACAGAAAGACTGAAATCGCGTGGATACAGTGAAAGAACTCTTGAGAAATGCAAAAAGAAAGCTGCGATGAAAACTAGATCAGCAATACTAGTTCCTAAACCGAAAGTAGATGATTTACAAGGCCCACCACGCTTTGTGACAACATATAGCAAAGAGAGTGGAATCATCAAAAGCAAGATCAAAAAATATTGGCACCTCATATCAGGGGACCCTGACATTGGGAAAATGGTAGGAGCAGAACCAACGATAAGTTACAAAAAACCTCTTCTCTCATGGACCAACTGGTGCATAGCCACTTTAAGGAGGAAAAATCTAACAATAAAAGTAAATGGCTTACTGATCAAAAAAAAGGATTCAGAAAATGCAATGTCTGCAAGGCATGCAAAATTGGCCAAAACAAAACCACTTTTGAAGAAGCAGATGGAAGAAGTACCCCAATCTCTTGAAAAATAACCTGCTCCTCCACACACATAGTCTATATTGTACAATGTAAATGTGGATCAAAATATATCGGAAGCACAATTTGTGCTTTGAAAAAACGTATCTTAGAACACATTAGAGCCGTGAAAAATAAAGATATGTCATATGACACAGCGAAGCACATGGCGGTCAGTCAAAAGAGCGACTGGAGAGCTATGTCCTACTATGGCATACACATGATAAATATGGATGAACGTGGTGGTAACATGCAGCGTAAACTGAGACAGACTGAATCAAAGTTCATAATTAGACTTAAGACAAAATTGCCCGGGGGGATGAACTTTGATGAAGAACTTCATGTACATCTAGAATGAAAATTGAGAAATTAAACAGAACTGAAAAGTACAAATGCAAGACATGTAACAGCTTTAGGAAATAGGGTACTATACCCAAGTTAAAACTTGTACATGTGAATCGAATTTTGAACTGGTACTAGACCACAATGACAAGAACTGGCGCAGAAATGCAGCGCGCTATTGTGCATATATCATATGAATATCACAACAAAAACACAGCGCGTAACAGCAGCGCGTGAATATATTATCATGTTAAAAATATAGTATGCGTTTAAAATACTGTATGTCAGAGTATTGAAAATATTATTGTTGAAATCATGAACCACTAGTCCCACAATGCACCTTAACAGCCAGGTGGGATAAATAGTAAACATAGAAGATTGCTCACTTACCGTGAACAAAGCCTGTTTCTAGGCTGAAACGCGTTGGTCTGAGCTGGAGTAATAAACCATATTGCGAATAATTCAGAACTCTGTGTGCCGCATCCTTTGTGAGAAAATTGTACGTTTTGGGCCTGGATCCGGCCCCTATGCAGAGCACCCACAGCTGAGCGCCCGGACCAGCACTCACGGTGGCGAGCTTTAGATTTGTATTAAAAGCTCACGGTGTCCAGACGCGTTTCGGCATTCGCCTTCGTCGATGGTAACATGGCGGTGCCCAAACGGCCGTTTTTTATGTTTACGATTCATTGACACTGTTAACGGACCACATAACCAAATTCATGGTCGCCATCTTTAAACATGCAATCAGTTGTTTACATAGTACATGGCGGCATTGCAGATCAACATTCATAACCATTATGACATGCTGATTATTTGTGAATTCATTATTTATATTCAGGACACATTCAGTTATATTGTGTACACTTTGCCAGACTTGCGCGACATATTGCCCGCAAATATTGCCCACAGATGGGCTCAAAAGCACACAATATTCTTAGTTAATACTTGATTCCAGTATCACTGTCATTATCTAGCCCCTAGATGGGCCTACACCAAGTCGAAATCATTCCTGCCATGTACTCTTGCTCCTGCATGAGCCAATGATGTCCATCTGTTCAGTGTCCTACCTATCCATGTGTGATAAACAACCATCAAAACATTCCACATCAAGCAAAACCAAGAGTCTAATTAATCTGATCATCCATTTTGCCTCCTCTATCTTCATTAGTTGTCCCCTAAATGCACAGCCAGTTCCTCATGGGAATTCAAACCCCCAGGCGCTTTTGTATTAAGATCGATAATATACCTGGACTCCAGCCTTCTAAGGGTCATTAGTCTGTCTCCCCCCCTTGGATTCTGGGGTACATGATCCAGACAAAAGTACGTCAGCAAATCTCTGTTCTCTCCATGCAGTTCTTTAAAATGACATGCTACAGGGGATGTCATATCTCCATTATTAATAGCTCTAGCGTGTTCCAATACCCTAATTTTGGCCGGATGGATAGTACTACCCACGTATTTAAGTCCACATGGGCACTGTAAGCAGTATACTGCATACGGGGTAGTGCATGTCAGAAATTTAGTTATTGTTCTGGGCTACCGCATTCCCGGTACTTGAAATGTCGAGACTTGACTACTCCCAGTACACGCCTTGCACTTTTTGCAGGGACGAAAACCCTTCAGATCTTTTTCAAAACCCTTCGATGTCTTCTTCACAGTATAACTATTTGTAAGGCTGTCTCTGAGGGACCTGGCTTTGCGAAAAGTTATCAGGGGTCTCTTCGGAATGTCCATTCCGATAACTGGATCCATTTGCAGTATATTCCAGTGCCTGCTAAATATGGATCTGAGTTTCGTGGCATGCTTTGAAAAGGTGGTGATCATCCTGAAACCCTTTGTTTTGTCCCCTTCTACATTTCTATTGGTCTCTGTTACAAGGAGCCTGTCTCTCGCTATGGAGTCAACTCTACTTTTCGCTCCCTCTAAGGTCTGTACACTGTAACCTCGCCTTCGAAATCTTCCCATACTCTCCCCTGCATATTTCGCATCCTGTTTGTGAGCAGTAACTTGGCTACTTGTTAAAGTTTTAGGGCACCTGTTTTGTGGGAGCCTAGATGGATCCGAAGAGTGAGATGGAACGGACATAGTTACAGGAGGACAAGGTGGAGGAGCCTCTATAGTAGAATGTATCCAGACACTGGGAATAGCAACAGGAGCATTATTGTTAATGAGGGGTATTGTGGCTATGTTGTTACTTATAGCAGTGCCATCCCTCAGCTGTTTGGTACTATTGTCTTTTATAATCGTTTCAATTTGTGTTAATCTGGAGGTTAATTGATCGAATCTGACCCTTACAAAGAGATCCAAACGCTCTATGCAGGCTACCAATACCTGCAGCTCCTTCTGGAGATTTGTGATGGAGTGGGCCTGGCTGTTCCGTTGAGCACCAGGGAGTTTAGATTTATGTCTTGGGGACTGATTTACAACTCTTGTGGGTTTTGGGTGGGAACGAGCAGATGGTGGAATAACCTTAGGATCTATATCTGGGACGTTAATTGTAGAGAGGCGGGGGGGTTTGGATTTTTTAGTGGGGGGTTGTGAGTCAGAATCATTTTCCAAGCTATTTATTACGTGAGAAACGCATCCGTTCGAAAGGGGAGCTGGAGATGTTCATGGGTGTGTGCAATTTTTGTCAGTTGGGGGCGAGGAAGAGTTTTGGCTCAGTCTAGAAGTTGTTCCCTCTATAGATTCTTCGACAGACAAAATTTGTTTGTCGATTACCCCAACCGCCCCTGTCAGATACGAGAGAAGGGACTGCTGGGAGGTGTTGGCATGGGAAATGACCTCCGGATTTTTTGCGGATTTAGGGCTCAGATGTTTCCTCTTCCCCATGTCTGAAGAGCTGATTTACAAGGGTAAATGGGTCGAAGAGTGTAATGGAGATAACGATATCTTACACAGCCCCTACTAGAGCCTACACAGAGAAATAATGCTATTTGCTGTTGTATACAAAAACAAGCGGTAGATTTGTAATAAATTGTCCGAACAGTGTGATGCTATAATAATTATTTTTACCAGGGTCTTTGGCCCAGTCCATTCTCCTCAGGCCTCTGAGGGCCACAGAGGGCCCGCCCTTTACCCAGGCTTCGCCCGGCGTCCCGCGACGCTGAAGAGGCGCGCTTTATGCAGCGCCTCCGGGGCCGGAAGATGGCGATGGCGGCTCCTGCCGCTATGCTCCACGGGATCAGCAGTCCTCTGCTCGACGGCCGCTGATGGGTGGGGCGGCGGCGGGAGGGCTGCGGGCTGCAGTGGAGCTTGACTAGGTGGAATCCGGGCAGTGCGGGGATCAGGTGGGGCCCAAGAGTTCGTTATCCAGCGGGAAAATGTATGGAAGTGGCTAGTCATAGCAATGTCCTGAACTGCAGGTATGTAAACATTCTCCTTTCCTTTTGAACACTCAGGCTTAGGAAATCTGACGCATTAGTATATACCAGTCCCTCTATATCTACTGCAATAGTTCTTTACACATTTGTGAGACTAAAATCGCAGCATTTGTAAAGATGTTTGTTGTGAGACTAGCTGGGAATTTCACATGTTACATATTGTTCAGTGAATGACAGCACAGATTGATCTGTCTTCAGTAAACTTAGGTGGTTCTTATATGCATGGTTGTAGTTTTGTCAGTAGCCTGATATTCTTTCCTTCAAAAGTAACTTTCATCATTCTTCAAGATGACAATTGCTTTGTGGATAATTTTAAGAATGGCTTGAATCCAGTGATGGAAGTCGGAAGAACGTTCCACTGCCTTTAAAAG
Source organism: Lissotriton helveticus (assembly GCF_964261635.1). NCBI lineage: Eukaryota > Metazoa > Chordata > Amphibia > Caudata > Salamandridae > Lissotriton > Lissotriton helveticus. The sequence continues at coordinate 816,769,573 of NC_136070.1, forward strand.
GACAGCAGGCACAGAGCAGCACACACTTGCATGTGCAGGAAATCTGCTGGGCCTTTACACCTCCATGCCCCATTATATATTAGGGACTTATAGGTAGATTGCACCCCCTGGTCCTATTATCTACTAGGGTCTTAAAGGGTTTGTCATTGCCAATTGTAAGTGTACCCTATCACATGTATCTTTTTAAACATAGCACTGGACTTGGGCTGGTTCGCTGACCCCAGGGTTCAGTCAGAGTCAGTTACCACCAGTATAATTCAGCAAAAATGGGGGTTGAACAGGGCAAACGGATGGCTTTGTAACAATTCCCAAACATATTCACCTTTTTGTAATACCCCATAGATACTCTTGTGTGGTACCCCATCACAAGGATAGCAACACACCTAGATTTTCACCAGGTTCTATAACATCTTTTAGACTTTCTCCTAGGATGTCCCCACAATAGCCTCCTTCTGCACCTATAAGGCCTCAAAGACATAGAACTCTACCTTCACCTTTTTCCTCTCACATATGTCTGGGGGAAAAACACAACATTATCATTCACACTCCAGGTCAAAGTCTACCTCTCAGAGAAGATGTAGAGGTAGATCTCCTTATCACTCTAGGTCAAGGAGGTTGGAAACTACGATCTCTCCAGCGTGAGCAACCACTTCAAGATCTTCCATCAGAGATTACTTTCCTACCATGACAGACATCCCTCCAGTAAGCATGCCAGCAGTTGATGACCTTACCACATGTAATGATTTGTTAGTAAGAGGAGCAGCTAAATTGAACATTGCAATGCCCACTCCTACTACATCAACCTCTGTCATTTTTGAAACATTATAACAGAGGACATTGCCAAGACCTCTCCTTCCTCTAGTTCCTGGACTTTTTGAGCCTCCAATGCACTTATTTCTTACACTTTCAGCAGTAAGATTTGCGCTATCTAGGCTCTTTGAGAAATATGAACCACCAGATCAGGACGCTCAGTTCCTCTGATCCTCCACCAGATTCAGTAATTGAAGCAGTAGCTAGAAAGCCCCTTACAGCCGCTCCCCGTTCTTTACCAGCGTATAACGAAAGTAAAATAATACATTTCTTTTGAAGTTAAATGTGCAGAATTACAGATTCTGATTTTTTTGATATTCTCTTCAAAGATATACCTCAAACTAAATAATTGGTACAGCAGTGGACACGTCAGACCTGGCCGCTCATGGCTGCTGCTATGGTATTTGCATGAGAAGAAGCTCATGGCTTAGGCTAACGAGACTTACACCAGAAGTGCATCAAAAACCCCGAGCCTACCATTCTCAGGAAGTACACTTTTTGTCTCACATGCAGATGCCAGTAAGTCATGTATGATGACAGAGCTAGAAATACGGAAAGCTGCAAGCTTTAAAAAAAAAAAAAGACTGTAGAAGGAGTTTCAGGCCCCATTGACAGACAATACTATCATCAGAGAGTTCAGATCCCTCATTGGTCTCAATAGCAACGGAGGCACCCACATAAATCCTCTAGAGGAAGAGGAGGCCAACAACAACAGCCTGTGACCTCAGGAAGACCTTCTACTAAACAATGGTTCATATCTTCCAGCATCTCCATTAGTCACTCTGGTGTGGGGAAGTATATTCAACGGCATTCAAGAGTGGCTTATAACTACAGAGAAATGGGTTTTCAATATTGTTTGGAATTAATATTTTCTTTGTTTCTAGTCAAGATATCAGCCTAATAAAAAAGATCTGTTGCAAAAGGAAGTCAATATCATATTGCACAAAAATGCAATGGAGCATTTTACTTTTCAACAAAAAGGTCAGGAACTTATTCCCTGTGCTTTATGGTTCTAAAAAGAGGACCAAAAGAAGCGTTCAGATCCATCCTCCATCTTAGAGTACCTAATAAATACATAACAAAAAATAGTTCTGCATGCTCGAACTACAACATCTATCCTCAGCTACATAAAGGAGACTGGATTTGTGCAAAATACCTTCAAGATGCCTACTTCCATATTTCAATTACAGCAAAGCATCGAAAAAGTCTCCAATTTTAGAATAGGCTCCAGACATTTTCAATACAAAGTCATACCTTTCGGACTACATTCAGCTCCTCAAACATTTGTGCATTGTCGACTAATATCCCAGTATATCTAAGGAGGCAAAGGATTTTTGTTTACCCTTATCTAGACGACTAGCTGCTAAAGCTATATCATCAAAAGAGACATTAAGTTATTTCAGTCTGGCACTGTATTTCCCTGAACGGCTATTGGAGGGGGGTATTTGCATGCCTCTCGGAGGTCCTAGGGTGGGAGTTTCCCCACCCTCCACAGCTGGCCTTGCTCCACGTCATGGAGGAGATAGGAGGCAAAATATACAAACGACACCTCATGCAACTGGATTTTACTCTGGCGAAAGTTGACATTGCCAAGGCATGGAAGGCCCCACAGGCCCCATGGGTGGCCGCATGGAAGAATGGGCTAGACTTCTGTATGGAAGAGGTGTGGCGCTGCGGCCAGGGCGACTGACTCCGGAATCTGGGTATCACGGTTCGATCCCCAGTGCCGGCGGCAGATTAACCCAGCACCATGTGACTCTGGGCAATAGCTTGCTTAATCTTCTCGACGGCCCCTAGCGCCTAGAGACCCTTACGGGTGATTGTTCGCGCTTTACAAATGTGGATTATATCATTATATGGAGCTGGAGCAACCTATCTTTGTCGCTAAGGGGTGCCTGCGCAAACATTATAAGATTTGGAAACGGTGGGCGGACTATCTGGGACTTTTGCTTGACCCGCCATCAGTGGCAGAAGTTCATCCATTGGGATCATGTATATGTCTATCTTCGGACTGTGGGGGTACATTGAGGGGGGGTGGGGCCCGGAGGGGTTCACCCTCCCTGCTATCTTTACAGGCTGTGGACATGTTTATGCGGTTGTTGTGCGGTCAGGGGGGTGGGGTGGGGGTGGGTGTTGGAGTACTCTTTTCAGTGTTGCTTCTCTACGTTTGGACATTCTTGGAAAAAGTCAAAGTCATCATATCTGTATGGTTTGATTATGCAGTTGTCTCTGGGGTGCAGAGCTCTGCAGTTTGTGCAACTTAACAAAATGTGTTTAAAAAAAAAAAGAGACATTAAAATATTTGAAAACATTCCTTAACACTCTCAGCACATCGGGTCTTAGGGTACACCTCAGGAAATATACAGTTCACCCAGTGCAGAAATTACACTACCTTGGAGTAATAGTTGATACCCAGTTGAAAAAGTATATACTTCAGACAAGAGGCTCTCAGTCAGCACCTGGCACTCCGGACTCAGAATGTTCCTGAACGTACAAGACCACTGTCCCTCAAACCTTAAGCCATATGGAAATGGCTCGTAGCAAGGAATCGAGCAATTATAGCTGCACAGCTCTCAGATGTTCAAAATGTAGAAGCAGACTCCCCCAGATGACCATTTCCATGACTTAGTTTTAAACAATGAAGTTGTGGATGTAATTTTTGAAGACTGTGGCTATCCACAAATAGATTTGTTTGCTGACACAAAAAACAAGAAATGCCAAGATTGCACCTCTAGATTCTACCAGCCAGGGTCAAAGTGGATTGCCATTTTGATGGATTTGTCAAAGAAATGTATTTACGCATTTTCTACGATTCCCCCTCATACTGACAGTTCTGATCAAGCTCTACCAAGCCAAGACCAGAAAGTTAATAATAGCACCAGAATGGCCTTGCCAATGGTGGATCACAGACTTTCTTCCCCTATCCGAATGTCCACCTAAGAGACAGATATGCTGAAAGGAGCTCCTATACAAGTTTTGGGACTAGATCCTGCACCCTAACCTTCCATCGCTGAACTCAGCGGGTTGGCTCCTAAAATCCTGTAATATGGGCATCTAGAGTTACTTCAAGATTTAATGGACATTTTACAAGAAGCTAACCGTCCTTTCAATAGGAAATCATATGGCCTTAAGTGGAAGAGATTTATAATTTGGTATATTCAGAAGAGCTATGATCAAGACGTTGTGGTAATCTCCATATCTACTTCATCTACAATTTTCATCTATTAAAGTACACTTTGCAGCTTTAACTGCCTATAGGAAATCTCGTTCACAAACCTTCTTCAGAATACCTGTGGTTAAAGATTCCCAAGAAGACATTAAGAAAGGTTTCCCATCTATTAAGTCTCCCTCTCCCTTTTGAAAACTCAACATTTCACATCCTAAATGAATGCCCCCCTCCCTTTGAGCCCAATCACAAACCCTCCCTACAACACCTTACATGGAAGGCAGTTTTTTTAGTTTCTGGTACCTCTGTGCTCAGAGTTAGTGAAATTCAGGCTTTATGTGCTGCTGAAAGATATCAAATATTCCATAGTAGTGGAGTGGTAATGAGAACTCAACCCATTTTTCCTTTGTAGGTGGTTTCAGATTTTCAACAGACAATCCTAATTCATCAGCTCCAACAGGGAGATCTCTGGATTTTCTTTTGTTAAATGAGTTTTGAAATTCTGCCTCGACAAAACTAAAGATATAAGACCATCAGTTTGTCTTTTCATTAATAACTGCCCAGTAAGAACAGGTTTATCTTCAACAAAGCTGTCCATTTCCACATGGCTAGTTTCTTGTATATTCATTTCATACCAGCTGCCTAAGAAGCCCTTTCCTAGTTGACCTAATGCACATTCCACACAGTGGAAAGATGTTACTATACCCCTTTTAAGACATGTTCTTTATTAAGAGATTTGTACGGTTTCCACTTGGAGGTCTGTTCACACTTTCACTAAACATTATGTCTGGATTCAGATTCCAGAGTAGATACTCAAGTGGGGGAGGCTTCTTTGAAGAACCTTTTGGGTGATTCTTGGCCCTTTTTTATTTGTTGTCCACTTTTATTGTGGAATCAGCTTGCTATTATATTCAGTGCGTATGACTATTGATGGGGATCCCCTGGAAGAGAAGGTAAAGTTACTCGCCTGTAATCCTAGTTCTCGTCCAGGAGAATTCTTTTCAAAGCTTTAAGCATCATTCCCACCTCCCCGGACAAGAAATATTATAGCTATTATCAGTCTTCACCCAAGATCCTCAGATTTTCTTCACAAAGTACCTGATCCAACTGTCATCTGTGGGGCATGATGGTATACAGGGTGTACTGTGAGGCCTGATTGTTTTCGTCTCCTATGCTTTGCATTGCATTCTGTGAGCCTTTAGGGCAGAGTGCCAGTTTTCCTCTCCCATGCTTTGCATTGCAGTCTATTTTCTAACACTGCCCTATATTCCTTTTCCTTTCCCTTTTTTATAAAAACGTTTCTGAAAGATTTTCTGTGGTCACTTTTTCTATCTGTGAATAATTTTATGTAATTGATTTCTTTTTTTTTTAAACCGAAATGTTATGAAATTTTTACCTTTAGCCACTCTGCAGATACATATGTAATGTACTACTGAACAATGATAAATATATACCTAAAGGTATTTTTTTAATTTATTTTTTTTATTTTGAAGGTTTTGTATAGCGCGAACAAGACCCTTGCGGGTATCAGAGAGCTTTACAGGGCAAATATAAGATGACAAATACATATAAAACACAGAGTTATGAGAGTACAGTACCGATCAAGAATGTAAAAGTAACAGTTCAAGTGAATTTAGACATAAGTATCGATTTCACTTCTTTTTTGAAAGAGGCCGTGGACGGAGTTAGTCTTGTTTCCGGCGGTAAAGCGTTCCAGATCCTGGGAGCCATTTCTGAGAAGGTGCGATTATATGTTTTCTTCTTGGAAAAACGCTGTGGTTTAAGTAGAAGATTATCGGAACTCCTGGTAGATCTGTTACCACCCGATAGTACTAGTTTCTCTGCTAGGTACCTCGGGGTTTTGTGATGCAATGCCTTATGAGTCATACAGGCAATTTTTAGGTGGATTCTGGCCTCTAAAGGTAACCAATTGAGGGCCTGCAGGTCAGGTGAGATGTGGCAACTTCTTTTTTCGCCAGTGACCAATCTAGCAGCTGTATTGCCTGCAGCTCTTAGCGGAGCGGGCGTTGATTTAGGAAGGCCGAAGAGAGCGACACTCCCATAGTCAATTCTGGGAATTACTAGAGTTTGAACTGCCTGTTTAAAGTCATTTGCGGGTTGAAGGGTTTCAGTTTTCGCGGGGTATTCATCTGAAAATGTTCTCCTTTATTTGCAGCGCTGATATGCTTCCGCATATTTAGTTTATTGTCCAGGGTTATTCCTAGGGATTTGGCGGAATCGATGATGAGAGATTGACCGTCAAGTGCAGGTAGGTGCTTCATCCATTCGTGGATGATGGTTGATGGCTGGGGGGAGCGATTAAGAGGAATTCTGTCTTTAGTGTGTTTAGTTTTAAATGCTTCCTCGCTAGCCAGTTTTGAGTCTTTTGGAGCGTAGAGTTGAGGTACTTGATGTCTTCGAGAGAGTGGACCTTGATGTAGAGCTGTGTGTCGTCGGCGTACATGTGGTAATTGATATTTGCGGAGTTGAGAAGCTCAGTGAGTGGTTTCATGAATAAATTGAAGAGTTTTGGGGAGAGGGAAGATCCCTCGGGTACTCCCAAAGTGACAGGGGTGGGGTACGATAGGGATTGGTTAATCTTGAATCTTTGTGTTCTGTTTTGGAGAAAAGAGGTGAACCAGTTTAACACCGGTCCAGATAGTCCCATTCTTTGCTTCAAGAGATCCAGTAGGTTGTCGTGTTTGACTGTATCAAGGGCTGAGAATAAGTCCAGTAAGATTAGCAAGCAGGCTTTGTTTTGATCCAGTATTTGTAGTGCGTCATCTATTATGTGGGTCATGGCTGATTCGGTACTGTGCCCAGCACGAAAGCCTGATTGGAATTGATCAAGAAGGTTGGAATGGTCTATGTGGTTGCTAAGCTGCATGTGCACACATTTTTCGAGCAGGTGATCCAGGGTTGAGATGTTAGATATTGGGCGATAGTTGTTCAAGTCTGAGGGGTCTGATGTTACTTTCTTTAGGATGGGGGAAACCTGACCGGCTTTGAGGATGTCTGGGATGATTCCTTGCAGAAGAGAGGTATTTATAATCTTAGTCCATAGGGGCACTAGCAGTGGAATGAAGGTCTTTAAGTGGGATGCTGGGAGAGGGTCAGTGTAATGATTGGAGGTATTCAAGGTAGTGAGCGTGTTTAGGATAGTTTCTTCGCTATAGTAGTTGACGGTGGTCCAGGAGGCAATGTTCTTGAGGTCGAGCTTTGTAGAGCAGTTAAGCGGTGTCCCTGGTGTGGACAGCGAGGAGATTCAGGGATAATAGGTCGTTCAGAGGGTCAGTCTTTAAGTTTTCAGTTTTAGTTGTAAAAAAGGAGGCAAGATCTTCGCAGTTGGGGAGTGTATCTGGATTGGCTTGGGAGGAGTGTGAGACATCCTTAGATTGAGCTTTGATTATTTCGAACAGTTTTTTGGGGCAGTTTTTTGCTTGGTCTAATTGTTTGCATATGAAATCAGCTTTTGCGCATCTAATCCTTCTGTACTAGGCATTTCTGGTGCTTCTTAGTATTTGAGGTGGGTAACGGATGGGGCGGCTCTCCATTGCCTTTCAATGGCTCTCAGTGATCTTCTGTCCTCATTTAGTCTACCATCATACCAGGGATTTGAGATTCTGGTGGTGACTCTTTTTAGTTGCATGGGAGCTAAGGTGTCAAGTATCTTGTTCATAGAGTTAAAGTAGTGAGTAGTTATGTCCTGTACATTCTTGGATCCATCAGGTGGGGGTGTGAGGATGTGACTAGAAGATGCGAGATCGGCAGGATTGATGTTTTCTAGGTTCCTCTTCCAAATTTTTGTCCTTGATGGTTGTACAGAGAGTAGTTTAACTACTTCTCTGATGCGGAAAGTGATTATGTAATGATCAGACTAATCACAAGGAAGGATCGATTCAAGCTGGATAGAGTCTGCTTTAGAAATTACTAGATTAAGGATTGAGCCTTTTTCGTGTGTAGGGCTATTACAGATTTGGGACAAGTTAAGGTCGGACAAGAACGTTTTGAGGCTATTGACCTCTGGGTTGTCGGGATCGTTTCAATGGAGGTTGAATTCCCCCAGGAAGATTTGTGTATTCTGTTGTCCTGCATTTGTGGCTAGAATATCCATCATGTGTTCAATGAAGGTAAGGTTGTTACCGGGAGGCTGGTAGAAAGAGTGTAGTGAGCATATAGGCTTATTATTGCTGGTGATGTGTAGGCAAAGGTATTCGCAGGAGGAGTACACCGTGGTGTTGGGGCAGTTTACAGAGAGGTTGTTCCTATGGATGCAGGCAATACCACCACCAATCCTATCTGGTCTATTCAGTCTGGTGATGTGATAGTTTGGAGGAACTAGTATGTCAAAGATGGGTGTGGATGATTCACTTAGCCAAGTTTCCGTTAGGATTATAAGGTCGGGATCATTGGTTATAATGAGGTCCGCTATATCAGCGGCATGACGTGCTGCCGATCTACAGTTTAGAAGGATACATTTTATCTGGGTCTTGGTTGGGGTGGTGTTCTGGTCACGGGAGATCGGAACTCTTTTGAGGTTGCTTTCGACAGTACCTGGACGCGGACAGATGGACGCGGAGCCGCAGACGACGCCTACCGACGCGCAGGGGTACTGCTACGCAAAAGTTTCCAGATTCAGACTGACACCTGGGGATATTCTAAGGTAAGGAATCTAATACTAACTACTGTTTCTTACAGATATATCGTTACCGAAGGTAAGTAACTTGTGCATTAGTATTACATATGTATGCCCTGAGAGTGAAAGTAAATGTGTCCCAATAAGACATAATATTTTTAACAACTGTACTAGTAAATATATATTTTGCTTTTTATTACTACTGTACAAATGTTAAATTTAAAGTTATTGTATTACAGAAAACTGATATGCGGAAATAAATTACTGCGTCACAAATTGCATGTACTGGTTACTTTGCAGATGCAACAGCTCTTCTAACAGCTGTGCGATCTCTTCAATGCGATCTTGCCTTAATGAACAAATGGAACCATTTTCACTTTTGTTAAAAACAATACACATGAAAAATGCCTTGGCATACACCATATATGTATATACCATTTATTGCCATTGTTAAGGGATTGCAGGGGCCTCATAACCCACCAGAAGCTTTTCCTCCCGTGAATCAGGACCCCTCCCCTTAATCAGCAATGGTATTAATTAGCATATGACACTGCGCAGGTACATATCTGTTATACATATGTGTTTTATATATATATATATATGTATATTTTTCAAAGCAAAATAGAAATAAAACACCGCACTCTTCTAGGTTTTGATTAAGCTTTTTTAATCCATCAAGGAAACGACTTCCTCACCTACGCGTTTCAAACAGATTACTGTTCTTGCTCACGGTAGTTACAAGTCCATTCTTTCTTTTTACTATTTATACCCTCCTGCCCATGTAGCAATTAGGATGCATTATGGGAGGGGTAGTTTTTCGTGAAAACACACCCTGTCAGGTCTCTTTTGCAAGATGTAACAGTCTAATTATTTGACTTTCGACTGACTTAATGGCTAAGTGCCAGTGGTTTTATTGAGATAAAACCATTATATTGCGGGTCGAGTTCTTATCTCGCTCGCTACATACATGTACAATTACAGTACATTGTGGGTGATAGCTAAGTGCTAATTGCGAAAGTCAATGATTTATAACTTGGTCCAGGACTCTGACATTATTTAAAATAAACGCTATAATTAACAAACAATAAGTTTTTTCTACTTATACATATGTACTCAGTTTAACCCTATATATTTCAAACTTATAAGCATTATGTACTCAAAGGAGTCAAGACGTTTGGTTCCAGTTTCAAGTTTCAAGTTTCCATCATAGATTCAAACACATTGAAAAATTGAAATAAAACCAGCTGATAAAGGTGGGAATATTGTTGTCTTAAATAAAACTGACTACATAGAAGAGGCCAATCGACAGCTGCTAGACACCAAGAACTACACAAAATTGGAAGCCAATCCAACGGCGAGAATGACAACAGAAATACATCGTCAAATTAAAACTTGGCAAGAAAGTGGTCTTTTGAGTCAGGAAGAAGCTAAGTTTTTGACAGTAGAAAATCCTATAATACCAACTATCTACTTTCTGCCGAAAGTTCACAAGTCATTGTTCAAGCCTCCGGCACGACCGATTATTTCCAGCTGTGGGTCACTGTACGAAAATATTGCCTCTTATGTGGATCATTTTTTAGCACCCATAGTACCCACACTGAACTCGTTCATTAAGGACACTGGAGACTTTCTTCGAATCATAATGGACACACAATGGCAATCAACTTATCTGCTAGCTACAATCGATGTAGTTTCACTCTATACATCGATAGATCACCACATAGGTCTTGATGCAATCGCTTACTTTCTAAGACAGAGACCAATAGGGGAACTCAAACACTCGGCTATGCTGTTGGACATGATACGCACTTGCCTAACAAACAATGTGTTCCTGTTCAATAATGGAATATACTCCCAAAACTGTGGAACTGCTATGGGAGTTTCCTTCTCTCCAAGCTATGCTAATCTCACCATGGGATGGTGGGAGAAACACATAGCTTGGAGAGAAGAAAACGAACCATATATTGCCAAGACTGTTCTCTGGCTGAGATTTATCGATGATCTCTTTTTGGTGTGGAATGGAACCCGGCAGGAGTTGGAAGAATACATAGGAATCTTGAACCAGAACAATGTGGGCCTACAATTCACTTCCAATATTCAAGAAAAAGAAATAGACTACTTGGACACAAAGGTATATATCAAAGATAACACAATACACACTACCCTTTTCCGCAAACAAACCTCCACTAACAGCATCCTCCATGGGACCAGTTTTCATCCAACATCTTTGAAATCGAATGTACCATATGGTGAGTTTCTAAGGATGAAACGAAACTGTTCAGAACCAACAGAAATGGAAAACAAATTTGCAGAAACAGTCAATCGTTTCTCCCATAGGGGATACAAGATGAATACAATCAAAAGAGGAGAAATGAGAGCACGAGAAAAATCGAGAACCGAGACACTGATAGTCAAGAAAAAAGAGGCAATTGAAACAACAAAGGAAGAAAAGCCACGCCTCATCCTGACATACTCAAAAGAAAGTATAAACATAAGAAAAGCGGTTACAAAATACTGGAGTGTATTGAAAAAGGATCCTGACATTGGAAGCACAATAGGAGATGCACCCCTTCTTTCCTTCAGGAAAGCACCATCAATTAGTGATATACTGGTCAAAAGCCATTTCGTAAACAGAAGAGAAGAAACATGGCTGGAAAAAAGACAAAAAGGGTTCACCAAATGCTTGTCTTGTAAAGCGTGTAAAATCGGAAAAAATCTCAAAGCCATAACTGATCCGAAAGGCAAACCCTTTGAAATTCAGACCAAGATCACCTGTGAATCCCATTATGTTGTCTACCTCCTGGAATGTGAGTGTGGTAAGAGATATATTGGATCAACCATATGTGCCCTAAAGAAAAGGGTTTTAGAACATATCAGAGCCATGCAAAATAAGGACCTAACGTACGCCATGGCAAAACATCTCATGACGCACAAAAACAAAACATGGTTAAATGTAAGATATTCAGGACTGGCAATGATACCGGAAAATGAGAGAGGCGGTAATCGCCTGCAGAAACTTAGACGTCTGGAGTCTAAATTAATAATAAAGTTCAAAACTAAGACCCCGCAAGGATTGAACGGGGACGAAGAACTTTATGTACATTTGTGATTATTGTGATTATTCAGTAGTCCAACATACTCACATGACTTGATGAATGAAGATCTCCATGTAAACAAGATAGTCTTCTTAAAGATCATTTCTCATGTAAATGTGTTTGAATCTATGATGGAAACTTGAAACTTGAAACTGGAACCAAACGTCTTGACTCCTTTGAGTACATAATGCTTATAAGTTTGAAATATATAGGGTTAAACTGAGTACATATGTATAAGTAGAAAAAACTTATTGTTTGTTAATTATAGCGTTTATTTTAAATAATGTCAGAGTCCTGGACCAAGTTATAAATCATTGACTTTCGCAATTAGCACTTAGCTATCACCCACAATGTACTGTAATTGTACATGTATGTAGCGAGCGAGATAAGAACTCGACCCGCAATATAATGGTTTTATCTCAATAAAACCACTGGCACTTAGCCATTAAGTCAGTCGAAAGTCAAATAATTAGACTGTTACATCTTGCAAAAGAGACCTGACAGGGTGTGTTTTCACGAAAAACTACCCCTCCCATAATGCATCCTAATTGCTACATGGGCAGGAGGGTATAAATAGTAAAAAGAAAGAATGGACTTGTAACTACCGTGAGCAAGAACAGTAATCTGTTTGAAACGCGTAGGTGAGGAAGTCGTTTCCTTGATGGATTAAAAAAGCTTAATCAAAACCTAGAAGAGTGCGGTGTTTTATTTCTATTTTGCTTTGGAAAATTGTAACGAGTCGTGTCCTTGACTCGGCACCGGCACCAGCTGTATGGCCGCTCCTCCTCCAGAAGGGACATTTGCTTGAACATATATATGTATATATATATATATCACAATCCAATTTGTTTCAAAAGAATGATGGCCCTCCACTCGAGGAACTTTCAAGATTTTATTTCAACAACTGTGGTCGCCTACGCGTTTCGAACTAAGTGTTCTTGATCACGGCAAGTGTTTTGACAATTTGTCCCTTTTTCAAAAAGGGGGTGGGGTCGCACACTACTCACACAACAGCGGTGTCGCCCCTAAGGACTCCGGTTAATGTAGTTATGTGTTCCGCGATGCATCATCTTTCGATCTTCTGCTGTCTTCGCTGTCTTCGTCATCCCTGGACACGTGTTTCGGGGTATCACCCCTCATCAGCAGGGATAGGCCATGTTCTGGGGTTGCCGATGGCTGCCAAATATCTGCCAGGTATAGTACCATTCAGGCGCGTAGGTGCGGGGTCCCAGGCTCGTCAGCCAGCGGCTCAAGGGAACTTAATGCTACAAAAAGGGGGTGGGGTCGCACACTACTCACACACCGGAAACGTCGACCTTTTTAAGTAGCCATACAGTGAAACCAAATTGTATTAAGTTCTGTATGTACTACTCTGGCAAACACTTGCAACACTGATCTAAAAAGTGTCCAGCTCGCTCACTTCTCCTTTGCCTGGAAATCTTCCTTTCTTTTTTCAAAAACTATCCTTTATCTCTCTAATGTGATCTTTATGTTTGATATGTTGCTCATGCACTAAGATTTTACAAAATTCAACTATTACTATGATAATAAACTCCTTGTCTGGCTGGACTTGGACAAATATAGAGCAGCCTATTATGGTTTGTTTTGTTATTACTGCGTATTTTTGAAACTGCTTTGGACCGTTGTTTTTCAGAAATTGACATCACTGATGACATCATCCACGTGACAATCACATACACCTTTTCATACACTAGTAACATCTTTCATCACTCTTTGTAAAATACAGAGTATCATATTTGAATCCATTGTTACAGCAATACAAGTATCTAAAAACCCACTCAGTGATTCATAGATGTATACACACATCTAATCACTTACCTGTAGATTCACTCATACATGCTGTCAATGAACAATAGAACACTATCAAAAATACTTATACACCTAAATCGACATTACACACCAGCACACATCCTATTCACATATGAAGTCATCCTACTCGCTTATGCAAACAATGGATCATACTTACATATTTACTTAGCTACACACTTATACAAACACAACGTCATCTATTCCTTTAGATAGTAAGTCATACTTAGTGAATTATAAAATCATTATTACAAGTATAAAGTTATCCATACAGTCACTCACACAATCATTGAGTCTTATGTATACTTACTAATATACAACAACTGACACTTACACTGCCTTTTATTTTTCTAGTTTGTTGGACATGTACCATTGAGAAATACATTTGCTCATCACCACACCCATAAAGATATTCACTCACCCAAACAACTGTTAGAACATGTAGTTTTAACTTCATATATCTAGTGAATCAACTATTCACACATCTTTGGGCAGTCACACCTCCCCCCCACCAAACCACACACACATTCACTCTCCCATACAAATACTCAGTTCCCCCACCGAACCACACACACATTCACTCTCCCATACAAATACTCAGTTAACTAATCAATAACTAATACAGACTTTCACATAGCTAGTAACCAACTGTAGAACCAGTTTACACAACAACTGACAAAGTGATACAGATATTCAAACAGTTTAGTCACTATCCACTATATTTAGTGAGACACTATAAATTGGTCAAGTAAACAGTCAATTACACTGCTACTAAATCCTCCATCCAAATATTTATTTTTATATATCCACTCATTCTTCAATGCAAATTGCTATATATATATAATGCATATTTAAATAACGAAGCAAACCACATTCACTGGATGATGTCATCAGTGATGTCATTTGAGATGTCATCAGTGATGTCACTGACCATGTCATGAATTATGTAATATGTGACATCATCAGCAGTGGATTGCGGGTGCGCGAAATATAGTTAGTACAACTAACTATATAGGAGCAATTTCAATGGTTTTGTATGAGTGAAATGTCCAGCTAACTATAACACCCCCAAAACTTATAGTTTTTTGAGTGAATTTTAAAGGTTTTTTAAATGCTAATTCCTAACTGTATAAGGCCTGAAACCTATGGTTTTTTCAGTGACGATATATATATATATATATATGTATATATATTACCTACTGGCGATAGCCAGTAGGTATATATAGTTAGGATTTTTTCTCTATGGGATTTCTGAAAATTCTATGTCTAATAACTTTGGCGTTTGTGGACGGAATTGGCTGAAATTTTCAGGAAAATGGCACATTTTGTTTCTGAGCAGCCCCTGAAAATTTGGGGGGGTTTCGTTAAGGGGGGGCCGAGAAAAAAGGGGGGTCCCAAAACGTGTTTTTAACATTGAGTTTTCCATAGGGCGGTTGGCCTCACTTTTAGCTCGAACGGCTGAATGGATTTCCACAAAACTTGGCAAAATTGTAGGGACTGGTAGCCCGATGTGCCTTTGCTATGTCTCAAGATATATGCTCCAGTGGTTTTTACGAAAATTAACTTTGAAAAATATATATTGGGCTACATTGGGCTATATATATGTTGGAGCCCAAATGTAGCCCAATGTAGCCCAAAGATGGCCACCAGAGACAAAAGAGCCCAAATGTAGCCCAAATATCAGCCAGATGTAGCCCAACTATAGCCCAGTGACAGAATGTCCCAGAGTGTTCTAAAGAACAACTAGAGCGCTAACAGTCTTACTTATGACAAAAGTATGGCACACCTGAAGTCATCTTGATTGGAATAAAGTGTTAACACTTAAAACATTTAATTTGCAAAGGAACAAAATGAGGGGGTTCATTTTGCCATAGAAATGTTATATATATATATATATATATATATATATATATATTACCTACTGGCGATAGCCAGTAGGTATATATAGTTAGGATTTTTTCTCTATGGGATTTCTGAAAATTCTATGTCTAATATCTTTGGCGTTTGTGGACGGAATTGGCTGAAATATTCAGGAAAATGGCACATTTTGTTTCTGAGCAGCCCCTGAAAATTTGGGGGGGTTTCGTTAAGGGGGGGCCGAGAAAAAAGGGGGGTCCCAAAACGTGTTTTTAACATTGAGTTTTCCATAGGGCGGTTGGCCTCACTTTTAGCTCGAACGGCTGAATGGATTTCCACAAAACTTGGCAAAATTGTAGGGACTGGTAGCCCGATGCGCCTTTGCTATGTCTCAAGATATATGCTCCAGTGGTTTTTATGAAAATTAACTTTGAAAAATATATATTGGGCTACATTGGGCTATATATATGTTGGAGCCCAAATGTAGCCCAATGTAGCCCAATGTAGCCCAAAGATGGCCACCAGAGACAAAAGAGCCCAAATGTAGCCCAAATATCAGGCAGATGTAGCCCAACTATAGCCCAGTGACAGAATGTCCCAGAGTGTTCTAAAGAACAACTAGAGCGCTAACAGTCTTACTTATGACAAAAGTATGGCACACCTGAAGTCATCTTGATTGGAATAAAGTGTTAACACTTAAAACATTTAATTTGCAAAGGAACAAATTGAGGGGGTTCATTTTGCCATAGAAATGTCATATATATATATATATATATATATATATATATATATATATATATATATATATATATATATATATATATATATATATATATATATATATATATATATATATATATATATATATATATATATATATATATATATATATATATATATATAACCTACTGGCGGTCGCCAGTAGGTATATATAGTTAGGATTTTTTTGAATAGGGATTTCTGAAAATTCTATGTTGAATAACTTTGGCGTTGATGGACGGAATTGGCTGAAATTTTCAGGAAAATGGCACATTTTGTTTCTGAGCGTCCCCTGAAAGTTTGGGGGGGTTTAGTCAAGCGGGGGCCGAGAAGAAAGGGGGGTCTCAAAACGTGTTTTTAACATTTAGTTTTCCATAGGGTGGTTGGACTCACTTTTAGCTCGAACGGCTGAATGGATTTCTATGAAACTTGGCAAAATTGTAGAGACTGTTTGCCCGATGTGCCCTTGCTAGGTCTCAAGATATGTGCTCCAGTGGATTTTGAGAAATTAACGTTCAAAAAAATATATATATCTGTGACAGCGTCCCGGTTAGCGCCCCGGTTCGCGTACCAGACGCGTAACAGAACTTCGCGAGGAGAAGCTGATTGGCTCTCCGGTGACTCTCAACATTCTAAACAGTCCGGAGCGGCCACCATCTTGTCTCTCGGTAGGATCGAGAGACAATAGGTGGAAATAAACGAAGGGGGAAATGAATGAAAGGGGCAAGGTAGACCCCTCCTGACCCCCTAGGATTGATGTGGGGGCTATTAAAGGGCCCCGCGGGGCAAAAGAATAAAATACATTTTTTTTCGATTTTTCGCGGTGGAAGCGCTACCCGGTACGCGAACCGGGTAGCTCACCGGTAGCGTAACGGGAGTCCGCCATCTTGTGTTTCGGACGAATTTAGTCACAAGATGGAGGATGAACAATGTTGGGAATGGGTATAAGGGGGCACGGGAGACATATCCTGACCCCCTAGGTTTTCTGAGGGTGGCTGAGGAGGCCCATATATGTAAAAAAAAATAAACCCTTTTTTTTTCAAATTTTCGCACGGTTAGCGCCCGGACCGCGCACCGGGTAGGGTTCCGGAAAGGGTAACAAGGGGAAAACCAAGGGAAATAGTAAAATAATATTTTAGAGTGCTTTGAGGTAGGGTAGCTCTGAATAGAGCTGTTGTGTTGTGTGGGTGATGTAAGTACTAACATGTAGGTACCAATGAAGAGTCTAAAATTCAATGTACACCGTCTCCTCTGTAGATATTTTGTATGTTCTAATATGGGTTATTTAAATGTAAATGTGTGGAAAAGCACTTCATGCTTTAAAGCAATTGTATTTTTGAACTGATTGTTCTTTCCTCTTAGTCCTCCTCTTTGTTTTTTTTCCCCACACTCTTCTTCAGCATGATAGTTGATAAATTTGTTATATACATAAAAAAATTATATTAAATAGATATAAAATATATTTTTCCTTTAAAAGAAGAATACATTTTACAGCTTTTGATATTTGCTATTAAAAAACCATTGAAATTCACTGAAAAAACCATAGGTTGGGAGGGCGTGGCTAGCGGCCGAACATGGCGGCAGCGTAGAGGACTAGCTCCGATCCCGAAGCGGCCTCTCTATCTATCCGAATACTCATCCGTTGCTGAATTGTGCCTCAGGCGGGGGCACCGAAGGCCCGGAGCCGGGCGGTGCAGGCGGCAAGCAACCGGGCGGAAATCAGGTGCCGGGTGGCTGAGTTACAGCCGAGGATCAGCGAGCCCAGACCGCAGGCCTGAGACCGGGGAAGCCAGTTGCCAGCGCACCCGGCCGGAAGTGTGCGCGGCCCGGCGGTAACAGACCGGAAGTGGTCGGGACTGGAAGGGAACCCCACGGAAGGCTCAGCGACCTTCCTTGCCTACACTGGCTCTACCGGTGAAGCGCCCACGTTAATCTGCGCTGCTGGTGGGGCGGAGGACCTGTCGAGGACCGAGGCGCCGTGAGGAGGGAGCTGAGAAGATACGGTGAGGAGCCATCCGTGACCGCCGCCGGAGCGGGCAAGATCCGTGGGGGTTGCGGAGTGCCTGGGAGCTCTCCCCCCCCCCCCCCCTCATTTCCACCGCCCACGCACATTTAGCCGTGAAGCAGCACCAGGCACTAAGCCTGCGACGCGAATCTGCGCAGCTCCAGTACTGGGGGACACGAACGGTGGACCTGTGGCTGCCTACCACCTTACATAGCATGGGCCCGTGGTAACGCCCAGGGACACACTAGACAAGAGGCGCTCCCAGTGACACCCCGGAGCCATAGTGGGACCCCGCACTGTGGCACAGCAGTGACCCTACAAAACGTAAGCGGGGTGAGGCTACCGGAGGGGGCGGAACGCCTGGCGGGGCAAGCGTACTGTGGCTGACTCTCCACCATCATTGGGGACGTGATCCCCTTCTACGTCCGACTGTCTGCCCTAGCTGTGCTGCAGGTGGGGCCGGGCCCGTGGCTGACCTCCTCTCTCCTGATCCGTCCCACCAACTGACCTGCTGCGCTCTACAGTGGACATCATGGCAGGAAAAGGCGCCAAGGGCGGCACGACCCAGACACGTATCGAGAGATACACCAGTGATAAAACGGCCTCCCCTCCAACGGAAGGACGGCATGTATCTACGAGAACGGCGGACATTGCGGGGTCGAAGAAGGCAACCCTGGATGACGTAATGCGAGCTCTCACGCAAGTCCAGACTACGGTGGGTTCGATCTCGACAGAAATCACCCTCATCCGAGCAGACCTCCACAAAATGGCCGAAAAAGTGGGATCACTGGAGATTGTCACAAAATCACTGGTGGAAGATGTCTCGGAGCTCCAGACGGCGATGGAGGCAGTCGTGGCTGAGAATAAAGTGCTGAAGGACAAGCTGGACGACCAGGAAGGACGCTTCAGGCGGAACAACATCCGCATTCTTGGAGTTCCAGAGTCTGAAGGTACTAGAGCGACTGACCTTTTTGTGGAAGACCTCATCAAATCGCAGCTCCAACCGAAGGGATTGTCAACGTTCTTTTCGGTCGAGAGGGCGCATAGAGTACCTGGCGGTCAGCCTAAACCGGGAGCATCCCCTAGACCAATCCTGGCGAGACTATTTAACTTCCGAGACAGGGATGCCGTCCTACAGGCTGCGCGAGTGTCCCCACCCGTGAAGGTCCAGAACTCCACCGTGGCATTTTTCCCGGACTATACAGCAGAGGTGGCCAGGAGGAGGAAAACGTTCATGGACGTAAAAAAGGAGCTTAGGAGGAGGGAGATCCAATACTCCATGATCTTTCCGGCTAAACTGCGGGTGGTAGCGGAAAACAGAACTTGGTTCTTTGACAATCCGGAGCCCGGGACTGGCTGGACGGATGGAGGCCAGCCTCTCAACCCCGCCGTCAGGGGCGAAGTCAAAAGGGCCGACTTCTGGTGGATCAGGGCGAGAACCGAGGTGAGGGCTTGGAAGCCGGAAGTAGTTCGCCGCTGAGAGAAAATGCTGATGCTGATCTGGAGGTCGATATTGAGTGACCCGGCAGGTACGAGACTGTTTCGACATTATGGTTGCTGCCTGTGCTGCCGTGAGCACTGGCCTGAGGGCCCCTGCAGAGGGTATGAGGGGTCGCTGACTTTGGAGTACTCCTCACCCCCGACGAGCAAGTAACTTTGTACTTTTACTTGGGTGGGTTCAAGCACTCTGCTGAGTTGGGGTGGTGGGCAGTTTTGAGTCCGTGTGGCAGGGAAGCAGGGAGGAGGGGAGTTTTGGGTAGGGGAGGGTTGTTGCGGTTTCATGGTTTGTATTGTTCGACTCTGCTGATCACATTGGTATCCACATTTGTCGCGTTGGGCCAGACTACGCACACCGAATGGCCTGGTGTTGACTCGAAGACGCCGGGCCGGCCACTGCTTGCACAGGGGGGACGCCCTGGGACTAGGTACTCATTAGACACGACACTACCAAGCCCTACAGGTCCTGGGTCTATGCATACTGATTTACAATGGCAGGAATGTCCCAACCGAGTAACGTGATAGATGCTCCCGGAGTGGGGCCTGTGCCTCCGCTACAGATTATGTCCTGGAATGTGAGAGGTCTGGGGGATAAGGTAAAGAGGGGGTTGGTTCTTCAAAATATTAGGCGGTTCCACTGCGACCTGATCCTTCTTCAAGAGACACACTTAGTGGGTGCAGCTAGTAAGGCTCTGAACAGGCGGGGTTACCGCATGATCGCACACTCGGACTTCACTACGGGGTCCCGTGGGGCTGGCATCTTACTGAAGAAAGCGTCTAGATTTATTTTACAGGCTACCAAGATTGATAGTTATGGGCGCTTTGCAGCAGCTTGTGGGCAGTGGGAGGGAGTCTCCCTTAATGTGGTGTCTGTATATATCCCCCCGGCATTACATGCGGCTGCACTTCCGGACCTGGGAAAGTTCCTTCTGGAACTCCCGGACGGAGACCTAGTGGTGGGAGGAGATTTTAACGCGTTGGCCCATGCTACGAAAGATAGGTTCCCGACCCGGACGCAGACACCTGGCCTGTCCAGATTTAGTGAATTTGTTGAGGCACAAGGGTTGGTAGACATATGGCGACACCTGCACCCCGAAGATCACCAGTACTCATATTATTCTGCTACACACGACTGCCTATCCCGCATTGATTACTTCCTCACACTGGGGGGTGGTCGACTCACGGTGGAGGATGTCTGTATTAGACCTCGAGGTATTTCTGATCACTCCCCCTTGACTATGTCCCTGTCCTGCGCGGAGATCGCTCGTAAAAGAATCTACCCCATTTACCCCGGGTATCTCAAGATACCTCAAGTCCGTAAAGACTTGAAGAAAACAACCAAGCTATACTTCGCGGAAAACTTGGGCACAGTGTCCTCCCCTACGACTTTGTGGGAAGCATATAAAACAGTGTTCAGGGGCCAGGCGATTGCAGCGATAACGCGACATAAACGTGAGCAGAAAGCTGAACTGCTGGCTCTGGAGCTGCAAATGGAGCAAGCTAATGTGGCCCATATGGCGTTCCCGACGGAAGACACACGCCACACACTCCACCTCCGCCAACAGTTACATAACGATCTCCTCAGAAAGCGAACAGTAGAAAACATTGAAACGACTGCGCAGAGAGTCTATGATGTGGGAGACAAAGCCAACAAACTACTGGCTTGGCTAGATAGGAAGAACGAGGGCGGCAGACACATTTTACAACTAAAGGATCCGATGGGAGCGCCCCATACGCGTCCCTCCGAGATTATCGAGATCCTGGCTGACCACTATCAGTCGGTCTACACCCCACTGGAGGTGGTCACAGCGGAAGCAGCGGCAGCAACGCTGCAAACCATACCAGTCGCAACTTTGCCTTCGGAAGCGATGGCTGAATTGGAGGCGGATCTGACGGAGGAAGAGCTCCGAGCGGCCATTGGTGCATTACGTACGGGCAAGGCGTTCGGCCCTAACGGGATTCCAGTTGAGTGGTACCAGTCAGTCTCTGACACCCTGAGCTCGCCACTACTGGCCATGTTCGCGGAGTGCAGAGAAACGGGGGTTCTGCCCCTGGATCAACGGGTAGCAACCATAGTGACTGTTCCAAAACCAGGTAAATCACCCACGTACTGTACGTCATATCGCCCGATTTCACTGCTTAATGCTGAAGCTAAAATTCTGGCGAAACTCATTGCGAACAGACTGACCCCACACCTGCAATGTCTGGTCCACCCGGATCAATCGGGCTTCATGCCCCACAGAAGCACGGCACTAAACCTCCGACGTGTTCATGGGGTGCTGGCGCGAGCCCACTCACTGCTGGAACCGGCGGCCATTCTGTCACTAGACGCCAGAATGGCTTTTGATATGGTGGAATGGCAATACCTATTCGCGGTCCTGGCTCGTATGGGCTTTGGTCCCAAGTTTGTTTCATGGGTCAAACTACTATACACGGATCCGGTGGCGCACGTAGCGGCCAATGGCCACATCTCTCGAGCGATCCCCTTGGCTAGAGGGACGCGTCAGGGATGTCCACTGTCCCCCTTGCTGTTCGCCCTCGTGCTGGAACCACTGGCTACTGTCATTAGGACCACTCCCCTGCTAAAAGGTCTAACGTGGGCGGACGCCTGGGAGGACAGGATATCCTTGTATGCCGACGACATGCTAATTTACCTGTCTCACCCGGAAACGGGCATCCCGAATTTGCTGGCAATCTGCGACGCGCATGGATTACACTCCGGATACATGATTAACTGGACGAAGTCAGTCGTTTACGTACTGAAAGGTCCGGCGCCACTCCTTCCCAACAACTGCCCGCTGGTTATAGCTGATACCTCGTTTAAATACTTGGGGGTCCGGGTCACTAGTGACACGAATACGTTCTATGATTTAAACTTGGCGCCCCCTCTTACCCGTCTGCGGGCGGATGTGCGACACTGGAAAACCTTGCCCCTTACGCTGCTGGGACGCGCGGCGCTGTTCAAAATGATGGCTTTACCGCGCCTCCTGTATGTGCTAGAAAACACCCCGACCCTGGTTCCGCCATCCTATTTCCGTAAAGTGACGGCGCTGATTACCGAGTTGCTCTGGGGAGAACGTCCACCCAGAATTGCGCACGCGAAGCTTAACCGGGGATGGTACGACGGAGGGATAGCCTTACCTAATATTGAGCTCTACTACTGGGCATCACAACTCAAAGTTATTAATCACTGGTTGCACATCCCGCAGAATGACCCGGCGTACTTCTCAGATAGAACACAATTGGGGACACACAGTTTGCTGGCCCCGCTTTATACTCCTGCCCTCGCGAAGAAACTACTCGGTCCAACCAGACACACGGTCACTATATGGCATAGGGCACTGACACGGCTTAAGTGGAAGGGAGTCATAACCAAACTTACTCCACTGTGGGACACTAAACAATTGGGCTGTCTTAGGTCAAGTAAAGGCTTTACTCAGTGGGACACTATCGGCATATCGACAGTGGGAGACCTATGGACTTCCACGGGAATGGTCCCTTTTCCGCACCTGCAACAACAATATGCATTAGGCCCCAATGAGACTTACAGATATATACAGATACGACATGCACTCATGGCGGTCATTGAGCCAGGCACTAAAATCCCGGAATCCTCACCTCTGGAGGACCGACTTCTCACGGAATTCATGCAAACACGCGCCACCTCACTCACATACCGTAAGTTATTGAATAATTTGCCTGATCCCTTGCAGAAGTTGAAGGAACGGTGGGAATCTGAGTTAGGGTCCATGGATGAGACAGAATGGAATGCCGCTCTGGCTTCGCCGCGGGAGGCGGGTGTGTCGGCCCGGTTCAGACTGATACAGCTCAAAATACTACACAGGGTATATTACACCAGGACCTCCCTACACAAAATGCATAGGGCGGAAACCCCGTATTGTCTTAGAGAGTGTGGGGAGGAAGGGACATTGCTACACACACTTTGGGAATGTCCTAATAGCTCGAATTACTGGCGGCAGATCATGCGCACTATTTCTCAGACCCTTGACACTTCCATACCGCCAGACCCACGTCTGTGCCTACTGAATGTGTGGGAGGGGGTTGACCTGCCACACCGGAAACGGCAGTGGGTCACTATTGGGACTATGGTGGCCAAACGCGACATTGCGCAGAGGTGGGGTGTAGCGGAAACTCCTACGCTGGCATTGTGGTGTAGAACGATGGGCAAACTGATGATTGTTGAACGTGCAGTTTACAGAATGAGAGCTAACCCGCGCAAGTGGAATGCAATCTGGGTGGCATGGAACAAGTATAGGGGGGACCTATGGGAGCCGCTTCCGGAGGATGAGGGCGATAGCTCAGACGAGGATGAAGACCTGGAAGACTAGATTAGAGGGAGAGGGTGGACAGACTGGGAAGGTTAGGGATCGAGTGCCAGGGATACCAGTTGAGCGGGCGTGGGGAAGGAGAGGGGTGGTAGCATAGGAACCTGGTCCTAATCAAGTGACACTGGGGATACATGGGAGGATTCGATGTAACTGTCCTTATTGGCGTGAGTCTAAAGTTTGGGTTGTTTGTTATAAAAAGCAAAAAACAGTAAGACGTCTTACCAACTACTGCTGTATCATGATTGCCTTATGTATTGTGTCAAACATTCGCTGCCGGACCGGAAGGTTGTCGGCTAAATAGCTGTGTCACAAAGTGAAACCTTGGCTGATCGAGAACTACTTCCTTCCACTGTGGTGCACAATTACTGTAAGTTTGACAAATGCTAATAAAGTCTTACCCAAAAAAAAACAAAAAAAAAACATAGGTTATAGACCATATATAGTTAGGAATTAGCATTTACAAAACCTTGAGAATTCACTGAAAAAACCATAGGTTATAGACCATATGTAGTTAGGAATTAGCATTTACAAAACCTTATTTTACTCACACAAAACCATTGAAATTCGCATATATAGTTAGTTGCACTAACTATATATCGCGCACCCGCAATCCACTGCTGATCATGTCACATATTACATCATTCATGACATGGTCAGTGACATCACTGATGACATCACTGATGACATCTCAAATGACATCACGGATGACATCACTGATGACAACATCCAGTGACTGTATGTTTCTGTAAAGTTAAAATATGTCTTACATATTGAAGAATGAGTGGATGTATAAGTGTCTGGATGAAGGATTTAGTAGGTGCATGACTGACTGTATGAGTGAGTGATTAAATGTGTCTCACTGAGTGCATGGGTTAGTGACTAAACTGTTTTAATTTGTGCATCATTATGTCTGTTGTTCTGTAAACTGCTGCATGTGTTGATCAGTAGCTATATGAGTAACTATATGGGTTAGTGATTGGTTGCCCAAGTATTTGTATGGGAGACTGAGTGTGTGTGTGGGTGGCTGGGAGGTGTATGACTCTGTGCATAGATGTGTGAGCAGTTGATTCACTAGATGTATGGGTTCAAAAGTGCATGTGGAAACAGCTGTATGGGCGGTTGACTGTGTGCATGAGTGTATTGGTGAGTGAATGGATATCTCAGTGCTACATGTCAAAGTAAGTACATATGTAAAACACAGTACATGTGAGAGTTGACATATATAAATAACTGTGCATAAGAGCCAGTGAATGTGTGAGTGGCTGTATGGATCATTGTGAACTTGTATCAGGGATTGTATAAGAGAGTAAATATGTGTTAGTATATGTTTGAATAAGTAAGGTGTGTATAACTGTATAGTTGAGGAAATGGAGGTGTGATTGATTCTTTGCATGACTGACTAGGTGTGTGAGTAACTCCATGGATGAGTGACAGTCTGTGAGTGTCTGTTTACACTGAGTGTATCTAAGGTTATATTAGAGTCTGAAGAGGTTCATCGTATTATCACATGAATGATGTCATCAGTGATGTGATCAGTAATGTCAAATGAGATGTCATCAGTGATGTCACCAGTGATGTCATTTGAGATGTCATCAGTGATGTCATCAGTGATGTCATTTGAGATGTCATCAGTGATGTCATCAGTGATGTCATTTGAGATGTCATCAGTGATGTCATCAGTGATGTCACTGACCATGTCATGAATGATGTAATATGTGACATGATCAGCAGTGGATTGCGGGTGCGCGATATATAGTTAGTGCAACTAACTATATATGCGAATTTCAATGGTTTTGTGTGAGTAAAATAAGGTTTTGTAAATGCTAATTCCTAACTATATATGGTCTATAACCTATGGTTTTTTCAGTGAATTTTCAAGGTTTTGTAAATGCTAATTCCTAACTATATATGGTCTATAACCTATGGTTTTTTCACTGAATATATATATATATATACACATACATATACATATACATACACACAAAAACGCCCAGAAGCTTGAGGCCGCACAGCACTGTAGGTGAGTAACAACTCTATTTAAACCAAGCAGGCAGCTTAACATCCCTTTGAAGTCCATGGCCTGACGCATTTCGATGCCGCTGTTTGCATCTCCTCAGAGGCCGTGTCAGCGGAGGTGATTAGTGGCTACCGCATCTCCCCTGCGTGTTTCCGTAATAGGGGGCTTTCAGTGCTCCTCCTTTGGTGGCAGTTCATTTTTAAATGCACGCTGGGATTTGAGGTCTAATTTTGCCAATCAACGCCCTCTAGTGGGTTACCTCCGCTGCAGCTAATTATGGAAAAAATTTCTCGGCCCTCCATCGAGCCTTGGATGAGACTCTGCCGGCTTCATTAAAGGTTCCCTGCAGCTTCAGAAAGAGGAAGCTTCCTCTCTCCTAATGCCCATTAGTTGCGGGCAGTGCGATCCCTCTGGGGCCTGGAACCGCCGCATAACATGTAGCCAAAAACGCCCAGAAGCTTCAGGCCGCACAGCACTGCAGGTGAGTAACAACTCTATTTCAACCAAGCAGGCAGCTTAACATCCCTTTGAAGTCCATGGCCTGACGCGTTTTGATGCCGCTGTTTGCATCTCCTCAGAGGCCGTGTCAGCGGAGGTGATTAGTGGCTACCGCATCTCCCCTGCGTGTTTCCGTAATAGGGGGCTTTCAGTGCTCCTCCTTTGGTGGCAGTTCATTTTTAAATGCACGCTGGGATTTGAGGTCTAATTTTGCCAATCAACACCCTCTAGTGGGTTACCTCCGCTGCAGCTAATTATGGACAGTTTTTCTCGGCCCTCCATTGAGCCTTGGATGAGAGTCTGCCGGCTTCATTAAAGGTTCCCTGCAGCTTCAGAAAGAGGAAGCTTCCTCTCTCCTAATGCCCATTAGTTGCGGGCAGTGCGATCCCTCTGCGGCCTGGAACCGCCGCATAACATGTAACCAAAAACGCCCAGAAGCTTGAGGCCGCACAGCACTGCAGGTGAGTAACAGCTCTATTTAAACCAAGCAGGCAGCTTAACATCCCTTTGGCCGGACGCGTTTCGATGCCGCTGTTTGCATCTCCTCAGAGGCCGTGTCAGCGGAGGTGATTAGTGGCTACCGCATCCCCCCTGCGTGTTTCCGTAATAGGGGGCTTTCAGTGCTCCTCCTTTGGTGGCAGTTCATTTTTAAATGCACGTTGGGATTTGAGGTCTAATTTTGCCAATTAATGCCCTCTAGTGGGTTACCTCCGCTGCAGCTAATTATGGACAATTTTTCTCGACCCTCCATTGAGCCTTGGATGAGACTCTGCGGGCTTCATTAAAGGTTCCCTGCAGCTTCAAAAAGAGGAAGCTTCCTCTCTCCTAATGCCCATTAGTTGCGGGCAGTGCGGTCCCTCTGCGGCCTGGAACCGCCGCATAACATGTAACACAGCACTGCAGGTGAGTAACAACTCTATTTAAACCAAGCAGGCAGCTTAACATCCCTTTGAAGTCCATGGCCTGACGCATTTCGATGCCGCTGTTTGCATCTCCTCAGAGGCCGTGTCAGCGGAGGTGATTAGTGGCTACCGCATCTCCCCTGCGTGTTTCCGAAATAGGGGGCTTTCAGTGCTCCTCCTTTGGTGGCAGTTCATTTTTAAATGCACGCTGGGATTTGAGATCTAATTTTGTATAAGTTGATTCTCCACTCTCCAAGAAATTAGATGTTTGTATCCTTAAAAGGTTTGGCAGTCGTTGGCCAATCTCTGCCAAACTTAAGGAAAGAAATGTTTAGGAGGACAATTAATAATGCCAAGGTTGGCTCACATCAGCCACACACCATTTGTTGTGCCCTGTCCTGGGGCCACATGTAAGAGGGACTACGGGACCTCAACCTAAGGTTGTTTGCCACTGGTGACCTGGGTGAGGCCTAGTATGACTCTCCAAACTGGTCCATGTACATTTTTCCGCACTTAGCCTCTCAGGATAGTGAGCTGAGCGGTCAAAATCTTTTTAGGGAAGAAGTGTGTCGGACAGGAGCTCATAACTCAACAGCCAACCATCAGACCAATGTCCAATTAACATGGCTGTAGAAGGCAGTAGATGAAAGGCAGGCCAACAAATTCAGGAGTATTACCAGTAGCAAGGCTTTCGAGGCCCAGGTGGAGAGAGAAGGCTTCAGGCATCAGCGAAGGAAAAGAGGACAATGCAGACAGCAACACTAGCGGGCCACAGTAATCAGATACATGGTCTGATAGATACAGCTGCTGACTACTATAGTTATCACTGCTCAGTTGTAACTGCCTACCCTTATAAGGCTGTAGTTGTCCTCTCTCTGATAAATGAGGCAGCAAGGAGTCGTTTTGATTTCCTTCTTTTATTACATCCTCCTTTTACTGATACTGCTTCACAGTGAAACCTCAGTGTAATCCTTCCTTTTATGCAAACATTTTTGTACCCTTATAACATTCCTCTCTTTGCATGGAAAACATACTTTTAGATTTCCATGGATTCGAAGGATCCATATTTAGATTGCCATAGCAAGAAATTTACGCAGAGAAACTTATTTTATTCCAAAGATTCTCTTATGGTGCAAGCCGTTTGAATCCATGTACAGTTGTTCTCTAAGAATATCGGCCGTCAAGACAGTATTTGTCATTGCAGTTAAGTTTTTCGGGTTGTTTTAGCAAGCTACAGGCTTAGTTAGCGTAACCTCCGTACATCACGTTTTTCCTGAATTTGTACTCCCTTTTGCCGAAAGTAGCATTATCATTTCATGTGGGACAGTTCATCGCCGTTGGGGAGTGCTGAGGGAAGAGCAAGCGCCTACACCTACCAGGAGGCTCTGGGGGCCGCGACGGACTGCCAGCCCCTCCCCTGAACCACCGAGGGCTTCAAATACTGCTCGAGCCTCCCGCTCCGCGGGAGACTCATCGCCGGTGGGGAGCGCTGAGGGAAGAGCAAGCGCCTACACCTACCAGGAGGCTCTGGGGGCCGCGACGGACTGCCAGTCCCTCCCTCTCCTGTTTGGGAGATACTTAACCAGCTAGCCAGTTCCGCCGCGCGGAATGCGCGTGGGCGGGGCGCCGGGCTAAGCCCGGACAAAGGGCGGGCCATCTGTGGCCATCAGGGGCCAGAGGAGGCCGGGCCGGGCCACCCATTTTTGACGTGAATTTCAAGCATGGGTAAGCGGAAACTACATACTTCTCAGGATCAGGGGGGAGTAAAGGCAAAAGTCCCTGGGAAGTTCTCTTCAATTATTTCTTATCTGACTTCGGCGGTGGGAGGGTTAACATCGGAAATTGAATCCGCAGAAAGGGAACTTGGGTTGGATTCAATCACTACTCAAATAATAGGTACCCTGCCCTTGGATACTAACCGCGAAAAACCTGTCCCTCTGGAACCACGGGTGATTATCAAAAATCCAACTGGTATAGAGGAAATAGATCCTGTCGGTACCGTGGTTAGAGTCCAATGTCCCGCAAATAATGATTCTTGCAGCTCTCCTACTCAGACTATAAATCATAAAGGCCAAACTTTGAAACAAACATAGCACTGCCCTAAAGAAAGCCTTGAAAAGATCGAACAAGCGGGAAAAAGAACCAAAAAACCCTACACAGACCGTGGACCAGCTTTAGCAAGTACCATAGAGTCCACTGTACGGGACAGGATGGACGAATTGTTTACATCCCGGTTTGAGCTGGCTCTATCCAGTATAGCCAAGGACATTATTGATACCCTGAACACTTGTGTTGCTAATCTTTTAGAAAAATGTGAGCGAATTAACACGGTCTTAAATTTGCATAATTGTGTTTCAGGGTCTGATCAAATAACTGGGCCCCCCTCATGTCTTCCCAATACAGCAACGGGGAAAATGGGGGCTCAAGTTGAAGGGCATGGGGCACGACGCCCCTTGCTGGTCGAAAAGCCTAGGCTGGGTCGCAGTTTGACTAGGGGGGTTGTTGATCAAAATGGGGTTGGGGACCCACAGAGTAGTCAACTCAGAAAAACTGAGCTGGAAAACAAGCGAGATCCACTCAGTTATCAGGGGTTAAAATCGGACCAACAGCATAGGAACAAAATTGTTATTCAACCAAGTATTAATCTACCCCCTGAAGCAGCCCCATTGGCGGTAGTATTAGTAAGGATTCCCCCGTTAGTGGAGGGAGAAACTGAACCTACAGATGCCCTCTTAGCAACCACTAAAAAATGGTGTAACGATAATTGTTCGGGGGGGCTCTGAAATCTCCTCAAATATTATAATGGCAAGGCGGGTGGGTTGGTTAGGGAGCACCCAGAAGGTAATTAAAGGGGATTGCGTCATAGTAAATTTCAACAATCCCCATGATGCACCCCGGCTGCTGTGGGACCCCTCTGACCTGAATAGAGAGGAAGGAAAAATCAGGGCATTATCCTTGGGCTCTTTTTACCCCCCCCACAAGAAGGGTTAAGGTATACTCTAGACCTGTTCCTGGTTGTGGTAATACCCCAGGAACTACTGACTGGCCACTTCATAAAAATACTGCTAGGGAACATTGCCCTGATAGGAATAGCACGGGCCTTGTCCACACACTCCAACCCCTGTGTACCCAGGTATCCATGAGAAACGACTCTCTATTATTATCTAATAGGTTTTCGCCTTTGTCCGAGCTAAATGAGATCGACTGACTAAGTTTTACCCAGGAGTCTCCCCGATTTCTTTCCCCCGAAAGTGAACCTATTGCAGAGGGCGCAAATCACTATCGACTAATGAGCTGGAACATTGCAGGATTGCGGTCGAAAAGGGACGATCAAAATTGGCTTAAGCTTATTGTAGCCTTTGAGGTTGTCGCCCTCCAAGAGACCTGGGACAAGGAAAATAACTTTGGGTGGATGGTTTTAAGTCCTATTTTCAGCCAGCGCGCCCAACTCTTGCAGGGAGAGCTAAGGGGAGGTTGATGTTCCTTGTTTCAGTGAGACATAAGGGTGTAGTAAAAATATTAGATTCTGCCTCCCCAAATTGTCTAATAGCGGAGATCACTACCTCGAACAGTTGTAAAACTTTGTTAATTAACTTTTATAATTCGGAGGAGAGTGAGCATTGTAATGAAAATCTCTGCTATGTGTCACGGTTTTTAGAAATATATAAAGCACAGCAATCCACTTTTGTTCATATTATTTTCATGGGGGATTTTAATACTCATGTATGTAATTTTAACTGCCGAATTAAGGCAAACCATGGTCCTGCCCATGCATCGCCACCCCATTTTGAACACACACATAAGGGGGGGGGGGGGGCTCTGGAAGAGCTTTTGGCATTTGCGGACCTCTATGAACCAAGTTTTTTTGATGTTAAGGAGAGGGTCGCAACATTTAAGGGTCGAGAAAGAGAGTCGATTATTGATTTTATATTCCTATCTCCTGCGTTATTAGAGCATGTCTTTTTTTATAACGCTATATACTCCCCGTTCAGTGATCATAACCCGGTGATACTACTGTTAGATAATGGTTTTGAACGCACAGATATTACAGCAATTAGTAAAGGTCCTAGTAACATCAGAACACAAGATCAAGGGAGGAGGTTAAAATGGGCAAAAATAGTCCCAGAGCACTTCTTTGATAGTCTGAGCACATAGGTCAATGACGAAATTCAAAAATGTATTGATTGCTCTACTATGGAAGGGGCAACTATTGTAGCCTTTGAAACAATTTGTAAGCAGGTTGCTCTGGAATTAACTGTCCCCTCCAGGCCCAAACTTAACCAAGTAAAAAGATGGTTTGATTCAAAATGCTCGAGGGCTCATCAAAAGATGATAAAAGCGCTGAAAATCAAACCCAGGGATAAAACATTGATAGCCAGCCTCAGAAAAGAATATAAACAAATGTTACTAAACCGTAAAAATGAAATTAAAACAGAGGCTTGGGAAAGTTTAATGACTAAGGAAGCCCTCAAGGACAGTGCAAAGTTTTGGTCAATCGTAAATATCCCACTGCTTTCAGGGGATGAGAATGGTTTATTGGAAATCAATATCCCAGAAGAGGAGTGGTTGACTCACTTTGAAAGTATATATGCAAGTAGTGAGATATTTGATCCATTTGTAGCCCCTACCAGTAGCCCCTCTTCTTCTAAACTAGTGTTCAATGTGGAGGATGTGGAGCTTGCAATAAATGAATCGTCAAGTAATAAGGCTCCAGGCCTGGACGGCGTTCCTGCCGATCTATATAAAAGTAACCCCAAATTGTGGGCCAAAATCTTAACAAATGTTTTTAATTCCTCCGTTACTACAGGGTTTCCTGCTTCTTGGGCCCACTCTATTATTATAACCGTATTTAAAAACGGGCCGAGAGGGGATCCAAGATGTTATAGGCCCATTTCTTTAATAGATTCCTCCGTCAACATTTTGGGTAAAGTCATTTTGACCAAGTTGTCAAAGTGGCTGACAGATAATAGAATCCTGACTGACTTCCAATATGGTTTTAGATCCGGCAGAAGTATGGTAGATCAGTGCCAACATTGTATTTGTTAATTAATAAATACACTGTAGCATCCAAGGGGTCTATGTATTTAGGCTTCATGGATTTATCCACAGCGTTTGATATGGTAAACAGATCAAAGCTGCGGATGCTTTTACTAGATATAGGGATTATAATAATAATAATAATCCCCATTTGTAGAGCGCACAATCACCCGTTAGGGTCTCTAAGCGCTGGGGGCCGTCGGGAAGATTAAGCAAGCTATTGCCCAGAGTCGCATGGTGCTGGGCTAACCTGCCGCCGGAGCCGGGGATCGAACCGTGGTCCCCAGATTCCAGCGTCAGTCGCCCTGGCCGCGGCGCCACACCTGACCTGGTCTATTTCCTAGCAGACCTCTATCGGGATCTAGTAGCATCGGTCAGGATGTCCCATGAAGGTGCCTGCACAAGACATTTTAAATCTGGTAGAGGGGTCAGACAAGGATGCATCTTGGCCCCTCTGCTTTTTACTTTGTATATTAATGCTACAGTTAAATCCCTGGACATTGCTACTTTGGACGTTCCGCGTATAGGGGACAGTACCATCCTGATTCTCCTATATGCAGACGATGCGGTCCTATTAGCTCGTACCCCGATAGGCCTTCAGAGACTATTGAACGCCTTTGGGGATTTCATGGACTCTATGGACCTGGTAGTAAACATCGCAAAAATCTCATACAATGTCCATGGGGTTACGTAAGAACGAAGTAAGGACTTTTTATTGCAAGGGGGCGGAAGTTACAAGGGTGAGGGCTTTTACTTATTTGGGGGTACTGTTTGATGACCGCTGCTCCTGGGCTCCCCAGTTTTTTGCGAAAAAAGCAGCCCTAGGAAGATCAACATCAGCAGTTTTAAGCTTTGCACAGCGGTTAGGGGGAAGGCCCTGTGAAGCGATTCTCTCTATCGATAAAGCAAAATGCTTGGCAGCAGCGCTGTATGGTGCAGCTATATGGGGGTACAAACAAGTGGAAGAGATACAAAAGGTGTAAAATAAATTATTTTGCTCTCTTTTATCTATTCCCGAATCTTCACTCACGTTTGCCACCCACCAGGAGCTGGGGATGGGGTATTTATGTGATCAGATTGGCTTGGCCCCCCTTATCAGTTGGCTAAAAACCTGGCTTAACCCAGAATTTATTTTAAACCGTTGGATTCTAAAAGATTGTGCCAGGCTAGAAAAGGGGAATGAAATACAGTGGCTCTTTTATATTAAAACAATGTTTGTGAAACTTGGGCGCCCAGATATTTTTGATAAACCAGAGGCTATCGTTAAAGAGGACATCAATTGGGTTAAAGAGCAATTCCTGTCCCAAAGGTCACAGGATCGGGAGGGGGAGGAATTGAAAAAACCTCTTGTTAGGGCTCATTTTCTATTAGTTACATCGCCATCTATTGAGCCCTATTTAAAGCTAGCAACAAGGCCTTACCATCGCTGGTTGCTAACTAAATTCCGTTTTAACCTGATTCATTTTTTATTGGGATCTTTTGAAGGGTGGAGTAAGCCTGAGGATATTGCTCTTTGTAATTGTGACAGTAGCTCAATGCAAGATAGCATGCACTTTACACTTTTTTGCGCTTATTATTGTGAAATTAGAATTACATTTATAACACCGCTATTAAAAGGGAAGGAGTTTTTAGAGGCTAAGCCTGCTTTACTTTATTTTCAACTGTTGGACAACCCCTGGAACATCTTTAATATTGCAAGTTATTTTTTAGCAGCTGTCCGGATGAAATAATTAAGATGTTCAAATATGACAGAATGATGAACTCCTGCCTTCTCTAATTGTACTCTGTGGATTTTAATATTTTGTATTTTAATATCTTCTAACACTTTAAATGTATTTTATGAAATTGTGTGATTTGAATGTGTACCTTTTATGATTTTAATTAATCGATTAAAGTGGATTTGACTGACTGACAGTTAATCACTCTTCCTATTTGTGTTTACCTCTGCTTCACAGACTGGACTAAAATGAGCTCTTAGCTTTTACATTGAGTGCATGAAAGAGCACAGGGCGGATAATCATCTTTTTTTCTGGACCATGTTAGTGCTGCAAAGGGAAAGTAGGTTTACAAGCAAAAGTCATCCTGTGCATAAACACATACTATACACCCTGCCAAAAAAGAGCCTCCTGAAGCCCTTCCTGCCCATTCCGCCAGAGCTAAGGCAGCCCGATGGGGTTTCAAAGGGGTATTCTTGTGTTGGACATCTGCCAAACTGCTATATGGGCATCAATAGACACCTTCACCAGACCTTATTGTCTCGACAACAAAGTC
This sequence comes from Lissotriton helveticus, assembly GCF_964261635.1. Classification (NCBI taxonomy): domain Eukaryota; kingdom Metazoa; phylum Chordata; class Amphibia; order Caudata; family Salamandridae; genus Lissotriton; species Lissotriton helveticus. Next base: position 816,804,299 of record NC_136070.1, read on the forward strand.
TGTAGGGTGGGCATTTCGCCCTCTCGGTCCTGCAAGACTTCATGGTGTAAGTCCACTCCTCAGATCCTCCACCTTTTGGGAAGTACTGATTTTTTGGACATCTGCCAAACTGGTATCAATAGACACCTTCACCAGACCTTATTGTCTCGACAACAAAGTCTGTAGGGTGGGCATTTCGCCCTCTCGGTCCTGCAAGACTTCATGGTGTAAGTCCACTCCTCAGATCCTCCACCTTTTGGGAAGTACTGATTTGGTATCTTTTCAAGTGGTGAGGAATCTGCTATTAGAAATATCCATCAGAAGAACAAGTAACGTACTTTCATCTTGAGAAATTCAAGAGGTAAGGAATCTGCGGTTAAATGGTGTATCAAGGAGACAGAACATTACCAAAGGTCAGCAATTTGTTCTTTTTATTTTAATCAGGTTAATTTTGAAACCATTCTCAAAACAATATTGAGACAAGAGGCATCGAAGTACTAAAGAGGTTTTGTCCTTCAGAAGTTAATTATTTCATATTCAGTGTTTGACATTTTCTTTTGACACCCAGTTTATGAAGGTGATGATTGACCTTGGTGATTTCAATAAATGGTCTGCAAAATAAATGTTAAGTAAGGTGGAGGCCAACATGCCACCTTACCATCTTGGTTGACACCTGAAGATCCATTTCAAATTCGAAGTCATGCAGTTTTTGAATGTAGTATAGTAAGGTAGTTTCTCCAGTATTGGGGTGTCTTTCATAGATTCACATGCCTGAATCATTCCCCGTCGTCGGAGTGGGAGTCCCACGGTACATACAAAAGCAATATTATGCATATAATAACCGAAAACCTTGGTAATAACCAACCAGGAAGTACAGTAGCCCTAAGTTACAATAGCAAAACTTCCACACTTATGACTATCCTAGTCATTTTGTATAGACCAAACTGCAGCCAATCAGGCTACAGCACCCACCAGAATATTCTCCCCAGAGGCTTAGGCTCTCAGATTTTCTACTGCACGTCGTGTGCAGGGAGTCTCCCTGAGCTCTGCTCAGTACTTCTCAACTTAACTGCTTTTTTTTACCTACTTTACAGATGTCATCTTCTAAATCTCTCTTCAGGCCTTGTGAATTGGTGGGAAGCTTAGGCTTTTTAAGGAAGATCCCCACAAGAAATGCATTTATTGCCTGTATCCAGACTATGAGGTAAAGGATTGTAAGATCTGCAGAACCTTTCCTCAGAAGACCCTTAGAGACAGGGAAGGTCGTCTTCTCCTGTGGCTGCAGAAAATCAAGGACCAGGACAACCCCCTATCTGAGGTAGGAAGTGTGGCTTCAGGGTCAACCATGTCCTCTAGAAAGAGGAAAATTGAGGAAGAGGTATCTTCTCCTAGGGCTAAGGTGTCGAGAATAGCTCAATCCACCAAGGATTCTAGCTTGCCTTCCTCCTCTACCGCAAAAAAGGCTTCTCCACCTTCAAGATCTGGATTTAGTACGCCCCGAGAAAGTCTGGAAAGTCTTTGCCATCATAAAGATTGTCAAAGAAAGTTTTACCTCAGAAAAACGACCTCCGTCGACGATCATCATCTCTTACGCTTCCTCAACGTCGACGATCACCTTTTCATCGCCGAGGCCTAAAATGATAATGTCTTCAGCTTCTTCCCCGTCGACGCTGGTCTCATTTCAATTCAACCCATCTCGTCGACAAAGATAATGCCTTCAATCGTCAACGCTCCATCATCGACGAAGAGTAAGAAGGTCTCGTCGACGAGCTCATCGTCGACGAAGAACACCTTGGCGGCACCTATTCCATTGACGAAAGTCACCCCGTCGACGGATTCCTCGTCGACGAAGATTACCTTGCTGTCGACGACCTCACCGTTGACGAGATTTCCACCGTCGTTGACGGCCACATCGTCGGCGAAGACTGCCTAGTCGGCGAAGACATCGTCGACGAAGATTGCCTCGTCGTCGAAAACATCGTCGACGATGATTGCCCCGTCTACTAAGTTTACTGTCTCGTCGGTGGCCACAGTCCATACACCATCTCCGTCGATGGCACCGTCGATGGTTCGTACGTCGACGCCTCTTCTTTCATTATGTAAAGAACTGCAGGTTTGGTCTGCTGCACTGTCTGCAGCCTCCTTTGCTTCGCCCTCTACGGCGGCTTCTTTATTGGAAAGACAGGGCTCTTCCTTAGCGGCTCTCTCCCCATTGAAGTTGCCTGAACAACTTTTGGACTCAGAGGAGGATGAAGAACAATCTGATGTGGATGAGAGATTCCGCACAGCCAGAAGTCAGTCTGAGCTGCTTATAAAGTTTCAAGACGAGGATCATAAAGAAGAGCAGTTTCCTGAGCCTACATGTCAAGCTCCTGCCACGGTGCCTACAGCATAGATGCCGTTAGCTCTCCTCAACAACTTGCAGTATATGTCGGACGACTACTATCGCCGGTTCCCTCCATCTGAATCGGCAGAGTCGCTCCCTTCGACGCCCATGCCTCGAACACGGATATATATCACAAAAGATAATGCCACAGGACAGATAACTGAAGAATAGGACGAAGAGATATATGAATTACCTCTCCCTACTTGTATTTATCTTTAGAACCAATCTAACGATTCACAAAGAGTCACTGACCAAGGATTAAATTCAGAAATCCATGTGGAATGATATTAGAACAGAATATGTGTATTTATTATCAATATTTTTTTATTTTTTGCTATATACTACTGACTCACATACACAAACATTTATCAACATAAACATATATATACAAAAACGACATAAAAAAAACGATGAATATACATTAAACTTATGTTCTCGTAGCCCTGGTATTTCAACAGGATGTTCTATAAACACCTTTCTCTAATGAACATTCCTTATCAAAGATCACTGTATTCGTCGAGCATTCAAGGTTTTAAGCTTGAGTCCTTATTTTTTAACAATGCTCCTCAATGTTTATGAAATTAAATTTTTATGAGTGTCTTCCATTGTATTGTCGACACGTTTCAGCCTATCCATTGCCGGCCTCATCAGGACTTGGGCTTCAGTGTAACCACTTTTATAAACACAACCTACAACATCAAAGAACACCTTATTCATCTTTCCTTGATAATATCATCCACAAATATACATCTAAATCAGTTCAAGTTATTCAAATAATTATATGCATATTAGGAACCTATATGCAAATACTTTACAAACGCTGAAGTGACGGTCAGAAAACTAAAACCTAAAAAGTGTCTGTAATTATTCTTAAGGATATGGCTCCAAAGTGGGGCATATCCAAACTTAACTTAGAGTGAACACCGTGTTCAGAAATGGAAATGTGCACCTTGTGAAGAAATAGATTACACCCAGGCCCCATGCTCATCAGTTATCCAATCTGATCCAACATCAGTCAATACTTGTGAATATTCCTCCATGTAATCACAGATGCCACGTACCTATCGGGTCACCAAGGGGACAACCAAGCAATTCTTTTCTAGAAATGTCTTGTTTTCTTAGTGCTATTCAACTTACTGCAAGTAAACAGAAATAGAGACAAACATCCCGTCAGTCTACTACCCAATAAGAGCACCTTATCTCAATTCAAACAAAAAAAAAACGGATGGGAGGTCTCCTGTGCACACACCTCTATACTTACAATTGTAGGGGGAAGACAACGGCAACCACGTAACTGCTATCAAGAAATGTCTTGTACTCTCTGCGCTGTAAAACTTGCTACAGGGGAAAGGAGACAAGCGTGCAGTGAACATTCTCTCCATAGAAAGCCGATTTTATATTTAAACAAAACTGTGAAGTGAGCGGTCTCTAGTGCACACACCTAGAAGTCTTACCTACAAGGTTATCTAATCTGCTCCAAAACAAGTCAGCCGTCTGCCATCTCCAAGACCGTCGCGCTCAATGAATCACGTGCTAAAGAAGCGCCGATCTTTCCACAATTAATAGACGCGGAAGAAATGGGGGGGGGCGTGGCTTGCCAGCCAACATGGCAGACGTGTCCGTGTAGGGCTCCAGCGTTTGACCCCTAATTATCCTGCAATTTACTCTGCAGAGGTGTTTCCACAGCCCGTGCTATAAGGAGCTGGTGCGGGGACCCAGCGGGGAGCCTGCAGAGCAAAGCAGATCTCGACTTGCGGCTGCGTCTGCGGAGACCGCCGGCGGGCGGAGGCACCGAGGCCCAAGACGGAGTGGCGCGAAAAGTGCCTGGCGGCCATTGGAATTGCTGAGCACCGTTTCGGGACGTCGGGTGTTGCTCTGAGCCCAGACATCCTGTGAATCCTGCTCCGGCGCTGCTGGTAGGCACGAGGGGCCAGGCAGCTGGCCATGATAGCCGAGCGGTGTCTCGCGCGGACGAGGGGTTCGGCGGCTCCTGCGGCCGGCGGAGGCTGGGGCCTGGTGCCGCCCCCCTTTGGAGCCTAGGATTAGCGGAGACTCGCGGCCTCCCCGGTCGCTACGCGGCTGCACGGTGGAGGCGGACAACTGAGCTGGTGAGGAGGGGGACTCGGGCGGCCCGGGGGAGCCCTGTGGCAGTGTCCCATCACCCTGAGGAGCCAGTGCGGTGGCGGCGGGGACCGGTGGCCCCGGATGGTGGACTAGGTGCTCGGGGACCACCGCTTGCAGTGCGCCTCCGCTGGGCAGCACAGCTAACTGTAGGCCACGTTGCCTCGGATCGGCAGCAGTGAAGAGAAACCCGTGCCTGAGGCCCGGAGCCTGAACTGCCCTGCATCGGAGTGGAGCCCCAGGTGCGTGGCTAGGGTTGAGGGCTGCATTAGTGGAAGCCGCGAGGAGAAACCACCCAGGGGACTGAGGCGGATTGAGGTGCTCGCCCCTGGGCCTGACAAAGTGCTGTATGGGACAACGTGCTGTATGAGCTGAAACGACGAGCGGTGTCCTGCGGTTGACTGCACTCGGCGCCCCCAGGCTGCGACCTTTTGGACAGAGTAGTGTGCCTATAACTTGACGCACTGGACCTGGGCGCCATTTTGACGCTGGCGCCATTTTAGCTGTTGTTGCTCCTTAGGCGGCCGCCCCTGGTGCGTGATCGGCGCCGCGCTTGGAGAGGGCGCCGGGTGCCCAAGACTGCCCGGGGCAAGTTGGATTTTATCACTGCGGCACTGTGGCCTCTACTGCCGGGAGACATTGGAGTGGTGCAGCTGTAGTTTGCCGACGAGGGGGCACTGGTGCAGAGGCCTCTGGAGAGACGGAGAGGGCACACCCCTGCCGAACGGTGTGGTGCAGGTCAGTCGATTGTCAGAGGCACCCACGGGGCAGACGCGGGCTGTTGGGCGCTGAGGCTCAGCCTGTGCTGGCGCTCGGTCCGGATCGGCGATCCCTCTGGTCACAGCTGGTGGCACCGGACTGGTGAGGCATCCTCTCATCTGAGACTCTGGTAGGGACCTGGTGCTGGGTGGCAGGTGACTGTCGGCAGGTGTGGATGCCTTCTGCGCAGCAGCTGGCGATGGGCAGGCTCAGGGATAAGTCCCTGCAGAAGCAGTGGGTAGCTGATGGACTGGGCTCTTCGCATGGATCGTAGAGTGACAACCGGGCCCGGCGGCGGCCCTTGAGGCCAAGATGGATTCCGTGCTGGCAGCGGTGGAGCGCATAGGCACTACGTTGGAGCGAACAAAGGTATCCCTGGAGGCCCGGATCAACAAGGTCACGTCGGACTTTACTTTACTCCACGCTGACCACCGCAAGCTGGCGGAGTCAGTTGCTGAGCAGCGGCAGTCGTTTCAAGAGTTGCAGCCTGTGGTGCAGAATCATGCTTCGGCGCTTCAAGACATCATAGACAGGGTCCATGTGCTGGAAGATCGCATTGAGGATGCTGAAGGGCGCTCCCGGAAGGTGAAGAAGGGAAAGACCCAGAGCGGTATACCGAGAATTGGCTGCGGGACCTCCTGCCCCCTGATGTGCTGTCACCGCACTTTGTAGTAGAAAGAGCGCACAGGGTGCCGGCGCAGAAGCCTCGACCCTGAGCCCGGCCACGCCCGTTTCTCTTCAAATTACTTAATTACCGAGACCGGGATGTGGTGCTGCGCGAAACAAGGAAGCTGGATAATCTGACAGTGGGGAACAGACGTGTGATGTTTTTCCCTGATTATACGGCAACAGTGCAGAGAAGGAGGAGCACTTATCTGGCGTTGAAAAAACAACTGAGGGAACGCACCGTCAGATGTCTGGGACTGGCTGGAGGAAATGACGCAGTGGAAGGGCACACGACCTACGGGCATGGAGGAGGAGGGTGAATGGCAGGTGCAGAGATCAAGAAGACGCAGGAAACGAGGCGCCTGCTGTGGCCAGGGCCCCGGCCCAGCTGCACCTAGCCCAGAGAAAATGCGGCTCGAGCGGCAGGAAGCGCTTGAAGCGGTTGTGAACCTGGGAGCAGTGCAGGGTGTGTCCCGAATGGCCTCTCAGACACGCAGCGAACCGGACATGAGCGGCCCGTCATCCCCATCTACAGTACTTTCTGAAGACATGGCCATGCCAGTGGTAACACCACAAACAGCCGACCTCCTTATGTGATGTGACCTGTGGCGGACATACCAGGGTCTCTGTCCTCGGCTTGGCACTTTATTGTGATGTACTTCTCTTATTATTGCTGTGCGCGCTGATGTGCTATGTTTCCTTTTCTCCAAAAATGATCGCGCTGCTGCTGAAAGCTGTGAGGCTGATTGACTGTGGGTATTATTGCAGGGCCGGGGCTAGCGGGTGCTGAGTGTTTATTCCATTAGTGGACTGGCCTGGTGCGGTTTTAGGTCCTAGATGCCTCGAAGCACCTCCCGCGCTTCCAGGTGATATGAGTTAGGGGTGTAGGGTAATGCGGTTGTTGGCAGCACACACACCCAGACAGCAGCCGCGCTGAGTTAGCCCACTCTTGTGTGGTGGATCTTGTTGAGGTGTGGACGTATGCCCTACCGGGGACTCACCCTTCTTGTGATACTGTTTGTGATTGTTCACATGTTTCAGTTGCGGCACACTGACCTTCTTTTCCCGCTGGTGCTCGTAGGCCCCCCTGGGACACTCCCTTGCCCCTGTGCGCGTGCGAAAAGACTTGACACATGACACACACTAACATACTGACCTGGAACATCCGCGGTATGCACACCCTGTCACGCCGCTACTCAGTGTTCTCCTACCTACAACGTCATGAGGTGGGGATTGCTCTCCTCCAGGAGACACACATGACACTGGTCGAGCTAGATAAACTGCGCAGGCGTTGGAGGGGGCAGATATTCGGTATAACCTTCTCTGTCCATGCGCGTGGCACTCTGATTTGGGTGAGGGCGGGTGTCCCATTCAATTGCAACTCCCTAGTGCGGGGGCTATTGAATGGTCAGGAAATCCTGTTAGGATCCCTTTATGCCCCGAACACAGATCAGCCTCCTATTTAAAGAGCCTGAATCAAATCCTTCACCCGTTCGCTAGTCTACCTTGGCTGATTGGCAGGGATTTTAACATGGTACTAGACGTGCACCTGGAACGGTCTTTCCCTCCCCTCCGAGCTGCGACAGTGGCATCTAATGCGCAAGCGTTTAGGGACTGGCTTGACCTCTGGCGCGCGCAGCACCCCATAGATAGAATTTACTCCTACTATTCCGGGGTTCATGATTTGCATGTCCGATTGGATCGGATAATAGGCACCCAGTCGCTGCTTCCGCTCCTCGCCAAAACAGAATACCTGGGGAGAACACACTCTGATCACAACCCCCTATGGTTCCGGATTAGTTGGGAGGCAGATCGCCCGCCCGTACCCACGTGGCGGCTGCAGCCTGCTGCGCTAATGGATTATGAGTTCCGATCCTCGCTGGGTACGGCCATCTTAGCTTACTTTGAGGCCAATGAAGGGACGGCGAGCAGCTCATTGGTGGAGTGGGAGGCACATAAAGCAGCTATTCGCGGGCATTGCATGGGGGACACATGGAACATACGTAAAACGTTATCGGCCTCCCAGGCGCGCCTGGAGTCGGAGCTCCTCCGGTATGAGAGGGAGGGTGAGGGGACAGGTGAGCACTCACGTACGCTGAGTGACCTGCGCACTAGGCATGCAGCGCTTCTGGAGCAGCTGCGCTGCCATAACTATGCGGCGCACAAGGCCAGGGCGCATGCCAAGGCAGACAGAGCTGTCCGACTGCTAGCCTGGCTGGTGCAGAGCGATGGGCGCGGAGTCCCTATAGGAGCACTGTGCACAGGGGAGGGGGAGATGGTATACACACAGTGAGAAATCCACCATGCTCTGACCGTCCCATATAAGCAACGATACAAGGCCCGCGACACTGGCCCTCGGCATGTGCTGGATGCGTTCCTGGACGCAGTCACCTTGCCTGCAGCATCTGAGGAGCACAGGGGTGAGCTTAATGCCCCCTCACGCTGGAAGAGGTTGGAGACGCGATCCGGGATATGGAGGCTGGCCGAATGGCCTACCCGCCGAATACTATAAGGCGAATAGGGATATTTTGCCCCCCCTGCTCCTCCAGCTGTATAACACCGCTATAAGTGAAGGCTCGTTCCCTCCGTCCATGCAGGAAGCGTTCCTGGTCTCATTGCCCAAGCCGGACAGGGACCCCACTGCTTTGGGTTCGTACAGGCCGCTGGCAATGCTTAATGCGGACTATAACGTTTTTGCCAAAATTCTTGCAGAGCTTTTTGCGGTAGTGGTCCCTCATCTAGTGCACTCATATCAAAACGGGTTTGTGCCGGTGAGATCCACATCCCTGAATCTCAGAAGGTTCTTTAGGGTGGCGGCTGAAGCGACAAAGGAATGGTCCAGGGCGGGGTGCCTGATAATAGACTTGGAAAAGGCCTTTGACTGCCTGGAGTGGGGGTACCTGGCTGCAGTGCTCTCGCGCTATGAACTTGACGTGGGTTTCCTGCAGATGGTTCAGCTCCTCTATAAAAATCCTGTGGTTCGGGTGAGGCTGGGCCCCTATATTTCTGAAGCGGTGGCGGTGGGCCGGGGCTCCAGGCAGGGATGCCCCCTGTCCCCGCTACTGTTCGTGCTGGCTGTGGAATCCTTGGCGACGGCACTGCGGCAGACACTGGGAGCGGGAATTCCCCTGGGAGATGCAATCCACCAGGTCTCGCTTTTTGCGGACGACCTGCTGGTGTTCGTTAAGGATGTGACACACATACCCGAGAGGCTGGCCCACTTGCTGGAACAGTTTGCGGTTGTCTCAGGGCTCAGGGTAAATGCGGGCAAGTCTTGCCACTATGCATTCAATGCTGAGATAAAAGACCCGGGGTACTGTCTTGGCGACACAAGAGTCCAATGGAAGGCCGACACCTTCAGGTGTCTAGGGATTCAGATCTACAGGCAGCCAGCTGATCTTTTCGAAGGTAACCTGGGAAGAGCGGTGGCAGCGCTTAGATCCCAGATACGCTTTTGGTCCTCCCTCCCGCTAACAACAACGGGTAGGGTGGCTCTTGCCAAAATGGTTATGCTCCCTCGACTCCTGTACTACTTTGTCAATCTGTCTCTTTATGTCTCGGCCTCCTTCTTTTCGTCGCTCAATGCGACACTACGGGACTTCATCTGGGGCACGTCCCGGCACCGATTGGCGCTTGTGAAGCTGTCCCTGCCAACAGACAGTGGTGGGCTGGCCGCTCCCTGTTTCAAGCACTACCACTTGGCCAAGCAGCTTCAATGGATTGCCCGCTGGTTGGCGGACAGGGGTAGGGACGATACCGCCACAGTTGAGCCGCCGTACTCACTGGAACGTGTCGCTAGGCTTTTCCACCCTCTGGCGGCCCCTGCGAGACCCACCCCGCTGCTGCTGGCAGTGGCATATAAGTGTTTCCGCAGAGCCCTCTTCCTTACCCGACGGGTGCTCCCGTACGCGCCTGCGGTGGCTTTGGAGGGTTTTCTGGGAGGCGAGGGGGTCCTTACGTGCCCCATGCTGGAGTACTGGAGAGAGGCGGACATTCAGACGCTGGGTGACCTCTTTAGGGACGGCGCGTTAGTGGCGTATGAGACATTGGTCTCAGAGTATGGGCTCCCCCCTGGGGGGTTCCTGTTGCATCGCTCCATAGTGGAGAAAATGACGGCCAGTTGGGAGACATGGCATCGGAGCCTGAACAGCACTTAACTATGCAGTACCTACACGTCATGGGGAGGGGCAAGCATCTGGTCTGTTGGTTTGCGGGGTCGTTAAGGATACACACAGGTACTAGTTTGGCCCCGCTCAGGGGTAAACGGGAGCGCGACATGGGCAGGCAACTATCAGATAAGGAGTGGGAGAGAATTCTTAAAAGCCCGGTACGCATCCCCAGAAACTTGCGCTTCCGCCAGATACAACTTTACGTTGTTCATAAGGCCTACCTCACGCCGGCGCTCATCAATAGATACTTCGAGTGCGTGGATTTGTCCTGCCCCAGGTGCGGAGAGCTGGACGCAGGGATCCTCCACCTCTTATGGAGTTGCCCTAGGCTAGGCTCCTACTGGAGCGTAATCGGAGAGCTGCTCCGCAGATGCACTGGACGCATTATACCCTTTGACTGGCCCGAATACATTTTGCACCAATTTAAGAGGCCGCCTAAAGACAGGGCGTTGTCCTGCTTTTTAGACCTGGGGATGGTGGTGGCTACGCACCTCCTTACGAGGCGCTGGAAGGCAAGTGACCCACCAAGCGTGCAGGCATGGACCTCCTCCTTTCAGGCATGGGCCCGGGCAGAGTGGACGGCCATACGCAGGGAGGAAACAGTGGGAGTCCGAAAGGAACCAATGGGTGAGCGGTGGGAGCGCAAGTTAAACGCCTTGCAGCCGCCGGGTGGGGTCAGGGGCGCAGGAGCTGTGGAGAATTAGGCGGCACTCTCTGGGATCGGGGTGTACCGCGGGCTGGTCTCCAGTCTAAATAGACAGTTTGAAACCGTCTTTGACTCCTGGGGTCATGTAGGTTTCAGGTGTAGTTCCAGTTGCGACTGTGGCGTGCGCGCGCAGGGGGGGTTTGGCGGGGGGGGACTAACATGTATCAGTGTTGTTGGTTTTGCCGCTATTGTTTTCTTCTTCTTTTCCTTTTTATTGCTTATTCACAGTTGTTGTATAAAAGTCATCTTTGTGCACAAGCCTGGCGTTGGGAAGATCCACTCTCAACTATGCTAATGCAAACAAGCTTAGCGTGTAGACAGTCATGGACCTACTTTGGGGCGGCTGCCCCTGCAACATGCGCTTTCGCCAGTATTGGGCGGGTATCCTTCCTTCTTATTTCACCCGAGGCCTTGTACCACCTACTTGTATGCTACAATGTCTCTGAATGCGCATCTGACATGCCCAATTACTGAGCTGATACTGTTGAAATGTCTAATGTACTGTGATATCTTTTAAAAACTGCTAATAAACAGATTTGACAAAAAAATTAGACGCGGAAGAAATACTCTACGGAAGCCGAATGGACTTCGCGTTTCCAACGTAAACAAGTGTAGTAGTGCACATAAAAAATAGAAGAAGTACGGCACATAGAATTAGGAGGCTCTTTGGTCTATAACAGCGAAGGATCAATAATGCTAACCAAGTTCAAACAAAAATGATGAACGCTGTAATTATCCCTTCTTTTTATATAAAGATCAAAGGTAAGAACAGAGCAATAGACTCATACTACTATGTAATCCACGAGGCAATGTTGCAAACAAATATACAGAGTGACGGCTAAATGACAGCATATCAATATCAAAGGAAAACCACCGTCTTATATACCTAGTACAGCATGTGACAAGCCCAAGAGACTAAAATAAATTACCTATCAAATAAATCAAAGAAAGAAAAACAATAATAAATCACCCAGCGTGAGACCGTCACTCCCTACACTCTAGTTTTATCAAACAAACATCAATATATACATCTTAGCTGATATTCACTTAAGTAAACAAATCACATCGATCATTTCTCTAGACCCAAGTTACGTAAATCCCAGCATCTGTTTTAATTTTTCACTAGAGACCATATCTAGTCTTTGTCATTAGGCCCTCTGTAGCTGTGTGGTATTTTTCAATGAATCTGGCTTCTAATCTATTTCACTTGTTTTGAAGTTCTTCTCCGACAGTACTCACAATCACCATTAGTATTGACCATTTATTGTCATTTTCAGAATGACCTGAATTAACAAAATGTTGCACCAAAGGAGCCCCTTGTACCTTACATTTTATTCATGACTTGTGCTGTAGTATTCGCTTCTTTACTGATTGAGTCGTTTGCCCTATATAGTATTTTTTACATGGGCATTTTATGCAATATATTGCATTCTTAGAATTACAGTTGGAGAAAACCTTTTGTTGATGAATCTGGCCGTTTATCTCTATTTGTTTTGACTCATCTGTAAAGTTGCATGCCGTGCAGTTTTGACAGCGATAATGACCGACCACTGGGGGTAGGCTCAACAAACTTCTCAGATCTTTTTTAGGAGATTCACTTGGCCTACCTGCAACAACAAGTTGTTGCCGGATATTTTTGCCTTTTTTGAAAGCAAAAGGAGGCTTTTGAACCCCTAACGGCTCAATCATTTTCCAATTCTTTTGGATGAATTTTTTAACACGATTGGCTCTTGGGTCAAAAGTAAGGACACACGTTAAAGGAGTATTCTTGACTTTTCTTTTAGGAGTTAGTAACATCGGCGTGTACCATGGTCTCTTCAGGGCAGATTTCACTAATTTCTTAGGGTAGCCACGTGATTTTTCATTTCAAAAATCTTTATTTCGATCACTGATCATAAAAGAATACATAACAATATATACAATTAAAAACGTATTAAACCAAAGTGATCCAATAGTTAAGATAATTGAGTTTAAATACATATGAGACAATAGATACAAATCGAATTAATAGGGAGCATTATACCAGTCTTTTCATAGCTCGGCTGCGGGTAAACCAGAGTGATGTTAAAAATTTTGAGATTGCAAAAACCACAGTGGGAGAAAGATCTGTTTTTAAAACTCTGTATGCAGTTTGGTAGGATCTAAATCCCAGGTTCCTGAGCAGCGGTACTAGCCAGTATTTCCTGCTCCGCTCGTAGCCCTTGCAGAAGAAGACAGCATGCACGTCATCCTCCTTCGGGTGTGCACACATTGGGCAGGATGATACAGTGGAGCACGATTTCCAGGACGCTGTAAATGCAGCTAGTGGAAGGCATCCATATCGCCACTGTAGGAACAGTTTCCTCGTTAGTGGAGGAGCTATCTCGTCTAAAGTTTTTTCGAGGAAATAGGAGTCTTTCACTTTCAGAAATAAGTTTGTCAAGGACCCCTCTCGAGTGTCATTAGTGGCTCTTGTGAGCATCAAAGCATAGTAAGCACTCGCAATTACCTTTTTTGGAATCCTGGTACATGAGTTCGAAGGGTCCGTCCATAATTCCTCGAACCTCCCCTTTACATACATTAACCACGGAATCTTCTTTGTATTCCGGAGTTCCAGGAATTCCTGTAATTCCTCTCTATAGTTTACGAGATCTGGGCTGCTCCACAATCGCCTCCAAAAGGTTAAGGGTTTGAGTCCTAGCTCCTCTGTTATAGGTTTGATTCCCAGATCTAATCTAAGGGGTAGTAATGGAGTGCTCTGGGGGAGGGCAGCTACCTGTCTCAAAAATTTATTTTCAGTGGACTGTAGCTTTGAATATTGGATGTGGCCCCACAGCTCACCCCCGTATATAACCCCCGCCCGGGCTTGTGTTTTGTATATATGAATGATTGGGGTAAATGGTCGATGGCGTGATTTGTTTGCCAGGCGCAAAGTGCCACCCGCCAACTGTGCCAGTTTGATGGTCACTTTGGCCTGGTGCGACGACCAAGTTAGATGTTCGTTTATAGTGATCCCCAAGTATTCAATATTATGCACTCGTTCTAACTGGGCGGTGCCTAACATGGGTGGTGTTCGATTTCGGGATTTGGGATTTAAAATCATAAACTTTGTTTTTTGTGGGTTTATTTCCAATCCCCGGTCAGAGCAAAAATCTAAGAAACCATCCAAGATGCGTTGGATCCCCATCGGGGATTTAGACAGCAACAGGGTGTCGTCTGCAAACATAATAGCAGGCACCCTGTTGCCAGTCAACTTTGGAGCATCGGAATTGGCAATCCTATTTAGGTGAGCGACAACCCCGTTCACAAAGATGCAAAACAGGGTGGGTGCGAGCACGCACCCCTTTCTCACACCCCTGCGAACGGGGAACCTTTCGGTTAGTTTGCCACCTTTGCCACATCTTACGCGGGCATAGTTGTTGGAGTGAAGTCTCCTCAGGATTGCCAATATATCCGCGGGGACTTTCAATTCTTCCATGACTTGCCACAACCTTACTCTGGGAACTAAATCGAAGGCGGCACGTAAGTCTACAAAGATGGTATATAAACTGCCGCCCTCGATTACCGCTGTTCTCCAATAGAGAAGGTGTAGCCTAAAGATTTGGTCTGTGGTGGATACTCCCTCCCTAAATCCTGCCTGAAACTGAGATAGGATGTTCATTTCTTCAGTCCACGCCTGCAGACGATTCAAGATCAGTCTGCCAAAGAGTTTTTGCGATATGTCAATCAGGCTGATGGGCCGATAGTTGGAAGGGAGCAGGGGGGATCCCTTTTTGTAAATTGGGACTACCTCTGCTCCCCTCCAAGTATCAGGCACCGTCATCCCCCCCCAAATGGCATTGAATATTAGTGTAAGGTACGGTGCCCATATCCCTGGTTCCTGTTTGAACAGGTCCCCCGGGACCCCGTCCAGGCCCGGTGCTTTTCCGGCAGCTAGCCCTTTAATGGCCTCCCTCACCTCCTTCTCAGTAATGGGGACATCTGGCGGGCAGGATATGGTTGGAACTCCAACGCTGTTTAATTCCCAACCACCCTCCGCGTACAATGCTTCAAAGTGGGCCTGCCATACAGGGGGGGCAATATTGGGCTCAATTGCGGAGGATAAGTCCTCCGTGCCATTCGCCACTATGCACCAAAATTTTCGGGAGTCTCTAGTTGCCAGTGCTTTGACGAGGTTCTCCCAGTAATCAGAGTCCCATTCCGCCCTTGCGTTTACCAGAAGGGATTTATACTTATTCCTCCTAGCGCGGATTTCTTCCTTGCTAAGGTGTCCCTTGATAGCAGATAACAAATGGGCCTTTGCCTCCCTACATGTGGCATTATACCAGGAGGTTTTCGGCTTGTGGGCATTCCTTTTCCCTGTGGTTATGAACAAATCCTGTTCTAGAGAGGCAATAATGCTATTATGTATTTGTGCTAACTCTCCTCTGGTGTCTTCATCTTGGTCTTTGGTTCCTAGATGGAAGGCATTCTCCAACAGGGGGATTAACCTTTCGTATAGGCGGGGTATTCTATCCGTGCTGTTCGCCAACTTCTCCCACTTCACTTTCCTGCGGTTGTTTTCAAGTAGGAGGCCCGTCTTTTCTTTGCCCGATCCCTGCGATGTGTCCTCCCTCCCAGTAAGTGAGTATAACACTTCCAAGGAGTTATGGTCGCTATCCGTTCTTGGGCAAACTTTAAAGTCGACTATTGCAGGCCACATAAACGTTTTGACCATAATATAATCGAGTCTGGACTCACTACCAACTTTATTGTAGGTAGGATTACTAGGTGTGTCCGATTTGCAACGGCCATTGCACGCCCTGAAGCCAAAATTGAGCGTAAATGCATTTATCTGCAGGGCTAGGGGAGTCCAAGCCCTTGGGGGTGGTGCCGCCGTCTCTGGTATAAACCAACATGAATCTTCGTCTAAAGAAGGACCATCGCGTAGTCCAGGCAGAGGTTCATAATGAGAGTTGAAATCGCCTCCAACCAGACAGGCAAGTTCAAATGGAATGCCCTCTAGGAAACTAGCTAACTCGTCCACAGTACTCGACTCTTTATGCATCTGTGTCGGCCTTGAATAGATATTAATCACTAGTAGCTTCTTAGAGTCTGGCCATTCAAGTAGGACAGCCAGCAAATCGTCCGAAGCAGTCTCTGAGTAGGTAGCTTGGCAACCTAGGTCCGTTGCTACCGCTATCATTAGTCCCCCAGATGGCCTACCCCTACCCCCCCATTTGGCTGCTTTGAAGAAGGAGGCAAAACCCGGTAATTCTATCTCTTCACGCGCCCATGTTTCTTGAAGGAGTAATAGGTTTTTGGATCTAATGTAGGAACCCCACTCTGGACAATCCAACTTATTGGAGAGCCCCGCCACATTCCAGGAGATGGTTGTTATAACTGTCGATTGGTTGTGTAAAGGACTAGTAGGAACCAAGTTGATATCAGTAGACTCAGGGTGTACCCTTAGATTTAAGATGGGTTGGTTCTTACCCAGTAGTCTAATAGCAGGTGGTGGGGAGGGGTGCAACAAGCTTGGGGTTGGGCTAAGTCCGACTGTGCTAACTGCCCTAAGATCTGAATCGGGAGCTTTAGATGTGATGGTAACAGGTGACCGGTCTGAAGATGTAATGATGTCCAGTGGGGGAGTTGCACAGGCATCGTTCTCCGGTTCGACCACCTGTCAATCTACCAATTCTAAGCTGCTGTATCGATTCTGTGTGGATAAATAAGCAGGGTAGTGAGTTCTATATGGCCCGGGAATTCCCCTCTTGTATCCACCACCCCCCCTCCTCCTCCTGGTGACGGTTTCCCAGCCAGCCTCATCCCCAGAGCTAGGGAAGTACTCTCTGGTTCTTTCCCTATGTGACGGATAGTTATTTGTCTCCCTCCTCATGGTGGCGGTTTCCCAGCCGGCCTCGTCCCCCCTGCTAGGGAAGTACTCTCTGGATCTTTCCCTGTGTAACGGGTAATTATTTGTCTCCCTGGGGCAGTTTTCCCAACTCTCCAATAGCTCCTGGTGATGCCCCCATCTTAGATCCTCTGAACTGTACGCATCGGAGGGGTAAAAAAAGGCAAGTGGAAGTGTTTGTATAGTACTGCCAAAGTCCTCATCCGAAACATAAGAGCAGATGTATGCAGCTGAATTGGGGTCTCTAAAAGAAACCAGGATACAATCTCCTCTTATAGATTTCCTGGTGTGCCCCACCCAAGCTACTCTCTTGGTCGTGGCTATATCACTCGCTGTTCCTCTCGGAAGTGGTCTATTAACCGAGAGCCAGTTTATCACTTTATTCTTAAGTGAGGTGATTGATTCGAATGTGGGGGGATTGAGTTCAGGCACCCCTGCCATAATTACGGTATAAGGAGAGGCTTCTGGGGGGAGGTTTACAAACTGTAATTTGCGTTTAGTGTGTGGTTTCTCTCCATCCAGGGGAGGATCGTTCTTGGTTCTTGCCGGGGGCATGGAGTTTTCTTTAGGCGGGGGAGGGGCTGGTTTTAGGGAGGCAGTATTTAGTTGCTTCGAAAGCAACAAGGCCTTATCTGCAGCTGGGGATTGTGATGCATTCTTGTTTAGGGGTGCAGTGGTTTTGGGTATTAAGTCTGAGGGTTTGTTATTAGAAGATGCCAAATGACTATTATCTTTACTAGGTTCAGAACCTAGACCCTCCTTTGTTGATTTGGTCCCACTAGTGGCAATTTTGCTTGCATCCGCACGTTGCACGGTTGCCTTTTCAATAGTGACTAATCTTGCTTCAATCTTGATCAGTCTCGCCTCGAGGGGACTTAGTAGTGACCTAAGTAGTGAACCTATATCCTCTAATGTAATGTCGTCCGAGGAGGTGTCTGCTTGGGTGTTGTTAGTGCATTGTGAGGGTGGAGGGTGTTTAGGTGGTCTAAAAGTAGCTAACACACCCGGCCTCTCCACTACAGAGGCCGGTATAGCTGCTTTCCCCCCTATACCTCTAACTTGTTTGGATTGGGGAGTATTGGACCTGAGCTCTTCAAAATTTTGCAGCCCATGCTTCTTTTTTGGAATTGCCCCCTCTCTGGATCCCTTGTTGCTTTCTGTGTTAGCCTCTGTAATTGGAGCTATCTCTATATTCTCTATAGGCGTAGGGTGGAGAGGTTGAATGGAAGGTAAACCCCTGAGACTCATATCATCTAGATCACTCTGCAGATCAAGAGTGACTTCCGGAGTATCGTTTATAGTATCCGAGTGGGGACATGGTACCTGGTCTGAGCTAAAAGATGTTGGTATTACAGAACTGTTATCTGGGGTTCTAGCTTGGGCCATTGGGCCCAAGGAAGATCTCCTTACCCAGTCTATTTCTTGGGATATTCTGCGTTCCAAGACCTGGATTTCCTCGATCAGGAGGGAGCCCGCTTTGGCAAAGTAAGTGTCGATTGGGCCTTTGACCGCTCCAGCCGCGGCAAGCAAGGATGTTTTGCTCCTGGTTTCCCGTGTGCACATTTCACAAATAATTCAGAGGTCTCAGAATAAAAGACAAAGAGATTGGGCCCGGACCGGACTCTCACGTACTCTAACGGCCTCAAACGGCCCAGTCTTTGCCCTGTCTTCGCCCGGGCTGCGTCCCGCGCTGCGGGAGGCGGAGGTTTTGATATAGGGGGCGTGGGGGGCGGGCCAGCAGGGAGAGCGGACCGGAAGCTCTTCCTTGGTCTTGCAGGGACTTCTGGGAGATGAAGTCCCCGCACACTCGCAGCCCCGCTGACGCCTCACACCCACTGCCGCCTTACCGCCACTAGATAGCCCCGCTGAGACAATGTCCACCGCTCCCGTCGAAGCAGCACCCGCGGAGCGGGTGCTGCGAGATGTAGGCTGAGAGCTGGGACGCTGGTGTCAATTCGCAAGAATGCCGCTGTGCCTTTGAACTCGATGCAGGAACTGGTGCTCTGGCAAAAGTAAGTAGCCACGTGATATTATCTTGTCTTTCAGATTACTAGCGTTGTAAAAATAATCTTCCTTATGGATACAATTCCTCCTTACCTGGAGGAATTGTCCATATGGTAAATTTTCTTTTAAAGAACGAGGATGACTCATTGAGAAATGTAAAAGAGTGTTACGGTCTGTGGTTTTTGTGTATAGGCTAACTGTTAACAAGCCGTTTTCCGATTGGACATATACATCTAGAAAATGTAACTTATGCTGATTTTGAGATATAGTGAAGTTAAATTCTGCTGTTCTTTGATTTAACCAATTATGGAAATAAGTCAATTTTGATTCGTCTCCGTCCCATATCATAAATATATCGTCTATGTAACAACACCAATGCCCCACTCAAGATTTGAAGGGGTTGGTGTCGTCATAGATCCATTTCTCCTCGAATTCTGATATAACCAGGTTGGCAATCTCAGGAGAAAAACTACAGCCCATTGCCACTCCTGAAACCTGCAAATATAGGCTGCCCTTGAAATTAAAAAAGTTATTTTTAAGCATAAATATGCTAATGGTATTAGGAAATCAGTAGGAACTGAATGGGGCCGTTCTCGTTTATCCAAGGCATATCTCATGACTGCCAATGCTTCTTCTTGGGGTATATTAGTGTATAATGATTCAATATCGAAAGACACTAACCATTGTTTTTCATTGTCGTAGGACAAACCTTCCACTTTTGATATAAAATCCATAGTGTCGCACACGTATGAACGGGTTTCTTTAACCTAGGGGAATAAGAATGTATCAATATTTTGGCTAGCAGCTCCAGCAAGGAGCCACAAGCCGATACTATCGGTCTACCAGGAGGTTTTATTATGGATTTATGGACCTTTAGTAGGACATAGATGTTAGGTATTTTTTTGTTACTGGTGTCATTTAAGAAGTCAAATTCATTTTGGCACAGCCATCATTCTTCCAATCCTTCTCGAGTTATTTCTAAAATTTCTGATGTCAATTCCAGTGTTGGGTCATTTTGCAAAATTCTATAATGCATGGGGTTGGAAAACTGGTGAGTCACTTCTTCATCATAATTATCCTTATCCCAGAGAAGAATTCCTCCCCCCTTATCCGCTGGTTTGATTACAATGGCCGGATTTTCTGCTAGATCTCTCAGTGCCAATTTTTCTTGTCTAATACAGTTGTTACTGTAGAAAATTTTCATTTTTTGTAAACTATCAAAGTCCCTCAACACCTGATCTTCAAATACCAGAATTTCATTTGGAAGTAATACACTTTCCTGAATAAATTTAGATTTTTTTTCCGCAATCCACTTATATTAGTTTGTTCATTCATTTCTTTTTCTAAAAAAAAATGCTTTTAACCGTACTTTTCTCAAAAAATGTAAAATTTCTGTCTTTGTATCCACTGGATTCTGTAAGGCCGTAGGCACAAAAGAGAGCCCTTTAGACAACATAGCCAATTCTGTTTCTGTCGGTATATAATTGGATAAATTGTAAATCGGTATAGTTTCAGACTTATCCAATATATTTACACTACTCTTATTTAACGTATGTAGGTTCTCCTCTGGGTACAGAAGTGTTCTTGGTCTTGATTTTGATAAACCATTGGTGTTTGATATTGGCCTTGAGGTGGAAACGGCTCCCTTGTTGGTTGTATCCTCTCCATGTTTGACCACCCCCTCTGCCTCGGTACCTGCCTCTGCCAAAAAAAGGTGGTTGGGCTCTTGGGTATTGGGGATAGGGGTGGTAACCACTATTTGACCCTTGATACGAATGAATCTGAAGAGGTATCTGAAAAGGTGATACACCTATTTCGTGATCTACCTCTATATTGAAGATTTAATGCACTTGGATTGTTGTTTAAATAAAAATCTTCTTTAAGATAGGGGTAAATGTCTTCCAATTTGAAATTCTTAATGTCTCTAGCAACTTTGGTTATTTTTACATTTGTAGTATGGCTATCAAATTCTGCTATTGTTTTATGTACTGATTCCAATACAATTTTTGAATCTTGGATTGTACTGTCTCCTAGAATTTCTTGTTCTAAAGCTTGAATTTCCTTAAGTTCCTCGTCATTTAATCTAAGGGCAGTTTCAATGGATAATGCCACCCAATCAATAGAATATTTTGTACTCTCACCTCCAAATTTACCTACATAAATTTTAGCATTAATAAAAATGACAGGTGTATTCTTCACTTGGAGTCCTACCGGAATAGTATTATTTTTTAAATGTTCTAACAGAACTTTTGCATGTAGCTGTGTCCTTATATTCTTCTTTTTGAGCTGTTTAAGTCTCTCTACTTTGTCTACGTTTACAATTTGTGTCGCTGGCTGATCACCACTTAGGAGAGAAGGGATTTTACATAGGTTACTAATTTCTTCTTCTGTGTAGCTTACTGTCATTGGTTCTGACATATCAATAAGACTTATAAAGGAAAAAAGAAAAAGAAATAGAAAAGAAAATTCAAACCGACAAATCAACAGAATATATAATAGAGTTCCCTATATATACGCAAAACTGACTATGTTCTATTTTTGCAACCCTAGGACAGTGATAACTCTATATCTAGATTCTGTAAATAGCACTAACCTAGTAGGTCTATTTCTACATCAAAACCCTCACACTTAACCAAGTGTTATCAAACCTATATTTAAACAGGGGGTTCCCTTCATAACCCTTTGGCATCTGGGTTTAAACAAGGATATATCAAAAAAGATAATGCCACAGGACAGATAACTGAAGAATAGGACGAAGAGATATATGAATTACCTCTCCCTACTTGTATTTATCTTTAGAACCAATCTAACGATTCACAAAGAGTCACTGACCAAGGGTTAAATTCAGAAATCCATGTAGAATGATATTAGAACAGAATATGTGTATTTATTATCAATATTATTTTCGTTTTTTGCTATATATTATCAGAATACTGACTCACATACACTGTATATTTACATATATATGTACAAACATTTATCAACATAAACATATATATACAAAAACGACATAAAAAAAATGAATATACATTAAACTTATGGGGGGCCAAACTAAAGTCACTGCAGGCACGCCGTGAGGGCAACGGCCATACCACTCACCTGACTCCGCTGTGAGGGCAACGGCACGGGTGGACACCGCATCTTGGGGCACACGCCGGATCCAGCAGCAGCTGAGGGAGAACTACAGCTCCCAGCTGCCCCGGCGCAACAGGGTCACCGCGGAGGCGCTAGAAAACACCGGAGCGGCGAGCGCTCGTTGGGGGGCCAAACTAAAGTCACTGCAGGCACGCCGTGAGGGCAACGGCCATACCACTCACCTGACTCCGCCGTGAGGGCAACGGCACGGGTGGACACCGCATCTTGGGGCACACGCCGGATCCAGCAGCAGCTGAGGGAGAACTACAGCTCCCAGCTGCCCCGGCGCAACAGGGTCACCGCGGACGCGCCCGGAGGCGCTAGAAAACACCGGAGCGCCGAGCGCTCGTTGGGGGGCCAAGTTAAAGTCACTGCAGGCACGCCGTGAGGGCAACGGCCATACCACTCACCTGACTCCGCCGTGAGGGCAACGGCACGGGTGGACACCGCATCTTGGGGCACACGCCGGATCCAGCAGCAGCTGAAGGAGAACTACAGCTCCTAGCTGCCCCGGCGCAACAGGGTCACCGCGGACGCGCCCGGAGGCGCTAGAAAACACCGGAGCGCCGAGGGCTCGTTGGGGGGCCAAACTAAAGTCACTGCAGGCACGCCGTGAGGGCAACGGCCATACCACTCACCTGACTCCGCCGTGAGGGCAACGGCACGGGTGGACACCGCATCTTGGGGCACACGCCGGATCCAGCAGCAGCTGAGGGAGAACTACAGCTCCCAGCTGCCCCGGCGCAACAGGGTCACCGCGGACGCGCCCGGAGGCGCTAGAAAACACCGGAACGCCTCCCGCCCCGCGAGTCGCGCGCGGGAGCTCGCCGGGAGAAGCCCGGGACAAGGGCGGGACCATCTAAGGCCATCATAGGCCAGAGGAGGCCGGGACGGGCCACCCCCCCTGGCCGTGCATCTAAAATAGGTAAGACATCTTGTGTTAAGTCATTCCAAGTCCCTGTAGGTACCTGCTGCTACTTACAACATGTCTTCTAAGGAGGCCCCGAAAATTCGTACTGGGTCTAGGGACCTGGTCAAGGGGTCGATGGTCCATTACTTAACCAAGACAACACCGTCCACTGTCCAACAACCTGTAAGATTACCACGAGAGCAATTGTCTACTGACTGTTCCTATAGTGACATCATTCCCCCTCAGTCTGCAGTCGCATCACCAAACCTATCATTCCTGGAGGAACTTAACAGCTTATGCAAATCGAAGTACGCGGCCGTTAAGTCGACATCTGAGCACACTAATGCCTCTTTTTGCCCTATAGTCATCACAAGCCCCCACCCCAGTTCATCAACCTCACCCTATGGAAACCTCTTGGCTACACCCCTCTGCCCACCCGAAACAGGTAACACGAACTCCACAATATTCTTCCAGGACCTTCCTGGTGAAAGAAATCGACCAGCGGACAATCATACAGGCATTCAAGTCATGGACAATAAATTGCTAGCACCCCCAATTTTATCAACATTTTTGGCTCAGATACAATCTATGTTTAACGCCGCATTACACCCCTTAATAGAAAGAATGACCGATCTTGGGGAAAGGATCACGGCAATAGAGGAGATGACCATGACAAACTCGTTACTCCTAAAAAACATGGCAGACCCTAATCAATCACAAACTTTAAACGACATTGTAAAGCCTTTACCAACTCCACAAAGTAGTGTTCTTCAACTCCGACGGGTAACACCAGGCATGCTAACCCAACCTAGCGAGAAAGCTCCCACCAAATTAAAACCTACACACAGTTGTTTCTTTAAATCGGGGCTGAACAAAGTAACCACACCTCCTAAAGGGCCACTCCCCAAGAGAATGAACACGCAAAGAAAAACAAATCACATCCATTTACCACCGGAGGCTGCCCCGTTTGTGGGTGTGTGGAAAAGTAAATTTTGCCATGTTCTGTGTCCCTACGCGTCCTCCATCATATGTTATATGTGCATGATTAATATGCATATGTTATTCCCCATGTTCGATTAAAGACGCAATTATAGTTGTGTCCACCTTTAGTATGTCAGTTTCCAGTTCTCGTGAATACTACGAATATCAGGCCTATGTAAAGCTACGTTGCCACGTTTCTCAGTGTGCACGTTATTTCATTGTAAAATCTCCGTTTCTAGGCCTCAAAAGGGCCTGGACACCAGATTCAGCTCCTGTCCCCTGAAGCCTCGCTGAGGAGCGATACAGCCCCCGCCTGTATCCTCGACCCTTCACTTACTTCCTGCCTCGCAGTGCCCGGTTCAGCCTGGCTCTGCCTCTGAGTCTGCCAAGAGTATGTTATGATTCGAGTTATCAGTACAGCCCTCCTTCTCTGCATTCCTAAGCTACTGAATCACATCAATAGTTACCGTCATAGTCTAGCTTTTACGTCTCCATGTAAGAGAAATACTGCATTTAATGGTCATTTAATATTCTTCATCACGCACTACATGTAGAATAATGCATACTCCAGTCTTAGAGTCTGTTCGCCTTTACCCCGATAACATTTGGATTCTATCAACATGTTCTCTAAACATCAGATACTAGATACTGCTTAGGTACATGTCGCCCTGACTCTCCAGACTTCAGTCTCTGCTCCTAGCACAGAGTTCATAGCCCCCAGCTTCTCCTAGTAACACGTCATTGCCAGTTTGCACGCACCATCAGGTTAGAGGTCCCGGCTCCTTAGGTAGCCCCCTCCATGGTTTCCACCCCATTCATGACATATTCTGTTACGTTTGCATCACATGTCTATGTATACGCCCTGTTACACCTCTTTTCACCCTTATCTCTCGCGACTGCTACGCGTCACGCCTATTGCTCCACCCACTGCTACGCCTATTGCAATGTAATGCTATGTGTTTGCGCTATGTATATATGCTCATGTACTGTTATTAAAAAGTTATTCCTTCCTTCCTAGCCTTTTTGTCCAGATCCTGGCAGCGCTGCCAGGGCTTGCCATTCTATTCCTGTGCAGGTTGTCCTGTTCCTGTCCTTTATGCTGTATTAAACCTGCAAAAACTCCTACTACCTCGAATCTTGACTCTTATTTATTGAGCTATCTGTTATTCATTTATGCATTCAAAAAGAGAGGTATTATTTATTTATTTACCACATAATGGCGCCCGAATAGGGACTTGCCCTTTCCCCACGCGTCGGTGAAGCCACGCCGACCCCCTGACCCTCTGCAGTCGTGACGGAACTCTTCTGCGCACCGGCAGATATTTCTGCTTCAAGTATCCCTCAGGCCCACGGAGGAGACGGAGGAGGCGGTCCAGCATCCAGACGAGACGGTGGAGGAACGCGGCGAGTCCCGACCAGAGCCCAAGCCGAGAGTCCAAGGTCCGAGGTATCCGGAGGCCCACCCGTAACAGAAGTCCGAAGTTCGTCCGCCCGACGTCCAAGCAGTCCCGTCCAGTCTGAGGCCTTCCGTTCTTGCTGCCCGGTGAGTACCATTACTGGGGTAGTATCTAGACAGGGTCAATTTAATTGACTCTGGTCCGTGGGGTGGTGGTACACAAGCCCACAAACGAAGTGTCCACTTCGGTGGATACGGGTCCTGACGTGTCTCTGTATGAGACCAGTAAGTTTCGTACTGTTTCAGCAGTGCATCTAGTTTCTGTTCTAGTCAGTTCTGTTCTCGAGAAAATTCATGTATTCTGTTTTCCGTATTCCAGGTAGTATTCTGTTCGAACTGTTATTCTGAATGTTCTTCATGTATCTTGATGTCGTGGAATGAGTGTGAAGTAGTTATCGTGTTTATTGTGTATCGTATTGTGTCCAGATTATAGTTCAGTCATGCCGCTCTTTTCAAAACTGCGTCAGTTGAGAACTAGAAAAGGTCTGCTAGAAGCAGCAGTTCCTGTCCCGCCTAGGGACAGTCCAGGTCATTTTATGTATCAGAAGCATGGCATAAGCGCCATATTGTATCTAGATTTATGGGTCGAGTATACCAAACAGTTGGAAGAAAAGTATAGATGGCCTGTGTCAGGCACATGGGATGCCGAGTGCATCATGAGAGTAGAAGAAGCATTATGGAAAAAGAAAGCCAGACAGTCACAGAAAGATGCCATCGAGTTATGGCGCAAAGAATCTCATAAAAGAACCGAAAAAGAAATCAGAAAGTCAGAATTAAGTAGAGAATCCTTGGAACGAGCCCAAGAAAGGGAATTAATCGAGATTGGTGAACGAGTTAAAACCGAACAGTCAGACAGACAGAGGCATGCTCTTATTAAGGGTATGTATCCTCTTCTTGCCGAGGGCTTGCCAAAAGCGACCCCGGAGGCATCCAGTAACTTTCCGCCACCATTAGTTCCGACCAAGCTACGTCACAAACAGACCGCAGCTGATATTTTCATTTCGTCCTATTTGGACGACACAGTCCCAGAATACGCAAATCCTGTTCGCGCTCCGCCAGTCCCTGTAAATCAGGCACTCCCCGTTTCTCCAGACACCGGGGTACCCCTTGCAGTACCTGTTACGGTCCCCCCGGTCCAGCCCGCCATACCAGTTCAGCCCGCATTTCAATTTCCTGCCACACTAGTACGAAGAGGATCAGTCGACGATTCTAGTTTAGGGGCCGCAGGAGGAGGTCCTCCTCAGACCCCGCCGCCACATAAGCGTTTAACGTCAGCCGAATTACATGCACAAGCGTCACAGCGTACGCCCAGACATCAGTCTGTAGCAGAAATAAGAAAAGCCCTTAATGAATCCATGCTATGATCCAGTCCCAGGCGAGGATAATATGGTTTTATATTCATTACGTGTAAGAAAGGTGGCCGAGTATCTAGTCACCCTACCGAATATGAAAGAAGATCTAGACAGAATATATCGTTTCATCCGTACAGGGGATGATCCAGAAAGCATTGGCGAAGTCATGTCTCAAAGGAAAGCCGAGATCCAGCTCATGATACTAAAGTTTTTGATTAATTGTTTAATAAGAGAACAAGATTACCCGTCCAAAGATCAAGCTGAAATGAGAACCCTGACAAAGTGGAGTGATAATATAGCCGAGGGTAAGCACAGGACCATCAGTGCTATGGAAAGTATGTACAAGAAAATCCGTAAAGAAATAATAAAGTTACACGAACAGCGTAAAGCAGCACAAGTAAGCGAGAAAGAAAGTAACTCTGATACTGAAGAGGTAGAAGACGAGAATCCCGCCAGAATAGCGTATGTAGGAAAATCTAGATTTCCAGATCGCCATTTACGCCTAGAACACAAGTCAACTTTCCATCATCCAGCACCAGAACAAGGTTCTCTAGAACAAGTGTTTCAAGCTACCGATCACATTCTGAAATCACGAATCGGTTACAGTGAGTTAAGTACTATGCATGAACAAGAACTAGCACGATCAGCAGTCCGATGGACTACTGATTCTACCACTTTTCCAGACGAAATAGTGGCACAAATGTTTCTGAAAATGCCCCCAGCCGAGCAACGACTGGCGGGTATGTATATGATTCAGCACCTCATTACATTGTATGAGGGTCAGCACTCTGATCCAGGCCCGTTACATGATATCCTGAACGAGTTACTCCAGTATAGATGGAAAGGTTTAGGTACCGATTTAATTAGTGTCATTCTAGAACAGCGTCACAAATATAGAACGTTTTTGAACCCGCATTTTGTTCATGTCTCACCCCCAGAAAGTAAACCATTTTACATGGAGAGACAGAATCCGTTACGAGAAGTCCACCCAGTTAGAGGAACGGGTGGCGAACTAGAACGAGTGTTTGTTTACACCCCGATCACAAAGATGGAACTCTTAGAGATGAAAAAATTAATCCCCTGTCATGATAAAGATCCAGCAGGGTTCCATCGAGAATTAAAAGACATGCTCCGTATGGGAGAATACACGTATCCAGATATAATTAAAATGTTAAAGGTTCTGCTGCCCGCAGGGGTGTATGAAAAGCTCAAGGAAAAAGAATGGGAGGTGGGAGAGAAAAAGATCGATTGGGCAGTTCTAGAAGCTGAAGATAAGGCACGAGTACCAGGTACCGGTCTTGGAGCGAAATGTAAAGAATTACCTGAATTATTGATTCAAGTTTTACCCAGATTGTTAACAACGAAAAAGGAAGACTGGGATGCAATCTCAGCCTGTAAACAGAAACAAGACGAAGACATTAGTGATTTTTATTCTAGATTTGAGAAATGTTTTAGCATCAACAGTGGCCTCAAGACAAGTAGTGAGTCATACCCTCACCTTTTTGTTACTAAATTAGTCGAGAATTCAAGTCCACAAATTAAGAATCGAGTTTTGAAAGTCGAAAGTACCTGGCAAGCTAATACCCCGTCCCAGATGTTACAGATGCTCCAATACCACCAGAATAGAATTAGAGAAGAGCAAGAACACGAGAGAAAACGTATGAAAGACACGAAAATGAAAGTACTAGTTGCACAATCTGTTCCTCAAGACAGTCAGAAGAGGGGTCCGAATCAAGCCAGTCATCCCGCAGCTCCCGTTAAAGGGAACTGCAATTATTGTAAACAGCCAGGTCATTTTATAAACGAGTGTGCAGTTCTGAAACACAACATAGCTACTGGTAAGACTAAAGAAAGACCACGTCCGCCTAGACAAGAACAAGTTTCACAGATTCCTCAGCCACAGAATGCACCACAGACAGTTACAGCACCGCAGCCCATCGCTGCAACACAGCATGTTACACAGCAAATGTATCAGTATGCACAGTCCGAGTATCCGGAGTACCAGCAGTATTCATGAAACAGCCTAGAGAGGGAGGTAGGCTTGCCTCTCATCGAGATACCTGTAGATCAAGAAGGTCCCTATGTTCACAGTCAAGTATTAGGGAAAGACAGAAAGTTTTTGATTGATACAGGGGCAAGTAGGACCACAATTAGCCACGCCGAAGTTCCAGGGGCTCCGCTCTCAGGCTCAAGAAATGTTTCCCTTGGATTTTCAGGAAAACCCATTGTAAATGAAATATCAAAGCCAGTTACTCTAGAAGTAGGTCCATTGTCCCGTACCACTGATCTGTTACTTACTAAGTCATGTCCAGAGAATCTATTAGGTATTAAAACACTGAAAGAGTTAGGTGCAGTTATATGCTGTTCCCCAGAGGGAATACGATTGTTCCTGCGTGACTTTAAGGGTCACTATGTATTACGAGATTTTGATCCCAGATTGTCCAATGTTCCGCAGTATCTATGGGCGCAAGGTCCAACTGATGTTGGTTATATGCAAATCACACCCCATCGTGTGACTCTCAAGCCAGGTGTAGTGTTACCACGAATCAGACAGTACAGATTGCCACCTGAGGCTGCAGCAGCCTTATCCAAAATTATTGACGAGCTCATCGCTCAAGGAGTAGTTGTAGAAACTGACTCCAATGTATGCAATTCTCCGATCATTCCAGTCATGAAACGTACTGATCCAAATGCACCCCCAGTATATCGATTAGTGATTGACCTACGAGAACTTAATAAATGTATTATTCCTCAGTATCCAGTTGTTCCAGATATCTCTTCCCTATTAACAGCCATTGATTCCGAAGCCACGTTCTTTACTGTAATCGACCTTAAGAACGCATTTTTCAGTGTTCCCATTCATCCAGACAGCCAGTTTCTTTTCGGATTCTGTTTAAATGGAAGGAGCTATATGTTCACACGAGCTCCTCAAGGTTTCACAGAAAGTCCTAGTATTTACAGTCAAGCACTTAAGGGACAACTTGATAACATTCACATGCCAACTGACACTGCCCTGCTCCAGTATGTCGATGATCTACTGATCACAGCCCGTTCTGAACGTGACTGCGAGCGAGCGTCACTGACGGTTCTGTATTTCCTAGCCGAGATGGGGCACAAGGTGTCCCCTTCGAAGCTTCAATTCTGTGTCCAGCAAGTGGTATACTTAGGACACTTACTGTCCAAGAGGGGTAGGCAGTTGACACCTGACCGTATCCAGTTAATAGCGAGTCTTCCTCAGCCCAAGACCCAGAAGGAGGTACGTGCTTTTATCGGCCTTACTTCTTATTGTAGACAATGGATTCCTCAGTATGCATTTCTAGCCAAGCCACTGATACAGTTAACGACACAGGAGGCAGCCGTATCGACTGTCCTCCCTTGGACATCTGAACATACACTCAGTTTCAATGAGTTAAAGAAAGCCCTATGTCAAGCTCCAGTTCTAGCTACACCAAACTACAGTAAGCCTTTTACACTTTTCGTCACAGAACGCGAAGGTACAGCATTATCTGTTCTCACACAAGATCAAGCAGGACAATACAAGCCTTGTGCTTATTTTTCGAGCACATTAGATCCTGTAGCCCAGGCTCTCCCTGCGTGCCTCAAGTCAGTTGCAGCCACAGCACTAGCTATCAGACAAAGTGATTCCATAGTATTAGGACACTCCCTGACAGTACAAGTTCCACACTCCGTGGAAGTTCTTTTAAACCGAACACAGACTCAGCACTTGACAATTGCACGCTTAACAGGTTATGAATTGACACTGTTCCAGCCACACATAGAAATCAGACGCTGCAACATCCTGAACCCTGCTACACTGTTACCATCAGTTACTTTAAGTCCGGACACACACGACTGTGTGGAAGTAGTTAATATTACGACAAAGCCAAGACAAGATCTGACAGATATTCCGTTACCAGATCCCGACCTGACACTTTATGTGGATGGTTCATGTATGAGAACAAGTACAGGAGAACTAGTCGCCGCGTATGCAGTGACTACTGATACTGAAGTTATTGAGACACACCGTATTGACACTCTGTCCGCTCAAGCAGCAGAGCTAGTTGCTCTGACACAAGCCTGCATACACGCTAAGAACCGGAAAGTTAATGTTTACACAGATTCACGCTACGCATTTGGAGTCGTACACGACTTTGGAGTGCTCTGGCAGGAGAGAGGTTTCATGACTTCTCATGGAACCAAGATTCAGCATGGTCTCCTTATTCAAGCTCTGTTAGATGCCATACACTTACCGACATCCATTGCTATCATGAAATGCAAAGCACATACGAAAGTTACTGACATTATTTCCCAGGGTAACGATCTAGCAGATCGCACAGCCAAGCTTACAGCACAGACTCCAGACATTCCAGTTAACATGACACACACTCCAGATCCGACTACATGTATGACAGTTAAGGACCCTACTCAAGATGTCATAGATATCCAGTTACATGCTACTCCCGAAGAAATCAAGAAATGGTCCGAACAAGGAGGGGTCCAGACAGATCAAGGATGGTTAACGAAGGGTAAAACCACATGGTTTCTCCCCGACTCTATGGTTCAAGTCATTATCAATACCGCACATAGTCCAGCACATTTAGGAGAAAAAGCAATGTTAGACAGTATCCAGAACATTTGGTTCAACAAGCATTTACGAGCTGCAGCCAAGCAGAAAGTCCGTACCTGTATGATATGTTGTCAGTTTAATCCAGGTAAAAGTGTCCCGGTGGAACAAGGTGGATTCCAACCTCCTGACCACCCTTTTGAAGTCCTCCAGATGGATTATATTCAGATGGAGCGATGTCGAGGTTTCAAGTATGTCCTTGTAGTTGTATGCGCTTTGTCCAGGTGGACAGAAGCATATCCAGTCCCAGATTACACAGCCGCGACCACCGCCAAGCAGTTGGTTCGTGAGTTCTTCCCCCGTTATGGACTCCCTAGGGTCGTATATTCTGATAACGGCCAGCCATTCTCCTCAGAGTTAATGAAGCATGTTTCCCTTCTGTTAGGGTACCAGTGGAAGTTCCATTGTGTACGCCATCCCGAAGCAGCAGGTCTCGTAGAGAGACATAACCAGACTCTGAAAATCCGCATCGCCAAAGTATGTAAAGAGAAAGGTGTGGACTGGCTAGTAGCTCTGCCAGTCGCTTTGTTCTATATGCGCATGGTCGCACATTCCAGATCAGGTCTGTCCCCGTATGAGGTCGTTTTCGGCCGCCCCCCTAACATGTGGGGTACACCCAGACCCCGAAGTATTACCGATGTTTCAAGTAATATGCTGACAGATTACCTAGCTTCCTTGATGTCTGCCCTCAACTCTTGTCGTTCACAGGTTGCCGCCGCATTTCCAGACAATACCGAGGTGGCACCGCATGAAATC
Source organism: Lissotriton helveticus (assembly GCF_964261635.1). NCBI lineage: Eukaryota > Metazoa > Chordata > Amphibia > Caudata > Salamandridae > Lissotriton > Lissotriton helveticus. Next base: position 816,836,175 of record NC_136070.1, read on the forward strand.
GTTCCAGGATCCATGGTCTTGGTTCGTAATTTTGACCGCTCAAGTCCGCTGGAGCCACGCTGGAAGGAGCCCCGACAGGTCCTCCTCGCCACCCGTACAGCCGTGAAGTTGGAGGGTCGCAAAGGCTGGTTGCACCTTTGGCACGTAAAGAAATTCTATGGACTGAAACCGGTCTCAAAGAACATTTCCCAGGATTCAAAGGATTACCAAAGTACTATTCTTAAGGACTGTCCCGCAAAGAACAATGATACTGCACCCTCCCTGTTAGAGAAAACTCCGCAGCAGGAGTATAAGTTGAAACTCCGGTCTAGTAAAATAAGTCAGCCAGTCTGATTGTCTAAGTCCTCCCCTAGGTGAAACGGTTAGACTGTTTCTGACATGTATAAAATAGACCCCCATGGTGAGAGAGTTAGTCAAAACTCAATCCGATGTATCGTTTTTCTAAGTTTCATATTATTTCTCAGCATTATGATTTCCTGCACCAGTTATGCATTTTATCTGTATTTTCCAGTTTCTCATGTAAATAAGTCTTCTAATGTTACAGTAGAACACACGTTTAGTGATCTGCCTCCTCATGAACTCTCTTACCGCCTCGCTATGCGAAATAATTCTTTCATCCGCATGTTACATTATTCACACCAGACCAGCAATGCCACTAATTGTTGGGTGTGTGGTCGACTCCCCCCTTTCCAGACACCGAAGGGAGTTCTGCCACTCTTTCCTTATCCATTTTCACATAATGGTTCGTGTGGAGCATGGTCCACGTTAACGTCATCCTCAACAGATATGTCTTTTCTTAACAGTACATGTTTTCCAGACAAGCAAGGTCTCCCCCACAGAACCGGGTTAGATCTAGAAAATGAAGTGTATAATTTAGGTAATTATTCTTCGAATTTCATGGTCCTGAATGTTCAGTCTGATACTACTCCAGACTTACCTGCAATTTCAGTACTACCAGTCAAAGGCGAATTATGTGTCCGAAATAATGGTTCTACACACGTAGGACATAGCGATTGTACTACTATTGTCAAGTATAGTGACAGTAGGAAATCTATTTTCAAAGCTTCACGTCATTCTTATTTTATTTGTGGTCAGACCGCATATGTTCGTCTGCCCCTCGATTGGGAGGGAACCTGTTACATTGCCTTCCTACTGCCACCAGTTTTCCTAGCCCCACCCGACTACCATAGGAATTCCCACCTAGTACATACTAGACACAAGAGAAACCTCCCGATTGTCGATTATACTGAAACTGCTCTAGAACAATATATAGATATCAATAAAGGTGTCTTCCCTTATTTAGGTACAGTTGTGAATAGTAAACTGATACGTAGGTTAACCAGAACCCTTGAAGCAGTAGTAATTGAGACTACTTCTGCTCTAAGTAATTTAACCGAAGAACAATCCTTTATGAGAATTGTCGTGCTCCAGAATCGTCTCGTCCTTGACGTCATATTGGCCGATAGGGGCGGGGCCTGTAGAGTCATCGGATCTAGTTGCTGCATTTTCATTCCAAATAACGCGCCGTCTGTTTATTCAGCTATAACCAGACTTCATAAAATTGCCCATCTGTTACACCAAAATCCAGGCACCTGGACATGGTCCGGTTGGTTATGGAATATAATTTCTGCCTGGGGATGGAAAGTCTTGTCCTTTCTAGGTATTGCAGTAGCGATCATATTCAGCTGCTGCCTCTGTATACAATGTGGCCCTGCGATTTGCGGCATTTGTGCTACATCATGTATTCCTAGTCCCAAGCCCCGTTCTAAATCCCGTTCCAAGAAAATTCGAGACGAGCAAATGATACTGTATGAAATGATAGATGGTATCATGAATATTGATGTTTCCTGAAGGAAACGTAGTGACAAGGAGGGAATGTGGAAAAGTAAATTTTGCCATGTTCTGTGTCCCTACGCGTCCTCCATCATATGTTATATGTGCATGATTAATATGCATATGTTATTCCCCATGTTCGATTAAAGACGCAATTATAGTTGTGTCCACCTTTAGTATGTCAGTTTCCAGTTCTCGTGAATACTACGAATATCAGGCCTATGTAAAGCTACGTTGCCACGTTTCTCAGTGTGCACGTTATTTCATTGTAAAATCTCCGTTTCTAGGCCTCAAAAGGGCCTGGACACCAGATTCAGCTCCTGTCCCCTGAAGCCTCGCTGAGGAGCGATACAGCCCCAGCCTGTATCCTCGACCCTTCACTTACTTCCTGCCTCGCAGTGCCCGGTTCAGCCTGGCTCTGCCTCTGAGTCTGCCAAGAGTATGTTATGATTCGAGTTATCAGTACAGCCCTCCTTCTCTGCATTCCTAAGCTACTGAATCGCATCAATAGTTACCGTCATAGTCTAGCTTTTACGTCTCCATGTAAGAGAAATACTGCATTTAATGGTCATTTAATATTCTTCATCACGCACTACATGTAGAATAATGCATACTCCAGTCTTAGAGTCTGTTCGCCTTTACCCCGATAACATTTGGATTCTATCAACATGTTCTCTAAACATCAGATACTAGATACTGCTTAGGTACATGTCGCCCTGACTCTCCAGACTTCAGTCTCTGCTCCTAGCACAGAGTTCATAGCCCCCAGCTTCTCCTAGTAACACGTCATTGCCAGTTTGCGCGCACCATCAGGTTAGAGGTCCCGGCTCCTTAGGTAGCCCCCTCCATGGTTTCCACCCCATTCATGACATATTCTGTTACGTTTGCATCACATGTCTATGTATACGCCCTGTTACACCTCTTTTCACCCTTATCTCTCGCGACTGCTACGCGTCACGCCTATTGCTCCACCCACTGCTACGCCTATTGCAATGTAATGCTATGTGTTTGCGCTATGTATATATGCTCATGTACTGTTATTTAAAAGTTATTCCTTCCTTCCTAGCCTTTTTGTCCAGATCCTGGCAGCGCTGCCAGGGCTTGCCATTCTATTCCTGTGCAGGTTGTCCTGTTCCTGTCCTTTATGCTGTATTAAACCTGCAAAAACTCCTACTACCTCGAATCTTGACTCTTATTTATTGAGCTATCTGTTATTCATTTATGCATTCAAAAAGAGAGGTATTATTTATTTATTTACCACAGGTGTCCTTTCTGGGGTGCCCGAACTCATAAAGGGAAAAACGGAAAGTGAACAGGAGCTGAGAAATAAGGCACTATTTTGGCTAACAAAGAATAGACCCCTACCCCCAGACATCGACGGTAGAATACAATGTGTCAGAAGGGTGGGTTGGTTGGGTCCACTTCGAAAAGAGAGATCCGGTGATCTGGTGCTGATAAAGTTCATAAACAGCAATGTTGTCCCCTACCTCCAGTCTTGGAAACCACAGATAGGAGATGGACTCATACACACCTGGGGCTTATCTGACTTCTATCCCAGAGAATCACTTCACCCCCATACAGGATCATCGAAGAGACTATCCTTTGGGTGGGCCAAAACTGCTCCGGGGTGAGGGGTTTTCAATAACCAGTCTCTGATGTGATATACTATTGATTTGATTTGATTTTAAAGATTTTATTTTATGAGGTTATTTACTCTGATATGATTTGAAATGTAATTGTGCATACATTTTGTAATGTGCTTTTATGATTTTATACTTGAAATCGAATAAAGCTATAGTTCAAGAAACTTATGTTCTCGTAGCTCTGTTATTTCAACAGGATGTTCTATAAACACCTTTCTCTAATGAACATTCCTTATCAAAGATCACTCTATTCGTCGAGCATTCAAGGTTTTAAGCTTGAGTCCTTATTTTTTTAACAATGCTCCTCAATATGTTTATGAAATTAAATGTTTATGAGTGTCTTCCATTGTATTGTCGACGCGTTTCAGACCATCCATTTCCAGGCCTCATCAGGACTTGGGCTTCAGAGTAACTACTTTTATAAACACAACCTCAAGAACACCTTATTAATCTTTCCTTGATAATATCATCCACAAATATACATCTAAATCAGTTCAAGTCATTCAAATAATTATACGCATATTAGGAACCTTTATACAAATACTTTACAAACTCTGAAGTGACGGCCAGAAAACTGAAACCTAAAAAGTGTCTGTAATTATTCTTAATGATATGGCTCCAAAGTGGGGCATATCCAAACGTGACTTAGAGTGAACACCGTGTTCAGAAATGGAAATGTGCACCTTGTGAAGAAATAGATTACACCCAGGCCCCATGCTCATCAGTTATCCAATCTGATCCAACATCAGTCAATATTCCTCCATGTAATCACAGATGCCACGTACCTATCGGGTCACCAATCTTTCCAATCTTGTAAGCACAAAATTTTCTTAAAACGGACCACTAAAGATAAAAAAGAATATATGCACTGGATATTCTAAGATAAGGAACTATATCCATAATATTCGAACCCAACACCCACTATACTTACAAATGTACTGGGGAAGGGGAAGGGGGAAGACTGCCTCATCGTCGAAGACATCGTCAACGAAGATTGCCTCGTTGTCGAAAACATCGTCGACAATAATTGTCCCGTCGACGAAGTTCACTGTCTCGTCGGTGGCCACAGTCCATACACCATTTGACGGTTCGTCCGTCGACGCCTCTTCTTTCATCGTGTAAAGAACTGCAGGTTTGGTCTGCTGCACCGTCTGCAGCCTCCTTTGCTTCGCCGTCTACGGCGGCTTCTTTATTGGAAAGACTGGGCTCTTCCTTAGCGGCTCTCTCCCCATTGAAATTGCCTGAACAACTTTTGGACTCAGAAGAGGATGAAGAACAATCTGATGTGGATGAGAAATTCAGCGCAGCCAGAAGTTTGAAACCGTCTTTGACTCCTGGGGTCATGTAGGTTTCAGGTGTAGTTCCAGTTGCGACTGTGGCGTGCGCGCGCAGGGGGGGTTTGGCGGGGGGGGACTAACATGTATCAGTGTTGTTGGTTTTGCCGCTATTGTTTTCTTCTTCTTTTCCTTTTTATTGCTTATTCACAGTTGTTGTATAAAAGTCATCTTTGTGCACAAGCCTGGCGTTGGGAAGATCCACTCTCAACTATGCTAATGCAAACAAGCTTAGCGTGTAGACAGTCATGGACCTACTTTGGGGCGGCTGCCCCTGCAACATGCGCTTTCGCCAGTATTGGGCGGGTATCCTTCCTTCTTATTTCACCCGAGGCCTTGTACCACCTACTTGTATGCTACAATGTCTCTGAATGCGCATCTGACATGCCCAATTACTGAGCTGATACTGTTGAAATGTCTAATGTACTGTGATATCTTTTAAAAACTGCTAATAAACAGATTTGACAAAAAAAATTAGACGCGGAAGAAATACTCTACGGAAGCCGAATGGACTTCGCGTTTCCAACGTAAACAAGTGTAGTAGTGCACATAAAAAATAGAAGAAGTACGGCACATAGAATTAGGAGGCTCTTTGGTCTATAACAGCGAAGGATCAATAATGCTAACCAAGTTCAAACAAAAATGATGAACGCTGTAATTATCCCTTCTTTTTATATAAAGATCAAAGGTAAGAACAGAGCAATAGACTCATACTACTATGTAATCCACGAGGCAATGTTGCAAACAAATATACAGAGTGACGGCTAAATGACAGCATATCAATATCAAAGGAAAACCACCGTCTTATATACCTAGTACAGCATGTGACAAGCCCAAGAGACTAAAATAAATTACCTATCAAATAAATCAAAGAAAGAAAAACAATAATAAATCACCCAGCGTGAGACCGTCACTCCCTACACTCTAGTTTTATCAAACAAACATCAATATATACATCTTAGCTGATATTCACTTAAGTAAACAAATCACATTGATCATTTCTCTAGACCCAAGTTACGTAAATCCCAGCATCTGTTTTAATTTTTCACTAGAGACCATATCTAGTCTTTGTCATTAGGCCCTCTGTAGCTGTGTGGTATTTTTCAATGAATCTGGCTTCTAATCTATTTCACTTGTTTTGAAGTTCTTCTCCGACAGTACTCACAATCACCATTAGTATTGACCATTTATTGTCATTTTCAGAATGACCTGAATTAACAAAATGTTGCACCAAAGGAGCCCCTTGTACCTTACATTTTATTCATGACTTGTGCTGTAGTATTCGCTTCTTTACTGATTGAGTCGTTTGCCCTATATAGTATTTTTTACATGGGCATTTTATGCAATATATTGCATTCTTAGAATTACAGTTGGAGAAAACCTTTTGTTGATGAATCTGGCCGTTTATCTCTATTTGTTTTGAATCATCTGTAAAGTTGCATGCCGTGCAGTTTTGACAGCGATAATGACCGACCACTGGGGGTAGGCTCAACAAACTTCTCAGATCTTTTTTAGGAGATTCACTTGGCCTACCTGCAACAACAAGTTGTTGCCGGATATTTTTGCCTTTTTTGAAAGCAAAAGGAGGCTTTTGAACCCCTAACGGCTCAATCATTTTCCAATTCTTTTGGATGAATTTTTTAACACGATTGGCTCTTGGGTCAAAAGTAAGGACACACGTTAAAGGAGTATTCTTGACTTTTCTTTTAGGAGTTAGTAACATCGGCGTGTACCATGGTCTCTTCAGGGCAGATTTTACTAATTTCTTAGGGTAGCCACGTGATTTTTCATTTCAAAAATCTTTATTTCGATCACTGATCATAAAAGAATACATAACAATATATACAATTAAAAACTTATTAAACCAAAGTGATCCAATAGTTAAGATAATTGAGTTTAAATACATATGAGACAATAGATACAAATCGAATTAATAGGGAGCATTATACCAGTCTTTTCATAGCTCGGCTGCGGGTAAACCAGAGTGATGTTAAAAATGTTGAGATTGCAAAAACCACAGTGGGAGAAAGATCTGTTTTTAAAACTCTGTATGCAGTTTGGTAGGATCTAAATCCCAGGTTCCTGAGCAGCGGTACTAGCCAGTATTTCCTGCTCCGCTCGTAGCCCTTGCAGAAGAAGACAGCATGCACGTCATCCTCCTTCGGGTGTGCACACATTGGGCAGGATGATACAGTGGAGCACGATTTCCAGGACGCTGTAAATGCAGCTAGTGGAAGGCATCCATATCGCCACTGTAGGAACAGTTTCCTCGTTAGTGGAGGAGCTATCTCGTCTAAAGTTTTTTCGAGGAAATAGGAGTCTTTCACTTTCAGAAATAAGTTTGTCAAGGACCCCTCTCGAGTGTCATTAGTGGCTCTTGTGAGCATCAAAGCATAGTAAGCACTCGCAATTACCTTTTTTGGAATCCTGGTACATGAGTTCGAAGGGTCCGTCCATAATTCCTCGAACCTCCCCTTTACATACATTAACCACGGAATCTTCTTTGTATTCCGGAGTTCCAGGAATTCCTGTAATTCCTCTCTATAGTTTACGAGATCTGGGCTGCTCCACAATCGCCTCCAAAAGGTTAAGGGTTTGAGTCCTAGCTCCTCTGTTATAGGTTTGATTCCCAGATCTAATCTAAGGGGTAGTAATGGAGTGCTCTGGGGGAGGGCAGCTACCTGTCTCAAAAATTTATTTTCAGTGGACTGTAGCTTTGAATATTGGATGTGGCCCCACAGCTCACCCCCGTATATAACCCCCGCCCGGGCTTGTGTTTTGTATATATGAATGATTGGGGTAAATGGTCGATGGCGTGATTTGTTTGCCAGGCGCAAAGTGCCACCCGCCAACTGTGCCAGTTTGATGGTCACTTTGGCCTGGTGCGACGACCAAGTTAGATGTTCGTTTATAGTGATCCCCAAGTATTCAATATTATGCACTCGTTCTAACTGGGCGGTGCCTAACATGGGTGGTGTTCGATTTCGGGATTTGGGATTTAAAATCATAAACTTTGTTTTTTGTGGGTTTATTTCCAATCCCCGGTCAGAGCAAAAATCTAAGAAACCATCCAAGATGCGTTGGATCCCCATCGGGGATTTAGACAGCAACAGGGTGTCGTCTGCAAACATAATAGCAGGCACCCTGTTGCCAGTCAACTTTGGAGCATCGGAATTGGCAATCCTATTTAGGTGAGCGACAACCCCGTTCACAAAGATGCAAAACAGGGTGGGTGCGAGCACGCACCCCTTTCTCACACCCCTGCGAACGGGGAACCTTTCGGTTAGTTTGCCACCTTTGCCACATCTTACGCGGGCATAGTTGTTGGAGTGAAGTCTCCTCAGGATTGCCAATATATCCGCGGGGACTTTCAATTCTTCCATGACTTGCCACAACCTTACTCTGGGAACTAAATCGAAGGCGGCACGTAAGTCTACAAAGATGGTATATAAACTGCCGCCCTCGATTACCGCTGTTCTCCAATAGAGAAGGTGTAGCCTAAAGATTTGGTCTGTGGTGGATACTCCCTCCCTAAATCCTGCCTGAAACTGAGATAGGATGTTCATTTCTTCAGTCCACGCCTGCAGACGATTCAAGATCAGTCTGCCAAAGAGTTTTTGCGATATGTCAATCAGGCTGATGGGCCGATAGTTGGAAGGGAGCAGGGGGGATCCCTTTTTGTAAATTGGGACTACCTCTGCTCCCCTCCAAGTATCAGGCACCGTCATCCCCCCCCAAATGGCATTGAATATTAGTGTAAGGTACGGTGCCCATATCCCTGGTTCCTGTTTGAACAGGTCCCCCGGGACCCCGTCCAGGCCCGGTGCTTTTCCGGCAGCTAGCCCTTTAATGGCCTCCCTCACCTCCTTCTCAGTAATGGGGACATCTGGCGGGCAGGATATGGTTGGAACTCCAACGCTGTTTAATTCCCAACCACCCTCCGCGTACAATGCTTCAAAGTGGGCCTGCCATACAGGGGGGGCAATATTGGGCTCAATTGCGGAGGATAAGTCCTCCGTGCCATTCGCCACTATGCACCAAAATTTTCGGGAGTCTCTAGTTGCCAGTGCTTTGACGAGGTTCTCCCAGTAATCAGAGTCCCATTCCGCCCTCGCGTTTACCAGAAGGGATTTATACTTATTCCTCCTAGCGCGGATTTCTTCCTTGCTAAGGTGTCCCTTGATAGCAGATAACAAATGGGCCTTTGCCTCCCTACATGTGGCATTATACCAGGAGGTTTTCGGCTTGTGGGCATTCCTTTTCCCTGTGGTTATGAACAAATCCTGTTCTAGAGAGGCAATAATGCTATTATGTATTTGTGCTAACTCTCCTCTGGTGTCTTCATCTTGGTCTTTGGTTCCTAGATGGAAGGCATTCTCCAACAGGGGGATTAACCTTTCGTATAGGCGGGGTATTCTATCCGTGCTGTTCGCCAACTTCTCCCACTTCACTTTCCTGCGGTTGTTTTCAAGTAGGAGGCCCGTCTTTTCTTTGCCCGATCCCTGCGATGTGTCCTCCCTCCCAGTAAGTGAGTATAACACTTCCAAGGAGTTATGGTCGCTATCCGTTCTTGGGCAAACTTTAAAGTCGACTATTGCAGGCCACATAAACGTTTTGACCATAATATAATCGAGTCTGGACTCACTACCAACTTTATTGTAGGTAGGATTACTAGGTGTGTCCGATTTGCAACGGCCATTGCACGCCCTGAAGCCAAAATTGAGCGTAAATGCATTTATCTGCAGGGCTAGGGGAGTCCAAGCCCTTGGGGGTGGTGCCGCCGTCTCTGGTATAAACCAACATGAATCTTCGTCTAAAGAAGGACCATCGCGTAGTCCAGGCAGAGGTTCATAATGAGAGTTGAAATCGCCTCCAACCAGACAGGCAAGTTCAAATGGAATGCCCTCTAGGAAACTAGCTAACTCGTCCACAGTACTCGACTCTTTATGCATCTGTGTCGGCCTTGAATAGATATTAATCACTAGTAGCTTCTTAGAGTCTGGCCATTCAAGTAGGACAGCCAGCAAATCGTCCGAAGCAGTCTCTGAGTAGGTAGCTTGGCAACCTAGGTCCGTTGCTACCGCTATCATTAGTCCCCCAGATGGCCTACCCCTACCCCCCCATTTGGCTGCTTTGAAGAAGGAGGCAAAACCCGGTAATTCTATCTCTTCACGCGCCCATGTTTCTTGAAGGAGTAATAGGTTTTTGGATCTAATGTAGGAACCCCACTCTGGACAATCCAACTTATTGGAGAGCCCCGCCACATTCCAGGAGATGGTTGTTATAACTGTCGATTGGTTGTGTAAAGGACTAGTAGGAACCAAGTTGATATCAGTAGACTCAGGGTGTACCCTTAGATTTAAGATGGGTTGGTTCTTACCCAGTAGTCTAATAGCAGGTGGTGGGGAGGGGTGCAACAAGCTTGGGGTTGGGCTAAGTCCGACTGTGCTAACTGCCCTAAGATCTGAATCGGGAGCTTTAGATGTGATGGTAACAGGTGACCGGTCTGAAGATGTAATGATGTCCAGTGGGGGAGTTGCACAGGCATCGTTCCCCGGTTCGACCACCTGTCAATCTACCAATTCTAAGCTGCTGTATCGATTCTGTGTGGATAAATAAGCAGGGTAGTGAGTTCTATATGGCCCGGGAATTCCCCTCTTGTATCCACCACCCCCCCTCCTCCTCCTGGTGACGGTTTCCCAGCCAGCCTCATCCCCAGAGCTAGGGAAGTACTCTCTGGTTCTTTCCCTATGTGACGGATAGTTATTTGTCTCCCTCCTCATGGTGGCGGTTTCCCAGCCGGCCTCGTCCCCCCTGCTAGGGAAGTACTCTCTGGATCTTTCCCTGTGTAACGGGTAATTATTTGTCTCCCTGGGGCAGTTTTCCCAACTCTCCAATAGCTCCTGGTGATGCCCCCATCTTAGATCCTCTGAACTGTACGCATCGGAGGGGTAAAAAAAGGCAAGTGGAAGTGTTTGTATAGTACTGCCAAAGTCCTCATCCGAAACATAAGAGCAGATGTATGCAGCTGAATTGGGGTCTCTAAAAGAAACCAGGATACAATCTCCTCTTATAGATTTCCTGGTGTGCCCCACCCAAGCTACTCTCTTGGTCGTGGCTATATCACTCGCTGTTCCTCTCGGAAGTGGTCTATTAACCGAGAGCCAGTTTATCACTTTATTCTTAAGTGAGGTGATTGATTCGAATGTGGGGGGATTGAGTTCAGGCACCCCTGCCATAATTACGGTATAAGGAGAGGCTTCTGGGGGGAGGTTTACAAACTGTAATTTGCGTTTAGTGTGTGGTTTCTCTCCATCCAGGGGAGGATCGTTCTTGGTTCTTGCCGGGGGCATGGAGTTTTCTTTAGGCGGGGGAGGGGCTGGTTTTAGGGAGGCAGTATTTAGTTGCTTCGAAAGCAACAAGGCCTTATCTGCAGCTGGGGATTGTGATGCATTCTTGTTTAGGGGTGCAGTGGTTTTGGGTATTAAGTCTGAGGGTTTGTTATTAGAAGATGCCAAATGACTATTATCTTTACTAGGTTCAGAACCTAGACCCTCCTTTGTTGATTTGGTCCCACTAGTGGCAATTTTGCTTGCATCCGCACGTTGCACGGTTGCCTTTTCAATAGTGACTAATCTTGCTTCAATCTTGATCAGTCTCGCCTCGAGGGGACTTAGTAGTGACCTAAGTAGTGAACCTATATCCTCTAATGTAATGTCGTCCGAGGAGGTGTCTGCTTGGGTGTTGTTAGTGCATTGTGAGGGTGGAGGGTGTTTAGGTGGTCTAAAAGTAGCTAACACACCCGGCCTCTCCACTACAGAGGCCGGTATAGCTGCTTTCCCCCCTATACCTCTAACTTGTTTGGATTGGGGAGTATTGGACCTGAGCTCTTCAAAATTTTGCAGCCCATGCTTCTTTTTTGGAATTGCCCCCTCTCTGGATCCCTTGTTGCTTTCTGTGTTAGCCTCTGTAATTGGAGCTATCTCTATATTCTCTATAGGCGTAGGGTGGAGAGGTTGAATGGAAGGTAAACCCCTGAGACTCATATCATCTAGATCACTCTGCAGATCAAGAGTGACTTCCGGAGTATCGTTTATAGTATCCGAGTGGGGACATGGTACCTGGTCTGAGCTAAAAGATGTTGGTATTACAGAACTGTTATCTGGGGTTCTAGCTTGGGCCATTGGGCCCAAGGAAGATCTCCTTACCCAGTCTATTTCTTGGGATATTCTGCGTTCCAAGACCTGGATTTCCTCGATCAGGAGGGAGCCCGCTTTGGCAAAGTAAGTGTCGATTGGGCCTTTGACCGCTCCAGCCGCGGCAAGCAAGGATGTTTTGCTCCTGGTTTCCCGTGTGCACATTTCACAAATAATTCAGAGGTCTCAGAATAAAAGACAAAGAGATTGGGCCCGGACCGGACTCTCACGTACTCTAACGGCCTCAAACGGCCCAGTCTTTGCCCTGTCTTCGCCCGGGCTGCGTCCCGCGCTGCGGGAGGCGGAGGTTTTGATATAGGGGGCGTGGGGGGCGGGCCAGCAGGGAGAGCGGACCGGAAGCTCTTCCTTGGTCTTGCAGGGACTTCTGGGAGATGAAGTCCCCGTACACTCGCAGCCCCGCTGACGCCTCACACCCACTGCCGCCTTACCGCCACTAGATAGCCCCGCTGAGACAATGTCCACCGCTCCCGTCGAAGCAGCACCCGCGGAGCGGGTGCTGCGAGATGTAGGCTGAGAGCTGGGACGCTGGTGTCAATTCGCAAGAATGCCGCTGTGCCTTTGAACTCGATGCAGGAACTGGTGCTCTGGCAAAAGTAAGTAGCCACGTGATATTATCTTGTCTTTCAGATTACTAGCGTTGTAAAAATAATCTTCCTTATGGATACAATTCCTCCTTACCTGGAGGAATTGTCCATATGGTAAATTTTCTTTTAAAGAACGAGGATGACTCATTGAGAAATGTAAAAGAGTGTTACGGTCTGTGGTTTTTGTGTATAGGCTAACTGTTAACAAGCCGTTTTCCGATTGGACATATACATCTAGAAAATGTAACTTATGCTGATTTTGAGATATAGTGAAGTTAAATTCTGCTGTTCTTTGATTTAACCAATTATGGAAATAAGTCAATTTTGATTCGTCTCCGTCCCATATCATAAATATATCGTCTATGTAACAACACCAATGCCCCACTCAAGATTTGAAGGGGTTGGTGTCGTCATAGATCCATTTCTCCTCGAATTCTGATATAACCAGGTTGGCAATCTCAGGAGAAAAACTACAGCCCATTGCCACTCCTGAAACCTGCAAATATAGGCTGCCCTTGAAATTAAAAAAGTTATTTTTAAGCATAAATATGCTAATGGTATTAGGAAATCAGTAGGAACTGAATGGGGCCGTTCTCGTTTATCCAAGGCATATCTCATGACTGCCAATGCTTCTTCTTGGGGTATATTAGTGTATAATGATTCAATATCGAAAGACACTAACCATTGTTTTTCATTGTCGTAGGACAAACCTTCCACTTTTGATATAAAATCCATAGTGTCGCACACGTATGAACGGGTTTCTTTAACCTAGGGGAATAAGAATGTATCAATATTTTGGCTAGCAGCTCCAGCAAGGAGCCACAAGCCGATACTATCGGTCTACCAGGAGGTTTTATTATGGATTTATGGACCTTTAGTAGGACATAGATGTTAGGTATTTTTTTGTTACTGGTGTCATTTAAGAAGTCAAATTCATTTTGGCACAGCCATCATTCTTCCAATCCTTCTCGAGTTATTTCTAAAATTTCTGATGTCAATTCCAGTGTTGGGTCATTTTGCAAAATTCTATAATGCATGGGGTTGGAAAACTGGTGAGTCACTTCTTCATCATAATTATCCTTATCCCAGAGAAGAATTCCTCCCCCCTTATCCGCTGGTTTGATTACAATGGCCGGATTTTCTGCTAGATCTCTCAGTGCCAATTTTTCTTGTCTAATACAGTTGTTACTGTAGAAAATTTTCATTTTTTGTAAACTATCAAAGTCCCTCAACACCTGATCTTCAAATACCAGAATTTCATTTGGAAGTAATACACTTTCCTGAATAAATTTAGATTTTTTTTCCGCAATCCACTTATATTAGTTTGTTCATTCATTTCTTTTTCTAAAAAAAAATGCTTTTAACCGTACTTTTCTCAAAAAATGTAAAATTTCTGTCTTTGTATCCACTGGATTCTGTAAGGCCGTAGGCACAAAAGAGAGCCCTTTAGACAACATAGCCAATTCTGTTTCTGTCGGTATATAATTGGATAAATTGTAAATCGGTATAGTTTCAGACTTATCCAATATATTTACACTACTCTTATTTAACGTATGTAGGTTCTCCTCTGGGTACAGAAGTGTTCTTGGTCTTGATTTTGATAAACCATTGGTGTTTGATATTGGCCTTGAGGTGGAAACGGCTCCCTTGTTGGTTGTATCCTCTCCATGTTTGACCACCCCCTCTGCCTCGGTACCTGCCTCTGCCAAAAAAAGGTGGTTGGGCTCTTGGGTATTGGGGATAGGGGTGGTAACCACTATTTGACCCTTGATACGAATGAATCTGAAGAGGTATCTGAAAAGGTGATACACCTATTTCGTGATCTACCTCTATATTGAAGATTTAATGCACTTGGATTGTTGTTTAAATAAAAATCTTCTTTAAGATAGGGGTAAATGTCTTCCTATTTGAAATTCTTAATGTCTCTAGCAACTTTGGTTATTTTTACATTTGTAGTATGGCTTTCAAATTCTGCTATTGTTTTATGTACTGATTCCAATACAATTTTTGAATCTTGGATTGTACTGTCTCCTAGAATTTCTTGTTCTAAAGCTTGAATTTCCTTAAGTTCCTCGTCATTTAATCTAAGGGCAGTTTCAATGGATAATGCCACCCAATCAATAGAATATTTTGTACTCTCACCTCCAAATTTACCTACATAAATTTTAGCATTAATAAAAATGACAGGTGTATTCTTCACTTGGAGTCCTACCGGAATAGTATTATTTTTTAAATGTTCTAACAGAACTTTTGCATGTAGCTGTGTCCTTATATTCTTCTTTTTGAGCTGTTTAAGTCTCTCTACTTTGTCTACGTTTACAGATTGTGTCGCTGGCTGATCACCACTTAGGAGAGAAGGGATTTTACATAGGTTACTAATTTCTTCTTCTGTTTAGCTTACTGTCATTGGTTCTGACATATCAATAAGACTTATAAAGGAAAAAAGAAAAAGAAATAGAAAAGAAAATTCAAACCGACAAATCAACAGAATATATAATAGAGTTCCCTATATATACGCAAAACTGACTATGTTCTATTTTTGCAACCCTAGGACAGTGATAACTCTATATCTAGATTCTGTAAATAGCACTAACCTAGTAGGTCTATTTCTACATCAAAACCCTCACACTTAACCAAGTGTTATCAAACCTATATTTAAACAGGGGGTTCCCTTCATAACCCTTTGGCATCTGGGTTTAAACAAGGATATATCAAAAAAGATAATGCCACAGGACAGATAACTGAAGAATAGGACGAAGAGATATATGAATTACCTCTCCCTACTTGTATTTATCTTTAGAACCAATCTAACGATTCACAAAGAGTCACTGACCAAGGGTTAAATTCAGAAATCCATGTAGAATGATATTAGAACAGAATATGTGTATTTATTATCAATATTATTTTCGTTTTTTGCTATATATTATCAGAATACTGACTCACATACACTGTATATTTACATATATATGTACAAACATTTATCAACATAAACATATATATACAAAAACGACATAAAAAAAATGAATATACATTAAACTTATGGGGGGCCAAACTAAAGTCACTGCAGGCACGCCGTGAGGGCAACGGCCATACCACTCACCTGACTCCGCTGTGAGGGCAACGGCACGGGTGGACACCGCATCTTGGGGCACACGCCGGATCCAGCAGCAGCTGAGGGAGAACTACAGCTCCCAGCTGCCCCGGCGCAACAGGGTCACCGCGGACGCGCCCGGAGGCGCTAGAAAACACCGGAGCGGCGAGCGCTCGTTGGGGGGCCAAACTAAAGTCACTGCAGGCACGCCGTGAGGGCAACGGCCATACCACTCACCTGACTCCGCCGTGAGGGCAACGGCACGGGTGGACACCGCATCTTGGGGCACACGCCGGATCCAGCAGCAGCTGAGGGAGAACTACAGCTCCCAGCTGCCCCGGCGCAACAGGGTCACCGCGGACGCGCCCGGAGGCGCTAGAAAACACCGGAGCGCCGAGCGCTCGTTGGGGGGCCAAGTTAAAGTCACTGCAGGCACGCCGTGAGGGCAACGGCCATACCACTCACCTGACTCCGCCGTGAGGGCAACGGCACGGGTGGACACCGCATCTTGGGGCACACGCCGGATCCAGCAGCAGCTGAAGGAGAACTACAGCTCCTAGCTGCCCCGGCGCAACAGGGTCACCGCGGACGCGCCCGGAGGCGCTAGAAAACACCGGAGCGCCGAGGGCTCGTTGGGGGGCCAAACTAAAGTCACTGCAGGCACGCCGTGAGGGCAACGGCCATACCACTCACCTGACTCCGCCGTGAGGGCAACGGCACGGGTGGACACCGCATCTTGGGGCACACGCCGGATCCAGCAGCAGCTGAGGGAGAACTACAGCTCCCAGCTGCCCCGGCGCAACAGGGTCACCGCGGACGCGCCCGGAGGCGCTAGAAAACACCGGAACGCCTCCCGCCCCGCGAGTCGCGCGCGGGAGCTCGCCGGGAGAAGCCCGGGACAAGGGCGGGACCATCTAAGGCCATCATAGGCCAGAGGAGGCCGGGACGGGCCACCCCCCCTGGCCGTGCATCTAAAATAGGTAAGACATCTTGTGTTAAGTCATTCCAAGTCCCTGTAGGTACCTGCTGCTACTTACAACATGTCTTCTAAGGAGGCCCCGAAAATTCGTACTGGGTCTAGGGACCTGGTCAAGGGGTCGATGGTCCATTACTTAACCAAGACAACACCGTCCACTGTCCAACAACCTGTAAGATTACCACGAGAGCAATTGTCTACTGACTGTTTCTATAGTGACATCATTCCCCCTCAGTCTGCAGTCGCATCACCAAACCTATCATTCCTGGAGGAACTTAACAGCTTATGCAAATCGAAGTACGCGGCCGTTAAGTCGACATCTGAGCACACTAATGCCTCTTTTTGCCCTATAGTCATCACAAGCCCCCACCCCAGTTCATCAACCTCACCCTATGGAAACCTCTTGGCTACACCCCTCTGCCCACCCGAAACAGGTAACACGAACTCCACAATATTCTTCCAGGACCTTCCTGGTGAAAGAAATCGACCAGCGGACAATCATACAGGCATTCAAGTCATGGACAATAAATTGCTAGCACCCCCAATTTTATCAACATTTTTGGCTCAGATACAATCTATGTTTAACGCCGCATTACACCCCTTAATAGAAAGAATGACCGATCTTGGGGAAAGGATCACGGCAATAGAGGAGATGACCATGACAAACTCGTTACTCCTAAAAAACATGGCAGACCCTAATCAATCACAAACTTTAAACGACATTGTAAAGCCTTTACCAACTCCACAAAGTAGTGTTCTTCAACTCCGACGGGTAACACCAGGCATGCTAACCCAACCTAGCGAGAAAGCTCCCACCAAATTAAAACCTACACACAGTTGTTTCTTTAAATCGGGGCTGAACAAAGTAACCACACCTCCTAAAGGGCCACTCCCCAAGAGAATGAACACGCAAAGAAAAACAAATCACATCCATTTACCACCGGAGGCTGCCCCGTTTGTGGGTGTGTGGAAAAGTAAATTTTGCCATGTTCCGTGTCCCTACGCGTCCTCCATCATATGTTATATGTGCATGATTAATATGCATATGTTATTCCCCATGTTCGATTAAAGACGCAATTATAGTTGTGTCCACCTTTAGTATGTCAGTTTCCAGTTCTCGTGAATACTACGAATATCAGGCCTATGTAAAGCTACGTTGCCACGTTTCTCAGTGTGCACGTTATTTCATTGTAAAATCTCCGTTTCTAGGCCTCAAAAGGGCCTGGACACCAGATTCAGCTCCTGTCCCCTGAAGCCTCGCTGAGGAGCGATACAGCCCCCGCCTGTATCCTCGACCCTTCACTTACTTCCTGCCTCGCAGTGCCCGGTTCAGCCTGGCTCTGCCTCTGAGTCTGCCAGGAGTATGTTATGATTCGAGTTATCAGTACAGCCCTCCTTCTCTGCATTCCTAAGCTACTGAATCGCATCAATAGTTACCGTCATAGTCTAGCTTTTACGTCTCCATGTAAGAGAAATACTGCATTTAATGGTCATTTAATATTCTTCATCACGCACTACATGTAGAATAATGCATACTCCAGTCTTAGAGTCTGTTCGCCTTTACCCCGATAACATTTGGATTCTATCAACATGTTCTCTAAACATCAGATACTAGATACTGCTTAGGTACATGTCGCCCTGACTCTCCAGACTTCAGTCTCTGCTCCTAGCACAGAGTTCATAGCCCCCAGCTTCTCCTAGTAACACGTCATTGCCAGTTTGCACGCACCATCAGGTTAGAGGTCCCGGCTCCTTAGGTAGCCCCCTCCATGGTTTCCACCCCATTCATGACATATTCTGTTACGTTTGCATCACATGTCTATGTATACGCCCTGTTACACCTCTTTTCACCCTTATCTCTCGCGACTGCTACGCGTCACGCCTATTGCTCCACCCACTGCTACGCCTATTGCAATGTAATGCTATGTGTTTGCGCTATGTATATATGCTCATGTACTGTTATTAAAAAGTTATTCCTTCCTTCCTAGCCTTTTTGTCCAGATCCTGGCAGCGCTGCCAGGGCTTGCCATTCTATTCCTGTGCAGGTTGTCCTGTTCCTGTCCTTTATGCTGTATTAAACCTGCAAAAACTCCTACTACCTCGAATCTTGACTCTTATTTATTGAGCTATCTGTTATTCATTTATGCATTCAAAAAGAGAGGTATTATTTATTTATTTACCACATAATGGCGCCCGAATAGGGACTTGCCCTTTCCCCACGCGTCGGTGAAGCCACGCCGACCCCCTGACCCTCTGCAGTCGTGACGGAACTCTTCTGCGCACCGGCAGATATTTCTGCTTCAAGTATCCCTCAGGCCCACGGAGGAGACGGAGGAGGCGGTCCAGCATCCAGACGAGACGGTGGAGGAACGCGGCGAGTCCCGACCAGAGCCCAAGCCGAGAGTCCAAGGTCCGAGGTATCCGGAGGCCCACCCGTAACAGAAGTCCGAAGTTCGTCCGCCCGACGTCCAAGCAGTCCCGTCCAGTCTGAGGCCTTCCGTTCTTGCTGCCCGGTGAGTACCATTACTGGGGTAGTATCTAGACAGGGTCAATTTAATTGACTCTGGTCCGTGGGGTGGTGGTACACAAGCCCACAAACGAAGTGTCCACTTCGGTGGATACGGGTCCTGACGTGTCTCTGTATGAGACCGGTAAGTTTCGTACTGTTTCAGCAGTGCATCTAGTTTCTGTTCTAGTCAGTTCTGTTCTCGAGAAAATTCATGTATTCTGTTTTCCGTATTCCAGGTAGTATTCTGTTCGAACTGTTATTCTGAATGTTCTTCATGTATCTTGATGTCGTGGAATGAGTGTGAAGTAGTTATCGTGTTTATTGTGTATCGTATTGTGTCCAGATTATAGTTCAGTCATGCCGCTCTTTTCAAAACTGCGTCAGTTGAGAACTAGAAAAGGTCTGCTAGAAGCAGCAGTTCCTGTCCCGCCTAGGGACAGTCCAGGTCATTTTATGTATCAGAAGCATGGCATAAGCGCCATATTGTATCTAGATTTATGGGTCGAGTATACCAAACAGTTGGAAGAAAAGTATAGATGGCCTGTGTCAGGCACATGGGATGCCGAGTGCATCATGAGAGTAGAAGAAGCATTATGGAAAAAGAAAGCCAGACAGTCACAGAAAGATGCCATCGAGTTATGGCGCAAAGAATCTCATAAAAGAACCGAAAAAGAAATCAGAAAGTCAGAATTAAGTAGAGAATCCTTGGAACGAGCCCAAGAAAGGGAATTAATCGAGATTGGTGAACGAGTTAAAACCGAACAGTCAGACAGACAGAGGCATGCTCTTATTAAGGGTATGTATCCTCTTCTTGCCGAGGGCTTGCCAAAAGCGACCCCGGAGGCATCCAGTAACTTTCCGCCACCATTAGTTCCGACCAAGCTACGTCACAAACAGACCGCAGCTGATATTTTCATTTCGTCCTATTTGGACGACACAGTCCCAGAATACGCAAATCCTGTTCGCGCTCCGCCAGTCCCTGTAAATCAGGCACTCCCCGTTTCTCCAGACACCGGGGTACCCCTTGCAGTACCTGTTACGGTCCCCCCGGTCCAGCCCGCCATACCAGTTCAGCCCGCATTTCAATTTCCTGCCACACTAGTACGAAGAGGATCAGTCGACGATTCTAGTTTAGGGGCCGCAGGAGGAGGTCCTCCTCAGACCCCGCCGCCACATAAGCGTTTAACGTCAGCCGAATTACATGCACAAGCGTCACAGCGTACGCCCAGACATCAGTCTGTAGCAGAAATAAGAAAAGCCCTTAATGAATCCATGCTATGATCCAGTCCCAGGCGAGGATAATATGGTTTTATATTCATTACGTGTAAGAAAGGTGGCCGAGTATCTAGTCACCCTACCGAATATGAAAGAAGATCTAGACAGAATATATCGTTTCATCCGTACAGGGGATGATCCAGAAAGCATTGGCGAAGTCATGTCTCAAAGGAAAGCCGAGATCCAGCTCATGATACTAAAGTTTTTGATTAATTGTTTAATAAGAGAACAAGATTACCCGTCCAAAGATCAAGCTGAAATGAGAACCCTGACAAAGTGGAGTGATAATATAGCCGAGGGTAAGCACAGGACCATCAGTGCTATGGAAAGTATGTACAAGAAAATCCGTAAAGAAATAATAAAGTTACACGAACAGCGTAAAGCAGCACAAGTAAGCGAGAAAGAAAGTAACTCTGATACTGAAGAGGTAGAAGACGAGAATCCCGCCAGAATAGCGTATGTAGGAAAATCTAGATTTCCAGATCGCCATTTACGCCTAGAACACAAGTCAACTTTCCATCATCCAGCACCAGAACAAGGTTCTCTAGAACAAGTGTTTCAAGCTACCGATCACATTCTGAAATCACAAATCGGTTACAGTGAGTTAAGTACTATGCATGAACAAGAACTAGCCCGATCAGCAGTCCGATGGACTACTGATTCTACCACTTTTCCAGACGAAATAGTGGCACAAATGTTTCTGAAAATGCCCCCAGCCGAGCAACGACTGGCGGGTATGTATATGATTCAGCACCTCATTACATTGTATGAGGGTCAGCACTCTGATCCAGGCCCGTTACATGATATCCTGAACGAGTTACTCCAGTATAGATGGAAAGGTTTAGGTACCGATTTAATTAGTGTCATTCTAGAACAGCGTCACAAATATAGAACGTTTTTGAACCCGCATTTTGTTCATGTCTCACCCCCAGAAAGTAAACCATTTTACATGGAGAGACAGAATCCGTTACGAGAAGTCCACCCAGTTAGAGGAACGGGTGGCGAACTAGAACGAGTGTTTGTTTACACCCCGATCACAAAGATGGAACTCTTAGAGATGAAAAAATTAATCCCCTGTCATGATAAAGATCCAGCAGGGTTCCATCGAGAATTAAAAGACATGCTCCGTATGGGAGAATACACGTATCCAGATATAATTAAAATGTTAAAGGTTCTGCTGCCCGCAGGGGTGTATGAAAAGCTCAAGGAAAAAGAATGGGAGGTGGGAGAGAAAAAGATCGATTGGGCAGTTCTAGAAGCTGAAGATAAGGCACGAGTACCAGGTACCGGTCTTGGAGCGAAATGTAAAGAATTACCTGAATTATTGATTCAAGTTTTACCCAGATTGTTAACAACGAAAAAGGAAGACTGGGATGCAATCTCAGCCTGTAAACAGAAACAAGACGAAGACATTAGTGATTTTTATTCTAGATTTGAGAAATGTTTTAGCATCAACAGTGGCCTCAAGACAAGTAGTGAGTCATACCCTCACCTTTTTGTTACTAAATTAGTCGAGAATTCAAGTCCACAAATTAAGAATCGAGTTTTGAAAGTCGAAAGTACCTGGCAAGCTAATACCCCGTCCCAGATGTTACAGATGCTCCAATACCACCAGAATAGAATTAGAGAAGAGCAAGAACACGAGAGAAAACGTATGAAAGACACGAAAATGAAAGTACTAGTTGCACAATCTGTTCCTCAAGACAGTCAGAAGAGGGGTCCGAATCAAGCCAGTCATCCCGCAGCTCCCGTTAAAGGGAACTGCAATTATTGTAAACAGCCAGGTCATTTTATAAACGAGTGTGCAGTTCTGAAACACAACATA
The DNA here is from genome assembly GCF_964261635.1 of Lissotriton helveticus. NCBI lineage: Eukaryota > Metazoa > Chordata > Amphibia > Caudata > Salamandridae > Lissotriton > Lissotriton helveticus. Next base: position 816,858,462 of record NC_136070.1, read on the forward strand.
GCTACTGGTAAGACTAAAGAAAGACCACGTCCGCCTAGACAAGAACAAGTTTCACAGATTCCTCAGCCACAGAATGCACCACAGACAGTTACAGCACCGCAGCCCATCGCTGCAACACAGCATGTTACACAGCAAATGTATCAGTATGCACAGTCCGAGTATCCGGAGTACCAGCAGTATTCATGAAACAGCCTAGAGAGGGAGGTAGGCTTGCCTCTCATCGAGATACCTGTAGATCAAGAAGGTCCCTATGTTCACAGTCAAGTATTAGGGAAAGACAGAAAGTTTTTGATTGATACAGGGGCAAGTAGGACCACAATTAGCCACGCCGAAGTTCCAGGGGCTCCGCTCTCAGGCTCAAGAAATGTTTCCCTTGGATTTTCAGGAAAACCCATTGTAAATGAAATATCAAAGCCAGTTACTCTAGAAGTAGGTCCATTGTCCCGTACCACTGATCTGTTACTTACTAAGTCATGTCCAGAGAATCTATTAGGTATTAAAACACTGAAAGAGTTAGGTGCAGTTATATGCTGTTCCCCAGAGGGAATACGATTGTTCCTGCGTGACTTTAAGGGTCACTATGTATTACGAGATTTTGATCCCAGATTGTCCAATGTTCCGCAGTATCTATGGGCGCAAGGTCCAACTGATGTTGGTTATATGCAAATCACACCCCATCGTGTGACTCTCAAGCCAGGTGTAGTGTTACCACGAATCAGACAGTACAGATTGCCACCTGAGGCTGTAGCAGCCTTATCCAAAATTATTGACGAGCTCATCGCTCAAGGAGTAGTTGTAGAAACTGACTCCAATGTATGCAATTCTCCGATCATTCCAGTCATGAAACGTACTGATCCAAATGCACCCCCAGTATATCGATTAGTGATTGACCTACGAGAACTTAATAAATGTATTATTCCTCAGTATCCAGTTGTTCCAGATATCTCTTCCCTATTAACAGCCATTGATTCCGAAGCCACGTTCTTTACTGTAATCGACCTTAAGAACGCATTTTTCAGTGTTCCCATTCATCCAGACAGCCAGTTTCTTTTCGGATTCTGTTTAAATGGAAGGAGCTATATGTTCACACGAGCTCCTCAAGGTTTCACAGAAAGTCCTAGTATTTACAGTCAAGCACTTAAGGGACAACTTGATAACATTCACATGCCAACTGACACTGCCCTGCTCCAGTATGTCGATGATCTACTGATCACAGCCCGTTCTGAACGTGACTGCGAGCGAGCGTCACTGACGGTTCTGTATTTCCTAGCCGAGATGGGGCACAAGGTGTCCCCTTCGAAGCTTCAATTCTGTGTCCAGCAAGTGGTATACTTAGGACACTTACTGTCCAAGAGGGGTAGGCAGTTGACACCTGACCGTATCCAGTTAATAGCGAGTCTTCCTCAGCCCAAGACCCAGAAGGAGGTACGTGCTTTTATCGGCCTTACTTCTTATTGTAGACAATGGATTCCTCAGTATGCATTTCTAGCCAAGCCACTGATACAGTTAACGACACAGGAGGCAGCCGTATCGACTGTCCTCCCTTGGACATCTGAACATACACTCAGTTTCAATGAGTTAAAGAAAGCCCTATGTCAAGCTCCAGTTCTAGCTACACCAAACTACAGTAAGCCTTTTACACTTTTCGTCACAGAACGCGAAGGTACAGCATTATCTGTTCTCACACAAGATCAAGCAGGACAATACAAGCCTTGTGCTTATTTTTCGAGCACATTAGATCCTGTAGCCCAGGCTCTCCCTGCGTGCCTCAAGTCAGTTGCAGCCACAGCACTAGCTATCAGACAAAGTGATTCCATAGTATTAGGACACTCCCTGACAGTACAAGTTCCACACTCCGTGGAAGTTCTTTTAAACCGAACACAGACTCAGCACTTGACAATTGCACGCTTAACAGGTTATGAATTGACACTGTTCCAGCCACACATAGAAATCAGACGCTGCAACATCCTGAACCCTGCTACACTGTTACCATCAGTTACTTTAAGTCCGGACACACACGACTGTGTGGAAGTAGTTAATATTACGACAAAGCCAAGACAAGATCTGACAGATATTCCGTTACCAGATCCCGACCTGACACTTTATGTGGATGGTTCATGTATGAGAACAAGTACAGGAGAACTAGTCGCCGCGTATGCAGTGACTACTGATACTGAAGTTATTGAGACACACCGTATTGACACTCTGTCCGCTCAAGCAGCAGAGCTAGTTGCTCTGACACAAGCCTGCATACACGCTAAGAACCGGAAAGTTAATGTTTACACAGATTCACGCTACGCATTTGGAGTCGTACACGACTTTGGAGTGCTCTGGCAGGAGAGAGGTTTCATGACTTCTCATGGAACCAAGATTCAGCATGGTCTCCTTATTCAAGCTCTGTTAGATGCCATACACTTACCGACATCCATTGCTATCATGAAATGCAAAGCACATACGAAAGTTACTGACATTATTTCCCAGGGTAACGATCTAGCAGATCGCACAGCCAAGCTTACAGCACAGACTCCAGACATTCCAGTTAACATGACACACACTCCAGATCCGACTACATGTATGACAGTTAAGGACCCTACTCAAGATGTCATAGATATCCAGTTACATGCTACTCCCGAAGAAATCAAGAAATGGTCCGAACAAGGAGGGGTCCAGACAGATCAAGGATGGTTAACGAAGGGTAAAACCACATGGTTTCTCCCCGACTCTATGGTTCAAGTCATTATCAATACCGCACATAGTCCAGCACATTTAGGAGAAAAAGCAATGTTAGACAGTATCCAGAACATTTGGTTCAACAAGCATTTACGAGCTGCAGCCAAGCAGAAAGTCCGTACCTGTATGATATGTTGTCAGTTTAATCCAGGTAAAAGTGTCCCGGTGGAACAAGGTGGATTCCAACCTCCTGACCACCCTTTTGAAGTCCTCCAGATGGATTATATTCAGATGGAGCGATGTCGAGGTTTCAAGTATGTCCTTGTAGTTGTATGCGCTTTGTCCAGGTGGACAGAAGCATATCCAGTCCCAGATTACACAGCCGCGACCACCGCCAAGCAGTTGGTTCGTGAGTTCTTCCCCCGTTATGGACTCCCTAGGGTCGTATATTCTGATAACGGCCAGCCATTCTCCTCAGAGTTAAAGAAGCATGTTTCCCTTCTGTTAGGGTACCAGTGGAAGTTCCATTGTGTACGCCATCCCGAAGCAGCAGGTCTCGTAGAGAGACATAACCAGACTCTGAAAATCTGCATCGCCAAAGTATGTAAAGAGAAAGGTGTGGACTGGCTAGTAGCTCTGCCAGTCGCTTTGTTCTATATGCGCATGGTCGCACATTCCAGATCAGGTCTGTCCCCGTATGAGGTCGTTTTCGGCCGCCCCCCTAACATGTGGGGTACACCCAGACCCCGAAGTATTACCGATGTTTCAAGTAATATGCTGACAGATTACCTAGCTTCCTTGATGTCTGCCCTCAACTCTTGTCGTTCACAGGTTGCCGCCGCATTTCCAGACAATACCGAGGTGGCACCGCATGAAATCGTTCCAGGATCCATGGTCTTGGTTCGTAATTTTGACCGCTCAAGTCCGCTGGAGCCACGCTGGAAGGAGCCCCGACAGGTCCTCCTCGCCACCCGTACAGCCGTGAAGTTGGAGGGTCGCAAAGGCTGGTTGCACCTTTCGCACGTAAAGAAATTCTATGGACTGAAACCGGTCTCAAAGAACATTTCCCAGGATTCAAAGGATTACCAAAGTACTATTCTTAAGGACTGTCCCGCAAAGAACAATGATACTGCACCCTCCCTGTTAGAGAAAACTCCGCAGCAGGAGTATAAGTTGAAACTCCGGTCTAGTAAAATAAGTCAGCCAGTTTGATTGTCTAAGTCCTCCCCTAGGTGAAACGGTTAGACTGTTTCTGACATGTATAAAATAGACCCCCATGGTGAGAGAGTTAGTCAAAACTCAATCCGATGTATCGTTTTTCTAAGTTTCATATTATTTCTCAGCATTATGATTTCCTGCACCAGTTATGCATTTTATCTGTATTTTCCAGTTTCTCATGTAAATAAGTCTTCTAATGTTACAGTAGAACACACGTTTAGTGATCTGCCTCCTCATGAACTCTCTTACCGCCTCGCTATGCGAAATAATTCTTTCATCCGCATGTTACATTATTCACACCAGACCAGCAATGCCACTAATTGTTGGGTGTGTGGTCGACTCCCCCCTTTCCAGACACCGAAGGGAGTTCTGCCACTCTTTCCTTATCCATTTTCACATAATGGTTCGTGTGGAGCATGGTCCACGTTAACGTCATCCTCAACAGATATGTCTTTTCTTAACAGTACATGTTTTCCAGACAAGCAAGGTCTCCCCCACAGAACCGGGTTAGATCTAGAAAATGAAGTGTATAATTTAGGTAATTATTCTTCGAATTTCATGGTCCTGAATGTTCAGTCTGATACTACTCCAGACTTACCTGCAATTTCAGTACTACCAGTCAAAGGCGAATTATGTGTCCGAAATAATGGTTCTACACACGTAGGACATAGCGATTGTACTACTATTGTCAAGTATAGTGACAGTAGGAAATCTATTTTCAAAGCTTCACGTCATTCTTATTTTATTTGTGGTCAGACCGCATATGTTCGTCTGCCCCTCGATTGGGAGGGAACCTGTTACATTGCCTTCCTACTGCCACCAGTTTTCCTAGCCCCACCCGACTACCATAGGAATTTCCACCTAGTACATACTAGACACAAGAGAAACCTCCCGATTGTCGATTATACTGAAACTGCTCTAGAACAATATATAGATATCAATAAAGGTGTCTTCCCTTATTTAGGTACAGTTGTGAATAGTAAACTGATACGTAGGTTAACCAGAACCCTTGAAGCAGTAGTAATTGAGACTACTTCTGCTCTAAGTAATTTAACCGAAGAACAATCCTTTATGAGAATTGTCGTGCTCCAGAATCGTCTCGTCCTTGACGTCATATTGGCCGATAGGGGCGGGGCCTGTAGAGTCATCGGATCTAGTTGCTGCATTTTCATTCCAAATAACGCGCCGTCTGTTTATTCAGCTATAACCAGACTTCATAAAATTGCCCATCTGTTACACCAAAATCCAGGCACCTGGACATGGTCCGGTTGGTTATGGAATATAATTTCTGCCTGGGGATGGAAAGTCTTGTCCTTTCTAGGTATTGCAGTAGCGATCATATTCAGCTGCTGCCTCTGTATACAATGTGGCCCTGCGATTTGCGGCATTTGTGCTACATCATGTATTCCTAGTCCCAAGCCCCGTTCTAAATCCCGTTCCAAGAAAATTCGAGACGAGCAAATGATACTGTATGAAATGATAGATGGTATCATGAATATTGATGTTTCCTGAAGGAAACGTAGTGACAAGGAGGGAATGTGGAAAAGTAAATTTTGCCATGTTCTGTGTCCCTACGCGTCCTCCATCATATGTTATATGTGCATGATTAATATGCATATGTTATTCCCCATGTTCGATTAAAGACGCAATTATAGTTGTGTCCACCTTTAGTATGTCAGTTTCCAGTTCTCGTGAATACTACGAATATCAGGCCTATGTAAAGCTACGTTGCCACGTTTCTCAGTGTGCACGTTATTTCATTGTAAAATCTCCGTTTCTAGGCCTCAAAAGGGCCTGGACACCAGATTCAGCTCCTGTCCCCTAAAGCCTCGCTGAGGAACGATACAGCCCCCGCCTGTATCCTCGACCCTTCACTTACTTCCTGCCTCGCAGTGCCCGGTTCAGCCTGGCTCTGCCTCTGAGTCTGCCAAGAGTATGTTATGATTCCAGTTATCAGTACAGCCCTCCTTCTCTGCATTCCTAAGCTACTGAATCGCATCAATAGTTACCGTCATAGTCTAGCTTTTACGTCTCCATGTAAGAGAAATACTGCATTTAATGGTCATTTAATATTCTTCATCACGCACTACATGTAGAATAATGCATACTCCAGTCTTAGAGTCTGTTCGCCTTTACCCCGATAACATTTGGATTCTATCAACATGTTCTCTAAACATCAGATACTAGATACTGCTTAGGTACATGTCGCCCTGACTCTACAGACTTCAGTCTCTGCTCCTAGCACAGAGTTCATAGCCCCCAGCTTCTCCTAGTAAGACGTCATTGCCAGTTTGCGCGCACCATCAGGTTAGAGGTCCCGGCTCCTTAGGTAGCCCCCTCCATGGTTTCCACCCCATTCATGACATATTCTGTTACGTTTGCATCACATGTCTATGTATACGCCCTGTTACACCTCTTTTCACCCTTATCTCTCGCGACTGCTACGCGTCACGCCTATTGCTCCACCCACTGCTACGCCTATTGCAATGTAATGCTATGTGTTTGCGCTATGTATATATGCTCATGTACTGTTATTAAAAAGTTATTCCTTCCTTCCTAGCCTTTTTGTCCAGATCCTGGCAGCGCTGCCAGGGCTTGCCATTCTATTCCTGTGCAGGTTGTCCTGTTCCTGTCCTTTATGCTGTATTAAACCTGCAAAAACTCCTACTACCTCGAATCTTGACTCTTATTTATTGAGCTATCTGTTATTCATTTATGCATTCAAAAAGAGAGGTATTATTTATTTATTTACCACAGGTGTCCTTTCTGGGGTGCCCGAACTCATAAAGGGAAAAACGGAAAGTGAACAGGAGCTGAGAAATAAGGCACTATTTTGGCTAACAAAGAATAGACCCCTACCCCCAGACATCGACGGTAGAATACAATGTGTCAGAAGGGTGGGTTGGTTGGGTCCACTTCGAAAAGAGAGATCCGGTGATCTGGTGCTGATAAAGTTCATAAACAGCAATGTTGTCCCCTACCTCCAGTCTTGGAAACCACAGATAGGAGATGGACTCATACACACCTGGGGCTTATCTGACTTCTATCCCAGAGAATCACTTCACCCCCATACAGGATCATCGAAGAGACTATCCTTTGGGTGGGCCAAAACTGCTCCGGGGTGAGGGGTTTTCAATAACCAGTCTCTGATGTGATATACTATTGATTTGATTTGATTTTAAAGATTTTATTTTATGAGGTTATTTACTCTGATATGATTTGAAATGTAATTGTGCATACATTTTGTAATGTGCTTTTATGATTTTATACTTGAAATCGAATAAAGCTACAGTTCAAGAAACTTATGTTCTCGTAGCTCTGTTATTTCAACAGGATGTTCTATAAACACCTTTCTCTAATGAACATTCCTTATCAAAGATCACTCTATTCGTCGAGCATTCAAGGTTTTAAGCTTGAGTCCTTATTTTTTTAACAATGCTCCTCAATATGTTTATGAAATTAAATGTTTATGAGTGTCTTCCATTGTATTGTCGACGCGTTTCAGACCATCCATTTCCAGGCCTCATCAGGACTTGGGCTTCAGAGTAACTACTTTTATAAACACAACCTCAAGAACACCTTATTAATCTTTCCTTGATAATATCATCCACAAATATACATCTAAATCAGTTCAAGTCATTCAAATAATTATACGCATATTAGGAACCTTTATACAAATACTTTACAAACTCTGAAGTGACGGCCAGAAAACTGAAACCTAAAAAGTGTCTGTAATTATTCTTAATGATATGGCTCCAAAGTGGGGCATATCCAAACGTGACTTAGAGTGAACACCGTGTTCAGAAATGGAAATGTGCACCTTGTGAAGAAATAGATTACACCCAGGCCCCATGCTCATCAGTTATCCAATCTGATCCAACATCAGTCAATATTCCTCCATGTAATCACAGATGCCACGTACCTATCGGGTCACCAATCTTTCCAATCTTGTAAGCACAAAATTTTCTTAAAACGGACCACTAAAGATAAAAAAGAATATATGCACTGGATATTCTAAGATAAGGAACTATATCCATAATATTCGAACCCAACACCCACTATACTTACAAATGTACTGGGGAAGGGGAAGGGGGAAGACTGCCTCATCGTCGAAGACATCGTCAACGAAGATTGCCTCGTTGTCGAAAACATCGTCGACAATGATTGTCCCGTCGACGAAGTTCACTGTCTCGTCGGTGGCCACAGTCCATACACCATTTGACGGTTCGTCCGTCGACGCCTCTTCTTTCATCGTGTAAAGAACTGCAGGTTTGGTCTGCTGCACCGTCTGCAGCCTCCTTTGCTTCGCCGTCTACGGCGGCTTCTTTATTGGAAAGACTGGGCTCTTCCTTAGCGGCTCTCTCCCCATTGAAATTGCCTGAACAACTTTTGGACTCAGAAGAGGATGAAGAACAATCTGATGTGGATGAGAAATTCAGCGCAGCCAGAAGTCCATCTGAGCTGCTTATAAAGTTTCAAGATGAGGATCATGAAGAAGAGCAGTTTCCTGAGCCTACAGGTCAAGCTCCTGCCACGGTGCCTACAGCACAGATCCCGTTAGCTCTCCTCAACAACTTGCAGTATATGTTGGACGACTACTATTGCCGGTTCCCTCCATCTGAATCGGCAGAGTCATTCCCTTCGACTCCCATGCTTTGAACACCTGCATCAACATTTATACCCCCAAGACAATCTTCTCCGATATCAGCACCCGAAATGCAATCCACAGTTCCACCTTCTCCGGCACAATCCCACCATACTCAGGAAGCTGTAACCACTGATGACGACGGGGAAGAAGGAGAGGTGGATGATAAATCTGTACTGTCGGAGTGGGATGACTACCAAACGCAAACCCCATCACCTTCTGCTCCTCATACCGCGGACTCTCCGCCTGTAGATATTGAAGGATTCCATCTCATAATGGAAAGAGCAACGAAAAGGTTCTTAATTTCCATGGAAATGAAACAGGATGACTGTTTCTTATATGATTTTAAAGATCAACCGCAAATACAGGTGAAGACGATCCCGATAATAGATTTTATCTGGAAGGAGGGACTTAAAATCATGTCAACTCCAAATTCTTTACCTGCAGTCTTGCCTCGTGTAGACAAAAAGTATAAGGCACCTCTCACCTCACCTGCATGCCTTATAGGACAATCAAAGACGGAGTCAGTCGTCACCCAAGCGGCCCAGAGACAGGCCAGAAACCCATCTTCACAAGTAACCGCTCCACCTGACAGGAATGGCAGACGTCTGGACTCCATTGGCAAAAAAGTTTCAACGATAGTTGCAACTACTGTCCGTGCTGCAAACTCCCTAGCAATATTGGGGACTTACGATAGACAAATGTGGTTGTATATCTCACCATATATTGAAAAGCTTCCAGAGCCTGAAAGATCAGAAGCTAAAAAAATATTGCATGAAGGAGAGTGCACTTCAGCAAAGATGATTGACACAGCAGTAGATGTGGCATCTACAGGCTTCCGGCAATTGACGGGGGCAGTAGTGCTGAGAAGGCAGGGTTGGCTGAAGTCAACATCCTTTCGCCAGGAGGTCCAGGCTAAGATCATCGATATGCCTTACTATGGGGAGTTTCCCTTTGGCCAGCATATTGATGAGGCCCTGCAGGCCATAAAGAAGGATACAGAAACTGCAAGGTCGCTGGGAAGCCTGCAGTTTCGTAAATCGTCCTTTCGTGGTGCCAAAGGATGTGGATCTTTTTCCAGTAGAGGGGGCTATTCTGAACAGCGCTCGTACCAGTCCTCGCAAGGTAACCTGCGGTATCAACCATATAAACAGCAAACATACGGACAGCGAGGTAACAATTACTCGCAAGGAAAAAGGAAGCCTTCTTACCGGGGACAAGATTCCTCCAGAAAGCAATGAGATGTACCACCTGCCACCACCTCTGCCCATCCCAAGGTCGAAAGTTGGGGGAAGAATATCCCATTTCTTCTCGAATTGGTCCAAAATTACTACGGACAGGTGGGTCCTGGATGAAGTGGCCAGGGGCCACACTTTGGAATTCGTCAAAACCCCTCCAAATTCTCCTCCAAAAGGTCCACCACCAGCTCACCTCAAGGAGCTCTTCTCCCAAATAAATGTAATGATTCGGAAAGGAGCGATCGAAAAAGTTCCTTAATTGCAAAAAGGAAGAGGGTTCTATTCGAGGTTCTACCTCATACACAAGAAGTCAGGAGTATGGCGCCTTATCCTCGACCTGTGTGCCCTCAACAAATACCTCAAAAAATTATCCTTCCGGATGTTAACACTTCAAGAAATCCTCCAGCTTCTTTCGAAAGGGGATCACATGGCCTCCCTCGACCTTCAGGATGCTTATTTTCATGTGCCAATCCTTCCCAGGCACAGAAAGTTCTTAAAATTCAGAGTGGCTGGCAGGGATTTTCAATTCAAGGTTCTCCCATTTGGACTTCGTTCAGCGCCTCGTGTGTTCACGAAAATGTTAGCTCCAGTGACCGGCGCATCTTTGCTTGGAAGGTATTCAAATTTTTCAATACTTGGACGATTGCCTTATCAAGGCCAATTCTTTAGGAACAGCAAGATTGCATGTTCAAAGATGTCTGTCACTATTCCAGTCTCTGGGTCTCTCAATCAATCTCGAAAAATCCCATCTAACTCCGTCACAAGAAAGTCGTTTCTGGGAGCCACACTAGACACTCAGCTCACTCAGGCTTTCGTCTCAAAAGAAAGGCAGCTCAAGATTTGTAAGATGGCTCTTCTTTTACATCCACTTAATAGGAGTCAAGAGGGACATAAAGGACTAGGTCGCCCTCCACTCAGTCTGCACCATTCACTGTCTTCCTTTTTCCTTTGGGTTTTGGACACGTTTCGTTAAGCTATTTGACACCGATGATGAGAACAGGGCCATCCTGGTGAGTACCAACCAGGGGTCCCATTGGTGGTGCGCCCGTGAGGTGTCATCTAGCTATTCACACTTTTTTTCAAATGTTGTCCTTCTAGTGGATGTTTGTACTGTGTTGTTTGGTTACATGTTTATCAGAGACTGGCTATCTTTTATTTATGGCAATAGACTGGAACAGGGTAATAATCTCTATAATTAGAGTTATGATTGGAATGATCACTCGACAATCCATAGTTGTTCACAGTTCTACATTGATTATTTGCCTTTAGGACTGGGTCAATTTGTGATTAGTGGCTCTTCTTTTACAACAAAAAGAGTACAATTCAGTTTGGATGTTCAAATAATTTCTAGGGATGATCTCATTCTGCATCCCTCTGATACCCAACTGTCGTCTCCGAATGAGACCTTTACAAGAGGAACTCAGCCTCCAATGGGTGCAGGTTTTGGGGTCGTTCGACGACAGGATCAGCATAACTTACCGTATGAAAGAGGCCTTTCACTGGTGGATTCAAAAGAAAAAATTGCAAGAAGGATGTACATTCCTGACGGAAGTGCCAAGGTATATCATCACCACGGATGCTTCCCTCGAAGGATGGGGTCACACCTTCAGGGAATGACTGTCAACGGAAAGGGGAATACGCAACAAAAGAAAAGGCACATAAATCTGCTAGAGCTAAGAGCTATTTTTCTGGCCTTGAAGTCCTTTTGAGCAGTTATCAAGGGGTCCATAGTTCTAATCAGGACAGACAATACAACAAGTATGCATTACTTAAACAAGCAAGGGGGTACAAAATCGGCTCTTGTTTCTCAGCAAGCCCAGGAGATTTGGTATTGGGCTCTGGATCACAAGATAAATCTTTCAGCAGTTCACGTTCCTGGGATGTCCAATGTACTAGCGGATTCTCTCAGCAGATCTGCAATAGCCAATCACGAATGGGAGATCCGTCAACTAACTCTGGACCGAGTCTTTTGAGAGTGGGGCCACCCCGACCTGGACTTGTTTGCAACAATTCAGAACCGAAAATGCCCACACTTTGCACGCTCGATTCCCCACAAGGACTCATGCAGGGATGCGCTTTCGATGAACTGGTCTCAGATCTATGCATACGCCTTTCCTCCGATTCCTTTGGTTCCCAGAGTCATCCGGAAAATGAAGAGACAGCCGTGTTGCCTCATTCTTATTGCGCCCAGGTGACCTTGCCAATATTGGTTCACCGAGCTTCTCCTCCTCTCGGAGTGCGATCCCATTCAGCTTCCATCAATACCGAATCTTCTGACCATGCAAGGGGGTCAAATCTGTCACCCGGACCAAGCTTCCTTGAAATTAGCAGCTTGGCTCCTCAAGACATTGAATTCGCCCATTTAGATATCCCTGAGGATTGTCAAGAGGTTTTAGCCAATGCTAGAGCACCTGCCACTATTAAGACATACAAACTTAAATGGAAAAGGTGCTGTACCTGGTGTCACTCTGCCAATTTACATCCAGTTCATGCTAAACCAGAACAGATCTTGCCGTTCTTTCTTCATTTGGCTAGATCAGGCTTATCTCATTCCACACTGAAGGTGTTTTTGGCAGCCATTTCCAGATTCCGTTAAGATGGCTCTAACTCTCTTTATTCTGCTAGAATAATCCAACAATTCTGCAAAGGTCTATTCCGAATGTTTCCTCCTATTTGACGTCCGCCTCCATCCTGGTATTTAAATGTGGTGCTCACCCAGCTCATGCGTCACCCCTTTGAACCTATTCATAAAGTGGATCTCAAGTTCCTTTCATGGAAGGTTTCTCTACTTTTGGCACTGACGTCGGCACGTAAGGTCAGCGACATTCAGGCGTTCACCATCAAGTCTCCTTTTTTACAATTCACTTCTAATTCAGTGGTGCTTCGTACCAATCCAAGTTACATGCCTAAAGTTCCCTCTGACTTTCATCTTAATGAGCCAGTGATTCTAAAGGCATTTTTTGCTAATCCGCAAACAGCAGCGGAAAGAGCCTTGCATTCCCTAGACATCAGGAGATGTCTCAAATTCTATCTCCAATAAACTGCAACATTGCGAAAGACAGATCAATTATTTGTAGCATACAGAAGGCTACGTCTAGGATGAGCTGTATCCAAGCAGACCATAGCCCGCTGGGTGTCCTCAGCAATCAGTCTGTGTCATCAACAAGCGGGAAGACCTCTACAATCTTTGCCAAGGGCACATTCTACAAGAGCGGTCTCCTCTTCTACAGCTCTTTTCGCTGGTGTGCCTCTCCATCAGATCTGCAGAGCGGCAACTTGGTCCAGTAGGCATACATTCACCAGGTATTACTGTTTGGATGCTGCAAGTGATGCAGATACTTCAGTGGGAAGAGCAGTTCTTCGCAAACTTTTCAAATAAGGTGAGCCTCTGTTCTCCCTCCTCCTCTATGCTCTTTTTAGACGCTTATTTTACATGTTATTCTCTTGGGCAAAGCATGCATATGTACTATGATACAAGGAGGGTCTATGAGCATTATGATTTGTACTGCTATCTACTCTGATTCAGGCATGTGAATCTATGAAAGACACCCCAATACTGGAGAAGAACAATAGTTACTTACCTGTAATTTGTGGTTCTCCAGTATTGGTCTCGTTCATAGATTCACATGCACCCGCCCACCTCCCCTCAGAGGCTCCTCAGGCGATTATGTTGGCTTCACTCCTGTGCGAGAAAATCTGAGAGCCTGAGCCTCTGGGGAGAACATTCTGGTGGGTGCTGTCGCCTGATTGGCTGCAGTTTGGTCTATACAAAATGACTAGGATAGTCATACGTGTGTACATTTTGCTATTGTAGCTTAGGGCTACTGTACTTCCTGGTTGGTTATTACCCAGGTTTATGGTTATTATATGCATATTATTGCTTTTTTATGTACCATGGGACTCCCACTCCGACGACGGGGAATGATTCAGACATGTGAACCTATGAAAGACACCAATACTGGAGAACCACAGATTACAGGTAAGGAACTATTGTTCATCTGTATGTAAAGCCTCCATTATTGACCATACTCTTTGTTTATCAGCCATGTCGAAAGAGGTGCTAAAATCAATAACACAAGACAAAATCGTGCTTTATTTTGTTTTATCTCTTCACCTGGAATCATGTTCAAAATGATGAAGCAGTCACTGGCACCGTACCAGGGTCTAAATTCCTCCCGTGCCAAATCAAGGACCTCTCCTGTCGATAACCAATCCTCAAAAATGTTCAGAAGAGTTTTTCTAACAATATGTCATCAATGTCAGTCATAATTGTGGTTTGGTACTTTCCCAGAGTTCTTTTTATTGTAAAGGTGATTTAGATAGAGCTTGTGTAGGACCTGGGGATACTGCTGCTTTGAAGACCTGATCAAACAATGAATTAAGCAGCTTGGACCAGAGGGAATGTTTGTCTTCAGAGCTGTGGCCTGATAAGCAATTCAAACTTGAGGGCTAGAGAATTATTTGAGGTCTCACGTACAGCAAAAGAGACTCATATTGACCAGTTAAGAGCATATTCTGCGGGGATGAAGTACTGCTGCTGTAGAGTTGCTATATTACATTTTTCCATTCTACTTCACTCATTTCAAGATTGGCTGTATTCTTTTTCATGGATTGCTTCCTGACATTTCTCCAGAATATTGTGTTTCTTTTCAGTGTCTCCAATTGAGTGTGCTTGGATGTATGATGGTAGGTGTATTGGCATGTAATTGACTCTTGATTGTAGAATCATGATTTGTTTGTGTGTATGTCTGTGGCTGTATGTTGTGTGACCGTCATTAGTGCAGTTTCTAGACACAACCTGTATGAAGACTTTTCCTTCTCAAAGAATTGCAGATGTTTGGGATGTGATTTCAATGTGGTCTCCGGTTCTCTATCCTTGCCCCCACCTTCTGGAACGCCCTTCCCCTTTCTGTCAGGACCTTAACTAACTACATGGAGTTCCGGAAAGCCCTCAAAACTCATCTCTTCTTTTTAGCTTTCCCTTCGTAATAACTGGCCCTCTCCCCTTCCTATTTTCTTCTTTTCTCTGTGTCAAATCTGAACATAGCGCCATATAAACCGCCAGGTGTTAGTGCGCTCTATAAATGTTTTTAATTTCAATTTCAATGTTACTGAAGCAGATTCCAATCACAGTTTTCTAAGTCCTATGCCTGTTTGGCCTGATGGTCATTTGCATCCTGCTGGTCCAACAAGCCAGATGGCGTGCGAGGGTCCTTGAGTGTGCCCGAGGCATTATTGGCTCCAGCATCAGGGGGACCTTTCATCTCGGACAGATTTTCCATTCTGGTCTCCTGGACTTGCACTGGTAGATGTGTTCCTCCAGGCTCTTAAATGATCATCTATTCATACCCCTGTAGTTGCAGGCGTTCATGATTACTGATGCTTCATCATGGGGCTGGTGAGTCTCAGCCACATGATGGCACGGGGGCTTTGCTCTGCATCAGAGCAGTGGCTAGAGATAATTATGATGGAACTGTGGTCTGTCGATCTTGCCCTGAAGGCCTTGTTCCCTTCCAACTGAATAAGTACCATTCACATCTTTTCAGACAACCACCATGCTCTACATCCACTGGCAAGGCGTGTGGATGCTGGTTCCTGAGTTGGGATGTTTTATGCCTATGACCATGAACTCTCCGGGAAGAATGTTGCCAGGGGCTCCTTCAGTGTGAGGGCAGATGAGCTGAGTCGTCTCTTCCTAGAGGACTACTAGTGGGAACTTTATTCAGGGGTGACAGACATTATCTTCTCCCAATTGGGACACGTGTTGATCTCTTTGAAGCAGTCCAAAACAGGAATTGTCCCCAGTTTTGTGTAGCACATTTCTCTCTGAATGGTTAACTGGGGATGCCTTCAGAATAAACTGGCTATGTGGGCTACTTGAGAGATTCCCCTCCAATGCCACTTCTTGCAAAAATCCTGCAGTAGTCATATGAACACTAAGGTCAACTGATCCAGAATGCTCGAGAATAAGCATTGAGAATTTGGTGCTCTGATTTGTTTAGATTTGCCATTCGGGCCCCTCCTTCTCTTTTGCATAGAGAGAACCTGATTTTGTAACAGAATGATCTGGTCCTTTAACGCAACCCTCTGAAACTGTGTTTACACGCTTGACTATTGAGCTAACTTGAACTTTGGGAGTGGTGGATGTAATTTTTGCTGCCAGGAAACCAGCTATGAGATCTGTTTATGAGGGTCAATGTTCAAGGTTTCTTTTTTGATGCAAGTCAGATGGTTTGTTCTGTGCTTTCCGTTATCCCTGTAAAGTCGCAGCTGTGAAAGGCTATTTGACTGTCCCATTTGCCTCCAAGAGTCCACAAGTTCAACCCAGTCTAAATCTCTGTTCCTAGCTTGTTTTCTGAAAAGTTTACTTTGAATTCGCTCCCATGCTGGGTATAGTTTCACAATGAGATTTGAATATGGTGTTGTCTTTCCTTATACTCTCTATTCGAATCATTGCACATTAGTCTTATTATGTTATTGACTTTAAAGGCTATTCCTGGTGTGATAGCTGTGGTGTGAAGGGTCGGTGAACTACAGCTCGTCGTGGTTTGACCGCCTTTTAATGGGTTATACCCAGATAAGCTGCTACTTTACACCTGCCCTTCATTCTTGCCATACATTGTGCCTGTCTTTCACACAGACCAATCTCTCTTTCATACATCCTACTTCTCTCCTCCTCACCCCAATATGGAGGAGAGAATGAATATATGTGTTCCCTGGCAAGAGTTGATTATTATACAGGCCACACACAGTGGATGATTGGGTCTTTGAGTGTTTGGTGTGGCAAAGCGATAACCAAGCACAGACTCTCACGTTGGGTTACTGTTAACATACAGATCTGTTACGCCTTCTATAAGACACTGTGACTTGCTTTGTGCCCACTCCACGACGTCCATGGCATCTTCCGCTGCACTCACCAGGGATGCCCCGATGGCTGAGATTTGTCAAGCGGCCACCTGGTCTTCCTTGCATACTTTTGCTAAGCATGCAGTGACATATACTTTATCAAGGCTGTGTAGCATGAATGATTTACTTGGTTAATCAGCACTACTCATTGTCACCTCCCGCAGGATATTGTTTTCGTACTCATTCAGAAGTTGCGGGAAGAAGTATTCCTCAGAAGAAAACTGTGGATGCCAAGCTTATTCCTTGACGTCCTCCCTTCTCTGGGGATTTTGTGCTCTGATTAGCAAGGTCCCACAGTATGCAAACGTTTGATTTGCTTTGGTGTAGCTGTTGTTGATGCTCTCTTGTTTCCTCTCTACACACCTCATTGAGGTGTGGAACAGTTCTGGTAACTGACCCTGGGTGCCAGTCGATGCATTACATCCGGGTAAATGAAACCACGTTGTGTCACTTGGTAATGGTAATGTAAGGGAAAAACTTGCCAGATCTATTCTGAAACCTTGGGATGAAGCATCTCTGGGAAGGTTTGTTATCCAGCATAAATATTGCTTTCAAAGGTAAGTAATTTTGTGTTTTTAACCAATGCATTTGCTGATGGTAATATATGCATGTGGCTTAGCTGGTAAATAAAAGCCAGACTGGTTTCCTTTGTAGTTAAAATGTTGTTTGTCTGTGAGAAAAGTTATTATATTGTGACATCGTTTTTGGTGCTTATAACTTGTTATTGGAATCCTGAAGTTCTGATGATATAAACTGAATATACAAAGTCTGCTAGCTTTCAAGTTCTATGCTGTTGTACTGTAGTTGGTTTGTACCACACACACTTCTCTCCCAGGGAACTTTCTCCTTAATAAACCATCATTTTTCTCAGAATTGTGATATCCATATGTAGGCTACTCTAACTGAACCAAAAATAAATTGTCCGCCTTGTCTACATGCCATCGCTTAGACTCCAGACATTGCCATTTGGGTAGTTCTGTGCCACTGCTGGAAATGGTATTGCAACAAGTCGTTCTGATGGTCTACAGAACAAGGCATAATGTAAGACTCATGTCACAATTAGAAAATACTTCTGTAAATTGTTTTTCAAATTATTGAAACTAGTTGCTAGAAGTTAAAGAGCCAAGCTACCATAGAAAATGGTAGTACAGAATAGGGATTGCCCCTTCTGATGTTTGCTCCCCCTACAGGTCTCTGGTCACATGGTCCCAGGCACCCCTCGTCGTTCCCTCGATCTCTTCCAGTCGTCATTCTCCCTGGATCACTGTTACCTATCTGTCAGTGAAACCAGCAAAACTGACTCCAGCCCAAGCTCCAGTGTGACGGGACTTGTATCAGCATGGAACAGACAACTTTTAAAGCAGGTAAGTGTGTGGGATTCACAGAGAGTGAATATAACGTGATAAAGAAGAGCCTCCATGAAATATCAGTTGTAGTATCAGATATCCCTGCCTGAAACTACTGATGTTCATAAGATGTTTTTAAAAAAGTATAATGTTTGTTACTATGCACTATACAGCTCCAGTCTGCACATCCAAATACAACTGTGCACAGGTTTGAGATTGGAGTTTTTTTTTAAAGTTGCCTAATGTTCTGAAAGACTCATTAAATCACTGTTATGGGGGACTATCATGGCCAAGAGATTAAGAAATATCCTGTATTACTGGTTTGCATTTGCAGATTTTACATCTCAGACCACTTGTTTATTTAACCTGGAGTGTCAATTACATACTAAACTTCTTTGTGGCTTCGTCTTTGGTGGGCTATATACACTTGCAGTGTATGGTTTTAATTTGCCCTTTGTAAGCCCTCTCTGTAATTAAACACACTGTCAGACATTTGAAGAAAACAATTGAGATGCTTTTGCTGTTCTAGCTGACTTGCAGAGGATTTTAGTTGCAAAGACGTACGATTCAGGCAAAAAGCTGAATAGATAAACTACACATTTATATAAGCCATGGTAAGCATGCCTATAAAATGCCACACATTAAATATTTAACAGTGAGTAAAGTTTCAATGTTGATTTAAGGTAGACGGGAATTACCAACACATCACCTTAACAACACAGGTTGTAGGCACTCCTTTGCCAACAGTATGAAGGCCCATTCTTGCTTAAAGTAAGGAAGACGTTAGTACGGCACACAGGTATTTGCCATTTACAGTGCCACTGAAAATCAACAAGGAAGAGAGATTGCAAAGACATTGCATTTTTATACTCCTGGTAATACATAGCAAGGTCTTCTTTCCAACATGCCTGGACTCCAAAATCAACTATGACAAAAATACTTAAAGAAGCCCACTGTGGTGGACACAGCAAGTAAAATGGGACCAAAGGGCCTTTTGTGGTTGGGTCAAGGCAAACTAACCAGTTTTGGAAGCACCCTGATAGCCTTTAGCTCACCGGAAATGTCACAGTAGCAGAATGGCCAGTTCAGTCCTACTTTCCAATTGGTTGTTGCTTCTGCTAAATAGAAACTCATCCCCTAGATGGCTGGTTTCTCCCCATGAACTTGAAAACAAACTGGGGTAAAGAAGGAAGACGAATCTGGGAAAACAGCCATTACCATGCAGCCTTTTCCCCAATGTGTCTTTACTACGCATTCTTTAACATGCATTGTCCTTTACCACACATGCCTTTTCTACGCTAATTGCTAAGCATTGGTAAGTATATTTTATTGTGTTTTTGAATTATACTTAGAAGTAACTTTTTAAACATTTTTGGGTATTTTTTAAGTTTTTAATTTAATTTTAATTATGCATATTTGTAAAAAAATATGCTAAATAATTTTTGCGGAGCGGAAATGTATAGGGTGTAGTTGTAATGAGTGGGGAAGTGTATTAATACATGGATGGTAATTAAAGTACCTGGGTATTAATAATTTAACTACAATAATAATTGTTAAAATTCAAATGCCTACTTGTTTAAAATATCCGAATTTGTATTTAGGAGCAGGATGTAAGGTATCTAGGAGCGATGGGTTGGGATTTGTATCAAATACCTGGGTATTAATATTTTAATTACATTTTAAAATATTAAAATGCATATTTGTTTAAAATAAGCAATATAATTTTTTTGGGACAGATGTAAGGGGTCTAACGGTAATGAGTATGGAAGTGTATTACTACTCTGGTATCATTAAAATACCTTGGTATCAACAATTTAAATAATTTTATGCTTATAAAAATGCATACTTATTTAGAATATGGAAAACGTTTATTAAGGAGTGGGATGTAAGATATCAAGGGCTAATGACTGGAGACATATTTGAATACTAAGGTAGTAATCAAAATACCTGTGTAGAGATCATTTAATCAACTTTAAAATTATTACATTTAAAATGCGAATATTATTTAAAATATGGAAAAATATTTTGTATGGTCGACATATAAGGGCTCTTTGTATTAATACCCGGATATTAATTGCCAGACATGAGAGTTCATATTTTTATCATATTAAAAAACAAAATTAAGGTAAACATGTTATGCAGAATTGGTAGAAAAACAGAACTAAGATTAATAATTGTTTAATTACTAAATATAATTTATAAAAATATGTAACAAACATTTAAAATATTAAAAGTAATAGAATAAGTTAAAAACACACCAGTCCTATAATAGGTTTATGAAATATCATTAAATAAAATGTAGTTTTCTAATACATTGATTTTTTTTTATAACACTTATTTGTTATAAAAAATGTAAACAAGTTTGTGAAAACATTCACGTAGTTAAACAATATTTTAAAAACAATTACCCATTGTTTTCCATTGTTTTTTTAATTTTTACTTTTCAGGATTATGTTCATGGTTGTGCGTCTGTTTCTACACTTGGTGGACTTTCAAAGTCAAGATCAGAAACACGGAGGAGCTGCGGTCAGGTAAGAACAAACACATTTATTTAAAACAAAACACAGGGTAGATCATTTATTTTAATTAGGAGTTCAGTAAAAAAATATTGTGTTAACTGGTAGTTTCAGCCAGTTTTTTTTATCCCCATTCAGGTTATGTTCCTATGCATACATCGGACCAGTTTTTTTTTCCAGGTTTTAAAAAAATATGGAAAAAAACCTTTTTTTAAACTGTAAACTAAAAAAGAACAACTTCATTTTTTTTCAGTCAGGTTTTTTATCAGGGTTTAATTTTTAAGAAAAAAGACACTGATTAAGAAGAAAGAAGACAGAATGAGTGAGTTGCATTATTCCAATTTTAAAAAAAATTCCGTTTAAAAAAAAAAAAAAAAAGGAGAACTCTGAAACATAGTACATTGGTATTATTTGAAAAGAGTGACGTCATGGAGCAAAAAAGATTGCATTGTGGATTTTGGGTTGGGTGTGTTTTTTTTCTACTTTTTTAAAGAATTGTATTGACGTAAAAGAAGTTGAATGGAAGAAAGACTTGTTGAAGAGACAGTTGTTTTGAGTTCTGGATTGTGAAACACTCTTATGGATTTCTTGATTAACAGAGACTCTTAGTGAGTCAAAAAAGAAAATATTATCAGGTGGGAAAAAATATTTAATTTAAAAAATGTAGAATAAATGGCAATAAAATTTTGGCTAGGTTTTAACGTAGGAGAGTAATTCTGTAAGTAAATAATGTTAGTAAGGTAATATGTAAACAATGTTATCCAGGTTGTCTGAAGCTCCCAACATTCAAAATTGTTGGATTTTGGCCAATAGTTTTTTAGACATTTCTTTGCTTTTCTTTGGAAATCCAAGTATTCAGACTACCTGCCAATGGTTGCTCTTATCTCATTTCCTGAAAACGTTGTTCCTTTTAGAAATTTTCCAGTAAATGATACAGGTTAGCATGGCTGTATCCTATAGATTATGTCTAACATGCTGAGCTGAATCTATTTTAAAAATATTTTTTTCTCTTAATCTCCTAATAAAAGTAAACCTGTTATTGATCTAGACTGTGAAAGATGGACTTGAAAAACATAATATTTTGTTCTGGAGGAATTGTGAAGTTGCTTATCTGTTGCTCTTGAGTATTGGTCTTTATTCTGAATTGAGTTTTGAATTGTGGTTTGGAAAATCTTTTAGTTGTTATAGAGGGTAACTTTATTACTTAGATGACTGTTTATTTGATTTTTCTTTTTTTAAATACATTTTTATCACATCATTTTAAATATACAACAGGACCCCTCCCCCAACACAGAGGATATCATAAATATATAAATCTCATTTCACTAACATATTATGCAACCATATACTTGATTCTCCATTTGTGAATTCATCATATGAGAGAAAATCATTTACAAAACTAAGAGATAGAATATAATACTCAATGCAGTAATCTCCCTCAATACATCCTCTCAGCCCAATCCCAAGATCAAGAGACAGGCGTAACTATCAATCCCAGCTATCAAGATTATCCTGCTCAGTTACAACATTATCCAGAGTTCCTCCCCACTCCTTCTATTGCTCTTTTATCCATGTTGTCAACCTTTTTTCTTTGCTTTTTGGCCATTCGGCTTGTATAAAGCCTTTTCATGATTTCGTCATTACAAAACTCCACCCAACATTGTCTCGGTCAAGGGACCGACCGACACCAGGTCGGTGGTCCCGACTGACCAATTAGGATGCAATCGAACACTGTTAGGTCGCATTCCTATATTTTACAATGGGAGCATGTATTCCGGCTTGAATGCATTCTCCCATTGTAAAAATAGGAGGTGCAGCTCATCCCTGCACCTTGTGGCAGGCACCTCAAGGTGCCTGCCATGTGGTGCAGGGATCAAAAGGGGGGCTCCATAGGTGCCCCCTCAGCCTCCAACCTGAGGCCATGCATACAAGGGGGCCCTGCTGGGGGCCCCAAAGTCGAATTCCGGCAACCTTTCTATGTTGGAAAGACCGGCACGGAAAAGCTGCCGAAACCCGACATCGTAATCACAGGGACAGAAAGAGTCACCCTTGGGATTGCTGGCCGAATTCCGACTGGCGGACAGGCTTGAAAGCCAGTCGAAATGTCCTTTCGGATTCCTTTCCGACCGCCTCTATTGCAATGAGGTGGTCGTAAAGGAATCTGACTGGCATATTACGATGTGGTCGGAAAGGCTTCGAGCGACGGTCGGAGCCATTTCCGACCACGTCGTAATCAGTCCCTTAGTATGGCCATGAGCTGAGCCAGCCATTGCCCAAAAGCAGGAGGCTTGGGGTCATGCCATGCCAAGGCAATACATAAACGGTATACAGCTGAAGTTATAAACAGAAAAGGTTGCACGTTTTTAGAAACACTTTCTTCCGGCATACCCAATAGTGTCAGCTAAGATGATAAAACAATTTCCTACTTGAGTTTTCTATTAAAAATCTGAAATCTCATCAATAATTGCAGCAACAACAGGACACCAAGCAAACGTGAATTATATCCGCCCCATAAAGTTGACATCTTGGGCAGCGAGACCCTTTAGTCCCTCCCCAGTGTGCAATCTTCCCCAGCATGTAATACAAATCAAAGTAGGTTTTATAATGCTGAGCTCGCGGATTTGCTGTCAAGGGGATAGAATGAGCAAGACGGAGAGACTCCGGGAGGGTAGGGTTTAAGGTACAGAGTTTTTCCTGCCATCTCTGAGAGTGCTTATCAAGATCATCCTTCAGACATGTATTCAAAAAACCATAAAGTCCTTCATTTGGGCAGGGCGTTCCCTTTAATAACCGATTCACCAAGCTCCCTTTCGAAAACTCAGCCGGCCGCCCACCCTTCTGGCTGAGGAAATCTCGGATTTAAAGAAATAAAAAAAAAATCCTGTGACCAACATTATATTCCCGTCTAAGTTAATCAAAAGAGACAATCCAGTAGAAGAATAAAAGTCCCCCAACCAAATAAGGTTGAGCTCTTTCCAACGGAAAATTCATGGATCTTTAACTATCTTTGATAGTAAAGATTTATTATACATGGATGTATGAAAATTCAGTCAACTAATGCCCAAGTTCTTACTTACCACTGACCAGACCTTAAGCACAGATTACAGAGGCTTGAATCAGACATTCTTGAACTACCCAAATTTGACCGGTCTCCACAAAAAGCCCCAGGCCTTGTTTCCCAATAATATTTCAATGGGGGAAGGAACATTTATCCAGTATTATGGGTGTCTTTCATAGATTCACATGCCTGAATCATTCCCCGTCGTCGGAATGGGAGTCCCCGGTACATGAATAAAGTAATGTCCTAAAGACATATAGGGCCAGATGTAGGTAAATCTATTTTACCGACACTTAAATACCGAATTTTACCGATTCGGTATTTAAGAGTCGGTAAAATAGATGTACCGAGATGTAGGTAAATCCAGATGTGGATTTACCGATTCTTTAAAAGTCGGTATTTACCGATTCGGTAAATACCGACCTGTAATGCTCCATTCATTCCTATGGGCTTTGAAGCCCATAGGAATGAATGGGGCATTACAGGTCGGTATTTACCGATCGGTAAATACAGATTTTTGGCAAGGGTGCAGGGGGTGTCACTTTGACACCCTCTAGCACCCCCAAAAAAGGTTCGGGGGCCATATGGCAGGCATACCTGCCCTAAGGGCAGGTCTGCCTGTCATATGGCACAGGTGTGCATGCACACATTTGCATGCTCACCTGAATCGGTATTTCACCATCAAATTGAATTTGATGGTAAAATACCGATTTCTTAGGCCTTGTGGGACTCATCAGAGTCCCACCTACATATCGATTTTACAGAATCTGTAAATATACCGTTCTGTAAATTTACCGACCGGTATATTTACAGAATCTGTAAAATTACAGATCGGTAAATTTACAGAACGGTAAATTTACCGATTCTGCCACCTACATCTCAAATTCCTTTTACCGGTCGGTAACGGCCGAATTCGGCCGTTACCGACCGGTAAAACCCTACCTACATCTGGCCCATAGAGAATAGAAGGCCTAAAGGCCTCACATTAGTAACATATCCATGTCCTTTTGTAAAAAGGACCAAACTCTAGAAAAGAGCCAATCAGCTGTCACCTCCTTTTAGAACCCTCCTGGCAGGAGCCTCAGTCCCTCAGATTTTCTACCGCACGTTGTGCTAAGGGAGTCTTCCCTGAGCTCTGCTCAGGTTTGTTTCTTCACAGCTTTTTCCTCAGCATTTTGGATTATTTTCCTGTTTTTTCCTCAAGTGAAAGCTATACACTATGGCTGACACTCCAAAGAAGGGTCTCTTTAGGGCCTGTGGCTCTTGTGGCAAGAAAAGGCTACACATTGATGATCAACATAAGGACTGCCTTTACTGCTTATACCCAGATCATACTGCTAAGGACTGCAAGGTATGTCGAACCTTTTCAACTAAAACCCTTAAAGATAGAGAAGGACGCCTTCTAATCTGGCTCCAAAGGCTTAAGGATAGAGATAAATTGCATTCCTCTGAGGAGAGTGAGGGTTCTTCTGTCTCCTCAAGATTATCTCTGAAAAGACCATGGGTGGCTTCCCTTGGCTCCTTGGACACTCCTCAAAAGAAGACATCGAAAAAGTCTTCAGAGGCTATGTCAAAAACAGCTTCTGAGAAAGGGATTCACACTTTCAGGAAGCCTGCACCGTCGACGACAACAATATCGTCGACGACATCTTCAGCGACGAAGAAAGCAGTGTCTCCTGCTTATGTGTCTACGTCCACGACGACGGTCTCGACGACGACGGCATCGTCGTCATTATCATCATCGACGACGACGACTCCATCGTCATCGGCGGGTAAGACTTTATCATCTACAATAGTTATCAAGATATCGTCCTCGATGCCTAAGATCCCGTCGACGATAGCCTCGCCAACGACAGCGTCACCGACGAGATCATCACCGTCGGCATCGACACCGTCGACCAAGGCCCCGTCGACCAAGGCCTCGTCGTCGAAGACACCGTCGACGATGGCACCGTCGACCGGCAGGAACATCTATACCGTCGACGACGGCCCCGTCTACGACAGCTTCATCGGCTATGGCCACAGTCGACACTACTCAGTCGACGATCTCACCGTCGACGGGCCCGTCGACTGTGATTAATTCTGGCTTCCAAACAGCTCACCAGAAAGACGATGCGCCGGAGTTAACTTCTCCTAGCCGTGTGCAACTATTACCACCATCATATCGCCTTCAAGATGAGGATTCTGATGACGAGGATATGTTTCAGGTGGCAACTAGCCCCTCAGAACTGCATGTCAAATGCCAGAGCTCAGATGAGGAGGATGCTCAGGAAGAGGTAGTTCATCTACCACCTACACCTATGGTCTGTCTTCCAGCATCCCTAGTTACGGATCTGCGTTACCTCATCCAGGATTACAAGCAGAGGTTCCCAGAATCTCCGGCTCCTCCAACTACCACGGCAGCTCCATCGCCAAGACCGCGACCCCCGCCCTTAACCATTCAAAAGGAACGGGTGTATTTACCAGATCCTCAACCTTCTGATGAAGAAGAAGAGGAGGAACAGTGAGAAGAAGGTGAATTGCAGGACGATCAATCTGTCCATGAGGAATGGGAGGATTACGTCATACCTTCGCCAGCATCTCCAGTGCCTGCAACCTCAGATTCTCAGCCGGTTGACATCGGCGGTTTCCATAATGTGGTGGAAAGGGCCGCTAAACGCTTCCAAATTACTATGGATTCCCAGGAACAGGACTGTTTCCTGTACGATTTCAAGGAACCTCTCAAAAAATCAACGAGGTCAATTCCTATTATTGAATATCTTTGGACACAGGGGATTCAGATAATGCAGAATCCCGCCTCTGTTTCGCCAGTGATCCCTCGATTGGACAAAAAGTACAAAGCTCCAAACACGGCACCGGCTTGTCTTACAGGTCATCCTAAACCGGATTCGGTGGTGAGAAGAGCTCCAGAAATCCTTCCTCTCCTTTATCGGCCCTGCCTGATAAAGAGGGAAGAAAGTTGGACAACATTGGGAAACGGTTTTCCTCAATGTCAGCAATAACCGTCAAGGCAGCAAATACCCTAGCGCTTCTTGGGCGTTATAATAGGCAATTGTGGGCGGATATAGCGCCATACCTGTCCGAATTACCTGACGCGTCCAAGGAGGATGTAAAGAAAATTCTACTAGAGGGTGAAACATCAGCATCGGAAATTATAGACTGTGCAATGGACGTCGCTATGACAGGATTCCGCCAGCTGGCTGGAGCAGCGGTTTTGAGGCGCCAAGGATGGCTGTAAGCAACCTCATTCCGTCCTGAGGTGCAGACAAAGATTTTGGATATGCCATATGACGGCCAACTATTATTTGGCACCAATATTGACGAGGCTCTGCAAAATATAAAAAAGGACACTGATACTGCGAAAGCCTTGGGCACACTCCAATATAAAAATCAGTCCTTTCGGGGAAAGGAAGAGGTCAATCTTCCTACAAAGGAGGTTTTCAATACAGGTCCTCTTATTCTTCCAACCAGAGTAGACCACAGTACCAGCAACGCCAGCAGCAACAAGGCCAACAATCCTCGTATGGAAAGTTGTCCTTTCGAGGTAGAGGACAAAGGAGAAACAACGGACAAAGACAATGACTTGTTTGTTCAGCCAGTCCAAACCTCATCTCACTTATTAAAAATTGGAGGAAAAATTACCCATTTTCTGCAAAATTGGAAGATAATTACTACGGACCGTTGGGTCCTTCAATTAATACAATTCGGCCATTCTATGGAATTTATACGCACCCCTCCTCAAACTCCGCCTCGCCCAATGCATCACAAAAACCTGCGGCTGCTTCTGCGAGAAATCTCTGTTATGCTACAGAAAGAAGCAATAGAGAAAGTACCTCCATCCCAAAGGGGGAACGGATTTTATTCCTGTTTCTTTTTGATCCAGAAAAAAGAATCCTAGACCTCAGGGCCCTCAACAAATTCCTGAAGAAGCAGACGTTTCGCATGGTAACGATCCAGGAGGTCTTACATCTTCTGGAGGAAGGGGATTTCATGGCGTCACTAGACTTACAGGACGCTTACTTCCATATACCAATTCACAGGAATCACAAAAAATACTTGAGATTTGCAGTAGCGGGCAGGCATTTCCAGTTCTGCGTCCTGCCCTTTGGATTCAAGTCTGCGCCCCGCATCTTCACGAAATGTCTTTCCCCAGTGGCGGCATATCTCAGACAGCGGCGTCATCAAGTCTTTCCATATCTGGACGACTGGCTGATAAAGGCACCGTCCTTCGAAGACGCGTCCAGGTCTTCCAACGCCTGTCTAAGTCTCTTCAATTGCCTGGGTCTCACGCTCAACCAGGAGAAATCGGCCCAAAGACCTTCTCAAACCATCAATTTCCTAGGTGCAACCTTGGACACACGTTCTGCAAAAGCGTTCCCATCTCAGGAGAGGAAAAACAAACTCCTAGCTCTGGCGTCTGGAGTAGCCTCGAAAAGAGTGTTTTGACGGTCCGCCTCTTCAAATCCCTTTTGGGGATGATGTCATCGTGCATCCTTTTGATCCCTCACTGTCGTCTACGGATGCGTCCTCTGCAAGAGGCACTTTCGAGGCAGTGGATTCAATGCGCAGGGTCATTCGACGACCGCATAAAGGTGACTTCTCAGATGGTCAAAGCTTTGCGATGGTGGATGTCATCACGAAACCTGTCTCAAGGATTGACATTCCTGCTTCCAGCGGCTCCTCATGTCATCACAACAGACGCCTCCTTAGAAGGTTGGGGAGCTTTCCTACAGGAACTGCAAATAAGTGGAAAATGGTCAGCTGCAGAGAAAAAACTCCATATTAATCTTCTCGAGCTGAGAGCGGTCTTCCTGGCCCTGCAGTCTTTCCTACCAAGGATCAAAAACTCCCTGCTGCTCGTCAGGACAGACAACACTACGACGATGCACTACCTCAACAAGCAGGGAGGGACGCGCTCGCTGACACTCTCTTGCGAGTCGCAGAAAATCTGGAACTGGCTAATAATGAACAATGTAGCCCTACGGGCGGAATATGTCCCCGGCATGGACAATGTACTCGCCGACTCGTTGAGCAGGCAGAAAACATCATCTCACGAGTGGGAATTGGATCGGAAGATCCTCAACCAAATCTTCTCCAGATGGGGCTCGCCACAGGTCGATCTCTTTGCTACGAGGATCAACGCCAAATGCCCATACTTCGCAAGTTGGCATCCCTCATTCAGGGTCTCTAGGGAATGCATTTTCCATCGCATGGCGCAATGTCTTCGCGTACGCCTTTCGGCCATTCCTGATGCTTTCCAGAGCCTCAGGAAGATGAAAGTGGAGCCTTGCACTCTCATTCTAATAGCCCCAACTTGGCCGAGACAGCATTGGTTCACAGAACTCCTCCATCTATCCCTGAAACCGCCGATCCGTCTGAAGCAGTGTCTGTCTCTGCTTACTATGAACAACCGGCAAGTTCAACATCCGGATCTGAAATCTCTCAAGTTAGTCGCCTGGCTCCTGAGTTCCGAGAATTTCGAAATTTGAATATTCCGCAGGACTGTAGAGACATTCTCGCCAGAGCACGAGCGGATAGCACCACCAAAACGTATTCCCTGAAATGGAAGAGGTTTGGTGTACAGGTCAAGGGATACGCCCTTTCTCTTCCTCACCGGAACAAGTTTTACCTTACCTGTTACATCTGGCAAAGTCGGGCCTAGCCCACTCTTCCATTAAAGTCCACTTGGCTGCAATATCCTGTTATAAGAGTACTTCAGCGGGTCCATCCCTCTGGTCAAATAGGTTGATCAAACAATTTTTGAAGGGATTATACAGGTCTTTCCCTCCAGTAAGGATGTTGCCACCTACCTGGCGTCTGAATGTGGTTCTTAATCAGCTCATGAAGCATCCATTCGAGCCGGTGCACAGAGCTGAATTGAAATACATCTCTTGGAAGACAGCGCTCCTTCTTGCGCTCACCTCTGCAAGGAGGGTGAGTGTACTGCAGGCATTTACAATTCAGGATCCTTTTCTGCAATTTGAAAATGACAGGGTGATTCTGAGGACCAATCCGAAGTTTATCCCAAAAGTTCAGTAGGATTTCCACCTTAATGAGCCTGTGGTTTTGCGTTCCTTTTTCCCAAATCCCAGTACAGCTGCAGAGAGATCGTTGCATTCTTTGGACCTCAAGCGATGCTTAAAATTTTACATCGACAAGACAAAAGCTTTCAGGAAATCGAACCAATTATTCGTAGCTTACAGCAGACCTAGGAAGGGTCTCCCACTTTCTAAACAGAGTATCTCACGCTGGATTTCTGCAGCCATCTCTTTCTGTCATGAACAAGCAGGACAGCCACTACGTTCAAGGGTGCGAGCCCACTCCACAAGAGCTATGTCCACTTCTATGGCACTTTTTGCAGGGGTGCTAGTAATTGACATTTGCAGAGCGGCAACATGGAAGTCGCCACATACCTTCACTAGGCATTACTGCCTGGACACGGAGCTTATGAAGGATGCAGCGGTGGGACAAGCAGTACTACGCCATCTATTTCACTGAGGTGAGCCTTCTTTCATCCCTCCATCTTTCTCTTGTACGCACATTTCTTTACTGATACTTGTGGTTGGCGTCTATGGGCTGTTACTAGTCGCTTGATATGTTATTATCTAATTATCTATTATCCAAAATGTGCTCTCTGCATTGCTTGCTACTCTGATTCAGGCATGTGAATCTATGAAAGACACCCATAGTACTGGATAAGAAATGCGTTACTTACCTGTAACTGCAGTTATCCAGTATTGGTGTCTTTCATAGATTCACATGCAACCCTCCCGCCTCCCCTGGAAGGACTCACCTAATTCTCTCAGTAACACGCCTACTTAGCTTAGTGTGTACAAAAATCTGAGGGACTGAGGCTCCTGCCAGGAGGGTTCTAGAGGGCAGGTGACAGCTGATTGGCTCTTTTCTGGAGTTTGGTCCTTTTTACAAAAGGACATGGATATGTTACTAATGGTAGGCCTTTAGGCCTTCTATTCTGTATATGTCTATAGGACATTACTTTATTTATGTACCGGGGACTCCCATTCCGGCGACGGGGAATGATTCAGGCATGTGAATCTATGAAAGACACCAATACTGGATAACTGCAGTTACAGGTAAGTAACGCATTTCTTATTTCTGCATCAGGAGCATTGTTTTTATCTTGAAATATAATTAGACTTTGTTGCAGTATAGTGGCCCAGTAATAAAACTTGACATTTGGTATGGACCATCCACACTTTTCCCACAGGAGTGTGAGATACTTCAAAGCCCTTCTAGTCAGTCAGTCAGTCAAGTTCACTTTATTCGATTTGTTAAAAATCATAAAAGACTTTAAAACATTTA
This sequence comes from Lissotriton helveticus, assembly GCF_964261635.1. Taxonomy (NCBI): domain Eukaryota; kingdom Metazoa; phylum Chordata; class Amphibia; order Caudata; family Salamandridae; genus Lissotriton; species Lissotriton helveticus. The sequence goes on from NC_136070.1 coordinate 816,889,382, forward strand.
TATACAAATTTACAGGTTTACAGGTTACATAGATTTACAAGGGCCAAGCAAGAGCATTATATACAACACTAGGACACAAAGGCAATACAGAAAAATAATAATTGAGGAGCAACTCAAGGAGCTAGGTAAGGTCCCTCAATGCCACCAAGTTTGTTTTCGTTCTGTGAGCCGCCACCAAAAAACTGGCAACCCCAAATATGATGGTAGTACTGCCCAAGGACTGTAAGAAAACTAGAGCCGTCCTAACTTGAACAAAGCCGGCCTCCCTTAAGATTGGGACCAGATATTTTTTCCTAGCCTCCGAATATAAACTGCAAAACATGGTAAAATGCATAGTGTCCTGGTGGGAAAAATCATCAAATTTACACGGAGGGCCCTCTTCTGGTTTACTCCAGGACGGGTAACTGCCTAGGAAATAATGAATTAAATTAAATCTAAATTTTATTAACAAATGTCTATGGAAGGGCTTGGTTACAATTTTGAGATAGGGCTCAAGGGAAGGAGAAATCAACAGCAAATAATGTGATCTGACAGTAGGTTTAATCAATTCTTGCTCCTCCCGAGCCAATCTGGCCCTATCCATAAAATACAATTTGGTCCATTTGATGTCCTCCCTCTTGATACAGGAAGGAGAATTAAAAAGTTCCGGGCGTCCTAGCTGTAGGAAAGTATGTCTCACGTACTCCAGCCAGGCTATTCTCTTTACATAGTCCAGGGTCATAACATTGTGCAAAATAGCATGGTTGAAGGTTAATTCATCATTTAGCCAGGTCTTTAACCAAAATAATAAAGGAGCCAGTCTAAGTTTATCAGTGACGTAATCTAGGCCCACCTCCCCATGAATAGAAAAGGTAGGGGTAGACTGGGGGACGGAGAGAAGGCATCTCAGGAACTTGTTTTCCACTGTTTGTATTGCGTCCTGAGAAACTTACCCCCAGAGTGGAGACCCATACATAACTACAGATATACACTTAGAATTATAAATTTTTAAAAGTGCCTCCATGGGCCTGGCCCCTAACCTGTTTGCAAATCCTAAGAGGGCTGAGGAGGCTCTCACCAAAGATAAGCTCTTGATTTTAATTTGAGGTCCCCATAAGCCCTTATCATCAAAACTAACCCCGGGATAGGGAAAAACTGTCTCTCTGGACACTGCCTCGCCCTTGCAGAAGAAGGATATAGGCTTACCCCTATTTCTGTGGCGGCCCACCACCATCGTGTGGGATTTCTTCGCGTTAATTTTAAATCAAGATGGTCCATAAAGGCACCAAATGATGCCAGTAAGCGCTGAAGACCCAGCCCAGTGCGAGCTATCAGGACTGCATCGTCCGCATATGGGAGAGCCGGGATGTTAACTTCTCCTACACGCGGAACGTCCCCCTCCAGTACCTCTAGATGTTTACCCAGACCGTTTATATAGATGGTAAAGAGGAGGGGTGCCAGGATGCAACCCTGGCGGACTCCTCTCTCTGATTTAAAACGGTTGGTGCACCTGCCTTCCTTCGTAACCCGCACTGTGAAAAACAGGTCCTGGTGAAGTGATGCCATGAAATTCACGAGTGATTTGTCAATCCCAGACACCAATAAAATTTCCCATAATTTTGACCTGTTCACCAAGTCGAATGCCGAGGAGAGGTCCATGAAGGCCAGGAACAAGGACCCCTCTTTGGCAACCGTATACTTGGATATTAACAGGTGAAGATTGGAACACTGGTCCAGGGTACCTCTTTTTGCCCTAAAACCGTACTGGATATTTGATAAGCCCCCACACCCCTCGATGTTACCTCTAAGTTTGAATAACAAGACTCTGCCTAAGATCTTGATTGCAGAGTCTAGGAAGGAAATGGGCCTATAACACCCTGGGTCGTTGCGTTGGCCCTTTTTAAAAATGGGCACGATGATTGAGGTGGACCAACTACTAGGGAAGACATTTTCGTTTGCATCTGTGAAAACGTGGGTTAAGACCCATGCCCAGAATTTTGGGGAGTACCTGTAGAAGTCAGCCGGGACCCCATCCGGCCCCGGAGCTTTCTTCTTAGAGGTCTCCAAGATAGCTCTTTCCACCTCGGCTGAGTTAAAAGTTAGGGGAGCGCACTCCAAGGCCGTCCACGGCTTTTTGTGGGCGCCAAGCTCATTGTCACCATATACCTCTCTAAAGTGGCTAATCCACTTTTTGTCTGGAACAACGCAATCCAGGACCGTGTTGTCCACATCTAAAAAGAGGGGTTGGTTAACTATGGCCCAAAACTGAGAGCTGTCGCGAAGTATATCAGTAGACATTAATTTTTCCCAAGCTAAATTTTTTATGTCCTTTTTCCTTTCGTTGATTGTGGCCTTGTATTCCTTTCTCAGCGAGGCCACCGCTAACCTATCTCTCGGGGAGGTTTTTAGGGCTGCCATTAATGCCCTATGGGCTTTAGAGCATTTTGTGTCAAACCATCTATGTTTCTTATTCACCAACTGAGATGGCTTGGCCATCAAGGCTCCCGAGATTTGGACACAAATACGCTCGAATGCCCCCATGATCTCTTGGGCAGATGCACAACGGTCCTGGCAAGTTGTTATATACCCCTCAATGGTGGGAAATAAGTCATCCATAAAGTTCCCGGTACTACATTGGCCCATTTAAGTCTTCTCCCTTGATCTACGGGGCATAGGGCAGGCCCCGGGATGTCAGGACGGGGTTTAGATCCCATATGGTCTTCCCAGAGTAACTTAAGCAAGACCGGGTTGTGGTCACTATAGGTTGAAGCTATAGCGTTGTAAAACACAGCCCTATGTAATATACCCGAAGTCATAAAGACATAATCCAGTATGGTACCGGGGTCAGATCCTTTAAACGTGACAGTTCTTAACCCTGCCTCAGAGATGCAGGCTTCATATAAGTTATGATTGGCAAGCAACTCCTCAAGGGCCTCCCCCGACTTAGTGTGCTCAAAATGGGGGGTCCCTGTGCCTAACATGCCCTCCTGTTCACCTAAAAAACACAAGTCACTACATGGGTGAACGTTAAAATCACCTAATAAAATAAATTCGAAATTAGTGTAACTTTTATTTTGACTGAGCATAGTAAGAGCGTGATCCAGAGCACCTATGTGGTCGTTTCCCTTGACCCTATCCCAAGAATTATAAAAATTTAATAATACAATTTTGCAGCTATGTGAGACTACCCACTCTACAATTAGTAGGTTTGGTGATCCACTTGGGATCATCCTAAAGGTGCCCTTGAGATTCAGTGAGAATAAGAGGAATAAACCTCCCTTTGCTCTTCCAGCTGAGCTTGGAACAGCTGGAATTGCAAATGTAGTAAAGCCATCCAGCCAGAAGTTTGGGGAGGTATCCCAAGTTTCTTGGCAAGCTATGATGTCATGGCTGCTGATGTACCCAGTCCAGGCAGCATCATCCCTCTTTGATCTGGAGCCAGCTATGTTCCAACTGATCAGTTTGCAAAGCCCGTGGTTAACAGGGGAGATGGTACTAACACTGCCGGACAGTGGAGTGGTTGACTGTCAATCAATTTCCTCGATGTCAGATAGGGGAGAAAAACGATTTCTCAGGGGTAGCCCATCAGTCTCCTTACGTTGGTACGTAGATTGTATAATTGGGGCTGTCTGGATACTAGGGTCCCGCCTTAGTTTGGGATGTGTGTAATGTGTGTAACCCACTTGCCCTGTCCCACCAACTTCGCTGTTTGGGCTCCTTCCTACTCGCACTGGGTAGTTAAGCCCAGTTTGAGTCATTGGTGATGGATAGAAGAACCCCAGGGGGATTGGTCTCATCTGATCTCCTCCCCTGATGTCAGAGCCGTCCCAGAATAGTCTATCGGCCATGTCAGGGCTGTCGAAATTGATTACAACACAGTCCCCCTGTACTAACTTTGGTTGTTTCCCGATCCAACCCACCCTGTTAGCGAATATGATCCTGTCAGACATTCGAGTCCCACCACTACTGGCTTCTGCACACCATGACTTTGCCTTAATTATTAAGTCAGCCGCTGATTCTGTCGTTCCCTCTTCTAATGGGGGTACGCCAACGAAGATGGCCACCAGTGGCGCAGCCGCCGGGGGTAAATCAAGATGCAGTTTACTTCCCCTGGCCCTCTTGCTCGGGCCTGGATTGGGTGGGTTGAGCGGGTGACTAGCACTTCCTGGATGTCCTGCCCTAGGGCGTCCTACGCCTGCGGCTGTATTAGCGCTATGAGGATTTCCTACCCCCTCCCTAGTTACAGGCGAACCGGGGCTACATAAAATCGGCTCTGGGGCTCTGACCACCAAACCTCTACCAGTATCAAACGGGGCGACCCCTGTAACAGAGTGAGAGACTGGGGTAAGATCTTTAACCAGTTTATCAATTAATGAGCATTTCTTCAGTAAACCAGAAAGGCAAGTGTTCAATGTGTCCACTATATCCTTAGCGATCCCCACTAGCAAAGCCTCGATCCGAGCAAGGAACAATGTCTCTAACTGTTCTCCAAAATTGATATCTAAACCAGGGGGAACAAATGGGATACCCTCAGTGTACTCCAGCCTCTCAGAGTTCCGTGTATCAACACTGCCAGTGGTTTGTTGACTCAATGACAGGTTCGGAACCACGGGATTCCCTTGTGGAGAACAAACAGTTTGTGTCAACGGCAAGTTCACATTAGATATGACCACCTTCGGTTCTAGAGGAATAACAGGGACATGTTTGGTGGCAGAAATTAGTGGGGACGTGGGAGATTGGGTGGCCGATAAGCCCAGTTCAAGTTCGGCATTTGCAATTTCCTTAGAAAACACGCCCACTGCAGATGACAGGTAAGAGATTATAGACTCAGAGTGTCTAGGTAACTTTACTTTCTTTCTCCCCTCATCAGTCGATAAAGCTTTCTTGCGCTTACCCATTGCGTGATGTCAAGAGGGGTGGACCTGCCCTGCCCCGGACGGCCACAGACGGCCCGCCCTTTGCCCGGCGCGTCCCGTGGGGCGGGAGGCTCCTCTGCCTTTTCAGCGCCTCCGGGCGCGAGTGCCGTGGGCGTGTCACCGCTGAGCCTCCTGGGGGCTGTAGTCTCCGGCCGCGTGATGGTGAGAGCGGCGGTCAGGGAAACAAACAGCGGGAAGACCAGCGTTGTGGCAGGTGAGCCCCCAAGTGTCCAGCGGTATTGCCACAAACCCCCGCTTGTCAGCAGGCTCCTCTGCCTTTTCAGCGCCTCCGGGCGCGAGTGCCGGTGGGCGTGTCACCGCCGAGCCTCCTGGGGGCTGTAGTCTCCGGCCGCGTGATGGTGAGAGCGGCGGTCGGGGAGACAAACAGCGGGAAGACCAGCGTTGTGGCAGGTGAGCCCCCAAGTGTCCAGCGGTCCTGCCACAGACCCTTCTAGTCTTCGCATGGGCCCATAGAAATGTTATCATGCCTTCTAAAGTTTCTTAAACTATAGATTCTCCACCTCTATTGGGTGGCCCTGAAAAATGTATGCAATGTTTTTAAGAAACAACATTCTCAAAATGTTACCCCTACCCATGAAGGAGAGATATAAATTGTTCCACCTACAAAAGTCCTTTCTGGCTTTCCTGATTAAAGGGTCGTGACTACTCCCAACAATCTTATCGACCTCGACAGAGATAATAACTCCTAAATAAACTGCGCTAGCCACAACTCGAGCATCAGTCAACGAGATATTACTATTGATCACAACTTGTGTCTTGTCATCGTTCAACCGATATCCAGGGACAGGGACGGACTAGCTACCAAGCTTTCCTTAATAAACAATGCAAAACAAATGTTTTAAAAAGTACGCTTTAAAGCTATTTGTTTTGCATTGTTTATTTAGAAGCGCCGGCAGCTCCCCAGCAACAAAATCAGCCCCTCTGCAGTAAGCCTGGACCCCACCCTGCCACCCCAGCAAAAAACGCCCGGTATCCAGTACGGCCCTGTCCAGGGAATCTCCCGAATCTATAAGCTTCCTTTTCAACCTCTTTTAATGTAAACCCGGGATCTATTGTGACCAATGTCACGTAATCGGCATAAGCCAAGATCTTTGTTTCCCACCTAATTATGTGAATTTGGTGGTATTACCAGATTGGTATCTGGTATACTTATATATGGATCAATATAAATGGCAAAGAGTAAAGGAGAGCAAGGACATCATTGCCTTGTCCCCCTTTGAAATTGTACTGGGCCAGAGGAGATACTCATTATGATGACCCTAGCCACTGGGTCTTGATATAAAGCGTTGATTGCCTAGATAAATCCAGACCCACTAGGCGCTTCGCCTCCCGTAAATACCGCCAGGAGACCCTATTGAATGCTTTTTCAGCATCTAATAAAATCAATGTCATTTGGTCTCCGGCTATAGCAGAAGCATCGAAGAGGGAGATCACCCGACCGGTATGGTCCTTGTGCCTCTCCGAGGCAAACACCTGTGCTATATAGGGAGCGCAATTTTACCTACCACCATAGAGAGGCCTGAAAAGTTCCTGCACAGGTTTGTTCCGTTTAGGAAAGACAACAATATTGGCCATAGACCACGACTTTTGGGGAACATCTCCAAGATCAATTTCATTATATAGATCTTTAATGTGGTGTAGAAAACCCAATAAAATATAGAATGCATATTATCCATCCCCACCGCTTTCCCCGATGGTACGCTAGATATACCAAAAAGCATTTCTTCCCAGGAAAATGGACCTTCTAGTGATTCACAATCCTCTCTTAAGAATGTCGAGTGAAATCTCTCCCCAATACTGTTGTACTTCCTTGTCTCCCCAGACTGCAGTTCCAGTATACAGATTCAAAAAGTACCACAAATATCCTCGGGATCTGAAACTGGCCCCAATATGGGTTCAATCATTTCTCCTATTTTCCCTTGTGTCTGTTTTTGAGATGCGAATAGCAATTTGATGACCGTCCAGCTCACTAAACTCATAAGATTTTTCTTTCCATGGCAAATATTTATCGGCGCTTTTTTAAAACTGATTTCAGAAATTGCAGCCTTAGCAATAGCCATCTCTTGATGTGCATCTTGAGAGTTATCCCCCTTCAAGTATGTTGTAACAAATTTTGTTTCAGCCAGTCACCAGAGTCTCATAAAGCTTTAACAAGCTAAGCTTCTCCTTCTTTTGTCGATTCACACTAAGGACCTAATTGCGATGTCGGGCGGACTTGTCGGGCGATCCCGACCGACCAATTAGGATGCGACCGAACAGTGTTCGGTTTCACTCGTATTCTTTACAATGAGAGCATGCTTTCTGACTGGAATGCATGCTTTCATGGTAAAACGAATAGGTGCAGTTCATCCCTGCACCCCGTGGCAGGCACCTCAATGTGCCTTTAATGAACTATTGCAGGTACCGGACATTCTGTCAGGACCAAACCAAGAGCACAGTTAGGGTGAATTTATCAAACTTTTACCTCAGTTTTATTCTTTTTTGTAATTCTTTTTTCAACAAAAACTTTTCGTAAACACGAATAAAACTCTGTCCACTGATCAAAGATTTCCCAGTATTGTTATTATTCTATTCATTATTTCATATTTTTCATGAATTTTCATGTTCTAACATTGTGTATAAAAATCATTACTTCATGATTTACATATACATTCCATTGATTCTCTTTACAACATGATTATACTACAACCGGCGATTGGTGGTGGTTGGCCCGATGCATTTCGAGACGCCTGTCCCTTCCTCAGGGGCCTCTGTTAAAGAAACCAATTAGTTGTCGTTAGTATACAGTTTTTCATTTTCTCATAAATTGTAACTACTCAATTGTTGACCATCTTTTGCTTCCGAGACATGCAAGGTGAAAGAAAATAACCAACTAATACAGTTTTTTGAGGTTCATGTATGGAACTTAGTTTATTTTTCTGATATAAATTCAGCTATTTTCCACGTCGGCTGCTCAGGTGAGCCAACGTTAGTCCGTACACGAACGTCAGCATGTAAACATGGTTATTTCACACGCGTAAACTCGTCACTGTATCACCTCGTTTACCACATTTATTCTAACGTTTAGTGTGTGCAAGGCACGTCACCGATAAACAATGCTGTCTAACAGTCACTTCACAGAGTGAAGCACCTCTTTTTCACATCACCTGTGGACTCTCATCATGTTATAGATATCGCAGTTTAAAATGGTAGATATCTTATAAGAGTGTTACATCTGTTTATGTCAAGAAATTGAGTTCCATACATGAACCTCAAAAAACTGTATTAGTTGTTTATTTTCTTTCTCCTTGGATGTCTCGGAAGCAAAAGATGGTCAACAATTGAGTATTCACAGTTTATGAGAAAATAAAAAACTGTATACTAATGCACAACTAATTGGTTTCTTTAACAGAGGCCCCTGAGGAAGGGACAGGCGTCCCGAAATGCATCGGGCCAACCACCATCAATCGCCGGTTGTAGTATAATCATGTTGTAAAGTGAATCAATGGAATGTATATGTAAATCATGAAGTAATGATTTTTATGCACAATGTTAGAACATGAGAATTCATGAAAAATATGAATTAATGAATAGAATAATAACAATACTGGGAAATCTTTGATCAGTGAACAGAGTTTTATTCGTGTTTACGATAAGCTTTAGTTGAAAAAAGAATTACAAAAAAGATTAAAACTGAGGTAAAAGTTTGATAAATTCACCCTAACTGTGCTCTTGGTTTGGTCCTGACAGAACGTCCGGTACCTGCAATAGTTTATTAGAGTTATCCTAGGGATAGACAGCCCTTTGACACCAAGCAGCACGTTCCAGACTGAATAATTCGTTTAGATTTAATTTGAAGTTGAGTACCAATGAGCAGTGCAAGTAATTATCTTTCAATACCTCAATGCGGCTGCCACAGGGCACAGGGATCAACAGGTGCCCCCTCGGCCATCAACAGGAGTCAGTGCACCCATAGAGGCCTTTTGGGGGCCCCCAAAGTCGACTTCCGACAGCCTTCCTATGTCGGAAATAACAGCACAGAAAGGCTGTCGGAATCTGACATTGTAATCCCTCGGGCGGAAAGAGACGCCATTGGGATTACTGAAATCATTCTGACTGGCAGACGGGCTCTCCGAGCTTGTTAAAAGCCAGTTGGAATGACTGGTCAGATTCCTTTCTGACAGACACCATCAAAATGGGTTGGTCGGAAAGGAATCTGATCGGCTGATTATGATGCGTTAGAAACTTCTCCGACCAATGGTCAGAGCAGTTTCCTAATGCATCTTAATCAGCCCCTAAATCGTGAGGTCTCACCTTGGATACCTGATTGCTCTACTCAGAGCAAACGGGTCTCTCCTGAAGGATATACCCCAATAGTTTGCCTACCCATACTCCCCCCCCCCCGATCTATCGCTGATAGAGACAAATAAGGATGGGAAACATAAGAGAAAGTGAAAAGCAGCTTAAGTGCTTAACTATTTCACATACTCATTCTATACAGGTCTCAGTCAATAGAATTCAGTACATTCACCTAAAAAGAAAGAAAGGTAGAGAATACTACTACACTAGAATATTTAAGTTCCCTTGGTGCTGTTAGAAGATAGTTCCTTAAAGTACTCTTGTGCTTTTATTTCTGACAGAAAAGCCCAAGACTTTTCCTTGATGGCGACTTTTAAGCGAGCCAGATTCAATAGAAAGACTTCTTCCGGGTTTTGAAATGGGATAAAAAGTTATCTTAGATGCCAACGGCGCTCCACAATGGTGTGACTGAAGGCAGCTCTAGCAAAACTGAATTCGAATTAGGTCGGTCTTTCTCATAAATAGCCTGTTGCAAGAGGAAATTGTCAAAATACTCAAGAATAGCTCTATGTTTTTCAGTCTCTGTATCTTGCTGTTTTTTTAACATAAAGGGGAAATGGTGAACTTGTTGAACCACTAAGTCCCAGTCCCACTGAATAATCTTGGGGAATGCCCCTTTCAGCATGAAGGACCGAATATCATTAGCCTTCGACCCTTCTACAATACAAAGGAATGGGAGGTTGTTCAATCTTTGTTGATTTTCGAAATCCTCAATTTTCCACATTACATCCGTCATCTGTGAGTCATGCGATACTTGCTGGCCCTTCAGTGAGCCAAATTCGGTCTCCAACAATTTAGCATGTTCCTCGACAGCAGAAATGCGATCACATCTTTCCATGCAAGTTTTATTAACTTTTGTGATAGTGCCTTGCATTTCTTTGGAATCCTAACGGGCCTGATGAGTATCGTTCTTTGCTTCATCTTGCAGTTGTTTTATAGATGCTTAAATGAGTGACATTGAGGGTTCTGTTGACATTGGACAGTTTATTTACATGCGAAGCACAGTGGTTTAGTTGTTGTGACAGGCTTGCCCGAAATACTACCACTGCTAGAGTGTGAGACAATATCCTCGACAGAGAGACAGCTGCTGAGATTAGGAAGCTCCAAATCGTCTGTCAAACAAAAAACGTTTCTTCAATGTCCCGGCAGCTGTTTGTACATTCCCCTTTCCGATTCCCTCAGTGAGCTACCTAGCCCCTTCAGGAATTTCTGCTTATCAACAGGGGGAGCTTTTAAGGCATTATCAGCATAGTTATCAGCGGAGTCAGCCCAGCTTGCTCCAGCTCTTTGGAAACCTGCCAACTCCCTCTGGCACTCCTTTTGGGCCCCAAGGAGCCAAAAGGCCTTCTACCTGGCCACCGTTAAGGTCACCCTCAATGCCAGCTGGGTCCTCTGAACCTATTTTGCCTCTGACTCTTGTCCTGACTCTGCTTCCAGTGCCCAGACGATTGGCTGCCTGGGACATGCCCGCACTAATGCCTACATTGGTGCCTGAGGAAGTCACCCCAATTGTTCTCTCTGATGCTGAGTTGATGCCTGTCCAATCTCGACCGACTTTGCGCATGAATCCCTGAGGCGCCATTTCCCCAGCTTGAATTACTGCAAGGTCAACAATACTCTCTACATTTCCTTTATGGGAGTGCTTCGGATATTGACTGTCACACGAGTGATGACTTTGCTCAGCCCTTCCAGGCTGACAGTTTAGTTTAAGAACTTACACGAGGCTAGTGCCCTAAATGTCATCCAGGAGACAAGTCTTTTTTTCTCCCCTTCAAACAGTCACAGAGGAATCTGCTTCCTACTGCATGGAGATGCTTAGGGCGGCTGAAGTATTTGACCTCCAGTTCCCCACCTTGGATGTTAAACTAATGTCTTGACAGAAATCATCCAACCGGGGCAAACATCCTCTGAGCCACTTTTTCCATTTAGCAAGGCACTGACCATCTCCCTACTCCTGGAGACCCAGCTTTTCATTTAGCAGCACCGCTTACCAGAAAGCCTTCTGGTGGGTGCATCTACCAGCGGCTCCAATTCTAACATATTTCCCACCACTGCCCAGGTAGGGAATCTAAGAGAATGGAAACATTCAGCAAATGTGTCTTTTCTTTTAACAGCTTCGTTCTTCGATCTGTTAACTCCTGCTGTTTGTTGGGTTTCTACTCACAAAGACTTTGGGATTCAGTGGCACAAGTCCTCTTTGGTGTGCCTGAAGACCTTCGCCCTGTGCTATCTCAGACAATTCAAGATCACTGTGATGCAGCCAAGTTTATAATTAGTTGTGGCTTGGACACTACTGATTCTGTTGGGTGGGCCATAGGCTCCAGTGTTGGCATTCGCTGCCATGCATGGCAGTGACCAACTGGATTCCCTGATGAAGTCCAGGCCTCCCTACTGGACATACCTTTTGATGGGACTCACCTGTTTGAGGACATAGCTGATCCTGCTCTTGAGCACATGGATAGAGACTAAGGGCCAGATGTAGGAGAGCAAATACCGGTCGGTAACGGCCGATTTCGGCCGTTACCGACCGGTATTTGGTGTTTGACATGTAGGGGCCCTCATTTTACAGAATCGGTAAATTTACCGAATCGGTAAATTTACCGATTCTGTAAAATACCGAATCCGTAATATTACCGATTCGGTAAATCCACATGTAGGTGACACTCCTAAAAGTGCCACAGGCCCTTAAGAGTCGGTATTTTACCACCCAATTCTATTGGGTGGTAAAATACCGAATTCAGGTGTGCATGCACATCTGTGCATGCACACCTGTGCCATGTGACACACAGACATGCCCTTAGGGCATGTCTGTGTGCCACATGTCACACATGCCTGTATTTGGGGTGCTAGAGGGTGTCAAAGTGACACCCCCTGCACCCTTGCAGGATTCGGTATTTACCGAATCGGTAAATACCGAATGTTACCGATTCGGTAAATCAAATTTAAAAATTACCTACATCTCCCACCTTCTAATTTACCGATTCATAAATACCGAATCGGTAAAATTCGGTATTTAAGAATCGGTAAATTGGAATTACCTACATCTGGCCCTAACTGCCTGAAGCTGAACACCAACAGGACCAAAATCGTGATGTTCGGTAAGAGTACTTCACTGTGGAATTCCACTTGGTGGCCCACAGAGCTAGGACCAACACCTAACCTCACCACCCATACCAAGAACCTCACGATCGCCAATAACGATAAACTCGACATAACTGCCAAAGTCAACGCCAGCCCCTCCTCATGTTTCTATAACCTGAAGATGCTGAGGAACATTTTTAAATGGCTCCCAATCAGCACCCAGAAAACCTGTCACACACCTTCGCAAGCAGGACTGTGGGAACACCCTCCATGCTGGGATCAACAAACAAAACACACCTGGACCATACAGAGCTCAATGGCCTGAATCACTTTCAACCTTTCACACTACATTTACATCATACCACAAATGAAGTAGTTCCAGTGGCTCTCAATAAAAAACACACCTGGACCATACAGAGCTCAATAGCCTGAATCACTTTCAACCTTTCACACTACATTTACATCATACCACAAATTAGGTAGCTCCAGTGGCTCTCAATACAGAAACGGGCACAATCCAGACTGCTCACCCGCACTTTCAAGGCACTACTGAACACTTAACTCAGCAGACCTCAACAATCGCATCTGTTTCACAAACCTTCCAGACACCTCCACTTGTCTGGACTCCTACGTTTACACATTCCTTGAATACGGAAACCAGATTTGGCAGTCAAGCCTTTTCATACATCCCTTTCAAAGCATGGAACAACCTGCTGCTACATATAGAAGCCTCTTTCTCACTCTTTGAATTTTTCAAGAAGTGAAAGTCATGGCTTTTCGAGTACTTCCACTAGGCCAAAGATTTGGCTAGACTCTCACCTGCTCAATGCCAGGATACCCTCCTGGGTGATAATGCACTCTTTAAATCAGCATAACATAAAATAACAAGGAGAGCAGAGCTACTGCTTGCTCTCTGAGCCTTTCCACTCCACCCCATCAACGACAACAGTTCTATCTGGCCTTTGGGCTGAAGCATCCCTTACCTCCAACCTGCCCTCCGCCCCTGCAGACAAGGTCAACGTGTCCCCAGCCTACTGCCCCCATCTGTCAGATCTCTTTAGTGTACCCTTGCAGGGGACACAGTCAACCGGTGTGAGGCTGAATCTATAGATTCTTACCGGGCTGGCAAGCAATCACGTCATACAGATGGGTCCTAAACTTTGTTTGCAGGGGTCATGCTTTGCCCATTCTATCTTCTCAGCCACAACTTCCACAATCCCTTCTGATGTCTGACGGAGGACCATCTCCCCATTTTGAGGCAGGAAGTGCAAGCCCTTTTGGCTAAAAAGGCTGTTGAGAGGGTGCGAGTACCAGAAGTAAGATGTGGTTGTTATTCTTGCTACTTTCTGGTACCAAAGAAAGACTGAGGTCTTCAGCCTTTTTTAAACCTGCGCCATCTCAGCGCCTTCCTCGAGAAGAAGACATTAAAAATGGTCATCCTGGTTCAGGTTTTTGTTGCCCTCAACCCTGGGGACTGGATGATGGTGATGGACCTGCATTATGCCAATTATCATATACCGATCCTGCAGGCCCATTGGCGCTACCTCAATCTATCAAGGTAGAGGGCAGTATATCACCCGCGAGGGTCTCAAGGTGCTCGAGTTATTGCTTGCTTCATTATAATCTGTTCATTCGAATAGCCAGGTCTTGAGTCCTTTCCTGAATTGCTGGAGCAATGCGGTCGTCCTGAGGTGCAGGGGGAGGTTGTTCCACGCTTTGGCCACCAGGTGTGAGAAGGAGCATCCTCAGCAGTTTCTTTGGTGGATTCAGGTGGTGTCTGCGAGGAAGAGTTAGGCAAATTGTAGGTGTCTGGTTTGTTAGTGGACAGTCAAACTTTTGTTGATGTAAGCTGGTCCTTCATTGTACAGGGCCTAACATCACTTCTGGATCGGGAGCCAGTGTAGCTTTTGAAGGGAGGATGTGATGTGGGATCATCTGGTGAGGTCGAGGATGAGTCGGGCCACTGAGTTTTGTATTGCTGTAGTCTCTTCAGTAGGGGTGCAGTGATTCCTTCGTAGAGTGCTTGCTGGTGACGAGAGGCTTTGTGACAGTCCTTCTGGTGTTGACTAACCCTGGGCGGGCGGCTACGTTCCGTGCACGGAGTGTGCGTAGTGCCGGCTTCTACGCATTTTGCGTAGCAGGCGTAGAATCCGGCACTATGCACGCTCCGCAGACGGAGCGTAGCTGGCCGCCACCCGCCTCCCTCCCGCCCTCCCTAAATACTTTAAATTAAAAGCGGAAAAGAATTAAAAGGCACTTACCTTGCCCGCCGCTGCCCGCCGCGTCCCCGGGGCTCGCTATCTTCATGGCTTCCGTCTTGTGTATCTAATGCGCATGCGCGAGCGGCCGCGCATGCGCATTTCTCACGAGAAATGCGCATGCGCGGTCGCCCGCGCATGCGCATTAGATACACAAGACGGAAGCCATGAAGATAGCGAGCCCCGGGGACGCGGCGGGCAGCGGCGGGCAAGGTAAGTGCCTTTTAATTCTTTTCCACTTTTAATTTAAAGTATTCAGGGAGGGCGGGAGGGAGGCCTGCGGTGCGTAGTGGGGCTACGCGGAGTGCGGAGGTGGGCGTAGTTTCTCGCCCACTTCACGTAGCTCCACGAAGCCCCACTACGCCCACTACGCCCAGGGTTAGTGTTGACTGGGAGCAGCCTGAAGTTCTTGCAGAGCATGCATTGGGTGTAGAAGCATGTATCTTAGTCTCAATATTGCACTTTGGTTCTTCACGAAAGTGATGGTGTTACAGTGGTGGCAGCACACCTTTGGAGGTCAGGGTTGCCAGTCTAACTTAACGACCAGCTGCTGAAGGCAGGCTTGTCCCAGGCAGTCGTCAACCACCTCCAGACTATTTCACGCCTACTGTCATCTTTGAGGTTCACTATGAACATGCCAAAGTCACAATTGTATCCTTCTTTGACTCTCACCTTCTTCAGAGCCATTTTGGACATGGTTCGGTTTCATGCTTTTCCCATGCGAAGGAGAGTCCAGGGCATTCAGGCCATAAACTCACTTTTTTCCGCCTCAGTCTTGGATTTCAGTGAGTAAGACTGGGCGTAGTTCACAGAGTTCTGCTACCCGTAACTCCGCAAATGCAAAAAACACTCTGCTGCGCTACGTGGAGCTCCGCAAGTGGCGGAGTACGTTGAATAAATGCTGTTCGCTGTGATTTTCAGTGCCAGGAGCATGTCTGTGTTAGGTTCCTGCCCAACCCACACACTGCAGGAACGAAGTATGTTCCAGCCACTTCCCCGACTCACCAGTCACTCACAAAAAGTATTCAATGAGTAAACTGATGACCCAGAAAAGGGGGTGGATATCAGGGAGACACCAAGTCTACCACCCCTTATGTGAATAACGAACAGCTCCTTCCTCCACGCTTCTGCACCTGTACAAACACAAAGCAAAAACACCTTACAATACAAACCCTCCCTGAAAACCTGTTTTCAGTGACCATATCCTGCTACCACAATATATAAAAGGCTTACCAGTCAAGAGCGCAGGGTTTGTTTCATGGAGACAGCAAACAACCTGTTTCCTTCCCAGATATCATCTCTTGGGTTAAACAACTGGTCGAGCCAAGGTTTCCTCAACAGGTGTTTCCCTGCCCGTTACAATCTTTGGGGGAAAAACATTCATAGAATAAAAGAAAAAAAACCCTTTCACGCTTAATTATCAACGTGAATATCAGAACGGGAAGGCTAAAAAACGGGGAAGTATCAACAATATACCCGGGAGCTTCAGCTTCCTCCGGGATTCGAATGTACTTGCGGAATGACCTAAAACGTCATTTCCGCATCCAAAACGATGTGGAGTGGCGTCTACAAAGGACGCGTGAAAGCGAAAGGATTCGCTATGGAAACACCACCCTGCCCCTTTCAGAAAAGCAATACAGGGATCAAAAACCAACTAGAGGGGGAGCAGGAAACAAAAATCTTTCCCAGGGAACACCTATATGCAAAAACAATACGGAAAATGGGGAACACGGGATCCTAACTAGCTAAACTCACTACGCAGGGGATAAAAACACACAAGGGAAAAAACAAGGTTGATTATAGGGACAGAACAGGACGTCTCCAAAAAAGGAAGGGGAACAAAGGAGGGATGTATTTCTCACGAGCCCGCAAGAAACAACAAGGTGATTCCAGGCACACCGAAGCCAGCAACAGGAACCCACAGGTGAGCAATAATAAGCCCGACAGCAAGGTAGGACTGAATTTTATCCCTCACTGACCAATCATGTGACAACAGGGCATTGTCACTGAAAGAGGACTGCGCCTGGTTCCTAACAGTACCCCCCCCCCCCCCCATGACCCTCCCCACAGGTCTGGGCTTCAGGGGATGCTGTCTATGGAACATCCTCAGTAACCGAGGTGCATGCACCCCTCCAGCTGGCTCCCACGTCCTATCCTCTGGGGTATATCCCTTCCAATCAACCAGATAGTATAAACGTCCCCTCCTACGTCTGGAATCAAGTATAGCCTGGACCTCAAACTTCTCTTGTCCATCGACCAACAAAGGGGCAGGAGGGGGTAACACCTGATCGGAAGGGACATATGGCTTCAACAAAGAGGTATGGAACACAGGATGAACTTTTAAATCCTGCGGCAACTGGAGCTTCATAGCCACTGGAGAGACCACCTGAACCACCGGGAAAGGGCCCACAAAACGTGGTTGCAGTTTTCGAGACCCCTGCAATCTCAGATTGCGAGAAGCCAGCCATACCTGGTCACCCACTTGATAACAAGGAGCGGGGACCCGATGACGGTCGGCCTGCAGTTTCATAGCGGCCTTAGCTTCGTGCAACCGTGCCCTCGCCACCTCCCAGATGTCACTCAACCTCTTACACACATCATCAATGGCCGGTACATGCCCAGTAGGTTGGATAGCTAATGCTTTAGGATGGTACCCCAAAGAACAATAGAAAGGAGCCATACCCAAAGCGGAATGTAGACTGTTGTTATACGCAAATTCCGCTATGGGTAGAGCAGTCACCCAATCACACGACAGGGACGAAATCAAGCACCTCAAGTACTGTTCCATTGTCTGGTTGGTGCGCTCAGTCTGGCCATCGGACTGCGGATGGTATGCCGATGACAACCGTATTTCCGTCTTAAGTACCAAACAAAGCTCGGTCCAAAAATGGGACACGAACTGAGCCCCCCTATCGGACACAATAACGGACGGTAAGCCATGCATCCTCACCACTGAGGTCATAAAAACCACAGCCATCTCCTTAGCTGTAGGGATCTTGGCTAGCGAGATGAAATGCGCCATTTTCGTGAATAGATCCACCACCACCAAAATGGCAGTGAAACCAGACACAGATGGTAAATCCGTCACAAAATCCATACTGATTGTATGCCAAGGAGAAGGAGGGACTTCTAAAGGTTGCAAAAGACCAGAGGGCTTACCGTGTGAGGGCTTACTAATGGCACACACCGGGCAAGCGGACACATAACACAGGATATCTCGCGCCACCGTCTCCCACCAGAACCATCTTAAACATAGCTCCTTTGTCTTCCGCATTCCAGGATGTGCCACCAATGCGGAAGAATGACACCACTCCAAAACCATCTCTCTCAGGGCTGGAGGAACAAACAACCGACCCTCATTGTACAGTAACCCATCTAGAGACACCATCTGGGGTAATGCCAACCAAGGAGTCAAATCCACCTGACGTAACCGCTCTTTCACTAGTGAAGAGAAATCATCGGTAGTTACAAGCCCGATGATTCTCTCACTCTCAATCATCGGTCTATCTTCCTTCACAGGACTCACTTCATACGGAACCACGTGGATCCGAGAAAGGGCGTCAGATTTGATCTGCTGCGCTGCGGGACGATAGGTTATAACGAAATCATATTCGTTGAAGAATAGAACCCAGCGCATCTGGCGCGGAGTCAAAGCCCGAGCCGACCGGAAGAACTGCAGATTTTTATGGTCGGTATAAATTGTAATGGTGTGCCTAGCGCCCCATAAATAATGGCGCCACTCTTCAAAGGACAGCTTCACAGCCAATAACTCCTTCTCCGCCACTGTGTAGTTGCGTTCTGCCGGCAACAAGGTTTTAGAAAAGTAAGCAATAGGGTGCATATGGCCTGTACTCTCCTCTCGCTGTGATAATACCCCACCCACCGCACACGAGGAGGCATCCGTTTCCACAAAGAACGGCAGGGCAGGATCAGGATGCGTCAACACAGGTGCTGACGTAAAACTCTTGAGCAACAACCGGAAGGCGTCCTGAGCCTCAGCAGACCAAACGAAGGGAACCCCCTTCCTCAACAGACGGGTCATAGGTGCCACTATATCTGAAAAGTGGAAAATAAAACGCCGATAAAAGTTGGCGAAACCCAGAAGCACCTGAATGTGCTTCACAGTAGATGGAATAGGCCAGGTCACAATAGCCTGAATCTTCTTAGGGTCCATTCGTATACCTTCCGCTGAGATGATAAACCCCAAGAACTCAACCTCTGAAGCGCCGAACTGACACTTCTCAAGTTTGGCATACAGTTGATGCTCCTGCAGTTTCTGTAGCACCTGTAACACATGCTCTTGATGTACGGCAGCAGTGTTTGAGAATATAAGGATATCATCCAAGTACACAATGACAGTCCTGTCAAGGTACTCACCAAGGTCTTCATTAATAAAGTACTGGAATGCCGCCGGTGCATTGCATAAACCGAACGGCATTACACAGTACTCAAAAAGGCCCTGTTTGGTCTTAAAAGCCGTCTTCCACTCATCCCCGGATCGAACTCGAATAAGATGGTATGCGCCCCGCAAATCCAATTTGGTAAACACCGTGGCTTTGCGGATCTGGTCCAATAACACGGGGATGAGAGGAAGAGGGTACTTGTTCTTCACTGTGGCCTTGTTTAAGGTTCTATAATCCACACAGGCCCTCAACGTCCCCTCCTTCTTTGGTGTGAAAAAGATCGCCGATGACACTGGCGAACAGGAGGGATGGATAAAACCTGACTTCAGCATCTCCGCAATATACTCCTTGAGATGTTGTTCTTCGGGTTCTGACAAGGCGTATATACGACTACATGGCAAAGGGATACCGGGCACCAGCTCGATCCTACAATCAAAGGATCGGTGTGGAGGAAGACCCTGGGCCTGACCTTTATCAAACACCTTCTTAAAAGCAGCATACTGCGGTGGAACTGAACACACCTCTGTACCCGCGCAAGACAGAGGGGGGATCCTTTCATGGGCCTCTCTGTAGCAATGTTTCAAACAATGTACTGAATCCAATGTCACCAAACGCTGCACCCAATCAATCCTGGGGTTGTGCTCTTGTAACCAGGGAACCCCCCAACACCAACCCAAAAGACGGAGCGTCAGTTAAGTCAAACACCACCATCTCTGAATGCCCATTCTCACACAACAGTCTTAAAGGAACGGTTTGACGTGTGATGCACCCTGATGTCAATTCTGTTCCGTCGATGGCTCTCACCGGCTCTGGGTGTTGCTTATACAGACAGGATATCCTCAGTTTATCTGCCAATGATATATCTATAAAGTTACCGGTGGCCCCAGAATCCAATAACACTGACACCGGTACTTGTTCCTGTACCGAAAGCAACAGATGGGCTGATATAACAAAATGCCTAGGAGCCATATCCACTGCCCCCACTACTTCATACCGTCCCCTTACTTCATCCTCTGATTGGGTGTGGCACTCCACATGGACAAAGGCAACCCTCTTACCATACCCAGCACCGGATGGCTTCACAGGACATTCCCTGGCGAAATGCCCACCCTTTCCACAATACAGACAGAGATTTAACTCTCTTCTCCTTTTCTTTTCTTCGGGGGTCAAGGGCCCTCTTACTCCCCCTATCTCCATGGGTTCGGGGACGCTCTTATGCTCCCCCAGGGGTTTGATGTCCGGTTTTACGTAACTGCGGGATACTTGATATCGACTCCGATCACCCCGCCTCTCAGCCAATCGATGGTTGAGTTTCACAACCAGGTCTATGAACTCAGCACAATCGTCTGGTGGGTTCACTACCTGTGATACAATGTCCTTGAGTTCCTCAGACAGACTCTGGTAGAACAAAGAAGTCCGCTTCTCCGCCGGCCAATGGGTCTCAGACACCAACCGGTTGAACGTAGCTATGTATGCCAAGAGATCCTGTCTGCCCTGCTGTAGCTTTAGTAATTCCGAGTCGCTTGCCTGCATAAACGCATGCTTGGCAAACAGCCCTCGCATCAGCTCTTTAAACTCCGCATAATTGTTCAACACACGATCATCACATTCCACTAAAGGTATAGCCCACTGAGCAGCGGTGCCAGCCAAGTATGAGATTGTGAAAGCGACTTTAGCTGAATCATTAGGAAAAGCCCCAGGTCTGCACATGAAATGTAACTGGCACTGATTCATGAACATCCCATATTTGTCACTCTCTCCCGTAAACCTCTCTGGGGGGGCCAATGGTACCGGAACAGGGGAGGTGACAGTAACAGCAATCGGGACCCCACTTCCACTAGCGTTCTGTCCCGCCCCTCCATACTGAAACGTGGCAGGCTGTAAAACGGGGGCAGTCCCTCTCGCATGTGCCTGTTCTCTAACTCTCACGGCCCCCAGTTCCTGTCTAAGACCCACATTCTCCTGACGTAAGTCCTGTACCTGGGACTGTAAGGCAGCCAAAGCCCCCATCACGTCCTGCATTGTGGGGACATCAGTGCCCCCACCCAATGCTCCTCCCGCATCCACATCCATACTCGTCCGGGCAGTGTAACACTTCGTGGGCTTATTATTCTGTTAGGTTCCTGCCCAACCCACACACTGCAGGAACGAAGTATGTTCCAGCCTCTTCCCCGACTCACCAGTCACTCACAAAAAGTATTCAATGAGTAAACTGATGACCCAGAAAAGGGGGTGGATATCAGGGAGACACCAAGTCTACCACCCCTTATGTGAATAACGAACAGCTCCTTCCTCCACGCTTCTGCACCTGTACAAACACAAAGCAAAAACACCTTACAATACAAACCCTCCCTGAAAACCTGTTTTCAGTGACCATATCCTGCTACCACAATATATAAAAGGCTTACCAGTCAAGAGCGCAGGGTTTGTTTCATGGAGACAGCAAACAACCTGTTTCCTTCCCAGATATCGTCTCTTGGGTTAAACAACTGGTCGAGCCAAGGTTTCCTCAACAGGTGTCTCCCTGCCCGTTACAATCTTCGGGGGAAAAACATTCATAGAATAAAAGAAAAAAAACCCTTTCACGCTTAATTATCAACGTGAATATCAGAACGGGAAGTCTAAAAAACGGGGAAGTATCAACAATATACCCGGGAGCTTCAGCTTCCTCCGGGATTCGAATGTACTTGCGGAATGACCTAAAACGTCATTTCCGCATCCAAAACGATGTGGAGTGGCGTCTACAAAGGACGCGTGAAAGCGAAAGGATTCGCTATGGAAACACCACCCAGCCCCTTTCAGAAAAGCAATACAGGGATCAAAAACCAACTAGAGGGGGAGCAGGAAACAAAAATCTTTCCCAGGGAACACCTATTTGCAAAAACAATACGGAAAATGGGGAACACGGGATCCTAACTAGCTAAACTCACTACGCAGGGGATAAAAACACACAAGGGAAAAAACAAGGTCGATTAAAGGGACAGAACAGGACGGCTCCAAAAAATGAAGGGGAACAAAGGAGGGATGTATTTTTCACGAGCCGGCAAGAAACAACAAGGTGATTCCAGGCACACCGAAGCCAGCAACAGGAACCCACAGGTGAGCAATAATAAGCCCTGACAGCAAGGTAGGACTGAATTTTATCCCTCCCTGACCAATCATGTGACAACAGGGCATGGTCACTGAAAGAGGACTGCACCTGGTTCCTAACAGTCTGCACTGTGCAATCATTGCGAACAGCACCATGCACAGCACAAGTGGGCGCTGCTTACTTTCTGCTGCTCGAGTAGATTTTTACTCAAGCAGCGGCTTTCTCAACGCTAATAGATAGTTTATCAACGCGAGCGGTAGCGAGCATACGCGACCACTCACAATCGGAAATCTGACCGCCTGCGTTGAGAAATCTCGCCCGGAGGTTTATTTTCCACGCTCGCCAACTTGTTGTTGGCAATAGCGAGCAAGGAAAAATGTCACCAGGAGGTGGGTTTCCTCACTTGTGCTTGCCAACTTGAAGTTGACGAACACAAGCGAGGGAAAAAACTCGGCTCCGCATAACACGGAGGACAGAAATCTCTGCAAACTCCGCAAGCGGAGCGGAGTTCACCTCTCACACTTAGTTGTATCTGGGGCTGCTGGGACGGAGGGCCTGGTGCAACCTGCTGTTCAAGCTCACCAGGTGGCATATGCAGGTTCTACAGTGAGATCCGAGGTCCCAGTGAGCCCAAAATCCAGGCACCCTCCCTGACCACATTCAGATATCAGAGGAGACTGCAAAGGCTCTATAGTGGTGTTTGCTGGACCACAATTGGGTCAACGGCCCCTCTCCCTTCCCCATCCAGAACGGACAGTGGTGACTGATGCCTCGCTTCTGGGTTTGGGAGGCCATCCGGGAGAGGTGGCGATCATAGGCCTCTGGTGTTCCGGCAGGATCCCGCCTCAACATCAGATTTCTGGTGCTGAGGGACATCTGCTTGACATTCAAAGCCTTCCTTCCGTCCATCAAGGGAAGGCTGGTATAGGTTGTCACAGACAACACCACCGCCATGTGGTACATCAGCAGACAGTGTGGGGTCACAGACAGTGTGCCAGGAGGCATTGCACCTCTGGAAATGACTGGACCACCAATGTATTATCCCATTGGTGTACCACCTGGCAGGACCATTGAGTGCTAGGTTGGACGAGCTGACCCGTCAGCGCCTAGCAAATCATAAATGGCAGTTACACACGGAGGTGACGCGAGGTCTGTCAGTCAGTCAACGAACTTTATTCGGTTTGACAACCATAAAAATAACATAAAAGGCAGGAAAGACAAGAATAATAAACATTGTTACACACATTATGCATAGGCCATGTCAACTCATCTAAGATACGATTTCCTCACACAGGGATATAAAAAGTATGTGTTAAAATGCCCTTATTTATACTCTCCAATGCTCAAATAATATTTAAAAAGAAATACACAGGTTTCATTATAATGTGCAGTTTGTCTGGCCATGAAAGACATTTAAAGTGCAGAGTGCCCTCATAAAAGTGCAAAAAATTGATGACCTTTAAAAAACAAGTATACTCTGTATGAGCAAGTTTTTTGCATAAAATGCAGCGCTAAATTAAAGTTAGTAATTTCCCTACTAAACTCCTTAAACGCACTGCAGCCGAGATTCATTTATAAATCATTTGACGTGTGTTCTGTTCGAAGGATGCAAGTTCTCGTTCGCAAATGGGGAACCTTGGCTCGAACAATCCGCCACCACCAAGAAGCGCAGTGTCTGCAGGTTGGAGTTTCAAAGGTGTTTTCTCGCTTGGCGACGGATTCCACCTCAACTGGAACTCAAGACTCTTGTATGCCTTTATGCAGTTCTCAAGAAGATTAGGACTGACTGGGCCCAAGTCATCCTAATGGCTTTGGATTGGGCATGGAGAGTATGGTATCCAGAACTCCTAGGCTTGAACATATGTCCTCCAATAAGGCTGTCCCTCCGGAGGAAGTGATGTTGCAGCAACAGGATAAGGTTGTGCACCCAGGTCTTCGTACTGTCCACCTTTATGCTTTGAGATTGAGCACTGTCATCTGAACACCTTCAACATACATCCAGAGGTGGTCAATATCAACTTGACAGCCAGATGTCTTTCAACAAAAACTGTATATGCCTGTCATTTGGACAAATTCATGGCTCGGTGCGGCACATGCCAGATTGACCCTCTTCCAGGCTAATATATCCGACGTTCTGTAATTTGTTCTGCCTTTTGCCCGGAAGGCTTTGATTTAAGCACACTTAAGGGCAATCCTTTGACCCTTTTGAGCTTCTTAAGGATGCTAAATCTGCCCAAGTTATGTCACCCGCTGTGATGCAATTTCTGAAAGGGCTGCAACACATTTCCTCATTTTCCCTTTGTCATGCCCCAATGGGACCTTAATCTGGTCCTGATTTACCTAATGTTCTCTCCATTTGAGCCCCTTCACAGCTGTCCTTTATGTCTTCTTACTCTCAAGATTGTTTCTCAACATCATCACATTGTCACAGCGTGAGTGAGCTTCAGGCTCTTTGTGTCAATCCACCATACACTCCCTTTTTCTCAGACAAACTGGTGCTGTGGACACAGGCATCCTTCTGCTAAAGGTGTTGATGCTGTTCAAGGTGACGACTATGTCAAGGGACTTAATGAGTACTATAGTGGGCCAATGAAACAATTAATGAAATAGTTCTCTGGCCTGAACAATGTGATCAGAGGATTAATTTTACACATCTTGAGGAAGTGGGCATTGGCTGCTGTAACACTGAAAGTGATTGTGGCATATAGTCCCATGTGCTTGTTGAAATGGTACCGTATGTTTGCTGGAAAAGTGTTAGAGGAGGTTTTTTTCTGAGGAAAAGGAGAGAGTGAAATAAGAGGTGTGTGAGTTTTTGTGGACAAAGGGAAGCAACATATTCCCATGTTGCAGACTTCATCTGATGGATCAAAATTCATCCAGCATAAGTATTTGAGTGAAGCAGTATATGATTTTGGCTTGAAGTGATGGATAAAAAGTGAAGAAGATTTGGATGAAGTATAAACCAAATTAATATATGGTGTCCCTAGGAAGCTGATCTAGAGTAAAGAGAAGATTGAAACATTTACTAAATCTTGGGAAACCTGCAAGTAGATTGGTGTTTATAGTCTGGGTTAGGGACGGATTGAATAGAGGTGGAAATTGTGCTGGTGTAGTCCAGGAAGTTTAGAGAGGTCATCAGTGTGCATTGGTTCATTTTGTCAAAGGCCTGTGAGACACTGAGTAGTATCATTGAGGAAAGGTGGTGGTTGTGCTCTGTGGGGATGTGGAGCCACCCAGCTGACAGTAGCATAGGGTAAGTGGGCTCATTTGAGTCCAGGCGGGAGGGAGGTTAGCTATGTTGTGCATGCAGATATTGTCTCACACTTCTGTTGGATCTGATAGTGTTCATTGTTAAATGTAATAGTGTGTGATGTACAAAAATCATTAACAAAGGGATCCCCCATTAAACCATCAATGGAGATTAACTCCACTAGGGAAAGCAGGACCCAAATATATATACTTCACTCCGCTACTTGACTCCTCTAGACAATTTCTAATATAAATCATGTGACTACATTCAAAGAGAAAAAGCCAGTGTTTAGCTGAGCTCATATGAGAATTAGTTGACAGCCTTCACAAGTAAGAAACATGTCAGCAGTTTGGTAGAACAAGCTGGTTTGCAAATGTAGCGTCTCAGATGCCACAGTGCAATGCGTCTAAGCCCCAGATAGTACTAGATTACCCTAAAATAGAGAAGTGGGTTTAAACCTCTCACAAGATAGGTGAGCCAATTAAAAATATGGTTCTTTAAAAAAGAAAGTGTATAAGGGTGAATGGACCACAGTAGGAAGAATTGGTTGTCAGCTGTTCAGCTCTTGGTAACTGTGACTGTTTTGAAGCAATGGCAGTATGTACCAGAGACAATTAAATCGGTAAAAAACTGGGTAAGAGTATTTATTGAGCGGAGGATAAGCTTCATGATCAGTGGAGCTAAGGAGCTCAAGGGCATGTCAGTTGTGTTCAGTATAAATGAAAGAGATTTAATCGTAGGTGAAACAAATATAATCTCATGGGCATATGCAGCAAGCTTGTCTGAACTACTACCTACCATAACTGCATAGAATGTTTTATTTTGTCTGAGTTCACATAGTGTGTGTTTTAAATGAAGGAGGAAGAGTAATGGTCATTTAGGGAAACTATGACATGTGCTCTGTAAAAGAAGGAAAAGTAATGGAGAATGGGAGCAATGTGATTGGAACTATACTTTTGGGGAGGTGTATAGTGCCTTTATCAATTGATATTGTTTAATCATTGCAGAAAGCTAAAAGGGCAAGTAAGCCTGGTGGTGCTTTACTTCATCTATCAAGACTGCTGCAGAAGAGGTCATAGGAAGTTTAACAGCCTCCAGGATTGCCCTGCGCATAGATTCACATGCTTGAATCATTACCAGTTGTCGATGGGGAAGTCCCTTTGTAATTTTGTCATAGCAGAATATTACAGAGAGGTTGAAAAGGTACCAACAATGCCCTCTTTCTTATCATATCCACCTCATCCTAAATCAACCAAATGTCAGGTAGTGAGGTGAGTGTGCTCTCTGCTTCACCCTTCCCAGGCATCTCCGCAGTGAAGATTTCTACTGCATGTTATTTGGAAGTGAGTTCCAAGCTTTGCTCTAGTTTCAAAGCAGATGAGTACATTTTTGAAGCCTTTTCATAGGCTCAAAGTGTAGATCTCTAACCCTTCTGACTTCTAGAAAAGGCAACACCATAGAGAAATTCAAGGAAGCCTTTTTTTTTTAAATTCTTTTTATTAATGAAATATAAGAAAAACAATCTACAGATGCCTTACAGTACGGAGTATGCAACACTTATACAAACCAACAGTGGGTAACGTACGGAAATTCCTTTTTTTTGTTTTTTTTAAAAAAAATGTATTGTTAGCAAGCTGACAAAAAAAGACATAAATAAATTCATACATGTATTAAAGGACATCAGAGTAGATATGTTATATAACAAATGAATTAATATATAAAGACAAAGAGGAAATTCCACATTCATAATCAGTCAATATAAGTAGATTTCTTTGCATATTCGTAGAAAAAAAAAAAACATTGAGCAGATTTTTACTCTAGGAAGGTTCCCCAGTTTCTATTAAATTTGATCAGTGAACGCGTTCCCCTAAGATTTGCTAGGGCTAGCTCCATGGCATGTATCTCTGTTGCTAGTGCCCACCAGTCCCAAACCGTCGGTGGTTCCATACAGATCCAGGCTCTAGCCAGGGTTAGTTTAGCAGAAGACATGAGTATAGTAACTAGAGCAGATTGTGGAGATGACAAAGGATAAGAGTCTAGTAAAACCGAAGCAGCCGTAAAGGTAGGTAACATAATATTCTTTATTCTCAAAACATTCTGTATGTCCCCCCAAAAGGTCTTAAGTTTGGGGCATGAGAACAGCATGTGTACTAAATTGGCTGCGTCGGCTGAGCATTTAGGGCATTTGGTGCGATGACCATAAACGGCATTAGGGGACCATCTAGAGATTCTTTCAGGGGTATAATAGAGCATGCAGGTTGTTCTGAATTGTTGGAGCCTACGGTTGGATGACCGTACAAGTTTATTGATATTAGACAGAGAGTGCTCGATTTGTTTCGGAGTAATATTTAGCCCCAATTGAGTGCCCCACTTCGCGGCTAGTTTAGCACCATCATTCGCTTTAAAGTTACTGAGTGATTTGTATGCCTCGCTTATGACTGATTTGTTCTTGTTTGAGTATAAGCAGGTCCATACATCGCATTCAGCAACATTTTGAATCTGATTGGAAGAATTAATCTCATAAAGATGAAGGTACTGCCAAAGTTTGTCTATTTATTTCGATCCATCCCACTGGCACTAAACAATCAGTTCTTTCAACATCTAGATAGAGTTCTGAGTAGCTTTATATGGGGCTACAAGAAGCCGAGAAGGTCATTAAAATTGCTAAAGAATAATACAAATATGGGAGGGCTCAACTTTCCAGATTTAAATTGTATTTCTGGTCTGCATTCTTTACACGTTTGCGTTCTTTACTTCATGGAGAAAGAGCTTTATTTTTTCACTTTTTTATGTTGAAACAAGACTCACTTTTGTTTTTGCTTAGAGCTAATGATCCGAATTACTACAAGAGGGTGAGATTCAAGACTGCTAGAGACATTGTTAGGATCTGGGGCAATGTATTAACATACTGCAAAACATCTTTCTTTCATCCAAAGCTTCCGTTATGGGGTAACCCAGGTCTCCCGGCTATCTTTACGGATAATATCACTCACAATTGGGCGGCACTTGGGATTAGGGTTTTGGCGGATTTGTATGGCACGCAAGGGTTCTTGGAATTTAATACGCTCAAACGAATATATGACTTACCGGAAGCCACAAGATACAAACATCTACAAATACATGATTATTTGATTAATAATAAAAAAAAAACGTACGGAAATTCCATAAGGTGAAAACTGAATAACGAGCTATCATGGCGTGCGATCATTAAAACATAGGAGAAATCGTTCCATCCAGTTCGACACTTTTCGTAAGTCCATCACCCTTAGGAACAGGATTTTAAAGGAGAAAAGTTATCAGAAGTTTGAGTGGCAAACTGACTTAAAAAACGGATGCAGCACTTGAAGGCAATACATTATAAAGGATATCAGGCACATCACCACCCTAGGACCCGTCCACCCACCAATCAATACAACCCCTCAGGAAGGCATCTAATAACAGAAGAGGAACAGGATATTAGACGTAAAAAAACAAAAAGAAAAACAATACAACAAACCCCTATCCCCCCACCCTGCACCCCTGCATAAGGCTTTCGCCCCACCCCAACTAGCAGTGTGCCTGTCGCCCCAATTAACTGTGTACTAAACGTAGAAAAAAAAGTGGGGGAGGAAATCGACAAACGGCTCCCGGTCCCCCCTCCCCCGTCAGAAACAACGACCCCTGAAGGCATAACCAAAATTAATTAGGATATTCAATCAGATCTATCAGAGGAAGTTATAAATACCGCCCAACCCTCCGCAAGAATAGTGGTAGCAAACCCATTTCCATTAAAACCACGATACCAGCCCCTTTCAGTCAATCTCAACCTTGGCCCTTACGGTCTGCAATACGAACTCCCATAGGTGGAACCACTCTCTTTACAGGATAAACGAGATGGAAAAAGAATGCAAAAATGTTCAGTCCAGATAAGGTCAGCAGTGGTAGTTCATCAGAGATCCCAGTCTCACATAAGCACCCCCACTCCGACAGTAAGTCCCAATACTGTTTCCTCCGAGAACACGACGAAGCTGCCAGGGGGGAAGAAATTGTTGCTGCGGTTAGAGAGTGGTTGAAAAGAGATTCCGGGAACGAGAGGTCGAATGGTTCCACCTTCGTCGGAAGAACTTGTAGATGTGGCAATACAGTCACGATACCAAGGTTGCATTCAAATATTCGGTTACCAACCAAGGGCTCCGACACTGCATCCAGCACGAGGCCATCATCCACCGGCAAAGCATTTACCGTGGGAGACCCCGCACATTTGAACTCTCGCAATGGAGCAGGGTCCGGTCTCAGGCGCTCAGTCCCAACTGCACAAGCGGACATTCTGAGGATCAAAACCTCCACATGAGAATGTTGAGCCCCGATGGCCATCAGGACAGTCCTCCGCGATGGTTCGCGTTCCGTCCGACCCATCTCCATTCGGTTAGTTACTGGCAGGATCTTCGACCCCAGAGCACCGGTTCTCCGGGGAAACAGGCTAGAATGGAGCGGACGGTCACGGAGGGCGGTTTGCTGTGTACCGCACAGCAGTCTATTTTCCGCTGCCGCGAGTGAGGACCCCAGCCCTTCGAACACGGGGGGAGGGCGCGTCCGGTCTCCGGGACAGAGAACCCCGGCCCGCGGCCACAGGAGCGTCGCGGCACCTCTTCTTCGGTGTTAAGCAGACTGAGCGACCGCCACCAGAAGCGGGCAAAAGGACCTCCGCAGCGAGAGACCAGACCCAACCTGGGTCTCACAGCCGATGTTGTTCAATTATGACCCGGCCGGGCTAGAACTGGAGGCCCCGGCTCACCAGCCGGGTTAGGCCAAGAATTGCAACACGGTGTAACTTTGTCGATCGAGTCTGCAAAAAGGTCGGGGTTGCACCACCGGGGTCAGCAACTATTCATCCACCTGGAGGTCGGGCGTAAGATCAGGATTTATAGCAGGATAATCCGACGGGAGACGGAGCCCGGCGGAGCAGGGAGCCTAAGCGGCCATCTTGTTCGCGAGCGTAGCTCCTCCAAGGAAGCCTTTTTAAAGCATGTGATTTCTGTGAAAAATTAAAAAAATGTTCAGGTGAACTCACAAAACTTGCATTAACTGCCTCTACCTGGATCGTAAAATCTGCAGAACATTTTCTGCCAAGATCCTTAATGATGGTAATGGGAGACTTTGAAGATGGAGCCAGAAAAATGTGGCTACTTAGGGCCATATATATCAAGCAAAAAATGCGATCGCAAACGCCGAAATTCGCAGAATTTTGGTGTTTGCGATCGCAATTTTGCTAAGTGGTGTGTATAAAGGCAAGTCTGCGTGTAAAATAAGGAATCACAAAATTTGCGATTCCTTATTTTGCAATTGCATTGAAGGAATCGCAAATTTTGCGTTTCCTTAAATGCAATGTGAGAAGCACCAAAAAAGTACAATTTGGCCTTAAGGAATCGCAAATTACCACCAACTTCAAGTTGGTGGTAAATTGCGATTTCTTTGAAAAATGAACTTATTTGCATTTTTCAAAGTGCAATGTGAAGCACATACATGCCCTTAGGGAATGTATGTGCCCCACATGTGCACCCATGCTTATTTCGTGGGTGCAACAGGGTGTACTTTTGACACTCTTGCACCCTTGAAATTGCATTCTCAATTTGTGATTCTCTAATTGCTAATCGCAAATTGAGAATGTCTTCCCATTCATTCTTATGGGCCTCTAGGCCCATAGTAATGAATGGGAAGGTATTCCTTAATTGAGAATCGCAGTTTGAGATTCGCAATTAAGGAATATGTAGGATTTGCAACATTTATTACAAATCCTACATACATAGCATTTTGCGATTCTCAAATAGCGATTCGCAAAAAAACGCTATTTGAGAAACGCAAAAGAGGATTTTGATACATATGGCCCTTAGTACCTATCTCAGGTCAGCTCTTTGAAGTCTTTAGAGCTATAGTCAGTAAACAGAAAGCATGATTCAGCTGAAGCCACAAGCTGGAAAAATCAAGACCAAAAGATTATTCCTGATTTGAACCTGAGGAAAAGAAACTCAAAAAGTCTCTGAAAAAATTTGCTGGATCAGACTCTCCAGACAAGGAACGTAAAAAGAGGCATCTCTGACGAAAAAGTCAAAGAGAATCCCATCACCTATGGTAAGCCTGTCTACGCCCTTGTTGTTGATTACCATCACTCAGTTGACACTGCTGAAGGTGGACAAACAGCAGGCTCACTCAAGTCCACTGAAGTCGGCCTGTCCCAAGGCTTCACCGACACCACTGTTGATGACAGAATCGTCAGCAAGAGCTAAATTGATGAAGCAGAAGTGAAAAAACCACCGTTGACTGACTTATTGATTAAATTGTCAATAACTGACCTGTTGATAGCACTTCTGCCGCTGATAAAACAGTTGCTGATGTTTACACTTGATGACTTCATTAGCCATGGCTAATCTGTGGCGGGCTTCTCCCGGAAAAATTCTGTTTCAACTAAGCTCAGGAAAACTTAAGCTAAACATAACTTGAATCCTGATGACCCTTTTGGAGAATCCTATAATCCAGGACAACAAAAATCAAATGTCAAGACACAGAAGAAGAATAGGCATATTCACAGAAAACTGTCATCCAAATTATCCTCCACAGCTTTAGGAAGAAAGAAAGCCACTTTGACCCTTATGGGTCCATGCATGAGAATTGTGAACAATGCCCCACGATGAGGGTGCCAGGAGACCTCATGAAAAACATAGGCCACATGAAGTCTGATTGCTAGACTGCTATAGAAGACTCCCTTCAGGTTCTCCAATTCAACCTGCATCTCCACCTCACAAACAGCCTCCCACTTCACCTGTGCCTAAACTAGAGTTATCATGGCAGGAAGGTGAACAAATCCTACCTCCAGTTCGGCGTCAACCAATGCATCATTTTGTGGATGTACCTTAAATTCCTATCCAAGTAGATAAGTCCAGTGGCTAATACCCTACAGACGAGGGCAAAATATCCCCAGCAGATCGACCAAGTGATGATGAGTGGGATGATTATATCCTACCTGCAACGATCATCCAACATCTCCATGTATTGATTAATTGCGGCACCAGCAAGTTCCACACTCTTGTGGATAAGTTGACTTGCCCTGTCAAAGAAATTTACTGTTTCCTATACGATTTTAATGAACCAGCAGGGAGAAGGAGGAAATAAAATTGCTGTACACTTTGCTAAAGTGGCATCAATTGATAAGAAATACAAGATCCCGGAAAACGTCTTGGTTTATCTCCTTGGTCACACCAAAGCAGACTCAGTTCAATGCAAGCAGCACAGTGGTGTTCCAGAAACCCAAAGAGACAATGCAGAACAATGACGGATGAAGAAGGCTGCAGGATGGACATGTCAGGCAAAAGATTCTCCTTGTTGGTAGCTATGTCCTCAAGGGCAATGGCAATAATTGACAGGCAAGATAGGCAAATGTGGTCAAATATAGACCCACATATAGACCTCCTGCCAGAGGAGAAGAAACAAGAGGTTAAAGCTATTGTCCATTAGAGACAAAAGCAATGGAGATTCTACAATGGCCATAGCAAACGTCTGCTTCATCCCACTGGCTGGAGACATGGTCGTTAAGAGCTACATCCTTCAGGCCAAGGAAAACATCATGGACATGCCATTTGACGTGGAATTAGGATTCAAATGGTTATGCTAACCGAAACTCACCTCTCATATAAAGATCGTGGATTACTGAAGCAGCTAGGGTATCACGTGATAGTATGTACTACGCAAAGTGCTTCTATAAGAGGTGTTGCCATTTTGAGACACAAAAAGATGGAAGGGATAATAGGTAATACAAAGGCAGATAAGGGCGGCAGATGGGCAATGACTCAGATGAAGATAAAAGGAAAGAGCGATGTATTTTGCGCGCTATATGGTCCGAACATCGACAAACCTGTTATCTTCGAGACCATAAACATTGAGATGCTGAACTGGGAGGGGGAGAGGGTTGTGATGGGAGATTTTAATTGTGTTATGGATTATAACATTGATACAACGCGACGAGGGGCCTTTCAGAGAATGAAGAAAACTAGAGCAATATGTATGGCATCAAAATAAAAAAGAACACATATATTAAATACAACGAAATCTGAAATCCGTAAGCTGGAAACACAGCATGCTGAAGCTCTCATAAAGGGGTCAGGGGATGCTGAACAGTTAGATATTAAATTAATAGAACTACGATCATCATTGAAGAAGACATGGAGCGTTGCTAGATATAACAAAGACAGGGCAATACAATATGAGTTTGAAGAAAGCATTGGTAAAGTACTTGCATATAAAGTTGCGGACGACCGGGCTAAGGCTCAGATTAAAGAAATAAGGGGAATAAATGGCAAAAAGTGTGAGCAACCGCGCAGATTTTAAAACAATTTGCTCTTTTTTTTAGTAGACTTTACACTCCAACGATACAACCTCAACAAGAAGATATTAATAGCTATATTCAAGATATTCAAGATAATTCTGTAAGAAGTATGGGGGGAGAGGAAGCTGATAGTCTGGAAGAACGTATTTCGGATAAAGAGAGAACTAGCAATAGGTGGGTTACCATCAGGTAAAGCTTCAGGAGAGGACACTATACCATTAGAATTTTATAAAGTATTTAAGAATATTATGGTTGAGCCGCTCAGTGAGGTTATAAAGGAAATAAGTACTAATGGAAAAACACCTGACTCATGGCATATAACCAAAATAATATTTTTTTTGAAAAAAGGCAAACTGGCAGATGAATGTGGGTCATTTAGGCCAATTTCAATAATAAACGCAGACGTGAAAATCTATGCTAAAATTTAAGCCAACCGTTTAGTCCCCATAATGCCCAACATAGTCTCCCCACATCAACATGGGTTTATTCAAGAAAGAGATACTACTTCACACATAAGCACTGCAATAAGTGCATTTGATGTCGCTAACACCAACCCCACCCCACTCGGAATGATTCTATTAGACGCAGAAAAGGCATTTGACTGAGTGGGGTGGGATTGTTTATGGGCTATCCTGAAAGCATTTGGAATTAAGGGACAATTTCTGTTGCAGATACAAGCGCTTTATGAGAATCCCTGTGCTAAATTGACTTATCTAGAGCTTCAGTCATCTAACTTTCTGGTAAAATGTGGCACCCGTCAGGGATGCCCTTTATCACTTTTAATATTTGCTTTATATATAGAGCCGTTTATTGTTAAGTTACGAAATGATTTGCGAATAAGGGATTTTAAATCAGGGGGAAACTCACTGAGAGTAGTCACTTATGCAGATGACATTGCGGTCTTTTCAATAAAACCGGGGGAAGCACTAAGCATAATAACTGAAGAAGCAGAACAATTTGGATCAGTATCTGGTTATAAATAAATATCAATAAGACACAAGTTCTTCTTAACTATAAACCGGAGAGATCTATACCTGGTTCTTGCCCGACTGTTACATACTTAGGGGTTAAAATAACATCAAGGATTGATCAAGTACTAACATTAAATTATGATGAACTACTAAAAGAGAGGTGCAGGTCTCTAAAAGAAATGGCACTCACTACCGATTGGGATAATTGGGAGAGTTAATATTATAAAAATGAAAATTCTGCCCAAATTTCTTTATCTTTTTCGAGCTATACCCCTCCGTGTACCAAATATATATTTTTTTAAATTAGAAGGCGCATTAAGCAGTTTTATCTGGGGTCACAAGAAGGCAAGGCTAGCGGTAGAACGGCTTAAACTTCCCTTCGGCCAGGGTGGTCTGGAGTTTCCAGTCTTTAAACTATACTTTTGGTCAGCCTGTTTTACACGACTACGTAGGCTTATTAATCCAGCAAACACAATCTTTAGCCATAAATTTATTCTGGGGACAGAGAGTCATATGTTTTTTATATAGACTTAACGATCCTAACTACTTCAAA
Source organism: Lissotriton helveticus (assembly GCF_964261635.1). NCBI lineage: Eukaryota > Metazoa > Chordata > Amphibia > Caudata > Salamandridae > Lissotriton > Lissotriton helveticus. The sequence goes on from NC_136070.1 coordinate 816,924,599, forward strand.
AGGGTCAAATTTAAGACCTTACGGGATGAGGTTTTTACCTGGCGTTCAATAGTGCTAAGTAAAAGTATCTCATGTTATCATAAGGAGTTACCTCTCTGGCAGAATCCAGGGCTACCAAAGATATTCCATGATGTGGTAGTAAAGAAACTGAATAATAGTGGGATTACTTGTATGGGACATCTATATGATCATAACGGATTTATCTCCTTTGAAAGACTACAGGAAATATATAAACTACCAGAATCCAAGCGTTTTAAATACTACCAGATTTGGGACTATTTTGTTAAACAACTAAAATTGGAGAAGACAATGGACTCAGAGATATGGGCCCTTTTCTATACTGGGGGATTAAAATCTATGATTAGCAGAGCATACAAATGGCTTAGTATTGGGAGACCCGACGATTGTGACAGATTAGCGGAAAAGTGGAGTGGAATTCTGGGGTCACCAGTGACAACAAGTACAATCTCTCAGGCTCTCAGCACTATAGATAAGGCTGTATATGCAAATAACTTGAGATTACAGCAACACTGTATGATTTGTTTGTTATACTATACTCCCGAAAGAATTGTAAAGTGGTCATTGGGTAATAATGATAATAATGAACGGGCAAAATGCCCAAAATGTGGGCTACATGCGGCAGACATTAAGTATATGTTTTGGTTGTGCCCAGAATTGACAATATTTTGGCAGAAAGTAGAAGATGTCTTGCTTAAAAAACTAGGGATAGGAGAACCCATACAGATGATCGAGGTTATGTTAGGATATAGTTACAGAAAAATAAACTGCCCAGTCTTGTTTACTATTTTATTAGTAGCAGCAAGACTAACAATAGCTAGGGCCTGGACATCCTCGAAATCCCCAACTGGGATGGATTGGTGGCTTTTAGTGAGGCAGATCTATGATATGGAATCTGCACTGGCTGGGTCAAGAGGGACTCGATTAATGACTAAATGTATGGCAGTATGGGGAATTTTTTTGATTAATTTTGATTGATAATGTACATTGTCTATATCGGTTAGGTAGAAATATTTTTCCTTTTTAAATTTTTTCTTTCATTTCTATATAATTCTTTGGTTCTATCCCTCTCTGGAAAGAAGAAAAACAAATGTTTATTTGCTTACATATATTCTGTTGATTCCTATTGTGATGCCTTTTTCAATAAAAAAAAAATAAAAAAAGGAATTAGGATTCGGTAAACATGTTGATGATACTTTGCAGGGCATTAAAGCGGCTACAGAGAAAGCCAGGTTCTTAGGGGCTCTACAACAAAGGATATCTCAGTCTGATGCATTTCCTGGATATCATTCAAAACTCGGCCCAGCAATAGGTATTCTAAACCCTGGCAATGTGCCAATCTGAATAAGAAAGCAAGATGGACTGTGCCAACCACGTAGCACACTGATCATTTGAGGTAACAGTCATTCCTGTGAGATCTCACATGGATTGTTTACTTTAACCTAAATCCTCCTTTATCGTGGAAAGTCGCACTCAAGAACACTGAAAAACAAGAATATATTTTCAAGATTTACTTAAAATCAAAACCCTATCTTAGTGCATACAAGGTGAACATTAACTATTATAAAGCATCAAAAATAATGGCTGAGATACTTACCAGCAGGGTGAATAATAGAAAATATTGTAACATTGTGGTTATATCATAAGAATGTTATCAATATTTCCCAACCCACCTTGCATTTGAGCTACCTAAGCTAAGCTTAGTACCAAACGCAGCCTATTTCACGATTCAAAGATGATTTACATCTGCTTACCTTTTCAGATCAATAGAACCAATGTTGAGCAAAGTAACAGTGTCTGCTATTTTTGTCTGCATTGACAGACAGACAAATAAGCCTGTCAAGTGAACTTTGAATTGCCACAAGCTTGTTTTAATTTATCAAAGCACACACTTATTATATCTTTGTTTGGCAAGGAAACACTTCATCTCTATGCAGAGTGATAGAATTACAGATTGTCCTAGTGGCTTGGTGCATGCAAATGCAACAATGAATGCAGGATAGTGTTTTGTCCTGTAGTTGAACTCAAAACAAAATTTTGATACATGCATATGGTATTTTTTCATGCCAGCATAAGTATGTGTGTTTGTGTCAATCAGAGAAATTAAAGGTGGTGATTGGCAGGGAGATTACTCCATGCAAGAACTACTTTTGATGTGAGTCTTCTGCCAACTGTCTCTTGTCGATCGATAAGAGTGTACAATGCTCCTTTTTTGCAATTGTTGTCTATATTGAGGTTAGATTATAGGGATTAAGCACAGCGGCCTCATTGGGCACTCTCTAATATGCATTGGTTTTGATTGTTCAACTTTCACTTTAAAGAAGTGAAAATGGACACAAACTGCATGATCCTCCTTTATTCGTTTGGGTTTCATTCCATTTGTCAGCCCCTTTAACCAACAGACTGCAATGCCTCAAAACATCCTACAGCTGTGCCCACTCACCCGTGTCTCTTCCTAGTGATCTTATCGAGGGAAGGCCAGACTCAGTGGTAAGCAGGTCAGTTGAGAGAACATAAACAACTCTGCCTGGTTAGCTGTTTAAATTAGTGTGATCCCTGCTCCAGTCCCAGACATGCAGTCAGCTTAGTAATACTAGGAACAAACAAATCGTAACATCTGCAATTGAGAGCGAATATTGTGTGGAGCCAGTCCACATGCTACTACAATGTACTTTTCCTTAGTGTCACATTTCTTTTTAAAATTCTTGGAAACGATTTGGCAGAATAACATGCACCGCTGTAATAATCATTTCAGTGCTTGTTTTTAGTTTTTATTCCAGAGCATACTGATAACAAGCACTGAAACCTTTACAGGGATTTGTGGGTTACTTCGTCTCGTGCTCAGCCCTTCTGCTCACCCTCTCCTTAGCCTCCGCCTGCTCGCATCAGATCCCCCAAAGGCATAGTGCCAATATCGGCCCACTCACCAGCCCTCCCGCAGCAACATGCATGTATCGTAAATAAGCAGACAAGACAACTTTTTGTTGGGATAAAGTCTCTGCAGGTTTATTAGCATACACATATGCCAACATGGTGGGTTATCTTACAGACGATCCAAAGGCAAGCCGCCCCTCGCGGCCTACCAACTTGCATCGTGGCCATAGCCAATCGGTGCTTAGCGGTTGTGGTGAGTGGATAGCCACTCCCACTTCCGGTGAACCAACGGTCCACCCTCTTGCTCACGCCCCCCCCCCCTCCCTATGAGGGGCGGAGCGTTCAAGCGACCCCCGGTTGTACAGGTTTCCAACCGCCCGTAGGACAGACGGGGCTCCGTCGCACCCCAGGGTCCACCGCACAGACTTCCTGGGGATATTAGGCCTCAGCACCCTTTGTGCTCCTGAAGAGGGTACCCCTGAGTACCTTTCCGCTCTGGATCGCCCTGTAACTCCGCCACAGCCCTGGGTGTGGCGACCATCACAGCCAGGGCCCCCCACCAAGGCCGGCCTTCCTCCTCGCTATTCCTTACTTGCTATTACTAGGGCCTCCTCCCTGTCCAGCAAAACAGGTCCATGCATAAGTGGACCACTGTACCCAATGTCCTAAAACGCCCTGTGAATTTGGCGTGTAGCACACATGTCTAATAAAGCCAAATCTCTGCTCAATGAATTTACGCATGGCCCATATGAACCACCTGCGTGCCAGCTGCCTCACTTGTCCCCAACAGAGCTCCATGTCACTGGAGCTAAGGGTGTGAACTCAGACCACTACGCTCACCTGTCTCCAACGGGTGGCCAATTGCCTTTTGTGGTCTTCTTCTAGGGTGCAGCTTGCCCCCTTGCCCAGACAAGTTCACAGTACTTTTCTGTTGCTCCCTGGCAAACATAGCATGGTGTCACCACGTGAATGAGGGAATGAGTGTGTGTGCCTGATATAGACACTGAAACTTTCGTGAAGGCCAACATAGGCAGCCTAACCTGCTTGCTGAACCTTCGACCCGACACCGATGCCCAGTTCCTGCTATTCACCTGTGTGTCCATGAACTTCCACCAGGATGGTGTCGGACTACCAGGTTCTGTGCCACCTGCTTCGCAGTAGTCCCTTCGGAGGCTCCGCTGGGACCCTTCTGTATCCCTGCAAATACTGCATCACACACTTGGCCTTTTAATGCCCTTCCCCGTCCCTCAAAGACATCTGACAGCCTGATGCCCCATCACAGCTTTGGTGCCTGGCCATGGGCCCAGCACACCCAGTCAGTGTTCATAACATATATCTTCCTTAGAGTTACCAGTTATTGTGCGTGGCTAGCCCTGTCCTGTTAAGGCATGTCAATGGCTGTTCCCACCTAATGGTGACTATCTTGCCAAGGGAATGTGACATATGCACGGGGTCCCTGTGTACCTGCCGTGTAGGAGGGTGGAACTACAAGAACTAATACTTGCCCCTTCTTGAGCAGTGGGAACACCACCACAATCCTTCTTCAATCGTTGCAGCAACCTATGCTCTGACCCCGTGTTCCCCTCACCTTATTGCCCCGCAACCCCCAAAAGCCTGGCTATAGGACGGGTTTTTTTAACTCTCTTGGTTGATCTCGAGGATCCATCTCTTGCTGCATGCTTGCCCCCATAGCATATTCCAATAGTTGGACAGCCCACTGCCTGGCCGCAAGCTTCTACATCATGCGTATAAGGCCAGTTTGAGTTTTGCTTAGGCAACATCCCTTTTAACCTGTGAAGAGATTTCCTCATGTTTGTCACTTGTACAAGTCATCCCCCTTTGCCTGGCCTTCGTTGGACCCTATGAAGCTTTTGACAGCAGCCTATACAACTGTATATACATGTTGTGCAACTAGGGGAACTATTACTTCCTCACTCTTACTTCCTGGTATGTGAAAACTGCCAAAGGAAGCCCTACTTTGGTACCTGAATAACCGTCAAAATAAAATACCGTCTAGGTAAAAGCTTACCCGTGGACTTGGCCAAGGGCCCTCCACTGCGTGTCAACCCTAGTTGTCGAATATTGACTGTTAAAATGTGCCTGCCAACCTGGGACACTTCAAGTCAATTCAGCCGAACCAAACGCCTACGAGGGCCAGATAGAGGTATTGTTGTATCAGCCAGACCCAGCGCGGAGCCAGACTTGAATGGTCTTAGTGGGGTCAGATTGTAGGGGGTATGTGTGGCTACAGCAGGCCCACATTCTGTGCAAATTGCTCACGCATCACCTTAGTGCGAATGGGCCTGCGTGAGAAACAGGTGAATCTGAGATACAACTTAAGTGAATGTCTCAGCGTGGGCCAGGTTATAGGAGGTATAAGTGTGGCTTATGCGAGCCCAACTAATCAACAGGGCTACCCAGCGTGCTCAGGCAATGTGCAGAAGATTGCCTGGTAATTCCCAACTATACCATTGCCTCACTATAATTACCACAAAAGGAGCACTACTTCTACTGCCAGCCCCTCTGCTGGCATAGTCCATGCTTCCTAGTTGCATCAGATTAAAGAAGCTACCAAATCGCTTTCTTGCGTAGCCCACCTAGAGCTAGCCACCCCCAACTACGGTTGCCAACTTCCAACTGCCATGTGTGACATATCATCATTTCGGGTGCACTATGAGTGATATTTAAAAGACTATGAAAGACACTTTCCTGCTAGCAATAAAACCATGAAGATGAGGGAGACCCGATATCACTTATTACGCCCATTTGACCAGCAAGACTCTAAGAGGACCCTGGATTAAGGCTGCTTTAAAGAGATATTCCCGATTTTGGAGTGTGCATGTGTGAGACAGACCTATATACAATGATTTGGGAGTCAAGGTGCCAACGTCAAGTTGCACCCCAAAGGCCCCCCAAGCCACCGCTGTACCTAGAGAGAGCACTACCCTCCCCAACCCGGGGACGGGAGGCCCGAAACTGCCCCTCTCGCGCACAGTACACCAATCAAGCGAACAGCCCCAATATGGCTTTGGTATAGAAGTATACTGAAAATACAATGAATCTGGACAGCAAGTTGAGGAGTTCAACAATAGCTGAAATGAACAAATCCAATAGCTTCTAACACAATTCAACTAGCTGTACTTAGTACCGTAAGCACTCCTACAAGCCCTATCAAGTGGATGCAAAAGCGTTGCCTGCCAGTACATGTGCTTCAGATAATTTGCCACTTGTATACATGTAACTACTCTTAGTACATGTCAAAGGGAACATGCCCCATCATACTATAGTGCGATAAGCTATATCCCGCCACCGGTGTGAGGCTCCCTGGTGCAGCCGGGCCAAGGCAATAACATTATTTTGCTATCCAGGAGGCTCTCACTAAAAGCATGTTCCAAGTAACCAAAAGTGTATTGCTTGGTCTTAATAAGGAAGTGGTAAAGTATGTTTTAGTCTCCCCCGTCACATACAAAATCATGTTGCAATCAAAGTTGCAAAAGACAGAGGCACCCACTGTCTCCCATGTGGGGTGACCCATACAAATCCCCTCAAGCTTACTTGCTGTAGTCCTAACCCAGGTAACCCTACCTGCTGCCCGAAAGTGACCCTTGGTGTTGAACCAACAATGTCCTGGTTCAATAGTAGCCCCGGAAGTGCTAGCCCTTCCGTAGTGTGTGAAATGGGCATGCCTGTATATTGGAGGTACTGGTGTACGTGTGTAATATGCACTTATTGTGATATACCATGCCCTTACATACACATGCATGATATATGCGTGTTGAATACAGCAAGGAGCATTCCCAAGAAGCTGCCCCTTGCATTGAGAATTGAGGAGGACATGCAATGATGCAAAATGAAATGCGCAGTCAGATAATGACCAATGCACTTTGGTGTGTGTGATAAATATTCACATCTTAACTCGTCCCCTTACCATTCTACCCAGAACACCTCATCCCAGGCCTTCAAGCTGACCTCAACCAAATACAATTTATGCCCTCTATTCAATGAAGGGAAACCTTTCATTATAGCAAGATATATTCTCCTTGACTATGGAAGTGTCTTACCAGTGCGTTCTTGTGTTTGAGTGTCTGCCATTTAGTGCAGTAATATCCTTCTACCTGCGTTTGGTACTCTTTTTGTAACATGCACACGTCACTTATCTCTTGTAACATACTGATTGCTACCTCTTAACGTAGTCTTTGCTTCCGGTAGTTGCACAAGTGCCACCATTGCCTACGGAATCTTTTCTACATGTCTTTGACTGCCTGCCATGCATTCCAGTAATTTACCTCTACTTGTACATTGTAGGCTTTTGTAACTGCATTCATGTCACTTTTCTTCCCGTAAAGCACCTTTTGCTACTTCTTGTGTAGCATAACTAAATTAAACCATAGTCATCCTAGTACCTCACCAGGTACTCCATTTCGTGGGCAGGTGACATAAGTTCACTATATACTTTTATAATACTCGGGGTTATGGGTCTCTAGTTTGGATTTTTGCAACGTTACACGTACGGCATCCACATGCGTGCTAGCTCAGCATTTTTGTCCACCACACTAGATGACCAGAGTCTATCACCCATAGACCTAATTGGTGAGACATGCTAACGAATTCTTTAATGTGGGTTGCCCCAGAGCACATTCTAAGCTGGGGAAAGGAGAACAGCGTGAAGTGAATTCAGGATGTTAAAATAATTCCCAATAACCTCCTTAGAGCTACTGCAGTGAAGAAGCAAAGTTCCTCCTCAGTCCCAGTCATACTGCTTGCGATACTCGAGTCTCTTCACTGGCTAGGGCCACAAACCTAAAACGCATACCTTCACAGAATGCTGATCAAACGCCGCGCCCGGTCAGCATTACCCCCGCCAAGTTAACAATCCCTCGTTGTTCGGAAGACTGACCTTGTCCTTCCAACCTTGTGCATAAAAGGCACCGTAACTGATACACTGGCCTCAAGTGGGGCCATAATTCCTTCACCTAACGTGCGCGGCTAAGATCTCATTGAACAAGGTTGCGCACGAGCCAGCATTCTGCCGTTAAGATGATAGGGTAACCTGACAAGATTGCAACATAATATTCCCGAGACCTTGGTACTATATTGGCGATGCAGTGGGAAGCAAGCTTGCCAAGACCGCGCCTCGTAACATCCTACAAAGCTGAGCTGCGCAGGGACAAATATACGTATATACAGGAGCCTAGGCGAGCCCTTACCACGTAGGCCAAATTAAGTGTATTACCGGTCCTGTGGAAACCTCCTGCACTTCAAATCTCAAACCTTGGCCAGAAGACTGAGGCGAAAAAGCCTCATCGAAACAAGCTCTTAGGCCACCTCCGAACTCCCTTACACGGGCCCTGTCGAATATGCAGCCTGGCTGTAGGGACTACCACGCACAGCCCGACTGCTCGAGAAAGTTCACCGGGCACCGCAGAAGCCCTCCTGATTCAGCATCATGTGACCGCCGAGAAGCCAAGTAACTACAAATATATCGAGCCACTCGGCTCCCATTCACCAACACCAGCTGGTATGTAAACCACGCTTCGTGCCACGGAGAAAAGTGTAAAATGTTTATTTACCACGTTTCTAACCGTGGTGGGGGTGAATATTTAGACAATGAACGGCATCTGCCGAACCCAGGATAAAACCGGGAACCTCTCGATCTAAGTCTAACGCTCTTTGGAAGGAGCTCACTCGGGCCTCTAATTGGCTTCCAAAAGAGAATAAAAGCACAGGCACGACCCGAAAGTCTTGGCGCGCTGAAATGGGCGCCGGTTGCTTATACCAACAGGCACGGGGGTATTACGATGATTACCAAGCGTAGATTCCCTATTTAAATGGCGCGGACTAGACCCGAAGGCCTTAGAGCGCTTACATGAACACCCCTTGCTTGCACCTACCGGCCCGGGGGAAAAGAGTCTATTCTTTTTGCATTTTTTACCGCGGGCGAGACTAAGCCCGCGTTGATGGGACCTCTAGTGCATCCGCTGCGCTTACATGAACACCCCTTGCTTGCACCTACCGGCCCGGGGGAAAAGAGTCTATTCTTTTTGCATTTTTTACCGCGGGCGAGACTAAGCCCGCGTTGATGGGACCTCTAGTGCATCCGCTGTGCGGTGCACCGCCCGGCCCGCTCCGGTCCCTGCCCGCGGCCAGCCGTGCTCGCAACACCCCCCCAGCCTACAGAGTTCACGTACTGCCCCGCAGAAGACAAGCGCTACAAGGCGGGTCTCCAGGTGCTGAGAAACGACCTGACCCTCCAGCAAGCTCCCTGCGCTTAGGAGCATGCGGTGGTGAACAGGTTGAAAGATGGCCTAACTGATTGCACGCTGTCCCCGAGGCTCCTAGAGGAGGGTGGGCCAGAGATACCAAACGCCCAACGTTGCCCGATAACTATGTGGTGGCCTGCTGAACGCCACAAGACACACCACACCCCCTGCGGCCGTTCGTGAGACTTGGAGGGGGGGGGGGGAGAAGACCCGTTGCCCTAAACTTCTTAATCCCCAGATGCCGCTGCTTGTAAAGGATCAGGGCGCTACAGTACTGAGAGAGCACAAATCTGAGAAAAAATGTATAAGTGCACCATATTTACAAGCACGTAGTTAGTTAACATATATCTTGCACCAGAGTGTCTTATATTTAGTAATGAAACGTATAGAGTGTTTAAGTAGAGTAACAATAGTCATAACAGTGTGAGATTAATGTAGAAATGTTGGAATGAATATGAAAACCTCACGTTCTCATGTTAAAGGAATCATGTCAGAGTTGAACGGAACTTTGAAAACCAGTTACATTGTGTAGGCCTCAGGGCAATTCACAGCAAATCTAAACGTGCTGCTAAAATAATGTGAGATGGGGTTAACGTGGTTCTTCCAAAATGTATTATCGAATTTAGTATTGAAATATATGCTTTATAGATGTGTTGCTTTTAGAAATATGTGTTAGTTAAGAATACTGTTTAAATGCAAGTTAAATGTTTTAAAAGTGCAGGGACCCGCTTCATGTAAATCAAGTAGGCCTGAACTGATAATGTCATCTCCTTTGATCTGCCATATGCTCGTTAGAGGAGAAGTCGAGAGGTGCCAAGAACCGAGCTTTGCATTTGCTTTACGACCTATAGATATGGTGGAGCCTGGAATTTGAGGCCCACTGTAGGATGGCCCGTATGCAGGTGCGAAGGGTCCTAATCAGTCGAAATGAATAGAGCCTTGTTCAGTGGCGCTTGGCGCAGGCCTGTAGGAGTCTCCAGGAATTTCAGGAGGTACCGGCGCTCTGGAGAAGAAGTCTGGGAACCAAGGTCAACTTTAACGAGGGTCTTGAAGAGTACCATCATGGAGTTTACCGCGCAAAGATGTACCACGTGAGGGGCGTCTCAAGGGGCGTTCCTATCGGAAATGTGATTTTGTATTAGGGAAAGCGACCCGGGAGGAGAGCAGAGCAGATGATTTTGGAAGCCTAAGGAAGCGGATGGGTAGGCAGATAGACTGATCAGGAGAGACCCATTATCAGAGAAGAGACAAAGAGAAGTGTGTGATCTTCTTAGGAAGTCACCACGGCTGACACCTAGAGGGGTAAAGATCTTGCTAAGTAGGGATGTCATTTAGAGTAGTGTAGGGACAGACTAACCTGAATTTTCTTTTCTGTAATGACTTTGAGGTTGCAACTTGTATCCATTTTGGCAACGCTCATGATATTCGAAATTGTACTCATTATTCTGTTTTGTAGACTCAGACTATTCAAAGAGTTCATGTTCATAGTGATACCAGTTTACCTTCTGAATCTCATTTTAAGAAGTTTGTATCTTCAGTTATCTTTGGTTTTATATTAAATCTTTGAAACTTAATCCTGGTCAGTGGTCATTTAGAGTGGTGTAAGTTCTTAATGGATTGACTTATTGTTAGATTGCCTTTTACTCAATGACAGGTACCAACGATTCAGTCGACTTGGTTTGGGATCTGGTAAGGTAACTAGTAACCAGTAATCCCGCGTTAACAGTTGGTAGCAGAGGATGGTTATCTTCTTGAGGAAGGTAATCTAGAGAGGTTAGTTTACCCCAAGGCCCCTAGACATCGAGAGATGAGCAGCGGAAGAATCGAGTGCCGAAGAGGGTGCTGACGGTGCGAGAGAAGCAGCAGTATCGGAGGAGAGTGAGTATAACAAGGGTCATGCGTGAACAGATTGCGGTGTTTGTGTTGCATTTGTATTGTAATGTCTTGCGGAGTGGAATGCCTGTAGTGTGAATGAGAGAAGGTTGTGAGCGCGCGCAACCTGGTAAACTGGTTACCTGGTAAACGGGTGAACTGGTGAAATCTTAAGTTCAGGCCAGAGCTTAAGTGGTTTTGGCTGTATCGAACATCCAGAGTAGTTGTCGACCATAGTACGGAGGTCACGAGGTACCATTGACCGCCGTGGAACCGAGATAGGGGGAGTGTAAGAGGGAGCGTATGAGTAACGGACGCTGGTCGAAAGTTACTGTGTGTAAGTAACCTATCAGAGAAGGCGATTGTCTGGACGTAAACGGAAAGACATTTCGTCAAGTTAAGGTGACAACTACAGAAAAGACTGTGGGCGTACAGTCAAGAAAGGTGATCGCTTGGACGGAAGTAATCATTTTTCAGAGTATGAATGGGACGCATGCATGACCGAGGAGACGAGCTGAGAAAGGAGGGGAACTGCTGCGAAGGGGGACGGGTGACGTCGGCTAGAGCCGCGCTGTGATTGAGCGGTTGGTGTGACGTTAGCTGGAGCCGCGCTCTGGTTGGGTGGCTAGAGTGACGTCGGAGGAAAGCCGCGCACGGATAGGCCAGTTAGTGAGAACCGCGCTGAGATTGGTGGATTGTCATCAGGAAATAAATAAACGCGGAGAAAAGAGAAATCATGAAGTGTTTTAAGTGTTTGAAAGGGATTTTTAAAAGAAAAAGAAGTGAACATTATTACGGGGAAGAGGCTCCGCCGGAGGGTACACCAGCTCATTATATGGGAACGAATGTGGGGCTGCATACCATATTATGGATTGGGGCTTGGAATACGCTTACGGAAGGGAATGAGGAAATGCAGTTCCCGAGGTATGGGACGTTTAAGTTAGAGGTGTTACATCGGTTGAAAGCAACCATGTCCTCATTGAAACCTTCACCTAGACCAACCCAGTTTGAAGCCCTTAATGCATGGATTAGGGCAGCGCACGACAGAAACTTGAACAGGCGTCAACTAAGACTGACGCGATCGGTAAGAGCAGTGCGAGATTCTAAATGGGATGAGGAGGCAAAGCGGTGGAGGGTACAGGCTATTGAGGTGGAAAAAATGTATCCGATGAGGGAGGTGGTAGGAGGAGGAAACCTCATAGAAGAGGACGAAGAAAGTGAATCGGAAGACAACCTGATAAACAGGTTGTTGTTAGATAGACCACCTCCGAGAGTTGGGGAGATTGAAGATAGGGGACTCGCAAGGGAAGGTGAGACTGTAATAGAGGGGTATACACCACTCCCAGTATCAGAATGGACGCCTATCAAAGGCGAGGAGACACCTTATAACAACAATGTACAGAGTGTAGTGGGAAGGTTTGTGGTGCAGAAAACGCCAACCACCGAAAGGGTCGAGTCTGTGGGGTTGCCAGATGCTCTCCAAGTGCCTGTCACCATAGGACCTATAGTATCGATCTATAACTCTGAGAGAGATAGAGAGGAAGAACAGAGGCAATTGGATAGAGAAAGGATTGAGATGGAAAGGAGGAACAATGTGACAAATGCATGGAAACAATTGCCAGGATCGGTAACATGGAACACCCCATTAGATACAACAGTAGGTCCCAATCCAGGACAGGGAGGTCCAAGAGGACCAATGGATCTAAGGGGACCGCGGCCAAAGTCCTATACGGAATTAAGAGCTGACTTGAGAGAATGGGATGGGTCCGCAGTAACTCAGAGTAACAGGTCAAGAACAGAACCAGAGTGGGAAAGCAGAGGGAGCGGGACTGTATCTCATTGTGGGGCCAGCGAAAGCAGTCAGGGCCGAGAAGGTCAAAGTCAAGAGAACAGAAGAGTTACCTGTCCGATGAATGGGAGGGAACAGCAGGAGCAGAATGGTAGGAGTATGGAGTGTGAGGAGGTGTCTCGCCTCATGCAAACAGAGGGAGACCAAAGAACGCAAGAGTACAGAGATAGGTTTAGGTGCACTCATCACGCACACGCACCTGGGGAAAATGTACATCACTGGCAAAGAGGAAACAGTGAAAGGTCACGTCATACATCGAGTGATCGGAGGTCACAGATGCATGGGGAAGAAAAAGGGAGTAATGGAATATCTTACCAGGCATCCCGTGAAGCTAGACAGGATGGGGAACGCGGGGCTATGAGGCGCGAAGGAGTGTTTCACTATCCACCTCGAGAAGATGGAAAGGCATGGGACCTAGAGAGATGGGAACAGGGGAGGACTCCCGCTAACTCACCGGTGCCTAGACGCAGGACTAGGAGCTGGGATGGGAAGGATGTGGAAGGAGCATCTGGAGCGGAGGTACTAAAGGCTGCGATAAAGGTCAAAAGGCTTGATGTCTCCAGTCTAAAATCCGATTTAGACGAGATTATAGAAGGGACGGTGCCTTTAGAAAGGATCGATTTGTACGAACAAGATGAGCTGCTGTTCATAGCGAAGGATATTACTAGGAAAGCTAGAGCGTTTCATGAGAAACTGACTAAGTTAGCAGACAGGTACGCCGTAGATTTATCTAGGACAAGGGCATTGCAGAGTAACCACAGATTACAGTACTCAGATCAAGACCTAGATGAGAAGAGAACCACCGGATTAAAAACACACATAAGAGAATTGGTATCAGGAATAAGGGTGTGGAGAGAACTGGACAAATGGGAAGAGAGGTGGTCGAAGAAGGGCACTGTTAGGCGGAGTACAAGTGTGATGACCCCAGAGGGGAGGGTGATGCAGATGGAGGCATTCCCTTTGCGAGAAGTATCAAATGGAAATTACGTACATGTGCCCTGGAGTCGAGGAGACTTAGCTGCCTTTACCAACTCATTTCCGAAGTTGAGGGAAAATCCAGTAGAGTGGTATAAGCAGGTAGAAAGGTTCGTAAAGATCTCCAAAGTATTGTGGATTGATTTGAACACCTTGTTCGACATTGTGGTTCCAGGGGATTTGTGGGTAACATGTAAGATTAGTGTCCAGTGGCCAAATGAAGAGCCCGAGAGGAATGCTAGAACTAATGGACCAGCGGACAATGTAATGGAAAAGTACGAAAGAGTAATAGCCTGGTTAAAGGATAAAGTGCCTCCACAAGATATAGATTGGGTAAAAATAGACAGAACAAGGCAGGAGCCCAAGGAGACAGTCCACAAGTTTTATGAGAGGTTACTGAAAATATTCAAACAGTACAGTGGGCTAGATGTAATGGATCCCAAGGACATAGGGCAGTTTGTGTCAAAGTTCGTTTTGGGGCTGAGACCAGATATTTGTTTGATGATCCAACAACATTTAATTTGCTGGCAAAACAAACCACTAGATGAAATCCTGCGTTATGCGAGATACTGTAGTGACGAGATAGATTCTAAAGCCAAGAATCTAAAGGAGAAATTGATGGTGGTGCAAATGCAGTCAGCCGGAAAAGGTGGACAGCAGAAGCAGGGGATGGGACGAAAGCCAAACGGTCAGAACAAGGACAATGAAGAAGGACAGAGACCTAGGGTAGACTTTGCCACTTTAAAGAAAACGACAAAGTGCCATTTATGTCACCAGGTAGGACATTGGCGACGCGAGTGTCCCTTTAACCCTGAAAATGGAGAACTAGAAGTCGAAGAGCAGGTTCAAGAAGTGTCAGCTCCAAAGGGGACAGTTACGGGAAGCAAGGGGACCAAAGGGGGGACTTCGGCTCCACGAGCCCAGTTCCCACAGCCACCGAAGATATCGACAGGGGGAAAGGTCTTTAAACAAATGCCTCTCTTTATCGAGGAAGAAAAGTGCTATTACATTGACCCACTGACAGGACAACGTGTGAGTAGTGAAGAGGACTGTACCCTCGGGGCAGTCCTAGAGGTGGATCAGAGAGGGCCGTTTGTTGAGGCAGAGGTGGCAGGGTGTCCTACAACATTCTTAGTGGATACTGGGGCTACTCGATCAACTCTGAGATCAGCGGTGGTTCCAGGTTTGCCGATGTCAGGGGAAACGATTCAGGTGGTAGGAGTTGCAAACAAAAGAATGACTAGTCCCTTGACAGAACCGGTGTCTGTGAAAATAGGAAACCATATGAACGAGCATCAGTTTGTGGTTTGTGATTCGAGTCCTGTATGTCTGTTAGGAAGGGATTTGTTGTGTAAACTGAACTGCACAATATACTGCACCCCGCAAGGAGTGGAGGTACAGACTACTGACGATGATGCTACTTTTAAGGTGGCCAATTCAAAATCTTGTGTAGAACTATATCCCACTTTGACAGTGGAAGATCTTCCCCAAGACTTACGAGATACAGTGGCGTCAGAGGTATGGGATTTCACAGGAGAAGAAATAGGATTGATCAAAGGGGTAGAACCAGTAAAAATACTGGTAAAACCAAATGTTGAGTTTCCAAGAACGCCTCAATACAAATTGTCACAGGAAACGATTGCAGGAATAAAACCTGTGATCGAGTCAATGATTCAACAGGGAATACTGAAAGAAATCGTGGGTAGTCCTTGTAACTCCCCGATTATGGGTTTGCAGAAACCTAGCGGGAAGTTTATGATAGTTCAGGATTTGCGGAAAATTAACAATATAGTCGTTTCATGTTGTCCCGTGGTACCGAATCCATCAGGGATACTGTTTCAAATTCCATGTCAAGCAGAGTGGTTCACAGTGATAGATCTTTGCCAGGCTTTCTTTTCAATCCCATTGGATGAAGAGAGCAGGTATCTTTTCGCTTTTAAAATGGAAGATCGCGTTTTAACATGGTGTCGAATCCCACAAGGATTCACAGACAGCCCATCCATCTTCAACCAGTTGTTGAAGAAGAATCTTGAAAATCTAGTGCTGCCGCAGAATTCGGTTCTGGTACAGTACATAGATGACCTACTTGTTGCGTCAGAGACTGAGGAAGCTTGTAAAGCAGATTCCATTGCCCTACTGAACCATTTAGCTGAAAACGGACATAAGGTATCTCCGAGCAAGTTGCAGTATTGTCTGACAGAAGTGCAGTATCTGGGACACCGGTTAGAAAAGGGAAAACGCAAGGTGTCCCCAGAGAGGATTGAGGCGATAATGAAGATGAATGCGCCTACCACACAGAGAGAAGTTAGAATGTTCCTAGGGATGGTGGGTTACTGCCGACAGTGGATAGTTAACTTTTCACTGAAAGCAAAGCCCTTACAGAAACTGACGCACAAGGAGGTGAGTGATCCGGTACCATGGGACGACGAATGCCTAGTGGCGTTCTTGCAGCTGAGAGACGATTTGTGTCGTGCTCCGGCTCTGGGAATGCCCGGTTACGAGAAATCATTTTCACTCTATTGCTGTGAGAGAGAGGGATGTGCTTTGTCAGTCTTGGCACAGACCCACGGAAATGCCCGTAGACCAGTTGCATATTTTTCGGCTACATTAGATCCAGTAGCCGCAGCGTTGCCCGGATGTCTCAAATCCGTTGCTGCAACGGGTGTCAGCATTGAAAGAAGCGAGAGTATTGTGATGGGACATCCATTGGTGGTGTATGTACCGCATTCAGTTGAATTGTTAATGACCAGGACGAAGACACAGCATCTGACCAATAGTAGGCTCACGCGCTACGAGCAAGTTATCCTTGCTGCGGAGAACGTGACCCTCAGGAGATGCTCTGTCTTGAATCCTGCTACTTTGATGCCATTACCTACTGTAATAGAAGGCGAAGGATGTGAAGACCACGATTGCCTTGATGTGACTGAACTATGCACGAAACCCAGACCAGATATTGTGGATGAGCCATTGTCTGACCCTGATGAGATTTATTTTGTTGATGGCTCATGTTTAAGAGATGATTCTGGTCGGTTGAGAGCAGCTTATGCTGTTTGTACCATTACTGGAGTTGTGGAAGCCGCTTGCCTGGAAGGAGTACATTCCGCACAGGTAGCTGAAATTATTGCCCTAACTCGTGCCTGCATAGCGGGAAACGGAAAGAAAGTCACCATATACACTGATAGTCAATATGGTTTCGGTGTGGTTCATGATTTCGGGCAGTTGTGGTCTCAGAGAGGTTACATGACTTCCTCTGGTTCACCCATTCGAAATGGAGAATTTGTGCGATTGTTGTTAGAAGCATTGCAAGGTCCAGTTGCCATTGCCATAGTGAAATGTGTAGCTCACACCAAGAATACAGACTTTGTATCACAAGGCAACAGGTACGCTGATGAGGTCGCACGCTACTGTGCAGAACAATATTATTCTTTCTCAAAAGTGGAAATTGATGGTACTGAAGAAAAGACAGAATTGAGCATGATGTTAGAGACCGTGGATACCTGGGAAGATTTAAGGGTAATGCAGGAGAACGCACCAGAAACTGAGAAAAAGGCATGGGAAACAGCAGGTTGTGTGCGAAGTGAAATGGATTTTTGGGTTTCAGCAGATGGGAGGGCTGTGTTACCTGAAGAATTAGCTAATCCCATGGCGAGAGAAATACATGGTCCAGTACACCTAGGAAGAGACGCTATGCTGAGAGTTTTTAGGCAGACGTGGTATTGCCCAAAATTCAGAATAGCAGCAGAATCAGTATGCAAACGATGTGTTACCTGCCAACAACTGAATGTAGGCAAACGGACACCAGTCACATTAAGTCACATTGGGAGGTCGGGGGGGCCTTTCAATAGAATGCAAATAGACTTTATTGAAATGCCAAGAGTCAACCGCCTTAGGTATGTGTTGGTGATTGTATGCGTATTTTCCAGATGGGTTGAAGCGTACCCTACACGTAGGTGCGATACACTCACAGTGGCTAAATTGTTGCTCAGGGAGTTGATACCGCGCTTCGGGGTGCCTGCCTCTCTGGAATCGGACAGAGGAAAACATTTTAACAGCGAAATAGTGAAGATGTTGTGCTCCACACTAAAGATTGATCAGAAACTGCATTGTAGTTATCGACCAGAAGCCTCAGGAATTGTGGAACAAGTGAACGGCACTTTGAAGAATAGACTGGCTAAAGTAGTGGCATCCACATCTTTGAGTTGGCCAGATGCTCTTCCTTTAGTGCTCATGAGCATGCGCAGCACACCTGACAGGAGGACAGGTCTCTCTCCACACGAGATTCTGATGGGGAGGGCCATGAGACTTCCCACAGTTCCAACTGCTGCCCTATTGAATATTACAGATGATCTGATCTTGGATTATTGTAAAGGACTGTCTGACGCCATCCATTCTGTGTCCCTTCAGGTGCATGCGGCTGAAGTTCCAGCATCAAGGAATCTGTGTCATGATCTGAACCCAGGTGATTGGGTGTTGGTCAAGAAGCACGTCCGGAAGAACTGCCTAGATGTTCGCTGGCGTGGGCCCTTTCAGGTAATCCTGATCACGAACACCGCGGTGAAGTGCGGGGGGCTGCCAAATTGGATCCATGCATCCCATACTCGAAGAGTTCCAGCACCTCTAGAAGAAACAGCTCCAATCCCAGACGAAAGTCCTGAAGTGGAAGAAGAGTCACAAGAGGGGATCGGATCAGCTGAGGGGGTGTCGGAAGAAGTTGGGAACGCATCGGATCCAGACGAAGAGCGAAGACAGAACGGCAGTGAGACTGAAGACGCAACGGAAGGAGAGAGCTGCAGTGAATACGATTCAGACACAGATCAGTATCAGAGCGATCAAGAACCAAGTGAGAGGGCGAGAAATAGGAGAATAAGGCTTGGAGCTGCCACTTGGCCGGAAAGAAAAAGGAGGCTAAGCTTAAGGTCAGCTCAAGAAGAAACTCTTGCTCCTATATCCGAAGACTCAGATCCAGAAGAAGATACCCAGGATCAAGCCGAGGAAGGTCTTAGAAGATCAAGGAGGGTGCAAGTGCCTAGCAGAAGATACTCTACTCCCGACTGGACCTACCTCGTTGCAGATGTCCGGGGGACACAGAACCGGGAGGATCAGGGAAGTGAACCTGGTCAGAACTGACCCGATCATCACAGTGCAAATTAGATTCCTGCTGCCAGGAGCGGAGACCGAAAGGTTGCTGACCCTTAACATCGTCTATCCTCCTCTCCTGAGCGGGATAAGAAAATTGATTTTAGAGACAGTTGAGTTTCCAGTTTGCTGTTCACGATATCCAATATTGGAGGGAACTCTTCTTCGTTTGGAAATGCTTGAGCGAGTAGTAGAAGTTCTTGGAATGCTCGTTGTTGTGGATTAATACCTTATTGTAAATGTCTTCAAAGGGGCGCAGAACTGGGAAAGTGAAGAAAGTGATTTTGGTCAGAACAGACCCCTTTGTAACTGTGGATGTAGAACTGATAGTACCAGGAGTGGAAATTGAAAAAACGTTAACTCTCAATTTCGTCCGTCCACTTGTCCAGAGCGAAATAAGGAGAATAATCCTAGAAACAGTTGACTTTCCATGTTGTTGTAAGAACTGCCCAGAATTTGAGGGAATACTTCTTCGTATGGATATTTATGAGGATGTGGTGTCCCTCCTTGAACAATACATAACTTCAGACGGATATAAGACTCTTGAAAAGAACTTGTAAACATTGATGCAAAGATAACCTAGCGCCGAGTGGAAGAAGAAAAATGGTAGGGTCTTCCTTTTAGAGGACGGAGAAGGGCTAGGGTTGTCTATATTTTACAGGACTTTAAACTGGTTTGCGGAGTAAATTGACAGCTTCCGAGTGTTCAAAAGAGAGACATTGTGTGAAAGAAAGACTTTGTTCGAAAATAAGAAGAAGTTGACGTTGGAAGAACATCCAGAACTACACTGTTTGAGAACATGGAGGCCGGCAACCCGAACCGCAGGGCAAAATGCATAGTTGGCACACTTTTAGGAGTAGTGATTTCTCTTATAGTTTTAGTGGTTACTGTCTCATACATAGTGGGACACGAGAGGGATGCAACTGCAGTCAAAGAAGTCAAGGGAGTGTCAACACAGAGAACCACTACTGTAAATTATAAGGGAAACATCAATGATAAAGACAAGGCGTTGTTAGATGCAGAGATAAAAAGGTTGCACACAGATGAGTCACAGGGAAATTTCAGGTCAAATGCTTATGCCAAATTGCTTTATGAGTACATTGATGTCATGGAGGCAAAGAATTGCTACGTTTGTATGCAATTACCAGCTTCTGTGGATGAGGGTATCAGATACCATCATCTTCCATTGACATATGGAATCACATGTAGTTTGTTGTTGAGCATATTTTATGGACGAGAAGGATTCGAGGATTATTTCTCGAACTTCGACTCGACTTTGCCAGAGGTCCCAAATTACAAGCATCTGAACAAGTGGGACTATTACAAGAGCGAAGACAGATTACACAAATGGTTTCTTCCATGGAGAACGATAGACACATCACATGCCCGAAGAAATAATCTGACTTGTCAAGTGTCAGAAATTGAGAAAAAGTTTATAGGGCAGGTGGATACTCGATACAGAAGGCAGAATATTCAGAAAGCTTCAGGACAATGGGAGACAGATTGGACCAAGGAAGAAAGAGAACATCAGAGGAAGGGTAGTAAGGGTCCAATTGCTTTAGATAAAGAGAAAAGGGGGAAACTATGTATTCACAGAAGTTCCTCCTATTATGAAAATTTGTTTGTAGGGGAAGTTAGTTGTGAACATGCTTTCCAGTTGGAGTATTACTCCAAGGACTTTTTGAAAGAAATGCAAGCCATACCAAATGTATATTTTGTGTGTGGAAGAAATGCCTATGTGAGGTTACCAGATAATTGGTACGGTTCATGCTATTTAGCGATTGTCTTTCCCAAAATATACCATGCCGAGAATTTAGAGACATCGAAGAGAGGAAAACAAGCTAGGGGAAGAAGAGATCTTGCCGCTGAAGAAGTGGTTGGAGATGTATTTGGGGTGGTATTTCCCTTTTTGGGATTGATATTAAATGATATCAAGATTAGGAGATTGGCTACAGTCGTAGATAGGTTATCTGCCAGCACTGCTAGATCATTAATGCTGGTGGAGGGTGAGATGCAATCGATCAGGGCAATGGTTCTTCAGAACCGACTTGCTTTAGACGTTCTGTTAGCCAAAGAGGGAGGAGTCTGTAAGGCTTTGAAGGTCCAGGAATGCTGCACTTACATTCCGGACAATTCAAAACCTCTAGAGAAGTACATACGAAACATCACTGCAATTCACTATGAAATTGAGGATCTGGCAAAAGTGAATGTGTGGGAAAAAGTAGGTCAGGGAATGGGTAAAGTTGGAGGTTGGTTTGCCAACCTAGGAAAGGGTATCGTTTGGTACATACTGAAACCCATCATCATAATTGTGATTTGTGTAATCACTTTGTGGGGATTGGTGCGTTTGTATCAGTGGTATAGAGCAAACAGGTTGCAGAGATCTATGAGAAAACAGGAGAGGAAGTTGACAGCGATGCAGGATACTCAATATAGGAGTCTGAAGGCATTAGAGACAATGAAAAGAGGTGGTACTGCAACGACTGCACTTTGAAGGGTTCTACAATTTTGTGATGGTGTTTTGATGGTGATGACTCCTGAAAGTCATCAAAGGGGGGACTGAGAGAGCACAAATCTGAGAAAAAATGTATAAGTGCACCATATTTACAAGCACGTAGTTAGTTAACATATATCTTGCACCAGAGTGTCTTATATTTAGTAATGAAACGTATAGAGTGTTTAAGTAGAGTAACAATAGTCATAACAGTGTGAGATTAATGTAGAAATGTTGGAATGAATATGAAAACCTCACGTTCTCATGTTAAAGGAATCATGTCAGAGTTGAACGGAACTTTGAAAACCAGTTACATTGTGTAGGCCTCAGGGCAATTCACAGCAAATCTAAACGTGCTGCTAAAATAATGTGAGATGGGGTTAACGTGGTTCTTCCAAAATGTATTATCGAATTTAGTATTGAAATATATGCTTTATAGATGTGTTGCTTTTAGAAATATGTGTTAGTTAAGAATACTGTTTAAATGCAAGTTAAATGTTTTAAAAGTGCAGGGACCCGCTTCATGTAAATCAAGTAGGCCTGAACTGATAATGTCATCTCCTTTGATCTGCCATATGCTCGTTAGAGGAGAAGTCGAGAGGTGCCAAGAACCGAGCTTTGCATTTGCTTTACGACCTATAGATATGGTGGAGCCTGGAATTTGAGGCCCACTGTAGGATGGCCCGTATGCAGGTGCGAAGGGTCCTAATCAGTCGAAATGAATAGAGCCTTGTTCAGTGGCGCTTGGCGCAGGCCTGTAGGAGTCTCCAGGAATTTCAGGAGGTACCGGCGCTCTGGAGAAGAAGTCTGGGAACCAAGGTCAACTTTAACGAGGGTCTTGAAGAGTACCATCATGGAGTTTACCGCGCAAAGATGTACCACGTGAGGGGCGTCTCAAGGGGCGTTCCTATCGGAAATGTGATTTTGTATTAGGGAAAGCGACCCGGGAGGAGAGCAGAGCAGATGATTTTGGAAGCCTAAGGAAGCGGATGGGTAGGCAGATAGACTGATCAGGAGAGACCCATTATCAGAGAAGAGACAAAGAGAAGTGTGTGATCTTCTTAGGAAGTCACCACGGCTGACACCTAGAGGGGTAAAGATCTTGCTAAGTAGGGATGTCATTTAGAGTAGTGTAGGGACAGACTAACCTGACTTTTCTTTTCTGTAATGACTTTGAGGTTGCAACTTGTATCCATTTTGGCAACGCTCATGATATTCGAAATTGTACTCATTATTCTGTTTTGTAGACTCAGACTATTCAAAGAGTTCATGTTCATAGTGATACCAGTTTACCTTCTGAATCTCATTTTAAGAAGTTTGTATCTTCAGTTATCTTTGGTTTTATATTAAATCTTTGAAACTTAATCCTGGTCAGTGGTCATTTAGAGTGGTGTAAGTTCTTAATGGATTGACTTATTGTTAGATTGCCTTTTACTCAATGACAGGTACCAACGATTCAGTCGACTTTGTTTGGGATCTGGTAAGGTAACTAGTAACCAGTAATCCCGCGTTAACAGTAATCAGCAGTGTGCGGCGCGGCCACCCTTTGGTGCAACCCGCCTAAAGCTTGGGCAGGTGGCATATCTAATAGCCCACATGCCGCCAAACTTGGTGAGCGAGTGGGGGGGGGGGGGGTGGTAGGCTTACACGACTGCCTCGCTACATGCACATCACCCCGGGGCCCCGCCTCCACTGCTGGAACACAGGGCACAAAGCGACCGTCCCGAAAGACGTAGTTACCCCCACCGGGGCACCGAGGGTGCTGAGATAACAACAGATAACGAAGGCCTCAGCACCCGCACAATTGTCTCCCCCGCAAAAGTCCCGGACATGATGGCTGAAAATATCCCGGCCCAGTGCACACGGTCCCTGAGGACAGACCCCGTGCCTCGTGCCCCCTCTGCCATCATTGCCGGAGAAGAGGAGCGCCCAAGTCCCTGACACCGGAGACTAGCATGCAGGACATGTGAGCCAAGACCCGCTCATGTCCCCTGGGAACCCCAGGCAGCGACCCCGCCGACCTGGGGCAGCTCGGAAGAACCCAGTCGCACACGAAAGGTGCTGCTCTCCCCCCACCCCCGGCGGCCTGCAGCCCCAGCCGGGCCGCCATGCCCATAATGCATCCAATGGGAGCTCGGGCAGGGGGGGGGCTTGGGGCATAGACGCACTCATCGTGCAATGTATACAGCAAAGTATACAGCAGCTCCCCCAGGACACGTCCGAAACGGCGTCAGGGTGAGGGGACAAAGAGGCCGCCAGGTGGGCGGGGGAGGAATATATACCTCTCCCCGCCTCCCACCAAGGGAGGAAGTGACGTCTAGGACCCTTTAGGGTCGTGGAACACTGGGCTGCCCCGTGTGCCATCTTGTGGCACTAAGGGGGCCGCCCTCTTATGTGTGTCCCCTGCGGGGACGTGTCGGTCGGACCGCATTACATGGTATCTTTAGTGATGGAACAGTTGTTCAGTGCTACAATACTTGCAAAGTGGAAGTCAAACGGAAGTCAAATTATGTATGTGTAAATTGTAGTGATAACTGAGCGCTTTTAGGGTCATGTCGACTCACAGTTTATTTTGTGAACAGATATCTGACCACCAAGGGCGACAGTGAAAGTACCCTCTGTGCACTTCTGTGTGTCTGTTGTGCCTTAATGTTTTACATCTGTACTGTTAGTCAACCAATCATGGTAGCTGATTTAATAACTTAAGTACATTTTGTACGTCTCTGTGCCTGCTTCAGGAAAATCCCAGAAGCAGTTGGCTGCTATAGATAAGACACTGACTACCTTTGTATTTGTTCAAAATACTTTAAGAACACAATGGAGGGTTTCTAAGGCAAAGTAACCAAATATTATTGGAAACTTATTTTTCAGTTACAGCCTCTAAATGGATTGCCTCACTGAGAAGAATATTGCTCAAAGCCTTAAGTTGAGTAAAGGTAATATGTTTTATCAAACTCAAAGGCTTGGGTCATAGCTATCATTAGATGCAATGTAGGTAGAGCCCAAAGGCTGGAGGGTCCCACTGATCCCTAATTATTTCTGCATTCTACTGCCCAACCAGCAAACAAGTGGTTCATTCAGCTTAAGTGAAGTAAGCGTCTTTCTAAAGTCAAATCCTCTTCTTTTTATCCCCGACTTAGCAACACATGTGGTAACAAAAATTACACTTTGCAAACATTAAGACCACTGCAGCAATAATAAGTACTTAAATACGATTTTTTGGTAAGGTTCACGCTGTAGTATTACTGTTCATGTTATTCATGCAACATCAGTATGCATATCTTTAAACAAGTTCTGTGCTTAACACTTGAATTGCTGTGAATCATTTCTTCTCCTTAATATAAACAGTTATGATGTTCTCTAATTATTTTCTCCTTGCTAACATTTAATAAAAAACAGCAAGGAACATTATGGACCCACTTTATGTATCTCATATCTCTCTCTTTCATGCCCTTTCTCCTGTTCTCCCTTAGGAAAACAAGCACACAAGAATTGGCAAAGCCAGTGGATCTCACTATTTAGGTCTCTGTCTCAGTCACTCTCTCTCTCTCTCTCTCTCTCTCTCTATATATATATATATATATATATATATATATATATATATATATATATATATATATATATATATGAATAAGTGATGTAATATGTGAGGCCATAAGCAGTGCATTGATGGGGTGTAAGGTATAGCTATCTCGGGTAACTATAACTGCTGAATTTCTATGGTTTTGTGTGAGTGAAATCTAAGCCTAACTATAATGTCCCTGTAACCTTTGTTTTATTCAGTGACTTTCTAAGTTTTTTAAAATTCTATTTCCTAACTATAATGTCCCTGTAACCTTTGTTTTTTCAGTTAAGTACTACCGTTTTGTAAATTCCCTTTCCTAACTATAACATATCTGTAACCTTTGTTTTTTAAGTGAAATTCTTTTTTTTAATGTTATTTCCTGATTGTAACCATTGAGAATGAGTGTGTGAGTGAGTTTCTCAGTGGGTGTGTGAGTGGGTGAGTGAGTAGGTGTGTGTGTCTCAGTGGGTCTGTGAGTGGGTGCGTGAGTGTCTTGAGCGGGTGCGTGAGTGTCTGAGTGGGTCTGTGAGTGGGTGTGAAAGTGTCTGAGTGAGTTTGTGAGTGCCTCATGAGTGTGGCAGTCAGTCAGTGAGTAAGTGCATGACTGTCTGTGAGTAGGTGCATGACTCTCAGAGTGGGTCTGTGAGTCTCTGAGTGGGTCTGTGAGTCGGTGCATGGGTCTCTGAGTAGGTCTAACCGTGAGTTGGTGAGAGAGAATATTAGTGATTCTGTAAGTGGGTGCATAATTATCTGACTGGGCCTGTGTTTGGCTGTGAGAGTGTGTGAGTTGTTCTGTGAGTGGGTGCATAAGTGCTTAAGTGGGCTCTGCTCGTTCTCTGTTAGTTTTCTGCCTTTTTTCTTTTCACTTCTGACCTCTATTTTGCCTTTCTGCTCATTTCTGACCTTTCTTTTGCCTCTTTCTGCTCATTTCTGATCTCTATTTTGCTTCTTTCTGCTCGTTGCTGGTCTTTATTTTGCCTCTTTCTGCTCATTTCTTATCACAATTTAGCCTTTTCCTGCCGTTTTCTTATCTCTATTTTCCATCTTTCTGCTCGTTGTTGGCCTTAACTTGCCTATTACTCCTCGTTTCTGACCTTTATTTTTCTTCTTTCTGCTAGTTTCGGACCTCTAATTTGCCTCTTTCTGCTCGTTTCCGATCTCTTTTTTTGCCTGTTTCTGTTCGTTGCTGGCTTTTATTTTACCTCTTTTTGCTCCTTTTGGACCTTTATTTTGCCTCTTTCTGCTTGTTACTGATCTCTATTTAACTTCTTGCTGCTCCTTTCTGACCTGTATTTTGCCTCTTTCTGCTTGTTTATCACCTTTATTCTGCCTCTTTCTGCACATTTCTCACCATTATTTTGCCTTTTTCTGCTCATTTATCACCTTTATTCTGACTCTTTCTGCTCGTGCCTCACCTTTATCTTGCCTGTTTCTGTTCATTGCTGACTGTTATTCTGCCCTTTTCCTGCAAGTTTCCGGCCTTTATTTTGCCTCTTTCTGCTCTTTTCCTCAAGGCCCTCGCAGTCCCAACAGGCTCCCTGCCTCCTGCCGAAGCTGGCATTGCTCTTGCACAAATAGAGCTGCTGGAAATGCAGCTCTCTCCGTGAAATAGCAATCTGTTTCATCTTCTTCCCTGCCTGCATGTCTGTGGGCAGGGAAAGAGATGTAACCTCCGCTCCCAATGGGCGGGAGCAATTTGACATCTCCTGCCTGTTGAAATATAAGTGTTTGCTTTGGCTTGGTGGGACTTGTCAAATTGTTCCCACCAATTAAAAGCAAACAGCTATGTCCTGGGGGGTGATATTCCCCAGGATGGGATGGCTGGGGTTGGGGGGGGGGGGGGGTGATCACGAGCCCCCCCACCATTATATTCAATTTGGCCATTGGGAGGTGGAGGTCCCTGGGGCCTGGTGGGGTCCATGCTGCCTCGTCTGTTTTTTCGTTATTGTAGCCCAGGGGAGGTGGTGGGCCCATGGGGTCCACAAGGCCCTCCCGTTATCATGTTCTTAAGCCCCAAGGAGGTGGTGGTCCCCAGGGCAAAGTAAGCCCTTGGAGGGGCCCCATTCTCCCCACTCCATTTTTCATAAAATCGCAACATGCCCCCAGGACCTGGCCCACCTGGGCGCCCTTTTCAAAACAAGCGCGGGAGCCAGCACTTGGATTTTCTGGGGCACAAATTTTGCCAATCCACTGCTTCATTTTTAAAAAAAATGCTTTTTTGTGCCGTGCTGGGATCCAAGAGCATGGTTAGGGGATTAAGGAATTTGTGCCCTGACCACTTTGCCTTTTTTTCTTTTTGGGTGGTTTTTTTTTGCTCTCGGCTGAAGCCCCAAGATGGCTGCTAACACTTCCTGGTTGAAGAGTTGGCAGCCAATCAGAGCTCTGCATTTCCCTGCATGAGCTTGTTATTATTCTCATATTAGCCACGATCGAAGGTGAACAGATTTGGATTTCCTTAAATTTCTCAGCAACTACTGAACGGATTTACACCAAATAACAAAAAGCTCAAGATGTAGAGCAAAAACTACCTTTCTGACAAATTTAGTGTAATTCCGTCCAGCCGTTGTAGCTTAAGTAGTGTCTAGAGCTCCGATGGGAGTTAACATGGGAACGCACTTTTTTTAGCCCTCTTTTTCTCAAAAAGTTTTTTAAAGTGAATTTCCATGGTTTTTTACTGGTTGTTCTGTTTCCAGAATGGTGGACAAAGGGGGAGTGTCCTCTGACCAGCTCTCAGGAATCCTGCTGGTGGTAACATTAGGGGTTCTTGACCCCAAGGACGCTCAACAACCAAGAGGGCTTCATCCCCCAACCAGTATTGCGCCAGGAGGTGTATTTGCAGACTGGTAGAGAAAGGGGGCGGGCCTCTGACTAGCTCTCAGTAATCGCGATGTGTGGGATTTACTGGAGGTAACAGGTAACAGGAGGGGTAACAGGAGGGGTTCTTGCCCCCCAAAGACAATCAGCATCGAAGGGTACTTCATCATCCAAGCAGTAGTGCGCCAGAAGGTGCGTTTTCAGCGTGGTGGAGGAAGTGGAGGGGCTTCCGTCCAGCTCCCAGCAATCCCGCATTGTGGGACTTGCTGTAGGTAACAGGAGGGTTTCTTGGCTCCCAAGGACCCTCAGCATCCAATGGGACTTCTTCCCCCAACCAGCAGTGCACAAAGAGGCGTGTTTGCAGAGTGGTGGAGAAAGGAGAGTAGCCTCTCAAGTCCTCTCAACAGTTGCGCTGTGTGGAACTTACTGGAGGTAACAGGAGGGCTTGCTGGCCCCCAAGGTCTTCATTCCCCCAACCAGCAGTTTACCAGGAGACGCATTCCAGACTGATAGAAAAAGGGGGCGTCGCCTCCTAAGACTTCTCATCAATCTCGCTGTGTGGGACTTACTGGAACTAACAGAAGGGCTTGTTGGCCCCCAAGAACCCTCTAGAGCCACGGGAACTTCATCCCCCTACTAGTAGTGCGCTAGGAGGTGCCAGTGGTGGCTCCTCCCCTAAGATGGAGGAGAGTCGCCCTGCTGCTTTTTGCTGTGTAAAAACAGGAAAAGTACAATTATAATAACTTGAGGTTATTATCATTTTAGTTTTCACTGTTGCTGCCTCTTTTTGGGGCGAAGCTGCTCTCAGAGCAGGGGGGGGGGGTGGAGTGGTTTGCACTCCCTATGTGGCCCTCTCGGGCAGCCCAAAACAGGCACGCGCACATACAGTGTTCTCCATGCAGGCTGCATGGAGAACATGCCCACCTCTCCAGCCCCTGTCTGAGCGCCGTGTCACGGCTTGCAGACCAATCACAATGCTGCATTGCAGCGTTGTGATTGGATGCTGGGAGCCCTGGTGCTTCCTATCTTTATCAAGAAGCCAGGAAGAGGATGTAGGAGAGGCGAAGGCCGGTCAGCCGGCCGGAAGGTAAGTGATTTTGTTATTTTACCCATCTACCCCGCCCCACTGCTGCTTCCAGGTAGCAGCCGCCACTGGGAAGCGCGTTTGCATAGTGGAGATGATAAAGGGTGGGGCCTCGGCGACTTGCTGTTTTTTTAATTTTTTTAATGATTTACATTAGGGGAGGTGGGGTGTGTGGTCCCCTTCCCTGCGACAGTTTTGGCCGCAGGGATCCCAAAACCATGTTTTTAAATATTTTTTTTTTACTTACGGGTGGGTGATGCGTGACCCTCCTCCACAGGCCTATTTGTGCCTTGGGGGCCCCAACTGGTCAGCCCCTTTTTGAATGGGGGAGGACGGCCACGCGGCCTCCCTCCCTCCCCGGGCCATTGCGGCCCTGGGGACCCCAGGCCTAGTCTTTTTTTAATGGGGTTGGTGGGCTGCGCGGCCCCCTTCCCTGGCCCTGGCAACCCCATACTCCAGGATCCCAGCCTTTCTTCTTTTTTTTATAAATAATGGGAGGGGGACCGGGTGGCCATGGGATGTCATCAGTGATGTCACTGACCAAGTCAAGAGTGTTGTAATATGTGAGGACATAAGCAGTGCATTGCGGTGGGCACAAGTTATAGTTAGTTCAGCTAACTATAAACTGCTGAATTTCATTGGTTTTGTACGAGTAAAACCTGAGCCGAACTATAAAGTCTCTGTAACCTTTGGTTTTTCCAATGAATTTCTAAGTTTTTTTTTTCTTCATTTCTGAACTATAATGTCTCTGTAAGCTTTGTTTTTTTCAGTGAATTTCTAAGGTTCTAAGTAAATGCTAATTCCTAACTATAAAGTCCATGAAACCATTGTTTTTCACAGTGAATTTCTAACTTTTTTTAAGTACCAGTCGCGTTTGCACAGTGGTGGAGAAAGGGGGCTGGGCCTCGACCAACTCTTAGGAATCCTGTTGTGTAGAACTTACAGGAGGTACCAGGAGGGCTTCTTGGCCCCCAAGGTCCCTCAAGAGACTAGTGGGCTTCATCCCCCAACCAGTAGTGGTACGCCAGTAGGTGTGTCTGCAGAGTGGTAGGAAAAGGGGGCGTGGCCTCCAAAGACTTCTGCTGTGTGGGACTTACTGGAGGTAACAGGCGGGGTAGTTGGCCCCCAAGGACTTAGGTATATCCTACCTGTATACACACACACACTTTTTTAGAGGGGGTTTGGTGCGGCCTATTTTAATCCATTAGTCTGTTGAGCTGCCCTTCACATGTTGCTGTCACCTATCACTTAATACTACATAGGGCAGTGATGCTTAACCTGTGTTCCGGGGATCCTTGGGGGTCCCTGAAGCCTACTCAGGGGATCCTTGATTGCTTAGAAAATTAAATATTAACAGATTTATAAATTGTATATAACTAAAAAGGCAAAATGTAAAATTGGAAATGTTTATACATTTTGTAAATATTTAGGAATTTGAAAATTGGGCGGCACAAATGAAGGTAGTATCCTCAGATGGATTTCTGGGAGCAGTGCAAGTGCATCAAACAGAATGTAGTATGGACAATTAGTTGCCTTAATTGAAATTTGAAAAACCCCCAACATTCCCATCTCTCTCTCTCTCTCTCTCTCTCTATATATATATATATTTATATGTAAATCCAGCCCGTCTCCAATGTGCTTGCCGCAGAGAAAGGCACGCAGACAACAAAATTAGCACTCCGAGGCAAGTTGTTCTTAAAGCTGCTAAATTTATTTTCACAACATGTGGATAAAAGCTGTCATCAGACGCGTTTCGGGCACGTCCGTGCCCTTGCTCACTGAAGATATATATATATATGAATCACCAAAGCGCCCCTGCGCTGACAGAAGGGCTCACCGCGGCACTCCAAAGCCCTCCGGCTGTATATGGCTCCCGAGCAACTGTAAAGCCTTTCTCCAAAATGTTTAGTAAAGTCCGACGCGTTTCGGGGCCAAGAACGGCCCTTCCTCATGGACATTAGCACAGAAGCACATCATGCTCACCTTAGTAATTCAAACACATTTTATTTGATTGAATTTGTCCGCCCTAAGTGGGTGTGGCTCTCAAGATGATATCGCCAGGGATTCTGGTGAATGTAGTCCCACAGGTGAGTTTATTATTTTCCTTCAGTAGGTTTTGGTGCCTCTGTGCGCATTAGTCATTGTTTTATAACCTTAAGTAGGTAATGGGGGCAGGCTTTAAAGTTGTAATGTTCATAGGAGTGTCGCGCTGGCAGGCAGGAGACAGTGATCCTGCCACAGTCTTCACCCGCGCTGCATCTACAACACCTTGTGAAGTGGAGCTCCTTCCCACGGTTAGGGTCAACCGTGCAAACAATGAATCACCGAAGCGCCCCTGCCCTGACAGAAGGGCTCACCACGGCACTCCAAAGCCCTCCGGCTGAATATGGCTCCCGAGCAACTGTAAAGCCTTTCTCCAAAATGTTTAGTAAAGTCCGACGCGTTTCGGGGCCAAGAACGCCCCTTCCTCATGGACATTAGCACAGAAGCACATCATGCTCACCTTAGTAATTCAAACACATTTTATTTGATTGAATTCGTCCGCCCTAAGTGGGTGTGGCTCTCAAGATGATATCGCATGGGATTCTGGTGAATGTAGTCCCACAGGTGAGTTTATTATTTTCCTTCAGTAGGTTTTGGTGCCTCTGTGCGCATTAGTCATTGTTTTGGATGGCATGGGGTGCCGTGAGTGACCTTCTGAAGCGCAAGAGCTTTTGGTGATTAAAAAAAAAATATATATATATATATATATATTATATATGTTTCTGAATTAAAATAAAATATTTCATAATTTGTGTATTTGTTTGATGAATGCTTGTTTCTGTACTTTACATTTGCAGTTCAAATTATCAAAAATGATTAGGCCATGGTCCCCAGCTTCCAGTAATAAATACCTCGTTTGGAGTCCCTGGTTTCCAAAAATTATTAAGTGGGGTCCCTGGGTTCCAGTAATGATAAAGTAGGGGTCCACAGAAGTCTAGAACCTAAGAACCATTGACATTGGGCTATGGGTAAGTCCAATTCAATCATTGGCTGCTCTACACTGTCAGTGACAGCATTTATCCTGATTACATGTTTATGTCCACGCAACAAGAAGTGCACCTCAGTGCCAGGGCTAATGGGCCAATACTTTGGCAGTGCGTTTTTTCCTTTATATTCTTTACTTATCTTGCATTTTTAAATCATGTTTACTGGGTATTTAAATGCAAACAAATGGAAAAAAAGTCAATGAATACAAATTATATTTTCCCTTTATGTACATGACATTCACATATTCTACACTGTTCCATTAGGAAACACCCACACTGTTCCATTAAAAGTGTATGGGATGGTTAAATATTTATAAATATACATTTATTATTGCACGCATATGGCCACAATGTTTTGGCAGCAGCATTTTCCTCAATTTTGTTTTTAATTTGGCAATATAGTCTTGAAGTAATGCTTGTTTTCTACATATTTATTTTTAAATAACAGGTATTCAACCAAAAACTGGATTCAATGGGTTACATTTGTACATCAAGTGAAAACACTTAAGCCTCTCAAGTATTACCGAAGATGTTTTCCTATGGAAAATAATTGTAAAATGCAGTTGTAAGGCAGCAGACAGTACCTTTTTCATGTCCGCTTTGCTGCACTTGTGTTAACATTGAATCACTCCACAAATAAAAATATAAATGTGTTTTAGTACAGTCTCTCTAAATAACTTTTGTTATTGGTTCATGTTTATTAGATCTGCCTTTTGAGACAACTCTAGGTTTCACGTCAGACTACTGTTTTTTCAAAAAATGTTTACATAACATACAGAGTGTCTATTGATCAACGCGTTTCATCCATTGGTCTCTTTACAGTGTCTCACATTTTGCTTCTGTCCACCATAGCATACAGCTTGGGACAAAGGGTGAGCCCACTTTACCCATTATCTCCCCTCTCTTTGATTGCACAAAGCCTGTGTACATTGTTTACACACAATATAAAATAGGCTATTTCTCTCAGTGAAATATCTGGTTCAGAGTGTGTTATATTTTAGCTATTATTTAAATTAACTTTAAATAGCCACTATTTATTTTGCCTGCACTTAGTGTCCCCAGTCAATTTATGATTTATTTTCCGCCTTTTTTTTTTTTTTAAATAATTTTTATTTTCATCAGAAAGGGCATATTTATACAATAAACATAAGCTGGAGGTTTTATAGTTTATACATCCCTTGAAATCATAATAACAAATACGGAGAGGTTAAAGGAGACACAACTTATTTCATATTAAACAAATACTAGCTATATTATTCCATTAAAAGCCAGTGGTCCCCATAGCACTTCTAGCTTGACTAACGAGCGAATACCCCTTGACTTTGCCAAGGCTGCCTCTAAGCCATAGGTATCTCTAATGATCGCCCACCAATCCTCTGCCACAGGTGGTGTAGCAGAGACCCATACCCTTGCGATAGCCAACCAAGCAGCAGCCATCAAGATTGAAAAAAGACGCGCTACTGCAGGGTTGTCATCCTTGTACCCCAACATAATTTCAAGATCCGTAAGTGGATGGTCCAACCTTAGTTTAGAGTGAAGTATTTGTTCAATTTTCTGCCAATAACCCCTCAATTCTGGGCATTTAATGAACATATGTTTCAAATTAGCAGCGTATATCCCACATTTAGGCCAATTTACCTTATCCCCCATCTTGTTTCCCTGGGCCCATTTAGCTATTCTAGCCGGGGTGTAGTATAACATGCAAGTAATACGTAGTTGCTGGAGTTGCAAACTAGCAGAGTGAACCGAATCCTGAACATAACCTAAAACCTGTTTAATCATTCTAGGTAAAACCATTATCCCCAAAGTTTGACTCCAGCCTTCTGCTAGTTTCTCATTACCATCTGGTCTAAAACTATGTAAATGAGCGTACATTGACCCTATCAAAGATTTAGACTTCCCCCCCGAATATACAATCCCAAACACTTGAATGCATTGTGAGAAGTTGGCCTGGTATATGATGTTAACTATTCTAGTGAACACCTTGCACCAGTCCAAACAACCCTTGTGGTGATGGTTGTAAGTCAACCTTATAGACCAGGTATCCTAGTGGTAGCGTGGACAGAACAGTCTTAGGCTAAAAGACTCTTGAGGGCGTGCAAAGCCAGCTGTTTTACCATATGTAACCCCTTGAATACCAAATGAAAGGACACCACACAGGATATATATAAAATATATATTTATTTATTTACTAACACACTCCTCTGAACTCTTTATGAGGTCAAAGGCAAAAGCACATAACAAGTTACTCTTAGAAATACTTTAAACAGCACAATTTACAGTTAGGCCCTAGGGGCGCGTAAAACCATATAAGTAAGTGGTATAAGAACCACGACTCGGGAAAAGGAAAGGCCTAGGGCCTAGAGAATCGCTGGGGCTACACTATCTGACCCTTAGGTTAGGAGTAGGATGCCCACAGGTGGCGCGTGCAGTGTCAGTACACTCACGCGAGAGTCAATAGAAAGTCAATGGGAACTTAAAAGGTAAGTAATTGAAGATTTAGGACACTTCCTAGGATTACACAACTAACAAAACTAGACACTAGGATAGTCAATCCCTACAGGAGCACCGAAGTACTTGCGTTACCTCACCCACGGGCTGCGGGTGCATAGGTGTCAAAGTGTGTCGGGTTTTCTCGTTGTTTCCTATGGAGCCTTGGAAGAAGATGCTGCAGGCGACCAGGAGGAAGATGCCCGGGTGGATCCAAGGGTGGGTCGAAGATGAAGGAGACCTGAAAGCAGAGGGGACAGAGTCTAGGTCACTAGCCAGTGAGCGGGTGGAACCAGAAAGGAACCAGACGTCGTCGAGGAGCAATCAGGTGCTGTTGTGAAGCTTGTCGTTGCAGCCACGCGGACCAGGAGGCGTCGAGGACGACCAGGTGCTGGAGAGGAGCTGTCCCACGAAGGTTCTCGCAGATGGAGGGATCGACTTCTGGGTTGGAGCCAACAAGCCTAAGCAAAGGCAACCCACGCAGGATACACAAAAGGCTTCTGGTGCAGACCAAGAGGGTCTGAGGTACTTCACCTTTTCAGGGAAGCAAGTGCCAGTCTGGAGCAACCAGAGCAGTGAGGGATTTTCAAAAGGATCATCGTCACAGGGATACTAGCCTACTGGCCAGCAACCGGGACAACGCGTCGAGCAGAACACAAGCAGAAGGGCCCCACGCAGATCTCGTGGAGTGTGGAGGGCTGGTCTTCAGTGCAGGTGGAGCTAGGTGTCGGGGTGTCTCAGTCCCCAGTGCACAGCTTCGAGGATGCCTCAGGAGCTGCGCTGTTAGCAAGTTGAAGACTTTCCAAGTTGCCTGGTTCCACGGGTTCCGATGCCCTCCACGGGGCTCAGCTGTGCTGGAGTCGTGCAGTGGGGTCAGAGAGGTCTGGGAGTCAAGGTCTTGTCAGGTTTTGTGCTTGGGTTCCGGTGGGAACGGGGACAAAGCAAGCCGTCAAGTTGCAGGATGGTGCCTGGTTGCCCAGGGTGGTCACTCCTTGGCCACAAGGGAGATTCTTCAGTCTTCAGCTCGGGTGAATGTCGAAGGGTCCAGAGTTTCGTTTCAAGTCGATATCAGGATTAATCTCCTGGGTCAGCTCCTACCTTTATACAACTAAAGGGGGCTGGTTTACTCACTAGGTCCCTCCTATGGGTGGGACCAGGAAGGGGGGTGGTTACACCCCCTTTCCTTTGTCCAGTTTCGCGCCAGAGCTGGGGCTGGAGTGCCCCAGCACCGGTTTGAACTGGACTATGCATGGAGCACCTAGTGTGCCCCAGGCAGTGTCTCATTCTATTCAGCCCTCCCTGTCCCAATACACAAAGTCCTGTCTGGGGTGGTGCTCGCACCTCTCCAGGCAGGAAACCTATTGTCCAAGCCTCCCTGGCTGGAAGGACTCCCAGCAGCAGGAGGTCAGACTTGTGTCTGTGGCAGCCGCAGCCATTTTGTGATGCTGGGGCTCTGGTTAACTTTAACCGGGATAGTCAGCACTAACATGTCTTCTCCCTCTAGAAGGGTGGAATGCTACCCCCGTCGCCAGAATTGGCGAGGGAGTAGTATTCCAAAGCGTATGACACCTTACACGACATTTTTAGATAAAGCCAAACCAAAGTTAGCATTCAACTGCGAGGATTATAATGCACTTAAGAGTATATGGTATGGCGATATCATAGAACAGCTATAAGGACATGGTTCCGTAAGCTGCAGACGGCTCACTCATGCTAGAGCACCATCTCACACATAAGCAAGCACTCTGCCTCCAGGATTGTTAAGGCCTGCCATAGGAGTGACCTATAGGTTACTGTGTGTCTATATATAAGGTTAGATATAGGAATACTATACCTAAGCAAGGGGTGATTACACGACTTTGCCCCAGCTGAGTGATCAGCCAGTTGTGTCAGTTTGAGTGGCCAGCCAGGGGTGGCATAATACATGCTGCAGCCCCTGGTAGGCCTTGGGTGCACCTATGCCCTGGGTACCTATAGTACACTGTACAGGGGCTCATAAGGTGACCCAATTCCCAATTGGAGATGTACCTAAGGTACATGGAGTCCATTTTACAGAGAGAGCAGATAGCCTGGAGTCCTGATTAGCAGGATCCCAGGCCAACTAAGTCGAAAACCAGCTAAACACAAAGCAAAAAATCTGGGGTAACCATAGTCAGGTATCCACCTTCCTATACGCATTATTTCTTTTGCCTCCAAATTGGAGACCAGATAGTCTCTGATCTGTAAATATTTAAAGAAAAAGTGGACTGGAAGTTTATAAGCTGAACGTAAATTTTCAAATGATTTAATTCCTCTGTCATTATACAGATCACCCAAGCAAGTTACTCCAAAATTCGCCCAAGATTTACCTGCTTGATCCTGAAACACCTCTGGAAGAATGGGATTCCCCACAGTGGATATTTTTTATGAAATGTTGGTAAATTGCACCTAGCAGACATTGCTTGCCAAATATATACAGTATCTCTAACGGTCTTGAACTTTACTCGTTTGAAATAATTTGGATCTCTAATTCCATATAGGAACTTGTCCCTCTGATTCCCTAAAATAAACTAAAACACTGAATCTGTCTGATCCAAACCGAGCAGGCTGCGAAACCGACCCTTAAAGGAAGCCCAAAAATAATTTTTTTAATCTGGGAAACCAAGTCCGCCTTGATCAAATGTAGATTTAAGCAGCTCGATCGCCCTCCTAGGTTTTTTGTATCCACAGATAAAGCTTCTAAAAATCCCCTCAAGTTAAAAAAAATATATATTAGGGACTTTCAAAGGAATGGACTGGAACAAAAATAAAAATTTAGGGAGAATTTTCATTTTGATCAGGTTACACCTGCCTAGCAGGCCTACAGGGAGCCTATGCCACATTTTTAACAGTTTAGTAGTTTCTTTCAAGAATTACATTTAAGTCGATAATCTGGTTGATTTTAGCCGTTATCTTTACCCCCAAGTAGGTCACAGTAGTACAAGACCTAGTAATAAGATTCTGAATCCCAACGGTAGTAAGCACTTGAGTTTTATCAGCATTCAATTTGTATCCTGCAAGATTACCAAATTTCTCTGCTTCTTCCTTAACCTCATCAATGCTACAGCAATTCCCCCTGAGTGCTGTTACTCATGATTTGCCATTGTTCATGACGAGCTCAGCTCGTCATGAGCACACGAGCAGTGTACTGCATGACGAGCTGAGCTCGTCATGAGCATGGAAGTGGTTAATACTTATCACGGCCTCCACCGGGTTAACTGCGTAGACCGCGATGTCATCAGCAGATGCCGTAATCGTAAGTTTAGAAATATCGGCTTCCAATAACTTAATTTGTGTACAAGTTTGTAAAGTATGTAAAAATGGCTCTATACACAGAGCAAAAAGTAATGGCGACAGGGGTGTTGTGTGGCGTTTTAGGGTCCGAGTGAATTTTTGCGATTCATGCCCTTAAATAGGTACATTTCACATTGCCCTAATATAGGCATATAAATCATTCCCTTATTTAGACATAGCCCATGGAGACCAAATATAGGCATGGCTACTTCCACCCTTACCAAACGTCACAACGATTTCTAGGAAAAACGGCTTAAGCAGTAAGGGACCTTCCCCTTGCATGAATATTGATTTGTCCAAGAAATCATGTTCTTTGCAAAGAACTACTATTCCCTAGGGTTTCTTTCCTGACATTATTATGCCCGACTTTACGTCAAACTAGACACCTTCAAGGTATAAATATGCCTTCACTTGCCCTAGCAAGGCGCGTTGGTTCGGAGCAGTTCGGCTATCTAATTGCCCGATGCAGCTCGCTACAGCAAGTGCCGAACGAAGCCGACCCTCCAGCTGACTCACTGATCAAGAAGCTGTCCTTTATCTCACTGAGAATCCAGCTCCAGTGTTTCCAAGTTCCCCTTGCGGGGTGTTGGGAAATCGAGTCCCGAGACAGAGATACCAGACCTCCTTCATTCTAAACTAAAGGTATGGAGCTGATTAGAACCTAAGAGATGTCTTGGATAGATTCTTGGCAAAGAAAACTAAACCTATGCTACACCACACTTACTTCTTCCCTCGTACTAGACTTAGGTTAGGTACATTGGGGTAGGCATATTTTAGAAGCACCAGTTGAGTATTTTTAGTCGTTGTTATTTATGTATGTATTTTATATGGTTTAGAAACCATACACTGCTCTTACAGTATTTTTTTATAATCTGTATGCATCATACTTTGCAGTCTGCATAGTGATTGTAGCAGTTCACTTTACCTGCATGAGAAAGAAGACTGTTCAATAAACCCTTTTTATTGAAAACGCCTGTCTCTCTATTTCTCTGAAACTCTGTAGAAACAAAGCATGCACGATTGACTGAGTGAAATACTTATCTATTGTTTCAGCGAAACTATAGGATATATTATTCCAATGTGCAGAGCGTATTGGGAATATAGGGACTACACTACAGGGCACCCAACATTTGGTAAGGCACTAATTTAACGCTAGATACTAAAGTAAAGTCATGCTTTTCTTAGAGACCCCTTTTCCCATAAAATACTCCAATAGACATCTGGACTGGGTAAAAGGATAAAATATCCATCATAACTGAGTAGGACGAAAATCCTGTGTATTAGTTTTTGGTTTTGTTCAACGTTGAAGGATACAGTGTTCCAAAATATTGTGAATCTTATCTTTGTTTCCTTGAAACTTGCTCTGCAAACTTTTAGTCAACAAAATGCTGGATAGCGACACCGAGAACAGTGGAGCTACAGGCAATAATGCCGTACCAGGCTTTGACACAACAGGTTTCCAAGAAACCGACCCGGATGCTATAATCATCCTGGGAAATTTAAGGAAAACCATCACTATAAAACTTACAACAAATGGCCTATCATCACGAGGTGGTAGGGTAATTTTTGTTAGAGGCACATGAATATCGGCAGACAGAGGTATTCTATTCATGGATTATCTTCATGAAGCCTATCCAGTAACACATGTGTTTCACTTCTACAAAGAAGAGGAACATCCAACGGAATACATTCCTTTCGAGGATATTGAAATTCCTCTAACATACCGAGAGCATGCGCTCTGGTTTAAAGGCGTCCTACAACATCAAAATCACATTACCAGGCTTGGTCCACTAGGTAGACCAGGAGCAACATGGCAGGTATTAGTCAGCTATACACCACATCCTGCCATTGAAGAAATGACAGGTGCGGAACTATTAGTTCAACTAAAACAACTAATGAAAATACATAGACAATTGGTTCAATATGTCATGCGGACTCTAACAGTCCAACCTCCTATAAGGATTCCACATCACACCCCCTACCAGGGGAACACAAATAAAATTACACCACAGACTATACAATCAGTCATTGGTAAATTGCCCGCACAATGGGAACAAATTCCATTCTGGATAGCTCAAAAAATTACTCAAATCGAGGCAGTATTTCCTGATACTACCCCTCATGAGAAACACAGGATTTTAACAATCTGTTTAGCAATGGGGATCGCACTTGGGGTACAGTCTTTGCTGCAATCTACACCAAAACACATGGTGTTCCGTCTATGGCGGTAATACCAGACGTCCTGAAACAGATTCAAAATAAATACGGGGCAGAGCCTGCTTTAAATCTAGTTATGAAATTACTGAAGGATTTCAAACAGGTCTCAACAATAATATTAGCTAATATTAAAGGTGAGGCAGCATTCGTGGCGATCTGCCAAAAGTTAAGAGAATTTGATGTAACTGAGCAACCACAAGAACTTGCCAGAATAATTGAAAAATCCTATGAAGAACTAGGTAGAGACAGCTAGGGTGGGAAACCAGTTAAACCCCATCTGACTGAAAGCCCTGAAAAGGTCTTTATTAAAAACACTCTTACTTTTCCTAAAAAGAAGTTGGAGAACACTAAACAAACTTCTAAAGAGAAGCGTCTTCAATCCCGAGGTAGGTCTCCTCAAAAGGAGCCCTCTGAAACGAGGTATAACCTCAGGAATAGGGATAATTTGAGAAAACCTGATAGATATCAAGATGCTGATACACGTTCCTCTCGTACCTTTCAGACTTCCTCACAGAAATCGGAAAGGAGAGGACGGTCGGAACAAAAGGAAGAACGCGTGAAGTCCAAAGACGATCAACCCGTTCCAAAGAATTTTAAAAAAACTATTCACCAAAAAGAAGGTAGCAGGTCTGAAAATCAGATTTTTTTTTTTCTTCAATCTTTTTCTTTAGGGTTTTACATTTCAGTTCCCTATGAGGGACACCAAATCGATCATAGGTCAGTTAATACACATAAAACGGTTACATAACATCTGCAAATATAATTCACCTTTAACAGTTGGGTTCCGTTCCGCCAGATGGGATTATACAACGTCACTCACTGATTTGCTGGTAAGTTAGCTTATTGTGCGATGTTGCGTCCCGCTGTAGCTTGTCTCTTTGGCCATATAATGGTGAAGACTGGTGTAGATATCTCCCCCGTGTTTGCATGTATGACCCCTTACTATGTGATCAATGGTTAATATTCGATAAGTAAGTCGGTATCTAAACCGCCGACTGCAACTGAACTAGGAACTGTGGGAGGAAACTTCCTCCAAAAACATGAGGAGGGGGGGCGGTAGCAAGTGGCTATGGTAGGCGGAGGGTATGCTGGCCGTTGGTCCAAGGGGTGAGGGCTCTGGAGGGAGAGGGTGCAATCTGTTGTTGGAGTATAGGCTATTCCCAGTGGGGCTGGTCGCCCGTCTCGTCACTCCCACCTGCTGGGGAGCTCACTCTCCTGCTGCTTGGTCTGACGGACCGGGGTGTTGGGAGGGGTTGCGGGGTGTAGACGGGGACGGGCCTGGCGTCTCATCTATTGTTATCTCTTGTTTAAATTGTGTCAGCAGTTGCGCCCATTCTAGGGAGATTTGCTGTTTGCGTGTACCCTTCACTTCTTCCTCCCGTAGAGCATCTTCTTCTGCCGCCCCCGCTTGTTTACCGCACCTATCCAGGCTGCTTCCGGGAGGCCCGAGGGGGCTCTCCAGTGCATAGCTACAGCTCTCTTCGCTAGGAGGAGAGCGAGGGATGCGAATCGCCATTGCAGTTTTTCAGATATTTTCTTTTTGTAGGTTCCCAAGGCACAAACCTCCCATGTGTCTATGTGTGGCAGGTTAACCATTTTGAGGAGTGTTTGGTGTATCTTGGTCCAATATTGCTGTAGGGATGGGCAGTCCCAGAACATGTGTTGGAAGTTCGCCTCCACTAACTGACATCGTGGCATTTAAATTGTGTGTCTGGATAGTACCGGTGTAGTTTGTCTGGTGTGAGATATGCACGATGCAGTATGTTAAACTGTATGTTTTTAAACCGTGCATTCCTGGACACCTTTTTAGGGTACTCCAGAGCGCGTGCCCACTCCTTGTCATGGAATACCCTGCCCACATCTACTTCCCACGAGTGCCTCAAGTTGTCTAGGGGGACGTTAGCCAGTTCCCTGATGGCTTAGTAGTGCCATGTTACTAGGTGTCTACCTGCTCCTATTCGGAGTATCGTATGAAGCACCGGGTGTGTTGGGGGTTCCCCTCCTCCGCAAGTTCCATAGCTGATGAGCGCTATCTAAGAGTTGCCCTTGTGGGAGATCATACCAGTCGACGCGTTGCTCATAAGTTTTCAGTTGCCCGTCATGGAACGCCTCAGCTTCCGTCACATCATGGCTCTGGCGGTATAATATTTTTCCCATCAAGGGTAGCAGTGGGGAGTAGAGTGGTCGTTCTTTCGACATTTGAGTGGTCGTTCTTTCGACATTCTATGGATTTGCATCATGCATTTGCGAGCTATGGAGACCTGTATCGGGTGGGTCGGTTTGGTGCCCGGCAGGAGCATTTTCCCGATGATGGGAAGAGGTAGCCTGCCGGTCTCCTTGGTCGCTTCCCCTACACATCTTTCTGCTGTCCAGTGAGATAGCCACTGAAGTTGTGCAGCGAGGAAATACGATTCAAAGGACGGGGCTCCTAGACCTCCACAGGTGGTGCGCAGATACAACGTGCGCAATGCTACTCTGCGTCGGCCATTCCCATATATCAGCTCTGTGAGCAGGTTATCTAGTTCACAGAAGAAGGACCGGGGTGGGATCACAGGAAGGTTGGCAAAGTGATAAAGCAATCTGGGCACCCTTATCATTTTTGCTATGGCCACCCGGCCGATGGGTGCCAGGGGTAGAGGCTTCCAGAAACCCACCGCCGATCGTAGGCCCGCCAACACTTTACGGTGGTTACCTTCATATAGATCTGTCGGGGAATGATAAAGCTGCACTCCTAGATATCTGGGGGCCGCTTCGTTCCCTTTTAAGGTCTGGGTGCCAATCCCTATGTCTTGTGGTGCCAGGTGGGGGCTGAGCGGGTAGATCGGCGACTTTTCACAGTTGACTCTGAGACCTGAGGCGTCCCCAAATTCTTGCAGGGTTGTCCATGTCTGAAAATCAGACATGCCGAAGATCTTGAGGAAACTGCTCAAGAACGGGGAGTGTCCTCAGACAATGTTGGACAGCGCAGCAGAGGTAACCATAGTTCGCAAGAACTTGAAGGATCATATGGAGACAGTGGACTTGAATGAGTACATCCAAGTGGAAACTGCCGATACCTGGGTTAGTGTCCCACACAAGTTATATGAAGTAACACTCTGGATGGAGGGGGATATAACTAGAAAAATAGGAGCACTCTTTTGGGAGAAGCTCTCTAAGGGTTATGACATTCTTCTAGCTGAACAAGACAGGCCACCTAAATTTGTCAGGGAGTGCTCACATGGCGAAGACATCATTATGCCAGCCTTCTCCACTCATATTCCAATTCATTTAAAATACACCTATGCCAGAAAATGGGCAGTAGCTCAGGCTCCAACATTATATAAAAATCATGTAGGATGGGATGAGGATTCTCCTCACCATAAAATCCAATTAAAAACTCAACCAGCTGCGCAAAGGCAGTATCCAGTCAAGCAAGAAGCTAAAAAACAGGTCAGGGAGATATTAGATCAACTTGAATACCAAGGGGTGATTGAAACATGCACCTCGTCAATGAACAAGCCTTTGTTTCCTGTGTCCAAACCAGACAATACATATTGTCTAGTTTTGGATTACAGACATTTAAACTCTTGTTGCAAAACTTTTACAGTACAAAATGCACACAGTGCAGCACCAATGAATAACATTGTGCGCAAAAAATATAAAACTACATTAGGTATTTCAAACGGTTTCTTCTGTCAAAACATTGCACCAGAAAGTAGGTATGTGACCGCTTTCTCAATTATGGGGACACAGCGACAATTCTGTCGTCTCCCCCAGAGATTCAAGAATAGTCCAGGGTTATTTTCATCCAGAGTAACAGAGTACCTACAAACGTATGATGATGAGACATTGTCATATGTCGATGACATCTGTCTAACAGACGATGACTTGGATAGGCACTTGAACAGAGTGAATACCATAATACTAGGTTTCACCTCTGAAGGGTTTAAATTCAACTTTAAAAAATCTGGAATTGCCCACCTCAACGTCCTTTTTCTAGGATACAAGTTATCAAGTGAAGGCAATAGCCTGGCAGCCAACTTTCTAGAGAAATGTGCGCTGCTCCAATCTCCAAAAATGCTGAAAAACTTACAGTCAATTGTAGGTTTCCTAAATTTCGGAAGAACTTACATTCTAAATTACGCAGAAAGGGTTAAACCTCTCCACGAATTAATCAAACCTGATTTCAAAACAGTTAATTGGACTCAAAAACACACTGAAATTTTGCGTTCGGTTCAAAGAGACATGTTAGCAACAACACATTTGCAAACCTGCGTAAACGT
This sequence comes from Lissotriton helveticus, assembly GCF_964261635.1. Lineage (NCBI taxonomy): Eukaryota > Metazoa > Chordata > Amphibia > Caudata > Salamandridae > Lissotriton > Lissotriton helveticus. Next base: position 816,968,850 of record NC_136070.1, read on the forward strand.
ACGCAACCTTGTAATCTGAATCATTCCAGGAAGATGCAGATTCACGTACTTAACCTTTAATGAAGGAGAAAAGGTACCAATAGCTGATAAATCACACTTGTACACACAAGCAGAAATGAAATTCACCTCTACAGAAAAAATTCTGACAGTGGTTCAAACTGAAGTAGCAAAAGAGAGAGCTCTCGCACAGGGTAAGCGCATAATGGTTGTTACTCCTGTTCCTGCCCTAGAGGCAGTGACAAAAGCGAGCATTACAAATGCAAAAGCTTTACATCCGAGATGGATACAATGGGTTAATTCTCTTGCTGCAACAGACGTTAAATACATTTTTGACCCCTATTTGAAAACACAAGAATTTCTACAATACGAACAAGAATGTTCTCTGCCTACTGATATTCTGCCTCAAGAACAGTACGAATGTATAATTTATACAGACAGATCAAGCTTATTGTGCTTCGTGTGCGATCTTTAAAGGTCACTGGCGCAATGGTAAATTCCGACCTATTGTCACTAAAACACAATCTCTAGGAGATTGTACAGCTCAGCGGGCTGAACTACAAGCATTCAAGAAGGCGCTTGAAAATACTGATCGCGAATTCCCCACACTAGTAGTGTGCGATTCATATTACTGCGTTCAATCTTACAATGAATACTTACAGAACTGGATTCAAAACGGTTTCAAAGATGCAAAAGGTGGCACAGTCAAGCATAAGTTGCTTTGGGAGCAAGTAGTTAAAAAACTCATGTGATCCATACACTGAGTCATCAACGTGATGGCGTTCACATTGCAGGGAATTTATTGGCTGATGAAGCTGCGAAGGCAGCTGTGCAAACGGTTTCCGTAGCTGCAATCACTCATTCAAAAAAGTAAATAGACTGCGAAATAATGCAAGCTGTCACTGCTTCAAGCAAAGACAGTGGTAATACATTACCAAAAGGCTTTCCACTCAAATACTCATACATAACTGATGCAAATAATGTTCCTTTTGCTCGAATCCCTGGAGTGGGGAATAAAGTAATTCCAAACATGGAACATAGATTATGACTAATTTTAGCAGTACATGAAGGGCTTGCCTCTGCACACGCAGGTGTTTCCGCATCAGTGTCGTTATTAAACCAAAGATACTGGTGGCCACGCATGAGGAAACCGACCAGAAACTATGTTTTGGAATTTGAAATCTGCCAAAAGATGAAAGTGTCTATAGTGAAACGTCCTCACCGACGCCCCTGTTGATATCAGATAAACCATTAGCTTGGGTTTACCTGGACCACTGAGGTCCCTTACAGAGGGATGGCAACTATAAATATATCATGGTCGCAGTGGATTCATGCTCAAGATTCATTTGGATGTGGCCTCAGCGCTCGGCTGACGCTCAAACTGTTATAAAAGATTTGCGAGTCTTTATCGCCACATACGCAGTCGGCACGCTACATTCTGACCAGGGTCCTGCGTTTAGCTCAAAAGCTTACAAAAAGGCCATGGCCAATCTGGGCGTTGCATTGCGGTATTCTGCTCCATACCATCCTGAGGGAAATTCGGTTGTGGAGAGAAAAAACGGGACATAAAACAATCTATAACAGCTAGGGTATTAGGCTCGGGTGACAGGTGGGTCAAACATCTAATAAGTAGTCTTAACAATGTGCCAAGAAGTTCTCTAGGGGGAATCACTCCATATGAAGTCCTTTTTGGAACTAGAATCATTGTCCAGGACCTTGATCGTCACACTTCAGTGGTAGAACAAAAACCCTTTAATATCAAAGAACGTTTGGCTGTTTTGCAGGACTTAAATGAAACAAGGAAGTCAAAGCAACACATTGCAGAAGCCAACGACCACTGAAGAAAAAAACACCTGTCCCAGCAAGGCCTGCCTGGTTTCCAAAGATTGGGGATCTAGTCAGAGAAAAGATTGCGGACAAGAAGGAATTTGGGCCTTCATACAGACAACCAGTACCTGTTTTAGCAATCCACCTATCAAGAACAGTGTTACTACCGCCCCTTGCTGGAAGAAAGGAGAACAGGTTTGTGTCCATCGACCTGATAAAACCACATCATGTGGCCGATCATAAGTAGTAGGCCAAGTGGACTCCAAAGATGTAGCAGACGACCAAATCCAGCTACTATCCAAGAGGTTCAAACTGAGACTCATCACCTTTGAGGAATCTGCAGTACGAAAAGAAGGACTAGGCAACAAAGCCATGGAACTTGTACCTCTTGAGACCAAAATAACAGTTTGTCAAGAAAAGCCTGTCTACAATGATATAGTAACTGACTATACTAATATGACAAGTGATCAAGTAGCTCCAGCGATTTCATCAAATCGTGATGCAATCCCTACAATTGACAGAGCTGCCTCCGGCTATTTCATGTAACTTTGATACGTTTTCTGAGGATCCCAGTGAACCTGAAACAACACCAGCTAAAAGAACTTTTAAAGAACAAGCAACAGAAATTTCCCATCAATTGAAAAAGACTTATCTGATTTCACCATGGATTGAACTTTGGATTGTGTTGGGTGTACTTTTTCTTCTACTTTAGTTGACTCTTGTATTAACTTTGGGAATGCTGATAAATGGGAGATATAGTAAAAAGGACACAGCAAGTAAGAACATCACCTTACTCCTCAAGCCACACAAATCATCTCATCGTGAACAAAGAGACTTGTCATCCGTGAACATCACAGCTGTTCCTATACCTGGTGGTGTAGCTTGGGACAGAACTGATTATGACATCTTTGGTCCTGCAGAGCTCTTAAAAATTCCACACCAATTCAAGGTTTCCTTGAATGACTTTGTTTCATCTAGTACCTTTTCTGATGATTGAGAATTTGAGACTGTTAATAATATGATGTTAGACTTAGAAATGTCTGCAAAATTTACAAATCATTAATACTTATAAGGTTCATCAGATATAATCACTATAGTCATCATTTCTTACATACATCTGCAAACCCTAGAAATGTACTGAAATTTAATCAATGGGAACATTGTCCAACGCCACCAAAGGGTAGCTCACAAACATTTTATGACACATTTCCATACTTTTCAGGTTTTATTGTCTCAAATCCAGAAACATTTTACTTTAAAAATGTCAATAAGACAGGAATGAAAAGTATGTTGACTAATACTAAACACATTTATTCTGCCGCCTTTTATGCTCAGCTGTCCACATTAGGTTTTAACTTTTCGAAAGACAATATTGAGACAAAAACTGTCTGGGGCACAAAACAGTGGCAGGTGCAGGGTCTAGAAGCTTTATTTAGAGCCTGCATCATCCCTGAACAAATAATGTTTTTAAATGACACTGTTCAACAGACATCTTGTCTTGGCTTAGCTAAGATAAAATATTTAAATAAACTGTCCATACCTACATCTGCACCTGATAGTAAGAACACTACAGAGTTGACGTAAAAACAATTTTACTTAAAAACAGAAAAGATCCTGAATGAAAAAAATGGTTAATGTGGCCCACAGACACAAATAACTGTCAAGATAGATTCCTGAATAAGACACAAGGGTTCACATTCACTAGGCCAGATCCAAGATATGTCCAGAGACAACATCCAGGGATTGTAATATCATACAGTGTAGGAAAATTGTGCCTTGAGTGGGTACAAAAATCTACACTAAAAGAGGTAAAACAACACTTATCTTTACTTAAAGATGGCGTTGATTTAAGGAACTTCTTACAAGGACCACCTAAACCGAGTCTTAAACGTTTTATATACGCCGGTATCTATGCTATTTATAATGAGGCTTGGAAAATTACGCAAGCAGAGACTGCAGAACGAATACGAGAAATTGATCGTATTAATTTAGAGAAATCTCTCTCTGTAGTTGACAATGGATTAACAACTCTGTCATCCAGAATATATACTTTGGACAGCATAGTATCCTCTGCCATAGACATAATAGAACAGGACTTGGTCATGTTGTAACATGGTCAGTCACAATTGCATTCTATAATGCTTTTAGGCTGGACGTTACAAAATCTTCGTTCTGGCTATGTGCCATGGCGTCCAATCAACACCACATTACTGTTTTCTGGTTTTAACCTTACAGATAAACAAATCACTTTGGCACAAAGAGGAGCAGACTATACGGTGCTGAGCATTGAAAAACTGGAAAGATTACCATTAACTGTTTCTGTGAAACCAGCAACAGAATGGATAATACACGGTACTATCACTCTGCCGGTTACAATTTTCCATTTTCAGTATTGTTTGAAACATATACCAGCAGGCGTATATGAAAGGTTGGGTAAAGAATATATCAAGACATCCTGGAATTTACCATATACACACAGATGTTGGAGTGGGGGGAAAAAAGTGTTTTAGTGGTACAAACTGCGAAAACGCACTAATTGGTACAGTTTTAAGCCAGGGTATTAACTTAACACGGGGCCTGCGATGGTTCCTCAAACAACTTACCCTGCCACCTGCAAGGTTCTCCAGCTGCAGTGATTGATCCAATTTTTAGGCAACTTTCTAATGGAAGCTATATTATGTTGAATGATCCCAGCTGCTGTGGGATGTTGCCAGGAATACCCTATTTCGTAAGTGTGTCAGCCATGGTCACTCGCTGTATGCAAGTATTGGTTTCCAAAAACGAAGACAGTTGGGGAGTCGCCGTTGTGGCCTTCACTGAACACCTCTTCTATACGAATTGATACTTTAAGCAGAATGAAAGCCATTCTATTACAAAAAACTGTGCCACTGACCTCGTCCAAAGAGACGTATAATCTGCAAGTTGCAAGAACTTCGGCAGAAATACATGCCCTTTTATCTGCAAATTGTCCTATACATTTCACAGAAGTGTTAGGTCGTATCCTAAACATGTCTGATACCAGTGGTATTGTACATGTCAGTCAGTCAAATTAACTTTATTCGATTTTGTTAAAAATCATACAAGGGGCATAAAAAACATATTATATACAAGTAAAAAACAATTAAACAATTTCATATCGATCGAATTCATATGACATAGTGTTACAGTAAAAACAGTGTTTTAAAAGTCAATAAGAACAATTTATGCATAGGGGATTACAAGGTTCTTGCGTCTTCTTGATCTAGCCGCTGCCACTAAAAAATTTGCCATGGAGAATGTAATACGTATATTTTCCAATGATTGTAGAAAAAGCATGGCTGGTCTCACCTGGGAGAAGCCAGCTTCCCTTAAGACGGGTAACAGATGTTTTTTTCTCTGGTCCGAGAAGAAGTCACAAAACATAATAAAGTGCATACAGCCTGATTCATCAAGCCGAATTGCGCTCGCAAAGGGCCAGATTCTGAGAATCTGGCCCTTTGCAAGAACAATTTTTGCATTTGGGATTCATCATCCCAAATGCAAAAATCGGTAATTGCTAATTCGCTAAATTGCGAGGAATTACATTTAAGGAATCTCTATTTGAGATTCCTTAAATGCAATTCATCAACCATTTTCAAATTGCTAATTTGCAATTTCGGGACGCTATTTACCGCGAGGTCAAACCTCGTGGTAAATAGCGAAAACTTAGAAAAATGCTTTTAAAAGCATTTTTCTAAGTTGCATGTTGCACACACACATGTCCTTCGGACATGTGTGTGCGCAACACCACTGTAAATTACATTTCAGGGGTGCTACAGGGTGTCCTTTGGACACCCCTAGCACCCTTGAAATTGCTATCTTATTTGCGATTAGCAAATTGCTAATCGCAAATAAGGAATACTCCCCATTCATTCCTATGGGCCTTTAGGCCCATAGGAATAAATGGGGAGTTATTCCTTATTTGCGATTAGCAATTTGCTAATCGCAAATAAGGAATGTGTAGGAATCGCAATTTATTTAGCGATTCCTACATGAATACCGTTTTGCGAGTCTGTAATGGCGATTCCTTATGAATCGCTATTAAAGACTCGCAAAACACGCCGATGATGAATCAGGCTGATAGTGTCTTGAACTGAAAAATTGTCACAAGTACAAGGTGGTGCTAACTCTGGTTTTATCCAAGAATTAAAACTGCCCAAATAGAAGTGAATAAGGTTAAACCTAAATTTCGTTAACAGAAACCTATGAAATGGGTTGGTGACAAAACATAAATAAGGTTCAAGTGCAGGAGAGTGAACTAACAAATAATGACGTCTAACTGTGGGCTTTAACAATTCTATTTCTTCTCGAACCAGTCTTTCCCTTAACATAAATTGTTTTTTAGTGGCAACCACATCCTGTTTTGTAATGCCAGAGGGGTCAGTAAATAAATCAGGTCGTCCCAGGTCCATAAAAGATTTTTTTAAATAGGCCAGCCATGGGATTGTGCTACTATGCTGCAGACTCATGACATCCTTCATAACCAGGTGGTTTAGGGTCAATTCTGTATTTAACCATGTCTTGAGCCAGTATGTTAAGGGCGCCAATCTCAGCCTATCCTGGACATAGTCCAATCCTACCTCCGCATGAATGGAAAAAGTTGGTGTTGATTGAGGAAGGCACAAAAGATAACGTAGGAATCTATTTTCTGCCTTCTGAATTTTATCCAAGCATACGTAGCCCCACAAAGGCGCACCATATAGAGCCACAGGAAGGGATTTGCTGTTATACATTTTTAAGATGGCTTCCATCGGTCTATGACCCAGTCTTTTGGCTAAACCCAGGATGGCCGTTGATGTTCTTATCACAGCTAGGCTTTTGGCCCGTACCTAAGGTCCCCAGGTACCCTTACTGTCAAAAAGCACGCCAAGGTAAGGGAAGACGGGAACTCTAGAGACTACCTCTCCTTTACACAAAAATGTTTTCACCATGGCCCTTTTCTTTTGAGGTCCAGCGACCATAGTGTGAGATTTAGTGGAATTAACCTTCAAATCAAGCGGGTCCATGAAGGAACCAAAAGCATCCAAAAGCCGTTGGAGACAGACGCCAGTACGAGCTATAAGTACTGCGTCGTCCGCGTATAGGAGAGTAGGGATCTTAACTTCTCCTACACACGGCACGTCTCTCGCAGCCCCCTCTAGGTAGTTGCCTTGGCCATTAATATAAATAGTGAATAGCAGCGGAGCTAATATGCAGCCCTGCCTAACTCCTCGCTTCGAATGAAATCGGGATGTGCATCTGCCTTCTTTTGTAACCCTCACTACAGCGAAAAGTTCCCAATGGAGTGAGGCTATAAACCCAACCAGGGCCTCATCAATCCCCATCCTCAGGAGGGTTTCCCATAACTTAGACCTGTTGACCAAATCGAAGGCCGAGGAGAGGTCCATGAACGCTAAGTACAGTGACCCCTCCTTGGCCACCGTGTACTTGGACATCAACAGATGTAAGTTTGAGCACTGTTCAATCGTGCCTCTTTTCTCTCTGAAGCCGTACTGGATGTCGGCCAGACCACCACAGCCTTCCATACTGTCCCTTAGCCTAGCCAAAAGGACTCTGCCCAAGATCTTTATAGCAGAGTCCAAAAGGGATATAGGCCGGTAGCACCCCGGGTAATCCCTTTGACCCTTTTTAAATATGGGAACTATTGTGGAGGTCGCATCATGTAGATGGAAGTGGGGTACTGTTTGCTGCTATAAACACATTCACCAGGATACCGGCCCATAATTTCGGCGAAAGTATATAAAAGTCAGCCGGTACCCCGTCCGGGCCAGGGGCTTTATTCCTGGTGGTTTCGCGGATTGCTTTCTCAACCTCTGCACTATTAAAGTGCAAAGGCATGGCCTCCGACAGGGACATGTTAAGTGGGTGGGTAATGGTGCCGCTAACTCCATAAACGGAACTAAAGTGTGCCAACCACTTGTCATCTGGGATGACACAGTCTGTATCTAGGTTGGATGACTCAGAGGAATAAGGGTGGTTAATTACAGCCCAGAATTGCCTGCTATCCTGCAAGATATCAATAGAGATTAGATTTTCCCAAGCCTCCTGCTTAATACGATCCTGTCTACTCTTAATAGCTTTCCTATAATCTTTCCGCAAAGTTGCAACCAAAGCCGTCTCCCTAGGATTTGCTTTAAGAGCTGATTTTAGGGATTTAAGGGCTTTAGAGCAGAAAGGATCAAACCATCGACAAAGTTTGGAATCTCCCTTCCTCCGTTGAACCGAGAGGTTAGAAGAAACTTTACTACATATCAACTGAAAGGCATCCATGATGTCATGGCCTTGTGATGATGGATTTTGGCAAATCGTGATCTGGTCCTTTATCAGTGGACCAATGTCAGTATAAAAAACACCAGGAACCACGTTCGCCCACTTCAGCCGTCTGCCCTGGTCAGTTGAACGTAAAGCAGGTCCAGGACTAGCCTGACCCGGCTTGGGACCCATGGAATCCCACCAAGCCACCACCAAGAGGACAGGGTTGTGATCACTAAAGGGGGAGGGGACTGTACGATAAAGAATAGTTCGGTTGAGGATAACAGGGGTCACAAAAATATAATCAATGACAGTCCCAGGCATTGTCCCCTTAAAGGTTGTTATTCTAAATTCCCCCTCCCTCATCTTGAATTCAAAGAGGTTGAAGTTGGCCAGGAGATCTTCCAATTCTTCACCTGCCTTAGTGTGCTCTAAATGAGGGCCCTCCAGGTCCAATGTCTCCATGCAATCAATTTGGCCACAGATAAAATCACACATGTATTTAAGACGATTTTTTGGGACTGTTAGCACCCTTTAAAGCAGTCCTAGGCATATTTCCAAACTTCGTGCACTCAGTGTTTGGCGGCCTGCCTCTCATTTTGGGACTCGTAACAGGGATACTATTTTTGCTCCTTCTGCTCCGATATGGCAAGTCAAGTCACCATCGACACCCAGATCACCTTGGAAAACACCCTCTTGGCAAAGAAGTGTCGTGAGCGCATGATACAGATTCTGGGACCTACTCTTTTAAGAGATTTGAATACCACGTGGTTTCTATCATTCAGACCAATCTGGCAAGATTGCATCTTGCCTGTTCTGCGATGCCTGCTATGTGTAGAAGAATGCGTGCTAGACGTCTGTCTGACACTCCCATCAGTCCTGCCAACGGAAGTTGATACTTTGCTTGGGCCAGTAACGGCTCATGAACTGAGTTATCCCCAGCGGCTACCAATCCTGATGACGGCATTCGTTGAGATCTCACAGACGCAACATGCTGACGGTGAGATACGTGATGCAACAGGAGCACAGGTACCATCTACTTTGTACATTGCTAATGCGACTGAAACTGACGGCAATGCTTCGCATCTATGTGCTATTGATCTGCTTAACGAAGTAGTCCAACTTTCACCTACAGTCGTAGACGAGTTTTTTTCCAGCTTAGAAGGTTTGATGTTTTCTCCAAACAATAACACTGACTTTTGAAAAAGGCACACAGTGTTCTGAGAGACTCTGAATTCGACCTTCATTTTTTCAAAACAAGCTTCTGACTTTGGAACTCTATTTTTTTCTCCTCTCTCTATGATCAGACATTTTTCCAAAATTTATATTTTTTCCTTTCTGGCACAAAGGAATCTGCTAAAAGTAGAACTATTCATAGAGAACTAGATTTCATTGAAAAACTTCCAAGAGACAATATTTGACCTTGTCCGCATTCAACCCGTTTATATAATCTGCCATGAAATGGTCTCAACGTTTTCTTCTGTATCTAAGAGCCATTTCATAAATATATTTTCGTGATTCATTCGGAAAGCATTTCCAATGGTATACTAAATGCTTTGAATGAAACATTGCTTTTAAAATGCGTGCAGCACAAATGCTCTTTTCGTGTACAACCATTTTGAATGCATTTTTTTGTATTTTGGGTGGGGTTTTAACACATCATGTTTAGATATGTCTTAATGTGTTTAGAACTTAGTAATGTCGTACATGATAAAGTGGAGTGGTGTTGTGTGACGTTTTAGGTTCCGAGTGAATTTCCCCGATTCATACCCTTATATAGGTACAATTCACATTGCCCTAATATAGGCATAGAAATCATTCCCTTATTTAGACATAGCCCATGCAGTCTAAATACAGGCATGGCGACTTCCACCCATACCAAACGTCACAACGATTTCTAGGAAAATTGGCTTAAGCAGTAAGGGACCCTCCCCTTGCTTGAATATTGATTTGTCCAAGAAATCTTGTACTTTGCAAAGAACTACTATTCCCGAGGGGTTCTTTCCTGACGTTATCAAGCCCGACTTTACGTCAAATTAGACACCTTCAAGGTATAAATATGCCTTCACTTGCCCTAGCAAGGCACGGTAGTTCGGAGAAGTTCGACTATCTATTTGCCCAACGCAGCTCGCTACAGCAAGTGCCGAAGGAAGCCGACCCTCCAGCTGACGCACTGATCAAGAAGCTGTCCTTTCTCTCGCTGAGATTCCTGCTCCAGTGTTTCCAAGTTCCCCTTGCGGGATGTTGGGAAATTGAGTCCCGAGACAGAGATAATACAGGACCTCCTTCATTCTAAACTAAAGGTATGGAGCTGATTAGAACCTAAGAGAAGTCTTTTTAAAAAAAATATATTTTTATTGATTTTTCCATTGTGCAACCACATAGCAAGCATGTCATTATTGATCATCATACCCCTCCCCTCGTCCCCCCGCCCTCCCCCCTCCACCGTTAAAAACAAGACGTATTCCTCTCCTTCCGCTAGCGCAATCAAATCTCTCTCCCAGGCCCATTCTGATACATTTCCATGTTCCCTAACCCACTCCCGTACATTTGATTCTGGAAACCTGCCCACTCTGTCCAGTTCAGACTCCTCCGTCCAGGGCATGGTAGCGGCGCCATTTGCCCCATACCCTACCAAACTTTTCAGGGCATCCCCTTGCCTTATACGTGACTCTTTCAGCTGCCATATATAAGTCCATACCCCTCCGCCAGTCCTCCAGCTGCGGCAGCTCAGGTACCCCCCATTTCCTTGCCACATCTCTCTTGGCAACCACCAAGGCCAGCACTAAGAAGATTAGCAGTGGGCGAGTCAAGTCTAAGTAATTTGTCATACCTAGGAGGACCAGTTTGGGATCTAACTGCAGGGTAACCTCCAGTACCTCTCCCAGCTCTCGCAGGACCTCCCCCCAATAGATCTGAATTACCGGGCAGGACCAGATGGTGTGATAGAAGTCTCCCCTGTCTTGGCCACAAGGCAGGCAGCTCGGGTCAGTAGCCCTCCCTATTTTATGTAAGCGCACTCTATTGAAATAGGTCCTACGGAGGACATTATACTGAGTAAGCCTTAATCGGGACTTAATTGCTACATCTCTCGGGTGCATCAGGACCGTACCCCAATCCATCTCATTAATTTCCCCTACATCTCGTTCCCAGGTGCCTCTGAGGTTTCCCAGCCCATCTGGCATGTTATTCATCAGGGTTCTGTATGTCAGAGACACTGCCCTACCAGGGATCTGTTCTTGTAAAAGACGGCCCTCCAATGGAGCATACTCCGGGAGCGCATCCGTCAAAGTCCTCTCCGCCCTCCAGGCATGTCTCAGCTGTGCATATCTAAAATATTGTGTGCGGTGCCGCCCATATTCCACGCTTAGTGCTTGAAATGACTGCAATTCCCCTCTCTTCATCACATCCCCCAGTGTCGATATACCAATGGCATCCCAACTCTGGAAACCCCTCAACTTACTAAGCTCCCTCAACCAGGTACATATCCATAGTGGTGTTTGCTTCGTCGGTTTCCGCTCCCCTCTCATAGCCTTTGTCGCCCGGGTCCAGACCCCCAATGTGACTCTAGTGGCAAGAAGCATTCTACCTCTACCTTGCCCCCGTACAGGTAATGAATGCATGTGTGTTTTTCCATGCTGTGCCTCTCAAGCACGTAGGTGGGATGGGTGTCCTGGGCGTGTATCCACTCATTTATGGACACCAGATGTTCTGCCCAGTAGTACGCTTCTATGTTGGGCAGCGAAATTCCTCTGTTATATTGGTGTCTTTGTAAGGTCGTCAGCGCTACCCGGGGCTGTTTCCCCAGCCATAGGAAGGCCCTCAGTTCCACATGAATGTCTTGGAAGACCCGGCGCCGGAGGGGGAAATATTCATTTTGGAAGGCGTACAGAAATCTCGGGAGCGACATCATTTTGAACATAGCCGCACGGCCCAGCATCGTAAGGGGAGCAACCTCCACCGCGCCGCATCCTCTGTAAAATTTGTCATTATTCGCCTGATATTCCTGTCGTAGGAGAGGGTACTGTTATTCGTCACAAATATCCCTAGGTAGACAAACCCTTCCCCTGTTGTCTGCAGCCTCCCCGGCAGATCGGGCCACGCCTCCCCTCCCTGGGGATCGTAAAGGATCGATTTGTGCCAATTTATCTGATAGCCTGCTCGGGCCCCATATCGGTCCAATTCCGAGTACAGTGCTATGATCGTAGTGGCCTGGTGCGTAACATACAAAAGGACATCTTCGGCATATAACGATATTTTTTCCTATGCCGTATCTGCCTGTCCTATTTGAAACCCCCTGATATCCTCATTCTGTCGGACTGCACATGCCAGCACCTCTATGGTGAGTGCGAACAATAGAGGGGATAGGGGGCACCCCTGCCTGGTACCCCGCTGTATAGGGAAATCCTCAGATAGTATCCCCGTTAACTCTAACTCTCGCCCTGGGATTGGTATTGAGCAATTTTACCCATCTCCTGTATTTGGGCCCGAAGCCAAATCAGTCCAGTACCCCTTCCAAAAAAGGCCAATTGACTGCATTGAACGCCTTTTCGGCGTCGAGGGATAAAAACATGTGCGGGTCCCGTCTAGCGCTCACCTCCATTAGCCAGTTATGGGTCCGCCTAAGGTTGAATCTGGTTGCCCGATCAGGGAGGAAACCTGTTTGATCAAGGTGTACAAGTCCCGTTATCACTCTCCTCAGGCGGAGGGCCAATATCGTCGCGAGGAGCTTCACCTCCACATTTAAGAGGGAGATGGGGCGATATGACGCACAGTCGTCGGCGGCTTACCCTCCTTATATATTGGAATTATTGTGGCCTGGCGGAGGTGCAGCTGCAACTCTCCCTCTAGCTCTGCGTCCTCAAAGAGCCCCAGTAAATGACGGGCCAGTAGGTCCGCAGTCTTTTTAAAGAATTCTGCCGGGAATCCGTTAGGGCCCGGGGATTTCCCTGCCCGAAGTCTGGCTAGGGCTTCCCTAATCTCGTCTATTGTGATGCTCTCTTCCAATTCTCCATGGTCTTCCTTCCCCAGGACCGGAAGCTCAATATGGGCCATGTACTGCATTGCGTCCTCCTGTGACCCTAGGTCCCTGGCATCATAAAATGCTCTGTAGTACCCTGCAAAGGTCCCCGCTATCTGTTCGTTTGCTTGTACCCAGCCCCCTTGATCGTCTCTCACCTTCTCCACCCATCTCGCATCCCTCTCTTTCCTACTGAGCCATGCCAACAACCTCCCAGACTTATCTCCTACGTCGTACAGGCGATGCAGTGTCGCCAGGGCCTGTGCCTTAGCCTCTCCCGTCACTAAGTGTCTATATTGTCGCTGTACATCCGCGAGTCTTCTGAGGGTCCCCAGGTCTCTAGTAATCTGGTGTTCCTGTTCCAGGGCCAGAATCTGGACTTCCATAGATCGAACCTTCTCCTGTACTTTCCTCTTTTCCCCCGCCAGTCTATTCTGTGCCCTGTCTCGTAGGACCGCCTTAAGGGCTTTCCAAAACACTACCCGGGACGAGACTGAGCCCTCATTTTCCGCAATGTACACCTTCACATCCGCCCGTAGGCCTTTTAGAATGTCCATGTTTGGAAGGTCCCATGCCGACAGTCGCCACATCGCCGGCCTCCCGCCCCTTCCCCCCACCACAGCTAACAGGGCTGAGTGGTCCAATATACCCCTCGCATGGTATCCCGCCGTATCGTTTACATGCTGCGCCTGCCTGGCCATGAAGATATAATCTAACCTGGAGTATACTTTATGTGCTCCGGAAAAAACGGATGGAGCCACCTCCACACATCCACCAAACCCATAGTAGTCATCGTCTTAGAAAGCAGAGTGGGGGTCGGGACCGTATCCCTATCTCCTGTCCTATCTTTTGCTGGGTCTATGACATCATTAAAGTCACCCCCTAGCACTTGCACGGTGTCTGACGTGTTCAGGATGATGTCAGTGATGCCCCTAAGTGTACCTGCCTGCAGTTTGGGCGGTGCATAGACCGAGATAGATGTGTACTCCCGCCTCCTCCAGTGTCCCCTCACTCCCACATACGTCCCCTAAGGATCTATCCAGGTCTGTGCTACCTGAAAGGGTGGGTGTTTTTTAATCAGTATTACTAACCCCCTGGAGCCCGTGGTGAACCCTGCATGTGCGAGAACTCTGTACTGCCCTCTAGCCAGAAAGGTGCATTTGGAGCCCTGCAGGTGCGTTTCTTGTAGCAGTATTACGTCAGATCCCATCCTCTTCACGTAGTTGTGGACTAACCCCTGTTTAATCTTACTGCTAAGGCCGTTAACGATCCACGTTAGTATCTTAATCCCCGTTTGAGCCAGACCCTCACCTATAGGGCTACTCGTCAGCTTGTCTTGCATCGTGGTGCGAGTTTCTCAAAGGTCAAGCGAATGGAGCCTCCAAGTCATGAGTATGTATGATCATCGTGACATGCTGTAACAATCCCCCCTCCCCCCAACTCCCCACTCCTACGAAGCATCTGATAGTCACATTCCAGTCCCCCCCTGAAACCCCAAACATTAAACAACTGTACCCTCCCCCAACACCCTCCACCCCACCTCCACCTCCCCCCCCCCTCCCCGGCCAGTCCTATCTTCCGAAATGGCTACGTATAGGACTTTTGGGCTGAGAAGGTCTGTCGCCCACCCCTAGAGACCCCCTACCAACCCAGCCCCCGGAAAGTAATCCGAAAAGCAAACAACACTCCCTTCACCTGCAGCTACATTCAGGGAGGCAAATTACCCCAATGACCAATAAAACAATAGGTATAGGGGGTGTATCAACCTGCGTGCTGTCCGGCTATGAGCCGGTATCTTTTCCATCCAATCAGCCCCAAGTTCAAGAATGTGAGTCCTGGATGTCATCTTGCGAGACCCCAGCCTCCTTGGCCGATTCCTGCTCCATCTCATTGATTGCCGCCACCAGCGGGTGCATAGACTGAGCTTCAGCTTCCTCTTCGCCGGATGAGTTGCCACCAGTGTCTTCTTCCCCTTCTGAGCAAGCGTTCCCCGCTAGGCAGCGAAATCTGGAACCTGCTTGATCTCCTAGCTCAGGGGATGCCGAACTCCGCCTCCGTCGGTTAATCGAGGTTTGCGTGGGATACGGGGTCGTCTTCAGCCTCCTGCTGCCTCGTGACCCTCTCAATCTCTGGGTCTTTGGTTGCCCCCACTGGGCCTCAGTTTCGCCGGGAAGAGCAGCATATACTGGATATGTAAATTTCTCAATTTTGCTTTTACCAGGTCAAAGGAGCGCCTCTGCTTCTGTACCTCTTGACTATAATCCGGGAAGATCATGATTTGCGACTTCTCCACCCGAATCTCCCCGAGCTTTCTGGCTTCCCTCAATATCACGTCCCGGTCTGCAAAGTTCAGGAAGTGGGCAATGACTGGTCTCGGTCTCGCCCCCACCGGCGGCTTTGCCAGCAATGCCCAGTGTGCTCTTTCTATTACAAAGCAATTGGAGAATTTCGCTTTCGGGAAGGTCTTCTGCAGCCAGGAGTGCAGGAACGCCGCCATGTTGTTCTTCTCGATTCCTTCACGAAAACCCACAAAGAGGAGATTGTTGCGGCGGGCCCTATTTTCCGCGTCATCCACTTTCCACTGGAGTTGCCTTTGTGAGGCCTGGAGCTCCTCCACGTCTTTCCTGAGGGTGTGGATGGTATCTTCGGCCTCACCTAGTCTGGTCTCCGCCGTGGTCACCCGCTCTGTCAAGTTGCAAAAGTCCTGTCACAGCAGTGTGACCTCCGAGCCCACCTCTCCAATCTTGACCTCCAGGGTAGCCCGGGATGCCTGAATATCCTCCTGCGACGCTTGGATGGCCCCCATCAGTAGAGCCGTGTCCGAGCGTGACCCCATGGCCTCAGTCTCTGTGGTGGGGGGGCTCTAGCATAGCGGTCTAGGGTCCCCTGCCGTTGGGTCCTGGTGGTCGCCTCCTTTTTCCCCATACCGCACTCGCCGGTGGGCTGTACAGTGACGACGTCTCCCTGGCTGATCTGCTCCTCTGTTCTGCCATCCACCAGCCCCGACCTTTTGTTCAGACGTTATATCCTCAGGCCCTGTGGAACTCTCCAGCTCCGGTCACTCTCCCCTATCCCGCATGCAGGCCATTTTCAAGGGGGTCCCCCGCCCTGTGCCACCATTTGCGTGGAGGGTCGACTCTCCAGTCTCCGTCAGGACCCCTCTCTAGGGCTCCTCAGTGGAACAAGCGTAGTCCCCTGGATGTGAGGGTGGGGGGGGCCCGATATCGTACCCCCGATGTTGCACCCCCTGTAGGTCTCCAGAACTCTAGGCCGTTCTCCGCTCCCGTGGCTCACTCAAGTCGGCAGTGCCCCGGCCCAGTCTCTGCCGTAATCCTCTCGCGCAGCACCTCTATCCAACTCGTTGTTCTCCTCTGTGGCGCCGTCCGGACAGGAGAGGCGGTTCCAGGTCTTCACACCGGCCAGTCGCCCGGGTGTGGCTCAGCACCCTAGGCCTCTCCCTGCCTTTATGGGCCCCCGCTTCTAAGCTCCGTCTCCAACGTTGTCTGCCTGCCTGGCCCCGCTCCCGGGCTGTCCCTCCACACCTTCGGAGGCCCCCGCTGTCTGTGTCCCTCGGGAGCGCTCGTGCAATCTGGGCGGGTAGGGGCGCCGCTCGGGCCTACCTCTCCGGGCCTCCGTTCCAGGATCCTGCCATCTCCAGCTCTCCCTGCCGCCCTGCAGTCCCGCAGATCTTCGTCAGAGCCCTGGCTGCCTTCCACACCGACCCGGATGGATCTCGGCCAGCTATGGAGCCCCGGTCTCTTCCTCACACCTCCACTGACCGATCTGTTCGTCTGTAACCTCTGCTCCGGTCGTCCTAGCCCCTTCAGCAGGCTGCCGCCATTTTGGGTCCAGCTCCGCGTTGTTCCGGAGTCGACTCGGTTTCTCTTGCCGTTTTAGGCCGTTTCTGCGCTGAGGCTCTCACTATTTCTTAGTTCCAGGTTACGACGGGACCATAAGCGGTCCCTCAGTGTCCGAAACGGGACCTTCGGACGCCGTTTACACGACGGATCTTGATCTGCTCGCCAGAGCTGCAGAGAGACTCGACATAGTTGGCCATGCTGTTGGCCATGCCCCCCCCTAAGAGAAGTCTTGGATAGATTCTTGGCAAAGAAAACTAAACCTGTGCTACACCACACTTACTTCTTCCCTCGTACTAGACTTAGGTTAGGTACATTGGGGTAGGCGTATTTTAGAAGCACCAGTTGAGTATTTGTAGTCGTTGTTATTTATGTATGTATTTTTATATGGTTTAGAAACCATCCAATGCTCTTACAGTATTATTTTATAATATTGTTCTTGCTGTACGCATTATACTTTGCAGTCTGCATAACGATTGTAGCAGTTCACTTTACCTGCATGAGAAAGAAGACTGTTCAATAAACCCTTTTTATTGAAAACGCCTGTCTCTCTATTTCTCGGCAACTCTGTAGAAACTAAGCATGCACGATTGACGGAGTGAAATACTTATCTATTGTTTCCGCGACTCTAGAGATACATTTCTTATTCTTTGGAAACAAAGTTGTCATGTTTATGCGGTTGTCAGAAACTAATCCCTTCTTGTGAATTCGAGAAAGTTTCTAGTTATCTCTGAGCTAGATGGCACTCACTATTAAGTTTAATATATTCGATAGAGACCTAGTGACCCTCAGTCCTACATCTAAACTATAGGATATATTATTCCAATGCGCAGAGCCTATTGGGAATATAGGAACTACACTACAGGGGGCAGCCCTGCCTAGTCCACACAAGATCTGAAATGGGAGGGATCGAAGCCCCCCATAGGACAACTTGGCCTGTGGATTACAGTATAGAGCCTGTACCCAGGATCGAAACTGAGATCCAAGGCCAATCTTGGCCAGTACGGCCCATAAGAAATCCCACCTGACCCGGTCAAAGGCCTTTTCGGCATCTAAAAGTATCATGCCAAAATCAATCCCTTTCTTATCTGCAAAATCAAATGCTCTAATGGTCATATTGACGTGGGCAATAGTGTCCCTCCCCATAATAAACCCATGCTGTCTATCAGAGACTAAACGCGGCATGAGTGCTGCCAGGCGAGTAGCCAAGATTTTTGAAAATACCTTGGCGTCCGTATTAATAAGGAAAATGGGTCGATATGATCCGCATTCTGTTGATAGTTTGCCCTTTTTAAAATAAAAACACAATTTCTGGCGTATTCCACGTCTCCGGTACCTGCCCACTAATTGCCACGAATTGTATCTGTTGGACTTGGCCCTTATGACAGGTTCACCCCTAGACTTTTTGCTTGTAATGGTGACCTGGTGATAGTGATTTTTTGGTTCTGCGCACTTTCACTGTGTCCCAGTGGAAAGTGCGTGCGCACTCTGAGTGCATGTGATGAGATAGGCCTGCCCTCCCATAGGAATGCATGGGGAATGTGTAAATGTGTAAATGTAAATGTAGTTGAGCTTATATAGCGCACAGCTACCCGCAGTGGGTTTCCCGGCGCTTGCTTAGGGAACCCGTCCTGGTATTCCCCTGTGAGATAGCAGGGTATCCACAAGGTGAAAGTCAGGCATCCCGCCGCGAGGGGCCGTTGTGGAGATTAAGCAAGCTATTGCCCAGAGTCGCAGAGTGTGAACCCGTGAGCCGAGGAGGCACCGGGGCGAGAATTATCGAGTCCGTGGAATTTTTAGCCCAAGACCCGCCGAGGCGGGGAATTGAACCCTGGTCCAGGACCGATCTCAGCTTCCGGGTCTGCTGCCTCTAACCCCTGAGCCACACTTCTCCACCATGTGTGTCCATGTTAGTTCCTGATGTGTGGGGAGTGCAGGCTCGAGTTTGGTATGTGTGAACTCGTGAGAGTGAATGCTGCGCGATGGTATGTGCGGCTTGTATGTGTCTAGTGGGGAAGTGCCACTTCTAGACATGGCTGGACGTGTGCTGTGAGGGTGCTGGAGGGTGATTGGCTGGAGCTGGCTGGCATGCCAGGCTCCAGGATGTCTGGATGGTCTGCCCGGGAGTGAGTGGAGAGATCAGCATGAGTGATGTGTGGGAGGGCTGCACCTGGTTCCTGATGGGGCTGGGCTTTTCCCACACAATGCTGGCTCTGCCCCCCTGTGGTGCGTCTAACGACCCTAGCCTCCCCAGTGAATGAAAGAGGTGGTTGGGCCATCAAGGGTGCTCCAAAACCAGCTGCGACTGGTTTCCCCCCACCCTGCACCCTGAGACAAAGGATTTACCTGTATAAGAAGGGGCTGTGTCCCCTTACAAGTTGTTCTCTGCCAGGATCCTGCCTGAGGGGGCTGCTGCTGTTGCTCGGCCAGAGGACCGCCACTTGGACTGTCTCCCTGCCTGGAGACCCAGTGAGCTGGCTCTGGGCCCAGCCTTGCCCCCCCTACGTGCCTAAGGACTTTGCTGGGCTTTTTGGTTCTCTGTAGCCCTGGGGAGCGCTCTCCCTGGTCCCCAGCGCTGGGAGCGCTTTATTTGTGCCTTTTAGCGCTGTGAGCGCTTTTCCCTGCCTGCCTAGCGCTGAGAGCGCTTTTCTTTACCTATAGCGCTTGGGAGCGCTTTGCCTGCCCTAGCGAGTGCCCACCTCGCTTATTTGTAATTAATTTGCCCCCTGGCAGGTGCCCACCCTGCCAGGGACCTTGCCGCTAATTTTGTGCTTTTACGCGAGGGAGCCCACCCCTCGGTAACTTCATCCACGGCCTGCCTGCCTGAGGCGGGCCACCGCGCTGCCCGCGAGGACCCGGAAGTGGTTGGCCGGCCGGCCAATCCGAGCGCGGCTGACCGGAAGTCCCGCCCCGCAGCCGGCGTCCCTCCCCCGGGGCTCCCGAGAGCAAGGGAGAGCCCCGGAGCACAGCGCAGGAGCCGGGAAACCCTGCCCGGAGGATCCCAGCCGAAGTGCAGCGAGCCCAGCAGGAGAGGAGCTCCTGTGCCGAGGGGTGAGGCCCGGAACCCCAGAGAGCAGTCCTGCAGCGAGCCGGTGAGTGCAGGTGATCGCAGAGGAGAGGGGGGCGTCGGGCGCATTTCCGGTGCCCGCCCCTCCCCTCCAGAGCAAAGGCCGCATTCTGGTTTGGCCCACGAGGGCCCCGGGGGCATTTTTGTTAATGCTACATGAGAAAATATATGCAACACAGAACAGTTTTTTTTAAAAACGAACTGCATTTTACAAACTGTCTTCATTCACGACGTAGGAGCAGCAAGTATGCAAATCACGCTGCTGTCTTACTAAAGAAAAAACGGACTCACCTGTTTGTATTTTGCACTCTGGAAGACGACTTAAACCGCAGTGTTAATCCAGGCGGCCAGTCAAAGGCAGAGACTTCTACCCGTGATCAAGCCTCGCAGGAGGAGAAACGCGTTGGGTGTGCTTTAACTGTGCAGTTTTCAACATGGAATAAAAGCCTTTTTCTTGACTTTCACCGGTTGTCAGTGTGCCTTCCCTGAAGCAAAAGAGAGGCGTTGTGTGTACATATTGAGCGGGGAGCTCCGGTCCCGCTACACTGACCTGCCCTACTGAGTCTGAGGCTCATTCACTGGAGCACCTTCGTGCAAATATATATATATATATATATATATATATATATTGTCACAACCTCCGTCTGGTGAAGCCGCCGCTCCACCACTACCAATTTCGTAGCAGCTCCTCGTCGAGAACGAAAAAGAACAAACCCTTCTTGGTTGAATTCAGTGGTTTTATTTCATAAAGTTAACCCAGCAAGTCCGCATGACGCGTTTCGCCTCTAACACGAGGCTTGGTCACATATATATATATATATATGAAGAAAAAAAGCGATCCACTCCAAAGGGAAGATCAGAGGACACAGCAGGGAAAATTCAGGCAGCCGTTTATTTCACAGAGTGCAGGGCATAATGCATTTCGGCAGTGCTTGCCTTCTTCAGATGCCTTTAGCACGGAGCAACGCTTAGTCCCTTCTTTAAATGCTACACGGCCCTCCCATGGGCGGGAGTCTAGCTGAAGTCACTATCGATAGGAAACAGCTGCAGCCCAAATGTCCCGGACTCCAGTTCCCATAATTCATCACTACAGTGAGTGTCAATAGCGGCTCCACATAGGCTGAAGTCAGCGCTAACATGCCTGTGTTGAAAGAAAGGAGAGGTTCAATGTTAACCTAGCGAGTCCCAAACTGAAAGTTGTTCCGGTTGCCTTAGGTCCCCAAACGCCTCAGCCACCGTCCTGGATTCAAGGTGAGGCCGTGACACCCAGGTAAAGTTACTGAGTATCTCTATACAGTGACGGACTGCTCATGACAGCAGCCAAAATCCTCGATCCTGTCGTGTGGCGGACCTGCATGTTTTCCAATCACTTGGATAATTCGCCACGTTGCCAATTCAGTTGCAGGCCACTTTGGGAGGCGGGTCCTCTTACATGTGCAATGGGCCAGCACGTGAATTTGCATGAAGAAAAAAAGCGATCCACTCCAAAGGAAAGATCAGAGGACACAGCAGGGGAAATTCAGGCAGCCGTTTATTTCACAGAGTGCAGGGCATAATGCATTTCGGCAGTGCTTGCCTTCTTCAGATACCTTTAGCACCGAGCAACGCTTAGTTCCTTCTTTAAATGCTACACGGCCCTCCCATGGGCGGGAGTCTAGCTGAAGTCACTATCGATAGGAAACAGCTGCAGCCCAAATGTCCTGGACTCCAGTTCCCATAATTCATCACTACAGTGAGTCATTAGCGGCTCCACATAGGCTGAAGTCAGCGCTAACATGCCTGTGTTGAAAGAAAGGAGAGGTTCAATGTTAACCTAGCGAGTTAATATATACTCAACCTTATCTTATCCATTCTTACCGTCCTTGGTAAAGGCATTGTTTTAAACTTTGTTTTCCATAGTCAGCTCCTCCTGTATGGTTGACTCGCTCCTTCCCCCTTTCTCAGACAGGATTTCTCAGCTTTTCAGGACCTCCAAATCATACTCCAGGTGACATCCCCTCACCCTCAGAAGCTGACTGTTAGACAGGACCCTAGCTCTGGTTGCACAGTTATCTCTGTACTCTGTGGAGCACTCTTTCTTTGGTCAGAGAGAATGTTCAACTGAAACAAGTGGGTCAGCAGCTCCCTCTCTTACACAGAGAGGGGTCTGGATTCTTTGTCTACCTTTTCAGAATCGGTTTGGATCTGTTCCTTTTTTGGTTAGTGTTGTTCTTAGGCTGTCTTGCAGAGTCTGCGTTTTTTCTTGAATGATCCTCAACACAGCTGGGTTGTCTCCATGCTGGAGCACTCACAACAGAGGCACAAAAAGGTATTAGCCGTCCGCACTTGACTGTTAACATTTGCACCTAACAGTGGTCAGGAATAGAGACAAAAGACTGACCCCTTCTAGAAAGACCCTTCATACTCTGACAGCAGGGACTGTTGTAACACCCCTCACATCTACCATTCACAAAATGGCAACCATCTATATCACAAAGGATCTAATTTAGTTTCTAAAGGGAAACCTGTCTCTTCTTTCCCCACTTCATTGTCTGAATTTTCTCCTTCCCGTCTCAGGAATGTCAGCAATAGACTTATACTATCTGTGAAAGCAATCTCATCTCCTTCTTGTGCGCATGAACAGGCAAAGTGTTTTGCTAATGAAACCCACAGGCTAGTGTCACTGTGTTTCACTCAGTAACTCATGCAGTGTGTAACACACTTTTCATACACAATAGGCATTCATCAACTCACACAGGATCTCGGTGCTAGTATTCAGAGTGCCCATTTAGCAGTGGAAATGTAATAAAAGAATGCCAGAAGGCACCCACTTTTGCAACACAGGTAAAAAGACCTGTACTCACTAAGATCACTTCAGAAAACAGTATGCTCTCAACACTGTGCTATTTGCATGAACCACCGACAGGCACAGTAATTACCTGTCACCATTGACATAGCTGCCAAGGTTTCAGATTGCTATGTGTGACATTTTCATAATTTCAGTGTAATTATGAATGACATTTTAATGACCATGAGTGACACTGTTTTGCTGGGAAAATCAAGCAGTGTCAATGAGGTAAACGTATAAATATCAGAAATTACACCCATATGAGCAACGGGAAACTCTAAGAAGAACTTAAAACTGCTGCAAAGTACCAGAAATATAAGGGCACTAACCGGCGACTTCTCCATGCTCTCCTGCTGCACAGACTATTGACACCAACTCTACTTCCTAATTTGAAAGTAATCTAGGCTTTAAGGGCAAATAAATATTTCATAAAGTAAACTGCTTCAGTTATGGTCCTTCTCAGAACGTATGCTAACAACTTTAATACCGTTTCTTCCACACTCATATTTTGTTAATGCTCCACAGTTTTCCTGCAGAGCACTTCATGAGAGGGGGAGTGGGGTGGGGGGGAGGGTCACACAGACTTTGGGAATGCACCTCAATTCTAAATATATTTCTAGCTAAAGTGAACATTTAAAGGATCGTGAGTCCCAATACTAAGAAAGATTTGAATGTACAATAATAAAATATGCCACTAACAGGGAGAAATATCCCTGGCCCCAAATGTAATCTTGACACTGTATAGAATAAAATAGTGTTTTTTCACAAGTACAGACTCCACCTGTGCTCCTATTAAAAGGAACTACACACTCTTTGCATAACTGGTTAATTTGGCTTCAGAACAACAGTTTAGCAAGACTACACAATTGACGTTACTTTGGGAGAAGCATTGTTAAAGTTTTTAGTCATAAACTGAAACAGAACAAGTTAGTGCTTCCAAAAGAGGTGCACGTTCATATTGACATGACTGCTTGCAGGTACACTTCAGCAGATTGACTCGCGTAAAAATGAACTTGCAGGCCTGCTCCTTTTATCAGCACAACTACCTTTCATTTTTTAAATATTATACACTTGTTATACATTTTGCTGCATACACTGCCACGAACAACAAAAGCACCTGACTATCATTCCATAGTGTTGGGTGATGTTTGCACTGCATTCATCACACAGTACGGCCCGTGATAAGAGGACTGTGTTAGCATCACAAGGCATTAATCTTATGGTGCCTGCTGACCAGCACCAGGGAGGAGGAACCCAGGCAAGCACTGGCTCCAAGCATGGACAGGCTCTGGCTCACCAGAAGGTGAGACCTGGAGTAAAAGTGCCACTCTGACGCCAGTGTGCGTGTTCACAGTTAAGGCGTGTTAGAAATGGGGCGTCTCTAGTTGGCAGCCGTAGGTACCTTTGTCCAAATAGGGACACTTTAGATAAACCCTGCTCATCCCCTTGGTAGCTTGGCACAAGCAGACAGGCTTATCCCAAAGGCAATGTGTAAAGTATTTGTACCAACACACACAGGTATAACACCACAAAAAGAAACCACCCCAGTTTAGAAAAATAAAGTATATTTATCTAAACTAAACAAAATCAAAACAACAAAAATCCAACATACCCAGTTAAAAATATGACTTTAAAAAGGTTTCAAGAACTTGTACCATAGAAAACTATGGATGCCTGACTTTTCACCAAAGTACCTGTAGATGCGTCATAGCTCACAAGCCAAACAGGCACAGCGTCGGAAAACAAAGAGATGCAACACTCCTGAGATCTTGGGGAGGCGATGCAACAGTCCCGCTGCACGCAGAGGAAGGGTTGCGTCGAATCTGGTCTGTAGGGGGAGTGATGTGTCGATTCTTCGTGACGGTTCCGGTCCGCGGGTGATGCGTCGGAAGAACTTGCTGCGCAGGTACGATGCCTGGAAATCCAGGATGCGTCGGCGATCGATGCTGCGGCGTCGAGCGACGCTGTGTCGTTTCTCTTCAGCTGCGATCCCTTGAGGCGCGATTCTTGCAGCGGCTACAGGCGCTGCAATGGTTTTCGCAGTTGCACAGCGATGTGTGGAAATTCTTCTCGCACCGTGGAGATGCGTCGAGAAAACAGCTGCAAGGAGTCCCATGCGTCGATTTCCATAGTTCTTCAAGCTTCTTCTTTCTTCCAGCTCCCAAACAGCAGCAACAACCTCCAGAGGCCCAAAACTGTCAAAGGCACCTCTAGTCAGGTCCGAACTCACAACAGCAAAGTTCAGGGGAGCTGGGGTGAAGTCTTTGTGTCCCTGATTCTTCTGAACAGGAGGCCAGCTCACTTCAGGCCCTTGACAATCTCCTTCAAGCTGGGGCCACAGCCCAGAGCAAAGTCCTTTGTCTTTCCTTGGCATAAACAGCAACTACAGGCCATGAAACCTTTGGTGACCATGCGCTTTATAAATCTTTCCTAACATAACACAACATAACCACAGACACACAGCAAGGGCAGTACTTCTCCTTGGTCTCTCCAGCTCTTCTCCTTGACAAAGGTTCCTCTTGAATTCCAGGAATGATCTAAATTCTGGGGTTTTTGGTCTGATACGTATACCCCAAAATGTCTTTGTTCTCTTTGTGCAAGGGGCTCTGAGCCCAGTTCAAACCAGTTCTGGGGGCACACTGCAAGTGCACAACAACACCCATTGTCAGTGTGAGCCTTGCATGCAGGCACATCACAGGGGGCAGAGCCAGCATTGTGGAAGGCAGGCACAGCACCATTCAGGCACATGTGCTACTACTCCTACCACCCCATATGCAGATCAGGCCTATTCAGCCTAGTCCAGACTCCTGGAGCCACTGCACCTCCCTAGCCCCTGTCACTCCAAAGCCAGGCAGTCAATCCACAAAGAGGCAGAGGCACACAGGATAGTTGGACAAGAAAATAGCCACTTTCTAACACACAATTTAAAAACCATCTTTACTAAAAGATGTGTTATAAAAATCCTGAGTTCAGGTATCCCAGACTCAAATTTTCCATCTTATCCTTATGGGAAGATATGATTGTAAAATGTTACAAAGAATTCCCCATCCTGTCCTATGGGGCAGGATAGCCTTTCAATGGTAAAAACGAAATTGGCAGTATTTCACTATCAGGAAATGTTACACACACCAGTACATGTCCTATCTTTCACATACACTGCACCCTTCCCGGTGGGGGGGGGGGGGGATACCTTGGGCCTACCATAGAGGATGCTCTATGTTTAAGAAAAGGGAAGGTTAGGACCTGGCAAGTGGGTGCACTTGCCAAGTTGACATGGCAGTTAAACTGCGCACAGGCACCGCAGTGGCAGACCTGAGACATCTTTTCAGGGCTACTTATGTGGGTGGCACAATCAGTGCTGCTGGCCCACTAGCAGCATTTCTTTTACCAGCCCAGGCACACTCAGTGCACTTTACTAGGGAACTACTGGTAAAGCAATTACGTCAATCATGGATAACCAATTACAATAATAATTTACACAGAAAGCATATGCACTTTAGCACTGATCAGCAGAGATAAAGTGCCCAGAGTCCTATAGCTAACAAATACAGATCAGGAACAAATAGGAGGAAGAAGCAAAATGTTTAGGGATAACCCTGCAGAAAGGGCAATTTCCAACAAGAAGTCACCCCCGGATTCACGAGAAGCACTAACTGTCTGGTCTTATTAATGACACAGAGCTTACACTGAAGAGCTCGGCTTCATTGATTGCCAGTGGGAAGGATTGGTTGGGGGGGGGGAGGGGCTGAAGGAAAATACACCAGCTGAAACCACACAGTAAGTGAAGTATGTTTGCACCATGCGTGTCTTTCAGGGAGGAATCAGCATTTGACAGATAGGTCTCGGCTAGTTGATGCAGATAATACCTTTGAGGCAAAAGAGGCTTGGAGGACTAGACTGTTTCCTAATATTCATTTCAGGTACACACTTGGTCACAGCCCTCCTGCAGCCATACCAGGGCAGAAGTTCTGTTCTAGTTACCATTACACAACCAGCACTGCAGGCAGCTGATCGTGCGATGCCGCTAAAAAGCAAATCATTTATTTGTAAGAGTTAACACACTCGGCTGGCTGCTGCATCTTACTTACTTGCAAGGCTCAGGCCGTGTAACACGGCTATTCATGTTTACCGTGGCAGCGGCCCGGCTGGGCTGACTGCCTCCTCAAAGTACAGTCCTGGCTGCTGCAACGTCACTCCCTCGACAATTCGCGACGCGGGTCATCATTGTGATTTTAAATTTACTGCAGCCACACAGCAGTGTGAGCAGCGCTGCCATGATCTGCCGCAGCCACCTACTAGCCAGCCTCCCACAAACTGCAGCAGCCGGTGGTAGCACTAGCACAATGTGATGTCGTTGCAGTGCCTAAAGTCAGACGGTATCACAATCCCTGAATCAGCTGACGTCTCGGTAGTAGCCATTGGGCACTATCTTGACATGACGTCAGTCAGAATTGTGGCAGGAATCTCCTATACTGATACATTGTAGCAGCCAGCTGCTAATAGCTCAGCCAGCCGAGTCCTCAAACCTTTGGGAGCAGCACACGCCATGGTGGGCTGCAGCCACTCCACTTTTAGTTTAGCAGTAGGCAGCTCTAGTGGCTTGATTGCTGAGGTGCCATGCATATAATGCGTAACAATGTATTTCAGTGCGGTGAGGCGGAGCACCAAACTAAAATGTGTTAGTCCAATGCCTGAGGCTTGGTACTTGGCAGGACTGTATTGAGGGTTTGCTTGGCGCATCCTTTAAGGTCTAGAACTGCTTATAAAGAGAGAAATCCTGGGATCGAGAACTAGGGGCTATTGAATTGCAATTTATTAATCGTATTTGGTATGTACGAATGTGAGCGTCTGGCCAATACTAATACGGTACGAGTTGTATTCACAATTTATGAATCACAAATAGAGATTTGTAAATAGCAAATTGAGTTGAAAATACTGAATGTTTACTTGGCAGTGAGTGGTGACATCACAAACAGAAAGTAGAGCAGCAGCTGGCCTTTAACAGCACTGGAGAACCTTGAGACAGGTGATGGCCAACACATTCCAATTGGAATCAGCAGTAGTCTCAGCCAGCCATCCCTGGAAAACAGGAAAATATCCAGGCTGAATCTTGAGAAGGAGCTTGGAGGGAGGAAGAGAAAATTACAGTTCGCAGAAAAAAAAATTAGAAATACTGAGGATGGTGTGGCAAACTATGGTGCCTTGTTTGGGGAAAAAATCCCTCTCTGTGCTGGAGGCACAGAAGAAGAAATTCTGGCAGAAAATCCAGGAGCGCATCTGCTTGGTGGAGGTCGCACAGATATCCATTGAAGAGATCTGCAAAAGGTGGTACTACCTCCGAGCCAGGACCAAAGAAAAGATGGCAACCCGTAGAACTGAGGCCTGTGCAACAGGAGGAGGACCTCCAACCCAGCCACCACCAACTCCCCTAGTGGAAATGATTGAATCCACCCTGGAGCCAAAAACTGTCTGAACTCAGCAACATTGACACCTCAGAGGCTCCTATTACTTCAGAAGGCAAGAGTGATACATACACGTACAGGGTCACAGTAACATGTCTGCAGTGATGTTTTAACCATGTTAGGCAGGGAAATGTTTAGCTACGATAAAAAATAAGAAACACACTATAAGAGAGACTATTAGAAGTGTTAGGCCTACCCTAGAAGCACATTATGGGATATGTAGTACTCATTATGAAAGCCTACAGCACAAATCAAACCTGCCCTACTGTAATTGACACAAACGAGAGTGAACATAACAATATTTATTTACAAATATTTACACATTGCATCTCTATTCAGATGTTCCAGCACCAACAGAACTTGAGTCTGAAGGAGAAGAGTCAGGAAGACACACAGATATCCAGTCAAGAATGCAATGAGTCTATAATGCCACATACACCACCCCAGAGGCACAGTAGCAGTGCTGAACATGGCTGTCGGACCATGCCCATTGAAGAAGTGGATGATGCTGGGAGTACAAACGTCCCAGAACCTGCAGTGAGGCGCAGACAACTGCACAGGATTACACATGTCTGACATAACAGTGTGGGCAGGCAGCCTAATCCCAGGTCAGGGTCTACACAAGCTATGGGTGATACCACATTGTTGTTTTCTGGTTTTGAAGCCTCCATGTTGAAAGTAAAGCACCTACAACACAAGCAAATGCACATTATTACTAACAAAATAACTGGAATAGAAAGAAGCATCACAACTAGCTTCCAACATGTAGCAACAGCCATTGAAGATTCCCACAAGTCTCTGGAGCCAAATGGAGACTCAATAACAGGGCCTATAAACAATCTATGTGGCCAAATGCAAGAGGACAATGCAGTGCACAGACGGACTCAACACCATCTGTTTTTCTGTGTAGATATGTTGTCGCTCAATAAATTGCCTTGCCCAGGCTACATCAATCCTCTCAGGGCTGCAGGTTGAAATGGGCCACTACAGTGACGATGTTGCAAGGGGGCCTTTTTCAAGTGATCACTGTGGTAGAGAGCTTACAGACCACTCAAATAGCAAGAAGTGGAGCAGCTGATCCTGCTGGAATTGAGGGCTTATCCAGTATAAGCAGTGTCTTTGTGAATGATGAAATTAATGTGCGTCACAGTAGATCAAGAGGTAGTGTGTTGCTATAGGAGGCTCCACTACACCCATGCAACAAAGTTCAGTTTGCAGTCGAAGCAAACAGTAATAACTTACATAAGCACCACCTATTGTTTTGTCATTTTTTGCTATTTCAGTAATGTGTACTGATGTTCTAGTTTCATTTGAACATTCTGAGGAGTGGAAAGTATTTTATAACTACCTTTAGAACCTGAGAAATAAAGGTTATTTTGTTTAACACTGCACTTGTGTTTAGCTTTGTGCAAAATGTAATACACAGCATCATTCACATACCTTAAAAGTCATTGTTTGCAATGGCTGTATGTCTGGCTCTTCTTTCTGCTGCCAATGTACCGTCGTGTGTTGCCTGTGCTGATGGGTATTGTGGCTCTTCTTCATCAGAATCTGATTCCAACATTATCTCTGGCAATCCTCTCCACATTTCAGCATTGCACAAGGAGCAATTGTCTTGGGAATATTTTAGGAAACTCTAATTTTTGTGTGGACAGCAAAATCTACTGTTTAGTAGACCAAATGTCCTTTCTATTACAGATCGGCCCCATTTGTGTGCTGCATTGTAGCTTGCCGCCCTTTGGCTTGCTGGATGTAGATATGGTGTTAACATCATTATGTACTGTCACCTACAAATCATTTGGAGAATTTGGTTACTACATATGCAATTTAAACATTTAGGACATTTATGTCATATACATAGGCCATTTTTACCAAGTAGACAGCCCTCTTCAAACTCTTCTTTGAGAGGACGTGAGTAAATGTCACTATGCCTGAACATGAAAGAATCATGTGTATTGCCAGGGTACTTTGCTACAAGATCTGTGATTATATGTTTTGCATCACACGTCACTTGTATATTTAGTGAATTGATGTTTTCTCTATTTCTAAATATATATACTCAATGTAAGAGGGAGTTGATATGGGAACATGGGTGCCATCAGTACAACCAATTACGTGGGGAAATTGGGCAATGCTGTAAAAATTAAATTTTGCTACCTGCAACTCCTGTGCTGGGGAAAGTAATATGGTGACGCAGCAGCAATGACACCGTGGTGACTTCCTGAGACCAAAAGACAGGAGGGACCCATGCTGGTAAGGGCGTTGGGGCCGGGTTGGGGGGGGGGGGATTCCACAGACAACAAGTAGGGGAAATGAAATAAATAATTCATTTTCCCTCGTTTTCACCTGTCGAAATCCCCCTCACCCTGCCCCACCGCTCTTACCTGCTCGGGCCTCTGCTGCTAAAAGATGGGGTGAGCATAGGACCTGAGCAACAATAGATTGCACACAGTTCCCCTGAGATAGGTGATGGCGTAGTGTGGTGCGCTGTCTTCCTCTCACCCTCGTGTGCGAGGCGTTAGCGTGCCTTAATGCAGCCGGGAAGGGTATCCCTTGTCGGAACTAGGGATGCCTCACACAACAGACTGGTTTTACGGCTGTTGTCATGTCACCAGTTAGTCGTATCGTAACATCATCGGCTCCCTGCTCCAACGTCAAGCCGGCGCTGCAATGCCTGACGGGTAGCACTAAGTGCTACACTCTTGTGGAGATCTTTTGTTCCTATGCCGATAGGTGTATGGGTGTGAAGGCCCTAGTGGGTGAAGTAGTGAGCGTGAGTGAGGTGAATTAAAACAGGTTGGTATGATCTACGGCTTTGGCTTTAATCATGTAGTACACCACCTGAAGTAAAAACGTATGAGGGGCAATGGGACTGCAATAGCTACGAAGAGTCAGACCCGTTCAACCCTCAGTTGTGAAAAGGTCGACATGTTTCATGCCTGTATTGGCAATTCTTCAGGACCAAACAAAAAGGTGCTCATAAACTTAGTGATTTGACATGAGGCCCCGCTTAAGGCTGAGGCATCAGTAGTATACAACCTGTAGGGTTGTCGAATCCAGCCGGAGAGGGGTTCCTGCATCAACGGGATACCCTGTGGGAAGAGAAGAAGACTTCAGCTCGTGGATCAAGGACCCCCAGTAGGCATATCAGGGGGGTGTGTATGTTACTTCTATACCGTGAAGCAATGAAGGTTGGAGTGCGGAAGACAGAAACAGGTAACTACGCATCAAGGGGGTAGTGGATAGCACGTATAACCGTTGCTATGTGAAGGGTTTCCGGCAGACCCAAAGTGTCTCCAAAAACCAGGAAGGTGTTTGTAAGAATAGGAATATATATAATGGTAAAAATTAAATAAAGCATACAAAATACAGAAGTGACAGGATCTAACGCCAGCCGGCGTGTCACTGCACGTGGAGATGGCAGTGCCTCAGGGTACATTAAAACAAGACTATTAGAATAACCGGAAAGGTGAGGGACTTACCCTCATTGGCGGTCGTAGGGGCCCCAAGGCTGCTCCCGTGGGGTCTGCGCAGGTAGGGCAGTAATCTAAAGGGTTAAAACAGATGGTATGTGATGTATATGGACAGGTGCCATATGGGAATGAGAGAGTGTCCCAACGCTGGGGACAGCAAATGGGAGGGGTGGGAGCGGTCAAGGTACAGGTCCGTGGTGGTCCCAAACAAACATTCCCGGCGTACTCAGGGCAGTCACACCACCCAGGGCGGTCGCGGCCCGGGGGGAGCACCGGGGCGAGACCGGCTTGGCTCCTCTGGTGACATTGGCCGCTGACCGGTAGGCTGGCTGCCACTCACTCGCAAGCGTGCTGGGAGTATAAAGGGACGCTTCGTGGAGGGCCAAATCAACCCCCAGTTCAGCGGTCGGAATGCCCGTAAGATGCCACCCGGTGCCCCACCTCTGCCGACGGCCTCGGAGGGGGCCGACGCCTGAGGTCCCTGAGGGATGTTTAGAAAGGAAAAAGCACCGAGGACCCTACCAGCGTGATCGGGCTCCTGGCGATCCATGGAGTCGCCTCACCGGTAAATCCCAGAACGGGGACCTTACCTCTGCACGGTGTGCTGGTGAATTCTACACCTAATCCCACGTCCAAGCGCGCGGAGTCGCTTGAAGCAGCCGTGGTTGTAGACTGGTGGGGCACTAGATAAGGGATAGGGTGGAAGCCGGAAGCGTGTCAGGGACGCGGTTCCGCATCGCGTGGCGCACCGGTGTGACGTCAGAGCGTCAGAGTGTCGGTGCCCGCCGCCATATTGGAGAGGGGTATAGGGAACAGAAAGGAGGTTGCTGGTAATGCAAACGTCTGTTCACTATCGCAGCAAGAGAACACTGGTGGTTCGGTGTAACAGGTACTGGATACCCCACAGGGCTCTCAGGTGTTAGAACAGCCAGGGTGCACAAGGGGAGGGGGGGAAGGATTAGTGGCTCAGTGTGAGAACCTGCGGACAGCAGTAATGTGGGCTAAGAGAATCCATGCAGTCGGTGGTGTGGTATTCATCGGGGAGCCGGGTGGCTTATGGTGACGCCCCGTGTAATTTGAGACTGTTGGCCAAAAAAGTATAGTAAAAATATATTGGTCAAAAAGATATGGAGGTAAGCATTGGTCCTGCAGTGGATGGCGCAGAGACAAGGAGAGATGTGAGACCAGAGCAAGTCGATTGACTGCTGTCATCCGCTTGGTTCTGCTCCAGCGGTATTGGTAGTACGTCTGTAGTGGGTCTCAGTGGGCCAGTATCAAGGAGGGGACCGGTCGAGTGTGGAGGCACACCCTGGGTCAGCCAGGTGGTGGGACCCTGGTTGGCTGAAGTGTGGGTGGTTCCTACTGGCAGTGAGCTACTCTGAGAAAGATCATGAGTTGTAAATGAAAATGCAAATGCAAATGAAAATGCAAAGTGCAGCATGGCTGTGAAAGACGTCAGTACTGTCATCAGGGAATGGTGATAACGGTCAGATGTATAAGTACACTAAGTGACATGGCGTCTATCTGGACAGTGTGTTCCACGGGACAGAATCGTTCAAACCCTCAGTGTCTAGATGGAGGCGGTGTACCCATCTTTGCTCCAATCTAAAGAGGGCCTGTTGCTTTAACGAAGGATGCCATTCTAGCACAACCCATTGAATGTCCTCAGCTGCATGCCCCTTCTCTTGACAGTGAGCATACAGACGCGTTTGTGTCTTTCTGCAGCGTACATTGCTGTTGTGTTCCATAATTCGTGTTTTCACAGGGCGGGTCGTCATCCCAACGTACTTGAGACCGCAAGGACAGGTAAGTAGATAGATGCAGTTGCTGCTGTTGCAATTGGTGTGTCGGTTCAAACACCATGTGAAGGTATCAGTTAGTTTGACAGTTGTCGTTTTGGTTGTTTGCGGGCACACCACACAGTTGCCACATCGATAATGTCCCGTCACAGGGGGCAGGTCCCACAGAGTGTTCTGCGGACGGCTAGTGGTATTTTTAGGTCGGGTGTGGACAAGTTGGTCCTTCAGGCTGCTGGTTCTCTTGAAGGCGAACCGAGGCCGTGGGATGTCTAGGGCCACAGAGTTCAGAATCCCCCAGTGTGCATTCACTGTGCTCTTGATGTAGGGTGAGTTTTTCGTGAAGGAAGTCACACACGTGATTATGTTCTCACTCTCTTTGCTATGAGTTTCCAGGAGGGATTCTCTATTGTTGTTCTGAGCTCTCTTCATGGAACGTTTCAGAAGTCTGGTGGGGTAGCCCCTGTCTTGGAGTTTGTGCTGAAGGCATCGCGCCTCCCGTTGATAATCGGAGATGGCAGAGCAGTTTCTCCGGAGTCTGAGAAATTGTCCGAACGGTAGACTGTCCCTCAATGCCTTGGTATGATGGCTCTCGTAGAGTAGGAGGCTATTCCTGTCGGTCTCCTTCTTGTAGAGAGTGGTGGTTATTCCCGTAGGGTCCAGTATGATCCTCAAATCGAGGAACGGTATGGAGTCCTCGGCGATCGTCCCTGTGAATTTCAGAAAGGGATCCTGTTGGTTAATCCAGGAGCAGAAGGCATTGCATCTAGATCGGTCCCCTTCCAGAAGATCAGGATGTCATCTATATAGCGACGCCACAGGGATAGATTTTCGAGAAACGGGTTGCGTTCGGGGGAGTAGATGAAGAAATTCTCAAACGCGGCCATGTAAATACAGGCCACGCTCGGAGCGAAGGTCGAACCCATCGATGTCCCCCGGATCTGGTGGTATAGTTGGGTATCGTATTTGAAGAAATTCTCCGTCAGGGCTATGCTGGCCAGTTCCATGATGAATGAGATGGGGGTATGGGAGGTCCACTCCTCTGATCTCAAGGTGGATTCCACTGCCTCTAGAGTGGCCTGTTGTGGTATGTTAGTATATAAAGCTTCCACATCTAGAGTCAGAAGCAGGTCCACATCAGTACTGCCATCCATCTCATCGATGAGGCGGAGGACATCACGGGTGTCTTGGAGGTATGAGGGTATCTTCTTCACTACCGGTTGAAAGAAAAAGTCACAAAATTGTGACAATGGTTCCAGGAGGGAGCCAATGCCGGAGACAATGGGTCTCCCGGGAACCGGTGTGGTGCCTTTGTGGATCTTGGGGAGGGTGTAGAAGTATGGAGTGATGGGCTCCGAGGTTATGAGGAATTCAGCTTCCTTCTTGGTGATCCATTCATTGCCTTCTCCTTCGATCACTAGACTCATAATGGATGTCGACAGGCGTTTGGTCGGATCCACAGAGAGGGGCCTGTAATGAGTGGTGTTCGAAAGCTGTCGTCTGCACTCAAGGTCATAGTCATGATGGTCTTGTAGGACTGTGGCTCCCCCTTTATCAGCTGGTTTTATCACAATGGCAGCGTCATTGCCCAAGGTGATTGAGGCCTGTCTTTCAGCAGTTGACAGATTTTGGAATTGGTTGATGTGTGGTCTTTGTTTAAGGCTAGAGAGAACTGCTCTCTCGAAGGTTAGGACTTCTGGAGGGACCATCCCATCAGTGGGGGTGAAGGTCGAAGGTTTCCGCAAGCCGGAATCCAGGGTGGGGGGTTGTATGGTCCCATCGAAGAAGGCTCGTAGGCGTATTTTCCTGAAGAGATTCTTGATCTCAAGCATTTCCTGGAAGCTGTCTGGGATAGGGGTGGGAACAAAACCCAAACCCTTCTCCAGGACGCTGGTTTCTGCTGGGGTCAAAAGTCTCGTGGAGAGATTAACGATCAGGCTCTTCTCCCTCTGGTGGTGAAGCTCCGTGTTTCCATCATGTTCGTTGGTGTCGGTTGGTCGGACCACTGGACGCCCTTTTGTCCTCCTCGCTTTCGCCCTCTTCCTCTGCCCCAACCTCTGCCTTGAAAAGGTGGCGGGTTCAGAGGGTAGAATTGAGGCGGACCCTGCGGGAAGAAGGGATACTGCCAGGGCGGTGCCATGTGCGACGGACCGTGGAACATGGGGCCCGGTTGGTATCCTTGGTGCCAATTCGGTTGCTGTTGCACACGGTTGTTCCTTGGGGTTTGACCTCCGCTCGAATCACTGCTAGAGGATCCGCGTCTGTTGTTCGTGTCCGAATTGTCATCTGAGGAGTAATTGGTCCTCTTACTCTTGAAATCATCCTTGAGATAAGGATAGACCTTCTCTTTGTCAAACTTGGAGATGTCTTTTTGTAATTTGTCTGTCTTCTGCTTCAAGAGGTATTCATGATGGTCTGCCATCTCTTGGTTGATGTCTGATAGTTTGGAGGTAAAGGCGGTCTTGCTGTTCTTATTGACAGCACCCTTCATTGTGGCCTCTAGGCTCGATATCTTGTCTTGGAGGGCATCCGCGAGACGCTTCGCTGTTTGTGATATCAGGAATAGCAGGTCTTTAGTGCACTTCCAGGATACCTGACACCAGTCCATTTTAAATTGTTTATCTGTCAGGAAAAGTCTGGGGATGATGTTCACTAATAGTCCTTGAGGGGCTATGTTATATCTGAGGTACTCGGTCATC
Organism: Lissotriton helveticus; assembly: GCF_964261635.1. Classification (NCBI taxonomy): domain Eukaryota; kingdom Metazoa; phylum Chordata; class Amphibia; order Caudata; family Salamandridae; genus Lissotriton; species Lissotriton helveticus. The sequence goes on from NC_136070.1 coordinate 817,005,145, forward strand.
ATTAAACCGTGCAGGGTGATCCTTATCAGTTCTTTTTTCAGCTCCGTGAGAGTCGCCCAGTCTTCACTGGATGTGCCCGAGGCAGAGGCAGTCTGGTTGTTCAAAATCGAAGGGGCTGCTCTCAATGCCTCGGCTATGGCGTCCTCATCAAAGCTAAGGCCCGGTACATCCTCCATGGTGTAGGGAGGGTGAGGAGGGACCGGGGGATACGTGAAACAACCCCAGTCAGTTGAGTGTGGTTGAGGTGTGGGCCAAGAGAGTGAAAGAGTTTCACTCTTGGTAACCTAAAAAGTCCCGTGGGGGTAACCCACGCAAATACAGTCAACAACAGGGAGGGACGTTGAGGGGGACAATATTTAAAGGGGTCCAGTGTGCATGTCCCGGAAGCTGAGCAACAATAGATTGCACACAGTTCCCCTGAGATAGGTGATGGCGTAGTGTGGTGCGCTGTCTTCCTCTCACCCTCGTGTGCGAGGCGTTAGCGTGCCTTAATGCAGCCGGGAAGGGTATCCCTTGTCGGAACTAGGGATGCCTCACACAACAGACTGGTTTTACGGCTGTTGTCATGTCACCAGTTAGTCGTATCGTAACATCATCGGCTCCCTGCTCCAACGTCAAGCCGGCGCTGCAATGCCTGACGGGTAGCACTAAGTGCTACACTCTTGTGGAGATCTTTTGTTCCTATGCCGATAGGTGTATGGGTGTGAAGGCCCTAGTGGGTGAAGTAGTGAGCGTGAGTGAGGTGAATTAAAACAGGTTGGTATGATCTACGGCTTTGGCTTTAATCATGTAGTACACCACCTGAAGTAAAAACGTATGAGGGGCAATGGGACTGCAATAGCTACGAAGAGTCAGACCCGTTCAACCCTCAGTTGTGAAAAGGTCGACATGTTTCATGCCTGTATTGGCAATTCTTCAGGACCAAACAAAAAGGTGCTCATAAACTTAGTGATTTGACATGAGGCCCCGCTTAAGGCTGAGGCATCAGTAGTATACAACCTGTAGGGTTGTCGAATCCAGCCGGAGAGGGGTTCCTGCATTAACGGGATACCCTGTGGGAAGAGAAGAAGACTTCAGCTCGTGGATCAAGGACCCCTAGTAGGCATATCAGGGGGGTGTGTATGTTACTTCCATACCGTGAAGCAATGAAGGTTGGAGTGCGGAAGACAGAAACAGGTAACTACGCATCAAGGGGGTAGTGGATAGCACGTATAACCGTTGCTATGTGAGCATAGGACCTGCACATGGTTGGGTATAGCATTGCTTCTGAGAGAGTTTCTCTCAAGCTGAGGAGTTATGTCTGCAATTAGGTCTAAAATAACTACACTACTCAGCCTGTACTTATCAAAAATTGCGTACACTGTTTGTAGAAAGAGTGTCAGCCTCACTCTGAAAAACCCATTCCTGCCTCCTCCTCCTTCTATGCATGGCATTGAGAATCCACATCCTCTTCACATGTACAGCGCTGCAATTGTGGAACACCCTAGTGCATTTTGGGCCTTTTTATGTAGGTTGTACTGGTTACCACCTGATCAGAGTTGGTGGTAATTTGCACGTACTAAATCCACATTTTGAGACTCTTCTGTATTTACAAATGGTTGATACATTCTGTTTGTGATTCAGTAAGTATTTGGGAATCGATAACAGAGATTCGCAAAATCTGGTTGCTAAAATATCGATTCAGTAACTTGTAGATCTGAAAAATAGTGCAACAAATGCTTTTGATATATTTGAAAATGCCATTTTTGCGGTTGGTAAGAAGTTTGCAACTGGTTACTGATTCGGTAACGCTGCGTAAATCTAGCCCTAGGATCCTTATGAACAAAAGGGCTTTTGTGATCACAAACCCTGCAATTTACAAAATCAAAGGGTTTGCAACTGCAAAGGTATTTCTTAATGTTCAAAAGCCATTTGGTGAGTCGAAAAATTCTTTCTGACTCGTAAAATAGAATTTTGAGATCCTTTTTGAATCACAAATCAAGGGAAATGGAAGCGGCTTCCCCCACCCTTTTCTGCATAGGAAAGCAATGTATCATTAGATTATGACCCAAGTTTTGATTGCAGACCATTGTTGAGCTACCAACCCCCAAGTTGGGTTGGCAACCGATTCACACCGGGGATGAGTTCCTCTTATTACCCCATCCTCATTAGAAGTCATGTTGGCTGTCACGGAGGGACCAAAAACAAAACCTTTTAAACAATTTTTAAAGGAGCAATTGTTTATTTAAGGAAGAGGACCTGCTTTTCAAAAAAGAAAAGTTTGCTGTCTTTGGAATGGAATCATAGAGATGGTGGTCTTCTATCCCATACAGAGAACCGACTCTGTGATTGCAGCCAATCACAGGGGGCTGCAAATTGCAACCTGCCTAATGAATATTAAATAGGCAGATTGAATCAAATCAAAAGGTACTTTATTTGGCTACTAAATACCATAAAAGTGAACATGTTAAAAAGATACATTTCGTCAGCAAGCTTTAAAACCTTTAAAATGATTAAATAGTGACATTCTTGATATCAATAAAAGAGCAAAATTCAAGTTATAAAATGAGAATGAAAACATCATATAAAGTGCAAAGTGCTAAGGCCAAGTGCAAGAGACAGTGTGTAAAAAAAATACCAATATTACCATGAGATGGGCCCTAGTATCAAAACAGGCAAAGACACGTGGCTGCTATAAAAACAACTTTTTCGGAAGCCTAATGGCTCCTGTTAGGAAACTTGCAACCCTAAAACAGACCATAGGGGAAGATAGCATTTGGAGGTACAGCAAAGCAGGCCTGACTTGGATAAAATGACAATCTCTGAGTAATGGAAATATAAACATTTTGTGCAGAAAAAATAATCAGAGAAAAAAGTAAAATGGAATGTATCTTGCTCAGAGAAGTTGTCGCAAGAACAAGGTTTTAGGATACCAGGTTTTGTAAAACCTTGGGGGACAGCCAAAAGCCAGGGAACCAAATGCAGTCAGAATGAAAAATGTCCTAGCTAACATAAAGGAAAGTTTCAATTCTATTAAGGACTCGGAGGCGAGGATTATGCCCTCTTTCTTCACTTTAATGAACAGTAGCGAAGATACAAAAAACTACCTTTCCCATGAACCAAAGGGAATGTGTAGTCAAAACAAAACAACATGGTAACAACCAATCACAGCACTTAGAACCTGTGTCCAATCAGGGCTTAGGGAGCCCTCACATAGTCCATCAACAGTGTCCTCTCTTCCTCTTTCTGAGCGCGCAGTCAGCCTCTTCTCGCTCTTCAGGAATCCTGCTTGTTGGAGCCGTAGCCTGAGGACAAGGGAAACAAATTACCAGAGGAGCACTGAGCAATCAACTCAAGCAAGACAACAGAGCAAACAAGTCAAATTGTGTAACATTGGCATGAACCATATTACTTACTGTCCTACGGGGAGGGGTCTCCTCCAGGAACCAGGGCGGGATAATCCTCACCTCCGAGTCCTTAGTAGAATTTAAACTTTCCGTTACGTTAGGTAGGACATTTTTCATTCTATGTTAGGACTGGTTTGAGGATTATGCTTGTTTAACCCCTTCGATGCTGGCCCGTTTCCGCCGCTGTGCGGTAAACAAACGAACAGGGAGGGCCGTGATGAACCCCAGCCGTCATCCGCACACGAGCACCGCGGAGCGTGACGGCTGGGGTTCGTCACCAGCATGCAAGGGGTTAAAGCTTGCCCACAACCAAATAAGCCATGTTCAAAATCAGCTTAAAATTGAACCGTTTGAACGTGGAGTCTGAGGACCAGTCTGCCGCGTTGAGGATATCCTCCAGACCTGCTCCCAAACTGAAAGCTTTCGAAGCCATGGCTCTTCTCGCAGAGTGAGCTTCAAACTGATTAATGCTAATACCCGCTTCTTGCATCACCCAACTGACCCATCTGGCAATGGTGGGCGAGGAAACCATCTAAAGGGTTTCCTAAGCGAAATGAGGAGCTGTCTTTCCTCGGGGGACGAGATTCCACGGTCATCTCCTCATAAGCCTTGAGGCAACGAACCACACAAAGTTTTGGGGAATCTGGAAACTCAGGATAGAAAATAGTCCTGGTATGGCATTAAGTGCGTCTGAGCAAAGTAAATGTAAACCCATCCGCGAGTAAAAATTCTGTTGGAAGCGCCCTCATATCTGACACCCTTCCACACGAGACAAGGCACAGAAGCATGGCCAATTTTGCTGACAATTCCTTTCTGGAGAGGTACCTGTTCTGTTGCCAGGACAGAAAGAGGTTCAAGACCTTATTAACATCCCATAGAGCGGAGTAGAGTGGCTCTGGAGGAAGGGAGAGGCGTATGCCCGGCAACAGACGACAAACCAAAGGGTGTTCGCCCACCGGGGAGCCATCCACGGGGATGTGACCAGAAGACACAGCCGACCTGAAGGTATTAACTGACTGATAAGCCAGCCCATCACAGGCCAATTGTGCCAAGAAATTCACGATGTGGACCACCTCCACGACCAAGGGATCAAGACCCCGTCGCACACACCAACGGGTCCATCTGTTCCATGCGGATCTGTACCTCTTGGCCGTACTGTCCGCCCATGCCTTTGAGATAAATGACTCATCCTCTCACGAAAGGCCAGAGGCTTCCCATCTGCCCCTGAAATCTGCTACGCCGTGATCTTCAGGGAGTTGTTGACCACCAGTGGATGAGGAGACCCGTCCGGACTCACTAGGAGAGTCGGAAACTGGAGGAGTATGATTGGAAAATCCCAAGGAAGTTCCAGAAGAACCGGAAACCACACTTGAGACCTCCACAACGGCGTGAGCACCACAGGTCTGCCGCTTGCCTGCGAACCTGCGCCGTCACTCTCATGACCATTGCAAAAGGCGGGAACGCGTACCCCTGTTCCGTGCTCCAACTCTGGAGGAATGCATTTGTAGCCGCCGCCAGAGGATCCGGCCTCCAGCTGAAAAAACGTGGGATATGATAATCCAGCCTGGACGCAAACAGGTCAGCTGAAAAGGGACTCCAAAGGTCTTTCAATCTCGAAAAGACTGGCGTGTTGAAACGACAGAGACTGGAATCCCGAAAGTGGCGAGCCTGGAAATCGGCTTCCAGGTTGTCCCTGCCCGGGAGGTACTCCGCCGTGACAGAGACCTGATACTCGAGGCAAAACTGCCAGAAATGTGCTGCTAGATCCGACAGGGCTTTTGATTTCGTACCTCCCAGATTCACATAGCGAACTACTGATATGTTGTCCATCTTCAGAGCATGCACGACTGCACGGAATCTTTCGTCCAACAACGTACCGCAAAGGCTCCAAACAGTTTATGTGTAATCTTTGTTCGTCGGGTGACCACAACCCTCCTGTAGAGAGGTCTCCGCATCTGGCACCCCAACTGAGTCGGCTGGCGTCCGACTCTATCACCATGTCCGGAGCGGAACCGAAGATCGCTCTTCTGTTCCAAGCTTCCATGTGGTCCAACCACCACTGCATCTGGGACCTTGCCTCGGCGGACAAGCAGACTTTGTGAGAATAGGGATAGCCTTTGAGTAGGAAAAAACCTTTGAGACGCTGGAGGCCTCTGTAATGGAGCGGGCCCGGGAAGATGGCTTGGATGGAAGAGGACAACAGCCCTACCATCCGAGCTAGCTGGCGGAGAGAAATCATTTGTCTGTTGAGAACGCAACGTTGCTCGTGATGGATCTTGGTTACTTTCCTTCCCGGGGGGCTGAGCGTGGAGACCCTGGAGTCTATCACAAATCTCAAGAATGTAATGTTCTGGGAGGACTGCAACAGAGACTTTTTCTCGTTGATCACAAACCCCAGCTCCTGAAGGAGACAGACAGCCATCTGTAGATGCTGCAACAAGCGCCTGGGACAAGCCGCCATCAAGGGCAGGTCGTCGATGTAAACAATCATCTGAACCCCTCTGGCCCGCAGAAATTCCACCACTGGCTTGAGAACCTTGGTAAAACACCAAGGGGCTGAAGAGAGTCCGAACGGGAGAGATGTGAACTCGTAAGTGTGATGACCCCAGTGAAACTTGAGAAAACGCCGATGTGGTGGGAAAATCGGAACCACCAAATAAGTATCTTTGAGATACAACCAGACCATCCAGTGGAGCATGCGGAGGATGACCCTGAAAAGATGGATTCCCTCCATCTTGAAATGGCGGTAAACCAGCCATTGGTTGAAATCGCTCAAGTTGATCATCGGCCTTTTTCCACTATAGGTCTTGTCGACCAGAAAGATATTGCTCAGAAACCCCGGGGTATGGTGGGTAGTGATAGTGATAGCGCCCTCCTGGAGCAGAGAGGAAACCTCTTCGTCCAACAGGAGAGCGTCCTGAACCGAAAATTGGATAGGACAGGGAGGGGAAGTTTACACTGGGGTGCCCTCAAATTCTATATGAAAACCCCTCACTGTTTGGAGAACCCAAGCATCTTGTGTGATGGTCAACCAAGTCTGTATATGTCGACCCAACCGCCCGCCTATTTCGTGTGGGGAAAAAGGGAGAACTCTCTCACCTGGGCTAGAGGCTGAAGCTCCTCCACGGTATCCTCTTCCTTTACCCCTTCTTCCTCTTGGGTAAACGTTTCCGAACCTGGACTGGTCCTGGTACTGGTGGGAGCCTCTTTGGTTGCCCGGACGTTGCTGGCGACCGGCCGAGCAGCCCCTCCCTCGGCCGGCTCCGCGAAAAATACGAGGGAACACCTTCTTGATGGTAGACTGGGCCCGATCCAGTGAAGTAAAGGTGTTCACAAATTTGCCACGCTCCTTTACGAAGGGCTCGCCAAAGAGGCCACCTTGGACGACAGCTCCTGCCTCCGAATCCGCCAGGTCGCCCAACTTCGGGTCGATTTTGATAAGAAGGGACCGGCGGCGCTCTGTGGAAATCGCACAGTTCGCATTTCCCATAAAAATTACAACTCGCTGTGCCCAGCCTGAGAGGGTCTCGGGGGAAATCATGGAGCCTGACTCTTTGGCCTCCTCAGCCATATCTAAGATTTTTGTAATAGGGCCTAGGGCTTCCAGGAGTTTATCCTGGCAGGCCCTCCAGGATCTATCATGCCTTCTTGGGGTCCCTTATGAATTTTTGGAGAAAGGTGCCCATCCGCGGGTCAATATCCGGCGTCAAGACAACCTTGCCATCAAGAGTTGGCCGGGAGCATTCTGCCCGCAAACAATTGCGAGCTTCCTTCTCTAGAGGGCGTCGTATGTGGGCGGCCACATAAGCTGCAACCTTATCCGCTGGGGACCATTTGGATGAACGCGGGTGGACAATGTTGTTAGGGTCCAACATATCCGCGGTACTAGGGGGGTCCTGAGAAGTTCCAGGAAGAACCTAAGGGACTAGAACAGCTGGGGTGGGAACTTGACCGGACGTAGATCCTGCGTCTAAAGCAGGGGGAACAGTGGGAGGAACCGCTGGCCTACTAGCCATAAAGGCTTGCCTAAGCCGATCAAAAGCATCCCCACCAACACCCGCATCGCAGGAACGTTTAGGTGGTGGGAGGCTGAGAGGATCTTGGGTAAAAGTAGACGGCCCCTGGGTGACAGAAGGAGTAATCTGCTGGGAGATTTTGGCCAAGGCTTGCTCTATTTGTCATGAAAGCCTATCCTCAAGAAGGGAAATAGCCTGGTCCACTGCCTTGTAAATAGAGGTATCCACAGCCTCATAGAAAACGTCACCCCACGGAATGTCAGCGAGGAGATCCTCTTCCTCCTGATATTCATCATCATCATAGTATTCCATAATGACGCCTTGACAAACGTCGCTCCTCAACACAGTGCCTAAACACTGGCCCCGCAAGCTGAGGCTCTAACAGGCTGGGTGGCAGCCCCACAGAATTTATAAGGTCGCGGATAAACCACAAAGAGTTTCATGGGTCCAATCTCTGGGACAACGCTGGTCAAATAAATCCAACAACCCCTTCACAGGGTAATAGGTCTGGGTAGTGTCCCTCATCAGTGCCCTTAACAATACAGGACCTTATATAAGGCGTCGGGATAATTGCAGTAATACCGGCTCTGCCTTCAATTAAGAGCTTTGTGGGCCAAGAACAGAGCGTGGGCACTGAAAAAACAGCATTCTCTATCACCTAACTGCCGCTATATACCGTGAAAGGCGTCTCCCTCAGACCATGTTCCTTTGCCAAAAACCGACCGCGCGCGACGTTTGAAACCTTCTCAAGAGAGATCAAACGTTGCCGCACGGCACTGCCTACCCCACCCTCTGGTGGCGGGAGGCCAGGGAACCACCAGCGTGAGAACCGCGTAGGCACAGAAAACCGTGCCCGCGGTTACCAGCCTCCACAGCGTTGCCTACGCGCTGAGGGAGGCTCTTGCACTACGTTATATAAATAACTTATCCTAGGCAACTAGCAAGTCCTGCGGAAAATAACAGGTACTAAACAACGTCTATTCTTGTAGCCAACCTATACAACAACTAATGTAGTGCACATGAAACAAATGCATTAACAATGGAAAACAATGATATTCATGATTCATTTATTAAAAATACAAAAAATATTCAGTCATATTACTAACACAGTTAAAAAATTCTTACAGTCACTTTCTCTTTGATGTTACAAATAACAATATTCCAGATAACAGTCATAACAATTTATACACATATGTTTAAAAAAGGTTTTTTTCCAATAAAAAGAGTCAAACAAGTGGAGTTAATGATTTGTCTCCAAATCATTGTTTTCCATTGTTAATGCATTTGTTTCATGTGCACTACATTAGTTGTTGTATAGGTTGGCTACAAGAATAGACGTTGTTTAGTACCTGTTATTTTCCGCAGGACTTGCTAGTTGCCTAGGATAAGTTATTTATATAATATTTGTGCCCTGACCTAGGAACTATCTAGCAGAATCAGGGGGTCCCTTTTGTTGCATATTATATCTTGCACTACGTTAAACAGCGACTGCTGAGCTGACAAGCAACACCCGCGCGCTGCAAACAAAAGCACACTGAGCCGCTAATTAAGCCTGCAGAAAGCCGGGACGCGGCGCAACGAGTAACACCTGTTAGAAAACACTTAATGCATAAATAACAGGACAAAGCAGTGTGAATCGCAGAAAAAGCATCAAACACACGCTAGGCCGCGCTAGCCGCGCTAGGCATAAGACATCAATAAACAATTGTAAACAGCACTAAGCATATATCATTAACACAATAAGTACAAGCCAGAAAAACTGAAGAGTACTTGCTGCGTAGCAGCGAAGAAAGAGGAAGAGAGGACACTGTTGATGGACTATGTGAGGGCTCCCTGAGCCCTGATTGGACACTGGTTCTAAGTGCTGTGATTGGTTGTTACCATGTTGTTTTGTTTTGCCTACAAATTCCCTTTGGTTCATGGGAAAGGTAGTTTTTTGTATCTTCGCTGCTGTTCATTAAAGTGAAGAAAGAAGGCATAATCCTCGCCTCTAGTCCTGACATAGAATCTGGTCAGCGCAAAGCGATGAAAGGCATTACTGATGACCAGTAGACATAGTTGAACTTGATTGCACAGGGGTTAAGTAGCATATCTTCTCACTGTTGGTTTTGCTAGCTCCGTTTCCTCCCTAAGTCCCTGGCGCTTGTCCAGGAATTGTTGTTTAATGGTTCTGATTTTTGATTTACTCAGGAATTTAGTGCTACGGTATAGGTCTGGGCAGCCGAGCCATTTTGTCAGATCCATTACGTATTTTAACTAAGGGATGTACACAGCTCCCTCCAGCACTACACAATCAGTAATTATCAGTTGGTTTAAATTAGTAATGGGACTGGCCCAAACTCTCAGCCAACGCAACAGGGGGGCTACAGCTATCCAATCTGAAATATAGCCCGCCCCCAGTTCTTCATGAAATATAAAGTCTGCGGGTCCTTGGCTTCCCTGAATGTCCTTTCCTTCCTTGTAACCCCAGATATCACAGCCATAGGTTGCCATATGGGGGCACTTTTCTTTATAGATCTTCATTAGGGTGGGGAAGGGTTTTGACCCTAATCTTTTGGCAAAATTTAGTGTAGCCCCGTCGCTCTAATTAAAGTGTTCTTTTTTTGTGTAATTTGTGCGCGCCAAGACACGCGCTCATCAAAAAGTCCCCCAAATAGGGGAAGGATGGGACTTAGGTTAGTTTGGCTCCTTTATAATAAAATTTGGCCTTTAAAGACTTTCGAGGGCCTATTGACATGTTGTGTGATTTTGTAAATTTGTGGACAGGTCTAGAGAGTCCAAAAAAACTATAAAATTATCTAAAAGTAGTTGGAGGCCCACAGCGGTTCTAGCAAGCAGGACCGTGCCGTCTGCATATAGGAGTGCAGGGATCATCTTGACACCAACCCTGGGGATATCTTTATAGATGGCTATTAAAGAATACCCTAACTTGTTTATGTAAAGCGTGAACAGCAAGGGGGCCTTGATGCAACCATGACGTACCCCTCCATGAGTAGTATGTAAAAATAACACCTGCTCTGCGTCAAGGCCGATGTCACTTAAAATCGACCATAGTTTAGGTCTATTTATGCAGTCGAAGGCTCGTGTCAGATCCATAAAAGCAAAATGCTAAATTCCCTTTTTGACGATGGTATATTTTCCTACCACTAGATGTAAATTTAAACATTGGTCCAAAGTCCCTTTGCCTGGCTTAAAGCCATAGTGCAAATCGGAGATGACATTTAAGTGATCCAGCCAAGTCGTTAGGCGATCTAGTATCACTTTGCCCATAATTTAAGCAGCGGAATCTAAAAGTGAGATCAGCCCATAACATGTAGGTTCGTCCTGTGCGCTCTTTTTAAAAATGGGAACAATGACTACCCTAGCCCAGGATGGTGGAAAACCATGTGTACATGCTGCATAAAAAATGTGTGCTAAAATCTTGGCCCAAATCTTTGGATCAGAATTATTTAAGTCTACTAGGACCCCGTCAGGGCCCAGAACTTTTCCTCCAGATTTGGAGGTAATTGTGTTATAGACCTCGTCTATACTAAAATGAAGCGGTACAATAATTTGCTCACCAATCCTGTGCTCCTCAGTTTCTCCTAAATTAGTACATCTGAAAATATGGCCAAAGTGTTGTACCCAGTGGTCGCTCAGAATTATACAGTCAGTGTTAGAATTTGGAGTTTTAGAAAAAAAGGGACTGTTGACTACCGACCAAAAATTAGAGCTATCTGCCAACACACTAGCTTGCCCCAGAGCCTCACATGCCTGCGCTCTTATCAGCTTCTTCCTCTCTTGGAGTTTTATATGCCTTTCTTTTACATCTGATTTCCGTCTCGTTTCAAGGGATACGTTATAGGGCCTGCAAAAGTTCCCTATGGGTTGTAGAACATATACCATCGAACCACCTTTTGGCCTTAGGGCATGTTACTCTACTCACATTAGTGAGATTAGATGATATTTGGTTAGTTTTTTGCCAAAAGCCTCTATGGTAGCTCTGCCATGTATAGTGGGATCTAGGCGAGCTTGGATTTCAGGGGCACAAACAGTATATAAATTGTCCAGGAAACTATCTGGGACAATCCTTTTCCACTTTAGCCTACGGGCTTGGTCTTTAGTACTGATATTTTTATTTGTAATACAAGTAATCGCCTCCTCAGTTACAATGACAGAAAGTGATATCACAAGTGTGAGGGGTTTATGATTACTGAAACATGACCGGGAGACAGTTAATTCCTCTATGGCCAGTGCTAGTGGTGCAGACAGCTGTATGTAAACAATGGTACTGTGCCTTCCATTCCCTGCATAGGTAGGTACTGAATCCAGCCTATCTGCTTGCTGAAGGCAGTGTAGATTATGAGCTGAGAAGAGGTCTTCTAAAAAAATACCTGAAGGTGTGTGCTCAAAGTGATTGGATGAAGAAAAGGAGTTCCCCTGCATTAAAATGCAATTTGAAAAGCATTGGTGAATGTTATAATCTCCTAGGATTAACATAAAAATGTATTTATCCTCCTCATAGCGTTCCAAAAGATCATCTAAGTCTAGGAGATGTTCTAACTCATGCTTTCTGGAAAAGGAATTATAAAAATGTACCACTAGCAGAGCCGGACGATTCTTAAAGGACAACTCTACTGCGAACACATGGTGTGATTTACATTCAATCATTCAAGTCTTACAAGAAGGTTGAGTAAAAACATTAAAAGCAGGCGCCCTCTATCTTTTCCCATATTCGATGGAATAACATGTTTACAAAATGTAGTAAAACCATCTAAATAAAAACAGTCATTGACCTCCCATGTTTCTTGTAGGGTGATGACATGTACATGGAAAGAGAATTTTCCAAAAATGAGTTGCCCCTTTTTGACCTAAGTCCTTCAATGTTCCACGAGAGGACCTTCTCATAAGGGACAGCAGAAAAGGTTGAGATGGGAAGTACCAGAAGATTCATCACCTATTTTAACAGGCTCCGGGACTGGGAAAATATTTTGAACCATATTGACTGAATTTATATCCTGGATCATTTTATCCTCTCACCTTAATCAGTCATTTTCCTCCAGACCCTGGAGGCTAGCTAGAGGTTAAAAACGGTTTCTCATTGGTAGAGTTGTCTCTATATTAATTATGTTGTCAGACCTAACTGGGTTAGGAGGTAGGTGCCATTTGGCAGAGCCTGACAGCTGCCTGGGGAGATAGAAGTGTTGTAGGGGGACTGTTCTAATTGTAGAAATCGAGCTACTCTTATAAGCACAGCCCACTAACATCTTGGCTTGCGTGGCGTTCTTAAAGTTAACAACTATACAGTCTTCCAAACCTTTCTTTTTTGTCCAATGGCCTATCCACCCCACTCTTCTGGCCATAATAATATCAGAGGATATGTTCAGGCCATTTGCCATATTTTTACTACACTAGTGAGTAACCTTTTGTTTTGTATAAGATCCAGGGAGGTTTCTCTAGATTCTTGTGAAAGAGAGGGGGCCCCTAATAATACTGCTACTAGTGGAGCAGATGTGGGGGCAAATCGAGAATACATTGATTCTCGTCCTTGGGCGATACAATTTGGGGCAGTGTGCGTTTAGATCGATGGCCTTTCTGAAGGTTTAGGGGTCTGCTCATCTGGGCTACCTGGGCTCTCTGGGCTGCTGTAGTTTGTTCCCCTGACAGATTGGGCTGTCTAGGACCGCTAGGCACTTCCTCAATCACTGGGTCTTTTGAACGTAATCCAAATAGGGTTTGGTTCGGGGTCGAACACATTGAATATGGAAGCTCCCCTACCCCCGCTAAATTTGACATTGACATTGTAATACATTAATTACATGTGGCGGTAGAAACATGAATTTGTCTCTCAACCTCTTCCAACTTCAACATTATTGGTGCTAAGAGGGCTTTCGTCATTGACTCCAGTCTTACAAAGAGAATGTCCAGTAACTGTTCAAAATTCGTGCCGACAGGTAAAGAGGTTTTTGACCGTGGAGACTTCCTCGTGGTCTTATTACAGACTGTTCACTTTCTCTTGGATGGAGGGAAGTCTGAGACCAAATAATCTTCCTCTGTTAGTGCGGCTATCAAGGTATTTGGCGACATTGCTAATTCATCGAGGGGAGCCACTGGGGGTATGGGCGCAGATTCAATGGGGCTTAAATGTCCCTCCGAGAGCCCCACAGTGTCCCCTGTTTTTGCCTATACCTCACCATCCTTGTACTGGGTAAGCTCCTGGATACGCTTGACTGCCTCCAACTAAAGCCTTGTCTCCTTCAGGGCTATCTCCTGTGTAAGGCGGCCGTTTTCCTTTTGTCCCTGTTACAAGCGTTAAAGTTGATACCCTTGTGTAAGGCACAATAGAGACTGATTGGCCAAAGCAGGTGGATGCAGGAGAGCACTAGCGTGCTTTTTCTACTATTTAATAACAAATAAAAAGTACCTTAATGATGAAAAGAGATTTTCACCCTATGCTCTATAAGCAGTCAACAAGTTCCGGATGAGACAAACCAAGAGACCTGGTCCAGCACGCCCGCTGACGGGCGCAGACGGGCCCGCCCTTGGCCCGGGCTTTGCTCTGGTGCGGCCCGGGCACACCCACGCACATTCTCCTGGGTTTTCTAGCGCCTCCTGGCACGCTGGAGTGACGCCGTGGTTGGCGGCCCTAGCCTCAAGGCAAAACGAGGCTTGTGGTCCCCAAGACAGTCCGCAACAGCAGAGCGGGCGTCCCACGCTGCGGGAGCCCTCCTTGGGTTTTCTAAGGCCTCCTGGTGCGCTGGAGTGATGCCGTGGTTTGCGGCCCTAGCCTGGAGGCAAAGAGGCAGATCGTTCCGGGACCAGCTGCCCGTCGGTATTTAGTGAACCAACCTATTAGTACATAGGTCAGTTCACAACATGGTATACCATTCGGACTAAGTTGGTGTGCAATTTGCAAATGGACTAGTACAAGGGACCCCAAGAATTCAAGCAAATTAATATCCCCTATAACTAGTTTGCCAGCACCTCCGCTTCACCTATCCAGTCTGTTTAGAAGGAATAGTGTCTATGTTTAGCCAGATCTTGAAATGTTTTTCTCATTTGGGAGTTGATTTTTTTGACTCCTCGAGGGCACAGCCCATTACTGCCTTTCTGGCAATAGATTATTGGGGCGTGGTGGAATTTTATTTATTATATAGTAAGTTAAGGCAGCTATATGGCCTGTATTTTCCCACTGGACATCTCTATTATTGCATCTATAATATTCTCCTCAATCAGTACACTCAGTTTCTCACTACTTTTAAAATATATGGAAGAGTAATTTTTGGCAAATACTTGTCGGTTTGCGGCTTGTGTCTCTACTTAAATAGCTCACGTTTATACTTATGTTTTGTTGTACTCTCCTACCGCTTTGTTCGCCATAAGTTGGCAGGGTATGCTCAGACGTGAGTCCCTTGCTCACTTTGCCACTGGATTCAAGCAAGCCTGGCTGAAGACGGCTGAAATGCCAGAAACCGGTCCTAGGAAGCTTGTTTCCGGTCCAGGGAAGGCATGGCTTGGCAGGTAGGGCTGGGCTGTTCCCATGAGGCACAGGGTCAGACTGATTTGCATATGGCCATGTCTGAACTGGGGTAGCAGAGTGGGCTAAAGAACGGTGATGGATTAAACCCAGATCTGTTGACTGGGTGTGAGTGTTTGATTGGTTCAGATGCTCCATCCATTACCACCCCCTTTTGTACCGCTTTGTTTGCCATAAATTGGCAGGGTATGCTCAGACGTGAGTCCCTTGCTCACTTTGCCACTGGATTCAAGCAAGCCTGGCTGAAGACGGCTGAAATGCCAGAAACCGGTCCTAGGAAGCTTGTTTCCGGTCCAGGGAAGGCATGGCTTGGCAGTTCGGGCTGGGCTGTTCCCATGAGGCTCAGGGTCAGGCTGATTTGCATATGGCCATGTCTCAACTGGGGTGGCAGAGTGGGCTAAAAAACGGTGATGGATTAAACCCAGATCTGTTGACTGGGTGTGAGTGTTTGATTGGTTCAGATGCTCTGTCCATCACCTCCCCTTTTGTACCGCTTTGTTCGCCATAAGTTGGCAGGGTATGCTCAGACGTGAGTCCCTTGCTCACTTTGCCACTGGATTCAAGCAAGCCGGGCTGAAGACGGCTGAAATGCCAGAAACCGGTCCTAGGAAGCTTGTTTCCGGTCCAGGGAAGGCATGGCTTGGCAGTTCGGGCTGGGCTGTTCCCATGAGGCACAGGGTCAGACTGATTTTCATATGGCCATGTCTGAACTGCGGTGGCAGAGTGGGCTAAAGAACGGTGATGGATTAAACCCAGATCTGTTGACTGGGTGTGAGTGTTTGATTGGTTCAGATGCACCGTCCATTACCACCCCCTTTTGTACCGCTTTGTTTGCCATAAGTTGGCAGGGTATGCTCAGACGTGAGTCCCTTGCTCACTTTGCCACTGGATTCAAGCAAGCCTGGCTGAAGACGGCTGAAATGCCAGAAACCCGTCCTAGGAAGCTTGTTTCCAGTCCAGGGAAGGCATGGCTTGGCAGTTCGGGCTGGGCTGTTCCCATGAGGCACAGGGTCAGACTGATTTGCATATGGCCATGTCTGAACTGGGGTGGCAGAGTGGGCTAAAGAACGGTGATGGATTAAACCCAGATCTGTTGACTGGGTGTGAGTGTTTGATTGGTTCAGATGCTCCGTCCATTACCACCCCCTTTTGTACCGCTTTTTTTGCCATAAGTTGGCAGGGTATGCTCAGACGTGAGTCCCTTGCTCACTTTGCCACTGGATTCAAGCAAGCCTGGCTGAAGACGGCTGAAATGCCAGAAACCGGTCCTAGGAAGCTTGTTTCCGGTCCAGGGAAGGCATGGCTTGGCAGTTCGGGCTGGGCTGTTCCCATGAGGCTCAGGGTCAGGCTGATTTGCATATGGCCATGTCTCAACTGGGGTGGCAGAGTGGGCTAAAAAACGGTGATGGATTAAACCCAGATCTGTTGACTGGGTGTGAGTGTTTGATTGGTTCAGATGCTCTGTCCATCACCACCCCCTTTTGTACTGCTTTGTTCGCCATAAGTTGGCAGGGTATGCTCAGACGTGAGTCCCTTGCTCACTTTGCCACTGGATTCAAGCAAGCCGGGCTGAAGACGGCTGAAATGCCAGAAACCGGTCCTAGGAAGCTTGTTTCCGGTCCAGGGAAGGCATGGCTTGGCAGTTCGGGCTGGGCTGTTCCCATGAGGCACAGGGTCAGACTGATTTTCATATGGCCATGTCTGAACTGCGGTGGCAGAGTGGGCTAAAGAACGGTGATGGATTAAACCCAGATCTTTTGACTGGGTGTGAGTGTTTGATTCCTTCAGATGCTCCGTCCATCACCACCCCCTTTTGTACTGCTTTCTTTGCCATAAGTTGGCAGGGTATGCTCAGACGTGAGTCCCTTGCTCACTCTGCCACTGGATTCAAGCAAGCCTGGCTGAAGACAGCTGAAATGCCAGAAACCGGTCGTAGGAAGCTTGTTTCCGGTCCAGGGAAGGCATGGCTTGGCAGTTCGGGCTGGACTGTTCCCATGAGGCACAGGGTCAGACTGATTTGCATATGGCCATGTCTGAACTGGGGTGGCAGAGTGGGCTAAAGAACGGTGATGGATTACACCCAGATCTGTTGACTGGGTGTGAGTGTTGATTGGTTCAGATGCTCCGTCCAACAACGCCCCCTTTTGTACCGCTCTGTACTCTCCTATTTCAGCAGTTTTAGTTAAAGTAAATCTGAGATGAGTTAATGGGGACTTCTGCAAGGTCATTGAGAATTTCAGAATGTATGTGCTATTGTGTATTTTTGACAGTCGGTCTACAAATGTCAGCAGACAAATGGATTCAGGGATGGTTTTAAATCCAAACTGTCTCTGACGGTGGTCCGCCTATAGGCGATCAACAAGTATATAACTGATACAAGAGTAAGATTGCTTTCAAAATGCAAATAGTAAATTCTTAGCATGGGAAATTGAGTATCCTTTATAGATGCTTAAGAGCTCATTCGTTAGACAGGGTTGCTGGCTTAGTGAACTAATCCGTCCATGTAGGGGCATATGTTCAACCTCATGTTCATAGGTTCAGATCTCATTGGGTCCACTCAGCCTTTCATCCCTCTGAGGTTGATAAAATGAGTACTATTGAGTTGGTTAACAATAAACATCTGTGATTCAGCGCCAAGATACCCTTGGGTGAACCCGTGCTTTACAAATACATGTTATGTTACAAACAGCTTTTCGTTGTTTGTGGGCTTTTGGGGGTTACTTTTTATGACCAGATTGTCTATCCATTATTTGAAACCTTTTTTCTAGGAGAAAATGTTTTCAGAATGGAATCAAAAGTTGTGATGTGGGTGAAAGGGAAATGTTCTTCACCACAAAGCAGAAAAAGGAGTTGAGTATTAGCTGCACTGTGGTGCATGTTTGGACTGTGATGTTCCTAGCCTGAATTAAAGTGCCTGAAGACAGTGATGTTGTGTGATTTTATGCCTATATATTATATGGGGATGACCTATATAAAGTGGTATCCATTTAAGTTCAAAAAAGGGAAACAAAGCTTTGGAGCAGTGATGCCGCTCCATCATTTTGATATATTTATATATATATAGTTAGTGTATATATACAAGATAGAGTGCCTCATTTCAGCCGTTTCGATGTAATCTGTGAGAAGAGTTGTCATAGGCGGCCTGGAGGGGAAGGTGGAGATAGCCGCCCTTGCCACAGATCACAATCTCGGGTAGCAAAACGTTGCAAGGGGGGTTGTGGCAGGTCAGTTGCAGAAGGCAAAATGCTATATTAATATGTTATATACAAAATTGTCACCCGTGGTGAATGGGCCTTTCTGAAGAAGAAGACCCTTCATGGTCCTCTCGCATGTGGGAGGAAGCCTAGAATTAAATGTAAGAGAGAGCAAATAGAGTATGAGAGCGATTGTTGGAAACCTTTGCATAATATCCCACCAGGCCCAGCTAGGAGGTACGAGAGCATTAACACCTGCGACGAAGTGCAAGGCAACACACTAATGCGACCTAACAACGAGTGCGTCCGGACGACATCCCGCTCCACTCTGACATGTGTAGGTGTAGTCTGTGCTAGGGCCCTGTATTTAAATTATGAGCCTGTGCCGCCAGATAATAAGCGTGGAAATCTGGCAACGCAAGGCCTCCAGCCTGCAGTGGGTGTGTATGAATCGCCCCTTGAAATCTGGGTTGACCACCACCCCAAATTTAACAAGACAAGGCATGTTTCAACTGAGCAAAAAAGTGCAATGGTAGAAGAACAGTAATGTTAGAGAATAGATATAGAAAATTATGGAGCACCACCATCTTGATCAAAGAAATTCTCACCAATAGTGACAGCCGCTAAAAAATCCAATGATCAATGGAGACAGACATTTTGTCCTGGGCGGACCAAATTTACTTCAAATCAAATCATCATGATCATGGGAGACCTGGATTAAAAGTTAGCAAACATTAGCAGGGCTCCAGCCCAAAGGGTCCTCAAGCGAAGGAGCCAGAGAGTCATTCATGAAGGGAAAAATCTCTGACTTGGATCAGTTGATCTGTAACCCAGAATATCTACCAAAATGGACCATTCCCAAGAGAACGGGGGTGAGGTTTGCTTCTGGATGCTGAGCATACAAAATATTATCATCAGCATATACTGATCAGCTTAGGGATTGACTGCCCAGGCAATGCTCATGGTGTGAGTGAAATTCCCAAAATTTAGCAGGCGATGGTCTCCACAGCTAAAGCGAGTATTAAAGGAGAGAGGCGGCTCCCCTGACGTACCTCCACCCACGTCAAATGGGACAGAATGGAGACTATTTGTGGGCACACTGTCCCTGGGGGGAGTATACAGAAGATTTATAATTGACATCAAGTATTTACTAGTGCCAAGCCTGCGAAGGACCTCAAGCATAAAGCCCCAATCCAAACAATCAACTGATTTCTCAGCATCGAGCAGTACAGCTACAGATGTGAGCTGTGGATCAACCCTTGGAGAAGTGCCATCAATGTGGGAAGATTGAATGAGGTCGAACGTTGCAGGATAAAGCCAGACTGATCTGGCAGCACCAGTAACTGCATTAAAGACTGGAGCCTTTGAGTCAGAACCTAGGCAAACATCTTATTATCTGCATTCAATAATGATATCGGTCTGTTGCCTCAGTAAGGCCTTTATTAGGTTTTAAAAGAACCCAAATAACAGCCTCTATAGTCAAATGAGCGAGGGATACCCTAGTGATTGCCTCGTTGCACATGTCTAGGGCTGAGGGTAGCACTGAATGTTTTAGAAAAGTGTACCAGAGAGCCATCAGTACAAGGGGCCTTGCCACAAGGGAGAGCAGTGATAGTACATGTAATATCATAAGAGTTATGGGAGAGATCAAGAGTTTTCTATCCTCACTATCGAGCCAGGTCAATGCTATCTAATATGCCACGTTAGTTTGCATGCGTTTACAATGCATGCCATTACAACGTAGTTGTTACAACCACTGCGTTGTTACAGCGCATACCATTACAACGCAAGTCAGAACAACAACTTGCTGGGGGGGGGGGAGGGGGCTCTGGATTTTGGAGTAGTATAATTTGCTATTGCAACTCCAGTCTGTGAAACAGTAGGGAGTTGTTGGATTTTCAATCCAACACCTTCTGCCCCCTACAGCAAGTCGTGGTTCCGACTTGCGTTGTAATGGTATGCAATGTAACAACGCGTTTGTTGTAACAACCGCGTTGTAATGGCATGTGTGTATCGCATGTGATCAAGATACGTTGACGTATCTCTATCAGCCCTACAAGTATAAAGATATGCATAGTATGACTGAAACTTACTCAATGTGGAAAGGGGGTCAGTAGAACCACTGTCATATGTACATTTAATGGCAGAGATACCAGTGTGCCTACGCTCGCACCAGCGATCCAAGCGAGAGTCCTTTCCAGCCTGTTATTGTCAACAAAGGCCCAAACCCAGGTGCCCTGCCCCAAATACAGAACCTCCCGCTCCGCCTCCTCCCAGTATTCTACAAGTGTCTCCTGCAGCTGCACCAATAAAGCCCTATCCTTAGTGGCAGAATAGTCAGATTTTAAGTGCTCAAGGGGGGACTCCAGCCACTTGATGTGTGTGCGGATTGACTTAAGAGCTCAGGATGCCCCGAATATAAGCCTTAAAGGCTTCCGGGAGTGTGGTGAAATCTCCAATAGTCTTATCACTCAATTCGAAATACTCAACAATGGCAGCACCAACTTTATCACAAAAGACTACATTCCGTAACTCACCGCAGTGGAGTCACCAGGTATAAAACTGCAGTGCAGGGCTAGACTAAGAGTTTGACAGTTTCACAGACAAGTTATCCAATAAGGTACGCAGGAGAATCCCAAAACTACGCATGCTGTGTATAAGAGCAGCAGAGAGCAGCCACATGTCAAGGCAAGATAAAGTGTAGTTCATCGCAGAATGAAAGATGTTCTCTGCATTGTTGAGATGAAGCTCTTTCTAAGCATCTTTGAAGTCACGGAGCTGCATAATCTGTGCAAGAGCCAAGCCAGTGCGCGAAGGTGGGTAGGTGATATCCGACGATCTGTCGAGAACCTTGGGGGAGGCCAGTCAAGATATTTAGACCATAGCTGTGTAACATCATCAAAGAGCAAAGAATCATTGACATTCAGGCCATAAATGTTATTCAACATTACACGATTCCCATCCAGTATGCCAGCAGTGGCAACCTAGTCTGCGATTGGTTCCAACAATGAGAAATTGGCAGACTTTGAGATAAATGTTGCAACCCTATAGAGTAGGTGGAATTGGAAGCGAAGTAATGATAAACCCCCCAAGAAGAAGCAAACGCAGAGGTGCCCAGAGGAGAACATGGGCTACATGAATTTTGGGCTGATCCAGATAGGCCAGCACCCATTTAGCCTTATAGGGCTATTAAATATATTGCCCCGCAAATTTCATGTCAGGAAGTTAGACTTTGAGGGAAGAGGTAGGCGGCAACCTACTTTGTAGAGTAGGGGCTGTTTCATGCAAAGGCAAGCATATCATGCATATCAGATTGTGTGCCTAAACATATGTGATTGTCTGCATAAACACTGAAAAGAGGATTTTAACAAACTGGAACTAGAAACATAGCTGAAGAAGGGGTGCCTGGAGAGCATGGCAGAGCCCTGAGCAATGCTGCAGGAAGACATTTACATAGTTTTAATAATCCTCGCACCAGATTTACACTGAACATGAGTGGAACCAGTCACTGGGATACTGTTGGGACACTGCGCTGCAAGGCTTATCAGGAAGCAGAGTGCAGTGACACACTCAGAAGAATCAGAGAGACATGACTATCAAAGAGAAGGAGAAACAGTGAAAAAGGGCATGGGACTGTATACTGCTTGCAAGAAAAACAAGAGGTAAGACAATGCAAAGCGATAGGCCGTTGGTCATTATCACTGAGAGTGGAGGTAGCATGCCGCTCCAAGTCACAGGAAAGTGTAGGGCTGGAGGCATCTGGCCCTGCCGATAGTAATGTGATGCTCAATAAATTCTAAGGCAGAGGCAGAAAGAACTGGGTTTTACCTCTGTGTTCAATACGAAGCCTGGCTGGAAAAAGCATGGAGTACCGAACCCCACGAGATCTGAGGATCTTCTTGACTTCTTGAAAAGATCGATGGGCTTCCTGTGCAGCAGGGATGAAGTCTGGGTACAAGGAGATTTTAGAGCCTTCATATTGAGTATATGATTGCCCCCATTTAGCCTTAAAGTTAGATCACGAGCTCTGTAATTTAGTAAGCGAGCTTTGATTGACTGTGGGCTCTGACCAGGGTTAGGTTTGGGAGTGACTGCACGGTGCGCCCATTCAACAATGAAGACCTCTGAGAAGCGGCTGCGATCAAACATTGTGGCCAACATGTTGGGACGGCCAACAGATTCAGGCACACCGAGAATTCTTACATAGTTAAGATGAGATTGGCCCTCAGGGTCTTCATTTTTGGCCTTAATAAGCTTGAGCTCTCATACTGACTCCATCAGTCCACAGTCTAGTTCCCCCTGAGAATCTTCCAGTTCAGAGATCCGAGTTTTGGCCTGTGTGAGCCTGGAGTCCTGCCTGTCTGCAAGCTCCTTAATTATATCTTAGCGTGCTGTCAAAGGTCGATCTTGCCGACAATAGCTTGTGAGCCCTCTGTGAGCTCCTTAATCATGGTGGTCACACCAGTGACGTCTGATGTGTGCGAATCCGCTGTCAACGGGTCACCGTGTATCCTGGATTGGTGCTTGTCAAATTGGAGCTTAGATTGTTTATGATCAGTTTTGCCCATTGTGAGGAGTTCTCGTTCTGTAACAGCAAAGGAAGCACTGCATCCAGTACTGTCACAGCAGGTAAATATGAGCAGAAAGGAGGACTGTCATCTGGTCTCACTGTAGGGACGTGGATGAGCAACTAGAGTAACTCCAGAGCAAAAGACCTGGTGCATAGATTGTGCAGGCCGCTCTCCCACCTGACTGTGTGGCGAATGTGGAGAAGAGAGAGGCTGAAAACCAGACTGCAATCCTCCCAGGTCCTATGGCAGTAGAATAGATGCAGTGCGCTTGACTGCAGTGCAGGGCCCCAACAGGCCCCGGCTACCAGACCGGAATGTATCAGTGTGCCCTAGATGGCACCAGCAATCAGACCGAATAAGGTCCACGGGATACCCCAGCAGACTGAAATCCAATAGGAAGTGGCCCGACAGGCTCCGTCTCAGCCCACACACAAGACAGTACCACCACACGGGCCAAGCACCAAACAGAAGCTGTGGTAGGCTGCGTCCAGGCCCCGCAGCTTCTGCAAGAGATAGGGCTGGCCGGCCTGCCTCATGACAGCGGGATGCGGCTCTGTTAGGCGCTAGTTGGCCCGGCGGCGGAGGCAGAGTGGCAACTTGGGCTGAGTGTTAGGCGATTATTGCCACCAGGGTAAAAGTAGTGAGCTCCTCCAGATAAGATGAGGGAGAGCCAGCCACTCGACTGTGGCACCGGGCTCCGACATACCATGGCCCTTGATTGGGCAGGAAAAGGCAATGTGGCAGTGGGCAGTGGCCATGTAAATGTGACTGTTACAGGCAGTGCGGCGCCAGGTGCAGAGGAAGCCTAAGGAGTGTTGAGGGTTGTATGTGGGGCCAACTCAGCACTCTGCAGGAGTAGGTGGCACCACGAGGCACCTCTGCTGCCCAGACAGCAAGGCAAGGCGACCCGGAGCCCACTCTCAGATACTCCCATCACTCCCGCCGGACAACCGAAGCCCACTACAGCCTGAATCGGGCTATATCGAGCTTTTGGTGGCAAGAGGAGAAAGGCAATGCTCGGGACTGCCGGAGCTCAGTTAGGAGGTGGCCATCTTCTTCTCCGTCTCTCTGTTACCCCCTCAGAAGCAAACTTTACCTTTGACTATGCCTGGCTGCTCCAGTCATTATGCAGTGATGCTTGTAACAGAATGACTCAAGCACATTTCTTAATGTGATTCAATACAATGTACTGCAGTTGGTTTTAGACTAGAATTCACATTCCAGTGTCTAGTCCTTTTTTGTTTCACTTGCTTCTCACAAAATAGAATGCTCTAAAGCAGGTGTCTAGCATTGATTCACTTGGACGAATCCAGGCAAAATACCCAAATTACATCAATGTACTTTTCATCGTAGAATTTTTTTTCTCACAAATGGTAGAATATTTCTTTCCATGTTCAGGTTCCCCGGGTGCATTTTGCAAATGCACTTTGGGAGTTCACCTCAGAGCCAAGTTGTCAGACCTTGGTATTAAATTGCTCATGCCTGCTTGGTCTGTTTCAGGAGAAGCGTCAAGGGAACCCATTTCTTCCTTCTCCTTCATCCAGAAAAGGACGAGATATGATATTCTTCATGGCTCAACCTCGATATTTCAGTATCACTGCTACTCCCATTCTTTTTTTTTTGTTGTAACTTTTTATTATAATAAAAGAAACATAGAGAAAAACAGACAAGGCAATACAACAGTAGTACATCAGTCGGGCGAGTGCTCAAGGAGGACGGGAGATACACAGTAGTATGATACAGGAGTTGTTGTACACAGATGAGGGGGCAGGAAGCAGGAAACACAAATCAAGAACAAAATACGCTATATTATACCAGGAATGTCGGGTCAGGGAGACGGGGGGGGACTTGAGGTCCCTGTGAGAGGGGGCGTACATATATCTCCCCGGTACGAGTTCCATTGATTCAAAATTTTCCCCCATTTTCTAGGTCTGCCTCTCGCCACATATACAGTCTTCTCTCTAAACATGAACCAGTCCATGTTCTCTTTCCAGGCCGCCACAGTGGGAGGCCTTTGGAATCCCCAAAGCTGTGCAATGTCTCTCTTAGCAATCATATTACCAAGGGACGTCCATCGTAACTGCGACACATCATAGTCATTTGGCCCCCATACATTCAGCAAACATCGTCGGACCTCTGGCAACATCACAACACTTGTTACGTCATTCATCACCTCATGTACACGGTTCCAGAAAAGCACCATCTCAGGACATTCCCATATTATGTGGAGAAAGGTACCAAGCAGACCACAACCACGCCTACACAAGCCATCCGTCGAATAGCCCATATGGATTAGGCGGGGGCCGGTAACATAAATCCGATGAAGGATTTTGAGCTGGACCAGGCGGAGACGGGCCGGGAGAGTAGATCGCAGATTGCCAGTCCTCGTCGTCTAATTCAATACCATCCGCAGTCCAGGTCGCCCTGAGGCGTTCAAGCAAGCCAGAGCGATCATTGATTATCTTTTGTAGATCAAAGAAATAGTGCTATCCGGCACATGACCATCCAATATACGATCTTCGAGGGGGGAGGATTCCGGAACGTCGCTGCCCACTGGGAAAACCGATTTCAACACGTGGCGGACTTGAGCATAGCGATAGAATTCCCTATCACTTAGCTTGTATTCCGCCTGTAGTTCTGTGAAAGTCTTTATCCTGCCTTTAACCCAGAGATCACGCACTTTACTAATGCCAATCATGTCCCACTTCTCGAACCCTTTCGTTCTCCACAGGCAACCCAGTCTCGCAGAGGCGTAGAGCGGGGTCGCGCGGGTCAATCGATCCCTCCAGCCCATGGCCGCAGTCGCACTATGCCACACTCGTACAGCTATCCCCGTGGGACCCGAAAGCTGTAAGCGAGAGGATCTAGAATAGAGCGCTCTGTTATAGTCACCCCCCGGTAACAGCCATCTATCCATTTCAAACGCTGGATTCAATGCCGGGCCATACATCCCGTGGTTAATTGCAGCAAGCTGGGAAGCCCAATAATACCGCCTGATATCCGGAAGTGCTATACCACCGTCATACCAGGGAAGCGTTAACTTTGGGAGAGCGATCGCCCCATATCAATTGCCTCTGTAAGGATTCTACCTCTCGGAAGTACCTCGACGGAATCACATCAAATGTATTCTGGAGTGCATATAAAAACCTCGGTAAGGACATCATTTTAAAGAGAGCCGCTCGCCCTAGTGGAGACAATGGTAATTTACGCCAACTCACTACGTCCGATCGTAAACGTTGAAGCGGGGGAAGTAGATTACGCTTGTAGCGGACCGCAGGGCCCAATGTTATAAAACCCCCCAGATATTTAAAACCAGACTGCGACACCTGGATAGGACAGCCACGTGGTAGGAGGGGGACGCCAACAGCGAGCACGTATATATGAGACTTGGTCCAGTTAATAACGAGGCCAGAGTTTTTCCGGAACGAGTCAAGCACATCGAACAATACATTTAACGATTTTTGAGGCGACGTGAGGTACAACAAAATATCGTCCGCATACAACGAAATGCGGTCCTCAAAGTTCGGAGTCCAGCATATACCTCTCATCGAGGGCTCCCATCATAGCCAGGCAGCGAGAGGTTCCAGAGCGAGGGCAAAGAGAAGCGGAGACAGAGGGCAACCTTGCTGCGTGCCTCTCCCAAGAACAAAGGGCTCGGAGACCCGGCCATTTACCACAACCTGTGCCAGTGGTGTCTCATACAGAAGTTTTACCCAATTAATAAATCCAGCGCCAAAACCAAACTAACAGTTATTCGATTGTATCAAAGGCCATCGTGGCGTCCAGGGACGCCAAGATGGCCGGTTCACGCAGTGACGTAGCCCTCGCAAGAACACCATGTAAGCGCCGCAAATTCAAGGCTGTGTTACGATTTGGGATAAAGCCCGACTGATCCGGATGGATCAGCTCACTGACTACTTTTATCAGGCGGTTTGCGAGTAGCTTAGCAAGAATTTTGGGTTCAGCATTTAGGAGTGAGATAGGCCTGTAGGATGCACAGCGGTGCCGTGGCTTCCCCTCCTTATGGATCGCCACAATGGTCGCAAGACGCTGATCACGAGGAAGGGAGCCGGTTTCCCGCGCAGCCAAAAACATATCTCGGAGATATGGCGCTAGCGTGTCAGGGCGCAGCTTATACAATTCGATGGGAAGACCATTAGGGCCCATAGCCTTTCCGGAGCGAAGAGAGCGCACTGCGAGAGCTACCTCGTCAATTGAGGGTGCAGCATCCAACCATTCCCTATCGGACTCAGACAAACAAGGCAACTCAATATCCCTCAGCAACAAGTGAGAATCCTCCTCGGGCCTATCAGATACCGGAGAATAAACTCCTCGGAAATAATCTGCAAAGCATTCAACAATGTCAACCGGGGAGGAGGAGCTACGCGCGCATCCAAGATGGCCGCGTGAGCCCAGGGCTCCCGAGACCCTCGCCACCTCCCGCATTTATCCTGAATATTATCCTGCCAACATCAACGGGCTATTGAAGACGCAACCCAGCTGACATACGAGCTGTTTTCAGAAATCGATTTGGACTCCGGGAACCGAACTTATGATACTCTGAACTTTTGAGGCCTGCCCAATGGACACCTCCGGGCCTCGGGTGGTCTGAGTGCCCAGGCTGTAATTCAACAACAACGGCGGCAGAGTCTTGGTTGCTGCCCCAAGTTCACTTTCAGTTTCGTTTTTGGATCTTCACCCTCTCGCATCTCTATCCTGTCGCAATAGCCTGTGTTGCGCCCGGACCCTGGATTTTCACTGTGAGCCCAAGGTGGGGTGTCTGTGGTCTACGCCGTGTGCCCGCTAGCTTGCTATCGGTAATATTGGTGGAAAACGCACGAATCATTTTCACCAGGTCTAGGGCGCTTCCTGGGGGCTTGCCGCCCGACATGGCGGGCAAACCCGACAGCGAGAAACGCAAGACCATGACCTCTCTCCGAGGTGGTTCCGTTCAAACGAACATCATGGACCGCTACACCCAGCCTAAGGTGTCACCCGGAGGGGCGAATAGGAATCGGGGTGAAGTGACCGAAGACCCCGCCATGTTGGCTGATCTTACATTGCAAGACGTCATGGGCGCCATCACTGGTATGAATACTTCTATGGACCAACAGTATGAGGCCATCGCCCTCAAGCTAGACACAGTGGCCATCGACGTCAATATTATCAGAATGGATTTATCAAAGACCAACGAAAAGGTAAAATCTTTGGACTTAAAGACTTCCAGCCTCACTACGGATGTCGCTGACCTCCAAACGGAGGTGCGTAATCTCCGGACCTCTAATGACCTCTTTCATCGTCGACTTGAGGATTTTGAAAGCCGGGCACGACGCAATAACGTGCGCATCATTGATGTTCCGGAAAATTCCACTTCCTCTTCCACGGATCTCCTTGTTGAAGACCTCATCCTCACACATCTTGCTCCTAAAGGCCTCAGCAAATTCTTTGCTGTGGAACGTGCGCATAGAGTTCCGGGTGGTCAGCCTAAAACCGGTGCTCCACCACGCCCAATTATTGCTAGAATCTTCTATTTCAGGGATAGAGACGCTATCCTGCAGGCATCACGAACGGGTGGCCAGGTGAAGTTTGAGAATACCACTGTGAGCTTCTACCCGGACTTCACACAATCTGTTCAGAAACAGAGGATGGAGTTCCAAGGAGTGAAGCGGAGACTGAGGGACAGGGGACTGAAATATGCGATGCTTTTCCCGACCCGACTACGGATTGAATATGAGGACCGGACATTTTTCTTTGATAGCCCTGACAGAGTGAGTGACTGGCTTGATTCCTTGCCTGAGCGACGAGATCGCACGGACCATTCCGGCAGCGCTGAGGATGGCCAACCTGACCAGGAATGAGCTGTAGCTCCCGAGTTACTGACACTGTTTATGATATGTCACTGTGGTTAGACGTCTCCCGCATTTCTAAGACTTCTGTGTGTACCCTGAGGTGGCGGGGGGGTGGGACTCTTTCCTCCTCTGGGTTTCTTCTTGTAGATTAGTTCTATGTTAGGGCGACAGGCACACTGCAAGTTGGGGTGGCTTTTGAGTCTAACGCAGGGGTGCAGGCTGGGGGGTGTTCGCTTCCTGGGATTGTGGGGGGAGGGGGGGGAGTGTTTGGGGTGTGTTTTTGGTTCTTTTTCAAGGCAACGTATTGATTTACTATTTGATTTTGATGCTGCGCTGCGGGTTGGGAGGGCTCTGCTACCATTTCGAGTATGGGGGTAGAGGGTTAAGACTTCTATGTTGGAATGTTAATGGATTGGGGGACAGGATAAAACGGGGTGTTGTGTTGCAATACTTGAAACGTTTTTCCCCTGATGTTGATTGTGGGCGGAGACTTCAATTCTGTTGTTTCCGGGGTGGAGGACCCCCCCCCCCGAGATCTCGCAAGGTCCCAATCATGGTTGAGTGGATTCCTGGAAACTCTGGGCTTGATTGACTGTTGGAGGGTGATGCACCCTGGTCGGACACAGTTTACCTTCCACTCGGGTGCCCATGGTAGCCTGTCCAGGTTGGACTATGTTTTGATGCCGGCAGCACAGGCCTCATTGATAAAAGAGATCAGACACTTAGCTAGGGGGATGTCGGATCACTCTCCTGTATGACTTCATATGGACATTAATCCGGGCACTGGGGGTCGAGTGGCTCCGATTAACCCCTGGTATCTTCAGAACCCTAAGACCCGTGCTGAACTTGTCAAGTCCCTTGATCACTACTTTCTTGAGAATGAGGGATCGGTGTCTTCTTCTGTCTCATTATGGGAAGCGTTTAGGACGGTCCTTCGTGGACATGCCTTATCATTGATTGCTGGTGCTAAGAAGAGCAGGAATGAGGCGGTGGTCCGACTTGAGGCTGATATTACTGAACTGGAAGGAGAGTTGGAGTTGGGGGTCACCCAAGACAAACTTCATGTCCTCGGTCTCAACCAGTCTGATTATAGGGCCTTGGTCACTGATGCCGCTAAACTCATGAGTAGGGAGCGACAGGGGCGGCTGTATGATGTGGGGGACAAGGCTGGGAAGTTGATCGCCTGGTTGGACAGAAAAGAGAGAGCGAGTCGTGTGGTTCCTGTGATTGAGAGGCCAGATGGAATGCGTGTGACTGACCCGGTTGAGATAGTTGAATGTTTCGCTGATCATTTTCGTGAGGTTTATTCTCCAGTTTCTTTTAGACCCGAAGAAGACTCTCACCAGTTGTTGAGAGATATTTCACTGCCGTGCCTATCGGACTCAGACAGGGAGCTGTTGGAAGCGCCACTTTCAGTGGATAAGATAGCTACTGCTATACGTTCTCTTCGTTCGGGGAAGGCTATGGGTCCCAATGGTCTCCCTATTGAGTTATACAAGTTGCGTCCAGACAGGATTGCACCATATCTCCGCGGTATGTTCATGGAATCGAGAGATACTGGCTCCCTTCCTTACGATCAGCGTCTTGCATCGATAGTAGTGATTCACAAAGAGGGAAAGCCAAGGGCTTGTTGTACATCCTACAGACCCATTTTGCTTCTTAATGCGGAGCCAAAGATCCTTGCTAAGATATTAGCTAACCGTCTTATCAATGTGATTAGTGACTTGATTCATCCGGACCAGTCCGGATTCATCCCGCGCCGTAATACAGCACTGAATTTGAGACACCTACACGGCGCTCTCGCGAGAGCCCCATATCTTCTGGAGTCGGCCATCTTGGTCTCTCTTGACGCCACTATGGCTTTTGACACTGTGGAATGGTCGTATTTGTGGGCCGCTCTGGCGAAATTCGGCTTTGGTCCTGGCTTTATTAGCTGGGTGAAACTTCTCTATGAGGCTCCGTTGGCTCAGGTAGTGGTCAATGGCCAGGTATCCAGTCCCTTCGCTCTGGGAAGGGGTACTCGGCAAGGTTGTCCGTTGTCTCCACTCCTCTTTGCACTCGTCCTGGAGCCTCTGGCTGCATGGTTGCGCTGGGAACCATCGATGAGAGGTATACAGTGGACCCCTGTGTTTGAAGATCGCATATCGCTCTATGCGGACGATATTCTGTTGTACCTCACTTCGCACCAAAAGTCGTTAAACTTGCTGTTTGATGTGTTGATTTCATTCGGACGCAATTCTGGCCTCGTGATCAACTGGTCCAAGTCTTGTATATATGTACTCGCGGGTGGCGCCCCTGCATTGCCTCGTGGTTGCCCAATACAGGTTACACAAGAGGGTTTCAAATATTTGGGAATTTTTATCACTTTGGACCCCGTAGCCAGATATGAACGTAATTTACTCCCTCCGCTACAACGGTTGCGTTCTGACGTGGTGGGCTGGCGCGGCCTTCCTCTGTCCCCCCTTTGGGCGAGCAACCCTTTTCAGGATGATGTCTCTACTGCGGTTTTTATACGCGCTCCAGAATACGTTTGACGCAATTCCGGCAAAATACTTCCGGGAAGTGGAGAGTCTACAAAGACAGCTGATTTGGGATGGGCGTGCCCGTATCGCCCTCCCTAAACTCACTCTTCCCTGGTGTGACGGCAGTATTGCTCTTCCGGATATCAGGCGTTACTACTGGGCCTCCCAATTGAGTGCAATCAATCACGGTATGTATGGTCCCGGTTTAGATCCTGCATTTGAGATGGATAAGTGGCTTTTACCGGGAGGGAACTATAATAGGGCGCTATACTCTAGGTCTGCAATTCGGACGCTTACTGGTCCTACCAAGATCGCCGTGCAGGTGTGGAATTGTGCGAATGGGGCAATGGGGTGGACCGGGAGACTGACCCGGGCGACCCCCTTGTACGATTCTTGCAAGCTGGGAAGTTTATGGAGGACGAAAGGCTTTGGGAAATGGGATATGATTGGTATCAGTAGAGTGGGCGATCTCTGGGTGAAGGATAGGATTAAGACTTTTGAGGTCTTGAAGGCGGAATATGAATTGAGTGATCGGGAATTTTTTCGCTATTTACAGGTTCGTCACGCGTTGAGCTCTGTTTTCCCCATTGGGACCGTTATTCCGGAATCTTCCCCGTTGGAGGATCGGATACTTGACGGATATGTGCCCGATAGCACGATTTCTTTGATTTATAAGAAATTAATTAATGATCGTCTGACCTGTTAACGCACTTAAGGGAGGTTTGGATTAGAGACGGTTTACTATTAGATGATGAGGACTGGCAATCCGCGATTTCCTCACCCAAGGAGGTCGCGATACCGGCCCGTCTTCGACTAGTCCAACTCAAGATCTTGCACCGTGTGTATGTTACTGGCCCGCGACTGATTCAAATGGGTTATTCTGTTGATGGGTTATGTATCCGTGGTTGTGGTCAGCTTGCTTCTTTCCTTCACATCATTTGGGAATGTCCGGAGGTTGCTGCATTTTGGAATAGAGTGCATGCGGTCATGAAAGAGGTCACGGGAGTCGAAATACAACCGGAAGCTAGGCGGTGTCTGCTGAATGTGTGGGAACCGAATGACTATGACGTGGCTCAGACGCGATGGGCGACCCTGGCCAACATGATTGCTAAACGAGACATTGCACAGTTGTGGGGCGCTCCCCGCCCGCCGACGGTCTCGGTGTGGAAGGAAAATATGGATTGGTGTATGTTTCGAGAGAAGACGGTGTATGTGGCACGAGGTAGGCCACAAAAATGGGGGAAAATTTGGAATCAATGGAACTCCTACAGAGGCGATATATGCACGCCACCCCTTTCTGATGTCCCCGATGTTTCACATTCTCCCTGATCCTGACGTTCCATGATTTGTTCTACTTCATATGTTTTAAAATCTTTAGTCTTTTTCCCCCGATTATGCCCCCCCTCTGATTTTTGTTGATTGACTTGCACTGTGATGCTATTGCCCTTTCCTTCCCGCTCCAAAAATGCGCCTGTACTGTAATGCTCTTTTTGCCTTGATTGTTTGTTTTCTTTCTATATAATAAAAAGAGTTTAAAAAAAAACCAATGTCAACCGGGTCGGTCACTCCCACACCATCAGATCTCTCAATCACTGGAATCACACGGCTTGCCCTCTCCCTCTTATCTAGCCAAGCAATCAATTTCCCCGCCTTATCGCCCACATCATACAATCGTCCCTGCTGTTCCCTACTCATCATCTTAGTTGCGTCGGTAACCAAATTCTTATATTCGAGTTGCTTAAGACTGAGGACGCGAAGCGTGTCTCGGGTAACATTCCGCTCCAAGGCACTCTCCAACTCAGTAATTTCAGTCTCAAGACGGACAACTGTCTCATTCCTACTTTTCTTAGCACACCCAATTAACGACAATGCTTGTCCCCGGATGACCGTCTTAAACGTCTCCCACAACGAAACAGGCGAAGACACTGACCCCACATTTTCTGCAAAGTACAAATCCAACGACTTAATCAGTTCAGTACGGGTTTTGGGGTTATGGAGATACCATGGGTTAATCGGGGCCACCCTCCCTTCAGCGCCTATCTTCAAATTTATTTAAAGCCATAGAGGGGAGTGGTCTGATATACCCCGAGCTAGATGTCTAATCTCCCCAATTGACGAGGACTGGGCCGCCGGTATCAGGATATAATCCAACCTAGAAAGACTACCATGTGCGCCTGAGTGGAAAGTGTACTGCGCCTGTCCTGGATGCATCAACCTCCAACAATCCACGAGCCCCAACGCTTCTATAAAGTCACCCAACCAAGATTGTGCGCTCGGGAGGTCTCTGGGGGGATAGCGATCCTCTCTCCCGGAGACAACTGAATTAAAGTCACCACCCAGTATCAGGACACCATCTGGGAGACCCAAAACAACTCGACCCAAGTCTGCAAATGTAGTGGTTTGTAAGCCAGGGGGGACGTATACCGATATCAGTGAGACAGTTTTCCCCTCCCACCTGCCTGTGAGTGCAACATATCGCCCCCTAGCGTCCAGAACTATGTCATCGATCTCCAGGGGAAGAGAAGTGCTGACCAAAATACCCACCCCTCTAGAACTAGAGGTGAACCCAGAATGAGCAGCAAGACGATATCCCCCCCTGTTCAGAGCGTAGCAAGCATTTCCAACCAAATGAGTCTCTTGCAGTGGCACAACATCGGGGGAAAGGCGTCGCAACATCTGCAAGACCACCCCCCGCTTTATCCGGTCTCCCAACCCATTCACATTCCAGCACAATAGTTTTAACCCCCTACCCCCCATCCAAACCCACTATGGTCTCCCACCTCATAGCGAGCACCACACCAAAGTCCAAAGTCAGAATAGTTTGTTGCCTTGAAGAAGAGAAAAAATGAAACGTTCCCAACATACTTACCCCCTCCCCCCACAATACCCCAGCGCAACTCCCCCCACCCTGCACCCTTGCGTAGCCTCAAAAGCCATCCCAACTTGCAGTGTGCCTGTCGCCCTAGCAAAAAACTAATCTACACAAAGAAACCCAGAGGAGGAAAGGGTCCCTCTGTCCCCGCCGCCTCCGGGAATGTACTCCAAAGCAGACGATCACAGAAGGTAGCAAGCCACAGTTGTCGATTGTGTTCATTGTCTGGGACTCGGGCACCATTGTCATTCTTGTTCCGATAGTCCCCCTTCAGCACCACCTGTTTGGTCCTCGCGATCATGACGGGCAGGCAACGTATCCATCCAGTCACTCACTCCCTCCAGGCGATCAAAGAAGAGTGTCCGATCCTCATACTCCACACGCAGCCGGGCAGGGAACAGCATCGCATACTTCAAGTCCATATCCCTGAGGCGCCTTTTCACCCCCTGAAGTCCCATCCTTTGCTTCTGGACGGACTGGGAAAAATCCGGATAAAAGTTCACTGTGGTGTTTTCAAACTGCGTAGGTCCACCCGACCTCGCAGCCTGCAAAATGGCGTCCGGGTCTCTGAAATTAAAAATTCTGGCGATGATCGGCCGCGGGGGGGAAACCTGGCTTTGCTTGTCCTCCCGGCACTCTATGTGCGCGCTCCACCGCAAAGAATTTACTCAGTCCCTTGGGGGCGAGGTGATTGAGGATGAGGTCCTCGACACGTAGATCGGTGGACAGTGATCCAGAGTTCTCCGGGACCCCAATAATACGCACGTTATTGCGCCGTGCACGGCCCTCAAAATCCTCCAGACGACGAGCAAAGAAGTCGTTGGCGGATCTCAAGTTGCGTACCTCCGTTTGCAAGTCAGACATGTCCGTCGTGAAGCTGGAGGTCTTCAAATCTAGAGATTTGACCTTCTCATTTGTCTTCGCCAAATCCGTTCTGATAAGATTAACGTTGATGGCCACCGTGTCTAGCTTCAGGGCCAAGGCCTCATATTGCTGGCCAATAGATGTCTTGATGCCAGCAATGGCGCCCATGATGTCTTGTAACGTTAGATCCACCGACACAGTCGGGTCATCAGTCGCCTCCTCCCGGACCTTCGGTATGCCACCGGGGGATCCTTAAGGATGGGTGTAACGGTCCATAACATTCGTTTGGGATGCACCTCCTCGGAAGGTGGTCTTGACTTTCCGTTTGTCACCCTCGGGCTTGCCTGTCATGGCGGACTGGGTGCCCCGAAGGGGCGCCCGAGATCTGGTCCAAATGGCTCCTCAAAAGTCACCCACGGGATCAACAAAGGCAGATAAAAGCAAATGTAATATACCAGCCAAGCACTTGCCGGCCCCAGGTCCAAGCGATGAGCACTGGAGCCAGCTGCGCCCAGTGTCTGTCTCGGTGAGGAGGAACGCCAGGCAGCAGAAACGAAACCGAAAGTGAATTTGGGCCGTGGTCTGGACCCCTTTAGCCGGTGTTGTTGAATTACTGCCCGGATACAGCCACGACTCAAGGCTCAGGTAGCTCCACGGGGTAGGCCACAAAAGTGCAGGACGGCCTATCTCAGGAACCCGAAGTCCAAATCGATTCCTGAAAGCAGCTAGTATATCAGCTGGGCTGTGCCTTTAATAACCCATCTTCGGAATCAGGATATTATACAGGATAGATGCGGGAGGCGGCAAGGGTCTCGGGAGCCCTGTGCTCACACGGCCATCTCGGATGCGCGCGAAGCTCCTCCTCGCTACTCCCATTCTTGTTGAGGGGTTCAGTGTTGCTTATTTCTACATTTAGACTTTGAGAGGCCCTGACAACACTTCTTTCACGTTACCAAACTTCCTTACGTCAAGATAGGGGAGTAACTCAAGCTGAAATCCTGAACTTCAATTTCTAGCGAAATGCCAATGATATTGAGAATTTTCATAATATTGGATCTGCTGTTTTTTTGGACAGAGGAGAAGGAAATTGCCCACTTTTCCCCTTCTGATGGAATTAACCTTTCAGGAGCTATGTCTGTGTGCGTACCAACCTCTCTCTATTTGGCTTTTCAGCCTCCGGCATTACATCTTTTGGCAGATTTCTCAATCCTTTATGATCTAGGAGTCCGAAAAGCAGCCTACACACAAGTCATTATGTCCTCCATTGACATTTTTTCAGGAAGGTCATCTCTTGAAAGAGGGGATCTAGTGGTTGAAAGAAATGGTGAAGAATGTTAAAACCTTAACAGGTGCCACCAATAAAACGTTGTTCTTCTTGAAAAAAGGGTATTAAGACCAAGATGACCCTGTTAAATAACTAAGGAAATGCAAAAAAACTAAAGAATTGGAGGCCAGATGTAGGTAAATATTTTTTACGGATTCTAAAATACCGAATTTTACCGATTCGGTATTTTAGAAATGGAAAATGTTATGTAGGAAAAAATTGGTAAAAATTACCGAATCGGTAAAATTCGGAATCTCTGATTCGGTATTTACCGAATCGGTAAATACCGAATCGGTAAATATCGAATCGGTAAATACCAATTTGGTAATTCCCATACATCCCTATGGGCCTAGATGCCCATAGGAATGAATGGGAATTACCGAATCGGTATTTACCGATTCAGTATTTACCGATTCGGTAAATACCGAATCGGAGATTCGAAAAACAAGCAATTGAGCTAACAACCAATCACGTGCCCCCACCCCACCCCTCAACCAAGCAACAGAGGAACCAACCAATCCTGTGCATCCACCCCACCCCACAACCAGGAAGTGGCCACACCCAAGCAGGTGCAGACTAACTGAACATCCAGGAGAGCTGTGAGCATCTGACTGGCTGTTCTGAGCTGAGCTGTGCAGAAGTGCAGGATGGATTCACAAGACTCCCAGAGGGAAGGTGCTGACAGGAAAAGAAAACTGAAGTTCAGCACAGGTGAACTGCAGGTGTTGGTGGAGGAGGTGGTAAAACACCACACCCAGCTGTTTGGAAGACAGTCTCTGCAGGTAGCAGAGGCTGTGAAGAGGAATACCTGGCTGGGTATTCAGGCTAAGGTGAACGCCATAGGGGTGACAACAAGAGAAGAGGATGACCTAAAGGAAAGATGGTATGATCTGCGGATCATCACAAAGAAGAAGTTGGCTTTACAGAGAAAAGAGGCCAGTGTTACAGGTGGAGGAAGGAACAGGGCACCTGCCCTTACGGATCTGGAACAGCTAGTGGAGTCCACCCTGGAGCTAGAGAGCATATTTGGGATTGGTGATGCTGACAGCTCAGCCCGAGCTGCATCAAAAAAAGGTAAATGACATGTCCATAATTCCACCCCCATTGCCTGTCTCCCTCCCCCAATGTGGCTGTGTGTTTTACACTCCAGTACAGGCTTTTGCATCCACCAGCAATGCATCATGGGAGTGGTAGTCATTTCAACATACATCAGTCCCGTCATCATGAAAGAATATCAGGCATGCCACACACTACATTTAGAGGCAGTTGAGGACCATGAAATTGTGTGACTGAATTGTGATTTAATATAGAAATACACGCTGAAAGCACCACTAAGCCAATGTACATATCTGTCCACAGGAGAGTCATCGCGCAAGACTGTGCAGGAGAGAGAGAAGAGGGCACCCCAAAGGGAGAGGAGTGAGGATGGATCCAGGAGTGCAGGGCCCAACACTGTAACACCTCCAGCACCCAGTACACATGCAGCTGCCACACCAGAGGCAGGCACCATACAACATCCATCATCGCCTCTGCTCTATGACTCTCCACAGCAGGACCCACAAACACATTCTCCATCAGCAGCCTCAGAGGTGTCTGAAGTTTCAGGCCCAGGAGGCATGATGTTCCCCCGCTACAAATCCTTCAAACCTCCTCTGATGAGGAAAGGGAGGGGGAGAATCAAAATGAGCCAGTGGAGGCAAACATTGCTGGTCTTCTGTCCACTCCTGTATCTGTGCACAGAGGCATAAGACGCTGTAGGGTCCGGGAGGAAAGCACAAGTGGCCATGGTGACGGGGTCTTCTGTGGGCTGGAGTCCACGATGGTCAAGGTGCAGCGCCTGCAGGCAAAAGCAATTACTGCAGTACAAAGACAAATGCGCCACCTGAACAGTAACATGGAAAACATGAACCAGGGAACCTCCTCAATGGCGGATAGCATGAGGGACATGGCAGATGGGGTGAGGGACATGTCCCAGTGCGTGATGTCACTTTGTGACGAACTGCATGAAGACCGCACACAGAGGCGCAGGGAGAGGCAGTGCATGCAACATCAGACAAAGGCCATGAACCGTCTTGCAACAGCAACTTCCCTGTTATGTCGCCGTTCCGTTGCAATGCAGGAGGGGCTGGTGCACTGCTGCACAGATCTTACCGGGGGGATGGGGAGAGTTACAACAGCGATGGAAGTGCTGCTGACAAACCAGTCAGCCAACGCAGGAGATGAAGGTGTAGGTGATACTGATGACACCACTAGCAGGAGCAGCACCCCTATACAGGACATTAGGAGGAGCAGCAGACGACAAACTACAGGCACTGGCTCAACAGCCAATGTACAATCCCAACCACAGGCATCCCACAGTGTTGTGCGTGGGCGCAGACAGTAATGCTGCCCATACTCCAGAGGACATGTTAGGGTGAGGTAACCTGTGTCCACCTACTTAGGCTAGGCACACTTTGGAGTAGAAAGATGTGTCTTTTGACATTTACCGTAGTGCCCATTAAACTACGTCTTTCATATTGAACCCCTGGCTGTGTCTCTTTACTTACTTAAAAGTAGTTGCATGTGATCTCTGCCCGTCTGTGTCTGCCATCTGTTGGTGTTGCAACTCCTGCTGTGTTGGGTTCAGGCAGTGCACGTTCATCATCATAGTCCTCATAGTCGCTCAATTCCACCTCGGTGCCCTTCTGAGTAGCAAGGTTGTGCAACATTGCACAAGTTGCAATCATCTTACAGCAGATGATTGGTGAGTACTGCCGTGCCCCTCCACTTTTGTGGAGGCCGCGGAACCTGCTTTTTACCAGCCCAAAGGTCCGCTCCACAATGTTCCTAGTAGATTTGTGTGCCACGTTGTATCGTCTCTGGCTGGGGGTTGAAGGGTTGATGTAGGGTGTCAGGCTGAAAGAGCGGACGGCATATGCACTATCCCCTATTTGTAAATGCGAAAGCAATTACTCACATGCACACATACACATACATCTGCAATATGTGTCAAGGGAGTGTCACACAGTGTTTTACCTAGCAGGTATCCTTCCCCAAATTCCCCCGCTGTCTGGAAGATATAGGAGTCGTGGGTACTTCCTGGGAACTTAGCCACTATGTCCGTGATAATTTACTTGGCATCACAGATTACCTGATTGTGTGGGTTGACTTCCTGTTTCTGTAAATGTACTCTGTGGCAGCAGGTGGGCATATTGGGATGTGGGTGCCATTGAAACAGCCGATGACATGTGGGAAATTTGCAATTTGATAAAAGTCAGTCTTGGTCTTGAGCAGTTCGGCCTGAGTTTCAGGGAAGCTGATGTAATGATGCATTCTCTGCATCATGGCCTCTAGGAATTTGCGGAAGAAACAGGACAGGCAGCTCTGGGACACCCCACCTACCGCAGCAATCACACTCTGGTAACTCGCAGAAGCAAGCAGGTGTAGGCTACACAGCACCTGCACATGGGGTGGGATGGCGTGCGCCCTTGGGGTTGGGTGCTCCAAAAGTGGGTGCAGGTCCCTGATCAAATCCAGATGGTGTTGGGATGTAGCCTGTACCTTTGCAGTATCTCTGGCTCAGTTAGTTGGAATAGCGTTATCCTCTGCCTGTAGACCTGCTCCTCCCTTCTCCAGACCCTCTCTCCTGCTGCCTGTAGCCGCCTTGCTATCACGTAGAATGCCGCCATTCTGGTCACACTGTTGCATTTTGGGCCCTTTTTTGTAGCCTGCACCTGGTTACCACCTGCTTTCAATCCATGGTAAATACCGACTCTTAAATACCGAATTTCATGAAATTCGGTATTTTAGAAGTTACCTACATCTCAAAACTCATTTTTTTGCATTTCTTATTTACCGAATTGGTAAAATTACTGATCCGGTAAAATTACCGATTCGGTGAAATTACCGATTCGGTAATTTTACCGAATTGGTAAATTTACCGATTCGGTATAATTACCGACTGGTTTTTACCGAATCGGTATTTTTTGCGTCCCTATATCTCAATACCCAAATAGCGGTCGGTAACGGCCGAAAATCGGTATTTTCGGCCGTTACCGACCGGTATTTGGCTACCTACATCTGGCCCTTAGAGATGTCAGTCGAAAAACAACTTCTGGAATAGACAGTCTGCTCCTTGAGCAGTAAAAAATAAAGTCCCTGTCTAACTCTTCACTCTTAATGATGTAAAAGGACAGCATCAACGGGCCTTCAAGTGATACTGTTAACTTTTATACAGCATAGCTATAGGAGCACATTTCCATTCTTTGTTGTTTGTTGGATATATTTTTTAGGATCTCTTTTCAGTCAAATGTATTTTATTGTGACAGATTATTCTAAATTGTAATATATTTTTACAGAAAGTGGCAGGAAATGTTGACTGTTGTGGGCAGGTTTCCTATTTAAAAGTATCTTTTAAGTTGAAGATATGTATATTCTAGAAACTTAGGGCCAGATGTAGGAAGGCTATTACCGGTCGGTAGCGACCAAAATCGGCCGTTATCGACCGGTAATAGACTTTTCCTATGTCGGAGGCACATTTACCGATTCGGTAAATAACGAATCGGTATTTACCGATTCGGTATTTACCGAATCATCA
Organism: Lissotriton helveticus; assembly: GCF_964261635.1. Lineage (NCBI taxonomy): Eukaryota > Metazoa > Chordata > Amphibia > Caudata > Salamandridae > Lissotriton > Lissotriton helveticus. Next base: position 817,045,835 of record NC_136070.1, read on the forward strand.
TTTACCGATTCGGTATTCACCGAATCGGTAAATGTCAATTACCTACATCTAGCCCTTAATTCTTTGTTTTCGGATTTATTGAGCTCTTCTACTTTGGATGAATAAAGAAAAAAATTCCATAGCGCAGGAATAGCATTACAAGTAAGTACCTTTTCTATGCGATGCAGTTGATCTTGTTTTTGTCTGGCTGTTAATTGCAGGAGTTTGGCTTAATGAAAAGCCACTGATGGCAGATGACTGGATACAGAAACTAGCTGGTATAATTGTTTATGAAAAGATGGCATCAGACAATTTGTCCCCCCCCCCAATAACGCCCACCCCATGTATGGAAGGTTGCATTTGACTAATGAATGTGTTAATTGCTATTTGTAAATGTGTCTACTAAAAGTATAAAATAAATACTAGCCACAATTCTGTTAAAATTAGTTGAAAATCTTCATCTTAACCCCTTCCATGCTCATGACGAGCTGAGCTCGTCATGAGTTGCGCCGCTCGCATGCTCATGATGAGCTCAGCTCGTCATGTAACGCAGCTTTTTTAAAAAAGCTGCACAGCGCGAAAAAAGCCGCCGCACGCATGCGGTTAAAGAAATAAACATTCCACAGCTAAGATTAACTAGCAATAATAGGCAAGTCATTCTTCTTGTACTTGGTCCTAATTTTTAGTGAACTGTAATTTATTCTGAAGCAGCAAGTCTGCATTAAAAGTTGCAAGCTTACACAACTTTCCAGTCACTTTTAATTCAGTAACTCTCCAGAGAAATAATTATGACTGTGTGGAATGACTGTTCTCACAATTTGTTTTCCCTGCAAGCTAATGTTGTTGAATGAATCGCATGGCTCATTAAAGTGCATCTGTGTCCTTCTAGAACACAGTGCATGTACAAATTCCTCATCAAAACTGTTCACAGAGTTCACACTTAAGCACCATTGTGTTCACTTGAGTTTCTGTGTTCTTTGTTGAAAACATTTTTGTATGAACAGCAACAGGATGAACATGGATCCACCTACAAGTAATATTGGATCTGGACCAGCAAAAAATAATGTTTACGGTATCAATGAATTCAGCTAGATAGGTTGCCTGTAGTAACTCAGTTTCTAATTTTCTACTTCGTGCTACATGTGATAGTGAATTCATACTTGATAATTTGTCTAAAATTGCCATATGAGAACTTGTTAAACTTAAGCCAGTAAAGGAACATATTTGCTTTTAGTGCCAGTGGTAAAAGAGCATAACCATAACATTCAGTTCATTAACAGTTACTGTATAACTGAAACCTGTTCATAAACAGCAATACATTTTCATAAGTCGGACTTAGTACAACCCATTCCTTAAGAATGTATAGAATTCAGAAACAGCTGGCTTCAGTGTCACAATTAGGGAGCATTTGATTCCTGGAACAAAGAAGTGGTATTCCGATTATAACGTGACTTGTTTACAAATCGATGAAGTTCTTAATGGACTGGTTAACTCTGTTTCACCTATTGACATAGGTTGCTTATCGAAAAATAAATGTAGATCAAATTACATTTTTCAGCAATGATACTTTAGGTAGAGTACCCTCCTATCACTTTTAACTTTGAGAACATGATGACCGTTAGGACTAGCAGACATAATTAGATCTGGGTTGAATCCATCATCGTTCTTTTGATCACTTCGCCACCCCAGTTCAGACCCAGCCATATTCAAATCATTTTGACCCTGTCCCTCATGGGAACAGTCCAGCCAGAACTGTCAAGCCAGGTCTTCCCTAGACCAGAAACAAGCATCCTGGGACCCGTTTTGGGGTAACACCCCTCATTAGCCATGCTAGCATGAATCCAGTGGCAAAGTGAGCAAGGAGCCCACGTCTTAGCATACCCTTCCAACGTAGGGCGAACAAACAATCACAATAGGATGACTGACAGAGTGCTGAAACATTTCAGACACTCACCCAGTCACTATTAGATCTTCGTTGAATCTATCATTGTTCTTTAGCTCACTTCGCCTCCTCAGTTCAGACCCAGCCATATGCAAATCCGTCTTAACCCTGTCCTCAGGTGAACAGTCCAGCCTGAACTGCAAAGCCAGGTCTTCCCTGGACCAGAAACAAGTATCCTGGTACCGGTTTTGGGGTAACACCCCTCATCAGCCAGGCTAGCTTGAATCCAGTGGCAAAGTGAGCAAGGAGCCCAGATATGGGCATACCCTGTCAACTTAGGGCAAACAATCAAACACAATAAGATGATGAACGGAGTGCTGAAACTCTTCAGACACTCACCCCCAGTCACTTTTGGGTCTTGGTTGAATCCGTCATTGTTCTTTAGCTCACTTCGCCACCCCAGTTCAGACCCAGCCATATTCAAATCATTTTTGACCCTGTTCCTCATGGGAACAGTCCAGCCAGAACTGTCAAGCCAGGTCTTCCCTGGACCAGAAACAAGCATCCTGGGACCCGTTTTGGGGTAACACCCCTCATTAGCCAGGCTAGCATGAATCCAGTGGCAAAGTGAGCAAGGAGCCCACGTCTTGGCATACCCTTCCAACGTAGGGCGAATAAAACAATCACAATAGGATGACTGACAGAGTGCTGAAACATTTCAGACACTCACCCAGTCACTATTAGATCTTCGTTGAATCTATCATTGTTCTTTAGCTCACTTCGCCTCCCCAGTTCAGACCCAGACATATGCAAATCAGTCTTAACCCTGTCCTCAGATGAACAGTCCAGCCTGAACTGCAAAGCCAGGTCTTCCCTGGACCAGAAACAAGTATCCTGGTACCGGTTTTGGGGTAACACCCCTCATCAGCCAGGCTAGCTTGAATCCAGTGGCAAAGTGAGCAAGGAGCCCAGATATGGGCATAACCTGTCAATTTAGGGCAAACAATCAAACACAATAAGATGATGGACGGAGTGCTGAAACTGTAGTGTAGTTCCTATCTTCCCAATAGGCTCTGCGCATTGGAATAATACCTACAGCAGTAAAGGCCTAGGCCAGACGTTAACTAGGTCTACTACTGTCGATACTAGACTTAAGATTTGGGTTTGCCAGCGTAGCTCAGAGTTCGCTAGAAACTTTCTCGAATGTTCAGGAAAGAATTAACTCCCCTGATTAGACAAGAAGGGATTTAGTTTCTGACAACCATAGAACATGACAACTTTGCTCTCCCCTAATCAAGAGTGTATCTCCAGAGTCGTGTGAGCACAAGGCAATTATTTTACTCAGTCAGTACGTGCATTCTTAGTCTCATCAGAATGTAGAGAAAAGGAAGAGACGGGCGTGTTCAATAAAAAGGTGTTATTTATTGATCAGTCTCTTTTCTCGTACAAGAGAAATGGATCGATATTATTGCAATACTTATAGTTAAGTAAAGTGCATACATTAAAAGCAATAGTATAAAATAATACTGTAAAAACATTGATATGGTTTCTGAGCCATATGATGTTTAAAATGATTAAAATATATTTACATACACATATACATTTGACTAAACGTACTCAACTGGTGTTTCTAAATACGCCTACCCCGTGTACCTGACCTAAGTCTAATGCGTGGGCGGGAATAGAAAGTTACAGTTTAAGTTAAGTTTGTTTTTGCCAAGTGAATAACTAAAGAATTCTCTGTGAGGGGTTATTCAGTTCTGTACCTGGAATTTAGGATGAATGAGGAATGGTATCTCTTTCTCTGGTCTCGATATTCCAGGCCGCCTGCGAGGGCTGCCCGAAAGCGCCGGTGCTGGGTCTCTCGGCAGGAGATAGCAGCGCGTCTCTCAGCGCGTCAGGAAGGCGGGGCTGCTGCCAGCGGGGTCTGCTCTGCTCTCGGCTTCGGCAAGTATGGCTGCTCCGTCTCGTCACCACGCGTGTGTTTGCATAGGGCAAGATCGGCAATATTTATACCTTAAAGGTGCCGAGATTGACGTAAGGATGGACATAGATACGTCAATAAAGATGTCATACGACTTGCTCGTTAGCACATTCTTTTACCGAAGTTCTCTGTGAAATCAAAACAATGGCCGCACGGATTTTCCAGGTTGTCATAGGTTTGATTTGTTATGAGAACGTCGTATGCCTTATCAGGGGCTGGAGGAATGTCGCTTGTCTAATTAGATCTCAAGCGTTATGACCTAATCAGATAACACGTTCCTGTGCCGTAGTGTGACTGCGTCAGATAACGGTATCTGCATCATGGGGGCTTGTCTTGCCTCATGGGCTGACTGTTAGTTAACTTGATAGTTAGTTTAACCAGAATAGGGTCAGGAATAGGGGGATCAATTCAGAACCTATAGGAATACATGACACCCACTCCACGCTAACTATGGTCATATTTACTAATCTATGCATAGTATAACATAGTACAACATACTATAGAGTATAGTGTATACCTTACCACCCCAAAATACATAAATGTATTTTGAAATGTTCAAATATACTGAAAAATTGCAGTCATATATTTTGTATGCACTCAAGCTATGAATTAAACGCTAAAGTAAACACGCATTTGTATACATTATTGCTTATTTGGTATATGAGAAATACACATGAAATGGCTCTTAATATGGCTATACAGAAAGAAAGTTCGAGACCATTTCATCACATAATAAAATGTTTGTCAACATACCAGCGGGTAACTAAAGTTTATAAAGTATCTAAAAATAGAAATCTTAGTTCTCTTGGAATAGTTTCTTACTTTAAGCAGAAGATAAGTGTCCCGAAAATGTAGTAAAAATAATTTGGGGCTGCTAAAAAATTGCTGTCCGTGAACTGGTGGGAAAAATTGTTCATGTGACTTTATTTTTAAAGTTGAAGGCCGAATTCAGGGAACGCCGTGTGCGAGCTTGCTCAAAAGTCTCTATTTCTGTTCTGGAGAGAACATCATATCATTAAGGCTTTCGAAAAAACTGTCAACAGCTTCATGGGAAAGTTCCACTAAGTCGGATATAGGTGTAACCATGCATTCGTGCGCATGATTGTCTCCATTGACATTCTGATTCGCATTGCTGACAGAAGGTCGTACCTGTTCGATGCTGCTTTCATCTTGAACTTCACTACTCTTCAATCGTAGTGGTGAAGATTCCACGAATGCCGTCATCAGGATTGGCAGCCTTTGAGGGCAGCACAAAGCGTGAACCTTGGTAGGAATCAACAATGTATCTGCATCCACTGGCGCATCCGATTGTAGCGTCAGACAGGTGTCTAACACGCATTCTTCTCCGCATAGCAGACACCTCAATACAGGTAAAACACACCTTTGCCACATTGGTCGAAATGATAGAAACCAAGTCATGTTCAGGTCTCTAAGCCGGGAGAGTCCCAGGATTTTTGATATCCGGTCCCGGTATCCAATGGCTAGGATTGTATCTTCCATTGTCGCGAGAGTTTGATCTGTGACATGGGTTGCCAAAACGAAAAATAAGGACTAAGAATAGGATTCCTGCAATTAGTCCCAGGATCAGGGGAAGTCCGCCAAAAATCGAATGGACGAAATCTGGAAAAATACCCAGTATGGCTTTGAATGGTGTTAATGCCATCGAAAATACTGTCTTAAATACCTTTGAGACCCCTGTGGTATCAGAAATATTTAAGATTTCGCTCAGGATTTCCGCGAAATGTACGGGGGAATTAGTTGATAATAATGTATGTATCTCTGCAGTCGTCCTTGCGACTTGTAGATCATACGTTTCTTTTGATGACGAGAGCCTTGTAGGCGTCTGAAGAAGCACTGTTTTCATTCTGCTTAAAGTATCTATTCGAATAGAAGTAATTTTCAAATCGGGCCATGCCCTTGCCTCCCTGTCTGGGAAGGAGCTGGGGAACAATGAGCGTCCACAACACTTGACCTTCGCAGTCGTAGTTACTAGATAAGGAGTCCCGGGCATAAGACTACAACATCTGCGGTCTACAATAAGAATGTAACTCCCATTATAGAGTCTTTGAAAGAATGGTTCTATTTCAGTTGCAGGTGCGCCTTGCTGGTGACATGAAAGGTTGTATGAATTCCCTTCACAGGCTCCATGCAAACTAATTCCGTTACACAGAAGCGTGCCGCTTAGTGACATAGCACAATTGTTGCCACTAAGAAACACTTTCTGTCCTTTATTACTGACACATGCATGTGAATAGGGCAGGTTCCAAGTTGTTTTAATGTACCCCTTTCCCAATTTCTCGTACATGCCAGCCTGTATATATTTTTGGCAGTATTGAAACCTGAAGGTTGAGATAGGAATATTTATGATTCCGTGTATTATCCATTCACTGACAGGTCGTTCTGACATTGTCATTGGTAATCTTTCTAGTTTTTCAATGCTCAAGATTGTATAATCAGCACCCTTTTGCGCCATACCGATTTGTCTATCAGTAAGGTTAAAGATTTGGAATAGTGACGTTGTGTTGATTAAACGCCAAGGCACATAGCCTGAACGCAAATTTTGTAACGTCCAGCCAAGCTGTATAATAGAACGCAATTGTGACTGACCGTGTTGTAATAACAGTAAGTCCTGCGATAATATGTCGATTGCTGAAGACACAATGCTGTCCAATGAAAAAATTCTGGAGGACAGAGTCATTAACCCATTGTCCACTACAGAAAGTGATTTTTCCAAATTAATACGGTCAATTTCCCGTATTCTCTCTGCTGTTTCAATTTGAGTAACCTTCCAGGCCTCATTATATGCTGCATATACAGAGGCTGCTATGAAACGCTTTTGACGCTGTTTGCGTGGTCCCAAAGTGAAATCACGCAAGTCAGCACCATCAGTAAGTAAAGTTAGGTGTTGCTTAATTTCTGCCAGTGTGGAGGTTTGTAGCCATTGAAGGCATAATTTGCCCACACTGTAGGTTGTTATTATCCCTGGGTGATGTCTTTGGGGATATCTTGGGTCTGGCCTGGTCATTTTGAACCCCTGTGTTTTATTCAGGAATCTGTCTTGACAGTTATTTGTATCTGTGGGCCAGATCAACCACTGTTTCCAATCAGGATGTGTTCTGTTTTGGTTTAATATATAGTTTACGTCTATCTCTTCATCTGTATCAGAGCTATTGCTAAACATTGTTGGCTTTGGAATAGACGGTTTATTTAAATCTTTGATTTTGGCTAAGCCAAGACAGGTGGTTTGTTGAACAGTGTCATTTAAAAATATCATTTGTTCTGGGATCATGCAGGCTCTAAACAAAGCTTCTATACCCTGTACTTGCCATTCTTTTGTACCCCAAACACTTTTCAAATCAACATTTTGGTCCCAATAATCAAATCCAAAAGTATTCATTTTTTCAAAAAATGAGTCTGAATATAACAATTTTGTGTTGGTTATCATGGTTTTCATCCCTGTCTTGTTTGACAATTTAAAATAAAATGTTTCAGCATTACTTGTGTTAAAACCTGAAAAATATGAATATTTGTCATAAACGGTTCTTGAGCTCCCTTTTGGAGGTGTTGCACAATGTTCCCATTGATTATAATTTAAAACATTTCTAGGTTGTGCAGATCTATGTAAAAAGTGATTACCATAGTGGTTATAGCAATACATACTGTCATAATTTGTAGAACCTTGCAAATAATCATGTTTGGTAAATTTAGCAGACATTACTAAATCAGACATCATGTTATTAATGCTTTCGAAGTCCCAATCATCAGCAAATGAGTTCGGTTTTGCAAAGTCACTCAAGGAGATCTTAATTTGGTGTGGATATTTCAGGATCTCGACCGGACCATAAATTTCATAGTCAGTGTTGTCCCAGGCTACCCCACCAGGTATCGGATTGGCTGTGAAGTTGGCTGAAGAAAGTTCTCTTTTCTCGACGTGTGAAGATGTGTGTGGTTTGAGGACCAAGTTGATGTTCTGACTTGCTGTGTCCATTTTAGCATATTTTCCCTCAATGAAGCGTCCCAAAGTAAGTACCATGATGAGCCAAAGTATGAGGATAAATGCACCAAAACCCACCCAAAATTCAATCCATGGAGAAATTAGATATGTTTCTTTCAGTTGTTTCAAAAGTTCTTTAGCTTTATCTTTAAAGGTTTTTGATGATGGCTGTGTCTTTGATTCACTGAAGCCTTCAGAGGAATCATCGAAGTTTATGAAGTAACCGGATGCAGTTCTGTCAATTGTTCCAATTGGTTCAGGATTTTTGTTTCTTGCATTGTCACTTGGTACTTCAGTATAGATTGGTGTGTCTCTGCTAAATGTTTTTATTTGGGTTTTCAGAGGTCTGAGTTCTATTGCATTGTTGCATAGTCCTTGCTGTTCTTCTGTAGGCGTTTCGAATGTGATGAGCCTCTTCGTTAGGACCTCTGTACTGGTAGCAAACCTTGGTGTTCTGCTACTTATTGGGAGTCCACTTGGCCTACTGTTTGTTATCGGCCACATGTTGTGGTTTTACCAGGTCGATGGATACAACTCGGTTCTCCTTTTTTCCAGCAAGTGGCGGTAGTACAACTGATCTTGTCCCGTTGACAGACAAGACAGGAACTGCTTTTCTGTAAGAAGGCCCAAATTCCTTCTTTACCGCGATCTTCTCCCTGACTAGATCCCCGACTTTTGGAATCCAGACAGGTCTTGCTGGGACAGGTGGTGATTCTTCAGTGGTTGTTGGCTGTTGTTTCAACTGTATGTTGCTCAGGTCTTTTCTTGTTTTGTTTAAGTCCTGCAAAATAGCCAAACGGTCTTTGATATCAAAGCTTTTTTCTTTCACCACTGAAGTCTGACTATCAATGTCAGAGATCATCATCCTAGTTCCAAATAATAATTCGTACGCACTGAATCCCTTCAGAGAATTTCTTGGCAAGTTATTTAGACTACGTTGGACACTTATTAGATGTTTGACCCACCCAGCTCCCGAACCTAATATCCTTTCTGCTATAGATTGCTTTATGCCTTGGTTTTTTCTTTACACCATCCCGTACCCTCAGGAAGGAAGTGAGAAGATTCCCGCTGGACTGTGCTCATTCGGTCATGTTTCCCCCCAGGCTGGTGGGCTTGAGTGAAAACAATGGTCGAACGTAGCATGCTCTTAGCGTATATGCCATTTAGACTCGCAAATCTTTGTATAAAAGTCCGGACGTCAGCCGAGTGCTGAGGATCTACATTATAAGTGGAAAATAGCCTGTATATGTTAATCGCAAGCCATTCTTTTTACTGGTAATATTATCTGCCGTAATACGACGAGGTATAAAACTGTTTCTCTCCCCACTGCGATCTCTATTGCAGTTTGGGCAGTTTTTTACAAACATGGTGTGATGCAGGCTCATGCCTGGCCACCAGTACCTTGATTGTAATTCTTCCAGAGAATCTTTCAGTTTGAGGTGTCTGAGACCCTCGCCCATATGTGCGTCTGCGATTAACAACTTTCTCCTGTCCATGTTTGGAATCACTCTATCCCCCACTCCAGGGATTCGAGCAAAAGGGACGGAGTTTGCTTCTATTATGTATGTATAATTGAGTGGATAGTTGATCGGTAACGCTGAGCAGTCGCCTTTTGATGACGTTTTCACCGCCAGCACTGTTTCACCGTCAATGTGTTTTAATGTACGCTTTTTTCGAACTACGGGAGCCGATTTAGTGGCTGCCGCTGCGGCTGTTTCAGCCAATGAATTCCCTACAACGTGAACGCCATCACGCTGATGACTCAGTGAGTGAGTCACGTGAGTGTTTGGTAGTTCTTTTTGTAAAAGAGCTATTTGTTCCCAGAGCAGTTTCTGCTTTATTGGTGCATCTGTGTTATCTTTGTAACCGTTTTGAATCCATGTCTGCAAATCCTTGTTGTATGATTTGACGCAGTAATATGAATCTGACACTATAAGTGTCGGGAATTCGCGATCCGCATTATCTAGCGCCATTTTCAATGCTATTATTTCAGTTTGTTTTTCTGAATTAGTCTCTACTGAGTGTGATTTTGTTAATAGAGGTCTTAGTTTACCTCCGCGCCACACTTCTTTTGTAATCTCACATGTGGGGTTGTATGCTTGTTCTCCCCAAACGGAGGGTTGAGCATGTCCGTCTGTATAGATTACACAGGCGTAATGTCGTAGAGGCAGAATGTCGATTGGCAGAGGGTATGTTTTTTCATATTCTAGATTTTCCATTTCTTCTAGTTCTTAGAAAATTGTCAACCAGGCTATACTTGATAATTCATATCCTACGTACAAGACTGTCAGATGGGCAATTCTGGACTTTTTAAAGTTGAATTTGTAACCCTCTGCAGCGAACCCAAGTATTATGGTGTTCACTCTTTTCAAGTGAGTCTCCAAGTCATCATCTGTTAAGTAAATGTCATCGACATAAGATAATGCTTCATCATCATATAGTTGTAGTAATTCTGTTACTCTCGCTGAGAATACCCCCGGGCTGTTCTTGTACCCCTGGGCTAACCGACAGAATTGTTTTTGAGTGCCATTTACAGAGAATGCAGTTAAATATCTGCTCTCTGGTGCTATGTTTTGACAAAAGAATCCATTGGAGATGTCCAAGGTAGTTTTGTATTTTTTGCGCACTATGTTATTCATTAGTGCAGCACTGTGTGAGTTTTGCACTGCAAAAGTTTTGCAACATGTGTTAAGGTGTCGGTAATCCAAAACTAGACGATATGAATTGTCTGGTTTGGAGACCGGAAACAAAGGATTGTTCATTTGTGAGGTGCAAGTTTCAATCACCCCCTGGTATTCTAGCTGATCTAGTATTTCATTTACCTGTTTTTTAGCTTCTTGCTTAATTGGGTACTGCCTTTGTGCAGTTGGTTGTGATTTTAACTGGATTTTGTGAGGAGGAGAATCCTCATCCCATCCTACATGATTTTTATATAAAGCAGGTGCAAGAGCCACTGCCCACATTCTGGCAAGTGTATAGTTTTTATGAATCGGGATTTGATTCGAGAAGGCAGGCATAATTACTTCTTCGCCATGAGGGCACTCCCTGACAAACTCTGGTGGCCAGTCTTTTTCAGCTAGAAGGATATCGTAGCCCTTGGAGAGATTATCCCAAAATAGTCCCCTTATCTTCCTAGTCTTATCTCCCTCTATACGTAATGTTATCTCGTATATCTTGTGGGGTTTGCTAACTCTGGTGTCTGCAGTTTCCACTTGAAGATATTCATTCGTGTCCACTGTCTCCAGATGATTCATAAGGACTTTGCGAGCTATGCTCACTTCTGCTGCGCTGTCTAGCATTGTCTGAGCCCACTCTCCGTTTTTCAGTTGTGTCCTCAGTATTCTCGGCATTGTTAACTACCTTGATACTGGCTACCTTCTTTTTTGGAAATTGTCATTTCTTTTTTAGTTGAGCAGGTTCCTTGTCTTTGGACTTGGCGTGCTCTTCTCTTTGTTCTGATCGTCCTCTTCTTTCCGATTTCTGCGAGGAAGTCTGAAAAGATTGAGAGGGATGTGTATCAATGTCTTGATATCTATCAGGTTTTTTAATATTATCCCTATTTCTAAGGTTATATCTTTTCCCAGAGGGGTCACTCTGGGGTGACCTGTGTCTTTGGTTCGGAGATTTCTCTCTTCGCCTAGGAGACCTTCCTCGGGACTGGAATTTCTTTTCTTTAGGATTGGATTGTTTGTTTCCATCCCAGTTCTTTTTTGGTGAATTATTATTAAAAAATATTTTTTCAGGACTTTCAGTCAGTTGCGGTTTTACTGGTATTCCACCTAAACTATCTCTACCTAGTTCCTCATAGGATTTTTCTATGATTCTGGCAATTTCAGCTGGTTGGTCTGCTATATCTGTCTCTTTTAACCTCTGGCAGATCGCCACGTTTGCTGCTTCACCTTTTATGTTGGCTAATAATATAGCCGAGACCTGCTTGAAGTCTTTCAGTAATTTCATACCAACGGTTAAAGCAGGCTCTGGACCGTATTCGTCTTGAATTTGTTTTAGCACATCTGGTATCACCGAAATGGATGGAACACCGTGCGTTTTTGTGTAGATGCAAGCAAAGACTGTACCCCAAGTGTCACAGTCCTCAATGTGTGGTGCGATTCCCATTGGGAGACAGATAGTCAGTATCCTGTGTTTTTCTAATGGGGTGGTGTCAGGAAACACCGCCTCTATTTGGGTGATTTTTTGTGCCAACCAGAATGGTATTTGTTCCCGTTTAGCCGGTACTTTACCTAGGCAGGATTGGATGTTCTGTGGTGTAATTTTATTTGTGTTCCCCTGGTGAGGGGTCAGCTGTGGAAGTTTAATCGCTGGCTGAATTGTTGTAGTCCGCATTACATACTGTACTAATTGTCTATGAATTTTTAGTAATTGTTTTAGCTGTATTAACAGCTCTCCTGTAGACATTCCTTCGATGTCTGGGTGTGGTGTGTATCCGGCTAAGACCGGCCACGTTGCTCCTGGTCTACCTAAAGGACCGAGCCTGGTGATGTGATTATTATGTATTAGGGCGCCATCAAATAAGAGCAAATGCTCTTGAAATTTGAGTGGTACTTCCACCTCCTCGAATGGAGTGTAAATGTCAGGTGGTACCTCTATTTTGTAATAGTGGAAGTACTTTGTTACAGCATTTGCTGCTGGAAAATGTATCCATGTATAGTATACCTCTGTCTGCCGATATTCGTGTGCCTCAATTACGAATATGACTGTACCACCTCTAGGTGTCAGTCCATTTTCTATAAGTTTTAAGGTTATAGATTTCCTTTTGGCGACCGGGATGAGTATTATATCCCCGTCCGCATTTAGTGCTGCAGTATCAGCTGCTGCTATTTCAGCTGCTAATCTAACTGCCTCTCTTTCTTCATCACTGTCTCCCATTTTACTGACAGGATGGTATTATGTTTGTTTGCAGATCAGGTTTCTTATGGAAACAGAGATTAGATGCACAATATTTTGGAACTGTTTATCCTTCAACGTTGACTATACCAAGAACCATACATAGGAGTTCCCTCCTGCGAGGTTTTGGAGGATATAACCTTTCACCCACTCCAGACGTCTTTGGAGTATTTGGGAAAAGGGGTCTGAATGAGAAAGCACGACTGAGTTACTCTAAATGTCTTACGTTAGTTTTATCGCCCTTTCCAAACGCGTTGGGCGCCATGTAGTGTAGTTCCTATCTTCCCAATAGGCTCTGCGCATTGGAATAATACCTACAGCAGTAAAGGCCTAGGCCAGACGTTAACTAGGTCTACTACTGTCGATACTAGACTTAAGTTTTGGGTTTGCCAGCGTAGCTCAGAGTTCGCTAGAAACTTTCTCGAATGTTCAGGAAATAATTAACTCCCCTGATTAGACAAGAAGGGATTTAGTTTCTGACAACCATAGAACATGACAACTTTGCTCTCCCCTAATCAAGAGTGTATCTCCAGAGTCGTGTGAGCACAAGGCAATTATTTTACTCAGTCAGTACGTGCATTCTTAGTCTCATCAGAATGTAGAGAAAAGGAAGAGACGGGCGTGTTCAATAAAAAGGTGTTATTTATTGATCAGTCTCTTTTCTCGTACAAGAGAAATGGATCGATATTATTGCAATACTTATAGTTAAGTAAAGTGCATACATTAAAAGCAATAGTATAAAATAATACTGTAAAAACATTGATATGGTTTCTGAGCCATATGATGTTTAAAATGATTAAAATATATTTACATACACATATACATTTGACTAAACGTACTCAACTGGTGTTTCTAAATACGCCTACCCCGTGTACCTGACCTAAGTCTAATGCGTGGGCGGGAATAGAAAGTTACAGTTTAAGTTAAGTTTGTTTTTGCCAAGTGAATAACTAAAGAATTGTCTGTGAGGGGTTATTCAGTTCTGTACCTGGAATTTAGGATGAATGAGGAATGGTATCTCTTTCTCTGGTCTCGATATTCCAGGCCGCCTGCGAGGGCTGCCCGAAAGCGCCGGTGCTGGGTCTCTCGGCAGGAGATAGCAGCGCGTCTCTCAGCGCTTCAGGAAGGCGGGGCTGCTGCCAGCGGGGTCTCCTCTGCTCTCGGCTTCGGCAAGTATGGCTGCTCCGTCTCGTCACCACGCGTGTGTTTGCATAGGGCAAGATCGGCAATATTTATACCTTAAAGGTGCCGAGATTGACGTAAGGATGGACATAGATACGTCAATAAAGATGTCATACGACTTGCTCGTTAGCACATTCTTTTACCGAAGTTCTCTGTGAAATCAAAACAATGGCCGCACGGATTTTCCAGGTTGTCATAGGTTTGATTTGTTATGAGAACGTCGTATGCCTTATCAGGGGCTGGAGGAATGTCGCTTGTCTAATTAGATCTCAAGTGTTATGACCTAATCAGATAACACGTTCCTGTGCCGTAGTGTGACTGCGTCAGATAACGGTATCTGCATCATGGGGGCTTGTCTTGCCTCATGGGCTGACTGTTAGTTAACTTGATAGTTAGTTTAACCAGAATAGGGTCAGGAATAGGGGGATCAATTCAGAACCTATAGGAATACATGACAAAACTCATCAGACACTCACCCCCAGTCACTTTTGGGTCTTGGTTGAATCCGTCATTGTTCTTTAGCTCACTTCGCCACCCCAGTTCAGACCCAGCCATATGCACATCAGTCCTGACCTTGTTCCTCATGGGAACCGTCCAGCCCGAAATTCTAAGCCAGGTTAGCACTAACCAAACATACGTTTGAGCTTCCCATTTGTCTTGTCAACCCAAACTTTGACTTAACCGTATATGAATGGAATCAGATAATCTGTACATTATTCAGTTATTTTCTGTCCTATTATCCTATGAAAGAGGTTTCACACTCCAGTAGTTCTTAACCTAACATAGGTGTGTCTTGAGTACACTGTTTATTAAGTTGCAATTGCCCATGCCATGTACTTACAAAGCAGGTGGCATTCTTGAAACAACAACAGCATTATAAAGCTCTTGAACTCTTTCGTTTTCGACTACCACATTACTTGCTGCTTCTTGAGATCTGCAATTCATGGTGAGATTTTTCTAGCTGTGGGGCGACGTATTTTTGCGGAAGTTGCATTTGGTGACTCCTGCCTCTTCTTTGTGGCAGATAATAGTACCAGTATCGCAGTTCCTGGACCTTCCATAGCTATCAGCACAGTCTCTTGATAGGTTTCTCAGAATTGATTCTGTTACTAGCTCTTCAGCTCTTGGTAACCCACTACCAGAAACAGGTGTGGAGGGCACGGCATGTGAAGGAGTCTATGGCTCAGACAAACTTTGACTGGTCTACTGCAAAAACTGTAACAGATCAATGCAAGGTTAAGCATGATGATTTCCACCACTTAAGAAGTCAGGGGCAAACCTATTCATACCAAAGATTTCATGAGGTGTACCGTTTAGTTAATACATGTTTGGGCATGTTGTTTAATGCTCCATATGTGTTACATAAGCTGGTTAGCCATGGCACATAATTACTTAAATCCCTCTAAGTCAAAGCCTTTTTGTGAAATGCTCTTCAGCCTCTCCACAACTGCTTTCATTTGCGGCTGCAGTGGATTACAAAATTGTAGTAGGACTCCCTCTTTGGTAAGTGTCTCTGATCATATGGAAGATGAAGCTGACCCTAGATCCGCGTGAAAGTGCCGCATCCCACCCTTTGCTACTAAGCACTAAATATTTTTTGTGAATGTGCGAGCTATGGCTACACTCATTTAAACACTTTGCATGAATCTACAGCTACCAGTATGCATTTGTATTTTTTTTACTTGTGGAAATGGACCAATATGATTGATGTAAATGATCTTGAAGGGAACCACTGCTTTTTGCAAGGCAGAGGTTGTGGCCATGCAATCATAGAGTATTATGTTAACTGATATATTCTATGCTGTATTATATATTGTTGGGTTGTTTTCTGCATTAATGGCCCCCAGTAGTGCTCATGTAGCATGCAGAGTAACTGAAAGTCTGGTATGAGCTGAACTTATAGATTCATGAGCTGCTTTGATTACATCAAGTCAGGTAGACTTGTGTGTTACATCGTGGTCACTGACTATTGGTATGAATTTAGTGGGACCACTTGATATGAGGAAGTAAACATATTTTGCTGGGAAGCCTAATGGCAGTACTTTTATTTTTTTGTGATACTTGTTTTGTTAAGGTTCTTTCTGAGTTGATTTTAGTTTGCAACCTTTTTATGGCTTTTATTTTGTGTATGTTAACTGAAGATTTAGTGCCTTGGTCTGTTGCAGATTTGGAGCAGATTCCTTCACTCACGTGTGCCGGTGTGTAATATATATTTACCAGTGGAAGCTAACTTTTAAAAGCAGGTATCCTTATCCAAAGCTGCTAAGCTTTTAATGTTCTGCACCATAAGATTGTTATAGATAGTCATAAGTGTTAAATAGCTCGCATCTGCATGCAGGCATCCTGCAACCAGCTTACGTTATAGACATGAATATTTTCAAGAGATGAGTTTTGTCATTTGCATTGCAAAAATAGCTTTATACCCTAATCAGTCTTAACTTGCCAGTTGTTGTCCAATTGAAAAATCTGCATAAAGCAACTTTGTTGCACAGGGCTCTAATATGTCTTTGAATGTAATAGAACAGAAGTGATCAAAACTAGGGGAAAATGCAGGAAGATGTTCTTCATAGGCAGCATATGATGTCAACCCTGAAAAACATACACTGTGAAGAGCCAGCGATATCCCAGCATGTATTTTACTGGCAGTTGCTACAGAAGCTCAATTCTTTTGAAGGGACTCTTATCCTCATTCTCTAAATACTCAAGTCACTGAAGCAGAAGGAATCAGGTAGGTGTTAAGGCCACTTAAGTGGAATCGCCACTCAGGCAACAACCACTATCCTTGTCAAGGTGAATTACAAAAGTCACTAAATTAACCTGTGCTTAACACTCTGGTAGTTTGGCACAAAGCAGGCAGTCCTAACTTGAAGGCAAATTGTAAAGTATTTATTAGGGATGGGCTGAACTCGCGGAGCTCCGCCCGAGGTAGATAAGCACAAATGAGGAGAGGACAGTAAAGTAAGAGCACTGCAATGTAGAGTGCCCAGCAAATATGCAGTCATTCATGGACATCAGGCAGTGATGAGGGTGCTTGCTTCCCTATAAATGACAATTTCTAGTGGTGCAGTGCATGCGTGTGCTGCTAAGAAACCCCACGTAAAGGGGGCATTAATCAATGTAGTATGAAATCTGGTGTGCTAGTGCACTTGTTTCTGATATCATAGAGCTTTATTTGTTTTACCTGGCATTGCGCTCATACACCAATCTCCCTCCTCATCACCATCTCATACACACACATGTGGCGGGCGCACGTACACACATTTGTGTTTGTGCTTCTGAAGTAAAAACCTAACTGAAAGGTGTGAGCGCGGAGCACGTCATTTAATCACACATCTTAGTTTACATTTATTCACAGGGGCGGATTGGCACTGCGGGCACTAGGGCATGGGCCGAAGAGCCGGTGTCTCAGTGCACTCTGTGGGCCGGGTTTTTTTCCCCTCTGCCAGTCCACAGAGAGCACTGATAGGGAGAGGAAAGCAGCTGTGCTTGCCGGCGGTGCAGCAATGATCAGCTGTGGCCTCTCCTTGACCCCCTGCCCTGCTAAGCAATCATGCTGATGGTGGGCTGGGGAGGGGGTGATTGTGTGCCAGAATCGGCCTCCCTGGGGCCCAGGTGTTGCTCAGGCTTTTGAGCCATTTTCGCCTTGGCCTCCCCCTGGGCCCACGCAGCCCAGAAACAGTCTTTGCATTAGCACCTCGCCCACAGCCCTTCTCATTCAGGACATAGTGGGCCAGGAAGAATGGGTCTCACTGTGGGGGCCAAGTGAGGTTGGGAACTCACACCATCTCAGACCCCCCCCCCCCACTCCCATGGATGGCTGTGTTTTTTGTTTTATCCCCTCTCCTGCCATGCCATTGCCCTGAGGCACTGGAGAGCTGGGAAGGGCTGAGGAATTTACAAATCGCTGGGGCCTCTCTGTTTTTCAAGTGCTCCTGCACTGGAGGGCTGGAGAATAATTTTGTAATAGAAAGGGGCCTCGCTGCTTTTCAGTTGCTCCTGCGCTGGAGGGCTGGGAAATAATTTTGTAATAG
The DNA here is from genome assembly GCF_964261635.1 of Lissotriton helveticus. NCBI lineage: Eukaryota > Metazoa > Chordata > Amphibia > Caudata > Salamandridae > Lissotriton > Lissotriton helveticus. The sequence continues at coordinate 817,063,792 of NC_136070.1, forward strand.
AAAGGGGCCTCGCTGTTTTCAGGTGCTCCGGCGCTAGAGGGCTGGGGAATAATTTTGTAATAGAAAGGGGCCTCGCTGTTTTTCAGGTGCTCCTGTGCAGGAGGGCTGGTGAATAATTTTGTAATAGGGGCCTCGCTGTTTTTCAGTTGCTCAGCTTGTAAGACATTGTCACCTTGGCCCTGTGTCCTTCCCAAGAACAATATCCTCCCACTTACATTCCTTGTGTGTTTCATGAAAGGGCACGCCCGTGAATGTGGGCCACACCCGTGAATGTGTGCCACGCCCCGCGAATGTGGGCAACGCCCCCCAAATGTGGGCCACGCCCCGCGAATGTGGGCCATGCCCGCGAATATTGGCCACTTTTTCCGTCAGTGCCCGGGCCAAATTGTGATCCCAATCCGACCCTGTTTATACATATATCACTTGTCATTGTTGTCATTTGTGTAAGACCTAATTAGATTTAAGGAAGTTAAATCTTCACTTGTTTTTTATTTAACTGTCAATACAACTAGATAAACTGAATGGCAACACATTCCCTAATGGGCCTTGGATTTTTACAGGTCCCCTGTACCCCACTCTCTGCTGGGGGTGGTGGGGGTCTTACTGCCCGTGCACTGTGTCCGACTGAATGTCAACAGCATAATATTCTTGGCAGTGGTAACCCTGAAGTGATTTGAGTCCTGTCTTAACTACTTCCATGAATGCACGCTATGTACTATACTTATACAGTATCTTTTACCGACGCTTTGCTGCACACGGCCGGGCTCGGCTCCGCTGTGGTGTTCCTGGCCGGGCTTGGCTCCGCCGACCCCTGACCCTCTCTGTGGTGCTCCTGGCCGGGCTTGGCTCCGCCGACCCCTGCTTTTCGCTGCGGTGCTCCTCGCCGGGCTTGGCTCCGCCGGGGGCCGTTGACTACAACTCCCAGCAGCCTCATTGCGGCAAGGACGCCGCAACTGTAATCAGGAAGCGCCTGGAGGCGCATAAAGGTCCCCTCGCCACTGAGTCCTGGGGGAGGTGTCTTTTACCTACGCTTTGCTGCACACGGCCGGGCTCCGCTGTGGTGTTCCTGGCCGGGCTTGGCTCCGCCGACCCCTGACCCTCTCTGTGGTGCTCCTGGCCGGGCTTGGCTCCGCCGACCCCTGCTTTTCGCTGCGGTGCTCCTGGCCGGGCTTGGCTCCGCCGGGGGCCGTTGACTACAACTCTCAGCAGCCTCATTGCGGCATAGATGCCGCATCTGTAATCAGGAAGCGCCTGGAGGCGCATAAAGGTCCCCTCGCCACTGAGTCCTGGGGGAAGTGTCTTTTACCGACGCTTTGCTGCACACGGCCGGGCTCGGCTCCGCTGTGGTGTTCCTGGCCGGGCTTGGCTCCGCCGACCCCTGACCCTCTCTGTGGTGCTCCTGGCCGGGCTTGGCTCCGCTGACCCCTGCTTTTCGCTGCGGTGCTCCTGGCCGGGCTTGGCTCCGCCGGGGGCCGTTGACTACAACTCCCAGCAGCCTCATTGCGGCAAGGACGCCGCATCTGTAATCAGGAAGCGCCTGGAGGCGCATAAAGGTCCCCTCGCCACTGAGTCCTGGGGGAGGTGTCTTTTACCGACGCTTTGCTGCACACGGCCGGGCTCGGCTCCGCTGTGGTGTTCCTGGCCGGGCTTGGCTCCGCCGACCCCTGACCCTCTCTGTGGTGCTCCTGGCCAGGCTTGGCTCCGCCGACCCCTGCTTTTCGCTGTGGTGCTCCTGGCCGGGCTTGGCTCCGCCGGGGGCCATTGACTACAACTCCCAGCAGCCTCATTGCGGCAAGGACGCCGCATCTGTAATCAGGAAGCGCCTGGAGGCGCATAAAGGTCCCCTCACCTCCTCGTCCCGCGGGGCGCGCCCGGGAGAAGCCCGGGACAGGGGCGGGCCGTCTGTGGCTGTCAGGGGCCAGAGGAGGCCGGGCGGGGCGACGGATTTTGGCTTTAGTTCCAGGATCAGGACTAACTGTAAGATTCAATAGTATTGCATGGTCCATAACTGATTCTTTGTTTTTTTTTTGTTTCTTGGCCTTAACTATTAATTAAGCTTTATTCCCTCCAATAGAGACACTGCTACTCTTTCTAATCAGTGTTTCAAATCCCTGGTTACACCATGTCTAAGCCTAGAGTAGCAAAACTGGTAGCTGACAATGATACAATGACTTTAGATAACTACCTTGTTAAAGTAGTCAACAAAATAAATAAAGAAAGGCGACTATCACTAAACAAGACCAATCTAGAAGAGATAGGGCTGACTGCACCAATTTCCCCATTGCCTCACCCAGATATCAGTGTAAGCAACCCAAATGTGATTGCCATTAGTGATGTATCCATCACGTCGACACCAGAAGATCGGGAAATCACAACCGACCCTACCCTTACTTTGAGCCCAACACCCTCCCCAGTACAATCACCAGTAAAATCACCGACCCATTCGCCGGTTCGGAGAATGGTACGGGCATGTAGGAAGGTCACTGCTAAAAAAGCGGTGGGGCGGAAACCAAAAAAGACAGGTACTTCCCCTATTACATCATACAGGGGTGTAAGTATATCAAAACCCACTAATAATGATGAGGAAAATATCTTACATCCTGACCAGTTAGAGTTACTGGCATCCATTCTTGAGTCAAAACTAGAAGTAATGGTCAGACCACTGGTGGCTAAACTAGAGCAGGTTGTAAAAGAGGTCTCTAGGTTGCGGGGCCTGTTGGAATCTCATATGGCTCGGCCTCACACAACTATGAGCTCCCTTCCCGGCCCCTTTATCTTTACTGGAAACACCTTAGCAGCGGCCGCCGTAAATGCTCCGGAGGCTACGCCTGGAGTATCCAATGGCACCAGGGATTCAGGGTTAGCGGTCACTGTACAGAACCCTCCAGTGAACCCTCCAGCCTCTCGTTCAAAGAAAATCCCACCCTCCACTAAACCTGCGGGGGAAACCCCTATAGTACAACGATTAGTACAATTACCAGTACAGCCTGCTACATCACACATTGCTAGTCGGAAGCCTGTAGAAAGAGGAGAAATGGGTGAGAGAAGTAGGCCGAGGAGGAATAACCCAGTAAACTTGCCACCGGAGTGTGTTCCTTACACAGTGGTACTAACAAATGTTCCAGAGGTTGACTCCTGTTTGACTGACTCTAGGCTAGAAACCCATGCAGCCTTAAAAAACAAATCACTTGCATGGTTAAACAGGAATTGTGGGTTTCCTTTTGCTTTTTCTAACAACATAATATCTACTCGTAGAGTCAGTTGGATAGGTAACAGAAGAAAGGGATCAAAAGGGGACTGTATCATTGTAAATTTTAAGCATCCCCAACACGTGGCTACAGTTCTCCTCAGAGCAGCATCTCTACCAACTGAGGAAAATTCTGTTTGTGCTAGACCCTTGGGCTTCTTTTATAATCATTTGGATAGTACGAAATGTACACCGCCCCAACAAAGGTATCCTGTAAATGGGCATAGAGGGGAGATGGCAGGTCGTGTTCCAAATGTTCCAAATGTTTTAAATGCTTCAAATGTTCAACACTGTCATAACACTGGGGATAGGTACTGTTACCAGTTAGCAAACAGGCAATTTGATCATACTCTACCATTATATAATCGTTACACAGCATTATCCTCCTTAGAGGAAAACGATTGACTACCAACTGTCATGGAGAGTAATGACCAAATACCGTTACCATCATTAAGAATTGCTACATGGAATGTTGCGATTATTAAGAATAAAATTGGAAATGCTGATTGGATAAAGACTATGAAATCTTTTGATATTATTGCCCTACAAGAGACATGAGACCAACATAACAGTTTCTCTTTGGATGGCTATAGACACTTTTGTATCCCTGCAACTGCCAGTATTGCAGGAAGGGCCAAGGGAGGATTATTAACCCTTTTCAAACTGGATGTTAAAGGCAAATTAGTGGACTGTCCTTCGGGTTGTGAAAATTGCTTGATTGTCGAACTTTCCTCTCAAGACGAGGCCAAGATTCTTTTTGTTAACTTTTATAATGCTAACTCAAATGAATGTACCAGTCACAATTTGGAAGCACTGGATAAATTTTTGTCAGTCTACAGTGTAAATGGAAATACTTTTGAATTAATATTATTAGGGGACTTCAATATTCACCCTTGTACCCAGCCATGTATGAGTCAGGATGTTGAAGGTCCTCCCCTCTCCTTACCAACTCACATGGAACACACTAGGCGAGGAGAGTTACTTGAAATCTTCCTTGCAAGATGGAACCTATACGAGACAGGCTGTGGGAAGGGTACAACAAGGTCCCCTACTTTTAAAGGAAATGATGATTGCACCATCATAGATTATATTTTAATGTCTTCTTTTTTGTTGAATATTGTGATAATTTATTATACAGAGGTTTCAGTGTTCAGTGATCACAATCCTGTTTTAATTGAAGTGAAGCATACAGACCTACTTTCACTTATAACGGTGGCCCATAGGGGGGGGGGGGGGGTAAATGTTGCCACTAGAGACCAAAAGCGTAGGTTGAAATGGACAAAAATAATCCCTGAAACATTTCTTCCAGAGGTCCTGTCTAGAGTGGAGGATGAAGTTGCCATCTGCTTAGTAAACCGAACTCAGAAGAAAGAGGTTATAGTGGCATTTGATAACATCTGTTCAGAAATAAATCATAGTTTACAGAGTGACTCCAGGCTAAGGCCACATATGGGTAAAAGATGGTTCGACAAAAGATGCACGAAGGCACATGGGGATTTACTTAAAGCACTGAAGGCTACGCCTAACAATCGTGTTAATATAATTGATGCAAGGGCTGTATACAAAAAAGCTATCTCTGAAAGAAAAGGGATTTGAAAAATACAGCATGGGATCAACTTCTTGACCCTGGAACACTAAAAAACAGTGGCTTATTTTGGAAAATTATAAACCAGCCACTTTTTTCCGAGGATGAGAACACTCCCCTTGACGCTAATATCCCAGATGAGGGCTGGATTAATCATTTTGAACAGATCTATGCTGAAATTAGCAGTGCTGATGTCCCAATAGTCACCTATGAAGTAGGAGAGGGGGAACTACAAACTGAAGAGGCTCTTGCCATTAATTTTGAGGCAGTAGAGGTGGAGAGGGCAATAGAGATGACCATGAAAAAAAAGGCACCTGGCCCTGATGGGGTACCTGGAGATGTCTTTAGATATGCCCGGAAATTTTGGTCTAAAGTTTTATGTAATGTTTTTAATGCTCTGAAACAGGATAATATCCCGGCCACCTGGAAAAAATCTATCATCATACCGGTCTTTAAAAAAGGTAACAGGCAAGACCCCTCCTGTTATAGACCGATTTCCCTGATTGACTCTTCAGTGAAAATATTGGGCCGGGTTATTTTATTTAAACTGAATGATTGGCTAAATGAAAAGGGGGTTTTATCAAACGTTCAGTATGATTTTAGACCAAAAAGGAGCACGATAGACCAAGGACTTAATCTACATTTATTGATAGATAAATATACTAGGGCCAAGGAGGGGTCCATGTACCTGGGGTTCATGGACCTCTCGTCTGCTTTTGACCTAGTAAATCGCACGAAATTGTGGCAAATTCTAATAAAGATTGGTCTAGATAGGGCACTGGTTAATCTTTTAGCGGACTTACATACTGACCTTATAGCATCCGTCAGAGTTACCTCGGAGGGACGATGCACGAGCCATTTTAAATCTGAAAGGGGGGTGAGGCAGGGGTGCATATTGGCTCCCCTCCTTTTCACCATCTACATAAATGGCCTAGAACCAGCCCTAAAGGAGGCAACTCTTGACGTCCCTCGTGTAGGAGAACTTGGAATACCAGTCCGTCTATACGCGGATGACGCCGTTTTGCTTTCACGGACTGGTGTTGGACTCCAACGCCTCCTGGATTCCTTTGAAGTCTTCATGGGATTGTTGGACCTAAAAATAAATGTAAGGAAGTCCCAAATTATGATAATGGGAAAGGGAAATAAAAACAAAATTTCAAAAACATTTACTTGTGGTAAGCAAGAGCTATGTAGAGTAGCCACTTTCCCATATCTGGGGATAACTTTTGACGAGAGAGGTACTTGGGGTCCTCAGTTAAAAAATAGAAATATTTCCCTCGCTAGATCAGCCTCCGCTTTACAGGGATTTGCGAAAAAACTGGGAGCTAGGCCTATAGCAACATTGTTAAAAATTTACAATGCAAAATGTCTTGCTGTGGCCACTTATGGAAGTGCAATTTGGGGATATTGTTCCCCTGATAACATCCAGATTACTGAGAACAAATTCTTAAGAGCTGTTCTTTCAGTTCCTCAGTCCACTCCAACATATACTATCCATAATGAATTAGGAGTAGGATATATTACAGACCAGATTAAAGTGGCTCCTGTTTTAACATGGTTAAAGACTTGGTTGAACCAAGAAATCCCCCTCAACCATAGTATATTAAAAGACTGTATGCAGCTAGACAGAGTTAATAAAATTCCTTGGTTAGCCTATATAAAAGACAGTCTTGTTAAGATAGGGAGACCAGAGCTCTTCTTTTCCCCGGATTCTATAACAACTAGGGATATTGCTTTGATCAAAGGTATGATGGGCGATCTGCTAAGATTGGAGAGGGAACAAATGGAATTAGAGAAACCAACGGTGAGGGCTAGCATTATTTTGAGTACTCAGGCTGGCCCAGAATTGTATTTAACGACTGTAAATAAACCTTATCACCGTTTTCTTTTAACTCGTTTTCGTTTTAATTTAATCCATTTGCTCCTCGGACACTTTCCAATTTGGAGTACCCCAGAAAATGCGGCGCCGTGTACTTGTGATAATTTTTCGACCCAGAACACATTACACTTCTTGATGTTCTGTGATCACTACACGACAGTAAGAACAAAATACCTGATCCCTATTTTAAAGGAGGTAGGGTTTATTCAGGTCAGACCAGCTCTTATGTTCCTACAGTTATTGCAGACCCCAAGGACTATGTTCCATGTTGCCAATTTCCTAGTGGGGGCTGTTAGGATAAAGAACAGGAATATGATTAATAACTCTTCCGTCATGGTACTGTAATGAATGTAAAATTGTATTAACTATATCGGAGGAAAAGTCCACTTCATGATCTGTTTTCATGTTTTTGTAAACACAATGAGATTTTGTAAATACCATGAGATTAGGATGACTGATTTTAATGACCTCTTTTTACCGCATTTTAACCTATTTTAACATGTTTTTATAATAGAAAATATTTTTGTATTCTATTTGTAAATATATTGGATGTGTTACTGAATCATGATTTTTATCTTGTATTTTTAATCATTAACTATGTACTCTTTTGTTGTGAATATATGTATAGTGCTATTGTCTTTTTATGATATTGATTTATCGAAATAAAGTATTTTGACTGACTGACTACTATACTTATAAATGAGGATGTTACTAAAGGAAAACAGAAATACCGTCTCAGCGTGCTTACAACTTGAGCTGGAGGCAGACGAAAATATCCAAGGCATAATCAGCTTGATGTGATTGTAAGATTAAAAGCAGGAGAGCTGGGACATAATATGTAAAACACACCAGTATATCGCAGCATTGCTTTGCACTACATAACATTTAATGTGCATGTATAACTGCTCACAGCCTTACGCCAACAGAACATATACACAATAAAATGGGAAAATATTGGATCTCGAAATATGATTCAAAAACGGACCCTCTTGGCCACTGTTTTAGGAATGTACTGATGTCCTCACTCTGATAGTTAGAAATGAAGTGTGGTGGCAAGAGGAGGATTGGCTGCTTGGGATCCATCCCAGAGAGTGATTACAGACACCTGGTGCTGCACCCCCATTTCCAGGGGCCCCTCAATGTAGGGACAACCCTCAGTGGAATTCCTGGATTCACTTATCTGTACAGGAGAAGGGGCCCTTGTTGTGTGGCGTTTTAGGCTCCGATTGAATTTTCCTGATTCATGCCCTTATATAGATACAATTCTCGTTGCCCTTATATAGGCATAGAAATCAAGCCCTTATTTAGGCATAGCCCATGATACCCAAATACAGGCATGGCTACTTCCATCCGTTCACCAAACGTCACAACAAATTCTTGGAAAACCAGCTTAAGCAGTTAGGGAACTTCCCCTTGCTTGAATATTGATTTCTCCAAGAACTCAGTTACTTTACAATGAACAACTATTCCCATGGGGTTCATTTAATACTTTTATAAGTCCGACTTTATGTCAATTTATGGCATTCCTAAACCCCTTCAAGGTATAAATATACCATCACTTGCTATAGCACGATACGGTGGTTTGGAGCAGTTCGAAGACCTACATGCCCGACGCAGCTCGCTACAGCAAGTGCCGAAGGAAGCCGACTCTCCAGCTGACGCACTGATCAGGAAGCTGCCTTTCTCCTGCCGAGAATCCAGCTCCAGTGTTTCCGGCTCCCCTTGCGGGATGTTGGGAAATAGAGTCCCAGAGACAGAGATACCAGACCTCCTTCATTCTAACAAGGTATGGAGCTGATTAGAACCTAGAGAAACCTTTGGTAGATTCTTGGCAAAACTAAACCTATGCTAAACAACACTTACTTCTTCTCTGGTACTAGACTTAGGTTAGGTACATTGGGGTAGGCGTATTTTAGAAGCACCAGTTGAGTATTTTAGTCTATGTTATTTATGTATGTATTTTTATATGGCTTAGAAACCATACAATGCTCTTACAGTATTATTTCATATTACTGTTTACGCTGCATGCATCTTATTTTGCATTCTGCATAACGATTGTAGCAGTTCACTTCTCTTGCATGAGAAAGAAGACTGTTCAATAAACCTTTTTATTGAAAACGCCCATCTCTCTATTTCTCTGCAACTCTGTTGAAACGTAGCATGCACGATTGACTGAGTGAAATACTTATCTATTGTTTCCACGACTCTGAGAGATATATTCTTATTCTTGGGAAACAAAGTTGTCAGGTTTATGCGGTTGTCAGAAACAAATCCCTTCTTGTTTATTCGAGAAAGTTTCTAGTGACCTCTGAGTTAGCTGGCACACACACAATTAAGTTTAGTATATTCTATAGAGACCTAGTTGACCTAAGTCCTACGTCAAATCTATAGGATATATTATTCCAATGCGCAGAGCCTATTGGGAATATAGGAACTACACTACATAGCGCCCAACGTTTGGTAAGGCATTAATTTAACGCTAGATACTAAAGTAACTCAGTCGTGCTTTTCTCAGAGACCCCTTTTTCCTTAAATACTCCAATAGACGTCTGGAGTTGGTAAAGGTATAATATTCGCCATAGCTGAGTAGGACAAAAATCCTATGTATTAGTTTTTGTTTTTTTCAACGTTGAAGGATACAGTGTTCCAAAATATTGTGCACCTTATCTTTGTTTCCTTGAAACTTACTGTGCAGACTTCAGTCAAAAAAATGTCCCTCGATAATAATACCGAGGCCGGTGGTGCTACAGGCGACAACGCCGTACAAACTTTAAACTTTACAGGTCTTCTAGAGACCGACGAGGATGCTATAAGCATTCCTGAAAATTTAAGGAAAGCCATCACTATAAAACTCATACGAACTGGCCTATCAGCAAGAGGTGGTAGGGTAGTTTTATGATAGAGGCACATGAATATCATCAGACAGAGGTATTCTATTTGTGGATAATCTTCCCTGAAGCAGATCCAAGAACAAAAGTGTTTCACTTCTACAAAGAAGATGAACCACCAGAGGAATACATTCCTTTCGAGGATATTGAAATTCCACTAACTTACCAAGAGCATGCGCTTTGATTTAAAGGCGCCTTAAAACATATAAATCACATTACCAGGCTCGGTCCACTAGGTAGACCAGGAGAAACATGGCCGGTATTAGCCGGCTATACACCACATCCTGCCATTAATGAAATGACAGATGTGGAACTATTAGTTCAACTAAAGGAGCTAATCAAAATCTATAGACAATTGGTTCAATATGTCATGCGGACTCTTACAGTCCAACCGGCAATAATGAATCCACAACATCCCCCTTACCAGGGGAACACAAAACAAATTACACCACAGACTTTACACTCAGTCGGTGGTAAATTACCCGCAAAACGGGAACAAATTCCATTCTGGATAGCTCAAAAAATTACTCAAATCGAGGCAGTATTTCCTAATACGACCCCTCATGAGAAACACAGAATTTTAACAATCTATTTACCAATGGGGATTGCACCACACCTGGAGGACTGCGACACTTGGGGTACAGTCTTTGCTGCAATCTACACTAAAACACATGGTGTTCCGTCTATGGCGGTAATACCAGACGTCCTGAAACAAATTCAAAATGAATACGGGGCAGAGCCTGCTTTAAATCTGGGTATGAAATTACTAAAAGATTTCAAACAAGTCTCAACAATAATGTTAGCTAATATTAAAGGTGAAGCAGCATCCGATGCTATCCGCCAAAAGTTAAGGGAGTTTGATGTAACTGAGCAACCACAAGAACTGGCCAGAATAATTGAAAAATCCTATGAAGAATTAAGCAGAGACAGCTTGGGTGGGAAACCAGTTAAACCCCAACTGTCTGAAAGTCCTGAAAAGGTCTTTACTAAAAACACTCCTACTACTATTAAAAAGAAGTCGGAAAATAGCAAACAAACTGCTAAAGAGAAGGGTTCTCAATCCAGAGGTAGGTCTCCTCAAAAGGAGCCCTCTGAAAGGAGGTATAACCTCAGGAATAGGGATAATTTGAGAAAACCTGATAGATATCAAGATACTGATACACATTACTCTCGTACCTTTCAGACCTATTCACAGAAATCCGAAAGAAGAGGACGGTCAGAACACAAGGAAGAATGCATGAAGTCCAAAGACGATCAGCACGTTCAGAAAAATAAGAAAACTCAATTCACCAAAAAGAAGGTAGCAGGTCTAAATATCAGACATGCCGAGGATCTTGAGGACACAACTCAAGAACGGGGAATGGGCTCAAACGATGTTTGACAGCGCAGCAGAAGTCACCATAGCTCGCAAGAACTTGAAGGATCATCTGGAGACAGTGGACTTCAATGAGTTCATCCAAGTTGAAACTGCATATACCAGGGTTAGTGTCCCACATAAGTTATATGAAGTAACACTCCAGATGGAGGGGGACATAACAAGAAAAATAAGAGCACTCTTTTGGGAGCGACTTTCTAAGGGTTATGACATTCTTCTAGCTGAACAAGAATGGCCACCTGAATTTGTCAGGGAATGCCCACAAGGGGAAGAAATCATTATGCCAGCTTTCTCCAACCACATTCCAATTCATTTAAAATATACTTATGCCAGGAAATGGGCTGAGGCCCAGGCTGCTGCATTATATAAAAATCATGTAGGATGGGATGAGGATTCTCCTCACCATAAAATCCAGTTAATAAATCAACCAACTGCACAAAGGTAGTACCCAGTTAAGCAAGAAGCTAAAAAACAGCTCAGGGAGATATTAGATCAACTTGAATACCAAGGGGTGATTGAAACATGCACCTTGTCCATGAACAATCCTTTGTTTCCTGTCTCCAAACCAGACAATACATATCGTCTAGTATTGGATTACAGACATTTAAACTCTTGTTGCAAAACTCTTGCAGTACAAAATGCACACAGTGCAGCATTAATGAATAACATTGTACATCAAAAATATAAAACCACTTTAGATATTTCTAACGGTTTCTTCTGTCAAAATATTGCACCACAAAGTAGGTATTTGACCGCTTTCTCAATTATAGAGACACAGCGTCACTTCTGTCGTCTCCCACAGGGATTCAAGAACAGTCCAGAATTATTTTAAGTTAGAGTTACAGAGTTGTCTCTAGCTGAAATCTAGTTTTAGGCTCCGATTGAATTTTCCCGATTCATGACCTTATATAGGTACAATTCTCGTTGCCCTTATATAGGCATAGAAATCAAGCCCTTATTTAGGCATAGCCCATGCTACCCAAATACAGGCATGGCTACTTCCATCCGTTCAACAAACGTCACAACGATTTCTTGGAAAACCGACTTAAGCAGTTAGGGAACTTCCCCTTGCTTGAATATTGATTTCTCCAAGAACTCAGTTACTTTACAATGAACAACTATTCCCCAGGGGTATATTTATGACGTTCATATGCCCAACTTTACGTCAAACTATGCATTCCTAATCTTCTTCAATGTATAAATATACCTTCACTTGCTATAGCAAGATACAGTGGTTTGGAGCAGTTTGAAGACCTACTTGCCCGATTCAGCTCGCTACAGCAAGTGCCGAAGGAAGCCGACTCTCCAGCTGACGCACTGATCAGGAAGCTGCCTTTCTCCTGCCGAGAATCCAGCTCCAGTGTTTCCGGCTCCCCTTGCGGGATGTTGGGAAATAGAGTCCCAGAGACAGAGATACCAGACCTCCTTCATTCTAACAAGGTATGGAGCTGATTAGAACCTAGAGAAACCTTTGGTAGATTCTTGGCAAAACTAAACCTATGCTAAACAACACTTACTTCTTCTCTGGTACTAGACTTAGGTTAGGTACATTGGGGTAGGCGTATTTTAGAAGCACCAGTTGAGTATTTTAGTCTATGTTATTTATGTATGTATTTTTATATGGCTTAGAAACCATACAATGCTCTTACAGTATTATTTCATATTACTGTTTACGCTGCATGCATCTTATTTTGCATTCTGCATAACGATTGTAGCAGTTCACTTCTCTTGCATGAGAAAGAAGACTGTTCAATAAACCTTTTGATTGAAAACACCCGTCTCTCTATTTCTCTGCAACTCTGTTGAAACGAAGCATGCACGATTGACTGAGTGAAATACTTATCTATTGTTTCCACGACTCTGAGAGATATATTCTTATTCTTGGGAAACAAAGTTGTCATGTTTATGCGGTTGTCAGAAGCGAATCCCTTCTTGTTTATTCGAGAAAGTTTCTAGTGACCTCTGAGTTAGCTGGCACACACACAATTAAGTTTAGTATATTCGATAGAGACCTAGTTGACCTAAGTCCTACGTCAAATCTATAGGATATATTATTCCAATGCGCAGAGCCTATTGGGAGTATAGGAACTATACTACACCCTATAGCAGAGGGAATCTGGCCAGTGGAAACCCATTGACCGAGGACAGGCACCGCTTGAGATGGAATCGCCTTCCTGACGGCGCTGAAGTGCTTAGAGTCCCACCCTGAAGAGGTCAGTGTGTTCTGGTGCTGACTACCCAGAGCATCAGTGGTTGGTGCTCCACTTACGTCCCGGAGAAGGTATGGCACCACTGGAGCGCTGCTAACAGTATTGACTGGGGCTGCTGCAGAGTTTGACTGCTCGCAGTTTTTCCACAAGTGCTGTTGAGCTGCGTCTTCCCCCTCCCCATAGAGTGAGGAGTAGGCAGAGAGGACAGTGGCCGGTCCACGCAGCGCCCCTGCAAGCCAGCCGTCGGCATGACCACGGATGCGACAGCGGCGCTATTTGCGTTAACTCTAGCTCAGTAAAGCGGGTGTACTGATTAATTTCACCAATGGAATGGCAGAATTTATTAGTAATTCTGCATTTCAAGAGTAACGCAGAATTATTAAATTCCTCCAATTCCGCCTGCGGAATTAATAATTCCGCCCACCCCTTGTATTTAAGCAGCACCCAAACAGTAATAAAGTGACAACACAACAGAAGAAAACCCCCAAACCGAATTAGGACAATAGAGTAACATTTATTAAATACAATGAGACCAGAATTATAAAAATCCAATCAACAGAACCGGAATTATGCAGTTTTAAAGTTTTATGTAAGTATAGCATCTAAAGCACAAAGTGCCACTCATGGTCATGTGGTCATTCTGGACCCGGGGAAACTCACAAGTTCAGGCTGACCGCGATGAAGCACTGGCCAGATACAAGGATCAGGTTAGTCCTGCTGAAAAAGTTACCTTCTCAAAGTCCAGTGGAAAGAGTTTTGTTCTTGTTGGAGGAGCAGAGATAGCGCCATGAATAGTTGTAGCACGAAGAGCAGACCTGGCATTGTGACAGTAGTAACTGTAGCACGAAGATCCGGTCAGACGTCTCGTACAGTTATTGCTGGTGGAGTGCGTTGGCAGTCATTGCAGGCTGTCATTGCTGAAGCGCGAAGTGCAGATGGCTGGTTGGCAACGGCGGTCCCTGTAGGGCGCAGAGTCGGGTTCGCCAGGGCTATGCATTAGTTGTCATCCCAGGCAGCAGAGTCTCGACACGAATGGGCCCATTCGAAAATCCCAACACTTCAGGATTTCACCCTTCTTCATAGAAGTAACTCAATTGATGGTCATCCAAGGGTCCACATCCTGGGGAAGCATCTTTTGGGGATCAGGATCTAACTCTAGCAGAGGCCAGCGTGGCTAAGGAGGCTCAGTTACAGGTCTAGTCTAACTGTTTAGCTAGGCAGTTGCAAGGAGGCCTCTGTCACTTGTTGTGTCGCTGTAGGTCAGACAGTAGCTCAGCCAACTGACCCTCTGAGTCACTTGGGTCGCCGGAGATGATGGGAGCAGGTCCAGTCTTCTTTTTTAGAGAGCCGGTCAGTCCTTAAGCAGTAGGGCGGCCCGCTAGAAGTCTGGCAGTCCTCAAGCAGCAGGGCAGTCCTCTGGGGAGCAAGACATGTTTCAAGCAACAAGGAAGTCCTCCGGGGAACAAGGCAGTCCTTCTTCTGTAATGTTCACAAGTCCAGAAGTATACTGATGAGTGGCTCTGGAAAGCCAATATTTATACCTGGTGTCAGCCTTTAAAGTGAGTGGAGTTTTTAAGCTACCCCCACATCTGGTTCTGGAAAATTCTTCTCATTCCTGTGTCAAGGCTCCAAGAAGTCTGGGGTGACAAAAGACTAGTGTCCCATTCCTTTGTATGTGGAGAAGGCAAAAGCCCTATGAAATTTAAGTGGGGATGGGAACAGGTCTGCCCCCAAACATCTTGGCAGGATGGCCCATCCTGTCCACACCTAATCCCCTTGTGTGTCACTGTCTGTAAGGATTACACAAACCCCAACACCAAAGCCATTTCCAGTCATGTGGCCCGGGATATTGGCAGAAGACAGAAAGGTTAGGACAAGAAAATGCCAACTTTCTACAAGTGGAATTTTCAGAATTGTTAACTAAAACCCGACTTTGCCATTAAAGAGGCTTTCAAATTACAATTAATTTGAGTCTATACAGTTTATCTTTATTGGCTCCCAATACAAAGCTAGCACTTATTAAATGTAATCAGGATACCCAGTGTTAGTCAATTGGGGATATAGACCTGCAACAGTAAAAATGTTTTTAGGAATTTTCACTGCTAGGTCATGTAAAACGGAAACCCACATATCTTTTAAAAAAAAATACAATGCACCCTGCCCTATAAACCTTTAGGGCCTACCTTCGGGTTGACTTGTAATTAACAAAAGTGACGGTTTAGGTGTGGCAAAAGGATTATATTGCCAGGTTGAAATGACAGTCTGAAACTGCACTAAAGACTGACGTGGCAGGCCTGGAACATGTTTTTAAAGGATATTTTAGTGGGTGGCACAATGAGTGCTGCAGGCCCAGTACTAGCATTCAATTTACAGGTACGTGTAGTACCATTTACTAGGAACTTATAAGTACATTAAATATGCCAATTAGGTTTAGGCAAATTTTACCATTTTGGAAGAAGAGAGCATAAGCACTTTAGCACTGATTATCAGTGGCCAAGTGTGCAGTGTCCTACAGCCACCACAACCAAATTCAGCAAAACAGGAGGAATGAAGGCAAAAAGTGTGGGGGGAATATCACGCCAAGGATGTCAAGTCAAACAGGCTTAAACATAGATAACTACGGGCAGTTCTTCATTGGTCTTCAGGATTAAAACTTAGGGGCCGATTAGGATTGCGGACGGAAACTGGTTCCATCCGCCAAGGAAGCGGCCAAGATACTCCGGACCGCTCCGCGGAGAAACCTCCGTAGCATTTAGGATGAAATTGGGACTAAAGTCCGACCGCAGCGGATGGACCACATCAAACTCCGTCCGCGGCGAACGGAGTACACCGGAGACCGCCGCAAGCGGACGGAACCTAAGAAACACCCACCGCCGCGGACGAACATGACCGCCGCAACAGCCACAACCACCGCAATACCAGCAGAGGCTCCGTGGCTGCGATTAGGATAACGCCGCCTGTTCCCCGGTACGCACCTCCATCCACGGCCGCAGCGGAAACAATGCAACGAGAAACTGTGTATCCCAGCGGAAGGCCAACACGAACAACATCCCTACCGTCAAACCAATGGCAAAATGTCTGACGGAAGTTAATAGAAAACACACGAAACAGGACTACCACCCACCTGAAACACCCACACCAATCACAAGCCACAATGACATCCCCCAAGCACCTACTAATCCACACTAGTCAACACACCCACCTAGCACCTGACTGCCAATAACCATTGGGATACAACCACGACACAGACTATAAAATTACTCCCACCCACTACCACAATCCTTTGCATCACAGCATAGCTGCTAGCAAGAGGCCCGAGACGACGGACAGCAGACACAAATTGCACACATACAACCACCACCCAAACACACCCACCACACAAACACCCACCACACCATTCCTACACACCACACACCTGCACCTCCCAAACCAATCAACCCACACCTTGAGCACCACACACCATGGCACCCAAGAAAAACCCGAAATTCACGGAGACAGAGTTGAAGGTCATGGTGGATGAAATCATCCGTGTTGAACCCCACTTATTCGGGACACTAGTCCAGCAGACCAGCGTGGCCAACAAAAATCACATGTGGGACAGGATAGTAACTCGGGTGAATGCGCCAGGGACCGTGCCAAGGACAAAGCACGAGATCCAGAGGCGGTGGCATGACCTAAAAACCAGGGCCAAAGGCATCCGTGCTAAAAACCATCTGCGAGCACATCACACTGGCGGCAGCACACCCCCGGAGCCCATACCCTATACTGATTGGGAGGAAAAGGTGCTGGGCATACTGCACCCAGAGAGCCTGGAAGGAATTGAGGAAGGAGAAGAGGCTGGTAAGTACAAACCAAGCACCACGAGCACATAGACATGGCCTGCCTCACACAACTGAGAAGAAAAAGCTCCCAGGCTCTAACCCATGCATGTGGGCTACATACTCACCAAAATGTAAACGACTCCCAACAGGCCCCCATGTCCACAGGGAGGGTGGTGTGTGTGAGAGAGGATAGTACTACAACTCCCAACAGGCCCCCATGTCCACAGGGAGGGTGGTGGTGTGTGGGGTGTGTGAGAGAGGATAGTACTACAACTCCCAACAGGCCCCCATGTCCACAGGGAGGGTGGTGGTGTGTGGGGTCTGTGAGAGAGGATAGTACTACAACTCCCAACAGGCCCCCATGTCCACAGGGAGGGTGGTGGGGTGTGGGGTGTGTGAGAGAGGATAGTACTACAACTCCCAACAGGACCCCATGTCCACAGGGAGGGTGGTGGTGTGTGGGGTGTGTGAGAGAGGATAGTACTACAACTCCCAACAGGCCCCCATGTCCACAGGGAGGGTTGTGGTGTGTGGTGTGTGTGAGAGAGGTCACAACTACAACTCCCAACAGGCCCCCATGTCCACAGGGAGGGTAGGGTGGTGGTGTGTGGTGTGTGTGAGAGAGGTCACAACTACAACTCCCAACAGGCCCCCATGTCCACAGGGAGGGTGGTGGTGTGTGGGGCGTGTGAGAGAGGATAGTACTACAACTCCCAACAGGCCCCCATGTCCACAGGGAGGGTGGTGGTGTGTGGTGTGTGTGAGAGAGGTCACAACTACAACTCCCAACAGGCCACAATGTCCACAGGGAGGGTGGTGGTGTGTGTGAGAGAGGTCACAACTACAACTCCCAACAGGCCCCCATGTCCACAGGGAGGGTGGTGGTGTGTGGGGTGTGTGAGAGAGGATAGTACTACAACTCCCAACAGACCCCCATGTCCACAGGGAGGGTGGTGGTGTGTGGGGTGTGTGAGAGAGGACACTGAAAAGTAATGTATGGCAAACAAAACATGTCATGTCCAAAGTATTGATCATCAAAATCTTGTCCCTCAGGTGATCGCAATTTGACTGGTGAAACCAGCAACCCGCCGCAACACTCTCCTCACTCACATCCAGGACTCTCTTGGGACGATGCCACAGCCAGCTCCGGTGCGGAGGAGGGAGCGGGCCTATGCACACTGCCAGGGCCATCTGGCTCACTGGAAATCCCTGCCTCAACAACCGTGGCCTGTGTCACTCCTGCAACACCTGCCACAGTGAGCTGTAGACCCACAACCACCACCTCCACCACCACCATTACCACCACTCCTGCCTGTGCCACCCTGCCTGACCCACCGCAAGACGCAGGGCCATCAACATCCCAGCCAAGCAGGGAGAGTGGACGGGAAAGGAGAGAGCCGAGGCAACATCCCCCAAGCAGGAGTACCTCACACCGGCGAGCTGGGGAAGGACACCCACCCCATCCTGGCGCTGAGACACTGGAAGCCCTAGGCAGAGTCCAGGCTTCCTATTAGCGTGGGCAGGGACAGGCTGATCGTGCCCACCAGGACTCGGTTGATAACACCAATGTGTTGCGGTCCATTGACAGCCGCCTTGGCCAAATAGTGGACCTCCTGGGCCAGCACACATCCCTGTGGAGGGAATGGTTAGACCGCAACACCCCCCCCCCCTCAACCAAGTGTCCAGCCGCCACGGTCAGCAACACCACCGCCACCTGTGCCCCTGGACACGGATGTGGCCCCTGAGCAACCTGCCCCACAAGCTGACTCCGTACCGGCTCAAAGACGGAGGGGCGGTCCGAGGCTGGATGGAGGTGAGAGCAGTGTGGATGCTCCATCTACACGCTCAAAGAGGGGCCGACAATGACTGTAACACTGCCTGAGGCTGCCATCCACCCGCAAACTATCCTGTCCCACTACGCCAAGTATTGGCACAGGTCTGCTGGACTAGCCGGACATCACCCAATGTGGTGTCAGCACGGACATTTCATCTACCATGACCTTCAACTCACACTCCCCCACCCAACACTTACTTGCATATATCCACCAGCACCAATGCACAACCTGTAAATAAATTTCACTTACACACTCAATGATGTGTTGCCTCCATGTTTATTCACATGATTGTCTCAGAAACAGACCTGACCAGGTGCAGGGAAACATGTCGTACAGAATCCTGCCGCTGTGGGAGTGACCTAGGGAAAATCAGAGACAGCAAACACACGTCAGGAAAGTAAATCACACCCATCACAACACACAGCAGTGCAAAATTCCACAAACCAAACCCATCAAAAAATCAGTGGATGAGAGGATACACATCATGGAGACTTGCATGTCCAGAGAAATAAACACACACACATGCAAACATAACATACCAGAACAGGCAGCTGATGAACACCACATCCACACACCACCAGCAAACATACATAACGCATTGTCAACCGGCACAAGAGGTAGTCACTCACATTCAAGGGAATTAGTGATCAATGAGCTGACGCCTCTGGTCCACACCTTCCTCCTCACCACTATCCTCATCAGTCGACATGGGTGGGATGGGAGGCCGAGGAACTTGTTGGTCTTCAGGGTCCAAGATCAGTTTAATGTTATTGCGTACTGCCAGGTTGTGGAGCATGCAGCAGGCAATCACGATCCTGCATACTTTGCCTGGTGAGTAAGGCAGGGCCCCTCCGGTCTTATCCAGGCACCGAAACCTGGACTTTAGCTGTCCAAAAGTACGTTCCACCACTCTACGTGTCCTTCCATGGGCATCATTGTAGCGCATTTCACCCGCTGTAGTAGGATTACGTATTGGACTCAGGAGCCAGGGCCGGTTTGGGTACGCCGAGTCGCCTATGTAGGGGGATGACAGACACAAATATCACAACCAGAATTGGTGGGTACCCCATGCCACACAGAAATCACTAATTTCCCCACAGCATACTCACCAACAAGCCACGCGTGTCCTGGACGCAGATTTGCCATCAGTTGGGGGACAATGCTGCTCTGCATGATGTGGGAGTCATGTGCGGAGCCTGGAAATCTTGCACACACATGGGAGATGATGTTGTCGGCCAGGCACACCACCTGCACGTTGAGCGAATGATAGTGCTTCCGATTCCTATATACCGGCTCACGTGCCCGTGGTGGAATGAGAGCGATATGTGTGCCATCAATGGAACCTTCTACGTGTGGTATCTGGCCCAGTGCATAGAAGTCTGCTTTGACTGCTGCCAACTCTGCCGGCCGTGGGAAATGGATGTAGTCATCCTTGTACAGCATCACGGCTTTTAGAACATCCTGAAGTACCATGCTGAACATGGACTGTGACATCCCCCCGGCATGTCCAACTGTGTACTGAAAGGTGCCAGTTGCAAAAAAGTGTAGTGCCGCCATCACTTTAGCTGTGGGTGTAATGGAACCAGGATACGTCCTTCGTGGCTGCAGATGAGGAGACAATTGGTCTACAAGCTCCATCAATCTACGTCGATCTAGCCGGAATTTCCTGATCACCTCCTCGTCAACCATATCCTCCAGCACAGTGTATGGGCGATGGACATTTGGAGCCCTCCTGTGTGGGAGTAGATGTAATATAAGTCAACTTACAAACAACGCATGGCTGTGCAACTCCATCACATGTAAGCCAACACTAGCAAGAAGATAAATGTTGTGGACAATAGTCATATGTGTGACATCTCAGAAAATTACGACAAAACGGAGTGCCCTATGAACAATGTGCAGCCACTAGCAACATGAAGTGTGTCAACATGTACAATGCAACTTAGTCTCATGTCAACATTACTGCCAACAAGACATGTGTAAAGACCCAAATGTGTACAAGCCTCATCACAGACACACATGCACGTGCAAACACAAAACGATAATGCTACACACACTCCATGTCATCATGCACCAATGACAACACTGACAATGGTGAGCATCCGCTCATTACATGCATGGTCAAACAACAGGCAACACACATACGCATACACAGAATGCATGTGTACCCCCACCATTGTTATTAGCACACATTAACTACACACTGACAACAGATTCAGAATGTGGCGAGACAGGCCTGATGTACTGTGTAGATGTGTAGAATTTGAAAAGTGTGTAGGGAAATACAAGACGTCAACACGTCGACATGCACATGTGTAGCACATTGTGTGCACATCAATGGGCATAGTATGAACACACATGATATAGTGCATGACATATGCAGTTTCGCCAGCACGGTCACAACCCTCATAACGCAATAGCGGACTATACAGCACGGTGCAGCGGTCCAATTAATAACATCATTGGCGCCGCCATGGCGGTGCACTGCTTCCGCGACGGTTGCATCTTTTGCAACAATGTTCAATCAGTGGCGCCACCATGGCGGTGCACGCCTTCCGCGGGGGAGGTGCAGGCCAACACATACTTGTAAGTATGGAAATCGAAATGGCAGGTCATGACCCCCCTTACAGTCACATTGCATCATCCACCGTAGACCGACCGTCCCTGCCGGGTCACCCACCGCCGGGCCAGGCCGGTCACCCACCGCCGGGTCAGGCCGGTCACCCACCGCCGGGCCAGGCCCGGTGCACAACCGCCGTGCCAGGCATGTCACCCACCGCCGTCCCAGGCCGGTCACCCACCGCCGGGCCAGGCCGGTCACCCACCGCTGTCCCAGGCCGGTCACCCACCGCCGGGCCAGGACGGTCACCCACCGCTGGGCCAGGACGGTCAACACCCGGCGGTGGGTGACCGGCCTGGAACGGCGGTGGGTGACATGCCTGGCACGGCGGTTGTGCACCGGGCCTGGCCCGGCGGTGGGTGACCGGCCTGGCCCGGCGGTGGGTGACCGTCCTGGGACGGCGGTGGGTGACATGCCTGGCACGGCGGTTGTGCACCGGGCCTGGCCCGGCGGTGGGTGACCGGCCTGGCCCGGCGGTGGGGGACCGGCCTGGCCCGGTGGTGGGTGACTGGCCTGGCCCGGCGGTGGGTGACCGGCCTGGGACGGCGGTGGGTGACATGCCTGGCACGGCGGTTGTGCACCGGGCCTGGCCCGGCGGTGGGTGACCGGCCTGGCCCGGCGGTGGGTGACCGGCCTGGGCTGGCAGTGGGTGACCGGCCTGGCACGGCGGTGGGTGACCGGGCAGGGACGGTCGGTCTACGGTGGATGATGCAATGTGACTGTAAGGGGGGTCATGACCTGCCATTTCGATTTCCATACTTACAAGTATGTGTTGGCCTGCACCTCCCCCGCGAAAGGCGTGCACCGCCATGGTGGCGCCACTGATTAAACATTGTTGCAAAAGATGCAACCGTCGCGGAAGTGCGCACTTGCGGTTGCCGATGTGTGTCCGTGACAGCACGTGCACAGGCAGCCAATGGGAAGAGGTAACGCGGGGCGCGTATGCGCCATCGACAATGGCGGAAACAGTGCACCGCCACAACAGGGCCTGTCATTGGGCCTTTTCGAATGTGGCATCCAGGGGGAACCAATAGCTGGCCACGTGTGCCACTGACATGGGCTCTGGGCCCTATATATGTGTGACTTTCACAAGCACACATTCACTGCTTTGATCCAGTGCTGCCTGTGACCATCACCTCGACCTGCTGCTGCTGAGCTGACCAACGGCTGCTGCCTGTGACCATCACCTCGACCTGCTGCTGCTGAGCTGACCAACGGCTGCTGCCTGTGACCATCACCTCGACCTGCTGCTGCTGAGCTGACCAACGGCTGCTGCTGTTGTGCCACAGTCCAGGACCTTGCCATGCAGGGAGTGCGAGAGACCCGGTCGCGTCCCTTCACCGCAGCGGAGCTGGATGTCCTTGTGGACGGTGTGCTCAGCCACTACCAACGGCTCTACGGTGCACCCGGACAGGTGGTAAGTACAGTGGTGTACATGTTGTTGGTCATGAGGTGTTCAGTGGCTCCTGTCTTCTGCAGGCCTGGCGGTGTGCTATGGGACCTTTACATGTGTAGTGCTGAGCATGGCTGCATGTTGAAACGTGTTACTACGATGTTTGTGCATGTCATACTGTCCACTTACGTTACCCTCTTGTCTCCCATCATGGCAGGTAAAGCTGCACCTTCGCAAGGCCGTGTGGAGGACGATAGCACGTGATGTACGGGCAGTGGAGGGGTTCAATAGACGACACACACACTGCCACAAGCGCTGGGACGACATCTCCAGGCTTAGCAAGAATGTAGCGGAGATGACACTGGGGATGATTCCAAGATCTACACTTCTGGCCCACCGCACCATGACCCCTCTTATGCACCGTATCATTGCTGTGACGCATCCTGACCTGTCCGCCCAGCTGAGTGGGGAACCACAGCAAACTAGCGGTAAGCAGATTGTATGTGTATGTTACTTGGGCCTGCGATGCATGTATTGCTGCTCAGACACAGTAGTGGCTTCCATGGTGCGTATGTTTATCTGAAATACCATGCTGGTGCCATTAGCGGAGTAGGCGTTGGCATCCATGTCCGTCAGGTGGACAGCCCACTTGCTTGGTAGTTGAGGGTTCCAGGACATGCCGTTGATGTCTGTGGTCCCATGGCATGACATGTGTGCAGATAGTAGGGGTGGGACGTGTGCTACATGTACAATGTATGTAATGGAATCCTAGATCTGTTGTCCTTCTGTACGTGAGTGTGGCACTTACTCACACCGCGTTTCTCTCTATTTCAGCTTTGGCAGAGGGCACTGACCCACAGACGACGGGGATGAGTGGTGGCAATGCTTCCGAATCAGAGGTCACACACACGCAGACTGACACTAAAGAGGGCAGCCCCGGAGAGGGGGACAGGGCCGTCCCTGAGGACTCGCATGTGGAAACACCATCGCCCTCATCCTCAGAAAGTGTTGGTGAGTCCGCACTGTTGGCACAGACAGGGAGTGGGCAATCGACACCTTCTGTCGGGACACAGCACACAGGGCCCACACTGCCACCCACTGCAACATGTACTGCTCATGCTCGCCAGAGGAGGGGGAGCAGAGTTGCCTTCGGTGCAGGAACCGCCGCCCCTGCCCCAGTGACACAAAGTGCACTTTGTGCAGAGGCTGTTGATCTGCTGCAACAGCTGTGTGTAGGGCAGACCAACATGATCAATGCATTCCAAGACCACGATAGGAAGTTGGGGCAGGTGGTGGCATTCATGGAGGGGATGCATGGCGATGTTGCTGGTCTCCACAGAACAGTTCAGTCATTGGCAAACACTGTGTCCTCAGCCATTGTACAGTCGCATAGACAGGGTGCTACTTCTGTACAACCATCCACACCACTTGATGTTACAGGGGAGAGTGAGTCTACAGACCAGGCCTCTTATTCTGGTTATTACACTAGGAGCAGCCACAGGCAGCAAGGCAGGGCACGGAGGGCACAGACACCATCCCCTAAGCCTGTGATCTCTTTATCCGAAGACGACGTGTCCAACACTGGAGTTGACAGACAGGATCATGTAGGGGTGTGTATGGAAATGGATTCACATGCTACACAGCCATCCCCCACCAAAGTGACTCCCAAGCCAAGGCCACCTCCCAAGAGCAGGGACAGTCCCAAGGACAAGGACAGTACCAAGGAAAGGGCACCTCCCAAGAGCAGGGACAGTCCCAAGGACAAGGACAGTACCAAGGAAAGGGCACCTCCCAAGAGCAGGGACACTCTCAAGGACAAGGACAGTACCAAGGAAAGGGCACCTCCCAAGAGCAGGGACACTCCCAAGGACAAGGACAGTACCAAGGAAAGGGCACCTCCCAAGAGCAGGGACACTCCCAAGGACAAGGACAGTACCAAGGAAAGGGCACCTCCCAAGAGCAGGGACACTCCCAAGGACAAGGACAGTACCAAGGAAAGGGCACCTCCCAAGAGCAGGGACACTCCCAAGGACAAGGACAGTACCAAGGTAAGGGCACCTCCCAAGAGCAAGGTAGCTTCAAAGGAGAGGGACACTACAATGGACATGTCTGCACCCAGGGACAGGGCACCGGAAAGGGATCAGGCCCATTCCAGGGATAGGACACCTCCGACGTCCACGGCACATCCCATGGCCAAGGGTTCTCCCATGGACACGAGCACCATCAAGGACAGGCATATTTCACCCCTGGCTGCACTGAGGATGATGTTTAAGGAACGTACAACACATGTATCAGCGGTGGAGTCCCCCCATACCTCTACTCTCATCCACGCCCCGCTAAAGCAGAGGAAGGAGTACACTGTTGTTGCATCCCCCATTACACATGATGCAGAGGGCAGAAGGCAGGCCCACAGCAAACGGCAGGCAGGGTCCAGCACGTCCCCAGAGAGCAGACCACCACAAGCACATGATACACCTTTGATGTCTGGTGATGCCACTCCACTTACCAGTCCAGGCATGTCCGGGGTGCCCCTACGTTTCACAAAGAAACGGAGACACACACCACTGAGACCTGACCACCCCAATGTCGCTCCAGTACAGCAGTCCCCAGCTCCCAGAGCCACCCTGCCTCCTGGGCCATACAGCCCTGTGGCTCACCATTTCAGTGGTCCTAGTGGCTCAGCTGCTGTTCACTCACATGTGTCAGGTGCAGGCATGGTATTTGTTGGTCAGTGTACAGGGACATGTCCGGCCAGTGTGTCTGGGTCTATGGCACATGTGTCAGTCACCACAGCTGTGGCTGTGTCTCACACTCCTGTTTCAGGTGCTGGCGGTGTGTCTGGGTCTATGGCTCATGTGTCAGTCAGTAGATCGGTGGCTGTGCCTCACACTCCTGTTTCCGGTGCTGGCAGTGTTTCTGGGTCTAGGGCTCATGTGTCAGTCAGTAGATCGGTGGCTGTGTCTCACACTCCTGTTGCTGGTGCTGGCGGTGTGTCTGGGTCTAGGGCCCATGTGTCAGTCAGTAGATCGGTGGCTGTGTCTCACACTCCTGTTTCTGGTGCTGGCGGTGTGTCTGGGTCTATGGCACATGTGTCAGTCACCACAGCTGTGGCTGTGTCTCACACTCCTGTTTCTGGTGCTGGCGGTGTGTCTGGGTCTAGGGCTCATGTGTCAGTCAGTAGATCGGTGGCTGTGTCTCACACTCCTGTTGCTGGCGGTGTGTCTGGGTCTATGGCTCATGTGTCAGTCAGTAGATCGGTGGCTGTGTCTCACACTCCTGTTGCTGGTGGTGTGTCTGGGTCTATGGCTCATGTGTCAGTCAGTAGATCGGTGGCTGTGTCTCACACTCCTGTTTCTGGTGCTGGCGGTGTGTCTGGGTCTATGGCTCATGTGTCAGTCAGTAGATCGGTGGCTGTGTCTCACACTTCTGTTGCTGGTGCTGGCGGTGTGTCCGAGGCGAGTTGTCCAAGCAGTCCACCAGATTCTGTGGTGTGAGGTCTAGTTGCCATCAGTCACATGTCATTTAAGTTTGTGTGTAGATTGACGAATGTAACCACCTAGGTTTTATTAATCTCCTTGTGACGGGTCGCTTGACACACGTACTTGGGTAGCCAATGATGTACCTGCTCTGTTGGCCACAATGCCCTGTTGCTGTTTTGATACTGCATTCTGCCCTCTCACATGCTGCCAATGATGTACCTGCTCTGTTGTCCACAATGCCCTGTTGCTGTTCTGATACTGCATTCTGCCCTCTCACGTGCTGCCAATGATGTACCTGCTCTGTTGGCCACAATGCCCTGTTGCTGTTCTGATACTGCATTCTGCCCTCTCACGTGCTGCCAATGATGTACCTGCTCTGTTGTCCACAATGCCCTGTTGCTGTTCTGATACTGCATTCTGCCCTCTCACGTGCTGCCAATGATGTACCTGCTCTGTTGGCCACAATGCCCTGTTGCTGTTCTGATACTGCATTCTGCCCTCTCACGTGCTGCCAATGATGTACCTGCTCTGTTGTCCACAATGCCCTGTTGCTGTTCTGATACTGCATTCTGCCCTCTCACGTGCTGCCAATGATGTACCTGCTCTGTTGGCCACAATGCCCTGTTGCTGTTTTGATACTGCATTCTGCCCTCTCACGTGCTGCCTCTGATGTACATGATCTGTTGTACCCAATGCCCATGCTCTTGGATATTCTGATATTATGCACCTATTATGTTGAATAAAGCTAATAAATCATGTTTTGTGGTTTGTCTGTGTCATTCCTGGTTGTGTACTTCAATTGTGTATATTTTTGTGCGTTCGTCAATGTATTTCCTGTGACATGACACTCCCCCTCCCAACGTCACAGCCCTTCCGGCAGTAAATGGTGTGTAGCGTACCTGCGTCGTCGTCGATGATGGTCCATGACTTGCTGGTGGAGGATTGCGAAGAGTATCGGAAAAGCGTGTAGCGCTGGGTCCATGTGGGCGAGCTGCTTGTGGTGGGTATCTTCGCAATGTTTGGTTTGTTAGCTGTGGGGAATCAGCCGTGTTCAGGCAGGTTGTTTTTCCGCAGCGGTTTTATGTGTGTTTTCCGCCATCGTGATTTGGGACGCGGTCGGAGACGTCATTCCGTACGGCGGTGTCTCTGGATTGGTTACGTCCGCCGCGGGGTCGGGTGTAATTCCGCGGCGGTGCGTTCTCTTCCACCGCGTACGGAGTTTTGACAGTTTCCCATCCTAATATGGCGGTCGGACTGTCCGCGGCAGGCGGACGGAAAAAGGCTTTTTCCGCCTACTCCAGGACGGCGGCCGTCCTTCCGTCAGCCATCCTAATGAGCCCCTTAGTGTGGGTTTGGAAGACCTATAAAAATAGTAGAAGGCACGCTGGAAACAACTACTGGAAACAACTACTGCTAAATTTATACTTTGTTGTGGCACTCATTTCAGAACTCTCATTTTGAGAGATAGATTTATGATGTGATAGTCTAAAAGACACATTTACATTTTTCAGAGGGTCTCGACTTTTGTATTAGGGAATAACAAATAATGAACCCCAAAATGCTGCTCTATTTTAGTTGTTAAGGCGACTTTGCTGAAATAACCTTCATGTCCCGTGGCTAATAATCTTCGTATATATGCGGGAATTAACTGTCAAGTTCAGTGCAAAGTGAATACATGGCTTAAATGCACATTTTTGTATCCCCTTTTTTCTCGCCTCATGCTTTCCATTTCTCCACAACTAACATCTTCCTGTGGCCTTGTAGTGACTGCCTCTGTGTTTCATTCTCTCTCCTCTTCAGGTCCCAAGGTATTCAAAGGACTGCCTGAAGTCTTCCAGTGATGAGAATGGTGACTGCACATGGACACCGTGCCTGAAAGGAAAACGATCACACATTGGAGAACGCAAGAGAAAGAGGAGTCACAGCTTTCAGAGGCTCAAGGCTTTGAAGAAGCATCACTGTGTCTTTCAGCTCAAGAAAAAATGTGTCAATGGCTTCATCATGTTTTGCCGCATGAATCGCAAGCAATACATTCGGTAATCATGGGAAAGCAGAGGTCTAGAAAAATGAGGGCATGAGCTGCCATTTTAGTGATCTCTATATTAAAGTAAAGCTATATATATATATATATATATATATATATATATATATATATATATATATATATATATATATATAGACTGCATTCACTTTGGAGGCATTGGGCTTGAGACATTGTCTGTAATCTGCCACAGTATCTCCTAAACCAGGTACATATGTCTGCCACAGTCATCCTGAATAATTTGTTCCATAAATACGAGACTTCTATAACAAGATGAACTAATACTAAAATGAGTGTGCCAGTGAAATTGCATCTTATCCGTCTGCACCTATGAGAGCACGACAACTTTTTCTTTTCTTCAGCTTCTTTTAACATATTTGTGTAGAGTCACACACATGCCACTAGACCAACATGTTGATGTGGATATTAGAAGGACTCTGGCATCACAATGTAGCTGGATCATTCACATTTGTTATCATCCACAAAAGAGTGCAGCACTTTGCTTACTACTGTAAGCTCAAAAGATGTGTTCTTCGGTAAGCTGTTCTTGTCTCTCTCAAAAGCAGCATGATGGTCACAGAGTGAAGCTCATTTTGGCAAGGTAACTTTCGTTCATCATTTAGGTTTCATCCTTGTTTTTGGACATCTCACTAGCAGTCTGACTTTGTGGGGGGGCCTCTTCCATGAACTCCTAAAAGTTACTAAAGAACAGACAATACCCATTTGCTGCACTGCAGATTGCAGTCCAGAGGCGTGATGATGTGCATCGTGCAGAAGAGCAAGAATATATTTTTAGCTTTTTATACAGAAGTGCCTGGCTGGAGGGAAGGTGGACACTAGTGACAATGAATACCTTAAATCATAGGGACTGCACTGAGATGAATAAAGCATTAGCTGAGCTAAAAGGTTTGACTTTTGTGTGGCATGTGGATGGGTAGTGGACATGCCATTCAAATGTTGAGCCGATTGGCCTTGCCAGTGCTTAGTAGCCCAGCAGTTCTGATTACTGGCCACACACAAAAATAACTTGAAAATGGAGACAACAGAAAATAAAGCAACCCTTTTTTATGTGCATCAATTTTTCCGACGCTCGTATCAGTTGTCTGTTCCCAGTGCTATGGGTCGGTTTTGGACTTATTTCAGATGTAATCGTACCTTGTGCATTCATGTGGAAGTAGAAGTAGTTAGACTAAAATACTCTGGTTGGCTGATCCAAAATGTGCCTGATAATGTCTGAAACATATAAAGCAAAAGAAGCCAGTAGCTAAAGATGACTTACCCAAAGTTTCTTAAATTAAATTTCTGATGGATACATCTGTCTGCAGATTCCTCACCTTTTGAATATCCCAGGCATCAGTCTGGATCTGGAAACTCTTCAATAGCTCTCTTATGCTAATAGGGGTGCTGGATCTATCTCAGCGCTGTACAAAGGACACGGACAGGAAAATTTATAAGGCCTCCCTTTACCAATATAAAAATCTTATGACCCAAGCTAAAGCAGAATACC
Organism: Lissotriton helveticus; assembly: GCF_964261635.1. Lineage (NCBI taxonomy): Eukaryota > Metazoa > Chordata > Amphibia > Caudata > Salamandridae > Lissotriton > Lissotriton helveticus. Next base: position 817,093,672 of record NC_136070.1, read on the forward strand.
TTGAGTCCCGCCTAAGTAAGGCAGTGAACATTCAGAAAGAGACCTTCAAAATACTGGCTGAGTTGAGTAAAAAACCTGATAACTCTAAGGCTCCATTTGACTGCAACATCTTCCAGGCATATTTCCTGGAGAAGGTGAAGACCATTATCCAGGAGATAGAGAACGGAGCGGCAATGGGGACTTCTATCGCTTTAGCATCTAAAAACGCGATTGATTGCTCCCTTGAAGCGTTTCCGGAGATGGATGCACTGATTTTGGAACAGTTGATAGGTAAAATTAAATCTGGTTCCCCAGCTGATCCATGCCCACCTGAGATTTTCCGCGTTGCGCGCCCTCTATTAGAGGAATATATCATCTCCCTCCTTAATAGATCGCTAGAGATGGGATATCTGCCGGTTGAATTTAAGGAGGCGCGGGTAAGACCTCTATTGAAAAAACAGGGGCTAGATCCGGCGGTGTTGAAGAATTACAGACCCATTTCCCAGCTGCCCTTTCTCTCAAAAATCCTTGAACAGCATGTCCTAAAATCCCTGTCCCTCTATTTGGAATCTCACCATCTACTCCATGATCGACAGGCAGGTTTCCGAGCTCATCACAGCACCGAGCTGGTGATGCTCTCGGTGCTGGATGAATTAAGAGGCATGGCTGACTGTAAGAAATCGAGCGCCCTGATTCTGTTAGACCTATCAGCGGCGTTCGATACTGTCAGCCATGCCTTGCTCTTGGGAAGACTACAGGATTTTGGGATTAAGGGTCTGGCCTTTCAATGGTTGCAATCCTTCCTTACAGGTAGGACCCAAAAGATACAACTGGGGGATGAAACATCTGAGATAGGGATTTTAGAGTGTGGGGTACCACAGGGGTCCGCCCTGTCCCCGCTTCTATTTAACCTCTATCTGCAACCGTTGATTGCTTCATTGGCCACTATGGGCTGTAAAGTCTTTAACTATGCGGACGATACGCAACTGCTGTTAAGTGTCAATGACACTACGGCCGCACAACTCCAAGCCTAGAACATCCTGAGGTTCACAGTGCAGTGGATTACGGATAACCTGTTAAAAGTCAACCCAGATAAGACTGAGGTCTTAGTCATCCCATTCACTGCCTCTCCTTGGTGTGACCTCTACTGGCCCATGGAGTTAGGCCCTGCTCCAAAACCAAGCCCGTCTGTAAAAAGCCTGGGGATCAAGCTGGATGGTGATTTGTCGATGGCCCCTCAGATCTCGTCGGTTGTGGGCAGCTGTACAAACATCATGCGGCAATTGCGGAAGCTATCTCCTATCCTCCCACAACCTATGATGCGATCAATAGTGGCTGCCACTATCATCTCCAGAATTGATTATGGTAATGCCCTTTACCTTGGCCTACCCAAAATCCTTACCAGCAGGCTTCAGGTCCTAATGAATCACGCTGCCCGGTTGATTTTTAGACTGCCGAGGAGGTCTAAAGCTACCCCCCTATTGCAAAGCCTGCATTGGCTTCCAATTAAAGAAAGAGTGGAATTCAAGAGCTTATGTACAGCCCATAAGGCAATTTATGGCAAGGCCCCAACCTACATTAAAGATCGCCTGCAGCTGTATTGTCCTACGAGAACACTTCGGGGTGTGTATCACTTACAACGCAACTTTTACGTCGTAATGCTGTTACAACGCAGCTATTACAACGCAGGATCCATTACATCGGATGCCATTACAACGCATGGCATTACATAGCAGATGGTATTACAACGCATACCATTACATCGTAAATATTGGTAAGTATATAATTTTTTTTTATTTTATTTAATATTATATAATTGATTTAATTATTATTAATTATAAATAAAAATAAATAAAAATATTTATTAATGTATTTAAATATTATAAATTAAATTTATTAATTTAAGTAATTTTTAAAATAAGTATGAGTATAGGAGTATATGTTTTGGGGTACTGAGGTATATGTTTTGGGGTGTTTGGGTATTTTTAGGTTTTAGGGCAGGGTTTGGGTTTTGGGGTACAGGGGTGTTTTTAGGTTTTAGGGCAGGGTTTGGGTTTTGGGGTACATGGGTGTTTTTAGGTTTTAGGGCAGGGTTTGGGTTTTGGGGTACAGGGGTGTTTTTAGGTTTCAGGGTAGGGTTTGGGTTTTGGGGTACAGGGGTGTTTTTAGGTTTTAGAGCAAGGTTTGGGTTTTGGGGTACAGGGGTGTTTTTAGGTTTTAGGGCAGGGTTTGGGTTTTGGGGTACATGGGTGTTTTTAGGGTTTAGGGCAGGGTTTGGGTTTTGGGGTACAGGGGTGTTTTTAGGTTTCAGGGTAGGGTTTGGGTTTTGGGGTACAGGGGTGTTTTTAGGTTTTAGAGCAAGGTTTGGGTTTTGGGGTACAGGGGTGTTTTTAGGTTTCAGGGTAGGGTTTGGGTTTTGGGGTACAGGGGTGTTTTTAGGTTTCAGGGTAGGGTTTGGGTTTTGGGATACATGGGTGTTTTTAGGTTTCAGGGTAGGGTTTGGGTTTTGGGGTACAGGGGTGTTTTTAGGTTTCAGGGTTGGGTTTGGGTTTTGGGGTACAGGGGTGTTTTTAGGTTTCAGGGCAGGGTTTGGGTTTTGGGGTACATGGGTGTTTTTAGGTTTTAGGGCAGGGTTTGGGTTTTGGGGTACAGGGGTGTTTTTAGGTTTCAGGGTAGGGATTGGGTTTTGGGGTACAGGGGTGTTTTTAGGTTTTAGGGCAAGGTTTGGGTTTTGGGGTACAGGGGTGTTTTTAGGTTTCAGGGTAGGGTTTGGGTTTTGGGGTACAGGGGTGTTTTTAGGTTTCAGTGTAGGGTTTGGGTTTTGGGGTACAGGGGTGTTTTTAGGTTTCAGGGTAGGGTTTGGGTTTTGGGGTACATGGGTGTTTTTAGGTTTCAGGGTAGGGTTTGGGTTTTGGGGTACAGGGGTGTTTTTAGGTTTCAGGGCAAGGTTTGGGTTTTAGGGTACAGGGGTGTTTTTAGGTTAAATTAAATTAATTATATTATATTAATTACATTTCTTAATTAAAATAATTAAATTAAATACATTATTTTAAATAATTTAATTTAATTACAATCAAAAAAATATTTAAATTAAATTAATTTAATTATAATTATATAAATTTATTAAATAAAAATAATTACTATTTTAAAATGTATTTTAATTAAATTAATTTAATTAAATTAACTTAAATACATTTTTTTTAAAAAGGTATACTTACCTATACTTACGATGTAATGCCATGCGTTGTAATAGCATCTGCTATGTAATGACATGCGTTGTAAAGGTTTGCATTGTAATGGTTCCTGCGTTGTAAAAATTGCGATGTAACGGTCTGCGTTGTAAAATAACGCGTTGTAACATCATAGATCCCACTTCGGTCCTCAGATTCCCAGCTATTGACCTGTCCTCGTTACAGGCTAGCGACGAAGGGAGGGAGAGCCTTTTCAGTGTTAGCTCCCCAGTTATGGAACAGCCTGCCTGGGATGCTGCGCGGGGAAGGAAATCTGTTACGCTTCAGAAAGAGCCTAAAAACGCTACTGTTTAGCAGAAGCCTGGGCATAGCATAATCTAGCTTTGGTCTCTGCTTTCACCTTGCCATGTTATTGTATGTTACCATCTTTCCTAGCGCTTAGAGACCTGCAGGTGATTAGGCGCGATATAAAATTATAATAACAATAACAAAGCATGCAAACCTGCTGCCCCTGCTACAGCGCGGTTCCAGAAATCATTTCTAATCAATACTCACCATTTCCCTGAAACCTTAAAACTCACAAATCATGCATCAGTGGGGCCCATAACACTGCGCATTTACTCTGTTCACTTACACTTGGCTTCAAGGCTTTGGTGAATCGCAATGGAGAAATGCTGTAACATTTGGTGGAGCGTCTAAGCCTATTTAACTATTTATTATTTACACCTGCAGATTATTACACTTTACCATGGTTTTATTCAAACATTTAATCTATTCAGACACACCACCATAGTGGCAATGGATCTGCTAGAAAGAAAATTAGGCGTAGGAAAATCACAAGACCAGCTTTTAAAATTCCATTTTCCCAATTTTATTAACAGCAAAACTTTATTATGTCTGACATTTATACATTAGTAAATTCTTTATTCAGGAACACTTAAACTTTATTTCAAAATGAACATTTTATTTAGAGCTCGGAAAAGAATCGCTTTATTTTAGAAATCAGTTCAAGTTTAGCAAAGAACAGATAGTTCCAAATTCATTCTCTCCTAACATCCCTAACTAACACCCTCATCTTATCCTGCAGTCCTGCAAAGCAAACAAGTAAAAATCATTAAAGTCTTACATCCAGGAATCGGTCAGCAATCAGGCAGCATCTTCAGTAGAAATCAGAAAAGCGACCCCTTCTAGTCAAATCCAGGGGGTTTTATACCCTAATTCCCTAACTTAAATCTATCTAAAAAGTAACTGTAATTTCTTATTCAAAATTTCATTGGACAATTTCGGGGTGGGTGAGCATCATCTCACCATTACAACATCATTTTCTCCATGGTTCAGCAGAAAAATGAAGGGTCTTTGTTTTAAGACAGTCCATAGCGTTACTATTTCTTCTAGTAGATACATCGGCACCCTTTCCCATGATCACAACGTCCAAGCGTCCATGTTTGCCACTCATCCTAGGTTCCGGGCTAAGGCAGCCTTGAACCTCCTCGAGCACAGGCAGTTTACTCTGACTTGCAGGTTTTGGCGCGCCTGCGCTGTGCAGCTCTTGCTCACTGTTTACTCAAACGTCCATTTTAACTAGGCCTCAAGCCACTTTTGGAACTATCATAGAAACAAAAACAAATTCATGTTAATTATTGAATTTAAACCCGTTCTGTTTACCTCCCACCTTACTAATGTTTCCCCATTAGTTGTTACCTAGCAATATAAGCTACACAAATGCGTTTTATACTTACATTTTCGACCTCTCCACAGCACAAACGAAGATAATAAGCACATTTAAATTGCATTTTGTTTATATTTAAGCTGTGCATTAATTCACACCACAATAACAATACATATTAGCTAGTTTTTATTGCAACATGCAAGCAAAGTTAGTATTCCCGTGTATAATAATAAAATAATGTGTGCAACTTACTCTATGGTTGGTTAATTTCAGAAAACATACAATTTAGTAAATCACCAAATAACTCTCAAAATTCTGAACAATTTAGCAGAACATGTTTCAAATTCTTTTGTTTAGTATCATCTATACTTTTGTTTCTTTTTCTTTAGAGTCTTTGAAAATCTTTTCTCTTATTCTATTTCTATCTCATTCTTTTCTCTCATTCTTGCGTGCTGTTCCACATTCCTTTTCCTTATTGACTTTCTAAAATCTCTTCTACCTTTGTATATACAACATAATCTTATCATGAAAACTACTATTACTAGAATCGTTATTGGAATTAGTATTTTACCTATAATTCAACTACCTATTTCTTGAAACCAATGCTTGATTGCTGAGAAACTTCTACCCAGCCTTTCAAGGACACCTTCAACCTCCAGTGGTTCAATTTCTCTATGCAAATCTGTAATATTTATAATATACTTTTCAATATTCTGACTTTTATCTGGAATATAAGTACAACAATGTTGAACTTTCAAAATTCCACAGACTCCTCCCTCTTTTGCTAAAATTATATCAAGGGCAAGTCGATTTTGCATAACCATAGCTCTCATAGCAACCATTTCAGTATTGACCATCAGGAATCCTCCTGCTGTGTCTGTTGATAATCGATCAACAATTGTGGACAATGTTCTGATTCTATTTGCATTGAATGAAATTCCCACTGCTGGTATCAGTGCTCCAAATACATCACCTATTATTTCTAACACACTTTCTCTTCTTTTTCGACTTAGAACTTTACCTATCTCATGCTTTCCATTAGAACCTCTATCTACATGGAAAAATTTAGTAAAGACCAAACCCACATAACATGTCCCATACCAATGGTCCGGTAGTCTATAATAGGCTCTATTCCCACAAATGAAATAAATTCCAGGAAAAACAGGATCATTTCCTCCTTTAAATCCCCAACCCCCTATAATTATATAGGTATCTTCACATTGACTTGCACCCACAAATAATTGACATACATTGAGTTGTCTCTTCTAATACAAAATGTTCCCAACATCGGTGCATCTATATTGATTGCTACATTTACATTCTTTTCCTCAATGTTCTCATCATCAAATGTGTAATATTTAGACTTTGCATGTTTCATTTTCTCATTTCGTTTGTAAGCAATTCTTCTTTCCTCAACCATGTTTAAGAATGCTTTCTCCTCAACTCTCATTTTACATGTCAAATTATGATTAAACGCATACTCGTGCGTTAACTCATCTACTTCTAGAAAAAATTCTCCCATTACCTCTGCATGTTTTCTTTTATTCAATGTATTGTCGATCTTTAATTTCGCAAATATTTCATCCACTTTGGAATAATGATATTCCAGTTTCCCAGTCTTGTAAAACAAACTTGCAATTACACTACAAGTTATTCCATATGTAAGAGGAAGGTGGTGATAGGTCACCCCTTCTGACACTGATGCTGGCAATTTTACACAAACATAACAGTCATCAACATTCATTGTTTTGATGTACTCAAGCAGTAACTTTGAAAAAGTGTTCTTGGTATAATCACTGATGGACCTATCTTGATGCAATTCTGGCTTATACACATACGTCTCATGCACCTTTTCTTTCTCACTTTGTTTACTTGAACTCACATTTGGTTTTAATTTTGTTAAATTATTTTGGAAAGGAATCACAATAGCTAAAATTACCCACAATATCATCAACCGCTCCATACATATTGTAAAGCATCTACACCATTTTCTAAAAATAGAACATTTTGTTTTATGATTATTCATTGCCATCTTCCCTAACACCGTTTCTTCGACCTTATGTCACCTATAAATTTCACACCATTCAGCACTCTAACAAATTTTTCTTTGACCTTATGTCAATTTCTATTCTAAATTATACTATAATTAGATTTTCTAACAAGTTTTCTTCGACCTTATGTCAACTCCGACCTCTTTTATATTTACAAAAACCGTCTCACAGGACTTCAGACTTTTTACTTAAATATCATATACTTTGAACACCTAACTTTCCATTTCTTAGTTGACTTCTTTACTAACTTTTCCCAATTGGTTTTGGGTTGTACAGGTTTTCTTGACTGCTATTAACTTCAACAATTGGCGGCAGGACAATATATGTCCACTCAGGCGATTTGTATCTCTGATTTTGACGTCTTACTCTTTTTGGCCTTTGAATAGTCTCTATTTTCTTTCCCAGTGTTTCTTTCTGACTGGTGATCTCATTTACTTGGTCTTCTTGCTCTTTTGTTTTGTTCACTATTTTGAATCTCAATCCTCCAGTTCCTTTAGGCCAATTGTCTCCTTTGCAGACTTTCTTAGTCTTCGGCTCTATTGTGTTATGCTCCACTCTCCAAGCTCTTTTTCTTGTGCTTTTTCTTAATGGAGTTTCATCTGCACTGTCATCAGTTTCACTTTCAGTGTCTTCTACTGTATCATTGATTATGATCTTCACAATGTCTTTGTCTTCATCAGTTTCAGTTTTCTCTACTGTTACTCTGTTAGGAACACCTTCATAACTGGTACTTGGAATCTCATCCTTATCGTGAGTTACTTCCTCTTCCCCAGTTTCAGGATTTCCGTCCTGCTTTCAGAGTCTTCAGATTGTTTTACAGTTTTCTCCTTTTCAACAACTTACTCTTCACTTTCTTTTGCGTCTTTACTGGTGCTTGTCTTCACCAATTCTCGATCTTCAGGTTGATCTTCTGAATCTGGTATATCAACAATCTCCCTTTCACCTTCACCTTCAGAAGCAGAACTGGCTTCTGATACTTCCAGATGTCGACGTTCTTGTCGATCTTCAATATCTGGATCCTTCTCTGGTTCACCTTCAGAATCAGAGTCAGTTGTACTTTCACCGTCGTATGGGTATTCAGGTTCAGGCAATCGGATGGTGTGACTAGCATGAACCCACCTTTTCAATCCAGCACACTTAACTGCAGTAGTACTGACCAAGATAACTTGACGTGGTCTTTGCCACCTTGGTACCAAACAATTCCTTCTGCGATGAACTTTCACTCGTACCCAGTCCCCAGGGACTAGATCATGAGCTGGATATTTCTCTTTGGAATTTGATTCAGTTCCCACCTGGTGGAGCACAGAAGTTACCACATCAGATAGATTCTTGCAGTAATCCAGTATGATGTCATCATTAATTGTTAACAACTTATCAACTGGTACATAGGCCTGTCTGATCACCCTGCCCATCAAGATCTCATGTGGACTTAATCCAGTTTTTCTGTCAGGTATGCTTCTCAGTGTCATTAAAACAAGTGCCAAAGCATCAGGCCACTTCATCCCTGTTGCCAAACACATTTTTGCAATTCTGTTTTGAATTGTTCCATTCACTTGTTCAACTACTCCTGAAGCCTCAGGTCTATATGCACAATGTAGCTTCTGGCGAATGTCCAGAGCTTCACAGATCATCTGAATTAACTCATTTTGGAAATGCGGGCCTCTGTCCGATTCAATCGTCACCGGAAACCTGAAACGTGGTATTATCTCATGTAAGAACAGTTTAGCAACAGTTAATCCATCATTTCTCCGCGTGGGGAAAGCTTCTACCCATCGAGAGAACAAACAGATTATCACAAGAACATATCTGAGTCTGTTGCATGGAGGTAGCTCAACAAAATCCATTTGAACTCTTGTGAATGGGCCACCCTCCCGTCCTATGGTTCCCAAACTTACAACAGTTTTTCTGTTTGGATTAAATTGCTGACAGACTAGGCATCTTTGACACAGGCTTTCAGCAATCATTCTGAATTTAGCATTATACCAAGTCTGTCTGAAGAGAAGCATCATACCATCTCTACCAATGTGGGCCTGACCATGGTACATTCGGGCCATATCTGAAATCATGCTATCGGGCATTACTGGTCTTTCATCTTTGTAAACCCAAATGTAATCCTCCCTTTGTCCTCTATTCCTGCCTCTTCCTGCATTTGCTTCACTTCCTGCCAAGTTTCAACTACAGTTGTTAGCATTAAAGGACTTGGAACATGTTCTTCAGTTTTCTCTCGATTGATTGAAATTTGATTCTTTGCGCAATGTTTTGCAATTGCATCAGCATAACTGTTTCCTCTGGTGATATAATCCTCACCCTGTTTATGAGCCGAACATTTTACCACAGCCAATTTTTCAGGTAACTGTATCACATCTATCAGTGTCTTCACAAACTCTGCATTCCGAATGGGTGTTCCTGCAGAGGTCAAATAGCCTCTTTGAGACCAAAGCTGTCCATAATCATGAACAACTCCATAACCATATCGACTATCAGTCACTATGGTTACTTTCACCTCTTTTCCCAACTCACATGCTCGTATCAAAGCAATCAACTCCGCTATCTGAGCAGAATGAATTCCTTTTAGACAAGATGCTTCCAACACTTCTGCCACTGTACAAACAGCATATGCAGCACTTAAAACACCACTCTCTGTTCTCAAGCATGATCCATCCACGAACATTACAAAATCTGATTCGAGCAAAGGTTCATCTTTGATATCTGGACGAGGCTTTGTACAATACTCCAGAACATCCAAACACTTGTGATCAAGCTCACCTTTCACTTCTGCTTCAATTGTATCAGGTAACAATGTCGATGGGTTGACATTCACACATCTTGCAATTGTCACATTCTCAGCTCCCAAAATTATTTTCTCATAACGTGTCATTCTGCTGTTAGTCATGTACTGGGTCTTTGCTCTTGTGAGGAGAATCTCCACTGAATGAGGTACATACACCCTCACAGGAAATCCCATTACAATTCCTTCACTTTGCTCCAAACTTATACTGGTTGCTGCTACTTTCAGACAACCTGGCAAAGCCTTTGCAACAGGGTCCAAAACAGCTGAGAAATACGCAATTGGTTTTCTCATTCTTCCATGCCTCTGAATTAATACTGACAGAGCACATCCTTCTCGCTCACTGCTGTACAGTTCAAATTCTTTTTCGTAATCTGGCATTCCCAAAGCTGGAGCTTCGCACAATTTAGTTTTTAGCTGTTCAAATGCTTCCATCTCTGTTTTGGTCTGAACAATAGGGTCTCTGATGTTTGCCTTTGTCAGTCTCTGCAATGGTTTTGCAATCAATGAAAATCCACTTATCCACTGTCTACAATAACCTACCATTCCTAAGAACATTCTTACCTGTCTTTGAGTTTTAGGTGGCTACATTCCCTGTATCGTTTTAATTCTCTCAATTGTGACTTGTCTGATTCCTTTAGCAATCTTGTGGCCTAAATACTGTACTTCTTTTTGACAAAACTGTAATTTTGATGGAGACACTTTATGTCTCTCCTCAGCCAAATGATTCAACAATGCTACTGTATCAGTTATACAGGCATCCTTTGTTTTTGATGCAACCAAAAGATCATCAATATACTGAACTAACACAGATTCTCCAGGCATGTTCAAATTTTCTAATGATTTCTCTAGTAGCTGATTAAAAATCGATGGACTCTCAGTGTACCCTTGTGGAATTCTACACCATGCTAGGATACGATTTTGGAAACGGAACGCAAAAATTGGTTGGCTTTCTGGATGCAATGGAACAGTAAAGAACGCATTGCACAAATCAATCACTGTGTACCATTCTGCATCATGAGGTATTTGGTACAGAATCACTGCTGGATTCGGAACAATTGGACAACATGGGACAACAATTTTATTGACCTTTCTCAGGTCCTGCACAATTCTAAATGTTCCATTTGGCTTTTTCAATCCCATAATTGGTGAATTACAAGGACTGCTCTCAAATTCTCTTAGAATTCCCTGCTCAATCATTTTGTCAATTACTGGAGTAATTCCTTCAATTACCTCTGCAGTCATTTTATATTGAGGTATATTCGGGTAGCTTGCACCTTCTTTTATAGACACTTTCACAGGATCAACCCCTTTCATCAAACCTATATCTTTTCCAGTGAAATCCCACACACTTTCTTTTACTGTCTCTTTCAGTTCAACAGGAATTTCTTTATCAAAAACAGGAAACAGTTTATCTTGTTCTGCCTCAATCATGAGCATTGTCAATTTATACAAACTATCTTCGTCTGGAGTCTGTAATTCTATGCCATCTGGTGAACAATATATGGCACAGTTCATTTTACACAATATATCCCTACCTAGCAAATTAACAGGACTGCTATCGCACACCACAAACCGATGCATACCTTTGTATGTCCCAATCTCTATTTCAACTGGTTTTGTCAAATGAGCATTTATTTGTCTATTAGCTACACCTACAACCTGGATTGTCTCACCCGAGAGAGGAAGATTTTGAATGTCCACTGATCTAACAGTAGAACGGGTAGCGCCAGTGTCCACTAGGAAAGTTATTTCCACATCATTCACCTTTCCGCTCACGAATGGAACTGACTGATCTACCTCAAGAGTGGCTCCAAGCATACACTCTTCTTCCTCCCTCAGGCACCGTCAGAAACTTTCATCCGGCTCACTGCCATTCTCTTCTTGCAACCAATATTGAGGACACGCATTTGCTCTTTGCGGTCTTTTTACCTGCTCACCTCCGCTGAATCCTGTCTCTGCACTGTATCTCTGCTGATTCCCACTGTATGGCAGTGGCTGTTGCGGCACCTGACTTTGCTGATTTGCTATCTGTTGTTGCTGTGGTTGCTGCTGATTTACCTCAAACTGCACCTGCGGATTCAATGATGTATGTTCCCCATTAACTCTAGGTGGACATTTACACTTGCGTTTCCAATGCCCTATCTTGCCGCAATTGAAACATGGCATTTTCTTTTTCAATTCATCAATATTCCCTACCAATTTAGGTTTGCCTTTAAATCCACCTTGATCCCCTGCATTCTTATTCTCCATCTGTGCTACTTGTTGTTCTGCTACTTTTACTTGTGCCCACATGGCTTTCTCTTTCAACTACTTTTGTTTTGCATCAATCTCCTCTACAATATTTTGCTTGTCTCAGTACCTTATCTACTGAGCTCGACTGCCAATCCATCATACTATGTCTAATCATATCTGAAATTTCTAGTCTTAATCCATATACAATCCTATACACAAAATGGCTCATATCCTTTTCATTTAATTCCTCATTACCACTATATTGTTTGAAAACCAACAACAACCTTTTATAAAATGAATGCACAGTTTCTTTCGGCTCTTTTGTGAGTCCTGTCTATCTTTACCCAATCAGTTTCTTTTGGAGGTATTTTGTTTTTCAACCACACTATCACTTGTTTGTATTTTCTTATCACATCTGGCGATGGAGCTCCTGTTTTCTCATCTCTGGGATACTCCTCCCTTGGCCAATCCACAGATATTTTACATTCTGTCCATAAATCTGTTGGCACTACTATGTCAAACAATCCATCCAGATCAATCCGCAATACCTTTGACTCCTTTACAAATCTGTCAACTTGCCGATACCACTCTACTGGTTTTTCTCTCAGTCTAGGGAAATCATTCGTAAATGACAATATATCTTGTCTGCTCCAAGGAACATGTACATATCCTCCTCCAGGAATTTCTGTCATAGGGAATTCAGTTGCCACTTTTCCCTTTTCTCTAATGGGGAAAGCCAAGGTAGATTTATCACTATTTTTTTCTTTCTTCTTTGCCCACTTGACTCTCCATTTACCTACATCACCCCATTTGCGCAACAACACAATCAAATCTTTTATCTGAGCTTGTCTTCCTGAAGTGTTCATATTTTCAATGTCTCTTTCTGCAAAATCTACTCGATAGGTTTTCTGCAATGACTTTATTTTTTTTAAAATCTATTCCACATTCACTTGCCACTTCTTCTAGTTGGTCATACATTGTCTTAGCTCTCCATGTTATACTTTTACATAAAAATATGAGCTCATCATCCTGGTAAGTTTTTAATCTGTCTGTCCCAATTGTTCCAATTATTAATTCTTTCATATCTATTTTTAGTTTAGCTACATCCAATACTTTTAATTCCTGCTCTTTTGATTTTAACGTTTTTATCCATTCACTCAACTCCCTTTGTGATGGTCCCATAGGTGTCTGCGTCAAATCTATTTTGTCTGCACTCCTCTCTGGAGTGGCAGAGTCAGATTCTGCTCCTGTCGGGAATCCCCATGACAAATTTTGATTAAAAGTTAATTCTGGTGGATTTACACTTATATTCTGCCTTATTTCTGATAAATCAGGATAAGTACTCTCTTTTGGTCTCTGTAGACTTTGCTGTAATGGAATGGTTAATCTTGGCTCTTTTATTTTCTGATCTTCAAATACTGGTATCACAGGTCCTATTGTTACAAGTACAGTTACAGCTTCCAATTTTTAGTAAGGTTTTGAATTAACTCATGTGCAGAACGCTCATAATCAGACATATTTGGCTGTTCATTACTTCGTCTTTCTGCACTTAGCACAATTCTGTGTGAATCATTACTTTGTACAGGAGTTCCTGTAATTCTAGCTTCTCCTATAGATGTACTCAGGACATATCTTGTTTCTACTCTTTCAGGAAAATCTCTGAAATTTGATGGTTGTCTTGGCGTTTCATTTATTCTCTCTTCTGTCATCGGGGCATTTGGTGTAGTCCATAAAGAACTTGGCTGATATGGGGGTGGTCTCCTTTTTAATATTTCTTCTAAAACAGCATCCTCTGATTCACTTTCACCATAGCTTTGATTTCCAAATTCAGTATTCTTTTTTTTCTGTACTTTTTCGTCCCTCATGTTCTTCTACCAATCTGACGGGATACATGCCATCGCACATAATTCCATCCCTCCATCTTCGCATTCTAGTTTCATGTGTTTCTCTCCACAAATCTCTACCTCTACCTCTCGGTCTAAGATGCCTACTTAACCTCTCACTCTCCATCTCATGCATCTCATCTTCCCACTCAACCAATGCTTCAAATTGAGTTGGTCTGGGTCTCGGGTCAAGTTTCATCATTTTGTCTCTCAAATTCCTCAAAATAGCCAAATCAAATGATCCTCCTTCTGGAAAGGCTAACACACCATCATCCTTAGTATAGTGTACCCAATGTTCCAACCAAACACACGTATGGTAACCATATTTTGTCAACATATAGGAAGCAGGTGTTTTCGGTGAAGGAAGTATGTTTCCCTCTCTCGTAACTACCTCTTTGTCTTTTACGAACACGTTTTTCAACTTTTTAAACCATGAAGATTTCTTCTTGTCATCATCATAATAGTAGTATGACATTTTCGGTAACTTTTCCCTGCTTTCAAAAGATTGCGTACTACTCTGTTGCTGATTCCGTAACACCAACCTATCACAGCGCGATTCGCACTAATGCACCAGTTAGAACACGATACGTCACTATAGTGCTTAACCAATAGCTTCTGCTGCTTTCTGTGATGAACCAATCAGCTCCTACTCTGTCTTGGTCACGTGGACCAATCCCAGCGCGACACTTTTGACGTCACCAGCGCTCCGGCTCCTGCAGCGCCGAATGACCCCTCCTTTACAGGGTTTTTTCAAGAAGCCGTATTTGCAAGATATTCCACAAAATCAGTTAGTAACTTACACAAAACAATTCCACTAATCTGTTTCGCTAATAAAGTGATAGAATTTTCAATCACACAAGTATTCTGTAACCGGAGTAGACGACGCTTATCTCCTCAGAATTTTTAGACTCGTCGATAAAGCAACACTACTGGCCTTACCCTTCTATCAGGCAATAACAAACTCGTTTCTCTAGGAAAGCACATACAGATATCTTTTTCACCTCCTTAGAGACAATCCCAGAGTTTCACCAGAACGCGTATTGCAATTTCATTTACACACGTTCATACGGAAAACCCTATTCATATACGCATGAACTCTGTGTTACTAGTAGGCAGCGCGTCCATCTAACCTACCACAGAATTCCTCTATTGTTAGCAAAAGAGAGACACCACTCCCTTTACCCTTCAATCAAGCTCGGGTTAAGACCTATTACTCTCTCAGCAGAAAGTTTTCGTCAGGATGCACGGAATGATCCCTATACTTGAAGGCTGAAATTTCATAGACTGTCCTCACTATACATTTATCCTTTCACACCTAAGGTCCCTAAACAGTGATATACGACGATACCACCGCAGTATTCGGCGGTACTCCTTTTTTGAAACAGACTAAATCATTGTGCCACTTTACCTTGCCACACTTCCTCCGCCTGCAGACAGAGGCACTGGCTTCACCCAACACTTGGAAGCCTTTTCAGGACTACATATAACGCAATACAAACTCAACAGATGTTAGTCATAAATCTATGCATCAAATTGTATATAGTACTTTATACATAATCCTAGCTAATTTCCTTAGCAACCACTACTCTGCTACCAAGATATAACTGCTACAGCGCGGCTCCAGAAATCCTTTCTAATCAATACTCACCATTTCCCTGAAACCTTAAAACTCACAAATCATGCACCAGTGGGGCCCATAACACTGCGCATTTACCCTGTTCACTCACACTTGGCTTCAAGGCTTTGGTGAATCGCAATGGAGAAATTCTGTAACATTTGGTGGAGCGCCTAAACCTATTTAACTATTTATTATTTACACCTGCAGATTATTACACTTTACCATGGTTGTATTCAAATATTCAATCTATTCAGACACACTACCATAGTGACAATGGATCTGCTAGAAAGAAAATTAGGCGTAGGAAAATCACAAGACCAGCTTTTAAAATTCAATTTTCCCAATTTTATTAACAGCAAAACTTTATTATGTCTGACATTTATACATTGGTAAATTCTTTATTCAGGAAAACCTAAACTTTATTTCAAAATTATCATTTTATTTAGAGCTCGGAAAAGAATAGCTTTATTTTAGAAATCAGTTAAAGTTTAGCAAAGAACAGATAGTTCCAAATTCATTCTCTCCTAACATCCCTAACTAACACCCTCATCTTATCCTTCAGTCCTGCAAAGCAAACAAGTAAAAATCATTAAAGTCTTACATCCAGGAATGGGTCAGCAATCGGGCAGCATCTCCAGTAGAAATCAGAAAAGCGACCCCTTCTAGTCAAATACAGGGTTTTTTATACCCTAATTCCCTAACTTAAATCTATCTAAAAAGTAACTGTAATTTCTTATTCAAAATTTCATTGGACAATTTCAGGGTGGGTGAGCATCATCTCACCATTACAACATCATTTTCTCGATGGTTCAGCAGAAAAATGAAGGGTCTTTGTTTTAAGACAGTCCATAGCGTTACTATTTCTTCTAGTAGATACATCGGCACCCTTTCCCATGATCACAACGTCCAAGCGTCCATGTTTGGCACTCATCCTAGGTTCCGGGCTAAGGCAGACTTGAACCTCCTAGAGCACAGGCAGTTCACTCTGACTTGCAGGTTTTGGCGCGCCTGCGCTGTCTAGCTCTTGCTCACTGTTTACTCAAACGTCCATTTTAACTAGGCCTCAGAACCCACTTTTGGAACTATCATAGAAACAAACACAAATTCATGTTAATTATTGAATTTAACCCCGTTCTGTTTACCTCCCACCTTACTAATGTTTCCCCATTAGTTGTTACCTAGCAATATAAGCTACTCAAATGCGTTTTATACTTACACTTTCGACCTCTCCACAGCACAAACGAAGACAAGAAGCACATTTAAATTGCATTTTGTTTATATTTAAGCTGTGCATTAATTCACACCACAATAACAATACATATTAGCTAGTTTTTATTGCAAAATTCAAGTAAAGTTAGTATTCCCATGTATAATAATAAAATAATGTGTGCATCTTACTCTATGGTTGGTTAATTTCACAAAACATACAATTTAGTAAATATTAACGTTATAGGACATTCATTTCGAGAGGGATACACAAAAGTTTGCGTTTGCCACCTCGCTCCATCACCCCCAGTTCCCTTTTCTCTGTGCCATTGACAGTCCAGAGCTGTCTTAATCTCCTCAGTAATTGTTAACAATTGCTGCTCAGTTCTTCCAATCAAGTGCAGCCATTCCTTCACAATGTCTCCATCCAAGTGGTCCGGATTCAAACCATGCGGAGAATGTGATGCTCAGATGCCCATTGATGGCCCATACCATAGCTGCCTGTGGTGCCTAGGATCCAACCACGATGTGAAGGCCTGTGAGTCATGTTAGAAGATGCATCGCAAGCTAATTAATGAACAAGAAACCAAAATGTTTGTGGCCAGAGCATGAGATGAACACAGAGGGCACCAAAAGTAAAGACCGAGGTTGAGGTCACAGAAGTCTTTCAGAAAGAAGCACAAGATATATAAAAGGCATGAAAATCATTCTTCGAAAAGTAAGTCACCAAGATCCCCTCCTTTACCTCATCCACAATCAGATCAAGACCCCCTTGGAGGATCAGGCGTCTGCAACTCCATCTGACCCAGCGATAGTCCTAGGGACGCTGTTGTCTGTGGTACTGACTCCAAGGCCCCTTCTCTCTCAGCTCTATCCAGCTTTTCCTGCTCGGGGAACAGATCCATCAATGTTTCTGAACACGATGTTCAACATGTTCTGGTGATCTCTGGAGTGCCTCCTGGCCCCATGGATCTGATGACTTTTTCTTATGTGCATTTAATGACGCTATATTTGCCTCCAGTTACACGGGCCACCACTGACATTAGGATCGACACTGTGCCCAACGCCACCCCAGTAAACCATCTCATCCTTGTCACCTTTGGCACCTCTTTACTAGTACCAAAGGTGATGCCTCCAGCACTGCAGATGACTTTGGTGTGCCGCTTACGGCACAACCATATCCACTCATGACTCTTCCATTGGGACAACCCATTTGACCTAAGTCTCTGATCTTGATGAACTTACTACACCAGTCCAGAATAGACATGTAAAGATTAATGGAGGAAAGCAAGCTTTTCTTCAAGGACTCCGGTCCTCAGGAAAAACCCGGCGCGATGATGATGGGGACGGCCAAGATGCCAGTGGGCTTGATACCTTCCAGGAGTAGGAACTGTCATCCCGACTGGGTTCCGCCACCACACATAACCTCCTATCACTTCGTTATCAGAAGGGCAGCTGAGATGCTGGACCTCGGGTTATCATCTACAGAGACAACATTCCATATACTCAGTGCTCTCCACGCCACTCCTACCTTTGCCTCCAGTTACATGGGCCACCCCAGACATCAGGTTCGACACTGTGCCCAACACCTCCCCTGTAAACCATCTCAGCCTTGTCAACTTTGGCACCCCTTCACCAGCACCAAAGGTGATGCCTCCAGCACTGAAGATGACTTTGGCGACCCGCAGACTACACTACCAGATCAACTAATGACCCCTCCACTGACACAAGCGTTATCAACTGCGGCTGATGGCGTCACAACCCACTTGACTGAACCCTCTGACCTTGATAGACTAACTACACCAGTCCAGAAAAGACATGCAAAGATTAATGGAGCAAAGCAGGCTTTTTTTCAGAGTCTCTGATCCTCAGGAATATTCTGGAGCGATGATGATGGGGACATCCATTCTACGCTGGACTAAGACTTTGCAGGACTCAAGGATGACAGTGGGCTTGATACCTCTCAGGAGTGGAAATTTTCATCCAGACTGGGCTCCCACCACCAGAAGTTACCTGCTATCACTCAGCTATCAGAAGGGTACTGGAGAAGCTGGACCTCCAGTTACCATCTAAAGAGACAAAATCCAAAATGCTCACTAAGTACAAAGACCCATGCATCTGTATTCTTGCTACTATTCAGTGAGTCAATAACAGAAGCTTTACTAGCAGTCTGAGAGAAACCAACAACTTCTACTGCTGTCTCTAGATCCATAGCGAGGAGCTATATACCAGCCCCAGGAGACCCAGTTTTCCTGTCCTCCTATCCATTGCCAGAAATCCTGGAGGTGCAAGTTTATTAATTGCCACAACTAGCTTCTGATGTATTTCCCACAATGTTAATCAAAAAAGATCCAGCAGTTTGCGAAAAATGTGTTTTCTACTGGGAGATTGCTTCTAAAATTGATGAACGGCACCTACCTCATTGGTCGATAGGTGCATGCACTCTAGGACATAGTGGAAGCCGTAATCCGCAATTTGCCGGAGGACCTTTAAGGTCACTTTACAGAGCTAGTGGTTGACGCTCAAGCTGCAGCGAATCAGGTTATATAATCTGGCCTTAATCACAGCAGAGTTTATGGCAGTGGTCTTGGGAAAATCTCTTTCTTTATAACAACATGCATGGTTGCATAGTTCTTGTTTCTCCCAGGATGTTGAAGCAATTGTGATGGACCTCTCCTTCGATGGTGCCCGCCTTTACGGAACAACAACCAATTCAGAGGTTTAAAGACATTAAAGCTACGGCAAGGTCGCTTGGCCTACAGACCCAACAAGGGATCATAGTCAGTTTATAAAATGTTGAGGCTTCTATAGAGTTTTTCCTTTGAGTGTTGTCAACAATACACCCAGCAGCAGCAACATCAGCAAAAGGTGAAACCCCATACAAACAATATAGAAGTTGAGGGAAAGGAAAAACATGTGCTCTTCCTCTCCCACCTTACTTCTCTTCCTTCTCCTCCCTGCCACTGCAGAGAAGCAGCCCTAGTTTCTCATTGTCCGAACCCTCTTAGCCCATTGGAGGACGGGTAACTTCTGTTCCACAGCTCTGGAGAGCCATCACTTCAGACAACTGTGATTTACAGATTGTGAAAAGTGGGCACAAACTACCCTTCCAACACAAACCCACTCACATCCCTCCCCGATTGCAACCACTCCCAACAGACCATCTATGAGTCCTACAGCAGGAGGTTCAGATCTTGCTTCTAAAGGAGGCAGTTAAGTTGGTTCCAGCACAGGAACGGGCCAAGGGTCCTACTGCTGGTATTTCCTGGTCCCTAAAAAGGATGGCAGTCTTAGTATGATCCTAGACCTCATGGATGTTTCTTCAAAAAGGAAAATATGAAAATGCTGTCTCTAGCTCAGCTTCTGCTAGTGCTGGAAGAGGAAGGCTAGATGGTGTCTGTTGACTTGCAGGATGTGTACTTGCATATCACTATCCTGCAGTCAGACAGGGAGTATCTATGCTTCACAGAAGGATCAAACGCTACCAGTTTGCCTTTTTTCCATTTGGCTTCACTTCCGGTCCTCGAGTCTTCACAAAGGTGATGGCGGTGGTGTGGCCATCTCAGATTCCAGAGATCCCGGGAAGTCCCTTATCTGGACGCCTGACTTCTAAAAGCTAGCTTGCCAGGGATAGTGTCTGGCCATTTGCACATAACAGCCAACTTACTGTTTGATCTTGGATTTTCCATCTACAAGATGAAGATGTGCTAGTACCCTTTCAGCGAACCCTGTTCATAGGGGCAGTCCTGGCCACCATAGTGAATCCAGTCTTCCCTCCTTCTCAGAGGATTCATGACATTCAGGCTATAGTTTTGATGATTCACAGTGAAGAAATCCTTCCAGACCTGACAGTATTATGCCTGCTTGGTCTGCTAGCCTCCTACATTCTGTTAATCACCCATGCACTCTGGCACGTGGACCCTACGGTGTTGCTTCTGAAGGCAGAGGTTATAGCATGGTGAAAATCTTCAAATTTGTATCAAAATCTCCAGGCACAATACCTCCAGTGGTGGAGTGTGGACAGCAGTGGTGGAGTTTGGACTGCAGTCTGTCCACAGGAAAGTGGCTCCACCCTCCTGCTCCATTGACATCAGTTCCCATTGTGCCCCCACTCTAGGATGGGTGGCTTTTAAAGAGAAGGGAAATTGGAGGTGTCTGGTCCCTTGAAGAACAGATATTGCACATCAGTCTGTTGGAATTAAGGGCATTACGTCTGACATGCAAGGTCTTTCTACCTTCATTCATTCATTCATAATAACTTTATTTCGACTTTTTAAGTCATAAAAGTACATGATTAAAAAAACACAATAATTTGAATTGGACATACATGATTAATATACAATTGTGGCAGTAAAAAAACTACAGAAGCAACAAAGACCAGAAGATTCAAAGCATTGATACAAAATAGCATTTAAGGCCCCGTTATTTAAAATAATAAATTAATATAAAAGACATTAAAAAATCTATTAAACATTTGTGTAGGGGCCGATAAGAACGGACAGAACTTCAGGTGAAATTTACAAAATAATCATGATATCTATACATCAATTTCTAAAAGGCGCCTTCTCTTTCTCCACATTTCCTGCAGAAATTTAGACATTGCAATAACAAATAGAGGTTTCGTGTCAGATTTTAAAATTCTTAATGTGACTACATAGTTCCTTATGCCTAGGTTCCTACATACTTGTATGATCCATTTGTTCCTAGCCTTCTCATAGGCCGTGCAAAAGAAGACCACATGAACCTCTGTTTCTTCTTCCGTGTGGCACCCAGGACAAAGATAACAAGAATCAACTGACCACTTGTTTGTTAGTGCAAATAGCGGAAGGGTGCCGTATCTAAATTGAAGATAGAGCCTCCTTGTCAGCGCGGGATATATAATATCCAGGGCTTGTTCAAAAGAATAGGAGATTTTAAAATTCAAGAACACCCAAGTCAAGCTTGTGTTGGAATAAGCTTGACTTGAGGACGAGAGATTGTTCTCTTTCGGGATTTTGGATAACGTTTTTTTCGAAGTAGTTGCGCATGCTTCTTCCGGTTCTGCCCAGAGGTCCTCTCTCCCAATAGTCTTGCAAGAGTCCCTCACAAAGCATAACCAGGGTATGCTTCTAACTGCTCCTGGTAACTGTAAGAACAACCTGAGCTCCTCCTTGTAGTGTCTTAGCTCCTCAGTGCTCCAAAGCCGGCGCCAGTACAGCAGAGGTCGGCTTGAGATAAGATCGGCCACAGGAGAGACACCCAGGTCCATCCTTAATGGAACCAGTGGGGTGTTAACTGGCAATGCTGCAATACTTCGGAGAAATTTATTTTCGGTTAACTTTAATGATTTGGATTTACTGTGACCCCAGAGTTCTGCCCCATACAGGGCAGCGGACCGGGCTTGCACTTTGTAAATCTCCAATAACGGGCTTATTGCCTTTGATGCACAACCATTATTAATTTTCCTTATCCCACCTATAGTCCTATAGTCTGTGTAAGCCCAAGTTTGCCTTTTCAATTTGGGGGGTCCAGGCCATTTCATCGGTCAAGGTCAGGCCGAGATATTCAAAGACCCTGACACGTTCCAGTGGGATGTCATTCATGGTAGGATCCGGGTAGGTAGACAATTTGGCGCTAAAGACCATGTATTTCATTTTGTTGATATTAACTTGAAGTTTCCTCTTTTTGCAGAAATCAGTGAATTCCTTTAGTACTCTCTGCATCCCCATAGGTGACTTAGAGAGGAGCAGGGTGTCATCCGCAAACATTAATGCAGGAAATTTGCGGGAACCCAGTCTTGGGGAGTCCAGATCTTTGGCTTGATATAGATCTCCCACTAGACCATTAAGAAAAAGAGAAAAAAGGGTTGGCGCCAGTACACAGCACTGGCGGACCCCTTTATCAACAGGAAATGGGGCAGTCAGCTGTGCATCTTTTCCGTACCTTTCTACCTTCTCTTCACAGCCAGCCTGTCCAGATCTTGATGGACAATAGAATCACAATGCGGTATATGAACAAATAGGGGGGGGGGGTTAAAGGCTGCACCTTCTCTGCTGAGAAGCTCTGTGGCTCTGGTCCTGGGCTCAGGACCATCAGACCTACCTGGTGGCAAATCACCTTGCCAGAGTGCTGAGCATACAAGGCAATAGTCTCAGTCTGTATCATCTTGCAGACCACGAGTGGCGTCTTCATCTAGAGGTATTCCAAGATATATTCAAACTCTCAGGAATCCTCAAATCAACCTTTCTGCCACTGCAAGAACGTTCATTGCAAGAAAATCTATATCTTCCAATTTCCGGTGCAATGAGCATGCATTGGGGGAAGCGTTTCGATTGAGGTGGAACTTTCCGCTTCAATTCTCACTTCCTCCCATACCCTTGATTCCTTGTGTTCTTAGGAAGATTTGCCTTTACAGGTTCCAAGTAATTATGATTGCCCCAGCTTGCCCACAAAGAATGTGGTATGAAGACCTCATTCACCTCTCTCCGTGGCCTCTGTCTCCCTCACAGGGTAAACCTCCTCTCTCAACCACTGGCTCAGGGTCTACACCCCAACCTCAACTACATGCCAGAAGATTAAAGAGTGCAACCTGAATTATTTTTCAATGTCATATTATGTGCCTGTGAACACTCTGTAGTTCACAAAGATGGTGTACTCATGCAAATGGAATATGCTTGTCAGATGTACGGGCAACTCAGTAGACCCTCTTCAAACTTGCCTAATGACATTCTGCACTTTGCTCTTTCTCTAGCAAACCAAGGGTGTGCAGTGCCAACCTTCGCCCCCTCCCTCACCCAACAAAGAAAGAAAAGAGATTCCATCATCTTGAACATAAGCGAGTGGGCAGCTTTCACGTAGACAGAACATGCTGGTTCACATTGACAACCAGCTCTTTGTGGGATATGTGGAAAAGATTACAGGCAAGGCTGTCATAAGAGGACGATATCAAGATGGATCATCCTGTGAATCAAGTTGTGCTTTGCTGTGCCGTAGTGCACAAAAAACCACCAGAAGGTATTTGAGCTAATTCCACCAGAGCCAAGTGTTCTATTTCTGCGCTGGCAATATGAGTGCCAGTAGTGGAAGTATGTAAAGTGAAGACCTGGACTTTCCTCTGTACTTTTATAAAGCATGACTAGTTGCACTTAGAAGTCCAGAGAGAAAGTAATATGTCACTAGTCCTGCTTGTATCTTGATGGTGCTGAATGTCTTTAGCAAGGTCCCCCTGGCTGTCTCTCACACTTATGATGTATCTGATTCTGTAGATTGTTGTTGTTGCAGTGTTTTGTCTCCACCTGCTCTCCAAAGCACTCTGAGACTCAGTACCTCTCAGGAGGGTCGTCACTGGAAATGTTGGGTCTCTGAGCAGAAAGGGAACAATGTGAGGTGCCTCTTATTTTAATATTATACAAAAAGAGGGGTCCCAGTGAACCGTTACAAACTCATCACTTTTAATCACATTAGCATAAAATACATATACTCATCAAAGCGCATTGCTGATTAATCACAATGAGCTAAATCCACAATACATTGGAAAACAATAATGGCAACACAATCATCATAGTGCCCAATGGAGAGAATAGAAAAAGTACCGTGAAAAGAAAGAAAAGTTGTGCAAAGAAATAGTTAATGTGACCGTAAGTTATTTCAAAATTGACATATAAAATAATTTGGCTTCAGAGCCCTGAGCCATGAAGGAATAAGTCATTTCCAAAAGTTCATCAAAAATCATGTATATGACGCTGATATTCAATATCCAAAATAGGGGTGGCGTCAACTGATGTATAAGAGAGTACTCGTCGACGTTTTGACCCCAAAGCTACAACTGTAGGCGTTGTTGATACCTTACACCGGGGTCTTCATCAGGACAAAAACGTGAAACCAGAGGGTACACTATGTCTTCATGATGGGTGGAATAACTAATTGCCACAAGTTCAGAGCCAGTTCAGAGCCTTCAAAGCTGGGGTGAGGTGGTTATTTCTTTTTATTCCAGTGACCAGTCTGGCCACAGCGTTAAGTGACGCCCTGAACGGTGCTAGCTTGTATTTTGGAAGACCACATAGAGTGGTGCTTACTTAGTCAAGTTTTGGTAGTACTAGAGCTTGTACCGCCATTCTTAGATCAGTCTGTAGGAGGAAGGGTTTAAGTTTCCTTAGGATACTCAACTGATAATTGGCTCCCTTGGTGGCATTGTAGATAAAGGCCTGCATATTTAAATGTTTGTCCAGGGTGACTTCCAGGGATTTTGGGGAGTCAATGATCAGTGGGGCGCAATCAACAGAAGTTAGATGCTCCAGCCATAAGTTTATATTGGGTGTGTGATTGGGAGGGGAGATGAGGAGGAATTCAGTTGTCTTGGTGTTGAGCATGAGGTGGTTGCCATTGAGTCAACTTTCGGTATTATGAAGAAAGGCGTTGTGTTTAGGTGATATATAATGTTTGCAGACTTCAGCGCATTGGCAAGGGGTTCCATGAGTAGATTAAAAAGGATTGGTGATAGTGCTGACCCCTGTGGAACTCTTCGGGTGACCATGGATGGTTGAGAGAATGATTGCTTCATCTTGATTCTTTGGGTTCTGCTGCTTAGGAAGGAAGTGAACCATTGTAACACTAGACCGGTTAGGCCCATCCTTCGTTCAAGTAGAGACAGTAGATTGCCGTGTTTAATTGTGTCGAATGCGACAGATAGGTCAAGAAGTCTCAATAGGCACGATTCGTTATGATCTAACATTTTTAAAATGTCATCCATAATGTGGGTGAGTGCTGATGCGGTACTGTGGCCTTGACGGGAGCCGGATTGGTGTTTATCTAGGAGGTTGAAGTTATCGATGTGGTTGCAAAGTTGAATTTGTACAAATGTTTCCAATAGTTTCGCCAGAGTGGGGATGTTGGATATAGGGCGATAGTTGTTGAGGTCTGTTGAAAGGGAATTGGCTCTCTTTAGAATAGGTGTTATCTGCCCTATTTTAAGGCAGTCAGGTATGGAGCCTTGCCTCAGAGAGGCATTAACAATTTTTGCCCATGGGGGTAGAATAGAGGTTTTTATCATTTTTAATACAGATGGGGTTAGGGGAGCGGAGAAATGATTGGCAGGGTTGATCGATAGCAGGGTGCTAAAGATTTCGTGTACCGGGATGGGTGAGAAGGAGGCATTCCAGTTGGCATTGTTTTTTGGAGCTTCGATCGGAAAGCTAAAAAGGTCCTTGATCTGCGAGTAAAGCAAAGACTCATGGTCAGTAGTTTGTTGGAGGTCTTTCTTGGATTGAATGTCATTTTCAATGGTTCTAGTCTTTTCTAGGAAGAATTTGGCAAGTTAGTGGTAGCCGGGTTGCTTAGCTTCACTTCGTTTGGAGAGTTACACGATTGTTGTTTTACAATTTCGAATAGTTGTTTGGGACGGTTAATGGCTTGGTTCAGCTGTGTTTTGAAGAAGTCCACTTTAGCTTTTAAGATTTTTTTGTTGTAATTCTCAGCGCTCTAAGTTGGTATAGGTGATCAGTGGAGGGTGCTGTATCCATGTTCGCTCAGCTAGTCTTAACTTGCGCCTGTCCGAGTTTAGGTTCTCATTGAACCATGGTTTGGAGATTTTGATGGAGATGTTTTTTTCTTGGAGGGGCGCTGTGGTATCGAGGATTTCAAGCATAGAGGCATTGTAAAAGTCTGTGAGATCATGGACGTCAGCCATGTTTGTTGAGGGGATCAGGGCGGAATTGCATTGGGATACCAAGGTGTTGGGATCAATATTTTGGATATTCCTTTTCCATTGTTTTGTTTTCGTAGGTTGGCTTCGTTTTGGAGTTACCTCACTGTTGATGGAGAAGAATATGCTGTAGTGATCAGTCCAGTCACATTGGGACAGATCCAGGTCTGACAGAAAGAATTTGAGACTGCTTACATCATGATCGCCAGTATTGTTCCAATGGAGATTGAAGTCTCCCAGAACGATCTGCGGCACTTGTGAGTTGCGTTGGCTATAATGGCTTCCATTAGTTCATCAATGAACTTCAGATTATTACCCGGGGGTAGTATATTATGTGAAGTTTGCAGATGATGCCACTGTCATCACAGATGTTGGTGCTTCAGGAGGATAAGGAGATGGAGTCTGCTTGTTTAACAGTGATTGTGTTTCAATAGGTGCTGGCTAACCCCCCTCCGGGTTTCTCAGTTCTATCCATGCGAAGTATATCATGACTAGGGGGGACCAGTAGGTTAAGGATGGGAGCAGAGGAATTCTTTAGCCATGTTTCGGTGAGGATGATGATGTCCAGATCATTTGAGAGGATGAGATCATAAATGACTGCAGCATGTTTGTTAGCCGATCGGCAATTGTTTAGTGCACACTTTAGCTTGCTAGTCGAATGAGTGACGTTAGACTGCAATATGTTGACCTTTGTGAGGTTTTCCCTAATTATGGATCTGTAAATGTGAGTGGGTTCTCCGTAGGGGTTGGGTCGAATGGATTGGATATTGCTACCTAGAGGCTTGCTGCTGTCATTACGGCTGGTGTATGATATGAGAAGGTCATGTATGTCAGATAGACCATCCATAGCCCTCATAGGACGATCCGGGTCGTTGGGGGAGGGTATTTTACTCTGTGTTGTATAGTCTGGGTGTTGATTTTGTGGTGAAGTATCTGCTGGTTTGCTGACTAATTCGGTTCACGGTGTCGCTAGTAGCTTTATTAGAGTTTAGGAGTTCATTGGTGATTGATAATAGATTTTGCATTTCGTCCTTGAGATGGGCTAGGCCTATGGTTAACTCATTGAATTGAGTGGTCCAGTCATGGTTAGGACACTTAGTTAAGTGTGTGGGTGTGTGATCCCTTATAGTGGTAGGTCCTCCAGTATGGCCTGGTTGTGTTGAAATCTGGATATCAAGTTGAGTGGGGATATCATTATTAGTTTTTGATGGGGTTAGTCAAGTAAGGAGGGTAGGTGGTGGGTTAGAGTAGATGTGAGGGATGGTCTTAAGAGGTGATAACATGAGAGGGGGGCTGCTGCATGGGAAGGGGGTATGGTCGCTGAGTGTTGATTTTGGATGAGCGGGTAAGACGTTGTAGGCGTTAGGGGATCGAGGATCAATGTAAATGTCGAGTCAAGGGGAGATTTGTCAGATAGCTCACCTGCTGGTTGGGCGATTGGGATGTCAGGGGTGGAGTTTCGGTTGGTGCATTCTCCATTGGTCGGCAGGTGAATCAGGTGTATGCCTGCATTGGGGTGGTCAGTATCTAAGCTTATGACTGTTCGAGCTGGACCCGGGGGCCCTGGTGTGATTGAGTCAGTTGTGAGGGACATGTAGTGGTCATTGGAGGTGTGGCGAGATTTAGGGTCCCTTGATGTCGTTAATGGATTAAGTAGCAGAGGTTGCGTGTCTTCCGGATAAACGGGAGGAGTCTTGTCGGGGAGAGAATTTTTCTTGCTGTTTGCTGCTCTTTTAAGAGTAGTAAAGATCTTGTCTATGAGTGCTAGAGTGCTATTAGAAGCTTGTATGAGGATATTACCATTATTGTATATGGATATGGTGGCATTCGCCTTGCAGAAGTCCGAGGCCGTAACCGGCAGTTTGAGGGCATGATGGGTATTTTTCGTATTGGCGATTCGAAGCATGGAGTAGAGGGTATTCCTCCACTGTGCACGTTTTTTGATGTGGAAGATGAGGTCATTAGATAGTATGCCTTTGTTGGTGTAGAAATAAGGGTCTGAAATCAGTGTCTCCGGGGTGAGTTTTCAGTATCCTGTGTTTATGCTTCTTGGCTGCATTTTTCGATAGATTGGGGGGATAGGAGATGGTGAAGGAATGGAAACCTGATGGCTGTAAGCTTATTTCTTTTTTTCCTCTCTCTTCTCACTTTCTTCCTTCTTTCTCTCTTTCTTCTTTTCTTTTCCCTATCACTTTTGTCTGTATTTCTTTCCTTAGTTCTTAGAGTCACCTTCACTGCTTCCTTCTTTCAGCTATTTATTGATAGCCTAAGTCTGTTATCCTTCTGGTGGAGGCATTGGTGGAGGTTAGGGCTGTTCCGAGAGGGCCGCAGCCTTATCAGTGTTGTTGGGTCCTGTGTGTTGGACCTTCTTCAATAGACCCATATGCCTTAGGGATACTCTTTACCTTCCCTTTTTGCCCTGTTTATGGTTTATTCACACTGCTTCTTTAGCAGCATCTCTTGTCTGGGCAATGCAGTGTTTTTGTTAAACACCATTCTAAGATGGCTGCCGCTTTTTCTTTACTTAATTAGTCCTCTTTTTATGACCATTATTGCGGGATCTTCCCGCGAGAAGCCGAGTGCCCTCGAGGCAACAGTGACCCCAAAATGGAGGACTGGATCCCCAGACACCGGGGGACCCCCCACCCCCCTGCAACCAGGAAAAAACAGGCTAGTGGGCTCAGATGATGATCAGAGGCCCCACCGAGGACCTTCCCTCCACATCGCCAGCAAAAGGCCCCAGGACGGTCCACAGTGGGGAAGCGCTCGGAGGCGTGCCGGCGTTCCCGGGATGCGGGGGGAGGGCTCTCCCTGCAGAGACAGCTAGCGCCCCCGTGAAGGGCACGCCACCTCAGGGCTAAGCGTTCAGCAGGCAGCAACTCACCCGGTTCCTGGATCCCGTGGAATCAGAGGCCGCACACATGCCGGAGTCAACACCACACGCTCAGAAGCCAGTGGGGGCTCTCGTCAGTCGACCGTCAGCATGGCATCTGATAGGTCCCCCACGTGGCCAACATCCTTGGCGCCCTACGCTCCGGACCTGCCCCCAGGAAGATCAATGGCCCTCGGTGGCCCAGGGCAGTCGGTCGACAGACAGCCAGGCACCCAATGTGCTCACCAGGCGGCCATCAATGCCCGATGGTCCGGTCTTATTTACAGGATAATCTGTGGCCTGGCCATCCGCCACCCAAGCCGGAGTCGGTGACACCAAGCGACCGGAGACTCCAGCCCTGGGAGCGATGACCAGTGGGGCTCCCGGCAGTCCTCCGTCAATCTGTTGGGCACCTGATGGGCTCACTAGGCGTCCCCCACCACCAATGTCCGGCAATCCGCAGTCCGACGGTCCGAAGCACGGTAAGTGGTATCCAAGATTATGGTCTGGTGGTTCCAGGGTGATGTTTTTGGATGTTAGTGTGCAGCAGGGTGATGGGTGCTAGGGTTAGACAGGGATATCGACCGTTTTGGTGATCCCTAACCCGGAGCTCACTAGAGGCGCTCCTGTTAAAACACCTTTACAAGCATTGACATTGTTATGCAGACACAGGTTATGGCATACGTTGACACTGCATTTATTGGTATTGCCGTTGTTGGGCCTGCACATATCATGGTATTCATTGACGTATTTACCCATTCCAACAAGGGTTGACTTCAACTCTCTGTAAGTCAACATAGATATAGGACACTTCACATTCAGGCACCCCTAATGGACATGCTGTTTGTTGCCTCTCACCTTTATGGTCTTGGAATGATTCAGGAGATCAAATCCAGATCACGTTCCTTGGGCATTTCTGCTCTCAGAAGAACTTCCACCTGCAGTTTTGCCCTCTCTGTGGCTTCAGAAGTGGTTTGACTGGTCTGTACTGTTCCTTGATTAGGACAATGTCTCCTCCAGCACTACTTTAAGTACCCGGCTGGGTGTCTTCTTAGTTTTTTTGCTTTAATCAGTTTAATCCTTATATGAATGATATTATAATATTCTGTGTAAACAGTGACAAAATTCCAAAGTTTCTCTATTGATGAATTTTCACATTTATTCAAAATGCATCTTCAGATAAGCTCATTCAGTGTTTTCTTCACAATGAACCTTGTACAATTCCCCAATGCATTTTGGACCTAGATAGGTCTTTCATCAGGGGGTTAATCTCTGTAAAGTAAAAACAAGAGGAACAAAAGAAAGCAAACTCATATCAGTCATGATTCATATTACGGGCTGACAATTTTTAACCATGTCACCATTGTAACCTGACTGTGATTATATCTAGAGGACGTGAGTGTAAAACAAAAATAAAAACCAAACGTAAATAAACTTAATGTCGATTAATCTTGGTTATACATTGAAAAGACCCAACATGGTATTCACCCAGAATCATAAACTGTGGGACATAAACATAGATAACAACCATAAAACTGTTAAGTATCAATTAGTCTTGGTTATAAATTGAGGAAAGCTGACATACTGCTTTGGATCATGAGCTTGCTGAACACCGGTTCAGTAGACCTGGAATATTATTGCTAATGATCTTGAGCATACCAAACATCGATTACTCTCAGTTGTAGAGCAAATTTGCAATACTTTCACTCAAGGTCATTCGTAAGTTGTGCATTAAATAACTAAAATATGTCGATACCAGATAAAGCTTACCCTACAATGTAGATCAGGGTGAACAAAATGTATATTTCGGTGTGGTAAACCGCCACCATGTTGGTTCTCTGTTTAACTTCCAGAGGACAATGGATATCAAAAGAAAACTTGGCAATATAAACCCCTAGTTAAGCCTAAACTCCCATTATTTTGCATATAGGTCACCCTTAAGGTAGGCCCTAGCTAGCCAATAGGGAAGGGTGCATTGTAATTGAAAGGTTGGACGTGTACTTTTCAGATTTTACATTTCCTGCTAGTGAAAAACCCTAAATTCGTTTTGGACTACTGTGAGGCCTACCTGTCTTATAGAATAACATTGGGACGCCTTATTACACTTAGTAAGTGCTAACGTTTGATTGGGAGCAGGAAAGCATTTCCTGTTAGGTATCCATGTAATTGTAATAAAAAATCCTCTTTAATGGTAAACTTGGTTTTAAATAACGATTTTGAAAATGTCAGTTTTTTAGAAAGTTGGCATTTTGCTGCCTTAGCCTTTTGGTGCCTGCAGCCTGCCTTAGGTCACATGACTGTGTATAACTGACAGACTTTGTGAATTCCTCCCAAAGAGCCACTCAGTAGAAGTATTAGGGGTGCCTGAATGGACCATCGGCTGGCAGGAAGGGGAGGGGCAGATGGTGAGCACAGCCTGACTTGCAACTGAATAGACTATGTTCTTCCTTCACACAAAGGGCTTGTCACATCCATATTGTCTCTGCGTTCTCCTGTGGCCTGCTGTGTACTTCACAACCCTGCTTTTCTGCACCTGGAAGGACTTCTTTGCTGCCTTGAACCTCCATTGAACCTTCAGAGGACAGCCCTGCATCTCCTTCTGAACCCAGGACTACCAGAGTGAATCCTTGGGCTACTTTGCTGGCTTCCTGGTCAAAGCCAGAGGGGCCACCATCTTCAACCCACACCTGGGTGAGCCCTGAATCATCAAGTGGTGTCCCACCAGTCCTGGACTCTTGGTTGTTGTGCTAAATGTGCCCAGATAGCCAAAATCCAAACTTAAAAACTGCTCTGAAAACCAAAGGAAGACTGGGACCAACCTGCTTGTCGATCCAGCCAGGTACATCACCGGTCTGTCTGATTGCGCAGCTATTCCCTCTATATTCATCTCTGCAGCAGCAAATCCAGTACAGTGGTCCTTCGCTAAAGGGGTATCTGGCCTCCAGGAAGTGTCTTTGGCTACACCCTCTTGCTTCGTCTCGCTGGAGATTTTCGATTTGCCAAAAAGTTACTAAGTCTGAGCGTATAAATATTCACTGCGACTTTGTCCAGAGGCTCCCTGAGGATGATGCTCCCTCCTCAGACACCACCTGCACCCTTGCCCTACTGAACTTTACCTTCTCATAAAATCTTTCTTGAGAATTCTTCTAAGCTTGAAGGTAAGTGCCATTCGGACCCAGTCCACTTCCTATATCCGACCCGCGCTCCATTGTGGTCGGCCATATTTTTTGCGACCTTGACACGGTCTCGCATGTCTAGATGTCCTTGGTTGGCGCTTTGATCTTTTAGATACTAGTTTTTCTAAAAACTCTAACAATTCATAACTCTGATTCTACTGATTGGAATTTTGTTGTTTTGGTGTCAAAGAATGTGTTATATTTACTCTTTTTTAGGTCTTGCTAGAGCCAGCGCATGCGCTAGTCTAGCGAGACATTTAGTAAGTGGGTTTTTAAATTGCTGCCAAAGGCAGCCTCGAGCTTGCTATTACGCGCACAAGCGTTCGCGCGACGTGCACAGCACTTTTTCCCGTCGCGCGTGCGCACCTCTCGCATTTTTTTTATTTCATTTTTGCGAGCACAGATTTTTTGGTATAACGCATGGCTTTCAGGGCCCCCACTTCCTCCAAGACCTCGCTGCGCCTATATGTTAAACACCTTGCACACGTCTCTCAACTATAAAAGCCTGAACTAAAGAAGAACCAAGATCTCCTCACTCATTTATGGTTGCCCTGTGAAACACACTATGAAGGTACTAACCGAGCTTAACTCACACACCGGAGCTCCAACGACGATTAGAGACCCTCTTCAACGGGACTAGGCTGCAGGTAGGAACAACTACTCCACTGTGCGCCTGCATCATCATCATCAAAAACGTTATTGCGGCTATTACAGCCATAAAAGCACATATACATTTACAATACAATAAAATATAATCAGTAGCAGCAATAGAAAATACAATTTCATTATAAAACTGGGATACACAAGTTTAGTGAGAGTCAGGCCAAAATAACAAGGGAAGCAGTTTATCAGATTAAAACATGAGTTTGTAAAAAAATATAATTTAGAGATGAAAGTATAAAAGAACTTGCTAAAAAAAACGTAAAAATTAGATATCTGTTTTCAGTAAGGCTACCAACTTGGAAGCACTCAGTCTCTCACCCAGAGGCAACTTGCGAAATATTACTACTGGGCTAGTTACATTAATAAAAAAAAGCCACAAATAGCTAGGTGCCGTTCTTTAGCAAATAGCTTTGTTTTAGCCACATAGCAAGGAGAAATTTTGAACTTGCAACAACATAAACTGGGTTTGTATCAGATCACTTTATGAGGGCACCTGGGTGCGGGTTAAAACCAGCGCTGGTACAGTGTCCCCTTAAATAATAACAAACAACGGGCTGAAACAAGGATGCGTGCTGGCGCCCTTCCTTTTTAACCTGTACACGGCGGATTTGGGGGATGCCTTGAAAGGCGCCAGCTTAGTAGCACCGGGATTAGGCAGCATGAGGCTGCCGGTCCTACAATATGCGGATGACACAGCTGTAATGGACCACACGAGGGTGGGCCTACAGAGAGCCCTAAATGCGTTGAATCAATTCAACAAAGATAACAACCTTCTAGTAAACCAAGGGAAAACAAAGGTCGTCATTTTTGGGAGCTATCATCTGAAAAAGAAAGCACAGTGGCGAATGGGAGATCTGCAGATCAGTACAGTGGCAGAGTATACTACCTAGGGGTTTGGTTTACGGAACGGGCCAATGCAAATGTACATCTGAAACAGCAGTCGTCCAAGGCCAATAAGGTGATATTCCTTTTAAAGCAACTGAGCTTACATCTGATAAGCCCCACGGCCGGACCCATATTAACTGCCTTAAAAGCAAAATTGCTGCCAGTCATCAGCTATGGCCACCAGGCCTTTCCGGGGATGCAGGATGCTCTTCTCACCGCAATCCAAGCCAAAGCATATAAATCAGTCTTTTCTATCCCAAGGTCGGCAATGAAGTCAAGACTAAGATTGGAGCTAGGCCTGGTTAGACCAGACTTGATGTGCCAAGGGGAGATTATAAAACCATACTTAAGGATTATAAGGGCCCCAACAAACTCCCTAAGATACCAATTGAGAGCCATCTTCGAAGGGCCAAGATCAGCATGGCACACCAGTCTTGGCAAAGCACTCAAGATTTTAAAGATCGAGGAAAAGAGCATACCACTGCCAGAAATCCCACTAAATGCATGGGAAAAAGCCATAAACAGACAAGTTCTGAAAATCTCATTCGAACTGGACCTTAAATCCCTACGCTGTAGCCCCCACCTAGACCCGCTGAATAGTTCCTACATGGTAGGCAAGGCACAACCCTACCTGAATGAGGCCCTGACACCACAAGCCAGAACTAAAATCCCCTCTATGAGACTGTGTACTCTAGGAATCACTGAATTTAACCCCACATGGGCTCGTAATGGGGAAAATACAAGCTGCAGACTGTGCCCCTACACAAGAGAATCCTGGCTTCAACTTTTATGCTTCTGCCCCTCCCTTACGAATGAACGCCGTCGACTTCTCCGCCCAGTCTGCATCATCAAGGGAATCAAGACATGCCGCGAAGCATCAGTCTTGTGCTTTTCTAGAATAACCACGATGACCTTGGCGAGTCTTGGGAAATTCATTCATCTGATTAGAATGGCTTTAAAGGCAGCAAACGATCACAAACAAACCAGTGCCACCAGCCTGGTACAATAAGGGGATGAAGGCAGTCTCCCCTCAAATGAGCCATGATTCTATCCATCCACCCTAAAGAAATCGCACCACATCAATGGCTCTCTGTAGGAGAAAACCACCAAGGCCTACGAAGCTGTCTAAGAAACTTGGTGCAAGGACCCGGGGCTGACTGTCCGAGTGGGTGCAGCGGAGAGGGGATATATTACTTGAACAAAAAACTTTTTAACCAGCAGTCTTTATAGTTTTAATGTGATTATTGTTTTACTCACCAGTTTTATTCTTTCTTACTGTAATGATTTTAATTAATTGAACAGTTAATAAATTCACTATAAAACAGATTTTAGGATCCTATAAAATTTGCGATGGTTTCTAATACCCAGGTTTCTGCACAATTGAATGATCCATTTGGACCTGGACTGCTTGTATGCCGGGCAGAAGAGCATTACATGAATCACTGTTTCCTCCTCCACCAGGCATCCAGGGCAAAGGGACTTGGTAGCGCTCGCCCACTTATTAGTTGCTGCAAAGAATTACAGAAACAATTTCCTTGCTAAAGGAGGCTGTATTGAAACTAGCACCTGCTTAAATCGATAATATGACTTAAAATCCAAGAACCCATACGTTAGACTAGTGGTTTTGACTGCCTGGATTAAACTATTAAATTATATCTCACTGCTTTAGGAAGTTGTTTTTTAGAAGTAGCTACACAAGATTCTTCGGGGGTGGTCCATAAATCCTCCCTACCCATAGCACGGAAAGAGTCCATGACAAAAGACAACCAAGGTATACTGCCTACAGCCCCCAGTAGTGACATTACCACTTTTAATTCCTCCCTATAGTGTCTCAACTCAGGTGTACTCCACAGCCGTCGCCAATATAGCAACGGTCGTGTCGAGATTAAGTCCACCATAAGGAGGATATCCAGGTACATCCGTAGCGGTACTAGGGGGGTGTTTGTTGGCAAAACCAGGATTTGTCTGATAAACTTATTTTCAGTAAGTGTCAGGGCATTATATGGACAGTGTCCCCAGAGTTCGGCCCCATATAAAGAGGCAGACCTGGCTTGTACTTTATAAATCTCAAGTGGCGGGCTTATGACCCTCGAGACACAGGTCTTTTGGACTTTCATTATTCCCCCTATTGCCTGAACTAATTTCAGGTTGGCCTTATCAATTTGGGGGGCCCATCCCATCTTGTCATTTAATGATAGGCCCAAATAATCAAAAATGTGAACCCGCTCAAGCGGCCTGTCATCCATCAATGGGTGCGGGCAATTGGTGGAGTTGGCATTGAAGACCATATATTTTGTTTTATTAATGTTGACTACGAGGTTCCTTTTTTTTGCAGAACTGGTTAAACTCCTTTAACACTCACTGCATCCCCATTGGTGACTTCGAGAGGAGCAGGGTGTAATCCGCAAACATTAGTGCGGGGAATTTACATAATGATATTCTAGGAGAATCCAGATCCTTTGCGGCAAGCAGATCTTCAATAAGACTGTTTAAAAATAAGGAGAAAAGGGTCGGGGCTAACACACAGCCTTGCCTTACCCCCTTCCCAACAGGGAAGGGCGCTGTTAATTGGCCTTCTTGCCGTATCTTACTTTTGCATATGTGCCCTCGTGGAGGCGTTTAAGTTGGAAACAGAGATAAGGCGGAACTCCCTTGTCCAGCAAGATACTCCACATCTGGTCATGGTCCACCATATCAACTGCCGATTTCAAGTCCATGAAAGTAAGATACAAGCTCCCACCTTCCAAAACCACATGCTTCCAGTAAATTAACTGGAGCCTAAACAGTTGGTCTACAGTTGAGATTTTAGCTCTAAATCCTGCTGGCAATGGGGTTAATACCTCTCGGTCTTCCATCCAGTCTTGGAGCCTACCTAATAATACCCTCCCATAGATTTTCTGCGTGACATCAATAAGGCTGATTGGCCTGTAGTTCGCGTGCTCAATCGGAGAACCCTTTTTGAAAATGGGGACAATCTCAGCGCCTGTCCAGGTGGGCGGCGCTGGAAGGCCATAAGGAATTGCGTTAAAGAGTGATAATAGATATGGAGCCCAAACTGTCTGCTCATTTTTTAACAAATCCCCCGGGATTTTGTCCAATCCTGGTGCTTTATTAGGTTGTAGCTTTGCTAAAGCTAATGTTACCTTGCCCATTGTACACGGGGGTATGTCCGGTAAGAATGACTGTTACTTAAGTCAATACACAAACTTGAATATAATTCCTTAAAATATCGATGCCAGGATTCCTCATCAATATTTGGGTCAATAGTGGTCCTACCCTCAGTTTCCCCCGAGTGGACCAGATTCCAAACAGTTCTACTGTCCTTTTGATCTAGAGCATTCTTAATGGCCTGCCATCTATCTGCTTCCCAGTCAGATTTAGCTTTTGTAGTTATTTTCCTAAATGCGGCCCTGACTTCCCGAATACAGTCATTGTCACCCCCCTTAAGTGAGAGCAACAAAGCTTTTTTCGCTTCATTACAATCCCTGTTATACCAGGATTTTCTATCACTGCCTGGTTTATAATTATTGTGCCCGCTATTAAAAAAGAAATCTCCCAAAATCCGGACCATTTCCAGGTGGATTTTTCCTAAATCACTGTTAGGGCCTAGACTCCGTCTATCATCCGTTATAAGGCTAGCTTTCTCCAGCAGCGGTATAATACTTGTATATAGGTCTAACATGGTTTCCGGTGACTGGTTGATTTTATCCCACCGAATCCGTCTCCCTCCTTGAACAACGACCAGATTGTTTTGCTGCGAAATATCTCTGGATAGACCTGTTCCCCCTATCTGGAAGTCCAGCACAATGATCAAAAGATTGTGATCACTTTTACAGCGTACTTCGACGCTGAAATCGACCACATTATGCCAGATCTCCACACTAAGCATTAAGTAATCAATTATTGAGGCTCGGCCAGCTATCTCAAAGGTGGGACGCCCGGGTTATCTCCCGGGAACCGTCCATTGCAGGCCCTTAGGGAGTAAGTCATGGTTAGTGATGTTAACTGGAGGACTGAAGGTGTCCACCCCCTAGTTGGGTAAGTGTTAGAAAGAGGAATTGACCATGCGGTGTCCTCATCACTAGTTATGGCTTGTATGAGGCCGTTAAGGGGCTCAAAGTGACAGTTAAAGTCACCACCAATTATAAAGTGGGTATCCCGCTCAAATGTGCTGAGAAAATTTGCCAGCGAATCTAACGTCGGGGACATCGCACCATACTGGACTGGCCTGGAGTAAACATTAATCATCGCTAGTGTCGGAAGATTACTATGTGACAGGAGGATACACGTAATGTCTGGAGAGTGCTTATCTACTCGCTTTATCTTACATCCTAGGTGGGAACCCACCCATATGCATAGCCCCCCGATGGCCTGCCCATAGGTCCTTTGACGGCCGCGTCACAATATGCCACAAATCCTACTCTGTATTGAGGCGTCTACGGCCCATGTTTTCTGAAATAGTCAGATCTCATGGGAATCAATATGAGCCCCCCCAATCAGGTTGATCCAATTTAGCCATGAGGCCGGCGATATTCCACGATAGGATTCTTGAGCCACCAGTGGCCAATTGTTTGCCACAGCCAGGGTTTACCTCGTATTTATCAACCATTCCTGGATACCAATTCCATTAATGTCTAGCACTAGTCCCTCTAAACGTTGGTCAACACTACCACTGTCACAATTAGGTGCATTTATAACGATAGGGCTCACCGCCTCCCCCACTGTATTAGGCATAGGTGGTGTTCTGTCATTAATCACCCCCTCCTCGTTATTGAGACAAATGTGAGGGTTTGAGTCCCCACCCCCTACCTCCCTAGGGGTTGGACCTTGTTTGGGCATGATGTCCAAGCAGGTAAACATGGGTGTCAGTCAATCCACCAGATCCAGTACGCTAAATCTGTTGCTAAGCGGTACGGATGACTGTTGTCCACTACACCTACCCCTAGTCCATTCCTGCTGGCCGTAGTTGGGCGTGTGGTCTGGTGGGGAGTAGAAGTAACTTAAATTACGAACCTGGATAGTGGAACTTAAATATTTCGTAGAGCCCACACAAACATGTCCCACTGCTCTGGGGTCCTTAAAATTAATAACAATACAGTCTCCTACAGAATTTTTTGTTCTGCATCCCACCCAACTCACTCTTCGCACAAATAAAATCTGGCATTCGGCCTCTCTAGGAAGAGGTCTATTATTATTCAGCCAGTAAATCGTTTTGTTTTTTTGTTGGTCATATGATTCAACCTTTCCGTGTTCTAGTTCCGGGACACCAGTCAGGACAGCAATATATGGAGCACAATCGGGGTAAATCTAAGTGTGGATGAGGGTTCTTTGCAACTATCCCTGTGTCTTTTCTCTTGGGGGTAATAACCACTCCCTGAGACTTTGCAGCCCCCAACAGTGATTCCCCATGGTTGCCACGCCTACCACATAAAACCTCTAAATCTACTAAATCATTCATGCCCAATACTTCATCCCTCCCTACAGTAGGAGCCATTGGTTGCGCAACCTTGTTTAAATTAGAGCTAGCCAACACCACAGAACCCCTTAGTCCCTCTTTCACCAAATCGTGGGGTTTACCACATTTCACCATATTATTCTTGACACCACCCATGCTAAACACCGTCAATTCTTCAAGTTTTACAAGTTTGTTTTCAATTAGTAAAAGTCTTTCCATTAGAGGCTGTAGGGACGATGTAATAGAACCACTGATTCTTTTCCAATAGGCATCTTCTAACTGGGGCAATCCGTTAAGGATATCCGCCTCATTCATACTATTGGCAACAGAGCGTCTATCCTGGGATATTTCAGTAATAGGGTACTCCACAGTTACCACAGTGCTACCCTTGTTTGGTTTAAAGATTTTTGGCGTTCTTCCTGTCTGTTGAGCACCCCTTCGCTTCCTCTTGGGGATTGCACCCTGAGTCTGCTCGGGGGGGTTGTGTTGTGTTTTTATGGCCATCCATAGCACGCGTAGCAGGGCCACTAATCCGATCCAATGTTGGGCCGCTCGGCAAAGGGACTGGCTGCACAGACTCACCGCCTAAATTGGGTGATCCAGTAACCATGGTTTGCAGTTGGCAAGTGTTTTGGCTTGATACCCTTGATACAGAAACTGATTGTGGGTTTTTGTCTGGGGTGCGTGCACTCTTTAGTCCCCCCAGGGATGAATGTTTGTTAAAAGCAGGGTCCATAGAGAGGCGCCGTTCTGTAATGGCGATTTCATGAGCCAGAACTGACGAGGCCCTTGTTATAAATTGATCCAAGGTCCCGGCTACATAACCAGCCCCAACGGCCTTCTTCCCCTTTCCTTCGTGGGCAGGCATCCCACAGAAAGTTAATACGAAAAGCCCAGGTACAGGTTGGGTATCCACTTACTTCATGAAACTCCAGGTCTTGTGCTGCAAAGAACGTCAGAAGGGGGCCCAGCCCAGCCCAGCCTCCACAGTTACCACAGTGCTACCCTTGTTTGGTTTAAAGATTTTTGGCGTTCTTCCCGTCTGTTGAGCACCCCTTCGCTTCCTCTTGGGGATTGCACCCTGAGTCTGCTCGGGGGGTTGTGTTGCGTTTTTATGGCCATCCGTAGCACGCGTAGCAGGGCCACTAATCCGATCCAATGATGGGCCGCTCGGCAAAGGGACTGGCTGCACAGACTCACCGCCTAAATTGGGTGATCCAGTAACCATGGTTTGCAGTTGGCAAGTGTTTTGGCTTGATACCCTTGATACAGAAACTGATTGTGGGTTTTTGTCTGGGGTGCGTGCACTCTTTAGACCCCCCAGGGATGAACGTTTGTTAAAAGCAGGGTCCATAGAGAGGCGCCGTTCTGTAATGGCGATTTCATGAGCCAGAACGGACGAGGCCCTTGTTATAAATTGACCCAAGGTCCCGGCTACATAACCAGCCCCAACGGCCTTCTTCCCCTTTCCTTCGTGGGCAGGCATCCCACAGAAAGTTAATACGAAATGCCTAGGTACAGGTTGGGTATCCACTTACTTCATGAAACTCCAGGTCTTGTGCTGCAAAGGACGTCAGAAGGGGGCCCAGCCCAGCCCAGCCTCCAACGGGCACAAGGGGCTTTGCCCTGCCCGCGCGCGATCCGCGCAGCGGGTGCCGCGATGCGCTTTCAAGTGGCTGTGGGCAGGTCTTCAGCGGCACAGCAGCACAGGTGGGACAGTCTGCAGGTCTCCTGGGACTTCGAGTCCCTGCTCAGCCTGCACAATGTCTGACCACCGGATATGCGCAAGCGAAACCACAGAATTGTTTCTTTCCCAACCTGTGGAACGCAGAGAAGACAAACTTTGCGGAATAAAGAATCGTGACTGAAAGGAGCTGCTGAATGTGACGATCATCTTGGAAGGATTTCATCCCCCTCAGTGAATCTGTTAATTCAACCAGTCATAAGTTCCTTAGGGAGAATTAAATAATTTTCCACTGTCACATGCAAAATTACTACTGTTGTGATCAACCTGCAAAGCCTTTTTTATTTTGCTATATTTGCGAGTTTCTGAAGTTTCATTACAATGTCTAGGAGTACAATACTAAAACAATATTCTAAAAATAGTTTTCTTTCCTGTCGGCCCTTTCAAATGTACCCTGGCTACTGTGTGGAATCCTGGAATAGAAGCTCCAAGGATTCACGAATGACGGTTGAATTGGTTAGTTATTTTTAGGGGCGTTGTCAAGTTACACTTAGGCAAGCACCGGACCCTATGTAAAACTCCAATATTTCAGGTATCCCTGTGTGTGTTTATATGACCAGTTATATATTTGACGGTAGCGCTATTCCTGCAGGGAACAACGTCCTCATTAAGCACTCAAAAATAATGTTCCTTAGGACAGTGTTTTGTTCCTTTCAATAAAGTTTTATTCAAAAAGTTAAATTTTTTAGTAAATCATAAATTCTTCAATCTCGTAGTCATCTTTACAAATCAAAATCAAGCCCCCAATGCATTTCGGGCAATGTGCCCTTCTTCAGGGGCATAGTATTCTGTTGAGGACAAAGCACAACTGTGATACGATCATTTGAACAGGTGTATGCAAAACAAATTATTTTGAATCATTTTAAATCCAGTCTCTCTCTTAGAGTACCTTATATCCCTTCTTGATATAATACGTACAATTCAAGCACAATCTCTGTGGACCCATGAGGAAAATCAACATAAAGGTTGGCGTGAAGGGCATATTAATAATTGAACCAGTCATGTGGCACGGTCAAGCTTAGTACATTGCTGTGGGTTAATTGTGTGAAACAAGCGGTACATCGATTATAATACCTGGATTGTAGCACGTCACATCGGCTAATGGAGTTTCAATGGTAGCCGGTAAAAAACATGTGAATAACCTGTAATACATACGTAACCACAGTTCAGAACTAAAATGGTTGGAGCGTAACAAAATCGTGAATTTGATTGGAAAACGTACGTACCGATGTCAATAAACAGCACGAAGCTTGCAGAGTGCTTTTGAAATTAGTCGAATCGTTTTCCTAAAACATAAGTAAGACGGAGTGTTGGGTTGCGGTATGTGAACAAGTATAGCACACACATAGCGTGTTGCTTGTTATCGCCCATCGTTTTACTTAGAGAAGCTTACCGTAAAAGCAACGATTTCAAAGTGAAGGTACCGCCGGTATCCTGAAAGGTCCCGAACGACGGTGAGGACGCGGGTAAAAAGGAACCTGCGGAACTGCCATATTTAACCCGGAAATTCCTGTCAACAAGCAAGGCTTGCGAGTCACAAACATGAACAACGGACTGTTTCGTGGAGAAGAGTGCACCATCCAAGATGGCGTAGCTCGATAAAAAGCGGGTATAAACAATTATATGTTACTGATAAAAAGTTATTAAAGGGGCGGGTCGATTTAAGTCAGCAAATTGTACTCAGAGAGTATAAACGCAATACTCTACTGTCAAAGAAAATAGTCAGAAAGTCAAAGTGTGTGTGAAGACTGTCAGAATTTTTAGGAAGCACAACCTCAGAGTACATGAAGTAATGTTACAATATACAGCATACAGAATGCACACTTATAGTAAAATAGTAAATATCATCATTTCAATCTTAAATAAAGCAATTTAGGTTCATACGATCATTAAGACCTTTAGGTTGACATGTATTCAAGTAAGATATCCAAAACACCAGGAGTCAAAAACCCTCGTGATTAACTTATCAAGTAAAGCACTCTCACATGCGGAAATGAACGTATTACAAAAAGGAACTTCCCTTGTGTCTACTTTTCATTCCAACCTACTAGACACACAAATCTGCATATACAAATTTATGAGGGTACTACGGTTACTACACTTCTTTTCAAACGTCATCCCAATCACTGAAGAACCCCCTAAAGACACCCTTATGGGTCTTAGGAGTAAAAGCAAATACATTCCTCCGGTAAGCCACA
This sequence comes from Lissotriton helveticus, assembly GCF_964261635.1. Lineage (NCBI taxonomy): Eukaryota > Metazoa > Chordata > Amphibia > Caudata > Salamandridae > Lissotriton > Lissotriton helveticus. The sequence continues at coordinate 817,136,964 of NC_136070.1, forward strand.
AGGTGCTTGATGCCTTTGAAAAAATCATCCACAAAGAAGTTGAAAAAGTTTACAAACAACCAAAATCTAAGACCAGCAACCTATCTAAAACTGAGCAAAATATTCTCAAGAACTTGGCTAACAACTCTGAAATTTCCATCCGCCAAGCGGACAAGGGAGGAGCCCTCGTTATCATGGACGTTGAATTTTACAATGAGTGCGTTAATGAACATGTAAATGACAGTAACACCTACTACAAAGTGGATCAAAACCCTACCAAACAATTCATGGAAATACTGGCAAATCTCATTGATAAAACTGTGGAATTGGGAGTTATCGGACTGAAAGAGAAACAATATCTTATCAATACCAATCCATCCACACCATACATATACATTCTACCAAAGGTGCATAAACACCCAAAGCACCCACCTTGCAGGCCTATTGTTTCAACAATAAACTCCATTCATGAACCCATTGGACGTTACATTGACAAACACTTGCAACCATTAGTACAATCAATGACAACTTATATAAAGGAGATATGGCAGTTCCGCGGGTTCCTTTTTACCCGCGTCCTCACCGTCGTTCGGGACCTTTCAGGATACCGGCGGTACCTTCACTTTGAAATCCGTTGCTTTTATGGTAAGCTTCTCTAAGTAAAACGATGGGCGACTACAAGCAACACGCTATGTGTGTGCTATACTTGTTCACATACCGCAACCCAAAACTCCGTCTTACTTATGTTTTAGGAAAACGATTCGACTAATTTCAAAAGCACTCTGCAAGCTTCGTGCTGTTTATTGACATCGGTACGTACGTTTTCCAATCAAATTCACGATTTTGTTACGCTCCAACCATTTTAGTTCTGAACTGTGGTTACGTATGTATTACAGGTTATTCACTTGTTTTTTACCGGCTACCATTGAAACTCCATTAGCCGATGTGACGTGCTACAATCCAGGTATTATAATCGATGTACCGCTTGTTTCACACAATTAACCCACAGCAATGTACTAAGCTTGACCGTGCCACATGACTGGTTCAATTATTAATATGCCCTTCACGCCAACCTTTATGTTGATTTTCCTCATGGGTCCACAGAGATTGTGCTTGAATTGTACGTATTATATCAAGAAGGGATATAAGGTACTCTAAGAGAGAGACTGGATTTAAAATGATTCAAAATAATTTGTTTTGCATACACCTGTTCAAATGATCGTATCACAGTTGTGCTTTGTCCTCAACAGAATACTATACCCCTGAAGAAGGGCACATTGCACTAAATGCATTGGGCGCTTGATTTTGATTTGTAAAGATGACTACGAGATTGAAGAATTTATGATTTACTAAAAAATTGAACTTTTTGAATAAAACTTTATTGAAAGGAACAAAACACTGTCCTAAGGAACATTATTTTTGAGTGCTTAATGAGGATGTCGTTCCCTGCAGGAATAGCGCTACAGTCATTTGTTACTTGGCTCCCACAACCCAGAAGGGAGATCTCATTGAGCACCAACATACATTTAATTCACTAGATTTGAATTTCAACACAAACACGAGTGCGAGGATTCTGTCACCACTGTGTTCAGTTATATATTTGAACATACTTGCTAATAAGAGTTATATTGCGCATGTTGGTCATAGAAGTCGTGCCCCCCCCCATGCAATGTACGAAGAGATTATGACTGTATTTATACTTGTCTTGCGTTCCATCGAATGCTGTTTTGCACTGGCAGCAAGCGTATGAAACGTTTTTACAAAAGAGAACTTTTTAACTATGTTGGCATGATACTCAACAAACACGTTTGTTATGTATTTATTGTGTTTTATAAAGCCCATCAGCCACTAGAGCCGCAGAGCACAAAACACCAAAAGTGCATTTTCTGAGAATAGAGTTTGTACTAGCAACACGTTCCAGGATAGATGCCCTAATATTATGTTGGTGGAGGTGATGATATTATCTAAGTGACAGTTTCTTTATCATTGTAAATACAAAATTATGTACACATTGTAAAAGCTCTGCACAGTCGTAGGGTAAATGACCTTCAAATTTCAGTGGCAGCTCGCACAGGTAAGAGCGGTAGGGAGGGGGTGGTGGAAGTTGACAGACAACGGGACAAGTAATATCCAATAAAAAATAAATAAAACCACTTGCTTTGCACTTGCCGCATCGGTGATGCGGTGAGCGAAAAATAATTGTTTTTAATTATTTATATATTTTATATTACTTATCCTGTCATCTGTCAACGTCCACCCTGCCATTGCCTCACTGGTCTTACCTGTGCAGCAGCTACATTCCAATTTCTGATGGGCCTCTCTACCATGGAACAGCACACAGGATGCCACCTGCCCACATCTATTAGTGCCTGCACACTGCACCTGGGTACACGAGGGATGTTCCAGTGGGTCTGGAACCTCGTTTTGGCATATGAACAGCAGGCCCAGTCCTGCGGACTAACATTCTGCCAACAAATACGCTAACAGAAGTTCTTAAAATGCTTGTGCAAGCATGGCGGTCGTTTTTGTGAAACAGAAGTGTCTTCTTGAAGGCAACAGTTAAATGGACCCTGCTCCTGTTTTTGCTGAATGTCCTAGTGGTTCTTGGTTATAATAACCCGGTTTCAGGAATGTAATATATAGTATTTTATATAGGAGGCAGTGGATGCTCATCACAATAAATTTATAAACATCTCTCTTCTATGTTAAGAATCAGGAGAACAGTCAAAATACAGTTTCTTAAAGTACTGTTTAATTCATGTCCACAATATTTAGTGTAGGAATTTAGGTCCCAACAGGGCAAAGCAGATGGCCAACATTTGCTGGGCAACTCATTATCTGCTGCATTACACATACAAAAAAATGGTTGTCTATAGCTCAAAGTGATTAAAAGTAAAAAAAAAAAAAAAGCATTGGCATAGCCAATAGGTCTCGCCTTTGGGACCTTATAAGTGTTTAGCCATGCAACAGTTGATGTTGTTGCACCAAGAATATTGTGCTGCCTAACTAAACACTTATAAGGTCCCAAAAGCGAGACCTATTGGCTATGCCAATGCTTGTTATTAAATTGGTGTGGGATTTTTCTTGTGTTGTGTTTTTACTTTGTTACTGTTTGTATACTGCATAAATACTTTACACATTGCCTTTAAGTTAAGTCTGACTGCATTGTGTGCCAAGCTACCCAGTGGTCACAGCACATGTTCGGAGGTTGTGGGCTTTGGAAGCTGCCCCTGTTCATCTGAGCTATTCTAGATATTGTACAGTTCATTCTTTTCCCACGGATTGGTGAGTCCAGGACATTAAGCTGTGATCCTGATGTTGTGGCCTCTGTCCTGGATCTCAGTAGATGACTGTAAAACTCCTGGAATTTTAGGCCTCCTGCAACCTTCTAGGCAAACCTACCATGTGGCATAGAAAGGTTCTATATTGGGACCTCAAACCCCAGTGGGGCACATCATCAGGGGAATCAGTCAGATTGTATCCAGATTTCGCAAGAGACAGCAAAAGATCTGCAGTTCTGGCTACTGGACTGGGATTTGGTCAGGCACCTCTCCTTACCCCAACTAGAGCTGGCAGTGGACATGGGTGTATCACTACTACTGTCTGGTAGAGGTGGGGATCAGAGGCTTCTGGTCTCTGGCAGAGACTTGACTTTACATAAGTTTGTTGAAGATGGTGGCGATTCACTTGATGTTGGACTACCTGACCACCATCAAAGGAAGGCTGGTGCATATGCTCATGGCAACAGCACCGCCATGTGGTACTGCAATAAGCAGGGCAAGGTGGATTATTGGGCCCTGTGTCAGTAGGCTTTATGTCTCAAAGTAGTTAGGCCGCCATGAATTTTATATGGTGGTAAATCGGCGGGATCTTTAAATGCCATGGTGGACTAACTCAGCCACAGCTGGTTAGCAAGTCATGAATGACAGTTGCACAGGGCATCTTCTAGCAATATAGCATCTGTCCTTCGATCAATCTCTCATTTCGGGAGGATCTTTTGTCACTGAAGCAGAGCATGGTTCTTGCACTCAGGCCTGCCCAATCTGCACCACCATGTTTGGAGATTGAGCAGCGACAATTGATCTCTTCTGACCGTCGTCCTGAGATCTTTGATGTCATCTTGGCAGCAAAGTGTCCTTCCGCAAAATCAGTGTATGTCAGTAGTTGGGTCAAATTTGAGGATTGGTGAGGAACTCCACAAACTGAAGCACTACAATCTAAATTGTCAGAAGTTTTCTTGTTTGTTCTGTCCCTGGCCCAGCAAGGATTTGCTTTGGGCACGGTAAGGGCTACTTATTAGCTGTGTCAGCATTTTGCAGTTAGTGGATCTGCCTTCGTTATTTAAATCACCTTTTGTGATCAGGTTTTGAAAGGATTGCTACATATATTTCTGCAAAGTCCATATTGTAATGCCACATTGGGACTTGAACTTAGTCCACAACCCTATTGAGCCGCTGCACAGTTGTCCTTTGGACTTCTGATGTTGAAGACAGTGTTTCTCATTCATATAACATCGAGTAGATGTGTGAGCGAGCTGAACAGTCTTTCTGTCAACCCACCTTATACAACCTTTATAAGGTGGTGTTGCATTCCCGGGCTGCTACTCGTCTGAAAGTGGTCAGTCCATTTCATGTTGGGCAGGCTATCACCCTCCCAGGTATCTTTGCTCCACCTCATCCTTCTAAGGATGAAAGAAAGGCAACGTCATTTGAACAATAATAGGGTGCTAAGCTATTGTATAGATTGCACCAGAGACCACAGAATGGACGATTAGCTCTTTGTAGGGTTTTCTGGAACAATGAAGGGCAAGTCAGTGCAAAAGCGGAGCACCTTTAAATGAATTGTTCTCTTCATAAAGATCTGCTATGTACTGGCTAAGAATCAACCCCCAGAAGGCTCATTCCACCAGGGCAAAAGCTGCTATATCAGCCACTAAATAGCAGGTATTACAGTGCGGAAGTCCTCCTTAGTATGAGGCCCTTGGGAATGGAAGGCTGTTCACATTCTTTTCAGGCTATAGAGCTACCAGTGATTTGCTCGAGGTGTAAACAGATTCTTAAGCCCATGCAACTACGGGACGTGAAACTGGACTACTGCATGCTTATGCTAAACTGTAGATCCCTACCAAAACATAGGATGGAACTTGCTCTTGTGTTAGAAGAACGTATGCCAGACGCAGTATTTCTTACAGAAACATGGCTTACGACAGACTCTGACCCTGACATTGTGACAGCCCTTCCTTCAGGCTTTCAAATCATCCGGCAAGATCGTCCTGAAGGGAGAGGAGGAGGTCTAGCCATCATATATAAAGAGCAGTATCATTGTCGAGTAACTCCTGAATTAATTCCAGAATGTGAGAGCCTAGCATTTAGCCTGGAATTTTCCCCTAACAACTGTTTTTCAGGCACTGTGGTATACCGCCCCCTTGGGCCCTCCAAACAGTTTCACTTACACCTTCCATCCATTGTAGCTGAACGGGTCACAACTGCTTCAAACTATACACTGTTAGGGGACCTTAATTTCCACTTTGATGCCGCCCTGGATCATACTGCCATGGCGCTTGCAGATGATCTAGCGGCACTACAGTTAGCCCAACGAGTTGAGGCACCCACCCACATTAAGGGTCACTTACTGGACCCATTGTTCAGTAACTGTACAGAGTTGGTGGTTGGGTTACCAATCTCCCTCCCATGGACTGACCACCTACTTGTGCCTCTCACCTGGACTACACATAAGCCACTCCCCCCTAGTCCCATCGTAAGGAATGCTAGAATCTGGGCCCGATTACCAGTTGAATCTTGGTCTAGTAGACTCGTGGCTGACCAGCCCTCCTATAACGAGGACCCATGTGTGGCCAATCAGGAATATGAAGAATGGATTGTACAATCCCTCGAGGCCACCCTACCCCTGTGTAAAGTCACATTGAAACGCTCCCAAAAAACCGCTCCTTGGTATTCGGAGGCACTTAGGGAAAAGAAACGCCACTGCAGGAAACTAGAAAGACGATGGCACATGGGTTACTCACTGGATGAGAAAACCCAATATAGAGAGGCAATTAAATCTTATAAGGTTGAGGTTAAATCTGCCCAGTCTATGTACTTCTCGGATAAAATCATGCGAGCCAAGTCTAAACCGAAGGAAATTTTTCAAATAGTGAAAAATCCCACCAAACTTCCCTCCCCTAGCACGCACCCGGGTAAAACTACAGCCCACTGCAATGACTTGGCAGAATTTTTTCATCACAAAGTCAACCAAATCTATTCATCTTTTCCCTCCACAGCACCAGAACCCATAGCTCAGGGACAGACAAATTTGGGGGATACTCCATCTCAATCCCCGATAACTCTGGATCATTTTCCACTGCTAGACTCCAAATCTCTGGATTCTATAGCCCGCAAGGTAAAATCTGGGTCTCCATGTGATCCAGCACCCCCAGAAGTGATGATGCTGGCACCTCAGGTCGTTCTACCCACCACCATGAACCTCCTAAATGCCTCCATCACCTCCGGTACCGTCCCTCCTGCTTGGAAGCGGGCCATGGTTCGTGCTCTGCTAAAAAAAAACAATCTGGACCCCGGTGACTTCAGTAGCTATCGTCCGATCTCCTTGCTCCCCTGGGTGAGCAAAATTCTCGAGAGGCACATCAATACCCATCTGGTGAACTTTCTCGAGAATAACCAGCTGTTAGATGCCACCCAGACGGGCTTTCGACCCAGACATGGGACTGAGACCGCTCTGCTGGCAGTCACCGAGGAAACCAGAAAGATCTTGGATCAAGGGGGATCAGTGGCAGTGATCCTCCTTGATCTAAGCGCGGCATTCGACACGGTCAGCCATGACTCCTTGCTGAGCCGTCTCTCGAATGTCGGAATAGCCGGCGGAGCATGGCTATGGCTCAAATCATTTCTGAGCAACAGGTCCTTCCAAATTTTTGATGGAGACACGGTATCCACGAGTAGGCCACTGAAGTGTGGAGTCCCGCAGGGCTCCTCCCTAAGCCCTGCGCTTTTTAACATCTACATGAGACCACTAGCTGAGGTTGTCCGTCCGTTTGGTATTAAAATCATCTCTTACGCAGATGACACTCAGCTAGTGGTCTCCTTGGCGCAGGAGGATGGTCTATCAGCCTCAGGTGGGCTGACGAAGTGCCTGGAGGAGGTAAAGGGATGGATGACTTCTTCCACACTCAAACTTAATGGGGACAAAACGGAGCTGATGCTCCTGGGTCCCACGAACCCCACATTTTTCAACTCCCTGTGGCCCCCATGCCTTGGCACCCCTCCAACCCCCAAGGACAATATAAAGAGCCTTGGGGTCTGGCTGGACAAAGCTCTATCTTTTAATACCCAGGCTACAAAACTTTCGGCTACCTGCTTTGGTCTCCTTAGGATGTTGAAGAAAGTTCTTCCTCTTCTGCCTATGGAGGCAAAGCAGGTGGCCATTCAGGGTCTGATTAAGTCCCGTTTGGACTTTAGCAATGTCCTTTATCTCGGTGTCCCTGAATACACACTGCGTAAGTTACAGATAGTGCAAAACTGCGCGGCCCGCACCTTGCTCCAGCTGCCACGCAGACTGTCAGCCAAACCTGGACTGAGCAGTCTGCATTGGCTACCAGTACGACAAAGAATTGCCTTCAAAGCTATGTGTATATCCCACCAAGCCTTCTGGGACACGGGACCGGCTATCATCCGGGGTCAAATTACACAGAATCACCCTAGCAGAAATCTTCGTTCTAGCCAGGCGTTTATGGCTATAGTCCCTAGAATAAAAAAGGCAAGAGCTGGCGGCAGGATGTTCACTCATAATGCCGCCAAGCTATGGAACTCACTTCCCCTGCAACTCAGGTCCAACCCTAACCTTTCCTCCTTTCGGAAACAGCTGAAGACTTTTCTCTTTAATGTTCCTCATTAATTCCTCAGCGTTTTCTTTCTGTTAAGCAAATCATACTTGCCGCTAGCGCTTGGACGCCTCAGGGGAGCAATCGTGCTCTACAAATTTACATTTCATTTCATTCATTTCACTGCACCTGCATGTGGAGGGCCTGTCCTGGTCATTTGTCAGCCAGCTATGTGGGTGTCGGTATCCACGTTCAGAAGGCACTCCTGCCTTGACAGTCTGGTCCTTCAAGAGGGGTATTTTGCTCTCTCTGTCATGCAGAACCTTTTGATCTGAGCCAGTTCACAGACCCACCAAGGTAGAAGGTACTTCTATGGTAACTATTCACACGGTGAGGAATCTGCAGTCAGAAGTATCCATCAGAACAGCAAGTTACTTACCTTTGGTAACAATCTTTCTGGTGGATACTCTGTCGTGATTGTTCACCAACACTCACACCACTCTGCTTTGTGAACTGGCCCCTAAATCCTTCTAAAAATGACCCAGTCTAGATATCCTCACACTGGTAATGCCTTTCTGCCAGTGGGCTCTCATTTGAGGGCAAAGACAGCCTAGAAAGCAACTGATGTCAGTGTCCATGAATAGCGCTTATATTCGACTCTGCTTGCCACTTCCAGAGTGTAACAACGTTGATGTGGTGCTGCATAAGGCCACTTGTCAGCACATAGGAGTACTTCTTTACAGTTTCTGGATGCAGTCTGACACCTTTCCTCTCTCTGCACTGCAGAACTTTTTGATCTGAGCCAGTTCACAGACCCACCAACGTAGAAGATACTGCTATGGTAACTATTCACAAGGTGAGGAATCTGCAGTCAGAAGTATCCATCATAACAACATGTTACTTACCTTTGGTAACAATCTTTCTGATGGATACTGTGTCGTGATAGTTCACCAACACTCCCACTTCTTTGCTTTGTGAACTGGCCCCCTAATCCTTCTAAAAATTACCCAGTCTAGATATCCTCACACTGGTCTTGCCTTTCTGCCAGTGGGCTCTGCGTTTCAGCGCAAAGACAGCCTAGAAAGCAACTGATGTCAATGCCCATGAATGGCGCTTATATTCGGCTCCGCTTGCCACTTCCAGAGTGTAACAACGTTGATGCAGTGCCGCATAAGGCCACTTGCCAGCACGTAGGAGTACTTCTTTAAAGTTTCTGGATGCAGTCTGACACCTTGCGAATATTCACAAGGTTGAAGGAGCTGCAACTAGATAGAGTATCTACCAGGAAGGTAAGTAACTTGTTTAACAGTGCCAGATTTGGTAAACATTTTCTGGCGAGTTTTGCAGTTTCTTGGTTAGGTCCATATAACCTGGCCTTTATCACAATATCCCTGTCAGTTATTTTATAATATTATAGTATTTATTTGTTTCGTAAGTTGCTAACACTTTTGTGACTTTGAAAGGCTGCTTAAACTTGGTCCACATTTCCATACCACTGTCTCATTATCCTTGGAAAGTACAGATTACTATACCTGTATCACAATGCCCCTTCTGGGTACACATGCCCATGCCAGGTTATCAATGTCCCTGATTGGAAAATAGTCCATTGCTAGGCTCAGAGTGCCTCAGTTAGGGGCATATCTAATAGCAACCATAATATAACTTCTGTTGGGTGCACATTTTTATGTCAGAAGTCGTGTCTCACTTATGTACACATTTCCACACCACATTTACAATGCCAGTTATTTACACATTTCACTTCAGGTTCACAGTGTCACTTTTACTAAGTTGCACATTTCCATGGCAGAGTCACAATGTTCATGTTAGGCAGACACTTCTCCCCAGGCTATGAATTATACTATGGCCTACCCCAATAAAGCACTTGTCGCTGTTAGCTGAAACCTCTCCTACCTTCAATAAATACTACTAGCACGAAATGGGCTTGAACAAAATGATACTTGAAATGAAACTCTCTCAAACACGTTCTGTTGCTTTATGTGTTATAGCTCAAGGAATGCACTCAGGGTCGCACTGGCCTATAAAGCAACCAAGCAGTGCCCGATGAGCTGGCCAGATAGATCAGTGTGTAGGCAGTTTTTTTTAGCAGTTTATGGGCCTTTTTTGTGACTAGGTGGACCAGTTTTTACTATTGATTTCCCTGAATTTGCCACAAACTTTGCTTGCGGCAAACAGAATTGCATGCAGTCTCCCAAAGCTTGCAAAATACCGATACGGAGTGTCTTTACACGTTCAAAACTGCCCTAATTTTCAAATGTGGGTGACTTTTCTAGCTATCTGGGGCCAGATGTAGGTAGGCTATTACCGATCGGAATCGGCCGAAAATACCGATTTTCGGCCGTTTCCGATCGGTAGTGAGCGTTCGATATGTAGGTGACCAAAAATAGGCTGAATCGGTAATTATACCGATCGTTATGATTACCGAGCAGTAAAATACCGAAAATTGAATGTTACCTATCGGTAATGTTACCTATCGGTAATGTTACCTATCGGTAATGTTACCTATCGGTAATGTTACCTATCGGTAATGTCACCGATCGGTAATGTTACCTATCGGTAATTTTACCTATCGGTAATGTCACCGATCGGTAAAGTTACCGATCGGAAATGTTACCGATCGGTAATGTCACAGATCGGTATTGTTACCGATCGGAAATGTTACAGATCGGTAAATAAAAGTAGGTAAAATTGAAAATCGAGATGTAGGGAGGCCCAGAAATACCGATTTTGCCTCAAAATCGGTATTTGAGAGTCGGAATTTACCATGGATTCAAATCAGGTGGTAACCAGGTGCAGCCTATAAAAAAGGACCCAAAATGCAATTCAGTTTGCACAATGGCGGCATTCTATGTAATAGCAAGACGTCTACGGCTACGGGAGGAAGGAGAGAGGGAATGGCTGAGACAGGAGCAGGTCTACAGGCAGAGGGTCACCCTGTTGATGCTGACAGAGGAGGAGATAGTACAAAGGTACAGGTTGGCTCCAGAAACCATCATGGAGCTCATCAGGGACCTTAAACCACTGTTGGAGCACCCCACCCCAAGGGCACATGCAATACCAGCACATGTGCAGGTGCTGTGCAGCCTCCACCTGCTGGCGTCAGGGAGCTACCAGAGCGTGGTTGCTGTGGCGGGAGGGGTGACCCAGAGCAGCCTCTCAAGGTTCTTCCACAGATTCCTTGACGCCATGTTGCACAGGATGGAGCATTATATTTCATTTCCATCCACCCATGCTGAACTGGTACAAACAAAATCAGACTTTTACCAGATGGCAAGATTTCCCCATATCATCGGATGCATTGATGGGACACACATCCCCATTTGTCCCCCTGCTGCCACCGAATACATTTACCGCAATAGGAAGTCAAGCCACACCATCAACGTCCAGGTGATTTGCAATGCAAAGTACGTTATCACAGACCTTGTAGCTAAATTCCCTGGAAGTACACATGACTCCTATATATTTCAGAACAGCGGCATCTATGAACGGCTGTCAGCAGGGGAATTTGGCGAAGGATACCTCCTAGGTAAGACAGAGTCTGCGACAGCATTCACACATATTGCAGTGAGACTTACAAGTATACATGTGACTAATGTACTCCCATTTCCCTTTTAGGAGACAGTGCATATGCCCTACGTTCTTTTATTCTCACTCCCTACCTCAACCCCTCCACACCCAGCCAAAGGAGGTATAACCGGGCACATAAAAGTACAAGGAATGTGGTTGAACGGACATTTGGCATCTGGAAGAGCCGATTTAGATGCCTTCACAAGAGTGGAGGCGCAAGGCAGTATACCCCCATAACATGCTGCAAAATCATAGCTGCCTGTGCCATGTTGCACAACTTGGCTGTCAAAAAGGGTACAGAGGTGGAGTTGGAGGAGTACGAGGACTATGATGACGACAATGCCGTGCCTGACATACAACCTGCTGGAGTCACAACACCAAGTGATGGGAGATACAGGCGTGACGAAATAACAGCCAACTATTTCTGAGTAAGTAATGACACACAGACAGGTTGTGAATGGTAGTAAAGTATTTATCTGTTGGCACGAACTTACAGCACTTAGGTGCAACAAATTAACATGTACAAAGGTGGGGACAACATGTCCAGGGTTACTTCACCCAAACTTTTAAAGTCACTTTCTCTGCCGCTTCCCAGACACACTGGGAGTATCCCCACTGCCTTCCTCCAGGCTTGAAGGCTCAGCTGTGCGCCTCCGGCCCCTACGAGCAGGCACCACAGCACTACCCAAGCTGCTGCGGCTACTACTGTCCTCCCCTTCAGCCACATCCAGGGCAGGATTGTGAGCAGCATTACTGATCATCATTGCCTCTAGGGCACTGGTTATTTTGGCTATGCCCCTTGTGACCTCTGCTGTATTTTGTGTCAGGCTTTCCTGCATATTGTTTCCTCTCCTGCATAGCTGTGCAGTGGCAGTGGCAAGGCGATTCAGCGCCCTGTTGGTAGCGCGGGTGTCCCTGCGCCTTGTATTCTCTATGTGGTCCATCTTGTCGCACAGCTGCGTGATAGCAGACGTAATACCAGCAACTAGGTTGTCATTTGATTTTACCATGTCCCTGCTGCAATTGGCTATATCAGTAATGCCCTTCCCCATCTCTCCTACAGTTTCATTGAGAGCACGGAATTGCCGGTGGCAGGCCTGGATGGATCTGCCCTGCATGCGCTGGATGCGCACCATGCTTCCCTCCAGCCCCCGGAAGACAGTGCCTTCTCCAGTGCCTCCTGCAGTGCTGTGCATGCGGCGACGTCTTGGCATGGTGTCTTCATCAGTGTTTGCCTGCGGTGCAGCATGAGGCATAGGTGGAGTTTGCTCAGCCTGATCTAATGCTGCCTCCATCAAGGGCAGTGTGGCCACGAGTCGCCTCCTGGCTGGTGGTGTTGCAGGTGCAGCCTGTTGCATTACTGGGGAAGTCTCCGGTGAGAATACCAATGCAGGTGATTGTGACAGGTGTGGGGAGTGTGGAAGGTCGGGGGTGAGGCCTGTCTCCTCCTCCTGTGCAATGCCACTTGTGTCCTCCTCATCTTGCGATGGTTGCTCATGGCTTGGCCCTGCCTCCTCACTCTCCTCCCTCGCTGCTGCAGTCCCTGGTGTCGATGTGCCTTGCTTGGCTGATGGTGCCCCTAGGTGTAAATAAGCGTATGTACATTGATTGTTACTGTGTCACAGTGACTATAAATAAATCTTTACACATTTAACTTTCATGATTCTGCAATACTTTCACTGCCTTGCTGATGTCTGTTCAGTTATACATGGTCTAATATTGGCAGACTACATTTCCCATTATGCATTGCTCCTGTATAGTGCTAGCAGTACTGGACTGGGCTTGGCCTGTGCTCAGAGGTTTAAGGGATGCTGCTTGGTATGGGGTGTTGTGCTGCGCATGCATCTTACCTTTTGATTTGGCTCGGGCTGAGCTGTCCACTGCTCCCAGTCCCACCACACTGTCTGGCTCGATGGTAGACGCCACCAACTCCTCCAGCTCAGTCAGGGGGGGTGCTGGATTCCTGCCTCCTCCAGTGACACCAGCCTGTTTATGCAGCTCTGCAAGCTTCCTCTTGGTTTGGCTCCTGAGGTCATAGAATCTTTTCTTTAAATCCTCCATGCTCCTGCTGGTGACTCCCACTGCATTTACCCTTTCCACTATGTGCAGCCACAGCTTTCGCTTAGCTGACTCAGCCATGGTGAGGGAGAGCTTCCCAAATAGTTGGGTGTGCACCTTGACCACCTCCTCGACTAGGAGTTCAAGCTCAGTGTTGCTGAACTTAATTTTTCTCTTTCTCTCACTGCTGCTTGACATTATTCCTGGGTTTTCAACACAAACAACTCTCTCCCTGCTCCTCTCTCTGTGTGCTCTGCTCTGCCTGTCTCCAGAACTTTCTAATGAGTTGCACCTGGCTGGGCAGGCACTTCCTGGGAGGAAGGGGGAGGGTGGTTGCACCTGATTGGCTGTTGTGTTCAGTTTCACTTTTGTTTGCTGCACGTTTGTTTGTAATACCGATCGGTATTACCGATCGGTATTTACCGATCGGTATTACCGATCGGTATTACCGATCGGTATTACAGATCGGTATTACAGATCGGTATTTCCAATGCATTCCTATGGGACTTTTGGCCCATAGGAATGCATTGGAAATACCGATCTGTAATACCGATCGGTATTTACCGATCGGTAATACCGATCGGTAAATACAGATCACCCGTTACCGATTTTTACCGATTCGGTATATTTTTCCGATTTTTTACCTACATATCATTTTCCGATTTTTAAATACCGAATCTGTAAAAATCGGTAAAATTCGGTATTTAAAAATCGGTAAAATGGATTTACCTACATCGGGCCCCTGGTTCGCTAACGGGGACCATTTTTGCTGTGATGGCCGAACCTGTTTTTTGTCCCAGTCCGCCCTGAATGCAATATTTGGATCCTGAGGGAGGTTAGTGACTGTGAGAGGGAATGAAACTGGCTATGAGAGGGAAGTCAATCACCTCACGATTCGAGGTCGAAGATACTGCGTCCAATTTCAGCATATTTCCCTGTATCCAAACTCCTTTCATGTGCACATTTCACTAGCTATTAGCTGGCAACATTTCACAGGGAATGATCTCAGGCTTGCAATAATACTACAGAACTCGGATTACTGGGATCTAGTGTAGCACCATTTGTGACCAGTCCTGGTATTTCTGTCCTGCTGAGAATGTAGCCCAGAGAACACATTTCTTCTCTCTGCACAGGGCACCCACTGCAACACTTTGTATCAGAATTACTTAATTCATAGGCATATGACATTGTTCTTTTACAGATGGGGCACACTTTCCCTGTTTGCGGGCACGGTCCACCGTAGAGCAGGTGCGTTGGGTGCAAACAGGAAAAGTGCCCCCTGTTAGGAGGAATATGCAGCTCTCAGGGAAGCCAAGAACATTCTAGAGAATATGGAGGAGCTCTATAAAAGCTGCTCCGTGTTTCTCTGTGCAGGCTGCAACCCACCTGCACTTTTAAAAGGTATTAGAGATCCCCTTGCAGGCGGGTGCAGTGAGTGAATGCACCGGCCTGCAGAGGGATGTCTCAGGGGTATATGGGGCCCCCTTTCATCCCTTGAGAGGGCATCCCTTGTGGGGAGGACGACTGACAGTGTGCCACCTTTTTGTGGCGCACTTTCAATGGGCCTCTTAAGAGCATGGTTGCTTCTGTGTCCGCATTCATATTACGGTGAGGGCGCAGAGGCAAAGTAACCCCTCATGTGTAAGGGCCCATGATCCCATGCAAATGAGGGTACGTCCTGTGATGATAGTGCTGGCACTGCTTGTCCACCAGTGCTATTTGTACTACAGAAGGGGCCTCACAAGTAACTGTGGCCCCTTGTGCAATACCAAAGAGCCTCAGAGGCACGCAGAGCATGTGCAAACACCTATTGCACCCCAGGGGCCTTGAGTGTCATACGGCCTCTGGAATTTGCTAAGTGTGATAAAATCCACAAAACACCACTGGAGGCAAAGCTCCTCATGGGAAACTTAGGAAAGGGGGGATTATCCAAAATGTATCGATCCCTTATAAACAATACCCCATCCACACTAGAACCTCTTAGAGCCCGCTGGGATTGTGGGCTTGGACCTCTAGAGGCAGAGGCAGAAGACTGCAGGGATGCACTGATGGCCCCTAGGATAATCACTATATCAGCCGGGCTCCGCCTCATTCAGACCTACGACCTTCACTGCGCACATCTTACCCCAGTGCGACTCCACAAAGCAGGTTTTCTCCCGTCTCAACAAGCAGAACCAGACGACTTCTACCACATGGTTTGGTCCTGTGCCATCCTTTTCTAAATACTGCACATCCATTGTATCGGAACTAAGTGGCATATTGGGGTGGGAGGCTCCACTCAATCCCCTCGCCCTTCTCCGGGCTGACAAACTTTTTGGGGGAACAGCTATTCTGATAGCTAAAAGAGACATTGCAGCGGCCTGGATGGACTCGGCACCTCCCTCGATGGCTAAGTGGCACAAAGGGGTAGATTGGTGTGCCATCCAGGAAAAAGCTGTGCATGAAGCGAGAGGGTGCCCAACTAAGCATGAGCGGGTATGGGACAAATGGATGGGACTGCTAGATTAAGTCTCCACAGCAAGAGCGGGCTCACACTTCAAACGAAGAGAAAGGGAAATTGCTTGTAAATGTATTGGAAAGTCTAATATATATACCAAAGTGGTGCTATGTTTACTTTGTTGTTTAAAAATGCCAATAAAATTGGTTATCAACAAAAAATATTCACAAAACACATAATTCCAATATATGCTTTAACAGGAGTTGCCTCACACATCGGAATATACGGATCTACTTGTAATGAGAGACTAGATGTTCTGTAGAGGGAAAAATTTCCTACTGGTCTGTGTTTGGAAAATATGGGTAAATTGTTACTTTGTTTAATCGCAATGGTAAACGTGCGCATGACTCATGCAGCTGCACTACACATAATCTAAAATGTAGTATGGACCAAGCGCTCTATTATCGCATTTCAGACATTAGAAGGTTATTGATATTTGTTTTCTCCATAGCATCTGCCCTGGTACTGCGTCCACTACGGCTACCAAGGAGTTGGCACATTTGTGGCGTGTGATGTCTAAACAGGAACGAAGGCCGTACTGGTGAGTATAGATTGGCTGCATGCTTTAATTTAATTGGTAGAAAAGTACTTTCAATGTAAGTGTATTGTAATTGTGCTAAGCTTTTATTGATGATAGGTGAAAAACTGTCATAAATAATTTTAGTCCGTTAGCAATTGTATTGATTCAGTTCTCACTCTACAAGTAATTGTGACATGAAGGGTAATGATGGAGACACGAGTGAAGGACTTCTTCAAGTTTGCTGCAGGGGGAGGTGGATTAAAAGAAGAAACAATGCTCAGTGCCTGCAACAAGGGCACAGGGTCATGGTGGGTTCTAGGGTACTCTTCACATCAACACTAGTTGGTGAACGCTTTTTTGAACAAAGCATTTTGATTGAGCAATTCATTAGTAGTGGTACACAACAATCCCAGCACAATAATGTTTGTATTCCTTCAACAATAACTTATTTTAACCTTTGCGATGCGTCGGACGGCCCCCGGCCGTCCGATGTCGTGGTGGGTGTGTTCGTCGGACGGCCGAGTGCCGTCCGAACTGCGCACGCGTAACTTTTTCAGCACCGCGGTGGACCTGCAGCGAAGCGGTAAATAAGCAATTACAATGCTTTTCCCCATTTGCTGTCACTCCTACTACCCTATTGGGTAGAAACGAAGAGACAAAACACTCGACTGCGATGGACGCCACGGAGCCGGCTAAAACCACTTACTTTGAATGCATTGGGGAACGAGGATGGCTGATTGGAACTGATCCACCAGTGCGAGAATTTTCATACTACCGATATTCAGAAAATAAGATACAATAATTTTACGATAAACTGGAGCTACCTTGGACCCCTCTAGGGAGATATTGAAAGAATTTGCAAAGATCACAGAAAATTATATCTTCTGCCCTGAAGAAGTCTTTGAAGGACGAAACGTGTTGGCTACGGCTACAGTCTGTTTTTATTGGAAGAAAATTTATGAAATAAAGAATACAGTATAAACAACTCCACTGAATTACTGTCATCTATATTGAATAAGCTCTCTGCTAATACATGAAATAATTGTTGTTATTGTTCTAAAATTGAGTTACAATTACAATCAAGTGTGCTGGACCACTGTATGTTTTTTGGGAAAGTAAGACACTAGTGTCTCAGGTGGTTTAGGGGTTTTGAATCTCCGGTCTGCTGCACCTAAGCTTTTATATAAAGGAATCACTAAGGATAGGTGCAAGTGTGCTTATCCCTAAACCCCATTCTTCTTGTATTACAACAAGGAGACAAACACGTAACATCTGTATAAACCCTGAAACCGGTACCAGGATGCCACTGGATTCAAGCTAGCCTGGATGATGAAGGGTAATACCCAGAAACTGGTCTCAGGTTGCTTGTTTCCGGTCCAGGCTTGACAGTTCAGTCTGAACTGCTCCCATGAGGCACAGGGTCAAGACTGATTTGCATATGGCTCGGTCTAAACTGGGGTGGCATGGAGAGCAAAAGAACAATGGATTTAACCCAGACCTCTTGAATGGGAGTGAATGTATGATTTATTCAGCATTCCGTACATCATTTGTTTGCGTAGCACTTTTCACCATAACTGGGATGGGTATGCCCAGACGTGTGTCCCTTGCTCACTGTGCCACTGGATTCAAACTAATATTGACAAAGAGAGCGGGTAGTAGTGTTCCCATAAAGGGAAGCGTCCGCACATTCGTAAGCAACAATTGTATTTTATACGTGAAATGTACAAGTAATGTATATAGCAGTCTGAATTAGGGTGCTCTATTGTCCCTTAACACCAAGTACCCAGTGGTGTTGCTTGCACCCAAAGTGTGCTTCATTAGACAAGAAAGAACAGAGGACTTAGGCAGCACACCTATTATTAGTTATTGGTTTAGTAACCTTCAATCACACTTGTGGGGTATATGTACCCATATTGATCAAAGAAATAGGGACTGAAATAACAAATTAAAAAGACATAGAGGTCCAAAACACGTGTTGAAGCTTGGTATTCTTTTATTCCAAAATGTAGTCTTCCAATAAAAGTTCCCAGCACGCGACTTGCCAAGTGGCGTGCTGGGAACTTTTATTGGAAGACTAAATTTTGGATTCAAGCTAGCCTGGCTGATGAAGGGTATACCCAGAAACCGGTCCCAGGATGCTTGTTTCCGGTCCAGGGAGGACCTGGCTTGGCAGTTTGGTCTGGACTGTTCCCATGAGGCACAGGGTCAAGACTGATTTGCATATGGCTGGGTCTAAACTGGGGTGGCATGGTGAGTAAAAGAACGATGGATGTAAACCAGATCTTCTGACTGGGAGTGAATGTATGATTTATTCAGCATTCCATCCATCATTTGTTTGCGTAGAATGTTATAGGTATAACATGATAAGGTGAGTTTGTATCCCAACCCACTTGATTATGATATAAAGCTGGGGTCTGCGCAAGAGCCCATTCTGCAGCCTATGCTGCTTTTACCTCCTCTGGAACAGGAACGGAAAAGGAAGGTATGATTACATCCACTTCTTGTGAAACATTTGTAACAAACTCTGGTGAACAAGCAAACTCAACCAAGAGAATGTCGTATTCAGTGGTCAAATTCTGCCAGAATATTACTTTAACACCTTGGCTGCTAAGGCTTTTCCCGCTGGGTGCTGATGTGCCTGGATTCCCTTTGTTCATGACAAGGTCAGCTCGTCATAAGCACAGCTCCAGTGTACTGCATGACGAGCTGACCTTGTCATCAGCATGGAAGTGGTTTTAATAGTATGTGGTATATTGCCCTCAATTTGAAGTCGGAATCATAAATTCCATCTGGAGGGCAAAGCCGCTGATCCGGAGTTTCAGCCTACACATATTTATCACTCTGTCTTACCAGCCGAAACTCTTGAAGAGTCTGGTAAGCCATTGTGGGCTCTGCTGAGCTGTCTAGGAGAGTTCTCGCCCATGTCTTGTTCCGAAGAAGTGTTCAGAGCATTTGTGGCACTTTTTCTGTGGAAATGCATGCCACTTTCTTCTTTTTAAACTGTTGTGGACTGTTGTTTTTGTTGTGGAAGTTTCCCTTCCTTTTTTATAAAGACGCCAGAAGAGCGTTGTGAGTCCGTCTTTGGTTTCAAATACTCCTCCTGACTGCGATTGCCTCAACCTCCCTCTCTGACCTCTTGTCTGTAGAGTCCTGCAAGGAATGAAAGGGACGTGTATCCGAATACTGATACCTATCATGCTGTTTAATTTTACCACGCTAACATAAATTATAACAGTTCCTGGATACTCCGATTGTTGAGGTCAAGTCCGTTTTTTAGTTCTAGTCTTTTCTTGATTTTTTTCCAGCATTTGTTAGAAACTCAGGTATCTGCTTGGTATTTTTGGTTCTGACTTGCCTCTAATTTGTGGCGTATTAGGCCTGTTTCCCAAACTATATCGATCTATAGAAGTATAGGTTTCAGAGATTATTTTAGGTAGCTCGCATTCCTACTCCCCAGCGGAAACTAGAGCGAGCTGTTGGCTTATCACCAAAGAAGCTGCCTCCCTAAACATTGCTTTAAAAAAAGAGGACACGGTGGCAAAGTTGCCAATGAGTTTCATTCCCCAAATCCAGGGCAGGGGCTACTTCATGTTCAGTTTGAATCTGTCTCAACACCTCAGGCAAAACAGCAATTAAGGGAGTACTATTAGTAATGGTGTATGGGGAAGCAAATACAGTACCCCACATATTACACATCTCAACTGGAAGAGCAATACCAAGAGGATGACACACATTGAGAATTCTAAACATATCCTGGGATCCCGTATGGGGAAAAACTGCCTCAAGCTTATTTTTTTTGTGCAATCCAAAAGGTAATTTCATCATGTTTGGCTAGGATCTTCCCCACAATGGCATTAATGGTAATTGGAGTAATTGCTGGCACAGCTATCTGGACCTGTCCTCTTGAAGAAACCTTGCTGGGGCAATATTTAATGTACGCATAATGTACTGCATCAGACATCAATACAGTCTAACCATATGGTTCAAGAGAGCTCGCATCTCTTACTGTTTTAAAAGATTTGCATCCGGAAAAGGTGTATAGCCTGCTAAGACAAGCCAGGTTGCCCCTTTGATACTCAGAAGGTCCATTCTTACATTCCGATATGTGTGGGGTAGTGCGCCTTGATACCAGTTGTGATGTTCCTGGTAATTTAATGTCATCTCTAAATACTCATATGGTGTATATATGCTGTTGGAATGGCAGTCTCATCATATGTGTGGAATGTTTGTGAATTTACATTGACTACAGGAAAAGTACCCCAGGAAAAAAAATATTCCATTTATACGCTTCATGAGCCTCCACCACAAAGTTAACATCTCCACCACCATTGGTGAGCCTATATCTAGTTAGATTATTTGTTACTGCTTGTCTCTAATTAATAGCCATATCCACTGCTTGCACTGCCATATTAATGAATGGAATTCAAAGAAAGGAAAAACTATAGAGGACTATCATTTTAATAATGCAAGCTTGATCAACCTGCAGGAATAAATAGGTGCTTCCTATCAAACGAAAGAGGATAAACCCTTATCACGTTAGACGTCTCCGTATAATGGCAATAAAGGAGCTTTGGGTACATTAAAGAAACTACCCAGGATACCCATTACATAGATACCAAACGTAGTACGTTGGTGGCGCCATGTTATGCGTTTCCTACGAATTTTGCAGGACTGTGTATTAGGTCAACAAAACATTTAAAGAAGGATGCAGTTCCTCGTTGAAGGGAGAGTGCTTCCAGGTGGATTAGAGGAAATTATCAGAGGGATGCAGGTGGGATCCGAGTGATCAGATCCGATTGCCCTGACACACCCAAAAGGGCTGCTTCATTTATATATTTATTTTTGAGATTTGTAAAGCGCAAACAAATGCCCTTGGGCGTCTCGGCGCTACAGATTCAGTGAGGATGTAAAGAAAAAGGCTGGGTTTACTGATTGAACAGCTGCGTTTTTATCATTTTGCGGAATTGAGGCAGTGAAGGAGCAAAGCGGATCTTTAATGGTAATGCATTCCATAGCTTGGCTGCTGTCTCCCCAGGCCATTGTCCTGGTACGAGGCACCACTTGCTGGTAGGCAGTTGTAGATCTGAGCTGTCTAGTAGGACAGTATACAACCAGCTGTATAGATAAAAATGTTGGGCCTTGATTGTGAACAGCTTTGTAAGTCAGACATAAGGTCTTGAATTTTATGCGATTCCTGATCGCCAGCCAGTGGTAGTTACGAATAACGTGTGAGATGGCCTGAAATTTAGGTGTCCCTGAAAGTAAACGAGCAGCTGCATTTTGGACCGTTTGCATTTTTTTGATGACCCTGCATTGTGCATTTGCAAACAGTCCATTGCAGTAATCTAATGACGACATTACCAGAGGGCTAATCAGTGTCTTCCCTGCACTTTCTGGTAGGAATGGGATAAGTTTTTTGATCATTCTAAGTTTAAAGAAGGCTGTAGAAGTGACTTGGTTGGCATGGGAAACGAAATTTAAGTTGTCGTCAAATATTATTCCCAAGTTCCTAACCTTTGAGACTGGTTGAGGTGTCGGCCCCATTGATGGGGGCCACCATGAACTTGACCAGACTGGGGCTAGTTTCCCAAAAATAACCACCTCCGTCTTCTCGGAGTTAAGTTTGAGGCAGTTACTGGCCATCCAGTCCTTGATGGCCCGCATGCCTCTTGGAAACATTTTGCCACTTTATCTCCATTCCTGTTAATTGCCAACACCAGCTGGGTGTCCTCATAAGAGGTAAGGCCCATCCCATGAGATTTTATAACTCTAGCTAAGTCCGACACATAGATATTAAAAAGTGTCGGACTTAGGGATAAGCCTTGAGGAACTCCACAGGGGAGGGTAAGCTCGGCCGATCGAAATGGCCCCAGGCTAACTGCCTGCGTTCTTTCCGACAGGAAGGAGGTCAGCAGATCCTTGGCTCTATGTTGGACGCCCATTGCCGAGACACGGTCGATCAAGATAGCATGATCGACCGTGTCAAAGGCTGCAGACAAATCCAATAGTATAAGCACTGCAGTGCCTCCCTGGTCTCTTATTATTCTAATGTCCTCTGTAGCTTTAATGAGAGCGGTTTCAGTTCCATGAAGTTTACGGAACCCAAATTGCGTATCATCTAATAAATGATGATTCTCAATGAATTCCGAAAGTTGCGTATTCATTGCCTTCTCTGCAACCTTAGCCAGAAAAGGCAGACTAGCTATAGATCTATAATTTTTCAGTTCGTCTGCCTCCAGGTGGGGTTTCTTTAGCAGAGGTTTGAGAAGCGTGTTTTTCAGTACGGCTGGGTATATACCTGTCTCAAACATGACATTACAAATTTGAGTTATCACCGGCGCAATCAGATTGATGACAGGGGAGAGAGCTTTTGGTGGGCAAGGGTCAAGCGCCGATCCCGATTTTATGGCCTTCATTATGTCCACTATGTCCTGTTCATTAACTTCCGGAAATGTAATAAGCAGTGGTCAGGGAAGTTAATACTAGATAGGTTATTGTTAGTGTTTTTTTTAGAAGAAAACTCTGCATAGATATTATTAACTTTTTCAAAAAAGTAAAGAGCCAGAGCATCAGTAAGTGCTTGCGTTGGAGAGGGAGCAACAGCTGGTGTGCTTCCAGATAGTTGCTTCACAACTTGGTACAGTTCTCTATGGGAGTTTTTAGCTGTTTCAATCTGTGTGGTACAGAACATTCTTTTTTCTTCCATAATCATTTTTTTTGTACTTATTGAGTTCTTGTTTATACTGCATCTTTTGTTTTATGGAATACGATCTACGCCAGTGTCTCTCATAGTTTCTACACTTCTGTTTTTGTTCTCGGAGAGCGTTAGTGAACCATGGTGCCGAGGGGGAAGATCTGTTTTTAGAGATGGTTTTATTTGGTACCAGTTGATTCATGGCATTACTTATCCAGTCCATGAACTGTTCGGTAGCTATGTTAGGGTCAGATGAAATGGCCGGACGAGTGTCTTTTAGAAGGGTGGATAAATGCAAATTGTTTATATCCTTCAAAATTCTAAATGCGCAATGACCTGTTTCCGCCGCTTTTTTAACCCCTTCAGTGCTGATGACAAAGCCAGCTCGTCATGGGCGTTACCTGTGCTACACGCATGACGAGCTGGCTTTGTCACGTAACGCGGGTTTTTAAAATTTTCAGCGCACAGCGGGAAAACCCGCAGGCACGCATGCGGTTAATAGGAGGGCATGAAAGGTTTTTTAAAGATAATAGCGTAATGATCGGACCACGGAAGTGGTAGAATATCTTGAATAAGGATTTTCTTGGAGTTAGTAAAAATACCGTCCAACACGTGACCGGCTTCATGCGTAGGAGATGAAACTAGCTGGACCAGGCCTAAGGATTCTATATCTGTCAGTAATGTGAGGGTGTCATTGCTGTCTGCTTTCTCCAAATGAAAATTAAAATCACCCAATATGGTGAGTGACTCATCTAACGCTAATGATTCTAATAACGTGTTAAAGTTAGCTAGAAAGTCAGTCCGTGCTCCTGGGGGTCTATATAAAAGAATTCCTTTAAAATTTTGTGAGGGAGTAAGTAGAATGGAGAAATGAACCGCTTCATAAATATCAGATGGGATAGGATATGTTCTAACTGGAAATTGTTTGCGGAAAATTATTGCCAGTCCACCACCTTTTTTATTACGTCTATCTTGTCTTTGAACATTGTATCCTTCTGGGATTGCAACCACCAGATCCGGCTCGGATGCATTGTCCATCCATGTTTTTGTCATAAACAATATATCTATATCCCTATCAGTGATTAAGTCGGCTATCTCCTGTTTATGTTTGCCTAGTGAACGAACGTTAATAATTGCTATCACTAAGCTAGATTCTTTGTGGGTCATATCCACCCTAGATTTAAAAACAGGGTTGATATGAGGGAGCAAAGACTTACAGTGTAAGCAGCTGGTTGTCTGATTGATCA
Source organism: Lissotriton helveticus (assembly GCF_964261635.1). Lineage (NCBI taxonomy): Eukaryota > Metazoa > Chordata > Amphibia > Caudata > Salamandridae > Lissotriton > Lissotriton helveticus. The sequence goes on from NC_136070.1 coordinate 817,161,381, forward strand.
GTACATCCTTAGGTGCCATCCGAGAGCACCTAATACTTGAAGGGCGCAACCGCATTAAATCATTTCTGGAGTAGGAGATAAAAGATTGTGAGGTGGATAGGCCAGGGGATATGGCCCTAGGCCCGGACGGGCGCAGACGGGCTTGCCTGTGGCGCGCCTCCGGCGCACCCGCTGCGCCCGCCCGCTGCGCGGACGGGAAGTAGAGGTCATCTTATAGAAGGGGAAGGAGGGTGGGAGGCAGCCTGCAGCTAGAGCGCTGTCCTTGGTGTCCACCCAAGATGGCGTCCACCCCTGTCTCCTACCGCGTGAGCAAGCAATCTGCTACGCGGGGAGCGGGGTTCGAGATGCGGCCAATGCAGTATCTGCAGTGAGTTTAAAAAGTAAAGAAAACGTGGCGTTTAAAAATAATAGCAGCAACCTCGAGCCTTCCTAGTGGAATAGTGATCTCTTGAGGCACAGCCGGGAGATAGCGTGTTTTACTTTTAAAAATTTTAATTCTTGTGTGATACTGTGTTGGTTTTAAAACCTACCCCCTTCCTGGGCACTTATTTCCTTCTCCTCGTGCAGCCGATATTAGCGCTGCCGAGGGATTCATTCCTGACGCCATTTCCCTGGTGACACAGGCGACGCCCACTGCATCAGGCCACGCCCCCCGCCGACACTCCATAAAAGCGCGCTGAATGTTAGCGCGAACCAGTGGAATAGTGATCTCTTGAGGCACAGCCGGGAGATAGCGTGTTTTACTTTTAAAAAATTTAATTCTTGTGTGATACTGTGTTGGTTTTAAAACCTACCCCCTTCCTGGGCACTTATTTCCTTCTCCTCGTGCAGCCGATATTAGCGCTGCCGAGGGATTCATTCCTGACGCCATTTCCCTGGTGACACAGGCGACGCCCACTGCATCAGGCCACGCCCCCCGCCGACACTCCATAAAAGCGCGCTGAATGTTAGCGCGAACCAGTGGAATAGTGATCTCTTGAGGCACAGCCGGGAGATAGCGTGTTTTACTTTTAAAAATTTTAATTCTTGTGTGATACTGTGTTGGTTTTAAAACCTACCCCCTTCCTGGGCACTTATTTCCTTCTCCTCGTGCAGCCGATATTAGCGCTGCCGAGGGATTCATTCCTGACGCCATTTCCCTGGTGACACAGGCGACGCCCACTGCATCAGGCCACGCCCCCCGCCGACACTCCATAAAAGCGCGCTGAATGTTAGCGCGAACCAGTGGAATAGTGATCTCTTGAGGCACAGCCGGGAGATAGCGTGTTTTACTTTTAAAAATTTTAATTCTTGTGTGATACTGTGTTGGTTTTAAAACCTACCCCCTTCCTGGGCACTTATTTCCTTCTCCTCGTGCAGCCGATATTAGCGCTGCCGAGGGATTCATTCCTGACGCCATTTCCCTGGTGACACAGGCGACGCCCACTGCATCACGCCACGCCCCCCGCCGACACTCCATAAAAGCGCGCTGAATGTTAGCGCGAACCAGTGGAATAGTGATCTCTTGAGGCACAGCCGGGAGATAGCGTGTTTTACTTTTAAAAATTTTAATTCTTGTGTGATACTGTGTTGGTTTTAAAACCTACCCCCTTCCTGGGCACTTATTTCCTTCTCCTCGTGCAGCCGATATTAGCGCTGCCGAGGGATTCATTCCTGACGCCATTTCCCTGGTGACACAGGCGACGCCCACTGCATCAGGCCACGCCTCCCCACCTCCGGTATATCAATGTGTATTCTCCGGCAGCGCAGCGGACGAGCGCAGCGGGCCCGCCGGCAGCGCGCCGAAGGCGCGCCTAAGGCAAGCCCGTCTGCGCCCGTCCGCGACCAGTTGGGACCTGGGGCCCCCCCCCTGCTCCTGGCATCATCTACCCCAGACTCACCTACTCTCGCTGTACTCTGCTCGGCTTACGCCCGCTGCCTGGTAAGTACTGCTCCCGCATGTGTTGTCAGGACGCACCTTTATCCTGTCCTGATTGCGCCCTGGCTATCACGTCTTATCCCTCTGAGTTGTGCATTCCCTTTTTGGACCAACACCCCTCTCCCTGTGAAGGTTCATTTGTCTAACCCATCTCCTGTGTTTAGTTTAATCAGCTTAAATTGTCGTTCTTTACCTAAGCATAAAAGGGACATATTTGACCTTCTCACTTCATATAGTCCGTCGGCCTTGTTTCTTACCGAAACTTGGCTAAAAGACTGTTCTGGACCAGATATCGCTACTGCCCTCCCTGATGATTACGCCTTTGTGGGTCGTAACAGACCTCTTAAAGATGGAGGAGGCATTGCTATTATTTTTAAAAGGACCTATTCTTGCAAGTGGGATGATCTTGCTATCCCAAATTGCGAAGCTGGTAGTTTCAAACTCCTATTATCTCCGAATTTTACACTGTCCGGTGCCCTTCTATATCGCCCCCCCAGCGCTGCTGGCGCATGGGCTGCTGCCCTTCCGGAACATATTTCCCCTCTTTTGCTGGAATCTAATAATTTTTTATTACTAGGTGATTTAAACATACATTTTAATGACACCCTATGTTCCACCAGCACTCATCTAATACAGGACCTGGCCGCCCTCAATTTAAGTCTGCTAAACTCTGGTCCCACGCATAAAGGCGCCAACTTACTCGATCCAATTTTTGCTAATCTAGATAATATCACCTGCCTCCCCTCTAAGCCGATTACTTGGTCGGATCATTTCATTGTAGAGTTTCACATTAAAACAACGGTTGCATCTGGCCCCCTTGGCAGCCCACATTCCCTTGGAACAAGAAGGAACTGGCAAAAACTGAATCTGGAGCAACTTAATCATTCCTTAAAAGAAACCCTCCCCCCTTCTGCTAATATCACCACGGATGATGTGGGCAAGATTAACACCTGGCTTACTTCTGCTATTGAGTCCTGCCTTCCGGCACGTAAATGTAAACAAAAGTTTCGGCACCCGCCTGCCCCTTGGTTCAATGAAGAACTCAAAATGGAAAAGTCACGCTGCAAAAGACTAGAGCGCATTTGGAGATCCAACTACCTGTCGGCAGATAAAGCGTACTACAAATTTGCACTACAGAAATACCACACTCTATGTAACACTGCCAGGGCTAATCATGTTAACGATACGATACAGAAAGCTCAGAATCGTCCTAAAGCCCTCTTTAAGGCAGTTCAGGAACTATCGGGTATGTCATGTGCCCCCAAAGCCCCCTGCCTGGATAGCAACCAATGTAATTCCTTGGCAGAGTTTTTTACATCAAAAATTGATAACATCTACGCGGGCTTTGATACTTCATCTTCTGTTTCACCTAGGCCACCATTCCAGCAACATGACCAACTCTCCTTACAGGATGATCCTGAACGACCTTCTCCTCCTCGATTAGATAAATGGGAATGTATCTCCATGCCCGTTTTCCTGAAATTGTTGGCAGAGATTAAATCCGGCTCTCCCCTGGATCCCATGCCTCCCCAGATGCTTTGTAATTTAGACTCTGTCCCTCTGGACTGTATCTTGGCTCTTTTGAATGCATCTCTCACTGAGGCAGTGGTTCCTAACATCTGGAAGCATGCGATGGTGGTTCCACTGCTGAAGAAAGTTAATGCGGATATCAGCAACCCAGCCAATTTCCGGCCCATTTCCCTGCTTCCCTGCCTCTCAAAGGTGCTGGAGAAACATGTTAATCGTCACCTCACCACCTACATTGAATCAGCAAACGTTCTCCACCCTTCTCAGTCTGGTTTCCGGGCGGGCTTCTCTACGGAGTCCACCCTTTTGGGAGTCTCGGAGACAGTCAGGCGCCAGGTAGACAAAGGGGAGACAGTGGCACTCATCCTTTTGGATCTGAGTGCCGCTTTTGACACCGTCTCCCATGGCATCCCTTTGTCTGCCTTGAAGTCTGGTGGTATCCGCGGCCCCGCCCTCGCCTGGATCTCTGACTTTCTTTCTCATCGCACTTTCCAGGTTTTCTCCCCTTCTTCTGTGTCCACTGTTCACAACTCCCCGTATGGCGTTCCCCAGGGTTCTATTCTCGGTCCTTTATTTTTTAACCTTTATGTCAGACCTCTTGCTTTTCTTGCTGAACAGGCTGGACTTTCTATTTTTTCTTATGCTGATGATACCCAAATTATTTTCTCTCTCTCCTCTAATCAGCACTCCCCTTCTTCTTCTCTCTGTTCTGGACTCACTGACATCGCCAACTGGATGCTGACTAACAAGCTAAAGCTAAATGGCGATAAAACAGAGCTTCTCCTATTTGGGCCGGATTCCGCTCTCTGGGGCCCGCAACATTGGCCTCAGCAAATGGGACCTCTACCAGTCCCAGCAACTTCAGCACGTAATCTGGGGGTCCTCTTTGATAATCAGTTATCCATGAGACAACATGTGGTCAAGGTCTCGGCCACCTGCACCACCATCATCAGGTGGCTGAGGAAGATCACATGGATGCTGCCTCCAGACACCCAGAAGTCAGTGGTCCAGGCCCTAGTGACATCGCGGCTGGACTACGGCAACGTACTCCTTCTGGGTGCCTGTAAGGAGGTCACCCGGAAGCTCCAAGTAGTTCAGAACATGGCTGCCCGTCTACTCTGTAACCTACCGAGAACAACCTCAGTCTCTTCCTCTCTGCGTAGCCTTCATTGGCTGCGCATAGAATCTAGGACCAAATTTAAAGCACTTTGCTTTATGCACCGTATCAAAGCTGGAAAAGCCCCCCAATATCTTTCCACTTTAGTCCAGCAATACTGTCCCTCTCGCACCCTTAGATCTTCCACTCACTGCAGATTCTCTGTTCCCCGCTTTAAGCGGTCCAGAGTCGGTGGACGCTCATTCTCCCACCTGGCACCTGCGCTCTGGAATTCGCTTCCCATCCCTCTGCGATCTGAAACATCCTATATCAAATTCCGCAAAGGTGTGAAAACCTGGTTGTTTTCTCTGTAACCGATTCCTTAACTTCCGTTGTCCTCTTTTATTTCTATTCCCTTAGCGCCGGGAAACCTACGGGTAGCTGAGCGCTTTACAAAATCAGATATAATAATAATAATAATCCCCCGGCTTCCGCCTCAGGGGAGGTGTCACAATTAAATCTAAGCGCAGATGAGGAGCGCGATTTAAATAGCCAGGAGGGGGGAGGCAGCCGGCAGCTAGAGCGCTGTCCTTGGCGTCCACCCAAGATGGCGTCCACTCCTGTCTCCTACCGCGCGAGCAAGCAATCTGCTACGCGGGGAGCGGGGTTCGAGATGCGGCCAATGCAGTATCTGCAGTGAGTTTAAATAGTAAAGAAAACGTGGCGTTTAAAAATAATAGCAGCAACCTCGAGCCTATCCCCCGGCTTCCGCCTCAGGGGAGATGTCACAATTAACTCTAAGCGCAGAAGAGGAGCACGATTTAATTAGCCAGGAGGGGGGAGGCAGCCGGCAGCTAGAGCGCTGTCGTTGGCGTCCACCCAAGATGGCGTCCACTCCTGTCTCCTACCGCGCGAGCAAGCAATCTGCTACGCGGGGAGCGGGGTTCGAGATGCGGCCAATGCAGTATCTGCAGTGAGTTTAAATAGTAAAGAAAATGTGGCGTTTAAAAATAATAGCAGCAACCTCGAGCCTATCTCCCGGCTTCCGCCTCAGGGGAGATGTCACAATTAAATCTAAGCGCAGATGAGGAGCGCTATTTAAATAGCCAGGAGGGGGGAGGCAGCCGGCAGCTAGAGCGCTGTCCTTGGCGTCCACCCAAGATGGCGTCCACTCCTGTCTCCTACCGCGCGAGCAAGCAATCTGCTACGCGGGGAGCGGGGTTCGAGATGCGGCCAATGCAGTATCTGCAGTGAGTTTAAATAGTAAAGAAAACGTGGCGTTTAAAAATAATAGCAGCAACCTCGAGCCTATCCCCCGGCTTCCGCCTCAGGGGAGATGTCACAATTAACTCTAAGCGCAGATGAGGAGCACGATTTATATAGCCAGGAGGGGGGAGGCAGCCAGCAGCTAGAGCGCTGTCCTTGGCGTCCACCCAAGATGGCGTCCACCCCTGTCTCCTACCGCGTCATTAGGTGCTCCTCATCGGGCCGGTACTGCAATGTCTGATGAGCCACTTAATGGGGGCTCTTTTACACAGATCGTTTGCCATATGATGAGTGCACTTGAGGGGGTGTATGTGTACGGTGGTGCATAAGTGGTTAAAAGAGTCTAAGGGATCCCCAAACATTCTTTTCATGGCCCGGTGATTCCCTTGACACAGTAAAAACAAGGGACCTATCTTTAGTAATACTGTACTGAGATAGCTTCAGTGAGTATTGAATGAGGTCAACATGTTCCTTACCTCTGTGCCTGCAGGGTCAGTGGCATTTTATCAGGGCCTTGTTAATACCTACTCTACAGAGGTTTGAAGCCCAGGTGGTTGCAAAGGGTTACCAATCAAAATTAAACTGCACCTGCTGCGGTTCAGGATAGGGGATCCATTCGCAGAGTTCGGTGAGTGGTTCTTAAGTAAGGCAGAGGACCACTTGTAATACATTGCGAGGTCCACTTTTCTCCCCACAGCAAGGCGCGGTCCTCTACTTTATCTAAGGGATATCACTGACCCAACTCTGGAGTAGGATGGAGCATGCCATCCATCTGGGTGTGTTAGGCCAGTCAGATCTGATTTCTCAGATCCCCCCTTGATCCCTCTGGTCATCAAGGTATTCCCTTGGTCATGAATAACCTTGTGGGATCTTCAGATGTCAGGGTGGACAAATTCAGCAGGCGAAGCCTGGTGGATCACGAATGGCACTTACAACCTGCAGTGTTGAAGAGTGTGTTCCAGCAATGGAAACAAACCTGGCTCGATCTCTTCGTCACTGCTGAGAAAGTGCAAAGTCCACACTTGCAGTGGAGTTCCCTAGAAGGCGTTCTCTCGGAGATGCCTTCTGGCTAAAGTGGAGCATAGGACCCCTGTATCCCTTCCCGCTTCTACCTCTCCTACCTTGAGTTCTGAGGAATATCAGAAAGGATTAGGACAAGTAATCCTAGTGGCTCTGGATTGGGCCAGGAGAGGGTGGTACCTGGAAATTCTGGGAATGGGTATCTATCCTCCGATCAGGCAATCGTTTTGGAAGGATTTCTTCTCACAGCAGCATTTTCTTAAAGGTTTAGTCCATATGTTCCCACCCACACATTTTTAATGCCGCAGTGTGACCTTAATTTGGTTCCCACATTCCTTATGTGTACCCTTTTGAGTCGATGCACAGCTATCCTTTGCATCTCCTGACTCTTAAAACAGTCTTTTTCATTGTGATAACTTCAGAGCGTCATGTGAGTGAACTGTTCAGACTCCGTACACTAACTTTTATTGCACAATCTGGTGCTGATCAGAGCAGTATTTCTGCCAAAGGGTTGTGCCTTAATTTCTTATCGGGCAGTACATCACCCTTCCATCTGCCTCACCACTCGAAATTCCTTGGACCCAAGTAGATCCTTGAGTTTTACATCAGTTGTATCAAGAACAATCTGGTAGAGGATCAGCTTTTTGTGGGGTTCTCTGGGGCATAGAAGGGTACAGCAGTGCAGAAAAGGATCATATCAAAGAGGATAGTTCTCTGTTAAGATCTGCGATGCATTGGCGAAGACGCAGCCTCCAGAGAGTCTGAGGGCTCATTCGACCAGAGACAAGAATGCAACCACTGCATTGGTATACGGAGTCTGTCTGGCTACAATGTGGGCATCAATTCAAAACATTAACAAAGCACTATTGCCTTGTTAGCCAGGTCCGGCGGGAGGGGCACTTAGCCCGTTGTGTCCTGAAGGACTTTTGGAATTAGCCATTCCACTGACCCCTCAAATTGTGAGGTACTGCTTTGGTATCGATAACAAAGTGAGGAATCTGCAGTTAAGAGTATCTATCAGAAGACCTAGTTTCCTACCTGCAGAAATGCTCCTACTGGTCAATACTCTATCTTTCTACAGATACCCTAGCGCTCTCCCACCTCCCCTTTCTGTGAAATGTTATCTTTTTACATACATAAAAAGGCCCCAATCTAAAGATCTGCACACTGTTATATCTGATCAATTGTTGAGCTCCCCATCTGAAGGCGCAAAGGGAGTAAAGAATGAAACTGATTTCTGATGGATAATTCTACCTGCAGATTGTTCACCTTTTGAATATTCTAGGCGTTAGACTAATTCCAGAAACTTATCATTACTTCTCCTCGCCACCAGGAGACACTACTCCACTTTGACTTCAGAAACAATACCATCCGGACATCACTGGAGTCATAAATCACCCACATCGGCATCCTGATGTCATTCCTTTTTTTGGCACCACAGACATGAATCTGGAGCTTCACTCTCCTCAGGGAATTGGCACACCACGTTTTCCGTCTCTTAGAAACTTGAAGGTGAAGTACATGGATATCACCTCCCTGACGTTCATGCTTCAAATCTTGTAGCACAATGCTGGACAAATGTTAATCCGTGACCCACATGATATCTGCCTCTACTGGGTGGGGTTGGATCACAACATCAAGTCTTGCAAATCCTGCAGAAGCATGTACCCCAATGCCATACAGGAATAGGAATCCAAACTACTTATGACCTGGGCTTGAGATGATCGTCTAGCCAAAGAAAAGGCTTGACATAGGACAAGGTCACCTGAATTGCTACCATGATCAAAATCATCCCAAAGAAAACATAAGCAGGGTCCCTACACCACCAAGAGATGTGGCTCCTCGATGATGAGCCATTGACGTTTACTAGCCAATTGCGAGCCACCCCACAACTTAAAAATGTCCCTCTTTGCTAACATTAATCCTAAATTACAGAACAAGAGGTGGGCTTGCATAAGGTTTGCGTTGCAAGGAACTCACAGTAGGATGAACTACAGTGCCTAATTAATCAACGCCCCAAGGACGGCCTCCAGTTCTTCGACAATGGTAGCCTACTACCTGGAGATAAGGGGGCAGAACCAGAAAGTGTGTAAGGCCCTACCCATTTGGTACAATTAGCTTCTATTATAGAAGGTCGCGTGAAGGATTTTCAGCTGTATTAATCTCGGTTTGGACTTAGTGGTCACTTCCCTAGGATGCATTAAGGCAGCTTCCTGATCCACATTCTCCATGGGACCATTGTCTCTCTCCCAGGTCACCCTGAGTTGAAGAATTGTTATTTATGATGGTGCAGTATGTTGGGGAGACTACCTTACTAATCATCTCTTCTCTAAGTATCCGCTTTTCTAGAGTTCTTTCATTGGTATTGTCTTCCAATCTATTTCTATGCTTGCAGAGCATGATGCAGCTGCAGTAACCTATATTTTTACATGAGATCATATTTTTGCTGTTGGACTTTGAACAATTTCATCCATTGCGCAGGCATTAGGTCTCCTACCGTGGAGATGTCTATGGCATCCCACTGGCGAAATCCAGTCAGCTTAGTGACCTCCTTCAACATGTGACCTTTCCACAGGGGTGTTTGCTTGGTCACCCTTAGCAACTAACCTAAGTGGCTGTTGGCCTTATCCCATATGTCCAATGTTGCCTCAGTGGTGCGCAATAATCGGCACCTGCTCTATTAAAATAATGAATGTATGTGTACTGTTCCAGTGCCAGCCGCTCTAGTCTCTTGGCAGGGTTGAGTCTCGGGCAAACCCCCCATTAATTAATCTTCTGTAACTGTGACCGTAGGAAGGTAGGATCCTTCTGCATGGTTATCCCCACTTTTGCCTGGTGCTATGATGGTTTCTGACTAGTCTGATTGGGATCCTGCTAATCAGGACCCCAGTCTCTGTGCTTTCTCCCTTAAATTGACTATGGTGAGTACATAGGTACATCCCAGATTGGCTACTGGTGTACCCTTATAAGTCCCTAGCATATGGTACTGAGGTACCCAGTGCATAGGTACACCAGGGGTCTCCCATGGCCTGCAGCATGTATTATGCCATCCATGAGAGACCACTCAAATTGTGACTAAGGGCCTGCCATTGCAGCCTGTGTAAGTTGATGCTAGCACCACTTACGACAGATAAAGGTTTCCCTATATCTGAGGTCACTGCACTTAAAACCTATAAGTCACCCCTAAGGCAAGTCTTTCAATCCTGAAGGCAGGGTGCTCTGTTCTAAGTGTGAGGGTGCCTCTGCATGAGCAGAACACCCATACAACCTTCGGAGTCCATTCTTCCGAGTTGTAAGTGCATCAGCCAGTATGAAACTTAGAGTGGCCTTGCGTCATTACGTGATGACCATCTCTAAACTGGCTGTAACGAACTCTGTTCTGTCTGGTATCAAACATGTTGGAATCATGCCCCTGCACCATAAGCGGTGTGGAAGGTATGATTCCATGCACTGTAAAACTCCTCCGGGAGGCCCGAAGTGCTCCCGGTACCAGTCTTCTAGACCCAGAGAGCACAACATAGCTGCTGCCGACCAGAGACATGATTCTGCCCTCCTGCTGCTGAGCCAAGTTCAAGCAGGGGAAGGCAGGACAATAATTATTCTCCCAGACAGGGTTTAGTGTATTGAGGCAGGGTGGGGAGTGCTTGCCAGCACCACTCAGTCTGCTTGAGGGGCACATTTGGTGCCCTCCTTGCATAGTCCAGTTCAAACCAGCTCAGGCACGAAACAGGACAAAGGTCATGGGAGTATCCTCCCCACTGTCCAAACACCTCCCCTCGGAAGGAACCCTGAATCGTCCCAACCCTTTCCTTAGGGTACTTAAGGGCTTACCTGTGGGCGGGTCCCTAGATTCATCGTGGGACAAGATCCATATCAAGACACCACTTCTTCTTTGACTGTCTGGACACTCTGGACTTCACTCTGGGTATCGAGACTGCAACTGGGGAGAGTCCTGCTGCTCCTGGTTTCGTCACTCTGCTCGTCTGCTGCAACGTCTGTACCTGTACTCCATACAGAAACCTTCCACTACCTGTGGGCATCCAAGACACCTGAAGTAATCTCCTTTGAAATGAAGGAGTCACTTCCCAGCATCTGCAGGCACCACAACAACGCTGACCGGTCTGCTGATCCTGGGCTCCCACAGTCTCCGAAAGGCGCAGCAACACAGGTGGTGGTTCGTCACATCCCTCGAGGCCTGCGCTGTCTTCTCATCGTGTTTGAGGCCAGTATCCCTCGTCAGAGCGGCAGGAACTGAACCCCTATACACCCCGTTGACTTGCCGTTACAAAGGCTTGTTGGCTCTCTTCCTCAGAGATCTTCAGGCTCCAAGTAGCCTCCAACTCAAGCATCTCCTGTGACCATGATCTTTGTCCTCATCGCATCCCTTGCACCCCTGGCCTGCATCTTTGATGAACTGCTTGAGGTCCTCTCGCAACTCCAGTGCCTTCTGCTGGAGGTCCATTTGAGGGTCTTCTTTAATTTCAGTGGGCTCTCCTGATTGCTCTGGCCTGCTCTGACTCCCTTTCTTGTGGCGAGTCAGCTGGACCTTGCTGATCCCGACCCTGCACCTTTTTCACTTTCCACATTGTTTGCGGTTGCCAAGGCTTGTTGGTGCTCCGACGGACACCGACCACTCAACTCTCAACATCTGACGTGGGACAGCTCGTGAACAGCTCGTCCACAGCATTGCCTGGTCCGCAGAGCTGCAGCTCCAAGGTCACCGTCAACTCTCCTGCAACACCCGACATCGGTGAGCTTTCGACTTCTGTGCCCCCTGGTCACTCCTAATGGGTATAGACTCTGTCCCCTCTGCTTGCAGGTTTTTCTCAACTTGAATCCACCTTTGGATTCCTACGGACACTCTCCACTTCTTCGCTAGCAGCATCTTCCTGAAGTTCTCAATTTAATTTGGCTGCGGTTTCTGACGCCATTTCTCACCTATGCACCCAGCTTCCATGGTGTAGGTATCATGGTGCCTAGGGTATCCACGGGTGGGGTGGCTCTCCAACCTTTTGTCTTTCACTGTGTTTCTTCATGGTCCACTGGGAAAGGTTCTTCTCCTTTAAAATTGCAACTGCGACTTACCCATTGACTTGAATGGAGCCCACGGCCGTGTTCCCACTCTGCACATGGCCTCTGGGTTTCCTGGTTGCTCACCCCGGGTGGTTCCTTGGGTTCCCAGCATTTCTGCGTCCTCTGGGTATAGTCTTCACTTGAGTCGTGGTTCGTATCCCTCTATTTTAGTATATGGTTTGGTACCCCCTGGTGACCACTGTGTAACACGTGCTTCTTACCTGTTTTTGTTGCAAAGTATTATGTGCATTTCATATATCTCCTGGCAGGAGATCATTGTGTGTGTTAGTGAGTGTCTTATAATAAATACAGCATAATTTTATAAATACACTGTGTGGTTCTTTTTCACTTAATCTATACCAATAATATTTCGTTCTGGTAAAACAAGCTGCTTTACACTACTTCCGTACTAGGCCTTAAAGCTGCACACCACAGGTACCACTTAGAGTGCTTTCTAAGGTTGTCTCAGACTACTAAAATCACCATACGGGTTGTCTGGGTTACATAAGTGAGCACCATATACTAAGCCAGCTTCTCACAGCGCCACCCACCAATAATGCCTCTGTTATAGACTGACAGGATCAAAGAACTAGCTATGTGTGCCCCCATCCCATAGAAGACTGTGCATGATTCTATTTATTCTTTGAACGTTTTACTTGGGGGTGGTGTATTTTGTGGGACAGGGAGCAGCTTAGGGTGTGCTAACATTAAATAAATTGCTGCTCTTCCCTTAATGGACAGTGGCAGCCGTCGCCATTGCTCTGCATCTGCCTAGTATTCGTGTAGGATCCTATCTAGGTTTCTATCCAGGAACAATGCATTGTCCAGCATTATCTCAATCTCCACATATCGAAACCGAGTCCTTACAACTCGGAGGTCGCAGTAGGAGTCGCCTATATTACCCCACATCTCGAAGACATACAGTACTGATTTTCCCTAATTTATCCTATCGCCAGAATATTTTTGAAAGGACTGGAATACTTACAGAGCTGCTGAAATAGCCATCTCTGGGTCAGAGAGGTACAGTACGGTATCATCTTCATAGAGCAATATTTTTTTCCTGTTGGCCTGTTACATCAGGACAATGTGGTATATTTGTTCCTGCTCACACCAAACACACCAACAGTTTTATGCTGAGGGCAAAAGGGGGGAATAAAGGACACCCAGCCCAATACCACGTCGCGGGGCAACGGGGTGGACGTCACCACATTAACTATAACTGCCGCCTTGGGTACGTCATAGAGCAATGCCACCCACTTACAAAACTGGGGGCCTGTGACAAGCTGGCCAATCAGACACAACGCAAAGAAGGTAAAGGGTTTAAGGTGTTTATTATAACAACTGGCTATGGTGGGGTTTTGATACATGGTTTGGGATAAGGTTTGTTCAGGCAGGATATTCTGAATGTTGCTATCAGGAGTTATGTCACTCCTCTTTTCCTTCTTGGCCTCTGTCCTCTTTGGGTTGGTACTCCTCCCCTCTTGAATGTCGTGGACCCTCGGGAAACAAAAGAGGGCTTTATGAAACTGCTTTACCAGATTGCTTCACTGGATCTTTTAAGATTACGTGACAAACAAAGCCAGTCTTTACTATACCCAGTGCCTTAAAAGCCACATGCTCTGGACCCTCAACGGGCCACAAATAACCAGAAATTGACCTGCTGCTGTGCTTCCCCTCAACCATTCAACCTGCATGTAACAGGACACTTGTCTTGAGTTATGTTTCGTCTCCTGAGCCATAGCATTGCGACCTCAGCACCCTCTCCCTCTAGCCCACCGGGTGAAAACAGGAATTTCGTCAATGGCGTCCCCTCGCTCTCCTTATGTCTTCCGGATGTTGTCTTCTCTCGAGGGCGATACTTTGGTCCTTTCTTCTCTTCCTCGTTGACGCTGTCGGCAACCTCAGATCACTCACTCGTCTGCTGTAATTCTTGCCGCACATCCTCTTCTCTTTCTCGCTCAGTACTGTCTGCAGCCTCTGATCACTCGCTCTTCTGTTGTGCTCCTCGCCGCACGCCCGACTTCCTCTTCTCTCTCCGTGTCCACGCTCGACTCTGCTCTTCCCTCGTTGGACCACGAACCAGTGATTCCACCTCCATTTAATGGCCTCAGGGGTGCGGCCACAAGAGTATGCACAGGTGAGCGTGGGTGGGAGACTAGACCTGCATCACCCTCCCCATTATGGAACATCGTGGTGGCCATCTTAGGTTTCTTCGCAATAGCGCTCTGCAGCCCTTCCATAGGTAAGGAACACCTTGTGAAGGTGTGCTCATCAATAGAATCAAACTCTTTAATATGGCCAACGGTTCTTTTGTGTGACCCACTACATCTAACCAACTGTGCAGTCTCCAGAGGTTCTATGAAGTTGCCCTCCATGATATGATTTAAGCATGTTTGATTGGCATGCGCCAGGGAGGTGATTATCTTCATAAGTTGGCTGACCAGCATTTTGGCCAATAGCTTCACCTCTTCATTAAGAAGAAAAATGGGTATAAAAGAGCTACAACTGTTCCCGGGGTTGCCAGGTGCGTGTTTCAGTTTGACCACTATAGTTGCGAAGCAGAGATGTGCACCAAGTGCGCCATCTCTATATGCCCCTTTGAGCATATTAAGCCTATGCGGACCTATAATCATGGAAAGCCTTTTGCATATTTCGAGTGGAAAGCCATTAGGTTCTGCCCCTTTTCCGTTTGGCATACCCACTAGAGAGTATTTGTAAGCTCGGTAAAGGAAAACTCCTCTACCAAGGCCAATCGTTCTTCACTAGTTAGAACACTAAGAAAATCAGGCACAACTATGGAGGTCTGTGTCTGTCACCTCCTGTAGTGAAAAGAAATTTTTAATCACAATTAGGCTTCTCGCTTTTTAGATCTGGCCTACGCAGCGCGCATGCGCTGCATAGGAGGAGACCTTAAGAAATCGATTCAGTTTTTCAGGCAAAAACATGCACGCATTGCATTGCTTTGAATGGAAACGCATGCACGTTTGGCGATTCCCTTGCGGGAGCGAGCTTTGAAACCATCTATTTGTAATTAACCCCCTCCTCTCTCCCCTCCCCCTGCTGCCTCTCCTCGTCAAACTTGTTTTTTTTACTTTCAGCGCGAGGCCCGAAAGCTTGTTTAGGGTATGAAGCGCTATATAAATTATTCTATAGGACATAATGCAGAGCTATCTTGTTATACGGGGTACATAATCACCTGAACTAGTTTGCTCTGAGGCGTTGTAGATTTCATGGTGTAGTCTTCTTCTAGTAGTGTCTTCTGTACCTGAATGAATATATAGGTCATTGCAGGAACAGCCTACTTTGCTGGTAACGGAAAGGTGAATTGGCCCCTATAGCATTACACGTGGTATGTGCCTCCTTATGTTTGCCTGTAGATGACAGTGTGAATTGTAAAATGTGTATAATACTAATAACCTATGACAAGGTCATCTTTTCTATTTTCTTCCTTCAAGACCAAATCTGTACCGCTTAGCACCCCCCTCACCAGGAGGTCACTGAGACCGTGCAACTTTAAAGCACCTCATCCATCCCTCCGAAGCAGACGCCGCCATGACAGCTCCTCCACAGAGCTCGCTGCGCATGGCCCGCTGTCCCATCTGCGCCACCCGCCTGCTTCGGGACGTCCATTTTGCTCTGCGTCATTTTTTCATTTCTCGTTAAGGTATTCATCGTCTTCCAGTGTGCTACTGATCCCAAGCCGCTCTCTCTCGTTTTCCCTTCTGATCTCCAGTGAGCATGCTTCAGTCTGTGCTTGTGCTCCCCAATCTCTTTTTTTTTTTAGGACATAAAGGTGTAATGAAGTATTGATCATGTTGGAGCAATCACCAGGTTGTGTGCAGAAGATATCAATATATATATATATATATATATATATATATATATATATATATATATATATATATATATATATATATATATATATATATATATATATATATATATATATATATATATATATATATATATATAAATATCGATGTACAGATGGACTATCCAATGATGTGACAGTAGGTGTTAGTGGGCCTGGAACAGAACAAGACTAAAACATTTGAATAAGGTCGGAGGGTTAGCTAGCCATCTCGGGCTGGAGGGTAGGAAGAAAATGTTATTGTACTGTAACGGATCTGTGTCTAAACAGCAGCAAGCGAATCACTGGGGTGAGCAGTTTTATACTGCTGAGACCCTTGGGTGTCGAGTCACCAAAGAGCCAGAGACAGCCTAAGTGACATCACACATCTTTGGATACCACGATGTCAAGAGAGGTTTACTTTATTGTCTTTATTTAGTGTGATCTTGGATTGGAAGGGTGACAGAGCTCTTCACATATTCGATAAAGATATGTACATACATTTACATGCTGGACATACCAGAGGACATGCGCATGCAGGCGATATGACGTTTTCACAGAGAGCAGTCATAAAGGGATATATATATATATATATATATCCCTTTATACCAGAGTTCCATATATATATTGGCCAATGTTATGTGACCATATATGTGGATATATAGTATAATCTAGATTAGATGGGATAGTTACCCATCGGACACTATGGCACTGGATAGACCCACGCTGTGCCAATCATGGAACTCACTATTCACATGTGAGATCACACACCCCCGTTATAACTTCTACCCGGGGTGATATGCCGATACACGGCACTATATGTTAAACTCTATTTGTATTTTACTTAGGGAAGGCAAACATTAGTAAGTACATAATATTAGACTGTTTAATTGGGATTACTTGCCCATTCAAAGATGTCCCCCGAGTATCTGGTGATGATGTCAGTCCGTTTTCTATGTTTGACCCGTGACAAACACACAATATGTATGGCTGGTCTGCGTAGTGTAATTGACACAGAGGAAGGTTTGAAGCCGAAACGCAAACCCTGTAATAAGCAGACCCTGTAATGAATTAGCGCCCCTGTAGATCAGCACCAGTATCTGTCTTTTAGTGTCTTGTGCTATTCCATTCTATCCCCCTTTCTCTCCTGGGTCCCTAAAACATTCATCCTTTCTTTTATTTTGTCCATTGTATGGTCAATTTCTAAATGCATTATTTAAATGTATACCTGTGTTTTTACAATTGTGTGACTTAACAATATAAGTGGTATATCATATTGAATTATCATCTCTGGCATTTCAGTTCAAGAAACGAGTATAGAATGTTGTGCACTGCCTAATATATAAATTGCAAAAAACACAGTTGATGGACAGAATGTAGAACAATGTCATACATTCACCCCAGTACAAGGACCTGGGCCTAAATCCATTGTTTTTTTGCACTCCACACCACCCTGGGTTAGACACTGGCTATATGCAAATCAGCTCTGACCCTGTGCCTCATGGGAACAGTCCAGTCCGAACTACCAAGCCATGTCTTTCCCAGACCGGAATCAAGCATCCAAGGACCGGTTTCTGGCTATCAGCCTTCATTCAGCCTGGATAGCTTGACTCCAGTGGTGTGGAGAGCCTGGGACTCACGTCTGAGCATACCCAGCCCACTCGGGGTGAAAATTGCAAAAAACACAGTTGATGGACAGAATGTAGAACAATGTCATACATTCACCCCAGTACAAGGAGCTGGGCCTAAATCCATCGTTTTTTTCACTCCACACCACCCTGGGTTAGACACTGGCTATATGCAAATCAGCTCTGACCCTGTGCCTCATGGGAACAGTCCAGTCCGAACTACCAAGCCATGTCTTTCCCAGACCGGAATCAAGCATCCAAGGACCGGTTTCTGGCTATCAGCCTTCATTCAGCCTGGATAGCTTGACTCCAGTGGTGTGGAGAGCCTGGGACTCACGTCTGAGCATACCCAGCCCACTCGGGGTGAAAATTGCAAAAAACACAGTTGATGGACAGAATGTAGAACAATGTCATACATTCACCCCAGTACAAGGATCTGGGCCTAAATCCATCGTTTTTTTGCACTTCACACCACCCTGGGTTAGACACTGGCTATATGCAAATCAGCTCTGACCCTGTGCCTCATGGGAACAGTCCAGTCCGAACTACCAAGCCATGTCTTTCCCAGACCGGAATCAAGCATCCAAGGACCGGTTCCTGGCTATCAGCCTTCATTCAGCCTGGATAGCTTGACTCCAGTGGTGTGGAGAGCCTGGGACTCACGTCTGAGCATACCCAGCCCACTCGGGGTGAAAATTGCAAAAAACATAGTTGATGGACAGAATGTAGAACAATGCCTTACATTCACCCCAGTACAAGGATCTGGGCCTAAATCCATCGTTTTTTTGCACTCCACACCACCCTGGGTTAGACACTGGCTATATGCAAATCAGCTCTGACCCTGTGCCTCATGGGAACAGTCCAGTCCGAACTACCAAGCCATGTCTTTCCCAGACCGGAATCAAGCATCCAAGGACCGGTTTCTGGCTATCAGCCTTCATTCAGCCTGGATAGCTTGACTCCAGTGGTGTGGAGAGCCTGGGACTCACGTCTGAGCATACCCAGCCCACTCGGGGTGAAAATTGCAAATAACACAGTTGATGGACAGAATGTAGAACAATCTCAAACATTCACCCCAGTACAAGGAGCTGGGCCTAAATCCATCGTTTTTTTGCACTCCACACCACCCTGGGTTAGACACTGGCTATATGCAAATCAGCTCTGACCCTGTGCCTCATGGGAACAGTCCAGTCCGAACTACCAAGCCATGTCTTTCCCAGACCGGAATCAAGCATCCAAGGACCGGTTTCTGGCTATCAGCCTTCATTCAGCCTGGATAGCTTGACTCCAGTGGTGTGGAGAGCCTGGGACTCACGTCTGAGCATACCCAGCCCACTCGGGGGGAAAATTGGAAAAAACACAGTTGATGGACAGAATGTAGAACAATGTCATACATTCACCCCAGTACAAGGATCTGGGCCTAAATCCATCGTTTTTTTGCACTCCACACCACCCTGGGTTAGACACTGGCTATATGCAAATCAGCTCTGACCCTGTGCCTCATGGGAACAGTCCAGTCCGAACTACCAAGCCATGTCTTTCCCAGACCGGAATCAAGATCCAAGGACCGGTTTCTGGCTATCAGCCTTCATTCAGCCTGGATAGCTTGACTCCAGTGGTGAGGAGAGCCTGGGACTCATGTCTGAGCATACCCAGCCCACTCGGGGTGAAAATTGCAAAAAACACAGTTGATGGACAGAATGTAGAACAATGTCATACATGCCTAATATATAGACATTATTTTAAGATTACTGCTTATCTATTTGTAGCAATAAGAAGGTACTGTCCTGATGAAGACATAATTGTGTCGAAACGCGTAGATGGACGAAATCCATCTCTTCCATGTACCACTGGGAATACATTTCTTTACCACTAAACATTTTGTATAGTTTTTGTAAAAAAACTGTTTTATTAAAAAAAAATGTAATATATTTTTTATATCAATGAATGCTTTCATGATTTTTTATCCTATGTATCAAATGTATTAAATTGAATCCTTCATGTTATTTTAGTGCCTTATTACTTTTCTTCACTTGAACTTTGCCAGTTTATTTTGTTTTGCCTGGGTGAGATTATTTGCCATATATCATTGAAGTTGTGTACAGTCATAAGCCACACAAATCATGTGACGTGCGTTGTTATATTTTTTTCTGTTTACGAAACACATTTTATTGGCTTTGCATTGTAACTATAATGTCAAGATAAATGTATGTTTTTTTAACTGTCCGTGTTTTTGTATTTTTTGCTTTCGGCAATGGATGCGCTACCTGTTCTCTTCATGCTTTATATAATAATAACAAATATCTGTTGCTAGAAAAGAAAAGGTTTCCTATAACACCAGTTCTCCGTCATGGGTGTCGTCATTCAATTCATAAACAACCCTGCCATCTTCCAGATAAAGAGCGCCAGCATTCTAGGTGTAAGATCGGATAACGATCCACAGACTGTCAAAATTAGCAAATGGGCTACAAGTAACTGTGTTACACGCCGTAATAGCAATGATCCCAGTGACAGAACTTTTTTCCCTAGGAGAAGAAACGTAGCAATGGAAAAATTGACCTTACATTTTTACTTTATTGCTACTGGAGTAGATGCGGGTATAACCTTTGTGTATTGCAATTAACTTAGCATTTTCTAAGTGTGTTTTGTATTTGCTTAGCTCTCCTTGTACTCCTTTATTTTACTGTTCGTATTCTGACTTTGCAGTAGATATTGCCCATTTCTCATCCCCTGTCACATTTTCACCTGTAATGTGGAACTATGTATGGGGCATGTATACAAAGAAGTGGTGGAGTGAGTCGTTAGCCGTTATGGCCTCACTCATCCCCTTCAGAAACGCAAGGCTGCACCATATTTACAAGAATATGGTGCAGCCTTGCGTTTCTTCCTGCGCTGGCGCTACACTTATCTGCCTAGCGCCAAGGCACGCAGTCACGCAGTGGTGCAAGGATGTCTGCGTGCAGGAGAAGGTTGTTTATGTGTAGGAATGTGTCCCTTCCTACACGTAAACAATCTTTAAATGACGTGTTGTTACTTCTATATGTGTGCTGCTTAATGCAGCACACATGAAAGTTAGAAAATGTCATTCTTTTTCAAAGATTGTTTATGTGCAGGAAGGGATCCTTCCTACACATAAACAATCCTAGGCGTTTTGCTTGTTCCATGTGTGCTGCAGAAGGCAGCACACATTGAAAAAGCAAAAACGAGGAGAATAAAACATTTTGCCTCGTTTCGCCAAGTTAAGACCAGGTTTACCCTAGTCTTAATTTTGGTGCTGCCTCCTGTTTATGCCACCCTTGTAAATAGGGTGCTGCGTCAAAATCAATGGGTGTTGCGATGGAACACCCACCGCAACACCTGCTCCCCACCCCTTTCAGGCTAAGCATACCGTGAAAGGTGACCTTATTTACAAGGCAGCATTGAGCCACGTTAAGTGGCTTAACTATGCCTTGCAAATATGGCGAAGCCCTTATCACCACAGGAACGTCAGAAAAAATGATCCCGTTGCGCAAGGGGCTTATACATTTGCCCCTATGTGTGTGTGTAGCTCTATGTACAGGTGGCAGAACATTTCACTCAGAAACTATAAGACTGGCGCAGGCGTAGATCTACGTCAGTCCCTTTCAGAATTGTATTTATGAGTATGTGAGGCAGTCCTACAGGAGTGTTACTAGATATACTTGTAAATGCCCTTGAGAAGTGCCCGTATATTATTTAGGCAAAAACGTATCACTTTAAAAGCCAGTCTCCTTGCAGCAAGTATGAGCTGCTGGGCTGATGCTATCCTTTCAAATGTAAGTAGTGAAACGTTTTACATTTCAATCTTCAGCTTGTCAGTTGTACAAAACCTTGGTTGTTCAGTTACAGCAGTCAAGTGTTAAATTAAGCATTTAAATTGCAAAAACATCTTGTTTCAACCGATGCCGGTGTTTCTGCTTGCTGTTTTAAGCCCATGCTAGAGTTTTCTCTATATGTAGTGGAAAATTATGCCCTGCAGACTTACATCTGAGATTTAACCTTTGTACAGCTTGTGCTACATGTTTTTGCATTGCAACTGACTTACCAAAGCACTACATTTGCAAATGTAATACCAAATAGTTGTTAATTTTAGGGGAGTATTGATTTATTTATTTATTCAAGAGTTTTATATAGCGCTGGCTAGACCCGGAGGTATCAGAGCGCTTTACATGAGGTTCCACAAAAATTACATTACAAGATTAAATCAGTTCAATTTACATCAGTTGCTAGACAAACAATAATAAGAGCATAGGAGACGAGATAATTGAGGTGTAGAGGGGAAGTGGTAAGGGTAAAGGGGTGGGAGGGAGAAGCGGCAGAGAGACGAAAGGAAAGTCTGTCCAAGGTCCGGCTGGGTAAGTGACAGTCGAGGGGAAGTCCCAAAACCCATCTCCTCTATAGCTATCAGGTAGCTCCACCGGGCATTGGCCAAATAGCTCGTTCTCAGTGGGAAAAATATTTAAAGAGACGTGGAGGGCAAAATAGATGGAGGGTAGAGGGGAGGGGGCATGTAAGTAGAGAAAGGGGGGATAGGGGAAGGGACAACAATGAGAGACAAAATGAAGTCTGTCTAAGGGCCGGCTGGGTAGGTGACGACCAAGGAGGGATTCCACGGCCCATCTCCCCTATAGCTAAACCAGGTAGCTCCATCGGGCATTAGACAAAATAGTTCAGTCTCAGTCTATTGAGAGAGGAGAGAAGGAGAGACAAAAATAGGGTGAGGGTGTGGGAAGGGGCGACAGGTGTTCCACGGCCGTTCGAATCCTCAGGGTTGGTTCGATGCTCAAATAGTATCCATCTCTAAACCGCCCCAAATCTGCTATACATAACACGCAGACTGAAGGATGGTTAAGCGAGGGAAAGATGGAAAAAAGCTAGGAAGGAAAGGATGGGAACAGCGGGGAGGGAGACCTTAGAAGACACAAGAAGAGAGAAGAACAAACAATTACTAACCACTATATATGTTCTTCTACTCTATAACAATGCATATATGATACACTACCACTAACCTGTAAAGGAAAATAAATTGGCATTCAAACATGGGAGTTGTGTATAAGGAGTCTTCCTACTGCAGGAGGCTGTAACAACAATGAGGGATATCAGACAGTTCTCCACATATTCATTATAATCCTCAACAATAGGTAAAGGACACTACCTGTCTAGTATAGACGAACCCCTTCATTCATACACAACTCCTGTAAAGAAAAGAACAGCATGTATTTCATGAATGATTTTCTTGTGCAGTATGCCTTCCGTGATCATTTGCATGCAACACTATCAGACCTTTCCTTCGTCTTGTATTAATCCTGGAGTTACGTCACTCCACAACATGAAATGTTATCGAGGCAAAAAGATGTAACAAGGTTTCCTTATAACTGACGAACACAAATGAAGCCTTGTACATTCCAAGTCATCACGAGCAAGAAAGAGACTCCTTGCGCCCAGAATAACTGACTTGGTAACCAACCCTTAAAGTACCCAATGAAGAATATAGTTCACCATCCTCATGGAAGCGTTAACACCACCAAGTAGTCACAAACGAGTATACAGTTCCAAAACATATACGATCCCGAGAAAACAAGGAAAACGCCGTTTGTTGACTTCACAAACGATCGTATATATGAGCTCCAGAAAGCACTCAGAACACGGTGCCAGATGGCACCCTTACCAGCCGCAGAACGCCTCCGGTAAGAACCTCCAAACGCCTGTAACACAAAATAATCGGCAGCATCCTGCCCAGTCTCCGTGAGGATATGCGTTGCACACACGTGACCCGGAAGTGATCTGGTCACGGCCGCGCATGGCGCAACTGCCTCCGGGTAATGTAGTTCGTGACGGGCTGTGCCCTCGTACAGTCTAGTGCCCCCTAACAGTACATCCCCCTCCCGGAGGGCACAGACAGGCACAAGGCTTACCAGGATGGCGACGATAAAAGGCAGCAACCAATCTGGGAGCATGTACTCCCGAAGCAGGTTCCCACGAGTTCTCCTCAGCTCCATAGCCCTTCCAGGCAATCAGATACCACAGCTTACCCCTGCTAACCTTAGAGTCCAGCACCCTCGCAACCTCGTACTCATCCCCCTGATCCACCCACATGGAAGGAGGCTGCACGCGAACATGCCCAGCAGCAGATTTCAGTAATGACACATGGAACACAGGATAGAACTTCATGTGAGAAGGTAAAGCAATCTTTACAGCAACTGGATTCACATGTTTAACCACAGGGAATGGACCTATATAGCGTGGATTGAAAATGCTATACCTTCTGAATCGAATGTTCCTTGTGGACAACCACACCAGATTGCCTTTCTTATACACAGGCCCCTGTTTACGATGCTTATCAGCTTGTTTCTTATACTTCAGCTTAGCATTCACCAAATGTTTCCTAGTATTCACAATAACATTCTGGATTGCAGATATCCTATCTCTGACTTCAGGGACCCGATCACCCCGGATAGGAGAACTAAAAGGGATGAACCTGGGATGAAAACCATATGTGCTGTAGAATGGTGTGTGTTTTGTAGAGCTGTGAAGTGCATTGTTATAGGCTTTTTCCGCCAACCAAAGCCATTCCACCCACATGTCGGTATTGCAGTCTACGTAACAACGCAAATACTGCTTCAATGTTCTGTTCAACCGTTCAGTCTGGCCATCCGTTTGCGGGTGGAAACTGGTCGACAAAGCTGAGGAGATATGCAAAGACGAACACCACGCTTTCCAGAATTTAGCAGTGAATTGCGAGCCACGGTCTGAAACTATTACCTTAGGTAAGCCATGTAATCTCACAACGTTCTCCATAAGTAACTTGGCTAATTGACCTGCTGTGGGAAGGGTTTTGCATGCCACAAAGTGTCCCATCTTAGTTAGATAATCAATAATTACCAGTATGACAGTATGTCCTTTGTCTGCAGGTAGCCCTACAATGAAATCCATGGATATGCTTTCCCAAGGCACTTCCGGTGTGGGTAGAGGTTGTAGCAGCCCTTGTGGTTTCCCTGTCAAAGGTTTGTTTTGTGCGCATACGGTGCACTCTTTTATCCATTCCAGAACGTCTTTTCTCAGAGACGGCCACCAAAATTGCCTCAAGATCTTTTCACAAGTCTTCTCAACACCTTGATGACCAGCACAAGGGACATCATGACACCAATGAAACACCGTGCGGCGTAATTGTAAAGAGGGCAAGAGTAACTGCTTCCCTTTCACGTACACCCCTTGTTTCTTGATCCATTCGGGATGGTATTTCAACCAATCCTTCCAATGAAATGTATTAAGACCCTTCCTTGTTTCCTGTAAGAAATGATCAGTGTGAATCACTCCTATCACTTTGTGTTCCTCGAAGATTGCTCTTTCCGAGGGCACCACAGAACAGACTGTAGAATCTTGCCTGGATAAAGCGTCTGCTTTCTTGTTCTGGCTCCCAGGACGAAAGGTTACAATGAAATGGTACTCTTCGAAGAATGTCATCCATCGCAAAAGTCGAGGAGTGAGAAGACGAACAGTTCTCAAATACTGTAGATTGCGATGATCCGTGTACACGGTGATGGCATGTCGCGCTCCAAGCAACCAATGTCTCCACTCTCCAAATGCCTCCTTGATAGCGAGAAGCTCTTTCTCCGTGATGGTATAGTTTTGTTCGGCAGCATTGAATTTCTTCGACATAAATGCCACTGGATGTAGTTGCCCTGTTTCTTGGTGTCTTTGCGAAAGGACCGCACCCATAGCCACATCTGATGCGTCTGCCTCTACAATGAACGGAAGACTTGGATTTGCGTGGACTAAAACAGGAGCAGATGTGAACGCTGTTTTTAATTCCTCAAAGGCTTCCTGAGCTTCTGAACTCCATACGAACGGAATGTTTTTCTTAGTCAAATGGGTAAGCGGTGCAGCTTTAGCAGAGAAGTTGGAAATGAAACGTCTGTAAAAGTTTGCAAATCCCATAAAACGCTGGATGTCTTTGACGTTCTTGGGACTGGGCCACTCTGCTATCGCTTTGACCTTTCTTTCCGCCATTTCTTGACCAACCGGAGTGAGAATTACCCCCAGAAATTCTACGGTGGAAACATGAAATTCGCATTTGCTAAGTTTGCAATACAAATGGTGTTTTCTTAATGCCTGAAGAATGAGACTCACGTGTTGTACATGTTGTTCTTCATGTGTGGAATAAACCAGGATATCGTCAATGTAAACGATCACGAATTTATCCAAGTACTCCCTCAAGACATCGTTTAGAAAAAATTGAAATGCAGCTGGCGACTTTGCACAGCCCGAAGGGCATTACAAGGTATTCGAATAAGCCATACCTTGTTTTAAAGGCTGTTTTCCATTCGTCGCCGTGACGCATCCGGACCAAATGGTATGCTCCACGTAAATCCAGTTTCGTATAGATTACTGCTCCTTTGACCTGTTCCAACAAAACTGTTATCAATGGTAAGGGGTATTGATTTCGGATGGTGATAGAATTCAATGCTCTAAAGTCTATGCACGTTCTTAATTCCCCATTTGCCTTGGGAATAAAAAACAGTGGAGAGGCCGCTGGTGAAGCAGATGGACAAATGAACCCCAAATTCAAATACTTATCCAAATATTTCCGTAAATGGATATTTTCTGGTTCGGAGAGTGCATATATCCGTCCACACAGCACTACTGATCCTGGTTGTAGATCTATTCTACAATCATATGGTCTGTGGGGTGGAAGTGACTCAGCTTTCTGATCACAGAACACATCCTGAAATTGTTCATACCATGAAGGCAGTTCGATGTCTTTCTCTGCAGCCGTGGCAATGTGTAGCGTCTTCCTAATGCCTGATTCCGCTGAAGTCCAACAATTAGTGGCACAATAGTCAGAGGATAGATCCAGCGTTTTCTTTTCCCAATCGATGTTTGGGTTGTGAATAGACAACCACGGTAACCCCAAAATTAAACCATAAGAAGGAGCGGAAATGATGTTAAACGACAAATGTTCTTGATGGCCTGGTAGGCATTCCACTATACATGATTTAGTGATTTGTCGAATGGGGCCTGCTTCCAATTGCTTGCCATCTACCGCAAGTACAATTTCTGGTTAAATTTTATCCATTAGTGGAATACCTAAACGCTTGGCCTCCATGATGTCCATGAAACACCCTGTTGCTCCCGAGTCTACCATGGCTTGGGTGCTACATGGTTCTTGATCCCGATATATGATAATGTCAATGAAAAAGTGCTCTTTAGGCCCACTGTTGTTCTTCTGTAATGAAGGGATTCCTAACACGCTTGACGACTCCCCTTCTTTGCATCGCAAGCTTTTCAGTTTCCCGACTCAGCTTTCGGGTTTTGTACCTGTACGGCAGTGTTTCCATATCTGAAACGGCCGGATTTGGGTTTAACAGGGC
The DNA here is from genome assembly GCF_964261635.1 of Lissotriton helveticus. Taxonomy (NCBI): domain Eukaryota; kingdom Metazoa; phylum Chordata; class Amphibia; order Caudata; family Salamandridae; genus Lissotriton; species Lissotriton helveticus. Next base: position 817,188,148 of record NC_136070.1, read on the forward strand.
ATTCACGAAGGTAATGCCCCTTCTTCCCACAATAAAGGCATAATCCGTTCCGTCTTCTATGATCCCTTTCTTCTCCTGTTAATGCGGCTCTCACTGTTCCGATTTCCATAGGTTCGGAGGAAGATGCTCCTGTTTCCGACATCTTAGGCTTGTCATAACGTGTTGGGTATCTATCCTTCCTAACATGTTCACCTTTGCGTTCTCTCTTACTATGATCCAATCTCATAGTAAGTTCAATTAACGCTGTACAGGTTTGAGGTTGAGGATCCACTTGTGCTATTAAGTCCTTTAGATCCTCTCTGAGTCCTTGATAGAAGACTGCTGCTTGTTTATCTTCAGGCCACCGAGTTTCAGAGACCAACCTTCTGAACGTGTTCACATAAGTCAACAGATCTTTATTCCCTTGTTTGATGACTATCGGCTCCCTATCTGCTGCAAAAGTGTCTGCACGCCGATCAAATGTCTTTTCAAATTCGTCTCGGAAAGCATTCCAATCGTGTAGTAGATTATCCTCATTTCTCACCAATGGGACAGCCCATTGTGCTGCGTCGCCTGCCAAATATGAGATTAGAAACGATACCCTGGCTTGGTTGGTGGCAAACACCTTAGGTTTACAATTAAAGTGTAGTAGCACTTGCGATAAAAACACTTGCACCTTATGTGGGTCTCCCGTGAATTTTTCAGGTGGCGCTAAAGGAATCGGGGTTGGGATTTCAACTACCATGGCATTAGAGGCAGTTTGTGAAGTGCTTCCCATATCAAAAGGATTGCGTTGCATCCTATCTACCTTGGCTTGTAATGCAGCCGTTTCATTACGAGAGGCGGCTAATTCTACTTGTACTAAAGCTAACGCGGCCATCACATCATCCATTGTGGCCATTGTATTTGCGTTCGACCCAACCGGGAGGATAGGATATTCGTGGGCCGATTATTCTGTTCCACGGCCGTTCGAATCCTCAGGGTTGGTTCGATGCTCAAATAGTATCCATCTCTAAACCGCCCCAAATCTGCTATACATAACACGCAGACTGAAGGATGGTTAAGCAAGGGAAAGATGGAAAAAAGCTAGGAAGGAAAGGATGGGAACAGCGGGGAGGGAGACCTTAGAAGACACAAGAAGAGAGAAGAACAAACAATTACTAACCACTATATATGTTCTTCTACTCTATAACAATGCATATATGATACACTACCACTAACCTGTAAAGGAAAATACATTGGCATTCAAACATGGGAGTTGTGTATAAGGAGTCTTCCTACTGCAGGAGGCTGTAACAACAATGAGGGATATCAGACAGTTCTCCACATATTCATTATAATCCTCAACAATAAGTAAAGCACACTACCTGTCTAGTATAGACGAACCCCTTCATTCATACACAACTCCTGTAAAGAAAAGAACAGCATGTATTTCATGAATGATTTTCTTGTGCAGTATGCCTTCCGTGATCATTTGCATGCAACACTATCAGACCTTTCCTTCGTCTTGTATTAATCCTGGAGTTACGTCACTCCACAACATGAAATGTTATCGAGGCAAAAAGATGTAACAGGGTTTCCTTATAACTGACGAACACAAATGAAGCCTTGTACATTCCAAGTCATCACGAGCAAGAAAGAGACTCCTTGCACCCAGAATAACTGACTTGGTAACCAATCCTTAAAGTACCCAATAAAGAATATAGTTCACCATCCTCATGGAAGCGTTAACACCACCAAGTAGTCACAAACGAGTATACAGTTCCAAAACATATAAGATCCCGAGAAAACAAGGAAAACGCCGTTTGTTGACTTCACAAACGATCGTATATATGAGCTCCAGAAAGCACTCAGAACACGGTGCCAGATGGCACCCTTACCAGCCGCCAAACGCCTCCGGTAAGAACCTCCAATCGCCTGCAACACAAAATAATCGGCAGCATCCTGCCCAGTCTCCGTGAGGATATGCGTTGCACACACGTGACCCGGAAGTGATCTGGTCACGGCCGCGCATGGCGCAACTGCCTCTGGCTAATGTAGTTTGTGACGGGCTGTGCCCTCGTACAGTCTAGTGCCCCCTAACAACAGGAGAGACGAAAGGAAGTCTGGCTAAAGACCGACTCAGTAGGTGACGTCCAAGGAGGGGATCCCCTACCTGTCTCCCCTATAGCTAAACCAGGTAGCTCCATCGGACTTCAGGCAGAATAGCTAGATCTCAGATGGCGAGGGAAAATTCTCAGGTAAACAGGGTGGGGGCTAAGGGCCAGGACAGGTGAAGGCAGAGGTCATTAGCAGGAAAGTGGAGAGGAGTAGAGCGAGGAGATAAGCATGGTGGGGACTGGGGCCAGGACAGGTGAAGGCAGAGGTCAGTAGCAGGAAAGCGGAGAGGCGTAGAGCGAGGAGGGGTAGGGGGAGGGTAGTCCGGTGAAAAGTTCTCATGGATCTGGTGGGCTATAGTTGGCAGCTTAGCCAATGTGCGCGTACTCGGCTGATTCTCCGGTGCCGTCTCAGGTACAGTCAGGTTCTGCATGATTTTTGATTTCCCCATTGTGCAGGCTGGAGTGGTTTTTTTTTGCGTGCAGGGTGTTGCCGGTGTCCGGGACATGCATAGGTTATCCATGATGAAGCGAAATGGGCGTCATTTTGTGGCTAGGGGGCTTACACAGGGGTCGCATAGATGGTGGTAAAGACGATCGTGGCGCTTCGGTGAACCAGCACCAGGATTAAGAGAGAGCAGCAATTTATTATCCCCTCTAGAGCAGCACCTGGTAAGAGGTTGGCGTGGGGCCTCGAGTCCAAGTGAAACAGACGGGGGCACCGATTTTACATGGTGGCCGTCATTTTTAGGTCAGGCAGGCGAGCAGTGAGTTGAAACGGCATGGATTGTCATCCAGGAGGTGTCAGCGTGTGCACCCCAGCGCTTCACGATGAGCCAGGGCCTTACCTCTGGCGGCGCCAAGCAGATTTAGAGCCAAGGTCCCCACACAGTAGCCCCAGTGGTCACTGGCGTAGCTCTCTGCTCAACCCCGGTCCCACTCCTCAGGGGGCCTCAATCTGCGTCTGCACCGGGCACCATGTTGAAGTCAGGCAGCCTCGACGTTGATGGCGCTCCGGCGGTTCGTTACACAGAAAAGGTCGGAGCCGTGGCGTAGCGCAGCCACCTCACTGCACTGCTCCCTCCTCTGCCAGGCTGTGTGCGGTCCAGTACTTTTCTTCGTTCGCGCGGTGAGGAGTCCAGGGGGCCCACCTGTCATTCAGGGCCCCCGGCTGCGTCGCACCCACCCAGCGCCGCCGTCGGGTGCGGAGCCGTTGCTGTCTTTCGCTGTGTGGTGGTCCCCGTCTCACCTATGCCGCCACGGGTCGCGCCTCCATCTCGGCGCGTCTCAGCCCCGGGTTTCAGGTGGAGGTGATGGCGGCCGCCATCTTGTGTCCGCGCCCGGAGTGTCGCCTCGGCTCCGTTACACCCTGGAACCGGCTCCGGCGCTGCAGCAGCGCAGCACCAACGGATGCCCCTCAGTTGCCGATCGCCAAAAATGGTTTTCATGGCTGGGACGGACGCTGTAGAACGGCGGGTTTGACCGCTCGCCGAGCTGTACAGCTTGTACAGTTCATCTCATCGCTTAGGGGTCGTCAGTCGTCATATCTTGTTCTTTGCTGTAAAATCTCTATTTGTTACAGGAAACTATTTAACTTGCTTCTTGCTCTAAGACAGATTACATTACGCACATATTCTGCCACATGTTGCACCATTATAAACTGGGTTTGTCTTCATAAATCATCCACAATAGAAGTGCCTCAAGCCTTGTGATCAGTATTTTAATATACAGCTGGAGAGCCACATTCAACAGTGCAATCTTTCTATATAAGGTACTTTATGTGATCCTTCTTCAGGTTTAGAAATCACTGTAAAAGTGCCTTCGCTCATAGATGGTAATAACTTTCTTTAGTTCCACTATGATTGAACAATTCGTGTTATGAGCCTACATTGGGTATTGAAATATCTATAGGAGCCATCAGCCCCTCCGGGAACGTCAATACATTTATGTCCATAACTCATTCCTCCTTTTGGATTAGGCTTTTGGGATCTCCTTATATGAGAAGGATGTCTAGGTTGAGAACCAAAGGTAAAGAGTTAGGAGAGGTCCTGAAGAAAGCCCACTATATTTTTTGTTCCCTGGGCTGAAACATGTCGACCATCTGATGATACATACAGCTACACATAGTATCTGTAATATATTATCCACTCTCTAAAGATTTTTAATCATACCCCAGATCTCCAAGAATAAAGTAACAGGCAGTATTCTGGAGGTATTTTTAATAGTAAACTCACTCACTTCATCACACATCACATCACCTCACAAAACCCCGCTCCACTGTAACCTGGTGTCGCAGCACAGCCAGTTAGCATTCGGCTACCTGGCTGGGACCCGATGATGAATCATGACACCAACCAGGTTGGTGTGTGAGGGTTTTATTAACAAACCTTTGAGGTGCCAATACACCATACATGTCAGACCGCAATTGCTCCTGGCCGTCTCCTTTTGGTTACCAAAAATAAAAAAGGATGTCTAGGTAACACCAATTTGTCTAGGCATCATCTTTCTTCCACCCCACTGGAAGATCCAGAAGTTTATTGATTTGTATAGAAACTCTTTAAAGGCTTCCACTGTTTCCACTTATGTAAATGTGCAATCCTTTGCTAGAATCTCATGAATAAAACTATCTAGCTTACCTTTCAGTTTCAGTTCTGGAAGCCTTCGAGGCTTACTCGTCCTATAAAAAAGGGGTACGTCATAACATTGACAACAAAAATATAGACATAAGAAAATATTGACTGCACCATATGGGTTACCATTATGCCATTAAGGTATGTAAACATAGAGAACTACAGATTCACTATTCTAACTTCACAACTACTTACATTGACAATATATAGTGCAAGTTGACATTGCAGTATCCTTTTTTTGTGCAACTCTATATTACAAATCGATATTGTAGCCCACAACCCACCATTAAGATGTGTTAAAGGTTAAAAGTGGTAAATTCATCCTTACTGGAGGAGATTGTGATGAGTTGACCACCAGCAGCGATAAAGTTTCAGTAGACGTTCCTGGTTCCCTGAGTTTTTTGCTCCAGTGCTCAATGTTCTATTTTCATTTCCACTTTTTATTCCGGATCTAATTCTCTTAAGGGTGGAATCAAAGGTAATTGACTGACACTATTGTTTGGGTTAATGTATCTGAAATCGTATTCACGCACAACATATCCTGCTAATTTGATAAATAAACATTCAATTATACCATCTCATATAAGTGCTAACTTGCTTTTGTGAATACTAAAAATGGTACTTCAAGGTATCAAATTAATGATGGGTTTAAATCTAAGTTGTTGCCAAAGTTTACTATAAAGGTGACTTTAGAAAGGTGACTCTCCAATGTCTCTTGGGCCGTTTCTGATTAAGTCCAGCAGCTGTTACCTCAGACAGCCTGCTGTCTTCCTGCCACGAGGTGCAAATTGCTCCCAGGAATGGAGAACAAAAGTCCATTTGGTGGGAGGAGGTGTGACTGCATCCTGACATGATGGGCAGAGGGCTGTGCCTGCTGATGTTGCCAAGCTTCACAGGGGTTGCCCCCTTGTACAGGAAAATGAGATAGACAGTCTGGCATCTCTCCCACAGTGGTATAACATTTTGCGCAACTGTTTTTTCAGGAGGAGTTTCTCATTATGTTTGTAAAGAAAATAGGTACCCCTGACTAATATTCCTAAACCGGGGCAAATCGGTCAGATGTGAAATAAATACATTTAAGAAAATAGAGTTAATAGTTATGGACCTAAACAATCAGCACGATACAACATAATCACATACAGTGTAAATGCAACATATTTAGTGCACAATGGACAACAGCTAATTCTTTTTAGTTTTTGTACTTACATTTTTCTTTTTATTATAAATAACCAGTAAAGAGATTATCTGGCAATTACATTTATCACATTTTGTTTGTCCAATACGAATTTTATTACTGTACTTGAATGTTATTGCTAATTTCCACAGTTTTTAAAGTTCAAAAGTAACTTTCTAAGTTTATTAAATCAAATAACACATTTACAATGTGAGAACAACAAATGATGACATGGCTTTAAATTCTGGTAGATCAGGAGGAGTTTCTCATTATAACTGACACACCTCAGTCCTGCGCCTAGGGCTCTGACAAAGGGAAAGAAGATGCTGACATCTTGGATTTCGGCAGAAAGATGCACTGTGGGGTTGTTTCGTGCCAGTCTTCCAAAAAGTGATGCAAGAGGGTGTATGGTTTCCCATGGGAATTTTATCCTAATTGCTTAGGGAGTCCTCCTCACCCACAAACTTGAAACTGACATAAAATTGGCACAGTTGGATACCAGTCTCAAAACACTACTGGACTCTGAAAGAACAGAAGAAGGATTGCGCCTGCTGAACCTGTGAACCTCAGAAAGAAAGGCTCCACCTAGGAGGACTGCACCTGCTGAACCAAGGACAGGACTTCGGAGAGAAGGGCTGTTAACATCATAGAGAACCCAAGGGCTGGAGCTGCTCCCCCTTGTGTCTAGGCCCAGAGAGTGGACTCCAAGGGCTAGTTAGCTAGCCTCTTGTTAACCACCAAGAACAAGAAAGCTAAAGAAGCCATGTATCTGCACGAGCCCAGTGGACTAGTAACAACTGGATTTTCCCTAGATCCCACTAGTGCATTCTGGGAGATCAAGTGCTATCCGCCAAGATGTGCAGACCCCCTCCCTTCCACCCCTACCCCTCCGCCCTGGACCCTTGGTTTGTGCTAGAATGTACTCACTCCTCAGGAAGAATTGCAACTTGTGACTGTGAGAAGTTGGCCTGGTATATGATGTCCACAGTTCTGTGGGCACCCTGTATCAGTCCAAACAATCCCTTATGGTGGTGGTTGTAAGTCAACCTTATAGACAAGCTATCCTAGGGGTAGCATGGACTAAGCAGCCTTAAAGGCTTAACTCAAGAGGACATGTGAAGCCAGCTGTTTTACCATATGCAATCCTGTAATACCAAATGAAAGGACACCACACAAGTTATATATTATTAAAAATATTTGTATTTATTCTCAGAATAATCCCCACTACTCTTTATGAGCAATGAAGCACAAGCGTTTAAATAAAAGCACAGTATAACATAGACAAGTTGCACGTTTTGGATGAGGCTGGTGGCCACTCAAACCCTATATCAATAAAGTGGTATAACAATCACTAATCGATCGGGGATAAGGCCTAGGGCCTTTTGAATTGCAGGGACTACACTGGACTAACAGCAGTTAGGACGGGAGTAGCCCGCGGGATTCGGGTGCAGTGCGGGAAGCACGGCTTGCACCAGTGTAAAGTCAATGGTGCGTAAAAGTTACAAAGTTATTGCAAAAGGAGTCTTCCGACTGGCTAGGACTACCAAACTTTAGACTTAGGCACTAGAGGTGTGTACCAGTGTAGGAACACCGGCGCTAGTAAGTTACCTCACCCACCGGAAGCGGGTGCACAGGTGCCAATGTGTGTCGGGTTTCGTCACGCAGTTCGATGGTGCCTGAGGATGAAGATGCTGCAGGCGTCCAGAAGAGAAGTGTCCGGTGCGATCCAAGGGTGGATCGAAGTTGATGGGTACCTGAAAGCAGAGGGGATAGAGTCTGGGTCACTAGCCAGTGACCAGGAAGGAACCAGGAAGGAACCAGGCGATGTCGGGCGCAATCAGGTTGATGTCGGGTGCCTTGTCTCCGCTGCCACGTGGACTCTGGGGCACCGAGGATGTCCTGGAGTGGATCACGAGCTGTCCCACGAAGGCTCTCGCTGTCGGCGGTGTCGGCTTCCGGATCGGAGTCAACAAACCTTGGCAAAGGCACCCCACGCAGGATTCGAAGAAGGCGTTGCACTCGGACCAGCAAGGTCAGAGCGGGTGGTCCTTTTCAGGGGAGCTAGGGCCAGTCTGGAGCAACCAGACCAGCGGTGTAAATTCTTAGGTTCGTCGGTTCTGAGGCCACTAGCCAACGGGCAAGCGACCGGACCAACGCGTCGAGCAGAAAGATGCAAAAGGGCCCCACGCAGCACTCGTCGAGTGTGGAGGGGTGAGCTTTGGTGCACAAGCTGCTCGGGGCGGGAGCTTCTCACACTCCAATGCACAGCTTCGAGGGAGCCTCGGGTGCTGCACGGTCAGCGCTTCGTTGTTCCTCCAAGATGGCCGCTCCCACGCTTCAGGTCGCCTCCACGGGTCTGAGCTTTGCAGGGACTGTGGATCGGGCTGTTAGAAGGCAGGCACGCTGGGTCTTGTCGATCTCTGTCGCTCGAGTTCCGGCGGGAACTGCAACAAAGCAAACGTCGGGGTGCTGGATGGTGCCTGTTTGCACAGGGTGGTCACTCCTTGACCACAAGGGAGATTCTTCAGTCTTCTACGTCGAGTAGGATGTCGAAGGGTCCAGAGTTTCGTATCATAAGTTTCAGTCAGGATAATCTGATGTGCATTGGCACTGCTCCCACCTATATTCCAAATCTGGGGGCTGGATTACCTGCTAGGTCCCTCCTATGGGTGGGACCCCGGAAGGGGGTGGTTACACCCCTTTCCTTTGTCCAGTTTGCCGCCAAGACTGGGGCTGGAGTGCCCCAGAACCGGTTTGACTGGAATCTGCCCAGTGACACCTTGTGTGCCCCAGGCAGTGTCTAGTTTCTTTCAACCCTCCCTACTACAATCCACTATCTCCTGTCTGGGGTGGTGTGACACCTCCCTGTGACAGGAGATCCTTTGATCAAGCCTCCTCTGTCGAGTTTCGGTCAGCAGCAGGAGGCCAGACATGTGTCTGTGGCAGCAGCATCCATTTTGTGATGCTGGGGCTCTGGTTAGGATTAACCGCATTTGCAGTAAGTAACATGTCTTCTCCCTCTAGAAGGGTGGAATGCTACCCCCGTCGCCAGAACTGGCGAGGGGGTATTATTCCAAAGTGTATGACACCAAACACGACATGTTTTGATAAAGCCAAACCAAAGTTAGCATTAATCGCGAGGATTATAATGCACTTAAGAGTATATGGTATGGCAGTATCACTGGAACAGCAGTAAGGAAATGGTTCCGAACACTGCAGACAGGCTCAGCTCATGCTAGAGCACCATCTCACATAAAACCAAGCACTCTGCCTCCAGGATTGTAAAGGCCTGCCATAGGAGTGACTGATAGGTATATATGTGACCAGATATAGGTTTAGATATAGGTATACTATATAATATAAATTCTGTATACTTTGTTTCCTCTGAGGTTAATCCTAACAGCTCTGTGCCACAGCTACCCAGGATGAACTAATGTTTAAATGAAAATAGCCTAACTGGACCTGATGCAGAATAGTGGCATTATTATTTCGTGAGGTGACAACCAGCCCACCTTAAAATCACTTTCGCACAGCTCCTCTGAAAAGACAGCTCGTGATATTCGTAACTTGTGAATCTCACGCCATCCGCTCTCCGATGTCAGTTCTTTTTTTCTGTGCCAAATTCTATGCAGGTCTTGAGCTCGGCTCCAACACGCCATGCCGCCTTGCAGGTCTCTGTGATTGAGGGGGACATTTCAGTCAGCATCATCGCTGTTGTCTGCCTGACGACTGGGCCTGTGACCCCCTACCCGAATGTGAACCCGTTCCTTGTGAAGGAAGAGAGTGGAGAGACTCCAACATCTCGCTACAACTGCAGCCTGTTTGCGTCCCACACCCCCCATGGGATCTGCCCTCCATCGGTTGGGAGGCAGAAGTGCCAGCACGAGACCCCTCATCGACCTGCAAGGTAGAAGAGCATATATGTTGCAGCCCACTGAGCTGCCTGGCGAACTGCCTACGCGGTAGGGAAGTGGGCAGTGCGCGGCCAGTCCTGTGGTGCGACAAAATACTGCCGGCCCGTACTGTAAGAGGTGGTCCTCGCACCCCTCCTTCATGACAGCAAGCACCGGTCCTGCAGAACACCCAGCATGCATCCATCAGCGGCCTACGGTCACCGCAGGTAAAGAGGAGGGTGATCCCTGTGCCTCCTCCGGTGTCCACACCCGGCAAGGCCTGAAAACTTGCGCACTTGTCTAGCTGCTGCTGCCCCCATCTGCAGGCGTCAGAGCTCCCACTTCCTCCACATCATTTGCCTGTTGAGCACAGCACAGTGAAAGGAGGACATAAAGCAGCCTGTTAAGCAACGCTCATCCCTTTGATGCAGTCTGCTGGCGGCTCCCCGCGGCCGCACCAGCATTAACCTGCATGCCCCGCTGCGTCAGCTACCTATACCACAACCGGCAAAGCAAGTGGCCCAAAGAAGGAAGCGGCCCAACGAGGCTATAAGTGTTCAAATGCGAGTCCCTTCCTGCCTGTCAGCTTTCCTCCTCCAACGCTCCCACCCCTGCAACCACCAATACTCAATAAAAGCAGTGTACTTCCAGACCCCATCCTGTGTTTCATTCCTCCTGTGGAGAGTTTCGAACTAGTGTGGGAAGCGCCGGCAGCGCCACCTAGCTGCCGCTTCACCACACCACACCCATAAAAAAAGATGAGAAAAATGAAAACAAGCATTTGCAATGCAATAGGTCTCGCATTTGCATGAGTTTGAGTTATTGGCATTGTGAATGACAATGCCGTTTATTTCTGTGTTTTGAAAACCTGTAAGCGGTGTGTAAAAACGCACTTTAACCCTTTATTCCTTGCTTTTGAGAAGCTAGGGTGACAGTAAAAGAGGTGCAGTTACTGCCAGCCTAGCTTCTCCTAAGCAATGACTATAAGTACAAAGTGTGTGTTTACGCACTTCTTGCAGGTTTGCAAAACACATAAATAAAAGGCATTGTCATTTACAACGCCAATAGTTCAAATTTTCATAAATGCGAGACCTATTGCATTGCAAATGCTTGTTATATATGTCACAAGCAAGACAATTTTCTATAGCATTAGAAAACATCTATGTAGCTTCTTAGTGGGCATGGTGTAAAAAGCATGATCCACATTTTTTGCACACTGACAGCTAGGTTATTTCTTTCCTACCGCATGTCACCCCATGCTAGTTTAGAAGCAACCATTATGCAACCGGGATAAGGGTTTCTCTCCTCATTAAAAAAGGTACACTGCCTTTCAGTAATGTAGTGACAGGTACAGCAGATTGATGTGTGTGCCTCCTAAGTGATTTATACATTTGAACAACAAAACAATCTTTAGGTAAGTAAAGGCAACATTATTTAACAAGTGCTTTGTTGTGTACTTTTCCTTTCCTTCATTTTGTATTTTACATGTTATAATGCGAACCAAGCGACAATCTTGCTGGGTGCAGAAAGTATAACAAGTGTTTGTTAAGAGGGCGGAGTAACTATTTTATGGTAGCTCAATGGGAAAGTGAACTCCACTGGTACTGGAGAAAGCCCGACTGCATTTCATGAATTCAAGGCAGCCGTGCTGGTTGAAGTGCGGGAGTGTGTGAAAGGTTACAAATGACTCAAAAGCCACTTTTGTTATTATTATTTACTGATCCGAAAAGGTTCGATAGATTAAAACAAATAGAAGCATGTAAGAGCTTTTTTAAGTGTATATTAAAAAAAATAGCTCTGTGGGTTTGGTAAGCAACAGGGTAGCGCGTGGGGTAGAAGCACGTGTTGGAGAGCAAAACTGGATGGGATGAAGCACAGACGCGAGATACACCAATGTTTGGGGGGGCTGAGGGGGTGGAGATGCAGACTGGCGAAAGAGCAGCATGGGGCTCCTGAAGAGGGAGAACAACATGGAGGGGAGTGGGGAGGAGCGAGAGGGAAGCACACAAGAGAAACAACAACTGGAAATCACATGCACTCATGGAGTACTTTAGCAACAAATGATAGCACTAACGTCACATAAGTAGCTCCTTGAAGCCTATGCCCGCAACTGTTTCTCACCTTGCAGATTTTAGGCTCTTTCCCGGCTCTGCTCCACAACGGGGCACACACTTCCTATGCCTGCTATCTACAGTGCAGGACGGCAGGAGCAATTAGAATAAAGGAGGAGGGCTGCGGCTGGCCGGTCTGTGAAAAGGCTCGCAGCTGCATGGAGCAGACGTAGGCAGCATGAGGGGCGGAGAACAGCGATGGCTCACCTGCACATACTACAATGTACCGGGTTATGTTGCAAGTGACATTTGCTACTTTAGGCTGTTCTATGGGGGCAAGATGGAGGCTACCTAGAATGCCGTGCTAATCACTCCATGCAGCTCCGGTGAATGCTGCACAGGAGATGGCTCTCTAAAAGGTAATTAAATCAATAATTACCTTAGGATATTGCGGTATGCGGTGGATTCCACTCAGCCACCTTTATCTGCTGCTGGGCTTTATCGCCTGACCAAGGAGAGTTCGGCAGGCTGTTATTTTAGTTCTGGAAAGGCTGACCGGCATTGCTTTCTCAACGTTGTGCAGCCGCCAGGACCATAAAATGCTGTACGGCCAAATAAGGTGCCGAAAGAGAAGGAACGGGATTGGAGAGACCTACTACCGGTGCTGACTGCTGCACCCCCTTGTGAGAAGTTGGCCTGGTATATGATGTTCACTATTCTAGTGAACACCTTGCACCAGTCCAAACAACCCTTATGGTGTTGGTTGTAAGTCAACCTTATAGACCAGCTATCCTAGTGGTAGCGTGAACAGAACAGTCTTAGGCTGAAAGACTCTTGAGGGCGTGTAAAGCCAGCTGTTTTACCATATGTAACCCCTTGAATACCAAATGAAAGGACACCACACACGATATATATAAAATATATATGTATTTATTTACTAACACACTCCTCTGAACTCTTTATGAGATCAGAGGCCAAAGCACATAACAAGTTACTCTTAGAAACACTTTAATCTGAAAGAAACAGGTTAGTATTAGATTCCTTACCTTAGAATATCCCCAGGCGTCAGTCTGGATCCGGAAACTTTTGCGTAGCAGTACCCCTGCGCGTCGGTAGGCGTCGTCTGCAGGCGTCCCCTGCGGCTCCGCGTCGTCGGCGTCGTGCGCCGTGATGACGTCGCTGGAGTATATAGACGCCGCCTCCGCGCGCTGACGTCAGTTCTTCTTTTTTCCGCGCCAGTTAGCGCAGATCCGAAGAGCAGTACTCCGGTCTTTTGACCAAGTTTTTTGTTAACTGATTGATCTTTACGGTGCCGGTAGGATGCCCGGTTTCAAGAGTTGTGACGAGTGCGACCGCCTGATGTCGGTCACCGACCACCATCGACTCTGCCTCCGGTGTCTGGGCGCGGACCACGACGTGGAGTCCTGCGTCGACTGTCGGGCCTTGACTGGAAAAGCTAGGCGGGAGCGGTCCCGCAAGCTTCTCGAGCTCCGGTTGTCGGCCCCGCGTCGAGAGCGGTCCCGGTCCGGTCGGAGGTCGAGGGAGCGGTCGAGGGAACGGTCGCGGAGCCGCCATGGGCGCTCCGGGAGTCGCCACCATTCCTCCGGCTCGTCAGGTAAGCACAAGAAGTCGGGGCGTCGCCATCGCACCCCCGACTCCCCCCGACGCCCGCGTGCTGCGGCCGGGGGCTCGGGTGACCCCACCCCCGCGGTCCCGCATGGGTCGCCGACGCCGTCTACCCCACACCTGTCGGTCCCTGGGGAAGGCGCGTCGCGTGAGGAGATCGAGGCCTTCCTCATTGCTATGAGGGCGAGGTCTTCTCCGGCGGGGCCTTCGGCGCCTGCGGGCCCGTCGGTCCCGTCTGGGGGCCCGAGCGGTTCGGGTGCTCCTGCCCCGGCGCCGCCGGTGGCTCCGGCCCCGGCGCCGCTGGTTCCCTCTGGTTCGTCGCCGGCTGGTCTCCCGGCCTCTCCGGCGTCGGTTCCTGTGGGCCAACCCGTGGTACCGCCCCCGCGTGGTGCAGCGACTCCGGCGTCGGGTCCCCGGCACCGACGCCGCGCGGCGCCACCCCCCTTTCCTCCCCGACTCCGGACTCGGAGCCGGACCGGCGTCGGCCGACGCCGGACCCGACGCCGATGGGGTCCGTTGACCCCGATGTCTATATCGTCGACCCAGAATATGGGTATGACGAGGAGGAGTATGGAGAGGGTTGGGAGGGGTCTGAGGACCCTCTATCCCGTGCCTGCCAGTACGATGTGGACTGGGTAGGTGATCTGGGTGATGCCAGTGGCCTGGACGAGTCGCCCAACCCTGGGTTTGTCTCTCCGTCCCCTGTGGCGTCCGAGGCGGGTGCTGCCTATTCGGTGGTCCTGATGAGGGCTGCCAAGGCCTTACACCTTGAGCTCCCCGTCGCGAAGGTCAAACCGAATATTCTGACGGAAGTTTTTAAACCGCAGTCATGCCCCCAGGAGCCTCTGCTGCCGTTTAATGAGGCCCTGACGGATGTCCTTCTGGGCACCTGGTCCAGGCCCGCTTCTGGTGCGCCGGTTGACCGGAACGTTGCCAGGCGCCACCGTCCCTGCTCGGACGACCCTGCCTTCCTGTCCACCCATCCCTCCCCGGAGAGTCTGGTGATCCAGGCCTCCACTTCACAGTCCGCATTTCCGTCGGCTCCGCCCGACCGGGAATCAAAGAGGTACGACCAATTTGGAAAAAAAGTGTTTTCCTCTTTGAGCGCTGGACTGCGGTCTTGTAACACCGCGTGCCTCTTGGGCCGCTACACCCACTCCCTGTGGGATACGGTCGAGGAGTGTTTGCCGCAATGCCCCCAGGAAGTGCGGGACAAGCTCACCCGGGCCTTTGTTGAAGGCCGGGATGCGGCGCGGTACTCGATCCGTTGTGGTCTGGACACCACGGACTCACTGGGACGGGCCATGTCCACTACGGTGGCGATTCGTCGCCATGCCTGGCTGAGATCTGCCAACTTCTCACCAGACGTCCAAAATACACTTATGGACATGCCATTTGATGGCAGTCGCCTATTTGGTGACAAAGCGGACCACGCGCTGGAGCGCTTCAAGGACTCCAGGGTCACGGCCAAGTCCTTGGGTCTCTCGACCCAGCGCCAGCAGACGGGTTCGTTTCGGCCCTTTCGTGGCCAAGGGAGGGGAGGTCCCACACGTGCTGCCAGCCACGCGGCGCAGAGCGCTCCTCAGCGCGGTGGCGCCCGTGGTTTCCGCCGTGGTGGCGGTAGAGGCCAGCGTCGTGGTCAGTCCACGCCTCCCTCCGCTGCGGCATCCAAGCCTTCCTAGTCCGAGCTTTCGGGCTCACGTGACGCCAGTGGGTGGCAGGGTTCGCCATCACCACTCCCGCTGGCGCGCGATAACATCGGACAGGTGGGTGCTGCAGCTTGTCCGAAGGGGCTATGCCCTCCCCTTCGAGTCCACTCCTCCAGCCATGCCACCGCAGAACCACCGTGTGTCGGGGGACCACTTGACACTTCTGCAGGAGGAAGTTACGGCCCTCTTGGCCAAGGGGGCCATCGAGCGCGTTCCTGGGCCAGAAGTAGGGTGTGGTTGCTACTCCCACTACTTTCTGGTACCCAAGAAGGACAAGGGAGGCCTGCGTCCTATCTTGGATCGACGGAACGTCAACGGCTTCCTCCGGAAGGAGAAGTTCAAGATGTTGACTTTGGCTCAGGTCTTGGCTGCTCTAGACCCACAAGACTGGATGGTAGCGTTGGACTTGCAGGATGCGTACTTTCACATCCCCGTCCTGCCGGCCCACCGGCGTTACCTGCGGTTCACGGTAGGCCACGAGCACTTTCAGTTTATCGTGCTCCCATTCGGCCTTACCAGCGCCCCACGGGTGTTCACGAAAGTATCAGGATGGGAAGGTTTTTGATCAGTTAGAACCGAGTGCACAGCCCGTATGAACGCACATTAGAGTAAAAAAATCTAAGTTATTTTGGTGCAAGACGGCGAGTGGAAAAACCTTGAACCACTCAGTTGAGTAGAAAACAAGGAGAACTACCCATGTATGAACAAAATTGGTTGCCGTTGCACTCGAGACAGTGTATATGGTGTTGAGTAACACAATAAAACAAGCATATATCAAAATGACAGAGTATCAGAACAAAAGAACTCTCAATAAGTATATCTTGGAGTCTTTAATGTGATGAACAGCCAGCCGACACGTGTTTCATCGCACTCGCGATTCCTCAGGGCTAGATGGCTGTAATCCAGTCAGAAGGTCGCTCAGCTGGTGATACTTCCAACCCAGCTGGGCCCGTGACCCTCGATACTCCGGTCGAGTATCCAATATGAGAATAATTATTATTCACGGTGTCCAAACAGGAACACGACCGTCGGATCAGGACGTTCTCCGTGCCGCTTCTCCGCTTGACAGAGCTGGGAACGCTGAATACTTCGACATAGACCACGGCATTTGAACCTATCCCAGACTAGTGGAGTATTATACTACTCGCCGTGGGCAAAATAATTAGAATATCATTGAATTCGGACATCGACGAGGGGATTCCCTAAGATACACCGTGAATAATAATTATTCTCATATTGGATACTCGACCGGAGTATCGAGGGTCACGGGCCCAGCTGGGTTGGAAGTATCACCAGCTGAGCGACCTTCTGACTGGATTACAGCCATCTAGCCCTGAGGAATCGCGAGTGCGATGAAACACGTGTCGGCTGGCTGTTCATCACATTAAAGACTCCAAGATATACTTATTGAGAGTTCTTTTGTTCTGATACTCTGTCATTTTGATATATGCTTGTTTTATTGTGTTACTCAACACCATATACACTGTCTCGAGTGCAACGGCAACCAATTGTGTTCACGAAAGTGATGGCGGTGGTCGCAGCTCATCTGCGCCGGTTAGGGGTTTCAGTCTTCCCCTACCTCGACGACTGGCTGTTGAAGGCGGGCTCGCCCCAGACAGTCGTCCACCACCTTCAGATGACGGCAGACCTCCTGCACGAGCTGGGGTTTTCCATCAATGTGCCGAAATCACACCTGTGTCCCTCTCAAAAGCTCCTTTTCATCGGAGCGGTTCTCGACTCGGCGCAGTTTCGGGTTTATCCTCCGGAACGGCGGGTCCGGGATATTCAGGCTCTGATTCCCATCTTTCAGCCGTTATCCCGGGTTTCGGTCAGGTTGACGCTGCGGCTTCTGGGGCTGATGGCCTCCTGCATCCTTCTGGTGCATCACGCCAGATGGCGGATGCGGGCTCTGCAGTGGGACCTGAAGTTTCAGTGGGCACAGCATCAGGGCAACCTATCCGACCATGTCCTGATCTCGGAGGGCACTGCGAGACAGTTGCAGTGGTGGCTTACGGACCGCGATTGGGTCAGGGGCAGATCCCTCTCCCTTCCCCAGCCGGAGCACGTGGTTGTGACGGACGCGTCCCTCCAAGGCTGGGGTGGCCACTTGGGAGAGGCGGAGATCAGAGGCCTCTGGTCTCCGGCGGAGTCCCGGCTCCATATCAACATGTTGGAGCTGCGGGCGATTCGCCTAGCACTGAAGGCATTCCTCCCCTTTGTCAACGGGAGTGTAGTGCAGGTGTTCACGGACAACACCACCGCCATGTGGTACTGCAACAAACAGGGCGGTGTGGGGTCGTGGACCCTTTGCCAAGAGGCTCTGCGCCTCTGGCAATGGCTGGAACGTCAGGGCGTGACTCTGACGGTTCAACACCTGGCAGGTTCTCTGAACGCCAGGGCGGACGAACTCAGCCGTCGGTGCTCGGTGGATCACGAATGGCGTCTGAACTCGGATGTGGCGAGAGGCCTCTTTCAGCAATGGGGAGAGCCTTGGTTAGATCTATTCGCCACAGAAGAGAACGCGCAATGTCATCAGTTCTGCGCGTTGGAGTTTCCAAGACGGCACTCGCTCGGCGACGCCTTTCGGCGCGAGTGGAGTTGCGGTCTGTTGTACGCCTTTCCGCCTATACCACTTCTGCCCAGAGTGCTGAAGAAGATCAGGCGCGACCGGGCCCAAGTTATCCTTGTGGCTCCGGACTGGGCTCGAAGGTACTGGTATCCCGAGCTACTCAGCATGACAGTCGGTCCCTCGATCCGCCTGCCCCTTCAGGAGGACCTTCTGTCGCAGCAGCAGGGGACGGTCCTCCACCCGAACCTGTCCAGTCTCCACCTCCATGCGTGGAGATTGAGCGGCGACAGTTGAGGCCATTTGACTTGCCTCCTGAAGTCTGTGATGTCATTCTGGCAGCCAGGCGTCCCTCCACAAAGTCGGTATACGCCTGCCGGTGGAACAGATTTGTGGCATGGTGCACAGCGAAGGCTGTGGATCCCCTTTCTGCCCCTCTGTCTGAGGTTCTCCTCTTCCTCCTTTCCCTTGCCCAGCAGGGCTCTGCTCTGGGCACTATCAAGGGCTATCTTTCTGCCCTTTCCGCCTTCTTGAGGCTACCTGATCAGCCATCTTTGTTCAAGTCCCCTATTGTGTTGAGATTCTTGAAGGGCATCACGCACATGTATCCTCCAACTCCGTTCGTGATGCCTCAGTGGGACTTGAACCTGGTTTTGACTTTCCTGATGTGCGCTCCCTTTGAGCCCCTTCATTCCTGTCCTCTCCGTCTTCTCACCTTAAAGACGGCCTTCCTGGTAGCCATCACCTCTGCCAGGAGAGTGAGTGAGCTCCAGGCTCTTTCTATTCAACCTCCTTTCTTGTCTGTTCATCCTGATAAGGTGGTTCTTCGGACTAGACCTTCTTTCCTGCCCAAGGTAGTCTCTGCTTTTCACATTGGGCAGTCCATCACCTTGCCCTCTTTCTTCCCGCCTCCGCATCCTTCAAAGGATGAAGAGCGGCTCCATCGTCTGGACCCAAAACGTGCGCTTTTATTCTATATGGATCGCACACGCCAGTTCCGGGTGGATGACCAACTGTTTGTTGGCTACGTGGGTGAGAAGAAGGGAAGGGCGGTACAGAAACGGACCATCTCTCGGTGGGTCGTCCTGTGCATCAAAGCATGCTACTCTTTGGCTCGGAAGGAGCCTCCTGTTGGGCTGAGGGCCCATTCCACTCGGGCCACGGCGGCTACTACTGCCCTGGGCCGGGGAGTCCCTTTGCAGGACATTTGCCAGGCGGCCACGTGGGCCTCGCTGCACACCTTTGCGAGGCACTACTGCCTGGACAGTCAAGTCCGGAGGGATGGCTTCTTTGGCCGTTCGGTCCTCCAGGACTTTCTGGTGTAGGTTGTATTGGTTCGCAGACCCACCACCGGGGTTGGTATTGCTGGGGTATCTATTCTAAGGTAAGGAATCTAATACTAACCTGTTTCTTTCAGATGAACAAGTTACTTACCTTCGGTAACGATATATCTGTAAGAAACAGTAGTTAGTATTAGATTCCTTACCGCCCCGCCCATCCTCCCCGTTCTGCGAACTGATACCTAGGGTTAAGGACATCCCTTTCAGGGCCCTAGTTTCAAATGGCACCAGTGTTGGTTCTCACATGGCTCTGCGTGTTCTGGCGCGGAAAAGCTGTGTGCAAAGAACTGACGTCAGCGCGCGGAGGCGGCGTCTATATACTCCAGCGACGTCATCACGGCGCACGACGCCGACGACGCGGAGCCGCAGGGGACGCCTGCAGACGACGCCTACCGACGCGCAGGGGTACTGCTACGCAAAAGTTTCCGGATCCAGACTGACGCCTGGGGATATTCTAAGGTAAGGAATCTAATACTAACTACTGTTTCTTACAGATATATCGTTACCGAAGGTAAGTAACTTGTTCAATAGCACAATTTACAGTTAGGCCCTAGGGGCGCGTAAAAAAATAAACTAAGTAAGTGGTATAAGAACCACGACTCGGTAAAAGGAAAGGCCTAGGGCCTGGAGGATCGCTGGGGCTACACTATCTGACCCTTATGTTAGGAGTAGGAGCCCCACAGGCGGCGCGTACAGTGTCAGTACACTCACGCGAGAGTCAATAGAAAGTCAATGGGAACTTAAAAGGTAAGTAATCGAAGGTTTAGGACACTTCCGGTCTAACTAGGAATGTACAACTAACAAAACTGAACACTAGGATAGTCAATCCCTACTGGAGCACCGAAGTACTCGCGTTACCTCACCCACGGGTTGCGAGTGCATAGGTGTCAAAGTGTGTCAGGTTTTCTCGTTGTTTCCTATGGTGCCTTGGAAGAAGATGCTGCAGGCGAACAGGAGGAAGATGTCCGGGTGGATCGGAGTTGAAGAAGACCTGAAAGCAGAGGGGACAGAGTCTAGGTCACTAGCCAGTTACCGGGTGGAACCAGATGTCGTCGAGGAGCAATCAGGTGCTGTTGTGAAGCTTGTCATTGCAGCCACGCGGACCAGGACGCGTCGAGGACGACCAGGTGTTGGAGAGGAGCTGTCCCACGAAGGTTCTCGCAGATGGAGGGGTCGACTTCAAGATCGGAGCCAACAGGCCTAAGCAGGGCAACCCACGCAGGATACACAAAGAGCTTCTGGTGCAGACCAGGGGAGTCTAAGGTACTTCACCTTTTCAGGGAAGCAAGTGCCAGTCTGGAGCAACCAGACCAGCGATGGATTTTCAAAGGATCGTCGTCACAGGGCTACTAGCCAACTGGCCAGCAACCGGGACAACGCGTCGAGCAGAACACAAGCAGAAGGGCCCCACGCAGATCTCGTGGAGTGTGGAGGGCTGGTCTTCGGTGCAGGTGGAGCTCGGTGTCGGGGTGTCTCAGTCCCCAGTGCACAGCTTCGAGGATGCCTCAGGAGCTGCGCTGTTAGCAAGTTGAAGACTTTTCAAGTTGCCTGGTTCCATGGGTTCCGATTCCTTCCACGGGGCTCAGCGGTGCTGGAGTCGTGCAGTGTGGTCAGAGAGGTCCGGGAGTCAAGGTCTTGTCAGGCTCTGTGCTCGGGTTCCGGCGGGAACAGGGACAAAGCAAGCCGTTGAGTTGCTGGATGGTGCCTGGTTGCCGAGGGTGGTCACTCCTTGGCCACAAGGGAGATTCTTCAGTCTTCAGCTCAGGTGAATGTCGAAGGGTCCAGAGTTTCATTTTCAAGTCGATTCCAGGATTAATCTAAAGTCTCCTGGGTCAGCTCCTACCTTTATACAACTAAAGGGGGCTGGTTTACTCACTAGGTCCCTCCTATGGGTGGGACCAGGAAGGGGGTGGGTACACCCCCTTTCCTTTGTCCAGTTTCGCGCCAGAGCTGGGGCTGGAGTGCCCCAGCAACCGGTTTGAACTGGGGTATGCATGAAGCACCTAGTGTGCCTCAGGCAGTGTCTCAATCTATTCAGCCCTCCCTGTCCCAATACACAAAGTCCTGTCTGGGGTGGTGCTCGCCACCTCTCCAGGCAGGAAACCTATTGTCCAAACCTCCGTGACTGGAAGGACTCCCAGCAGCAGGAGGTCAGACATGTGTCTGTGGCAGCAGCGTCCATTTTGTGACGCTGGGGCTCTGGTTAACTTTAACCGGGATAGTCAGAACTAACATGTCTTTTCCCTCTAGAAGGGTGGAATGCTACCCCCGTCACCAGAATTGGCAAGGGGGTAGTATTCCAAAGCGTATGACACCTTACACGACATGTTTAGATAAAGCCAAACCAAAGTTAGCATTCAACCGCGAGGATTTTAATGCACTTAAGAGTATATGGTGTGGCGATATCATAGAACAGCTATAGGGACATGGTTCCGCAAGCTGTAGACAGGCTCAGCTCATGCTAGAGCACCATCTCACACATAACCAAGCACTCTGCCTCCAGGATTGTTAAGGCCTGCCATAGGAGTGACTTATAGGTTACTGTGTGTCTATATATAAGGGTAGATATAGGAATACTATACCTAAGCAAGGGGTGATTACACGACCTTGCCGCAGCTGAGTGATCAGCCAGTTGTGTCAGTTTGAGTGGCCAGCCAGGGGTGGCATAATACATGCTGCAGCCCCTGGTAGGCCTTGGTTACACCTATGCCCTGAGTACCTAGGGTACACTTCTACGGGGGCTGATAAGGTGAACCAATTCCCAATTGTGGATGTACCTAGAGTACATGGTGTGAATTTAGAGAGAGTGCATCTGGGCTGTGGGTCTGATTAGCAGGCCCACAGCCACATCTAAGTCGAAAACCAGTGAAGCAAAAGCAAAAAGTGGGGTGACCATAGGAAGCAGACCCTACTCTCCTACACAACCACCCCCCCCAAACGTAGGGATATTAAACTAACCTTGACCAGTTGAGTCTTCATGTTCTAAGTGGAAATATCGGGAGTCCATCTGCATTGGCATGGTCAGTCCCAGGTCTATGTTCCACTGTAAAGTCCATCCCCTGTAGGGAAATGGACCACCTAAGAAGTTTGGGATTTTCACCATTCATCTGATTTAACCATAGGAGGGGCTTGTGGTCGCTCTGAATCTTGAAGTGAGTGCCAAACAAGTATGGCCTCAGCTCCTTCAGGGCCCAAACCACAGCAAAGGCCTCCCATAGCTGACCAACATTTCTCTCTAGGGGTCAGCCTTCTGCTTATGAAAGCAATGGGCTGGTCTTGACCATCTATATATATATATATATATATTTTTTAGGGTTTTATTGAAGAAAACGAGAGAAATGTACAAATATCGGGTGTCATACATAAAATACAATATTGCGACAGGTGAGCGAATGAATCGATATGGAAAATTCAATTCAAAGGAGTATGCAATGTCAACTTAGTTTGGTACATCAATAAGGAGAAGTACGATCCACGATCCAGCAAAGTAGCAGCCAGCAAGGCTCTCCCACACATAGTTCAGGATATAAATCGGACACCTCGACACAGAAGAAAATCAAACAGGATAATCAACCCATCTCTCGTAAAAGAAAAAAGGAAAGAAAAAAAAAGGCCATAGAACTAAACTAAGGCGAAATAACAAACCCCTCCCCAATCCCCCCACCCTGCACCCCTGCAATGGCTACGGCCCCTCCCCACTGGCAGTGTGCCTGTCGCCTCGGAACTAGACCTAAAAGAAGGAAAAAGAAAGAGAAAGAGTGGAGGAGGAGATATCAAACAGGCCCCCGGTCTCCCTTACCCCCCACCAGCAGCAACCCGCCCCTACACGTATCCAGAATAATATAATGCAACGATTAAAATCAGACGGGGGGAGCTTGTAAGAACCACCCAGCTCCCGTGCTAGTATAGGTTACAAATCCCGTATCAAGTAAAGTCATTGTTCAAACCCATCCAATCAAAGTCAACCCTGACCACTGCGATTTTTCATGCAAGCCCTGTCCGCTGGATCCGCCATCCCAATGAGAGTATCAAAGTGTTGAGAAAGTTCAAAGTCAGTACGGAAGGATTGAGGCCAGGATAATAGTACACAAAGTCTAAGAGTGAAACGATGTCCGCTGTCCACCAAAGATAAATCGCTAGAGCGTATTTGAACCATCCAGGAGAAAAAAAGTGAGGTAACAATACTGCAGTCACTGGAGCACTCGCTCTGAGATATAAGATCATCCATGTCCATCTGGGGCGGAATCGACACAGGGCATGATATAGATCCGATAGTCCGGGGCTTGCTAGCAGTCGTTCGGGGGTCGACAAAAGATACCAAGTCTGGCTTCAGCACGGGGTCCTCCATCTCAGACGCTTCTTGCTCCGCGGGTAAAACAGCTTGTTCCAGAACCAACAAAGGGTCGGAGTCCGGTCTCCGGCAGATGATATCGACCGTTACGACCATCCTCAGGATGGTGGCGGTGACCTGTGAATGGAGCTCCCCAATGGCGGCCATTACAGTATGCAGCGACGGTATACAGTCCACCCGCTCCATCGCCCTGCACGAAGCGACCAAGCAGGTCTCTGAACCCCGGAGGTCGACTACTCCGGGGCACAAGGCACAGGCAAATCCGATGACAACTGTGGGCACTCTCAAAAGCGCGATCTCAACCCCGTCGCCGCCAGCGAGGAACCAAGCCCATCAACCCCGGGAGCTCAACGGGGCCTCCGGGCAGCGGCTCCCGGACCACAGCAACCGATGCGTCACGCCGCCGTAGCTGCGAGAGAAGACTGCCACCGATCCACCATCCAAAACAGACAAGAAACACTCCACATCGGGAGACCGGACGCTACCTACGTCCCGCGGCCGATGTTATTCAATTCCAACCCGGCTGGGTTAGAAATCGAGGCCCCGGCTTCAACTCTGGGCTAGGCCGAGAATGGAACACGGCGTATCTTCGTTATTCAAGCAGCTAGAAATTCCGGGATTGCACCTTTAGAGTCAGGAACACAGCCGCTGCACGGGAGGCCAGTGAGAAATCAGGATAACCGTCAGGATTTGTGAGCAACTGGCGGAGGTCGGCGGAGCCGGGAGTTTATACGGCCATCTTGGTTGCTAGCGTAGCTCCTCCTCCTTGACCATCTATATTCAGTTGTGAAAGTACAGCTCCCACACCCAACTCAGAAGCATCTGTTTGGACTATGAACTCCTTGGAGTAATCTGGACTTTTCAGAATAAGTGCAGTACACATGGCCTGCTTCAGGTCATCAAATGCCTTTTGACAGCTAACTGTCCACTGAACTTTCTTTGGCATCTTTTTGGAAGTGAGGTCATTCAGTGGTGTCACAATGGACCCATAGTTTTTCACAAACTTCCTGTAGTACCCAGACAGGCCCAAGAAAGCTCTGACCTGTGTCTTGGCCTGTGTCTTGCCGTTCAGATCAGAAGCCACCGAAGTCATCTGCGGCGTTCCTCAAGGCTCCTCGCTCAGCCCAACCCTCTTCAACCCTCTTCGCAGCCATCGCACGCCAACACAACCTCAACATCATCTTCTACGCCGACGACACCCAGCTCATCCTCTCCCTCACCAACGACCCCGCCACCGCCAGAGCCAACCTACACGAAGGGATGACAGACGTAGCCAAGTGGATGATGAACAGCCGCTTGAAACTGAACTCAAACAAGACGGAAGTCCTCATCCTGGGGTCTTCACCCTCCGCCTGGGACAACTCCTGGTGGCCCCCCGCCCTAGGCAGCGCACCCAAACCAACAGACCACGCACGCAACCTGGGCTTCATCCTGGATTCCTCCCTCTCCATGACCAGACAAGTCAACGCCGTCTCCTCGTCGTGCTTCAACATCCTGCGCATGCTACGTAAGATCTTCCGGTGGATCCCCACCGAGACCAGGAAGACGGTCACCCAGGCCCTCGTCACCAGCCGTCTGGACTACGGCAACTCCCTCTACGCCGGAACCACCACCAAACTCCAGAAAAGACTCCAGCGGATCCAAAACGCCTCAGCACGACTCATCCTGGACATCCCCCGTCGCAGCCACATCTCCGGACACCTGAGAGATCTGCATTGGCTCCCGGTCAACAAGAGAATCACCTTCCGTCTCCTCACCCACGCACACAAAGCCCTCCACAACCAAGGCCCAGGATACCTCAACAACCGCCTCAACTTCTACGCTCCCAAACGCCAGCTTCGATCGACCAACCACGCCCTCGCCGCCGTCCCCCGCATCAGAAGAGCCACCACAGGAGGAAGGTCCTTCTCCTACCTGGCCGCCAAGACTTGGAACTCCCTCCCGACCCACCTCCGCCTGACCCAGGACCACCTTGCCTTCAGGAAGCAGCTCAAGACCTGGCTGTTCGAGCAGTAGCGGACCCCCCCCCTAGCGCCTTGAGACCCTCCGGGTGAGTAACGCGCTATATAAATGCTATGATTGATTGTTTGATTGATTGATTGGTGATTGGAGGAGTCCAGTCTCTGATGGTTTGGATCTTACTCTCCAGTGGTTGAACCTGACACCACCTACCAGGTGGCCCATGTACACAACCTTGCTCTGCCCTATCTGGCACTTTGTAGCCTTGATAGTGAGGCCTGCCTTTTGCAGGGCCTCTAAAGCATTCCTCAGGTGGACCAGGTGATCCTCCCAGGTGGAGCTAAAGACAGCAATATCATCTAGATAAGCTGCACAATAGTCATCCAGTCCTGAGAGAACTTGATTCACCAACCTTTGGAAAGTGGCAGGTGCATTTTTCAAACCAAAGGGCATTACCACAAATTGATAATGTCCTCCTGGGGTCGAAAATGCTGTCTTGGCTTTTGCATCCTCAGCTAATCTGATTTGCCAGTAGCCTGCTGTCAGGTCACATGTGCTCAGGAACTTGGCAGAAGCCAATCTATCAATGAGCTCATCTGCCCTGGGGATGGGGTGGGCATCTGTCCTAGTGACAGCATTGAGGTCTCTGTAGTCCACACAAAACCTCATCTCTCTCTTACCATCTTGGGTGTGAGGTTTTGGCACCAGGACTACAGGACTAGCCCAAGGGCTCTCTGAGGGCTCAATAACTCCCAGCTCCAACATCTTTTGGACCTCTGTCCTAATGCAGTCCCTGACATGGTCAGCTTGCCTGTAGATTTTACTCTTGACAGGCAGACTGTCACCAGTGTCCACCTCATGGGTGCACCAGCTTATCTGACTTGGGGTAAGAGAAAACAGATGTCTGAAGAACAGAAGAACTTGTCTGCAGTCCTGTTGCTGATGTTCAGAGAGGCTGTCTGCAAAGACTACACCATCCACTGACCCATCATCAGGGTTCTGAGTAAGCAGGTCTGTGAGAGGGTCACTCTCCTCCTCCTGCCCCTCATCTGTAGCCATGAGAAAGCCCATGTCTGCCCTGTCGACAAATGCTTTTAGTCTGTTGACATGAAGCACCCTGTGGGGGCTTCTGGGAGTCCCAAGGTCCACCAAGTAGGTGACATCTCCCTTCTGTTCAACTATTGTATGGGGTCCAGACCATTTGTCCTGGAGTGCAGCTGGGGCCACTGGCTCCAACACCCATACTTTCCGTCCTGGCTGGTACACAGTCGGCACAGCCTTTCGGTCATGCCAAGCTTTCTGAAGTTCTTGGCTGGCCTCAAGGTTTTTGGAAGCCTTCTCCATATACTCAGCCATCCTGGAGCGGAGACCAAGTACATAGTCCACTATGTCAAGCTGAGGCTTTTTGAGAGGTAACTCCCATCCTTCCTTCACAAGACATAGGTGTCCCCTCACAGGATGCCCAAACAAAAGTTCAAAAGGGCTGTAGCCAACCCCCTTTTGTGGGACCTCTCTGTAAGCAAACAGAAGGCAGGGTAAAAGGATGTCCCATCTTCGCCTCAGCTTTTCAGGTAACCCTTTTATCATCCCTTTGAGAGTCTTGTTGAATCTTTCCACAAGCCCATTGCACTGTGGGTAATAGGGGGTGGTGAACTTATAGTTGACACCACACTCCTTCCACATTGCAGTCAAATATCCTGACATGAAGTTTGCACCTCTGTCAGAGACAACCTTCTTTGGAAACCCCACTCTGGAGAAAACTCTAAGTAGGGCCCTAGCCACAACAGGAGCTGTTGTGGTCCTCAGGGGAATAGCTTCTGGATACCTGGTGGCATGATCAACTACCACCAGTATAAATCTGTGCCCAGATGCTGTTTGGGGGTCCATTGGTCCTACAATGTCTATCCCCACTCTTTCAAAGGGTACCCCCAGCACAGGTAGTGGTATGAGGGGGGCCTTTGTTATGCCACCTGATTTGCCACTGGCTTGGCAGGTAACACAGGAGCGACAAAACTCCTTGGTATCTCCTGACATACGGGGCCAGTGAAAGTGAGGGACAAGCCTGTCCCAAGTCTTGTTCTGGCCCAGGTGTCCTGCTAGGGGAATATCATGGGCCAAGGTAAGAAGGAAGCCCCTAAATTGCAGAGATATAACCAACCTCCTGGAAGCACCAGGCTTGGGGTCTCTAGCCTCTGAATAAAGGAGCCCATCCTCCCAATACACTTTATGGGTACATTGAGCATTCCCAGCAGCCTCAGCAGCAGCCTGCTGTCTGAGGGGTTCAAGAGAGGAACAATCTAATTGAGCCTGACTCAGATCTGCCCTTGAGGGTCCCCCTTTCCCAAAAAACTCAACCTGATCAGGTTCAAGTTCTTCCAGGGCAGTTCCCTCTTGGATCTCAGAATCATCCTCCTGGGAGGGCTGATCCTCAACCTGAGGCAGGGGGAAGGCACTGCCTTAACCCTCTTGCTCTTTCTCTTGGTTGGTGTCCGGTCTATTGTTTCAAGATCCAGCAACTGTTCAGGTAAGCACTTTTTGGCCTGTGACCTGGTCACAGAAAGGACATGTGCGGAAATTCCCAGCATTTCTGCATGGGTTCTATACTCCACCTCAGACCAAACTGCGGTTTCAAGATCATTACCTAACAGACACTCTACTGGAAGGTCTGAACTCACAACAACTCTTTTGAGGCCAGTTACCCCTCCCCAGGAGAAGTTAACAACTGCCATCCTATGGGAGGTAGTGGCATTGCTAGCGTTGGTCACTAGGTAGGTTTCACCTAGTATGATCTGTTCAGGGTCCACAAAGTTAGGTGTCACCATGGTAACACTGGCACATGTGTCCCTGTAGGCCTGAGCCATCCTATTATTAATAAAAGGTGTCTGTCTGTACTTGCTCAGATTACTGGGACTTACAGTAGAGGACATTGCTATGTCCCCATCACAGACAAGAACAGCCTGAGTTGGTACTCTGACTAGGCCAGAGTCCACCTCAGTTCCCAGGGTCAACCCTACTACACCCGTTTGCTGGGAACCATCACTCACTAACAGCTGGACTAGGGGGAACAGTTGCCTTAGGGGCAATGGTGGTTGATGCTGTGCCCTTCTTGGTGCACTCACTAAACCAGTGAGAGACTGATTTACAGTATCCACACCAGGGCTTCTTTGGACCTTCTTGTTTCTGTTTGTTCTTTTTGGAGCCACCCTCCCCCTGTGCCTTTTGGGGGCCTGGTGAAGACTTCTGGTCTTTTTGTTTCTGCTCATTACCCTTCTGGTCTGCCTTTTTCTGATCACCCCCTTGGTTCTGGTTTTTCTGCTTGATCCTGGTTCTGACCCATTTGTCTGCCTTCTTTCCCAATTCTTGGGGAGAGGTCAGATCAGAGTCAATCAGGTACTGAGGCAATAGTTGGTTTTGACAGTTGCTAAGGATTTGCTCTCTCATGATCAAATTATACAATCCTGTATAGTCCCTAATTTGACTTCCCAATAACCAGCCTTCCAGAGCCTTAGTGGCACAATCAACAAAACCAGTCCAGTCCTGAGTCTGTCTTCTGGGTATCTCTGAACATCAACCTATACTGTTCAGTGGTTAGGCCAAACCCATCAATCAGAGCACTCTTCAGGACAGAGTAGTTGTTAGCATCCCCATCACTAACTGTGAGGAGCTTATCTCTACCTTTTTCAGAAAAGGAGAGCCATAAGATTGCTGCCCACTGACTTTGGGGTACCTGCTGCACTTTGCAGGCCCTCTCCAAAGTAGTAATCCACTTGTGGATGTCATCCCCTTCTTTATAGGGGGTCACAATCTTGCTTAGGTGTCTATTTTCATAGGACCTATCTTTATCCTTAGGGATATTGCTGCCACCAGTAGGTTCTAACCCACTCTCTCTATGCTCTCTAGCACGAGCAAGCGTCTCTTTGGCCAGGGCAACCTCAAGTTCCTGTCTTTCAATCCTAAGAGCAGCTTCTCTCATCTTTGCCTCATGTTCCCTTCTCTGAGGGGAAGTCATCCCTCTCTGAGCAAGGCCATGAGAGCCATTTGAAGTCTGAGAGTGGAGAGACCCTGGAGTGGGATCTCCCTCTTCTCTGCCTCTGGTTAAGCCCACTTGGAGGTCTGTAAGAGAGCTGCCCATACTGACTCCCATGTATGCTTAAGTTAGCCTGGCTAAGTCTTCTGACTGGGACCTGGCTGTTTGCCTCAAGATCAGAATCATCTTCTTCTACTCTCTCTTCTTCTTCTGGTACAGGAGTCTCTGTAATATCATCAGTAGAGGGAAAGACTTAATCTGCACTACCCGTGTCACCTGTCTTAGGTGGCTGTTGAGCATCATACTCTTCTAAGAGCTCAACCAGGAACTTGAGGGTAGGGTTTGAACCCTGTTTTAGCCTTCTAGAGGTACACAATTGTCTACATTATTGGAAGGCTAAGGTGTCATATCTCGAAGCAGTCCCAAGGGATCCACTTCTGCAGGCAGAGAACCACTGGGGTTCACTGGATGAGACATGGTTTCTAGTGAGGTGGGGTGTTGCACCTACCTACACTATGTGTTTTCCTACAGAACCTGTCCAGGAGTTGTAGTCAGGGTGTGCTAGGCCCAGGCTCTACAACAGCTAAGTTCAGTAGAACTTAAGTATACTAGGACTTGTTTTTATATGTACCTACAGGTACCTATGTGATCTTTCAAATGATATCTCAAGATTACAAGTGGTAAAACAATAGCAAGCTCTAATCCCAACCGCTGCACACCAATGTGAGAAGTTGGCCTGGTATATGATGTTCACTATTCTAGTGCACACCTTGCACCAGTCCAAACAACCCTTATGGTGATGGTTGCAAGTCAACCTTATAGACCAGCTTGTCAGATTTAACTCCACGGAATCCTGTTGTAGAATAAAATGGTCTACCTCCAAACGTCACAAACACTTTGATTGTATTACACAAAGTATTTGAGCCATTAGGTGAGGGAAAATAGGAGAAGAAGAAAGGGAAGGAAAGGGAAGGGTCAGCAGGGAAGGGAAAACCTGAAACGACAAAAGATGCTTTCATAAACAAAAACAACCAACAACAGGCTACTCTCATATAGTCTCGCTAAAAGAAAACCTCTATACCTGCGTAAAGTAAAGAAACAGACTCTCCGCTGAATATGCCTCTTGTCACACTCCACTCGCGACCTGGAAAGGCCTAGTTGAAACATAAACAATATTCAGTGAGCATCCATACTGATTTCAACTAATAAAGATTTGTGTATGTGACAAAACCAAAACCCTAGGACATAGCACTATGCAGGAGTATAGGTATGGCAATATAGGGAGTCTGTTGATTCATTCCAAAAAAAGAATAAATAATAGGTACTAATCCCCAGTGTACAAATAAAGACCAACCACGGAAATCCTGACAGGGAATCACAGATACGGTAGTGTGTAGGAAGCAAAAACCACAACACTCCGCTCTTGTTAATACTGTCATAAATGCACTGGTTTGTTGCAAACTGGTTTGGTACCAAATAAGTAAATACGGTAACGCGTAGTTGAGACCACCACAGCGCTCCGCTACCTTCACAAATATCCAAAATATATACAAAAGTCAAAGAACACAGTAGCGCGTAGTTGAGACCACCACAGCGCTCCGCTTCCTTCCCATTAATCCAAAATATATACACATGTCAAAGAACAAGGCAGCGTATAAGTATTTCACCACTGCGCTCCGCGTGAACATTGATAATCCAAGGAAAAAGATAAGAGCCACAAAAAGTCACCAGCACACAACGAGAGCCGATGTTCAAAAGGAAGCGAGCCTCGCTCCTTTACAATGCTCTCTGAAAATGATCACGGCAACACGTAGCAGCAACTACTGTGCTCCGATAATTCACCGTTTATAGAAAATCCTTCGGCAGCGCAGCGGAAGGCAGCGCGCTCCGAACAAACGTGGAAAACAGCTTGAATCCTACCTTGGATTCACGAAGCCATCGATCGGCTAAATCATTCAGCACTGGAGTCCTGAGAACACGGCGTGCAGAGGAAACCACCCTCACGCCAGGAGAACGCCGGGAACAACCAAGAATAACACGCAACAGGAAGCGTGTTTGGCTGACTGAAGTACTTCCTTGTTGCGCATCAAGGAATCATGGGAAATGTAGTTTTCCCGTGTCATGTAGGCGCAAGTATAGCAGGATCCTGACACAGCTATCCTAGTGGTAGCGTGGACAGAACAGTCTTAAGCTAAAAGACTCTTGAGGGCATGTGAAGCCAGCTGTTTTACCATATGTAACCCCTTGAATACCAAATGAAAGGACACCACACAGGATATATATAAAATATATATCTATTTATTTACTAACACACGGGGTTAGAGCAGCTCTGGGATACCTCAGCAAACCACATAACACTCAAAAAATTGGTCAAGAAATCGATCAAACTATTATCGTGGGTTCAAGACAAGGCAGCACTCTCCAAAAGGACGCATGGTTGGATGACCCTGAACTCGTACTCAACGAAAGCATCACAGAGCTATTTTGGCGAGGGATACTCTAAATCCATCAAAATGAGCTTCTTAAAGTACAGGTTAGGCTTGCTACCCTGCACCCAAAATCTCCCACGCTGGATAAAAATCAAAGCAGATCCCCTTTGTCGGTTATGTGGCTTGGCGCAAGAGGGACATGCTGCACTTGATATGCTCTTGCGAGAAACTACGGGATGAACGGATATATTTGTTGAAACATCACTTCAATCATCAAGGGATCGGAGGAGGAGCCTAGCTCGCGGCCGTGATGGTCTCCCTTTAGCTCGGCTCCCGCAGCCCTCCGTCCTGATTGCCTATCCTGTCTTCTATCCTGTCCGGGGACGACACATTTTTGGGGCATTGGAAACATAACGGCTTGTTTGTACTCACCATCCGACCCCGGGGTCTCGGCGTGCAGTGGCTCCGGAGTTGTGGCCTCTGAGAGAGCGGGGCCTCTGCGGGACTTGGACCGGGACCTGGCCGGTGGGATCCGACGGCTCTCGGCCCCGGCCAAGAGCGAGAACCAGTGTTGGGAGCCGATGTGCGAAGATCCCGGCGATCCTGACCCGGGCCTGCCCGGGTGGCCGCACGGCCGACGTGGGTGAGAGGCCCGGGGACCTGAGTCTGTGAAGGGGTCTCTCCCCGCCGCTGCTTTGTCCGACAGCCCTGGTCCTCGGGGCCCGGACTCCGCTTGATTGGGGCACCGGTGCTGGTGCTGGCGGAGACCCGTCTTGGGCGGATATCCTTTTGGCATCGAGGCCGCCCTTGCTGGGACCCCCGGAGCTTGTAAAGTCCTACATTTGAGAACTGTTCTTTCCGGGGGTCTTGGTGAGCGGCGATTGGGCTGATTCACGAAATGGCGGCCGACCCTCTGAAACGAGAATCACCCTGTGGCGGCGGGCCCGTGTTGCCTATTGGTGTGGGGAGCGGATCTGGTGGACGTGAGCCGACGGTCAGAGATATCCTGGAAGCCCTGAGATCCCTACACGCCTCCCTGGCCCTGGGCGTCTCGGTGGGGACGCCACGATCTGCCGCCATTTTGGGCGGCCATTTCATCTTATCGCCCTCTTGTTTCGAAGACTTCATTGCCTCGCCCCCCTCGATTGACTTGAGTGTCTCCGCCACTGATCGAAGATCGTGTAGTGTGTCGGTGACTTTGGGGCTCCCTGCTTTTCAAGATTCGGACCCCGGGGACTTGGATGCTGTACTGCGACCCTGTTCGACATTGTTGCCTGACAATATTGATGAACTGCCTCCTGTGCCTGCTTCGATGACTTTGCCTGTGTCTATAATTGGGGCCACCTCGCCCGCTCCAGTGGCGCAACTGAACTCCTGTTTTTCATTGCTCGTGCTGCGATATTTGATGCATCGATACTTTCTGTTTGGACTATTGCTCCCTTGTGGATCTGTCTACCCCCCAAGTAACTATGCTAGTCACCATCCCACTCGATTATATGCTGATTTCGTATTTAGTATGTGGTTTTCCATTGCCATGTGGTGGGTGGGATTTGTCGCTCGTAAGGGTTGGGGGTGAAATGTACGACTTCCGTTTGATTCCCGGTATACGATTTCGTAGCATAATTGTTTTTAATCGTAGAAAGGTGGGAGGTCCCCTTCTCCTACTGTTTTGTGGCGCGTGATGGGGTGTCGTCCTGGTCTGTTTTTGACTGTGCTTGTCTGGTTGGGCGGGGGGCTGCGGCCGCCCGTTCGGATTATTATGGTTATTCTGCTCCTCCCTCCTGTCTTCTTTTCTCCGCTTTTCTTGCCTTTTTGTCTCTTTCTTCTTTCTTACTTCTCGCTATATTTCGGGTTCTGGTTTAGGGCGACAGGCACGCTGTTTGAAGGGTGGGCCATAGCCTTCTACAGGGGTGCAGGGTGGGACGGGTGGGTTGGGCTCTATTTTTTGTTTGTCTTCTGGTTCTATGGCCCTTTTGTATCTCTTTTTCGTGAGGCCGCGTCTGTCCCGACCTCCTATGGTGTGTTTCGGGTGGTGGGTGTGGCGTTGTTAATCCTCCTGCTCTGTTTCAGCTGTCCTTCTCCCCGATCGCCATACCCCCACTTGGGCCGCTACTCCTTTTGTCTCCTGTCTTCCCGCCACGGGGGGCCTGTGTCGGCGTGTCTTCTTCCTTTCGTTTTTCATATTTTCTTATTTTCTTTTTTTTGTTTTATTTTGTCTTCCCTCCATTTTCCTTTCCCTTCCTCTTCCCCTTCCCCACTTCGCCCCCCCCCCCCTTTGTTTTTCCTTCCTGTGTCCCAGAGGTTATTATGACGGGCTGGTTTTGATGCATTGTTTTTCCGATCCCTCTGTTCTGGCTTGGTAGTGTCTTGGGTGGCGGGCATGTTACGAGGATAATGCTCAGGGGCTGATTGTGTCTCACGTATCCTGATTTTCTTGACTGCATTGTGTTGTCCCCCCGATACTTTGCCCCCATGCCTCCTTATTAATGTTGAGGTGGGTTTGGGATATCGGATGCCTCCGTATTGAAAGTGAGCCTGTCATATGTCTTCTCCCCATATTATAAAATTAAGCCTTATTTACTCCTGTGTTTTAGCCCTTTGGTTTCTGTATCTCTTTTCCCCTTCTGTGATTGTACGGCCTCTGCTTTGTATTGATTGATTATGTAATATTTGCCTGGTGACTCCTGATTATTTTGCACATTGCGGCCGGCCGGCTTGGTTGTAGGCCTCGACTTATCTCACCTTTTGATGTTAATAAAGGTTTTAAAAAAAAAAAAAAAATCATCAAGGGATCCGCACACGAAGAAAGGCAGTTCTTGCTTGTTTTTCTCCCCACGACCCTCGACTGAACTGTAGTTTCCTAACGGTTTTTGTATAACTGTTCAAAAATTGCTTGGTCTATTGGCACGACTGACTTCATGAGCTTATGAGGACACTGGGAAAGTAAAAATATCTTATAAATACAAAATTGAACTATTCTTTCAAAAATTTTATCGCTTATGAGGTTATTGTGTATACATTTGATCTAAGGAAATGTGAATGTTTTACACTGATTTTATTAGAATTGTAGTTTTATCATTCTCTGCTCTTAATCTATTTGGTATTGCAATGGTTTTAAGTAACTATGCTAAATAAATTACTTACTTACTAACACACTCCTCTGAACTCTTTATGAGATCAGAGGCAAAAGCACATAACAAGTTACTCTTAGAAACACTTTAAATAGCACAATTTACAGTTAGGCCCTAGGGGCGCGTAAAACCATATACTAAGTAAGTGGTATAAGAACCACGACTCGGGAAAAGGAAAGGCCTAGGGCCTGGAGGATTGCTGGGGCTACACTATCTGACCCTTAGGTTAGGAGTAGGAGGCCCACAGGCGGCGCGTGCAGTGTCAGTACACTCACGCTAGAGTCAATAGAAAGTCAATGGGAACTTAAAAGGTAAGTAATCGAAGGTTTAGGACACTTCCGGTCTAACTAGGAATGTACAACTAACAAAACTGGACACTAGGATAGTCAATCCCTACAGGAGCACCGAAGTACTCGCGTTACCTCACCCACGGGCTGCGGGTGCATAGGTGTCAAAGTGTGTCGGGTTTTCTCGTTGTTTCCTATGGAGCCTTGGAAGAAGATGCTGCAGGCGACCAGGAGGAAGATGTCCGGGTGGATCCAAGGGTGGATCGGAGTTGAAGAAGACCTGAAAGCAGAGGGGACAGAGTCTAGGTCACTAGCCAGTGACCGGGTGGAACCAGGAAGGAACCAGATGTCGTCGAGGATCAATCAGGTGCTGTCGTGAAGCTTGTCGCTGCAGCCACGCGGACCAGGAGGCGTTGAGGACGACCAGGTGCTGGAGAGGAGCTGTCCCACGAAGGTTCTCGCAGATGGAGGGGTCGACTTCAAGATCGGAGCCAACAAGCCTAAGCAAAGGCAACCCACGCAGGATACACAAAGAGCTTCTGGTGCAGACCAGGAGGGTCTGAGGTACTTCACCTTTTCAGGAAAGCAAGTGCCAGTCTGGAGCAACAGGACCAGCGATGGATTTTCAAAGGATCGTCGTCACAGGGCTACTAGCCAACCTTCTAGCAACCGGGACAACGCGTCGAGCAGAACACAAGCAGAAGGGCCCCACGCAGATCTCGTGAAGTGTGGAGGGCTGGTCTTCGGTGCAGGTGGAGCTCGGTGTTGGGGTGTCTCAGTCCCAGTGCACAGCTTCGAGGATGCCTCAGGAGCTGCGCTGTTAGGAAGTTGAAGACTTTCCAAGTTGCCTGGTTCCACGGGTTCCGGCGCATTCCACGGGGCTCAGCGGTGCTGGAGTCGTGCAATGGGGTCAGAGAGGTCCGGGAGTCGAGGTCTTGTCAGGCTCTGTGCTCGAGTTCCGGCGGGAACGGGGACAAAGCAAGCCGTCGAGTTGCTGGATGGTGCCTGGTTGCCCAGGGTGGTCACTCCTTGGCCACAAGGGAGATTCTTCAGTCTTCAGCTCAGGTGAATGTCGAAGGGTCCAGAGTTTCGTTTCAAGTCGATTCCAGGATTAATCTAAAGTCTCCTGGGTCAGCTCCTACCTTTATACAACTAAAGGGTGCTGGTTTACTCACTAGGTCCCTCCTATGGGTGGGACCAGGAAGGGGGGTGGTTACACCCCCTTTCCTTTGTCCAGTTTCGCGCCAGAGCTGGGGCTGGAGTGTCCCAGCAACCGGTTTGAACTGGGGTATGCATGAAGCACCTAGTGTGCCTCAGGCAGTGTCTCAATCTATTCAGCCCTCCCTGTCCCAATACACAAAGTCCTGTCTGGGGTGGTGCTCGCACCTCTTCAGGCAAGAAACCTACTGTCCAAACCTCCGTGACTGGAAGGACTCCCAGCAGCAGGAGGTCAGACTTGTGTCTGTGGCAGCAGCGTCCATTTTGTGACGCTGGGGCTCTGGTTAACTTTAACCGTGATAGTCAGAACTAACATGTTTTTTCCCTCTAGAAGGGTGGAATGCTACCCCCGTCGCCAGAATTGGCGAGGGGGTAGTATTCCAAAGCGTATGACACCTTACACAACATGTTTAGATAAAGCCAAACCAAAGTTTTTTTTCTTTTTTGTTTTTTTTTGTTCAAAAACCTTCATTTATCTTCACAAATTTTACACCACTCTTCAGCCAACAACCCGGAGGCAGGCAGCAACTTGATGTTATACACTCATATCGCCATATGGCACGATTAGATTGTCATCAGTTGTTATAGTCAATATCAAATCAAAACAACTAAATCAAAGGTATCAGCCATACATGTGATGCATAGGTATTTGAGCAGGAAGAAGAACATGAACAAATGCGCCCATTAATATCAATACCCAACGTTCCAATCTCGCGGTCCTACCACCCCCTATCTCCCATTTGAACACATGTTGAAAATTACCCAGAGCAATTAAGTACATTTTACACATCCCCGAGATCTACCCAGACAGTCCCGCCCTTTAAGCTTATGTCTTGTGGACTATACGGCCCAGCCAGCTATCAATGCCTACTCTTACAGCAACCACACCCTGACTCCTCTCTGCACAGCCGCATTCAACCACACAAGTCTGACCCCGTTCGCCCCAGCCATCCCACCAAAGGCTCCCATATATCTACAGGTCTGGAGCGTTGCGGCATAAGTTCCCAATATGTGGTCAGCGGATCTTTCCAATAGATAGCCGATTTAATCCACCCCGCCACTGTCGGTTGAGCTGCTCTCTTCCAGTGTAGTGCGATTTGTCTCTTAGCCAATAATAGCAGAAGCGCCACCAATTTCCGGGAAACACATGGTATTTTCATAACAAACCCCAAAAGTGCCATAAGCGGATCAGCCTGGAAATCCAGCTCTACAATCTGCCCTATATACCGCAGTACCTCATTCCAGTATCTCCCTATTGGTTCACATTCCCATGTTAAATGGAAGAACATTGCCTCTTGCTCCCCACACCTCCAACATTTTGCATCATTTTGTAGTCCCATGCGAAAGAGCTGTTTCGGTGTACGATATGTCCTATGTAAATAATTAAAGTGGATGAGCCTCAACCTATAGTTAGGTGACAGATTTTCGAGTTGCGAGCAGCAGAATAACCACTGCTTTTCAGTTATGCTTATGTTTGCTTCCAGTTCCCAAAGTGTTCTCGACGAGGTTAGAAAATAGGAGCTGTGTCCTGGGTAGTGCTATATATACGTGTTATCAATTTGCGAGGTGAGCTATTGGTGAGTAGGTTCTCCAGCGTTGGTGGCGCTGCAGGGAATTCTGAATATCTAGCTTTGCATGACTCCCTTAGTTGATAATAAAGCAACATTTCAGAGGCGGTAGGGTCATCCGGCTCACACATCTTCTGCAAAGATAGAAAATTGTCATCTGGGTATAGGTCACCTGCGGTGTCTAGGCCGCACTTATGTGCTCTATCCGTCACTGCTCTATCCGTCAATGGTCCCAATAATGGGTTCCCCCCAGCGGCATTGATGGTGCATAGAGCTCCGCAAGGCCTGCCCGTTTGCCTATATTTAGCCAGGCCCATCTAACTACTTCGACCACGTTGATATCCGTTGGGGACCTCCTATATGGATGGTATACAGTTACCTGAAGCTGGGTGGGTGCCGCAACATCCCTCTCAATCGCCACATGTGGGTGATATGAAGAGGTGTGAGGTGTGGCGCCGCGGCCAGGGCGACTGACGCTGGAATCTGGGGACCACGGTTCGATCCCCGGCTCCGGCGGCAGGTTAGCCCAGCACCATGTGACTCTGGGCAATAGCTCGCTTAATCTTCCCGACGGCCCCCAGCGCCTAGAGACCCTTACGGGTGATTGTGCGCTTTACAAATGTGGACTTTACTTTACTATATGGAATAGGGTGTTGCCAGTAATGCAGGTATTGGGCTTGTGCACTGTATGCATATAGCTCAAAATCAGGGGCTGCGAGCCCCCCCTGATGAAATGGAAGCGTGAGGAGCCTCCATGACACGCTGGGCTGCCTTCCTGCCCAGACTAATTCTAGAATGGTCATCTTCAGACGTTTAAAAAATTGGCCAGTAAGTGGCAAGGGAATATTAACAAATAAATATAGAAATTTCGGCAGGACCACCATCTTGGTTATTGCTATACGCCCCCTCAGGGACAGCGGTAATGTTTTCCACCTTTGCACTTTAACTTCCAACCAGTCCATTGCCACGCCGTAATTTGACAGCCACATTTCTTGAATTGAACGGCTGAATCTGATGCCCAGGTATTTGACCTCTTCTGTCACCCACTCCATTGGAAACTCGGTTTGGCATTGTCTAGTTTCATCAGTTAGCAGTAGCATCACCGATTTTAACCAGTTGATATTGATGCCTGTGAGTCCACCGGACCGCACAAACTCTCATCAGTGGATCAAAGTGTTCAGTGGGGTTCATCATGTAAATGGTCATGTCATCGGCGTACATAGAGATAAGCAAGCCTCTTTAGGTGAATTCAATGCTACGGTATGTGTGGTGCTGTCTTAGGCGTGCCGCCAGGGGCTCAGTCGCAATGGCAAACAACAAGGGCGATAAAGGGCATCCCTGCCTAGTCCCCCTCGTGATGTTAATAGGTTCTGAGATTTGCCCATTCACCTTCACTCGCGCCGTGGGGGCGTTGTATAATATCCCTATTTGTTTGATAAGGAGAGGGCTGAATCCCATTTGTGTGAACAAGGCAAACAAGAATCTCCACTCAAGGGAGTCAAACGCCTTAGTGGCATCTAATAAGGTGGCAGCTGCTTGCACCTTAGGATCCAAATAATGCAGTAGCCCGAACAATACTCTCAAATTGTGAGATGTTGACCTACCCGGCACAAAACCCGATTGGTCAGACAATGCAATTTGGGGCAGCATGGACTTCAATCTATCCGCTAGTAGTTTGGCATATATATTGGCGTCTAAATTAATCAACGAGAGAGGGCGGTATGAGTCAGGGCATGTCAGGTCTTTATTAGGCTTCAAAAGTGTTATTATCATGGCCTCCCTTAGTGTCGGTGGCAGAATTCCTGTCTCAACTGATTCCATATATACCCTGTGCAATCTAGGCGCAATAATGTCTACGTATTCTTTATAAAAGGCCGCAGTGAGTCCGTCTGGCCCTGGGGCCTTATCCGCTGGCATGCCTGCAATGACTTCCCGTATGTCATCTGCTGTGATCGGGAGGTCCATGTACTTTCTCACCCCGTTATTAAACCATGCCAAAGCGATAGTTTCCAGATATTCCGTTATTGCCTTGTCTTCCGGTGCCACCTGAGAGGTATATAACTCTTTGTAATATTCAGTCATCGTATATAGTATTTCCGGCGGCGTTCTAGCTAGTCTATCCTCTGCATCTCGCAGTTCCGTAATATATTCTGCTCCCCTGGGTGCACGCAGTAGAGTGGCTAGAGTCTTCCCTGCACGATCCCCTTCTCCGTATCTCCTAGCCTGAGCATATTTGTTAAGGAAGTTTGCCTCTCTCTGCCTCTTCCTGAAACTGTGTGAGTTTCACCCTGAATTCCGCTCGTATGGGATCTGATGGTGTCGTCGCGATGGCAATTTCTAAATTCGCCAGGTCCCTCTCTAAGCGATCTAGCGTGTCCCTGATGGACCTAAGTACCCCTGTTTTGAGTGCCAAGCAGTGCCCCCTCGTCACCACCTTGCAAGCCTCCCATAGTGTGCCCGGCGATTCTACTGAGCCTTCGTTAAGCTCAAAGTATTCCAATAGCTTACTACGGAGCTCCTCGCGAAACACCTGGTCAAGCAGCGCGTGGGAGGGAAATCGCCAGCTGAACGGCTGCACATACTGCGGTGGTATGGCAATTGTCACTCCTACAGGAGCGTGATCAGAGAGTGACCTTGGGAGATGTGTTGCCTCCAACACCCTAGCATGTAGATCTTTGGACAGCAACCAATAGTCCAGTCGCGACCATGCATTTCTATGAGCTGTTATACACGTACCCCTGCGCATATCAGGATGTAGGGCCCTCCATGAGTCTATCAATTCAGCTTCTGATATGATTTCTCCCAACATCCCTGCCACCCTAGGGTGGTGCTCCCGGGGAACCCCTTGTCTGTCAAGCGTAGTGGAGAGTACTACATTAAAATCGCCTCCCCAAAGCACAGCTGCTGAGCCGCATGTTTGTACTTTATGCCACAGATTCAGAAAAAAATTCAGGGCAGTCTGCATTAGGGCCGTATACATTCACAATCAGTTTCTGCAGTCCACACAACGTGCCTAGAAGCAATATAAATCTGCCTTCTGAATCTACTATTTTCTTGTGGGTTTGCCATTGGAGACCTCTGCGGATTAATATTGCCACCCCTGGGCATAGTTTGAGTAAGGGGCTTCCGCTATTTCTCCCCATCGACTATGCTTAAACACCGGAGATTTATCAGTGGCCAAATGAGTTTCTTGTAATAGACAAATAGCTACACCCTTTATCAA
This sequence comes from Lissotriton helveticus, assembly GCF_964261635.1. Taxonomy (NCBI): domain Eukaryota; kingdom Metazoa; phylum Chordata; class Amphibia; order Caudata; family Salamandridae; genus Lissotriton; species Lissotriton helveticus. Next base: position 817,229,405 of record NC_136070.1, read on the forward strand.
CAAATAAGAATGTACCAGTCTAGCTTTTCTACAATCATTCAACCCCCGTATATTCCAAGAGACACATGCAATGTTCTTCACAGCAGCTCAAGGCCTTGTATATAATCCCCATACATCAGTCCTATCATGTCAGACAGATAGCACGTCGCACCTTTACACAATTCGAACAACATACTCAAAATACATGCGCACATCTCTACTCTTGTTCTAGGTAATACGTACAACGACACCAATGCAGGTAGCGATAATTTTGACCTCACACATAATTGGTACGAATAATACAATATGCACGCTAGTGTTCCATCTTCCTTCCAGTTCCAAAATGAGTGTATATATAGCATCAACTTCTGATTTAGAACTTACCCCCGCCCAACTGTTCCTTGCAACTCCCCATTCTCACTCTCCCTCCCACCTTACCCACACCAACCCCCCAACCAGGTTGTGTAATCTCCCACCCCACCTCCCACCTCCCATCTTCAACCAGAATCATTAGCCAAAAAAACGTCCGAACTACGGGAATCATCCCAGAGGGTATGCAGGGTGGCCACCATCCTTCCCTGTTCTAGTGACAGGGTGACCGAGCGCTTATATGACCTCTGCATCTCGAGGACCCACCCGATCAAGTTGAGCTATTCAGTTAGTGTGGACATTGAAACCCAACTCCAGATTGGATTCCCCTCCCAAGTTACAGGAGGGGTTCCTTCATCGATATGTAGGTGAGCGCCTAAGTAACAACCGTATCAACCCCACATGTCTCTCCCTCATCGTTTTACCAAAATATACACGTTATTCAATGTCACTTAGCCTGTCAGCCGATTCCTGTTCCTCCAGATTCGCCTGTTGCTTCTGTTCTTTGGCCAGTTGTTTGGCATATTGGAGCGCTGCCTTCGCATCCACAAAGAAGGTGGGCCTGCCAGGGCCTTGCACTCTCAACTTCGCCGGATATATCAACGCGTATTTTGTGCCCGTTTGTTGAAAGATCTTTTTCGCTGGTATAAATTCTCTGCGGGCTGCTTGCACCTGCAGGGTAAAATCCGGATACATAGCTATGTCGTTGCCATTATACTGTATCTTGCCCTTGTCCCTTTCCATGCGTAGTATTGTATCCCGATCCCTGTAGTTTAGGATCCTGGCCAGTATCGGCCTGGGCGGAGCCCCTGGTTTAGGTCTGGGCCCTAGTGTCCTATGCGCCCTCTCAATCAAGAACATCGGGGACAATCCGTCTCCAAAGAGATCTTTCATCATTGTCTCAATATTGCGCTCCATGTTTGATATGTCTGAAGATTCCGCCACTCCCGTTATACGTACATTATTCCATTGCGATCTCGCTTCCAAATCCTCATTCTTTTGTTGGATAAGAGCCAGTACTCTGTCCATACCTCTCACTTTCTTATCGAGCTCTGTCTGACCCTCCTCCGTTTCGGTTACACGCGTTTCCAACACGCTCACTCTTCCTTCTTGTTTATCCATCCGTCTCGTGATACCGTCCATCCGAGCGGCTAGGGTGTCCATTTTGGCGTCTATGCCCTGCAGGCTCGTTTTCAAGTCTTGAAACATGGTTCTAATGTCCTCAGCGGGTATCTGATTTGCCCCCTCCCCCACGACATCCTGATCTGTTTGATCCGGGCCAGTCGGCTTCTGCTTTGTCTTGTCAAAAGTTATTTTGGGCTGTCGTGTGTCCGGTTTTCCCATGTCGGCCCCTGCATAACAGCGCGTCCTGTAGTTTGAATCTCGATGTTCCACACTCTCTATGGCAACTTTGATCGTTGTTCGGCAGGACCAATCGAAACTGCTGCGTTCCAAATTCCTGCGGTGTTAGCAGGCAGCAAGGCTCAGCCACTTGGAGTCGCCCTATCAGGCACACACAGGGAGTCCGGCTCCGTGCGAGCCCCAGAGGCTGTGGATCCGCCCCACAGTCCTGCGAATAGTCCGATGACTTCTGCCGCGTGCAGTGTGTAGCTTAATGTACAGCACGTTTGCGTCTTCCAAAGCCTCAGTTATTGGCACTGCACTAGAGGTCCGGCCGTCTCTTGGCATATATGTTTATGTCCTACCATCTGCCAAGGGGGATGTCGTTCCGATGTGCGGAATGCCTCCCTCCGTTAATGCCCCTGTAGGTGTCACACATCTGTCGTATATCTATTGGCGACAACAGAACACATAAGTACACTCACGTAGTAGTATCCGTGGGTTGGACGGGCCGCACCACACACTCCTTCAGATAACAGGATATATTTAGACAGAAAGATGTGTCTCGAAATGGCGGCCCGTGTCTATATATGCCGCCGTCTATATGCACCCCGATGACCAAGCACGCACGATTCCCCGTGCCGCGGGTGTCGTGTCCACCGATATGGCGGCTCCGTGGTATCTGGATGAGGAGTAAATTTCTGTCCGGCACCTTTTACTGCCCGATCGCAGTATATGACATCAGTCCGCTTCGTCACCACAGGCCATGCAGTCACACCACAGGAGAACGTCAGCGCTCCAATCTCCAGCACCAGGGTCACAGGCACAGCTGTATCCTCATTAGCAGAGCTCTGTCAGGTGTTCTTATTGCGGTTACAAGCTCCCACTCCTCAGTTCTGGTACAGCCTCGACCATCGCCGCTCCACCGCTGGTCGTCCGCATGCATCTCCCGCGGGCAAGCCACTAATTTAGCCCCCGGTCTCGCCGAGAGTGTCAGGCCGCACCTCCGCCCCGGCTGACCCGCAGCGCCAGACGCTCAGCCGTGGACAGCGAAGCTCCAATTCAGTGGGAGGGCAAAGCGGATAGTCTTAAATAAGCTCCAGACTTCAGCAGGTCCGATATGCAGCATCAGATAGTCGGATAATTGCCGGATTTATTGCTCGGTCAGCGAAGATGCAAAGTTAGGCAGCCATTCCGCTTGGCAGCCAAGCCACGCCCCAAGCCAAACCAAAGTTAGCATTCAACCGCGAGGATTATAATGCACTTAAATGTATATGGTATGGCGATATCATAGAACAGCTATAAGGACATGGTTCCGCAAGCTGTCGACAGGCTCAGCTCATGCTAGAGCACCATCTCACAGATAACCAAGCACTCTGCCTCCAGGATTGTTAAGGCCTGCCATAGGAGTGACTTATAGGTTACTGTGTGTCTATGTATAAGGGTAGATATAGGAATACTATACCTAAGCAAGGGGTGATTACACAACCTTGCCCCAGCTGAGTGATCAGCCAGTTGTGTCAGTTTGAGTGGCCAGCCAGGGGTGGCATAATGGAGAGACCTACTACCGGTGCTGACTGCTGCACCCCCTCCGATGCAGCGAACTACAGAAGGCGGCAAAACAAAACAAGCAGCATGTGCTGCCCACCCCTCGTACACACTGGCTCCTGCCGCAGACTTGCGCATGCGCCGCTGCCATGTGTACGTCAGGCAGAGATGCGCGACAAAAAAAAAGGGCGATTTGGTGGACGAAAACTGTAGTTAGTGGCCGCTTCTTCGGAACTTCACGGAAGTCAGTTTGACATCAACAGCCAGTAAAAAGCCAGCTAACAGGAGCTGTGCCAACATTCACCAAATGATTCAGAAAAGGGGGGTGATTCAGAAAAGGGGGTGGTGATGAACAGAGTGTCTGAATTAAGCAGACCACTCTTACCCAGTCCAAAGATCAGGGCTTGATCCATCACGTTATTTAGCTCACTGCCCCATCCCAGCTCAGAACCTGGCTATATGCAAATTAGTCTGTCCCTGGCCCAGTGCATCATGGGAACAGGGCAGACCAAACTACCGAGCCAATTCTTCACCAGAAAGGAGACAAGCTACCGGGGACCGGTTTCTGGCATTTCAGCCTCGTCGGCCCGGCTTGCTTGAATCCTGATGGAGCAGTGAGCAAGGGACTCATGTCTGAGTATACCCTGCCACACCTATAGTGGCCAAAAACGATTCAGAAAAGGGGGTGGGACAGGAACAGACTAATTTGCATATAGCCAAGTTCTGAGCTGGGATGGTGCAGTGAGCTAAAAAACGGTGATGGATCAAGCCCTGATCTTTGGACTGGGTAAGAGTGGTCTGCTAAATTCAGGCACTCTGTTCATCACCACCCCCTTTTCTGAATCAACATTCACCAAATGGCAAGCGGCCGGAGAAACTTCCGGCCGCTCACATACAGATTACTTGATGCCTTGTAGATGCAGCGCATGCGCTGCCTATGCGAGACCTAAAAAATACCTGACGTGGGCCCGCAGCACAATGAGAGCTGCAAAGGCAACCTAAATTCCCTACAGCGCCACCTAGTGGCCAGGAGCGATAAATCAGACACTGGCATAGTCATTCCTACCGCCCTGCAAAGGTCATATGTGAAGCATCCTAAACGGGCCTCCCACCTTCAAAGAGGACATACCGCCCTGCCAACGGGGAAAAGCAGCAGCACCACCTAATGGCCAATGAGCCAAACAGCACCAGACATGAAAGACTACGGCCAGGGTACTAGTACTTGTGCAGAAAACAAGCCGCCTGCCGCCCAACAATAGCCGTGGTCACATCCGTTGCATTGTTAATGAAAGCACTGCTCCAGCCAAGAATGCTTCCATACGTTCTGCGGAACAGGATAAAGAAGCCAAAGGCAGCTCCATACTGATCTCCAAGGAGAACATATCAGCGCTGCAAGGCCCTACTAATCAGCCAGTGACATACTGAATGCCACAAATCCACCAGTGTTCTCCTGCTGCCAATGCATGCTGCCAGAAGCCAGCAACAAGTTACCCGGTCCAAGAGTGCTGTGTGCCCCTAGAAGAAAGACTACCTGTTCAACCCCTACTGTGCTCGCAGAAGATACAGACTGACACAAGGCCTAGCAAGATACACCCACACAGAAAGCAAAGCAAGCATACAGAGAGCCGGGTTGTATGCCAGTCACCTGTAATAGATGACTCACAAGGATGGAGCCCCAGTGAAATAAATAACACTTGAAACTGCCCTGCGTTCGTAAACTTGTACAATGCCCCACACCTGATGTACCCAAAGCTTTAAACAGCAAGAGACTGGCCAGAGGACACCACATGCCCCTGGTGGGCTGGCAAGTGTTTTGAAGGGGTAAAAGCTGTGACATACACCCCCTGCATCTCTGCCTGTGTGGCTGTAAGGGAGAGAGACTGTGTACCTCCCCAAACAGAGAGAACCAAGAAGTCCATAGCTGCCTAGCAAAGGAAGCTCCCAAGAGTCCAGTGAAGACAAGAGGACTAAAAGCAGCCAAGCCCCATTAGTACGCAAGGAGAACGTGAGTGTGCAAACCCCAGTAGCTGCCTGACGCCACCGCAAGCAAGGGAATTGCGCCACCCACCATCAGCGGTGAATGGACACCACCGCAAGCTAGAAAATGGGCATGCCAACTGTCAGAATAGGGGGCCCATGAAGTACACTGAAGTCAGAGGTGTGCAGAAGGCTGCACCAGAGGGCCTCACAGCACTGGAATGAGCCCCGGAGAGAGAAACCTCTCCATAGAAAAGAAGCGATGCTGAAGGCAGCAAGGAGAGCATCCACAACTCCATTGTTCCAGTGAAGCCCCACATTGGGCCAAAGACAGCAAAGAGTGTCCTCCCTCACATTGCCCCAAGACGGAGTCACTAATGGCCCAAGACAGGCAAGAGTAGAGTCGCACACTCCCCGTGGCAAGCTGCCACTGCAACATGTGCTCCAAAGACACACGACACATGGCCGGACGCCACATCGCACCGCAAGCAAGGAGCACGTCACACAAAGTGACTGACCCCGCCAAGTATTCATGAACGGAGGCAGGAGCAGGTGCCACGATGGCACAGTCTCGAGGCAGAAGTACAACGTCCCAGTGGCGTAACGAAACTTGAGGGGGCCCCCCTGCACGATACTTGGAAGGGGCCCCTCCGGACTCAAATCAGGAGCTCTCCAGCCAGGTTATTGTGCTGAGAGAGCCCTTGAAGTCGCCCCCCCCCCCCCACACCGGGTGCTACGGGTGCCTATGTTACACCACTGGCTAGTCCTCCTGCTGCCTTCTCCTTTATGGTCGCTGCTTCTTGGTCTCTGACCTTGGAGCCAGACATGGCCTCATTCCAGTAGTGCCTGGTTACCTCGTCTCTTCTTGTGACACTATACTTCCAGCAGGAACCCAGGCATTTCTAAATGCTTCTGCTGGCACAATGCAGGCCTTTCACTGCTGTTTTCTTACACTCTAAGCTATGGCTGAATTGGACGGAGAGGCCATGTAGGAAGCTGGCTCTGTATATACTATACCAAAGTGAGGTATAGTGTACACAGAGTCAGTGGAACCCCCAAGGTAGGCAGAGGTAAAGTTAGATAGCACCTAACTCTCTATTTGTGGTAATGTGGTTGAGCAGTAAGGATTTATCAGAGGACAGTGTTAAGCATTTGTTGTACACACTCAGTCAGCGTGTGATTTCTCACAGTCAAATACTGAACTTCAGACCAATTGTTTTGTAAACAAATATTATTTTAGTTATTTTATTTTTTAGAACCAAGCAAGCCTGGCACAGGTAAGCAATACATACTTGACAGTAGTAATGCAGTTTGTAAACAGTTTGAATTGAAATTCTATATGCACTTTGTTTTGTCTTACAGTATTGTCACTGAGAAATGCAATGCTTTGTAGAATACAGTACTTATACTTTGAATGGGCTTTTTAGGTAAATTACAGGTAAGTTACTTTTGAGATGACTTTTCTTACACAGTGCAGTATACCTGGATACTACACTGGGACATTCCTTGAAAACAGGTAAGTAAAATCGTTTTTGCTAGGTCGTACAATTTTAAAGAATTTCTTTCTATTTCCCATGTCGACACTTTTAGAAACTTTTCATGGAAAAACAGTCAATGGTATCCTATGGAGGAAAATAGTGTTAACAGTTCTAAGGTAAGTACTTTGTTGTGGGAGTTGGTATTCTGGGGTTAGACTCAGTGGTCCCCCAGGGTCAAGGATGCACTCTTGTTGCACCCTCAGCAGTACTAGGGCGGCTGGCTGCAGAGTACTGAGGCCAAATGTTATCCAATAGCGGATAAGGGGCCTCCGGTTGGTGGCTGCTGACGAGCAGGCCCTTGGGTTGTGGGAGCAAAGCCCCTGGACTTAAGATCAGGGCAAATGGGGGTTTAGGCCAGCACAGAAAAATGCACCCTCGGCGGCACTGGGGCGGCTGGGTGCAGAGTGCTGTTTTGGCATCGGAAGCCATGTAGTTTTCAATGGGGAGTATCCAGGGGCATCACTGCTTCTCACCTTTACACTGCTGCTGCACCTAGACATCATTGTTTTGTCTGCTTTAAACCACTGCTGCATCAGGGCATCACTATTTCTCAGCTTTAAACTGCTTTTTCACCACAGCATCACTGATTGTCACCTTTAAACCACTGCTGCACCAGGGCATCACTGCTTCTCACCTTTAAACCACTGCTTCAACAGAGCATCACTGCTTCTCACCTTTAAGCCGCTGCTGCACCGGTGCATCACCGCTTCTCAACTTTACACTGCTGCTGCACCAGGGCATCACTGCTACTCAACTTTACACCGCTGCTGCACCAGGGCATTACTGCTTCTCGCCTTTATACCGCTACTGCACCAGGGCATCACTACTTCTCACCTATATACCGATGCTGAAGCAGGGCATCACTGCTTCTCCCCTTTAAACCACCGCTGCAGCAGGGCATCACTACTTCTCACCTATGTACTGATGCTGAAGCAGGGCATCACTGCTTCTCACCTTTAAACCACCGCTGCACCAGGGCATCACTGCTTCTTACTTTTACACCGCTGCTGAATCAGGGCATCACTGATTCTGCCGTTTAAACTGATGTTGCGCCTGGGCTTCATTGCTTCTCACCTTTAAACTGCCGCTGCTCTAGTGTATCACTGCTTCTCATCTTTACACCGCATCTGCAAAAGGATATTTCTGCTTCTCACCTGTATACCACTGCTGCACCAGAACATTTTTGCTTGCCACCTGTATACCGCTGCTGCACCAGGAAACATTGCTTCTCACCTTTACACCAATGCTGCACCAGGACATCCCTGCTTCTCACCTGTAAATTGATGTTGCCCAGGGCATTGCTGCCTCACCTTTGTCTCATTGCTGCAACGGGCATCTCTGCTTCTCAACTGTATGCTGCTGCTCACCAAGGAATCACTGCTTCTCACCTGTATGCCTCTGCTGCACGAGGGCACCACCTTCTCGCCTTAATACTACAGCTGCAACAAGGCATCACAGTTTCTCACCTGTACACCACTGCTGCACTAGGGAATTACTGCTTCTCACCTGCACATCACTGCTGCAACAGGGTTACTGCTTCTCACCTGCACACCACTGCTTCACTAGGGAATTACTGCTTCTCACCTGCACACCACTGCTACACTAGCAAATTACTGTTTCTCACCTGCAAACCATTGCTGCACTAGGGAATTACTGCTTCTCACCTGTACACCACTGCTGCACTAGGAAATTACTGCTTCTCACCTGTACACCACTGCTGCACTAGTAAATTACTGTTTCTCACCTGTACAGGACTGGACTGCTGCCCAGAGCATCGCTGCTTCTCAACAAAGACCGCTGGCTGCGATCGTCAAGCAATGGGGCCTGACGATGGTCTCATATGCTGATGACACGCAGCTGGCGGTCACGTTGAGTGGGGACTCTGATGTGGAGGCTCTCAGGTTCCGTGACAGTTTACGGGCAGTGGCCAATTGGATGAACTCTAACTGTCTCCAGTTGAACACTAAGAAGACAGAAGTCATGGTGGTCGGCAAGCAAGTGGGGCTGTGGGGTGACAACTGGTGGCCTTCTGAACTGGGTATGACCACCTCTCCTGTATCGGAGATAAAAAAAATCTGGGGGTCTGGCTTGATCCAACACTCAGTTTTACCTGCCACACCAAAAGGGTGGCGGCCTCCTGTTATGGCATTATTAGAGGACTTAGGCCTATACTCAAATTCTTCGATGCCTCCACCAGACAGCTGGTGGTTCAGGCATCAGTGCTGTCCCGGCTGGACTATGCCAGTTCGCTCTTGGCTGGGATAAATCAGTCTGAACTCACCCGGCTGCAGCGAGTGCAAAATGCTGCAGCCAGAGTAGTGGTAGGTCTGCCTAGGCGGTGCTCAGTCTCAAAAACGCTGCACTCGCTTCATTGGCTCCCCGTAAATCAGAGGATTAAATTCAAGGTTCTCTGCCTGGCATTTAAAATCCTCAAGGGTATGTCCCCCCAAATCCTGGCGAATCTTTTAACACCTTATGTTCCTCTGCGAACTTTGAGATCTCTGGGTCAGAACCTGGCAGTGGTCCCGCGCTTCAGGCTGAGTAGAACTGGCGGCCGCTCCTTTCGAGTGTTAGCAGCGAAGTGGTGGAATCTTCTTCCCTCTGAGATCCAAACAATGGATGACCTTCTTCAGTTTAGGCGCGCCATCAAAACCTTCTTGTTTGTTTAATCATAGGCTGTTTTCTGTGCCCTCTCTCTTTCGGTGTTGTGTTGTGTTTGCCTTCTCATAGCGCCAGGACGCCCTTTCGCTGGGGCAGCTGTGCGCTGTATAAATAAAAATAATATAACATAACATAACATAACTGTACACTGCTGCTGAACCACAATGCTGCTGCAGAAGGAAATCACTGCTTCTCACCTGTTTACCTGTGTGGCCAAGCCCAGGGCATCGCTGCTTCACCTGTGCCTCACCTGTGCCTCACTGCTCCACCAGGGATTGCTGCTTCTCACTTATATAGTGTTGCTGCACCAGGGCGTCATGGCTTCCTACCTTTCTCCTACTGCTGCACCAGGGCATCACTGTTTTACCAGTGTGTCTCTATTGCACAGACTATTGCTGCATCACCGGTTTGTCACTGCTGCACCAGGGTGTCACTGTTTTACCAGTGTGTCTCTGTTGCACAGACAATCGCTGCATTACCTGTGTGTCACTGCTGACCCAGAGTGTCACTGCATCGCATCTGTCTGTCAATGGGCACCAGGGCATCACTGTTTCACTTGTGTGCCTATGCTACAAAAGGACATCACTGCTTTGGCTGAGTGTTCCTGCTGCACAAGGGCTTCAAAGATTCACCTCTATGTCCTTCATGCACCATGGCGCCACTGGTTCATCTGTTTGTCAGTGCTACACCATGACACCAGTACTGCATGTCGGGATCACATCTTCCTGTGTGTAAATCCTGCACCTTTGTAGTACCGTTTTACCTGTGGGCCACTGCTGCATTAAGCTTCACTACCGGGCCTGCATCATCAATGGTGCATCAGGGCACTGCGTCTGTGTCAAAGAATTGCTGCATCTTGGAGGTACTACTGTTTTACCAAAGCAAAAATGACCTGTCTCGGTATCCTGGAAGTAGTCAGTAGTGTGACTGGTGTACTGGGCACTACGGCTGCATCTTCACATTGCTGCTTCTCCGGTGAATGGCTCACGTACCTGGACATCACAGCTGCAAATGTGCACCAGGCTGTTACCGCTGCAGTTGTATGTCATATCTACAACTGAATGCACTGCTAAACTTGGACATTAGTGCTGTAGATCAGCATCATCGCTGCACCTGGGAATTCTTACTAATCTGCATATCGTTGCTGCACTTTCACATTACTGCAGAACCTTTGTATCCCTGCAGGACCTGTAGGTCCTGAAGCAATGCTAGCCGGAACTGGGACATGACTGCTGTCCCTGCGCACCAGTGCTGCACCTATGCATCACTGTTGCACCAGAGTATCGCTGTTGCATTTGTGAATGCCTGCTGCACCAGTGCATCACTGATGCAAACGTGCTTCTGCATCTTGTCATTGCTATCAGGGTGCTTCTGCTGCTGGACCAGGGTTTTACTACTGTACCAGACCTCACTACTGAACTGATTCATCGCTGGTGCGTTGCTGTTGGACCAGGGTTTTACTGAACTCATGCATCGCTGGTGCACTTATGTTGGACCTTGGTTTTACTGCTGTACCAGTCCTTGATACTGAACTGCTGCATTGCTGGTGCGTTGCTGTTGGACTAGGGTTTTACTGCTGTACCAGACATCACTACTGAACACATGCATCGCTGGTGCATTGCTGTTGGACCAGGGTTTCACTGTTGTACCAGGCCTTGGTACTGAACTCATGCATCGCTCATGCACAGATGCATTTTCGTTGCACCAGAGTGCCACTGATGTACCATGCCTTTTTATTGAACTGATGCATCACTGATGCAGTGATGTTTTGCTATTGGACAAGGGTTTCACTGCTGGACAAGTCCTTGCTACTGAACTGATGCATCGCTCATGCACTGATTTTGGACCAGGGTTTTACTAAACGGATGCATCGCTGGTGCACTGATGTTGGACCAGAGTTTTACTGAGCTGATGCATCGCTGGTGAACTGATGTTGCACCAGGTTTTTAATGTGTCTCTTGTTATGGTTTCCTCACACAACTCTGTACTGTCCTTATGGGAATGGTAACCGAATATTGTGGGTATAATCTCCTCCATAAATACTTAAGCCAAAATATCAACTACCAAAATTTTATGAAGGTAAATAATGATTTACTATATTTAACCTAAATGTAAATATGTTGTTTGTTCGCGATATTCTGCCGATATTCTGACATGCAACTGCATGAAATGCATTTTCTCAAACTCAAATTCATTTCAATGTCTATCATACACGATAATCATGAGGCATTATTGGAAAAGTGACCTACTGTGACCACCGTTCCTAGCCTATGAATTTAAATTGTACGTCCCCCGACATTCTTTTACATTTGGCAATAAATCTCTTCTTCGCATGATCACTGAATAGTTTGTTCAGACGACAGGACCTTTTTGGTGACAGCTGCCAGACTGTGGAACTTCCTACAGAGACATTATTCTATACAGAGGCCAGTCACCTCGTTAACATAAACAATGCCCCCGGGTCCCAGCTAGTTGTTTCCGACTGGCTCACCTGAGGCCTGCAGATTCGGCGGCAGGCAGGGGCGGGCTGCAGAAGACACGAGCAGCAATTCTTAAATTATGGTCTCTGTCTCACTGCCTGGGACCCACCGGCCGCCTGACGTGCAGGTTAAGCTGCACTGCGCATGTCAATACTGGCCCACCCTTCCCTCTCCCTATGCCTCGCCCTGATGCTGAAAATCACGCAGAATTTCATCACGTACGCGCTGGTGGGAGTTATTTTAAAAGTACGTTAAAGACAGACCCTGCTGTCAACAAATGTACTGTGTGCCAAGGGGGCCCCTGGAGCTCGGGGGACCCCCCGCACCGCGGGGGATGCGAGGGCCTGTGTTACGCGCCTGCAACGTCCCCGAGTGAAGAAGGTGACCTGCCATCCTGGTAGAGGAGCACCGCGAAGACCCTTGAGGAATGGATCGGACCGGCAAGAGGTCTGCTCAAGGAAGAGTGACAATCCCGTCACCGCAAAGAACCGGACACCCACAGGTGTACTGGAGAGAGCGAGGGAAGAATATTGAGGACTAGCACCGCCACAAGACAAGAGTGCACCCAGACACACCAGACAGCCACCATGGTGGATGGACGTTCCTGGAGACAGCCCAATGCGAGAACCAAATGCAAGCTGCAGCTAGGGCGAACCGCGTCCTTCTCCAACGCTTCCCAGTGCAACCGTCCAGTCCCGAGCATCAGCAGTCTAAATAGGACGGCATCCCTGCTCCTGACCACAGATGCCACAGGTGAAGAACAGCCTCAGCAAGATGAAGAAACGTGGCTGCAAAGTCCCTCCAGACATCCTCTCTCCCAGCAAGTAGCCACTACCTGTCGTCCAGGTTCAATGGCAACCACAACATCACTTCTCTGTGCATCACCCCATACAACCAAGGAGGGACATCGTCACTGGGGTGGAGCCTTGCACCTGCAGAAGAACCTAGAGACCGAGGCATCCCCATCAAAATGAATGACCAAGAGTCCATGTTCCCCTGGGTCCTGATGGCAAGCCCACCTGCCATGAAATCACACACCTGGGCGGCTGCCTGAGCAACGTTGTCAGATCCTGTTAGTGTTCCTGCAGTGGTCCCAGGCAGCCCATAAGCAGCCCTGCACAGCCCACGCAGTATCGTGGTAGCCCCGCACAAGGACCTCAGGAACATTCCTGCACCCAGGGATCCTCGCACGAGAGATGGTCAAGAAGCGGCTGCACCGACAAGGCACCGGGAGGCACAGTGGCATCAGAGGATAATGTCCTGAACACCATCGCCAATTCAGCCATGGCCAATTGGCCATCATAGTTCCCAGACACCTCAAGCGAAGACTCTACGGCAGGACTCCACCGATGCTCCTGATGCACCATCATTTAATTGATAGATACCACCAGCATCACCGCCAGAGCACACAAGTTCATCCACCAGTGTTCAAGAGGATTTTGATTTGACGGACAGGCTGCCAAGGAATCCGGAATCCATCGTAGCATCGTTTGTGCCCAGCAGTCTCCAGTTAAATTATAGACATGTGCCGAGATGCTCGGGTGCTCCCAGCTGCACTTATCCACCACTATCCTGCGGACTGCCCCTCAGAACCAAGAGACTGTGTGGTGCCCTATGTGAATAGTTTGGTTCAAGAAGTTGGACTTTGTTTTATTTTGAATAAAGTTTGGGAGGAATGTAGTGTCGTGCTGGACACGTTCTAGTGTCTCAGCAGACACTTGTTTAGTCAGCCTCTTCCTCGTGGGAGTGCACACACATGTATCCCACACCCATCCATCACAGGCGTCATGAGTAACGGGACCCTGCTAATAAAAGGACCCGGGTGCACATGCTTGTGGCCAGTTTACTAACGATACTGCTAGTGTGCATGTTATTGTTTAGTAGCATGTGGGCCTAGGGCCCCCAACTCTACACTTGTCAGAAGCAGACGTCAGTGATACACCGTCAGGATGCCTGTCTACAGTGCCTCAGGCCTAAGCACGACTGGAAGTCATGCAACAAGTGTTCTTGATTAACCTAAAGTCTAGATGTAGAGGACTACAAGAAGCAGGCTGGCCTAGGATGGAACTGCAATCACTGGGTATGTCTAAGGCGATGTGGAAAGGCTAATCCAGCGACAACTTGAAGAAAAGACACAAGAAGCAAAACTGAAGATCCTTGAAGTCCACGTGCTCCTGATCCAGAGGGAGATGGAGCACCGTTTGTTTTTCCTAATAAAGCGGACCTTAGTACGTCTTCATCCATTCTCTTGAATTGTGTCACATTTCCAGATCACGCTTCCTACTTTCTCTATCTTTACACATGAGGCAGCCATCATCACACTTACTATGTCTTATCGCTGCCACAGGTATCTAAAGAGGAGCCTAGGTTATATCCATTGCATGCCCATCATTTCTACACTGATAGGACAAATGAGTGAGTATGGGGTGAATGATAAGCTGTTTGTTGGAGTTGCTGGTAAAGAATGGAAAAGCTATCCAAAAACTGACTTTGTCCTGATGGATGGCCTTCTGCATTAAACTGTGTGATGCTGTGGCCAAAATGGGACCCTCCGGTGGGTTTTTGCACTCTACCACCTACTGGTTTAGCTCGGGCATTTTGTTTTAGGGCATTAGACAGACAGCCACATGGACATCTGTCCATTCTTTTACCAGGCACGGTTACATCGATTCGAGGTCTATGTTGAGGCCCAATGCATTTTAACTAACCCTGGGCGGACAACTACGCTACGCTCGCGTAGTCTGCGAATTTTGCGCTACTTTGCACTGCGCAAATTGCACGTAGCACAGTGCGAACACGCGTCGCGGTCATTTTTTACTTGCTCATGGTCCTCAATGTCAAGTTGGCGACCGCGAGGGAGCAAAATTACACCCCGGCGAGACTTTTTCCTCGTTCGCGATCAGCAACATCAAGTTGGCGATCGCGAGCGTGGAAAATAAACCTCCCGGCGAGATTCTCAACGCGGGGATGTCAGGTTTCTCATTGCGAGTGGTCGCGTATGCTTGCGACCGCTCCCGATGAGAAACTACCAGTCCGCGTTGAGAAAGCTGCTGCTCGAGTAAAAATCTACTCGAGCGGCAGAAAACGACAGCTTACACCCTGCAAGATGCCGTTTTCAATGATTGCACAGTGGGGACAAGCATCCGGCACTGTGCAATCATCGCGAACAGCGCACTACGCAGTTCGCGTAGCGCTACGTGTAGCTCGCGAAGTGCACTTCGCGTAGCTACGCGTAGCGCTACTTCGCGAACTACACCCAGGGTTAATTTTAACACTATTCACTGCTATTTAAACTTCTGGAGGACAGAAGATTTGCCTGCTTATGGCTCATGAAAAGATAGGACATGACCTCCAAGTTGCATATGATAACAGAGACTTGATATGCCCTAAGCGCCTACCGGCCTTGGGCCTGCTCCCCCATAGTAGGGTGGGCAACGTGGATGACCTTTGAATGCAGTTTTGCCAACAGCCAATATCTCATTTCCTGAGCTCGGGTGGTGTTGGTAGGCAGGGGAGGGTGTATTGGATTTGTGAGTTTTCGGTTCTGGTGACCCTTCGCCATGTGGTTGTATATTTTGAAAACCCAATAAAGATGATCGAAACTAAAGGTATGGAGGATTCTCAGTCTGATGACAGGGTGACCCAAGGAGGTGAATATATGACAGATACTAACGTTGGAAAACTGGTAAGTAAGTAACTAGTATCTTCTTTTACGGGGTGACTGCTTTAATATTTATCTATGGTGTGAGTATCTTGTCCTCATAATATATTTAAATGTGTTGGCTACATTTTTATTTACTTTAGTCTCCACCCTTAACTTATTCAAAGTTGTAGTGTGGCGCTACTTTATAATGTGTGTAGTTATTTCCTTCACGGCTTCTTGCTTTTCTCAACTTGTGATTATGCTGCCTCCTAGTGGTTGGACAGAAAACGGGTTAGACTTGTTAATTTCACATTTGTGAATCCCTAGCTCAGGGGTCTCCAACCTTTTCTGTAGTGGGAGCTACTTCTAGTCAGTGAAAATCGCCGTGAGCTACTTAAGGCCAAGCAACTCGCGCATTTTTCGGAGACACCTCCCACGCCCTGTTTCATTGTATTTAAGGCGAATTTCTTTGTGGCCCATACTGTGGTTTGAACAAAATACAGACCTATAGAGCCGTTAAAAGCTGTCAGCAAACTGAAATTCATAACAAAACTGTATATCTGTCTCACACCTCATTCACCACAATGCTACACACTGCTTCCCATAACATTATAACGATAACTGCACCTTGGTGTTCATCAGGCAAGACAAGGAAACACTTACCACATAGGGTCAAAAACCAAAGAAAACACTTTGAACCACCCACCCGACACATGCCATAGCTTGCTAACCCTGTAAATAAGTGATTCAGTGCCACACATAAGTAAGCACTATAAACATGCTGCACCAGAAGGCTTCCCCTTTCTTCATTATGAAAAAAAATAAAACAAAGAGAGAAAAGTTATGTTACAAATGAATACATATGATTTTCATTCATGTCCGGGCCTTTGCATGAGTACCATTGATTTGGGTAACAATGAACATCTGTTATTCAGCACTAAGAGACCGCTGGATGAACGTGCACTTCACAAATACACGTTATATTATTATGTGAAGCTTGCAGACTATTGGAACAATAAATGGCCGATATTTGGCAAGGCTGCAACCTTACTTTCATTATAAAGCACGTCACTCGGGTCAGTAACACATGCTTTAACTCTGCAAAGTACATTTTCAGAAAATGCATAGCTCTGGTATGTTCAGCAACAGACTGTCTGCTAAGCCTTGCACTCACTGCACAGTCCTCTTTTACTTCCAGTAATTATAGTAGCATGAAACATATGGAAATGTCCTTCAGCCATACCACAATAAACAGAAAGCTTCATAGTCAGATCAATAACAGGTTCAAGCCAGCCGATGTTCTGTGCAGGTGCTGTCCAAAGTACAGCGTGGCTATACACAATCGCTGTACATGCTTTAACCTTGCCAAACAATACAATTAATAAACATACTACATGTTCTGTTACTGCACAAGCAGCCACCATACCCCTAGCTGCAGTCCTGCTATAATCCCCTTTTACCACAGTATTGCCAAATATTGTAGCGTACTACCATATTTGAATAGTTTTTTGTGCTTGTGCTGTCTGCCCATCCTTGCACAAATATTTATACGCCTTCCGCTCCTACCCGTTTCTGGTAAAATGGGGGGGATCAGAATCAGCTTATCTCATGCTCATTAAATTCCCAACTCGGTCCCTTTTTAGGTCCTCTATAGTCTGCTGTTTTTCCTGTGTCTTCTCTCATTCAGCAAGAGCACCTCATGATTTAAAAGTCTTGCTTAAGAAACTCAGTTTGGGTCACAAACATTTGCAAGCCTTCCCCAGTGCAATCACTGTGTGTTTTGTTTGGGGGGTAGTCATCCAGTACACACTTGTTTCCCATGTGGTGCCAAGGGGAACGAAGTCCCTCCGGAATTGCCTGACGTGCACGTAATTGCAGTTATATAGCGCTTACTACCCTTGGGGAGGTGGCAAAGCGTTTTTCTGCGAGTAGCACGCTACTAAGAAAACCAAAAAGGATTGGTGGTGAGATAGTATAGGGAAATACAAAATATATTTGAGAAGTGGATATGTGAGTCTGCTATTTGGTTTGAAAAGGATAGTGGAGGGATAGATGAGAGAAGGGTCTAGAACAGTGGTCGAAGTGGGCGGGATCGGCAGGGCACGGCGTGCCCCTACTTCTTTAATTCTGTAGATTCCGTTCCCCTACTTTTTTATTATGAACATGCGTCCCTGGACGTCAGAAATATTCTGTTCGTGGACGGGCGGGGAGCGAGAAGCAAAAGGTCTCTGTCTCTTACTTCCTGCCCAGACAAGACAAGGAAGGTGTCCGCTTCTGCTCTGCCGTTGGCAGCTGCCCCCTCTTTCTTACTCCTATTCCCTCTCGTTCTGTTTAACTCCTTCTCACTTTTCCGAAAATCATGAATCAAGAAATGGTTCTCACCGTCTCTTCCTGTCGTCCATTTGTACCCCTGTGAAATGGATGCAAAAAAGAAAACCACTTTTGCTGGAAATGCCGTTTTGACATTTTTCTATTCCAAAGTGCAGCCTCGGAAATAAAATGTTCAAACTCTGTAAAATAATTAAATAAAGCAAGATGGAGTGTTCTTTAAGTGGCCAGATAATTTTTTTCAAACCCCAACACATTAGATTAGCACCACTTTACAGAGTTTGCCAGTAAAGCGCTACTTTTGTTTTCTTGTCTTTCTTTGAACAGCATTGTTTTCCTCCAGTACCTCCTACCTGGAGGCAGGGCCGGCGCTAGGCTTGGGCAGTGTGGGCAGCTGCCCAGGGCCTGGCACTCTGCCTGCCAGGATGGGGGCCCCCACAATAGCAATTAACACCCCACTAGTCCTCTTGTATGTCTGCCGATCAGAGTGAAAGAAATGCTTCACAAACGGGCTCATGGGAGGGGCACCCCCTCCTGGGGCCTCTAAGGGATGGTGTGGGAAGGTCTAGGGGAGGGTACACCTCTCAGGCAGCCACTTCAGAGACTCGGCAGGGCGCCCATTATCAGCACTTTAGCCCACACAGGTTTAACTCAGCCCTCAAGCAATTCTCACACCTTCAGTTCGAAATGGGCTGTACAAGAGTTGCTTGGGGTGGCTGAGAAGAGGAGCTGCGGCCCAGGTGGAGTTTGCACAAAGCAGCTTCCCCGAGATCAGAAGGTGTCACTTATGTAGATTTCAGGGGCCTCCCACATTCCCTTTTGCCCAGGGCCCCGAAAATCCTAGGACGGGCCCTGCCTGGAGGTACTGCAATACCTGGTTGATTGGTGGATTGGAAAACGAAATGTGTACGGTGGCTTTGTGTTCACAAATGTGGTCTTTTGAAACCATACTGCTTACGTTTTGTAAGCATATAAGCATTGAAATGGGTCCTTTCTGGGCCCTGTAGTTATGTCCTTAACTTTTCAGGCAAAAATACTTGTTGATTTCTGAATAATGACTGTAAAAGCGTGAAGTTCACCATGTTCCTGCTTACATTTTACATGCTTTAATAAATCTTTCATTCCTTATAAGTGTTTGCTTTTTTCCAGGATGTTGTTACCTTTTCTTTTAGGCAGCATATTGCTCTTGCCTAGTGTGTAATTTGAATTGAGTCACATCCAGTTATTTATAGCAGGTCAAATTGGATTGTAGCTGAAGGCCGTATGAGTTTCTCTCAGTGGGGCAGTATGTTGTTCAGTGAGAGAGCAGATGTAGCACTGGGGGCAGAGCTGCTAAATTTAGAACTGGGGAACCAGGTTCAGCCTTCATGAACAGTCCCCCAGACCACTCTCCTGAGGGAGCACATTCCCATGCCAGACCTTAGAAGTCAGCAGAAAAGCCCTGGTGTGTTAGCACCAGCAGGTGGACCCTAGCATGGACCACAATCCATACTGAAGTTCACCTCCAGTCTTGCAGGCAGGCCTACGAAGTAGCAGACCCTAGAGCAACAGTGATTCTGTCACTGAGGTCCCAGGACCCCTGAGAAGAGCTGGCTCTAGGGCGGTGCGATTGGTGTGACAGCAACGGGCGCTGACTTTGAGTGGGGGCGTCATATAATATGGTTTTAAAAGCACTTGCTGCGTCCTTCCTGGCCGCCAGCTATTTTCAGCAATAATAAAAATGTCATGATAACTCGGATGAATAAACTTCTTCCTAGAGCGAGATCGGAGATTTGTCGAGTGGAAGTTTTGACTCATGGAAAGATAGCGCAGAGGGTTAATGTGCCTCCTGCAAAGAAAATGTACCTGGCCCATCACAAAGTGCACATATTGTAAATAGGTCAGTGGGTTACTGCTTTTGTCAGTGAGATCCTTTTGCTACTTGCAGTTTATAAGTTAAAATTCTAACAAAGAACAGTGAGCTATTAACTTTCATCTAAGAGCTGCATACAAACTGCAAGGTATAAACTAGAACGTTATGGTTTTTTCCCTAAGCCTTTGATTATCCTAATGTTGCAAAAAGTGTTATTTTTGATACAAATCTATAAGGATTTTTAAAGAGAACTCCTAATCATGGTATTAAGTTTTAAATTCTGAGCTTGTGTTTCTCCAGGCCAATCACTATTAAACTATACTGTCTACTAGTATGGTTATCATGTGACGCCTACACCTTGTAGTCCTTTGTCTTATGTAACATTTCCTATACAGTCATTTACACACGTAAAATTGATTGTCTCTGTGTATATTGCTGACGACAGAAACTCCATGGCTCGGAAACAAATGGCTCGTGCTTCCACTTTTAAGCATTTTTGGGACATTCTGTAATTAAAATAAATTCACAAAGTGGAATATGTTTCTAATGTCAATAGCTCATATTAATCGTTAAATAATCATGTGTATCCATTGGTTGAATTACATAACATAATAAGCTGTAACTGGTCAGTGAAATGCCACACAAATACTAAAGATTGGGATGTTTTGCGCATCCTGGCCACACCTCTATCTCCGCCCACTGATCCAATCCTCAGGTTATTCCCGCCCTCTGATTCTCCGCCCACAGTTCCCCTACTATTTTTTCCCCACTTCGACCACTGGTCTAGAAAGTGTTTATTTGAAGATCATAGCAGCATGTTTGGAATGAGCAGAGGGGGTGAGTCAGAGGGAATGGGTTTTGTTAGACCCGGCCTCGTGGCGTGGTCCTCCCTGACCCTTAGGCACCCCCCGTCCGAGCTGTACCCCACAACAGACCCCTGAGTCCCCCGGCCTAGCCAACCCTTCCCTCCATGTTACACACACCCGTCCCCGGACTGCCCCATCCGTGCCTCCATCTTCCCGGCCCGTAGGCCCTGTGTGCCCACTTTCCGGCATCTAAGATGGCCGCCCGATCCAGAGCGGCCTCGGCCGAGAGGCGCCACCCTGGCTGGAGGACAGCGCACTCCCCTGAGTGAGAGAGGGAGGAGCAGTTTTTCTCACACCTCCGACCTCCCCTCGAGAGATGGGTTTCGATCGCCCCTCCGGCCACCCTGAGGGCTGGCTCCACGCCTGCTGTGTGTCTGGGACTCCTCCCGAACCTGACATGAATGGATCAAAGGGCCGCGTGGCAGGAAACCCCAACAAGCGGCCCCCAGGTGCCAAGACCCCTGCATACCAGAACTCCGGAGATCAAAGAGGAGCAGTCCTATAACTGGGGATGCTCCGGGACTATCGAGAGATTAGACTCTGGAACGACGAGACCCTGCTGACGTGGTCGCGGCTCGCCTGGCAGAGAAGGACTTCTGCTGGAACCACCTGAGCCCTGCTGAGTGACTCGCGGCTCCCCCTGTAACTCTGGAACACCTGAGCCCTGCTGAGTGACTCGCGGCTCCCTTGCAACTTTGGAACATCTGAGCCCTGCTGAGTGACTCGCGGCTCCCCTTGCAACTTTGGAACACCTGAGCCCAGCTGAGTGACTCGCGGCTCCCTTGCAACCTTGGAATACCTGAGCCCTGCTGAGTGACTCGCGGCTCCCCTGAAGATCGTAAGACCTCCGACATCCTGCTGGAGCCCGGCTGAGTGACTCGCGGCTCCCTGACTCTCCTGGTCCGGCTGGACCCCAAAGATCACCTCGTATCCCCTGGCTCGACGATTGAGAGCTGTGCGCCGGATACGCACCGATATTGACATTGGACCATAAGACTGTCCCGCTACCCCTACCCTGACCGAGACTCTCTGGGCCCTTGCCCTATTTGTAAATACTTGCCTTTGCCGATCATAAAGATCCTTTTGAATCACGAGATAAAGAAACGTTCTTAAGAAGCTACGGTGTGGTGTCTCTTTGTCGTGTGGTGCTTGTAGAGTGTGTACGATCCTAGATTCAAGACTCTCCCCCTGATAAATCTCCCGCCAGTGCTCGTCTTTGTGCTTAGGAAGGCGGGCCCCAGGGTGGTCAGGTACACTTCCTGCTCGCCCCTGAGGTCGCCGTCCAACAAGTTTGAAAGGCTTGTTTGAATGATCTTAATAGTAAAAGAGGTTTGAAATGGTGCAAGGGAGGGGTAGAGGAGGGAAGAGTCTAGAAGGGGTTATTTTGGGGATCCCAGAAAGAGTAGAGTGGGGAAGAGTTTAGAAAATGTTATTTTGGGGATTATAGTAGTCAGAGAGTAGTCAGAGAGTGGAGGCAGAGGATATATTGAGAGAGGTATGGGGTGAGATATAGGGTAGTGCATTGGAGATGCTAAATTAGGAGTAAAGTAATAAATATAAAGATGCATAAGTACACGGAAGGTATTTAAGTCTAAGTAAGGTAATATATCTAGATTTAAGTTGTAATAAATATACTCAGGCTTTCAAGAGCTGCTGTACACTAAGCTAATTTATTTATGTGTGTGTGTGTGTGTATATATATATATATTTTTTTTTTGTTCACCAAATGCCCTTGAGCTCAGGGAGGGCCTCGAAACGCGTCGGCTTGAGATGAATTAAATGGATGCAAATACCGGCAGGCAGCCTCGAGGTGTCATAACTGACTGAGGGATTGCTGGCGTGCCCTCCCTGAGCTCAAGGGCATTTGGTGGACAAAATTACTACACGGCAGTCCTGGCCGTGGGGGAGGAGCACCATTTCCACAAGAACATCGTTCTGGAAAGGCTGGGATAAAAACTATTTTTAACCTGAAAGCAAGCAGCCCCGGAGCACAAACAGCCTGCTGACATCTGCCTCTACCTACTACAGGAATGAACAATGTTCGTTATTCAACACAGAGACAATGAGCCTACTAAGGAAAATTAATATGTCCCCAGTGAAACCACAAATACCAGCATGCCAATGGCTTAATGTGTGTGCCACGCCCACTGATGGGCGGCGTTTTCAATAAAATGCACATTGAAAACCTACACTGGGGAGCCTTCGTTTTCTCTCTGTGAACAGCCCAAGAAGAAGAGGCGTTGGCCTCGAAACGCGTCGGCTTGAGACGAATGAAATGGATGCAAATACCGGCAGGCAGCCTCGAGGTGTCATAACTGACTGAGGGATTGCTGGCGTGCCCTCCCTGAGCTCAAGGGCATTTGGTGAACAAATATATATAGATATATATATATATATATATTCACTGAAAAAACCATAGGTTATAGACCATATATAGTTAGGAATTAGCATTTACAAAACCTTGAAAATTCACTGAAAAAACCATAGGTTATAGACCATATATAGTTAGGAATTAGCATTTAGAAAACCTTATTTTACTCACACAAAACCATTGAAATTCCATATATAGTTAGTTGCACTAACTATATATCGCGCACCCGCAATCCACTGCTGATGATGTCACATATTACATCATTCATGACATGGTCAGTGACATCACTGATGACATCACTGATGACATCATCTAGTGTCTGTGTGTTTTTGTAAAGTTTAAATACGTTTTACATATTGAAGAATGACTGGATGGATGGAAGACTGAGTGTGTGTGTGGCTGGCTGGGAGGTGTGTGACGCTGTGCATATCAATGTGTACTTGTATCAGTGATTGTATAAGAGAGTAAGTATGTGTTAGTATATGTGTGAAAAGTATGGTGTTCTGTGTTTAACTATAGATGAGGAAATCGAAGTGTGATTGATTCTTCACAGGACTGACTAGGTGTATGAGTGCATATGATAGTGTTCTAATAATAACTGACTGTATGTATGAGTAATTGTATGGGTGAATGAGTGAATGTGTGTGTAGACGTACGAATCAGTGAGTGCGTATGTAGTAACTGGTATTGGTGTGTCATGATGTCATCAGTTATGTCATTTGAGATGTCATCAGTGATGTCATTTCAGATGTCATTAGTGATGTCATCAGTGATGTCACTGAAGTATGGTGTTCTGTGTTTAACTGTATAGATGAAGAAATGGAAGTGTGATTGATTCTTTATAGGACTGACTTGGTGTGTGAGTAACTCCATGGATGAGTGGCAGTGTGTGACTGTCTGCATAGGTGTATGAGTGCATATGATAGTGTTGTAATAATGAGTGACTGTATGTATGAGTGATTGTATGGGTGAATGAGTGAATGTGTGTGTAGACGTAGGAATCAGTGAGTGCGTATGTAGTAACTGGTATTGGTGTGTCATGATGTCATCAGTGATGTCATTTGAGATGTCATCAGTGATGTCATCAGTGATGTCATTTGAGATGTCATCAGTGATGTCATCAGTGATGTCACTGACCATGTCATGAATGATGTAATATGTGACATCATCAGCAGTGGATTGCGGGTGCGCGATATATAGTTAGTGCAACTAACTATATATGGAATTTCAATGGTTTTGTGTGAGTAAAATAAGGTTTTCTAAATGCTAATTCCTAACTATATATGGTCTATAACCTATGGTTTTTTCAGTGAATTTTCAAGGTTTTGTAAATGCTAATTCCTAACTATATATGGTCTATAACCTATGGTTTTTTCAGTGAATTTCATTGGTTTTTTAACAGCTAATATCTGTAGCTGTAAAATGTATTCTTCTTTAAATCCAAAAATATATGTTATATGTTTATTAATAATTTTTTCTTTTAATATTTTTTTTTCTTCGTTCCCGCTTCGCGAATCGGGAAGCTTCCCGTTAGCTGACCTTGATGCCGCGAAATAGACCGCGAGCCGGTAAACGTTTCTTTACCGCAACTGCCGCGTTAGAAAACAACATCGTCACGCCTCCCGTCCGCATGACGTTTCGCGTTGTCGCGTGATACGTCATATGACGTGCTACGTTAGCGAACTGGTACGCTTACCGAGTCGCAAAGCACAGGTTTCTGGAAGCAAACCGGGAGGCCCTGCAAAGCGCTTAACGTAAACACAGCAGGTCATGTGACTTGGTAATAACACTTTTCATTGGTTCATTTCACTTTTGGTTTCCTAATGATGTAAGACTAGGTCATATAATCTAAAATGAACACTTTTCATTGGTTGAGAACTATTGTTTTTCCCAAATGATGAAAATCCCTCCTTCTTTCCTCACTCTGACTTTCATCATTGTGAGAGAAAGACCCTTTGTTACCAGTGAGCAATGGCTTCTTTAGTAGCTTCAGCTGGTGCTTCCCCACCACCTCCACCACATCCAAGGAAGAGTGGACCACCTGCTGAAGTTATAATTCAGCAAGAAGAGGAAGAAGAGGAACAGAACGACGAGCACGAAGAGAGGCACTTTTTGCCTGAGGAGCCCAGGACGTCTCACCGGAAAGAAAACTTCATTTGGCAATTTTTTAAAATTCCCAAAGGTCAGAAAAAAGTAAATGCAAGATACGTAACTTGCCTTATATGTCAAGATAGACTGTCCAGAGGGACCGACAAAAAATACAGTTTCGGAAACTACACAATGCATCGCCATATGACTAGGTGGCATCCTAACAACTACAGTGCTGCACAGTTTCGTAACGACCTAGATCATCTCCCTATTATGGCCAGAAGATCTGTTGTACCGGAAGTAACGGGACCAGAGGGCAGGGAGATGGTGCCAAATATACAAACGAGATTTCATGAAGTAAAACAAGTCTGCGTATATTGCAGTCGATTCATTTGCTACGGAGAAAGAAGCATCACTCTGATCAACAGAGCTATTGACTATCATATGCAAGTTTGTACGAAACGCCCCAAATAATAAATTCTTTTTTTTTGTTTTGTTGCTCCTGTTGAGCCCTTTACAATGAATCGTTTTCGTTGCCCCCTCCAAGAAAAACAAAAAAAAATATAAAACGGTTCAGAAAAATTCAAAAAAAGTAAAAAAAATTCTGAAAAATAATAAAAAAAAATATAAAACAACGAAAACAATAAAAAAAAAGTTCTTTTCAGAACTACCTCCCCGTTATTAAAAAATTGGTACAATATTTGGAACTGTGCCAACCTCTATTTCTCGTAGTTCGCTTCCCAGTTCGTACGCGAACCGGAAGTGAACCAAAATTTTTTTTTTTAAAAAAAGAACAGTAAGTATAAGGGAAGGAAACAGACACTTATGTTAAAAGAAAGACAGCTATTAATTAATTAATTAATTATGTGCTTATATAGCGCTGGAATCACTCCCGAAGGGGTACCTCCGCGCTTCGACCGCTGCGAAACCCTTCCTGGCTTCCCTGAGAGATGGTCCCTTAATGGGTATCTCCAGGGTGAGACCAGGCATCCCCGGCGGTCTGGTGGGGCCGTTAGTGAAGATGAGGCAAGCTAGTGCCCAGAGTTGCCGAGTGTGATCGCTGATCAGAGTGGGCACCGAGGCGAGAGAATTATCGAGTCCGCTGACCCTGGTCCAGAAACCTGCCGCGTCGGGAATCGAACCCTGGTCCCGGGCCGTCCTCTGCTCTCGGGTCTGCCGCCTCTAACCAGTGAGCCACACTACTCCAGCTATAGGGGAGTAAACTAGAGATACTATTACCCGTAATCCACTGCTGATGATGTCACATATTACATCATTCATGACATGCTCAGTGACATCATCAGCAGAGGATTGCGGGTTTTTTGGCAACGTGCCTTATCCACGGTTTAATAACGCTGCCTTTTGCTTTATATAAGTTTTCAAATTGTATGAAATATATACCAATAGGTCGTTATGAACCTTTAGGTACTGCTTTTCTTCATGAGGTCTGGTCGCTTCCATACACATACAGATGTTTCAAAGATGATCAAGAAGTTTATCTGAATGGAGAGGAATGCACTGAGACGCCAGATCATTCACTAATGTGTAGGCACATACAGTTACACAGTTCATGCAACAAACACCGACCAAATATGGCTTGCGTGTTGCAAGGCACGCCAGTTCCTGCTATCATCCCCACGTTCAAGTTGTTGGAAAATGGTAGTTATTTGATGCTCAATAATGAAGATTGTTCTGGGTTAATTAAAAGTATTCCTTTTATCGTAACAGTAAGTGAACGGGTTATTTGCTGCAGAAATGTTCTATTTCCTCCCACACATGAACATAGGGAGTTTTCAATCTGGCCACAAATACCAACCTTGGGAGCAGATTTCAACGGCATGGCAAGAATAAGAGCTCTTTTGTCTCAGAGAGAGGTGGCCTTGAGTTCGGCCCGTGAAACTTTCGTGCTTCACATAGCGAACACCCGTACAGAGGTGCAGACCCTTTTCAATACTGATTCGCCTTTCCATTTCAGCAAGATGGTTCGGACTATCTTTAACGCGTCCTCCACAAAGGCCCTGGCGCACTTTTTTAAAGTTGTTACCAGTGGTCTTGTGACTTCATTTGAGAAAATCTTTGGAGTCATCCCTGCTTTCTTTCATTCTATTTTTTCCACTGTGCTTCGTGGATTCCCATTTTTACTTGCATTACCAGCGGACGCTCTTGTGCTTTTTTACATTTTTAAATATGGATGTCCCTCCTGTGCAAGCTCCCGCCCTGCAGCTGCTGACGCTGTTCCGCAATCGCATGCTAGAATATTATGGCACAATGCCGTTGGCGATATTAAGCACGGCATATGGATTATCTTTTCGATTCTCCTACTTCACCTGTGTCCAGCCTGTATTTCACTGCCTGACCTGTGATTTCGATTGGGCCATTGATTTGTGTCTCTGCGGACCGGTTTCTCCTGACGTCGACTTTAATCAGCTGATGACTCCTATCATTACTCACGAGTTGGTTTGTCCTGGCGAAAGGATTATGGCTGTGGCATTGATGCATGGACTAATTGGTCCCTGGAATTTACTGGCGGCAACACAGTCTTTCTTGGAACAGAGCTTTCTTGAAAACCCACCGAGCTGTCCTCTGATGGTGATAGAGGATCCGGTGCTGGGAGAGCACGTATGTTCTTTTCCGCTTTTAAATTGGATGGCTGAACTCTTTTCGGATGAAGATGGTGACTTCCTATTGGAGGCTGTTGCAGCTTATTTTGCATACACAGTTATGTCATAGACCTTTTTCATGTTTGATATGCTGAGTACTAGCATTTCATTGACAATTCATTGACTTATTTGTCAAGTTTTTAATATTTAGCTTGCCTATTGGCTTAAGACTCGATAAAGTACTTGGCTGTTTTATTTTTCTTTAGCATTAAATTTTCCTAGTTTTTAATGTTTTACCTTGCGGACCGTCCACATATAAAGTTGCAATCTGCTCTCATGAGATGGCACTTCTATTATCTTATTCAGTTTGTTTCCGGATCATGGGGAGGTGTCATCTAGGTCCTGGATATCTTTACACCGTGTTAAGTTAGCATGGGCTCATTACCGGTTTAAACGCCATTTTTCCTTTTTTGCAACTTCTGCACACGACACTTAGTTGTTGCTTTAGCTTTCAACCTAGTAGTTCATCGTGGTTTACATGAGAATAATATGTTATTGCTCTACTATCTGCTTTACTTGTTAAACTATATCAGTACAGCGAGTGCTGAAGTTTCAAGAACAACACGATACAGAATTGTTATGAGGTCTGATCTCCACGACTTCATACTCATAACATAAGTGCAGCTTCTGCCAATTCTGGGCATGAGGCGGGTTTTATATTGCTTTGCCGAACACACATACACAACAGTTGATGCGGTTCACATGAAGAGAGAGCTGGTGTATGCTGATGTGAGTCCTTCAAATCTAAGACACTAAAGTATGGGCACGCCCTAAACCAACACAAACAGACCTTCTTAGCAAATAATATAATATGTGTATTAGGGAGGGTGAGATATAAGCAGCCGCGGGCCATGGAGGGAGTTACGGTGGGGCAGGGAGGCGGGGAGGGGGAGGGGCAGGGTGGAGCCCTCTCCACCCTGCCCCTCCCCCTCCCTGCCCCACCGTAACTCCCTCCACGGCCCGCGGCTGCTTATAAGTGTTGCTAACTCTTATTCATTTACAGCATGTTAACATACTGTCACCATTCGCTTTTTATGTACTAGTAACTATGCTGGTAATTTTGCTACTGATAATATGTGTACTTGTATTATCTAAGATACTACGCCTGAGAAGACGGCATTAGTAAATAAACATTTCAAATACACATGTGTTCTTCTTAACTCCATGTTCTGGTTTCTAAGAAATATATAACGACCGACTGTTCATGAGTTCCACGTATCCTGAGGTACTATAAGTTCATATTCTGGATTGTCTAAACATTGAGAGTTTGTTATATCCATTGTGACACTGTACCTAGCTTGCTAAGGGGTTTTTGATTACTAAGGTGAGTTTTGGGGCACCCTAATTCGCCGAGGTTCCAATCCTCTGTCCACAGTTCTGTGTGAGAACAGAAACCCTGCGACAGGAGCACCCCTGAGCCTTGCTGGAGCTTCATCACACTTGCGATACAACTCCAGCAATGCGCCACCTTTACGGCACAGATACATCACGCATCTGTGCTGTTTTTGCCCCATGATGCGCCGCATTGTAAATGCAGCACACCATAGGTGACGGAACAGCGGCACAGAATGACTAACACATCCCTGGTGATGCGCCAGTCATCATAAATCTATCCCTATGCTTCTTATCTTGTTAGAGATGAACCGCCATATGTATCATCAAAGTTTTTTGCATTTCCTAAATAGCGAACTTTAAGGAATAAATAGCGATTCTTTACCATTCCTAGTTTGCGATGAGCTATTTGATAATTACAAATTACCCATTCATTTCCTTCATTTCCATAGGGCGGTTGGACTCACTTTTAGCTCGAACGGCTGAATGGATTTCCACGAAACTTGGCAAAATTGTAGGGACTGGTAGCCCGATGTGCCTTTGCTATGTCTCAAGATATATGCTCCAGTGGTTTTTACGAAAATTAACTTTGAAAAATATATATTGGGCTACATTGGCCTATATATATGTTGGAGCCCAAATGTAGCCCAATGTAGCCCAATGAAGCCCAATGTAGCCCAATGTAGCCCAAAGATGGCCGCCAGAGACAAAAAAAACAAATGTAGCCCAAATATCAGCCAGATGTAGCCCAACTATAGCCCAGTGACAGAATGACCAATCAGCTTCGCAAACCTCCGTTACGCGAAGCGGAGCGCTGTTACAGATATATATCTTTTTTTGAACGTTAATTTCTCAAAATCCACTGGAGCACATATATTGAGACCTAGCAAAGGCACATCGGGCTACCAGTCCCTAATATTTTACCAAGTTTCGTGCAAATCCATTCAGCCGTTCGATTATTATTATTTTTTTTTTTTTTTTGCCCCGCGGGGCACTTTTAAAACCTCCACATCAAACCTAGGGGGTCAGCGAGGATCTACTATGCCCCCTTATGGTCATTTGCCCCTTCGCTTTGGCCTCCTCTTGTCTCTCGATCCTACCGAGAGACAAGATGGTGGCCGCTACGGACTGTTTGGAATGTTTACAGACGCCGGAGAACCAATCAGCTTCGCTTCACAAAGCTCCGTTGCGCGAAAAGTACGCGTACTGGAGCGCTGCCCGGTCCGCAGTTACAGATATATATCTTTTTTTAAACGTTAATTTCTCAAAATCCACTGTAGCACATATATTGAGACCTACAAAAGGCACATCGGGCTACCAGTCCCTACAATTTTGCCAAGTTTCGTGCAAATCCATTCAGGCGTTCGGGCTAAAAGTGAGGCCAACCGCCCTATGGAAAACTCAATGTTAAAAACACGTTTTGGGACCCCCCTTTTTTCTCGACCCCCCCTGGACGAACCCCCCCCCCAATTTTCAGGGGCTGCTCAGAAACAAAATGTGCCATTTTCCTGAAAATTTCAGCCAATTCCGTCCACAAACGCCAAAGTTATTTGACATAGAATTTTCAAAAATCCCATAGAGAAAAAATCCTAACTATATATACCTACTGGCGACCGCCAGTAGGATATATATATATATATATATATATATATATATATATATATATATATATATATATATATATGTAATCCCCCCAATAGTGAAGCAATTGTACATGAATAGTTATTATAAAAATGCACTTATTTATGCAGTGACTTATATACATTTTAAAAATAGAAAAATATAACCGTAAGTAATATGCACATTTGTTAAGCAGAGCTAATAAAAATCTATATATTTATAAACAAGATTATTATACACATTTATACAAAGGAATACACAAATCTAGGTACACTTATATAATCCAAATAAATGCCTATACACACACAGGGATATGGTGTATATTTATGTGTGAGTGTGGTGGTTATGTGGGGAAGAGCCAACTCTTGAGTAGACTTCTGAAGATAAGGTAGTTATCCGTGAATCTTATGTTTGGGGTAAATAGTTCCATAGTTTGGCAGCTTGAACAGAGAAGGATGTGCCACCAATGGATTTTTTCTTGAATGGTGGGATTTTGAGGCAAGGTTCCAATCTAGAGCGGAGGTTTCTTTGTTAAATGTATTTGGTGATTTTATTCCTGATGAAGAGCAGCCCTGATATATGTATCACTTTATGGGTGATGCACAGCAGCTTAAATGGATCTTCTGGCAACAGGTAATCAATATAGGGCCTTCAAATTAGGGGACATGTGGGCTTGTGGCTTTATATGTAAGAGTAGTCTGGCAGCAGAGTTCTGAATCCATTTCAGTATTTTCACAGTTGTTGCTGATGATCCGTGGTAGAGGGGATTTGCGTAATCGAGTTTTGACAGAATAAAAGAGATAGTAGCCAGGACCTTGTGTGGAAATCCCAGGTCGGGTAAACGTGTCACAGAGTTTTTTTAAACATGAAGCTGGATCTTTCTAGTTTGTCCACTTAGGCATTCATTGATAGCTTGGAGTCTATGGTAATTCTGAGGTTTCTTACTTCCTTAGATACATTAGGCATTGTTCCCAGATAGTCAGGCCAGGCGGCGAGTGGGTCATAATTTGTCCAATCGCCACATGTGAGTATGTCTGTTGTGGAAGCATTCATTTAAGATCTATGGCTTTGAGGCAACTGAAAATGTGTGAGTTTCCAATGTCAACCATGTCAAAGGCTGCTGAGAGGTCCAAGAGTAGTAGTGCAGCAACTCCGCTCTGGTTAACTGTGTTCTTAAGGTCATCCCAGTTGGCAATAAGGGCAGATTCTGTGTCTCTTCCTGGACGGAATTATGTTTGGAATTCGGAAAATATGGAATTATCTTCAATGAAGTGTGACATATGGGTGAATGCTGCTCTTTATATCAGTTTGCCCAGGGAAGGTCCATTTATAATTGGTCTGTAGTTGTCGGTATCAAGCGAGTCTAGGTTTGTTTTCTTTAGTAATGGGCTTTCCTGAAATATTCCCAAAGTTAAGGAATTGTTGATGATTCTTCTTCTGGTGTGGCAGCTGAGGTAGTTAGAAGAATTTTGTTGAAGGTTTGCAGAGGACACAGGTCATAAGGGATGCCGGCAGGCCTGCGTGCTTTGACTAGGTCCATCAATTAATTGTGTGATATTTGTTGAAAGGAATGCAGAGGCTGAGTTAGCCTACTCTTTGAGGGTTGTTTTGGAAAAGGGTTGGTGCTGGTGGTTTTTCTTTGTTTTAAATAGGAGTCCTAGGTAGGGTGACCAACAGGCATGGTTGTAAATTCAGGACGGTGAGTGTAAAAATTCAGGACAAAGGGTCAAAATTCAGGTCAGAAGATCAAAATTCAGGACACAAATTTGTGTTGCAGGGTAAGTTTAACAGGCACTACGAAGGAGGTCATGCATTAGTATATTACAGGCAGGGCACCAAAAGGGCATGAATCCCGACCACTCAGCCCTGAAGGGTTCAGTTTGTAGAAGCTCAAAAGACTCCCCATTCTTAAGAACTGTTGTCTGGCTCTACTGTACTCTGGTCTCCACATCTTTGCACATGATTAGATCAGATAGTGGAGAACGGAGAATAAGTATTCATCAGAAGTTCTGCGGGACTGTCATTTATCTGTGGGTAGCCACCTCCCAGAGAGTTCTGGCTGTCTTGGCCCACAGTTCTCAACCTGAAACACAACCTTACATACAGAGACCAGAGCTGCACCACATAGAAGCCAAAAATAACATATAAGCACATAGATATTTCATGGCTTTATATCAATGATTCACTAACACTCCAGCAGTGTTTCTTCATTTATTATTGCTTCATATAATTGTTCATAACAGTCAGCTGACGTTTTTCGTTCAATAAACAATGGACTTCTTCAGGGCAGAAAAATCTTGTCATCGGATAGTTCCAGTCATTGAAATGATAAGATGAAATTGGTTCATTGCGTACAGACCATTTCAGTATGGCATCTCTGTCTACAATTTTGATGAAGTGCAATTTGTATAAGCAGGTTAGTCAAAAGTCCATCCAGGTGTGGATATCCGATTATCAAGTAGTTACAGTCCTAAAAGCAGGGGAGAGTTCACCCAGTGCCTGGCACTTCGATAGGTGGCACAGAGCTAGGAATAACGGAGAGGAGCCTCCGGTGTTCGGCACAGTGAAACAAGCAAAAAGAGAAACACAACCTTATTTGACTTGCATCCGGCCTAAATGATAAAACTTTGATGTTGTTGAAGGAAATAGCCATGAGATCAACACTCCCACCAACAGTACTTGGAAACCAGAAGCCCTAATCCCTTGAGCTAGAATGTCTCGCAGAAGTGTTCTTGTATTGCCGTGACATAGAATTTCCCATATAAGTGTTCTTGAACTATTAAGATTTTGTCATGGGCATCATTTATGGGTGCAACGGTGACCCCCTGGTCTCAGCAGAGTAAGGGCGGTGTGAGAAACAGGAGTGATACAAAGCTCTAATGAGCCTTGTTTACTTTCTGTACCTCCCAGCTACATCCTTCGAAAGTAAAGTCATGAAAGTTCTAATCAGTAGCCGGTTGTAAGCTAAGCTACACACTTGCAAAACAATTATTTAAGTGGAACCAATCCTAGTAAAAGGAAGTCTCTGTCACTGCTCCACCCAGTGAGCGTGTGAAAGGAGCAAGAAATAAGAAGTACAGCAGAGGTGGAGAAATGGGTAAAAGAGAAAAACTATAAGGGGAACATAAGGAAGGAAGAGCATGAAGAGGACACTAAAGATAGACAGGCGAGACACTTAAAGATAGGGGTGTGATAGATAGAGGGATTAAATACATAAGAGAAGGGTGACAGGTGTATATGAAATAGTGATAGGTGATATACACATAGACAGGTGACAGAGAGACAGCCAATAATCAGAGAGAGAAGAAAACTGGCAATATGGGATGACAGTATGAGAGTTGTGATATACATAGAGGCAGATGCAGAAGAGAGACAGGAAGAGAAGAGAGACAGATGTTAGAGAGGCGCGATAAAGAGACTGGTTATAAAGACAGCTGAAAGGGTGGGGTGGTAGACAGGTGAGAAAGTACAGATGAAAGAAGGGAGACAATTTAGAGTGTGGTGATAAAGTGACAGACTGGTTATGTCGTTTATAGTGAGAGAGAAAGAAAAAGAGAAACTGATGATAAGAAGACAGAGGTTAGAAAAAACAGCTGGGGGAGAGGCAGGAAGGGGGAAAGATGAGAGGAATGGACCAGATATCGAGACTGGTGCGAAAGAGATAGACAATGGGTTAGAACCTGATGATAAGAAGACAGATAGAGGTTAGAAAAAAACAGCGTGGGGAGAGGCAGGAAGGAGGAAAGGTGAGAGGTATGGACTCAATATTAAGACTGGTGTGAAAGAGACAGACAAGGGGTTATAAGAGAGGTGGAAGGCAGGTTAAAGAGGTGAAAACGTGACAGAACAGGTAAGAAAGTCAGTTGAGACTCCTCAGATAAAGATCTGCAAAACAGCATCAAATATTTTTACCCAACCACATTCAATTGGCAGGGAATTCTACTAGAGCTGAGTAGTGCCCACCAGAACAGGTTTTTCAAATATTGTTTTTAAATCCAGACAAACTATCATCCGCTCAATAGCTGGTAAATAACAAACCGATGCAGGATAAGCATGCAACATTTATTCAGAACTAGGCTAAACATCTTCATCTGTAGAGACGAAACCATTGATGAGGTTTCTCTAAACATAAACAACATGTACCGAACAACACGCCGTGAGATTGATATGATATTTTACTCCTGCTCTCAGGAAGACTAAGGGACCCATTTCATGTTGGGCGGAATATTGTTCTCCAGATTTGAGTTTTACTGGGTGCAGAAATGCAAATGGTTAAAAAAATGTGTTTCTTTTGAATGTTCAGGCACAAGGCCTCGAATGAGGAAACACATGTAAAATTTAACTTGGTAATTCCATATTCACCATGATTTCCCCGAATTTTGGGCCAATAACTCGTGACTCCTTGTTATTGGAGAAGACAGTCACTGGAGTAATTAACTTTGGCCCAGTATCCCCCCATCTCGTTAACAAGCCTTCCTCTGATCTAAAGAGTGAAGCACTGTTTGAAGGGGAAGAGAGCGAGGGAGAGAGAAAGCTAGAGAGAGCCTAGGAACGAGTACACTAGGGGAAACAGTGACAACAGCAGACAAACTTCAAAGAACTGGAAATAAACGCACACACATGTAAAAGAACGATGAAAACCACATATCTGAAAGAGACACGTTAGTGATAGATTCCTTACCTTAGAATATCCCCAGGCGTCAGACTGGACCCGGAAATTTTTGCGTAGCAGTACCCTTGCGCGTCGGTAGGCGTCGTCTGCGGCTCCGCGTCCGTCGTCGGCGTCGTGGGCGCCGTGATGACGTCGTCGGAGTACTTATACGCCGCCTCCGCGTGCTGACGTCAGTTCTTCTTTTTTCCGCGCCAGCAGCGCAGATCCGGAAAAAGTGGTACCTTAGTCATTTTTTGACTAAAACTTTTTTGATCCTTTTTGATCATTCTTTCGAATCTTCGACTCCGAACGGTGCCGGTAGGGATGCCAGGTTGGGGGGCGTGGCTAGCAGGCCATGATGGCGGACGGAGTCTGCTAAGCTCTGGTGCCGCCGGGAAAGAAAAATCCTGAAAGCCGCGCCTAGGGGGTTATGTACCACCAGGAGAGAAGGACGCTAGCTCCGTAGAGCCCCCCAATGACTCGGTGAAAGTTTGGTGGTCCCGGGAGCCGAGAACACCGAGCGGAGGAGAGGAGGAGACTTGAGGCCTGGTCCCGTGTTGCAAGCCGGGACCTCGAGTGGCGGACGCGCCCGAATCGCTAGGCGCCGCCCACTGCTGCGGTCTGGACCTGTGCCAAGGAGATCGCCCGGGGCACGGCCCCTTGCAGCGCCGGCGACAGAGACGGATGCGGCGGTGCCCGCCCGCGTCTCTGCGGACGGATTGAGACGGCTGGCAGCCTACACATTGAAAATAGAATCCGGACTGCTGAGGTAGGAGCTGCCCGGTGGCGGCCTGGTTGTGGCTCCGGCTCTGCGGTCCTGACAGGAGACCTGGTGGGGCGCCGAGGGGTGAAGGGGGTACGAAGGTGCAGTGAAGGGACGAGCCTACTTTCCCTTCTTCCTTCCCCCTCCCGTCTTCCCCCCCCCTGACGCAGGTGAGGTGGAGGTTGCGAGGCGCCACTGGAGCGGGCGACGCGAGACCGGGTGAAGGGACCGGAGGCACGGAGGATCGCCCTTGCCGCACTGTGCCGGGCGGGGTCCGCCCACACCACGACTCCGCTGTATTGTGAAGGAGAGGGGAGAGACGACCTGTTGTGCATTGTGGATGAGCCCCCCCCCATGATTCCTCGGGGCAATAAGCGTTGGTTGCGGCCCGTTGAGGGGTGACCTGGGCGCAGCCTACTCGGTGAGACAATCCTAGTGACGACACCGGGGGACCGGAGACTGGGGCGAGGACCCGTGGGGGATAGACGTGGCGGTTGGAGGGCGCCTGCCCCGGGTCCCGCTCCCAGACGCTGATTATACCCGGAGACGATAATCATGGTCCGGAAAGGGGCAAAAGCGATGGACGGCAGGGATGGCACACCAGCGGGACACACTCTGGAACCCGGCCCGGACGGGTCTACACAGACAATACAGAATTCTGCCCCTGCTGGAGATCAACAAATGGACAAACTGGACTTGATACTCAAAGAAATCAGGGACTCCAGGGCCGCTATGGAAACACAGGTGGGGACCCTTTCCACTAATCTTTCGCTGTTAAAGGCGGACCACGACAAACTGGCGGACAGAGTTAAAGACCAAGGAGCAACGCTGACAGACCTCGCCCCGACGGTGGCGGAACATACCGACTCCATCCAGCAAATGCAACGGCAACTGAAGTCCCTAGCGGAGCCTGTGGAGGATGCGGAAGGCCGCAATCGACGCAACAACATCCGCGTCATTGGGCTTCCGGAACGGAGCGAGGGTGCCCACGCAACGGAATTCATGGAACAGTGGTTCCGGGACTACGTGGCTGCGGAAGGCCTGTCGCCGTTCTTTTGTGTGGAAAGAGCACACCGGATCCCCACTGGACAGCCGCGGACAGGACAGCCACCACGACCATTGATTGTCAAAATCCTCAACTACCGGGACAGAGATCTACTGCTTCAAAAAGCCCGGGTGAAGTCCCTCATTGAATATGAAAATAAGCGTATCTCGTTATACCCGACTACACCAACCTGGTGCAAAAACAACGATCCTCCTATTTCGAGATAAAGAAGAGACTCCAAAGAGCCAACCTCCGCTATGCCCTGCTGTTTCCAGCCCGACTTAAGGTGATACATGATAACAAAACTCACTTTTTTGAGAGCCCCGCCGATGTGGAGGAATGGCTAGAGGTGATGGACATCGAAGAGCATTCGGGACCGACCCAAGGATCATCGGCCAACAGCTCCAGGGATGACTCAGACCACGCAGGAAACCCGTCCAACGTGCAGGCAATGGAATCGAAACGACGAAGGCCTACCGAATTCCAGCAGAAAGAAGGCCAAAAAGATGCGGTTGCGGTGTTGGGCTCCTTTCGAGACGAGCGGGAGACACTCAATACAGACACGGAAGACAGTACGTTACAGTCAGACTCGGAACATAGCATGGTATTGTTCCCGACTGTAACGCCAAGAGCTGCGGACGACCTGCTAGACAATGCCCAGGAGTAACTGCTTGCATGGATGAGGCCAGAGACCCTGGGACCTACTGATATCCTTTTTCTGTTGTATACTGATTGAAAAGCTGAGTAAGGGGGGGGGGGGAAGAAACCTGAAGCAGGAGACACTGCCTTTATTAGAATAACGATATGTTGAGATTCGGTGTCCCTATGATCTTTTTCCCACATGGCAGTTGCGACTGCTGGACCTCGTGACTTCCTTTCCTGCGGAGCAATGAGACACATTGATACGGAGGCGGAGAAAATCCTCCCCCATGGGCTACCAGTAATAGCCACTGGTAGAATGACTTTCCTGGCGGCACCGTTGACCCGGCAGCGCAGACCAGTATGACTTTTTGGACACGGCATATGCTTAGTCGACCCCCCAAAGGCGTATGCACTACAGACTGTTTGGTTATGCTTTACATTTTATGGTTCGGCACAGCAATGTTCTTATGCTGCGCCTATAGAGTTCGAGCTTGGGGCGGGGTGGGAGACGTCTTCTGGCTAGCACTGATAATACACACGTCACAACGCGAGGCACTGATCGTTATGGCACTTATACTCAAGTATGGATGACACAAAAGGGAAATACAGGCTGACTACCTGGAATGTGCGGGGGCTTGGAGCAATACAAAAACGACATAGAATACATGCCTTTTTACTCCGTCAGCGGGCTCAAATAGTATTTCTGCAGGAGTCCCACCTCACACGGTCTGAGGCACACACGTTGCGGAAAAAGTGGAGGGAGACTATATTCTCTACAACATACTCTGCCTTTTCCAGAGGGGCCACTATATGGGTGAGACACGGCATTCCTTTTGTGGAACTTGAGAAGAAGGTAGATGAACAAGGGCGATATATACTGGTGAAGGGCACACTAGACGGTACATTGCTGGTCCTGGGCAGAATCTACGCCCCGAACTTCGATCAGGACAGATTCCTTGCAGGCGTAGGCTGGGTGGACATCCCCTGGATTTTGGGTGGGGATTGGAACATGGTTCTGGACGTTGATTTGGACAGGCCACACCCCCCCTCCAGACGACAGGCGTACACAAGATAGCCGACTCCTTTAGAACCTGGCTTCAGGGATGGGGACTGACAGACGTATGGCGCACCCTGCATCCAACACACAAGGAATACTCATATCATTCCCTAGTGCATAACCTACATACTCGCCTGGACAGATTCTTGTGTACCGACTCCCTGCTGAACAAGTGTACGTCCTCAGACTATCTAGCTAAAACCTTCTCGGACCACAGACCACTAACACTCGATCTACACTGGGGGAGGGTGCCATCCCCAGTACCCACCTGGAGGCTCAACCCATTGCTATTAGAAGATGCCCCATTCCGCAAACACCTATCGGACACACTCAATAATTACTTCAGCGAGAACTGGGACTCTTCGTTCTCGAACCTACTGGTGTGGGATGCCATGAAGGCTGTGATCAGAGGGGATGCGATTGGCCAACTGGTGGGGGCTAGACAGGAAATTCACAGGAAACTCTGTGAGGTCGAAGACCGTCTGAAAGATTTAGAGACGGCGGCGGGAGCAGACCCCGGGCGTAAGGGAGACCTACAGGTGTGCAACATAGAACACGCGGAACTCCTGGAAACGATGAGGGTCATTGATCACAAGGATTATTTGAGACGCCTACAGGCGGAAGCAGATAGATCTGGGGCCTTGCTAGCGCGTCTGGTCCGCGACAGTCCCGAAGTCACTATGATTATGAAAATTAGGGACGACACGGGTAAGGAACTGTCCATACAGTCGGAGATTAATACTGCATTTAGGGTTCACTTGGAAAGGCTGTATGCCCCTCCCCCCGAGGATGATGGAGCCGATATGATGGAATTTCTAAGAGACCTACCGTTCCCAACCCTGACTCGAGAGGAGCGGACTGCGCTGGAAGGACCCATAACACAGCAGGAAATCAAAATAGCCCTTCACTCCCTTAACCGGGGCAAAACCCCTGGCATGGACGGGCTGCCTGCAGAATTTTATCAGACTTACTCTGACACGTTAGTACCCATCTTGGAGAAAATTTACAAGACGGCCTACGAGGCTGGTCACGACAATGCAAGCTTCAGTGATATCCATACCAAAACCTGGCAGGGACACCCTTGATTTGAATAATTACAGGCCCCTCTCAATGCTCCCCATGGAGTATAAAATACTTAGCAAAGCTATCGCTCTGCGAATACAGGCCCAGCTCCCTGCCCTAATACACCCAGACCAATGCGGCTTCCTCCCGGGGAGGAGCACCTCCCAGAATACGAGGCGACTCCACGCCCTCATGTCAGCCACGCCAATGGACCTCCCTCAAGCCGGTTGCATCGCCCTGGACCTCCGGCAAGCATTCGACTTCCTGACATGGGATTTTATGTTTGAGGTCATCCGGCATTTCGGCTTCCCTGACTCCCTAATCAAATGGATCCGCCTACTGTACACGAAACCGACAGCTAGAGCACGTACAGGCAGGTATACCTCGGGTAGCTACGATATTTACAGAGGCACCCGACAAGGATGCCCTCTGTCACCTTTGCTGTTCGTACTGACGCTCAAGCCCCTGGCGATCGCGCTCCGGACCAGAGCGGACGAGGTGGGTATTTCCATTGGGGGTACGCATAATTTGATATCAATTTATGCTGACGATATTTTAGTGTACCTTCGGGATTTGAATGGGAACCACTCACATCTAGCGACTATCTTTGACCGTTTCGAGATCGTCTCCGGCCTGGCCATTAACCCGACGAAATCCCTGGGTTTGTATTTCCGCGAAGGGCAACGACCTTTGCATATCCAATTTGGTGATTTCCGGATCAAAATAGCACCGATCACATTTAAATACCTGGGCATTAATGTTTATAGAAAGCAGGAGGACCAGATCGAGGGCAATGTACGGAGAGCAATTAATGGTCTCCGAGGTAGTGTGAATTTCTGGACGTCCCTGCCCCTATCTGTCATGGGTAGGATAGCGGTTTC
Source organism: Lissotriton helveticus (assembly GCF_964261635.1). NCBI lineage: Eukaryota > Metazoa > Chordata > Amphibia > Caudata > Salamandridae > Lissotriton > Lissotriton helveticus. The sequence goes on from NC_136070.1 coordinate 817,270,159, forward strand.
AAAGATGGTCATGCTTCCCCGTATACTATACTACTTCGTAAACCTACCGGTCCTCCTTCCACAACACATATTTACCACACTGAACATGCTCCTGATTACTCTCATCTGGGGTCCAGGGAGACGGCGAATAAGCCTCAAGAAACTACAATTGAGCACTAGACAGGGAGGACTAGGTGTGCCAGACTTACGGGGTTACTACTACGCAAGCCAGCTACAATGGCTGTCACGATGGGTGGCGGGTAAGAATTTACATGAGATCGCTCTCACACAGAACCAACTAACACGTGGAGAACTGCATTCCCTTCTGTTGCCCCGGGCCAAGATCCCTCGAGACTGCCACCCCCTGCTACATACTGCTTTGCGCTGCTGGAAGAAGGCACTGGCGTACACGGCGGGGACTATCCCCTATGCAGACAACATTCCCCTGTTGCGGCTCCCAACAGCGCAGGGGAGTCTAACACAACGCCGACTACAGCCATGGGCGGAAGTGGGAGTAGATAGAGTGGGTGACCTGTTTGGAGAGGACACACTTATGGATCACGCCTCCTTCGCGCAATCCACGGGAGCCCCACTGCGATTGTACCTCTTACATGCCACAGTGACACACTACGTGCAACGTACGTGGGCCCCACAGCGCAGCAAAGCAGACCAACATGAACTAGTACATCTCCTCCATTATATGGGGTCGGGAGGACACTTAGTACGATGGCTCTACGTGGGCATTAGGGAACACGCCACCTAACTTCTTACCACACTCAGAGACACCTGGACCTTAGACACAGGAGAGGCTATGACGGATGGAGACTGGAAGATTGTCCTGGGTCATCATAGGAGGGTGCCCAGAAACGTCAAATTCAAATTTATACAGGCTATGATACTACACAGGGCATATCTCAACCCCCATAGGATCCATAGGGTGTTCCCTGCTTCCTCCCATTGTTGCCCCCTGTGTCAGGGGGATGAGGCTGATATCCTCCATATGTTGTGGACGTGCCCGAGAATACACAATTACTGGGGGACAGTCCGTCATACTCTACACACTATCACAGCCCTGCAGATCCCGGAGGGGGCACTGCCTTGTCTGATAGGGCACAGGAAAAGACCCAAGACCCGAAAGGCACAGCTGAAGCTCTTAGACCTGGCACTCTTGTTGGCACTCAGAGTTATAACTATGAGGTGGAAATCGGCCAGACCCCCGAGTGTAGAGGTGTGGCGATCTGATTTGCTAAAATGGGGCAGGGCAGAAGGGATAGTCCTACGCAGGGAAGAGGAGAGAGGGCTCCGAATACACCCAATCGCGCAAGAATGGGAGCGGATGCTGATAGAGTTGGAGGATGTGGACCTAGAGCTCTCACAGGGGAATACCACATGATTAGGCATACAGGGTGGAAAGCAATGGATATACTGGGTAAGGATATGAATGTCGAAAATACAGGTTTAGTCAGCCAAACGCAAATACACTCTTCGGGCAGAACAGGGTCATCATGTCAAGGAATACAGTGCCTGATCAACGAAGAAACTGGGAGACGTGTAGGGTGGGGGGGAGTTGAGCGGGACGGGATTAGTTATGAGGCAATAATGTGAAGTAAATACAACGTGATTATTGATGTAATAAACTGGAGACACCTGGGAGTTACTGTACAATCGAAAGTTCCATGTCAATTAGCCGACAGTTATTGGGAGAAAACGAGAAAAGGCTGATAGATGATAAATGTATACATCTGTAAATTGTGATTTGATACAGTCATGAATAAAGTGTTTTTAAAAAAAAAGGGATGCCAGGTTTTAAGCCTTGTGAGGATTGCGACCGACTGATGTCGGTCACGGACCCTCACCGTCGGTGTCTCCACTGTCTCGGCGTCGATCATGACGACAAGACTTGCTCCGACTGCCGGGCCCTAACTTCGAAAGCTAGGCAGTCGGCCCGGACGGAGGTCGAGGGACCGGTCGCGGGAGCGAAGCCACCATAGCTCCGGGAGTCGACATCACTCCTCAGGGTCGAAGTCGTCAGGTAAGCAGAAGAAGTCGAAGAGACGTCATCGCTCTTCCGACTCCCCCCGACGCTCGCGCGACGCGGCCGGGGGTTCAGGTGGCACCGCCCCCGCGGCCCCATCGGGGTCGCAGGCGCCGCGTCCGGCTTGATACCCTACGGTCCCTGGGCCTAACGCGACGCCAGAGGAGATCAAGCGGTTCCTCATGGCCATGAGGTCTCTCTCTCCTCCTCCGACGCCGCCGGCGCCTTCGGGCCTGGCGCCGCAGGGCCCCGCTGGATCCGGTTCCGGATCCGGGTCGTCGCCAGTGGATTTGACGACCTCCCCGGCGCCGACCCCTCAGGTGTCACCTCCGGCGCCGTCCTCGGGCGGCGCCGTCCCTGACGCCTCCCTCGAACCGGTTCCGGCGCAGCATATGACGCCGTTCGGGGAATTCATTTTCCATGAACCGGCCCCATCTTTTCCTAACCCTGAGTACCAGGAGATGGGTGATGAGGAGGATTGGGAGGGGTCTGAGGACCCTCTGGCACGTGAATGCCAGTCTCAAGAGGACTGGGCAGGTGAACTTGGGGAGGCCAGTGGTATAGACACTTCGCCTGACACTGGCTTTGTCTCGCCTCCTACCGTGGCTACGGAGGAGGGGGCAACCTATAGTGTGGTGTTGATGAGGGCGGCCAAGGCCTTGGGCCTTGAGCTCTCCGTCGCGGCCGTGAGGACTAACCTCCTCACGAGGTCCTTAAGCCGCAGTCATGCTCAGCCGAGCCTCTGCTGCTGTTTAATGAGGCCTTGACCGACGTTCTTTTGGGCACTTGGTCCAAGCCCGCTACGGGTACGCCCGTAGGTAGGAATGTGGCCAGACGCCACCGCCCGGCCCCGGGCGACCCATGTTCACTGTCCACCCACCCCACCCCCGAGAGCCTGGTTATCCAGGCCTCCAATTCCCAGACCGCGTTCCGGTCGGCTCCGCCGGACAGGGAATCCAAGAGGTATGAGCAGTTTGGTAAAAAGATCTTCTCATCCCTTAGTCTGGGACTGCGGTCTTCCAACACCGCATGCCTCTTGGGCCGCTACACCCACTCTCTGTGGGATACGGTTGCGGAAGTGCTGCCAGAGTGTCCGTTGGAGGTACGGGCCAAACTCGGCCAAGCCCTTGTGGAGGGCTGGGATGCAGCCAAATATTCTATCCTGTGTGGGCTGGATACCACCGACTCACTAGGTAGAGTGATGGCAACGACAGTGGCGGTCAGACGTCACGCCTGGTTGAGGTCCGCCAACTTTTCGCCCGATGTTCAAAACACACTGATGGACATGCCGTTTGATGGCCGTCGCTTTTTTGGCGACAAGGCAGACCATGCGCTTGAGCGCTTTAAGGACTCCAGGGCTACGGCCAAGTCCTTGGGCCTCTCGGCCCCGCGCCAGCAATCGCCTGCCTTTCATTCCTTTCGTGGCCACGGAAGGGGTGTACCCACACGTGCTGCCAGCCATGCTCCGCAGGGTAATACCCAACGCGGTGGCGGCCGTGGAAACCGCCGTGGTGGCGGTCGGGGACAACGGCGAGGTCAGTCCACACCTTCCCCCGCAGCATCCGCCTCAAAACCCTCCTAGTCCGTGCTTTCAGGCCCATGTGACGCCAGTGGGGGGCAGGGTTTGCCATCACCTCCTCCACTGGCGCACAGTCACATCGGACAGGTGGGTGCTGCAGATCGTCCGAAGGGGCTACTCCCTCCCCTTCGAGGCGACTCCTCCAGCCATGCCACCGCAGAACCACCGTGTATCAGGGGATCATTTGCGACTTCTGCAGGAGGAAGTTACGGCCCTCTTGGCCAAGGGGCCATTGAGCGCGTTCCTGGGCCAGAAGTAGGGTGTGGTTGCTACTCCCACTACTTTCTGGTACCCAAGAGGGGCAAAGGGGGCCTACGCCCTATCTTGGACCTACGGAACGTCAACGGCTTCCTCCGGAGGGGAAGTTCAAAATGCTGACACTGGCTCAGGTCTTAGCTGCCCTGGACCCAGGAGACTGGATGGTAGCATTGGACTTGCAGGACGCTTATTTCCACATCCCCGTCCTGCCGGCCCGTCGGCGCTTCCTGCGGTTCACGGTTGGCCACGAGCACTTTCAGTATACCGTGCTCCCCTTCGGCCTTACCAGCGCCCCACGGGTGTTCACAAAGGTGATGGCGGTGGTCGCAGCTCATCTGCGCAGGTTAGGGGTTTCAGTCTTCCCCTACCTCGACGACTGGCTGTAGAAGGCGGGCTCGCCCCAGACAGTCGTCAGCCACCTCCAGACTACGGCAGATCTCCTGCACCAGCTGGGGTTCTCCATCAATGTGCCAAAGTCACACCTGTGCCCCTCTCAGAAGCTCCTCTTCATTGGAGCGGTTCTCGACTCGGCACAGCGGGTCCGGGATATTCAGGCTCTGATTCCGATCTTTCAGCCTTTATCCCGGGTCTCGGTCAGGTTGGCGCTGCGGCTTCTGGGGCTGATGGCCTCCTGCATCCTACTGGTGCATTACGCCAGGTGGCGGATGCGGGCTCTGCAGTGGGACCTGAAGTTTCAGTGGGCCCAGCATCAGGGCAACCTGTCCGACCACGTCCTGATCTCGGAGGGCACTGCGAGACAGCTGCAGTGGTGGCTCACAGACCGCGATTGGGTCAGCCGCAGATCCCTCTCCCTTCCCCAACCGGAGCACGTAGTTGTGACGGACGCGTCCCTCCAGGGCTGGGGTGGCCACATGGGAGAGGCGGAGATCAGAGGCCTCTGGTCTCCGGCGGAGGCCCGGCTCCACATCAACCTGTTGGAGTTACGGGCGATTCGTCTAGCACTGAAGGCATTCCTCCCCTCTGTCCGGGGGAGTGTAGTGCAGGTGTTCACGGACAACACCACCGCCATGTGGTACTGCAACAAACAGGGCGGGGTGGGGTTGTGGACCCTTTGCCAGGAGGCTCTGCGCCTCTGGCAATGGCTGGAACGCCAGGGCGTGACCCTGGTGGCTCAACACCTGGCAGGTTCTCTGAACGCCAGGGCGGACGAGCTCAGCCGTCGGTTCATGATGGATCACGAATGGCGTCTGAACTCGGACGTGGCGCAAGGCCTCTGTCAGCAATGGGGAGAGCCTTGGTTAGATCTATTCGCCACCGAAGAGAACAGTTCTGCGCGTTGGAGTTTCCAAGGCGGCACTCGCTCGGAGACGCTTTTCGACGCGAGTGGAGTTGCGGTCTATTGTACGCCTTTCCGCCTATACCACTTCTGCCCAGAGTGCTGAAGAAGATCAAGCGCGACCGGGCCCAAGTCATCCTTGTGGCTCCGGACTGGGCACGAAGGTACTGGTATCCAGAGCTACTCAGTATGTCAGTCGATACCCCGGTTCGTCTGCCTCTTCAGGAGGACCTTCTGTCGCAGCAGCAGGGGACGGTCCTCCACCCGAGCCTGTCCAGTCTCCACCTCCATGCTTGGAGATTGAGTGGCGACAGTTGAGGCCATTTGACTTGCCTCCTGAAGTCTGTAATGTCATTCTGGCAGCCAGGCGTCCCTCCACTAAGTCGGTATACACCTGCAGGTGGAACAGATTTGTGGCATGGTGCACAGCAAAGGCTGTGGATCCTCTTGCTGCCCCTCTTTCTGAGGTTCTTCTCTTCCTTCTTTCTCTTGCCCAGCAGGGCTCTGCTCTGGGCACTATCAAGGGCTATCTTTCTGTCCTTTCAGCCTTTCTGAGGCTGCTTGATCAACCTTCTTTGTTCAAGTCCCCCATTGTAAATAGATTTCTAAAGGGCATCACACATACGTTTCCTCCTGTTCCGTTTGTGATGCCTCAGTGGGACTTGAACCTTGTTCTTACAATTCTGATGTGCGCTCCCTTTGAGCCACTTCACAACTGTCCTCTCCGCCTTCTTACTTTGAAGACTGCTTTCCTGGTTGCCATCACCTCTGCCAGGAGAATCAGTGAGCTCCAGGCTCTTTCTTGTACTCCTCCTTTCCTTTCTGGCCATCCGGACAAGGTTGTGTTGCATACTAAGCCATCTTTCCTGCCCAAGGTTGTTACAGCCTTCCACATCGGGCAGTCTATCACCTTGCTAACCTTCTTTCCGCCTCCGCGTCCCTCTAAAGAGGAAGAGCGGCTCCACCGTCTGGACCCAAAACGTGCGCTCTCATTCTATTTAGATCGCACACGCCAGTTCCGGGTGGATGACCAACTCTTTGTTGGTTACGTGGGCGCTAAGAAGGGGAAAGCGGTGCACAAGAGGACCATCTCCCGGTGGATCATCTTGTATATCCAGGCATGTTACTCCTTGGCTAAGAAGGAGCCCCCTGTTGGATTGCGGGCTCATTCCACCCGAGCCACGGCGACTACAACTGCCCTGGGCCGGGGAGTGCCCTTACAAGACATCTGTCAGGCAGCTACGTGGGCTTCACTGCACACGTTTGCAAGACACTACTGCCTGGACAGCCAAGTCCGGAGGGATGGCTTCTTTGGCCGTTCTGTCCTCCAAGACTTTCTGGTGTGATTATTGGTTCGCAGACCCACCACCGGGGTTGGTATTGCTGGGGTATCTAATCTAAGGTAAGGAATCTAATACTAACGTGTCTCTTTCAGATGCACAAGTTACTACTTGTGTAACGATATATCTGTAAGAGACATTAGTTAGTATTAGATTCCTTACCGACCCACCCATCCTCCCCGTTCTGCGAACCGATATCTAGGGTTAGGGTTATCCCCTTTCAGGGCCCTAGTTTCAATGGCACCAGTGTTGGTTTTTAACATGGCTCAGCGCTTCTGGCGCGGAAAAGCTGTGTCTAAGAACTGACGTCAGCACGCGGAGGCGGCGTCTAAGTACTCCGACGACGTCATCACGGCGCCCACGACGCCGACGATGGACGCGGAGCCGCAGACGACGCCTACCGACGCGCAAGGGTACTGCTACGCAAAAAAATTCCGGATCCAGTCTGACGCCTGGGGATATTCTAAGGTAAGGAATCTAATACTAACTAATGTCTCTTACAGATATATCGTTACACAAGTAGTAACTTGTGCGTTGTGGATATATAGATAGTCCTGTTGCCCTTTGGATGGAGATAGTGCTGACATTTGTACGCAGTAAGGAAGGAGACCTTGTTCATGATGTTCAGGGCGTTGTGATAATGTTGCGCAAAGCTAGATGTAAAGCAAGTTCAGCTTCCAAATGTATGCAAAAGGCCACAGCTTGGAGAATGTTGTTCATGAGGACAATGTAAGAAGTAACCTGCTTCGCTACATGGGCCTACCTTAGGAATATAAGACAACTTATGTCCACGCATGGGACTGGCACCTATATAAGTCCCTTGTGTCATTTCTGGAGCTGACCTGTTATTATATAGAGTCTCTACCCAAAAGAGTGCTACCGAAGGTAATTACCTTGTTCATCAGAGACATATGCTTATATGCTAGGCTTCCCCACATTCACTCCTCCAACACTAACCTCTCGAGGTTTCATCTATGAGCGATGCAAAATTTATTCAAGAACTACTGCACAACCTGCTTGCCAAAGCCTAAGATGCAAATGTTGCCTTCTCCTGCCTTTTATCATTTTCAATTGTTGCGTAATCTGTCCAGAACTTGTGAAAATGAAAGAACCAGGACTAACGATTTGAATAAAGTTATCTTTTTTTCATTCTGTCACTCTAAATCTATATTATCATGCCCATTACTAGATGTCTAGGTACCTACAGTTGAAATGCTAAGAAAGACAGTCACCATAAAGATACCTATCCTATAGGTAGAAGGTGTCATTTCAAGTGAAAGAAAAAAATTCTACTTGCGACCGATTTTCAACGAAGCAAAGATAAGATCTATCCTAGAGGCTGTTAGATATTGTTTCAAAATCAAAGACAATGGTGCTATTATAAAACTAATTAAATGCATAGCTAATGCATATAAAGCGTTAGCCTTTCGTGCTCAGTAATGTTTAGCCAAACTTTTCCATTTCTTTTTTAACATACATATTTCCAGTACTTTTCGAAATTGTCATTTTATATTTATGTGGACTTTGATACGTTGTATATATTGTATTTTGTAGGATTAATGCAATTTTTTTAATGATACATAAACAATCATGGTATATCCTAAAAATAAAATAAGAAAAGCAACATAAATTGTCTTGTCTGATTTTTCTAAATCACCAGTGTCAAGCACAATACTGCTCTGTTTCTATCCATGTCCCATAACTATGCAAGTTGATCCTTTCCTCTATAGAGCTGATTAAGAGTGTCCCATCGAGGTCTACAGAATTTATTGCACGCAATAGAAGCTGATACCCCTGCGTTCATTGAAAATTGATTGTGCTTCATTTCGGCTATCAGGAGTTATGCCCATAAAATGGGCCATGACATGGATTTGTTACTTACCATGCCGCAATTTGCATTTCCTGGTATTTGTCAGGCAGTTTTCACTCGGCCAATTCCAGCTGGCTTCACCTTCCAAAATAAAACATGTCAGCTGGCTCACCACATCAGGCACTTATTGTATGTGATGGGGTGAGATAAACACCACACTACTTATGATTGTGATGCCTGTACAAACAGGTTTTTGCACAAGGATGACCATTTTCTGTGGTACTTCTAATCATCCCTTGTCTGTCTTCATTGTTCTCTCATTGTTTTCTTGCTTAATACAGAACTTCTGTGTTATTTTAGCTGTCTTGGAAAATGTTCAGCATATTATACTCTGCCCCTCCTCCATACACATTTTTTTTAGACCACACTTGGTTATTTTTACTCTTTGCTTCCATGTATCTGCTTTTGCTCATTTGACTTCTAATTTTTTTTTTCAGTATTAAAGCTCGGAGGTTCAGCAGACTACATAATAGAATCATGAAACAAAGCTGTGCCTCCAGTGAGGAAGAGGAGGAAGTGACCCCCAAACCTTTGCACCTCCTGCTCGCCGAGAAGACTATGTACTCACCAGATTTTCTTCACTTCAAAACATCACCAGTTTACCATCAGCATCGCTCCTTCCTGAACTAGGGGTCCTACGTTACTTAAAAAGCTGCAAATAATTGGCAACTGAAGGAAATTGGTGTGGTCAGCGCCACCCTCCCATAGTTTCATTTTTCATCAAGAAGCACACTTTATTTCCAGTATTGGATAACGTCATTTCAGACCAAGCCAGACATCTGTGGTTTGGCTCGATAGCTTCTAAAGGAGTGTCAATGTGGTATTCAGGATGTTTTCATTCCATTTCCAGACTCTCGAGACCATCACCCAAATATCAGTTTTAGTTTGATTTTAAGCAAATCCCAATCATTTCTACACCAGATTGGGAGCGCTAACATTGTGTGCCTTTGCTTTGTTGGTTTTGGCTTTCAGAGGCATTATTATGGTTTCCTAATATTCGTTATCTCCATTTTACTTTAAAAAAAAATTAAAACATGAGCATATTCAATTCCCTTTCCATGATATTGTACGTTGGGAAGATGAGTTTTTTTTAAGTCACAAGGGGTTTCCAAATTTGTTGCGATTGTGGTTTGTGATTTTTAAAGCTTTTAGAGTAAGGTCTGTGTTATCCTTGCCATCACTTGTCGATATCAGACCATGATTCTGATGTTTCCTGTGGTGTATGATCAGATGTTTTACAGTGGCTTATTCGGGCTCCACGTTTTCCTCAATATCAAAGTTTCAGTGCTGTTGCATTTTTAAATTACAACATAAGTTGGCAATTGGGACTAGTTCCAGGAATCTTTCCTCTTCTGTCTGACATTAAGTGGGCATTTAGTTGTAAGTTCCATTTTGAAACTGCAGTTCTTATGAACTTACCTGGCTAACAGACATGCTCAGCCTATTTTACGTCTCACTGGCATTAAATGCCTATGGATGATGTTTCCTCTTTGGTCTCAGTCTTTTACAAAAACCTAGCTGTTCAGATGCCATTAATCTTGGTCGCCTTTTAAATACATATCATTTTGTAAAACGTCTTCACTGGCTTATCTTATTGCAAGTTGTGCTTGTATATTTAAGAAATTGCATAAACAGCGATCTCCTACAAGTCAGGATAGGCCACATAGCCATTTTTAGTTTAACCTCCATAAAATGATAAATTATGTGTGTAAATCCTTATTCAGATGGGAATGATATACAACCGATGTTAAACTATGCAAAAGATTACTATTGAAGACTAACTTAATTGCTTAGAATTATTTGGACGTTTTCTCTTTAGCCTTCAATATCTCATCCAGCAGAGCGCATATACTGCAAGGTATTCTCCACAGTGAAATGTGTTCTGCTACCTTTACCTCCGCCTCATAAAAGCCTTCTTACTTTAAGGAAAATTTTTTTCCAATGCCGCACCATAGCACTGTTTTATATTTCCCCAGTTTAGCTTTTGCTAATCACATCTTACACTCTGCAAGTAAATGCCATCATATTACCAATAAATTCCTGTTGTCATTCATTATATGTAGCTTACAAACAGATAGAATGTGTCATGAAAGGGCTCCTGGATTTAGTTTTATTTTCAACTACACTTTGTAAGTTTTGCATGACATAAGTTTTACGCCATAGTAGTTTAAGGCAATGCTTCCATTGCTGCCGAGGTAATAACCTTTCTTTCTCCCATTCACATTCTGTGTGATCTCTCAGCGCCATGCTTTCACATTTTTCTCATTCAGCTGAAGTGCTATAAGAAATAAACACAAATTCGCATCAGGTCTCTCTCTGACCACATTGCCGAGCAGCCTGGTCATCTTCAACTTTTTGCCATGGCTCAATACCTTTCTCACTACCAGTCATGATCTGCCAGTCGCCTTGACTTGTTCACTCCCAATTACCCTTTTCTATTACACAAAACCTTGCTCGCTAAATCTCACTCTGCCGTTACGCCACACTTTCTCAGGTCGTTCCTCTCTCCTATCACTATCCAGTGGCTTATCATCTTGTTTAATTCCATCCTGTCTACCAAGTGAAAACTGGAAAAAGAAGAAGCTCCTCCTCATCAAACCTATTTGTATAGTTCTACAGGTAGATGCAAGAAAATAATTCTTGCCCACATGTGTAGCTGTTTAGAGCTGCATTACATAAAGTCGCCATCTGAAATGAGAATTAAAGAGGCCATTGTTAGGGACTGAATAGCGGCCTTCGTTACTGGAGTGTTGACTACATTTTGGCAGTGGTAAATGGATGTTTTCCCTGGATTTGGTATGTTAACCTGCATTTGACTGGAGATATAACCGCTTTTGTTGAAGAATGGAACACAACTGAATGGAACACAACCATAACACAAGACAGTAACATAAGAAGATAAAACAACACCCCAAAACACCAGACACAACAGTAGAATACACCATAACAAAACAAACATAACAAAGTATAACACAATAGCTGCACTTACATGATAAAGTAGCACAAAATAAACTACAACACAACAACATTGGCCCACAGCACAAGACAACTAAAACACAACTGCCACCACACATTAGAGTAACAAAATAAAACAGCAATTCAGCCTCAAAATACAACACAACCTAACACAACAAAACAAAAAACACAATGCACAACATATGTGGACTCTTTCATGGCAATTTCAAAAAATGTTTTCAAACCAAGACAGAACTTGTTCAGTAAGTTTCTAAAGTAAGACAATTCAGGGACTCAGCTATGGACAGATGGCTTTACTGTCTATGAATTGAAAAATGCTCACTACTGGTTGTATGTTTGGCTTCTAAACCAACTTCACTGTGAATATATAGAAACGCTGGAATTTCTGTGTTAGTATTCAACAATAATAAGAAATCAAAGAATTAGGATGGTGGAACTTCCACGATTTTCTGGATTACAGTCGGTGGAGACTGGAAAAACTTGCAATCTGCTCAATATTTTGGTGCATAAGGTGCATAGATTTCCTGCTGTTATTGTTATTTCTGGTTTTGCAGAATTTACCATGCCTTGAACATGGTTGAATTATCCCTTGGAAAAGTTGTATTTTCAAATAACGTTGTAAAAATTGAACTTAAAAAAATTAGGTGGGGTATTAATTCATTGTTCATGTCAGTTTGAAATTGTTTAATTTTGCTTTTTGTATTGAGGTCTCAAATAAACGTTGTCTATACTCTCGCCTTCCAGTTGTATGCTTGTGTCAGATATTTAAGATGTAGATGCAGAGTGTTAAGGAGATGAGAAGATTGCGAAACAGATTAACAGAAAAGCAGAGTTTGAAATTAGGCTGCCCAATTCACTCTTGTAATTGCAGACAGTGGCTCCAGACCTCAACTTCTCACCTGCAAGTCATTGATATCAGGTGTGTATTAGTCTAACTAGTTTAGTGGAAGCAAAACAAGACTAAAACACCCAGAATGCATTAGTCTGTCACTCAAAAGTGCATGACTGGAAACAGTCCGTAATGACCTGGAGGGAAGTTGTCGCCCTATTTAAAATAGAAATGGCCACTGTAATGGTGTCTCATAGCTTAGAAACGTTTTGTGTTTCAACTGGGATTTTATATCATTGGTCTGGTAGAGGTGAAAAGGCCTACATGTACTATACCCAAGCGTTCAATCAATAACTATATAGCCGTTCACAAAAACGGGGAAGTCAAAGTCTCTCCTAGGTATTTCTGACTCTCCTTTTGGTAGCTTTTTGAGTGCAAGGCTAAGACCTGCACGGGTTGTTGAAGGAAACAAAACTGTATACTCAATGAACAGTATCTCAAAAGATAAGTATTGTCGACTACTTACACATAGGGAATATGAAAAGATCTGTTGACTAGAAAGTCCTAATACTTTATCCATGCTTTGGATACCATTGAGGCCTATATACCTTCTCAGCCATTATATTTGTCTGTGTAAAACCAAACCTTTTGTTTGTCTGCCTTGTGGACTCCCAAAGGAAGCGTAGTCTAATAGTGGTCAGGCTTACCACTTGGGTATATGAGTGTTAAAAGTGGGTTACTGGTTTACGAGGGTTAGAGCCCTGGTCAAGATTTAACCACAATCCCAGTCAGGGTAGTGCATAAGCAAAACACAAATTAACCAGTGCTCAACTCCCTGGTAGCTTGGCACAGAGCAGTCTGGCTTAACTTAGAGGCAATGTGTAAAGTATTTGCGAACATTAAAACAGTTAAACAGTGAAAACACCACACAAAAAGATCCCATAACAGTTTAGAAAAATAGAGCTTAATGTAATAAATAACACAAGACGAAAACAACAAAACTCCAATCAGTATAGTTATGAACTTGTAAAGAATAAGGTGGAAAATAGTGTCTAAATGCACAAAGCTCCAACTGTGACTATCTGGTCACACTGTACCGGGTCAACGTCAAACGTTAAGGAGCGCTGGTTGAATACTATCCTAGATTAGTGCCACTGAAGTTTTACCTTCTCAAGTTTTGTGCCAAGAGTCCCGTTTTTGTTGGAGAGGGTCACGAGGAGGAAGGAGAGCAACGCGGGCAGTAGTTGGCCTGGTGGGAAGAGCAGGCCGGGCCTCGTGGACAGGTAGGCTGGTGCTTTGCAGTGATGATCCCCCGTGGGCTGTCGCTGCTGTACGAAGAGACAGGCTGACGGTGGCTCGCCCTGGATTTCTGTTCGAGGGGCATGGTCTCGGTCAAAACGGGCCTGTTCGCTGTCATGAAAAGCCAGAAAGCTTGATTTATGAGCCAGTGAGCCACACCAATTGTCCAAGACGTGAGAGACACCTACTTGGGGGTCAGGAACTTGCTGCAGCTGGGTCCAGGAGCTGTTTGAGGACCCTGTTATGTGTCTGAGGCTCAGATCATGACTAGCTCTTTGAGCCACTCAGGGGCTTGGGTTCAAGATGAAGTTGGAGGTCCAGTTCTTCCTCCAGTTCTTCTCCCAGGTAAGAGGTCAGCATGTCAGCACAGCAGGGCAGTAGTTCCTTTACAGCATAAGTCCAGCAGAGCTGCAGTCCTTGTAGCAGCACTGCAGATCTAACTGGCAGGGTATCCACAGGTCCAGAAGTGTTCTGAAGAGTTGGTTTCTGAAGTCTTTCTTATATACACAGCTGTGCCTTTAAAGTGGGTTGAAGCTTCTAGAGGCATGCCTTTGACATGCACAGATGACCTGCCTTCCTGGCCCTGGATCAAGAGTAACTACAGGGGGTATAGAGACCTTTGTGTGGTGGCAGGACACAGCCTATTCAGGCTCCTACCTCCCATCCTGTCAGTGATGGCCCATCCAGTCACACCTACGCTCCCATTGTGTGTGGCTGTCTAGGAGGAATACACAAAGCACAACTGTCAGCTATACCAAGTCATGTGCCCTGAGTTAGGCTACATGCTCCAAATGGCTACGGCAAAATGCCATTTCTAGCAGTGGCATTTTCATAATTGCAATTTATTATCCAGTAACACCATAAATTAAAATTTTAAATTGTGATTCCAGAGGTACCAAACATGAACTGGCTACCTCTTCCCGTTTGGCAATCACACTTATAAAATGTAATAAGGCAACTCCAATGTTTCCTATGGGAGAGCTAGGCCTTGCCTTAGCAAAAAACTAATTTAAGAGTTTTTCACTACCAGGACATATAAAACTTAAAAGTACATGTCCATTTTTTTAAATACACTGCACCCTGCCCTTGGGGCTGTCCGGGGCCTACCTTATGGGTGACTTATATGCATTAAAAAAGGAAGGGTTTGGCCTGGTAAAGGGTTTATTTTGCTAGTTCGGCATGGCAGTTTAAACTGCACACACAGGCTATGTAATGGCAGGCCACAGACATGTTTAAAGTGCTACATAAGTGGGTGGCACAACCAGTGCTGCAAGCCCAGTAGTAGCATTTAATGTACAGGGTGTGGGCACATGCAGTGGCACTTTACTAAGAACAAACAAATGTTAACTATGCCAATTGGGTATAGCCAAAGTTACCATGTTTTAGGTGAAGGAGCAGAAGCACTTTAGCACCATTTAGCAGTGGTAAAGCGTGCAGAGACCTATGGTCAACAAAAACAAAAGGTCTGAAGGCAAAATGTTAGAGGGGTAACCACGCCAAGGATGCCAGGTCTATAAATGGGGATTTAATTTTTGTTTTCAAATTCACAATTGGGAAATGTCAATTATATGACAGGTGCCTGTTTCAGTACAGGAGCATTGCGCTGAAAAGAAATTAAATTTCTTCCCAGGTGATAATTCTAACCAATAGCCTTCTGCCATTCTCCCTCAGTTCGTTAATCTAAGGGTAAGTGCTTATAAATGATAACTTCTAGATGATGGCATACATTCTAAGACATTAAATGGTATATGCAGTCACCATTGAAGCTGAATACATTCAAGCATACGTTGGTTGGGCTGCCTGGGGAAGCATGGAACAATTCAAATATTTAATCTAGCTCAAGAAGGCCTATTTGCATAAAAAAGGTACTCGAACAACTTGGTCTCCACATGTGCGGTAGTCCTACAGTCATATAGTGTATAAGCACTAAATCGTCAATTTTTAAGATAATCTTAGTGATGGGAGTTAATTCTGGGACAAAAAGAGTTGGTTTGCAAAATTAGCTTAGAGAGGACTGCCAGGTACATTGGAAATGGCGATGACACCAGTATACATATTATTAAAACAAGTGCAAAATAGAAATAATTTTATTTTATCTCAATTATGTCTTCATTACAATATTTATGCAGTATATTATTTCTGGGGGTACCTTTCTATCTTAAGTAGCCACATGGGCACGTGTTACACATATATATTGATTTTTTATGACAAGTTTTACATAGAACAAGAGGCTATTATATTTTGAAAATGAAGTATTTTAAATAGCTTGTAGGCTCACTTTTCTAATATAGCGTATCAGCTGTTCTAGTACATACATTCATCATCTCTTTCAATTTAGAACAGGCATGATATGGCTACATGTAAGCTTCTTGTAATTCAAGACTTAAAACTAACCCATATGAGACATACTTATACTTGTCAGCATCCCACGCACAAAATACTTCCTTATATATTGATTCTGGTATGCAATCTTTTGGACCAGTAGTGCTCTTGATTACCCACGTACCACAACTGGTAGACCACGCTGATTTGTGGTCCAGCTCTTTACGAATCACTTCTATTGGTGAAGATGAACATGGCTTTCAACCGTGGGTCATCCAGTATATCAATAGATTGAGTTGTGTATGACGGCATATAGATGCATCATATGAAATTACAGAAATCATTTTTGCCATACAGATTTTCAGTAGTGATTTCTTTGTATACCATCCATACTTCGTATTACATTGTCCCAGGACATTAGCTAATATTTTAGTTGCAACTTTACTCAAAGCACACAATTCTCACCAACTCCGTTTATTATTAATTTGAATACCTAGATGCTTGTAATTTTTAAATCGATTTTTTAAAAACAAATAACTTGTGTGTTCTCCAGACTCACCACAAGAATATTACCGCCTGCAGTGCACAAAGATATTCCACGACACTGCTAGCTTATCGGTGTGTGATCTGATAATGACTTATAACTTAAAAAGGGGTTTTCTGATGAGTAGGGCGTGAGCAGCATCATTACTACGAAAAAACAAGTTGTTTACCAGGATTATAATTCAGAAGAAAACTTCTTATACAGTTATGGATTTTACACTGACCGAAAGAATGAATCAAGTTTATACTCTCAGCAGAAATTCACCCAACAACAGTGCCGATGTTTCAATTTTGTATTTTCAATCATTCTTGCAAGAGACTGATTATCATGCTGTATACAAACGAACAGGTACTCCAAGTGATGGTGCAGTGAAAAGTGTAGATCAGCGAGTCATAACAAATTAAATGAAAACAGTACTCAAGGAAATAAGTATTTACAATATGTACCCCATGACCGCCCATACCCCTGGATTTTTACTGTTGAAACTATTACACGCATAATGTTGAGAACATTAGAGTTTGGGTATCCAGAAAAGAATGAAACGAGTGGGTGCAAGTAAAGTCGTCCTTTCAACCCCTAATTAGACAGGGGTCTTCATCAGGACAGACATATGATAGTCACCTATAAGGAAAAGTATTCAAAGGGTTAGTCTTATCTCACTAGACCAACTGACTGAGTAAGAGGTGGCCAAACAGGTGGATGTCTTACCCAACCCGACAAATCAGAGTCAAGTTTCAATGAAAGATAAGTCCACTAACATTTCTTTATGTGGGAATGAAGGAAACTCTATTCAGTTAGTCTGGGGGAACGATTCCCCATTCAATAAAACCACAAGGCGAGGTGTATTGAGAAAAATCAGAGAGCCTTTACACAAGTGTTAGTGCGCATGTGGTCACCCTGTGCCTGGTCCCGAAATCAGGGACATACCATGCTGCTATGTCCATAATGGTGGTATACAAGTCAAGCATGCATCAAATGAAAACACATGACACTATCCATGTCTGTGTGTGAGTCACACAGGATTGAAGTCTTAATTAAATACGGTGTATGTGCGCATAGACGCATGCGGAGAAAAGCGTATCGCAAGTGAGGAATGCTCAAGGTGGAAGTTCTGACCTGATTCAAAAAGGCGAAAGGGGATGTCACTGCATACAGAAAAGAGAAGAAAACGTGAATCATCAGGTAATGTCTGTGGGCGAACAAGTAAACTGACCCTTACAAACCAAGGTAGTCACCCATGACAATGCTCCAAAGAGACTCCCAGTAAAAATCAAAACTAGCAATCTCAAGTGTGAGGGGAATGCATCAGGCAAGATGAGACATCAGTGATTGAAGTTGATGACTAAAGAGGTGCAGCGCCATACCATCCAAAACATGCTATATCAAGGTATAAGTGCTGTATTTCAAGAGACAGACTAACCCCATCAGTGTTTCGTGTGGCAAACTACGGTCTCTGTCCCACACACAAGCAGAGCAACAAAGATTACATCACATCCAGCCAAAAAACGCATTATGCCGCTACAAGGCTAGAGTGGGAAGGGTCCTGTGAGGCAAAACATAGTCTCTTCCAAAACATAGTACACAACGCATCTCGTCCGCGTTTCAAACAGCAAAGCCCTTAGCGCACCTGAACACAAAGTATCTCTGTTCCAATGCAGGGCCCCGGGGGAAGTGAAGACGCAGTCTAGTCTTCCCCCGGGGTCATTCACGCAGGGAGGTCCAGGCTGGGGTTAGGGGTGTGGTTTGGGGGGTGGGTTATAAGAATGCAGGAGAGGAAGGCGACTTCTTCTTCCTGCATTCTGGCATCGTCGGGTGGGAAAGTTAATTGAGGCCTCCCACCCACCCTACAGTTATTAGGGTTCAGGGGTAGGGTTGGCTGAGCGTGCCAGTTTAGGACGGGCTGCGGGGTTTGGCGGTACTTGAGAGGGGTGGGGGAGCCACTAGCTTGCGCACCCACCTCTCGTTGGGGGCAAGAGTGAATGATGGGGGGGACTGTGCCCCCCATGGGCGAGTCCAAGTAATGGCAGGGAAGGGAGCTCAGAAGCACAGTTGTCCCTCACGGCAAAAAGAAAAAAAATATACAACCAGCAAAACAGAAAAAGTGACCAAAACAGACAGAGTGACGTTCAAGGTGGGACTGTGTGGCAAAGAAACCCCCCTCCTCTGTCTGCGGCACAGCACATTCTGGATTGTGCCCCAGGGGTTGAAAAGACAGCATAAGAAAGGAAGGCCACAGGGAACAGACATCTTTCTTCCACACATACCCTGCACAATAAAGCTCAGCTCTCAGCGAAAGGCGAGCACACCCGTACACATCACCTGAAGTACACCAGCTGCCAGAATAACAGCGCCTTTGGTGGACCCACCACCTCCTCAACCACCAGTGATGGCTCAAGTACTGCCCGTGTCATACTCACACGCCTCTGTAACCCCGCTACCACCGTTCAGCCAGCTAGCTGACCCTGCCACTACTGCACCTCGATGGAAACTATGGCTAGGCCGCCTCAATCACTATTTTCGCCGCACACTAGAAATGAATGGGGCTGTGGAGTGATCACTACTGATGCACTTTGGGGGCGATGAGCTGTACGAACGTTTCGAACATTACCCAACACCGGCGGAGATAATGACTCTGAGGCTGCCATAGAAGCCCTAAACAGACATTTCGACCCGCAGTTGAATCCTGACTATGAGCGGTTCAAGCTATGCCAAGCCAAACAGACAGATGCAGAGTCGGTAGATATGTTTTACGCCAGGCTGAGGAAGCGCACGTACACATGCGTGAACATCGACCAACACTGGGATATCTGAGCGCAGATCATCCAGGGATGTAGGTCCCTCTCGCTCCGGCACCAAATACTCCGCCAACCAGGGATGTTGTTGGACAAAGTTTTGGTCCTCGCACGCTCACATGAAGTTTTGACTGATGAAATGGATGCGGCCAGGATCAGAAACACTCCACCGGCCACGACGGCAACTTCCATTAAAGAAGAAACGGCGGACGTCATTCAACGGCGCCCAGGCGCGGCTCAGCCTAGGAGCTCCCCGGGAAAACGCCCCTAATAGGGCAGATACTGCAGGTTCGACCACAAACCAGTGAACCATTGCCCAGCAAACAGGCTCCAGGTGTGGCAAGATCAACCACTACGTCAGTGTCTGCTGCGATGGAAGAGGGCGGCCGAGAGGAGGTGGCTTGAGAGGGCGCTCCACGGCCCTTCGCCGTTTAACACTCGAAGACCCCGTTAACCCAGGGGCATCCCTCACTCCTGGAGCCACAGCGCATTTCAAAGATGACAAGGATAACATCTCTGTTATCTCGTTTGCTGGTCGCAAGAGGATTCACCCACCCATGTGCACAATGCGCGTTAACAATGTCCTGATTCAAGCCCTAATCGACACCGGGGCATCGATAAACATAATGGACTCAAGTCACTACGAAAGTTTGGATCCCTGTCCTCCTCTCACCCCCAGGTCTGCCAGAATCTTCACCTACATGAGTACGGAGCCTCTACCGCTGTTGGGCACGATTGAAGTTGATGTCGCCAGTCCTGACCACTGTGGCAGGACCAAGTATCACATACCAGAGGCCACAAAGGCACACCGCTGAAGACCTTGAGCTTGTATTCTTTGTGAAGCGAATAAACGACTTCCTTGCAGAAGACCTGCTCCACGAATTCCCTCAACTATTCCAAGGGCTTGTGAAACTGAAAGATCACAAGGTAACTCTGCACATCGACAAACCGTAAAGCCCACGGCACTCAGGCACAGGCACGTCTCGTTCCACCTCCATCCCCTGGTTGAGAAGGAGTTGCAAGACCTAGAACTCCAAGGGGTGATCGTGAAGGTGTCGAGCCCTACCCCATGGGTCTTGCCTCTGGGTTTCGCGCCGAAGCCCAAGCAGCCTGGAGCCATCCGGCTCTGAGTAGATATGAGGCTCCCCAACCAGGTTATTCCTAACCAAGAAAGACATGCAACCCCCACCATGGACGATATCATGGCAGATTTACCCTAGGCACAGTGGTTCTCCAAACTTGATCTGAATTCTGGATACCATCAGCTGGAGCCGGTGCCCTAAAGTCGATACATCCTGACTTAATCCACCCATGTGGGTCTCCGGCAGTACCCCAGACTCAGTTTTGATGTCTCCTCAGCAGCAGAGGTGTTTCAGAATGCTATCAGAGAAAACCTCTTAGGCTGGTGGGCGTTATATACCTGAGTGATGACATTCTCATATACTCCCAGAGCCAGGAGGAAACACCATGAACGATGCGCCCCACGCTACAGTGCCTGACTAATCGTGGCCTCACCCTACACCGAAAAAAGTGCTCATTCTACCAGAACTCTATCTATTTCTTCGGATACGTGTTCTCCCGTGAATGTCTCTAAGTTGATCCCAGGAAAGCGGAAGCTATCAGGAGTGCCCCTGTGCTGCAAAACCCAAATGAGGTGCTCAGTTTCCTCTGCATGGTGACATATTGCAGAAGATTCATACCTAGCTTGGCCAAGCTGTCAGATCAACTGAGCCAACTCACGAAGATGAGCATGCCTTGGCGGTGGGGTCCCAAGGAGGAAGGCGCGTTTTAGGACATCAAGAAAGCACTGCTGGATCAGACCATGATGGCCTACTTCCACCCCTGGAAGAACACAGAACTGGTTGTTGGCGTCAGCCCCATGGGGCTGGGAGCTGTCCTCTTACAGGAAGGTGCTCGAGAGGAATATGTCCCAGTGGCCTACGGGAGCCAGGCACTGTCGCAGATGGAAACCAGTTGCGCCCAAATCGAACGCGAGGATCTATCCATCTGATGGGCATGCCCGCATTTCTTTCTCTACCTGTGCGGTCACCAGTTCAGGGTAGTGACGGATCACAAGCCACTCCTGCAACTGTTCAGTGGATCGTCACGCCTGGCCCCTCCAAGAATAGAACGATGGGCAATACAGCTTCAAGCCTACTTGCTTAAGCTAGTCTACAGGCCTGGGGCCAACAACCCTGCAGATTTATTATACGTCACCCCTCACCATGCACCCCGAGGAAACAGGCCCAGGATGAAGAACGCACGGAATGCCGGTGCCCTAAAGTCGATACATCCTGACTTAATCCACCCATGTGGGGCTCCGGCAGTACCCCAGAGTCAGTTTTGATGTCTCCTCAGCAGCGGAGGTGTTTCAGAATGATATCGGAGAAACCCTCTTAGGGCTGGTGGGCGTCATATACCTGAGTGATGACATTCTCATATACTCCCAGAGCCAGGAGAAAACACCATGAACGATGCGCCCCACGCTACAGTGCCTGACTAATCGTGGCCTCACCCTACACCGAAAAAAGTGCTCATTATACCAGAACTCTATCTATTTCTTCGGATACGTGTTCTCCCGTGAATGTCTCTAAGTTGATCCCAGGAAAGCGGAAGCTATCAGGAGTGCCCCTGTGCTGCAAAACCCAAATGAGGTGCTCAGTTTCCTCTGCATGGTGACATATTGCAGAAGATTCATACCTAGCTTGGCCAAGCTGTCAGATCAACTGCACCAACTCACGAAGTTGAGCATGCCTTGGCGGTGGGGTCCCAAGAAGGAAGGCGCGTTTCAGGACATCAAGAAAGCACTGCTGGATCAGACCATGATGGCCTACTTCCACCCTGGAAGAACACAGAACTGGTTATTGGCGTCAGCCCCATGGGGCTGGGAGCTGTCCTCCTACAGGAAGGTGCTCGAGAGGAATACGTCCCAGTGGCCTACGGGAGCCAGGCACTGTCGCAGATGGAAACCAGGTGCGCCCAAATCGATCGCGAGGATCTAGCCATCTGATGGGCCTGCCACCATTTCTTTCTCTACCTGTGCGGTCACCAGTTCAGGGTAGTGACGGATCACAAGCCACTCCTGCAACTGTTCAGTGGATCGTCACGCCTGGCCCCTCCAAGAATAGAACGATGGGCAATACAGCTTCAAGCCTACTTGTTTAAGCTAGTCTACAGGCCTGGGGCCAACAACCCTGCGGATTTATTATACGTCACCCCTCACCATGCACCCCGAGGAAACAGGCCCAGGATGAAGAACGCACGGAATGCTTGATGAACATGGTGGAGGATAATGCCTGTCTAGTGGCCGTCACCCGAGAAGACATAAAGGAAGCCACGGATGCTGACGACACGCTGCGTAAGGTGAAGGACACCTTGGAAAAGGGTCACTAGCACAAATTCGTAGAAGTCTCCTGTTAGAACTGGGGGTCTCTAGTTGGCAGAGGTAGGTACCACTGTCCAAATAGGGACCCTTGCTTCTAGTATGGGTAAGGAGGAAACCCTCTGTGATAACCCCTGCTCACCCCCTAGGTAGCTTTGCACGAGCAGTCTAGGCTAACCAGAGGCAATGTGTAAAGTATTTGTACCAACACTCACAGTAACACAGTGAAAACACCACAAACTGACTCCACAACAGTTTAGAAAAATAAAGGTATTTAATCTAAACTACACAAGACCAAAACGACAAAAATCCAACATACACAGTTCAAGAATATGGTTTCAAAAGAGTTCTTAAGGTTTGCGATAAAGTTCTTTAAGTTGCGCTAGAATAATCCACTGATGCGTGAAAAGTTCACAGTTGCATCACGTTTACTCACAGTACCTTTTAGTTGCAACAAAGTTCCAAAAGCAGAAGTTGGTGCGGTGGAAAACAAGCGATGCGTTGCTCCTGAGACCCTGGGGAGGCGATGCGACAACCCCGCTGCAGCAGCGGGCGTGTTGCGACGAATCCGGTCTGTATGGGGAGGAAGGCCACTTGTATGGATTCCGGTGCGGAGGTTCCGTAGGAAGTTTGTTCTCGCAAAGGCACGATGCGACGATCTCGTAGGGGCTGCGACGATCTCCGGGGCGATGATGCGCGGTCCAGCGGTGATCCTCTCTCTCGCAGCTCCTTGATGCGATAGTTCTGCGACGCACTCGCAGCGATGTTCGACTTTCCCGCACCGGTCTGGTGCATCCCGCAAACGAAGGATGCGACGGCGCTGGCAGCGGCGTCAGGCGCTGCGACGATCTCGACCTTCGTAGCGGCGGGAAACTTCTTGCACTGTCGGGGATGCGCTCCGCAAGCGAGCGATGCGACACTTTCCAATTGCAAAAGTCTCTCAAGCTTAGTTTCAAGCTTCCGAGCACAGGTACAACTTCCAGAGGCCCCACAACTGGATCAAGCACTCTAGGAAGGACAGAACTCTCTCAGCAGAGTTCAGGGAAGCTGGGGGGTGAAGTGCTTTTGTTCCTGGGACTTCAGAACAGGGAGCCAGCTCTACTCAGGCCCGTGGAGATTCCTTCAAGACAGGGGACACAGCTCAAAAGCAAAGTCCTTCCCCTCTCCTTGGCAGCAAAGCAACAGCAGGTCAGTCCAGCAGAGCAACAGCAGGACAGTCTTCCTTCTTCAGTTTCAGCTTTCTCCTTGGCAGAGGTTCCTTCTTGATTCCAGGATGATCTAATTTTCTGTTGTCAGGGGTCCTGTACTTATACCCCTAAAAGTCTTTGTTCTCTTTGTGCAAGTGGACCCTGAGCCCGGTCTGAACCAGTTCTGGGTGTCTCCTCAGTACTTTATTTTCCTGGCTTCGCCTTTCCTTTCAGAGTGAGGGGCAGGGTCGTCAGCCGCCCAGCAGGAGGTGGAGCCAGCATTGTGGAAGGCAGGCACAGCCCTATTCAGGCCCAGGTGCTAACTCCTCCCACCACTCCAGTTGCAGATGCAGTCATTCAGCCTAGGGCTGACTCAGCTAGCCTCCTGGGGTATCCCCAGCCCCTGTCACTCTCAAACCAGACAGTCAATCCACAAACAGGCCAAGGCACACAGAAGGGTCAGACAAGAGAACATCAACTTTCTAAAAGTGCTGTTCTCAAACACAGGATTTAAAAACAACCTTTCCTAAAAGATGTGTTATTAAATTCTGAGTTCAGGGATACTAGATACTTATGTCCCATCTTGTTCCTATGGGAAGAAATGCTGGAAGCCACTGTAGCCAGCATCCCCCATGTTAATCTATGGAGCAAGATAGCCTTACAATAGTGAAAAACGAAAATGGCTGCCATTCACTATCAGAGCATGTCACCTGCACTAGTACATGCTCTACCTTTTACATACATTGCACCCTGCCCAGGGGGGTACCTTGGGCCTTCCATATGGGTCTGATGTGCACAAAAAGGGAAGGGTTAGGCCTGGTCAGTTGGGACACTGACCAGGAGGACATGGCGGTTTCTAAACTGCACATAGGCACTGCAGTGTCAGGCCTGAGCCGTCATTTTAGGGCTACTCCTGTGGGTGGCCCAATCAGTGCTGCAGGCCCTCTAGTAGCATTTGTCATCACCAGCCCTGGCACACCCAGTGCACTTTACTAGGGACTTCATGGTGATACAAATATGCCAAACATGTATATCCAATCAGAAAACACTTTACATAGGGAGCACTTACACTCTGGCACTGATCAGCAGTGGCAGAGTGTCCAAAGCATCTAAACCAGCAAAAACGAAATCCAGCACAGCATCAAAAATACAGGAGGTAGAGGCAAAAAGATAGGGGAAAACCACGCGAAAGATGCCAGGTCTAACACGTGTCCCCTCCAGCTGAAAGTGGGGAGAACTACCCACCCTCTTGGGCGTTCTCTTCACTAAGGTGGAAAAACCTGGACAGACCATCAGCGTTGGCGTGTTCTGTGCCAGGGCGGTGTTCCACCGTAAAGTCCATTCCCTGTAGGGCGATGGACCACCTCAACAGTTTTGGGTTCTCACCCCTCATCTGCATTAACCATCTGAGGGGCCTGTGGTCGGTCTGAACACGGAAGTGAGTCCCAAACAGGTAGGGCCTCAGCTTCTTCAGAGCCCAGACCACGGCAAAAGCTTCCCTTTCAATCGCACTCCACCGCCGTTCCCTGGGGAGTAGCCTCCTACTAATGAAAGAGACGGGCTGGTCTCCATTCTCCTCAGTGACTTGTGAGAGTACTGCTTCCACACCATGCTCTGAAGCGTCTGTCTGTACTATGAACTCACTGGAAAAGTCAGGTGCCTTGAGCACCGGTGCTGTGCACATTGCAGTTTTCAGGGTATCAAAAGCAGTCTGGCAGGCTTCAGCCCAGTCCACTCTTTTGGGCAACTTCTTGGAAGTGAGTTCTGTCAAGGGGGCGACAATGGTGCCATATCCCTTGACAAACCGTCTGTAATACCCAGTGAGTCCTAAAAAGGCTCTCACCTCTGTCTGGGTCTTGGGGGGCTCCCAAGCCAGAATTGTATCAATCTTTGCCTGTAGGGGCGCCACCTGGCCGCTCCCCACCTGGTGTCCCAAATACACCACAGATCCCTGCCCTATCTGGCACTTGCTGGCCTTGATAGTAAAGCCTGCCCTTTGCCAAGCCTTTAACACTTCACAGAGGTGTTGCAAGTGTTCCTCCCACGTGGAGCTGAACACAGCAATGTCATCCAGGTATGCGGCGCTGAATTAATCCAGCCCGGACAGTACCTGGTTAACTAGTCTCTGGAACGTGGCAGGGGCATTTTTCAACCCAAAGGGCATGACTCTGAACTGGAAGTGCCCCTCTGGTTTGAAAATGCTGACCTCTCTTTGGCCCCATCAGTTAAGGCAATCTGCCAGTACCCAGAAGTCAAATCAAATGTACCGAGGTACTGGGCAGCTCCCAACCAATCCACGAGCTCATCAGCTCTGGGCATGGGGTGTGCGTCAGTCTTCGTGACCGCATTGAGCCCACGGTAGTCCACGCAAAACCTGAGTTCTGGAGTGGCACCTGGCACAGCAGCTTTTGGTACCAAGACCACTGTGCTAGCCCAGGGGCTGCTGGAGGGCTCAATCACCCCTAGCGCCAACATCTTGGAAACCTCTTCCTTGATGCTGGCCCTGACCTTGTCAGCTACCCTGTAAAATTTTTGTTTCACAGGCAGACTGTCTCCAGTGTCCACATCATGGACGCACCAGTTGGTGACTCCTGGGGTCAGGGAGAACAGGGAGGAGAACTGACCCAACACTTGGCGACAGTCACTCTGCTGCTCTGGGGTCAGGGTGGGCGAGAGGACCACACCATCCACTGACCCATCTTGCTCCTTAACTGCCAGGAGGTCAGGGAGAGGATCACTATCCTCTTCCCTTCCTGCATCTGTAGCCATGAGCATGGTTACTTCAGACCTCTCAAAGTGTGGTTTGAGGCGATTCACATGCAAGACTCTCAGGGGTTGCCTGGGAGTCCACAGGTTAACCAGGTAGGTTACCTCACTTTTCCTTTCCACCACCTCATATGGCCCAGTCCACTTGTCTTGGAGCGCACAAGGCTCCACTGGCGCCATCACCCACACTTTCTGCCCAGGTTGAAATTCGACCAGAGTGGTATTCTGGTCGTACCATCATTTCATTTCTTCCTGGCTTGCTTCCAGGTTCGCCTGAGCAAGCTTCCTGAAGCGTTGTGTCTGGTTGCGGATGGCCAGCACATAGCTGAACAGATCCTGGGGGGTTTTCCCACGGGACTTTCCCAACCCTCCTTCACCAGTGAGAGAGGTCCTATGACAGGGTGGCCATACATGAGTTCTAAGGGACTGAACCCTAAGGACTTCTGAGGCACCTTCCTGTAGGCAAACAACAGGCATGGTAACAAGACGTCCCACTTCCGTCTCATGGGCTCCGCTAGGCCCATAATCATACCTTTTAGGGTCCGGTTGAACCTTTCAACCAACCCATTTCCTTGAGGGTGGTAAGGAGTGGCGAACTTATAAGTTACCCCACACTCCTCCCACAGAGACTTCATGTACTTAGAGATGAAGTTGGTACCCCGGTCGGAGACCACCTCTCTGGGGAACCCCACACGGGAAAATATCCCCATCAATGCACGGCCCACCACGAGTGCTGTGATTGTCCTGAGAGGGACTGCTTCCGGGTACCGGGTGGCATGGTCCACCAGGACCAGGATGAACCTGTTGCCTAAGGCTGTCTTGGGGTCCAGGGGCCCTACGATGTCTATGCCCACCCGCTCGAAAGGGGTGCTCACCACTGGAAAGGGTTGGAGGGGTGCCTTCAACTTCATTCCAGTCTTGCCACTGGCTTGACAGGTTTGGCAAGATCTGCAAAAGGAACCAACATGCTTTCTCATCTGGGGCAAGTGGAAGTGGGTGACAAGCCGGTTCAGGGTCTTGTCTTGCCCCAGATGTTCTGCAAGAAGCACGTCATGAGCCAGACGCATTAGGAAGTTTCTGGAGCGCTCGGGTACCACCAGCACACGGGCTGCACCGGGCTCAGCAAACTTAGGGTCGCTATATAGTAGGTCATCTTCCCAGTAGATAAAGTGGTCTCTGACTGCTCCACCTACTGCCTGATCCACCGCCTCTTGCCGCAAACGATCGAGGGAAGGGCATTCCTTCTGCGCCTGGAAGAACTCCTGCCTGGAGGGACCACCTTCTTGCTGCCAATGGGTCAGCACAGGTAGGTCTCCCAGTTCTGCCACTTGTTCCCCTGTAGGTTCCAGGGCATCCCCCTCAGGTTCTGCTCCTTCCTGGACCGTGGGAACTGCTGGAGCGGGTTTCCCGCGCCCCTTGCCTCTTCCTCTCCTGGCAGGCCTCTGGGCCACTGTTTCAGGCTCCAGTTCTGCTGAATCACCCCTACTGGCTGCCATAGCACGCGTGGACACACAGATCCACGCAGGCAAACCCAACATTTCCAAATGAGTTCTGTGTTCTACATCCTTCCATGGAGAACTCTCCAGGTCGTTACCTAACAGACAGTCTACAGGCAAGGCATCACTGACAACTACTTCCAAAAGACCAGAGACTCCCCCCCCCCCCCATTCAAAGGGGACACACGCCAGCTTGCAGAGGCGCACTGAGCTGTCAGAGGCCACTACAGGACGGAGTACATCAGGGATGATTTGCTCTTCAGACACCCACTGACACCTCATGGATGTCACGCTGGCTCCTGTGTCTCTCAGAGCCTCAATCTTCTTCCCATTGATGGTCACCTTCTGCCCATATTTCTTAGTGTTAGAGGGCAGTAAGGTTTCCTGGACCATCTCTTGGTCTCCTAGAGAGACAAGGGTCATAACTGCTAGCTCCCCCAGTCACTAGAAACCAGATCCCCTCCCAAAGCTACACTAGTTAACGCTGGGGTAGGAGCACCAGTGGGTGCTATCTTCTTCTTGGGACATTTTGGAGCAATGTGGCCCACCTCATTGCAGTGATAGCAGGTAGGGGGGCCTTGGTTATCTCTTCTGTCTCTATTGTCCTGCCTGCCCTTAGGGGGCCATGGCTGTCTAGGTTTGGGGGTTGGGATTCCTTTCCCTGGGAACTATTTTGGGGCCCTTGTGAGAACTCCTTTTGATCACCCTTGTCCCCCCCACTCTTCGGCTGGGGACCCTGCCCACCTTTGGCTGTGGTACCCACAATTCCTCTGTGGACCCTGGTACTGGTCCAGCGGTCCGCCTCCTTAGCAAGCTCAATGCGGTCTGTCAGCTTGCTGTCTAAAAGATGCTGGTGCAGCTCTGGAACACAAAGACTACTCAAGTGCTCCCAACTGATTAAATGCAACAACCCCTTAAAATCAGTTACTTTACTGCCTTTCATCCAACCTTCCAGTGCACATGAGTACTGATTCACACATTCCATCCAAGGCTCAGACTCTCTCTGCTTGGAGTTTCTAAACTGCAGTCTATACTGCTCTGAAGTAAGGCCATACCTGAGACATAAGGCCTCCTTCATATTGGGGTAGGTCATGGCACCTGCCAACTCTAAGGGCTCTAGAGCACTCCTCCCAGAAGCCTCAAAATGTTTCCACAGGCCCGCCCCCCAATGCTGATCAGGCACACCATTCATCTTCAATGCAATTTCATACGAAGTGAACCAGGCATAAATATCCTCACCCCTGTGGTAATTCTGTACCAGGTCTTTGGGAATATATACTTTACCCCCATGCACTGGCTGTGCGCTGCCACCATTTGAACTGGCATCCACCTCCTTGGCTTTAAGTTCCAGTTCTCTTATGCTCAACTCATGAGCCAAAAGCAATTTCTTCTCTTCTAAGGCACGGGCCTTTTCTATTTCCAATTGCTTCATTTTCATTCTCATGACTTCCAAGCCATATTCCCTTACTCTTTGATTTTCTTGTAACTCCTCTGGGCTGGGGCCCCTGCTGGAGTGGTTGCTGCCAACTCCTGCACCTACTCTGCCCACTGGCAGATCTGTGACTTGAAAAGCATTCCCCGCATCCACATCATCATTTCCCTCTTGTGCCTCCCAATGGGCCTTCAAGAGTTTTTGCAGCTCATCCTTCCTGTAGCCGCTCTTTATGGGGCACTCAAACTGGTTGCAAAATTGCTGAAGCTGTGTAACTTTGTAAGAATACAGATCCTCAATGTGAAACTCTAATTCTGCTTCCTTACTGGGTGCCTTCCCATTCAAAGACATGGGCCCACATGCATCAAGCATTTTTGCAGTCGCAGACGGTGCGATTCCTTAAAATCGGCCGTTTGCGAATGCAAAAGTGCTTGTTGGGATGCATCATGCCATTTTAGAAGTCGCATCTTTTTTACGATTTCTAAAATTGCATTAGCATTTAAGAAATCGCAATTGTGCGATTTCTTAAATGCTATGCATCATTGTAGAAAAATATTATTTTTTTAAAATTGGAAGTGCAAATTACCACGAAGTTCAACTTCGTGGTAAATTGCGAAATTGATTAAATATGCACAAAAATGCATTTTTTAAACTGTAAAGTTACACACACACATGTCCTTAGGACATGTGTGTATGTAACTTATGCTGAAAAGTACATTTCAGGGGTGCATGGGGGGGTCCTTTGGACCCCCCCCTGCACCCATGAAATTTTCTAAGTGCCACTCGCAATTTCCATTGACTCCTATGGGCCTTTTGGCCCATAGGAATCAATGGAAATTGCGAAAATTAAGTTAAGAAATCGGTATTTCTTTGGGATTCGGTAAAAAATGCGATTTTTACCGAATCCCACAAGAATACCGAAAATATTGATGCATATCATTTTGCATTTCTTAATTTGCGATTCCTTATTTTTCGCAAATTAAGAAATGCAAAAAGACACAATGATGCATGTGGGCCATGATGTTTTAGAAGAGTTACTCAAAAATAGGAAAAACATCAACAACCAGTAGTATGTGGTGGTGTAGTGGTCTGCACTCACTAGTGATGTACACCAATTACTGTGGGTCTAGTACAAATACAAGTTCAATCCGCACCGCTGACCAACAAGGTTAGAACTGGGGGTCTCTAGTTGGCAGAGGTAGGTACCACTGTCCAAATAGGGACCCTTGCTTCTAGTCAGGGTAAGGAGGAAACCCTCTGAGATAACCCCTGCTCACCCTCTAGGTAGCTTGGCACGAGCAGTCTAGGCTAACCAGAGGCAATGTGTAAAGTATTTGTACCAACACTCACAGTAACATAGTGAAAACACCACAAACTGACTCCACAACAGTTTAGAAAAATAAAGGTATTTAATCTAAACTACACAAGACCAAAACAACAAAAATCCAACATACAAAGTTCAAGAATATGGTTTCAAAAGAGTTCTTAAGGTTTGCGATAAAGTTCTTTAAGTTGCGATAGAATAATCCACAGATGCGTGAAAAGTTCACAGTTGCGTCACGTTTACTCACAGTACCTTTTAGTTGCAACAAAGTTCCAAAAGCAGAAGCTGGTGCGGTGGAAAACAAGCGATGCGTTGCTCCTGAGACCCTGGGGAGGCGATGCGACAACCCCGCTGCAGCAGCGGGCGTGTTGCGACGAGTCCAGTCTGTATGGGGAGGAAGGCCACTTGTATGGATTCCGGTGCGGAAGTTCCGTAGGAAGTTTGTTCTCGCAAAGGCACGATGCAACGATCTCGTAGGGGCTGCGACGATCTCCGGGGCGATGATGCGCGGTCCAGCGGTGATCCTCTCTCTCGCAGCTCCTCGATGCGATGGTTCTGCGACGATGCTCGCAGCGACGTGATGCGGTCCGCAAGCAAGCGGTGTGGCGATCTCACCCAGCGACGACAGGCTCTGCGACGACACTCGCAGCGATGTTCGACTTTCCCGCAACGGTCTGGTGCGTCCCGCAAACGAAGGATGCGACGGCTCTGGCAGCGGCGTCAGGCGCTGCGACGATCTCGACCTTCGTAGTGGCGGGAAACTTCTCGCACTGTCGGGGATGCGCTCCGCAAGGGAGCGATGCGACACTTTCCAATTGCAAAAGTCTCTGAAGCTTAGTTTTAAGCTTCCCAGCACAGGTACAACTTCCAGAGGCCCCACAACTGGATCAAGCACACTAGGGAGGACAGAACTCTCTCAGCAGAGTTCAGGGAAGCTGGGGGTGACGTCCTTTTTTTTTTGCAGAGTTTTATATAGCGTGAACTAGACCCGAACCGAATCAGGTATCAGAGCGCTTTACATATTTTTCCAGTTACGTTACATTTTACGTTTCCAGTTACTTTCATTTTTTTAGGCACGGGGAGATTAAGTGATTTGCCGAGAATCACAGGAGGTTTTGGCGTCGTTACCGAGACTCGAACCCAGATCCCCAGGTCCGAGGTCGAGCGCCCTAGCCGTTAGGCCAACTCCTCTCAGAACAGGGAGCCAGCTCTACTCAGGCCCTTGGAGATTCCTTCAAGACAGGGGACACAGCTCAACAGAAAAGTCCTTCCCCTCTCCTTGGCAGCAAAGCAACAGCAGGTCAGTCCAGCAGAGCAACAGCAGGACAGTCTTCCTTCTTCAGTTTCTGCTTTCTCCTTGGCAGAGGTTCCTTCTTGATTCCAGGATGATCTAATTTTCTGTTGTCAGGGGTCCTGTACTTATACCCCTAAAAGTCTTTGATCTCTTTGTGCAAGTGGGCCCTGAGTCCGGTCTGAACCAGTTCTGGGTGTCTCCTGAGTACTTTGTTTTCCTGGCTTTGCCTTTACTTTCAGAGTGAGGGGCAGGGTCGTCAGCCGCCCAGCAGGAGGTGGAGCCAGCATTGTGGAAGGCAGGCACAGCCCTATTCAGGCCCAGGTGATAACTCCTCCCACCACTCCAGTTGCAGATGCAGTCATTCAGCCTAGGGCTGACTCAGCCAGCCTCCTGGGGCATCCCCAGCCCCTGTCACTCTCAAACCAGACAGTCAATCCAAAAACAGGCCAAGGCACACAGAAGGGTCAGACAAGAGAACAGCAACTTTCTAAAAGTGCTGTTCTCAAACACAGGATTTGAAAACAACCTTTCCTAAAAGATGTGTTATTAAATTCTGAGTTCAGGGATACTAGATACTTATGTCCCATCTTGTTCCTATGGGAAGAAATGCTGGAAGCAACTGCAGCCAGCATCCCCCATGTTAATCTATGGAGCAAGATAGGCTTACAATAGTGAAAAACAAAAATGGCTGCCATTCACTATCAGAGCATGTCACCTGCACTACTCTACCTTTTACATACACTGCACCCTGCCCAGGGGGGTACCTTGGGCCTTCCATAGGGGTGACTGATGTGCACAAAAAGGGAAGGGTTAGGCCTGGTCAGTGGGGACACTGACCAGGAGTACATGGCAGTTTCAAAACTGCACATAGGCACTGCAGTGTCAAGCCTGAGACATCATTTTAGGGCTACTCCTGTGGGTGGCACAATCAGTGCTGCAGGCCCACTAGTAGCATTTGTCATCACCAGCCCTGGCACACCCAGTGCACTTTACTAGGGACTTCATGGTGATAAAAATATGCCAAACATATATATCCAATCAGAATAACACTTTACATAGGGAGCACTTACACTCTGGCACTGATCAGCAGTGGCAGAGTGTCCAAAGCATCTAAACCAGCAAAAACGAAATCCAGCACAGCATTAAAAATACAGGAGGTAGAGGCAAAAAGATAGGGCTAAACCACGCCAAAGATGCCAGGTCGAACAGCTCCAAGCTGATTTTGTCAGACGAGCAGAACACTCTCTACCAGCTCTGGAGGGCACAACACGAACTGAGCACAAGTGGGTCTGGTCTGGTCTGGTGCTATGCGGGCAAAGGATTTTCATCCCCAAGGGCCTCCAGAGTCAGATGATCTCGCTCACCCACCAAGGCCACCAAGGGGCCGCCAACACCAAAGCAAGGCTCTGAGCGAAAGAGAGGTTTCCAAGCGTGAGTGAGCTTGTGGACGAAGAACTCCGGCGCTGACACCCATGCACCATCACGGGCAGGGACCCTGCTCCAGGCCCCATACTGATGGAAGCATCATGCCTCACTCAGTGGGAAAAAGTTAGCGTCGGCTTTGGGAGTTTTCTTGATGAGCGGAACACCCTGGTGACCACAGACTCATTCTCCAAATTTCCAGTGGTTGAACCAGTACCCTCCACTGCATTTGTCCTTGTGCGACCCGCACTGGAGAAGACTCGTGATGTTTGGTTTGCAGGCACAAGTAAAGTCCAACAATGGCCCGCCTTCCAAGGGTAGGAGTTTCAGGAATTCTTGACGCAAACGGTCATTCATCACCGGAGAATCACAC
Source organism: Lissotriton helveticus (assembly GCF_964261635.1). Lineage (NCBI taxonomy): Eukaryota > Metazoa > Chordata > Amphibia > Caudata > Salamandridae > Lissotriton > Lissotriton helveticus. The sequence continues at coordinate 817,303,955 of NC_136070.1, forward strand.
CCCATTAGCCGCAGTCGAATGGGGAGGTGGAAATATTCATGAGGACACTGAATCGAGCCCTCCATATCAGACCAGAACTAAGACGCCAAAGTATGTCAGCACCGGTTCCTCCTTGCCTAACGGCAGACCCCACACTCCACCACAGGGTGTGCCCCCATAACCTTCCTAGTCCGACAGCCGCCCAGAGACATCATTCCAGAAGACGACGAGTGGGTGCCACCAATTCTGGATATGGAAAGAGTACAGCAAATTAGGCGAACAACCAATGAGAAGACTTCCCAAAGTCATTATGCGAGGGCTCTGTGCCTACAAGTCGGATCGCAAATAGTAGTCAAATAACACCATCCAGGGTGGAAGTTCCGTACACCCTACGAACCACAAGTATGGTAGGTAGTGCAGGTCGATGGAACCATGATAACCACCAGACTAGGTCGACATACGGTCTTGAGGAACGTGTCTTGGTTCAAGGAAGTTTCCCCAGACACCACCTCTGCAAGCATCCGTAGGGGAGCAGAAGGCAACCTGAAAGATGAGGAATGCTTACCTAATGTGGCCGACGGAGCCGGTATGCTGCTCGCACCTCAACAGACAACCGGAGAGTCATCTGGAGGTGTCAAGTCTGGCAGTCAAGTGCGGGAGTGTCAGATGGCACGGCTCGAGGTACCTCGGATCAAGACCATACTGGCGGACAAGAGTGTGGCGCTGAGAAGTCAGCGGTATCAATTGCGCCCAAATCCGGCACCCAGCCAGAAGCCAAAAGACTTTGCTTTCAACTGTGTATAAGAGCTTTGGTTTTATATATTTAGGTCATGTGATCAAGACAGGGATCTGCCAAAACGCGTCATGGCGACTTGATAGTGTACTGAAAATAAATTAAATCGCACCAAACCTTGATCTACGCTCGTTTTTTTCCTTGGAGAAAGCTGTGAAGCGAAGTTTTTGGCATATATATATATATTCACTGAAAAAACCATAGGTTATAGACCATATATAGTTAGGAATTAGCATTTAGAAAACCTTATTTTACTCACACAAAACCATTGAAATTCCATATATAGTTAGTTGCACTAACTATATATCGCGCACCCGCAATCCACTGCTGATGATGTCACATATTACATCATTCATGACATGGTCAGTGACATCACTGATGACATCACTGATGACATCTCAAATGACATCACTGATGACATCTCATTTGACATCATTCTTGTGCTAATACGATAAACCTCTTCAGACTCTAATATAACCTTAGATACACTCAGTGTATACAGACACTCACACACTGTCACTCATCCATGGAGTTACTCACACACCCAGTCAGTCATGCAAAGAAACAATCTCACCTCCATTTCCTCAACTATACAGTTATACACACCTTACTTATTCAAACATATACTAACACATATTTACTCTCTTATACAATCCCTGATACAAGTTCACAATGATCCATACAGCCACTCACACATTCAGTGGCTCTCATGCACAGTTATTTATATATGCCAACTCTCACATGTACTGTGTTTTACATATGTACTTACTATGACATGTAGCATTGAGATATCCATTCACTCATCAATACACTCATGCACACAGTCAACCGCCCATGTAGCTTTTTCCACATGCACTCTTGAACTCATACACCTAGTGAATCAACTGCTCACACATCTATGCACAGAGTCACACACCTCCCAGCCACCCCCACACAAACTCAATCTCCCATAGAAATACTTGGGCAACCAATTAATAACACATATAGCCTCTCGTATAGCTAATGATCAACACATGCAGCAGTTTACATCACAACAGACATAATGATGCACAAATTAAGACAGTTTAGTCACTAACCCATGCATTCAGTGAGACACATTTAATCACTCACTCATACAGTCAGTCACGCACCTACTAAATCCTTCATCCAGACACTTATACATCCACTCATTCTTCAATATCTAAGACATATTTTAACTTTACAGAAACATACAGTCACTGGATGTTGTCATCAGTGATGTCATTTGAGATGTCATCAGTGATGTCATCAGTGATGTCACTGACCATGTCATGAATGATGTAATATGTGACATCATCAGCAGTGGATTGCGGGTGCGCGATATATAGTTAGTGCAACTAACTATATATGGAATTTCAATGGTTTTGTGTGAGTAAGATAAGGTTTTCTAAATGCTAATTCCTAACTATATATGGTCTATAACCTATGGTTTTTTCAGTGAATTTTCAAGGTTTTGTAAATGCTAATTCCTAACTATATATGGTCTATAACCTATGGTTTTTTCTGTGAATTTCATTGGTTTTTTAACAGCTAATATCTGTAGCTGTAAAATGTATTCTTCTTTAAATCCAAAAATATATTTTATATGTTTATGAATAATTTTTTTTTTAAATATTTTTTTTTCTTCGTTCCCGCTTCGCGAATCGGGAAGCTTCCCGTTAGCTGACCTTGATGCCGCGAAATAGACCGCGAGCCGGTAAACGTTTCTTTACCGCAAGTGCCGCGTTAGAAAACAACATCGTGACGCCTCCCGTCCGCATGACGTTTCACGTTGTCGCGTGATACGTCATATGACGTGCTACGTTAGCGAACTGGTACGCGAAGCGAGTCGCAAAGCGCAGGTTTCTGGAAGCAAACCGGGAGGCCCTGCAAAGCGCTTAACGTAAACACAGCAAGTCATGTGACTTGGTAATAACACTTTTCATTGGTTCATTTCACTTTTGGTTTCCTAATGATGTAAGACTAGGTCATATAATCTAAAATGAACACTTTTGATTGGTTGAGAACTCTTGTTTTTCCCAAATGATGAAAATCCCTCCTTCTTTCCTCACTCTGACTTTCATCATTGTGAGAGAAAGACCCTTTGTGATCACTGAGCAATGGCTTCTTTAGTAGCTTCAGCTGGTGCTTCCCCACCACCTCCACCACATCCAAGGAAGAGTGGACCACCTGCTCAAGTTGTAATTCAACAAGAAGAAGAAGAAGAGGAACAGGAGGACGAGCACGAAGAGAGGCAGTTTTTGCCTGAGCAGCCCAGGACGTCTCACCGGAAAGAAAACTTCATTTGGCAATTTTTTAAAATTCCCAAAGGTCAGAAAAAAGTAAATGCAAGATACGTAACTTGCCTTATATGTCAAGATAGACTGTCCAGAGGGACCGACAAAAAATACAGTTTCGGAAACTACACAATGCATCGCCATATGACTAGGTGGCATCCTAACAACTACAGTGCTGCACAGTTTCGGAACGACCTAGATAATCTCCCTATTATGGCCAGAAGATCTGTTGTACCGGAAGTAACGGGACCAGAGGGCAGGGAGATGGTGCCAAATATACAAATGAGATTTGGTGATGTAAAACACATCTGCGCATTTTGCGATGGATTCATTTCCTACGGAGAAAAAAGCATCACTCTGATCAACAGAGCTATTGACTATCATATGCAAGTTTGTCCGAAACGCCCAAAATAATAAATACTTCTTTTTTTTGTTTTGTTGCTCCTGTTGAGCCCTTTACAATGAATCGTTTTCATTGCCCCCTCCAAGAAAAACCCAAAAAAATATAAAACTGTTCCGAAAAATTCAAAAACAGTAAAAAAATGTTCAGAAAAATAAAAAAAAAAGTTCTTTTCAGAACTACCTCCCCGTTATTAAAAAATTGGTACAATATTTGGAACTGTGCCAACCTCTATTTCTCTTAGTTCGCTTCCCAGTTCGCTCGCGGGTACGCGAACCGGAAGCGACCCAAAAACAGTAAGTATAAGGGAAGGAAACAGACACTTATGTTAAAAGAAAGACAGCTATAAGGGAGTAAACTAGAGATACCATTACCCGTAATCCACTGCTGATGATGTCACATATTACATCATTCATGACATGCTCAGTGACATCATCAGCAGAGGATTGCGGGTTTTTTGGCAACATGCCTTATCCACGGTTTAATAACGCTGCCTTTTGCTTTATATAAGTTTTCAAATTGTATGAAATATATACCAATAGGTCGTTATGAACCTTTAGGTAGTGCTTTTCTTCATGAGGTCTGGTCGCTTCCATACACATACAGATGTTTCAAAGATGATCAAGAAGTTTATCTGAATGGAGAGGAATGCACTGAGACGCCAGATCATTCACTAATGTGTAGGCACATACATTTACACGGTTCATGCAACAAACACCGACCAAATATGGCTTGCGTGTTGCAAGGCACGCCAGTTCCTGCTATCATCCCCACGTTCAAGTTGTTGGAAAATGGTAGTTATTTGATGCTCAATAATGAAGATTGTTCTGAGTTAATTAAAAGTATTCCTTTTATCGTAACAGTAAGTGAACGGGTTATTTGCTGCAGAAATGTTCTATTTCCTCCCACACATGAACATAGGGAGTTTTCAATCTGGCCACAAATACCAACCTTGAGACACGTTTCAACGGCATGGCAAGAATAAGAGCTCTTTTGTCTCAGAGAGAGGTGGCCTTGAGTTCGGCCCGTGAAACTTTCGTACTTCACATAGCGAACACCCATACAGAGGTGCAAAACCTTTTTCAATTAACATTTGCCTTTCAATTTCAGCAACATGTTTCCGACTATCTGTAACGCATCCTCCACAAAGTCCCTGGTGCACTTTTTTAAAGTTGTTACCACTGGTCTCGTGACTTCATTTGAGAAAATCTTTGGAGTCATCCCTGCTTCCTTTCATTGTATTTTCTGCACTCTGGTTCGTGGATTGGCATTTTTACTTGCATTACCAGCGGACGCTCTTGTGCTTTTTTACATTTTTAAATATGGATGTCCCTCCTATGCAACCTCCGACCCTGCAGCTGCTGACACTGTTCCGCAATCGCATGCTAGAATATTATGGCACAATGCCGTTGGCGATATTAAGCACGGCATATGGATTATCTTTTCGGTTCTCCTACTTCACCTGTGTCCAGCCTGTATTTCACTGCCTGACCTGTGATTTCGATTGGGCCATTGATTTGTGTCTCTGCGGACCGGTTTCTCCTGACGTCGACTTTAATCAGCTGATGACTCCTATCATTACTCACAAGTTGGTTTGTCCTGGCGAAAGGATTATGGCTGTGGCATTGATGCATGGACTACTTGGTCCCTGGAATTTACTGGCGGCAGCACAGTCTTTCTTGGAACAGAGCTTTCTTGAAAACCCACCGAGCTGTCCTCTGATGGTGATAGAGGATCCGGTGCTGGGAGAGCACGTATGTTCTTTTCCGCTTTTAAATTGGATGGCTGAACTGTTTTCGGATGAAGACGGTGACTTCCTATTGGAGGCTGTTGCAGCTTATTTTGCATACACAGTTATGTCATAGACCTTTTTCATGTTTGATATGCTGAGTACTAGCATTTCATTGACAATTCATTGACTTATTTGTCAAGTTTTTATTATTTACCTTGCCTATTGGCTTAAGACTCGATAAAGTACTTGGCTGTTTTATTTTTCTTTAGCATTAAATTTTCCTAGTTTTTAATGCTTTACCTTGCGGACCGTCCACATATAAACTTGCAATCTGCTCTCATGAGATGGCACTTCTATTATCTTATTCAGTTCGTTTCCGGATCATGAGGAGGTGTCATCTAGGTCCTGGATATCTTTACACCGTGTTAAGTTAGCATGGGCTCATTACCGGTTTAAACGCCATTTTTCCTTTTTTGCAACTTCTGCACACGACACTTAGTTGTTGCTTTAGCTTTCCACCTAGTAGTTCATCGTGGTTTACATGAGAATAATATGTTATTGGTCTACTATCTGCTTTACTTGTTAAACTATATCTGTACAGCGAGTGCTAAAGTTTCAAGAACAACACGATACAGAATTGTTATGAGGTCTGATCTCCACGACTTCATACTCATAACATAAGTGCAACTTCTGCCAATTCTGGGCATGAGGCGGGTTTTATATTGCTTTGCCGAACACACATACACAACAGTTGATGCGGTTCACATGAAGAGAGAGCTGGTGTATGCTGATGTGATTCCTTCAAATCTAAGACACTAAAGTATGGGCACGCCCTAAACCAACACAAAGAGACCTTCTTAGCAAATAATATAATATGTGTATTAGGGAGGGTGAGATATAAGCAGCCACGGGCCGTGGAGGGAGTTACGATGGGGCAGGGAGGCGGGGAGGGGGAGAAGCAGGGTGGAGCCCTCTCTACCTTGCCCCTCCCCCTCCCCGCCTCCCTGCCCCACCGTAACTCCCTCCACGGCCCGCGGCTGCTTATAAGTGTTGATAACTCTTATTCATTTACAGCATGTTAACATACTATCACCATTCACTTTTTATGTACTAGTAACTATGCTGGTAATTTTGCTACTGATAATATGTGTACTTTTATTATCTAAGGTACTACGCCTGAGAAGACGGCATTAGTAAATAAACATTTCAAATACACATCTGTTCTTCTTAACTCCATGTTCTGGTTTCTAAGAAATCTATAACGACCGACTGTTCATGAGTTCCACGTATCCTGAGGTACTATAAGTTCATATTCTGGATTGTCTAAACATTGAGAGTTTGTTATATCCAATGTGACACTGTACCTAGCTTGCTAAATAGTTTTTGATTACTAACGTGAGTTTTGGGACACCCTAATTCGCCGAGGTTCCAATCCTCTGTCCACAGTTCTGTGTGAGAACAGAAACCCTGCGACAGGGGCACCCCCGACCCTTGCTGGAGCTTCATCACACTTGCGATACAACTCCAGCAATGCGCCACCTTTACGGCACAGATACATCACGCATCTGTGCTGTTTTTGCCCCATGATGCGCCGCATTGTAAATGCAGCACACCATAGGTGACGGAACAGCGGCACAGAATGACTAACACATCCCTGGTGATGCGCCAGTCATCATAAATGTATCCCTATGCTTCTTATCTTGTTAGAGATGAACCGCCATATGTATCATCAAAGTTATTTGCATTTCCTAAATAGCGAACTTTAAGGAATAAATAGCGATTCTTTACCATTCCTAGTTTGCGATGAGCTATTTGCTAATTAGCCGAATGTAGCCCAATGAAGCCCAATGTAGCCCAATGTAGCCCAAAGATGGCCGCCAGACACACAAAAAAACAAATGTAGCCCAAATATCAGCCAGATGTAGCCCAACTATAGCCCAGTGACAGAATGACCAATCAGCTTCGCAAACCTCCGTTACGCGAAGCGGAGCGCTGTTACAGATATATATCTTTTTTTGAACGTTAATTTCTCAAAATCCACTGGAGCACATATATTGAGACCTAGCAAAGGCACATCGGGCTACCAGTCCCTAATATGTTGCCAAGTTTCGTGCAAATCCATTCAGCCGTTCAATTATTATTATTATTATTTTTTTTTGCCCCGCGGGGCCCTTTTAAAACCTCCACATCAAACCTAGGGGGTCAGCGAGGATCTACTATGCCCCCTTATAGTTATTTCCCCCTTTGTTTTGACCTCCTCTTGTCTCTCGATCCTACCGAGAGACAAGATGGCGGCCGCTACGGACTGTTTGGAATGTTGACAGACGCCGGAGAACCAATCAGCTTCGCTTCACAAAGCTCCGTTGCGCGAAAAGTCCGCGAACCAGTGCGCTGCCCGGTCCGCTGTTACAGATATATATCTTTTTTTAAACGTTAATTTCTCAAAATCCACTGGAGCACATATATTGAGACCTACAAAAGGCACATCGGGCTACCAGTCCCTACAATTTTGCCAAGTTTCGTGCAAATCCATTCAGCCGTTCGGGCTAAAAGTGAGGCCAACCGCCCTATGGAAAACTCAATGTTAAAAACACGTTTTGGGACCCCCCCTTTTTTCTCGGCCCCCACTGGACGAACCCCCCCCCAAATTTTCAAGGGCTGCTCAGAAACAAAATGTGCCATTTTCCTGAAAATGTCAGCCAATTCCGTCCACAAACGCCAAAGTTATTAGACATAGAATTTTCAAAAAACCCATAGAGAAAAAATCCTAACTATATATACCTACTGGCGACCGCCAGTAGGTAATACATATATATATATATATCTATATCTATACTACTATTATAAAGAGGGAGTTGAAACTTTTCAGGCGGGTAAACTCAAGAAGTACAGCACCAATCACAACACCCAATACAGCATTGTAAAGGGGAGATGCAGCAGGTGGACATAGGCTATACAGCTGGCCACTGTAGGAGAGTAGGGTCTGCTTTCCTATGGTCACCCCACTTTTTACTTTTTGCTTCACTGGTTTTCGACTTTAATGTGGCTGTGGGCCTGCTAATCAGACCCACAGCCCAGCTGTTCTCTCTCTAAATTCATACCATGTACTTTAGGTACATCACCAATTGGGAAATGGGTCACTCTTATGAGTCCCTGTACAGTGTACCATAGGTACCCAGGGCATAGGTGCACCCAAGGCCTACCAGGGGCTGCAGCATATCTTTTGCCACCCCTGGCTGGCCATCCAAACTGACAAAACTGGCTGATCACTCAACTGGGGCAAGGTCGTGTAATCACCCCTTGCTTAGATATAGTAATCCTATATCTAACCTTATATCTAGACACATATACACCTACAAGTCACTCCTATGGCAGGCCTTAACAATCCTGGAGGCGGATTGCTTGGTTTTATGTGAGATGAGGCTCTAGCATGAGCTGAGTCTGTCTGCAGCTTTCGGAACCATGTCCTTATAACTGTTCTAGGATATAGCCATACCATATACTCTTAAGTGCATTATGAACCTCGCGGTTAAATGATAACTTTGGTATGGCTTTATCAAAACAGGTCGTGTAAGGTGTCATACGCTTTGGAATACTACCCCCTCGCCGGTTCTGGCGACGGGGGTAGCATTCCACCCTTCTAGAGGGAGAAGACATGTTGTTCCTACTAATCCCGGTTAAAGTTAACCAGAGCCTCAGCATCACAAAATGGATGCTGCTGCCACAGACACAAGTCTGACCTCCTGCTGCTGGGAGTCCTTCCAGCGAGGGAGGCTTGGACAATAGGTTCCTGTCTTGGGAGGTGCTAGCACCACCCCAGACAGACTATAGTGTATTGGGGCAGGGAGAGCTGAATGAAATGAGACACTGCCTGGGGCACAAAAGGTGTCCCATGCATAGTCCGGTTCAAACCGGTGCTGGGGCACTCCAGCCCCAGCTCTGGCGCGAAACTGGACAAAGGGAAAGGGGTGTAACCACCCCCTTCCTTGGTCCCACCCATAGGAGGGATCTAGCAGGTAATCCAGCCCCTAAATTTGGTATATAGGTAGGAGCTGAGTCCCAAGACTTTAGATTTATCCTGACTGAATCTTGAAACGAAACTCTGGGCCTTCGACGTTCTACCTGAAGATAGAAGACTGAAGAATCTCCCTTGTGGTCAAGGAGTGACCACCCTGTGCAAGCAGGCACCATCAAGCGATCAACGGTTTGCTTTGTTGACGCTCCCACTGGAGCCCGAGCACAGAGCCTGACAAGACCCGGACTTCCAGACTTCCAACAGCCCGATTCACAGCCACAGCAAAGCTGAGACCAGTGGAGGCGACGAGAGACGTGGGACCGGCCATCTTGGAAAGCCAGCGAATTGCTTTCCGTGCATCTTCTGAGGCACCCTCGAAGTTGTGCATTGGGGATTGAGAAGCCCCAGCCCCGAGCACCAACTGCACCGAAGATCAGCCCTCCACACTCCACGAGTTCTGCGCGGGGCCCTTCTGCATTTTCCTGCTCAACGCGTCTGTCCGGTCACTTGCCCGTTGGCTAGTGGCCTCTGTGACGACAAACCTTTGAATTTACACTGCTGGTCTGGTTGCTCCAGACTGACCCCTGCTTCCCTGAAAAGGAGAAGCCCATCAGACCTTGCTGGTCTGATCCAGAAGCCATCTTCGATTCCTGCGTGGGTTGCCTTTGCCGAGGCTTGTTGACTCCAATCTGGAAGCCGACACCGCCGACAGTGAGAGCCTTCGTGGGACAGTCCTTATCCAGCTCCTTGTCATCGTCGACACCTCCTGGTCCACGTGGCTGCAGAGACAAGCTTCACGACATCACCTGATTGCTTCGCGACATCGCCTGGTTCCTTCCTCGTTCCTTCCTGGTCACTGGCTAGTGACCCAGACTGTGTCACCTCTGCTTTCAGGTACTCTTCATCCTCGATCCGCCCTTGGATCCAACCGGACACTTCCCTGCTGGTCGCCTGCAGCATCTTTCTTCACGGCTCCATAGGATTCAGCGACGAAACCCGACACACTTTGACACCTATGCACCCGCTTCCTGTGGGTGAGGTAACGCGAGTACTCCGGTGCTCCTGTGGGTATTAACTATCCTAGTGTCCTAGTTTTCAGTAGCTTTCTCCTAGTCCATCCGGAAGTGACCTAAAAGAACTAGTTTCCAATTCTTTTGTTCCCATTCTAACTCTATGGTAACTCGCGTGTGTGTAAAGACACTGCACACGCATCCCGTGGGCCTCCTGCTCCCTATCCTTTGGTAATACAGCGTAGCCCCAGCGATTGTCCAGGCCTTAGGCCTATCCTTTGTTCGTGACGTGGTTCTTATACCACTATTTTAGTATATGGTTCGAAGTGCCCCTAGGGCATTACTGTATTTTGTGCAACTTATTGTATGATAATTAAGTATCTTGTGATGTGCTTGTGCCTCTGACCTCATAAAGAGTTCAGAGGATTAATTTAGTAATAAATACATATATATTTTATATATATAACCTGTGTGGTGTTCTTTCATTTGGTATTAAAGCGGTTACATATGGTAAAACAGCTGGCTTCACATGCCCTCTTGAGTTTAGCCTAAGACTGCTTTGTCCATGCTACCACTAGGATAGCTGGTCTATAAGGTTGACTTTACAACCATCACCATAAGGGTTGTTTGGACTGATCCAGGGTGCCCACTAGAATAGTGGACATCACATATCAGGCCAACTTCTCACAGCCACCATATACATTACAAAGGTCAAACAACCTTAGGGGTAAAATAGTCCCTTGTGGGCGTTGGTGTGGGCGTGTCAAAGTACACTTGGGCGTGGGCGTGTCAAACTACACTACATTATTCCTTTGTGGGCGTGGAGCATTGACAGAGGGGCGTGGCACAACAGAGTTGTCAGAGGGGCGTGCCACAAATAAAACAAAAAAGGGCCACGTACTTCAGTAGCGCGCCTTTCAGAAACAATGTGCGCGCCCATTCACAATCCACCTTCGCGTCTCACACATCCGTCTACAAACACCAAGCTGCGCCGCATTTGCCATTCAGGCACCATTAATCACAAATAGTGCGGCGCAACCTTTGTGGGTGTCAGCGTTGTCAGAGGGTGCTGCACCAAAATTAAAATAAAAAGGGGCGTGCCTTTCGCCAGCAATGTGCGCGCACATTCACGCTCCACCTTGGCGTTCTGATGACGCGACATTAATGATATATAGTGCGCCGCAAACTTTGTGGGCGTCAGCGTTGTCAGAGGGAGCTGCACTAAAATTAACAATAAAAAGGGGCGCAGTTTTCGCCACCAATGTGCGCGCACATTCACGCTCCACCTTGGCGTTCTGATCACTTCTCACACGGCCGTAACAAAACAAAACTTTACCCCTTTAGGAACGTAAGATTTCTCAGAAGTGGCTGCAGGAAAGAAAAAAAGAAGGAACGCACAAGCGCGACATTCACTGACCGCGACATTCACGCTCCAACGGCTCCAGCGGACACTGAAGGCAGGTAGAGTACCACACGATCTAAGCCACTTCACAATTAAAATTTAGTCCGGGGCTCAGGCGGGGGCGTCAAACCAGCCCTCGCAAACACGGGATCACGCCGGGCACTGTCAGCCTACACACATTAACGTCAAAGACAACCCGCTTGGGAATTATATAATCAACACACTCCACAACACACAAAGGCCGCAAAACTCCATTTATTCTACGGCCACATTCAAATGAGACCAAAAATGTGGTATACCGTGAAATCTTACAACAAATTAAGATTTACTATTACAAACATTACACACATACCCGGACAACGTCGGGATGGGCTGCTAGTATATATATATATATATATATATATATATATATATATATATATAATAGCTCCACAGCTTTCTTCCCAGGTCTCTAGGTCAAAGAAAGACGGCAGCACTCACGGGTTTTCTTGGCAGTTCCAACAAACTTTATTCAAGACAAACGCGTTTCGGGAAGCGTCCCTTCCTCAGTGTCATACGGGAACGCGATGCACGGTGCCATTTTAAACCATTCAAAACAGTGCAATACCAATCGACAAAGGACTACACTCTGCACAATCATAGGCGCCATCTTGGAGTGGAGGTGTGGCGCCGCGGCCAGGGCGACTGACGCTGGAATCTGGGGACCACGGTTCGATCCCCGGCTCCGGCGGCAGGTTAGCCCAGCACCATGTGACTCTGGGCAATAGCTCGCTTAATCTTCCCGACGGCCCCCCAGCGCCTAGAGACCCTTACGGGTGATTGTGCGCTTTACAAATGTGGACTTTACTCTTTTCGATGTGCTTTAAGCAAACATTATTAGTATTTATCCAAATACAGTTCGACTTTGATCATGCCGTGTATCGGCAAAAATGTCTCAATCATAAAGAGACACATGTCCCTTGTAACCATGGTGTTGCAGTTACTGTTAATATGACTCAGATCTCGAGTGCGCGTCTAGTCCATGTCTCCCTTCATGATCCAAATACATGGAAATTTTTGTATCACTCGTTAGATTATTGAGTGACACTGGAGCAAGTAAAAGCCTGCTGTTAATCTTTCGCACATAACATGCTTCCAGAAATTCAAATCTTGCCGTGGATCGGCAACTGCAGCCAAATGGCTGCACTTCCTCATGTATAAATAGGAAACATTTCAAGAGACATGTACCCCAGACACACACATCTTGTCTTGTCAATTACAATTCATTGGGAATTCTCAAAAATATGCCTTCAAATTATCGCAATTTCATGTTATACTGCAAAATTACATTATCAAGTATAGAAAGGAGCTGTCATGGTAAACACATAATAAAATAATCGAATCACAAAGCATCAATTTAGTCAAGAATTTCATATATAGGCAACTTCCTTTACATAGATCATATTTCAGTACTGTTATCCAAGGTGAGAAGCCATCTCTTCCCCCGTGTTAAGCCCCCCCCCCCGGTGTTTTTGTTTCGAGATCTACTATATATCGTGATTCGAGTCTTCTTAATTTCTGCAGTTTGTTCCCTCCCCTGATATTTTCGGGAACACAATCTAAGCAGTGATATTGTAGAAGGCCTCTATCACTGTTGTGCTTGATGGCAAAACGGCGAGCGACTGGATAGGAAAAGTCCTTATTCACAATCGCTCGCATGTGCTCAAGAATTCTTAACTTTACCGGGTTGATTGTACTGCCTATGTATTTTAAATTACACGGGCAGCTGAGGCAATACACTGCATGGTTGGTGTGGCATGACATAAACTTGTCGATCCTCCTCCCTCCACTACACCCTCTCACTTCATAAGAAAGGACACGCTTACTGGATGCACAGGCTTTGCATCTTCCACAAGGGAAGAACCCTTTTGCCTCTTTTAATGTCCCTGGTTGTTTAATCAAGGGGTTTAGATGGCTGTGTATCAAATGATCTCTTATTGACCTTGCCTTCCTGAAGGTGATTAATGGGGTGGGAGGGATATTCTGTCCGACGATAGAATCAGTTTTAAGAATATGCCAATGCTTGATCATGATAGATCTTAATCTGTGAGAATCCACAGATTATGGCGTAATTAATCTAAATTTACCATCGTCAGAAGTTGGACCATGTTTCTTTTTGAATAAGTCTTGCCTGGATAGTTTTCTCACACGGTTAAGTACATCTTGTAACAGTTGTTGACTGTAGCCCCTCTGTAGGAATCTCTCCACACTCCCCTGTGCTGCTATTTCAAAGTCAGTGTCAAGTGTACTGTTTCTTTTTAGACGTAAAAATTCCCCATAAGGGATACTATTAATCAGACTGCGTGGATGACTACTAGACGCATGTAATATGCTGTTGCCCGCAGTGGGCTTCCGATACAATGAGGTCTTGATTTTATCATTATCAACCTCTATTTTTAAGTCCAAATAATTGACTGTATCTTGACTGATATCCCCAGAAAATCTCAAATTACAGTTGTTATCATTTAGTACCTTGATGTAATTCTCTGCTTCTTCCTTTGACCCTGCCCAGACCAAACAGAGATCATCGATGTATCTATACCAAGCGACCACTTTATTTGACCACTCAATATTTCCTGGGGCCCAGGCTACCTGCTCCTCCCACCAGCCCATGAAAAGATTCGCGTAACTGGGGGCGAAGCAGGAGCCCATCGCTGTACCAGACAGCTGTCTAAACAATGTGTCCTGGAAAAGAAAGATGTTATTCCTTAAACAGAAATTGACAAGTTCCAGTAACATTTTGTTATGCATGGCCATTTTTAATGGCCGCTTGTTTAGAAAGTACTCCACTGCATGCATTCCTTGTTCGTGGTCTATGCATGTGTACAAGCTGGTTATGTCAAGTGTAATTAACCAATAAGATGGTGACCAAACCAAGCTTTCGATCTTTTCAATGAAGTTAGTGGTGTCCCTAATGTAGGATTTGAGGTTCAAAACAAACTGAAATAGGTAATGGTCCAAAAACTTTGAAAGATGTTCTGTTAATCCCCCAATTGAAGAAATAATAGGTCTTCCTGGAGGTTTGACAATGTCTTTATGTATTTTAGGCAAATGATAAAAGGTTGGAATAATCGGGTCCGTGATTTTCAAAAAAAGATATTCATCCAAGTCCAACATTTTCTTATCATGCCATTTCTTTAGGAGATTGTGTGCTTTCATGATGCTTTCTTGATATTCCTTTTTAGTTGTTGTTTCATAGCAATATGGGTCTTTAAGTTGACGCATGGCTTCGTCTGTATACTGTTCTCGTGATAAAATAACAATATTCCCTCCTTTATCAGAAGGCTTACAGATAATAGTCGTGTCCTCTGATAACGGTTTGATTGCCAGCCTTTGAGATTTAGTGATGTTATATGTCTGTTTCTTAGATGCAGCTTCCACTCGAATTGCCATCAGATCCCTAATGACAGCATCTGAAAAAGTGTCAATGGCATCTATAGGAGTTTGTGATAGAAACCTAGAAGTTGGTTTCAGACCCCTTCTTGGTGCCTCTTGCTCAATCTCAATGTCTGCCAATCTTTGTGTCAATGAGTTTGTTTCATCATTTCCGGACTCCGACCGAAGGTTTTCTAACAATTCACATGCAGTCAAGTCATTAACATTTAGAAGATCAGTTTCTTTTGGATTATGTCTTAAATATTTAGTTTCCTTGCTTGTAGGTTTGACCTTAAAGAATTTATGCAACTTGATCTTCCGAATAAATTTGAAGAGATCAATTCTCGTCTGGGTGTACTCCATACGAACATTGGGACAGAAGGTTTCGATAATTTGAAGGCATATTTTTGAGAATTCCCAATGAATTGTAATTGACAAGACAAGATGTGTGTGTCTGGGGTACATGTCTCTTGAAATGTTTCCTATTTATACATGAGGAAGTGCAGCCATTTGGCTGCAGTTGCCGATCCACGGCAAGATTTGAATTTCTGGAAGCACGTTATGTGCGAAAGATTAACAGCAGGCTTTTACTTGCTCCAGTGTCACTCAATAATCTAACGAGTGATACAAAAATTTCCATGTATTTGGATCATGAAGGGAGACATGAACTAGACGCGCACTCGAGATCTGAGTCATATTAACAGTAACTGCAACACCATGGTTACAAGGGACATGTGTCTCTTTATGATTGAGACATTTTTGCCGATACACGGCATGATCAAAGTCGAACTGTATTTGGATAAATACTAATAATGTTTGCTTAAAGCGCATCGAAAAGACACTCCAAGATGGCGCCTATGATTGTGCAGAGTGTAGTCCTTTGTCGATTGGTATTGCACTGTTTTGAATGGTTTAAAATGGCACCGTGCATCGCGTTCCCGTATGACACTGAGGAAGGGACGCTTACCGAAACGCGTTTGTCTTGAATAAAGTTTGTTGGAACTGCCAAGAAAACCCGTGAGTGCTGCCGTCTTTCTTTGACCTAGAGACCTGGGAAGAAAGCTGTGGAGCTATAATTTGTGTACGCGGTACACCAACGCGTGGCAGCACCCGCCAGCAGAGTGACTTGCGGTACTGGTGAACCTTGGAGCATTGATATATATATAATATATAATTGGTGTGCCACTCTGCAGTTTGCACGCAAGCGCTCACCCACCTGGGCTAACATTGTGACACTATGAGGCACCCAAGCCACTGGGTTATATTTGGAACGTCAGGTCCTTAGCAGATGGACTACATTTACCATGATGCCATGCCTGCTCACGCCGATTGGGGCGGGACTGTTATCAGCAAATAAAAGTTCCTATGTTTAATGGATGCCTCATTGTGTCAATTGCAGGCCGGTGATCAAGGGCTACGGCTTGAAACGTTTGGCATTCTGCAATACGAACGCTGCGCTGGCTGTGGTGGTGGCAACTGCCGGTGATGGTGTGTGGAAACCCTTCCCGTGTGACCTTTCCTTTGGGGACTCTCTGTGTTTTGATGTTGAGCGGCTCGTCCGGCCGCGGAAAGGTCCCGCTGCTGTATCACGGCGGATCCTGGTGCTCGTGATTACGGGCGCATTCAGGAGCGGAAGGGGCCTCATCTCTGGATTTAATTGGTGTGCCACTCTGCAGTTTGCACGCAAGCGCTCACCCACCTGGGCTAACATTGTGACACTATGAGGCACCCAAGCCACTGGGTTATATTTGGAACGTCAGGTCCTTAGCAGATGGACTACATTTACCATGATGCCATGCCTGCTCACGCCCATTGGGGCGGGACTGTTATCAGCAAATAAAAGTTCCTATGTTTAATGGATGCCTCTTTGTGTCAAGTGCAGGCCGGTGATCAAGGGCTACGGCTTGAAACGTTTGGCATTCTGCAATACGAACGCTGCGCTAGCTGTGGTGGTGGCAACTGCCGGTGATGGTGTGTGGAAACCCTTCCCGTGTGACCTTTCCTTTGGGGACTCTCTGTGTTTTGATGTTGAGTGGCTCGTCCGGCCGCGGAAAGGTCCCGCTGCTGTATCACGGCGGATCCTGGTGCTCGTGATTACGGGCGCATTCAGGAGCGGAAGGGGCCTCATCTCTGGATTTAATTGGTGTGCCACTCTGCAGTTTGCACGCAAGCGCTCACCCACCTGGGCTAACATTGTGACACTATGAGGCACCCAAGCCACTGGGTTATATTTGGAACGTCAGGTCCTTAGCAGATGGACTACATTTACCATGATGCCATGCTGCTCACGCCCATTGGGGCAGGACTGTTATCAGCAAATAAAAGTTCCTATGTTTAATGGATGCCTCTTTGTGTCAATTGCAGGCCGGTGATCAAGGGCTACGGCTTGAAACGTTTGGCATTCTGCAATACGAACGCTGCGCTGGCTGTGGTGGTGGCAACTGCCGGTGATGGTGTGTGGAAACCCTTCCCGTGTGACCTTTCCTTTGGGGACTCTCTGTGTTTTGATGTTGAGCGGTTCGTCCGGCCGCGGAAAGGTCCCGCTGCTGTATCACGGCGGATCCTGGTGCTCGTGATTACGGGCGCATTCAGGAGCGGAAGGGGCCTCATCTCTGGATTTAATTGGTGTGCCACTCTGCAGTTTGCACGCAAGCGCTCACCCACCTGGGCTAACATTGTGACACTATGAGGCACCCAAGCCACTGGGTTATATTTGGAACGTCAGGTCCTTAGCAGATGGACTACATTTACCATGATGCCATGCCTGCTCACGCCCATTGGGGCGGGACTGTTATCAGCAAATAAAAGTTCCTATGTTTAATGGATGCCTCTTTGTGTCAATTGCAGGCCGGTGATCAAGGGCTACGGCTTGAAACGTTTGGCATTCTGCAATACGAACGCTGCGCTGGCTGTGGTGGTGGCAACTGCCGGTGATGGTGTGTGGAAACCCTTCCCGTGTGTCCTTTCCTTTGGGGACTCTCTGTGTTTTGATGTTGAGCGGCTCGTCCGGCCGCGGAAAGGTCCCGCTGCTGTATCACGGCGGATCCTGGTGCTCGTGATTACGGGCGCATTCAGGAGCGGAAGGGGCCTCATCTCTGGATTTAATTGGTGTGCCACTCTGCAGTTTGCACGCAAGCGCTCACCCACCTGGGCTAACATTGTGACACTATGAGGCACCCAAGCCACTGGGTTATATTTGGAACGTCAGGTCCTTAGCAGATGGACTACATTTACCATGATGCCATGCCTGCTCACGCCCATTGGGGCGGGACTGTTATCAGCAAATAAAAGTTCCTATGTTTAATGGATGCCTCTTTGTGTCAATTGCAGGCCGGTGATCAAGGGCTACGGCTTGAAACGTTTGGCATTCTGCAATACGAACGCTGCGCTGGCTGTGGTGGTGGCAACTGCCGGTGATGGTGTGTGGAAACCCTTCCCGTGTGTCCTTTCCTTTGGGGACTCTCTGTGTTTTGATGTTGAGCGGCTCGTCCGGCCGCGGAAAGGTCCCGCTGCTGTATCACGGCGGATCCTGGTGCTCGTGATTACGGGCGCATTCAGGAGCGGAAGGGGCCTCATCTCTGGATTTAATTGGTGTGCCACTCTGCAGTTTGCACGCAAGCGCTCACCCACCTGGGCTAACATTGTGACACTATGAGGCACCCAAGCCACTGGGTTATATTTGGAACGTCAGGTCCTTAGCAGATGGACTACATTTACCATGATGCCATGCCTGCTCACGCCCATTGGGGCGGGACTGTTATCAGCAAATAAAAGTTCCTATGTTTAATGGATGCCTCTTTGTGTCAAGTGCAGGCCGGTGATCAAGGGCTACGGCTTGAAACGTTTGGCATTCTGCAATACGAACGCTGCGCTAGCTGTGGTGGTGGCAACTGCCGGTGATGGTGTGTGGAAACCCTTCCCGTGTGACCTTTCCTTTGGGGACTCTCTGTGTTTTGATGTTGAGTGGCTCGTCCGGCCGCGGAAAGGTCCCGCTGCTGTATCACGGCGGATCCTGGTGCTCGTGATTACGGGCGCATTCAGGAGCGGAAGGGGCCTCATCTCTGGATTTAATTGGTGTGCCACTCTGCAGTTTGCACGCAAGCGCTCACCCACCTGGGCTAACATTGTGACACTATGAGGCACCCAAGCCACTGGGTTATATTTGGAACGTCAGGTCCTTAGCAGATGGACTACATTTACCATGATGCCATGCTGCTCACGCCCATTGGGGCAGGACTTATCAGCAAATAAAAGTTCCTATGTTTAATGGATGCCTCTTTGTGTCAATTGCAGGCCGGTGATCAAGGGCTACGGCTTGAAACGTTTGGCATTCTGCAATACGAACGCTGCGCTGGCTGTGGTGGTGGCAACTGCCGGTGATGGTGTGTGGAAACCCTTCCCGTGTGACCTTTCCTTTGGGGACTCTCTGTGTTTTGATATATATATATATATATATATATATATATATATATATATATATATATAATTTTGATTAAAAGATGGGAGGAACACCCCCCCTCTCCCCTAAAATGTATCCCACGACTCCCTTCGTGAACGGGCTCAGTCAGAGTAGATAAATAAACGGATATAGACTATGTGCAGATGTACCCTTATTGGCTGTCATTAATCTGGGCCTACCGTACCTCTATAGGGCTGCCTGCTACAGGCGGTGCAAAACGTGCCGACTAGAACGGCAACCCGTTTCTGGCGCTTGGCAAGCAGGAGGGAGAAAAGCACCGTGCTCGCTCTACTCATGCACGCTCATTTGGTTGTGACCGAGATATGCTGGGAATTGGGGCATATGAGAAAGCTGCAGTTATATGGTGGGCCCCGTGTGAAAAAACAGAATTGCAGAGTAAACAGGTGTGTGCTGACAAGTTTTAGTGTGCCTGAAGCATGTGCACACATGCTTGTAGGAGTAAAACCAACCTTCAGTTGGCCTACAGAGACACAGAACATGTACATTCAGAATCATTCATGCATAGACAAGTAAAAGAACCTGGGCGACAAAATTAGGGCACAACACATAGTACAGGTAATGGGAGGGTCTGCATTACAATACTGAGATATCGAAAAAGGACAGCAGCCCAGAGGATCTTAGGATGTCTGGAAAACTATTCATGGTGTCAGCAAGCCAGTGATGTAACGACATTCCAGTTCAAGTAATTCGGTGTTATGGTCCCCTCCTTTATGGCGGGTCTCAACACTTCGCTCACTTGCCATTGGATTTGATTGGCCGTGTGTCTAAGTTCTATGTAGTGTTCCACCAAAGGTGCCCATACTGTCTTGCAGTTAATCCAACTCTTGTGTTGTAGACTACGTGATTTCACCTTCTGGGTGGTCTGTCCTATGTAGATCCTCTGATGAGACTCCATATTGCAGACTGAAAGTTTTAGGAGTTGCAATTAGACACAACCTTTAAAGTGTGTGATACATTGCCATGAAGAAAAACTCTGGTTTCGTAGCACATTTGGCAAGCTGCACATTGCCAACATTTGAAATGTCCCTGGGTGGTGGAAACCCCGACCGAGAATGAATGGTGGGAGCTGTGTTACTAGGCAATGCTGTTTTGATGAATTTGTCCCTCACATTAGGTACGCTTCCGAAAGATCAAACGGGTGTATCTTTGTTGCTGTGTGTATTGCAGGTGCTGACAAATATCAAATGACCTTCCGTCTCTTTGCGTATTTTGGGGTTAGGAAGGTGCTCCATGTGTGCATACCATGCTCTTTTCTGGACCTTCCGAGCATCACTACTAGCCGGTGCAGCTGATTTCCCTAAAACCTATTTGACTTTACAGGCCGTTCTGGATGTGAGAATGACTCACAACTTCTTTCAGGTGAAAATGCCAATTGGGCAATTTAAGGAACCCACTGTTATTTATAAAGCGAAAATCCAAGCCGAGGAAGACATAGAGAGAACTATGTAGATGATGTGTTGGATACAAATAGTAGAATCTTATGAGATAGTGATAGCAGAAAATGACTGTTCCCTTGCATGATGAGCAATGTCAATAGACTGAGCTCTGAGGCAGTGTCCCGTGTTGCTGATATTCACATAGTATGCAATTATCTCGATGAATGTTTGAAACAAAGAGGAAATATTCTCGTCATTATTGCAGAATCCTGATATTAAATACATTCTAATTTTAATATCACTGGGCTATAAACCATTCAGTGAAAGGGAAGGGTTAGTCCCCGATTGCTACATAAAACGTGTAAAGCTCAGCCTACTTGGGAGAGGTGTGGCGCCGCGGCCAGGGCGACTGACACTGGAATCTGGGGATCAGGGTTCGATCCCCGGCTCCGGCGGCAGGTTAGCCCAGCACCATGTGACTCTGGGCAATAGCTCGCTTAATCTTCCCAACGGCCCCAGCGCCTAGAGACCCTTACGGGTGATTGTGCGCTTTACAAATGTGGATTATATTACTAACAGACTTCTCAAACTACAAACTCCTATGGTCGTTCTAACTTTCGTCTGTACTTGCTTGCCACATTACTCAGAGAGGGCTAAATCAACATACCAATTACTAACTCCACATTTTCAGACAAGCCGTGGTTAGATATGCATACCCCCTTAGAAGGCCTTCAGGCTTACCTGATAAAGGCTCAAATCTACAGACTAAAAGTCAATAAATGTAACTTGAAAAGTGCGCACCAAATCAGGGCTTGAAATGAATATACTCTTTGCAGTGAAGCCCAGAAAACTTAACTAAATATATAATTCAATTAGAATAAGCACTAGAAGAGCTATTTAAATAAGTGGAGAAATGTTTCACTATAATGCAGATCGCCATAGTTAAAGAAAGACCTAAGGTTCAAGGCAATAAAATCATTATTGTTTCATCTATTTTAGAATCTGCTACCAAAGCAGCCATTCCTCTCCACAGTGTATTTCACGTTTGCTGGGTTCAATGGGGGCGACACCAACAGCAGCAGAGATTTACTTTGAGCTTGACTAAACCTTTGAAAAAGAAGAGTTTATAGTGTATCATCAGTTCATACTGTACATTCCGCATATCAAGCTTCGACACACATACCATACAGTCTTCCTGGTGCATGTGCAGAAAAGTACAAGGCATGTATGAGGGTTCAGAATTAAAAATTCAGCTGACCTACTCTAAACTTCTGGGAGACTACAATACACATGTTGCTGAGATTAGCACACTAGTTGCCCTGTAAATACCATATCAAAGCGTTTAGACTGTAGTTGTTTCAGATTCCACCTATTGCGTTCATGATACAACAAAAACCTAAAACATAGGGGGCCTCATTTATGAGGCTATGCGTCACTTTTACGCCGCCGGTGCGTCACTTTTTGTGACGCACCAGTGGCGTAAAAAATGTGCCTTGTTGAGTCATATTTACAAAGTGACACATCTAGGTAGATGCGTCTCTTTGTAAACCCCTGCGCCACATTATACCAGCGCCAAGTATAATGTATACAAGGGGGGCGTATTGACGCAAGGAAGGGTCGTAGAAGTGATGCAGTGAATTCTATTAGATTTCACTGCGTCACTTTTAGGACGCCGTTGCGTCAAAATCTTGCGCCTACCTCACAGCAGGTGTAAGACTGACGCAGGCCCTTTCACATGGGGCTTGCCCCATGTGAAAGGACGTATTGCTGGAGTTGCGTCACTTTTGTGACACACTCCAGCAATGCGTCACTTTCGCGCTTACAGATACGTCAGAAATACTGACGTATCTGTAACTCCTTGCGACATGATGCGTCATACATTAAATATGACGCATCAGGAATGTCACAAGGAGTGCGCACTGAGAAGTGACGCATCGCTGCTTTCACGCAGCGATGCGTCATTTCTCATAAATGAGGCCCAGGAAATCCAGTGGGTTCGTAGGCTCAAGGGGAAAACTGAACAAAGGTAAACAGGTGTAGAGTTAGATAACCGTTCTCCAAAGCTAGCCTCTATTAATTTAATTTTTTTGTGTTAGCACACTTAATTGAAGGGATTCACTACATAGTGAGTGTAGGAACAGATCTTGCTGCTAAGGTGGCTATTCAGAAAAGTTACATAGCGGGCATTACTAAGTCACAAACTAAAATTGATCCATACATCACACTAGCGGTAATGATGGCACATATTAATCATGCCCTGCCTGCAGTATTCACAGCTAATTACATTTATGTTTGGGTTCCAGTTAGGGTGACCAGACTTTGAGAACCAAAAACCGGAACAAGACAGAAATAAAGGTAGGACTAAAGCCTTTACTCTCACTTCTATATGTGACCTGCCCCAGTTTTTGTGTAGCCATGTATGTATATATACATATACTAGCAACCCGTCCCGACGTTGTCCGGGTATGAAATGTTATGTGTGTAATGTTTGTAATAGTAAATCTTAATTTATTGTCAGATTTTACGGTATACCACATTTTTGGTCTCATTTGAATGTGGCCGTAGAATAAATTGAGTTTTGCAGCTTTTGTGTGTTGTGGAGTGTGTTGGTTATATAATTCCCAAGCGGGTTGTCTTTGACGTTAATGTGTGTAGGCTGACAGTGCCCGGCATGATCCCGTGTTTGCGAGGGCTGGTTTGACGCCCCGCCTGAGCCCCGGACTAAATTTTAATTGTGAAGTGGCTTAGATCGTGTGGTACTCTGCCTGCCTTCAGTGTCCGCTGGAGCCGTTGGAGCGTGAATGTCGCGGTGAGTGAATGTCGCGCTTTTGCGCCCCTTCCTTTTTTTCTTTCCTGCAGCCACTTCTGAGAAATCTTACTTTCCTAAAGGAGTAAAGTTTTGTTTTGTTACGGCCGTGTGAGAAGTGATCAGAAGGCGGAGCGTGAATGTGCGCGCACATTGGTGGCGAAAGCCGCGCCCCTTTTTTTTGTTAATTTTAGTGCAGCCCCCTCTGACAACGCTGACGCCCACAAAGTTTGCGGCGCACTATATATCATTAATGTCGTGTCATCAGAACGCCAAGGTGGAGCGTGAATGTGCGCGCACATTGCTGGCGAAAGGCGCGCCCCTTTTTATTTTAATTTTGGTGCAGCACCCTCTGACAACGCTGGCGCCCACAAAGGTTGCGCCGCACTATTTGTGATTAATGGCGCCTGAATAGCAAATGCGGCGCAGCTTGGTGTTTGTAGACGGATGTGTGAGACGCGAAGGTGGATCGTGAATGGGCGCGCACATTGTTTCTGAAAGGCGCGCTACTGAAGTACGTGGCCATTTTTTGTTTTATTTGTGGCACGCCCCTCTGACAACGCTGTTGTGCCACGCCCCTCTGTCAACGCTGCACGCCCACAAAGGAATAATGTAGTGTAGTTTGACACGCCCACGCCAATGCCCAAGTGTATTTTGACACGCCCACACCAACGCCCACAAAGGACTATTTTCCCCCTAAGGTTGTTTGACCTTTGTAATGTATATGGTGGCTGTGAGAAGTTGGCCTGATATGTGATGTCCACTATTCTAGTGGGCACCCTGTATCAGTCCAAACAACCCTTATGGTGATGGTTGTAAAGTCAACCTTATAGACCAGCTAACCTAGTGGTAGCATGGACAAAGCAGTCTTAGGCTAAACTCAAGAGGGCATGTGAAGCCAGCTGTTTTACCATATGTAACCCCTTTAATACCAAATGAAAGAACACCACACAGGTTATATATATAAAATATATGTATTTATTACTAAATTAATCCTCTGAACTCTTTATGAGGTCAGAGGCACAAGCACATAACAAGATACTTAATTATCATAGAATAAGTTGCACAAAATATAGTAATGCCCTAGGGGCCCTTCGAACCATATGCTACGCTGTCCTACCAAAGGATAGGGAGCAGGAGGCCCACTGGATGCGTGTGCAGTGTCTTTACACACACGCGAGTTACCATAGAGTTAGAATGGGAACAAAAGAATTGGGAACTAGTTCTTTTAGGTCACTTCCGGATGGACTAGGAGAAAGCTACTGAAAACTAGGACACTAGGATAGTTAATACCCACAGGAGCACCGGAGTACTCGCGTTACCTCACCCACAGGAAGCGGGTGCATAAGTGTCAAAGTGTGTCGGGTTTCGTCGCTGAATCCTATGGAGCCGTGAAGAAAGATGCTGCAGGCGACCAGGAGGGAAGTGTCCGGTTGGATCCAAGGGCGGATCGAGGATGAAGAGTACCTGAAAGCAGAGGGGACAGAGTCTGGGCCACTAGCCAGTGACCAGGAAGGAACCAGGAAGGAACCAGGCGATGTCGCGAAGCAATCAGGTGATGTCGTGAAGCTTGTCTCTGCAGCCAAGTGGACCAGGAGGTGTCGACGACGACCAGGAGCTGGATAAGGACTTTCCCACAAAGGCTCTCGCTGTCGGCGGTGTCGGCTTCCGGATTGGAGTCAACAAGCCTCGGCAAAGGCAACCCACGCAGGAATCGAAGATGGCTTCTGGATCAGACCAGCAAGGTCTGATGGGCTTCTCCTTTTCAGGGAAGCAGGGGTCAGTCTGGAGCAACCAGACCAGCAGTGTAAATTCAAAGGTTCGTTGTCACAGAGGCCACTAGCCAGCGGGCAAATGACCGGACAGACGCGTTGAGCAGGAAAATGCAGAAAGGCCCCACGCAGAACTCGTGGAGTGTGGAGGGCTGATCTTCGGTGCAGTTAGTGCTCGGGGCTGGGGCTTCTCTATCCCCAATGCACAACTTCGAGGGTGCCTCAGAAGTTGCACGGAAAGCAATTCGCTGGCTTTCCAAGATGGCCGGTCCCACGTCTCTCGTCGCCTTCACTGGTCTCAGCTTTGCTGTGGCTGTGGATCGGGCTGTTGGAAGTCTGGAAGTCCGGGTCTTGTCAGGCTCTGTGCTCGGGCTCCGGCGGGAGCGCCTACAAAGCAAACCGTTTTTGAACTGGACTATGCAAGGGACACCTTGTGTGCCCCAGGCAGTGTCTCATTTCATTCAGCCCTCCCTGCCCCAATACACTATGGCCTGTCTGGGGTGGTGCTAGCACCTCCCAAGACAGGAAACCTATTGTCCAAGCTTCCCTCGCTGTAAGTACTCCCAGCAGCAGGAGGTCAGACTTGTGTCTGTGGCAGCAGCATCCATTTTGTGATGCTGAGGCTCTGGTTAACTTTAACCGGGATTAGTAGGAACAACATGACTTCTCCCTCTAGAAGGGTGGAATGCTACCCCCGTCGCCAGAACTGGCGAGGGGGTAGTATTCAAAAGCGTATGACACCTTACACGACATTTTTTGATAAAGCCAAACCAAAGTTAGCATTTAACCGCGAGGTTCATAATGCACTTAAGAGTATATGGTATGGCTATATCCTAGAACAGCTATAAGGACATGGTTCCGAAAGCTGCAGACAGACTCAGCTCATGCTAGAGCCTCATTCACATAAAACCAAGCACTCTGCCTCCAGGATTGTTAAGGCCTACCATAGGAGTGACTTATAGGTGTATATGTGTCTAGATATAAGGTTAGATATAGGGATACTATATCTAAGCAAGGGGTGATTACACGACCTTGCCCCAGCTGAGTGATCAGCCAGTTGTGTCAGTTTGGATGGCCAGCCAGGGGTGGCAAAAGATATGCTGCAGCCCCTGGGAGGCCTTGGGTGCACCTATGCCCTGGGTACCTATGGTACACTGTACAGGGACTCATAAGAGTGACCCATTTCCCAATTGGTGATGTACCTAAAGTACATGGTATGAATTTAGAGAGAGAACAGCTGGGCTTTGGGTCTGATTAGCAGGCCCACAGCCACATTAAAGTCGAAAACCAGTGAAGCAAAAAGTAAAAAGTGGGGTGACCATAGGAAAGCAGACCCTACTCTCCTACAGTGGCCAGCTGTATAGCCTATGTCCATCTGCTGCATCTCCCCCTTACAATGCTGTATTGGGTGTTGTGATTGGTGCTGTACTGCTTGAGTTTACCCGCCTCAAAGGTTTCAGCTCTCTCTTTATAATAGTAGTATATATAAAAGCTCAAAATCCTTTCAAATCCACGGGAAAGAAGGCAGCACTCTCGGGAATGTTGGCAAAGCGGTATTTTTATTGCACTCGGATAAACTTCCTTCTTCGGTGTCTCAATGTAACGCGCTGCGCGGCGCCATTTTAATTACAGGCACAACATAGTGAAAACAAAGGAGGGACTCACGACGTTTCACTTCATAGCACCCGCCATATTGCGAGAATGAACAAATATATTCATCACAATAGATTCTTATGTGCCTAAAATGGCATATGCGACATAAGAATTCTATATCACAATGATACCAGTTTAATCCTGTCATAATCAATCTTGCCGTGGATCGGCAATGGCAACCAATATAGGTTGCCCAAACGCCCTCCAAGTAAATAGTGAAATCACACATTAAATCATTATCCATATGCCTTCATAATTCACAATATCAACTCAATGACATTCCAAATTCATATTGATCATCTGCGCACTTAAATGCAAATTTCATCGACTAATCGTTATATCATTGCATCGTTATAACATGTACATACACTCCCCAAGTGCAAGAAAAAGTGTTATTGAAAAAGCAAATCAAAAATTCAGTGTCTTGTAATCGAAATATAGGACTCTATATGCAGCATATCAACTAATTTACTGCTCTATTTAACAGTCACATCAAAGGTGGTATGTACAACCACCTCAACTGCCTAGGTGCACTGCCAACTCCTCCCCACTGTTTAAGCCTCCTGAGACTTTGGTCTGTAAATCCACAATATACCGGGATTCCAATCTCCTTAATTTCTGCATTTTGTCACCTCCTCTTGGACTCTCCGGCATATAGTCCAGGCAAAAATATTGCAGTAAATTTCTGTCACTTTTATGCTTTATCAAAAAATGACGGGCCACCGGATAGGAAAAATCCTTATTCACGATGGGACGCATATGTTCCAGGATTCTCAATTTGACAGGATTGATCGTGCTCCCTACGTACTTTAAACCGCAGGGACATCTCAAACAATAAACCGCAAATGTGGTATGGCAGGACATGAACTTGTTAATTCTCTTTCCTCCCTTGCAACCTTTCACTTCGTAAGACAACGTTCTCTTGCTAAAGGCACACGCTTTGCATCTTTTGCAAGGGAAGAATCCCTTTGCTTCCTGTAATGACCCTGATTTCTTCACAATGGATTCTAGGTGACTGTGTACCAAATTGTCACGTAGAGACCGTGCTTTCCTGAAGGTAATCATGCGGGCTGCTGGCACGCCAAGACCAATAATGCTGTCGGTTTTCAATACATTCCAGTGTCTTGTCATGATCATCCTAAACCAGTTGGAATCTTGGGAAAAGGTGGTTATCATCCGAAACCTCTCGTCATCCTTGTTCTGTGTTTTCTTTTCAAAAAGAACCTCCCTAGGTAGCTGTTCAACCCTATGGAGTGCATTTTGTAGGAGTTCGGCATTGTAACCTCTTGCCAGAAATCTGCCAAAGCTGTCCCTGGCAGCATCATCAAAATCACTTTTTTTTCGAACAATTGCGCCTTAACCTGAGAAATTCCCCGTAGGGGATGCTCTTAATCAAATTTTGGGGATGGCTGCTTGACACATGAAGCGTACTGTTCCCCGCTGTTGGCTTTCTGTAGAGAGCTGTTTAGATCTTCCCCTCATGTATTTCTACCTTTAGGTCCAGGTAATTTGCTGCCACCAAACTCACCTGGCCAGTAAATCTTAGATTGATGTTATTCATATTAAGTAGTCTTACATATTCCTCTGCCTCACTTACAGAGCCATTCCACACCACAAATAGGTCGGCGATATATCTATACCACAACACGATTTTACTAGACCACTCCTCATTCTCTGGGGCCCAGGCTACCTGCTCCTCCCACCAGCCCACGAATAAATTTGCGTAACTGGGGGCGAAGCAGGAGCCCATTGCCGTACTGGAGACCTGTCTGAAAAGATCCCCCTGAAAAATAAATTTTTTATTATAGAGACAATATTCAATAAGTTCCAATAACATTCTGTCATGCGTTGCAAATTTCAGTTGTCGTTTCTTCAGGAAGTATTCTATTGCTCTTAGGCCCTGGACATGGTCAATGCAGGTATAAAGACTGGTAATGTCAAGGGTGATTAGACAGTAAGTGGACTGCCAGTCCAGTTTCTCAATATGTTCGATAAAATCTGTTGTGTCCCAAATTTTAAGCCCAAGACTGCCTGAAACAAAAAATTATCTAGGAATCTTGAAAGGTTTTCAGTTAAACGGGCCATCGATGAGACAATCGGTTGTCCGGGCGGCTTGTCCATGTTTTTAGGTACCTTGGGCAGGTAATAGAAAGTAGGTAGAATGGGAGTGGTTGTCTTTAAAAACAAATATTCATCCAAAACAAGCATGTGTTTTTCATGCAATTTTTTCAATAATGCCTGCAACTCACTAATGCTCTCATGATATCTTGCCTTTGAAGTTGATTCATAGCAGACTTTGAGAACCAAAAACCGGAACAAGACAGACATAAAGGTAGGACTAAAGCCTTTACTCTCACTTCTATATCTGACCTGCCCCAGTTTTTGTGTAGCCATTTACTTTTATATATATATATATATCAAACACAAAAATCCCCAGAGGCAGGACCGCACTCCACAGCAGGAAAGTTTGCACAAAACTCTTTTATTCAGGCATGCGACTTCCCATCCCCGCATATTGTCCTCAGGCCTGACGCGTTTCAAAGCTTTTTGCTTCTCTTCAGAGGCCGGTAACCAACAGGACGTTATATGAGGCTCTCCCTATCCCAGCTGGAATGCTTTTAATGATTGCACAGCTTCCAGTGTGCTTCCGTTTCGGTAATAAAATTACTGATTGCATGTTGGGAATTGGAGTCTTTTTCGCCTTATTGCACCCTGCATTGGGTTTGTCCGCTGTACCACGAGTTAGGACACTTTTCAAAAGCGCTCCATTAGGCTCCAGGATGAGACTTTGCATGCCTTTAATTAAACACCTACTGTGCCCATCAAAAGGTGAAGTTTCTCTTCTGCGAGACCATTTCTTTGCTCTTTGGCGGTGCGTAGTCCTCGCGGCCTGGAAGCGCCGCGTATATATCAAACACAAAAATCCCCAGAGGCAGGACCGCACTCCACAGCAGGAAAGTTTGCACAAAACTCTTTTATTCAGGCATGCGACTTCCCATCCCCGCATATTGTCCTCAGGCCTGACGCGTTTCAAAGCTTTTTGCTTCTCTTCAGAGGCCGGTAACCAACAGGACGTTATATGAGGCTCTCCCTATCCCAGCTGGAATGCTTTTAATGATTGCACAGCTTCCAGTGTGATTCCGTTTCGGTAATCAAATTACTGATTGCATGTTGGGAATTGGAGTCTTTTTCGCCTTATTGCACCCTCCATTGGGTTTATCCGCTGTACCACGAGTTAGGACACTTTTCAAAAGCCCTCCATTAGGCTCCAAGATGAGACTTCGCATGCCTTTAATTAAACACCTACTGTGCCCATCAAAAGGTGAAGTTTCACTTCTGCGAGACCATTTCTTTGCTCTTTGGCGGTGCGTAGTCCTCGCAGCCTGGAAGCGCCGCGTATATATCAAACACAAAAATCCCCAGAGGCAGGACCGCACGCCACAGCAGGAAAGTTTTGGACAAAACTCTTTTATTCAGGCATGCGACTTCCCATCCCCGCATATTGTCCTCAGGCCTGACGCGTTTCAAAGCTTTTTGCTTCTCTTCAGAGGCCGGTAACCAACAGCACGTTATATGAGGCTCTCCCTATCCCAGCTGGAATGCTTTTAATGATTGCACAGCTTCCAGTGTGCTTCCGTTTCGGTAATCAAATTACTGATTGCATGTTGGGAATTGGAGTCTTTTTCGCCTTATTGCATGTGCATGTGTGATGGGTGGATGGGTTGGTGTATGCTTGCAGGTACATACATACATACATTAACAAGGCTACATTTAATATTAGCTATATCTGAAAGAGACACGTTAGTGATAGATTCCTTACCTTAAAATATCCCCAGGCGTCAGACTGGATCCTGAAATTTTTGCGTAGCAGTACCCTTGCACGTCGGTAGGCGTCGTCTGCGGCTCCGCGTCCGTCGTCGGCGTCGTGGGCGCCGTGATGACGTTGTCGGAGTACTTAGACGCCGCCTCCGCGTGCTGACGTCAGTTCTTCTTTTTTCCGCGCCAGCAAGCGCAGATCTGGAAAAAGCAGTACTTTTAGTCACTTTTTTACTAACTTTTTGGATCATTTTGATCATCTTTTCGAAGTCGAACGACTCCAATTGGTGCCATAGGGATGCCTGGATTAAAGCACTGCGAGGATTGCGACTGCACGATGTCGGTCACGGATCCTCACCGCCGGTGTCTTCTCTGTCTAGGCGACGACAAGGTCTGCCTCGACTGCCGGGCCCTATCTTCGAAAGCCAGGCGGGAGCGGTCCCGCAGGCGACTCGAACTCCGGCAGTCGGCCCCGCGCCGCGAGAGGTCCTGGTCCCAAGGGAGGTCGAGGGACAGGTCGCGGGGTCGGAGCCACCACAGCTCCGAGAGTCGGCACCACTCCTCCGGGTCGAAGTCGTTGTCAGGTAAGAAACACAAGAAGTCGAAGAGACGTCATCGCTCTTCTGACTCCCCCCGACGCTCGCACGATGCGGCCGGGGGTTCCGGTGACACCGCCCACGCGGCTCCGTCGGAGTCGCGGGCGCCGCGTCCAGCTCCACACCTTCCGGTCCCTGGGCGAGACGTGACGCAGGAGGAGATCGAGCGCTTCCTCATGGCCATGAGGTCCCTTTCTCCTCCGACGGGCTCCGCGGCGCCTCCGGGCCCACGGACCCGTCTGGGGCCCCTAGCGGGTCGGGGGCTTTGGCCCCGACGCCGCCGGCGCCTTCGGGTCCGGCGCCGCAGGGCCCCGCGGTCCCAACGCCGCCGGCGCCTTCGGGCCCGGCGCCGCAGGAACCCACTAGATCCGCTTCGGGATCTCGGTCGTCGCCGGTGGACCTTACGACCCCCCCGGCGTCGGTCTGTCAGGGGTCACCTCCGGCGCCGTCCTCGGGCGGCGCCGTCCCCGATGCCTCCCCCGAACCGGTTCCGGCGCAGGAGCGGCGCCGCTGGGCGCCACATTCGACGCCGTTTGGGGAGTTTAACTTCTATGAGCCGGACCCATCCATTGACAACCCTGATTATCAGGAGATGGGTGATGAGGAGTGTTGGGAGGGGTCTGAGGACCCTCTGACCAGAGAGTGTCAGTCTCAAGAGGACTGGACAGGTGGACTTGGGGATGCCAGTGGTCTGGACACCTCACCAGACACTGGTTTTGCCTCGCCTCCTACAGTGGCTTCGGAGGCGGGGGCAACCTACAGTGTGGGCTGATGAGGGCAGCCAAGGCCTTGGGCCTTGAGCTCCCCGTCGCGGCCGTGAGGACTAACCGCCTCACTGAGGTCCTTAAACCGCAGTCAAGCTCGGCCGAGCCTCTGCTGCCCTTTAATGAGGCCTTAACCGACGTTCTTTTGGGCACTTGGTCCAGGCCCGCTACGGGTTCGCCCGTAGATAGGAACGTGGCCAGACGCCACCGCCCGGCCCCAGGCGACCCATGTTTCCTGTCCACCCACCCCACCACCAAGAGCCTGGTCATCCAATTCCCAGACCGCATTCCCGTCGGCTCCGCCGGACAGGGAATCCAAGAGGTACGAGCAGTACGGTAAAAAGATCTTCTCCTCCCTTAGTCTGGGACTGCGGTCTTCCAATACCGCATGCCTCTTGGGCCGCTACACCCACTCTCTGTGGGATACCGTTACGGAAGTGCTGCCAGAGTGTCCGTTGGAGGTACGGGCCAAACTCGGCCAAGCCCTTGTGGAGGGCCGGGATGCAGCCAGATATTCTATCCGGTGTTGGCTGGATACCACCGACTCACTAGGTAGAGCGATGGCAACGATGGTGGCGGTCAGACGCCACGCCTGGTTGAGGTCCGCCAACTTTTCGGCCGATGTCCAAAACACACTGATGGACATGCCGTTTGATGGCCGTCGCCTTTTTGGCGACAAGGCAGACCATGCGCTTGAGCGCTTTAAGGACTCCAGGGCTACGGCCAAGTCCTTGGGCCTCTCAGCCCCGCGCCAGCAATCGGCTGCTTTTCACTCGTTTCGTGGCCACCGAAGGCGTGTACCCACACGTGCTGCCAGCCACGCTCCGCAGGGTAATACCCAACGCGGTGGCGGCCGTGGAAACCGCCGTGGCGGCGGTCGGGGACAACGGCGAGGTCAGTCCACACCTTCCCCCGCAGCATCCGCCTCAAAACCCTCCTAGTCCGTGCTTTTCGGCCCATGTGACGCCAGTTGGGGGCAAGGTTCGCCATCACCACTCTCACTGGCGCACTGTCACTTCGGAAAGGTGGGTGCTGCAGATCGTCTGAAGGGGCTACTCCCTCCCCTTCTAGACGACCCCTCCAGCCATACCACCGCAGTTCCACCGTGTATCGGGGGATCATTTGCGACTTCTGCAGGAGGAAGTTACGGCCCTCTTGGCCAAGGGGGCCATCGAGCGCGTTCCTGGGCCGGAAGTAGGGTGTGGTTGCTACTCCCACTACTTTCTGGTACCCAAGAAGGGCAAAGGGGGCCTATGCCCTATCTTGGACCTACGGAACGTCAACGGCTTCCTCCGGAAGGAGAAGTTCAAAATGCTGACTCTGGCTCAGGTTTTGGCTGCCCTAGACCCTGGAGACTGGATCTGCAGGACGCTTATTTTCACATCCCCGTCCTGCCGGCCCACCGGCGTTACCTACGGTTCACGGTAGGCCACGAGCACTTTCAGTTTACCGTGCTCCCCTTCGGCCTTACAAGCGCCCCACGGGTGTTCACGAAGGTGATGGTGGTGGTCGCAGCTCATCTGCGCAGGTTAGGGGTTTTAGTCTTCCCCTACCTCGACGACTGGTTGTTGAAGACGGGCTCGCCCCAGACAGTCGTCAGCCACCTCCAGACGACGGCAGACCTCTTGCACCAGCTGGGGTTCTCCATCAATGTGCTGAAGTCACACCTGTGTCCCTCTCAGAAGCTCCTCTTCATCGGAGCGGTTCTCAACTTAGCGCAGTTACGGGTTTATCCTCCCGAACAGCGGGTCCGGGATATTCAGGCTCTGATTTCACTATTTCAGCCATTCTCCCGGGTCTCGGTCAGGTTGACGCTGCGGCTTCTGGGGCTGATGGCCTCCTGCATCCTACTGGTGCATCACGCCAGGTGGCGGATGCGGGCTCTGCAGTGGGACCTGAAGTTCCAGTGGGCCCAGCATCAGAGCAACCTGTCCGACCACGTCCTGATCTCGGAGGGCACTCCGAGACAGCTGCAGTGGTGGCTCACGGACCGCGATTGGGTCAGCGGCAGATCCCTCTCCCTACCCCAACCGGAGCATGTAGTTGTGACGGACGCGTCCCTCCAGGGCTGGGGGGGCCACATGGGAGAGGCGGAGATCAGAGGCCTCTGGTCTCCGGCGGAGGCCCGGCTCCACATCAACCTTTTGGAGTTGCGGGCGATTCGTCTAGCACTGAAAGCATTCCTCCCCTCTGTCCGGGGGAGTGTAGTGCAAGTGTTCACGGACAACACCACCGCCATGTGGTACTGCAACAAACAGGGCGGGGTGGGGTCGTGGACCCTTTACCAGGAGGCTCTGCGCCTCTGGCAGTGGCTGGAACGCCAGGGCGTGACCCTGGCGGCTCAACACCTGGCAGGTTCTCTGAACGCCAGGACGGACGAGCTCAGCCGTCGGTGCATGATGGATCACGAATGGCGTCTGAACTCGGATGTGGCACAAGGCCTCTTTCAGCGATGGGGAGAGCCTTGGTTAGATCTATTCGCCACAGAAGAGAACGCGCAATGTCATCAGTTCTGCGCGTTGGAATTTCCAAGGCGGCACTCGCTCGGAGACGCTTTTCGTCGCGAGTGGAGTTGCGGTCTGTTGTACGCCTTTCCGCCTATACCACTTCTGCCCAGAATGCTGAAGAAGATCAAGCGCGACCGGGCCCAAGTCATCCTTGTGGCTCCGGACTGGGCACGAAGGTACTGGTATCCAGAGCTACTCAATATGTCAGTCGATCCCCCGGTTCGTCTGCCTCTTCGGGAGGACCTTCTGTCGCAGCAGCAGGGGACGGTCCTCCACCCGAACCTGTCCAGTCTCCACCTCCATGCTTGGAGATTGAGCAGCGACAGTTGAGGCCATTTGACTTGCCTCCTGAAGTCTGTAATGTCATTCTGGCAGCCAGGCGTCCCTCCACAAAGTCGGTATACGCCTGCAGGTGGAACAGATTTGTGGCATGGTGCACAGCAAAGAAAGTTTATGATGGGTAGTAGTGCCCACCTAGTCGCGCACTGTTCACCCGGTGCTCCGCACCTTAAGTGTTTGATATATTTATCTACTCTTTAAATGAATTCTTCAACTTTGTTATCACATTCACATTTAATCATGTGTTATGTCCAAGTCATTTCATCATATCATTCACTATATTCATAACAACATACATTTATGTCTTTGTTTCACAAAATGACTTATTTGCCTTTATACATTTCAACGTTATACATATTACATTAGATCAATTTTGATGTGAAGCCCAATGCATTTCGGCACCATTCGGTGCCTTCATCAGAGGCAATTCTGCAAAGGTAAAAATAAAGAAACATTGTATAAGTATTTGATGCTATGTTTTGCATGGGGGTTCTCGTAAAAATAGTTGTAAATGTGCCTACCTGTTGACACTTATTGTTTAATGGTGTGTCTGTGTGAATATCCGCCCTGCTCACGAGCGTGCTGCTTAAATGAATATAAAAATAAAAACACTATTGTGACGAGCTGTTTAACCTTATGTGGTCCAAGATATTGGATACTATTCTAATGACGTACCTCGTGCTCTGCGTGACGATAATCTGAGAAAACACAAACGTGCACGTACTTAGTTTGATGTGTCTTACACCGCAATCACAGTTTAAATGGTCAAAGATATATGCACACCCTACCTTGGCTTCACTACGCTTCTTACTCTGAAAAAATCAGAAAAAATATTTGCCGCGCGGTTATTATCAAGTGTATGAGTCTTTACACTTGCCAATATTAGTTTAGAGTGTGCCTGTACCTGCCGTTTCTTTGTGCACTCCTTCGACCAGATAACCGCAGCCCTGTGCTCGCTCCTGTGTTCACTCCGTTTACGATCAACGTGTTATGTAAACTACGCGACCTCCGAGTGTTTGCGTAGATATAGAAATGAAAAACTGACTCGCCTTAAACTGAAATACTCAAAAATAGAGTTAACTAGGCGCCATCTTAGTGTGGTGAAAATCGCTTGTGCATTGTTGCTTTTTGTTGCGAAGCGTATTACTAGAATTACACATATACATTGATTGTCTGTCAATCGCTGTAAGTTTTATCAACAGCCCGTGTGCGGCGTACTGTTTAATCAATGGATCTAGAGTGACCTATTACACAATGCCGTGCATTTATGGTGGGTGAACATATTATATGTGTGTTCAATGATGTGCAAGTGCATGCATATAAAAAATATTGGCAATACTGTATACATTATATGTACATCTGCAACTTTTTACACATACAATTATCCATTACTTATCCCCCAAAATTTTTTTTATCAAGCAGTGTTGGATTAATTGCCTTTGCCCCTATTGCAAGATGCTATACACTTTGTTAGACATTAACTATCCGTGAGTATCAAAGTGTTTCTGATTGTTTGCAAATAACATATAGGTACCATGTAAATGAATTATTCAACCTTATACAGATTTCAATGTTAACTCAAGATCTATAGTCCTTTCTTATAAGTAGCACGCTAGATCATATTTGTCATTGAGACCTGTGGGTACCATGGTGTTGAAATATTTGATCCAAAATAATTCTCACTGCATCAATTTCCGATGATTGTCAATTCCCTGTGTCGTTGGTACCTGTTCAATGACTAGAAATCTTAGCTGCGAGATGCTGTGTTTTTCTTGTTTCCAATGCTGCACCAATGGTGATGTCAGATTCTCATTGCGGATCCGGCTCTTGTGCTCCGTGATTCGTATTTTTATTTTTCGTTCGGTTTTACCGATATACATTTTTCCACACGGGCATTTGATGCCGTACACAACATTCTGCGTGTTGCAGTCACTGGTGTGTCTTAACTGTATTATTTTCCCTGTACTAGGGTGAGGACACGTGTTCCCTGTTATTACATTATTGCAATTTGTGCAATTGAGACATCGTATTGTTCCCTTGTTTATTGATGTTGATGCTGGTTGTGATCTGTGTTTCAATCTCTCTCTGAGATTTGACCCTCTGGTGTATGCATGTAAGGGAAGTTCTTTAAATAATCCATTAAAGTCTCGTTCCGTAGACAGTAGTTCCCATCTTTTATTGATGATGTTTTTGATTCTGTGCGATTGAGTAGTGTATTTGGTCACAAATACCATTCTGTTTTGCGTGGTTTTTATCTTCGGTTTCAGTAATTGTGTTCTATCCATTCGCAATACCTTGTGCAACTGCTCCTGTAGTATATCTGGTGGATATCCTCTGTCCTTGTATTTCTGTTCTTGCTTTGCTAGTGTATTTTCACACACCTGTGTGTTCGAACATATGTGTTTGATCCGTATAAATTGTGACAACGGAAGATTCCTAATTAGGCTCCTAGGATGAAAGCTCTTATAATTAAGAGCATTGTTTCGATCAGTTGGTTTTGTGTATAGTTCTGTTTCGAATCCACTGTCTGATTTGGTTACTCTGACATCTAGGAAGTCAATCTGTTGCCTATTGATTTTATACGTGAATTGAATTCTAGCATCAACTCGGTTCAATGTTCCAATCAGTGTTTCTAATGTTTCTTGAGTGTCATCCCAAATTAAAAAGATGTCATCGATGAAACGACAGTACATTTTCACATGTGACCACTCTCTCAGACTCATTAGATTTTGTGATTCAAATTGGGCCATAAATGTATTGGCGTAGGCAGGGGCCCCTGCAAAGCCCATAGATGTTCCATTGAGTTGTGCGTAATATTTGTCTTTCCAGGTGAAATAGCTATTGTGAAGACAGAACTTAAGCAACTGTAGCAAAAAAAATTTGTTAGTTGATAAGTCTGTAATGTCATTCTGGCAGCCAGGCGTCCCTCCACTAAGTCGGTATACGCCTGCAGGTGGAACAGATTTGTGGCATGGTGCACAGCAAAGGCTGTGGATCCTCTTGCTGCCCCTCTCTCTGAGGTTCTTCTCTTCCTTCTTTCTCTTGCCCAGCAGGGCTCTGCTCTGGGCACTATCAAGGGCTACCTTTCTGCCCTTTCAGCCTTTCTGAGGCTGCCTGATCAACCTTCTTTGTTCAAGTCCCCTATTGTAAATCGCTTTCTGACGGGCATCACACACACGTTTCCTCCTGTTCCGTTTGTGATGCCTCAGTGGGACTTGAACCTTGTTCTTACATTTCTGATGTGCGCTCCCTTTGAGCCACTTCACAACTGTCCTCTCTGTCTTCTTACTCTGAAGACTGCTTTCCTGGTTGCCATCACCTCTGCCAGGAGAGTGAGTGAGCTCCAGGCCCTTTCTTGTACTCCTCCCTTCCTTTCTGTCCATCCGGACAAGGTTGTATTGCGTACTAAGCCATCTTTCCTGCCCAAGGTTGTCACGGCCTTCCACATCGGGCAGTCTATCACCTTGCCCACCTTCTTCCCGCCACCGCATCCCTCTAAAGAGGAAGAGCGGCTCCACCGTCTGGACCCAAAACATGCGCTTTTATTCTATTTGGATTGCACACGCCAGTTCCGGTTGGATGACCAACTCTTTGTTGGTTATGTGGGCGCTAAGAAGGGGAAAGCGGTGCACAAGAGGACCATCTCTCGGTGGATCATCTTGTGTATCCAGGCATATTACTCCTTGGCGAAAAAGGAGCCCCCTGTTGGATTGCGGGCTCACTCCACCCGAGCCACGGCGACTACAACTGCCCTGGGCCGGGGAGTGCCCTTGCAGGACATTTGCCAGGCAGCTACGTGGGCCTCGCTGCACACGTTTGCAAGACACTACTGCCTGGACAGTCAAGTCCGGAGGGATGGCTTCTTTGGCCGTTCCGTCCTCCAGGACTTTCTGGTGTGATTATTGGTTCGCAGACCCACCACCGGGGTTGGTATTGCTGGGGTATCTATTCTAAGGTAAGGAATCTATCACTAACGTGTCTCTTTCAGATGCACAAGTTACTACTTGTGTAACAATATATCTGTAAGAGACATTAGTTAGTGATAGATTCCTTACTGACCCACCCATCCTCCCCGTTCTGCGAACCGATATCTAGGGTTAAGGACATCCCCTTTCAGGGCCCTAGTTTCAAGGCACCAGTGTTGGTTTTTAGCATAGCTCTGCGTTTCTGGCGCGGAAAAGCTGTGTCTAAGAACTGACGTCTGCTAAAGCTTAAGGAGTTAGGTCCTGGGACGTGGGGGGGCTGGACCCTCTCAAAACAATAAATATACAACTTGCTCCCCTCACACTTCTTTGTTGCTTGATAATACAAGTACATGAATCAGGACTACTTCTGATTATGTAGGTTTATTTAGTTTCACCCTTTACTTTTCAATTTCAAATACAAAAAGGTTTTTCATTGCATGTTTGAGAAACACACGAAACATGTAACACGTTATGACAAATATGAAAACCATGAATGACAACACAATAATTTCAAAAACATCAAATTCAACAAAAATGAAGACGCGTTTCGAACCCGTTAATTGAATGAACGGGGTCTCATCAGGGCCTTGTCACTTCTATATCTGTAGCTTTGCGTGTAGCCGGATTCAAAAGGTTCAACAGCCTTCTAGCTCTGTAACTGTCTCTGGGAATTCTGTTTGTAGCACCGCTGCTCCTAAAGTGTGTCTTCGTCTCCCCCTTGTTTTCTGTCATCTGTTTTTGTATTACTTCTGGGACTTCGATATATGGCTTGTGCTCCCTTCAAGGGAAGCGTCCCTCGGCATGAGTCTAGGCGTGAGTCTGCTCTCTTGGCGTTAGGTTCCGTTTTTCTTCAATCTTTAGTCATAAAAACGTAGAGCTCGGAGTTGAAGCATCTAGCAGTCTTCAGCGCTCGATCGTTCTGTGCTTCCGCGTTCCAGCCGGCGTTCAGTGGCACGCGGAGGCGGCGTCTAAGTACTCCGACGACGTCATCACGGCGCCCACGACGCAGACGACGCCTACCGACGCGCAAGGGTACTGCTACGCAAAAATTTCCGGATCCAGTCTGACGCCTGGGGATATTCTAAGGTAAGGAATCTATCACTAACTAATGTCTCTTACAGATATATAGTTACACAAGTAGTAACTTGTGCGACAGGACCTCCACCTGGAGACCCAAGCCCTCCTCCCCATCCTGTCTTACCTCTACTTTACTGAATTGCCTGACCTTTGTACCAAAAATCTGGCCATGTATTTAAATTGGTAAAAAGTGTCGGGACACTGGGACAGTCCGCCGAACACCGGGACTGCCCGGGGAAATCCGGGACATCTGGTCACCATAGTTCCAGTGGAGCACTTACAGTATCTGTCTTGCAGAAGTAAGCCTGCATATTTCCAAAATGAATCGGGATAATGGGCTAAACTAAGGCAACCAATTAAAGTGTAGCCTTTGCCCATAATAGTGTCTCAGCAGTACTCCAGCTCCCCTCTGAGCAATATTGGTGGCCACTCATGTCCAAAGGTACCATTCAATATGTTTTACAGTGTTGGTTTGCCAATTAATTAAACATCTACTGTAGCGAGGCCACCACTTGTCCTTCTGCCATGATCTGTATTAAGGACTTCAACTTAGGTTTCTGTGTTTATCTTAAAAACTACATTTCCCATGAAGCCACAACATTCTCATGGTGTTTTGTAAATATCAGTGGCTACCTTGAAGCTAATGAGTGTAAGTTCAACGTGGTCAAGACCGAGGCAATTTAGAAACGTTGTTACGGCAGCCAGGACCATGCTTTCAGCCATTCGTTTAAAAGACTTGAAGATTGTTTTTCCTTTGGAATCAAGAAAGAACATTTGAAGCTGAATACTGAGAGACAAGACATTAAATTGTATTTTGAGAACAACTTGAGTTAGTTCCCCATGCTTTTCAGAAAAACCTTTAGAGTCTAAAACTACTTAAGGCTTAGAAAGGATCCTCGACATATTTAGAGTCTGTTAATAGTTTGTATCTAAGATAATGGTATATACTTAGGAGAGTGATCCATTAGTGTTATTATGAACTGTACAATCCTGAAAGATGCTTGTTTACGTTAAAGTTTGGGAAACAACAAAAATGTAAATGAAAACCAGAAAGAATATAAATTGACAACATAAAGTACTTGCCTTTAACAGATAAGGGTCTAAGGGGATTATTATTGAAACCTAAGTCAACCAATGTTATAGTTACTATTTATGTTTCAGTTCAACAAATAATAAGAGTTTTACTAGTATACTAGAGAGCCCGAGGTTTCTATATTCTGTAGAGTTATATGTTTTAGCCAGTGTTTGACGAATATTCATAGATACATGATAATCAAGATGTAATCTCATTTTAGGATGATCCAGTAGGACCAGTGTGTATGACAGTACCCAGCTAAATGACTAGACTGAGGGGTGATATCAAGGGGTCCATTAGGATGGTGGGCGGTGGCACCACCGCGGTGCGGGCGGTGGGGAAAAATGCGTTTTTCTGCCGGCGATCAGCAGAACTCACGTCCGCCATATTAGTATGGCCAAACATAGGCCAATTCCCGTCCCCCGCGGAGCGCCGCGCACCGCCATCAAAGTGCACCCACTACCGCTGCGGTGTTAGCCAATAAAGACCCACCGCCGTGCGGAATGACGTCCGCCCGCTCCACAAATTAGGATGCCCCAAACAAGCAGATGCACCGCAGCAGAGACACCACCCAACCAGAGACGGCGGAAGCTCGACAGCGGACGCGAAACCAGACTCCCCGTCCACACCACCCGGTCACGACCGCCATGGACCCTGCCCTACACGTGTTCCCGGTGCTGTACCTGCTACATCACCAGCAACTCATGGACCGCCGCGGACGCCGCCGCAGGTATGCAACTACACAAATATAACACATCACACAGGGTCCAAATCCACATCAGACACCCTGCTGGGGACAGGAACACATCCACAAGGGCACCCACACAGGACCCACCTGCCACCAAGTCACCCCTCCGCATCCTGGACACACATCGTCTGCGATCATGCAGCAGTGTCCTGGTCACGTCACCGCAGCGGTGAACACAAGGGAATACATGCGCACAATAAAGGAGGCAGGGCCAGTCCAAGTCATGGGCAGGGCACAAAGACCCCAGGGCCACACCTCCCCCACCACACATGAGCACACCCCATGAAGGAACATGCCATGTGCCCATCCTGTGCCCACCCATGCACAACAACAAGCCAGGTCAAACCACACCCTACACCACACAAAAAACAACCAGGGAGCGAGCCACAGCAGGAGTGACTGCACAGGAACACACAGCACCAGGGAAACACACACCACAACACCACCACACACATGGAAACAAACATGAGTACAAGCACCAAATGAACACATACAAGGAGCAAATGTAAATGTAAATGTAAATTGATACTTGTATAGCGCACTACTCACCCGCAAGGGTCTCAAGGCACTTGTACGAATACCACTGTGGAACCCATCCTGGCTTTCCCTGCGAGGTGTCCACTCCTGGGCACCCCCAAGGTGGAGGCCAGGCATCCTTAGCATTGTGGGGGCCGTTGTGGAGATTAAGCAAGTTATTGCCCAGAGTTGCAGAGTGGGACTCCATGATTGGAATAGGCACCGAGGCGAGAATTATCAGGTCCGTGGAATTTTTGAGCTCAAGACCCGCCGAGGCGGGGAATTGAACCCTGGTCCCGGGATTGACCTCTGTATCAGGGTCTGCCGCTCTAACCATTGAGCCACACTTCTCCACACACAAATGAACACACAGCCTGCATAGTCACACATACATACCA
Source organism: Lissotriton helveticus (assembly GCF_964261635.1). NCBI lineage: Eukaryota > Metazoa > Chordata > Amphibia > Caudata > Salamandridae > Lissotriton > Lissotriton helveticus. Next base: position 817,346,882 of record NC_136070.1, read on the forward strand.
CAGGCTGACACACACACACACATACACCAAATGCCAACAGAAATGGAGCCCAACAAATAGGAAGCAAAAGTGGGATGTACACAAATGGAAAGCCAGGGAGACAAACAACAAGCATGTGCACATCACACGCAAGACAAGGAACACAGAACACCCCCCTCAGACCATCAAACCACACATGGCTGGTACAGTCAGTGAAGTCAAACCACAGGCACTACAGTGCAACAACACAGGGAGACATCAAGGCAAACTAGGGAAAGGCACAAGGAACAAAGGAAGGCCTGGAAGGCAAACTGGGAACAGCCACATGTGCATACAACCACCTCACAGGAGTACAACAGCAGCACAACACACAGGGCCCATTTGTGGTAAATAAATAATTAATTACCGGTACTATTTTTGACGAGATATAACTAGAACAGATAGCTCAATAAATAAGAGGCAGGATCCGATGTATCCGAGTCAGAAGGATTTTATTCAGGCAAAAAGGAAGGGACTGGAACGGGACAGCCTGAAATAAAATAGGAAGGAAGGCAAGAAGGCAGCTGCCGGGGGCAGGGATGGAATGGGAGGATAAGGATAAGGTTAAGGGTACATCACATTAACAGTATACAGTATATATACCAAAACAATTACATTACATTCAATACAGTAGGCGTAGCAGTAGGCGTAACTCGTAGCAGTCGCGAAAGATAAGAGTGAAATGGGTGTAACAAGAAGGCGTGTACAGGGCGTATACATAGACATGTGGTATGAACGTCACAGAAGTGTCATGAATGGGGCGGAAACATGGAGGGGGCTACTCGAGCAGCTGGGACCTCTAACCTAGAGGTGCGCGCAAACGGGCAATGACGTGTTACTAGGGAGAACTGGGGGCTATGACTTCTGCACTAGAAGAGGAGACTAAAGTCTGCGGTGTCAGGACGACATGTACCTATGGCATATCTGGTATCTGGTGTTTGGAGTACATGTTGATAGAATCCAAAAGTTATCAGGGCAAAGGCTACTTGACACTAAGACAGGTGCATGCATTATTCTACATGTATTGCGTGTGCTAGGAATATTTTATGAATATAATACAGTATTTCTCTTACATGGAGACAGGAAGGCTAGACCATAGCTGAAACTATTGATGCGATTCAGTAGCTTAGGAATGCAGAGACGAGGAGCTGAACTGATAACTAGAAGCATAACATACTCTTGGCAGACAGGCAGGCAGAGCCAGGCCGGGCCGGGCACTGTGCTGCACGAAAGGAAGTGAAGGGTCAGGGATGCAGGTGGGGGCTGTATCGCTCCTCGGGGAGGGTTCAGGAGACTGGAGCTTGAATCTGGTGTCCGGGCCCCTTTTGAGGCCTAGAAACGGGGACATTTTACTGAATTAACGTGCACACTGTAAAACGTGGCAACATAGGCCTAATACTCGTTGCTTTCACGAGAACTGGAAACTGGCATACTAGAGCTGGACACAACTATAATTGCGTCTTTAATCGATCACAGGGGGATACATGCATATCGATCATGCACATATAACATAAGATGGGGAACACGTAGGCACATACAACATGGCAAAATTTACTTTTCCACATTCCCTCCTTGTGCCCTACGTTTCCATCAGGAAACATCTATATTCATGATACCATCTATCATTTCATATAGCATCATTTGCTCGTCTCGAATTGTCTTGGAACGGGATTTAGGACTAGGAATACAAGAGGTAGCACACATGCCGCAAATCGCAGGGCCACATTGTAAACAGAGGCAGCAACTGAATATGACCATTACTGCTATACCTAGGAATGACAATACTTTCCATCCCCAGGCAGATATGATACTCCAGAGCCAACCGGACCATGTCCAGGTGCCTGGATTCTGGTGTAACTGATGGGCAATTTTATGAAGTCTGGTTATAGCTGAATAAACAGACGGCGCGTTATTAGGAATGAAAATGCAGCAACTAGATCCGATGACTCTACAAGCTCCTCCTCTATCGGCCAGTATGACGTCAAGAACGAGACGATTTTGGAGCACAACAAAACGCATAGCAGATTGCTCTTCAGTCAAGTTACCTAGAGCGGAAGTAGTTTCATTCACTACTGCTTCAAGGGTTCTGGTTAACCTACGTATTAGCTTACTATTCTGGACAGGTCCAATGAAGAAAAAGAAACCTCTATTGAAGTCTGTATACTGTTCTAAAGCAGTTTCAGTTTGATCAACAATTGGGGACTCAATCTCCCTTCTATGTCTAACGTGTACTAGATGTGTGTTTCTGTGATAATCGGATGGGGCTAGGAAAACTGGTGGCAGTAGGAAGGCAATGTAACATGTTCCATCCCAATCGAGGGGCAGACGAACATATGCGGTCTGACCACAAACAAAATAAGAATGACGTGAGGCTTTGAAAATAGATTTCCCACTGTCACTATACTCGACAATAGTAGTACAATCACTATGTCCTACATGTGCGGAACCATTCTTTCTGACACATAATTCGCCTTTGACTGGTAGTACTGAAATAGCAGGCAAATCTGGAGTAGTCTCGGACTGAACATTCAGAACCATGAAATTCGAGGAATAATTACCTAAATCATATACTTCATTTTCTAGATCTAACCCTGTTCTATGGGAAAGACCTTGCTTGTCTGGGAAACATGTTCTATTCAGGAAGGACATATCAGTTGAAGATGACGTTAACGTGGACCATGCTCCACACAAACCATTATGTGAGAACGGATAAGGAAAAAGTGGCAGAACTCCCTTCGGTGTCTGGAAAGGGGGGAGTCGACCACACACCCAACAATCAGTGGCATTGCTGGTCTGGTGTGAATAATGCAACATTCTGATAAAGGTATTATTTCGCATAGCAAGACGATAGGATAACTCGTGAGGAGGCAGATCACTAAATGTGTGCTCTACTGTAACATTAGAAAACATATGTACATGTGACATCGGAAAACATAAATGTAAAGCATAACTTGTGCATGTAACCATAAGGCTTAGAAACAATAAAAAGAATAGAACGATAATACATCTTTCAGAGTTTTGACTAACTCTCTCACTGTGTGGGTCTATCTCATACATGTCAGGAACCTGTCTAACCGTTTCACCCGAGAGGGACTTAGACAATTAAACTGGCTGACTTACTTTACTAGACCGGAGTTTCGATTTATACTCCTGCTGCGGAGTTTTCTCTAACAGGGGAAGTTTCGGTTCAGAGTCTGATTTTAGGCAGTCTTTAGGAATGAGGCAGTCTTTGAAAAATGTCTTTGGCTTAAGTCCATGAAACTTCTTCACATGGCTGGAGTGGAGCCAGCCTTTTCGGTTTTCCACTTTCACTGCTGTCCGGGTGGTGAGGAGGACAAGACGGGGCTCCTTCCATCGGGGCTCCAGCGGACTTGAACGATCAAAATTGCGAACCAACACCAGATCACCTGGAACGACTTCATGCGGTTTCACCTCAGTGTTGTCTGGAAATGTAGCGGCAACCTGTGAACGACAAGATTGTAGTGCAGACATCAAGGAGGCAAGGTAATCTGTCAGCATATTACTGTTTATATCGGTAATCTTACGGGGTCTAGGTGTACCCCACATGTTAGGGGGGCGGCCGAATACGACCTCGTACGGGGACAGACCTGATCTGGAATGAGCAACCATTCTCATGAAGAAAAGGGCGACTGGCAGGGCTACTATCCAATCTACACCTTTCTCTGCACATACTTTAGCAAGGCGGATTTTTAAAGTCTGGTTATGTCTCTCTACGAGACCGGCTGCTTCAGGATGGCGTACACAATGGAACTTCCACTGGTACCCTAACAGAAGGGATACTTGTTTCATGAGCTCAGATGAGAATGGCTGGCCGTTATCTGAATACACGACCCTAGGTAAACCATAGCGGGGAAAATACTCACGAACCAACTGCCTGGCAGTGGTCGCAGCTGTGTAATCTGGGACTGGATATGCCTCTGTCCACCTGGACAAAGCGCATACAACTACGAGGACATACTTGAAACCTCGACATCGCTCCATCTGAATATAATCCATCTGGAGGACTTCAAAAGGGTGGTCAGGAGGTTGGAAACCACCTTGTTCCACCGGGACACTTTTACCTGGATTGAACTGACAACATATCATACAGGTACGGACTTTCTGCTTGGCTGCTGCTCGTAAATGCTTGTTGAACCAACGGTTCTGAATACTGTCTAACATGGCTTTTTCTCCTAAATGTGCAGGACTATGTGCGGTGTTAATAATGACTTGAACCATAGAGTCGGGGAGAAACCATGTGGCTTTTCCCTTCGTCAACCATCCTTGATCTGTCTGGACCCCTCCTTGTTCGGACCATTTCTTGATTTCATCGGGAGTAGCATGTGACTGTATGTCTATGACATCTTGTGTAGGGTCCTTAACTGTCATACAAGTAGTCTGATCTGGAGTGTGTGTCAGTGTCGTGTTAACTGGAATGTCTGGAGTCTGAGCTGTGAGCTTGGCTGTTCGATCTGCTAGATCGTTACCTTGGGAAATGATGTCAGTGACTTTCGTATGTGCTTTGCACTTCATGATAGCGATAGCTGTCGGTAAATGTATTGCATCTAACAGAGCTTGAATAAGGAGACCATGCTGAATCTTGGTTCCATGAGAAGTCATGAAACCTCTCTCTTGCCAGAGCACTCCGAAGTCGTGTACGACTCCGAATGCATAACGTGAATCCGTGTATATGTTTACTTTCAGGTTCTTGGCACGTATGCAGGCTTGGGTCAGAGCGACAAGCTCTGCTGCTTGAGCGGACAGAGTGTCAATACGATGTGTTTCTATAACTTCGGTTTCAGTAGTCACTGCATACGCGGCTACTAGTTCTCCTGTACTTGTTCTCATACATGAACCATCCACATAAAGTGTCAGGTCGGGATCAGGTAATGCAATGTCTGTCAGATCTTGTCTTGGCTTTGTCATGGTGTTAACAACTTCCACACAGTCATGTGTGGCAGGATTTGAAGTAACCGACGGTAACAGTGTAGCTGGATTTAAAATGTTGCAGCGTCTGATTTCTATGTGTGGCTGGAACAGTGTCAGTTCATAACCTGTTAAACGTGCAATTGTCAAGTGCTGTGTCTGAGTTCGGTTTAAAAGAACTTCCACGGAGTGTGGAACTTGGACTGTCAGGGAGTGTCCTAACACTATGGAATCACTCTGTCTGATGGCTAGTGCTGTGGCTGCAACTGACTTGAGGCACGCAGGCAGAGCCTGGGCCACTGGATCTAATGTGCTAGAAAAATAAGCACAGGGCTTGTATTGTCCTGCTTGATCTTGTGTGAGAACAGATAATGCAGTACCTTCGCGTTCAGTAACAAAAAGTGTAAAAGGCTTACTGTAGTTCGGTGTTGCTAGAACAGGTGCAGTACATAAAGCTTTCTTTAACTCGTTGAAAACGAGTGTATGTTCCTGGGTCCAAGGGAGGACAGTCGATACGGCTGCCTCCTGTGTCGTTAACTGTATCAGTGGCTTGGCTAGAAATGCATACTGAGGAATCCATTGTCTACAGTAAGAAGTGAGGCCGATAAAAGCTCGCACCTCCTTCTGGGTCTTGGGCTGTGGGAGACATGCTATTAACTGGATACGGTCAGGCGTCAACTGCCTACCCCTCTTGGACAGTAAGTGTCCTAAGTAGACCACTTGCTGGACACAGAATTGCAATTTGGAAGGGGACACCTTGTGCCCCATCTCGGCCAGAAAATACAGGACTGTAAGTGACGCACGTTCGCAGTCACGTTCAGAACGGGCTGTGATCAGTAGATCATCGACATACTGGAGCAGGGCAGTGTCAGTTGGCATGTGAATATTGTCTAGTTGTCTTTTAAGTGCTTGACTGTAAATGCTAGGACTTTCTGTGAAACCTTGAGGAGCTCGTGTAAATTTATAGCTCCTTCCATTTAAACAGAATCCGAAAAGGAACTGGCTGTCTGGATGAATGGGGACACTGAAAAATGCGTTCTTGAGATCAATAACTGTAAAGAACGTGGCTTCGGAATTAATGGCTGTCAATAGAGAAGAAATATCGGGAACCACTGGGTACTGCGGAATGATACATTTATTAAGTTCTCGAAGGTCAATCACTAATCGATAAACTGGAGGTGCATTTGGATCAGTACGTTTCAGAATTGAAATGATAGGAGAATTACATACATTGGAGTCAGTTTCTACACCACTCCTTGAGCAATGAGTTCGTCAATAATTTTGGATAAGGCTGCTACAGCCTCAGGTGGCAATTTGTACTGTCGGATTCGTGGTAGAACAACACCTTGTTTCAGAGTCACACGATGGGGTGTGATATGCATACAACCTACATCAGTTGGACCTTGCGCCCATAAATGCTGAGGTACATTCAATAATCTTGGATCAAAATCACGTAATACATAATGACCTTTGAAGTCTCTCAGGAACAATCGTACTCCTTCTGGAGAGCAGCATATAACTGCTCCTAATTCCTTCAATGTCTTGATGCCTAATAAATTTTCTGGACAAGACTTCGTTAGTAACAAATCTGTAGTTCGGGACAATGGACCAACTTCTAGAGTAACTGGTTTTGATATCTCATTAACGATAGGCTTTCCTGAAAATCCAAGGGAAACATTTCTAGAGCCTGAGAGCGGAGCCCCTGGAACCTCGTCATGACTGATGGTAGTCCTACTTGCCCCTGTATCAATCAGAAACTTTCTGTCTTTCCCTAATACTTGACTGTGTAAATAGGGACCCTCTTGATCTACAGGAATCTCGATGAGAGGCAAGCCTACCTCCCTCTCTAGGCTGTTTCATGAATACGGCTGATAATCTGGATACTCGGACTGTGCATACTGGTACATCTGCTGTGTAACATGCTGTGTTGCAGCTATAGGCTGCGGTACTGTAACTGTCTGTTGTGCATTCTGTGGTGGCTGAGAAGTCTGCGAAACTTGTTCTGGTCTAGGCGGACGTGGTCTCTCTTTCGTCTTACCAGTAGCTATGTTGTGTTTCAGAACTGCACATTCACTTATAAAATGACCGGGCTGTCTACAATAATTGCATGTCCCTTTAACGGGAACTGCAGGATGACTAGCTTGATTCGTACCCCTCTTCTGACTGTCTTGGGGAACAGATTGTGCAACTAATACTTTCATTTTCGTGTCTTTCATACGTCTCCTTTCGTGTTCTTGCTCTTCCCTGATTCTGTTCTGGTGGTACTGGAGCATTTGTAACATCTGTGACGGAGTATTAGCTTGCCAGGTACTTTCGACTTTCAGTACTCGATTTTTAACTTGTGGACTTGAATTCTCGACTAGTTTAGTGACAAAAAGATGAGGGTATGATTCACTACTTGTTTTCAGACCACTATTAATAATAAAACATTTCTCAAATCTGGAATAGAAATCACTAGTATCTTCGTCTTGTTTCTGTTTACAGGCTGAGATGGCATCCCAGTCTTCCTTTTTCGTGGCTAATAATCTTGGCAAAACTTGTATCAATAACTCGGGCAATTCTTTAGCTTTATCCCCAAGACCGGTACCTGGTACTCGTGTATTATCTTCAGCTTCTAGAGCTGTCCAATCTATCTTTTTCTCTCCCACCTCCCATTCTTTTTCTTTGAGTTTTTCATATATGCCCGCAGGCAACAGGACCTTTAACATTTTAATGATATCAGGATACGTGTATTCTCCCATACGGAGCATGTCCTTTAATTCACGGTGGAACCCTGCTGGATCTTTATCATGACAGGGAATTAACTTCTTCATTTCTAAGAGTTCCATCTTTGTAATAGGGGTGTAAACAAATACTCGTTCTAGACCACCACCCTCTTTCTTGACTGGATGTACTTCTCGTAACGGATTCTGTCTGTCTATGTAGAAGGATTTACTTTCTGGGGGTGGGACGTGAACAAAATGTGGATTCAGAAACGTTCGGTATTTGTGGCGCTGTTGTAGAATGACACTAATTAAATCGGTACCTAGACCTTTCCATCTATACTGGAGTAACTCGTTTAATATATCATGTAGGGGACCTGGATCGGAATGCTGATCCTCATACAGTGTGATGAGGTGCTGGATCATATACATACCCACCAGTCGCTGCTCGGCTGGGGGCAGTTTCAGAAACGTTTGGGCCACTATTTCATCTGGAAACGTGGCGGAATCAGTAGTCCACCGGACTGCTGATCGGGCTAGTTCTTGTTCATGCATGGTACTGAGCTCGCTATACCCTATTCGTGATTTCAGGATTTTATCTATAACCTGGAATACTTGTTCCAGAGAACACTGTTCCGGTGCTGGAGAGGGAAAAACTTTCTTGTAGTCTAGGCGTGAATGTCGGTCGGAAAGTCTAGTTCTACCTACATACGCTATTCTGGCAGGATTCTCGCTGTCTACCTCTTCACTGGAAGAGTCATTCTCTTTCTCGGTTGCTCTACTTACTCTCTCTTTCTCGTGTATACTTACAATTTCCTTACGTATTTTCTTGTACATACTTTCTACACAACCTTGTGTCTTGTGTTTTCCCTCGGCTATATTGTCACTCCACCTAGTCAGGACTTTCATTTCTTCCTTGTCTTTATCAGGATAATCTTGTTCTCTTATTAAACAGTTAATCATGAATTGCAGAATCATACTTTGAATATCGACCTTTCTGTGTGCCATAGCTTCGTGAATACTTCCTGGATTCTCCCCTGTACGGATAAAACGATATATTCTGTCTAGATGTTCTTTCATGTCGGGCAGGGTGACCAAAAAGTTGGCAACTCGTCTTAAACGTATTGAATACAGAAGCATGTGATGCTCGCCTGGTACTGGATCATATGCGCAGTCAGTAAGGTTTCGCTTGAGATCTGCGTATGTAGTTACTTTTGGCGTACGCTGTAACGCTGCTTCTCTCAGCGTCATTCGTTTTGTTTGAGGCGGGGTGATAGGAGCACCTCCTACCGCTCCTCCTGAACTAGAATCGTCTACTAATGCTGGACGTGCTGGTAAAGTAACCGGCATCACACGTGGTGCGGACTGGTCCGGGGGTACTGGCACATTAACTTGGTCCCCGGGACCAGTGACTGGAGGAACAGGAATTACATTATTAACGGGAACAGGCGGGACAGGATTTGCATATGCTGGTACTGTGTCGTCCAAATAGGACGAAAGAAAAATATCAGCTGCGGTCGGTTTATGACGTAGCTTAATCGGGACCAATGGCGGTGGAAAATTACAGGATGCTTCCGGGGTTGCTTTTGGCAAGCCCTCGGCAAGAAGAGGATACATACCCTTAATAAGGGCATTTCTCTGTCTGTCTGACTGTTCTGCTTTAACTCGTTCACCTTCTTCGATTAATTCCCTTTCTTGGGCTTTCTCTGAGGATTCTCTACTTAATTCTGTTTTTCGGAATTCTTTTTCGGTTCTTTTATGAGATTCTTTGCGCCATAACTCGATGGCATCTTTCTGGGACTGTCTGGCTTTCTTTTTCCATAATGCTTCTTCTACTCGCATGATGCACTCGGCATCCCATGTACCTGATACAGGCCATCTATATTTCTCTTCAAGATCTTTGGTATAATCAGACCATAAGTCTAGATATATTATGGCATCTAAGCCATGCTTGTGATACATAAAATGTCCTGGACTGTCCCTAGGAGGGACAGGGACTGCTTCTTCAAGCAGCCCTTTTCTGGTCTTTAACTGACGTAACTTGGAAAACAGAGGCATTACGGGAATACACTTGGAATACAATATACAATAATCACAGTAATAACATAGCAGACAAACTTTCATACCACGACATAAAAATACATGAATAACAGTTCGAACAGAATACTACCTGGTACACTGAAAATAGAACACATGAATTTCTCGAGAACTGAACTTACTAGAAATACTGGATGCACTGCTAAAACAGTACAGAACATACCGGTCCCATAAAGAGACACGTCTGGACCCGTACCCACCTAAGTGGATACTTCGTGCTGGATCTGTGTACCCAAACCCATCGGACCAGGAGCAAACTAATGCTCCTGTCTAGATACCCCCCTGTGACGGTACTCACCGGGAAAGCAGAAACTGGAAGGCCTCGGACTGGACTAGACTGGACTGGACCACTACGACGTCGGACTACGAACTTCGGAAACTTCGGTTACAGGTGGGCCTCCAGATACTTCGGACCTTGCACTCTCGGCTTGGGCTCTGGTCGGGACTCGCCGCGTTCCACACCGCCTCGTCTGGATGCTGGACCGCAACCTCCGTCTCCTCCGTGGGCCTGAGGGATACTTGAAGCAGAAATATCTGCACGTGCACGGTATGGTTCCGTCACGGCTGCAGAGGGTCAGGGGGCCTGCGTGGCTTCGCCGGCGCATGGGGAAAGGGCAAGTCCCTATTCGGGCGCCATTATGTGGTAAATAAATAATTAATTACCGGTACTATTTTTGACGAGATATAACTAGAACAGATAGCTCAATAAATAAGAGGCAGGATCCGATGTATCCGAGTCAGAAGGATTTTATTCAGGCAAAAAGGAAGGGACTGGAACGGGACAGCCTGAAATAAAATAGGAAGGAAGGCAAGAAGGCAGCTGCCGGGGGCAGGGATGGAATGGGAGGATAAGGATAAGGTTAAGGGTACATCACATTAACAGTATACAGTATATATACCAAAACAATTACATTACATTCAATACAGTAGGCGTAGCAGTAGGCGTAACTCGTAGCAGTCGCGAAAGATAAGAGTGAAATGGGTGTAACAAGAAGGCGTGTACAGGGCGTATACATAGACATGTGGTATGAACGTCACAGAAGTGTTATGAATGGGGCGGAAACATGGAGGGGGCTACTCGAGCAGCTGGGACCTCTAACCTAGAGGTGCGCGCAAACGGGCAATGACGTGTTACTAGGGAGAACTGGGGGCTATGACTTCTGCACTAGAAGAGGAGACTAAAGTCTGCGGTGTCAGGACGACATGTACCTATGGCATATCTGGTATCTGGTGTTTGGAGTACATGTTGATAGAATCCAAAAGTTATCAGGGCAAAGGCTACTTGACACTAAGACTGGTGCATGCATTATTCTACATGTATTGCGTGTGCTAGGAATATTTTATGAATATAATACAGTATTTCTCTTACATAGAGACAGGAAGGCTAGACCATAGCTGAAACTATTGATGCGATTCAGTAGCTTAGGAATGCAGAGACGAGGAGCTGAACTGATAACTAGAAGCATAACATACTCTTGGCAGACAGGCAGGCAGAGCCAGGCCGGGCCGGGCACTGTGCTGCAGGAAAGGAAGTGAAGGGTCAGGGATGCAGGTGGGGGCTGTATCGCTCCTCGGGGAGGGTTCAGGAGACTGGAGCTTGAATCTGGTGTCCGGGCCCCTTTTGAGGCCTAGAAACGGGGACATTTTACTGAATTAACGTGCACACTGTAAAACATGGCAACATAGGCCTAATACTTGTTGCTTTCACGAGAACTGGAAACTGGCATACTAGAGCTGGACACAACTATAATTGCGTCTTTAATCGATCACAGGGGGATACATGCATATCGATCATGCACATATAACATAAGATGGGGAACACGTAGGCACATACAACATGGCAAAATTTACTTTTCCACACATTGACACACGCCATGACTGCCAAACATCAGGAGGAATGTACACACATACCCCCCTCACACCAGCAGCACACAACACCAGTGCCAAACACACTGAAGGCTGCCAATACTTGCCAGTCCATACACACACAAACAAACAAACACCCTGGGTGCAGCCACAAACATCACACACACACAGGGATGCCAGAACAGATGTCTGCATAAAAACAACACACAAACACAAAACACAACTGAAATCCCAACAGAAACAGACATTCCCTGTCAGCTAAACTGTGGAAAGGCAATGGGAGCACAGATACAACAGAAGTGCACAACCTCATCACTCGGGAACACAACACACACAATATACCTCAAATCACACACGAAGTACACCATCACAGAACAACACAGCCACATCAAACCAACTACAGATGCACAGGCAAAAAAACGGAACAAACACTGCAGGACATCAGGGGATGCACATCAGGCAATGACAAGTCCACATACACACAGCACTGTACGTAAAACAAGCAGTGTGTGCCCACCAAGCGTAGCAGTCAAACACAGACATGAGTGACACAACATCAACCCACACAACACAAAGCAGCACAGAACAAACATAACAGCACACACAGGAAGTGAAGCAATACCACAGCCAACACAAATACATCCAACACAACAACAACAGATGCACAAATCTGGGATACAAAGGCAGAACCATCTTGACCAGACCACTGGGCAGCACACACAGCTGAAGTGCAACCATGACTGATAAACAGCACAAGAACATCACATATAACCCATTTGGGAAATGTCCTGAGTGGCACATTTCTCCTGGCCAAAGAACTGCACCGCAAAGCACAATGTCACAAATGAAGTGATGGGGAGACACACACACATGTAAACCAAGGGGACAGCTGACATCAAAGTGAAGTGTCTTGCATGTCAGTAGTGGACATGTAAGGAGTGTACCATACACAAATAGAGGGAGTGCAGACTCACAATGGGTAGGCATAAGAAGCACACATAGGGGATGGCATTACACCACACACACCATGCCTTACAGGAGGATAAAAGGCACCATGGGCCTGCAATGCATGAGAAACACAAACACAATGGCAGTGTGGAGCAGCAGTCTGCACAGTCTATACAAACAGACTCAAGACACATGGATGATCAAACAAACACAACACTGATGTGCTAGTCACACACTCTGCACACTCACAAGTGACTAGAACAAGTAGGAGTCAGACAGAACAGCATGGACAAACCAACCCACTGCACAGTGCACAACAGACAACTCACACATGTGCATATAACCACACCCACAGGGCTGAACAATCAAAACAACAGGCACACAACTCCTGGGTGACACATGTGTGTGTTTGACAATCCAGGGGAACACACACATCAACACCCCTACAAAGTCACACCCTTCACACTGCACACATCTTGCCTACCCAAGAGCACACATCTCATATAGGCCATGGGACCAGGATTACGGGCCATCACAAGATGACCATACACATACACAGCTGGGCACACATAAAGGAATAACACACATACATGATGATATTGCCCAGCCTGCATGCAAAACTGTGCACAGAATCACACCCTGTGATGGCAGTGTCCCCCAACCTGACATGTGAACAATGTAGTCAACAATAGAAACCCATGAAAATGAGAACTGCATTACAGGTAAAATTGACACCACAGATACCACAAGTATCAGTGTCTGAAAAAACGGAAGTCCCTGTCAACCCTGTGAAAAAATATTAGGCGGGCAAACACCTTGACAATGTTGACGTGCCACATAGAGCATGGGGCACAGTCAACCATATGCACACACCCAAAAAACTTTATTCAGTAAGGACACTAACAAAAGAGACAACAGGAGTAACTGTCTTTATTCACACATTGCACAGATGTGACAGTAGATTAAAGCAGAGCAAGGCACAAAATGCTGAGCATATGCACGAGAATCCGCACAGGCAAGGTCAAAACAGGAAGGCCAGTGGGCATGGCAACGTGCACAGCAATGACTTGAGAGGCTGCACAGGCTAGGTCAAAACAGGAAGGCCAGTGGCCAGTTCAGGGTGCACAGCAACTACATGAGAGGCTGCACAGGGTAGAGTCCAACACAGCAGAGCAACAGGGCCAGTGTCCAGGGCAAAGTGCACAGCAACTACATGAGATGCTGCACAGGGAAGAGTCCAACACAGCATAGCAACAGGGCCAGTGTCCAGGGCAAAGTGCACAGCAAGTATATGAGAGGCTGCACAGGGAAGAGTCCAACACAGCAGAGCAACAGGGCCAGTGGGCATGTCAAAGTGCAGAGCGAGTACATGAGATTCTGCACAGGCAAGGGCAGAACAGGAAGGCCAGTGGGCATGGCAAAGTGCAGTGCGAGTACATGAGAATCTGCACAGGCAAGGGCAGAACGGGAAGGCCAGTGGGCATGTCAAAGTGCAGAGCGAGTACATGAGAATCTGCACAGGCAAGGGCAAAACAGGAAGGCCAGTGGGCAAGTGAAAGTGCAGAGCGAGTACATGAGAATCTGCACAGGCAAGGGCAGAACAGGAAGGCCAGTGGGCATGTCAAAGTGCAGAGCGAGTACATGAGAATATGCACAGGCAAGGGCAGAACAGGAAGGCCGGTGGGTATGTCAAAGTGCAGTGCGAGTACATGAGAATCTGCACAGGCAAGGGCAGAACGGGAAGGCCAGTGGGCATGACAAAGTGCAGAGCGAGTACATGAGAATCTGCACAGGCAAGGGCAGAACAGGAAGGCCAGTGGGCAAGTGAAAGTGCAGAGCGAGTACATGAGAATCTGCACAGGCAAGGGCAGAACAGGAAGGCCAGTGGGCATGACAAAGTGCAGAGCAAGTACATAAGACTCTCTGCACAGGCAAGGGCAGAACAGGAAGGCCGGTGGGTATGTCAAAGTGCAGAGCGAGTACATGGGAATCTGCACAGGCAAGGGCAGAACGGGAAGGCCAGTGGGCATGACAAAATGCAGAGCAAGTACATGAGACTCTCTGCACAGGCAAGGGAAGAACAGGAAGGCCGGTGGGCATGTCAAAGTGCAGAGCAAGTACATGAGAATCTGCACATGCAAGGGCAGAACAGGAAGGCCAGTGGGCATGTCAAAGTGCAGAGTGAGTACATGAGAATCTGCACAGGCAAGGGCAGAACAGGAAGGCCAGTGGGCCTGTCAAAGTGCAGAGCGAGCACATGAGAATCTGCACAGGGAGTGTGTGCGACTGTACCCTTCCATGGGCAGCAACACAGTCAGGGGGGTAACAATGGACAGAACAGGCCCACCTATGAGAGAGACGGGTGTGTGAGAGGGACTAGCACTCCCACTTGGCTGTCAGGCGGACTGGGAGCTGGCTGCGTGTCGGAGATAGCAGGAGCACCTGACTGGGGAGAGAGTGGGCCAGGTGAGGTAGAGCTACCAGTGGCTTGGCAAGCCAGAGGGCTGCTTGGACCAGGTGGTGTAGTGGCACGTGGAGGTGGAGTCATGTAGACCTGAGACACAGTGTGGGTGGGAGATGTTTGAGGGGTGCCGTTCCACTTCTTGAGGATTGGAAATGGCTTCCCTGTACTGGGGTTAATGGGAACTGGTGTGGACACAACAGGCACACACACCATCAGAGCCGCATCAGGTGCAGCCACTGGCACTCCCTATGGTGACCTGCTGGATCCTGCGGAACGCTTCGTCTGGCTTCACCTCTGGCCCCCTTCCCCTGTTTGCCAGGTGTACCCCCTACCGTGTCCTCCTTCCCCTGTTTGTCAGGTGTACCCCCTACAGTGCCCTCCTTCCCCTGCTTCAGTGGGCTTGGAATGGGAGTAGAGGTTGTGGGGGAAAGTGCCTCTGAGCCCTTCCTAGGTGTACCCTTGCCATGCACCACCTCCTCAGTGGGCACAGAAACTGCCTGTCTTGCTTTGCCCAAAGCTTTAGGGACAGGAGAGTCCTTAGCTGGGGATGCCTCAGAGGCATGTGAGCCTGAGGTCTGCTTCTTTGCTTTTTGGACCTTGCTTTTCCCTGACGGGCTTTTGTCTTTGTATTCTGGGCTGGCTTTTCTCTTCTGTGGGGATGGTGTCTGCGGGCGGGCCCTCTTGGGTTGTTTCTTCTGGGTGCTTCGTGTGCTGTATCATGACTGTGACGCATGTGAACCGTGGGCACTATCATCAGACGTGGCCACTAACTGGGGGGTGGACAAAGGCCCTGGAGCAGGAATGGTAGTATGTGCCTGTTGAAGGGCAGATGTCATTGTGGAGGACAAAGCCTGGACAGTACGGTGCAGCCCACCGTTGTCGGATTGTATGCCCTCCATGTAGGCAACCACCTGGGTAAATATTTTGTCATGGTCACTGAATGCATTGAGAAGAGCTGTCTGGCCCACACAAAGCTGGCACAGAAGCTCAACAGACTCAGCACTGAGGGCAGCAGGGGGGACAGGTGCAGGGGCAGCGGTGCCAGGTGTGAATGAAACTCGTTCCTTCTTACTGACACAGACACGGGCAGCACCAGAGGAAGTGGACGGTGCCAGGTGTGAATGAAACTCGTTCCTTCTTACTGACACAGACACGGGCAGCACCAGAGGAAGTGGATGGGAGGGTGGGCACTGGCCGCGTGGTAGAACATGATGCAGAGTCTCCATTCCCTGCGCCCGCCAACATGGATGCATCCCCGCTGGCATCAGATGATGTGGTACTTTGTGTCTCAGGCATGGATTCCTCCTGCATACTCCGGTCCCACTCTGAGGCGCTGGTGACATCTGTGTCACTGGTCTCCTGTGCTGCTGTAGTGCTAGTCTCACCCCCACTGGTGTCCGGCTCCTGTCCCTCCGTGACCACTGGTGAATCTGCATGAGAGAGAGATGCAGGGTCAGGTTAGTGGCAGCAACAGGACAAAGCAATGCAATCAATGCAGTACAAAAGAGGTCCAAACCTACCTGTTGCACACCACACTCTGCAAACACATTGCGGCAACTCACTACATAGACCCCAACAGTGCATGTAACCCTGATTATCTGTCATGACTGAGCCATGTTAAGGCCACATAGCACAACACCCTGCCCGTGGCTGAAGTCTACCAGACACACAACTTGCTCTGCCCACACCTACGGACATGATTGGGGCACACCACTTGTGGCCACTGGCAGACCTGGATGGAACAGGAGGGGACAACCCAGACACCTATTACAACATGACAGTCAACAAAGGCAAAGAGCCCATGCCAACCACCATGTTGTACTCTGGGGCCCAAAGACTAGTGCACATTGTTGTCAGATGTCTAGGCCTCAACATTCATAGGGCATGCAATGGACGCATTGATGAGGTCACACTCAGATTGGGAACACTGATGTTCACTCCCAATTTGATTCCCCCGACTACCCCAATGCGGAAGAAAGTTGATGAGCACAACTCAGACTGCAATGGGAATGCACAGCATGGAGGCTTACTTTCATAAGAACAGTTTGGGCAAATGCATGACACTGGCACCCAGCACAGCAGCCACTTACTCAACACTGCACCACTCCACCAAAATCACATAGGGCAGTGCAGGCACAGGCCCTGTCCACATGCAGCCGCTCTCAGCCAAAGTCACCCTCACCAAATACTCACCCCTGCCTTGCTGCTGATGCTCCTTCAGACGTGCATCCAGCTCAGGATGAGTCACCGCCAAGATGCGGCCCATCAGTGGTGTCATGCTGCGTTGTGCCAACCGCCCAGTGCGAGGAAGCAGCCCCAAGGTCATCTCAGCCATGTTGCCAGCCGGCGGATGTTGTCCCACCTCTTGTGGCAGTGGCTGCGCCGTTGGTTAGATATACCCAGAGCTCGCACCCTTGCTGCAATGGCCCTCCACACGGCCTTACGCTGGTGTCCCTTGAGCTGCAGGCATGGGAGACAAGAGGGGGACATGATCAGTGACACAGTGTCATGTACCAACATCTATCAGTACAGTAGCAAGACACAAACTCATGACAAAATCTACTATCTGTCCATCCCACACTGGGGTACATCTCACATGGGCACTCTGCATGGGCTAAGCTGATGTGACTGCATGCAGTTGTGAGTGGGTACACAGTCCCTGCACATCTCACACACATGCAGGGTGCCAGCACTGAATCCTCTATGTGGCTTGCACACATCTCCAGTCCTTTGCATGTCTGGGCACCACAAACATCACATATCAACCTGGTGTGGGTGGACTCACTGCAAGACTGTGCAGCACTCAATGTCCATGCCCTGTGAATATCTCAGTATGTCATGTTTGTGGCATTGAGGGACATGGACTCACACACAAAATATTGATCCACACAAGTCTGGTTGTGTGCAATCTACAGGGCTGCGATGGTGCATAGCTGGATTTGACCGTCAAAAACACAATAGTGAGGACACAGTAAGTGAAGTGATGTGACCTCGTCTTGGTGGGCTGGCAGTGTGCTGAGCATCTGAGCTCACACTGGGGCACACACAGCCATTCCGCCAAGTAATCACTGTCCTGGCACCTGCATGACCAACATACTGCGTCACTGTATGGCTGTAAATGCAACACACTTCACTCATACCTACAACTGCAGGCAGGGAGACCTGTGACATTAGTACACACACTCCTTCCCCCTGGAGACAGCATGTTTGTCAGTTTGAAGAACCAAAAAAAAAACACCTCAAGGAGGAGTGGGGGTTTGGCGGTGCAGGAATCACCCGAGTCTACTTTTACCCTCCTTATATAATAAAGTGGACCCGGAAACCTTCGTCTGCAGAGAGAACCTCCTTTATTACAATAGCCCGGGCTATGGAACAGAGTCCCAAGCTAGTCAGAGACAAAACCCAGGAACCTGCTGCTTTACTCCACAGCGAACAAGCCTTATATACATTTTTATTCAACTCTTTTGGTATTCAGTCCATTGTTCAATCAGGGCGGTGTTTGTAGTTGATGACCTGATCAAGACTCGGCATTCAGACCATTGTTCAATCAGGGCGGTGTTTGTAGATGATGACCTGATCAAGACTCGGCATTCAGACCATTCCCCAGATGACCTGATCACAGCGTCAAGGATGTTTACCAAGCAGGGAGCAGAAGATGAAAAAAAAAGCTTGTTTACACAGGGCGTAGGTGTCTCATGGCTCTCTGTTGATGAATTGGTTAACTGCAACAAACAGGGGGTTTGGGTATGTGATCGTTTTTTTAGCGTCAGCAGAAATGGAGGCTGTAGGCAGGGTTTTGTCACGAGATGGCAAGAAATGGAGGAATGTAAGGAAATTAATAGGACCTAGTAAAATCTTATTTTCTTCAAGTGCATGACACAACCCCACACCCTCAGGCATGTACTGCATCAGTCCAACTACATGTGTGCCCCCCCTGCCCTACACCTCTGCTTCTGAGGACTTACCATGACATTTGGGGCACCATACAGCCTTGGGTACTGAGCGAGCACCTCATCCACCAGGACCTCCAGCTCCTCGCTTGTGAATGAGCTGGCACGGATCTTCTCTTTCCTTGCCATCCCTGTAGACATGGAATACCTGTGGTGGAATTGGGTGGCGCGGGCTCTCAGGCAGCAGTCCCTGGTGGCAGCAGCAGATGAGGGATCTCAGGCAGCAGTCCCTGGAGACAGCAGCAGGTGAGGGGTCTCAGGCAGCAGTCCCTGGAGGCAGCAGCAGATATGGGGTCTCAGGCAGCAGTCCCTGGAGGCAGCAGCAGATGAGAGGTCTCAGGCAGCAGTCCCTGGAGGTAGCAGCAGGTGAGGGGTCTCAGGCAGCAGTCCCTGGAGGCAGCTTTCAAAATCATCCAATGACCCTCTCTGAGGTGGCGGAGCACGTCTACCCCGGTTTTCAAAATTGCATCATGCCACCACAATCGTCGTTCCCATTGGCTCTAGGGCATGGTCCATGGCGGTGACACACTGCCGTGGCCAGGCGGTAGCTACCGCGATTTGGGTGGCGGAGCATGCCCACCGCCATTTGGGCATGTCTCCATGCCAATGACTACCGCTCCTGTGTGAATGGGGGGTGCTGGTGACACACTGCCGTGGCCAGGCGATAGCTACCGCGATTTGGGTGGCGGAGCATGCCTACCGCCATTTGGGCATGTCTCCATGCCCATGACTATTGCACCTGTGTGAATGGGGGGTGCTGGTGACACACCGCCGGGGACAGGTGGTAGCTACCGCGATTTGTGGGACATACATTGGCAAGGGACATTGTGCACACTTCAACAGTGCACAGTGGCCACATGGTGAAAGGCACATCATCGTGCACACAATGCCAATGTTCCATTGACTCCACTGGTGCCTACACATGCCATGGTTGTGTATGTGTGACGTAGATTGGTCTGTAGTCCCTCACATGTCACAAATAAATCAGATGGTCGAAGAGGCAGGACAGTGTAGTAGTGGACTCTACAATGTGTACACATATCAATGTGTTGAGGTGCAGTGATGACCTTGGCAATGCTTGTCTCACTGTATGATGTAGTTACTTACATGTGCTCTTCTGTCTGCTCATACACACAATTGTCAGTGGTCATTGTGTTGTGGATGTGTACCAAGTTGGATAGATGCATTGAGGTGTGACATGTACAGCAGCTAAGTATGAGACAGTGGTGTTGATTTGTTACAGATTGACTGGATGCCACGTTCCCAGGTGTGCACATGTGAAATGTGGCCATATCACTATGTGCATTCACATTGACCTCTGTGTTGTTTGAGGGACTTGTGTATTGTAAATAGAGAGGTGTGCACTTTGTGTAGCTCAAACGTCCACCCATGTGACCTGGGGTGTCACTTAATTATCAAGTCAGTCTTTGTATTTGCTCCAGAACGTGATATGCTGTGGCCATCTCATGATGTATTTCATTGACATGTGTCCACTTTCATCCCAACTAGGAGGAGGCCAAATCTTATTCGTCACTTGACAGTGCTGGAGGAATGGAGGATGTGGCAATCATTTGCAAATTCCGTCTTGATAGAGCCACCCTGAAAACCCTTTGTGATATGTTGGAGACCCACCTGCAGCCTCGCCTGACATATCCAACAGCTTTCACCCCAACTTATAAAGTGATGGTGGTACAAAAGGGGGTGGTGATGGACGGAGCATCTGAACCAATCAAACACTCACACCCAGTCAACAGATCTGGGTTTAATCCATCACCGTTCTTTAGCCCACTCTGCCACCCTAGTTCAGACATGGCCATATGCAAATCAGTCTGACCCTGTGCCTCATGGGAACAGTCCAGCCCGAACTGCCAAGCCATGCCTTCCCTGGACCGGAAACAAGCTTCCTTGGACCGGTTTCTGGCATTTCAGCCGTCTTCAGCCAGGCTTGCTTGAATCCAGTGGCAAAGTGAGCAAAGGACTCACGTCTGAACATACCCTGCCAACTTATGGCAAACAAAGCGGTACAAAAGGGGGTGGTGATGGCAGCACTCCATTTGTTTGCCACTGGATCGTTCCAGGAGACAGTGGCCAGCGCTGGTGGGATGTCTCAACCGATGTTCAGCATGGTGCTGCGTGATGTTCTGCCCGCCATGATGATATACAAGGACAGATATATCCATTTCCCCAGGGGTGCTGAATTGCCAGCTGTGAAGGGGGACTTCTACCCCCTTGGGCAAATCTCCCATGTTGTTGGAGCCATTGATTGCACACATGTCGGTCTTGTGCCACCACAGGCAAGTGAGCACATATTCTGCAATCGCATTCATTACCACTCCATTAATGTGCAAGTGGTGTACCTGGCAGATATGATCATCTCGCATGTGTGTGCCAGATTCCCTGGCTCAGCCCATGACTCATACATCCTGCGTAACAGCATTGTGCCCCGGCTGATGGCTAATCTGCTTCCAGAGCGTGCATGGATTTTGGGTAAGTATGCCTAGTTGTATGGCATGCTGGGTGTGTGACCTGCTGCCTTCTGCCTGTGCAACATTGCAATGTCTATTTGTCATACCTAGGTGACTATGCATATTCCAACCATCCATGGCTGCTGAGCCCACTGCGGAAACCCAGGACCCCGGCTGATATCAGATAAAATGAGGCCCATGGGAGGACACGTCGTGTAGTGGAGCGTACTTTTGGTCTGCTCAAGTCACGTTTCCACTGCAAGGACAAAACAGGAGGTGCACTGGCATGCTCGCCCAGGAAGGTGTGTCAGATCGTAGTGGCATGCTGTATGCTCCACAACCTGGCCCTTCGCAAGGAGATTCCCCTGCTCCTGGATGATGATGAGGACCCAAGGCCCCCGCCTGCACAACAACCTGAGTCTAATGATGAGGACAGTGGAGAGGAGGAAGGTGGTGACATGTGTCAACAGCTCATCACCCGCTACTTCACTTGAAGGTGTGTGACAATGTACGACATACCCATTGTCTGGTGGTATTGTTGTTGTCGCGAAGGGCTATGTTTAAAAAGTGAAAACTGCCAGTTGTCAACTCAGCTGTGGGTGGATATGTTACTGTGACATGTCATCTGAGAACGTATTTGGGACGTGTATGTTGACACTTGTTGCCCATTGTGTTGTCTGCATGTTGGCTTATGTAAATGGTCGGTGTTGTGTTATATCTGTGATGCCACACTCACACCAGTGAACGTTGTTCTGTTGTGTTTCCCTAGGTGCCTTGAACTTATCCTTGCCTACATACAGTACATACTCCTGATACATTATGGACATGTTGAAGACTGTACATCCTGCACTAAAGACAAAGCTGGCACAATAAAAGTTTGTAAGGTATTTTATTTACAAAGTTGACATGTGAGGGGGGTGTTCAATTTTACATAGAGGTGGTGGTGGAGCAGTGAGTTGACAGTCATGGTAAATGAGGTGAAAGAGTAGATCCCACATTGATGTGGTGACCCAGTCCAACAGACAGATGCCATTCCCAAGGCAGTGTGGGGAAAACAGTCAATACAGTGAGGAAGAGGGTTGCCATCAGGGCTGGCTCTGTGACTGGCATTTGGCAGGTGCTTTGCCTCCAGAAACTCCCAGGCTCTTCTTAGGACAGCCCCTTGGTCGTTTGGCAGGGGGGGCCCTGCTGCAGGGTCAGTGGCGTCTGAGGACTCACCCCTCTCTGTGGGCGCAGGGGAGGATGGTGAACTGTCATCCTGCGGCCCATCAGAGGTTGGTGGAGGTGTTGTTTGTGGCGCAGACCTGTCCCTCAGTAACGCCACTTGCTGGCCCATGAGGTCCACCAGTTGTCCAATGCGGGTGTCGATGGACCTCATCAGCAGGATGAGCTCACGTAAGAAGTCGTCCGACTGGACACTTTGTCCCTGGGCCTGTTGGTATGCCCCAAGGACTCTGGTGATGTGGTCCAGGGATTCGGTCCCATCCTTCTGGTGTCTTGGGGGGACCCTGGCCCTCCCACCTACCCGGATGCCTCGGACCTGTCGCCTTGCCACTGTGGGTCCCCGCACACTCTCCCTGCCTTCCTCGGTTGGTGGTCTGGGGTGGTCATCCTCTGCAACAGGGAGGGTGTTGCAGGTGGCACTGGTGGTAGTGGCGGTGGACGCACAGGCCATAACAGCAGGGGCCGCTGTGCAGTTGGTGTTGCAGCAGATGTGGAGGTGGCGAGGATGGGGTCCTGGGACCTGTGGAAAAGTAAATTATGCCATGTTCTGTGTCCCTACGCGTCCTCCATCATATGTTATGTGTGTATGATTAATATGCATATGTTATTCCCCATGTTCGATTAAAGACGCAATTATAGTTGTGTCCACCTCTAGTATGCCAGTTTCCAGTTCTCGTGAATACTACGAATATCAGGCCTATGTAAAGCTACGTTGCCACGTTTCTCAGTGTGCACGTTAATGCATTGTAAAGTCCCCGTTTCTAGGCCTCAAAAGGGCCCGGACACCAGATTCAGCTCCTGTCTCCTGAAGCCCTCGCTGAGGAGCGATACAGCCCCCACCTGTGTCCTCGACCCTTCACTTACTTCCTGCCTCACAGTGCCCGGTTCAGCCTGGCTCTGCCTCTGAGTCTGCCAAGAGTATGTTATGATTCCAAGTTATCAGTTCAGTCCTCCTTGGGGGGGCGTGGTTTAGGCGCCGATGTAGGTGGAAGCGGGACTCCGGAGCTCCTCCGTGCCCGCCTCACACCGCCACATATCCTGAGCCCCGACTCGCGCTCCGTCCCCCCACGAGTGCTCAAGAGAGCATCAGGAACGCGCAGTGAGACTTTGGGGGTCTGGGGGCCTCTGCAACTACCCCTGCCGCACTCAGAGCGGTGGGCACGGCACCCGGCGATGGGAGCGCCTAAGATGGCGGCCGCCGTCCTGTAACGACGTGCCTGGCGCCGGAGCCTACGAGGCGGGGGAGAGCTCCCCTAATGCTGTGGTGGCTGGGGTCTACCGAAGTTGCCTCCGGAACGCAAACGGAGGTGAGGAGAGCTGGCGGACATCCTCGCGCACGGAGCTGCGGGGCAGAGGACGACCTCACTGCCTGACCCTAAGATGGCGCCGGCCGGGACACGAAGACCGGCTTGAAGAACTGACTGCGGAGTCTCTGGGTCCGTGAGGGACTCGGGGTCGGCGCAGAGCACCTGGTCCGCCCTACTGAGAGGACTCCTGAGGGACCCACACCGCGGGGGGGGTGTACAGCTCAAGAGTGTCGACAGAAAAGAGTGCAGGGGGTGAGAGGCTGGCTGCCCGCCCCTGCGACGCATTGGCGGGAGAGAGCGTCTACCTGCTCGGGGGCGCCCGAGACCAGTGCGCCCAATTAGCACTGGGGCCCGTAGGTGCACATCCGGCCTGAGCAATCTCGACGCGGGAACCTCGTCAGGAGCCCTGACCCGGGACTATTGTGCCCCACAACCCTGGTGGAGCGAGCCCCAGCACTTGGGTTACTGCACGGACTGGTCCCCACGGGGCGAGGGCCCAGAGATTGGAGTGGGCGAAGGTCGTGGGGCGGACCAGGGTCTGGAAGAGGCACGCGACGCTAACTGCCCGCCAGGATGACACGCGGCAGCAGGAAGAAGGGCTTCGAGGCACTGAAGCTGGACGACCCGGGGCACCCAGAGGACGAAGTCCCGCCGGGGGCGGGGGCCGGGAGTCCATCCCGCCCGCGGGACCCCTCCCTGGGGGACATAATGCAGGCGATAGTGGCGTCGCGGGAGGCCCTTGAGAAACGCATGGACACCATTGGGTCGGACCTGTCTCTGCTAAGGGACGACCACAAAAAGCTGAAGGAGCGGGTAGCGACGACCGAGGGTACCCTGAAAAGTTTGCCAGGAGACGTGGCGGAGCTAAAGACGACCCTGGCGGAAATGGCGCAGAAGGTACGAGTGCTGGAGCTCCGAGCTGAGGACAGTGAAGGGCGCTCTCGGCGCAATAATCTTCGCCTTGTGGGGGTCCCCGAAAAAGCCGAGGGGCGAGACGCGGTCACCTACCTGGAGGGCTGGCTACGCTCAGAGGTGGCCCCGGAGGGACTTTCGTCGTTCTTTGCCATTGAACGGGCTCATAGAGTCCCTGCGCGTCCTCCCAAACCGGGGGCGCCTCCGCGACCGATCGTACTGCGTCTTCTGCACTTCAGGGACAGAGACCATATCCTGCGGAGAGTGAGAGACATCCCGGACCTGAGCATCGACAACAGTCGGATCATGATCTTTCCGGACTTCACCAGAGAGGTGCAAAAGCAGCGGGCCTCCTTCCTGGCGGTCAAGAGGAAACTGAGGTCGCTACAGCTGCCCTACGCTATGATGTTCCCGGCGCGGCTGCGGGTGGTCGCAGGAGAGCGCACCCACTTTTTCCTGACACCACAGGAGGCTTGGAGCTGGCTGGATTCAAGAGGGGCGTCGGCAGAGGACCGCGCTACGAGGACCCCCCCCAGGAGACACGCGTCGGAGACGCCGCCGGCGGGACGACCTGGCTCCCCATCGGACTGGCAACAGGAACGCGCCAAGGCGGTGCAGGCAGTGGCGACCATTAGCCAGGGGGACGCCAGCCCTTCCAGTAGTGCTTCGGAGCAGTCGAAGGCCAGTGCTCCCAGCCCTGGCTCCAGCAGTGGGCATGAGTTGTCCGAGACAGACCTGCCGGTTGTGACTCCCCAGACTGCGGATGGTATCCTGGACTGAGATGGTTCGCGGGACATCGATCACATGAGTAAGGTACCGGGATATGTGGGCGGAGGAGGGCCGCTTCAGGACGCTATGCTGTGGGGTGCGGCTGCCCACTGGGACTTCTTACTGAGACCTTGGGGACGGGGAGAGTCGGGGGACATCTCCTGTTGGTTGCTGGGGGTAGTGGGGCGGGGGCGGGGGACTTCGGGCCTGTCTGGAGCCGGCATTGCCGCCACTCCAACCCTATTTTGTAATGATACGCTTTTTTGCTAACTGTTTTTGGATGGGGTTTCCATGTTGGTTATCTGTCCGGGGGAGTGGGAGTTGGGGTAGGTTGCTAGTACAAGTTGGGGGGGGGACAAGGGGGGGGCCTAGGCGTGCTGGAGGGGTGGCTGAGAGGGGGATGGAGATATGGTGGTCTCTGCCATGGGATCCGACTTAGGCTACAAATGTCTCACATGGAACGTCAGAGGGATGCACTCGATGCATAGGCGTCATAAAATTCACTCCTATCTGGTCGGGCGGGGCATTCACATCGCCTTCCTTCAAGAAACACATCTGCTGGATAAGGAGGGGAGGGCTCTGCAGCGGCGTTGGAGGGGACAGGTCTTTCACACTAGCTACTCTGCCTATGCTCGGGGGGTGGCCATTTGGGTGCGGGCGGGGGTACCCTTCCTGTGCACGCAACAGGTAATTGACCCGGAAGGGAGATACGTAATGGTGCGGGGCAAGCTGGACGGGAGGGACCTTAACTTGGGTTGTTTGTACGCCCCGAATGTAGACCAACCTGCTTTCCTCTCCCTTTTGTCCCACAAACTGGCTCAGTTCTTAATGGAGCCCTTGCTCCTGGGCGGCGATTTTAACAGCGTGGCCGATGTTACCCTGGACAGGTCCCACCCCCCCCTACAGATTGCACCAGCTGGTAGACTTGCACTTGCGCGCTCCGCCTGGCAACGACAGTGGGGTCTGGTTGACTCTTGGAGGGCTAACCACCCACTAGACAGGGACTACTCATTCTTCTCCGGCATTCACGAGCTACACGTCCGCATTGACGCCTTCCTGAGCTCCCAGGACGTGCACGCGGAAGTGAACCACAGTGAGTATCTCACACGCTCGATCTCGGACCATAACCCCCTCCTCGTGCGGCTGCGCTGGTCGCAGTTTCGCCCGAGGATCCCGGCTTGGAAACTACATCCTGAGGCGCTGGATGACCAGCTCTTCCGGACCACAATTGCGTCAGGCATAGAGGGCTATTTTCAGGTGAATGCGGGCACGGCGGGTTCAGCTGTAACGGAATGGGACGCGTTCAAATCGGTGTTGCGAGGCCAATGCATAGCAACGGCGTCGGGAGTGCGGAAAACGCTTCTGGACGAAATTGGGAAGGAGGACGAGACCCTGCGGAGGCTGGAGAGGGAAAGACCTGAGCGGCCGGACACTCACGGAGACCTGCTGGGGGCGCGAGAGGCGGTGGCGGCGTCGGTGGAGCGCCTCCGGTGCTTTGACTACAAAGCCTACCTCACACGAGCGCACTCGGAACGCGACAAATCGGGGGCCCTCCTGGCCTGGCTGGCCAACCCGGCCCGCCGGGGCTCGGTCATCCTTGAGCTCCGAGACCACACGGGAGCGGCGAGATTCGATCAGCAGGGGATCAACGCGTTGTTCTACGACTACTATACTGAACTATACCGCAGCAGGGTCCTCCCTTCGTTGGTGGAGTTCCAGACCTTTATGGAGGATCTGGACCTGCCGGTCCTAGGTGAGGAGGATGCGAAACGGATCGGGGACAAGATCGTGGAAAGAGAGGTACGGGTTGCCATTAAGAGTATGGCAAGGAATAAGACGCCGGGCACGGATGGATTCCCTGCGGAATTCTATCTCACCTACGTGGACCTCCTTGCGCCCCGACTGACGTGGCTGTACAATGAGTCGAGGCGATTGGGCTGTCTACCCGAGACCACGAGGGAGGCGTTGATTGTCCCCCTTCTGAAGCCGGGCAAGGAACCATGGGACAGATCGGCATACCGCCCACTGTCCATGCTTAACCTGGATTACAAGATCCTGAGCAAGATCTTGGCGGCGCGTTTGCTCCCTCACATGTCCAAACTGGTGCATGCGGACCAGTCGGGTTTCATCCCGGCCCGCAATACGGCGCTTAATGTGCGGCGACTCTTACATATACTGGAGGCCGACACTTTGATGGTGACGAGGCGGTGGTGTTCGCTGTCGATATGGAGAAGGCGTTTGACAGCTTGGAATGGCCTTACTTATTCCATGTATTACGAGCGTTGGGCCTTGGGGAAGGCTTCGTAGGTTGGACGAGACTGCTCTACCAAGAAGCGACGGCGAGAGTCAGGTCAGGGAGGGTTATCTCTGAGATGTGCAGGGTGGGCAGGGGCACCCGTCAGGGATGCCCTCTTTCCCCCTTACTATTTGCCTTGGCTGTCGAACCCCTTGCAGCACGAGCCCGGCTGGGCCGGGCGTATCAGGGACTGGACGTCTATGGCCAAGTACACCACATAGCGTTATACGCAGATGATCTGCTGATGTTCCTGGCGGACTCGGCGAACTCTCTGCGTGGTGCTAAGACTCTCCTGCAGTCGCTGAGCAGTGTCTCCGGTCTTCGTGTGAACTGGGCGAAATCCCACCTATTTCCGACCCGCCCGCGGGGAGAGTGCCCGCAGGAAACGGAGGGCGTGACTTGGGTGGAGAGAGGCCTACGATACCTTGGCACCACGATCTTCCACGACAGGGCCGATATCCTTGAGGGGAATATCGGGTCGGCGATCAGGCATGCTAAAGGGAACTTCGACTTTTGGGGCACGCTCCCGCTATCACTCATGGGGAGGGTGGCGCTGCTCAAGATGGTGACCTTACCACGATTGCTCTACTTCTTCGGGACCCTCCCGATCTGGATCCCGGCGAGCTACTTTCGGCAACTGCGATCGATGGTCATCGGCTTTTTGTGGGGGGCAGGCAGGCGCAGGGTGGCTCACGCCACACTTCTCCGCCCTAGAGCGGATGGCGGGCTGGCACTGCCGGACTACGAGCTCTACTACTTGGCGGCACAGCTGCAGTGGCTGACGCAATGGGTAGCACGGGCCAGGAGAGGGACAGACGGATCGGGAGAACCGGCGGGTCCAGTCCAGGTGCTGTCGCGGATCGTGCTGGGTCTACCGATGGGGGATTTCCACCTCACACAGGAGTTTGCGACGGCCCGGAAATGTTGGAACAGATATCGCCGGAGGTGTGGTATTGCGATTCCGTACGCACCTGAGATCCCTCTTGGGCTCTGCGGGGCACTTCCGCATGGGGGCTCGTGGCACGGGCTAGAAGGATGGGACCAGCAGGGGCTGTCATCCATGGGTGACCTGTACGAAAACGGGGCGATGTTACCCTTTGATCTCCTCCAGGACCGCTTTGGGTTGGCAGGCGGGGACTTCCTCCTTCATGCGGCCCTAACGGCGGCGATCCGCAGACACTGGAGAACGGGCATGTCGGAGCCACCATTGTCTCTGGGCTGCCAGTACGTCGTGATGATGACAGGGACGGTCAAGGCTGTCGCGTGCCTGTCTCGTCGCATGGTCTCGGAATCTGTCGCTCCACTGCTGGCCTTGAAGGCGAAATGGGAGGCTGATTTGGCGATTGAGATCCCCGAGGAGGCATGGAAGGGAATACTGGAGGGGGCCCGAAATAGCACACGCAACGCAAGGTTCCAGCTGGTGCACTTTTATGTCCTGCATAGGGCCTACCTGACCCCTGATAAATTGCATACATACTTCCCGGCCCACCCGGCATCCTGCCCACGTTGCCCGGCAGATCCTGCCGACTTCCAACATATGTTCTGGTCGTGTCCCGCGCTGGGGCCCTTTTGGGAGGAAGTAGTGGAGGTTCTGAGGGAGGTGACGGAAAGGGACCTGCAACTCACCATGGCGCATTGCATACTACACTGGTTCCCACACACTTCAAAAAATAAAGTCACTAGCAAGTTTCTGGACTTGGGGCTTCTCCTGGCGAAGCGAGCCATCACGTCCCAATGGAAGGCGTCCCGGGGCCCTGTGATAGGGCGCTGGAGGTCTGAACTGCATAAGTGGGCTAGATGTGAGGGTGAGGTTCGCCTGCGAGCCGCGCTCAGGGCAGGCAACGACACAGCACTGGAGAGGGCCAGGGCGTGGGAGGGGATGGTCCTGGGACTCACTCTCGTGGACATGGAGGAGGAGGACTCCCCGGGACGTAGTCCGGCTCCGGCGGAGCGCCCTTCCGACGGGGGGACGGTCTAGACCTGATTTGCTGCTTCCCTACCTTTGAGTTCCACTGTGAGGACTTACGAATGATAGCTGATAACTCCTGGTACTAAGTTCCGGATCTGGTCCTGTGATTGGGATTAAGATTCTGATTGGACGATACTCTGGCACGCCTGGGGGGGGGGGGTCTGGCTAGGGGTGGGAGGGCTATTAGGGGTGGTCCTGGGCGAGGGTGGAGGGGTAGTTGGGGTTGAGGGTGTTGTGGGAGAGGGGAGGGGGTTTGTTCAGGTTGGGTGACAAGAGGCTCTTGATTCACCTGGCTTTGGGACAGGGAGTAGAGAAGGTTAGGACCAAAAGCGGCCATGTTATTCCTCCTCCGATTGGTGGCTACGGGCATGTACTGAACGCCCCTGTTAAATTTTTCTTCCCAACGTGTTATTGCCGCTCGACCTCTGGGTTGTGAGCTGAATGGCTGTGTAATACTGGGGGGAGGGGCGACACACCTCAGGCGAACCAAGGAGAGACGATGGAACATGCTGTTTGATTATATGCTCTTGCTGCAATAAAAAAATATTTACAAAAAAAAAATCAGTTCAGTCCTCCTTCTCTGCATTCCTAAAGCTACTGAATCGCATCAATAGTTTCCGTCGTTGTCTAGCCTTTACGTCTCCATGTAAGAGAAATACTGCATTTAATGGTCATTTAATATTCTTCATCACGCACTACATGTAGAATAATGCATGCTCCAGTCCTAGAGTCTGTTAGCCTTTACCCCGATAACTTTTGGATTCTATCAACATGTTCTCTAAACATCAGATACTAGATACTGCTTAGGTACATGTCGCCCTAACTCTCCAGACTTCAGTCTCTGCCCCTAGCACAGAGTTCATAGCCCCCAGCTTCTCCTAGTAACACGTCATTGCCAGTTTGCGCGCACCATCAGGGTAGAGGTCCCGGCTCCTTAGGTAGCCCCCTCCATGGTTTCCACCCCATTCATGACATATTCTGTTACGTTTGCATCACATGTCTATGTATACGCCCTGTTACACCTCTTTTCACCCTTACCTTTCGCGACTGCTACGCGTCATGCCTATTGCTCCACCCACTGCTACGCCTATTGCAATGTAATGCTATGTGTTTGCGTTATGTATATATGCTCATGTACTGTTATTAAAAGTGGCTAGCCATTCCAGATCCTGCCCCCCGGCAGCGCTTGCCATCCTATTCCTGTGCAGGTTGTCCTGTTCCTGTCCTTATGCTGTATTAAACCTGCAAAACTCCTACTACCTCGAATCTTGACTCTTATTTATTGAGCTATCTGTTATTCATTTATGCATTCAAAAAGAGAGGTATTATTTATTTATTTACCACATAATGGCGCCCGAACAGGGACTTGCCCTTTCCCCACGCGCCGGTGAAGCCACGCCGGCCCCCTGACCCTCTGCAGCCGTGACGGAACCATACCGTGCACGTGCAGATATTTCTGCTTCAAGTATCCCTCAGGCCCACGGAGGAGACGGAGGAGGCGGTCCAGCATCCAGACGAGGCGGTGGAGGAACGCGGCGAGTCCCGACCAGAGCCCAAGCCGAGAGTCCAAGGTCCGAGGTATCCGGAGGTCCACCCGTAACTGAAGTCCGAAGTTCGTCGTCCGTCGTCGTAGCAGTCCAGTCCAGTCCGAGGCCTTCCGTTCTTGCTGCCCGGTGAGTACCGTTACTGGGGTAGTACCTAGACCGGGTCAATTTAATTGACTCTGGTCCGTGGGTTGGTGGTACACAGACCCACAAACGAAGTGTCCACTTCGGTGGATGCGGGTCCTGACGTGTCTCTTTATGAGACCGGTAAGTTTCGTACTGTTTCAGCAGTGCATCTAGTTTCTGTTCTAGTCAGTTCTGTTCTCGAGAAAATTCATGTATTCTGTGTTCCGTATTCCAGGTAGTATTCTGTTCGAACTGTTATTCTAAATGTTCTTCATGTATTTTGATGTTGTGGTATGAGTGTGAAGTAATTATCGTGTTTATTGTGTAATTACGTATTGTGTCTCAGTTACAGTTCAGTCATGCCCTTGTTTTCTAAGTTACGTCAGTTAAAAACTAGAAAGGGTCTGCTGGAAGCAGCAGTTCCAGTCCCGCCTAGGGACAGTCCAGGTCATTTTATGTATCAGAAGCATGGCATAAGTGCCATATTATATCTAGATTTATGGGTAGAGTATACCAAAGAGTTAGAGGAAAAGTATAGATGGCCCGTATCAGGTACGTGGGATGCCGAGTGCATCATGAGAGTAGAAGAGGCATTATGGAAAAAGAAAGCCAGACAGTCACAGAAAGATGCCATCGAGTTATGGCGCAAAGAAGCTCATAAAAGAACGGAAAAAGAAATCAGAAAGTCAGAATTAAGTAGAGAATCCTTAGAACGAGCCCAAGAAAAAGAACTAATCGAGATAGGTGAACAAGTTAAAGCCGAACAGTCAGACAGACAGAGGAATGCCCTTATTAAGGGTATGTATCCTCTTCTTGCCGAGGGTTTGCCAAAAGCGACCCCAGAGGCATTCAGTAATTTCCCGCCACCATTAGTTCCGACCAAGCTACGTCACAAACCGACCGCAGCTGATATTTTCATTTCGTCCTATTTGGACGACACAGTCCCAGAATATGCAAATCCTGTTCGCGCTCCGCCAGTCCCTGTAAATCAGGCACTTCCTGTTCCTCCAGACACCGGGGTACCCCTTGCAGTGCCTGCTACGGTCCCCCAGGTCCAGTCCGCCACACAAGTTCAGCCCGCATTTCAATTTCCCGCCACACTAGTACGAAGAGTATCAGTTGATGATTCTAGTTTAGGGGCCGCAGGAGGAGGTCCTCCTCAAACCCCGCCGCCACACAAGCGTTTAACGTCAGTCGAATTACATGCTCAAGTGTCACAGCGCACGCCCAGATATCAGTCTGTTGCAGAAATAAGGAAAGCCCTTACCGAATGCGGCTATGATCCAGTCCCAGGCGAGGATAATATGGTTTTATATTCATTACGCGTAAGAAAGGTGGCCGAGTATCTAGTCACCCTACCGAATATGAAAGAAGATCTAGACAGAATATATCGTTTCATCCGTACAGGGGATGATCCAGAAAGCATTGGCGAAGTCATGTCTCAAAGGAAAGCTGAGATCCAGCTCATGATACTAAAGTTTTTGATTAATTGTTTAATAAGAGAACAAGATTACCCGTCCAAAGATCAAGTCGAAATGAGAACCCTGACAAAGTGGAGTGATAATATAGCCGAGGGTAAGCACAAGACCATCGGTGCTATGGAAAGTATGTACAAGAAAATCCGTAAAGAAATAATAAAGTTACACGAACAGCGTAAAGCAGCACAAGTAAGCGAGAAAGAAAGTAACTCTGATACTGAAGAGGTAGACGACGAGAATCCCGCCAGAATAGCGTATGTAGGAAAATCTAGATTTCCAGATCGCCATTTACGCCTAGAACACAAGTCAACTTTCCATCATCCAGCACCAGAACAAGGTTCTCTAGAACAAGTGTTTCAAGCTACCGATCACATTCTGAAATCACGAATCGGTTACAGTGAGTTAAGTACTATGCATGAACAAGAACTAGCCCGATCAGCAGTCCGATGGATTACTGATTCTACCACTTTTCCAGACGAAATAGTGGCACAAATGTTTCTGAAACTGCCCCCAGCCGAGCAGCGACTGGTGGGTATGTATATGATCCAGCACCTCATTACTCTGTATGAGGGTCAGCACTCTGATCCAGGCCCGTTACATGATATCCTGAACGAGTTACTCCAGTATAGATGGAAAGGTCTAGGTACCGATTTGATTAGTGTCATTCTAGAACAACGTCACAAATATAGAACGTTTCTGAACCCGCATTTTGTTCATGTCTCACCCCCAGAAAGTAAACCTTTTTACATAGAAAGACAGAACCCGTTACGAGAAGTCCACCCAGTTAGAGGAACGGGTGGCGAACTAGAACGAGTGTTTGTTTACACTCCGATCACAAAGATGGAACTCTTAGAGATGAAAAAATTAATTCCCTGTCATGATAAAGATCCAGCAGGGTTCCATCGAGAATTAAAAGACATGCTCCGTATGGGAGAATACACGTATCCAGACA
The DNA here is from genome assembly GCF_964261635.1 of Lissotriton helveticus. Classification (NCBI taxonomy): domain Eukaryota; kingdom Metazoa; phylum Chordata; class Amphibia; order Caudata; family Salamandridae; genus Lissotriton; species Lissotriton helveticus. Next base: position 817,380,894 of record NC_136070.1, read on the forward strand.
TAATTAAAATGTTAAAGGTTCTGCTGCCCGCAGGGGTGTATGAAAAGCTCAAGGAAAAAGAATGGGAGGTGGGAGAGAAAAAGATAGATTGGGCAGTTCTAGAAGCTGAAGATAAGGCACGAGTACCAGGTACCGGTCTTGGAGCGAAATGTAAAGAATTACCTGAATTATTGATTCAAGTTTTACCCAGATTGTTAACAACGAAAAAGGAAGACTGGGATGCAATCTCAGCCTGTAAACAGAAACAAGACGAAGACATTAGTGATTTTTATTCTAGATTTGAGAAATGTTTTAGCATCAACAGTGGCCTCAAGACAAGCAGTGAGTCATACCCTCACCTTTTTGTTACTAAATTAGTCGAGAATTCAAGTCCACCAATTAAAAATCGAGTTTTGAAAGTCGAAAGTACCTGGCAAGCTAATACCCCGTCCCAGATGTTACAGATGCTCCAATACCACCAGAATAGAATCAGGGAAGAACAAGAACACGAGAGAAAGCGTATGAAAGACACGAAAATGAAAGTACTAGTTGCACAATCTATTCCACAAGACAGTCAGAAGAGGGGTCCGAATCAAGCCAGTCATCCTGCAGCTCCCGTTAAAGGGAACTGCAATTATTGTAAACAGCCAGGTCATTTTATAAACGAGTGTGCAGTTCTGAAACACAACATAGCTACTGGTAAGACTAAAGAAAGACCACGTCCACCTAGACAAGAACAAGTTTCACAGACTCCTCAGCCACAGAATGCACCACAGACAGTTACAGCACCGCAGCCCATCGCTGCAACACAGCATGTTACACAGCAGATGTACCAGTATGCACAGTCCGAGTATCCAGAGTATCAGCCGTATTCATGAAACAGCCTAGAGAGGGAGGTAGGCTTGCCTCTCATCGAGATACCTGTAGATCAAGAAGGTCCCTATGTTCACAGTCAAGTATTAGGGAAAGACAGAAAGTTTTTGATTGATACAGGGGCAAGTAGGACCACAATTAGTCACGCCGAAGTTCCAGGGGCTCCGCTCTCAGGCTCAAGAAATGTTTCCCTTGGATTTTCAGGAAAACCTATCGTAAATGAAATATCAAAGCCAGTTACTCTAGAAGTAGGTCCATTGTCCCGTACTACTGATCTGTTACTTACTAAGTCATGTCCAGAAAATCTATTAGGCATTAAAACACTGAAAGAATTAGGTGCAGTTATATGCTGTTCCCCAGAGGGAATACGTCTGTTCCTGCGTGACTTTAAGGGTCACTATGTATTACGAGATTTTGATCCCAGATTGTCTAATGTTCCGCAGCATTTATGGGCGCAAGGTCCAACTGATGTAGGTTACATGCAAATCACACCCCATCGTGTGACTCTCAAGCCAGGTGTAGTGTTACCACGAATCAGACAGTACAGATTGCCACCTGAGGCTGTAGCAGCCTTATCCAAAATTATTGACGAGCTCATCGCTCAAGGAGTGGTTGTAGAAACTGACTCCAATATATGCAATTCTCCGATCATTCCAGTCATGAAACGTACTGATCCAAATGCACCCCCAGTATATCGATTAGTGATTGACCTACGAGAACTTAATAAATGTATTATTCCCCAGTACCCAGTGGTCCCAGATATCTCTTCCCTATTAACAGCCATTGATTCCGAAGCCATGTTCTTTACTGTAATCGACCTCAAGAACGCGTTTTTCAGTGTTCCCATTCATCCAGACAGCCAGTTTCTTTTCGGATTCTGTTTAAATGGAAGGAGCTATATGTTCACACGAGCTCCTCAAGGTTTCACAGAAAGCCCTAGTATTTACAGTCAAGCACTTAAGAGACAACTTGATAATGTTCACATGCCAACTGACACTGCCCTGCTCCAGTATGTCGATGATCTATTGATCACAGCCCGTTCTGAACGTGCTTGCGAGCGAGCATCCCTCACAGTTCTGTATTTCCTAGCCGAGATGGGGCACAAGGTGTCCCCTTCGAAGCTTCAATTCTGTGTCCAGCAAGTGGTCTACTTAGGACACTTACTGTCCAAGAGGGGTAGGCAGTTGACACCTGACCGTATTCAGTTAATAGCGAGTCTTCCTCAGCCCAAGACCCAGAAGGAGGTACGTGCTTTTATCGGCCTTACTTCTTATTGCCGACAATGGATTCCTCAGTATGCATTTATAGCCAAGCCACTGATACAGTTAACGACACAGGAGGCAGCCGTACCGACTGTTCTCCCTTGGACATCTGAACACATACTGAGCTTCAATGAGTTAAAGAAAGCTTTATGCCAAGCTCCAGTTCTAGCTACACCAAACTACAGTAAGCCTTTTACACTTTTCGTCACAGAACGTGAAGGTACAGCATTATCTGTTCTCACACAAGATCAAGCAGGACAATACAAGCCATGTGCCTATTTTTCGAGCACATTAGATCCTGTAGCCCAGGCTCTGCCTGCGTGCCTCAAGTCAGTTGCAGCCACAGCACTAGCTATCAGACAAAGTGATTCCATAGTATTAGGACACTCCCTGACAGTACAAGTTCCACACTCCGTGGAAGTTCTTTTAAATCGAACACAGACCCAGCACTTGACAATTGCACGTTTAACAGGTTATGAATTGACACTGTTTCAGCCACACATAGAAATCAGACGCTGCAACGTTCTCAATCCTGCTACACTGTTACCATCAGCTAATCCAAATCCTGCCACACATGACTGTGTGGAAGTAGTCAACATTACGACAAAGCCAAGACAAGACCTGACCGATATTCCGTTACCAGACCCTGACCTGACACTTTATGTGGATGGTTCATGCATGAGAACAAGTACAGGAGAACTAGTCGCCGCGTATGCAGTGACCACTGACACTGAAGTTATTGAGACACACCGTATTGACACCCTGTCCGCTCAAGCAGCAGAGCTAGTTGCTCTGACACAAGCCTGCATACACGCCAAGAACCTGAAAGTTAATGTTTACACTGATTCACGCTACGCATTTGGAGTCGTACACGACTTTGGAGTGCTCTGGCAGGAGAGAGGTTTCATGACTTCTCATGGAACCAAGATGCAGCATGGTCTCCTTATTCAAGCTCTGTTAGATGCAATACACTTACCGACATCCATTGCTATCATGAAATGCAAAGCACATACGAAAGTTACTGACATTATTTCCCAGGGTAATGATCTAGCAGATCGCACAGCCAAGCTTACAGCTCAGACTCCAGACATTCCAGTTAACATGACACACACTCCAGATCCGACTACATGTATGACAGTTAAGGACCCTACTCAAGATGTCATAGATATCCAGTTACATGCTACTCCCGAAGAAATCAAGAAATGGTCCGAACAAGGAGGGGTCCAGACAGATCAAGGATGGGTGACGAAGGGAAAAGCCACATGGTTTCTCCCCGACTCTATGGTTCAAGTCATTATCAATACCGCACATAGTCCAGCACATTTAGGAGAAAAAGCTATGTTAGACAGTATCCAGAACATTTGGTTCAACAAGCATTTACGAGCTGCAGCCAAGCAGAAAGTCCGTACCTGTATGATATGTTGTCAGTTTAATCCAGGTAAAAGTGTCCCGGTGGAACAAGGTGGATTCCAACCTCCTGACCACCCTTTTGAAGTCCTCCAGATGGATTATATTCAGATGGAGCGATGTCGAGGTTTCAAGTATGTCCTCGTAGTTGTATGCGCTTTGTCCAGGTGGACAGAAGCATATCCAGTCCCAGATTACACAGCCGCGACCACTGCCAAGCAGTTGGTTCGTGAGTTCTTCCCCCGTTATGGACTCCCTAGGGTCGTATATTCTGATAACGGCCAGCCATTCTCCTCAGAGTTAATGAAGCATGTTTCCCTTTTGTTAGGGTACCAGTGGAAGTTCCATTGTGTACGCCACCCTGAAGCAGCAGGTCTCGTAGAGAGACATAACCAGACCCTGAAAATCCGCATCGCCAAAGTATGTAAAGAGAAAGGTGTAGACTGGCTAGTAGCTCTGCCAGTCGCTTTGTTCTATATGCGCATGGTCGCACATTCCAGATCAGGTCTGTCCCCGTATGAGGTCGTTTTCGGCCGCCCCCCTAACATGTGGGGTACACCCAGACCCCGAAGTATTACCGATGTTTCAAGTAATATGCTGACAGATTACCTAGCTTCCTTGATGTCTGCCCTCAACTCTTGTCGTTCACAGGTTGCCGCCGCATTTCCAGACAATACCGAGGTGGCACCGCATGAAATCGTTCCCGGATCCATGGTTTTAGTGAGAAATTTTGACCGCTCAAGTCCGCTAGAGCCTCGCTGGAAGGAGCCCCGACAGGTCCTCCTCGCCACCCGCACAGCCGTGAAGTTGGAGGGACGCAAAGGCTGGGTGCACCTTTCGCACATAAAGAAATTTTATGGATTGAAGCCCGTTTCAAAGAACATTTCTCAGGATTTGAAAGACTGCCAAAGTACTATTCTCAAGGACTGTCCCGCAAAGAACAATGATACTGCACCCTCCCTGTTAGAGAAAACTCCGCAGCAGGAGTATAAGTTGAAACTCCGGTCTAGTAAAATAAGTCAGCCAGTTTGATTGTCTAAGTCCTCCCCTAGGTGAAACGGTTAGACTGTTTCTGACATGTATAAAATAGACCCCCATAGTGAGAGAGTTAGTCAAAACTCAATCCGATGTATCGTTTTTCTAAGTTTCATATTATTTCTCAGCATTATGATTTCCTGCACCAGTTATGCATTTTACCTGTATTTTCCAGTTTCTCATGTAAATAAGTCTTCTAATGTTACGGTAGAGCACACGTTTAGTGATCTGCCTCCTCATGAACTCTCTTACCGCCTCGCTATGCGAAATAATTCTTTTATCCGCATGTTACATTATTCACACCAGACCAGCAATGCCACTAATTGTTGGGTATGTGGTCGACTCCCCCTTTCCAGACACCGAAGGGAGTTCTGCCACTCTTTCCTTATCCTTTTTCACATAATGGTTCGTGTGGAGCATGGTCCACGTTAACGTCATCCTCAACAGATATGTCTTTTCTTAACAGTACCTGTTTTCCAGACAAGCAAGGTCTTCCCCACAGAACCGGGTTAGATCTAGAAAATGAAGTGTATAATTTAGGTAATTATTCTTCGAATTTCATGGTCCTGAATGTTCAGTCTGATACTACTCCAGACTTACCTGCAATTTCAGTACTACCAGTCAAAGGCGAATTATGTGTCCGAAATAATGGTTCTACACACGTAGGACATAGCGATTGTACTACTATTGTCAAGTATAGTGGCAGTGGGAAATCTATTTTCAAAGCTTCACGTCATTCTTATTTTATTTGTGGTCAAACCGCATATGTTCGTCTGCCCCTTGATTGGGAGGGAACCTGTTACATTGCCTTCCTACTGCCACCTGTTTTCCTAGCCCCATCTGATTATCATAGAAACACACATCTAGTACACATTAGACATAGAAGGGAGATCGAGTCCCCAATTGTCGATTATACTGAAACTGCTCTAGAACAGTATACAGATTTCAATAGAGGTTTTTTCTTCTTTATAGGACCTATCCAGAATAGTAAGCTAATCCGCAGGTTAACCAGAACCCTTGAAGTTGTAGTAAATGAGACTGCCTCTGCTCTAGGTAACTTAACCGAAGAGCAATCTGCTATGAGATTTGTAGTTTTGCAAAATCGTCTCGTCCTTGACGTCATACTGGCCGATAGGGGCGGGGCATGTAGAGTCATCGGATCTAGTTGCTGTATTTTCATTCCAAATAACGCGCCGTCTGTTTATTCAGCTATAACCAGACTTCATAAAATTGCCCATCTGTTACACCAAAATCCAGGCACCTGGACATGGTCCGGTTGGTTCTGGAATATAGTTTCCGCCTGGGGATGGAAAGTCTTGTCCTTTCTAGGTATTGCAGTAGCGATCATATTCAGCTGCTGCCTCTGTATACAATGTGGCCCTGCGATTTGCGGCATTTGTGCTACATCTTGTATTCCTAGTCCTAGGTCCCGTTCTAAATCCCGTTCAAAAAGAATTCGAGACGAGCAAATGATACTGTATGAAATAATAGATGGTATCATGAATATTGATGTTTCCTGATGGAAACGTAGTGACAAGGAGGGAATGTGGAAAAGTAAATTATGCCATGTTCTGTGTCCCTACGCGTCCTCCATCATATGTTATGTGTGTATGATTAATATGCATATGTTATTCCCCATGTTCGATTAAAGACGCAATTATAGTTGTGTCCACCTCTAGTATGCCAGTTTCCAGTTCTCGTGAATACTACGAATATCAGGCCTATGTAAAGCTACGTTGCCACGTTTCTCAGTGTGCACGTTAATGCATTGTAAAGTCCCCGTTTCTAGGCCTCAAAAGGGCCCGGACACCAGATTCAGCTCCTGTCTCCTGAAGCCCTCGCTGAGGAGCGATACAGCCCCCACCTGTGTCCTCGACCCTTCACTTACTTCCTGCCTCACAGTGCCCGGTTCAGCCTGGCTCTGCCTCTGAGTCTGCCAAGAGTATGTTATGATTCCAAGTTATCAGTTCAGTCCTCCTTCTCTGCATTCCTAAAGCTACTGAATCGCATCAATAGTTTCCGTCGTTGTCTAGCCTTTACGTCTCCATGTAAGAGAAATACTGCATTTAATGGTCATTTAATATTCTTCATCACGCACTACATGTAGAATAATGCATGCTCCAGTCCTAGAGTCTGTTAGCCTTTACCCCGATAACTTTTGGATTCTATCAACATGTTCTCTAAACATCAGATACTAGATACTGCTTAGGTACATGTCGCCCTAACTCTCCAGACTTCAGTCTCTGCCCCTAGCACAGAGTTCATAGCCCCCAGCTTCTCCTAGTAACACGTCATTGCCAGTTTGCGCGCACCATCAGGTTAGAGGTCCCGGCTCCTTAGGTAGCCCCCTCCATGGTTTCCACCCCATTCATGACATATTCTGTTACGTTTGCATCACATGTCTATGTATACGCCCTGTTACACCTCTTTTCACCCTTACCTTTCGCGACTGCTACGCGTCATGCCTATTGCTCCACCCACTGCTACGCCTATTGCAATGTAATGCTATGTGTTTGCGTTATGTATATATGCTCATGTACTGTTATTAAAAGTGGCTAGCCATTCCAGATCCTGCCCCCCGGCAGCGCTTGCCATCCTATTCCTGTGCAGGTTGTCCTGTTCCTGTCCTTATGCTGTATTAAACCTGCAAAACTCCTACTACCTCGAATCTTGACTCTTATTTATTGAGCTATCTGTTATTCATTTATGCATTCAAAAAGAGAGGTATTATTTATTTATTTACCACAGACCTGTTGCTCCCTGGCACACCTGATGGGCCGGCCTCGAGCTCATCGTCCTGAAAATCCTGTGAGTCTACATCCGAGAGTCCATGTACCGGGGGGGTAACTGGCTCTGCAGGTCGTTGGTGTTGTCCTCTGCAGTAAGTTCTTGGTCACTTGTGGATTAGATGGGAAATGGTCATTGTAGTGCACTCTGCAAGCATTGTGTTAGCTGTGTGTCATCCACTGTCTGTACGCTACACAATTGACTGATCTTCACATCGTTTACTATGTGCACTACTGTGCCTCCTAACATGATGCAGTGGTACATACGCTGTCATGCCTCGAGGTCCGCAAACGGGCGGTCCCTTTAAGAAACCCCTACATAAGCAATTAGAGCCCTTGGAGCGACGCTTTACGTCCTTGCGTCAAGCTCCCGTTACTGCAATTCCTGTCCTGTTTCCTGTTGCCTGATTTCCGGATTTTCCTAGTGTTGAACGGGCTCGCTTCCGATCTTCTGCTTTGAGGCTTTCTACTTGCTCCTCCTGTGGTTCCGAGAACTGGAACTTGTCTAAGAGCCTCGTTTTGTATTTGACTGCTCCGCCCGACGGCCGGGTTTTACTCCGCCGTCTGGCCGGGCAGTGTGTCAGTGTTCCCCTAGGTCTTGCTGGCTCCGCCCGACGGCCGGGTCTTGCTCCGTCGTCCGGCCGGGCAGTACACTGACCTCTCCTCTTTTCCCTTGGCTCCGCCCGACGGCCGGGTCTGTACTCCGCCGTCTGGCCGGGCTGCTACTTCCCCAGTCCGCCATTTCTCTTACCTGCTCCGCATACCAGCCGGGCTTGTTCCCCGCTGCCTAGCAGGGGATTCTTTAGGTATTTAGCCTTGCTTATTCCTACCCTCCACCCGGCGGCCGGGCTTAATCTCCGCCATCCGGTGGTTCCCTTACCCGCCATTTGTTTCCTTCTTGGTCATTATCATCTTCCTTCACTTCCTGTGTTCCTGGCCATACTTACTGTGTGAGGGTTCTGTACTTGCGTGGACTCGTGAAAGATACATCTCCACATCTCCCAGAATCACGGTAACAGCGCAGTGCGCTACTCTTATGTTATCTCTATAAAGCCATACTTGAATTAATAGATGTTTGTTTTGTATCTCAGACATTTAGTTCTACGTGAATGTTACCTTCTGATTCTGGTGTACTCTACTGCGATACAGATGTTTGTTTAAGAGTCTTCTACATGTTATCAAGTAAGAATTCTATAATCCTGAACAGTGTTATATAAGTGCACAGTACACCTCGAGTAATCGCTATTGTGTTTCTTGTTTGTTCCTCCACCTTAGCTCAACCAAACCCCTGTCACCAATCCACAGTTATATGCCAGCAAAGTTTAATTACCATTGGTATGTAGTACACATTTATTGTAGAGGTGACTGTTGTTCTTTTGTGTATGTTACTGAGGGTTAGTAATTCATGTTTTGGTTTTAGCTCCTACACCCACCAGAGGTCCAGGCCAGGTGCATGTCCACACACACAGAAGTCTACAACCAAGAAGAATATTTTTTCCCCGCCTTTCCTTGTTTTGTCTCCCTGTTTTCCCCTGGCGAGCCTCTCGGTACTCTAGTGTTTGATAGAGTCGGAAGGCCGTAGGGGAAGGCTGTGGAATATTCATCGGATCCTTGGCGCTCCTGCGGAACCTGCCTGAGAACCATTACATACATTACCTGTACATGGTGTGAGGTATCAATGCATGCCATGCAACTCGTGCAAGAATCATGTTCACAGGGACCTGTTGCCATGTAGGGAGCAGCACAACCTTTTTTCATTGTTGACTCCTTGTTGATTTGTCTACCATGGCAGACGTCACATCTGGCCATGGAGTGGGCATTGTATTGTCCTGCATACCTTTGTCCTGTCATGTACATATCTTGATTTGTAACCCCACACATGCTTTCTCTTTTTTAAAATGGTCATTCTCGTTTGCGCCCCATGGCAATGCACTCATCAGTGTGTGCGGTGAATGATTGTGCCCAGTCTTCTTTGTGCACCTGCATTGGTGTGTGACTCGTTGGTAGCTGTGGCAGTTCCTTTTGCTTACCTGTGTGCACACTGTGCGTGGCAAGCGGGTTCGGTGAGCATATTTGTGCAATGAGAGGGCTGATGTTGCCATATGGCGCCATTTCTTTAGTGACAAATGTGTGGGTGCACACACTGGCTACTTACCTGTGACGGCCTCACATTGGACTTTGTGTGTGCGTGGGGGAGGATTACATTCTGCTCAATGGTGTCATGGGACTGGAGAATGTGTCTACCTACCTAGTGATTTGGTTTAGGTGGTCTATTAGATGACATATGCATCTTGCGGTATGCTGTGCCCCATCTGACTGTACTGGGGAACAAGGGAGCATGGTAGTAGTATAATTGCAGACCTCCCACCCCCAAACAGCCCTCCCAGGGAAGATGGCTATCTACCTGTTAGGTGAAGCTGAACAATGCAATGGCTGCCAAGTGCTTCGGGATGAGGTGGGGGAGGGATCCATCTTGATGATGCTGTGGGACAGGGGGCATGGTGGGAGTAGTGGTACAGGCCTCCCACCCCCAAACAGCCCTCCCAGGGAAGATGGCTACCTACCTGTTAGGTGAAGCTGAACAATGCAATGGCTGCCAAGTGCTTCGGGGTGGGGGGGATCCATCTTGATGATGCTGTGGGACAGGGGGCTTGGTGGGAGTAGTGGTACAGGCCTCCCACCCCCAAACAGCCCTCCCAGGGAAGATGGCTACCAACCTGTTTTGTCGTTTGGTCTGCTGCAATGGCTACCAAGTGCTTCTGGGTGGGTTGGGGGAGGGATCCATCTTGATGATGCTGTGGGACAGGGGTCATGGAGGGAGTAGTGGTACAGGCCTCCCACCCCCAAATAGCCCTCCCAGGGAAGATGGCTACCTACCTGTTAGGTGAAGCTGAACAATGCAATGGCGGCCAAGTGCTTCTGGGTGGAGAGGGGGAGGGATCCATCTTGATGATGCTGTGGGACAGGGGGCATAGTGGGAGTAGTGGTGCAGGCCTCCCACCCCCAAACAGGCCTCCCAGGGAAAATGGCTACCTACCTGTTATGTTGTTTGGTGTACTGCAATGGCTGCCAAGTGCCTCTGGGTGGGGTGGGGGAGGGATCCATCTTGATGATGCTGTGGGACAGGGGGCATGATGGGAGTAGTGGTACAGGCCGCCCACCCCCAAACAGCCCTCCCAGGGAAGATGGCTACCAACCTGTTATGTCGTTTGGTGTGCTGTAATGGCTACCAAGTGCTTCTGGGTGGGTTGGGGGTGGGATTCATCTTGATGATGCTGTGGGACAGGGGTCATGGAGGGAGTAGTGGTACAGGCCTCCCACCCCCAAATAGCCCTCCCAGGGAAGATGGCTACCTACCTGTTAGGTGAAGCTGAACAATGCAATGGCGGCCAAGTGCTTCTGGGTGGGGTGGGGGAGGGATCCATCTTGATGATGCTGTGGGACAGGGGGCATGGTGGGAGTAGCGGTGCAGGCCTCCCACCCCCAAACAGGCCTCCCAGGGAAAATGGCTACCTACCTGTTATGTTGTTTGGTGTACTGCAATGGCTGCCAACTGCCTCTGGATGGGGTGGGGGAGGGATCCATCTTGATGATGCTGTGGGACAGGGGGCATGTTGGGAGTAGTGGTACAGGCCTCCCACCCCCAAACAGCCCTCCCAGGGAAGATAGCTACCTACCTGTTATTTCGTTTAGTGTACTGCAATGGCTGCCAAGTGCTTCTGGGTGGGGTGGGGGAGTGCTTCATCCTGTTGTGGTGTGGGCCAGGGGGCATGGTGGGAGTAGTAGTTCAGGCCTCTCTCCCACATACAGCACTGCATGGCAAGATGTCTACCTATCTGTTAGTTTGATGTGGGTTGTGTGATGGCTGACACATGCTTCTGGGTGGGGGGGGCTCCATCTTGCTGATGCTGTGGGACAAGTGTGCCTGGTGGTTTTTACAGTGCTGGCTGCCTGTACACATGCCCCATGGTGATGTTGGTTGCTACGTTTGGGGTGAATGGGAGTGAGTGAATGTTGGATCTGTAAGACATGTTTTTGTGAGTTTGTGGTGCAGATGAATGGTATTTGACCTAGGTGGTGTAGCTTTGTAGTTGTGCAAGACAGAACATATCAGTGTGGTGGTAATCATTTGTTTGTACTTACCAGCCTCCACTCCCCCTGATACTCCTGTGAGACTCTCTGGATGCAGTATGGCAAGCACCTTCTCCTCCCATGCTGTGAATGATTTCGGTGGGATGGGAGGGCCACCGCCAGTCCTGTCAGCCAGCTCCCGGTTCTTGCTTCTCCTCTCTTTACCAACCCTCTTCAGATCATGCCACCGCTTCATGTTCTCCTTTTTGGATCGCGGGGTTGTCCCTACTGCATTGACCCTTTGTACTATCCTTTCCCACATTTGAGTCCTTGTGGCAAGTGGTGTCTGTTGGACCAGGCTACCAAACAGTTCTGGTTCCACTATGACTATCTCATTTACCATGACTGACAACTCACTATCTGTGAATTTGGGCATTTTATGTGTGGACATGGTGTGTGGTGTGCAAAGTATGGGTGCAGGGGTGTGGGTGGTGTGTGAGGTGTGTTATGTGCTGGGGGCTTGTTGGTGCTGGTGTGATGGTGGTGGTGGTGGTGATGTGTGTGTGCTGTGTTCTTTTGCCTCTCCTCTCAGATCTGGTGAATGCTCTTCTCTTCTGGAGTGTTGCAAAGGATTGTGGTCAGGGTAGGGACTAGTTTTATACTCAGCTCTGTGGGTATGTCCAACTGGGGTATTCCTGTCAGGTGTGTTGTGGGTGTTGTCCTGGGAATTGTATGTTTCTGTTTGGCATGTGTTTGTTTCATTGGGATGTGATTTTGTGTATTTGGGGGGCATGGCTACTTTGAATAGTTAAATGTTTGGCCTTATTGTGGGGTTTTAGCATCGGCCGCCATGTTTTCTACGGATCGTCCGCAGTGGTGGGTATGCTGCAGCTCTTCCGCTGGCTCTCCCATTCATTCCAGTGTGTGACCGCGGCGGTCGGAAACAGCGGATCATACCGTGGGTGGGTGTCTCCGCTATGCTTGCGGCGGGTTGTTTATTTTCCGCTGCGTTTCCGACCGCCGCAGTCGGATTTTGGCTATCACCGCCCGCGACGGGCGTTTTTTCTTGGGCCGGTTCCGCCACTGTTGGTCTTTTTTGGCGGTTGATCCTAATTTGACCGCCGGATTTTCCACGGTCCCAGCGGGCGGTTATTTTACGCTTTCATGGCGGTCGGGGTGATTTTCTGGCCACCATCCTAATGAGCCCCCAAGTGTCTGTTTTCTCTCATCCCATTTCCCCTGATCTACAGCTAACCATCACACTCCTATTGTGAACTGTTGTCCTCAGATACAGTGAAGTGCAGAACTATTCATCCTTCCGGTTGGATCTGGAAATCAGATTAGTGGAATGTGACACCAGGTTACTGAAGCATCTGTCTCATTTGAGGTAATTTATCTCGACCATAATGGTCCACTTCCCCCCAATCACTACACATTAGTTGCAGTTGAGTCTTTCTGTCATGTATGTTTGGCCACAGTATGAAGTGACTGCTCGCTAAGTCATAAAAGACCAACTGTAGCCTGTAGCTTTAGGAGATTATTTTTCTTTTCACTCAGACCAACGACTGACTTTCACTTTCAAAGCATTAACAGAGGCTTTAGCTACAATGAGAACACATCTCCACATCTCTAATCTTTTTAAATAGTCAGTCAGTCATAAGCTTTTATTCGATATGCAAGATATCTTATAAGCACTTTTATAATACAATTAATACAATGTACAAAAAAATCATTGCCACAAGAAGTCAGTATAAAAATATTAAAAGAGATAAAAAGGGTGTGAAGAACCGTTAATAAATTAACTAAAAAAAGAATTAAACAGCTACTGACAATCTCTTACATCGAATAAGCCAAAACTGTTTTAAAAATTTAGCTATTCCGCACACAATAGGGGGGGAAGTGTCCGTGCTTAGAATACGCAAGGCTACTAAGTGACTGCGTGTGCCCATGTTCCGACAGAGTGGTTTCAACCAGAAACTCCTAGGCCTTGCGTAGTCCGGGCATTCAAATAAAACATGGGCAATGGACTCAATCTTACTCGGGCAACATGCACAGTTGGGAGAAATACGGGGCACAAGAGACCATTTCGATACCAGAGCACCTAGGGGAAGGGAACCAACTCTGAATTTAAAATAAAGTGCTCGGTCAAAGGGGAGAGAAATCAAGTCCAGGTAGGGTTCAAAGGCCACAGTGTCTTTAATTAGTAAAAAGGCGACAGTGGACCTGCAGTGGTTAGAGGTTGTAATTAGACGCTCCGCAGTCCATTTCCAATAAAACGCCTTAACAACTTCTTTTGGAGGGGCTGAGCGAGATGACCAGCAATCTCCTAGGCCGATGTTCTCCAAAAGCTTTTTGGTGTCACTTAACCATTTTATATGAGCCCAACCCCCCTGGCTCATTATATCTCCCAGGGCATCGGCATAGGATTTTAATTCTTCGCTCCTCCAAATCCTAGTCCACAACAGGAGCGGGCGAAGCTGGGCCTGGTCTTTGATGTTTTTACAACCCATATCCATCCACACTGGTACAGATGGTGTGCTCAATGGAACAGATATAAAAGATTTTAGAAGCTTGCTCTCTGCTGTCACTAGGGCATCCAGCCGACAGTGGCCCCACAATTCTGCCCCATACAAGGCTGATGTCACTACTTTGGCCTTGTAGATTTCGAGTACTGGGGTAAGTGATCTCCTGGTTGAGGCCCTGTATTCCCTCATGAGAGCTCCTCCTACTCTCCTATGATTTATGACCATTTTATCTATGTGGTTAGCCCAAGACATCCTGTCCGTAATCCGGATACCTAGGTAGTCGAATTCGGGTACTCTCTCTAGAGGGATAGAATTAAGTGTAGGAGGGCAGCCCAATTTTTTAGGTGGATTTACAACTAAGTATTTCGTTTTGTCCACATTTATTATTAACCCTTTTGCCTCACAGAACTCCTGGAATCGTGTTAATAATTTCTGCAGGCCTTGTGGGGTCTTCGAGATCAGGAGCGTGTCATCCGCAAATAACAGGGCTGGGATGCGAACACCTCCAAGGCAGGGGGCGTCGGCTGGTTCTTGTTGAAGATGTTTTACCACCCCATTCAGATATAACGAGAATAGGGTGGGCGCCAAGACGCAGCCCTGTCTTACGCCCCTGGACACTGGTATCTTGTCAGTGAGCTCTCCGTTTTTACCCCAACGGACCTGTGCAAAGGTGTGGGCATGAAGGCTTATGAGAAGGGACAAGATGTAAGGTGGTAATCCCATCTCATGAAGGACCCTCCAGAGCTCTTCCCGGGGAACTAGGTCAAAGGCAGTCTTCAGATCTATAAAGGCTAAGTAAAGACTACCCTTGCCTAGTTCCACCACCTTCCACCCCAAAAGGAACAGCCTAAACACCTGCTCTATAGTCCCCATACCAGCCCGGAAACCTGCCTGAAAGTCTGATAGGATTTTTCTCTCCTCCACCCAATGGAGAATCCTACCGAGGATAGCTTTACCAGCTATCTTTTGGGTGGAGTCAATCAGACTTATAGGGCGATAGTTGCCCGGAGTTTCCCTACACCCTTTTTTATAAATGGGTACAACCACAGCCCCTTTCCAGGATTCTGGCACTTCTCCTCCCCTCATAATATCATTTAGGAGAGCTGCTATGATCCTTCCCCAATCTGCTGGGTATGCCCTCATTAAGTCACCCGGAAGGCCATCCGGGCCCGGTGCCTTTCGGGGTGCTACCCAGCCTATAACCCCCTCGATCTCTAGAGGGGTAAAGATGTCATAGGCATGAGGTTCAAATGTTAGTATGTGATCCCTCCCCACGGTCAGTGCCCCGTCTGGAGGGAGATATAGGGACCCAAAGTGTTTTACCCAGCTTTGAGGCGGGATGTTACAGGGCCTCATGGCTGCGTCGGGTTTACTCCGCTTATTTATGAGATTCCAGAAGGCCCCCGAATCCCTGATTTTACTAGCCTGGAGTAGATCTTCCCAATGTTTAACTTCCCACTCCCTTTTAGCCAGATTAAGTGACTTTTTATAGGTCTTCCTTGCATCCTGGATCAGACTAGGGGATTTGGATTTAACTGCCCTAACTAACTTTGCCTTAAGGCCCCTACATACGTGGGTGTACCAACCATCAACTGGTTTATTAGTTCCTTTGCTACCCGGCTTTTTAGGGTAGAGGGTAAACATGTTAGTTAAAGCTTCAATCAGGGAGACAAAACACCCACTAACGTTACCCACCCCTTCTAAGGAGGTTCCGAGAGATGTTATCGCTCGGCTTAGATGGGATTTAATTTCCCCAACCTTTGCCTCGGACAAAACCAGTTTCGCCCATTTAATTCTTCTACCACAAGGGGAGACTTCCGATTCACCTGGTGGTACAGGTGCCAGGTTGATGTTGGTCATCCTTAACGGTTGCCACCATTGTTCAATTTTTAGGGAGAGTGAGTTGTGATCACTATCTGTTGAAGGGACCACCTGCATATCCCTTACATAGGGCCATAAGCACACATCTATTAGAATATAATCTATCCTAGAGGTGTGCCCTGGTCTATTGTAGGTATGGGCACCCCCCCTATCCGAGGAAGTCCTTCCATTCACTGCCCTAAGATTAAATTCAAGACTCAGGGAGTATAACTGGAGCGCCACTTCTGTCCACCTTTTAATCGGTGGAAGGTCCAGTGCCGGGATCCCCCATCTAGCATCCTCCTCATCTTGGTCGAGGGAAACGTCCGAGCCCAAGGGCTCGAACGTACAGTTCATATCACCTGCAACCAGAGTGCGAGTCTTATGGGGGGTATTGTTTAACAGGGTCTCAAGAAGAGCTATTACAGGCGACTTCCTCCCACCTTTTGTACCCCGGGCATACACATTATAGACATTTAGAACAATTCTTCCCCTTTGATCTATAAGGGTGATGTTTTGTATGTCCGGGGAACCTGTGGGAAAATCCACTACTCTACAGTTTAGAGAAGCCGCGACCCAGATGAGAAGGCCACCCGAAGGTCGCCCTCTCCCAGATTCCGAGACTCGCGCAGGGGAGGAATATGAGGAGAATCCCGCCCTATGGACCGGCACCAAGCTCCATGTTTCCTGGAAGAGGCACAAGGAGTGCTCATCAGCCCATGCAGCAAAATCCGGAAGAGCCAGTTTGCTTGCAATCCCTGCGACATTCCAGCTGAAAACCTTATAGACTAGGTCCGTCACAGTTGGAAGGTCGCTGGGCGTCTGAATGCCCCTATCTATAGAAGTCCTCCTGGATATACAAGGAGAACAGGGATCTTGTGAAATTACTATAGGGTCTCCCATTCCACTTACGAGGTTTGTTTGGGGGGGTAGTGCTCCCACAGAGTCTTCTCTGCTCACTGTTTCCAGTCAGCAGGGGCCTATTGCCCACATTTGATTCTCCCTATTGCCCCCTACAACCCCAGCCAAGTTTTGACCAGAATTAGGGGAACTTACACTTCCTCCATTTGAGCTAACAAGGTGTCTAGGGTAAAAATACGAAAGGTCTACCAATTTAACCCCCGGTGCCCCCATATTATTGATAGGAGTACAAATGGATGGTATTACTCTGGGGTCTTGGAAGTTTATAATTACACAATCCCCCTCCTGCAATTTTTTCCCTTTCCCTACCCATCCCACTCTACGGACACTTAGGATAATACCGTCCACACCCTGGGGGATTGGCTTATTTGCCTTCAGCCAGTGGATACACTTATTCTTGAGTGATTGATGGTTTTCCAACTGACCTTCCTTTAGGGGGGGCACATTAACCATGACAGCAACGAAAGGTTGACAGTCTGGTGGGAGGTTAATCGGGGGGATCCGTCGTGCTGGAGGACTGGGGACCGATAGGGGGATAGATGGGGCAGAAAGTTTGGACACAGGCCTAGGAGCTTCCCCTGTCGTTAACCCACTGGGTTTGCTACTCCCCTCTGGTTTTTGTTGAACTTCCTTTTTACCACTAGCTATCTGTTTCTGTTTTTGGGGAAGAGGCTTGGGCTTATTTCTCTCCGACTCTGTATATGTTAAAGGTCTCTTGTAACTTGAGCCTACTTTGTGGTGGGGAGGAGATTTAAGTGTTAGGATTACTGGACTATTTGGGGCAACTTTGTTTTGAGATAATAGGGGCTTAGGGCCTCTCTGAGCTGATGGTTCAATCCCCTTTGTACCCCCGTCCTTGTTTTCAGTCACTCTAGTTATTTGTTTAATCGTTGTTTTGAGTGAGTGAAACCCGTCCAGTGTTGACTGCTCTAATTTGTCAAACCTCTCCCCTAAACCCTTGACTTGCGCTAGTAACGGTTTCAAGAGGGTAGATACCTTCTCCAGAATATTTTCAACTGTTACTAAGTCAGATGACTTTGGGGCCTTGGTTGAGTGTGACCCCTTGGGAGAGTTCAAAACATCCCCTTCTATATCCGTTTCGTTCAGCATAGGGGCACCCCTTGTAGTTCTCGTACTAGATACAGGAGACTTCCTTACTCTTTGGTAGAGGGTAGCCTGTCTCACTAGCCTACCCTTTTTACGTTTGCGCACTTTTCTACCCAAGGGGAAGGACTCCTGCCTAATATCAGGAGTTACAGTATTTGGTGAAGCCTCAACTGAACTCCCGTCTAATACAACTGTAGGGGGTACAAGCAATTTTGGGGACTCAGGATCTCTGTTGACATCACTTATAGGAATAAATGGTGATGATGTGGACAGGTTACTAGGGCCACCATCTTCCATTGTAACTATAGGTAGAAATGCGGCCAGATTTTCCAGCCTATCTATATTTTGCTCTATGCCAATCAACTGAGGGGGGTCTGAGGAAACGCCGACCATACTAGAGGGGGTACCCGCTTGCACCCGGACAATGGCTGGTGTGAGCGACTGAGCGGCTACCCCCAAGGATGAGCGTCTTGAGGGGAGGTAAACTTCAGATAGTCGCCGCTCAGACATAGCGATATCCTTTTCAATCACCGCCGCCACCCTGGTGATAAAACGGTCCATAGATCCTATGACCGGGCTTGCGGCGTTTGTCCCCCTTTCAACCTCGCTCCTAAGTGGCTTCCCTGAGCGGGTGGACATGGTTTGGGCAACAGAGCGGGGGCGGGCGCCGAGGATGTGTCGTCAAGGCTGGTAGAATGTAAGGGACGTGGCCCAGCCCAGCCTCTGACAGCCCCGGACGGCCACAGACGGCCCGCCCTCTGCCCGGGCTCCGCCCGGCGTCGCCCGCGCGCGTCCCGCGACGCGGAGGTCAAGGCTCCGCTTTGTAGCACCTCCGGGCGCGAAGACAGCGGGGACAGGAAGTCAGCGCAAAGCCCACTGGGAGCTGTAGTCTCCAGCCGCTCCTGGATGTTGATTGCGGCGAGACCTACAGCGTTGGCAACCCAGGGGCAGAGGCAGAGTGCTGGCGTCTGTGCAGGTAGGCTGTGTGGCTTGAAAAGACCCCCGCTCCACCGAGGTCAAGGCTCCGCTTTGTAGCGCCTCCGGGCGCGAAGACAGCGGGGACAGGAAGTCAGCGCAAAGCCCACTGGGAGCTGTAGTCTCCAGCCGCTCCTGGATGTTGATTGCGGCGAGACCTACAGCGTTGGCAACCCAGGGGCAGAGGCAGAGTGCTGGCGTCTGTGCAGGTAGGCTGTGTGGCTTGAAAAGACCCCCGCTCCACCGAGGTCAAGGCTCCGCTTTGTAGCGCCTCCGGGCGCGAAGACAGCGGGGACAGGAAGTCAGCGCAAAGCCCACTGGGAGCTGTAGTCTCCAGCCGCTCCTGGATGTTGATTGCGGCGAGACCTACAGCGTTGGCAACCCAGGGGCAGAGGCAGAGTGCTGGCGTCTGTGCAGGTAGGCTGTGTGGCTTGAAAAGACCCCCGCTCCACCGAGGTCAAGGCTCCGCTTTGTAGCGCCTCCGGGCGCGAAGACAGCGGGGACAGGAAGTCAGCGCAAAGCCCACTGGGAGCTGTAGTCTCCAGCCGCTCCTGGATGTTGATTGCGGCGAGACCTACAGCGTTGGCAACCCAGGGGCAGAGGCAGAGTGCTGGCGTCTGTGCAGGTAGGCTGTGTGGCTTGAAAAGACCCCCGCTCCACCGAGGTCAAGGATCCGCTTTGTAGCGCCTCCAGGCGCGAAGACAGCGGGGACAGGAAGTCAGCGCAAAGCCCACTGGGAGCTGTAGTCTCCAGCCGCTCCTGGATGTTGATTGCGGCGAGACCTACAGCGTTGGCAACCCAGGGGCAGAGGCAGAGTGCTGGCGTCTGTGCAGGTAGGCTGTGTGGCTTGAAAAGACCCCCGCTCCACCGAGGTCAAGGCTCCGCTTTGTGGCGCCTCCGGGCGCGAAGACAGCGGGGACAGGAAGTCAGCGCAAAGCCCACTGGGAGCTGTAGTCTCCAGCCGCTCCTGGATGTTGATTGCGGCGAGACCTACAGCGTTGGCAACCCAGGGGCAGAGGCAGAGTGCTGGCGTCTGTGCAGGTAGGCTGTGTGGCTTGAAAAGACCCCCGCTCCACCGAGGTCAAGGCTCCGCTTTGTAGCGCCTCCGGGCGCGAAGACAGCGGGGACAGGAAGTCAGCGCAAAGCCCACTGGGAGCTGTAGTCTCCAGCCGCTCCTGGATGTTGATTGCGGCGAGACCTACAGCGTTGGCAACCCAGGGGCAGAGGCAGAGTGCTGGCGTCTGTGCAGGTAGGCTGTGTGGCTTGAAAAGACCCCCGCTCCACCGAGGTCAAGGCTCCGCTTTGTAGCGCCTCCGGGCGCGAAGACAGCGGGGACAGGAAGTCAGCGCAAAGCCCACTGGGAGCTGTAGTCTCCAGCCGCTCCTGGATGTTGATTGCGGCGAGACCTACAGCGTTGGCAACCCAGGGGCAGAGGCAGAGTGCTGGCGTCTGTGCAGGTAGGCTGTGTGGCTTGAAAAGACCCCCGCTCCACCGAGGTCAAGGATCCGCTTTGTAGCGCCTCCAGGCGCGAAGACAGCGGGGACAGGAAGTCAGCGCAAAGCCCACTGGGAGCTGTAGTCTCCAGCCGCTCCTGGATGTTGATTGCGGCGAGACCTACAGCGTTGGCAACCCAGGGGCAGAGGCAGAGTGCTGGCGTCTGTGCAGGTAGGCTGTGTGGCTTGAAAAGACCCCCGCTCCACCGAGGTCAAGGCTCCGCTTTGTGGCGCCTCCGGGCGCGAAGACAGCGGGGACAGGAAGTCAGCGCAAAGCCCACTGGGAGCTGTAGTCTCCAGCCGCTCCTGGATGTTGATTGCGGCGAGACCTACAGCGTTGGCAACCCAGGGGCAGAGGCAGAGTGCTGGCGTCTGTGCAGGTGTGGCTGTGTGGCTTGAAAAGACCCCCGCTCCACCGAGGTCAAGGCTCCGCTTTGTAGCGCCTCCGGGCGCGAAGACAGCGGGGACAGGAAGTCAGCGCAAAGCCCACTGGGAGCTGTAGTCTCCAGCCGCTCCTGGATGTTGATTGCGGCGAGACCTACAGCGTTGGCAACCCAGGGGCAGAGGCAGAGTGCTGGCGTCTGTGCAGGTAGGCTGTGTGGCTTGAAAAGACCCCCGCTCCACCGAGGTCAAGGCTCCGCTTTGTAGCGCCTCCGGGCGCGAAGACAGCGGGGACAGGAAGTCAGCACAAAGCCCACTGGGAGCTGTAGTCTCCAGCCGCTCCTGGATGTTGATTGCGGCGAGACCTACAGCGTTGGCAACCCAGGGGCAGAGGCAGAGTGCTGGCGTCTGTGCAGGTAGGCTGTGTGGCTTGAGATCAGTTTTGGCTTATTCGATGTAAGAGATTGTCAGTAGCTGTTTAATTCTTTTTTTAGTTAATTTATTAACGGTTCTTCACACCCTTTTTATCTCTTTTAATATTTTTATACTGACTTCTTGTGGCAATGATTTTTTTGTACATTGTATTAATTGTATTATAAAAGTGCTTATAAGATATCTTGCATATCGAATAAAAGCTTATGACTGACTGACTGACTAATAGATAATTTGTCACTAACGTGGACGAGAGAACCGGCAGGCCGGGTCGGCTAGCTGTCACATTGGCATTGTTCAGGTGGTATGATCCAGTAGTCTACATACTGGGGGTTGTCAACGGGTGATATTGCGTTAGCAGAAGTTTATCCATAGGGACCAATATCACCGTTGCCAAAATGAGTGTGATTCAGTGATGGTAGGCTGGCTCACATGGTCATAGTTTCTCAAGGAAAAGCTGAGGGTGAGGGAACTGGACACAGTCTGGTGACGGTCAATGATGACGGTGTAAGTCTTAACCAAGACTAAAGTAGTGTCTCAGTAAGAATCAATTGTGAAGGACTGAACAGGGATCTCTATGTAAGTGAATACAGAGTGTGGTATCGGCCATGGTATAGAGCCACTGGGAGGCTATCAGGGGCTCTAAGTAAACATGCACATGAAAAACCCAAACGGCCTACAGGAGGTGAGCTGATCAAGGTAAGGGTGGTTAGGGGAGAGAGACTCCAGGAGATGTATAAGGAGTTATCTCGCTAGTAATGTCCAGGCCACGGAATCATTGAGGCCCTGGACGTCCAACTGAAGGCGATGTATCCATCGTTGTTCAATCCTGAACAGTGCTTGGTGGGTAATCGATGTATGGGATTCAAGGACCACCCATTTAATGTTGTCAGCTTTGTGGCCATGTAGTGCATAATGCTCGTACAGTCTGGTATGGGTTTTGGAGCAACGAATGTTGCTCTTGTGTTCCATGATCCTTAGTTTGACTGATCTCATCGTCATGCCTATATAATGTTTGTCGCAAGGACAGGTCAAAAGATAAATGCATCTTGAGCTGTTACAGTTGGTGTGTTTGTTAAGGTGCCAGGTAAAATAGTCTGAGAGTTTTATCTCTTTACATTGTGTTGTTTGTTGACATACAACGCACCCACCGCAAGGGTAATGACCCACCACTGGTGGCAACTTCCACAGAGTACTCTGGGTGGCAGTCATTTGCTTTTTGGGGCGTGTGTGGATCAGGGAGTCTTTTAAGTTGGCCGTACGCTTGAAGGCAAAGCGGGGGCGTGGTATTTCTAAATCCCCTGTATTTAGTAAACCCCAGTGTTTGTTAATTGTTCTTTTCATGCCAGTAGAATTCTGTGTGTAACAAGTAACACAGGTGATGACCTCATCAGGCTCTTTCGGGTGTGACTCCAAGAGAGCCTCTCTAGGATTGTTGAGCGCTCTTTTGCGTGAATTGTAGATAAGTCTGGCGGGATAGCCTCTGTCTTGTAATTTATGTTGAAGCGTTATGGACTCTTTCTTGTAGTCAGAGGTAGCTGAGCAGTTTCTCCGGATTCTCAGGAACTGCCCAAATGGGAGATTCTCTCGTAGAGATCTGGGGTGGTGGCTCCCGAAGAGCAATAAACTGTTCCTATCAGTCTCTTTCCTGTACAGAGAGGTACTGAGTCCCTCCTGATTGAGGCTGATTGTGAGATCTAGGAAGGGTATCTTGATGTCTGAGATAGTGGCTGTAAATTTGAGAAACTGGTTTTGTTGGTTAATCCAGGAACAGAAGGCTTCACAGCTCTCCCGGTTCCCATGCCATAGAACCAGAACATCATCAATATATCTGCGCCACATTGTGATGTTCTGGCTATAGGGATTATTGTTTGAATAGATGTGGAGGTTTTCAAAGGTGGCCATGTAGATACATGCCAGACTGGGAGCAAAGGTCGAGCCCATAGAAGTCCCCTGTATTTGATGGTAAAGCTGGGACCCATATTGGAAAAAGTTTTCAGTTAGTGCTATACTGGCACATGCCATTATGAAAGAGATGGGCGTGGGCGAGCACCAGTTCTCTGACCGGAGGGTGAGCTCAACAGCGTCCAGGGTGGCCTGCTGTGGAATATTCGTATATAGAGCCTCCACATCTAGAGTTAGGAGGAGGTCTACATTCTCTCTACCGTCAATTGATTCAATGAGGCGAAGCACATCCCTAGTATCTTGAATAAAGGATGGTATTTTTCTCACGAGGGGTTGTAAAAACACGTCACAAAATTTGGATAGGGGCTCAAGTAGTGAGCCAATACCGGACACTATTGGTCTCCCAGGGACCGGTGTGGTACCCTTGTGTATCTTGGGGAGGGTGTAGAAATAAGGGACAACTGGGTCCTTTGTGATTAGGAAATCAGCCTCGTTTCTTGAGATCCACTCATTGGTCTCACCTTCCATGACTAGACTTGTGATGGCAGTGGTAAGTCTCGGAGTGGGGTCAGATGTCAATGGCCTGTAGTGCCTTACGTTGGCAAGTTGGCGTTTACATTCAGAATCGTAGTCTGTGATGTTTTGAATCACGGTAGCTCCCCCTTTGTCAGCTTGTTTGATGACAATTGAGCTATCATTTCCCAGATTCTGGATAGCTAATCTCTCTATTTTTGTCAGGTTGTTAAAGACTGGTTTGGTAGGCTTTTTCTCAAGGGATTTAAGTACTGCCTTTTCAAAGACTAGTACTTCCGGGGGAACCATACCATCAGTCGGTGTGAAAGTGGATGGCTTACGCAGCCCAGTGTCTGATGAGTCGTTTACGGGGCCATCTCCAAAGTAGGCACGAAGCCGTATTTTTCTGAACAGCTGTTTGATCTCGCACATCTCATTAAAGTTGTCCGGGGTGGGGGTGGGGACGAAACCTAGACCCTTCTCGAGGACCGCTGTTTCAATAGGGGTAAGCGGTCTAGTGGAGAGGTTGACTATTAAACTCTCCTCCCTCGGGTTGTGCTCCTCGTCTCCACCGATGTTGAGGCTGTTTGCTGGTCTTGGAATTGTACCCCTTTCTGATTTCCTCGCCTCCGCCCTCTTCCTCTGCCCCAGCCTCTGTCGTGAAAAGGAGGGTTCACGGGGAAGAATTGTGGCGGTGGACCTTGGGGATAGAACGGATATTGCCAAGGTGGTATCATTTGTGGTGGTCCCTGGAACATCTGGTTTTGGTTGTAACCTTGGTTCCATCTTTGTTGGTGCTGATTCCTTTTGTTGGTAGGTGGGTTGCCACCGCTTGAATCACTGCTGGAGGAGCCCCGCCGGTTATTGAATTCAGAGCTCTCATCAGAAGAGTAGCTAGTCTTTTTATTGGTATACCCTTCCCTAAGGTAAGGATAAACCTTTTCTTTATCAAATTTGGAAATGTCATTTTGGAGTTTAGTCATTTTCTGTTTGAGCAGAAATTCCTGGCTATCTGAGATCTCTTGATTGATTTCTGCCAACTTGGTGTTAAATGGGGTTTTAGTCAATGTCCCCCTAATGGCAGTTTCTAAAGCTGTGATTTTGGCAAGTAGTGCATCTGCCAGTCTCTTAGCTGTTTTTACTATGAGGAACAACAAATCCCTAGTGCACTTCCAGGAGACCTGGCACCACTCACCCTTGAACTGGCTGTCCTCAAGGAAGAGTCTCGGTATGATGGTTACCAAGAGTCCCTGTGGGGCTATTTTAGCTCTTAGGTATTCTGTCATCATGATCCCATGCACAGTTATCCTTAACCATTCTTTTTTCAAACCAGTAAGGGTAGACCAGTCATCGTTAGTGGAATTCGAGGCAGTCGCCCCTCCAGCCCCAAAGGGTGGAGCAGCTGATCTTAAAGCCTCGGCTATAGCCTCTTCGTCAATATCGATTTACACTAATCGAGTCAAAATAATAATGGATTAGAAATATCGAAAGACAAATTCTGGTGGTGGTGGTGAAGAATATCGAATTTTGGTAAGTAATATCGATGTTTAAAATATCGCAATGTGTAAAATATCGTTTGCAAAAATATAGTTGTTAAAAATATTGATTTTTATTAATGGTATGTATTTTAGTTTATATTGTTATATGTATGTGTTGTATTTTTTTGTATAGGATTTGTTTGTATTTTTAATATATGTGTTACATTTTTTGTAGTTATTAATATTTTTATTTGATTTTTGCGTTTTTAGTTCCGTAGCAGGTTGTGGGTTTATAGGGGAATAGGGTGAGAAGTAATTTGATTATTTACAATTAATTGATTATTTTTAGTAGTTATTAATATTTTTTTATTTGAATTTTGCGTTTTTGTGTAGTGTGTGGTGTTAGAGGGTAGGAAATAAAATAAATACATTTATGTTTTAAATATTTTTTTTGTTTGTTAATATTTGCTACTTTTAAATCATTATTGTTTATAAAAGTATTTGTAAATTTATTTTATATATAATTTGTATGTTTTGTTATATGTAATTAATATTATAATATGTGTTCTTTTTATATGTTTAATATATAACATTTTATATTTTTTAAATATTGTTTATTTATTTTTTATGATTTAAAAAAAATATATATATATTTTTTTCAATTGTTTAAGTGTTATTAGTAATTTGTATTTCTCTACTATCCAACACTTTACCTAATGTTGCACTCACTGGAGTGTGAATAGTAAATTTCACCCCTCCGCTATCCAACTCTTTCCATACTTTTGCACTCTTTGGAGTGGGAATAGTAATTTTCACCTCTCCGCTATCCAACACTTTCCTACTGTTGCTATCAGTTGAGTGGCAATAGTAAATGTATTTCCTCCGGTATCCAACACTTACCCTACTTTTGGACTCACTGGAGTGGGAATAGTAATGTTTACTCCTCTGCTATCCAACACTTTCCCTAATGTTGCATTCTTTGGAGTGGGAATAGTAATTTTTATCCCTCCGCTATCCAACACTTTCCCTACTGTTGCACTCTTTGGAGTGGGAATACACATTTTTTCCCATCAGCTATCCAACACTTTCCCTACTGTTGCTATCACTAGAGTGGTAATAGAAATGTTACCCCTCCGCTATCCAACACTTTCCCTACTGTTGCACTTATTGTATTGGGAAATGTAAGTTATTTTTATAGTTTAATGTTTTAATTTATTATAGAATGTTTTTTATTTTGAAATATTGATATATATATTATTTTTATATAAAGTTTAAAAATTAAATAAAGATAATACTTGATAAATTATTATTTTAAAGTAAATATATGTATATGTATAAATTGTTTTGTGTTTATATCTTTTTAATTAATTTTATTTGGTAAATTTAGTTAAAATGTATATTAAATGTAATTTATTTTGTTGGAAATATTTTTAATATGTAATGTATTTACTGTATATTATTTTATATATTTTATTAATCTATATTTTTTACATCTGTATTTTTTACTTCGATATTTTTGTACTTACCTGTTAAAGTATTGATGTCTATATTTTTGCAGTTGATATTTAGAACATCGATGTTTGTTACATCGATATTCTATCAGTGAACTGTAAACTTCACTGTGCAGACAGTCATTTTAAGAGCAGTTCTACTCAAATGTATTGCATTGCTTTAAATACATTATGGTTGTCAGGGAATACAAAGCCATTTCCGTCAAAATAAGGAGTGCTGCACAAAAAGAATAACAATGTTTCTAAGCTTATTTTACAAAGTCAATGTCGGTTTATCATCCTTTTTAAAATGATCACATGAAGTCCTGAATTTGAGTAAGAGGAATTAATAAAAAAAATCGGTTCACAAAATAGCTGTTTCTCATTTGTCTTGCTAGAGGCATCCTCAAGTGCTCTCCGTGTAACTGTATGATAAATAACTCACCATTTCTTTTAAAGTCATTTATGTTCAAACTAAATGAAAGTGTTTTGTCAAGAGTAGCTTACATTTTTATAGGAAGTAGAAGTATGTATAAACTCTTAAAGTGTAACATAGATAATGCATTTTACAGAGTGAAGGAGGTGACAGAGCCATGGAGCTGGCGGGCCTCATGCCGAGAGCTACCTATGTGGCAGGGATTCCGCACAACAAAAACACTACGGTGGGGGGGGACCTAGGGGAAGTTTACAGACCACGCTCTGGATACAATCCCCAGGAAAGCCTATAAACAACAAAAGGTACCAGAGGGTCTCGGGAGGTGTGCCCACAAGAAATAGAGAGCCAACCAATCCCTGCAAGTCAAAGTGATGCGTCACAGAAAATTCTCAACAAGATGAGGAAAATACCCATCAGTCACCATACGGATCCGCCCTTCATCATTTGGGATTTTATCCGTACCACCCGTCTGAGAAACTCGGTGCCACACTTAGAGGTCAACCCGGTGGTAAGGGGGTTCCTCACAAGGTAAAGGCAGTGACAGTGTGGTATACCACTCGATGTTAATGAGTGGCCCCAAATATGGGACTGGGGTGTGCAGTGCTAGAAAAAGTGAAGGAGTGAGAGAAACCAAAAAAGAGTGTATTTAAAATTGGTTTGAAAAAGGCACTTGATAACAAGTTTATTCGGTGTGTGCCTAACATACCAATGTTTAAAATCAATACAACCTAAGGCTGTCTCATAATGTAGACTGCTTGAGGTAGGGAAAGGTCAACTAGTTTCTGCAATACTGGGACTATTGTTCCCCTGCATTCGTCAGGACCATTAAACATTTAAAACTACTGCACCAAGTGAAATAAAGTGAAGGGTGACACCAGGATACCGAAAACAAGTGCATAAAGTCACCTGAATGCTCCAGATGCCCTTACAGTCTGTGTTGATCACTGAGGAAAGAGAGAAGGGTTAGGTATAGCTATCATGATCAAATGGGCTGACCAGAAAGTCCCTTTTATGAGGATCAAACGTTACATCACACTCAAAGTGTTGACATGTAGGCAATTAATACTAATATGGCCCGACTTATGATTTATTTGGAAAGACAATTTCGTAAGCCAAATATCTTACAGTCCTTACCTCGATCTGTAAGGTGGACTGACCTCACCCCACCTGGCAGCAGCTCAGGGGAAAATGAAGCACCGCTCTAGAAAACATGTGAAAAACATGTAAACAACACAATGCGCACAACCAAGGACTGAGCACTTCCTATTATCAATAGCCGACTAGCAATGGTGTCGGCATCTTTCAAAATGAATGTTTTAGTACCCAGCAGTCGCGGAGCCAGGGCTCTACTTAAAGTAAGATACCATTTGTTAAAAGAGCGCAGCATGGCGCGAAGAAGAGCATTAGGCGCGGAGCCAGGACTCTGTTTAAAGTGAGATACCGTTTGTTAACAGAGCGCAGCACAGCGCAAAGAAGAGCGATATGCTTCTCTTACCTCTCCGTCGGTACTCCAGGCCGGCGTCCTGGCCGACTGGGGAGGTGACGAGAGGCGAGGTAGCGGTTGTTTATAAGCCGCGCTACTATTGGTTGCCAGGTCACGTGGGGCGACTAGCAGACCTGTAGAATTAATGCAAAGTTTGGCGAGTCTGTGTTCTCATAGGCTATTCCACTATAGGCCATGAGAGTTCATTGGCCGATCAGGCGTTAGGTAGTCATGGTAACGCGGGTACACACGTTCTAAGGCAAGTGTAAACATGATACGAGCAGAATACAGGAGGGGTAAAAAAACAGGGAAATACACAAATCTAGTCCTGTATTTATTAGAAACGGGGAAAATAACTGGCTTGCAGTCACTATCACCCGATTAAGCGTTAGCAAAAGCACACTTGACTAGCGGGTCACCAAGGCTAAGAATAGCCGCGTAGGGCAGCTGACAATGCATGCCTGATACCTTACGCTATAGATACTCGAAGAGATACCCAAACCCAGCTTACTATGAATCTCGCTGGAATAAGCATAGTGTGTTCATTACCAGGGTTGGGCAAAAACAGATGATGACTAGCCGAGGCATTGGGACGAAGTCCCAGGTATGGTCACGATGTAATTAAGATGGAAAAACTCGATAGGGCATTGTCACTACGCCCAATTAGCAAGGTTCAAAGGGGAGAGAAAGAAGATGACATCAGTGCCTTCATCATTCTTCAAGCACATGCTAGTAAAAAACCCTCCCATGGATGTAATGTCCAGAAAGGAGAGTTGATATGGTGGAGCTCTATTCTGTTATTGTGGGCTGAATCACAAAGCAGACCAGGGAATGTCATCGTTCAGGCCCCCTTTGTGTGTCTTCAATTTAAGCACCCATCTTTGTTCTTTGGTCAGCAGATACCTAGTCACATCGGCTGTGTGTTTCGGGATAAATGGTTGCTCCAAAACAGTCCAATGGAAATCAGTGGCTAGGTGTTTAGCTTCAAGAAAGTGAGCAGTTAACTTTGTGGCTTGTCTGGCACACCTGATGGTACTCTTGTGCTCAGATATCCGTATGCGGACCTTCCGGGTAGTCATGCCCACATACTTGTAGCCACACGGGCAGGTAATAAGATAGATCACGTGATCACTGTTGCAACTAGTGAATTTTATTTGTTTCCACGGTCTAGCCGTGCCGATATCTATTTCCAGTGATTTCGTTGTTTGTGCACAGGCCTGACAATTGCCACAGGGATGGTGTCCCTGAACAGGAGGAAGGTTCCATAGTGAACCTATCGCCCTTGGTGGGTCTTCACGTGGCCTGGTGTGCACCAGTCTATCTCTTAGATTTGGGCCCCTCTTGAATGACACCAAGGGTCGAGAGAGAGTTAGACGTCCAGAATTTAATATAGACCAGTGTTTTTTGACCATGCTTTGAATGCTGTTTGAAAGACTTCCATAAGTCTGAACAAAAGTAAGGCGATCCAGGTCAGGCTTGGGAGGTCTGGGTTCCAACAAAGCCTCACGATTGTTGTTCATTGCCCTCTTCATGGACCTCTGGACCAGTTTAGGAGGGTATTTTCGTGCCACCAATTGCATACTTAGATCCTTCGAATGTTTTTTAAAGGCTGTTATGGTAGAACAGTTCCTTTGACCCCGCAAAAATTGACTGAAGGGTAAACTCTCTCTCAATGCTTTAGGATGGTTGCTATCAAATAGCAGCAGAGAGTTCCTTGCAGTGGGCTTCCTGTAGAGCTCCGATCGTAGGCCTTCCGGGCCAGCAGTAATCAATAGATCTAGGAAAGCTAATTGGTGGTGACCGATTTCAATGGTAAACTTGAGATGGTTATTTCTACCATTCAACCAGCCCAAGAATTCCAGGCATCTAGCGCTTGACCCTCTCCACACCACAAAAATGTCATCGATATACCTTTTCCAGGTCATAAGGTTATCGATGAAAGGGTTCTCATTGTTCAATACATGATTCTGTTCAAACGAATGAACATATAGGTTTGCTAGGCTTGGGGCGTAAACGCTCCCCATGCTGGTCCCCGATGTTTGTAGGTAGACCTGTTCTTCGAATTGAAAGAAGTTTTGTTTCATGGCCATGGTGGCACAAGCCATTATAAATCGGACGGGGGTGATGCTGTCTAGTTCCCTGGACTCCAAAAGTTGGTACACCACGTCCAATGTCTCATCCTGAGGGATGGAGGTGTAAACTGCCTCCACGTCAAAAGACACTAAGAGGTCCCTCTCTGTATCGAATTCGATGTTGGGTAGCAGTCTCAACAAATCAGTGGTGTCTTTAAGATAAGTGGGCATTTCTTGCACCATTGGTCTCAGAAAATGATCGACAAAGGTGGAGAGGGGTTCCAAGGCTGATCCTATCCCCGAAATAATCGGGCGCCCGGGGGGCGGTCGTTGCTCTTTGTGAACCTTGGGTAAGGTCGGCCAGGACGCCGGCCCGGAGTACCGACGGAGAGGTAAGAGAAGCATATCGCTCTTCTTTGCGCTGTGCTGCGCTCTGTTAACAAACGGTATCTCACTTTAAACAGAGTCCTGGCTCCGCGCCTAATGCTCTTCTTCGCGCCATGCTGCGCTCTTTTAACAAATGGTATCTTACTTTAAGTAGAGCCCTGGCTCCACGACTGCTGGGTACTAAAACATTCATTTTGAAAGATGCCGACACCATTGCTAGTCGGCTATTGATAATAGGAAGTGCTCAGTCCTTGGTTGTGCGCATTGTGTTGTTTACATGTTTTTCACATGTTTTCTAGAGCGGTGCTTCATTTTCCCCTGAGCTGCTGCCAGGTGGGGTGAGGTCAGTCCACCTTACAGATCGAGGTAAGGACTGTAAGATATTTGGCTTACGAAATTGTCTTTCCAAATAAATCATAAGTCGGGCCATATTAGTATTAAGTGCCTACATGTCAACACTTTGAGTGTGATGTAACGTTTGATCCTCATAAAAGGGACTTTCTGGTCAGCCCATTTGATCATGATAGCTATACCTAACCCTTCTCTCTTTCCTCAGTGATCAACACAGACTGTAAGGGCATCTGGAGCATTCAGGTGACTTTATGCACTTGTTTTCGGTATCCTGGTGTCACCCTTCACTTTATTTCACTTGGTGCAGTAGTTTTAAATGTTTAATGGTCCTGACGAATGCAAGGGAACAATAGTCCCAGTATTGCAGAAACTAGTTGACCTTTCCCTACCTCAAGCAGTCTACATTATGAGACAGCCTTAGGTTGTATTGATTTTAAACATTGGTATGTTAGGCACACACCGAATAAACTTGTTATCAAGTGCCTTTTTCAAACCAATTTTAAATACACTCTTTTTTGGTTTCTCTCACTCCTTCACTTTTTCTAGCACTGCACACCCCAGTCCCATATTTGGGGCCACTCATTAACATCGAGTGGTATACCACACTGTCACTGCCTTTACCTTGTGAGGAACCCCCTTACCACCGGGTTGACCTCTAAGTGTGGCACCGAGTTTCTCAGACGGGTGGTACGGATAAAATCCCAAATGATGAAGGGCGGATCCGTATGGTGACTGATGGGTATTTTCCTCATCTTGTTGAGAATTTTCTGTGACGCATCACTTTGACTTGCAGGGATTGGTTGGCTCTCTATTTCTTGTGGGCACACCTCCCGAGACCCTCTGGTACCTTTTGTTGTTTATAGGGATTCCGCACATACACAGAACTATGCGCATGATTATGGGACCTCGTGGATAGAGGCTAAGCCTTCCCACCACCTCAGTGCCCACGATCCCTGGACCGACTAGCTGTAGTGTCTCACTTGCTCTCCTACACACTCACTGAGAAGCAAATAATGAGATACCCCAGAACACAACACTCCCGACTCTCAGGAATCGTGGTAAAGAGGCAAAACCCTTTCGCTCGCACTCTTGTTTTTGTCCACAATAAAGTCTGACAGAGTCACGAAATACACTCTCTCACTCACCACCGGATCAAATCTCTGCTGGGGGTTAGTTGCTGCTTTTCTGGACCATGGAGGGAGCGCTATTCTAGCGACGCTCTCACCGCATTGTGTTGGCTGCTTGTGGGGTTGCCCTGGGCTTCCTGGACTCCAACTCCCAGGCTCCCTAGAGAGGCGCAGACCACTGACGTCATCCATAAGCGCCGCTTAAATCAACTCGGCACCTCCCGCGGTGCGGGCACTGCCCGGGCCTGGTTGAGGCTGGGCTGGGCCCACCCTCTGAGGCCCTTTGCGGGACTACATTTAAGAAGAACTGATAGTAAGGATTAAGTACTTTTTTCGTAAAGCTGATTGGTTACATTTTAACTGTGAATATCTAACTATCACTGTACAGCACAGGTAGAGTGAATAGCTTATTTAATCTCTTTGACCTTAATCCCCTTAACTGAATAGAACAATATTGTGGGTCTGCCTAAGAAGTGACAACTGAAGTCTATAGCAAGTACAGACTTAATTTGCAGACCACTGACCGTGTGTTTACTGAGCTGCCTCTTTACTGTGGCTATGGGTAAAAGGAAGGTGCCCAGCCCCAAGTCAGGAGGAGTTGTATGAGCACTGGGTGATACGCAACAAACTTTATTAAGTTATCTCACAGGGGCCATGGTTGCATTAGATAAGCAAATATCATCTGTGGAAGAATCATTGGAAGCAGGCCCTGCCTCAGTCCCGGACCAGGCTAAGGCACTGGAACCCTCGTGTGGCACCTCAAAACCAAAATTAGTCCTAAATGGACGTGCCCAGCTTCTTCCAGAGGAGATTATATCGAGTGATTCAGATTCCTCTATGCATCCCCCCCAGAAGAAACAAAAAAATCCGGTCCAAGGTGTAAAAAAAATGGGTGATCGGGGCCAGGGTGAGGGTACAAAAAAAATCTGAAGTCTACTCCGCTTTTAACTATAAAACAGGGTCAACAAGGGAAGAAGAGAGTGGGGACTAGAAAAGGCTCCTACAAGGGGAAGGAAGACCCCAATAGGAAAAGTGAAAATAATTCTACTAAAATAAGGAACTTAACAACCCTGGTGGAAAGATTGTATCTTTATTTACGAGTTAGATTAGATCAACTAGCAGATAGATTAGCTCTGATTGAAAAATGTATCATAAAAAAACCCGAATATGCTAATACTAGAGACCTGATAATCCCCGAATTGGGCCCTGTGAATACAGATAGCAATACATCGACTAGACAATCGCACACCACAGACACAGATCCCAGGACAATAAATGTAGTGAAGCATTCTAATCTCTCAAATAGTACACACATGATAGGTAAAGATTCACATCCAGAGAGGAGCATATTAAATTCTTTACTTATTGCGGAGTCAAAGAACGAGTATAGGTCCAATAGAAGTATAGGATCCCTCAATAGATCTAATTTTCCTCCCCAACAATTACAGGGCAATCAAATTATTGGACCTTCTGCTCAAGGAAACCAATTGGCTAATTTTCAGGCAGATCAGCATCTGCACTTGCCACCAGAGGTGACTCCGTATGTAGTTGTTCTAACAAACGTCCCAAAAAAAGGCCCACTACAAAAAGAAAATTGGGATTCACTAAAGAATAAATCACTCTATTGGTTGGGTGAGAGGACTGGACTAACGTACCAGCTCTTCAATGAGATTAAGATGGCAAGAAGGGTACAGTGGGTTGGTTCCTGTGATAAAATATTTCCTGGTGACTGTATAGTCCTTACATTTAAAACCTCAAAACGAGTGAAGAACATACTTTGGGCCCAAGGCAGGAACTCACTAGCTATGGGTGAGATTAATGTCCTACCGCTTGGCTTTTTTTATCCACCTTGTACCTGGGCCAATAGCGCTAATAACACTAATACTAATATAAACACTAATATGTATAGTCCCCATCATGGAAATCGTTATAATGTTCAAATACCCAATAGGTTTAGTGCTTTATCGGGTTTGGAGGAAACTGATTGACTGAACAAAACGATAAATGTCCAACAGGGGAAATACAAGGCGCAGGATGAATTTGGTTCTCTCCCTATGATACCTTCTTCTTATATTTTTCAATCTTCCATCGTGTTAGAGAGTCCTAGATCTCAGGATCATCATCTTCCCCACCTGGATAACAGTACAGCCCCCATCCCATGTAGGAACGTTTCACAGGACCAGATGGGTGTAGGTGATGTGGCACAACAGGTCAATACTGTACTTTTAGAGAGTACAGATAATTTTGGGTTGCCTGAGAGGGGACATTGGGCTGAGTCAGGGCTCGATATCGTATTCTGGAACGTAGCAGGACTGCGAACCAGAATCGATAACGACGCATGGCTCAAATTTGTTACCAAATTTAAGGTGCTTTTTCTACAGGAGACTTGGACTACCTCTGCTATGTATCTGGAGGGTTACAAGACTTACTTCTCCACTGCTACCCCTACTACAACATGGAGAGCTAAAGGTGGGTTGATAACGTTTATAGCTAACCTCTTAGACTTTAAAGATATAGTTCCCCTCAAACTAGAGCCAAACTATCAAATAATTTCCCTGGGTATTAGTAAACACGACAACTATCTCCTGGTTAATTTCTACAACAATATTTACAACGTACAGTTGATCCCTGTATTAAAAGAGATTCGGTCCACTTTGTTGGACTTTAAATATAAGAACACTAAAAATGTGTCCATAATCTGGGGTGGTGACTTTAATTTATCGCCGTGTGGGCATACCAACTATCTAGCTTGTGGTCTGAACGATGAGGATGGGAACAATTTAACTCATTTTCCCCACACAATAATTGGAAACTGCTTAAATGAAACTCTTTTTATTTTAGAACTTACTATAGCAAATGATCTAGTACTACCGCAGGTCCAGCTGTCCCAGACCTTTAATGGTAGAGGGGCAAGTACTATAATTGATTTTATATTTATATCTAGAAATGCTGCATCCCGCATTCTAAATTTTAAAACTCATATTAATTCTATTAGTGATCACTACCCGAATAGCCTAAAATTAACCATTCCAAATGTACGCAAAAGGAAGGACAGCTCTCGAATACTAAGACAAGATAATCTGATTTTAGATAGGTTAAACAGATACTCCCTCAAATGGGATAGAATCAATCCGTTACAAATAACCACTGTAGTGGTAAAAAATTCCCTTGATTCGATAGAGGTCTGTCTGGATGACTCTTCTTCTCATCGGGAGATTTTAACAAGTTTCAAGGTCATAACAAGAACAATAAAAGATGCTTCTGACCATAAATCAGAAACATTTGGGAACATCTAAGGGATGGTTCAATAGTACCTGCACAAAGGCTTATTCTGATTTAAAGCTTTCCCTACACAAACCAAGCAGGGACAAAAAAGAAATAGCACTTTTGAGAAAAGTGTATAATAAGGAAACTTGAATTAAAAAAATGAAGCATGGGACCAACTATATAAAAGCTGTTCCGAAAAGGATAGTGCGGCTTTCTGGAAAATTGTTAAAACCCCTTTTTTAAATGACGACAGGGAGATATCCAAGATAGAAGTAGCCATAGACGAAGCAACATGGATAGATCATTTCTCTCAGATATTTGGAATAACGACGGAGAAAGGAATTCCATCAGTCGAAAGAGATAGGGTAACTCCAACGCTCATCCCCACATCCTTCCCCATTCCCCTTGTCATTACAATGCTAGAAATAGAGACGGCCTTAAAGGCTAGCAAAGGGGGAAAGGCGCCAGGGCCCGATGGGGTCCCTGTGGACTTGTTTAAGTACAACATGGACCTTTGGATTCCAATACTTTCAAAGGTCCTGTTAGCTTCTTGTGAAATTGGCTTCATTGAGTCTTGGTCTAAATCCATATTAGTCCCAATATTTAAAAAGGGTGATCGACAGAGTCTGTCCTGCTACCGACCAATATCTCTTCTGGATTCTTTGGGTAAGGTAGCGGGACGCATCATTCTCGATCGCCTAACCCAATGATCAGAGGATAATAACATTCTCTCTGACCTTCAGTTTGGGTTTAGGGAAGGCATGGGCACTACAGAACAAGCCCTTAACCTGGCTCTATTGATGGCCAAATATACTAATGCAAAGGGGGGGTTTTCTACATAGCTTATGTAGATTTGTCAGCAGCCTTCGACTGCGTAAGCCATTCTAAATTGTGGAAGATTCTGAGCGATCTGGGAATTGACCCGGCCCTACTAAACTTTTTTAGAGAATTGTACTCAAACGCTACGGCCAGAGTTAGGTATGGAATAGGGGGCGATCTCACGGCATCATTCAGAGTTGAGAGGGGGGTAAGGCAGAGATGTGTCCTGGCCCCGTTCCTGTTATTGCTGTATACAAATGGGCTAGAGCAGGCAATGTTGGAGGGGAGCCAGGACCTACCCTGTGTGAGAAGAAGATCAATTCCCGCCCTACTCTACCCGGATGACACAGTTATTATAGCACAAACCCCTTTAGAACTGCAACATGCCATTGATAGATATTATACCTACATGGCCAAACTGGATCTAAGGGTCAATATTAAAAAAACTTTTGTTATGACTGCTGGGGCCCGAAAGAAGAAAATGCGCATCGTTTATATTGAACATATCAAACTGGAAACCACCATTGCGTATCCCTATCTTGGAATTTTAATTGATAATAAGTGTTCCTGGAGGCAGGCAATAGAGGCCAGGAAACTGTCATTTATTAGGGCCACTAGTGCTTTAGTTAATTTCGCACATAAGCTCGGTAAAAGATCACCACTAGAAATTATACAGATTTACCGAGCCAAATGTGTGAGTGTGGCGATCTACGGAGCAGGGGTGTGGGGCCATGGAAGAGTGGAGGCTCTTCAAAAGGTAGAGAATAGCTTTTTGAGGTTCCTCTTAGCGGTCCCGCGTGGCACTTCTACTTTTATTTGCCACACGGAACTAGGTTTGCCATATATCACAGACCTAGCTAAACTTCAACCGATTCTTCTATGGCATCGAATCTGGTCATCCCCAAAACTAGTTTTTAACAAGGAACTTATGAGCTACTGCCTTGCTTTGGATAATTCAAATAAAATAGCCTGGCTTTTGTACATAAAATTTTTTCTGTCAGACCTAGGTTTAATAAGGTATTATCATAACCCCTCGCTGATAATTGAGATTCCGAGGAAAAATGTTAAGAAAAAATGTCTAGCACATATGGAAGAATTGCGACTGGCTATGGAGTCATCTAAAAGCTCAGCCCAACACATTTTATCGGCACAAACTACTTTGTCTATCCAGCCGTACTTGACCTTTAAACTGAATGGATTTGACAGGTTCGTCCTCATCCGTTTTAGAATGAACACATTCCATCGTCTGGTCACATTCCCCAAGGTTAATGACTGGTCAAATACATTGTCCCCGTGCCCTTGCAATGGTGTATCTCCACAGTCTACATTTCATGTGACTATGTTTTGCAGATTCTATCAGGAAGCAAGGATACAGTGGGTTGTACCAATATTAAAGATCATGGGGTTGCGACAATGTCGCTCAGCTTTCCTGACGATTCTACATCTGGAAACAGAATGTTTGCAAAAAATGTGGCTAGATTTTTGAAACTCTGCATAAAACATAGACCAAATCTAGAATAGATGCATTGAATAATTACTGCTATATATCTCAGTATTCATTTGCACTTTTGCATTTTTGTATAACGGGAATGGCACGTTTAGCAATTGGCCAATATTAATCATGTTTTTAAAAACGTATTTATTAGAACAAAAATGTAATTGGCTTTGTATTTTTTATAATAGTTGTTTTAAAAATAATGAACTTTTATGGTTTTTAAATTTTAAAAACCGAATAAAGAAAATTTGACTTGACTTGACTTGAGTCACGAAATAGTATCAAGCTCTATCATGCAGTATACGTGCCACAATAAGCAGAAAAATGCATAATACAGATATTGTCAGCACAGCAACAAGGCCATATATCATAAAGGGAGACATCATAATGAAAAGACATTAGAGAGAAGACAGTTCAGCCTAATTTCCCTCCCTTTGTAAGGAATTGGTATTATTATATAACAGAAGATCTCTGGGTTTTGTCAGCAGACCCCATACCTCAGTGTCTTGATGGTATATCTACATCACTGGAACTACACTGCTCCTCTCCCTGGAAAGATCCCTCTCGAAGTGTCTGTTTTTCATGTGTGCATCCCTGTAATATCAAAATGCTATTTCGAACCAGCTGCAATGGTATGTTGTATATAAGTGCTAGGGCCTGACCAGAACAGAACAACAAGGGGGCTTCTTTATCAAACTTGCTCTCAATTTTCAGACTAAACTCCAGGAACAGGCAGAGAACGAACACAGTGAACAGTTCCCATGTAAAAAGTACGAACATAGACGTTGCAAAATAAAAGCAGCTAGTAATGTGTGCAAAGCTGAATCATGGCTGAAGGGCTCATGCTAAATTAGTAATGTTGACAATGTCCCCACCGGCCACGTGACACCCTCACCTTGGCCAGGTCAGTAGCTCTGATGCTAGGAGAACATGTAGGTAAGCAGAGCCAAAGCTATTTGCGATAAACCAAATTCAAAAACAAATTTTTCTTTATTTTTATAGGAAAGCTTTCAGGAGTTGAGGCTAAAAAAATCTAAAGACCGCCTTGTACGCGGGTCCCCAAGTCGACTAGTACTGTCCAACAAATGCAAAAAGATCACGTGTACTGTACGAAACGATCAGTTCCAAAACGGCATCCACATCCCTTTGTGCACAGAGGGTTGCCATCCAGTCAAGCAACGCGAATGAAAAGATGTGCTCCTCATAATCCTCGTGGAGCATTAGAGGGCAACCTGCATGAAATTCAATGACACTCTGCTGTAAGATGTGCTGCGCAGAAGCACATGTACTCAAACCAGCTAAAACTCCAAGAGTAGCGACATACATCAAGCGGTCGTCCCCGGAACAGTCCTGGTCATGGGCCAACAACGGACTCACCAACAGTTCATAATCCAGTTCAACGAGAGATGTATCAGAGAGGCATATATCAACAGCCCTATTGAATGGGCACCTGCGACAGTCGTAACACGGGTTGCACACAGGTGAAGTAGGGGTAGCGGAAGTTGAGCCGATAACTAATGCCCAAAGTGGCTAATGGTAAGCATCCTAAAAGCTGCTGCAATCGTTCATGGTAAAACCGCAATTGTAGGGGGCTAGGCTGAACCTCAGTACGGGCAGCCATTACATAGCAGGCAGAAAAGAGGCAGTGCACCACCAACCAGCAAGAGTACCAGATAAAACCCACTACAGGCACTGGAAAAATTGAATGAATAAAAGCAGGTATAACACCAAATATCGTCTGAAATGATGACACCAGGCCAGATCCCACAAGTTTAAAAAAATGAGCCAGTCCTTCGGTGTCAGACGCATTAAATATTTGGTGTATTGACACCCCAAAATGGAGTGGGAGATTTGTATTCATCAGTGACTCTAACCACCTGCAATTTTTAGTTTTATATAGCTCAAAGTAGGCCCGAGGCATCGGGTATCAGAGCACTTTACATGAGCACCAGTTTCGTTACATATGGACACATTAATTTTTGTTAGGCACGGGGAGATTAAGTGATTCGCCCAGAATCACAGGATGTTGAGCGTCGTTGCCGAGTCTCACACCTGGTTCCCCAGCTTTGAGGTTGACAGCTCTAGCTGTAAGGCTACATCCTCTCCCCAAAGGTTTAAAGGCCCCCTCCCTGACACAAAAGACAAAGTAAGACTAGGTCCGCTCAGAAGAGATGGAGCCACCTGGCCAGTCCTTGTGGCTTACACACCCCATCCAGACATTGACTCAATGCCTGTAGCCGACTTACGTCCACTTCATAAAGAAATAATAAAAGTTTACAGAAACCTGATATAGTTCGTGATGAGAAAACTCACAGTTCAGCCAGCAAGGGCTACACCAACAGAAAACCTTCAGGGATCTACAACTAAAATTACACCACAAAAGCTAAATTCAGTTATGGGTAAAATGCCCACTAAACGTGAACAGAAGCCATTCTTGATAGCTCAAATATTAACAAAGCTAGGGGCAGTCTTTTCACACACAAGCCCTCAAGAAAAACACAGAATGTTTACAATCTGCATGCTAATGGTAATATCTCCCCAGATAGAGAATTGTACCACTTGGGCCACAGTTTTCGCTGCCATATATACCTGAACTCATAGTATCCCGTCATTAGCTGTAATTCCAGATGTATTAAGACAAATACAGACTGAATATGGAGCACAACCTGCTCAACTTAGGGATGAAATTATCAGATATAATATTAGGAAATATAAAAGGGGAGGCAGCAGCAGTGGCAATACACCATCGCCTGAGGGATTTCACACCTTTACAACAGGAACATGAATTGCCTAAAATGATCAAAGACACCTATCCTGAATTAGGTAGAGATAGTTTGTGAGCTAGAACAATAAAACCTCAACTCAGGGGTGGTCCTGAAAAGGATAACAGCAAGCAAGCACCTAATTCTTCCAAGAAGAAATGGGATAACAATAAAAAACAAAAGTATAGATCTCAGTCCAGGGGTATGTCTCCTCAACAGGAGCCCTTTAAAAGGAGGTACACCCTTAGGAATAGAGAAAACATAAAAAAACCTGACTGGTATCAGGATACTGATACAGGTTCCTCTCGTTCCTTTCAGGGTTCACCAAGAAACTCTGAGAGGGAAGGACGGTCACAACACAGACAAGAGGAGCATACAAAGTCCAGAGACACGCCACGTACTTCAGATTATACTTCCAAAAAAAGAAGAGAACCCAAAATCAAAACCTCAAATTAAAAAGAAGAAAGTAGCAGGTCTCAAAGTTAGACATGCCCAGAATTCTGAGGACTCAACGTCTGAACGGGCAATGGGCTCTGACGATGCTAGACAGCGCAGCAGAAGTAATAATAGCTCGCCAGAACCTGATGGAATTACTGGTGACAGCTTAATTGAATGAGCATATCACGGTGGAAACACCTGAATCAAGGGTAAGTGTCCCACATAGGTTACATGAGATAACACTCCAAATGGAGGGGGAAAAACCTAGAAAAATGAATGGTCTCTTTTGGGAGAACCTGACTTTTGGCTATGACATCCTTTTAGCTGAAAGAGA
Organism: Lissotriton helveticus; assembly: GCF_964261635.1. Lineage (NCBI taxonomy): Eukaryota > Metazoa > Chordata > Amphibia > Caudata > Salamandridae > Lissotriton > Lissotriton helveticus. Next base: position 817,422,358 of record NC_136070.1, read on the forward strand.
TTGGCTGCCTGAAATTGGTATGAATTGCCTAAAGGGAGAAACGGTAATCTTACCGTCCTTTTCTGAACTCGTTCCAATTTACTTAAAACATACATACGCGCAGGAGTGGGCGGTAGCCCTTGCTCCAGCACTATATCGCAACCATGTTGGGTGGGATACTGAGTCACCACACCATGTAATCCCAGGAAAAAATTACTCCTTCTCCAGAGAGACAGTACCCAATAACACAAGAAGCGAAAAAACAGGTCGGGGAAATCTTAGATCAACTTGAATACCAGGGTGTAACAGAAACTTGCACCTCTTCAATTAACAATCCTTTGTTTCCCGTAATGAAACTCGATAATTCATACTGTCTAGTTTTAGACTCCCGACATCTGAAAACATGCACTAAAACATATGCCATACAGAATGCACACAGTGCCGCATCAATTAATAAAATGAGCGGAAAAAATACAAAATAACACTAGGTATCTCAAATTGATTTTTCTGCCAAAATATAGTGCCTGAGAGCCGGTATTTAACAGCATTATAAGCGCTAGGCTCCCTACGTCAATTTTGTTGACTCCCCCAAGGTTAGAAGAATAGCCCTGGGTTGTTTTCCGCTAGGGTAAAACAATTACTTAAGAATTTGGATGGGGAGGCATCGTCCTATGTAGATGATATTTATCTGACAGATGATGATATAAAGGATCACTAGGCCAAAGTGAGCAACATGATTCTGGGGTTCGCTTCTGAGGGCTACAAATTCAACTTAAAAAAATCTAAAATAGTCCACCCCAATGTCCTATTTTTGGGATATGTCTCAAGTAAAGGAAAAAGCCTGGCATCTAACTTTTTAGAAAAGTGTGCACTGCTCCATCCTCCTACATCTTTGAAGAACTTACAATCCATATTGGGATTTTTACATTTTGACAGAACATACATTTTGGATTTCGCGAAAAGAGTAAAACCTTTCTCCGACTTAATCAGACCTGATTTTTCAATTAAGCATTGGACATAGATATCCTTCGTTCCATACAAGCTGACATGATGGCTTAACAAAAAACACTTGCAGATTCGCATAAACGCACGCAACTTTGTGATCCGTGTTTTAGCGGGTCAATCTGGGTACACTTACCTAACCCAATGAAGGAAAAACAGTAACCATAGCATACAAAATACATTTGTACACAAACGCTGAAATGCGCTTGGCTTCTAAACAAAAAATCCTAACACCTCTACAGACCCCTGTAGTAAGAGAAAGAGTACTGGCTCAGGAGAAACGAATAATTGTCATACCTCCAGTACCAGCCTTAAAGGCTGCTACAAAGGCAAGCGTTCCTAATATCTAAAGCCTTACATGCCAAGATGGATACAATGGGCTAACTCTCTCACTGCAACGGATGTAGAATACGGATATGACCCTAGTCTAGAAACAGAAGCATTCCTGCAATATGAACTAGAATATCCTCTACCAAATAAAATAATGCCTCTCGATCAGTATGAATATATCATTTACACTGACAGATCTGCTCAGCTGGCCATAGGAAGTAAACAGCAATACAGCACTGCGTTTGCGATTGTGAAGGGTTGTATGCAGGATGGCAAGTTCCATCCCAGCCATATGAAGACACAGTCTCTCCGAGACATCACAGCTCAGCTGACAGAACTAAACTCCCTATTACTGGCACTAATAAATACGGATCGAGAATTCCCCACACTGATTGTGTGCAATCTTTTTATTGTGTCCAGTCATACAACAAATATCTTCACTACTGGGGTCAAAATGGGTTTAAAGACTCAAAAGGTGGCGCAATTAGGCATAAAATGCTATGGGAACAGGTAGCTGAGTTAAAAACAAACTAACAAGAGATCATGTGATACGCTGAGTCATCAACCTGATGGCGTTCACTTTGAAGGGAATTCACTGGCTGATGAAGCTGCAAAAGGGGCAGTATGTACTGCTGCCGTAGCTGCAATCACTTGTTCAAAAACGAGAATAGACGGACAGATAATGGTAGCTATCATTGCTTCACGCAAAAACAGCACAGCCTTACCGAAAGGTTTGCCACTCAAATACTACAAGCTAGATGCAAACAACATTCTGTATGCTCAAATTCGAGGAGTGGGGGCTAGAGTAATAGCAAACATGGATCGCAGATTGGGTTTCATGCTAGCTGCACACGAGGGTCTAGGTTCTGCACACTCAGAGATTACCACAACGGTGTAATTATTGAAACAGCGCTATTGGTGGGCTGGTTTAATTAAACAGACAAATAATTTTGTCTTAAAATGCGACATCTGCTAGCAGCTGAAGGGTACAACTGAGGCGAATCCAGCGCAGACACCTTTACTAATATCAGACAGACCACCCGCTTGTGTCTATTTGAACCACTGCAGCCCCTACAATCGGATCAGGCCTACAAGTGTATCTTGGTGGCAGTAGATTCATCCTCTAGATTCCTATGGGTATGGCCTCAGCGCTCGGCTGATGCTCGAACTGTTATAAAAGATTTGCGATCCTTTATAGGGACATACACAGTTGGCACATTACATTCTGACCATGGCCCTGCGTTTAGCTCTAGAACTTACAAGGAAGCAATGGAAGGTTTGGGTGTAGCCTTGTGGTACTCCTCTCTGTACCATCCTGAGGGAAATTCGCTTGTGGAGAGGAAAAACCGAGACTTAAAGCAATCTTTAACAGCAAGAGTATTAGGTTTGGGTGGTAGTTGGATCAATCACTTATATGGGGTACAACGAGCCCTCAACAACATGCCAAGAAGTTCTCTAGGGGGTGTCACTCCTTACGAGGTCCTATGTCAGCCGAGAATGTGGGTACCTGATCTCAATTATGAAAGCACAGTGGCGGATAAAAAACCATTTGATATCAGTAAACGCTTGGCTGTTTTACATGATCTGAATGAATCCCGGGCACTACTAAGCAATGTGCAAATAAAACTCACCACCACTAGGGAAGTAAAATCAGTCATGGCAAGACCTGTCTGGATCCCTCAAGTCGGGGATCTGGTCAGAGGAAAGATCAAGGACAAGAAAGAATTTGGGCCATCATACAGAAAGCTTGTACCTGTCCTGCCTCTCAAAGGAACAAGAACAGTACTTCTTCCGCCTCTTGCCGGCAAAAAAGAAAAGAGATTTGTCTCTATTGATCTGATCAAACCACACTATGTGGCCGATACTGAATAGTAGGCCTTGTGGGATCCTGGGTAGCCAATGCTCACCTCTTGCTACCATACAGGAAGTTCAGACAGAAAGACTCATAACATTCGGAGAGTCACCAATACGAAATGATGGATTTTCCAACAATGAAATGGAACTCGTTCCTCTTAGAACAGAACTTCAACACACAAATGAAAGACAAATATCAATTTGACCTAACACCGATGTCTACATTAATACGCCTCGACAAGAGACACCTGCCAGTTCAACAAAACCTGCTGAGCTACCAAAGATAGATCGAACTGCATCTGGCTACTTCATCGATTTTGATACCTTCTCTCTTGAGCCCAGTGAACCTGAGACAGTGCCAGCTCCAGTTTCATGTAAGCAACAGATTTGAGAATTCATGAATTTTCTGAAGAAGACTTATTTAGTTTCATCTTGGCTCTAGCTCTGGATCATAGCTGGAGTATAGTTTTTTGTGTTCTGGATTGGCCTAGTGACTGTCTTTTGCTTACTCATTAATGGACAATATCTCCCAGAATGCTCTGCAGTATCAAATGTGAAATTGGTTCTGAAACCTCATACATCACCTCATTGTGAACAAAGAGACCTGTTTTTCATGAACATTACAGCTGTTCCAATTCCTGATGGTTTAGTTTGGGACTAGGTTGATTATGATGTATTTGGCCCAACTGGACTTTTGAAAATACCACATTTATTAAAATTTCTCTAAATGACATTGTTACCTCCAGTACATTTTCTGATGATTGGGATTTTGAAACTGTAAATAATATGCTGTCTTATTTTGAACAATCCACTGCATTTTGAAACACTGAAATGTTAGAAGACACATCAGACTATAACACTATGTACTGTTAGCATCATTAAGGTCTTCACCTTTTACACAAATGCAGTATCCCACGAAATGTTGTCACATACCACCAAAGGGAACATTGCCCGACATCACCAAAAGGTAGTTAAAAAATATTTGCACAGAAATGTTCGTATTTTTCAGGGTTTAACACTTCCGACCCGACCTCATATTACTATAAGGTTGCAACTACACCTGCACAGAAAAATATGCTGACTAACACCAAATAGATGTATTCTGCATCCTTTATTTCCCAACTGTCTGAACAGGGTTTCTACTTATGGAAGGACACTATGGACGCAAAATCAGTCTGGGGTTCAAAGGAATCGCAAGTTCAGGCAAAGAAGCACTATTTAGAACGTCCCTCATTCCACAGCAGATAATATTTCTGGATCACTGACTAAATATCGAGGGACAAAATATATAATTCCTATCTACAAACAGGTAAGTACCAAAATATCGAATCCAAAATATCGATTAAAAATATATACTTTGTTAAAATATCGAATTTCTTAAAAATAATGTAAAATTAAAAAAATATTAAAAACAAATAGCTAAAATATACTTAAAAATACTTAAATTACTTTAAAATTATTAAATAATTAATTTAACTTATAAAAAAAACATACAATCATATATGTTAAAACATATATATATATATTAACATAATATTAATAAAAAATACACAATATTATTACCGTAGGATAGCGGGAGTGTAAAAATGACTATTCCCACTCCTGAAAGTGCAACAGTAGGGAAAGCGTTGGATAGCGTAGGGGTAAAAATTACTATTCCCACTCCAAAGAGTGCAACAGTAGGGAAAGCGTTGGATAGCGTAGGGGTAAAAATTACTATTCCCACGCCAAAGAGTGCAACAGTAGGGAAAGCGTTGAATAGCGTAGGGGTAAAAATTACTATTCCCACTCCAAAGAGTGCAACAGTAGGGAAAGCGTTGGATAGCGTAGGGGTAAAAATTACTATTCCCACTCCAGAGAGTGCAACAGTAGTGAAAGCGTTGGATAGCGTAGGGGTAAAAATTACTATTCCCACTCCACGAGAGTGCAACAGTAGGGAAAGCGTTGGATAGCGTAGGGGTAAAAATTGCTATTCCCACTCCAGAGAGTGCAACAGTAGGGAAGGCGTTGGATAGCGTAAGGGTAAAAATGACTATTCCCACTCCAGTGAGTGCAACAGTATGGAAAGCGTTGGATAGCGTAGGAGTAAAAATTACTATTCCCACTCCAGAGAGTGCAACAGTAGGGAAAGCGCTGGATAGCGTAGGGGTAAAATTGACTATTCCCACTCCAGTGAGTGCAACAGTAGGGAAAGCGTTGGATAGCATAGGGGTAAATTTTACTATTCCCACTCTAGTGAAAATAAATTAATATAATTCACATAATTATCAATTAATCAATTAATAAAATGAATTACCAATTAAAATGTAATTAATTACCAATTAAATATTAATTATCAATGTATTCAAAATATATACCAATAAATAAATTAACATATTTAATTAATTATAATTAAATTACTTCCCACCCTATTCCCCTATAAACCCACAACCCGCTACAGAAAATAAATTAATATTATTCACATAATTATCAATTATTAAAAATTAATTATCAATTAAGAATTAATTAATTGCCAGTTAAAAATTAATTAACAATGTATAAAAAATACCAATAAATTAATTAACATATTTAATTAATTATAATTAAATTACTTCCCACCCTATTCCCCTATAAACCCACAACCCGCTACAGAATTAAATTACGCAAAAATTAAATAACATAAAATTAATTACTTAAAATAAATTACAAAAAAATATACACTTTTCACACATATACTAACATACAAAACACTTAATAAAATTCTATATTATTAAAAATTCGATATTTTTAATAACCTATATTATGTACTTTGATATTTTTGACTTTCTATATTTTTAAAATCGATATTACATTACTTACCTTGAAAACAATGCTGCTTGGGGAAGAACTCGACCCCCACCTTCATTTTCACCAGAGCCTTCCTGACGCACCTGGGGTCCTGGCGCTGTTGGTCTCCCCTGCCGCCGCTGCCAGCACCACCGCGCGGCCGCAGAGGGGGGAGACTACAGCTCCCAGGCTGCCTAGTGGTCCCGCCCACAGCCCACACCTGAGCAATCTCGCGCCCGGAGGCGCATAAAGAACAGAGGCTTCCTTCGCATCGCGGGACGCGCGCGGGTGGCGCCGGGCTAAGCCTGGGCAAAGGGCGGGCCGTCTGTGGCCGTCCGGGGCAGGAGGAGGCAGGGCAGGGCCCCATCGCTAACGTCCGCCTAAAAAGACTACCACCGGCCAAAAACTGTAAGAAGAACTTGTTGATTTGTTTGTGACTGGGGGTGTACTAGAAAAAGGTTGGGGTTTGGCTGTTATATCTTTCGTATTAGCAATAGCAGCTTACACACAGGCTTCATGGGGAAACGTAAATCAATGGAGGGGGGAGCGGTGCTGGTAACCCCCCGAAGCTCCGTAAAGGAAAGAAAGCAGCTAAGAGGGCAAGCTAGTCAGCTGGAAATTGCTGTAATGGATCGTATTAATGATCTAGTGGACGAGTGCAGGGAGATCCGTGTGGCTGATCAAGGACATACTAGCGAGGATGCCACTAGTAACAAGGGAGGGGTTTCCTTAAAACCAGCAAATGATCCTGTTGAATTTCCAACAATTGCAGATATGTTCAAGACAAAAAGGAAACTTAAGGATGGCATGATTAACCTCATCGGGGATTGTTTAATTACACCTAACGAGACTCCTAGTAATGAAGGTCCGATTATTCACCTTGATTCAGTGAGTGAAAACCTGTCATCGCCCCCTGCCCCCCAGGTACTTCTAGGTAACAGGTTCGCGGTCCTGGCTGATGTTCATAATGAGCCCCCTGCCCCTTCAATTACCAATAACAGTAGGGACAAAGTAATATCCGCAGAAGTTGGTGCTCTTACTAACCTTGTTATCCTATTGCGGGATGAAATAGTCATTGAAGTCATTGATTATCAATCTAACTTCTATGGTCAATGACAAATGCGAGGGTTTAATAAGGTCCACGTCTAATGTGACATCTGCAACACGAAATTTTTTCCCTATAAAATCTCATGAAGTAAGCAAAGTTCAACTAACTAAGGCCATGGTTAAACATAGTGATTCGACCACGGTGTATGCTACTGTCGTTAGCACTGGCCACCTACCCCGAAAGATAGAAAGGAAGGGCTGTTTATAAAACGCTCTAGAGGAGAGGGAAGTGGACATGAGTTAAGACAGAAATCCATTGGTCTAGCAACTGGGGTGGCTGTGGGTTCGACAATTGTAGAGGCCAACAATTTAGGGAGTAAAGGGAACACCTTTTCTAACAAAACTCACTCCCAAAGGAACAAAATATATATGACTAATGTTCCTAAATTAAGGAAAGCGAAATATGGTAATAGCGAGCATCCAGATTCTCTAACTAACAAAGCCATTCACTGGCTGCGCCATGTTAGAGGATGCCGCTCGGTAATTAGGGAGGATATCATTGAGGCAAAAAGGATAAGTTCCCCAAACTCCATATGTGACTCTATAGAGTTAGCTTTGAAATCTGCATTTCTTGCTGACAACATCTTTACAATGGAGTTTAGATCCAGTGCTCCATCTCAATCGCAGATCCAACTAAGGAAAACATGCCCCCAGACTCTGGTACCCACTTCTAATGCCATAGGAAGAGCAAGCGTGAGGAATTGCTCTGGGTTAGATAATAATGATTGACAAACACAGGTCCCACCGATAGTAGATAGCGGAAATTTGGAGGTTTTGAATGTTGGGAAATGCATAGAAGCACCAGAGATAACAGAAGTAGCAGGGGTTGAATTACGGGGTGCTGTCCTTTCATTGAGCCCCAATCTAGAGGTTGATATCAGGAGCGGGGTTGGTTCTATAATCAATCGGTACCAAGGAACACCATGTGAATTAGATCAAGGGCAGTCTACAGATACCCCTGTAATTATTTCACCAAAGTCATTTGACAGTATCAAGGATGGAGTGGGGAAGTTAGTTTCATGGAACATTGCTGGGTTGTGTTCTAAACAGGATTCACAGGATTGGCTAAGCTTTGTTAAGAGTTTTGACATGTGCATTTTCCAGGAGATGTGGCTATGTGAACCATCTTTTGCCCAGGGGTATTTAAACTACTCCGTGCCAGCATCCAAGGGTGCAAAGGGAAGACCTATGGGTGGCTTAACCATCTGGGTCCTCCAGAGTCTTTCGTTAACTGTTAAGGTGGTAGACACCAGAAATAAAGATATCCAACTTATTAGAGTAAACTCAGGTATTCTGGGACAGCTCGATATCTACAATGTTTATGCGAGGGGTAACAGGGGTGGGAGGTCAGAAGTTTTAGCGGCTTTGGGTTCCCTCCTTGAAACCCACTCCCAAGATAATAACATTGTGATTGCTGGTGATTTAAATCGAACCTTTGAACCCCTGGCTATTGGCGATGACTTCCTTGGGGATGAAGAGGATAGGCAATGGGGCGTCCTCAAATTAGATCTGAAACCTGTCTCTCGCTGGTCCGAGGATATCATTTGTCTGAATGCCATATGCTGTGAAAGGGGTCTAAGAGCACTCAATGGGAGGACTCTGAGCGATAAGGCTGGGGCTAGCACTTTTGATAACGGACGGCACAGTAGTAGAATTGATTATGTTTCATGCAGTATAAAACTATAGTCCCTGGTTTGTGACATGGAGGTTAAATGGAGGATCGAAAGTGACCACAACCCATTGTGCATAGAGCACAAATGGTGGACATCCGCTAGTGTGATCACAAATATCGAGGGGGCTATCCCACCTTCGATTGTCCCTACAAATGACATGCGCAGGTTAAGATGGGCACACGTTGTGACTAACCAATAGGCCATCGCTAACATTAACACTGAAGCTGACAAAGCAATAATAGCCATTGAACAAATTAATTTGTCTAATCCAGGAATGAGCAATGTGACTGTAATTCATGATACCCTCTTTTGTGCCATCAGGAATCATTTCTTGAAACCTGTGAAGAATTATAGAGGGGGATCCCGTAAGCAGGCAAAATGGTATAAGGCCCAGTGCAGGAAGGCACGACTAGCTTTAGGAACTGCTATCAAAGGTAGTCAACCTATGGCCATTCGAACTGCCAGAAAAGAATATAAGGAAAGTTTAGCAAAGGCAAATAAATTATGGGATGAGCTCCATTGGCTAGAGTTAAAGGAAGCTAGTGATAGGAAGGACTCCAGGTTCTTTTGGAACATTGTAAAGTGGGGCAGAGAGGGAGTATCCGACCCTCCTAATAATAACGTACCCGAGGAGGCGTGGGTCAATTATTTTAAGCCTCAGTATGCCGAAACACAGCATGCCCCCGTGGCGGTCGGCTTAAGACCTGCTTATTATAAAGATAACTTTTTTAGTACTAATGAGGTAATGATGGCCCTTAGTACAGTGTCCAGTGGTAGAGCCCCAGGATTAGATGGCGTGCCAGCAGATGTCTTTATCAACGATAAAGAGCCTTGGTGTAAGTATATCCATCTTCTCGCCAATGCAATTGCTCAGGGTGCAACTGTACCGACTTCCTGGGAAGGTGCCGTCATAATACCTGTATTTAAGAAAGGTGACCGATCCCAACCGGGCAATTATAGGCCCATAAGCCTTATTGACACCATCCAAAAGGTAGTTGGGCGACTGGTTGTGAACAGGCTCCTTGACTGGGAAGAGGAGAACAACGCTCTGTCCCCATTCCAAGCGGGATTTCGAAAGTCTACTAGCACGGTGGATCAGGTGTTCTGCTTTACCTTACTACAGTGGAGGACCGTGCTGCTGGGTGAGGGCAGCCTGTACGCGGCTTTTATCGATTTGCGGGCTGCCTTCGACCTAGTACCTAGGTCCAAGCTGTGGCTGGTGTTGAGGAACCTGGGCCTACCAGGAGAGTTACTGACAATGATAATGAGGCTCCACGAAGCAAATTTTGCTAAGATCCAGTGGGGGGGACAGGGAATGGTGACCGCAGACTTCCCGGTGGAACGGGGTGTCCGGCAAGGGTGTTCGATGGCGCCCACACTTTTTACACTATACATTAACGGGGTTGTTGCTCGCATGTTGTCTTCAAATGTAGACGCTCCCTCATTAGCTGGCACCAAAATACCTATCTTAATGTTTGCAGGCGACACGCTGATTTTATCAAAGACTCCGAGTGGACTACAGCGTGATCTATCCATTTTTGACCAATTCTGTGGGGAGTGTGGCCTAGACGTTAATGTGGCCAAAACAAAACTTATGGTCTTTAACCCCCACCGAAGTTTTAAATCCAAATTAACTATGAACAGTCGTCCTTTAGAGGTAGTAAATGCCTTTACGTATCTGGGAATTCATGTATCTAATGATCTCAGATGGTCCCTGCACATAGATATTGCTACATTAAGGCATAGGCAATTGGCTGGTGCTCTTGGTTCAGAGCACAGAAAATCTTTGACCAAACCAATAAAACCAGCATTGCAGGTATACGAAGCCAAGGCCCTCGGCTCTGCGCTTTACGGTGCTGAGCTGTGGGGATTTGAGAAGGTAGTGGCACTCCAAACTTCAGAAAACAAGTTCTTCCGGGCTATTACCGGTGTCCCTAAGAGTACTCCATTACTGCCTCTTAGGTACGTTCTGGGCAGGAAAGCTGTTGCAGACTTGGTTAGGCTTCGTCCGATTCTGTATTGGCGGAGGCTTTGGACTACGCCTGAGCTCTCCCACTATGCTGAGGGGTTCCTAGACATTATCAAAGCGGATGTGTTTCATAAAATCGGATGGCTTAATACACTTAGAGCAAATCTGAGTGAACTTGGCCTCCGGTCGCTTTGGGAAGATCCAGTGGGAACCGTTTTTCCAACCAAAAAAATCATAAAAGAAATCTATTGGGAGAAGGTGGCCACTCGTAACTGGAGCAGTTCTAGTGCAACGTCCATGGCTGGAGGTTTTTTAGAAGCCAAGTTGTATCCCTGCTTCGAACCTTACTGGGACGCCATAACTAGACCGGGTGATAGAAAGCTCCTGTTCCAATTAAGAGCAGGCGCACTTCCCCTTAGATCTCTGACAGGAAGGTGGGGAGGCATACTTGTCGAAAGTTGCCCCGCTTGTGGTGCCGCCAAGGAAACAATTGGTCATTTTTTATTTACCTGCACAGCCTATGCTGACCCAAGACGCATTTGGCTAACACAAATGTGTAAGAACTTGGGTAGTACTAGCAGCGCTGTAGCTTTACGTATCATATGCACCAGCACTTTACTGCCCCTAGCAATAGCTACAGCTAAGTATCTTGGATGGGCGTGGTCTATTAGACAGAGACTGTTGGACGCTTGATTGTCTTTTTATCTATTCTACTATTAGTCTGTCTGCACTTTCATATCTGTAATTTTTATCTTTAAATTCTTTCTATAAAATTTTACTCTGTATCAATATTTATGTTTTAATCTGCCTGTCAGTAATCAAGTCTCACTTTTTAACTGAAAGTCTTATTTTTAACTGAATTGATTGTTAGTCTGATTTTGTATTGGTGATTGTACATGCTTTTATGAGTGAACCTCGAATAAAGCAATATTTGACTTGACTTGACTTGATATTTTTGATGTCTGTGTTCTGTCTATTCGATATTTTGTCCATTCTATATTTTGGAGTCGATATTTGTGTTACTCGATATTTTGGACTCGATATTTTGACCATATACCAATATTTCTGAATGAAACTGTGCAACAGACTTCCTGTCTTGGACTAGCCAAGAACAAGGATTTGAACACACCTTGGATTCCCATACTTTCACACATCAATTTTGCATCAAGAGGAGGGGATACAATAGTTGACATCATGCACTACAATACTTCACACCCCAATTGGAAGGGATGGTTAGTTTGGCCCACAGACACCAACAGATGTCAGATAACATTCAAGGGTACCGCGGAAGGGTTTAGTATCCATAGGCCAGACTAACGCAATGTTCAAAGAGAGCATTCGGGGGTAGTGACATCATACAGTGTTGGGACGTTGTGCCTCAATTGGCTAAAACACACTGTCCCAGGTGAAACAGCACGTATCCTTACTCTTAGATGAGGTGGATCTAAGGGATTTTTTATTAGGTCCCTGAAAGCCACGTCAGAAACGTTTCCATTACGCTGTCTATAATGAAATCTGTAAAATCTCTCAACAAGAAAGACTCAGTGAAATGTATAAAATCAACCGAGAAAAGGGGTTAGCTGTAGTTGACAAGGTATGACTACATTAACATCCAGGAATTATTCACTGTGCAACATTGTATCTTCTGTCATAGATATACTAGAACAAGACTCGTCCATACTTCAGCACGGACAATCCCAGTTACGTTCTATTATGCTATTAAGCTGGACGCTGCAATCATGCTCGCTGGTTATGTGCCTTGTCGATTTATCTACAGCACGTCCCTATTTTATGCATACAATCTAACTAAAAAGCAGATAAGGATGGCACAAAGGGGAGCAAAATATACAATGCTGCATATTGAAAAACTAGACAAATTACCCTTTACTGTGGCAGAGTCACCATCCACAGAATGGTTAATCCATAGCCATATAACATTACCGGTCACAACTTTCCAGTTTCAGTATTGCATAGAACAACAACAGGCGGGCAGATATGAAGCAATGGGTAGGGAATTCATCAAGGAATGTTGGGAATTGACATACAGATTTTGATGCAGGAATGGGGACATGGAAGTGTTCCTTAGCTGTACCAACTGCGAAAATTCTTTAAGTGGATATCTGATATGCCAGGACATCATGCTTCACGGGGCCTGTAATGGTTCAGTTGCTAACTTATCCTGTCACTTGAAAGGGTCCCCAGCTGCCCTGATTAATCTAGTGTTCAAGTTGCATTCAAATTGGAGTTACTTGATGCTGAATGATCAAGGTCGTTGTGGGATGCTCCCGGGCATTGCATATCTTGTCACTGTAAGCTCCAGGGTTACTTGCTGTGTGCAAGTATTGTTTCCACCGACCCATACAGTCAGGGAGGCACCATTATGGCCTTCGTTGAATGTTTCCTTTCTACGGTTTGATACTCTGAGCCGAATGAATGCCATCCTTTTACAGCAAACCGTGCCCTTAACCTCCGCCTGAGAAACTTATGATCTCGAGGTTGCAAGGTCTTTGGCTGAGATACAGGCACTAGTATGGATTGCAGGCAACAGTGATGTTGTGTCTTCCAGCCGGGAAACATAAACATTTAGCTCATCGTGTGCTGGGAAAATTCAGCCTTTTCAAAAACAACCAAATTTGGAATTTTAAACAATACAACACTTTTAAACTGCATAGCTCTCAGTCACTAATCGTTCAAACTATATATACAAACTTATTTAGTACAGACTCCTATCGCTTGCAATGTTTTTTTAGCATTTTTTAGGATTTTACATTTTAAAGTACTATTTTTATGGACTAAATTAGTTGTTTGCGTACAACACTTAGCTATACGTTATAGTTTTTAGTATATCATCTAGTCGGATAAGGAGTGGATGTTATGTTCCATATAGGTACCCCAATATAGGCATAGGTAGTCACCTAACCTTTCACCTATATTCTCCCCCACCCTTACAGTACATAACGGTTCATGAGACTGACCACTTACCCAGTTAAGGTACTGCTTACAGGACATAGGGTTTTCCCTGAAAACTAGCCTCATCCATTATGCATGAGGATTCTTGGAAACTCAACAAGACTACCATTTCCTGCATTATAACTATGTACAAGGGTTATTCCTTCCGTCATCCTAGGTTTGATATGACACAGCAAAGTAGAACCCCTGAAGGTACTACTTTGGGTATATAAACACCATATCTTGCTGAGGTAGTCAGAGGAGAAAAGGACTTCCATGCCGACACACTGACTCGAGACGCTGAGATTCCTGCACGCAGACACTCCAGCTCGCAGTGGTCTGACATCCCTTGCGGGGTGTCCATCTCGACACCAAGACGAGTCCCACAGTCTCACACTTCAGGTAATGGGCTTGATTTTATCCTACAGGGATTCTTGGCTTTACACTCATGTACATGCTAGGTACACTTAGGTACATCTAGTTAGGGTTGCATCATAGGAGTACACATTTATTACTGTCATGTATTTTATATACTTTCATGTATTCATTGTTTTAGCACGATGGTAGAAATCTCCCATCCTTTTACTCTGTTAGTGCTTATAATCATTTATATTTGTTACTGTCTAATGGTTGTTTCAGTACACCTATTTTACACTAGAATGACGCTGGTTCAATAAATGCTTATTGGAAAATGTCCCCACCGTTTATTCTGTGTATCTCTCTGGGGCAAAGTGAGCATGAGTGATTAAGTGAAAAGTATTGCACTGTTTCCACGATCCTGAGGGATCAGGGTTGTCATGTTCGATAGTTGCCAAGAACTATTCTCTCCTTGGTAAGAGGAGTTTCTAGTGGCACTGTGAGCTAACTGGTATACAGTCTAACATACTGGTGGGGGTGTCTAGAATCAGATAAGGGTCCCGGAGTTTGGGGATAGCACATGGCAATCAAGACTCACTCCAACAGGGCCCAGTATTAGGGTCCGGGGCAGGACCATTTGGAATTGGTCAGCTGGGCAGTTGCAGAAAAGGCGTCTTGTAGCTTCTTGGGTTCCTGTAGCTTGAAGACGAGGTAAGCCTTATGACCATTGGATCCCGCATCTTTGTCATGGGTAGAAGAGAGAGAGCAAGTTCTGTCTTCTAAGCTATTCTCAGGTCACAGACAGCAGGCTCAATCCTCTTCTGTTCTACAACAGGTCTAGAAAGTGTTATGAGGAGGGTAGTGTGGGTGCTACATTTATGCCTGGCACTAGCCTGTGGGTGAGGGTGAATCCTGGCCCCACCCTAACCAATAGGGTAAACGTTCCCTTTTGTAGCGCTCCCTATGTGCTCTACCACAAACAATCCCACAGTGGGCCTCGCTCCCTAAATCCAAAATGGTAAAACCTTTTTTACCCTTGTGCGGAGCCTGCGTACACACTTAAGAGATGGGTAGGGAAGGGTCACACTACTTCAGTTCTGGGGCAGCTCACCTCACACTGGGATTGGTGACTGCCTCACCTGAGGGAACAAAGAAGAACTTTCCCAGGTGTTGGCTGACATTTGCCTTTGATAGGGTAGGCCTCTTTGAAGTTGATTAAATTCCCGGGCACTACCAAGATGATCATCCTGCCAGAGGACAGAACACCTCTCCATACCCAAGGCCTTTATCTCAGCTCTAGGAGCATTTTCTTTCTTCACCAAGGGGGCTATTCAGCTGCTGGGTGACAGTTGGAAATTATGAAAATGGGCCTCCCGACTCTAGAGGCCAGTAAAAGGTAACTTTTTAAAAGGAAAGTATGTTTTCCAGAATATTTATTACAAATCGGACTTTACTAGTGAATTGGGTTTGTGATAACTAATTCAGAAAGTCCAAGGATTAAATTTGTAGCTGTTTCTCAGCCAAAGGTTATATTATTAAATGTAATATTGTATCCCAATGCTTTACTATGAAACAACCAACCCTGCTAGATGGAAAATAGCTTTATGTGCATTGCCACTGTAAGAACATGTTTGACATTAAACTTTTACGTGTCCTACTATTTAAGTACCATGAACCCTGTCTGCCTTGTGGGCAGTAAAGCCTTCTTAGAGTTGACTTGTTTATACTCAAAAAGAAGGTATTAAAAAGGGTTCATTTTGACTGGTTCAATTTGCAGTTTTAAAACTGCACATACAGGCATGCAGGCCTAGGTGGTAGGCCTGCAGTCATGTTTGCACTCTCACTGTAGTGAATGGCATAATGGGTGCTGCAGTCCACTTGTGACATCTAAACAGGGCCCGGGTAATTTTTTTTACTATATACTAGGGACTTCTAGGTAAGTTAAATATGACAATCAAGGGTATTCCAATCTCATCATTTTGAAAGGGGGAGTATGGGCTCTTTACCACTATTAAGCATGGGTAAAGTACACAGAGGTCTTAAGCCAGGCAAAACAATCTAGCACAAATCTGGGGGAACACCACGCAAAATATGTTTTTCTAACAGCACCTATTAATTGCAATTAAAGAATGATATCAGACTTCAGACTTGTGATCTAAAACATTGGAATTATTGGCATACTGCAGTACCTGTATGAGGCATGCCTTGTGAGTTAGGACCAGCGGAGTGATCAAGCTACTCCATGAAAAACATCAAATTATTGGTAAAACAAGCAAACAATGTATTTTCTTACTTTTGTAGTTTTATGAATCAACATGGCTAGGGCTATTTTTCTCTCTGTCTGAAGTGGAGGAATTAACTGTGCCTAACATGAATACTCTTCTAATTCCTCTAAGAGAACATGAGAATAATGTTTGGCCTCATCATTAGTCCAGGCTCTCATACCAATATTATGTACTGATCTGTGGTCACCTTTTTTGATATATAGGATGTAAAGTTGATCAACTCTATGAGGATGGAATAAATTGAATTCAGAAGGCAGTTGTATATAATTTGGATAGCCACTTATCACAGTATTCTGGATTAGATTTAAGCAAGTTGTTTGGGACCCCATTGAATAAGGACACCATCTGTTATATAGAATTTGATTACTCAGATAACATGATCCAGTTGCAAAAATGTGTTCTAATATATAGGGGTGAAAAGTGCATCACAGCTTTCAGTGTTTTCAGTGCATGGCAGGTTTGTATGATCTTCCAACTTGTGACTCAAATGTAATGCCTCAGAGTCAGAGCTCAGTCTGGTAATAAATGCCCCAAATCTCTTTAGGCAACTGCCTTTACAAATGTCATCTATTATAACCTTTTTGATTTCTGAGGAAACTCAACTTGTTTATAGTTTCTCCTTCAAATTTTAATTCTGGGCAATATGTACAACATGACAGGTTGTTTCCTAATGTAACTCAATTCCCTATTAACTGATCTCAGTTCATGTTTCATATGTTTATTATTCCAGCCCTGTTTGTGAAGACATAGCCTATTTTTTGCTACTTTTTGTGCTTTCAGCCTCCTTCTAGTTAGTGGTAGAAATGAGTGTGAAAGCAATAAAATTGAAAATGAGTTGAAAAAAACAGCCATTTGTGCCAACGTTTTCACCTGTAACTTCTTCTAAGTATGACAGATTTTTAAAAGCAATATACCTTTACATCAGCTAGACCCTTCTGGTTGTGGAGATATATAGGACTTGTAGGTCCACCAAGAACCTGAGGAAACCAGAGCCAATAACTGGCCAGCGTCTTGCCGTGGTTTTTCATTGTGTACCAGGTATATAGCAATTTATTTGGTAAAATATAAAGAGTGAAAACTAGGTATCAAAGATGCCTATGTATTTCTGAAATGGGAACAACATCTAGAATTTAGAAACAGTAGCTATTTGCACATCTCCGAAATTGTGGGTACCCATACTAGCATGTGAATTATAGAACATTTTTCAAAGTGACTTCTTTTTTACACGTTGTCTTACATTTGGAAGGCAGAAATGCACAGAAATTCAATAGTTCCGCTAAGTCTCCCAATAAAAATTGAGCCTCACTTGTGTGGGTAGGCCTAGTGCCCCGACAGGAAATGGCCCAAAAAGCAACTTGGACACACCACATTTTTGCTGTGAAAATAGACCCTTTTTTGTGCAGTGCCTAGCTGTGGATTTTGAACCCTAGCTCAGACGGCACCTAGTGAAACCTAGAAAACCTATACATTTTTAAAAACAAGACACCAAGAGGAATCCAGGATGGGGTGACTTGAGTTGCTCTCACCAGGTTCTGTTACCCTGAATCCCTTGCAAACCTCCAACTTAAAAAAAGAAATACATATTTTCCTCACTTTTCTGTGATTGAAATTTCTGGAACCTGCGTGGATCCACAAACTTTCACCCACCCAGCATTCCCCAAAGTCTTCCAATAAAAATGGTACCTCACTTGTGTGGGTAGGCATAGTGCTTGTGGCAGGAAAAGGCCAAAACTCAACGTAGACACCACATTTTTACAGTGAAAACTGAGCCTTTTTTGCAAAATGCCTAGCTGTAGATTTTGAACTCTAGCTCTGCTGGCACCTAGAGAAACCTAGCAAACCTATAATTTTTTTTAAGCTAGACACCCAGAGGAATCCAGGATGGGGTGACTTGTGTGGCTGTCACCAAGTTCTGTTACCCAGAATCCCATGCAAACCTCAAACTTTATTTTTTTTAAAACACATTTTCCTCACATTTCTGTGATGGAAAGTTCTGGGATCTGCGTGGATCCACAAAATTCCACCCACTCCGATTCCCCAAAGTCTTCCGATAAAAATGGTACCTCCCTCGTGTGGGTGGGCCAAGTGCCCAAGGCAAGGAAGGGCCCAAAACGTATTGTGGAGACATCAAACTTACCTATCACAAAATGGCCTGGTGGGTTTTTGGCCCCGAGACCATCTAGGGAAACTACCAAACCCACACATTTCTGAAAACTAGAAACCTGGGGGGGTCCAGCGAGGTATTGCTTTTATAGACCCCGAACGTTTTCCTACCCAGAATTTCCTGCAAACCTCAAATTTAGCTGAAAAAATCAAATGTTTCTCAAATTTCTGTGTGGAAAAGTCGTGGGATCACCTGGCTGACACATATTTCCTACCACCCAGTGTTCCCCCAGGCCTCCCGATGAAAATAGCACCTCACTCGCGTCGGTGGGCCAAGTACCTCACTCGCGTTGATGGCCCAAGGGCCCAAAATGTATTGAGGAGAGATTCAAATTACCTATCACAAAACAACCTGGTTTTGCAAAGGGGGAACCTCGGTTTTTGCCCTCGCGCTCGGCACCATCTAGGGAAACCTACCAAACCCACACATGTCTGAAAGCTACACACCCAACGTTTTCCTACCCAGAATCTCCTGCATATCTCAAATTTAGCTGAAGAAATAAAATGTTCCACATATGTTTGCCTGGGCTCACAGTGCCTTCACAAATGTCCTACCACAGAGCATTCTCCACAGTGCCCTGAGTCACCCCAGGGTGCTGCACAGTGATCCTACAACTTACCCACACGGAAATAGGAGGAAAAGGTGAATCTGTAAGTAAATTTGAGGTTTGCGGGGGATTCTGGGTAAGAAAACGCTGGGGGATCCATGCAAGTCACACCACCGCCAAGAGTCAGTACATGCACACAACCATCCACACCCACCACCAGCCAATCGCCATCCATGCACACCTCCAGCCAAGCACCATCCACACATACCACCAGCCAAGTGGCATCCATGTACCCCACCAGCCAGATGGTATCAATGCACAGTCAGCCAAGCAATGTCCACACACACTGCCAACCAAACGCAACCCATGCATTACGCCATCCAAGCACCATCCCCGCACACACCCAGCCAAACAGGGCCAGACTGGCAACACCAACCAGCCTTGGCGGATTGCTGCTCAACCGGCCCTGGGAGGAGGGGCGTGCTAATAAAAAGCACTGCCCCATTTTTGTTACTGGGGCCCATACTGCAAAACCGGCCCCATTGACAAAACCACCCACCAAGGCCAGAAAAATTGCCCTCAGACCCACCGGGAAAATGTCTGGTGCCCACTTCAGCCAGTACGGCCCTGCAGCCAAGTACCATCCATGCACCCAGCCAGCCAAGCACCCTTCCATGTACACCCCCAGCCAAGTGCCTTTCCACGCAGAAAGGCTGTGGAATTTTTTTGGGGGGTAGGGGGCATTGGCATGCCCATTTTGGGCAGCCCCCACCGCTACCCCTAAAAAAAAACCCTGGTGCCTAGTGGGATTTCTGACCCCCCCCAGGGGGAGATCAGGGCCTATTGCCCCCATCTGCCCCCGGGGGGAAGGGCAGAAAGTGTGGAATTGTTTGGGGTGGGTAGGGGGATTAGCATACCCCAAAAACAATAAAACAATAATCCCTGGAGTCTAGTGGTCTTTCTGCCCCCTCGGGGGGCAGAACAGGGGCTACTGCCCCTATCTGCCTCCCAGGGGGGGCAGAATAATTGTGTTTTTTTTGGGCGGAGGTCGGGGCATTGGCATGCCCATCTCGGGCAGCCCCCACCACTAAATCCAATTTATAAAATCCCTGGCATCTACTGGGCTTTCTGCTCCCCTAAGGGGGGGAAGATTGGGGGCTACTGCCCTTATCTGCCCCCATGAGAGTAGCGCGAGCGCTAGCGTATTGGGTGGTGGCTAGAGGTTTTAATGAGTGACAGTTTGATTTGAAAAACTGCTCTTAATTACAAAACTTTGCTTCTGTTGTTTTTAATAATACTGTGTGCCTTGCTTATTTTGCACTTCCCCCTTTCCACTTACCCTGGTAGTCGTCGGTCCCCGGTCCGTCACGGCTGCTGGTGCGGATTGAACGGAGGGACGCGACTCCTCCCCCTCATTTGCCTCACTTCCTGTTGTTGCCTGATAAAGTGAGGTGGGGGCTCGGCCGCGCTGGTGAGAGTAGTGTGAGCGTATTGGCTGGTGGCTTGAGGTTTTAATGAGTGACAGTTTGATTTGAAAAACTGCTCTTAATTTCAAAACTTTGCTTCTGTTGTTTTTAATAATACTGTGTGCCTTGCTTATTTTGCACTATCCCCTTTCCACTTACCCTGTTAGTCATCGGTCCCCGGTCCGTCACGGCTGCTGGTGCCGATTGAACGGAGGGACGCGACTCCTCCCCCTCATTTGCCTCACTTCCTGTTGCTACCTGATAGAGTGAGATGGAGGCTCAGCCGCGCCGATGGCATGCCAAAGGCAAGCCCGTCTGCACCCGTCCGCGGCCGGGTCGCGGCTAGCGTCAGCCAGGCTGCCGGTGTGAGTAGGGAAATCAAGAGGGTGTACTAGTCCAGGTCTGAATTATTAGCTATGAATTCAGCTAGGCACTGGAAGGCAATTAGAACTAACCTGGCAAGCACTGAGCTGCCTCTGGAGTGCCTACTATGTGGCAGGGTAACGGGTACCGCTCCTATGGCAGTCAATCCGACAATAAATCATAAGACTAACCTCGCTGCAGGCCCTCCTAAGAGAATATTTCGGGCAGGCTTATTGAACTGTAGATCTCTCCCCTGTCATGCAGATGACATATGGCTGATGCTCGCGGATTCAGAGTGGGATGCTTTATTTCTTACAGAAACCTGGCTGAAAGAATATAATCTGGCCTCTATTTCCTTAGCCGCCCTATGGGTTTTAAAATGAGTTTCTCAAATAGGGAGGGAGACAGAAGGGGTGGCTCTTATTTTCAGTGAAAACTATACCTTAATGTCTTCCATGCTCACTACTATAAAAGGCATTGAGGGTCTTTATTTCTGCCTTCAAGTCAACCCTCAGCTATCATTAGCTGGGCTGATAATCTACAGACCCCTGTATTGCTCTCTAGAAAGTACCTGTGAGCTATCTGACTATATTGTTCAAAGATCTTTAGCTCACTCTCACTTTGTAGTATTGGGTGATTTTAATGTTCATGCAGATAGGCCCAGTTGCCCCCAGGTCGCCCAACTAATGACATCTTTGGAAGCAGCTAACTTAACACAAATAATCGCTGATCCTACTCGTAGAGCAGGACACACGCTTGATTTGATTTTCTCAAATATTCAGGAAACAATAGTAGAGACTCCTCTACCACTGGTCTGGTCCGATCACAACCTGATCTCTTTCTCAATAAAATTAGCTTCTCGCAACCAGGCCAATGGCAGACGCTTTTTTAAGCGTAGGCAATGGAAGAATCTATCAGCTGACACCCTAGGCCCTGCCCTGGCAATTAATCCCCCAGCTTTGACTACGGACTCATATTTAGAAGCGGTGGCGATGAATCACTGGATAGAAAAAGCGGTGGAAGATATCGCTCCAGTAAAACTCTTGTTATCACGTAGAGAATCACCATCAGCTCCTTGGTTTTCTAAAGCATTAATGGAAGAAAAGCGTAACTGTAAGAGATTGGAGTGTCTATGGCGTGTTAATTACTGTGAGGGAGCCAAAACAAGCTATAAAAAAACCCTCAACAAATTCCATAAATTAATCAAAACGGCCCAAAAACTTTTTAGTGCTACTTCCATTCAGAAAGCTGAGCAATTGAGCAAATAAGTTTTTAAGATAGTCCAGTCCTTCTTTAAACCAAGAGTTATCGAGACAGAAGTTACCCCGTCAGTGGCTCTGTGTGAAGATATCCTGTTTTTTTAAATAATAAAATTAAAAAAGTGTATGACACCTTTTCAGACTCTGCGGCAACACTGATGTCGGATTCAGTTGAGGCCATTGTGCCCGTTCCGTCCCTAACACAGTTTCGTCCTATCTCACAAAAAGAGGCACTGGAAGAAATAAAAAAATGCAAATCCGGGGCCCCGGATGATCCTTGCCCTCCCAAGCTATGGAATGTGATGTCATGCGCACTTGTAAAAATTGCTTATGGGGTGTTTCCTGACTGTTGGAAACATGCCACATTACTCCCCTTGAAAAAAAAACTAATGGAGCCTCAGAGGACCTTAGTAATCTAAGGCCTATCTCTCTACTAGCAGCTCCAGGAAAAATGCTCGAGAAACTGGTACAACGCCAACTGAATGGTTTTATCGAAAATAACACTATTTTGCATAAGACTGAATCCGGATTTCGATCGGAGTTCAGCACCGAAACCGCCCTCATTGAGGTGGCAGAGTCGATTAGATGGTCGTTAGATGTAGAGGCATCAGCAATGCTGGGGCTCCTGGATCTATCTGCGGCGTTTGATACTGTCGACCATGTCAGACTCTTGCAGAGACTAGAGGGTGTTGGCCTTAAAGATAAAGTACTAGCCTGGCTACATTCCTACTTAAGCGACCGTTCCCAGAAAGTTGCCTTGGGCCCTTTCTCCTCTAAATCCAAACGCCTCTGGTGCGGAGTCCCCCAGGGATCAGCACTTAGGGCAAGATGTAGGTAAATCTCATTTACCGATTCTTAAATACCGAATTTTACCGATTCGGTATTCATGAATCGGTAAATGAGATGTAGATAAAAAATCTGTATTTTTTACCGAATCGGTAAAATTCGGAATCGGACTTTCGGAATTTACCGAATCGGTATTTACCGAATCGGTATTTACCGAATCGGTATTTCCCATTCATTCCTATGGGCCAAAAGGCCCATAGGAATGAATGGGAAATACCGAATCGGTAAATACCGAATCGGTAAATACCGATTCGGTAAATTCCGAATCGGAAAGGAAGCAAAAGTGAAACTTAAGAAAACAGCCAATCAGGTGCTACCACCCTCCCCCTCCCTACCAAGAAGTGGCTACACAGGCAGCTGCAACTAATTAGAAGGTTCTGGAGAGGCAGTTGGAGCAGAGAGACTGGGAGCAGCAGCAGAAAGAGTTTGTGCAGTTTAAAACCTGTAAAATGGCAACCAGCAAAGACACAGAGCAGACAGAGAGGAAGAGAAAGCTGAAATTCAGCAGCATGGAGCTACAGGTCCTTGTGGAGGAGGTGGTGAAGGTGCACCACAAACTGTTTGGCAGGCAGTCCCTCACTGTGGCTGAATCTGCCAAAAGGCAGATTTGGCATGAAATACTTGACAAAGTGAATGCTGTGGGAGTGACCACCAGAGTCACAGAGGATTTGAAAAAGAGGCTCTATGACCTGAGGAGCCTCAGAAAAAAAAATGGCAGACCACCACAAGCAGGCATCTCAAACTGGTGGAGGAAAGAACACAGCATCCCCCCTCACTGACCTGGAGGAGATGGTGGCCTCAAACTTAGAGCCAGAAAGTGTCTGCGGACTGGGAGAAGTGGACAGCTCAGCCAAAGCTGCAAGTAGAAAAGGTAAGATGCATGCACAGCAATCCCCCTCACACCTTCATCCTTCCCTCACCCCTTGAAGCTAAGTGACCCCAGTCCCGGTGTGCCTGCACCATACAGTAGCAATGCATCATGGTACATGTAGTCAGTTAATGAAAGACCATGTCATACAGCACAGCAACCACCAAGTTAGGCAAATGAATGCAGACATAATGAAGGGCAGGCAACATGTACATTGTGCAATTTGAAAAGATTTAATTGTAGTGGCTGTGAGACATTTGCCCTTAGCTGATATACGCTCATATGTCCACAGGTCCCACATCCAGAAGGCAGTCACAGGAGACTGAAGGCACGGCACCGAGGGGGATGAAAGTCAGGAGCCAGGTCCCAGTGCATCACAGAACACAGGTGTAACGAGTATCCAGCCACCTTCCCAAGACCCTGAAATTACTCAAGATTTGCAGGCATCCCCACGACGTTCACAGTCCCCTCTGTTATTGTCTTCACCAGATATGCCAGCATCACTGGATGTTGAAACACCTGCAGCACAACCAAGCAGGAGGCATGTTCCCCCACTGATAGAAATGGAGACAGCTGCCAGTGCAATGGAGGTGGAAGACACACACACCTTGCCTGGAGATGATATCTCTGCCACACTGCAGTCCAGCGCAGAGGTTGTCCGTAGTAGCACAAGACGCCGCAGAGTCCAAGGAAGGAGTGTAGGTGCACGTGGGGAGGGGTCCAGTGTGTTCCAAGGCCTGGAGGGGAGCATGGTAAAGATCCAGAGGATGCAGGGAAAGGCCATCATGTCCTGTCAACGCCAAATGCGCAACCTGAATAGCAATAGGGAAGAAATTGGAAAGGGCATCAGGAAACTGGTGGAAGTGAACAAAAACATGGCTACAGGGATACATGAAATGACACAATCGGTGCAGCTACTGTGCACCAAACTGGACACAGAAATAGCCTCAAGGCGCAGGGAGAAGCAGCGTGCACAGCAACACAACAAAGCAATTCACCGCCTGGCCACAGCCACATCCCTGCTATGCAGGCGAAGCATTAACAGTCAGGAGGTATTGACGCAAAACAGCAATGAGGTGACAAGGGGGATAGCCGGAATGACCGGTGCTCTTGAGGCGCTAATAAATGCTCAAACAGCACAAACTGCTGCTATTGATGTGCCAGAGAGTGAAGGGAGCACAAGTAGGAGCAGCATGGCAAGCCCCCTTGTTGTAGAGACAAGGAGGAGCAGCAGGCGACAAGGTGAGGCTACAGGCCAAACGCCCAGCGAACACAATGAGCCACATACACTTGGCAGTGCTAAGCGTGGACGCAAATGAACAGTTAATATTATGAGGTAGTGACCCTGGACATACAATTTTGAAAGTTCAAAGTTTGTGTTGCACATTTGTGCCTTAGATACCTGCGTAGTGACTACATTAAACTACGTTGGGTGCATACTCCACCTGTCTGTGTCTCTTTACTTACTTAAAAAAAGTTGCGTGTAATCTCTTCCCGTCTGTGTCTGCCATCTGTTGGTGTTGCATGTCCAGCTGTGTGTGGCTCAGGCAGTGCTTGGTCATCATCATGGTCCTCAAAATCTGATAATTCCACTTCAGTGCCCTTCTAAACTGCAAGGTTGT
The DNA here is from genome assembly GCF_964261635.1 of Lissotriton helveticus. Lineage (NCBI taxonomy): Eukaryota > Metazoa > Chordata > Amphibia > Caudata > Salamandridae > Lissotriton > Lissotriton helveticus. The sequence goes on from NC_136070.1 coordinate 817,447,803, forward strand.
GCAACATTGCACAGACTGCAATCATTTTGCAGCAGGTCACTGGTGTGTACTGACGTGCCCCTCCACTCTTGTGCAGGCACTGAAACCAGCTCTTCCACAGTCCAAAGGTTCGCTCCACAATGTTCCGGGTGGATTTGTGTGCCCTGTTGTACCTCCTCTGGCTGGGTTTCGAAGGGTTGAGGTAGGGTGTGAGGACGAAGGACCGAAGGGCATATGCACTGTCTCCTATTTGTAAGAATAGAAATACATTACTCACATGCACATATCCACATACAGCTGCAATATGTACACAGTGTATTACCTAACAAATAGCCTTCGCCAAATTCCCCCGCTGTCAGCCGTGAGTAGATGCCACTGTTCTGAAAGATGTAGGAGTCGTGGGTACTCCCGGGAAACTTGGCAACTATGTCTGTGATGATAAATTTGGAATCACAGATTACCTGTACATTTATGGTGTGTGTGGATTTCCTGTTTCTATAAATGTACTCTGTGGCAGCAGGTGGGCATATTGGGATGTGGGTACCATCAATGCAGCCAATGACATTTGGAAAATGCGCCATCTGATAAAAGTCAGTCTTGGTCCTGACCAGTTCAGCGTGCGTTGCAGGGAAGCTGATGTATAAATGCATTCTCTGCAACATGGCGTCCAGAAATTTTCTAAAAAAGCGTGACAGGCTGCTCTGGGTCACCCCACCTACCGCAGCAACCACACTCTGGTAACTACCAGACGCAAGCAGGTGTAGGCTGCACAGCACCTGCACGTGGGGTGGAATAGCGTGTGCCCTTGGGGTAGTGTGCTCCAACAGTGGTTGGAGGTCCCTGATGAGGTCCAAGATGGTGTCTGAGTCCAACCTGTACCTCTGGAGTATCCCTGCCTCTGTGAGCATGAACAAGGTGATCCTCTGTCTGTAGACCTGCTCCTGTCTCAGCCATTCCCTCTCTCCTTCCTCCTGTAGCCGTAGCCGCCTCGCAATGACATAGAATGCCGCCATTGTGAAAAAAGATTTGCATTTTGGGTCCTTTTTTATAGGCTGCACCTGGTTACCACCTGATTTCAATCCATGGTATATACAGACTCTTAAATACCAAATTTCAAGCAAATTCGGTATTTCAGGGCTTACCTACATCTCAATATTCAATTTTACCACTTCTTATTTACCGAATCGGTATTTTACCGATTCGGTAAATTCTCCGATTCGGTAAATTTACCGATTCGCAAACTGTTGCGATTCGGTAAAATTACAGATTCTGTAACTTTACCGATTCGGAATGTTTACCGATTCGGTAAGTTTACCGATTCGGACGATTTTCAGTCCCCTACATCCCAAAAGCTCAATACCGGTCGGAAACGGCCGAAATTCGGTATTTTCGGCCGTTTCCGACCGGTATTAGGCTACCTACATCTGGCCCCAGGTCCCTTACTTTTTAATGTCTATCTAGCTCCACTTTTTACTTTAATTGCCAAATGGGGGGTCAAAGCGATATCATACGCTGACCACACTCAGTTGGTCTTTCCCTACTCAGTATTGTCTGTGGAAGCATTTATCAAGTTTAAAGGCTGCCTCTGCGACATTGCTATATGGATGAATACCAACAAATTAAATTTGAACGCAGCTAAGACTGAGGTGGTTTTCTTTGGAAAAGGCCTGCGGCCCCCGCCGAATTTGTGATGGCCGTCTGAAATGGGTCCTCCGCCTCTTCCCAGCAGTAGTGCAAAAAACCTGGGGGTGAGATGGGATGATAGCCTTTCTTTTTCTGCCCACATCCAGCAGGTATCAGCGGGGTGCCTACGCAAACTTATGAATCTCCGAAAATTTCTTGATCTGCTACCGGAAGATTGCCGTAAAGCTGTAGTCCATGCGACTGTTACATCGAGGCTGGACTACGCGAACTGCCTCTATCTTGGCCTACCGAAATATTTGATCCAGCGTTTATAGACCGTGCAGAATGCAGCTGCGAGGCTGATTAAACATATTCCTTTTAGACATCATGTCTCTCCACATCTGCGCGGTCTGCACTGGCTTCCAGTGGCTAGCAGGATCAAATTCAAGGCTCTGACCCTGGCTTATAGGGCATTACGGGGTAATTGTCCTAACTACCTTAAACTGAGACTTCCCCGCTACCAGCAAGCAAGGTCCCTCAGATCAAATTCACTGAATCTGCTACATGCCCCATGAGCCCTGAAGGCTCGACTTGGGGGCAGGACCTTCTCCGCTGGAACGGTAAAATTGTGGAATGACCTACCGCTCCCGATCCGATCTGCAACTTCAGAGACCGGTTTCAGGAAGCAACTAAAGACATGGCTTTTCACTCAAAAAATCTAAGCCGCTTCCTTTCCCGTCACACCCTGCTGCTCACTTAGCGCCGGGACATCTCCATGCGAGGTAGCTGTTCGCGCTTTAGAAATATCAGTATTATTATTATTATTATGAGGGGGCAGAAAGACTGGAATTTGGTGGGGGGTGGTGGTGGTGGCATTGGCATGCCCATCCTGGGCAGCCCCCACCCGTAAACACAACGGAAAAAAATCCCTGGTGCCTAGTGGGTTTTCTGCTGCCCCCGGGGGTCAGATTGGGGGCTACTACTACCCGGGGGCAGAAAGACTAATTTTGCAGGGGCTGGGGGCTTTGGCATGCCCATCTTGGGCAGCACCCACCCCTAATTCAATTGGGAATAGAAAACCCTGGTATGTAGTGGGCTTTCTGCCCCCCGGGGCCAGATTGGGCAGAAAGACGGATTGTACCCAATTCCCTTTGGGGGGAGGAAAGGCCCTTGCCCAAGGGGCCACTCCCCCTCCCTGGTGCCCAGTGGGTGGATCCCTGCTTGGGGATAGCTCTACTAGGGCGAACCCCAAGCAGGGATCCACTAGGTAATGGTACCATTGGAAAGGGGGGATTCGCCCCTTTCCAACGATACCTCTCCTGACTTTCTACATGCTCAGTGGGCTGAGGTAGCCCCCTGAGCACGTAGAAAGAGAAACTGAAAAGAGCCTATCGGCTCATTTAATTTTTCGTTTCACTGAAATGACGTCAGTGCGACGTGAGCCCTGATCGTCATTTCAGGGAAACCAAACAAACAGCCTTGGGAGCTGGGGAAGCTCCTCCCCAGCTCCAGAGGCTGTTGTGGGGGGGGGGGGAAGAAACCCCTCTGGTGCCCGCACAAGAAAGATTTCTATTGACTTGTGCAAGGATGGCCGGGAGCCGTCCTGCGCACCCGCCCACTATGTCTCAGGATGGCTCCCGGCCGACCTGAGCACGGAATGGGTTACGTTTATGTGCATATTTTAGCAACAAATTTACTGTGTACATTTCTGCTTTGTTGCTTGTGTATTACTTTTTAGTCCAGAATGCGTTAATCTTTGTGTTATGGGAATTTGTTTGAAATAGAATAACTCCTCACACTTGAGATGTGGGATGAGGTAGCTCAGCATAGTCCGTAGACTGCCAGGACGTCGCACCAGAAACAACATATCTTGGGGCACGTCCACCAAATATGCAGAAGGTTCCCTGTGTAGCCGCATTTTCTCTAGCACTGTGGGTTAATAGTTGGGTTGAATGTGTGTAGTTTTACCAGGTACATGTACCAATCATATAGGACTTTATAGTGTGCTTCCTTGCACAGCAGATTATGCGTTGCCTTATTTAGATCTTTCTACACGTGTAGCCACTATTAGTCAGAGGGTGCCTTTCCTAGTATTCCTTCACACCTATTGCTATAGTGGTGTTCCTGCTGTAGTAAGTAATCCTCTAATGTGTAAATGGCCGCGATAACCCCCCTTGGAGCTGGTTGCTACTCTTGAGATATTTCTCCATAAGCTCCAATTATCTCATGACTATGTCTTTGAAGGTTGGGTGCAGAACCCAGTGCCTGATTTAGGCGTAGCATAAACTCTCAGTTTCTCCCACTTTAAAGTACCTTTTACATTCTCCGAAGCTTTTTGTGTTTCCCTTGTTGGTGAAATTGTCCACCATAAGGGAGTCTCCTTCTTGCCACGCCTCAAATGGGACCTGGGTTGAGGCTGGTGTAACAAAGGGGTTAAAGTTGAGTGGTGTGTCAGGGGTGGGTATGTAGTGTCATTAGCCAGAGTTAGGACCGGTAGGAATTAGTGCCATTCTTACATGTACACAATCCCTTCCCAAAGTTGCCTTCTCTTCCACATCGACTTTTCACACACATTTGCATTTGTTATACTTGGACTCGTTTCTCTGAAGCACTGACCTTGATTGCACGGAACACAATGTGAGAACAGTATCACACTGCCTTGGCATTAGGTGCATGGCCCTCATGTGGGTGATACAAATGTGCTTATTATTACATCCATATGGCACCGCAACTATCTGTAGAACACAAACAATGACAGCCTGTTCACAATCCCGGCCTGAGGCAAGGATTCCATTCTCTATATATAGCCTTTTGTTTCCTAGCATAATCCGAGAAGACACTTCTACTGACTTTGAGGGGTCCCGCCTGCTGAAGCTTTTGCCTAGCAGCTGACTAACATCTCCACGAGGGGTGTCCAGTTTGAGACCACAAAGGGGTCCCACACTCTTATCCACCAGGTAAAGGGATTAGATCATCCAGAAGGGGGTTTCTTGGCAGATCATACATTTACACCCTAGACACGTAGGTTAGGGTTAGCATTGTAGGAGTATGCTAGATAATTATAATATTGTATATGTATGCATATATAAGCTGTCTCAACAAAATGGTGGAACTCTTCATTTCATTCGCTATGTTGACACTTATAACCCTTGTCTGCTTCTGTCTCTTAATCATTTCAGTTAATATTTTTTATGCAATAATCACCACGGTTCAATCAATATTGAAAACACCCCTTTGTGTATTCTATGTATTTCTTTGAGCAAAAGAGAGCACGCGTGACTGAGCAAAAGGTTCTAAGTCTGTCACCACAGTTCCTGAGGGAACAGAGTTGTCATGCTCAGTAGTTACCAGAACGGTTCCCTCCCTGTCTAGGTTTAGGGGGGCTAAGGGTGGCATAGTGAGCTAGCTGGCCCAAAGGACAACATATCCTACGGGGTGCATTGAATGAGTCTGGCACCATCCTAGGTTTATGTTGTCTGCAAACACGCAGTTGCTACTGATTTGTGGAAACAACACAACAGTAGTACATTTAGTAAATATTAGATTTTTGTTAGCCACGTCCCACACCCTTAGAGACGTATTTGCCTTTGCATGCCTGGCTGCCAGTGAAGTTTCAAAGGCTGCACTGAATTTGTATGTTGCTTCATATGGGAAAAGATTTGTATAGAGTTAAGGTTTTGAGTCTCCTCTGCCTCTGTGTTTTTCTAGTGCCATGAAACCTCTGGTGTAGGTGCGCTTTATAAATATGCAGTAACATAACATAACATAAAGAAACCACACTAGGAACAGGTCATGCAAATTAATTAATGAATGCCGAATGAAGATAAGTGACGGATGGGAGGGCCCAGGTAAACTTAATATTTATTTATTTTTAAAACATTTTATTGATCTTTTATCGAAGCAACATGTACAACAAGCATTAACACCTTCGGTGCTCGTGTCGAGACCAGCTCGCCATGAGTCAGGGTGGAGCTGTTCTCATGAAGAGCTGGTCTCGTCATAACGGCTCCGCTCCGCCCATGTGCGGGCGAATTAATCAGTTGGCAGGGTCGTGACGAGACCAGCTCGTCATGAGCACAGCTCCACCGTGACTCATGACGAGCTGGTCTCGTCACGAGCACCGCGGCGCCATGCTCACCCCCGCCCCCACGCACCGTGGGGGAATTACCCCCACAGCAAAGGGGTTAAAAATAACGATAGTACACGGGGAAGGCAAAAATTGCATACATTGCATATTTAGAAAAGCGCATCTGTCATCAATACAATATTAAAGAGGTCTATTCAGTTGCAGTACATCAGGGAACAGTAGAGTTCAGCATAACACAGCATTGCAATATGTCCACTCAATCACTGACGTCAGACATTGAATCGTCCTGCGGGGGATTGCGTATATTCATTCCCTTTACCCCATATCCTTGACCATTTCCAGGGGCAACCTCTATGCATATAAACTGCTCGTTCTGCCACCATTGCACTGTCCATATCACATCCCCATTTTCGGTAAGTGTGAATCAACCCTGTTCCCCAGTGCTCGGCTATATTATGTTTCGCAATCATCATTCCTAGAGCCGCCCAGTCCTGCATTCGTAGGTTTAGATCGGTGGGCTCCCATATTTTAAGAAGACACCTTTTTGGTTCTGGCAAGACAGTGGCTCCACCCACCCGTGAGATCGTGCTCATGATCGATACCCAATAGGGTGTGATCCGTGGACACTCCCAGAGGATATGATAGAACATGCCCAGCAGGACACATTGTCGCAAACAGAGGGGAATGGGCGATCTTCCTAGTGGTGCAGTGTAGTGCGCGTGTAGTATATCCGGTGAAGGATTTTTAGGTGCACTAATTTGAGTTTGGAGGAGATAGCAACCTCTTGTGGTGACACGAGTGCCTCCTGCCAGTCGGTGTTGTCTAAGTCTCTGATATCTATTTGCCACCGGTCCCTCAGAGTCAGTGTGGGATCTGTTTGATTGCTGATTCATTTTTGGTAGGTCTGAGAGATGGCCTTTTTACACATGTAATCAGTAAGGAGTCTGTCCTCCAAAGGGGAGGCCTCTGGTAACTGTGGTCCTGGTGGGATCGCTCCCATAAATGCGTGCCTGATCTGCATGTATCGAAATCTTTCAGTTGGTGCCATGCCGTACACATCCCTTAGGTGAGCAAAAGCTATGACTTCCCCTTTCTTCCACAGGTCTCCTATCTTGGAGATACCTATGAGGTCCTACTGTTTGAATCCCTTGGTGTGACGTAGGTTGCCTAGCCGCCGGGTGTCACAGAGTGGTGGAGCCTGCATTAAAACTCCCTCCCATCCCAGTGCTCGCTGCGCACTGTGCAATAACCGGACAGTGTGGGCTGCCGGACCCGTAAGGGTGGATCCCCGTGGGGTGTTGTATAGGGCACTCATAATGTGATCAGCTGGAAAGTTATTCCTGTCCATGGGGAAGGCTGGTTCTTCCTGAGAGGCGTGCAGCCACTTGTTTATGACCATGAGCTGCGAGGCCCAATAGTACATTCTGATATTGGGCAAAGCAATGCCCCCGTCGTACCAGCTCCGCACTAGTTTGCGCATTGCTATACGAGCGGGCTTGCCGTCCCAGAGAAGAGTGGTAACCTCAGCGTCAATCGCTTTGAAATATGTGGTGGGGGCGGGGCGGGAATGGGGTGTTTTGCAGGGCATACAGAAATCTGGGCAGCGGCATCATTTTGAAAAGGGCGGCCGCCTGAGCAATGTTAATGGTAACGATCTCCAGTGTTTTACATCTTGTCGGAATCTCTTGAGTGGCCCCATGAGGTTTTCTTCAATGAAGTGTGCGGGCTGAGGCGTGATATGCAGGCCGAGATATCTAAACCCACTGGTCGCTATTTCTAGGTCACAGCCCGGCGGGAGCCGTGGCGGGGGACCATGCAATACGTATAAGAGTGATCTTGCCCAGTTTATAGTGTATCCTTAGACTTTCCCGTAGGAGGCGCAGATGTCAGACAGGCTAACAATGGATCGCGCCGGGGATGCCAAATACAGCAGCACGTCGTCCGCATAGAGCGAAATACGGTCTTCCCAGCCCATGGTCCACTTCAATCCTCGAATAACCAGGTCCTGCCTTATCCATGCCGCCGGCGGTTCTAATACCAATGCAAACAGGAGTGGTGATAGAGGGCAGCCCTGCCTAGTACCTATCCCCAGTGGGAAATCATCTGATATTTGGCCGTTTGCTACTACTTGTACCAGGGATTTAGTATATAACAATTGGACCCATGCAGAGAACTTATGGCCAAAACCCATACGCTGAAGGACCGCAAAAAGAAAGGGCAATTCGACAAGGTCAAACGCCATGCGGGCATCTAAAAAGAAAATGACGGCGTCTTTTTGAATGGTAAGTATACGCGCCATGACTCCACATAGGTGCCTCAGATTGAGCGCTGTGCTACGGCCTGGCATGAGCCCAAATTGGTCCCGGTGGACCAGTGTCGTAAGATGCGGCTGCATCCGCATCGCCAATGTTCGCCCAATATTTTCGCTTCTGCATTTCTCAGTAAGATCGGCCAGTACGACGTGCAGTCTTGTGGCGGCTTGTGAATTGAGACAATCGTCGCCAGGCACTGGTCCCTTGTAAATTCTCCCCTATCCAGACTGTCATAGTACATATTGAGCAAGTAGTACATGAGTGGGGTGGCCGCCTTTTTATAGAATTCTATCGGCATGCCATTGGGCCCCATCGCCTTCCCCGTGTGTAGCGCTCCCAGCATCAGGTCGTCTGATGTCAGATCGGCCTCCAGTTCTTGTGCTGTACTATGTGTCAACGTGGGCAGTCGGATGTCACGGAGAAAGGCAAGATTGTCCGCAACGGTAGCAGTGGCTGTGGGGTGTACACCTTCTCATAATGGGCTGCTAGGGTGTTCACTCTCTGTTGTGGGTCCGTAGTGACAGTACCGTCATCTAACTGTAGTTGTGAAACCCAGCTGCTGGCTCTCTCCCGTCTCTCTAACCATGCAAGGAGTCTGCCTGTCTTGTCCCCCACTTCATAGATCGTGTGCTGCATTGCATTGTGTCTAGCCCTCGCCGCTTCCCATGCATAAGCCCTGTATTCCTGCTGCGCCAGAGTCACGTTGTGTGCCGTGTTGTCAGTAGTGTGTGCGGTGTGTTCACCCTCCGCCTCGGACACTTCCTGTTCCAGGGTGTCTAAGTGCTGTCGCTGTTCCAGTTTATGCCTGGCAATTAATGATATTGCATGACCCCTTATCACCCTTTTATATGCCTCCCACAGGGTGGTCGGGGAAGCGACTGAGTGTTCATTTTCCCCAAAATATTGTCCCGTGGCCTTAAGCAGACCCTTTCGTATCTTGGGGATTTTAAGATAGCCGGGGTGGAGTGGAAAGACCCGTTTCTGCCCCGGAATATGCAATGTAAATTTAATTTGGACTCTCTCTAATCCCGCTGCAAGTGTGAAAATGTAGCCTATCCTCGATAGGCTATTGTGGACCCCTGAGGGTACGGTATATTGTCTTTACCATGGGAATCTGGTGCGCTACGTATCAACGGGTCCCAGCGCGACTATAAATTCCTTCAATTGAAGAGTGGCGCTGCAGGGGTCTCTGGGGGGTTTACGGTTGATTGCAGCATCTACCGTGGCGTTGAAATCTTCACCTATAATCAGTTCCCCTTGTGGTAATGTCAGTAGAAATCTACCCAGGGCTGGGAAGGCCGTCTGGTGGAGTGCAGGTGGAATGTAGACTGACACCAAATTATAGGATCGCCCCTCCCACTGACAAGATATTGCTGCTAAGCGTCCCTGATCACCTGCCCAGGACCCAGTTATGATAAGGGGGAAGCTTTTTTGAATCAGGATCCCCGTCCCTCGGGAACCAGAGGTGAAGGCTGAGCGTGCCACCATTTTGAAGCCCCACCCATGTAAGGCCCTGCATGTCGAACCCACCAAGTATGTCTCCTGTAGCAGAGCCACCGCTGGGGCTTTGTGTTTGAGATATTGTAGGACCAGACCCCTTTTGATCTTGCCGCCCAACCCATTAACATTCCAAGATACAATAATAAGGGGAAGGGGCAGTGCATGAGGAGTTAAGGATTGGGTGTCGGTGCCTTCAAGTTTAGGTGCCATTTGTTGCATATGTAACAACATCTGTGATCAAGTGCAATGCGTTCCGTGACATAAGTGCCCATCTAATACAGTGTTCATCATTCCTCAAATTACTGTGTACCTGGAACAAGAAAAGCAAACTAAAAACCTTGAACTAGTGCCCATCCCCCACCCCCACCCTGCCTCCCTGCCCGGCGGACCTAGAACTACCCGCCACCCCAACTGAGCAGAGTGCTTCTGTCCCATAACTTGTACTAGCGTGAGGGGGAGAGTCTTCTAGCAAACCCCCGAAGTCATTCCCTTGACAAATATGTTATTGTGGCCTTCAGCATGTGTGGAGACACGTCGTTCACGGCTGCAGGGGTGGCTGTCCAAGCCACTGCATCATAAGCATATTAACCATTTAGAATGTAGCATGACAACCATAAGGACAGTCTCTCGTAAAGGCCCCCACGTTCCAACAAAAGTTGTTGCCAGCTGGGTCCAGAGACCCGAATCATCACACCCATTGCCAGTCTCAGAGTGAATGTGTCCTCAGTCTCCTGTTTCGCTGGACTCTCTGGATCCGGCCAGTGGTATTGCCGTCCCTTGGCGTTGCTGTTGATTACCCGTCCTCCTATGACCTGCAGCCGGGCGCCATCCCTCCAGTCAGTCGTAGGCCTCTGCTGGTGTCGTGAAGAACCAGGTTTTCCCCTCCGCCTTGACTCTCCGTTTTGCCGGAAATATCATTGAGTATTTGAGCTCTCTGGTTGGTAGTTCCTTCTTTATTTCCAGAAAACTACATCATTGTTTGGTTACTGCAGCCATGTACTCGGGATCGAGGGTGATAGTACAATTTTCGAGACGGATGGGGGGGCTATCATTGACGCCTGCGGTATCCATTCCCAGTCTTGGAGATTAAATATACGCGCCAATATGGATCTGGGGGGGCACCCTTCCCAGGCCTGCCACCCGGGACGCGACGTGCCCTTTCTACAGAGAATAAGTTAGAGAGTCCTTGTGGTTGTAGCTGGTTCTTGACTAAGTTTTCCACAAAAAGGTCCAAGGCTGGCCCCCCACAGATTCTGGCACACCAATGACGCACACATTGTTACGCCATGAGCAGCCTTCTTGGTCATCTGGTTTAGCCAGGATCAACTTATTGTCCGCTTCTAACTTTCGAACCTGATGTTGTAGGGCAGCCGTGCCTGTGGAAAGCACCGCCGTGGTCGTTTGGACCTCCAAAATTCGAGCAGTCATTTTGGAGAAGTCCGCACGGATTAATAAGATGTCTGTGGAGATCGTCCCAATGGAGGTCCGGACCTTCTGCAAGGCAGCCATAATATCTACCAGCGTGACCTCAGTAGGTTTAGTAGACACGTCGGCTTCTGTCAGTTCAGTGTCTATGGGCGGCTTTTCTGGGGGATCTTTGTTATATTCATATTTGTCCAATTTACTGGTGTTCGGGCCTGCTGACCCCGGCCTCCCATTCTGCCCTGCACACGCAGGGTTTCGTCAAGCTCATGGGCGGAGGAGAGTAATCACCGCTTCCTGCCGCGTGATTTGCAGCCACGTGCCTCCTTTTGGCTTTTCTCGTCCTCCTCCCGCGTATGTTACAGGCGGCGTCCGGTCAGGAATAAACTGCGGCTGTAGTACTGCCGCCGGGTGCCTGTGTTACGCGTCCAGCGCTGTGTGTGCTCGATCCGCCGTATTGTGAGCATTCTATTCTGGTGGCACCAGGTCTCAGCCCCGCAGAGTCCTCAATAAGTGGGACCGGTTGGAGGAAGCCCCGTGTGGTAGGGCAGGGTAGGGTACAAGCTCTGGATTGTGGGCTATCAGGCCCCAAAGTTCCTCTTTCGCGGGCAGCAAGAGGCCCAACGTTGCTGTTTCTGCCACTGCAGCCTCAATGTTCGTGGAGGTAAGGTCTCTCAGTGCCCGGGGTTTGCCACCTCTCACCTTCTCGGCGGTGTGTGGTCTACCTCCCCCGCTGCTTATATGTTCTGGCGCGCTTGTGGGCACATTCCTCCTCTTACTGCCTCTGTCTCTGCCGCACTGGACTCTGCCGCCTCTTCACTGTGTGCCACTTAATGTCCGTTAGACTGGTATGCGCTGCTCCACTGATTGTGTTTCTGGCCGCGTCTCGCGCCGGCTTCACTTCCACGGCGGCGGGTCAGGAAGGCACGCAAGGCCCCGGCTCCAACTTGTCCCGCAGGCCTCAGCTCCGCACCCCTCGCCGATCGGCCGCCATTACTCTGTCAGGCCTCCGGAGCAGCTCGATCTGGTCAGCGTGTGGTCCACACTCGGCAGCACTTAGTTATTGCTGCGTTGGCTCAGGATAAATGCATAGATTAATGGGGAGTATCTGTAAATCCTTGCCCCATGGAGCGCAGTATTATAAATACAGTGCTCCATTGTGTCGTAAGGATGGCGCTATGAAAAGTGACACATCGCTGTTTTTGCCCAGCGATAAGTCATTTTTCATAATAGAGGCCCTGAATTCCTCAGATAACTACCAGGCAGATACCCACTGCCTGATCAGATCTCCATATTCCATAGTTTAATTACTTGGACCCCAATGCAGACATCCTAATTTCCTCATATTTGTGAGCAAACCTTCCAAAGGTAACTAATCGGGCTGCATGGTCACTTTCTTTTTATTGGATACCTTCAAATGTAAAAAACAACAGTCAAAGGCAGAAATGAAAGAAATGTGAATTCCAACATTGCCTGTCTATAATGAGAATGTTCTGTAAAACTAATAGCGACATCAGGCCAGAGTCTCCCTTTCAAATCTCTTCAATTCAGTATGTGTAGGAACATTAACAGATTCATGAACTGTAAATCGCTATGCTGATATATTATGGAGGTCATTCGAATCCTCCAGGATCCCCATTTGTTTTAGCTGAATGCACTTTTTAATTCCAGAGGTTTTGTTTGTGTACAAGAACCTGAAGATCTGGCTCGGACTTTGCAGACATGACACAAAGCTTTCTATCTTTTTATAATTTCTTGAATCCTATGCAGAGGATGGTTACACTGTTTGGCATAATGCTGTCTGTTTGAAAAGTACCTATAGTTTCAGAGTCTTGGCATCTGCATGGATCGAGAAAACTATTTACCTAAAGCATGCTCACATGAGATACCATCTTTTTCAACTGTCCAGCCGGATACATTGCATGGCTAGGCCTAACATCACTCAAGGAACTCATACCAGCAGCACAGCTGCAAAGTTTTCTAGGTCACTGCATGATGTGCTGCTCCAGTCTGTTTTTTTCCCTTTGAATTCTGGGACTTGTAGCCCCGCTTTATAATGGAAAAACAAGCCTACAAGTCCCAGAATTAAAAAAAAAACCTGGACTGGAGTAGCACATCTCATGCTATTATACCATTAATACTTTATTGTATGATTAATTAAATTCTTTATAGTAATAAAGAAAAGAACATTAAAATGTAATGAGTACCCTATAACTGCATTGTAGTTAAAAGAGATAAAAAAGAAAAAGAATCACGTTCTCATCAGGTAATGTTGTGCATGTTACTTCAACCAAGCTTATGTACCCACCCGATCTGAATGCATAATTATACATGCTACCACCGGTACAGAATGCCAGGTGCAAGATTTCATCTAAAATGCAAGTATATAATCAACACCGTTGCCGCCTCCCCCTAATATAAGTACTTGATTAATTCCATGTTGCAGTAATACAAGCAATACAAAATTAAATGCACAGTTTGAACTGGAATACGAGGTATAAAAAAGTATTGCAGAATCAAACAAAAGTGCATTGTGCCTTGATATGTGTCATTTTAAACATCGTTTGTGGGCGGACATTAACAAGCAGATAGCTCCTTTCTGGGATTCTGGCAAGGAATGTGGCGCTGTTGGTTTGACCTAAGGTGTAAGGATTTAATCAACACCTTTTCTGCAACCACCTGAGGCAGATACATTATAAGTTCTGTGTTACTTGGTACAGAATTAAAAAGGGATAATAGTCCTGGCTCCATTATACACCTCCATAAAAAATTGTTGTCCAGAGATTTTTATTTTTGATTTGTGTGTTTGTGTCAATAGAGAAGTAATTTAGCTCGAGTAGACATTGCTAATCCAGGCCCAAGTTTTCTGGACAACATTTTTAAAAATGGCCACATGTTGCAATGATGATGTAATATTTCAGGAACCATAAGACCTGTATACTTCATTTTGGTGTCAAAATATATGTTTTGGAGGTCAAGTAGTCTTACAGAGACAGAAAATAGCTCCTCAGAGCAACCTCTACAATGATGTGTTTTAGCCATCATAATGGAAATTAATTTTAATATTGTTTTTATCTCAGGGTTTCCATTGATTCAAATTTGTAAACATGAGCGAAACAGGTGGTAGTAGAGGATCTTTACCTCCTAACAGAGTGTTACTAACTACAAAATCAGAGGACTTAAACAGCAAAGAATAATGTGTTATATGTTAGACTAATCCGAAAGAAAAGCTAACATCAACTGCAGCTCGACAGAGGAGAGTTAGAGATACTGCAGAAATACAGCAAGACGAAGTTCACAAAAGATTGAAACTGATGGGTGAAGATGATCAAATATTTTAGCTATAAGTTTTATACAATGGAAAAAAAGCATGGAAACAAACTGTCATAAATAGCAGAAACCAGTGAATCACAACACGAAATCGACTCTTCTTAGAAAAAAAACAGCTTAGATTCTTTAGCACCCAGCAGCTATCGTCCCATCTCCCTGCTGCCTTACCTGAGTAAGGTTTTGAAACTCATGTTGCCACCTGTTTTAGCTCTTTTGTAGAGAAATCCCACTACCTGGATTCTCACGAGGCTGGTTTTAGACCAGAACACTCTACTGAATCTGTGATTTTGGCAGTTATGTATGAGTTGAGAAGAGGAGCCGATCAGGGCTCTACCCAGGCCCTGGTACTTCTTGACCTGTCGGCTACCTTCGACACGGTCGATCATCTCCTTTTGATCGACCGTATCGGCTGTGCTGGAATTCAGGGTTTGTCCTCGAAATGGACCACCTCATTTCTTAGTAACCGCTCTCAATCGGTGCGTCTTGCTAGCTTCAGGGCAGAGCAGACAAAATTGACTTGCAGGGCTCCTCCTTCTTGCCCTTACTTTTCAACTTGTATGTTCTCCCCTTGGTTCTGGCCTTGCGTAAAAGAGAGGTCGTGGTTTTCAATTACGCTGATAACCTTCAGCTGGTTTTCAACATTAAAAACCTCTGTATCATCTGTGTCCAGCTTCCAATCTACTATGAACTTCATTAGCGATTGGATGAACACTAACCAACTTAAGCTAAACCCAGACAAAACGGAGCTGATTTTGACGGGTGGTTTGGCCAACCCCTGGAATTCCAACGTTTGGCCTCCACCATTAGGGAGTTCCCCTCCCTGTCAGCTCGGTACAAAGTCTGGGAATTGTCATCAGTAATGACTTAACCACGAAGGCCCAGATCAGTTCAGTGGTCTCTTCATGCTTTTTCCATCTCTGAAGAATTCGGAAAATTAGCAGATTCCTGTCCACTGCGGCCTTGACCCAAGTGGTGCTTGCTTTAGTTATCTCTTGCATTGACTATGCGAATTCCCTGTATACTGGTATTCCAGCCTACCAGTTACATAGGCTGCAATTGGTTCAGAGTCAGGCAGCTTGGCTTATTTTCGGTCAACCCAAGCACCGACGTGTGAGCCCTTTATTGAAAAGCCTTCATTGGCTTCCCCTACCTCAATGCTGCCTGTTCAAATTGGGCTGTACCATCTATAAAGCCCTCTCTGGACGTGGGCCCGCCTTCATTGCTTCTATAATACAGAGATACATTCCAGCCCGTGACCTACATTCTTCAAATGAAAGAAACATGGAGGTCTCAGATATATGACCCTGGCCCCCCAGTTCTGAAACAACCTCTCTTCCAATTTGCGCACCGTTGGTTCTCACATCGAGTTTAGAAAGTTGCTCAAGACCTGGATATTTACTCAAGCGTATAATTGAAGTTGTTCATTTTTTACAACTGCCGTCCTCTCTCAGCGCCAAGAAACCGTCTGGTAAACGTGCGCTCTACGAATTACCTTTAACATACCATATTATAACATTACAATGCGACCACAACCAAACCCACTGCCAATCCACTAAGAGTATAAATGGCTACCACTCATGCACCTCCAACAAATGATCAGAAAGCAGAGGATCTTCAATGTGTAATTTGTGGTTTAGTCAGAACAAGGGCCAAAGAGATTGAGGAAGGAACAATGTACAGAATATGTGAGTCTCAAAGGGCAAACATGTTTTTATCTGCAGCTAGTTTCTTCCAAGATGACGTTTTCAGCCAAGTAGCTGATCTAAACAGTGAAATGAATGTATTTGCAGCGGATTTGTATTCCCACCTGACTGCATGCGTGCATACATTCTAAAATATGAATTTACAATGAGCTCCCAGCAGCAACATAACCACCAGCCTTCAGTTACGTTTGCACTCTTTGAAAAAGCAAATTAAGTTTTAAAGCCACTCTTGAGTGCTGGCTTTGGGTTTACACTCAGTGAGATCAGAGAAATAATGGTCAACATTGATGAAACTGTATTGATCCATAATAATGAAACTGAGATTTTTCGGGTGAGAATGTACAATGACAGAATTTGTTTTCGTCAGTGTAACAAAAACAAAGACACTTATGGTGTTCTCAGCTGATTTGACTCCTGAAGTTCTTGTGGCCAAAATAAGATCACAGGATGCATGAAAGTCAGCAGGAACCATTTTTAGAAACGTCCTGAAAGACTTAGATTTTGAGCTTAATGACAACGTTTGTGATGTCCTAGAGCTCCACAAACCATGGGAGTCAACAAGACTGCCTGATGTTGTCTTAACATTTTTTTACATCATTGTTTAATATCAGCAAATCAAAACTGTTACAAACTAAAGTTCTTCAGTTTGGAACAGAAGCAGACAACATTGATGGTAGCTTTGAAGATATAAGCGAAGAAGTGGAAGACAATTCCATGAACCAACAGGATTATGCTGTGCAAATGTCATGTCTCTTCCAAATCATGTTTTATGTAATTACATCACGGCAAAAAGAAAACTCCGCTAAGAAAACTCCGCTAGACATGATAACTGCCCACGCAATCTATCACACGTGCAAAAGTAGAGAGCTAATCACTTCAATGAATAGGATTTGGGTATCAACAAGTTATAATCACATAGTACGGAGCAGGAATTGGTTAGCAGCTCATGCTGTAAAATCTTGTGAATCCGACACCACACCACTTCCAAGTCACTTTACCATGAAAGGATTTACATTTGCTGCTCTTGATAATTATGATTTTGAAGACAGCTCTTTTTTGTCTAGAACATCCAACACACATGATACTGCCATGGTGCTTTTTCAAGACTGTACCAATGAAGTAGCTGCTGGAAAACAAGCTGTGTTAGCGGTAGACGTAAACAAACAAAGCTGCAAACTTATAACCCAATTGTCTAGCCAAAGTGTACAAAATCACTACAAGCCATCAACATTCCCAGTCTACCAGGAAGTTTCAAAGTGGCTGAGGTCATTGATCTTCTTCTACCTGATACTGTGGTCTGCAAAGCTGATTTAACTGAATTTATCATATTGCTTATTCAGTGCAGTCTGAAGGATGAAGAAAAGCCAGTACCTCCGTGGGCTGGAATTCATGCTGTGATCTCCCAGAATACCGTTCCATTCAAGAAGGTTGGGTTTATACCAGTAATACTATCTCCAATCACAAACTAAGCCACATTATACACAGCTCTAACAAATTTCCAAAATGTGCATGCTCAGCTTCAAGACCAGCCTGTCCTGCCTATTTTCTGCGATGAAGGTGTTTTCCGTATTGTAGCTGACATTTTTATGAGCAATCCAGTAGAATTTGATGATCCTTATCCAATAATGGGCGTGTTCCACTTGCCATAGCGCTAACAGCAGCCGATGGTATTGGAGCGTTTTCAGTGCTCACCAGTTACATCACAGAATAACACATTCATTGTCGTAGGCAGGGGGAAGCATAAGTGATTTGCCCAGAATCACAAATTGTTCAGCCGACCCAGAGATTCAAACCTGATTTCCCGGTTCCCTGTCTGCAGCGATGGCTGTTACACCACATCCTCACTTCATTTCAAAGTTCCTCAACTGTTTCTCACTATATCTTCCACATTTGTACAGCAAGACCCTGTCAACACTGAGCAAGCATTGGCAAAGTGAATAGATCTTGGTAAGGCCTGAGCTATTGGCCTTGCCAATGTGAATTTATTTTACCTACGTTGTCCAGCAGCACATCTGCTGTTCAGCAGGAACAAAAGTCACAGAAAAAGCGCTAGGATGCAGCCAGCGCATGCCATGTCATAGCACTTTTTTGCGTTATGAGGGGCACGAGAATAAATGGGGGGGTGAAGAGACTCGACTAAAAGATATTCACATTGACATGGTCAATAGCTCGGTCATTGCTAAGACCTATTAGCTTTGCCAATGCTTGTTAGACCTGAAAGCAATAGCAATAAAAGCATTTCGGAGCCACTACATTTTCAATTTGTGTAGGCACAGAATAAAAACAATGAGATAACAATATGAATTTACTACAGCACACTGAATAACAGAATCGTCATGATATCCTTGACAGTCATGCTGAAACAAATGGTTTTCATTGTTGTGCCCAAGTAGAGGATGCAATCAGTAATCCATGAGAAAGGCTGATTATGAAACGACTGAATTCGGCTGCATTACAAGCCTTCTAACATTTTAAATGTATGCCCAAACTATCTTTGTTACAGTAGTCAAATTCCAAACTTTTCTGGAGGATGTTACTTGAAATCTACATGTACTTTGTCAAAGTCCTCATCTTTGGACAAACTCTGAACGAGCATGAGCCAAGGAACATGAAAGTCTACTGCTTAAGAGTACTCTCAAGCTAACTATTGATAGTGCTTGTTTTGCTTCTTCTGTGACAAGTATGTTAGTCACATAGGGGCATATGAAGAAGGGGAATGCTCCCCAGTGCAAAGCCCTGCTCCATATTTACTAAGTGGTGTTGAGCCACTTTTTGTGGCTTAACACTGCTTTGTAAATATGGTACCCTTTCACACCGGTATCTGCGTGAAAGGGGCGTGCAATGGGTGTTGCTGTTGGCTTTCTACCGCAAAGCCAATTGCTTTTTGAATGCTGCCACAGATTTACAAGGATTCTGCAGCACACATAGAAAGAGAAAAACGTGATTAATGTTTGTTTTTGTACATGAAGGGACACCTTCATGCACAAAAACAATCATTTCCCTTTTACCCTATATGGCTAACGTGGCGGAGAAAACGGTAAATACCCAACTGATGGATTTCGTGGAAGAGGCTACCCTCCTGCATGCGACCCAGTTTGGTTTCCGTCCCCGCCACTCTACTGAATCGGCGCTACTGATGGCAGTGGAGACCATACGCCAGGGGGTGGATGAGGGCCAGACTATGGCTCTCATCCTTCTGGATCTAAGTCCAGCAATCGACACTGTAGCCCATACCACCTTGCTACAGTGGCTGAATGATGGAGGGATATCAGGAGCTGCACTTGAATGGATCCAGTCTTTTCTGACAGGGAGAGGCTTTCAGGTTCGACAGGGAGACTGCTACTCAAGGGAAATTGGTTTGGGCCAGGGCGTGCCTCAGGGCTCGTCCCTGAGCCCAACCTTATTCAATCTTTATGTCTCCCCGGTGGCGCCCATCGTCGAAAGCCACGGCCTGCACATAGTGTCCTACGCCGATGACACGCAGCTGGTCATCTCCGTATCGCGCGCGCCCAGTCTTGCGGTGGACAGTTTCAGGGCCTGCATGCAGGAGCTGGCTACCTGGATGTCCACCAACTGCCTGAAGTTAAACGGCAGCAAGACTGAAGTGCTCGTGGTGGGGGGGGGGGGGGCGTCTGTTTGGTCATCGGCATGGTGGCCACCCTGTTTGGGGGATGTTCCCACACCCTGTCAGGAAGCGAAAAATATGGGAGTATGGTTTGACGCGGATCTGTCTTTTGGACCTCAGATAGGCCGTGTGGTAGGGGGCCTGCTTCAGCGTCCTGAAAAGCTTGCGGAAAGTTTTAGATCTCCTCCCTACGACAGCCCGAAGGACGCTGGTGCATGCCCTCGTCACATCGCGCCTGGATTATGGCAATCTGCTCTATCTGGGAGCCACTGGAAAGGCCATCAACCGCCTCCAGGTGCTGCAAAACGCAGCAGCCCGCCTGATCTTGAAGCTCCCCAAAAGATCGGCATCTAAGGCAGCCCTTCAGGCCCTTACTGGCTCCCAGTAAGGAGCAGGGTTGAGTTTAAGGCTCTCTGCACGTGCCACCGCATTCTGTGCGGTAAGGCACCTGCTCCGCTTCAGGGTCTGGTCACCCGGTACGCGCCTGCGCGCGATCTGCATTCCTCCTGTGCAGGGCTATTGAAGGTCCCTAGGATAAAAAAAATTTCAAAAAGGGGGTGGTGATGGACATAACCGTGCGCTGCCATAGTAATGTTGAATTTACTCGCCCCACGACACAATACTTCATTGAAGGTTCCCAAATCATCTACCGGCGAAACCCTAGAGGGTGGCGTTGATGAGATCGTGGGCGAATAGTCTCTGTAAGAAGACCTTGTTGGAGAGGAAGAAGCAGGAGATCTATGTCTTCTCTCAGGGGTAGTAGATCGATGCCTACTGCGCTCCCTAGAGGGCGAACGCCTTCGCACTGGAGATCTGGATCTCCTTGGAGACCCACCAGCCGGTGGTCTCGAAGCCTCCATAGTAAGTGGTCTTTGATTAGGCCTTGGCTGCATTTTCCAGTGACGGATGCGCTCTAGCCGTCTTGGAGACATACGTGCAGGTGGTGTTTTACGCACCGGAGAGCCCTCCGGGGAAACCTTCACAATTTGCATTCTCAGTGAAGAGGAAGAAGCAGATGAGGAAGAACTCCTAATTGAATGTGGAGACCCAGAAGCTGGAGCCTGCACCTCTCTGGGGACCAACTGTCTTTCTCCTGACGCTGACTTTCTTGACATCGAGTCAGAATGCGCCACCACTGAAGAATCTTGGTGTGGAGAGGCTCCGACCACTGGAGATCTGTCCACCGATGCCCTTGACTGCAGGCCATGTGAAGCAGACCTTGGAGGCACTCCCTTTTCCCCTAGCAGCAGCTTTTATCCTGGAGTATTCACCTGCATTACTCCAGAAGCAGAACGTCTACATCTGACATGAAAGAAGGAACCCGTGCTAAACCCAGAGTTCACATACAAAACATCTCACATATCGCACTTTTACATGTAGTCCTCTAAGATATTTCAGTTACTGAAACGATTTTCCTAGTGCAGATGCCTTGTTCTGTAGATGTAATTTACCATTCTCTTTAATCCTGCCATAATGTTTGTTGTCATTGATTCTCCTTCGAACCAGATTTGTTTTTGCTACTGTTCTTGTTGCTATTCTGTTTTCTGATCAAACTTGTTTGTGTAGTGAGGTTATGATCCAGTTGATGTTAAATACCTGTTGTCTACAGGTTTGTCACTGGTCATCTGTTTATCCTTGCAAAGATACATATATATATATATAGGGAAGTGTGAAGCGCGCTACTCACCCCGTGAGGGTCTCAAGGGGCTGGGCGGGGGGGGGGACAACTCCGGTCAGTCGAAGAGCCAGGTCTTGACGGTCTTCCTGAAGTGCAGAGTGGGTGCATGTCTGATGTTGATGGGGAGCTTGTTCCAGGTTTTTGCTGTGACGCAGGAGAAGGCAACCTGTTCTGGCTCTGCAGATGCGTGGGGTTTCGGCGAGGGCGAGGTCAGCGGATCGGAGGTTTCTCTTGGGTACGTGGAAAGCGATTCTTTCATTGAGATATTGGAGACCGATGTTGTGGAGGCACTTTTAGGCGTGGGTGAGTATCTTGAAGGTTACTCTTTTCTTGATGGGAAGCCAGTGGAAGTCTCGCAGATGTGGGGTGATGAGTTTGTGTCGGGGGACACCAAGGACAAGTCTGATTTGGTGTGAATCCATTCAGTAGTTTCAAAGATATTAAAGTTGAAAAAATATAGATATCTGGGGATGCAAGTCCTTGCAGTGGGCTCACGGATCGTATTAAAATTTGATTGGCTGCCAACACTTCAACCAGGAAGTGTTGGCAGCCATCTTGGGACTCGGCTTGAAGGCACGGGGACAAGGTAGGAATACCCTGACCCCCCCCCTTATGTGGAGGCATGAGGGCTTACAGTGAAGAAGGAGGGGCTCATGCAGCACTCCTACTAGACTTTTGAAAAGTCCCAGGGACCCCTGCCTCTCTGGTCCTCAGGATTTTTTTTAAAAGGTATGCGAGGGAGGCCCTATGGCCTCCGTTGTAGCCACGGGGACTGCCACCTCTCCGGGGCAGTAATATTATGTGGGGGAGCCACACACATCCCCTGCTGCCCCGGGGACCTCGACTGGGCACAAACAGAATGATTACAGGGTTCCATTGCTGATCCCCAGGCCCGGAGCCCACTAACTTCCCAGGGCTAAAAACTTGAAAGAGGCGGGATGCAGGCCCCCATTGTGGAGCCGTAGTTGGCCTGGGGACCCCCCCCCCAGGGCTGGCTCCAGAAATGTCCTGGGGTGCCCAGCCCCAGGACATTAGTGTTTGCAACTGCTTAAAAGGAGCATTATCGCTCCCGCCAAGTTATAGGAAAGACTACTCCGTTTTCGGCAAGCGAGAGCATTAAAAATGCTCTTGCTTGCTAAAAGCGGAGCAGAATTGCTTATGGACAGAGATAGCTGCATGTTCAGCAGCTCCCTCTGTCCAAAAGCACTGCGGCTCCCCCAGGACGTGGGGAGCCGGCAGGGATTGCGGGGGTCTTCAGGCTCCCCCACGGTCCCCGATGACAATGACTTGGTGTCCTGGATGGGTGAAGGGCACCCAGTATAGAGGCCAGGCCCCTGGGATGGGGTCCCGGGGTCAAAATCGGCCCGGGACGGGGCTCGTGCGGCCCCCCCTCCCTTTACAACAAAATTAAAAGGGCAGACCCGTGGCTCCCTCCCTTTAATTAAAAAAATTATAATTTTAAAAGCAAAAAGAAAGGCCAGACCCGGGGGAATGGGGTACCTTGGGCCAAAATCGTCCCAGGAAGGGGCGCTACATGGTCCCCCTTCCCATTCTAAAAAGTCCCGGATCCGGGGAATGGGGTGCCCAGGGTTGAAATCGGCCCAGGGAAGGGGAGCTTTGCAGCCACTCTCCCCTAAAAATAGGGAGAAAAAAAGCCCGGCAATCCGCCGGAGGCCCTACTCCCTTTCTCCACCTCTCTGCAAGTGCGCCTCCTGGCATGCTGCTGGTTGGTAAATGAAGTCCCCTTGCCTCCAGAGGGCCCTTGGGGGTGAACAACCTCTCCCGGGATTGCTAAGCCATCAGAGGCCACGCACCCTTTCTCCACCACTCTGCAAACTTAGCTCCTGGTGAAGTACTGGTTGGGAAATGAAGTTCACTTTACTCCTGAGGGACCTTGGGGACCAAAAAGGCCTCCTGGTAGCTCCTATAAGTCCTACACAGTAGGATTCAAGAGAGCTGGTCGGAGCATCGCCCCCTTTCTATATCACTTTGCAAACGTGACTACTACTTAAAAGGTGTGTTTCAGCATCCTGACCAGTTTCTTATTGTCATCTCTCAGGATCCCCTCCTTGTTGACCACAGCAGATATTTGGGCCTCCAGCGCCACCTTAGTATCCTTAGTCATTGCCAAAATTGTAGTCTCTCCAGAGAATCACCGGCGCAATCTGTTGCCAACGTATCATTGGTGCCCCCGCCATCATCGAAGCCTGCGATTTAGCCTAGAATGACTGGGGTTCCCCCATCGCCTTCTGCAGTCTCCCTGTAATACCACTGGAGCACTGCCCAAAGACTTCAGCAGCTCACGTCACCAAGTACGCCCTTCCAATTCCTGAGGGGGAGGAGAGCCATCTCCTCCAGGCTACACAATGGGTGCCCTCGTCCCCCACCAGTGTTGAAACCCACAGGCCATAGCCACAGAGACGCTTTCCCCCAGGTGCTGTACAGACTTGTTGGATGATGAGAGGGGGGTTGTAGAGGCCCCAAGTTCATTCCCAATGCCAAAGTGCACCACTAATCAGTAGTCATTTATTCACCCCCTTTGGTGGGATATGATCCAGGCCAATCCTGGCCGCCTTCTCCTCTGGACTTGGGTAGGGGGAAGGGGCGAGCACACACCCTCAAAGCGCATTGGTTCTGGCCCCAGTGCTCACCTTCAGCACGGGGAAGGGTGTGATTATCGCTGGCCCCACCTCAAACGTAATTCGGCTCCACCGAGAATTGAACAGGATCAGCCTGTGCAGGCCAGTACTCCTTTCTGCTGCCCAGGAGACAGCCAATCACCACAACCGTAATCTTCTATGGCATCGGGCCTTCCCGATGGTCATCCTCACCAGTACAGCCTCTCTGCAAGTCTTTGCGGGTACAGGCAGTATGTCTCCCTGTCTCTGGGCCACCCAGATCACTCCTCTTGCTTTGGGTTCCCAGGGCAGGGGGTGCTCCGTCCCTGTCACCCCATACCAGCTCCCCGCTCCCAGTGTGTCACAACCCTTCTTCCGATCCGTCAGCTGGCCTCCAAACCACCTTCACCGCAGAAATCAATGGCCGCCATTTCGAGTATAAATAACATCAAAGGAGTGGCTGTAAATTCTGGCAAAAAAACACATACAAAACTAGTGTCTTTAACCAAAAGAATAGAAAAAAGAAAGCAAGTGACAAAAGTGTGCCGAAAAACCATAAAGGTTTTTTAAGAAAACCATAAAGGTTTTTTAAGAAAACCATAAAGGTTTTTAAGAAAACCCTCACTCACCCCTAGTGGGTGACATGCTTCATCATCGGGTTCCACTGGGCGGGCTGAATACCTACCCAGTGTGCTGCAACACCTGCAATTGCAGTGGAGCTGTTTTACGTGAATGATAGTGAATACGTGATAAGTGTGGTTAAAAAAGAATATACTGTAGTCAAAATTGAATTTTAATAAAGACACAGCACACTCTCATTAAAAACAATTCTGGACAAACATTTGGCCATTAATTTGAGCCAACCATGTCCAAATAGTGATCAAAAGGTCGACATGTTTCTGCTCAGAGAAGCCAAGTCGGCTGAGCTTTCATCAGGACCACGGAGTAGTGTAAAACAAAGACCCCACAGGGCGGTGTACGCACGCTAAGGTGTACCCTAACCACAGTGGTGAAAGTGCAAGTAATGTACATTTTAAAGGAAACTCACAATTGTGTCCCGGACTCCCCTGTAGACAAGGCTCGAACTCCGGCTTGTTGTCATGTATCCCTAGAGACGCAGGACCCACGTTTGTGCACCATAGTCAGCCTTGCCTGGGTGTCCAGCAGGCAATAGAAGCAGGATCATTGACTTTGGGCTTATTGCCGGCGGGAGTGCTGCAAGTTCAGAACTACTCCATGGCCGCTCAAGCCATGCCCCAATTTAGCCATAGTTAATCTAGACCATAGAATGAGTAACTCATTTAAAGATAAATTTACTGTGTTTACTGTTTATTTTTTCTTTCTCTCCTTTCAGGAGCCAAGCTGCAGTAGATTTCCCACTGGTCAAGAATTCACTTTCAGTGTGTGTGATAGCGCCAAGAGCATGTTATTCCCTATTCTTTTTTCCGTGTGATCAGTGACTTCGAATTTTGTTTAGACGAACAGACGAGTTAATATGTTTTGTTTTTTTCAATAATTTACTTATGCAAAGCTGTTTGCTGTTGATGTGAGCTGCTGTGATGTTGTGGTTCTGTGGATTCTGGACCCGTGTCATAAACATCATCGTAGCATAACGATTTTGGTATCAGCAGACCGAGAATAACGAGTATACTATATACTAGTATTTTCGTCATGATCGAGCGACGTGATCACCATGAAATCAGGGACTCCGTTCTGAACCCTCGGCTTCCATTTTGTGTACGGCAGCCATTTTGTGGTTGCCCTCACATAGGCCGATGACTAAGGCTGAACGAGTCTTAGGGACACGTACACTTTCAGCTGACTTCTGTGTGACCTGGGCAAGCTGACTCCACTGCCCGAAGCCAAACCTGTTCAGCCAGTTCCTTTCCCAGTGGCCGATCGAGATTAGGGATCAAGGCACAGCATATCATAAACCCTTCATTGCACACAACTATGTCTAATCTTACACACACCTGTCTCTGATCTGTTCTTTATGACCTGTTTTACGATGAGGAGGTGCCCGATTTTATTAGGGGTCCAGCTGATTTATCTGATGGAAAGTGTTGGGCCTTGCCGGGTAATTGATGGTGGGCTGGACGATGAAATGTGGGTTTGTCATGTAATGCTTTTATTATACACATGGAATTTGTTTACTAAAAAAGGAGGAATGTTTGCCTGAAGCATAATATTTTGTATAAAAAGGGTTGACTGGCTTTGTAAGGTTGAGCAGTCTCCTGAGAATATACACAGTGTTGTACTTCTAGGATACCTGTTACTGGCTGCAGCCAATAAATTTGATCTTTGACGTCACCAAGAAGTCTCTGCGTTTCTGTAGTCTGAGGCAGGAGAACTCGAAGTCTTTGGGTGTGTCCCCTGGCACCGCTGGGTTCTAAATAACCCGGTACTTCATTTGGCGCCCAACGTGGGGCGATTTCAGCGGTACCGGTCCAAGCCTGAGGTTCGTGAGGAGCTTCGTGTGAAAATTCTGGAGGAAGGCCAACCACTTCATCGACCCCTGTATGTCGTCGTGGTCCGAAAGTCTTTGCTGCAAGGTTCCCCGTTTTCCGACGGCTACGAAGGACTGCTGCCCTGACTATCGCCCTGTCTTGGACCCTTTGATGATTTGTAGAGCGAGACGATAGACGAGTCTTCTGGTGATGCCATCGATACCTCAGTTAAGTATGAGTGGAGCGTCTCCCAGTCCTTAGTTTTGGTTCTTAGTTTTGGGTATCCCCTTGGGATCTTTGATTTGGAACTTGCAAGTACCAAAGCCGAAGGACTCGTGTATTCACGAGACTATCGTATTTGATAATCCTTTGAAGTTTGAAGCTAGACTAGTGAGCGAAGATACCTGGTCTTAGCAGACTTGGAAATTTGTTTTGTTGTGGTCGAAATAGGGATTCCCGATTGGAGGACTCGTGTCCGGTTCCTCCGATTGGAATTCCAACCTATGAGCTGTACGTGAAGCACGGCGTGGGCCCCATCACGTATAATGAAGTATGGATCAGGTACACTAGGAAGGACGGTGTCCTTAAATGGCCCCAATATGGTAGTTTTGACACGGAGATCTTAGATAATCTAGAGGTTAGACTTTTTAAGAAGAAAGCCCGGCGGGCGATGTTTGACTCTTTCCGCCTATGGCGAAAGGAAGCCAAACAGAAAGAAATTAAATTAGCAAAGAGAAATAAAAGAGAGAAAGGTATCTCGATAATGCAAGCTGCTATACAGTTTAAAGATAACGAAGAAGAACAGGCGAGTGAACAGTTGCACAGGCAACGTAAAATGGCAATTGATAAATGTTATCCAGTTTTGCCGCCTCTCCAGGAAGATGCAGCAAAGGAACTCGAGAAATATCCTTTAATGTCTCATTTATTGAGTTCGCCACCCCCTTATGCACAGAGTGCCACAGCACCTCCACAACCTTTAGTTGCACAACCTCTGGTTGTTTTGCCTCAGGTTCTTCCACAACCGCCAGCACCTCTTCAGTTGGCTCCTACTGCTATGGCGCAGCCTCCTCAAGGGCCGCCGACTTTGCTACCTACTCCGCTTATACTTCCTACGACTTTGCCTACTGTATCAACTACTTCTTCCGATATTCCTCCTGATACTGCCTCTGCGTCTGCCTTGTCTCATCCTGTCTTTCCTCCTGTTCTTTTGTTGACTTCTCCTTCTGTTCGACAGAGAATGACTGATACTGTTACTAGTCTCTTGTCCCCTTTCTTTGGGTCATTAACTACGACCCCTGTTTCAGAGCGTAAACAGTTACGTAGCCAACTGCCGGATTCTAGAGAGAAGGGAGTGTTGGATCATTTAGCGCATAAATGGGTTACTGATCCTACAAGATATGAGTTAGAGTCTGTTATGGATGTCTTCCGTCAATGGGAAGCACCGAAGCAGAGATATGTTTTTGACAAAATGTGTGCTTTCCTTTGTGAAGAATTGGAAGATAATGATTTGGAATCCAATCCGCCTGAGTTGTGCCGTGTACGGTTCGAGTTTGCGAAGGGCACGATTGTGGGTTCCGATGTTGAGAGAGCAGTTGCGACATTGTTGTCATTTAAGAGTGAAGCTATTTCTCGGTCATTGCTTGAGCCTGATCTCTCTGTTAGGAGGAAAGTGAGACAGTATCCCATGAGAGAAGTTCCTCCTGTGTGGAAGGACGCCGTTCAGGCTGATGTCGCTAATCACATTGATGCTGTACCGGCTCATTTTCAACGTGTTTGGGTACATGTTCCATGGAAACGGGCTGAAGTCTTGGCTCTTAAGCAGACCTTACCTGACCCCCGTAAAAATCCTGCAGGGTATTATAAGGAATTATCACAGACTGCAGACTCATGTATTATGAATCTAGCTGATATAGACATGTTGTTTGGAAATGTTGTCCCACAGCCTTTATGGGGATTGATTCGCCATACGGATCATGCGCAGGAGTTAGGTGAGACATGGGCTAATATTAGTGCTGCGAATGACAGACAAGTAGGCGGTGCTAAACCTGAGCCTTTAGTAGCAGAACTCCCTGGTAAGATCGTTACTTACATGAAGACTTTGATGCCTGCGATGCGTGTAAATTGGGATAAATTGTCAGCATGTAAGCAGAAGAAAGAGGAAATCGTGTCTGATTTCTTCACTAGATTTGAAGAGACGTTTATCGACCACAGTGGTCAAGACATGAGTACAGAAGGTGGTCAACGGTTGTTTGTTGACAAGTTTGTGCACAATTTACTTCCCGAGCTGTGTAAGAAATTGAAAGATTCAGAGAGTTCGTGGGCCATTTCCTCATCAGCACAGATATTGGCTACTGTACAGTACTACGAAAATAGGGATAAGGATGAGAAAGATAGGGCAGACAAGAAAACGAAAGAATTGAAGACGAAAGTGCTTTTACAGCAAGCGTATCCGCCCCGTAATAACCAGCGTGATTATCAGCAGCATCAGCAGTTTCAGAGGAACTCGCAAAGGTTCGAGTTTTCTCAACCACGTTTTCCTGTAGGCCCTAATCAATGTGCATATTGCAAAGAAGAGGGTCATTTTAAAAGTAGCTGCCCTGTTTTGTTACAGCGTATGAATGGTGTTTCTAGCGCAAGAGGTCGAGGTGTTCCACAAGCACCTAGAGGTAGAGGACGTGGAGGATTCCCCCAGAACGCACGTTCCTTTCCTCCTCAAAATCAATTCATAGTTTTGATCAGCAGAATAACGCGTCTGGTAGGAACAATCAGTACTATGCTGATGACTACTATGCAGAAGGTGATGATATGGAAGGTGATGATTGCTAGGACAGCCATAGACAAAGAGAGGGAGTTGTTTCAGTTTCAGTAGATCAGTAGATCAGAGTGGACCTTATGTTGAGGTGATTACATCAGGTGTGTCAGAACCTTTTCTGTTGGATACTGGTGCTACGAAGAGTTCTATTATGCACTCTAAACTCCCTGGCGCACCTTTATCTGGCGAGACGAATGTTTCAGTAGGTTTTTCTGGCGCCCCGGTTAGGAACCCGATTTCTAGTCCTATGTCCCTTTCTGTTGGACCTTGTGAATTCGAAGCACCCCTCATTCTGACGACAGGTTGTGGTGAGAACCTGTTGGGATTGGATCTGTTGAAAAGATTGTATGCGACGTTGTATTGTTCTCCCTCGGGGTTGCCAATTCCAGTGGAGACAGATGCGTCTGAACAGCATGATTGCCTTTTTAGGACAGAAGAGGAAACGAAAGGGAGAGTAGATCTTAGGGACACTCCTCTTGTGAAGTGTGATGGTACCTTATGGGTGGATGGTTCATGTTTCAAGCTTCCGAATGGTGATACGACTGCAGCATATGCTGTTACGACTTTGCATACGATTGTTGAAACTGCACGCATCCCACATAATTCAGCTCAAGCAGCAGAGTTGATTGCACTTACGAGAGCGTGTGTATTATCAAAAGGAATGAAAGTGACCATATATACTGACAGCCAGTATGCGTATGGTGTGGCTCATAGTTTTGGACGTTTGTGGAAGGAACGTGGGTTCCTTACGTCTCATGGAGCAAAGATACAGCATGGTCAATTGGTGAATGAGCTTCTGGAGTCACTTACTTTGCCGTTGCAAGTCGCGATTGTGAAATGCAGTGCACACAAGAAGGTTACTGACGACGTTGGTTGCGGTAATGCGTTTGCTGATGAAGTTGCGAAAGAAACAGCAAGAGATGTGATGAGTCGAATGTATGTTGCGGGCCCTGCAAGATTGATTGGTGACGTTGGAATGTGTGAAGATACGATAGAGAGTGTGAAGTCTATTCAGGCTGAAGCTACTGAGAAAGAGTTGAGTGTGTGTAAAGAGAGTACGGGTAAATTAGACTCAAATGGCTGTTGGGTTGAATTGTCAGAGCATCAGCGATGGTTGTTACCCGATGCGTACATGCTTGCAGTGGTTACAATGGCGCACGGAATGGCTCATATCAGTATGAAAGGGATCTGTAAGTTGTTGGCTCCAGTATGGTAAAATGCTGGAATTCCTAAGTGTGCCGAGAATGTGGTCAAGAATTGTATGGTATGTCTGAAATACAATCCTGGTAGGGGAACTCCAACTCCAGCTGGTCATTTTGCACCTCCAACGTATCCGTTCGAGGTTTTGCAGCTAGATTTCATCCACATGGAGAGGTGCAACAACTTGAAATACGTACCCGTTGTAGTTTGTGCCTTTTCAAGGTGGGTAGAAGCATATCCCCTGAAAGATAATACTGCCTTATCCACAGCTAAAGCCCTTGTCAAAGAATTTTTTCCTAGATTTGGTTTGCCGAGAATGGTCTGGAGTGATAATGGGAGTGAATTTGTGGGTCAAGTGATGAGGAGAGTATGTGAAGGGCTAGGTATACGCCAAAAGTTTCACGCTGCAAATCACCCCCAATCAGCTCGACTAGTAGAATGCTACAATGGCACCCTAAAACTTAAACTGGCCAAGATACAAGCAAGCTCTGGTCTTAAATGGCCTGATGCATTGTCATTGGCACTTTTATCGACAAGAATGACTGTGCATTCACGAGTGGGACTTAGTCCGTATGAGATTGTGGTCGGCCGCCCGGCCAACATATGGGGAGTGCCAAGGCCGACAAAATTCAGCGAGATTGAACACCCTGTACTGCTTGATTACTTATATGATTTGACGGCTAAATTGCGTGTTTTACACCAACAGGTTCACGATACTCTGCCTCAGGTTTCTGCAGATCCAGGACACATCATTGATCCTGGCTCATGGGTCCTAGTAAAGAATTTTCAACGGACAAAGAATGATCAGCCCCGCTGGAACGGCCCCTATTTAGTCCTGTTGTCCACAAGACCTGCTGTACGAGTGCAAGGAAAAAAGAACTGGATCCACGGCGTACACTGTAAGAGGGTCCCTTTGCCTCTGTCGTACGACCGGTGGGTCCAGGAGGGCATTGCAGATTCTGAAACTGAGACTGTGCCCCGTTTTCTGCCTTTCAGCGATGCACGTGTAAAAGGGACAAATTCTGAGCGTGAAAACGACGATTTTCTGCAAGGAGCCGTGCCACCGTCAGTTCGACTGGACACTACTGAACCTGACCTATTGTTTCGTGATCAGACATTATCAGGGAAAAGCCGTTATAATCTGAGGCCGAGAACTATGGACAAATACAAATTCCTTTCTTTTCTATTTTTGAAAGTGCAGCTCTCTCATCTGAGAAACTTTTTTATTTTTGTTTTTCGAACCACCATCCGGGTTCAGCTGTAGGGTCGCGGGCGACAAGTCTTTGGAGTGCAAGCCGAAGACACAAGGTCGACGGTTCTGGTTGATTCTTGGGCGTTTCCCTTGGACCGACAGGCGCATTCCTTAGCACGGAACACCCTACCTCCGCGAGCAGCAAGGTTAGAGGATGGAGTTTTACGAGATGGAGAGACCTGCCAAAGAGATGAACTTTAAAGCCAAAATGTGTATAATAATGACCAAGAAACGTTTTCTGATATTTTGCATTTTTATGTTGCTTAGTGTAATGATGTTTTTAATAGGATATGTTTTATTTTCCTCTCGAGTGACATTTGCACCCACTGTACAGCCCATACCTCCTTCTACTGTTTCCTCGCATTCTTTTCACCCTCTACCTGAACATGAGTCCGTTAGAAGATTAGAGTTTGTCAATAACTCCATCGTTCAGCTTTTGCACCAACACCAATTAGTAGTGAACACGACTAACTGTTGGGTGTGTGGTCTTATGCCTCATACTACTGATAAAGGTATCCCTTATCTGGTCCTACCATTCAGCTACAATGGTTCTGTATGGGCATACAGAACAATGTTCATCTGCGCTCGTGAAGTCCACCCCCTACGTTCTGTAAAAGATAATCCAAAGAATAGTGCTCTGGTTAAGGGTATAGTAGACATGATTAGAGGAGCCACTTCCTATGAGACTATCCCGAATGATGAGACACTAGCATATATTGGATGGAATGTAACCGGATATGGAGTCAACCTGAATGAGAACCAGCGAGCGAAAAGATCCTCCCCGATTTGGGTTGTACCCCATCAGGGTCACTACTGTCTGCAGGGTAATGGCAAGAATCCGAGAGCTCAGCTAGGTAAGAGTGTCTGCTCTGAGACGTATGTTTTTGCGTCCCAGACTTCCCCATCGTTCCTAGCAGCTAAGGGTACCTATTTCATCTGTTATGATAGAGCATACACATGGTTGCCCCCTGACTTCCCGGGCACATGTTTTGTTTCGTTCCTGTTGCCTCCCACCTACACAGCTGCGGCAGATTACCACAGGACAAGGATAGTTAGAGGTGTCTTCAGTAAGGAAGACACTGCAGGACAAGAATTGGGAGACTTCTTGAAGGGTTTTCTGCCGTTTTGGGGACCTATGGTTAACAGTAGGAACATACGGCAATTGACGAAAGTGGTGGAGTCCACCGTAGTTGAAACTGCCGGTGCCCTTAGTAATTTGACTGCTGAGCTCCAGTCGGATCGTCTCATGACTCTTCAGAACAGGGTCGCGTTAGACGTCATACTTGCAGATCGAGGTGGGGTATGTAAAGTGATCCAATCAAGTTGCTGTGTTTTCATTCCAGACAATGCTCCAACAGTATACCAGGCCATTTCCAAACTGCATAAAATCTCCAAATCTATACATGTGGATAAAGGAGATTGGTTGTTGATGGGATGGTTCTGGGAACTGATATCCGCCTGGGGATGGAAGATTCTGATGGTCATTGGGATGATTTTATCCATTCTTTTCCTGTTCTATCTTTGCATACAGTGTGCTCCTGCTATATGTGGCCTCTGTGCTACATCCTGTGAAACCTGTATCGAGGGACGAGCTAAGTAATAGGATGATGCTACAGTAACATCTCAATGACTTTATGAATATAGACCTAGACTCAGATTAGCGTGAGTATAGGTTATTGCCTATGTAAGGGCAAAAGGAGGGTCTGTGGTTCTGTGGATTCTGGACCCGTGTCATAAACATCATCGTAGCATGACGATTTTGGTATCAGCAGACTGAGAATAACGAGTATACTATATACTAGTATTTTCGTCATGATCGAGCGACGTGATCACCATGAAATCAGGGACTCCGTTCTGAACCCTCGGCTTCCATTTTGTGTGCGGCAGCCATTTTGTGGTTGCCCTCACATAGGCCGATGACTAAGGCTGAACGAGTCTTAGGGACACGTACACTTTCAGCTGACTTCTGTGTGACCTGGGCAAGCTGACTCCACTGCCCGAAGCCAAACCTGTTCAGCCAGTTCCTTTCCCAGTGGCCGATCGAGATTAGGGATCAAGGCACAGCATACCATAAACCCTTCATTGCACACAACTATGTCTAATCTTACACACACCTGTCTCTGATCCGTTCTTTATGACCTGTTTTACGATGAGGAGGTGCCCGATTTTATTAGGGGTCCAGCCGATTTATCTGATGGAAAGTGTTGGGCCTTGCCGGGTAATTGATGGTGGGCTGGACGATGAAATGTGGGTTTGTCATGTAATGCTTTTATTATACACATGGAATTTGTTTACTGTAAATGAGGAATGTTTGCCTGAAGCATAATATTTTGTATAAAAAGGGTTGACTGGCTTTGTAAGGTTGAGCAGTGTCCTGAGAATATACACCGTGTTGTACTTCTAGGATACCTGTTACTGGCTGCAGCCAATAAATTTGATGTTTGACGTCACCAAGAAGTCTCTGCGTTTCTGTAGTCTGAGGCAGGAGAACTCGAAGTCTTTGGGTGTGTCCCCTGGCACCGCTGGGTTCTAAATAACCCGGTACTTCATTGTGCTGTGTATTCCGCCATAGAGTGCCATACTGGTATTGGTTGGTTGGTTTGTGCCGCACTGGGATTGGTAAATAAATTAGAGTTCCCTGCTGTGAGTAGTTGGTATAGTGGTGTTGCACTGACATTGGGAAATAATGTTGTTGTGTATTGCATTGTGATTTTCTAAGAACTGCTGATTATTTCAATTGAAGTTTATTGAATTTGCGTTGCACCATACAAAAGATAACGATTAAACTATTCAAGAAATTGAGAGACTTGTAAAGCGACGATGTACTAATACTGGCTCGTCAGGGCCAGGAGGCCCCTCCAGAGTCGAGCATGCACATTACATGACAACCAAGGTTGGTTTACACATGTTTATCTGGGTCACAATGGAATAAGATCACTGTGAATGAAGGGTCCCTCCTGTTTCCCCGACTTGGTACCTTTAGTTTGACAATAATTGTGGATTTGAGGC
Organism: Lissotriton helveticus; assembly: GCF_964261635.1. NCBI lineage: Eukaryota > Metazoa > Chordata > Amphibia > Caudata > Salamandridae > Lissotriton > Lissotriton helveticus. Next base: position 817,482,400 of record NC_136070.1, read on the forward strand.
GTGTTAGCACTGGTCAGCAGTGGTAAAGTGCTCAGAGTCCTAATGCCAAAAAGTGGTGTCGCGCTGACATTATTAGATAGTGTTCTCGTGTATCGCATTGTGATTTGCTAAAAACTGCTGGTTATTTCAATTGAAGTGTATTGAATTTATGTTGCACCGTACAAAGAATAAAGATAAAATTGTTCAAGAAACTGAGGGACTTCTTTAGCAATGATATAAGGATACTGGTCTGTGAGGATGAGGAGGCCCCTTCAGAGGCACACCCACACATTACATGACAATCCAAGGTTGGTTTACACATACCTGGGTCACATGGTGGAATAAGATCACTATGAATGAAAGCTCCCTGCCATTTCCCCGACTTGGTACCTTTAATTTGACAACAATTGAGGATTTGAGGGGTGTTAGCACGGGTCAGCAGTGATAAGAACACAGAGTCCTGAGGCCAACAAGAACGAGATCCACAAAAATGGGGGATTAAGGCAAAACGTTTTGGGGGAAGACCACCCTAAGGCTGACAGGTCTAAGTGGGTGGGCTCACGCCCTAAAACATGATAATATTGGCTTACAACCAATTAGCACATTTAATTTTCTTTACCCAGGGCATGTAAATTAAATGCCAGTAGTGGGCCTGCAGTCCCTAATGTGCTACCCACTTAAGTAGCTAATTAAACATATCTCAAGCCTCCTGTTACCCCCTTTTTATGCAATTTTAAATTGCCATTTCGACCTGGCAAAATAACCCTTTTGCCAGGTCTGAACCTTCTTTTTTATTACATATAAGTCATTCCTAGGGTAGATCCTAAACAGCCCATAGGGCAGGGTGTAGTGTATTTAAAATGTTTGACATGTACTTTTGACTTTGACATGTCTTGGTAGTGAAAAACTCGTATATTTGTTTTTCAAAACTGCAAGGCCTGTCTCTCCCTTAGGATAACATTGGGTTACCTTATTACATTTAATAAGACCTAACTTTCAATTGGGAGTTTGGTGTCTAAAGAATTTTAATTTAAAATTCTCTTTATTGGTATTGGATTTTAAATCTCTATTCTGAAAATGCCATTTAAAATGTTGGCCTTTTCTTGCCCCAACCATTTGGTGAATGCACCCTGTATCCTGAGTCACATCACTCGGTGTAGCTGGCAGTTGGTGTTTGTGTATTACTCTCAGACAGTGAGAAAGAGAGGTAATAGGTGTTGGCAGGATGGGCCATCTCTGACTTGATAGGGGAAGGAGTTGTCACCAACCATACTTGCACATCCCAAAGGCTTGCCTCACCACACTTTCATAGGATTTCACAATAGTCGTTTGGGCCCCAGACAAGCTGGGGCCTGGGCAGGGAGACAGGAAGTTCTAAACACCTTCTTCTACTTCAAACTTCAAAGCTGGCTCCAATTATAAATATCAGACCCTCAGAACCGACTCGTCAATACACGTCTGGGTCTGTGGATGACTCATAAGGACTTATGTGCTAATCTGCTACAAGGACTGCTACTCTGCTGCCTGAGTGAGAAGGACGGGAACTGCATCTTGATTCCAGGACCACCAGAGTGACTCAAAGTGCTAGTTGGCAGGCTTCTTGTTCGGGGCCTCAGGGACAGAAAAGGCTTCCACCACCTTGAACACAGCACCTTGACTCTGCCTGCTATGAGTCTTTCCCCCCATGTATTGCCACCCCAGTCCTGGACCATTGAAAGTGGGCCTGAAGGTGCTCTGCCAACCCAGGTTTGGTCTTTTGGCAGGACTGATGTAGTGCAACCCATCCCCTTGCATCTCAACCTCGAAACTGCCTCTGCATGATGCATCTCCGAGGCAGGACCTCGCATTGCAGCTCCTTGGAACTGCGGCTGCGCAATTCATCCATGACGCATTACTTCGCATTGCAATCCTCTGCCGACCACATTCTCAACGATGACGCAGGACCTTGCATTGCAGCCCACAGGTTCTTCAGAACAGCTGCTGTGCGACGCATTCTCAACGTGGGATCTTGCAATGCACCACAACTACGATTTAAGGTACGTTAAGGTACTTTGTTTAGCACACTTATCTTGACCCCTGTATCTGGCACAGGCTCCATCATGATGGGCCTGAATGTGTGACTTAGTCCTGATCTGACATGGTCAGATAAACACAGGTGGCGCTTTGTGCTTCTAAGCACTATTTGTATCTAAATTTTTAAATTGCATATCCTCGGTTCTATTGGATGGATTTTTGTCATTTTTGTGTCAAATAATTTATAACATTTTACTCTATTTTCCTAAATTGGTGTGGGATTTTTCTTGTGCTGTGTTTTCACTTTATTACTATTAAAGTGCTGCATAAATCTTTACACATTGCGTAAAGTCTGACTGCTTTGTGTCAGAGGGTTACGCATAGGTTGATTTGAGGTTTGCGTGTGTTTCTCCCTGACAAGAATTATGGTAGCTGCTTGATCCCCCAACCAATACCCCAATTTCCTACAAGGCGAATTGTATGAGATGAAGGAAACCCCCACCCACACATATAATAAGGTTCATTACACTGAAGGGAATCAACATGGTGAAGGCCCCCCCATTTGCTAATGTGGGTGTGAGTGCACCTGTGGATCAGAGTCTCTCTGAGAGAGGCTTGCTGCCACACAGCCACCATTGGGAGCCCCAAGCACTACTGTCATTATCACTGCCCCGAGTTCATTCACAGTTGCAACAGTCCCTGCTGCACCAAGTGTTAGCACTACATTAGATTCAGGAGCATGAGCCTGAGGAGGAGTGATTCCCACTGTGAGTGTCTTGGTTGTAGAGGTTGACGGGACGACATCACGCGACTCCGCCCAGGCGTCGTCCGTGCACGTGACATCAGTGAGGTCACATAGGACCCGCCCCGGCACGCCTACGTCAGTTTTTTTCTTTACCACGTGCAACGCGGATCCGGTCCTTGCTACGGGCCTGTTTCGGGCCCTTTTTTCTCCATTTCTTTTGGTGGAACAGTGTACGAATGCCTTCGGGCTTCAAAACTTGTACGTTTTGTGGGAGTCTTATGTCGGCGATGGACCCACACCTCATTTATATGTGGTGTTTGGGGGAAGATCACAGCACCACCGACTGCGAGGCCTGTCGACAGTTGAAGCCACAGTCGCGGCGGGAGCGCCGCATGAAACTTCTCTCTGCGCATCTCCCCATGGTCTGCTCCGGCGGACGGCTTCAGGTTCGGCCGTGGTCATCGTCCTCGCCCTTCTCCGATGGCAAGTGAGCGTCGCTCCCCGGTGGGTAAGTGTCGCAGTTTGTCCCCGGGGGCTGGGTTCCGGCCTACCTGAGGGATAAAAGTTAGATTTCCCCAACACGAGAAGTATCAGACATATATATATTGTGTTAGCATGATGTATCTATATATCCTCTATGCTTAATATGCACACTGCATAACCTCTATTTGCTTTAGCTAGTAGGAAAAGGTTTATTCTGTTCGTTTGTTGTATACTAATAGAGTAGGCCGAGAAACCGTACAGACGCCATCTTTTCTCTTATTGTGTCAGACACGAGCTGTGATCACGTGTTACTCTACATTAGTTGTCAGTTCCAAGTCCATTTGAATTACTGAGAGCAGCTGAAAGTAAACTGTTCTCCCTCTGGCCTGGGACTCAAGGTCGCATCTGGCTTTGGGTGCGATAAGCGCATTCCTGAAGGCGATGTGCCTACTCTCCCGGGCACCAGAACGAAAGGGAGTCACCCCTCCTGACCTTTCCAGTAATAACTTAGCAAAGCTTATTCAAAAGAAACGGACGACGTAGGGTATACCTTGGTGCACTCTGAGGGATAGTTTAGTCAAAGTCTTTTTAGTTGTACTACTACCAGCTGCTAGGGCACCGTCCAACCCTATACTAGCCTAACATACAATCAAAGAATGAGCTGGGAGTGCAACATTTTTTGTTGGATAGAACAGTGATAATATTTAATCACAATTTTGTCACCACAAACTCAATAATTATCAAGCAACAGTTAATCAAAAGAGACAAAAAATAATTCATATATTCTTGGTATATTTCTCTTTAAACTTCCAACAGCCGACGCGTTTCGTCCCGGATATAGGACGTCATCAGGGCTTGAACTATTGTTAGTGCAATGTTTCCAATATCTGCCGAGTTTCAACGTTTTGAGTATTGGAGGCCTCCAAGGTCAATCAAGTGCCTTCGTTAATCTGTGAGCCAGTAAGCTTGATATTGTCCACTCCAAATCGGCCCCTTCATTCAACTGCTCTATTCCTCCAATGGACTTCTCCAATTGTTTCGCCAAAATTTCTGTTGTGAAAATGCCTGTTGCTATCCTCATATCTTTCCTGCCAAAGTCATAGTCGAAAAAATAGGAGCCTCACTTCTCTCCAACCGCCCGGGTACGATAAATCCCGATAAATCCCGATAGGCTATCGGGATTTATCGTACCCGGGCGGTTGGAGAGAAGTGAGGCTCCTATTTTTTCGACTATGACTTTGGCAGGAAAGATATGAGGCTAGCAACAGGCATTTTCACAACAGAAATTTTGGCGAAACAATTGGAGAAGTCCATTGGAAGAATAGAGCAGTTGAATGAAGGGGCCGATTTGGAGTGGACAATATCAAGCTTACTGGCTCACAGATTAACGAAGGCACATGATTGACCTTGGGAGCCTCCGATACTCAAAACGTTGAAACTCCGCAGATATTGGAAACATTGCACTAACAATAGTTCAAGCCCTGATGACGTCCTATATCCGGGACGAAACGCGTCGGCTGTTGGAAGTTTAAAGAGAAATATACCAAGAATATATGAATAACTTAGTAAAGCTTTGAACCAATCATGTGAGCCATATATGGTTCTTCCTAGGGGCCCAAGAGCCGAGTGGTGTTTTTCTATTTACGGTGACTTCATTTGTTGAACTGAAAGTATATATGTGCGGTTTTGAATGTAAGCCAGCAGTTTTCTCCGCGCACCTGATGGGGGAAGGTTGGAGAGGCTCCTCTATAGAGTATTCTGCATAATAAACGATTGAACTTTCTTCACTGCCAACTGACTTGTTATTTGGTAATTGGTATTGGGGCTATTGGTAGGTATAGCTCCTTATGTTATTTTTTCTGGTACGTCAGTTGGCGACTCTGGTGGGACTCCGCGTTAGGGTTGGCCTGCCGTAATCGGGTAGAAAGGAGAAAGAAAAGGGAGCTCTGGTCGAGTGGGTGGACTGACCGGAAATTCTGACTTACTCCGCTCTTGCGATCAGGGAGCCCCAGCTGCTAGTGACCCTTTGCCGGAGTCCTTCGGGCATAACCCGGGAGCTGACCGTGTTGGTCTTCAGGAGTTGGCAGTGGAGAATACCCAATTGCACCTGTGTGTACCAGGTGGGTGAACTGATTTTGGTGTTTTTAGAACGTGCTGTGAACGGCGCTTTGAAGCAGTTAACTGTATTGGATTTGATGGTCGTGTACCACGGAGGACTTTGGAGGTCTGACGGGCCAGCATTGTGGTTGCACGGGTAGATGCTCCACGGACCTGTTTGGTGAATAATAAAGACTTTGATCGGACGCCCTGGTGTGGCACGTGTGGTGCACACCCGGCCGGACTGCTCTCGGAAAGGCCCGTTGTTGTACCTGGGTAGCCGTCAGGACACATCTGAAGCGATGCTAAGGCAGCAGGCTTAGTCAGAATAGTCCCAAGGGTGAACCAGGAAAGCTTTGGGACGGTGTGTAGGACAGTCTGTGGTTAATATCTGTCCAACTGTCTCTTGGTAGTCTTTGGACTGCTTGATTTTGGTATCTGTTGGTCTGGAATCTGAATTGGTTAGTTCTCCATGAATGGGAGTCGACTGGCTCCGTTCCCTTGCTTGAAAAAAAAGACATGTAGTTTTGAAAATTCTTTCTTGGTGTATCTATGTATATATTGTTCTGTCCGCATTTTGATCTTGAAAGTGAATGGAAATGTTGAGAATGTATTAACATGGCCATGTTTGAAAGACTGTTTTTCTGAACGAGATTTAACTGTCAATAATAAGAATGCCGTGCTTTAGCAAATTATGTTTTGGATGTTGTTGTCGCCGAAAAGGCACACGTTTGGATGAAAGTCAGCCTGCCCCGCCTGAGGGCATCCCAAGTTATGATATGTATGTTAAACATGGTATTTCACCTATTCTGTTTAATGCGCTATGGCATAAATATACCAAAGACAATGTGGAACTACAATGGCCCTTAACCGGGTCCTTTGAAGAGAAAAGGATACATTTCTAACAAGATCGATTATTTTCCAAACGAAGTCGGCAGGCTATGTTTGATTCTTTAAACATGTGGCAAAAGGAAGCGAAGCGTAGGAGCATCAGGGAGGAGAAGTTATGTAAAATGAATGGAGGTCAGACGATTACACAGAAGGCTATAGCTTATGATAAAGCTCAAACTGAGAAGGGAATTGATTGTACAGATAGACAATTCAGATTACAGGTGGATAAAAGCTACGTAACTAGGACTGAGCCAGAGGATGAGATAGAGGATTTATTGGATGCGCGTCCACCTCCCCCTTATGCTCCACAACGCATATATCCGGCGGTCCCTTTAACTCCAGCACCGGCTCCAACGGCTTCTGCTCCTGTTGTTTCCTCTCCCCCTGTTCCTCTGGGAACGTCCTCTGTTTTATCTCCCTCAGCATTTGGAACAGCCACTTCATGGTCCGATGCGTTGCCGTCTCCAACTATGTCCACAGTTGTTTTGTCTCCCCCAACTTCCGCTTGGGCTTCCCAGTCCTCGAGCACGACCCCAACTCTAGATGACCTTACTCCCTCCCGTGCTCTGGGGGATCTTGGCGCACGAAAGTTGTTTACTCGTTCAGCAGTAGGACTAGAAGAAAAACAGACGATTGCGAATCAGTCATCCCAGTGGATGCGAAATCCTATTTATACTTTAGCTGATGTATGGAGTACACTTCGAGATTATGAGCCCGTAATGCAGCAGCTTGCCCTGGAGCACATGGCCATACGTCTTATTTCTTTATGGGAGCAGTGTTTCCCGGGAGAGAAGGCCCCTCAAGTGATGTATGATATTCGGGACCAGGCTCATAAATCTGAATTAGGACTCGAGGAAGTGTACAGGAACGATGAGGTTTTATTGAATTATCACGGGCGGCTGCACTCTAAATGTCCAAACTGGGACTCTCAGCACCCTATGCGGGAAGTCCATCCTATTTACCATCCTGAAATACCAGAATTAAGAGTCGATCAAAATCAAGTAACTAGACCTCGTGTAGAGGCACGATTCCAAGAGCAATGGGTTTATACCCCTTGGAAGAGGAGTGAAGTTCTTTCACTAAAATCACAACTGCCCGGACAAGCTCGTACGCAGTTGGTACGATGGAGGAATAGCACTTCCGAATCTGCAGTTGTACTATTGAGCTGCGCACCTTAAACTGATAAATTATTGGTTGCACGCCCCACAGGACGAGCCGGCATATCAGGCGGACAGACAGAATCTGGAAGAAAGAGGTCTGATGGCTAATCTCTATCAGCGCCGAAAACCCCCGGGGCTGGTTGGGCCTACTGAGCACACAATACACATTTGGTACCAGGCACAAGTGCGACTGAAATGTACAGGGTTAATCACGCAGATGACACCGCTGTGGGACTCCCAGCAGTTGGGGGACCTCCGCAGAAGTAAAGGCTTTCATAACTGGGATAATATTGGCCTCTCAGTGGTGGGAGACCTTTGGAAAAAGGGAGCGGTGATGGACTTTCAACACCTTCACACGGATGTATGACGTGACAACGCATGCTTTTACCACGCATGCTTTTACAACGCGGTTTTTACATCGCATACCATTAAAACGCATAGCGCTTTGGGGTGCTGGATAGTGAACAGTTTAATTTACTATTCCAACTCCAGTCCCCGTGGACACTAGGGAAGGTGTTGGATAGTAAATTAAACCTATTCCCTATCCTAGAGCGCCCCCCAGCGCAATGCGTTGTAATGGTTTGCGTTGTAAAAGTTGCGTTGTAAAGGCACTGCGTGGTAAAAGTTGCGTTGTAAAGGATGTTTCCCCCTTCACACACAATTTGGTATGGCGCAGATGGAAATGTTCCGGTATTTACAAATCCGCCATGCGCTACAGACAGCCATACCACCGGGCACTACACTGCAGGAGTCTACTCCGTTAGAGGATAGGCTCCTAACAGAGCACATGACAGAAAAAGCGACCTCCTTCACGTACCGCAAGCTAGTCAATAATTTGCCAGACCCTACAACCAAACTGAGACAGACCTGGTCCCGGGAGGTGGGTGACTTTGATGATTCGGAGTGGCAGGAAGCCATATCCTCGCCCCGTGAGACGGCGATCCCATCCAGACTCCGACTGGTCCAACTCAAGGTATTACACTGCACATACTACACCAGGACCACTCTTCACGTCATGGGAGCAGCGGAACATAAATACTGTCTACGCTGCTGTGGTGATGAGGGTACATTTTATCACACTATTTGGGACTGCCCCCGCATTGCGGCTTATTGGGTTAAAGTAATGCGCACCATATCCCAAACACTGGAGGTCTCGGTCCTCCCAGAGCCGAGGCGCTGCCTTTTAAATGTGTGGAAAGTGAATGATCTTAACCATCAGGAACAGGATTGGGCTATGCTTGGCATGATGATGGCGAAGAGAAATATTGCTATGCTGTGGGGGTCGGGGACGTTACCTACGCTCCGCAAGTGGTGCAAAGATATGGATGAAGCAATGTTGACAGAGACGGCGGTCTTCATACACCGTGGCTGCCCGCAAAAATGGGAAAAAGTCTGGGGGGCCTGGAACAGGTTCAGAGGAGACATTTGTGAACCACCAGAACTTTATTCAGATATTTTGCTTTGCAATGCAATGAACTGCAAACGGCGGGAGGGTTGGGTGGTGGGTGTGGGTCTGGGCTGGAAATGTCTTGATGCGTTATATTACATTGCTGCTCCCTGGTCTATATGTGATTGCAGACAAAGATGACTACTACATTGTATATGATGATTCTGTTCTGTGCCTAAATAAAAACTTTCAAAAATAAAAAAAAATTAAAAAATCCCAACTGCCCGACCCCCGAAAAAACCCTACGGCTTACTATAAAGAGCTTACAGAAGCGGCTTCCTCAGCCGTTATGACCTTAGCTGACATAGAGCTATTTTTCAGCTTGCTAGTCCCTGTTGACGTGTGGCGTCAGGTGCATGACCAGGACCATCCCACAGAGTTGGGAGGAACTTGGGATCAGCTCAAAGATTGGGACAAGGATCGGAAACTTGGTGATAAGCCGAAACTCGAAATATTGGCCTTACCGGGTCAGATAATTACCTATATGCACTCTTTAATACCACCCCGTAAGGTAGATTGGGACAAATTGACAGTGTGTAAGCAGAAGAAGGACGAAAGTGTTTCGGATTTCTTCACCAGATTTGAGGGGATATTCATTGACTTTAGTGGACAAGATTTGTCGGTGGAAGGTGGTATACGATTATTTGTTAATTGTTTCGTGACCAATCTGTTGCCAGAAGTCTCCGCGCGGCCACAAGCCACTGAGAGTACTTGGACCACTTCTACACCTTCGGTTATACTGAGCATGGCTCAGTATTATGAACACAGGGAAAATGAGAGTAAGGATAAGACGGAAAGGTAGGCAAAGGATCTCAAGACACGGGTGTTGTTACAGCAAGTCCTCAGGGGACGAGGCAGAGAGAAAGGCGGTTGAGGGTTTGTCCCGAGGGGGGGGGGGAACCGGACGGACGAGGCGGAGGACCAGCTGTTACTTTGGGAATAAACCAATGCGCTTACTGTAAACAGGAAGGGCATTGGTGAGCTCAGTGTCCATTGTTGCTGGCTCAGAATGGGGCGGTAAAAGGGAGAGGAAGAGGTCGAGGTGGTGTGGATCGAAGTGATATGCGGAGAGAGGAAGCAGCACATGGTGAATCTGAGAAGAATTATTTTGATCATCCAAGAGGTAGGTAGTACTATAATGAAGACTGTGTGATCGATGGCACCGAAGGGTATGCTTACGCATAGGACAGCCAAGGACAGAGTAGGGGCCAGGTGTAAGTACCCATTGATCAGCAAGGTCCTTATGTACGAGGGCGGTTGATGGGGACATCCAAACATTATTTAGTTGATACGGGTGCGATGAATAGTTCTATTTCTTGTTCACTGGTCCCAGGGGCTGCTCTGTCCGGGCAGAATAATGTTTTGGTGGGTTTTTCTGGAATTCCGGTGGTGAGCCCCATTTCTCAACCTATTCCATTCACAATTGGTCCGGTCACAGTGGACTCTCCGTTTTTGTTGACCTCACATTGTGGGGAAAACCTATTAGGGTTGAATTTGTTAAAGAAGTTGCATGTGAAGATTCATTGTTCCCCTGACGGTGTTTATCTTACTATACAATCTCCAGGTAAACATACGTTGCAGTGTTTTGCTAAAAATGAACCCCTCCCTCCTGAGCTCGCTGCCATCCCAGCGACTTGTGAGCCACCGGAGATACAGATGTAGGATTACTTAAGATTCCGCCTGTCTCCATTACTCTGAAACAAAATGCTTGTTTACCACGTATATCGCAATATAAAATTTCACCGGCAGGTGAGAAAGCTCTGCTCTCTATTATCCAAGATTTGATCGATAAGGGTGTAGTGGAAGAAACGGCTGCCAAGGGATGCAATAGTCCTATATTGCCAATTTTGAAAAAGGCCCCTGTTGGCAGCAACCCTGACCATGTTGACACTTACCGTTTTGTAATTGACCTGCGAGAAATTAATAAGATAGTTGTGCCGCAATACCCTGTGGTTTCGGACATCACTACTATTCTCACTATGATCCCTCCCACTGCTAAGTATTTTTCCGTTATTGATTTAAAGAATGCTTTCTTTAGCATTCCAATTCATCCGGATAGCCGTCATATTTTCGGCTTCTCCTTATCTGGTCCGCGTTCCCCACGGGTACACCGAGAGTCCTAGCATTTATAGGCAGGCCCTGAAAGCATTATTGGATGATTTGACCCGTCCCATGGTAATGTGCTCTTACAGTACGCCGACGATCTGTTGGTGGCTTCTGATACCGAAGAGGGTTGTAAGAACGCCACTGTTAAATTATTGTCTCATTTGGCGGCTAATGGTAATAAGGTGTCTCTTTCGAAATTCCAATATTGTCGACAGGAGGTGACCTACCTTGGTCATCTACTGTCGGAAGAGGGGAGGAGACTAACCCCTGAGCGTGTGACTACCATTTCTAACATGTCTGTACCTCGTACTCAGCGTGATGTTCGTGCATTCCTTGGCATAACTTCTTACTGTCGGCAATGGATTCCTAATTTCTCCCTTCTTACTAAACCTCTCCTGTACTTTACCACAAAAGATGTACATGAACCTCTACCTTGGACTGATGAGTGTCAGAAAGCCTTTGACCCTTTAAAATCTGCGCTTGGCTCTGCACCCGTCTTGGGTACTCCTGACTACCGAAAACCTTTTGTGCTTTATGTACACGAGGTGGACGGTTGCTCGCTTTCTGTGTTAACACAAGGATTTGGTGGTAAGCAAAGACCTTGTGCCTATTTTGCGGCGGTGTTGGATAACGTCGCCAGAGTGCTTACTAGCTGTTTAAGGGCAACTGCTGCAGTCGTGGTGGCCATTCGACAGTCGGAAGGGCTCGTTCTGAACACTGATCTCACAGTGATGGTACCGCACGCTGTGGACACATTATTGAACAAAACCAAGACCTAGCGCCTTACGAGTGCGCGTCTTACTGGATATGAATTGACTTTGTTTGCTCCCCATATTACAATTAAACGGTGTGCCACTCTGAATCCTGCCACGTTACTACCCCTCCCTTCAGACGTGAAAAACAATGATGTACACGATTGTATATTTCGGACAGAGGAAGAGACAAAGGGACGGGTAGATCTCACAGACATTCCTCTATCTGAACTCCAAGGGGAGTTGTATGTGGATGGCTCTTGTTCCAAGTTACCAGATGGCACGACAACTGCTGCATATGCGATCACGACTTTTTACACTGTAGTTGAGGCTTCTCGAGTACCCTATCAGTCAGCACAGGCAGCTGAGTTAGTGGCATTGCTCGGGCCTGTGAGTTAAGTGAAGGATTGAGATTAAATATTTACACAGATAGCCAATATGCCTTTGGCGTGGCTCATAGCTTTGGCCGACTGTGGGCGGAGAGGGGTTTTCTCACTTGCCATGGTCAGAGAATACAACATGGCCCTTTGATCCTACGATTACTGACCGCATTGACATTACCAGAAAAGGTGGCTGTAGTTAAATGCAGTGCACATAAGACAGTGGTGGATGCCGTAGGTGAAATGTAATGCTTTTGAGGATCAGATAGCTAAAGAAACTGCCAAATCTAAAATGTCCTTAATGTTTGTGACTACTTCTGTTAGGTGGGTGACGGAGACGGAAATGTTTGATAACACTATGGAAAGTGTCCGAGAGATACAGAAAGAAGCTACGTCTGCTGAACTGGCTCACTGGGAAAAGGAAGTGGGGAGATTAGATGAAAACGATTGCTGGGTTGATTTAACTGAGAAACAGAGATGGTTGTTGCCCAATGCATTCGTGAATGCCATAGTGACCATGGCACATGGCTCAGCACACATTGGGGCGAAGGGCATATGTGCACTTTTGGACCCTGTGTGGAATAATTCTAATATCCCAAAGACTGCTGCTCATTTGGTTCAATACTGCATGGTTTGTTTACGACATAATCCTGGAGGTAGGGAACCTGTTCTCATTGGGAATTTTGCACCACCATCTTTGCCTTTTGAGGTGCTCCAAATGGATTTCATCCAACTGGAGCGTGTGAATAATCTAAAGTATGTCCTGGTCGTGGTGTGCGCCTTTAGTAAATGGGTGGAGGCCTACCCAACTAAAGAAAACACTGCTCTGGCAACAGCAAAGGCTTTGATAAAGGAGTACTTCCCATGCTACGGATTGCCGCGGGTGATCTGGAGTGATAACGGGGGGTACTTTAATGCAGATCTTATCAGTCATGTTTGTAATGGGTTGCAAATTAAGCAGAAATTCCATGCGGCTCGACACCCTCAGTCTGCTGGACTTGTCGAGAAGTATAATGGAATACTGAAATTAAACTGGCAAAAATGTAAGACAATACTGGGTTAAGGTGGCCCGATGCCTTACCATTAGCATTGATTTTTTTTTTTTACATATATTTTTATTGAGCCAACAATTGTCAAATCAGCAGGTTATCATCACATGCAAAGACTTGTACGCAGTTCAATTATTCATTATCAAAAACAGGATTAACCAGGACTCAATTTTTTGTCCCCCCCTAACACTCCCTTCCCCTCCTCCACTACCCCCACCCCCCGTCAGTGTGCCCTCGGGGATCTTCGTGCTACACAGCGCCTATAAGTCTGGTTGCTACCAATGTTAACACAAATCAGTGTAAAATAACATCACCATGATTCTCAATAGATAGTAGATAGTAGATTTCGTCCGGTTGCTCAGGTGTGCTCCAACTCTCCCTCCTGAACTGTCAATATTTCTGGATGTGTCGTGTAGTGCTTAGCTCCTCTCTATATGTGATCAAGTGTCCCCGTCTAAAACATTCCCCTCTGCATTCTCGGGGTCCCCTGCTCTGGTACTCGCTCCCTGATCTACCACTGCTTGTACCTCGTCTCCCTCATCCGGCTAAACCGGTGATTGAAGTTCCGTTACTAACGGTCCCCAGGCCCTTGCAACTTCCAGCGCCTTGTCATTAGAGGAACGCCTAGCCAGCTGAAGCCGAAGTGTCGCCTCGCTCCCCGCCCAGTGCTGGAAGCACGCCTTCTATCTCCCGAAGCTAGGGCCCGTCCTCGTCTTCCAGTGCATCGTAAGCTCCCTCTTTGCCATTATTAAACCCAAATCATAAAATTTGCTCGTCACTTTAGTGTTAGGGGTATGCGGAAACCACAACAGGAGGCAGGTTCCCATCTCAGCTTCCAGCTCGCGCTCCGTCACTCGGTTCAAGCATGCCATCACATCCATCCAATAAGAGCCTAATCCCGTACAGGACCAAAACATGTGACCAAAATCAGCGTCTTCTGCCTGGCATCGAGGACACAGCGACTGGGTCCCCCCGAAATACTGCTGGACCTTGACCGGGGTTAAATAGGCCCTGTGGAGAGTATAAAATTGGACCAATTGAAACCTAGCATTGCGGGTGCCCTTCCAAGCGCGCCTCAACAACTGTGGCCACGTTGTCTCAGGGATAAGCTTACCAAGATCTTCCTCCCACTTACCCTTCAAGCTGTCCAGAGGGGAAAGGTGTTCCGTGGACAATCGCCGATACAAACAGGTCATGGCCTTAAACGTACCCGCCGCCATAGTGATGTATTGGCACCCCAGCGATGTTGGGGGTTCCGACAATCCCATCTTCCAGTGTTTCTGGATTCCCGCCACTAGGGCAGCATGCAATAAGTAGTCCCCCCTTGGTAGGTCAAAGGCCTCCTACAACGCCGGGAAAGGCATCAAGACACCATCTTTATATAAATCCCCAACCATGTGGAGACCGCCCTCCTCCCAGCCAGCCAACGCTGACCAGTCTCCGCCATGAGGGAGGGCCGTGCACATACCCAAGGGGATTTCCGGGGCATAGGGGCTCGCGAACCCTGCGCGCCTCTGACTTCGCTGCCAGCATGACCGGAGGGTGCGCTCTTCAAGGGTGAGCTGGTCCAATCAAAGCTTCTGCTGGAGAATAAAGAACGACAGTACGTGCCTGGGGATGACCCTGCCCTGCGGACCGTCCGGCCCCCTGAACTCTCGCGCCACAGCCTGTGTAAGCCATTGTAGCTGTGCCGCCAGATAGTATTACCATTAGCATTGATGTCAATACTGGTTACCCCACATTCTCGATCTGGCTTGTCACCTTATGAAGTTATCTTTGGGCGCCCGGCCAATGTTTGGGGTGTCCCAAGACCCAGAACATTTCGTGATATTGAATATCCTATGATGACAGATTAACTGTATGCTTTGACTAAAGATCTTCGTTCCATTCATCAACAGGTTTCAGCAGTGTTGCAGCCCCTGCCGGAGGGTCCCTGACATCGTCTGGAGCCAGGAGTGGGTCTTGGTCCGCATCTATCAGCAGAAATCCAGCTTGGACCCTCGTTGGTCCGAGCCTCATCAGATTCTACTGGCCACGCGGACGGCGGTGAAGGTGAGCGGCAAGAGACATTGGATACACGTGTCTCATGTCAAGAAATTGCCCCTCCCGCTTCCTTATAATAAACAAAACCAGGAAGGAATTTGACCCAGGAGAGTGAACGGGCCCTTCGCTTTGTCCCTTTTTCTGATGCCCTGGAAGTTGGAGAAGGGCAAGAAGAAGGAGCACCAGGCTCGGAAGGGGTCTTGTCATCTGTACCAGTGATTGCCCCAGATTCTGTTGCCCCTGCAGTTGAGCGAAAGGCTTGTGATATTCCTGTTGCGAGGGATTCACCATCCTCTGTTTTGTTCTCTGATCAGGAAATGCCTGGCCATGTTCGACACAATCTGCAGCCCAGAAAACAACACGGTACCCCAGTTGAAGATGGTAGGAGATAGGGAAACACTCGAGTAATAGGGCTTGTCAGAAACATTTCTGGGGTACTGAGCGAGACACTGGACTGAACACGTTGAGAGCCTGGAACATTTTGTTTGCTCTGTTCAGAAAGAAAGTCTGAATATCCTGTTTGAAAGGGGGCGAAGATCGTGATTTCTTTAAGGGTTGTGTGAGAACATAACTGCAACGCGAAAGTCGGCTTTGTTTTTTCTTTGTGATGTACGATAGGAGCCTGCCTGTGAGGCTCTAGACGGACACAGGAAAGAAGTACCCTCTGGCAGGTTGGACTGCATTGCCCGAGTTTATTTTTGGACTCTTAGCTAGCATGTACCCTTTTGCCCATTTCGTTCCCAAGGAGGAACGTCCTCTTGCACCACGTTACCACCCTGTATATATGCCTGTCTTTTCGAGTTGGACACAGCGTGTTAAAATTGCATTCGTGGTCACAATAGAGATTTTGTTAATAATATTAATGAGTGTGTTTATATATTTAGAATTTCGTCACCCTATGCATACTGTTTTAGGAACCACTGCCCCGCCTCTGGAACATATATTCTATACCTTAGCCCCGCATAAGGAAAGGCACCGTCAGACTTATACGAATTTTTTTTGGGTTGAAATGCATCATCAAACGCACAGTACTACGAATACTACGAACTGTTGGGTTTGCGGCCTTTTACCCTCTGTTATGCATAAGCATGATTTATTCATCTCTTTGCCCCTGTCCTATTTAGGAAGTTGTGAAGCTTGGTTTAAGTTACTCTCCATGATGTACATGCATTACACTGTAGATACTCAAAGATATTCGGAGAAAGACTACGAGATGATTTTAGCATATACAGAGGTTCATCAAGGTTTTGACCCAAAGGGAAATGACGGGGAGGGGTCCTTCGATCCAAATATCCAAATGCATGTATGAATTTGTATACGGAAAATGAAAATGTCACCTGGTTAAAAAACGAAATCCTGGATTTTGAAGAATTCAATTTCACCCAGTATTTCCAACAATTTAAGGAAAGAAATGTTACAGATGATAGAGCAATTCCAGTGCCTATATTAAACAGTACCTCTGCATTTTGTGTTCAGGGAGCAGGGTACATATCGGTAGGAGAAAGTTGATGTAATTACACCTATCGGTTACGTACTTTCAGTAGCCCTCCATTGTTGACTCCCCCAAATGTTTATTTTGTCTGTGGAGAATATGCTTATACCTGGCCTCCCCGCGGCTGGACTGGCCGTTGTTATTTGTCCTTCTTGTACCCTCCAGTTTATATAGCCCCTTCTAATTATCATAAGGATCGTCGATTAGATAAACAGAGTCTGCCCCTCTTCAGGAATAAGAGAGAGATAGATACCACTGACATAGACCAAACAGATACCCCTGAGCAGCACTTTATTGATATTGTAAAGGGAGTAATTCCTATTTGAGGACCCATCATCACTAGTAAGGAAGTACGGTGACTGTCCAGGGTAGTCGAAAGGGTGATCAATACTACCGCAGGTATATTGACCAATTTGACTGCAGAGCTTCAAGCGACGAGACTCGTCTCGCTTCAGAATCGAATGGTTTTAGACGTCATTCTGGCTGACCGAGGAGGAGCATGCCGCGTGATCGGCAGTTCCTGTTGTGTATATCCCTGACTCCGCCCCCTCTGTTCATTTGGCCATTAAAAAGTTACATTGCTTGGCATCTGAAGTACAAGCAGAAACTGGTACCTGGTCCCTAACTGGTTGGTTTTGGGGACTGTTGTCCACCTGGGGATGGAAGATTTTGATGGTATTGGCAGGTGTAGCCGGTATCATATTCACCTGTTGCCTTTGCATACAATGTGGGCCTGCATGCTGCTCTCACTGTGCTACTAAACTCACCTCCTCTGTGACTGGTCCTTCTCCAGCAGCGGTAAAAGCCCAATTAGTTCAGCAAGAAATAAAGGATATGATGCAGATTGATGAAGGGATTTTTGAAGACTGAAACCATTTTTAGTTAGCTACATCATGCTAAAAGGGCCTTTCTGAGGGATAAAAGTTAGATTTCCCCAACACGAGAAGTATCAGACATATATATATTGTGTTAGCATGATGTATCTATATATCCTCTATGCTTAATATGCACACAGCATAACCTCTATTTGCTTTAGCTAGTAGGAAAAGGTTTATTCTGTCCGTTTGTTCTATACTAATAGAGTAGGCCGAGAAACCCTACAGACGCCATCTTTTCTCTTATTGTGTCAGACACGAGCTGTAATCACGTGTTACTCTACATTAGTTGTCAGTTCCCAGTCCATTTGAATTACTGAGAGCAGCTGAAAGTAAACTGTTCTCCCTCTGTCCTTGGACTCAAGGTCGCATCTGGCTTTGGGTGCGATAAGCGAATTCCTTAAGGCGCGTGCCTATTCTCCCGGGCACCAGGACGAAAGGGAGTCACCCCTCCTGACCTTTCCAGTAATAACATAGTAAAGCTTTCAACCAATCATGTGAGCCATATATGGTCCTTCCTAGGGGCCCAAGAGCCAAGTGGTGTTTTTCCATTTACGGTGACTTCATGTGTTGAACTGATAGTATATTTGTGCGGTTTTGAATGTAAGCCAGCAGTCTTCTCTGCGCACCTGATGGGTGAAGGTTGGGGAGGCTCCTCTATAGAGTATTTTGCAAAATAAACGATTGCACTTTCTTCCCTGTCAACTGACTGGTTATTTGGTAATTGGTATTGGGCTATTGGTAGGTATAGCTCCTTATGTTATTTTTTCTGGTATGTCATACTGGGGGCGTGGACTCTAAGCGGGTGATGCGGCCTGCGTGTCATCCTATCGACCGTTTCGCGGAGTTGGGGCATCCAGAGTCCAAATGGAGACATACGCGGCAGCTTTGCAGGCCTCGCTGGCGTCTCCCCCTCCTTCCCCTCCTGGGGCGTCGGCAGACCCCTCACCTTGCGCAGTGCCCTCCGCAGCACCGCTGGTGGCTCCGGCCCGGCTCTGACTGGTTCAGATCCCGGATTGGAGGGTGTGATGCTGTTCGGGTGCGGCTCCTGTGGGGCACCTCCTTCAGGCCACGGGGTCTCTGCCTTGCCACAAACTCCTGGGGGAGTCCTGTGGGGGAAGCATCCTTTACAATGAAACTTTTACAACGCAGTGCTTTTACAACGCAGGTTTTACAACGAAAACCATTACAACGCATTGCGCTGGGGGGCGCTCTAGGATAGGGAATAGATTTAATTTACTATCCAACACCTTCCCTAGTGTCCACGGGGACTAGAGTTGGAATAGTAAATTAAACTATTCACTATCCAGCACCCCAAAGCGCTATGCATTGTAAAGGTTTGCGTTGTAAAAAACTGCGTTGTAACAGCGTCCTGTGGTGTTGCGTGAGGTCGCTGGGGCTCGGATTGCATCCCGGAGCCCCTCTCGGTCCCTTGACAGGGTGGTCCTGTCTAAGGCCGAGGTGATGCCGCTACGGAGCCGGCAGCAGCTGGACCGTGCGGAGCCACAGGGGTCGGTGAACCCTCCTCGCCCCGCTCCGGGTCGGGGCTGGGTGAGGAAACCTCTCCGGGCCCCTCTCGTCCTTCCCCGCAGGCGGCCACCTCGACGGGGGGTGAGTCAGAGCAGGAATCGTCCCTGGCACCGCCTCATGGGTTGCCGAGCGATCTATGCCTCATTCTGGGCCGCGGCTGGTGGAGGGCTTTGTGCCACTCCCCAGGCCCACCTCGTTCTCCCAGGCGGATGGCTACCTCGGTGGAGGTCAGGTCGGCGCCCGGGGCCGGTTCGGGTACAGCCCCGCTCTGGTCTCCGCTCCGGTCCCCGGTGCGGGGTGACTTGGGGGAACCTTGTCCGGCGATGCCGGATGGTGTCGGCAACTCCCCTCAGGCAGCCGACTCTACGGCTCCATGCAGGGGTCGTACTGCGGATTCATCTTCACAGTATGTATATTGGTGTTATCCTCCCTAAGAGACTGGTCGCCGTGTGATGTCTTTTTCAACGGCATCGAAGGGCGGCTCCCCGCCCTTCCTGAGGCAGAGATGTTCATCAGAAGAGTGGCAGGTCCCTCATTTGTCGGCTCCTTCTGATTTCCAGGTCTGGTCCTTGCCCGCCCCGCCTGGCCTCGGGGACAGCCGCCTTAGTTTGCAGCCATCGCCCATGGAGGAGCTGCTTTACCCGCCGCGGGGCCCTATGGAGGCGGGTGCGGCCTTCGCTTACGCGGTGTCCACGGCTGTGGGCATCCTGCGTATGGGTGACCCGGTGGCTCACTTTCCGGCGGACCATCTATTGGAGGTCCTCCACCAGGGCTCTGGTGGGAGGGAAATCTTGCTTACCTTTGAAGGTTCCCTCCTTTCTTCCTTGACGGGGGCTTGGAGGCCTCCTGCCTCAGGGGACCTGGTGCCTCAGCATCTTCTGCACCGGCATCTTTCGGGGCCGCGTGACCCGGCGTGCCTTTCCCTCCACCTCTCTGTCTCCAGTCCTCTTTTGCGGACTGTTTTTCCCTCTATGCCGCCACTGCTGACTCCGCCGTCTCGAGAGGCCCACTGGCTGGACTCTTGGGGGCGCAACACGCTCGCCTCGACCAATGCTGCCCTGAGGGCTCTGAACACCTTTTGTGTGCTGGCTCGGGCCTCCTCTTGTTTATGGGACTCGGCTGAGTCTCTGGGATCCGCAGCGTCCCAGGAGGGTGGTCAAATGGACTTAAGGCATCATGCGTTGGATGGCCGGGAGCTGGCAGCGTTTATTCTCCGCTCCGTCCTGGACATCTCAGAGGTGTTGGGCAGGGGCATGGCTTCCTCGGTCGCTCTCCGTCGCCATGCTTGGCTTCGGGATGGAGTATTCCCTGAGAATATTCGGGAGCGACTCATTGATCTTCAGTTTGTTGGCAGCCTGTTGTTCCATGCCCGGGCCGACTCCGCCATCCAGAGGCTCTTGGCCTTATCATCCTTCGTCCCCTCGTCAGTGATTCCTGAGTTGCGTTGATTCTGGGCCTTCTTAGGCCGGTTGTTCTGGCTGTGGATTGCTTTTTCTGGCCATGTTGTCCTTCTTGGGACTTTAGCATTGTTGGCTGCTGGACGGCCCCTTTGTTGATTATGTGTATGTGTTGGAATTGTTGCGCTGACTTGGCCCTGAGATTAGGCCTTCTGCTTGCTTGGGCTGCTTGTCAAGCCTTTCGCAGGGGTGTTTTTTCCCCATGGCTCTTTTGTTTGTTACCTCTGCTGCGGAAGTTCTTCCATAGCGGGTTCCCATGTTTCGGGATGCTTCGGCCTCTCCGCCCTTGCTTTTGGTTCCTCTGCTGTGAGTGTATGAGCCTCTTCAGCCTTCCTGTCCCTCCTACATCCCTGCGGCTAGAATCGTCTCTACCAGATACATCATTATCGAAGGTTAAGTAACTCGTACAATGAGCCCTCATTATCTACAATCCTTTAGGTGCTTCATGATCAGAGAATAGAGACACAAGGGTATTTCAGTCAAGCCAGGGTAGATAGCAATCTGATACAGCAAGTGCTGTCTGAAGTCTCGGGCAAAGTAGCGGGCTTAACGCAGGAGATAACAGAGCTTCAACAGTGTGTTGCAGATACAGAGGATACAACAGCCGCGCCACCTAAAACAACCAAACTAGACGGCGAACAGCTCTTGTTTCTTAAAGATAAAGTTGAAGATCTTGACAATAGACAACAAAGGAATAATTTGAGACTTTTTGGTATTCCTGAGGAGAAAGAGGGGACTGACCCCTGTGCATACATTGTGCAGCTGTTCCAGAAGACATTCTCTGATCTTTCCAACTGGGACTGGGACTCTACAACGAGCTCATAGACTTCCACTATTCTTGAGTCAGGAATATCGAGCCAATCGGCAACATTCTGGTCCCATGAGATTGCGTCAGTTAATTGACCCTATGAAAGCAGCTGGAGCAAAAGTATTTCTTCAGGAACCAGCATGCTTAAAAGTTATACGCGGTGGACACTTCTTTTTGACTTTTCAAACAGCCAGCGAGGCCCAACAGCTTCTTAACTCGTGGGGGTCTCTGGGAAGGAAGGCCCCCTGAGAACTTTATTGGATAAGGATCTCTACATGCTTTAGCTTTTCTGTAAGGGTTTTCTTTTTTGTGCAGGAACTAAAGAGATAATTATGCGTAAAATGAGAGCATAAAGCTAAGGGGGGCATGGGGGAGGGTGGAACTGGTGGGGAATGGGAGGTTCAGGGAGGCTGAGAGGGAGGAGTGTGAGGGGTCAGGAGAAAGAGGTTACATATTTGGGGGGGCTCTTCTTCTTGTGTTCCTGTACCTCTTCCTTCCTCCTTTTCCCCCTTTACTCTGCTCCTTCTTTTCCTTCTTTCATCCCATTCTTTAGTCCTTGACAGAGGGGTCTCTGCCTCGCTTTCCTTTTTTTTCTTCTTTTTTTCCCGGGCTTCTCTCTCTTTTTTTCACTGCTCTCCTCGCTTTGTTATGTTTTTCTGCATCAATCAAGTTTTCTGGGGATAAAAGCTTAGTGCGTAGCACCTGGGCCGTGCATTTGCTCTCTACTGGCTGTCAGCGCTATCGATGGCCTGACTGGGGTGATTTCTTCTCTTGGAAACTTGGGTGGGAGGGTGGGTCCTTCAAGGTTGGTGGGGGGTCAGTAGCTTGGGCAGTAGGTGGGGGAGTGGTGGAGGTAATCGAAAAAGTATCAACGGGAATAAACGCAAGAGATACTATTGGAATGTATTATATTATCCTCAGGAGGTTATGCAGATTAAGATTTTATATGTTTCTGATGTTACTTTTAAGTCCAGGTGCTAATGGAGGCAGGGGAGTTAGACAGATGTCACTGGATTTTTGGTCTTTGGGTTTCTATTTACTATACAATGGAGATAATTAAATGTCTCTATTGGAATGTGTTTGGGCTAAATTCTGCTCACAAACGCCAGATGGTCCGAGAGGAGCTGCGAATTTATAAACTTCATATTGTAACTCCTATTGAAACTCACTTGGCATATAAAGATAGACAATTGCTTAGACAATTAGACTATAAGACAATTGAGTGCACATCTCAGACGGTTTCCATTAGAGGCATTGCTATTATAATTGACAAATTGTTTTATTGTACTTTGCTTAAAACTTCCCATGGCACTCGAGGCTGGTGGATATTTGTACAAGTATTGATCCATGACCATAAATATGTACTATGTACCGTCTATGGGCCAAACTCTGATGAGCCTCAAATGTTTGATATGCTAGCATTAGAATTATTAGAATGGCAGGGGAAGTTAATTGTCATGGGTGATTTTAATTGCATCACTAATTCGAATTTGGATTCCTCCAATTGGGGTGCTTCAGTTAGGATGAGGAAGGTAAGAGCTGCAATTTTGGAAATGGCACGACTATACCGCCTCAGAGATGTTTGGCGATCCTTATTTCCATTGCAGCCTGGTTATACTTATTACAGTGCACCAAATAAACAGTACTCTAGGATCGACATGTTTTTTGTTAGTAGCAGACTTTTGAGCATACCTAAGTGCGAAGTATGTCCTAAGATAGTATCTGACTACAATCCTATATTATTGTCATTTCCGCTAGGCTTAGCTAACAGGTAAGCACGCTTGTTTATCTTTCCACAATATTTGTTAGCAGACATTGAATATGGAGTACTTATTAAGAATAATATTAGGAATTTTCTATTGGGTAACGAAGGCTCTGCCTCTCCTCTCATAGTATGGGACTCGCTTAAAGCTTATATAAGGGGAATTACTCAACAATATGTTCTTCGGCAGAATAGAAACAAGAATTTGGCCCTTAGATCTGCTGGAGAGGCAATTCTGCAATTATAAATAGCACATGCTGAATAGGTTAGGCAAGGGATTCTTTTGCAAAGAACAGTGTAAACACATTCACAAGCATACTTGCTTTTGATTGAAAACCGGGCTATGTTGGGGAGAATCCTAAAATATTGTATTGCGGCTAGATACCACAAGAACCGGGCTCTGCAATACGAATATGGAGAGCAAGTATGGAAGGTATTGGCACACCAGCTTTCTGATAAAAAGGCGACATGGGAGATAAAAGGTATCAAAGGGGATGGGGGCATACTTTACACCCAGTCAGAGTCGATAGTAGAACAATTCGCCCGGTACTAAAAACTGTATGGTAGTACCAGTACGTTTGATGGAAGAAAATTCGCTGAATATGTAGAAAGGTGTAACTTACCAAGTCTTGAGGAAGAACAGATACAGTTGCTTAATCAAGATATTATGCATGAGGAAATATCTCATGCTATAGTGGCCCTCCCCTCTGGGAAAGCAGCAGGGGATGACTCTATACCAGTTGAGTTCTACAAAATATTTAAGGATTAGTTGATTTCTTTTATAAGCAAGATTAGGCATTATATATGTGTGAGTGGGGATATCCCTGGGTTGTGGGACATGACAAATATTGTTTTCTTTAAAAAAAAGAATAAACCATCAGAAGAGTGTGGGTCATACCACACGATATCACTCATAAATGCGGACGCTAAAATATTCTCAAAAGTACTGGCAGCACGCTTGGCGCTTTTTATGGCACAAATAGTTTGCAACCAACAACATGGTTTTGCACCAGGCAGAGATACGATGGCACATGTGAATGCTGCTATAGTAGCCTTTGATGCTGCGAAAAAGCTAAAGTTAGAAATGGGAATGGTCATGCTCGATGCTGAAAAGGCATTTGACCGCGTAACATGAGAATGTCTTTGGGCCACGCGTGCGGAGTACAATATTCATGGCCGCTTTTACGAATGGGTCAGAGCTCTGTATAAACAACCAAGGGCTAAACTAATTTATTTACAGTCACAATCTACTTCTTTTTCGAAACTCAGGGGTAGTCGACAGGGCTGTCCCCTCTCCCCTTTACTTTTTGCTTAATATATTGAACCTTTTATAAGATCACTTCTCGCTAACCTATCTATTCTTCCCGTTCATTTAGGACCTGGCGAATTTAAAATATTGGCCGATGTGGACGACAGCTGTTTTTTCTGCAGATTCAATTAAAGCAATAGATGCAATCCAAACAGAGGCCAGAACGTTTGGTTCTTTCTCTGGCTACAAGCTAAATGTAAATAAGACGCAGGCCCTTCTCAATCATCAAACCAAATAGAGCAGTACTAGGGGCTTGTTCAGCAGCAATTTATTTAGGGGTACAGATTACTCCAAATATGGAACAGATCATAAGGTTGAATTATGATCCTTTGCTAAAGACTGTGAGCTCAAAAATGAAGATCTGGCATAAACTGGCAATCAGTATTATAGGGCGTTGCAACATTATTAAAATGATTGTTTTACCCAAGTGTCTTTATGTGTTTCAGGCAATATCATTATGAGTTCCGAATAATTTTTTCAAGAAACTTGAAGGGGGCAATTAGCAGTTTTATTTGGGGTTATAAACAGCAACGGCATGCCATACAGCATTTAAAACTCCCATATAAACAGTGAGGGCTCAGATTGACTGATTTTAAACTATACTTTTGGGCCTCCTTCGCAGGACGACTTTGAGATCTTCTTTCTGCTAGCAAACAATATTGCTGCTATAGCCTTGCAGTCGGTAATGACAGCAGAATGTTTTTATATAAGATCAATGATCCGAACTATTTTAAAAGAGTACGGTTCAAGACTCTTAGAGATATAGCCTATATTTGACGAGAGATGGTAGCTAAATGTTCCTTGCCCTTAATGCATGCTAGCGTTCCGCTCTGGGGTAACCCTATGCTCCTGGATATATTCCATGAAACTCAAGCTAAACTTTGGACAAGATACGGGATTAGACAACTTGGGCACCTATATAATAGCTATGGATTTCGAACTTTTGAAGACTTACACAGGGTATTGGGTCTTCCAAAACATATGTTCTATAAATACCTACAGGTTAGAGACTGTTTATGGGGGCGCAGAGATATAGGAACTCCTGTAGAATCTGACATACTGACCTACTTGCATTCAATCACAAAGATGACTATCAGCAAGGTTTATCAGCTACTTTCCCAATTTTGGGACAATGATAGCTTGAAGCTAGCATCTAAATGGAGTGAGCTCCTGAGTGCGGATATCAGTTCTGCAGATCTTGAAGCTTTGGATGAAGCAGTGTACTAATTTAAAGCTGCAACAGTTTAGAACCATATGTATGCTATACTACACTCCGGAATTAATAGCTAGGTGGGCTGCTGACAATGGGACAATCACTGGTGATAAGGGCATATGTGCTAAATGCGGATTGGTTGTTGCAGATAGTTTACATATGTTTGTCACCTGACAAGGCTTGACACTTTTCTGGAAAGAAGTTGCTCAAATTGTGGGAGAACATCTAGGCATTGATATGCAATTAACGGAGGCAGAGAGTATGCTGGGATATAAAGCTGTACCAGACTGTTCCGTCATCATAGTAACAGTCCGATTATGCATTGCTCAGGTATGGGTCTCTAAGATGCCGCCTAGGGCACTGGAATGGTGGGCAATGATAAGAGAAAAATATGAAAGAGAAATGGCTATAGCCAAGAAGAGGGGAATTCGTTCTGGGAGGAAATTCTATTGCATTTGGGAGCCTATGGCAAACATAGAATAGTTAAAATGTCAGGCATTATTACAATACTTAAGTAGTGGTATATTTATTTGTTTTTGTGTTTTGAACCTCTCTCTGCTATGTATTCACATTTGTATAAGATTTACAATATTTTCAATGAATTTTTATTGATTTGTTTTTGTATATTATCTTCTATTGATAAATGGCTTTTGGTTTATTCCCGGAGATAAATAAAAAAGAACTGTAGAGGTCCCAAACCTACCTCTCTCGTGGAAAACAAGTCCAAGTTGTAGCCATCTCCAATAAGCAGATTGTGAATCCGGTTTCAGATAAATTCCAGGTAAATATAGGTCCCCTAGAAGCGGACCATCTGTTTGATATGTGATTCGAGTCAACTCAATTTCTTGGCAGGGATTTACTCTGCAACCTTAATTGTGTGATCAGTTGTACACCAGATGGTGTAAACTTTAAACTGAGTACACAAAATTCATCCATTGGATTATTTCCAGTTTTGACAAGGGAAGATGTATGCCCTGACTTAAAGCACTCTGTGAAGGAGGAAGTCTGGGATTTTTCTGGCACAGATATCGGCCTGATCAAAATAGTTCAACCTGTATGAATAACAATCAAGACGAATGCACAGTATCCCCGAAAGCCCAGTACAACCTATCACCAGAGGCGGTGGCTGGAATTATGTCCATCATTGAATCTGTACTAGAGCAGGGCATCTTAAAGGATATTCTAGGGGAATCCATGCAATTCAACTGTAACTAGATCCATATATGGAAAAGTTGTAGTCCATAAAGGTCCAGTAAAATATTGCAAAATATCAGTTTAATTATTTTCTTTATTTTCAGTCCATTCATGTGAAATGAACATTCAGTCAACTCGTTACATTTGAACCATCATTTTTTGAAATTCATCAGGCTCAAGTACATTGAATTAAAAAAAAATTGTCCTCGTAAATATAGGTTTAGTCCTCATTAATAAAATCAGATACAAATTGGATAATTTATGATTCACCTAAACGTAGAACATGGTATGTCCAAACATTATTTGTGTTGTATCCTTCACCAATATGGCATCAGGGGTAAAATAGCCCCAAAATCAATATCTCATTACATATCATAATAACCTCGGCCAAGTCCAACTAGTAAACGTTGCCTGTTACAATGACAATGCTTTTTGGAGTCATATAGAGAGATCAGGTGGTCCTTACAATGGCATGCAGCTTGATTTTGTTGAGATGCCCATATGGAATGGACTCCGTTACATTTTAGTAGTAGTGTGCATCTTTTTCACTTTGGGTGGAAGCTTACATGACTAGAAGAAATGGCAGTCTCACTTTATCCAAACTGTTATTAAGAGAACTGATCCCTTGTTTTGGCCTCACCAGTTTCTCTGGAGTCAGATCATAGGGCTTACTTAAAGAATGAAGTGATGAAAAAGCTTTGTGTAGCGCTGCAGGTGAACCAGAGGTTCCATTGAATATACAGGCATAAGGCATCTGATATTGAACAGATCAATGGGATGTTTAAGTCCTGATTTGCCAAAGTGTGTGAGTCAACATCCCTCAAGTGGCCTGATGCCCTTCTCTAGGTTTTGATGAGTGTTCGAAGCACTCGTGATAGGAGGACAGGACTGCCCCCATGAGATCCTCATGGAGAGAGCCATGAAACTTACCGTTGTGTCTGCAGCTGTGAATATAGAAGATGATACGATTCTCCGACTACTTGAAAGAACTGGCTGATGTGGTGCAGTCTGTCTCTCATCAAGTCAAGGTGGCAACTCCCATTCAGAGCAAAGTGCAGTGCCACAACTGAAGTCCAGGAGATTGATTTCTGGCTAAGAAACACATTCTGAAAAGCTGTCTGTGGCCCCTTTCAAGTCATCCTTGTGAAGACTGCTGTGAAGTCTGCTGGATGCATGGATCTCACTCATGAAGAGTGAGACAAACTGTAAAGAGGTGGTGACAACAACCACTAATTTGCAGAGTCTCTGGTGCACCTCAAACAATCAGAATGTGCCCAAGTTTCTCAAAGTCAACCTGAGACAAGTTTTGAGTCTGTGGAAATGAGCCAAATGTACCCACAGTGAACCAAGCTGAAGAGACTATGAACGATAACTCTGAGACTGAAGAAGGCCAAGTAGTGCAGCCAGAAGGAGGCCAAGAAGAGAAAAATGGCCAAAGAAGGGTGAGACTGTTGTGTCAGAGGAACGCTTCCCAGAAACAGTCACTAAAAAAAAGGGCAAGTGAGCACAGTAACAGCAAGGATGAACAGTCAGTAGTCAAGAGATGAAAGAGGACCTGGGTGTTGGTTGAAGGTACTCTGCTCCTTAATGGACATACTTTGCTGAGAGTGAGCCTGACTCAAACCCATGAAATTAAGGATCAATGTAAAAAGCCTGTAAAATCTCTGTGAATAGGGCTACAATAGTGAAGTCTGACTGTTTTTTTTTATTCTTGACTGACTCAAAGTGAACTGTTACAAACTAACTGAAACATTTTTATAGTTTGGAAACTTCTTAGGACCAATGCCCCTGTAGAAGGGTAGGGTTATTGTTATACCCTACTTAAATGTATAACATGTACTCTAGCCCTGCTGCCTCTAGCTGCTCAGCCAGAGTATGAGTTGGTCTTAGAATGTTGGTGTGCCTGTGATGCGTGGAATGCCTGGGTGTCTGAGTGGGATGAATGTGGCAGTTGGAGATGGGCTGAGCAGCTAGGCATGCTGCTCCTGGTGGGGCTGGTACCACACTAGGCTCGCTGGAGTCAAGACAGATGTAACCTGAACTGAAGATTTAATAAAGAAGACCTAAATGTACATCCTGGCTCCTGGTGTCTTTCTAGATAGGACACAACATATTTTTGGCGGCGAGCAGACTTGGACCCTAGAGACTCTTGGTACAGCACTGAAACAAAGAAACTAAGGAACTAAAATACAAACCAAGAGATCCTACAAGCAACTACTACTACAAAGAATGTATTTCCAGGCAAGCCAGCACCAGCCCCACCAGTGTCCTTCCAACGGACAGCCCCAATGCACAGTGTCACTCCAAAATGACACTACAGCCACGTCTGGGCATACTCTTCCCATGGGGCACAGGGTCAAGACTGATTTGCATATGGTTGGGTTCAAACTGCAATGGCATGGTGAGCAACAAAACGATGGATTTAGGCCCAGATCTCTGTACTGGAGTGAATGTATGACATTGTTCTGCATTCTGTCCATCAACTGTTGTTTTTGCATTTGTCACCCGAGTGGGACGGGTATGCTCAGACGTGAGTCCCGTGCTCTCCATGCCACTAGAATCAAGCTATCCTGGCTGATGATGGCTGAAAGCCCGAAACCAGTCCTAGGATGCTTGTTTCCAGTCCAGGGAGGACCTGGCTTGGCAGTTCGGGCTGGACTGTTCCCATGGGGCACAGGTCCAAGACTGATTGGCATATGGCTGGGTTCAAACTGGAATGGCATGGTGAGCAAAAAAACAACTGATTTAGGCCCAGATCTCTGTACTGGGGTGAATGTATGACATTGTTCTGCATTCTGTCCATCAACTGTTGTTTTTGCACAGGTTAGAAATGGCCACGAGCACACGCACTCGGGCTCTATTATTGGGAAGGTCACCTGACCGGTGACGCCTGTGTTGGATGGGTGTGGGGTGGGTGTATGGGCCAGCCCTCATGAGAGAGGCTGGTGAAAACACTAGACTGTGTCCAGCAGGACACAACAAGTGTTAAGGTGCTATCAGTTCCAAGAAACTGTACAACACTCTTGATAGGTTACATGTTATTTACTTTGGGCTATCGTATTGCACCTTCAGTAGCAGTGTTGGAGAGGTACACTCTCGACTATCTGTCTTATTCACATTAGATATTCTATAACGAGGTGAAACAGGATTAACATAAACATAATTCAGTTTACTCATAAGCCACCCAGCAGTAGCATGCATGCTCCAAATGCACTAATTCATTATTTAAAAGAAGAATACCCTCTCGGCTTCAGCTATTCACATTTTAATAGAAAATCATTTACACAGCTTCAACAGAAATGGTACGATGTACACAGAAGACATGAACATTCAGTGACAAAACAGACCCCAGAGATTCAACAAACACAAAGAGACAGGAAACTGAACTAGGAAGGCGGTGGGGCAGAGAACAATAGACACTAAGAGAAAGTGAGGTCCTTGGTGAGCAGGTACCTCTCTGCCAGGAGGGAACAGAGCTGAACTGCATTCTCCTGGGGTGTAGGTGAACATCCTCTTTGAACATTCATTGAGCAGATAGCTAAAATAATTTTGGGATTTTGTGGTCAATAAAGGAAAAGATGAAAAGTTAAAGGATTTGTTCCCGGACCCCACTCCAACCATGGTCGTTCTCCTTGATTTAGGATCCTAAATCAACTAGGTTTGATGTGAGTGAACCCAAAATGGATTCCTGTAAGGCACGGTGGTGCATGAAGTCCTGTCTCTGCTGGCCTCCAGCATTCATTAGTAGGGCATGGGTGCTATTTCCAGAGAGCCCCTGGTATGGGTAGAGGAGTGAGGGGCTGTCTGAGCGTGGGCCTGGGCTGTCTGCTGCTGAGAGCTCATCGTCAGAGCTTGGAATGATGCTCCTATTGCCTCCCAGTCCATGGTCCACAGTTGGCAGCTCTGCCAGAAGATCCTTTGATGCTCCCCCTTCTCCATTCTCCCTGCAGAAAAAGAAACCGGACACAAGATAAGTTGGTTTTCATCGAGAATATAGGGGCAGATTTACAAGCCCCTTGCGCCACTTTTGCGTTATTTTTAACATGGAAAAAATGACGCAAAAGTGGCGCAAGGGGCTTGTAAATATGCCCCATAGTGTTTATCCTTGACAACACACGCACTGCCCAAATATCAGCGTTTTACGCACCCTCCTCAACAGAGATTGAGTAACAGTTGGAAGGCGGTGAACAGTGAGAGCAAGAGAATAATATAAAATCACCTAAAAGTAAATGGTATCTACGATGTGCATAGAGAAATCTCCAGTGAACTCAGGGGCATATTAGCAACAAATTGCGATAATTATCGCTAAATGCGCTTAGCGCATTTTTTTTATCGCCGCCTTATCGCAGAGATAACGTGCTATTAGCAACGTTTATCTCCAAGGCGATGAAATATCCGGCGATAGCGGCTCAATGTGTGAATATCGCGGGAAATCCAGAGATGTTCAGGCATTATCGCTAATGGGGACTTAACCTGAATATCCACCTCCCATTGGATATACAGGCTAAGTCATGGTCTGAGCAGGTGGTAGGTTCTGGCGATATTCGTGCTTAGCGCAATTTTTTTAATCAATTCACCTGCCTTGCTAATAGGCGATAGCTGTGTTAGCGACTGCTTTCAGTCGCTAACAGGTTGGGTACGCCCACTTTGCATGTCATTAGCGATAAATATTGCTGACATGCAAAGCGGGCCCCAAACCTGTAGCTATTGCCTATAAGCTGTCGCTGCAACAGCTTGCTAATAGGGCGATAAAAATATTGCTGCTTTAGCGGGAAAAAGTCCTGCTAAAGCTGCGATATCGCCCTGGCTAATATGCCCCTCAATGCGCCAGTTTTCACCAGCTGGAAGTAGGACTCAATGTCTGAATCGGCAGGGTAGCATAGGAGATAACAGGCAGAGTGAATATAGCCTTAAGACTCACATCAGCCCATACACATACTGAAGCATGATGTAAGATCTGCATTTGAAATTCACTTCAGACAGTCAGCCAGCACACAAATTGGAGGAAGAAATCAGTGTCTATAGTGGAAGGAGAGTTCTGGGAGTCACCATGCGATCCAGTACATTTATAAAAAGCTACTTAATGTTTGTGTATGGCTCACAAATTTACAGCCTTAGTATAACACTCAGTCAGTAGCTTTTTGAGCAAACGAAATACAGATATGTCTGAATGTCCCAAGAACATTGGAAACTCAGAAATCTTCAGTTACGTCCTGGCCATTGACCAGTGGATGACATTTTTTTTCTGTGTTGATATGTTTATTGATTGATCATTTAAAA
Source organism: Lissotriton helveticus (assembly GCF_964261635.1). Classification (NCBI taxonomy): domain Eukaryota; kingdom Metazoa; phylum Chordata; class Amphibia; order Caudata; family Salamandridae; genus Lissotriton; species Lissotriton helveticus. The sequence continues at coordinate 817,514,465 of NC_136070.1, forward strand.
TCTTTACCAAAAGAGAATGCACAATTTAAAATCAGTGGATGACATGAAACCACCACAATTGAACACCTCCATTACTGAAATACTAACCAATGGAAAATGGGAAAATGTATATTACGGCCCATTCTCCACCTGGACTGACAGTCTAGGACCACCATAAATATCCAAGGAGGTAAGAAACCTTGGAATCACCATGGATGCCAAACTGTTCATGAATGTCCAAGTGAATGAGCTATCCAAGATCAACATTCTTACAATGAAAACGCCATGACACATCTTTCCACACCTTCGCCTCAAAGTCCAAGCAGCAATCTCTTTTGTTCTATCAAAAGTAGATCACGCTAATGGTCTATATAACTTCTGCATGTAAAGCCACAAGCCCGTAATTTCCCCTGTTTTGAAGGCCTTTGCTAGGTATCTGTTTCCAGAAGATCCTATTTCAAGATGCTTTGGATCACCCACAAAGCAATTTATGGCAACAGACCACTTTTCATCAGGAAGAAATCACAAAATACATCCAAAACGGGAACCTACGCTCTAGACTAGCACTCTGTCTCATAATCCTAGCACGCAAGAAAAAAAACCATTGGTGGCACATCTTTCTCTGTGCAAGTGACTAAACAATGGATTCTTAAATTCAAATATTAAAAAAATGTGATGGCACTACCCATATCCATTTTTATAAGAAATTATACAGATCCTCCCTGACATTGAAACTGTTTGGTGATTTAGTATTAAGATTTAACATATCACTGGGCCACCCACACACCATGGTTCTCTGATGTGAACCCCCTCCTGCACCCCCACCTCCCCTTTACCTGTAGGCTTATAGCGGCAATAACACTAGGACTCCACCCACGCAGGGGCGGCATCTCAGGGACACATACACGCCCATGCCCTTACCCAATGGACCTACAGGCTCATGCCTGGTTGGCATTACAACTGAGCTAGCCCCCCCACTGCCAGTCCGCCTTGAGAGTGTACCACCCCGCGCAGGCCACCGATTCCCCGCACAGATATACCCACTACTGAGTATAGGAATCTGAGCTAAGGGACACTGCATCACACTAGAACTTTGCCTAAATACTAAAGTAAGGCGCGCTGCTACAACCCAGGGATGGTCGCCCACTCTGCCAGAGGCTGTCAAATAACAATAGAAGTTTGTACGCTTTGTTTTTTGTTTCTGTTTCAGAAAAAAATGTAAATCAAAAAAGTAGTGATGTCTCTCTCCTAGCAGGATTCCAATGCGTTACAAGGGAGGCGTGGCAGCTGACCCCACATGCCGGCAGCCAGTGCAGCTACTGAAATTGACTTGTATGAAAAACAATTCTAATAGCGATTAGCATAATCTGTTCACCTTCATGAGCATAATTATCATTTAGTCAAACCTTAATTCTGATATTTATTGGAATGGGTGGTCAGCTCTTTCAGAAATTGTCAGGATTAATGATTGATGTCCCCTCAATTTCTTTAATAATCTGCAACAATCTCAAATAGTTCTTCATCTAAACCATCACATCTACAGCAAGTTCTTTAGGGAAGGATTTAAGAAATTAATTTAGTGCGGCAAAGAATTCTCAGAAGTAGAAAGTGCATTTCTTGTCTCAAGTGCAAACCTTCCATCCAGTGAGTTACTATGTGCCTTATCATTCAGCATATACAAGTAGAAACTTGCATGGACTGATCTCAACACAGTGCTGGCTATTCAAATTGCATGACAATGAGGAATCCCAATCGCTAATAACAAGTCGTACACTTTATTGTAGAGAAGATAACACGCTGTCAGAGAGATACGCTGAACGAATACGGGAGCGTTCACAAACAGAAACAAACGCTGGACATACAAGTGCACAAATATCTATTCAAAGGTGCTAGCTATTGGAATTACATATGCCGATAAGTGGTCCCAGGTATTAGGAAGAATTGCATGAGACTTTGTAACACAGGCTGTCGGCAAAGAGAATTGTCACGGCACGCCAAACCAGCAATATTCAGCAAAGACGGGATAAAACCAACACTAACCTCTTCATAATTACTAGGGCGTGTGTCGGTAAACTCCTGTATGCAGGGGTTGGTGGAGTTTTTGCCAAACTATGTGCTCCAAGGGGAGCGTAGAGTTACAAAACTCTGTGAACTAAGCCCTCGGAGCGGCGTTTACCACCCACCCCTAGTAAAGACTAAATATGGTCATAGAAAGGATAGAGCCCTGAACAACATATGATAGACAGTTTTCAATTTTAATCATCTGAGATCTTCCCGTGAGGTAAGATTCAAACCATTAAAATACTATACCTTCGGTACTGCAGGCCTGATTGAAACTGGATTGAAATTTGTCTAGAACACTGTTGTCCTTGATGTGTTGGGTGAGTTGCTCCACTACACATCTTACAGTGATTTTAGTGAGGAATGGGAAGTGATGATAAGGCGGAAGTTGATTATGTCATTTTTTTTTTTTTTACATCCCAGATCGATGCTGGTCGACCATTTGTTGGAAAATGGACGCAGCGGGAGGGTACCATGCCTGAACTGGACATAAAACTTCCTAGCGAGAGCTGGTTTTATTTCGTCTAGGCATGACTCCAGATTATAAGTATCCTTTACGTCCATAAATTTGGCAGTGATGGGGCCTATGGCGCGATTTTCAAAGCATTGGTCTAGTTTGCCCTCCCTATAGCTACTAACCAATTGTGTCCATGAGATTGCAGTGCAGGCTACCTCCAGATTACTCCAGAGACTATCTCTACCTAAGTTGTGGAGACCTTTTTTAAGATGCGTGAATCAGTCCAGTTTGTTGATACCTGGGAGACCCAAAATTTCCTGCAACTCTGACCTAAATTTGGCCAGTTCGGGGGTCACCCCTATTCGATGCCAAAATAAGAGGTCTGCATCAGATTTCCTTTATAATGGGTCTTACCCCTAGATCCAGGCGCAATGGAACAAGTGGGGAGCTCGCTGGTAGACTGAGCAACTTTTAAAAAAGATTGTTCTCAGTTTTAATCATGTTCTTCGGAAGACAATACCCCAATAGTTCCGCCCCGTACATGACAGAGCTTCTTAGTTTGGTTTTGTAAATCTCTAAAACAGGTCATAATGGCTTGCGTGAGGAGTTTCTGTAGAGCTTAGCCTGGCCGCCTACGGTCTGGGTTTAATTAAGACTGGATTTAACCATATGGGGCCCCCAATCCATATTTTCTGATAGGGTGAGACCTAGATGCACAAAGACCAATACCCGCTCAAATTGGATGCAATTCATGTGCGGGTTTGGACAGGTTGTGTGAACGGGGTTGAACACCATACATTTTGTCTTCTGTATATTGATCTCCAACCCCCTGGTTTCACAGAACTCAGAAAACCGTCTAGGAATTTCTGAATACCCATCGGTGATTTTGGACAGCAAGAGGGTATTGTCTGCAAACATCAGTGCCGGAATTAGTTTGTATGCTAGCTTGGGAGCATCTATATCCTTTACCTTGCTCAGTTTGTCAACCAATCCGTTGATATAAAGGCAGAACAAGGTGGGGGCCAGCGTCAATCTGGGATGTCCGGCATACACGAATGCAAAGGAGAAGGAACTCCATGTATTCTTTTTTTGTCCGGGATATAAAGAAATAGACTAAGATGGCTGGTACAACTGCGTAGGAACCTGCGCACAAGGCGCTATGAAGAAACTTTTAGACTATTGAAGTATAACACTCATCTACCTATTGTTTACGCTGTTTCTCGTTTTTTAACTTCCATGTGGTGGACGCGTAAGGCCTTTTTAGAAAACAGAATGGTCCAAATGCTGACTGTCAGTCCGTATTAATCCTCTGTGTATTAATTTTTATGACTTTTTTTATACCTTTTAACTTGATTTTATACTGTCTATGTAATGTCTTTCATGGTCCTCGACCGAAATAAAGACATTTTTGGATTGGATTGGATAATGTCATTCACATCAGCTGAGGGATTCTTTAGAAGTGGGGTCAGCTGACCAGTTTTGAAGACATCAGGAAAGGATCACTGGCTGTGAAGGAGGGTTACCAAATTTGTCCAGTAAGGTAGCATGTGGGTATAGACGACTGTTGCTTGGGAAAGGGCCTTGAGAATGGTTCAAAGGTTTGGTTTTCAAGATGATCTTGAGGATGACGTCCTCAGTGATGAAGACAAAACTATGCTAAGAGCCATTGGATTTGTTTACCTCATGTGAGGTAGGATGTGTATCATTAACTTTTGCATCGATGAACTGTACAAATTCTACTGCTTTCTTTGTTTGGTCATCAAATTTGATGGTTGAAGATGGGGGGCATTGCTTGTGGTTTTGATTAGGTCAAAGAGTTTCTATGGTCTGTTCTTGGCACAGTCAAGGAGGGTTCTATAGTAACCGGGAGCCGCTCCTGCTCTGGGGTGGTCTAATTGAGTGGCAGCCTGCCCTGAGCACTACACGATACATAGCTGCATGTGACATTGTAAGTCCCCGTTGGGTCTGCTGAAATTGGAGCGGCCTTCAGTATCTGGTGCTGACAAGTGAGCTTCCTCATGACTTTGGTGTAGTGCTGATCGTAATCTGAAGATGAGAAGCCGCCCGCAGCCATAATGAAATTGTTAACCCCTTACCTAGAGGGTTATCCTGCTGCAACATAACTGTCTCTAAGCCATATGGAAATCGTTAACCCCCTACCTACAAAGTTATCCTGCTGCAACATAACTGTCCCTATTGGCCTGACAGAGGTGAAGAGGAACGAGAACTGACGCTGTGGGCGTCACAGCGACGTGGCCGCCATTTTTAACTTTTTTTCACCCCAGTTGAAATCTTCCTAATAATCCTACCAGGACTGTGCCTGACCTCAAGATGGCATCTCGAATTCATTCGGTCCATGGTTTCTCCCCCCCCCCCCAATCTGACAATCTCTAAGTACTCCTGATCTCCATTCTGACAGCGGAGTCCGAACACTATGTCCGACGCCCGGTGGAGCTGCTCTATTCAGCTATTGAGGAGATCGACCTTGGTTCATCCCCTGACCATCACCTACCAAGCCGGACTTTGGGCACAGTTTTTCTCTACATCTCCCTGTCTCGCCCCCCTCATCGTATTTATGTAACTCTGCTTTTTTCCTTATCTCCTATCTATCTATCTGTTCTCATTTAGCACTCTTTCTTTGTCCAACTTCCTTTACGCCTATCCCCTCTCACCTGAATCTTTCCCCTTGCCCGCTACACCGCCTAGCCCCCTGTCCTTTTGTGCCCTTTGACTAAGCACTCCTTCTCCCATTGTTGGGGAAAGATTCAATATTTATACTCTGGAGTCTCAGCGAACCCGCTGAGAGAGTCCACAGCGCCTAGGGAGCCACTCACAGTTAAGGTATGGTATAGCACCCCTTGCCAAAGCACTCCCTCTCCCCTTTTTGGGGAAGGATCCAGTATGTAGGCCTTGGAGTCTCAGAGACCCTTCTGAGAGAGTCCACTGCATATAGGGAGCCTCTCGCAACAGAGATGGGATCACAGCTTACTGGACTTTGGACACAGCTCTGACTCGTCTACTGGTTTGAGTCCCTGTCACCCCTCCCTCCTCTTTCCATGCTGTGTCTCTCACCCTCCCCTCCTCTTCCCTGCTCCATTCTCTGTCTACCTCCCCTGCTCTTACCCCCCATCCCCTGAATCGCTCCCCGTGCCTGCTTTTACCCTTACGTATATGTCCTTTTTGTTTGTCTCGACCTTACTTGTCACTATGTTGCCAGGCTCTAATAACTGTGTAACCTTTGTAACAATGTAACCTGCAATTATGGTCATATACTCATGTAAGTGCTCTGGTACCTTCGGGTCTAGCCAGTGCTATATAAAACCTTTAAAATAAAATAAATAAATAATAGATTTTTCGCTAATGATGTATTTGTAATAACGCTATTTTCAATCAATAAATCAATCAACATTTGTAAAGGCGCACTGTCATCACTGGAGCTATTTGGGCACTGAGGTGCAAGGTCTTCGTTAAAAAGTCAGGTCTTGAGAAAACAGCGACAAGAGGGAAGAAACGAGCAGAGAGAGGCAAAAGAGAGGTAGAAAAAGGAGTGAGCAGAAAAGGGGCAGACAAATTAGCAGGAAAGGCAAAACCGAGCAGAAAAGGGCAAACCAGAGGGCAATAAAAGAGCAAAAAAAGTCCAAACAAAGGGCAGAAAAATAAGCAGAAAAGGCAAAAAGAAGAGCCCAAACAGGAGCAAAAAAGGCAAAATAGAGGACAGAAAAACAAGCAGGAAAGGAATAACAGATGGCAGAAAAGTGAGCAGAAGAAGGCAAAACAGAGGGTAGAAAAACGAGCATAAAGGCAAAACAGAGCAGTAGGGGGGAAACAGAGAACAGAAAACAAGCAGGAAAGGCAAAACAGATGATAGAATAATTAGTAGAAAAAGCTAAACATGGCAAGAAACGAGAAGAAGAGGCACACATAGAGGGAAGCAAGTAGACAAGCAGCACAGTGTAGTAGTCTGCAGGCTACCTGGACAGAACTATCGCAGGGGGAGCTGGCATGAGGACCTGCTCAATGGGGCCCCACTACGGCCTCGATTACATAGGTCCTGTGCAGAGGGCTGGGAGGTGGGGAGAGGAGGGAAACTGCTGGAATAGGGAAACATGAGCAGAAGGAAAATACAGAGGGAAGAAACAAGCAGAAAAGGAAAAACAGAGGGCAGAAAAGGGCATAACTGTGGGCAACAAAACAAGCAGAAATTGCAAAACAGAGCAGAAGAGGACAACGCAGGGCAGAAAATGAGCAGAAAAGGCAAAACAGAGGACAGAAACATAAATGAGCAGAATATGAAAAACAGAGAGCGTATAAGCAGAAAATGCAAAACAGAGGCCAGTAAAATGAGCAGAAATGCAAAACAGAGCAGAAGAGGGCAAAACAGAGGTCAGAAAAACGAGCAGGAAAGGCAAAACAGAGGGTAGAAAAACAAGCAGGAAAAGGCAAAACACAGTGTGAAAACATGAGCGGAAAAGGCAAAACAGAGCAAGAAAAGAGAAGAGGAGGCACAAACAGAGGGCAGTAGGTAGACAAGCAACAGAGGGTAGCGGACTGCAGGCAATTTGGACAGGAGTACTGTTGAAGGGGCAGCTGGCAAAGAGACCTGCTCAATGGAGTCCTGCTGCAGCCTTTATTAAGAAGATCTTGAAAAAATGGACAGAAAACCTAACAGAAAGGCAAAATGGATAGCACACAAAAAGCAGAAAATGAAAGAGGGCAAAAAATGAGCAGGAAAGACAAAACAGAGGGCAGAAAAACAAGCAGAAGAAGGCAAAACAGAGGGCAGAAAAACTATCAGAAAAGGCAAAACAAAGCAGAAGAGGGCTAAAAAATGTGGAGCAAAGTTAAAATGGAGGGAGGAAAAATTAGCAGAAAAGGCAAAACAAAGGGCAGAAAACGAACAGGAAAGACAAAACAACGGGAAGAAAAACAGGCAGATAAGAACAAAACAGAGGGCGGAAAAACTAATTGAAAAGGCAAAACAGAGCAAGAAACGAGGGAAGGAGGCACAAACAGAGAGCAACAGGTCGGCAGACAGCAGAGGGTAGTGGGCTGCGGGTAAGCTGAACAGCAGAACTATCACAGGGGAAGCTGGCACGAGCATCGAGGGCTTGAGAGATTATTGACAGAGGGTGAATGTCTCCATGTCTTCTCCAGGATTCTTTGATTTTTCCTTTTGTCATAGAGGGACTTATTGAAGCATGGGGCACAGGGTGTGGGCCTTTTCTTCTTTCTTTGTAGTGGAGCTACAATGTCTATCAAGACAGAAAGACTGGTGAAAGAAACATTGAGTGGTCAGGACACTGATGTCATAGTTGGGGCTGATATCTGGTAGTAACTTGTTAGCTGTGTTGCTGAGAGTGATGAGATCGATATTTTTTTGTTTTGCAAAATCGGGTAGTTGCCCTTTTAGGTTGACTCAAGATTACAACATGATAGAGGTGAAGTGAGAAAGGGATGAGGCTGTGGTTGGACCAGTCTACTGGTATAGGATCATCTAAGGTTAACAGGTCATCTTTGGAAATAATAAGGTCAAGCGTGTAGCCCCTGGGGTATGTTGTTTTAGAGTTGTATTGCAAAAGATCATTTCTGGAGAGAAATGTGGCAAGGTGGTTGGCAGCCGAGTCTTCCAAGGTGCCCCAGTGAAGATTAGAGTCTCCTAGAAAGGTCAGTTTATCGCTTTGTGAAGATTGGTCAATTGCAAAGTCAATTAATTCCTCATTAAAAGCAGAGTTGTCACCTGGTGGAGGGTAAATGGGGTAAATCCTGATAGGGGAGTTGTGCTGCAAGTTCCAGTGTAAGATATTCACGTGTAGAGAAAGAGCTACTGGGTAGTTTCCTGCACTGAAGGGAGTTTCTGAAGATGGCAGCGTAATTAAACCAGGTATCAATGAGGATTAGTAGGCCAAGGTTGTAGTGAGTGATGGTATCTGAGATTTCCAGCCTGTGTTTTGTTGCAGGTCTGCAGTTGTGCAGCATACCATGCAGTTCTGAAGTGACTGTTTTGGTGTAGGGAGTGTCAGGGCTTTTGGTGATGATAGGAATGATGCTCCTATAGGCCAGTTTCTGGGTTAATGGGTGGCGTTTGGTTCGTACCAGGGAGATGCTAGGTATAGTACATTGTTTTGTTTCTCAGGAAGGGAGATGGTGAGGGAAGTAGAGGTAATATAACTAGCATGTAAATTAATAATTTCAGTTTTGGAGAGATTGTGCACAGCTCTTTGGGGCATGAGAGAAGAGTACTCATCAGGATTAGGTTTTTGGGGTATTGTGGATTCGCAAAGGGGAGTAAGGAGTCAAGTACACAGGACATTTTAGCACTTAAGAGGGAGATAATGACTGCAAGCTGGTAGATTGTGGAGTTAAGGTGGCCTACTTTATTTTTGAGGGTGTGCAGAGCTATGTGGAGTAGTGTGGCTCACTGGTTAGAGGCAGCAGACCCGAGAGCAGAAGTCGGCCTGGGACCAGGGTTCAATTCCCAACGCGGCAGGGTCGTGGACCTGGGTCAGCGGACTCGATAATTCTCGCTTCGGTGTTAACTCTAATCAGGGGTTCCACTCGGCAACTCTGGGCATTAGCTTGCCTAATCTCCACAACGGCCCCATCAATTCCGGGGATGCCTGGCTCCACCTTGGGGACTCCCAGCAGGGACCATCCCACAGGGAAAGCCAGGACGGGTTCCCCAGAGTTATACAGCGCCAGGAGACCTATGGACGGGTAGCAGTGCGCTTTACAAGCTCAAATACATTTACATTTACATTTACACATTTACATGCAAGGAATGCTATGATACTTGGTAGGGACGGCGGATTCTAAGGAGAGATCTTCTTGGTAACACAACAGGTGCAAAAGCAAGGAGCAATTGCCTATACAATTGCATATACAATTACAAGTTCTCATTCTTTCCTCAATGATCTGGAACTGCTGCTTCTCTCCATCTTACACAACAAATATAAACAAGACCAAATCTCTTCACAAGAAGGCCATGATGGTGGACTCTATCTAGTTCAGAAAAATACAAAAACCAGAGTTGCACCACATGTAAATGAAAGAACAATGCTGTAGGAGCTGCAGGCAGCCTAACTGTCCGGTGCAATGCTTTCTCCCCCCGCCTTCCCCGATGCACCCTAGGCCCCTTCTCTTCCCTAGTCTTCTCCCTTTACTTATTCCTACTGTCTTCTATGATCTGATGCTCTCCTTCCTGGTATTCTGTTACAGTTTAGACCTTCCTGGTCTCATAGTTTTACCCGTTCTGGTTTTCTGGATACATTCGGTCCTAGGGGCCGGGCTATCTTTGGCAGTGACTGCCCGGTGTACACTGGGTGTTTTATGACGCGGCCGGCCCTGCTGGGTTGTAGGCAGAACGCTGTGTATAACGCTGTTAAACGTGAGAACTGTCAATGTTATCTATTGCATTTTGCTTGACGCGGCCGGCCCTGTAAGGGTTGTAGGCTTACCGCTGTGTATCAGTCACTCTTCTGCGTACTCCCTGTTTTGGGGGTGAAATAAAAAGACTTGAATATAAATGAAAGAACAATGTTAGCACATGAATATTTCATAACTAATAACAATAATTCTCGAGTAGTCCAGGGATATTCTTCATTTATTAGTGCTTCATATAAAAGTTCATAAAAAACGGCCAATGCCTTTTGTCCAAAAGAGAATGGGCTTCTTCAGGGCAGAAATTCACTGGCATCAAATAATTCCAGTCATATCATAATTATAGTGATAAATGTTTCCTACATGTGATCCATTTCTGGTGCAGCATCTATATCAAGTATATGACTGGATGGGCACTTTACGAACAAGGTTTTCAAGTAGACATCCAAATATTGAGCTCAGATTGTCAAAATGATCAAAACATTTCAATAGGGGAATGTCCACTGTATACTTGGCACTTCGATGGGTGCTGAGCTATCCAGAGAATGGAGAAATTCCTCCAAAATTCGGCATCCAGTAGAAAGAGGTGAACAATCTAGTTCAGCTCCACAATCCCAAAATCCGCAGAATATTCCTAAACCCAATGGCCATCAGCTCCCCTATTTACATGCAGGAGCCAATGAGAGTGGTGGAGATACCTCTGAGGCATGCGCAGACCTTGCCGCGTAGAGCTATCCAGATTATGGCCTGTACAATCCAGACCGTCGCTTGCCCAGATACTGCGCGGCCTGTTGGGGCCTGAAAGAGCGGGCTGTTCCGGAGATTGCCATCGGGCATGGGTGGTTCGCCCTCCTTCCTTTTTCCTCCCCAACCCCCCATTCTCCCCTGCACACTCTGGAGGCGGCCCGCTGAACAGTGTGAGGGCCCTGGGGACCCCAGAGAAGCATCCCCCAACACCTAGCCTGTGAGGCCTACTTCCATCAAGAGGTCCCTGGTGCCCGTGCTGGGTGGAGACCCCTCAACCGACAGCTGTGTCTTGACGGTGTGAGCCCTGTGAGCAGCGGCAGACTCTATGAACCAATAACGCCTTATATTGGACCCACAGGTTAGTAGCGGCCACATTTACTTAACTCGCCCGGGCTGATTGTGAACCTGTGGGGCACCCAGTGGCCTTGTATGGCTCAAGCAGTGGTACTGCTCGGACCACATGGGAGGGTCTCCATATGAGGCAAGGGCCTTTCCCCTCATTACTGGCTTGAGTTGGGACTCGTCATGCGCCGATGGGGGACAGTGGGACTTACTGAATGTCAGTGTGATGCCTCTCTCTCAGATTTATTAACTTGGTCAGTTCCTGACAGCAGTCGTTTTCGTTACTTTTTAGTCAGGTTGAAAACTTAGACTACACTCTCCACCATGGCGCCTAGTCTGTTAACACATTCTAGTCCTCCCACTCTTTTCATTACTCCTTAGTATCATATGGCTTTTTATCCCGCCCCAAACACCGAGATAGCAACAGTACAGCGGTAGAGCTAGAGGACCCCAAACTCGTTTTCTTGGATACACCTTCCCGGTAAGAGAGTGTTTCTATTCTGGTTTTTCACCTTTCTCAGCCCAGTTACTTGGCTCCTTGCCGGTTTGACATTTTGGAGCGTGACGAAGTGTTTTATGTTCAACCCCGACTGGTTGCTGTTTTTGGAACCAACCAGGTGATTATCGTTCAACCCGTGGCATCTTACCGGATATTTTTTCAGGACCCAGTATCCCTATTTCACTGGTGAGTGTCTCTCTACTCACTTTACTACTTCACACGCACGTGCCCCCCGAGGCTGTGTTCATTTTACTGATAGGTGTTTTTTGGTTTATTCGCCATTTCCCTGGCTGAGGACTCCATCCTACTATTGTACCTTCCTGTACGCCACAGAATCTTCCAGTCCCATTCAGCCAGGTAGCTTCAGTGGTTCTTTTCCATTAGGGTTTTCACATTTTTTTCACTCCAGTGTGCGCACCTGGTGTTTCCTCTGTTTCACTTCACTCTATTAACCATAATCGTTTCATCCCCATATTTACCATCGCAACGCAATCTGTTGCCATACTTCTAAGTTGTATTTGATTTTATAAACGTGCATCCACGTTTTTGGTTTCGCCGCATGTGTCTTGGGTGGGGCGCATGATCCACCTTTTATCTACACATCCACATTTTCCCCCCTTATGTTTTCACCACGATTGGCTTCTCTTTTTCACCTGGTTCTACCTAGTCAGTATTGTTTAACCCATTGTGTTTTTCTTTTGGTCATATCTAATTGGCTTCCCCCTAACTATTGGTTGTCTGACTAGTATCATATCATATTGTATCGCATTAGATATGAGTTGTATTGTGTTTTCTCTTTAGATTTTGCCTGAAGAAGGGACAGTACCGTCCCGAAATGCATCGGGCTGTTCGCAAGAATTGGACTATTGGCATACTTTAATGTTGAATCATTTGTATTGTTCATGATGTAATGAATATACACTGTAAAATATCAATTGACCGTATGATGCCAGTGCAATTATATTATAAATTACCATGATGGTTTACTTCATGCATTATCGATGAATGCAATCGTTTTTGCAATCCACAAGATATTTATCATGTGTTGTTATTGACTACTGAATATTGTTCCATTACTTTTTGAAAGTCCCTTGGGACATCAGTGCACAGTGCACAGTGTTTGCTACCTCCTTTGGCAGCATTTCTTTTCCTTGTCTAAACTTACACTTGTTAGACAGCAAGTGTCACACTGTAGCACCATTGTATTGCAGATCACTATAGTTGTAGATTACGTGACTATTCTGTTACTTGAGGTGTGCTCTCCTTACTCCCCTATTGTTGCTTGTATGGCTCAAGCAGTGGTACTGCTCGGACCACATGGGAGGGTCTCCCTATGAGGCAAGGGCCTTTACCCTCATTACTGGCTTGAGTTGGGACTCGTCATGCGCCGATGGGGGACAGTGGGACTTACTGAATGAGTGCTGCAACCCCACAGGAGATTGTAGCATGTCATCTTGGCTTTTGAGGCAGGTTAGAGGGCCATTTTACTGGAGGTGACCATGCATCATCAGTGCATTTTGTGCCCTGCAGTGGATAGCACACACTGCCTCACACCTGGAGCGGCGATTTGGCGAGCTGTACTGACAGGGCAATTTGATATAGGGCACCCGGAATCTGGGCCCACCTGGGGTGATCTGGGGGAACGTCCTGGAACTCTTTGGGATAGGCAGCCCCCCAAGGCTGTCCTGCTGTGGCGGTGTAATGGAGACCACTAATGTGTATTGACTCCTATATGCAGAGACCTCTCATAGGGCCCTGAGCAGGCTCGCATCTGGACTAGCCCACTGAGCCCTCTGGGTGGAGTTGGACTCATGGCATTAAGGACTGGGCACTCTGATCTCAAACCCAGCCACCGCAACACACAGGCCTACCACGGCCGCACACCCCACCACGATCTTAGGATCACTGCTTTCCTTCCACAGTGGCGCTAACATCCAGCTACTCAATCTGTAGGCTTCACCCGCCTGCAATCCGGGCCCGCTAAATAAGGAGATCAATGATCACGGGGGAGGCCACGGGGACCTACCACGATCTCCAGGTTGTCGCTGATTGTCAGGGTGGGCCCCACCAGTATGTACCAGAGGCGCTGATCTCTTCTGAGTCAGGGGGGCTCTCTTAGGATCACTGCTTTCCTTCCACAGTGGCGCTAACATCCAGCTACTCAATCTGTAGGCTTCACCCGCCTGCAATCCGGGCCCGCAAAATAAGGAGATCAATGATCACGGGGGAGGCCACGGGGACCTACCACGATCTCCAGGTTGTCGCTGATTGTCAGGGTGGGCCCCACCAGTATGTACCAGAGGCGCTGATCTCTTCTGAGTCAGGGGGGCTACAACCCTGGGCGTGTTGGCAAGGCTCCAGCTAGTCAGACCAGATGCACCGCAGCGTCGGCTTCACCTGCCTGCCCGGCGCCTATGTCCTTGGAAGACGCTGCGGCCCATCTACACCCTTTCTACAAGACCCAGACGGCTCACCCATCCACCACTGGAATGAGTCTAGAGGCCTCAAGTGTTCCGGGGGGGCCGCACGTCCCCTCCATTGGGGGTGAGTCTCTCCACATGCTACCGGGTCGGAGCGGCGAAGCCACAAGACCCGGCCCAGTCACACAGTCTCCTCCGCAGCCCGCGCCGTACCTCCCTGGCCAGGGCCTGGCCCCGGGGTGCCACGCACTGCTGCTCCTGATCCGTGGGCCGGGCTGATCTTGTTTTTGTTGACTTTAGGACTCTGCACTTGTGCTCTCTCCCTTTAAACATGGTGAAACTGGCTTGTATTCAATTCACACATTTAATTTACTTTTAGGTCCCTAGTAAAGTGGTACTCTATGTACCCAGGGCCTGTAAATAAATGCTACTAGTGGACCTGCAAAACGTATTGTGCTACCCACTTAAGTGGCATTTTAAACATGGCTCAGACCTGCCATTACAACATGCGGGTACGGTTTTAAACTGCCATTTTGACTTGGCAAACTAACCCTTTTGTCAGATACATATAAGTCACCATTAGGTTAGATGTTTCACAGGCCAGAGGGCAGGGTGCCGTGTATTTAAAAAGTTTGACCTTTTACCTTTTACATGTCCTGGTAGTGAAAAGCTCTTACATTTATTTTTCACTGCTGTCAGGCATAACTCTTACTTAGGATAACATTAGGTTAACTTATAACAATTAATAAGTGGTAACCTTCAATTGGGAGAGGGGACTACAAAATGTAGAGTTTGATGCCTAAATAATTGTAATGAAAGTGCTTCTTAATGGTAAAGTCGGATTTTAAGTCACAATTCTGAAAAAAGGCCACTTCTAGGAAGTTGGCATTTTCTTATCCCAACCATTTGGTATCTGACTAGGTGTAACTGGCAGTTGATCTTTGTGTAGACAGTGAGACAAGTTAAAGACAGGCTTTGGCAGGATGGGCCATCTCTGCCTTGATGAGGGGATGGAGTTGTAACCTACCACACTTGTACATCACAAAGGCTGTGGCTGGGTGAACTCATAAACTTGACACTAGATCGGTGTGACCCCAGAAAAGTTGGGGCCAAGGCAGGGAGACGGGAAATTCTAAATACCTCTGGTGGTTGAAACGTCCAGAACCTTCTCGTACTTTAAAGCAGACATCTGGTGTAAATAAGGGCACCTTAGACCTAACCCTTCAATACACCTTTGGACCTGTAGAAGACTCAGAATGACTGCTGGGCTGCTCTGCAAGAAGGCCTGTTAGTCTGCTGCTCTGCTGCTCTGCAGACCCTGCTGCTTAAGTGAAAGAATTGGACTGGCATCTTAATCCCAGGAACACCAGAGTGACTCCAAGGGCTAGTTAGCTGACCTCCTGATCAGAGATTCAGAGACAGAAAAGGCTTCAACCATCCTGAACCCAGCATCTGGGCTCTACTAGCTGTGAGTCTTCCACTCCAAATGGTGCCATACCATTCCTGTATCATTCGAAGTGGACTTGAACGTGCTCTGCCAGCCCAGCTGTGGTTCTGTGCACAGAACCATCGCAGCACAATGCATCTCCTCACAGCTGCTTCGGAACCAACGCAGCGCAACTTATCCCTGACTGAGGTCCCCGTATCAGGGCCCCAGAGCTTCCTCTGCATCGCCACTGCGCAACACATCCTTGACACCGAACATCGAACATCACATTGCAAGGCCCCCTTTGATGTCTTCTTCAACAACGACACAGGACTTTGCATTGCAGCCCTGCAAGATCCTCTGAACTGCTGCTGTGCAACGCACCTCAATGCCGGACCCTGTTGACTGCCTCCTGCCTCCTTGATGTTGACGTTGGACTCTGCATCACAGCCCCCCAGCTCCTTGGAACTGCTGCTGCATGGGACATCCTCAACATGTGATCTTGCAATGCTCCAAAAGCAAGCGTTAAGGTACTTTGTTCAATGGGCCTAAATTGCTCCATGTATTGGGCTGCACTCTATCGTGGTCAACTGAACTTGTGACTTTGTCCCGGTCCATCACAACCAGATAACCAGAATTGGCGACTTGTGCTTTAAAATTGCATGTCTCTGGTTCTACTGATTTATTTTTTGTCATTTTGGTCTCCAATAATTTTTTTAATTTTAACCCATTTTTCTAAATTGGTGTGGAATTTTCCTTGTGTTGTGTATTCATTTTATTCCTGTTTGAAGTGCTGCATAAATACTTTGCCTATTGCCTCTAAGTTAAGCCTGACTGCTTTTGTGCCAAGATACAAGAGGGTTAAGCACAGATTAATTTGGGGTTTGCTTGTGTTTCACACCAACAGAGATTGTGTTTGCTGCTTGAGTAGGGTTTCACCCCCTCAACCAGTAACTCAATGTCCAACACTTCTTAATTACAATGCTGGACCACATGTCTGACTGTGGCACAGCCCGTTGTGTTTCCTTAACTGTGAGTAACAAGGAGGACTAAGACAGACCCCAGAAGGCACACTTCTCAAGGCTGATACAATCCCTCCAAATCCCAAAACCCCAGAAAGAAAACTACTCAAGGCTGAGACAATTCCCTCCAAATTCCCATTCTGTTTTATGACTTTTTGTTACCTTTCTTTGGTCTCGGCTGCTCTGTCCCTTTGCCTTCGGTTTTTGAACCAGTTGCTGACCTGTGTAGTGGTAAGTCCAGTTGCTTCAGCCAGCTCCCTCTTCTCTCGGGGGGATGGGTATGGATTATGGATGTACCACTCACGAAGCACTCCCCGCGATTTTTCCTACAACAAGAAATGCTGTTGTTATTCTCTCGTAATACATATAATAAAATAACCCTAGGACTGAGTTCATGTGTTTGTTCAAAGTACAATACGTATATCCGAAACAACATACCATAGATGCAGCTATCGCTGATATTCCTATTGACAAAAATAACATGGCCTTTCCCCCATATCTTGTTCTCTTTTCATTCTTTGCGTTGAATTGCAACCTCCTTCAGGCCTGAAGTTGTAAGAATATGAAGGCAGTCCATACGGCATTATTTACTTCCTGAATCAATTTCCTTTCTGAGTCACACAAATACTTGTTGGCGAAGTCTTGTCCCCAGACGCAAAGTCAATTAATGACACTGTATCTTCAGAAGAGGAACTTGAAAATTGTTTGGCAAATCCTAACCCCTAGTGCTCATGTGTCTTACTTCCCATTGAGTGCGTCTAAAAGTCTGCACTCAATCACATATATTTGTAGGTAAATAAAGAGGATACATAGGGCCTGATTCACATAACTAACTTAAGACAACATCCTAAACTTACTACCATTTTGGTATTCACAGAAGGCACTTACTCATCAATGAGTAAGTGCCTTCTCTGAATACCAAAATGAGTACGTGCCTTCTGTGAATACCAAAAGGAGTAAGTGCCTTCTGTGAATACCAAAATGGTAGTAAGTGTAGGATGTTGTCTTAAGTTAGTTCTGTGAATCGGGCCCATAGTGATTATCCATATAATATGGCCCAGAATTGCCAGTGAGAAGTTCTGGCGACATCGTAATTCACAAAGCCACAGGTCGAGTGGTTAGTAAAGGTCACAAGACTCCAGAGATTGCACTAAAGACCACATCACGCTATCTGTTACCTATTTTTAAACTACATGTTTATTTTAGTGTAGGTCACGTGAAAGGTTTTCATTTTTTTAAAGATACCTACTGAAAGCACTGAGTGAAATACTGAATTATGAGGTTTTATTTTTATTTGTAAGATTTTTTATATAGATCGAACTTGTCCTGGAAGGGTATCAGAGCACTTTACAAAGGCTATGGTAAGTAGAAAACAAGGTAATCAAGAAACATAAATTCTGACAGTACCCATTGCAAATCAGATTTTTTAATCTGTAGAACAAAGAAGCGATACATAGTTAAGGAAATGGCGTTTTAGTAGCAGCACTTTATTACAAAATACATTCTGCCTGTACAAGTCAGAGGTTTTTTAAATAACTGTCTTCAATGTACAGCTAAAATGGATTTGGATCCCTTTTATGGAGAGGATGTTGATTAAACAGTCAGTGGTAAAGCTTAGCAGAGATGTTTGAGACTGTCATTATCTAGATGCCTTGCAAGCTTACAGACTCGTTAGCTGCAGTAAGGAAATCATACTGAGTTTTGCCATTCCATTGGATGAAATCTGCATTTACAAGTGATATCATATTCAAAATATAATTTCATAACCATGTGAAAAACAGTTTTAAAGCCACTAAATGTTGTGAAAAAAGGAGTCATTATCTTCATATATGAGTTTATTACTAAATATAAATCTCTAGTCCAAAGGAGTTCACATATCATTGACAACCCTACTTTGGCCATCCTAGACATTACAGACAGCATAACAATCCCTTCTTACATCTATTAAAGGTCTCACAAAGCTTTGACGTTACAGTAGTTGATATACCCTTCTCTTTGAATAAACCAGTTGGTAAATATAATGTGGTTGAAACACCAAGCTGCAGTTGATATTTATTCTGCATATTACTTTCCATGTACAAATGAAAAGCTTTTTGCTTTGCTTTCAAATAAAACAGTGAACTTTGATATTCATCCATCTGTACCACCTAAAAACACTCTGCCAGTAATGGTTTGGAGCAAAGTTAGTAATCATTGGTGCATAGAATATGCTTTTACAGAGCAGACTTTGGGGCATATTTACAAGCCCCAATTGCCACGGAATCATCACTTGTTTTGCCGCTCCGGTGGCGTAACACCATTTTCCATATTTACAAGGTGGCACTAAGCCACTTAACGTGGCTTACCACCACCTTGTAAATATGCCCTTTTCCGGCGCAGTCCTCTCCATGGAAAGGGGGGGCGGCAATGGGTGTTGCTGTGGGCACTCCATTCCTCCACTTTTTTACGCTGCCTCAGATTTACATGTCTGAGGTAGAACCAAAAACAGCACCATTATAACGCCATGGATTTGCAGCCCGTAAAATGGTGATACAAGAAGAAATCATTAATTTCTTCCCATTTTCCCTCTTTCCATGTGTGCTGCATTCTGCTGCACACAAAGAAAAAGAAAATCACCATGAATGATTGTATATGTGCAAGAAGGGACACCTTCCTGCATATAAATAAACAATCACCCCTGCAGCACAGACACCCTTGCAACATGGTGGCAGGGTGCCTGCGCTGGCTCTATGCATATATTTTTGCACCAGTGTTAGGGGACACACAGGGGTGCGCCATATCCTTGTGAATATGGTACATCCCTGTGTTTCAAAATACTGGAGTGCGGTGCTGCTGATTTTGACACAGCTCCGCGCTACAACATTTGTTTGTGAATACGCCACCTTGTTTTTGCTAGTCCCGTTCATGACAGCTTAAATATATGGTTTTAAAACTCAAACGCTCCACCATCACAAGGTAATTTAGCATGTAAATCTGAGCTATTGAGCTTAATGATTTAAGTTACAACCCCACTTGTTGAATAAGGAGAGTGTAGGCAGCTACAGCCAGGAATAAACTAATGGGATAGTGAAATTAACCCACTGCCAGGATTCAGGGCAAATGCAGATAGTACCTGGAAATGGTGGAAGACAAGTCAGTGGAAACATATTAGAAGGGAACACTAGACCGCTAACTACATGATCTCACATACTTATATCCCAGTGTTAAGATCATGTCCTTGTCAACAGCGGTAGACTGATATTTAAGATCCTGCTGGACTCTGAGTGCCCGATTCCGATCTCGTTCGGAAAGCATTGCAACCAAATCAGTTCCGGAATGCTTTCTGGATGACTCAGATTGGAGGAGTCCTACCGAGCGAGGATGATGCATCCGGATGCTTCTGGATGCGATTTGGTTGGGCTCGCATTTACTTCAGTGGGAGCCTGTGTTCCGAATACGAACACAGGCTTCCATTGAAAAAAGGGGTAGTTGGGGAAAAGTGTGCTCCCTGTGGCAGGCACCCCATGGTGCCTGCCACACTGTGCATGAGTGGGAAGAGGGGACCCATGGGTACCCCCACGGGACCAATTCGAAGGCCCCCGGGTGAAAGGGGGCCTGCTACGGGTCCCAAAGACCGATTCCGGCAGCCGATTCGTTCTGGTCAAACTGAACCAAAAAGGCTGTCCGAATCGTTCATCTTACTCACTTGTTCAGAAACCAAGTCCATAGAGCTGCACGACTCCGATCCAAAAGGCTTGTCCTGCCCGAATGCCTTTCGGAACCGATTCGGTCAGCACTAACTGTTTCCAGGCATCGTACTTGGTTGTTCTGAACTGTGACCGATGTGTCAGAAACAAGGACTACGGATAGGATTCGCAAAACCCAAATCTGATTCGGAGCCCTTCGGAACGACATCGGAATCGGGCCCTGAGTCTTCACCTAGCAACATGTCATTAGTTGCATTAGCTATCTCTGGGTTTGTGCCAGTTTGCACTTATATCCGATCCTCACATTTATTGTGTTATCTCCTTTTCTAGTTTCCTAGTTCCCTTTGCCTAGTTGACTTTTGTTGACATGTTTGCGGCTTATCACTGGAATCTTGGTTGACCCGATACTCAACAAGGCAACTACTGATGCCAAAACAAGTAAGCTTGTATCTTTATATGTGATTACCTCTTCTCTCCAGCTGGTTCGATATACTCATCTGTCCTTTTCTGTTTTCCAGTCACTGAGAGCAAACTATCTCTGTGATATCATGGCAGCACAGTGCTGGGTCTTGACGGGGACTATTCCATCTGGGAGTGAGCTCCAGCTCAGCGTTTCTCTCTTCCTTCCCCGGTCTCGCCCCAGATTCCTATCATCTGCAACAAATTTATTTATGCTTGCCAGTGTATTAATTCAGGGACGACATGAATTTTCAGCAGGTCTACATCCTTGGAACCTGACAGACACAAATTGGCTCTGAATTAAGTTAATAGCAAAGCAACGGACAGAGACATGAAACTGTACAAGAGGGTGAAATCACATGAGATGGGACATGTTGTTGAGCCACAGACGCTACTGTCATTGTGTGCCTTGGTGCACCTAATTTCAGATAAAGAATACAAAACCTTCAACGAGAGCATTTGTGGTGATACTGTACACAAGAATGAAAGTAGGTATTCTTGTGTACCTTGGTGAATAAGAACTGCAATCTCACAATAATACCGATCTTGAAAGCTATAGACAGAACATCTAGCTTTTCATGAAATTTCTGAGTTGTATGCCTTGTAATCTGCCTGAAAAATGGACACCAGGATCTCCAATTGCAGGGCATAAATATAAACAGAACTCCCAGCTCTCACTCCAAACTACTGCTATGAAGTCAATCGATTACCAGCATACCAACTTGGGAAGGATTTGTGATGCATCCAAAGAGTTTGACAAGAAAACTGAAAAGACAGGTAGGTGTAGTGATGTGGGCCCCGGGCCCACATGCTGCTAAGGATGACACAGACACATCGTAGTGGTGTACAGAAACTGGCCCAGGGCACGTGCGCCTGGCCTCTTTTATTAGCAGGGTCACCTGACCGCTGACGCCTGTGATGGGTGGGTGTACAGTGTGGGTTGACACCAGGCAAAATACTAGAACGTGCCAGGCAGGACACTACATCCCTCCCAAACTTTAATGAAAAAAGACACAAACAAAAGTCCAACCTATCAAGAAAACAAAACAACAATACACAGCACCAATGAGTCTCTTCAGGCCATCTGCTGGGCGGTGTTGGAGTTCTCGACCACACGGTCAGGAAGCTTTAGCCCACCTCTGCGATATAGTTCAGACCGGCCTGATCTTGCGGTGTTGGAGTCTATTTACAAAGTTCAAATATCAGTACATCTGGAGCGGTACTGGAGTCCACCTCAGAGATCATGCAGGAGCTCAAGTTCCAGTGGACGACAAACCTACAGCTATTGAGGATAATCTTGGTGGACGAGGCCTTTCCTTGGTGGCGACGTACTTGATGATTTTTCAAGCTCCTGACAGCCGAGCAACTTCAGACTTGCCTCTCCTGCCTGGACTCCCCTCTCACAGGAGTTTCCTGGGGGGCCTACCTGCCGGGCTGCCATGAGACCATGTGAACGGTGCGGGCTTCGTGTAGGCCACACGAAGGAGTCGCTGAGGAACTGCCAACAGGACCACAGCCAAGTCGCTCATTTAGCCGCAGAGGGTGGTGTCTCAATTTGTGTGTTCTCGCCATCAGGACTCAGGTTCTATGCCTTTCTCTGATAGTCGTTGGGTGACCAGTGTTCATCTGTGACCTCCATGCTTCCTGGTGCCTGTCATGGAGCTGCTGCGACGATCTCTCCGATTCGGATTCCCCGCTTACAGGAACTCCATTGAGGTCCTTGCCCCTGGATTGCCATGTGACTACGTGGGCTGTGCGGGCTTTCGTAGGCTGCGCTAAGGGGTCGCTGCAGAACTCCCAACAGGTCCAGGGCCAAGCCCAGTGTAACCCCAAGGGTGGATATTCCAATGGTCGGGTATGCTCAACTTCGGCAGGCTTCAGGTTGACGGGGGCAAACAGAAAGTTCCTGGGTGGCTCGCCTCATTGAACTTAGGTTGTCTAGAGTGTTGGGATCCACTCTAGTGGTGCAATGCTCCTTTGACGTCCTTGGTGATGAGGCACCTGGATAATGATGACGAACATAGTAATTTCCCTTCAGTTGGACAAGCAGGCGGCGATCTCTTGCCTTGGGTGACCTTGTGGAGTGAGGAGGACTGGAGGGACTTCTTGTCCACTTACGGTTGTCTTCTGGTAGGTGCACTTTCTAGATGTGGCTCCATCGTTGCCAAGCAGCCGGTGACAGGTGAGTGGACGGTCGCACTGTGAAGCATGGGGCCTGAACACAGATTGCGCTTGCTAGCGGCTTACGGTTGGTCCTCCGGCAGAGCTGGCTCCAGGGATGTTTCAACACCCCAGTGGCTGGCTTCTGTTGATGAACACAACAACAAAGACCCACTCCACCGGCGTACATCTATATCAGTGACTCAAGGGGGGGTGTTCAAAAAGTCCCACTCCCCACCAATCTCTTATCAGTTTTTTAAGAGAAACAATGCACTGTTCTGCGCCAACGTATAAAACCTGTTCTCCCGGGCAACACACCAGAACCCACACGTGTGGTGTACCAGAATATCGGTGGTCACCACTAAATCCACACCCTGCGTTGGACACTGCTCCTAATAGAGCAAAAAATGTGAAAGACGCAAATGACACCTCACGGAAACACCACCATCGGGGTAACTGGTATATAATTTCCAGACAGGCCCCTGTCTCATCATCGGTTGTCACTTGCGTCTTAAAGAAAAATAAGTGGAAAGGAAAGAAGTGTCCAAAACAAACAACATATACAGTGACAAACTAGTGAAGGCGCAGAAATATCTGCTAGTGACCAACACATACACAAAAAGTGAGAATAACGAAACGAAGTGCATAAAAACACACACAAAGATCCGTCCCTTACCCAATTTTCTTCATAGGGCGGAGATTGTGTGCTGTATAAAAAGGCTGGTAGTTAATCATGCCTACCACAACCTACTGCCAGTGCCGACATGTTTCACTGCTATGTTACATTAAAGCAGTTTCCTCAGGGCTGCACTCGGGAGCTGTCACTTCACTGTTTTGGACACTAGTTCTATAGTGTGCTGCCAAGAGAGAACAGGTGAAAGAACCAATTAAAAACATGTAGACCTAAGCCAGGAAACAACGCATACTGGATGTACTGAATGAGGTAAACTGTGAGGTGTAAAGTGTAAAGTATTACCATGGGGCAGCCAAGCCACTCATACCGGCCGCTCCTGTTTCTTCAAAGGCAACAGACACTTCCCACGTAAGTATATTCCTTATTGCTCCAGTATAAAATGTGTAAAAAGCGATTAAGTGCATGCATTTGTATCATGTGCAGACTGAGACTTAGTCTTAGATATGCTGTCTAATGGCTTACACCAACACACTTCGCTAATTGCTACACCGGTGCCCTATCCACGGCGAGCCTTTATCTGATGTTATAACCACTGCCTTCGCACAACTATCCAATCTCTTTAGTGGCAGTCTGAACACTATCGTCTATACAGGTCACGATGCCCTTACACTTTAGAAGCCACTGCACCAACGTTAAATACAGTGGCCACCGCTTTGAGATAATGTGATACTTCAGGGCGCTAGCGTCATCTACGCCCCACACACCACACACTCCTCATAGCCATGTTACTTCCCTGTCCGGATCTCTCGTGGGCCTCCTCTCACCGTGACGTGCTAGGAAGACGCCTTTCCTCAGCCGTCCGGAAGATGTGACCCTCGAGTCTACAAGACCACAGTGCGGGCGGGGCCCCGCCCCTCAGGGCGTACCACGTGATACCAGTACTACGTGGCGGCCATCTTAGCCTAGTCAACAGTGGTGATTCTTACCTATGTGCCTGCATATGTAGTGGTAAGCTGCGTCCTTGCTGGAATTCCAAAGCATCCCAACCCTGATGGTTTGGTATACAAATAACCTCAGTGTCGGCGGAACCACGCCCCTAAGGGCTTACCACGTGAAAACAGTAATACGTGGCGGCCATATTAGCCTAATCAACTGTGGTAAATCGTGCCTATGTGCCTGCATATGTCGAGATGATATAGAGATAAGCTGCGTCCTTGCTGGAATTTCAAAACGTCCCAACACTTATGATTTGATATAAAAATCCCCCACCAGGTGATGAATGTAGTGGGATAAACTATTAAAAACGACCTCATCCACAATTTCTTGTAAAGCAAAATAATAAGTCAGTACGTTCAAAGAAAGTAAATAGTGTATCAGGGCCCGGATCTCGCTACTCTAACATGTCTAGGCGTGTGTGATATATGTGATACCCTCAATACCTCAGCACTGTCCCTAGGGGAATGGCATTCACATCTCGCCATATAGCCAAAGGCTCCTATGTGTTCCATGGGGGATGTATAGCAGGGCCAATCGCTGTCATTTGACCACCACATTTATCCCCACCAGGTGACATTAGATCTAATCGGTATTGTGATATACACTCTGAACATTCAGATCAAATTTACAGTTTGATGCGGTTCCATTCTATAATCTCGTTGAGGCCTGTCCTATCTGTTTTCTCATTATAAATCCAGCGCGCTTCCTTGGCTAATAGGATCTCCTCAAGATTTTGAGGGGAACCTCGGATCTTCTCAAGGATAGTCCACTGGAAGGTGTGTTTCATAGAAAAACAGTGTTGGACCAATCTCGTTGTTAATTTGCCAGCCCTGATGGTACTCAAATGCTCTTGTATACGTACTTTAATTTTTCGACTGGTCAGACCGATATATTGTAAACCGCACTGGCATGTTAACCTATATACAACTTGTGTGGAGTTACAATTGCTGAACTGATTGTGGAACCACTCCTTGCCAGATGTAAGTGTCACACTTTTGCTCTTTCTAGTCAATGGGCAAACCGAGCATGTTCCACACGGGTAGTGGCCTTTAGGTATGGTGGAATTATGATCAATTTGTATAGAGGGCGCCCTCGAATGTACGAGTTTGTCTTTAAGGTTGCTCGCCCTCTTAAAAGCAAATCTGGGAGGAGGCATATTGAAGTTACTGTCAGACAAAATCGACCAGTGCTTACGGATGGACTGCCGGATTTTTGTAGCCATGGGGTCAAACGTCATAACCACAGGTACACATTCATCCCTCTGTTTGACAGTTTTTTCTAAAAGGGCACTCCTAGGTGTATTCAGTGCTCTCTTTTTCGCTTGTTTCACCGTCCTCGTCGGATAGTTCCTACTGGTTAGTTTATCCGTCAGTGTTTCGGATTGTTCAAGGAAAGTGTTGGTACTTGAACAGTTACGTCTGTATCTCAGAAATCAGGATGAATTGTCGCAGATCATCCGCGACATGGTCGGAGTAGCCAAGGAAAGGAAATGGATTACAGTCAAAGAGGCGGAGTTCCTTGTGAATACCAACCCCAGGACTCCGTCGTTTTACATTTTACCAAAAATCCATAAGCCCCAACGCCCTCCCCCGGGGCGCCCTATTGTCGCAGGGATTCAATCTATCCTGGAACCACTTTCCCAATATGCAGATTACTTCCTCAGAGAGTCTGTTATTACCCAGAAATCTTTTGTCAAAGATACTACTGACATCTTAAATATACTTGAGGACATTCAATACGATCCAACTAATGAATTTTTTGTCACTATTGACATTGAATCATTGTACACCTGTATACCCCAGGACGCAGCGCTGGTGGCAGCGGCGCCGCCCTGGGGAATCAGGAATGGTTCTATGACACCACTCAGGCATTTGTGCTACAGTGCATAGAGTTAGCGCTTACCAGAAACTACTTCAGCTACAAAGATCAGCTGTACCTCCAGGTGTCTAGGACCTCTATGGGGGCGACCATGGCACCCAGCATAGCTTGTATCTATGTTGGACAGTTTGAGGAGCACGTCATCTATCACAATAACAACCCGTTCCAGAGCCAGCTCAGGCTCTGGAAACGATATATAGATGACGTGCTTTGTATCTGGACCGGAACAGAGGAACGTCTCTTAGAATTCCTCAATTGGCTTAATGTCCAAGATGGCAACCTCAAGTTCACTTGGACATAAGATAGACACAAGGCAGTGTACCTGGACTTGGATATCGAGCATAATATGGGCACTATTAACACCTGTGTACATCAAAAACCCACAGATAGGAACTCCTTGTTGTTATACGATTCTTTCCAACCCAGGGCTTTGAGGGACAATTTGCCTGTGGGTCAATTTCTGAGATACAGACGTAACTGTTCAAGTACCAACACTTTCCTTGAACAATCCGAAACACTGACGGATAAACTAACCAGTAGGAACTATCCGACGAGGACGGTGAAACAAGCGAAAAAGAGAGCACTGAATACACCTAGGAGTGCCCTTTTAGAAAAAACTGTCAAACAGAGGGATGAATGTGTACCTGTGGTTATGACGTTTGACCCCATGGCTACAAAAATCCGGCAGTCCATCCGTAAGCACTGTTCGATTTTGTCTGACAGTAACTTCAATATGCCTCCTCCCAGATTTGCTTTTAAGAGGGCGAGCAACCTTAAAGACAAACCCGTACATTCGAGGGCGCCCTCTATACAAATTGATCATAATTCCACCATACCTAAAGGCCACTACCCGTGTGGAACATGCTCGGTTTGCCCATTGACTAGAAAGAGCAAAAGTGTGACACTTACATCTGGCAAGGAGTGGTTCCACAATCAGTTCAGCAATTGTAACTCCACACAAGTTGTATATAGGTTAACATGCCAGTGCGGTTTACAATATATCGGTCTGACCAGTCGAAAAATTAAAGTACGTATACAAGAGCATTTGAGTACCATCAGGGCTGGCAAATTAACAACGAGATTGGTCCAACACTGTTTTTCTATGAAACACACCTTCCAGTGGACTATCCTTGAGAAGATCCGAGGTTCCCCTCAAAATCTTGAGGAGATCCTATTAGCCAAGGAAGCGCGCTGGATTTATAATGAGAAAACAGATAGGACAGGCCTCAACGAGATTATAGAATGGAACCGCATCAAACTGTAAATTTGATCTGAATGTTCAGAGTGTATATCACAATACCGATTAGATCTAATGTCACCTGGTGGGGATAAATGTGGTGGTCAAATGACAGCGATTGGCCCTGCTATACATCCCCCATGGAACACATAGGAGCCTTTGGCTATATGGCGAGATGTGAATGCCATTCCCCTAGGGACAGTGCTGAGGTATTGAGGGTATCACATATATCACACACGCCTAGACATGTTAGAGTAGCGAGATCCGGGCCCTGATACACTATTTACTTTCTTTGAACGTACTGACTTATTATTTTGCTTTACAAGAAATTGTGGATGAGGTCGTTTTTAATAGTTTATCCCACTACATTCATCACCTGGTGGGGGATTTTTATATCAAATCATAAGTGTTGGGACGTTTTGAAATTCCAGCAAGGACGCAGCTTATCTCTATATCATCTCGACATATGCAGGCACATAGGTACGATTTACCACTGTTGATTACGCTAATATGGCCGCCACGTATTACTGTTTTCACGTGGTAAGCCCTTAGGGGCGTGGTTCCGCCGACACTGAGGTTATTTGTATACCAAACCATCAGGGTTGGGATGCTTTGGAATTCCAGCAAGGACGCAGCTTACCACTACATATGCAGGCACATAGGTAAGAATCACCACTGTTGACTAGGCTAAGATGGCCACCACGTAGTACTGGTATCACGTGGTACGCCCTGAGGGGCGGGGCCCCGCCCGCACTGTGGTCTTGTAGACTCGAGGGTCACATCTTCCGGACGGCTGAGGAAAGGCGTCTTCCTAGCACGTCACGGTGAGAGGAGGCCCACGAGAGATCCGGACAGGGAAGTAACATGGCTATGAGGAGTGTGTGGTGTGTGGGGCGTAGATGACGCTAGCGCCGTGAAGTATCACATTATCTCAAAGCGGTGGCCACTGTATTTAACGTTGGTGCAGTGGCTTCTAAAGTGTAAGGGCATCGTGACCTGTATAGACGATAGTGTTCAGACTGCCACTAAAGAGATTGGATAGTTGTGCGAAGGCAGTGGTTATAACATCAGATAAAGGCTCGCCGTGGATAGGGCACCGGTGTAGCAATTAGCGAAGTGTGTTGGTGTAAGCCATTAGACAGCATATCTAAGACTAAGTCTCAGTCTGCACATGATACAAATGCATGCACTTAATCGCTTTTTACACATTTTATACTGGAGCAATAAGGAATATACTTACGTGGGAAGTGTCTGTTGCCTTTGAAGAAACAGGAGCGGCCGGTATGAGTGGCTTGGCTGCCCCCTGGTAATACTTTACACTTTACACCTCACAGTTTACCTCATTCAGTACATCCAGTATGCGTTGTTTCCTGGCTTAGGTCTACATGTTTTTAATTGGTTCTTTCACCTGTTCTCTCTTGGCAGCACACTATAGAACTAGTGTCCAAAACAGTGAAGTGACAGCTCCCGAGTGCAGCCCTGAGGAAACTGCTTTAATGTAACATAGCAGTGAAACATGTCGGCACTGGCAGTAGGTTGTGGTAGGCATGATTAACTACCAGCCTTTTTATACAGCACACAATCTCCGCCCTATGAATAAAATTGGGTAAGGGACGGATCTTTGTGTGTGTTTTTATGCACTTCATTTCGTTATTCTCACTTTTTGTGTATGTGTTGGTCACTAGCAGATATTTCTGCGCCTTCACTAGTTTGTCACTGTATATGTTGTTTGTTTTGGACACTTCTTTCCTTTCCACTTATTTTTCTTTAAGACGCAAGTGACAACCGATGATGAGACAGGGGCCTGTCTGGAAATTATATACCAGTTACCCCGATGGTGGTGTTTCCGTGAGGTGTCATTTGCGTCTTTCACATTTTTTGCTCTATTAGGAGCAGTGTCCAACGCAGGGTGTGGATTTAGTGGTGACCACCGATATTCTGGTACATCACACGTGTGGGTTCTGGTGTGTTGCCCGGGAGAACAGGTTTTATACGTTGGCGGAGAACAGTGCATTGTTTCTCTTAAAAAACTGATAAGAGATTGGTGGGGAGTGGGACTTTTTGAACACCCCCCCTTGAGTCACTGACATAGATGTACGCCGGTGGAGTGGGTCTTTGTTGTTGTGTAGATTTCGAGTGGAGGGCGACCCGCTCCGTTATCCCTCTATGCTCCTATATTTCTTGAATTCTGTTGATGAACACCTTCTTCATTGCTGGCACAAGTCCTCTGCCTGTCGCTCTTCTCCTTTCCTTCTTGCTCGCCTGTGGTGGTTGTTTGCTCTGTGGTGTCGTGCCACTCTCCTTTCCTTCTTCGCGGAGTCGCATCCTGCCACGCTCTTCTCCTTCTTCCGACCAGGTTCCTCGCTCGGATGTGGCATCCTGCCACATGTAAAACCAAAGGGGATGATGGACGGAGTGTTGGACATTGCAAGCACTCACCCCCAGGGGTGAATGTATGACATTATTGTGCATTCTGTCCATCAACAGTTGTTTTTTCATTCGTCCTGCCACATGTCTCATGTTTGTGCCACATGGACATCTCTCTGGTCGCATCTGATTCTTGGGATGATCTTTACTTTGCTGCTGACCTGCCTTAGGTCTGCCTTGTTGGCAGGACGTTCTTCTTCTCCTTGAGGGCCTCTTGCCGGCCCCTTGCCCTCCTCGGGGGTTTCGCGATGCTCCTCTGCTTTTCAGTTGAGGGCTTTGTGCTTGCTCCTCGAGGCTGCGCCGTCGTGGCGCTTGATCCTGCCTCTGTTCAGGCATGTTTGGCAGGGTTGGTCACTTTGAGTGACACGCTCCTTGCTCGCAGTGCGATGTGATGTCCGGCCACGTGTCGCTTGTCGTTGGAGCACATGTTGCTGTGGCAGCTTGCCACGTGGAGTGTGCGACTCTCTTCTTGCCTGTCTTGGGTCCAGACAGAGCAGCCCTGGTCAGCCCTGCAGCAAGATAAACACCCGGTAGTGTGAGACAGACTATCCTGACCTCCAATATTAAAATGAGTCTGACTTAGATCAAGTAAACAGCCACTTGGCTGTACCCACAGCGCGACCCTCACTGCCCTGCCTGCTGCCATCGTCCTTTAGCAGTGGCTTTCCAAACCGCACTCTGGCCAGTAAACCATGTCTGCCCCGCACCCACACAGAAATGGCCCCAATTATTTTTTTTTTTGCAGAGTTTTATATAGCGCGAACTTGACCCGAATCGGGTATCAGAGCGCTTTACATAGCTCCAGTTACGTTACATGAGGACACACATTGATTTTTGTTAGGCATGGGGAGATTAAGTGATTTGCCCAGATCACAGGATGTTTGGCGTCATTACCGAGACTCGAACCCAGTTCCTCCAGGTCCGAGGTCGAGCGCCCTAGCCGTTAGGCCAACTCAAAGTGTGAGGTCAACTGCCACGGCCTCCCATGTCTAAGAGACAGCACCACTGACTGCAGTGTAAGTTTAAACACTTGCCTGAAAAGGATGGCTGGGTCCCCGAAGCGGAGGGGTGCTGAGTTTGTTCTGACCAGCCTCCAAAAGACCGCATCTGCATCTCCACTCCAGTGCGTCAGGGTCAGCCAAGCAAGGGTGCCTATGTTGACTCTAGGCTGCTGAAATGGCACCAGCGCAGTCAGAAAGGACTGGAATGCACAGTATTGCTTAAATATGGTGCATTCCAGCCCTTCATTTGGCGTAGGGCAGCGCAGCAAGGTGCTTTGCTGAGCTGTTAGAAATTGGGGTCTGTAGTTGGCAGTGGTATACACCCTGTCAAAGTAGGGACCCTTCCTTCTAGTCAGGGTAAGGGGATTACACAGCTAAGATAACCCCTGCTCACTCCTTTGGTAGCTTGGCATGAGCAGTCAGGCTTATCTCACAGACAATATGTAAAATATTTGTACAAAACACACACACAGTAACACAGTGAAAACACTACAAAATGGACACCACGCCAGTTTAGATAAATAGCCAATATTCATCTAATCAAAACAAGACCAAAACAACAAAAATTCTACATACACAACCAAAGATATGAATTTCTTAAGAATAAAACAAAAATACTGTCCTTGAAGTCGATACGGCGTCGTGACCAGCAAATCCAACAGTTCACACGGACCCTAAAATGGAGCCTGGGAAGGACAACTGAAATAGAAATGGTCGGAATCGCCCCACTCTAACCGCCAAATTGTTGCTCTAATGGCTGGTTTCACTCGCTGTCATTCTAGTAGCAGGGCACAGCATTTCACCGTCTCCAATTGGCCCCTTGCTGCTCCCGGTGCCCCTGTGATATAGCCATTTCCCTGCATTCATCTCTGAGATGCACTGGTGCGATCGTGGCTCCAATCGGCCGGCTGAAACAGACACATACTTACAGTTGCCAGCGCCCAATCACCCCGCACAAGTCAAAAAGGAACATCCTCCTGGAGTGATTCTAAAGTCATCTGAAGCCATTGGATTAGTGGAACACAGCTCTGGAAAAATGCACCCCAGAAAGGGCCCGGGCAGGAGCAACTTGTGTCAGGGAAGAGCTTGTGCGTGCCCCCTGGTGCCCTACTTATGATTAGAACAGAAAGAGGATTGCTCCTTCAGTTCTTTGATGGCCATCTCGGATTGGTGCTTCCTCTTCCTCTTTTAGAAACTGATGAGGTATGCAGTTATGATTCAATGCTGCTTCTCCCCTGTGTCTTTCTACCTGTTTCTAGCCTTGTCGGGTATCTAGCGCCGCGGCCAGGGTGACTGACGCTGGAATCTGGGGACCACGGTTCGATCCCCGGCTCCGGCGGCAGGTTAGCCCAGCACCATGTGACTCTGGGCAATAGCTCGCTTAATCTTCCCGACGGCCCCCAGCGCCTAGAGACCCTTACGGGTGATTGTGCGCTTTACAAATGTGGACTTTACTTTACATTTGGTCCTGTTCTGACCTCACTCCTATTGGCTTTATTCTCACGGACTCCCAGGATTTGCGCACCCTCTCTTATCCTACCTCTTTGCGCCGCCTTCACTATCGCAGTGGCCACCCTTCTTCTGTCCACCACACCATGTCTTCACCTCATCTCCTTATCATGGCTTCCAGTCGAATGAAGTCTGGAATCAACTGCTTCAAAGTAATCTATCCCCCTCATATGTCCAAAGCAGTAGCTAAACGGTTCAAACATAACATCATTGAACAATTTCCATATTCCCTCTTTGTTGACCAATTCCATAATGGGCGCCTAGGGAAGATTAAAAATGACTTCCTTTTCTTCACTAATGACATCCCTTCCTGGTCCTCCAGCTTCTCCAATTCCCTCAACGTATCCTCCTCCTCCTCTTTCCCGCATGTGAAGAGGTTAAAAATTTCTCCCCCCGCTCGCTTTAATGGCTTTCTCACCATTACACTTTATAACAATGGCACTGTCTTGATCCAAGCTTCTGACTCCTGTCTCTCTCTCTTTGACCACATCTTCCACTCCCTTCGTACCACCCCTGCGACTACTATCTCTCTAGATTCTTCCTCTTCTTCTTCCTATAAATTGTCTTCTTTTTCCCTTTCTCCCCCCTTGACCCCCACACATTCCTTCAGACTTCTCTCGTTCCCTTCCCTCCCATTCTGCCACCTTCCCAACTGGACCTTCCCCTTACCTCATCGGCTTTACCCCCCACTTCACCCCTACATCCTGCATCTCCCCACTATTTCACTGCCTTCTCTCACCCCCTAACTCCCCTATTCCTTCCCATTTCCCCCCTTTTTAATGCACCTTTCTTACAATCTGAACTACCGATCAACTCGCCTTACCCTCCCCCATCCCTCCCCTCGGCCCCTCACCCCTCTCCGCTCTTCCCCTTTCCTCAACCCCCCCCCTGCCTGGTGCCTTTACCCCTACATTCACCTTTCATTACCCTTGGTACCTGGCCTACACCGTCTCTCTTCTCCCCACTCGTGTGGCCTCCCTTTGACCTCCCTCCCTCCTCTCCCTGCTCAACCCCTTCTCCTCTCACCTCACCGTATCCATGGCCTTCCCATTACCCCCCTCCCTCCCCATTACCCCCCTCCCTCCCCCCTCCTCCTCCCGCCATCCATTTCTACTTCTCAACTTTCTCCTCCTAGGTATGATCTCTATTCTTCACCTCTGCTCAACACTAGTAAAAATATCTCACTAACTCCATTCACTCCTTTCTACCGCCTTCTTTCCCCCCTCAGACCCTTTCATCACATATCTCCCCCCAGCCCCCGACAACCCACTGCCCTTCTTTGCATATTTCACTTCCTCCCCCACCTTCGACCGCCGCACACCAACACTCTCCCCGGTCCCCCACTTCCTCCTGTCCTCCTTCGCCTAGTCCACTCTCTCCCGTAACCATTGAGCCACCCTTCACTCCATACTCAGCACACCTCTCTCTGGAAACTAAACTTGATTCCCTCATCGCGTCCATTTCCCTGCTTGAAGTGTCCATTTCACTCCTATGTGCTAAGATATCCCCATCCCCAAACAACCTCCCGAGGAGTTCCTTGCTCCCGCGCCCCAATAGAGCCAACCACAATCTATCCTCCACAGACATTACCAACCTATTGGCTACCTACAAGACCATCAATGTCATTTCCCCTACACTCGCCTCTCCTAACAACTCTACTCAATTTGCCATTCCGACCATCTCTTCCGTCAGAACTTACCAGCCTCCCCCTCAAGGGGCACCCTCATTCAAGAATCTAACCCCTATCCCCCTCATCAGTCCAGACACTCACATCACCAAAACAGTTGCGTCAGAGCTACACTGTATGCTCCATAACTGCAGATATGCAACCAAACACAAACTGGAAATCTCCGACACCATCACTCACCACAACCTCGACATGCTCTTTCTCACTGAGACCTGGTTTAATGACTCCTCTCACACTTCATTTGATCTTTTGTTACCTACTGACTACTCTATTCTCAGAAACGACAGACCAGGCCAGATCGGGGGAGGTGTTGCAATTATCTTCAGAAACACCCTCCAAATCAAAGCCTCTCCCACCACCCTCTTTCGCACCTTAGAATGCCTCTCCCTAGAATTCCAAGTTCATCATGGCACACCCTTCAGGTTCCATACCATCTACCAACCGCCTGGAAATTGGTCTTCCTTCATGGAGGAATTCATTGACTTCATTAGTGACCAATATTCACAGAGCGACAAGCAGATCTTCCTAGGTGATTTTAATCTCCAGTTGGGCTCTTTGGAAGACTAGGCTGCCAACAAGCTTGCAACCTTTCTTTCCGCTAACGATCTTGCACAACACTGCTCGGAAATTACACATGCCAAGGGCTCAATTCTGGACCTTGCGATTTCCAAATCAGACCAGATTACCACTGCTTCACCCATCCTTGTGGACTGGTCTGACCATTTCCTCATTCCCTTCTGTTTTCACCTCTCTCACATTTTAACTCTCGGCCAACCCAAAAGAGCCTCTACGTGGTTCCGCAACACAAAAAATATTGATCTTGAGACTCTATGTGATTCTGCTATGCAGTCTCTTCCTAGTCTAGACCCCAATACGGATGTCAACGATCTCACTCCCCTTTGCCTCCCAATCCTCGCAGTCGAAATTGACAAGGTTGCTCCACTCCAAAGCAAAAGGAAAAGACCCACCCCATCAGCTCCTTGGTTCAACAAAGCTCTCTATGACGAAAGGAAAAACCTTAGAATCTTAGAGAAGCACTGGAGACATTCTCCATCCACCCCCAACCTCTCTCTTTTACGTTCAGCAAGATCCATATACCACAAACACATCTTCCAGGAAAAAACATCACACTTCAGATCCCTCCTCGATTCAGCTAAAAACAGACCCAAAAAACTTTCCGACCTCATCAAAAACCCAAATTGTTCTCCCCAAACCATCAAGCCTGAGGATGCATCAAAGAAAGCAACTGAGTTCAGTATATTCTTCGACCAAAAGGTAAAATCTCTGGTGGAACAGGTCACCCACCCCACCCCCATCGAGGAGCGAAAATCCTTAGTCAATTGGCAGAACTTTGCCGCCATCTCAGAGGTTGATCTCCTCAAATGCATCCGCGAAACCAAACCCTCCAACCATTCCTCTGACCCCATTCCCAGTGGCATCGCCATTGATTTCTATACTAACACTCTCTCCTACTTGACCAGGCTAGTCAATCTCTTCCTCAGTCAAGGATCCCTCCCAAGTGTCCTCAAAACAGGACAGGTTACCCCCCTTCTAAAAAAAAACCTCTGCAGATGCAAATGACCTCAATAACTTCCGCCCCATCACCAATCTCCCTTTTCTTTCAAAGATCACAGAAAAATGTGTTGCAAAACAACTGTCCCAACACATTATGGACAATAATCTCCTCGACATGTTCCAGTCGGGCTTTATTCAAAACTGCAGCACTGAAACAACCCTGCTGCAAGTGATCGATGATGCGCTGCATATTCTCGATTCGGGGGAATCGTGCCTTCTGATTCTTCTTGACCTCTCTGCAGCTTTTGACACTCTTAATCACACCACCCTCCTTAACATTCTTCAACAGAGAATGGGCGTGGAAGGCACAGTACTCAAATGGTTTGCCTCTTTCCTCACAGACAGATCCCAAATGATCAAGATTGCAAATAGTCTCTCGTCTCCACTGGTGGTTGGTCAAGGCATCCCTCAAGGTTCTATCCTTGCTCCCACTCTGTTCAATCTCTATCTGGAACCATTAGGGAACCTTCTAAGCAAATCTGGAATCCTCTACCATCTCTACGCGGATGACACCCAAATCTACCTCAAGGTGTCTTCCCCTCATGATCTCTCACTACTCAGCTCTACTCTCAACACTGTTCACAACTGGATGCTAGTTCACCAACTCATTCTCAATCCATCCAAAATGGAATTCCTCCTCATATCTAGCTCTCTCTCTCCGCCTCCTGTTCAAGCCTGGATGGATCAATCAAATTCTACTCAACAGTAAACCCATCATTGTGGACTGCGCTAAATCCTTAGGTGTCATACTTGACAAAAGACTCAACCTAATCTCACACATCAGCTCCATGGCCAAGAGCGCACGTTATCAACTGCGACTCTTATGGGGGATTCGTCAGTTCTTCCCGGAGAATGACCTAAAAACCTTGGTCCAATCGCTAGTTCTCTCTAGACTTGACTATTGTAATTCTCTTCTGACTGGCCTTCCCAAATCTCACCTCTCCACCCTCAAATCCGTCCTCCATTCAGCAGCTCGCTTCATTTCAGGGTCCAAACGAAGTGACCACATCACTCCTATACTGTCTTCTCTCCGATGGCTTCCCATTGAGCTAGAGCTATCTACAAAACAGCGTCCATCACCAACAAAGCTTTGCACTCTTCCTCCCCTCGCTATCTGGTGAATAAACTCAAACTGTCTGGAGGCTCAAGACCTTCTCGGAATGCGGAAAAGTTCCTTCTTGAACCCCCCTCCTTCAAAAGAGAAAAACTGTTGGCACAATCGTTCTCAGGTAATGCGATGAGAACCTGGAACTCGCTTCCTCCTTCGCTCTGTGCCATCACCTCCATCCAGATCTTCAAAGCGGACCTCAAATCTCTTTTATTCCAAAGACACTTTCAGAACTAATTCCCTCCTTCTCAGACCCTGCCAGGAAGTTCTTTAGTCTTTGTAAATTTGTCACATATGTTTATATTTTTGCTGTACATCCTGTGCTTGCTGTGTTTGAAATTGTTTTCCTTTTGCCTGCGTTGTTTTGATTCTATGGCCTGCTATTGTTCGCCAGGAAGTTCTTTAGTCATTGTAAAATTTGTCATATTTATTCTTACTTTTGCTTGTACACTCTGTTCATGCTATTTTTGTTTGTTCTATTCCTGCAACAGTTCTCTCATGTAACGTAACTGGTTCTATTGTACAGTGCTCTGATACCTTCGGGTAGAGTCCGCGCTTTATAAAAATGCATTAAATAAATAAATAAATAAAAATAAACCATACACTTCCAACCCACATACTAGAGGTACTAGAGCCCCAAAATTAGCAATCACACAGGGGTATCGCCGTAGCTACACGCCGATTCTACAGAATATTGGGGCATATTACCAAGCAATAGCGATAATTATCGCTATTGCTTGGTTAGAGACAAAAATTTACCGCTGAGCTGCGGCGATTTTTATCGCAAATAAACCTTGGTATTACCAAGGTTTCTCGCAAATGCGATAAAAATCGGCCGCAATGCATGAATATCGCTGAAAAGTCAGCGATATTCATGCATTACCGAGCTAATGGTCTTAGCCATGTTATCCACCTCCCATTGGATAACATGGCTAAGAACTGCTCAGGGCAGGTGTTAGCTTTTGGAGATATTCGCGCTTAGCGCGAATATCTCCATAAGTTGGTAATAGGAGATAGCGATGTTAGCGACTGTTTCCAGTCGCTAACATCTTGGCACGCCCACTTTGCATGTCATTAGTGATAAATATCACTGACATGCAAAGTGGGGCCCAAGATGGTCGCTATCTCCTACTAGCTGTCGCTAACTGGTGTTAGCGACAGTTAGGTAATAGGGAGATAATTTTATCTCTGCTTTCTTGGCTTTTAAAGCCAAAAAAAGCGGAGATAAACCCCCTTGATAATATGCCCCATTGTGCTTTGCAATGTTCTTATTCTTATTCTGCTGTTCCTGTTTTCCGTTTTTACAGGCAACAGTCATCAGCTAAATTAGTGGAGTCGTTGTCATCGTTGAGACCGAGAAGTAGTCGAGCCTTCAAGGCGTTCACAAAAGTTGAATGAAAGTCCTGTAATCAGGCTGAAAATGTAAGTGGCCGCTAGGTGGCACCAAATTATAAGAAAAGCGGCCGAATTTCGAAAATGCGTTTTTATTAGTGTGTGGGAATGCTTCAGAGGTAAAATTTGACTGGACTTCTGAAACTCTTTGCACCTTTCCTTGATGGGAGGCAGGGTACACACCACTGTCGTCTTATCCCCTTCATGTGATGGTTAAGTTGCCACTTTTTTCAGAAAAAAACGCAGCCTATTTGTTTACGTTTTGCTATTCTCGAATAAGAACAATTCATGGCGGAACGCCCAATACGGAGTTCTGGGCCTTAATCCATCTCTTTTTTGTTCACCATGACATTCCAGTTTGGACCCTGCCATATGCAAATCAGTCTTGACCCTGGTTCCCATGGGAACAAGCCAGCCTGAAATGCCATCCCAGGTCCTCCCTGGATTAGAAACAAGCATCCTGGGACCAGCTTGAGCATCTGACCCAAGTCTGGACATCCCCATCCCACTCAGGGTGACAAATGCAAAAAGAATAATTGATGGACAGAGTGCTGAACAATGTCAACCATTCACCCCCAGGTACAGATATCTGTGCCTTTCCTGGACAGGAAATAAACATCCTGGGATTTCCAGTACAGGAAGGACCTGGCCTTGCAGCTCGGGCTGGACTGTTCCCAAAGGGAGTAGGGTTATCACTGATGTGCAAATGGCTGGGTCCAAAATGGGGTGGCATGGTGAGCAAAAAAACAATGTATTTAACTCAGAGTCTGTGACTGGGAGTGAATGTTTGACAATGTCCAGCATTCCGTCCATCATCTTTTTGTGTTACTATAGTTTACCCTAAGTGGGAAGGTTATGCCCAGACGTGGATTCCGTGCTCATTGTGCTAGTGGATTCAAGCTAGCCTGGCTGATGAGGAGTGATATCCCGACCCGGTGCCAGGATGCTTGTTTTCAGGTCCAGGAAGGACCTAGCCTGGCAGTGTGAGCTGGACTCTTCCCATGGGGAGTAGTGTCAAGACTAATTTGCATATGGCTGGGTTCAAACTGGGATGGCATGGTAAGTAAAAAAACAATGGATTTACCTCAGATCTGTGACTGGGAGTGAATGTTTTACAATGTTCAGCATCTTTTGTATTTACAAAAAAAGAAATCAGAAAAGGGGCTTAGATTCCACCCCTTACTTACCTGAACTTACCATTGGTTGATTCAAACATCGTTCTATTTTTCAAATCAAATCAAATTTACTTTATTCGGCATTTTACAAGAACACCATAAAAGTACAATTTAAAATAACAGTAATATGCATTTTAAAAGAGAATACAGAACTATTCCAGTTACAGTTCATTGTACCCCCGTCCAGCCCCCACATATTATACATTATTTGGGGGGTTTCCTTCAACAGGTCCCTCTTGTCTCTCTCAGTTTAGCTGCTAACCTTTAAAAATTTGTTATACAAAGCGGGGTCAAGGGATCTTGAGCCATTTAGAAATGCTTAAATTTAGTTTTTTTCAGCAGACTAACTAAACAAGCATTTACAATGCAATGGTCTCGGCATTATTAAAGGTAGAGCTATTTGCATTGCTCATGACATTTTTTTTCATTTATTTAAAAAAAAACATAAATAAATGGTATTGTCATTTACAATGGTAATAGGTGAGCATTAGAGAGTAGTAGAGAGTATTCGCGGACACAGAGCCACACACACACACACACACAGACAGAGCCGTGCACACACACACAGACAGAGCCGCGCACACACACACAGACAGAGCCACGCACACACACACACACACACAGACAGAGCCGCGCACACACACAGAGCCACACACACACACAGACAGAGCCACGCACACACACAGACAGAGCCACGCACACACACAGACAGAGCCGCGCACACACACACACAGACAGAGCCACGCACACACACACAGACAGAGCCACGCACACACACTCAGACAGATCCACGCACACACACACAGACAGAGCCGCGCACACACACAGACAGAGCCGCGCACACACACAGACAGAGCCGCGCACACACACACAGACAGAGCCGCGCACACACACAGACAAAGCCACGCACACACCAGCATCACCACTTCAGAGTTCTCCTACGTTTTCTATTTTGTTTGAGGTGATCTAGCCAAGTCAAGCGTAATAGATGTCCCATTTTGGATTCTTGAGTGTTTTCGGTTGGAGAAGGGTTAATTTGTAATTGCTTAATTGTAGCTAAATGTTGACGCATACATGCATCAATGTATGCACATACAACATACATAAATGAGGTGGACTCACACAAAGAGCCACATCCCAGCACAGAGAAGCTACACAAAAACTTTTTAACACAAATGCAAGAGCCACCCATCCACATCAGCAAAGAGAGGAGCCTGGCACACACATACTCATAATCTCCAGGGCAAAGCATGACACACATATACAGTCATGCATTAGACAGGCAAACTTGAAAGACACACAAGCACACTTAAACATCTGTTCATACACAAGACTAATACATATTCAAGAGCACACATATACACACTTAACAGAAAAAAACATCAAAAGAAGAGTCATTCTCAAAAGTAAACTCATGAGCCAGACACACTAACGCAAACACACACATCCCAAAACCGCAAATATCAACACAAACAATGGATAGACACAACAACACAAGAACCACATACAAAAACCACCCACCCACCATGAATCATGCATGTATAGCCACAAACACCAGAACACAATAGAGCTACACATAATAGCAAACGTAGGTCCCACACAAAGTAAATTCTGTCAACCTGGGGTTTGGAAATTACCAGGTGAGTATGTAATGCCGACAAGTGCCTCCACCCTCAAAAATAGGGATAGAGATGTAGATTTTAGAGCTAACTGGTATTTACCAGGCATTTCCCCCAGTAAATTCCGGCATGTTTGACCTGTCGAAATTGACCTGGTGAAAATTACAGAGGTATGCTGTTTCCTACATTTGGTTTACGCTTCAAGGGGGCGGGGGGGTCCACATGACTTGAAATTCTGATATATAAGGTAACTTGGGTTCCTGCACATACCAGAATTCAAAGCTAGATACGTCATTACCCTAATAAGAGTCATACACACTATTACACAAATACACTAGGGTTACAATACACATCATATTACGAGGACACCGCATTGCAATCTTGGGCTTTCTGGGAATTGTAGTCTCAATGTTGTTCAACTGAACCCACTGGGCTACCAGACCTAAAAACAATGTTCTGCTCATCCGTAGGACTAGAAAATGTGTGTAGCCCATCACTCCTCCACCCCAGAGCTCAGGTTAGCTCCATCAATTGAAGACTTATAACAGGTATGAAACGACTGCTAATCAATAAACATTTTGTTACCATCTCCCAATAAGAGCATCCCTCATGTAAAGACTGATTGTCATGAGTAACACATCAATAGGCCAGTCACTGAAATCTAGAAGAGGGTAGGGGAGCACACACGTTTCCAGGTGACCTTCTCTGAAACAGAAAGTCCTCCAGCAGGATCCTATCATATGAAACATAGGTTACCCAGGTCCATGACAAGGTCACACATCAAGTATACTTAAGTGGGTCAAGTTCAGACAGAAGAAGAAATTCACAGAAATGCAAACTGCACTCCCCAGCTTTTGGGAGTTTGTAAATTAAGCTTATGTGGGTCATAAGACCTTCAATGCCTCATTTATAATCAATATATTCCACAGCTCAACTCCTATCAGCTGGAAATATGAATCACCTATATTCAATTCATCATCCCCCTTATAAGTTTTGATTGGCTGCCTTGGACACACTGTCTTGTAACATCCTTAACTTCCTCTGCTCTTCCAGTATGTAAAGCGCTAATATATCTGATATAACAGGATCCATGCTACATAAAACCACAAATAAATAGATGGTGTCATAAGGTAAATCTACAGGCTCATAAAAACTAAACACACTAACACCGAATATAAACCTATACAAAGGTAGCGCCTACAATCAATCATTCACGGCGACACAGAATACAGAACAACACACATAAAATATGAAACCCACAAAACATAATACTCTTAACACACACAGAACCTGGCCTGTGGCTGAAAACTCGAATGCGAGTAGTCGCTCCTCCCACGGTGAGTCATTCGGTGTCTCAGGGCGAAGGAATGAAAGGCTGTGGGAGGGGAGGGGTCGGCAGAGGCACAGAAAAGCCGAGAGGAGGGCCCGCACAACACAAAGTTCTTCCACTGCAGGGCTCCAAGGCCAGGGGTTGGAACAGCCAGCACTTGAGCAAACTTCTGGAGAGAGAGGAGAGGAGAGGAGAGGAAAGACTTGGGAGGGGTGGGGGAAAGGAGGAGAGCGAGAAAGAGAGGGGAAAAGGCCGAGCAGGAGAAGAGATAAGTCCAGGCGGTGGAAGGACGAGAGATCGGAAGGGAGCAGTGTTAGGAGAGAGGGGGAAAAGGGAGAGACAAGAGGAATAAGGCGAAGAGGATAGCAGCAATGGGCACTTAGGGATCAGAAAGTAGAGGATATAAGGAAAAGGGGAGAACGGGATTGGGGAAGCAGGACAGAACGCAGAAAAAAAGGGGTGGCAGGGTGTTGCTGACGAAAGGAAATAGAAGGAAAATTGAGACAGTATGAGGGAAGAGGGAGAGAGTGGAGAGGCCGGGAAAAGGAGAACGATAGCGGGATCGGGTTGGTAGAAGGAGAGAGAAAAGAGCGCCGAAAAAAGCAAACAACAACAAACGCAGGAAGAGACCAAAACAAGCACTCACCTGAGGATGACTTCTTCTGGCTTCAGCAAAGCGCCGACATTTTCCGATTCGGGGGGCGTGGTTTTCGTTCTTTCCTCTTCCCATTGGCTGGAAGGTAAAATTCCAGCCAATGGGAAGAGGAGAGAACGAAAACAAGAAAGAAGAGAAAAAACACGCCCCCGAATCCGGAAAAGACGGGGCTTGAACCGAGTGACGCCCCTCTCCTCCAATAGCTGGCCTCCGTTTAGGAAGCCAGCCAATGGAGAAGAGGGGCGGGTTCAAGCCCCCTACTAAGAAACATTAAATCTCGGAGCTCCGCCCACACTGCTACGCAGTGCGACGCAGTCCTCAACCTAAAAACGGCACCTGGGCAATGAATAAAAAGGGCATACTAATAAAAAATGAAGGGTGTCCTGCGGAGATTGTTGATCGCAGCCGCAGGGACCTTTGAGTTCAACTGAACTGGTAAAACCTACCAGATCAGCCAGTAGATGATGTAAAAGGTTGAGCCTAAAACGTGTGATTAAAAATCTGTCCTGGGTGTTGTGTATAAGGGCAAGATAAGGTTCCATTCCTTCACAGGTCCTTGCTAAGCCGTAAGCTTTGACTGATTGTTTACCCCATTCCCTCTCTTCTCTACATGAGGCTTTATAATTAAAAAACATCTCCTTCACTCTATCCTGATCCCGACCTATAATTCCGGTCGGCTTTAGGAAGAGATCCTTACAGCCAATGCTTTCAAAGGTGACCTTTATATGCTTCAACCATGGAACATTCCTTCCCCTGTCCCTACCCATGCAGTCCATGATTATATGCCTAGTCAGCATGGCCTCGGGATTGACCCAGATCTTTAGCCATGCTAGCAGGGGCCTAACCTGCACCTTGCCCCTATAAATGCTCCACCTAGTTCTTCGTGAGCGATGTAAGAGGAAACACACTGTGGAACTTTGAGCAACCTTCTCAAATATTTATTCTCCTCCACCTGCAGTTTGTCAGAATCGACGAACTCCCAAAGTTCCGCACCATATACAGCTTTGGAGCAGCAGATTGAATTGTACAAGTTCATCATTTGCTCCGGGACCACCGTCCTAGTCTGCGGCCAAAATTCATGATTGCCCCTGTGCTGGACACTAACTTATTGCAACGCTCATCAATTAATGCTTTAAAATTTAAACGCCCGTCAAATAAAATGCCCAGATACGAGAAGGACTGTACCTTCTCTAGACTGTGTTCGCCTATTCTATAATTTGTGTGATTTAGTCCCTGCCTCCATAACATACGACTTACTGAGGTTGGCAGACAAATCTAAGTTATTCATAAAATCCACGAAACCATCTATCAATCGCTGTAGTCCCAGTGGAGTGCGTGCCAGCAAGACCGCATCGTCCACGTAAAGCAGGACAGGGATTGCTCTTCTTCCTACCCTGGGTGAATCCACATTTAAGCTTCTTAGGGCTTGATCTAGGCCAGTTATATATAGAGAAAACAAAAACAGAGCCAAAATGCACCCCTGTCGCACACCGCTAGTGCAAGAGAAAGGCTCAGTGGTTCCGCCCTCTAGGTTGTACCTGACTTTGGCCGAGGTGTTCCAATGTAGGGCTCTCAGAATCTTGATAAGATCTTGGTTTGCCCCTAAGTTACTCATTAGAACCCACAACTTCTACCTATTCACACAGTCAAATGCTGCGGTAAGGTCCATAAAGGCTAAATAAACCGCTTCATTATTGGCAATGGTGTAT
This sequence comes from Lissotriton helveticus, assembly GCF_964261635.1. NCBI lineage: Eukaryota > Metazoa > Chordata > Amphibia > Caudata > Salamandridae > Lissotriton > Lissotriton helveticus. The sequence continues at coordinate 817,559,032 of NC_136070.1, forward strand.
TTAGCCACCAGTAAATACAGATTTATGCATTGATCTGTTGTTGATCTTCTAGCCCTAAATCCGTACTGGACGTCAGTAATAATATGTTGTTCCTCAGCCCAGTTCATCAGGCGAGTTAAGACAACACGTCCCAACACTTTGGCAGTTACATCTATAAGGGACATAGGGCAATAGCACTGAGGACTATCTCTGTTTCCCTTTTTAAGGATGGGTACTATTATGGCAGACGACCACGAGCGGGGAGCCCCGTAGCTATAGCGGCATTTATTATTCTTGTTAAAATTGGCGCCCATAGATCCACCTTACTTAGAAAAAGGTCCGGGGGGATCCCATACGGTCCCAGTACCTTATTTCTAGTTAGACCCAGGATACAAATAGTAATCTCTTCCAGGGTGAATTCTAGTGTGACATTCCACCTCCCCTTCCGTTCCTCATTATCCTGTGCCTCGCTATTCCCCCAATTGTAAAGCCCACTAAAATGCTCCATCCACTGTTCGGGTAGAACATTGGATCCAATCTGCGGGCTATTTACATCTTGAAAACAGGGGTTATTAACTATCTTCCAAAAGGTGGTCATATCTTTCCTTTCTGCAGCTCCTCTCAAGTCCTCCCAGGTTTGTGTTTGGAGTGCACTCTTCCTACACTTTACTGCCTGCTTATAAATTATCCTACACTGCATAACCCTGTTTCTATCCCTTGGGTTAGTTCTTAGGGCAGCTCTTAGATTCCTCTGTGCCAGGGAGCACCCTCTATCGTACCATCTGGGATCATTATTAGGCTTGCCCTGCCCTGTCGTCTGTAAAAGACCATCTATCAGGCGACCTATTTCCTCAAATGCCTCCACTAAGGCTGGTCCTTCCACTAATAAATCTAAACAATCCTATAAAAACTGTCTCCCTTCTTTTACAAAACTTTCACCATTAATCCTTGACCATTTCAAACGCCTGCCCTGGTCCGTAACCTTCTCTAAGTTTATCCCACCCCCCCTCTTAGTGACCCTACTGTGTTTGTCTCTGCTACCGATAGTATTAGGGGTTTGTGGTCACTAAAACCACTCAGCTCTATTGAGAATCCCAGTAACCACTTCTTAAGCAATTGGGACACTAATATAAAATCAATAAAGGAACTACAACCCCTTCCTTTAAAAAGTAGGGTTAACCGGTTTGTTAGGCTCAAAGGCCATTAGATCCATCGAATGTTCAAGCGTATGATCTTTCATCACCCTACTCAATTCCCTACCCTCCAACGTGTGCTCGAAATGTGGTCCCTCCTCCAAACTGCAAGTGGTCCAGTCTTTCTAATAGGTAACAAATTTGGGCACAAATGACAATTGAAGTCCCCAACTATTAAAAGCATGGGTACCATTGTACCCTGTTTCTGCTCCATCAGCAAACTTAATCTTTCCTCTAACTCTCTCACTCTGGAACCTCCTGCATTATAAAAATTGACCAAAATTATGTTAAGGCCCCTATTTTTAAACCGGAGGCCTATCATGTGATCTGAATTCCATTTTAGGTCAGCCCAAACCCCTTCCAAACACAAGTCTACAAATATTAGAAGACCTCCCCTCGCTCTTCCGCCATAGACTTACTTGCCGGAACCCCAAACAATTTATACCCAGCTAGGTGGAAATTAGTGCAATCCACCTCCCAGGTTTCCTGTACACAGATTATTTTGAATTTACTTATACATTTCAACCATTCCTGATTTCGGAACTTAGCTGACAGCCCTGCTATGTTCCAGGAGACTAATTCGAGGGAGCTCCCTTGGGGATTTAGAGAGGGGCAAATGCCTGTAATGGCCCTATCACTACTTTGAAAAGCCTCTGTCCTAAGTGGCCTTGTTTTACAAGAGGCGAGCTGGGTCGCATTCGGGATAACGCCTCCTGAATGCTCCTCCGCCTGTGGTATTGAGTGTGAGGAAGCCATATTTAACATGTTTTCTTGGCCTAATACCTCTCCCTGTAGTCAATCCACCTCGCTAAGATTTCTTCCCAAGTGAAGTGGGGCATATTTATTGAATAGTGGGAGTGCCAGCCCACCCCCTCCCTCTGGGGGGCTACCTGGCGGCCATGTGAGTCTCCTCCCCCTGGACCATTAGAGCCCTGTCTATAGAAGAACCCCAGTGGTAACAGGCCTATGCTTGAGCAGTCCCCCACCCACGGTCGACTTCTGAAAAGGGGAAGTGCCTCCTGTACAAGCCAGGGAAGTCTAAAATTCACAACTATGCAGTCCCCCTCAAAAGTCTTGCTTGCCTTGCCTATCCAGGCTACTCTTCTGGCCATGAGAATCTGACTATGGTTTGCCATGCTAAAGCCTGCATATCTAGATAGCCAGTGGGCTACCTTATTAATCAACATTCTTGTGGATTCAACAGCGTTCCCCTTCAAAGTGGGCACACCAGCCAGAACTAACGCATATGGCCCTGAGGCAGGTGGGAGATCTAAGCTCAACAGCCCTTCAGTTCCTTCAGCCTCACCCCCGTGTTTGCTTACCTCTAAATTGCTCTCAGAAGCCCTCCTCTCACCCCCTTTGTTGTTTTGGGATCGAGCCCTACCCCTTAACCTCGGGTACTTTGCCATTTCCACCCCTCTGTTCCCTACCCCTGCTTCTTCCTCCCTCCTGCTTTCGCACTGTTCGCCCGACCCACCAGCTCCCGGGCTGATTCTAGCATTCTTCTGCGAGTCTCCCCGACCCCACCCTGCCCCCAGTGATTCTTCAGCGCCAGGGCGCAGTGTCCCAACGGGGTCAGAATGTTGACCTTTCACCTCGTAGGAACTCTTTCCTCCACCCTTAACAGTGCCCCTTTCCTCAGACAGCATCCCCAGTTCATTAAGTTTATCCTCAATGGTCTCTAATTTCTCCAGCAGAGGTTTGAGGGTCCTGTCTATTAGCCTCTGGAATTTGGCCAAAACATCACAATCAATGCCCATTTCTTTCAACTCCGCCTCACAGCTAGACTTCCCAAATTGGAACAAATCAGTGCTGCTCTTATTGTTGGTCTTAGCCCTCGATGGTATAGACTTAGTGGGGGGGCAAAACATTATTTTGTTTACATTTAGGGTTAGTTCCGGTGGAACCCCCACCCCTTGCACATTACGTTACGGGCCTGGCCTTCACTATATTCCTTTCGCTGTTTCCCAGTAATGCATTCTTTTTAGATCGTGTAATCACAGTCCCATCATTTTGGTCAGTATTTAACTCTGGTATGTCCACAGGCGATATGGGAATAACTTCTGGGTACGGGATTGAAGCTTCACCTGCTTTTCTCAAGCCCAGGCCCGTCCTATGTCCCTCATATCAGGAACTAAATCTTCCTTATGGGGCGCAATCGGGGCCATTTCCACCTGTACATCCACCCTTGAATCGGCTATCACAGGGCCCTGCGTGTGGCCGTCATTGTAATCCTCTTCTGCGTCTGAAATCGTACCTTGCACCAGGGGCCTCGAGAGCGGGAATTTAGATAATGCTATAGGGCCAAGTGAGGAACGTCTTGACAGAGGAATTGAGTCCATAGACAATCTTTTTTCTGTTAACAGAATTTGGTGCGCTAAAAGAGATTCACCTCTCAAAATAAATGCGTCCAGGGTACCTGCTACGCTACCTCCTGTACTGAAGCCTACAGACTTACGCTTGCTCATTATGACACTTACTCTGATGATAGGGGCCTGCAGTCAGTGTCCGCCCCTTCTGGTACTAAAGACAGTTATTTTCAGTCAAAATTAGGCCCGATGTTAGAGGGGTGGCCCTGCCCTGCTTCGTCCTAGCACGGACGGGCACAGACGGACCCGCCCTTGGTCCGGGCTACGTCCCGCGCCACGGGGGGAGAGGCAGCGCTATATGCGCGTTGACACGCCTCCCCCTCGCTCGCGGCAGCTGAAGGCAAAGGGTAGCACTCTGGGAGATGTAGTCCTCCTTCTCCCGAGTGCAGCAGGGCAGCGGAAATGCGGCGATACTGCAACTTCAACCCTGGGATCTCGTCCCACCAGGGAGACATGACGAGCAACCAGCGACAGCAAGGATGTACGTAGCAGCAAGTGTCAGAGGGACCATCGTTCTATTTTACTTTCTTCTTATTGGCCAGCACTTCATCTGCTTTCACTTCCTGCTCTGCTTTTGCCAACTACTGCCACTGTAGCGTGGACCGATTGCACCTTCAACACTGGCCACTGTCTACTGGCAAGTGTCTGTCTACAGGCTACTTCACTCTGCAGGTACTTTTTTATTATTTACGGAACAAGCACAGAATCTGCACTCCCCATTCTCGGCTGTGTTTTTACTTCGAGATATGCATCCTGTACTTACTTTCCAATCTTGTCCCCTTTCTTCACACACTCTCCTTTGCATTTGTTTAGCACCCTCTCCCTGTTCTTTTTTTTATTTTCATGTGTTATACAGTGCAAACTTGACCCGAAGTTATTGGAGCGTTTCCAATGAGTGCCAGTTGCATTACACATGGACACTGCACATCAGAGCCAGCACAGAGGGGCTCTTATTTTGTTTGCATTTTTATACAGCCTGAACTCGACCTGAAGGTATAGGAGTGCTTTGCATGAGCACCAGTTGTACTACACATGGCACACTGGAGCTAGCAGGGAGAGGCTTTTATTTTGTTTGCTGTTTTATTCAGCTGGTAATGCAACTGATGCTCATGCATTCACTCTGATACCTTCAGGTCAACTTCTTTATACTGAGCTAAAAGCCAGGGTCCGACTCCGTACACAGCTGTCCAAGGAGTTGAAGGAAGTGACCCGGGTCACTCATGACCACCTCTCAGCCTTTCATATAAATGAAGAGTCGGTCAGACAGTAGAGATTACAAACCAAGTATATTTATCTAGGTACACTCGAGCGGAGTCCAGTCTGATAAGCCTCCTAGGATTGCTGCAGAAGGACTGGCTTTAGCAAACACAGAGATACATTATGTACATTTCTGAACCAAGGAAGTCCCGCCCATGATGGAATTTTACTAGCAAGTGCAGCTAAAACAAAGAAGTATAGTAGGATGAATTTTGACTCTGAGGCCGGGCACACAATATCTCTATGCCAAGGTCATTCTGTCCATGCCTACCGCTAGACTAGTGGGAGAAAGCCTCTATCTATGGGAAAGGTGTGCGTTAATAAGAACAGTGTATTCATTAGCAGAGTAAGGCCTAACCTTGGAGAAATGGAACATTCCACAGCCTGCTTCTAGAGGAGGGAATCCGCTGTTGACGACATGATTCAAAATGGCGGCTAAACATAAAATGGTGTCGCGAATGCTAACTCAAAATAAGAACAATGCACAAACTAAATAGCAAAAACATATTCATTTCATCAGAGTTCCCTGTAGGGACAGAGACACAACAGTGCTGCGCCCTTCACCTTTATTTGCACTAGTCATAGAGCCACTCATGAAGTGGCTGTTGGAAAATGGGCTTCTGTTGCAATACTCCCCCCACACACACTTTTTGACTGGCTTGAGATGCAATTTTGACTGTAGAATACTGGGTCCCTGCTAACCAGGTTTCCAGTGCCAGTGTTCTTTCCAAATACTATACCACTATACTATTGTGAGGCACACCTCTGGCTCACACATAAGTCCCTAGTAAAAGGCACCAGTGGTGCCAAGGGTCTTGTGACCAGGGAGGGTCTTTAAGGGCTGCAGCATGTATTATGCCACCCCAAGAGACCCCTCACCAAACAAATGCACATTGCCTCTGCAGCCTGCATGTTTTGGTGCAGATATAAGTGAAGAGTCAAGCTGGCATACCTCCCTGTGTGCCAGGCCTACCAACAATGCAAGAGGCATAGTTAAGTCAACCCTAAAGCAACCCTTACAGCCCTAAGGCTGGGTACCCTATACCTCATGTAATGGCATAATCGCATGAGCAGGTATGCCTCTATAAAGTGCAAAGTGAAGCCATACTAAGTACATAGGCTGGGAGCTTGTCACTACGAGTTCCACAGCTCCATGATGGCTTCACTGAATCCCCCGATGTTATGTATCAAACATCTCAGATTAATGAGCCCACACTGATGTCAGTGTTGGATTCATAAATAAATGCACTCAGAGGTCACCTTGGAGGTGGCCTTTCAAAACATACCAACCCACTAGTGTGGGCCTGATTGGTCTGCACCAGCCTGCCACCCCTAGACATGTTTCTGACCTCCTGAGTTGGGAGCCTTTTACTTTTGTGGGTCAGAAACAAAACCTGCTCTGGGTGGAGGTGCACAATTAAAGATAATGCGGTGGACCCTGTTGCCTTCAGAACTTAAGTTCTGGTAATATAATCTACAATGGGGTTCTGTTGGGTAAACCAATTGCTTTGCGAACTACGTTCAATAAATGGTACAACGCAAAATCTTTTAAATGTAGATTAAGTAGCAAACAAAACACACTGTAGATAATGATTCAGTTATTTATATAAAATATTTACTACTTTAGTATATGGCTGTCACATAACAAATTTGGAAACAAACAACATAAAGAATGTGACTTTTGTGAGTCGAGTGACAAAGTGAAAGGTGGTGCTACAAATGAATATAAAAGACAAACAATGTGTACATAATATGAATCAATGCTGGTCTGTCCTGCTGAAGTTATATCACTTGTTCTAACCACACCCTGAAAAGTTCCCTTTTCTTGGTATTGGGATGAGGAGACTAAGGACATGAAAAAACAAAAAGCTTTGACATTTCGACCCAGGAGTATGCGCAAATAACAAGTGTCTCAGTGGGTCTTCCTCAGGACTGAAAACAGAAGTGTAGACAGCCTATATGGGATAATATCATTCAAAATAAGTGAGGTGTGTCTCGTATGACAGAATCTGACTAGTGTATGTGGTCATAATTATTGGCAGACTCACCAGATGTAGGTGCGGTCAAAAATGTCGCAACGAGAGGAGAGCTGGCGACACGTCCATCAGCTATAGTTACTGTCTGTGAATCTGCTTCACACCTACCCCCAAGCAGGAACAGCATTGAAAAGCGGTGACCCTCAAAGGTTTTCCGTCCTTTGTTATGCTGCACAAGGCCTCTCCAGCTAGTGGAGATGCCCACCCCACTTTTGGCGGCAAGGTTGGCAGGAAAATTAGTGGGCAGGAGAGGTGTGTTCTTTCTCAGCCAGGACCACACCTAAGATGTACTGAGCTGAAGTGACCCTCTCCTTTGATAATCCTCCACATTGTTTTGAAGGATTCTAGCCACTAGTGTTAGAGGTATGCCCCCTCCCCAAACTGAGTGGACATACAAAGGGTGTAGTCACCCTAAAGGTAAGTAGCACATTGACTACTACCTTTTAATCCTCACTTTCATACCACCTCTCGAGGCGGATGCCGAGTGCGGAGTGTGTGAATTTCCACGCTGATTACGAGCGATAAGCGAGCGATTTTAAAAATATACAAGTTATTTTGTTTTTAATTTTATCTCAAGCACCTGTTGTATCGTCCTAAACTGTAGCTGCTATCTATTGCACTACGGCTGGAGCTGACTACTAGCTCACTACTCTGTGATTGTCTCCTCTGCACTTTGCACTTTAATTCTTCTCTGGCACCTGAGGCGGAAAGCCGGGTGACCGTAGGCCTCTCCGACTTTTCTTTTCTTTTCTTTCTCCTACTCACCCTGATTGCGTCGCGCTGCTCGGCCCGCAGTCTCCTGTCCCATTCAGCCGTTACATTGAGCTGCTGAAGGGTTTCCAGGGACCGGCAGGCGTGCAGATCTGTGGCGGCCATCTTGGGTGTAGGCTGGCTCGCGAGGCGGCAGTCTAGTGGTGCAGAATAGCGCCGCCCGCGACGCCTTAAAACTACGTGCCCTTCTCTCCGCGCTGCGGACACGCGCTGCGGAGGCGCCAGCGTCCCGGAGGCGGCCGGGCGCGGGCTGGGGTGGGCTGGCATAGCTAGGATGCTAAAATATACAAGGGATGAGTTGCTCTCCCTTAGGGCCATTGGCTATACCTGCTCTAGGGTTCTCCCCAAATGCCCTCGGATTAGTCACAGATGCTCGGCCTGTGGCTGGGCGCCAGGCCAGGGGTCTGTTTCTCCTCCTTGTCCCCCTCCCAATAGCAGAAGGTGTCGTATTGTTGAACACCAGGTCTTTGGGAAGGCATGCGCTGGATATCCATGATTTATTGACGGCCTCTAAAGCGGATTGTCTGTTTCTGACGGAGACATGGCTGGGAGAGGGTTCAGGACCTGACATTGCCACTGCCATCCCCCCGAGCCATGTGATCTTCAGGAAGGATAGAACTAGTGGCAAGGGGGGCGGTGTTGCTCTAGTTGATGACAGGCGCATCACCTGCTCCATTCTTCCCATGGACAATATTACCGGGTGTGAGGTTCCTGCTTTCTCCCTCGCCTTCTCTCCTCAGCAATCATGCATAGGCCTTCTGATCTATAAGCCTCCGGGCCCAATGGGTACTTTTTTAGAAGAACTTCACTCGGCTATTTCCACACTATGCCTGAGATCTAATCACTGTCTGCTCCTAGGCGATTTTAATATTCATATGGACATCGTGATGGATCCCGACAGTATGAAACTCAATGACATCACCTCATCCTTAGGGCTTATCCCGTATCTTCAGTCCCCCACGCACTGTAAAGGACATACATTGGACCAAATTTATTCCACTATCCCAGTCGACCTGATCTCTCTCGCTCCTGTGCTATGGTCTGACCATTTTTTGGCAGATTTTCAGATCCCTATTAAAGAGAGGAGTGTCTATAGTGGACAGTGGCGTGAAGCGTATCCCTCCAGAGCGTTTCACCGGGTTTCCCCGTCTATGCTGATACAGGCCTTAGATACGCACCCATGCCTCCTGACGGGTACTCTGGAAAAGGACCTTGAGCTCCTGCAGGACTGGCTGATCCAACGGTTAGCCGACCTAGCTCCTCCTGTGCCCTCTAGGACACGATTAGTGAAAACATCTGCCCCTTGGTTTTCACCAGCACTTGCCACTAAGCGTCGGCAGTGTAAAAAAGCCGAAAGGGTATGGCGTAAGCACTACGACGCCAGCACCAAAGAAAACTAAAGGGCTCTGGTTAGAGATTATCACCAGGACATCACAGCTGGTAAAAAGTCCTACCTGGCTACCAGAATAGAAGATGCCTCCAGTTCCTGTAAGGAAATGTTCTTGATAGTTAAGGACTTCATTTCGCCTCCGTGCTGTACCCCTAAATCTAAGCACTCTGAATCCTGGATTTCCGAACTTGCCGACTTTTTCTCCAGCAAAATTCGCACTATCCAGGCCTCTTTTGGGTCTAATGATACGCCTCCCATTTCTGACCCCTGCTCTCCATATCTGTGCCCGACCACTGTGGGCCCTGCTCTGTGGAATTTTCCTCCTTTGACTGCACAGGCCTCCTTAGATCTCCTCTCCAAATTGAAATCTGGCTCTCCGTCAGACCCGTGTCCTGCTAGTCTTCTTGCACAATTGGCCCCTACGTTAAACCATTTCATCAACCCGATACTTAATCTCTCCCTTAGTTCGGGTGAGGTCCCCCTGCCATGAAAACAGGCATTCATCTTGCCACTGCTTAAGAAAACCAACCTGAATCCAGAATCCCACGCCAATTACAGACCCATCTCCCTCTTGCCAGCGCTTGCGAAAGTGGTCGAGAAACATGTTCACACTACCTTATCTCTCTTTCTCGAGACCAACGACATACTTCACAAGTCACAGTCTGGTTTTCGCTCCAATTTGAGCACCGAGACAGCCCTGCTCGAGGTCACCGAGGTGATCAAGGAAACCTTGGAGGCAAAGCTATGTTGGTGATGCTGGACCTGTCGGCGGCTTTTGACACCGTCCCCCATGACCGCCTCCTCTCTAGACTCTGGGAGATTGGACTGAGGGGGACGGTGTTTCAATGGTTTAGGTCATTTCTTTCGAATCGCCAGCAAACGGTCTGGGCCCCCCCTTTCTCGTCCGCCATGCCGTCCTTGGAAGTCGGAGTTCCGCAGGGCTCAATTTTGAGCCCTTCGCTCTTTAACATCTAAATGACCCCATTGGCGGCATTGGCGGAGGATTTCGGGGCCCAGATCGTCTCGTATGCAGATGACACACAACTGCTGTTTACGTGTGGCAGGGGCTGCGACCTTGACGGGCCATCCATTCGGGGCTGCCTCGGGGCTGTGTTTGACTGGTTTAGTCGCAACAGCCTCAAGTGCAACCCCGATAAGTCAGAGGTGCTCTTCTTTGGCGGTCCTGCAGATCCTCATTGGAGGGAGTGGTGGCCTACTGCCATGTTCGCTCCTGCCAGCGATTCAGGGGCTGCAAAGAATCTGGGCATTCAGATTGATAATAGCCTTTCTTTCAGGGCCCAGGTGTCTGCGTTGGCCGGCAAGTGTTTTGCGATCCTGAAGATGTTGAGGAAGTTCCTGCCGCTTCTTTCTTTAGAGCATAGAAAGATTACGGTACATGCCCTGATAGGCTCTCGCCTAGATTATTCCAACGTTCTATACCTTGGCCTTCCGGACTTCCTCCTTGCGCGTCTCCAGGTTGTGCAGAACTCGGCGGCCCGGCCATCTTTGGCCTTACCCGAAGAGCCAGGGCCAGTGAACTCCTCAGAACCCTTCATTGGCTGCCTATTAAGAAGCGGATTACTTTTAAAGCCCTGACCATTGCCTTTAAGGCCCTCCATGGTACCGGTGCCTGTTATCTTCGAAAACGGATCAGCTTCTATCTTCCCTCCAGATCCTTGCGTTCCGCCACCCAGGCCAGGGCAGTCACCCCGGTGATCCGTCGTGCCCGCTGCGGGGGGCGGTCCTTCAAACATCTCGCCCCCCGGCTTTGGAACGCTCTTCCTTTGTCACTCAGATCTAACACCAGTCTGCTGGCATTTGGGAAGTATCTGAAGACCCTGCTTTTTATGCAATAAAATCGTTTCTTCCTCACTCTGCTCCGCTCCCCCTGTTTTATCTTCCACGTTGGTTTGTGAGGGTCGTCAGCGCCGGGACACTCTTCGGAGTAGCCGTGCGCTATAAAAGTACCCTCTTAACATAACATAACATAACAATCCTGTAAAACCCCTAAATTGAATATTTAGGGACACCCTTATCCTTAATCCTCAGATTACTGACGACCTACGAAGAGTTGGACAAAGAAGAGCCATGCAGCAGCGAAGACTGAAGACATCAAGTGCCTTTGCCCCAGTCCTACCTACCTGTCTACAGCTCTCGAAGACCATGCTAAAGAAGAGCAACTTGCCCGCAGAACAGCGACCTCCAGAAGCCTGGGAGGACTCCTTGCCTTCTAAAAACACTCCTCCTCTCCTGTGGACAGCGGACCTGTCCAAAAGAATACCAAGTTCCAAGACCAAAGCTCTACCTGTTGTTAGATGACTTTCAGATCCCACGCCCTACTGACGCACAGATTGAGGGCTTTGGAGAGATGCTCAGACTTGTGTGCCTGCAAGAAGGCGAGAAGAGCATGGCATGTTGAGAAGGCCCCTGTCCTGGATGTTGTCCTGGTGGAGTTGTATCAGACTTTTGATGACCTCTTGTTACCTCATCTAATGGAGACCTTCTAGGAACCCAAACATAGGGCTTCCTTTCTGACTTCTATGCGAGAGGCCCAGATCGTCATACTCCCCAACCCGGGTTAAGGGTCCGGTAGATCCCAGCTTCTACCATCCCTTTCCATGCTGGGTGTGGGCATTAAAATATTGGCTAAGAACTAGGCGCTGTGCCTCAGCCGTGTGGTCACCCATTTGGTACATGAAGACCAGTGTGGGTTTATATCAGGGAGAGGGACACATAAATCTGAGGCATCTTTCACACATTGTTCACTCGATGGCGGGTGTTGATGTGCCAGCGGCGCTGGTCGCTATAGACATTGAAAAAGCATTCGATTCTTTAAGGTGGGACTACATTTGGGAGGTCTTGGAGAGGGTGGGGCTGAGCTGGTAGTTCATTTCCTGGGTGCGGCTACTTTATGACAGACCTATAGCACGGGTCCACAGTGGGGGCATGATATCAGAAAACATCCCCATAGAAAGGGGCACGTGATGGGATGCTCATTGTCTCCACTGCTTTTTGCCCTGGCAATGAAGCTTTTGGTGATATTGTTGTGCTGTGATATGGGCAGGTAGGGCATCTTTGTAGGGGGACAAACTCACGTTGTCTCCTTTTATGCCGACAACGCTTTGCTCTGTTTGCCACCCAGAGAGGTCAGTTTCCACGCTCTTGTAGTTGTTATCCTCCTTTGGGATGGTCTTAGGCTTACGTCTCAACCACCAGAAGTCGATCCTATTCCCGCTGGCAGGACTGGTCAGTGTGGCTGATGCCGCCCTCCCTGTAATGGAACTCCGAAGGGACTGTGACCACTTTCGCTATTTGGGTACACAGGTCGCCCGTACAGCAGAGGCTAATTATATGCTAAACATGGGAACAATCATTACAGGTCTAACTGCCCTGATCCAATTCTGGAACCGCCTCCCCTTTCTATTATGGGGAGAGTGGCTCTCAGCAAAATAGTTCTAGTTCTGTGTGGTCATTTATGTCCTCCAAAACCCCCTTTGCTGCACTCCACATACTACCTTCACCGCTTTGAATAGTCTTCTGTTTTCTTTGGTGTGGGCCGGTGGACAAGGTAGGGTGAAGCTAGAGGTGCTAAAACTGGACACGGAGTCCGGAGGCCTAAGCCTTCCCTTCCTGGGCCTCTATAATTTTGCGAGGTTATTGCAGTATGCAGCACAGTGGTGTACTGATGGTCAGAATACTGAGAAGGCCTTGTATGCCAGAATGGGGCGAGAGGGCTGACCTCCAGAGATGTTTGATGATCACAGGTTCCTCCTGATTACACATTCATAGTCTGCCAGGTAGCAGGGGTTTGGAAACGGGCAGTTTCTTTGGTTCTCCGCAGGGTCCCATACGCTCAGCAACTCCCCCTTTAATGGCTATGTGGTTTCCGTCAGATACAATACATGATGGACGTCATGTGGTGGTAAGCTGGGGGTTGCTTGACAGCTGGGGACCTGTTTATTAAATGTGCTTTCCTCTCATTTGAAGTTGCGAGGGACTGTTATCGGCTGCCATCTGGCCAGTTCCTTCAATATGTGAATGTTTCCCGCACCACCCGCAAACTGTGGGTAACTTTCCCAGATGAGTCAGAAGGATTGTATACATTGCAGTTATTGCTTGACTCGGGCTCCACTAGGGTACTGATTTCGCACATATATAAAGCTCTAAAGGCTGACCGCATGGTCGACATGATGAAGTTCCAGTACAGATGGTTGGTGGACTTGCCGTTACCCCTTATTGTATTGTATTGCAATTGCATTTATATAGTGCTTACTACCCCTGATGAGGCAAGAAGGAGAATGACAGCGAGCATTTGTGCAGGTCCGTGAGGTAGCCAGCAACACCTGCTTTGAGCTCATACAGTTTAATTATCTACATCGCATCTACCTGACACCTCAGCGACTGTTTCGTTTCAACGCGACACACACTTCAGTGTGCTCCTGGTGTGGCCAGGAACCAGCGACGTTCCTTCACATGACCTGGACCTGCGTGAGACTACAGGATTATTGGACTGAAAGATTGCGAGACATTGGGAGGACCCATATTGAGCCTTCAATTACACACTGCATGGTTAAGGCAGTACGCGCTCTAGATGTGCGGATGATTGGGCACAGGAAGAGGAATGATTGGGAGAGGACATGGACTTGTATGTGGGGCTGGGTTTTGGGTGGTAGTTTTATGGGTGGGGGTGGTTTTTAGGACTCGAGTTGGAGTTGTTTATAGGTCAGGGGGTCGGGTTTTAGGGCACGGTCGGGTAGTTTTAGGGATAGGGTAGTTTTTTGGGCTTTAGGGGTCGGGTTGTTTATAGAGAAGGGGCCAGGGGTTTCGGGCTCAGGGCAGGTGGGGGTCAGTGTAGTTTTAGGTTTATGGGGTGGGGTAGTTTTTAGGGCTCAGGGGGGTCGGGTTGTTTAAAGGGCAGGGGCAGAGTTTTAAGGCTCAGGGTGTAGGGGCTGGGGTGTGATCTTTATCACACACACCTTTACCAATCCTGCCTTTACCACGAAATGTAATTGTAAAGACATGCATGGTAAGGCATGCGTTATTCAGACGCAGTCGTTCTTCAAGCTGTGTTGTAGAGACACGCGTGGTTCAGCCAGGTGTGCCTCTGTCATACAACCCTAGGCGAGTGGTGTCCCTCAGCGCACAGGATGGGCCCTGCACCTCCTGCCTTCCCTCATTTCTTCTCCCCCCATATAATCCCCAGTTAGGGGTGACTGGTGATCTCTTTTGAAGATCCGGGGACCTGATTCCTGTTTCTTCTTTCTTCTGGCTTCTGCTGTGAATGTCCGCGACCCGCAATGTTTGCTGATGCCACTGTTGATGCTTTATATGTTTTCTTATATGTTCTTATATGTTTTCTTTGGGTGGTTTAATCCCGGATTTAATGCACTATATGTGCCTGAGCTGTTGAGACACTGTACATGTTATATCAGGACATTATTGGGATGAGATCCCTGACTTGTAACTTTGGTCCAAAGCAGGGTGCTTATGCATTATATTGATGAATGTGAGATGCTACATGTCCCTTCATACTGTACAGTTAACATACATGACGACATGTAATGCACCATACCATTCTGTGCTAATTCTTCATATAAACAAGTAAAAAAATATATATTTTAACAATTCCAAAATATATAAACAAATTATAATACTTGATCTTAGTTTTGTTCAGGTATTAATACAAAGATGATCCCATTGCATTTCGAGGATGCTGCTTTTCGTGAGGTGAGGGAACACATATACAATCCAAAATTCTGTGGTGGAAACGATGGAAGTTTATAAAAAAACAAAACTAGGGAAGAGTAACATATCTCTCTCCTGAGAGCACCATAATGCAAAAGAAGCCCGCTATATAAAACGTTATAAATAAATTAATTAATTAATCAAGAGCGGTCCCAAAGTAACCGGGAGACTTCAAGGCAGTCATGAAAAGCTTGGCAACAGCAGGAGGGACTAATCGGATCTGCTGTACAAAGTTACAAAAACATACTAAGAAACAGGAAAAGATCACTCATGAGTCGACGTGAACTGACTGTGAGGCCATATTGAGTTAAATGCTATTTCAGATATGTCATTCCCAGGTTAAAGACAAAAATAATGCGACTGTGAGAGCGGGCCTAACTGCTTATCGGAAGACATATGAAGAAAACAATTGATAGGTTAATATGTTCAGATACTCAGTAGAGGGTTTGTATTTTTATCAATATACATATTCACGGTGGACCCAATCTGCAAATTCCTTCACACGTTGCAAATTAAAGATGTTTCATCTCCCTGGTCTAATTTGCAATTCGCAGATTCATTTTTGTTATAAATGTATTAGTCTGTGTTATGAATACATTTTAACACATTTCTTGACCGACATTGTTTTCAAACTTGAGTAAAAATGACATTAAACCCATGATTTGCCTGTTTCGCTCTTTCGGGGATCCAATCTATGTCCCATTCTTG
Source organism: Lissotriton helveticus (assembly GCF_964261635.1). Lineage (NCBI taxonomy): Eukaryota > Metazoa > Chordata > Amphibia > Caudata > Salamandridae > Lissotriton > Lissotriton helveticus. The sequence goes on from NC_136070.1 coordinate 817,574,480, forward strand.
GTGCATGGGGTTTAGAGGACTTAAGCAAGCTGACGCTTGGGCCAGGCGCATCCTCCCTGACAGCCTCCTCTACTGAGTGGTCTGGCGAGGCCTTGTCCCCTACCTTCAAGAGGGTGAACCTTGCAGCACTGCTCTGCCTTCCCCCTCCCCCCACACACATTTTCTCCCCGGAGGACAGATTAAGTTCCATTTCACTTGTGCCTTCGTGTATGGAAAATGATCCCTCTGGAGCTGCCCTCTGACCCCCAGCCTTCGATTTTAGGCAGCCACCGACAAGAGATGCTTACATTTTTCATGGCTTGTGGTGCCTTCAGTCTCAGGTGACTATGGACAGATGCCTGTGCTGAGAGAAAGGACAGTGGCCTGTGTCTGCTGTTATGGGGGCCCTTGAGAACTTATCTCACTCTAACGCCGAATAACTGTGGGCTCAACTTGAGGTTGATTCAATACAGAATGCTTAGTTGATTAACACGCTAGGAGGTTTCTGTCATGGTGCACACTCAAGACACAAAAAAACACTAATTTGAATGTTCAGGGTTCCAAACTGTTTAATGATTTATATAGCACGTTTACTTTGTTTTTACATAAATAGCTTTTCATCCAAACCATGAGACAGAAAGTTCGTTGGTGGCATTTATTTATGATGTCTTACCCGTTTTTGAGAAAATGGCCTTATCTCTCGATAACATGTTGGCTCAATCAACAGTCTTTTCTACTAGGCGCCATGCTATCCTGTTGCACTGCCTGGCATTGATGGGCTGTGTGTGGAGCACTCATTTGCGTGGTTCTCGTTTAATTAGCATAGCGAGCCAAAACGGGGTCTTTTGACACATTGCGAGGCGCCTCACGGCTCCACCACCACCCTCTGTTTAGTACTTAGATTAATGTAATTATGGACCTGCTCCATTCAGGGAAGGTGCCTATGCGTGTGTACACACAACATGCAAACTGCATGTTATTGACTTCCATGGCAGGTTCAAAGGTGTGCCAGATACTCTCCATTTAGTCGCAGACTGCTGCAGGGCCAATCAGAGGCATAGCTATCAACAGTACAGCAGGTACAGTGGCACCAGGGCTCAAGGGTTTGAGGGTCCACTGCACCCCCCATTAACTCCTTCCGTGCTGCGAACGTTCAACGGACGTCACTTGCACTACCTCGGCAGTGCTGCGCAAGTCCGTTGAATGTTCCGACCCCGCCGGCTTAATAGAACGTTCCGCACCAGCGCGGAACGTTCGAAGCAGCGGAGGGGTAAAGCTGTCTAGTCCACCACATCAGGATATCAGTGGGGCCTATCTTCCTTGCTTGCACTGGGGCTAGCGGCATCCATGCCACCCCAATGAGGTCCTGGCCTGGAACCAAGCTAGAAGTGCTCCACATATTTGCATGCTGCTATGGTTAAAAAACGCTCCAATATTTCGAACAGACACTGATGAGCCTGTCTTGTCTTTCATACAACAGTATGTGACATTCGCCATTCCAAAAGATGGTGCTGACAAGAGCTTGAGACAACAAGTTCTACGGTTTCAAACTCATAGATGTCGGAAGTACTGTCATCACAAATGCACTTTTACATGAGATGAGATGGTGTTTTGGATTCCCATGACCTGTCATCTCAGAAGGAAGAGTCAACAGATTTTTGTTTTCAGTCAGATATACACTCAGAGGCAAAACAGAGGTTTGGTTGTCAGTTCAAAATCCACGTATGCGCTTTCCATCAAAAAGAAGAGAACCCCTTATCTTATTTCGGTATTGCTATGTTTTCTCTGAGCAAGTAGAGAAGTTGTGGGTATTAGTAGACACAGACCAGAGTTTCAGCTCCCAAATGGGGCAGTGGTGAAAGGAGCTTTTTTTAAGCTGTCTCAACAGTAAAGGACTCTGTCCATGCCCTCCTTCTATTGTTATTGAGATCATTGTGGTGGCCTTGCTTAACTCAGTGCTTGATAATACAACTACTTAATACTCCAGTCCCTTTAATATTAAATTGAGGGTATGCAGACAGTGAAAATTGTTGCTGCCCACCAGGTTTGCGGACAGAAAAGAAGGTCCCCAGGTTTGTCTCTACTGAGATAACTCCATTAGCCGACGAAGAGGAATCTCGTCAAGTTCAAATTCAATTGACTAGCATTAAAATAGCTTCCCAATCAGGCTTCATGTATCTGTCAAGCAAAATAACCATCTGTCCTGTCACGAGTCCTCCTTCCAGGGAGTCTGGATTTGTTGATGGATCCAGAATCTAGCTCCGCAAGCTCTGAAGGTTAAAGGTACGCTGTCCAGGCACCCAGACAAGAGGACAAAACTCCCTCTTGGATTTCCAAACTGTTTCCATTTTGATACAGAGACCTTAAAAATGTACTATTTTGTCAAATATTGGTGGCTAATGATACACAGCTGCCTCTTCAGTGTGTGTTTTAGGTTCCTGCATTGAGGCCATTTGGTATATTGAATGCATGGTCTACCTTGGGAACTAATCAGTAATAATAACATGGATGATGCTTTTGTATGACATGGGAACATGTACATTGAATTTGAGTAACATCTGCTTAGAGTCTGCACATACGTGGGTCCAAACCTGTACATTAGAGCACATCAGTGAATCTGGAATTCATGGAGGAGCCAGGAGGCGTATGGTAAATGGTCATAACATTCCTCCAAAAATATAAGAATGAGAATTATCAACTAAAAATACCCTGAAACTGTCAGTAGAGATTATCCTTATTTATTAAGTGGATGTATCTCGCCAAGGCATTAAGTAGTTTTTAATAGACGACTGTGGATAGCAAGGAAATATTAATTAAAGGAAGTAAATAATTTAAACCCTCGTTTTCTCTTGTTTTCTGAAAGAAAAAAGGTCCCGAGTGTGTTTGAGCAGTTGGGGATGGAAGTCCTATGGGCTGCACTGCGTTCCAGATAGAAGTTAAGGGTACAGCAGAACGTTCAGCTTTTTAAATAAAAGAATATATTTGTTTATGAATTTGAATAGTACTTCTTGGAGATATTGGTCTAATTTTGGATAAATGATTGTGTGGTTTCAAATCAGTTTTTTGTTTATACATATCCAAAGGAAAATTGATTATTTTTGACTGGTTGTCAATTTGGCGCCTTGTCCCTTTGGTTGAGGGGGCCCCCTCTCCCGTTGTTCTAATTAAATATATCTGGGACTGTTTAATGAATTTGGGTAGGGGAGATCTATTTATTAACCCAGTTAAAATTTGTAAGAATGATTATAGTTGTGTGATGGATTCCTGTTTTAGAAAGCAGATGTTGGATACAGAAGAAAGGGCACTGATGAAGCCCAGCACTCGCAGTTACAGTTATGCTGAAATGTGTGCATTCAACTGAGCTGTACCTTTTATGGGTTAAAAGTAGATACAACCGCTTATTATTAACTGGGTTTCGGTTGGATTTTTTCATCTCCTTTTGGCTCATCCTCATGGGGCAAACAAGGGTCAGAATCTCTTGCCCTGTGGTGCGATGGAAAGTCTCCATAGAATATGCTCCACTTTTTAATGTTTTTTAGTTTTTAATGAGGTGCCTAGGAGGTCATATATCCTCCCCATTTTACAACGTGCAAATTTTAGCCAGGTTCAACCTGCTTTCATCTTTTTACAAATATTTTGAGGTAACACTGTACTTTATGTTCTTAGCTTTTTAAAGTCTGCTGTTAGGCTTAGATCCAGCTGTGACTAAAAGTTTGGGGTATATATGGCTGATCGCTATCTCTGTGAGATCACCCTTTTATCTTCAGTTGTATTTGTGTATTTTGAACTAGTTTTTAATTGTTTTGTTAATTTAATATTAATCTCATTGTATTTATTCTGAGGATTTTTTTTAAATATTGCATGTGCATCGATTTGTTGTACTTTTATGTTTTTTTCTTCTAAAAGCTGAATAAGGTCTGTTTGATTGATTGATTGATCTGTCACCGGTCCTAGTTTTGTGTATGCGTACAGGTTGGGCATGATCCTGGGGAAGAGACCTAAGGGCCCTTGTTTGTATAGTAATTGTAACTTCATTTATATAGCGCTTACTACCCCTGAAGAGACATTGAAGCACTTTACACTGGGCAGCACGCTGCTCTGGAACCTAAGGTTAAGGGCTAGTCCAGTGTTATTGGTTGGTTACTGTTAGTTATTTATTGGGATTAGTCTTGTGCGTTCAAGTTACATAAAATCTTATCATGGCCATGAGATAGCATGAACCTTTTCCATGAAGAACCTTATGTACAGGGCATAGGAGCTTAAATACAGACCACAGGTGTTCTCAGCCAATGCAGCATTTTCAGTGTCATAATAGAAAGCGCTGTGGTGTTTTGAACTGTTTGTAAGCACCTCAGTGAGTGTTTGTCCCATACAGGGAACTTCAATAGTCCTAATGGCTCGTTCTTAGTGCCTTGGTGACTATTTTAGATATGCACTTTAAAGGCCTGATGGCCAGGATGGGTGCCTTGCTCCAGCAACGGGTGTGTTATGCTGGGGAATAGTGCAGATGCTATGGGCAGGGCTTTCTTGGAGCCTTCAATCAGCCAGAAACTAGGGGGCATATTACCAAGCAATAGCAATAATTATCACTAAGCTTGGTTAGCGGGTATAATAATATCGCCGCGCTCCGACGATTTTTACCGCTGAGATACCTTGATATTATCAAGGTTTATCTCAAAAGCGGTAAAAATCGTGCGAAATGCACGAATATCGCTGAAAAATCAGCGATATTCATGCATTATTGTGACAATGCTCATAGCCATGTTATCCACCTTCCATTGGATAACATGGCTAAGAACTGCTCTGGGCAGGCGTTAGCTTTTGGAGATAATCGCGCTTAGCGCGATTATTTCCAAAAGTAGGTAATAGGAGATAGCGATGTAGCGACTGTTTCCAGTCGCTAACATCTTGGCACACCCACTTTGCATGTCATTAGCGATAATTATCGCTGACATGCAATGTGGGCCCCAAGATGATCGCTATCTCCTAATAGGTGTCGCTAACTGGCGTTAGCGACAGCTAGGTAATAGGGCGATAAAATTATTGCCGCTTTAGCGTGAAAAATTCCCGCTAAAGCAGCAATAAGGCCCTTGGTAATATGCCCCTAGGTTCTTGTAGCAGTACCCCCCCCCCCCCCATACCCTGTTTTTACCCTGTTTTTAATGCAACTTTGACTGAGGTGTAATGGTTGCCCGCTTGTTCCATCCAACTACAGACCCATCAGCTTACTGGATACTACCCAGAAACTGATGGGCCGAATTCTACTCGATAGACTATTTGGCTGGATGGAGGAGAACAAAACATTGACCACCCTCCAAGCCGGATTTCGATCGGGCGTCTCGACCATGGACCAGATCTTCCGGCTCCAGGCCCTATACTGGAAAACTGCAAGAGTAGAGGGTGGCAGCCTCTACCTTGTCTTCGTGGACCTGCGGGCCGCGTTCGATCTGGTTCCTAGGGAGAGGCTCTGGACGGTGTTGGAGGAACTAGGTTTCCCGCCCTATTTACTGGATGCCCTAATTAGATTTCATACAGGGAATTATGCACAGGTGAGGTGTGGGAGGAACGGAGAATTATCGGCCCGTTTCCCTGTAACTCGGGGCGTACGTCAGGGCTGCGTATTGGCCCCTACACTTTTCAGTCTATATGTTAATGGACTGATAGATGAACTCAATAGTGTTAGGGACAATGATGCTCTGCGCGTGGCTTCCGGCCGGGTGCCCGCTCTGATGTTCGCGGACGATACTTTGCTGTTGTCGCAGACATCATCGGGCATCCAGCGGGTCCTGGGTGGGTTTGTGACCTTTTGTACCTCGCGGGGATTGGAGGTTAACTTGGAGAAAACCAAGTTTATGATTTTCAATTCCCCGAGGCACACCCGCCCGAATCCCGTTCTGAGTGGCACTCCCTTAGAGCGAGTTAAGACTTTTATTTATCTGGGGGTTACGTTGACCGAGCACTTTGTATGGGACCAACAAGTATCCAAATCTTCCCTGAGACTGTCGCAGATTATGGGGGGTATTGGCAGATTCCATAGAACTTCAATATTCAAACCTGTTGCCCCTGTACTCGAGATTTATAAAACACAGGTGAGGTCAGCAGCCTTGTATGCTGCAGAACTTTGGGGACACACGAACACACATAACTTACTGAAGGTAGAACAGGCCTTCATGCGTAGTCTGGTTGGCCTTCCCCAAAGCACGCCTCTTATACCACTACGGTTGGATATGGGCCTGGAACCCATCAACGAACTGGCAGCTGCACGACCTCTACTCTTCTGGAGAAGGCTCTGGTCTGTGCCAGAGCTTGTATCCTTTAGAGCAGAATTCATTGCAATTTGGGGGCAGCTAAAGAATAAGAACATACCCTGGCTAGTACATATAAAGGCTCTCTTCTACCAAGTTGGTTTGCCCCAATTGTGGGACACACCGGAGGATAGCTGCGCGAGGATGCAAAGGTCTGCGCTAGTGGCGGCTGTAAGGTGTTATAACCTTAGAATACTATATTGTTCGACTTCCTTGGGTAGGCTGTCTACTGAGTTCCTATTGATGAAAATTGAACCCAAGACGGAGGTATTCTTGGACTTAGTGCAGCCTTTACTCGCAAGAAAATTATATACTCAATTGAGGCACGGTTCTCTACCGATTGGGGCATTGACATCTAAATGGTAAAGTCGATGGAGGGTAATTGTCCTGCCTGTAATTATAGCAAGGAAGACAATGTACATATTTTCTTTTTCTGCCCGGCATATAGTGAAATTCGGAAATGTTGGCTTATCCCATTGTGTAAAAACTTGGGACGTACAGCCAGATTCATCAATGTCAAATTCTGCGATTCCTAAATTGCGAGAAAAAGCAAATCGCAATTTAGAAATCGCAGAATGGCATTCATTAATATTTGCGAGAAAAAAAAGCGATTCGCAAAAGGCCGCAATCGCCGATTGCGAGTCCCCGAAAATCGGTAAATATTCGCATAATCGGCCGATGTTGAAATTGCGATCTCGCAATTACCGATATCGCAAATTGCGATCTCGCTAACTGCGAGATCGCAAAAACGGGAAGTCGCATCCTGAGCACAGTGATGACATCACAACCAGGAAGTAGGCAGGTTCCACCCTCATTCAGCAGTGAGAGCCTGAACTGGAAGCAGCATCATCAGAGGACCCCTCCAGTGTGCCTACAGGAGTAAACTAGGAGACACCCCAGTGGCAAGCATGTCAGAGGAAGCTGCAGGTGGATCTTCCAGTGAGAGAAAGAGGAAAATAAAATTTTCAGAGCAAGAGCTCGAATTTTTGATCGAAGGAGTCTGCAAGGACTACAATCGGCTCTTCGGTAAAGACTCCAGAAGGGTGCCCGAGGCCGATAAAAGGCGGCTATGGTTGCACATCCGCGCTAAAGTAAACTCTGTGGGGGTGACCCAGCGCTCCGTGGACGAGCTAAAAAAACGCTGGTATGACCTCAGAGGGCGGTCAAAGGAGAAGATTGCGGAGAGGCTGGGGGAGAGTGTGGCGACAGGTGGAGGGGAGCCCACTGTCCCACCGAATACACCACTGGAGGACCGAGTGGAGGACCCCATAAATCCGCAGGCATGCGTGGGTGTGACCCAGCTGGACTCCTCCCGACCCACCCAAGACACACCAGGTAAGTGCCATGCGACTGCGACCCCTTGTCCCCTAACAATGTCCATGACTCCAGAGCATCCCATATCAAACCCCAGACATGCAGCCAAAGCACACCACTAAAGCGCTATTGCATTGTGGGACATGTAGTCTGACCACAATTACCATCTTGCCCCATTAAGCCAGACATGCTTAGTGAGAGTCAATCCTGCAGCGAGTCAGGGAATGGTAGTCTGCATGCATGTAGGAAGCCTAAATGTGTAAGAAACATGTCACTAATCAACGTCCACTTTACATCACAGGTGGCGTAGAAGTCCCCAGCACAGACAGCGATGGCCTGGTAATTGAGGAAAACACGGAGGACACAGAGGGAGACACACATCTATCCCCACAGCCCAGACCATCAGGGCAAGCTGCCGCACCAGCGGTCATTACACCACCTGCCCCTGTTGCCAGTGCCACACCTGCGCCACCACGCGCTGCAGTACCACTGCCCGTCACACAACCACCAGTGGGGCTTGCAACACCAGCAGCAGTTCGCCAACCAACCCGCCGCCCTGCGGCTGTGAGGAGCCGGTCAAGCGGACTGGTGAGGGATCAGCGCACTAACAATTCCTGTGCTGGCAGGGAACAAAACGTGCGACCAGGTGGGCTCTCCATTGAGCGCCATATGCTACATGTGCATCAAACCCAGGCCCGTCATCTTGGGGCTATCCACCTCCAACTGGACAAGACCGCCCGAAATGTAGCACACATGTCAGACCGCATGCACGCGGTCCAACTACATAATTGGGAACACGACCTCCCAGCTCTCGCGACCCTCCTTGGCCATGCAGGTCCAAATGGTCCAGTGCTGCCAGGACGTCGCAAGAGCTCTGGAGCATGTGTCAAGAGCAGTGCAGGGCATGCAGGCTGCCGGCCATGGCCAGGCGAGGGGGGGCTGACGACACAAGTGAGGCTACATCCAGCCATAGCAGCCAGTCCATTCCACCGGTGGTAGCACCCCGCCGCAGCAGCAGACACTCTGCTGCCTCATGGCCTAATCAGGAGGAGGATGTAGAAAGGAGGTTGGGTACATCTGCCCGGAGGCGGCATTGAACAATAGTAAATTTACATGAGGGGCCATGCTGCTGCTACATGCATGCCCTCCTGAAGAACAGACATATGACGCAATATGTCATTCATGTACCAGTTTGCAGAATGCCCAGTTTATTGTGCTGTAACAATTACAAATATTCTGACTACCTTAATCTGACTCATGTCATTATTAATGTTGTCATGCATGAGTTAAGTAATGGGTGTGGGGAGTGGGTGCACTAGAAATAGTTCATGCAGATTTGGTTGCGGCGCCTGTGTCCTTCTTCAGGATTCTCACCGCGTGCGTGACGCACATGTGCAGGTGGTCGGTTGTCCCCTTCCGACTCACTGCCAGAGATGTCTACAGGTATCCCGCGCTTGGTAGCAATGTTGCGGAGGATTGCACACACGGCCACGATGCGGCAGCAGACCTCTGGCTCGTATTTGATGGCCCCACGAGTCTTGTGCAGTATGCGGAATCTGCTCTTCAAAAGGCCAAATGTCCTCTCAATGCAATTTCTTGTGCGTATGTGTGCTGCATTGTAACGCCGTTGCTGTGGTGTTGCAGGGTTGAGGTATGGCGTGAGGAGGTACTCACGGAGAGCGTAGCCGCTGTCACCTGAATGATAGGAGCAGAGGGTGAGTGCCTTAGCGGCGCAGCAACATTATCACAGTGTAATATTGTGGGGCATGTGTACTTACCCAGTAGGTGTCCTTCACCAAAGTCTCCCCTGGCCAGTCGTGTGTGAATGCCACTGTGCCGGAATATGAAGGAGTCATGTGTGCTCCCCGGGTACTGTGCCACTATGTCCGTGATGATTGTCTTTGCATTGCACACCATCTGGATATTGAGGGAGTGGTAGGACTTGCGGTTGCGATACATGTATTCCGTTTGTGCTGGTGGGCAGATGTGGATGTGGGTACAGTCAATGCGGAATTATTATATGTGGAAATTGTGCTACATTGTAAAATCGCAGCTTGGTGTCATTCAAGTCCTGTTGGCTGGTGGGGAATGAGATGTAGTGGTGTAGCCGGGTCAGCATGGCCTCCAGGAAACTCCTTAGGCAGCGGGACATGGTGGGCTGGGATATCCCCCCTGCGACAGCGACTATCCCCTGGAAGCTTCCGGTGGCCAGTAGGTGCAGGCTGCACAATACCTGCACATGGGTAGGAACGGCATTGGTCCTCCTTGTTGGGTGCTGCATCAGGGGGTCTAGGTCCCGGATCAGCTTGATGATCATTGCCCCATTTAGGCGGTACTTCGCGTAAATTTGCTCCCTGGTTTGGCCCAGAAGGGTGACCCGCACACGGAATATCCGCTCCTGGATTCTTCGTCTGTTCCGTGCTGCTCGCTGTAGCCATGGCCGCCTGACCACCATGTAGAGTCCTGGCATTGTGAGAGTCCTCAGGCTCCAGCTGCATGTCCTTAAGTGTGTTTGGTCAGGCCTGCACCTGTTGGTAGTTTACTAATGTTTTTTTGAATTTTTTTTTTCCTTACTGTTTACCACCTGGTTTGGGTTCTCCTTAAATTGCGCGTCGCAAATAGCGATTTTCGGGTTTTTCGCAATATGCGAATTTTCATGAATGGCGATTGCGATTATTTTGCGAGTTCGCAAATGATTTCGCAGAATCCATGGTTTCTCGCTATTTCAGATTCGCAAATGGGCTTGTTCTAGGATTCTGCGAATTTATTTGCGGACTCGCAAAATTTATTTTGCGAATTCGCTATTTTGGATTTTTCTCTATCATGAATCCCTTTCTTTAAAATTGCGATCGCAATTGCTAATTCGCAGCTTTTGCAATCGCAATTTGGCTTCATGAATCTAGCTGATAGACAATGTGCACAAGCCTGCAGAGTTTTAACATATGATACTGCCCCTCCCATTGTCTTCCCTGTCTCCCGATTTTTATATGGCATGTGGCGAAGAAGAACTGTTTTTATTAACAAAAAGTAATGCCCCCTTGCTTTTTTCACATCTTTGATAACTCAATGTTTAATAACTTTTTAAACTGTCTGTATTTATGGTTTTACTTCTGTGCTTGTATATATTTTATTGCACTTTTATGGTCATTGACCGAAATAAAGTTATCAAATGGAATGGAATGGGTCCCTGCTAACCAGGTTCCAAGTACCATTGTTCTTTCACTAAAACCTGCACCATAATTGGCATCACTTCAGCAACCCTCTATAAGTCCTTAGTAAGTGGTAACCCTGGTACCTAGGGCATTGAGACTGAAGAGATCCCCTTAGGGCTGCAGCACAAATTATGCCACACTAGGGACCCTTCACCAAGACTATACAAACTACCATTGCAGGCTGCGTGTTTTGGTGCAGAGAAAACTGAAGAGTCGACATGGCAGACAACCCTGTGTGCCGTGCCCCCATACACTGCATACGGTTTAGGTAAGTCACCCCTACTGCAGGACTCAGCCCTAAGGCAGGGTGCACTATATCCCATGTGTGGATGTATCTGCATGAAAAGATATGGCCCTATAACATTTAAGTCCATTCTTGATTTTTGTAAGTGCTCAGGTAAGCCATAGAGAGGAAATTGGCTGGATACTTGTCATCACAAGCTTCCTAGCTCCATGATGGCTTCACTGTACCCTAAGATGTTTGATAGCAAAGATCTTGTCTTAATAAATCCGCCCTGAATCCAGTGTTGTATTTATTAAGAAATGAACACAGGAGACACCTTAGAGGGTCCCCTAAAAACCTACCAAGCACTGGTATGGCCTTTGACTAGTCTTAGCCAGCCTGCCACCCTCCAACATGTTTCTGACCTCATGAGGTGAGAGCCAGCACTCTCAAAGGCCAGGAACTAAGCCTGCTCTGGGCAGAGGTGGTTCATACCTCCCCCAGGCCAGGATGGCCTTTCAAGGTGGGAAGCTTCAAAGGTAATGCTGAGTTTGAAATGCGACCCAAGCAGCTCCAGCTAGTGGTGGATGCCAAGACCGCCACCCCGGTCCTGCTACACATTTGGTGGGAGGGCAGGCAGGAAGATTAGTTAAATTAGGTGCTGTAGAGCCCACTTTTCATTTCCATCCATCTTGGTTTGGGAGGGCATTAGACAATTAGGGTCAGGGTGGTGCCCCTTCCCACAGGAAGTGGTCACTTAGAGGGCGTAGACACCCTAAAGGTAGGTAGCCCATTGGCTACTACCTGTCAACCCCTTTAACACCCCTAAATTTAGTATTTAGTTAGCTATCCCTGGACCCTGAAGTTTAGATTTGATGTATACAAAAAAGATACAGACAAAGAAGAACTACTGACCCGAAAACAGAAGACCTGCTGCAGAATTTTGGCACACAACCCTGCCTGATGCTTTCAGACTCAACAATTATGGTGTGCTGTCACGTCCTGCTGGTGTGAGGACTCCAAGAACCCCGTAGCACCCCAGCCCTTTTCTAATCACCAGAGAACTCCCTTAGGGTAGAGGAAGTAGACCCCTCCAGTCCGCAGGCACCGAACCTGCTGCTCCCAGTGACTCTGACACAGTATCCAAGGAAAAACAAGTGCATCAGCTCCGGAGGGTCAGATCTGTTTCCCCACCAAGTTTGGAGACACCAAGGCCTATCGGAGCCATGCCGCTCCAATACCCAAGTACCGGACTCCCTGCAACCTATACCAAGAAGAAGAGTCCAATCCGGCCTCCAACTGTCCAGGGCAAGCACCTGTGGAGGGACATTGAGACCCCCGAGACAGACTTTGTGAGTCACCCAGCTGCTCCGGAATCATCCCTGCAATCTGCCTGTTCCTGACGCACGCTGCATTTGTCTTCAATGGTGCATAATTGCGCACAAAGTTGATTTATCTTGTGAACTTGAAAAATTCATATCTCAAAAAGTACTTACTGTTGAACAAAGTTCTTGGTCTGAAAAATTATATAAAAATCTTTGCTGTTTTTGTAAATTTGTCTCAGATTTTTTTGGAGTGTGTGTATCATTTATTGATTCTGTGAGTACAACAAAGGCTTAGCACTACCCTCTGATAAGCCAAACTGCTTGCCCATAATACCACAAATAGAGCATGAGTATTATCTACTTTTGCCTCTGTAGACCAAGCTGGGTCACACTAGACTCTCTTAACGGTGCACTTTACTTTAGTGCACTATATAGAGAGCCAGCTTCCTACAGCTACGCACTATGGTGCTGCCCTGTGATTAGAAAAGGACAGAGATCTCTGATTAGTAATAGATGGAGACAGGTTTCCTCGGCATCGGTCCTGGGAACACCAAAACATTTATGTAAACCTGCTTGTTATGAAAATTCATGATGTGGAGGCGCAGCTTCAGTGCATGGGATTTAGGAGTCGCAGGGCAAAATTATAGTTTGGCTTTTTGGCTCTCCCTTATCCCTAGCAGTGCCCTTCTTGTAGCCTTTTGTGGTGGCATCATAAAACAGCTGCCTATGGCAGATCTAATCTATCACCAACCCTGACTCAGGCTTTTCTAAGCATATCTGCCAGTAGATGTAGGGAGTAGGGTATTTCTTCTACTTGGACCTATTGGTGTTTGGAGGAAAACACAGCACCAGGCATGTGTCCAGGAACTGGTAAGTGTGTGTATGAATTTTGTGAAGTGTGGGAGCTTACATAGGCATTATAAAGGTTAAAATATTAAGGTTTCAAGTGCCATTGCTCGCTTGTCTGAAGCTGAAGGCGACGTACGGATTCTGCAGAAAGGAACTAAGTGAGTGTGTGTGTGTGTAGTATGTGCTGTGTAATTGCTATATTAAAAAAACTCATTTTTAATTCCCTGTAATTCTTAAACCTTGCACAAACCATGTTTAAGCTGAACATATTATAATATTACAATGCCACTTGCCACTTAAAAGGGCAGCACGGTTGCGTCAACAGAGAACACGTCGAACAAAACGAAAGGAGTTAGAATCAAACTGAATACAAGAAATGGTGATGTGCTAATCCTCAATTGCTCACCATATTGTGGCAGTTGCAGAAGCTTAGTTTCCAAGATTGTTCAAAACATAAGATAGATGGGTTTAGAGGGGAGGTTTGCAATTTAGGGTGATCCAGAGTCTGAAAATCAGAAGTATTAATGATCTGCTTCTCTTTGTTATGTCTGGCACTGCCAAGAGTTTTTCTTTTAAACACATACAGAGAGAGTGGACTTTAGATGAGCACCTCCAGCCACTGCTCAGTGCTTAATTTTAGCCGGTGGTTTCCTGTGCTCAGCACTGGCACTTAATTCTCAACACTGGTGCTTGTGAAAGCTGCCACAAGGTGGCTCTATCTGGCTAATTTGGCGATGACCACAACAACAGGTAATCATTCACCCAATATAAGTTAAAAGTGACTATTACCTGCGCCCAAGCCATTCTTATAGGTTTAGAGGCCTGAAATAGTCCGAATTTACACACTTGTAGAAGTGTGATGGTTAGTAGTTGTGGTGTTATTATCGTTGGCAGCATGGGAGTTGGGCAGTTGGGAGTTTGACATCTAATGTATTATTCAACTTCCTATGCTGTGCTTCCATTTCAATAAATACAATCCATTGTTTTCGGGACCAGCAGCTAGCAGGGACTTTTTAGTAAATACAGAAGATGGGTTAAAAATAATGCATCCCCACTAAAGGAAGCACATTGTGTGAGTTAACCAAATTCTTAATTCTTATAATATAAGTATGTAAATGCATTATAGTACTTGTTGGGTCTGCTTTTTCCAGCAAATACTTTTCTGTATAATAAATGCTACATGTGGCTGTAAAGCTTCCCCCATCGGGGTTAGATGGCCCTTCCCTCCATTGAGTTTCTGCACTCCCCCATACGGCAAGCAAGTTCGAGTTTATATGTTATTTACATGCGTTCCATCTGAATAAAATTGCTGCTCTACCTGCTGTTATGACTCATGATTTCAGGTTTATGCATTCCTGTACACTGTGGCCAGATGTGTATTTTCTCCGTATGCTGAAATCTTTAAACAAAGAGCAATTTAATATTATACAAATACATATATACATACACACACACACACACACATATATGTATATATATATATATATATATATATATATATATATATATATATATATGGATCAGCAACCCATTCCTCCATTACAAAACAGGACTTGGCACGCTCAGGTTGAATTCAGCAGTTTTATTACGGGAACTGTCCACTCGATCTTTTTCACAGCAATGCCATATCGACATTTTCTGCATTAAATACTATCCCCTCCAGTTAAAGTGACAGTGCATTTGATTTTAAAAGCGTTTTTAACATCAAAGTTCCGTAATACCACATTATTCAATAAAGTTTTCCCTGCTTTTTAGGTCTTGCCTAGGCAGCGCTTGCGCTGTCTCATTGAGACATGCAGTATACACTATAGCAGGGAAGCTTTGTGGAAGCTCCTCCTACTCTCCAGCCATTTTTTTCATTGGCGTGTGTCTTAAATGCTGCCTTCAGATTGGTTGTAGGCTTGTTAGTCCCTCCTTATGAAGGACATGTCTTCATTTGTGTTCTTCCATGGCTATTGGCCCCTTTACTGCAGACTACTTTCTTCCTGTGCCTCCCCCTCCCCCTCCGATGCCTGGTTTGCCTTTATCACCTCGGAGCAAACTTTTTTTAAGCGCGAACAGTCGAGTTAAGCTCCATTACGAGTGCCTGGTTTGCCTTTATCACCTCGGAGCAAACTTTTTTTTTGCAGATTTATATAGCGCGAAGGGTCTAGTTATTCCAGCGCTTTATACGAGCACCAGTTACCGTTGTACAAGGACACATTCATTATGTGGTGGGCGCGGTTCAGAATAAGTGATTTGTCCAGAATCACATGACGTTGAGCCGACGCCGAGGCTCAAACTCAGTTTCCCAGCGCCTAGGTTTAGCAGTCTAGCTCTCCCTTTTCAAGAACTTTGAAGAAACGGGGACGATAGTGGTAGGTGTGTTTTTGAAGGAATATGGATGGAGAAAGAAATACTATGTTCTGGTGCAGAACATGAGTAGGATACTACAAACTCATTTGTTACTAAGACCAGGAGGCATCGGACCTCCGGCGGCAGGAGATCTCAAGGGCGGCAATTCTCTTATTCCGCGACAGCGCCAAGCCAACAAGCCTGGACTTCCACACGGAGATGCTTCTGGCTGTGCACCGCACCAAGAATGAGCCGGCCAGCGTGCAGCGCCTCCACACCACCATGTAACTTTAGGGAGTAGTTCTACTCATTTAATTGCAGCGTTGCTTGAGAAGGGTGGGAGTTGTTCTGCTCTGTGGTGAGTTTTTATGGAGGTCGAGAGTAGCTTAGTGAGATGTGATACCGTGTAGGGGTCGATCCTGGTTTCGCCTCGCCGGCGTCAGATTGGCAGTCATCGTTTGCAGCGGTGAGTCCGAGCTCTTGGGGCAATCTGTGCTTTCTCTTGAGACGCTCTCTTGGGGCTGGATGCCCCTGCCCATAGGAATATATAGTCAGAGTTCACCGCTGCCCCTCTCCCGCTATCTCAAATAAGGTTAATAGGGGCAAGGGGAGGCAATGTACCAATGTAGAACAGAGCGGCGAGAGTAGACACCAGTCGGGGCAGAGGCGACATTGCCAACGGTGCAGGGGTTACAGGCCCCCACCATCAGCAAAACTGTCTCAGGAGTAGGGCCCGCTCGGAGCATTTAACAGATGGCCCTCCGACTGGTTTAGCTGTCTCCGTGTTGTGGTCCGGAGGTACCACAGGCATTGCGATGCCCTGGTGAGTGCAGGCCTCTGATCGTGTGAATTGGGGGGGGGGGGCAAATCTGAAGCACTGGGGCTGGACACGCTGTCCTGGCATGCAGGGAGACAAACAGAGGCAGCCAGTTTCGGTTTTGTGGCTTGAGGAGTGCAGTCTTGGCGTTTTCAATTCTCGGGTCAAGTTTATGCGTGTAGCGCTTCAGAGCGCTGGTAGGGATATGTTGAAGGTCATTCCGCTGAGCAAGTTCAGTGTAACGTCACATCAGTTTTGAGTGCTCCGAGCGGGCTTGTCTGCAAGGCCGTGAGGCATGCGTTGCAGCTGCAGGCGGCTATATCACAGACGAGGAGGTAGCATATCAGCCACAGACACCTACTTTGGGCCGGGAGGCTTCCTCATCTCCCATTATGGGGGAGGGAGATTGTATCCGCCGCATAATAACTTGGGGTCCGACCAGCTAAATCAAGATTCATGGTAATTGTGGGGAACTTGTGCAAGGTTTTCTCTGTCTATTGCGGCAGACCCAATATATCCGCTTTCCTTACTGTTCTATAGTTTTTTCTTGTCTGGTAGCCAATATATGACCTTGCGTGTAAAACGCTATTCCGGGGTTGTTTGGTAACTGGCTTGCATAACAGGTGGCATGGATTAGGGCAGGAAGATGTGGTTACAGCCTTTAAACTATCAGCCCACACCGGGTGACTCCAATTCCTTACACCAGGCTCATCTCTCAAATGCCTGGGAAAGCATATGGTGTGATTTATCTGAATTTCCGGCAGAGTTCACCTGCACGGGTGTAGGGCAGAAAGAGGCAAACGGATATATGAATAGGAACGGTTTTATAAAGCGATTCTGTAGGTTTGATATCGTTGACCGGGCTTTCATGGCACTAATCCCACTTATCAACTAAACGCAAATGGGCCTTTCCCTTCAACATATAGGCACTATGAAGCTGGGCAGTGACCCTCACAGTGAACTTTTGTAAACAAGTGCCAAATGAAGCTTAGTGGTGCTAACTGCACTCTTTGTCCCCCCAGGGCCAAGGACATGAAAAAACGCCCAGGCCTGTTCCGGAGGAGGAACGAGTCCCTGGGAGTCAACCCTGGGAGCAAGCTGGACAAAGCCATAAAGACCGTCAAGTAAGTGTCCTCCCGCCCTCTTCACTCCTATGCTTCTGCTCAAGATGTCGGCACTGTTCAGAGTGAAAGAAGCATATTTCTGTCTGCTGAAGCCGTTTTATCGATTATTCTTGTACCCTCACTTCTGCTGATGTGTGCATGTAGCTGTTAAATGTCTGTGGCGCGGTGCATCTTGGCACCCTGAGACTCGGTCTGCACACTGTTTTTTGCTCGGTGTAGGTACTCCCTCTGAGTGGTGGGTTCTTTCCACCCTCTCATAAACACCCTCTGGTGTACTTGTTCTGCTTGTAAGTATGCCCCCTCAATCAGTTGCGGCTTGGGACATTTGAAAATGGCGGGGCATAAAAGTTGTGGACGGCGCACTGTGGCGAGCAAGCGCAGCCAGCATGCATGAACGCATCAAGGGTGCACCTCGCATTTCTTCACATGACCCTTCAATTTTCATTAAACTGTATCCGTCACGGCCTGATAAAACACATACTGTTAAAACAACTACCAACCAAAATTCCATTGTCAGCTCTCTGTTCCCAGTGCACAAGGCGATGCTTCACAATGAAAACATTAAACAACCATTAGGCATCCCATTTCCAAGAATGTTCACTTAGCGCGCAAAAGGACATGGCAGAAATCCAGATGTGAAGGCAAGTCACAAAAAGGAATTTTGTTTCTTTTTGTGACCCGAAAATGTAAAGAATGCAAAACACAATCTGTATTACGGTAGAGGTTGGATTACACAATTAGACTATCTCAGGGCTTAAAGTATGTAGCAGATTTTTAGCAAAGGGAGATAAAACTGAAGATAAAAGAAGTGAAACACGTAGATTGCCATTTCACGCAGGAATACACAAACTGATAGAAACTGCTCAGAGCACATTCAACTGCCCTCTTACCAGTTTTGCAAAAATCAAGCCAGTGCGAGAATATTGTTTGGGTATTGAAAATAATAAAACAAAGTCAATAAACTTAACTTACCTTGCCTTCCGCTTCCCGCCTTCAAGTTAGCTCCGACTCCAGACGTCCTGTTGTTGAATTCGTCGTCACGCAGGAAGCCAGGCAGCCTCCCTCCCCTCCACCACAGCACAGCGCTGTGATTGGTTCGGCCGGCTGCCCCAACACCAGGTCATTTCTCTGTATGCTGCAGCATACAGAGAACAGGGAGAGTGGGAGCGGTTACTCGAGGGCAGGGGGGAGCGGCTTGCCCGCTGTTATTAAAACAGTTAATACTGTCTGTTTGGACAGCCTCTCAGGCTGCCCAAACAGACAGTATTAACAACAGTGGGGAAAGCCACTCCCCCTGCCCTTGAGTAACCCATCCCACTCTCTCAAGCAGGAACTTCTGCTTTCTCGCCGTGCGAGAAGGCAGAAACAAATGGTAGTTCTCTACTATTTGTTTCTGCCTTCTCGCACGTCGAGAAAGCAGTGGGGCGGCGCCCAAACGCCCCCATGGAGGATCCGCCACAGCAGTGATACAACTTAGTCTAAGCATATCAGATAAATCGATTCTTGTGAGGACTCTTCATCAAAGCTCCAAGAGCTGTTCTTATAAGTGTCATTGCTTCTGAGGAAAGCGTTATCGGTTCTTTTAAGACTTATTTTGATTACTTTCTCTTTGTTGCGCACTATATAAAACAAATGAGTGGGCTAACACGCTGGCCTGCGCACATTCCTGTGTCCCGTAAGCTACTGATTCAAGTTAAAGCAGGGTAGGCTCAGCCTTTCATCTTCCGAAGGGTTCTAAAGATGAGTACTGTTGCCTTGAATAATCTTTTAGACAGCCTGTGTAGCCTGCTCCTGACCTTGTATATCATAAAAATTATGCCTTACTGTTTCTGGTAAGGATGCTATCTGTTGTGTCTGCCCCAAAAGGCTGCTGTTTGCGCCAGGTTTGCCAGTGTGGCACAGTGCCCCAGAAGATTGATGAAGTGCTTACAGACGCTTTGTTCTTAGTCTTACTGTTCTCTCCTTACCCCTGCAGGCCTCTGCCCGAAGATGCTGTCAAGAGAGGTGAATCCTTCGACAAGCTATTACTACACAAATGTACGTTTTGGGCCTTCCTTATTCCTGCCACCCTAATGTAGTGAACAATGATCAATATAGCCTTCACTCCAAAGAGTCAAAGAGCTTTTAAATAAACAGAAGTTTATGGTAAATGTTTTAATGCATAAAAGACAGTTATCCCATCATGCAGGCCCTGTCGCTCTCGAGTACACACTCCTACTTCTCTCCCTACACTACCCATTACCTATTTAAGCTAGTAAATTACGAAAAATGTTCTTTAAGAAGCGTTGCTTGGCTACATTAAAAGAAAAATCTTGCGGAAGCACTTTAACCCTTCTTGATGCTCTTCTCCTGCCCAGCCCCCCCCCAATGGTACAATATAAGGATGGCAGCTAAAAAGCAAAAATGTTTTCTTGGGCGAATTTCAGTACCTGATACAGTCTTGGTAGTCGCTTGTGCCTTGTACCGATGCAATAGGTCTCGCGTTTACGCAAGTTTAAGCTATTGACATTGCAAATAACAATGCTTTTTATTTTTGTTTTCTTTTTTAAAACATAAATAAAAAGCATTGTCATTTACAATGCCAATGAAACCTATTACATTGCACGTAGATAATAATATTTTATTAAAATCTTGTATTTTAAGTGATATGACCACCGAAGGCCCTGATTCTGTATTAAAAACAGAGCTTTGGACTATACCATTTCCCGCTAATAGGCAATATTTCTCTCCATGTGTTCCCATACCTGGAGTTTCCTGCAGTTTGGTGCTTACTTTCCCTCCATATTAAAGAACAGTAGATGTTTCAACACCCAGGCTAATGTGCTGCATAGCTAACTAGTACATATAAGGTCCCAAAGGCGAGACCTATGCATAGCAAATGCTTGTTTTCAAAACCACTTAAAACATGTCACAATGCTTTATTGTTCTCTGTTGACTTCATAACATATTGTAACGCCCTGTTCCCCCTTGGAAAACACTGAGCATAATAGCTACAATACAAGTGTCTTTATTTGTGACTAATATTGCTGTGTCCCTTTCACTCTCCCCTTA
Source organism: Lissotriton helveticus (assembly GCF_964261635.1). Classification (NCBI taxonomy): domain Eukaryota; kingdom Metazoa; phylum Chordata; class Amphibia; order Caudata; family Salamandridae; genus Lissotriton; species Lissotriton helveticus. The sequence continues at coordinate 817,595,013 of NC_136070.1, forward strand.
CGAGAGTAAGACCTTCATAATAATTTTCGGATTATGCACGAGCAGCCACTAGTTTAACCTTTTATCGTACTGAAGTGGCTTATTAGTTACAATCAATCACCTCCCAAAAATATATAGTTATTCAGTTAATCAATAATCGGGGTTATGTACTTCATTCCCAATATGATAATACAACCTTATTGGTATTGTGTTTTCTCCTATATTAGGTGCCTAGTGCTCTGATCCTCTACCCCTAATTCTTCATAAAGTCCACATCAGAGGTTCAATATATATATATATATATATATATATATATATATAATATATATATATATATATATATATATATATATATATATATATATATATATATATATATATATATATATATATATATATATATTTTGAGCTCCAGAATCCCAGGAACATCAATCCAAAAGGAAGGTAGCACACGCAGGGGAGGTTTCACAAAGATTTAATAGGGAAACCAACAGCAACGACGCGTTTCGCCTTAGGGCTTCGTCAAGTTGTGCCTAACTTGACGAAGCCCTAAGGCGAAACGCGTCGTTGCTGTTGGTTTCCCTATTAAATCTTTGTGAAACCTCCCCTGCGTGTGCTACCTTCCTTTTGGATTGATGTTCCTGGGATTCTGGAGCTCATTGTTAATTCGGGCACACCCCCGATGTGGCGTGCACCCACGCGAGTGTGCAACTGGCTGGTGTTTGTAGCTTCCCATATATATATATATATATATATATATATATATATATACACAGTCCACGGGCTCACTCTACTCAGCAAGTAACTCCTCAATTAACCACCAAACAGAACTGCCATCATGGTCAGGATTACCATAAAGATCATCGGCTACAGAGCCGGAGTGTCTACTTGTCCCGAGTGAGAAGTGTTATTGACACAAAAGCTATAGATCAGACAGATACCACTTTGCAACAGTTTGAGGATGCCATGAAGGGTATTGTGACGGATTCCTGTGGGGAGATATATATATATTACCTACTGGCGGTCGCCAGTAGGTATATATAGTTAGGATTTTTTCTCTATGGGATTTTTGAAAATTCTATGTCTAATAACTTTGGCGTTTGTGGACGGAATTGGCTGAAATTTTCAGGAAAATGGAACATTTTGTTTCTGAGCAGCCCCTGAAAATTTGGGGGGGGTTCGTCAAGGGGGGGCCGAGAAAAAAGGGGGGTCCCAAAACGTGTTTTTAACATTGAGTTTTCCATAGGGCGGTTGGCCTCACTTTTAGCCCGAACTGCTGAATGGATTTGCACGAAACTTGGCAAAATTGTAGGGACTGGTAGCCCGATGTGCCTTTGCTAGGTCTCAATATATGTGCTCCAGTGGATTTTGAGAAATTAACGTTAAAAAAAAGATATATATCTGTAACAGGGGACCGGGCAGCGCTCCAGTTCGCGTACTTTTCGCGTTACGGAGCTTTGTGAAGCGAAGCTGATTGGTTCTCCGGCGTCTGTAAACATTCCAAACAGTCCGTAACGGCCGCCATCTTGTCTCTCGGTAGGATCGAGAGACAAGAGGAGGCCAAAGCGAAGGGGCAAATGACCATAAGGGGGCATAGTAGATCCTCCCTGACCCCCTAGGTTTGATGTGGAGGTTTTAAAAGGGCCCCGCGGGGCAAAAAAAATAAAAATAATAATAATCGAACGGCTGAATGGATTTGCACGAAACTTGGCAAAATTGTAGGGACTGGTAGCCCGATGTGCCTTTGCTAGGTCTCAATATATGTGCTCCAGTGGATTTTGAGAAATTAACGTTCCAAGAAAGATATATATCTGTAACAGCGCTCCGCTTCGCGTACTTTTCGCGTTACGGAGCTTTGCGAAGCTGATTGGTTCTCCGGCGTCTGTAAACATTCCAAACAGTCCGTAGCGGCCGCCATCTTGTCTCTCGGTAGGATCGAGAGACAAGAGGAGGCCAAAGCGAAGGGGCAAATGACCATAAGGGGGCATAGTAGATCCTCCTTGACCTCTTAGGTTTGATGTGGAGGTTTTAAAAGGGCCCCGCTGGGCAAAAAAAAAAAAATAATAAAAATCGAACGGCTGAATGGATTTGCACGAAACTTGGCAAAATTGTAGGGACTGGTAGCCCGATGTGCCTTTGCTAGGTCTCAATATATGTGCTCCAGTGGATTTTGAGAATTTAATGTTCAAAAAAAGATATATATCTGTAACAGCGCTCCGCTTCGCGGAGATAAAATTATCTCTGTATTACCTAGCTGTTGCTAACACCAGTTAGCGACAGCTAGTAGGAGATAGCGACCATCTTGGGCTCCACTTTGCATGTCAGTGATATTTATCACTAATGACATGTAAAGTGGGCATGCGAAGATGTTAGCGACTGGAAACAGTCGCTAACATCGCTATCTCCTATTACCAACTTTTGGAGATATTCGCGCTAAGCGCGAATATCTCCAAAAAGTAACACCTGCCCTGAGCAGTTCTTAGCCATGTTATCCAATGGGAGGTGGATAACATGGCTAAGAGCATTAGCTCGGTAATGCATGAATATCGCTGACTTTTCAGCGATATTAATGCATTGCGGTCGTTTTTCATCGCATTTGCGATAAACCTTGATAATAGCAAGGTTTATCTGCGATAATTTCTGACGATGCTTAGCGGTAAAAAATTTGTTGCTAAGCATCGTTAGGGATAAATATCGCTTAACTTTGGTAATATGCCCGAACGTCTGTTAACGTTCGATTCTAAGGAAATCAGGAAGTGTTGAAAAACATTGTCTGCGCCATCTTGCCTTTTTTCAAATGCCACACTTTTGTCGTGCACGGCAGCCATTTTAGATGCCTTGACCAGACCCACTCTCTGTAGGCTGTCGATCCTTAGCATGGCTCCCCACCCTCGCAAGCATCTCCCCCAGGCACTGGTCACCCCCGCTCTCTGTCTTATGCATGGGTAATAAACCTCCCCCCATCTGCGCTGCTCTTCCCTGAGAATCACACCCTGTGCCCGCCCGACACCTCCCTTTCGCCCTATTCACTACCGCACCCTCTGACACTCCTTTTCCTCTGTGTCCGATTGTCCAGGCCGGTCCTAGGCTATCAGCTAGCCCTGCAGATGTAGTTTATGGCCCCAGCTGTAAAGAATCACCCCTCTTCAAAGGAGTTATAGTAGATCAAGGCCCACACCCGATGAGATCGGTCACAGCACACGCGTTCCTACTATCTGAAAACCATCCTGTATTGTGATTGGGGAGGGGACCGAGCCTGAAGCGGAAGATTCCAGGGATGACTCTTTGTACATCAAAGTTTTTACAATTATGTGTCACATTAAAAATATATAGCACTCCAACAAAGTAGTAAGATTATAAAACTTTAATAACTTATAAATATATACAACAAAACAAAAACAGTAAAAACATTTAAACATTTTTAGGGAAAATGAAGGAAGTAGCGGTCGGCTGTGCGAATAGTCCCAACGTAGCACAACGTCCATATTTCTGGACGGCACCCAGGTGATGTTGCCTGGGTGCCGCACTGATTTCGGTATCCGGCGTGGGGCGTCGCGGGGGGTGGGTCATCAGTAGCGGTCTGTTGTGCGAATAGTTCCAAGGCAGCAGAACGATGGCACCAAGGTGATGTCCAGTAAGTTGCCGCCCTCCGAATAACGGCGTGGGGCGCCCCGGGGGGGGGGGAGGCGGCGTGAACGGGCCTCTCCAGGTGGAGTTTCGTCTGCTGTAGTGGGGCGCCCCTTTACCGTTTCAGTTGCCATTCCGTCCGCTTTTGGTCCACTGTGTCAAAAGCCGCAATTCAGCTGAGTTGCGCCCACTCTTGCGGTGCAGCGATAGGCGGCTGTCACAGGACTCTCAAAATGGCGGCAGGCTCTTTCCTTTTTGGGCCTGGTCCACTGAAATGGCCCTGGGACACCTTGGAAATCGCACGCTTGTCTGCTAGGTCTTGGACCCCATTCTCGAAAGCGTCCCCTCCGCCTTGAGGATTCAACAAAAGTTTTGGGGGCCCCCGACTCCTGCAGGCTTCTGGTGGGGAGCGGCTGCCATGATTGCTCGCGGAATGACCACGACGGAGCCACGAGATGGTGGTGCTTTCATGTTGACGCCAGCTTCAGTCTGAAACATCTAGAAACAAGGTGGGGCTTTCATCGTTTGAGAAAAAAAAAAGTTTTCATCCAATGAAAAGTGTTGTTTTTAGGTCATATGATCAAGCCTTCCATCATTAGGAAACCAAAAGTAAAATGAACCAATGAAAAGTTTTATAAACAAGTCACATGACCTGTTATGCGGCATGGGGTATAAAATGCGGAGAAAATACGTTGGCACGTGAGGCGGCGTCAGTAGCGGAACGATGTGCGAATAGGCCGAAGGCAGCACAACGCGCCAAGATCCAGATGGCACCGAGGTGGTGTCTAGTAAGTTGCCGCACTGGTGTGGCCATCCTACAATGCTGAAAGTCGGCGTGGGGCGCCCCGTTGGCCTGTGAGATGGCGTCAGTAGCGGACCGATGTGCGAATGGGGCCAAAGGCAGCGCAACAATATTTTCTGAATAGAAGACACCACAAGGCGCTGAGATGCCAAGATCCGGATGGCACCGAGGTGGTGTCTAGTAAGTTGCCGCACTGGTGTGGCCATCCTACAATGCTGAAAGTCGGCGTGGGGCGCCCCGTTGGCCTGTGAGATGGCGTCAGTAGCGGACCGTTGTGCGAATGGGGCCAAAGGCAGCGCAACAATATTTCCTGAATAGAAGACACCACTAGGCGCTGAGATGCCAAGATCCGGATGGCACCGAGGTGGTGTCTAGTAAGTTGCCGCACTGGTGTGGCCATCCTACAATGCTGAAAGTCGGCGTGGGGCGCCCCGTTGGCCTGTGAGATGGCGTCAGTAGCGGACCGATGTGCGAATGGGGCCAAAGGCAGCGCAACAATATTTCCTGAATAGAAGACACCACTAGGCGCTGAGATGCCAAGATCCGGATGGCACCGAGGTGGTGTCTAGTAAGTTGCCGCACTGGTGTGGCCATCCTACAATGGTAAAAGTCGGCGTGGGGCGCCCCGTTGGCCTGTGAGATGGCGTCAGTAGCGGACCGATGTGCGAATGGGGCCAAAGGCAGCGCAACAATATTTTCTGAATAGAAGACACCACAAGGCGCTGAGATGCCAAGATCCAGATGGCACCGAGGTGGTGTCTAGCAAGTTGCCGCACTGGTGTGGCCATCCTACAATGCTGAAAGTCGGCGTGGGGCGCCCCGTTGGCCTGTGAGGTGGCATCAGTAGCGGACCGATGTGTGAATGGGGCCAAAGGCAGCGCAACAATATTTTCTGACTAGAAGACACCACAAGGCGCTGAGATTCGGTTACCACTGAGGTGGTGTCTAGCAAGTTGCTGCACTGGTGTGGCCATCCTACAATACTGCTCCGAATAACGGCGTGGGGTGCCCGAAGGGGGGGGGGGAGGCGGCGTGAACGGGCCTTCCCAGGTGGAGGCTCGTCTGCTGTAGTGGGGCGCCCCTTTACCGTTTCAGTTGCCATTCAGCTGAGTTTCGACCGCTCTTGACAGGCGGCTGCAACAGGACTCTCAAAATGGCGGCCTGTTCTTTGGATTTGGGCCTGGTCCACTAAAATGGCCCTGGGACACCTTAGAACTCGGACGCTTGAATTTTTTTTCCTTTCCTCTACATGCAAAAAAAGGTAAATTCCCGGTACGTTACACGTTTCATCTGCCACGATGTACTCTCCAGAGGAACCGAAAAAAAATATAGTTATGGTAACTATACCATGCATCGTCATATGGAGAGGTGGCACCGATTAATTATAGTGCTGCATAAAAGAGAGATTTGGAGAAGAACCCCCGACCTGCCAGTACATTCATCAAAGAAGTGGCACTGACAGCATCAGAGGCAAGGGAAACGGTCCCAAATATTTAGAAGAACTTTGGAAAGATTAAAATGACATGTTTAGATTGTGGCAAATTAATTTGATGTGGACAGATGAGTGTTACTCTAATAAATACAGCATATGAACATCATGATAGTCGATGGTTGGTAGAGACATTTTGACTATATCCTGGACCTGCCCGTCCTCGCCCAAAATGGCGCCGGAATAAATAGGACTCGTAACTCCTTGTTGTGTACTTGTTGTACAACCTTGATATCACGAGATACGTATGCAGTTTTGAAGCACATGGCGGGCGGGGACGAGAATACATTGAATATTTCGACATCTCTATTGATATTAAGTTGTGATGTGTTATTGATTACTGTACTATTGAAAGTTCGAATTAACGTCACCCATGGTACTTGCCCGCAAATGTATATCTAGATAATTTTATTGTAACTGGCCCTGTCGTATTTTAATTATAAAATGTACGTCCACCGATTCCGCAACTGTTAGACACCTTAGTTCTTGCAACCTAATGGCCCGCCCGTTACGTTCCTCTACAGTGTAAATGTCTCCTCATCATATACGATTACAGTTTGCTCCGTGGCCGGCGCACGTGGTTATAGGCCCGTATTTGTATACTGACATTTTCACAATATAGGTTTTTAAAGAAAACATGGTAGTAGTATTTACATTGGTAAAGTTTTTAATAATAGTCACTGTTTTAGAATCAGTAAAAGGCAAGTGAAATAAAGCAGACCAATTACATGAAGGGTAAAAGGTATAATACGCAGGAACGCAGTAAAGATAAATGGTCAAGGGCTGTTGTGTTTTCTACTCCTGCAACATAAAGTGATCGATAAGAATCTCATATTCAGGCGTATCGGCAACTAAGACAGCAGGTCGACCCTCTTTTGCTCAACGGCTCCGTCATGGGACGAAGAAACGCCCTTTTTCTCGAAAAAAGAATATATTTTACTTGCAGGACAGTTGTAAATTTTCCGGGAAAGTACATTAGCCTGGAACATTATAACATATATGTTTAAGAAAAAATAATGTTCGGAAGTAATAAAAAGCGTAATTTTTAGGTCATATGACCAAGCCTTTCATCATTAGAATAAGAAAAGTAAAATGATCCAATGAAAAGTTTTATTAACAAGTCACATGACCTGTTATGCTTACGTTACGCGCTGCGCGTCGCGCCCCGGATCACTTCCGGATGCGCTAACGCGGCGCGTCATATGACGCATTACGCGACAACGCAGGTCCAGAATACAGTCGAAATGTCTCCACCAACCAGCGGTCGGAACACAACCCCTTTCAGCAGGCTAAATAGTTCTGTTAAATGACAACAGAAGGGACAGGCAACAAGAACCATCAGTCAAAGAGGGGAGGGCTAGTTCTTCTCTACCGGGTTACGTTGGGGCGCTACCGGAACTGATCGAATTGGTAGTCTACAGTGTTTCTGGATGTTTCAGACTGAAGCTGGGGTTAGCATGAGAGCACCACCATTTCGTAGCTCCGTCGTGGCCATTCCGCGAGCAATCATGGCAGCCGCTCTTTATCGTTATTTTGGGCGGGGTGGGTGGCGGAGCCGAGCTGTATTGCAGCCATCATGGTGTGGAGTTTAGTTCATCTCACTAGTTTCGTATTTGTCATGAGGGGTTGTTCCTAATGTTTCTATTTTAGCGAGGTCAAAAAGAGATCCCATTAGTGGCCTACTGATTTTGCTCGATTCCTTTTGTTTTTTTACACGAATTTCCGTTATCTGCAAAGACTAAACAGAGTATTGCGACTCTGTGTTTGTTTGTAAATAGAGAATGAACCAAAGAGAACCAATTCTAAAACAGTAAATGCTTGGATAACAATCAATCAAATGGAGAGAGAAGCAGGCACGACGTATTACAACGGGGGCAAAGGCCTGCGTTAACTACCTTTCACTATCTGCAAAGAGAGAGTACTCCTAATAGAAATGAGGGGGGGGGCAGCATTCAAAGCAGATCAGTGTGCATAAACACGAAAATGTTTTTACGTTACCACGTACTTGACATTCGACAGCTTATGATATTTGCTATTAAAAAACCATTGAAATTCACTGAAAAAAACATAGGTTATAGACCATATGTAGTTAGGAATTAGCATTTACAAAACCTTGAAAATTCACTGAAAAAACCATAGGTTATAGACCATATATAGTTAGGAATTAGCATTTACAAAACCTTATTTTACTCACACAAAACCATTGAAATTCCATATATAGTTAGTTGCACTAACTATATATCGCGCACCCGCAATCCACTGCTGATGATGTCACATATTACATCATTCATGACATGGTCAGTGACATCACTGATGACATCACTGATGACATCTCAAATGACATCACTGATGACATCACTGATGACATCTCATTTGACATCAATGATCACATCACTGATGATATCATTCATGTGATAATACAATGCATCTCCTCACACTCTAATATAACCTCCGTTACACCCAGTGTTAAATACAGAGTATAATTTTTGAAACCATTGACACACCAATACTAGTTACTACATACGCACTCACTGATTCCTGTCTACACACACATTCACTCATTCACCCATACAATCATTCATACATACAATCACTCATCTTTACAACACTATCATATGCACTCATACACCTATACAGACACTCACACTCTGCCACTCATCCATGGAGTTACTCACACACCTAGTCAGTCCTGAAAAGAATCAATCACACTTCCATTTTCTCATCTATACAGTTAAACACAGAACACCTTACATTTTTGAAACATATACTAACACATACTTACTCTCTTATACAATCACTGATACAAGTACACATTGATCTGCACGGAGTCACACACCTCCCAGCCAGCCATACACACACTCAGTCTCCCATACAAATACTTGTGCAACCAATCAATAACCCATATAGCCACTCATATAGCTACTGATCAACACATGCAGCAGCTTGCACAACAATAGACATACTGATGCACACTTTCAGACAGTTTAGTCACTAACCCGTGCATTCAGTAAGACGCATTTAATCACTCACTCATACAGTCAATCACGCACCTACTAAAACCTTCATTCAGACACTTATACATCAACTCATTCTTCAATATGTAAAACATATTTAAACTTTACAGAAACACATAATCACTGGATGATGTCATCAGTGATGTCATCAGTGATGTCATTTGAGATGTCATCAGTGATGTCACTGACCATGTCATGAATGATGTAATATGTGACATCATCAGCAGTGGATTGCGGGTGCGCGATATATAGTTAGTGCAACTAACTATATATGGAATTTCAATGGTTTTGTGTGAGTAAAATAAGGTTTTGTAAATGCTAATTCCTAACTATATATGGTCTATAACCTATGGTTTTTTCAGTGAATTTTCAAGGTTTTGTAAATGCTAATTCCTAACTATATATGGTCTATAACCTATGGTTTTTTCAGTGAATATATATATATATATATATATATATATATATATATATATATATATATATATATATATATCTCCCCACAGGAATCCGTCACCTCAGCAGTTATCACACATTGGAATAATCTGCCGTTATCTAATTTTGATTAATTCTGAATGGCCAGGCAGCTCTCTGGATTTGAAGATGGGTCGACTGTTAACATTATTCCAATATGTTATAACTAAGAAGCCCTGATGAGAGCCCCTTGAGAATCCCTGTGGTTTGAAACGCATTGATAATTGCAATTAAGATGGCAATTATATGGCAAATATAAACATTGATACACGTATATTTCAGGAAATAATGGACTGGATTGTAGGAATGCCAAAGGAAATTTAGTGGTGTCTTTTTGATTGTATATGATACATTGGTTTTGTATTGTATTTACGTTTGTGTGAAATGATGTCATATTGATGTTTGTGAAAATTGTTGGTATTGTATAATGTGATAACTGTAGTGTTAATTGTTAATGTATGTAAATATGTAAATGTCACTAGATATGTGTTGAACTAGAAGGATGTGAAGTCCTTATATAATTAAAAAAAAAAGAGTTGTTTAAAAAATAGGGTAAATAAATAACCCAATCACTAAAGGAATATAGTGTGGTTGTCGCAAAAAAATCAATTGCTATAATTGATTACGATACCAGGTTCCCCCCTTGTTGTTGTAACTTTCTAAAAGTGGCATTTTCAGAATAGTGTCTTCAAATCTGACTATATCCTTAATGATGGTTTTACATTGTAATTCCTCATAAACCAAACATGACATTCCTACTTGCACCCACACATAAGCTATCACTTAATAAATGCAATAATGTAACCCAATGTTATCCTATGGGAGAGGTAGGCCTTGCAATAGTGAAAATCAAATTTGAGGGCTTTTCACTACCGGACCTGGCGGTGAGGGGTAGGCGAGATAGCTGAGACACAGGCTGTTGAATCTCAACTACAGTGGTTCACCCCTGATGTCTGACCCGCTGGGTACTGTTGACACACATCAACCCTGACTAATAGGCAGGAGAGGGTGTTAAACAGGTAGTACAATAGTATGTTTTATGTAACTGATACTCACGTAGATCAAGTTTGGTAGACAGTAGTTCTGCATTATTATTATTAAGTCCTGAAGAATCGCATGTCAATGAACGTAGAGCGAGAAACATGTTGACCATACCTTCCACATTTTAGTACTGTCTCGCACTTGGAAAACTTAGTTCCTGCGAGAACAGACTAACCCCTATTTTAATTGAGGCAAAGGACCACCAGAATAAAGTTGCTTTCCGGTACCTCTTGCTTCATTTTACTCTCACCCACACCGTCTACACTGACCTGGCCCCACACCCGCACTTCTCCCATAGGCAGTTGGATAAAAAGATCTCCGCCAAAGAGCCCCTCCTAGAGGTGTTGCCCATGGGAATTGCACTGCCTACCCAACGAGGAGCATTGCCTATGATAAAGCATGACACCCGCAAGGGTCTGTGAGGCCATTATATCCAACATAATGGATACCCAGGGAGAGTTCTCCAATGAGTACTCCCTTCTACACCTCGATGACCTCCAGACTCTTTTAGGAACAGCCCAGTCCCCCCCCTTTTGTTCTCCTTATTGCCTTGGGCTCCGATTGTGACTGGACCTTCCGCTCACCCCTGAGCGGTAATCTGAGCCCTCTGGATCCTCAAGATCCCCACTCCCCCCTTCTTGTTAAGAGTTTTTCACTACCACGACATGTAAAACTTACAAATACATGTCCAGATTTTTCAATACAAGGCACCCTGGCCTAAGGGCTGTTTAGGGCCTACCCTAGGGATTACTTATCTATATTAAAAAAGAAAGTTTAGGCCTGGAAAAATATTTGATAGGTCGAAATTGTAGTTTAAAATTGCACACACAGGCAGACCTGAGACATGTTTGAAATGACTGCTTAAGTTGATGGCACAATCAGTGCTGCAGGCCCAAAAGTAGCATATAATTTACAGGCCCTGGGTACTGGTAGCGTCACTTTGCTAGGGACTTCCTAGTAAATAAAATGTGCCAGTTGGGGTGTAAGCCAATATCACCATGTTTAAAGGAGAGAGCACAAGCTGTTTAGCAGCTGTAAAGCGTGCAGAGCCATCAGGCCAACAAAAACAAATCTGGAAAAACAGGGGGAGTGAAGGCAAAACATTTGAGGGAAGACCACCCTCAGGTTGACAGGTCTAACACAGAGTCATTTAAACAACACTTGTCTAATGAGTTTTTAGGAAGGAACAGTTACATAAGTGTGGATATTCATTAACTTGAAGACAGATTAATCAGAGATTAAGTAAATAAAGTACACATTGAAGTTAACAGAAATGGGCATGAAGTGCCACTCCTGAAGAAGGACCATAAGTTCTGAAACACATAGAGAAAACATAGGGACCCCTGTAGATTTACTGCTAACAAAATGGGGAAATTTAGAACATATATGAAATGCATCCATGAAGAAAAAGATGATTTCATAAACATAATTTAACTTGATTGGTTTAGTATAAGTACTGTTTTACATTTTGTTCACACATTGAACAAATCAAAACAATAAGAATTCTGGACGGATGAGATATCTAAGTGTAAAAAAATGGAAGAATCTTAATTATTGTTGATAATTTATCAACTAGGAATAAATAGTTTAGTTTTTGCCTGGAGACTTGTGTGGTTTATGCTATTGTGAGGCGCCAACCATACATACACTAAAGTGATTGTGAATCCATAACAGAAGAAAAGGCTCACTTCTTTGACATAATCTATCACATCAAACAGATGAATATGTGCATATTTTTGGTACTCTCCTGATTCCTATGATATGCCTCTAGGCCAAAGGATCAGACGAGGCCTACATTCAGATTGCTGTCAGTGGATCTGTCCCCAATGCCCACTGTGCCTCTCGACCCCATCTCAAACCTGAACCACATGAGGATGACAATGGAGATGATGAGAACTTATTTATGGACCTCCAAGGAGGACATTGGCCTGGCCATACCCTCAGACACTGGCCTCAACCCTCCACCTGTCCCATCCACAGAGGAATTGGCATCCTTTGCCATGGGGATCAGAAGGGCGGTAGACATTCTCAACCTCAAACTACCATTTGTAGAGATGAAACTGAATGTCCTCACAGATGTCCTATTGCTAGGGCAGACCTCCTCAGTGTAGCTCCATCACTTTAACGAAGACCTCACGGGCACCTTACTGGTACTTTGGCAAACGCAGGGTTTTGCCTGCCAGTCAACAAGCAGATTGCTAGGAGACATAGACCAGCTATGGGCTACCAGTCTTTCCTCCTCCTGCATCCCACACCAGGACGTCTTGTGGTACAGTCCTCCACCAGCATCCCGAATTCCTTGCCAACTCCTCGTCTAGACTGAGAGTCTAAACGCAAGGAGGTCTTTGGGCAAAGAATGTTCTCCTCTGCAAGACTAACACTCAGATCCATGAACTGAAGTTGACTCCTGGGGCATTACAAAAATGCTTTGTAGGACATTGTGAGCAACATCCTGTCCACGGTTCCTGATGACCTCCAAGCCAATCTGTAGCAGATCATATAAGAAGGGCAAGACACGGCGAAGAACATTATTAGACAAGGCCTAGACCCTACAGTCTGTTTGGGTAGGGCAGGTGGTACCAACATAGTCATCCATGAATGGAATAACTCCACCGATGTCTCCAGTGATGTCCAAGAATCACTTATGAACATGCCATTTGATTACCCCATTATTTTTGGAAACAAGGCAGACTCGGACCCGGAGTGTTTTAAAGACAGCAACAATAAAGCAGGCTCCTTGCTCTTTCAGAGTCCATGCGTCAGTTTCCCCACAAATGTTGGCCTTTTTGAGTCTTCAGTTGGTTCATCCGACAAAGGTAATGCCAAAACCTGCTGCACAACAATAGACCTCCCAACCCAGGCTGACAGCGTCTAGGCCAGGGACAACGATCCAGCCAGCTGCTGCAAAACACTGTTAATTTGCAGTCAATGGTACATTATCAGCCTGCATTGCAACTCTTTCTTATTTTAGGTTCTACCTTGCTGTGAACATTCTTCTGTTTTATTTTTGGTGCACTATGTAGTGTCTCCCTTCTATTCATACAGACATTCTGAAGAACAGTAGTGTGATATCTGGAGAGCATCACCCTTATCACCCTTACAACAGAAACAAGGAAAGGAACAAATCTCAACATAATCTTAGATATCATAGTATGGTGGACCTCAGAAAAAAACTAAAAGGGAGCCCTTTTCCTCAAATGTAGAGAAGATTTGACAATAGAAAACAAGACAAATGGGATGAGAAAATGGCTCGGGAAAATGGGGAAGTAATAATGGCGGGGAAATGGAGAAAAGAAAGTAGGGTGTATGTAGAGATAGATTACTGGGATAGTGGTATGGGTACCAGAATTGAAGTGGCTTAAAAGAACTAGGCTATAGGTAAAGGTATAGGCAATACTAAGGAACAGTCAGGATTAGAGGCAGTAGAGTTTAGGTTTGGGTAGAGTTTGTAGAGTATAGATATATGGAAGCGGTACAAGTATAAAGGTATTTGAAGAGGTGAGGTACATGAGGATAGGTTGAAGTGTTAGGGTATACTCGGTAATATGTATCACTACCTACAGGTAATAAGTAGTGATAGTAAAATTAAGATTAGAGAAAGTAGGGTACAGTTAAAAGTCCCGTATGATAGACATGGTTATAGATGCAAGGATATAGTAAGGTACAGGTAGGGAGAGAGGTAAGAGGGATAGGTAGGATAGTAATCACAGGTGTGGACAGAGGAACTATGGTACAGGTAGCGGTACTTACATATGATCATGTGTAGAGCTACTAGGATTAAGGCATGGGTATAGCTATAGGTAGTGATAGAAATGCTAGGGCGTAGACGGATAGAGTTACTAGTCTTTAGGCTGGGATTGATGGCATCAGGCCAGTTCTCGTAGACTTGAGTGACTCATGGGCAGTTAGGCAATCCTTGTAACAAATATTGCTGCTGTTCCTGGAAACACAAGAACCAGACACTAATGCAAGCACACTGAACTGGCAATTTTCATTTCTTTTATTCTTTGACTTTAAGGGGGCAGTGAAGTTAAACAGTCAATCTTATTCTTTGGATGCTTGGTGAACAACATCTCTTTGAGGCAGCACACACAATAAATATAATGAAGTTGCATTCTTTTGTAAAATGCTAGACGTGTATTACTATTAATACTATGCTCAGTAACATTATTATGTTTTAGGCTATTAGCATTTTCTCAAAGAAAATTTGTATTTCCATTACTCCGGTACACTCATTGTGTCTACAACAAACGTGCAATGATCATGGGGAACAACAAATAATCAGATTATTTTTGACTAGGTCTACGCTATAGAAGTTCCACATACATTGAATATTCACTTTATTTTTCAAGTGCAGTGTCAGAAATGTTTGGTATATTAGCAGTAAGTGTGTACATTAAATCATTTCTGATGATGATGCTCTACTAAGTCAATTTCTATGGGTAGGGGGGGCGGTAAGAGTCGCCTTGTGAAAATGCTTCCTCTCCACTTATTGTAGGGGGCTTACAACCTCTGACCTATTATCATACTACATGTCCTCACATCTGCTCATTTTGAATGAATGGTGGTATGGGGGTAGGGATGACCCTGCATATGCTGTTGAACGACGTCTTATGGGAGACCTCTCCCTACACACGATTCTGTACTCTGCACCGATAAGCAATTCCCTGCCATCAGCGACTCAGGTAGTTTTCCAAATTTGGCGACAGGCCTTGCGGAGGGTGGGGTGGTGGAACACGCTGAGAGGGGAAATTCTGTTATGGAACAATGGGCGTTTGCCCCATCTGGCTACTCTGCCTGGATTTCGCTGATTGGCCAACATGGGTATCTCGATCCTGGGAGATGTTATGTGGGGGCCGATCCTGAAGTCCTTTCAGGACCTACAAAAAGATTTCCAGATGCCGAAAACCTAAATCTATAAATATCTACAGTTTCGACATACCCTCTACCCTAGTCTGGTGGGCTTGGAGTCCCAGGCAGAGTTCATCCTGATAGAAGCAAAGGTATTTATGGGGACCTTCAAGATCACAAGATATCTAAGATCTATCAATCCCTGGGTACTCACTGCTCCCCCACTCTGCAGAAGCTTAGAGGGGCCAGGGAGGGAGAAATTGGTCCACTCGATGAGGAAGACTGGACGGAGGCACTGGCCTCTCCGTGGGGTGCGGCCATAGGAGTACATTTGCGCCTCTTCCATTTTAAATATCTTCATTGGGTCTACTTTTCACAGGTTCGTTTGTGGAGGGTGGGTCTGCTGGCCCCCCCTGTGTGTCTTAGATACAGAAGGGAGGAAGGGACCCTGGTACATACAGTTTGGCACTGTCTTTCCTTGTCACGGTTCTGGAGGGGGGTTGTGACCTGCCTCTCTGAGGTGTTGGGATAGGACCTGACCCACTCGCTGAAACTAGTGCTCTTACATGTCATGGATGGGATTGGGGGCAATATCTATAAACGCCATCTTATGTTGCTAGCGTTTACTCTGGCGAAGAGAGATATTGCTAGAGCATGGAAGGCACTGGCGCCACCCTCAGTGCCGGTATGGAAGAAGGGACTGGACTTTTGCATGGGTTAGGAACTCCCCATTTTCACTGCAAGAGGGTGCACGCAGAAACATTTATAGGTTTGGAAGCGATGGGCTTGCTGCTGGAGCTGGTCTCTGCAGCAGGGCCCCTCAATCCAGTTTAACTCTACCCTGCTGGTGCAAGCTGCAGTTTCTTGCGTTTTCATATACGGTAGCGAGTGGTTGTGGTGCAAAATCCATTGTTGGGCTGTTTCTGGGAAGATGTTAGTGCGACAGGGGGGAAGGGGGTTGTTGGGTGGGGGGTTCTTATTTGGTTTCTTTCATCTGTATTGCTCTCCATGTCTCCTTGATCTCATTACGAAAAAGTCAAAGTCATGATGTTTATGTTTATTGTGTAGACAACTCTGGGTTACAGAGTCCTGCATCATATGTGTCATTTGACGAATAAAATGTCTTTTTAAAAAATAAAAATATACATTTCAGCCACCATACCCAGCATCTTCATAAGTCTGTGATATTTACCTGTCATCCCTGCCCTGCAATAAAAAAGTTGTGGAGGACCTGCTCCAACCTCACCACCTTTTGCACCCCCCCTCCTCATAGGTAATAAACTTCTCAAAAACAGCACATGCCACACAACACACTATTGGCATGGACTTGTCCACATAATATTATCCTTGGAACTGAATCTTTTGTAGCTGTTAGTCACCGGGGTGGACTAGTAGTAGGGATAATGCGGATTTAATATCAGCCTTGCCCATCTCAGCTCCCGTGCCGCACTCCCTCACCAGGTCTGTGGCTGTGTCAATGTTAATGTATGTCACTGAAGAGTGATTGGGGTCAATGAAGTCCTTTGCTGATGCCCCTTTGGGTCAAGAAGGGTTATGGATTAATTGAAACTCTCCTACCGCTTTCTCGGAACTATGCCCAGAAGTGATACAATTAGGTTTGGTAGTGGGGGGACTCTAAATAGGCCAACCATCCTGCCGCTTGCCACCTCTTCGTCTAGCTTCTTTCTCACCACCCTGGGTCTTTCTGTCAGGATCTTAAATTCTCTGTCCATCTGTCTTATTGCAGCCTCTTTTATAGGATAGAGAACCCTTGCAGGATCCCATCCCAAAAAAGCCTGGCCCGCACTGTGCAGATAGCTCAACAGCCAAGGGCACACAGCTTCCAGTTTTACCGATGTAGCTGCCCCCCCAACCCCTCAGTTCCCACCCCTGAGCCACCTCGTGGCATTCTGACCTGGGCCACCATGATCTGCAATTCTGGGTGTTTTCCCTGCACTTGGAGGATTCATGCCTGAATCTACAAGGGTACCTGTGGCAACTTCTTATGATGAAGTTCCAGCATGCTCATGCTGGGCTTTATCTGCCGGTTCCCCGCACCCCTTCTGGGGTGGGATGTACAAGAAAATACATTTAAGACAGTGGCAAGCTGCTCGTTTTATGACCTGATTGCAACAGCCTAGTTGGGGTCATGTATTGTAACCACAATTCATTATTAAGCTCCCTCCAAGATTTGGAGGGTGATTGTATGTAAATGTATAGGCATTTATATAGCGCACAACTTACCCGTAGGGTCCCAAGGCGCTTCGACCGCTGCGAAACCCTTCCTGGCTTCCCTGAAAGATGGTCCCTTAATGGGTATCTCCAGGGTGAGACCAGGCATCCCCGGCGGTCTGGTGGGGCCGTTAGTGAAGATGAGGCAAGCTAATGCCCAGAGTTGCCGAGTGTGATCGCTGATCAGAGTGGGCACCGAGGCGAGAGAATTATCGAGTCCGCTGACCCTGGTCCAGAAACCTGCCGCGCCGGGAATCGAACCCTGGTCCCGGGCCGTCCTCTGCTCTCGGGTCTGCCGCCTCTAACCAGTGAGCCACACTACTTCACTGATTCAACCTTCCTGGACCTAAGTTCTTCATTATATCTTAGCCAAGGCAATCATACGAAGCTGATATGTCCACATATTCATGTGTCCACATTTCTTTCTTGGTGCTTAACTTCAGGTACCACCGAGAGAGTCTGCTACCCCCATGATTGGTAGCCTTGCTTGCTGATCTGGTCCTCCCATCTTTGTTCCTGCATTGTTTTCTCTATCGTCCTGTGTCTTGGCCCTTCCTGAAACATTGTTTACTGCTTGCCTGGTGTCTGTAGCTTAACCTCCTGCTTTTGTTGACCTTGCACCGGGGATCTTCTGCTCCATGTATTACCTCACTAGCTGGTTGTTTGGCCACAATACCCTCAGTCCCTTTCATCTGTGATGCCGAGGATGTGGTGCCCTGTCTCTGTGATTAGAAGCTGTCACACGATTCTCACCATGCTCTCTGAATGCTTTCAAAATCTCTATTGTCCCACATTACATACGGTCTTTGCATCTCCCTCCACTGCTTCTCTCTGCACCTCTTCCACCGTCTTTCCCCCAAACTATTCCCCAGCCCTCCCATTACTCATGCACATAGTCGTCCCTGCTGCGTCTCTGACACTCTTTTCTCCTGGGGCGTCTTTCTCTCTCTATGTCCTTCGATCTTCTCGACCTGACATTCCCACTCATGCCTTTTTCTATTGGCAGGCTTCTCCTTCTCGGGCCCAAACAGGCCAGTCACTGGAATCACTGCCCTTATCTGGCTTCGCCTCTTCAAAATACAATCGTGTCTCTTTTGCTGCACCCCCGTGCCAACTTTCCTCTTATTCAATGTCACAACCCTGCATTCATCTCCCACATCTGATTCCTCACTGCAGGAGCTCACTTTCAATGACCACATAATCCCTCACTGTTACACAGCCCTTTTATGGCCACACCCCATAGTCTCTGACGGTGACATGCACCATTACCACCATGGATCTGGGAGTAGCCCTATGTCCTACCAAGGTGCAAGGGTGCCTGCGTTGGCTGGGCTCGGCTGCAAATTGTGCACCAGCACTGGCTGAAAGAACAGGATTGGACCATATCTTGTAAATTCGGTGCATTCCTGCCCTTTCAAAGGGCGTAGGGCAGAGCAGCAAAATGACTTGTGCTGCTGCCCTACGCCAATTCTTTGTAAGTGAGGCCCTTAGTGTCATGCATCACCTTTCTGCTGTCTTCCAAAAAGTTCTCATTCTCCACCGTAGCACAGAGAGCTTCCTCCTCCCCAGTCGTTACGAAGAACCTTTACCCCTTGCACAGGGGGCCATTGCCTGGGCCATCTGCCCCTTATGAATGGGATCCTAGAACAGGACCCATTAAGATGGGGCCTATTTCTGCCCGACGTATCCCTTGCCCCTTCCGCCTCCTGCGTGGACTACAGCTGGGCCCGCTGCCCAAGGCAACTCCCTGAGTCCTGTAGTTACAGCTCTTCTGTGTTCTTCCTGCCCATGCCTCTCTGATGCAGGGCTATCCAGTTGCCGCTTACGCCCTCAATCCTCTACTGTCTCCATGGGTGGAATATAAAGGGTGTCTGCCTCTAACTGATACCTCAAGATGATCTAGTACTCCCCTCTTACCCACACTTACTCTCTGCCGCCTTCCTGGGTGTGTTGTTTCCTTTGTTTCTGGGTCACACCCTACCAGTGACATAGTACCTCTATTGAGGGCACGTTATGTACTGCCGTTTTTGTTGTTGAGCCCTTTTTAGGGCTTGTTTGGGGCGGTTTCATCAGTCCCTCCCCTCTGGGACACCTTGCAAATTTGCTTCCTCCAGCTCCCCTGTTTCAGGGGGTAGCTGGTCAGAAATATGCCCACTGGCTCTCCTCCTCCTCCTGTGAGGGCAAATCACAAGCAATGATGTCCATCAGGACCGTCACAGAGGCCATCAGTGGCGAACTCTATGTCACCTCTGGATCCATGGGGTGGGCCTGATTGTAATGGCTTTAGGCGGCCTCCAGCCTGCAAGACCTCTATAGCCCTCTCGACATCTGCTTGGGTTGGCCTTGAAGAGGAATCCATCCTTCTACTTTGATGACGTGGGGAAAGGTGATTTCCTGGGCACCATTGCTGTAAGGTGTTGCATTGGCTTCATGGGCGCCCACATGATTCCACAACTCCCTTTTAATAACTTGCCTGGATTCAACTGCAGAAAGTGTTTATCGCCCATCGGACTGGGCCCCACATTGTAACTTTTGATGTGGTGGGAGTGTCCCATGACAGGTAAAAAAAATATTCTAAGGCTTTACTAAATATTCATGTTAATAACACTGTTATTGAATTTGGCAGGGTTTTCTGGGAGTTTAGAATGAGGTTGAGGTTGTTTATGAAAATGGTTGGATGTAGGGTTTTCTGGAAGACCTGTAACACTGTGCCATGGACCCAATGTCATCTGAACCTTTTCGCCTTTATAGTTTGCTCGTGATGCACAAGAGTTTGAACTTTATCCCCTACTCAACTCCACACTAGTGTACTTCTTCCTGAACTCTTTTAAGATGTGTCTGATAACACCCCCAAGAGACTTAATACATACCATAGGCCTAATATATATCCCTAATCATAAAAGAGGGGAATCATTCCTCCAAAGAATATCTCCAGTCATACATGGGACAAGCGGTACTCTTCTGTGAATTTCTCCATTGATTATCTAGATCAAAACTAGGAAGACATCATGTCATGCTTAGGCATACCCATTGCTTCCTGATGAACGTATCTAACTGCACCTGACCGGTTCTATATTGATTTTGTTTTCCTTGTGTTTAGATCTATTATGTGTTGTATAAAGGGCTATCTGTACAGTGTTTACTTTCTATGTAGGGCATCCAGCTGAATCCTCTCAGGTTCTCATGATCATGCCATTGAATTCAGGATGGGTACCATATCATTTAGGGCAGAATGTCCAAACGCAAAGAATGAGTACTCTAACACATAGACAACCTATGGCCCATTCAGTATGTGACAGCAAGCCTTTTGATACTGTATGACTCACAACCCTACAACCAAGCGCAACTGATGGTCACAGTGTGGAGAAAACAATGTATGTGTGGGTTACCCTCTGCTAATGGTATTTCAATGCCTTAGTCTATGAACTGGGATAGACATTACAGCTGAAAGATGGGAGTTGATATTACCATTACCACCACCACGTCCCTCTTGCTTAGATTAATTATCAAGTGAGGCTCTCGTGCCTCCACCCTCACCCCTCATTAGGCACATAAAAGAACCTCCCCCTCTACACATCCTGTTTCTTTTTGTCTGGAAAAACACTCCCACAGGTCAACGTGGTGGGGCGACTTCAGCGTGCATTCTTTTCCTTTTGGGTTTTACACTCTCTTCCATCTTCACCAGGAGGTTATTCTTCCAGTTTTTTTATTTATCACAACCCAGAAAAACCTGAAGAAACTGGAGTTCATTCCTTAGATATAAGAAGAGCACTTCTAATCTATCCCAAAAGGGTAGCAGAATTTCAACTCTGTCATTTTTGTCAATTTTGGCCCAGAAAAAGGGGGTTGAAGTTCCAACTCTCAACAGGTGGATTTTTACCCTAACTTCTTTAGCCAACAAGAATCGTGTGTTCCGTCACTTCTGGGTATCCAGGGTAGATGAACCAGGGGTATGTCAGTCTCCCTAGTGAAGGTCCACGGGGCATCATTGATGGTAATTTGCAGATCGTCTACTTGAGCTGTTCCCTCTACATTTATTAGACGCTATTGGATAATGATTTCATTACTTACCTGTAATTGCATTACCCCAAGTCCATCTCTTGTTTTGATAAAAAATGTCCTAACTCCCACCCAATTTGAATAGTCTAACTATACATTCTTGGGCGTGTTACAATCAAGCAGGACGTGTGGATGGGGAGGTTCTTTTATTTGCTTGATATGGGAGTATGTTTGGGGGCACGAGGGCCTCATTTCACAATTAATCAAAGTGTGAGATGGACTGGAATTAATGCAATTACCGGTAAGTAATTGAAGCATTATTGTAACCCTTTTTGCCCTATTCACATCTTCACCCAGTAATTTAAGGAATATCCAGATGAAACTTTGTTTGTAAGGTAATCCTGCCAACTTTCTTCCACAGCAGAAATGCTACCAAAAAGAAGTACCGGAGAAATATTATGAGATGTTTGGAATTACCAGTATAGTTCCCAATATTAATTACCACTGTGTATTTCCCACTAATACTGAGATGCTTTTGTAATGGTGAGGTACACAAATATGGATAGTAATCCTCCTACTTGATATTTTTTTCCGGTCAACGAAGCTACAAGTCGTGTAATGTGGTATAATTGCATTAAAGATAATCAGCTGGAATCTTTAAAATGTGAGGTAATATCAAAGGAACATGTCATCACACCAGTCAAAATAAGTGTGAGACCCTCCAAATGAGTGTCATCTGGAAGTATGATATGCAAAGAGCAAGCTGGTGGGAGTGATGCTCTGATTGAAACAGGGATTCCAAAAACACATTACCGAATAGGGGAGTATTTGGAAATACAGTCAGATTAGTGCAACTGAAATGCAGTGAAGGATCAGCAGAGTCAGTCACAAGCCAAGTTTCTTCTGTCTGGTTTGTTATTAACTGCCACTGCCCTCAAAATCAGATGCCAGTTGTATCCACGAAGTTATAGCTCTGTTCGCAACATAACTTACCACTGAATGTGGTTGAAACTGTCTACACCTGTGGTTCTCAACCTTTGGTCCGGGGACCCTGAGAGCCACAGCGCCTACTCAGAGGGTCCGCGACTTCTTATCCGCGACTTTTTAGAAAATTATTTATTATTAACATATTCACAAAGTGTATAAATATTTTAAAAACTAAGTGTAAAACTGAAAATGTTTAAACATTCTGTAAATTTGAAAGAATTTTAAATTAGAGGCTAAAAATTAAGTTTGTATTCTCATCAAACAGAATATAGTATGGACGAGGAGTGGCCTCACTTGAATTTAGAAGTTCCAACCATTCAATTAAAGTTAACATTTTGATTTTTTTTTAAAAAAAATTGTGAATTAAATTAAATATTTTATAATATGTGTATTTTTATGAATGCTTATTTCAGTGTTTTGTGTTGTTTTTCGGTTCAAATCATACAAAATACTTAGGCCGGGGTCCTCGGTTTCCAGTAATCACTCAGTGGGTGTCCCTGATTCCATCATGATTCAGTTTCACTCCCCCACTTCCAGTAATGGTTAAAGGGAGGTCTACAGATGTCAAACGGTTAAGAGCCACTGCTCCACACTATGACAGGTCCAATGAGCAAAGTTTTTTTGTATCTGTAAATTAGATATACAGACCTGGGAAAATGAATAGTTTAGTTATGCATCAATAAGAGCGATTCTCAAAACCCAACAAGTCTAAACTACTCATGCAGAAACCTGATTTTAGCTCAATTACTCGCACGTAAATGGACCACAAATGTTTTATATATGAACTTGGATAGTATATCTAAGGCTGAAGAGGAATGGGCGACCTAGGATCACAAAAGGTTACCAAATGTACTTGCATATTTTGCCTCCTACATTTGAAATATTTTTCTGACTTCTCTAAAATTCATATATCCTGGATCCTGCCTAGAAATCAATTACATTTGAAGGTTTCCAGGCGTAATTCCGGAAAACTGCAATACATTTCCATTTACAGTTAAGTAAGACATTTTACCATTGCATAAAGTTTATTGCATAAGTGTAATTGCGCTTTGTTTTTTTTGTTTTGCTCCACTGGGACATTTCTTTTGCTTTGTTGAAACTCCGTTCCTTATATCCTCACCATTATTGGAAGTGCCTCTTAAAGTTCACACATTGGAA
The DNA here is from genome assembly GCF_964261635.1 of Lissotriton helveticus. Taxonomy (NCBI): domain Eukaryota; kingdom Metazoa; phylum Chordata; class Amphibia; order Caudata; family Salamandridae; genus Lissotriton; species Lissotriton helveticus. The sequence goes on from NC_136070.1 coordinate 817,618,663, forward strand.
TCTGATTTAGCCTGTCCTAAACAGAAGCGAGTCTCCCACAGTTAACAGAGAGGGAAGGGGACGCATAAAGTTAGAGAATGAACAGAAACAAAAAGGTTTATGAATGTTCCAAAACTTTTTCAAGCCTTTGTTGTGCTGGAATTCACACTCCCTACATGTGGAAAATCTCATTTTCTGAGTGTAAGTTGGAATGTTCTAAGTAGGAAGAAATATCAGGGTAATTGCAAGAGTAAATACAAAAATAACGAGATGGGAGTTAAGAGAAGAGGCAAGTTTGAAAAAAAAAATTGTAGAAGAAAAGAATATCAAAATAAAAGTTCTATTTTGTGCATTTCAAACCCTAAGCAGGCTTAACATTCAAAAGCTGTCTTCCTTTATGAACGCCCTATATTTCTGTGTGCAATTTCCACCATATATTAGTACGTATGCTAGAGGGTGGACATATTTGTGAATAAACTCAAAGTTGTAAGTTATTCACAGGCATAGGCTTAATGTATGCACCGAGTAGGTTAGTTTTTTCCCCAGAAACATTTGTGAACTGCGGTGGCGGCTCTTCCATAATGGCGGGGGAGTGTTGCCCCACTGTCCAGAGCCAACAGATGATAAATACAATTATAATAACACAATGATATTATCATTTTATTTATTGCTGTCTGAGCCGGGCAATGAGTATAGGGCGAGGCTGGGCATGGCAGGAAGGAGGAGTAGTGTGCACCTATAAGTGCGCATGTCAGTTTGGCCAGCCATCTTAGGCCGGGCAAACAGACAAGTGCACTTATGTATCTCCAGCTCAGCTGTGTTGCACAGCCAGGATGGAGAAAAGCCAAAGGCTTCCAGGCACTGTCTGAGTGGCAAATTAAGCACCTCAGACCAGTCCTGGCACTGCACTCATCGGTGCTTAATTTGAGCCGATGGTTTCTGGTGATCAACACTGGCACCTAATTGTCAACACCAGCACTTAAGACAGTCTGCCACATGGTGGTGCTGTTTGTCAAATTCAGAGACAACGGCATTTGTTTAATAATTCAATATACATCAAGTCATACAGTAAACAGCAAATTAACAAAAACCTGCGAGCAAGCAAATGTTATAGCTTTGGGTGGCCTGAAATAATCTGAATTGTCACACTTGTAGAGGTGTGATGGTTAGTAGTTGTGTTGGTGCTGTCATTGGCAGTGCTGACATGGGCAATGGGTGGTGCAAGCTGCAGTGGACTCCCGACGAGGGCCCTGGCACTTATTTGTTTACAAATTAAGCATTGGCTCTCATGCTAGAGAGCAGCATCTGGATTTTATGGGGAGCCTGAACTTTGAGGCCCATCCACTTCTGGGCCGGGTGAGAAGAGCAATGAGGCACGGGCAGTGGGAGCGGCAGGTAAGTTATTTTTATTTTATTCCCCAATCCCTCCTCCCCCCGCCCACCCTACCACTTAAAATAGGCGGCTTCTGCCAGTGGTGAACTGGCCCGAATTGTGAAAAATACCTGGAATCTAATTGTTGTGCCCGCTCAGAAGATGAGCAAAGTAGTGGCAATGATCAAGGCCAGACTGGACGTATCGGGCATCAGGCATTTTCCCGGGAGGCTGGAAGGGTGGGAGGCCAGTTTTGTTACTGGGGGGCCAGTTTTGCACTGCTCCTCTGTCGGCCCCCAGTAACAAAATCAGCAGACCAGCATAATCCACACAGACCTCACTTTCTTTTCCAGCCTCCGTTTGTTTTTAACCACATCGCTGCGGCGGCTATTCTGCCGCAGCGCTAAGGGGGCGGGGGGGCCGCGCGGCAACCGCATGCTGGTGACGGAACCGCTCCGTCACCAGCCGCAGTTGAGCTGTGCTCATGACAGAGCGGTTGCGTCTTGGCCCCGCCCTCTCAATAGAACGCGCCGCGCAGGCGCGAAATCAGCGCCGCGCAGGCGCGTCGGGCGGGCCATGACGGAACCGCTCCGTCATCAGCACAGCACCACCGCGGCTGATGACGGAGCGGTGCCGTCATCAGCACGGAACCGGTTAAATATTGTATCGTTTTTAAAGCACTGGCTGCAGAGTTCTTTGTATATGGAGCGGCAATAAACGTGTCAAAATGTCTCTGGTGAATAATCTTCCCGCTGGAGTTTTGTCTAGTGGCAGTTTTAACTCATCTAATGTAGCACCGAGGGTTAACGTGCCTGCTGCAAAGAATATGTAGCACGCAGATCACATAAATGTATTTTATATGCATATCTCTGTGGGTTACTGCTTTTGTCACAAAGATTATTTCGTTACTGTGCAGTTCATAAATTAAAATAGTAATCTAGCACAGTGAGCTATAAACGGCTATCAAAGAGCTGCATACAAACTGCATCGCAAGGTTAGAAAGTTATTTTTTTTCCGGTCTTTCATGATTCTAATGTTGCTAAAAAGGGTTTATTGGGGGAAATACAATTTTTATTAGTAAATGTAACCCTAACCACTGTGTTATATTTTGAATCCTGAGTTTATGCTTTCCCAGGAAAGGGCATTCTTAAAAAATGCCTGCACCTCAGTGCCCTTGGTCTTATACAGACAATGAATAATACATGTGTAGGGCAGTGTATAGAAAATGTTACAGGTGTGTTTGATGTAAAGTGCTCCGACACCATAATCTGGTATGAGAAGCACTATTAAACAAATACAATACATGAGAGAGGGGCTGTGGAGAAATGGGGGGCACTATTTGAGGGTGATGCTGAGGGAACCATTAAAGGGCCCCAAGAAAGATTGTAGTATCCTACTGCACTGTAAGCCTTTCATTTACTATGCTTTAAAAGCTAATATAATTGAATATATCATGAAAAACGTGTTGTAGAATGCTCCTTTTTGCCATTTTTCCTAACATTTTCTTGGGAAGAAACATCCCAAACCCTTCATGTAGTGGGGCTCACTCAATGCGCTCGCTACGAAACCTATGAGGGCTGGTCTGACAAAATTTACCAGGGTTGCTTTGGGTTCCCATTTCGGCCCTGGCAATGATACCATAGGCGCCAATGCAACCGAGGAAAATGGGCCTCTCTACTGGACCTGTGTGTTAAAACAGGCATGCTATGGCTCATGTGGGCCCCTCAAACTGAGGGGCGTTACCATGTGCACTGATAACAAGGCTTCTGAAGATGAACATGGTTAAAGTTCCTTTTCCTTCAGGATGGCTTTTACTTGAAGTTGCTGTCACCCATTTCAAGTGTTTAGTTATTTTTCAAAGGGAAGGGGTCTTAGTGAGTTCTAAAACCAACATTCACGTTAATTCTAAACAAAAATGCAATCAAAGCATTAAGAGAAAGTGACAATTAGGAAAAAACAGAGAAACACGGGAATAGCTTATCAACATTTGTAAATATATTTGATAGGGTACAAATATTTCCCCAACCAATTCATGTTTGCATGACAAAAAATTGTTCAAATATGACAATTGTTTAAAAATGTTATTTATTGTGGAACTGACATTTGTATTCATGAATTATAGGTCAGATTTTACTAGACCTTTTTCATGTTTCTGCATTTTGATCTTATGAAATTCTTTTGTATGTACCCTATCAAATATATTCCCGTGTTTCTCTGTTTTTTTCCTAATTGTCGCTTTCTCTTAATGCTTTGATTGCATTTTTGTTTTGAATTAACTTGAATGTTGGTTTTAGAACTCCCTAACCAAGACCCCTTTGGAAAATAACTAAACACTTTCAAATTAAATCCCTTGTAGGCACCCTTTGCTTGTTAATACAATAATCGCCCAAGCCTCCAAGGGTATATTGGGTTAACCCATTGCTACAGTTCAGTCAACCATTTCAGGCACGTAATCCCGTCTCTTTGCCCAGTGATTCGATGATTTCATTCCAAACCCGCAGATGTTCACTTGACTAGTAACTAATCACAACAGGGGTTAGGTACCAAATGGGCCAGATAGAGCGAGCAGGGTTTTCTTCGCCCAGAGAGTGCTTGAGGTGCGTTCATAATATGCGAGTGCGGGGTGGTGGTGGGGGGTGTTTAATGGCACACAATGTGTCTGTTGTGTGCCCCCGGAGGGCCTTTAGTTCCTTTTTCATTTTCTAGCTTCACCCAAAGAGCGCTACCTCCTGAACAGTAAACTCACACAAGTTCCCAGAGGTGTTTCTGCTCTGCGGTCTGTGCCATAACATCCACCCTCCACATCCCCTGAGGTCCTAAGCTTCACCATGCCAATTCTTTTTGGCTTACTTTATTGCGCATTATGGGTCTTACAGCCCTCAGTTTATAAAGGCAAAGAAGGTAACACTACAAGGCTCAAAGTGCAGGTGAACTCAGCTAAAAGACAAGGCTGGATGCACACCTGACACATTATGGGACTATCCAGTAAGGTATATGGCACTTAACAACTTTTTCTGGACACCATACTTTTTTGCAGGTAGGAAAAGTGAAACATAGGCCCCGAAGTAATAATTTTCCAATGATCACAAAGTTTGATCATGTGAGGAACTCGATCTGAACTCAGGTCTTCCAGTTACAACAGTATTAAAAACGCAGCTGACAATGGAAAATTATTATCTTCTCCCCCATAGGTCCCCCAAGTCACCGGGTCAAGAAAGCTGCGCATGCCCTACTTACCTTAAAGCAATAGCTGGTTTCCTCGCCATCCCAGATGGTCCTGGGCAGGGGGAATTTCCGGCGAACCCGATACTTGCCCACGGCGCCCAGCGGTCGCCCCCTCAGCTTCTCGGCCTCAATGTAGTGCGCCTTGAGCCAGAGCTGCTGCAGCTTGGGGTGGCTCTGGGGGGAGAACTGGTAGCTCTCCAGGATCTTGTAGAGCTCGCGGAAGTTGCCGCGATGGAAGGCCACCACCGCCTTGGCCTTCAGCACCGACTCGTTCTTGTGCAGGTGGTCGCAGGCGGGCAGGGACCACAGGAAGCGGCCCAGGCGCTCGATGTTGCCGCCCTGCTGCAGGACCTCGCAGACGCAGGCCACCTGCTCCTGGGTGAAGCCGAAGCTCATGGCGCAGACGAGGTCTGTGGTGCGCGAGAAGACTCTACACTACAGGACCTCTTGAACGAGAGCCCCTTCGACGACGTAGCGCCCAAACAGCCTCTTCAAAGCACACGTCCACCGATGACTCCTTGGGGAGAGGCCTTCGAAGTCTCTTAAAACGTCAAACCGCCTCTTTATCAGGTAACTCGCCTCTCGTTCGAAGATATGCCCCAAAAGCCTTTGCGCGAGCGTGCCTTCAGTTGAGCCTTAGCCAAAGAAGTCTTCAAAAGGCTGTTGGACAAGGGGGAGGCCCTCAAATGCCTCTCCAGCGTGGATACCTACGTTTTTCTAGGACAAGGCCCTTCACGGCGCACACCCGGGCAGGTGCAGTGCAGGAGTTATAGCCTCAGCCAGTAAGTGCAGCAAACCAGCTTCGACGCTCTGCCCCAAAAGCGACCCCAGGAGCCTCCTGGCCTCGGGTGGGGCCTCAGAAGTGGGCACGCGGTGAGTAGCAGGACTTGTCTCCTGTCGCTGAGGAGGGCTGTCACTCACAGGCTCGGCAGCCCTGCCCTGACGCTGCCTCCCAGCCCGTGTCTCTCTCGGCAGTGACTCCTGGCTCCCTTCCCGTGCCCTGGGTAGACTTGGGGGTATCGGTTACAGGCTCAGCCCACAGGCGGCTCTCAGCTCCCCACCATTGGCTGCACTTCCAGCCCATTAGGAAAATGAAGCCCTCTCTCCGGTTTCCCGAGCGGCTAATGCCGTTTTCTGGAAACCCGAGACATCCTGCGGTGGGTCACGGGGGGCACGCAGAAGCACAGGGTGCAGACATTTCTCTCTACTGTACTCACCCTCCTGCTCTTGGGATGCCTTTCTTCCCCAACCTGTGCTATGCCTACAGTGTCCTCCGATGCTACCTTATGTTTTGTTAGAGAAGCTTAGGTGCTCACAACCAAGAACTAAGTCGCCTCATGGCACTAAATTGTTTATCTTTTGTAAACATGTCATGCTCACCGCCGCCACCCTTCATCCTCTTCCTCACTCCCTGGCCTCTCTCCCTCACACCCTCTTCATTCTCTTGATCACTCCCTGGCCTCTCTTCCCGACACCGGGCCTCTTCATTTTTTTCCATCACTCCCTGCCCTCTCTCCCTCACACCCTCCTCATTCTCTTAATCACTCCCTGGCCTCTCTCCCTGACACCGGCCCTCTTCATTTTTTCCATCACTCCCTGGCCTCTCTCCCTCACAACCGCCTCATTTTTCCATCACTCCCTGGCCTCTCTCCCTCACACCCTCCTCATTCTCTTCATCACTCCTTGGCCTCTCCCCCTCACACCATCCTCATTCTCTTCATCACTCCTTGACCTCTCTCCCTCACACCATCCTCATTCTCTTCATCACTCCTTGGCCTCTCTCCCTCACACTGGCCCTCCTCATTCTCTTCATCACTCCCTGGCTTCTACTCTCTCACACCGACCCTCCTCATTCTCTTCATCACTCCTTGGCCTCTCTCCCTCATACCGACCCTCCTCATTCTCTTTATCACTCCCTGGCCTCTCTCCCTCACACCCTCCTCATTCTCTTTATCACTCCATGGCCTCTCTCCGTCACACCCTCCTTATTCTCTTCATCACTCCCTGGCCTCTCCTTCACACCCGCCCTCCTCATTCTCTTCATCTCTCCCTGGTCTCTCTCCCTCATACAGACCCTCCTCATTCTCTTTATCACTCCTTGGCCTCTCTCCCTCACACTGGCACTCCTCATTCTCTTCATCACTCCCTGGCTTCTACTCTCTCACACCGACCCTCCTCATTCTCTTCATCACTCCTTGGCCTCTCTCCCTCATACCGACCCTCCTCATTCTCTTTATCACTCCCTGGCCTCTCTCCCTCACACCCTCCTCATTCTCTTTATCACTCCATGGCCTCTCTCCGTCACACCCTCCTTATTCTCTTCATCACTCCCTGGCCTCTCCTTCACACCCGCCCTCCTCATTCTCTTCATCACTCCCTGGTCTCTCTCCCTCATACCGACCCTCCTCATTCTCTTTATCACTCCTTGGCCTCTCTCCCTCACACTGGCACTCCTCATTCTCTTCCTCTCTCGCCTGTTGGTCGCCCCCCCTAAGTATGTGCATCCAGAGTCCCTCTACTAATTTGCCTAATTTAACTAATTTAACTAATGTAACCCCTTCATTACCTCCCGCCGCCCTCTGACACAAACCTGTCCATGTTATTGCCCAGTCTCTTTTCCTCCTGCATCACGTCCGCTTCCATGACGTCCCCTCCCTGTCAGGAGTGTGTCTTTCTGTGCATTGTCCTCCCAGGTTCTCTCGTGTCCTCCGTCCCCACCGCTCTTCCCTAACAAACTCCCCCCCCCCCCCCCCCACCCTCTGCATCGCTCGCCGTCACACTGATTTACGCAAAGCACATTTGAATAAAGATCACTTTTAAAAGAAGATCGTTTTAATTGCCGCTCAGGCTGGACCGCAACCACCGAACAACCACCCCACCCCCCTCCCCCCGCCCCCTCCACGCATCACCTGCCACCTGTTTATCGCCCAGGGACTGCACGAGCCGAGACTTCACTTAACACTGGGTGAAGCTAGCTACACAACGCGCAGAGAGCCTCGCACAGTCACGCAGGCACGCATGCATGCATGCATAAACAGGCACATGGAGGGACACTCAAGTCCACACCCACGCATCGAAACTTGCACAGAAAAACCCACTAACACTTGTGCAGACGCTCAAGCGCACAGACGCACATTCTCACAGAAGTTACCGTGGAGAGAAATGTACATATTGAAACATAAGCGAGCGCGACACACATGAGTGTAAAGATGCACGCAAAACATCCTAACATACGCACATACAAATACACAAAATACGCACCCGTACAATCACAAATATAAATGCCACAAGTGAACATTGTTGACACATACGTGATTTGTGTATTTTTCTAGCATTTCACAATATTTTCAACAGTTGGTGTGTGTCTGCTTACCTGCTCCCATGGAGTCTTTGCTTAGAACTTTTGTGCATGTTGGGTTACTCTTACTACTTTCTCTCCTTAATATTTCCGCACCTATTTATTCCAATCTCGAAAATCTCATTTGCCTGTCTGTCAGCACTTTGACTCTCCTGCTAATCACCACTAGAGGCGGGCTACTGGACGATGGCACTAAGCGCGCCGCAATCGGGGAAAGGGCCTGGTGGTACGACCGCTTTATCTGACGCCCATCATCGAAGGATTTTAGAGGGTATTTTATTTCTTACTTTCACTTAATTTTAATTCTTTTACAGGTTACTAAAGGAAATAACCATGTTTGAATCAGGGAAATGTAGATTTATTAGCTCGATTAAAAGGCGCGAGGGTTTGGCGGGGATTACGGGGGACAAAAAAGGGAAACCATAGTCAAAAGTTGATCAAACAGAAGAACAATCAGGTAAATTGCTGGCGAGGCCTCCGCTGTAAAACGAGTCCGGGCTTTTATCAGACAAACTTGCAAAACTATGGATACACCAACGAGTAACTCCAATCCACTATCTGAAGTATTCCTAGCTAAGGAAGAGGAAAGTAATCAATTCAGTGGCACTGTCGCGAATGACAGGGCTTATCCGACTAAAGTGATAACCAGTGCTTCTGGAATTATGCTGCTGGGCAGCACTGAATTATGTGACACAGTTGAGTACATTAAACGTCAAGAAAAGGTAACTTCTCTGGTGATGTGGTGTGGCACATTTTGTAACGGAATTTCTTCATTATATTGACATTTTTACTCATTTTAACACGCTCTGGGCAAAAGTTTCGACTCAATAGTATCAATTTAACACTCAAATACAGCAATCAGCAACTATAAGGAGACCAGTTACATTTTGTAAATGGGGTGCCGCTCGTAGCCGAGGTCTAAGGGGATTGAGACTGCTTTTGCTTATAGCCTCTGGGATCATCTGTGGAACTCTGGCACACTGGTTTGCCGACTGGGGCACAGCAGAGGAGCACACAGCGTGGGTGCGGGACTGCGAGGTCCACAAGTCAGTGCGAGCTGCTAATCAGGCGCAGCTGGCCCTCTTCCCGCCCACCACCACTTCCTCCTATATGGTTACGCCCCTAACCGCGAATCGCGGGACGCACGCGGGTGCGCGCCGGGAGAAGCCCGGGACAAGGGCAGACCCGTTGTAGCCCGTTCGAGCCCAGAGGAGACCGGACCGGGCCCCCCTCTTTCGCTATCCAGGGAAAGTGATGACGCCTTAAAACATCCTGTAAGTACTTTTTCTGTTGAATCAGAACCCTTTTTAGGTCTCGCCTAGACGAAAGCAAAGCGAAGCTTTGCTGTCTAGGGCGAGACAACTTATGTAGTTACTTTTGGGGGAATGTGGACAGCAGAGTTCCACGCGCTTTTCCTGGCCGAGATTTAACCTCGGGAGCGCGCACGTCGCCGTGCCTCATATTCCCATTCGCAAACAAAGCCACTCTCACGCATGCGCACATACACACACTGCATGCACACACGCACCCCCCCTTAAACAGATACACGCTGCATACACACACGCACCCCCCCTTAAACAGACACACGCATGCACGCACGCACAGACACACTCAAACAGACACACGTGCGTACACCACCACCCTCAACCCCACTCACCGGGCTCCTCTCCCCTTACGCATGGGAAGGCACTGTGGAGCTCCGTGCCAGAAGGAGCGCTGTTTGAAATCACCGCCGCCTCCCACAGCGGCATTGTAGGGAAATTCAAAGTTGCCTCCCCGTAAACACCGCCGCAGCCCGGGAACCTCGGGAGCCTCAGAAATCCCGAGCGCAGCTCCTCTGACGTCAGACGAGGAGCCGCGCTGGGATTGGTGCCGGTGGGGCCGTTGCCTAGAAACGGAAGACTCGTCGACGCCGGGCGGGAGGGGCTTCTTCGCTCCTCACCCGGGCAGCGCCTGCTTTTTTTTTATCAAGCTACTAGATTTCTCTGCGATTATTTCATGATGGCGCATGGCTGGGAAACGCTTGCTGCTTGGCTTCAGCCTTGTTGTCAATTTAATGGCTTTGATTGGATGGGAGGCTGGGTAGGAGTTGCTTCACATTTCATCCTCGAGCGTTTAACTCCCCCAGCCCTCCTGTGGCTTACAGGTCCTGGCAGTTGTGTACTCTGGAGATAGATTTGTGCCTCTTGCTTTTACAATAGAAACTGTCACTTTAAATATATGCTCATCATTTATTTCTGGTATTTCTAGCCTGTCAGTGCTCTTGGGTGGGAACTGCTGTTATTGGTGTTTTTATGTGTCTGTCCCCCTCAGTCACCCATCACAGAACAGATTCATCTGCAAAGACGCCCTCCCATTCCCTAACCGCAGGCCTCGGCGTGTGATGGAGTGGAAAAGCATGCATTTATTTTTTTACTCATAAATCATGGGGAGCAGGTCTGAGAGGTACCTCTTCAGTCATCCGGACCAGGGAGCCCGTCTTCTAAAGAAACAGGAGGCATCGAGGGTTGGCACCGCTCGTTTGGAGTTCTGCAGAAGAAAAAAAACGGGCTAGAGAGCAGCAGAAACGTTAACTCTTGGGCAGAGCTTGTCTTTGAATAGTTGCAGAAATCCTATGGTTTGGTAGAAACCGAGCCTGCTGTGGAAAAAAAGGTGCGCGCCTTTAATTCTGAAACGTTTAAGCCTTTAAATTCTGAGACCGGGTGTCTGTGTTTCAATCACTCAATTCCACTTGTCTAAAATAACCACGTAAGAGCGTCTTTCCCTCCTCAGGAATTGTATTCAGTTTTTAGAAGTCTATTTAACAGTTTATTTTTCTTGTTTACTTGCCATCTTTTTTAGGTCGAGCCTGTCCCATTCCGCAGGAATGGATAGGATCGAATTCATGTCGGCAAAATCCTCTTCAAACTAAGGGGTTTCAGCCCGGCGTTTTCTTGCAGTTTAAGGGAACATGCACGAGCATTCACGGCCAGGGCTTCTCCTCCCCTAGCAGCACTCCTCCCACACCAGAAACTCCCCCCTCCCACACCAGCACCTCCCCTCTCTCTCCCCGCAAACACAGCCTTGCCGTAGCAGCACTCCTCCCACACCAGCACCTCCCCCCTCCCACACCAGCACCTCCCCTCTCTCTCCCCGCAAACACAGCCTTCCTTTCATTTCTTCTCCCCCTCCCCAGCCAGCTTCCCCCAGGCCGTGTTCCCTCAGATATGCTATTGCATATCGTTTGCTACCTCTTGTATTTTGTTGCTCTTGATACTTGCACAACTGTCACTATTGTCTCATGTAACGTAACGTTTGCTTTTGTAACATGCTCACTTGTAATTTTGGCTTCATGTATCTAAAAACGCCTCCCTCGCGCTCCTTTCTCCCTCTCTCCCGCTGCCTAGTCCTCCCACCACCTCCCTCTCCAGCGCGCGCTCCACTCGCATCTGCCTGCTGCTCCCCCGCCCACCCCCCCTACTCCCCCAACCAGCAATGCCGAGAAGCTTGTTTCCTCTAAGAACATATCGTTTGCTACCTCTTGTATTTTGTTGCTCTTGATACTTGCACAACTGTCACTATTGTCTCATGTAACGTAACGTTTGCTTTTGTAACATGCTCACTTGTAATTTTGGCTTCATGTATCTAAAAACGCCTCCCTCGCGCTCCTTTCTCCCTCTCTCCCGCTGCCTAGTCCTCCCACCCCCTCCCTCTCCAGCGCGCGCTCCACTCGCATCTGCCTGCTGCTCCCCCGCCCTCCCCCCCCACTCCCCAAACCAGCAATGCCGAGAAGCTTGTTTCCTCTAAGAACATATCGTTTGCTACCTCTTGTATTTTGTTGCTCTTGATACTTGCACAACTGTCACTATTGTCTCATGTAACGTAACGTTTGTTTTTGTAACATGCTCACTTGTAATTTTGGCTTCATGTATCTAAAAACGCCTCCCTCGCGCTCCTTTCTCCCTCTCTCCCGCTGCCTAGTCCTCCCACCCCCTCCCTCTCCAGCGCGCGCTCCACTCGCATCTGCCTGCTGCTCCCCCGCCCACCCCCCCCACTCCCCCAACCAGCAATGCCGAGAAGCTTGTTTCCTCTAAGAACATATCGTTTGCTACCTCTTGTATTTTGTTGCTCTTGATACTTGCACAACTGTCACTATTGTCTCATGTAACGTAACGTTTGCTTTTGTAACATGCTCACTTGTAATTTTGGCTTCATGTATCTAACAAGCATTGGCATTGCCAATAGGTCTCGCTTGTGGGACCTTATAAGTATTTAGTTTTGCAGCACAATATCCGATTATGCAACTCGGATATTGTGCTGCAAAACTAAATACTTATAAGTTCCCACAAGCGAGACCTATTGGCTATGCCAATGCTTGTTTTTCATTCGTTTTCTCTTTCCCCAAGGATGCAACATATTTGACATTCACTTCACGCAACGAGATCTTTACTATTTACTCAAAGCAATGAATTTCCCTGTCTGCGTTGCTTAAAATTAGGAGATCGATTTACTTGTTTATGCATCGGATGCTTCAGCGGGCGGTTCACCTCACTTATGCCCCTTGGCACATACCGAATTACTTAGATAGGCATTTTGGCCCCCAGCGAGTCCTTCATTTCCTGAGACTTCATAAACGTGCCACTGGTAAATGCTGGAACCGATCTTACTGGTGATGGCATGACTGGGTAAAGAGAAATACTTTTTTTTCTCTACACCGGAAGACCCCTTTAATTGCTCTCGCATCCTCTTTACCAATTCACTTCTCTTTGGAACCTGTGACTTGGCTCTCACCTTTCACCCCAATTCTCAGATCACACATGTGCCGCGACTGCTGCTGGCGGTGCCTGGCATGTCCTTCACAGCACTAGCTGGAACCACCCTGATCTTGGCGTTACTTTTCTTCAATGTAATTCCCTTGCAACACACAACTCGTCAAAGCACGCACTTTTTTTGGTGTTATTGAACTTAGCTTTATTCTTGGTCTTAATTCCAAAGAATTCAGGGCTAACATTGTCGAAAACCTTTATTGGGGTTGTCTGACAGACCTGGGGCGTTTGAAATAGAATGACAATCACGTGCCAGGACTCACGAGTGATGTGACAGTTCTACTTAGATATTCTATAACTCTAGGAAGGATTCCACCTCTTGACACGTTTGGTCACATTTGTGTGGGTTTGTGAAAACAGAGAATGTGACATAAGTGCCTGAGCTGCCCGAATTTTGAACTGGGGATCCAGGTCAGAGTCTCGGAATCGTCTCAACACCCTGTGATTCTGGGCAAATCACTTAATCTCTCAGCGCTTACCAAAAATGATTGTGTCCTTGTGTAATATAACTGGTGCTCATGTACAACACTTTACTACCTTTGGGTCGAGTTTGTGCAATATAAAACTGCAGCCAAAATTAAAAAACATTTGCAATTCAATAGGTCTCGCATTTCCGAGAGTTTGAGCTATTGGCATTGTAAAGAGCAATGCCTTTTAATCATGGATTTGGAAAACATGCAAGTGGTGCGTTAACATGCAGTTTGCACTAGTCCTTGCTTATGGGAAGCAAGGCTGGCAGTAAAAGAGGCACAGTTACTGCCAGCCTTGCTTGCTATAAGCAACAACTATAAGTGCATGTTTATGCACCGCTTGCATGTTTTCAAAACACAAATAAAAGGCTTTGTCATTTACAATGCCAATAACTAAAACTCTCCCAAATGCGAGACCTATTGCATTGCAAATGCTTTTTGGATTCCTGTTTAGGTCTCGGGCCTAGCGTCACACTGCGTAAGCAGTGTGGGCGGAGCCCGAGATTTTATGACTTCAATGTGGGGCTTTATTCCGCCCCTCTCTTTCATTGGCTAGCTCCTTAAATGGAGGCTAGCCATTGGAAGAGATGGGTGTCCGTTACTCTTTTCCCCGTCCCAACGCGATTCGGGGGCGTTTCTGGGTCTTTTTTTAAGTCCCGCCCTCTCCTCTTCCCATTGGCTGGAATTTTACCTTCCAGCCAATGGGAAGGGGAGAGCACGAAAAACGCCCCCGAATCTTAAAATGACCTTGTTTTTTTTTTATCTTTAGAAAGGTGTAGAACCGCGGGCATGTTTGCGGTCGATCCCTGAAAAAGAAAAAAAATCGTACACACACAGCAGCCTCGAAGCAAGTGGCCTGTATGAAAATGACTCCCCTCGCAGAGCTGTCCCTTCATGTAAAACAACTATTAGTCACAGTAGCGAGCCGTGGCATGGATTTTGAATCACCTGCTCAGGGGCACAGGCCTGTGGGGAAAGGGGCAGGCTTGTGTTCCTGTGAGCCCCACTGAGGGCTGACTGACTCCCGCCAGCCTGCGAGGCCACGCCCCTCGCATGCATGGCGCCCTTTCCTCCAGGCCCGTGCACCTGCGCGCGCTCCCCACCCCTGCCACAGAGCACACATGTCACCGCGGGGGAGGGAAGGCGCTCTCCGGGAGATGCAGCGTGGGATCGATGAGGCGCGGGCAGTCGATACTGATTGATGCCCCAAGGAGCCGCTTGAACATGCGTTTCAGATTGCGGGACAGAGGTGGGATCATTACTGCTGCTGCTGGCAGGAGGCAGCTTGCGGTTTCCCCAGACCCGGCTTCTAAGAAGACGCTGCGTGTAGATGTAACGGGAAGATTAGAATCGTATTTTTCTTTTTTGTTTAACTCTGGTGTTGGAGCAGAATAAGAGGTGCCAAGGCGCTTGGCGGGAAGCCCGCTGAAATGGGTCGGCGCGATCTGTGATGCAAAGGAGAGAGGCCGTGGTATTCAGTATTTATGGAAACATGCGGTTCTGGGGGCTTTATTCGTGTGTTCAGGTCCCAGGGCTTGCTTGCCTCTGCAGTGTATGCATGATGCACGCTCCTCATTAGCATATGCTTCTATTGATGATCTATTGGCCCCGCATTCTGAGGCGTCCCTCCATGCTCAGTTCTGTCATTAATCTCGGCTCACTTATCTTTTCAGTCCTGGCTGTGGGTGCGCACCATCGACAACCACAACCTCCCTTAACAATGGAAGCATGATAGGAAAATCAGGCAGCAAGGAACATTTACACATGAAATAGCAGATCATGTATTTATACTTCTGTTCATAACGGCTCTCTCCGGGAGATGCAGCGTAGGATCGATGAGGCGCGGGCAGTCGATACTGATTGATGCCCCAAGGAGCCGCTTGAACATGCGTTTCAGATTGCGGGACAGAGGCGGGATCATTACTGCTGCTGCTGGCAGGAGGCAGCTTGCGGTTTCCCCAGACCCGGCTTCCAAGAAGACGCTGCGTGTAGATGCAACGGGAAGCTTAGAATCATATTTTTCTTTTTTGTTTAACTCTGGTGTTGGAGCAGAATAAGAGGTGCCAAGGCGTTTGGCGGGAAGCCCGCTGAAATGGGTCGGCGCGGTCTGTGATGCAAAGGAGAGAGGCCGTGGTATTCAGTATTTATGGAAACATGCGGTTCTGGGGGCTTTATTCGTGTGTTCAGGTCCCAGGGCTTGCTTGCCTCTGCAGTGTATGCATGATGCACGCTCCTCATTAGCATATGCTTCTATTGATGATCTATTGGCCCCGCATTCTGAGGCGTCCCTCCATGCTCAGTTCTGTCATTAATCTCGGCTCACTTATCTTTTCAGTCCTGGCTGTGGGTGCGCACCATCGACAACCACAACCTCCCTTAACAATGGAAGCATGATAGGAAAATCAGGCAGCAAGAAACATTTACACATGAAATAGCAGATCATGTATTTATACTTCTGTTCATAACGGCGCTCTCCGGGAGATGCAGCGTGGGATCGATGAGGCGCGGGCAGTCGATACTGATTGATACCCCAAGGAGCCGCTTGAACATGCGTTTCAGATTGCGGGACAGAGGCGGGATCATTACTGCTGCTGCAGGCAGGAGGCAGCTTGCGGTTTCCCTAGACCCGGCTTCCAAGAAGACGCTGCGTGTAGATGTAACGGGAAGATTAGAATCGTATTTTTGTTTAACTCTGGTGTTGGAGCAGAATAAGAGGTGCCAAGGCGCTTGGCGGGAAGCCCGCTGAAATGGGTCGGCGCGGTCTGTGATGCAAAGGAGATAGGCCGTGGTATTCAGTATTTATGAAAACATGCGGTTCTGGCGGCTTCATTCGTGTGTTCAGGTCCCAGGGCTTGCTTGCCTCTGCAGTGTATGCATGATGCACGCTCCTCATTAGCATATGCTTCTATTGATGATCTATTGGCCCCGCATTCTGAGGCGTCCCTCCATGCTCAGTTCTGTCATTAATCTCGGCTCACTTATCTTTTCAGTCCTGGCTGTGGGTGCGCACCATCGACAACCACAACCTCCCTTAACAATGGAAGCATGATAGGAAAATCAGGCAGCAAGGAACATTTACACATTGAAATAGCAGATCATGTATTTATACTTCTGTTCATAACGACTAAAGACACGCATTTGTTTGCCACAGCTTCTGTTTGTGGTTTCTATATTCTGCAGTAAAGGAATGTGGTTTGTAGTTCTACAGGATCTAGTAATAAATGCATCTTTTATTACCATGCGCGCTGCCACCTCTTGTACACGATTAATGCCATGGGCAGGGCTTTGAGTGGGATGAAAAAACGGTGGGGTGTCTCAAATGGGTGTGGCCAATGAAATTAAAAACACCTTAGCTAAAAATCTGTGCTTAGCATATTGTGCCGCAAGACTTGTATTTTGCTGTTTCTGTCATTGCATCGGATATATCATTGAAGTAACATCATACCTACAAGAAGTCAGGACTATTGGCTTTGTCGATGGTTGTTAGTTGCATAAGATAAATAAGAAGCAACTATGGCTTGTATATAATATTGAAAAAGCTTCCATTTAAGGCTCTGGTGACACCACAACAATGTTGCTGCTCCTGGGTTTCAAAAAGAGAAGGGAAATCCAGAAAGAAAATGACTCTTTAAAGAATTTCCCTTCCCCTACAACGCTCAGCTGGTATGACATCATGCCGTAACTTCTCCACTAGTGAGAAGTGAGCAGTGTGAGCACGCGCACATGCATGTGCCTACTGTCATTGCAGTCCGGAAAAAAACTGACTGCCAGTGCCAGGGCATAAAACAGACCCCAACAGAGACCCGTTTTGAGGCCTCCTTTAAAAAACTGCCGGTGCTCAGCACTGGTAAGACATGCCCCACTTACATTCCTGCCCATGGGCATTGCTCAAAGCATTTTACTTTTTACGGCCAGACTGGACGAGTTCGCCAAATGCAGATCCGTTTTTAGGTCGAGCCTAGTGTCAGCGTGCATGCGCTGCTCGCTCTTCGAGGCATGATGTATTAGAGTATGCACTAGCAGCTCCGCCCACTCTCCGTCCACATTTGTCACTGGCGTTTTATAATTGTCCTTCTTAAATAACGCCTTCTGATCCATAAATAAGCTCGTTAGTCCCGCCTTGTCTGCATTTGTTACCGCCCAGAACGACTGGACCGACTTGTTACACAGTCGGCTTTATCTAGTGGGTGAGCACTATTTTGTTTTAGGACACTGATGGGGACAATGGCAGCTGCTTTTTTTTTTTTTTGTATGTGCCTGCTGAGCTCTGTTTTTTTTAAATTTTTTAAAATTAAATACCAAATGCAGCACCCGCTTCAGAGACATTGCTCTCAGTTTCATAATTTTTGTATTAACTTTAGTAATGAGCGTGGCGCCCGCTTCAGGGACACCGCGCTTTTTTTTTTTTTTTACTTTAATGAGCGCGATGCCTGCTTCACGGACACCGCGCACTGCAATGCAATAGGTGTTGCTTTTGGTATTGTAAATGACAATGCCTTTTAATGTTTTTATAACAGGCATTGCCATTTACAATGCCAATAGCTAAAACATTCGCAATTACGAGACCTATTGCATTGTAAATGCTTGTTTTGAACTATGGCTGCACGGGAGTGTAGGAATAAAGCTCTAAATGGTAATTTAACGGGAACCCTGGACAATTTCATATTGCGAGCTAACTCTGTGATTGACCAGGGCATTGTTTTGATGGAACGCAGGGTGTCCCAGGATCTTGCTATGGCCAAAAGATCTTCAATGGGGCACTTTGCGAATGTTCGCACACCAGAGGTTACGAGAGGTTCGATCACTGATAATTCTCAAATGACTGTGTATAATCAATATCCAGCGCAGGATTTGGATGCAACTACCCCCCTTGGTCATTTGAGTCAGCAGGGTTCTCCTGTGACTTTGGGTGTTTCCGCACCGTCTAAGACCCCGGATAGACCGAATACTCGACAGTTTCGGAGAAAAGGCATGGGTGCGATACCTAAGAAGAAGCTCCCCACAGCCAACACTGCAGGAGCCAGGAAAGCTAAACCATCCAAAGGCTGCAGCAATAATGTTCCCCTAACAAGCGCCAAGGATGCTGAGGCATGCAGGCCATGTGTTATACCTGACTTACCCATGCAACCAGCAAGTATTAGGGGTGGTATTGCGCATGGTGCGGGTGCAACCACAAATGAATCATCGCCAGGGGAGGACTCTTTATGCTTGAAACTTATCGCACTTTTGTGTGTCTCACTCCGCCAGCTGAAAGAGAGACTTGCCCGCATTGAAAGACAACTTTCTAAGTTTGAGCATGAAACACTGGGTACTCTAAACAGTATTGCTAATAAAACACTAGACTGGGGCAATCCAAATTCAACTATCACTCTTGGGGGTGTCGATACGCATGACAAACCCGCTATCCCTGTGACATATCTAACTGATGGCAACCATACTATATCCCGGGAGGGAGTTGCTGTAGCCCCAAAACCATTGCTTAACAAATTGGGAGTGGGACCCAGGGCAGTTCAGCATATAGTGCCCAATAGTGAAGGAGTGGTCCACACTGACACTGTCACACATGATGGGCGGGTCCCCACAGATGTGGGCACAATAGAGAAACCTAGAACTAAGCTTAGAATTGATTTACCACCAGAGGTGAGCCCATATTTGGTTGTTTTAACAGGGGTCCCAGAAATAAGTGCGTCAAATATGGAATCATACAGCACCCTGGAAAATAAAGCCACTCATTGGTTTAACATGTATAGACCACTCCCCCTTCACATCACAAGCGAAATATCAATGGCTCGAAGAGTGGGATGGGTGGGTCGCACTTCCAAAACTTCAACTGGCGATTGTGTGCTGGTCAACTTCAGGGATCCACACACTGTAGATTATATCTGCAACTGGAGTTCATTTAGCCCAGGCACAAAAATCGAAGCTTGGCCCCTTTCACATTTCTACCCCAGCGAACATTGGAGAAACCTAGACGACGGCTGGTCCTATGTACCTTACCGTCGTGGGGGCAGGGGTGGGAAGGATAGGTATGGCCGTCATCCGTTAGCGCAGAGCCATATCCTATGCCACAATAGGTTCAGTGGTCTGGAACAGGTCGACTGACTAAATTTAAGTGGGCTGGAATCATCATATAACATCTTAAGTCGAGGTGAAGATAATAAACTTAACATGGTTCTAACGGGCAGTTACACGGCAGTGGAACTCCCAGGAGCTCAGTACCCCCCACAAGGGAGTAGTACGAGCAGTGATATGCTTGATACAGGGAGGATAGTCCAGGATCAGATACTAGCGCTACCGTCAGAAATTATTAGCGCCGACGACCCTATGGGGAGTGACATCATTTCTCCAGATACTATACGGCATAGTTCTGCCAATATGAAGTATATGCTTATCATGTCATGGAATGTGGTGGGTTTACCAAATAAATTAGCTTGTCCGGAGTGGGGCTCTTTTGTGGATAGTAGCGATATATGCTTATTTCAGGAGACGTGGGCTAGGGAGGACCAACACAGAGTAGGTTTTGCGGCCTTTAATATCAGAGCCCGTTGGGGAGGTAAGGGACGACCATCTGGGGGCCTCATAACCTGGGTTGGGTTACACCTGGGCTGCAAGGGCGAGTCCATCCCAACCAATTCTGATGACATCCAGTGCGTCCTCCTGACATGGCCAACCTCCTATAAACTTGCAATCGTGAACGTTTATTCCCGGCCGACAAGCCTGGCCAATGAGTCTAATACCATTGGGGAGCTGTTAAATTTTCTTAGCTCCCTCAGATATACACTACATGGTTGCTGGCGACTTAAACTGTCACTTTGAGCCCCTCCGAAGGCTGAATGAGGGAGCGCTGATGGGTGAGGACGATCATTGGGGAATCCCGCCATGCCAGTCTCCCTATTCGAAGCCCTGGTGTCCTCTGGCCATTCAGATTACGACCCTAACATTAAATAATTCAATCAGGGCCTGCAATGGTCGGATGCCCTCCGATATCCCGTCAAAGTGTACCTTCAACAAGTGGGGCCAACAATCACGATTGGATTACATTATGGTGGAGACACGCCTCTGGCCGAAGGTTGTCGACTTTGAGGTAATATCCAGGGCTGATAGCGACCGTAACGCATTAAGTCTGAGGATGGACTTCCCATGCCCAAGGGTAAATGAGATGCAAGCTGCCCCAGACATGGTTGATGGGTTGATAATAACTAACAATAAACGTAGGGTAAAGTGGGGGAAATTGGTGGCATCCCGAGATGCACTACCTAAATTATATAGTGTAATTCTACCCCTCCTTACGAAGGTCAGTGATTTAATGGCCCAGCCCCTCGCATTAGATTTTAATGGTACTATCCAGAGTGTGCATCTGGACTTAGTAGACTGTTTAGCAGAACTTTGTAATCCGCCTAACTCCAGCAGAAAGGGTAGGGTGCCTGTATCTTCCTGGTACAATGCCTCCTGCAGGAAGGCAAAAACAGAGATCATTGGGGCTATAAAAGATGGGAGAGACAAACCAAAAATCGCTCTTTAAGATTGCTATACAAAGAAACAATGAACCATGCCAAGAAAGAGTGGGACATGGAAAGATGGCTTAATCTCTCATCCTCCCTAGAGTCGAAAGATGCGCGTAGATTCTGGGCAATAGTCAGTACAGGGTCTGGTGATCCTGGATCTGCGATTGAACCTAATATTGAGGCGGGGGTCTGGGAACTCCACTTCAAGACCTTATACGCAGCAGTTCCAGGCCTAGAAAGCATACAGGTACATACATCACCAGCTGCTGAGCTAGATGAGCTGGAATTAACACTAGAGGAGGTTTATAATGCCATAGGGAAACTGGCTATTGGAAAAGCTCCCGGTTTAGACAAACTCCCTGGCGACCTATTTAAGGACCAACCGAGGATATGGGCCCCTTACCTGTATGCCCTTTTTAATGCAGTCTTGGGAGGCATGGAGGTGCCGGGTACTTGCTGGGAGCAGAGATTGTCCCAATCTTTAAGAAGGGCTCTCCTCTGCTCCCAGCCAACTACAGGTCCATCAGCCTCATTGATGTCCCCCAAAAAATCTTCTCACGACTAATTTTAGATTGCTTGCAGGAGTGGATGGAGGAGCATGACATCCTCAGTCCCTATCAGGCCGGATTTAGGAGGAACACATCCACCATGGATCAGATCTTCCGTCTTATTCTGTTATACTGGAAGACGGTAACAGTAGAGGGTGGCCGCCTTTACATGGTGTTTGTGGACCTCCGGTCCGCGTTTGATCTGGTACCTAGGGGGAAACTGTGGGCGGTGCTCCTGGACATGGGAGTTCCACATGCAATACTGGGGGTCTTGAAGAGGTTGCATGCTCGGAACTTCGCACAGGTTAGATGCGGGAGGAATGGGGCGTTGTCGTCCAGATTTCCAGTTTGCAGAGGTTCAGGCAGGGGTGTGTTTTGGCACCAACACTGTTCTGCCTCTACGTGAATGGCGTAATACCGCACCTGGATGCGGTCCCTAACAATGACGCGCCCAGATTGGCAGGCAGGAGGGTGCCGGCGATAATGTTTGCCGATGACACCCTCCTGCTTTCCAAGTCCCCTATGGGGATCCAACGCGTACTGGACAGCTTTCCGGATTTTTGCCGATGCCGAGGTCTGGAAATCAACTCGGATAAAACAAAATTTATGATTTTTAATCCCCCGGCATCCACCCGCCCAACACCCATTTTGGGTGCGGTTAGACTGGAGAGGATACAGACCTTTCAATATCTAGGGGTTACGATAAATGAAAATCTTCCTTGGGGCCCCCAACAGGTCAAGTCCCAACTCAAACTGTCTCAATTAGTGGGGGGCATCCTAAAGATGTCAAATACATCGACATTTAAGCCAGTGAGCCCCGCACTTGAGATTTATAACGTCAAAGCGAGGGCATCGGCTCTCTATGGTGGGGAACTTTGCGGGCACTCCTATAGGCACGAAATCCCTAACTTGGAGAACAAATTAATGTGGCAGTTATTGGCGCTTCCCCAAAGCACACCACTCCTACCACTAAGGTTAGATCTAGGATTGAGCCCTATCCAGGATGAGCTAGCCCTGAAACCTCTCAGGTTCTGGCGCAGGCTCTGGATAACCCCAGAACTTCTAAATTACAGGCTTGAACTGAAGGATGTATTGAGCCACAGTAAAGCAGCAAAAATCCCTTGGCTTGTATTTGTGAAACAGGAATTGCGGAATATGGGACTACTGACCCTGTGGTATGAACCAGAACGGGCGTGTAAGGAGGTTTCAGGTAAATCCCTCACGAAGTCCTTTATGGATCACAAAAGTAACAATATGGCTGCATGACTCTCGAGCTGGTTCTCTGACAAAACTGGTTTTTAAAAAAAAATCTTTTTATTGAAAATTAAAGAAACAAACAAGGCAATAAACACGATACAGTAGGATATCTGTCCGAATGAGGAAGGAAAAAGCAATGCAGTAAGGTATATAAACAATATTAGGGGAGGGAAGCAGGGGAGAGACGAGCTCTAAACAAAATATGCATGATACAATACAAGGAATGGCAGGTCAGGGGGAAAGTGGAGCTTCAGGAATATCCACAAGAGGAGGAGTGCAAATGTCTCCACGGTAAATGTTCCAATGACCCCAGATCTTACCCCATTTCCTGGGTCGCCCCCGTGCCACATAGACCGTCTTCTCCCTAAACATGCACCAATCCATGTTTTCCATCAATGCCTCGACCGTGGGTGGCCTTTGGGAACCCCACAACTGCGCTATGTCTCTCTTAGCTACCATATTTCCCAGGGTCGCCCACTGCATCAGCGTTACATCATAGTCAGTTGGTTCCCAAACATTCAGGAGATAACGTCTGGCCTCGGGCTGCAGGGCAACGCCGGTAGCTTCCTTCATCTTATTGTGTATCCCAGTCCAAAAAGCAGCTACTTCAGGACACTCCCAAATTATATGCAGAAACGTCCCAAGCAGCTCACAACCACGCTTGCACAGACCATCCTCTGAATAACCCATTCTAACCAAACGGGGGCCAGTCACATAAATTCTGTGCAGGATTTTAAGCTGCACCAACCGAAGACGGGCCGAAATCGCGACCTCTTTAGGAGAAGAGACCGCAGACTGCCAATCCTCATCATCCAATTCAAGGCCCTCTCGGGTCCATACGTCCCGGAGCTGAACCAACAGATCAGTCCTATCGTTAATCAGTTTTTTGTAGATCAAGGAGATAGTACTATCTGGTACATGACCATCCAGTATTCTATCCTCAAGCGGAGAGGACTCCGGAATCTCCACACCCTCAGGAAAAACCGACTGCAAGGCATGGCGGACCTGAGCATACCGAAAATATTCCCTTTCACACAGTTGGAACTCAGCCTTCAATTCCTCAAAGGTTTTAATCTTGCCCTTAACCCAGAGGTCACTCACCTTACTAACGCCAATCATATCCCATTTCTCAAATCCTTTAGTTTTCCACAAGTTACCCAGCTCTTCGGAAGCAAAAAGCGGGGTCGCTCGGGTCAGTCGATCCTTCCAACCCATCGCACTATTTGCACAGTTCCGTACCGCAATCTTTGTAGGCCCCGAAAGCTTCCCTCCAGCCAATCTCAAATAGAGCGCTCTATAGTAATCGCCCCCCGGCAGCAACCACCTGTCCATTGCAAACGCGGGGTTCAATTCGGGACCATACATGCCATGATTAATGGCCTTCAATTGAGACACCCAGTAATATCGTTTGATGTCAGGGAGAGCGATACCACCATCATACCATGGAAGCGTCAGCTTGGCGAGGGCGATACGCGATCGCCCATCCCAGATCAACTTCCTCTGGAGACCCTCCACCGCCCGAAAATAGCTCGCAGGAATTACATCAAAGGTGTTCTGAAGAGCATACAGAAAGCGTGGCAATGACATCGTCTTAAAAAGCGCCGCACGGCCGAGCGGCGAAAGCGGCAGCTTGCGCCAGCCCAACACGTCTAGCTTCAACCGGTTTAGCGGTGGGAGCAAATTCCGTTCGTATCGGACAACCGGGTTCAACGATACATAAACCCCAAGATACTTAAAACCCGTCTGTGCAACCTGGATGGGACAACCGCGCGGCAAAAGGGGGACATCTCCCGAGAGGAGGTATAAGTAAGATTTAGTCCAGTTGATAACTAGGCCAGAATTCCTACCAAAAGAGGTGAGGACATCAAACAAAACAATTAACGATTTCCGGGGCGACGTCAGGTACAACAGTATATCATCTGCGTAGAGCGAGATACGATCTTCAAAGTCTGGGGCCCACTGAATACCCCTCATCGACGGTTCCCATCTAATCCAGGCAGCAAGGGGCTCAAGAGTAAGGGCAAACAGGAGCTGCGACAATGGACAACCCTGTCGTGTACCTCTCCCGAGAACGAAAGGCTCAGAGACCCGACCGTTCACCACAATCCGCGCCAACGGGTCCTCATTGAGGAGTCTCACCCAGCCAATGAAGCCAGGACCGAAACCAAACTGGGCAAGTACGGCCCACAAATACGGCCACTCCACAGTATGAAAAGCCATCGTGGCATCCAAGGAAGCCAAGCTGGCCGGCTCACGCAATGACGCAGTCCTCGCGAGGACACGATGCAAACGTCGCAGATTCAGGGCCGTATTCCGATGCGGGATGAAACCGGATTGATCCGGATGAATCAAGTCACTAATCACCTTTATTATAAGATTGGCCAATAATTTAGCAAGAATCTTGGATTCTGCGTTAAGGAGTGATATCGGCCTATAAGAGGCACAGCGGTCTCTTGGCTTCCCTTCCTTATGAATCACCACAATGGTCGCAAGACGCTGATCACGGGAAAGGGAGCCCCTATCTCGCGATTCTAGGAACATGTCACGAAGATACGGCGCCATTTTGTCGGGGCGCAATTTATAACGTTCAATGGGGAGGCCATTAGGACCCATCGCCTTCCCCGAACGAATGGAACGGATAGCGAGAGCCACCTCATCAGCGGTTTTACTGCATCCATCAACTCTCTATCGGAATCAGACAAACTGGGCAATGCAATGTCGCACAATAATAAATGTGAATCTTCCTCCGGCCTCTCAGATACGGGGGAGTACACTTCCTGGAAATGCTCCGCAAAACTCTGTACTATCTCCTCGGGTTCAGTCACACGCATACCATTCACTCTCTCAATCACAGGAACCACACGACTCGCCCTCTCTTTCTTATCTAACCAAGCTATCAGTTTACCCGCTTTATCCCCGACATCATATAATCGGCCCTGCTGCTCACTGCTCATGACTTTCGCAGCATCCGTCACCAAAGCCTTGTATTCAAGTTGTTTAAGACGCAAAACATGCATCTTCCCATGGGTGACGCCCAATTCCAGATCACGCTCCAGTTCGGCAATCTCTGCCTCAAGACTAACCACCTCCTCATTCTTACTCTTCTTAGCGCCAGCAATCAATGACAACGCCTGACCTCGGATGACCATATTAAAAGCTTCCCAGAGCGACACCGCCGAAGACACTGATCCCAAATTCTCAACAAAATACTGGTCAAGGGATTTGACCAACGCAGCGCGGGTCTTAGGGTTACGGAGATACCATGGATTGATCGGGGCTACTCGTCCCTCTGCACCTACACGCAACTCCATCCGAAGCCACAGCGGAGAGTGATCGGATATTCCCCGAGCCAGATGTCGAACCTCAGTAACGGAGGGGGCCTGCGCAGCTGGCATCAAGATGTAATCAATCCTGGAAAGGCTACCTGGTGCACCCGAGTGGAAAGTGTATTGGTTCTGGGCAGGATGCAGCAATCTCCAACAGTCCACCAACCCCAGTGTATCTATAAAACCGCTAAGCCAATTCTGTGATCCTATGAGGTCCCTGGGCGGGTGTCGATCTTCCCTACCAGAGACAACCGAGTTAAAATCTCCGCCCATGACCAGAGTCCCCTCAGGAAGTCCCAATACTACTCGCCCCAAGTCCGCAAAAGTTGTTGACTGTAAACCCGGGGGAACGTAAACAGAGAGCAAGGATACAGTTCTACCCTCCCACCGTCCAGTGAGAGCTACGTAGCGCCCCTATCATCCAGGACTGTTGCATCTATTTCCAAGGGGAGAGAACTCCTAACTAGGATACCCACCCCTCTGGATCCAGAGGAGAACCCCGCATGGGCAACCAGACGATACCCTCTCCGGTTCATGGCATGACAGGTGTTACCGATCAAATGTGTTTCCTGCAACAATACCACATCAGGGGAAAGCCGTTTCAATAGTTGTAGCACAACCCCTCGTTTTATCCTGTCCCCCAACCCATTCACATTCCAACTCATAAGTCTCAATCCCCTACCCCCATCCCGAAAGTGAAAGCAGATCCAACCCCCCTCGGAGCTCAGCATCCAAATCAAATGATAGAACAATACGTTGCCTTGTACGGAAACAAAACACACCCAAATGAACACCCCCCCACCCCCAAACCAAAAACCTGTTACAAACCCCCCCACCCTGCACCCCTGCGTAAGACTAAGTAGCCACCCCAACTTGCAGTGTGCCTGTCGCCCTGACATCAAACTAATCTACAAAAAGAACCCCAGAGGAGGAAAAAGTCTGACCAATCGCCCCACCACCCCCGGGTATGACACATCAAATCACACAATAGAACTGATGCTCGTGGGGCTTTGCGTTTGTGTAGAGGCGGTGGCAGCACCTCAGAACAACGCTTGAGAAGGCGAGCAGATTGCGAGGGCTCTCCTCTGCTCCCACCTTATTCCCTTTGATGCATTTGAATTGACTCGTTTTTAGCAATTTTTAAAACATTTTATACATTGCTGTGTTGAATACTGTGTGTTCTTTTAAAAACCGACCGCTACCTGTACTTCACTAATTTGGTCCCCCTCAGCCCCGTTCCACCGCGGCTTCACGTGCCGTTTGTTGTGGAGGGCTAGGACGGCCGCCATCTTTAGTGTGGGTCGGACCCTGCCGGACCAGAGTTAGCGGTCCAGCGGAGGTTGTTTTTTTTTTGCCTACAAATAGAACTGATGCTTGTGGGGCTTTGCGTTTGTGTAGAGGCGGTGGCAGCACCTCGGAACAACGCTTGAGAAGGCGAGCAGATTGCGAGGGCTCTCCTCTGCTCCCACCTTATTCCCTTTGATGCATTTGAATTGACTCGTTTTTAGCAATTTGTAAAACATTTTATACATTGCTGTGTTGAATACTGTGTGTTCTTTTAAAAACCGACCGCTACCTGCACTTCACTAATTTGGTCCCCCTCAGCCCCGTTCCACCGCGGCTTCACGTGCCGTTTGTTGTGGAGGGCTAGGACGGCCGCCATCTTTAGTGTGGGTCGGACCCTGCCGGACCAGAGTTAGCGGTCCAGCGGAGGCTGGGTTTTTTTTGCCTACAAATAGCCATGCCCTTTAAGACGCGCAGCGGCCACGCGCAGCGGGCGCGCCGTCTGCGCGCCGAAGGAGCGCCAAAGGAGGGCCCGTCTGTGCCCGTCCGTGTCCCGGACGCGGCCAGCGCCAGCCCCCCTGTCGGTGCACCTCTAATACCCCACAGAACCAGGACTCCCTACTCCTGTGAGTACCTATTGGCACTTAAATTGGCTTCCTGCCCCTGCAGTAACACATGGGAAGCAGCTGGCGATCCCTTGCGGGTCTGTCAAGCTTGCAACTTTTGCTATCAGCCCACTCTCTCATCCCCAACTCAGCTCCCCGGCGATCCGTCACTTATTCGGGCAGGCCTGATCAATGCCAGATCACTGGTTAAGCACTCTGAGGACATTTTTGAAATACTGAGTGACAACCAGTTTGATCTCCTCTTTGTCACTGAAACCTGGCTAAATGAGACATGCGGACCGGTGGTCGAATTTGCCATCCCACGGGGTTTCAAAATTGCCAGGAACGACCGCCCATTAGGCAGAGGTGGTGGCCTAGCAGCCATATTCAGAGAACAATGGACTCTCTCTCTAGAACCCCAAGGCCCCCCAGCGGATGCTGAGATATTGCACTTCTCACTTTCACTTGGGGCGCACTTCACTCTAGGGGGTACCCTGATCTACCGACCACCAGGCCATGTTGGTAGATTCCTAAGTACATTGGAGGACATAGTAGTCCCACGGGCATTGAGATACTCCAGATACCTTCTTCTGGGGGATTTCAATATACATGTGGATAATCTGGACCTCCCTGACACGTCCCGCCCAAGTGAAGCTCTTGCCATGGCCCAGCTCAAACAATGGGTTAAAACTCCCACTCACTCAGGTGGACATGTCCTCGATTTGGTCTGCACTAATTTCGACATTAATCTATCCAATCCCGAAATTGTGCCCTGGTCCGACCACATGCTGATTAGATTTTCTTGGACCCTGACACGCCCGGCCAAGACTAACGACTCAACTGCTCATAAACAAAAAATCACTGTAGAGATCATGTCTGAACATCTTGACACCTCCCGCCCCACTCTACCTATGGAAATTGAGTCGGCCGTTAGCACATTTAATTCCTGGATAGAAGGTGGGTCGGCCGCATCAATAAAAACAGGTCGGGTTTGCCGACTGCGCACCACTCCTTCTAAACCCTGGTTCACCCCTACCCTCCGTGATCTTAAGTCAGGTTGTAAAAAACTTGAACGGACATGGAGACAAGCCTATCTCCCCGAGGCTAAAAAGAACCTAAGGACGGCGCAAAAGAAATATTATGCGGCGATCAGATCCGCAAAAAGCCAATATTTCGAAGGGCGCATAACTAATGCCAATAACAATAGCAAAGAAATCTTTGCTATAGTGAAAAGTTTCACCTCACCCTGCGCTGCCCAACCCATACTTGCCTCCACGGAGAAATGGTGCGAAGAACTCTCCGTTTTCTTCGTTGACAAAATCTCCAAAATCCAGGACGATCTACTTACTGTATGCAACAGTTTTCCACCCACACTGGTCATACCGTCTCCTGTGTTACCTACCCCCACGGAACGGTTTCACCAGTTCACCCCAGCAGAAAACACGGACATTGTCAGTATCCTCACCTCCCTACATTCAGGATCCCCTTCTGACCCTTGTCCTGCCAGAGTGCTTGCACGTCTCGCAGACACAGTTGGCAATGAGGTAACGCATATTATCAATTGCTCTTTCCTCACTGCCACGGTCCCGACCTGTTGGAAGCAAGCAAAATTGCTCCCACTTCTAAAGAAAAATGGATCAGATCCTGCTATCCCTGCTAATTTCCGGCCTATATCATTGCTGCCGGCTCTAGCAAAAGTATGTGAAAAGGTCGCCTTCACTCAGCTAGACAAATTCGTCGAAAATTCCCAGGCTCTTCATCCAGCACAGTCAGGCTTTAGAGCAGCCTATAGTACGGAGACGGCGTTGGTGGAAATGTCCGAGGCCATCCGGGAGTGTTTGGACGAAGGTGGCAGAGCGGCTCTGATTTTACTAGACCTCTCTGCCGCCTTCGATACTGTCCCTCACTCCCTTCTGCTTACCAGACTAGCGGACATAGGCATCACAGGCTCTGCCCTTGACGGGTTAACGTCTATTTTGGACAACAGATTCCAACAAGTCTGTATGCCGCCTTTCGCCTCCCCCCCCAAGAAACTTGCAACGGGTGTACCCCAGGGCTCTACCCTTAGCCCCCTGCTTTTTAATATATATCTAACCCCGCTCATTTACCTCGCTGAACAACTGGGAGCAAAAATAATGGCCTACGCTGACGACACTCAACTCCTGTTCACGTGGCCCAAAAACAACCTGGATACATCTGGAGCCCAAACCTGCTTGTCATCTGTCTTTCGCTGGCTTGCCCTCGCACAATTAAAATGCAACGAAAGCAAATCTGAAATTCTGCTATATGGCTCCTTTCCAGATAACTTCGGCAATTCTCTTTGGCCGGCCGATTTACCTTGCCCCAAATCCATCGGAGGCCCTGCTAAAAATCTTGGAGTCTGGTTTAACAATGACCTCAGATTCGAGGATCATTTAAAAAAACTCACCGGGATCTGCTTTTCTACACTTAAAACTTTACGCAGGTTCTTTCCACTCCTTCTGAGAGCGGCCAAAGAGACCGTCATCCGTGCCCTTATATTATCCAGACTGGATTACGCAAATGGCCTCTTCTGCGGCCTTCCTGCCTATCTGATCCATCGCCTCCAAGTTATACAAAATGCCGCTGTACGGCTTTTGTTTAATATCCCAAAAAGTTCAAGTGTCCGTCAACCTCTCCGCACCCTACATTGGCTCCCGATTGCCCACAGGATTTTATTCAAAATCCTTGTCCTCGCCTATCGAGCTGTCCACCAAGCTGGTCCAGTTTACCTGCGGAAAAGATTCTCCATATATGTTCCCAACCGCCCCCTCAGATCAGCTAATCTGCACCAAATGACTGTCCCAAAATTCAAATACAGCAGGCTCGGCGGCCAATCCATCTCAGTCAGAGCGGCGAGAGCATGGAACACCCTCCCGCAGCAGTTAAGAACAGCTCCATCCATCATTCTGTTCAAGAAGGGATTGAAGACCCACCTCTTCAACATCACTGTATAGAGTCCCCCTCTGCCTTGCCTCTCACTTCCTTCGCGCCAGGATACTATTTTCTTAGTAACAGAGCGCGCTATAAAAGCCTATAATAATAATAATAATAATAATAAATAATAAAAAAGTCATCGAACCACAGTCAGGCTATCAGCAAGTTCAGAGACTGGAAACGATGCTCCTATTCCTGCTCCATCGGTCCGCCCTCCGCTCCTCCAGAATGTTCCTCCCGGCCACGTTGGTGAGGCAAAGTGTCGAGCCAGTCTCCCACCACCTCTGGACGATCAAAGAAATATGTCCGTTCCTCGAATTCAATGCGCAACTTGGCTGGAAAAAGCATTGCGTATTTCAGTCCCATCTCCCTCAGTCGTCGTTTAACACCCAGAAATCCTAGTCTTTGCTTTTGGACTGTCTGTGTAAAGTCCGGGTAGAAACTTACAGTGGTGTTTTCGTATTTCATGGGTCCACCCACCCGCGAGGCCTGCAGGATAGCGTCTCTATCTCTAAAGTTAAAGATTCTGGCGATGATGGGCCGCGGCGGGGCAACTAACTTCGGTTTACCACCCGGTACTCTGTGGGCGCGTTCAACTGCAAAGAACTTGCTCAGTCCTTTAGGTGCAAGGTGCTTAATTATAAGATCTTCAACAAAGAGATCAGCCGCCGGATCCTCCGACTTCTCCGGGACCCCAATAATGCGTACATTGTTACGCCGGGCCCTACTTTCAAAGTCCTCCAACCGGTGGGCAAAAAGATCATTGGAGGTTCGCAGGTTGCGGACCTCCGTCTGCAAGTCGGACACATCACCCGTCAGGCTGGAAGTCTTCAGATCTAAAGATTTGACCTTCTCATCAGTTTTCGATAAATCCGTGTGGATCAAATTGACATCGATCGAAACAGTGTCCAGCTTGTGGGCAAGAGTCTCAAATTGTTGGCCGATGGAGGCCTTCATCCCGTCAAGGCTGCCCACGACGTCTTGCAAAGTCAATTCCGCTGATGAGGCCGGGTACTCCCCAGTACCTTTAAGTGATCTACTCGGTCCGCTGGGGGATCCTTTAGATTGGGCATACTGATCCATGTTGTTTGCTTGGGTATAACCACCTCGCCGAGTGGTCTTGGACTTTTGCTTGTCTCCATCAAGTCTGGCCGCTATCACGGATAAGGAGACCCCCAGAAGCAGTGGGCAATGAGTGAAGATGGCCGCACCGGGAACCGCCACCAAACTATCAGCGGCAACCAGAGGGCACAGTCCGTCCAGGCCCAGTATACACACTCAGGACAGCACTCATGAACGACGTGCAGTCCAATAGCTTTCTGCTCGCATAGGCACGCTCTCAGACAGGATCAGACTGGAGCCTCAAAAGCGAAAGTGAAAGTCCAAATCAGTACGACAGTCCCTATCCCCTGAGGCCGCTGTTGTTCAACTTCTGCCCGGGCACCATGCCAACTCGAGCCCCGGGCAACTCCGAGGGGCAGGACGCAATATTCAAATCGTTGTTATTCCGGTTCCGGAGGTCCGATTCAAATTTGGACAACGGATACCGCCTCAGCTATGGCTCATCTTCAATAACCCGTCAACGTAATCAGGATTATTGTCAGGATAGATGCGGGAGGTTGCGAGGGTCTCGGGAGCCCTGTGCTCACGCTGCCATCTTGGTTGCGCGCGAAGCTCCTCCCCGACAAAACAGTTTTTAACTGTTGTAGTTCTATCTAGGACCCTAAATTCGATAGTCCTGATTTATGCCCTTATGTGGTTATAATAAATAATATCCTTATAAAGGCATAAGAATCATATCCATATTTAGTCATAGCCCATGCTGCCCAAATTAAGCAAGGCTACTTCCCCAGGCTCCTAGAAAGTACAACGAGTTCTGTAAACAAATCAAACCTCCAGCAACCTGGGAATTCCCCATTGCTTCTGTTTTGATTTCGTCCTAGAACTCCTGTGAGCACTCTCTTTTTGCCAGATCTAGTTATATAATTCACTCATCCTTAATACTTTGATGGTGTTCTGGGGTATTCTAGCAAGCAGTTCCGTCTTTTATATACCTGTATCTTTCTTTCCATCTTTTTGTTGTTAGTTTTTTCACCCTTTGTTGTTGTTTCATCGTTTCATTGATACTAAATCTAGTTATCGTATCTATTATGGCCACACTTAAATCTCATGGCTTTAGTGACGAAGAATTTGCCTCTATGGTAGGTTCTTCGGTAAGTTTTGATACCAGAAACACATCAAATAATGAGCAATGTGAAGATCTACTAAAACTATTGGCCCTTAAAAAGAAAAGTAAAAGAACTGAGTTACATGGAAAATTTATTCTAGACTATTTAAAAGCAGGAGTTATCCCACAGGGTCTCCAGATAAAAAACATCCCTGGTTTATTTATCCACTTAAAGCACTTTCTTGAACGTTGGTCCCTCATTTCT
Organism: Lissotriton helveticus; assembly: GCF_964261635.1. Lineage (NCBI taxonomy): Eukaryota > Metazoa > Chordata > Amphibia > Caudata > Salamandridae > Lissotriton > Lissotriton helveticus. Next base: position 817,651,784 of record NC_136070.1, read on the forward strand.
AACAGATGCTCGAGGGACCACATGATGCTTATAGTGGAAACGGTCAGAGAGGTCCTAGATGAATTAGCGAAAGAAATTTCAGAGCTTGAGGACAAGATCAAAAACTCTACAATAATCACCGATATCAAAAAAAAGTTAGAAGATGTAGAGATGGACCTTAATTCATATAGTGACTATCTGTTTAAACGCAAAATGGATAAATTACAGAAAGATTTACGCTTTTTTAGTATGGAAAAAGTATATCCATACCTGGCCAATAATTTCTATGCCCAAGTAAGTGATAATGACCTAGAATATAACACCCCTTTAGATCCAAGATCAAAAAACTATTCTACTTTTTCCAACTCCTCGGATTCAGGAAGTAACTCAAGTATACCATCTTTTCAACCGAGGGGTAATCGTTTCAGATCCAATCAAGGGTATAGACCTTTTTTAGGGAGACGTCAACCGAGAAGAAATTGGAGAACGAATTATCGATCCCAATATCGGCCACAACAACAATATCAATACAACCAACAATATCCACCACAAGAACAATATCCACCGAATCAACCATATCAACCACAGGGTCCCTATCAGCCCCAATTCCAGGACAATCAGCAGAATACGGAGAGATACCTAGAAACGAGAAATGCAAGGTATTGGAGACAATGAACACAATACCTATTTTCAATCTGAGTAGCCATAATACCAACTCAGCGACTCTTGCAGTACTCTCGAAAGGTCTCTCGTTTGTCCCCCACTCTGGTTTGAATAAGTTCGAACTATTTAATGATATGATGAGTTTTTTCCGGAAAATACGATTAAAAAACTTTTTCTCCCATCAAGAATGTGAATTACCAGAACCTAATAGATCTGGTTTGTCACCGAAATCGATTTTACTCCGTCTCTGGATCAAGTTGATCCGGAAATAGGAATTTTTGAAAAAATTGTTACCTCCAAATTACAAAACATCACTAAGTATATACCACACACCCCCTACAATATCTCTACTGATGAACACAAAGCATTACTACAACTGAAAGAATCAACTCAAACAATTGTGAAAAGTTGTGATAAGGGAGGGGGCATAGCCATTTTCGATACCACCAACTATATCGAAAAAATGGTAAACATGCTTAGTGATACAAAATACTATTCTAGAATCACTAAAGATCCAACAAGTATCATCAAAAACAAAATCACCAGATTAATCTCCAAAGCTTTAGGTAATGGAGATATCTGTCAGAAAGAGCATGACTATATGAATATAGGAAATCCGAAAATGGCTAGCATATATGGGATCCCCAAAGTTCACAAGAACGAACAAGATCCCCCCCTTCGTCCGATAGTTACAACCATCGGAAGTGTGACAGAACCCATCTCAAAGTATATAGATGCTATCTTGCGCCCACATATAGAGAAAATTCCAGGTCATATTAAAGATACCAGACATGTAATTACTCAGTTTGAAGGCACCTCGTTCAATGCTCATCGTCAGTGGATGGTAACACTGGACGTAGAGAGCCTTTACTCTAATATTCCCTGTGAAGGGGCGATGGAAGCCACTAAGTGGTTCATTGAGTCCTTTAACATCGACTGCAATATGTCATTTATTCTGGACTGCCTCCAAATTATTTTGGACAATAACATTTTTGAATTTGCGGGGCAACTCTACAAGCAAATCAGAGGAGTCAGTATGGGCGCTTCGTGTGCACCCACAATTGCTAACATCTATGTAGCCTTATTTGAGGAGAAGTTTATTTTCAATGAGGTTGCACCTTTTTTTGAATCGATTTTTTATTGGTCACGTTTTATTGATGATATCATTTTCATTTGGGATGACAACGAGGATGTTCTACAAGAATTTGTGTCTTGGTTGAATGCCTGTGATCCCAATTTAAAATTCACTGAGAAAATGAGTAACTCAGAAATTGAGTTTTTGGATTTGAATATCAAACATCATGAAGGAAAGCTGATCATGGACCTTTTTACTAAACCAACAGCACGTAACACTCTCCTTCATTACAGTAGTTTCCACCCCTCATCACAAAAAGACAGCATTCCCTTCAGTCAATTTCTGAGACTGAGGAGGAATTGTACCAGATTGACAGACTATGACCAGAGGGCTACTGTAATGAAGGAGAAGTTTTTAGAACGCGGTTATCCGCACAGATTGATACGGGACTCTTTCAAAAGAGCTAGGTATTATGACCGTCAACATCTCCTTACAGGCACCAATGTTAAACGGGATGCCAGTTTAGTCTTCGTAACTAGGCACTCCATGTTGAATAAACAAATCCAACAAATTCTGTATGCGAATTGGCATATCCTTAATGTCAACAAAAGCGGAAATGAGATTATAAATAAACCTCTTTTTGCTTACAAGAAAAACAAAAATATCAAGGATATAGTGGTCAGATCAAGGATGCCTTCTCAGAAGGCCATAAGCCAAAGAGATATCATCACTGGGGCTCCAGTGATTGGAAATCATAGGTGTGGAATTTGTAAAATTTGCCCACTAACGATTGAAACTGCAGAATTCACGTTCAACAATATAACTATTCCCCTGTTAACCATGACAAATTGTAAAACTACCAACATTATTTACCTTTTAATCTGTCCTTGCAATAAAGGATATGTTGGTGAGTCCTCGCGTTCTGTATGTACAAGAATCACGGAACATAAGTCAGCGATTCGCACACGAAAAATAAATGCCCCTCTAGTGTCACACTATTTAGATAAGGACCATAAACCTGAAGATATCCAGTGGTTAGTTTTAGAAAAAATTGTAGCTAAAGCAGGCATTAACATAGACAAAATTCGTCGCAAACGCGAAGTGTTTTGGATTTTCACTTTGGACACTTTTAAATCAGGCCTTAATTCCGAAATTCCATGGCAGCAAGCAATCCTCTAACAATATTGTCAGGGTATGATTCCAAATATAGCTATGTACTTAAAACTACGGAGTTCCACTATGTGACCCTTTTTGACGATCTGGTGTCACATTCATGGTGATTAATATCATAAATATAGTGGTTGATCCAGTGACGACAATGTCCATCACGCACTAAGTTGATGCATAGAATATATATGCCACTTCATCCAAACATTAAATATCGTTTGGTTATAAACATATCCTGTTTAATTCATGTTTATGTAAAAAAATAAGGGTAATGTTTTGTCAGCTAAAATATGTGGCTTTCAGACATTATTTTCATTCGAATTAAGCGATATATCTTGTTTTGTGATATTATTACCAAAAGACAAATAAAAGTCTCTTTTTTTCAGCTGCTCCGGTGGGTTTATATGCTATAACTTAAATCCCTGAGCAGTCTGTTTTCGATATCTTGTGTTAGGGAGTAGGACTCGTGACTCATTTGTTAGATGTCATCGAGCCGCGCCCTCTTGCAATTGGTAACAGCTGTCAGGTATGCAGTGCGGGCTAATGAGAGCGCGCTTTTTTGTATATATAGCCGGAAATCACACAGTTTGTTTAGATCGCGGATATCAGAAGCACCGACCGATCAGAACCCCTGTTTGAGCGCATGAGAGTCTAAAGGCGAAGGTAGGCTTTAAATGCGAGCGAAACCCTTTCCGGCCGGATAAGATTTTGGCTTCAGATAAAGGATTAGGTTTGATTCCATTGTATCCGTTTTTTTGCTTAGGTTATGGGAAGCCTGTCCCACGGGATCCAATATTTGGCGGATTCACCAACATCAATACGCCAAGGTAATAGAACACATAGACAGGATAAGAGTGGCTATCTAAATTACGGTTATGTTTAATATAATAGTGGCTTCTCTTCATTTCCTTTACAGTGTTTAAACATTAAAATATTCAGCATATGTATCGGCGTCACTGCGTCAAGGTAATGGCTTCAAGGGACAGGAATAGAGAGGCTTTTTTCTTTATTACTATGTGTAGTATAATGGTGTCGTTCTATTTTTTAGTGATTATTCATTACTGAGAAACTGATTACGACATCTGACAGTGGCGTTTGGAATACGTTTAGAAAAATAGGATGCTGCCATGAAAGATTTCAAATAATAATTTTTGGATATTTGAGGTAGGAACTTATCGCCTGCAAAGTGCCCTTATGGGACCTTTTTAGATAAAATACATGTGGTCATCTAGCCATATTTACAATGATTTACTATTGGCGTCATCTATATGTATGTTATGTTCTCCTACTTTGAATACAAAATTGGAGTATAATTTTTTATATAATTGCCGCCCTGTTAAAATTACGACCTTTGTGAGGCAATTAGGATATATACTGTTAGGATATCCCTCTGGTGCACAATTTGTAATTGTATTTACATTGCTGTTCGGACTAGATCTTATTTGATAAAGATGGGGTCTGTGTTATAATAATAATAATCTGCCATAGGTTTTACCGCAGTAAACTTATAGAGTGTGAACAGACTCTAAATTAAAATAAAGGAAAGGTGAAATGACATATAAATAGTAATCTCTTTTGCTCTCATTACTTCAGAATCAGGCTACTGGAACAAAGATCTAAAAGACACGTTTTTATCACCAAATGACCAGATTTATTAAAATCAACACGTGACTAAGTGCGCTGAAAGTCATCTTGCAGAAATAAATCAGGTATATTTTCAATGTAGGGCAGTTAAGAGAGTATTTAAATAGTATATGGTAAAACATTAGTATCTAATAAAGATCGCATGTCTACTTTTCAGCATATCAGACTCGATATAAAAACGAAATAAAAGCTGTCGCCATAGGAAGCGAAGTCTCTCGCTTATAGATTCGACACCTTGACAATTATGTAAGTAAAATGTGTGAATCCTATTTTATTAGTAAGGCTAACTTTAGGGTGAGTGTATAGGTACTTTTTCTATATCCACATCTATCTTGTTTTCTAGATTCTCTTCTCTCTCTGAAGCACCATTCTATAGTATGGAGCTGTTGGTCTGGGAACCCTTCAGAAAAACTATCATAGTTAGGAGTGCAATAAAAATGTATATGCTATAAGTGACAATGCTTTTATATAAGTATATTGAGTTTAGCCAATATTGATAAATGATCACCCATAATGTAACCTAGCAGGTATAAAGTAAATAACTAGATGGTCTGGCTTTAAATTAATTTGAGTGGTTGCACTAAGATGTTAACACTATATATATATATATGCATCTGTACTATAAATGTTATAGACCCTCGAATACAGAAACTGAATTTGTATTGTAAATAATTGAAATTAATGTGTATGTATGAGTTGTTGATATATTTTTTCTGTCTTTGTTTTGTTTGTTTAGGTTATATCACTTTTTCTATTTTATATAAAATGTACGAATGACGGTCACCTGACGAAGGCCTTGGGCCGAAACGCGCGTAGTTCTATTCAACCGCATTGCCTTCATCAATTATTCCAACGACTGAATATCTCGTATATCACTGGGTTTATCTGTTTTTTGAAATTGTGGATATGTAATTTTTCTGTTTTCACTTATTGTCTTTGTATGTCTTTAGTTGTAAATAATCCATTCTTTGCCTTAGTTTGAACATTTTGTATTATATATAAATGTTTTTTAAATGTGAAAAATGAAATGAACAAGTAAATGAAATGTAAACAAAAGACAAAAATAACAAGAAAACATACAATAATCAAAATAAAAAGATTGAAGAATTTTTGTATAAACTCACTGTTTCAGCACACGTTTATTTGAATGTTGTGGAGGGTCTATCACTATGTTCAGATTCTGATCTAGGGATTATCGATGCCCTTGGAGTTTGCTACACTTTTTTTCTCTACATAGCACTCTAAGAATGGCCAGTTCTTAGTGTCATCTTCATTGACGTCTTATGTCCAACCTTACGTCAAAACCCGGCACCTTTCAGGTATAAATATACCAACGTTGCCTTAAGCAAACACACGGTGGTGGTTTTGGAGCAGAGCGGCTATCTACTTGCTCGAGAGCCCAGCTGATGCGAGAGCCCACGGACGCCGCCCCTCCTCTTTGACGCACTGAGAGAGACGCTGTCTTTTCTCCTGCCGAGAAATCCAGCTCCGGTGTTTCCAGATACCCTCGCGGGTTACTGGGATATCGAGTCCTGAGAGAGAGATACCAGACCTCCTGCTTTCTAATATCCAGGTACGGAGCTGACTAAACCCTTTAAGAGAATTCTTGATTCAGATTCCTTGACAAAACCAACTTAACTTAAACTGCTACTTACTTACTCCTTCCCACATATTAGGCTTAGGTCAGGTACACCGGGGTAGGCGTATTTAGAAGCACCAGTTGAGTACGTTAGTCAATGTATATTTGTATGTATATATTTTATCTATTTTAAAGAAACATATGGCTAAGAAACCATATCAATGCTTTTGCAGTATTATTTCATAATACTCCTTTTACTGTCCGCACTTTACTTTATGCTAAGTATTGCAATTGTGGCAATTCATTTCTCTTGCATGAGAAAGAAGACTGCTCAATAAATAACACCTTTAATTGAAAACGCCCGTCTCTCTTTTCTCTGCACTCTGGTGAAACTAAGTATGCACACTTGACTGAGTGAAATAGCTGTCTATTGTTTTCACACGACTCTAGATATACACTCTTATTCTGAGGGAGCAAAGTTGTCATGTTTTATGGTTGTCAGAAGCTAATCCCTTCTGTCTATCCAGGGAGGTTAAACTCCTCCTCGTTTATTCGAGAAAGTTTCTAGTGACCTTTGAGCTAGCTGGCAAACCTTAAGCCTAATATAGTCAGTAGAGACCTAGTCGACCTCAGTCCTACGTCTACACTGCTGAATATATTATTCCAATGCGCAGAGCCTATTGGGAATATAGGAACTACACTACATGGCGGCCAACGTTTGGTAAGGCAATAAATCTAACGCAAGACGTTAGAGTAACTCAGTCGTGCTTTTTCACACAGAACCCTTTTCCCGTAAATACTCCAAAAGACGTCTGGAGTGGGTAAAAGGTTAAAATTCGCCAGAACTTAGTAGGAAGAGATTCCTGTGTAAAGTTTTTGGTTTAGTCAACGTTGAATGATACAGTTTTCCAAAATATTGTGCACCTAATCTTTGTTTCCTTGAAACTTGATCTGCAACAAAAACCTTTCTGTCAGTAAAAATGGTAGAAAGTGAAGACGAAAGGGAGACAGCTAGAATAGCAGCTCAACTCCTAGCGGATGACACGAGTCTCCAAGACAATGACCCGAATATTATACTCATTCCGGTAAACATAAGAAAAACTATAACTCTTAAACTTATAGAAAATGGACTGACATCACGAGGTGGTATAGTCATATTCGTGATAGAGGCCCATGAATATCGGCAGACAGAGGTATTCTATTCATGGATAAACTTTCCAGCAGCAAACGCTGTAACACACTAATTCCACTATTACAAAATAGAGGAACCCCCGCATGTATACACTCCGTTCGAGGAGATTGAAATCCCATTAAATTACCAAGAGCACCTGCTCTGGTTTAAAGGCGCCCTAAAACATAATAATCACATCACCAGGCTCGGTCCACTAGGTAGACCAGGAGCAACGTGGCCGGTTCTAGCCAGCTACACACCACATCCAAACATCGAAAAAATGTCAGTACCAGAACTTTTAGCACAGCTAAAACAACTGATTAAAATACATAGACAATTAGTGCAATATGTAATGCGGACTACAACGGTCCAACCAGCAATTAACATTCCACAGCTGACCCCTCATCAGGGGAACACAAACAAAATAACACCACAGAACATACAATCCTGTCTTGGTAAAACACCCGCAAAACGGGAACAAATTCCATCTGTTTAGCACAAAAAATCACTCAAATAGAGGCAGTATTTCCAGATACTACACCTACTGAGAAACACAGAATGCTGACTATCTGTCTTCCAATGGGGATCGCACCACATGTGGAGGACTGTGACACTTGGGGCACAGTCTTTGCTTCCATTTACACAAAAACACATGGTGTTCCGTCCTTGGCGTTAATACCAGATCTGCTAAGACAGATTCAAAATGAATACGGTCCAGAACCTGCTTTAACTCTGGGTATGAAATTACTGAAAGACTTCAAGCAGGTCTCGGCTATATTATTAGCCAACATAAAAGGAGAAGCAGCATCTGTGGCGATCCGCCAGAAATTGAAAGAAACAGATATAGCAGAACAGCATTTGAACTTGCCAGAATCATAGAAAAGTCCTATGAAGAACTAGGTAGAGATAGTTTGGGTGGGAAACCAGTAAAACCCCAACTAACTGAAAATCCTGAAAAAATATTGTTTAAAAATAATCTAAATACTCCAAAAAAGAGTTGGGATGGAAATAAACAATCCACTCCCAAAGAAAAAAGATTCCAGTCCAGAGGAAGGTCTCCTCAACGAAGAGAAAGATCTCCTGACCGAGGAAACAAGATACAACCTTAGAAATAGGGATAATTTGAAAAAACCTGATAGATATCAAGATATTGATACACGTCCCTCTCGATCTTTTCAGACTTCCTCACAGAAATCGGAAAGAAGAGGACGGTCAGAACACAGGGAAGAGCACGTCAAGTCCAAAGACAAGGAACCTGCTCATCAAAGTAAAAAATTACAATTTCCCAGAAAGAAGGTAGCCAGTATTAAAATAATTAAACATGCCGAGGATACTGAGGACACAACTGGAAAACAGAGAGTGGGCCCAGACAATGCTAGACAGCGCAGCAGAAGTGACCATAGCTCGCAAGATCTTGATGAATCTTCTGGAGACAGTGGACATGAATAAATACATTCAGGTGGAAACTGCAGATACCAGAGTTAGCCAACCTCATAAAATATACGAAATAACACTGCATATAGAGGGAGATAAGACTAGGAAAGTAAGAGGTCTCTTTTGGGATAACCTTTCGAAAGGCTATGACATCCTTTTAGCTGAGAAAGACTGGCCACCAGAGTTTGTCAGGGAGTGCCCTCATGGCGAAGAAATGATTATGCCTGCCTTCTCAAATCATATTCCAATTCATAGAAAATATACATATGCAAGAAAATGGGCAGTAGCCCAAGCTCCTGCATTATACAAAAATCATGTAGGATGGGATGAGGACTCTCCTCCTCACAAAATCCAGTTAAAATGTCAACCCACTGCCCAAAGGCAGTACCCAATTAAACAAGAAGCTAAAAAGCAAGTCAGGGAGATCTTAGATCAACTTGAATACCAAAGGGTGATTGAAACATGCACCTCTCAAATGAACAATCCTTTGTTTCCTGTCTACAAGCCAGACGATTCAGATCGTCTAGTTTTGGACTACAGACAACTTAACTCATGTTGCAAAACATTTGCAGTACAAAACTCACACAGTGCAGCACTAATGAATAACATCGTGCGCAAAAAATACAAAACGACATTAGACATCTCTAATGGATTCTTTTGTCAAAACATTGCACCTGAAAGCAGGTATTTGACCGCTTTCTCAATAATGGGGTCACAGAAAATGTCTGTCGACTCCCACAGGGATTCAAGAATAGCCCAGGATTATTCTCAGCAAGAGTAACAGAGTTACTACAAATATATGATGATGAGGCATTATCCTATGTCGATGACATCTATCTAACAGATGATGACCTGGATACTCACTTGAAAAGAGTAAACACCATAATACTTGGGTTTGCAGCTGAGGGTTACAAATTAAACTTTAAAAAGTCACAAATTGCCCATCTAACTGTCCTGTTTTTAGGATATGAATTATCAAGTGAAGGCAAAAGCCTAGCAGACAACTTCTTAGAGAAGTGCGCTGTACTCCAAGCACCTAAAACGCTGAAGAACTTACAATCAATTCTAGGTTTCCTGAATTTCGGAAGAACATACATTCTAAATTATGCAGAGAGGGTTAAACCTCTCTAAGAATTAATAAAACCTGATTTCAAACCAATCAATTGGACTCAAAAACACCCAGAAATTTTAAGATCATTGCAAGCAGACATGTTAGCTAAAACAAAATTGCAAACACGCGAAAACATACGCAACCTTGTAATCCGAGTCATCCCAGGAAGATGCGATTCACGTACCTGACCTCTAATGAGGGAGAAACGGTACCAATAACATACAAATCACACTTGTACACACAAGCTGAAAAAACATTCAGTCTTACAGAAAACATTGTAAATGCGGTTCAAACTGCTGTAGCAAAAGAAAGAGCCCAAGCACAAGGCAAAAGGATAACTGTTTTAACAGCAGAATCAGTCTTTGAGGCATTAACAAGCCCACGCAATATGACTAAGGTGGCATTAGATCCAAAATGGATCGAATGGGAAAATTCTCTTGCTACAGAAAACGTGAAATACTATTTTGACCCGAACATGAAAAAACTAGAAAATCTAGAATATGAAGAAGAATATCCTCTGCCAATCGACATTCTGCCTCTCAAACAATACAAATGTGTAATCTACATGGACAGATTTGCACAACATTACGATGTAGAGAAAAAGTCCTACAACGCAGCGTGCGCGATTTTTAAAGGTCGCTGGCGCTTGGGTAAATTCAGACCTTTAGTCACGAAAACTGGATACCTCAGAAAATGCTCTAATCAACGAGCTGAAATAAGATCTTTAAAGATGGCGCTTGAAAATGCCGATCGCGAATTCCCCACACTAATAGTGTGCGATTCGCATTACTGCGTCAAATCTTACAATAATGACTTGCAGAACTGGGTTCAAAACGATTACAAAGATGACACAGGTGCCACAATAAAGCATAAAAAGCTTTGGGAACAGGTAGTTCTTTTGCAGAAGGAACTACAAAAGACTCACGTGATACGATCACGCTGCAGGGAATTCATTGATTAACACAGCCACAGCGGAAGCAACTAATCCGGCTTCCGTAGCCACAAAAAAGCGTTCAGAAAAATATATAGACGGGGAAACCATGCTGGCGGTAAAAACGTCTTCAAAAGGCGACTGTGCAGCTCTACCCGTGAACTATCCACTCAATTATACATACGTAATAGATGCAAACTCCGTTCCTTTTGCTCGAATCCCTGGAGTGGGGGATAGAGTAATTCCAAACACGAACAGGAGAGTCTTGTTAATAGCAGACGCACACATGGGTGAAGGTCTAGGGCACCAAGAGATCAAGGAATCTCTGAAAGAATTACAATCAGAATACTGGTGGCCGGGGATGAGCCTGCATAACTACAAATTTACAATGGGCTGTCCAAACTGCAACAGAGATCGCAGTGGCGAACCGGCCGGAGTAATGCCAGGACCCTTCTTTTAGAAAGCATAAGGCTATCTATACGCAGAAATCCAATAGGAGAAATGTGTCTCATTTATGTTTAAGACTAGATTCACTTAAAATGTAGACACCAGCGCTCGGCTGACGCCAGAACTGTTATAAAAGATTTGCGAGTCCATATCGGCACATACGCAATTGGCATGCTACATTCTGACCAGGGCCCTGCTTTTAGCTCTCGAGCTTATAAGGAGGCCATGACCAGCATGGGCATTGCATTGTGGTACTCTTGTCCCTTCCATCCTGAGGGAAATGGGATTGTGGAAAGAAAAAACCGGGACATAAAGCAATCTATAACGGAGAGGGTATTAGGTTCGGGTGATGGGTGGGTCCAACATTTAACAAGTGTCCAACGTAGTCTTAATAATCTGCCAAGAAATTCTCTGAAAGGTTTCAGTCCGTACGAACTATTGTTCGGGACTAGAATGCATATTCAGGACCTCGATAGTCAGACTTCAGTGGTAGAAGAAAAATGCTTTGATATCAAAGATCGTTTGGCTATTTTACAGGACCTAAATGAAACAAGAAAATGCCTGAGAAGGTAAAGTTAAAACAGCAGCCAACAGCCACTGAAGATAAACCACCTGTCCCAGCAAGGCCTGCCTGGATTCCTAAGATTGGGGATCTGGTCAGAGAGAAGATTGCGGTGAAGAAGGAATTTGGGCCTTCTTACAGAAAAGCAGTACCTGTCTTAGCTGTCAGCGGAACGAGATCAGTTGTACTACCGCCCCTTGCTGGTAAAAAGGAGAACCGAGTTGTATCCATCGACCTGGTAAAACCACAATCATGTGGCCAATAATAAGTAGTAGGCCCAGTGGACTCCCAAGAAATAGCAGAGTCCCAAAACTTGCTACAATACAAGAGGTTCAAACTGAGAGACTAATCACATTTGATAAACCTGCAGTGAATAAAAAAGGACTATGCAACAATGCCATGAAACTTGTGCCTCTTGAAACCCAAATTGCAACAGTTCGTCAAGAAACACCAGTCTACAATGATGTAGCCTCAGACTATGCTAATGAAACAAAAAATGCAAAAGCAAATGAAAATCCGGAAGCGATTCCAACAATTGACAGAACTGCATCTGGCTACTTCATCAATTTCGATAACTTTTCTGAAGATCCAAGCGAATCGGAAGAAACGCCAGCAACAAAAACTTTTAAAGACAAAATAACTGAACTTCTACATCAACTCAAAGAAACCTATCTGATTTCTCCATGGATTGAATTTTTGATTGTGTTAGGTGTACTTTTCCTCCTGCTTTGGCTCATCATGGTTCTTTGTTTGGGAAAATCCATTGAAGGAAAATACAGTACAATGGACACAGCAAGTCAGAACATCAACTTGGTCCTAAAGCCTCACAAGTCATCTCACATCGAGAAAAGAGAACTATCATCAGTGAATGTCACAGCCAATCCAATACCCGGTGGGGTAGCATGGGACAAAACGGATTATGAAATCTATGGCCCGGTTGAGCTCTTGAAATATCCACATGAGTTCAAGATTTCATTAAGTGACTTTGTAAAACAAAGTACATTCTCTGATGATTGGGACTTTGAAAGTATTAATGATATGATGTCAGATTTAGTAATGTCATCAAAATTTACAGAACATGATTACTTACAGGGTTCATCAAATTATGAAGAAATGTATTGTAATAATCACTTTGCACATCACTATTTGCATAAATCTGGTCAGCCTAGAAATGTTTTTAATTATAATCAATGGGAACATTGTGCAACTCCACCTCAAAGCAGTTCGAAAACATTTTACGAGAAATTCCCATACTTCTCAGGGTTTAACACAAGTGATGCAGAAACGTTTTATTTCAAACTGTTAAATAAGACAGGGGTAAAAACAATGCTGACTAATACTAAATTGATCTATTCGGAAACATTTTATGAAAAAATGATTATATTTGGTTTTGATTTCTGGAAAAACCACATTGAAACAAAAACCATCTGGGGTACCAAAGATTGGCAGGTCCAAGGTTTAGAAGCATTATTTAGAGCCTGCATGATCCCAGAACAAATAATATTCTTGAATGATACCATTCAACAGACAACCTGTCTTGGCCTAGCCAAAACTAAAGACTTAAACAAACCGTCTATTCCAAAGCCCCTGATAATAATAGCACTACAGACATGGAGATAGACGTACCTAAAATTTTAAACCAAAACAGAACACATCCTGATTGGAAAAAATGGTTGATCTGGCCCACAGACACAAATAACTGTCAAGATAGATTCCTGAACAAATTACAGGGGTTAAAACTGAACAGGCCAGACCCTAGATACTCCTAGAGACAACATCCAGGGATAGTTACAACATACAGTGTAGGGAAACTCTGCCTCGAATGGCTACAGAAATCCACACTGGCTGAAATTAAGCAACACTTGACTTTACTTAAAGACGGTGCTTACTTGCGTGATTTCATAGTGGGACCATGCAAACAGAGTCAAAAACTTTTCATAGCGGCCGGAATATACGCTGCATACAACGAAGCTTGGAAAGTAATGCAAATTGAAACAGCAGAAAAAATACGAGAAATTGATCGTATTAATTTGGAAAAATCACTTTCTGTTGTGGACAATGGGTTAATGACTCTGTCCTCCAGAATATATTCACTGGACAGTATTGTAGCATCTGCTATTGATATAATAGAGCAGGACTTACTAATGTTACAACATGGTCAGTCCCAATTACGTTCTATTGTACAGATTGGCTGGACGTTGCAAAATCTGCGTTCAGGCTACGTGCCCTGGCGTTTAATCAACACAACGTCATTATTCTCTATCTTTAACCTTACGGATACACAAATCAGTTTGGCACAAAAAGGAGCAGACTATACGATTCTGAGCATTGAAAAACCTGAGAGATTACCATTGACAATGTCAGAAAGACCTGTCATTGAATGGATAATACACGGAATAATTACAATTCCGATAACAACTTTCCAATTTAAATATTGCCAAGAGTATATACCAGATGGGCCAGTATGAAAGGTTGGGTAAAGGGTACATCAAGTCATCATGGAAATTACCTTATACACACACATGTTACAGTGAAAAGAAACAGAATGTATTTCTTAGTGGTAACAATTGTAAACGATCACTAAGCGGTATACTTCTGTGTCAAGGTATTAACCTGCATGGGGCCTGTGAGGGGACTTCAAATAACCTTTCATGTCACCAGCACGGCACACCTGCAACATTCTTTAGACGGCTTTCTAACGGGAGCTTTATTCTAATAGTGGACCACAGCAGTTGTGGCATGGTGCCAGGGAAAGCCTATCTTGTCAGCGTGAGTTCCATGGTCACTTGCTGTATGCAAGTATTGTATCCAAACAGCACTCCAGATACGGAGGCAACAATTTGGCCTTCTTTGAATATCTCTTCTATTCGAATTGATACTTTAAGCAGAATAAAGTCTGTTCTTTTACAGACAACTGTGCCCTTAACGTCATCAAAAGAAACGTATGATCTGCAAGTTGCAAGGACAACGGCAGAGATACATAGCCTTTTATCAACAAATTGCCCCGTGCATTTCGCAGAAATGTTAAGCCAAATCCTAAATATGTCAGATACCAGTGGCATCCCACATGTATTTAAGACAATTTTTGCGGGACTGTTAACACCCTTCAAAACAGTTCTGGGCATTTTTCCTAATTTTGTCCATTCTGTCTTTGGCGGCCTACCACTTCTTTTGGGACTCGTAGCAGTAATTTTATTTTTGATCCTTCTGCTATGATATGGCAAGCCAAGTCGCAGACAAGACTTCGGCAACAATGGAAGAAACAATCCTAGCTATACGCTATCGGGACCGCATAACTAAAGTCCTTGGATTAGCCCGGCTAAGAGATCTGAATATGACCTGGTTTCTTTCATTCAGACCCATCTGGCAGAATTGCATCTTACCTGTGCTTCGATGTATGCTATGCGGAGAAGAATGCGCGTTGGACGTCTGTCTTACACTACCATCGGCAGTACCATTGGATACAGATACTTTGCTAAGTCCTGTAACGGCTCATGCATCGAGTTGTCCCCAGCGGCTACCCATTCTGATGACGGCATTCGTTGAGACTTCAACACTACGATTAGGGGGTAGTGAAGAACGAGGTGAGAGCAGCATCACCCAGGTACGACCTTCTGTGAGCATTGCTGATCCTGACATCGATGATAGCAATCATTCTCACAACTGTACTGTTGCAGCATTTTCAAACTTAGTCGAACTTTCACCTGAAGCCGTAGACCAATTTTTTGAGAGTCTGTCTGAAATGATGTTCTCCCCTGAACAGAAAGAATAACTTTTTAAGCAACGAGCACACAGCGTTCCCTGAACTCTGAATTCGGCCTTCAGCTTTGATAAACAAAAACTACTGAAAACTTTTGGAACTGTTTTTTCCCCTGAAAGCGAAATTATTTTTTCTCACTTCCAAAAATATTTACTTTTTTTGGCACATGTACTCTGCTTAAAGTAGAACTATTCTTAGAGAACAGAGCTTCTATTTTAGGAACTCTAGAGACAATATTTTACCTCAGCCTCTAGCACATGTACAGCATTTTGTATTAATATGTGATGGAATGGTCTCAACCTTCTCTTCTGTATTAAGAGCCATTTCATGTGTAATTTTCGCAAATCATTCAGCTGATAATTATATGCAATCCTTTTTTCTGAATGATAACACTGCTTGAAAAGCGTACAGTATCAATACTCATTTTCGTGTATTACCATATACCATTTCAATATGCAAACTTATGTATTTTGGGGTGGGTTGGAAAACACATGCATCATTATATGTTTATATGTTTACTATTGCTTAGTTTTAAGTAATGAGGGACATTAGATCGTGGAGTGGGTGTTGTAGTTCTATCTAGGACCCTAAATTCGATAGTCCTGATTTATGCCCTTATGTGGTTATAATAAATAATATCCTTATAAAGGCATAAGAATCATATCCATATTTAGTCATAGCCCATGCTGCCCAAATTAAGCAAGGCTACTTCCCCAGGCTCGTAGAAAGTACAACGAGTTCTGTAAACAAACCAAACCTCCAGCAACCTTGGAATTCCCCATTGCTTCTGTTTTGATTTCGTCCTAGAACTCCTGTGAGCACTCTAAGAACGGCCAGTTCTTAGTGACATCTTCATTGACGTCTTATGTCCAACCTTACGTCAAAACCTGGCACCTTTCAGGTATAAATATACCAACGTTGCCTTAAGCAAACACAAGGTGGGGGTTTTGGAGCAGAGCGGCTATCTACTTGCCCGAGAGCCCAGCTGATGCGAGAGCCCACGGACGCCGCCTCTCCTCTTTGACGCACTGAGAGAGACGCTGTCTTTTCTCCTGCCGAGAAATCCAGCTCCGGTGTTTCCAGATACCCTCGCGGGTTACTGGGATATCGAGTCCTGAGAGAGAGATACCAGACCTCCTGCTTTCTAATATCCAGGTACGGAGCTGACTAAACCCTTTAGAGAATTCTTGATTCAGATTCCTTTGCAAAACCAACTTAACTTAAACTGCTACTTACTTACTCCTTCCCACGTATTAGGCTTAGGTCAGGTACACCGGGGTGGGCGTATTTAGATGCACCAGTTGAGTACGTTAGTCAATGTATATTTGTATGTATATATTTTATCTATTTTAAAGAAACATATGACTAAGAAACCATATCAATGCTTTTACAGTATTATTTCATAATACTCCTTTTACTGTACGCACTTTACTTTATGCTAAGTATTGCAATTGTGGCAATTCATTTCTCTTGCATGAGAAAGAAGACTGCTCAATAAATAACACCTTTTATTGAAAACGCCCGTCTCTCTTTTCTCTGCACTCTGGTGAAACTAAGTATGCACACTTGACTGAGTGAAATAACTGTCTATTGTTTTCACACGACTCTAGAGATACACTCTTATTCTGAGGGAGCAAAGTTGTCATGTTTTATGGTTGTCAGAAGCTAATCCCTTCTTGTCTATCCAGGGAGGTTGAACTCCTCCTCGTTTATTCGAGAAAGTTTCTAGTGACCTCTGAGCTAGCTGGCAAACCTTAAGTCTAATATAGTCAGTAGAGACCTAGTCGACCTCAGTCCTACGTCTACACTGCTGAATATATTATTCCAATGCGCAGAGCCTATTGGGAATATAGGAACTACACTACATAACTATCAAGACTTCATATGTCTTTGAGGAATTCCTGAATGTCATTTATCCAGTAGGAGCAAGGAAGCTCTATATCCAATGGAGGCATGGAACACTACCACTAAGGGCTTTCACAAGCAAATGGCCTTCCCCTACGAATAAATCTTGCCTGGGGTGCAGTGCCAGTCAAGAGGATGAACTTCACATATTTTTTTTTTGCCCTGCCTACAGTAAAGCTAGGAAGTACTGGTTAGTTCCCCTGTGCAAGAACATGGGCTTTGACAAATGCCCGGTTGCAGTGAGAATCCTCAAGACTGATACCTCAGGGCATATTGTCTTTGCACTATCAAAGTTTTTGATAGCTATGTGGTCCAAGAGATGTTTTTTAACTGCAAACAGTAGCTAGGGGTGATTGTATATTCCTGATTTTATGAAATCTCTATTGTATATTATGAATTGACTTTTATACTATGTGCTGAAATATATGTTTTAATTGTAATCTTTTATGGCTGAAAAAACGTCGAAATAAAGATCAAATGATGAAATGGCCTGCCACAATGCTGCGAGAAGTGTGCAACATTTTAATAACTTTTGATCAATTGGAGATAAATGTTTTTGTTTGTTATAACCTACAAAATATGCAGCAAATTATGGATTATGTAGCAAGTGTAGCAAACCCGTAACTATGTGAAAAACATAGCATAATTGCATAATTCCAGTGGCCTTGGTGATATATTAGCTGGAAACCAGCCTTTTTATTCTATTATGGAAATTCTATTTTTATGAAAACAACATTGTAAGTTATTTTGTAATTGTAATTGCTTTTATATAGTGCTTACTACACATGACGAGGCGTTGGAACACTTTACGATTGGCAGCACATTGCTCCAGAACCCAAGGCTAGTGGTCAGTCCAGTGCAATAACGAAGAAGAGGTTGTGATCTTTAAAATGAGTTGTGGGCAGTTTTCAGAAATACAATCATAGAGATTAAGTCAGACATTCATGTGACATTAAGGAGGTTGTGCTCAGATAGCGGAGGCATGCAGAAGATAGAAGAGAAAGGGAGGGTCATTTGAAAGAGGAGAGGTGACAATCAGAAATGTTACGTATTGATCAGTTTTCCTGCCAGATTTAGAAATATTGAGGTTGGTTTTGAGACAGCGGGCAATTCGAGAAAGCAAGACAGTAGAAAGTATTAGCTTTGTAAAGTAACATCACATGACAGTAAGGAAGTTCTGTGTATGATAATTCTGGATGGAGAGTACTTTCAGTACAAATTTTACTCCACATTTATCTGTAGTGTAGTTTAGTGAGCAGAAGCTGCTCTGCGAACACAAACATTTTAATCTCTTACATAATCAGTC
The DNA here is from genome assembly GCF_964261635.1 of Lissotriton helveticus. NCBI lineage: Eukaryota > Metazoa > Chordata > Amphibia > Caudata > Salamandridae > Lissotriton > Lissotriton helveticus. The sequence goes on from NC_136070.1 coordinate 817,670,518, forward strand.
AAATATCACTCCAGCAATTTAGGGGGAACATAGCAATTGCAGGAGAGATTAATTAAATCAAATTCCTAGGAAAATTATTTATTAGATGATGAGGATGATAGGCTGTCAAATGATACTAGAAAACGATAACCTACAAATCATATTAAAACTACTATATCAAATAATACATTGAGGAGTTCTAATGATGTTAAGTCATATGAAGCCCAGCGACCTACCCGTTTTAGGAATTTGGGGATCAAATACAACTTTGTGTGTCATGAAGGAGTGCAACTTTTATGTATAATTTCAAGGAATATTTTTAGATTTGAAAGATGTTACAGACAGTTGGATTGAAGGATTAAGATACATCAGCAATGTGCTATGTTGGTGTGCAAGGAGGCATCCAATTCACCCCCACCCCACACAGTTGAATGGATTTAAGGAATTTATTCATCCAGCAACTTCTACTCTTCGAGAGAGAGTGACTGAATGTTTATCAACTTTAATATGCAATGATTTAAAATGTAAAACCCATTAGCTTTAGAAAATATACTCATTGTATTATTAGAATTACTGGATAGAATTTTTAACCTGTGGCAATTTCTTCTTCACCTGTTGACCTATGGCCATAGGTAGGATAGCCTAGAGCTAGGCGTTCAGGGAATAGGGTTCATTCAATTCTGGATAAGGAAATGGGTGTCCATTAAAGAGGCCTCCTAGTAGGAAGGGTGAAATGCTGCTGCTTCTTGCAAATGGTACAAAAGGGGGTGGTGATGGACGGAGCATCTGAACCAATCAAACACTCACACCCAGTCAAAAGATCTGGGTTTAATCCATCACCGTTCTTTAGCCCACTCTGCCACCCCAGTTCAGACATGGCCATATGCAAATCAGTCTGACCCTGTGCCTCATGGGAACAGTCCAGCCCGAACTGCCAAGCCATGCCTTCCCTGGACCGGAAACAAGCTTCCGAGGACAGCCGTCTTCAGCCCGGCTTGCTTGAATCCAGTGGCAAAGTGAGCTAGGGACTCAGACTGATTTGCATATAACCATGTCTGAACTGGGGTGGCAGAGTGGGCTAAAGAACGGTGATGGATCAAACCCAGATCTTTTGACTGGGTGTGAGTGTTTTATTGGTTCAGATGCTCCGTCCATCACCACCCCCTTTTGTACCGCTTCTTGCAAATGGTTCAGAACAGGGCCTCAGCGCATGAAGTTGGAAACTCAGCAGTTGTTGAGGGCTCAGTATGGAGAGCTGGTAGCTTTAGGAACCTAGAGAATCCTGCTTTTGGATCAGAGGTCATCCTTCATTGACAAGTTCCAGGAAGTCATGGTTCCTATCCCTTATTGTTAGGGCACGACAGCAGATGCCAAGGAAGTCTTCCTGCGCTTCCTAAGAGTGATGACAAGGAGGTTAAGTTGAAAGGGGAGCAAAAGGCTGGTCCTGGAGCAATAGCATTTGGTATATTTTCAGGACATTTAGGATCATCTTCTTGCTGGGTCTTCACATTAGTATAACTGGTGTTCATGTGGCGGATCTCTCCTTTCCATGATCAACAGTAGAAGGGGCCCCTTCTGGTGAACTAGCATGGTCACTTCAGAACCTCAGGGTGGTGCCACATGGTGCTTCCATGACCGTGTAATTCTCTTTGCTATCTGACACAAGGATAACAGGTTTTCACAGGAGGGCTTTATGCTATGTTCCATTCTTGAACCACCCTACCCCTTAAAGGATGTGTCGAGATCACCACTAGATTGTGAAGCCTCGGAAGTCTCATGATCTCCTGTCTGTGCTTGGTAGTTCACTGTAGACAGTTGCAGTAATAAAAAAAAATCAGACTGCACTACAGTTGTAGGGCCCAATAGGCGGAGGAAGGATAGATCACTAGGATAAAGAAGGACCGGAACTCGGTACAAGTCTTCCTTCAGGTACTTCAGGACATAGTATACACATGGTGAGGTTCTGCACTATGGAGTTTTGATTTGTCGTGAGTTGATTTGTCGTGTTTCCCTACAAGTTTGCTTGAGGAAACAGTGGTGCACCTTTTGGCGTCAACCAAATCTGGTCATGACCCAACGTTAGAAGGTGATATTTCAAACTCTCAGTGTACTTCCTGACTGTCTGGGGCTGTGTATTCATTATCATGCCTTTACACATTTTGACCTATGAATTATAAGCAATATAGGAAAAGAGCTCTGGATTGCGGGTGTAGGATGCATCACATTGTGCACCTACATTCAGAGTGCAACATGCCGTCCTACCTATAGGTGGAAATAAAGTACACTGATTCTTCTGTATGCAGATCGATGTGTGAGTAACTGTTTTTTTTAATTAATTAGGTTGCCATCTTGAATCGTACCTTTTCTTAAATGCTATATTAGAAACCCATCACAGTTAAGGAAAGTGGATCAAGTCTTTCACTAGTTGCATAAATATTGCATAAATAATCCTAGCCAACAAGTTTGTTTATCTATTTATCGTTTTACTATAGAACTGGATTATATTTGACGAGCTATAGGAAACGTTGGAAGATACCGAGTCACGAGTAAGAAAGAAAATAGCTGTAAACAATACCTTGTATCTTATATTGACCTCAAGCATAGCAAGAATGCTGGTTGGTTCCAGGCCCATCTCTGCCAGGGGACTGTAGGCGATAGATTCTCTTTCCACATGGGTGTACGTTTATATTAAGGATTTGTATGCTCTTGGAATTTAGGCATATTTTTTATTTTCTATTGTGAGATAGACTATGACATGGCGCTGTAGTGAATCCTCATAGACATAAGGACTGGCTTTAGGGTAGTATCAGAATGTAATCTTCTCATTACTTACTACCAATCTTACTTTTTCTGATTCTCCCCACCTCTGTCCAAACTTGTATATTCCCCACTTAGGAGGGGCTTCAACTTGAATCAATGTTAGGTGAGCAATGATAGTTAGGAGACATTGGGTTCAGGGTTACCCTCTATAAATGTTCCTGAGTAGTAGACAGTATAATATAGAGAGGATTGTTTTTGCAAAAAATGTTGGCTTTGCCAACTTGAGTAGCTGTTGGGGAATACACTTCCTAGAAGTAAATACTTGAGCAATGAAGGGATTATTGAACCAAAGAAGATAAATTGTAAATATTCCGAGCATTCACACAAGGACATAAACCTTTACACTCCTGAAGAGTCAGCAGTGGCTGTTGGTGTAGAAAAGGGTACACTTAAGGCATCAACAGTTCTGTGCTATCATACGCTTCAAATGTGCCACAAATCAGCTCAACTCAAATGGAGAAAAACGAAATGACCGTGCTGCATTCAGAAACGTTCACGTTGACTGTATCCTTAGTTGACTTTGGCTGTGAGTCAGAATTTTTTTTGCCATTATCTTCATATGTTCAGTAATTTGAAAATACCCCTTATGCCTCCAATTCGCTGTAGTGGTATGCACATGGGGTCTATTTATTTCGGCTATGTGTGTGCTGCCTGGTGTTTTTTGCTGTGCTGATGGTCGTGTTAGTTCCTATGTGCAAAGCTAGTCTCCATGTAACCTGGTCTATTTGTTTTAAAAGTGACAAAACTATCTCCTGCCTGCAAAACAACAATGAAACTCTTTCTATAGAAAAAGGTTACATCTGTATGTAATTTATTGGTGAACTGTGTGGACAGCACTCTAGACATCGTAAGGCTGCCTGGCAATGTTGTTCCCTTTTTGTAACTTAAATGTGGCAATATACATTGTTACTAATGGTGGCAGTATATCACACTTGAATAACATTTAGAGCACTTGTTGTGACAGAGTGCCCTAGCTACCACACTCTAACTCAGGCCCACAGTCCAGAACCATTATATTCTATAGGAACATGGGGCTTGATTACGATGGCGGACGGACTTCTGTCCGTTCGCTATCGTCATGGGGATGGGGACCACCCAAGCTACATTGATGAGGCGCCAGCAGTTTCACCTTGTTACCTCCGCCCTCCGAGAGCGAGAAATCAAATACAGGTGGACTTACCCCTTCGGTAAGCACCACTTCACCGAGTTGGAGGGGGCTGGGGCTGGGACGTACATTGCCGCTCAAAAGTCCCACTCCTCGTAAGGAAAGTGAGGGGCGGCGGACAGTCTGAGGTTCCCCTGGAGAATGGCAGAAGGACACTGGGTCCAACAAAAAGACATCGTGAAGGAGCGGTGCAAACGTTGCTGTCATTTTTCTCTCAGCCATGGAGGACATCTCCGCACTGAACGACCCATGGTCTCCTGAGCCCCTCTTTGGACGCCCCAACGCCCTTTGGGTAAGCATTTGGTAGGTGTTGGGGGCATGCCCCCCCAAGTGGGACTCTTGCGACCTGCTGGAGCACGGTCACCTGGATACACGGTTGAGAGTAGTGAGGTACTGGGTTTTTCAGAACCGGCACAGACACCGGTAACCCAGCGGTGTCAGGGTACACCCAGAGACCTCGGGTTCTTCCTGATCCAGACCACAGAAACTCAGAGTCTTCTAGGTGAAGTCAAAGATCGATTTATTGGCTGCAACCAAGGTAACAAGTGTTCTAGAAGTACAACACACGGGGAAGTATATTCTCAGGAGACTGCTCGAATTTACAAAATCAGGCTTCTCTTTTTATACACAATTTTAAGCTTCAGGCAAAACATTCTTGGTTGTAAAGTAAATCGTTAACATATTTCCAATACAAAGAAAAAGCAGAGTCATGATGACATGTCCATATTTCACTTCGTGCTGCTTACAACAAATCATCCGGCAAGGCCCAACATTTCATCAGATATCGGTGGACCCCCAATAAAAACGGGCACCTCCCCACCATAAAGCAAGTGAAGCAAAGGAGCAGAGGTAGATGTGAGCAAGATACGGCAGGTGTGTGCGCTGAAAATGGTTTTATGGCTTGTTGAGCCTTGATGCTATCTTGTTCGGCCACTGGGAGGGGAACTGACCTAACGAGTTCGGCCTGGGGCAATGGTTCCAACTTGCACAGGTCATAGGAAAGTCGATTAAGGAGTACGTGTTCTTGCTGTAATGAATTTGGCTGGATTAAGGCCTATGTAAAGGGCAACACATAAATGGAGGCGAAGGGTTTCAGAACGCGAATGACGATTTCGAGGTGAAATCGTCACTCGAATGTGCTGAAATTATATGTACATGGTGTGTTCGTCATACTCGGTCTTTTGATACCAAATTCGTCATGTTTCGACGAAGTTTTTTTTCTCGAGCCCAGAATAATTACACGAGTCCACAATCTTCAGAACCACAAACCCTCCTTTTGCCCTTACATAGTCAATTAATCTATCCTCATGTTAATCTGAGTCCAGATCTATATTCCTAAAGTCATTGAGATGTTGCTGTAACATCATTCTAGTACTCAGTTCATCTCTTGATACAGGCTTCCTTACACATGATGTGACACAGAGGCCACATATTGCAGGAGCACACTGTATGCACAGACAGAACAGAAAAAGAATGGCTGAGACCATCCCAATGACCATCAGGATTTTCCATCCCCAGGCAGATATCAGTTCCCAGAACCATCCCATTAACGACCAATCTCCTTTATCCACATGAATAGATTCGGAAATCTTATGTAGTTTGGAGATGGCCTGGTATACTGTTGGAGCGTTATCAGGGATGAAGATGCAGCAACTAGATTGGATCAATCTGCATACCCCACCTCGGTCTGCAAGTATGACATCTAAAGCGAACCTGTTCTGAAGGGTCATAAGTCGATCCGACTGGAGCTCAGCGGTCAAGTTACAAAGGGCACCAGTAGTTTCAATCACGGTGGACTCAACTACCCTTGTCAATTGCCTAATGTTCCTGCTGTTAGCCATGGATCCCCAGAAAGGCAGAAAACCCTTGGCAAAGTCTCCAAATTCTTGTCCTGCAGTGTCTTCTTTACTCAAGACACCTCTAACTATCCTTGTCTTGTGGTAGTCTGCCGCTGCTGTGTAGGTGGGAGGCAACAGGAAGGAAACAAAACATGAGCCCGAAAAGTCAGGGGGCAACCATGTATAGGCTCTATCGTGGCAGATGAAATAAGTACCCTTAGCTGCTAAAAACGCTGGGGAAGTCTGAGATCCAAAAACATACATTTCAGTACAGACACTCTTCCCTAACTGAGCCCTGGGATTCGTACCATTACCTTGCAGACACAGATGACCCTGATGGGGTACAATCCAAATCGGGGACGATCTCTTAGCTTGCTGTTTCTCACTCAGAGTAGTTCCATATCCAGTCATGTTCCATCCTATGTATAATAGTGTCTCATCTCTAGGCATAGTCTCATAAGAAATACCTTCCTTAATCATGTCTACTATACCCTTGACTAGAGCACTTTTTCTAGGATTGTCTGTTACAGAACGTAGGGGGTAGATTTCGTGTGCATATATGAACATTGTCCTATATGCCCATACAGAACCATTGTGACTAAATGGCAGGACCAAATAAGGGATACCTTTATCCGTTGTGTGAGGCATAAGGCCACATACCCAACAGTTAGTTTTGTTCATTACAAGTTGGTGTTGGTGTAACAACTGAACAAAGGAGTTATTGATGAACTCCAATCTCCTATTTGATTCGTGGTCAGGCAGAGGGTGGAAAGAATGAGAGGAAACAGTAGGAGGAGGTATGGGTGATGCAGTGGGTGCAAATGTTACACGAAAAGAAAGTAAAACATAGCTGATCAAAAATATCATTACACTGAATAGCATAAGAATACACAATATTATAAAACTTTTCATTGTCATCACGTTGCACAACTTGTGCTTAAAATTCATCCGTTTGGCAGGTCTCTCCACATCGGGAAACTCCATCCTCTCTAAAGTGCTGCCCGCGGTGGGAGGTTGCCTCTGCTAAGAGATGCTTCTGTCAGTCTAGGGCAACTCCCTTGGACCAACCAGAACTACCGACCTAACGTCGTCAGCAGCACCCCAAAGACTTTAATCAACCGCGGCCCTAGCAGTGGAACCCGGATGGCGGTTCGAAAAAACAAAAATAAGCAAGTTTCTTAGATGGGAGAGCTGCACTTTCAAAAATACTACTTGGGGGAAAAGGAAAATATCGGTTTTTATTAGTCCATGGATCTTAGTCTCAATTTGCAAAAAGAAAGTGTTTTACTAGTTCGTTTTTCTCGGTCTCAAATTGTATCGTTGTTTCCCGGGTACTGTCTGGTCCTGGAACAGAAGGTCAGGCTCTGTAATGTTCAATCGCTCGGATGGTGTCACAGCCTTGTGCAAAATGTTCTCATTTTCTTGTTCAGAGTCAGTTCTCTCTACGTGCAAGTCATGAAAGTCATGAAAAGGGACGGTATGTGACACGGTATCAGATTCTGGGTCAGCGACACCCTTCTGGACCCACTGGTCATAGGGTAGAGGGAAAGGGAGTTTCTTACAATGGATCCCGTGGACCCAGTTGGCCTTCCCCTCCACCCGAACGGCTGATCTTGTAGAAAGAAGGACGAGATGAGGCCCGGTCCACCTGGGCTGGTCGTTCTTTGGAAATTCCTTACAAGGATCCAGGAACCAGGGTCAATGGCGTGACCCGGAGTCTCAGAGACCGGAGGCAGGGTGTTGTGGACCTGTTGATGCAAAACACGCAATTTAGCCGTCAATTCATACAGATAGTTAAGCAAAATAGGGTGCTCAAGCTCGCTGAACTTGGTGGGTCTAGGCACTCCCCATATGTTGGCTGGCCGGCCAAAAACTATTTCATATGGACTAAGTTTCACTCGTGAATGTACAGTCATCCTAGTGGACAGGAGTGCTAAGGGTAGAGCGTCAGGCCATTTAAGACCTGTGGTCGCTTGAATTTTGGCCAGTTTAAGTTTTAAAGTGCCATTGTAACATTCTACTAATCCAGCTGATTGGGGGTGATTTGCAGCGTGGAACTTCTGCCGGATACCTAGCCCTTCACACACTTTCTTCATCACACGACCCACAAATTCACTCCCATTGTCAGACCAGACCATTCTAGGCATTCCGAACCTGGGGAAGTACTCTTTCACAAGGGCTTTCGCTGTGGACAAGGCAGTATTGTCTTTTAGGGGATAGGCTTCTACCCACCTTGAGAAGGCACAAACAACAACGAGTACGTATTTTAAATTGTTGCACCTCTCCATGTGAATGAAATCTAGCTGCAAAACCTCGAACGGGTACGTAGGAGGTGCAAAATGACCAGCTGGAGTTGGGGTTCCCCTACCAGGATTGTGCTTCAGACATACCATGCAATTCTTGACAACATTCTCTGCACACTTGGGAATCCCTGAATTCTTCCATACTGGGGCCAACAACTCGCAAATCCCTTTAACGCTAATATGAGCCATTCCATGAGCCATTGTAACCACCGCAAGCACATATGCATCGGGTAACAACCATCTCTGATGCTCTGATGATTCAATCCAGCAACCATTTGCATCCATTCTACCCCTACTTTCTCTCCACGTACTCAACTCTTTCTCTGTGGCCTCAGCTTGAATGGACTTCACGCTCTCTACTGTGTCTTCACACATTCCAACATCACCAGTCCATCTTGCAGGGCCAGCAACGTACATTCGGCTCATTACATTCTTTGCCGTTTCTTTCGAGATTTCATCAGCAAATGCATTTCCACGACCAACATCATCAGTCACCTTCTTGTGAGCACTACATTTCACAATCGCCATTTGCAGGGGCAGGGTCAGTGATTCAAGAAGCTCATTCACCAACTGCCCATGCTGAATCTTAGGTCCATGCGAAGTCAGGAATCCACGTTCTCTCCACAATCGCCCAAAACTGTGAGCCACTCCAAATGCATACTGACTATTCAGTGTAGATAGTCACTTTCATCCCTTTAGACAACACACATGCTCTCGTTAGTGCAATTAATTCTGCTGCCTGAGCTGAATTATGTGGGACACGTGCAGCTTCAACAACTGTGTGCAACGTCGTGACGGCATATGCTGCAGTCGTGTCACCACTCGGGAGCTTAAAGCATGAACCATCCACCCATAATGTACCATCACACTCAGCAAGAGGAGTGTCGAATAAATCTATTCTCCCTTTCGTCTCTTCCTCCGTTCTGAGATACCAATCGTGCTGTTCTGAAACATCTGATTCCTCTGTAATTGGCAACAACGTAGCTAGATTTAAGGTACTGCATCTTTTTATGTGCACATGGCTCGCTAGCAGTGTCAATTCGTAACTGGACAGTCGAGCACTAGTTAAGTGCTGTGTCTTGGTTCTATTTAACAATGTGTCTACTGCATGCGGGACCATCACGATTAGTGTATTATTCATTACTAGACGAGCAGACTGTCGAATAGAGACAGCTGCTGCTGCTGTGGCTCTTAAACAACTCGGTAATGCTTGTGCTACCAGATCCAAGGTCGACGAGAAATAGGCGCATGGACGCTGCCTACCTCCAAACAACTGAGTCAACACAGACAATGCACAGCCCTTTTTCTCGTGAACATATAATGTAAAAGGCTTACTGTAGTCGGGGGTACCTAACACAGGGGCCGAACACAATGCTGTGCGCAATTCGAGAAAACTTTCCTGACACTCTTCAGACCAAGGAATGGGATTGGGCGTATTTTTGCACGTTAATGCCACCAAGGGTTTGGCTAATAACGAAAAATTTGGAATCCACTGTCTACAGTACGATGTAATGCCCAAGAAAGCACGCACTTCTCTCTGTGTTCGTGGCACATTCAATTTCGCTATTGCCTGAATTCGTTCTGGGGTCAATTTCCTTCCCTCCTTCGATAAGAGGTGACCTAAGTAGGTCACTTCTTGTCGGCAATATTGCAGTTTGGAAAGTGACACCTTGTGATGTAGTTCACACAGATGACGTAATAATGACAGCGTTGCCTTTTTACAAATTTCCTCAGTGTCTGCAGCAATGAGCAAATCATCCACATACTGTACAAGAGTAGCACCTTCAGGTAAAACAATCGTATCAAGCTGTGTTTCTAGAGCTTGACTGTATATTGATGGACTTTCACAGTAGCCCTGGGGAGCGCGTTTAAAGCGGAAGCTGCGACCTCCTAAACTGAAGGAAAAAATATCCCTGCTTTCCTCAGCAATCGGGATGCTGAAGAAGGCATTCTTCAGGTCAATCACCGAAAACCAAGAGGCAGAAGCTGGAATCATAGTCAATAATGTGGTAATGTCGGGGACAACTGGGAATTGTGGCACAACTATTTTATTCACCTCTCTCAGATCAATCACGAATCTGTACACAGGTGGCTGAGAAGGGTCAGTTCGTTTTAAGACAGGCAGAACAGGACTATTGCAAACATTTCCTCGTGTTTCTTCAATCACATCCTTTTCAATCAACTCGTAAACGATTGCTAGTAAAGCTTTTTCACCTTCACTCGAGATTTTGTATTGGGGAATTCGTGGCATTTTAACGTTGGCTTTCAATGTTACAACATATGGTGGAATTTCTAAAAGACCTACATCATTAGGACCAGTGGCCCAAAGAATATCTGGAAGAATTGACAATTCTGCTGGAAGTTTGTCCCTCGACAAATACATGGGAGAAACTACTTTCTTACCTAAAGTAAGGTGTACTCCCGAAGGAGAACAGTACAAAGTCGCATGCAACCTTTTTAACAAATCCAATCCTAGCAAGTTTTCACCACAACCTGTTGTCAGAATGAGGGGTGCTTCGAATTCACAAGGACCAACAGAAAGAGACAAAGGGTCAGAAATCAGATTTCTAACTGGGGTGCCAGAAAAACCTACATAAACGTTCATTTCGCCAGACAAAGGTGTGCCAGGGAGTTTGGAGTGCATAATAGAACTCTTTGTAGCACCAGTATCCAACAGAAAAGGCTCTGACACACCTGATGTAATCACCTCGACGTAAGGTCCACTCTGATCTACTGGAACTGAAACAACTCCCTCTCTTTGTCTATGGCTGTCCTAGCAATCATTATTCTCCAAATATTCATCTTCTGTATAGTAATCATCAACGTAGTATTGAGCTGTCCTGTCAGATACGTTATTCTGCTGATCAAACCTATTCATAGAGTTTTGTGGTGGAAGGGGACGTGCGTTCTGAGGGGCGTTTCCACGCCCTCTACCTCTAGGTGCTTGCTGACTACCACGGCCTCTTACACCAGAAACTCCATTTGCACGTTGTAATAGAATAGGACAATTATACTTGAAATTACCCTCTTCTCTGCAGTATGAACACTGGTTGGGGCCTACAGATACACGGGGTTGAGTATACTCGACTCTTTGCGAGTTCCTCTGATACTGTTGAGGCTGCTGAAAATTACTCTGGTAGTTATTCTGACCATGATTATTTTGATTACCACCACCACGTGGCGGATAGGCTTGCTGTAGCAAAACCTTCGTTTTCAATTCTTTCGTTATCTTTTCTACTCTATCTTTCTCGTCTTTGTCTCTATTTTCGTAATATTGTGCAGTAGCTAATATCTGCGCTGAAGATGAGACTGCCCAAGAACTTTCTGAATCCTTTAACTTTTTACACAATTCTGGAAGCAGATTGTGCACGAATTTATCGACGAACAACCTCTGACCACCTTCTGTGGTCATATCTTGACCGCTGTGGTCAACAAATGTTTCTTCAAATCTGGTGAAGAAATCTGAGACTGTTTCTTCTTTCTTTTGCTTGCATGCAGATAACTTATCCCAATTTACACGTATCGCAGGCATTATCGTTTTCATGTAATCAACTATTCTACCAGGAAGTTCTGCTATCAAAGGCTCAGGCTTAGCACCACCAACTTGTCGGGCGTCTGCAGCGGCAATATTAGCCCATGAGTCACCTAACTCTTGATCATGATCTGTATGACGAATTTTACCCCATAAAGGCTGTGGAACAACATTCCCAAACAGCATATCGATATCGGCTAAATTCATTATACATGATCCAGCGGTTTGTGACAACTCTTTATAATACCCTGCAGGATTTTTACGCGGATCAGGTAATATCTGTTTAAGTGCTAAAACTTCAGCTCGCTTCCATGGGACATGTACCCATACACGCTGAAAGTGTAGCAGAATAGGTGGGTTAACAGTTGTGTCGCCCTCTCTCCATTGTGGGGGAACTTCTCTCATCGGGTATTGTCGCACCTTTTTCCTACTAGATGCACTAGGCTCAGATGGTGACCCAGAACTGCTTCCCTTACTCCGATATGATAACAACATTTCAACTGCTTTTTCCACATCTGGACCTACAATCATGCCCTCTCCAAACTTAAACCGTACACGACACATCTCTTGCGAGATGCATTCCAGATCATTGTCTTCCAAATCCTCGCAAAGGAAAACACACATCTGTTCGAAAACATATCTCTGTGTCGGTGCTTCCCATTGATGGAAGACTTCCATGACCGACTCTACATCATATTTTACGGTGTCCATAACCCATTTCCGTGTTAAACGATTCAATGAGTCTCTCTCTTGATAGTCAGGTAGTCGACTTCGCAACTGTCTTCGTTCCATTTTAGGGGTCGTAGTAGGCGACCCAAAAAGAGGTGAAAGAAGGTTAGTGACAGTGCTGGCCATTTTCTGCCGAATTGAAGGTGAAACTGAAGGAAGAACGGGGTAAGATAAGGCAGGAGCAGAGATACCAGCAGAGGAGGCATCTGGAGAAATAGAAGGAGCACTAGGCACAATCGTAGGGGGAGCATTAGGAGAAGTAGACAGTACAGTGGGCAAAATCGTAGAAGCAGGTGTGATCGGTGGGCCTCGAGGAGGCTGCACCAAAGGAGTAGGAGCCAGCTGAAGAGTAGCTGGTGGTTGCTGCAGAGGAATAGGAGGCATAACAACCACAGGTTGTGCAACTGTGGGTTGTGGAGGCGCCGTGGCATTTTGTGCATAGGGGGTGGTGAACTTAATAAATGCGACATTAATGGATCTTTTTCACGCTCTTTTGCTGCCTCTTGCTGAAGAGACGGCAAAACTGGATAACACTTATCTATCGCCATTTTACGTTGCCTGTGCAACTGCTCACTCATCTGTTCTTCTTCATTGTCTTTAAACTGAATAGCAGCTTGCATCACTGAAATTCCTCCTTCTCTCTTATTTCTCTTAGCTAATTTGATTTCCTTCTGTTTGGCCTCCTTACGCCATAGGTGAAAAGAGTCGAACATTGCCGGCCGGGCTTTCTTTTTGGAGAGTTTAACTTCAAGGTTATCTAAGATTTCGGCATCAAAGCTACCATATTGGGGCCATTTTAAAACACCATCTTTTCTTGTGTATTTGATCCACACTTCGTTGTATGTGATGGGGCCTACCCCATGTTTCACATATAACTCGTAAGTTGGAGTTCCAACTGGAGGAACCGGACATGAGTCCTCCAATCGGGAGTCCCTATTATTACCACCAAGACAAAACAAATTTCCAAGTCTAAGACTAGGCATCTTCGCTCTCTAGTCTAGTTCCAAACTTCAAAGGATTATCGATTACGATTTTTCTCGTGAATACACGAGTCCTTCGGTTTTGGTGCTTGCAAGTACCAATAATTATCCCAAAGGATACCCAAGACTAAGACCAACTAAGGACTGGGAGACGCTCCACTTATACTTAACTGAAATATCGATGACGTCATCAGAAGACTCGTCTCAGTGTTTCGCTCTACCAAACTTCAAGGGTCCAAATCAGGGCGATAGCCAGGGCAGCAGTCCTTCGTAGCCGTCGGGAAGCGGGGAACCTCGCAGCAAAGACCTTCGGACCACGTCGACATGCAGGGGTCGATGAGGTGGTTGGCCGTCCTCCGGAATTTTCACACGAAGCTCCTCACGAACCTCTGGCTGACTGGTACCACTGGAATTGCCCCAAACGTTGGGCGCCAGCTGAGGTACTGGGTTTTTCAGAACCGGCACAGACACCGGTAACCCAGCGGTGTCAGGGTACACCCAGAGACCTCGGGTTCTTCCTGATCCAGACCACAGAAACTCAGAGTCTTCTAGGTGAAGTCAAAGATCGATTTATTGGCTGCAACCAAGGTAACAAGTGTCCTAGAAGTACAACACACGGGGAAGTATATTCTCAGGAGACTGCTCGAATTTACAAAATCAGGCTTCTCTTCTTATACACAATTTTAAGCTTCAGGCAAAACATTCTTGGTTGTAAAGTAAATCGTTAACATATTTCCAATACAAAGAAAAAGCAGAGTCATGATGACATGTCCATATTTCACTTTGTGCTGCTTACAACAAATCATCCGGCAAGGCCCAACATTTCATCAGATATCGGTGGACCCCCAATAAAAACGGGCACCTCCCCACCATAAAGCAAGTGAAGCAAAGGAGCAGAGGTAGATGTGAGCAAGATACGGCAGGTGTGTGCGCTGAAAATGGTTTTATGGCTTGTTGAGCCTTGATGCTATCTTGTTCGGCCACTGGGAGGGGAACTGACCTAACGAGTTCGGCCTGGGGCAATGGTTCCAACTTGCACAGGTCATAGGAAAGTCGATTAAGGAGTACGTGTCCTTGCTGTAATGAATTTGGCTGGATTAAGGCCTATGTAAAGGGCAACACATAAATGGAGGCGAAGGGTTTCAGAACGCGAATGACGATTTCGAGGTGAAATCGTCACTCGAATGTGCTGAAATTATATGTACATGGTGTGTTCGTCATACTCGGTCTTTTGATACCAAACTCGTCATGTTTCGACAAAGTTTTAATTCTCGAGTCCAGAATAATTACACGAGTCCAGAATCTTCAGAACCACAGTATGCGACTCTACAGCCTTGTTCTGACTTGGGCCCCCTAGAGCAATGGTCACTCATGGAACTCTTGGGGAATTCTGGGTGCGGGTTTGGTCCTGCCCCGACATCAAACCACAGATGCGGTCCTTCAGGGCCACATTGAACACCATGCTTTCAATGGTTTTACCAGTTCATCTATTTTTCATATTTGTTTTACCCAGGGATGACAATGGGGGGGGGGTTGGGGGAAGTGGGGGTGTGTGGGGGGATGGGGCAAACTGACTTCCACTCGATTGGCGACAGGGGGGAAATGGAAGGTTAAACTACTTTCATGGAACGTTAGGGGCCTGAACCCCCCTAACAAACAGCAGCGCCTCTGGAAATATTTGGGGGACCAGGCACCGCAGGTGGGGGCGATTCAAGAATCCCTTCTCATGAAGAGTAGAGAACTCAGACTCAAACATAGGCATTCCCACTGATTTTCCAAGCCCCTAGTCCTAAAAAACAAAATGGCATGGCCCTTCTGTTTCATTCCTCCACACATTTTGTCCACGAGGCCACGAAAAAAGATAGGGAGGGCAGATTCCTCATGGTCAAGGGGTCGTTAATGGGCAGGAACTGCACATTAGCCTCGATATACACCCCCAATGCAGTACAGGTGGACTTTGTCTCCTGCTTCTTAGTCTCTCTGGCAGGGTTTGCGTCTGGGGACATAATAGTCATGGAGGATTTTAACCTCATCTGGGACCCGCAGGTGGACACTACTCACTCACACAGAACGGGAGGAGGGGTTTTCCCTACAACACTAAAGCGCTCAATACACCACTGGTTCTCATTGACATATGGAGGTCCCTCAACTCTACCATAACGGATTTCTCTTTCTTTTCCCATGCTCACAGGTCGTACTCCAGGATTGACCATGTTTTTCTCAGCCAGTCTGTAGTGCTCTTCCCTCTTCGTCCCTATGACTTTTTCGGATCATGCGCCTCTGACCTGTCTGCTAAACTGGCCGGCTCCAAGATACAAATTCTCCAGATGGTGTTTTCCAGAGGTTTTATGCAGGGACAGACTGCACCGAGACGATCCCAGCAAAGTAATCAGGGACTTCTTCCTTCTCAATGATCCTGCGGATACGTCCCCGACGATCAATTGGGATGCCTTCAAGGCACATATCAGGGGTCACTGCATCTCCCTAGCCTCCTCCTTCAGAAGACTCCAGACTAAGGAGAGGGTGAGGTTAGAGCAGGAATTATCAGAGGCAGAAAGGACCCACAAGGATACCCCCTCGGTTCCCTATCTCCGAAAGGTCACGGCCCTTAGGGGGAGGCTCAACGCTAACTATACTAACAGGGCAGAGAAGACTATTTTGAGACTTCAAACCCGTGGGTATGAGGGGAAGGATAAGGTGGGCACACTCCTGGCCAGGCAGCTGCGGGTTAAACAAGAAAAAGGAGTTTGTGAGGCTGACCACTGAGGATAACGGCACAATCCACACTAGTGAAGAGGGGAAGGCCCGGGCCTTCCGGGAGTTCTACTACACACTATAGCAGGCTGACTCACACAAGGGGACTGATCAAAGGCGGTATTTAGACAATCTTGACCTCCCCCAGGTCCCAGCATCTGCCAACAACACTTTGGGAGGGGCGATAACTAAGGAAGAGGTGCAGGCGGCTATAGACTCTCTAAAATGCCATAAAGCACCAGGCCCGATGGGTTTACGGCACAGTTTTATTGCACATTTGCAGCCGATTTGTCTCTATACCTCACTGAGTTATTCAATGCCATTGAATCTCAGCAGGCGGTGTCGCCGACCATGAGGGAGGCCCTGATCTCCATTATCCCGAAACTAGGGAAAGACCCACAAAAATGTTCATCACACCGTCCCACAGCCCTCCTTAATTTGGACGCAAAACTTTACTCCAAAATACTGGCCACCAGGCTCGAGAAAATCCTCCCTGACCTCATACATCCCAACCAATCAGGGTTTATTAAAGGGCGACAAACCCATGACAACCTCCGAAGAATATTTCACCTTATAGACAAAGCCCAAAAGAAACACGTCCCAGCCGCCGTATTATCGCTCGACGCAGAGAAGGCCATTGATCGGGTCGATTGGGCTTACCTGCGGCTTTCTCTGCGTCGATTCGGATTCTGTGAGCCTTTCATCAGGATGATTCAGGCTAATTTTAGCGCCCCTCGATCTAGGGTCTTTGTCAATTGAGTAGCCTCTGACTTTTTTAACTTAGCTAGAGGGACTAGACAAGGCTGTCCTCTGTCCCCGATGCTATTTGCCCTTAGCATTCAGCCTTTTGCGGTAAGGGACGGGCGAATCAGAGGATCAGTGGTATCAGATTCCGGACAGACGACCACAAAATAGCCCTGTTTGCGGATGATGCCCTGCTGCCTCTTACCAACCCAGCCACCTCTCTCCCTGCAATTACCCAGGAACTGGAGCATTTCGAACTTGTGTCCAGATTTAGGGTTAGTCCCTCTAAATCCTCCCTTTTAAATATTACTATATCTCCTGAGACTCTGAGACTATTAGCAGAAACAACTCCCTTCCATTGGGCGCGCAAAGCCATCACATACCTAGGCGTCCAAATAACCCCCAGACTCAATCATCTATGTAAGGCCAACTTCCCTCCCCTGCTTAGGCTACTTGCCGCCGACTTCAAAAAGTGGAGTGCAGCCTATATCTCATGGATTGGTAAGATAAATACGACCAAGATGAACGTACTACCCCAACTTCTGTATCTCTTCCAGGGGCTCTCCATCCCGCCTCACAAGGGTCTTTTCACTGAATTAAAAGCCATGCTTCTCAGGTTCATTTGACAGGGCCAGCGAGCTAGGCTTTTCTACCAATTGTTGACAAGGCCACGCGCTAAAGGGGGTCTGACCCTTCCGGACTTTTTTACTTATTACAGGGCGGCACAACTACGGGTACTGAGTGAATGGTCACTTAGAGAATCAGTTATGGCTTCATATCGATCGACAGGTGACAGGGAGAATGATATGGGATCTACCCTGGAGAAAGAAATCAGACAGGTCCGCCAATGCCTACCTCAGTGTTCCTACTTCCACAACACTCCACGTGTGGGATACGATGACCAAACCGCTACCCTTGCCAACGTACCTGCGTCCTTATATCCCCATCCATTTTAGTGCTGCCTTTCCGCCAGCTCTCCTGGATGGACCTTTCGATCTCTGGAGGGAGGGTGGCTGCATCAAGATAGTGGACCTTTTTCAAAGGGTTAAAATACGCTCCTTTGCCGACTGCATGTCCCGCAACCACCTACCGCACACTGAGCACTATCATTACGCGCAGCTGGTGCATTGGGTCCAACAACCCCAGTATCGTCAGGTGGCCACAAGGGAATTACTCCCTCTGGAAAGGGTTGTTAAGTCTGGTACAACGGGGAGGGGGTGTATCTCCTTTCTTTACACTCTTTTACTTACTCTTTCTCCACACCACACCACACACAACGTCACAGGGCGTTCTGGGAGGGCTTGTTGCAAGAGCCACCCTCAGACAAACAGTGGGACTCCCTGCACAAAGATATAGCGACGATTAACAGGTCCATGCATTTAAGGTAAGCCCACTAAAAAAATTTATACGACTGGTTTCACCACCCGCACAAATTGCACTCCATCTTTCCTTGTACCTCAGACCGGTGTTGGCGGGGGTGCGGTCTCCTGGGGGATTTCAAACACATTTGGTGGGACTGCCCGTGCATCCAGCTTTTTTGGAAGGAAGTTCTCTCCCAAATCAAGCTCATCCTGGGGTATCCCATTGGCGAGACTATAGAGCATGTCCTACTAGGAATCCGTGATCCCCTACTTAAGTACCAGACGCACGGAGATAGATCTATCATGTGGTTATGCCTGGGTGCTGCAAAGATGGTCCTGGCCGCTGCCTGGAAAAATCCTGAGGCGCCTCCGCTCACCCTTTGGCATGCCTGCCTTTGGAGCGCACTGGCGCTAGAATGCCTTTCAGAAATAGTTGACGACTCCGCAAGGGCTTTGACTATATCTGGAGCCCCCTGGTCAGTTACCTCTAAGAGGGTCTCCCCCTGTTTGCTTGCAGCCCCTGATTACGAGCCTTACATCTTTTTTTGATTTAGTCATGCCCCGTCTTTTCTCTCGGTTGGGATCAAGGGGATTTGGCCCTGATTACGGTTCTCCCTGCGCGGGCCACGGGGGTTCCTGCTGTGAGGTGGCTTCCACCCCCCCTTCTCTGCTCCCCCCCGACAGATCCTACCATGGCCTCATGAACCTCCCTGGGTAAGGTTGTTGTTAGTTCTTTTTTTTGACATTTTTTCCTTTTCTTTTTTTTTTTTTTTACGGAATACAGACAACATTACTTACCCACTTGGGTTTTCATTGTTCAGCTAACGCTGTGTTCATCACATTTGAAGCTAATCAGAGGGTTTGCGCTCATGGTATACGATAGAGGCTGTGGTCTCCCACCACAATAATACAGGCTCCCCTCCTTGAGTTCAGATTCAGGAGCTGTTTACTGTGTACTATGAAACTGTGTGTATCTTCAAGCTAACCAAGGACTTGTAAGAGCACCTGTCAAAGAAAGAAAGCTTGAACGCACTATGGTCTTTACAAACAAAGCATGAAAACAAATCTGTGAAATACCATTCAATAAACAGATTTTGACATAAAAAGAATGGCAACAATGAGGGGGAACTCAATACAATGTTTTCAGATGCTTCGAATAGACAGCTGCAAGGAGCATAGATATGGAGGAAGTCCTGTCACTATGGAGTCTAAAGGAATAGTATGTTGTGGACTTTTTCTGATTTCCATGATCTTGTACCAGTACCCCAAAGGCAAAGCAACAGGCACAGTTAGCATCTCTTGCGCTGTCCTTGCACTCAGGAAAATAGGTCTATTCTACCTGACTAGAGAACTGAACTCTGCCAAATCGACATATCAACAAATTCATCTCTCACCTCACTTGGTATCACCACTCGCAGTAACTGATTCAAATCAGCATATTTCGGCCTTCGTAATTCTTCACTGAACTGGTTAGGGTTTTTTTATGTTGTGTTATTGCTTCTTAATATTCACTAAATCAAAAGGGGCCCAAGGGAACTCGATGATGACTCTACCCCCAGGGTTGGAGTAATCCCTTAACAGAAGTAGGGATGTGGTGGGGTCTTCATCATCTGCATTGCTAGACAGGTGAAAGGGCTTTGCCCTATCCCTTTGAATCCTGATCACACCCAGAGAGTCTGCAGTCCTCCTTAAACTGTCTCAATTAGTTGTGGGGCTGCAATTGGGGTGATGTCATGCCCAACTGGGACTGAATGCACCCTTGATCTAGACCACTCCACAGTAGTGTGAAGTCTCTGTTCCTATTTGGTTATTAGCATGCTTATGACCAGCACTCTGCTGCTGATCATGTGCACTGCAGTGCTTACTTGTACATTACGTCCTTGTGCTCCTTCTGCAGGCAATCCCGGTGGCCCTGCTCTATTTCCAGGTGAATCCATGGTCCACCTCCAACCCTGTCAGCTGGTATACCAAAAACATCCAGCAAATCCTGCTCCCCTGTGCCCTTGTCCCCCTTCTGTTTGTCTTGAAGTTTAATGATTTGGGGAAATACATAGGGAGGAGGATGAGGATTCGGAGCTCAAGCCCTAAGTATGTCCCTAAGGTGGTTTACTTGGTATTCCAGTCTCTCATGGGTCTGTTTCATACCACCAACTTCGCATTCATGTTTGTGTTTTTTGGCTTCCTCATGCGAATGGGAAACTGCTGGCTGTTGCTCAACCTCTATTTTATATTTAGGGCTGTTCATCTTCTTTTATAAGTTCCCTAACCAATCTAGAGTGAAAGTATCATGTTTAGGAAAGTATTTCTTCACATTCTAGTCAGAGAAACCCACCCATCTACTGTTTCAGAAATGTGCATGTGACTTTACCATACTGGTGATACATAGCATAGGCAGGAGTCCCTTTCAGTGGGGGGTTTACTTCATTTAGATTTTTCGGCCACCATCACTTTCATTCATACACAGTACACAAGAAACATCCTGCCGACCTGGTGCCCCGCTCATCCTGTGGAGTGTGATGGGAATCATTGCGTAAAGGTATCAAGGACCCCCTGAACAAATTGATACTGTAAGTCCTAGGTCAGGGATAAGCAGAGCGAAAAGTAACAACCAAGGCACTTGAAGGACACATTAATAATGTTGATAAGAGATTATATGAATGAGAAAGGAATGTGGGTAGGTCAAAATTCAAATTTTATTACTAATTCAATTAAAACAGATCACAAACATTAGTACAAATTATATATATATAAAGAAAACTTTAAAAAGTAGAAGACATTTACAAATACAAAAAGAAAACAATCAAAACATATTTATGAAGTCTCAAAACAATTTAATTCTCAAACATAAAATGGGAAAATTTATAAAACTGTGGCATTAACAAATAAATTCTCTACGCGCGTTTCGGCGACCAGCGCCTTCTTCTGGAGTAGCCACGTGTATATTAATAAAACAACAGCGTCACAGGATAAAGTAATCAAAATGTAGACTTCTTTCTCTGTGCGGTAATGATCTAACAATAATTCAAAAGAGGTTCTGAAGCCGTGGATAGTTGCTTCAAATTTGTTGCCAGGCAATTTGTGTTGCTGGATAAAAACACTTTGTACCGCAGTATTTTATGTTCCTTGTTGACAGTTTATGTAAATTAAAAAGATCAGTCAGATTCCTGATCAAGTATATTAACTGGCAACACTCGCTCTTCAGAATATTTTAGCGGAATCTCATACAGATGGTTCACAATTCATAGCTAAAAAAGGGAGCCTTCTTGATAAGGAATATCCTACTTGACAGTACAATGCTGTAACGAGTAATTCTTTCCCAACCCACTGGGAAGTTTGAAGAGCGAGGCGCGGGTTCTCTGGCTTCCAGGATATGAGGCTCCCTTTTTTAGCTATGAATTGTGAACCATCTGTATGAGATTCCGCTAAAATATTCTGAAGAGCGAGTGTTGCCAGTTAATATACTTGATCAGGAATCTGACTGATCTTTTTAATTTACATAAACTGTCAACAAGGAACATAAAATACTGCGGTACAAAGTGTTTTTATCCAGCAACACAAATTGCCTGGCAACAAATTTGAAGCAACTATCCACGGCTTCAGAACCTCTTTTGAATTATTGTTAGATCATTACCGCACAGAGAAAGAAGTCTACATTTTGATTACTTTATCCTGTGACGCTGTTGTTTTATTAATATACACGTGGCTACTCCAGAAGAAGGCGCTGGTCGCCGAAACGCGCGTAGAGAATTTATTTGTTAATGCCACAGTTTTATAAATTTTCCCATTTTATGTTTGAGAATTAAATTGTTTTGAGACTTCATAAATATGTTTTGATTGTTTTCTTTTTGTATTTGTAAATGTCTTCTACTTTTTAAAGTTTTCTTTATATATATATAATTTGTACTAATGTTTGTGATCTGTTTTAATTGAATTAGTAATAAAATTTGAATTTTGACCTACCCACATTCCTTTCTCATTCATATAATCTCTTATCAACATTATTAATGTGTCCTTCAAGTGCCTTGGTTGTTACTTTTCGCTCTGTGTGATGGGAATCAAACAGAAAGTGAAGTTAGGGGGTCCCTCAGTTATTTTTCTAGCTGATCAGGTGGAGGGAGGTAGAAAAGTTATCATCTAGTCACACCGAAAGATCCTGTTACATTCAACTCATCGTCGGTTATTCCCAATAGGCTCTGCGCATTGGAATAATATATCCTAGATGGTTTGACGTAGGACTTAAGTCCACTAGGTCTCTATCGAATATATTGGACTTAATAGTGAGTGCCAGCTAGCTCAGAGGTCAGTAGACTCTTTCTCGAATAAACAAGAAGGGATTTGTTTCTGACAAACGCATAAACATGACAACTTTGTTTCCCCAAGAATAAACATATCTTCAGGGTCGTGGAAACAATAGATAGATATTTTACTCAGTCAATCGTGCATGCTTCGTTTCATCAGAGTTGTAGAGAAATAGAGAGACGGACGTTTTCAATAAAAAGTATTTATTGAACAGTCTTCTTTCTCATGCAGAGGAAATGAACCGCTACAATCGTAATACTGGCTGTAAAGTATAATGCATACAGTAAGAAGAGTATTATAAAATAATACTGTAAAAGCATGGTATGGTTTCTAAGCCATAAAATACATACATACATAACAAAGACTAAAAGTACTCAACTCAACTGGTGCTTCTAAAATACGCCTACCCCAATGTACCTAACCTAAGTCTAGTACGAGGAAAAAAGTAAGTATGGTGTAACATAGGTTTAGTTTCTTTGCCAAGAATCTATCCAAGATTTCTCTTAGGGTCTAATCAGCTCTGTACCTTCGTTTAGAATGAAGGAGGTCTGGTATCTCTGTCTCGCGACCAATTTCCCAACACCCCGCAAGGAGAGCTTGGAAACACTGGAGCTGGATTCTCAGCAAGAGAAAGGCAGCCTCTCTCTCAGTGCGTCAGCTGGAGGGTCGGCTTCCTTCGGCACTTGCTGTAGCGAGCTACGTCAGGCATGTAGATAGTCGAACTGCTCCAAACCACCGTGTGTTTGCTAGGGCAAGTGTGGGCATATTTATACCTTGAAGGTGCCTGGTTTGACATAAAGTCGGGCATAATAACCCATCAAAGAACCCCAAGGGAATGAAAGTTCTTTGAAAGCTCCATGATTTCTAGGACAAATCAATATTCAAGGAAGGGGATGTCCCTGACTGCTGAAGCCAAGTTTTCCAAGAAATCGTTGTGGCTTTTTGGAACTAGTGGAAGTATCCATGCCTGTATTTGGACTGCATTTGCTATGTCTAACTATGGTTATGATTTCTATGCCTATATAAGGGCAAGGTGAATTGTACCTATATAAGGGCATGAATCGGGAAAATTAAACTAGGGTCCTAAAACGCTATACAACATTACTAAATCCTAAGCATTTAAAACATATCTAAAGCATGTGTTTACAATCCCACCCAAAAATACATAAAATGGATTTGAAATGGTTACAAACGAAAATGAGCATTTTGTGATGTACGCATTGTAAAAGCAATGTTTTTCATTTAAAGCATATAGTATGATATTTGAAATGCTGAATGATTCACAAAATTACATTTATGAAATGGATCTTAAATACAGAAGAAAAGGTCGAGACCATTCCATAGCAGAATATATTAACTGTTTGGGTTGTTAACAAGGTCAAATATTGTCTCTAGGAAGTATTCAAAGAATTCTTGTTCTCTAAGAATAGTTCTACTTTAAGCCGATTCATTTGTGCCAAAAACAAAATTCAATTTAGGAAAAAGTCAAATCAAATCCTAGAAAAGTATAGTTCCAAAGTTAGAAGTTTTGTTTTGAAAATCGAAGGTCGAATACAGAGGTCATAGAACACTGTGTGCTAATTTCAAAAGTCATTCTCGCTGTTAGGAGAAAACATCAAATCTTCTAGGCTGGCAAAGAAATCATCTACCACTGTAGGTGAAAGTTGGACTACTTCGTTAAGTAGACCGATTGCACACAAATGTGAACCATCACCGTCAGCGTCAGCCGTATTAGCAATGTTTGCAGGAGATGGTACCTGTGTGCCTGTTGATCCACGTATCTCACCGTCAGCAGTTTGCGTCTGTGAGACCTCAATGAATGCCGTCATCAGGATTGGTAGCCGCTGGGGACAACACAATGCATGAGCCGTTACCGAACCAAGCAAAGCATCAATATCCGTTGGCAGTGCTGATGGAAGTGTTAGACAGATGTCCAGCAAGCATTCTTCCCCAAATAGCAGGCATCGAAGAACAGGTAAGATGCAATCTTGCCAGATTGGTCTGAAGGATAGGAACCACGTGGTATTCAGATCTCTCAAACGAGCCAGGCCAAAAATCTGTATCATGCGCTCACGACACTTCATTGCCAGGAGAGTGTTCTCTAGGGTAATCTGGGTGTCGCTGGTGACTGGACTTGCCATATCGGAGCAGAAGGAACAAGAATAGTATTCCTGCTACGAGTCCCAAAATAAGAGGCAGTCCGCCAAACACAGAGTGCCCGAAGTTTGGAAAAATGCCTAGGACTGCTTCAAATGGTGCTAACAGTCCCGAAAATACTGACTTAAATACATGCACAATGCCACTGGTATCAGACATGTTTAAGATACGACCTAACATTTCTGCGAAATGTATGGGGCAGTTTGTTGATAATAGGGCATGTATCTCTGCAGAGGACCTTGCAACCTGCAAATCACATGTCTCTCTAGACGAGGTCAGTGGCACCATTTTTTGTAAATTAATGACTTTCATTCTGCTTAAAGTATCAATCCGAATAGAAGAGATGTTCAGTGAAGACCATAGCGGCGACTCCCCGTCTGTCTTAGTTTCAGGAAACAATACTTGCATACAACAAGTGACCCTGGGGTTTGCAGATTTGTGCAAATAATGATGACCATAGTGATTATAACAGAACATTTGTTCATAGTCTGATGAACCTTCTAAGTATTTATGTTTTGTAAATTTTGCATACATCTCTAAGTCAGACATCATATTATTAACCGTCTCAAAGTCCCAATCATCAGAAAATGTGCTGGGTGAAACAAAGTCACGAAAGGAAACCTTGAATTGATATAGAATCTTCAACAGCTCTGCAGGACCATAAATGTCATAATCAGTTCTGTCCCATGCTATACCGCCAGGTATAGGAACGGCTGTGATGTTCACTGATGAGAAGTCTCTTTGTTCACGATGAGATGATTTGTGTGGCTTGAGGAGCACATTGATGTTCTAACTTGCTGTGTCCATTTTACTGTATTTTCCATTTATTAGCATTCCCAAAGATAGTACAGTAGTCAGCCAAAGTACAAGGGAAAATACACCTAACACAATCCAAAGTTCAACCAATGGTGAAACCAGATACGTTTCTTCAAGTTCATGAAAAAGTTCTGTTACTTGTTCTTTAAAAATTTTATTTGCTGGCATCGTTTCAGGCTCTCTAGGATCTTCGGAAAACGTATCAAAGTTGATGAAATAGCCAGAGGCAATTCTGTCAATTGTAGGGATTGCATTAGAATTAGTTGAAATCACTGGAGCTACCGGATCTTTTGTCATATCAGTATAATAATAATAATAATAAGGAAGCTTATAAAGCGCCTGGTTACGCACACCGGCGTGTCCCCGCGCTGTAGTGAGTGAAAAGTCCCAGAGCCCCCTACTATGCTTCAGGCGCCCAGAAGCATTATTGAAGGAACAAATGTGTTTTGAGCTTTCTTCTGAACCTGATCTCCGAGGGTTCCAGGCGAAGCTCAAGCGGGAGTTTGTTCCAGCTCCTAGCTGCCAAGAGCCGGAAGGATCTGCCACCCATTCGGGCTTTTTTGACTTTAGGGATTACCAGCAGGCCAGTTCCGATAGATCTAAGGGACCGGACGGGTCTGTAGGCAGTGATAAGGTTCTGCAGGGGGCTAGGCCCGATGCCTTGAATAATCCGGTGGCACGTACATAAAGCCTTAAACGCAATTCTTTCCCTGACAGGGAGCCAATGAAGAGCCTCCAGGGCCCTTGTCGAGGCAGCACTTCTCGGGAGCCTAAGGACCAGCCGAGCTGCTGCATTTTGCAGCACCTGCCATCGGTCTAGGCTCCTAACAGTGGCACCTAAATACAATAGGTTACCATAATCTAATCGCGAGGTGACAAGGGCATGCACCAGCGTTCTTCTTGCTTCTGTAGGGAGAAAGTACATAATTTTGCGAAGACCTTTAAGGACACCAAAGCACGCCCCCACCACATGACTGATCTGCGGTTCAAATGTAAGGTCCGAATCTACCCATACACCCAGGTTCTTAGCCTGGTGGCAAGGCATGGGGACTGGGCCTAAGCAGGATGGCCACCATGCCGATGACCACACAGACTGCCCCCCCCCCCCCACGAGCACCTCTGTCTTGCTACCATTCAACCTCACAGTAAACAAAGAAGGGCTGGCTCTGATCAGTAAGGCTGAGCCAAATAATTAACCAACAAAAAGGAGTTGCCAGTACTGATATACATAATTTATGAACCAATAACCACCCAAACCTGAGCAAGAGATCAGAGAAGGGGTTTACTAATTAATAGTTTTTTATTCAAAATATTTTACAACATATATCACAATTTGTTTTATAAATGTTGATGCACAATAAATTTTACACAAAAACACGTGTGACAAAAGGATATTAAATAAACATTCAACCATTCATTCTATTCAGTCATATCACAAGCAACAATAACATGTATACTGATTAGAGAAGAAGAGGAAAGGGAGATTAAATAAGAAATCAATGAGAACGAATACCACAAGTCTACAAATCCTTTCATAAACCATTGGACTAACTATTATGTGAGTACATTCTTGCATCTACAGGGTTTGTTTGAACTTAAGATTGGTGTTTATAAAGTAATGTACAATCCAGTGGACCGGGTTCAACAGAATTAGATGCCCGGGCACTTTTGTAGACTGGTGTGGTGGGGCCTACGCGTTTCGAATCTCAGTGGTCAGGGGGGATTCTCTTCAGGGCCTTGAAAGTTCCTCTATTTAATAAAAGGACAGTTGTACTTATGGTATAGGTCCACGTGTCATGCCAGTGCGCTGGAGTCCCTAATTTGTTTTTGTTTTTGTTTTAGCTTATGACCTTCTGTAACAGCCATTAACCATTCAACCTCAGGCAGTTGTTGGCCATCCAGGAGGCAAGCTCCTGCATGCAAGCTCTGAAGTTGGGTGCCGCCAGATCAGGTGCTCGTGATAGCGAGATGACCAGCTGTGTGTCATCGGCGTCTGACACAATCCGCATTCCAAAACCCTCAACTATACCTGCCACAGGGGAAACGTATAGATTAAATAAGGCGGGACTCAGGGCCGAGCCCTGGGGCACACCCTGATCCAGTTTCACCGCTCTAGAATAATGGGCGCCCTGTCTGACTTGGAACCTACGTTCCGTCAGGAAAGATTGAATCCATTTTAGCGCCGCACCTGAGACACTGCCCTTGTTTAGACACTGCAGCAAGGTGTAGTGTGCTACAGTGTCAAAGGCAGCGCTCAGGTCCAAAAGGATGAGAGCCATTGTCTGTCCCTCATCCACTTCCTGTCTAATGGTCTCAACGGCCATAAGTAGAGCTGACTCCATGGAGTGGAGCGATCTAAACCCAAACTGCGTAGGATGGAGAAGATTGGCTTCCTCCACATAGGCCATAAGTTGAAGATTTGCGGCCTTCTCCGCCACTTTAGCCAAGTAAGGTAGCAGCGAGATTGGGCGAAGATTGTCCAATTTCTCCATACTGATGTTGGGCTTTTTCTGAAGTGGAAGTACCACCGCCTGCTTCCAGCGGTCAGGCACCGTGTGCGTCCTCAATGACATCTAGAAGATGTCTGATATAGGGATCAAGAATGTCAAGGCTCTCCCCGAGCAATTTAGGTGAGGCGGGATCCCCGGGTGAGCCTGAGTTTATAGAACTGTAGATCCTACGGAGCAGCTCGGGCGGAGGGGTGGTAAAGCTATCCAGCCTATGATCTCCCCCGTCAGCCCTCTTAACCACTTGGCTGCTAAGGCACCTGAGGCTCTTCCATTGACTTTCCATTGAAATCAATGGAAACTCCATGACGAGTTACCCTTGTCATTAGCACTGAAGGGGTTAAGCTCCACAAACTCTACACCCGTTTTTTTTTCTCCCGGAAAGGAGGAATATATTTTTGCCACTTTCTCTGAGAAGAATCCCGCGATACGATCGCAGGATTCCTCCGAACTTACCGTGGGTATAGCAGACAATTTAAGTGAGGAAATTTCCCTACAGATCTTAAATAATTCCTTAGTGGAATTTTCTGCTTCCCCAATTCTCTCTGCGAAGTAAGTGGCCTTGGCCTGTCTGATTAACCCATGATAGGTTCTCCATTTTTCCTGATATTCCGACTTGGCCTGATTGAGAAAGGCTATCCTCCACTGCCTCTCGAGGCGTTTGCACTCTGTCTTTTCTAGGCGCAAGTCGTCGTTATACCATGGGGCCGATTTTTGAGACCTACTCATTGACTTATTCAGACGTAGCGGGGCAGTGCTGTCAAGAGCGTCTCTTATACGTCTTTCAAGATTACAGCAGGCAGTTTCAGCATCAATAGTCAGATGCTATATCATTGTAGACAGGTGTTTCTTGACAAACTGTTATTTGGGTCTCAAGGGTCTCAAGAGGCACAAGTTCCATGGCTTTGTTGCATAGTCCTTCTTTTCGCACTGCAGATTCTTCAAAGGTGATGAGTCTCTCAATTTGAGCCTCTTGCTTAGTAGCAAGATTTGGTTGTCTGCTACATCTTTGGAGTCCACTGGGCCTACTACTTATTATCGGCCACATGATGTGGTTTTACCAGATGGATGGACACGAGCCTGGTCTCCTTTCTTCCAGCAAGGGGCGCCAGTAACACTGTTCTTGATCCGTGGATTGCTAGCAGAGGTACTGGTTTTCTGTAAGAAGGCCCAAATTCCTTCTTATCCGCGATCTTTTCTCTGACTAGTTCCCAATCTTTGGAATCCAGACAGGCCTTGCTGGGACAGGTGGTTTCCTTGAGTGGTCGTTGGCTTCTGCAATGTGTTGCTTAGACTTCTTCTTGTTTCATTTAAGTCCTGCAAAACAGCCAAACGGTCCTTGATATCAAAGAGTGTTTGTTCTACCACTGAAGTGTGACGAGCGAGGTCTTCGACAAGCATTCTAATACCAAAGAGGATTTCATATGGAGTGATTCCACCCAGAGAATTTCTTGGCAGATTATTAAAACTACGTTGGACACTTATTAGATGTTTGATCCACCCGTCATCCGAGCCTAATACCCTAGCTGTTATAGATTGCTTTATGTCCCGGTTTTTTCTTTCCACCACAGAATTTCCCTCAGGATGGAATGGACTTGAATACCGCAATGCAACGCCCATGCTGGCCATGGCCTTCTTGTAAGCTCGAGAGCTAAATGCAGGTCCCGGGTCAGAATGTAGCGTGCCGATTGCGTATGTGCCGATAAAAACTCGCAAATCTTTTATAACAGTTCGGGCGTCAGCCGAGCGCTGGGGCCACATCCAAATGAATCTTGAGCATGAATCCACTGCGACCATAATATATTTATAGTTACCATCCCTCTGTAAGGGACCACAGTGGTCCAGGTAAACACATGCTAATGGTTTATCTGAAATTAGAAGGGGCGTCTGCGTGGGGCGTTTCACTGTTGAAACCATCATTTTCTGGCAGATTTCACATTCCAAAACAGTTTCTGGTCTGCTTCCTCATGCGTGGTCACCAGTATCTCTGTTTTGATAGCGACACTGTGGCGGAAACACCTGCGTGTGCAGAGGCAAGCCCTTCTTGTGCTGCTAAGATTAGTTCTAATAGTTGTGGGACCGCATTCGTCCATAGTGACGTCTGCGTGTAGATAGTCTAATGCTGTCTAACAATGGTATCTGTACTGGGCTGGCCATACTGTAGTCAGGTATCTGGTGGCGTTCCCTGCTGCGATCTCTGTTGCAGTCATGGCAATTAATTGCAAAGTCGTCAATGTGGGCATTCATCCCTGGCCACCAGTATGTTTCTTTTAATTCTAGTATAGATTTAGAGATCCCTTGATGTATCAGACCCTCTCCCATATGTTCTTCTTGTATCAAAGCACCTCTCCGCCTCCTGTTTGGAATTACCCTATCCCCCACTCCAGGGATTCGAGCAAAAGGAACGGAGTTTGCATCAATTATGTATGCATACTTGAGTGGATAATATAGAGGTAACGCTGCACCGCTTCCTTTGCTTGTGGCATTGACAGCTAGCATTATTTCGCCGTCTATTTTTGTTTTTGAACGAGTGATTGCAGCTATGGAAGCCGTTTGCACAGCTGCCTTCGCAGCTTCATCAGCCAATGAATTCCCTGCAACGTGAACGCCATCACGCTGATGACTCAGTGTATGGATCACATGAGTCTTTTGTAGTTCTTTTTGTAATTGAACTACATGTTCCCAAAGCAACTTATGCTTGATTGTGCCACCTTTTGCATCTTTGAAACCGTTGTGAACCCAGTTCTGCAAGTATTCATTGTAAGATTGAACGCAGTAATACGAATCGCACACTATAAGTGTGGGGAATTCCCGATCGGTATTTTCAAGCGCCATCTTGAATGCCTGTAGTCCAGCTCGTTGAGCTGTACAGTCTCCGAGAGATTATGTTTTTGTGATCATAGGTCTGAATTTACCATCGCGCCAGCGACCTTGAACAATCGCTCACGCAGCACAATAAGCCTGTTTGCCCCCAATTGCGGGCTGTGCTGATCTGTCTGTATAAATTATAAATTTGTATTGTTCTAGAGGCAGAATCTCAATGGGCAGAGGACATTATTGTTCGTATTGTAGAAATTCTTGAGTTTTTAAATAAGGGTCAAAAACGTATTCAACGTCTGCTGCAGCAAGAGAGTTAACCCATTGTATCCATCTCGGATGTAAAGCCTTTGCATTCGGAATGCTCGCTTTTGTCACTGCCTTTAAAGCAGGTACTGGAGTAACGACCATTATGCGTTTTCCTTGTGCGAGGGCTCTCTCTTTTAATACTGCAGTTTGAACCGCTGTCAGAATTTTTTCTGTTGAAGTGAATTTCATTTCAGCTTGTGTGTACAAGTGTGATTTGTAAGCAATTGGTACTTTCTCTCCTCCATTAAAGGTTAGGTACATGAATCCGCATCTTCCTGGGATAATTCGGATTACAAGGTTGCGTATGTTTACGTGTGTCTGTAAATGTGATGTTGCTAAGATGTCTGTTTGCACTGAACGCAAAATTTCTGTGTGTTCTTGAGTCCAATTAGTTGTTTTGAAATCAGGTTTGATTAGTTCATAGAGAGGTTTAACCCTTTCTGCGTAATTTAGAATGTAAGTTCTTCCGAAGTTCAGGAAACCTAGAATTGATTGTATGTTTTTCAGTGTTTTTGGAGGTTGGAGAAGCACACACTTTTCTAAAAAGTTCGCTGCCAGGCTCTTGCCTTCACTTGATAACTCATATCCTAAGAATAGGACGTTGAGGTGGGCAATTCTTGATTTCTTAAAATTGAATTTGTACCCTTCAGATGCGAAGCCAAGTATTATGGTGTTCACTCTGTTGAAGTGCCTGTCCAAGTCGTCGTCCGTTAGATAAATGTCATCGACATAAGATAATGCCTCATCATCATACGTTTGTAGTAACTCTGTTACTCTGCCTGTAAATAACCCTGGACTATTCTTGAATCCCTGGGGGAGATGACAGAAGTGACGCTGTGTCCCCATAATTGAAAAAGCGGTCAAGTACCTGCTTTCAGGTGCAATATTTTGACAGAAGAAACCGTTAGAAATATCTAATGTAGTTTTATACTTTTTGCGCACGATGTTATTCATCAGTGCTGCACTGTGTGCATTTTGTACTACAAATGTTTTGCAACAAGAGTTTAAATGTCTGTAGTCCAAAACTAGACGATATGAATTGTCTGGTTTGGAGACAGGAAACAAATGATTGTTCATGGACGAGATGCATGTTTCAATCACCCCTTGGTATTCATGTCGATCTAAGATCTTCCTGACCTGTTTTTTAGCTTCTTGGTTTACTGGGTACTGTCTCTGAGCAGTAAGTTGTGTTTTTAACTGGATTTTATGGTGAGGAGAATCCTCATCCCATCCCACATGATTTTTATATAATGCTGGAGCCTGGGCTACAGCCCATTTTCTGGCATATGTGTATTTTAAGTTAATTGGAATATGATTTGAGAAGGCTGGCATAATGATGTCTTCGCCATGTGGGCACTCCCTGACAAATTTTGGTGGCCAGTCTTTTTCAGCTGGAAGAATGTCATAGGCCTTAGAGAGCTTCTCCAAAAAGAGTGCTCTTATCTTCCTAGTTATGTCCCCCTCCATCCGGAGTGTTACTTCATATAACCTATGGGGTACACTAACCCTGGTATAAGCTGTTTCAACTTGAATGTACTCATTCAAGTCCACTGTCTCCAGATGATCCTTCAGGATCTTGCGAGCTATGGTAACTTCTGCTGCGCTGTCCAGCATTGTCTGAGCCCACTCCCCGTTCTTGAGTTGTGTCCTCAAGATCCTCGGCATGTCTGATTTTTAGACCTGCTACCTTCTTTTTGGTGCATTGAGTTTTCTTATTTTTTGGAGCGTGTTGATCGTCTTTGGATTTCATGCATTTTTCCTTGTGTTCTGACCATACTCTTCTTTCCGATTTCTGTGAGGAAGTCTGAAAGGTACGAGAGGCACGCGTATCAGTATCTTGATATCTATCAAGTTTGTTTCAAATTATCCCTGTTCCTGAGGTTATACCTTTTTTCAGAGGGCTTCTTTTGAGGAGATCTACCTCTGGATTGAGAACACTTCTCTTTAGAAAGTGTCTGTTTAGTGTTTTCCCACTTCTTTTTAGGAGTAGTGAGAGTGTTTGTAATAAAGACCTTTTCAGGACTCTCTGTTAGTTGGGGCTTAACTGGTTTCCCACCCAAACTATCTCTACCTAGTTCTTCATAGGACTTTTCTATTATTCTGGCCAGTTCATATGGTTGCTAAGTTACATCAAGTTCTTTTAGTTTTTGGTGGATCGCCACAGATGCTGCTTCACCTTTAATATTAGCTAATATTATAGCTGAGACCTGTTTGAAATCTTTAAGTAATTTCATACCCAGATTTAAAGCAGGCTCTGCCCCGTATTCATTCTGAATCTCTTTCAGGACGTCTGGTATTACCTCCATAGACGGAACAGCATGTCTTTTTGTGTAGATTGCAGCAAAGACTGTACCTCAAGTGTCAGAGTCCTACTGGTGTGGTGCGATCCCCATTGGTAAACAGATTGTTAGAATTCTGTGTTTCTCATGAGGTGTACTATCAGATAATACTGCCTCGATTTGAGTAATTTTTTGAGCTATCCAGAATGGAATTTGTTCCCTTTTTGCGGGCAATTTACCAATGACTGATTGTATACTCTGTGGTGTGATTTTATTTGTGTTCCCCTGGTGAGGAGTTTGTTGTGGAATCCTTATAGGATGTTGGACTGTTAGAGTCCTCATGACATATTGGACCAATTGTCTATGTATGTTTTTTTTTTTTTTTTTTTTTTTTTTTAAAAACCTTTATTGAGAAACAGGTATAAGTACAAGCGCAGGCCTACAACCACAAGGGCCGGCCGCAAAATCAGGAGAGTCAAAAGGGAACAACATCAATGTGTACGGCAGGATGAATGCAGGATAGACGAGTAGTGAAATCGTTACACAGTAAGCGCCAGGATAAGAAAGGTTTCATTTTATGATGTATAGAGGAGGCAGAAGCCATATCTACCCATGTGTCATGCAACATACTCAGAAAAAGAGGGGGGGGACGAGAGGGATGCAGCCCCCTACGCAATCAAATAACCACAGTAGAGCAAAGCCCAGAGACATCCAATGCCCATCAAAGGTTCAAAAATAAAGGACAAATCGTAGCAAACAAGTAAATGGGTCACCGCATAGACCGCCCTCCCGCCCCGAAAAAGGAGAAAGTGCAGACACTTACGAAACGAAGGAGAAAGAACAAAGGGACATAGCCCACCCCCTAGAAAGAAAGCAAAAAAGGGACCATAGAAGAAAACAAACTAAAATAACAAACACCCCCCCACCCTACAACACTGTAATGGCTATGGCCTATCCCACTAAACAGCGTGCCTGTCGCCCAGAGTCACCCGAAATATAGAAGAAAGAGAAAGGGAATAATAACGAAGGGATTAAAGAGAAAGGGATAAAAGGAGAGGAAAAAGAGGGAAAAGAAGGAGAGGAGAGAAGAGAGGAGGGGAGCCAGCGATCGAAATACAGAACACCACCCCACCCGCAATAACGGATCACTAGTCGAGGTCAAAAAAGGATACTGAGAAAAGCCTACATAAAGGATGAAGACAGGAACTGTCCAAATGATGAGGCACGGAGATGCCAATTAACAAAACAAAAGTCCCGCAGGCACCCAGGCATGATCACCCCTGTCCACTTCTATGAAAAGCAGAGCTGCCAGACCCCGCCACGGCCAGGAAACAGCATGATACAGTGGGTCCATACCAGTCAGGGAAAGCAAGTGGGATCTTCACGGAACACCGTCTCGGCGAACAAAAAGCAGCCAGGAAAACTCGGCAGCAGTCAGAATGCAAAAGTAACCCAAAGATCCACGTGGCCAAGCACAAAGTCCGGGCTGTCCAGCACAAAGCAAAGAAATCAGGATGTAGGAAATACTGCTGCATCGGCACCGGGTCCACTTGATCCCATGGAATCGAACACCCAGCCGGATATCCCAGCACAGCAGCTGGAGAAGTCTCAACAATACCAACTCGGGGAGACGACACCGCGTCACAAAATGGCTGAACAACCATGGCGGCGATCCGCAACTCCAAGTCCCGGCAGTGCAAGGACAGGTCGATCCGCAGAGCACCCAGGGCGAACAAGACAGTACTCCGTGTAGGGGCCGCCCGAATCAAACGAGGTCTGGGGAGAGCAAATGCAGCAACGTCCCCGTCTCCAGGAGGAAGACACTCCGAGGGGCCATCCGCCATCTTGTGCATATCGCCCGCCGCCATTGTCGCATCCGCTGCCAAGCCCACCAGGAGTGCCGGAGGCCCCAGGACACACAGCCGATCCGCGGCGGATGGCGCTCGGCGGAGAAAGGAGAGTCACCAGAAGAACGGGCGCGCTCCCCACAACACTCGGGGGAGCCCTGCACCGGGTCCCAGGCGGGACAATCAACAAGAGTGGGCTTCTCACCCGAGGGGTGCCGGACAACGCGGCTTCTCCTCTTCGGGCCGGCAGGCAATCAGGCATGCGGGGTGGCCCACCATCGGGGGTGGGTCCGCTCCGGCGCTTCCGGCTCGCGGCTCTCAGGCTCTCACCATCGGGTCTCTTCAGCGGTTCCGGGCCGCCGGCACTCCGAACACCTCCGGGCAGACACAGCACTCGAGGCCCCGGCGTCAGGGCCAGGAAGGCCAGCAAGGTTACAAGGGCAGAACGCAGAAACCACTGCATGCCAGAGCCCCGGAAAAAGACGGTAAGTGAAGGCTCTTCCAAGGTAACCAAATTCGGAACACCCCGATCAGGATTAAAGACAGGATAGGCGGCGGGGAGGAAGGGATCTCGGAGCGAGGCGTTTATGCGACTGTTCCGATCGCCATCTTGGCTCCTCCCCCTCTTGTCTATGTATGTTGATTAGTTGTTTTAGTTGAGCTAATAGTTCTGGACCTGTCATTTCTTCAATGGCAGAATGTGGTGTATAGCTGGCTAATACCAGCCATGTTGCTCCTGGTCTACCTAGTGGACCGAGCCTGGTAATGTGATTTTGATGTTGTAGGGCGCCTTTACCCAGTGCGCATGCCCTTGGTATGTTAATGGAATTTCAATATCCTCGAAAGAAGTGTATTCCGTTGGAGGTTCCTCTTCTTTGTAGAAGTGAAACACATGTGTTACTGGATTTGCTTTAGGGAAAGCAATCCATGAGTAGAATACCTCTGTCTGCCGATATTCGTGTGCCTCAATGACAAAAATCACCCTACCACCTCTTGGTGTTAGGCCATTTGTTATGAGCTTTATAGTTATGGTTTTCCTTAAGTTTTCCGGAATGATTGTAGCATCTGCATCGTCTTCATTAAAACCTGTAATGTCAAGACCTGTGGCCATATTGCCTGAAGATTCACTGTTTTCAGTGTCACTATCTGACATTCGTTGACTGAAATTTTTGCAAAGAGAGTTTCAAGGAAACAAAGATGATGTGCACAATATTTTGGAACACTGTATCCTTCAAGGTTGAACAAACCAAAAATTAATACATAGGATTTTCGTCCTACTCAGTTATGATGGATATTATTTTTACCCATTCCAGACGTCTATAGGAATATTTTACGGGAAAAAGGGGTCTCTGTGAAAAGCACGACTGAGTTACTCTAGTATCTAGCGTTAAGTAAGTGCCTTACCAAACGTTGGGCGCCATGTAGTGTAGTTCCCATATTCCCAATAGGCTCTGCGCATTGGAATAATATATTCAATAGGTTTGACGTAGGACTTAAGTCGACTAGGTCTTTATCGAATATATTAGACTTAATAGTGAGTGCCAGCTAGCTCAGAGGTCACATGAAACTTTCTCGAATAAACAAGAAGGGATTAGTTTCTGACAACCGCATAAACATGACAACTTTGTTTCCCCAAGAATAAATGTATCTTCAGAGTCGTGGAAACAATAGATAGATATTTTACTGAGTCAATTGTGCATGCTTCGTTTCATCAGAGTTGCAGAGAAATAGAGAGAAGGGCGTTTTCAATAAAAAGTATTTATTGAACAGTCTTCTTTCTCATGCAGAGGAAATGAAACGCTACAATCGTATTACTGGCTGTAAAGTATAATGCATACAGCAAGAAGAGTATTATGAAATAACACTGTAAAAGCATGGTATGGTTTCTAAGCCATAAAATACATACATATATAACAAAGACTAAAAGTACTCAACTGGTGCTTCTAAAATACGCCTACCCCAATGTACCTAACCTAAGTCTAGTACGAGGGAAGAAGTAAGTATGGTGTAACATAGGTTTAGTTTCTTTGCAAGAATCTATCCAAGATTTCTCTTAGGGTCTAATAAGCTCCGTACCTTGGTTTAGAATGAAGGAGGTCTGGTAACTCAGGACTCGATTTCCCAACACCCATCAAGGGGAGCTTGGAAACACTGGAACTGGATTCTCAGCGAGAAAAAGGCAACCTCTCTGTCAGTGCGTCAGCTGGAGGGTCGGTTTCCTTTGGCATTTGCTGTAGCGAGCTGCATCGGGCAAGTAGATAGTCGAACTGCTCCAAACCACTGTGTGTTTGCTAGGGCAAGTATGGGCATATTTATACCTTGAAGGTGCCTGGTTTGTTGTAAAGTCGGCATAATAACGTCATCAAAGAACCCCGAGGGAATGGTAGTTCTTTGAGAACTCCATTATTTCTAGGACAAATCAATATTCAAGCAGGGGGATGTCCCTGACTGCTGAAGCTGAGATTTCCAAGAAATCGTTGTGGATTTTCAGAACTAGTGGAAGTATCCATGCCTGTATTTGGACTGCATGGGCTATGTCTGAACATGGTTATGATTTCTATGCCTATATAAGGGCAAGGTGAATTGTACCTATATAAGGGCATGAATCAGGAAAATTACACTAGGGTCCTAAAACACTATACAACATGTTGTGGGCTTGGTTGGGCATAGTTGAAGAGATGGTGTAGCGGGATCAGAGGATCTTTTTCTCACAATCGTTCATCCTTTAAGGGTCTTTGCTTTTGGTCCTCATGCTCCTGCCAATCTTCCTTGTTTCTGTACTATTTTCGTTTGCCCACTCACTCTATACCACAGATTGCACACACATCGTCTTTGCTATAGGACCCCTCACATTCATATATATCTGAACAGTCTGCTATACAATTGTCTCTTACCCAGGTGATATTTCTGTGCCACAATATCGATTGCTTATATTGCAGTGCTTACTTGCACATTACATGCAAGTCAATACAAACAACATATGATAAACATGGTTAGATTTCACCTTAATTTAGTTCAACATGCTTACACTATCTGGTTGAATCAGCAGGTTCAGCGCTGAACCATGCGCCACCCCATATCCCCTAGAGAAATCTATCCCTTACCCAGGGCTTGAGTGGGAACCCAAAACGGCCCTGGCAAATTTTGTCAGGCCAGCTCTTGTAGGTTGCATAGCGAGCGAGCAGAGCGAGATAGCCCTACCACTACAAGGAGGGTTTGGGGGGTTTCCCCACAAAGAAATTTGAGGAAACATGACAAAAATGGTGCATGCTACAACACACATTTCAATATATATTCAATTGTATTGGCTTAAAAGCATAGTAAATGATGACCTTACATTGCACCAGGCTACAACAATCTTTATTGGGGCCCTTCAATGGTTCCCTCACTATCACCCTCCAATAGTGCCCCTCATCTTTCCATAGCCCCTCTCTCATGTATTGTATTTGTTACATTGCACTTCTTATACCAGATTATGGTGTCAAAGCACTTTACATCAAACACACATACAAACAATGAATAATTCATGTGTCTGGCAGTGTATAGAAAATGTCACATAAGACCAAAGTGCACTACGATGTGTAGGCATTTTTATGAGTGTTTGGCTGGTAAAGCACAAACTCAGGATTCAAAACATAACACAATGGTTAAGAGTTACATTTACTAATAAGAATTTATTTCTCCCCAACAGACCTTTTTTAGCCACATTAGGATAATGAAAGACTGGAAAAATATAACTTTTTAACCTTTACCATGCATATTGCATGCAGCTCTTTGATGGCAGTTCATAGCTCACTATGCTAGATTACTATTGTAACTTATGAACTGCACAGTAACAAAAGGATCTTTGTTATAAAAGCAGTAACCCACAAAGCTATGCACATAAAATACATGTATGTGATCTGTGTGATACACATTCTTTGCAGCAGGCACTTAAACCCTCAGGCTACCTTAGATGAGTTAAAACTGCCACTAGACAAAACTCCAGCTCACTCCAGCAGGAAGATTAAATCACCAGAGATATCTGGACACGTTTGTTATTGCTAAATATACAAAGAACTCTGCAGCCAGTGCTTTTAAAACTATGCCATATTTCAAAACACAGTGAGGCTGCAAACGATAGTGAGTGCTGTGTGAATTATGCTGGTCTGCTGATTTTATTACTGGGGGCCGACAGTGGAGCACCTGCAAAACCGTCCCCCCAGTAACAAAACTGTCCTCCCACCCTTCCAGCCTCCAGGTGAACACCCCATGCTTGGTACAGCCAGTTTGGCCTTGCCCTTACCCATGGGGTTGTCTTGTGGAGACTAGTTCAGTGCCTAGGATATGCTCACTAAGTGAAGATGATTCTCAGCATACAGTGCATTAGGTCCTGTTAAAGAAAACAAACACTCCGGAAAGGTCATAGAAGCCGAACACCTTTTTTTTAGTTTAAAAGAAATGTTATTAGCAGTTTTAGTACAGAACCAGCAGGTTGGTATACAAATGTGGGTGCAAAAGTTAGTAAACATTTATCAAACAGCCCAATGAGGGACCTATGTCTGGGTTGACCAACCGTAAAGTGGGAAAATAGGGAAGGAACAAAAAAGAAAAAAGAAAGGGAGGAGTAGGAGGTTGCCATTATTAACAGATGAGGAGTTTAAAGCCATGTCTAGTCGAAAAAAGAAGAATGGCCTATAGTCTTGCTGATATAGGCTAAGTCCTGTTTACGATCCAAAGCAATTGGATGATATCAGTTATGGCATAAAAATGGCATAGGTTAATAATCTCAGTGGGGGGTAATTAATTCAAGGCATCTGTCCAGACTATTCCATAGAGCTTTTTTGGCCGCAGTCCAGTGATATTGGGTAGACCCACTATGTATTATTGGAGGTATTGCCCAGTCATTTCCAGGAAGACAATATAGTTTTATGGGCCAATTTAAACATTAAGTCTATAAGTAGTAAGTCACCCATCTGCAGTCCAGTTGAGTGTGAGGGGCTAAAAAGACCAGATACGGAGAATGAATAACTCCTATGGAGTTTGATATGAAATATTTTGTCAATGGCACTGTGGATATTAGTCCAGAAATTATGTAGTGAAGGACATTCATATATCATATGAAGAAGGTCCGCATTCTCGGAGTCGCAACTCCAGCAAGTTTCTTTGTCCACGAAACCTAGGGTGGCCAAGTGGTGAGGGGTCTAAAATATTCTATGAAGAATATGGAGTTTGGTCTGAGCAAGATTTGGTGGTGTAAACAAAAAAGAGTATGCTGTTCCCCAAAGTGACAAAAGTGGAAGAACCAAGCAATTGGTGAAGGCCCCAATCGAAGGATGAAAGGGAGGGGAATCCTCCCTTTCGGAACTAAAACCCTCACACACCCAGCAAGTTAGGTGTCATGCTTCATCATCTGGGTTTTGCTCCTCGTCAGACTGGCGGTGCAATATCTGACGGGCACCCATAAAGGGGCTCTTTACCGGAGATCTTTTGTTCCTGCCAGTTGGTGCATGTGGGTGTGAGGGCCTTAGGGGAAGTGTAGACGTAGGGCGATACGTAGTGATTAAAAAAGGTTAGATAATCCACTATGTATTTTTAATGATGTGGTCAGCTACTAAAAACGGTGAAGAGAGAATACATACTGGTACAATGATCCAGAGAAGTATGCTCTACCTATTGGTCGACATGTTTCATGCTCTTTGTGCAATTCATCAGGACCTAAGGGGATAACTGTGCTACACACTGTGGGTTGGGTGAATACTACCTTCCACAGGAAACTTGGGAGCAGGCCACGAGGTCCTGCCACTTCTTAGTGGGACCTAGACAGGGATGACAAGAACAGTGGGATAATATAATTGTAAGTGTCATCAACGACCTAGCTCACCAATGCTGGGTTCAATTGGCAAGTCTATGTTAGCAGTAATGTTAAACAAACTTAGCCAAAAAGGTTGTGTGTTTAAAAGAAGGCATTAAAATGACTTCAACTAGGTTACATAACGAAAACAAAAACAATTAAAAGATGGAAGGCCAGGCCAAAGTGTGGAGTGGCTAAGAATAAGGAAAGCAAGTCTCACCCTACTAATGCAAAGTAGTGGCGTCAACGGTCTTCTCCCGTGCTAGGCACCTCGTATGTAGGTACCCTAAGAGGGGGAAGTAAGCAGAGAATCAATGCCCCACCCATTTCAGAGTGGTAGCTTCCTTGGCGCAAAACAACCCTTACGGGTAAACTGAGCTGGAGAGGGGGAGTGGAAATGTCAGCTTCATTACTGTGTCTAGCAAGTCAACCAACACTCAACACGGCAAAGTGATACAGGCACCCCCAAGAAACACCGATCTGTTCTATAGGCACATGTGAGAGTGCGAGAGGTAAGTCCTGTTGCCAGCGGGGCCGATGTGGCCGAACTCTCGACATGGCAAACCAGGAAGCTGCTCACCCACAACTCAGCAAAGACCCAAAAACAAACGTAACTCGCTGCTAAATAGTAAATAGTGGGGTAAAAGAATTGCTGAAAATGTCAGATCGAATCCGGTACACTCACACACCCTGTCAGCCACACAAACCAATGTTGGGCTATTTTGGCGGGAGCGGCTCCTTAACAGACGTAACTGCCCAGAAGTCCATTCAACAAACGGGTTACACTTACCTGTCCGCCAAACAGACAACACCCGGAGACCTACCTGCACGTAGCCAGGAGGCAGAGAAGCCTAAGCGGAATGCCCTCAAAGTACTCCGCTTTTACGAAGTCCGATACACTTCCTGAAAGACCTCCATCACGTGCCAGGGGTCCTGGTGTGGCCGTGCAAGCGCTGGGAAGAGTACCGAGGTGTCTGTCTCACAGTAGGCATCACGCCAGAGGCTCGTAAAACCGGCGGCCATCTTATAGTATGTTCTATGCGATCTAATGTGTATATTAATGTGGTGCTGTAATATTACAAGCGGAGTGGCGGGCTGTTTGGGAGGGATATTCCGATCAAATTCGGAGCTGGCTTTTGCATAAGGTGGATACCCAACAATACCGTTGCCTTCAAGTACTAAGGGTGCAAGTGGTGAAAGGTAAACATTTGCTACTGACAGAATTAAAGAGGAGGTTCAAGATCACACAAGGTGGATAAATCCCTAAAATGCTGCTGTGAGGAAGTCAGACATTGTAGTCGATGTAACAACGGGGGTGAAAAGAAAAAGGAAAAGGGGGAAGAGGGGGGAGGGAATGGGGAAATTGGGGGTTGTTATTTAGTTGATGGAAGTCCATGTAGGACACAACATGTCGAGTCTCATTTCTGATAAACGATATTAAGGGTTCATTCAAGTTTATATCGTTATGTCCTAGCAAGGGAACCCCACGGGATAGAGTCATTAATACCATCAATGTCCGTTGCCAAACGATGGACCCACCTTTACTCTATTCTGAAGAGCGCCTGATGTGTGATAAACTGGTGTGCTTCGAGCACCGTCCATTTAAGGCTATCTGCAGAATGGTTCATTTCTTTGCAGTGAGTGTACAATCTTGTGTGTGTCTTAAGGCACCTAACATTGCTTTTATGCTCTGTGATTCGTAGCTTGATCTGTCTCATGGTCATCCCAACATATCTTTTATCACAGGGGCATGTCAGGAAGCAGATACACCTAGATGTGTTGCAATTTGTGTGTCGCTTGGGACGCCATGTGAAAGTGTCTGAGAGTCTAATCTCCTTGCAGGGGCTGGTCTGGTTGAACACAGAGCAACCACCTCAGGGGTAGTGGCCGGTGACCGGGGGCAGGTCCCATAGGGTTCTTTGGGCACTTGTTTCCCTCTTTTTAGGTCTTGTATGTACCAGGTTGTCTTTTAGGTTTGCTGTGCGCCTGAACGCAAACCTAGGGCGGGGGATAGCTAGAACGCCTGAGTTGATTATGCCCCAGTGTTTGTTGATGGTCTTTATTATGAGTGACGTATTCCTTGTAAAGGATGTTACACAGGTTATGGTGTCAGTCGGTTCCTTGGTTTTAGTTTCCAGTAACGCCTCTCTTGGGTTATTCATTGCTCTTTTGTAGGAGTTACAGATTTGTCTGGATGGATAACTCCTATCTTGTAGCTTGTGTTGTAATTGCTGGGCCTCATGTCTGTAGACTGACATGCTTGAACAGTTCCTCCGGATTCTGAGGAACTGTCCGAAAGGGAGGTTGTCCCTAAGTGATTTGGGATGGTGGCTTTCATAGAGGAGGGGATTGTTCCTGTCCGTTTCTTTCCTGTGAAGGTTTCATTCAAGTCTATTTCTTTATCAGAAATGAGACTCGACATGTTGTGTCCTACATGGGCTTCCATTAACTAAATAACTGCCCCCCATTTCCCCATTCCCTACCCCCTCTTCCCCCTTTTCCTTTTTCTTTTCCCCTCCGTCGTTACATCGACTACAATGTCTGACTTCCTCACAGCAGCATTATCAAGGTTTATCCACCTTGTGTGATCTTGAACCTCCTCTTTAATTCTGTCAGTAGCAA
Organism: Lissotriton helveticus; assembly: GCF_964261635.1. Classification (NCBI taxonomy): domain Eukaryota; kingdom Metazoa; phylum Chordata; class Amphibia; order Caudata; family Salamandridae; genus Lissotriton; species Lissotriton helveticus. Next base: position 817,714,209 of record NC_136070.1, read on the forward strand.
ATGTTTACCTTTCACCACTTGCACCCTTAGTACTTGAAGGCAACGGTATTGTTGGGTATCCAACTTATGCAAAAGCCAGCTCCGAATTTGATCAGAATATCCCTCCCAAACAGCCCGCCACTCCGCTTGTAATATTACAGCACCACATTAATATACACATTAGATCGCATAGAACATACCATAAGATGGCCGCCGGTTTTACCAGTGTCTGGCATGCTGCCTACTGAGAGACAGACACCTCGGTACTGTTCCCCGCACTTGCGCGGCAGCACCAGGACCCCCGGCATGTGACGGAGGTCTTTCAGGAAGTGTATTGGACTTTGTAAAAGCGGAGTAGTTTGAGGGCATTCCACTCCGGCTTCTCTGCCTCCTGACTGCGTGCGGGTAGGTCTCCGGGTGTTGTCCGTTCGGCGGACAGGTAAGTGTAACCCAGTTGTTGAATGGACTTGTGGGCAGTTACGTCCGTTAAGGAGCCGCTCCTGCCAAAATAGCCTGACATTGGTTTACGTGGCTGACAGGGTGTACGAGTGTACCGGATTGGATCTGACATTTTCAGCAATTCTTATACCCCGCTATTTACTATTTAGAAGCGAGTTACGATTGTTTTTGGGTCTTTGCTGAGTTGTGGGTGAGCAGCTTCCTGGTTTGCCATGTCGGGAGCTTGGCCACATCGGCCCCGCTGGCGCCGGTACTTACCACTCGCACTCTCACATGTGCCTATAGAACAGATCGGTGCTTCTTGTGGGTGCCGGTATCACTTTGCCGTGTTGAGTGTTGGCTGACTTGCTAGACACAGTAATGAAGCTGACATTTCCACACACCCTCGCCAGCTCAGTTTACACGGAAGGGTTGTTTGCGCCGAGGAAGCTACCACTCTGAAATGGGTGGGGCATTGATTCTGTGCTTACTTCCCCCTCTTAGGGTACCTACATACGAGGTGCCTAGCACGGGAGAAGACCGTTGACGCCACTACTTTGCATTAGTAGGGTAAGACTTGCTTTCCTTATTCTTAGCCACTCCACACTTTGGCCTGGCCTTCCAGCTTTTGATTGTTTTTGTTTTCGTTATCTAACCTAGTTGAAGTCGTTTTTAATGCCTGCTTTTAAACACACAACCTTTTTGGCTAAGTTTGTTTAACATTACTGCTAACATAGACTTGCCAATTGAACCCAGCATTGGTGAGCTAGGTCGTTGATGATACTTACAATTATATTATCCCACTGTTCTTTTCATCCCTGTCTAGGTCCCACTAAGATGCGGCAGGACCTCGTGGCCTGCTCCCAAGTTTCCTGTGCAAGGTAGTATTCACCCAACCCACAGCGTGTAGCACAGTTATCTATCCCCTTAGGTCCTGATGAATTGCACAAAGAGCATGAAACATGTCGACCAATAGGTAGTGCATACTTCTCTGGATCATTGTACCAGTGTGTATTCTCTCCTCACCGTTTATAATAAGGTAGTTGACCATATCATTAAAAATACATAGTGGATTATCTAACCTTTTTTAATCACTACTTATCCCCCTACGTCTATACTTGCCCTAAGGCCCTCACACCCACATACACCAACTGGCAGGAACAAATGATCTCCGGTAATTAGCCCCTTTATGGGTGCCTGTCAGATATTGCACCGCCAGTCTGACGAGGAGCAAAACCCAGATGATGAAGCATGACACCTAGCTTGCTGGGTGTGTGAGGGTTTTAGTTCCGAAAGGGAGGATTCCCCTCCCTTTCATCCTTGGGGCCTTCACCAATGGCTTGGTTCTTCCACTTTTTTCACTTTGGGGAACAGCGTACTCTTTTTTGTTTACATAGTCTCAGGGCTTGTACACTGGAGCCCGTTAAAATATAGCCCTCCTTGTCCCTCTCTTTGTTGGTTAGTTCAAGATTTGGTATTATCTTTTTATTGAATAGGGAAGTCCATAGCTTTGACAAGTCAATGTCTGTTGGATTAGATAATCCGCCTTGGGACCAGTCAGAGCACCACTTCTGTTGAGTAGCGTTGAATAACAAGGTGGTCAGAGGTCTGAGAGCGGCATGTATTTTCGAGGCCACATGTCCGCCCTTCTTAAATAATGCTAGGAGAGTGGGTAGCGAGGATTCTTTAAACAGAAAAACTTTGTGTTTGGAGATGGATACCTTTAGTCTAATGCAAAAAGAACAATTGATGGACAAAATGCTAGACAATGTCAGACATTCTCCCCAGTTCAGAGATCTGGGCCTTTAATCCATTGTTTTTGCTCCCCATGCCATTCCAGTTTAAACCCAGCCATATGCAAATCAGTCTTGATCCTGCTCCCCATGGGAACAGTACAGCCCGAACTGCCAGGCCAGGTCCTTCCTGAACCGGAAACATGCATCCTATGACCGTTTTCGGGGTGTCACCCCTTATCAGCCAGGCTAGCTTGACTCCAGTGGCATGGAGAGCACAAGACCTACGTCTGGGCATACCAGGCCCACTCAGGGTGACAAATGCAAAAAGAACAACTGATGGACGAATACTGATTATGGTCAAACATTCATCCCAGTACAGAGACCTGGGCCTAAATCCATCGCTTTTTTGCTCCCCATGCCATTGCTGTTTAAATCCAGTGATATGCAAATCAGTCTTGACTCTTCTCCCCATGGGAGCAGTCCGGCCCGAACTGCTAGGCCAGGTCCTTCCTGGACTGGAAACAAGCATCCTAGGACCAGTTTCGGGGTATCACCCCTCATCAGCCAGACTAACTTGACTCCATTGGCATGGAGTGCACGGGACCCAAATCTGGGCATACCCGCCCCCCCCCACAATCTTGATTGGGGTGAGTGATTGAAAAGTTTCAGCACTCCATCCATCATCTTGTTGTGTTTGCTATGTGTTTGCCCTAAGTGGCCAAGGGTATGCCCAGATGTGGGTCCCTTGCTTGCAGTGCCACTGGATTCAAGCTAGCCTGGCTGATGATGAATGATATCCCGAAACCAGTACCACAATGCCTGTTTCCGGTCCTGGGAGGACCTGACCTGGCAGTTCAGGCTGGGCTGTTCCCATGAGGAGCAGGGCCAAGACTGATTTGCATATGGCTGGGTCCAAACTGGGATGGCATAGTGAGCAAAAGAACAATGGATTAAACCCAGATCTCTTGACTGGGGGTGAATGGTTGAAATGGTTCAATACCCCGTCCATCACCTTGTTGTGTTTGCTACCTTTAGTCTAAGGTAGTCATAAAAATCAGAGGGTGCAATGCTGTATTTTTGTTTGATGTTGGAAAACGATAGTGGTGCTGTTTGGAGCCAAGGTCGCCAACCATAGAAATTATCTTCATCCTCCATGGGCCTCCTCAGGAGAGGTTAGGATCACATTTTATATCTTTGTTGAACCAGATTGAAGCCTGTAAGTAGTGTCTAACTTTCACCACCGAGAAGCAAAGGTTAAGGTGTAGCAAAACACTACTAGTATGCTTTAGAATTGGGTTGCTAATAATGTGACGGTCTTTGGATATGGTTAAAAGAGATGTTAAAGAGAGATTATCTGTGAGTGACTGTTCAAAGGAAAGCCATGGGGGTGTAAAGTCAAGGGCACTGTCAAACCATTTCACATCTTGGGCAGCTAAAAAGGCGAATTGGTATTTTTTGAAGTCTGCAAGATTAGCACTGCCTTGGTGCTTGGGCAGACTGAGTTTTTTCAAGGAGATACGTGTTTTGTTAGAATTTCAAATGAATTTGTTAAGTAGGCAGTCTATGTCATAAAACAATTCTTCCAAAAAGAGGATTGGTAACATATTTAGTAGGTAGCTAACAATTAAAGTGATTAACATTATTATGAATTCAAGTTTATGCCACCGTGTTAGGAATTTTGGTGAACAACGTTCCCGAAATGTATCAACCTTTTAAAGGACATGGGACTTGTTATGTCACATAGATTCGATGAATCAATTAATTTGAGCCCTAAGTATTTGAGAAAGTTGGGCTGCCATGATAAGCCTGAGGAGCCCATAACCTCTTTGAAGCATGTAACGTTAAGAGGACGGACCTAGGATTTATCCTTGTTGAGGGTATAGCTCAAGACCAAGGAGTGCTCTTCGGTCTTAGCCATCATTTCAGGAATAGCAATATCTGCGTGTTCTGTTACTAATAAAATGTCGTCTGCATAGGCCGCCATTTTAAAATAATTACCATTGACGTTTAGTCTGATTGAGTTGTTTTGTTCATTAAAAGACATTCAAAGTGGTTCAATGGCTAAAAGAAACAGGGACGGAGACGGAGGGCACCCCTGTCTAGTGCCTTGGTTGAGTGGGAATGAGTCAGACAGTACACCATTCGTCCTAATTTTAGCGCTGGGATTTGAGAATAGGATCATCACCATTTTTATAAATGACTTAACTAGATTAAAGCAGAACAGTGTGGCCTTCGGGAAGGCTCATCTTACCTTATTGAATGCTTTTTTAGCATAGTGTGCTATCGCGACCACGGAGGAGTTTTCGTTCTGACGATTTGTATGATGTAGCCCAGTAACCTAATATTTTCATTGGAGAGTCTGCCTTTGAGCAAGCCTGCTTGATAAGGGCCGATCAAAGAAGGCAATATAATGTCAATATGTTTAGGCAATGTTTGGGCATATAGTTTGCAGTCTAAGTTAATGAGCGATATTGGCCTCTAGTTTTTGGGGTAGATGTGATCTTTGCCTACTTTAGGGATAAGAGCTATTATCGCTTCTGTAGGGGTTGCCCCAATGTATCCAGTCTCCGTATAGTTATGGAAGAAGATCAGGAGAAGTAGTCTCAGCTCTTCTGTGAACAATTTTTAGAAGTGGGCAATTAGGCTCTCTGGTCTAAGGGCTTTCTCAACTTTGAAGGATTTAATAGTATAATTACGAATCCGTGATGGCCTGATTGAGGTGAAACTGGCACTGAGCATCGAGTTTGGGGAGGTTGAGTTTGTTTAGGTAAGTCAAGCTATCTGAGGAATTAACATCGGTATTTTCATCGTATAAGTTCCGATAGAAGTCTAAAAAGACACTGCATATTTTATGAGAGTCTAATCGTAACTGTCCCTCCTTGTCACTGTCAGCAGTCATTTGTGAGATGTTTTGTTTATGCTTTAAGTAGAGGGTTAAGACTTTACCAGCAGTGTTGCCAGCACATTGTTTCATTGAGTTGAATGTGTTTACCCATTGGCCAGCCCTGGTGCTCAGGAATTTAATACATTCATATTTTTCAGGTTTAGGATTTCAAATAAATGGGAGCCTTTTCTCAGAATAATGTCTGAATTTTGATTGTTTAATTTCAGTTTCCAAATTTTTTTGGGATGCCAATGATTACCCCCCTAATAGTGGCCTTGATGGCATCCCAGCGCACTTGGGGAGATCAATAGTCAAGTGCATTGTCTTGGAAAATATTTTTAATGGCTAGGCTGAATGTCTCAGTATGGGACGTATCTTGTAGTATGTCCGGATTAAGTCTCCAGGATTTGTCATTTGTGTGGTTGTGGCCCAGTCCGGAGAGGCTGAAATCGCGGAATGATTTGAGATCAGTCGAGGCTCGATGGAGAAATCAGAGGTCATTCTTATGAGCTTGCTAGTCAACCCAAAAAAGATCTTGGAGTCTTTTTTTATGCTAATCTCTCTTTCGAAGGCCAAATCAATTCTATAACGTCCTCCTGCTTTCTACCAATACAAATGCTCAGGAAATTTCTACCATTCATTCCCCTCGACTTGCGGAACTCTTATTTTCGCTTTAATATTATCAAAACTTGACTACTGTGGTGCCCTGTTTTTAAACATTTGGAATAAAGGTTTGAAAAAACTGCAGGTTCTTCAAAATACAGCTGCGTGACTGGTGCTCGCATTACCAAAATGGCAACCAGTAGCCCATCTTTTGCCACAAATGCATTGGCTTCCTATAAAAAACAGATTCAATTAAAGTCCTTATGTATCACCTTTAAGGCATTGCACGGGCATGGCCCTGATTACTTTGAACAAAAATTATGCCGGTATGTGCCCTCAAGACGTATTCAATCTTCATCTGCCTTTAATCTTGCCATTCCCAAAGTCAAAACAGCCTGCTGGGGGAGAAGGAGTTTTATAGTGGGCACAGCTAGACTCTGGAACTCTCTGCCTATCTCTCTCAAGGTCTTCCGTAAATCCTTAAAAACTTGGTTGTTCAACAATTAATGCTTCTTTCTGTTTTTTATCTTGTTCTTCTTTTCACTCAGAGCAGTGGCGCCTAGACACCTTCGGGTAGCAGTGGGCGGTATAAATTTTCATTTAATTTAATTTCTTTTTCAATATGTGGTCAATTCTAGAAAATGATTGGTGGGGCGGGGAATATAGGGCCAGATGTAGGTAAATGTCATTTACCGATTCTTAAATACCGAATTTTACCGAATCAGTATTGAAGAATCGGTAAATGAGATGTAGGGAAAAAATCGGTATTTTTTACAGATTTGGTAAAAATCGGTATCGGACTTTCGGAATTTACCGAATCGGTATTTACCGAATCTGTATTTCCCATTCATTCCTATGGGCCAAAAGGCCCATAGGAATGAATGGGAAATACCGATTCGGTAAATACCGAATCGGTAAATACCGATTCGGTATATTCCGAATCGGAAAGCAAGCAAAAGTGAAACCTAAGAAAACAGCCAATCAGGTGCTACCACCCTCCCCCTCCCTACCAGGAAGTGGCTACCCAGGCAGCTGCAACTAATTAGAAGGTTCTGGAGAGGCAGTCAGAGCTGAGCAGAATCACAGAGCAGCAGGGAGAGTTCTTTTTGAAACTTTACCAACTGAAAAATGGCAAGCAGCAGTGAAAGCCAGAAGGCAGAAAGAAAGAGGAAAATAAAGTTCAGCAGCATGGAGCTGCTGGTACTTGTGGAGGAGGTAGTGAGAGTGCACAACAAACTTTTTGGCAGGCACTCCCTCACTGTTCCCGAGTCTGCCAAAAGAAAACTCTGGCAGGCAATATTAGAAAAAGTGAATGCTGTGGGAGTCACTACCAGGAATACTGAGGATCTCAAAAAAAGATTCTTTGACCTCAGGAGCCTCACCAAAAAAAAGATGGCTGAAATCCACAAGCAGGCAGGCCTAACCGGTGGAGGCAGGAACACAGCGCCCCCCTGACTGACCTGGAGGAGTTGGTGGCCTCAACCATCGAGGCAGACAGCGTCTGAGGACTTGGAGATGTGGACAGCTCAGCCAGAGCTGCAACAAAAATAGGTAAGACGCATACGCTGCATTACACCCCATACCAACCTGCTTCCATTTACCCTTTGTGGACAAGCAAACCCCAGTCCAGTACTGCTATCACTATCCAGGAGCAATGCATTATGGGAAATGTAGTCTGCAAATGTCAGACCATGTGTAACAGGGCAGACATCAGCAAGTTAGTGAAATGAATGCAAGTGAAATGTGTAAAGCATTTATTGTAGTGACTGTGACACAGTAGCACTCAGTTGACATACGCTTATTTATACCTAGGGGCCAAAACAGGCAGTGGACCCACTGACACAGAAGGGACTGCACCAGCGAGGGAGGAGAGTGAGGAAGCAGGTCCAAGCCAAGTGCAAGCCTCGCAGGAGGAAGGTGACACGACTGGCATCTCCCATGAAGATGACACCGTACAGACCCCAGAGTTGCTGCACTCCCCACAGATTTCCCAATCCCCTCCCTTGGTATTCTCACCAGAAACTTCACCATCACTGCTCCAGTCCACTCCTGCAACCCCACCAGCCAGGAGGCGTGTCGTGGCCTCACTACCATTAATGGAGGCAGCAGAGGGTGAGGGGGAGGCTCAAGTCACCGTAGATGTGCGTTCAGCAGCACTGCAGTCCACAGGTGAGACAGTCACTGCTCGCAGAAGCCAACACAGACCCAGCAGTGCAGGTGGACGTGGTGAGGGCACTGTGTTCCGTGGGCTGGAGGGGCGCATGGTGCACATTCAAAGGATGCAGGGCAAATCCATACAAGCCTGCCAACGCCAACTCTGCACCCTGAATGTGCAAATAGGAGACATGGGGAAGGGAATGAGAGACATTGTGGAGGCAAATAAAGAGGTTGCAAAAACAAATACGGACATGGCAGCAGGGATGCACCAGATGAGCAACTCAATTACGCAGCTATGCTCCAAACTTGATAGTCTGTCTCACACAAGGCGCAGGGATGCCCGTGCCCACAATGCGGCCATCAATCCTTTGGCCACCGCCACATCTCTGCTATGCAGGAGGGGCGTAAATATGCAAGAGGCTTTGACCCAGAATACAGCTGAGGTCACCAGGGGCATGGCCAGAATAACGACTGCACTAGAGGCAATGCTGATTTCGCAGACAGCACAGAATCCTGCCCTGGACGTGGCAGAGGCTGATGACACCAGTAGCCGGAGCAGCATAGCAAGCGCTATCGTGGAGACATGGAGGAGTACCAGGCGCCAAGCTGAGGCTGCAGGGCTCGCTGAACAAAGCGAACAACATCCTAGTGGCTCAGGGAAGCACGGGCGCAAGTGACATTACCGGTCATGGGTGAAGTAACCCGGGACAGACAGTCCCCACATGTATAATGTTTATTCTGTTGCACTTAAGTGCTTGAACATTGTGGCACCATTAAAATACGTTGGTCCCATACACAACCTGTCTGTGTCTCATTACTTACTCAGAAATAATCTCCTCACGTCTGTATCTGCCATCACTTGGTGTTGCCACTCCAGCAGGTTTTGTTTCAGGCACACCAATCTCGTCATCATGATCCTCAAAGTCTGACAACTCCACCTCAGTGCCCTTCTTCACAGCAAGGTTGTGCAACATAGCACAGGCAGCAATGATTTTACAGCAGGTGATGGGGGTATACTGCCGTGCACCTCCACTCTTGTGCAGGCACCTGAACCTGCTCTTCCAAATACCAAAGGTACGCTCCACAATATTTCTTGTGCTCTTGTGGGCCCTGTTATATCTCCTTTGGCTGGGTGTTGAGGGGTTGAGGTAGGGGGTGAGTATGAAGGAGCGGAGGGCATATGCACTGTCTCCTAAAAGGAAATGGGAATACATTACTCACATGCATACCTGTACTTCTTACTGCAATAGGCATTAATGGGGTCGCACACTGTGTCTTACCTAGGAGGTATCCTTCACCAAATTCACCTGCTGTCAGCCGTGCATAGATACCACTGTTATGAAATATGAAGGAGTCGTGGGTACTCCCAGGAAATTTTGCCACAAGGTCAGTGATGGCGCACTTGGCATTGCAGATCACCTGCACATTGATGGTGTGGGTGGACTTTCTATTCCTATATATGTATTCGGTGCCAGCAGGGGGACAAATGGGAATGTGGGTGCCATCAATGCAGCCAATGACATTGGGGAAATGCGCCACCAGATAAAAGTCAGTTTTTGTTTGGAGCAGTTCTGCATGGGTTGTAGGAAAAGTTATATAATGGTCCATCCTCTGTAACATGGCGTCAAGGAATTTGTGGAGAAAGCGTGACAGGCTGCTCTGGGTCACACCACCTACCGCAGCAACCACACTCTGGTAGCTCCCAGACGCAAGCAGGTGTAGGCTGCACAGCACCTGCACGTGGGGTGGAATAGCGTGTGCCCTTGGGATAGTGTGCTCCAACAGTGGTTGGAGGTCCCTGATGAGGTCCAAGATGTTGTCTGGGTCCAACCTGTACCTCTGGAGTATCTCTGCCTCTGTGAGCATGAACAACGTGATCCTCTGTCTGTAGACCTGCTCCTGTCTCTGCCATTCCCTCGCTCCTTCCTCCTGTAGCCGTAGCCATCTCGCAATGACATAGAATGCCGCCATTGTGAAAAAAATTGCATTTTGGGTCCTTTTTTATAGGCTGCACCTGGTTACCACCTGAGTTCAATCCATGGTAAATACCGACTCTTAAATACCGAATTTCAAGCAAATTCGGTATTTAAGGGCTTACCTACATCTCAATATACAATTTTACCACTTCTTATTTTCCGATTCGGTATTTTACTGATACGGTAACTTTACCGATTCGGTATATTTACCGATTCGGTAAATTTACTGAATCGCAAACCGTTGCGATTCGGTAAATGTACCGAATCGGTAAATTTACCGATTCGGAAACTTTACCGAGTCGGTAACTTTACCGATTTGGTAAATTTACCGAATCAGACGATTTTCTGTCCCCTACATCCCAAATGACCAATACCGGTCGGTAACGGCCGAAATTACCGATTTTCGGCCGTTACCGACCGGTATTGGGCCACCTACATCTGGCCCATAAAGTATAATCTCTGCTATCCAGGTGCTGAATAGGCCATGTGTCTACTAGGGATCAATTGAAGCCTATCTTGTGGAGTAGCTTGTGGGATGAAGATGGCCTAAATTTGCCTCTCGAACTATGATCTATGGTGGGGTCCAGTGGAAGATTAAAGTGTCCCTCATTATTAGTCAAGAGTCAATGGGAGTACAGCAATCAGTTTGTCAATGAGTTTCCAGAAACTTGTGTTGTTAGTATTGGCATGTAAATATTCAGCACATAACATTCTTTACAGATTTCGACAATTTATTGAGCATCCACCTCCCTTTCTGACCGGAGACCGTGTCTAATAAGGTCATTGTAGCTTGTTTTGTTATGACAGTGAGTACCCAATTATTCTACTTCTGTGCAGGTGAACCTATGACCTCTGGGGTCCTGGGGCTTTGAAGGAATGGATGCCAGTGATAGAAAGTTTAGAAGCTTGTAGCAGAAGTATGTCACATTTGTATTTGTACTCAAGAATGTTCCTCCTCTTCACCAGATGGTTCAACCCCTTTGTTTTAAGTGACAGTAGCTGCAATGAGTCAGTCTTCAGCACTGTGGGTACGGGGAACTACAGAGGGCCAAAGATTAGACACATATGTCACAGTGCATTGTGTAAGTGGAGTACTTGTGGTTAGAGTGTCTTGCATTAAAGTACTGTAGAAATGGTCAGTGTTTAGGCGTTACACATGAAACCTGTTCTGAACATGACTTGGGGAGGACAACTGGACAAAAGGGAAGGAAGCCTAACACTTTTTTAATGCAAAAATAGTCAGCATTAAATATTCTAAGGCAAACTGCCATTTCAGTGGGCCAGAACGTCAACCCCTTGTCAGATGGGACATTTAATGCTAATTCCATACATTTTGGTTGTGCATTTTTACACTTTTTCTGAATGCAATGAGTGAAGGAAAGAATACTTGGTACAACTGAAACTACAAACAGACGCAAATGAGCCGGTGTCAGGCTTTTCTGGGGAAAATGTAATACGACTTTGAAGGTGATACAGTAAGCTAGACTGACAAGCTGACTACTAAATCTGCAATTCTTGTTTATCAGATCAGTTAGACTAATTGTGCATCATACAAAGTGGGCTAACAAGACGGCAATGCATTTAAAATATGTGCACACGTGCAGTAAGGCTAAAGAGCTAGAATGCTTTACACATGCATAAAAAAATTCTCAATTGTTAATACAAACAAAAAAAAGCTATATACAAATGTTATGTGCTCAATTAGCACTCTTTCTTTTTTATTTCTAAAAGATTTGTATTGAGGGGCATGGCCAAGATGGTGCCAAGGTAGGACATGCCTCACCGTTCCTCCTGTCCGCTGCAGGCCTAATCTGTGTCCCGACCCCTTCATAGCGAACCGGAGCAGCTGATAACGGTGGCGTAGCCAGGTGATGCCCAGGGGCACCGTGTGCCAGATGGAAGTTACTCACAGAGGCCCCGAACAGGGCATTTCGGCCCTCCGGGAGGGAGAAGCGTGGAGGCAGGGAGTCAAAGCTCGGCCGGCGTGGTGGGGCCTGGGCTTCGGACTTTGATGGTCACTGGAGGCCCATCTGGTGGTCGGAGAGGTGTGGGAGCTGATCGGCACCACTTTGTGACATACTCCTGAGCGGCCCCCCAGGTGAGAGTGGCCAGTCGCGTGTGGGAGCCCAGGGATGTGGTGCCTCCCATGAATGAGCACAGCAGTGAGGACAGCAGCGCCCATTAGCCATTGGAGGGAGGGACCACAGAGGACCACAGGCGGGTCCCCTATCCTGTATTCGCCAGGTGGATCGGCTCGGACCAGAAGGCTTGCCAAGCGGAGTGGCCAAGACCGACTGTCTCAGAACGGCCCCGGGCCGCGGCCGAGCGTCGAGGTGACACGGCCCCTCCCCCCAAGCATACTCAGATAGGTCCTGGCGGGCCTAGAGAGAAGTCATTTGACAAAGGGAGCAGCACTGATCGGGCAGTGAGGGTCTAGAGAGGGCCCTATGGACAAACCTCTCCACGTCACACCAGCTACAGCGAGAGGTTGACCGGCCCGCTGCAGTCCTTGCTCCGGTGGGGTCCTGATTCATGGTGGTGGCATGGGCCCACAGTTTGAAGACGGGTCCCTCTCCGCTGTACAGAGCAGATGGGCTGTGAGTGCAGCGAGGCCCGGACAGTGGAGGGCGGTAGCTGCTCAACACGAAGAAGCGGGCCCTGGAAGGGACCCACACATGGCCCCCTTGGCCAAAGCAAGGTGGCAGCTGTGGGGGCCCGGTGAGTGAGTGGGTGCCGGCCCCCTCTCTACTGACGCTGCCATGAGGATTGGCACAGGCTTGCCCTAAAGCAGGACTGGGAGCAGTGGCTATAGTCGGGGCCCGGGAGGCCCCAAGGAAGGGGTGAGTCCACGGGGGAGGAAGGAGGCTCAGGCAGAATGGGCACCCCCTAACGGGTTTATAGACCTAGCTGTACAGCAGTGTACGGAGACTGCAAGATTTGTATGGGCGGGCAGCTTGGCCCGAGCTTTCTTGTGGCAGAAACACAACAGCGACCCTTGGTCCACTAGCAGCCTTTGAGGTGAGGCCTGCCCGCCCTGTCCACCTTTGGGTGCAGAATTTCGACTGTACTGAAAACCTTGGGGGGGAAGGAAGCCACTAGGCCCTGGGATCGCACCTGTACATTGTGCCTATAAAGTGAATATCTCAGACGAGACACCTCCCAAATGGCGACTGGCCGCCCAGGAGGAACACACCCTTATAAAGACATGCTTTTCCGCCCAACAACAAGCCTGGCAGGAGATATGGCCCAGCATCCGGATCAGGCGGGAGACCGACCGGACCAGCCATCTAAAGAGTCAGTGACCCGTACTTTTTTGGAGGTGCTTTTCTCGACCCTCCGGGAAGACCTCCAATCACTAAAGCGCAAGCTCTCACAAGATCCGAAAAGATGTAGACGCGCTGGGAGACGGCGTAGCGGAACTGGAAGACAAATAGGGTGTTAGGGAAAAGGAGACTGAAGCTCTCCAACAGGAGGGCATCCGCCTTAAAGAACAACATATAGACCTACAGTCTCACCTGGAGGATTTGGAAAATAGGTCTCGGAAGAATAACATCCCTATTAGGGGAGTGACGTCTAAGGAGGAAGGAGATCACATCTTTGGCTATGCCAGAGACCTCTTCCATCATATTCTAGGAGGCCCTCCGGAAATGAGAATTCAACTGGACCGGGCCCATTGGATGTGCCTTCCCAGTCAGAACTCAACTACCCACCAGACATTTTAGTTTGTCTGCATGACTTCCAAGTCAAGGAGGAGATCCTACGCAAAGCTCGCAATATGCACCCCATTACCTTCCAGTGACATTCCCCAACCCTCTTTCAAGATCCCACGACCCTCACACTGCAGAAGTGAAGAACATTTTGACCGGCAACCGCACACCTTCGTAGCCATGGAGTTTCTTATTCGTGGGGTCACCTCTTCCGTTTGATCCTTTGCTGGGAGGGAAGGCTTCACCAACTACGCTCACTAACTGGGACCTGCCGGGTGCTGGGGCTTTAACTCCCGGGGGAGCAGCAGGCGTGGGGCCCTTCCCCTTCCCTCAAATGGGGAGGCAGCTGGCTGGATAAAACAAGGTCGACGACGCATCCCAAATAATCCAGACCCAAAGGAGATAGCCAAAGGACAGCAAGCAGCTCTGGGGGTAGTTCTTTCGGCCCTGGCAAAAACGGAGGGATCTTGAAACCCTGGCCACTTCTAGCATAGTATGAAACTTAGGGACCGAGTGGCGGGTGGGGAGGTACGGGTCCATTGGCTACCTTTGAAACCCCATTGGGTTGGCCATGCAGCCATACCAGGTTGCAGGACTGAACTTAAGACGAAGTTCCAAGTTGTTCTTCGTTTTTGTTGAATGTTTAAGTTATGGTATGGTATGGGGCACACACTCACCTAGACACAGGGCATTTCATTGACTAACTGACCTGGGGATCACAATCTCATCACGATTAATCCCTATTCCCCTGGGAAAAGGGTGGCATCATAGCCGGAATAATTTAGCCTACCCATGTCATTTATGACAGGTACTCCTCTTAGAATTCTCACACTTAATGTGCGAGGTCTCAACAACCCAATAAAGCATAGGGCAATTCTTACCTATCTGGATTTCAAACGGGCTGACATCTGCCTCCTGTAGGAGACACACCTCCTTGTGGGAGACTGTCATCGGCTTCGATTGAGGGCCTTCCCCCAGCAGTATTTCTCTTCCTCCCCTTCTAAAACTGCTGGAGTGCAGGAGATATTGGTGGCAAAATCCTTTCGGGGAAAGGTGGATCAGAAAGACAAAGAGATCAGAGGCAGACTTCCAGTATACCGTTTCACCCACGCTGGTAGATCTATGGTGATGGGGTCAATATACGATCCCAATGATAGGCAAGAGGGGTTCCTCCATAATGCACTCGAGGGGGCACTGTTGAAGGGGATAACCTGGTGTCACTGGGAGGGGAGCTAAACCTAGTGTTTGACAATACATTGGATAGATCAACCCAGCGATACGGGCAAACAGGTGCCTTGTCAAACGAGGGCCACGCATGGCTCAAGGAATTGGGGCTGGTAGAATTATGGAGGATCAACCACCCGTAGGCTGAAGAATATTCATTTTATTCCAACGCACATAAAACATATGCCAGGCTGGATTATTTTCTGGGCACAAAAGGGATACAGACACTCACAAAAGAGGTAGCAATACACACAACAGCCTTCTCAGATCACGGGACAGTCACGATATCGATGTCCCTTCCCCTTAAGACTCCCCACCCCTCTAGATACTGGAGCCTGCGCAACATCTTGTTCCACGGTCAGGAGGTGATAAAGCAAATTCAACAATCACTCACCGACTTTCTCTCACACATCGACACCCCTGAAACCACCACTGCAATTCTATGGGAGATGCTTAAAGTTGTCACAAGGGGGGAGTTTATAGCAATCGCATCAGCGGACAATAAAATCTGCAGATAAAAGAGAGAAGACCTCATTAAACAAAGTAAAAAGAGCTTGAGCGCATCCATCAACGTATTGGCACCTCGAGAGTATGGTGCCAACTCACCAACACTAGCTCTCAATTGACAGCCATTGACATGGATAAAGTGGAATATTCCCCCCCTATGCCTTCGACATTCTTATTATGTCGGAGGGGATAGGTGCGGCCGCCGTCTAGCAAACAAATTGCAAATCAAGAGACAAGAACAGGGTGTTCTCTCGATCCACACAGCAGTGGGTGATCTTGTCTTCGATGACAAGGACATAATGAAAACATTTAATGATTTCTATTCACACCTCCACTCAAATCAACCCCTTGACCTCGAGACCGGTGCCCGATATCTCCAGTCGGCATGCACTAAACCTCCCAACCCATATCAATCGGCATCCCTAGATGAGGACATCCTTTTAGAGGAGGTCATTGCGGCCATCTCCCAACTAAAACTCGCCAAATGACCAGGCTCGGATTGGTACCCCACTATCTTCTACAAGACCTTCTGCCCAGTCCTAGCCCCAATTTTGACCCGTCTATTTAACTTTTTCCAACCCCAGAGCGGTTCCCTCCTCGACGCTTGCAGCCTCTGTCATAGTTCTACTCAAACCTGACAAAGACAAAACGAAATGCAGTTAATATAGACCCATCTCCCTGTTGAACATAGATCTGAACTTATTTACCAGCATCATCGCACACAGGCTCAATGCACACACACCCTCACTAGTGGACACAGATCAGGCCGGCTTTATCCATAGGAGACAAACTAGCGAAACACCAGGTGCATTCTCCATATCATTGAGAAAGCTACTAGAACTCAAGGGAAATATATGCTACTGGCAGTCGACGCTTAAAAGGTCTTTGACAGAGTCCACTGGCCCTATTTGGAACAGGTCTTACACATTTTGGGTTTGGGGAAAAATGCAGGACACGCATACTCAACTTTTATCAGATGCCCATGCAGAAGGTTTGACTTAATGGCTACACATATACACCCTTCCCGATATACAGGGGCACACGGCAGGGCTTTCCCCTGTCCCCTCTGCTCTTCGCTCTCTATATGGAGCCATTGGCCCAGAGAATCTGCGACCACCCAGCGATTATTGGGGTGCCTTTCGGATGCAGCCGACATTCTATTTGCTCATATGCTGACGATGTGCTGGTGACCCTAGAGAGGCCAGCTGATTCCTTGCCTGCCTTCTTGGGGGAGCTAGAATCTTTTGGGGCTGCCTTAGGCTTTCAGATCAACGTAGGAAAATCACAGGCACTTAATCTTTCTGTTCCCTCCCATCCATTAGAACAATTGGCGAAACAGTACCCCATTTAATGGGCCATCGAGTCGATACCATACTTAGGGATCAACCTCACTTCCACCCAGGCAATAGCAGATAACAATTATATGGCACTTCTTCAGCAAATTCGGTCCAATTTCAGAAGGTGGAAACGCCGTCAGATTTCCTGGTTGGGAAGGATAGCGGCCACTAAGATGTCGATCCTCCCAAAAATGCTTTATCTCTTCCAGACCCTTCCCCTCTCGCCACCACCTGGTATGATTGCTAAACTCAAGACCGAACTAACTCAATTCATTTGGCAAGGCAAGAAACCATGTATGAAGAAGACCTTAAGCCACCTCCCTCCAGATGCCGGGGGTCTGGGTATTCCTGACCTTCACCTTTACTATCAGGCGGTGCAATTGCGCTACCTAGTGGAATGGGGACGTCCTGAGTCTGAAAAGCACTGGCTGTTTTAGGACAGGGCAGTCGCTGGCACATTGCTATGGAAGGTTCCATTCCTGCCAAAAGCTCATAGACCCCCCAATCTGTATCTCTCACCAGTTACACGGGCGACTATGGCAGCTTGGGACCTGACCAGCATCGAGCATGGACTAACCACATTTCCATCCCCGGTGACTCCTTTACTAGACAACCCAGACTTCTCTCCAGGGGTGGGGGCGGCAGGATTTATGGAATGGAGACAATCGGCGTGTCATTGCATGGGCCACTTCTTTGACATTGAGGGCATACTCTCTTTCCCTCAGATGCGTGAAGAGTGCGGACTCCCGGAGTTGGAGAGACTCCATAATCTCCAAATCAGACATTGGATCACACCCCCCCAAAATGTACCTAATGCACGGCATCACCTCACACAATACGAAAAATGGCTCCTTGCCAAAACATTGGATAAAAGCCTCATCTCTGAATTATATGCTCTTTTACTTCAATCTACCAAGCACACACATAACGTGGGACGGGTGAGGTAGGAAGGGGAACTTAGTTGGCACTTGAGTAATAAGGAATGGGAGGATATCTCATACAGGGCTCGCCACACAGCCAGCAGTAATACCCTTACCGAAACTCTCACTAAAATGTGTACACACTGCTACTACACCCTGGTAAGTCTCCATAGGATTAAGCCCATGTTAAGCGCACAATGTTGGCGAGGCTGCGGGGGAACTGGGTCCCTGGCGCACATACTATGGGATTGCCCAAGGCTTCAACAATACTGGACACAAGTCATAGATGACATAGTTAGTCATCTGGATACCCAACTCCCACGCTTCCCTACCTATACACTGCTCCCAAACCCACTCACATACCCATTGAGATTGAAACCCGGCCACCAGATAGGCATGGCGTTAGGGGCGGACACTCAAAATAACCTTAGCCTTTAGGGGAACTTCAAAAACCCCACACACAACATTCTAGGTATGGATAAGATAACTATGTCCTTGGGTGGAAGGGGAGCTGAATTTGGGGACTTGTGAAGCTCATATGTGTCAACTGCTCGAACAGGAATACCGGGAATTAACATAACCATAAGTTACAGTAACCTCTTTAGGTGGCGGTAGTATGTATAAACAGTTAAAAATCAATCAGTCATTAGAACTTAAAGGCAAATTTCTTCTAGACATTCTTCTATCTATAGGAACAAAATCTGTACTCTCAGAATGTATTCATTTTTAACGATCCTCCATCTATATTTGTGGGTATGGACACCGTTCATAAAGGGGCTGATAACTCTTTAACCTCACACTTACCTCATTGTACTCCCAAAATTATTATTTGGGATCAAATGGACATATGTATTATTAACACAAAACCCCCTGCACTTCATGATACCACCACCACCCTCCCCACATTTCCTAATACATAAGCACTCACTCATTTAAAACAAACTTGCCTCGGACATAAAGGGCATGTCTGCGGAACCTTAAGTTAAGTATAAGGCAAAAGCTGGTGATTGGCTTTCAGACTACCAGTCTTTTGTTAAATGTCATTTTATCCCTATGGGTCATAAAGCCTCTAAATGAATTAAGGTGTGGTCTAGTGACTATGGGCCTGATTACGATGATGGTGGGACAGCCACAGACAGCCCGACAAAGGTGGTCCCATGGCCATCCAGTACTGCGGCCATCGTATCCATGCTTTCCACCCGCCATATTACAATGGCGGGCGGATGGTTGGCGGTCGGAAAGACCAACTTCCACACATCTTACGAGCTCCTTGAGCCTACCAGTGCATTGAAGGGAGTTGTATTTCCTACAATTGTTGCAGTGCCTGCCAGGCACCGCCGTAGGGATTACAATGTCCCTTTCCACCCACCGAATCATGGTGGTTAAACCGCCATGAAAAGGCAGGTGGAAAGGGACTTTGGGGGCCCGTAGCGGGACCCCGTTCTTCCCTGGACACCAGCTGTGGGTTTTGGGGGGCACCTATGATACCAACTACATATCCCTGCACCATGTGCCACGTAGTGCAGGGATATGTGAAGTGTCCCCTTTTTGTACTGTGGAGTGTGCTACCGCCATAAGCACCTGCCTCAAATCAAAACATAGGCATTGCGACCGCTATGGTGGCGGTCGCATCCTAGTACCTATGGCGAGACCTCCGACAGCCTGTCGGGCGGTCCCATTTACGAAAGGATGGCGGTCTGGCAAAAGTCTGACCCCCATCCTAATCAGCCCCTAAGTCGGTGACCATATTGTTGAAAAATCAGGACCTGTATTATGTACTGAGTGCACTGTCCTAGTCTACGCAGTGGCACATCTTTAAATGAGTGTGCCTGGTCCAGACTGGGACAGTGTGTCCTAATACAGTAAATGTGCTTTCCCCAGTGTAGCCTGAAATTCTCAGTTGGCCTGTCCATCTCTCACTTTGTAAGTGGCAAGGCGTCCTGCCTTTCAAAGGGGGAGAGAGGCAGAAGGATGTCTGGTGGGTCCTTGGGACCCTCTTTCCTATTTTCAAAGTCCCCATCGGGAGGCACACTGATTGTGCACCACCTCTTTGTAAAGCATTGCCATTGCGCCCTCAGCTCCTTTGCTCTGCGCTTAGTCTATCATATGACACAGGGGCAGAAGAAAAGTGTTCCCTTATTTGCATGGAGCCACTGCCCTATGCAGATGAGAGCATGCTCCACTATGTATTATGTATTACAGAAAGGGCGGTGCAAGCATATACAACCCCCTTCTATAATATTACAGGGGCCCTGGGAGAACTGAAAGCGGGTGCAAGCTCCTGTGGTATCCCCAGATCAATCTGTGGATGTAGTACAGCCCCTGGGACCGAATCCAGACTCTCTTGCCTAACCACATTGTTTCATGCTGGACAAATAACCGTACTTCCCTGTGTCCCAGCTGTCTTATTGGCCAAGGTATTAAGCACTTACAAATTATCTTAATGTGAGTGTTATGTGCTAGATAAAAAGTGTCTTTTTAGGTTTCGCCCTAGCGTTGCAACTGCGTAGCAGTTGCTCCGCCCAGGGCGAAATCTCATAATCCTACATATGGGCTTTGTTCCCGCCTCTGTCTCCCATTGGCTAGCTCCATAAATGGAGGCTAGCCATTGGGAGACAGAGGCTGTCAATCACGCTTTCCCCCTTAAACGCGATTCGGGGGCGTTTCTCGGGCTTTTTTTAAGTCCCGCCCCTTTGTCCTGGGCCGCGCTGTCATTGGCTGCCGGCCCGGGACACCCCCGTGATGTCATTCCCCGGGCCGCGCTGTGATTGGCTGCCGGCCCGGGACCTGACTTGCTTCTTATCTTTTTGATCGATCCTTTTTATATTTTCCTGTTTCTTGTTTAAGTATTTTATAGCAGATTTTTAACCCAACTGATGCCCCTTTCAGAGTACATCCATGACATTACTTCCAAGACTGAGGCTCATTAGACCTACCCCCTGACTTGCATGAATCTCCCCGACTGGCTGACACACACAATCCTTTCCGTGTTGGTCTCCTACCAAACGACAACAGTTAGAGGGGTGTTCCCACACTACCAATAACACCATTTGTGCAATCCCTTTACCGTGTTTACGACACAATTTCAGTCCACTATCCGCCTGAGCTAGGTGGATTGCGGCGGGTCCCGTGGTCAACTGACTGTAACTCCTCTTGTTTCTGTTGCTTCCGGGTTTCCCAATATGGCGCCCGACGTGCAACTCGCGCTCTAGCTTTTCCAGTGGTGCCCCGGCACTTGACCGGATGTCCCGCCCCTCTCTTCCTGGGTGGCCGCGGGTTCTTATCTATGGCACACTGGCTCGTTTTCTTTTTCCTGGACAACCATGTGAGGGTAGGACAGACACCCTGGGCTGAACGCAGCACGCGAGTGCTTCCTCAATCGGTTGTGAGTATGATATGTACTCTAGCTCACCACATGACAGGCATCCGCCTGTACGGGAGGGAGGGTGCACAACTCCTAAGAGGAGCTTTGGTGAATCCACGTTACCCCGCCAGATATTGAATCTGCCGATTTCCAACTCACTTGGGGCACTGGCTCTCACCACTTTCCACGCATTTGCTCCCGTGCATCCATCCCACCACACGGAGCACCCGTAGTCTCACCCGTTCCTTGGTACCATTGTGTGCGGTGGGAGTCTCCCTCCGTGCGCGAGTCACAGCCTGACCCTTAGCGTCGCTGGGGTCGGTTCCCCAAGCTCAGTGCACACGGCTGACTCCCTGTTCATTACAAAGACCACAGGGTTGCACTCACGTTCAATGTGTCTTTTTATTTGGGAACACCAGCCCTACTATTGGAGGACGCGTCTTCGGCCGCCACGTGGATGCCTTTAAGCAGTTGCTGACTTTTTAGTCTCGTGGGTAGTCGAACCGGGATTCCCTGTTGTCCACCTTGTTCACTGGCTACTATGTCTTTTCAGCAGGACACTACATTTGAGTGTCTACAGGAGCCGGTACTGCTGATGCAAAGTTTTGACCCTATTAGGGTGAGTTCATTAAGTTTATTGCTCTCCTCCTCTGCTGCAGCTATGACTCTACACCATTTGAAGTGACACAGCGTTCTCACTATATGCATGCCGTCACCTTCTTTCTCTAGCATGGTATGACTAATTGACTAAGAATTTTGATGTGCATGCTGAACACTGAGAAATGTATTCTTTTTTAATGTTTTTGTTTTTATTGCAGTTTGTGTTTATATGACCTAGTTACCACATTTTAGTGTGCTGTATTAGTGGTCACTTATACATTCTAAACTCGATCACTACCAAAAAGTGTAGGTTAGAACTTTCTGGTCCTGATGAATTGCCATCTAATAGGTTGAAAGTAAAGAAACATGTTGACCTCCCTTCACAAGCAAGTATACTCTACATCCTTGGAGTGAAGATACGTTTGTACAGAGTGGACTGATCTGTGATTTAACCGGGTGTGGAAGCGCGAGGTGAGTGCCAAGTTTGTTTGTGGAAATAGGAAGGAGGTAGCTCGGAGTCTTTGCGACTCCACCCCCAGCACACCATGCCTGCGGGAAATCCCACGGCGGGTAGGGTGCGGCCCCCCGGGGTATGCCCCCTCCCCTGCTGCTAAAAAGGCTGGCTGTGCTCCTCCTACACGCCCAGGGCAGCTCTCCTGGGCTCCCGCTGTGTGAGCTCGCAGGGCTGCCCGGACCGTCCCCTCACAGCTCCTCTTACTGGTGTACACACAGAGCACGGGCAGAGGGAGGATATTTCATTTACAATGCCAACAGCTCTAACTTTGGCAAAGGCGAAACCGTTGCATTGTAAATGCTTGTTATATTTACCACTTCTCTATTGAAGTGTTTGTTTTGGATACAATCGATGCCAAGGGGCGCCTTTTAACGGCCTTTGAAACAAATTATACCTTGAAATATCAAGGTATTGAAAAAGAATATAAAACACTAGGCAATTTATATGTATAGCACTAACTGTAAGATTCACTGTTAAGAAAAAGTTCACCCGTTCTTCATATAGAGACTGACAAATATCCAACTCCTGCTTATGTACAAAGGAAACAACAGATTTCTTTTTGGGGAAATGACAACGAGGTGTCTTTATCTTAGGAGGAACGTTATTGTTTGAGCTTTGCATAACCTTTTGAAAAGAGGGGGGGGGGTCAGAGGGGGGTGCAAGGTCTCTGTGATGGTCCCACACTTCCGAAGAGGCTGTACTAATAAGGTTGAGCCTCCCCGCCACCTGATTGGCCACCAGCTCAGCTAAAACCCACCACTGAGCTTTCTGTTTCATTCTCAGCTTTGGGAACTGATGTGGTGTATTTGTGACACATTGGCGAATCACTGATGGTCTGACTGGTGAATGCCCACGGCTACTGCCTATAGTTGGAATGACATGGCAGACTAGAAAGATTAAAGTACCCAAACTCCAGTGCAACTTGCCAGCCCCAACATCCTTGCCAAAGTCCTTGCAAGTTTCCCTGCCTTTTTGGGGGCTTCTCAATTCTGACAGACCTTTCAAACTGCAAATACAGTCCTTTTAAGTGGCACCATATGTTGTGCCCTGAAATGGGAGATCTTCATTGTTATCCCCAATCTTTTCTGATTAGGGTACCTCTCCCAAATGCCTTCTGCATTCATAATCGAATTGTGATTAAAACAGTGCGTTTGTAAGCATTGTTGGAAACATTGTATTGGAGCAGTAATGTGTTGTGTTTAGTCATTTTAGTAGGGTTCCATTGTTTGTGGTCGTGTAGTGACTGTGAATGTTCTTTAATGTATAGCTGTGGACCCTGAATTCAGATATATATCAAGTTACTTTACCATTTTATTATTCATTGTTTATGTTTCCCCCATTTTTGCTGCAAATATATTTTTCACAAACTTCCCCCTCTGACCGGCTTTTCCATCCTTTTTTTGCAACTGGGGTAATTGTGTTGTACTGTACCTTAAAGTTATTAGTGGTAGGTCTCTTCAGGGCCTCTGTTTATATACAGTTGAAAGAATCTTTATTCGATTATACATCATAATCATAAAAGGTAAAAAATATATAAAACCACAAATACATTACGAGCATTAAAACATTGAAGCCACCATAATGACCTCAGATCACAATTTCTAAAATTATCATGGAGAGAAAAGAGGAGAAAGCAGAACACCTTATAAAAAGGCAATCTGTTAGGAATTTGGAACAAAGTTTAGCAATTAAAAGTTTATGATTTTGTTCCAGAATAGAGCACCTTTTATGTAAGGAGAAAATGTTAACATCACAGCGTGATCTGGTAATAACTGGCGATGTAAAAAAGCTGCCCAGAACTGCCAAAATCCCTTTGTTTTTAAGAGTGGTATTAGATACCTATTACGCATAAAATCATAAAATCTGCAGAATAAAACCAAGTGAGTCAAAGTTTGGGGGGAACAGTCATCACAGGGACACACCAGGATTGTATGGGGAGCAAACTCGTCTACGGAAAAACAGATACGTGTACGAATAGAGCCTAAGCGGATTTTCGTTAACATTGATCTATTCCATGGATGTCTAACTGCTAAAAGATATGGTCCAGTGCCTTCAACAGTTTTTAAATGCAAAAGGAATCTATTAGTATATTTCTCAAGTGCCCTGGCTTCCCTCTCATCCTTCAATCGATTTAAAAATCATTCCTTTAAAACCCTCTGACCCCCCTGTTTAAGATTCTGCTGCCTATAAAAAAGGTTCAGACAATCTAGGGACAGAGCAACAATTTTAATATAATTTAGCCACTGTATCTGTTGGCCATACAGACACCCGGGGCAATCCTGGATCACGTCCCTATCAAAATCCGTATTCTCACCACACCATACTAAAATCCATAGTAACAGTGGTGCCAATTTTACATAATCCTCCACATAGTCAACTCTCAATTCCTCATGAATACAAAAAGATGCACTATTCATGGCCAAACCCAAAAGGTTCCTGCAAAATCGATCTTCCTCCTGCTGAATGACCTTGAAATTTCAGTATCCCCAAATTGCAACACCATATGTAAATACAGGATGGCATTTCATTTTATAAATGTGCAATAGGGGCAAAATAGGTTTGCTGCCCATTGATTAAGAGAATCTAAACAAAGCACTACAGGTTTGGGTAAATTGAGAACGGTTAGATATACAAGTAAGCCAGTTATTTTATTGGTCAAATGAAACTCCCAGATACGGAAAGGTAGACACCCTAGTGATTATTTGCCCTTTAATGACTATGGGTGTAGTTTCTAGAAACTTCCTCTCACACACCCTTTAGTGGGTCTTGATAATGTTTGTTACTTTGCGTAATAATGTCTTTAAATTTGCTTAGCAAATTCGCAAATCCATATTAGTAACTCCCAAGGTCTCCGAGTTGGCAGAACAGTCCCGATTTGTGAATGAGTGAGATGGGCCCCTAATTGTCCAGCACGCTTCGGTTGTCACTTCCCCTCAGTTAATGGTGGACATATGCTCTTATTTGGAGTTTCCACCTAAAGACTCTCCTGAAGATGTTCCTGGGCCACTGGGGAAACATTTGAGGAGCTATAATTATCCACAAATGGCTGAACTTGGGGTACAGTCAGTGAACTTTGTGCTGGCATAGCCCTTAACAAAGAACTCAAACATTCCCCCATGTCTAGGAATAATCTGTGTTTCGCAAGGTCAATCTCAGTAGAGATACCTCCTACTGCTTGAGCCAAGGAGTCCAGCGTTGTGCTGTTTGTAAATCTAATGGCAGTATCTTTAGCCTGCGCTTCCCCATTATGTTGATTAGAACGTCACAAGCCCAATGATCCAACATTTGAATTAAGTCAAATAGTCAAATGTCCGAATGGCATGGTGCAGAGATACCATCTAATGATATAAGGGTAATAAGGACTTACCAGAGGCGAAACGAGAGGCAAATTTCGGGGGGGGACTACTAAAAATTTCGGGGGGGGGGCTGATTCTTCCAGCAATATGCAGAGTAGAGATGCAGGGGCTCCAAGAAGGGGTGACAACACAACAAAGCCTCATTAGCAAGTAAATGGTCTTTTAAAGACCTGTGAAGTACTCTGGTGCAGCTGTGTGTGTGCCCGGAAATCTGTCTCAGCTGGGCTGACACACACGACGGGGAGGCTGAAGCCCTTTGACCCAATGGGAGTTGCGCGCCTGGGACTTACCCACTATGACTTGCTAGCTTCATGTTGAATGAGGCGGGGCCCAGTCCAGTCTCCTCCAGGCTATGAAGGCACACCCTTGGCTTGGGCTTCGCAAGGGCACGGCCCATGCGCTTCTCTAGCTATAAAGCGTGACGGGGGTGTGGCTGCCTCCTCCTCTGGCCGCAATGTCTCCTGGGGCTACAAGTCTCCCCTCCGAAATCACTGTAACACTGTGCTCCTCAGCTCCTCTGAACCAGAAACATAGCAAAGTAGGAACTGCTAAGTACACCCTACAGCCAGGATGCCTCAAAACTACTGAGATGGAATAGCGATATATCAAAATGTGGTGCTCCATGGGGTACTTATCAACGGCCACCTGATGCGTTCTAATAAAACTAAACCATGCAAGTCGAGTTGGCAAAACAGCAGCTCACCCACACCTCCATGGAGCCATCCCTCGCAAGTCCTTACTTAGATACCTGGAAACAATTGTTAGGCTGGTTGCAGGAACTCAGTAAACATCGAAGGTTCCTCTCATTTGAGATATTGGTATTTGACAGAGTCTCGTTATGGCATAATTCTTGTTAATATTTCAATTTCTGATGATCGGTCTTGGCAACGGCACTGAGAGGTAGCACATTCAGAGTAGACTTGAGTATACGGAGACTGATTTCAGCCTCACCTTTTTTCACTTGACCACATTGTGTAATCTTGAGGAAGCCCATTGATTTCTCAGTGCCTCAGTTTCACATTTACAAAATTTGTGGCCATTTTCCACGGCTCAAATCTATAACTGAACATTTATAGTTTTTCAATGGATGATCTGTGTAAATCTTGTTTGAGTCAGAATATTAGGATTTTTTATGTTGACCAGGGATTTAAATTGAATCTCCACCACTGAATTGGCATTAATCGAGTGCATATTTTATTGAAAGATAGATTTCTGTTTAAGACACCATACATTCTCCACTTTTTCCCACTCCCTGTCTACCATTTTTTCATGCTTGGGGAACTGTCTTGCTCCCTTCATCCCTCTTTCTATACTCTGGCCATTCGTCTTCCTCCTCTTTGTATACTTTTTTTCCTCTCACTTCCCTCTAACTCTTCTAATAAACTAGTACCTAAACATATATTCAAGCACATCAACCTTAGCACACCTGTTCCTTTACAAATCCTCCTGCTGTGGCCGGTGCCTATGCCCCAGTACTTCTAATCCTGCCTCTACTCCAAGCTGTTCCCAATAACTCTTTCCTTGTCTAAACCTTAGCACATCTACCACTGTATATAATTTAGGACCTCGACTTATACCCTAGTGCTTCTTCCCTTGCCTTTACTTTACTCATACCCTAGTACCTCTACTCCAACCATATGCTAGTATATACACACCTTAGTATCTCTACCCATACCAACACTCAAGTACCTTCTACTCTTTTCTATGACTCAGCACTTCCACAGTTGCCTCAACCCTAGTATATATAACGCTCATCCATCTTGTATCTCTATGCCTACGAATATCATAGTTCCTCTACTATGCACTTGTATGTTTAGTAACACTGCTAGCCCTTCATATTCCCTCTTAGCGCGATCTCGCTCTATTCCTTTGCGCCTCAATCTATTGTGATGAGAATATCCCCTGTATAATTGCAGGCATGAGGCTCTACCCTAATTGAACCTCCATGTAAGTCTCTGGAAATGTATGGATATTTATTTTGGTCTCAGCCAACATGACCACTGGTGTAGCAAGGGTGCCCTGGCCCTAATTGAATGCAGGAAAATGGGCCTCCAAAAAATAGTTTGGTAGAGAAAGACAGCTATAATTGGGATGCATTGGGCCTCACAGATCCAGGACCCTGATGCCATTGATAGTCACGCCCTTGCACATGACCATCCTGTGTGCACTGTAAAAGGTAGTATGAGCCAGGGGTTCTGTGGTCTGCAGAGGCACCCCAAGATACCATGCTGACCTTCCTTTGTGAGTGTGACATCTGTCTGCTCACTAGACTGTAAGGAACTCACATTGGTGGCAGCGCGAGTTCCTAGTTGAAGGACCAGATCATTTTAATTGGACCCTGCGTGGGCAAGAGGCCTACAGGCTTCACCAGTCAAATTGTTTATTTGATTACAACCAGGTTTTTCACCACATCCCGGTGTCTGTGTAAGTCAGTGCAACCTGGGGATGTGTGCATGTGTATATGCTTCAGTTTCTAGCAGAAGTGTAGAAGAAGTATGTGTGTTGTGTTACTCTAAGGACACAGATGACTGTATCTTGATTTCTCTGTATGGGCCTGTTTACAAAATGAAGGCATGAGAGCCTGCCAGTCTAGCGTAGTGTATTGCTGGCATCCCTGTAGCTTCTGGAAAGCCCCAGACTGAAAGGTGTGGAAGGGTGGGAACAGAAGTCTCTTTAGAAATCCTGCAACAGCATACTGCTGAGTCATGCCCTTTTGTTCCAGGCAGGAACATTGCAATTAGATGGGAGGTGTTAGGACTGTAGGCAGCAGTCTCTTCTGTAACACAGAGCTGACCATTTCAAGCAGGCACTGCATTTTGCCCCCTTTCTTCAGAGGTACTATCTGCAATAGCTGAATGGCTATAAGTGTGAAAGCTGCTCCATCCTTTGTGCCAATGTGTTGGGTTGTTTTGGAAGACAGCCTCCCAGACCCATGCATTCTTTGTTCTTACATCTGGAAGAAGTAGATCATATCCTATGTGTAAAGACGGCAACAAAAACACCACATGGTGGAACTACCTAGAGCTAGTTCCAGGACTGAAACCTGGATCCAACAACCCACTATTAGACAGAAAATTTAAGAAATGAATAGAACTTCCGCTTACTGTTTCAGGACTAGTCATTGTCCACTGGAGGTCACATCTTGCAAGATGTGGGCAAAACCTCTGTGATCCATGGCTGAGGACTCTAACTGCCAGTTAGCTAGGGTGGTGAAGAAACATCACCCCAGAAGCATGCAACTTGCTGTTGATGAGCTGCCTGGAAAGAGGAGAGTGCTGATGTAGAGATAGACAGTAGATGTCGCCCCGCAAAAGAGTGTACCTAGAGGAGAACCCTTAAGGAGCTGCCTGCCTGAGGAAACTGCCTGGATACTGTAAGGAAGGGTGGTGGAGGAGCCCCGCAGAAGAAGCATGCCTATAGGAGCTGCCAACAAATGAGTAGGAGTTGTACTCAGTGCAGTTGTGTGCCACTTGATAACTGCATCCAGCATGGTGGTGTGCTGTTCGCCATGTGCCAATAATTGTTTCCTGGGCATCTGATACAGTGCTCTGGGCCAATCCTCTTAGCATTCGTCCTCTGATAGACCTCTTCCTTACTGCAAAAGAGGTGATGGGGGTTATCAATCCATCAATCAGGAAAGTTTATTACAAGTTAGAAATCAAATTAAGATACACAAATCTTAGCATAATGCTATAAAGATGCAGAATAACAACTGGGAAACCAACCTTCTAAAGAAGTTTAGGTGTAAAGACAAACAAGAAATTCAGTCACAGCAATACAAAATATCAATAGCAAGATCTGGTGCTCAGTGAGGAGTTTCTGGTCCTCTCCCCTATACATGAGTAACATCTAGAATAATCTAAGTTACAATCCAAACTAAAAGGATAGTTCGATTGTCTAAGGAATCTCAAAATTCAAGGAACTGAAGAAAAATAGGAAAAAACTCGGTAAAGTTCTGCAAATAAGGAAATAAGGAATGTGAAGGAAGTGAGGGAAGGTGTCATGATTGCAGACGCTCGGTCAAGAGTCTTCTTGGGTCAGGGGATTTTTTAGCATTAGCCTAGGCCACCCTCAGCAAGAGTCAAGGGAATAATCACAGAGGTCTAAACCTCTCAAAGTCCAAGGAAAAGTGGCAGCAACTCAGTGTAGACTCCAGTTATTTGCATCAAAATCTTTCAGGTACCACCCATCTCTTCGCATCATCAGGGGTTCCATTGTCCTTTTCCATTCTCATGTTGTAAGCTGCAACATTTACGTAATATCCCACACTGAACATGGGAACAACATTGTCCTTGTTCAGCCAAACTATGTTGTAACATTGCTGAATAGAACTCTTCAGTTAACGCTCTAGCTCACCATGGGGCCTATTAGCAAGAAATAGCAATATTTATCGCTAAATGCGCTTAGAGACTTTTTTTTATCGCTGCCTATCGCTGGATATTTTAGCGGAGAAAACATGCTATTAGCAACGTTTTTCTCCATTGTGCTAAAATATTCAGTGATAGCGGCGAAATGCGAGAATATCGCTGGAAATCCAGCGATATTCTCGCATTAACGCCAATGGGGCTTAATCTGATAATCCACCCCCCATTGACTATACAGGTAAATCAACTTTTTAGCAGGCGTTATATTATAGCGATAATCGCGCTTAGCGTCATTTTTTTTAGCGCTTCGCCTGCCTATAATAGGCGATAGCTGCGTTAGCGACTGTTTTCAGTCGCTAACAGTTTGGGTACGCCCACTTTACACTTTGTAGGCTAAAACTACATTTAAAATGAAATATATGAAATATTAGTGCATACATTTCATTAATTCATTGTCGTTTCTAAAGTAAACACATTCCAAATAAAGGTGAGTAAAGTTTATTCATCAGGTCTTAATATGGTTAAGGCACACAGTGGTGTGTATAACATCTCAAATTCTACAGTGAATGCACTTCAATAATGATGTCAAGTGCAACACTTTATTTTAATTATCTTTAGGTCGCCTAGGAAACATGCGTTAAGTGCACGTTTATGTTATGTAATTATGATGTGTAAAGGTTGAGCTAAAATTATGCTGCTCCACATCTGTGCTGTTTATCTTGTGCCCTGCCTGGCGGAACCACTCATTGTGTGTCTAATGTGGCTGTGTCACTCATACTGTCTCAGCACGGCACGGTGCTGTTCCTAAAAGTCTAACTTTCCACACTAGTGCCCACTGAACCTGCACTTTGACCACCTTCCAGTGAGCATGAATGAGACTCGCCACACACTGACCACCTGATTGGTGGGTTCTCCTCTCATTTAAGAATAAGAAGGTTTTTTGGTGCTTGATTGCTGCTTATCATAGACCATGCTCCTTTGCTCTGCCACCAGGACTGCAGCCCTCAATGGCACCAATGGCGCCTAGTGATGGCATTGGAGAAGGTGGGTGTAGTTAGGTGGGAGAAGCCACAGGACATGCCCACATTTACTGCCAGAAGCACTAGTCCTGCAGGATTCCTTCCAGGAATCCATGTAACAGATCTGTCCTACTTGGTGCAACCAGACTGAAGGCAGGGGAAAGAAAGATTGAAATACACAAATAGTTCAATACATAAGAGATTGAGCACTTAGTAGACAGACTATAGTGGTCACCAATTGTGATAAGAGGAGCAGCCGCTACACATGTAACCTAATAGTGATTAGCACCAGCCCGGTCATTCCCATGTGCGCTAGTATACCTAAGCAAGCAATGCGCCAAGTGATTGGACTGCTCACCCAAGTCTACCTATAGGGTAGGGGTGTACTTGGTGCCCTGCATGCAGTGCTATTGGTGATATGGCCCCAGTACATCAATGATACATTACCTCAACCCCTCAGTTGGGACCCAGTAACAACTATGTACCCTGGGGACCCCAAACCAAGTTTGACACTGACTATTCCTATACTAATTGTCATAGGTGTGTCACCTATAACCTAGTACATTTACCCATACTTATGTCCTAATACCGTAACTATGCGTTAGTATTCTACTTCTCCCTTTCCATTACTCCTCTCCCCTTTTCCTCCTACCAGTTTTAATTCGTAGTTTGCTTCTTCCCACGACCTCCATTTTTAATTCCTCAAATCTTTCCACAGTTTGAAAATTCACCAAAATGGAATTTGCTCTGCCTGAAAACATTTTGCTGTGTTCTCCACTTTAACTGTTCTCCAAAATGAGGTAGAGGAGTTATTGGACATGCATGATTTGCAACGGAACAAACATGGCCACAGTGGAGCCTCCAGCCCTTCATACCATGACAGAAAATCTGGTATTCTTAAAAAGTTGAAGACTACACAAACATAAATTCACACAGTCTCCCACACACTCGCACCCAGGCACACAAATGTGTATGCCGCGCACCCTCAACAGGGTGAAGGATTCCAGCGCCTCTCTAAGAGCCAGTCCTGAAAAGGATAATGCCTGCCTACCATTCTCACCTGATAAACCCACGGGTTCGCAATTGCATGTTTCTATGCAAAGCATCACAAGGACTGCTACAGGAATGTTCCTAACATACCATGCATTTCAGGAAACATCTGCTGAAAACCTATCACACATCTCCGTAATTTACACTTGCATTGTTATTCATAACACATTTTCAAAAGAGAAAATAACATAAAACAATTATAAAACCACACACCTTGGCAACTCAATACCCGTTGAATAATCTGTTGCACAATCGGCAGATCAACAGTCACGAGCAATGAACACAGTATTCTTCCATGCTCAACTCAACAAGCCCCTCCCCCCAAGACTTTCACCACCCAAGAACGTATTTAACCAGTTTAATTGGGTCTAACTGGATACCCCTAAGTTGGCACAAGTCGCCTCAGATTTTCCCACGTGGCAGCCTCTTGGATGTAAATCTGGAACTCCAGGGTCACACAGTGGTCCGGCGCCTTCTGCCAAGCCCCAAGGGAAGGAGACTCAGAGACCCCTACCAATTTCTAGCTAGGTCATGCTTTGCAATTGAAGACCCAGCCAAAGCAATGCCATCTTGTATCTGTTGATATCCATACTACGCTTGTGTGTGGTATGGCCATGTTAGAGTCCATAGGTAACTTCCACCCCAATACTTCACCCAGAGTGGCCAAGACCCCCTCCAGAAGGATTCAATGTAACTACAGAATGGACAACACAGTGAAGTAACCAGCTAAGTAGACTATGAACATAAGAAACACCAAAAAGGGACCTGTAGAGCTGTTCAAAGCTGACAGTTTACTAAAAACCATAAACTGCATGCCTTTCTCTCACACTTCTTCATCCATCACAATGCTAAGCGCTGCATTCCATAACACGATAACCACAATCTGATGGTCGTCCAACACAACATGTGGGTTTTCACCCAGGGCACTCTGTTTGTTGGATTTGTGGCGGTTAGCCTAGCCGCGAAGACGTCCTGCTGCCTAATAGCGGCCCAACGGTACGGGATTCCCGGGTGCTGAGAGGACAGAGAGCCCATGTTGTGGGACAAGGTATTGGCGGTGTAAGCAGTTTTTTCCGCTTCCAGCAACCCACATGGGTAAGAGACTGTCAAAATTTTACAAAACACAGCATCACCCACTTGGGCAATACAGTGGGGAACTAAGAGTCCCATCAGGCAGTGTTGCAATGCCCACTGGGGCGGGAGTCGGTATATAACTTAAGTTCCCCAATGCGGCTGTGCTGTGATGTATGCCAGTGATCAAGGACGTAGAGTGCATCCGAAACGTGTTTGGCAATTTTATTTGGACTTTTGGACTGAAGGAGGAAGCTGTTTACCCTGCAGCCTGCAACAATAAAGGAGTCAAATCTCTCTGCTGTGTAGCGTATATATATATATATTACCTACTGGCGGTCGCCAGTAGGTATATATAGTTAGGATTTTTTCTCTATGGGATTTTTGAAAATTCTATGTCTAATAACTTTGGCGTTTGTGGACGGAATTGGCTGAAATTTTCAGGAAAATAGCACATTTTGTTTCTGAGCAGCCCTTGAAAATTTGGGGGGGGTTCGTCAAGGGGGGGCCGAGAAAAAAGGGGGGTCCCAAAACGTGTTTTTAACATTGAGTTTTCCATAGGGCGGTTGGCCTCACTTTTAGCCTGAACGGCTGAATGGATTTGCACGAAACTTGGCAAAATTGTAGGGACTGGTAGCCCGATGTGCCTTTTGTAGGTCTCAATATATGTGCTACAGTGGATTTTGAGAAATTAACGTTTAAAAAAAG
The DNA here is from genome assembly GCF_964261635.1 of Lissotriton helveticus. Classification (NCBI taxonomy): domain Eukaryota; kingdom Metazoa; phylum Chordata; class Amphibia; order Caudata; family Salamandridae; genus Lissotriton; species Lissotriton helveticus. Next base: position 817,747,723 of record NC_136070.1, read on the forward strand.
ATATATATCTGTAACAGCGGACCGGGCAGCGCTCCAGGACGCGTACTTTTCGCGCAACGGAGCTTTGTGAAGCGAAGCTGATTGGTTCTCCGGCGTCTGTCAACATTCCAAACAGTCCGTAGCGGCCGCCATCTTGTCTCTCGGTAGGATCGAGAGACAAGAGGAGGCGAAAGCGAAGGGGCAAATGACCATAAGGGGGAATAGTAGATCCTCGCTGACCCCCTAGGTTTGATGTGGAGGTTTTAAAAGGGCCCCGCGGGGCAAAAAAAAAAAATAATAATAATAATCGAACGGCTGAATGGATTTGCACGAAACTTGGTAAAATATTAGGGACTGGTAGCCCGATGTGCCTTTGCTAGGTCTCAATATATGTGCTCCAGTGGATTTTGAGAAATTAACGTTCAAAAAAAGATATATATCTGTAACAGCGCTCCGCTTCGCGTAACGGAGGTTTGCGAAGCTGATTGGTCATTCTGTCACTGGGCTATAGTTGGGCTACATCTGGCTTATATTTGGGCTACATTTGTTTTTTTCCGTCTCTGGCGGCCATCTTTGGGCTACATTGGGCTACATTGGGCTTCATTGGGCTTCATTGGGCTTCATTGGGCTACATTGGGCTACATTTGGGCTCCAACATATATATAGGCCAATGTAGCCCAATATATATTTTTCAAAGTTAATTTTCGTAAAAACCACTGGAGCATATATCTTGAGACATAGCAAAGGCACATCGGGCTACCAGTCCCTACAATTTTGCCAAGTTTCGTGGAAATCCATTCAGCCGTTCGAGCTAAAAGTGAGTCCAACCGCCCTATGGAAATGAAGGAAATGAATGGGTAATTTGTAATTAGCAAATAGCTCATCGCAAACTAGGAATGGTAAAGAATCGCTATTTATTCCTTAAAGTTCGCTATTTAGGAAATGCAAAAAACTTTGATGATACATATGGCGGTTCATCTCTAACAAGATAAGAAGCATAGGGATAGATTTATGATGACTGGCGCATCACCAGGGATGTGTTAGTCATTCTGTGCCGCTGTTCCGTCACCTATGGTGTGCTGCATTTACAATGCGGCGCATCATGGGGCAAAAACAGCACAGATGCGTGATGTATCTGTGCCGTAAAGGTGGCGCATTGCTGGAGTTGTATCGCAAGTGTGATGAAGCTCCAGCAAGGGTCGGGGGTGCCCCTGTCGCAGGGTTTCTGTTCTCACACAGAACTGTGGACAGAGGATTGGAACCTCGGCGAATTAGGGTGTCCCAAAACTCACCTTAGTAATCAAAAACCCCTTAGCAAGCTAGGTACAGTGTCACATTGGATATAACAAACTCTCAATGTTTAGACAATCCAGAATATGAACTTATAGTACCTCAGGATACGTGGAACTCATGAACAGTCGGTCGTTATATATTTCTTAGAAACCAGAACATGGAGTTAAGAAGAACACATGTGTATTTGAAATGTTTATTTACTAATGCCGTCTTCTCAGGCGTAGTATCTTAGATAATACAAGTACACATATTATCAGTAGCAAAATTACCAGCATAGTTACTAGTACATAAAAAGCGAATGGTGACAGTATGTTAACATGCTGTAAATGAATAAGAGTTAGCAACACTTATAAGCAGCCGCGGGCCGTGGAGGGAGTTACGGTGGGGCAGGGAGGCGGGGAGGGGGAGGGGCAGGGTGGAGAGGGCTCCACCCTGCTTCTCCCCCTCCCCGCCTCCCTGCCTCACCGTAACTCCCTCCACGGCCCGCGGCTGCTTATATCTCACCCTCCCTAATACACATATTATATTATTTGCTAAGAAGGTCTCTTTGTGTTGGTTTAGGGCGTGCCCATACTTTAGTGTCTTAGATTTGAAGGAATCACATCAGCATACACCAGCTCTCTCTTCATGTGAACCGCATCAAGTGTTGTGTATGTGTGTTCGGCAAAGCAATATAAAACCCGCCTCATGCCCAGAATTGGCAGAAGTTGCACTTATGTTATGAGTATGAAGTCGTGGAGATCAGACCTCATAACAATTCTGTATCGTGTTGTTCTTGAAACTTTAGCACTCGCTGTACAGATATAGTTTAACAAGCAAAGCAGATAGTAGAGCAATAACATATTATTCTCATGTAAACCACGATGAACTACTAGGTTGAAAGCTAAAGCAACAACTAAGTGTCGTGTGCAGAAGTTGCAAAAAAGGAAAAATGGCGTTTAAACCGGTAATGAGCCCATGCTAACTTAACACGGTGTAAAGATATCCAGGACCTAGATGACACCTCCCCATGATCCGGAAACGAACTGAATAAGATAATAGAAGTGCCATCTCATGAGAGCAGATTGCAAGTTTATATGTGGACGGTCCGCAAGGTAAAGCATTAAAAACTAGGAAAATTTAATGCTAAAGAAAAATAAAACAGCCAAGTACTTTATCGAGTCTTAAGCCAATAGGCAAGGTAAATAATAAAAACTTGACAAATAAGTCAATGAATTGTCAATGAAATGCTAGTACTCAGCATATCAAACATGAAAAAGGTCTATGACATAACTGTGTATGCAAAATAAGCTGCAACAGCCTCCAATAGGAAGTCACCGTCTTCATCCGAAAACAGTTCAGCCATCCAATTTAAAAGCGGAAAAGAACATACGTGCTCTCCCAGCACCGGATCCTCTATCACCATCAGAGGACAGCTCGGTGGGTTTTCAAGAACGCTCTGTTCCAAGAAAGACTGTGTTGCCGCCAGTAAATTCCAGGGACCAATTAGTCCATGCATCAATGCCACAGCCATAATCCTTTCGCCAGGACAAACCAACTCGTGAGTAATGATAGGAGTCATCAGCTGATTAAAGTCGACGTCAGGAGAAACCGGTCCGCAGAGACACAAATCAATGGCCCAATCGAAATCACAGGTCAGGCAGTGAAATACAGGCTGGACACAGGTGAAGTAGGAGAATCGAAAAGATAATCCATATGCCGTGCTTAATATCGCCAACGGCATTGTGCCATAATATTCTAGCATGCGATTGCGGAACAGTGTCAGCAGCTGCAGGGCGGGAGGTTGCATAGGAGGGACATCCATATTTAAAAATTTAAAAAAGCACAAGAGCGTCCGCTGGTAATGCAAGTAAAATGGCAATCCACGAAGCAGAGTGGAAAAAATAGAATGAAAGAAAGCAGGGATGACTCCAAAGATTTTCTCAAATGAAGTCACGAGACCACTGGTAACAACTTTAAAAAAGTGCGCCAGGGCCTTTGTGGAGGACGCGTTAAAGATAGTCCGAACCATCTTGCTGAAATGGAAAGGCAAATCTGAATTGAAAAGGGTCTGCACCTCTGTACGGGTGTTCGCTATGTGAAGCACGAAAGTTTCACGGGCCGAACTCAAGGCCACCTCTCTCTGAGACAAAAGAGCTCTTATTCTTGCCATGCCGTTGAAATCTGCTCCCAAGGTTGGTATTTGTGGCGAGATTGAAAACTCCCTATGTTCATGTGTGGGAGGAAATAGAACATTTCTGCAGCAAATAACCCGTTCACTTACTGTTACGATAAAAGGAATACTTTTAATTAACCCAGAACAATCTTCATTATTGAGCATCAAATAACTACCATTTTCCAACAACTTGAACGTGGGGATGATAGCAGGAACTGGCGTGCCTTGCAACACGCAAGCCATATTTGGTCGGTGTTTGTTGCATGAACCGTGTAACTGTATGTGCCTACACATTAGTGAATGATCTGGCGTCTCAGTGCATTCCTCTCCATTCAGATAAACTTCTTGATCATCTTTGAAACATCTGTGTGTGTATGGAAGCGACCAGACCTCATGAAGAAAAGCACTACCTAAAGGTTCATAACGACCTATTGGTATATATTTCATACAATTTGAAAACTTATATAAAGCAAAAGGCAGCGTTATTAAACCGTGGATAAGGCACGTTGCCAAAAAACCCGCAATCCTCTGCTGATGATGTCACTGAGCATGTCATGAATGATGTAATATGTGACATCATCAGCAGTGGATTACGGGTAATAGTATCTCTAGTTTACTCCCCTATAGCTGTCTTTCTTTTAACATAAGTGTCTGTTTCCTTCCCTTATACTTACTGTTTTTGGTTCGCTTCCGGTTCGCGTACCGGCGAGCGAACTGGGAAGCGAACTAAGAGAAATAGAGGTTGGCACAGTTCCAAATATTGTACCAATTTTTTAATAACGGGGAGGTAGTTCTGAAAAGAACTTTTTTTTTTATTGTTTTATATTTTTTTGGGTTTTTCTTGGAGGGGGCAATGAAAACGATTCATTGTAAAGGGCTCAACAGGAGCAACAAAACAAAAAAAAAGTATTTATTATTTTGGGCGTTTCGTACAAACTTGCATATGATAGTCAATAGCTCTGTTGATCAGAGTGATGCTTCTTTCTCCGTAGCAAATGAATCCATCGCAAAATACGCAGATGTGTTTTACTTCACCAAATCTCATTTGTATATTTGGCACCATCTCCCTGCCCTCTGGTCCCGTTACTTCCGGTACAACAGATCTTCTGGCCATAATAGGGAGATTATCTAGGTCGTTCCGAAACTGTGCAGCACTGTAGTTGTTAGGATGCCACCTAGTCATATGGCGATGCATTGTGTAGTTTCCGAAACTGTATTTTTTCTCGGTTCCTCTGGACAGTCTATCTTGACATATAAGGCAAGTTACGTATCTTGCATTTACTTTTTTCTGACCTTTGGGAATTTTAAAAAATTGCCAAATGAAGTTTTCTTTCCGGTGAGACGTCCTGGGCTCCTCAGGCAAAAACTGCCTCTCTTCGTGCTCGTCGTTCTGTTCCTCTTCTTCCTCTTCTTGTTGAATTATAACTTGAGCAGGTGGTCCACTCTTCCTTGGATGTGGTGGAGGTGGTGGGGAAGCACCAGCTGAAGCTACTAAAGAAGCCATTGCTCAGTGATCACAAAGGGTCTTTCTCTCACAATGATGAAAGTCAGAGTGAGGAAAGAAGGTGGGATTTTCATCATTTGGGAAAAACAAGAGTTCTCAACCAATGAAAAGTGTTCATTTTAGATTATATGACCTAGTCTTACATCATTAGGAAACCAAAAGTGAAATGAACCAATGAAAAGTGTTATTACCAAGTCACATGACCTGCTGTGTTTACGTTAAGCGCTTTGCAGGGCCTCCCGGTTTGCTTCCAGAAACCTGCGCTTTGCGACTCGCTTCGCGTACCAGTTCGCTAACGTAGCACGTCATATGACGTATCACGCGACAACGTGAAACGTCATGCGGACGGGAGGCGTCACGATGTTGTTTTCTAACGCGGCAGTTGCGGTAAAGAAACGTTTACCGGCTCGCGGTCTATTTCGCGGCATCAAGGTCAGCTAACGGGAAGCTTCCCGATTCGCGAAGCGGGAACGAAGAAAAAAAAATATTTTAAAAAAAAATTATTCATAAACATATAAAATATATTTTTTTGATTTAAAGAAGAATACATTTTACAGCTACAGATATTAGCTGTTAAAAAACCAATGAAATTCACTGAAAAAACCATAGGTTATAGACCATATATAGTTAGGAATTAGCATTTACAAAACCTTGAAAATTCACTGAAAAAACCATAGGTTATAGACCATATATAGTTAGGAATTAGCATTTACAAAACCTTATTTTACTCACACAAAACCATTGAAATTCCATATATAGTTAGTTGCACTAACTATATATCGCGCACCCGCAATCCACTGCTGATGATGTCACATATTACATCATTCATGACATGGTCAGTGACATCACTGATGACATCACTGATGACATCTCAAATGACATCACTGATGACATCACTGATGACATCTCAAATGACATCACTGATGACATCATGACACACCAATACCAGTTACTACATACGCACTCACTGATTCCTACGTCTACACACACATTCAGTCATTCACCCATACAATCACTCATACATACAGTCACTCATTATTACAACACTATCATATGCACTCATACACCTATGCAGACACTCACACACTGCCACTCATCCATGGAGTTACTCACACACCTAGTCAGTCCTGTAAAGAATCAATCACACTTCCATTTCCTCATCTATACAGTTAAACACAGAACACCATACTTCAGTGACATCACTGATGACATCACTGATGACACCTCAAATGACATCACTGATGACATCTCAAATGACATCACTGATGACATCATGACACACCAATACCAGTTACTACATACGCACTCACTGATTCCTACGTCTACACACACATTCACTCATTCACCCATACAATCACTCATACATACAGTCACTCATTATTACAACACTATCATATGCACTCATACACCTAGTCAGTCCTGTGAAGAATCAATCACACTTCGATTTCCTCATCTATACAGTTAAACACAGAACACCATACTTTTTCACACATATACTAACACATACTTACTCTCTTATACAATCACTGATACAAGTACACATTGATATGCACAGAGTCACACACCTCCCAGCCAGCCACACACACACTCAGTCTTCCATACATCCACTCATTCTTCAATATGTAAAACATATTTAAACTTTACAAAAACACACAGACACTAGATGATGTCATTTGAGATGTCATCAGTGATGTCATCAGTGATGTCATTTGAGATGTCATCAGTGATGTCATCAGTGATGTCACTGACCATGTCATGAATGATGTAATATGTGACATCATCAGCAGTGGATTGCGGGTGCGCGATATATAGTTAGTGCAACTAACTATATATGGAATTTCAATGGTTTTGTGTGAGTAAAATAAGGTTTTGTAAATGCTAATTCCTAACTATATATGGTCTATAACCTATGGTTTTTTTCAGTGAATATATATATATATATATATATATATATTCACTGAAAAAACCATAGGTTATAGACCATATATAGTTAGGAATTAGCATTTACAAAACCTTATTTTACTCACACAAAACCAATGAAATTCCATATATAGTTAGTTGTACTAACTATTTATCACGCACCCGCAATCCACTGCTGATCATGTCACATATGACATCATTCATGACATGGTCAGTGACATCACTGATGACATCACTGATGACATCTCAAATGACATCACTGATGACATCACTGATGACATCTCAAATGACATCACTGATGACATCACTGATGACAACATCCAGTGACTGTATTTTTCTGTAAAGTTAAAATATGTCTTACATATTTAAGAATGAGTGGATGTATAAGTGTCTGGATGAAGGATTTAGTAGGTGCATGACTGACTGTATGAGTGAGTGGTTAAATGTGTCTCACTGAGTGCATGGGTTAGTGACTAAACTGTCTTAATTTGTGCATCATTATGTCTGTTGTTCTGTAAACTGCTGCATGTGTTGATCAGTAGCTATATGAGTAACTATATGGGTTATTGATTGGTTGCCCAAGCATTTGTATGGGAGACTGAGAGTGTGTGTGGGTGGCTGGGAGGTGTATGACTCTGTGCATAGATGTATGGGTTCAAAAGTGCATGTGGAAACAGCTGTATGGGTGGTTGACTGTGCATGACTGTATTGGTGAGTGAATAGATATCTCAGTGCTACATGTCAAAGTAAGTACATATGTAAAATACAGTACATGTGAGAGTTGACATATATAAATAACTGTGCATAAGAGCCAGTGAATGTGTGAGTGGCTGTATGGATCATTGTGCTCTTGTATCCAGGATTGTATAAGTGAGTAAATATGTTTTAGTATATGTTTGAATAAGTAAGGTGTGTATAACTGTATAGTTGTGAAAATGGAGCTGTGATTGATTCTTTGCATGACTGACTAGGTGTGTAAGTAACTCCATGGATGAGTGACAGTCTGTGAGTGTCTGTTTACACTGAGTGTATCTAAGGTTATATTAGAGTCTGAAGAGGTTCATCGTATTATCACATGAATGATGTCATCAGTGATGTGATCATTAATGTCAAATGAGATTTTATCAGTGATGTCATCAGTGATGTCATTTGAGATGTCATCAGTGATGTCATCAGTGATGTCATTTGAGATGTCATCAGTGATGTCATCAGTGATGTCACTGACCATGTCATGAATGATGTCATATGTGACATGATCAGCAGTGGATTGCGGGTGCGTGATATATAGTTAGTACAACTAACTATATATGGAATTTCATTGGTTTTGTGTGAGTAAAATAAGGTTTTTTAAATGCTAATTCCTAACTATATATGGTGTATAACCTATGGTTTTTTCAGTGAATTTTCAAGGTTTTGTAAATGCAAATTCCTAACTATATATGGTCTATAACCTATGGTTTTTTCAATGAATTTCATTGGTTTTTTAAAAGCTAATATCTATAGCTGTAAAATGTATTCTTCTTTAAATACAAAAATATATTTTATATGTTTATTAATAATTTTTTTTAAATATTTTTTTTGTTTCGCTCCCGGTCCGCGAACCGGGAAGCTTTCCGTTAGCTCAAATAGATGCCGCGACCCGGTCCGCGAACCGATAAGAAATCAACATAGTGACGGTATCGCGTTGCCGCGTAATGCGTCTTATGACGTACTGCGTTAGCGCACCCGGAAGTGTCCCGGGGCGCGGACCGGGGCGCGAAGCTTAGCGACCCGGAAGCTAACCGGGGCGCGTTCCGCAGCGCGTAACATGAGCGTGAGAGGTCATGTGACTTGGTAATAAAACTTTTCATTGGTTCATTTCACTTTTGGTTTCATAATGATGGAAGGCTAGGTCAGGTGACCTAAAAATAACACTTTTCATTGGTTGAGAACTTTTGCTTTTCCCAAATGATGAAAACCCCTCCTTCTTTCCTCACTCTGACTTTCATCTTGGTGAGAGAAAGACCCTTTTACATTCTAGAGAAATGGCTTCCATTGTTGCTTCAGCTAGTGTTCCCCCACCACCACCCCCACCTCCTCAAGGGAAGAAAGGACCACCTGCTCAAGCAATCATAGAAGAAGAGGAAGATCAAGAAGAGGAGCAAGAGGAGGAAGAGCCTGAGTTTTTGCGAGAGGAGCCCAGAAGATACAATAGAAAAGAAAACTACATCTGGCAATTTTTTAAATTTCCAGCAGGGCAAAAAAAAGTCAATGCCAGATATGTGTTTTGCCGTATTTGCGACGATCGACTTTCAAGGGGCACTGACAAGAAATACAGCTTCGGAAATTATACGATGCACAGGCATATGAGTAGGTGGCACCCAAATAATTATAGTGCTGCCCAGCTTCGTGATGAACAGCAAAATCCCCCGGCAATGGCGAGAAGATCTGTTGTCAAAGAAGTATCGGGACCAGAGGTGAGGGAGGTGATCCCGAACATTCAAATGGACATGGGGGAAGTAAAGCAAGTGTGCGTGTGGTGCAACCAAACACTTTGCTACCGAGAAAGTAGCATTACTCTTATAATGAGAGCTATCAATAATCATGTTTGCCCGAAACGCCCCAAAAAATAAATTCTTCTTTTTTTCGTTGCTCCTGTTGAGCCCTTTTCAATGAATCATTTTTGTTTCCCCCCTCCCCCCCAAAAAACAAAAAAATTACAAAATGTTCAGAAAAAACAAAAAAATATAAAAAATGTTCAGAAAAATAATAAAAAAAACTTAAAACAACAAAAACCAAAAAAAAAAGTTCTTTTCAGAACTACCTCCCCATTATAAAAAAAATTGGTAGAATTTTTGAAACTCTGCCAACCTCTATTTCTTTTAGTTCGCTTCCAGTTCGCACTCCGGTACGCGAACCAGGAGCGAACCCCAAAAATTTTTTTAAAAAAAGAACAGTAAGTATAAGGGAAGGAAACAGACAGTTATGTTACAAGAAAGACAGCTACAGGGAGTAAAGAAAACATACTGTTACCCGCAATCCACTTCTGATCATGTCACATATTATATCATTCTTGACATGGTCAGTGACATCATCAGCAGTGGATTGCGAGTAACAGTATCTTTTGTTTACTTCCTGTAGCTGTCTTTCTTGTAACATAAATGTCTGTTTCCTATCCTTATACTTACTGTTCTTGTTTTAAAAAATTTTTGAGATCATTCAGAAACAGTAACATTAATAGAGACAGAATGAGTGAATAATAATGAAGAAGTATGAGAAGAGAGGGACTGAGAAAAATACTGGAAGGAGTAGAATAATTAAGTAATAGAGAAAGGAATGAGAGAAGTAGCAAACGCAGGAAAGTAAGGATTAAAGAAATGAAGCAGTAGAACTAATAGATGTTAAATGTGATAGATTAAATGATTGATTCAGGATGACGATAAGGTGTGTCCTCTCCAAAAGTTTGTTTAAGATGAGGCCTACTCAGGGTTGCATATCAAATTTATGCTTGTTGAAGAATACAGAGGAGATAATACATGTGAAGGCCTACCATTGAAGTAAAACATGTCCACTTCACTCTTGAACAACGGCCAGACCTCTTCTGTGTCCATAGACAGACCTAAAGTTCATCTGCACAATGTCATCCGTAAACTTAGAAAACACAAGTAATGTAATTGAAAAACGTGGAGTTTCTTTTGCTCATTTCACAATCACATCACCTGTGTTGCCTTTGCTTAGGTATCTCATAGTGCAGATGTAGTTCAGCATATGAAACAGTACGCAGAAGTGCAGCAGTGTATGCATTAATACATGTGAAGGCCTACCAATGAAGTAAGTCATGTCCACTTATTACATAATTCATGACATAGTCAGTGACATCATCAGCAGTGGATTGCGGGTTAAAAGAGTAGAAAACATTTACCTTATAATTCTTGTTAACTTTTTCAAATATTTTTTCATACTTTCAATCTGTAAAAGAGAGAAGAAACATTTCAAAAATATTAAAACATGTATTTAAAAATTTGAAAAGACAAGGGAAAAGGTTCAAGAAGAAACAGTTTTTCAAAAACTTTGAGATTTACAGAAGCCTCTGCTGCTATACGTCCCCTACACAATCCTAAAGATATATATTTTAAACAAACAGTATCTTGATGCTGATGAAGTGAGGCCTATTTTGGAACATGGAGCATCTTTTGCACTGCTGATGTCTCACAATAGTGATGCAATAGCAGCGCAAAAAAGATGTAAAGCCATCATAAAATTGTGTCTAACATTTTAAATGATTCTTTCAGGATACAAATAAGATGTGTCCTTTCAAGAGGTTTCTTTAAGGTGAGGCCTATTCAGTTTTCAAAAAAAAACAGTACCCAGAAGTGCAGCACTGTAAGCATTAACTTTGACACTTACAGAAGCCTCAGTTTCTCCATATCTACCTCACATTTCTAAATGTATATCATAAGTACAAAAAGTAGAACATTAATTATACATGTTAAATGGTTTATTTTTGCTGTTCTCAGAATGTATCAAATTTCACTTAAATCAGTGACTTGAAGGTATTCATCATGTAACAGCGGGGAAAAAAAACACAATCAAAATGATTGTGTTTAAAAAACCCATACAACATAAGAAATCAGAATTCAGAACTCCTTAAAGTTAACTTACTTTCCATGACGTCAAAGGATGTCCTATGAACAGCTTACACTCTTTTGTGCTGTTATTACTTTCAGCCCGCCACTTTCTGAAAGAAAATCTCCATCGTTTTTAAAAACACGTTACATGCAATAAATGACTTCTTGCTCTCTACCACAAGTTTCCACAAGGCCAAATCTTGTCAGAGCCATTTATAACTCTTGGATTTCTTGTAAGCCAATCCCGTCATTTGGCATTTCCGCAACTTTCAGAATTAAAATGTTGAAGATCATTTTCACAATCCTGGAATAGTAATATCTTCCCCTTCTTGCTCAGTCATGTTCTACATTTCCTATGACACTGATACTGCTTATTATGAAGCAGACTTACACTACCTCTATGACTACTACAATTATTTAATTCTCTACATCACTTTTAATCACAAAGCAATGTAAAACAGTAGACAGCATTGCAGACTTACATTCCCTCTACTCCATGTTTTGATTGGCTGCTTCAATTAGCTTATAAAAAGAAACAGTTTTTCTGAACTCATTCAAAGTGCACGTATTTCTCCATGACGTCCAGTCTTATGGTTAGAAGTTATGTCTCTGAACTACACTTATCCTCAAGGCCAAATTGTGTAGGAGCCATTAGAACTTCTTGAAATTCCACAGAGCACATCCTGAGATTATTTCCCTAAAATTTTGGTTTTAAAAACACCAGGTAAGAGTTTTTAAGGTCATACGGCAATTTTTTTTAAAAATTAAAACAGAATCATTGCAGAATGACCAGCCATTTCTAGACTTTAAATAAGCTGTGTAATGTCCTGATGTTATTGAAGGGCCGTCATGATATATAATTGCTGCAGTTACAAAAGTCCTTCCTGATATTGACAACTGCGAAGCTACAACATTTTTAATTAAAGTTGTCAATTTTGTTCCATCAGGCCTACATCGTTGGAACATTAAAATTACATACTGGCCATATGTTCGTATAAATAATGTGGACATCATTTCAGATTTACATTGGCTACACTCCATGTTGTGATCAGCTGCTTTTACTAGCTTATTAAAAGAGACTGATTTACTGTCTGGCAAAGTTAAATATATAAATCTTTCTGAGTCTACACTAGTAGTACTTGATACCATACAGTTCTCGCAGTCATGCTGCCATTGATAAGAAAGCCCAAACAGCTGATCTACATCTACACCTTCAGCATGTAATACATCAAGCATATACATTAAAAACTCCTGACAATCTTGCTGAATATTTTGAGAGAATTGTGTTTGCCCTGAACATCTGTCTAACAGATTTCGAATTTCAGACACACTTTCTATGTTTCTTCTATCAGTGCTACATTTCTCTAACACAGAATTTAACAAACTGCAAAATCTTTGATCAGAATTGACCACAATCTCTTCTTTTACATTTTCTAGAGAAAACAAAACATTAACCACTACATTAGCATAGCAGTTGACACCAGAACTGTTTTCAAACTGAAAACCAACAACATCTTCAACAGAATCCTTTTTGTTTCTGCTTGTAATTTTAGGTTCATTGACTTTTTGTCTTTTTGCTACAACCTCCCCAGTATTGGTCACATTTCTTCGTTTCCGGCCTACCACACGTTTCTCAAACAAAGGATACTGAGGCAAATGTGGCGCATACTCTCTTCTTAACCTATTGTATTCCTTAACACAATCTAGATCCGCACAAATGTTTGTGACATCACACTCAATCAAGTACAATCCCGATAAAGTTCTAACTCGTGACAATGCCACATATGCCATACCCTCCTTGAACACAGAACTGCCAATATTCACCAATGCACTGTCTACACTTAAACCTTGCGATTTATGAATTGTCACCGCATATGCCAAGCAAACAGGAAACTGCTTACGGCGAACATATAAGTCTTTTACAAGCAAAAATCTAGCAGAACAACGACCAATTAGCTGTACTTCCTCAATGCCATCAAATTTAATTTTTAAAAATTCAATTCCATCTCTATTTCTGTATTTCACAAAATCAACAACATTACCCATTGATCCATTTACCAGACCTCTTTCAACATGTAAATTCCTTCTTAAAATTATACGGCAGTTCAAGCACACATTCAGAGTCTTTTCAAAACCTGCAGTTTTAGATATACTCTTCTCTAATGAATCCAATTTTGTTTTCAGATTCTCAGACAAAATAATTGTTGATCCCATATGCTCTACTCTATCAATAGCTTCCAGTTTCACAATCTCTTGCTTTTCTAAATGCAACATTTTGTTGTTAAATTTGGCACATTCTGCAAGAGTTGGCATCAAACATATTCCAGATTTCTTCTCAGTAATTTTCTGAAAAATATTCTCAGGCACAACATCTTGTTCTGGATATAAATTTGACAGTAATCGTGCATGTAAAGCTTCTTTCCCATGCTCGGTCACTTTTCCAATTCTAACATCTTGTAGAATAGTCTTGTAAACTTCATCCTTCGCCTGACGCATATTTTCATGCAGTTCAGCATAATTGAAGTTTAACCATATATTGACGTTGCCAATGCTGCCTAGGCACTTCCTGGTATCTTCATGCGTGAGCATTTTGAACACAGGTTGCCCTTTCACTGGTGTCAGCTGCAGAAGATCTCCGAAAACAATGATGTGTTTGCCACCAAATAACACATCATACTCTGTTTTGAGAACTTCTTGCATCCTCAAATGCACAAAGGCAAGCATGACATTGGAAACCATGCTTACTTCGTCAATGATAAGAAGTTTCATTTTCCTCAAGATTCTTGAAACTTCAAAACAAGCATCTCCAGATAGCTTGTGATATTGTAATTTGTTGTCATGCTCCACTGGCAGCATCAGTAAACGATGTAAAGTAATCCCTTTAATATTATGTGCTGCCAGTCCAGTTGGAGCAGTGACAACACAAGACAGCGATGACTCTGTCCTTTCCTGCAAATAGCATGAAATTGCTTTAATGAGGAAACTTTTTCCAGTTCCCGCTTCTCCACTCACGTACAGTCGGACAGGCTTCAACGACGTACATGAGCACTCTTTCTTATCATGACTTAATCCATGATCAATTTGCATGGTAACTTCGTCATATATTTTCCTCTGCTCAACGTTGAGTTGTCTTTCCAACTCTTCTAAGTTAACCGCATCCTCTTGAGCATGTGCCATGGCTCTTTCCACTTCATTCATAGCAGTGGCAGCTTCATTTTCAATAACAGGTCCTCCTAGTGGATCCTGACTCAATGAAGCAGAACTCTGACTGTCCTGAGAACTGTCTCTGGCAATCTCGGCTGCAATCGTTGCTTCCTGCTCAATTTCCGCATTCAACATTTCTACATATTTGGGAAAAGCAGGACATTCTATGGTCTCCTTGGCGGCATTGAAAGAGTCTTCGTAACAGAGGAAATCTCCAAGCAGTTCCTCTTCTGCACGCCAAGGCTTGAAAAGTTACAAAAGTGCTAAATAGAAAAACTCCTTTTTTTCAGGAGATTCGCCACTCAATTTTCGATGGTTTACCAAGTGGCATTTTCTTTGCTTGACCAGACATCCCTCACTTCCTATTACAGCATACACTCCTTTCTCAGTATCTTCTTTGATGTTCCTCTTGAATATGTAATTTTGAAGAACCTCATACAGACAAACATTCTCGAGGTGAATGCTTCGATTTGGATAATATGTATCCAACATGTTGGTCTTCAAAATGTCGGTACTGTTTGGCTCCTTTTCCGCCAAATACTCAATTTCCCGCACAGGTTTGAGAACTCGATTACGCGTTGCAGCAAGACCAAGACTCGCCCAAACGATACTCCTGGACTTGGCATAGAGACTTGCTGAAGACAACCGGTCAGAACATTCGTACGCTCCGATTTCTCGATGCGACAACATCTTCAGACTGAAACTGTACAACTTCTTGCTGAGGCTCTTTTCATGGGAAATGTCCTCCCACATATCCTTCAATTCTGTCTTCTCTTTTTTGGTGATGTAAGACGTCACATACCGAGCCACAGCCATACAGTTATCAGCCACAAACTGTATATCCATGTTAGCATTCCACATGGACAAAATCACCGGGTTGTAGTCGTTGATGTACTTGGACTCTTCGTTCCTCTTCAAATTGTAAATGTTTTTAGGTGATTTCTTCATGACATTGTGTCGCAGCGAAGACATCAAACTGTTTACTCTTCCTTTAGAAATCACCGGTCGTGGAAAGCCGAAACGACATTTAGTGTAGAACTTGTCCTTGTTTCGGAATTTACGACGGCAGTACTTTCCACATCGATGGCTTTGGAAACGCAGAACTTTTTCTCCTAGGCTTTTCTTCTCCTTTGCGTTTGGAACAGCACACGTAGAATACTGTTGGATGAAACTCATCACTGAGTCTTCTGGATCCGTTCCAAATTTAGGTGCATCCTTGATCCACAGCAACATATGTATATGAGGAGCACCTCTTGCTTGGTACTCCTTTCTCCAGAAGAAATCCAACACCTCTCCAAGAGGTGGATTCTTCTTATTCATGATGAAAGACATCATAGCTTCAAATCTATGATTGAAGTACCTACATACATTGACTGGATCCAAAGAGCACAGTTCTCCGGGTGTCTTGAATTCGATGTTATCTACGTTAGCATTTGCCTCTCGTAGAAATTCAAGTAAGTCTTCCCAGCCATACTCGGCACAGCTCAGAGTGAGGAACCATGTGGGAGTACCTAAGTTCCTCAGCATACATTTTAAATCACCATGATGACGGTACCAGTACTCATTAGTACCACGCTGACACGCCATGAGATTAATCAGGTGAGAATCCAAAATACTGTCTTGGACATTGACTTTATCCATAAAGTCACTTGCCGAGATGTTTTGCATGTGTATACCACTTTTCAAGATGTGGTTCACTGCATATGACAGTCCAGACAGATCGCTTTCAAACAGGAGATGAAACAAATAAGGAATGCATTGTCGAAACCTAGCATCTCCTGCATACAATCGCAAAGTCCGGTATTCAGAAGCAGGAATTTGATGAGGTCGCTCATCATATCTTCCTCCCTGACCTGTTGGAAAAAGCTGTGGGAAACACCGAGCTTCCAAACTTTCCTCCCAAACACTAATGGGACTCCCTTTGGCTTGTTTCATTTGAAACAACTCAATAGCATTCCCCATGACTTCCTTGGAATGCAAAGGATGAACACTATAATGTTCATATATTTCTTCACTAGTAGAGGGTTCTACTTTCTCAATTTGACCAGCACACAAATCGCTATCCTCTTCCTCACTTACTTCCTCTTCTGCAACATATACATTCTTATAGTATTTATTATTTTTTTTCAAATACAATGTTGCCTTTTTAACTTTCCTAACATCTACTAAATCTTGCCATATTTTCTTATTCTTTGTCGGAACCCCATTAACTAAGATAACCAGAGGTTCCTCTTCCACTTTTTCTACTCCAATTGTGTTAATGTTTTTCTTCAAATCTAGAGGCAAATAAACAACTCTTCCCTTTAATCCTCTCTGTAAATCTGATGGAGGCAATTTCCCTGTCTTTGGCTCCATTCTTACAATAGCCTGAAAGGGATGGATACTTTGAATCAAAATAGATTCATAAGTATTTAAATCCTTCAATTCAGAAGGAATCTCAACCAATTCCAGATTATTATGAACTGCTCTAGCAGGCATCTGGTTTTGATTTAATTTGCAACAACAATAACTACACACACGTTGATCCAATCCCAAATCAAAACAATTTTCTACCATCAAGTATGTTGCGAAATCCTTCCATTCACTATTATTTTCCCTTTCACTTTTTGCATATAAATCCACTAACTTAGTCTGATTCTTATAATAAGTGCGTCGACAACACACACAAGTGAAATTAGGCCTCTCACTTGATTTCACCTCAAACGTCGCAATTTCCCTCTGGAAATTATCTGTACTGGAAACCTGTACACTATCTTCCACATGACCCTCTTCTTCTTGCTCAATTTCAACATTCTCCTCTTTACTTCCAAAGTAACAAAACTCAATTTCTTCACATATATTCTTCACATCTATTTCAGAACCATGCAAAAGAGCAGCGCATAATTGTTTAAGCATAATTGCTGGACTCTTAGCATAATACAACATTCTAACTAATTTCCTCACTTTATTATGATGCACTGCTAGCATCCTGAAATGATGAAAAACACTCTGGCATACTCTCCTGGGAAGACAAGCCAGTGAATGACCATGCAAACCTGTCACTTCTCTTACTCTGCAAGGATCTAATTCTTGCAACAACCTTATTTTCTGCTTCAAACTTTTCTTATTAAATGACCGTACAAAATCACAAAGCAAATTGATGGAATCCTGTCGCACACTGCAAATACTACTACACTTCCAGGTGTACACAGGACCCTTAGCACGTCTTCCTAAAACCTCATTACCTAACACCTCTTCTGCCTCTGTTGTCACAAGTTTTTCTTTTTCAACTGGACAACCATCTTTCACTTCATAAGCATGACCACTGGTGTCAACTGCATGCACCAAATCATTATCCTGGAAATAACTCTCCTCATTAAAAAATGCCTCACAGCTTGAACTATGCATCCATTCTCCAGAAAAAACTTCACAAAAATTACTACGATTAACTATTCTCTTCCATCTACTATTTCTTTTGAAATCATAAATTGCCTTGTTTAGCTTCCTAATTCTATTGATTATCAAAATAAATAACTTACGTTTAATTTCAAATGCCTGATCAATAACTTTCTCAACTTTTTTTTTTCTCTTATAAAAAACCAGTTTCTGTTGACCTTTCTTAATATTTTTTAACAAATTGCCAATTATCCTGTTGCGGAACATTCGTTTACGAATCTCCCTAAACTGTTGTTTCCTTCTACTATCATGCACAGAGTTATCTCTTGCTCTAGCAGTAACATTTTTGATTGGCCTTTCCTTTCCATTTGAATTCCTTCTCGTTTTATGGACTGAAACATTTTCTGTAGTAATATTTTTTTTACTACACATATTTCTTATGAAATATTTTGTGCTCTTACCCGGTGCTTTCTTCGTGACTTGACAAATCTTTTTGTTAGAGGACTGCTGCTTATTTTCTTTCACCTGCTGTCTTTGACGTTTTGCAGCCTTTCTCTGTCTTTCTATTGTTGGCATGGTGAAATCTTGAAATGATCTGCAGTTGAATCTGTGGTAAAATATAATAAAAAATGTTATTAACCATTATTACCAAACAGTAAAACAATAACAGTGATCAAAAACTTAACACACTACTTGACATTTTAAATAGAAGATTTTTTAGTCCTTGCAAATTTACAATACAGAAATAGCAGAAAAGAAATGACATTTATATTTATGTTACCTGTGCTATTTTATATGTGAATCTGATCTAATTTTATGAGCATATTTTAATATTTTATTGAAGACACTACACATAACCTGCTTTTGAAGGTGTCTTTATTTTTAAATTAAACGGTTTACCTTTTTACTTTTTATTAATTATAAATTTTAAAAATAAATGTTTATATTTCCATAGGCTCAAGCAGGTCAGCTTCCCATCCTATGTCATATAATTCGGACAAATCTGCATCCTCATCACGCTCTTCTTCATCCTCAGGATTTAAATCATCCAAGGGATCAACATCCACTGATGTTTCAATTACAAGTTCAATGATGAGGTCAAATTCAACTGATTGCAGATTGTCGCTCATGTTGAGGTTGTCTTTATCTTTAAAGAAAGATAACAACAATGAGATGTTGCAGAGTAAGAGACAAATCTCAGAGATTATAATAGTAAAATTGTTTAACAAGAGTAATATTTTGCAGCTATTATTTAGCCATGTCCAGCAATGCTGAGCAGGTGAAGACTATGTCTAAATTTTCAGTGAACAGGACTCATCTCTTCTTAACCTTGGATAAGCCTCACCGACTCTGTGTGTCCTGCACATACTTAAATGTAAAGGGGCAGATTTATGTTAAATGGCACATCCCCAGGCATGCACCAGTTAACGTGCACCACTACTCTGCCACCCATGGTGTGCCGTATTTACAATCAGATAGGAGAAAGCTTCGTCAAAACCCTGCGCCTGCTTTAAGCAGGCATAGGTCTTGACGCAACATTGTGGAGATGGGGCACCCCTGAGCCTTGCTTGAGCTGCATCGCACTTGCGATACAACTCCAGCAATCACTACCTTTACAGCACAGATACGTCACGCATCTGTGCCATTTTTGCCCCATGATGCCCCGCATTCTAAATGCAGCACACCATGGGTGGCGGAACAGCGGCGCAGGATGACTGACACATCCCTGGTGATGCACCAGTCATCATAAATCTATCCCTAAGCTTCTTATCTTGTTACAGATGAACCGCCATATGTAGCATGAAACTATTTTGCATTTCCTAAATAGCGAATTTTAAGGAATAAATAGCAATTCTTTACCATTCCTAATTTGCAATGAGCAAATTGCTAATTGCAAGTTACCCATTCATTTCCATGGGCTAGGAGGCTCATAGGAATGAAGGTTTAATTTGCGATTAGCAATTTGCTCATCACAAATTAGGAATTTTTCCAAGGGTGCAGGGGTGTCTCAAGAACACCCTGCTGCACCCCTGAAAAAGAAATTTGGGGGCATATGGCACACATACATGCCCTAAGGGCATGTGTTGGCGTCATATGGGACCTTTTGTTTTTTTGAAAAAAAGCTTTTTGAAAAGAATTCACAAATTACCACCAATTTACCACAATAGTTTCCAAATCCTTAATGTCATTTTTTACATATTTTTTGTTTGATACATTGCATTTAAGTAGTCACAAAATTTGCAAATCCTTCAGTGCAATTGCAAAATAAGGAATAGCAAATTTTGCTACTCCTTATTTTGCATCAAACTTGTTTGATACATACCATTTGTCTAATTAACATTCGCAAAGGCCGAAATTCGTAGAATTTTGATCTTTGCGAATGCTAATTAGCTTGATACATATGGCCCCAAGTGAGGCCTGTCTTGCGACATGGTGCATCTTTTGCATCACTGCTGCATCGGTTTCATGTGGTACGTTTTTTTTTACACCATGACATATCTGCCTAAATGCATCAATTTGTAATGTTGTCGCCTCATAGCAAATCTTTTGCACCGCCGCTGCATCATAAAAGTGACGCACAGTGGCGCAAAAGAGGCATACACCTATCATAAATCTGTCCCTAGCATTTTAAATGATTAATCCAGGATGACGATAAGGTGTGGCCTATCCAGAGGTTTGTTTAAGGTGAGGCCTACTCAGGATTGCAGATTAAAGTTACGCTTGATGAAGAATACAGAGGAGATAATACATGTAAAGGCCTACCAATGAAGTAAGTAATGTGCACTTTATTGCGCCAGTCATCATAAATGTATCCCTAAGCTTCTTATCTTGTTACAGATGAACCACCATATGTACCATCAAACTATTTTGCATTTCCTAAATAGCGAATTTTAAGGAATAAATAGCAATTCTTTACCATTCCTAATTTGCAATGAGCAAATTGCTAATTGCAAGTTACCCATTCATTTCCATGGGCTAGGAGGCTCATAGGAATGAAGGTTTAATTTGCAATTAGCAATTTGTTCATCACAAATTAGGAATTTTTCCAAGGGTGCAGGGGTGTCTCAAGAACACCCTGCTGCACCCCTGAAAAAGAAATTTGGGGGCATATGGCACACATACATGCCCTAAGGGCATGTGTTGGCGTCATATGGCACCTTTTGTTTTTTTGAAAAAAAGCTTTTTGAAAAGAATTCACAAATTACCACCAATTTACCACAATAGTTTCCAAATCCTTAATGTTATTTTTTACATATTTTTTGTTTGATACATTGCATTTAAGTAGTCACAAAATTTGCAAATCCTTCAGTGCAATTGCAAAATAAGGAATAGCAAATTTTGCTACTCCTTATTTTGCATCAAACTTGTTTGATACATACCATTTGTCTAATTAACATTCGCAAAGGCCGAAATTCGTAGAATTTTGATCTTTGCGAATGCTAATTAGCTTGATACATATGGCCCCAAGTGAGGCCTGTCTTGCGACATGGTGCATCTTTTGCATCACTGCTGCATCGGTTTCATGTGGTACGTTTTTTTACACCATGACATATCTGCCTAAATGCATCAATTTGTAATGTTGTCGCCTCATAGCAAATCTTTTGCACCGCCGCTGCATCATAAAAGTGACGCACAGTGGCACAAAAGAGGCATACACCTATCATAAATCTGTCCCTAGCATTTTAAATGATTAATCCAGGATGACGATAAGGTGTGGCCTATCCAGAGGTTTGTTTAAGGTGAGGCCTACTCAGGATTGCAGATTAAAGTTACGCTTGATGAAGAATACAGAGGAGATAATACATGTAAAGGCCTACCAATGAAGTAAGTAATGTGCACTTTATTGCGCCAGTCATCATAAATGTATCCCTAAGCTTCTTATCTTGTTACAGATGAACCACCATATGTACCATCAAACTATTTTGCATTTCCTAAATAGCAAATTTTAAGGAATAAATAGCAATTCTTTACCATTCCTAATTTGCAATGAGCAAATTGCTAATTGCAAATTAGCACCGCCGCTGCATCATAAAAGTGACGCACAGTGGCACAAAAGAGGCATACACCTATCATAAATCTGTCCCTAGCATTTTAAATGATTAATCCAGGATGACAATAAGGTGTGGCCTATCCAAAGGTTTGTTTAAGGTGAGGCCTACTCAGGATTGCAGATTAAAGTTACGCTTGATGAAGAATACAGAGGAGATAATACATGTAAAGGCCTACCAATGAAGTAAGTAATGTCCACTTTATTGCGCCAGTCATCATAAATGTATCCCTAAGCTTCTTATCTTGTTACAGATGAACCACCATATGTACCATCAAACTATTTTGCATTTCCTAAATAGCAAATTTTAAGGAATAAATAGCAATTCTTTACCATTCCTAATTTGCAATGAGCAAATTGCTAATTGCAAGTTACCCATTCATTTCCATGGGCTAGGAGGCTCATAGGAATGAAGGTTGCAATTTGCGATTAGCAATTAGCTCATCACAAAATAGGAATTTTTTCAAGCGTGCAGGGGTATCTCAAGAACACCCTGCTACACCCCTGAAAAAGAAATTTGGGGGCATATGGCACACATACATGCCCTAAGGACATGTATAGGCGTCATATGGCACCTTTTGTTTTTTGGAAAAAAATGCTTTTTGAAAAGAATTCGCAAATTACCACAAACTAGAAGTTGGTGGTAGTTTCCAAATCCTTAATATCATTTTTTACATATTTTTTGTTTGATACATTGCATTTAAGGAATCGCAAAATTTGCAAATCCTTCAGTGCAATCGCAAAATAAGGAATAGCAAATTTTGAATTAAGGACATTTTAAGTAATTTCCACATGTGCAGTGTTTTCAAATTATGATTTGAAAATCGTTTTTGGGGAAAAGTAATGGTTTGCAAATTTATGACAAGGACATAATGGTGTATGCTTCTCTATAAGGCATTTCAGTGTCTCTGATGTCATTTTTCCCATATTACATTATAAGACCTTTCCCCATAGAGCACATTCCTTGTAAATATGCTCCCACCTGTGCATGGTGAATTTAGATTTTGACTGTTTGAGTCACATAGCCATGTTAAAAGTCACCCCAAAAAATTGCAAACGCTTTAAAAAAACACATTCATGTGTCTTAAGGACATTTTAAGTCATTTCCCCGTGGACAGTGTTTTGTAAGTGGCGCAAAAGAGGCATACACCTATCATAAATCTGTCCCTAGCATTTTAAATGATTAATTCAGGATTACGATAAGGTGTGGCCTATCCAGAGGTTTGTTTAAGGTGAGGCCTACTCAGGATTGCAGATTAAAGTTACGCTTGATGAAGAATACAGAGGACATAATACATGTAAAGCTCTACCAATGAAGTAAGTGATGTCCACTTCATTGCGCCAGTCATCATAAATGTATCCCTAAGCTTCTTATCTTGTTAGACATCAACCGCCATATGTATCATATAACTATTTTGCATTTCCAAAATAGCGAATTTTAAGGAATAAATAGCGATTCTTTACCATTCCTAATTTGCGATGAGCAAATTGCTAATTGCAAATTACCCATTCATTTCCATGGAGCAGGAGGCCCATAGGAATGAAGGTGCAATTTGCGATTAGCAATTAGCTCATCGCAAATTAGGAATTTTTCCAAAGGTGCAGGGGTGTCTCAAGAACACCCTGCTGCACCCCTGAAAACGAAATTTGGGGGCATATGGCGCACATAAATTTTAACAACATTCCTTTACCTCAAAAACGATTTTCAATTCATAATTTGAAAACACTGCCCACAGGGAAATTACTTAAAATGTCCTTAAGACACATGAAAGTGTTTTTTTATTGCCTTTCCAGCATGGTTGGGTCACTTTTAACATGGCTATGTAACACAAAATTTAAAATCTAAATTTCCCATGCACAGGTCGGAGCATATTTACAAGCAACTTGCGCCACAGAGAAAGGTCTTACATTAAAATGGGAAAAATAACATCAGGGACAGTCAATTGCCGTATAAAGAAGCATACACCATTATGTCCTTGTCATAAATTTAAAAACAATTCCTTTTCCCCAAAAACGATTTTCAAATCATAATTTCAAAACACTGCACATGGGAAAATTACTTAAAATGTCCTTAAGACACATAAAAGCGTTTTTTGATTGCCTTTGCAGCATGTTTGTATCACTTTTAACATGGCTATGTAACACAAACATTCAAAATCTAAATTTTCCATGCACATGTGGGAGCATATTTACAAGCAATTTGCGCCACATAATTCATAATTTTCTCCTTAAAGCACACTATTCTCTATCTAAATTAAAGAAATATTTTCTCACCTTAGCAAATACTTTGAGTTTGAAAACAGTCTCAGAAACACACCAATTTGTCTTCAGCAGAGCAAAAGGTATGCACTCCAGAGTCTGCAGCTATCAAAAGCACAGAAATGCTGTAATTCTTCACACATATCTCTCATGTCACCCAATCAAAACTCTTCCCTCACTTTTTTTCAAATGAAAACCCTTCCCCCCTCTGCCCTTTCTGCCTTTTCTGCATGGCAACCACCTCTTGGAAGACTTCTGGTGTTTGCAAGTTCACACAACAATGTTGCAATTGAACTCTGAACTCTCAGTGCACCTGCATATCCAGTGCATTCTTTCATTTAATGATTTTTTATTGACCATTCAAAATACATCTTTCAAAGAACACATCCGTGCACCCTAACTTTCTGTTTTCAGCAATCAAAATCCACCAATCACTGTTACTGCTTCATGAACACAGAAACTCCACAGTTTTTTTCATTTTAAACTCTCATTTTTTCAACTGCCATTTCATTGCCACACTTCATCTGACTGCAGGAGAACCTTCTCTCACCATGTTTTCTGTCTGGATTGTTGGACATAGTTATATTCACTGGGCTCAAAGGTACGTTGAAAACAGGAAATTACCTAACCTCAATTTACAAGATGTGGAAATTAAGTGGTTTGGCCACAGAGGATTAAAATGTCACCAATTGATACCATTGGTGAAAACCTTTATGCATTTGCCCAAACCTGACCTGTTAATTGTGCACTGTGGAGGTAATGACTTGGGCACTTTGACTGGTGTAGGTCTGGAAATGCTTTTAAAGGACACCTTTGAGCAATTAATGGCACTTTTTCCTCAGACTGCCTTGGTATATTCAAATATATGCCAAAGACAGAAATGGAGGTGGTCAAACCAATTTTGTCCACAAATTGAGAAGTCGAGGAAGCATGTAAACAAATCTGTTTCAGCTTACATGAGAGACCATGGAATGGGCTCCCTGTACAACAATAACTTGCGTTACTACATGCAAGATATCTACAGAGGAGATGGAGTTCACTTCTCAGATGAGGGCAACAGAATTTTCACTCTGAATTTAAGAATGTGCATTGGTACCTACTTATAAGTACCTAAATGTACCATAAACCCAAAAGCTCTTCTCAGAGCTACCCTACATCTAAGCACTCACAATTATTATTTTACTCTAACATTTTTCACTAATTTTCAACAAAGTACGCTCCCTGGGGCGCTACCCGGTACGCGAACCGGAAGCTAACCTCGCAAATTTTTTTTTAAAAATGTTTTTTTTTCGCACATATAAGCCTCCTCAGCCACCCTCAGAAAACCTAGGGGGTCAAGATAACTCTACCGTGCCCCCTTCTACCCATTCTGAACATTATTTGCCCTCCATCTTGTATCTTAATTCGACCGAAACACAAAATGGTGGACTCCCGGAACGCTTAAGGTTCGCGAACCGGGGCGCTCAATGGTTCGCGTACCGGGTCGCTCTCTGGGAAGCGCACCATCAAAAAAGGTGGGAAAGTAGTTCACAGAAAAGCCACTGGAGACAATTTCACCAAATATAGATTAGCTCATACTACATACCAATCCCTACCATTTTCACAAATTTGATTGGAATTCCATTTAGTCATTTAGCCTGTAGATCTCTCTAAATACCCTGAGGTAAATTACTTCACAAAACACATCTGAAGTGTTGGAATTGACAACCAATGAAAATGTTACTTTCATTTTCTACTTTTTTTACCTGACATTTCATTGGTTATATACCTGAATATATATAAAGGAAGAGAAGAAAGCACAGCCATTTTGACTACTACTTCTTGCTGTACATTTCAATAGTATTTTCACTAATTCCTTCAACTTCTTTCTAAAGGTAAGTTTTTATTTTTAAAACTGAAGTATATTGTGCACTATAAGTTAATATGGTAAACTTTTTCTGATAGATATATACTATCCCTCTGTAGTAGTTATAGATTTAGAGAGACTTCTCTGTTATAGTTATGGATGGAGTTAGGCTTCTCTTGTATAATTATGAATTTACTTACGTTAAATCACATACACTTTTTTATATTCCTACTTCCACTCTGATACTATACACTGCCCAAAGATAAATTCACTGATAAAAAATGCCTATCTAAAATTATTCCCAACATTGCCCTATCTCTACTAATATATATTTTTTTAATCCAAATTTCAGGCAAAATGGAAGGCGAAAACCAAGTTTCTTTTGAAATGGACCTGCAAGAGAGCAGCCAAGAATTGATTGATACAATTGATCAAATTGACATTGAATTTTTCGATGAAACTTGGGACAATGAACTACTGCAATGTGTACAAGCAGTAGATAACCTCCTTGCAAATGAGGACATTTTACACCCTCAGAGACTACAATGTATATTCCATGATAATTATGAAATTTCTGACAATGAAATGTTAGAAAGTTTAATAAATTATGAAACACAATCACAATAAAAAAAAATGCTTAAAAAATAAAGAAAATAAAAAATAATCAACAAAACCAACAATCAATTAACATACTGCATTTGAAAAGTCTCTCATTCATTTTTCATTGTAGTACGCTGCCCAGAACGCTTCCCGGTTCGCGGACCGGGCGCTACCCACGCAAAAAAACAAAAAAAAATTATTTATTTTTTTGCCCCGCGGGGCCCTTTTAAAGCCTCCACATTAAACCTAGGGGGTCAGGGAGGATCTACTAGGCCCCCTTATGGTTATTTCCACCTTTGTTTTGGCCTCCTCTTGTCTCTCAATCCTACCGAGAGACAAGATGGCGGCCGCTCCGGACTGTTTAGAATGTTGACAGACACCGGAGAGTCAATCAGCTTAGCTACGCGAAGTTCTGGTACGCGCCCCGGTCCGCGAACCGGGGAGCTGCCCGGTCCGCTGTTACAGATATATATCTTTTTTTAAACGTTAATTTCTCAAAATCCACTGGAGCACATATATTGAGACCTACAAAAGGCACATCGGGCTACCAGTCCCTACAATTTTGCCAAGTTTCGTGCAAATCCATTCAGCCGTTCGGGCTAAAAGTGAGGCCAACCGCCCTATGGAAAACTCAATGTTAAAAACACGTTTTGGGACCCCCCTTTTTTCTCGGCCCCCCCTTGACGAACACCCCCCAAATTTTCAAGGGCTGCTCAGAAACAAAATGTTCCATTTTCCAGAAAATTTCAGCCAATTCCGTCCACAAACGCCAAAGTTATTAGACATAGAATTTTCAAAAAACCCATAGGGAAAAAATCCTAACTATATATACCTACTGGCGACCGCCAGTAGGTAATAAATTATGAAACACAATCACAATAAAAAAAAATGCTTAAAAAATAAAGAAAATAAAAAATAATCAACAAAACCAACAATCAATTAACATACTGCATTTGAAAAGTCTCTCATTCATTTTTCATTGTAGTACGCTGCCCAGAACGCTTCCCGGTTCGCGGACCGGGCGCTACCCACGCAAAAAAACAAAAAAAAATTATTTTTTTTTTTGCCCCGCGGGGCCCTTTTAAAGCCTCCACATTAAACCTAGGGGGTCAGGGAGGATCTACTAGGCCCCCTTATGGTTATTTCCACCTTTGTTTTGGCCTCCTCTTGTCTCTCAATCCTACCGAGAGACAAGATGGCGGCCGCTCCGGACTGTTTAGAATGTTGACAGACACCGGAGAGCCAATCAGCTTCGCTACGCGAAGTTCTGGTACGCGCCCCGGTCCGCGAACCGGGGAGCTGCCCGGTCCGCTGTTACAGATATATATCTTTTTTTAAACGTTAATTTCTCAAAATCCACTGGAGCACATATATTGAGACCTACAAAAGGCACATCGGGCTACCAGTCCCTACAATTTTGCCAAGTTTCGTGCAAATCCATTCAGCCGTTCGGGCTAAAAGTGAGGCCAACCGCCCTATGGAAAACTCAATGTTAAAAACACGTTTTGGGACCCCCCTTTTTTCTCGGCCCCCCCTTGACGAACACCCCCCAAATTTTCAAGGGCTGCTCAGAAACAAAATGTTCCATTTTCCAGAAAATTTCAGCCAATTCCGTCCACAAACGCCAAAGTTATTAGACATAGAATTTTCAAAAAACCCATAGGGAAAAAATCCTAACTATATATACCTACTGGCGACCGCCAGTAGGTAATATATATATATATATATATATATAGAGAGAGAGAGAGAGAGAGAGAGAGAGAGAGAGAGAGAGAGAGACACTGAGACCCTAAAGGCTAGGGTGGTCGACATCGAATCTGGGGAACCGTGTTCGAGTCTCAGCAATGACGCTGAACATCCTGTGATTCTGGGCAAATCACTTAATCTCCCCGTGCCTAACAAAAAATGGATGTGTCCTCATGTAAGGCAACTGGTGCTATGAAAAGCACTCTGATACCCGATACCTTTGGGTCAAGTTCCTGCTATATAAAACATTGTAAACAAATATATATATATATATATATTTATGTATAGCTATATATTTATATATATATATATATTACCTACTGGCGGTCGCCAGTAGGTATATATAGTTAGGATTTTTTCTCTATGGGATTTTTGAAAATTCTATGTCTAATAACTTTGGCGTTTGTGGACGGAATTGGCTGAAATTTTCAGGAAAATGGCACATTTTGTTTCTGAGCAGCCCTTGAAAATTTGGGGGGGGTTCGTCAAGGGGGGGCCAAGAAAAAAGGGGGGTCCCAAAACGTGTTTTTAACATTGAGTTTTCCATAGGGCGGTTGGCCTCACTTTTAGCCCGAACGGCTGAATGGATTTGCACGAAACTTGGCAAAATTGTAGGGACTGGTAGCCCGATGTGCCTTTGCTAGGTCTCAATATATGTGCTCCAGTGGATTTTGAGAAATTAACGTTCAAAAAAAAGATATATATCTGTAACAGCGGACCGGGCAGCGCTCCGGTTCGCGGACTTTTCGCGGTACGGAGCTTTGTGAAGCGAAGCTGATTGGTTCTCCGGCGTCTGTGAACATTCCAAACAGTCCGTAGCGGCCGCCATCTTGTCTCTCGGTAGGATCGAGAGACAAGAGGAGGCCAAAGCGAAGGGGCAAATGACCATAAGGGGGCATAGTAGATCCTCGCTGACCCCCTAGGTTTGATGTGGAGGTTTTAAAAGGGTCCCGCGGGGCAAAAAAAAATAATAATAATAATAATTGAACGGCTGAATGGATTTGCACGAAACTTGGTAAAATATTAGGGACTGGTAGCCCGATGTGCCTTTGCTAGGTCTCAATATATGTGCTCCAGTGGATTTTGAGAAATTAACGTTCAAAAAAAGATATATATCTGTAACAGCGCTCCGCTTCGCGTAACGGAGGTTTGCGAAGCTGATTGGTTCTCCGGCGTCTGTAAACATTGCAAACAGTCCGTAGCGGCCGCCATCTTGTCTCTCTGTAGGATCGAGAGACAAGAGGAGGCCAAAGCGAAGGGGCAAATGACCATAAGGGGGCATAGTAGATCCTCCTTGACCTCTTAGGTTTGATGTGGAGGTTTTAAAAGGGCCCCGCGGAGCAAAAAAAAAAAATAATAATAATAATCGAACGGCTGAATGGATTTGCACGAAACTTGGCAAAATTGTAGGGACTGGTAGCTCGATGTGCCTTTGCTAGGTCTCAATATATGTGCTTCAGTGGATTTTGAGAAATTAACGTTCAAAAACAAGATATATATCTGTAACAGCGCTCCGCTTCGCGGAGATAAAATTATATCTGTATTACCTAGCTGTTGCTAACACCAGTTAGCGACGGCTAGTAGGAGATAGCGACCATCTTGGGCCCCACTTTGCATGTGAGTGATATTTATCACTAATGACATGCAAAGTGGGCATGCCAAGATGTTAGCGACTGGAAACAGTCGCTAACATCGCTATCTCCTATTATCAACTTTTGGAAATATTCGCGATAAGCGCGAATATCTCCAAAAGCTAGCACCTGCCCTGAGCAGTTCTTAGCCATGTTATCCAATGGGAGGTGGATAACATGGCTAAGAGCATTAGCTCGGTAATGCATGAATATCGCTGAGTTTTCAGCGATATTAATGCATTGCGGTCGTTTTTTATCGTATTTGCGATAAACCTTGATAATAGCAAGGTTTATCTGCGATAATTTCTGACGATGCTTAGCGGTAAAAAAATCGTTGCTAAGCATCGTTAGGGATAAATATCGCTTAACTTTGGTAATATGCCCCAACGTCTGTTAACGTTCGATTCGAAGGAAATCAGGAAGTGTTGAAAAACATTGTCTGCGCCATCTTGTCTTTTTTCAAATGCCACACTTTTGTCGTCCACGGCAGTCATTTTAGATGCCTTGACCAGACCCACTCTGTGCACGCTGTCGATCCTTAGCATGGCTCCCCACCCTCGCAAGCATCTCCCCCAGGCAGTGGTCACCCCCGCTCTCTGTCTTATGCATGGGTAATAAACCTCCCCCCATCTGCGCTGCTCTTCCCTGAGAATCACACCCTGTGCCCGCCCGACACCTCCCTTTCGCCCTATTCACTACCGCACCCTCTGACACTCCTTTTCCTCTGTGTCCGATTGTCCAGGCTGGTCCTAGGGTATCAGCTAGCCCTGCAGATGTAGTTTATGGCCCCAGCTGTAAAGAATCACCCCTCTTCAAAGGAGTTATAGTAGATCAAGGCCCACACTCGATGAGATCCGTCACAGCAGACGCGTTCCTATTATCTGAAAACCATCCTGTATTGTGATTGGGGAGGGGACCGAGCCTGAAGCGGAAGATTCCAGGGATGACTCTTTGTACATCAAAGTTTTTACAATTATGTGTCACATTAAAAATATATAGCACTCCGACAAAGTAGTAAGATTATAAAACTTTAATAACTTATAAATATATACAAGAAAACAAAAACAGTAATAACATATAAACATTTTTAGGGAAAAACAACGAAGTAGCGGTCGGCTATGCGAATAGTCCCAACGCAGCACAACGTCCAGATTTCCGGCGTGGGGCGTCGCGGGGGGTGGGTCATCAGTAGCAAACTGTTGTGCGAATAGTTCCAAGGCAGCAGAACGATGGCACCAAGGTGATGTCCAGTAAGTTGTCGCACTGGTTTTGGTATCCTACAATGCTGCTCCGAATAACGGCGTGGGGCGCCCCGGGGGAGGCGGCGTGAACGGGCCTCTCCAGGTGGAGTGTCATCTGTTGTAGTGGGGCGCCCCTTTACCGTTTCAGTTGCCATTCCGTCCGTTTTTGGTCCACTGTGTCAAAAGCCGCAATTCAGCTGAGTTGCGCCCACTCTTGCGGTGCAGCGATAGGCGGCTGTCACAGGACTCTCAAAATGGCGGCAGGCTGTTTCCTTTTTGGGCCTGGTCCACTGAAATGGCCCTGGGACACCTTGGAAATCGGACGCTTGTCTGCTAGGTCTTGGACCCCATTCTCGAAAGCGTCCCCTCCGCCTTGAGGATTCATCAAAAGTTTTGGGGGCCCCCGACTCCTGTAGGCTTCTGGTGGGGAGCGGCTGCCATGATTGCTCGCGGAATGACCACGACGGAGCTACGAGATGGTGGTGCTCTCATGCTGACGCCAGCTTTAGTCTGAAACATCCAGAAACAAGGTGGGGCTTTCATCGTTTGGGGAAAAAAAAAAGTTTTCATCCAATGAAAAGTGTTGTTTTTAGGTCATATGATCAAGCCTTCCATCATTAGGAAACCAAAAGTAAAATGAACCAATGAAAAGTTTTATAAACAAGTCACATGACCTGTTATGCGGCATAGGGTATAAAATGCGGAGAAAATACGTTGGCACGTGAGGCGGCGTCAGTAGCGGACCGATGTGCGAATAGGCCGAAGGCAACACAACGCGCCAAGATCCGGATGGCACCGAGGTGGTGTCCAGCAAGTTGCAGCACTGGTGTGGCCATCCTACAATGCTGAAAGTCGGCGTGGGGCGCCCCGTTGGCCTGTGAGTTTGCGTCAGTAGCGGACCGATGTGCGAATAGGCCGAAGGCAGCACAACGCGCCAAGATCCGGATGGCACCGAGGTGGTGTCTAGTAAGTTGCCGCACTGGTGTGGCCATCCTACAATGTTGAAAGTCGGCGTGGGGCGCCCCGTTGGCCTGTGAGATGGCGGCAGTAGCGGACCGATGTGCGAATGGGGCCAAAGGCAGCGCAACAATATTTTCGGAATAGAAGACACCACAAGGCGCTGAGATGCCAAGATCCGGATGGCACCGAGGTGGTGTCTAGCAAGTTGTGGCACTGGTGTGGCCATCCTACAATGGTAAAAGTCGGCGTGGGGCGCCCTGTTGGCCTGTGAGATGGTGTCAGTAGCGGACTGATGTGCGAATGGGGCCAAAGGCAGCGCAACAATATTTTCTGACTGACACCCAAGGCGCTGAGATGCCAAGATCCGGATGGCACCGAGGTGATGTCTAGCAAGTTGCTGTACTGGTGTGGCCATCCTACAATGGTAAAAGTCGGCGTGGGGCACCCTGTTGGCCTGTGAGATGGTGTCAGTAGCGGACTGATGTGCGAATGGGGCCAAAGGCAGCGCAACAATATTTTCTGACTGACACCACAAGGCGCTGAGATGCCAAGATCCGGATGGCACCGAGGTGATGTCTAGCAAGTTGCTGTACTGGTGTGGCCATCCTACAATGGTAAAAGTCGGCGTGGGGCGCCCTGTTGGCCTGTGAGATGGTGTCAGTTGCGGACCGATGTGCGAATGGGGCCAAAGGCAGCGCAACAATATTTTCTGTATGGAAGATACCACTAGGCGTTGAGATGCCAAGATCCGGATGGCACCGAGGTGATGTCTAGCAAGTTGCTGTACTGGTGTGGTCATCCTACAATGCTGAAACTCGGCGTGGGGCGCCCCATTAGCCTGTGAGATGGCGTCAGTAGCGGACCGATGTGTGAATAGGCCGGAACCAGCACAAGGCGCCAAGATCCGGATGTCACCGTGGTGGTTTCATAGTTGAGAGGCACTTCATCTGCAGTGGGGCGCCGAGATCCGGATGGCACCGAGGTGATGTCTAGCAAGTTGCTGTACTGGTGTGGTCATCCTACAATGCTGAAACTCGGCGTGGGGCGCCCAATTAGCCTGTGAGATGGCGTCAGTAGCGGACCGATGTGTGAATGGGGCAAAGGTAGCGCAAGAATATTTTCTGAATAGAAGACACCACAAGGCGCTGAGATGCCAAGATCCGGATGGCACCGAGGTGGTGTCTAGTAAGGTGCACTGGTGTGGTCATCCTACAATGCTGAAAGTCGGCGTGGGGCGCCCCGTTGGCCTGTGAGATGGCGGCAGTAGCGGACCGATGTGCGAATGGGGCCAAAGGCAGCGCAACAATATTTTTGGAATAGAAGAGACCACAAGGCGCTGAGATTCGGTTAGCACCGAGGTGGTGTCTAGCAAGCTATGCAGCTGAGTTGCGTGCGCACATGCGGCGAATAGGTCGAAGGCAGCATAACAATGTTTTCTGAATAGAAGACACCACAAGGCGCTGAGATTCGGTTACCACCGAGGTGATGTCTAGCAAGTTGCCGCACTGGTGTGGCCATCCTACAATACTGCTCCGAATAACGGCGTGGGGTGCCCGAAGGGGGGGGGGGGAGGCGGCGTGAACGGGCCTTCCTAGGTGGAGGCTCGTCTGCTGTAGTGGGGCGCCCCTTTACCGTTTCAGTTGCCATTCAGCTGAGTTTCGGCTGCTCTTGATGCTACAGCGACAGGCGGCTGCAACAGGACTCTCAAAATGGCGGCCTGTTCTTTGGATTTGGGCCTGGTCCACTAAAATGGCCCTGGGACACCTTAGAACTCGGACGCTCATTTTTTTTTTCCTTTCCTGTACATGCAAAAAAAGGTAAATGCCCGGTACGTTACACGCTTCATCTGCCACGATGAACTCTCCAGAGGAACCGAAAAAAAATATAGTTATGGTAACTATACCATGCATCGTCATATGGAGAGGTGGCACCAATTAATTATAGTGCTGCATAAAAGAGAGATTTGGAGGAGAACCCCTGACCTGCTAGTATATTCATCAAAGAAGTGGCACTGACAGCATCAGAGGCAAGGGAAACGGTCCCAAATATTTAGAAGAACTTTGGAAAGATTAAAATGACATGTTTAGATTGTGGCAAATTAATTTCATGTGGACAGATGAGTGTTACTCTAATAAATACAGCATATGAACATCATCATAGTCGATGGTTGGTAGAGACATTTTGACTATATCCTGGACCTGCCCGTCCTCGCCCAAAATGGCGCCGGAATAAATGGGACTCGTAACTCCTTGTTGTGTACTTGTTGTACAACCTTGATATCACGAGATACGTATGCAGTTTTGAAGCACATGGCGGGCGGGGACGAGAATAGATTGAATATTTCGACATCTCTATTGATATTAAGTTGTGATGTGTTATTGATTACTGTACTATTGAAAGTTCGAATTAACGTCACCCATGGTACTTGCCCGCAAATGTATATCTAGATAATTTTATTGTAACTGGCCCTGTCGTATTTTAATTATAAAATGTACGTCCACCGATTCCGCAACTGTTAGACACCTTAGTTCTTGCAACCTAATGGCCCGCCCGTTACGTTCCTCTACAGTGTAAATGTCTCCTCATCATATACGATTACAGTTTGCTCCGTGGCCGGCGCACGTGGTTATAGGCTCGTATTTGTATAATGAAATTTTCACAATAAAGGTTTTTAAAAGAAAACATGGTAGTAGTATATACATTGGTAAAGTTTTTAATAATAGTCACTGTTTTAGAATCATTAAAAGGCAAGTGAAATAAAGCAGACCAATTACATGAAGGGTAAAAGGTATAATACGAAGGAACGCAGTAAAGATAAATGGTCAAGGGCTGTTGTGTTTTCTATTCC
Organism: Lissotriton helveticus; assembly: GCF_964261635.1. NCBI lineage: Eukaryota > Metazoa > Chordata > Amphibia > Caudata > Salamandridae > Lissotriton > Lissotriton helveticus. The sequence continues at coordinate 817,782,939 of NC_136070.1, forward strand.
TGCAACATAAAGTGATCGATAAGAATCTCATATTCAGGCGTATCGGCGACTAAGACAGCAGGTCGACCCTCTTTTGCTCAACGGCTCCGTCATGGGACGAAGAAACGCTCTTTTTCTCGAAAAAAGAATATATTTTACTTGCAGGACAGTTGTAAATTTTCCGGGAAAGTACATTAGCCTGGAACATTATAACATATATTTAAGAAAAAATAATGTTCGGAAGTAATAAAAAGCGTAATTTTTAGGTCATATGACCAAGCCTTTCATCATTAGAATAAGAAAAGTAAAATGAACCAATGAAAAGTTTTATTAACAAGTCACATGACTTGTTATGCTTACGTTACGCGCTGCGCGCCCCGGATGACTTCCGGATGCGCTAACGCGGCACGTCATATGACGCATTACGCGACAACGCAGGTCCAGAATATAGTCAAAATGTCTCCACCAACCAGCGGTCGGAACACAACCCCTTTCAGCAGGCTAAATAGTTCTGTTAAATGACAACAGAAGGGACAGGCAACAAGAACCATTAGTCAAAGAGGGGAGGGCTAGTTCTTCTCTACCGGGTTACATTGGGGCGCTACCGGAACTGATCGAATTGGTAGTCTACAGTGTTTCTGGATGTTTCAGACTGAAGCTGGGGTTAGCATGAGAGCAGCACCATTTCGTAGCTCCGTCGTGGCCATTCCGCAACCAATCATGGCAGCCGCTCTTTATCGTTATTTTGGGCGGGGTGGGTGGCGGAGCCGAGCTGTTTTGCAGCCATCATTGTGTGGAGTTCAGTTCATTTCACTAGTTTTGTATTTGTCATGAGGGGTTGTTCCTAATGTTTCTATTTTAGCGAGGTCAAAAAGAGATCCCATTAGTGGCCTACTGATTTTGCTCGATTCCTTTTCTTTTTTTTTTACACGATTTTTCGTTATCTGCAAAGACTAAACAGAGTATTGCGACTCTGTGTTTGTTTGTAAATAGAGAATGAACCAAAGAGAACCAATTCTAAAACAGTAAATACTTGGATAACAATCAATCAAATGGAGAGAGAAGCAGGCACGACGTATTACAACGGGGGCAAAGGCCTGCGTTAACTACCCTTCACTATGTGCAAAGAGAGAGTACTCCTAATAGAAATGAGGGGGGGGGGCACCATTCAAAGCAGATCAGTGTGCATAAACACGAAAATGTTTTCACTTACCACGTACTTGACATTCGACAGCTTATGATATTTGCTATTAAAAAACCATTGAAATTCACTGAAAAAACCATAGGTTATAGACCATATATAGTTAGGAATTAGCATTTACAAAACCTTGAAAATTCACTGAAAAAACCATAGGTTATAGACCATATATAGTTAGGAATTAGCATTTAAAAAACCTTATTTTACTCACACAAAACCATTGAAATTCCATATATAGTTAGTTGCACTAACTATATATCGCGCACCCGCAATCCACTGCTGATGATGTTACATATTACATCATTCATGACATGGTCAGTGACATCGCTGATGACATCACTGATGACATCTCAAATGACATCACTGATGACATCACTGATGACATCTCATTTGACATCAATGACCACATCACTGATGATATCATTCATGTGACAATACAATGCATCTCCTCACATTTTAATATAACCTCTGTTTCACCCAGTGTTAAATACAGAGTATAATTTTTGAAACCATTGACACACCAATACTAGTTACTACATATGTACTCACTGATTCCTACTTCTACACACACATTCACTCATTCACCCATACAATCATTCATACATACAATCACTCATCTTTACAACACTATCATATGCACTCATACACCTATACAGACACTCACACTCTGCCACTCATCCATGGAGTTACTCACACACCTAGTCAGTCCTGTAAAGAATCAATCACACTTCCATTTTCTTGTCTATACAGTTAAACATAGAGCACCTTACATTTTCAAACATATACTAACACATACTTACCTTGTTATACAATCATTGATATAAGTACACATTGATCTGCACAGAGTCACACACCTCCCAGCCAGCCACACACACACTCAGTCTCCCATACAAATACTTGGACAATCAATCAGTAACCCATATAGTTAATCATATAGCTACTGATCAACACATGCAGCAGTTTACAGAACAACAGACATAATGATGCACAAATTAAGACACTTTAGTCACTAACCCATGCACTCAGTGAGACACATTTAATCACTCACTCATACATTCAGTCATGCACCTACTAAATCCTTTGTCCAGACACTTATACTTCCACTCATTCTTCAATATGTAAGGCACATTTTAACTTTACAGAAACATACAGTCACTGGATGTTGTCATCAGTGATGTCATCAGTGATGTCATTTGAGATGTCATCAGTGATGTCATCAGTGATGTCACTGACCATGTCATGAATGATGTAATATGTGACATCATCAGCAGTGGATTGCGGGTGCGCGATATATAGTTAGTGCAACTAACTATATATGGAATTTCAATGGTTTTGTGTGAGTAAAATAAGGTTTTTTAAATGCTAATTCCTAACTATATATGGTCTATAACCTATGGTTTTTTCAGTGAATTTTCAAGGTTTTGTAAATGCTAATTCCTAACTATATATGGTCTATAACCTATGGTTTTTTCAGTGAATATATATATATATATGCACACACTCACAAAATACATACATAATAAAACCTTAACAAATATCAAAAATTCAATAATAAGACAAATGTAGACAATAAATAAAATTTAAAAAATCTGAACGTCCAAAATACACATTTACAAAAAATATTGTAAACTTTAAAACAAATTTTAAAATAAAATCAAATATTATTAAATATTTTTAAAAAATCAATAAATACTGTAACATCTATTTAACCACTTGGCTGCTAAGGCACCTGAGGCACTTCCATTGACTTTCCATTGAAATCAATGGAAACTCCATGACGAGTTACCCTTGTCATTAGCACTGAAGGGGTTAACCAATATTATGAAAATGTTGGGAGTCTAAGAATATTAAATATACTATTCCCACTCTACTTTATGCAACAGTAGCAAAAGGGTTGGACTTCGGAGGAGTTAGATTTAGTAGTCCTACTTCAGTCAGTGCAACAGTAGGGAAAGCGTTGGACTTCAGAGGGGGGTAAATTTGCTATTCGCACTCCAGTCTAAGCACCAGTAGGTAAAGTGTTTGACATTGGAGGGCTGAAATTTACTATTTCCACTCCAAACACTGCAAACATAGGGAAGTGTTGCACTTAGGAGGGATACAATTTACTATTCCTTCTCCAGTCTGTTCACAGTAGGGAGAGTGTTGTACTTCATAGGGTTTACATTTAGTATTCCCACTCCAAACACCACAATAGTAGGGAAAGTGTTGGACTTTAGAGTAACACCATGAATTTAGAAAAAAAATGACATCTTAATATATACATCATTAAAAAACATAAAAAATATATATATGTATTAAAAAACTAAAAACAATTATCCAATTTACATAATTACTATTCGATAATTATCAATTAATAAATAATTTGTATTCAATATTTATTAAAGAACTTCACATCCTATACCCTTAAAAACCTAGCGGCCCATACATAAAATATAACTACAAAATAAGTATCAATTAAGCAACAGAGGAGTGACTCAGAATAGTGAAAACAAGATGTGAGACACAAGGAAACAGTGGGTGTCAAGTGGGAAAATATCAAAATGATTTTTATAAAACCCTCACTCACCCGTCTATTGGGTGACATGCTTCATTATTGGGTTATATTCACCGGGCAGTCCAAATTCGTGCCCGGTGTGCTACTACACCTGCGACTGCAGTGGAGCTGGTTGCTAATTTAAAAACAGTGCAAAAAGTGATAGTGAAACAGAGTGTAGGAATAAAAGAGTGCGCGTTCCAACCTGAACTCAATTTTAATAAAGGTTGAAGCAGGCACGTTATTAAAAAGATTCATGGACGGGCTTGACTTTAAATTTGAGTCAAACAGTCCTGCTTGGTACATCAATTGGTCGACATGTTTCTGCTCATGGTAGCCAACTTGGCCGAGCTTTCTTCAGGACCAAACTGCAACACTGGGCGGTGTACGCACGCTAAGGCGTACCCTAACCTCAGTGTAGTTGAATGAAAAAAAGGGGGGGTTTACAAGACTCACGGTTTCATATTACCGGATCACCCTGGTATTTCCAGGATTTTAAAATGTGTGGAAGAGAAACAAAGAAACAACCAAACACGCAATCATGAATATGAAAAAATGAATGGATTCCTTTACATACCACAAATCGTTTTATAAGACACCACCAAATTATGTGCTCTTCAATAATTTCCTTCTCTATTTGCCAGAGGATTGAAGGTGACCAAAATATATTTTAATCGGGTCATAGGTGAGAGTTCACTCTTCATTCTCATTAACAAACCATATCAAGGACGCCGAAAAATGCGCCAGTATGTGTTTTTGTAATTACTCGAACACAATGTAACTTTATAAATTATCACAATTTCCACATGTGGATTACAAGGAATTGTGCAGTTTAAAGTCACAACAGTTAATAACCAAAACACTCGCACAGTGAACCTGGAGGACAATGTATAACAAGGAGAAAGGTATTGGTTTATAATTACGTGAAGGAAAAGTTTTCTTCACTTCATAGGTCGGTGGTGGGGGTATTCTTCACACCGGAATAGTCTAATGGGGAAAAAAAGGTAGAGAGGGCAATGTTACAGCCCACTCAAAGATCGAAAACGGGTAAGGACTGAGAACGGACGCATCCGCGTGTCACTCACCTTCATTCCGATGGCTCCCCGCATTAGTACCTATGTAGTGCACTACCACCGCCCGAATAGTGGTGGATGCGTAGCGCTAGCCAAGGGATATCACGTTTGCGTGAAGCACGTGACTCTCCCAACGTATCAAATGCTACGTGCCAGGTGACGTCAGGCGTGTGGTTTGTTGTCAAGAAATTTTAAAGGGATAGCAGATAGATTGTCTGAGTCCCAATAACTTTATCAGTCATGATAGGCTGGACAGTTGCTTAGTTTAAGGCTACCTTATTTCTACTGGATATTTAGCGATCTGTAATGTATTACAGCAACGCATTCTTAACTACACCGGAAAGGTTACTTCATAGTTGTTGGGCTCGTTCATTAATCGAAAAAGGGCCAATTAATGTATGAGACGGTCATGTTTACTAATACAATCTCAACCAGTTGGCAGTGCGGTCAGAAAGATTAGCGGCGCCTCACGCTGCCCCAAGGGATATTATCATTGAGACCCCTTAAGTGTGTAGAAAGGCGGTACACCCATCGTTGCTCCTTTTCGAAAAGAGATTCCTGTGTCATTGTGGTGGTATGTATCTGTTCCACTACTGTCCATATGATGTCATCAGGAGTATGGTTTTTTTCTTTGTAGTGTGCAGTAAGTTTGGTCATACTCTTTTGACACCTGACATTACTACGATGTTCAGTGATCCTAAATTTAACACGTCTTGTGGTCATTCCTACATAACGTAGTCCACAAGGGCATGTTATGAGGTAGACTACGTTTGTGGAATTGCAATTGGTGTGTTGTCGTAAATGCCACGTTTTGTTTGGTTCTAAAGCCAAAGTTTTTGTCGCAGATGTCAAATGGCAAACACTACACCCACCACAAGGGTGGTGACCCAATACAGGTGGGAGCCCCCACGCATTAAGTACTGTATTCTCAGGTTGCACTATTTGTTTTGTTGGGCGTGTGTGGACTAGGGAATCCCTCAAGCTCCTTGCTCTCCGGTAGGAGAAAAGCGGTTTGTTCCAGTTGTGGTTGTTACTTGTGAGAATCGACCAGTGTCTATTTATGCATCGACTGACTGTGTTGGAAAGACAGTTATAAGTTGTGACGCATGTCAAAGGAATTTCGTTGTCATTGGACTTGGGATGATCCTCAAGTAAGGCCTCACGTTGTTGATTTCTAGCTCGTTTACAGCTTTTTTTCAGGATTCTCTGAGGATAACCCCGTACTTGAAGTTTCCGAGTAAGTTGTTCCGACTGGTCTTTGAAGTCTTCAGTCTCACTACAATTACGCCTGAGGCGTAAAAACTGCCCATATGGGAGATTTTCCCTAAGAGGGCGAGGATGGAAACTGTTGAAATGTAGGAGGTTGTTTTTGGATGTTGGTTTTTGATAATTTTCTGTTTTAAGTTGATTACCTGATCTGGTAATAGTGACATCCAAAAAGACCATTGTATTTTGATTGTAATTGTGTGTAAATCTTAGGTGGGTGTTACGAGTATTGATCCAGGTTAGGAATTCTAGAAGGGAAGGTTCGGTGCCGTTCCAAATTACCAACACGTCGTCGATATAGCGACGCCAGAATGTAATGTTGGTAAGAAATGGATTGGAAGCATGGAGGATATGTCTGTTCTCAAAACTATGAACATACAACCCTGCCACACTAGGGGCACAAGTGCTGCCCATCGAGGTCCCCGTCGTTTGGAGAAATAGGTCATTTTGATATTGAAAGAAGTTCCTTTTGAGAACTAGAACAGCACAGTCCACCACAAAGGAAGGCGGAGTTTTGTAACTCCATTCTGAATCATCCAAGGCATCTGTTAGAACCGTCAAGGTGTCATCCTGTGGGATGCAGGTGTAAAGGCTCTCTATATCTAAAGAGACTAGAAAGATGGGGCCGTCTGGTAAGACAATGTCATTAAGCATTGCTAAGAGACTTTTCGTGTCCTTTAGGTAGGTGGCCGTTTGTTGAATTATGGGCTTTAGGAAAAAATCACAGTATTGGGATAGGGGCTCTAACAAAGACCCGATCCCAGATACAATGGGTCTACCGGGAGGGGGGACCCTATTTTTATGTGTTTTGGGTAAGATATAGAAGTATGGAATAGTTCCATCAGATTTCGTCAGAAAATTCGCCTCATGTTGTGAAATCCAGTCATTGTGTTCTGCTTCAGACACTAATTCAATTATTTCATCCCTCAGAGCCTCTCTAGGGTCTGTGTCAAGGAGAGAGTAATTAGTTCTGTCATTCAGAAGCCGTCTGCATTCTGTATCATAGGCCGCTGCGTCAAGTATTACAATGCCTCTCCCCTTGTCCGCAGGTTTTATTACAATGTTGGTATTAGTTTGTAATGTTTGTATTGCCTGGTACTCAGTTGCTTTCATGTTTTTAAAGGGAGTAGGTTCTTGTAACTGATCAACTTCATTGAATACCGCCTGTTCAAAGGCAATTAATTCTGGTGGAGTCATATGGGGGGGGGGAACAAAATTAGATTTAATTCGTAACCCTGTGTCATCTTGTTCACGTTGTGAATCCTCATCATTATGATTTTCCCAGAAGTTTTTCAGACGTAACTTGCGAAAGAACTCTGACAATTCGCAATGTAATTTGAAGCGATCTAATCTCGCTGTAGGGACGAAACCTAACCCTTTTTCCAGAACAGCTATTTCATCTGGTTTCAGGACTACTGTGGAGAGATTGGTAATCAGGCTCTCAGGTTGCTTGGACCCGCACGTGGTTCCGTTGTCTTGCTGCGGGTGTTGTCCCCCACCGTCTCGTTCGGAGCCCAATGGACCTGATTGCCCCCTCTTCTTCTGCCCCTGTTCCTTCGGCCCTGCCCTAAAAAAGGCTGTTGGTGCATATTTTGTGGGTATTGAGGGAATGCCATATTGGGTGGGTTCCAACCCATCATTGGCGGAAAAGGTGCTTGGAAAGGCATGGGGTATGCTCCATGCTGTGGGAAGGGATACCATGGTTGTGGTGTGTGGGCCCTTCTGGCTCTGCCTCTACCCCTTTGTCTAGTGTTCTGACTACCGTTACTGGAGCCACTACTATTAGAGTCGTTATCTCCAGATGTATCAGGGTCTTCATTTTTGCGGCTTGGTGGTGTGTATTCCGCAGATGAATAGGGATATACTTTGGCATATGACCAACGTTTCAAGTCTTTTTGGAGTTTTTGAGTTTTGGATTGTGCCAGATCATCTCTATATTCTGTCACCTCTTTGTTTAGCTCGTCTAATTTTTTCTTATATCCAGTTAGGGTGGTTCTAAAGTGCGTTTCTGTCTTCTGAATTTCTATTATCAGTGCTTCTGACAGCCTTAATGAGGTTTTCATGATCAATATGGCCCAGTCACGAGTACACCGCCAGGCGATCTGTGCCCATTCCTTCCGGAATTGGGCATCATCCAGAAAAATCCTGGGAGCGTTCGTAACAAGTAGGCCCTTTGGTGCAGCATTATTCAATAGATACTCTTTGAGAATCGTGCCGTGTAATATAGTCCGAATACGGCTCCTTTTCTGTTCAGTTAGCTTATCCCATTCGGTAGTTTGAGATATAGTTTGGGCTACCTGTGGGTCAGCGAACAGAGAAGGGTCGGACATTAATGCATCTAATTCCTCCTTAGAATACGATAAATCCAGGTCCTCCATAGTGCAGAGTGTTGGTAAAGCACAAATTCACTTGAAAAAGTGATAATTATACTCTCGCAGCTGTGCGCTGCCGAAGATATATAGAAACAACAAGAGAGGAAGGGTTCACAGGACACTCCTATACCCCAGTCAAAATATCAATTAAGCAACAGAGGAGTGACTCAGAATAGTGAAAACAAGATGTGAGACACAAGGAAACAGTGGGTGTCAAGTGGGAAAATATCAAAATGATTTTTATAAAACCCTCACTCACCCGTCTATTGGGTGACATGCTTCATCATTGGGTTATATTCACCGGGCAGTCCAAATTCGTGCCCGGTGTGCTACTACACCTGCGACTGCAGTGGAGCTGGTTGCTAATTTAAAAAGAGTGCAAAAAGTGATAGTGAAACAGAGTGTAGGAATAAAAGAGTGCGCGTTCCAACCTGAACTCAATTTTAATAAAGGTTGAAGCAGGCACGTTATTAAAAAGATTCGTGGACGGGCTTGACTTTAAATTTGAGTCAAACAGTCCTGCTTGGTACATCAATTGGTCGACATGTTTCTGCTCATGGTAGCCAACTTGGCCGAGCTTTCTTCAGGACCAAACTGCAACACTGGGCGGTGTACGCACGCTAAGGCGTACCCTAACCTCAGTGTAGTTGAATGAAAAAAAGGGGGGGTTTACAAGACTCACGGTTTCATATTACCGGATCACCCTGGTATTTCCAGGATTTTAAAATCTGTGGAAGAAAAACAAAGAAACAACCAAACACGCAATCATGAATATGAAAAAATGAATGGATTCCTTTACATACCACAAATCGTTTTATAAGACACCACCAAATTATGTGCTCTTCAATAATTTCCTTCTCTATTTGCCAGAGGATTGAAGGTGACCAAAATATATTTTAATCGGGTCATAGGTGAGAGTTCACTCTTCATTCTCATTAACAAACCATATCAAGGACGCCGAAAAATGCGCCAGTATGTGTTTTTGTAATTACTCGAACACAATGTAACTTTATAAATTATCACAATTTCCACATGTGGATTACAAGGAATTGTGCAGTTTAAAGTCACAACAGTTAATAACCAAAACACTCGCACAGTGAACCTGGAGGACAATGTATAACAAGGAGAAAGGTATTGGTTTATAATTACGTGAAGGAAAAGTTTTCTTCACTTCATAGGTCGGTGGTGGGGGTATTCTTCACACCGGAATAGTCTAATGGGGAAAAAAAGTTAGAGAGGGCAATGTTACAGCCCACTCAAAGATCGAAAATGGGTAAGGACTGAGAACGGACGCATCCGCGTGTCACTCACCTTCATTCCGATGGCTCCCCGCATTAGTACCTATGTAGTGCACTACCACCGCCCGAATAGTGGTGGATGCGTAGCGCTAGCCAAGGGATATCACGTTTGCGTGAAGCACGTGACTCTCCCAACGTATCAAATGCTACGTGCCAGGTGACGTCAGGCGTGTGGTTTGTTGTCAAGAAATTTTAAAGGGATAGCAGATAGATTGTCTGAGTCCCAATAACTTTATCAGTCATGATAGGCTGGACAGTTGCTTAGTTTAAGGCTACCTTATTTCTACTGGATATTTAGCGATCTGTAATGTATTACAGCAACGCATTCTTAACTACACCGGAAAGGTTACTTCATAGTTGTTGGGCTCGTTCATTAATCGAAAAAGGGCCAATTAATGTATGAGACGGTCATGTTTACTAATACAATCTCAACCAGTTGGCAGTGCGGTCAGAAAGATTAGCGGCGCCTCACGCTGCCCCAAGGGATATTATCATTGAGACCCCTTAAGTGTGTAGAAAGGCGGTACACCCATCGTTGCTCCTTTTCGAAAAGAGATTCCTGTGTCATTGTGGTGGTATGTATCTGTTCCACTACTGTCCATATGATGTCATCAGGAGTATGGTTTTTTTCTTTGTAGTGTGCAGTAAGTTTGGTCATACTCTTTTGACACCTGACATTACTACGATGTTCAGTGATCCTAAATTTAACACGTCTTGTGGTCATTCCTACATAACGTAGTCCACAAGGACATATTTAAAATCGAGTAAAAAAATAACAATGAATAATTCATTGTTAATGAACTATTACTGAATTAACTTCCCACCCTATATCCCTACAGACCTAGCATCTCACAACTAAAATATAAGTAAAATAAATCACTATTCTATATTTTACATAATTTAAAAATCAATTAAATAATTAACAATACTTAATTGCTAATTAATTATTCCTTAATTAACTTCCCACCCTATAACCCTACAAACCTAACAGCCAGCAAATAACATGACAAAAATACATTTGTATTATATAATGTACATAATAAATATCAATCATATAATTGAATAAAATGCATGAATTAATTCATAATTAATTATTATCTAATTAACTTTCTATCCTATCCAGCATAAACCGAACACCGCGCTACAACACTATAAATTACATATAAAAAATGCCATGCTATATTTAAAAAAAATCCTAATAACATTAATATAAACAATAGTAAAACATATAATTAATATATCAACTAAAACACATTCAAATAATTTAAAAATGATATATTTGACCACTATAATATTGAAAACGATATTAAAAACATCTATATTACTTAAAACTATTACTTACTTCCAAAAAAGATATTCTTATCACTGATATTCTTACAGGACGATATTGATGTATCACAATATTTTACTCCAGACAGTTCTTTTTCACGATAATTACAACTTGATGTTTTGTCCAAACAGAAATCTACACAGCTACCTCTAATAGGGTAGGTAATTATGGTCAAAATATATTTGTATTTTTTTTAAATTTATTTCAGTAAATTTTTTATTACTGAATGAGATGAAACTGTGCCGCGATGACTCCGACACTCGCGTTCTTAAAGCCATACAAACATCGCCGTGCATGACAGGAACATTGTGCAAGCACCGCACAACACACACAGCCTAGCCACGTGCATAAGGACCTGCTCAAGTAATGCATATTGCACACCTAGAAAACCCCGGCTCAATTACGTATATTGTGTGCCCCACTTAGATAGTGAAGTTGTGGCACTTTGGACAAATGCTGCCGTTTTTTAGCAACGTCCGTAATTTGATATCACAGAAGGACCCCCGAGGCCCCCTCTGTGGTGGTAAATACGCTGGCGCCAACCGTGCGTGGTGCAGTCACTGAAGGGCATTCATTAATTTCCAACTGATGGGATCCCTGTAGTCCCAGCACATGTTCTCATTGCAAAACATGCACATGGGACAGAAAACACACTCCCCAGGAAGGCGGAGCATGACACCCTACTACAACAGTGGGCAGCTGCGCCCTCAACCGGGGAGGGGCAGCCGCAGACGGAATGGGGCAGCCACCCTAACGTGTACCAGACACCAGGCAATTTCCCCTGAGCCTGCTGCATATTAACGGAAGGTGCACATTAGCAATAAGACGTCTGTTGTGTTTACATAAACATTTTAATAAGGACCCCTTCCCTCGGGCACATGCAGTCTTACAAAACATTAATATGTAGTCACCCGGATACATGGGTGTGATCGCTCCGTCAATACTTTCTACATAGACTATATAATATTCCCCTAATAGAAATATGCATTCTGTTACACGTTAAATCCTAGCACACACAGCGTACAGTTATTAAAAAATTAAGGTCCATAGCTGTCCCATTCCACCATTATGTATTTTTTTTATTTTGGTTCCTGTCGTTCCCCTGTATATTTACTTTTTAATTCTTAGTAAGAAGCCCCTAACCCAAAGGACCACTAAACAATAACGGGGGTTCTCTCCAGGCATACCCTTTCCCCCACTAGGAGAAGAGAGAGCTTACATTGTCCCTTTCCCCTTTCCTTGAGACCTGGCTGGTGATTTCCAGTCTCAGCTCTTCACGAGTCCAAGAATATTCAGCTGACACGTGTTTTAACCCTGAGCACTTGAGCTAATGATTTGTCAGTTGTTGTTTTTTAAATCTTTTTTATTAAAAAGTCTTTTCCCATTTATCTTCCATTACTTTTATATCAAAGCACAGCTTTATACAGTATATCCAAACCATCAAACTTATATACAGTAAATACATATTACAATTAAGCTTCATTGCAGTATATTACGATACTATAGGCAATCTATGTTAGTTTGTAAAAAAAAAGAGAAGAAAAAAGAAAAGAGGGAGATAATACAAATTAGTTCAATTATTCCATCACTCAAAACAGCTCCAATTCCTCTTTCCATCTCCTAACGGGGTCCCATATTCTCAGCCCAAGCTGCCTCCCTCTCCTACCTTTCCGTGCATAGATTGATTTTTCCAAGTTATATGCGGTCAGGAGGTTTGCCAACCAAGTTTGTAATACTGGGGGGCTTTTATCCAGCCAGGCCCTGGTTATGCATAATCTGTATACTGCCATAGCTACAAACAAAAAGTCCCTCTGTGAGGTATCACCACGATTTGTCAGTTTGTATTTATATTGGTATCAAGAAGGCCAGAGCGTCTTCTGAAGAGATCCAACCTCAAGGGCTCGATTTTGGACTGAAGCAGTTGGAGTGAAATATATGTCGGTTGAATATACCTGCACTCATTTTTTTTGTCCGATTCATGCATTTTATTTGATTCAATCGAGAATAAATTCACCATTTTAGGAGTTCTCAAGTTAATTATGCAGTAGCGTCAACTGAGACTGTTGCAATTTAGTCTTTTTTGGTCTGGCCTAACATTGCAGCTGGCACTTTACCTTATACTGTATTTATATGGCGCTTATCATCAATCAATCAATCAATCAAAGACATTTATAGAGCGCACTACTTACCCGTAGGGTCTCAAGGCGCTGGGGGGAGGGGGGTGCCGCTACTGCTCGAACAGCCAGGTCTTCAGCTTCTTCCTGAAGGAGAGGTGGTCTCGGGTCAGGCGCAGGTCGGTCGGGAGGGAGTTCCAGGTCTTGGCGGCCAGGTAGGAGAAGGACCTTCCTCCTGTAGTCGCTCTTCGGATGCGGGGGACAGCGGCGAGGGCGTGGGCGAGGGCGTGGTTATCATTGAATGATAAACAGAGAAACCGCTTCTAGAAACACTTGTGAGATAGGAGTGATGCTTCTAACCAGAAGTTGGTTCCCTTGAGTGCATTATTTCATTGGGCAGAAATTGTGTGCTTTCTCTGAAAGAGTGCTTGTACTGTGCTCTCATTGGCTGGTGGTGGGGTTCCTCACACCTAACTTGGCTTCCATGTCCCAAAGTAATGATGCAGCAGCCTGCAATGGGGAGGGGGGAATTCTTCATCAGGCTGCATAATTATTGGCTGCACTCCTGTTTACTCCTCAGTGTATGAAGCACTGCCAGAGTGTGTCTCCATCTGCATGCATTTTAAGATGACCACCTGTCGCCTAATTGCATGGACATTGACAGATATGTTACTGTTGCTGGACCCAGTCAACTAATCGCATGGCTGGACACATTGTAGGAGTTGTTAGGGGGGGGGCTTATGAAGTGTGAAATGACATAGGATTGGAGTATTGGTAGAACCCCAGTGAGTCCAGCATACTGCACAGAATTTCAAAGTATTTATTGGTTGTGCAGTCCGAGGGTGTCTCTGTGGGGTGGTAATATAGTACTAGCCATACTCTGACTGGCCTTCACTTATGGACAGAGTTAGAGCAGGCAGGACCTGTGTGGAACAATGTGCCTATGGCTTTTTAATTTAACAATAACAGTCCCCCTACTTTTTTGTTAAACGACAACTGTCCTGGGACAGCTAATTCTGACAGTTGAGATGCCTCAGCTGAAATGGAAGGGGGGGGGTGTTTCCTGTGCTGTGAAGTCAAATGAGGGAGACAGTTAAAGAAGAAACAAACCTTTTTGCAAGGGTGTCTGCTTCCTGAAAGAAATTTACATTTTTGAAATTGGTTAATCTACCGATGTAAAGGCTGTTGGAAGCTGGTATTGGCTTTTATTTATGATGTCACTTGAAGCTTTATAGTGACAAAGATTAAGGGCCTTATTACGAGTTTGGCAGTCTTCCAATGGGACCCCACCTCAGCGGTCTTCGTAAGACTGACAAGCCTGTGGTTAGCCCACCCCCTGGATTACAACTTGAATCCAGGGCGGGTGGGCGGTGCAGCGGTGGTGTCACGGGCGGCGGTCTGTTAGGCTCATAGGAGTGTCTAACAAGCAGAACACAGCTGTGAGAGTGCCTTCTGCACATTCCTGCATGGTGAGGCAAGTACCATGTCATGTATGCCACACCATGCAGGAACGAGGGTGCAGTTCCAGGGGGGGCAAAACATGTGACCTTTCGCATGCACCCCAAGGCCCAGATTCGGCTGGAGGCCTAGTTAGGGCCCTCTTACCTACATGTCCACCATCCTTTTTCATCGCGGAGTCCCCACAATAAAGGTGGTTAATATGCAGGTTGTAATATGCTCGGCGGGCGATGCCGGCAACGGCGCCGCCAGCATATTCAGGCCATTTGCAGACCCCTGCCGAAGCAAGATCCTAAATCCCAGCAGAGGCGTCGGTCTCGTTGCGGTCCCACCACCACACACTCATAATACGGTGGGCGGACCCGCCATGGTGGTGATAGTATGACTGCCACCGCGAGTACGGCGGTCCTAGGACTGCTATACTCATAATAAGACCCTTATTCTTTTTGAGAGGTATTGTAAGGCTGTTCCATGCTGAGCTGTGGAGTGCCTTCTCTCAATGGACACTTATAGAAAATCTTTGCACAAAGTAAAGTACCGTCTGCGCATTACTAAAATATATATTTTAAAAAGCACTTTTTTAAAATCTTAAACCTAAATCTTTTTGTACATTTTGTGGCAGCCTATCATATATTGTGCGTAAAGCAAAATTAAAATAATTGACTTACTTATTCACAGTGCTTTCAGTCATAGGCTGGTACCTTGCAGTACTAAAAACACAGGTCAGTCTTCCCCACTGCACCAACTGAGTTTAAATCTATGGCTTTCTGATTACACACAAAGACATTCGCAATTATCACATTAACCAATAGAGGTTTCATAAGGTAACATATTGCATTTCACACTGATTAATTTAACTTGCATTTATTTCTATTTTAAGGTATACGTTATTTTTTATGAAGTTACCTGAAGGTGAAAGACCAACAAGATAATTACAGAATACTTTGTTCTTTTTAAATATTCTTTTGACCCCACCCCCACGCTTACTGGCCCCTCCTCATAGCACTCTAGATAACACGTCGCATATTTATTTTTTAAACTCAATTCAAACACGGCTTGCAGGTGAGTTAGGCTGGGCATGGACCATGCACTGAACTGAAGCTGGACCCTGTCACCCAATACTGACCTGGGCAGCCTACTGCTGCTTCCACACACATTCTGGATGCTAAGCCAAGTGGTTGGTGAGCAACTTGAAACTCGAGCCATGCTCAAGCCTGATGCAGGGCTCTGACTTAGGTTGATGTCTTCTTGGACCCGTCGAGGTTTACAACCCTCACTCTAATCTCCTGCACAGAGTTAAAAAATGAAGCATTAATGTTTGAGGGTAAAAAGAGAGAAATAGATACCCATTTAGTGGATGATTTGTACAAAGGTAAAACAGAAAATCACAGCTTTCCCGCTTAAGCAAACCGTGTGACTTTAGGTAAATATTTTGTTTCACCAATCCGCATACGAAAGCACCTTGACATACGTGCATTGAGAATATGAGCTGTATAAAAATATTGTGTTTGATTCAATAGTTTCTAGAGTTCCTCCATCCAGGGCCAGCTTTAGGGCGGTGCGACTAGGGCAGTCACACCTGGCTCTGAGCTCAAAAGGCGCTGTTACAGGTGTGAGAGGTGTATGAGTGGTGTGTGAGTGCAGGGTGAGCTGTGGAGGAGTGGAAGGTGTGAGTGCATATAAAGAGCTGAGTGAGTCCAGGACTGGTTAGGGTGAGTGCAAAGTGAGAGGTGTGTGAACAGTGAGTAAGTGCAAGGTGAGTGTTGTAATGCACTGTGAGTTCTGTCTATGCAGGGCAAGGACAAGGTGAGTGTCTGAATGCAGGGTGAGGGATGTCTGAAAGCAATGTGAGTGAGCAGGATGTGAGTGCAGGATAAAAGTGTCTTGCTGCAGGATGAGTGGTATATACGTGTGCAGGGTAGGCTGTTGGAGTGTGCAGAGGGAACACTCAATGTGCATGATGAGACTGGATTAGTGGGCAGGGTGAAATGTGTGTGAACGCAGAGTGAGCGATCAGCATGAGTGGTGTGTTTGTGGTGTGTGATTGCAGGGTGAGAGGTATGAGGTCTGTGTGAGTTCAGGGTGAGTGCAAGGTGAGGACCTGGTGAGTGGTGACTGAGTGCTTGGTGAACGGTGATTGAGTGCAGGGTGAACAAAGTTGATGGAGGGTTAGTGTGCAGAGTGAACGGCGCATGACAGTACATGGTGTGCAGTGTGCAGTGTGAGAACCATGTGTGCTGGCTGAGTGTATATCTGTGTGCAGGGAGAGTGATTTGTGTATGTGGGCACAGGGTGTGGTGATTTGTGAGTGCAGTTTGAGCAATTTGTGAGCAATAGGTGAGTGCAATGTCAGCAGTGGGTGAGTGCAAGGTGAACGGTGAGTGAGTGCTTGGTAAAAAGTGAATGAGTGATGAGACATGGGTGTGTGATTGCAGTATGAACAGTGTGATTGCATGGTAAATAATGTCTGAGTATGAGGTAGGTGTCTGAGAGCAAGGTTATTGTTCTGTGAGTGCAAGGTGAGAGGTATATGAGTGATGTGTTAATGCAAGTGTGCGATGTCTGAGTGCAGGATCAGGGGTCCTTAGGGCAAGGTGAAAGGGGACTGAGTGCAGAGTGAGTGGTTTATGAATGCTAGGTGTGCAGTGCCTCAGTATGCATAGTGTCATGAAACAGGCAATGTGTGGAATTTGTAATACAGTCATTGCCAATTTTAATACAGTAACTTGCTACATCCCGTGCATTATTTAGTCAAATCCCATTTATCTGCTGCCCCCTTATTTCTCAAATTATGTATTTTGTAATTCCCCATATCTGCCCACCACCACCATAATTGTGGTTCCTTTAGGGCATTAGGGCATCGTAATGCTTTGCTTCTGATTTTTGGAACCTTATTTAGAAATTGTTACAGGGATATTGCCCTCCATCCTATTGCAGAGTTAAGTTCTCCTTGCTGCTGGGAGACTAACTGTTAAGCAGACACAAGCCATAGTTACACATCAGATGTCCTAGTACTCTACAGGTGCACTTCCGTCCTAGGTTAAAAAGAATTTGAGAGTGGAACAAAGGTTTGGATTCTAATTGTATGCACATTTTCCAGATGGGGGAAGTGAAACTACTGCCTCAAACCTCAAAACGGGTTGGGGTGGTTCTCTGTCGAGTGTCATCCTCAGGCTGCCCTCCAGATACATCCTTTGAGTAAAGTGTTGCTTCTCACAGCAGGTAGCAATGGGCTTGGCTCCAAACAAGAGTACCTGAAACTTCCTCACAATGAACAATAGACACCGCAGTGCCTTCTCCCCTACCATCCACCAAAAGACAGTGCTCAGGAAGAACTAATCAGCAGCTCGTTGCTAACAAAGGGGCATATTATCAAGCACAGGCGATACAATTATCGGCAGGAAACTGCTGCTAAAGCGGCGATGATGGGCTTGATAATATGCCCTTGTGAATTCCCATAGCAGCCCAGGTTAACACCAGAACCTGGGCTGCTATGGGAATTCACAAGGACATATTATCAAGCCCATTATCGCTGCTTTAGCGGTAGTTTCCTGCCGATAAAGCGGCGATAATGTTATCGCCTGTTCTTGATAATATGGCCCCGAGTCTTCATAGAATTTCTAAAGGTAGCTTCTATTCTCCTTACTTCAGTTTCTGCATCTACTCCCTCCAGCTACAGCAAGTGGCAATAAGAGACCGGGGTGGGGATCAGCAGCCCCTTTGCAGACTGAGGTATGACTGCAGAGACAGAGCGCAAAGGAGATGGTAGCAATTATAAGTGGCAAGGACACAGGACATTCAACGCCAGAACAAGGCGCACTTACACAGGACTTGAACTCTGCTCCCTGCTCCAATGCCTTGGAGAGCTCGAATCTGGAGATATCCAATATGACACCAAGGTCGACAGATGATATCATCTGAACAGCTTGACGAATTAGTAAAGGGCTGTGATTACCATGGCTGCGGTTTGGTACTTCCTCTGGAGAGGCACCCTGAGAAATGAGTAGACTGAAGGGCTGAACTGGAATTGATATTGATGTATGCTGGGTGCAATATCTTTTGGCTGGAACAGCCCAGTGGCCACCCCTTTCACTTATGCATTGCTTGAGAGAACCCCCACAGCTGTTTTGATCCTATTTCTTGTTTGGATGGGGAATGTTGATATACTTGTCCTGGGGAGGGTGGTGGGGGGTGGGTGTTGGGCAACAGTTATTGTTTTGAGATTTAGGGATTCTTGAGTCTTACTCTGCGACACAATGTTTTTATGATGGACATGTTAGGGGTGGGGGGCTGCGTGGTTGTCTTTGCAATGGATTATTTCTAGAATTTCTATCATGGCGGGTCCCCCTTACATATAAATTCTTCTCATGGAACATCCAGGTAATGCAAACCTTGTGTAAGCGGTATAAAGTGTTCTCTTATTTGAACAGAAGAGGAATCCAAACAGCATTCTTACAAGAGACACATTTAACATCCAAGGAAGGGATTGCTCTACAGTGGATATGGAGGGGACATAGACAAGTTGGTAGACCCAGAGGGTAGGTATGTGCTGGTATGGGGCCGACTGGAGGGCAAGATATTATTAATGCGAACATATATGCCCCAAACTTGGACCAGGACACATTCCTAGCAAACCTATCTCGAACGATTGTGCCATATCTGCCTCGCTCAACCATACTAGGGGGGGGAGCTTCAATTGTGTGACCAATGTTCAGCTAGATTAATCGCACCCCCCACTCAGAGACTCTCAGACCACTTGCACGGCCAGCGCATTTAGAGGCTGCCAACAACACTGGGAAATTATAGATTTGCAGAGGCTGTTGTACCCGACTGGGAGGGATTATTCTTTTTTCTCAGGGCTTCACGGGGTGCATGTCCGATTGGAACTGTTTCTGTGCACCTCAAATATCTATATCTTAGTGCATGTGTTGGAATTAAAATGTTTTAGCTGAGTTATCCATGCATTGTATGTCTTAAATTAGCATTCGCTGCACCATTTTATTTTTAGGCGCCATTTTGAGTCATGATCAAAACTAACTTCTGTCTCTCTCACTCTCTGCCCCAGCTGGAAGCAGCTGCAATAGTTTCCGTTTCTCCAAGGTTGAGCTTCGCTGTACTAATGAATAGACTGTCTTTGTCTCCCACCCTTAGAGCGGCAGGTGCAGTCAGAAGTGACCTTGACGCTGAGATAGCATGTGCCTGGTCTCAGGATTGAAACCCATCCTTCTGTATCTCCTCTGTTCACTAGCTACCAACCGGAAATTTCCAGTCAGGGCATGTCTTTGTTGGTTCTGAACTGTACTTATTGTATCACCATGCTTGCTGAAGTCAGTCCCTCTGCAGCAATCCCAGGAGGCTGGTCAGACTGGACTCCCCTCAAGTGTACCTGAATAAAATATACCTGGTTTTTATTCTCTACTGTCTGACTGACTAGTGACCCGGGTAGCCCTAATCGGGTCACTTATTTCACATGAGGCCAAATACCTGGTCCACACCATATCGGACCATACTCCTGTTCTTCTGCATTTGCAGTGGGACTGGCCTCGCCCCTCCATCCCACATGGAGGCTTAAGAATGAGTCACTGGAGGGCCAGGTCTTTCATGAGACGTTTAGGGGCAAGCTAATTTGGTACTTTACTGACAATACCAGAACAGCGTCCTCCCCACAGGTGGAGTGGGATGCCTTCAAGGTGGTTCCCCGAGGACACTGCCTGGCTGAGGCTAAAGATATCTGACATATTCTGCTGGGTGAGGTTTAGTCTACTAAGAGGATGCTTAGAGACATAGAGGTCAGGCTCACCTGAACATCCAGAATGACAGACTGCACTTTTGGAAGCCGTGGAGGAGGTAGCGGTCCAGATTGAACAGCTTAATTTCTGTGATTATAAGTGATACATGGACAAGACGCATGCTGTATCCCTATAAATCTGACTCCTTGTTGGCCTGGCTGATTAACGCAAGTAGACATAGCTTGACCATAGTAGAGCTTGAGGATGAGAGATGCAACAAATCATACTCACAAGACGGTATTAACAACATATTTACCCAATATTATTCGGCCCTCTATACTAGCACTACTCCGGCAGATGCTATGTCGATGCAAGCATATTTGGAGACTCTACCCCTGCCGCACCTCGAGGAGGAGGTGAGAGACTTGGGGGAGGATATTTCTCCACAAGAAATGTTATATGCCATTAAGCATATGGTGCAGAACAAGACCCTGGGGACCCATGTCTTCCCAGTGGAGTTTTATGTCACTTACTCCTCGGAGCTAACACGTAAACTGGCTGATCTATCCGGAGCGGCCAGGACCTCTGGTCTCCTACTGGACACCACTAGGGAGGCAGTGATAGTCCCCATCCTAAAGGCGAGTAAACTGGTCCATGATCGCTCGGCATACAGGCCCCTGTCAATGTTAAATATTGATTATAAAATCTTGAGTAGAATCTTGGCGACCTGGCTTTTTCCTCTCCTGCCCAAACTGATGCGCCCAGATGAAACGGAATCCATACCAGATAATACTACAGCAATCAACATCCAGTGCCTTCTGGCCTTTCTGGAAGGCAGGAATTATGAACAAGAAGATGCAGCGGTATTTGCTGTTAATATTGAAAAAGCATTTGACAGCCTTGAGTGACATTACCTGTATGAGGTGATGGCTCGCATGGGACTGGGTGAGCGCTTTATGGCTTGGACACGGTTGCTGTATACTGGACCAACTGCCACAGTACGCACTGGATGAAGTATTTCTACAAGTTGTATAGTGGAGTGGGGGGATGCTACAGGGGTGCCTCCTGTCTCTGCTATTATTCGCTATCACTATGGAGCACTTGGCGCCATCTGCAAGGACTGGGAATGAGTTTAAAGGACTTTCTATAGGTAGACAATGCCAAAGGATAGCATTGTATGCAGATGATTTATTTCTCTTTTTACATAATACTCGGAAGGAGCAGAGGGGGGCCAGGTCCATGTTAGAGACATTCACCCACTTATCCGGTCTGAAAGTCAACTGGCAGAAGTCCAAACTTTTTACTGTGGTGCCAAAAAGATGATTCGCCAGCAGGCCTGATCCACCTACAATGGGAACCCCGAAGCTTGGCTTACCAGGGAGTTACGGTCTACCGCACCAGAGCCAATCTGCTGGAAGGCAATGTGGGATGTGCAAATGGATCCCTGAGATCCTCAATCAATTTTTGGAAGTTGTTACTGCTTTTGGTGATGGGCAGAACAGCGTACTTGAAGATGTTGGCTCTCCCCCGGTTTCTTTATTTTTTTTAACACACTTCCATTATGGATCCCAAGGGTACAGTTTAAAGAACTGGACACCTTGGTTACTGCGTTTATTTGGGGATCGGAACTCAGACATGTGGCTCTGGCGATCATGCATAGGGCGACAATGGCGGGTGCTCTGGCGGTCCCTGATTGTGAGACATATTACATTGAAGACCAATTGCAGTGGCTAGTCCAGGAGATAGCGCTAAGACGCAACCTGGACTGGACTCCGGGTCCTTTTGTGCCACCACTGATCGATCTCCGTAGAGTTCCCTTCAGTGTAAGATGATCAAACACAAACAACTCACATGAGTTTTGGAAAATAACAAAATGTTGGAATAAAGGCTTGCAGAAAATATGTACTAGAATTCCATTCTCAGCGGAACTATCCCTGGAATTTCTTCAGTTACTTTCCATTGGGGAAGCTGGCGGGGACTAGATCGTTGGAAAGAAGTGGGGGCGACGAAGGTAGGTGACCGCTTTAGGGACTCAGAGCTACTCATGTTTGAGGACTTTAGAGCTCAGTTTGACCTGCCTCGGGGGCATTTCCTGTTGCACAGAGCACTGACGGCAGCAGCACGAAAACACTGGGGCGGGGGAGCTACCATACCTACAACATCTCAGAGCTGTCAATATATAGCTCTCTCTCAGCAGGTACCATCAAGACAGTCTCCTGCATATACAGAGCGCTACGAACAGATCAACAGCTGCCACTAGACAAATTACGAACTAGATGGGAAGATGACCTAGGCATCACTATAACTGCTAAAGACTGGGACAACATATTAGATAGAACACCGAAGATTTCTAGAAATTCATGCTTCAAATTCATTAACTATTTTGCACTGCATAGATCATATCTGACACCTGAGCGCATCAGCCGCTACTTCCAGATACATAATGCAGCATGTCCCAGGTGCGGGTAGGAGAGGACTCACATCCTTCATATGTTCTGGGCATGTCCCATACTACATACGTTTTGGGAAGGGGTTCTTCAGGTGATTGAAGAAGTAATTGGGAGGGAGATACCACATACCCCAAGACATCCCTTGTTAGGATGGTTTCCCCACCCAGGCAAAGGAAAAGGTCACAAGCAGAGTTCAAGATTTAGTGCTCATTATTGTCAAGCGCGGATGTATGACATGACAACGCGGGCTTTTACCCCGCGCTGCCATTACGATGCTGCTTTTACAACGCAAGTCGTTACAACGACTTGCGCTGTAGGTGCTGGATAGTGGAATAGTTTAATTTTCTATTCCAACTCCAGCCCACGTTACAGTAGGGAAGGTGTTGGAATAGAAAATTAAACTATTCCTTTTCCAACAGCGCCCTCCAGTGCAAGTCGTTGTAACGACTTGCGTTGTAAAAGCAGCGTCGTAATGGCAGCGGGAGTAATGCCTGCGTTGTCATGGCTGCTTACCTCAAGCGCAAGATAGAAAGAAATCGGAAGGCAACGAGAGGACCACGGTTGACAGTGTGGAAGATCGAAGTGATAAAGTGGGTGAACGGCAAGGGGAGAGTACTCTAGAGAGAAGCCCAGAGTGGGCATAGGTAAGGTCAACAGTGCTTGAGCCTGGGGTATGCTAGAAGATAGTTTTTCCAATCCCGAGCCGGATATACAGGTGGTGACTCCAGTGGGGTCCCCGGGACAGTCTCCATAAATCAATGTGTTGCATCTTGAACTGGTATGGATCTCTTACGATATTTGATGTGGGACAGCCCCCGATTATGGAGTGGAGCTCATCCCTTCTGCCCGTCGCCCAACAGGCCAGCTTATGCTAATGAATGTTATTTGAAATGTTCTCTATATAATTCTGTACCGTCTCATAGGGGGGAGGGAGGTGGTGATTGTTATCCGAGGGATTATGGAACGCACTCTCCATTACGCCGACATTTGCTGTAAACACTAGGGGGGATATTATCCATAAGTGGCGATAATTATCGCTAACCGCCGTTAGCGGAACTTTTTTTGTCGCCATGTTAGCAGGGTATTAACACCACGTCGCTAAGAGGCAAAAGTTTCTCTTACTGGCTGAAATTTCTGGCGATAAAATTAGCGGGACGGCAATAAAAATCCTCGTGCTAATGTTAAAAAAGTGGTTATAAGCGCATAAGCGATTAAAAAACGCACATTAGGCAGCCCAACATGAGTGATTTTTCCCTCTAAGATAAAAAACAGTCCACCTCCTGTAGAAAAGATGCCCCAAAAAAATGTTTCATGCAGATTGGAGCAGCCAGAGCCAAGTGCAGCACAAATCAACAACCCCCTCAAGCCATTCAACATCCAGGATGAGAGCCTGGATGCCCCGCAGGACCTGCATCTGGAGCCTGGATGCCTCACTGGACCTGCATCTTGAGCCTGGAAGCCTCCCTGGACCTGCGTCTGGAGCCTGGGTGCCTTGTTGGACCTGCGTCTTGAGCCTGGATGCCTCGCTGGACCTGCGTCTGGAGCCTGGAGTGGGATGTGGAGGAGCTGTGAAGTCGATGACCCGTAGTGGGAGACATTAATGCACGACGATCGCCAGTACCTGGTGGTGAAGTCTGGCAGGTCGCATGGAACCACGTAGCTGACCTATGTGAGAAGACCTCCTTACAACCCTTGGAGCAGTTAATGGTAGAGGCACTCCTGCGCACCAACATAGTGAGGTCCGCATCGCATACTACAATCAACCAGTACACCGGGGTGCACAGAGGGGATTACCAATTTTGTGTGCCTTCTCCCTGCATCACAGGCCGGATGATGTTGGACTGGCCATATGCTGTGGAGGCTGAGGCCCCAGTGAACCTGTGTGGCGTGAGCGCTATGCCTTCACGGATAAGGGGACCCTGCTGCATCACTGCATTGGGAGGTCCACCACCGTACTAGGTGGCGACTCCTGTACCCAGCCGAGTGAAATCTCACCTGGCTGAGGTTCCTGCTGGCTGAGTCACAGATTTGGAGAGAGTGCAGTGGATTGCCCCACAGTGTCAATGTCCAGTTAAGGAGAAGGTGGGATGCCTAGAGCAAGAGGTCTGGGGGTGAATCGCTCATGCCTAACGCACGTAGATGACACACCCCCAGTGGCGGCTCTTCCGCTATGTCAGAAGAGCGTTGCCCCACCGCCTCAAGCAGTGCAGAAGAGGAACAATCATCACATGATGATAACTCAATCAATGAGTCAATCAGGGCAATTGTAAGCGTGCTACTCACTCGTGAGGGTATAAAGGCGCTGAGGGGTGGGGGGTGGGGGGGGCGCAGAACTGTTAGCCGAAAAGCCAGGTCTTGAGGGTCTTCCTGAAGGTGTTCAGGGAGGGTGCTCTCCTGATGTCTGCTGGCAGCTCGTTCCAGGTCTTGGATGCAATGTGGAAGAAGGATCTGTCACCTGCTCTGGCTCTGTGGATGCACAGGGTTTCGGCCAATGCGAGTTTGGAAGATCGGATGTCTCTTTCGGGTACGTGAAAGTTGATTCTGTCGCTGAGGTATTTAGGTTCATTGTGGCGTAGGCCTTTGTCGGCATGAGTGATGATTTTGAAGGTGAATATTTTCTCCACGGGGAGCCAGTGGAGTCTACATAGGTGTTGGCTGATGTGTTCATGCCGGGGGATGCTGAGGATGAGTCTGGCGGCGGTGTTCTATAATGTCTGGAGTGCATGGGTGACTGTCTTCCTTGACTCCGGGGAGCTCCATTTGAAGGTCTTGCGGAGGGTGTTGAAGTAGCTGGAGTTGACGGTGTAGATGTCACAATGTCAATGGCTACTACATAGAACCACTAACCTCTGAGAGATGTCAACAGGAACGATGGATAGAAGTGATCCCCCCTTCTTCTCCAGGATGTACAATACACAGAGTGAAACACAACACCGCTATGTATCTATGCCCCCGGGGGAAAAGGGAAGTGGATAAAATAATAAACTCTGCCAAAGAGAGCCTTCTGGAATTAAGTTCGGTTTTCATCCACCTGCACTCACGCTGGATACTAAGAACCCCCAGAGGCACTGCAGATAAGAAAATGACAAGAAAACTTTGGTTAGGGACCCATTAAGTACACAGGGGCCTGATGAATAAACATGCATTCATGTACATACTAACATGTGTGGCAGTTTCTGTAAAGCAGATAATTTATCTCTCTTATCTGATCCGGAAGACTTGGGTTAGTCAGTAAGGCTTCAAAATGACAATCCCAAAATCAGCAAGGCAAAACAAAATGAGCTTCAAAATCAGCAAGGAAATCAGAAGAATGCAAAATCAGCAAGGTAAGGTAAGCAACACTTCATCCATGTTTGAGGAAACTCCTAGAAACTGTACAGCGTGTACCGGTACCGGTACTAAAGGATCCAAGGCAAGGTTTCAGGTACAAATATAGATTAAAGAATAACTTCCCAAAAGAACACTCTTGTGACGGAGACGGCAAACGCGCTCCTGCGCGGGTCTCACAAACGTCACGGAGTCTCGGGACCACCCGTCTCACAATTGCGGGTACTAAAACAAAAGTAACTGGAAGCGGTAGAACAATCTGTGATTGCAGCTCTTTGGGCTGCCAAGGAAGGGGCCGTAGGGACGGAGGCAGGGGAACAGCGCCCACCCTCTTTTCTATCGATCACTGGAAAATACCTGGAAAAGCTCGAGAGAGCTCACGCCGGCTTCTGCACTTGATCTCACACGGATCCGGATTGACAAGCCCAGATCGATAACCTCGGAAGGGCTTTGTAGACATGGGACTTCCGAGTCCTACTCACGACGCCTCTGGGTGATGTAGTTCCGCGTACGCCAGGCTCCCTCTGGTGGAGGTTTGAGGGTATGACCCCGCCTGACGGAAAGGACACAAGCTGTCAAGCCCCTACCCTTCCGTGCACCCATCGTGATCGCTACAGAACCCCCTCTCGAGGACCGACGTCCCGGCGGTCGTCCAGGCTTGCCAGGATGTGCAGCATGAAACTGTCCCACCAACAAAGGGCAATGCAGGTTGGCAGAGGGCTCCCAGGTCCTATCCTCCACCCCAAAACCTTTCCATGCCACCAGGTACTGCAGCCTACCACGGGACAGACGGGAGTCCAAAATCTCTTCCACCTCATACTCATCCTCACCATCAACCTCAATGGGGCCAGGCCTCGAGGGAAGACGCATACCCTCCAGACAGGGCCAAAGCAGGGACACATGAAATACGGGGTGGACCCGCCAAGAAAGGGGGAGTGACAAACGGACACCAAGTCAAAGGGAAATCCCTGGGGTGTACTCGTTTGCTAAGAACTTATCAACCACGGTGATTACACTCGAGTATAAGTCCAGCAAGATGCTGTACTCAGAAATACTATAGTGTCAAAATAATAATAATTTCCACAGAAAAATAAAATTTGTTCACACTCTATTAAAATGATAAGCAATATTTATTTACCATACAATAATACACCACAAAAATTATTTAAAATTTCAAAGCAATATTCTTTGAAAGGCTAAAAGACATTACAATCAATATTTCACATATTCATTAATAAAAAATACATAACAAGCTAGTACATATATCCCACACAATTTGATCATTAGCAGTACACGGAAAAAATCACAAAGAATACATTATACAATCAATTCAACAAACCCCTGTAGTGACTATGGCTCTTGGATATTTTTGCCACTCTAGATTATTGGATCCAAAGCCTCAAATTACTTCCACTTTTGTACACCACTGTGGCAGGACACATCATATATGTACATCCAGTGTGTACTAGGCTTCCCTTGGATTCCCTGATTTACAGAATGCGTCGACGCGTTTCGGTGCAATACATCTGATATTGTGGCACCTTCCTCAGGACTTCTTGTTAGGGGTTTCCTGTGTCAAGAAGATTTCGAGTTTTTAGTTGCTCGATCTGGGGGATAAAGCAATATGTCAGTATTCATTTTCTATGCGAGTATACGCTGTTCTCTTATTTGCGTTTAACCTCTACAGGGAATGATCATACACTTCAGAGTCAGACAGAGCGGGGTTTCTTCCCATTGGCTCTAAAATTGTCATGGCAGAAACAATGTCCCATGTTCTAGTACAATTGCAATGATATATTGTTTCTCACAAATTGTATCACATTCTATTTTCTGCTATGGTGCTTAACCATTTGCACCACTTTCTAAGATAGGCAATATCACCTCCAAATTCATTTCACTGTGGGAACCATTACTATATATAGTCCCGGGACATGGGGGGTAAGAGAGATGACCCCTGCACCGCTATACTGCTCAAATCTTTGATAGTCGGGCATTCCCCACACCCTCCAATATGGTGGTGATGTATCTCTTTCCAGCCCCTATAACGTGCTGTGTCACGTCCCCAGTCTCTACCCATTATTGCCTGGACAGGGACTGATTAATATGACTAATGGCCTAGAAGCTTCTATCTTATGGACTCGCCCGCCCCAGCTTCTAATGTTCTCACCTTTGACTAGGAGAGGTTCTCCCCTTCGCTAGATGTGGTCAAGGATACAATCTAGGGCTGACTTCTAGCCTCTGCAGTCTCTTGTTGCTGTAGTCTGGTAGGAGACATATATGTTTTAATCTTTAACGCTGATGGAGTGGAAAGGTGACATGAGCTCTTAGCAGGAACGTTTAGTATAATATTAGTTACCTTATTCTCGTTTACAGGACTCCTTATGTGGGGGTTTCTTATTTTTGTAGTTTTGCTCCGTCTTTTTATCGTTTGGATAGATGTATCTATTTAAACAAGGGAGTTTGTTTTAAGGTCAATTTTACATTTTCTGTCTTAGGTCTCAAAGTTATCAGAATTCTTTTTGTCCCCCCTGAAGTCAGCTTACCTTAGAGTATTCTAAAACTCTCCTCGAACGGGCATACGGTGTCTAAGGGCCTCACTGGAACTGGATATGTCCTAATAGAATCAAAGTACATGTCGGCCGGTTAATTGCCATATTGCACACGTTTGTTTTTATCAATTCTCTTGTTGTAAGAGAGTAAAACCACTAAGCTTGGGCACCAACTTAATTTAGGCCGTCCAAACACCCGCTATTTTTAGTTCTATTTTAAATCTATTTTAAAAACAGAAAGAACGGACCTCGCCCCATACTTTTCCTAGCTCTGAGCTATTTCAAGGTTCTCTAGCCCTTACCTTCGTGGATCCGGTGTAGCGTCTCTGCCTCGTTCGGGTCACTTGCTAACGTCTCTGTTGACAGCGCCTCTATTTATATACGCGTTGCATCAATTAAGTGCTACCAGGTGATTAATCAGGTACCTCGAGAGGCGCCGTTTCCTATGCGTAACACGCCGCCATCTTGGAGTGGTGTTCCTGTCCACTATTTTGTATAGCTTTTTTTATCTCGCTCTCTAGACATTATCTTTTTTCGTCGTATTTTAGGAGATCGTATTCTATATACACATATTATCTGGCGGATATCCTTTGGTATAAAAGATACCCTCTCTTATTACCCGGTGCTCTGACAATTATGTGCTCGCCGAGTTGGTGCTTGGGCAGGTCTTTCGGCGCCATTTTGGAACGGTATTGCACTATCATAGTTGTATGCTAGTCGTATCGATTTTTATTCTACGTTATATTTACTTAAATTGGAGTAATCTAAATTTTAGTACATTCTAATTGGGCAAACGGACAGCCACAGGGTTCACGATCCCCTCAATCCCATAGGGCCCTATGTATTTGGGAGCCAGCTTACCCCTCCCCTTCAATCGCAGGTTCTTAGTAGATAACCACACCTTGTCCCCCACCTTGTACTCGGGTTCAGGGGCCCGCTTCCTATCTGCATACGTTTTCTGAGCTGCCTGGGATAGAGCTAATTGGCGTCTAGCGTCTAGCAACACAGTTCGCAGGTGAGCATGATGTTCCTGAATGGAAGGGTGTGTGGAGGAGACAGGCCATTCAAAGGGAAGCATTTCAGGATGGAACCCGTACAAACAAAAGAAGGGTGAACACCCTAACGTGGAGTGTTCCGCATTATTGTAGATGAATTCCGCCATCCAGACCAGAGGAAACCAGTCAGCCGAGTTCTGAAGTGCAAAGCAACGAAGGTATTGTTCCAGAGACTGGTTGAGCCGTTCGGTCTTTCCATCTGTCTGGGGATGGAAACTGGTGGATAACCGAGCCTCCATATGTAGCACCTGACAGAGAGCTTTCCAAAAGCGAGAGGTGAATTGGGGTCCCCTGGGAATTCCATGTGCTCGCACCACATGTTGGAGAAATGCCATGGCCAGTTCAGAAGAGGTGGGTAGCTTTTTCAGGGGAATGAAATGTCCCATCTTTGTCAAATGGTCGATTAGTACCAGGATAGTGGTATAGTCCTCACAAGGGGGCATTTCAATGATAAAATCCATCGAAACAGTATGCCAAGGAGAAGGGGGAACAGGAATGAGACGTAGCAAACCCACGGGTTTGGAATGGCTGGATTTACTTTGAGCACAGATGGCACATTTCTTTACATAGTCTTTGACATCTTTTCGCAATGTGGGCCACCAAAACGATCTTTCAACACCGGCTATAGTTTTATATTCTCCCAGATGTCCTCCCAACGTTGAATCATGAAACCAGGTCAAGACTTGTTCCTGGAGTGTACTTAGCGGAATGTATAGAGCATGGAAATGGTATAGCAGATCCTCCTTGGTACTTCTATGGACAGGATCTTCTTGTATCCAAGAGTGGATATCAATTCCTACAGCTACCTTCACGTCTTCAAGGAAGTCCTGTGTCATCACAAACGCCAGTGTAGATTCCGGAAATGCAGAGGGAGAAAGGATGGCTGGAGGGTCTGTATCGGTTTCCGGAGAAATGTCCATCAGGTCGACCCTGCGTGATAAGGCATCAGCCTTGCCGTTTTGGGGTCCTAGTCTGAACTTGATGATAAAGTCGTAATCCGAGAAAAAGAGCGACCACCGTAGTTGCCTTGGTGTCAATGCTCTTGCTGTTTTGAGAAATAAGAGATTTCTATGATCCGTGTACATCTCTACCGTATGGAGGGCACCCAACAAATGATGCCTCCATTCTTCACATGCTCGTTTAATGGCCAGTAGTTCCTTGTCTGTGATAGAATAGTTCACCTCGCACGGTGTACGTTTTTTGGAATAGAAAGCCACCGGATGTAGTTGTCCTGTGTCTGGATGACGTTGGGACAATACCCCACCTAGCGCAAATTGTGAGGCGTCTGTCTCCACCACAAAAGGCAAATTGGGATCCGGATGACGCAGGATGGGAGCTTGAGTGAAACGTGTCTTTAATGTTTCAAAAGCTTGATTAGCCTCCTGAGTCCATTCAAACGGTACATTCTTTCTACACAGTCTGGATATGGGGGTGATGATGCGAGAAAAGTCTTTAATGAAGCGCCGGTAATAATTAGCAAACCCCAAAAAGCTCGGCACGGATTTGACTTGGCTGGGTGCTTTCCACTGGGTTATGGCTTCTACCTTGCTCATGTCCATTTGGAATCCCTGGGCATTGATGACGTATCTCAAAAAAGCTACTTTATTGACATTAAACAGGCATTTGTCTAATTTGGCAAAGAGGGAATGTACACGAAGTCGATCCAGGACCGTCTTAACGTGGCAAACGTGTTCTTGTGGGTTGCGGGAATATACCAGAATGTCATCGATATATACGATACAGATGGTTTCCAGTAGTCCTCGCAGTACTTCATCCATGAAGTACTGGAAGGCGGCAGTGGCGTTACATAGCCCGAAAGGCATTACTTGGTATTCATATAAGCCGAACTTTGTTCGGAAGGCGGTTTTCCACTCATCACCTGGTTTTACTCGTACCAGGTGATAGGCTCCACGGAGGTCCAATTTAGGGAAAACATGTGCCCCTCGCAGCTGATCCAAAAGTACTGGTATGAGGGGCAAAGGGTATCTGTTTTTTATAGTCACCTTATTTATAGTCCGGTAGTCGATACACGTTCGGAGTTCATCACAATCCTTTTTCGATATAAAGAAGAGCGGAGATGAGGCAGGGGATGTGGAATGACGAATAAACCCAGAGGCAAGATTTTCCTCCAAATACGTCTTCAGGTAACGTGTTTCTGGCTCAGTGAGGGCGTACACTCGGCTGCAGGGAATATCCGCCCCTGGAACAAGATCAATACGACAGTCGTAGGTTCGGTGTGGTGGAAGCTGAGTTGATTTTTGTTTGTCAAAGACATCCTGATATTCAGAATAGACTCCTGGAAGAGCGGTGGCACAGCAGTACCTTCCTTCTGTGCGTCCCTGGGCGAGAAGAGTTGCCTGGGTTTCATGAGTGGTTTCCACGTTAGAAGATGGAGGGCTGCAATGTTCTCTACAGAAAGGTGATGTTAGAGACACGGTTCGTTCTGTCCATTTAATGACTGGATCATGTAAAGTTAACCATGGCATACCAAGAATCAGGCGGAACTGGGGAGCATCAATGATATCGAATTGGATTGTCTCGTAATGATTCTCGCCGATGTACATGGTTAGTGGTACAGTGTGAAATCTAACAGGACCGGGGATTTTCTTCTTCTCATAGGGAACACTGATCTTCCAGGCATACTGTTGATCTATGAAATTCCCTGTGGCGCCGGAGTCCAATAAGGCAGACACAGTAAGAGAGTTAACAGTAGTAATCCACAGAGAGACATTGATGTTCATGTGGGCCACTGAAGATTGAAGCGTGTTGGCTAAGTACAATGGGATCCTTTCTTCTTCTTCTGAACCCAAGACGGAGACCCCGTCCATACTTGGGCCCTTCAGTTTTCCGACTCTTGTGTTACTGCTATTTGTCTTCGGGGACCCATACCAGGGTTAGACGTTTTGCCTCTAGCTCGACATTCCCTAATGAATTGGCCGCCTTTTCCGCAGTAATGACACAGCTTTTGTTGGCGTCTTTTCTCTCTTTCTTCAGGGGTAAGAGGGCCCCGAACTCCCCCTATCTGCATGGGCTCGGACCCCGTCCCGGTCTTGGATGAATCCTCGGGAGGGGGACGAGATCTCGGGAAGTAGGAACGCACTTCTCCTCGAGTCTTATCTCCTTTCCTGTCTTGTACTCTGTGGTCAAGCTGAACAGCAAGATCTATCATGTCTTCACACGTCTTGGGTAACTGAACCACTTGCGAGAGAACATCCTTCAATTCCCCACGTAGTCCTTGGTAGAAAAGAGTGGTTCGCTTCTCTGGAGGCCATTCTGTTTCCACGACCAGACGATTAAAGGTGGTAATGTAAGTTAATAAATCTTGCGACCCTTGACGGAGAGTGATCAGTTCACGGTCGAGGGACAGCATATGCGTTTTCCGGTCGAACAGTTTCCTCATTTCAATACAGAAGTCTTGGAAGTTGTGTAGTACTGGATCGTTCCGTTCCATCAGAGGAATCGTCCAACTGGCCGCATTGCCCCCCATATACGACATCATGAACGAGGTCTTTGATGCATCATCCACAAATACGGTAGGTTTGCAAAGGAAATGGAGTCTACACTGGTTGAGGAACGTTTCAAATTTCTTGGTGTCCCCATAGAAGCGTTCGGGAGGGGCTAGAGGTATCCCAGGGTTTTGAATAACGTGGACTGTGGGAATAGGACCTGGAGAGGGAGGAATGGAGGTTTGGGGAGTAAAGAACCCACCCCCTAGAGATGCCCCGTCCGGGGTATGTGTAGGAGGGGGGAGCGTACCTTCTCTTATATAACTCTTCCCTTTTCTAACAATGCCCGCTACCTCTCTTCTCAGTGAACCTACTTCAGTTCTTAAATCATGGTTCTCCTGACGTGTGGCATGTACTTCCCGCTGAAGTGCAGACAGACTTTCCAGCAACGAAGCCAACACCGTATTTGTATCCATCGCTCGGGCTGAACGAAATCGTGGGCTTGTCAATCTGTCACGATGTCAATGGCTACTACATAGAACCACTAACCTCTGAGAGATGTCAACAGGAACGATGGATAGAAGTGATCCCCCCTTCTTCTCCAGGACGCACAATACACAGAGTGAAACAAAACACCGCTATGTATCTATGCCCCCCAGGGAAAAGGGAAGTGGATAAAATAATAAACTCTGCCAAAGAGAGCCTTCTGGAATTAAGTTCGGTTTTCATCCACCTGCACTCACGCTGGATACTAAGAACCCCCAGAGGCACTACAGATAAGAAAATGACAAGAAACCTTTGGTTAGGGACCCATTAAGTACACAGGGGCCTGATGAATAAACATGCATTCATGTACATACTAACATGTGTGGCAGTTTCTGTAAAGCAGATAATATATCTCTCTTATCTGATCCGGAAGACTTGAGTTAGTCAGTAAGGCTTCAAAATGACAATCCCAAAATCAGCAAGGCAAAACAAAATGAGCTTCAAAATCAGCAAGGAAATCATAAGAATGCAAAATCAGCAAGGTAAGGTAAGCAACACGTCATCCGTGTTTGAGGAAACTCCTAGAAACTGTACAGCGTGTACCGGTACCAGTACTAAAGGATCCAAGGCAAGGTTTCAGGTAAAAATATAGATTAAAGAATAACTTCCCAAAAGAACACTCTTGTGACGGAGACGGCAAACGCGCTCCTGCGCGGGTCTCACAAACGTCACGGAGTCTCGGGACCACCCGTCTCACAATTGCGGGTACTAAAACAAAAGTAACTGGAAGCGGTAGAACAATCTGTGATTGCAGCTCTTTGGGCTGCCAAGGAAGGGGCCGTAGGGACGGAGGCAGGGGAACAGCGCCCACCCTCTTTTCTATCGATCACTGGAAAATACCTGGAAAAGCTTGAGAGAGCTCACGCCGGCTTCTGCACTTGATCTCACACGGATCCGGATTGACAAGCCCAGATCGGTAACCTCGGATGGGCTTTGTAGACATTGGACTTCCGAGTCCTACTCACGACGCCTCTGGGTGATGTAGTTCCGCGTACGCCAGGCTCCCTCTGGTGGAGGTTTGAGGGTTTGACCCCGCCTGACGGAAAGGACACAAGCTGTCAAGCCCCTACCCTTCCGTGCACCCATCGTGATCGCTACAGTAGACCTGTCAGTTCATGGTGAGGGATGAGTCAAGTATGATGCCGAGGTTTTTGGTGTGGTCCGAGGGGGGTAGGTGGGCTTCCGAGGGCAGCGGACACCAGTTGTTGTCCCATGCGGAAGGGGTGGTTCCAAGGACGAGGACAACTGTCTTCTCGGCGTTGAGCTACAGACAGCTGTTGGTTATCCAGACTTTGACGCCATGCATTCCTTTCTCGAAGTTGAGTCTGGCGATGATAGGGTCTTTGGTGAGGGAGAGGATGAGCTGGGTGTCATCAGCGTAGGATACGATGTTGAGGCCTTGTTGTCGGACGATGGTGGCGAGGGGGGCCATGTAGATGTTGAAGAGGGTCTGGCTTAGAGATGACCCCTGTGGGACTCCGCAGGTGATTTACGTGAGATCGGAGAGGAAGGGTGGCTGTCTGATCCTTTGGTTTCTTCCGGTGAGGAATGATCGCATCCAGTCTAGGGCTGTTCCTTGTATGCCGGCGTTGTGTAGTCCGGCGACTAATGTGCGGTGGGAGAGAGTGTTGAAGGCCGATGACAAGTTGAGTAGGATGAGGGATTTGGAGTGGCCTTGGTCTAGAGGGTGCGGATGTCGTCTGTGGTGGCGAGTAGAGCGATCTCGGTGCTGTGGTAGATGTGTAGAGGGCAGGGGTCGGTGGGGGCCCTGAGAGGATGCCTTTCATGGTCTAGGCAGTGTATTCGGTTGTGACCGGCGCCCAGGTGGAGATGGTGGGCTGGCTGGTCAGGGGGGGCGAGGAGCCGGCTGTGGCGTCTTGTGGATGGTCAGTGAAGTTGTTGCAGAGTTTTTTTATCTTGAGTTGGAAGTAAGTTCCACGCAGAAGGTGCGCCTAAGCCAAGCCCATCTGCGTCTGTCCGTGACCTGACCGCGACCAGCGCCAGGGACCCTGAATCTAGAGCCAGGCAATGCTACAGCTCAGCCACCCTCCATGTACTCAACCACGGAAAACTCAGAGACTGACAATAGGCCTTGCGAAACACGACCCACAGCCAGTTCTCCTGCCTACATTGCCGCCATACCTTAACCACCACCCTGGCCTCCCAACACATCCAACACCAGCATCACAGCCAGATAACTCCACACAGAGATCTCCAACTGCACATACAAGCTTGCCCCACTATGCAAGTCCGACAAACAGTGCCCCAGGAAAGTCACTTGGCTCACCACTGATCTCCAAAAAGCAAGACGCACCTGCAGATGCCTGGAGAAGCACTGAAGAAACACCAAGACACCCGAAATCTACACCACCTACAAGGATGCCATGACGGACTACCACAACCAAATCCTCAACAACTCCACCAACTACAAGCAACTCTTCAAGGTCATTCATGAATTCACCAACCCACACAGCAAAGCCACAGACATCACCCCGTCCCAAGACCTCTGCGATAAGCGTGGAACCTACTTCCACCTCAAGGTAATAAAACTCTGCAACAAGTTCCCTGACCATCCACCAGATGCCACAGCAGTCCCCCCGCCCCCCTCCCCCCAACACACCAGCCAGCGCACCATCTCCACCTGGATGCCGGTCACAACTGAATACACAGGCTCGACCATGAAAGGCATCCAATCGGGGGCTGTTTACAACAAGGGGGAGAGTTTGGAAGGGCGATTTCTACTCGTCAAGAGTGGTAGGTCCAACTTCAGCGTGTGCCCTTAAGTCGTAAGTACTACAAAGAAGGCTGGGCTGTTCCTCAGATGGGCGAATGTACGTGTCACACTAGTGCCTGGATACTGTTGGTCTCAGTGAGTCCTACAGTTGGGCATCCATTTTGTTGGATGTAATGCCCTCACACACCCTTTCAGGTGTCATGCTTCATCATCTGGGCTGCTCCTCATTGGGGCTGCGGTGCAATACCCAACGGGCGCCACCTCATAGAGGGGCACTTTAGCGGAGATCTTTTATCCAACTGCCGTCAGGTGAAGTGTGGGTGTGGGGCCAGTAGAGCGTAGACGTGTATGTGAATTAAAATAAAGCTGGGAGTACCAGTATCAAGTTTATTCTGAGGGTCACCTGCTTTAATTAAAATGAAAAACTAGCCGGTACCCGTTGGAATCCAATGTTTACTACATGAGTATCAGTTAGTGTGTTGTCTAAACGGTTGACATGTTTCTCGCGTGTTGTACAGTGACTCGCGATTCTTCAGGACATCAGTAAAGAAAAATATCTTTTGGTGATGACTGTCTACGTATTCAGAATCTACCTTGGTATCTGGTGTACTATTCTAAAAACCTCAAAAAAAGGAAATGTGCTTCATGTGGTAATGTACCTGTGTTGCGCTGAATCTGCCTGAATGGGAGACAAAAAAAGCATGTCACAACAGGTATATGGTTACAAACAAAAAGAATCGGTGACCTAGTACATTCCATGCGTCATGCTAGACAAAAGTGCTGCTAGCATATGGGTTTAAAACCAATTAAAACCAGTGTGAATACTATTCCTCAGTGAGCAAGGTGGAATGCATGCCCCTGTGGAGAAACACAACAATAACAACAGCAATGTGGTGGGTGGTCGGACCACCGGACTCACCTAATGTGGCAAGTATCCAGGCACCAACAGTACCCGGCAGACTGTACATCGGGTTCAGACTTCCATAAAGTATGACTGGGTATGGAGGGAATTTTTATAAAAAGGGTTTTAGCCATTGGGTGAGCGTCATGGTAATGGCGCCAGCTTTGCAATCAGATCAAATCACTAATAACGTTATACATCACCATGAAGGAGTTAAACTCAACAATGTACTAGTGGGTTGTCAGTTAGAAAAGTAATTAATTTACAGTTTACATCACATCTAATGGTCGGTGACAGATACGCGAGAAACATGTCGACCGTTTAGACAACACACTAACTAATACTCATGTAGGAAACATTGGATTCCAACGATCCAAACGGGGGGCCCACCGACCCCTGTCCTCCTCACATCTACCACAGCACCAAGATCGCTCTACTCGCCGCCACAGACGACATCTGCACCCTCCTGGACCAAGGTCACTCTGCAGCCCTCATCCTACTCAACCGTTCAGCGGCCTTCGACACTGTATCCCACCGCACACTAGTTGCCAGACTAAACGACGCCGGCATACAAGGAACAGCCCTAGACTGGATCCGATCACTCCTCACCGGAAGAAGCCAAAGGATCAGACTGCCACCCTTCCTCTCCGATCCCATGTAAATCACCTGCGGAGTCCCACAGGGGTCATCTCTGAGCCAGACCTCTTCAACATCTACATGGCCCCGCTTGCCGCTTTCGTCTGACAATTCAACCTCAACATCGTATCTTACGCTGATGACACCCAGCTCATACTCTCCCTCACCAAAGACCCCACCATCACCAGACTCAACTTCCAGAAAGGAATGCATTGCATTGAAGTCTGGATGACCAACAGCTGCCTGTTGCTCAATGCCAAAAAGACAGTTGTCCTCGTCCTTGGAACCACCCGTTCAGCATGGGACAGCAACTGGAGTCCGCCGACCTCCGAAGTCCACATATCCCCTCGGACCACGCCAAAAACCTCGGCATTGTATACGACTAATCCCTCACCAACAGGTCTATACTGTCACCACCAGCTGCTTCAACACCCTCTGCATCCTCCGCAAGACCTTCAAATGGAGCCCCCCGGAGTCAAGGAAGACAGTCACCCATGCACTCATCACCAGCAGACTGGACTAATGAAACGCATACTACGCCGGCATTTACAAGTCCGTACTGGGCAAACTCCAGACACTACAGAACACAGCCGCCAGACTCATCCTCAGCATCCCCTGGCATGAACAAATCAGCCAACACCTACGGAGACTCCACTGGCTCCCCGTGGAGAAAAGAGTCACCTTCAAAATCCTCACTCACGCCGACAAAGGCCTACACAACAATGGACCCAAATACCTCAGCGACAGAATCAACTTCCACGTGCCAAAAGAGACATCCGATCTTCCAAACTCGCACTGGCTGAAACCCTGCGCATCCACAGAGCCAGAGCAGGTGGCAGATCCTTCTTCAACATTGCATCCAAGACCTGGAATGAGCTGCCAGCAGACATCAGACACGCCTCCTCCCTGAACACCTTCAGGAAGACCCTGAAGACCTGGCTCTTCGGCTAACAGTACTGCGCCCCCCCTCAGTGCCTTGATACTCTCACGGGTGAGTAGCGCGCTTACAATTCCCCTGATTGAATAATTGATTGAGTTATTATCATGTGATGATTGTTCCTCTTCTGCACTGCTTGAGGCGGTGGGGCAATGCTCTTCTGCCATAGCGGAAGAGCCTCCACTGGAGCTATGTCATCTACGTGTGTTAGGCATGAACGATTCAACTCCCGGCCCTCTTGCGCTACGCGTTCCACCTTCACCTTAACTGGACATTGAAACTGTGGCACAATCCACTGCACTCTCTCCAAATCTGTAACTCAGCCAGCAGGAGCCTCAGCCAGTTGTGATTTCACTCAGCTGGGTACAGCAGTCGCTGCCTAGTATGCTGGTGGATCTCCGATGCAGTTGATGCAGCAGGGTCCCCTCAGCATTGATAGCGCAGTGCTCATGCCACACAAATTTACTGTAGCACAGGGACCTCAGGCTCCTCAGCCTACGGCCAGCCCAACATCATCCGGCCTGTGATGCAGGGAGGCGGCACACAACATTGGAAATCCCCTCCGTGCACCCCGGTGTAGTGGTGGATTGTAATATGTGATGCGGACCTCACTACATTAGTGCGCAGGAGTGCCTCTACCATTAACTGCTCCAAGGGTCGTAAGGCGGTGTTCTCACACAGGTCAGCTAAGTGGCTCCATGCGACCTGCCAGACTTCACCACCAGGTACTGGCGATCGTTGTACATCAATGTCTCCCGCCACAGCTCATCGACTCCACAGCTCCTCCACATCCCACTCCAGGCTCCAGACGCAGGTCCAGCGAGGCATCCAGGCTCCAGACGCTGGTCCAGTGAGGCATCCAGGCTCAAAACGCAGGTCCAGAGAGGCATCCAGGCTCTAGACGCAGGTCCAGCGGGGCATCCAGATGCCAGACGCAGGTCCAGGGAGGCATCCAGGCTCAAGACTCAGGCCCAGCGAGGCATCCAGGCTCCCGACGCAGGTCCAGCGGGGCATCCAGGCTCCAGACGTAGGTCTAGGGAGGCACCTAGGCTCCAGACACAGGTCCAGGGAGGCATTCAGGCTTAAGACGCAGGTCCAGCGGGGCATCCAGGCTCTCATCCTGGTCGTCCTGGTTGTTGGGTGGTTTGAGGGGGTTGTTGATGTGTGCTGCACTTGGCCCGGGCTGCTCCAATCTGCATTACACTTTTTTTGGGGCATCTTTTCTATGGGAGGTGGACTGTTAAGCTATTTTTTAACTTAGAGGGAAAAATCCCTCATGTTGGGCTGCCTAACAGTGCGTTTTTTTATCGCTAATGAGCATATCACCATTTTTTTAATGTTAGCGCGAGGATTTTTATTGCTGTCCTGCTAATTTTATCACCGGATATTTCAGCCGGTAAGTGAAACTATCACCTGTTAGCGGCGTGTTGTTAATACGCCACTAACACGGCGATAATTTCCAGCTGTATACGGCGATAAAAAGTCACGCTAACGGCGGTTAGCGATAATAATCGCCACTTCTTGATAATATCCCCCTATATGATTTTTTTCCCCAGTCTTTCGTTATCCTAATGTTGTAAAAAGGGTTAATTTAGATAGAAATCAATTGTTATTAGTAAAGCCAACCACTGTGGCACCTTTAGTTTCTTTTCCAGACCAAGCACTCTTAAATTATACTGCTTACCAGTATGCATGGCATATGACTCCTACACCATGTAGTATTCTGTCTTATGTAACATTTCCCATAGACGCATTATTCATTGTCTCTGTGTGTGATATAAAGTACTCTGACATCCTCCACTGGTATGAGTGGCGCTACAAAACAAAAGAAAGGCACATCAAAGAGAAGGGTTATGGAGACTTGAGGGGCGTTTTTAGGTTTCGACCTGGCGTTACTGTGCAAGCAGTTCGCGCAGGCGAAATCTAATGTTTACTATATGGGATATGGGAACGTCCCCCGGCTCCCATTGGCTAGCTCCATAAATGGAGGCTAGCCATTGGAAGCCGGATCTGTCCGTCAAGGCCGGACCAGATTCGGGGGCGTTCCCGCGATTTTTACTCATCCCACCCCTTTCCCTACGTCATGCGGCGGTGGGCGTGAATGGGATCACACCACTCATCTGGAGAACAAGGTGTGCACTGTGGGGACGTCTCCCCTAGGGGGACGCTTTCAAGATCAATCTTTCTTTGCTCAGGTGGGAAATTACCATTCTACATACTTTCTTTAGGAGGAGAAAGGACTGATCGTTGAAGAGCAAACCCCTTTTTAATCACGATAATTGTGTATAAAAAGAGGTGTCGAGCGGCGAAGAGCAAGCGTATCGTGTCATGAATTACATAAATGCCGAATATCGCAAACTGGTGCCATTCGCGTGAATGCCATGTTAGGTGTACTAAAACCGCGAGTGTGCCGCTTTTACCGCCAACATGGCCGCCTCTTGTATGGATTACAAGCTGTAAGGCGAGTCCCGCCCTATTCTACTCGCGTCACTTGGAGACCCAGAGGACCCGCCCATCTCTCCGCGCACTGTCATTCGGCCCTCCGGAAGTCCCACCCCTCTCGACCTGCTGTCGCTCTTCTCCCGTTCGCAGCTCCACGGCTTTGCAGTAAAGGTAAGAATGGCTATTGCTGAAGCCGGGCGACCCCGGCTACATGCTGGGCTTCAAAAACGGGGTTAGTCCGTCTGCTCTTGCGTGTGTCTGGGCAAAGTGCATCTTTTCAGCGTTTTCCATGCTTCCTCTTGGACATAAAAGTCCTCCGCGTGCGGCAGCAGGCCGGGCTTTTACGGAGACCTCTGATGGTTGCATGGGGGAGGGAAGAGAGATCTAGTGACAGGTGCGCTGCGCGTCCCATGTGTCG
Organism: Lissotriton helveticus; assembly: GCF_964261635.1. Taxonomy (NCBI): domain Eukaryota; kingdom Metazoa; phylum Chordata; class Amphibia; order Caudata; family Salamandridae; genus Lissotriton; species Lissotriton helveticus. The sequence goes on from NC_136070.1 coordinate 817,824,733, forward strand.
AGGTGACAGTATCATCCCTCTCTAGGTCACCGTGGTTTGCCCTTCAGGTCCCCACACCATGCGTTTGTTTCCCTGGGACATAATACACCAATCCCTCTCTGTAACAATATGCCCTCCCCATTTATCTGTGCGCCCTTGTAAAATGACCTCCATATCCCTGTCTCTCACCATCATGTGATTTGTATGTGCTTCCCGTTTGTGTGCTCATGGTATATGTCTTTATCATATCTGTGTGTCAGGACAACTTTCCCTTACAGTCCAGGTGCGTCATATATGTCCTCTCCATTCATGTGTGTGTCCTAGTGACATGACCTTCCCATCTCTCCTTCAGTTACGATTACATGCCCTTCCCAGCCGTGTGTAGTATGCTCGCCCTATCCATTCATGTGTGCCGAATGCATCTCCATAGGTGTATTTCTAACTTACCCTTTGGTGTCACCTTGTTATGCCACTCCCATCTCTTCCCCGCTCATCCCTGTGTTGACACATATATTCCATTCTGAGCCCTCTTTTAAACCGGAGAAATTGGTGAGTTCCTTTCGCACTGTTGCTGTGACCTGTTATGCCCATCCCTCTTTGTGTAACTAAAATATGCTTCCCATTCCTCTGTGTGGCACTGAAATGCCCCCCCCCCGAATCACTGACAATCCGGTACCCATTAAAAAAAGTGGCAATCACGCCATTTCCGGGCATGCAGGCAATTGATGCCAGTGTTAATTCTACAGTCCAGTCCGTATTTAACTAGTTGCTTGTTATTTCATTGTCATCGATTGTTAAAATCCTCATGTCATGTGTACATTAATTTTACTTCCGCTGTACTGCGCACGGGTAAAATGTATTTGTAATTTGCTGAATAGGTGATTGAGCTTTAATAATGTATGGAAATTGTGCATACCTTGATATACTCATTATTACATTTCAGAACACCCCGCCCCCTACCGAAGAAACTGCATGGAAAATTAATGGTATCGGTACATCTCCTGCTCTGCCTACTGCCTGCTTGGGTTCACAGTAGTATTTATTGAAGAATTGGCTCTTATGAGGTTGCTCCCACATGTAATGTGAACGAATTACCCCAAACGCTGTGTACAGTTTTCTGTATCTGTGCGCTTTCAGTAGAATAGACCCTGCTGGTTGCTTGTGGGTCAGGAGCAGGCTGCAGATGTCTGCGCAGCGAGACCGCCTTCTGTTCACGGCCCTCCCATCCCAGTGCTGGAGGTGACCTTATTTATAGTAGAGAACGAGTGGCCTAGTCAGATTTGACTTTATGCTTCGCTGAACGGCCCGATGCGGCTGTCTCGGCGATCACAGCAGACAGACCGGCTTGCAAGTGTACACACCGCAGCCTTTTGCAGTATTACACCAGATATGGTAACAAGCAGCTCGGATTGTAAAGGCTATGTTTTTAGCTATTTCAAGACAAATGCGTTTAATTAACAGTGCTGCCCATGGCCGGATACAACTTTACAATGTGGTAACGAGGGGCGGTCAGCGTCACTCCACTGACCTTCATTAGCTCGGTGGGTTACTGGAGGGGCGCGCTGTGCGGGGATGGGGGGGTGCATGACAAGCTGCCGCCTGCTGTCTGACATATGGTTAAGAGCCGCGCATGTGCGCACTGCTCCAGAGTGTGTGCGTGTGTGACTACTCCAGTGTGTGTGTGTGTGACTGCTTCTGGGTGTGTGTGTGTGACTGTTCCAGGGTGTGTGTGTATGTGACTGCTCCAGAGTGTGTGTGTGTGTATGTGACTGCTCCAGAGTGTGTGTGTGTGTATGTGACAGCTCCAGAGTGTGTGTGTGTATGTGACAGCTCCAGAGTGTGTGTGTGTGTATGTGACTGCTCCAGAGTGTGTGTGTGTATGTGTGTATGTGACTGCTCCAGAGTGTGTGTGTGTGTGTGTATGTGACCGCTCCAGTGTGTGTGTGTATGTGACTGCTCCAGTGTGTGTGTGTGTGACTGCTCCAGAGTGTGTGTGTGTCTGCTCCTGGGTGTGTGTGTATGTGACTGCTCCAGGGTGTGTGTGTATGTGACTGCTCCAGAGTATGTGTGTATGTGACAGCTCCAGAGTGTGTGTGTGTGTGTATGTGACTGCTCCAGAGTGTGTGTGTGTGTGTATGTGACTGCGCCAGTGTGTGTGTGTATGTGACTGCTCCAGTGTGTGTGTGTGTGACTGCTCCAGTGTGTGTGTGTGTGTGACTGCTCCAATGGGTGTGTGTATGTGACTGCTCTGGTTGTGTGTGTGTGGGGCTCTGGGTGTGTGTGTGTGTGTGGCTCTGGGTGTGACTTGCACTGGGTGTGTGTGGCTGGCTCTGGGTGTGGGGCTGGCTCTGGGTGTGTGTGTGTGGCTCTGGGTGTGTGTGTGTGTCTGGTAGTAATTGCTGTCTGCTGAGCTCGTCCGTAGGGTACAATAGTTCTCACATTTGCGAGAGATTAAGCTATTGGCAATGTAAATGACAATGCCATTTATTTATCTGTTTTCAAAACCAACACATAAATACAAATTTTGTCTTTTACAATGCCAATAGCTCTAACTTCTCCAAAGGCGAAACCGTTGCATTGTAAATGCTTGTTAAAGGATGGTATTGAGGGAATCCATGGAGAAGGAAGTCATTGGTGGCGCTAACAAACATTGTCGCACTGGGCGCCTTCAGCGCTAAAGGCAGCCGGCCCTGATTCTCAGCCCTGCATTTCAGCAGTTCGCGGGGGTCGCAGTAGGATCCTACCTCAAACATATCCTTGAGGCAGACCTTCCCCATATTAAAGGTGGGGGGATAGCCAAGCAGGCAGTATGTAAAAAACTGACAGCCTGCGACCCTGCCTGTGTTTATTAGGCCGTAATGTTCTGGTCTGCTGTATCTAGCCCTCAGGTATTAGAAACATTAATTATTTTCTCTTCTGAACTGCCTTTAAACACGTTTTTGAAAACATATATCCTAAATAGTGGCGATCGATCGACCCGGTCCCTTGTAAACACGGGGACACCTCAGCTTAACTCCTGCAGATGTGTAGTATGGGATGTTGCAACGTCATGTAATAGAGCACCCTGCCTTCAACTGTGCCAGGCCCGGGCGCGGTGCCCACCGCCATGCCACGCCCACCATCCGCGATGCCGTCACTCTCGTTTCGCAGAAAAATAAGTATTTGGAATATGAAAGCCCTGGATGGATTAGAACCCGCCTGAAGGAAGACATAAATCTACTGCCCCCATTACCAAGCCATGAGAGGGCATCTTCTGTCCACGGATTCAAGACCTCAGGTCCCCATCTCGACCTCCCATTTCCCGTCCCGTTCCCACTCCCCTTTCACCTCACGCGGCGCTGAATATTTCCATAACGTCTGACTTAATTTAAATCTTCATTTACTTGTATTTGCATCCTCCGATGCACCTGCGCTCCTCACGCGGTAGGCTATCCATTTGTTGGGAAATACTAGTGCAGTTTAGGGTGTCGCTTTTGTCTAGTGGTGGGCTTTACAGCTGGGCCGTTAATAAGGCAGCAGGGGTGCGGCGGTAGCGGTGTCTCACTGGAGGCCTCGCGCGACGGTGGGTGTTTGAGGACAGAGATGCCATGCAAGAGCAGTGAGCGCGTGCCGGTGCGTGCTGCGTGAGGGTGCGTCAGGCGCCCGAGGTGAGGTGTTAGAGCGCGAGCAGGCCCCACTCCCAATACTGGGAGTACTGAAGGCGTTCCAGGGTTTGTTGCCTTGGTGGTCTCAGCACTGGAAGTGCACACAGGTGCTGCAGAATGGAGGTACATCACGGTACTGAAAGAGCCAGTAAATTGGGTGTTCGCAATCCACAGTAAAGGCCGCTTTTACACCTTAGTACTGGAGAGCAGGGGGTGCGTACAGTGAGGATTTCGAATTCTAGGCCGGATCACAAAACATTTTTGCCCATGTACTTGGGGGCAGATTTATGAGTTCTGGCGCATCTCTGCAAATCAGCAGGGATGCGCCAGAACTGATGCGTCACGCAATTCCCTCCTTGCGGCACCACAGATGCGACGCATTTACAATGCGGCGCACCATGGTGCAAGGAAGGGCAGATGCGTGACGCATCTTGTGGTGTAAGGGCGGCGCATTGCTGGAGTAGCGTCGCAAGTGCGACGCAACTCCTGCAATGTACAGAGGCCACCCATACATAAAGTGGTGCGTCACTCCTTACGCCTGCTTCAAGCAGGCGTAAGGATTTCACCCAGCAGTGTCGTAAAACTGACTCAGTGAAATCTTGTAGATTTCACTGCGTCAGTTTTACGGGGCTTTCCTACGAGGGAACGCCCACCCTGCGACAGAACGCCCACATGAAACCTGACGCAGGGTTCATGTGGCGCAGGGCTTTACAACGTGACGCATCTGCCTAGATCGCAGGGATGCGCCACGTTTCCGCGCCGTTGCGTGACACAACGGCGGCGTAAACGTGGCGCAACTCGGACATAAATCTTCCCCTTGGTGCGGTGCTCAAGAGGGCACTGCTTGGCGCAAACACGTTTTACCAATGTATCATGCGGATTGTAGCTTTAGTAATATGTGACAAGAATGTATGTCCATGTTTTAGCGCACAGACTGCCATTAGGGTATATACAACATCATAAAAACAACACAGCTCCCACAATAACACCACTGCAGTGTAACAGAACAATGCACCAACACAGCACATCTACAAAACAATACAACAAATCCAAAATACGACCCAACAAATATGCAGTAGGACGCAACACACACAAAAAATACAATAACTCACCAAAGCAATACAAAAACACAATTACTGGAATACAACATAACAATGCAAATTAACATTGCAAAATAACACAACATAGTAACACAACTGAACAGCTCTGTTTGTGTCTTTGTTGTGTTTTATGTGGTGTTTAATGGTTGTGTTGTGGCTTTGTGTTTTTGGTTTAGAGCACTATTGTTTTGTGATATTGAGCCGTGGGTGTATTGTATTTCTTTGTCTTGTGTTAGTGCCATGTTGTGTTGATGTTTTGATTTGTGTTGCATTATTGTGTTACCGTTGTGGTGTTAATGCATTGTACTGTCATTGTATTGTGATTGTGCTGTCATGTTAGGTAATATTCTGTTGTGGATGTTGTATTGTCTTTTGTTCTACCAGTACTGTTGCTTGTTGTGTTGTGTTTTTGAGTTTTGTAAGTATGTTGTTTTCGTTCTTTTTGGTAATTTCCAGACAGATGCAGTGCATCCCACTAAAGATCTAGCACAAATTAAGCCTTCACTATGGCAAATGCTGGCAACATACCACTGCTCCTCTTTTCCAAGCCCATGGGATAGGCCGTGACTTAAACTAGCACTTACAATGCCGCCCACATGTGATCCAGTCCCAGTTTGCGGTGTTGTCTTGCGTGTGGTAGATTAGTGCTAAAGGACGATGTCTGAACAATGGAATTATTCAAACCTTAGCAATTAATAAATACATACCCACCCACACTCCCTCTGCTCACCGCCCACCAACGCCCCAACAAGAACAATACAAATCGAGTATACTCTTGTGCGAGAAGCAAGGTGCATATATTGGAGCAGATGTGAACCCAGGGTGTTCAACCCCTAGACTTCCCCCTCTTTCTTTTTAATTTCCACTAGACACCTGAGCTGCCTTTGTTCCTGTACACCCCCACCACAGACAGATGGAACGCTCCAAACGTGGAACATCCCCCACTCAGTGCGCTGCCTTGGGCAGTGGCATCACTTACATCCTGTCTGATCAGTCTGCTGCTGCTCTGCCCAGATCCTGTTACCTTCTTACCTGGCAGCAGTGAGTCATGCTGCTCTCAGCGCCTTGATGGAAGAGTACTGACAGGCTGCCTTCGGCGCGCTTTTTGCAGCTGCGGCGACCAAGAACTCTCTACCACCCCTGGCTCAAAAATGTAGGATATACAATCCAGCCATACTCCAGGTTGTTGTAGTGAGTTGGAAGTTAATGACAATATGACACTAGTAACACAATAGGCGTGCGATCTCATCAGAGTTATATATTTTAAAAGAATCACCATAGTGCCAGATTTGGAATTGTTTTACTATATTTCTCCCATATCATAGGTGCTGTACAGTGAGAGGTTTGACGTGGTGCTGTGAGTGTGTTTTTAATACCCTTCTAGGAATATTAACTTGTGCATCCTGGGTACATGGATGCATCACACCGCATGAAAGGACACTAGTTACCCACACTAATCAGGCACCCACGGGGTCAAATCCACCACTGTATTTTAGGGCCACTATGAGGGGAATATTTACTTACAATTCATGCAACAGAGCGCTGCAAGGCAAGTTGCTGCTCTGCATTGCATGAATGGGAGAGAGCTGAAAAGCGCTATGATATGACACTCTTCAGCTCTCTCTCTGCAATGGCGCACCTTTGGATTCCTAGCTCCAATGCAAGCAGCATTGCACCATAGTGCAAGGGCCCCTGCGTTAAAAGCAGAAAGGGGCACCTTCCTGCACAAAAACAACCCTAAATACATTTTCCTCTCTCTGTGTAAACTGCAGAATGCAGTGCATAGAAAGAGGAATAACAAGAAGGAATAAAGAGATTTTTCCTCGTTACGTCTGGTTCAGCCAATGCCCCACTCATGGAATGCCTCCCAGACGCAAATAACGCAAGGCAGCACTTTACGCTGCTTTGCATTACTTTGTATTGACTAAACCACACAAAGCAATCCAGGGTTACTTTGTAATGCTTAATAAATGCCAAAAAGGATTTTGCCTCGGGGCTGCACCATAGAAGTGACGCAACTCAGATGCAAAACCTTAGCAAATCTGCTCCTACGTAGCTAGACAGTACTATGCGTTGATATCAGTGACTCACCATTCTGTACTGCGTCTAAGGTGTGCTAACCGCCTATTCTGCCACACTTATGCAAACTAGTCCACTTTAATACATTTCTTTCTAAGCATACTAAACCATACAATGCCCTTCATCCTAGAGATGCATACCAACCTAACCGAACTGTGTCCTATGAACACTAACCACCTACATGTGTAATAGTGAATGGGCACAGTACACTGTACATGCTATGAACAAAGATCCACTGCATTACCTCCTTGGCACACTTCCCCATCAAAGTGCCACCTTTGCTAAGGACACTAGCCCAGCACATTGCCCTATATTATAGTGATACTGAGTCATCACAATGCACTCTTCTGTAGTGGCACTTAGCTGCTCCATGGCAGTGCATTCTCTGGACACTCATCTACCATGCTGCACCATAAGAATGCTAAAACACCACACTGCACCGTTTTGTATCATCCATACGTAGTCAACATTTATTGTATCACCACTGCAAGATGATTTTTTTTTACGCAGTGCTTTGCGAACACTTGTTATACTCTTAGGGCCAGAAGTTCGACCATTTTGCGAGTGCAAAATCGCTTGCAAATCGATTTGCGTATGCAAAATCATTGTACGCATTGTACGACAGTCATTTGCAAAACCATTTTTTGCGATGCGACTGAATGCCGACTCCCAAAAATAGTGTGCGGAAATAGCGAGTCCCAAATAACGACTGTCAATTAGCGAGTCACTGATCAGAATGCACAGACCGTTCGCAATTTGCGATCATGCGCAACTTTTCTCGTTTGCCCATGCAATTTAACATGAAATCAAAACAGGTGGTAACAGGGCCCAACCTATAAAACCAGCCCAAGAATGCATCAGAAACCTTTCAACAATGACTGCCCTGTATGTGATAGCGAGGAGGATGCAGATACTGGCTGTTCAGCAGAGGAGGCGGAGATAGGAGACGATATTCAGAGTCAGGCTTACCTTGTTTGAGAAGACAGCGGAAGAGATATATGAGCAGTACAGGCTGAGTAGACTGTGGTCCTAAATAAAATGGAAATCTTAAAGCCACAACTAGAAAGCACAACCCAGCTCAGCAATGCAATCCCCACACATGTCCAGGTGTTGTGCTCCCTCTATCGATTGGCCATTGGTAGTTACCAAGACGTCGTTGCAGTGGCTGGAGGGGTGTCGCAGAGTGCACTTTCACATTTCTCCCACAATTTCTTAGATGCCATGCTCCACCACATACACCAGCACATCTACTTGCCTACTGATAATGTGGAACTAGAAAATTCCAAAATGCAATTCTACAGAATAGCAAGGTTTCCAAAGGTCATTGGGTGCATAGATGGTTCCCATGTGCCCATATTTTCCACATCTCGCATCAAATACATATTCCGGAATTGAAAAAGCACACATTCCCTCAACATCCAAATTGTCTGAAATGCATACAGCATCATCACAGACCCTGTGGCCAAACATTCAGGGAGCACCCATGACTCATACATGTTTAGGCACAGTGGCACATAACAGAAATTAGAAAGAGGTGACTTAGATGAAGGATACTTACTAAGTACTTACATTTCATGTCCACAGTGAGATGTATTGGCACTTGCATATTGTCTCACCATCATATATTTCTCACCAGGTGACAGTGCTTATGCCTTGTGGACATGGATAGTTACACTGTACCTATCTCCCAACAACCCATATGCAAGGCGGTACAACATGGCACATAGGCGCACTGGGTCCATGATTGAGCGCACATATGGCATCTTAAAATCCTGCTCCCGGTGCCTTCACAAGAGTGGTGGAGCCATGCAGTATGTGCTTGAGACTGCCTGCAAAATAGAGGCAACCTGTGCCATACTCCACAACATTGCCTGCAGGGGTGGCTAGCCCATGGAGGTGTCTGAATCTGACTCAGAGGATGATGAACCTGGCCCACCAGCACAATAGTCAAGCGAGAAACGTGCAGCAGCAGAGGGGAGGAAGCTCAGGCATCACATAGCCAGACATTATTTTTCAAGGTACACCCTACCCATTGACACTCTACCCTCAACGAATGACAAAACGAAATGCGTTTTTGACAATGTCAAATTCCCTTTATTTTGAGGGCATGCAAAAATATTCTTGGACCACACGTCCATCTGCATCCACATAACCAAAACAAAACTATAACTGTCATGTGGTTACTGCACCACCAAAGGAAAATAAACTGGGCACACTGTATGGCACATTGGTGCAAACAAGTCATTTTGTGCCTCTACGTACAGCATGGGGGGATCTTGCAGGTGGGATTATAGGCTGGTGGCTGCTGCTTCTACGGAGCATTTGTGTTTCTGCAGCAGAGGTACTACTGCGGCTGGACACCTCACTGTCTGCTGCCTCTGTTGCTCCTCCACTAGCAAATATGTTTGATTTGCATCTTGTTTCTGGTAATCACCTTTGAGATTTTGACCCTCTAATACTTTTGTGGTATATGATTTGCATAGCCTCCATGCAGCGATCTGTTGCAGCCCTCGTGCAATGTCACCACTGTAGTGGCTCATCTCGATCTGCAGACCCAGGGTGTGCTTGGTGTGTTATGTGGTTGCCTGTGCCAGCCTCCCAATTGCCCTGGTCATACAGTCAACTATCCTTTGCCGCCCCCTCTCCTCAGACAACTTTGCACTGCTGCCCAATAGCCCCTGTAAGGGGATCAACTGTCTCCTTAATGCTGGCCTGGTTCTCATCCATCTGTTGTGTGATGTTCAGAAATCCCTGGCTCAGCTTGGTGTTAATTAGCCTAATCTGTTTTTGCTGCAGGCACTGAAGCTTCCTGCAGCATAGCTTGTTCCAGGCCACCAACCACCGCCTGAGTGGCTTCTCCAGCATGGGAGGAAATGTGCAGCCTAGCTTGCAGCCACCTACCTGACTGCTGTGTCAGATGCAGCAGCCAGCCCCCGGTGACTGGTGTGCATTGGGATGATGCTGGTTGCTGGGATGCTGGGAAGTCAAGCACTGGAGCCTGTGGGGACATGGGTGCAGCAGTAGCATGGACATTAGAGCAACTTGGCTCACCTGCTTATCCCTGATCCTGCCCTTCATCCATCTGGCCCTGATCCTGGGCTTCATCAGTCTTATCCACCATTTGCTCTCCTCCTAGAGGTGTATTTATGTTGCAAATAGGAAAATAAAGAAAAAATACGTGAGTCACTATCTCAGTGGTGGTACTGTGTTATTAAGCTCATGTCAGTCCTTAACTGCTATTTTTTATGTCACTGACTACGTTTACTATATTGCACCAACTGTGACTTTTGGTACATGTAAATCGAGCATCTAGATGTAGTTGGGTGTGGGTGTGTGGCATGCATTTGTTGAACAGGCTTTTGGATGAAATGCTGACACAGTACACATTTCACACTTACCAAGGGGCGGTCGAGGGTCCCAAATACCACTACTTCCTCTCAGGGTACTCTTCACCATAGCCACTGCTGCAGAAGGTTCAGAAACATTGGATGGGCCTCCTCCTGTCACCTGGACTTCACGCAACCGTGCAGCCACCCTCTCCTTGGCTCTAGAGCGCAGGTCATACCACCTTTTCTTTAAATCGTCCAGGAACCTGTTAGCCACACCCAGGGCATTAATGCCAGCTCAATCTCGCTCCATATTTTTCTTTTGGCCGACTCTGGGACAGTGTGAGATACCCTCCCATACAGCTGCTCGTGGTTGTTGCAGCACTCCGCTATCAGTAAGTCCAGTTCCTTTTCGTAGAATTTCAGTTTGCACAGATGCTCCCAGCCTGCCTTCTCACTGGACTTGCTGGACATCTTAGGATTTTTTTCGGAGCCTGCCTGCAGTGTTGGACTGTGCTGCTGCACATTACCATGTGCTACTATTCTGCTCATGATCCTCCAGAGACACCACTTCCTGTTTTGGGCTCCTTCTGCGCTCCCAGGAAGTGTTTCAGCCTTTTTGTTTTATTTTGGTCACTATTTACGACTGCAAAATGGCTTTTTCTGACCCATTCACTATTTGTGAACGCTAATCAGGCTTGTTAGCCCTGGAGCTATCTGCAAACACTTACCGACTCGCAATTAGCCTTCTCGCAATATTGCAATACGAGTCAATTGCGACTCGCAATTTGGGGACCAGTTGGGTAAGTACATTGTGATTTTGGACTCGCGCAAATTGCGAGTCACAAATTACAGCGTTCATACATCTGGCCCCTAACATTGCTAGCAAAGGGAAATCTAATGTAAATCAGATGCTGCTTACACAGTAGCAGGTAAAACAAGACTAACTACCTGCGTACGACACAAATAATAAAAATAAATTATTATGAAATCTGGGCACTTCACATTCTGAGAACGGGAATGACATATGAAAAGACGCTATGGGGTTTATTTATAAACTTGTCATGCAGTGCAGTGCAGCTAGCAGGTCACCGTGCAGCGCTGAACTGTGTGACAGGGAAAGGGCAGGAATGTATCGTTTTAAGGCAATACAGCTCATTCCTGCCTTTTTCCATGCACTGGTGCCATTTTGGCAGTCTAGTGCCAATCCAGGCATCTATGCACCATGATGCAAGGGAGGCTCCGTTGCATGCAGGATTGTTTTTGTGCAGGAAGGAGCGCCTTCCTGCACAAAGCAATCCTGGGAGGCATATTCCTTTTTTTCCATGTGTGCTGCAGAATGCAGGACACATAGTAAGAGGAAGAAACAAGGGAAAATAAATATATTTCCCCTCATTACACCTCTCCTGGGAAGGCATATCTTTTTGATGCATTCCCAGATTTACCAACTCTGGTAAATCTGGGAATGCGTCAAAATCCATGGGAGTTGCATGGGAACACCCACGAAACACGCATGGAACGCCTTCCCAGGGCAGAGTAAGGCAACAAAGCAATTTGCGCTGCATTGTTGTACTTTAGATTCGAGTCACTCATGGCCACGCAAAGTGGCATTGCGTGGCTTCAAAATCTCATTTATGGTTTGTGTCGTGCATGTACCACTTTGTGTGGTGCACATGTGATGCAAACTGGGTCATAAATACACCCCAACGTATTTATGTGTGTGTATGTGTGTACTAGTCATATCAAGGATTGGATCTCTCACTGAGTGGAGGATGGTGGACTCTGTGGGTGCACCATGCTGCATGACACATCTGTGCCCGCTGGCTGTGTGTTGCTTTAATTTGTTATTCTTTTCTTGTGGCATGAACACTATGCATGATATGGAGTCAAAGGCCATCAAAACAAGCTGCAGTTCTGGCATTTGGCCAGAGGGTGATCATTTTCCCTTGGCTTTGTGGATGCTCACTAAGAGAAGACCCTGATGAGTGGAGTCCTCAACAGCCTAATCTTCCTCAATATGCAAAGTATCATACTCATGTTCTGAGACTTCTACCCCCATGTTACTGTTTGATTTGCAAAATGGATGAAGATGGTCTATATCACAGAGAGTTTGTCTGGCTTCTGCCTTTTCATGGTAGGTCCAGCTGCCTGTCACATCCTGGTGTGTGCCCTTGTCTTGGCATGTCCTAGTGTGTTTCTTTTTCTAAACTGTATTTTGTGGGATACATGCAGGGCCCAATATCCACTTCCTGCTTGAGAGTACTAGTGGGTCAAGATTCAAGATTTAAATGCTATTGTTTCAGTTAATTAAAACCATAACAATGTTGCCATTAAAATAACACCATAACAATGTTACCATACGAATAACACTGCCTGCTGACGGAAGTATGTTTAAAGTGCGTGTATGTTCAGTAAAGCTTGATTGCAATCAACTGTTCTTATACTGCATCATATGTTAAAAGTTCAACTCAAGAAAGGTGCACCCCCACCCACTACGCTGGCCACACGCTTGACCCCATCTTCTCCTCCAGCAAGCACATCTCCTTCAGCCACTCCACCGGACTTCACTGGACTGATCACAGCTGCGTCCACTTCAGCTTCAGGAGAACCACGACCCACCATCACTCGCAACAGATTCCTCGCCGGAGCTGGAGCAAGATCACCGCCGAGCAGCTCACAACCTCCCTCCGCCAGAACCCTCCCGCCAGCACAACAGGCCCCAACGAAGCAGCCAGCAACCTCACACAGTGGCCCACCAACTGCGCCAACGACCTCGCACCACTAAAGAACCCTCCCAGCAGGCCCAGAAGCAAGAAAACCCCCTGGTTCACCAACGAACTCAAGGACTCCAAGAAGAACTGCCGCACCCTCGAGAAAGCCTGGCGCCGCGATCAGACCTCAGACAACATGACCGCCCTCAAGCACGCCACCCGCAAGCACCACAAGCTGCTCTGCACCACCAAGAAGACAGCATTCAAAGAACGACTGGACAACAACGCCCACGACAGCAAGGAACTCTTCAGCATCGTCAAAGAGCTCTCCAACCCCAGCGCCGGAAACAACGACATCACACCCTCGCAAGACCACTGCGATTCCCTCGCCTCATTCTTCCACCGCAAGATCGTCGACATACACAACAGCTTTGGCGCACCAACCACGCACCCAACCGCTAAACCAACGCCCCCTACCACCACCCTCTGCAACTGGACCCCGGTCAGCACCGAAGACACCACCCGCACGATGAACACCATCCACTCCGGATCACCTACCGACCCCTGCCCCCACCACGTCTTCAACAAGGCCGACTCCGTCATCGCACCCCAACTGCGGGACTTCATCAACACCTCCTTCCACACCGCCACCTTCCCGGAGAGCTGGAAGCACGCCGAGCTCAGCGCCCTCCTGAAGAAACCAACAGCGGACCCCACCGACCTCAAGAACTTCCACCCCATCTCGCTCCTCCCCTTTCCTGCCAAAGTCATCGAGAAGACCGCCAACAGACAGCTCGCCGCCTTCCTCGAGACGAATGGATCCCTCGACCCCTCGCAGTCCAGTTTCCGAGCCAACCACAGCACCGAGACCGCCCTGATGGCAGCCACCGATGACATCAGATCCCTGCTCGACAACGGGGAAACAGCAGCCCTCATCCTCCTGGACCTCTCCGCAGCATTCGACACTGTCTGCCACCGCACCCCAGTACAGCGCCTCAGCAACATCGGAATCCAAGAGAAAGCACTAGAGTGGATCATCTCGTTCCTCGCCGGAAGAACCAAGAGAGTCCGCCTCCCCCCGTTCAGATCCGAGGCCACCGAAGTCACTTGCGGCGTACCACAAGGATCATCACTCAGCCCAACCCTCTTCAACGTCTACATGAGCCTCCTCGCAGCCATCGCACGCCAACACAACCTCAACATCATCTCCTACGCCGACGATACCCAGCTGATCCTCTCCCTCAACAACGCCAGAACCAGCCTACACGAAGGGATGAAAGACGTCGCCGAGTGGATGAAGAACAGCCGCCTGAAACTGAACTCAGACAAAACGGAAGTCCTCATCCTGGGATCGTCACCCTCCGCCTGAGACGACTCCTGGTGGCCCCCTGCCCTGGGCACCACTCCCAAGCCAACAGACCACGCACGCAACCTGGGCTTCATCCTGAACTCCTCCCTCTGGATGACCAGACAAGTCAACTCCGTCTCCTCATCATGCTTCAACACCCTGCGTATGCTCTGTAAGATCTTCCGTTGGATCCCCACCGAGACCAGGAAGACCGTCACCCAGGCACTCGTCACCAGCCGACTGGACTACGGGAACACCATCTACGCCGGTACCACAGCCAAACGGCAGAAAAGACTCCAACGCATCCAGAACGCCTCCGCACGACTCGTCCTGGACATCCCCCACACAGCCACATCTCCGGCCACCTGAGAGACCTGCACTGGCTCCCCGTCAGCAAGAGGATCACGTTCAGGCTCCTCACCCACGCACACAAGGCTCTCCACGACCTGGGACCCAAGTACCTCAACGACCGCCTGTCCTTCCGCCCACCCGCCAGCTACGATCAACCAGCCTCGCCCTCGCCGCCGTACCACGCATCCGCAGAGCCACCGCCGGAGGAAGATCCTTCTCCTACCTGGCAGCCAAGACTTTGAACTCCCTCCCCATCCACCTTCGGATGACCCAGGACCATCTTTCCTTCAGGAAGCAACTCAAGACCTGGCTGTTCGTGCAGTAACGTACCCCTCTCCCCCAGCGCCTTGAGACCCTTCCGGGTGAGTAGCACGCTATACAAATGTTATGTTATTATGCTTTATCAATTAGAGGACCGATTGGTTTAACTAAGCTAAAATGTGTCTGTTAAAACCCGGTACAGGATCGATTGGTTCAACTAAGTAAAAAAAATGTCTACTAAGATCAGTACCCAGTTAAAAATACAACCTTATTAGTGTTTTAACACTATCTGACCATGTGTGTTGTTCTTTATAAAAGGCACATTTCCTCAACCCCTGGGCAGGCCAACCTTTCAGCCCTGACGGACTATCAAGACCGACTGACCTCAGCTTATGTCCAGCATTTGAAATGTTAATGTTAGTTTAACTGGGCAAGAGGGAGGCTGCCATCATTAATTTCACCAATCTGCAGTTCAGCTGATGGTCTGCTGGGTTTAGACTTTGTATTATTGCTTCTCTGCACGTTCAAAACTCCTCTGACGTTGAAACTACTTTTTGGTATACTGGTGGGAAGATTGTAGAGATGAGGAATAACACTTACAAAATATAGCTTGCCTTGCTACGCCTTCCCCTTTGTGCGTAGCACAAGAAACCCGGATACATCAAAAAAAGTTCCCATTTGCTCAGTTCTACAGGGTGCCCGAGGCAATTCGCCCCACGGTCCCGAAGTGACAAAGGAATACAAGCCCACTAACAATCTAAGCCAGCGCCAATGGAAACGGACTGCATCAATGTTAAACTCTCCCAGTAAAACATGAACTTGTCACCCGTCACAAAATGTGAAGGTGACGTGGGCTTTGCTCCTGCTTCATGGAACATTGCAGGTGCAAAAATATTGCTTCAGGACGGTACTTTTCGCAAGGGCTGGAAAAACTTTTAAATAGTAGCTCTGCCAGAGACCCGGTAAAGGATAGCATTGGCAGTCACATGCTACATGCAATATCAAGTCATGGCTACCAAAACCTACCAGTGAAATTACAAAACTTCCCTTGGCCAAAGTACTGAGAGATTAAGCCCAAATATTAGTATTGGACATGAAAATAGTCAAACATAAACATAAACATAAACATTTTTGTATATAAAATATATAAAGTTTATTAAAATAAGACCTATAAAACCTTTAAAAACAGATCATCATTTCATAGACAGAATCATCACAATTCGAAATCATTTATAACTGTCAAATTATCCTATTCTAATCAATCATCTAGACACAAATCATCGCCTGGGTAAAAATAATCACATATAGAGAAATAATTCGAAAAGGAAAAGGAGAGACAAACAAAGACACAACAATTTGTCATGAAAATTTGCACATCAAAGGTATTATTCAAAACTCAATCCTAGACCCGCTTAATATGTGTTGTTCTCAGGATGAGCTTGATTGCTCGATTGTGCGATGTTGGGCGTAGACGCGTTTCGATGGACTTTTCAATAATATACCATCTTTATCAAGACAAAAGATAAATCTCTCCTATTTTGTGGCACTGGATGGTTGCCTCAAGTGTGGGAATCCTGTTGGTAAACATATTGAAATCAGTATATTGCATAGAAGTCACAAGGGATCATTTCTATGTTGCCTCTGTTCACATTTCAGGCTTTTCAAATTTCATTTTCTACTACACTTCTTTTTACAGGACCAGAAATTCTTGCCTACTTGCCACCATTTCTTATCTACAGTTTGTTATTGCAAAAACCTATACACAGCATTATTTCAATGGTATTATCGCTTATTACCTATGTACATATAATTCAACATACAGAACCATACTTATTCAACCTCTAGTCATACATTTTTGTCTTATGCTAGTATGTGGGCTTACAACCTCAAATATCAGGTCATATTTGGGCAAAGATAACAGCCTCTTAGTAAGGTGACATGTTGGTAGGTCACAAATATTTAAACTTCCTAATTTTTGTGGCTCTATCACACATGGTTGTATTTACTCTAATCAATGCGTTTACACTCCTTAAAAAGGTATGGAATGATTACCTTATTCCATGTCCTTTTCACACTACTCTGGATCTATTCTTATTATTGTATATTCGCATCCCTGTTGGAAATTCGGTCTGCAAGATAAGTTAGTTTAAGGGTTTACGGGGAATCGATCTTACTTCATTTTCGTTAGTTCTACAGTTATTTTGATCATTCATTACCTGTTGATCCTATTTGTTTCTATTCTCTATTGTATACCCTCACTTCCTTGCTTCCGAAGTAGTGTCTTAACGATTATCTAAAAGGGAAGATACACACCACTGTGTTTTAATAAAAATGCGGCCATCCTAAAAACTGATTAATCTTTTCTCATCTTGCTATTATATTTTATGAAGATGTACCTGATTAAAAAAGCGTAACTCGTCCGTTACCACAGTTGGTTCTCTGAATGGAAGGGCGCAGCAAACATCCACTTGTTATTCACCTTGCCCCCTTGTTATTCCTAAAACAGGGAAGGAACACTTAATATTTACCATCAGGGAAACTGTTATTGGTCTATGAGACTATACAGCCCCTTCTCTTCTCTGTACCTACCAAGTCTCCCGATACACTGTTCCTGACTGGGGTGGATTCAATTAAGGGCTCGTTGTTTTTCTCTCTGAAAATAGAGAGAAGGAGGGATTTTAAGTTTATGTTATCTCTACTGGTTACTCCTCAAGGTTGTTCCACTCATCTAATTCCACCTGGGATTCATTCTCCTTACCTTGTAGTATCTGTGCCTCGATCGAATCCACACCCGTGACCAGCCTATCCGCAAACCGCCATCGTTCGCGCACATGTTTTATTTTATCCGATGTATGCGCTCCCTATTTAAACCATTTACACTCGCCCGCTATTGGGCAGCTTCAGGTAGATTCAGCTGTTTACTATTAGGTGGGCGCTATCTGTCTTTCTCAGGGCGTTGCGCTCTGTATTATGTCCGCGTTTCAAGCCTCATTTTCGTTCGGATTTCAAGCCTCATTTTCATTTCCTCAAGTTCTAACTTTACCGAGTTCAAGCCTCTCTTTCGAAATCCCGGGCGCATGTCACGCCTCGTTTTCATTTTGGATTTCCTTTCATAGTATGATTAACATATTCACAGGAACTGGCGATATATATTCTCCTTAATACTTGGTTTTTGTAATGTTTAATAATGATTATGTATAAAGTCGCATATTACATTGCCCAGTTTTATAACGATCTGATGTATTTATTGGCTAGATTTACCTCGGATATTTGATTTGGCTCACCTTTACTTGAGCTAGATTTTACTTCCAATATTTATTTTAATCGGGCGCATCATTACAAAGGTTCCTATAATGGATAATATTATTTTTATTTCTATTTCTATATAGAGGATTTTTAACCCCGTATCTCTTTACTTTGAATTAGTTATCAAACCCTTGATTCTGATTGCCTGGTTGCTCATAAAAGTTTTGGAGTATTAATATAAGTTGTGACAGTTCGACATTAATATTATTATTGTTTGTATTATTTTGTGTTCTATCAGTTTCACAGGTTTCCCAGGCTCTATTATATATCAAGTTATGGCTAGCTGACTACTAGCTTCATCCATTCCTCCCTCGAGTTCAGGTCTATAGTATCCAGATAGCACATGAACCACTGTTCACGCTTTTTTCTTATTGCTTCCAGATTCCCACCTCTTCTGCTCACACAAATTGTTTCCCAAATAAACTAGGTGAAGTCATCCCAACCGTGGTTACATTTTTGGTAGTGGTGCGTGAGGGGTGCATTTTCTTTTTTGTTTTTCACTGATGATCTATGCTCTAGAAGCCGAATTCGGAGTTCCCTGCCCGTCTCTCCCACGTAGCCTAGACCACAGGGGCAGACGAGCAGGTAGACTACATTTTTGCTTCTGCAGTTGTTTAGACTTTTTGGGACCAATGTTTTCCCATTGAAAATCAGTTTTTTAGTCACAATGCAGTTAGAACAGATGGAACATGAACCACATTTGTGGTTTCCTGTTGCCTTTCTATTTTCAATCATAGTTGTTTGGACAATACTTGCAGGGTTTTTATATGTGCTCACTAAAGCATTTTTGATTGTTTTATTCCACCGGAACGAGAAAAGCGGTTTCAGTAATGGTGCCGTTAGACCATTATTAACGATCTTCCAGTTCCGGTTTACTATATTTTTGATTTTGTTGCTCAATCCAGAGTATTGGCTTACAAAAACAATCCTATCCTGGACTCTGTTCATTTTCTTTTTATCCATATCCAACAAATGATCTCGATCATAGAATCTTGCACGTTTTAGTGATTGTTTAACCAATTTTTTCGGATGCCCTCTCTCGCGTAATTTTTTGTCCATGATTTCAGCATGGTGATAGAAATCAGTCAAATTTGTGCAGTTCCGCCGCAACCTCAAAAATTCCCCGAAGGGAATGTTGTCTTTTTGAGATCGCGGGTGGTTGCTCTGGTATTGCAGGATGGTAGTTTTATCGGTAGGTTTAGTAAAAAGCTCAACTGCTAATAGTCCATTAAATTCCTTGATCTTGATATCTAAAAAGTTTACACTATTAGCACTATAATGTGCCGTAAAGTTAAGGTTCCCATCACCTAGGTTTAGCCACTCAAGGAAGGACATTATATCCTCACTGGCACAGTTCCAAATGAAAATGATATCATCAATGAAACGGTACCAGTGAGAGAAATTCTCAAAAAATGGCGCCATCTCATTGTAGATGTGTTTTTGCTCGAAGTTACTAACGTAGAGACATGCCAGACTGGGGGCACATGTGGCCCCCATACTGGTCCCCTTCACCTGTTTGAATAGTTCTTCTTTAAACAGGAAGATATTATTTTTTAGAACCCGCTCTACACATCCCATGATGAAGTCTTTGTGTCCTCCTTGTAAGTCTTCACCATCCAAAATAGAGGATAAAACCTCTATTGTATCATCCTGAGGGATGTTAGTATAAAGAGCTTCGATATCCAAGGTGATCAGTAACTGGGTCACCTTATCGAAGCTCTGTCCCTCGAATATCGAGATAGTATGGGCCGTGTCCTTCAAATAGGACTTCTGTTTCTGGACTATTGGCCGCAAAAAATAATCTGCGTATTTACTCAAAGGTTCTAAAAGTGATCCTAAGCTACTCACGATGGGCCGCATGGGTAGATTATCGATGTTCTTATGGATTTTAGGCAATCCATATATTGCCGGGACGATTGGGTCATTTTTAAACAGGAACTTATATTCATCGTCACAGGCCAGACGGTTATCTCTGCCATGATTCAAGAAAGTCGAGACATCTTTTTTAAGCTTGCTTATCATGTTAAATGAAGCTGAGATGTATTGGTCTTTCACATTAAGAAGTGCCCTCATCCTTCTTTCGTAGTCGTCAGTATTAAGAACTACTACCCCACCGCCCTTGTCGGTGGGTTTTATTGTTATGTGGTCACATTCTTGTAACGTTTTGAGCGCTGTTCTGTGACATCTAGATAAATTGTTGGATTGTCCCTGCATGTTGGCAAGACTATTCTTTATTTCAATTTCTACTATCCTTTTGAATAGCTCGACATTCTTATCTATTTGACTCAAATTCGGGGTGAATACTGATTTCGGTTTGAAGCCTGTGACATTTAGTCCTGGTTCGTATTCCTTGTCAACAAAAAACCTGTTTAATCTGATCTTTCTGAAAAAGCTCTTCATGTCTATTTCCATTTAAAATCTATTAGGTGGGGCGGTTGGGGCAAAACTAAATCCAAATCTCAGCACTTCTTGTTCCTTTTCTGACAGGACCCTATCAGAGAGGTTGATGATGGGGAATTCATTTACCGCCAATATCTGGCGTTCCTGGTTTTCAGGTAATTTGTTGTTGTCTGATTTGGAGGTGCATGGTTCCTCATGGGTTCCTCTCGGGGATAGTTTCGGTAGCCCCTTTGGCCCCTGTAGGGGCGATTCCCTAAAAAAGGTTGGGGTTCATTCTGGTAGTTAGAGGCCAATCTCCCTATGTGTTCATTTGTATGGTCTTCGTCTTCACTTGAGCCAGATGTTTCTGAGAAGGTTATTCTTTTATTATTCCCTCCTCTAGAGTAAATTTGTCTGGAATATTGGGGCTTCTCCCATCTCTGATCGTTCCTGGTGGTGTAATAGTCTTTATTCAAGAACGGATATACTGTTTCTGCACTAAATGTATCTATATATTTCCTAAGTTTTGTTGTTTTCTTATTAGTTAGGTATTCTCTGTATCCTTCAGTATCTTGTATTAACTCTTCTAATTTCTTTTTGGCATCCTCAACTGCTGTATTTTGATTGAGTGCTGCCTCCAAATCATCTATTTGTTTTCGTTCAAAGATCATTACCTCTTGGGCCGTCTCAATTATGAGGATTAGCCAGTCTCTACTGCATCTATTGGCAATGTGTGTCCAAATTTCAAGAAACTTCTCATTGTCAGTAAAGAGACCTGGTTCGTTCCTAATCCGTAACCCTAGCGGTATAACCCCTGCTCTTAGATATCCTGTCAGAAACTCAGCATGCAATTCAGTTCTTATTACCTTCTTCCTTAGATTCAGGATTTTAATTAATTCATCATGACCGCGTTTACTCGTCACTCGGGTGCCTCCTGACTGGGGATTTTGATTTAACAGTCTATTCAACTGATCCTCTGTAAAGCCGAATGTCTTAAATTTATCCATTCTGGCTGTTTTTGTAGGACACCTAGATAGGGTGATTAATACGTTATATGGACCCAGGAACGTGTTTAATTACTAGGGCCCTATTGCAGAACCTCTCCGGTTCAAAAGAACCGTGCTTTAAATGTAAAAAGATTGAGAGAGACCCCTTAAGGAACCAGGGGAATAGGGCACTTTAAACAGTGAAATTACAAAACTTCCCTTGGCCAAAGTACTGAGAGATTAAGCCCAAATATTAGTATTGGACATGAAAATAGTCAAACATAAACATAAACATTTTTGTATATAAAATATATAAAGTTTATTAAAATAAGACCTATAAAACCTTTAAAAACAGATCATCATTTCATAGACAGAATCATCACAATTCGAAATCATTTATAACTGTCAAATTATCCTATTCTAATCAATCATCTAGACACAAATCATCGCCTGGGTAAAAATAATCACATATAGAGAAATAATTCGAAAAGGAAAAGGAGAGACAAACAAAGACACAACAATTTGTCATGAAAATTTGCACATCAAAGGTATTATTCAAAACTCAATCCTAGACCCGCTTAATATGTGTTGTTCTCAAGATGAGCTTGATTGCTCGATTGTGCGATGTTGGGCGTCGACGCGTTTCGATGGACTTTTCAATAATATACCATCTTTATCAGGACAAAAGATAAATCTCTCCTATTTTGTGGCACTGGATGGTTGCCTCAAGTGTGGGAATCCTGTTGGTAAACATATTGAAATCAGTATATTGCATAGAAGTCACAAGGGATCATTTCTATGTTGCCTCTGTTCACATTTCAGGCTTTTCAAATTTCATTTTCTACTACACTTCTTTTTACAGGACCAGAAACTCTTGCCTACTTGCCACCATTTCTTATCTACAGTTTGTTATTGCAAAAACCTATACACAGCATTATTTCAATGGTATTATCGCTTATTACCTATGTACATATAATTCAACATACAGAACCATACTTATTCAACCTTAGTCATACATTTTTGTCTTATACTAGTATGTGGGCTTACAACCTCAAATATCAGGTCATATTTGGGCAAGGATAACAGCCTCTTAGTAAGGTGACATGTTGGTAGGTCACAAATATTTAAACTTCCTCATTTTTGTGGCTCTATCACACATGGTTGTATTTACTCTAATCAATGCATTTACACTCCTTAAAAAAGTATGGAATGATTACCTTATTCCATGTCCTTTTCACACTACTCTGAATCTATTCTTATTATTGTATATTCGCATCCCTGTTGGAAATTCGGTCTGCAAGATAAGTTAATGTAAGTGTTTACGGGGAATCGATCTTACTTCATTTTCGTTAGTTCTACAGTTATTTTGATCATTCATTACCTGTTGATCCTATTTGTTTCTATTCTCTATTGTATACCCTCGCTTCCTTGCTTCCGAAGTAGTGTCTTAACGATTATCTAAAAGGGAAGATACACACCACTGTGTTTTAATAAAAATGCGGCCATCCTAAAAACTACTTAATCTTTTCTCATCTTGCTATTTATATTTTATGAAGATGTACCTGATTAAAAAAGCGTAACTCGTCCGTTACCACAGTTGGTTCTCTAAATGGAAGGGCGCAGCAAACATCCACTTGTTATTCACCTTGCCCCCTTGTTATTCCTAAAACAGGGAAGGAACACTTAATATTTACCATCAGCGAAACTGTTATTAGTCTATGAGACTATACAGCCCCTTCTCTTCTCTGTACCTACCAAGTCTCCCGATACATTGTTCCTGACTGGGGTGGATTCAATTAAGGTCTCGTTGTTTTTCTCTCTGAAAATAGAGAGAAGGAGGGATTTTAAGTTTATGTTATCTCTACTGGTTACTCCTCAAGGTTGTTCCACTCATCTAATTCCAACGGGGATTCATTCTCCTTACCTTGTAGTATCTGTGCCTCGATCGAATCCACACCCGTGACCAGCCTATCCGCAAACCGCCGTCGTTCGCGCAAATGTGTTATTTTATCCGATGTATGCGCTCCCTATTTACACCATTTACACTTGCCCGCTATTGGGCAGCTTCAGGTAGATTCAGCTGTTTTCCATTAGGTGGGCGCGATCTGTCTTTCTCAGGGCGTTGCACTCTGTATTATGTCCGCGTTTCAAGCCTCATTTTCGTTCGGATTTCAAGCCTCATTTTCATTTCCTCAAGTTCTAACTTTACCGAGTTCAAGCCTCTCTTTCTAAATCCCGGGCGCATTTCACGCCTCGTTTTCATTTTGGATTTCCTTTCATAGTATGATTAACATATTCACAGGAACTGGCGATATATATTTTCCTTAATACTTGGTTTTTGTAATGTTTAATAATGATTATGTATAAAGTCGCATATTACATTGCCCAGTTTTATATCGATCTGATTTATTTATTGGCTAGATTTACCTCGGATATTTGATTAGGCTCACCTTTACTTGAGCTAGATTTTACTTCCAATATTTATTTTAATCGGGCGCATCATTACTAAGGTTCCTATAATGGATATTATTATTTTTATTTCTATTTCTATATAGAGGATTTTTAACCCCGTATCTCTTTACTTTGAATTAGTTATCAAACCCTTGATTCTGATTGCCTGGTTGCTCATAAAAGTTTTGGAGTATTAATATAAGTTGTGACAGTTCGACATTAATATTATTATTGTTTGTATTATTTTGTGCTCTATCAGTTTCACAGGTTTCCCAGGCTCTATTATATATCAAGTTATGGCTAGCTGACTACTAGCTTCATCCATTCCTCCCTCGAGTTCAGGCCTTTGTCTATAGTATCCAGATAGCACATGAACCACTGTTCACGCTTTTTTCTTATTGCTTCCAGATTCCCACCTCTTCTGCTCACACTAATTTCTTCCAAAATAAACCAGGTGAAGTCATCCCAACCGTGGTTACATTTTTGGTAGTGGTGCGTGAGGGGTGCATTTTCTTTTTTGTCTTTCACTGATGATCTATGCTCTAGAAGCCGAATTCGGAGTTCCCTGCCCGTCTCTCCCACGTAACCTAGACCACAGGGGCAGACGAGCAGGTAGACTACATTTTTGCTTCTGCAGTTGTTTAGACTTTTTGGGACCAATGTTTTCCCATTGAAAATCTGTTTTTTAGTCACAATGCAGTTAGAACAGATGGAACATGAACCACATTTGTGGTTTCCTGTTGCCTTTCTATTTTCAATCATAGTTGTTTGGACAATACTTGCAGAGTTTTTATATGTGCTCACTAAAGCATTTTTGATTGTTTTATTCCGCCGGAACGAGAAAAGCGGTTTCGGTAATGGTGCCGTTAGACCATTATTAATGATCTTCCAGTTCCGGTTTACTATATTTTTAATTTTGTTGCTCAATCCAGAGTATTGGCTTACAAAAACAATCCTATCCTGGACTCTGTTCATTTTCTTTTTATCCATATCCAACAAATGATCTCGATCATAGAATCTTGCACGTTTTAGTGATTGTTTAACCAATTTTTTCGGATACCCTCTCTCGTGTAATTTTTTGTCCATGATTTCAGCATGGTGATAGAAATCAGTCAAATTTGTGCAGTTCCGCCTCAACCTAAAAAATTCCCCGAAGGGAATGTTGTCTTTTTGAGATCGCGGGTGGTTGCTCTGGTATTGCAGGAGGGTATTTTTATCGGTAGGTTTAGTAAAAAGCTCAACTGCTAATAGTCCATTAAATTCCTTGATCTTGATATCTAAAAAGTTTACACTATTAGCACTATAATGTGCCGCAAAGTTAAGGTTCCTATCGCCTAGGTTTAGCCACTCAAGGAAGGACATTAGATCCTCACTGGCACCGTTCCAGATGAAAATGATATCATCAATGAAACGGCACCAGTGAGAGACATTCTCAAAAAATGGCGCCATCTCATTGTAGATGTGTTTTTGCTCGAAGTTACTAACGTAGAGACATGCCAGACTGGGGGCACATGTGTCCCCCATACTGGTCCCCTTCACCTGTTTGAATAGTTCTTCTTTAAACAGGAAGATATTATTTTTTAGAACCCGCTCCACACATCCCATTTTTTTTGTTTAAATATCCTTTATTAGAGGTACAGGAGAATTAAAACATGAATGTTACAGTACATACATTACCACATCTCAGAGATGTCTGTCATGTTTACGGAGCATATCACCCAATGCACTAGTTCTCCGTTTCACACATCATGGCTATATTCTCCATCACAAACGTTTCAAACCATGTTTGCACAACAAGGATATAACTTTCTGAGATAAACATTGAGGGAAAGAGGGAAGGATAGGGAACAGGGGACATAAGGGGGAAAATGGGAAGGGTTGGGCATGGTCAGCTGATGCTGGAGTGAGACGTGTGCGTCCGGTTGTGGGTGTGTCGATTTGGGGGGCATGGGCGACATTCAAAAGTGACTAATGGAGTGAGCATGGCTTGGGGGGGGAGAATGTGTCTGTCATGGCAAGCATCTGGTGTGAGGGGAGTGACGTGATGGGGGGAGCGTCATCAGATCCGTCAGCACGGAATAACCGCAGGGGGTGGGTCTTCGGCATTGCCTGGGTGGATGACATCAGTCGTGGTCTGTGTTAGAAGGTATTCCCTGTGAAAGGAGTTGAGCATTGTGTCCCATAATGTCGCAATCAGGAACTGACGTAGGCCCGCCGTTTCCTCGTTATGGAGGGTGGTGCTTTCCGCCTTCGCCCAGGTGTCTAGGGAGGTGTGCCAGTGTTCTGGTAATGGTGGGGTAGCTCGTTTCCAGTGTTTCGTGAGCAATCTTTTTGCCGTGAGGAGGCCAAGGTCCCAAAAGCGAGAGGGGGTATTATTTAATGAAGTCCGTTGATATAGGCCTAGTACGCATGCCTCCCATGTGTGTGGTATCGTCATGTCCGTGCATTTGTCCAGTATCATCAGTATCGCCCCCCAGTACGTCTGAATCCGCGGGCACCGCCAGAGCATGTGTAGCAGGTCCGCCTCTTCCAGTGCACATCTCGGGCATCTGGCTGCAGCACCCGGGAAGTAGCGGTTGATTTTACTGGGTGAGATGTACGCTCTATGTAGTATGTAGAACTGTATCAGTTTGAAGCGTGCGTTTCGCGGCACGTGTCTGGGGCCCAACAGGATCATTTTCCACTCCTTATCTGTCCAGTCTCTTCCCCTGTCAGTTGCCCAGTGGTCACGCAGCGGTTGCAACGAGTGTTGCGTGTGTGATAATAACGCCTGATGCAGCCAGTGCACCACGTGCGTGCCATTTCCCATGACGTGTAGGCTCTGTATTAATTGATGCGTCGGTAATTCTTCAGTGATGTTACCCCACCGCTGCGTGTATGCTAAAATTAAGGAGGCGTGCTGTAAAAATTGTCCTGGTGGGAGACCTGTGTCAGCAGCCAGCGTCACAAACGGTATCAGGACACCATCGGTATACAGGTCTGCCATAGTGTCTACTCCAGTGCGCGTCCAGTGCTCTAGCGCTGTTTCTGTGACTATAGAGGCGGACTTGGGGGTGCCTAAGAGTGGGAGTGCCGGGGCATACGGTTTAGTCAGTCTCGTGAGTCGTAGGCTTCTGACATAGCATCGTACCGCCACTTGGACGTGAAGCTGAGCGGCTCTCCTCGGGTGCGTCAGGGGGTGAAACAGGGTATGTATTTGCGTGGAGGAAAGCACATCCGTGATCGTGGCTGTGTCTTCCAGGTGGTTCCCTGCAAGCCAAGCAGTGACCCATTGTAGCTGGGCTGCCAAATAGTAAAGCTCGAGGTTCGGTACCGCAAGGCCACCCTCATCGACCGGCGCATATAGTTTTCGGAGGGCCACTCTGGGTCGGCCCGTGTTCCATATCAGGTCTCTGATCATGGAGGCCAGTTCTCTGAAGGTGTGTGCTTGCACGTACACTGGTATGTTGGCGAAGTAATATAGGAGTCTGGGGAGTACTATAATTTTTGTTAGTGTCACTCTGCTCGGGACATTGAGTGGTAGGGATTTCCAAAAGGTAATCTGGGATCTTATGGATGTGATGGCGCGCGTCAGGTTGCCGTCTAGTATGTCCTGCGGTGTCCTGTATATGTACACTCCTAGGTATTTGAACGTGGTGTGGTGCCATGGCAGTCTCACCCCATTAATCGTGATTCCAGGGTCTGGGATGTCAGGGTTGAACGAGTATGCACCCGACTTGGCCCAGTTAACCTTGAGACCTGACATGGTCTCGAAGAACTTAAAGATCTCCGAGAGGCCTTGCGGTATTTGGGTGAGGTCTCTGACGTATAAAAGAAGGTCGTCCGCATATAGCGAGACTGTGTGTACGCCATCCGCAAGCGGGATCCCCCAGTGTATGCCCTCAGTGCGCAATAGTTCAGCAAGGGGCTCAATCGCTAGTGAAAAAAGTAATGGAGATAGCGGGCAGCCCTGTCTGGTGCCGCGTTGTACTCTAATGGCGTCAGATAGTAGCCCGCCCGTGCGGACTCGCACCACCGGGTGTCTATACAGTAATCCCACTAGTTCAATAAAGTCGTCCCCGAAGTCGAATCTGTGCAACACTGCCAGTAGATAGGGCCATTCGAGTGAATCGAACACCTTCTCCAGGTCCAGGACCAGGCAGCCCGACCTGGGCCAGTCCTGTGTTGCATACGTTTGTACTCGGAATAACCTGCGTAGGTTGTGGGAGGTGCATCTGGAGGGCACAAAGCCGTTTTGGTCATTGTGTATCAAGCCAGGCACCAGTCCTGCCAGTCGCCGGGCGAGGGTCGAAGCTAGTATCTTATAATCAGTGTTTAGTAGTGCTAGGGGTCTATAGGAGCCTAGGAGTGTATCATCTCTACCTGGCTTCAAAAGAGACACTAGTGTTGCCTCATTCATAGTCAGGGGTAGGTCTAGGTCATCAAGCGCCGCTGCATATACCCGTAGGAGCTCTGGAATTAGGATGTCAGAGCATGCTTTATAATATTCCGCTGGTAGTCCATCAGGACCCGGTGCCTTGCCATTCGAGAGGGCAAATATGGCCTCATGAAGTTCCTCAGCTATTAACGGTGACCCAAGGTCCTCTCGTTGATCAACCGTCAGGGTAGGTAGCATGATATCCTCTAGGTACGCAGTTATGACGGGTGTTGTCGTCAGTAGACGGGATTTGTATAGCGCGCTGTAATGAGTTACAAAGGCCTCGTGTATCTGCGCCTGCGTGTACACCATCGGGCCTGCCAGCGATTGCACCGCTGTCACTGGTGTTACGCGGTTTTCGCGTTGTATCAGCCACACTAGCAACTTGCCGGGTTTGTCGCCGGTGTGATGTGAGCGAGCCGAGTGGGCCCTGTAGTTGATATTTTTCAATCTGTCAATCAGTTTGTCATGCTCCGCCCGTGCTTGTAATAAGTCAGTGTTCGGGACTGCGGCTGCGGTCTGTTCCAGTCGCAGCAGGTCAGATTCTAGGCGCCTGAGATCTACTTCTAATTGTCGCCGGGAGTGGGCTTGGGTTCCTAGTCATTGTCCCCTGAGGACCACTTTGAACGCGTCCCATTCAATCTGTGGTGTCGATGCCGATCCTGTGTTGTCTTCAAAATATTGTGCCGTCTGCGCGCTAATGGAGCCCCTGAATGTGGCGTCCAGTAAGAGGTCGGGTTGTAACCGCCATGTGGGTATTGGTGGTCGGGGTTGGTCCCACATCAGGTCTAGGAGGTGTGGGTTGTGGTCGGAGTGTGTGCGTCCCATGTAACAGGTGTCCGTAATATTGGGCAAGAGTTCGCTAGAGACCATGTATCGATCAAGGCGTACATGCAGGGCGTGTGCTCCCGAGTAATACGAGTAGACCCTGGAGTGTGGATTGCGAGTGCGCCACGCATCTTGTAGGCCCCATTGTGTGGACCACGCCTGTAGTGCTTTTGTAGTGGTCTGAGCTTGCGAATTGGGTAGGGTAGGATGAGAGCGGTCTAGTGCCAAGTCTAGTGAACTATTGTAGTCCCCACCGATTACCCATGGGACTCCATGCCAGGGGGCCAGTGTGTGTGACAAGCGGGTGAGAAAGTCTGCCAACCCCGTGTTAGGCGCATATATTGATGTTATTACCAGTGGGTTACCATCTAATCTGCCGTGGATTGCCACGTATCTGCCCTCGGGGTCTATGTGAACGTCCTGTGTGGTCCAAGGAATGCCCGGTCTGACCCATACCAGTGTCCCTCGTGCGTATGATGAGTATCCTGTAGCATAAAGTTGTCCACGCCACCGACGTCGTAGTGTGGCAATTTCAGTGCTGTTAAGGTGTGTTTCTTGTAGGAGGGCAATTTGTATGTGGTGGCGTTTGAGGTATGAATAGATTTGGTTGCGTCGGGATGGCATGTGTATACCCCTCACATTCCACGTGCATATCTTAATGGGTAGCATTATAGTAACTCAACAAAACCCTCCATCCGTCACTGCCTCCACCCCCCGCACATTTTCACTCGTCGTCAGGTAGACGACCCCCGCCGTCCCATAAGCGCCCAAAGTGGCGCACCACTGCACTGTGACCATAGGGGGGGGGGGAAACATGGCTATTGGAACAGTAAACCATTGAACAATATGAACCTTCAAAATACCAAAAGGTCGGATGCGAAACGTGCTCCCGTCCATACTCTCTAGGAGAGCAACCATATTCAAGTCTAAGGGGGTGGGTGTGCTATAAGCACGAGATCAGATGGTCTATGTCAATATGATTGTTAAGCGAAGGCAGATTGCCTTCCCGGGGGGGACGTATCAATCTATGCCGCCCTTGTAGAGAACGAACCCATCATGTACATGCATAAGACTCCATACATTACGTGTTCCAATCGAACCGTCACCAGGCAAGGCAAAGCGTCTCTGCAGCTGCGCTCCGTCGAGCATGGGTCACCACCGCCAGTGCCTGGATTCATGTTCATCGGTGGGTTGTTTGGCGCGTATGTTCCACGCGCATAGCATGGAGGATGAGGGGGTCGGTCCGTCGTCACGATCAGGGTTCATTGTAGCTATGTTGCCGTAGGTCCGTTGTGGTGGTTACTCGCAAGCGCCTCCGTGGGGTGTTGCAACCGTCGCGTGGTCAGCTGATGTAATCTGCCGTTTGGGGAGTGACATCAGGTCAGTCCTCCGAGGTCGGGGAGTCTGGTACTCCATAGATGGCTTCATCGTCACTCTGAAGGTCCTGTGCGCTGCCGCCCGCCACCTCGCTCTGTGCAGGGGAACCGCTGAGCTCCATCACCAGGCGGAGGGCATCTTGTTGTTCCTGCCGTCTGGCATCTGCGGGCGGGGAGGATCTTGTTACTGCACGTGCACCTGGCTGAGAATTCCGGCGAGGTCGTCGTCTTCGTCTGTGATTGCCGGGTTGTCGACGGGGCGTAGGACCCGCTGTCGTTTTGGGTTCTGTATCTACTCCGCTGTCCAGCCAAGTTTCCACCTCCATGGGGTCTGTGAAGAAATGAGTCCGTTCTCCTGCCACGACCCTCAGCTTTGCGGGAAATAGCAGTGAGTACTGAAGGCCCATCTGTCTCAGTCGCTTTTTCACCGCCAGAAAGTCATGTCTTTGTCGTTGGACCTGCACAGTGTAGTCTGGGAAGAACATCACCGACGCGTTCTCTATCCGAACCTCTTGAAGCTTGCGAGTTTCTCGTAGGATGGTGTCCCTGTCCCGATAGTTCATTATGCGGAGTAGCATGGGTCTTGGGTTGGAGCCCGTCGCTAGAGGTTTAGTGGGCACTCTGTGAGCCCGTTCTATCACGAAGTGCGGGGAGAGTGATCCTTCCGGTAAGATACCCTGCAGCCACCGCTCCATGTGCACTTCTGGGGATCTCCCTTCCCATTTCTCCGGAACTCCGACCAAGCGTACGTTGTTCCTGCGGGTCCTACCTTCCGCGTCTTCAGCCCTTTCCTCCAAGAACTCCACCCTGTTCAATAAGTCCTGGATGTGTTTATGTGACTGGTCGGTTTGGGGCTGAAGCGTCTGTAGTGTGTCTTCTAAGGTGGTGGTGCGTTCCGCCAGTTTTTTGTGATCTGCCCTCAGGTGTGTGAGATCGATGACCACGCTGTCGATTTTGGTGGCCAGGGAGGTGCGGGTTAGGTTCAGTGACTCTTCGAGCCTTTCCATCGCCGCCAGCATAGTGTCCAGTTTGACCGCCGTCTGGTCCGAGTCGGCGTTTTTCCCGGCTTTATCCATTTTGGCCTTCTGGTTAGCGTTGACAGTACCAGTTCTCGTTTTGGGCCCGTTAGACATCTGCGTCACCTCTTCGGGCCTTGTCCAGTAGCTTGCGTCACCCTCAGAGGACCGGCTCGTGTAGTTCAGCCGCTGGGCAGGCGAGTACTGTGTAGTGTTTGTGGCCCCTATATGGGCACGTTCTCCGGCAGTGGTTTATGGCGTCCTGCGCTTGGCGGGTCGGTATGAGTGGGCTGGTGTGTGGCGTAGGCTGAGCGTATGCCGCGTTGTGGAGGGTTAAACACTGTGGTGGGCCACGTGGATCGGTGCGGCACTCCCAAGGCGTGTGCGGTATTGTAGGTGCTCCAAGACTTGGACCGGGGGCGCTTGCACGGCCCCACCGGCACTGGTCGACACGTGGGTGCGTTCTATGTAACGCGTCGCTGGGTATGCCGGCACCGTCGCAGCAGCGTGCGCCTTGGGCCTTCCGTGGTCGCCCTGCCTCGTCGCTGTTACTTCCCCAGCAGAGGAGCAGGGTGTCTGGGCTGGGGGCGTGCTCCTGCGGCCGGTGGGTCGGTCCGCTCCTACCGCTGCTTAGCTACGTCGGCCTGGGTGGCTCTTCTCGGCTTCGTGTGGCTGCACCACCAGTGTGGTATCTGGACAGGTAGTGCTCCGCCGGTAGAGCCAGGTCTGGTGCCGTAGTCCGACTCCGTGTTCTCCCCAGCGTCACGTGTCCGCTGCGCATGCAGGGCCGAGCCTCGGGCCTGCGGCTCCGACTGAAGCCTCGGACTGTCCTGCGCGCCTCCCGGGATCGGGAGCGATGAAGGCGGCAGCGGCACCGCGAAACCTCCGGTGCACCTCGGGTGTGCCGATTTTCTTCAAAGTCGACCGGAAGGTCGGCAACGATGTCCGGCGGCAGCGCCAGCGATTTCCGCCGTCTGCGGGCGGCGATTCTGCGGATAAATGCCCCGGGAAGGCAAGCTCGGCGTGGAGCTTCACTCCGTGGCGGTCATTCCCGTTGCGTGCTTAGCCACGCCCCCCCGCTCTACACATCCCATGATGAAGTCTTTGTGTCCTCCTTGTAAGTCTTCACCATCCAAAATAGAGGATAAAACCTCTATTGTACCATCCTGAGGGATGTTCGTATAAAGAGCTTCGATATCCAAGGTGACCAGTAACTGGGTCACCTTATCGAAGCTCTGTCCCTCGAATATCGAGATAGTATGGGCCGTGTCCTTCAAATAGGACTTCAGTTTCTGGACTATTGGCCGCAAAAAATAATCTGCGTATTTACTCAAAGGTTCTAAAAGTGATCCTAAGCTACTCACGATAGGCCGCATGGGTGGATTATCGATGTTCTTATGGATTTTAGGCAATCCATATATTGCCGGGATGATTGGGTCATTATTAAACAGGAATTTATATTCATCGTCACAGACCAGACGGTTATCTCTGCCATGATTCAAGAAAGAAGAGGCATCTTTTTTAAGCTTGCTTATCATGTTAAATGAAGCTGAGATGTAGTGGTCTTTCACATTAAGAAGTGCCCTCATCCTTCTTTCGTAGTCGTCAGTATTAAGAACTACTACCCCGCCGCCCTTGTCGGCGGGTTTTATTGTTATGTGGTCACATTCTTGTAACGTTTTGAGCGCTGTTCTGTGACATCTAGATAAATTGTTGGATTGTCCCTGCATGTTGGCAAGACTATTCTTTATTTCAATTTCTACTATCCTTTCGAATAGCTCGACATTTTTATCTATTTGACTCAAATTCGGGGTGAATACTGATTTCGGTTTGAAGCCTGTGACATTTAGTCCTGGTTCGTATTCCTTGTCAACAAAAAAACTGTTTAATCTGATCTTTCTGAAAAAGCTCTTCATATCTTTTTCCATTTCAAATCTATTAGGTGGGGCGGTTGGGGCAAAACTAAATCCAAATCTCAGCACTTCTTGTTCCTTTTCTGACAGGACCCTATCAGAGAGGTTGATGATGGGGAATTCATTTACCTCCAATATCTGGCGTTCCTGGTTTTCAGGTAATTTGGAGTTGTCTGATTTGGAGGTGCATGGTTCCTCATGGGTTCCTCTCGGGGATAGTTTCGGTAGCCCCTTTGGTCCCTTTAGGGGCGATTCCCTAAAAAAGGTTGGGGTTCATTCTGGTAGTTAGAGGCCAATCTCCCTATGTGTTCATTTGTATGGTCTTCGTCTTCACTTGAGCCAGATGTTTCTGAGAAGATTATTCTTTTATTAATCCCTCCTCTAGAGTAAATTTGTCTGGGATATTGGGGCTTCTCCCATCTCTGATCGTTCCTGGTGGTGTAATAGTCTTTATTCAAGAACGGATATACTGTTTCTGCACTAAATTTATCTATATCTTTCCTACGTTTTGTTGTTTTCTTATTAGTTAGGTATTCTCTGTATCCTTCAGTTTCTTGTATTAACTCTTCTAATTTCTTTTTGGCATCCTCAACTGCTGTATTTTGATTGAATGCTGCCTCCAAATCATCTATTTGTTTTCGTTCAAAGATCATTACCTCTTGGGCCGTCTCAATTATGAGGATTAGCCAGTCTCTACTGCATCTATTGGCAATGTGTGTCCAAATTTCAAGAAACTTCTCATTGTCAGTAAAGAGACCTGGTTCGTTCCTAATCCGTACCCTAGCGGTATAACCCCTGCTCTTAGATATCCTGTCAGAAACTCAGCATGCAATTCAGTTCTTATTAACTTCTTCCTTAGATTCAGGATTTTAATTAATTCATCATGACCGCTTTTACTCGTCACTCGGGTGCCTCCTGACTGGGGATTTTGATTTAACAGTCTATTCAACTGATCCTCTGTAAAGCCGAAGGTCTTAAATTTATCCATTCTGGCTGTTTTTGTAGGACACCTAGATAGGGTGATTAATACGTTATATGAACCCTAGAACGTGTTTAATTACTAGGGCCCTATTGCAGAACCTCTCCGGTTCAAAAGAACCGTGCTTTAAATGTAAAAAGATTGAGAGAGACCCCTTAAGGAACATGGGGAATAGGGCACTTTAATCAGTGAAATTACAAAACTTCCCTTGGTCAAAGTACTGAGAGATTAAGCCCAAATATTAGTATTGGACATGAAAATAGTCAAACATAAACATAAACATAAACATTTTTGTATATAAAATATATAAAGTTTATTAAGATAAGCCCTATAAAACCTTTAAAAACAGATCTTCATTTCATAGACAGAATCATCACAATTCGAAATCATTTATAACGGTCAAATTATCCTATTCTAATCAATCATCTAGACACTAATCATCGCCTGGGTAAAAATATTCACATATAGAGAAATAATTCGAAAAGGAAAAGGAGAGACAAACAAAGACACAACAATTTGTCATGAAAATTTGCACATCAAAGGTATTATTCAAAACTCAATCCTAGACCCGCTTAATATGTGTTGTTCTCAGGATGAGCTTGATTGCTCGATTGTGCGATGTTGGGCGTCGATGCGTTTCGATGGACTTTTCAATAATATACCATCTTTATCAAGACAAAAGATAAATCTCTCCTATTTTGTGGCACTGGATGGTTGCCTCAAGTGTGGGAATCCTGTTGGTAAACATATTGAAATCAGTATATTGCATAGAAGTCACAAGGGATCATTTCTATGTTGCCTCTATTCACATTTCAGGCTTTTCAAATTTCATTTTCTACTACACTTCTTTTTACAGGACCAGAAACTCTTGCCTACTTGCCACCATTTCTTATCTACAGTTTGTTATTGCAAAAACCTATACACAGCATTATTTCAATGGTATTATCGCTTATTACCTATGTACATATAAATCAACATACAGAACCATACTTATTCAACCTCTAGTAGTAGGGTATTTTTATCGGTAGGTTTAGTAAAAAGCTCAACTGCTAATAGTCCATTAAACTCCTTGATCTTGATATCTAAAAAGTTTACACTATTAGCACTATAATGTGCCGTAAAGTTAAGGTTCCTATCGCCTAGGTTTAGCCATTCAAGGAAGGACATTAGATCCTCACTGGCACCGTTCCAGATGAAAATGATATCATCAATGACCGAATTTCCAACAGGGATGCGAATATACAATAATAAGAATAGATCCAGAGTAGTGTGAAAAGGACATGGAATAAGGTAATCATTCCATACTTTTTTAAGGAGTGTAAACGCATTGATTAGAGTAAATACAACCATGTGTGATAGAGCCACAAAAATGAGGAAGTTTAAATATTTGTGACCTACCAACATGTCACCTTACTAAGAGGCTGTTATCCTTGCCCAAATATGACCTGATATTTGAGGTTGTAAGCCCACATACTAGTATAAGACATAAATGTATGACTAGAGGTTGAATAAGTATGGTTCTGTATGTTGAATTATATGTACATAGGTAATAAGCGATAATACCATTGAAATAATGCTGTGTATAGGTTTTTGCAATAACAAACTGTAGATAAGAAATGGTGGCAAGTAGGCAAGAGTTTCTGGTCCTGTAAAAAGAAGTGTAGTAGAAAATGAAATTTGAAAAGCCTGAAATGTGAACAGAGGCAACATAGAAATGATCCCTTGTGACTTCTATGCAATATACTGATTTCAATATGTTTACCAACAGGATTCCCACACTTGAGGCAACCATCCAGTGCCACAAAATAGGAGAGATTTATCTTTTGTCTTGATAAAGATGGTATATTATTGAAAAGTCCATCGAAACGCTTCGACGCCCAACATCGCACAATCGAGCAATCAAGCTCATCCTGAGAACAACACATATTAAGCGGGTCTAGGATTGAGTTTTGAATAATACCTTTGATGTGCAAATTTTCATGACAAATTGTTGTGTCTTTGTTTGTCTCTCCTTTTCGAATTATTTCTCTATATGTGATTATTTTTACCCAGGCGATGATTTGTGTCTAGATGATTGATTAGAATAGGATAATTTGACAGTTATAAATGATTTCGAATTGTGATGATTCTGTCTATGAAATGATGATCTGTTTTTAAAGGTTTTATAGGGCTTATCTTAATAAACTTTATATATTTTATATACAAAAATGTTTATGTTTATGTTTATGTTTGACTATTTTCATGTCCAATACTAATATTTGGGCTTAATCTCTCAGTACTTTGGCCAAGGGAAGTTTTGTAATTTCAGTGTTTAAAGTGCCCTATTCCCCTGGTTCCTTAAGGGGTCTCTCTCAATCTTTTTACATACCAAAACCTACCTCCG
The DNA here is from genome assembly GCF_964261635.1 of Lissotriton helveticus. Taxonomy (NCBI): domain Eukaryota; kingdom Metazoa; phylum Chordata; class Amphibia; order Caudata; family Salamandridae; genus Lissotriton; species Lissotriton helveticus. The sequence goes on from NC_136070.1 coordinate 817,861,566, forward strand.
AACTGTTACCTTCCACAGATCCAGGGGGCATATTATCAAGAAACGGCGTTAACATTATCGCCAGAAAACTGCCGCTAATGCGGCGATAATGGGCTTGATCATACGCCCTTGTGAATTCCGTAAGAAGCCCATGTTCTGGTGTGAACATGGCCTTCTATGGGAATTCTCTACGGCGTATTATGAAATTTAGTAAATGGAGCAACCCCGATAGGCCGTCAGTTTCGTTGCTCGCTCACCCTAGTTCAAGCAATAAACAAGAGCTTCAAGACATGATAATATCCAGCATAGTGGATCTCAAGCATGCAAACCCATCATGGGACATCTTTCTGACAGAGGACTTTAACGCAAATCTTATTCACACCCCAGAGAAAGGCGACCTGTTGGAGGCTGGGAATGCATACTGGAGCATTCCACTACAATCAAGCCTTACAGCACAGCATTGTGATCAAAACGGAGAAACGTTGGTGGCAGCTCTGAAGTTCTTTGGGTTTCAGGGTATTAAATAAAAAGGTCGTCAGACAATAATCCAGCTAATTTTACTTACCATGGTCCAAACTCCAGCTCCATCATTGACTATACAATCATTTCATTACCATTGATCCCTTTACTCCAACAATATAAAATTCAATGTACAGCGGATAGTGATCACTTCTACCAGATGTTCTCATTGGGACCAAGCCCCTTAGTTCACCTGACCTGCCAGCTTCAGCAGCCATAGGCACAATAAACTTGACAAATTTAAAGCATCTTAGATAGACCAACAATACAATTGCTGATCTCAGCCTCCTGCCCAGGGACCTTTTGGTGGCAAGTACAAGTATTATAAGTAACCAACTAACCGCATGGATGGACTTCAGTCCAAGATATTAACCCATGTCGCCCCAGTTAAAAGAGGATCAAAACCTAGGCAAACAGGGCATACAGGTCTTTCATCTAAAAGCAGTACCCTTAAGTAAAAACAAAGAAACCCTATCAGAGCCTCGGGGAAGCCTGGGTGGCAACCCTTCCTCTTGGAAAAACTAAAAGCTTGAAAGAAAACGTATAAATAACAGTTTTGGGAAGATAAGAGGTCAAGTAAAGAGGCCTTCTGGACAAGGCGGATATATACCGCCAGGCTGACTAACTCCAGGAAGTTCTGGGGGGCTATCAAAAGGCTCAGTATTTGTTAAAATTACTCGACGTTTGCTTGTCAATTATTGGGCCACAGGAGGATTTAGCTGGAGATGACGAGTAAGTAGCTTGGACCCTCGATATTAGACCAGTTAAGTTTTCCAGTTTTGTATTGATGCCAGAGCTATACAAAGCCATGGAATTCATGAGATCAATTTGGACATCCAACTGGTTGGACTGAATGTTGAGAGCATCCACAGAGCCTTGAAGAGTTGCTAGAAGTGATTCCCACAGACCAGAGATGTTGTCGGCTTGTGTGGTTAGATTCTCGTGGGTTGAGCTCTTTACTGCCACAGATGTAATGGTGACTGACCCGCAATCACACCTTGTACTCCCACCCAAAAGGGTTGTTCCCTTACCTTCTGAGCGTTGCGACAGAGAATACGTGGGTGTCCCAGGATTTATGCAGGCTATGTACAATTTTCTAGGCAGGGAACTGTAGTTGCCATGTGAGTCTTGTTTATTGCTCTGTGTCTAAATCGTTAGTGTTAGTGACCAAGTTGATCGTCCTCACTTCCATTGCCTGTGCTAGGATCAAGTTATTTGAAATTGAGATTGAGTGCAGGCAGGAACTGGGTTCCTCCTCAATATTGTTCATACCGAAATAATGCATTTTATTTTGATTAGCTTGGTTTGAGATACTTTGACTGTGTGTTCGAGGGGTGGAGTGGGATTGGTTTGTTTTATTGACCAAAACTTTTACAGTGATGAGATTAGGGTTAAGATTTACTCTCAACATATGAGGAAGTCCCAAGTGTACAAGTGTAAAAAGTCTTTTTTTGTTGGGTTTACCGAAGGAGCAGTAATGAAACTAGGATTAATATTTACTCCCAACATGGGAGGAGGTCCCACAAGTATAAGAAGTTTTTTGTTGGGCTTACAGAAGGAGCAGCTGCCAGTGCCGCGTTGCCCTGAAAACCAAGCGCGCCTGATTCATCTGTGGGTTCTATCTTTTGAGGGGGTTAATGGATTTGGCATACGTGGTAAATCATCTGAGGATGGATATATTACAGATTTTGGGTCTTTGAGGAAGGTACATTTTTAATTAAGATATGGTTTGCCCCAAAAAGTCAAAATTGGCAATGTCAGGGGGCTGCCTCCCTGAAATAAACCAGGTGTAGATGATTTATTTACTGCCTTTGTTTTACTGTTTTTTTCCTTGTTGGGAGTTTCTGGGTTTTGTGGACAGGTGGTTGCCTGATTTCATTTTCTTTTCAGATGACCGAGTAGAATGCCACACCGGGGAGAGAGTCAGATATTTGAATATGGGACAGGTGACATAGAGCCTGTTAGGGTGGGGGAGCTTTGGGGGGGAGGAGGCTGCACTGGGACCTAGCCTGGCTGCCTTGATGCGGCCTGGCCCAGCCCTTGCGTTGTAACCACTAATGTCGCCACCACACTCAACTTAGTAGCGTCCGTAAAGGCTCTCAGGGTCAGAGTTATATCCCTAGGTTCACCTGGAAACTCCTTTGCACCTTCCTGCAGTGCTACTTCGTGAGCTGGTAACCAATGAGGGATGTCTTCTTTAAGCTGCTTTTGTGTGCATTAGTTCATCAACTTGAAGGCCCGCATGCCGTACCTGCTGCCGCCTTCTCCCCGCTTCTCCCCACTTGGCCCCAAGCCCGGTCCCAAGGCAGTGATCCACGCAGCCTGCAGCCTGACCGAGGTCCGTATTTTATTGTCAGTTGCCTGTTACAGTGGCCAGTATAGGCACAGTTGTGGATACCTCTTGCACTGTCTCGTACTGACTTGAGGGTAGGGGTGGGAGGTGAACCCTGGTCCACTTACGGAGTTAGCCGCGTTCCGCTTGGAGCACGAAGTTCATCAAAAACCACTGTCACTGCTGTGCGGCAGAGTTTACCTGCGTGGCAGCGCCCACCCCTAGACTAAGCATGTGCCTGAGTAACGGGGAGCCCAAAATAACAAGAGAGCAAAGGAAAGTCCGTCCCGATATCCGCATAGCTCATTCTGGTGTTCCTCTGCTGAGGCCTCCAACATGCATAGAGAGGGGGTGAGAGGTCATGGACATTGATGTAACATTTTTAACACACTTCTCGTGGAGGTTTAATACTTGTCCCGTCGTTTCCTTTCTCTACCCTCAATCACCTGCACTCTACCTACCCTGAGACCTGACGGGGCACAATATATTGCTCCAACCTGCCTTATTCACCTACAGATTGCATTTGTTCTCCCTTTCAAAAAGCTGGGGACAAAGTTCACGGCGGGCGGAAGTGAAGCATGCCTTCACTTGCGAACAGCCATGTGGTGGCGAGCAATGTATTTTTCAACATTCTAGTCAATAAGGTGCTGCTGACTCAGTCAGTGCATGCTGTTAACCACTGGGAAATCTTTTTGTCACAGTTCCTGAGTGGGCGGGAGTGAAACTGGAGTACAGCCTCTGGTGTGTTTATGAATTGAGTGACCGAACTGGCACAGCTAGACACACACAAATTGGCATCAGTAGCGCATGTGGTTTCGTACCATTTTTTCATATATTTAATTGCACTATAAATGTCTGGGGTTACTATACGCTTGCCAACTTCCAATTAAGCAAATGAGTCAGAGGGATAGTCACAGTCTGCTGAAAGGGTGAGTCAGGAATGGAACACATTTCTTCAGATCCTAGAATATAGCATTTATTATCACCAGGTCACGTTTGTGTGCAGTTCCTGTGTGAATGCTTTGTGTTTGTCACCTTCTGTCTGACTGATTCATGTCACCTTTGTATGAGTGTCATGCTTTTGGAAGACTGTACACATATATTTATATTGCACCGCAATTTAGAAGGAAGTAACCCGAATGGTGAGCAGGCCTATCTAGTGAGAAAGGTATGTGATGACAAAAACAGTCTATTCATTAGTACAGCGAAGCTCAACCTTGGAGAAAACCAAAAAAAATATTGCAGCTTCTTTCTGCTGAGGCAGATAAAAATTAGTTTCGATCATGGCTCAAAATGGCGGCTTAACTTAAAATGGTGCTGCACATGCTAATTTTACATAGAGCAATATGCGAGCAAAATGAGTGCATAACATTTACATTTCAAAAGACCCTCTTTTTAGCAGAGGCTAACCATTGAAAGTTGAGAGAATATGGGCTGTAGCATGGCATGTATATAACAAATGATCTTCAGAATTCAGAGTAATCCATGTATTCAGTATTCAGGGAAGATGAGTCCTCAAATACACCCTTGAATATCAACATAAAACTATTTCTTTCTGAGTCATAATCACAGCATGGGCATCATGGATGGGCATCTTCTGCTTTGGGGTGAGAAGTGTAACACAATAAGAGCGACAGGCCAGGAGACATTGTATACAGAGGTAACAGGTGAGGAAAAGGCCAGCGACTACTGCTAGGAAAGCAAGGATCTTCCAACCCCAGGACGTAAACAGACCCGCCAAACTACCCAAATAGGGTCCAAGTACCATTTTCCTGGTGAATGTCAGAGGAGAGTCTGTGTAATTTCTTTATGGCAGTATATACATTATGGGCGTGGTCAGGTATGTATACGCAACAGCTACTACCAGTGACACGACAGGCCCCTCCCCGATCAGCAAGAATAACGTCTAACACCATCCTGTTTTGTAAGGTAACGAATCTCGTAGCTTGAAGCTCAGCAGTGATATTGGTCAGAATTCCTGCTGTTGTATTAATAACCCCTTTCACAACTCTCGTGAGCCGATGAATGTTAAGGCTATTGGACATGGGGCCCCAAAAAGGTACAATACCCTTCATGGCATCCTCAAACTGTTGCAAAGTGGTATCTGTCTGATCTATAGCTTTTGTGTCAATTACACTTCTCACTCGGGACAAGTAGACACTCCGGCTCTGTAGCCGATGATCTTTATGGTAATCCCGACCATGATGGCAGTTCCGTTTGGTGGTTAATTGAGGAGTTACTTGCTGAGTAGAGTGAGCCCGTGGACTGTGCAAAGAAAAGAGACTGGGATGCGATTGAATACACATCACAACCAGCAGACCATAAGAAGTTATTGGTGTTTCTTGAAGTGACCCGTTTTTCCTGCAGCTGACGGATTGAATTCCTTTTGTTCTTTATCGCCCTGTCCTGAAGAGGCCAGATTTATTGGAAGGCCGAAACGCGACCGCGTCGAAACTTTCCAAATGGAGGAGTCCTTGTGTTGAAATTGATTTGGAAATTAATGCCTTGTGACACATTTTTTTGATTTAGGTTCTATAAATTTGTGTATTGAACCATTGGTGTCTGACTACCTCCTAGTGCACCCCCTAGAGTTAATGGGAGGGCACGCAGCCTTTGCTGCAACATTTCTTTAGGGTGAAAAAAGAAAAAGTTTGTAATTTTTTTGTCATTCTGTACTTTTGTCAAAAGTGTTTATGTTGTTAATTGTTGTATATAGGTGTGTATATAGGTATGTATATAGTGGTATATGGTGTATAAAGAGTTTGTAAAAAGATAAAAAGAATTAATTTTGATTACAAAGAATAAAATGTGTAATCATGTCCCCTTGTGCGAGTGGTGATGTCCAAAATGTCTGATTAATTCAACATTGAACTTATGGCATAGAAATAGGCGAATTGACTGTCTCCTATTTTGAAAAAACAGTGTAGATCGGTACCGCCTTTTTCCATTTTTTCTTGTTCCTTGCTTTATGGTAAGTGGGCAGAGCGACATACACTGGGGGAAGAGAGAAAAGAGAGTGTACACCTGCCAGACCATCCCATAGGAAGCCAGACATACGCTTGGGATCCACAAACGAAGTAGACATTAGGGGCAAAACCAAAGGTGGATTATTAATCGTGCTTAGTAGGAAGGTAAAATTACATTCGCTGTCCCCCACCTCTACCTACACCCTTCCTTGAGCACAGAAAGCAGCTGTAGAGCTGACCACAGACACCGGTATTGGCTTATCCCTAGTCACATCACGGTCTTATAAGGAGCAATAGTACTCAGATGTATTGAATGTCTGGAAATCAGCCATTTCCATCTGAAGCCTTGTGCTATTCTTCACCTTGTCGTACTTGCGCATACAGGAGTTTGGGGATAAAGTACCAGAGATATTTAGTCCTGCCTTACCTATGGGAATAAACCCATGATGGAAACGTATACAATCAGTCACAGTGTTAGAATCAGCAGGGGTCATAACCTGACCGGAGTGGTGGTGGAAATGATGGTGCACCACTACAAGCAATTGAAACCAGCCCTCACAACTTCCAAAGTATGACAAAGGCATAGACAATACATTATCTCTCTTATGAGTAACTGAGGGGGGCAACCTGTAAACCCAACATTTTGTCATGTTAGACACATTATGAGCTTGATGCAGCATTTGTATAAAACATTATCAGAGTAAGTCTTGCGGTGTTCTCCTTTGTGGGGGGCCAATGTGATAAACATGTGTTCAGGGGAAACGGGTGTTTTACCAACCAGGGAATGCACAGGATACTTCTCATCCAGGAAGTAGGATATCCCTAATGCACTTATTAGTGTATTAACAACTATTGATGCAAAAACTATTTTACTTTTTGTGGACTAACCCACTCTGGACACAGAGGTGCAAAGGGCTGTTCTTCCTCAGCAATGGGCCGACCAAACGGATACATTGTAAAGAAAGGGAAAGGGAATGCAATAGAACTGATGGGAAAAGGGGGCTAGCGTTCACAGTGTCCTCACTGGTAGACTCCTATTGTTCATCAGCGTTGGCGCTCTTGCGCACCGGCGGTGGAGCTGCTCCGTCCTAGCTCGGATCCATATCCCACATTGCAGGGTAGTGTACTTCCCTCCTGGAGAGCACACTTAACTGCTTCACTGCGGCTGGAAACGCCCCGTGGTGCGGGAGAATTCCATGCGTGCCTGGTTCGGACAGCCCCCGGCCATCCTCCGCACACGTCCACCATGACGTCAGACGGCCGGGGGCCGTCCGAAGCACAAAAGCGGTTAACTCACCCTGTACAATGTCAAGAACAGTGCACCAGTCTCTTCCCTGCCTAAACTAACACAGTTGGTAGTACAAGCAAAGTACACCCTAACTTTTGCAGTTCATCCCTACTAATCTGACTTAACCTTTGGTGCACTGTTACTCTGTTGGGGGTGCAAATTGTACCTGGCTACTCGACGCACAGAGGAGGTCAGTAAAAAGGGGCTCAGACACAGAGGGGGCAGTTGAAAAGGGCTCTTGAATACGCTTGATCTCTGGGGGCACTGCTGCATTTAGTACCTCATTGTTCTTGGCCTCCATTTGGGTCCATGTGAGCTTGGCATCCGAAAAGGGGACAAATCATGGGACTTGCTCCCACTCCAAGTCCCCAATTTCTTCCTTGACCCACTGATCATAAGGCAAGGGTGGAGGCACTCTGTGGCAGTGTTGACTATGAATCCAGTTCTTTCAGCTGGTGACTTTCACTGCAGTGCGGGTGGCAAGGAGGACCTGGACTGATCCCTTTCACCTCGGCTCCAAGCTCTTCTTCCTCTGACAATTCGGATTAGAATAAAATCACCAACCGAATATCATGTCCTGGCCCCTTGGGTACTGGCGGGGAGAATCCTGGATCTGTTGGTGAATAGAACGCAGACTTTTAGTTAACACATACAGATAGTCCACTAACAGAGGATATTCAATTTCAGAAACCCTACGAGGACGCAGGACGCCCCAGACATTTGCAGGGCGCCCGAACATGACCTCGTAGGGTGACAGTCCTGTCCTAGAAAGCGCTGTAGTTCTTGTGGACAAAAGGGCTAATGGTAAAGCATCTGGCCACTACAACCCTGTGCACTCCTGAATCTTTGTCAATTTCAGTTTGAGCGTACCATTGTACTTCTCAACCAAACCTGCTGACTGGGAGTGATTTGCAGCATGAACTTTTTCTATGATATGTAGTCCCCCACAAACTAACTGAATGACTTTTGCATTAAAGTGGCTTCCGTTATCACTCCAAATCAAACGGAGCAAGCCGAAGCGAGGAAATAACTCCTTTTTGCAGTCACTATGGCTGTGTTTTCTTTTGTGGGATAGGCCTCGACCCATTTACTGAATGCACAAACCACCACTAATACATATTTCAAATTGTTAACTCGATCCATCTCTATGTAATCTATCTGGAGCACCGCAAAAGGGAAAGTGGGAGGTGCAAAATTACCAGGCGATGTAGGGGTACCTTTTACAGGATTGTGCATCATGCACACCATGCAGTATTTGACCAAATGAGCGGCAGTCTTTGAGATATTATCATTTTGCCATACAGGGTCTAAAAACTTACAAATACCTTTAGCATTGATATGAGCTGGCCATGGTGACTACAGGAAGAACATATGCATCTGGTAGCATCCATCTCTGTTTCCCTGCCTTAACAGTCCAACAACCCTCCTCATCCAAACGTGCTGGGCTTTCCTGCCATAATGCTAATTTCTCAATCATTGCCTCACTTTGTATCTCCTTGACACTCACGAGCGTATACTCAAACATGGTGACCTCGGGCACCCACCTAGCGGGACCTGCTACAAACATCCTTTTCATCTTCGTCCGGGCTGTCTCCTTAGCTGTCTGATCTGCAAAGGCATTCCCTTTACCCACATTGTCGGTAATTGTCTTGTGGGCGCTGCACTTTACTATCGCTAAGTTCATGGGGAGTGTCAAAGCCGACAAAAGCCTATGTATAAGGGGGTCATGCTGGAGCCACCCAAAATTATGGGTGACTCCGAAGGCATACTGGCTGTCAGTATAGATATTGACAGCCAGTCCCTCACTCAACTCGCAGACTCGAATAAGGGCAACGAGCTCTGCAGCTTGGGCCAACCGATAGGGAGCTCCAGCTGTCTCAACTACCGTGGACCGTGTTGTGATTGCATATGCGGCTGTTGTAGTGCCATCTGGTAGCTTAAAGCAAGAGCCATCGACATATAGTTCCCCTTTGGGGTCAGATAAGGGAACATCAGTCAAGTTTATCCGTCCTTTCGTCTCTTCCTCTGTCCGGAAGATACAATCATGTATGTCTATTTCCTCACTCTCAGAAGGGAGGGGTAGTAACGTGGTTGGCTTCAGAGTTGCACATCTTTTAACCATGACATGTGGTGCAAAGAGAGTTAGCTCATAACCGGTTAGACGTGCACTGGTGAGGTGCTGTGTCTTGGTCTTATGCAAAAGAGTATCCACAGCATGGGCACCATGACTGTGAGGTCAGTATCAAGTACGAGCCCAGCCGATTGCCTTATAGAGATGGCCACAGCTGCGCCCGCTCTTAAACAGCTCGGCTGGGCTTTGCGACAGGGTCAAGAAAGGCAGATAAATAAGCAAACGGCTGTTGCTTACATCCAAAGGCCTGTGATAAAACAGAAAGGGCACAACCAGCCACCTCATGCATGTACAGCACAAACAGCTTTGCATAATCAGGTGTACTAAACACAGGTGCAGAGCAAAGCGCAACTTTTAATTGCTCAAAAGACTGCTGACATTCAGGGGTCCAAGGCAAGGGTTCATGCACATGTTAATAATGAATAGTTCAGGATCCTTTGACGACAATGCCAATAAAAGCACGCACATCCCTTTGACTGTTAGGGATAGGCATTTTAACAATGGCGCTGAAGCGCTCAGGGGTCAATATACTACCCTTCTTTGACAGTAAGTCACCCAAGTAGGTGACCTATCGACAATATTGAAATTTGGAAAGGGACACTCTATGTCCGTTGTGTGCCAAATGCAACAACAATTTAACTTTACTCTCTTTGCAACCCTTTTTAGTGTCAGAAGCGATGAGAAGGTCATCTACATATTGGAGCAATACATTACCTGGAGGAAGCGTAAGGGAGTCCAATTGGGCTTTTAAAGCTTGACTATACTAGGGCTCTCAGTATAGCCCTGAAGAGCTCGACAGAATCTAAACCTTCTGCCAGCTAGGGTAAAACCGAACAAGTACCTGCTATCTGGATGGATCAGAATACTAAAGACTGCATTTTTGAGGTCAATGACAGAGAAGAATTTAGCAGTAGAAGGAATCATCGTCAAAAGGACAGTAATGTCACGGACCACCGGGAACTGTGGAACTACTATCTTATTTATTGCGTGCAAGTCAATCACAAAACGATAAACATCTGGATGATCATCAGAGGAGCCGGAAGGTGCCCTCATAAGAATGGGAAGAATAGGGCTTACACACATTAGTAGTCATCTCCTCAACAACTCCTGACTCAATAAAGTCCTGTATAATTTGTAACAAGGCTCGCTCCCCTGCTTGCAGTATTTTGTACTGAGGAATACGAGGAAACATGGAGTTGTCTTAATTTTGATAGAAACTGGGGGTATCTGCAACAGTCCAACGTCTGTGTCACCCGTGGCCCACAACATGGGCGGCATGTCCTTAAATTCAATAGGGAGGGGCGCATCTTTGGACAGACACTGCTTAGTGCCGACCATATTCGGGCCCATCGTCATGTAAACACCTTCTGGGGATCAATAAATAGTAGCATGCAACTTCTTTAATAAATCTAAGCCTGTCAGATTTTCTCTGCAATTAGATGACAACAAAAATGGAAAATCCACAGTAAAAGGACCTATAATCAGTGTAAGAGGTTTGGAAATGGGGCTCATAACCGGTACACCAGAAAACCCTACTGAAACATTATTATGGCCAGACAGAGCTGCCAGTGAACGAGAAATAGAGCTATTCATTGCACCTGTATCCACCATAAATTCCTTAGCTGAGCCATGCAAATCTGCAGTAACGTAAGGACCGCACTGATCTACAGGTATCTGAACTTGTCCCATACCCTGTCCATGGCTGTCCTAGCTGTGACCATTTGAGCATACCTCAACGACCGACTCAGCTTCTACACCCCCACCCGCAGCCTCCGCTCTACCAACCTCGCCCTCGCCACAGTTCCACGCATCCGGAAAACCACCGGCGGTGGCAGATCCTTCTCCTACCTCACCGCCAAGACCTGGAAAACTCTCCCTTCCAGCCTACGACAGACCCAGGCCCTGCTGTCCTTCAGAAGACTTCTCAAGACCTGGCTTTTCGATCAGTAGCAGACCGCCTCCTCCCCCCCCCCCCCAGCGCCTTGAGACCCTCACGGGTATGTAGCGCGCTTTACAAATGAAATGATTGATTGATTGATTACAAAAATGGGGTTTACCCAATGGTCGTGGACCTGGGTTCAATTTGATACAAAAGACAATGGTCCTAGACCTATATTTCAAACTATATATATAAAATTCATACTTATTGTTTCAAAAACTATTTCTTGAGCATGCACAATATTTACCTTGCAGTAATCAATACAGTAATTTTGGACTAAAGAAGTGCAACAACCAAGATATACTTCACCAATGATTTATTCCATATCATAAGGTGAACAGTAGATTGTTTACTGTATCAAACAAGGAGAGGAAGGGAAAGGGGTTACTCCAATGGAATGCGCGGAAAGAAAGGTGCTCTAGTGTGGAAGAGGTGAAACAGAAATTCAAATAGTGAGATAGAGGATATTTAAGAACATTTAGATGCTGGACTGATTACAATATCCAGTCTTCTCCAGCCTGGCCATGTAGAGAGAATCAAGGTTCCTTTATATACAATTGACAAATACAAAAAAAATGTATCTTCATGTGGCATGTTAGATTTGGGCTTTTGATCCAGGCTAATTATATGGGCGTAGACGTTTCGAACTGACTTAGAGCTGCGAGTGTGATTCAGAGCCTCGGCCTTGCGGGTATTCCTCAGGACTGTGTGGGGCAACCTGAGAAGGTATTGTGGCCTTGTCACACACCTACAGGGTAAAGAGGGAAGTGAGATCAGGGTGTTGCACTAGAATAATAGTTGATGATCAAGTTATTGTAGATACTAGCTTATCCGCAGGGTCTTGCGGGGCATGGGTTCCTCACTGTTCAATTAACCATAGTGGGCATGTTCATCTGTAGTCAGAAGCACTAATAGTGGTCACTTCATATGATGCCAGGAATACATGAGTGATGGGGAGGCAAAACTCTTACCCGTTAATGAAGGTGGCCACTAGTTTGATTTTCGTGTAGTAAATGCAGAAGCTGTGGAAATTAAAAAAGGGGGAGGGTTAGGAATGTCACCTCCTTGTGGGGACTGATGGCTTACTGGCTTTCAGGAAATGACAACTATACAGGGGATTCATTACCTTGAAGCTGGCAAAACCAGCGTCCATGATCCGCACGAGTTTGCTGGAAACTAACACGGCTGCCACAAGGACGTTGCTTATGAAGTCCCGCTAGCATGATCATCACGCTGGTGGCGTGTGTGTTAGTAATGGAAGAAAAACGATCCTTACATGGTGCAGGGGGGATATTCACATGTCAGCAAGGTTGAATTGACTAAGGCGGTCTCAAAATGCCAGTTCTGACCATGGGCAAGAGCGATGAGGTGACATGAGTAAAAACGTTTCATTGCTGAGCAAGGTGGATCAAAGGCGCATTAACAGAAAAGTATTTGGATATATTAAATAAAATTGGCCACCATAATGAGTATATATACAGTGACATGGATTCCTGAAGATTTCAATAAAATAATATATACAGTGGCATAGGTACAGTAATTAGTTATATGGAGACCAAGTGGCGACCCATAGTGGGAGGCAACAGTAGTTACTATACTATGTTCCTTGGCCCTTCATACATTTAGTGGCATGAAACTGGCACAAGGGCACTTGCATTGTACAACATGACTTCTATTCGAAGCAATTGATTACATGGGATATTTATACAAAATTTCAAAAACATATTGGACAAAAATAGAACATTGTTAGTGAACTGCAAGAGAGAAATTTGAAAGTGGAGATGGATAAATACTAAATAGCACACATTGAGGCATCTTGCGTTGATAGCGCATTATGGCTGTGCCTGGCCTATCTTGTAGTGAATGGGCAAGTAGAATGGGGTGTTAGCCATTATTCAGTACTGCCACGTGTCTACTGATTTCCTTGTACTCGTTAAGCCCCTGTGCTATTGTGTCAAGTAAATGTATTCGCCTACATTCACATGTACTCAGTATGTTCACGAAATCTCCTCCTCAAGGGTTGGGTTTGACCTTCTCTATGACCCACCATTTAAGGCTCTCTGGCCTATGTACAAAAGTGGTGAAGTGGTCAACTAAAGGTGCGCCCTGTACTTGGCATTATATGCGGCTGCAGTGCTGTAAAATGCGGCATTTAACTTTTTGGGTGGTCTGACCTATGTACATATATCCACAGGGGCAAGTAATCGCATAGATAACCCCAGTGGTGTTGCAGTTGCTGTGTTCCTGCAGTGTGTATGTTTGATCATTATGGGTGAATTGTGTGACCTACTGTGCCAACGGTCAAGCTTTACATTGGCCACAATTATATAAAGTATACATTTGATATATATTATTTAAAAATATAGGTCTAGGACCATTGTCTTTTGTGTTCTAGCTGTGAGACATACCTTTCACCTCGCCTATATCATAGTCATCATGATAATACTGGTCACCCCTATTGTCATTGAAGTAGTTACTATCCGGGCGAACCTGTAACGTTGCAGTATGCTGAGCTCTGTCCTGTCCACTAGCTCCACGACCTCGGCCACAAGAACCTCGTCCTCTAGGGGCTGCGACTTTCTGCAACAACACCAGACACTCGCTACGCCAATGTCTCTCCTCTTTACAATCAGCACACCGATTCAACCCTACAGGCGTAGTATTCCGGCTAGTACGAGGAAGCTGTTGGGCCGTACCACCAAGTTCCCTACCATTCCCTCGAGAAGCCTGCTGCAACAACACCTTTGTCTTCAATTCTTTATGCTTTTTCTCCACCTTCTCATTTTTCCTGTGCTTATTATACTGTGCTATACTCAGAATTACAGAAGGGGAGGAGGTAGTCCAAGTGCTCTCTGAGGCCTGTAACCGAGTCGTGATCTCGGGAAGCAGGTTCGTAACAAATTTATTAACGAACAATCGGACACCCTCCTCCACCGACAAATCCTGGCCACTAAAATCCGAAAACACGTCTTCAAACCAAGTGAAAAAAATCAGACACACTTTCATCCTTCTTCTGACGCAATGCCGTTAACTTGTCCCAATCTACCCTTCTTGGTGGAATATGAGACTGCATATATGTACTAATTCGGCCAGGCAAAGCTAGTATTTCAGCCTTAGGCTTCTCACCAGGCTTCCTCTCCTGGTCCCATGCTTTAATCTGAATCCTGGTACCACCCAATTCCACAACATGGTCCTGTGTATGCGCCTGTCTCCAAATATCAAAGAGCACCAGTAGACAAAAGAACATCTCAATAACCGCAAGCGTCATCACTGTCGATTAAGCGGCCTCAGTCAATTCCTTATAATATGCAGTTGGGTTTTTCCTAGGGTCAGGCAACTGAGTCTTGATGGATAAAACTGCACTCCTTTTCCATGGAGTATAAACCCATTGTTCTTGGAAACAGGCCTCTACCCTTGGTCTACTAACGGTATTATGCTGATCCCGTAGCTCAGGTAGGTCAAGGTGATATATGGGATGGACTTCCCTCATCGGAAACTGGGATACTGTCGTCGGGCTCTTCTCAATCAAACTACCCCGATAAGTGACCAACGCCGCAACATCACCAAAAACGTTACCGGGTGCCATATCAGCAGCATATACATGATCCCCAATATCATAAATAATCTGGGGTGCTACACCATTGAAACACTGGGGCATATTATCAAGGGGGTTTATCTCCGCTTTTTTGGCTTTAAAAGCCAAGAAAGCGGAAATACAATTATCTCCCTATTACCTAGCTGTCGCTAACACCAGTTAGCGACAGCTAGTAGGAGATAGCGACCATCTTGGGCCCCACTTTGCATGTCAGTGATATTTATCACTAATGACATGCAAAGTGGGCGTGCCAAGATGTTAGCGACTTTTTCATCGCTATCTCCTATTACCAACTTTTGGAGATATTTGCGCTAAGCGCGAATATCTCCAAAAGCTAACACCTGCCCTGAGTAGTTCTTAGCCATGTTATCCAATGGGAGGTGGATAACATGGCTAAGAGCATTAGCTCGGTAATGCATGAATATCGCTGACTTTTCAGCGCTATTCATGCATTGCGGCCGTTTTTTATCGCATTTGCGATAAACCTTGGTAATACCAAGGTTTATCTGTGATAAAAATCGCCGCAACTTACCGGTAAATTTTTGTCTCTAACTAAGCAATAGCGATAATTATTGCTATTGCTTGGTAATATGCCCCACTGTTCCCACAGTCCAATCAAAGTAGCTGACATGTGCTTAAGGGCATTCTGCTGCAGAAAAGGCTCATAACTTTCATCACTCTCCACACATCTTCTACACTGTAAATGGGGTTACGGGCCCACTGGGCAGCCTGATCGGCTACTATCTTTTTCTCTTCGTCTCTCACATCTGATTGTATCAATATCCACCCCAATAGTTCTCTAGCAGTTGCCCAGTCTCCGTCCCCTAGTCCACATACCGGCGTTCCGCTGCTCAGTAATGTCAGGGAATGTAGGAACAGAGAAGGAGTAGCGACAGACGTAACAGGCACTAACGTTGCTGCCGGCTGCAACGTAGGTGTAAGGGCTGGAGAGAGAGATGCCGAAACGAAAGGCGGAGCAGGGAGACTGGCAGTCATTGTAGCTGCAGAAGGTGAGGTCAAAGAAAGAGCAGGAGACACTGTGGCCAAAGCAGCTTGATTAATAGCAGAAGAAACAGAAACAGCAGGGACAGAGGGTACGGATGACTGAGGCTGGGGCATAGCACGGTATATTCTCTGTGGGGCGTATGGGGTGGAGGTCGAGTATCTAACAATTCCTCCACAAATGTATCATTTTCTTCTCGGGCAACATAAGACTTTTCACATTGTAATCAAAATTTTCTATCAGTCAACACTATTACTTATTCTATTTTCTCTCTATCATGCGCTACAGCTTTTTGAGTCAATGTCTGCATTGTCCCCTTCCGGCCTCTTTCTCTGCTTTCATACACCTCTGTTTAGCCTCCTTTTGCCATGTTCTGAGGGAATCAAACATCGACTGCCTACTCCTTTTTGCAAACAATTTTTCCTGCAGGAAATTAATTTTCTGTTCATCAAAAGTGCCTGTCAACGGCCACTGCAACTCAGCATTGTCCCTCGTATATGTGTGCCATAACATTTTAAACATATTAGGGCCAAGGCCATGTTTTACAGACATTTCGAAGTTCGGAGTGCCTTATGGAGTCGCTGGCTGACTTTCTTCCAATCGAGCAACAGTAGAACAACAACGACAGCCCAAACAAAACAACTTTCAATAGAAAACAAGTTCACTACTTATGCCTAACAGATATTTGCAAATATCTTTACCAAAGTTGGTCCTCAGACCGCCTCAAATACAAATCAAAATGGTGCCACATCCACAAAGAACCAACGCTAACTCACCTGGTGCACACGGGTCAAACAGGTTTAATCTCTAACACTGACTTTTCGGACCAAACTGTCAGATACAAGGATTTTGTCGTTCAGGACCCCAGTCGGGATGATCGCTGGAGGAGGCACCGCTCAGTAAGACAGACAGAGCAGCTGCGAGTACAAGAATCTCGTGCAGGTATCCCAGTCCGCCCGTCCGACCCAACGTGGCCCTGACCTCCTCACCCGTTTGCGGGCAAAGATGGGTCACCTGATAGAGTTCCTGTTTGGGTACCAAATGAAGGAAGTGGCCCCATTAGGGTCACTTGGGTCACTCGCCACCACCTCTCAGCCTTCCATACAAATGAAGAGTTTGGTCAGACAGTAGACAATACAAACCAAAGGTATTTATTAGAAGTACAGTCGAGTGGAGTCCGGTCTGACCAGCTTTCTTAGATTGCTGCAGTGGGACTGACTTCTGCCAACATGGTAACACATAATGTACATCTTCAGAACCACTAAAGACATGCCCGGACTGGAATTTTCCAGTTGGTAGCTGGTGAACAAAGGAAATACCGAAGAATGAGCTGCAATCCTGGGACCAGGCACATGCTATCTCAGCATCAAGGTTACTCTGCCTGCGGCTGCCGCTCTAAGGGTGGGAGCAGGCCTATCTAGTGAGAAAGGTATGTGATGACAAAAACAGTCTATTCATTAGTACAGCAAAGCTCAACCTTGGAGAAATACAAAAAAATATTGCAGCTGCTTTCTGCAAAGAACGGCAGAGTAAGACAGAAATTAGTTTTGATCATGGCTCAAAATGGTGGCTTAACTTAAAATAGTGCCGCAAATGCTAACTTTACATAGAGCAATATGCAAGCAAAACGAGTGCATAACATTTACATTTCAAGAATTCTGTGCAGTGCGGTTTTTCCGAATGTGTCATGACATTGACAAGTGGAACTTTGTGGAATTCTACGGAATTCATCTCAGCAAGTTCTGCCCACCCCTACTTTAGAGTCCAGTAGCCCGAAGAGGGGCATCAGAAAGGCAGGAGTGCTAGGTGTCCTGCTATCCCCACGAGGCTCACTCTACTCAGTTTGAAGGCACTCACCCAATGCGAAGCCTACCACCACTGAGCTGGATATGAGGAGGCAAGGGGGAGGGAGAGAGAGCACACCTTCAGCCACTAGCCGCAACTGAGCCTAGTCAGGCCTCTTCCGTGGCTACCGGGCTCAACCTGCTGTGGCAATGGCACCTAAGGTAGTACGCACCTCACTACCCACACCCTACATCTACCCTCCGTCCAGTGACTAATGCAGGCAGCTAACAACCATCAAGTACAAGGCAGATGTTGAATTGGTGGCAAACCTTCCTTGGCTCCTTACTCACTTGAGTTGGCCCTAGGGAGATTTAACCTGATGCCAGCATCAGGGATCTTGGCTATGAGTAGCTCCTCTGTGGCCGGTCACCTCTTGTTAATCCCTTCTCCTTGCTTCACCCACTCCCAGCTCACGGCTTGCTGTGTGCCATCTGGGGGCCACACAGAACCACAAAAACAGTCCCCGCTTACACAGGCCACTACTTCAGTCCTGGGCTCACAGGAACCACTCCTGGAGTCCTCAGATGCCTCCAATCGCCACCAACTCCAGTTTAAGGAAATCCGAGGTTGGACTCCCAGCTACGAAAGCTCCAAAGTTCACCGGATAGACCGGTGGGTTGCTGCCTACAGGCACACAGGAAGCACACTGAATGACCATTTTGCCCCCCCCCCCCCGATGAAGCCGGGGGAAAGAGGGCTCATGGTAGGGAGCAGAACGGGAACGGCAGGAGAAGTTAGGAACGATTGGCGAGGCAACAGTGCAGTGTTTCGGACAGCGTATGAGCTATGAGAAAAAGTTCCTGATAAGTTGGTCAGTTTCCTTTCTTTTCACTCTGCAGGATGGTGAAACAGTCGGTCCTTGACATGCTACCGAGCAAATGTTGCACATACTGCTCCAAGGGAAAAGCTGACAGCAGTATTTCAACCTTAACATGCTTTCTTTAGGCATCATGCATTAACATCAACAAAGAGACAGGGGTTTGCTTTTTATATTTTGTTTTACCGAGAGTCACGCAACATAATGGTTCAGGAATTGACTATTTATTCCTCACATGCAAGTTCATTGGGTGTATGTGATTGAATAGAAAACCAAATTCATTGAATAATATTTCTGAAAAGCCATTCCACCAAGTTATTTATTTGAAAATTGAAAAATGACTTAAAGTTACCAATGCATGGAATTTATTTTTTCTTTCAAAAATGCCTTTTAAATGCTTTTCAAAGATTTATATACCATTAATGTAAAAATGAGTTCTCTCAGTTGTTTTTCTTCTTACGTTTCATAGAATTGTTTCCCTTTACCACCAGTCCCCTTCCATGCCCTTTTGAAGTTTCACTTTTTACGTCAAGCCTAGACAGTGCTTGCGCTGTTGCTTAGCCACCTGTTGTATATACTTTCTGGAGTTCCAACTCCGCCCATTGCATTCCTATGCTTTTCATTTGTCTATGTCAGTGTCCTTTAAAAATCCTTGCTTGCTAGAGGTCAGTCCACCTGTTTGTCCCTCCTTTTACTCTTCATTTTATTCCACGGTGCAGGGGCTAAGTACTGTCTTATTACACTATGGTTCTTTATCTGTTCTTTGGGGGACTATATTTTTCTTGGTTTCCTCCTCTGTTACTGTTTGCATTTGTTCAGTTTTGGCACAATAGCTGCTTATATTTGCATATAGCATTCCTCCCTCCCACCTTCTGTTAATGCCACAGTTGTGTTAGTGCTGCCTCCCGCTCCGTTGCTCGTTTTCACATTATTTTAGTCTTTTTCGCAAGCTTTCAATATGGACCATTAGTTGGGATTCTTTTGGTAAGAATTTAGGTTTTGGGCTTCCTTTTAAGGGGGCTTGTGCTTGTTTTTTTTACTGGATAGGGCGGACATGCTCCCATCATGCTCCACTTTAGGGTCATTGGAACTGCGGCACAGAGACGCAACATGGCGGCTGACTCTAGCACGCATGGCCGTTCGGGTACCACAGCAGATGTAATTCTTTGTAAGTGTTCATTGTAAGGCTCGCAGGTGTTATGACCGAGTTACAGGAAGGGATATAAGGAGGTCCGGAAGAGCATGATGTAAGCTGTGTGTTTGTATGTAGAGGTGAATCTTTTTCTACATTCCTCCTACCAATTTCAAACTGTTTCTTCTCCCCAGCAGCACTTACCCCAAATCCTGGTGGGGTCCGGGTGACCCAACTGCTGTGGCGGGTGGTGCCGAATGAAGGCGGCCACCACGGCCTCGGGGGGGCTACACACTAGCTCGTCTCATACACTGCAGGTGTAGAAGTCTCCAGTGTGTGTGTGTTGGCGATGGGCAGAGCCACAGACAGGGAGCTCCGCACAGCCTGCAGCCTTTGGCGTAGTAGCTTCAAGGCAGGCTGCTCCAGGGTAGAGGGCGGGCGGTTGTCCGAGGAGGACATTACCGCTGCTGGTCTACAGTGGAGAGGGTCTGCATGCCTGAATGATGCGGCTTACTCCTGCAGCGTGGTCCGCTAAACAACGACAGCCCTGCCTCCAACCCACCCAGCGCATGCCTCATCCCTAGCAAAACAGCGCACTGCCTTGCTTTGCTTGCCTGTGAAAGTGTCCCTGGCTCTCTCTCCCCGAAAAAATCTGAACTATGAAAGTAAATGTTGTTTTACTCCTGCAGCGTCTGCTCACTGTGGTGTGTAATGCATGACATGCTTGTAAGAGGGATGGGCGGATGTATAGTCGAAAGGCCGCTGTTTAGTCTCAATGATGATTTATTAAGAGACTGTCTTATAAAAGACATGAGAATGAGACTGACGTTCACAGATTGTCAGTGTTAAATCAAGTAGGGTGTAGCTGTTTCTGATCCTTCTCTTTTTTGGAATTCTCTGCGAGGTGGTACAGGCCTGGAATTTTGGAGGAAGAGAAAGCGTAGTTGTTTGGTTTTACCTGGATTGCCCGTCACCTCACCTTTTACTAGTGCACAAAAAGATTAAGGAGGCTTATGAGCCGTTTTTGTTTAGTGGTAAATGGTCCCACACAATAGGGACACCTTTTTTAATAGAAAGGATCACTCCCTTCTTTGTATCTTTTCAAGACAAATATAACACCGTTGGAACCATAGACAAAGTAAACTAAAGAAAAAAAAGAAACTCTCTTTATATAAGAGGAGATGGCATATACCAATCTGGGTTTATCTTTGCCTTTTTACTGTTGCAGCAGAATAAACAAGCATTTGCAATGCAACTGTCTCGCCTTTAGGACTTTATAAGTATTTAGCTATGCACCATATTATCCATGGGACCACCAGCACTCAGTTTTTAGTTAAAGCCCATTGCTATCAAGCACCCCGTCTTGTGAAACACTAACTCCGGCCGTCAGGCCAACCTATCGCCCACTTTTGCTACTAATGTCCACCTCACCACTACATCTCCCACAAAGCATTAGGCCTACCTTCTCTCCTGCTGAAGTCACTTCCCTACCACCATCACCATTACTAATCCCACTCTGCAGTGATATTCTTTTACATGTCTGGTGCAATTCTGTGTTAATATTAGCAGAACAGTATGATGAAAGTGCAGGGACACCTGTTCGGAAGTTCAGCTGACTGTCCTCCTGTTAAATAATGGGTGCTCATAAGTGACTTACTCCAACCAAGCACTGCTGCATCAGATAATGAAAACTAAAAAAAACATGAAAACACATAACAGGCATATTTGTACCTCTCCCCTAGACGCCACACTTGCAACCGTCCAGACCAATGATCGGCGACTCCCTGCAGGTAATTGAGGTTCCACAGCCTTAAGCTTAGGACACATTGAAGAGGCTTAGGCATGTTCCTAGAGCTCCATAGGCAGTGGTAAATGATGGGTTAATTTATTTTAAAGCCTGGAACCCAAAGGCAGAGTTGCTGAGTGCAATTAAAAAAAACTTATGTTAGGTTTATTTTTTCCAGAAGTGACGATCCCTAACCATCTTGCCGACATAAATAATACCATCGAGCACAGGGAAAGTAAAGACACAGCTAAATGGCAACAACAACAACAACAAATACATTTGTAAAGTACGCTACATACCGGTGAGGGTCTCAAGGCACTGGGTGGAGGGGAGGGGGGCTGCTACTGATCGAAGAGCCAGGTCTTGAGAAGTCTTCTGAAGACCAGCATGTCCTGGGTCTGTCATAGGTTGGCGTGGAGAGTGTTCCAGGTCTTGGCGGCGAGGTAGGAGAAGGATCTGCCGCCGGTGGTGGTTTTCCGGATGTGAGGAACTGTGGTGAGGGCGAGGTTGGCAGAGCGGAGGCTGCGGGTGGGGGTGTAGAAGCTGAGTCGGTCGTTGAGGTATCCTGGTCTGGCGTTGTGGAGGGCCTTGGGTGCGTGGATGAGGAGTTTGAAGGTGATCCTCTTGTCGACGGGGAGCCAGTGCAGGTCTCTCAGGTGGAGTGTGATGTGGCTGCGTCGTGGGACGTCGAGGATCAGTCGTGCCGCGGCGTTCTGGATGCGTTGCAGCCACCTCAGGAGCTTGGTTGTTGTTCCTGCATAGAGGGCGTTCCCGTAGTCCAGTCTGCTGGTGACGAGGGCATGGGTGACGGTCTTTCTCGTGTCGGAGGGGATCCATTTGAAGATCCTGTGAAGCATACGGAGGGTGTTGAAGCAGGACGTGGAGACTGCGTTGACTTGTTTGGTCATGGAGAGGGCGGAGTCTAGGATGATCCCCAGGTTACGTGCGTGGTCAGTGGGTTCTGAGGCTGTTCCTAGTGATGTTGGCCACCAGGAGTCGTCCCAGGCTGAAGGGCTGGAGCCGAGGATGAGGACCTCCGTCTTGTCTGAATTCAGCTTCAGCCTGCTGTACTTCATCGTCGGTGACGGCCTTCATTCCTCTGTGGAGGTTGGCTTTGGCGGTGTGGGGGTCTTCGGTGAGGGATATGATCAGCTGGGTGCCGTCGGCGTAGGAGATGATGTTGAGGTTATGTTGTCGTACAACGCGGGCGGGAAACCTCCGGGAAACCGCCGGGAAACCTCCGGGTAGCTGCGCGCTCAATAAATGCAATTATAATAATAATACTAATAAGGCTGCTGATAGGTCCAGAAGGATGAGGGCGGCTGTTTCTCCTTTGTCCATCAGGATCCTGATGTCGTCGGTGGCGGCGATGAGGGCGGTCTCTGTGCTGTGGTTGCTGAGGAAGCCAGACTGGGATGGGTCCAGGATGTTGTTGTCTTCGAGGTAGCGGGTCAGCTGTCTGTTGACAATCTTCTCCGTGACTTTCGCCGGGAAGGGGAGCATGGAGATGGGCCGAAAGTTCTTGAGGTCCTTGGGGTCCGCCTTGGGTTTCTTCAGTAGGGCGTTGATCTCGGCGTGCTTCCAGCTCTCCGGGAATGTTGCTGCCTCGAAGGAGGTGTTGATTGTTTTCCGGAGATGGGGTGCGATGGCTGCGCTGGCTTTGTTGAAAACGTGGTGAGGGCATGGGTCGGATGGGGATCCGGAGTGGATGGAGTTCATGGTCTTGATGGTGTCTTCGTTGCTGACCTTGGACCAGGAGGTCAGGCGACTGGTGCGGGTGGAGGTCGCAGGGGTGGTGGTCTCGGTGGTGGATGTGGGGGTGTTGGAGTTGAAGCTGTCGTGGATGTCCGTTATATTGCGGTGAAAGCAGGTTGCCAGTGAGTCGCACAGGTCTTGTGAAGGTAGGATGTCGTTGGTGTTGGAGCTGGGGTTGGAAAGTTCTTTCACAATGCTGAAGAGTTCTTTGGAGTTGTGTGCGTTGTTGTCTAGGTGGTCCTTGAAAGCGGTCCTCTTGGCGGTCCTGATGAGTTGGTGGTGTCTGCGGGTGGCTTTCCAACACATCATCTTCACGTAAAAAACATACGCCACTGGATGGTTATGTAATCCGGCCTGGCCATAAGCTCGAATTCCAACAAGAACCAGCTCCGTCTACTTCAGGAAATCAAATGGTAAAACGGGTACCACCGCCACCTGCTATTTACAGAGCAGTGTGAGGCAGCTGAATCGTTTCCTAAAAACGAGTTACTGTTGTGGTGTATCGCGATACACCACAAGGCAAGGGGCTTAGAATACTAGTACATATGAGTAGTAAGCACAATATAAATGTAAAATACAACGCACATCAACAGTTTGTAATAAAACCTGGGCTTACTCAGATAATCACAGGTCCTCATGCACTTACAACAGCGAGTTGTGCAATAACTGTGCAATAAATTCCCCTCCCCACACAGCAATCCTAAGCGCAAGCTGCTTTGATAAAGGGGCTTTTCTTCCCCTCTCAGGGGTTGAAACCGGATCCCTTGATGCAGGAAGGTGAGGGTCTGATCACAAGTGGCCAATAGATAGAGTGCAGTTGACTCAGCCAATCACAGGAGAAAACAAGCATTTACAAATGCAATAGGACTCGTATTTATGCGCGTACTATTGCGTTTTAAACGGAAGTGCAGCCATGAAAGAAGGCACAAATGGGTGGGGGTGGGGGGGTGGTTGTGGTCCAAGAAGTTACGGACTGCAGGAGGGAACGGGGAGAGCCTGGGTAACAAAAAGTTTTTTCAAGTAAAGGGGTTGATAGCCTCGGAAGAACAAAAATGACGACATGGCCGTCAGGAGGCGGGACTAACAAGCCAAAAACCAATCACAATGCAGAATTTATCATTGAAGCCAATCAAAATGATGGCCGGAAAGTGGGCGGAGCTTCCGCTGGCTATAGTGTATACTGCATGCCTCACAAAGCGAGCAGTGCGTTGCGCTGCATTGCTATGCGAGACCTAAAAACTGTTGCAGGCATTCGACTGGTGCTTTCTTTATTTGTAATCTGTCTATGGGGGTAGAGAAAGGAGGTGATTTGTGGCACATCAAAAGAAAAAACCTTCTTCCGTGATCTACCCAGTGCCCTTCCCTTCCCTCAAAGATCGACTCCTTCTCTCCCAACCCCATTTAATCAAACTTACCCGCAATGCTGCAACTCTCCTGAGTTGCGCTGGGCTCATCAGCGCCCTCCAGGGGCAGACACCAGTCTTTGCTTCACTCCTCTACGTACTCTTTTGACTCCAGAATGACATCCTGTCTGGCAGCGTCTTTGCGGTCCACAGCGTCTCTCTCAGCTTCGGTGCTCCAAAGATCTGGTAGGCGTCTTCCTGCTTCCGGACTTGTGCGTCTCCGGTCTGATGACGGGAACCTTTTCTTCCTCTCTCCTCCTTACTGATTGTTCCTCTCCCGTGGGGCATTGCTTTCCCTTTTAAAGAAACAGGAGCCCTTATTAAAGTCTGACATGTCCTTTAAGGGTTGTTTGAACCTTTTCGCACAGGTTTTCTTCTGGTTACACGCTGGAGGTAAGGGGCGTAGAGGTGTGTACTGAGATCAATCTTGGTCCGCCTCACAGTGCTTCACTTACCGTATAGGGCAAAATAGGCATTGCATGGAGTGTGGCCCCCTAGAACATTTCGCTATGTGCTGGAATACCCCATATGAGATGGGTGGAGTGACTCCTTAAAATATGGATGCTATTGGATTCACATGACAAGCAGCAGGGCATGGGTGGTGCCAGCTTGGAGGTGATGAGCTAACAGGGTGCATCTTGAACCACCTGCATGGAAAATTCGTCTCTGTAATCCTTATGCTGAAGAATGTACCTTATCAAGGGAATTAATCAAAGAATGACAGATCTAGAGTGCTCCTAGAACCCAACTGGACTCAAATCCCCTTCCCATGTCATTTTATTTATTCTGTAGGTTTATCTCCCAGCACTTTGAAGTGACCATGGTGACATATGGGGCTGTACATCTCTTAACCATTGACAAAGAACATGTGTAAGAATGTTGTCTGTCTCACTTGTCACCTAAAAAATAAATAACTCCTATAATGTTCTCTGTTTTAAAGACCTCAACATAAATGGACTTCTTATCAAACTTGTGGGATTGTATGGTATTTGGAGTAATGAGTGTTCTCTCAAAGCACCCCAAACGAAGCAAGAAACAAACATTTTATCAGTAAGTTTTAAAGAAGCTTCACACAGGTTAATGTGTCTGATCATACACACTCGTTAGACATAAACAACTTTCTCACTGGCTCCAGTGGTAGAAAATTTAAATTGTGTAATAAAGATTTGAAAAAACCCTGGAGATTCACATTCCGTACAAAGATCGTTTTGCTCATGCAACCTAGTTTGGTATTCTCATTTATAAAAAGATTTATAGTGCAGTGGTTCTTAACCTATGGTCCAGGGACCTCTGGGGGTCTGTGAGGCCTCGACAGGAGGTCCACAGATATTTTACGAAATTAAATAATACTAACATTAATAAATGAACATTTAAAAAGTTTGTAAAATAAAGAAGCAAAACTGAAAATGTTAAAAAAAAATCTAAAATGTATATTCCAATATTTGGACATTTGTTGGGTGTATATACTGGTTTTCTTATTTTTCGGTATAATTTTGAGGTTCAAATTGTAGATATTGCTTAGGCTGGGGATATCCAACTTCCCGTAATGATTCAGTGACGGGTCCCCAGACTGCAGTAATGGTTCAGTGTGGGTCCACAGCAGTCAAAAGGCTAAGAACCATTGTTATAGTGGAACAATCGCCGTGTACTAAGTAAGGGGTGTTCTTAGTTTTTTGTCTTGAGTGGCACAGCATTTCAGTCAGTGCAATTGTTGGACCTGGCCCTCTCTGCTGGGTCACACTCAAACCTTTTTGTCTTCATCTCTCTTGTTTTGCTGAATTCAATTTGTTGGCCTTAGGACTCTGTGAAATTTGCCATCAAAAGTGAAAACTGCTTGTGCTGTCTCCTAGAAACATGGTCGATTTGGCCTATATCTAATTGACACATTCAATTTACTTATTAGTCCCTATTAAATGGTACCACTTGAACCCAGAGGTTGTAAATTGCATGCTACTAGAGGGCCTCCAGCACCTATTGTTCCATCCACTAAGGTATCCGTTTGAAACATGTGTTTAGCTGTTTTTTTTAACTGGAGGGGGGGCGGACAAGCTCCCATCATGCTCTACTTTGGGGGAATTAGAACTGTGGCACAGAGACACAGCATGGTGGCTGATTCCAGCACGAATGGCTCCAGAGCAAGGAAGTAGGGGAACCATTGCAGATGTAATTATTTGAAAGTGATTGTCTTTACCTCCTAAACACATCTGAACATTTTAATGCGTAGGGCTCCTGCAAACTCCATAACTCACCCTTTTCAATCTTCCTAGTGGCAGATATACCATGCCACTTACAATTTTCATACTTTGAGTCAATGAGCAAAAGCTTTGAAGTTTTACTTTGTTTTGCATGTGTTCTTTACTTGTATTCCTTATTTTCTTTATTATAATTACCTTAGAATTTTCAGTTGCCGTTTACGGGGTTTCAAATGTTGATAGTTTTTTTAATATGTTGTTTAAGCGACATAGTTGACTGGACCTTTTAAAAAATGTCAGTATTCTAATTACATTTCGATATTAAGTCATAGTTTTAAAGCTTTAAAGGTTTGTTTTGTTTATTTTCTGGGAACAATATGCTACCTTCCTGTACCTCCTCACTCTGTGCACTGGTAAAGCTCTCAGCCCCCCACTTGTCCCTCCATTTCTTGTACTCTCTCGTCTCAACCCTCTATCTCTTTCACGCACTGTTTCCGCCTTTCTCATATGATTCACGTCAGGGCTTCAAGCACAGTTTCTTTCCGGTGCCTTTCAAGGTTTCCTTCCCTCAAACACACCCCCTCCTCTTCTTCTTAGGCTGTCTTCTGTGTAAACAGGTGCTCGCTCTTTATACATCTCTAGCCTGCTCTCCTATTCTTTCTCTCTTTCGCACACACTTTTTGTTCCTCTGTCTCGAGTTCATTCACCACTTCCTGAACAAATTACCTATTCCTCTCTATGTTCTTTTCTATCTATTCTGTAATGCTCTCACCACATAATTCTACTACACAAATACACTACACGTCACACAATTCCACCCCCACCATTCCACAACTAACAATCCCAATACAACCCACACACTTCTACTCCACATCACATACATCCACTACACTTGAAACCAAAACAGATAGGTAAAGGACAATGGGTGCTGCCACAAACAAAAAGTGGTCAGGCGGGGTTTTGTGTAGACAGGGCATGGCAGGGCCATGGAGGGAAGCATGGGGGAGCACGGAGTAGTTTAATAAGAATAAAAAAGAGGACCACTTACCTGAAGCTGCCGGCCGCCTCCTGTGTTGCTCCTCGGTGTTCTTCCTGGTTGCATCACAGGCTCCCTGTGCAATCCCCGTGCTGCTCTCATGCTATGAGAGCAGTACAGGGATTGGCCTTAGCGAGCTGCTTTGACCTATTACTCAGGACAGAGAGTCTGTGCTGTTTCTCCCACCCAGCTGTTCAATACAGCCAGGTTAGAGAAACCTAAGTGTGCATGTGTGTTTGGCCACATGTGCACTTATAAGTGCATCAACCAGTCCTCCTCCCCCTCCCATGGTCCGGCCACCACCCCTCCCTGCACACACTGGCTGAGAGAGGAAAAATGAAAAATAAAACAGTTATAGTATATTGTTTTATTTTTCAGGTGCTGGCTCTGAGCCAGTGGGACGCCCCTGGCAAAAGACATTGTAATTTGCAACGCCAATAGCTCTAACTCTTGTAAATGCGAGACCTATTGCATTGCAAATTTTTAAATTTCTGTTCCCAAGCAATACATCAAGACATCATTCTCTCTTTCCACTGCTTTATAGCCTCATATGTCCATTCTCTTCCCCTTCCGGTTCCTTCTTGTTCTGTGCCCCCTGTTTTACTTTTCAGAGAGCAGGGTGACAAACCAACAAACCCCACTTTGACCCATTTGTAACATCAGTTTATATTACTCCCCCGCCGTTCCTGTTTCTTTCCTCGTTTTTGCCTTCTGAACCCTCATTTCTCCTCTCAACTCCATTCCTTTACCTGGTTGCAACCCTTTTCATTTTAATACTAAAACTATGTTCTTTAATTGGAATTTATTACTGGATGCAATTTATTTTCTTTTTAAATACATTTATATTGTTTTTGTCCTGTTTTTGGTTTTTTCTATTATGTTCGACCATAGTATATTTCTATTCATTAGTTTTTCCACCTAATTTGTTTTTCATTATTTGCTTTCTCAGAAATGTTTTTTTATTATGTGTTGTTTTTATTGATGGCCCAGTGATGTGGTCGAAGTAATGAGCTTTTGTACAAGCGCCCAGAGTCAGCATTTGATGTGGCAGGTGTTTCATCCATATTAAAGCTTGGCCTGTTAATCGTCATATATCCTTGTTTTCCAGGCAGCACTCTGTGTTACAGATTGTGTGGCATTGCCGTGATTTACTTTCATGGAAGTACCTGTAAGCAGGGAAAACAAATAGATGGAGATGGCCAATCGTGGCAAAAGAATTAAAAAGAACTTTTGTATTAGTTGCTATTCTTGCTGCATTTGACAAAATAGTTAAATTCATGTGAAAACCAGGAACAAGACAATAAAAACTTACAACGAAATGTATATTTATCACAGTAAAAAACCCTCACGGGAATTTCACGTAGCATGTCTTACATGTTTTCATTTTATGAAATAGCAAGAGGCAGGGTATTTGTTGAAAAAAACAGACTATGAAACTAAGGTAATATTTAGCTAGCTTGACAATGTACGGTGGGCACTATGTTCTAATCCTAGGTCTTTAATAAACAAATCTCTGCATTCTGTGAGCTGTCGTCTTCATTTGATTCAATTAATCTGTGAGGGTATGTTTGTGCATACATGTCAATAATGTTACTGCCTTAATATTTGCATGCATTTGTAATCTCTGTCAATGTGCGCGGCTCTGTCTCCAAGCACTATACACAAGACAAAAGTTGTAACTTTCTAGTAGCTTGTTGCTATTCCCACTTGTATGGTGATTTGTGGTGTCAGAACGTCACACAGATGTGTGATCTGGTTTTTTGTTGTGCGACCCCCAAATCTCACATTAGTGCACTTATTTGTTGTAATGTTAAAATTGACAACAAGGCCTCAAAGGCTGCATCTAGGCTGAGGTATCCATCACCTGAACCTGGGGACTTCGTAATGATGCGGGTGCCCTTGCAACCATGCTCCCAGGTTGTCCCCTATTGCCCCATTAGATTCCCCGTAAGAGTATCACAAATACACAAACAAAACACTTAATATCACACTCTGTAAAAATTCACAAACTAGTAATTGGACACACTGTAATTTATTCACAATGCGCATATTCATATTTCTTTATAACCAATTTTTTTACATATTTGTTGTAGTGCCCCAGGAGAGGGAAGGTGAGGGACAGTGAAGGTAGGGAGGGAATGTTCAAGATAGGTCATTCGTGACATAAATAATTATAGTAAGGCTATAGTGTACCTAAAGTGCGGATCGGGTACAGTGCATGTGAGCACAACCATGCGCATTGCGAACAGCTGCCATTTGCTACTAGTCACTTCGTGCGCGCGCTCCGCCTCTGCTGTCACTTCACCTCACCAGGATGCACACCCCCTCACCCCTCGCTCGCCAATGTCCCTCCCACCCTTCCTTTGATCTCCGCCGCACTACCCCGCCAAGCAATGCCGCTCCCCCGCCCCCACCACGCAATGCCACACCATCAGGCTTCAAAGTAAGCCGCTCTCCCACCTCCACCACGCAATGCCGCTCCCCCACCCCCACCATGCAATGCCGAGAGTTTGTTTCATCTGCCCCCACCCCACCACCCGGGTTCGGTAGCAGCTGCTACTGAGGTGGCCTGCACAGATACACGCAGCGTTATTGTTTTCTTCTAAAGATTAAAGTGTTGTGGCCACTTATATAGTAAAGCAACACTTACCTCTTGCTGTTCACCTTGGCGTCCTCAGTTATTTCTTCCTCATTACCTCGCTCTCATCAACACCATAGAGCGTGAAATCGCTCTCAGAGACAGTCTTTCTTATTAAACACTGCCACCCTGTGGCCACCACTGGCATTTGGTTTTCAATTGTTCACCCTGTTGCTCTCCATCGATTTAATCTCGACACTCTTTTTTAATTATTGTTCACCATTGGCTTTGCACTTTCCTTCCCAATTTAAATGTACATGGATAACATACAGGTGCTTATCTACAAAAACCACTTGCTTGTTTATCCCCAAAACTCTACCTGTCCGGAGGATCCGTCTAGGTTGGCTCGCAGTCAGACGCTGCCTAAATTACAAATCCCCAGACCTAGGCTTCTAGCAGTGTTTTTCTCCTATTCTGTTCATCTCCGGCCTAGAACATCTCAGATTTTGTTAACCGGTAACAACTATTTGTCAGACGTTATTTTCAAATTGATATTTTTAGGGCTTTTGTATTGCATTTTGCTTCTAATCTTTTGATTATAGTTTTATTGCACTTTAATTTGTGGTCAATTGTAACGCTTTTTCGTGCAACTGCTGGAGTTTTAGTGCACAGAACCCCTGCTACCGCTCGAGGTGACAGTGTGCTTTTTGATAGTCATGAATAAAATACATGAATAAATATGGCACAGTGAGTATGTAACCGTCAATTTGTACACATGGGCTGGGTGTTTAACCTTGATCTGCAGCATGAATGGTACAGAGAACTCACCCATAGTGGGCAGGTTACTTCTGGAAACGGGCACATCTGTGAAATGTGTTGCAGTCTTCATATGATGCTAAACTGGGGCTCAAAATGCTGAAGGGATCTGTAGAATATGGAACGCTGTTGGACATCTTTTTCAATCTGGCCCTTTTTAGGTCAAGCTTGTTTCCTTTATTTTCATTCCCCTTCTCCTTTCAGGCCGTCTCATCCATTTTTGCCTCTTCACCATCACTCCTCTATCCTGCTGGTCATTCCTATTTTTCCATTCCCCTCTTTGCTATTTTCTTTCATATTTCTGCCCCCTCTCCCTTCTGCGTTTTACGGTCTCTACGTTGTCCTCTAGCCTCTATTTCAGTTACGCACCTCATACCTCCATCCCCCTGCCTCTCCCATATCCCACGCATCCTCCCCTGCCCTGATGTCTCTCCCTTTTCACACCCCCTTCACACTTCATCCTCTGACTGGCCGTGTCCGCACTATCTATCTATCGCCCTCACTCTATCTATCGCTCTCACTCTATCTATCTATCTATCTATCTATCTATCTATCTATCTATCTATCTATCTATCTATCTATCTATCTATCTATCTATCTATCTATCTATGTATCTATCGCCCTCACTCTATCTATCGCCCTCAATCTATCTATCGCCCTCACTCTATCTCCCTCACTCTATCTATCTATCGCCCTCACTCTATCTCCCTCACTCTATCTATCTATCGCCCTCACTCTATCTATCTATCGCCCTCACTCTATGTGTCGCCCACACTCTATCTATCTATCGCCCTCACTCTATCTATCGCCCTCCCTCGATCTATCTATCGCCCTCCCTCTATCTATCTATCGCCCTCACTCTATCTATCTATCGCCCGCCCTCTATCTATCTATAGACCTCTATCTATCTATCACCCTCCCTCGATCTATCTATCGCCCTCCCTCTATCTATCTATCACCCTCACTCTATCTATCTATCGCCCTCACTCTATCTATCGCCCTCACTCTATCTCCCTCACTCTATCTATCACCCTCACTCTATCGCCCTCACTCTATCTATCGCCCTCACTCTATCTATCTATTGCCCTCACTCTATCTATCTATCGCCCTCAGTCATTTTTGTCACCAGGATATATTCTGGACATGTCCAAGACTAGCACAACCGCCGGAATAGAAGGAACGTTTGGAGATGGGAAGAAGAAAATAAAGGTAAATGAGGCCTTTTTTCCCCGAAGATTGGGCAACATACGGAGGGGATGCATGCGGTCACTCGAGAGCACACAAGTAGAACTAACTGCCCGCACCATGCACACGGAATAAATGAAACTTTGGCATGCGAGTAAGGAAAGCTTCACCGGCACGGTTAAACGTAATATAAACTAAGAGAATGCTGTATAATCCAGCAATTAAGCTCCCTTCGCCTTACTAATGTGCAATCACGATCCAGTTTCTTTACAAACAAAACCCTCACTAGTGTGGAGGAAGACCTAATTAACCCTTCAGCCATTTTTGAAAATAGAAGTAGATATAAGATGCTTTTTCCTCTCCCACAGACAGACACAAAAAACAGTGTGACCATTTGTACCGGACCCCAGAAACAATGTATACATACATTCCTTTGGAATAAAAAAAGGTAGGCCATTCTTGTCCACCAGGCTTGGTGGTTTTTGTAATGTTCCACACAATAGAAAGTTCAGACATATGATTATATCTATCATTTGCATTCCTAGAAAATAAACTATCTCCAAGACTGAAAGTCTCTTGAAGCCTCTCAGTTTGAAACTGATATCAGGGAATGGCTAACAATAATAAAATACTTGGCTGTTTTATTAATTAAAGAAAAAACACAAGTGAATTTCCCTATTGTATTCTCCTTTTAGAATGTCCTACAACAGGAAAACTACACCAGCCCTGAGGAAGGCCTTCCTTTAAAACATAGGTCCAAACCTGAAGGTCGAAACGCGTTGGCATATAGCCCCCATTCACCTACCCACAGCACGAGGCCAAGAGTATCGCTACAGTTAAAGCAAAAATAATGAGAGACAATCAGAGCACCCAACGTTTAGTGGTGTGAACTCTGTGATAATATTCACAAAATCATTTCTCTGGCCTAAATATCCCCCCCCCATTCTTCTGGACCATATAGAAGAGAAAATACTGAGGCTAAGTAGTGAATATCCCGGTATAGAAGTACTATGTAGTAGGATTATATGACACTGTAAATGTTATGTTATTGTGTTAATGTTTTTTTGAGTTATGCACTGTATATAAATTATTTCACCACTGTATATTGATGTATTAGTATACAAAAGGCAAATGTGTGTATTATGCCTGTAGAATATATACTAAGACAAAATAAAAGAAAAAAGAAATAATCATGAAGTAAAAATATTTTTGTAAATTAAGGCCTCGACTATATATTGAGTATTGGTGTATATAGATGGACTGTATATTGGCTTACTGACCCATGTGTTTAAAAAAAACTATAAATAATTTGGTTAAATAATTGAACCTTATAGGTAGGGAACAGTTAGGCCCTGCCTTTGAAATACAACTATGAATGAATGGTACTAGAGGTATTCCATTAAAACAACCAAGACTAGCAAGTTAGCACTTTACAGGGCAGCCTGATTAGAGGTTTTGCTAGCTTGTCACAGATGCATGCAGCGCTGGCTTTAGGGCAGTGCGACCTGTGCGGCCGCACTGGGCGCTGACCTGTGGAGTGGGGCGTAGAACACAGGGGGGTGCTGTGTTTAGCAATAACATATAATTGGAGAGATGAAGTGCACTTTTGCCGGGTGGTAGTGGCAGAATCCGAGGAGGCAGTAATGGGATGTGGGGGTGCCAAAAATGATTGCCGCACCGGTCGCCACCAGCACTAAAGCCAGCCCTGGATGCATGCCCTAATGGTGGTTATTTGTATCTAGCTTGGCAATGCAGGTCAATGTGGTGCGTTCCATAGACAAAGCATTACAGGAGGTGAGGGTCACCAAGGAGAAAAAGCTGCAACTCAGTGGGTGTAGTGATCCACACCAGAGGCAGTCCCACCCAAACCTTTCCACAACAGAAATGTGGTAAAACAGGTCCCTTCTAAGGAGCGGACATCATCAGTGTCCAGTGACAGTGGTGTGAAATACAGCACCTAAGCTTTAGGATGGTGCAAAAAGAAGTTCTCTTTTCCATACCACTGGTGAAAACAATGTGTCCAGAAAGGGGATGGGAAGGCGTTTGTCGCAGGACTAGAGAGATCCACCTCAGATGGTATTGGCAAACACCCGAGATGCACCATGGAGCTGGATGGTCTCAAGATCATCGCAGTGACTGGTTCTGGTGACAGCGTAACCCAGTCTCAAAAGAGCTATTTCACCACGAGTGACCCCAAACACAACTTGAGCACATCCCTACTAGGATAAATGCTTATGGTGATGCCGTACCCATCCCGTCATTAAGCAGTATTTTTAAGGCTAGCTTCAAGATTGGAGGCAGTGTTTATTTCTGTGTGACAGCTGCAAGTAAAGAGAATTTCATATGCTGCAATTCTGTTTGAGGTGTTCAAGAACAAGGGGAAACCCAGTGACCCTGGCATCAGGGTAATACAATAATAGAAGGAAACAATGGTCCCATAAGGGGGAAGTGTAAACCACAGCTTCCTCGGTCAACATACACAACCATTCAATAATACAGCGACACAGTGAAAGTGAAATAGGTGAGTACACCAGTGGCCGGCATGACTGGGGGTAGAGGGGCGGGCAGGGGGGATACCCCAGGGGAGGGGTGGAGGAGGTCATGATTGCGGGAGGGAAATAAAAAAGAAATCACTTACCTTGCTGCCACCTGGTTCCGCGTCACTGCTCCTACTCTACTGCTTATGATTTTAGGAACAGGAAGCAGGCAGCCAGGCTCCCTCCCCTTAGCCAATGACAATGCTGCAATTCCAGTGATGTGATTGGTCTTAGCGCCGTAACACGGCACTCAGCCAGGGGCTTGAGGACTGGGCATGTTCTCCATTCAGGCTGTAATGCAGCCTGCATGGAGAAGTGGGAATGTGCGCATGACTGGTTTGGGTGACCCAAAAGGGCTGACTAGACAGTCACTGCGCCCTTTTAGGAGTGGGCAAACCACTCCTCCAGTGCCCTGCTCGCAGAGCAGCCCCACCCAACCGCCCCCGCAAAGCAGCCAATTATAAAATGATAATATCCGAAAGTTATTATCATTTTAAGTTTTTGCATAGCGGAGGAGCCGCCCCTGGGTGAGTAGAAAGGTGCTCAAGGGCTATACATAGGCTTTCTTGTTTTCAGTTTCTATTTTTGGTAAATTCTGGTGTTTTTATCAGTGTTTTCAAGTGATTTCAATACCTTAAAAAAACAGTGGTTATCAGTGGTTACACATTTTTGCGCCATTAAAAACAATAGAAACAGTGTTTCTCCAGTGTTTAAGGAACGTTTTGCTTTTATTATTGCTTACATTCTGCACTGATAATGCAAGGCATATAGACAGTGTACATACAGTGTATATGAGGTCCAAATATGTTTTTACAAATCAAACTTATTATAGTAAACCATAAAATACTTCTTCAGTGAGTCTTTGGTCATGCACACTCACTCTTTCCTTGCCATGTAAACTTTTATCTGTGAAAAGGCCCTCTCAACATTGGCAATTGAGACGGGCAACGCCAAAATACCCAGTACACAATCTGCTATCTCTGGGCACTGACAAAGCTTTCAATGCCAATACTGGTGCACCTGAAGATTGCGATTCTCTGTGACAAGTTCTGCAACATATGCGTTGAACGGGGTGCATATGCCTTCAGAGTTATTGAAGCGGTCAAAAATGAAGCAGCATTTTTGAAACTCCAGAGAGAATTTCTCTTTATAGAAAGGATCTATAACTTGTGCAGAGTACCACAGTGAGGGTTCATTGACTTCAAATGCCATGGTTGATGAAGGGCTATTTCCCATACATTGTAAAATAAAAGTTCCTGAATTGCTCCTAAACATTTCTTTGCTTACCAAGTGGCAAGCACTCTAACATATGACATGTTGCAGTGCCAAAGTCACTAAAAGTGTCGCCCAGCCTACTCTCAAGGAGATGTTTCACATCTACACCAATTATGTTGAACACTTGGTAGACAAGGGTGTTTTCAGACTCTAGTTATTTTATTACTACAATACAGCAGTCATGCTTTCCTGTAAAAATCTAAGAATGCAGGAGAGTGTACTACCAAAGATCCTCACATTTCTTGCCTTTGGCATCGTCATCCCGCAAAAGTTCTGTAACTGGCTACCACATGGATATTATAGCATTCATGGCCTCTAGGACTTAGAACCACCAGCTAAGTGACACAGTTGGGATGACTCTTTCTTTGATGCCACACAAAGCACAAAATGAGAAATATTTGTCTTTTAGTTTCCGTGCATAACAAAACAGTGCACCAGAAAGGACTAAAAAGTCAATAGCATTCTTCATAAACTCTGAAGATTGTAAAGATACTTTCAGCATACCATCTAACAAGTGGCAAGGATGTCTTACAGGGAAGTACCTCAACTCAGGTATTGATTTTGACAGGCCATCATACAACTTTTTCATATACGTAGCTGAATCACTGCAAACAATATCACTCCAATCTTTGTTGAACTTCGTAAGAACCTTTTGCAGCAGCATTCCATGTGACACTGCGTTCCATGTTTTCCAAAAGTCTGGTGTCATGTTTTCACCAGTATCCCTGATGCTTGATGACTGCACTCTCTTAACATATACCTGTCAATATACCTTGCATTGAATGTTTAAAGCCTGGGGTGTTTGGCAATTCACCTACTTTCAATACTGACACCTGATGTATCAAGTGTTTTTACCCATTCTCTGTGGGTAAATGTGATGGTACATACAGGAAAAGATTGTTATGAAACCTACATTTTTCCTTTCAGTGAAAGACTCAAACGTAGCCCAAAAATCAAATATGATTTTGATATTTGCTGATTCTCTACAGTTTATAAAATAATTAAACAACACCTAAAACATGCTTCTAACCCCTGTATCTTTAGACCAAAGACCACAAAACTGAAAAAAGGAAGAAGAAACAATATTTTAGTGACATCGCTAAACAACAAAACTTAAGCTGGATAATGTTAGCCCAGTCTTTCTTACTACTACCTTGTGTAACAAAGTTACATTGTTTTGGCCCCTTCAGGAAGAAATAAAATTGACTCTTTCACTCGCATTTTCCTTTCTTTGAATGGCATTTAGTGTGTGGTTGTGCTGGGGTTTTTTCAGTGTTTATATGTTTACACTGGTGAGGGCTATTTCCCTTCGGGTGGGGTTTTATCCGTTATTATAGGTTTAAACCTAAAACCGGACAGCCTAGCTATACAGTATATGTACATGAATAGTGACTGGTCCAAAGTGTGTATCAAACACCATTGCATCCTTATCAAAGTGAAGGGCTCCAAATCAAAGCAAAGTAAGAACAGTACAAAAAAAAGTTTCACTTGAACTGTGTCATTAGGAGCACCATTGCATCTTACAAAGCCTATTTGTGAAAAAGCTTTATGATTGTTTTCTGTGACCATAATTACCTGAATACATTGTTCCTTCATACATTAAGACCAATCATTGAAGAGTTATGTATCTTTATCGAGGAAGTATGGGGAGGCTCCTCCGTTATGGCGGAGGAGTGTCGCTCCACTAGGTGGCTGCAGAGGTAAACACTTGGAAAACTAACATATTAATAAACCAATCTTTTATCATTGTATGTTTCTTCTTACCGTCAGCTGCCAGCGAGCCCGTCACTCTGTGCAAAAGCAGTGGGGAGGGAGGGGTGATGGGCACTACTAAGTGCACATAACTGTTGGGTTGGCCGTCTTAGGCCAGCCAAACCGCCATGCACACTTAGCATTTCTCCAGCCAGCTATGGGACAGATTTCGATGTCAGCTGGGTGCTGGGACTGACCAACCTCCTGTCGGCGGTCCCAACTCAGCAGATAGGATGCTACAGAACACTGTTCAGTCGCAGACCTTTTCTTTACGATGGGAGCATGCATTCCGACCAGAATTCATGCTCTTATTGCAAAGAGAAGAGGTGCAGTTCATCCTTGCAAAGAGAAGAGGTGCAGTTCATCCATGCACCCCAAGGCAGGCATCTCATGAGGTGCAGGGATCAACAGGGGGGCACCATAGGTGCCCCCTCGTCCGCCAATCGGAAAGATAATT
Source organism: Lissotriton helveticus (assembly GCF_964261635.1). Taxonomy (NCBI): domain Eukaryota; kingdom Metazoa; phylum Chordata; class Amphibia; order Caudata; family Salamandridae; genus Lissotriton; species Lissotriton helveticus. Next base: position 817,899,884 of record NC_136070.1, read on the forward strand.
GAATAAGGCAGCTTTGGAGATAAGAGCTGTAGCACAAGGAAGGTCGTATTATATAATAAACTCAGCCTTGTTTTAGTAGTTTTGGACTGAATATTAAAACTCTAGTTTTTGGCATATGTTTTAAGAAGATAAGAAATAAAAAAGCATGAGTAAACTCAAGTAAGGTGAAGCAAAAAAATAATTTAAAGAAGATACTTACCAAATACAGAATCCAATGTATGATGGCAGCAGTAACAAGTTAGATAAGAAACCTGCAGAAGATAAAAGAAAATAAATTAGCAATAGACACATAAGAGAATTAACCAAGTATATTAAATGTTAGTTACAGCCATAGTAGAAGATAAGAATAAAGAAAACACCAAGAAGAATGGCATTGGTCACATCTAGACGAGGTAGGTGAGCAGGAGTCAGCACAAATTTAGTAGGAATGGAGTCAGAGAATTAATGAGTGTTTTTCCTTTACAGTAAATCCTTACTCGTTCTAACCAGAAGAAGACTTAAGAAGAAGACGTCTAAGCTGATCAAAGAATTAGATGTGGTGTGGCTGTCTCTTCTCTGTCCCATCCCCTTCCCCCCTGGGGTTTAGTTGACGTACACGCTTATATATGTGTGTTGCTGGGAAAGCTTAGAGTGGCATTGGGAACTTGCGACATTCTGCTCCTGTGTATTTTGAAGAGCACGATCTTGACAGGCATCGTATCGGCCCCTATGTTGTACAGTCGGGTGGAGAAAAGCCACAGGCTCCCAGTTCCTATCTGAGAGCCGAACCACAGTGCTCAGACAAATCCAAGCACTGCTCTCATGCTGGGAATAGCATTCCCAGCATGAGAGTAGCATCAGGTGATCAGCCCAGGACCGGACTAGCATCAGGATCGGAAGAGGAGCAATGTGGCAGGTAAGTTCTATATATTTTTTTCATTGTGTCTGTTTCCCCTGCCCCACTGCTTCAGATCCCGTAGATCAACGACTGGAGGAAGTTGAGCTGTACACTTCCCCCTTAAGTGACCATTGTTTCCTTTTAGTATTGTATTTCTGTTGGGGAGCTGTGCGTGGTGTGCTAACTATATGAACAATTAGGGCTGGATTGTTCACAGTAGTAGAATGAAGATCCTGAGATGAGTGGTAAGTGAAGATGTTTTATGCCATTAAACTCGCCTACGACAGGCAGCGGCCGGCCAGCTCAGATCCCAGCAGGAACTGATTCTCGTAAACTGGAATCCTCAAACGCCAGTCCATTTGCCGCATGGACTTACATCAAATGTCAAAATATAATTCAAAGAGGGAGAGTGAAACAAACAGCAGAGACACAGCTCGTGGATGCAAAGCACGACCATACCAAACTACATCACCATCCCTCAAAAAATTTAAATAAAACAGCAAGGGGAAATGCATAAATTAAAAAATCGAAATCATTAATACATAACATAATCATTGAATCTAGAAGGTGTCCTAACAGCACGTGACCTAGAATTAAAAACACGGTACTGAACAGCATTATCCTGTGAAGTACCAGTAGTGCTCCTAATATCAGTCTAGCGACCAGGCCTGTTCTCACAACTTTCCTTAACAGGCTGTACCCAGTGTGTCCAATCTGAAACATGTTTAAAACCTTTCCTGCAGTTTATGATGCCTGCTTGCTGTGGAGTGAGTTTAACTAAACTCCGATTGTTACACCAACCTTCGTTTTGAACCAAAACTGAACCTTTACCAATTGCAGAAATTCTTGCTGGGGAAGAAAAACTGGACTCCCTCTTGTTTACCATACCTGTTCTTTTAATTAAAACTTGATCTCCAAAAGTAAAATCATGTTCAACGTTACCACTCTTATTAAAATGTTGTTTCATGGTTGACTGCTTTCCCAATACTCTTGCTCTAACTTGTTCATTCAAAATGGAGTGATCTCCCCCTTAATTAGGAACAAGCTCCTTAAGCCATGTGGGAAACATAGCTGAATGATATTCACGTCCTCTCAAAAGTGAAAAAAGAGTAACACCAGTGGTACAGTGAGATTGTGTGTTGTATTCCCAGACTTCCTATTTGAGAAATTGTTTAACTCCAATTCCAGCATTCAGAGCTGTTTTACGCCTTCCTTTATAATGTTATTCCCACTTTCTACCAAGCCATTAGATGCAGGTGAATACAAAGCTACCCTTCAGTGCTTGACATCATGTTTGTTAAAAAAATTAGACATTTGGCCAGAAACAAAATGTGAACCATTGTCGGTCACTAGAGACTCTCAATGGCAAACACTTGCTCCAGAAATTTGATGGCTGCTTCTGATGAATTAGAATTAACAAAAAAGAAGTAAAATCATTTAGAATAGTAATCAACTAACAAAACAGCATACCTCATTTAATCAGGAAGCTAAACAAAGAGCCCTGAAAATCCATTCCCAGTTTGTCCCAAGGGGCTTCAGGATAAGGCATGGGGTGCAGGGGTGTCTTCTAATGTGCCAATGCTTTTCTGAGAGAAGACATTCTGGGCATTTGTCAACCATGTGTCTAACCTGACTATCCAGAGTAGGCCACCAATAATGTTGCTTGCTATGCATGCAGGTCTTGGTTTTACCTAAGTGCCCTAGATGTGCACTAGAAATGATGGACCCACATTACTTGGAAGGAGGGATGTGTAAATCCACCCTGAAGACGAAACCATTGACTAAAGAAAGTTCTCCAGGCACCTGAGCATAGGTCTTTAAATCACCTCGTAAACATCTGATTTCAGGCTAACCCTGGATCATATATGTACTAACCTGCTTAAGAATTTCTTCCTCAAGGAAGGCACTCTTCCAGTCCTCTTCTGAAAATGATTAGGGCCTGCTTTGAGCTCTTGTTTGTTCCCACACCCATTGATTCTCTATGGACACACAGACTCAGATTGTTTTGTCTACCCTTGTGTCTTGTACATGGAGTCGGAAAATTGGTTGAGAATACAGATTGTATGATGATGTTTTATGTTGGATACTTTATCTGGTTCTGGCTGCACATCATCCACAAGTGTAACACACACATCCTTATACATTTCAAAAGTTTCATCAAGAACTGGTAGTGGCATGTGAGACAGGCAATCAGCTTTAAAATGTTTTCCTCCTGCCAGATGACTAATGTTGAATGTATATTCATGGAGCTTAGAAACCAACCATGTAAGCCTTGCAGACACATTGTTGTGAATCTCCTTAGTGAAAATGTGAAGTAGGGGCTTGTGGTCCGTGTGTAAATCAAACTGTTGTCCCCAAACGTACATTTTAAATTTCTGGATTGCCCAGACACATGCTAGAGCCTCTCGCTCAATGATACTGTACTGTTCACATTTCCTGAGAGACATGGAGGCGAATGCAACAGTTTGTTCTTTGTCACCTACACTCTGACTTAAAACCAATCCTAGACTATGGAGACTGGCGTCCACAGTCATGAGGGACATGCACTCATCCGTGAAAGCTGGCAGAACAGGAGCATTGACAATCAAATCTTTGTCAAAAGAGGATTCCATATACTCACCGCAAATAAAGTTCTACCCCTTGCCTAAAAGGGATCCAAGTGGCTCCACTGCAACTGCATACCCTGAAACAAACAGAGCGCTATACAATGCAAGGCCTAAAAAGGAACGCAGAGCAACACGATCACTGGGTGCGCAAACATACTTGATTGCTTTGACGAAGGAGAACTTATTTTAATTCTGTAGTCAGAAATGGTATGACCCAAGTAATCTAAAGACTTTGTAGTGAATTTGCATTTATCTTATGGACAAAACGCTATCAAGAATGCCATTATGTTGTTCTAAAGATTCTGCAAAAACCAGAATATCATCCTGGTATGCTTGTACGCTATTTAGATCAGCAAATAAAACGTCCATGAACTTTTGAAAAACACTGGTGGCTGATGCCAGCCCAAACGGTAGTCTCAAGTATTTGTAATTACCGAATGGGGTGACAAAAGACGTCAGTTCCTGGGACTGTTTGTCCAAAGGAATTTGATGGTATGCCAACCTCAAGCCAATAACGGAGAACCATTTGACATTACCCAAATTCGCCAACATCTCGTGTATTCTGGGTAACGGGTGACACGCACATTAAATTCCAACATTTTGATTAATTAAGTCAGCACACAACCTGATATTGCCTGATCTTTTTAGTACAACAATCAGTGCGACCCATTCTGATGATTCTACAGGTTGAATGACCCCTTGACTGCATACATCTTTTAACATCTGTTTGAGTTCCTCTCTAACTGACAAAAGAGATTTTCTTACCTTATGTACACACAGTTTGGTATGGGGCTTGAGCCTAATGTGGTGTACAAAACCTTTCACTGTTCCAATCTCATTAGAAAATAAACCTTTATGCTTGTGTAAAATCATGTTGATAGACTCATCAACTATGCACACTGAACTAGTAGGTAGCTCACTCACAACTACTGGAGTGCTGGAGCCAGGGACAAGATACAAACCCATCTCGGTGAGGTCTTGCCAATCAATGATACCTTTGCCTTTGATGGCAATGCACATTTTTGTAAAACTCTCTTTGCACATACATTGAACTTTACCCATGAAATAACCTACCAAATCAGTCAGGTTCTCACAAAAGGCTTTAGGACAGATGTCAGGAGACGTGAGTGATGTGCTTGAACCCCAAATGTTGTGAAATGTGGTATCTCGTGCGATGGTAATTGGCGAACCAGAGTCCATCATGACCTGCATAGACACATTATCAATATTCACATCACATGTGGGACCTTTGGTTGGTGTGCACACAGTTTTGAATTCAATAGTTAACACCACATTTTTAATAGACTTAGTGCAAGATTCAAGCTCCAGATTGTTAACATGAACCGTGTTTTTGCTGCTCCTGCAGACAACTTGAAAGTTTCCTAGCTTCTTATAACCAAGACATTGTTTTCCCATAGCTGGACACCGTTGAAAATTGCTCATATGGTTTTTTGATCCACATCTGTAACACATTGTCGAATTTCTCTTGCCATATCATCTTTGTGTTTGATATCTTGTCTTGTTTTGCACAGGGCACACTGAATCATCTTCCTGAGTGGGGGTGGAGTCCGCGATAAAACTAACTGTAGCTTCAGGATTCAAAAACATTTGATGAAATTAAGGAACGCTCACTGCTTTTAGCCAAATCCAACCCCTCGCTAAGCATAGGACTGTGACAACTTAGTTTCTCTGGTATTTTTTATTATGTGCAATTAGAAACAAATTGATCACGAATACAAGTATCCGAATTGGATCCAAATTCACAGGTTGTAGCTAAAATTCTAAGCACAGCTACGTATTCTTTGACTCCTTCATCAAGCAATAGTTTTCGCTCAACAAAATTATGTCTTTCAAGCATTACATTAGGCTCCTCTGCAGATTATTTTTTTAACCTTTCTATAGCTTCCATATAAATATGCCAGTTATCACCAGCTGAAGCTTGAGGGCCGGGAATGGGTGCTAAATTGTCAAAAATCTGCTGTGCTGAACGTCCCAAACTGCAAAACAACAATGCAAACTTCCTTTGTGGACTATAAACCCCAGCGTCTATGGCAATTAAATGATTTGAAAAAAGATGAAACCACTCTGCCCATTTGATTGTGGGTTTACCAGGAAGAGCCAAGAAGGGAGGTGGTTGAGTTGTTTGCCATGCCATGACTAATGCAAATTAACCCAAAAATCTCAAAGTTGTTTATTAAAAAGAATAAAAAGAAATACCTTTTATATACTGGTAAATTGAAGTCTGTGGTCACCTGTAGCATGCACTGGTGAGTGAAACTTGGCTAAGTGAATATATAAACTTACTGGCCAACGGGGAAGCTGAATAACGCTCCAGATGTGCTGCAGTATATGCCACTGGAGTCAAGCTATCCTGGCTGATGAGGGGTGAAACCCCGAAAACCGGTCCTAGGATGCTTGCTTCCAGTCCAGGTAGGACCTGGCCTGGCAGTTCGGGCTGGACTGTTCCCATTGGGTGCCGGGTCAAGACTGATTTGCATGTGACTGGGTCTAAACTGGAATGGCATGGTGAGCAAAACATCGATGGATTTAGGCCCAGATCTCTGTACTGGGGTGAATATATGACATTGTTCTGCATTCTGTCCATCAATTGTTCTTTTTGCATTTGTCACCCCAAATGGGACGGGAATGCCCAGATGTGGATCCCATGCTCTCCATGCCTCCCTGGACTGGTTGCTTCCAGTCCAGGGAGGAACTGGCCTGGCAGTTTGGGCTGGACTGTTTCCATTGGGCTCAAGGTCATGACTGATTTGCAAATGGCTGGGTCCAAACTGGAATGACATGGTGAACAAAACACTATGGATTTAGGCCCAGATCTCTGTACTGGGGTGAATGTATGACATTGTTCTGCATTCTGTTCATCAATTGTTCTTTTTGTATATGCTTAGACTCTGCCGCATGTGACCTGTCACACACAGCAGCGTCAGGTCTGATGTGCAGCACAGCGTCAGAGCAGAGATGTAAGTCTTGCCAGGCTACCCAGTGCCACCTCAGGCGCGCAACGCCCATAGGGTTCAAAGGGCTTCAGCCCCCTCCCCGTCATGTGTGTCAGCCTGAGACAGCTTCCTGGACACACACACAGTCACGCCCAAGAACTTCACAGGTCTTTAAAAGACTATCTACTTGTAAATGAGGCTTTGTTGTTTTGTCACCCCTTCTTAGAATCCCTGAATCCCCACTCAGTCTATTGCTGGAAGAACCCCCCCCCGAAGTCTTTTCTTAGCCCCACCCACTGAAATTTGGCTCTAGTTGCACCTCTGTGCCACTTCCACATAGAGATCGCACGAGGAGTCCCACGGAAACATTGAGCGAAGCGTTTGAGTCTGGAAAGTAGCAAAATTAATGAAACTGTTCCACAAGTTACTCCACCACGCTTGAGATCCATGCATCTTCCGAGCTTCCAACCTGAAAGGGAGTGAGAGAAGTAGTAGTACTGATGCCAGCATGAGCCAAAGCTATCCCTTCAAGAGCTGCACTGATTACATTTTAATCTAACTTGTTTATTAGGTAAATGCCTATCCCTAATCACAGGTATAAAAACCATATGAACAGTGTTCTTAGTGAGGCTATATGAATATTTGGAAGGGTAACTGTCAGGAGTTTTTAACTTATCAGTGTTGCTTATACTGCCACAATAATATCTTAGTTTGCAATCGAGTTACAGTAGCTGCATTAAAGGTGTGTGTTGCTGTCTTTGCAGCTAAGCTTGTTGCACAGTTCTCTTTACTGTGAATTCCTTCACTTTTAGTTTTGTTTTTTGCCAGCGGCAGGCTATGCAGACAAGTCTGTGTAGGGCAGGTCTTGAACTCATATATGGCTTAAGATATTTAGAACTTGTGTAATTTTCAATGCGTATTGTACCCAAAACATATTAATGTGTGGGAGCTTCTGCAATGCTGTTTTAGCAGTGTTATGGTACAATTCACTGACACTTAAATTACCAATATTCTGGCTTGGACAGGGGTAAATTTATGAGGAGAAGAAAGGCCAATCTTATTGGAAGAGGAAGCCTCACTCCCATAATGAGGCATGCTTCATCATAGACTGCCTCTCCCCACCTTGGTAGGGCAATAATACCTGGGCAGACTCAACCTCCTAGAAAACTTCATGGAGGGCGTTCTTAAATAAGATAATTTCCTGGACAAAACTAGGGATCCAGATAGAGATAAAAGCACCTAGAGGTAACCGGGTTGTTACCTTTATTAGTAGTGACCTCTGGTGCATCTAAAACCAACTACGAGATAGAATGACAGGTCAAAGGCTCAGACCATCGTCTTATCACAGTACTTTTACCTTTATCTGGATCCCCCTGTTTTGTCCAAGAAATTTTCTTAAGAACTCGTCCAATAAAATTATCCTTTCTTCTCCTCTTGGGCTTACCCCATCCACAACAGAATCTTGGTAATTTGGGTATAAGTGATTTGTACCATAACATTGATAAAAATAGTATAGGAGAAGCCACCATCCCTTAGTGTTTTGGGATTCAATTTGGGAGGACGAGTGGTGGCGTACACTCCTCCATTCCTTTTGCGTTTTGAACTTTGAGTACTGAAGACATTCTTGAGCACAAAGTGCCAGATCACACTCAAATGTTATATCGGGTGCCTTTAAAGGCATGGCCCACTGCACCCAATGAAGGTGCACAGAATGTACATTAAGGATACCAGCTGCTTCTAGTGTAGATATTGGGAAAACTAGAATTTTTTGTTTTCCCTGTGCAAGAGGATACAACTTTAATATTGCAGTCTGAACTGTTGTGGATTTTCTCAATTACAGGAAATTGTTCGTTAGCACTGGAATATAAATGTTATTTATATGCTACAGGGTCATCTGTCACTCGTTGTGAACTACACACGTATAGCCCGAAGTGCTAGGAACAACCCTAATTACTAGGGGCCTCATTTAAGCAGATGCGTCACTTTGTAAACCCCTGCGCTACATTATACCTGCGTCAGGTATAATGTATGCAGAGAGGGCGTTCCCCCGCAAAAAGCCTCGTAATAGTGACGCAGTGAAATCTATGAGATTTCACTGCGTCACTTTTAGGACGCTGTTGCGTCAAAATCTTGCGCCTGCCTCACAGCAGGCGTAAGACTGACGCAAGCCCTTTCACATGGAGCTTTCCCTATGTGAAAGGACGCATTGCTGGAGTTGCGTCACTTTTGTGACACACTCCAGCAATGCGTCACTTTTGCGCCATACAGATACGTCAGAAATACTGACGTATCTGTAACTCCTTGCGCCATGATGCGTCATACTGTAAATATGACGCATCATTGGTCTCGCAAGGAGGGCGCAGTGAAAAGTGACGCATCGCTGTTTTCACGCAGCGATGCGTCACTTTTCATAAATGAGGTCCAAGGTTTCTTTTGTTGTTCCGCGTTTACGTAATTTCGTCTCTTCCATCTACTTTCAACACTGGACAAGGGGAGTGCTCATAGTTGACGGGCATGGCACTATAACTCTTGGTTATTGTGGTTAATCGTGGATGGCCTTCATATAATGTTTAGCTTCTGGCTTTAATGGGTATTGAGCCTGAACGTGGGCTCACTCTTCAACATGCGGCACGGAGTCTTTGTCCAACCCTGCTTGGTTTCTATACAGCGATGGAGCCTGCTTTAAAGTCCACTCGTGTGTATTCTTCCCTAAGTTCTTCAGGTGCCAGGGAGGAAAATGCTTGCATTATGACCTCCTCACTATGAGACGATTCCCTTGTAAATAAATGAGGCCAGTCATCCTCTGCAAGAATGATGTTGTAAGCATCCAACGACTGAGATCAGGATACAGTTTTGATTTTGCGCAATGTAACCTCGATTTGCATTTCTACATCATAAACCTGACTGGAGATTTACATGCCCATCTCGGGTTTCAACCTGTATGTACTCTTTAGTTGAAGATCAACTAGATGTTCTTTGAGAGTCTGGCAAACTATTGGAACTTCCTCTGCACTGTCCAGAAGTCCCATTCCACAGAAGTGTGAGCTGTTTCTGCAACATGTTTGTTTGTAAACCCTGGTACTTTCTTTTTCTTAAAATGAGCTTTGGAGTCTGAATCTTTCACTTCTTTCTTCACGTGAACCTCAACATCACATGTTGCCTCTCTTTCACATTTTTGCTTGATGTATTCAACCTTTCTGAGATACTCAGTCTATCTGCTCCTTTCTATCCTCTTTGTCTTTCAGATTCCTACAAAGAACTGGAAGAATCTGGCCTTTTCATTTTTTTATCACAAATTATATTCCCTACAGGGCCGGACTGGCTACTGGGCAGTTGTGTGTGCTGCCGAGCTGGGGGCTGATTTCGTTGATAGGGACCTGCGTGTGAAAAACGAAATTCGTTTTGCTCTTTTTATTTCAATGCGCACGCAGGTCCCCATCAACGAAATAAGCCCCCACCATTAGCCCCCAGCTCGGCAGCACACACAACTGCCCGGTAGCCAGTCCGGCCCTGATTCCCCACTGGACTCCTGCTGCAGCAGATTTTCAGTCCTACTTTTTTATATGGCTGCCTGCTTTTTCCTACATTTGGGTGCAGCCTTTTTTTTTAATGCAAACGTTTGACGTGCTTTTTTTTGGGGGGGAGTTGCATTTTTGCGGCTCAAGCACCTAAAGTATCCAGGCCCACGGAGGTGTATGCTTCCGAATCAATTTTAGGAACCTCCCATTCATTTTTTTTGTCAAATCTGTTTATTGGCATTTATATATTTTGACATTACATTAGGTGCATCATTGTAAGCAATATAGCTCTTCATCCTTGCCTGGTTGACAATGCGCAGACAATGTGGCAGATCAATGAGGCGCCATAACCGTAAACACAAAAATAGTATGCAGGTGAATCTTGGGCACCCAGGCATGCCCTCAGTGTAACAGAGTCCATGCGTCCCATCCCTATGTGGAGAGACAAGTCTTACATGTGCAGCACAACTTCAAATAGAAAGCATTTGCAACAAAACAAGAACATCAAACTGCGGCACTGTCACCGAGATACATTATAATTCATACATTCGTACCCATTCCCATCCCCTAAGCCCGCCCCCCCTCCCCTGTCCCACCCTCATCCCCTAAGCGCGCATGTCTCTATTTCTACTACTTCCTCTCCGCAGTGTCATTGTTGTGCACCAGTCGGTGTGTCAGGTGTGCCGTCCACTACGCACCCCTCCCGTCCACCCGCTGTACCTGCTTGGTCCCCCGCCCCTCCCTCGTCCGTAGTTCTCTCTGCCACCTGCAGTGCATTAAGCATGCGCTCCCATTGCTCCGCCATAGGTTCCCTACGGAGCCCCACTATTTCCTCCCTCCGGATGGCAGTCCATTGTGCCCGTGCCCACGACAAGAGGGACAGAATCCATGCCTGTACACTGGGTGCGTCACTCGCCTTCCATCTCCTAGTGAGGAGTCGTGTTGCTGTTACCATCCCCAAATCCAGGAAGCGGGACGATGCCTTATCCTTGGGCGACCGCTTGAAATGATGTAAGAGATACTCGGGCCAGTTACAAGGGACGGTGCGGCCAGTGCATTGCGTAAGTAGTACACCAATGTCCCTCCAGTAGGTGCCAAGTCCGGGGCAGTGCCACAGAAGATGAAGGAGGTCCGCGTTCATTTCACCACACCTAGGGCAAGACGCGTCTGTCCTGTGAAAATATTTATTTATTAAGTCGGGGTAAGATAGGCCCTGTGAACTATACATACTTGGATTTGGCGAAAGCGCATATTTCTGGGGATGCGCACCGGGCTTTTAAGAATCTTCTCCCACTCTTGGTCCGCCAGCGCTCGCCCCATATCTCGCTCCCACTTTGCGCGGAGTGGGGTCAGGTCTAGTTCCGTGTGTATCCGTAGGGATGCAGCAAACCACTTAATCAGATGCCTGCCCCTGCCCATGACATGCAGATATTGCACCGTCAAGTGCTGCGTTGGCTCCTCTGCAACATCACCCCATCTAGCTGCCATGTGGGCCATGAGGGAGCGGTGCATTAGGAACCCCCAGGGGGAGCCCGATGTCCGTGACTAGTGCCTCGTAGGGTATCAATGCTCCATCTTGATATAAGTCGCCCAACGTCTGGACGTCCGCTTCCTGCCACTGCTCCAGCATGGAGTGCGTGAGGACCCCCCCGCTCCCTGGCGAGCCTTCCAGCGGCACCGCAGGTGCGTATGGGAACACCTTTCTCGTAAGATGCAGTGCCCTGCAGAAGCATTTATATGCCACCACCAACAACAGTGGGGTGGGACGCGCCGGTGCCGCTAATGGATGGAATAGCGCGGTGATCCGCTCCAGTGTGTAGGGCGGCTCGCTTGTGGCAGTGTCTTCTCTTCCCCTGTCCGCTAACGAGCGGGCAACCCATTGAAGCTGCACTACCAGGTAATAGTGCTCAAAACAGGGACCGGCCAATCCGCTTTTGTCTGTGGGCAAGAACAGTTTCCCGAGAGCCAGACGGTGTCGGGACGCGCCCCAAACAAAGTCACGCAGGATCTTGTTAAGTTTGGAGAAGAAGGACGCGGGTATGAACAAGGCCAGAATCGCGAAATAGTATAAAAGGCGAGGGAGCATCACCATTTTGGCAAGGGCCACTCTGCCTGTGGGTGTCAGGGGGAGCGTGGACCAAAAGCCAATCTGAGCTTTGAGCGCCGTCACCGCTCTTCCCAGATTCCCGTCTAGCAGGTCTGCAGGCTGGCGGTAGACCCGGATCCCCAAGTACTTAAACGTGTCCACCCGCCACTGGACTCGTGTGCCATGTAGGCTATACTCTGGATCGGCTACCTTGCTACTAAACGCGTAGAGGCAGTGGGCCAGTGGGCTCCGATATGTGGCCCACGTCTCGGACAAAGACCAATAGGTCGTTGGCGTACAAGGACATCTGGTGGACGCCGTCTCCCAGTGGGATACCATCTGCCAGGAGTTGTCTCATGGCCGCAGCTAGGGGCTCCATGGCCAGCGCAAAGAGCAGCAGTGATAGAGGACACCCCTGGTGGGTGCCCCTGCCCACCGACACTGCTTCTGAGATATACGGCCCCAGCCGGACGCGGAGCACAGGGTTCCTATACAAGAGTCCCACCATCTGTAGGAAGTTTGCTTCCAGTTCGTACGTCTCCAACACGACGACAAATAACCCCACTCAAGGCAATCAAAGGCCTTTTCTAAGTCCAGCACCAGGCACCCCGCTCAGGGCCAGGCCGTCGTCGCTTCAGCCGGTACCCTGAAATACCTCCTGAGGTTCAGGGACGTGGACCTCGCTGGTACGAAACCGTTTTGATCCGGATGGACTAAATGTGAGGAACCTCCCATTCATGATTATGAACAGTAACGGCAGCCAAGAGCTGGCAGATTGCCAGAACCACCACTTCCCCTTGACCTTTATTAAGAACTATTGAAGAAATTGTTTCAACATTACCCATTTATTTCATACCTAGATCAACAGCTGGTGCGGTTCCATTTTCATTCTGTATTTGTTTTAACACCTCCGGTAACACTGCCAAAGAAGGTGTGCCATGCCTAGTAATATAAATATTAGCAAATTTTGTTCTCAGTTTAGTTTACTCTTCTACAGGTGGTACTATACCAAATAGAATAAACATAGTTGTCATTCTATGTTTATCTTCGGGTGTTGTGTGAGGATAGTGCACTTTCAGTTGCTTTGTTTTGTAAGCAATCCAAAATGGAATCTCATCAGTGGGATCCATTTGATGTGCAGGGCAAGAAACTATTTATTGCCACGGTCACTGTTTACTGTAAAACATACTGTTGAAGGCGCCTATAAATGGGCATTAACAGATTTAGTAAATGTCATAAAATTGTGAACACAGATTTACTGCCTCTGGATGTGGAATATACCCAGCCAATACAGGACAGGTAGCCCCTTTATTACTTAAGTGACCCATTCTGATATCCTGAACTACATGAGGTAATTGGCCAACAAACCATGATTGGTGTTTCTGATAACTGTCCCTAATTTCTAAGTTACAATAAAGTTGATAATTAGGAGTAATAGCAGCAGCTCAATTGTATGAAAGTGCCTAGTGTTTTGTTTTACGTGCTCAAACTCCACCTCTGAGTAAAATATTTCAAAGTGTTATGCAGCATGCGCATTTACAGCAAAAGGTACCTCGCACCCCATGTTAGGGAAAGCCCTAGTCACGAGGTGTTGTGTTACTGGAGCCCTGTAGTTTACTCCTATCAGAAAAACTTGTGATGTTGTAAATCAGATTCAGAATGAGATTCAAAACTAACAATGAAATGGGGAAATCCTTTTAATAGTTAAGCGTCTGGCAATCCCAAAGCAGAGAGGGACCTCCTATCGGAGCCGAGGGAGGAACCCAATATTACAATTTGCGTGTCCGCTATTAGTAATGATTGCTAAAATCTTGTCATTCAAATTACTGAATGATCGACCCAGCATAAAGAGAGCTAAATGATATATTTTCTGAAACTTATTCAGAACACAACCAAAGCTTTAGAATCTTTAGACCCGTTGGCAGTGCAGACTTAGTCAACATACCCACTATAGACAGAGAACCTGAAGGACTGTAGCCGACACACCACCATAGAATTACTTAAGGATTGTGCCATCTGGACAACGACCAATTCTGTGAGCTTCACATTAGTATTTACTGTTAGTAGGATCCAAACACCTACAAATATACACAATGGGCCCGATTCACAGAATGAACTTAAGACTCAATCCTAAACTTACTACTATTTTGGCATTCACAGAATGCACTTACTACTTTTGGCATTCACAGAATGCACTTGCTACTTTTGGTATTCACAGAAGTTAGGATGTTGTCTTAAGTGTGTCTTAAGACAAACTTAAGACAGACTTAAGACAGACTTAAATTAGGATTTTGTCTTAAGTCTGTCTTAAGTTTGTCTTAAGTCTGTCTTAAGTCTGTCTTAAGTCTGTCTTAAGTCTGTCTTAAGTTTGTCTTAAGACAAACTTAAGACAAAATCCTAACTTCTGTGAATACCAAAAGCAGTAAGTTCATTCTGTGAATATCAAAATAGTATTAAGTTTAGGATTGAGTCTTAAATTCATTCTGTGAATCGGGCCCTAAGAATATATTTTAATGGCTTTTATTAAAATAACAATTACATTTTATTGCCTATAATGAGTATAACTGTGACTATGAAAACAAACAAATAGTGGAACAAAAGCAACAAATAAACAGAATATTAGAAAGAATTGCAACATTATAATGGTGCTTTAGAGTTACCCCTCATTTGTGCTCCAATACCTCCTTTCTTCCCCTAACTAAACTATAATAGCACCAAAGGCTGCCTGCATTAGTTACACTTAGGGCAACACAATAAGTATACAATACAGTGATGGATGGAATGATTGGATTATTCTCAGCCACCGGTATCACTCGCGTCGCATCCTAATCCATTGTTATTTTGGACACTATGCCACCTCAGTTGGGCATCGCTATATGGAAATCAATCTTGATCCTGCTCTAATAGGAACAGTCCAGTCTGAACTGCCAAGCCAGGTCCTCCCTGAACATGAATTTGAGCAACCCTGGACTGGTTTTGCCCTAGTTATGGGCTCATCAGCTGGGTACAGCATGGATTGGGATGCAGCCCTAAGCGATTGCCAGTGGTTGAGATTAATTCCAACATTCATCAATCACCTTGTTGTTGTTGCAGTTGATGCACTAAGAGCAACAGGTATGCCCAGGCATGGGTCCTGTGCTCACTGTGCCACTGGAATAAAGGTATACCTGGCTGAAGAGCCCATAATAAGGGAGAAATCGGTCCTAGGTTGCTTGTATTCGGTTCAGGGAGGACCTGGCTTGGCAGTTTGGGCTGGACTGTTCCCATTAGAGCAGGGTCAAGACTTTTTTGCATATGGTTGAGTCCAAACTGATTTGGCAAAGTAGGCGAAAAACAATGGATTGGGATGCAGCTCGAGCGATTGCCAGTGGCTGAAATTAATTCAAGCATTCCCTCCATCACCTTGTTGGTGTTGCAGTTGACGCCCTAAGTGTGATGGGTGTTCCCAGTTGTGGGTCCCGTGCTCACTGTGCCACTGGAATCAAACTATACCTGGCTATTCCAATTAGAGCAGGGTCAAGACTGATTTGCATATGGCTGGGTCCCAAACGGAGGTGGAATGGTGGATGCAAAACTATGAATTAGAATGTAGCTTGAGCGATTGCCAGTGGCTGAGATTAATTCAAGCATTCCATCCATCACCTTGTTGTTGTTGCTGTTGATGCCCTAGGTGCGCCGGGTATGCCCAGATGTGGGTCCCATGCTCACTGTTCCACTGAAATCAAGCTCTACCTGGCTGAGGAGCAGACACAGTCAAATGTTCCAGGACCTCAGAAACCACACTTGGGGGTCAGTACTCACTCCAGCAGTGGCCAACAGAATGGTTTAGGGCAGTTCGGACTGGTCAGCTGGCCAGTTGCAAGAAATGCCACTTGTAGTTTGTTGTGTCCCAATAACTTAAGCAGTAGGTCAGTCTTAAGATCCTTGGAGTCCATTCCTGTGTCCTGGGTACAAGAGAGAGCAGGTCCAGTCCTTTAGGGCTCTCCTATGGTCTCAGTAGGTTCATTCCTCTTCTAATCCTCCTCAGTTCCAGTAGTGCTCTGTTGAAGGTATTGGGGATGACACATCTGGCACCAGCTTGTGGGTGGGGGTGACACCTCCCTAACCGATTTGGTCAAAGTTGCTAGGGTTACCCTACCCACGTATGCAGCATTTTCTGTGCACCCTAATTTAAAAATTCTATAGGGCCTCTCTCTGCCTAAATCTAAGCTGGTGATTCTCTCCCCCCTTGTGCCAAGCCTGTGTGCCCACCCAATGGTGTGGTGGGGTAAATAAGCGATTCCTTCCCAGTTCTACAGCACACACAGTTGTACAGCCAGAAAAACAGATAGGGCAAACACCTGGGGGTACACTGTGCAAAAGATGGGTATTTCCCAAAACGACCTGAACCTAAGGTAGAGATGGGACAGCTAAGTACCCTAAAGAAATAATTTTTGTATGCACCCTGCTGGAAGAGCAGGGTTGTTTCGACATACCAAATAAATGTTCAGCACCACAAATGATGGACACAGATGATTGATCATGGATAGCAGGGTTGATTGCTTTACCAAAAAGGTCTCCTACTCAAAAGCAGTTCTCAATGGTATCACTAAAAGCAACACACCTAGGAATCACTTTAAGTCTCAGATGGCCACAGTATCATTCATTGTATGTGGCAGGTAGTGGTAAAATGACCCAAGGGGAGGATATTAAAACATATGATAATATATGTTTTTAAGATAATTGGGCAAAGGAAAAAAACAAACTTAGCTGGATGTTTTTCTTGTGAGAGACCAGAAATAAGACTCTCGAGATGAGCAAGTTATTTACCTTCTGTAACTCTTTTTGTGATGGGTACTGAATCTAACCACAGATTCCTCAGATTAGAGCACTCGCCAGAACCCAGAATAGATCCAGAAAACATTTAATCAGTAGTGATCTCTTATGCGACTAGGTTGCACAGTGCAGCTCCATCTTGGCTTTGTACTGCCTTGGAAGTGACAGAGTGGAGTCACATATAAGTGCCATCCCTGTGCACTGATGTCAGTTTCTTGTTTTTCCCTTTCCGTGCCCTGAAACATGTAGCATTAACATTTGTAGTTACTAGTGTATTGAATGTTAACGTGGGAACTTTTTAGATGTTACAAAGAGGTCAGTCCACAGAACAGGGGCGTGGGAGGGTAGTGAGGAACCTGCGGTTATATAAAGTATCCATCAGAGAGAGTTTTACAATGGTAAGTAATCTATTTTTCTGTTAAATACTTCTAATCACAGATTCCTCATCTTAGAATAGATACCAAATCAGCAGTAACTCCTTTGGTAGAGGGTCCGTGGAGTAGATTCAGAACAAAAAGTCCTGCAGGAGCAAATGGCCAGGTGCCCTTCTTGCTGGACCTCTCTGTCAAGGCGGTAGCGCTTCATGAAAATGTGCATTGCTGCCAAGGATAGGCACTATACGAGCCAATGCAATGGTAGTAATCTTAACTCTTGAATAAGGGCCTCTCACCAATTGAGGGCTGCTAAATCTTCAACATTATGTGTTCTTGGCAGTAGTGAAAAGATCTAGCCAGGGTTCTCAACACTGTTGGAAGATGCCCCACATTACCTCTGGATGTAGACGCCACTCGTGATATACAAGACACTACCAGCTCAGTTGGTCACCCTTGGAATCCTACCAGTTGGTTCTCAGCCAGAGAAATGCTTGGTGCTCCGACCAATTCAAGAGGCATGGCACCTCCTGGCCCAGGACCCAGGACCCCATTCCACCCTGCCTGTTGCAATACCACACAGCAGTGGAGTTGTCCATGAGAACCTGCATCAGCCTCTCACAGATGGACGGCAGGAAGGCCTTCAGAGCCAGATGGAAATCCCCAAACTCCAACAGATTGATTTGGAGCTAGGCTTTCGTCGAAGTCCAGAGTCCTCTGCTCATCACCTCCCTGCCGAGGACCTTCCCAGCTCAGCAGGGACGTGTCTGGCAGTAGTGTCATCTGTGGGTGGGGAAGGGAGAGGAGCCTGCTCCTGGACCAAAAGCCTTTGAGCAGC
Organism: Lissotriton helveticus; assembly: GCF_964261635.1. Classification (NCBI taxonomy): domain Eukaryota; kingdom Metazoa; phylum Chordata; class Amphibia; order Caudata; family Salamandridae; genus Lissotriton; species Lissotriton helveticus. The sequence goes on from NC_136070.1 coordinate 817,917,949, forward strand.
CACCACTGCAGATTGTGAGCCGCCTCCTCCAAGATCTGGATGGCATCTGTCAGATTTCTTTGATGTTGGGCCCATTGGAACTTCAGATTCCATTGCAGAGTCAGTATTTGCCACCTGGTGTAGCTGACAAGGAAGAAGAGGAAGGCTAAAAGGCTAAGAAGCCTCACAGAATTTCTCACAAGATATGGGATCAAGACTGAAACCTCGGCATCATAGCCCGAATAACCTGTACTCGTTGCGGTGGAAAAACGGCCTGGAATTGCACTGTGTCCATTATTGCTCAAATTAATACAAACAAGCCTGCCTTCAATAGTCAGTTAATGAAGTAGGAGAAAACTGTTGTCCACAACTTCTGAAAGTGGGCAGAGACCACCACCATCACTTTTGTCCACACTTAAGGGGCACTGGTGAGACCAAAGGGGAGCATAGCAAGCTAAAAATGCTACTGGCCTACCTTGAACTGCAGATAATGTCTGTGGCCCTTCAGGGTGGGTATATTAAAATACTTTGTGGCAATCCAAAGATACCATCCAGTTATGCAAGTCCAGGCAGACAGGATCTAGAACAGCGTGAGTATTTTTAATTTGTCCTTCCTCAAGCAAGCTTTTAGGTACTGAATGTCTGAAATAGCCATGGACCCGTCTTCCTCGGCACAAGGAAACAGAAAAAACATTGCTTATTTCTGAGTCCAGTACCCTCTCAATAGCATCCTTGAATAGTAACACTCGCACCTTCTGCAGCAGAATAGGCAGGTGCTCTTCTGAAATTTGCTTTGATGTGGAGGGAATATTTAGCTGGCCAAGAAGAGGAAGGGCATAGTCATGTTGAATAAGTTGTAAGTGCCATCTTTCCCCATCCTGAAAGGAAATGATGAATCTTGCCAACCACTGTGTGGCCATCCACCACTAAGGGTAAAATCAAGTGGTTTGGTGGCCAATGCAACAGGGAAAGAGGAATCAAAAGACTGATACCCCTACTGGCCCAATCGCTGCCTGCCAAATCCATGGCCTTGAAAGGACAGGAATGACTGCTGTACTGTTTGGAAAGTCTGTCTTTGCCTATACGCTAGCCCTCTGGAATAGCCTTTCAACTTTTTTGAATTGGTGTGGAACGTGCTAGGTAGGAGTCTACAGACTCAAAGATCACACTTTGGCTCTACTTCCTTTAAAGAGCTCCAGCATAGATTCTGCCGTCTGTCGTTTTGTGCAGGAATGTTTCCCTTCCTGCACAAAAATAATAATCCCCATCATATAGTAGATACGGAGTATTCCTGCTGTAGGGCAGTGCAGCACAAGGCCTGCTGCTCTGCCCTATGGAAAAAAAAACATAAATGAGACCCTCAATTATGAGGTTTTGGTGCAGGACAGCACTGCAAGGAATTTTGCTGCGCTGCCCTGTGTCAAAACAGAAGGGCAGGAATGCGCTGTATCTCTGAGATACAGCAAATTCCTGTCCTTTTCCCCTGCTCCAGCACACAATGGGCTGCCATGCTCCAAAGGAGGCACCCTTGCACCATGGAATGCCCCTTTCACAAAGTGTTCTGGGTGAAAGGGGCACATATTTACAAGACCATGAAAAGCCATGTAAAGTGGCTTAATGTGGCCTAGTTAATATGCCGTGGCACATTGCGTCACCGGAACATCCAAAAAGTTTTGTTCCGGCGGTGCAAAAGTGCCACAAGGGGCCTCATAAACGAGGCCGTAAGTTGCATGTTAAATAAATCCAAACGCCTATGAAATTCTTAGTCCATGGTGATGCTGGCAAGTAAAAATAACTTTATATCACTCAATAATGCGAGCTGCACATGCATCTGTTAAAATAGCAGTCAGCGATTCAAGTGCTTTAGTGCTAGGAGAGGGTGGTCTAAATACAAGAACAAAAGTGTAGTAGTCTACGTTTGTAGTAGCCTATGCTTTTTGCAAGGTTATATTTTAGAACCTTACACTGTGAGTGTTCTGTACTAATGTTCTGTTTGAGACAGTTGATCTTTGTCATGTTAAGATGCTGCGTCTCTGCTTGATGGTCCGGCATGATGTGGAATAAAGTTAATTGAAACTTACCTGATGTTCTCCTTCGTTACCACATCTTTTTGGCGACGGCTGCTGGATCATCCACACGAACCCATGAGAAGCTGCTCAGTTTTTATATTTTTTAAAGTGGCACAGCGGTTGAGACTGGTCGGAAGCGGTCATCCCTGTTCAGCAAGTGGTGTTAACGATGTGCAGCGAGGGAGCCGTCTCCTAAGAACAAACGATTGACTGCTGATCGTTGAGAAGAACTTTATTACTGGTGAGACGGCAGGATGACGGAGTGCTAAGGCTTTCAATTTTGAAGAAGTCGGAAGCTGTCCGAAGCTGTCATCTCTGTCCACGGCTGCTGAGCATATTGCTTTGTGTTGGAGCAGTCCCATGTGAGCAGAACGCAACATAAAATAAAGGTTAGTGGAACTGGAAAGCACAACATGGACGTGCGTTCCAGCAATGGAAAAAACTAGTGCCCTGTGACGCACTCTTAGTTACGTGCTACACGGGTGAGCAAGCACGCTTGCGTTTCAACATTGAAACGCGGAAGGGATTTGCAAAGCAACTACGTTACAGAAACGTTCCTCGAAGGATTCCTACAGGGTTTCCATAACAACAGCGTCACAGACAATTGTCGAAGGATTCCGACTGGATTATTAAACCCTGCCAGCATCTCGTACCACGTCATTGTTGAATAAAGGGAGCAGCACTAAAGAAGGTTCTTGTCAATATTTAGCTTTTGTGGCACACTATTAGTTTTTTTTTCAGCACATGTGTTGTTTAACAAATAAATTTATTCAGTAACAATTTATTTGTGGGCAACATCACAAGGTACATATTACTGCCTTTCATCTGGTAGTAGGTGGTCACTAAATCAGTCTAAATGTTCAGTTTGTTTATAAATACATTATATTTACATTTGGTTGCTATCTTTTGTTCCATTGCAAGAGTTTTGTGGGGCATATTATTTTTACTTGTGTGCGAGTTACATTATTTGTAGGAAAATTTTATGTGACTGGAGCTGACATTCCCATTGTATTTCGGAAGCGCTCTATTCTTAACAACTTTAAAATGGCTATGCAGGCAGTTTCTCCACCTCCACCGTTCTTGGAGACACCAGGTGACCCACCCATCAAATGGAGAAAGTGGTTTGATGGTTTCGAAACGTACCTTGGTGCAATTGGTGCCATGAGATTTCGAGCAGAGCGTGAAAAGTATATCTTACTACATTCATTAGGTTTTGCGGGCAGGGAAATTTTAAAACATCTTCCTAATCCAGTTCAAGTTGAAGGTGATCCTCTTGATGAGTATCAGGAAACAGTAAAAAAATTACAAACAAGGTTTGATGTTCAACCCAGCTTGGTTGTACTTCGTCACAAACTTTTTCTACAAACACAGAACACGGGGGAGGATGTTGACAATTACATCACTGCTTTAAGAAGTCTTGTGGCAGACTGTCAGTTTGAAAACTTTGTGGACCAACTTGTTTGAGACCAATGTATCTCTCACTGCACGGATAAAGCCATCAAACAAAAATTACTATCCATGGGAAATCCGACCCTAGAGGAGACCATTAGAGTGGCAAAGAGTATTGAGACATCACAGTTATCTGTCAAAGAATTAGATGGAAAAAAAAGTGAACCTGTCTCTGCTGTCAAAGTGAAAGACGCCAAGGTATCTGACAACAAAACATCAGACAGACATCATTTGTCAGAAAGACCAAACTCTTTTTTTTTAAAGCCTAACATTTGTTTCAGGTGTGGATATAAGCCACACGCTCCAGGCACTAAGTGTCCGGCTAGGTTTGTAACATGCAAAAATTGTAACAAGATTGGCCATTTTGCTAAAATCTGTCAGACAGGTAGAAGCAAATTCAACCCCAAACCTTCCCCGGTGAAATGTGTAGTTGATGAAGACATGATGTGAGATGAAGAAGAGTCTGTTACTTAAGAACTTAGTAATATGGTTGTTGTTGTTCAAGACGATGGTGTTATCACAGGGGATCCAGAGTTGTGTGTTGATCCTTATGTAGAGATTTTTGTAGGGGATTGTGTTTTGAATCTTCTTGTTGATTCTGGAGCACGTATCTCCATGATTACTCTAGAACTCTATCAAGCAACCGGGTCTAACAGACCTCTTCTTCCCCCAGATCGTAAAGCTGTCTCTTATGCGGGACATGAGATAAATCTTTCTGGGTACATCGAAGAGATCATGGAATTCAAGGAAGATTGTAGGTAACATTTATGTGGCACAAAAAGGGTTCAACATCTTAGGCTGGTTTCACCAGGGATTATTTGGGATGGTTCTCAGGCCGGGAACCAAAGATCAAGTTCTAGCCATAAGAGACAGTCCTGATCTTGAAAACTTAGTTAGTGAATTTCCACATGTGTTCGCTGGAGAATTGGGTAAAATCAGAGACTTTCAGCACAAGATTATTGTAAAGGATGGTGCTTGTCCAGTAAAACATAAGCCGAGGAACGTTCCTTTCAGTGTCAGGTAAGATCTTGAGAAAGAACTTGATTCCTTATGCACCAAACGTATAATTGAACCAGTAGAGTCATCTCTATGGTTGTCCCCTTTAGTTGTAGCGAGGAAACAGAATGGGGAACTCAGGGTTTGTGTTGATCTCCGCTGCCTTAACAAAGAAATATGGATTGACTCACATCCTCTTCCAAACACAAATGAGTTACTAGCAAGTTTGAAAGATGCTAAAGTTTTCACAGAGTTGGACTTAGGATCTGCCTACCACCAGGTAGAATTGGCACCAGAGTCTAAACCTCTTACCACATTTGTTTCCCTTTTTGGAACTTTCCAATATGTACGTATGCCGTTTGGGCTTGCCTTAGCGACGTCTGTATTTCAACGCTTCATGTCTAAAATGTTGAAGGGGATTGATGGTCTGTCTGTTTTTCAGGACAATAATCTTATCTTTGCCCTGGATAGAGCTTCACACAATGTCATTTTGAAGTAAGTGTTGTCAAGATTTCAGGTGAATGGTGTTGTTTTGCGCAGAGACAAGTTTGTTTTTGTGACTAAGGAAGTAGATTATTTAGGTAATTTAGTTAATGAGAACGGCATTGTTCCCAATTCTAGTCTTGTTGATGAAATTGTTAAAGCCAAAGCTCCTTCTGACAAAATCACTCTTAAATCATTCCTTGGGTTATGTGAGTTCTACTCAAGGTTCATTCAAAACTTTGCAAGTAAATTAAGACCCTTGTCACGCATGCTTATGAAGGGTGTCGTGTTTGAGTGGAACAGAGAATGTCAGGATGTTTTTGACTGGGTGAAACAACAACTCAGTTCGCCAAGGATTTTGAAATATTATGATCCCTCTCTTAAATACACTCTCACAGTTGATGCCAGTAATGTCGGACTTGGTGCAGTTCTCTCTAAAAAAAAAAAGAAGTGGAGTCCAAAACCATTGGATTTGGCTCTAGAGTCTTGTCTCCTGCTGAATTGAAATATTCGGTTATTGAGAGGGAATTGTTGGCATGTTGGTGGGCTGTTATGAAATTTAGGAATTTTCTCTGGGGAAGGAAATTTTGTCTTCAAACTGACCATAAACCATTGGTTTTCATCCTCTGTGGAAAGAATGTCAGAAGTTTCACCCCCAGAATTGCACTGTTATCTTCAAAACGTCTTCAGTTTGATTTCTCTGCTAAATATATTCCAGGATGCAAAAATGGGTGTGCAGATTTCTTATCTCGCTCTTCTGAAATTGTTGAGGAAAAACCAAATGTAGAAAAGGAAGATAAGGAAGAGTTTCTTGTTGCAGCTGTGTATCTCCCTCAGTTGTGTGCTGTGTCTGAGAATGAATGGCGTCAAGCTCTCTTAAATGATGTATCTTTGGGTATTGTCATGAAATTTATCAAGGAAGGTTGGCTGAAGGAGAGGAATCTGAATTTGGAATTTAAGACATATTTACAGGTGGCATATAAACTTACCATTGAGGATAGGTTATTGTTGAGGCTTTTTCCTCCTCTTGTATTAGGAGCTCATTTGGTCAAATGTGCACACGAAGGACATTTGGGTGCTACATTGACAAAGAAAAGAGTGCGACTTTCGTTTTGGTGGCCTTCCATGGATAGAGAAACTGATGATTTTGTCAAATCGTGTGTAATTTGTTCTAGCTGTGACAAAATTGCTTAGTTGCGTACTCCACCCTTATCACCTATAGAATTGCCTTCGGCACCATGGGTTAAATTAGGGTTAGACATTGTGGGGCCTTTCCATGCTTTGGACTCCTCGTCCAAGTTTGCGATGGTCCTTATGGATGGTACTCATACAAAAGGGAAGGGAGGTAGAGGGAGGAAAGGGCATAGGCTCACCCTCCAAATACTGTAGTCAACAGAAGATTTCTGAGAACAGAAATCAAAAAGCCTAGCCGATCACTATAATTCCATTCACAACACTCATTGGGGTTGGACTGGTAGGTATAGTAGATGGAAAAAGAAAGTTGCTCTTTTCTTGGTGTCCCCTCACTCACCAGGGTTGCCCCATGGTGACATGCTTCATCATAGGGGCCATCCCAGTCCTCTACGGACTGGGGTGTGCTGCGACTGGCGAATTACGTAGGAGCACTTATAGTTTGACTATGTGTGGTGCGGGTGTGATAGTGGAGTGGTCTAAGTGATTGGTTTAAAAATACCTGCCTAGTAAGCTTTCAATAGACATTATTCCTGCTTCCAGGTGGTAGGGGTTCAGTATCCCAGCAATTTGCTAACAGGATACCTCCCTCTTTTTAGCACCTACTCGCGCCTCTTCGGTCCGGCGCGAGTAGGTGCGAGTAGGTGCTGTATCCTGAAATTCCTGTTAGCAAATTGCTGGGATACTGAACCCCTTCGAGTCCATGTGGCGCAGTTAGGTCCCACTACATGAACCTCGTGATTCAATTGAATACGTAGGTACTATATGCTCATTGCAGCGTTTATGGAGTGGCGAACACAGGGCTGGTCCCTGTTTAGTCCCGAAGAAGTGCTTGGGGTATGCACGAAACATGTTGACAGGAGTTGATAGGTACACCTTGACACATTGCGTTTAGGTATCCTAGTTTTTCCATCCCATATTTTAATTTTACCACCTGGAAGCAGGAATAAAGTCTATTGAAAGCTTACTAGGCAGGAATTTTTAAACCAATCACTTAGACCACTCCACTATCACACCCGCACCACACATAGTAAAACTATAAGTGCTCCAATGTAATTCGCCAGTCGCAGCACGCCCCAGTCCGTAGAGGACTGGGATGGCCCCTATGATGAAGCATGTCACCATGGGGCAACCCTGGTGAGTGAGGGGACACCAAGAAAAAGAGCAACTTTCTTTTTCCATCTACTATACCTACCAGTCCAACCCCAATGAGTGTTGTGAATGGAATTATAGTGATCGGCTAGGCTTTTTGATTTCTGTTCTCAGAAATCTTCTGTTGACTACCTTATGGATGGTAAACACCCTAAATATCGATTCCAAAATATAGACAGCCCAAAATATCGAATACAAAATATAGACAGCCCAGAATATCGAATTACTAAAATATAGACAGCCCAGAATTTCAAATTTAGGGTATGAAATATCGAATTCCATAATATCGTATTTAAAATATCGATTTCCATAATATTGATTTTTTTTAGTGTTATGTATGGTAGTATATGTATTAAAATTATGTATTAATTTTGTAATTTATGTTTAATTTTTTTAAAGTAATGAATGTTATGTAATTTAATTTTTGCATAATTTATTCCGTAGTGGGTTGTGGGTTTATAGGGGAATAGGGTGGGAAGTAATTTAATTATAGTAAATTAAATATTAACTTCTATTTATATGTATTGATAATTAATTGATTGATAGTTACTTTTTAATTGGTAATTAATCTTTAATAATTGGTAATTAATTTTTATTAATTGGTAATTAATTTGTATTAATTGGTCAATAATTTTTATTAATTGATTAATTGATAATTATGTTAATTGTATTCATTTGGAGCGGGTTGTGGATTTATAGGGGAATAGGGTGGGACGTGATTTAATTGTAATAAAGTTAAAAATTATTTTTATTTATATGTATTGATAATTAATTGATAATTATTAATTGGTAATTACTTTTTATTAATTAGTAGTAATTGTGTTAATTGGTAATTCATTTTTATTAATTAGTAATACATTTTTTAATTGGTAATTCATTTTTATTACTTGGTAATTTTTTTATTACGTTTTTTATTGGTATTGATAATTAATTTATTCTTATTTTAATATTAATTCATTACTTTCCCTACTGTTGCACTCTCTGGAGTGGGAATAGTAATTTTTACCCCTACGCTATCCAACGCTTTCCCTACTGTTGCACTCACTGGAGGGGGGAATAGTAATTTTTACCCCTACACTATCCAAAGCTTTCCCTACTGTTGCACTCACTGGAGTGGGAATAGTAATTTTTACACTCCCGCTATCCAATGCTTTCCCTACTGTTGCACTCTCTTGAGTGGAAATAGTAATGTTTACCCCTCTGCTATCCAACGCTTTCCCTACTGTTGCACTCACTGGAGTGGGAATAGTAATTTTTACCCTTCCGCTATCCAACACTTTCCCTACTGTTTTGCACTTTCTGGAGTGGGAATAGTAATTTTTACCCCCCGCGCTAAGAATAGGACGTTGAGGCGGGCAATTCGTGATTTCTTAAAATTGAATTTGTACCCTTCAGAAGCGAACCCAAGTATTATGGTGTTCATTCTTTTCAAGTGCACATCCAAATCATCGTCTGTAAGATAGATGTCATCTACATAAGATAATGCCTCATCATCGTACATTTGTAGTAACTCTGTTACTCTGGCTGAAAATAACCCTGGACTATTCTTGAATCCCTGGGGGAGACGGCAAAATTGTCGCTGTGTCCCCATAATTGAGAAAGGGGTCAAATGCCTGCTTTCTGGTGCAATGTTTTGACAGAAAAACCCATTTGAAATATCTAATGTGGTTTTATATTTTTTCCGCACAATGTTATTCATCAGTGCTGCACTGTGTGCATTTTGTACTGCAAATGTTTTGCAACAAGAGTTTAAGTGTCTGTAGTACAAAACTAGACAATATGAATTGTCTGGTTTGGAGACAGGAAACAAAGGATTGTTCATTGATGAGGTGCATGTTTCAATCACCCCTTGGTATTCATAGTCATAGTCATAGTCATATTCTTTATTCGGCATTTTTCATTAACACCATAAAAGTAAAATATAAGAAGAATGCAAACATTTTTAGTTAAAAAGAAACATCCAATATAATACAGTGCCACTAGTTTCACAGATCATATATAAGAAAAACATTCTCCTCTCCACCCTACAATCAGGATTATTATGATGTTGCTCCGCAAATTCCTCTGGTGGCCCTTAATTTGACTGATGTTCTTAAAACATTTATCACACAGAATACAGTCAGGGGATCCTGGGCCATTTGTAAAAATATGAGAGCTTCTTTCACAAGTCTAAGATTGACCTTTTTGAACAAACATATTAAAAAGCGACGCCTGAGCATTAAATAAAATGGGCATAGTAGTACAAAATGAAGGGTATCCTGCGGAGATCGATGATCGCAGCCGCAGGGACCCTTTGACTCAACTAAATTAGTAAAACCCGCCGGCTCGGCTAATAAATGATGAAAAAGGTTGAGCCTAAAACGTGTAAATAAAAATCTGTCCTGGGGATTATGTACAAGGGCGAGGTAGGGCTCCAAACCACTACAGGACCTCACTACAGCATGTGCCTGAACTGACTGTTTGTTCCTGGCTTCCACGTCACATGCTGTGGCTTTATATTTAGAGAGCATCTCCTTTACTCTAGATTGGTCCCGTTTCGTAATACATGATGGTGTTAAAAAAAGATCTACACACCCAATACTGTTGTTGTGTTTCTATCTAGGACCCTAATTCGATATTCCCGATTTATGCCCTCATGTGGTTATAATAAATAATATCCTTATAAAGGCATAAGAATCATATCCATATTTAGTAATAGCCCATGCAGTCCAAATACGGCAAGGCTACTCCCTTAGACTCCTAGAGAGTACAGCGTGTTCTTTAAACAAACCAAGCCTCCAGCAGCCCGGAAATCCCCCTGCTCTTGTTGTAATTTGCACAAGAACTCCTAGAGTCCAGAAAGAACTGTTAGTTCTTAGTGACGTCTTATGTCCAACCTTACGTCAAACCCGCACCTTCCAGGTATAAATATACCAACGTTGCCTTAAACAAACACACGGTGGTTTGGAGCAGAGCGGCTATCTACTTGCCCGAAGCCCAGCTGATGCGAGTGCCGAAGGAAGCCGACCCTCCCATTTGACGCACTGAGAGAGACGCTGTCTTTTTCTCCAGCCGAGAACATCCAGCTCCGGTGTTTCCAGTCACCCTTGCGGGTTGCTGGGAGATCGAGTCCTGAGAGCGAGATACAAGACCTCCTACATTCTATTACCAAGGTACGGAGCTGACTAAACCCTTAAGAGAATTCTTGATTCAGATTCTTGGCAAAAACCAACTTAACTTAAACTGCAACTTACTTACTCCTTCCCACGTATTAGGCTTAGGTCAGGTACACCGGGGTAGGCGTATCTTAGAAGCACCAGTTGAGTACGTTAGTCAATGTTTTTATGTATGTGTATATTTTATCCATTTTAAAGTATCATATGGCTAAGAAACCATATCAATGCTTTTACAGTATTATTTCATAATACTCCTTTTACTGTACGCACTTTACTTCATGATAAGTATTGCAATTGTGGCAATTCATTTCTCTTGCATGAGAAAGAAGACTGCTCAATAAATAACACCTTTTATTGAAAACGCCCGTCTCTCTATTTCTCTGCACTCTGGTGAAACTAAGTATGCACGATTGACTGAGTGAAATAACCGTCTATTGTTTTCACACGACTCTTGAGATACTCTTTATTCTGAGGGAGCAAAGTCGTCATGTTTATGCGGTTGTCAGAAACTAATCCTTTCTTGTCTAAATCAGGACGGTTAACTCTTTCCTGAACATTCGAGAACGTTTCTAGTGACCTCTGAGCTAGCTGGCAACACTAATTAAGTCTAATATAGTCAGTAGAGACCTAGTCGACCTCAGTCCTACGTCTACACTGCTGTTTATATTATTCCAATGCGCAGAGCCTATTGGGAATATAGGAACTACACTACATGGCCCCCAATGTTTGGTAAGGCGATAATCTAAAGCAAAACATTAGAGTAACTCAGTCGTGCTTTTTCACACAGACCCCTTTTCCCATAAATACTACAATAGACGTCTGGAGTGGGTAAAAGGTTAAAATCCGCCTGAACTTAGTAGGAAGAGATTCCTATGTATTAGTTTTTGGTTTAGTCAACGTTGAAGGATACAGTGTTCCAAAAGATTGTGCACCTAATCTTTGTTTCCTTGAAACTTGATCTGCAACAAAACTTTCTGTCAGTAAAATGGGAGAAAGTGAAGATGAAAGGGAGAGAGCTAGAATAGCAGCTCAACTTTTAACGGAAGACACAAGTCTCCAAAATGAAGACCCGAATGTTATAATCATTCCGGTTAATGTAAGAAGAACTATAACTCTTAAGCTTATAGAAAATGGACTATCACCGAGAGGTGGTACAGTCATATTTGTGGTAGAGGCCCATGAATATCGGCAGACAGAGGTATTCTATTCATGGATACATTTTCCAGCAGCCCACGCTGTGACACAAGACTTCCACTATTACAAAATAGAGGAATCTCCGGAGGAATAAGTTCCTTTCGAGGACGTTGAAATCCCACTAACTTACCAAGAGCACCTGCTCTGGTTTAAAGGCGCCCTAAAACATCAAAATCACATTACCAGGCTCGGTCCACTAGGTAGACCAGGAGCCACATGGCCCGTTCTAGCCAGCTACACACCACATCCAGACATTGAAAAAATGTCAGACCGGGAACTTTTAGCTCAGCTAAAACTACTAATTAAAATACATAGACAATTGGTTCAATATGTCATGAGGACTTCAACAGTCCAACCAGCAATAAGAATTCCACAGCAAACCCCTCAACAGGGGAACAAAAATAAAATCACACCACAGAATATACAATCAGCCATTGGCAAAATACCCGCAAAACGGGAACAGATTCCATTCTGGTTAGCACAAAAAATCACTCAAATAGAGGCAGTATTTCCTGATACTACACCTCATGAGAAACACAGAATTTTGACTATCTGCCTTCCAATGGGGATCGCACCACATGTGGAGGACTGTGACACTTGGGGCACAGTCTTTGCTTCAATTTACACAAAAACACATGGTGTTCCGTTCATGGTGGTTATACCAGACGTACTAAGACAGATTCAAAATGAATACGGTCCAGAACCTGCTTTAACTCTGGGTATGAAATTACTGAAAGACTTTAAGCAGGTCTCGGCTATATTATTAGCCAACATAAAAGGAGAAGCAGCATCTGTGGCGATCCGCCAGAAATTGAAAGAAACAGATATAGCAGAACAACCTTTTGAACTTGCCAGAATCATAGAAAAATCCTATGAAGAACTAGGTAGAGATAGTTTGGGTGGGAAACCACTAAAAGCACAACTAATTGAAAGTCCTGAAAAAACTTTTATTAAAAATAATCTGAATACTCCAAAAAAGACTTGGGATGGTAACAAACAATCCACTCCCAAAGAAAAACGTTTTCAGTCCAGAGGAAGGTCTCCTCAGCGGAGAGATAGATCTCCCCAAAGGGAGCCCTCTGAGAAAAGATACAACCTTAGAGATAGGGATAAATTGAGAAAACCTGACAGATATCAAGATATTGATACACGTCCCTCTCGATCTTTTCAGAATTCCTCACAGAAATCGGAAAGAAGAGGACGGTCAGAACACAGGGAAGAGCACGTCAAGTCCAAAGACAAGGAACCTGCTCATCAAAGTAAAAAATTACAATTTCCAAGAAAGAAGGTAGCCAGTATTAAAATAAAACATGCCGAGGAAACTAAGGACACAACTGAAAAACGGAGAGTGGGCCCAGACAGTGCTAGACAGCGCAGCAGAAGTAACCATAGTTCGCAAGATCCTGATGAATCTTCTGGAGACAGTGGACACGAATGAATACATTCAAGTGGAAACTGCAGACTCCAGAGTTAGCAAACCCCATAAATTATATGAAATAACATTGCGTATAGAGGGGGACAAAACTAGGAAAATAAGGGGTCTCTTTTGGGATAACTTATCTAAAGGCTATGATATCCTGTTAGCTGAAAAAGACTGCCCACCAGAGTTTGTCAGGGAGTGCCCTCATGGCGAAGAAATGATTATGCCTGCCTTCTCAAATCATATTCCAATTCATAAAAAATACACATTTGCAAGAAAAGGGGCAGTGGCCCAAGCCCCTGCATTATATAAAAATCATGTAGGATGGGATGAGGATTCTCCTCCCCACAAAATCCAGTTAAAAAGTGAACCTACTGCACAAAGGCAGTACCCAGTTAAACAAGAAGCTAAAAAGCAAGTCAGGGAGATCTTAGATCAACTTAAATATCAGGGGGTGATTGAAACATGCACCTCACAAATGAACAATCCTTTGTTTCCTGTCTGTAAGCAAGACGATTCATATTGTCTAGTTTTGGACTACAGACACTTAAACTCCTGTTGCAAAACATTTGCAGTACAAAACTCACATAGTGCAGCACTAATGAATAACATCGTGCGCAAAAAAATTTAAAACGACATTAGATATCTCTAATGGATTCTTTTGTCAAAACATAGCACCTGAAAGCAAGTATTTGACTGCTTTCTCAATAATGGGGTCACAAAAACAATTCTGTCGACTCCCACAGGGATTCAAGAATAGCCCAGGATTATTCTTAGCAAGGGTAACAGAGTTAGTACAAATATATGATGATGAGGCATTATCCTATGTCGATGACATCTATCTCACAGATGACGACCTGGAGACACACTTGAAAAGAGTGAACACCATAATACTTGGGTTCGCAGCTGAGGGGTACAAATTCAACTTTAAAAAGTCACAAATTGCTCATCTAACTGTCCTGTTGTTAGGATATGAATTATCAAGTGAAGGCAAAAGCCTAGCAGACAACTTCTTAGAGAAGTGTGCTGTACTCCAAGCACCAAAAACGCTGAAGAACTTACAATCAATACTAGGTTTCCTGAATTTCGGGAGAACATACATTCTAAATTATGCAGAGAGGGTTAAACCTCTCTATGAATTAATAAAACCTGATTTCAAACCAATCAATTGGACTCGGAAACACACAGAAATTTCCAGGAAGATGCGGATTCACGTACCTGACCTCTAATGAGGGAGAAACCGTACCAATAGCTTACAAATCACACTTGTACACACAAGCTGAAATGAAATTCAGTTCTACTGAAAAAATTCTGACTGCGGTTCAAACTGCTGTAGCAAAAGAAAGAGCCCTCACACAAGGTAAACGAATAATAATCATTACATCCGTACCTGCCCTAGAAGCAGTAACAAGAGCAAGCATTCCAAATGCTAAAGCTCTACATCCGAGATGGATACAATGGGTTTATTCTCTTGCTGCATCAGACCTAGTATACGAATTTGATCCTAATTTAAAAACACAAGAATTTCTCCAATATGAATATGAATGTCCTCTGCCGACCGAAATCCTGCCTCTGGAACATTACGGCTGTATAATATATACAGACGGATCAGCACAACCCGCAGTTGGGGGTAAACAAGCTTACAGTACTGCGTGCGTGATTGTTAAAGGTCGTTGGCACGAAGGAAAATTTAGACCACTGGTCACTAAAACTCAATCTCTAGGAGATTGTACAGCTCAGCGAGCTGAACTACTAGCATTTAAGATGGCGCTTGAAAATACCGATCGCGAATTCCCCACACTAATAGTGTGCGACTCATATTACTGCGTTCAGTCTTATAATGAATACTTGCAGAACTGGGTTCAAAACGGCTACAAAGATGCAAAAGGTGGCACAATCAAGCATAAAACGCTTTGGGAACAAGTAGTTCTTTTACAGAAAGAACTACAAAAGACTCACGTGATACATACACTGAGTCATCAACGTGATGGCGTTCACGTTGCGGGGAATTAATTGGCTGATGAAGCCGCGAAGGCAGCTGTGCAAACGGCTTCCGTAGCTGCTATCACCCGGTCAAAAACAAAAATAGACAGCGATATAATGCAAGCTGTCAGCGCTTCAGTAAAAGATGATAAAAAAACACTCCCAAAAGGCTTTCCAGTAAAGTACTCATACATAACTGATGCGAATAATGTTCCTTTTGCTCGAATCCCTGGAGTGGGGGATAGGGCAATTCCAAACATGGAACACAGATTAGGACAAATTTTAGCGGCACACGAAGGGCTCGCCTCTGCACATGCTGGTTTTTCCGCCACAATATCATTATTAAAACAGAGATATTGGTTACCACACATGAGGAAACAGACTAGAAACTATGTTCTAGAATGTGAAATATGCCAAAAAATGAAAGTATCAACAGTGAAATGACCAGCACAGACGCCCCTTCTAATCTCAGACAAACCATTAGCATGTGTTTACCTGGACCACTGTGGTCCCTTACAAAGGGATGGCAACTAAAATATATCATGGTCGCAGTGGATTCCTGCACGAGATTCATTTGGATGTGGCCCCAGCGCTCGGCTGACGCCAGAACTGTTATAAAAGATTTGCGAGTCTTTATCGGCACATACGCAATTGGCATGCTACATTCTGACCAAGGTCCTGCGTTTAGCTCTCGGGCTTACAAAGAGGCCATGGCCAGCACAGGCATTGCATTGCGGTACTCTTCCCCCTGCCATCCTGAGGGTAATGCGGTAGTGGAAAGAAAAAACGGGACATAAAGCAATCTATAATGGCGAGGGTATTAGGTTCGGGTGATGGGTGGGTCAAACATTTAACAAGTGTCCAACGTAGTCTTAACAATCTGCCAAGAAATTCTCTGAAAGGTTTCACTCCCTACGAACTATTGTTTGGGACTAGAATGCACATTCAGGACTTAGATAGTGACACTTCAGTGGTAGAAGAAAAAGCCTTTGATATCAAAGACCGTTTGGCTGTTTTACAGGACTTAAATGAAACAAGAAGAAGTCTGAGCAATATAAAATTAAAGCCAACAGCCACTGAAGAAAAACCACCTGTCCCAGCAAGACCTGTCTGGATTCCAAAGATTGGGGATCTGGTCAGAGAAAAGATCGCGGTGAAGAAGGAATTTGGGCTTTCTTACAGAAAAGCAGTACCTGTCTTAGCTGTCAGCGGAACAAGATCAGTTGTACTACCGCCCCTTGCTGGTAAAAAAGGAGAACCGAGTTTTATCCATCGACCTGGTAAAACCACAATCATGTGGCCAATAATAAGTAGTAGGCCCAGTGGACTCCCAAGAAATAGCAGAAGACCAAATCTTGCTACAATCCAAGAGGTTCAAACTGAGAGACTAATCACATTTGATAAACCTGCAGTGAATAAAAAAGGACTATGCAACAAAGCCATGGAACTTGTGCCTCTTGAAACCCAAATTGCAACAGTTCGTCAAGACACACCTGTCTACAACGATGTAGCCTCAGACTATGCTAATGAAACAAAGAAAAATCATCCAAATGCAAATGAAAATCCGCAAGCAATTCCAACAATTGACAGAACTGCATCTGGTTACTTCATCAATTTCGATGACTTTTCTGAATATCCAAGCGAGCATGAAGAAACGCCAGCAACAAAAACTTTCAAAGACAAAGTAACTGAACTTTTACACCAACTAAAAGAAACATCTTATTTCACCATGGATTGAATTTTGGATTGTGTTAGGTGTACTTTTCCTCCTACTTTGGCTCATCATGGTTCTATGTTTGGGAAAATTCATTGAAGGAAAATATAGTACAATGGACACAGCAAGTCAGAACATCAACTTGGTCCTAAAGCCTCACAGATCCTCTCACATCGAGAAAAGAGAACTGTCATCAGTGAACATCACAGCCAATCCAATACCCGGTGGGGTAGCATGGGACAAAACGGATTATGAAATCTATGGCCCGATTGAGCTCTTGAAATATCCACACCAGTTTAAGGTTTCCTTAAGTGACTTCGTGACACCAAGTACTTTCTCTGATGATTGGGACTTTGATAATATTAATAATATGATGTCAGATTTAGTAATGTCAGCTAAATTCACAGAACATGATTATTTACAGGGTTCGTCAAATTTTGAAGAGTTATATTGTTATAATCATTTTGGTCATCACTATTTGCATAAATCTGCTCAACCTAGAAATGTTTTTACTTATAACCAATGGGAACGTTGTCCAACTCCGCCAAAAGGCAGCTCGAAAACATATTATAAGAAATTCCAATACTTCTCAGGGTTTAACAACAGTGATCCAGAAACGTTTTATTTTAAAATGTTAAATAAGACAGGAAGGAAAACAATGTTGACAAATACTAAATTGATTTATTCTGAAAAATTTTATGACAAAATGTCTACATTTGGTTTTGAATTTTGGAAAAATAACATTGAAACAAAAACCATCTGGGGTTCAAAAGAATGGCAGGTACAAGGTCTAGAAGCATTATTTAGAGCCTGCATGATCCCAGAACAGATAATATTCCTGAATGACAAAATTCAGCAAACGACCTGTCTTGGTTTAGCCAAAATAAAGGACTTAAATAAACCGTCTATTCCGAAGCCAATACCTGATAGTAATAGCACTACAGATGTTGAGATAGACGTATCCCATATTTTACACCAAAACAGAACAAATCCTGATTGGAAAAAATGGTTGATCTGGCCCACAGACACTAATAACTGTCAAGATACATTCCTGAACAAAATACAGGGGTTAAAACAGAACCGGCCAGACCCAAGATACTCCCAGAGACAACATCCGGGGATAGTTACAACATACAGTGTAGGGAAACTATGCCTCGAATGGCTACAGAAATCCACACTGGCTGAAATTAAGCAACACTTATCTTTACTTAAAGACGGTGCTGACTTGCGTGATTTCATACTGGGACCACGCAAACAACGTCAAAAACGTTTCATATACGCCGGTATATACGCTGCTTACAACGAAGCTTGGAAAGTAACACAAATTGAAACTGCAGAAAAAATACGAGAAATTGATCGTATTAATTTGGAAAAATCACTTTCTGTAGTGGACAATGGGTTAACGACTCTGTCCTCCAGAATATATTCACTGGACAGCATTGTATCATCTGCTATTGATATAATAGAGCAGGACTTGCTAATGTTACAAAATGGTCAGTCCCAATTGCGTTCTATTGTACAACTTGGCTGGACGTTGCAAAATCTGCGTTCAGGCTACGTGCCATGGCGTCTAATCAACATAACGTCATTATTTTCTATCTTTAACCTTACTGATAAACAAATCAGTTTGGCACAAAAAGGAGCAGACTATACGATTCTGAGCATTGAAAAACTGAGAGATTACCATTGACAATGTCAGAGAGACCCGTCATTGAATGGATAATACACGGAACAATTACAATTCCGATAACACATTTCCAGTTTAAGTATTGCCAAAAATTTATACCAGCAGGCCTGTATGAAAGGTTGGGTAAAGGATACATCAAGTCAACATGGAATTTACCTTATACACACAAATGTTATAGTGAAGGAAAAAAGGAGGTATTTCTTAGTGGTAACAATTGTAAAAAATCACTAAGCGGTACACTTCTGTGTTAAGGTATTAACTTGTATGGAGCCTGCAAGGGTTCATCAAACAACCTTTCATGTCACCTTCATGGCACTCCTGCAACACAGATTGAGCCATTCTTTAGACAGCTTTCCAACGGCAGCTACGTTCTAATAAGTGACCACAGCTGTTGTGGCATGGTGCCAGGAAAAGCCTATCCGTGAGCGTTACTTCCATGGTCACTTGCTGTATGCAAGTATTGTATCCAAACAGCAATCCAGAAATGGAGGCGGCAATATGGCCTTCTTTGAATATCTCTTCTATTCGAATTGATACTTTAAGCAGAATTAAGTCTATTCTTTTACAGACAACTGTGCCTTTAACCTCGTCCAAAGAAACGTATGACCTGCAAGTTGCAAAGACAGCGGCAGAGATACATTCCCTATTATCAACAAATTGCCCCGTGCATTTCGTCGAAATGTTAGGTCAAATCTTAAATATGTCTGATACCAGTGGCATCGCACATGTATTTAAGACAATTGTTTCGGAACTGTTAGCACCCTTTGAAACAGTTATGGCCATATTCCTGAATTTTGTCCATTCCCTTTTCGGCGGCCTGTCTCTTCTTTTGAGACTCGTAGCAGGAATTTTATTTTTGATCCTTCTGCTTCGATATGGCAAGCCAAGCAACACACAAAGCTCCAGCTACAATGGGAGAGACGATCCTAGCTATACTCTACCGAGACAAATCACTAAAATCCTCGGATTTGCCCGGCTAAGAGATCTAAGTACAACTTGGTTTCTTTCATTCAGACCAATCTGGCAAGATTGCATCTTACCTGTGCTTTGATGTATGCTATGCGGAGAAGAATGCGTGTTGGACATCTGTCTTACACTACCATCAGCAGTAGCAATGGATATAGATACCTTGCTAGGTCCGGTAATGACTCATGCATCGTGTTGTCACCAACGGCTACCTATTCTGATGACGGCATTCGTTGAGACTTCACCACTACGAGTAGGTGGCGGTGAAGTACGAGAGGAAAGCAGCACCAAACAGGTATAACCTTCTGTGAGCATTGCTGATCCCGACATCAATGATAGCAATCATTCTCACATGTGCACAATTTCAACTTTTTCGAACTTGGTTGAACTTTCACCTGATGTTGTAGACCGATTTTTTGCAAGCCTGTCTGAAATGATGTTCTCTCCAGTCAACGAGAATACCTTTTAAAACAACGAGGACACAGCGTTCCCTGAACTCTGAATTCGGCCTTCAGTTTTTGATAAACAAAACTACTGAAAACATTTGGAACTATTTTTTCCCTTGAAAGCGAAATTATTTTTTTTCCACTTCCAAAATATTTACCTTTTTTCTGGCACATGGTATTCTGCTTAAAGTAGAACTATTCTTAGAGAACAGAGCTTCTATCTTAGAGATACTAGAGACAATATTTTACCTCAGCCTCTAGCACATATACAGTAATGTATAAATATGTGATGAAATGGTCTCGACCTTCTTTTCTGTATACAGAGCCATTTCATGTGTAATTTTCGCAATTCATTCAGCTGATATATATATGCATTTAACTGAATGATACCACTGCTTGAAAAACGTACAGTACCAATACTCATTTTCGTGTATTTACCATACACCATTTCAAATGTGAATTATGTATTTTGGGGTGGGTTGGAAAACACACATGCCTCGTTATATGTTTAATATTGCTTAGTTTTTAGTAATGATGGGCATTAGTACGTGGAGTGGGTGTTGTGCTTCTATTTAGGACCCTATTTCGATATTCCCGATTTATGCCCTTATGTGGTTATAATAAATAATATCCTTATAAAGGCATAGGAATCATATCCATATTTAGTAATAGCCCATGCAGTCCAAATATGGCAAGGCTACTCCCCTAGACTCCTAGAAAGTACAGCGCGTTCTTTAAACAAACCAAGCCTCCAGCAGCCCGGGAAATCCCCCTGCTCTTATTTTGATTTGCACAAGAACTCCTAGGGTCCAGAAAGAACTGTTAGTTCTTAGTGACGTCTTATGTCCAACCTTACGCCAAACCCGGCACCTTCCAGGTATAAATATGCCAACCTTGCCTTAAGCAAACACACGGTGGTTTGGAGCAGAGCGGCTATCTACTTGCCCGAAGCCCAGCTGATGCGAGTGCCGAAGGAAGCCGACCCTCCCATTTGACGCACTGAGAGAGACGATGTCTTTTTCTCCAGCCGAGAAAATCCAGCTCCGGTGTTTTCAGTCACTCTTGCGGGTTGCTGGGAGATCGAGTCCTGAGAGAGAGAGATACAAGACCTCCTACATTCTATTACCAAGGTACGGAGCTGACTAAACCCTTAAGAGAATTCTTGATTCAGATTCTTGGCAAAAACCAACTTAACTTAAACTGCAACTTACTTACTCCTTCCCACGTATTAGGCTTAGGTCAGGTACACCGGGGTAGGCGTACCTTAGAAGCACCAGTTGAGTACGTTAGTCAATGTTTTTATGTATGTATATATTTTATCCATTTTAAAATATCATATGGCTAAGAAACCATATCAATGCTTTTACAGTATTATTTCATAATACTCCTTTTACTGTACGCACTTTACTTCATGATAAGTATTGCAATTGTGGCAATTCATTTCTCTTGCATGAGAAAGAAGACTGCTCAATAAATAACACCTTTTATTGAAAACGCCCGTCTCTCTATTTCTCTGCACTCTGGTGAAACTAAGTATGCACGATTGACTGAGTGAAATAACCGTCTATTGTTTTCACACGACTCTAGAGATACACTCTTTATTCTGAGGGAGCAAAGTTGTCATGTTTATGCGGTTGTCAGAAACTAATCCCTTCTTGTCTAAATCAGGACGGTTAACTCTTTCCTGAACATTCGAGAAAGTTTCTAGTGACCTCTGAGCTAGCTGGCAAAACAAGTTAAGTCTAATATAGTCAGTGGAGACCTAGTCGACCTCAGTCCTACGTCTACACTGCTGTTTATATTATTCCAATGCGCAGAGCCTATTGGGAATATAGGAACTACACTACACTGTCTAGGCCATCCTTCACATATTTGAGCCAAGGGATAGACATTCCTTTCTCCCTCCCCATGCAGTCAATGATTATCTGTTGAGTCAGACGGGCTTCTTGGTTGACCCAGATCTTTAACCAAGCAGCAAGGGGCCTACTCCTCACCCTGTCCTCTAGGTACTAACATCCCAATTCATCAAGTACAATATAGGATGTTACACACTGGGGGACTTTGAGGAGCCTTCTCAGGTATTTATTTTCCTCTGTTTGCAGTTTAGATGCCTCGGCCATCTCCCACAGTTCTGCCCCGTATGCTACTTTAGCACAACAGATCGAGTTGTACAAAGTCAGCATCTGCTCCGGGGACCATCGCCCCAATCTACGGCCAAAGTTCATTATAGCCCCTGAGCTTGATACTAACTTGTTACAGCGTTCCTCGATCAATGATTTAAAACTCAAACCCCTATCAAATAAAATTCCCAAGTATAAAATGGTCTGTACCTTTGCCAAGCTCGCTGAGTCTATTTTGTAATTGAAATTTTTACCGTTTTTTTTTTTTGGGCCCATCTCCATGACATATGATTTAGTCAGGTTAGCAGATAAATCTAAGCTGTTCATAAACTCTACAAACCCGTCTATCAGAAGCTGCAGTCCCATGGGGTGCGTGCCAACAAGACCGCGTCGTCTGCGTAGAGCAAGACAGGGATTGATCTGCTTCCTATTCTTGGTGAGTCCACTTTTAATTTAATTAAAAATTGTTCTAGGCCATTAATATATATAGAGAACAAGAAGGGGGCCAAGATGCATCCTTGCCTGACCCCACTGGTGCACTTAAAAGACTCAGTGTGCCCTCCCTCCAAATTGTACCTCACGTTTGCAGATGTGTTTCGATGGAGGGCTCCCAGGATATTAATGAGGCCTGCATCAACCCCTAGATTGGACATTATGGCCCACAGCTTCTCCCTATTCACACAAACCGAAGGCTGCTGCCAGATCCATAAATGCTAAGTATACCTTTTCCTTGTTGGCTACTGTGTATTTCGTGACCAGTAAATATAAATTTAAACATTGGTCAGTCGTGGATCTGCCGGCCCGAAAACCGTACTGGACGTCTTCCCAGCTCATAAGACGATTCAGGATAACCCTGCCCATAACTTTAGCTGTTACATCTATCAAAGAAATAGGATGATAACACTGGGGGCTATCCCTACTGCCCTTTTTAAAAATAGGCACAATTGTGGCAGTTGACCTTGAGCGGGGTAGGCCAGAAACCGTCGCCGCGTTTAACACGCTAGTTAACACTGGTCCCCACAGTTCCACATTGCTTAGAAAGAGGTCCGGGGGAATCCCGTCCGGACCTGGAGCCTTATTTCGAGTGAGACCCTTAATGCCCCCCACAATCTCTTTTAATGTGAATGCAGGCACCTCTGTCCCACTCTTCCTGTTTACCTCGTACTCTCCAGTCACGGGGGTCCCTCTATTATACATACCACTGAAATATTCACCCACTGTTTGGGGAGCACGTTGGGCGCTATCTGAGGGCTATTTCCGTCTTGAAAACAAGGACTGTTAATTATCGACCAAAAAGTGGAAAGATCTCTTCTTTCTGCTGCCCCTCTTAAATCATCCCACGTTTGAGTTTGGAGCGTGTTCTTCCGGCGCCTTACTGCCTGTTTATAGAGTAGTCTACAGTGTGTGACTTTTAAACCGTCTCTGGGCTTGTGTTTGAGAGCTGCCCTTAGATTCTTTTGGGCTAGGGAACACCCTCTGTCAAACCATTGGGGCCTAGTCGTTATTTTTCCTCCCCTGTCGTATGCATTAGGCTATCTACTAGCCGCCCTATCTCTTCAAATACCTCGACCAACGGGGGCCCATTAATCTCTAGGTTTAAGCACACCTCTAGGTGCTGTTTCCCCTCTTCCAAAAGTGATATGTAAAAACTATCTCCGTCAAGTTTAGACCATTTTAGGCGACGCCCCTGATCCGTGACTGTCTCCCTAACACCTCCTATTCCTTTCCTTATTTCTCTGCAAACCCATGACACTGCCATTGTCACTGTTAGACGATTATGGTCACTGAAACCGCTACAGTCAATATTAAACCCCAGAATTCGCTGTTTTAACAGATGAGATACAATTACAAAATCAATATAGGAACAATATCCTCTTCCTTTAAAGGTAGGGTTGACCTGTCTATTAGGTTTAATAGGTAACAGAACCATTGAATGTTCCATACTATAGTTTTTAGCTCCCTTCCTTCCACCGTGCGGTCAAAATGGGCTCCCGCTTCTACATTACAAGATGTCCAGTTTTCCGTGAAGGGTATCAAATAAGGACACAAATGACAATTAAAATCCCCTGCAATTAAAATCAGTGGGGCCGTGCCATCCTTCTCCTGCTCTCTCTGTGACTCCAATCTTTCTTCCAGCTCTCCCACTCTGCATCCTCCCGCAATGCAAAAGTTGACTATAATTAGGTTGAGATCCTTAGTTTTATACTGCACCGCTATCATACAGTCTGATTTCCAGTTTAGGTCCTTTCAGATCCCATCCAGACTCAAGTGAGCCCATAAAAGGAGACCACCCTTAGCTCTGCTTGCCGTTGATCTATCAGCTGGGACTCCGAACGCTTTATAACCTACCAAGTTAAAATTAGTCGATTCCACTTCCCAGGTTTCTTGGACACAGATTACATTAACTTTATTGACGTATTCCAGCCACTCAGTGTTTTGGAATTTGGCTGAAAGACCCGCCACATTCCAGGACACTAGTTCTAGGGTGCTCCAATGGCCATTGGGGGAGGACCCGGCGATCAAAGTGGGCCCATTAAATATATTGGTGTCTGTGGCTCTGGCTTGGGGTGCGTTACATGGTGCCACATATTTTGTATTTGGGGGTACTCCTTTTGTGATCCCCCCTGCTTGTGTTCTTAGTTGTGGCTCTCTTTCCTTGGCTATCATATCCTTGGGTAGTCAGTTTACTTCACTAAGATGTCTACCCCAGCTCAGTGGCGCGTATTTGTTAGATAGTGGAAGAGCACATCCTTCCCTCATTTGAGCTGTCAAACTCTCGTATATATGCGATCCCTGCGTACTGTTACCCGGATTCTCGTTTCTAGCTCTATGTGTCCTTCCCCTTCCTCTATTTGGCTGCGGTGTCCACCCCTCACGATATTCCCAGTACCCCCCTGTGGTCCCATTGTGTTCAGGCTTATAGAAATAACTTAAATCTTGTGCCTATATGTTTGATCGTATACCTATCTGTT
The DNA here is from genome assembly GCF_964261635.1 of Lissotriton helveticus. Lineage (NCBI taxonomy): Eukaryota > Metazoa > Chordata > Amphibia > Caudata > Salamandridae > Lissotriton > Lissotriton helveticus. The sequence goes on from NC_136070.1 coordinate 817,942,925, forward strand.
AGGCACAAATAACATGCTGTATTGCCCTGGGATCATTGAAATTCACCACAATACAGCCCCCTGCTATGTTTTTCTGCTTATTTCCCACCCAGCTCACTCTCCTTACAAGCAAAGCCTTACATTGAGCTTCTCGGGGCAGGGGCCTGTTTCAATTTAAAAAGTGTATTGTTTTGTTTTTCAATTGATCGTACGATTCCTCAGCTTCCGTTTTAAGCTCTGGGACCCCCGTCAGGACCGCGACGTATGGTGCACAGTCTGGGGGTAAATTTAAATTGGGCTGCAATTTCTTTACACTGTTCTTTCTGCCCCTTCATTACCAGGCCCCCCTGTGATCTGTCAGCATCATTCGTTCCCTTATCGTCCCGTTCCCCCCCTGCTTTGTCTTTCACCGGGAGTTTTGCCGCAGTGAGTGACCTAGATGTTTCAGTAAGGATTAGGTCCATTTGGCCCTCTCTTCCATCCCCCTTCCTATACTTTTTGAATGATCACCCCTCTCTATCTTATCATCAATGCTTCCCAAGTTGCCCATTATCGCCCCCTCAGCCTTCCCAAGTCTATGTTCAATTGCTTTAAGTCTATCCCCTAGAGGCTCCAAGTGAGCTATTAAAAGGACCTCCAACTTCCTCCAGAATGGATCGTCAGTCTGCACAGAAGCCACTGCCAACACTGGGGCAGTTCCCTCTGCCTGGGCCCCTTGCAAAATGTCAGCATTTGCACTGTCCTCGATGACAAGTTCCTTCTGCGTACTTTGCGTGCAGTTTTTCGCCTTCTTCCCTTTCTGTTGGGGCCCCACTCGGGTAGCTCCTCGCTTTCTTTTCACGGTTGCCCCCTCAGACGCTCAACTAGTGGGCGGAGCTCTTCAGGGGTTATTCCCCCCCCCCCCCGGGCTGTATTAGTAGATGAATTAGCCTCTAGGCTCCGTGAAATTTGGGGAGCTTGGGTGGCCTGTGTACCTGTGGTTTCTTCCTGCGGGACAATTACAATGTCACTCTGGCCTTGTTTGTCCGGCGTACATGCGTTCTCCATGGCCCCCAAGGAAGATCTTTTTGAGAATACTGGCTCCATTGAGAGGCGACGTTCCAACAACTCTATCTTCTGTGCCAAGACTGAAGAGGCTCTCCTAATAAATTGGTCAAGAGTCCCTGCAACATACCCTGCTCCCGCTCCTTTCCTTCCAATTCCATTACGCAGCGGCATGTCAAAAAAGTTATTTCAGATAGCAGGGCTTCAATTGAAACAAGACTACCATACAGGTTTACCTTTTACAGTATCCAAGGGCTTAGAGAGGGGGCCCAGCCCAGCCTCGACCTGGCTTGAACGGGTTCAAACGGGCCCGCCCTTGGCCCGGGCTTCGCCTGGCGCGCAGCGGGAAGCATGTCCTGAGATATAGGCAATGGGCGGTAGGGGAGGAGCACAGGTGACGGTGATTGCGGGGCTCCTGGTAGTTGGAGTCCCACTTTCGCTCCCACTCTCCCTCAACGTCCGTTTAATCCAGGGCAGGAATCCAAGACAGACAGCAACTGCTGCGAGCGGCCCCCCGCGAAGCGGGGGCTGTGAGCAGTTATCAAGGTGGCAGGGGAGGAGCACAGGTGACGGTGATTGCGGGGCTCCTAGTAGTTGGAGTCCCGCTTTCGCTCCCACTCTCCCTCAACGTCCGTTTAATCCAGGGCAGGAATCCAAGACAGAGAGCAACTGCTGCGAGCCGCACCCCCTTGGTATTCAAGTTGATTTAAAATCTCCCTGACCTGTTTTTTAGCTTCCTGTTTTACGGGATATTGCCTTTGCATTGTTGGTTGAGTTTTTAACTGGATTTTATGGTGAGGAGAGTCCTCATCCCATCCTATGTGATTTTTGTATAATGCTGGAGCCTGAGCTACTTCCCATTTCCTGGCATATGTGTATTTTTTATGAATTGGAATGTGATTTGAGAAGGCTGGCACAATTATTTCCTCGCCATGTGGGCACTCCCTGACAAATTCAGGTGGCCAGTCTTGTTCAGCTAGAAAAATTTCATAACCCTTAGATAGCTTCTCCCAAAAGAGTGCTTTTATTTCCTAGTTATGTCCCCCTCCATTCGAAGTGTTACTTCATATAACTTGTGGGGTACACTAACCCTGGTATTGGCAGTTTCAACTTGAATGCATTCATTCAAGTCCACTGTCTGCGCTGTCTAGCATTGTCTGGGCCCACTCCCCGTTCTTGAGTTGTGTCCTCAAGATCCTCGGCATGTCTGATCTTTACGCTTGCTACCTTCTCCTTGGTGAATTGAGTTTTCTTATTTTTAGGAACGTGCTGTTCGTCTTTGGACTTTACGCGTTCTTCTTTTAGTTCTGAAGGGTAAGAGAGGAACGTGTATCAGTATCTTGATATCTATCAGGTTTTCTCAAATAATCCCTATTTCTGAGGTTGTACCTCTTTTCAGAGGGCTCTCGTTGGGAAGACCTACCTCCTCGTTGGGGAGATCTTCCTCTGGACTAAGAACGTTTCTCTTTAGGAACTGTTTGTTTAGTGTTTTCCCACTTCTTTTTAGGAGTAGTGAGATTATTTTTAATAAAAAAAAATTCAGGATTTTCAGTTAGTTGTGGTTTTAATGGTTTCCCACCCAAACTATCTCTTCCTAGTTCTTCATAAGATTTTTCAGTAATTCTTGCTAGTTTATATGGTTGTTCTGCTATATCTGTTTCTTTTAGCTTTTGGCGGATTGCCACGGATGCTGCTTCACCTTTAATGTTGGCTAATAGTATAGCCGAGACCTGTTTAAAATCTTTTAGTAATTTCATACCCAGATTTAAGGCTGGTTCTGGACCGTATTAATTTTGAATCTGTCTTAGACCGTCTGGTATTATCGCCATAGACGGAACACCATGTGTTTTTGTGTAGATTGAAGCAAAGACTGTACCCCAAGTGTCACAGTCCTCCACATGTGGTGCTATCCCCATTGATGAACAGATTGTCAGAATCCTGTGTTCCTCATGAGGTGTACTATCAGGAAATACTGCCTCTATTTGAGTAATTTTCTGGGCTAACCAGAATGGAATTTGTTCCCTTTTTGCGGGCAATTTACCAATGACTGATTGTATAGTCTGTGGTGTGATTTTGTTTGCGATCCCTTGGTGAGGGATGTGCTGTGGAATCCTTATAGTAGGTTGGACTGTTAAGGTCCGCATAACATATTGAACCAATTGTCTTTGTATTTTAATTAACTGTTTTAGCTGAGCTAACAGTTTTCGACCTGTCATATTTTCCATGTCAGGATGTGGTGTATAGCTGGCTAGTACCGGCCATGTAGCTCCTCGTCTACCTAGTGGACCGAGCCTGGTAATGTGATTTTGATGTTGTAGGGCGCCTTTAAACCAGAGCTGATGCTCTTGGTAATTTAATATAATTTCAACGTCCTCGTAAGGAACGTATTCCTCTGGAGGTTCCTCTACTTTGTAGTAGTGGAACTCGTGTGTTCCTTCATTTGCTGGAGGAAACTGAATCCATGAATAGAATACCTCTCTCTGCCGATATTCATGTGCCTCTATAACAAAAATTACTTTACCACCTCTTGATGGTACCCCATTATTTATGAGTTTGTAAGTTATAGTTTTCTTACATTTACCGGGATGATTATAACATCTGGGTCATTTTATAGTGCTCTATTGTCTAAAGCTTCCTGTCAATTCCTCGTTACTATCCGTCATTATGTTTGACCGAAAGTTTGCAGAGCAAGTTTCAAGGAAACAAAGATTAGGTGCACAATATGTTGGAACACTGTATCCTTCAACGTTGAACAAACCAAAAACTAATACATAGGATTTTTCGTCCTACTCAGTTTTGGCGGATATTATCCTTTCACCCACTCCAGACGTCTACTGGAGTTTTTAACAGGAAAAAAGGGGTCTGTGTGAAAAGCACGACTGAGTTACTCTTGTATCTAGCGTTAAATTATCGCCTTACCAAACGTTGGGCGCCATGTAGTGTAGTTCCTATATTCCCAATAGGCTCTGCACATTGGAATAATATATCCTGTAGTTTAGACGTAGGACTGAGGTCGACTAGGTCTCTACCGAATATATTAAACTTAACTGTGAGTGCCAGCTAGCTCAGAGGTCACTAGAAAGTTTCTCGAATTCACAAGAAGGGATTGGTTTCTGACAACCGCATTAACATGACAACTTTGTTTCCCAAGAATAAGAAATCAATCTCTAGATTCGCGGAAACAATAGATAACTATTTTACTCAGTCAATCGTGCATGCTTCGTTTCACCAGAGGTGCTGCGAAATAGAGAGACGGGCGTTTTCAATAACAAGTATTTATTGAACAGTCTTCTCTCTCAAGCATAAGAAATGTACTGCTACAATCGTAATACTGGTTATAAAGTACAAGGCATATAATACGATAAGTATTATAAAGTAGTAATGTAAAAGCATGGTATGGTTTCTAAGCCATATAAAATAACATATAATACATACAGTGATAAAATAATGACTAAAAGTACTCAACTGGTGCTTCTAAAATACGCCTACCCAGGTGTACCTAACCTAAGTCTAGTACAAGGGAAGAAGTAAGTGAGGAGTAGCTTAAGTTTAGTATTCTTTGCCAAGAATCTATTCCAAGAATTCTCTAAGGGTCTAATCAGCTCTGTACCTTGGTTTTAGAATGAAGGAGGTCTTGTATCTTTCTCCCTCAGGACTCGATTTCCCAGCAACCCGCAAGGGTAGCCTGGAAACACTGGAGCTGGATTTCTCAGCAGGAGAAAAGACAGCGTCTCTCAGTGCGTCAGCTGGAGGGTCGGCTTCCTTAGGCACTTGCTGCTGCAGGGCGTCGGGCAAGTAGATAGTCGAAATTCTCCAAACCACCGGGTTTCTGTCTGGGCAAATGTAGGCATATTTATACCTTGAAGGTGCCGAGTTTGACGTATGATTGGACATAATAACGTCATCAAAGACTCAGTTCTTTGAAAACTTCATGGTTTCCTAGATAAATTAGTATTCAGGCAAGGGGAAGTTCCTTGCTGCTGAAGGCGGGTTTTTCTAAGAAATCGTTGTTGATTCTCGGAACTTAGTGGAAGTAGCCATGCTGTATTTGGGCTGCATAGGCTTAGTCTAAATATGGTAATGATGTCTATGCCTATATAAGGATCAGGTAATTTATACCTATATATGGGCATGAATCGGGAAAATTACACTAGGGTCCTAGATTCCTACACAACATTGACATTAGGTGGGAGGGGATCTGGTGGCCCATGTGCTAGTAGCCATAGTAGTGTTGTGTGAGAATGTCATGACGGAACCATTGTGGCTCCTGATGGGCGGTTACACGCGTAAGAATAAAGACGTGTCATACTAAGCTCCGTGTGTGGTGTAGTCATTGGCAAATACCTGGGGTTGTGCTAGCGGGAGGTGTCCACACTCCAAGCAGCACGCCATCAAAGCTGCTGGGTGGAGGCTCAGACAAACTCCAGAGGTCTCCTGAAAGCAAAGGGCTCCAATGGATACGACAAAGGAGGTCTAAGTTCCACTGGGCCTTAGAGATGGTCTGGATGAAGCAGGTTCTAACGGACAGCAGATGGTGTTGGAAGGAACTCTACCCTCAGTGTCAGCCAATCTTGTAAATGATTACAATGAAGCCACCTTCTTGAAACCACCACGCCATTTAAAACCGCCAAAAAGTTGAATATTGTTGACAGATTGATTGCCTGGATAGAGACATTTGATGATTTCATTGATGTGGTTGAATAAGCAGATAACAAGAAAATGATCAAGCACCAATAAAATTTTGCTGGTGAAGGCATGAAAGAAGTCATAAAGAAAATGCTGCGAGCTGAGGAAATTACATAGTCAACTCAAAGCAGCCTTGAATCTCAAGTTCAATCCAATGCCAAATGTAGGTTATGAAAGATACATCTTCAGTTAGGAAAGACAGAAAGCTGGTGAGACTAGCGACAAATGTGTTGAGAGACTGAATACGCTCATCAAACACTAAGTTCAATTAATTTAATGATGAGGAACCTATATGCCTCAGAGTGATTGATGGATTCATGTCAGATTCATTCAGATGATGAATGCTAAGAGGAACTCTCAGTCTGGAGCGAGTTCTTATGGATGCCAGAGCTAAAGAGCATGTTAATCGACAAGCTGCTGATATGGAGGTTGGAGATGCCCAGCTTGAGTTAGTCATGAATGTGAGAAATAAGCCAAAGCACAAGGTCGAGGTACACAGAGTGAATTCGTCACAGAAAAAGAAGTTGTGTTTTAGTTGTGGATTTTCGTTTCCACACAGAGGTAAATGTCCCACCATTATGCAGGTCTACAAAGGCTGTGAAAAGGAGAATCATTTTGTGTTGGTGTCCAAGGTGAAAAAAAAAAGAAGGTGAGTCACTGCATGAAGTTCAAATGGTTGCTCAAATGTTCCAGTAGCGACTTTCGACGCACACACCTATAAGGCCAAGTGTCTTCGTTAAATAATTATTCGGTGTCAATATCAAGTGAAAGTGAAGAAGATGGGTGTGCCATGTCGATGTTTACCCCCAGAGAAGAATACGTATGTTGGACTGGCTGCCTGTGAGGAAAAGCACTGGTACAAGAGAAACCGACATGAAAAGTGGCAAAGTCATTCAAATATTTTCCAAAGCTCACTGGTTTGAAGGTCAGTACCTCTCATTATCGATAGTGGTGCGTCCATATATATCATGCCTGAGCAGAAACATAATGAACTGTCTCCAGTGCCCCGATTTATGCCTTTGAAAATTAAAGTTTATATGTGGGCTGCATCAACGCCACTTAAAGGACAAAGTTCATTTGTGTTAGCGATGAAGCATAAAAAAACAAACGTACAAGCGCCTATTAATGTACTTAAAGGTATGGCATCAAACACCTGTTCACTCAGTTTCAGCACAGCCATTGATATAGGACTGATAGCCATGAACTATAACATGAATGCTCATTGCAAAACAGTAAATCAATTCCCTTTGCTGTTTCACGGGTTGGGAAGACTCAAGACTATGCAAGTCCAATTACACATTAATGAGGATGTCTGTCCTATTGCTGAAAGACACAGACGAATTGCCTTTTACTTACAGGGAGATGGTGAAAAGGAACTTGAATCTTTACTCAAGCACGATATCATTGAGCCTTCTACTGGTACAACTCTATGGGTTTCTGGGGCGCTAGAGGGCGCACACGCAGTATGGTCGCACTTCAGTGAGGCTCCTGCTGCCTGAATACTTTATCCTACACTTATCCTGCTTTATTGGAGTTTAATCTTGCTGTAATCGCTGCGAGCGACGTGTCTGAGTCATCTCTAGCCTCGACGAAAGTTTGAAGAAGATCCGTTGAGGCAGTGAGCACCGAGGAGATCCGTAACTTGTTGCCGAGCTCTGGCAGGAAGTGGGCGGTGCGAGATCGGCGGCGTCCTGCAACTACAACAGGCCGCGGCTCTACACGTGTGTAGTAGGCCGCCCTGGGACCAACTACGAAATCAGATGCAAGCCCCAGTATAATCTTGCCGCAGTGAGCACCAGGGAGATCCATAGCCTGCTGCCGAGCCCGTGCTGGAGTTGGGCAGTCCTGTTGCCACGACGATCCGCGGACCTACACGGGGGGGATAGGCTGCCCTGGGACCTACTACAGAATCGGGTGTATGTCTCTGCCTACTTGGGGCGCGACCAGAGCATCATTACCACGCTCAAGTGGGGGATATTTGGAAGGTCTTACACGCATGGGTGTTGTTGTCGGCTGAGGCCAGACACCACGTCCCGCCCTCCCTCGCCCAGCGGGATACACAGGAGAGCCGATTGCGCCCAACGTTTAAACACCCTCAGGGAAACATCGGCAACAGCCTTGCACACGCCTTAATCGGACCCGCAACCTCCAAAACAACGGCCCGCACGAGTATATTGCGGAGCGCGTATGATTGGTCAGAAGTGTGCTTCCAGAGACCTCCCGGTGAGTTCTGCCTCCCGGGGGCGCCCGCCCCTACCCCAGACAAGTGAGAGGCGGCACGCCGCATCCGAGAACCGGGCAGACCGCGTACCTGATATAAGCTGGAGTATGGAAGGATGGCGACCACTAACTCCATGAATGAGCGGCGTTAATTAACTGGTCTGGGGAACTTTCTGCAACTATACCTGTTGTACCACGGATCTTTGCTGACCTTGAGCCCACTTGCCAAAGCCAATTTCTGAGTCTGCGACCACCCGCCTCCCGCTGCCTGACTCCTGTCCCATCTTCGGGGTCCGGCCGCCGAGTGGAGCGTGGTTTGGTGCGAAAAGACTACAATACCCAGCACCCATAGCGGCACACTCCGAGACTTTTGCGCGCCAGGAGGCGCTTAAATACAGCGTTACCCCGGTCGAGGGGGGGAACTTTCTGCAACTATACCTGTTGTACCACGGATCTTTGCTGACCTTGAGCCCACTTGCCAAAGCCAATTTCTGAGTCTGCGACCACCCGCCTCCCGCCGCCTGACTCCTGTCCCATCTTCGGGGTCCGGCCGCCGAGTGGAGCGTGGTTTGGTGCGAAAAGACTACAATACCCAGCACCCATAGCGGCACACTCCGAGACTTTTGCGCGCCAGGAGGCGCTTAAATACAGCGTTACCCCGGTCGAGGGGGGGAACTTTCTGCAACTATACCTGTTGTACCACGGATCTTTGCTGACCTTGAGCCCACTTGCCAAAGCCAATTTCTGAGTCTGCGACCACCCGCCTCCCGCCGCCTGACTCCTGTCCCATCTTCGGGGTCCGGCCGCCGAGTGGAGCGTGGTTTGGTGCGAAAAGACTACAATACCCAGCACCCATAGCGGCACACTCCGAGACTTTTGCGCGCCAGGAGGCGCTTAAATACAGCGTTACCCCGGTCGAGGGGGGGAACTTTCTGCAACTATACCTGTTGTACCACGGATCTTTGCTGACCTTGAGCCCACTTGCCAAAGCCAATTTCTGAGTCTGCGATCACCCGCCTCCCGCCGCCTGACTCCTGTCCCATCTTCGGGGTCCGGCCGCCGAGTGGAGCGTGGTTTGGTGCGAAAAGACTACAATACCCAGCACCCATAGCGGCACACTCCGAGACTTTTGCGCGCCAGGAGGCGCTTAAATACAGCGTTACCCCGGTCAAGGGGGGGAACTTTCTGCAACTATACCTGTTGTACCACGGATCTTTGCTGACCTTGAGCCCACTTGCCAAAGCCAATTTCTGAGTCTGCGACCACCCGCCTCCCGCCGCCTGACTCCTGTCCCATCTTCGGGGTCCGGCCGCCGAGTGGAGCGTGGTTTGGTGCGAAAAGACTACAATACCCAGCACCCATAGCGGCACACTCCGAGACTTTTGCGCGCCAGGAGGCGCTTAAATACAGCGTTACCCCCGTCTCGCTGAACGCCGGGCAAAGCCCGGGCCAAGGGCGGGCCCGTTTAAGTCCGTTCAAGACTGTGAGAGACTGGACTGGGCCACGGTATTTTAAATTTTTAATTCTTCCATACACATTGTGTTGTCGTACGTGGTTGCGGCATACTGTGGCCAATCTATATCTGCCCTTTATTATTATTACTTTCGCTGTGCAGTAATGAATAGGGGCACTAGAAGGAAAAAGGCCCCCAAAGTCACCGAGATAACAGGCCCTATAGACCTATTCATTACTAAGACTAACGAAGTGATTGAGAAAAGCATACATATGTTGGAGCGTAGAGTCTCACATGAATTGGAGGTTGCGAGAAGATCCTCAATGGGTCCTTTAGCTTCTGCCCAAACTCCCATCCACCAGGGACCAATCATTCCTCTGCTTATCCCAGCAGAAAACACTAACGCTTTAATACATACAGTCCCAAACACCGTGGATTTATCCGCTACCCAACTGTCACTAGGTTCTAACTACAGTGAGGACCTGGAAAAAACGCCAGATTTAAAACTTTCTCACAACCATCTGGACACAATAGAGCCGATTTCTACGGGGAGGCGGGAGGGAGCAATAGCTAAAAGGCCAATCACAGAGATGAACTCACATGAGAATACCTTTGATGAACACAAGACGAAGACATCTTCCATCTCACACAGTCAAATAATTGTGTTAGACCAGCCTACTCCTACCCCCAAAAACGTTGAGAACATCTTGGTAGCTCAGATTACTGACCCGCGGGAGATTTTAGAGACGCGGGATGTTGTGGGGGGCATACAGGATTCATGCACCTCATGCGCAACATTACATGACTTTCTTATAAAAAGCATGGGGGACCTGTTAAAACGCCACCTGCAACCTATGGAAAAAAGCCTTATGATTATTGAAAAACAACTAGCGAAACTAAACACCCCAGTTTTCATACAGAAATCATTAGGCACACTCTCCACAGGGGAGGGAAAACCTAAAGAGCCTAGTAAACCGTCTCAACCTCCCTTTCAAGTTACCCGACCACAGCCTCCACTGCCCGAAAGAGCCACAAACATTCAACCTATTAAGGGGGCTACAAAAAACACACAAAACACTCCAAAATCTACCCCAATAGAGGGGAAGGGGAAGCCAAACTCTGCTTTAGATAATTCTCAAATAATTCCGGCTTCCTTAGAAGCAAAAACTCAGCCAGCTAAGACGAAGGAGGTACCACATTCAATACAAAAAGGCCAGCCTTTACAACCTCAGTCCAACGAGAGGAAAGGGGCAAGGTATAGGCGTCCGATACATCTGCCTCCAGAGGCGACCCCGTATACTGTCATCCTTACTGGGGTCCCCGAGCTGGCAGATAATGTCGATGAACCCCCATGGTCACTGCGTAATAAGGTAATGCAGTGGTTGAGTCAAAACAGACCCCTCCAATCGGCAAATTCTACCAGAATTACCTCAATAAGAAGAGTGTTCTGGATTGGCGATACCAAAAAAAGCATACAGGGTGATTGCGTTGTAGTCAACTGTGATGACCCATCCACAGTTGACTATATCTCATCATGGCCAGCTTTAGAGAAAAGGGGGGGATTGATGTCCAGCGTCTCTCCTTTTTCTATCCACCTTTAAACACTTATAATTACGGCGATTCTTCCGGCTGGGAGGAAGCTCAGGACTGGCCTTGGACTCAGGTGGGGCATTTCAATAGAAATAGAAATAGGAACAGAAATAATTATTGGCCCAGAGGATGGGATGCCCGCCCGTGGTTACCAAGAAGAGAAGAGCCAAACCCTGAATACTGGAGGGGTATCCCCACAAGGAACAGGTATGACTGTTTAGATATGGTCGATTGACCAATAAAGCTAACAAAAGGGGAACAAGGGGCCCACCAGTCACCTATGCCATGTCCCACATACCTGGTTTCAGATCATCCAGTTCAGATCCATAATAATCCTCAGACTCATAGCACCACTAACCGGTCATCGGGGAATATAGCTGATGCACTAGATGGGGAATTAGTGCTCCCAGACCAGCAGCTCCCATATCAATTAGCCATGGGCTTAATAGGGGAAGGATCTTCAGCTGATGGAAAATCTGACAGTTCGAGCATACATCTATCTTCACCAGATATGATACAAACACAAAAAGGGTTAGTACACAGTCCAGAGGGCATTAAGACTTCAATCCCTCAGGTAGAAGTCAGTCCACAAAACGAGGGTAAAACCAGATTAAAAATAACATCATGGAATATTGCGGGGCTAGCTAAAAAATCAAGGGACCTACCATTTTTAACCTTTATGAAAAATCTGGACATACTTTGTTTACAGGAGTGCTGGGACCAGGAGGAGACTCACATAGAGGGCTTTAGCACTTTCTATATACCATCCACACAGGGAAATCGAGGTAGAGGCTCGGGGGGTCTGTGTATCTTCGTTTCAAATCTGTGCAATTTAGAAATGACTAACTATGAGGGGGGTGGACCTAAAGCAGGTGTAGGTAGATCAATACAGGGATTAGCGACTAAAGTGAATGGGCGGTCCCTCTTTCTGATTAATATATACAATAATGTGCCAAAAGATGATTTTAAAGCACTAATAGCTGAGTTAAATGCAATGCTAAAGAGAGGCGCTGGGGATGCAGATTGTATCCTCATAGCTGGAGACCTAAATTGTCATCTATGTCCCTACAGTGACACACATAATTGTGGAATACTGAATTTAAGAGGGGAGCCTACCACACATTTTGAACATTCTTTTGTTGGCAATAGGTTGAATCAATTTATGCACGATTGGGATTTGGGTTTCGCCAATGACCTCTGTGAACCTCCTGTAGCATTTCAAACAACCTTCTTTGGACGAGGGGCAGGCACCGTAATTGATTATATCTTAGCGTCCAATAAAAACCAGGGCTGCTTGCGTGGGTTTGAGACTGAAGATCTGGCAATAAGTGACCATTTCCCAATCAGCGCCAGTATTTCTGTAGGAAAGGGTGGGAGCCACGTAACAAGTATATCCGATATACTCCACTGTCATTCGGTCTCTTTGGCCAGGAAAAACGGATATGCAATTAAATGGGCGAAGATTGACTCCCAAAAATTTGTGGAAGATCTAGTCCATAAAGAACTGGAACATTTTTCTACTTGCTTGGAATCTTGCCCTAATCCCCAGTTGATTATAGTAGCTTATGGCAGGATAGTTGCCACTATAAATGAGAAGCTAACTAAAAAACAAAAGACAGGGGAGGAAAGAAGATTATTTGGCTGGTTTCATTTGGCCTGCACTAAAGCCCACAAAGTTCTCTTACAGGCATTAAAGAGTGTGCCAAAAGACATTGGAGTAGTCAAAAACGCTAGGCGAGTTTATAAGCAGACCCTACGAAGCAGGCAGGATGAATTGAAAAATCACGCATGGGAAGCTCTGATAAAGGCAAGTGCCTTACGGGACAACATCTCCTTTTGGAGAGAAATTAATGCCCCTTTTTTCTCGGATAGTAAGACAGACTCCGTGGAGATAGCCATAACGGAAGATGTATGGGTTAGTTATTTTACGTCCCTGTACAAGAGTGATACATTAACAATGCTAGAAGCATGTACGGCTCCACAAGATGTTCTGAATACTGGTCAGGTTCAACACTTACCAATTCAAGATAGTTTCCCAATAAATATAGTTATCACCCCTTTAGAGGTTGAGCAAGCAATCTGCCAGAGTGCTAATTTAAAGGCCCCTGGACCAGATGGAGTCCCTATTGATTTATTTAAAGAGAACGTGGATCTTTGGGCCCCCTTGCTTGCAAACGTAATAAATGCCTATAGCAAAACAGGTTTTCCCGATACATGGCACGAAGCCATAGTAATCCCTATATTCAAGAAAGGGGACAGGTTGGACCCAAAATGCTATCGCCCCATTTCCCTGCTAGACACCTTGATGAAAGTAGCAGGCAGAGTGCTGCTAACTAAATTACAAGCCTGGACCAAGAGTAATGGGATTCTTTCGAAATTCCAATACGGCTTTAAGACCGGCCTTGGCACTGTAGAGCAGGGATTAAATCTGGCCCTAATCATGAGTAAATACATTGGTATAAAAAAAGGGAATCTGTTCCTAACATTCGTCGATCTAACTTCGGCCTTCGATTGTTTGGACCATAGATTGTTATGGAAAACCTTGCTTAACATGGGGATAGACATACATATTTTATCTTTTATACAGGAATTGTACAGAGATGCAGGCGCCACGGTTAGATACGGAAAAAACGGAGAGCGAACTAGAAAATTTCCCATAGAAAAGGGTGTTCGACAGGGCTGCATCCTCGCTCCATTCCTTTTTAATTTATATATTAATGAGGTAGCAGTCTTTTTAACTGACCTAGAAGTTGATTATCCTAAAATTAACGGCCTCTCAGTCCCCCTGTTGTTATACGCTGACGATGCTGTGATTATGGCTCGCACACAGTTGGGTCTTCAGAGGGCCTTAACTGGATTTTCAACTTTTATGAGCACCAGAGGTCTAAAAATTAATGTTGGAAAAACATTTACAATGTCTTGTACCTCTAGAAACAACTTCAAACTAGACTGTAAAACCTTTGTAAACAATACGAAGATAGCCACGACAAAAACATTTTCTTATTTAGGTATCACTTTTAATAATAGGGCCACATGGACATCAGCAATCACTTCGCGGAATTTGGCCTTTTCTCGCACGATAGGTGCAGTCAAACAATTCGCTAAAAGACTGGGCGGGAAACCTGTAGATACACTGCTTAAGATCTATGCAGCTAAATGCGTCTCCACTGCGATATACGGCGCCGGTATTTGGGGATGGGCAGACTGCACCCAAATACAAACAGTGGAAAACGCATTCTTGAGGTACCTGCTATCAGTCCCACGATCCACTTCTACAACCATTTGCCATAATGAACTTGATAGAGTTCATATCACTGACTTGATAAAGATAGCTCCAGTCATGCTCTGGTATAAGATTTGGACATGTGAGGATACAATTTTTAGCAGGGAAGTAATCCAAGACTGCTTAAACCAATCCGCTTCTAGTAAGCAACCATGGTTAGCCTATGTTAAAAAATTCCTGAACTCTATTGGTCATCCAGATCTCTATCTAAACCCAACCTCATGCACACGAATAACTAAAAAAGCTTTAAAAGTGGCATGCCTTGATTTGTTGGAGGAGAGGAGGTGGTATTTAGACGGGAATAAGTCTACAATTGTAGCCCACCGTCGTATTCTTCACGGCTCGGGCCTTCATCCCTATCTGGCTCCAGCCTTTTCGTGCTATCATAGAATGCTTCTGACACGAATGAGGACGGATTGTTTCTACAGGCTAATATCGTTCCCTGCTCCCAATGACTGGTCTGTTAAATTGATCAAATGTCCATGAGATGACATATCTACCCAGTCAAACGTACATTGCATCTTTCTTTGCAAGTATTATCAGTGGGGTAGAAAAAGATATTTGATACCAATTTTAAAATCATGGGGTCTGAGAAATTGTAAATCTGCACTGATCAGACTGTACATGTTGCAAGATGAACGCACTATCACCACGGCGATTAAATTTTTGACTTTCGCTGTAAAATGCAGAGGGACCATGGGTAATGACTAGGATCGTGATGATAAAATGTATTATCTTGTGCATAACTACATCAAATAATACATACTAGCCATAATGAAAACATGTTTCCCCTGAAACCACATGAATTGTATGATCTTTTTATGAATTTCTATTTTTATATGTATTTTAAGAACTGTTTTTATGCTCTGATTTTATGATGACGCGTTTTGTAATAGGTTGTGTAAAGGGAAAGTTAATTTGTGTGTTTCATGTATCTATCCTGCTTGTTGTGTGCTTTTATGGTTTTTTGTCAAAATACCGAATAAAGCTATCTTTGAATTGAATTGAAAAACTGGTCTGCTCAGGTTGCCAGGGGGAGGCTGCCTCGTCATCACCGGCCACAATTGCCAGACTTGCGGATTTGGGAGCCGCGGATTGCCTGCTCTACCGGAGGTGTGGTGGACATATTGAGACACGGCTGGTTGGGAGCTGAGCACTGAGGCTACTACTACGGGACACTGTCTATGTCTATACATCAGTGATACCCGAAGAGTGCCCGCACTAGGACTCGAGCACCTGTGGAATATCCTTCACTCACGCAGCTACCTGCCAGACAACAAGAGCAAAGTGGTGGTCGCATAAAGTGGAGTTCATACACATCAAAGACTCAGCTGTGAGAACAGTGAAAGACACTACTAGCTCACGCTATTGTCGCGACGACATCATGGGCAAGCCAGACACCCGCCAACCAAAGCTCAGCTTTGATACTGCGGGCAAGAGAGGCCCTAGACCCACGTCAAGCTCTGACGGCCCAAGCAGAATAGAGGTGGCGGGGGGAAGTCCAACGGCACCAGCGGTAGACATGCAACAGATCATATTGGAAATGCGGCAAGGATTTGCGACAGTTGTGTATAAAGTAGATCGTATGTCTTCGAGAAGGGACGCTATTGCCCACAAACTCGACCTCCATGAAGAGCGAATTAAGGACGCTGAAAGGCGAATCTCTGATAGTGATGACGTCACGGCATCCCACACGTCGCAACTTACAAGGATGAATAATCTCCTACGTGTGATTGCGTCAAAGAACGAGGACTTGGAGGCCCGTAGTCGACGCAACAACATTCGCGTGACAGACATTCCAGAATCAACAAATACTGGGCGAATGGAGGACTATATAGAAAAACTTCTTCTCACCGCTGTTGGCTCAGAAGCTTTCTCTTCACAGTTCATCGTTGAGAGGGCCCACCGCTCATTCGGGCCGCGGCCTAAACCCGGAGCACCTCCACGACCCATTATAGCACGTCTATTGAACTACCGTGATCGCGATGTGGCCTTGAAGGCAGCACGCACCCAGAAAACCTTGTCCTACAACGGAGTTTCATTCTCGATATATCCTGATTTCACGCCGATGGTACAGGAAGAACGGCGTAAGTTCATAGAAGTGAAGAAGAAGCTGCGTGCAGCGCAAATCGATTATGCACTACTGTACCCTGCACGCCTCCGGGTAACGCACCAAGGGAAACAGCGTTTTTTCACCAATCCGCAACAAGTGGATGACTACCTGCGCGCTGTGAGGAGACCGCCGCAGAACGCCGAAGTAAGGGACCCGGCGCCGCAAAACGAAGCACGAGAAACAGATGAAGAGGCCTAATATTTGTACATCATGCTCACTTGCCACGGATTGAAGCTTGAGTTCTACGGAACAGAGACCTCTGTCAAGATCACTGCAGAGGCTGGGGACACTAAGTAACTGACACACTCCTGAGGCCTGCAGATACGCCAGTGGTAATGTATTCCAGGCCCGCACCCCCTTCTCAGACACGCCTAGAGGTCACCAAGGTTGTGGGCTTGACGTAATGGGAGGCGATCGTGCAGCTCCCTCTGACTGCACCCCTGTGGGTATTCCCCCAATTTGGTTTGTGACATTGTTGAACTAATGAGGTTGTTACAAGGGTGGGAGGGAGGGGGGTGAGTATAATAATAATAATAAGGGAATTTTATATAGCGCTTGGTTACGCTAAGAAGCGTGTCCCCGCGCTGGAACTGAAAACTCAGAAACAGAAGTAAGGGAAAGGCCCGATTATCTTGAAAATAGGTGTGTTTTAAGTTTCTTCCGGAAGCTCGGTTCAGAAGGATCCAAGCGGAGGTTGAGAGGTAGGGCATTCCAGCTCTTCGCCACCAAGTAGCGAAAGGATCTTCCTCCCATGCGGGTCCTGTTCACCCTAGGGACCTTTAATAGGCCTCCATGTGAGGAGCGCAGAGCGCTAGATGGTACATGCCTAGTGACAAGGTTCTGGAGTGGTGCTGGCGCCTTCCCAGCAAGGATACGATGGCAAGTACAGAGGGCTTTGAATTCAACTCTGCTCCTTACTGGCAACCAGTGGAGGGTCTGAAGGGCAGCTTTGGAGTCCGATCTTTTAGGGAGTTTTAAAATGAGGCGGGCTGCCGCATTCTGTAAAACCTGAAGGCGGTTTGTTGCCTTACAGGTTGCTCCCAGATACAGTAGGTTGCCGTAGTCTAACCGCGATGTGACGAGTGCATGCACCAGCGCTCTACGGGCGGACGTAGGAAGGAGAACGAGGACCTTCCGTAGGCTTTTTAAAACGCTAAAACATACACCCGCCACCCGGTCTATCTGGGGTCCAAAAGACAGGTCAGCATCAAGCCAGACCCCTAGGTTTTTGACTTCTTGACGAGGTGTTGGAACCTCACCTAAGCATGGGGGCCACCACGCCGACGACCAGACAGATGGGTTCCTCCCCACCACGAGCAACTCGGTCTTGTTGCCGTTTAATTTAAGGCAATTAGTGGACATCCAGGTTGCAAGATCTTGCATGCAAGCTCTGAAGCTGTCCATGGCAAGGCTGGGCGCACGTGAAAGGGAGATAACCAGCTGCGTGTCATCGGCGTAGGACACAATTTGCAGCCCATGACCCACAGCAATGGGAGCCACTGGGGAGACATAAAGATTAAAAAGGGTGGGGCTCAGGGACGATCCCTGGGGAACGCCCTGGCCCAATCCTATGTCCCTGGAATAGTGGTCGCCCTGGCGGACCTGGAAGCTTCTCCCAGTCAGGAAGGATTGGATCCACTGGAGTGCAGCTCCTGATATTCCACCACTGTTCAGACACTGTAGCAAGGTGGTGTGAGCTACAGTGTCGAATGCTGCACTCAGATCCAATAGGATGAGGTCCATAGTATGACCCTCATCCACCCCCTGACGTAGGGTCTCCACCGCCATCAGGAGCGCGGATTCCGTTGAGTGGCGGGGACGGAAGCCAAATTGGGTATCGTGTAATAAGGCAGCCTTTTCCACGAAGTCCATCAATTGCTGATTGACCATTTTTTCAGCCACTTTGGCCAGGTAGGGTAGAAGGGAAATTGGCCGGAGGTTCTCTAGTTTATCAAAACTGATATTAAGTTTCTTCCTAAGGGGTAGAACCACCGCCTTTTTCCAGTCATTGGGCACAGTCTTGGTGCTGAAAGACACGTCTAATAGATGTCTAATGTAAGGTTCCAATACCACTAGGCTATCCGCTAGATGTTTTGGTGTGGTAGGGTCCCGTGGAGATCCCGACTTCACAGATCTGCAGATTTTTAGAAGTTCTTCTGGAGGCGGGGTGACAAAGTTGGTCAGTCTATGTCTATCCCCCCATTCCCTAGGGCTTTCCACAAATTCCGTCCCATTAATGGGTTGAATTGGAAATGCCGAGTAAATTTTAGATATTTTTTCAGAGAAGAAATCTGCGATCCTATCGCAGGATTCAGGCGAACAGTCAGCTGGGGCAGTGGCTGGTTTTCCACTCGAGAGAGTTTTATAGAGCGAAAAAATCTCCTTCATCAAGTTACCAGCTTCGCTAATTCTGGTCGTATAATATGCTGCTTTGGACTTTCTAATTAGTCCATGGTAAAGGCGCCTCTCAATCAAGTAGGCGTCTCTAGTTTCTTCAGAAAGTACCCTCCGCCATTGTCTTTCGACTCTCTTCAGTGCGGCTTTCATGACTCGTAGTTCGTCATTGAACCATGAGGCAGTTTTTTTAACACGGCCACCAGATTTGGCTTTTGAGAGAGGAGCTGTATAGTCTAGCGCCTCATTGATGCGCTTACATAGATTGGTATTAGCCGTGTCTGCATCATTCCCTCTGGGGTTTCCCCCTTTAGTCAGCGCCTCGCAAAATTTAGATTGGGAGAAGGTAGCCCATCTCCGCCTGAGGTGGTACAATGCCGTTGGCTGCGGAGATCTTCCTCCAGGAATTCGTATAGAGAAAGATACTAGGTGATGGTCCGACCAGGGAATAGGGATAGGGGTCATAGCTTCTACTTCGTCCCAATTAACGAATATAGGATCGAGCCGATGTCCTAACTGATGAGTGGGACCACTAACAATTTGGTTCAGTTGGAGGGCTCCTAATGTCTGACAGAAGTTCTTGCTAATGTTATCTGAGGGGTTGTTAAGATGTAAATTAAGGTCACCAAGTACCAGAAATTTATCTTTACATAGCGCGGTCTCCATAATGCCCTCAACCAGACTCTCCTCAAACCTGGCTATAGGGCCTGGGGGTCTATAAATTAACACGCCCTTCAGCGTGCAGCCGTTATTCACTTTAAAAGTGAAACTTCCTGCCTCACTGTCTAGGATGGGAGAATGGTCTAGTTGGCATCGTAGATTTTCTTGGACTTCAATTGCAATTCCCCCTCCTCTTCCTGTGGGTCTATCCTGTCTATGTATTATATATCCCTCTGGAAGTGCCTCTAGGCCATCCGGTGTAGAACCTTCATCTAGCCATGTCTCAGTTAGAAACATAAGATCCCACTGTTTCTCAGTGAGCAGATCGTATAAGTCTAACTTATGTTTCCGTAGCGAGCGTACATTAAGGAGTCCGCAATGCAAGATATAGTCCGTAGTGGCCATATTCTTATCAGGATCAGGATCATAGGAGAAGTGACAGTATTCGCAGCCTATGTTATCCTCCACTCGCAAGTTATGCTTACAAGACTCAGCAATGTTGTAGCGGAAGGTTAATAGTTCCTGCTTGCTCCACCGTATATGGTCCTCCCGAGGGGCATAGGGTATGGCCCTGGACCGCGCACGATCACGGACGGGCGCAGACGGGCTTGCCTTTGGCGCGCTAACGGCGCGCCCGCTGCGCTCGTCCGCTGCGCTTATGTGGGAAGCACATTTATAGATGGAAGTGAATGGGCGTGGCCTAAAAAGTGGGCGTGTCCCAGCGTTCGAGCCGCGATGGCGGCAGTGAAATCCTTCCCTGTATCAGCGCTAAAGTCCGCTGTAACAGGGTAATAAGCTGGCGTTTTTCAGGGGAAAGTGCTCAGGGTAAGTGCACAGGAGATTTTAAAACCGCAGAAATACAATTCAGTTATTAAAAATAGTTCGAGCATCGAGTATCTTATGCTGGCAAGTTGGGGACGCTTCAGTGGGTGGGGGGAGGGATACAGGACCGAAAAGGTGAAGACGCGAGTTCTGATGTATGTTCTTTCTTTGGTAACAGGCATGCTGGTACACTTGTTCTTGAGAGTGACATGCGAGAGACACTGAGGGCTTATGTGGAGGGAGGGAGGGGGACTGTTACAGAGTACTGTGTTCCGTTATTGCGCAATTGCTATGTCTAGGCCAGAGAACTATTGATGTAGTGAAGATAGAGAAGCAGGACGATATGAGCCTACCACCACTAGGCTTTCACTTTACATTCGGTTGCAGGAAGAGTATACTTCTTGACGACATATCCTGCAGTCAATCCAGCAGAACGCTTAGCCCACACCATGGTCTTGACTGAACTAAATGTCATCACTTGGAATGTACGAGGGATGGGGTACCCACGAAAGAAGCGTCAAATATTGTCATATCTTGACAGACATAATATACATATAGCCTGTTTACAAGAGACCCATCTTAACCCTAACACAGACAACGCATTTGCGGGACGGTGGGCAGAACACAGGGTATTTGCCTCATATTCCTCATACGCAAGGGGCACAGCGATAGTAATAAAGCGAGGTACGCAGTTTAAGATGGTGGGACACAGGAGTGATTCTTTTGGGAGATATTGTATAGTGTGGGGGAAAATGGGGCACCTGTCGTTAACCTTTGTTGCTACGGGCCGAATGTGGATGATCCTAGATTTTTTTACAGAGCTCTGGGCTGCAACATTAGCCATGAGCCCAGACAATATCATATGAGGAGGAGATTTTAATGTGACCCACGACCCAGCAGTAGACCGATCACTCCCAGCCCCACACCACTACACCAAAGCCCACACTGAACTAAGAGCAATATTGCAGGAATACGGGCTTATTGACACTTGGTGACATCTGCACCCTGACGCGCGGGAAGGTACACATGTTACTGCACATGCCGCGTCATGGGCGCAACTAAATTACATTTTTGTGTCACGGGAACTATGCCCAATGATCACTAAAGCACAACACTTGGCCAGGACCTACTCTGACCATGCCCCTGTGAAGCTTACCTTCTCTGCAGAGGATCTGGGACCCCCCAAGACCCCCTGGAGATTCCAACCCACTATGCTGCTAGATACAAGCTTTCAAGAAGAACTTCGAGAGGAAGTTTTGGATTTTTTCCAATGCAATAAGGGGTCTGTAGATAGTGTTGAAACGATCTGGGAGGCTTTTAAGGTGACACTGAGAGGTATTTGCATAGCAAAAGGGGCAGGCGTCCTCAAAAGTATAAGGGCCGCACTCACTAATCTTGAACGCGATTTGAAACAACTTGGAACAGTCCTTGACATTACATCCTACAGCAGCAACACGCTCTCAAATTAGAGAAAAAATCACAGAATATAAAGAAGAGCCTGCTAGAGAATCGAAATTCAGAGGCAGATACTGGACGGCGCGTAGTTACGGGGAGGGAGAGCTGCCGGGGAAGGCGCTGGCAATGACTATTAAATTGATGCGACCTGTGAACGTAATACTAGAAATAGAAGAGATAGACGGTAGGGTCTATAGAGACATGATAAAAATGTCGGAATTTGTAAAGCGCACAGCTACCTCCACCGGAGGTGTCCCGGCGCTGTCCGTATACCGCTTAGGAACCCTTCCTGGCTTTCCTGGGAAATGTCCACTCCTGGGCACCCCCCAGATGCAGCCAGGCATCCCAGCGCTTTTGGGGCCGTTGTGGAGACTAAGCAAGCTATTGCCCAGAGTTGCAGCGTGGGACCCATGATCAGAACAGGCACTGAGGCGAGAATATCCAGTCAGGAGAATTAATGAGCCGGAGACCCGCCGAGGCGGGAATCGAACCCTGGTCCCTGGCCAGAGCTCTGCATCAAGGTCTGCCTGCTCTAACCATTGAGCCACACTTCTCCACTGATGATGAATGTCCTAAACGCCTTTACTTCACACTATGCTAAATTATATACTTCTACTAGGGCAGGTAGGCTTGACCTCACTGATTACCTGGGAGATGTGTCGTTGGCGTGGCTAAGTGACGCACAACATTGCTTCCTCAGCACTCCGTTCGAACTTGATGAAGTGCGAGATGCCATAATGCATATGCAATCAGGCAAGGCTACCGGATCGGATGGCATTTCTATAGAATTTTATAAAACTTATATTGATTTCATGGCCCCGGTACTGCGGGAAGTTTATGAGGATGCACTTGAGATTGGCACCTGCCCCCCTCCATGAGAATGGCCCTTATAACGTCTCTCCTAAAGCCAGGGAAACCGCCTCGGCAGTGCGACTCGTATAGGCCTCTTTCATTACTTAACTGTGATGTCAAGATACTGGCTAAAATTATAGCAACGCGTCTGAATCTGCTCATGGAGAACTTGATCTTGCCAGATCAATCCGGCTTTGTGCCCGACAGGGCAACTTCGCACAATTTGAGAACCTTCTTTACGATATTGTATAACGTTTCTGAGGAGCTACCCATGGCGGCCATATTCCTAGATGCTACAAAAGCATTTGATTCCCTGGAATGGGACTACCTATTTACAGTCATGGAACGTATGGGATTCCCCCCGATCTTCCTTACCTGGATTAGGTTACTATATGACTGGCCCACAGCACAAGTAGTTATTAATGGGAAAGTGTCACAAGCCATACCTCTAACTAGGGGCACTAGGCAAGGTTGCCCACTCTCGCTTCTGCTGTTTGCGATCGCAGTGGAGCCATTGGCAGCGAAGCTGCGACAACACCATAATGATAAGGCCCTGCAGTGCAACTTACGTCAGATCCTCGTCTCATTATATGCAGATGACATTACATTGTATATTCGAGACCCACAACAGAATATGAATCCTATACACAGGGAATTCATACGATTTGGCAGAGTCTCTGGAGTTAAAATAAATTGGAGTAAGTCATGCTGCTTTCCCCTTACAACGGCGACGACTAGATTCCCTATGGACTACCCTATACCCTGGTGTGACGACGAGTTTAAATATTTAGGGATCCATGTAGCCAAGGATCGAGAGGAGTTGATGAGAGAGAATTATGGAACCACATTGTTCCAAATCTCGGACAAAGTGACACGCTGGATCGCTTTACCCCTCTCTATGGCGGGCAGAGCCTCACTGATAAAAATAGTGTTGTTACCAAATTGTTGTACTTATTCCTTAACATCCCTTTTTATCCTGGAAAGTACTTTTTTCAAAAGCTAAAGTCAGAATTAATTAGACTAGTCTGGGGAGGTAAAAACCCAAGGCTGAAGTGGGAGACACTTATGAGACCATATGTACAAGGAGGATTTGGCATACCTGACCTCGAGCTTTACTATTATAGCGCGCAGGCACACTACGCCTTCTACTGGATACATCAGCCCCGATATATGCCCCAACTAGCGGCGGAGCATTGGCTGGCACATCCGGTCCCTATAGAAGGCGCTGTCTATATACCACTCCCGGGTAGGGACAGGTCTTCATCCACTGTGATGAGCACAAATAGCGCATGGGCCCATCTACAAGACTTGCTGGGAACAGCCTTGCTATATTCGCCTCTTTTACCACTAGTATACCACCCCAGCATGCCCTTATTACAAGAAGTGATTTTTCACAAACTATTGGAGCGCACAAAGATCAAAACATGGGGCGATCTTTATCATGAAGGCACATTTAAAACCCGGGAAAACATGTTCATGGGAGCACAGCAGTCACCGCTGGATACTTTTTTATATATTAGGCTCCGACAGGGTATTAGGGCGCTCACGACAGACTTTCCTACTGAACCTCCCATCTGCGCACCGCTACATAGGATTTTCCTAGGTGGAACAACCAAGAAACTGGTTTCGACTATTTATAAAACTGTGCAGGGGCTAAGGGAATTTACCCTCCCAGGCGCCAGGGCTAAATGGGGCCAGGAATTGGGTATAGAACTTTCGGACAGACAGTGGGACTTTTGCACATAACAAACAGAACATATTTCGGAGAGCTGCAGGCTAAGAATTATTCACTATATATTTTTGCACAGGTTATATTTTACACCTGCACGCACGCATGCATAGGCATCAACTAAGAGATACAGACACCTGTGACCGCTGCTACGCCCCAGGGGCTGATTTTTTACATCTGGCATGGGAGTGTGAGGAAGTACAGAGGTACTGGACACAAGTCTTTAAGGCCTTGTCCGATATGACCAACAAGGAGCTGTCGCCATCCCCCGTCCTGGCACTTATGGGTTACGTGGAACCACTTCAGGCGGTGCACCGTAAATATATAGCACTGGCGTTACTTATGGCCAAAAGACGAGTGGTGTGTAGATGGGGAAGAGGAAGGGCCCCAAAATTTAAGGATTGGTTGGACGATCTTGTTTATCGTCAGGAACAACTAACAGTATATGCCGAGTTGCACCCTCCGGCATCTAGGCCGACAGATATCAGGGCACCCTTGACATGCTACCTGTTAGCACAAACAAGCGCTGAAAACTCGTAGACTGTTGATGATTGCGTAATCAGACTGTAGTGTACAGCCCTTTGCCTGTATCTTACGATTGAAGCAAATGGAATCGTCTGGGGTAGGGCAGAACTGATGGAGAATGTATGTGGGTAGCCTCCTAAACACCCCTCACTGATGACCTTGGCATTGATACATGAGTTTTTTCACAAAGTGATTCTAGCTCCTCCAACTTATTGTGCTCTTACATTATTATGATGACTGGGTGCCGCAAACTGCCATACAATGTTATGATGTTAATGATCGTAATGCATGTCCTTGGGTTGACTGACAAAACTGTATTGCTTAGATGAATCAGTGGGATACCCCCCTGACATAACTATGTATGATTTGTACCTGCATGTACCTTTGCTTCCTACAAATGAAATAGACTGTAACTATCCTCCTCGGCCGCACTGCATGATTGTTAAGATATTGGTTTTTTTCATATCTTGTACGCATAAAACTCAATAAACAAAGTTTAAATTTTTTTTTCAAAAAAACTCTTATGACTTTCTCCCATAGTGGTAGTACCTAAAAAGGACAGTGAAGGAGCTGTACTCATCAGCGTGAATATGCGTCAAGCAAAAAAGGACATTGAAAGAGAACGACATCCAGGTCCGCACATTGCCGACATAATAACACAATTGAATGGGGCAAAGGTATTCTCTCGCCTGGATCTGAATAAAGGATATCACCAGTTGGAACTCAAGGAGAAGTGCAGGTATATTACAACCTTTTCTACACATTTAGTCTGTTTTGTTGCAAGAGACTAAGTTTTGGTGTGTCATCAGCTGCAGAGCTAGTCCAAGAAGTCATTTGACCTATCATACAGCCTGTCATGAATGCTTTCAATTAAAGTGCTGACATATTGGTTTTCAGAGTTACTCAGGAGGACTATGACAAAGCTCTCACTCAAGCGTGTCAGTTGCTCAATGATGCCGCTTTAACTTTGAACGTCAAGACATGTGAGTTCCACAAGACAAAGTTAAAATTCTTTGGCCTTATCTATTCTGATGGAGCATGACACATGATCCTGCTAAAGTGCAAGAGCTATCAACTGCCAGTCCCCCACAAGATATTTCCATGTTGCGTTTATTCCTTGGCATGGCCTGGATACATACAAGACTTTGCCATTATGAGATTTAACTATAAAGAATGTTTCTTTTTGTTGGTCACATTATTGTGAACAAAGCTTCCGGAAAATCAAGCAAGCTATTGAAACTGCTACTGAAATGGCATATTTTGATCTAAAGCTTCATACTGAGGTTGTTGTTGATGCTAGCCCTGTTGGGTTGGGCGCCAAGCTTGCACAGCACAGCGGACACCCAAATGCTCGAAGATGTTTTGTGGCATACACCAGCATAAGTTTGACCCAAACTGAACGTGCTTACTCACAACCTGAGAAAGAGAGCTTGGCAGTGGGGTGGGCTTACGAACACTTCCACTTATTCTTATATGGGAAGCCTTTCACTTTTGTGACCGATCACCGAGCATTAAATCCAAAAGCAAAAATGCCTCCTCGTATTCAACGTTGGTGTCTTCGATTCCAAGAATACAACTCCATTGTGCATTGTCCAGGGAAATAGCAGAACCCCCAGACTACTTTTCAAAAGTGCCTCTACAATGCCCTTGCACCTATCCTAAGATGGCTGAAGCATACTTAAATTTATAGTGAAATCAAGCACTACAGCTGCCATTTCAATAGAACAAATTGTCACAGCCCCAAGTCAAGATAGGGACAAGCTGAAACTGAAAGAAATTATTACACATCAGTCTTGGTAGCAGCACCCTTAATCTTTTACCAGCGACAGTGAATATCAAATGTTTAAGAATGTCAAGGATGAACTGTTGGTAACTCAGAAAGGTATTATTCTAGGAGGGTCGAAAAATGTAATTCTGGAGAGTCTGCCACAACAGATAATTGAAGTGGTCCATGAAGGACATCATGCAATTGTTGTCAACAAGCGACCTCTCCGAGACAGAGTCTGGTTTCCACATTTCGACGAAAGAGTTGAAAAGGAATTAAAGGCCTCTCATCTATGCAACTGCATATCATTAAAAACCACACAACACCCCTAAGCATGTCAGAGTTGCTAAGGCATGTATGGCAAAGGATTGCAGTGGACTGCTTTGGTCCTCTTGACAACGGACATCACCTGATGATCGTTGATGAACATTCCTGTTTTCCATAGGTCGAATATCTTTCATGTATCACTCAAGAACGTGTCATTGAAATCTCTAATCAGATGCATCATCAGATAGCATTTTCGCGACCTGGGGTCTTCCTGAAATTTTAAAGTCTGACAACGGCCCAACTTTCAACAGATTATCTCAGCCATCTGAATGTGAAGCATCAGAACAGCACTCCTCTGTGGCCACAGTACAATGGCCTTGTCGAACATTTCATGAGTACTCTAAAGAAAGCTGTCCAGCATGCTGTACTAGAAAAGCTCAGCTGTTCTAAACTCCACTCTTCAAGCTTACTGTTCCACCCCTTACTCGACCATAGGTGAAAGCCCAGCAATCTTGATATTTGAGAGAGCAACTACGACCAAGTTACCTCAATGGACCATCAGAAGAGCAAATACAGAGGAAGAAACATGCATAAAAGACATGGGTCATAAGAGGAAAATGAAAGCTTATGCAGACAAGCGTTGACATGTTCATGATGTCACCTTCACAAAAGCAGATCGTGTTCTTGTTCATCAGCATAGACAAAGAAAGTCTGAGGCTGCTTTCGATGCTTAGCCATTTCATGTTGCGACCAGCGAAGGACACATGGTGGCTGCCCAGCGTCCTGGGAAGTCCATTACGCGAGATTCAGATGACATTGCAGATGTTGCATCGTAAAAGCTGATCATTCTTAACATAACATAAAAACTAAAATAGACAAAACTCTAGTGTGCATTTTGCACACGTCTTGAAAAACAACCCGGAAACTGAGAAAATCTGAAGTACAAGCACCCTAAAAGTGTGCTTGGATTTGTAGAAATAGAAGAATCTAGATACAATGAGTTTGACAAGCTTATTAATTCATTACTATCAGGGCCGGACTGAGAACACAAACCAGCCTTTGCAATTCAGCTGGACCGGCAGGGGGGTTGGGGGTGTTGCTAGTCAGATGTGAAATGCGCCAGCTCCAGACAGGGAGGGGGTGCTAGTGTGAAGCACAACTGCCGCTTTTGTTACAGGGAGCCAATATTGCAGCACTGTGGCTCCCAGTGCTCCAAAACCTGCCCCCACCATTCCAGCCCACCAGGAAAACGCCTGGTGCCCGCTACGGCCAGTCCAGCCCTGATTACTATATTATTTCCGCAAAATCACTATGAAATATTATTGATGAAAAAGCTTTCTATGAAGCAAAGAACACAAAATATTAATATGAAGCAGTATATCTTTGTAACAAATGAGTCTTGCATACAATTGTGCAAATATTAATTATGAAACTTAGCATCTCTGTTGCCTACAATGTAATGCACCATAACCAATGAAAAAGTGGTGTAACATTTATGCAATGTGTTATATGAATGAAACTTTCAGTATAAATGCTTGACATTATTGGAGTCTTAGATTTCCTAAACCGATTATATTTTAATGATTTTTAGGAATAGTTTGCACGTAGGTACTTTTACAATGTTGGTAGTAGGCCATGATTAGAGTTGAACACTTATATGCAATAATCACTGGCAACATTTGTAGGTCACCGCTTGTAGGTCACCGCCTCTCTGCATAGTGTACGAAAGTGAATTACACTATGTAGAGAGTGCGCAAAATCCCCGAAAGGCAGGTAGAGGTAAAAATAAATAATACTAACTCTCTTTTTGTGGCAGTGTGGGCGGGCAGTTAGACAGAGGGTAGTGTTAAGCATTTGTTGTACTCACAGAGGGAATAAATGAGGCACACACTGAAGAATAAATACGAGACCAATTTGTAAAAATAAAGTCGATTTTTATATAATGTTTAAGTCCATAAACACAGTTGTAAGGTAAGTACTTTCGGAGATTCGATTTTGCAAAGTTCGATAAATATATCACTTCTAAGCTCAATTACACACCATAAGTAACAATGTGGAAAAAGTAGAAAAATGCATAGAAATACAGGCAATGCTTTCACAAAGTTCACCTTCTTGTTTTCGGTCAATGTCGGTACCAGGTCCAAAGTTCCAGCAGGAGAAGTACGGGAGCATCCCGGATCAGTTGGGAGCAGAGTGCTGAGTGTCCTGGAAGCTGGTGTACAAAGACGAAGGGGGCCACTTGAAAAAGAACTGCACAGAGGGACTTAAAGGTAAGTCTGGTGGGTCTCCTTGGAGGGAGACGGTCGCAAGGGCCTGGGGACCACGGGAGCAGGGCTGATTGAGCAGCCGGGCGCCATGCGTCTGGAGATCCTCAGGGTCAGGACCAGACAGCGTGGAGAGGCGATCTCTGAACAGCTGGGCCACTCAGGAGGTGGGTCTCAGTTGCCTGGATGGGTGCTTGCTTCTGGTGCGTCGGGAGTCCGGAGTGTACTCTTCTTCTTAGTGTTTGGGGGTCCAGTATCCCGCGTATTGGTACACCGTGGCTCCAGTAGGTTCTGGTGCCTCTAAATATGGTGGAGATCTGTTGTACCTTTTCTTGCTTCGGTGTTGTGTCAAGGTCAGCCAACAAACCAGACTTCATGGGATTGGTGCCTGCGGTGTGCAGGGGATTTATACCTTCACCACAAGGGAGCTTCACAGTGGGATTTCTTGAAGGCTGGAGATACTCCGGAGTTCTTGGGGTCCTTTCAGGTTTCAGGACAACACAACAGCAGCGATTGTCGAGTCCTGGGTGCAGCAGGCAGGGTTTGGCACCATTCCCTTCTATAGCATGACTTCAGTTCTCCAGCAGCGGGTCTTCTTTGTCCTGGTGTTCTCTTGTCCATCGAATCTGATGTTCAGGTCTAGGGGTGCCACCTAAATACTGAACTTAGGGGTGTTACAAGGGGAGACAGGTAGTAGTCAATGGGCTACTTACCTTTAGGGTGTCTACACCCTCTACTGACCACTTCCTGAGGGAACAAGCACTACCCTAGCCCGGACAGGAGGTTTTTTCACCATCCCAAGATAGTAGAATTTCAGGAGAGGTGTTCAGCTTGCCTGCCCCGCCCTAGGGATGTTGTAGGCTAAGTGGGGACCCTCCACCTAATCTACCTAATTTTCCCGCCTTTGCTTCTGCCAAAAGTGGAGCAGGAAAGGGGGCCTGATTTCCCCCACTATCTGGATGTTCCTGGGTTGGATTTCAGAGGTGGCATTGCCTTTGAAGCTTCCTGCCCAGGAAGGCCATCCTGTCCTGGAGGAGTTGTGAAGCACCACTGCCCAGAGCAGGCTTTGTCTCTGTCTCTGAGAGTGTTGGCTATCACCCCATGAGGTCAGAAACACATCTGGTAGTGGCAGGCTGGCGAAAACAAGTCAGGAACCACACCAATGATTGGTAGGTTTTCAGGGGACCCTCTAAAAGGGTCTCCTGTGTGAATTTATTAATACATCTAACACTGGCATCAGTGAGGATTAAGACAAGATGTTTGATACCAAACACATTAGAAATCAGTGAAGTGATCGTGGAGCTAGGAGAATCATGTTAATAAGTATCCAGCCCATGTACTCTTTATGGCTTCTCTGTGCACTTACACCATCGCAAAATAGACTGGAGATTGTATGGGCATATCTGTTCATGCTGATATGCCCACTCATAGGATATAAGTGCACCCTGCCTTAGGGCTAAATGCCTGCAGTAGGGGTGACTTACTTATATCCCAAGCACCAAGATACACAGCCTGCAATGGCATTTTGCATAGCCCTGGTGAGGGGTCACTGGGGAGGCACAACCAGTACTGCAGCCCCACAGGACCATCTTTAGTACCAATCCCCCAGGAACCATTTACCCGTAATTAGGGACACACAGAGTAACAGAAGTGGTTCCCATTGTGGAACAGTTTTTGGGAAAGAGATCTGGCACTGGAAAACTGTTTTGCGGGGACCTAGTGCACTTACATTATGAAATCAGGCAAAATGTGGAGTCTAACCACGTCACAAGAGGCACTTTTCTACAACGTTACAATTGTTTTCATATCTGATATGATTGACTTATAATTAGGTTCAAGAACAATGAAATGAGTGTATTTTACTAAATAAGAAATGCTGACTTAAAAATGCATTAAATTGCCTTTTTCCTTAGGATGAATGATTTCATGTATCAAAGAGAAGGGTTTTGGGACCAAGAGCCGATATTTAATAGGTCCTGCACACACGGCTTGTAGTAAGCTGTGCAACCAGGGGTATGCAGTTCCTAGGGGGAAGACAGGTCTTGCTTTGTGATGCCCTCACACACCCCGGAGGATGCCATGCTGCATCATAGTGCTTTGCTCCTCGTCGGGCCGACGCTGCAATGCCCGACTGGCTCACCGTGAATGGGCCTCTTTGGCGGAGATCTTTTAGTGAAGCAGCCATTAGGTGTGTGGGGGTATGAGGGCAAGGGTAGTGCAAGGATATTGAGTGTTAAAATAAGTCAGGATCAGTCCTATTCAAAACTATTTTATTGTTCTAGGTATATCCAGCTTAGTTAAAAATATCAGGATGCCCTATTTGGAGGTAATGTTCCTAGAGGGCTGTCTCTGTGGAAAGGGTCGACATGTTTCGTGCCTTGGTTGCTCCTAGCGAGTCAAATAGCACTTCATCAGGACCTAAGTGAGTGGTTTTGTGTTGCACAACTAGATGTCTGGCTTCTACTGTTAATGGATGGTAGCTAGGCAAAAATAGCGTTTCGTTCTAGTAGAATGGACTGGACGGTAGCAAATGATTCATGGGAAGGGTCTAAATGCTGACGGGGATGGAGACAAAGCAAATAGTTGCTTTAAAGGGTTGCGGAAGAAGCAACTAGCTGTTGTCCTACCCTCGCTTTGGGCCCCGTATGAATAATTTCATGACCTGGTGTAACGGACTTTTGTTACATTTCCTCAAACGTTGCTTTTTCTGTTCAGTTTATGCAACATTCTATAAACAATAGACACTTTTCCAGTACTTCATTGTGAGTGAATTGGTGGGAACTTGATACTACGACTTAATACATGAAGAGCAACAAAGTAAATAAGCCCTTTGTCAACTAATCTGTGAGGACTGAATGGACAGTTGTTTCTCATGAGAAAATATGTTGGAGTATGAAATTTTGTACCTGATGTGCAGAAGAATGGGCACATGCCGGTCAGGATCGTAGGATGACAACTAATTTCACAAATGGACAATTTGGAGCATAAAAAGTGACTTTCCTAAGAGGAGGGAGCAGTCTTTTCGTCAGAGCCCCTTTTCTCTTCTATTGCCTCCAGCCTGCCTGTCAGACTATTTTTACATGCCCCTTGCTTTTTTTCCCTTTGCTGATGAACTTGCCTGCTGAACTATTTGGAGCTGTCTGGTGAGGGACCAGCCCTGTACTTTCCTGATTATTGCTCCACTCCCCTTGCCCATGAACTTTCCTTTATTGGACTTGATCCCTTTGTCCATGCTAAGATAACTCTGCTTAACCATCCTCCTGCCTTTGTCGGTGGTAGAAAACTCCAACCCTAACCAGCCTACTTTATTTAGCAATAGATTTACTTTGACTAAATGTGTGGTTTTATACTACGAGATGTAAGACTCATGACTGAAGTGCTTAAAATGTTACTTATATACATTGATTTTGGATCTTTTCTACAATAACCAAATTATCTAAATGTGTCTGGGTCTTGTATTGTGTCTTGATGTTCTTTCCATTGAACTGTCCTTACAATTATCGGATTTGAGAGTGTTATGGTCTGGGAATAGTGTACTTAACCGGTTCTGTGCGGAGGACGGAACAGTTCTGTCCTCAGACACAGTGGTCGTGTGTGGAGAACTGAACCATTCCGTCCTCAGTACACAATCTCTGTTTACAGCAGAGGGATTTCATTTTTTCTTTTTCAGCCTTGGAAGCTGGGGAAGAGCTTCCTCAGTTGCCCGCGGCAATGTAATGATGATGGATGTGCATGGCGCAACAACATAATTACATTGAAAGTGAACGTGAAATGAGTCAGTCAGCTTGTTTCACTTTCACTGCCTACATGCTCGCTGGGATATCTCAGCACCTTGAACACGTAGGAAGAAGAAAGGGGTATCATTGGAAAAGGGAGAATCTCTCCTTCTCTAGTGGATCCCTGCTTGGAGAGCGCAGCAGGGGAGCGATCCCCAGGTAGGGATCCACCAAGAGTCAGCAGGGAAGGGGGAGCAGCCCCTTGAACAAGGCCCTCCCAAACCTTTATGGGGGCGGGGGGGGGGGGCAGACAGCCCATTTTGCACCAGGGATTATTGCTTATTTTTTTTCAAAAAAAGGAGTGAGGGTTGCCCACAATGGGCAGGCCAATGCCCTCCCCACCAAAAACAAAAGGGGAAGTCTTTCTGCCCCCCTCCTTGGGGGGACAGATACGGGATATTACCTCCAATATGCCCCCGGAGGTGGGGGAGGGGCAGAAAGCCCACTAGACACCAGAGATTTTTTTTCTCCAAAAGAGGGGTGGGATGCTCAGAATGGGCATGCTAATGCCCCCACCCCATAAACATTGGCGCAGTCTTTCACCCCCTCGCTGGGAGACATATCACAGCAGAATCCCCCAATCTGCCATCAGCGGGGCAAAAAGCCCACTAGGCACCAGGGACTATCTTTTTTTCTTGTGCAATGGTGGGGGCTGCCCTGAAGGCACACATTTTAGCCATTTTTTTCCCACCTTGGGGGTGGATCAGTGATATTTTTAGGCTCACTTGACACCAAAGGGGGGGGGGCTGGGCAAAAACCACTAGATACAAGGGAAAGCTTCTCTGTGTATGCGTGTGTTCGAACTGGCAGACGGTCTGCATATACTGACGTTTGGCTGGCTGTGTGTGGACCAAGTGCCTGTGACAGGGAAGGGCCAAAAATGGTTGGAGATTGAGGGGATATTACATCGAGTTGATAAGCACAATTTGTTTTTATACATTAGGCTGACTCTTTGGACACCCACACAAGCGAGGTATCGTTTTACTTGGGAGACCAAGGGGAATGCTTGGTGGTAGGAAATTTGTGCTGGCACGGTGATACCACACAGAAATGCAAGGAAATGTTTTTTTGTGCTAAATTTGAGGTTTGCAGGGGATTCTGCGTAAGAAAATGTTAGGGGATCCATGTACGTTATGCATCCCTGGACTCCCCCGGGTGTATAGTTTTCAGAAATGCCTGGGTTTGGTAGGTTTCCCTAGATGTCCACTGAGTCCAGGGCCAAAAACGCAGGTCCCCACTTGCAATACCAGACTGTTTTGCGATAGATAATTTTGATGCCTCCACAATAAGTTTTGGACACTTCACTGTCATGGGCACTTGGCCCACCCACACAAAGGAGGTTGCATTTTTATCAGACGACCTGGGAGAACTTTAGGTGGTAGGAAATTTATGATGGCCCGGTGATCCCACCGTTTTCCCACAAAGAAATGTGAGGACATTTACATTTTAACTAAATTTGAAGTTTCAAGGGGAATTTGGGTAAGAACACATTGGGGGAACCATGTAAGTTATGCATCCCTGGGCTTCCCCAGGTGTCGAGTTTTCAGAAATGTCTGGGTTTGGTAAGTTTCCCTAGATGAACACTGAGCCTTGGATCAAAAACGCAGGTACCCCCTTGAAAATCAGGTAGTTTTGTGATCAATAATTTTGTGGTCTCCACAGTACGTTTTGGGTCATTTCCTGCCACGGCCACCAGGCCAACATACACAGGTGAGGTAGCATTTTTATCGGGAGACTTTGGGGAATGCTCGGTGGGTGAACGTTTGTGGCTCCCCACAGATTTCTGAACTTTCCATCACAGAAATGTGAGGGAAATGGGATTCGTGTTTTTTATTTTTACAAAGTTTGAGGTGTGCAAGGAATTTCTGGTAACGGAACCTGGTGAGAGCCACGCAAGTGACCCCATCCTGGATTCCCCTGGGTGTCTAGTTTAAAAAAATGTATACATTTGCTATGTTTCTCTAGGTGCCAGCTGAGCAAGGGTCCAAAATCCACAGCTAGACAAAGTGCAAAAAAGGGTCAATTTTCAGTGGAAAAATGTGATGTGTCCACGTTGTGTTTTGGGTAATTTTCTGTTGCAGGCACTAGGCATACCCATACAAGTGAGTTACCATTTTTATCGAGAGACTTGGGGGGAATGCTGGGGGTTTGGAAGTTTGTGGCTCCATACAGATTCCAGAGTTTTGGATTTCAGAAATGTGAGGAAAATGTGTTTAACATATTTTTGAGGTTTGCAAGGGATTTTATGTAACAGACCCTGGTAAGAGCCACACAAATCACCCCATCCTGGATTCCCCTGGGCGTCTAGTTTTCAAAAATTTAAAGGTTTGCTAGGTTTTCCTAGGTGCCAGCTGAGCTAGGGCCCAAAATCCACAGCAGGGCACACTGCACAGAAAAGGGTCAGTTTTCAGTGGAAAAAATGTGAAGTGTTCACATTGTGTTTTGTGCCGTTTACTGTAGTGGGCACTAGGCCTACCCACACAAGTGAGGTACCATTTGTATTGGGAGACTTAGAGGAACAGAGAATAGTAGATACAGTGTTATTACCAATTTTTTTCCTATGCATTTCTGCCTTCCAAATATAAGACAGTGTGCAAAAAAAAGTCAGTTTGAAAAATGCCCTGTAATTCACATGCTAGTTTTAGTACCCACAAATTCAGAGATAGACAAATAACCATTGCTTCTAATCTCCATATGTTGTTTCCATTTCGGAAATACATAGGTTTCCTTGATATCTATTTTTCACTCAATATATTTTACCAGATGAATTGCTGTATACCTGGTAGTCAATGAAAAACCATTGCAAGGTCAGGGGTGTGGAATTTATTAAAATATCTACTTGTCCATGGGGCAGGTTGCTTCATAAATCTACTTGTCCTGTAACAAAATCCTCTTGTCCCTTTGGTGCCATGTTGTGCGGCGACAAATTATGGCAGCAATCTCATTATAAAAGAGCTCTTATATAGCCTCTCTGATTATGCCAGGGCTCATACCATAGTAGTGTTTGAATACTAGTAATCCCTTTATGTTACTACGTTTCCGCAGATCTACATACTGGGACTAAAGGAAGTGGTAAACAATAGTTCCACGGTTGGAATGTCCTTTTGAGTCTGTGCAAACCTACTAACTTGCATGTTTTAAGGGTTTTCAACAACTCTTCCCTAATCTTTTCCAATACCGAGAAATGTTGGAAATTTACTCCTGACAATGGCAGACGTAAACCTTCTTCCAGAGTTGGGAAAAAAGTGATTGGAGGGAAAATAAACTTGCAAACACTCAGGTTTTCACATGAGCAAATCTACACATGCATATTTGCTCATTCTAAAATGCAGTTCACAAATATTTTCTAGGAGTACTATTTCTTGCCCTACTGCTGTAAATTCTTGTGAATTCACGAAAGCCATATAGCTGCCCTTAATGCAAGGACATAAACCAAGGGTGCAGTTTTGAAACTTTCTTTAATAATTGGGCCCCTAATTTGGTCTGGTGTTAACCATGAACTTTAGTGTTTATTAAAATTCTCTCTCTGTATCGGCTGGCTTCACGTGAGTGACAGCATTCTGCTCTTTCATAAGGGGCTTATCGGCACACAAAGTAGTTTTGTTCAGTGCCAATAACTAATGTGGCAGTGTGTGCTTTTTTGAGACCAAAAACTATTTTTGCTTTTGCCATTGTTTGTTATAATGGTGAGGGTCCGGCAGCTGCCACATCAATAAAGTTTTACAAAAACCCAACCCACAACAAGTCACGCATTGCCAAAACGAAAAAGCTGACCACCATTTCAGACCGACTGGCTTTGCCAATGCTTGTTAATTTTTATGTTTCCCTAAATCTTATTGAAACTGGTTACACTGATTTTCTAATATGAATATTTAGGGGAAATACTAGCATGCATCAACACATTTTACTAAATGATGCGGCAAAGAAATGGACACTAAATTTTACAGTAGTTTAGCAAAAAAAATGTTTTCCTACTTTCATTTTTAGGGACATTTTATATTTAAAGCAGAGAATCATTATTCTTGCTTTCAAGCTTCTGCAAATATTTGCATCTAATCAGAGAGCATTCTGGGAGCATTTTGCATAGTCTCATATTGCTAAACTTTGAAACCGTGTGTCCACATTTTTATACTGGAACCACTGTCAGTAGTGCAGTCAGAACTTACATTTACTGAGAGCGCTCAGCCTAATAATAAAGGCTCTCCATTAATGAACCATAAATACAAGTTTGAACAGCATTAACATATGCACACACATATTAACTTAACTGCAGGCAGTGCCCTTCCCTGATCATTAATGTGGTACTGCAAACTGGCAGCCAAAGAGTCTGTGCTGCAGGGGGTTGGGCCTGCTTGTCCCAAGGACAAAATACACATTAAAACTTGTTGCCCTTGACCCCAAACAATATGTCCTGGGCGTCGGGCTATAGGAATTCCACATCCCTGAAGGTGCAGCTCAGTTATTTGCTCTGGGTACCTCAGGTTCTAGGTGAACCTACAAGTCCTATATAGCCCTGAATCCAGAAGGGTCCATCGGACATAATGGTATATTGCTTTAAAAAATCTGCCATATTTACAAGTTACAGGGAATACCTAGGCACAAATTGCTGTTTTTTTCAACTCAATTTCACTTTTTTATTTATTTGAACTGTTACTTTCTGTAGGAAAACCTTGAAGGATCTACAGAAATGACCCCTTGCTGAGTTCAGAATTGTGCCTATTTTCCAGAAATGTAAAGGTTTCTGGGATCCATTATTCGTTTCACACCCATTTCCACCACTAACTGGAAGGAGGTTGAAAACACTGAAAAACAGGCTATGTCCCAGTAAAATGTGAAAACTGTGTAGATAATGTTGGTTTTCTGACAAAAGTCTGTCTGTTCCTGAATGCTGCGAAGATGGATATTTTACCACCACATACCCTTCATTGATACCATTTGCACGTAAAAAAATATGTTTTGTTCTGCAGCACTTTTTTCTAATTTTTCCACAAAAACAAAATGTAGCTGTATTTTGGCTAATTTCTCGGTCCCTTCCAGGGAAATCTACATATCCTGGAGACCTTTAGAATTCTCAGGATGTTGGAAGTAAAGGACGCAAATTTAGCGTGGATATCTTATATTGACAAAAAGTTACAGGGGCCCAAGGGAGAACTAACTCTAACAGACAAAAAAGGCTTAGCACAGGGGTGAAAAGGCCTAGCAGTGAAGGGGTTAATCTTGATCACTAATATGTGACTTGGCTACAATTTATTGGTCCTCATTGGGTGGCCAACAGTTCGACACCCTGTTTTCTCACTCCTTACTGCAACAAAGAAATGTCCATTGGTGAGCCAATGCTTCTGTGAGTGAAGTATAGAATCTGAGAGAAATGACTAAGTTGCAAAGTCATTAATGGGCCCACAAACCAAGAAAAAAGCTTCAGCTACAACACAGAGACTGGATCTGAAAAGACTTAGGGGCATATGTAGGTAGCCATTTGCGAATCGCAAATGGTGAAATTCTGCGAATTTCTGCGTTTGCGAATGCAAATCTGTGAAATGGTATGTAGGTAAGAAAAGTTCTATGCAAAATTGCTAATCGCAAAATTTGCGCTTAGCAAAATTGGGAAAAAATGTTTTGCGAAAAAAAATGCGAATTTGCAAATCTGCGTATCAGTAATTGCGAAAACAGCAAATACCGTCACGCAAAATGCGCATTCGCAAAATCATACGTAGCAAAAATTCGCAAATTGCGATTTCACAAAAATCGCAATTTTGCATTTCACAATTACCACCAACTCTGGCCAGGTGGAACCAGGTGCAACTTATATAAAGTGGCCCATGATGATGATAGAATTTCGATTGTATAGTTTTAAAACGATGCAGCGTCAATCCTGTTTTTAAATGGTCTGCTCGCTGTGTTAATAAATATAATGGGCCAGACCCAGTGCTGATCTGAAAAGGATTCTCACAATGGCTGGGCTCTATGTTATAGCCAGGAGGCTGCGTATTCGGGAGGATGAAGAGAGAGGGAGACGCCAGGAGAGGATTTACAGAGCACGCATCACCCTCTTCCAACGCACTGTGGAGGACATCCATGTGCACTACAGGCTGCATCCAAACAGTATTCTGGAGTTGATAGAGGAGCTCACATCCATGCTTCAGCACCCCACACACAGGGCCCACACCATTCCCCCACACATTCAGGTGTTGTGCTCACTGCACCTCCTATCGTCAGGGAGTTTCCAGGGGGCAATTGCCACAGCGGGAGTGGTGTCCCAGAGCGCACTCTCGCATTTCTTCCATGCTTTCCTCAATGCCATGATGCAGAGGATGCATGTCCACATTAAATTTCCTAACACATAGCAGGAACTTGATCAGACAAAACTTGATTTTTATCAAATTGCCCAATTCCCACATGTGATTGGCTGTGTAGACGGGACACATGTCGCACTCTCCCCCCATCACACAATGAGTATGTTTTCAGAAACAGAAAATCCTACCATTCAATCAACATCCAGGTAGTGTGCAACGCAAAACATCTCATTACCGATATTGTTTCAAAATTCCCAGGAAGCACCCATGATTCCTTCATCTTCAGACACTGTGCATTACACCGCAGACTAACTAATAGAGATTTTGGAGAGGGATACCTGCTAGGTAATTTCATGGCACACACAAACATTAGTAGGAATTTTTTTTTAACTTGCAGCATCTCACTAAACATATTTTTCTTACTCCCATGTAGGAGACAGTGCTTATGCTGTGCGTGAGTTCATTCTCACTCCCTACCTCAATCCTACCAATGCGGCAGAGCGGAGATACAACGCCCACAGATCCACAAGAGCCACTATTGAGAGGACTTTTGGGATACTCAAGAGCCGTTTTCGATGCATCCACAAGAGTGGAGGCACTCTTCAGTACAGTCCAGAAACATGCTGCAAAATAGTGGTGGCCTGCGCTATGCTCCATAACATTGCCATCAAGAAGGGCACCCCCGTGGAACTGACTGACTCCGACACATCAGATGAGGCGGGACAAGCCCCCCAACGGAGGCGTGCAGAAGGAGCTGGGGCAGCTGCTGGACGCATGCGACGTGATGACATCACACAGAATTACTTTTAGGTAAGAGAATACACCACAATACTTAATGTTTTTTTTTTATATATATATATCTTTTTTTATTGAAAAACAAAAAGTAATTATTGGACATTTACAAGGTTACATTGCACTTAGTAATCATATACAGTAATGTGAAAACATGAAGTGGATATAGTACATGCCTACGAATAGAAACAAGTATTATGGTTAGTATGCCGCAGCAACATAGCCCCACCTCCCTGGACATTCCCATTCCCTCTCCCTCAACTATCTGAATCCGAGTCGCTTCCTAACTGAGGTGTTTCACAAATGTCCCCCCTATATTCGTTCCAGGCTCCCCAAAGTGCCCCCCACTTTCGCGGACATTTCCTATTCAGGTATACTGTCCGTTCGGCGACCATTGCTGAGTCCAAATCCGTGCTCCAGTTTCTTAGCGCCGGTGGCCCTGAGGATCCCCAGGCCATGGCCACATTCCTTTTAGCGTACATAATACCTAACGTAGCCCAAGCCTGCTGGTGGTTATTGAGGTCATTAGGCTCCCAGATGTTTAATAGGCACCGTCGTGGCTCAGGGAGCAGCGAAACTCGTAACACTTGGGATATAGTTCTCATTACCTGGGTCCAATAATTAGCAATCACTGGGCATTCCCAAATAGTATGGTAGAATGTACCCTCCTCCCCGCAACCTCTCAGGCAATATCGGTGTGTGGCTCTTCCCATCCTGTGTAGTGTGACCCTAGTGTAGTATATTCTGTGTAAAACTTTCAATTGCACCAGTCGGAGTCGTGATGATATAGCAACCTCTGGAGGCAAGGAGAGTGCGGTCTGCCAGTCCGAGTCGTCTAAGTCATCCAGTTCTGTGGTCCAGGCGGTTCTTAGTCTGACCATGGGATCAGGCATGTTGTTAATTAGTTTACGATACACCAATGAGGTCGCTTTCGTAAGCATATGCTCCGTAAGTAATCTATCCTCCAGAGGAGTGGATTGAGGCAGCTGTCCCTCCGCCGGTAGTACAGAACGCAGGGCGTGAGAGATCTGCAGATAGCGGAAACGTTCCGTATCCGCCAAACTAAATTGAGCCGCAAGTTGGTCGAAAGTTAGGATTTTACCTCGTCTATAGATGTCACCGATCGTCGAAATTCCTATGTGGTCCCAGGCCTCAAACCCTTTGCTGTTACAAAGTCGGCCGAGACGGCGCGACACCCAGAGTGGTGTCATCTGTGTGATTGCGTTCTGACATTTAAGACGTGCTGACGCCAGGTGCCAGAGATTCACCGTGTGGGCCGTAGGGCCCATCAGGGTAGCTACACTCCGGGGATCATAGAGCGCGGTCATCACTCCCCCAGCCCCTAGGTCATACCTGTCCGCCTTGAACGCGGGCTCCGTCTGAGGCGCATGAAGCCAGTAATTTATTATTTTTAGTTGTGACGCCCAATAATACAACTGGACATCGGGAAGTGCGATACCCCCGTCAAACCACCCTCTCACCAACTTTAGTCGGGAGATGCGTGGAGGTTTATCCCCCCAGAGTAGACCAGTGACTAACGCGTTGATGGACGGAAAATATTTCGGAGGCACCAGAAACGGGGCGTTTTCTAGGATATAAAGAAATCTCGGCAATGTCATCATTTTAAACAAAGCGGCTTTCCCCAACAAGGTCAGCGGCAAGGAATGCCAATGCCTCACGTCCGCACGGAGTCGCTCAAGTGGTGGCAGCAAATTATGACGGTAAAAGAGCTCTGGACTCGGCGTCACCCATATCCCCAAATACTTGAAGGGTTCGGCAGTAATCCTCAAGGGGCAATCTTTCGGGAGGACAGGTGGGGGCCCAGTGAGGATGAATAACACCGACTTGGCCCAAGTGATGGCCCTCCCAAAGATCCTACATATGTCGAGGAGAACCATGAGAGAGCGCCCTGGACGTGTCAAGTATAGAAGAATATCATCAGCATAATACGATATGAGGTCCTCCCACGATTCAGTCCAGTTAAGTCCTTTTATCATGGGGTCCCATCGTATCCATGCCGCTATGGGTTCAAGAATTCATGCGAAAAGCAGAGCCGACAGGGGGCATCCCTGACGCGTACCACGACCCAGCCGGAAGTCCCTGGAGATATGGCCATTAGCCACTACATGTGCAAGTGGATTCGTATAGAGAAGTTTGATCCATGCGCAGAATTTCGGCCGGAAGCCTAGATGTCTCAGGACCGCGAATAAATATGGCCATTCGACCATGTCAAAGGCCATACGTGCGTCTAGTGATAGGATCACCGCCGGCTCAGATATTGCTGGGATCTGTGCCATAACCGCATGAATCCTTCTTAGATTTAAAGCAGTGCTCCTGTTTGGCATGAATCCGGATTGATCCGGATGCACCAGTGTTTCCAGATGAGGGGTTAATCGCGCAGCGATCATTTTGGCCAATATTTTTGCCTCCGCGTTCAATAGCGAAATAGGGCGATATGACGTACATTCGTCTGGGGGCTTATTGGGTTTCGGTATAGCTATGATTGTTGCCGTCCGTTGATCCCTGGGTAATTCTCCCAGGGTCAAGCTATCATTAAACATTTGCAATAGATGTGGGGCTATATGATCCGAGACGCGCTTATACAGTTCAATCGGGATTCCATTTGGCCCCGCCGCCTTACCCGATTGCAAGGAATGGATAGCCCCCACGACCTCCTCCACAGTGAAGTCCGACTCCAACAGGTGAGCGTCCATGTCTGAGATGGAGGGCATTCGGATATCCTAAATGTAAGTCTGTGCCTCCTCAGAAGACACCTCCTCGAAATAATCAGCCAGAACGTCAATTATAGTTGTGGGGGAAGTGTGCACCTCACCGTCAGTGGAGCGAAGTTGTGCTATCGTTCTCTGAGCCCGGTCTTTCTTTTCGAGCCATGCCAAGAGTTTCCCCGCTTTGTCACCCACCTCGTATACTATGTGTTGAGTGCGCAGGAGCCGTTGTCTGACTTGCACTCGCTGATATTCCGTGAATTCAACCTGTTTAAGGCGTAATTGTCGCTTAGCCTCCTCAGTAGGATCACGATCATGTTCGGCCTGCAATTCTCCTATATCCCGTTCTAACGTCGTCAGGTCTTCCTGCACAGTCTGTTTATAACCGGTCACTGAGGCAATCGCTTGGCCCCTTAGGACCGTCTTATATGCTTCCCAGAAGACCCCAGGGGAGTCCACGGTAGCGACATTCTCTTGGAAGTAACATTTCGTGGTCGCGACTAGGTCCCGTCTGATCTTGGAAATCTGTAAATAGTGGGGCAGGATCGGGAAAATACGCCTCCGGGTTTTTACCCGAGAGGTGTATACCAGAAGAAGTGGGGAGTGATCCGATATACCCCTCGGACCTATCTTTACATCTAGTAAGTGTGGCAAAATGTCAGTTGAAACAAAAAAATGATCTATACGGGACAGGCTGTTGTGAACCCCTGAATAAAAGGTGTATCCATGCTCCATGGGGTGTTTGAACCTCCACCCATCCGTAAGACCCAAAGCGTCTACATAGCTCTGCAGCCTCGCTCTGTTCCCCCCTGTCCTATTGGGGTGGCGGTCTATACCCTCATCAATAACTGCATTGAAGTCTCCGCCTAAGATAAGCTCGCCTTCCGGGAGCGTGAGCAAGAATGCACTGAGGGCGGGGAGAGCCACTGAGTGTAAGGCAGGGGGAATGTAAACCGATACCACATTAAATCTCTTCCCCTCCCATAAGCAAGAGATAGCTGCAAATTGCCCACGTGCATCTTTCCAGACCTGTTGCACTATTACGGGAGAATTCTTATGCTTCAGGATTCCCACCCCCCTGGACCCGGAGGAGAACTCAGAGTGTACCACCATCGTGTACCCCCATCGATCCAAAGCCTTACATGTCGACCCCACCAAGTGTGTCTCCTGAAGTAGCACCAGTGCTGGGGCCGCTCTACGTACATATTGTAACACTAAACCCCTTTTGATTTTGTCCCCCAATCCACACACATTCCAGGTAAGCAGGGTCAGGGGGGGTACCAGAGCCACTATCGGGGCATCGCTACTTGTCATCACTTCAGCCAGTACCCTGTCTGCCATCATTACTGAAACATCTTTGAAAGCTCATCCGCAACCCACACATGCAATCACTGATTCCCTTGTAGTACAGTCCAAAACAAAAGCACCCAACCAAATGCAACCAACCCTCCCTCCCCCTGAACTTTGCAATCTGAATTTGTACACCATTACTGCAGTCGTGTTGATCAATAACTCCGTGCCAACTCCCCCCCAAAACAACCCCCTGACTCCCCTCCACCCCCTCCCTGCATCCCTGCCTGTGGACCACAATTCGCCCACCCCCCAACCCGGCAGAGTGCCTATGCGTCCCCCACCCCTGCTAATTGCGTAGAGGCGATCCGATCCGTTCCCTCCCCCCCCCCCCGCGGCATAGCTATCTAATATAAGGTCACAGCAATGCAGCCTGCAATCGAGAACTTTTGTCCATGATAAATCGTCACAACATATCTAAGTGAATACAGTAGACCATATTATAAACCCGGAATCACTAAAATAAGTCACTTACTTCCAACGGCACCCCTCTGAAACCACCCATCCTCCCTAATACTTGCAAGTGTACATCAGGGTGAGTCTTTCAGTAGGTCTCTTGTGCCTCTCACTCCTGTTCCGAGAGGCCGCTCGCCCCCACGTCATCTCCCACAGCTACCATCTCCGGTGTGTCTCCAGGTCCTCGGTCCGGTGCGCCGCGTCATCCACCGGTTCTACCTCCGACTTTAGTCCAGCCGTCCAGCCAGTCCCAAGTTGCCTCCGGTGAGTCGAAGAACCAAGATTTACCGTCCCTCTCGACTCTAAGTTTCGCTGGAAATAGCATCGCGTACTTGATGTCTCTGCCTCGCAGTTCTTGTTTCAC
This sequence comes from Lissotriton helveticus, assembly GCF_964261635.1. Classification (NCBI taxonomy): domain Eukaryota; kingdom Metazoa; phylum Chordata; class Amphibia; order Caudata; family Salamandridae; genus Lissotriton; species Lissotriton helveticus. The sequence continues at coordinate 817,987,783 of NC_136070.1, forward strand.
CGCCTGGAAGCTGCATCACTGCGCCTGGACCCGAGCCGTGAAATCCAGAAAGAAGGAAACCTCGTAGTTGTCAATCTTAAGTGGCGGGCCCGCTCTAGCAGTTTGTAGAATATTGTCACGGTCGCGAAAGTTAAAAACTCTAGCGATAATTGGCTTGGGAGGGGCCCGACCTTAGGCCTTCCGCCCGGTACTCTGTGGGCTCGTTCTATGGAGAAATATGCCGACAGCTTCTTGGGCTTCAGATGTTTCGTAATTAGCTCCTCCACATAGAGGTCAGCCGCGGGGCCCTCCGTTTTCTCCGGAACCCCGAGAATACTGACGTTGTTGCGTCGGGCCCTCCCTTCGTAGTCATCGAGCTGCTGCGCCATCCGAGCCTGTCGCTTTCCCATTTCCGACACTTGTCGTTGGAGCTCGGAGGTATCTTCTTGAAGTGCCGCCATCACCACTTTGAGCTCACGCACCTTCTCGTTTGTCTGCTTAAAATCGGCACGAAGTAGTGAAACTTCTGTCGTCACAGAGTCCATGGATGTGCGCATTGCCCCTATGGCAGCCAGGACGTTGTGAAGCGTGGGCTCCTTTGGGTGGGGAGATGACCCTTTCGCGCTATCTTTTTCAGTCCGGGGCGAGTCAGTTTTGTCTCCACTCTGCTGCCACGAATATTTGAACAGCTTCGCCTGGGCGTTGGTCTTGGAACTCCTGCTTCCTGACGCCATTTGTTCCTCCCAGCAAGGACCAGCCGAGAAGGCGCGTTGCAGGATATGCGGCCGCGCTGCAGCACCACCTCCTAGAGCCTGTGCAATCGATATATGGCCTGCCCCACACCGACAGACCGCCGAAGGACCCCCGGTGTCCCGCAAGGGCCCCGACGCCGCAACCAGCACTGCACAGTCAATGGAGGAGCGAAAAAAAGGGGGGGGTCACACAGTTCTCGGCCCAACAGGCCGCCCGGAGTCACTTGAGCAGAGCGGGAGGGGCCTGCAGAAATCTCAACAGTGCCCAACGGGCCCCCAGAGTCCTTTCGCTGTTAATATGAGCCCCAGGCCCTCCCTGGGCGTCTTCTTCCAAAGCTCCCTCCGGGTGCAGAGGGAGCACTCCCAGCGGGTAATAGAGGGCCCCCGCAGTTCTTAGCAGGGCAGCGCAACCCAGTCTGTCGCTTTCCTCCGCCGCAGCGGCGCCGCCCCACCGCCTCCACAATCGCCCTCAGGTAGGCCGCAAAGCCGGGGCCTAAAGTTGCTTCCGGGTCCGGGAGCTCTGCACCACCGCCTCTGACAATTATCGGCAGGTCGCCGCCTCCTCAGCTCCGCCGCCGGGCCCCCACAACACCGCCTGGGGCCAGGCCCCCCCCCTTCACCTCACTCGGTGGAAGGGGGCGAATCGGTCAGAGGGCGCCCGAAGGGGAACAGGGTCGCGCTGTCCTCAGCGCCTCGGGCCGCCATCTTGCGCTGTTCGGGTGTCCTCCGCGCAAAGCGCCTGATCGCCGAAGCGGCGTCCGCCGCGCCTGAAAGTCACTTCAGAGCCCCCGCAGGGGTGCCTGCCGCGTGGATGAGCACCACAGGAGAGTTTGATTCCGGGTCCGCAGGCTGCAAGGCGATGTAACGCCGCGGGTCGGGAAGAGCCCGTTCAAGCCGCGGCCATTTCGCACGGCCGCCTAGCCACGCCCCTAATGTTGTTTTTAAGAAACAAAATGTATTTCCTTAAATGCAGGAGTAGTAATGTCACACAATGTGAGTGTAACTCACAAATTTGCACCTGTTCTTTGCCACACAGTGCCAATATGTCATTTACTGAAGTCCTCATGGGATGTGTTGCTTCACAACATTCCATTGTGCATTTTGTTGCCTTATTTACGGCGTGAACGCCCCGATGCTGCACCGTCACCCTGGTCGGTGTTTTCAGTGTAGTGCTCCACACCTCTTCCCTGACGCCCACTCCTACGCCTTTCAGCTGGTATTGGTGGAGTAGGTGTACTACGGCTCGATTGCCCATCTGTGTCAATGCTACCTGGCGTACCAATGCCCCCAGTTACAGCTGCACGTAGCTGATCAAGAGAATATGTCACCTGCACCAGTCTCCTGGCAACATCCTGACAGCAGTGTGTCATTGCATTTTGCATGCTCACTGTTCTTCTGCAAAGCATGGCTATTGATGTGGATTGTTGGCTCACAGCCCGGGCAAATTGGTCTAGCAGTGTTGTTAGGCGTCGTTGCTCCCTGTGCTGGGCCTGGCTAACAGCTCTAGCTTCATTCAAATGTGCCTCTGCTGTTGTTGCAATTTGTATGATGCCGACTCTCACCTCAGACATGTGCCTATTGTGCTGTGCCAGTTGTCGTTTAATTGACGCTATGCCTTTACTTTGCAGGCACTGCACTTGTAGCATTTGTCCCTCCAGCCCAGCAAAAACAGACTCCGAAATTGTGGTGGCATTGCTGGTGTCCTTCCATGGCCTCTGTCTGGCTCCACTGCCAGTCATGTTTGATGTGGTGGTTTGCGATGTGCCCTGAGAAGCCCTAGGCGATACATCAGCCTGTGGCTCATCTTCAGCATATGTGGATCCTGATTGCATTTGGATTAATGCAGGGACAGTTTTGCGCCTTTTTGTTGGTATTGTAGGTGTGTCAGTAGTGGCACTCTGATTCTCCTGCCCTGCCTGATCTTCTGCTGAAGCGGACTCTTCCACTGGTGCAATAGTGGCTTGGGTAGTTGGTGCATCTGTAAAAAAAAAAAAAAAAAATCACACGAGTTGTGTTTTTTTAAATTTATTTATAAAATTTAAGCTGACACTATTTACATGCCTACTTGTCTTTTTTGGGTACTTTACATTTTGTATTTGGACCTGTTGCCTACATGACCTTTGTCTGAGTATCTGCCCCTATGTACATGACATTTGACTACATTTCCCAAAATGCTTCACTGGGTATTACTGAAATCATAAACCGGATTCCTATTTGTGCATGCAAGTTTTGGGGATTGAGTGGGATGGCAATGCATTGTGTGTTTTTGGCATGCATCTTACCTTCAGTTGTGTCTCTGGCTTCAGAGCTGTCCAGGTCAGCCACGCCCGTCACTGCCTCTGGCCTTAGGGTCGTCTCCACCAACTCCTCCATGGGCGTCGGCTCTGGTGTAGTGGAGCTTCCACCTCCAGTTGTTTTGGCTTCTGCCAATCTCGTGGCAACCCTCTCCTTCGACCTCTGCCTCATGTCATACCACCGCTTCCGGAGGAGGTCGGTGGTTCTATGGGGAACACCAATGGCATTGACTTTGTCCTGGATTTCTCCCCAAATTTTCCTCTTCCCTGCTTCAGGCACACGAAGTGAGGCTTTACCAAAAAGAAGATCATGGTGCCTCACCACCTCCTCTGTTAGGACCTCTAACTCCCTTTCTGAAAATTTCTGCTTCCTTTTTCTGGATAGTTCTTCAGTCTGCTTCTCTCCACCTTCCCTTTCAGCAGCATTTGGATCCGTTTTGGTAAGTTTGAGCTCTGAGCAAAAAACACACAACCTCCACTCTGGGACAGGTGCAGGCAATTAGGTGCAGCATGGAGACTCACACTTCCTGGTTGTGATGTTATCATCCTGCACCTGAATTGCACTTTCCCGTATTTTGCGATTCCTTAATAGGGAATTCGCTAATAAGGAATCGCAATTCCAGTAATCGCAAAAGAATTCTGCGAATTTTTGGGAATCGCCAAAAATTTGCAGAATTTTACCTACATAGGATTTTGCGATTCGGAAAGTGCGATTTGCGAAAAATTGCATTTTCCAAATCGCAAAATCAGGATTACCTACATATGCCCCTTAGTGAAGATACCCTGGTAGCTGCATTCTCTCCATCACCAAAGCAAGTCATGGACATTTCTACTGCCAGTCCCGTTTCCTCAGTGATCCATACACCACGAAGACTCATTGAAGAGCTCTAATTGAATATATTTGTAAAAATTACAATTTATTATTTTACAAAAGGGGAGATGTTGTGTGAGCAGGTAATAACGGAACCTTTGTGGCTTCTGATATACTCCTTAGAACTGTGACGTAAGAGTTAGAGCCTAGTGAATTGAATGCAGGTTTAGAATTCTGAGTTCACAGTTACACTCAGATTAACAACGTGTTCTACTAAAAATATCTTCCATCTCCCGAAATTCCTTCAGAGGACAAGACTACGTCTGGAGCTGGGACTACAAAGGCAGTCCATCTACTGCGAGGCAGATACTTTGAAATATTTTATAAGGTCATTAAAAGCAGCAGATTCCACCCTAAAATTCAGCCTAAAAGAGATCTTTACCAGCCCTGGAAACCCATGGAACCGTCAGATTACAAAGGCCATTAAATCATTAGAGATTGACAGCTCCCTGCTAATCTCAGACACAATTCCATACTCAGTGTGGAAAAAAGTCATCAACAAGCAGGTGAAACTAATTTCCCATCGGTTGGACCTTCCGGCTTTAAACACACCAACTGTCTTGCTTCCCTTGAATGTCTCATACCAGCCTGGGGTACCGCAATTGTATTTACTGGAAAACCTGAACGCAGTGGCACGGAAGAACATATTGTTTATGCGACTTCTAGGCCTGTGCTCTACGGCCTCCTACAGATGGGCTCCTTCAAAGGAGGCGGGGGCCTGCAGACTGTGCAAATACCATAAAGAATCATGGCCGCACCTTCTGCGTAGTCGCCCCGCTATGGATGGCCCCAGAAGGCATTTATTAAAACCTTTATTTTTAAAATGGGGCACTAGGTCATGCTGGGAGGCGACGTCTCTGTGTTTTACCTCCACAGACATCCAAGCGCTTGCCAGGGTTGGAAAATTTGTGAGACTCCTGGTAAATTTCTTTTCACCCTCCTCGGCTCCTACGCTTCCTGCCCCCCCCCCCCACCCCCCAAAAAAAACGTATTACTGACTTTTTTCGTCCCCTTGTCTAGCACCTCTTGTTCTAATCTTTTAATTTTTGGACTTCAATAGCAACACAACACCGGTAGTTTTAAAATTGTTTTTTAAATGTATAGACTTTTTAAAAACGACAGTGTATTTCTTCAGTTTTGTTTCTCGATGCAATAATTGTGCTAATACGGATATTTCACAGCAATGGTTTTAATTAACTATGCTAAACAAATAAACTAAACTACTAAACTCTCTGTGTGGCGTAGTCATTGGCAAGTATCCAAGCTGGGCAGGACCCTAAAGTCACCACACACCCCCAAGGGCAAGTTGTGGGCATAAAAGTGGCACCCCTGGCATCCATACCTCAGATCACGTCTGAACTGGACAGGGGAACAAAGAAGGACTTCCCTGCTTTTCCCTGGACCTGGCAAAAAGAGGCTGTACCAAAGACTGGACTGCACCTGCTGTTCTTGGGCTAGCAAAGAGAGGATTGTACCAGTGGAACCTGGCTCACGAAAAGTCAAGCCAGAGCCCAAGACAGAAGAGGTGAACGCCAAATGCCAGTTGGCAGACTTACTTTTCCAGCACCATGGCCACAAAAGCTGAAGAGGCTGCCTTGGCAGACTTGGTAGCCACAACAGTTTGTTCACTCCTACATGCCTGGGAGACCAAACCCTGACACTAAAAAGGTGCACGGAGTCTGCTGGACCCAGGAGAGTCCATGAAGTGCAGTTTGGTCAACCAAAATGGACACTAGCTGCAGTCAAATGGAACTGCTGGTTTCACTGTGAGAGAAGGCCAGCAGCAACTGTTTTTTGGCTGGACCTCACCTGCAATTTGACTGACATCAACATCTGTGGCCAAAGTCAACCACCGCATTCATAGACTGAGGGGTGGTCCCGGAACAAACCCCGTCAACCAGACAAGCATCCTGTATCCCTTGCATCAGGATCACTCCCTGGAAATATATGGGAGTCGACTCATAGAGCCTGGAACCGGACTGGAGACTACTTTGACTGCAAAGTAACTGTCCTGCTAAGTCTAACTGGCCCATGACTTGCTCCATGTCAGAGTTGGTCACCCAAAGTGGGCCAGAATACCTAAACACAACTCTTTCAAAAGTTTACAAAAGTAACTGCTGAGGTAGTTGCCAAGGCCTGTTTACATTCTGAGTTAAAATCAGTAACGTACGATTTGTTTAAAAATCTATAACTCCAGCACTATTAGTGTCTAAAAAATTATAAAAGATCTATTTTTATAAATAGGGGTCAGATTACTTTTTTCTCACATATCTTTTTTATTCAATTGTTTTGTTACTTCTGAATGCTTTGCACATGTTCCTTTGATAAAGACTGACTTCTCAAATCCACAGCTACCCAAGATTGAGGTACGGTTTAACAAATGAGCCTAACTGGACCCAAGACAGGGTTGTGAGTTTATTATACAGCGAGTTCGCACAACCAGACCATATAATAAACTGCATTTCCCATGAGTCTGGAGAGAGAACTGGACATAGAAGTGTTTCCTCTATCACTGAAAACTTTAAAGGGTCCATCAGTGTAGAAAAAATACAGGTCCCTTGTCCAGTGCTGCATCTCTACCAATCACCATAAATATGCGTTGAACAATATGTGTTTGATGTCAACTGGGGTTTTGAGAAAGATTGTGACATTATTTACTGCATGGACACATTTTAATAATAATGTATCTGTCTAATGCCTCCAATTGCTTGCCAGATGGCACTCATCTTCAACCGGGCATTCTGAAGTCTTCAGACCTAAGGCTTTTCAAAAAGACATAAGAATTAGAGCTCAGACAATGAGGTATCTCTTGAACAGGCTGAACTTTTTCTGAGAGAGAGGGCGTTTTTCTCGCCACAGCGAGCAAACACTCTGGGATTAGATGAGGCCGACAGCAACTACCATGCAATAATAAGGTAGTCCCTGACAGAAATGAGATTATTTCCGGAGCGAGATATGCAAAGTGACGTTCTGGAAATTCAGTGTGAAAAACCAGTTTAGTAGCTGCAAGGTAGAAATGATTTATGCTACAGTACCCACTTTAAATCATTTGAGAGAGAGATTTGAGAGATAGGCTCATTCAAAGAACCTCCCTCCATTTTGGTAAATTGCAAACAAGCAGGAGTAGAAATCTGAGTAGATCAATTCTTATCCACCACTTATTTATTATCTCTCTCCCAGCCAGTTTAGCAGCTTTGGATCTCTTTCAATATCTCCAAGGGAGAGGCAGCTGTTATGAAAGGAGAGAAGTGTCTCTGAGAGGCAGAAGCATCGCAATCCTTCTCTCACTACAGGCAGGAGTGAGGTTTTGCGGGTAGAGTTTCGCTGGCGTACATCCGAGATTTGTTCCCAGCACTGGAAAGGCATGATTTGGTGTGCAGGAGGGAAGGAGCGAGATTAGAAGTGAATTTAGCTTATTTTGTTCTAGATAGTAACTTGAGCCGAAGGTGGTTGAAATGTCCTTCTCTGAGCTCCATCTGAGCAGTCCCATTATGTCAGGAGTGGGTAGATTGTTGATGTAGAGAGTGACCGGTCATTCAGAATTCACTGTTTTACAGTGGCCAGGGACTGCACTCTTACCATATTCATGTAGCGCTTCATGCCCTTGAACAGACCCCAAGATGCATCTGCAAGCAGGCAGCATACTACTCTTTGGGAGCGCTACTGATGGAAAGGTGTGTATGTCATGTGGCCTACATGATTAGTAGTCTGACACTGTATATTAGGATTGTAGTTATGCTGTTCTCTTGATTTGTCGATACATGTACGTGAGAATTTGAAGCCAAAGAAGAGAGAGATCGGATGCTTACACTTTGGATGCTACAGAGTGGAACAATCTAATTGTGTGGCTTATTTGAAAAGTGTTTTTCATTCTGTGCATGCACATCAGAGAAAAAAAAGTTACTTACATTTGGTAACTATTTTTAGTGGACACTCTCGGGACAGATTTCTAACCTTTACAATATTCCCAGGCACCAGCCTGGTCTGGGGACTTTCAAGCAACAGCTCCTGTGAATTGCTAGGTAGCCCCCCACAAGGCACTACAGCAAACTTGCACTGCTCCAAAAGTGAGAGTGGAGAGGCATATGTGCACTAACATCAGTTTCTACAATGTATTATTTTCATGCCCTTAGACATAGAAGTGCTGCCACAAATTGCATGGGACAGTGTACATAAGTCTAGCTTGGGACCTTTTTAGAGTGTGCAGATATCCAGTCTATAAAGCAGCAGGGGATTTGAAACCAAATCATCAGCTTTTAGCAAGAGTCAAGTGATGAGGAGGCTCTGATATGCTGCAGGTCGAACCAGGCTTTAGAGGCCAGATACGAGAAAGCGCAGCTCTGCTTTTGTGCATGCGTGAGGTGTGTGCTGTTGAGAGAGCAGCAAATCAGAGGTGTCTGGAAGATTGATGGAACTGATGGTGGCTATCCAGGTTAGAAGGATCTGTGTTTTTGAGTGCTTTGTAGTTTAGGTGAGGAGTTTGAAGCGTGCATGCTTTTGTATCAATTAGCCACTGGAATTCCCAGAGGTGTGGTGTGATGTGGGCTCTGCGTAGGAGGTTGAGGACTAGTCTGGCTGCTATGTTTAGGACAGTCTGCATTTTTCATGTGGGCTTGTTGATTATCCCTGCGTGTAGGGTATTCCCATTGTCTAGCCTGCTGGTATAGAGGGCTTTGGTTATTGTTTTTCTCGTGTTGTCTGGTAGCCTCTTAAAGATTTTCTTCAGTATCCTTAGGGTGTGAAGCAGGACGAGAACACTGCGTTGACCTGGGCATTCATGTCCCATTTGTGGTCTATGATTTAGAGGCATCTCGCTCGTGAGCAATGCATGGGGGTTGGTCGAAAGTCTGTGGGCCACCTGGGGGAGTCCCATGCCAAGGTGTTTTCCCAAAGACCTCTGCTTCGGTCTTGTCCAAGTTCAGTGTAAGAAAACTGGATTTCATCCAGGTGGGCACTTCTGTCATGCACTTGGTGAACTGGTTTCCTATTGTTGGGTGATTTGTCCCAGAAGAACAGTATCAGGTGCATCTCATTTGAGTGAGGATGTTTATGTCAGTCAGTGGAGTCATGTAGATGGTCATCGAGCTGAGCAAGCAGCCTGACAGGACTCCGTAAAAAAGCTCTTGTGTTTCATAGGAGTAGAGGGACATGTTGACGGTTTGGGTTCTTCCAGTGAGGAAGGAACAGATCCAATCAACTGCGTGTCCCTGGATGCCTGCTTCGTGGATTAGAATGGGTTGGCAGAGATTATTGAAGACTGAGGATAGGTCTATAAGAATGAGGGGTGCAGTTCCCCCGTCGAGGATCATCCTGTCATCTATGCTGCTACAAGTTTCTGTGGTGTGGTTGGGCCTAAATCCTGATTGTATAGCATCACGAAGCTGGTGTTTGGTGAGGTGGTTGGAAAGGTGCTGGATTATTTTTCCAAGACTTTGGCTGGGTATGGAAGGAAGGATATCTGTCAGTAATTGATGAGCTTGGGCAGGTCAGCCATTGTTTCTTTTGGAGGCGGTTGATGGCTGCATGTTTCTATGGTTTCAGGAAGGTGGCTGTTCTGAAAGAGGTGTGGAGAATGGGAGGCGGTTTGGGGGAGGACCTTGCAGAAAGGATAGCTCCTTTGTCAAAGGCGTGGTGGCAGGGGTCTGCCAGAGACCCTTAGTGAATGGGCTTCATGATTGTTGTAGTCTCCTCTATGCTGGTGGTGTCCCATGTTGTGAGTGTGTTGTTTACATTTGTCACAGGGAAACTTCTGGAAATGGTCAGGTGGGCCATTTCTGGGGCAAAGTTGCTGTATATGGTTGCGATATTGCTGCAAAAAAAGTTTGGATATTGCTACACATATCTTGTGATGGGTTGATGTTGCAGGTGTAACCTGTGGGTGTGGTGAAGTCGTCTATGACTGTAAAGATTTTTTGCTGCTGTTGGAGCTGGGGTGTAGGCATTCAACTAGGGCCTTTTTCTTACTCGTTGGATTAGCTGGTTGTACAGTCTCTGGGTGGATTTTAAAGTGCCTTTTCTCACTTCTCCTGTGCTGGTTTTCCAATTCTGCTGTAGTTGTTTGAGGTGTCTTTAGCCATTCTGAGGTAATTCGTGTACCAGCTGGCTTGTGTTCTAGTTTTTGCTGTGCTGCTTAGATTCATAAGGGCCAGAGTGTCGGCAATATCACGTCCTAGGAGGCCTGTGGGTTAGTTTGCTCTTATGGAAGGTAGTCGTCCAATCCGCCTCCATTAAGTTGTTCCAGTATTGGCGTGCTGGATGTCGATTCTGAAATTGACTATGGCGTGGTTTATCCAGTTGACAAGATTTGGTGTGTTGTGATTTTGTTGAAAGATGTGAAGTCAGGGTATATGGTGTATCCGGCAGCATAGGTGTCAAGAACGGCAGCTGAGATCGGGGGACGTGGGGGTCTGGTCCGTTCTTCAAAATGGAAACTGAGGTGTCCTAGGAGGAAGAAAGTGCTGGAGTTGAGGACTCGGTGGGGTAATTTTGTCTGAGATGTTATTTTCTTGCAAAGTTGTCTTGGGGGCCGAGTGTGAGGGTAGACTAGGCTTCCACTCGGTTGAAATTTGCTGTGATTGGCAATTTAAAGTTGAGGTGTTCCATGTAGTTTGTCCCAGCTTCAGTGGTGACAGTGCAGGTGAAGCTGTCTTCGTATAGGAGTGTGATTCCTTCTCCTGGCCTGTTTTGACGAGCCTACTTGGTGATGTTGTATCCGGTGGAGATGGCAGTAGCAATGTCTGCTGTTGAAGCTGTGGTCAGTCATATTTCCGTGAGGAAGAGAATGTCAGGATGGCATCAACCAGCAGGCCCCATATCTCCATGGCGTGCTTGCTGAGTGAGCATGTGTTGAGGAGCATGCATGTGACTGGTGTTTAAGGGGTGAGGGTGTGTTTGTTCATAGGTGTTTGAGTGTGTATGGGTGTTCTTGGTTGCAGTTGAGAGTGCATTGGTGCAGGTGAAGCGGCAGAGGGAGCAGGTGAAAATTCCTCCCATGTTGTGTGGCACGCCAGCAGAGTGGTGAAGTGTCCAGGGTTTAAGGCACAAAGGAGAGCTGCTAGGTAGTGGTGAGCTTGGGGGTACCGGGGTTTCTGGCGCTGGGCATGGTCCATGCACAGACAGGTGCAGACACACTTGCCTTTGGTGCACCAGTGGTGCATCTGCTGCGACTCTGTGCGGCAGCCATCATTAAGTGGATTCTGGGAGGAGTGCAGGGGGCACAGGATGGGTCTGATGATTAACATGACAACAGTGAAGGAGAGGGAAGGAGGTAGGGAGGTAAAGGGGTGCAGAGAAGATGGCAGAACTCAGAAAAGAGAACGAGAAATGCACAAACAGCGAGGCAAAGGAGTAAATGAAAAAGCACAAAAGGTGGCAAAGGAGTGAGAGAAAAGGCTAGAAAAGCTATAGGGAAACAGCACAGAACATTCACAGAAAGTGAGAGAAAAGGCACAGAGAATAAGCACATTACACGAGTGAAAAGGCACAAAGTCACAGAACGTGAGTGAAAAGGCAAAAACAAATTGAGAGAGAAGGCACAAAAGCCAGAGAGAGAGAGCAAGAGGGAGAGAGGTGAATGGGGTGCCTCTGGCTGCTGGAGTGTGGTAATAGGAGCCTTGACCGGTCAGAGGACTAGTTGCAAGTAAGTCCACTGGGGGCTGGGTCTATGCACCTGCTCAATTATATAGAGGATGATCCATTTTCATAGAGTTCTGTTCTGTGCCGGCTTTACCTTTTTATTAACAATTAGATCTGACCACCTTGTTTCGTACCCTGTATTTATGTTTAGCAGCGGAATGACCAATCGAAGTACTTTATCTTAGTCTTGGCTATTTATTTGCCTTTACTTGAATTTGTTTTAACATCACTCTTTAAACATTTAAATGCATGTCAAAAACATAAGTAGATACATCAAATCATATAGATCAAAACAAATACAAAACATTCATAAATACCAGGGAATGAAACTAGGTGATCAGATCTCTTCGTTCATAAAAACGTTTTACACGTCCTTTCTGACCACGAAATTGGACGGAACCCCTTTTTCCATAGAGTCTTTACCTTTTTAGCATCAGCAAACCCTACGAAGCATTGACCACTGACAATACGCTCTTGTGCATTCTGCATAAAAACTTAAAATCTCACTGGGGGTCAAACCAATGAAATCTCTGCTCCTCTTTAAACGGATAGGGCAAAGAGAAAAGATACGGGAGAGTGATTGACTGTCCTATGTGAAAGGACGATACCACTTTAGGTAGATGAGGACAAGGTCCCCATCACTAATCTATCTGGAAAGAAGGTAGTGTATAGACTGAAGTGATAGCGCCTGCAACTCACTAACGTGACATACTGAGGTTATCAAAATGAAGATCGCCATCTTAACAGTCAATCATCGTAATGTACAATAGTACATAGGCTCAAATTGAATGCACACGAGGAACATCAGAAACCAACAAAGGTCCCACTGAAACATCATAAAAGTTTTTGTGCAAAACATGTTAGGCTTTTCAGGATTCAAATCACAAAAGGTGATTTGGAAAGAGGCGTGTAGGAAGGAGGATATCTGACTATATGGTTACCCCAACTTTTTGCCTAGTGTTTAGCTGGTTTTCTACTTAGTTGGCCTAGGATCCTGCTATTCAGGGCCCCAGGCTATCTGCTCTCTCTGTAAAAAGGACTCCATGTACTTTAGGTACCTACCTAATTGGGATTGGGTCACCTTTGTGAGCCCCTGTATAGTGTACCATAGGTACCCAGGGCATAGGTGCATCCAAGGCCTACCAGGGGCTGCAGCATGAATTATGCCACCCCTGGCTGGCCATCCAAACTGACACCACAGGCTGATCACTCAGCTTGGGCAAGGTCGTGTAATCACCCCTTGCTTAGATATAGTATTCCTATATCTACCCTTATATATAGACACATATATACTTATAAGTCACTCCTATGGCAGGCCTTGACAATCCTGAAGGCAGAGTGCTTGGTTTTATGGGAGATGGTGCTCTAGCATGAGCTGAGCCTGTCTGCAGCTTTCAGAACCATGTCCTTATAGCTGTTCTATTATATAGCCATAACATATAAGTGCATTATAATCCTCGTGGTTATTGTTAACTTTGGTTTGGCTTTATCAAAACATGTCGTGTAAGGTGTCAAACACTTTGGAATACTACCCACCCACCCCCACCACTTCTGGCGGGGGGGGGGGGGTAGCATTCCACTCATCTAGAGGGAGAAGACATGTAGTTACTGCTTTACCTGGTTAAAGTTAAACAGAGCCTCAGCATCACAAAATGGATGCTGCTGCCACAGACACGAGTCTGGCCTCCTGCTGCTGGACGAAACTCCGGCAGGGTAGGCCTGCACAATAGGTTTCTTGTCGAAGGAGGTGCTAGCACCTCCCCAGACAGCCTGTAGTGGATTGGGGCAGGGTGGGTTCAATGGAAAGATGCTTTTCCAGACACTGCCTGGGGCACACAAGGTGCTCCATGCATAGCCCAGTTCAAACCAGTTGCTGGGGCACTCCAGCCCCAGCTCTGGCGCAAAACTGGACAAAGAGAAAGGGGTGTAACCACCCCCTTCTCAGGTTCCACCCATAGGAAGGACCTAGCAGGTAATCCAGTGCCTTAGTTTAGTATAAAGATAGGAGCTGAGTCTAGAGACTTTAGATTTATCCTGGAAAGAAACTCTGAAACGAAACTCTTGGACCTTCGACGTTCCATATCGACTTGACGACTGAAGACATCTCCCTTGTGGTCAAGGAGTGACCACCCTGTGCAGACAAACACCAACAGTAACTTGCCGGTTTGCTTTGTCGATGCTCCAGCCGGAACCCGAAGACTTAGCGACACAGGAACTGGACTCCCAGACTTCTCTGACTCCGACCCACATCCACAGCAAAGCTGAGACCCGTGGCGGACACGAGCGACGTGGGATCGGACATCCTGGACTACCTGCTTTTTGCTACCTGTGCAGTTCCTGAGGTACCCTCGAAGCTGTGCATTGGGGTTTGAGAAGCCCCAGACTCGAGCAGCATTTGCACCGAAGCTCAGCCATCCACACTCCACGAGTGCCGCGTGGCGCCTGCATTTCAGCTCAACGCGTCTTCGCGGTTGGTAGCCCGTTGGCTAGTAGCCCCTCTGAAGACATCTTTTCAAAACTACACCGCTTGCCTGGTTGCTCTGGGCTTGCTCCAGCTTCTCTGCGAAGGAGAAGCTCCCCAGACCTTGCTGGTCTGAACTGAAGCCAATCTTCCCATCCTGCGTAGATTGTATTTGCCATGGTGTGTTGGGTCCAAACCGGATACCAACACCGCCAACAGTTAGATCCGTCGTGGGACAGCTCGACTCCAGCTCCTGGTCATCGTCTACGCCTCCTGGTCCTCGTGGCAGCAGAGACAAGCTTCACCTCTTCACCGGATTGCATCTCGACATCGCCTGGTTCCTTCCTGGTCACTGGCTAGTGAACCAGACTCTGTCCCCTCTGCTTTCAGGTTCTTCTCGACTCCGATCCACCCGGACACTTTTCTCCTGGTCGCCTGCAGCATTTTCTTGCAGCTCTCCATAGGAAACAGTGATGAAACCCGACACGAAAGAACACCTATGCACCGGCTTCCCTGGGTGAAGTAACTAGAGTACTCTGGTGTTCCCGTGAGTATTAACTATCCAAGTGTCCTAGTTTAACAGGGTTTTCCCGTAGTCCATCCGGAAGTGTCCGAAATCTACTACTTTGTAACTTTTACATTCCCATTGAAACTCTATGGTAACTCACGTGTGTGTTTAGACACTGCACACGCTTCCTGTGGGCCTCCTACTTCCAATCCTTTGGTTGTTCAGTGTAGCTCCAGCGATTTCCTAGGCCCTAGGGCTACTCACCTTTCCTGAAGTGGTTCTTATACCACTTATTTAGTATATGGTTCGTGAGACCCCTAGGGCAGAATTGTATTTGTGCAACTTATAGTATGCTTATTGAGTAACTTGTGTTGTATCTCGAACTCTGATCTCATAAAGAGACCAGAGGGGTTGTGTTAGTAATAAATACATATATATTTTATATATACCTTGTGTGGTGCCCTTTCATTTGATATTCAAGGGATTATTATTGGTAAAACAGCTGGCTTCACATGCTCTCTGAAGTTTTAGCCCAAGACTGCTTTGTCCATGCTACCACTAGGATAGCTGGTCTATAAGGTTGACTTTACAACCATCACCATAAGGGTTGTTTGGACTGGTGCAAGGTGCCCACTAGAATAGTGGACATCATATACCAGGCCAACTTCTCACATAGGTGTGCAGCGGTTGGGATAAGAGCTTGCTGATTGGTTTACCATAATATCTTGAGATATCATTTGAAAGATCACATTAAGGTACCTAGCGGTACATATAAATCAAGTCTTAAATACTTAAGTTCTACTGAACTTAGTTGTTGTAGAGCAAAGCGCCTAGCACACCCTGACTACAACTCCTAGATGGGTTTAGTAGATAACACTTAGTGTAGGTAGGTGCACACACCACACCTCACTAGAAAAATGTAATTGAGAGGAGAACCTAATGGATCCCTCCCAGCAGAAGTTGACCTTCCCAAGGCACCTTCTAAATACGACACATTTACCTTCCATGAGTTGAGACACTTATGTACAACAAGAAAGTTGAGGCAAGGTTCAAATCCAAATCCTACTCTTAAGCATCTTATAGAGATACTAGAGGAGTATGATGTAGCTAAGGCAGCTAACCTAGACTCAACAAGTAGTACAGGGGAAGGTCATCCATCAACAGAAGATTTCCCTGATGAAAATCCAGGGGAAGATGATGATGAGGATGGTGAGGATGATGATGATGACACTGATCAGGTTGAAGTTGCAGAACTTAACCAGATCAACCTAAGCCTACATGGGGCTGGAGAGGACATAGCCCAATTCAGACCCCCAAGCAGGCTTAACTCTGGGCCCAGAAGGAGGAGAGCCCTGTCCAGGGAATCTCACCATTCCAATAACTCAGTAGGGTCTGATGCCTCTGCTCAGAGGAGAATGACTTCCCATCAGAGGAGAGAGCACCAAGCCAGAATGATGGAAGTGAATCGGAGGATTGAGAGGCAAGAACTTGCCCTGGCCCAAGAGAAACTGGCTCTTGCAAGAGAGCAAAAGTTAAGTGGGTTAGAACCCACTGGTGGCAGCAATACACCTAGAAGTAGGGAAGGTCATATGGCCATAGAAACCTAAGTAAGACTGTTCCTCCCAACAAGATTGGGGATGACATCCACAAGTAGATAACTGCTTTGGAGAGGGCCTGTAAAGTACAACAGGTTCCCCAGAGTCAGTGGGCAGCTATACTATGGCTCTCCTTTTCAGATAAAGGCAGTTAGGATGCTGATAACTACAAAGTCCTGAAGAGTGCTCTGATAGATGGGTTTGGCTTAACCACTGAGCAGTATAGGTTGCTGTTCAGGGATACCCAGAAGACACAGACTCAGGACTGGACTGATTTTTGTAGATTGTGCTATTAAGGCTCTGGAGAGCTGGTTATTGGGCAGCAAAGTACATGACTATACAGGATTGTATAATTTGATTTTGAGGGAGCAGATCCTTAGTAATTGTCAAAAACAGCTTCTACACCAGCACCTGGTGGACTCTGATCTGACCTCTCCACAAGAATTGGGTAGGAAGGCAGACAAATGGGTCAGAACAAGGATTAGGCCTAGAAATCAGGGTTGTGACCAGAAGAAAGATTCTACCAAGCCTCAAGAGAAAGGTGGGGATAAATCTAAGGACACATCCACTACAGGGCCCCAAAAATCCTCTGAGAGGGGTGGGTCCCAAACTCCTTCCTCTAACATTTTTATTGCCATGTGTGTAAGCAACCTGACCATTGGAAGACTGACAGCAGTTGCCCCAAGGCCAGCAATAAGGAAAATATTCCTCCAAGTAATACTCCAACACCTCCTGTTACTACTAGTAGTAACCCCCCAGGTGGTGGGAGTGCCCTCAAAACTGTGGCTGGGTATACTTGGGGAACTCAGGTGGACTCTGGCCTAACCAGGTCCCCCACTACAGAAACTCTAGTCTATGAGAATGGCATGGGGTTTGCCAACTTTACTGATTGTCCCAATACCTTGGGCAAGTATAGACAGGAGCCCCTCATCAATGGTCAGAAAGTTGAAGCCTATAGAGACACAGGGGCTAGCATCACTATGGTGACTGAGTCTAGTCCCCTCAGGACAGCTTTTACCTGGGTTCACATACCAGGTGATCAATATTGATGGAGTGCAGAAAGATCATCCCATGGCACTAGTAAATCTCAGCTGGGGAGGGGTCACTGGCCCCAAGAGAGTGGCAGTGTCTACAAACTTGCCTGTAGATTGTCTACTGGGAAATGATCTAGAAATCTCAGCCTGGGCTGAGGTAGAACAAGAAACCCATTCCAAAATGGTAGGCCTTCCTGAAAAGGTTAGTGGGGCTGTGATAGTCGCAGCCCCAGCTCAAGCAGATTTCCTTTCTGAAAAGGTTGGTAGGGCTGTGATGGTCACAGCCCAAGCTCAAGCAGACTTCTTCCCATAAAAGGTTGGCAGGGCTGTGATGGTAAGAAACAAAAAACACACACTGGGGGTCTACAGCTGGACCTAATGTGTTCCAGACAACCAATTTACAAACAAACCGCTACCTAAGTCGGCCAGTCTTTGCCAAGACTGTGTAATTGGAATCTCTAAAAACTATTAAGAACCATGACCTGTGCATTAGGATTCACTTCAAATAAAGATCAGACCCATACAGAGGAGTAGGATGTCCATCAACGTCCGATGTAGATCATGTAATTATCATTTGGTCATCCATATAGGAATGGTATATCCCATGATCATTGGGAAAAATCCAAAACCTAGATTATACTGGGTCTTATCTCCAGATGTAGCGAAGACCAATTGAACAAAAGGATCGTGATGGAATCTAGTGCAGTGCAAAATAAATGTGTGTAGTGAGGTTAAAAAAGGATAGTTGATCAATACCAAGACTTTAATAACTTGATCACTCCCTCAGTAAAAGAACAGTGCAAAGATGCAGTTCAAACAAATAACTGCATTGAGGCCAACATGTTTCAACCAAAGGGGAACCAAATCCCGCGGTTTTCTTCAGGGCCACAGTCCTTCACATTTGCTACTGCATTACAAAACACGGTGAAAACAGTGACTAAATCATATAAAGGATACACCTATGTCGTGATCAATATTTTTCAAAACTCTGTATCAACCAGTGTCGGTTTCATCTGTTCGTAAAAAACAAGACAGAAAACAAATATTTGAGTGAATCCTAAAAATTACAATACTATCAAGGCACTCTACTGCATTGGAAAAGCTTAGGTAACCAATATAGTACTAACCTGTGTTGTACAGGAAGCATACCTCACCTCTCCTGGATCCTACCTCAGGATAATGTGAGGCCACGCTCTAAAAAAGGCGAGAAAAAGGCAGAGATTGGGGAAGTAACTTAGGATCGCAGTTAACCTGGTGTACCTCATTCCTACTTCAAACCCCTTCTATATTCAACACCTTATCGAGCTCTCCCTCAGTCTCTGAATAAGGAGCAATCAGGCCCCCGACCTCCTCGGGTCAAAGGAGACCCTCACTCTGTTCTAACTGCTGTATAAAACGCGATGAGCGTTATCATTATCTCAACTGTTTGTTCTGATATCAAGAAACAGTGAGATAGTCAGAAAAACCTACCCACTGTGTAACTGGATATAAGACTATTGATAGATACATCTTATAAGTGTTTCTATTCATTAGATAAAGCAAGCCCAACAAGAATGCTCACTGGTGTGTCATAACACCCCGTTAGTTACACAAATGGCAAACTAGGATGTAAAATGCCCCACCCAATATCTACATTCATGGGGTAGCGGACACTCCCTATTTTTCACAAAGAAGGAAAAGAGGGGAAACAGAGCTACTCTCGGTCTGAACTAATCACCAACAGAATCTCCCAATGTAAAGGAGGATTCAGGGCTTACCTGTCCGTCGTTGCCCCTGGGCTTCCAACTGAGCTCAGAGGGAGGCAACGCGGACAGGAAACGGCACCGCTAAAGAATGTTCGGGTGTAGGCGGGGCTTATCCGGAGGACTATCGTGGCAAGTAAAGACCCCCTTACAATGTCCATAATGACAACAACAATGTATATTAATGATCGAGCTCACCTCGGGAGCGTCACGGCAAATCCTGTATTTCCCGATTCAAAATTCAGTCCGGATTGACAAACCGCGTGATCTCGCGAGACCACACCGGGAAACTCAAAGAACTACAAAAACGCTTGGGGAAGCGGGGAATTGTAGTTCCTTCACCCCGCCGGCCTGAAATGTTTTGCCTGGACTCTGCCTGTGTGATCGGAAAAAATGAAAAACAGGGAAAACTGGTCTAACCATATTCTGCATTATAATTGGCGGCCAAATAACCTATGACTGACTCCTACATTGTAAAAACAAAGTCTTATTTTATAGATGAACAGCGGGCACATCTCTCTCCAACTTCAGGCATATCACCAGGTTACCGATGGTAACCAGGGCAGTGATCAAACCGTATCTCAAGGATGAAACTGCCGGGAATAGCGCTTACTATTATAAACCACCATCCGCCTATACCTATGGAGGAGTATAGAACGTCTCGGCTCATAAGAGACGGTGGAGTAGGAATTGAATGTATCTAGTTCCAAAAGAGTCAATAGTCTACCCGCTCCCTCGAGGTGGATATAGGGACCAGGCGCCCATGGTTGAAAAAACAGTTCACGAACTGCAACAGTTCCAATCTAATTTATCTCCTTACATGCCCCTGTAAAAAAAACTACGTGGGTATGACCACTAGGAAGATACGCACCAGAATACTCGAGCACAAAAGTGTGTTCCGATGTAAAAAAAACTGTCTCTAAATTGTCTAAACATTTTTTAGAGCACAACCATCAAGAATCTGAGTTTAACTGGACAGTCCTAGAGAAACCCTTTATTGCACCACACGTTGTCGATATCTCTAGGTTCCTGTTCTTAAAAGAACAGAAATGGGTCTACAGATTGTCCTCTGATGTCAGAGGGCTAAACGACGAGATACCTTGGACTTCTTTGAACTAAAAGGCTCGGCTATTCCCTGACTGTATGATGGAAGGCTGTGCACTGTTTATTGACTCTTTTGGAACTAGATACATTCAATTCCTACTCCACCGTCTCTTATGAGCCGAGACGTTCTATACTCCTCCATAGGTATAGGCGGATGGTGGTTTATAATAGTAAGCGCTATTCCCGGCAGTTTCATCCTTGAGATACGGTTTGATCACTGCCCTGGTTACCATCGGTAACCTGGTGATATGCCTGAAGTTGGAGAGAGATGTGCCCGCTGTTCATCTATAAAATAAGACTTTGTTTTTACAATGTAGGAGTCAGTCATAGGTTATTTGGCCGCCAATTATAATGCAGAATATGGTTAGACCAGTTTTCCCTGTTTTCATTTTTTCGATCACACAGGCAGAGTCCAGGCAAAACATTTCAGGCCGGCGGGGTGGAGGAACTACAATTCCCCGCTTCCCCAAGCGTTTTTGTAGTTCTTTGAGTTTCCCGGTGTGGTCTTGCGAGATCACGCGGTTTGTCAATCCGGACTGAATTTTGAATAGGGAAATACAGGATTTGCCGTGACGCTCCCGAGGTGAGCTCGATCATTAATATACATTGTTGTTGTCATTATGGACATTGTAAGGGGGTCTTTACTTGCCACGATAGTCCTCCGGATAAGCCCCGCCTACACCCGAACATTCTTTAGCGGTGCCGTTTCCTGTCCGCGTTGCCTCCCTCTGAGCTCAGTTGGAAGCCCAGGGGCAACGACGGACAGGTAAGCCCTGAATCCTCCTTTACATTGGGAGATTCTGTTGGTGATTAGTTCAGACCGAGAGTAGCTCTGTTTCCCCTCTTTTCCTTCTTCGTGAAAAATAGGGAGTGTCCGCTACCCCATGAATGTAGATATTGGGTGGGGCATTTTACATCCTAGTTTGCCATTTGTGTAACTAACGGGGTGTTATGACACACCAGTGAGCATTCTTGTTGGGCTTGCTTTATCTAATGAATAGAAACACGTATAAGATGTATCTATCAATAGTCTTATATCCAGTTACACAGTGGGTAGGTTTTTCTGACTATCTCACTGTTTCTTGATATCAGAACAAACAGTTGAGATAATGATAACGCTCATCGCGTTTTATACAGCAGTTAGAACAGAGTGAGGGTCTCCTTTGACCCGAGGAGGTCGGGGGCCTGATTGCTCCTTATTCAGAGACTGAGGGAGAGCTCGATAAGGTGTTGAATATAGAAGGGGTTTGAAGTAGGAAGGAGGTACACCAGGTTAACTGCGATCCTAAGTTACTTCCCCAATCTCTGCCTTTTTCTCGCCTTTTTTAGAGCGTGGCCTCACATTATCCTGAGCTAGGATCCAGGAGAGGTGAGGTATGCTTCCTGTACAACACAGGTTAGTACTATATTGGTTACCTAAGCTTTTTCCAATGCAGTAGAGTGCCTTGATAGTATTGTAATTTTTAGGATTCACTCAAATATTTGTTTTCTGTCTTGTTTTTTACGAACAGATGAAACCGACACTGGTTGATACAGAGTTTTGAAAAATATTGATCACGACATAGGTGTATCCTTTATATGATTTAGTCACTGTTTTCACCGTGTTTTGTAATGCAGTAGCAAATGTGAAGGACTGTGGCCCTGAAGAAAACCGCGGGATTTGGTTCCCCTTTGGTTGAAACATGTTGGCCTCAATGCAGTTATTTGTTTGAACTGCATCTTTGCACTGTTCTTTTACTGAGGGAGTGATCAAGTTATTAAAGTCTTGGTATTGATCAACTATCCTTTTTTAACCTCACTACACACATTTATTTTGCACTGCACTAGATTCCATCACGATCCTTTTGTTCAATTGGTCTTCGCTACATCTGGAGATAAGACCCAGTATAATCTAGGTTTTGGATTTTTCCCAATGATCATGGGATATACCATTCCTATATGGATGACCAAATGATAATTACATGATCTACATCGGACGTTGATGGACATCCTACTCCTCTGTATGGGTCTGATCTTTATTTGAAGTGAATCCTAATGCACAGTTCATGGTTCTTAATAGTTTTTAGAGATTCCAATTACACAGTCTTGGCAAAGACTGGCCGACTTAGGTAGCGGTTTGTTTGTAAATTGGTTGTCTGGAACATATTAGGTCCAGCTGTAGACCCCCAGTGTGTGTTTTTTGTTTCTTACATTCTAGGTAGGGGGACTCCACCCTGGGTAGGTCTTTAAATATTCTCCCTCTGACCCTCCTGACTCCGTTGTGTTTATTACATTAGGGCTGTGATGGTCACAGCCCAAGCTCAAACAGATTTTTGTGTTGTGAAGCCTGAAACTATGGATCACTTCAAACAGACAGAGTATTGGGGAGGAAGAAAAGTCTCCCTCCCACCAGACATTAGGTGAGAGTCAGCCGCCTCAGGGAACTGACCCTACCCCTTCTGAAGGAACTGCCCCAGAGGTAGTCAGGCCTAGCCTGGCAGAGCCCCTGATGTCAGTGGACCCTTCCAAGGTGGGACCCAGTCTGGAGCAGGTAACCTGGCCCTCTCTACCCTGCCCCAGTCAGCTCAGGGCTGTAGAGATCAGGGAGGCCAGTGGACCCCAAAGGGCCCCCTGTCCAAAGGAACCTCCCCATCAGCAGATTAGGGGCACCAAAGCTAGCAGCCCTAGCAAGGTGAAAATTCCAAAAACTCCAGAGGGATCTCCCTTACTCTTAGTTAGAAACCTCCCCCAGATAGACTCTGTTGGGCACAGCCAAACCTAGGACCTGGTGGCCTCAAACCTGACCTGTCCCTCCAGTAAGCCAACAAAAGAGACCCAGCCTCCAGCTGTAGGTAGCCAGAGGCTGACCCTGAGAGCACAGTGCAACTCAGTCATGGAAAGAAAGGCACACACGGTGGAAAGTGATTGGAGGAAGCTGAGCCCTACATTAGAGGAGCCTCACTTCAGTACTCCATCCCAACACCAGACTTTTACTTTGCCAGAACACACCACAGGTAGAGATTCCCTATGGTGGGGACCCTCTGATACCCCTAGGGTGAGGGATTGCTTAGTGGACCATGAGACAGGGGGTAACCATGCTAGTGCAGGTACTTCCTTATATGGCCACTTAGGCAATATAGGCATACCTGGTCAAGGATAGCCTTATCTCCCTTCGTTTGGGTGGTGGGGGGGGGGGTTATGTAGGAAGGTGGATATCGGACTATATGGTTACCCCAACTTTTTGCCTAGTGTTTAGCTGGTTTTCGACTTAGTTGGCCTAGGATCCTGCTATTCAGGGCCCCAGGCTATCTGCTCTCTCTGTAAAAAGGACTCCATGTACTTTAGGTAACTACCTAATTGGGATTGGGTCACCTTTGTGAGCCCCTGTATAGTGTACCATAGGTACCCAGGGCATAGGTACATCCAAGGCCTACCAGGGGCTGCAGCATGAATTATGCCACCCCTGGATGGCCAGCCAAACTGACACCACAGGCTGATCACTCAGCTTGGGCAAGGTTGCGTAATCACCCCTTGCTTAGATATACTATTCCTATATCTACCCTTATATATAGACACATATATACCTATAAGTCTATATATAGCAACCTGGTTGCTCCGGGCTTTCTCCAGCTTCTCTGCAAAGGAGAAGCTCCCCAGACCTTGCTGGTCTGAACTGAAGCCAATCTTTCCATCCTGCGTGGATTGCATTTGCCAAGATGTGTTGGGTCCAATCCGGATACCGACACCACCAACAGCTAGAGCCGTCGCGGGACAGCTCGACTCCAGCTCCTGGTCATCGTCGACGCCTCCTGGTCCTCGTGGCTGCAGAGACCAGCTTCACCTCTTCAGCTGATTGCATCTCAACATCGCCTGGTTCCTTCCTGGTCACTGGCTAGTGAACCAGACTCTGTCCCCTCTGCTTTCAGGTTCTTCTCGACTCCGATTCACCCTTGGATCCACGCGGACACTTTTCTCCTGGTCGCCTGCAGCACTTTCTTGCAGCTCTCCATAGGAAACAGCGACGAAACCCGACACGAAAGAACACCTAAGCACCCGGCTTCCCTGGGTGAGGTAACTCGAGTACTCTGGTGCTCCCGTGGGTATTAACTTTCCAAGTGTCCTAGTTTAACAGGGTTTTCCCGTAGTCCATCCGGAAGTGTCCGAAATCTACTACTTTGTAACTTTTACGTTCCCATTGAAACTCTATGGTAACTCGCGTGTGTTTAGACACTGCACACGCTTCCCGTGGGCCTCCTACTTCCAATCCCTTGGTTGTTCAGTGTAGCTCCAGCGATTTCCTAGGCCCTAGGCCTACTCACCTTTCCTGAAGTGGTTCTTCTACCACTTATTTAGTACATGGATCGTGAGGCCCCTAGGGCAGAATTGTATTTGTGCAACTTATTGTATGCTTATTGAGTAACTTGTGCTGTATCTCGAACTCTGATCTCATAAAGAGACCAGAGGGGTTGTGTTAGTAATAAATACATATATATTTTATATATACCTTGTGTGGTGTCCTTTCATTTGATATTCAAGGGATTATTATTGGTAAAACAGCTGGCTTCACATGCTCTCTGACGTTTTAGCCTAAGACTGCTTTGTCTATGCTACCACTGGGATAGCTGGTCTATAAGGTTGACTTTACAACCATCACCATAAGGATTGTTTGGACTGGTGCAAGGTGCCCACTAGAATAGTGGACATCATATACCAGGCCAACTTCTCCCAAGGCGGCTGATCATCAAGCAAACAAAAATGCCAAAACGGTTGTCATGTAATGTTTAAATGTGTCCACTTACAAAGCCTTGTTGGGGTAAAGATTAAACAAGTAACACATAAGAAAGTTTTGTCTGTAGAGGATCCCTTCTCCAGGCCAAAAAACTTTTCCCAGTTTCCAGAATAGACTCAATCGAAAGACATCTGGCTGCAAGGATAACACCCAATTCTTCAGAATGGAAATCAACACTGCTCAGATGCTGCTAGGTAATAAACATTTGTGGGGATCTAGGTTTTGGAAGTTCGAGTGGAAGGCTCTACCCTGTTGCTGAGATAGGAAGTCCTCCTGGAGGGGTACACAAATCAATGGAGACTGTCTTGACTTTCTTCTGAACATCGAGACAAGAGATCTACTGGAGACGTGTGTACCACAGCAGGCAGAATGCCAGGGAGCCTCTTCGCAAGAACTCCCGTAAGCAGTAATTATGACACTGTCACTCTTGGAGGTGGCAAAAAGATCCACCCCGTGCACATACTCCACTGGAAGTCCCTGTGAAGGCATAAGGCAGGATTTCAGTTTGCTTATGGGAAACCCAGAAACGTCAAGAGGGTCTGCCACTATGTCGAGCCTTTACCATTGCAGTCTTCTTCTGAATGAGATGTAATTTAAAGGTCTGGTGAGGAAACCAAAAAATCATGGGCCCTGTGGTATCTCAGGACAATCACTAGCATAATTGTTGGGTTAGTCTGCGGCACCTGTAGGCAATACCAGTGGAAAAATAAAAAAACAGAGGCAGAATCTTGGCAACAGCCTCCAAAGAAAATATCCATAATGAGTTCTTCACAAATGTATTGAATGTATAAGATGCTCTATTCAAAATTGAAATGGGGCACCTGGGGGTTACAAGACTCACAACTGTTGTTAAGGAAACGTTTGTGAGAATGAGAAAGTAGGCTAATTTTTTATGGCTGTGCGAACTACATTAATACCTCGAGCTGATCTATGTCAAGAATTACATGAACTCCAGAAGGGAATTCTCAAAGGGTAGAACAGAAAATGAGTCGGCAACTCATCCTCTTACCTGCTGATGCTTATTGATACCAGTAGCAGTGTGATCAGATGTAACCCTGGATTCTTGGTATGCGACACCAATGGCACTGGCAACTACATTTACACGGTTTGATAAATCTCTTACGAGTTTCTGATAAGAATGAGATGAGAGACCTGTTCTTATTACACGTCTTGAAATGTAGCTCCTGGCTATCCATAACCGCTTCACCAAGGAAAAGGATACCCGAGTGGTACCTTCAACACAGTTACAGTTGTTTTGAATGAGGCAACAGAAGTAAAAAGAGTGTAGTTCAAGCTGGCTATTTTTCTTAAAGTCATCTTCTACTCTTCGGAAATACTTCAGCAGCTACTATGGCGATTTTCCCACTCTGAGCTAATAAGATCGCCTCCCAGCATCAAATGGTATTTTGGTGCAAGTCAGTAACAATGTGTGTGATGCTCTGCACAAGAGACACAGAACTTGATTGCAAATACATCCTTATAATATGTTTTTGGGTTTCAAGATAGCATACAACACAGGAAACTGATAGATAACATATCTTTATATATCAATATATAAATTCCATATGGAATGATACTGTACCAAACAAACAGAAAAGACATACAAAGACAGCTGGTATAAAAATATATACACACACACACACAGTAATGAGTGTAAAAACTGAATAAAAATGATTGTTCTGCAGAAGATGTAACAAAAAAAAAGAAAACAAGAAGCAAACGCACTTGGTACCTTTCACTTTGGAAGACGATTTCTAGCAAACAGGTCAGTTTTACAAATACATAGGAAAAACATGTCAAACTGCATCCTTGCACAAGGTATTTGAGGAGCATTGGGTTCTTGAACAGATGAATAGCAGAGGCGGTGGATACATAAATCTGCTGTCTGGGCAGAGTTTGATACAGAGAAACTATTTTCCAGATGTGAACGATAAGCATTACAAAGACATGGAACATAAGGAAATCCTGTGTACTACCTGTTAGAACAACCCTTACTGCTGGAGGAAGGTAGGGAAGGATTAATTATGTGAACTACAGCTAGTTCTTCTCAATCTTATTCAGAAGTCTGTCCCCTATATTGATAGTCTATTAATGCTCTGGGAGACTACATCTGTAGTCTTGGGTTGTATATTTATACAATTCATGTGTTCTCACCCACAAGATTCATACAAATGGATTCTAACTGTCACATGCAATGGAAACAATTCACAAGTATTTGCTTTTACAAATACACGTTTCCCAATGTTACTCCCATGGAAAACAGCTTAGAATTTTACTTCTAAGAACCAGCTTTTGCCAAAATTAGCCAGTCGTGCCTTTAGTAAAGGTCCTTTAAAAAAAAAAAATCAGATGAAGTTTTAGACCTTCTTAAAAACATAAGCAAAATGAGACTATATCTAGGGGTCAGGAGTATTGAATGAAAATCTAGTGATCACAATGAATAATAAATATTTTTCTTTTTAACTTCACTTTTTTTCTCAGATTTCTCCAGTATTGTGCGAGTGCTGCGGGTAGGATATAACATTTTGGTCCACACCGTGGTGTTGCATCTAAGGCAGGAACATCCACTGCGGATTATGGATGAACTGCTCTCAAAGTCAACTTAGTCTCAAAGTATTAACACCAGTTGAAGTCTTAAACTCTTCATCTGCTTTCAGCCAATGTAAAAAGCAAGGCATTATCTGAAACTGCGAGTCAATATACACTGAATAAACAAATGTGTGAAATGTTTCTATAAGGCACTTTTATAACAGATTTAATTTCAAGCTGCTCTCCTTCGGTAAAAGAAATGTAACAGACAAGCCCTATGGGTTGCCATTGTCTCGCTTTATATCTATCCATGTTATTACCTTAGGCTGCTTGCTTGATCTAGAGAGAAGACAGACCTATCCAGAAATGCTATCATTTTGGATTTACTACAAAGATTGTGAACTCATTTCAATAAACATTGACCATAATTCACCAGCGGTTGTGTAGCCAATGGTGGAAAGCATTACTCCTTTGATTACCCTCTGGTGTATTCAGCCCTCCCCCCAATATGCCCATAAACCAGCCCCGTTGCCTATTGCAATGAATTTTCTACAATTCATTTCCACGTGTTTTCTAGTGGACACAGCGATGATTTCCTACACTATGCCTCTCCATATTTAAAGTGCTTCAGAATATTGTGTCAGGGAGAACAGCAGGCACTTGCACTGAATCTTTGGTAACGGATGTTTGTGCTTGTGATCGAACTTTGGCATAGCAGCAACACTTCAAAAGTCTTCCCAAGGCGTTGCTTCACGTCACAGAATGTCATTAGATTCTAAGATGGATGACTTCATACGAAAGTAGACTCTTCTGCACTACTGATAATTAAAGAGTAACGCAGGTTCTAAGCCACGTAAAGGGGCAGCTGCCAAACCTTTGCTTTACAAGGCACTTTTCTGAAAAGAAAAACGGAGGCCAACCATTCAATTAAAATACAGCAATTCTCATAGCTTTCTAATGCTAGATTGGGCAAGCAATGGTGAGATGAAGCTGTATTTCTTTGAAGACTGTATGAGTTAATTCAACAATTAATAGATGTGTATAGTGCACCTTTAATCGAGTTCACTTTCATACCAAAATAAAGTGGGGCTAAGGGCACGCTCAAAGGATGTATTGGCATGCCTTGGGCTCCGAAATTTTAAAGTGTTGAGGCAGTCTGAAAACCATTCACTGGATGGCACAGTGCTCCCAATATCTGAAAAATGAAGGAAACTAAACTTAATTGTGCAGGTTGTAAACAAGCAATGTTAAATACATAGAATAAGCAAAATGCACTCATGAACTTCTGAAACTGCAAAAGCAAGTTTAAAGGGAAGGGATAACATTACATAGATATCAGGGAAAGGATCAGAAAGCAAAGTGTGAATGATGATACAGAATTAAAGAAAGGTTCCAAATAATGATGGGCACTGCAAGAATGGAAAGTGTGTTTAGAAGGCCAGGCAAAAAAATTTGTCAAGAGGAAGCGTCGGTTAGAATTAAGAGCATTTGAAGAAATGGACTAGGAAATCAACATTACGGGCGGGTGGTAAGATAAAATGGATAGCTTACGAGGTATGGGACTAAAAGGCCAACTTTCTGAGCTTGCAAGAAAATGGGCTGGAAGGTCAGCTTTATGAGCGTGGAAGCAGAACTGAAAGGTTTGCTTTTATGATAGGGTGACCAGGTATTCTGGAGTTGAGAGGAGAGGCCCTTTTTCCACCATATGTACTGACAAATTTCATAAGTTTAACACCTGTTCTGGTTTTCAGAAAGGTTCAACTGCACACAGAAGGAGAAAGGCTTTCTTGTGTTCCAGTATAGGATTAGTGTGCAGTCTCTAGCAGATAGCAGTTTAGCTAACATAAATGATACTATGTTTAAAACTTATTCAGTTCCGCGAGTTCCTAATTTTCTGCATTTGCTACATTTTGTGTACTGCCAATGAAATCACTGTATACTCCTAGGTATATGCATAAATGTAGTCCTACTTCCATGTTTGTGTAATGTCCCAATTTTTGGTTTCAAGTTCTGGTCACCCTGCATTATGACCCTGCAAGAAGGGCTGCAAGGATAAGGACTGGAAGATCTGATTTAGGAGCATGAAATGAGAATGACTGGAGTGTCAGTGTCAAGGAGAGGAACTTGATGGTTAATGACTTAAGTGTAGTCTGCATAAGGAGTGAGACAGGACAGGAACTGGAAAACCAGAAAGGACACTAGAATTTAATAGTAAGGACATTGGAGACCGGGATAGGACGAAGGCCTAAAGGATGTATGACTACAACGATTGGAGTTGATCTCAAAGCATGTAAAATCAAATGATATGAGAACTATGGACTACGAGAAGGTTTTGAGCACTAAGGGCTCAATAAGGAGTGCCACAGAGGGGTAAGTGCTACTATACTCAAAGGTTCGGAATTTAGGAGGAGTGATAAACAGCACCTATGAGTTATGGCCTAAAAAAAAAAAAAAAAAAAAAAAGGAGGCATAGCATGCAAATTTCGGGTGCACCAAATTCTGCCAGTCCAGGCATTTACCGGGTCATTTCACCTGCAAAGCTTCAGCAGGGTTTAGTGGGAGAAAAAGCAGAGTGCGGTCTTCATTGCACCCAGTAAATACCAAGTGCAATAAACATCCCCACACTTGTATCTGCGATCCTGCAAATACACCTTGTGATTTAAAGAGGACTGCGTGTTACTGGAAGACCAGCAGCAGCAAAAGCAGTTGACGGATTGGCAAGTCACATCAAGATCGCCTGTGCAAGGAGTAGTGCCAGGAGAGTGCATGAAGAAAGACTGAAAGGTCAACGCAAGAAGCGTGAAGATCAGCATTAGAAGCGTGCAAGAAGATGAACTGAAATGCGAACTAAAGAACAGTGCTCAACAGAAGGACAGAAGCCCCATGACAGTGCTTGAAAGATCAGCACTGAGTGTGCAAGGAGACAAAATGGACAATGCCACACTAAAAAAAATCTGGGGGGTCACCAGTAAAGGTATAGTAATAGTATGATTCCAAGGACCGCACTAGGAGTACGCGGAGAGGGACTGGGGGTCAGCACCAAGAGTGTGCAGGAAAAGAAATGTAAGGTCACAAGTAAAGCAGTGTGATGGGGAGGACTGGAAGTTCAGCAATAACGGTGTGGAGAGAGAGTTTTGATAGCAAGGACGTTGTGAGGACAGGAACTGAAAGCATTGGGGTGTGAGTGCAAATATCAGAAGAGTGGGAGGAAATTGGAAGGTTAACATTAAGTACAAGTATAGATACTGGAGGAAGTCACTAAACAGGTTGGTTGGAGAAAGGCTGAAGACAGCAGTGTGAGCATGTGCAGCATGGGAATGCAATTTGGCTAGGAAGTTGTGTAAAGACATGGATTGCACAAGAGCATGCATGAAGAGAGTTTGGAGGAAAATACTATAGGAGTGCAAGAAATGTAACTGGAAACCAACACTAGGAGGGCGCAATGAATATTAGTATAAGTATAGATACTGGAGGAAGTCACTAAACAGGTTGGTTGGTGAAAGGCTGGACAGCAGTGTGAGCATGTGCAGCATGGGATTGCAAGTTGGCTAGGAAGTTGTGTCAAGACATGGATTGCACAAGAGCATGCATGAAGAGAGTTCAGAGGAAAATACTATAGGAGTGCAAGAAATGTAACTGGAAACCAACACTAGGAGGGCGCAATGAATATTAGTGGAAGATAAGGAATATTCAATGAAACCGACTGTAAGGTCAGTATAAAAACCAACAATTAGAGAAACAAGAGTGCAGTCAGCGTCAAAAGCGTTCGAACAAAAAGGCAGCAAAGGTGGTGGTCGTGAGTAAAGAGAATTCCAAACCAAAAGGAATCATGTGTGAGCATTTCCTACTTACTCACTTTATGATGGTGGCAATTGTAAGCTGGAAAAGCCATTCATCACTGCTGAGGTGGGCCAGTGATCAGGAAGCAAGAGAACTGGGATCTCCATGAATAATAAAAAGATATCTACAAGTTAAACTGCCTTCTTTAAAACAAGCTGTGTAGAAAACAGAAGGGTTGATCACAATGTACTGTTGCAGTGCTTCCAGAGTCACCGAAAGTGAGGTGGGCTTCTTTTTTTTCGAGGAAAAGAGGTAGAAAAATATTGTCATACCGGGTTTCGGTGTGGCCATTGCTGACAGCGCTTTTGGGAAGGAGACAGTTCTTGTGTGCCAAGGATCATTATAAACCTACTGTTCTGTTTATGAAATGGAAACATTATTGGCCTTTTGCAAACTATTGATACAATGAGATAGGCTTTTTGAAGGGCTTGATGCTGAAAGCAAAGATGGTGTCAAGATTCACCTGAAAATGTTCTATTCGTATGAAGGCAATTAATTAATAGGCAAATCCAGCCTTTAGTGTTGTCTTCTTGTAGGTTAAAATTAGATGACCGTAGCTTTAGACAAGTTACCATTCAGTGTTGGGATGCAGAACTATCTTCATCCAAGTTCAGTCCCATTTCTGCAACAAAGTGTCTCCCTTTATGGACGTGGCCATTTTACACCAGTCTAGACCATTCAGCAGCATTGTCACCTTGGGCAAAGCTACCAACAAGAGAGGGTGGACATGCAGTATTGTGGTCACAGCTTTCTCCAAGTGTCCACATGTTAAAA
Source organism: Lissotriton helveticus (assembly GCF_964261635.1). Classification (NCBI taxonomy): domain Eukaryota; kingdom Metazoa; phylum Chordata; class Amphibia; order Caudata; family Salamandridae; genus Lissotriton; species Lissotriton helveticus. The sequence continues at coordinate 818,019,669 of NC_136070.1, forward strand.
TGCGTATACTGCAGCAATAAAAAGTTACATTTCCTCCAAGAAATCTTGGCTCCTTTTGATTGAAGAGGTCGAAGAGGGAACAGAATAAAGTTCAGCACGGGCAAAATGTTCACTACAGGCTTCTGTAAGGATTGCTAAATAAAACCCTTTCTTCAATAACACAGCTTCCTTTTCTTGACAGCAATAAAATGTCTTCTCTGATGCCAGGGAGACGGCAAACTCTGAACATTTTTATTTTTTTGTATAGGTTTTGACTTTATTTTCCAAAATTGCATGTTGAAACCATAAAGCCCAACAATCTTTGACCTACCATTAGACAATTTCTCTCGCCTGTTTTTTTTAATGTATTTGGTGTTGGCTACTTTTTAAATACTTTCCATGTTTCTTCAACAGTCCTCTTTTTAACCGGTTGAGATGTTTTTCTTACATAAGCAGAGTATTATTTACGATGACTGAACTGGTTTGTTTTATGTTTGAATGTTCTGCCATTCATTTATTTCACTGCTAAAGGCACGTTCGATGGGCTATGGGTGACAACAGACGTTTTGAGCACTTACACGCCAAGCCTGATTTTAGGAAAAGTGTTTAAGAAGCAATAACAGTGAGGACTCTCAATGCACCCTCCATCTGCGGGGCATCTCTGATGGCACAATGGTGGCAGAGATTCCCTCATTCAACCCAGCAGTAGAACATTTTGCGTCTTCAGTTTCAAAACCTATGTAGCTCTTCTATGAAGCAGAAAGACACTTCAGACTGAAACTTCCTCCTCTACCAGAAGTAACTTAAAAAGGTAATGGAATTTCACCATCAGAATAGTGGAGGTTGCACCTCCACTACATTAACCAACACGGATTCAGCAATCACAACTCTAAATAGGCTTATGCACTGCTACACAGATCCTGGTTCAAAAGCAACCCTAAACCAAAGTAGAGATAGGACCTGATATAGAACAATCATTTACGAGGAAAGGAGAGGCCCTCATTCAGTACGCGGGCTCCTCAGTCCAAACAATTTTATTTGTTGTGTGGAAATATGCTTAACATTAACTGCTTTCCTGGAGGTAAAGATATACATTATTAGAACATTGGAATGTTGGGAGCTCCACTGCAGACAATGGAGTGCTCCCTGCTTCTACGGGCCGGTAAAGGCCCGCAGAGCAACATTCCAATGTTCTACAAAGGCTTCTCGGAAGTTCGAGGGGATTTATATCCCCTCGAGCTTCGAGAACCCTTTGTTTAATTTGTTAGAACATTCTGCCCTCTAGTGGCAGAATGTTCTAATAGCCTTATAGCCCTTCGTAGCAGGGCTAAACGGCTATTAAAGTCCCGCTGTTTTGTTAAAGTCCCTCGCCTTCGGCTCAGGCCTTTAACGATTCAGCGGGCCTTTAATAGCCGGTATAGCCCGCTACGGCGGACTATAAGGCTATATTCAACATCAGATTCGAATATTAATCTCAGATACCCACCAACAATGTCTTTCTTTAAGGGATTGACTGTTGCAGCCCACTAGTGATGCATTAATGCAGTGCTCCTAATCGGTCTTTTTTATTAGATGTGCGCAGCCATTCCGGATTAATATAAGTATGGGATCCAGCCTATTTTTTTTTTTACCACAAGACACTGTCCAGAAGAGTTTATCACTACATGACAGCGTTGAGCCAGAAAACAAACAATGATCTAAGGGTAATCACAAGATTATGGACAGTAGAACAAATCATTAGTTCTTATAGGGAAAGAAGTCTTTGCTTCTAGAGTGGTTAACAAGGTAAGCAAAGGGGTAACTGAACAGCCTCTATAAAATAGATGGAATGACTTCTGTTTTTGTGCAAAAGCACAGCATGTGGTGCCCAAGAAGCAGTTCCTGAACAAACTTAATGTTGGAAGCATATTTCAATGCAAAACTAACAATTAATATATTTGACGGGGTCTGTTTTGGTTGGAGTTGCAGACTTCATGGTCCGGCAACAGGGAGGAGGCAGCCATCCCTAAAGGTCACCGCTAAACTAAATAATTGACCTCTAGAGTTCCTCCCTTCCAGCGCGCGCAGGCTAGAGCAAGGCACAATTGTGACAATCTCCTGTAAAACTTAATTGCTTGTATATACATCTCATATGGATATCCTGAAACTCCTGGAGTGCAAGGATTGCGGATCAACTCTGAACATCCCTGTTCTATATGCTAATTAGTATGCACATTTTAAGGAAGACTGGTGACTGTCGCATACATTTTAAAATCAAAGACTTTTAAATTTCTGACTTTCAAAATGGAGTTGAGCGTATTTGTAACCTCTTGTGTTGGCATCCACATGTGGCTCCTTCTTATATCGGACATTGTCCTGTCTTCATCATTCTTCAGAGCGTTTGTGTTTGTTTGACTTGTATATCGCATGGCACAATTTGCTCTTCGTCTCATTTAGATTTTCCTTCTTTGGTATTTTTTAGAGTTCCGAGAACTGGGATTTGCTCTCCTGCTGTTTAGAAATTGATATTACACAAAAGGGGGTTTTTACCCATGCAGTCACGGGGACCTGGGCGTTTAGAAATTGATGGCTGCCGGTTCCACCGCAATCATACACACTCTCTTAATTTTGTGGGTGTTCTATTTTCATTCATTACAGTAGCACAGGGCCACCTTTAAGGCACTGCTAACAGTGCGGCAACACTATGTGCTGACCTGGGGAGGGGGTGCTGACCTCAGGGGGTGCTTTGTTTAGCAATAGCTAACGATTAATAAAAATAACCTGCTGCCCAGTTCCTTCTGCGTCCAGCTTTCAGGCAGCAATAAAAATGGCACGGTAACTCTTGTGAACAATGTTTCTGCTGGAGAGAGGGATCAGAGTTTTGCCTAGTGCCAGTTTTGACTCACCATGAAGTAGCCCAGAGGGTTAATATGCCTGCTGCAAAAAACACGTACATGCAGATCACAGATCTGTATTTTATGTGGATAACTGAGTGGATTAATGCTTTGGTAACATAGATCCTTTTGTTACCGCAGTTCATAAGATACTACCCTATTATAGAACAGTGACTGTTACACACTGTCATAAAAAAGCTGCATGCAAACTGCATAAAATAGGTAAGGACATTATATGATTTTTACCCCAGTCTTGCATTATCTATTCCTAATGTTGCTAAAAAGGTTTTGTCTGGATAGATATACATTCTTATTAGTAAAGCCAGCCTTTACCAGTGCTTTAAAACAAATGAAATGTATGTGAGAGGGGGCTAAAGAGAGATGAAGGGAATTTTTGCCGAGAGGTAGTGAGAAAATCCGAGGAGGTGGTCATGGATGGTGGGTGAGGCATCAAAAATGATTGTCGCACTGACTGCCAGGCCTTTCGGTAGCACTCCCGGTCTCTTTATATAAGGAAATGTGATGTCTGAAGTTCACAAATATAGGATCCTGCCGTTTTAAATATTTGCACGTGCCAAATGAGTCAATTTTAAGATCTCCTGTAGCTACTATTCCTATTAGGATGGACAACGAACGCACTTCATGGATAACAAATGCGGGTCAATCTTTTTAATACTGATGAGATGAAGAATATCAGTTATTTTTTGTAATGCAGGAAAAGGGTAGGAAGCTAAGCTCTCACCCCATGCATGCTGCTGCTAGGTGATATGTGCCTTGCATGCTTTATTTAAGTGTCAGAGGGGGAATAAATCTATAGTGTCCATATGGTTATTCTTTTCTTGAGGTGTTAATTCTGCAACTGTGATACGGTGTGCATTGCAGGTTGTATCTTTTTGGAAACAGTTTTCCATTAACTGGCAGCTGTTCAGTTAGTTGTGCAGTTTGGTTTCTAAGACAATCATAAAGAGGCTATTTCAGTCAGGAAAATTCCACTACAGTAACATTATTTCTTAAGAAAAGTCATACCCCTCTTACTCACAATCTCCTGCTATACAGCCAAAATAATGTTTTCATAATGGTGTATTCATTTATACCTGCTTCTTAAAATTAAGTGACAAAGTTTCTGCGCAATAGGTTAGATTGTAGGTTTATGATATGAAAGAGCGTGGAATGTTAAAAGCAAATGTTTCTTTTAGTGCATTTCAGGACTAATTTTTTTCTTTCCACATAACTAAATCAACCTATCTTTTAGGAAAGTGTAGCAGGATCTCCCAGGCGGCAGAGAAGATATTGTGAAGGATATTAATTGAAATATACTCATTCTGGTGAAAAACGTGTGAGAAAACCCATGGAACTTTCCGACGCAGCCAACTGGATTGTAGGGGTAAGAATACACAGCATAAAAACATCTGCTGCTAAAATATTCCACAATAATCAGTCCTGCAAATGTTTGTGTATCTATAAGAGAATGTGAAAACATCCACCACTCAGCACAAAATGTAAATCATTCAACGTTGATGCAAATTTCTAAAGCAGAACATAGTGGCCCTCTATGAATGACCAAGGCCCTGGAGTGCAAAGGCAATAGTTTGCATTGTTACACATGCATTGGAGTCATTTCTGGATGCTAGGCATACCCTGAACCTCCATCTGTGGGATTCTGTTTTGCTGTAATCATCAGCTATCACATTGTGGTGAAAAATCAGAGTATACAAATGGTTTGAGATAACTCCAAAGATCCTGATCAAATCAATCTCTTGGACCACGTTTCCTACCACATGCTCCAGAGAAAATGTATATTGTCATTTAATCTCCTACAAGTGATGCACAGAAATTCATCAAAATTCAGGACAAAATAGGTCCAGTCTCAAGAGGTTCTACAGTTATACTCAATAATGCTGTATACAAGCCTCAATGTACCCAACAGGGACATTCGTTGTAAAAAATCAAGCTTAGTTTGCTTCACCACCTTGAAAACGTACATTTTGAAATAGCATTCATCACCGATGCTCGGGAACCAGCCTCACGCTGATCAGTGCTCATTACATTCAATAATTCTTGCATATGAAATCTTTGGATAGGAGTTCCTGTGGCCCTCCATCTGCTTGTCTGTGCACCAGTAGGGTTGGAGGACTAGAAAAGTCTCCTCTGATCTTATTCTATGGCTTGCCTATAAAAAGCTGTTGGTATAACAGGATCACAGAGGAAGGGCTTCTGATTGGACAACCTACTTGTTGGGTGAACAGCAAATCTTGGAAATTTGTTATTAAGCTATGATAAATTCATGGTTCGCACAGCATGAGGTGGGTAAGGCACAGTTTCTGTGTAATGGGTCTTAGTGTTGGAATAAAATGAGGCAACAAGAAAAGAAGGCACTGCATACAGGTGTTCAGATTCGAAGTCGTACGGTAGCCACGTACCGTTTTCCTGATATAAATCCAATTTAGACCATGTCTGCCTTTCTTGACATAAAAGTGGAGCTTCACGCATCATAACAGTGTCAGGCAGGGCTGCCTTTAATACTCGGCACTGCCTTCCAGCTCCCTAGGAAGACATTCAGGATGCTATGGCCCCAAAGGTATTGAGACACATACCATGGACGTTTAAAATCTCTCAAAATCAAGGGGTGCTGAGTTGCTGGAACCAGACTGTGACTACTGTCCTTAAAGAAAAGGAGAGGGCACATTCCTTAGAGTCAAGCTAAATCATTACAATCTGCAACAGATGTCGCTAGCAGATGGAGAATAGTTCTTGACTGACATCAAAGATCTTTGTTGACTTTCACTTTGCAATATTTTTGCAAGCACAACAATGCTGACTTTGAAAATGTATAGAAGAAATAGAAAAGTGTGTGTGCAAAGATTCCCTTTGTTTAAATCCTACAGATATCTCATGGAGCATCCTCGTCGTAGTAGGGCACTCTAGCACACATCAACAGCCCAGGGACTTTGTAGTGTTATGAGAACCGTTCAATGAGATTTTTAGAGTCTGCTGCACCATGCATTAGAGGCACCCTAGAATGCAACAGTCAGATGAGAGATGCACAAACTAATCAACTGTACCTCGAGTAAAGGTTACATATCTAAGGGTTCCTCAACAGGCACAGATTGGAGTTGTGTCAGGACTTTCCCTTCCCGGGTCATCTCATCAGAGTCCTCCCCAGACAGGTGCTGATGGCTTTCTTCACAGCCGGGAAGTATTATACTCTCCCCCTCAGCAAGGCGTAGAAGGTTACTGTTCTCCATTCCATCCAGCATCTGAACAGCTCCCTTTTCCATCTCAAACAGGCTGCTGGAGTCCACCCCTTGCACTTCGATTCCTGTTGCACTTTGTCCACAGAGGGATCCTGACCACACCAACTGCTGTGGTGACAAGGAAGGGAGAACCATGCCCTCCAGGGGACCATTGGAGAGGAAACTACTTTGTGTCAGGGTCCCCATGCTAGTGCTTATATTATTGTGAATGGGGGCAGCAGTGCTACCAGACTGGTCAGCTTCAAATGCTACAGCTGGTTGGTTCAATACATCGCTTAAAGGTCCATCAGAGTTCATGGGAGTGGGGGCAACTACCACTCCGCTGGATGGTGAAGGCATAGAAGAAACACCTGAGCCGACAATGGAGCAAGGCAATAAAGGAGCACCTGCCGTGCTCCCAGCATTCACCGTGGTCACTGGCACCATAATTTGTCCATTAGATTCCAGGGCTTCTTGCTTGATTGGAAGAGCCATGCCACCAGAGACCGGCGAAGGCATCAGCATGCTGGTGGGGAAGGTGGCTGTGAAAAGGAGCTTGCCCTGTTGCAGTGCGAGAATAGTGTTTCCAGTCACCGGACTTGACAGAAGGTAATTTCCTGCAATAGAAAGAAAACAACCATTGGTTTCTAGGCAATATAATAAGTGTACAAGTGTCTCCATCTCATTCTGTACAGTGCATGGACGAGGATATCACACAAACATGTTGTTATGGTTGAGTTGCCACCCAAATCCCAACCCCATCAACAAAAGAAATTCACATCTTTATGTCTATTACAAGTTGGTCGGCTTAACCAAACTTAAGTCTGAAATTGTTCATTCATCTCATCAATACCTTAACATTAATGATATGTGAACTACCATAAAGAGATTCCACAATGCTCACTAAACGTCAAAGAACGTAACCATCCAGTTTAAAAAAGAAAATGTTTGACTGATTGGAAGGACCACAAATCAACTTTAACAACTCAAGAATACCATCTCCCAGCAGAAGGTATTAAAAGAATTAACACAGATTAGATAACAAAAGAGACGGGGTCCGCAGCCCAAATAAAGAAGGGGGCATAGCTAAAGGAGATTTACAAATACCGCCATAAAAACAAAAAAATCTCATTGGTAAGACAATATGAACCTTTTGACACACTCACCTAGGACGACACACATACCAATTTACACTAATATATCAGCCACGCATCGGATCACCCGTCCCTTTGGAACTCCACAATGACACTACGATTTTGCTTTAATTGGACCAGACTTCAGACAAGCGCAACTCACACAGATTCCAACCATCCACCAAAAAAGAGCATAAAACGATAAATCATTTTGAGAAAAATGTTGCACTGCCAGACCCAAAACGAATCCCAAAGGGATATCAGTCTCACCTCCAGTGCACATAAATCCTACTGTCGAACACATTACATTTTAATTGTAAAATGTACTGAAAACTGTGTTACAGATACAGAGTCTATTATGGTTTCCAATCACAGGATCATTCATGTAACACTTGATGGCAACATTCAAGCGTCCACACACAATGGTGACTTTGCATATACGCATACTTGCTTAATGCAATATCACTGTGAAAATAAAGAAAAGAATTATGAACTTTCAATACAACAATAATATCACTATAAATCCACTCAGGTAATTCAAACTATCAATAATAGTGTCACTAATATGTATTTTGTCTCACGAATCAAAACAAGTGACCTTGACAACAAACATCAACAATTCGACGTATATATTAAGCCCCAAGTAATCATCAGTGGCTGAGAGTAATTCAAGCATTCCACCCATTGCTTTTTTTCTGTGCGCCACCCTAAGTGCGAAGGGGTATGTCCATACATGGGCCCCGTGCTCCATGTACCACAGGGCTCAATCTATACCTCACTAACAAGGCCTAACTATGTCAAAAATATTTGGGGTTGCTTCGGTTCCAGGTCAGAGGGGAGCGAGCCTGTCAGTTCAAACAGAACTGTTAGTACTACCTGGGCTGTTTTAAATATGGCTGCTTGCTGTCTGGGGTGTCATGGTGGGAAAAACAAAACATGGACTGGAATTCTACTCTGGTTAATAACCAATGGCTGAGAATTTGTTTTTGTTTTATATAGCGCGAACTAGACCTGAAGGAATCAGAGTGCTTTCCATGAGCACCAGTTGTGGTACATACGGGCACTATATTTCAGGCATAAGACATGAGTAGCACCCATGACTCCAAACCTCTTGCTTCATGCTGTCAAATAGCCTCGAGCATTTGGCAGGTTTATCCTTGATTGGGGAGTTTGTCAGCAAAAAACAAGTAATGGCAAAGCATCTCCTTGGGACCCACTGGCTTTGCTGAGCTACATGGCTAAAAGTAAATCAAGCACTGGGAAAGCCAATAGGTCTTGCCTATGCAAGATCTTTGCCAATCTTTTATAGCCCCATTGCAAGGTAACAGTGCACATGGCTTAAAGTCAAAGAAAAAAGCGTTATGATGCGGCCAGCATTGACCCCGCCATAGTGCTTTATTTTTTTACTTTGGACCATGCTGCATAGCAGCCAATGCTTCTGTACAACATTGCTAAAAACACACATTGATAAAGCCAATAGAGCTTGCGTGGGCATAAGCATGCTTAACAATGCTACGATTGGGTTACATTTCCAAATATCTAAACTGAAATACTAGCCCACTGTGCTAAGAGTTTTTAGTTTTGCACACATATGGCAGCACCCCTGGAGGTTCGAGGAAGAGGGTGCTGTCAGACTGGCTTTAGATACACAGAACCTACCTGTTTAGATTAGAAATACAAATGTTGCTTAGGTTTTGGTCGTGTGTGTTCTTCTGCAATAAAATTAACTATGTAATATCCCCAATGTCCACTTGAATTTAATGAAACCAACCTCTTTGGGAAGATGTTTTTATGCAATGGAAATGTTAAAATTGTTCTATTTAGTCGCCTAAATCATAGGAGCACATTAGTTCAGGTTTACAGTAGCAGGGTTTAAAAGCAGAGTCGCCAATAAGTCGTATATATTTTTTCAGCACGGATACACTGATGCTATTAATAAAACATCAGTTAAATACTAGTTTCAGATGAGCATGAGGAGGGCAGAAGCGGTTGGGCGGGGCAGAGTAGGGATGGATTACTCGCCAGCCAGCAAAGATGTTTCCCATCGGTAACCGTCTCTGTGGGTGTTTAGCAACTGCATAGTACATCGCTGTTATCTACAGCTAAACGAAGGTGAGGCTGGAACCGGGGCATGGCTGGCTGAGGCACTCTAGCGGGGCATTCAGGGAGGCAGTAGTGGCAGAAATCAAGCACACGCTACTTCTGGTACTGAAGACTGTGTGCAAAAACAAAAGAAAGCAGACTCTGGCATCACAAAACTCTACAATGACGCGGGTTAATGTGGCGGCCGTTTTGGATTGATAATACTCCTTAATTATGGGTAAATAAGCAAAAAAACATTTGTTCAGGCCATACCAGGCGAACTTCCAGCAGCTTGGATAAAGCTGTGCAAAGCTTACTTGATCCAGGTGAAATGGCCTACTGAGAAATAAAAAAAGACAAAGAAAGTGTGTTTTTTTCTGCACCTAGCCCCACCGATTGTTCAAATGAACTAGCTGAATTGGTGGTTGTTTTGGAGTGACACTGCGCTCTTATATAAAGGAGCCCAAACAATCGATTTACTGCATGTAGGTTTGTACCTACATTTTCTGCCTCATGTAGTGGGATTCTTCATTGTAATTTATTTAGTGATCCAAGATGGCGGATGTCACTCGGACTGGTAAATAAAAATAGAAAAAGTGCAGCACAAAAGCTCTTTGTTTTAAATTCAGGGGTGGAGGGGAGCAACATGGAGGCTGTGGGTTGGGGAGATAAACAGCTAACGGAAGCAACTTGGAGGTGGGGCAAGAAGCACAAGCGAGAAAACAATGGCAGGAAAGTAGAAGAAAAGTTTTAAGAAGAAGAAAAGTTTATTGTTTCAGTGAATTAAAACCATAACAATACATTTTATAAAATCAAGTGCTACAGATGAAACTCAGTGTGTTTATCTACATTCTGTTTCCCTGAATCATAAAACTTTCTGTTTCCAGTGCAAGTTTTTTTTTTTATTTAGTCATTTCGATATACACAATGTACAAGTTTAAAACTTATCAAAAGCATTTGTTGGGCCATATAAATTGGGCCTCCCAATGTTCTAATGTTGTTCTGTGTTATGTTCGAAAGAGCCCTCTACCACAAAGTCAGCCATCCTATTTCCCTTTTCTAGCCAAGGAACAGGGTTACATTTCAGAGCGTGTGTATGAGCCAGAAGGAACTTTATTAGTAGGCAATTTTATGAAGTATCAGTTGGATTTAGGGTTGCCATGATCGCCGATCTGCACGTTCTTATACCTCTGGAGTTCATGGCTTTTTTTAGGAAGATGCCTCCTGCATGGGATAAATTCGGGCAAATGCAGACAAGGTGGATGAAGTCCTCCTTGCTACTCCCACATAGTCTGCAGTCTTTAGATCCATCATGGACCCAGGTTGGCTGGTCCATGGTAGATGGAAATTTTCCCAAGCGTAGCGCCATTAGCTGTTATTTTCTGTGGACCAGAAATGTAATTGTTAAATATGGAGCTGTTGTGAGTGTTTTACATTTGGATATTACCATCCAGGCGTGTTTTCTTACGCTGAAAGTGGTTTTGTCAGCTAGAAGTGAGTGGAATTTTGTTGATTTATTTATAGCTTGCTTAAAGGTCAGGTAGGGCAGATTGGTTTCCCAGAGGTCTCTTGTGCAGGTGTCTGTTAAGGCTTTGTTTAGGAATTGATTATATGGGGACTTTGCGTTATTTTTTATTTCGTCCCACAATGCCTTGTGCAGTTCTGAGGATGCTGTATTCTGTTTCAAACTATACCAATGCTTGATAGTTGCATACTTCTTCCCAGTGTTTCATTTAGACCTCCAAATTCTAAACTGGTCTGTGCTGGTGAAGCACACTGATCAATTTGGAAGACTGATTTGTAGATGGCCATCTGTACTTTGTTCAGGAGGTCCGCGTCTTTCCCATGGCAGGAGAGTACAGTACACGAGGGAGAGTGCAACATTAAGAGGGGCAGGGACTGTAGGGGGGGGATGCGCACAAGTGTAGTGTAAAAAAAAAAAAAAAAAGATCCGGACACGGGATGAATTAAATATTCCCTACTTTATTCACTAGTACATTAAGCCCACAAGACATTGGCCGAATAGCGTAGTCAAATCACCAACATCCCATGCCAACTCTTCCAACATATAACCCCGTACTATAAATTGGTTAGCAACATTCTATACCTTTATGCCATATGTAATTGGCGTCTACAGTCATCGTGACATTGCCATCACCGTTCTTACTTACCAATGCAACACCTCCTTTATTTTGCACAAAAAACAAGAACAAAAAAATGAACTACTTTAATCTATACAATGCTAACCGCAGATCATAATAAATAATATGCAATTTAAAAGTAGCTTCACATAAATACAGGATTAAGTTACTGTACTTTGCTGGAACAACAATATTCCTTTTACCACTAACTGTTTTGCTAGGTTCTCCTTATAAATCATCAGTTGTTCATTTTCAGGACAGACAACATCATGCTTATCACATGTACTATTTTCTCTTCATTTTCAATGGCATCCTCCTCCTGTTGAACTGGTGCATACACTATTTCCTCAAAATAACATTTTCTGGTACATTTCCAACACTGTGCACATTAAAAACTTCATCTTCTCCATCATTTTCGTTGAACAATTTTTCTTGTCTTGGTTTTACTACCACAAGAACACTCTTATCTCTCCAACCCTGTTCTTTCAATAAAACTGCGTGATCAGACACCTTTACTTCTTGTTTAGGATACGAATAAACAGATTACCCTTTTTGTACCCTCATACGTTTTTTAACAAAACCCCAATTACCTACAGAAGGTTGGTTGCTCTTTGTTCTGTGTACTTTTTCATTTTTTATTGTCTTTCGATTGTTTTTGTAGTATTCTTTCTTTAACCTTAAATTCAGCATCCTTGATCTCTATCATTCTAGTAGTGTATTTACTATTTACAACTTCTTGTGTCAACAAGATAAAACCATTTTGCCCCTCATCAAAAAAAGAATGGTGTAAACCACGTAACTGTATGGGGAGTATTGTTATGACTAGCAACTTTTTCTCTTAAAAATTGGGCCACATTCAAATTAGATGCCAACACCATCTGCACCCCTTTTTCCCCAAACCTGTTTACCCCTCCACTAAGCCACGGGGGGTGGGGGGGTGGGGGGGGAAGGACTGTACAAAGGTGTTTTATCCCTGCTTTATAACACTTTTGCTTAAAAACTCCAGCATTTTCCTTCATGTCCATTGGGTACCATTATCTGACACTATAACATGTTGTACTCCTTCAACTGAAAACATTTTTTACAGAAATTCTAACACCCAATCAGTGGTGATGCTTGCCTTAAACTCATAGTGCACTACTGAGGGCCCAATCTTTTACTTTGGCGGTGCGCCTGCCACTGCACCACCAAAGTCGAGGTTGGGTTGCCCACAAGATTAGGAGTTTCCTCCTGCCTGGCTTTTTTTAGCCTTCCCTCTAAAAATGAGGACCACAATGGGAGCGCCAAAAACAGTTCCTGCACGGCATGGGTTGAAAAGTCCATGGCGTACAAGAACTGATGTGCATGCACACATGTGCCTCTCTGTGGGCATCAAGGCAATGTTGTCAGTGTGCACTCGTGATTGTAGCTAGATAAACAAATGAGATAAAATTCAGTTTTAAACAATGTGCATCCTTGCCGGTACGCCGTGTCCAAAGGCGTCAAATCTACTGAGCGAACAAGTATGCTGGAAGGGAATCCCTCCCAGCTGGCAGGAGCACATATCCAATAACAAGAATTGTTGTTAGCTGCTTTAACTTGATTTCAATAAGTTCATACTCTTTTGATACTGTTGATTGGACTTCTTTTTAATTATTGATTATAGCCACTGAGGACATGGTGTTGAATCAATAGTTCCTTATATGTCAAATCATACTCAGTTGAATAACACATTCATGTATCCCAATGCATTTCGGGTCGGAACATGACCCTTCATCAGGGGTCACTTCATAAAGATTCTAAAAACATGAAATGAGACAGAAGGCTTTTCAAAAACAAGCATTGGCATAGCCAATAGGTCTCGCCTTTGGGACCTTATAAGTGTTTAGCCATGCACCATTTCTTTTCTCCACTTCAAATGAAGATTTGTTCAGATTCACCAGTTTGGTTGAATTAAATGTGGTTTAAACGGACACACAATTACGTTTTCAAAATCAGAGCTATTGATCTCAAGAGTAGTAGCCTTTAACAATATTACAGAGACAAAGGTAAGTTGTGGAGTCTCGGAGGCAGTAAACACGATGGGAAGGAAAGATGGCCGCCCCTTAGCTCTGCATATAGTCAGATGTGAGCTTTGCATAGGTAGGATTCCGCATATGCCCCCTAATTTTCTATTCCGCAAAATAAATGCGGTTTTAGAGCTTTGAGAGGCTTAGTTATTAACGTGCACAAATCTTTCAACTCACGAGAAAAGGCCACACATTAAATCCCTAAAACTAGAGTTGTGTGAAAAAAAAAAAGCTCTCTCCAGTGTGTATTACACGCACTTTAATCACGCTGGCTTTGCCCTGAAACTGGATTTCAAGTTGTGTACCGCACAAAATGAGACATTAAATCAAAAATCGGAAACAGAGGCAGGGATTAACAATCCCTGGTGAGTTGCATGTGCTGGACTACTCTGGGAAGGGTTTACTGGAAGAAAGAGCCGAGATGGCCCTGCCCCCAAAAAAAGCTTTTAATTAGGCATTACGCAGTGCTAATAGAGGAGGCCAGTGAGGCGGGAACAGCTGGGAAGTGCTGCAACGCTCGATAAAAAATAAAATAGGGACGGATTCTCACATAGCGCTGCGATTTGAAGCTGTGGATGCAAGTGGAGCTACACAAGAACTGAAATATGGGGGCTTTTCAAGAGCCTTTTTAGAAAATTATGAGCTGAGCGTGGCACTATACAAACATGGAAATACTGGTGGCTCCTCGCCAAGCGCCTCGTTTGGGGGCTTTGCATTCCACTTGACGCTATACAAAAATAGAAATATGGAGGGGGTCCTCGTCCAGTGCCTCGCCTATGGTGCTATATAAAAGTACTAAATTGAGGGAGCTTGCTGCCGAGGGCCTGTTTATGCGGTCTAGTGCTGCTCGAAGCGCTATACAAAACTAGTGGAGGACACGAGGGAAGGGGACATGAGGGTGGTTGGGTAAAACACCCACGCACGTGCATGGGTTTGGGCACGGTTGTATAATGGCGCACGGAGATGTGAACTATTGTGTGCACAGTGATATCCTGTTATATCATATCTGGCTGAATCTGTCCCTGCTGCTGCTGAATGTGCTCCGTTCAGAGTGCGTGTGTGTTGTTCGTTCCCAGGAGGGTTGTGTTTAACGGAGTGAGTCCGGAACACTGGAAGCCATTATCCAGGGTTGGGAGGGGCAAGGTCCCAGTGAGGAGGAGTGGAGGGGGGGGACGGGGGGAAGGTGGGGACAGGGGACAGAGAGCCGGGAAGTGCTGTGGCACTATATCAACAAGCCTGCGAGTGGTGCGCAGGGTTGTGTTTAACGGAGTGAATCCGGAACACTCGAAGCCATGATCCTGGGGAGGGGGCGCCCCCACCGCAAAAAGGAGGCCGTGGGGGTGGGAGCACGTAGCGTTGGGGAAAAGAGGGGTCTGATTGGGAGGGCAGGGTCCCGGTGAGCGGGGGAGGGGCAGGAACAGCTGGGAAGTGCTGCAGAGCTATATGAACAAGCATTGGCACGGTTACTTCAATTGGACACTTCACTGAGCAAAACACAGAAATCAGTTTGTGAGCAGCTAAAATCCGATTGGCTAACAAAAATTGAAAGGATTTTCTCTGGCAACCATTACTTGATGCAGTGGTGAATAATGACCCCAAGGCTAACAGCAAAAAATATTGACGCATAGACCGGAAAGAGTGAAACACGAGAAGGGAAAGAGACTGAGAAAAGAGAAAGACGTAGTGGATGGAAAGAGTTCCAAAAGGGACACGAGACACGGGTGGGAGAAGGAGACCGATCAATGAAGGAACAGGGAGTCGAGACCATCAAGAGAGAGGGTGAGATGAAATGGATATACTGAGTAGTGGGCGGCAGGAGAAAGACAGGCAGAAGAAGACCTGCCACGTAGGGAGAAGTTGGCAGGAGGTGCCTATAGGAGAGAGACAGGCTCACGAAATGCAAGGGGCATCTGAGGTAAGAGAGGCGGGGGAGAGGGAGACAACATGACTAGCGGGTTTGAGATTTGAGAGAAGAGAAAGGCTGTGAAGGGGCCTGGTCGAGATGGCAACAGGTAAGAGACGTACGGAGAAGCACAGACCGCAGGATGTTTTGAGGGGAGAGGTTAGCTTACTAAGGACTGATAGATAGGAGAGACCGAGAGGTGAGCGAGGTTGAGTAGGCAGAGGATGAGCGAAGAGGGACATGGAGAGAAGGGCTTACTGGCAAGAAATTTGCAGAGAGTTTAGAGAAGGGACAGAAGAGAGACTTGCGGAGTGGGGTAAAACTGGAAAGAAAGTTGCAGAGAGGTTATCAGGAGAGAGGCACGGTTATTCGACCCAGACCGGCAGCAGATGCTGGTAAGAGAAAAAGCTGGCTGGGGAGAGAATGCAGAGCACACGCTGGGCGAAGCCCTTTGATGTGCTGTGAGCGGCCGGAATGAATGATTAGGGGAGGAGAAGCGGGAAACTGAAAGTACGGCCGGCCTGCGGCCGGCCATGAATAATTAGGGGAGGAGAAGCCCTGGCCGTGAATGCGCGTGCATGTTGCTCACGTGGTTCACATGAACTGCAAGAAAACGCCATGAAAACGCCAGCAGAAAGCTGGTGGTTTCATGATGTTTTCGCCGCTTGAATTCTCGCTCCGCTCGATGCGCATGCGCGCATCGATAGGTCGCGAGACCTAACAATCCACCGATTGTTACTAGCTGACTAGCATTAATAACGTCATCCTGATAGTGAAAGTCGTGCAAACTCATATGTCTAGTTGTGAACAAAAAGAACCATGCTCACCAAAATTA
Organism: Lissotriton helveticus; assembly: GCF_964261635.1. Taxonomy (NCBI): domain Eukaryota; kingdom Metazoa; phylum Chordata; class Amphibia; order Caudata; family Salamandridae; genus Lissotriton; species Lissotriton helveticus. The sequence goes on from NC_136070.1 coordinate 818,035,896, forward strand.
AAAATAAGCTACAAAACCGTACTGTGCAAACCGAAACAGTTTTAAAAAAAACCTGTGAATACGTCTAACCAGAAATAATAATATCTGTAGGTGCTCATATGTGAAAACAGGTGTACATCACTGGTATGATCAAAGGATCACGCTGCTTAAAGTGTGACGTGTTATGCGCGTGTTTGCATATTCATTCGTTTAGTGATATCGTACAACAAGTGAACAGCTGAAAACTTAAAAAGTGACCGCGTATTACGGGCGATTATACATTCACTCGATTCGTGTTCTAGTAAAACAAAGAAAGTGTGGGATAAGACTAAAACTTAAAGGCTCAAAGTGGAATAACATAGAGCTTACTGAGACAGTGCCAGAAACCCGACTGCTTTGCCAGGGATGTTGGTAACGCGACGTAGGTTGGGTTAAAGGTTAAATGGACGTTGAGCTAAGTGATGTCTTAAAGGAAAAGTGCTTACTGTTAGAAAAAATAATGAGAGTGATAAAGCTAATTGAAAAACGAACAACATGTCACAGTGTGACTAAAGGTAATGCTGCTTAAACTCAAACGTAAAGGCACAACCATCAGGCTAGATTAATGAAAATCAAAACCATACAATAAACAAGAATGGGATTACATAAGTAGTAATCATAGGCTTCACACAATGTGTAATGAAAGCTTTAGAAAACAATTATATTCATTCATCCCATGCGGTTGCATGGCCTGCAATTTTTTTGTCCAAAAATAATTCAGATCTTTCCAGCATGTTTTGAGGATCAGTGCCCTGCAACACATTGGATTGAAGCAAGATACAACATCTCACAACTTTGCTTTACTATACTGGAAGCACTTAAACCCAAGCAGGGCACTGATGCTCAAAAAATGTTGGCAAGATCTGAATTCTTTTGAGCACATTTCCTTTAAGAAGTCTCTTAGCGTGACGTCCATTTAACCTTTAACCCGACCTATGTCGCATTACCAACATCCCTGGCGACGCAGTCAGGATTCTGGCATGGTCTCGGTAAGCTCCGCGTTTTTCCACTTTGAGCCTTTAGGCTTTAGTCTTATCCCACACTTTCTTTGATTTACGAGATCAAGAACCTAGTGAATGTATAATTGCGCAAAACACGCGGTCACTTTTTAAGTTTTCAGCTGTTCACGTGCTGAACGATATCACTAAACGAATGAATGTGCAAACACGTGCATAACGCGGTCACGCTTTAAGGAGCGTGATCCTTTGATCATACTGGCGGATGTACACCTGTTTTCACATATGAGCACCCACAGATATTTTTTCAAGATAGACGTATTCATGGGTTTTTGAACACTGTTTCGGTTGGCACGGTACGGTTTTGTAGCTTATTTTTCATTTTGGTGAGCACGGTTCTTTTTGTTCACAACTAGACATACGAGTTTGCACGACTTTCACTATCAGGATGACGGCAGGGATGTGGAATTCCTATAGCCCGACCCCCAGGACATATTGTTTGGGGTCAAGGGCAACAAGTTTTAATGTGTTATTTGTCCTTGGGACAAGTAGGCCCAACCCCCTGCAGCACAAACCCTTGGCTGCCAGTTTGCTTTACCACATTAAGGATCAGGGAAGGGAACTGCCTGTAGTTTAGTTAATATTTGTGTGCATGTGTTAATGCTGTTCAAACTTGTATTTATGTTTCATTAATCGAAAGCCTTTATTATTAGGGAGATCGCTCTAAGTAAATGTACGTTCTGACTGCACTACTGAAAGTGGTCCAGTATGAAAATGTGTACACACGGTTTCAAAGTTTAGCAACATGAGGCTATGCATGAGGCTCACAGAATGCTCTCTGATTAGATGCAAATATTTGCAGAAGCTTGAAAGTAAGATTAATGTTTCTTTGCTTTCAATATAAAATGTTCCTAAAAAATGAAAGTAGGGAAATAACGTTTTGCTAAACTACTGTAAAATTTCAGGTACCATTTCTTTGCAGCATCATTTGGTAAAATGTGTTGATGCATGCTAGTATTTCCCAAAAATATTCATATTGGAAAATTCGTGTAACCAATTTCAATAAGATTATGGGAAACAAAAATAAACAAGCTTTGGCAAAGCCAGTAGGTCTGACATTGATGGTCAGCTTTTTAGTTTCGGCAATGTGTGACTTGTTTTGGCATGGCTTTTGTAAAACCTTATTGATGTGAGAGCTGCCGGTCCCACACCATTATAACAAACATTGGCAAACGCAAACATTGTTTTTGGTCTCAAAAAAGCACACACTGCCACATTAGTTACTGGCGCTGAACAAAACTTCTTTGTGAACCGATATGCTCCTTGTGAAAGAGCAGAATGCGGTCACTCACAGTGAAGCCAGCCAATTCAGAGAGAGTGAGAGAGAGAATTTTAATAAACACAAAAGGTCATGGTTAACGTCAGACCAAATTAGGGGCCCAATTATAAAAGAAAGTCTCAAAAGTGCACCTTTGGTATATGGCTTTTGTGAATTCACAAGCATTTACATTAGTAGGGCAAGAAATTGTACTTCTACAAAATATTTGTGAACTGCATTTTAGCATGAGCGAACATGCATGTGTAGATTTGCTCATGTGAAAACCTGGATGTTTGAAAGTTCATTTTTCCTCCAACTACTTTTTTCCCAACTCTGAAAGGTTTACGTATGCCACTCTCAGAAGTAAATGTCCAACATTTCTCAATATGGGAAAGATTAGAGAAGATTTGTTGAAACCTCTAAAACATGCAAGTTAGTAGGTTTGCACAGACTCAATAGGGCATTCCAAGCCTGGAACTACTGCTTACCACCATCTATAGTCACAGTATGTGGAGCTGAGGAAACGTGGCAACATAACATGATTACTAGTATTCAAACACTACTATGGGATATGCCCTGGCATAATCAGAGAGGCTATATAAGAGCTCTTATATAATGAGATTGCTGCCATAATTTGTGGCAGCACTACATGGCACCAAAGGGACAAGTGGATTTTGTTACAGGACAGGTAGATTTATGAAGCAACCTGCCCTATGGACAGGTACACATTTTAATAAATTCCACACCCCTGATGACGTTATTGATACTACTTAGCTAGTAACAATCGGTGGATTGTTTTTGAAAAACCTTCTGTCTCATTTTTTTTTTTTTTTTTTGAAATTTTATGAAGTGACCCCTGATGAAGGGTCATGTTCCGACCTGAAATGCATTGGGATACGTGAATGTGTTATTCAACTGAGTATGATTTAAACATATAAGGAACTATTGATTCAACCATGTCCTCAGTGGCTAACAACAATTCTTGTTATTGGATACGTGCTCCTGCCAGCAGGGAGGGTTTCCCTTCCAGCATACTTGTTCCCTCTGTGTGCATCCACAAGGCGCACAGGCACATGAGGACCCTGTAGGGTCCCCTTTGTTTCTTCTGTGTCAGGGTGTTCATGGAGGAGGAAACGCCATGAAAACTTTGGCGGAGAGAAAACTTCTAATATGCTTGGTGGGACCACGGTGGTCCCGCCAAGCACATTGATGCCTTACAGTGCCGCCAGTGAACAGTGGTTCCCTGACGGCTGCTGCGGGGCTTTGGCGGTCCCACCGCCAAACTCCTAATAGGGCGGTATGGAGACCACACCACTGCGCTCCCGCTAATCTGGTGGTCCTTGGACCACCAGACTCATAATCGGGGACTTCCAGAACTAGTCTGTCAGAATTAGTAAATAACATATCTCCACACAGTGCATGACATGGTCCTGCTCAGTCTATACCCAATTTCAACCAGGGCCCTTCCAGAATTTCTACACAATGCATCTCTTCCTTTGAAGTTTTCCAGCCGTTGCTGCTTAAGGCGTGCACAAGCAACACATTTTTGCGTAATCACTTTAAAGACAAGACATTGTGCTGCATATTACTTTTAGTAAATGTACATACGTTTTGTTTTGTTGCTATACGGAAATAGTCTTGTTCCGCCTTGGTTTAGTTTATATTTCGGTCATGCAGCATTTTCCTTAGTTAAGGGCTGAAGTACTACCTCGAGTAGGGCGCATAAATCTCGGTGGGCATATGGTGTGGTCCGTCTACCTCAGCTCGATGCCATAATTGTAGTGTTGAAGTAAAGAACTGGACACAGGATGAATTAAATATGCCCTACTTTATTCACTTGTACAATAAGGCATCGGGCGAACAGCGTAGTCAGTTCACCAACATCCCAGGCCAACTTCCCCAACATTCTACCCCAGTACTATAAAATTGGTTAGCAATGCTCTATACTTTTATGATATATATATTACGTGTCTACAGTCACTGACATTGCCGTCGCTGTTCTTACTTACCAATACAGGATACAACTAGAAAAATCATACTGCTCCTGAAGAAAAATAAAGTATCTTGATGTGTAGAATCTAAACAACGGAAACCAAAATCCTCCCAAAGCTGTCTGAAGCAAGTAAGACGGGCAAAATATATATATATATATATATATATATTTTTTTTTTTTAAGATTAATAAACTCGCAAGAAACAGTGCATGCACTCTCAGGCGAGACCTAAAAAGACGCAATGAACTGGCTGTAGTGGCTACATCATTTTGGGATCAGACGCGTATTTAGGCAGATATAAATTAAATGAAATATGCACCTTTAAAATAAAAATTTATTGATTCGAGATGGGTTGGTAAATAAAAGAAATTAATAAAAATAAGAAGAGGCTTGCGCTTTTTTATTTTTTAAACTTGGAGTGCCCAGCACAATTTTCATCATGTCCCCCACCCTACCAAAAACAAAACCAACATAAACAAGGATTTACAATGCAATAGGTCTCGCATTAATGAAAGTTTAAACTATTGCCGTTGCATTATTTGCAATCGCAATAGCACAAACTTTCAATAATGCGAGACCTATTGCATTGTAACGTTAAATGGATATGAATCTTCTATATTCCGGACTTACTATACAAACTATTTTAGTTCTGTGTCTAAAGACAGAGCGGGGAACTACACAGCCGCTCAAAAAGACGAGTGGCAGATTTACTAGACACACTGTGTTACGATAAAAATCAATGGAAATGGCATGTTGTGGAACAAAATATACCCTATGCCCTTCTTTTCGCTACAAAACACACACTGCTAAAGAGATGTTTGGCTGCAGGCTCGTTATAGATGCATGGAAAAGCTGTAAACATGAGGCACGTAATAACAGGGCTAACATGTTGGGTTGGGGTGGGGGAAGTTGCAAAATCGGGATTTAAAAGGCTAGGTTCTGGAAGTAACACGCTTGTTTTCTGTCAAAAATGCATGCACACCTGAACCATGCAAAATTGTGTTTTTTCTGCATCATAATCTCAGATTTCTTTTTAGAGCAAATGACCTAATTTCTCGAATGGCGTTTTCACGGGCAGGCTACAAGCATATATTGGTATTGTTCACATTTTTAACGCAGACCGGAGAACAACCCATATTTTTGCTATATTGCCAGCTTCCCAATACATAAACGGACGGACCACTGGTTGTTTATTGTTAAAAAGCACGTAACACCTTATGTATTTCACTGTAACACTTTTACTCTGCAGTTCATCCCTTAGCGAGCAGCGAAAATAAATGCAATATGAAACTGGTTGCTTACGCATGTTTTGTGTGTATATTCTGCAGGTTGGAAATTTTGATAGAATGAATAAGCACTGCACACCTTATATATATTTCACTGTAACACTATCAGTAGTCCACCCCTTATCGAGCAGTGATAATAAATGTAATACTACACCGGTTTCTACACGTTTTGTGTGCATATTTTGCATGCTGGAAATTTTGATAGAATATGTATGTAAAACCTCTCCAGCAAGCGAATTAAAAGGAGGAGAGTGTAAGTCCTGCAAACATGCACTTAACCCTCGCTACAATGAGCATGCTGTGTTTCTAAGCGATAGCGGTGAGCACCGCCCAGGATCAGTCGGAGGCCCACTGAAGTGTAATAGCTGGCAAGCACCTCCCAATGAAGCGTGTCAGGCTCAAGGAGGCCAGAGAATAGTCGGATTCTATTACAGGACCGGAGGCTTCGGATTATGCTTTCTCTCTCTTTACTGCATCAAACAGCAGCCAATAAAAACATTTTTTACAATAAACATTTCTTACAATAAACTAACATTCCCAGAATGCTTAGCACATACTCCATACAACCATAGAGACTAGCCCTATATAGGAGTCTTGCCCCATGAGCACTTCCTCTTTCTTTGCTGCTGCGCAGCCGAGATAAGTGCTTCATATTTCTCTAGTGATTTATGGTGTTTGAATTGTACGATATATGCTTTGCGCATTGTTATGTTCTCTCGTGACGAGTGATTAGTTTGTTTCTAACAACATCTGCTTTGTGCATTATTATTTTCCCTTTGACTGTGTCATTACGATGTGGGCGATGCGGCGCTGGCGGGCTCTTCACGCTGGGAATTAATTAATATGTGTGCGCGTATTGCTCTGTTTTCCCCTACCTTCAGGCTTGGAGCACCGTAGCGCTGCAGTAATGACCGCGCTCGCTTTTAGCTTAGCGCTTACCGCATTGGGGCATTTTCACAGCGTCTCTAAGCTGCGTGTGCTTGGCCTCCTGGAGCGCTCAGCGCTCGCATCTCCGTTTCTAGGGCGGTGGCGCACGGCGGCTGGAACCGAGATTCGTGCGCCGCACGCTCCCGCCCGACAAGGCTTCCCTGTGGTCGTGTCTTAGCACGGGTCCCCCTCGAAGGCGGCGGAGCCTTCCCTGATTCAGGCCCGCCTAGCTGAATACAGAGTCTCCAGCCAGGCACACGCAGCCCAATTGGGCTCCTTTTGGGCTGCGTGTCGCCCAATCTTCGTATTTTTTTCCTCCTCGCGCTCGTTTGTGTGTAGATTGTCAGGGAGTTGTGGTGTGTCAGGTTGTCTCCAGGTCCCGTAGCGGACGCCTTGCCAGGGCTGCTAATAATCTGGACAGACCCAAAGCCGTGTGAAGGCTTTATAAGCTATTTTCTTTGGCTGGTGAATGATTACAGCTTTGCTGAGGAGCGCAATTTATTTTTTTTTACCTTTATTGCACATATGGTTGCTCCCCCTTGATTGATCCCTTTAGGATTGCTTGGAATAGATTCAAGCCGTTAGTTACCACATTGCTCATCTTTGTGGCCATGGATGACTGGGTCTACTACGAGGAGGACAATTACGGGTACTACAAGGAGGCCCAATCTGTGCCTCTGGAAGACAACCTGGTGGATGCGTTGGACGCATCCGTGCAGCAATCTATGAGTAAGGCGGTGGAAATCACGGTTCCCCAAATGGTGAATAGAGCGCTGGTGGTGGCTCTTAAGCCAATCACGGCACATCTCGAGAAGTTTGCCAAAAGACATGGCATGCTCCCGAATCCGTCTACGTCCTCTTCTGGCGCAACTCCTAAACCCAAATCCGCTGCAGGCTGACCCCACAATCAGGCTTTCGGTAAGCTGCCCCAGACTCCTGATCACCAGTACGCGGAGGTGGCAGGTCCTAGCCAACCTTCCTCCAACACAGTTTACACGACCACGAATACAAGTACGGACATCGACACAGATTCTACTGGCAAGACCGTTTCCCCGAAAAAGAAGGCCAAAAAGAGTTCTGGTGAACACCAGTCAGCACCAGTGTACTACTCCACTTCCCCGTTTGACTTTAACCCAAACGAGATTATTCACCCCTGTACCTTTGATTGGGCCCCTCCTCCTCCGGAGGTGTCAGATTATATCCATCAAAACCTCAGACGTAGCTTCGATAGGGAAGTAAGGAGTCGGCTACGGTCTGAGTGCCCACGTCCAGATGTCCTAAACAAGGTGGCCGAAACGCCCGATATAGACCCCAACATGCTGGCATTCCTTAAAAAGTTTGCTAAGGATCCTAAAAAAGGGATCGATAGAGCTTGCCGCGGTTGCCAAGATAAGCTCTTGGACACCGTGGGCCCCTTGGCCAAGATTTTAGAATTGGCATTGGTTGCCAAGGAGACTGGAGTGTCTATTGACCCGGATATCCTGGCAGGATGGGCGCAGCGGGCTATCTGTTTCTTAGGAAACGCCAACTGTGCCATATCCTCTGAACGTAGGAAATCACTGCTGATGAGGATGGATAATAATCTTACTGAGCTTGTGACGGCTGAGCCAGGCCCGTTGGCAGAGGGACTGCTGTTCGGGGACAAATTCGTAAATGATGTCTCCAAATACGTGGGGACCTTTACTTCCTTAGATAAGGCTCAGACTAATATCCGGCGAGTTTTTCAAACAGGCCTTTTTGGGAGGGCCGGGCGAGGCAGGGGCCACTTGCCAGGCCGTGTATACTATCAACGCCCCAACAGAGGTGGATAAGGCCGCGGCAGAGGGGTCTTCCAAGATACCACCAGAGGCGGCACCTTTTATCCCTCCAGACGCCAGAACAGGCGCAGATTTCATTGGGCGGACACAGGGGAAACTTCCAGCCACAAATTACTGCAGGTGAGTCCAATGCCTCTTTTATCTTATCCTCTGGGGGGGTCGGATTCGTCAGTTCCTTCAGAATTGGTCCCAAATAACGCAGGATTCATGGGTACTACAGACAGTGGAGGGGTTCCACATAGAGTTTTTTCAAACCCCAGTGCAGGGCACGCCTCCTCCTCCTCTATATTTTTCCCAACTCGATATGTCTTTTATCGATCAAGAGATAGAAGAATTGCTGCAAAAACACGCAGTGGCCTACTGCGAGGACAAATCAGGGAGTTTCTGCAGCAACGTCTTCTTAGTCCAGAAAAGAGGCGGCGGCTATCGTCTAGTTCTCAATCTGAAGGGGTTCAATTGTTTCGTCCTATACACACATTTCAAGATGGAGGGGGTCCATCTTTTGGCGGACATTTCGAGGCAGGGGGACTGGCTGGTCCGACTGGACCTCAAAGATGCTTACCTGACAGTTCCGATCTTTCCTCCTCATCGGAGATTCTTGCAATTCCTCTGGCGAGGCAGGCGACTGGAATATTTGGTCCTGCCTTTCGGTCTTTCCTCAGCTCCTTGGTGTTTCACCAAGCTGATGAAACTGGTCCTAGCACTCCTCAGAGAGCAGGGCATTCGTCTGATAATCTATCTCGACGATATCCTGATCATGGCAGCTTCCAAGGAGTTAGCGTCCCAGCATCTTCTCAAGACGATGTCTCTATTGGAGAATCTAGGGTTTGTGATCAACAGGAAGAAATCGGTGTTGACCCCAACCCAATCCTTGGAGTTTCTGGGGTTTGTGATCAACTCCCAGTCAGCACAGTTGCTCCTGCCAAAGCACAAGCTGAAGGACCTCAAAAGAGAACTTTGGAAGACGCTAGAGTCTCAGATGAGGTCTCTCAGAGCGATTGCACGGTTGGTGGGCCTCATCTATACAAGCGATATTTCCGGGCCCCCTTCATTATCGGGCCCTGCAACGCCTGAAAATACGGCATCTTCAGAAAGGGCTCTCTTACTCCGACATGATTCCCCTTACGGAGGACGCCCGAGAGGAGATCAGGTGGTGGTTGGCCCATGTAGAGGCCTGGAATGGGCGAGCGATCTTCGGATCTCGCTCCGAGATAGTGATAGAATCTGATGCCAGCCGGTTGGGCTGGGGAGCCCGATGTGGGACCGTCACGACATGGGGCAGATTGACTTCTCAAGAATTAGAGTTACACATCAACTGCCTCGAGCTTCTAGCGGGGTCGTTTGCGATCCGCACGCTCTCTCCCAAGAAGGAGTCATGCTGTATTCTATTACGGATGGACAATATCTCAGCAGTGAGATATATAAACAAGTTGGGGGGACCAGATCCCCGATGTTGGCGGAGATAGCCAAAGATTTCTGGCACTATTGCCTGGCCCATCAGATAACGGTGGTGGCGGAGTATCTTCCGGGCAAGGACAATACGATAGCGGACTGGAATTCTCGTCATTTAAAAGACTATAGCGATTGGAAGCTTCATCCATCGCTCTTCCTAATGACTCAGTCGATTTAGGGGCCGTGCCACATAGACCTGTTTGCATCCAGACTGAATCATCAACTGGAAGCGTTCTTCAGTTGGAGACCGGACCTGCTGGCAATGGCCACGGATGCCTTCTCCCAGGATTGGTCAGGGTAACTCAGTTCTGCCTTTTCTCCCGATTCCCAGAGTGGCCAATCCGATCTCCCTGCAATCGGCGGAGTTGGTTTTGATAACTCCGATCTGGAAGTCGCAGCCTTGGTTCCCAGTTCTCCTAGAACTCACGTGCGACTTTCCTCTCCTTCTTCCGATATTTCCGACTATGCTCCAGGGCCCTCATGGGGGCAGCACCCTCTAGTCCTCGAGGGGCAGCTGCACCTGATGGCCTAGAGGCTTTCAGGCAACAGTGGTTGCCAGGACTTTCGAAGGAAGCTTCAGAGTTCATCCAGCAGGCCTGGGCTCCTTCCACAAGAAAACCTTATCCTTCCACATGGCGAGCTTGGTGTGGTTGGTGCCTGGAGAGGCATCTGGTTCTTGTGGAGGTAGACCTCTCCCACATCATGAATTTTCTTTCCAAAAAGGCGGCAGATGGTTTGTCATACCGGTCAGTCAATAACTTCCGGTTGGCCATCTCAGCAGGGCATTCGCAAATTGATGGCAGACCGATAGGTATGCATCCGATCGTTTATAAACTCCTCAAAGGAATTCGGGTCGCAAACCCACCTAATTCATCTTTATGGGATGTTTCTAAAGTATTAACTCTGTTTGATACGTGGCCTGAGAATGCATTCTTGTCAAGAAAACAGTTATCTGCGAAGCTAGCAATGCTCCTGTGTTTGTCATCTTGTAGACGTGTTTCTGACATTAGAGTTTTGGATCTGGAGGGTAGAATTTTTTCCACGGAGGGGGTGTCCTTTGTTATTACTGCCCATACAAAAACCTTCTCTAAATCCATTAAATACAATGCTTTTCCATCAAACTCCAAATTGTGTGTGTTGAAGTGCCTCAAGGCATATGAAGAGTGTACTAGGTCTCTTAGACCGGTGGGTTGTTCAACATGGTTGATAGCTTTGCAAAAGCCATTCAAGCCTGTTACCTCTGCTACGATTGCCAGGTGGCTCAGATTTGTTATGACAGAGGCAGGCATTGACACAGAGTTGTTTGGAGCGCATTCTGTCAGGGGCGCAATGGCCTCGAAATCCTTTATGCTTGGCACCAGTATCCATATCATGAAAGCGGCCGATTGGCCGTCTAGTTCTACGTTGAAACAGTTTTATTACAAAACTGTGGGCGATGTTGCTTCTGTGGTTCTAGATAAGCGGTAAACTAGCATAATCCGAAGCCTCCGGTCCTGTAATAGAATCAAAAGTTTGCTAGCATTCGCTCCAAGAATTTTCAATTCTATTAAGGACACGGAGGCGGGGATTAACCCGCCCACATTGCATGTAATGGTACTATTGCCATGTTTCCCTCCCTGTGACTAGGGATTTTTGGCAATTATTACGAGACTCGCTTCTCTTTCAGGTGCTGCCCAGAAAGGCGAAAAATCACTCGTATGGTGCTTAATGGATGGCTTGTTCACTGTATCCAGGTTTCGATGGATGTTGGTTTTCAAGATTCCAGTTGGAGTTCTGTTTCCATTATTCTTCCGTGGACAATGAACACCTCACTTTTGGACTCTGCTCGCTGGGCAAAGAAAAAGGAAGTGCTCATGGGGCAAGAAACATATATAGGGCTAGTCTCCATGGTTGTTTGGAGTATGTGCTAAGCATTCTGGGAATGTTAGTTTATTGTAAGAAATGTTTATTGTAAAAAATGTTTTTATTGGCTGCTGTTTGATGCAGTAAAGAGAGAGAAAGCATAATCCTCGCCTCCGTGTCCTTAATAGAATAGAAAATTCTTGGTGCGAATGCTAGCACATTTTTTTATTTTTTATTATTTTTATTGGTATTTTGAAACAATGCGATACAATGTCACATATAAACACAAAATAAGTTAGGCACCGTATGCTAGCACATTTTTGACCCAGCGCAAATCATGTAGCTGAGAACAGCTCAGGAGAGCCTATGAGGTGAGGTATTTGGAAAGGGCGGAGACTTGCAAGGACGGGTGGTGAAGAGTTATCTGTGCTCAGTCGGAAGTGGGGCGTTAGGCAAGCATGTCATGGAAGTGCGCTTCACACAACACGTGCACTGTTATCACACGCTGACCATTGGAGGATGTAATCACATTCCATCATTGTTGACGAATCTCGCTGTGTAAAAGCGCAATAGACTTAAGTAAAAGCACTACTTTAATCAGAATGTATCCTCTGCGCCATACATCCAATGCCCGTCCCTTAGCCCAGTGCGATGACCCGTGAAGCGGGCACCATGATGGCAAATTAAAAGTTATAGTGCGGTGGCCTGTTTAGCATGCGCCATGGTGATGTAATAAACGTTGCCGTGCAAGCAACGTTTAAAAAAATAAAAGTTCTTGAAAGAACAGATCAAGAAAGTAAACGTAAATAGACTGTGCTTGGCCGGTGCTCCTTAGCTTTGACCGGAAGTGAGGTATAAGCTTTGTGACCTATTTACGGGGCAGAAAAGAAAAACAACTTAGGAGTGATCCAATGGTAAGTAGCAGGCGAGATTTCACTATGTGCAGTGCTCACACAGGTCTTGCAGCAGCGCATGTGCTGCTTATGCTCGACCTAAAAAGCCAGTGGGTGCAGAGGAAAACAGAGAACAGGATGGGGAAAACAATATGTGGGGGAGGGGGAATCAGCACACGAGGAAGAGCATCAAGGAGGGGAGGAGAAGCACATGAGCGAGAAAGCAATAGAGAGCGTACAGGAGGCAGGCAGTTAGGTGGGGGAGAAGCACACGAGAGAGACACTGCAACTCGAGAAATACAGCAGCAAGGAGATCTTAGAAGGCTATTTAGTGGAGGAGAAGCACACAGGGGAGAGAGCTGGAAAACACATACACTGGCATGGAATGCTTAAAGGAAAAAGTAGTTCCCGTAAAGTGAGCAAAGGAAGGATAGAAGCCAACCAATCAGAGAGATGGTAATGAGACTATGCTCAAGTCGAGAATCAAACACAAGATAGACAAGCTGGGACAATGAAAGCCATCGAAAAAGAAGCAAGCAAATTACAGTGATAATAACCAATGGTAAACAAAGGGTAGACTATAAGCCCCTGTAAGCTGTTAGCAAGCTCACAACAGGCCCTTTGCTTAACCCAATGGTGCTGATACCCCAACCAAGGTGATATCGATATGGAGACAATGAACTAGTGTGTTAACATGTATGACTGATCTACAATTCAATGAAGCGTTTCAACTTTTCCACCACTTAATAGTTGATCAGCTTTAAAAAATAGCCCCACATACAGTGCTGTGGAATTCCTATAGCCTGACACCCAGAATATATCGTTTGGGGTCACGGACAACAGGTTTTCTGGTTTTGTTTTGGGAGAAGTTGCCCAACCCCCTACAGCATAAACCCTTTGGCTGCCAATTTACAGTACCACATTATTGAGCAGGGAAGGGGATTGTCTGCATATGAGGTAATATTTGGGTCTATAAATTAATGCAGTTCGAACTTGTATTCATGGTTCATTAAAGCAAATCCTTTATTATTATGATGAATGCTCTAAATAAATATTGTAAACTCTGCCTGGACTACTGACAGTGGTTCAAGTAAAAATTGAGCACACAAGTTTGCAAAGTTTAACAATATGAAGCTACGTATAATGCTCCCAGAAAGCGCTCTGATTAGCTGCAAATATTTTCAGAAACCTGAAAGCACGATTGATGATTCTTTGGTTTCAAAATATAATGTTCACACTAAAACACAACCAGGAAAACTGTTTGGCTAAACTACTGTAATATTTGAGGTGCCATTTCTTTGAAGCATCATTTAGTAAAATAGATTGACGTATCATAATGGAAAGTCAGTGTTTCCAGTTTTACAATAAACAAGCATTGGCAAAGCCAATAGGTCAGACTTAGGTGGGCAGTCTTTTGGTTTTGTCAATCCGTGGCTTGTTTTGACACTTTTTTTGTTATACATTATTGTTGTGGGACCTGCTGGGCCCTCACTATTGTACCAAACATTAGCAAAAATCAAAAATATTTTTTATATCAAAAAGCACACATTGACTAGTTCCTGGCACTGAACAAAACCACTTTGTGTGCTGATATGCTCCTTGTGAAATAACAGATTGTGATCATTCACAGTGGAGCAAGCCGACAGATGGAAAGTGAGAGAGAATTTTAATAAACACAAAAGTTCTTGCTTAACGCCAGACCTAAATATGGGTCCAATTCTTACAGAAAGTCACAAAAGTGCATCCATGGTATATGTCTTTGTATCAGTGCAGATCAAGTAATTTTATGAATTTAAAAGAATTTACAGAAGTTGACCAGTAAATCGTACTGATAAAAAATATTTGTGAACTGTATCGTTTACAAGTTCACTTTCCCTCCAACCATTTTTTTCCCCCAACGCTGGAAGAAATTTTACTTATCAGGAGTACATTTGCAACCTCTCTCAGTATGCAAAAATATTAGAAAAGAGCTGCTGAAACCCCCTAAAACATGCAAGGTGGTAGGTTTGCACAACCCCAAAAGGGCACTCCAACCCTGGACGTATGGTTTACCTCTACCTCAAACCCCAGTATGTAGATCCGCAGAAGGGGGCAAAATAAGGAAATCCTAGTATTCAAGCCCTACTATAGTATTAACCCAGGTATAATCAGAAAGGCTATTACCAGAGCTCTTATATAATGAGATTGCTGCCATAATCTGCCACCACACTACATGGAACCCAAAGGACAAGTAGCATTTTCTACAGGATAAGTAGACTTTTGACAAGTAAAATATTTGATCAAATTCCACATCCCTGCCACATAATTCCAATTTATTAACTGGTGAGGAAATTCAACTGTTGATAATATCAGAGAAAATTGTCCTGAAGAAGTGCTTTGGACTGCTCACTTCCAAGGCCTCAACACCATCACCCACCTCCTACTTTTCGAGAGACTTTGCTCTAGTTCGCAAAGCCAACAGGGATCACCTTAAAAATGTGATTGCCAAGTGGTTAGGGTAGCCAATGTGTGCGTCTAAGGTAAAGTTTATAGAAAGTAAAAGAAATACCATTTCAAAACACGGGAGGAAAAGAAAAAGTGTGTGGCATCTCAAAACTTTACACTGAACTCAATGTTTTCAATCTTTATAAATGTCGCAGTATGTTGCTCAAATACTTTTTACTAAGGAAACTCTGAACAGAATTTAGAAAGAATATGAGATGTCAGACTATTAAAGGAGATGCTTGCCAAGGCCTAATTGATGGTCAGCAGAATTCAGCCACTTCTCTGTTGTAGCACTTTGAGCTGATTGATGGACCTCTGGGGGAAGTGCCTCATGAAGTATACCTTCCGTTCAGCTGTTACCCCAGTGATTGCAGCATATGGCCCTCCCCCAGCACAACAAAAGCATTTGTGAGCAAAAGCTTGTACTTTCATGCAATATGTGGAATGCAGGAGATAACAACAACCCTAAAAGCCTGCTTTTCAGCCCATCTAAACAACATACTACGACAACAATGCATATCGCTGGTCATTTTCTGGATTTAGTTTTACAATCTAAACTTTCTCCCTTAGACCCATCTACCATGCTGTCGCCTAGCGTGTGCATGTACATGCTAGACCACTAACTAACCCTAAAAAAAATGGTCGCCTGTAATGGCACTACTCCCGGATCATCAGCCCGGTAGTTTTCTGTTTGTCTAGAACAAGGCCCCTTGAAATGGTCTTGTGACGTTTCCCCGCGGGTCGCGAGATCCCTACTCACCCCACCACGAACATCACCCCATCTCTGCTCTCCCTTCCAGGACACCGAGAGGAAGTACCGCTTTCCGCCTGAGAAGCAAATCGAATCGACCACAACAGCGTTCATGACAACGGAACACCCACCACCCTCTCTGTTGCAGGACCCAATGGACCCAATCGAAGGAGACAACGGACCGGAAGGACCTCCCCGTGAACCCGGAAGTCCCGCCTCCCTGACGACGGCCGGACACAGAAAAGACGGAAGACGAGATGCAGCCGGGGTCGGAGTATCGTGGCAGGAGATTTCGACTGGCGTTGAGATGGAAGACGAAGACGGGAGCGGAGAAACCGAGGAGTGGTCGGAAGACTGGTGGAGTCCCATGGAGGTGGCTGAAGAGCGGCCGTAACTCGGAGGAGAGTTACGGCGGAGCGCGTGAGTACCAGCTTCCTTTCTTTAGCACGATAGGTGCATTGTGTACATAGTGTGACCCCTCCCGTGTAAAATACTCCCTCTTTCATAGACACGTCCACCGTAGCAATAAGACACCTTGTATATAGACCACGGCACTGTGCACTGTACCGAGATCGCCCCCACCCACTACCCTCTCGTTCACCCTTTCTCGTTTCTCTACCTTCTCGTCCTCCCTACCCCTTCCTCACGGTTCTTTCTATTTCGTCACTCCGGGTTACGGTGAATGGTATTAGGCCTCTAGCCCAGTGAGACTAACGGCTCCTTCTCTCTCTTATTGCCCTCCGAGGTGCCTTCCCGGTTATCAGGCGGACGTCTACACCCAAGACTCGGAACACCGCTGGAACCCATTTACATCTGGATGCGCCCGCATAGGAAGACAACACCGCCCTCAAGAACCCATATCTGTATAACCACTCCTGTGATAATACCTTTACGGTGTGCAATAAAACACTATTGCCCACTACATCCGGCCTCCTCGCCTGATTTTCCAGTCCGCCGACTGCCCACGATCACAGGTCTTTGTTCCTTAAAAAATGACCAGTCGATCTCGGTTCGAGACCCGGTTAGGTAGTGTTAATTTATTCACTGCGAAATTGTCAGTGTAAAAAAAAAAAAAACTGAAATAGCATATTTAATTGAGTGTCTTGCATATTTTGTGCAGTGGTTATAAAAGAGTTTGACCTAAGTGGTTTAGAAGGTGTACCTATGTTTGAAAAAATTAGCAACCTTTATCGAAAAAACATGGGTCTATATACAAGAAACATGACAGATGGCAGAAAAGGTTTTTGAAAAAAAACCAAACATTTTTGTAAACCATATTCTAGCCTAAGTCAATTGGCCTTAGGGTAGATCATCGTTCAGTCCCCTCCCTCATGTGTGTTCCGGGTGATAGTGTTTTGTTAGTGTGAATAAATGTTTGATTTCTTTAGGTTCTTATAAATAAAACTATTCTTAAAAATATAACTAAATGAATGTAAAAAAGAAACATATGTCTATGACAGTGGAGAAAATGGAAATTCAGGGATGTGGAATTCCTATAGCCCGACGCCCAGGACATATTGTTTGGGGTCAAGGGCAACAAGTTTTAATGTGTATTTTGTCCTTGGGACAAGCAGGCCCAACCCCCTGCAGCACAGACTCTTTGGCTGCCAGTTTGCAGTACCACATTAATGATCAGGGAAGGGCACTGCCTGCAGTTAAGTTAATATGTGTGTGCATATGTTAATGCTGTTCAAACTTGTATTTATGGTTCATTAATGGAGAGCCTTTATTATTAGGCTGAGCGCTCTCAGTAAATGTAAGTTCTGACTGCACTACTGACAGTGGTTCCAGTATAAAAATGTGGACACACGGTTTCAAAGTTTAGCAATATGAGACTATGCAAAATGCTCCCAGAATGCTCTCTGATTAGATGCAAATATTTGCAGAAGCTTGAAAGCAAGAATAATGATTCTCTGCTTTAAATATAAAATGTCCCTAAAAATGAAAGTAGGAAAACATTTTTTTTGCTAAACTACTGTAAAATTTAGTGTCCATTTCTTTGCCGCATCATTTAGTAAAATGTGTTGATGCATGCTAGTATTTCCCCTAAATATTCATATTAGAAAATCAGTGTAACCAGTTTCAATAAGATTTAGGGAAACATAAAAATTAACAAGCATTGGCAAAGCCAGTCGGTCTGAAATGGTGGTCAGCTTTTTCGTTTTGGCAATGCGTGACTTGTTGTGGGTTGGGTTTTTGTAAAACTTTATTGATGTGGCAGCTGCCGGACCCTCACCATTATAACAAACAATGGCAAAAGCAAAAATAGTTTTTGGTCTCAAAAAAGCACACACTGCCACATTAGTTATTGGCACTGAACAAAACTACTTTGTGTGCCGATAAGCCCCTTATGAAAGAGCAGAATGCTGTCACTCACGTGAAGCCAGCCGATACAGAGAGAGAATTTTAATAAACACTAAAGTTCATGGTTAACACCAGACCAAATTAGGGGCCCAATTATTAAAGAAAGTTTCAAAACTGCACCCTTGGTTTATGTCCTTGCATTAAGGGCAGCTATATGGCTTTCGTGAATTCACAAGAATTTACAG
Source organism: Lissotriton helveticus (assembly GCF_964261635.1). NCBI lineage: Eukaryota > Metazoa > Chordata > Amphibia > Caudata > Salamandridae > Lissotriton > Lissotriton helveticus. The sequence continues at coordinate 818,054,182 of NC_136070.1, forward strand.
CAGTAGGGCAAGAAATAGTACTCCTAGAAAATATTTGTGAACTGCATTTTAGAATGAGCAAATATGCATGTGTAGATTTGCTCATGTGAAAACCTGAGTGTTTGCAAGTTTATTTTCCCTCCAATCACTTTTTTCCCAACTCTGGAAGAAGGTTTACGTCTGCCATTGTCAGGAGTAAATTTCCAACATTTCTCGGTATTGGAAAAGATTAGGGAAGAGTTGTTGAAAACCCTTAAAACATGCAAGTTAGTAGGTTTGCACAGACTCAAAAGGACATTCCAACCGTGGAACTATTGTTTACCACTTCCTTTAGTCCCAGTATGTAGATCTGCGGAAACGTAGTAACATAAAGGGATTACTAGTATTCAAACACTACTATGGTATGAGCCCTGGCATAATCAGAGAGGCTATATAAGAGCTCTTTTATAATGAGATTGCTGCCATAATTTGTCGCCGCACAACATGGCACCAAAGGGACAAGAGGATTTTGTTACAGGACAAGTAGATTTATGAAGCAACCTGCCCCATGGACAAGTAGATATTTTAATAAATTCCACACCCCTGGGAAATTAATGGGCTTTCTATCTGGCCATTGTCCAAGCAGCAGAAATATGGAAAGAAACAAAATATTAATAAGCAGCAGTAAGAAAAGAACACGTAATGGCAAAACCAAAAGGACTACCTGGGGAAAGCTAGTGAGATAGTTACTTAATTTTTTTTAATCAGAAATAGAACACGTATTTGCAAAGCCAAATAGGCTGTCTGGGAAAACATAGTGTGATAGTTACTTGAAAAATATATATCTATTGTAAGCAGGTGCCATGATAATAAATAGAAAAGATATGCGCCTAAACATAACGGCCGCATGCTTGAAATATTTTTTTCCCTAAAATTAGCCTTTAACATATACATTTAATACAACACGCGGAACACCCGGCGTTGTTCTTTTTGAAACAGTTGAGGCTCTTTGTTCACTTGTTCTATTACTGTTCATTGCAAATCTTGGATGGTATGATTTTTCTAGATGTAATGTTTAGACATTTTCGTTGTTGACTTCCTGCATCTGACATTGCTCCTATGTTCACATATTCGTGTTTTAACAGAGCGTGGGGTCATCCCAACAGAATTGAGATTGCATGGGCATGTGCTCATATAAACCACATTTTTAGTATTACAGTTCGAAAAACAATGTTGTTCCCATCCAGAGTTGTCATTGAAAGTGATGTTGCTTTTTTTGGTTAGGTGGCACCCGCTGCAACTGCCACAGGGGTGGTACTCCCTCAGAGGTGAAAGGAAGGTCTGTAATTGTTCATCCTCTGCTGTTTTGCGTGGTCTGGTGTGAACCACGATGTCTTGCAGGCTTCTGCCTCTTCTGTGGGGAAACATTGGTTTTGGGAAATTCAAATTGCCACATTTCAGAACACGCCAATGTTTCTCTATTCTTTTCGTGACCCGATTTGAGCTTGTGTCGTACGTTGTGATGCAAATTGGTTGCTCTTCTTTTTGTTTTGGTGGTCTTAACTCTAACAAAGCTTCCCCGTGGTTATTTAGGGCTTTGTCTACCACTTTGCTGGGATATTTTCTTTTCTCCTTTTGGTGTAAGTGCTCTGATTGGTTCCTGAAATCCTTCAGGTCTGAACAGGCCAAATGGGAGATTGTCCTGTAGGTGCCTTGGATGAAAACACTTGTAGAGGAGGAGACAGTTCTTACCTGTAGATTTATGTGTGTTGTTGTTCTAAGGTACCCTTCCTGTGGGAAAATGTTGAGATCCAGGAAGACCAGCTCCATGTTTGAGATGGTATTGGTAAATTTGAGAAAGTCGTTCTGAATATTTAACCGCGTCATGAATCTTTTCGCTGTGTCATCATTTCCATTCCAGATGACGAAGACGTCGTCGATATAACGCTTCTATATGCGGATTTGTGGTAAAAAAGGGTTACTAGGATGGAGGATGTTGTGTTTCTCCAAATGATGGACATACAGGCCAGCTATACTGGGGGCAAAATCACATAGTATTCACTTCACAATAAGTGCTCCCACGTCTCTGTCGGTCGTAGCACGTCCCAGTCCTGCAGCAGGGCGGGAAGAACCAGATGATGAAGCATACCACCCAAGGACTTTTTGGTAGGCGAGGGTTATTTTAAGAAAACTTATAATTTTCCCTAAAGGAAATCAATATCTTTTCGTTGGAAACACTGATAGCAATCACTGGAAGGATAAGAATTTTTGTTCACCGAGTGAAGTGTTTCTTGAATGAAGGATGGATTTCTTTTGTTTTTTCGTAACTTGCTAAGGAGGCTGAGTCCACAGTGTCCCTAGCCTCTTTCTCCCTTCCTTGTTCTTGGAGTTTGCATTAATGTAACCTACAGACAATTTAAATGCACAAGCATGACAAATGTATTTTTTAAAAAGATCAACAGTATAAAACAAATATGGGCAAATAAAGTATTGGCTCCCAAGCTATCACCCCAAAGCGTACTTTTTTTTAGGCAGATATTTCCCCCCACTTAGACAATATTACTCGCAGCTCTACTCTGCTCATAGTGGAGGTACAGACGAGGAAATTTTAGATTATCTCGCACATATTAAGTTGCCCTGGTTAACGAACACGCACCGTGAATTTTTTATGTGCTCCTTGGAGAGAGAGGAAATCACACTGGCCTTATCCAGCATGCAACCGGCCAGCGCACTGGGTACTGATGGCTTGATAGTTGCTTTTTACAAGGCCTACTTAGACCTACTGCTGCCGCACTTAGCCACTCTCTTTGACGACATGTGTGTATCAGGCACTATGCCACAATAATTGAGGGAGGCGGTGGCAGGGGCGCTCTTTCTCGATATGGAAAAAGCCTTCAAATCGGTCGAATGGCCATTTATGGGGCAGGTGTTGTCGAGGATGGGACTGGGATAAGTCTTCCTGCAGCGTATAGGGGTACTATACAGTGCGCCCACTGCCAGGGTCAAAATTGGCAATTTGGTGACTGAATCTTTTCACATTTCTAGAGGCATGCCACAGGGCTGCCAGCTGTCCCCAATACTCTATGCCTTGGTAGCAGAACCGTTGGCTTGTGCATTGCGAGAAGATCATATATTCAAAGGTATCAGATTTCCTGGCTTTGAACGTATTGTCTCCACGTCTGCGAATGACACCCTCCTTTATATTTGCGATCTTGAGTGCAACCTCTCATCTGTATTGTGTGAAGTGGTGCGCTTTGGTGGGTTGTCGGGCTACCTGATAACTGGCCGAAGTCTATCATATTCCCTCTTACTCCTGCCACAACCTGGTTCAAGTCGGACTACCCGTTGCACTGGACACCGGAGCGATATCTGGGAATCCAAGTGAACACAGACTCTGATGTGGTGTTCAGGGAAAACTATGGTGTGGCTGTTAGTAAACTGGAGGATGAGGTGGAGGGCTGGATCCGACTTCCACTGTCATTGCTGGGCAGAGTTTCAATAATGAAAATGGTGGTACTGCCCGCTTGCTTATTCTTTTCATTATTATCCCACTGTTACTTCCGAGTACATTTTTTAAGAGACTCACAATGCGGATGATAAGGTTGGCGTGGGCTGGCAAGCAACCAAGGGTCAAATGGCATATTCTCACCCTCCAGTACCACTTGATGGGCTGGGAGCGCATTTAGACTTGTACTATTGGGCTGCGCAGAGTGCGCATGCTCACCACTGGATACACGGCCTGCCCAACATCCCCCATCTGTTCATAGAGCGAGTTGTGACCTTCCCCTGCCCGTTACCGTCGTTGCTTTTTTCGCCTCCTGATCGTAGACCGGGAATACTGGACTCAGTTAATGAGACCGTGCATGCATGGCACCATCTACTAAAGCTACAGGTAGGGGCTATTCTGTATTCGCCGTTGGCCCCACTAGATTGGTGCCCCTGGTTGCCCCCATGTAGGGACGGTGGAGTTGTGAGGGCGCTCAACACTATTGAGGTCAAGACTATAGGCCACTTGTTCAGAGATGGTGTAGAGAAAGGCTGGGATGACTTGGAGACGGGAGATGCTGGGCCCCCACTGCTCACCAAATTCCAATTTTACAGAACACAACATGCCTTACTACAGATTTTAGGGGCTGACTTAGCAGAACCGCCCGAGCTGACTGCCCTGACTTATGATATAAAAAAATTATGATCAAACGCGCAGAGTGTCCACAATTTATAAGCAGACTATCTCCTACAGAAAGAACCACTACACTAAGGCTCGATTAGCTTGGCAAAGTGATCTGGACAAGGTAATTGACGACGAAATGTGGACATATTGCTGTACCAGCACGAAACGTTTTTCCCTTAATGGCAGACATAGGTTGATTCATTTTAAATACCTCAACAGGGTATATTACACTCCAGAGAGGTTGTGCAGATATGGCCTCAGGAAAGACTCGAGATGTGGGCGCTGCAGTGAAGTGACAGCTGATTTTACGCACGCCATAAGTGTGGCAGGGTATGCTCAGACGTGAGTCCCTTGCTCACTTTGCCACTGGATTCAAGCAAGCCGGGCTGAAGACGGCTGTAATGCCAGAAACCGGTCCTCGGAAGCTTGTTTCCTGTCCAGGGAAGGCATGGCTTGGCAGTGCGGGCTGGACTGTTCCCATGAGGCACAGGGTCAGACTGATTTGCATATAGCCATGTCTGAACTGGGGTGGCAGAGTGGGCTAAAGAACGGTGATGGATCAAACCCAGATCTTTTGACTGGGTGTGAGTGTTTGATTGGTTCAGATGCTTCGTCCATCACCACCCCCTTTTGTACCGATTTTACGCACCTAGCATTGTTTTGCCCGGGAATTGCCAGATTTTGGGTGCAAGTGTACAGAGACTTGGCGGCAGCGTTTGGGCAGGAGCTGTAACCAGAGCCGACACTGGCCCTACTAGGCTACTCTAGATTGGTGCCCAAGGGGGTGAGACGACTGGTCAACATGGGCCTACTACTGGCCAAGCACAGGGTGGTGATTTGTTGGTCGATGGGACCGCTTCCTACCATAGCACAATGGGCTAATGACATGCTATACTGTAGTACTCAAACAGAGAACTATATCGAGCTCCTCCCTCCACGCAACAGGCCTAAGAATTTCTGGGGGCTATACAGAACATACAGAGCCACTCAGGAAGGGGGCGTTATGCCCACAGAGGGTGCACACCAAGATCCGCCTGTAGCCAGTCTTGATGATTAGGTACATGGGTTCGAGCTATAATGAGCATACGGGGACAAGAGGGTACCGCGCAGCCATATTGTGCATTACGACCTTCAGCTAACGGGGCGTCTGTGTAGCGGTATACCGCACCAGATGTACACAAGGGCCAAAGGGGGGTGTAGACAGACAGTGAATGAAACAGGAATGTCACTTGCCTGCTAACTGTTTTAGAACATCATGATATGTAATTACTGAACTTATTTGTCAATTGTATTGCCATGTGAAGATGATGTGTCCTATGTACATTGCACAATCCTTAATAAAAGGTTTTTAAAAAAAATTATATTCCCCCACACTATATTCTATGGTGGGTTCAGGCTAAATGTATATGCCAGATGAACAGACCAATGCTTTAGAGTGTTGACAGAGATTCTCTCTTGGTAACATCTTTATCGTTGGGTAACTTAAAAACATTGCATAATAATTTTTTTCAAAAAGTTTAAAATAGCAACACTAATTAAAAACTTCGTTTTTGAGGTTGAATCAATACATTTAAAAAAGCAGACATCATCTCCAGCTACACAAAGTAGAACTATTTCTTTGCATTATCTCAATCCCAAGAGGCTAAATTTTGGTTTCAGCAGATGCATATGAGCAGTATGCAATGAGAGAGACAAAGAAATTATGAAGCATTCAAAACTGGAATCAAGTAATTGGCAACTTAGTGAACAATTCCAGTTACTCCTGCTAGTCCTAAAGTTAGGCTTTGGGAATGGGTGAAATCAAACACTGATAAACTTACATTTTGTCGAAAAAGGTAGATGTAAAAAGAACTTGGAGATGAACATGTTTCCTATCATAAGTATTTACCATCACCCATGTATTTTTTCTTAGCACGTAGTGTGGTAAAATCTTTATAGTAGGCTTGGACTGTGGTTTACTCATCCATTTACTTTGTATGGGAAGTTAAGCCTGTATCCCAGGCTGTTAAAACTGAGGGGTTGTCTAGCTCTCTCTTTCGAGAATATGTTTCTTGTGTGTTACTCGGTAGCTAAACAGATCTAAAGCAGTAAATAATACATTTCGACTCAAAGACTTGTCGTTTAGGTAGTCCAACTTGAAGTTGAATTAGCACCTGGCATCAACTGCGGCATGTGAAAGTACCAACAGTTGTCTACAAGCTCAACATAGCGACAGTTCAGCCTGTTCCAATTTGTCTACAAAGATGAGCAGTCTATAGTTTAGAAGGGGCCTCAATCTTATGGCCATAACTCAAACAATGGCTGTATCAAGGGCCCACATAGGTTTTTATCAGTTTCACGTAGGCCTATTCTTGTGTTTCCCTCACCCAGGAGCACTTAGGTCTTAAAGTGTTCTATATCTGGTTAATTTGCAGTCTTCTGCTGCTGATGCTGCCTGTATTCTGGGAACTACTTGTCCTCTTCTTCTAGGTACTGCATGGGAGGGAGAGTGATTGGGTTTGCTTCTTTTTCTCCCCGGGAACTGTTTATCCCATGGTTTTCTCCCAGCCCCCTCGCTCTCTATGTTTGCTTCTCTCGTGCCTCCCCAACTTGCTCTCATTTTCAGTGTTGCTTCTCCTGCTGCTCCTTTAGCTCATCCATCGATTCCCCTGCCCCACCCCTTTCGTTTTTAAAAAACTATTATCTCCATTCCTCTCCTTTATTGCTTTCCCATCCTCTCGATGCACCTTCTCCTCATCCCTTCTACAGCTTGATTTGAGTTTTTAATTTGTATTGATTTCACTGGAATATATCTGCTGGCATCAATCTTAAAATGGGTTCTTACCCATTTCAATATGGCCACTGGCAAGTGAGCATGTGCACACATGCATGGCAGTACAAAAGAAAATGGGTTTGTATTATTTGTACACATCCATTCAAGGAAGATCACCAAGGGTGAAGCACATGCATCCAGTTTGGCGATCCTTGAAGGGTCGGTTCAAATAATACAAACGTGATCAAAGGCAGTCGCCATGGATATGCGTGCATCCATCATGGCCATCTTTTTTATTTTTTTGCAGTTTTATATAGTGCAAACTCGACCCGGAGATATCAGAGCGCTTTACATCAGCACTAGCATGTCAGGAGGACACGTTCATTTCTAGGCACAGGGAGATTAAGTGATTTGCCCAGAATCACAGGCTGTTTGAGCATCCTGCCAGACTCGAAACTGGTTCCCCAGCTTCAAAGTCGGCCGCTCTAGCTGTTGATCAATCAATCAATGAGGGTCCTGCATAGCGTGGTTACTCACCATGAAAGTCTCAAGGCACTGGTGAGCTGTTGGTCGGACTGGATGGAGGATCATCATAAGAAGAGCCAGGTCTTGGGGTCCTTCCTGAATTGGGTCAGCGACGCAGACTGCTAGAGGTGGAGTGGCAGGGTGTTCCAGGTCTTGGCAGCGAGGTGGAAGGACGATCTTTCTCCGGTTCCGGTCTTGTGGATCCTGGGGATGAAGGCAAGGGCGAGTTGGGAGGATTGGAGTTTTCTGGAAGGAACGTAGAATGTGAGGCGGTGGTGCAGGTACGCTGGTGCTTCGTGGTGTGGAGCTTTGTAGGCGTGAGTGAGGAGCTTGAAAGTGACTGTCTTGTTGACTGGGAGCCAGTGGAGTTGTCGGAGATGTGGCTGCAGCAGGTGATGTCGAGTACCAGTCTGGATGCAGCCTTTTGGACGTTTTGAAGTTTCTTGAGCTGTTTCTAAGTGATGCTAGCGTAGAGTGCGTTGCCGTAGTCAAGTCTGCTGGTGATAAGTGCAAGGGTGACCATTCTCCTGGATTTTGTGGGGAACCATCTGAATGTCTTTCGAAGCAGGTGGAGTGTGTGTAAGCAGGCTGAGGAAACTGTGTTGATATTGCCGTTCATAGTGAGCGATGAGTCCAGTATGATGCCTAGGTTGAGTGCATGGTCCGTTGGGGTGGGGAGAGACCCCTGAGTGTCTGGCCACCGGGAGTCGTCCCAAGCTGAAGGGGTGGGTCCCAGGAGGAGTACTTCGGTCTTATCAGAGTTGAGCTTCAGGCAGCTGCCTTTCATCCAGGTAGCAACCACCTCCATTCCACTGTGGACGTTGGTTCTGCCAGTAGTGGGTTTGTTGGTGAGGGAGAGGGTCTGCTGGGTGTTGTCGGCGTAGGAGTCCGTTGCTTCTCATGATGGCTGCGTGGGTGGCCATGTAGACACTGAAGAAGGTGGGGCTCAGGGACGAACCCTGGGGAACTCCACAGCTTATCTCTGTGGGTTCTGAGAGGAACCGTGGTAGTCTGACTCACTGGTCCAGCTGGTGAGGAAGGTGTGGATCCAGTCCAGAGCCTTGTTGCGGATGCCGGCGTCGTGAAGTCTCCTGATTAGGGTGCGGTGGGAGATGGTGTCGAAGGCGGCTGAGAGGTTACTAGGAAGAGGGCTGTGGTCTCACCCCAGACGAGGAAGGAGCAGATGTCGTCTGTGGCGGCGAGGAGTGTGGTCTCCGTGCTGTAGTTGCTTTGGAATTATAGACAAAATGGTCCTAGACATTGATTCAACTCATACAGTGTAAAGTTATTTCAAATATACTTTCTACTTCTGATCACCCTCCGACTAAATCCATTATGGTTGATACAAGTCGAAACACAACAGTTATATTAGCCCGGAATATTAATTGATGCAAGAAAAACACACATTAGAGTAAACAACTATGTCTCATCAAGGTCCGAGAGACTCTCCTATTTAATATATGTTTAGAAAAATGACATAATAATATGCTTCCACAATATAATAATACAGTTATTTACACAAGGGGTTCATTGTCAAGTGACGTGCACAGGAAAGAGTGATAGTAAGTGCTCGTGTGAGTAGAGTGACCACGAGGGTCTATTAGAAAATTAGAAGTATTTTAGGTAGAGACTAAGGTTCAGTCCTTGGTATGATACATGGGTGAGCCTGCCCTCGACGTTTTTTGTCGCAAAAAAATTAACTCTTTCTTGCTGGCACGTGATTGAAGTTGTTAATAACAGTAGTTGCTTTGGAAGCCGGATTGGGAGGTATCCAGGGCGCGGTTCACTTCGATGAACTCGGAGAGATAGGGATTGATAGCCTTCCTGATGACCTTCGCTGGGAAGGGGAAGAGGGAGATGGGTCTGACGTTCTGGAGGTCTGTCGGGTCTGAGGATGGCTTCTTCAGCAGGGAATTGTTCTCTGCATGTTTCCAATCGTCGGGGAAAGTGGCGGTTTCGATGGAGCAGCTGATGGTGCAGCGAAGCTGGGGGCCGATGGCGGCGGCGGCTGCTCTGTGGAAGATGTGGAAAGGGCAAGGATTCATTGGGGCTCCCGAGTGGATACTCTTCATGGTCAGGAGCTGGTCCTCTGTTGTGAGCTGGATCCAGCAAAGCATGGTCTGTTGGGGTGTGGCATGGTTGTGTGCGATGTTGGCGGGTGTAGTGGCCGGGTCTAGGGTGTCGAAGCTATCGTAGATCTTACACCACAAAATCAGGAAGAAGGGGCGAATTTTTTGCAGAGGTCTTGGGGGAGGTGGGGGAGGGGGGAGTGCCTGTAGTCTCGCTGTAGGGCCTGCTAACTACTTGACGACTGCAAAGAGTTCTTTGCTGTTGTATGTGTTGTCGTTGATTCTGTCTTGGAGGGCCATTTTCTTTGTGGTTTTCAGGAGGAGGTGGTGTGCATTGATGGTGGATTTGAAGGTTGCGTGAGTGTCAGGGGTTTTGTATTTCCTCCATCTCTTCTCGAGTCGTCTGCAGGTGTGTCTGTAATAGTGGAGGGTGGGAGTGAACCAGTTGGCCTTCTTGGAGTGTTGCTTCCCTGGTCTTTTCTTGAGGGGTGACAGGGTGTCACCGAAGTTGGAGCTCCATCGGTGGAGGTTGTGAGATGTGGTGTTGGTATCTGTTTGCATTGGCAAGGTGGTTGCACTGAAGGAGTTGACTTGAAGTTCTTCAATGGCCTTGGCTCAGCTGCGATGGGGGGCATGATGATTGTTGTGGTGGTGTACAGTGCGAGTGGCGAAGGCGAGATGCACGTAGTGATGGCTATCCAGAAGAGTTCAGTGGTGTGGCTGCAGCAGATGTTCCCACTAGCGGAGAAGACGGTGGTCGAGCGTGTTTCCGGTTGTGTGACTCGGAGCATTGACTATCTGCCACAGTCCAATGTAGTCAAGGTTCTCCAGAAGGGAGGCGTGTTCTGGTCACTGGGGTTGTCCATGTGGAATTTGAGATCTAGGAGTAGGATGCAGTCGGTGGATGAGAGAACCTGGGGTGGGATGAGTTCTACGATGGCATCGGTGAAGGAGGGTCGGGGCCTGTAGACGAGGGTGCCACGGAGGGTGGGGTTGGGGTTGGTTCAGATCTGGAAGTGGAGGTGTTCCGTGGCCGTTGTTGGAGTGCATGGTTAGTCGGAGTGTGCTTTTGTGGACAATGGCGATGCCTCCTCCTGGGCTCTAGGGGCAGTCCTTGCAGGTGATTTTGTAGCCGTTGGAGATAGCAATGGCGAAGTCCAGCACGGAGCAGGGGTTGGACTTCCGTGAGGAAAGCAATGTCAGGAGGGGTGGCATTGAAGAGGTCGCAAATTTCTGTGGCGTGTTTGTGGAGGGGCTACACGTTGAGGAGCAAGACCATTGACTCATTGTCAGTGAAATTGCTCTCCCACCCTCGCAGCTCCACCATTAAGTGAGGTGCCCCTGCCCCTGCACTCTTGAGTGTTGGTGATCGAGGCCCTCCTCCACCCGCAGGTTTCCCTGCGCCTCATCCCTGGTGGTCCAGTGGACCTCTGTCCTTTCTTTCTTTCTGCTCCTTCACTCGTTTTTCTCCCCTTTCCATCTTTCACCTTTCTGCACCTCTGTTCTTTTGCGCCTTATTTCTGCCCATTTCCCTTTCTCTCCCTCTGCTCCTTCACTCGTTTTCACTCGTTTTTTTCCCCTTTCTATCTTTCACCTTTCTGCACCTCTGCTCTTTTGTGCCTTATTTTTGCCCATTTTCCTTTTCTCTCCCTCTGCTCCTCTCGTTTTCACTCGTTTTTTTACACTTTCTATCTTTCACCTTTCTGCTCTTTTCTGCATCTCTGCTCTTTTGTGCCTTATTTCTGCCTATTTTCCCTTTTTTCTTTATCCCTTCTTTCCTCCCTTTACCTTTCCCCGCCGCTGCTGCCCCAGCGCCCCTCCCCCCCAGCACGACCGGCCCAATCCAGCTCCCCTCCCCGCTCCCGCCTCCCAGCTGTCCAGCCCTCCCCGACCCCTACTTAATGGCGGCCACTACGCGGCCGCGCCGCTGGTGCACCGAAGGCGCATCAAAGGCAAGCACGTCTGCGCCCGTCTGCGACCCGTCCGCGACCAGCACCAGGAACCCTGGACCTCCGCCCCGCCAACGCTACGACCCAGCAGCACTCCACGCACTCAACCCAGGCTGCAACAACAACTGCAAGCTAGCATCACCAGCCGACACCCATGGACCCTTCAGCTGTCACCGCTGCCGGCACACCTGCAGCACCGCCAAGAACACGGATCCAGCACAACCCGCCCACAAGAACACAACCGAACTGAAGACCCTGCAATGCATCCTCCTCAACGTCCGATCCCTCCACAAACACGCCACAGAAATCTGGGACCTCCTCGACAGCACAACCCCAGACGTAGCATTCTTCACCGAAACCTGGACCAACACCACCTCGGGACCGGACATCGCCATCGCCATCCCCCAAGGATACAAGATCTCCAGGAAGGACTGCCCCATCCACCCAGGAGGAGGAATCGCCATCGTCCACAAATCCAGCCCCCGCCTGAGTACACTCCCTGACGAGTCCACAGAACTGATGGAACACCTTCACTTCAAGATACTGGCCAGCCCCACCGCCGCCCTTCGAGGAACCCTCATCTACCGACCCCCTGGACCCCGCGGACCCTTCGCCAACTCCATCACGGACATTATCTCCCCGCAGGCCATCGCATCCACCAACTACACCCTGCTGGGAGACCTCAACTTCCACCTCGACAATCAACTGGACCCAAACACCACATCCCTCCTGGACAACCTCCACAACATTGGACTCCGCCAGATCGTGACCGAGCCCACGCACTCAGCAGGACACACCCTCGACCCCCTCTTCACTACAGGAAACTCCATCACCTTCAGCCACACCACCGAACTCCCATGGACCGACCATCGTTGCGTCCACTTCACCTTCAGAACACCCACCATCCACAGACACCAGCACCTGCTTTCACAAAGAAACTGGAACAAAATCACCGATGACCAGCTCACCTCCTCACTCAACAACTCCACCCCAACCATTGCGGAAAACGACGACCCCAACACCGCAGCCCGAACCCTGCATAGATGGATCTCGGACAGCACCAACACCATAGCCCCCCTCAAGAAAAACAACAATACCCGTGTCAAGAAAGCCAGATGGTTTACCACCGAACTTCGAGAGTCCAGGCGCACATGCCGCCGCCTCGAAAAGGCCTGGAGAAACACCAAATCCACAGAAGCCCACAACAACTTCAGAGCCGCCACCAACGCCCACCATCAACTCATCAGAGAAACGAGGAAAAAAGCGATTGAAGACAGAATCTCCACCCACGCACACAACAGCAAGGAACTCTTCAGCATCATCAAGGAGTTCGCCCAACCCACCAGCGAGTCTACCGACATCCCTCCCTCACAAGACCTCTGCGACAAACTCAGCATCTTTTTCCACCACAAAATCAAGAGCATCTACGACAACTTCGACGAAGACAACCAACACACTGAACCCTCACCAACCACCCCCGACACCCGGAAACCAGCGATTGATGACTGGACAGCCCTCACCACCGAAGACACACTGAAGACAATGAAGTCAATCCACTCAGGGGCCCCCACGGACCCCTGCCCCCACCACATCTTCAACAGAGCCGCCAACACCATCGCACCCATGCTCCGCCAAACCATCAACCGCTCCCTGGCGACCGCCTCATTCCCCGACGACTGGAAACACGCCGAGGTCAACCCCCTCCTAAAGAAACCCTCAGCGGACCCCACCGACCTCAAAAACTACAGACCCATCTCCCTGCTCCCGTTCCCAGCGAAAGTCATAGAGAAAGCCATCAACAGCCAACTCGCCACATTCATTGAAGAACACAACATCCTCGACTCCTCCCAATCCGGCTTCAGAAAAAAACACAGTACGGAAACCGCCCTCCTCGCCGCAACAGACGACATCCGCACCTTACTAGACAAAGGAGAAACAGTAGCCCTCATCCTCCTCGACCTATCAGCGGCGTTCGACACAGTCTCCCACCGCACCCTAATACGCAGACTCTACGATGCAGGAATCCAGGACAAGGCCCTCAACTGGATCTGCTCCTTCCTCTCCAGCAGGACGGAGCGGGTCAGACTCCCCCCTTTCCTCTCGGACCCCACACCTATCACCTGCGGAGTCCCCCAGGGCTCCTCCCTCAGCCCGACGCTCTTAAACGTCTACATGGCTCCACTTGCCCCCATCGTCAGAACCTACGGACTCAACATCGTGTCATATGCAGACGACACCCAGCTCATCCTCTCCCTATCCAACGAGCCCAACACCGCCAGACGCAACTTTCGAGAAGGCATGGAAGCCGTCGCCAAATGGATGAAAAACAGCTGCCTACAACTAAACACCAACAAAACAGAAGTACTCATCATGGGCCCAAACCCCGACGCCTGGAGTGACACCTGGTGGCCCACCGCCCTCGGAAACCCGCCAACCCCCACAGACCACGCACGCAACCTGGGAATCATCCTGGACTCCGAGCTCAAAATGGACCGCCAGATCAACTCTGTCTCATCTTCCTGCTTCCACACCCTCCGCCTCCTTCGTAAGACCTTCAAATGGATCCCCCTCGAACACCGAAAGACAGTCACTCACGCCCTGGTCACCAGCAGACTCGACTACGGCAACGCACTCTATGCCGGAATAAACAAAAACCTCATCCGCAAGCTACAGAACATCCAGAACGCCCCCGCAAGACTGGTCCTCAACCTGCCAAAACACTGCCACATCTCCCAGCACCTGCGCACACTCCACTGGCTCTCCGTCGAGGCGAGAATCACCTTTAAGATGCTCACCCACGCACACAAGGCCCTCCACGGCACCGGACCAGCATACCTGAACAGCCGACTCAAATTCCACGCACCCCAAAGGACCCTACGATCAGCCCAGCTTTCCTACGCTGTGGTCCCCCGCACCAGAAAGACCAGATCGGGAGGCCGCTCCTTCTCCTTCCTCGCGGCCAAAGCATGGAACGCCCTTCCGCTCCACCTCAGACAGACAACATCGCTCCCCATCTTCGCAAGAAACCTCAAAACCTGGCTCTTCGACAGACCCCCTCCTTGATGGAATGGAACCTGCACCCCCCCAAACCCCCCCCCCCCCTAGCGCCTTGAGACCCTTACGGGTGAGTAGTCGCACTTTAACAAACTCGTGATTGATTGATTGAGGAGGATGCAGTTGAGCCGGATGGGTACGCTGTTTGTCAGCTGAGCGGCCAGAGGAGCTGGCGTGTTTGAAGGTGTGGTTGCAGTTCCAGCAAGCGGAAGGTTCATGGGATTTCTTTGGTGATGGCAGGCGGTGTGGCATCCTAGGTTGAGGAGAGTGCTGGTGCCGTACTGGTGGTATGTTCAAGGAGCAGGTTTCCTGTTGCTAGGCACGGTCCAGGATCAGACGGGTGCCAAGCGACTTGCCTTTGGTGTGTCTCTGGCGAAGCATTAGGTGGTGCTGCGGGAGGGCTGGACAGCTGGGAGATGAGAAACGCAGAATAGGACACTGTTGTGGGGCCAGCCGCAGGGGTCACAGCAGCAGGGGTGACTAGGGAGAGGACAGGAAAAAGGAGGGAAAAGAAAAAGAAAAAAAGCAAAGCCAAAAGGCAGAGGCAGAAAAACGAGAGAGAAAAGCAGAGAGAGACAGAAACAGCAGCAAGAGAGATAAAAGGCCAGTCAAGCAGCAGAGCAGTGACGCTGAGGCGCAAGCTTTTGCGGGTGGAGGAGTGCCTTGAACTCCTGACCTCCGGGTCAGTAGCAGCAGCAGATGGGGACAGCAGCAGCAGCTACCAGACGCACTAAGCTGTGGAAGGAGCAAGTCCACTGAGGGATAGTTAAGCCACATCCTCCCCACTTTAAATATGATTATTCAGATACTACAAATGCATTCAAAGAGGATTTCCATGAATGCATTTACAACCTTTCAACAGACCCTTTTAAAAATGACCACCTCTGATGCACGAACATCGAAGGCAGCTATTTAAGACACCCAAAAAACAATGGCAAAGTCAATAGGTTTCACTGCTGGGACCTTTTGGCTTTGCCAATGCATGCTGTGCTAGCTGGTGTGAGACATACATGTTCTCTAATTGAGCAGGAGTCAATGTCTGCAGTATTTGCTCGGAATCAGCATGGGATCTTGTCTCTTATAGAAAATAGAGGCAACAGGCATGAACAGATTATGTTCAACATGAAGCAATACAGGCTCATCGGTCAGAAAGCCACCTAAGTGACCTCACGCATACAGACTGGGTTGATTGACTTGGCTATGGCAGAAGAGGTCCCACTGGCATATATATATACAAACTATATACTAAAATATTTCAGTTACTTTATGCAGTGCTGACAGCAGACCCCGAAAACACGAAGAGGCAATTACTACCCTGTGTTTGTGAGCTCGACTGCCTGCAGCTCATGCGCGAACGCAGAGATTTGTCGTGTAAATGTAAGCACTGAATATGGGAAAACGAAAGTCACAGATCCGTTCTGCATCAGTGTAGCTCAGAGAATGGATCACGATACGGCCCTTGGTGGTACTATTGCCTGGTCAGTGATACACAGGGAAGCGATAAAGTGACACATATAGGTTGCAGATTAAGTATCTAGATGCATGAACTAAAACGGTCTTGTCATTTTGTTTTTTTTAATCTATGGGATATAAGGTCATTTCTTGTCCCACAGATCCTGCCTAAATACCCTTAAGTCAGGAGGCATGATTTATAAAAAGTGGAAGAGAAGTTGGCAGACAACAGCCTTGATTCATGGCAGTCAAGCTGAAAACTAGAATTCTGGGGGACAGAAAAATCAAGGACTAAAAGGTGAAAAACTTGAATAGGTTCTTTCAAGTTTCAAAGATTTGCAGGTTGTGAGAGGGGGAGGAGAGGAGGAAGATGCTCAAGTAGGTTTCAGCCTCTGTGAGATGCTGAGATTTGTTACAATATTGAGAACAAAGAAGACTGGGGTCCTACAACCTCCTGGACTGGACCACTGTAAATACAAGAGAAATAGTGTGTCCAGAAGGACTAGTTTACACACTTTAAAGAGAATACCCAAGACTTTTAAGTGGAATTTAACATTATGTATAAATGTATTTTTGTAAATGTGGTGTTCTGTAAATGGAAGGTTTCTTTTCTAAGACATGAAAGAATATTTATTTGCTTCGCTACTCTAAATAATTTAAAATAAGCTAAATAAAGCAATATGAACCCTAGAATTTATGGTCTAGGGTATTCTCTTTAAATAGTGCAAACTAGTCCTTCTAGACACACTCTTTTCTCTTGAGATTTGTTACATTGCCATTATTATAGTATGCTGTATTCCTTGCTGTTTTATTTTGGATAATTTGAATAAAAACAAATAAGAAGCACATCTGTTAAAAAATATGAATGAGATTTTGGGATCATCACACCACTGAACTGGCCAATAGGAAAATGCTACAAGGCTGGTAACAGAAGAATAAGCACCAGATAAAATAAACATTTGCAAAGCCAATGGGTCGCGCCTTTAGGACCTACTGCCTTTGCCAATTACAGTTAGCCATGCTGTACAGCATCCTAGATGCTGTGTAGCATGGCTAAAGAGGAAACAAAAGGAGCTATAACACAGCTGCATCCTTTTGTGTGCGTGGGCCCCACACGTGCGTAACTACAACATGAAGAAGGTGCTTTTTAGGTTTCGGCTGGAGGGCGGAGCTCTTAGCTCCGCCTCCAGAGAAATCTCTTGATTCCAGTAAGGAAAATGGAAAACGCCCCCCTGTCCCATTGGCTAGCTCCATAAATGGAGGCTAGCCATTGGAACAGACATCTGTCCGTCAAGGCCGGACCAGATTCGGGGGCGTTCCCGAGATTTTTTCCCAGGGCGGAGTTACGTTTTTTCCCGTTCCCTCCCCTTTCACTGATGCGCTGTCCATTTCCGCCCCCCCCTCGCTGTCCTGTGCACGTTTCCCGCCGTCCGTGTCCTCTCCCGCCCCCTCCCGCCGTCCGTGTCCACTCCCGCCCCCTCCCGCCGTCCGTGTCCACTCCCGCCCCCTCCCGCCGTCCGTGTCCACTCCCGCCCCCTCCCGCCGTCCGTGTCCAGACTAGATCTAGAGCCGGTGCCCACCCGGCATTTGCCCGTAAAAATCAGCCCCCGCCTGCCTACCTAAGGAGAAGGGCCGCTGCGCTGCCCGCAGCGACCCGGAAGTGGTTGGCCGGCCGGCCAATCTCAGCGCGGCCGGCCGGAAGTGCCCGCCCCCGCAGCCCGGGGGGAAGAAAGAAGAAGCATGGCGGCCGGTTTGCAGGGCTCCCGTGATGCGAGGGAGCCCTGCTGCAGGTTCTTGGGCATATTTTATTTGTACTTTCATTGCGTCTTGCGATATTTTCAGAGATTTTGGCTTCATTTGTCAAACATGGGTACTTGGAGGGTCTTGTTTTAAAGCGATTCGATTAATGTAAATCATTTGGAGCTGTGAAGAGCTACTCTGCACGAGGGTAAATTCCTGACCGCACCGGTGACTGCACGCGCGAGGTATACGCGGCTGACTGAGGCAGAAACGAAACTAGCTCTGCCGCTCTCGCTTCTCGTCTTGACTCGTTTTGCGAAGATCCGACTCCTTCGTCCATATCCGATTACAGAGTTCCCAGTTTATTCGAGAATGTAAAAGGCGAGGCTCGATTTCATTACCAAAGCGTGTGAAAACGAGTTCTATTGAAGTATATGAAACAAACCATGATAGCTCAGTGGGTGCGGCGCCTGCGGACAGCATTCGGGTTAGCTTGCCTTTCAAGGGTCGGTTGAATTATTTGCGAATGAAATATGTCAGAAACGTTAGGAAACTGTGCGGCTTGGGAGGGAGAGCTGTATAACTGCCCCCGCATAGTATGCATGAAAGAACCGAAATGAAACACCCCCGCGTTCAATTGGCATTTTATAAATTAACTTTCACAATATTTTCTAGCTGACTGGACAAACACACCCAATGTTGATATATCTGTGTGCCATAGCGGCCTTTTTACCATCCGTATAAATGCTTACTTGCGGGTAATGCACCCCTGCTGAAAGGTCTTTTCGGTACAAACATCTTCTGATAAGATAGCTTTGTGGTCTAGGCGCCCCCTGCTGAGCTATAAACAATGGCACTTCGTGGTAAGATAGCTCAGAGGAATAATGCCTGCACCGCTGATATCCGTGCTTCACAGTAGGGCCCAACAAATATTTACAGGGAAGATAGCTCAGTACACTAATGCATTCACCGTCGAGGTCTGAGGAGAGGCGCTGTGTGCAGGGTGCCTTTTTCCTGCCAGTTGCAGGAAGCGTCATGCTGTTACGATCACAAGTTGTTAGGATTGTGTAGAGACCTCAATAAACTTAAAACTGGAAGACACAAATGCTCTTTAAATTCATACCTGCTCCAGTATTTGGATGCAGCTCAAAACACGTGCCTCTTTTCTTGCTGATTCAATGTGCATTGGGTTTTTGGGCCCACCTACCAGACAGCTTTGGACTGTCTGTTCCAGGGCTTTAAGTGCGATGAAAAAACAATGGGGGTCTCTCCAAAGGGCGTGTCCAGGGTAATTAAGTGCGTGGCTTAAAAACACATAGCTAAAAATCTGTGCTTAGCATAGTGTGCTGCCTGACTTGTATTTTGCTGTTTGTGTCATTGCATCCAGCTATATGATCCAACAAGTAATATCATATCTACAAGTCAGGACTATTGGCTTTGTCAATGGTTGTCTGTCTGTTGCATAAGATAAATAAGCAGTAACTTGTATATAATATTATTGAAAAAGCTTCCACTTAAAGCCCTGGTGACACCACAACAATGTTGCTGCGCCTGAATTTCAAAAAGACAAGGGAAATCCAAAGAGATAAGGACTCTCTTTAAAGGACTTCTCTTCAACCTACAACGTTCACCCGGCATGACGTCATGCCGTAACTTCTCCACGAGTGAGAAGTGAGCAGGATAGGCAGCGCACATCAATGTGCCTGCTGTCACTGCAGTCCGGAGAAAAAAACGGACCGCCTGTGCCAGGGCGCAAAACAGAGCCCGATAGAGACCATTTTCGAGGCCCCCTTTAAAAAACTGCTGGTGCTCAGCACCGGTGAGACCCGGCCCAATTAAAACACTGGTCTGCTCCTTTGAAAGACTATTGTGGTTCATACCAACAACTTGCAGCGCCGGCTTTGGCCCACCCCGTTACCTTTGTTAATCTGATTTGTTAGCTTTTTATTTGACAACTTTCATTGTCCATCTTTTGTCGATGACCTGCGACCAACTCCAGTGTGTCCCTCGCTTTAACCATAAATCTTGACCACCATTTTGTTTGGATGACTTGTATCCTTACACTGCTCACATTTAGGGAACTACTTTGTTTTTCTTTCAATGCTCCATGCGAGCATGTGCTTTCTAGCTCTCTCCCTCGTGTGCTTCTTCCCTCCCCCAAACACCTGCCCCACATGCTCCATTTTGTCCCCCCCCTCACATACCTCCCCACAAACAGGTCTTCCATTGTTTTCCCAATCCCTCCCTGGCCCTGACTCAAGCACCGACATTGCCTTCTTGCCCTCCACCCGTCCCTGTTGCTGGGCCTCTCCACCTAACAACAAGCATTTACAATGCAACGGTTTCGCCTTTGGAAAAGTTTGAGCTATTGGCATTGTAAATGACAACATTTGTATTTGTGTTGGTTTTGAAAACAGATAAATAAATGGCATTGTCCTTTACATTGCCAATCGCTCTAACTTTTCCAAAGGCGAAACCGTTGCATTGTAAATGCTTGTTGAGACTGCTATAGGGTACAACCCGATCGGTATTTTTTATTTCTATCTGAGCTTTCTGTTATTGTATCCAGATATATAACACAACAACCAATATGCATTTAAAACCAGACAGGGTATTGCCTTTACCAATGGTTGTTATTTGTTTAAAATTAGGAACGCCAAAAATGATTTTGTTATACATAATTAATATTGAAAATGTTTCAATTCTGAGCTTGTGAGACTGGGGATTGAACATGGCTGAGGCCTGTGGAAGAGGCAGTGGTCTGCAGAGTGCCTCAATCACGCCTGTTATGCGCACTCTCTGTTAGGCATGGACACCCTTTACAATCCACATCTCCATCTGAATATCTTACAACTTGTCTCTTTTCTCTTCAGGACTCTTTTTTTGCCCTCTCTTCTGAGTGTACTTCTTTGCACCCCCTTCATTTCACCACCCCACACAATAGACAATGCACCCACTCACCTGCGACTACTGCATTTTCTTTTACTTTGCCTTGCCAATATTTTGACATCTGTGTGCCCAGCCCAAGCACATTTGCACAAAATCACATTAATAAGAGGAATGTGCCACCATTGCTCTGTAAAGAGGCCAATGATTGGATGACCATGTATTCTGATCACCTTTCTGACCCACTGGCAGGCCGATGAGAAAACTGCACTGCCTGCAGCCTCAACGGATCACTGACAAAATATCGACCTTCAAAATATCGACCTGCAGGAACATCGATGCTGAAATATCGAAGGGAAGAATATCGACATCCCATCTACAACATGGTAAGTACAAAAATATCGGAAAAAATATATAGATGTTAAAAATATCGATGTTAAAATATCGTTTTTTTCTGTAAAAATATAAATGTAAAATAAAGTAAATAACACTAATAAATAAAATAAACATAGTTAAAAATATCTAATAATGTTTAAAATTAATAAATAATACATATATAATAATACATTTATTAAACATATACAAACAATATATAATATATACTTACTTAACAATGAAGAGCTACTCTGCACGAGGGTAAATTCCTGACCGCACCGGTGACTGCACGCGCGAGGTATACGCGGCTGACTGAGGCAGAAACGAAACTAGCTCTGCCGCTCTCGCTTCTCGTCTTGACTCGTTTTGCGAAAATCCGACTCCTTCGTCCATATCCGATTACAGAGTTCCCAGTTTATTCGAGAATGTAAAAGGCGAGGCTCGATTTCATTACCAAAGCGTGTGAAAACGAGTTCTATTGAAGTATATGAAACAAACCATGATAGCTCAGTGGGTGCGGCGCCTGCGGACAGCATTCGGGTTAGCTTGCCTTTCAAGGGTCGGTTGAATTATTTGCGAATGAAATATGTCAGAAACGTTAGGAAACTGTGCGGCTTGGGAGGGAGAGCTGTATAACTGCCCCCGCATAGTATGCATGAAAGAACCGAAATGAAACACCCCCGCGTTCAATTGGCATTTTATAAATTAACTTTCACAATATTTTCTAGCTGACTGGACAAACACACCCAATGTTGATATATCTGTGTGCCATAGCGGCCTTTTTACCATCCGTATAAATGCTTACTTGCGGGTAATGCACCCCTGCTGAAAGGTCTTTTCGGTACAAACATCTTCTGATAAGATAGCTTTGTGGTCTAGGCGCCCCCTGCTGAGCTATAAACAATGGCACTTCGTGGTAAGATAGCTCAGAGGAATAATGCCTGCACCGCTGATATCCGTGCTTCACAGTAGGGCCCAACAAATATTTACAGGGAAGATAGCTCAGTACACTAATGCATTCACCGTCGAGGTCTGAGGAGAGGCGCTGTGTGCAGGGTGCCTTTTTCCTGCCAGTTGCAGGAAGCGTCATGCTGTTACGATCACAAGTTGTTAGGATTGTGTAGAGACCTCAATAAACTTAAAACTGGAAGACACAAATGCTCTTTAAATTCATACCTGCTCCAGTATTTGGATGCAGCTCAAAACACGTGCCTCTTTTCTTGCTGATTCAATGTGCATTGGGTTTTTGGGCCCACCTACCAGACAGCTTTGGACTGTCTGTTCCAGGGCTTTAAGTGCGATGAAAAAACAATGGGGGTCTCTCCAAAGGGCGTGTCCAGGGTAATTAAGTGCGTGGCCTAAAAACACATAGCTAAAAATCTGTGCTTAGCATAGTGTGCTGCCTGACTTGTATTTTGCTGTTTGTGTCATTGCATCCAGCTATATGATCCAACAAGTAATATCATATCTACAAGTCAGGACTATTGGCTTTGTCAATGGTTGTCTGTCTGTTGCATAAGATAAATAAGCAGTAACTTGTATATAATATTATTGAAAAAGCTTCCACTTAAAGCCCTGGTGACACCACAACAATGTTGCTGCGCCTGAATTTCAAAAAGACAAGGGAAATCCAAAGAGATAAGGACTCTCTTTAAAGGACTTCTCTTCAACCTACAACGTTCACCCGGCATGACGTCATGCCGTAACTTCTCCACGAGTGAGAAGTGAGCAGGATAGGCAGCGCACATCAATGTGCCTGCTGTCACTGCAGTCCGGAGAAAAAAACGGACCGCCTGTGCCAGGGCGCAAAACAGAGCCCGATAGAGACCATTTTCGAGGCCCCCTTTAAAAAACTGCTGGTGCTCAGCACCGGTGAGACCCGGCCCAATTAAAACACTGGTCTGCTCCTTTGAAAGACTATTGTGGTTCATACCAACAACTTGCAGCGCCGGCTTTGGCCCACCCCGTTACCTTTGTTAATCTGATTTGTTAGCTTTTTATTTGACAACTTTCATTGTCCATCTTTTGTCGATGACCTGCGACCAACTCCAGTGTGTCCCTCGCTTTAACCATAAATCTTGACCACCATTTTGTTTGGATGACTTGTATCCTTACACTGCTCACATTTAGGGAACTACTTTGTTTTTCTTTCAATGCTCCATGCGAGCATGTGCTTTCTAGCTCTCTCCCTCGTGTGCTTCTTCCCTCCCCCAAACACCTGCCCCACATGCTCCATTTTGTCCCCCCCCTCACATACCTCCCCACAAACAGGTCTTCCATTGTTTTCCCAATCCCTCCCTGGCCCTGACTCAAGCACCGACATTGCCTTCTTGCCCTCCACCCGTCCCTGTTGCTGGGCCTCTCCACCTAACAACAAGCATTTACAATGCAACGGTTTCGCCTTTGGAAAAGTTTGAGCTATTGGCATTGTAAATGACAACATTTGTATTTGTGTTGGTTTTGAAAACAGATAAATAAATGGCATTGTCCTTTACATTGCCAATCGCTCTAACTTTTCCAAAGGCGAAACCGTTGCATTGTAAATGCTTGTTTATCTTTGTATCTACTGATTTGAGTAGGGTCAGTAAAATAAAAAGTAGCACGAAAGCTTTTTAAGCAGATGTGGAAACAGCACAAATGACACAAGTGGAGAAAGGGTGGGTGTTCCAAATTTTGAGTATTAGTTGACTGAGGGGAGAACCCATTCGAAATAAGTATTACAATCCTTGTCAGGGTGAACCTCTAAAGTCACTATTAACCCTGTGGTACTGGTAGATTAACACAAATTAGTCAGGCTTAACTTCGAGAGAATGTGTAGAGTATTTATGCAGTACTCAAACAGTAATACATTGAAAACACAACACAAGATAAATCCCGAACCAATTTAGAAAAATAGAGACATTTTAATAAATAAAATTACACCAAAGGTTTAAAGCCTAAGGTTCAAAATGGCGCCAAAAACCATAAAGTGTCAACCGGGGCTATCTGGTCACCCTACACCGGGACCAAGTCAAAAGTTAAGGACAAAAGAGATGCAGCGCGAGTTGGACACAAGGACATTGTTCATCCAGGTGAAAAGTTTTACTTCTGAATTAGCCTGCAAAATGGAAGTCAACATACCTCATTGGGACAAGGCAGCAGGCTGTGACTGAATGATGTCTCCATCAAGTCTTTGACTTTTGTCGAGAAAGCTCAGAACAGGAGACATATGAATGTCGTGCCGAGAGAAGGTCCCTCGCGGGCCACATATTTTTCACACCTTCTCCTGGTGACGATTTCTACCTTCGGACTTAAGACGCTTTTTGGGAAATTGGTTTCTTCTAGCATTGCAAAGCTGCAGCCTGTAGCTGAAGAAGACTCTACGAGACCAGATACCTTCTCTGAGAAGTCCCGTCAGATTGGATTGGTTGTTGTCGAGAAGAAAGTAGCTATAACAACTTGAGTCTCTGGAGCAGGGGTGTTGCACCTGCGTTAGATAGGCTTAGCAGGTTCGTCCCAGTGTTACATCAGGCCCTCATTCAGGGTGTCAAAAGCCTTCCGCACACTTCTTTCCCAATACAGATTCGTGCTGCTTCTTGGAATTCAGCACAGTTAAAGGGGGAAGTAATGGTGCCATATCCCTTAACAAATCTACAGTAGTACCAAGTGAGGCCTAGGAAGGCTTGGGAGGGTCCCAAGCCATGATGGTCTGCATCTTGGGCTGAAGATGCTGACCCTTGCCTCCACCAACCTGATGGTTCAAGCACACCCCGGAGCCCTGTTCAATCTGGCCTTGATAGTCATGCCTGCCTGGAGGTGAGGCAGGTGGTCATCCTAGCTGGAGCTGAAAAGAATAATATCATCCAGGCAGGTAGGAATGAAGTTACTAATGGAAAGGTTATTGAAAAATCAGATGGCACCTTTGGGACATGGGGTGTCCCTGTGATTTTGAAATCTGACAATGGCCCTTACATAGTCAAGAGATAAGAGACTCTCAGCCATCTCAATTCCAAGCATCTGAAAAACACTGCTCTTTGACCCCAGGCCAATGGCCTTGTAGAATGATTCATGAGAACTCTTAAGAAAGCTGTGCGGCGTGCTGCATTAGAGAAGCTCAACCTCATGGTTGTTTTGGATACCACTCTTCGAGAGGGGCTGGTTTTGGAGGTGAAGGAGCTGGGCATAAATCCCTAACCTCAAAATCTTTTTGATATGCATGAATTGTAATTCTTAATGCTGAATAAACGGGATAACCCACTAGCTAAGAGCGTGGTGCGAGGATGACAATGCATGGTGCAATGATGACAAAGCGTGGTGCGAAGGAGGCTAGTACAGGCAGAGTGAGGTGCTGGAGTCAAGCAGCTAAAGAGCTTGCAGAGCGCAGGCCTTTCCATGGAGCGACTTGCAGCTCTTCAGGAGCCCAGCAATCTGGCGTTGATTGATTTCCCAGTGGGTCAATAGTGTGCTCCTTTGGGAGAAGCCTGGGAAGGGCAGCAGCGAACCTAGTTTGTTTTCCGCCTGGCCCTACATGGCCCCGCCTGTGTGTTGGAGTGGGCCAGTCACACAGTTTGGATTGGAGAGCCTACATCATCCCTGGTAATATCGTGGTCTCTTGCAGGCCTCACGGAAGCGCTCAGGAGTGCTCGTGCCTTCCTCTCCCATGTGTGTCTGCAAGAAGCTCCAGGTCATCTCGAAGCACACCACTATAGCTACTATTAATGCTTTCTTCCTATTGCCTTCCAATAAAGCTTTCCAATTTTGACTACCTCCTGACATCTCTGAAACGTCAGTCCTACAGTGCCAAAGATGGAAGAAATCTAGAGTAAGTAGTGAATTGCTATGGGGTGGAGGGGCTTTTGGCAGGGGTAGTAGCTAAGCAAGGGGGTGGATAATTTTGGAAGAAGCAGTGGGCGTAATACTGGAGTATTATCTGAAGTAAGGGGATTAAGGTGTGGCTGCCCCCAATGTGTCCTGCATGTTATCAGATGAGGGCCAATCTAACTTGTCGGATAGTCAGATCATTGGGGGAACCAATATACAAGAGGCAAGACAAGAATTAGGCAGCCCAGCTGTCTTCTAGCACTCCAGTCCCTCTGCCCACTGACCTGCTCTGCAGCTTGTCAGTTGGTGTAACTGCCCAGGGGAGGAAAAGAATACTAAACAATACAATCTATTAAATTCAGAAGGAACGATACACCCCCCCCTCCCCCAAAAAATTGCATCAATGTTGAGGCGTTAAAAAGTCCCATACATGTGAATCTGATGGCATGAAAAAGCTGGCTCATGATACTATTACTGACCTCGACTCGGTAACAGATGCAATCAATGCGACCAGTCCCCTGCCGTATGGTTCAGGGCAACTGCAGGAGTCCTTAGAAAAAGTAAATTGCTTTTCCCTCCCAAGTTCGCTGAGGAGTTTCGCCACCAAACATTTTAAAGTTGTTACTAGCCCTAAACTATTGCAAAGACTGGCCTGATCTGGATTATGCACAAAAACAAACTGATTAATAATCTGAGAAACTCCAATCTAGATGTGTCTCGTACTGGCCCTCCAGATATTGTATTCCACAAAGCGAATGAGTTTTTATCAATGAATTTGTGTTCACTGCTGCAGGGAATTCTTACACCTTCAGAAACTGAGGCGACTTGTGACTACTCTGCAATACTGCAGCCAAGTAAAGCAGTTGACTCTGCTTAAAGTGTCCTCAATGTGATAAGCATTGTGACTTTTTGGCCTGTTGATGAAGGAGAAAAGGAAATGGTTGGCTGTAATAAAGGGGTCAGATATGGGCTGTTAGAAAGAGCAAGTGGTTCGAGCTCCTCAACATTCCTCTTTTCTACAACTTAATGCTCATTTTGTTCAACAAACAACTGACTTACCAAGTACACTATTGCTAGCCAAGAAACCATGTACCTGGCATTCATTGACTTGACGGCGGCTTTTGACTGAGTTAATCGCAGGAAATTATGGGACATCATGGGTGGCCTTGGCGTGGACCCCGGTCTTATTACAATCTTAAAAGTTTTGCATCACAATACTACCGCTACAGTTAGATACAATCAGGAGGAAACTACCACCGACCCTTTCCCATGCTTAAGCGGGGTCAGACAGGGTTGTATTCTGGCCCCTTTTTTATTCACCTTGTACATAAATAGCTTAGATCAGTCACTTTGCACTTTAAAGGTTGCCACACCGAGGATTGGTTCAAGAGGGAATCCTTTCCTCCTTTATGCAGATGACACGGTTCTCCTTGCCCGCACAGCCAAAGGGTTTCAGGGTCTTATAGACGGCTGTGTTTCCTTTATGGATAACTTAGACCTGTCCCCCAATCTATCCAAGTCGTTCATCATGGAAGTTGGCAACAAAAACAAGCAAAAAGTAGGATTACATGATTGGCTCTCACCGCTTGGGAAAGGTGCATTCTTTTTCGTGCCTGGGGATTTTATTTGATGGACGTTTACATTTTAAAGATCTTTCACAGGAGAAATGCCGTACGTTAGCTAGTTGCTCTGGGTCGATCATGAATTTTGCACGAAGGGTAGGCCGTTGGTCACCGGAGCAAATTTTGAGATTATACAGTTCTATGTGCCAAAGTACTCTATGGAAGCGAGGTATGGGGATTTATTGATGCGCAGCATCTACAAATAGAGGAAAACAGGTATCTTCGGCGCTTACTCAAAGTGCCTCAGAGTACACCGTCCCACATTATTCACGAAGAACTTGGCGTCAGTTACATTAAGGACAAGTTGGAAGTCAAACCCCTAGTGTGCTGGTTCAAAATCTTGGCAAATACAGAGGCCACATTTAGCAGGCAGATCATAGCAGACTGCCTTGCCTGCGACCGGGGGTTGAATATTCCATGGCTCAAGTATGTGAAGGAGACTCTAGAAGGCATAGGATGCGCAGATCTTTTTAATAATCCCACAAAAATATCTATGCAGGATAAGGCCTTAGTTGAGACCCGTTTTCTCAAGCATGCCATAACACTTATGGAAGATAAGGAGCTGATTAAGTCGACAGTGAGGGAATATCTTCTGACCAAAACATGCGTGGGTATTGAGCCTTACTTTGTGATGTATTCCTATAGGTACTGTATCGATTCCCCTATTCCTGACCCTGGTTTGGTTAATAATTAACTAGAAGCCATCCAACGGTGCAAGAACCGTTATCGGATTAAGCCACACCACGGCACAGAAGCGCGTTATCTGATTAGGTCATAACGCATGCCATCTAATTAGACAAGCGATATTCCTCCAGCCCCTGATAAGGCATACGGAGTTCTCAAAACAAATCAAACCTACAGCGACCTGGGAAATTCCCATAACCATTGTTTTGATTTCACCGAGAACTTCAGCAAAAGAATGTGCGAACAAGCCTGTTCATATGACATCCTTATTGACGAATATATGTCCATCCTTACGTCAATCTCGGCACCTTTCAGGTATAAATATTACCGACATTGCCTTAAGCAAACACATGCGGTGGTGACGAGATCGGAGCAGCGAGACGTGCTGAGGAGCCCAGCAGAGAGCGAAGCCCACAGACACTGCCCCGCCTTCCTGACGCGCTGAGAACGAGACGCTGTCTTTCTCCTGCCGAGAAATCCAGCTCCGGCGCTTCCATGCAGCCCTCGCAGGCAGCTGGAATATCAAGACCTGGGATAAGAGATACCAGCCCTCCATCATTCTAGATCTCAGGTACAGAACTGAATAACCCCTTGCAGAGAATTCTCGAATCAGTCCCTTGGCAAAACAAACTTAATTTAAACTGCTACTTATCTACTCCCGCCCACGTATTAGGCTTAGGTCAGGTACATTGGGGTAGGCTTGGTTAGAAGCACCAGTTGAGTACGATTAGTCAAATGTATGTATCTATTTTATCCATTTTAAAGTATCATATGGCTCAGAAACCATATCAATGCTTTTACAGTATTATTTTATAATTCTGTCTCTACTGTATGCACTTTACTTAACTACAAGTATTGCAATAATAGCGATTCATTTCTCTTGTATGAGAAAAGAGACTGATCAATAAATAACATCTTTTATTGAACCACGCCCATCTCTTATTTCTCTACAAACTGGTGAAACTAAGAATGCACGTACTGACTGAGTAAAATAAGTTGTCTATTGTTTTCACACGACTCTCGAGATACACTCTTGATTAGGGGAGAGCAAAGTTGTCATGTTCTATGGTTGTCAGAAACTAAATCCCTTCTTGTCTATCCAGGGAGGTTAAAATCCTCCTTGTCTATTCGAGAAAGTTTCTAGTGAACTCTGAGCTAGCTGGCAAACACAAACCTTTAAGTCTAATATCGTCGGTAGAAGACCTAGTTAACCTCTGCCCTAGGTCTATACTATTGAAGATATTATTCCAATGCGCAGAGCCTATTGGGATAATAGGAACTACACTACATGGCGCCCAACCGTTTGGATAGGCGATAAAACTAACGCAAGACATTAGAGTAACTCAGTCGTGCTTTTTCACACAGAACCCCTTTTTTCCCATAATACTCCAAAGACGTCTGGAGTGGGTGAAAGGTCATATCCGCCAAACCTCGCAGGAGGAGACTCCTATGTATGGTTCATGGTTTACTCAACGTTGAAGGATACACTGTTCCAAAATATTGTGCATCTAATCTTTGTTTCCATAGAAACCTGATCTGCAAACAAACAGAATAACCTTCCTGTCAATAAAATGACAGAAAGTGTAGAAGAAAGGGAGACAGTTAGACTAGCAGCTGAACTCCTAGAAGCAGATAATACTCTGCAGCAAAATGACCCGGATATAATACTCATCCCGGTCAACATAAGAAAATCTATAACCCTAAAACTTATAGAAAATGGACTGACACCAAGAGGTGGTACAGTCATATTCGTAATTGAGGCACACGAATATCGGCAAACAGAGGTATTCTATTCATGGATAAACTTTCCAGCAGCAAACGCTGTAACAAAGGACTTCCACTATTACAAAATAGAGGAACCTCCTAGTGAGTACACTCCTTTCGAGGAAGTGGAAATACCACTCAAATTCCAAGAGCACCTGCTCTTGTTTAATGGCGCCCTAAAACATAATAATCACATCACCAGGCTCGGTCCACTAGGTAGACCAGGAGCAACGTGGCCGGTCCTAGCCGGATACACACCACATCCAGACATTGAAGAAATGCCTGCACCAGATCTTTTAGCACAGCTAAAACAATTAATAAAAATACATAGACAATTAGTCCAATATGTAATGCGGACTTCAACTATCCAACCAGCAATTAAAATTCCACAGTGGACCAGTCATCAGGGGAACACAAATAAAATTACACCACAGAACATACAGTCCTGTCTAGGTAAGGTACCCGCAAAACGGGAACAAATTCCTTTCTGGCTAGCACAAAAAATAACTCAAATAGAGGCAGTGTTTCCAGATACCACCCCTGTTGAGAAACATAGGATTCTGACTATCTGTCTTCCAATGGGAATCGCACCACATGTGGAGGACTGTGACACTTGGGGAACAGTCTTTGCTTCCATTTACACAAAAACACATGGTGTACCATCCATGTCAGTAATACCAGATGTGCTAAAACAGATTCAAGATGAATACGGTCCAGAACCCGCTTTAACTCTCGGTATGAAATTACTGAAAGACTTCAAGCAGGTCTCTGCAATATTATTAGCCCACATAAAGGGAGAAGCAGCAAATGTGGCGATTCGCCAGAGGTTAAAAGAGACAAATATAGCAGACCAACCATCTGAAATTGCCAGAATCATAGAAAAATCCTATGAAGAACTAGGAAGAGATAGTTTGGGTGGAATACCAGTGAAACCCCAACTAGTTGAAAGTCCTGAAAAGGTATTTATAAAAAATAATTTAAACACTCAAAAAAAGAGCTGGGATGGAAATAAACAATCCAATCCTAAAGAAAAAAGATTCCAGTCCAGAGGAAGGTCTCCTCGGCGGAGAGAAAGATCTCCCGACCAAGGACGCAAGTCTCCCCAAAGGGAGCCCTCTGTGAAAAAATACAACCTTAGAAATAGGGATAATATAAAGAAACCTGATAGATATCAAGATATTGATACACGTCCCTCTCAATCTTTTCAGACTTCCTCGCAGAAATCGGAAAGAAGAGGACGATCAGAACAAAGGGAAGAGCACGTCAAGTCCAAAGACAGAGAACCTGCTCATCTGAATAAAAAATTACAATTTCCAAAAAAGAAGGTAGCCAGTATTAAAGTAATCAACAATGCCGAGAATACTGAGGACACAGCTGAAAAACGGAGAATGGGCTCAGACAATGCTAGACAGCGCAGCAGAAGTGAGCATAGCTCACAAAGTCCTTATGAATCATCTGGAGACAGTGGACACGAATGAATACATTCAGGTGGAAACTGCAGATACCAGAGTTAGCAAACCTCATAAAATATATGAAATAACATTGCGTATAGAAGGGGATAAGACTAGAAAAATAAGGGGACTATTTTGGGATAATCTGTCCAAGGGCTATGACATCCTTCTAGCTGAACGAGACTGGCCTCCAGAGTTTGTCAGGGAGTGCCCACATGGCGAAGAAATAATGATGCCTGCCTTCTCAAACCATATTCCAATTCATAAAAAATATACACTTTTAAGAAAGTGGGCAGTAGCTCAAGCCCCTGCCTTATATAAAAATCATGTGGGATGGGATGAGGACTCTCCTCCTCACAAAATCCAGTTAAAATCACAACCTACTGCACAGAGGCAGTACCCGATTAAGCAAGAAGCTAAAAAACAGGTAAAAGAGATCCTAGATCAACTTGAATACCAGGGGGTGATTGAAACTTGCACCTCACAAATGAATAATCCTTTGTTTCCTGTCTCCAAGCCAGACAATTCATATTGTCTTGTTTTGGACTACAGACACCTTAACTCATGTTGCAAAACATTTGCAGTACAAAACTCGCATAGTGCTGCACTAATGAATAACATAGTGCGCAAAAAATACAAAACCACATTAGACATTTCTAATGGATTCTTTTGTCAAAATATAGCACCAGAGAGCAGATATTTGACGGCGTTCTCAATAAATGGCACGCAAAAGAATTTCTGTCGTTTGCCCCAGGGGTTCAAGAACAGCCCAGGATTATTCTCAGCGAGAGTAACAGAATTACTACAAACATATGATGACGAGGCATTATCTTATGTCGACGACATCTATCTAACAGATGATGACTTGGATACTCACTTGAAGAGAGTGAACACCATAATACTTGGGTTCGCAGCAGAGGGTTACAAATTCAACTTTAAAAAGTCAAGAATTGCCCATCTAACAGTCCTGTTTTTAGGATATGAACTATCAAGTGAAGGCAAAAGCCTGGCTGACAATTTCCTAGAGAAATGTGCTGTAATCCAAGCACCTAGAACACTGAAAAACTTACAATCAATTCTAGGCTTCCTAAACTTCGGAAGAACTTATATTATAAATTATGCAGAGAGAATTAAACCTCTCTATGATCTAATAAAACCAGATTTTAAAAGAATCAATTGGACTCAAACACACAGAAATTTTGAGATCGTTACAAACAGATATGTTAGTTAAAACAAAACTACAAACACGTGACAACACACGCAACCTTGTGATTCGGGTCATCCCAGGAAGATGCGGATTCACATACCTGACCTCTAATGAGGGAGAGAAGGTACCAATAGCATACAAATCACATTTGTACACAGAAGCTGAAAAAAGGTTCAGCATTAAAGAAAATATTGTTCATGCGGTTCAAACAGCTGTAGTAGAAGCAAAATACCAAGCAGACGGTAGACAGGTTACAGTCAGAACAGCAGAATCAGCTTTTGAGGCATTAACAACACCATGTAATTTACCGACAACTGCACTAAATCCAGAATGGATACAATGGGTAAATTCTGTTGCTACAGACAAAGTAAAATACTATTTTGACCCAGAAATGAAAGAATTAAAATATCTAGAATATGAAAGAGAATACCCTCTGCCAATCGACATTCTGCCTTTACGACAGTACGCCTGTGTAATATATACAGACGGGTATGCTCAACCCTCAGTTTGGGGAGAGCTGGCTTACAACGCCACATGCGAAATTGTAAAAGAAGTGTGGCGCGGAGGTAAATTAAGACCTCTACTTACAAAAACACACTCAGTGGAAAATAATTCAGAACAACAAACGGAAATAATTTCATTAAAAATGGCGCTAGATAATGCCCATCGCGAATTCCCGACACTTATTGTGTGCGATTCGTATTACTGCGTCAAAACATACAATAACGATTTGAAGAAATGGATTCAAAACGGTTACAAAGATGACACAGGTGCCACAATAAAGCAGAAAGCACTTTGGGAACAATTAGTTCTTTTAAAGAAAGAACTACCAAAAACTCACGTGATACATTCACTGAGTCATCAGCGTGATGGCGTTCACGTTGCAGGGAATTCATTGGCTGATACAGCCACAGCGGGAGCAACTAAACCGGCTTCCGTAGCTACAAAAAAGCGTACAGTAAAACACATTGACGGTGAAACTGTGCTGGCGGTGAAAACGTCATCAAAAGGCGACTGCTCAGCGTTACCGATCAATTATCCACTCAATTATACATACACAATCGATGCAAACTCAGTCCCTTTTGCTCGAATCCCTGGAGTGGGGGATAGAGTAATTCCAAACACGGACAGGAGAGGCTTGTTAATAGCAGACGCACATATGGGTGAGGGTCTCAGACACCTTAAGCAAAAAGATTCTCTGGAAGAATTACAATCAGTGTACTGGTGGCCAGGCATGAGCCTGCATCATCACATTTTTGTAAAAAACTGCCCAGACTGCAATAGAGATCGCAGTGGCGAGCGGGGAGGACTATTGCCATGGCATTTCACTCCAGATAAACAACAACAATAGGAAAGCACCCATCATGAAAAAAGCGCTATATTAACATAAAAAGACTAATTTTCACTTATAATGTAGACCCCAGCGCTCGGCTGACGTCTGGACTGTTATAAAAGGATTTGCAAGTCTATAATGGCATATACGCTAGGAGCATGCTACGTTTTGACTAATGTATTCCTTTTAGCCCTCGAGCTTATGGGGAAGCATGGCCAAATGAGCATTGCATAGCGGGACTCTTCTCACTTCCTTCCTGAGGGATACGGGATGGTGTAAAGAAAAAACCAAGACATAAAGCAATCTATAACGGAAAAGGTATTAGGTTCGGGAGCTGGGTGGGTCAAACATTTAATAAGTGTCCAACATAGTCTAAATAACCTGCCAAGGAATTCTCTGAAAGGGTTCAGTCCGTACGAACTATTGTTCGGGACTAGAATGATGATCCAAGATCTTGATAGTCAGACTTCAGTGGTTAAAGACAAAAGCTTTGATATCAAAGATCGTTTGGCTATTTTACAGGACTTAAATGAAACAAGAAAAGACCTGAGCAACATAAAGCTGAAACAACAGCCAACAACCACTGAAGAGTAACCACCTGTCCCAGCAAGGCCTGTCTGGATTCCAAACGTCGGGGATCTAGTCAGAGAAAAGATCGCGGTAAAGAAGGAATTTGGGCCTTCTTACAGAAAAGCAGTTCCTGTCTTGTCTATCAACGGGACAAGATCAGTAGTACTACCGCCCCTTGCTGGTAAAAAGGAGAACCGAGTTGTATCCATCGACCTGGTTAAACCACAATCATGTGGCCGATAACAAACAGTAGGCCAAGTGGACTCCCAAGAAGTAGCAGAACACCAATGTTTGCTACGAATACAGAGGCTCAAACTGGAAGACTGATCACCTTTGGAAAATCTACAGTGAATCAACAAGGACTATGCAACAAAGCAATGGAACTTGAACCTCTTAAAACCCAAATTAAAACTTTTCATCAAGAAACAACAACCTATGATGATGTAACTGCAGACTTTGCTAATGAAACAAAGCAAAATCCAAAAGCAATTGGAACAATTGACAGAACAGCATCCGGCTACTTCATCAACTTCGATGATTCATCTGAAGACCTGAGTGAAGCAAAGAAACAGCCATCAGCAAAAACTTTTAAAGACAAAGCTAAAGAACTTTTTCAACAGCTGAAAGAAACCTATCTGATTTCTCCATGGATTGAATTTTGGGTGGCCTTCGGTGCATTTATCCTCATTCTTTGGCTCATCATGGTACTATGCTTGGGACATTTCATTGAAGGAAAATATGCTAAAATGGACACAGCAAGCCAGAAAATCAACTTGGTCCTTAAACCACACACATCTTCACACATCGAGAAAAGAGAACTTTCTTCAGTGAACTTCACAGCCAATCCTATACCAGGCGGTGTAGCATGGGACAAAACTGATTATGAAATCTATGGTCCGGTTGAAATCCTGAAGTATCCACACCAATTCAAGATCTCATTGAGTGACTTTGTAAAACCGAGCTCATTTGCTGATGATTGGGACTTTGAAAGTATTAATGATATGATGTTTGATCTTGTGATGTCTGCTAAATTCACAGAACATGATTATTTGCAGGGTTCATCTAATTATGATCAGATGTTCTGCTATAACCACTATGGTAACCATTATCTACATAAATCTGCACAACCTAGAAATGTTTTGAATTATAACCAATGGGAACATTGTGCTACTCCTCCAAAAGATAGCTCGAAAACATTTTATGATAAATATTCATACTTTTCAGGGTTTAACATAAGTAATGCAGAAACATTTTATTTCAAATTGTCAAATAAGACAGGTATGAAGACCATGCTTACAAACACAAAATTGATATATTCCGATTCATTCTTTGAACAAATGAATACATTCGGGTTTGATTTCTGGAACAATAATATTGAAGCAAAAACTGTTTGGGGTACAAGAGATTGGCAAGTACAAGGTATAGAATCATTGTTTAGAGCCTGCATGATCCCAGAACAAATTATATTTTTGAACAACACTATTCAACAAACTACCTGTCTTGGCTTAGCCAAAATCAAAGATTTGAACAAACCGTCTATTCCAAAGCCAACAGTGAACAGTAATAGCTCTAAAGATGTTGAGATAGACGTAAACCATATTTTAAACCAAAACAGAACAGATCCTGAATGGAAAAAATGGTTGATCTGGCCCACAGATACAAATAACTGTCAAGACAGATTCCTGAACAAAATACAGGGGTTCACATTGACTAGGCCAGACCCTAGATATTCCCAAAGACAACATCCAGGGATAGTAACCACCTACAGCGTGGGCAAGCTCTGCCTTCAATGGCTACAAACGTCCACACTGGCTGAAATTAAGCAACACCTAACTTTACTTACAGAAGGTGCTGACTTGCGTGATTTCATATTGGGACCACGCAAACAGCGTCAAAAACGTTTCATAGCGGCCTCTATATATGCAGCTTATAACGAAGTTTGGAAAGTGACTCAAATTGAGACAGCAGAAAAAATACGGGAAATTGACCGTATTAATTTGGAAAAATCACTTTCTGTGGTGGACAATGGGTTAATG
This sequence comes from Lissotriton helveticus, assembly GCF_964261635.1. NCBI lineage: Eukaryota > Metazoa > Chordata > Amphibia > Caudata > Salamandridae > Lissotriton > Lissotriton helveticus. The sequence goes on from NC_136070.1 coordinate 818,090,580, forward strand.
ACTCTGTCCTCCAGAATATATTCTCTGGACAGCATTGTGTCTTCAGCAATCGATATAATATCGCAAGACTTACTGATGTTACAACACGGTCAGTCCCAATTGCGTTCTATTGTACAGCTTGGCTGGACGTTACAAAATCTGCGTTCTGGCTATGTGCCCTGGCGTTTAATCAACACAACGTCATTATTTAATATCTTTAACCTCACTGATAAACAAATCAGTTTGGCACAGAAGGGTGCTGACTATACAATTCTGAGCATTGAAAAACTTGAGAGATTACCATTGACAATGTCAGAACGACCTGTCATTGAATGGATAATACATGGGATAATAAATATTCCGATAACTACTTTCCAGTTTCAATTCTGCCAAAAATATATACAGGCAGGCCAGTATGAAAGGTTGGGTAAAGGATACATTAAGTCAATATGGAACTTGCCCTATACACACGAATGTGTAAGTAATAAAGGCCAGAAAGTGTTTCTCAGTGGCGATAATTGTGCAAGATCACTAAGTGGTACACTTCTGTGTCAGGGTATTAGTTTGCACGGAGCCTGTGAAGGGACTTCAAATAACCTTTCATGTTACCAGCTAGGCACACCTGCAACACGAATAGAACCATTCTTTAGGAGACTCTCGAACAGGAGTTACATTCTAATAGTAGATCGCAGATGTTGTAGTTTGCTGCCCGGAAAACCTTATCTCATAACTGTGACTAGGAAGGTCATGTGCTGTGAACATGTATTGTTCCCCAGCGATTCTCCAGACAGGGAGGCAAGGTTATGGCCCGATTTGAAAATTGCTTCTATTTGAATAGATACTTTAAGCAGAATGAAGACTGTGCTCCTACAAACGCCGACAAGGCTCACGTCATCAAAAGAAACGTATGATCTCCAAGTTGCAAGGACAACAGAAGAGATTCATTCATTATTATCAACTAATTCCCCCATACATTTCGCAGAAATACTGAACGAAATCTTAAATATTTCTGATACCACTGGTATCTCCAGTGTATTTAAAGCAGTGTTTTCGGGTGCTTTAACGCCATTCAAAGCCATCCTGGGTATTTTTCCAGACTTTGTCCATTCCATTTTTGGCGGACTTCCTCTCCTTTTAGGACTAGTAGCGGGTATTCTATTTTTGATCCTGTTATTTCGCTATGGCAAACCATGTCACAGACAAAACACCTGCGACAAGGGAAGAAATGATCCTAGCAATTGGCTACCGGGACCGGGTAACTAAAATCCTTGGACTATCCCGGCTTAGAGACCTGAACATGACCTGGTTTCTTTCATTTAGACCAATGTGGCAAAGTTGTGTTATGCCTGTATTAAGGTGCTTGCTATGCGGCGAAGAATGCGTGTTGGACACCTGTCTGGCACTACAATCGGATGTGCCAATGGACGCAGATACCTTGTTGGGTCCGGTAACGGCTCATGCATTGTGCTGTCCCCAGCGGCTACCAATCCTGATGACGGCATTCGTGGAGTCTTCACCACTACGATTGAGGGGTAGTGAAGTACAAGATGAAAGCAGCATCAATCAGGTACGACCTTCAGTCAGCTATGCTGATCAAAACATCAATGGAGGCAATCATGCTCAGGCTCATGAATGCATGGTAACAACTTTTTCCGAATTAGTGGAACTTACGCAAGAAGCTGTTGACAGTTTTTTCAACAGTCTAAATGATATGATGTTTTCACCAGAGCAGCAGGAATAACTTTAAAGCAAACTAGCACTCGGAGTTCCTCACATCCTGAATTTGGCCTTCAACTTTTTAAAGAAAAGCGATATGAAAATTTTTCTCATCATTTTTTTCAGACTGCAAGAACTTTTTCCCCAATTCCAAAATATTTACGATTTTTGGGACACTTATCTTCTGCTTAAAGTAGACATTATTCTTAGAGAACTAAATTTCTATTTTAGGTAGTCACGAGACATTCGCTATCCTCTAGCACTATTATACATAACTTTATGATTGTGATGAAATGGTCTTGCATTCTTTTTTCTGTATTAAGAGCCATTTCATGTGTGGTTTTCGCATTTATTCATGCTGAATTTAAAAATATGCATTATATGTTTAGCATTATTAGACTGCTTGTGCATATAGTACACTTGATAGTACATATGATTGTATTTTGGGGTGGTACGGTATACACAAACGCTACTGGTTTCACTATGCCTAGATTTGTAAATATGGACATAGTCTACGTGGAGTGGGTGTGATGTATTCCTATAGGTACTGTATGGATTCCCCTATTCCTGACCCTGGTTTGGTTAATAATTAACTAGCAGCCATCCAACGGTGCAAGAACCGTTATCTGATTAAGCCACACCACGGCACAGAAGCGCGTTATCTGATTAGGTCATAACGCATGCCATCTAATTAGACAAGCGATATTCCTCCAGCCCCTGATAAGGCATACGGAGTTCTCAAAACAAATCAAACCTACAGAGACCTGGGAAATTCCCATAACCATTGTTTTGATTTCACCGAGAACTTCAGCAAAAGAATGTGCGAACGAGCCCGTTCATATGACATCCTTATTGACGTATATATGTCCATCCTTACGTCAATCTCGGCACATTTCAGGTATAAATATTACCGACATTGCCTTAAGCAAACACATGCGGTGGTGATGAGATCGGAGCAGCGAGACGTGCTGAGGAGCCCAGCAGAGAGCGAAGCCCACAGACGCTGCCCCGCCTTCCTGACGCGCTGAGAACGAGACGCTGTCTTTCTCCTGCCGAGAAATCCAGCTCCGGCGCTTCCATGCAGCCCTCGCAGGCAGCTGGAATATCAAGACCTGGGATAAGAGATACCAGCCCTCCATCATTCTAGATCTCAGGTACAGAACTGAATAACCCCTTGCAGAGAATTCTCGAATCAGTCCCTTGGCAAAAGAAACTTAATTTAAACTGCTACTTATCTACTCCCGCCCACGTATTAGGCTTAGGTCAGGTACATTGGGGTAGGCGTGGTTAGAAGCACCAGTTGAGTACGATTAGTCAAATGTATATATGTATGTATCTATTTTATCCATTTTAAAGTATCATATGGCTCAGAAACCATATCAATGCTTTTACAGTATTATTTTATAATTCGGTCTCTACTGTATGCACTTTACTTAACTACAAGTATTGCAATAATAGCGAGTCATTTCTCTTGTATGAGAAAAGAGACTGATCAATAAATAACATCTTTTATTGAACCACGCCCATCTCTTATTTCTCTACAAACTGGTGAAACTAAGAATGCACGTACTGACTGAGTAAAATAAGTTGTCTATTGTTTTCACACGACTTTAGAGATACACTCTTGATTAGGGGAGAGCAAAGTTGTCATGTTCTATGGTTGTCAGAAACTAAATCCCTTCTTGTCTATCCAGGGAGGTTAAAATCCTCCTTGTCTATTCGAGAATGTTTCTAGTGAACTCTGAGCTAGCTGGCAAACACAAACCTTTAAGTCTAATATCGTCGGTAGAAGACCTAGTTAACCTCTGCCCTAGGTCTATACTATTGAAGATATTATTCCAATGCGCAGAGCCTATTGGGATAATAGGAACTACACTACAACTTATCTTATTTTCATAATGCCCACAACAGATTTATAATGATGCAGTTTAGGTTTAATCTTTTGCACCATTTATTAGCTGACCAGGCAGGTTATACCTAGTCTATAGAGTTGAAGGGCCCCTGTGGAAGCGATCATCGGTCTCCACAGGGTACTCTTCACTTTGTTTTATTATGCCCTTTTAAAAATTATTTTAAAGAATGCCAGATGTAAACATGCAAAGGTGGCCCTGTTATTTTTAAAATTGTCCACAGATGCATTAACCCTGTCCTGTACCGCAAATTTTTTAAGGGCAGCTGTCAGGCTCAGAACAACGAGGGGTACTAGGTGAACATATGTGGCCAGTGATGTTAGTCCTCAAATGGTCCTAAGAAAGAATCTGATTGGGGGGGGATTCTTAATCACGGATAAACTGAATATGTACCATTTTAAAGCCGTCGTATTGTTCTGTTTTTATCTCATGATGTATTTTATTTGTACTTTTATGGTATTTTTTCATACCGAATAAACTATTGTGATTGATTGATTGAACAGACTTACAATGTGTTTTTTTTTGTCACTTTGCCCCAGAAACTGAGTCTCTCTCCCCAAAATCACCCTACCTTGGCTCTTCTTATTTCAATTCACTGGGGTGGTGGGGAGGATGGCTCTTGAATTTGCAATGCAGAATTTATTGTCATTCATGCAAGCAACTCTTCAGAGGATGTTAAAAGCCTTAGGGCCCTATTGCGACTCTGGCGGTCCGACCGCCACATTATGACCCTAGTGGTTGTGCCGCCCTGGAAAAGCGGACTCCACCAAGGAGCCGCCGTTCCCTGGTTGTGGCGCAGCGATCAAGAGGCATCAATATGCTTGGTGTGACCGCAGCGGTCCCACCAAGCATATTAAGGCTTTCATCATTGCCACTGATTTTATGTAGGTCTTTTATCCATGAAAACAGTGGTGGTGGGGACGGAAAGATGCCCCACGCCTTGTGGATGCACACAGGGGGGCACAACATGTACCATCTAAGTGCATGCACAGAAGTTCCAGCACGGCAAGGACTTTTCAGTCCATGCCGTGCGGACTTTCCTTTACGTTCCCATTGCAGTTTGAAAAGGCAAAGAAAAAACCCGCCAATAACTAAGTAAGTCATTATAGGGCAGGTGGTTCTCACACGGGTTTGGCGGCGGGGCGGTCCAACGCCACACGGTCAAACTCGGATTCGGCCCCTAACTGTTATCTTACTCTCAGCAGGATAACTAGATACAATTATCAGACAAAATTAATGAAGTGCTTGACTGAAAATCTAAAGAAGGCCAAAATTCCCCATAATTGAGCCAGAGTCAGGAGAGGCTTTCACCTGTTTGAACTGAGAGGAAGCAAATAACATCTATATATCCCGGCATCCTGGACTGGTCTATATTGGGCGAAAAATACAGGTCCTCTTAGCTTAACTAGACGTGTGAGAAGATTGAGAAAACCCACAAGAGTGCCCCCCATAAAATCACTGCAAAATCCCAGTTCCATAGGCTCTTTTTCAGCCATGGTGTTACGCTTGGGTAATCAGCTCAAAAGGGCCGGTAAGAGCACTTTGCCAACTGGGTACAGGTTGATTTAAATGGGGCAGACATAGTATCTGAGAAAATCCCTGTCGATAATGGCAGGGGTGTGGTTTTAGTGCGTCCTCCGTTCTAGTCTTTATTTTGGATCTTCCGATGATATTGGCTAGTAGAAATTATTTAAACGCCTAAAAGGGGAGATCTCCACGTTTACTGTCTGAATGTACGTGCATGATCATGTAGTAACAGGCCACACCCCGATATGTCTGCAATGTTCTACACACCTTTTGTGAGGAAGACGGACTACTCATTAAGGTGGAAAAAAGTAAGTGCTTGATATACCCCTGGAACAGGTCTGTCTAGGTTTATATATATTTACGAATCATATTCGCCACTAATTTAAAATGGGATAAGAATACAGAAATAGCAAGAACTACATTACTGGCAATAGTTAATGCCTTAAAAAATCTGACCTTGGCTTTGGAGGCCTCTCTATGGAAACCTAAAAAAAGGGCTGCTAACAGGCAGGTTAATTACTCAGGCATTTATGGGGCTTACATTGTCAAAAAGGATCAGCGTGTTGACTGGAAGTGTCAGGAATGGCTCTGCTTAAAGGCTTTCCTGTGGAACTCAATGATCCATGCGATAAGGCTCAAATTGGGTTTAGATTCCTGAACTCTTTTGGCCAAGTCACGAGTCATAAGGTTTTTATGCAGCATCAAACAATATAATAGTAGAGATAAACACTCCTACCTAATGCTTCATCCAAGATATTATACCACATACTGAGGAATTTTCATGACGGATTGTTGGTGCCACTATGAGTACTGATCTGGGAATAGCTATTTTTAAGATTGAGGACTATTGCTCTTAATAAGGTAAAGAAAGGGAGCCATTCAAGTAAGGCAAGATTTAACAGCCAGGGACAAGTAGCTACTCACGAGGAAGAGCTCAGTCACCCATTTTAGTGTTAATTCGGACGACGTTGAAATCGTTCCCTATCTGCAGCAAAACCCAGACTAACTATTGTGGGATACAATTTTCCTATTTCGGATAGAAACTGACAAAGTTTGGATAATCCCAGGTTTCAGGAAAAGAATACTGGATAAGGGCTACTGTTGTTGTTGTTATCTGAAAATGAAGTAGAATATCCAAATCACTTTATTCTCAATGAAGTCTTTACATCAGTCGCAATTGAAAGCTACATTTTTGTTACAGTTTTTATAATTGTAACACCTTTGGCCAACAAAAACGGGTTATGGAGAAGAAGGCACAAATCGGGGGCAATGCCACACAAAAGAAGGTCATTTCCAACAGTGGAGAAAGGGAAACGGGGTGGAGCAACAGGGGCTACAGATAGTAATGTGAGGCTGGGGGAACAGGCATGCAGGTGAGAAAGCAACACAGGGGGTGGAAGCACACGAAGGCAAGCAAAAGATGGAGGAGGCAAGGAAGAGGCAAATGGGCAAGATACAGCAACACAGCGCAGCAGATGCGGGTAAATGAAGTACACGAGGGAGACAGCTGGCAAACACATACACGCTCAATGAGAGCATAATCACAAAGAAAAAACAGTAGTGCCAGAATAGTAAACAGTGAAGAGCCACGCAATAAGTTCATGCTCCAGGGGGTTTACAGTGACAATATAGCCAACCATTGGTAAGACAACATTTATTTTTTCAAACAGACAGCTTGAGTTGTCTGGTAGGTGAGGCACAAAATGAGTGTCACCACTATAAATGGCTGTAGTATGGCCCCACTTTTAAGTACTGTAATTACACCCCAAGAAGGAGAACGACTTGAAACACTCCAAAGAGGAGTCATCATAGATTATCAATTGCCAAGACTATCAACTGCAGGTACTCGTGAATTTAAACGTGCTGAGGGAAAGACAGATAGGACTGACAGATACAATAAAGAAATTCAGATTCCTAAAATTAATAAACACACCTTTAGTGTTGGATGGAAGTCCTGGGAAAATAGCCGTGCAACACCCTGCGTTTTATCTGTTTTAAGGGTTCGAAAAAACCCTGCATGTTTTCCTACATAAGAGATTCATGTACAGAGTATCCTGGCAGGTGCTTTACGTATTTTGGAACAGACTGCTCGACACTCTAGGAGATTGTGTGTCCACAAAGTAGACATAAATTCAACGACGGCAACTATTGTCCCCATGTTCAGGCTGTAACAAACCTAAATGTTGGAGGGGCTGATTGAGAAGTGTCTTTTCAGGAGCGGCTCTTGACCCTTCTGGTAAGTCTTGGTTACAGTGCATTTATACAAGTAGTTCTTTGTATTCTGAATCCTTCTTCCTCTTAAAATTGCCCTTTCAGGATTTATTCAGCATTCCTAACTTCCCACTTTTTGAAAAAGCCTGCTTCGCTATGTATATTCAAAGGCCTGGATGATTTTATATATTTTTTGTATAGTTACAGTCAACAAAACTAGATACAATTTAGCTAAATGTATGCCCTTAAGTAACTTTCATTCAACAGTTAACTAAATAGCAGGAGTAATCATAACAGAAAAGGCACAGCAGATTTAAAATTAATGATGAGACTTGCAGTACAAACAAAATACAGCATGACTTACCGGTAGCTGCAGCAGGGAGCTGCACCGCTGCCATTCCCATGCTTGTGTTGATCAAGTGAATATTTCCCTGGTTGAGGGGGGAACTGAGAAAAGGTGGGGACCCAGCTTGACTAAGTTTCATGGGGGAGTTGTTAGTCAGGATCTGAAATGGTCCTGTGCCTTGCTGAAAAGTCAACACTTGGGATGAGGGGACAACCTGAGGGAGTGAAACTAGAGGAGACCCTTGAGGCATCTGAGGTATGGAGAGCAACGGCTGGGCTGAGGTGGCCATTTGGGGGACTGAGTAAACTTGAGAGGGAGTGACAGCTGGGGAGAGCGGGACCATATGGGATGGGGAGAGCATTTGGGTGCCTTGACCAGTTTGAGACAGTGGGACCACCTGAGAGGTCAAGGAAGCTTGGGAAAGGGGAAGGAGAGGTGGTGATGCCTCGACTCCTGAAGGCACGGTGGCAACAGCAGAGATGGAAGTGGCTGGCATTGTCTCAACAGAAGATGTCAGGTGATTGGCTGTGGGGAAAGAGACCAATGTAGAACCCTGTAGGACATAGGGGAAAGGTGCTGTCTGGATGCTAGGGCACACAGGTTGCGTTATGCCAGCCTGTGATGGCTGGAATGTGTGAGCTAGCTGACTAGACTGAGTGTTGGACACAACTGAAGAAATAGGAATAATCTGGGAACCAGAGACCATGGGTTGTGCCTGGATGACTTGAGCCACAGAAGCTACTTGAGCCACAGAGGTCGTATCTCCTGATGTCACCACTTGAGGAGTAGACAATAACTGAGGAACGTAAGCTGCCTTTGGATCCGAGGTCAGTAATTGTGTTTGGTGCACCTGGGTGACAGGTAAGATCTGGTGGGAGCTTTGCCCAGTCTCAGACTGAAAGAGGACTTCAGAGGTCGTGGTCAGGGATCCTTCTAACTTGACCTCTGCTGCTGCCCCAGCTTGACTTGTCTGTGGAACCTGGAGGGGTAGAGGGCCATTTTTGGCAAACACCAAGGAGGGCAGAGACTCTTCCCCGTGTTCTACTTTAATGTCTGCACGACACTGTAGCTGCTGAAGACTGGTGGAATTGCTTGTGTTCAGTAAAACTGTAGACATGGGGTCTTGCAGCAAGCTTGACTCCTGCTTTAGCTGAGGCCGAGTGCCCCCAATGACGGTGGCTCCATTGAACAAGATGGGAGAGTTGGTGCCCACTGGGCTAAGGGTAATGGACTGGCCATCTCCTAGAGCCAAACCGTTGATGATAACCCCATTAGGTGTCTGGATGACAGATCCCCCGTTCACAATAATGGGTTGAGGGCTGGTAGTGATGAAATTGCCATTAAGGAGAATGGAGGAGGCACTGGAGCACGAAGCATTGGTTGCCAGGAAGAGGTTGTCAGGGAGAGGAGTCCCATCTTGACCAGTCGATCCTCCAACCTCCATATCCTCAGGCCCCTGGCTAGACTCATCTTCTGTGCTGTGGTTTCCATCAGACTCGCTGAATGAAGAAGAAAGACAGGTGGTTACTCCAAATGTTTGCAAATGGTAGAGCATGCATTTATTTCAATCAAAATAAAATTAGAAGTCTCTGGTTGCAAATATTACAAATTTGTAGATGTGGGTGGGGAAGGCAGCTCGTCTTTCCAAGACGACCTTCGAGTTGTTTTATATAAATTAAATACTGTTCCTGGCTTCACCCACAAGTGTTCTATCATGATATAATAACATCTAAACAGATAAGGACACTATGCTTTCAACTCTTACTTTGAAGACATCATAAATAGTCACAGCAGGCCGCTCACTGTTGGGGGCAGACCGATCTTTTTCCTGCCCCCATCAAAGAAGCAGATTGGGGATAAAAACGTATCCTTTGAGAGTTCACGATACACATATGGAGTTGTAAAGGAAATCCCACCCACCTCAGGAAATGGACAGAACATTGTCCAGCATCCCTAGGATGCACAATATTGAGAGCTTCTCCTGAGAAAGAAAGCTTATAAAAGCACATTTCTCCCCAAAATTTAATCTGGATTAAAGCATCTGTTTTTGCAGGTCAATTTTTTCACCAGGGCATCTATAGTCTGGTGTGCTTGGAAGGTAAACTCGTGAAGCTGCAGGGACAATGGGGCAGCCAAGTTAATTCAGCAGTGACCTCCAGCCAAGACAAGGAAGTAGGGTCAAATGCGAGAATCCTTAACAAAGCAGAACTTTATGATCAAATAGTTCTTCAAACATGTAATTTCAGCTTCATCTCAGACCATTGGCAAACTGGCTAGAGGATAGAATTGACCCTTTTATAGTTTGTGTGTGTTTTTTATACTTGCATCCAGTGGTGCCAAACGCAACTATTGCAAATTAATAGAATAGAATATCTATGGTCGTTACCATTTATTATTCATTCGTTAAATCGCAAATGAGAAATTAGGTAAACAGGTCTAATACAAAGCATAAACATCTTTGAAGTCAATTAGTCCCCAATAACCTCAACAAAATGGAGATATTTTAACTGCATGTTGAGTTACTTCTCTAAAGGATGGTTTACCTATGAAGGGTCTCTCTTAGTTTGAGATACAAATTATGGTCTGTCTGGTGTCTATTCTCAGGGTCAGGATGTGAATTCCGACAAGAATACCGACACCAATGTCAGAGAAGTAACAGCCAACCCACACACATATGAGGAAAAAAGTTTCGGCTTGAGTAAATAAGGGACTGAGTGGTGTGCCACTAATGTGAAATACATTTTATGTACTTCAGGTGAGGTGAGAGCCTCACCAGTCCAGGCTAACCTTAGAGGTTGCTTGATAATCATCATGTAGAAACGTATCACTCAAAGTTAACCCCATCATGGAAAGAAAATGCCAAAATCACCATATCTGCCTGTTGAACACCGTGCAGCGAGGCTGCCATTTGCAGCCAACGTCACAGTTGAAGTTTTGAACAAGACATTAATAAGAGCCTTTGCTTGCAATCAAAGCTAAAAATTGTACCACTAAATGTGAGTGCCCGGATAGTTCCACTCTTTCGCTTATAGGACTGGATCCATTGACACAATTTGCCATGGACAAAGTCTCTTTTCTGCTGCACGAATCAATGGATTGTGGTCAACCAATTTTTAATTTTTTTATCATCAAGTTTTATCATCAAGTTTGCCTAATATCTTAAAAACAAAAATAAGTAACGCTTAAAAAAAGAAAAAAGGAAAAAAATCCCAGATAGGCTTTTGTGATTTTTTAACAGTACTCAGACATTTAGTTTTAATCAGTTTCGCCACACATAAGAACTAAACAGTGAATCTCATCCAGGGTGGAGGAGACGTGAGCTAGTGGAAAAATGAACATTTACATCGCGAAATTTCGATGTCACCACAGTTTTTGCATATGGCCATGTCTGAACTGGGGTGGCGGAGTGAGCTAAAGAATGATGATGGATTAAACCCAGATCAGTTGACTAGGGGTGAGTGCTTGCAATGTTCAACACTCCGTCCATCATCGATCGCCCTTTGGTTTTACACTGTTCATACAGAGGTGCCTTCCTAGAACTGGAACTGCTTTCAAGAGCAGAAGCAGTGAAGCGAACTGTACAGCAATAGAGGTGATGCACCACCAATACTAGCATAAGTGCCTGTTCCTCCCCATTTCAATCTCAGTAGAAAACCTTTATACTTTTATTCCAAATTGGATGCGTTTAACTGGGGGTTCCAAAGAACCAAAAGTGCACACAGTTGAAGTGATTCATAAATTGTGTTTTCCAATCCTCCTGTGTATTTTGTGCTCTTGCATTATTATTTCCCTAACTGATGCAGTCAACACATTTATAGCACAATCAGACTTTCACAAATGTAACACAGGTAAATATAGAGGAGGCTAAATGATGTGATCAACCCAAGGCCATCCAAGTTAAGTACAACATTACTCTTGTCTCCTACCCCTTTGTATCCGAGTGCTGACATGAAAGCAGGAGTGAGTGCTCGTTGGCCGCTGGTCTTCCTATCCAGAGTTGCCTGACTGCCCCATGCTCTCGATCTCTGCCGCTACACGCCAGACGCTACTACTGGCAAAGGATACTGGAGAGCGCAGCATGCCGTACCTTGGGGATGGGTATCATATCGGCCCAGGAGGATCGCATCAGCGTGAAAGTGATCCCCAGGTGCGGCTTGCCGCAATCCACAGTTGTGGAGTGGAGTTAGGCTAGATCGGACAGGAGTGCATTTGAAACAAAATGATTAATTATTTTCAGTGAAGGCCCCTATCGTTATTATTGGTGTTAGACGCCGAATGCTCTATGTCAGCAGTTCTCAAACTGTTGTTCAGGGGCCTCTGGGAGTCAACGACAGCATAGAAATGACATAATATTAAAAAATAAGGTGCATGTAAATAAAAAAGCAAAATTGAAAATGTAAAAATGTAAACATGTTGAAACACTCTGTAAATGCGAAGGAATCTGAAATTGGAGGCTAAAAATTACAATTGCATCCTCAGACTGAATTGTGAGAGCAGTCTAAAAGTAATATACTATAGGCGATGGGTGGCCACAATTGAATTTAAAAAAAGCCAAAACCTTCAAATTCATTTTTTTTTTTTAGATGTTTAATATTTGTGAATATATTAAAATATTTAATTTGGGTATTTGTTTTAAGAATGCTTGTTTCCGTACTTTTGGGTACTGTTTTGCGGTTCAAATCATGTAAATTGCTTAGACCGTGGTCCCTGGACTCCAATAATGATTCACTGTGGGTCACCAGATTACAGCGTGATCAAGGGGGGGATACACAGAAGTCACTGTTGTTCAGTGTTTACTAAAGTCGTCCCGCACTCGTTGCTGTTTACTTATGTAACGCTGCTGTATCATCATTGTTGCAGCTTTCACCTATGACTGGAATTGAGGAACTGTGACTCCAGCTCGCAGGTCCACCTGACGCGGCTGTTGTCAATTTACCAAAATCTAATCCCATAGGGAATAAATCTTCCCAATTTAGAGCTCTTAAGGTTTCGACAAGTATTCCCATTTTCTTCTCAAATATTGATAACAGAAATGTAAAAACTGGGAAACGGCCTTTACGACGAGGGCTGAGCCACACATGCAGTTTCCATCTAAGCGGGAAAAACTTCAGTTTTAGGCCTCAGGGCGAGTGGCCTAGAGTCAGGGTAGTTTTATGGGCAGAGGCCAAGTCTTAGGACTCAGGGTGAGGAGTCAGGGTAGTTTTAAGGCTGGGGCGGGCTGGGTTATCAGGTGTTGGTGCGCGTGGAGGGAGGCTGGGGTGAGCATTTTGCCATGCATAACCCCGTAGCAATCGTGCCTTTACAACAAAATGTGTTGTAAAGGCATGCGTGGTAGAGACGTGGTTGTGGTTCTGACCACGTTGTTTAGACATGCTTGGTTTAGGCATGCATGCAAATTCTCCAAAGGAGGCTAAAACGTGTACTGATCAGAAGAAGGGGGATTCCAGATCGATAATCTAAGGGCAAACATCTTCTGCATTCTGTACAGAAGGATCTAGCCATCATACCAGAACCCGTTGTGGAAGATTTTACTCATCCTCACACGGAGTTCTCTGTATCTATCTTTTCTTGCAGAACGTCCAATAAAGATGCAAAAAGCCACCATAAACTGAATTGTTGAGTTATCTGCAACTCAATAAATTGACTTACAGACCTCCTGTCATTTATCAGAAAATTATTTGTAGTATTCAGAAACTCTTCAAACTTTGTAAAGAATTCTATCTTACATTTTAGCATTACTGAAAAGATTTACAAATGTTTCTCACCGGATCCTGAATGCCCTTTAAGTAATCGTCCAAAACGTGGTACTCAGAGTAACGGATGTTTTTTTCAGGAGCCCAGACTAACAGTGATCAAAATTTGGAAAGCTTACCTCAACAAGATCAATCTCCCTCGGAATTATCACAAACTAACATACTGTTAAAACACCCTCTCTACAGACTGTATTTAGCAGTGCTGGGGTTTGGATTGGTAGCCCTAAGATAAACTAAATACAACCTAAGGAGAAAGAGGAGAAAATTTCGAAAGACAGCCAAATTTAATCTCTGAAACAAGTTCCTTTCGATAACATTGCTGCATTCCTAGAAAGGCTCTTGTTGCTCCTTTGGCTTATTTACCAATTTTTCGAAGCAAGGAGAAAATATCAGTAGCAGAAATTAATATGCACTCCGGTAAATCAGTCAAATAAATGCGTGCAAAAAAAAAAAGCAAATCAGATTTACCCCATCCTCAAATAACTCGTTTATATTGCCAAATGGCTCTTAAAGATAATCGAATTATTTAAATAATTTGATTTTACAAACACTTCATATTCCAGGACTCTGCTTTTTTTGGTAATCTTACCTCTTTGGCACTGGCATTAGACTACGGTTGTTGGCCCTCAGGCTCTTTGTGAGGTATAAGAACATTAGTGATATGTATCCTCAGTCTGCTAGTAACACAGCCATTTTACCACTTTGACACTTGGGGCCCGATTATGAATTTGGTGGTGCAGCACCGGGTCCGCCCGCTTCTGCACTGCCAAACCTATTGTGAGGCTGCCCACCAGATTACGGGTGTAACTCATGTCTGGCTGTTTTTTTTGGGCGTTCCTATGGCGGTGTCTTTGTTAACAGGCATCACAATGGGAACGTTAAAACAATCACCGTGCAGGAACTGGTGAGCATGCACACAGCCCCCTTTGTGCATTCACATGGTGCAGAGGCACCAGGGGACCCTGTAGTAAGTACCTCCATGTAAACCTTGGTGGAAAGGAAACTCATAATATGCTTGGCAGAACAGCAGCGGTCCCGCCAAGCATTCTAGTGCCTCTACACCACTGCAACACCACCAGGGAACAGCAGTTCCTAGTCTGCTGCGGTGGGACTGTGGCAGTCCGACCACCCAACTCGTAATCAGGTGGTTGGGAGACAGCCACGCCCCCACAAGGCTGGCACTCCTCAGACCACCAGACTCTTAATTGGGCCCTTGGTTTTATGGATCAGCCCACGCTTTCTGGTATATGGTCTCTGTTTTCCATCATGATTTATTATTTCTGCATAATTATTCCACAATGACTAGGTCACTTCCCATCTTTTATTTTTACATGCTATTACAACATGGGTTCACCATTATATATCAGTGTTGGGAGCTTCATTTTACTATGCCCGCTATCTCTAACGTGATTTGTGCTTTTGTGTTTGAGTCTTTCTTTTTATAGGCAATTTACAAAGGACATATATGATCGCATTCATTTTAGGCATTGCGTTGTCTTTTGTCCCGTTTAGGTCAGGTGAGCAGTATGATGGTATTCATCATCGAGATTCTTCCTCTCTTTACAGCATCTTCACTATTTTCGGACAAGTCCCCTCTTTGTCTAGGTTGCCACTGTTCTGCCGTGAGGAAGAACCTGTTGAATAAAGTTTAGGGATTGAAACGGCTGCTGTGTCTTAACCCGATTTGTATTGATGAATGGATTTGAGAACCCCATCTAATTTACTTTTCTTTAGGGTTCTATTTTGAAATTGATTTCTCCAGTATTAGGGGTGTCTTTCATAGATTCACATGCTTGAATATTCCCCGTCGTCGAAGTGGGAGTCCCACGGTACATAAAAATAGCAATATTGCTAATATAACATAAATGATAATATCATAGAATAATAATAATAGAGATAATACACTGTAAAACCTCTAAATGGTAACTTCCATAGGAAGACATTACAAGAGAAAAAACTCATTTGTAACATATCAGTGTCATTATGTTGGTCCAAACTGCAGCCAATCAGGCTCAAGCACCCTCTAGAACCTTCTCCTCAGAAGCTCAAGCCCTCAGATTTTCTACCGCACGTCGTGTGAAGGGAGTCTCCCTGAGCTCTGCTCAGTTTTTTCTTCAAACTTTGTCTTTTCAACTTATTTCTTCCAGAATGTCAAGTAAGAAGTCTTTGTTTAGAGCTTGCTCTTCTTGTGGGAAACTACGGTTGTTTGAGAAGGACCCCCACCAAAAGTGTATTTACTGCCTGTACCCTGACCACAAGGTGGATGAATGTAAATTCTGTAGAGCTCTTCCTTCTAAGACTCTCAGAGACAGGGAAGGTCGTCTTCTTATATGGTTGAAGCGCCTCCAAGATAAAGAAGATGTTCTGTCAGACGCAGTAAGTCTTCAGTCAGGCTGTTCCACTGTCCCTTCCAAGCGTGGGAGTGTTCAGAACTTACCTTCTCCTTTTCTACAGAAGAAGAAAAAGCTGGCTTTACCTGTGGCACAATCTTCAGGTCCTATGACTTCTGTGTCAACGCCCACGAGACCTGGCTCTCAGGCGTCTTGTCCAGGCTCTATCAGTATTCTGACAGTCTTGACTCCCAGGTCGTCGACGGGCTCGTCGACGACCGTTCCGTCCACAAGATTGGCTTTGCTGTCTTCGTCGACGACCTCTGTGACGACGACGTCTGCTTCCTCGTCGTCGACGATGGTGATGTCGACGTCCTCAACGTCGACGAGAGCTCCTACGATCCCGTCGACGATCCCTATTGTCTCGTCGGCGACGAAGTTGCCGTCGACGAAGAAATCCTCTTCGACGTCGAAGGATGCATCGTCGACGAAGGTCCCGTCGACGTCAGCCTCTCCGTCGACCACCTCGTCGACGTCGGCTTCGTCAACGAAGAAAGCAACTGTTCCGACGACGAGATCCCCGTCGACGTCGAGTGCTCCGTCGACCAGCTCCTCAACGACGGCGTCGTCGTCGAAGAAGGCGACGCCGGTTCCATCGACGAAGGTACCGTCGACGAAGGTACCGTCGACGACGATGCCGTCGACTAAAGTATCGTCGACGAAGATACCGTCGACGAAGACACCGTCGACGAGGCTGACGTCTCCGCAGATCCCAGCAAAGAAGTCTCCGTCGACGCACGTTTCGTTGACGACGATACCGTCGACGGCGAATCCCTCAGTGGGCCCTACCTCGTCGACGATGGCGATTTCCTCAGCGGCATGTTCAGAATCCTTCTCAGGATTGGGTTCTTTTGCCACCATGCCTCTGGTACCACTGCCTTCCTTGACCTCTGGCAGGGATTCTTCTCTGCAGTTACCACCTCCTGATCTCCAATTACCCTCACCTTTGATGGCTACTGATCACGAGACTGGATCTATGGGGGACGATGATAACGATGAAGCTCACAGTCCATCGGAGTTAATCATAAAATGTCAAGACTCCAGTTCTGACCAAGAGGAGGTGGAGGAAGTGGTCCAACCGGATGACCAATTTGTCCAGTTTCCTATGGCATCTTTCCCAGTTTCTTTGTTTTCAAACCTCCAGCATATGCTGGATGACTACAATCGAAGGTTTCCGCCTACCCCTCAGGGTACTCCAAGCCACGCTCTTGCGGAGGACTCCGGCCTTGCCACCCATCCGCAGTCTTTGGAGCAGCCTGTTTTGCCAGAGCTTCCCCGCCCTAACCCCCCTCTTATTCCGCAACCTGGTGCGCACGGGGTGGATGGGTCGGACAGTGAAGAGGGGGAATTACACCAGGATACTGACGATGAGCAGGATCCAGATATGGCGGAATACGACGACTATAGGATACAGACACCTTCTCCGCAACAGCCAGAGGCAGGTGATTCGCCTTCCATTGATACAGCAAGCTTCCATGTGCTGATGAATAAAGCGGCGGACCGCTTTAAATTGCCGAGAGAACAGCGGCAAGAAGATTGCTTTCTCTACGATTTCAAGAACAAACCGTACAAACAAATTCACACCATACCAATCATAGAATTTGTATGGAAAGAAGGGATGAGGATTATGCACTCTCCTAACTCCTTGCCGGCACAAGTCCCTCGCCTGGAAAAGAAGTACAAGGCTCCGGCTGGTTCACCTGCTTGTTTGCTGTCACATCCCAAACCAGACTCGGTGGTCACACAGGCGGCACAGCGACGATCCCGTAATCCGGCAACTCCTCTCACTACTCCACCTGATAGAGAGGGTCGACGTTTGGACGCCATTGGGAAGAAATTTTCCACCATGTCCTCTACGTCTGTACGCGCTGCAAATGCATTGGCCATTCTAGGTCGTTTCGACAGGCAAATGTGGTCTGATATTTCCGCATTCGTTTCACTAATACCGGAAGCGTCCAGAGCGGAAGCCCAACAAGTTCTCCAGGATGGCATGAGGGCGTCAGAGGAAATGATTGACTGTGCGATTGATGTGGCGAGTACGGGATTTCGCATCCTCGCCAGTGCTGCGGCCCTCCGCCGCCAGGGCTGGCTTAAATCCACTTCCTTCCGGCAAGAGGTCCAGTCGAAGATACTCGACATGCCCTATGACGGTGAATCTCTTTTTGGCGCTCACATTGACGAGGCGCTTGAGTCAATTAAAAAGGACACCGATACAGCAAAGTCGCTAGTCTCTTTACAATTTAAGAAGCAGCCCTTTCGTGGCGCCCGTGGAAGAGGTTCGTCTTCCACAACTTTTCGAGGAGGACACACTCAGTACCGCCAATTCAACCAAGGCAATCAACGTTACTCCTCCCAACAGTCTACTCGCCAAAATCAGTCAAGACCCTATAAAGGAAAACCTACTTATAGGGGTGCCAACAACAAACGCCAGTGACTCTCATGTCACACAAGGAGTTGGAGGGAGAATCTCGCAGTTTTATTCCCAATGGTCTCTGATAACATCGGACCAATGGGTATTGGACATTGTTCGCAAGGGTCATGCCTTGGAGTTCACAGAGATTCCTCCTCATTCTCCGCCATCAGGCCCGCCACCTCCCCATTTTCTAGAATTGCAACATCAAGTTCGTCTTCTCATACTAAAAGGTGCAGTCGAAGTGGTTCCTATATCACAACAAGGGACAGGTTTCTACTCACGTTTTTTCCTCATTGCCAAGAAGACGGGAGAGTGGCGGCCTATACTGGATTTGAGGGCGCTCAATTTCTTTCTGAAACAGCAGTCTTTCCGCATGCTCACATTGTCAGAAGTCTTGCGGCTTCTCTGCAGCGGAGATTTCCTGTCCACGATAGATCTGCAAGACGCCTATTTTCATGTGCCGATTCTTCAACAGCATCGCCAATTTCTAAGGTTCAAGGTAGGCACTATCCATTACCAATTCAAGGTGCTGCCTTTTGGCCTGCGCTCGGCGCCTCGTGTTTTCACGAAGGTCCTGGCCCCAGTCATGGCTTATCTACGTCTGCAAGGAGTGCAGATTTTTCCTTATCTGGACGATTGCCTCCTGAAATCTCCATCTCCTCTACAGCTGGCTCACGACACAAGTCTCTGCCTACAGACTTTCGAGTCACTGGGGTTGACCATCAACGTGGACAAGTCACATTTAACACCATCACAAAGGAGAAACTTCCTGGGTGCCATTCTCAACACGGAATTATCAAAAGCCTTCGTTTCCCAAGAACGACAGGTGAAGATAGTACGTCTGGTCACCCTCATCCGTTCAAAACAGTCAGTTTCTGTCCGCATGTTGAAGTCCTTTCTGGGGATGGCGTCGTCCTGCATCGCTCTACTCCCGAACTGCAGGCTCCGCACTCGCCCTATTCAGGAGGAACTAGACCTGCAATGGCGCCAAGTGTCAGGATCCTTCAACGATCTAGTGAGAGTCTCGTCTCGCATGAAAGACAGTCTCCTTTGGTGGAGAGAACCATCCAACCTAAACGAAGGAGTTTCCTTTCTGGCCCTTCCTCCGGATCTAACACTGACCACGGATGCATCCATGGAGGGTTGGGGAGCTCATCTCCTAGACCTTTCAATCAAAGGAAAGTGGACACCGTCACAACGAACATGGCATATCAACAGATTGGAGCTGCTGGCGATCTTCCTTGCTCTCAGATCTTTTCTGCCTGTAGTGCAAGGAGAGTCCGTGCTGGTTCAAACGGACAACACAACCAGCATGCACTACATGAACAAACAGGGCGGCACAAGATCTCAGCCCTTGTCTCGGCTAGCTCAGAAGATCTGGAACTGGGCTCTTCGTCATCGAATCTCCCTGACGGCGGTCCATCTGCCGGGGGTTTCAAACATCCTAGCGGATTCGTTGAGCAGGTCCACATCATCGACCCACGAGTGGGAGCTTCATCAACAAACTCTGGACATGGTGTTCCGCCGTTGGGGTCGTCCCCTGATGGACCTTTTTGCCACTCCACTGAATCGGAAGTGCCCCGCCTTTGCGAGCTGGCATCCTCATCCGGGGTCCAGCGGCAACGCCCTTCTCATGGACTGGAGCGGCCTGTTCGCCTATGCATTTCCTCCCATACCATTGGTGCCGAGGACATTGTGGAAGATGCGCAGGCAACCCTGCCACTTGATACTGATCGCACCTCGTTGGCCCAGACAGGCTTGGTTCTCAGAACTTCTTCTGTTGTCCCAATGCACGCCCATTCGTCTACATCCACGTCCAGATCTTCTGTCCATGGACGAGGGCCAAGTCTGCCATCCAGACCCGACCACTCTTCAGTTATGGGCATGGAACCTGAATACCTCGAATTCGCGAATTTAGAGATGCCCCAGGAATGCAGAGAGATTCTGGCTTCTGCTAGAGCTTCCTCAACCGTTCAAACGTACAAACTAAAGTGGAAACGGTTTTGCCATTGGTGCGCAGAAGCAAATGTCCATCCACTCACTTCTGCCCCGGAACAGCTGTTGCCTTTCTTTCTGAGCCTTGCTCAGTCTGGCCTCTCTCATGCCACCTTGAGGGTCTTTCTGGCAGCTATTTCACGTTTCAGACATGATGGCTCAACCTCTCTCTGCTCATCCAGAATTATCCGACAATTCTTTAAAGGCCTCTTCAGGAAGTTTCCTCCTATCAGACGCCCGCCTCCGGCATGGCAGCTCAACGTGGTATTGTCACAGCTCATGAAGCCTCCTTTTGAGCCAATCCACAGAGCAGACAGCAAGTTTCTTACCTGGAAGGTCGTTTTGCTTTTGGCCCTAACATCTTCTCGCCGTGTGAGCGATCTTCATGCTTTCACAATCAAGCCTCCTTATTTGCAATTCAAAGCAGATGGAGTATCTCTTCGTACCAATCCCTCTTTTTTGCCAAAAGTGCCTACAGATTTCCATCTGAACGAACCTGTCTTCTTGAAGACTTTCTTCCCGAATCCACAGTCACCGGCAGAACAACGCCTTCATTCCTTAGACATCAGCCGTTGTCTAAAGTTTTACATTTCAAGAACTGCCCCTTTCCGCAAATCAGATCAACTTTTTGTAGCATATGGAAGAATGCGAAGGGGACATTCAGTGACAAAACAAACACTTGCAAGATGGCTCTCAGCAGCCATATCCTACTGTCACCAACAAGCTGGCAAGCCTTTACAGTGTCCTGTGAAGGCACATTCGACGAGAGCGATGGCGTCTTCCACCGCCTTGTTTGCCGGAGTGCCTCTACACCAGATTTGCCGGGCGGCAACGTGGTCGAATAGGCACACCTTTACCAGACATTACTGTTTGGATTCTATCAACGAGGCGGATACCGCAGTGGGGCAAGCAGTGCTTCGCCATCTCTTTAAATAAGGTGAGCCTCTGTTCCCTCCTCCTTTTTCTTCTGTGATTGCTATATGCTTTTAAGCTATGTGTTTACTTCTTGTGAAGATGCTTGCAATCCCAGTGCTAAGGAGTTACTGCTATCTATTCTATTCAAGCATGTGAATCTATGAAAGACACCCCTAATACTGGAGAAGAACTATTGTTACTTACCTGTAAACAGGTGGTTCTCCAGTATTGGTGTCTTTCATAGATTCACATGCGACCCACCCTTCCTCCCCTCAGAGGCTCTCTTCTCCTCATACGCTATTATTACTAGTGCTACGAAAATCTGAGGGCTTGAGCTTCTGAGGAGAAGGTTCTAGAGGGTGCTTGAGCCTGATTGGCTGCAGTTTGGACCAACATAATGACACTGATATGTTACAAATGAGTTTTTTCTCTTGTAATGTCTTCCTATGGAAGTTACCATTTAGAGGTTTTACAGTGTATTATCTCTATTATTATTATTCTATGATATTATCATTTATGTTATATTAGCAATATTGCTATTTTTATGTACCGTGGGACTCCCACTTCGACGACGGGGAATATTCAAGCATGTGAATCTATGAAAGACACCAATACTGGAGAACCACCTGTTTACAGGTAAGTAACAATAGTTCGTCTTGTTAGTTAAGACTTTTTTGATTATGTGCACTGAATTTTCTGCTCATTTTTCACTTTCACTGCGTCGTCACACGTACTACCTTTCCACAGATTGGAATTGTCACCTTCTTTATCCTGAAATATGGAAGGTAATTCCACAGATCACCAAAAATGTGCTTTTATGGTTTGTTTAAAACAGACATGATATGACTGCAAGAATCCTGGTCAACCCCTGATATATGGTGTTTAGCCTTTTTAAGAAGTTCCTACTGCCTTTTACACTGTAAAGTTGAGAGTTTCCCTAGATGTGTTGCAGTTGATTAAAGATCACCATAGATTCAACTGGTGTCAGTGCCACTGGGAGGGGACCAGGGCCTAGTGTCTATAATTTTTACTAAACAATTGCCTAATACAGGGGTTTGTACTTGCAGCCTTAATGATTTGCCTTACATTAATGATATACCGGTTGTTTTTTTAGTATCCAATGGTGATGCTCCAAGTCTAGGGGTTCAAAATTGACCTTGCTTATATGTAGATGAAATTATATTGCTTGAACTTACTCTGAAGGGTCTACAAAAATGTTTAGGCAGTTTGCATTCTTACACCACAGGCCACTTTTTAGGGATAAATACAACAAAAATAAAGATCTTCATTTTCATGGCAAAATGTACCTGAAGAAAATAAAGCATAGATGGTTGATTGGAAATGAAGGTCTTTGTTAAAACTTATACTCATCATGGAAAATTATTTGCTTCTAGTCTGAATGATAAACATCATACATTGCATCTGTGTACATAATCACTATCACATGAAATGGTCTTCAAATCTTTTACAATGCTCTTGATCGTATACATTTCAAAAATCTCTTGATATTGTATTGTTTGATAATTCCCCATAGTATTGTATATATATAGGATGAAAACCATAAGTATTTCAAATTGGTTCTTTATGAGCTCGACTGAAGAGAAAACATTGCATAAACTGCACTTGTTGAATTCATTGACTGACAGGTTATTCATTTGGAACTTGGGCTAAACAGTACCTTTGTGGTGAGTCTGGCAGCAGTTTTCCACTGGGTTTTTGGCCTATCTACTGTAAAAAAAAAATCTGTGGAAATATTCAAACATAAGCACTTGAATAGTATATATATTATAACATTTGTTGAGCGCTACTGTTACCCTTAGGTGTCCTGGTGCGATGTGAAACCTTGCCTGAGGATCAAACCAGTGACATGCTAATCCGTAAACAGCCAGGTTTTTAAAGCTTTTCGAAAGGCCATAAGGCTCGATATACCTCTAAGATTTAGGGGAAGCTTGTTCCAAGCTTTGGCTGCATTGGCTACAAAGCTTTTTCCACCCCAGGTGGCCTTTTTAACAAATGGCACACAAACCAATATGGCATCAGATGAGCGTAGTAATCTGTTTGGCGTGTAACAGTACAGTCGTTCTTTTAAATAGGCCGACCCTGCTCCATAAAGTGCCTTGTGAACCAGACACATCGCCTTGAACATGGTACGTTTCCTAACTGGCAGCTAATGCAGTTTCCGAATCTCTTTCGCTATTGGAGCGTATTTTGGGATGCCTGACACCAGTCTAGCAGCCGCATTCTGCAAGAGTTGCAACTTCTGCAACAAACCTTCCTGGATATTGAAATACAGACTATTACAGTAGTCCAGCCTCGACATAGTGAGAGCTGTGATCACTGTTTTACGACATTCTATAGGTAACGGAGGCAAAATGTTCTTACAAGACCTAAGAGCGAAAGACGTAGCAGATGCCTCCAAATTAACTTGGTCTTTGAAATTGAGCTTCTGATCTACCCACACACACACCAAGGTTTTTAACCTTCCTATTGGGTGCGGGAAGAGGGCCCAGGGTGTCTGGCCACCATTCTGGAGTCCAAAAATTAGGATCACTCCCAAAGCATACCACCGCCGTCTTACTGGAGTTTAGCTTAAGGCAGTTTGGGCCAGCCAGATCCCTACTGCATTCACACAATCTTTAAAATGGACTGCCGTGCTCTTTGACTCAGCTGGTAGAAGAGACACCACAATTTGGGTATTATCCGCATAAGCAGTCAGACTGAACCCAAATGACTGAATAAGGGGCGCCAGAGAGGACACATATATTTTAAATAGGGTCGGACTCAGAGAGGACCCCTGTGGGACCCCACATGGTAGTGAAAAAGGCTTGGATACAAATTTCACCTGCGCCACCAGCTGACTCCGGTTTGGCAAAAAAGATCGAAGGAGTCTCCAAGCCGAACCCTGTACAGCAATCTCCTGCATCTGGTCCATCAACAAATCGTGGTGGACCGTATTGAATGCAGCAGAGAGATCTAACAAGATCAGAGCAGCCTTGCCACCTTGATCTAGGATAGTCTGTATCTCTTCTGTAGATTTCAAAAGAGTAGCTTCGGTACTATGGCCCCCTAGAAAGCCATACTGCATTTGGTCCAAGGCTTGAGTGGACTCCAGAAATTGGCTAAGTTGCATATTTAGATTTCTCTCAATGATTTTAGCAGGTACCGGAAGTCTAGATATTGGTCTAAAATTGTTAAGGTCTTATGTATCGAGATTCGGTTTCTTCCGAAGGGGCAGAATAGAAGTTTTTTTCCAGTCTAACGGAAAATATCCCTCTGAATACATTAAATTGATAAAAATGGGTGTCAAAACTCGAGAGACTGGCTCTGCCGCTAACTTTAATATCCCTATCGGACAAGGGTCCGAAGGGGACCCGGATTTCACCTGCGTAAGATTACCAGTTTCTGTAACTGAAAGCTGGGCAAATTTGTCCAGTAGCACTTTCTTTTCTATATGTTGGTCAACAGTTTGGCCCGCCATGTTCTTAGAGGTAGCATTAGAGAAAGTGGAGAAAATCCATTAGTAGCACACCTATTACATCATAGGTGTGTCACCCTAGGCACAAGTATGGTGTGCTGGAACTACCAGCTCTGTTAAATCATATGGTTCATCCAATAGTTCGATTGTTCAAAGTTCTTTTATTCTTATTCTTAAATCCACATGTTAATTCACATTTATTTCTTATTTGCTCATGTTAGGCGTTAATATACATCATTCCTCATTCCAATGCATTTCGGTGCATACCGCACCTTCATCAGGGAACGCCTGAAAAATTAAACAAATAACACACTATGTATTAATCAAATTCCATTCTATCTCACTTGATAACTCATTTCATTAACGTGCTTATTAGATACTGTACATACTCTTCGACATTTCTATGTTAAAATATCTTCATTGTGCATCCAGTGTTACAACCGCTGTGTTTATAACCTTCAAGTTCTAGCTGTCGGTTAGTCTATGATCCTGCTAAATCATCTCATGTTCGTCTTACTAACCGTTACGCTGTTAACTGCTGCCCGCGCGGGCTTTCTGTTTTTAGAGTATGTTTACGCTCGGCCGGCCGTTGTCAAATGCCTGCACCCGGTGTTCGCATCTCACCTTAATCCCAGCTCATAGAGACTTGAATCTGCTACGCGAAGCCGCTCCGCTCCGCTTGCTACAACGATGTTTATTCAAACGCGAGTTTCGCGCATGCGTACAACAAAGGTGTATCGACTTTTTTTAAAGCTGCTTAAGACAAACTTTATTAACGCGCTGAGCGCTGTAACTTGTCACGCTAACCTCAGGCTCTGTGCTTTCGCTAGCGGCGCATCAATTTAGCGGGTCCTGCACTATAAAGACTGACAAATGTTAATTCGAACAATCATTGTGTATGCCTGCATAAATTTTGGTCATAATGAATTACGATTTCAATATGAAAGCTATTACTGATCAGTTACTGGTAAACTCACAGTGCAACATTGGCTCTATATGTTACAAATAGCATGTAAATTCCATTCTTTCATTTAGCCCATTCGGCTTAAGGGTACACAAGTGATAAATCCAATGGTTTTCCCTCTGTAGGAGGGATTTTTTATTCAAGGGTCCTTCTTTTTTAGGAACTATTTCCAACACGCAAGCCCGCAATTGGCTTACGTTATGCTGTTTATCCATAAAATGCGCTGCCACTGTTGATTTCAATAGCCCTGTTCTTATGTTGCTTTTATGTTCGTTCAAACGAGTCTTAAGTTTCCTTTCTGTGTGCCCTACATATCCACATGGGCATTTCAACAAGTATACGATGTTGGTTGTATCGCATGTTGCATTAAGGTTTAAGGGAATTTTATATCCTTTCATCGGGTGGGTGATGCTAGCACCCCTCATTATGTTATGGCAATTGCCACAGTTTAAACACGGTACTGTTCCTTTGAATGTCTGTTTGTTTGTCGTGCATTTGGGAGTTTTCAATAATTCACCCATATTTTTCCCTCTGGTGAAAGCGAACAGTGGTTCCTTATGGAATATTCCTTTAAAGTCTGGCTCCAATTTGACCATCTGCCAATTTTTGCGGATAATTCTTTTGAAATCTGCGCTAACGTTGGAATATTTACTTACACACGTGATTCTTTGTTCCTTAATTTTTGGTTTCGCTGTTAGTAGCTCAGTCCTTGTTTTTCTTTGTGTTCTTTCCCTTGATTCTTTGATAATTTTTTCCGGATATCCTCGAGACTCAAACCTTTTGGCCATTGTGTCTAACTGTTGTTGACAAGTTTCTTCTTCAGATACCAACCTTTTGACCCTAAGAAATTGAGAGTAGGGTAGATGAGTCTTTAATGATTGTGGATGGTGACTTTTATATAGTAAAAGATTATTTCTGTCAGTAGAATTTTTTACCTGTTTTTGTGATCTCTACATCTAGAAATTGTATGACATTCTTACTAATGTTCCATGTGAATCCAATCCTGTCGTTTTTAGTGTCCAGAATCTCCAACTGTTGTTTTAATGACTTTTCTGTGCCTTTCCATATCAAAAAGATATCATCTATGAACCTCACATACATGAGGAGGTGTGTGGCCCATTCTTCATTATGGTAGACATGTTGTTCTTCGAACGCTGTCATAAACAAATTGGCATACGCCGGTGCGGCGCAATTTCCCGTCGAGGTCCCATTTAATTGAATAAACCATTTCTCTTTGTAACAAAAGTAGCTATTAAATAATGTAAACTGCATAAGTTCCATCAAAAAAACTTGCAAATCTTGGGGATATGTACTTTGCAATAAAGCACTCTCTATGGCTTCTAGGCCTTCCTTGTGTGGTATCGAAGTATACAAGGATTTTACGTCGACCGTCGCCATTACACTGTCGTCTTCCATTTTCACGTGTTGCAGTTTTATCAAAAAATCTGTCGTGTCTTTTATGTATGATAGGCTCTTGTAGACCAAAGGCTGTAAATGTTTATCAATATACTCTCCCACTGGTTCGTGAATACTCATTTTTGTGGAGACGATTGGGCGGCAGGGTGGTTTATACAAGTCTTTGTGTACTTTTGGTACCATGTACATAGTTGGGCTCTTTGGGTTATCTTGCGTGAGGAACTTTCTGGATTTCTCACTAATTGTGCCATGTTCCACTGCTTTCCTCAGAATGCCTTGTAGAATCTTTCTCATTTCTTCCGTGGGGTTTGCTTGGATTTCCATGTATAAGTTCGGATCCTCTAAATGTTCTTTAACTGTATTTTCATAGAATGCTGTGTTGAGAATCACCATCGCTCCTCCCTTATCTGCTTTTTGACAAATTATCTTCTCGTTTTTCGCTATGCTTTCTATGACCCCAAACTCTTTGTTAGACATGTTCCGTTGTGTGTTTTTCTTATTCGTGTTAATCTTGCTTATTTCTTGTTTACATAAATTCTCAAACAAGTCTATGGTTTTGTGCGATGTTGGTGGCATGTATGTGCTCTTGGTTTTCAATCCTCTCAGTTCATCTTCCTGTTTGGGTTTAGGATCTGTCACCACATTCTCAAAAAAGTGTCGGAGTTTCATTTTCCGAGTCAGTTTAAAGAGGCTCACTTCTAGTTCCAGTTGATTAGTCCGCGCAGTTGGTACAAATGACAAGCCTCGTTGTAACGTTTCTATCTGAATGGTGCTCAGATGCTGATCTGAAATGTTTATGACCAGATTCTCTTGGTCAATCAATGATGTTTCTTTTTGTCCTTCTTCGAAGTCACATTCCTCGTTTGTGGAAGAGATTTTTCTTTTGGTTTTGTTGCGACCCCTCTGGGGTCTTCTATTTCTTCTGAGCCTTCGACTAAAAAAAGTCTCCGGTGTAGATTGTGCTTCTTTGTTCTGTGGTTTGGGTGTTTTTGAGGTTCTTCGTGTGTCATTTGCTGGTTTTTCACTGTCTGTAGAGGACGTGTCAGTTTGTGATGTATATTGTCTGGTCTGGCGTCGTTTGGCATAGATTTATGCCCAGGTATAAACCTCTTGCAGTTTATAGTCCAAAGTGTCTCTTTTATACTTTTAGTTTCCTCTCATTCACCTCGAGTGTGGCGAGTAATTGGACTATTAATGTCATCTAATATCTTCTTTAGTTCATCTTCTGAAACTCCTTTTTTAAGTTCTTCTGTTGTGGTTTCAATTTCTTGTCTGAGATCTTCAAGAATCTTACAATAATTCTTCTATAATTAGCAATATTAAATCTAAACTGCATTTGTTTAGAATAGCGTACCAACGGTCTGTAAAGGGTTTGGAATTTTTGCACAGGGATGGTCTTAGGGCAATCCGGAGGCCTCTGGGAATTCGCTGCGCCTTGTGATACTTTACCATAGTGCTTGCATGGAGCCGCTGATTGATCTCCTTTCTTGTGAGATAGAGTAGATGTTTAATATGTTGTTCCTTGTTTCGAACATATGTGTGTTCAGTAGTTTCCGTTTGGATTAATGAATAAATTCTTTCACTGGCCTCTGCCGTGAATGCGAAAGTGTCCGCTCTTATATCCGTCGAATGAGTTATATCCTCATATTGCATCTTTTCTGTCGGGCGTGGAGAAAATGGCATCCACTTTCACATAAAAGAAACTGGCCAATTTTTCACAAAAATCCTGACTAGGCGTGGATGTAGTCGCCACTGGATTGGCCAGGCTGGTAACTGTATTAAAAACAGTTCCCTAGCTGAATAGTACATTCTGAAAATAGAAATGTATACATTTTGGAATTGTTTGGCAGGTTCACTTCGAATCTATGATATTGTCACAGCTGAAATCTCAGTTGAAGTCACGCTACAAGGTTAGTTCAAAATTAGATATTGAACTTTGCTTAAAAATGGGCAAATACAAACTGTCTCTTCTTTTGCTGTACAAAAACAGATCACAAGCATGCCCGACCTAAAATCTAGAACATGTGGTCTGTTGCATGCTTTTATTATGTCTCGGCTAGGCAGTGCATGCACTGTCTCGTTCGAGACATGCTGTATCTGCTCAATGGACTTTGTGCAGCCCATTGTTTTTTGTTGGTTCCTTGTAGTGTCCCTTGTACAATCTTGCTTTTCTATGGTCAATTTGCTTTCTTATTCCCACCTTTTGCTGTCTGGTTCCCTCCCATGGAGCCTGCCCGTGTTCCAAGTTATCTTACTCGTCCATTTATTTATGGTTTGTCTGACGCACTATTTTTTTCTTTCAGCTTGTTATCATTGCAGCCGCACCTCGTTGCTTGCTGCCCTCTTCCTGTCCCTCACCCCTGCCGCCATGTTACTTTAGCACTGCCTCAGTCCTTGTCATGTGACGTGTGCCATAAAGGCTTCACGTTAACACTACTTTGTTCCCAGCAGTCATGCTTCATCGTTCATCATTGCAGCCGCAGCTACCGCTCGGTTGCTTGTTTTAGTTGCTTTCAGACCAGCCCATGTTTTGTTCGCATGCTTACTTACATACGAACTGAAAAACGTAATCTCTGAAATGCTCCAGATCTTCATAGGTTTAAATGTCCAGTTCTTTATTTTCATTTAACATGCAACTTGGAAAGCCCAGGCTGTGAAATGCTGTGAATACCTGCTAAGTCAAGCGATCGCCCAGGTCTGGTGAGAAAAGAGAATTTTTAGGAACTTTCTTTCACTGCACCTGTGGGAATGCATTTGTTTCAAGTGCTGAGTCCACACGCAAGGACATGATGCAGGCACACAGCACGCATGCCAGTGATCCCTACGGGGGGCGCTTGGCAGCAGTGCCAGGGCAGCAGTACTGCTAAGGCTGCTGTAAAGGCAGCCTGCAGAGCCGTACCCAGACATGGCTCTGCCGCGGTTGCATCAAGAGGAGACCTGCCCCCGTCCAGGGCACAGCTGTTATCTGAGGAACTTATAAATGAGACAGGTAAAGGTCAACCCCTCCTCCTCGTCATGTGAATCTTTTCTCCAGCTGTGTCAAAGATGCAGGTGAGACAGCAATAACCTTTAACCCACACTACCTGCCATGAATGCACCCTGTATGAACCTCTGCCCGTGGCAGCGCTCAGCTTGCATTCTCCTTTGCGGAGGAGAAGGGTTGTGTGGTCAGGAGACATACGCCACTTGATCGTCACCTCTTGAGCTCAGCCTGGCACAGCATCCTCTGCAGGAGAGCTAGCTGCCCCCAGGAAGCTGGTCTGTAGGTCCCCTTGTTTGCACAATCTCCGTGCACAGTCCTGCTGGAGCCTTCCCGTGCTGAACGAGCAACCTGCAGAGCATAGTTACTGTTGGCACCGTCACCCCTGCGGTGACCGCTTTCTCGCGGACACATCTTCTTGCTTGTGAAATTGCTGCATTCAAGCGGAGGCATACAATGCTACTGTGTGACATTGGTCACATACCTCTGCTGCCACCTGGCATCACCAAGCTGATGGTTAAAAACGATTTGCTCAGTAGGGGTTGGTCCTTCTTGCTTTCATAGCCAGAAATCGTACTCAGTAACAGATCGATATGGCATTTTCTGGAACCCCACTTGGTGACCCCAGTCACTAGGCGATGCCCCAAAGCAATGCACAATAAAATCAGAGGATCCTCGTGGATATCACTTTATCCATGCATGACCACATTTGGGCCCTTTGTGGAAGATGCTTTGCAATGCTGAAACTTCTAAGAAGGCTATTTGCCTGGATCCCGCAAACTTGTAGGAGAACGGTCACACAGGCATTACTTAACAGCTGGCTGGATTATGGCAATGCATTATTTATGGGCATGGCAGACTACCTCTTCAATCGACTGCAGTAGTGCAGAATGCCGCAGCCAAACTGGTATGCAACAAAGACAGACTCAGTTAGTTCATCGTCCGAGTGCCTCAAATTGCTCCATTGGCTGCCAATGCGCCAAAGAGCGAAATTTAAGCTGCTCAGTTACACACACAAGGCCCTGCACCAACAGGGGCCTATTATTCTACAGAGGAAAGTTGAATTCTTTGTACCCTTGAGGTGCCTCAGATCACAGTCCCTAGCTCTAGTTAGGACAAAACGCATTAAGAAAACAAGAACAGGGGGTCGCAGCTTTTCATACCTGGCAGCTAAACACTGGAATGCCCTACCACAAGAACTCCGCCTCACAGAGAACTATCTTATTTTCAAACGACCCATAAACCACTCAGCCAGCCATTCACTAGAAGTCCTAGCATAGCACTGTGATATCCTTTGGATAAATGTCGCGCTTTATAAATACAAATTGTCGTTCTCTTACTTTAACCAGTGAGTGTATTTTTCTAATTCCCCAGTGTGCCTTTTTGTGACTATAAGACAATCTTGCCCGAATATTTGGGTCATTATTATACCTGCAACACACGGAGTCCACTTCAGTAAAGATAACTTGAAGAGCTATCTTTCCAGATTGCTTAGTAGACTAGCGACATCTCTGCGTTAGAAGGGTTAAAAATCCTCAAAATCTGCCACATGCTTTCTGATAATGCAATGTTTGGCAAAAAAGGCATTGGAAGCGATCAGTCGGCTGGAGTGTGTGATATGGGCGGCCTCAAAAAGGGCAGTGACAATTTATGGCTGAAAGACGGCCAATTAATTTTATTTAGTTCCCTGTCAATTCATTTGGTTGTCAAGTGCCCCCGCCATAATGTGCCCAAAAACCCAGACAGTGCATCACACCACTGTGTGCTGTGTTTTGCATTAACGTTAAAAGGTTAGCTATCAAAAAAGACCAAGCGAGTTCCAAACTGCTCTTCCCCACAAACAGACCTGTGATGAACCCTTTATGTTTTACTTACGCATTAAAATTCTCCGTTTTGGTCGTTTTTGTAGACGGGTCACTTTTATTTTCTACTAGCCGCCCGTCCCTACGTTGTCCGGGTATGAAATAGAATGTGTGTATTTGGCAAGGGCAATTTATTTTAAAATCTCGCGGTAGACAACATTTTTTGTTTCATTAGAATAGGGACGAGAAGGCCCAGCTGCAGCCCTGGTTGATGTTAGCAGGCGCGTGTAATGTCATTGAATGAGAGAGTTATCAGCTGCGGGTAAATCCGTTTAATGAGAGAGTTGAGTGACAGCGAGTAGGAGAGGCTGCAGTAATTGTCCCCGCAGACACGCTCATTTGCGTGTTCCCCCGCTTGAGGCCAAGATGCCGGCCTGTTTGATGTTAGCAGGCGCATGTTCCCCCGCTTGAGGCCCAGCTGCAAGCCTGGTTGATGTTATCAGGCGCGTGTAATTAGTGTACTGATCCGCCGCCTGAGCCCGGCTAGAGCCCAGGTTGATGGTAGCAGGCACGTGTAATTTCATTGAATGAGAGAGTTCAGTAACAGCGCGCAGGAGAGGCTGCAGTAACGTTACTTACCAGGCCTCCAGGTGAACGCATTTGTCACGCCCCAGCACATGGCCACAGCAGACGATCTTCTGATTAATGTACGACCCACATGGCATGATCGTAGCACACGCTCCCAGCGTTTCTCACGCCCCCAGCGTGCCCCTTGATGCGGCGCAATTGCGTTCACATGGCATGAAAGCCGGACACACGCGCCCCCCCCCCCTAGCGTTTCTCATGCCCCTTGATGCTGTGCAGCAACGTAATTGGCGCTTGTATGTATGACTCACATGGCATGAAGGGCTGACACACGCCCCCAGCGGTTGTCACGCCCCCAGCAAACGCCTACAGCCCACAATGTGATGGCCGTACCACACGCCCCCAGCGTTAGTCACGCCCCTAGCCCACGCCCACAGCACAACCCAGACACGCCCACAAGGGACTACTTTGCTGGCACGGTTCTTTTACCTTTTAAATGTATAGAGGAGTTGGCCTTACGGCTAAGGCGCTCGACCTCGGACCTGGGGATCTGGGTTCGAGTCTTGGTAACGACGCCAAACATCCTGTGATTCTGGGCAAATCACAATCTCCCCGTGCCTAACAAAAATGAGTGTGTCCTCATGTAACGTAACTGGTGCTATGTAAAGCGGTCTGATACCGGATTCAGTTCGGGTCAAGTTCGCGCTATATAAAACTCTGCAAAATAAATAAATATGGTGGCCGTCTGCATAGCCTATGTCCTTCTGCTGCAACTGCCCTTTCCAACGCTGTATTGGGTGTTGTGATTGGTGCTGTGGTTACTGAGATTACCCGCCTCAAAGGTTTGGGCTCTCTCTTTATAATATTAGTATGGATACCAGTTACATTTTCTTTTCTTCCCATTATCGTGTTACATAACCACCCTCGTGCAATTTCAATTCTTGTTTTTTTTGGGGCTTCCAGCAATCAGATGCGCACTCCTGACCCGAGATTAAAGGGGCTGTAACATGCGAACATTCCTCAGCTTCAGAGGAGACTCTGTGGGCTCTCCTGGGCCAATTACCACCTCCAGGAGAGACGCTAGCTTGTCATGCGCAATGGTCCTTCTTAATTAAAGGCCATTTAAGGAGTAAATATGGATGCGGTTTCGCTGCGGGTAAAGACAGTCTGCAGAGGACAGGCCCAACAAGCCTCTGGGCTCACCGTTTAGCATACTGGCGTGATCTGTAAAAATGATATTCCAAACCTGGATGGAGCATAGTGCATATTTCTAAAGTACCCCCCTCCCAGGAACTGCACGCAGCAAGAGGGATTGTGTTCCTTAACATATTCCCCGTCCCAAAGACCCAGGTCATAAAAACGCTCGATATCACCTTATAGAAAATGGCCTTTTTATTGCAATATAACGCAATTTTAAACTTCTATATAAAGCCTTTAAGGAAGCAGTACAAACGTAGAATTACACACCTCTGCTATAAAGGTACATTTATTTCGAACAACTCGTATATTTCACTAAAAATCACTTAACAAAATATGCCTCAGGCAGGCAATGTATTTAGCTTAAAAAACATGTTCAAAAGTCTGCACTTCAGAAAGGCTTAAAAGGACAAGGCACTATTGTTAAAAAAAGCAAATGCATACAGGTTCCCCCTGCTTCTGACCTGGATGCCTCCCCATTAACACCCGTGATTTTAGCGATACTATTCGAAGAGGACAAAGTATTTTCATCACAGATGCAACAGTAATAATGAAGCCCTTAACAACAAGTTACAAGAGACCCTTTTGGTTAGTTCCAATGTGCCCACAATTCAGCAGTTTGGCCTGAAAAAGACAGACTAGGATCTTCAGCCCATACAGCACCGCAAAGCCCAGTCTAAGATCTCCTTGTTTTTACATTCTTGTGCAATATGTATAAAAGGTCTACTTTAAGTCTTCCCTAGGTGTATCCTCCAAAGTCATGCAGCGGGTTGTACATTCGAGATCTGAGTTATAGTAAGAACATTTCCTTACTATCCTCTCATTTACTGTGCATGCGCCTTATTGTACTTATTTACTGACTGACATTATGCTCTTAAACACACTATCAAATGTATACAAAAAAGTCTTGCATATGAAAATAATGAACATTTTATTTTGTAAAATTATTTAAACAAATGCAAAAACAAGGATTCAAAAATTTTGTTCAAAGTTTAAATAATGTCACAATATCCTAAAATGTACAATGTTCCGTCATCTCCACCTTGTTTTTTTGCATTTTTATTGACTTTTTTTTAATAGCGGACTGCATTGACATATAACATGGATGCACTTTTAGTCTTTATAGCGTTATCGCTTTCATATTTGCTTACATTCATTTTATATTAACATATATCACGAATCAAATTCTTTAATTAGGCAGTCATGTAAAATGGTGAACATTAATTAGCATTTGATATTTACTGAGAGCATGTTAGGGTCAACGCTTACGGCTCAGTTCTTGAGGCCTTTTATTTAGAGCATTGTTGAGTGGTCTAATTTCGTTTGGGTTAGGGCTTAGGTCATAATTTATTAATGGTTGCGTTTTGCGTTTTTCTTGAACTAGGTTGTCTTTGACATCTCTACCGTATGAGCAGTTAAAAGAAAGTATTTCTAATAATCATAATTTTACAAATTTGCTCATCTTAGACACTGGCCCTAACGTATAGAAATAATCACTGTCTGCTGCAGCGTACTATCCGAGCCACTTTTTGCTTTAATTCTAAATTAAAATCCACAATAAGTAAACTCCCAAGTAAGTGAGAGTAAAATTAATTAGTGATAAGGTGAGTGTAGCATAAAACCACACTGGCTAGAGGAACATAGGGCCATATTACCAAGATGTGCGTTAAAAAACATACATCGCACATTTCCCTATCGCCGGATTTTATCACTGTGTTAGCGTGTCATTATCAACGTGCAACACGTAGGCGATAATAAATCCGGCGATAGGGAACATTAGCGCGTGAAAACAAGCGTTGTTGTCACGCGCTAATGTGTGCCTTGATAATATGGGGGGGTGGATTCAGCTTTATGATCCACACCCCCATGTTATCAATGCCTAACACCTGATCAGAGCAGGCGTTGGGAGACCTGCGATAAACTCTCTTTCTCCCAATGCCTGCCTTGGTAATAGGGTGTTACCACCTCCAACCACATTTTACATGTGGTTGGACGTGGGAACGCCCACTTTGCATGTCATTAGCGATGTTTCTCGCTGACATGCAAAGTGGGCTTGAGGCAGGCGTTAGCATGCCCTTGTTAATAGGGCGCTAGAAGTATCACCGCTTTCTCTGCAAAATTCGCCGAAAAAGCGGCGATGCTTCACCTTGGTAATATGGCCCATAGTTCTGAAGTGCTATTTGTTTGGCTAGGCATTATTTAGTTTGGGGCCAAGAGACCTAATTTGGGTGGTGAGTGCTACACAAATGGCAGTCAATAAATCATACAATAAATTCCAATTTGTAAAGCACTGCTTATCACCTGTGAGGGTATCCAGGCGCTGGGGGTAGCTGCTGCTGGGCCTTGTCAATTGACCCGCCAGGTTTTAAGACCGCTTTTGAATTCCTGCAGGAATGGGGAGGTCCGGGGGGGGGGGGGAGGGGGGGGATGGGGGGTGGAGGGAGAGGCTGTTCCAGGTCTTGACGGCTAGGTGGGGAGAAGGAGCGGCAGCCGCTCCTGCTTCGGCAGAAGGGGGGAGTGTGGGCGAGGGAGAGGGATGCAGACCGCAGATGTCTGATGGGTTGGTGGCAGTTCAGTCTGTGGTTAAGGTAGGCTGGTTCTTCATTGTGCAGGGCCTTGTAGGCGTGGGTCAGCATTTTGAACTGGCTCCGCTTATAGACGGGGAGCCAGTGGAGTGGTCTGATGTAAGGGGGGGATGTGGGTTCGCCTCAGTAGGTTGAGGACGAGCCTTGCTGCTGCGCTCTGGGTGGCCTGAAGTCTGTTCAGCAGATGAGAGGTGACCCCAATGTAGAGGGTGTTGCCGAATTCCAGGCGGCTGGTGAAGAGGGCCTGAGTGATGGTGCGTCTGGTGCTGAAGGGGAGCTACATGAAGATTTTCCAGAGCATGCGGAGAGTGAGGAAGCAGGCTGAGGACACAGTGTTCATCTCTTTTTTCATGGTGAGTTTGCTGTCAAGTATGATGCCAAGGTTCCTAGGGTGTTATTAGGGTGAGAGGGGGCAAGCTCTGCTGGCCACCAAGAGTCATCTCAAGTGGATGTGTTGCTTCCGCAGAGGAGTTGATCAGTCATTCCCCTGGTGTTGCATTTCTGCCCATTATATTGTTGTTTTTATTACTCACTGCTGTTTGTAGCCACGTTACTCTCCTCTCCTCTTTTTAGGTCTTTCAGTTTTTGAATGTTCATTTATTAAATTATTTTGTTTAATCTCTGCATTCCTTTTTCCAGGCGCTTGTGATACGCGCAGCTAAGAACACATGGCTGTAGCTTTTAGATTTCTGGAGTACATTTGACTACTCATTCAGGTTCACTGGTAATTTGAGTATTAATTCTAATTAACTATCTAGATGTGTTGGCGCAAAGTGGTTTAATTGGACACCAGAATCTTAAGAACACCAAAGGAAAGGAAAACCTGGCTTTGAAGTAGCAGCACTTTTTGCTCTTTACTACAAAAAACAAGTTGTGGCTTCCGAACATTCCACGAAGGTTAAATAATTGTTTCTGAGGCAGAAACAATGAAACGGGATTACAGAATTTCAGAGAGCAAACAAGTATTAGAACAGACAGAAAGGAGTTCTGCATTGCAACGACAAGAAAACAATTTTAATAGGGTAGTTCAGTTGTACATATGTCTTATTTGTTATATATAATGGGAACAAAAATGCTTAACACTTTATTATACCTTTTCAACATCCTGCACAGCAGCCACTCTGCTCCGCAACATAGCTTAAAGACACTGGCAAAGTCAATAGCTCTTACTAAACACGTATAAGGTCCCAAAAACTAGACCTATTGGTTATGCCAATGCGTGTGACTATGAAGGAGTGCTTTATCCCAACAGATGCATAGGAGAAGCATTTACAATGCAATAGGTCTCGCAGTGACATTGTTTAAAGCTGTTAGCATTGTAAATGAGATGGCGTTTTATATTGTTTTTCTTTTCTAAAAAGTATACAGTATATATCATCAACTATGCACCATTAGACTGGAGATGAATTAGTGAGAAAAAAAAACAAAAACAAAAAAGATAAAGCAACAGGACATCTCATCTATATCACACTGGATTACATGCATCTGTGATTGTTTCACGTATTTTAGAGGGGTCTGTGTTTCATTGACAAATTACGTTAAAGGGACACTGCCTATAAATTACTAAATTATGACAATACCTGCATGTCCACATGCTGTGGTAAAGACAATCTAGACACAGTCCCTACCCCGGAACAACCCCTCCGTGTGAACACACTGGAACAGCCCTTGTGCAAAGTCCTCCCATGCACAAGCCCTGTTTGGACACAGACCACGGCTGCACACCCCCTCTTCCGTGCATATACCGGACTTGCAGAGCAGCTGCTTCTGTAAAGGGTTTCCCTGTACGGGGTGTGTGTATAAGAGCAAAAAAGTAGTTATTGGAAGCAATGTATATACAAAACATATTTGTACATGTAGAGTGTAGGGACAGGCAGTCCCGCTAAACAATATTGGGAGTTAATCAGAGTAAAGTTTGACCCAAATAAATGAGGTTTGTAGCATAATATATGTGTATGTTAGTAGGGGTAGGGTGACATATGTAATTTCTTACTTGCATGGCTTATATCATAGTGTGAATTTTGTTTTGAAACCTAACATATTGCACGCTTTGCAGTATCCCTGGCTTAAGAGGCTTTTGGCCCATAAGTAATGTTCCAGGGCAGGGGGAAATGCATATGGGTTAAACTTTATAAGTTGCAAATCAACACGCCTGCCACTGTGCTTTGCTGCTATTGTGTTGGGTATAGTGCTTAGATCTGAAATTTGCACTAAGCACTATACAGGTACTCCTGCCAACGAACGTAATTTACATGGTTAACACCAGAGCCTCAATTATGTATAAAAACATAACATATTGTAACTGAAACCAGGCCTCCCTTCCTCCTTTGATGAGCATGGTTTACGACTCCACCCCCTGCTCTGGCATTCCATTGTAGCAGAGCTCTGCCCTTCAGGCACAGCTGGGTAACCCCAGGGGCTCTTTATCACCTCTTCAACCTTGTTAGAAGTGTGAAAGAGCTATGTTACACTGCGTCCGTATAGTGCAGCGCTCACCGGTCCCAGGTCGTCGGGTGCCAGTGGTGCCTGTAGAAGTGTTTTTACAGAGGAGGGTGTCGAACTTTGGGGTAGATTGTGCACACACGTGAAACAAGTGTACACAGAGGCACATATAAAGTCAAAATTATTTAAATTGTCTCATCTTTTACGGAAGCTTGCGCTGTTACAGCTCATGAGCTTGCTGAGCCCAAGTTTGTCTCTGGCAGGTGATGGAAGCTTGTACTGCTACAGTCCACTTTGTACGTGTGTGTGAGAATCCTCCCTATCTTATGCTGTGCTCTCCTCATTCCAACCCAAAACTGTGTCTGCGTGGCTGAGGCTCTTAACCTTAACCCCAGGGCCCAGGCCCGGCATTAAATAATTTATGACAATCTTGGCTGTTTATGGCTCTAGGTGTCGCCGTGCTACTGTGCCACCAGCCTGACACTAGTGTGCGTCCTGCCTGTCCCTCACCGCCAAGAAGGACAACATTTGAACTAAAGACTGGACAGGAATCAGCATTCAAAGTAGTTCTGCCCAGCAACTCTTGAACTGTAAATGCTGCAAAAGAACAGGCGAGGATATCGTAGCCTGATGGCGGCTTTGGAGCTGGGGAACAGGGTTCAAGGCGACCCTCAGCGTTGTGGAGTTATTTAATCTTCCTGTGCCAATTAAAAATGAAAGTGTCTTTTTGGGTAACATTATGTAACTAGTGCTCATGTAAAAGCGCTACTATACCTTCCGGTTAACTTGGCGCTATATAAACTAGCACTATTTCATATATGGGTGAGAATGCTCCAGCTAAAAAGAGAATTTTTTTAGATTTTGGAAAATGCGCCCTGAGGCGTGGCCCTGGCCCACTGTGCGCTAGGGCTGTGGGAGGCGCACTTATATTCACAAGCGGGCAGTGCACAGCATTTGGTGCACTTGTTAGAAGTGTGAAAGTGATAGGTTACAATGTGTCCGTATAGTGCAGCGCTCACCGGTCCCAAGGTAGCCGGGTGCCAGTGGGGTCTGTAGAAGTGTTTTTAGAGAGGAGGGGGTCAAACACGGGGTAGATTGTGCACACACGTGTGACAAGTGCACACACAGGCACAAACATTTTAATTGTCTCAACTTTCACATTTCTAGTTTTGGCACAGGATGGAACCGAGGCAGTAGGCGGTTAAGCGATACGCCCAGGATCACACAGTGTGGTTTAGCTCTAAATCTCCTGGCCCATAAAGCAGCATTTTAATCTTTTTTCTACTACATTTTTAGTTAAGGCTGGAACTCTGACCAGCTGCGTTCGTAGGGTTGTTGCCATCCTATAGGAAAGTTTTTTTTTTTTTTTTTTTTAATGGACCCTGCCATTGGAAATGGCACTCAGCACCAGAGCCTTAATTATATGCCACGAAAAAGTGCGTACGAGTGAAATTGTATTATTCTATGCCCCCACTGCACAGGTTTCCCTTTCCACCTTCCTGCTCTTCGGGAGTGGGGGGGTGCCTTTTGCAGGAGGGAGGGGAGCGTCTTCACGCTGCCTCCCTCGCAAGCATCCAAGACAACACATAATAGTGAACAGATACTTGGCACAGTTGGCTGTCAGCGGTGTCTGCGCACACCCTTCAAACGTTACCAAAAACAAAGATGGCATGCCCTTGTCCGGATGAGCCGGCCTAAAAGTCCACAGAGCGGCAACCAAAATTGCCGAAACCTAATGGCGACGCAGCAATTAGCATAAAGTGTGACGCGCACCAATCGAAAACAGAGGTGGGGCTTGAAGCCCCCTTCTGAAATATATCTCTAACTATAGCTCTTGCAGGCGAGGAGCGCATGCGCTCCAACGCCAGGCGAGACCTAAAAAACTGTCTCTTATAGACTGAATTTGTAAATTTCATAATAGTAGTGCACAAGATTTCGATCATGCTATTTTTTTTGTCCAGCTTTGCACTTCAGACGTCAACCATTTTTTTTTTTTTTTAAACTTTATTTTTGTGCAGGGATTAAAAGAAATAGGCGTGTCAAGCCCATATAAGTGAATACTGTTACAGTAATGCCACACTGCCACAGCCATCGTGCCCACATCCCTGAGGCCGGGCGGCAACGTCTGAAACCACATGAGATGTAAGTTAACGCTAAGGCTGACACTCTCCACATGTCTCTTACCCATCCTGCTTTTTGATTTCTACCCGCAACTCCCTTCTCCCCCCCCCCACCCTCACGAAACAATCAACTTGTAGCTGTTCCCCTTGGAAGGGAAGACATTCAGGTCTAGCGACTCTCAATCAAAGGGTCATCGTTTCATTCGTGTCAAGTACATATAGGTAAAACAGTTGCCGATCCCTCCATCCACGTCGTTGTTCAATGCCCAATATGTGTAGTATCTCCGTGCTCCCTGCGTCCCTGATACACCTTAGGCACACCTTTCTTTCAGGTGTTCCCCTCTACGCCTCACCGCCTTCCCCTCCCTCCCGGGGTCTCCTCTGATCGCCAACTTCCAAGCCATGGTACTGTCTCCACTTGCTCCACACCTTTCGGAATTTCTTGGGGCAGCCTCTCGCCTTGTACGTCACCCGTTCTGCTGCCATATAGAGGTCCAGCCCTCTCCTCCACTCCTCTATGTCTGGCACCTCCTCCACCCCCCAATGTTTCGCAATGTCCCTTTTGGCCACCACTAGTGCCAGCACCAGGAAAGTGAGAAGCGGGCGTGGCAGGTCTACCTCCGTGACCATCCCCAATAGTGCCAGTTTCGGGTCCAGCGTTAATTCTACCTCCAGCACCTCCCCCAGCTCGTGGAAAATGTGTGACCAATATACTTGTATGTCTGTGCACGACCAGATGGTGTGGAAAAAGTCTCCCTGGGCCGCTCTACATCTAAGGCATGTGGCGTCCGTTATCCTGCCCATCTTAAGGAGGCGTAGTCTATCGAAGTAAGTCCTATGTAGGACGTTCAACTGTATCAGCCTCAGTCTTGATTTAATAGCCACCTCACGAGGGTGCATCAGTATGAGCTCCCAATCTAAGTCCTCCATTCTTCCGACCTCTGCCTCCCAAATCCCTCTAAGTTTCGCCAGAGTCCCCAACATATTGTTCGTGAGTGTTTTGTACGTGAGGGACACTGCCTGGTGTACCAGCTGTTCCTGCAGGAGTCTCCCCTCTAGTGGTGCATATTCTGGCATGTCTTGTAGTGATATCTTCTGGGCGTTCCACGCATGCGTTAGCTGTATGTGTTTGTACCGTTGTGTGTGATGTAAGCCATATTCCGCCCTCAGCCTCGCGAACGACTTCAGCTCACCGTTCCTTGTCAAATCCCCAATAGTGGATATTCCTATGTCGTCCCACCTGGCGAAGCCTCTCAGTTTTCGCACTTCTGTGAGCCAAGCGCAGTGCCATATTGGCGTCTGACGCGTCAACCTCCCCTCCCACCCCGTGGCTTTCGTGGCCTTTGTCCACGCTCGAATTGTAATCACCGTTGCCGGCAAGAGCGTTCTCCCTGCCTTCCCACCATATAGATAGTGAAGTATACTGTGGGTAGACAATTTGTGTCTTTCCAATGCGTATGTGGGGTGGTCCGCTGGTGTATGTAGCCAATCGTTTATGGGAGTTAGGTGTTCTGCCCAATAGTAGGCCTCCAGGTTTGGCAACGATATCCCTCCATTATATTGGTGTCGTTGGAGTGTCCGAAGCGCGATGCGCGGTTGTTTACCTAGCCATATGAAGGAGCGCAGGTCAGCGTGAATTCTGGGAATGGTGTTAGCTGGGAGCGGGTAGTATTCATTTTGAAGTGCGTATAGGAATTTGGGTAAAGTGATCATTTTATACATTGCCGCTCTACCCAGGATGGTGAGCGGCAACTGCCTCCACCGCGTCATGTCCTCCACCGCCTCCCTCATTATCCTGCCCACATTCTTCTGGAAGGAGACCTTCTCGTCCACTGAGATATAGACCCCAAGATATTGGAATCCCTCCACAGTGGTGAGCAGGCGGGCCGGTAGTGCTACCCCCTGTAACCCCCCCTGTGGTGTGTAGAGGACAGACTTATGCCAATTGATGGTGTGGCCCGCCCTTGCCCCAAAGCCCTCGAGCTCTCTGAACAACGCCCCCACCGTTACCTCCGGTTTCGTAATGTATAATAATACATCGTCGGCATACAGTGATATTTTCTCCTGGGACCCCCCTATCTCGCCCCAATCAAAACCATGTATCTCCGGATTTTGCCTTATTCTAGCCGCCAACATTTCTATGGTGAGTGTGAAGAGCAGCGGCGATAGCGGGCATCCTTGTCTAGTGCCTCTCTCTATTCTAAATTCCCGTGATAGGCAGCCATTCACTCGCACCCGCGCCTTTGGTGCTGCATAGAGCAGCTGTATCCAGTTCCGAAAATTCGGACCAAAGCCAAACCGGCCCAATGCCGCCAAAAGAAACGGCCAGTGCACAGCGTCGAACGCCTTTTCAGCGTCCAATGACAGGAACCAGTGAGGCTCCATCCTACCCTTCACCTCCTGAAGCCAGTTGTGTGTCCGTCGAAGGTTGAGTTTTGTCGCTCTGTCCGGCAAAAACCCGGATTGGTCTGCGTGAATAAGGGTAGGAATGACAGTACGTAGGCGTGCCGCCAGAACCATGGCCAGCACTTTTACCTCCATATTCAGCAAAGAGATGGGACGGTATGAGGCACAGTCCTCTACGGGCTTGCCCTGTTTGTGGATTGGTACTATGGTGGCTAATTCCAAATCTCGCGGGAGGCTCCCTGTGTCGTAGGCTTCGACGTACAAGGCCAAGAGGTGACGTGTTAGTAAGTCAGCTGTCTTTTTAAAGAATTCCGCTGGGAACCCGTTGGGTCCCGGCGTTTTCCCTGATTTTAAGTTATTAATGGCTGTGGTGATCTCCTCCCGAGTAATTGTCTCCTCGAGTGGGGCACTGAGTTCCACCTCCAAGGATGGAACGTCCACGTGTTCCATGTATTGCGTGGCCTCGTCCACTGTGCCGAGGTCCCTTGCTTTGTAAAAGTGTTCGTAATGGTGTGCAAACGCATCGGCAATGCCCCTGTCAGTCGTTTCTAATTCCCCCTCGTCCCTCCTGATTTGGGCCACCCACCGTGCCGCTCTCTCCTTCCTTCCTAACCACGCCAGCAGCTTGCCCGATTTATCGCCAACATCGTAGAGGCGGTGTAACGTTGCTAGCGACTGTGTTTTTGCCTCGTTCGAAACCAGCTCCCTGTATTCTCTTTGTTTGTCGCATAATTGCCTCAACATGCCTACCTCCTTGTGCCTGAGATAGTCACCTTCCAAGGACAGGATTTCCGTTTCTAATGACATCGCCTCCCTACTTTGCCTATTTCGTTCGTCCCTCAGTCTCCCTTTGAGTCTGTCTCTCAACACCGGTTTCATGGCCTCCCAGAAG
Source organism: Lissotriton helveticus (assembly GCF_964261635.1). Classification (NCBI taxonomy): domain Eukaryota; kingdom Metazoa; phylum Chordata; class Amphibia; order Caudata; family Salamandridae; genus Lissotriton; species Lissotriton helveticus. The sequence continues at coordinate 818,134,599 of NC_136070.1, forward strand.
GTAACTTTGGAGTCTACCGAGCCCTCATTTTCGGCCACATACACCTTTACGTCCGCCCTCAGACCCCGTTGTATATCTGGAGTGTGTATGTCCCAAGCCGACAGACGCCATTCCGTCTCTCGCCGTTCGGTCGAAAACCCCACTCTTGCATAAAGAGGGGAATGATCCGAAATCCCCCTAGCTTTATAGGTGTATTCATCCCCCTCCGACAAGTATTGCCGTGCCATGAAAATGTAATCCAGCCTGGAGAAGGCTTTATGTGCCCCTGAATAGAAGGAGTACACCTCCTGTGTCGGGTGTCGCCAGCGCCAAGTGTCAATGAGTCCCCTCCCGGCCATATACGCCGCCAGCGCTGTCTGTGCCCCCCCTCTGCGTGTGGGTCCCGAGCGATCCAATTCTTCCGACATGACATCATTGAAGTCCCCCCCCACAATTTGCATCGTATCTGCCGTGTCTAGCAGTATGGACGCCACCTCTCTAAGCGTGCGTGATTGGAGCTTCGGCGGGGCATAAACTGAAATCACGGTAATGTTTAGTCTCTTCCACGTTCCCTGTATCCCCACGTATGTTCCTTGTGGATCACTCCATGTGCGTGTTATGGTAAATGGGTGTGTTTTGTCCACTAGTATCGCGACCCCCCTCGCACCTGAAGTATAGCCCGCATGTGCCAATACCCTGTACCTCCCCCTCGCTATGAATGTGCAAGTCCCCACCTTCATGTGTGTCTCCTGTAGGAGGACCATGTCCGGGGCGAGTCGTTTGAGGTATGAATTCACCAGCCCTCTCTTAATTTTGGACCCCAGACCGTTAACATTCCATGCCACGATGGAGATTCCCCTTTGCAATGTTCCTGCTGACGTCAATGTACCTGCCATGTTGTGTAGTTCCACTGCCAATTGGTAGGAGACCCCCGCCACTGTGTGCAGCCTATGTGAGTAGACGTCAACCATTTTTTAATCCACTTATCGCTGAATCTAGTACATCACCTGGAGAGATGGCCTGTCGATGTATTGTGTACCCACAAAATGTGGTTTTAGAAAATGTTATGCATCTTTATATTGAAGTGGATATTGTGATTGTTTTGCAGTTGTTACTTTGTAAAAAAAATATTTTATATATGAATCTCTGGGGAGGTCCAAATCAATAAATAAATGTCTATCGAAGTGTCATCTCTGGTACCAGAACAGTACCATAACTTTCCCAGATTCAAAGACATTTGTGTTATCCATGAAAATATAGGATGTTTGTATTAGGCATAACAATCTGCAATAGGTTGTCCAGGTTGCACTAGCTATATCGGACATAATTTAGGAGCAGCTCATGGGCTATTGGTAGCGCTGCCACTACCAACAAGTAGCTCCTAAATATGGAGGCCAGTCCAATGTGTCATTTAAAAGATCTAAATCGGAGCGGAGATTTCTCCTGCAACATGCAAGAGTCATCAGCACTCATCTGCATGCCCTTGGAGTGAGAGTTAACCAAAACAATGGCAAATGCCCAGACTCGCACACAGTGAAAAGGACTTTCACAAAGGCCTGCAACATACCCACTCATTATCAGGGAATGAAGGATGCCAGCATAATACAGAGATGCTCAAGTATTGCACTGGAGGAGCCAAAGTTGAAGCGTGCATGCTTGGTGCGGTATCAGCAGAGGAATAAAAGTAGAGGGAGTTGAGACATGTAAATACTTGGCATGCAGTCCTTCATGGCAAATACTGCCTCTTCCTGGTGGCAAATCTACCTGGGACCAAAAGTAGCACCTAGTGGGTCATCTCTGGCCTAAAAGTGGTCATTACAGCAAATCTCTGCCATCCATTGCATGATAGTGGTCAATCCTGGTGTTACACACGTGTGTCGGTGAAGCTTATGGCGTCTTACTGATGGAACTTATCATGGCTCCTGAATGACTATTTTGGAAGGACTACACTTTCTATCTTATGTGCTTGGAAACGTTGGATTAAGTAATCAGACGAAGCGTACTTTTAGAGGGATTTATTGAGACGAATGTTAAGAAATATATAGTGCTAATGATCATTGAAAACCTGCCTTGAGAAAGCCCGGAAAGGGCGAAACGCGCGTCGGCTGTGAAGCACTTGATTTTAACGAAAAGAAAATAAAGTATTTTGTCTACACTACGTTATTCCCTTGGATTAAGAAGGAGTGTCTGGGAAAAGAATTTGCATTGAAACTTTGTGCTTAAGGCACTGTGATAAAAGTGACTGGATACGATGTCTACATGTGTTCTTTGTACTTTATGGTCAATGCATAATGTTGATCTTTTCAGCAATATCTTAAGCATCCCTGTCCTAAGTTTGCCTCACTTGCTCCCCTTTATTATGGGGGCTGTGGACATTTTTCATTCTTCTAGTTTAACTTTGACCACACCTGATATACGGGTAGCTTTACTCTTACATGAATGGTAAACAGTCCAGGATTAACGTGGAGAACATCATCTCCATCCAGAATTGAGGGTTCTGCCGGACTTTTATTTAACCCCAGCGGTGACTTACATTTATATACAATTCTGCTTCTGTTGCATCAGAGCCTAGGGGTCCACTTTCATAAATGTAGTTTTTTATTCTAGATCTTAGCCTCTATTTTTGGTGTGCTAGGGGATGGGTTTGCTGATGCCTAAAGCCTGAACTTGTACAACTTGTGTACCTTAAGGAATATCTTTGGTATCAGGTGCTTTTAAACTTAAGAGCTCTGTAGTCAGAAGGATTGGATTCCAGTAATGGACCTAGGCATGTATGGTCTGTATAACTGAAAGACAACTTTGCTATCATAATGTTGAGCTGGCAGATGTGTGTAACATGAGTGACAGATTTGGCTTATATCTGATGGACAGCTTAGCTGTCAGAGAACACAATGTAAAGTCTGAGTAAAAATGATAGCATTCCTGACAGATAGGCATGCTTGTAAGAAAATGTGATTGGTGCCTTTACTTGTAAGAAATGTGTGCGCTGTTCAAAGCCGGCACATGTAAGATTGACACAACCAGGTGAACAGTTCTTTTGTATGATACTTCAGCCTGTGACATCTCCAAATTTAAGGATAAGCATGATGCAAAATACTTGGAAATTGTACACAATGAGTCAGATACATCTTTCATCTGAAATCTCAGAATGTACCAATCTCTGTAATCAACTGGACACCATTGAAGGACTTAAGTTGTAAGATCTGTGTCACCTGAAGAATAGTTGTTGTAAGATGTATAACCTAACAGATAGCATGATCAACTAAAGCCTAGGCATGTGAACTTTGTGTAAAGCCAACTAGCCCTGCCGTCTTAAGTCTGAGCCCGGACCGTACCTATGAGCTGAGGATCAGTTGGGAGGTCTGGCCTACAAGATCTCTAAAGTGGGCTACTGTTGAAACCATGTTTCATGTACAATGGTTACTATTGTGAGCTGTGCATTGAGAGATTAGCAGTCTTAAAGCTTAGTTCAGTAGTATTTGTTTAACAAGGCCAATAGTGTAACGTCAGAGCTTGGACATCTGTACTAACTCAAAATAACTCATAACACTAAATTGTACTATGCTGGATTTAACTGTACTCTTGGCAGTTAAGTAGCAAGAAATTCCCCACCTCTTTCTGCCTTACACCACTATGTGAATTACAATGTGAAGTCCGTATAATCATCTCTATGATATTTATTTTGTAAGCATTAGAAAATAACAAGCGAGGGAATGTAATCTTGACAAGCCTTAACAATCATCGTAACCAAGATGTGTGTGTACTGCTGTGTCGGTTAGAAGCAATTTCATTATGTAGTACACACACTCAAACAGGTCCAGTGAAAAAAGGCTTAGAGTAATATGTAAATTTATAAAATGTGCAGCAAATATAAAATTGAACTATACCCTGTATTTTATTAGATAAACATTATACATAGCCCTTCGTCAATGTGTACAAGCTTTTTCAATCTATTTGTTCTGTAAATGTAATTTATAACCCTTAATATGTAAATTTCTTACTACACAACCCTTAAATGTCTCTCTCTAGATCCCCATACATCCTTACGATGGCATTCACTTGTCCTTATTCTTACCCCGTGGCTTTCACCAGGGTTCAATTGCCAGTTTTTTCTGGAAAACACGGCCTCGCTGATTTCCACAGTGCTGCATAGGTGTTGCATAGCATTAAGAAGTAGATCAGTATTTTGCACTAGGAATATTGGATATACCTATGAGCGATACAGAGTGCCATCTATCCCAAACATTGGGGGATGCCTCAATCCATTATAAGAAAGTGAGTAGCACCCCTTCTTGTCTGAGGTACAGGACAACAGCCAAAGGCTTAAGGAACATGTACTCAGGGACACTTTAAGGCAGGGTTTTCAAATGAATAGCTCAAGATCTTAAATATAGAGCTAGCCCAGTATGTCATTCAAGGGGTCTCAAACAGAGAGGAGAGGTTTACTTCAACATGCATGAGGTAGAAGGACTGCAGGCCCTTGGAGTGACAATTAACCAAACCATAGTCAAGTACACCCTACAACCCACCCACAATAAAATAACTACCAGCACAAGGTCTGCAACACGACCAATCAGGGTCCATGAACAAATAATGCCAGTAACAGATGGAGTGACTGGAATATGGGACTGCAAAGGTCAGGGTGCAAGCTTGGAACAAAACCAGTTGAGGAGAAAAGGAAAGAGCAGGAGATGTGACATTTCAATACCTGTTGTGGATCTCTTCATAGCAGAGAGTTTCTCACTGGTGGCTATCCCAGACATTTGGAATCATAAATGGTATCCAGTGGGTCATCTCTGTCTAAAGGTGGTCATTCCTTGGATAATGGTGGCAGGTACTTGTATAATGTTGGTCATGGCAAAATGATGATCCTTTTTGAGACGTTTGAGTATCCTAGCCCTAACCATGCCTTCCTCTCTCTCCCACCAATAGGGTGACTGTTCTTAAACATTTTGTTCTTCATTGCCTTAATTGTGTTCACACCAGCGTGGCAGACAGCCCATGGCTAGAGTATAGGGCATATCTCCCCCATTCAGAATTAATTGGGGTGTTCTGCAGGAATCCTGTTAAAGACAACACACCATTATCTTCTACTCCAGACCCCACTAGTCCGTTTTCATAATTCTAGGTCCTCTATCCAAGCTATTAGACTCTACATCACGCATACACTACAGGGTGGTTTTGTGGATGCCCAAAGCCTGAGCTTGAATAGTCTGTGTACCTTTCTGAATAGCTTTGCTGTCAGATGTTTGAATCGTAAGAGCTCAATAATACGAAAACTTGCATAGCTGTTGATCTGAGCCTGTAAGGCCTGTGCAACCTGAAAGACAACTCTGCTATAATCAGCCTGAGCCTGCAAAGATGTGACTAATATGAGTGACAGCTTTAGCGTGTATTTGGTGGATAGCTTAGACGTATGTGGACTAGGTGTAGGACATGCAAAACCTAAATAACAGCTTTCTTTCGGTGAAGCTTTCTTCACAGAAAGGCATGCCTATAAGAACTGTGACGTGGAATAACTCTGCAGACATATTTTATTTTAAAAGTTTTATATAGTGCTAGCTTGACCCGTAGGTATCAGAGCGCCTTACATACACACAGTGAAAAACAGAAGGACATTACATTACATAGTAGGCCGGCAGTAAGGAAGCAAACCATATGGATCTGTCTTATGAACCCTGAGCATTACCTTCTGGAGATGTCTGTGGTCTTAAGCTTTATTTACGCCATATGATTTGATGAACATAGGTGATATGTTTTGTCCTCTATAGAGTCTAGACATCTATCTGAACCCCAAATAACTAATACTAAAATCCATTGCTCAAATATGGCAAGAAAGGTGTTTCGATCATAACTTGCACTGTTGAGGACCATTACATTTCATCCATCTGAGTCTGCCTTCCAATTACTGTAGGAATTGCAACATGGCATCTTCACAATCATGTCTATTGCATCTTTTTTACATACAGCAGCAAATTATCAGCTTGGTTAATATACCCATGCACATTTCTGTGACCAAATGTGTATACTGCTGTGGCAATGAAGCAGTAACTTTCTGCAGTGCCACAAATCAACATCCAAACCTTACTGGAAAATGGTAAACAATAGAGTGTACATTTGTAAAATATAAAGTTCAAAATTTTAATGTGTACACCCACATTATTCTGAAATTAATAAACTCCTAAACATTTGACCTGCTACATTTTCTTCTATGCATGCAGCTAACCTTTCAGTTAGTCTTCTATGCCTTACGCTCAGAACTCCATTATGAGGGCCTAGGATACCTCAGACAGGGCCAGTACTAGGCATGGGCGGCTGCCCAGGGCCTCACACTCAGCCCTCCAGCATGGGGCCCCACAACAGTGCAATACACAACGGGTCCTCTTGTACCCTTGCAGATCAACTGAAAGAAAGGGGTCTCCTCGCAATTGGGCCCATGGGAGGGTCCCACCTTGCTGTGCCTCTTAGGGATGTTAGGGGTGGGGAGGCCGAGGGGAGGGCGACACTTCCTCTTGTCCCAGTTACAAGGAGACACATTTGGCAGGTTTGTCCTGCAATTAGGCTCCTGCCTGGCTACCCATTCAGAGACACTGAGGGACGGCCTATGTCCAGCACGTTAGCGTCCCCACGGTTATAACTTTCAGCCCACTAACAATTCTCACACCTTTAGCTGGATAGGAGCTGTAAGAGGTGCTTGTAGGTGGCTGAGGAGGAGGAGCTGCTGCCCAGGAGGAGTCGGCACAAAGCAGCTCCCAGAGCCCTGAATGTGTCCTTTATGTAAATTTAGAGGGGCCTCGCACATTCCCTTTCTGGTCCCAAAAACTCAGAACCGGCCCTGACTTCAAACACTCATGTAAACCACTACATGCACAGGTGTCAGAATTAGGAGTATGATGGTAGAATCAGACTGTCTGATTTTCATCTGTTAAATTTTGGCAAGTCAAATCGGTATGAAAAAGACCCAGTAAATAACAGGACATGCATATTTTGGAACAGTTTGCACCTAAATCTGCAGATTGAGCTGGTAAGTGAAGCATTGTTGGCCTCAATTACGAGGACATCATAAAATTGCTCCTCCCGTGCAAACAGGTCTCAATTACGAAAGGGTTCTGATTTTTCTGCCACCACTGACTTTTCTGCAGCTGGTCAAGCCTATCGAATAGTTTTTTTTGGGGGGGGGGGGGGGGGGGTTACGTGCTGAAAATTGAGGTTTATTTTGCGGTTAGTGCCAACATTTGCATATTCTTTCACATTTGAATGGAGAAGCTCTTAATATCTGTTTTTGCGTCTGCTAGCTAACAATAGCCCAAATTAACGTGTATTGGATGGGCCTCGAAACATCTGCTCGTACCTCTAAATAGCTCGTATGGAGCTGACTCTTCTTTCTTATCGCCTGCTTTCCAGTAACCCGTGCCCGTACAGGTCATATCGAAAGGGCTGCAGCTGGTGTAATGTATAGTACTAAGTGGAGGGTCTGCATGTCTGTACGAGCGATATACATAAATAATATATATGCCACCTCGCTGAGGTGTGTGGAGTAAAACATGCTTTCTGTGGATACTGGAACCAAAAGCGAACTCGGCGCCTTGGACAGGGAGGAAAGGGCATGGAGAACAGAGAAACAGGAAGTTACCGGGTTCACATTTCACAACAATACCTACCATGAGGCTTGAAGCCACAAGCGTGGGAAGGCCCAGTGACGTGGCAGAGCCTGGCCTGGGGAGTTTCTAACAGCAACTGTGTACTTAGAGAGCTAGAGACCTGCTGCTAGGAGGCGTGGCAACCCTCCAGGGAAGGCAGGTCGAGCAGTGTTTCCTACAGCAGAATGTGAGCTTTTAGAAGCCTCCATCTACTTTCGTTTGCAATAAGAATTAGATTAATAATACCCACACTTGTCAAACGATATGAATTATTATTGGAAGCAGTAAAACAAGTTTCTCAAATTAAGACATCACTTTCGGCCCATGTTCTATTTCCATTGCCTGGTTCTGGTCTTGTTTCCGGGCTCAATTATTCTGAGTCCACTGTGAATTTTCGTCATGGATGGATTCTGTGTACTGCCTATATATGGATCCTATAGTTCTGGTTTCCTGGCGTGTACTGTCTCCGTGCTATGTGGTTGCCCATTAACTGGGCTAGCTCTCACATCCCTATGCTGTTTCCACTATGTTGCCTCACTTGAAAGCAATGCGATTCCCGTGGGCCTGTCGAATACCATATGCTTTTAATTCTCTGGGTGTTGGGGGTTCTAATTCACTATTCCATTCCCTCACTTAGGGGACACATTTTCATGTTTCATGACTTTAGACTACGTGCTCCTCCCGTATAATGTATCCCTATCTCTCCCAATGTGATCCCTCGCGTCCTTATGTTTCGTATTCCTTCACTAAACATCCTGTAAAGTGCTCTGATACCCTCACGGGTCTGGTTCGCGCTCTATAAAACTATTAAATACATAAATAAATAATGTAAGTCAAGGTGCTTCTGAATTCTTGGTTGTTTTAGTTTTAAGACTTCCACTCACTCTGCTGTCTGACATCTTCTCCCTTGGGACATGTAACTTGGATTCTAATAATCTTGGCATCATTTGTTCTAAGCCCCAGAGCCCGTCCCCGAGTTTATAAACTAAACTTCTAATTGTATTTTGGTTTCCCTGGCCCTAGACCCTGACATTCTGCCCCAGAGTTTATAAACTAAACTTCTAATTGTATTTTGGTCTCTCTGGCCCTAGACCCTGACATTCTGCCTCTCTTGTATCACTAGTTCAAGAATCTGAGACTTTGTGCTCGCTCTCTAGTTCTGGGCCAACATGTTTGATACCTATAGCTAAAGGCAACGGATTTCCGTCTAGTTGCTCTCTGTAATGTAGTTCTGGTGTCTGCGGTTCGGACCTCTTTCGAACCACTACACACCGTGACGTGAATGTGTCTGAGCCCTGTGTATCCGAGCCCCCACTAGCTAAGCACCCCACGCCGGGCCACTCACCTCTTGCCGGTCCCGGTGCGGTCGCGCTGCCGGCGGTTCTTGAACCAGTTGCTGACCTGCGTGAGTGACAGGCCGGTCTCCCGGGCCAGCCTGCGCTTCTCGTCGGGTGCCGGGTAGCGGTCGCGGCGGTAGCGCTCGCGCAGGGCGCGGCGGGCCCGCTCCTTGAAGCAGTACACCGTCTCCTCGCCGTCCCAGATGGTGCTGGGCAGCGGGAACTTCTTGCGCAGCCGGTACTTGTCCACGGCGCCCAGCGGCCGTCCCCGCGCCGCCTCGGCTTCCCGGTAGCGGGCGCGCAGATACAAGTCCTGCAGGAAGCCGTGGTGCTCCGCCGGGAAGGGCCGGCTCTGCACTATCTGGTACAGAGAAGCGTAGTCCCCGGCCTCGAAGGCCACCAGGGCCCGAGCCCGGAGAAGCGCCTCCCCGCCCGGGCCGTCCGCGGGCAGGGAACGCAGGAACCCGGCCAGACGCTGCCCGTCCCCGGCCTGCAGCAGCGCCTCGCACACGCACGAGACCTGCTCCGGGGAGAATCCCAGGGACCCCGGGGAGGAGGGTGTCTGCTCCCCGGGATCCAGCAGGCCCTCCTCCGCCGACAGCGGAGACTCTTCCGACGTCTGCGGACTCCCGGGCTCCGGAGCGGGGAAGGAAGCCATCTTCTGGGGCTCTGGGATCCGCCCCTCTACCGCCCTCCTCCCCCGGCCCCTGCTCCACGTCTCCCACCTCTCCCTTGACCCCCTTCCCTCCCCCACCTAACTCCTGACCCCCCTCTACCTTCTTACTCGCTTCCTCAGTCCTGCACACGTTTCCTTCTCGGTCTACCTCCTGCCCGTGCCCCTCACTTGGTTCCTGATAACTTTTCCTTATATCCACAGATGAGGGGGCTTGGCAACTTTTCCTTATATCCAGAAATGAGGGGACCATATACGCTTTCAGGCCCGATTTTCATTTAGGTCAGCGTTTTCGGTTTTTTTAAAACATGAATATTTTTTTTATTCAACCCGTCTCCTAAAAAGTTACATTTGTTCAGTGAGAGCAATTGGAAAACGAGTTTGGTTATTATTTTAATGAGATAAAAGAATACCAATCTTTTGAAAAGTTGCCAGACGTGTGTAACACTTTTTCTTCATTCTTTCGCATTTTAAAGCTTTTACTTCCTTTATTCAACTCTTTTTATCGCTAACTGCCTCCTTCCTTTATTTGCTTTATGTAGCAGCAGTTTTTTTATACAAGTCTTATTTGGGTGCCAGAGCGCATTACATGAAGGGAGTTTTAAGCTTAAACTTGGGTACTTTGGCCCTGATTGCATGTGGACTGTTTGATTCGGAGCAATAGGCAAATCACTGTTTGCGCTGGATTCAAAATTGCTAGATTTGTGGTTATTGCCACTGAACTATTCCTACTGTCTTACCATTGGCTATAAAATCAGATGCATGCGGAATTTGGTGCAGAAGCAGTGCTTTTTTAAGTTCAAGAAAAGGTTTATTGGAAAGATTAATATCATAAAAACAGTACTTCGTATACATAGTTATTTGTTGATACATAAATACATGAAGATGTAATAAAGAATAATAATGATTTATGATATCCATTAAAATAGTAAAAAGGATAATATAGAAAATGATATGAATACAGTATAATCAAAGTTCCACAAAAAGCGTAAATAACAGTGCTTTGAACGGTAAAAAGAAGTGCATTTACTCATCAACTTTACTGGGCACGGGTAGCAGTGCATCTAAGACTGTGGTCTTTAAAGTTCTTTATGCCGCTCCCCCAGTGTTAAAAAGAAAAATCATTGGGGCTCCCCCTCAATTTTTCACCATTATTCAGTTAAGTTGGCAATATTTAAATATGTCTAAACATAGCAGTTAAGTTCTGTTACCCCTTTTACACACACTCACAGTCAGGATTAAAAATGGCAAAAGATGTTAGTGAGATCCATTACAAAGTGGCTTATTACCACTCATTTTTTATTTATCACTTAAAATAAAGTATGATACTTCTCTTATCCACAGCTAGGATCACTTAAGGACCCCCCAGGGAGGGTCCACCCCCAGTTTGACGACCTCCGATCTAAGAGGAAGGAATATTGAACTAGTGCATTATAGTATTGCACTTATGTGCTGTATGATAATGTCCCACTTCTTTGTGTTAATGCCAGAGCCCTGCCTGCAATTACCAACACTGGCACAGATAAGTAATGGTGCTTTATTTTTGGACTCACCTGTAAAAGATAATGTGTACAACAAGGGGTTTGAAGCCTGCCAATTGCTTGCTATTTGGTGGCTTTATTGTCTCTAGAGCACGGGCTGGGGGGAGGCAAAGCCAGACCCGCCGGGGGGCCCGTGCAGAACACCACCCGAGGGGTGTGAACCAGCGAAAGCCCTCAAAAGGGAGTCGGAGGGAGTGCCTGATTGGGCGCCCTCCGAAAGGTAATGAACAGGCCAATCAGAACCAGAGAAATGGAGCGGCTGGTGGGGTCAAAAGGGGGCAGGGGTCCCCCTTGTTGACACAGAAAAGCCTCCAAAGTCAGAGAGTTACCCTAATAGAGCCAAAAGGGACTGGGTAGTATAATTCAAATAAGCAAATTTTCCCTTCTGTGCTAATAGCTTTAAAAATGACCAAAAAGAGAGTATTCACTGAACCAAAACCATACAAAGAACAATTTATAACAATTATTGTTCATTAAAGTTAATTTATTACACTTGATACACATACTTTTTTATATACTCTTATTAATGATAATCGGCATATAATACATCTAAAGAGAATGTCTAGATATGTACTTTCTGATGCCTAGAGGTCTGTATAAAATCTACATGCACCTATGTGTAAACAATTTTATACTGTATTCAATTAATCACACACAACTTTACAATAAAATATACAATCTCTTTAAAAACTTTGCAATTTCCCTATTACAGAGTCCATTCACTTATTACAAATAATGTCGACAAAGCGTTTCTGCGGATCTTTAATTTTCTCCCCGCCTTCTTCAGGACTTATTCATAATACAATTAATTTATTGAAAATTAAGGTACGAACATCTATAAATATAAAAAAAGATAAAATACAATTATTCATTTGCGCTATCCTTGGTTGGTTCAGTTTACACTAGTAATTTTATACTACTAAGGTAATTGTTCTCATATTTATAGCTAAATACTCAGATGCCATTAAATTACTCTGACTAGAGAAACCTATTCCGTAATGAATTAGAAAAAGGGTTTCAACAGGGCTTCTTACCCAACGCTGGCTTTAATAGGCCAATTCCTAAGCATGCATCATCTATAGTAAAACACGCTTGTACTTATTATCAAATACAATTGCATTATTCTGCTTTGGCGATCTATTCCCTTATAAATCTGGGAAAGTTTAAAACAGGGCTCCTTATCCAACATAGACTTATATGGCTCAGTTCCAGAACGTGCGTGTTTAATGATTAGTCACGCATGTGTACATCCCGGTATAGTCTTCAATTTATACCCGCAGATTGATGATATACTGTGAGTATTAAATCTCATATTAGTATCATTATCTAAGGAATGTTCATCTCCTATAGTAATGGCTCCCTTTCTTTCACTTACTTTTAAGGAACAGGGTATACTTCACTGGTCCTCAAAATAAAAGTTGTCATTCATTTGTGAGATTAATTAACTGTTGGGGGACTTGTTTGTATCTTGCACTGAGCGGTTGGAACGAGGCGTTCCTGACTTACTTTGACCCTCTCCACCTCTCCCTATCTGCTGCTACTGTTTGCCGGTCCCGCTCCGCGGGACCCGCTTCACGAAGACTGCGAGCGTGGGCTGCGGCGGCTCAACGGGGCTGCGAGCGTGAAGTGCAGGGACTCCATTGACCAGGAGTCCCTGCGAGGCCAATCGGAGACACCTGGCCCGCTCTCCCCGGAAGCCACGCCCCCAGCGCACTGGACCTTTGATTGCCAGCCTTCCCCTGCCCAACTGGTGGGACTTGTTTGTATCTTGCACTGAGCGGTTGGAACGAGGCGTTCCTGACTTACTTTGACCCTCTCCACCTCTCCCTATCTGCTGCTACTGTTTGCCGGTCCCGCTCCGCGGGACCCGCTTCACGAAGACTGCGAGCGTGGGCTGCGGCGGCTCAACGGGGCTGCGAGCGTGAAGTGCAGGGACTCCATTGACCAGGAGTCCCTGCGAGGCCAATCGGAGACACCTGGCCCACTCTCCCCGGAAGCCACGCCCCAAGCGCACTGGACCTTTGATTACCAGCCTTCCCCTGCCCAACTGGTGGGACTTGTTTGTATCTTGCACTGAGCGGTTGGAACGAGGCGTTCCTGACTTACTTTGACCCTCTCCACCTCTCCCTATCTGCTGCTACTGTTTGCCGGTCCCGCTCCGCGGGACCCGCTTCACGAAGACTGCAAGCGTGGGCTGCGGCGGCTCAACGGGGCTGCGAGCATGAAGTGCAGGGACTCCATTGACCAGGAGTCCCTGCGAGGCCAATCGGAGACACCTGGCCCGCTCTCCCCGGAAGCCACGCCCCCAGCGCACTGGACCTTTGATTACCAGCCTTCCCTTGCCCAACTGGTGGGACTTGTTTGTATCTTGCACTGAGCGGTTGGAACGAGGCATTCCTGACTTACTTTGACCCTCTCCACCTCTCCCTATCTGCTGCTACTGTTTGCCAGTCCCGCTCCGCGGGACCCGCTTCACGAAGACTGCGAGCGTGGGCTGCGGCGGCTCAACGGGGCTGCGAGCGTGAAGTGCAGGGACTCCATTGACCAGGAGTCCCTGCGAGGCCAATCGGAGACACCTGGCCCGCTCTCCCCGGAAGCCACGCCCCCAGCGCACTGGACCTTTGATTACCAGCCTTCCCCTGCCCAACTGGTGGGACTTGTTTGTATCTTGCACTGAGCGGTTGGAACGAGGCGTTCCTGACTTACTTTGACCCTCTCCACCTCTCCCTATCTGCTGCTACTGTTTGCCGGTCCCGCTCCGCGGGACCCGCTTCACGAAGACTGCAAGCGTGGGCTGCGGCGGCTCAACGGGGCTGCGAGCATGAAGTGCAGGGACTCCATTGACCAGGAGTCCCTGCGAGGCCAATCGGAGACACCTGGCCCGCTCTCCCCGGAAGCCACGCCCCCAGCGCACTGGACCTTTGATTACCAGCCTTCCCTTGCCCAACTGGTGGGACTTGTTTGTATCTTGCACTGAGCGGTTGGAACGAGGCGTTCCTGACTTACTTTGACCCTCTCCACCTCTCCCTATCTGCTGCTACTGTTTGCCGGTCCCGCTCCGCGGGACCCGCTTCACGAAGACTGCGAGCGTGGGCTGCGGCGGCTCAACGGGGCTGCGAGCGTGAAGTGCAGGGACTCCATTGACCAGGAGTCCCTGCGAGGCCAATCGGAGACACCTGGCCGGCTCTCCCCGGAAGCCACGCGCCCAGCGTATACGTTCTTAAATCGACTCATACCCGCACACGCAGGACGCGCGCAACACGAAGCGCGGTGCGAAGCCCGGGCAAAGGGCGGGCCGTTTGAGGCCGTTCGAGGACGAGAGAGACCGGGCCGGGCCACCCCCCTAAACATCCATCTCCCGGTATCCACCCGGACATTGTATGTACTGTTTCTCCATTGAGTCTGCATTTGCAAGCCCTTCAAGACCCAGCTTTATTGATTTTTTGCTTACGCAAGTTATCAAACTCCCTGTACCGGCCTAGCAAGAACAATGGTACTAACTAGAGGAAGCAAAACCAAGGTATTGGGGGGTGGGGGCAAACTACTAGGACCCATGGATGACTTTATAACCAAGGCAAACTTATTCATCGATCAAAGCATCACTTTGATGGAAGGTAGGGTGTCCTTGGACTTAGAACACGCTAAGAGATCTTCTATGGGTCACCTAGCGAATGTAAGATCCCCTGTAATAGACAGAAATCCTGGGCAAGGGATCCTCTGTGAGGGTAGGCGTAGCCTACCAAACAATGTGGATCTGTCGGTTTCCCAGCTATCGGACGCCCAGTTAAGCTCAGATTTAGAAAGGACTCCAGAGCTGCTTCCCTAAATTACACCGGATGAAATAAGGCAAGCAAGAGGGAGGAGGGAGGGCGCCATAAGGAAAAGAAAAAATTATCGGAAAAGTCCCATCCCTAACGAGATTGGAGATACGGCTAGTATGAAAGAGAATGCACCCCCTAGACCTGAACAGATAGTAGTCACCGCAATCATAAACCACTCAGTACATGATTCTTCTAATCTTATTAGTTTGGAATCCCCTATCCATCTACCCTGTAGCAATGAAATAACTGACAGTAATAAATCACAGCTTCTAAATAACATCACAGATATACTGAAATCCTTACTTGAACCAGTAGAAGCAAGACTAGCGCATATAGAGAACCAGTTTTCTAATCTTGCCAAATATATAAAGCCCATGCAAGTCTCGGGGGCACAAAAAACGGGGGCAAATAAACTTAATAAACAGACTCCTCCCAACCACCTAGTTACACAAAACAACGTACCCATACCGTCAAATCCAACATCTAAACCAATAGCCCCTGAAATAATAAATAATAGTAGACCAGCGAAACGCCCTACTAACGCTGCTATAACTCTACCGCAGAGCAATTTACCGATAGTATTAGCATCGCCGCCTAAAACATCAGCGCCCAAAAACCGGTGCCAAAAACTACGGCGCCTAAAACTCCGGCATTTAAAACTCCGGCATCTAAAACCCCGGTCTGCAAAACTCAAGCTCAAAAAAACTTGGCCCCAGTATCCAATAGAGGTGGTCCGAGAGGACCTCCCGAAGTTAGACTCCCTGTTGAGATGCCACCGGAAGCATCTCCCTTCGTGGTGGTAATGACAGGTGTCCCTGAGTTGGTGGATTACAATGCGGAACCTACGTGGTCACTGCAAAATAAGGCTCAACATTGGTTAAATATTAATCGCCCTATTCCATCAACCTGGCCTTCCAGGATTTTGATGGTACGTAGGACTACCTGGGTGGGAACCGGTAGAAAAACTATCCCGGGAGATTGTATTGTCATCACATTCGAGGACCCCCGAGTAGTAGACTACAATTGCTCCTGGGAGTACCCGAGTGTAAATGGAGGTATAAGCACCAAACCACTTTCTTTTTTTTACCCCGCAAGGCAATGCAACGGTCCCCCCAATGATCACGAAATTCCCTGGGAAGTAGCAGCCCTTCGGCCCTTTGAACATGGTAATACAAGACAAATAGTGGCCCCTCGCCACCATGATTATGACAGCTCCTGGCACACAGTGGGTCCACACTATCGGGGAGGTGGATGGGATGATTGGGGCCCCCATGTGCAGAGAACGGCCTATAGAGAGCCGCCTCGCTGGGATATATGGTTCAGTATCCCGACGAGGAACAGATACAGTGGCCTCGAAATGGTCGATTGACCACTAACGGCGACTGAACCAACTAATCTCAACCCACCCCAAGTAACACCAAAAATAAAAACACTGCGTTTAGTAAACAAAGAAGCGGCGGTTAATCCAGAACCACCGCCTTTCCCCATCCTCTTTTGGAATGTGGCGGGTCTCCGTCCTAAAATTGAGGATGGGACGGCTTTGTATTTTTTGGAGCAGGGGAAAATTATCTGCCTCCAGGAGACATGGTCCACAACGGAGCTTCACCTCTTGGGATACAAAACATACTTTATCCCAGCTGTGACCTGCAGTGCGGGCAGACCGAAGGGAGGGCTGACCACGTATATCTCAAACACTGTGAACCACCTAAAAGTGACGATAGTCGAGTCTGACCCAAACTTCCAATTACTCTCCCTTGCCTTTAAGAATAAGGACCCTATCCTTTTAATCAACTTTTATAACAACCTAGAAGAGGGACAATTCCTGACCCTTCTTTCCAATATCCAGGAGAAACTAATCCAGTTTCACCAATTTAAGACAGGAAAAGGGGCAATCCATCTTCTATAGGGAGGGGATTTTAATCTGCACCCATGCCCACACGCTGAGAAAAATCAATGTGGGATAGTGGATGAACACGATGCTCCACTCATGCATTTTGTCCATACTAAGGTGGGGATTGCTGTGAACAACATGTTATCGGCCTTAGATCTCGTAATAGCCAATAGGTCAAGCTCAGACTTAAATTTCCTTCAACCGACTTATGTGGGAAGGGGATGCCAAACGACAGTTGACTACATCCTCCTGTCGTCTGGATTGGTACGTATAGCTAGATCTTTTGAGGTCCTGATTAACACATTAAGTGATCATTGTGCTTTGAGGATGGATCTTCACTTAAATAAGTCCAAACCCCTAGTTACAGCCATAGAGAAAACTCTTGCCCAGAACAAACTGGAGATAGGAAAACAAAATGGATATACATTAAAATGGGGGACGATAAATCCGGCCGAAATCACCGGAAAATTAGTAAAAGTGGCATACCCAAACATAGTCAAATGTCTGGATCTACTTGAAACGGATGAGGTAGTCCTAAACAATTTTATCCAAATATTGGATAAAATTAAGGGACTCCTTACAGCAAAACCCAGGAGCTTGAACGCAACCACCAAAGGTGGTTTAATCATAGCTGTACTGTGGCCCTAATCAACCTAAAGTTAGCTCTAAAAAAAAAAAAACCCTAGAGACTCGGCCCAGATCCAACTCTTTAGACAGCAATATGGAAGGGCACGCAAAGTAAGAATACAAGAACTAAAACAGAAGCTATGGGACGACCTCCATACTAGTGCTGTCTCCAAAAATAGTGAGGCATTTTGGCGAACAGTTAGATCTCCCTACCTAATAGATGATAAAAGTCCCAAGATAGAAGTGGCTATAGGGGAAGGCATATGGGTGTCCCACTTTTCTAAAATCTTTAAAAATACAGTAACATCAGCAGGGACAGAAAATATACATCTAACGGTTGAATACCCAATATCCCTGCATTTTGACATCTCTGAGGTACTAGTTGCACTGGAAGCAAGCAAAAATGGGAAAGCTCCAGGACCCGATGGGGTCCCAGTGGATCTCTTTAAATACAATCTAGATCTCTGGGCCCCCATTCTCACCAGAGTGTGTACTGCAGCTGCAAAAGTGGGACTGATAGAATCTTGGACCAATTCTATCATGGTCCCAATCTTTAAAAAAGGGGATCGTCAGGATGTCACATGCTATCGCCCCATCTCACTGCTGGACTCTCTGGGCAAGGTCGCGGGCAGAGTAGTCCTTGAGCGACTCCAGCAGTGGGCTGAGGAGAAAGGCATTATCTCTGATCTTCAGTTTGGATTCCGAGAGGGGTTTGGTACGGTGGAGCAGGCCCTTAATCATAGCCTGATAGTGGGCAAATACACCCAACCCAAGAAGGACATGGTCTATATGGTGTATGTAGACCTGTCCG
This sequence comes from Lissotriton helveticus, assembly GCF_964261635.1. Taxonomy (NCBI): domain Eukaryota; kingdom Metazoa; phylum Chordata; class Amphibia; order Caudata; family Salamandridae; genus Lissotriton; species Lissotriton helveticus. Next base: position 818,152,919 of record NC_136070.1, read on the forward strand.
CTGCTTTTGATTGTGTCTCGCACGCTAAACTCTGGACAGTTCTGAGACAAATGGGAGTGGATCCCCGTCTCTTAGACTTTCTGAGAGAACTCTATTCTAAAGCCTCCGCGAGGGTGCGTTTCAGAGTGAAGGGGGAGTTGACAGCATCTTTTGGAGTAGAGCGTGGAGTCAGGCAGGGGTGTGTCCTGGCCCCCTTCTTATTCTCATTGTATACCAACGGCCTGGAGGAAGAGATGTTGAGGGGGGCCCAGGATCTGCCACGGGTAAAAAAGCGCCTGATTCCTGCTCTGCTTTATGCAGACGATGCTGTCATCCTGGCTCGCACTCCGTGTGAACTACAGAAGTCTTTGAACAGGTATACGGACTACATGGGTGAGCTGGACCTACATGTGAATGTTAAAAAAACATTCGTCATGGTAGCAGGCAGTGGGAAAAAACGAGCAAAGAGTATTTATCTTAAAGATCAAAAACTCGAGGTAACTGCCCAGTACCCGTATTTAGGTATTATGATTGATAAAAGGCTGAACTGGAGGCCTGCAGTAGAGGCAAGGTGTCATCTTTTTAAAAGAGCTATAGTGGCCCTTACGAGCTTCTCTCAGAGATTGGGGAGGAGAGCACCAGTGGAACTATTAAAAATGTATAGTGCAAAGTGTCAGGCGATTGCACTATATGGGGCGGGTGTCTGGGGTCATGTAGATGTTAGCCCCCTCCAGGTGGCAGAAAACTCCTTTCTCAGATTCCTCCTAGCAACACCGAGATGCACTTCAATCTACGCATCTCATTTGGAACTTAGTATTCCCTACCTAGAGGATCTGTTAAAGATCCAACCACTACTGCTTTGGCGGCGCATTTGGACTTCCGAAAAAAACACGCTGACACAAACAATCGTGCCAGATTCAATGGCTCTTGACCAAACTACAAAAATAACATGGCTTCGGTACATTAGAAATTTCCTCAAGGACCTTGGCATTGAGAAGTACTATCTCCAACCCGAAGGCATTATCGAACTATCAAAGAGAGCGCTAAAACAACTGGCTCTGAGCCACCTAGAGTCCTTGAGGCTGACCTCTGAGTGTACAAAACCATCGGTCCTCCACGCCAATATGATCCAGGCTACATACCTTATCCAGCCTTATCTAACATTACAGATTAGCACGTATGATAGGATGTTACTGACAAGATTCAGGTTAGATCTGTTTTTTAGACTAGTAGCTTTTTTCGACAGAAATAGGTGGGATCTAACTCTCCCTGTCTGCCCCTGTGATGAGGAATCAAAACAGACCAACCTACACATAATATTGTTTTGTAAATTCCACCTTCCACATCGGAAAATATGGCTACTCCCTCTATTAAGACAATGGGGACTTAGACAATGTCGTCCTGCTATGCTTCGCCTCCAACTGCTAGAATCTGAATCCGTCTGTTTTCATGTCTTGAACTTTTTAAAATGCGTTATGAGGCACAGGAAAAATCTGTAAAATTTATGCTGGTTGTGGTTTTAGATGACGCAATGAAACAACACAATTCTTTGTTCTAAATATATTAATCTGCCTTTGCTTGAATTTTAACCTATAACACGATTACTTTTTATTCTTTTATAATATGAAATTGTATTATCAAAATGTCGCTTTTATGGTTTTCCAATGTGTAAAGCCGAATAAAGAAATTTATATATATAACTGTTGAAGGGTCCAAAAAAGCAACATTGTTAATGTGTCTCCATAATAGGGATCTTTTTTTCTTTCTGATCTTTATAGTTGTTTAATTTACCCTTAATTTCTTTTAATCTTTGTGATTTCGATTATTCCACTCGTGATGGATTTATTTTCAGTTCTGAATTCTTCACAGTGGCTCAGATCCGATTTTTAGTCCAATTAATCAGAGCCCCTTTTTTGTATTTGTATGATATACATATATTTTAGGAAATCCAATAGCATAAATCTTTATCCAAAGTCTCATTTTCCAACCAATTTACTGATATGTCTTCTCACTGATAGACAGTGCTTTTAATTATTACAACTTTCATTTTGGTTGGAAATCTTTTATATTTATACATGATTCTAGTCTCGGCCATGGTGTTCTTCCGATAGACATCTCCCTGCTCATTCTATAACAGCAGGTTATGTCCAAAATAATTTTTTCTGTACCAAACACTAGAAGCTACTTATGTCAATCTACTTTTAGTCAGACTCTCCATATATATTACTATTATTTGCTGTTCTCTTGCCGGTTAAAGTTAGTTTACTGGTCATAGCAATTAACATGATAAATCAATCAGCAGGGCTATGCGCGTGTTAGTCTTATTTAGATATTGTTCGTGCCTCGATAACCCGCCCCATATTTTGAGGCAACAAGGTAACCCACAAGAGTCGACCAGGGACCTTGGGAATCAATTCTTTTAAACAACAGTGGTCCCCAGAAGGGGGTATATACAGTCAATAAATATAGACTCAGTCGTTACTATATTCAGGGGACATGTCCAGCCGGACAGAGGTCTATGATTTACTCAATAAAGAATTAGACAGGGAATTTTAACAACACAATACATAAAGTAGGACACAAGCCTGTGTCCTGTTTAACAATTACAAAACAGGGGGGGAAGAGACAACAGGGGGCTTCAGGCAAAGCTTGACGGTTTGTTACATATAGTGAATATACAGTTACAAAACGAAAAAAGCGAATCACAAGGTGCACCTTTACAATTTTAATGAGCATAGGTTTTCCATGTATAAGGTGTTTTTTCGTGCCGACGGCGTTTCGATCCAACAGGGGAGTAAATGGATCATCATGCTGGGGGTCGCGTAACTTGGAGGAGTCTCGTTCGTTATCGGACTTAACCAGACAAATCGCTCCACCAATTAAGAACGGCCATGCACCACCACCCACAGAATCGACGAGAAAGAGCTATCAATCTGTTAATCCTTTCCGTGTCCGGGCCGGGTGAGGTTTCCCGTGTTGATAACCCTCCCCGTTCTCTAATATAGGGACCCCCACTAGCTCTCAATTACATGACACAAGGTCTTGGGGATACTTATTTCTTAAGTTTGATCAACGCCTAAGATTCTTACCTGAATTTGGCTGTGATTCATCTGTCTCTCATACACCGTCTGTGTTTCTGGGTTTCTAACCGGAACCATAAACAGTGTTGCTGGTTAATTGATTCGCATTATGTTCATGGCAGCCATATTTGAGTTTGGCTATCTGATCTTCAAAATTGTATTCTCTAACTATATAGAACCTGTGTGTAACACTTTACACTGTATTGGAACAACTATGGGCCAGATGTAGGTCACCAAATACCGGTCGGTAACGGCCGACTTCGGCCGTTACCGACCGGTATTTGGTGATTGAGATGTAGGGGGCCTATATTGTACAGAATCTGTAAATTTACCGAATCGGTAAATCTATATGTAGGTGGCACTGGAAACAGTGCCACAGGCCCCTAAGAATTCGTTATTTACCATGTAATACTATTGCATGGTAAATAACTAATTCCTGTGTACATGCACATCTGTGCATTTACACCTATGCCATGTGGCACACATACATGCCCTGAGGGCATGTATGTGTGTCACATGGCACACAAGCCTGAATCAGGGGTGCAACAGGGTGTCAAAGTGACACCCTGTCCCCCCTGTAAATTTGGTAATTTTACCGAGTCGGTATTTACCGATTCGGTAATTGACATTGGTTCCTATGGGCCTCAAGGCCCATAGGAATCAATGGCAATTACCGAATCGGTAAATACCGATTCGGTAATTACCGAATGTTACAGATTCGGTAAAACAATCGGTAAAAATACCTACATAGCATTTACCGATTTGTAAATACCGAATCGGTAAAATTCGGTATTTTCGAATCGGTAAATGCCATTTACCTACCTCGGGCCCTTAGCATGTTTTATGTGAAGTCCTTTGACCATCTAGTGTAAACTTCATAACTTTATGTTTAATTAGAAAGTCAATCTGTTTAGAATCGGAGGTATGTAATACTCTAGTGTGTTGATTGATGCACTTTACGTAAATGGCAGCCATATTTGAGTCAGGCAAGCCGGTGTTCAGAGTTCTGATCCCTTACTCTAAACATCCTACAAGCGATAGATTTCGCCATATTTAAACTATTTTATCTTACTTAACCTGCACAATTTATACAAAATATTTGGATTATCAGGTGCATTTTCCTTAAACTTTATAATATGATAAGGCACTCGCCTTATGCATAACCCTTATAGATCATCTCATTCTTCACACCCCCCTTCTTATATTCGGCGAATGATATAACCACTAATATTTTATTAACACATATTCATACTAATGTATCATGGGTTTTTTATTGGTCTATAGTTTCTGTATATGGTGGGCATATGTAGATCCAAAAATGGCAGATTTTTTATTGTTTAGATTTAACTATTCAAAGGAAACCCACCAGCCGAGCAAAAACCAAATGGTGGCCCCTGCCGGACCGGGAAAAAAGCGCCATGATCAATGCCAACCCCCGCAAGGCCCAGGAGCAAAGGGCAGGACCCCAAAGCAGGGGGGTCAGCGAGGCCAGGCAGGAAAGGACCAGGGAGAGGTCAGCTGCCTCACCCCGCAGTCACAACTATTAGACAGTGAGGACGTCAGCAGTGGGGATGAGGGGCCTGTGCCCAACACGGCGGCCCCCACGGTACCACAAGATGCAGCAGGAGCAAGCATGGAGAAGGAGAAGGCCGAGCACCAAGCACTGAGCGAATGGGCCGGGCAGGGCAACAAGCAGGGGCAAGAGAGGGCGTGCCAGGCGAGGGTGTACCTGGGCTGTTTGCAAACTATGGGACAGCTAGGGGTGAGTAACTTTGCAGTGTAGGGGCCATGGGGGTTGCCCCTCCTTGGGCAACACAACTGGGGGAAGCAGGGGGACAAGTACAGGCACACCCAGCGGCATGGATCCTCTGGTGGCAATGGCCTGGGCTGGGAGCCCCACTGGGTGGGGACCCCAAGCAGAGGCCGGTCACGGCATAGGGGCCAACAGGTGCAGCCAGTCTAAGGGTCAAAAGGAAGGGCAGTCGGATAAGGACAAACAGAAATCAGGCGCAAATGGGGTTCTCCAGTGGGACCAGGTTGCGACAGCTAGTCCGGTGGGAGAGCAGACAACGGGGACAGGGAGGACTGGGGCCCAGCAGGAAAACCGGCAATACTGAATGTATTTGGATTTCGTAGAACATAAACTTCAGTCATTTTTATAGTTCTTCTAGACTGTCTTTTTGGAAAGGGGCCTTTTATGAAAGGCATTAGAACATGTGGCTGACTACCTCTTAAAGAATAACAATAAAAAAGAGGAGTGTTTGTTATGTAGAAAACTACAATACTTTGCACCATGTTTGGAGAATATAGGACTAAAGAATTGCCTTAGAGACCGGGTCATGTTGTTTGGATGATTTTTGAGTGGAGGGCGACCCTGTGTTTCTTTTTCCCTCTTTGCTCCTTAATGATTGTAAGGAGTATATAGACATTTTCTCATTACTGGAGGTGCGCCAGGCGTGGCTGGACCTGACAGTGCAGGACATAAAGGGCGAGGACAGGCGCAAGCCAAAGGTGGAAAAAACAATAGAGAACTGGTTGCGGGCCTTTAGAACACTGGCACGCGTAGTCATAGAAAAATTCCCAAAAAGTGCAGCAGCCTTGATACTGTGTGAACAGAAGGTGCATGAGGCACAAAAAAGTACCAAGGTGAGGCCTGGTTAAAGTACGATGAGGGATTCAGGGAAAAAATCCAAACCAGGCCAACAAAAGAATGGTACTGCCAGGATATGGTGGGCTTCACGACACACATGGTAGCAGCCAGGGAAGGGCTGGAGCACAGGAGCACAATTTTCATCCCTCGGGGTTTAAAGGAAAACATGAATGGAGGGGGGAAGGATTAAAGAGCAAGAGCATGGCAGGTAGGAGACAAGACAGGTCACAATCAGCACCCTGCTGAAAATATGATAAAGATGAGTGTAAATGGGTAGCCAGTTGCAGGTTTAAACACAGCTGTGAGACATGCAGAGGCAGCCACCTGGCAACGCAGTGCAGGCAGTCACAGACAGCAGGTAACAGCAGAGATAAAGGCAACACAAAGAAGCAATGATGACAGCGTAGCATTGCTGAGGGGTTAGGGGGAGGCATGCCGGGGAACACTGCCCACCCCTGTAAACACAAAAGCACTGATTACATTACTAGGCAACTACCCTAAGGCAGCAGACAATTACCAGCTAGCGGACGGATTCAGTCGGCTTTCCCATCCCATATAAGGGCCCAGTCGAACCACGACTCAGCCGCAACCTTAAGTCAATACCAGAAAATCCGGAGGAGGCTAGACAAAAGGTAGACAAGGAGGTCCAACTAGGGAGAATAGTGGGACCCTTTCTCGCTCCCCAATACCTAACTTGATAGTTTCACCATTGAGAGTGGTGCCAAAGAAGGAACCAGGAAAATTTCGGCTCATACACCACCTATCGCACCCACATGGGGATTCCATCAACGATTGGCGGGAGTGTGACAGCTGCTCAGTAGCCTACGCCTCCCTGGATGATACAGTGGAATTGATCAAGCAGGCAGGAAAGGGGGCGCTACTGGCCAAAACAGACATTGAATCAGCGTTGTGCCTGCTGCCAGTCCACCCAGACAGTTATCTCTTAGGTTTCCAGCTAGATTGGCACTATTATTATGACAAATGTTTACCCATGGGTTGCGCCATATCCTGCATCTACTTCGAGGCATTTAGCAGCTTTTTGGAGTGGGTATTTTGCCCACGCCTCCGGAAGGGGGACGGGTGCATTACTTGGGACAGCTTCCTTTTCATTGGGAGGGCAGGAACAGGGCAATGCATGGACCTATTCCGCCTGTTCATGGGACTAGAGGAGGAACTGGGAGTCCCACTAACGCCAGACAAGACCGAGGGGCCAACCACCAAGCTATCCTTCCTCGGAATAGAGCTGGATTCGGTGGGCGGAACGTGCAAGCTGCCACCGAAGGTAGCCGAGTTGCACACAATAGTCTGGCGACTGCAGCAGCAGAAAAAAGCAACACTGGGAGAGAGACAACAACTGTTGGGGAAGCTGAACTTTGCCACAAGAGTAATCCCCGCAGGGCGACCCTTCGCCAAACTCTTGGCCTGGCTGACAAGGGGCATAGCACGGAAGCACCACAGAGTGCGCCTGACGCAAGGTTTGAAGGAAGATTTTGGTCAATGGGAAACGTTCCTGGCTAGTTTTAACGGCACATTCATGTGGCGGGAATCCTGGGTGGGGGCAGAACAGCTAGAACTTTATACTGACGCTGCAGGCAGCCACAGCTTTGGAGCCATTCTGGGCACAGCATGGGGGGCAGGGGAATGGCCAAACAGTTGGAGCCAGAATGGAATCACAAGCAATATCACTTTGTTAGAGCTCTTTCGCATAATAATGGCATTTACAATATGTGGCAGCAAACTGATCAATGTGCAGATCACAGGCAATCAACTTGGGAACAGCATAGTGCCTGGCGGTAGTTACACTGTTAAGGAGACTGGTCGGGTGCCAACTGACGGCAAACATAGCCATCAGGACGAGTCACATAGCGGGCCGAGATAATGCCATAGCTGATGCCCTTTCTCATTTTCAGTGGGACAGATTCAGGGAGATGGTGCCAGGGACAGACCAAGAGATGACCCCCATGCCACAAGACCTCTGGGAGTTGGTGGACCTGGATAAATGAGATTGATGGATAACGCATTGGCACCCAAGACAGAGAAGCGATATCGGAAGTGCTGGGCAACCTTCAGGGGCATCACAGGAGCTGGGGGGTCCAAGCAGTGACACAGGAGGAGGAAGTGACATTTAAGGACTGGGCGTTCCAGAACGAGAAAACAAAATCATGGGCGCAATCACATCTGAGCGCAGTGACGTACTACTCTAAGCTGGCAACTGGGAAGGACCCAACATTGGCCTTTCTGTGCAGAATGGCCATAAAGGGCTGGGAAAGGCTGCAGCCCAGAATTAATGACAGGAGGAAGCCCATTGATTTTGCAGTTCTAAAGAGGGCAAATCGGGCTGGCAGGAATATGCCCTGGGAAACATGAACTAAAGTTATTCAGGGCTGCCTTCACACTGGCCTTCAGGAACAGCAAATCAGTTGCCCCGGTGAGGAGGCACCCGGGGATGGTGTGTCTACGCAGAGCGAACCTCCACTTGGGGTCAGGGCACATGGTAATACACCTGCCGGAGATCAAAGACAGACCAGGCAGGGAAAGGGAAGTTCACTAGGATTGGGTGTATCAAGGACAAAGAGCATTGCCTAGTGTGCCTCATTCGAGATTACTGACAGCTAGGAGGGCAAACACAGAGGCCGCTGTTTATGCACAAAGACGGATTCTGTCTTAGCCATTATCAGTTTGTCGCGGTGACGCGGAGGGCCCTAGTGGAAGCAGGTTTTGCGCCAAGAGAATTTGGGTCGCACTCATTCTGGATAGGGGCGGCTACCATGGCAGCTAGCCTGGGAATGGGCACCGAGCAGATCAAAACATTAGGGTGGTGGGCTTTCAGGGCGTTTAAAAAACAATTGTCCAACGGTATACTGAGTGTGATCCCCCCTCCATCTAGGTACGCCAGTGGGTCGCAAGAGAGTGTGGCTAATGGGCCACTTGTACATAACCCTGGGGCAGCAGTGGGCAGCAGCACAGAGCGAGTTCAAGGGGATCTTTCTCCGCAACACAGATGTGGCCTGGCTAGGGCAACCAGGATGAAATGGGACCAGATGCTGCCCGCAGTGCAGAAGGCATTTCGGCGAGGCGGCAGACCGGATACAGTGGTGGTCCACCTGGGGGTTAACAACTTGGCAGCCATGGAGAGGAGAGAACTATTGGAAAAAATGATCACTGACTTGGCCGCTTTAGCCAAGCTAGTCCGCCTGGTACAGGTAATATGTTTGGAGGTAATATTGTGCAAAACATGGGTAGGAGCCATCAACAATGGAACAGTTGAAAAGTCTAGACGTAAACTAAATGTCACAATGGCGAGAGTATGTAGGGCAAACAGCTGGGGGTTCGTGAGGCACGGGTTAATTAACTTAAGGTCCCGGGCTACCTCTTGGAGGACTGCATACACCTGACGGGTTGGTATGGACATATTCATACTCAACATAGTGGGAATCCCGGAACAGGTGGGTTTCTCTTTAGCGAGAGTGAGGAGGGGAGCTGCCTCCGATTGTGAAACCGTCAGCAGCGTGGTGGATGAAACCCAGAAAAGATCCAGAAGGGAAATACCATAGGTAGAAGAGCTGCTCAGGCAAGGTCTTTGGGATGCCTCAAGGCAGGGACACAGGGTGAGCGGGTGACAGCACGCATCCACAGGCAGAGTAGATAATGCTCACACAGTGTCATTGGGATGCCACACGGCAGGGGCACTGGGGAGTGGGAGAGTGTCCAGTAAAAGGTCCAAGCAAACGGAACAGCACTTGCAGCCCGGGCCGGTCCTAACAGACACCCACAATAATCGGTAGCAAGGGAAGTCTGGAACCGGGAACGCAGAAATCATGTATAGGTGGCACATTGGACAAGGTTAGTGCTGTCATAAAAGTTAGAACCAAGCAGAAGTAATGTAGGATGTACATTGATATGAGGGATATGAATGACCAGCCAACAAGTTGTGATATGTATAACTCATGTTTGAATAAAAAACTGCGACCTTTCTATGCACCATATCATGTTGTCACTGAAATGATTATTGGGGAGGGGAAGGTTGTATATGGAGAAGACACACAGGTTGGACGCTGAGGGAAATGGCTGCGTGAGCCCGGAGCTCCGCGCCCGATCCCTCGCATTAATCCTGAAACCGAGCACTGGGGTGCCTGTGGCCGCTCTCCCGGACAAGCGGCGTCCAGACTAAGAGCGGAGGGCTTCCCTGAGCCTACGCACAGAACCAGCTGGGCAGGAGCCACCCGCGAACGCCGATCGGCGTTTGATGTACGCGGGATTCAAAGATGGCGGACGCGGCCGAGACGGCGAGGACTTAGACGCTGTACGGCACGGAGGACTGCTGGCTGAGGGCGACGGCCGCACACTGTGAGCAGACCCTCGGTAAGGGAAGCGGACCCGCCGGCGGCGGCCCCGCTGCCAGATACATCAGTCCCGATTGCGCTGGGACTCGAGCTGCGGGAGGGGCCGGTCACAAAATGGCGGCGCAGTGCTCGCCGAGCACTGACCCTGGCCGGGACTGAGGCCACAAAGAAGACTGATCCACGGGTCGGAGCCGCTGAGGAGCCGAAGTGCCGATCCCGCTGGGGGATGTTGTAGCGGGACCGCGGCGGCATCTGAGTGCTCGGCGGCGGTGACGGAACCGCCCGGCCTGGTCGCTGAAGGTAGGAGAGCTCCCTGAGCTTTCCTAACGGGACGGTGGCTGCTGACTGCGGGAGGAGAGGTGGCTAGGAGGAGGCGCAGTTGCTGGTGGCCGCTGCGGACAGTGCTCCGGGGCAGCAAAGATGGCCGACAAGCCCCCGGACCCCTGTGGGAATCGGAAACAGGAGGGCGGCGGTCCCCCACTGAGCCAGCGGCGGGGAGCCCACCCGCGTCCAGCCCGGAAGCGCAGAGTTGCGAGGAGTGAGAGCGGTGGCGCGGGGCCCGCCTGGGGCTAAACCGCAATACGCCGGAGGACCGCGGCCTACGCCGATGAGTCACGAGGACATTACCCAGGGGTAGTCGGGGGACCCTGGCCGCGAGCGGTGAGCCCGGAGCGGAGCACTGAAAGGGCACTGACGGTGGAGGGCGGTGCGGCGGCGCTGTCGCAACGCTACTGGACTGGAGGCTTGTAGGCGGATGAACTCCGGGAGAATAGCCCAGAGGCCAGGATACCTCTGGAACCAAGGCTGAAATCCCGGTGGGGCCCGTGCGGGGGATCCGGGGGTGAAGCCCTACTGCTCGCCCCTCCGCTGGTGACCACAACCTGATCCCGAGGCCCAGCTGAGACTGGTGTGTGCCGGAGACCGCTATTTCCAAGGACAGCGACGCCCATTGAGGCACAATTGCACGCAAATGCAGCTGGCACAGTACCTAGCGGTGACCATGGGGAAGCCTAACAAGAAAACAGAAGGGGCAACGACATCGGAGACTTCGGATGGGGGCTCGACGGGTCTGGCGGACCTGCAACAGCTCCAGGACCGGATACTGGAGGCCATCACGGCGACTAGGTACGCCCTACAGCAGGACATCGCGCAGGTGGCCACGGGCCTGGGCCTTCTCCACGCAGAACACGACAAACTCAAAGACAGAGTGAAAAACGTGGAGTCCACCCTGCAGGAACTAGCCCCAGCCCACAAATCAACGGAGAGGAGGTTAGCGGATGCCCTAGATCGCATCCAAGTGCTGGAAAGAAGAGCCGAGGACGCGGAAAACAGAAATAGACGTAGCAACATCCGCATAGTGGGTATGCCAGAAAAATCAGAAGGAGGAGATATGATTGAATACCTGGACACCTGGCTTAAAACGGAGGTGGCCCCTGAAGGCCTCTCCCCTTTCTTCACGCTGGAAAGAGCCCACCGTGTCCCGTCCAGGCCGCCTGAGCCGGGGCTGCCGCTGAGACCGATTATTGCCAAATTGTTACACTATAGAGACAGGGATGTGCTCCTCCAGAGGGCTCGCGCTGCGGGGCCGTTTCAAGTGGCGAACAGCAAGGTGCCATTGTTCCCCGACTACACGTTTGAAACGCAGAAAATGCGAGCCTCTTTCCTGTCTATCAAGCGAGAATTGAGAACAGAGGGCATTCCATATTTCCTGCTTTTCCCAGCGAAGCTTCGAGTGGTGGTAGATGATAAATCAATCTTTTTCTCCACATCGGCCGACGCATGGTCGTGGTGGGACACATATAAAGCCGGCACGGACGGAGCTAGAATCCAAGAAGTGAGAGAGAGGGGGTCGACACAAGTGCGGAAATCGCAGAGGATACGTGGAAGGCGGCAGAGATCGCGAAAACCCACTGCAGCCCAAACGGACGAGGAGAGGAGAGCAGCGCTGAAAGCGGTGGAATCACTGTCGAGAGACGTAACCTCCTCAGCTAAGCAAGATACGGAATCAGAAGGCCATGTCTCCGGCACAGAAACGGACCAGTCGGACACACTCAACGCCAATGGCCCGCTGGTGACGCCGCAGACCTCGGATGAGATCCTGAACCTATGATATGAAGGCGGTGGGCGCTGGACATTCTCTGAGTAAGAGGGGGCCTGGAGATTGGAGCTGTTGTGGGGGGCGGTCTTGGGGCCAATGCACAAGCATTGACATCGGGGGGATCGGAGGGCGCGGGGGGGGGGCGAACGTAGCCGCCGTCTAACCTGAGTCGCACCTCACTAGCCCTTAAGGCATCCACGGTCACGACTGTGGAGTAGTTGGGGAGTACAGGGATTCACCTGAGTTTGGATGGGTACCGATAGACCGATATTGGGGCCTGTTCTGGGGAGGGGGGTTTTGGGAGTTGTGGGGATGTTTCTCAGTTGGCTACAGGTTCATTTTGCGCACGAGAGAAGTGCGAGTTGTAGAAGTATTGGGGACGGTTGGGGGACATTCACCACCACAGTAGGAACGGAACACTATGACATGATGCAACACCTCATTAGGGACAATGGCTAGTGCGGGTGTGTTGCGGTGCATAACCTGGAATGTCCGGGGGCTACACTCAATGACGAGGAGACATAAGATACATGCTTACCTGATTCGTAGGGGGATACACATCGCCTTTCTCCAAGAAACAAATCTCACAAAACAAGAGGGTATAGCTTTGCAGAGGAGGTGGAGGGGGCAGTTATATAATACGACTTATTCGGCGTATGCTAGGGGGGTCTTAATCTGGATAAGGGCGGGGGTCCCTTTTCAGGCTACGAAACACACGTGATTGACACTGAGGGCAGATATGTAGCAGTTGAGGGGAGACTCAGGGGCAGGGACATAAAGCTATGTAGCGTACGTTCGCCGAACATTGAGCAACTACACTTCTTGGCCCGCCTCTCTGGCACGTTGGCGCATTACTTGGTGGGCCCTGTTCTAATTGGGGGTGATTTTAATTCAATAATGGATGTAGCGCTAGATAGATCGCACCCGCCCCTCCAAGACTCCCCTGTGCACCGCCTCACGAAAGGCAGAGTGGACTGGCAGAGACGTTGGGGTCTGTTAGATGCCTGGCGTCTGCAGCACCCAACGGAAAGGGATTACTCATTTTTTTCGGGGCTGCATGACCTGCATGTGCGGATTGATGCACTCTTATGCTCTCCGCTTGTGATGCCGTTTGTAGCGAGAACTGAGTACCTTACCAGAACACTGTCGGACCACAATCCTGTGCTGTCATCCTTAAATTGGATGACAGAGACTCCGTGTGTCCCCACATGGCGATTGCGCCCGGAGACACTGGACGATCCGCTGTTTCACGAGGCACTGCAGGAAGGAATGACGCACTATTTTGAAGAGAACGAGGGATCAACGGCCTCTAGAGCGATGGAATGGAACGCCTTTAAGGCGACCATAAGAGGCCAATGCATAGGAAAGCACGCGGGCGTGCACAGGGTTTTGCAGGATGATCTGACCAAAGCCGATGATAATTTGAGGAAGGCTGAGAAGGCGAGACCTGGTCACCCTGAAAAGCAGGAGGAGGTTAACCGAGCTAGAGAGGCGGTGGCGGTGGAGGTGGAACGCCTCCGAAGCTTCGACCACAAGGCTTATCTGCTGAGGGCACACACAGAAGGGGACAAATCTGGGACGTTACTAGCGTGGCTGGCCAACCCTACTAAACGGAGCCCACCGATACTAGCCATACAGAGGGAGGGCGGACACATGGTGTATACCCAACCTGGGATACTAGAGGTCTTTCAGCATTTCTACAGGGGCCCTCTATAAGAGTACACTAATGGGGCGTGGCAATGCCATCGATAGGTATCTCGAGGACCTACAATTGCCTCGACTGCAACAGGAACAGGCGGATGATCTGAGTAGGGACGTAGAGGTCAGCGACATCAAGGCAGCTATAAAGCATATGGCCCGCAACAAAACACCCATTGCCCATCGAATTTTACAGCAAGTATTCAGACATCCTTGTGCCCCGCCTTCAAGCAGTGTACAACAAGGCCAAAACTGCTGGCTGTTTACCACAATCTATGCGGGAAGCGCTGGTGATCCCATTATTGAAACAGGGAAGGGAGAGCGGTGATCCAGCCTCCTATAGGCCGCTCTCCATGCTGACCACAGACTATAAAATCCTGAGCGCCATACTCGCAACTAGGCTGTTGCAACATATGCCTACCTTGATACACCCAGATCAGTCTGGATTTATCCCAGGACGCAACACCACCATAAACATTAGAAGACTTACACGGCTGTTGGCGGACCCATGCACGACTGCCCCGACGCCTCTAGTGCTATCCATTGACATAGAGAAAGCTTTCGATAGCCTGGAATGGGAATACCTATACAGAACTATGGAAAAATTCAGTCTGGGAGAGGGATACATCAGATGGACCAGAGTGTTGTACACTGCGGCAGTGGCTAGAGTGTGGGTGGGCCCCCTTATATCACGGCAATACCCAGTAGAGCGAGGGACCAGGCAGGGGTGCTCCCTATCGCCCCTGTTGTTCGCACTGGCGATTGAACCCCTAGCAGCGAAGGCGAGGACAGGGAATTATTTCAGAGGCCTAGACAGCAGCAGAGGCCTGCAATATATCTCGCTTTACGCGGATGATTTGTTGTTATATTTAGAAAACGCGGAAGGAGCACTGGAGGGAGCGGAGAGATTGCTGGCAAGATTTGGTGGGATCTCAGGATTAAAGGTTAATTGGACAAAGACGTGCTTGTTTCCACTGCGCCATGGTACACCACAACCGCATTGCAGATTGCAGCTGCAATGGGCGCCCACCTGTTTGAAGTATCTAGGTGTATACATATACCATGAGGCAGCAGACATGCTGGAGGGTAACGTGGGAAGATGCATAAGAACATTACGGGGAAATATGGAGTTCTGGGCCACCCTACCGCTGTCGCCGATAGGCCGTATTTCCCTGCTAAAAATGATCACCTTGCCGCGACTGCTCTACTACTTTCGCACTTTGCCCATCTGGGTGCCCAGCTCTGTATTCCGTAGATTACGGTCGCAGATCACTTCCTTTATATGGAACTCTGGAAGATGCAGAGTGGCCCTGACGACACTCATCCGTCCGAAGGACGAGGGCGGGTTAGTGGTACCGGACTTTGAGCTCTACTACCTCGCGGCTCAATTGCAGCTCTTCACACAAGAAGTAGCTAGAGTATACCGTGGCCCGGAACAGGAAAGAGAGAGGGGGACGCCACGTCACGTACTAGCGTACATAACTTTGCAACAGAAAATTGCCGGGCAGGTCCACAACACCCGTATGCCCCAGAAATCCCGCTGGGGATGGTGACCGCGCTCCCACATGGGGGAGATTGGTCACAGCTACAGCAGTGGGAGGCGGCGGGGCTGCAAGTGCTTGGCGACTTGTATGAGGAAGGGGCACTGATACCCTACCAGGACCTACAGGAGAGATATGGCCTTCCGCGAGGAGGGTATTTATTGCATGCAGCAGTGACGAGGGCCATCTGGGCACATTGGGAGGGGGGCTTAACGGAACCGACCACCACCATGGCTTGCCAATATACAATGATGGCGGCAGGGACTTATAAGGCAATAACGTGCCTGTATTCCAGAATGTTGCGGGAGAACCTTCCGCCACTCACGGTGCTTAAATCCAAGTGGGAAGTAGATCTTGGCAAAGACATCCCAGATACCACCTGGGCCCAGTTAGTGCGACGGGCTAGTAAGAGCACGAGAAATGCGAGATTCCAACAGATCCACTTTTACATCTTACATAGAGCCTACATGACACCGGGCAAAATTAAGAAATACCTGGAGGGGGCGGAGCTGGACCATATGTTATGGAAATGCCCAGAACTGCATGACTACTGGCAGGCGATTGGTGAGACGCTTAACGAGGTCACCGACAGAACAGTGAACTTTGATATGGCGACCTGCATACTACACTGGTTCCCGCACACACCTAAGAATAAAACCACTAGTAAATTTATAGACTTCGGATTAATTCTGGCCAAGAGAGAAATTACGAGAGTATGGAAGGCGAGGGTGGGTCCTACACACAGAAAATGGGTGAATGAACTACTAAAATGGGCCACTTGTGAAAGCACGATCCGATACCAAGCAGCCCGTAAAAAAACAGACGAAAGGGCAATAGACACGGCCGCAGCTTGGGAGCTGATAGTGCAGGCACTAAGAGATAGTACACTACAAGAGGAAGAAGAGGCCCCGAATACACACAATCACAGCCCCCAGGGCGCACCAGGAGCACCACATGACTGATTACGCACCAACTCCTGGAAGAACCCATAAAGGTAGTCAAACGAGGGCATTCCTACGCAGCTGGTGAAGTCACGGGGGAGGGGGGAAAGGGGGGAGATCTTGAGTTAAAAGTGTTCCTGCACGTGCCACGGGGAGGGGGGATACACAGTTATAAAAGCAGGGGTACACATTTTTCGACTGTGCAGAGCATAATTGCTAAGATACTGGACACTGGGCTTGCCCCCTTCGCAGACTGCCGCCCGACCTCCAGGATGTGGGCTAAATGGCTGTGTATTGAGCGGAATAGAGGGATGGATGGATGAGGATTGACATAGCAATGCTTACTGTGAGATATCAGATGTACTGTAAACCTGCAATAAAAATTGTTTTACAAAAAAAAAAATGGAGAAGACACACAGGGGGAGCGGGGAACGTACTCCTTGGGACGGGTTTATTTGCTGCAATCAAATTGGCCAGCACATGCTGGCTTCACGTTCTCTCCTTTTGGCTGGAGCACAGACTAATTACTGATTGCTTCAGCTTGATTGCTATCCTTCCATTGATTGTTCTGTTATTTGGGTATTACGTTTTTTTTCCTTCTTCACTGTTGTCCTTGTTAAACCTTTTGTAGCTATGTTTTACTATGCCACACATACTTCAAAGAAGCCCTATTCACCTCTGAAATGGATGTTTGTGACAGCAGTTATATGCTTCCAAATATATTTTCCACAAAGACATAAACATGCGCACAATTGCTTTCCTTTTGTAGTAGGATTTTTTCCAAAATGTTATATATTTTGATATTTTTCATGCTTGGGGACATTAACTGATTCTCAGAATCACAGGGGTGCTGTGCCGAGACCTAAGTAGCATTGGCAAAGCCAATAGGTCTCACCTTTGAGACCTATTGTACAAAAAATAAGATCACTCCTACATAAGAACTTAGTGATAGATTGGCTACCTTCTTTGAAGATAAGATCTGTAAAATTGTTGAATAACTGGAAGTGGCCAGCACTGATACCAGGGTTAGCGGGTTACCGTCAGACCTGCAGGAAATCGGTGAAGGGGTGCACAAACCACTGGACCAGAGGACCCTTTTAGATCACTTCGCTATCCCTTCTGAGGAGGACTTCGTTAGTACAGCTCTAGGTGTCTCATCGCGGTCCCCCTTGGACCCTCTTCCCCTAAGATTTGGAAAGAGCTGGGCGCTGAACTTTTTCTGCCCCTGAGACAGCTGTGTAGTCAATCTCTGTGTAGCGGGTCGGTACCATCCTGCTGGAAACAAATTGTTGTATCTCTCCTTCTGAAAAAAACGTCCCTTGACCCTGCATGCCTTAAAAGCTGTGGGCCAATATCTCTCCTACCGTACCCAGTAAAGATCATTGAGTGTCTGGTCAGCAAGGCGCTCTCCCAGTTCCTGGAGGTTAATAATAAACTGGAGGACGTGCAATTCGGCTTCCGCCCGGGACATGGCACGGGGACTGCATTGGTGACTGTCTTGGGCGATCTTCGCATGCGGGCAGACGGGACAATCAGCTATATTGATCCTGCTGGACCTGCCTGCAGAATTCGACACAGTCAACCATAAGGTTCTACAGGCACGGCTGGAGGAAGCTGGGGTGGTGGGTGTGGCGTTGAAGTGGCTTCAATCCTATCTGTTTGGCAGAGGTCAGGCAGTAGCTCTACCCCCCTTTCAGTCACAGTTCTCTGAGATCCGACACGGAGTCCCTCAGGGATCTGCAATCAGCCCTATATTATTTAATGCGTATATGCGCCCACTGCTGGCTGTCATTAAGTCCTATGATATGGGCCTGGTGAATTATGCTGACGATACTCGGCTTATTCTATCCCTGGAGGGGGACCAGTCAACAACTTTAGGCAATTTCCATGCCT
Organism: Lissotriton helveticus; assembly: GCF_964261635.1. Lineage (NCBI taxonomy): Eukaryota > Metazoa > Chordata > Amphibia > Caudata > Salamandridae > Lissotriton > Lissotriton helveticus. Next base: position 818,171,142 of record NC_136070.1, read on the forward strand.
GCATGCAGGACGTGGTACATTGGCTGAGAAACAACTCTGCAGTTTAATGCAGATAAGACCGAGATTCTCTGTTGTTGCAGTTGGGAAAGTGCCATACTCTCTTCCTACAGACTTCTGGCCTATCCCTTCTGACGCACCTTTGGTACCCTCTGAGACGGTTCGCAATTTGGGAATCTGTTTCAATGAGAAGTTGACCTTGGAAAATCAAGTCAACAAGGTTGTTGGGAGCAGTTTAGCTCTAATCAGGATACTCCGGAAGATTCTCACAATATTTCCGACACAGGCACGGGCAATGGTCGTGAGGAGTGTCATCATGAGCAGGCTGGACGACTGCAATGCTTTGTTGTTGGAGTCCCCAAGTATTTAATTGACAGACTACAGAGAATTCAGACCGTGGCGGCTTAGCTGGCTCTGAAGAAATCTCGTTGGGCCTCTGCGTCCCAGGCTCTCGCGGAGCTCCATTGGTTACCAATACTGCAGAGAATTCAATTCAAATCACTCTGCATTGTATTTAATGCGCTGCATGGTGCAGAGCCCAAACCACTGCAATACAAATGTGGTTGGTATGTTCCCACTCGTAACCTCCGCTCGTCTTCCGCTAACTGGGTAAAAGTACCCAGGAGCAGAAGAGCAAAACTGAGGGGGCCGTGCTTTTAGCGTTGCGGCTGTACGGCTTTGGAATCGTCTCCCCTCGGAGCTGCGCCAGATGGAAGACCTGCTGCAGTTCAGAAAGAAATTAAAGACCTGGCTCTGTCCCAGAGTATAACATCCTCTTCTTCTGTTTTTGTTGTTCTATGGTCTCCATCTGGTTCAGATGCTGCTAGGTACCACGTCTCTTTAGCGCCAGGATACCTGTTGGGTCACAGTGCGCTTTATAAGTAGCGATTACATTACATTACATTTGGCTTGTGTTCATAATGTACCGCATGGGCATTGCCAAATTTTCCAATGATTTGTAGCCATGCTCTATAGCAGCGGGACTGCTATAAACCATGGCTAAAAATAATTAAAAAGTCTGAGTCATGCAGCGGTAATGCTCTTAAAAAAAGTGTATGAGCCCTGGCTGTATCATAGCACTTAGTTAAATTAGTTTTAGCCACACTGTAAAGTATCTGTGCGGTTGTACAACATGGCTACAAAACATTGCCAAAGCCAATAGGTGAGATCTATTGGCTTTGTCAATGCTTGTCTTTATTATGTCAAATTAAAAGCCGTTCTGATTAACAGGAACAGTGTTAATCCCCCAAGGCTGTTGCTCCTGAATCGGATGTGGTCACCTAATTATAAGGCAAACTGTAAAATACATTAGGCTTTACAATGAAAACGAGACAGTTATTAAAAGGAAACCATGAAGGTCTATTAAAAATTCAAATAATTGCAGAGGTAGAATAAATTATTAAAGCCAGTTCAAGTCAAGTCAAATAACTTTGTTTCAGCCGCCAGGACCATAATCAATTTAAAATACATACAGTTGATATAACGTTCTTAAGAAATTCACTGATAAGACGACTCAAAAGATAAAAGTACATAAATTATAACAACCATTGTATAAAAAGAGAAACATACATTAATGTATAATAAGTTCATTTATTATCTAAAAAGGTGTACAAATTTGCCTAATTACTTATAAAAAGAAGTGCCACTACATCAAGCTATTGGCTAGGTAACTAAGAAGTTCAAGATAACAATACACTTAAATAAAATCAAGTAACAGTGCAACAGAATGCTTTACTAAGGAGCACCCACACAGCACCCAGAAATGTAGAAATGGAAATAGCTATTACTGGATGGGAAACCGATTCATGAATACGTAGAGCTTCCTGGTGGGTGCGTACTCCTAATAGCCTACATACCGGTGTGAGCCAAGTATGACAGGGAGACGTATAACCCGGATGGACAAACAATACATGGGAAATACTCTCTTTTGAAAGGTTACAAGTAGGACACAAAGTGTCTTCTTTGCCATCCCACCCAGAAGTAAACACTCTTAATGGTAAAAGCCAGTTAATTAATCATTTAAATCAAGAAATAGCACACTGCTGTGAATGAAGTGCAGGAAATAATCAAACTGAACCAGGTATAGTTCAGTTCTAGTAAATAAATGAAAGTTACAGCTCAGACCGATGTGGTGCTGCTTCCTAAAAGCCAAGGAAATTAACCCCCAAGAAAGAGCTTCTTTTATAATGCAAAAAAACGGTAAAGTGATACATTAAATAATTGTGTAAGAGTGCCATGATTTAGACCAGTCAGAATTGAGAAAGATTGATACAGTTATTGTCTTCAGATTCTCAACATTATATAGATTCACATAATACAGTTCCTATCCCTGGTGCTCTTCAGACACTTCAATAGTTAGTACAAATGTTGGTACTTAATATTCAATGACCAATTATCATTAAGAATCAGACTGTGGGGGGGCGTGGCTAGCAGCAGTGGAAGATGGCCACATGCTGAGAGTGCTGCATTAGCAACCAGCGGAATTGCTCCGAACATTCGACATAATCCTGGCTAGGAAGGACGATTTCAAGTGTGGAGCAGTCAGAGAGGCGGCGGTGCCTGAATAATACCGGAAACTTGGAGGCAAACAGCAGTTGTTGAGCTCGGCGACGATCAGAGGACGGGCGTGAGCCGCGGCAAGAAGGCGACCCTCTGGAAGCCTTAGGAGGAGCCGCTGCCGTGAATCCACTTGCTGGAATAAGGAGAGACAACTGCCCGTTCCCTGCCTGTAGCGAGACTGCGGTGTCGCGCGGCGAAGTCTCTCGACCCCGACGGAGTGAGGGAGGCTGATCGCGGTGCATCCAGGCGGCCGCCCCAGGTCATTGCGGTCACGAACAACAGCAGCCCTTGGGCTTATTTCAGTGGGCTACGAAGGCAAGGGACACCAGCATGTTGGAGTGAAGACAAGTGCAGTGAGCATGGGTCGGCTCTGGGGCACACCAGGGGCGCGGACCGTGTTCCCCCACACCCCTGCAATTAGAGACTTAAGCGAGGCCTTTGGTGCTGCAAGACTTCGGCCCTCGGAGGTGCGTGGAAGTGCATCGGTCCGGTTGGGAGGTCGTTGCTAAGCGAGTACAACACCCACCCACCGGCTGTGGTGGGCCCCAGCCAAGCGCATTTGAACCGGTGAGGTCCCTTAGGAGGCCGGGCCGCAACTAGACTGAATACTGCCCGCATCCATGGAGAGGCCCGGGCGGGACCCCGGGTCGGTGGGAAGTGGCCCCTTTCTTTCTTGGACTACATCATGGGCCGCACCAAGGGGATTAGGCCCGGGCAGGCTAACCAAATTGATAAATATATGGTAGCCATGGGGTGAGACGAAGGAGCGGTCGGAAGAGACTTACACAAGGATGTGGGTGATCAGGGCCCAGATCCGACCCTGAAAGACATTATGTGGATAATTTGCGAGTCGAAAGGCACCCTGGAGCCGAAGCTGGACACGGTCACCGAAGAGGTGAATCTCCTGTGGACTGATTTTCGTAAGATGTCCGACAAAGTGGCCATGGCGGAGGCAGAATTGGGGGCATCCAATCCAAAATGAAACGCCTGGAGGAGCAGGTGATGACCCTCGCAAAGAATCAGGCAGACATAAGCACCCAGCTCGAAGACTAGGAAGGGAGGGTCCGGCGCAACAATATCCATGTGGTGGAAGTGCCGGAAGGCATGAAGGGGCCAGCCGTGGACCTCTTTCTGGAGGACTTAATTCTGAACCATCTTAAAGCCGAAACGCATTTCACAGTTTTTCTCAATAGAGCAAGCCCACAGAGTGCTGGGGGGTAAGCCCAGGCCGGGGCCCCCGCACCATCATTGCCTGTATCCTGAACTTCAGGGATCAGGATGCCATAGTGCAGGCGGCGGGGATGCATGGCGACCTCAGGCATGAGAATGCTACGATCCAGTTCTTTCGAGACTTCTCGCTGCATGTACAACGGCAGCGACGCTCCTTCAATGGGGGCCCTTATGAAACAGGGCGTGAAGTACATGATGCTCTTCTCAGCCCGCCTCAAATTCCTTGACAATGGAAAGGCATACTTCTTTGACAAGCCGGAGGAGGCAAGCGACTGGCTGGAGGGCTGGCACACCGTGAATCGCAAAGGAGGGCAAAGACGATCGGCGACGGACTGGTGTGGTGAGGAGTCGGGCCAGGAGGCTGGGAGCTCGCCCAGTGGCAAGAAGCGCCGACAAAGGACAGATGAGTAACCATTAGGACACCCTTCCGTAGGCTGAGACTGAGATGCGGCTCTGGGTGGGGGGGGGTGATGTCTGTAGAGAGGGGGTGGACTCCACAATGCTACCCAGACAATGTGGCCTGAACCTTTGACTCATGTTGGTGCAACTTAAACACTGCATAAATATGTTGTATGACCTGTTTAGTGGGAGAGCGGCGCCGCGGGCAGAAGTTCATATGAGTGGCCTGGCAGGGCGTAGTTGTGGGGCTGAGAAACACAGTCAGCAGACAGATCTCTCTTCACGCTGGAGGCTAGGCAACAACCCCTCAGGAATGGGTTTCGGGGTTTTCTATGGACGACAGACACTCTGCAAGTTTGGGTGGTGGGAGGTTGGGGACTCACCAAGCAGGGATGCAGGGAGGGGGGTGTTGGGATTGTTGTTTGTAGGAGGGGGAAGAAACGCTTGAGACCTACATATTCACCAGACTTTGAGGGTTGTCACCGAGAGCATGGTGGGGGAGCAGGGAAGCCCCATTGCTAACAGGTTGACACACTACCAATGGTTGACCCGGCGAACATGAAGTTTTGGTCCTGGAATGTGAACGGGCTGGGCAATAAGATTAAGCGCATGCTAGCGATGCAGTACCTTAAGAGGCATTCCCCTGATGTCGTTCGTATTCTGGAATTGCATTTTAGGGGAAGTAGATCATGGAGGCAACACGAACGCAGTAATGACCCCGGAATTGGACAGGTCCAGCTCTCGATCTGGCACACAGGGGTAATGCGGTCTTGTTGACTTCGCGGGGATGCTGGGTCTGGTGGACCTGTGGCGGGCTCATAACCCCTCACTGTGGCAATATACTTTTTACTCGGCCAGACACGGGACCTTCTCTAGACTGGACCATCTGTTCACTCACACGGGCAGGGTGGGGGACTTCTCCACCGCCCAACACATGGTGAGGGGGATTTCAGATCGCGCACCGGTGTGTGTCACTCTTAAAAGCCCGATTATTGACAGAACAGCTTTCCAACGGATAGACCCATGGCGGCTGCGAGATCCGCTACTTAGTGAAAAGCTCCAGGAGGGCTCCGAGCTGTATTTTAAAGAGAAAAGGGGACGGTGCAATCGCATATCACGCTATGGGAAGCCTACAAGACTGTATTGTGGGGGCAGGCGCAGGCATTAATTGGAGCACAGAAAAAGGAAGAGACCTTACAGTGTAGACAAATTGAGCAAGAGATCAGTCAGATGAAGAGTGAGGCTGAGATGGCCGTGTGCGCGGAGGCTCGTCACCGGTTGGCGCTGAAACAATGGGACCTTCGGGCCCTAGTGGAAGGTGAGGCACGGGCATATGCCCTAGCCATCCAGCACCGCCAATACGATGTCGGGGATAAGGCCCTAAAACTCCTAGCGTGGCTGGAGAGGTGTGACAGAGGTAAGTCCTGGGTGGTGGGGATCGGGATGCAGAAGGAGTGCTGCAGTCCACCAGTACTGAAATCGCAGAGGCCTTCGCGACGCACTTTGAGCGCGTCTACACCCCAGTAAGCAGGAGGTCGGGAACTGACTGTGCAGATTTTCTCAAGGATTTTAACTTGCCTATGGTGCCCACTGAGGCATACGGTGATCTGGAGGTGGACGTTATGGTAGAAGAGCTAGGTAATGCGCTGGGTGCGCTTAGGTCGGGAAAGGCGTCCGGGCCCAATGGGCTCCCAGTAGATATATACAAGAAGCAGGCAAAGATCATACTCCCCCGCTTTTAGATATGTTCCTGGAGGCACGGGAGGTGGGTCATCTGCCGGCGGATCAAATGGCAGCCACGATCGTGGTGATCCATAAGGATGGCAAGCCCTCTGATCAGTGCAGTTCCTAAGGGCCTTGTTCCCTTATCAACGTAGAGGCCAGGAACCTGGCTAAGGTGTTGGCGGATAGAGTGATATCGTTGATCAATGACCTGGTACATGTAGACCAGTCGGGATTTATGCTTGGTAGAAGCACTAGGCACAACCACCTGCGGCTTTATGGGGTGCTGCATATGACTGGCGGCAACGTATCTCAGCAGACGGCATTGATGCCCCTAGACGCCTCAATGGCCTTCAATAGTATCGAATGGCCATATCTATTTCTGGTCCTTCAGCGGCTGGGCTTTGGACCCTCCTTTTGCAGCTGGGTCAGACTTTTATATGAGAGGCCGACGGCACTGGTGCGGGTGAATGGTTCCCTGTCTAGGTCCTTTCAGCTTTGGAGGGGCACTCGGCAGGGGTGCCCCCTTTCCTCGCTCCTGTTTGACCTGGCGTTGGAGCCCCTGGCTCCTTGGGTCAGGAGAGATCCTGAGATTTGGGGATTGCGGGCACCGGAAGATTGGGAAGAACGTATTTCATTGTACGCCGACGATATTGTACTATACCTGGCATACTGGACTCCATAGCGCGGGTCCTCCATATCTTTGAGCTGTTTGGTAGCTATTCGTGGTACAATATCAACTGGTCAAAGTCAGTGATCTTTCCTCTTTCATGTCCCCCCCAGGGTCCCATGGCAGTTCGCGGCCCCGGTGGTGGTGGATGGTTTTAAATACTTGGGGATTACATTACCAGGGATCAGAAAGAATTCCTGGCGAGAAACCTGGGGCCTCAGATGAGTCGTCTAACTGCCGATGTTATTCACTGGTGCTTATATACTACAGAACACTCCCTTTCAGATACCACAGATAATTTTTAAGTGCATAGCACAGGAAGTGCGGACTCTGCTGTGGGCGGGAGAGTTGCAGAGAATTTGCCTCCATTAGTTACATAGAGGAGTCTTCGATGGAGGGATTGCAGTCCCGGATGTCAGGTTGTACTATTGGGCCTCTCAGATGCAGGTGATTAATGACTGGATCTATGTAGGGATGGAAGAGCCAGCCTACAGAGTAGACAGGGCAACAATGCCGCAGGGCAATTGTGAATCCCTCTTGTATTCCTGGCGGTCAAGCCCGGACTGGCCGGAGCATACTAAAGTGGTGGACCAATGTTGGAGAGATGCCAATAAAATACTGGGCTGGACTTGGAGGCTGACGGGCAGAAGCCCGCTCTGGCCGGGCGACCCACTCAGGAAAGTGGCTATGCTGTTGGGGTTCAAGGGCTGGCGCCTGATTGGCATTGAATATCTGGGCGACGTGTGGAAGGGGGACTCTCCTCGCACGTTTGATTACCTGCAAAAGGAGTACGATATGCATGATTCGCAGCGATGCACACATCTGCAGCTTTTACATGCTCTGCACACTCATATCCAGCAGGGGGTTTCCATTCTAGATTATTCCCCACTAGAAGACCTGCTACTGCTGGACCCCATACAGGGGAAACCCACCTCCACGATCTACCGCAAATTGATTAACAACCTCCCGGATCCCCTGGCCTCTCTTAGGGAGGCCTGGGCTCTGGATGATGAGGACTGGCAGGAGGCGCTACAGAGCCCTAGAGAGGTTGCTATGCGCGTCAGATTTAGACTGGTGCAGCTCAAGATCCTCCATTGCACCTACTATCCTCGACCCCAGAAGAATAGATCGGCCCTGTCCGCGCTGTGCGTTGTGGGAATGTCCCGAGGGTTCCATATTACTGCGGAAAGTCACAGAAGCTATGTCGGAGGTTGTGGGCGAGCCTGTTCCATTAGATCCAAAATGGCTTCTCCTCATGATTAGAGGCAATACAGACTGGTCCAGATATGTGGGTATATAGCTGGCCTTGTCGGCGGGGTGCCAAAGCGTAACATCGCCAGAAGCTGGGGGGCGATGGCACCCCCGCAGGTAGACAAATGGAAATGTGATCTCGATTGGTGCCAGAAGGCTGAAGAAACCATGTATACGAGTAGGGGGTGTGCCAAGAAATGGGAGAGGGTGTGGATGCAGTGGAGGAGGTACAGAGGGCTATGGGAGGCAGAATAGTGGTACGTTGGGGGGTAACAAGTGTGCCGGCTTCATCCAAAAATATGTTGACAATGAATCTCTGTATATGGCAATTAATGTACTCATGATATTGTCTCTGTATGATATGGTCTCTCGAGCTTTTGTTATTAAAAAGACTTTAAAATGTTTTTGTTTTTTAAAAGAATCACACTGTGGTTCCAATTGGTAGGACCTTTAAAAATTAACCTCTGGTGAAACAGCATGCCACATGACTCTCAAGGAAATGAACATCATAATGTTAATATCGAAGAATGAAAATTCAATTCTATTGTCTTTATTCGATCTTCCAGAGACAGATCAAAAAAGAAACACACGATAAAAAGAAACAAACGACATAGTGCACACATATGATAAATAGTAATGACCATATGATTGAAAATGATAGAATTCAGTATGTAGATTTACGATTATTAGAATAACAGTCCATAAAATTCGGTTCCAGGAGTGTAAAATCTGATATAGTAATAAAACATGTATGTTAAAAGCAACCACATATAGCAAGAGAAGGAAAAAAATCGTTACATTGGTTTACTTTGAATAAAGTGACAGTGTAGAAGTTTTAATTCCTAGGGCATCATATCTAGTGTAACAAAGTGCCTAATGAATAAATGTTGGGAGCAGCAATATACACTTAAAAATGCAAGATCAATGATAATTTAAAAGAGAATATGATAACCTTTTTTTTTCAAAACAGCAAACTTTTAGCTATAGTGCACTTCAGAAAACTAGTAACTGCATAGCAAACATTACAATCGTTAAGTTACAATAAATAGAAAAGAGTGGCTTTGCACTTGGAAAATATATGTCTGCGTAATAATGGTAATAAAAACTTCCTGGTGTACGGCAGATAAAACTGACAAAAGAAGACAAAGTGTAAAATGGTTTGGCTAGATTGCTCATCTCATGGACGGATAGCAATAGTGACTGAAGAGTACTGGCCTAAGGGAAAACATATTAACCAGCAAAAGGAACCTAGCCTAAATCTTGTCAATAGAGATCTTTCATAGACATTTGTCACGTATAATAAAAATGGGGCAATTATAGGAACGGCTTGAATAATACAGTAATCTCTGACTGAGGATTTGTCCACTTCCATTATTTCCCTAGTAACTTGTTTGTGCTTACGAAAACTGTCCTGGACCCAATTTTCATCCTTTTTTGGATGGACTCAGGATGCTAGAACAAGGAGGCACAGCCAAGTGTAGAGAAGCAGTTTTTAGTATATTTTAAACCATGGAATGGCCAAACCACGAGCACAGGTCTCTAATAACTCCCTGATTGAATTCGGCTTCTTTGTTAGACCAAATTGAACACCAGGGAGCCAGGGGGAAGCATTGATGGTATCTTAGGCGTAATCCATACCTAGCTCCAGCTGTAAGGAGAAATGCAGGGATGAGTGAAGAACACATAATAACCGGCGACAGAATCTATTCTCCTCTGTCTGCATTGCATGTGCATCCCATCAACCCCAAATACGCCAAATACCCATTCCATATGTTAAAATCGGCAGGCATTTCCGGTAATATATCTCTAAAAAGGAGCTACAGGCTTTTTACCAATAGACATAGCAAGCGAGAAAGTGATACCTACAGCTTGGGTATATCAGGATATTCTATGTTTGATACAAGTAAGCCAAGTACATCCTTCATCAAACTCAGGCCTGAGTAGGGAAAAAACTGACCCTATCTAGGGTTTTGCCATCCATATTTAGGGTGCAGAGTCTGGTATTTCTTGGGCCACATACCATAGTAAATGTTTTCTTAAAATTTGGCTCCAGGCCCAGGTCTCTCATAAAACAAACATAACTAGTGATAAGTTTTTGGAGGCCGTTGGCCATCCTTGCCAGGAGGACTGCTTCGTCCACATATAACAGTGCGGGCACAGCCTTTTTCTCCACAAATGGAACGTCTGCCCCCACAGATACCAATGTTTTCTCCAGGTTGTTCGTATAGAGGAGAAAAAGTATTGGGGCAAGGACTCAACTTTGGTGCTTCCCCAGTTTAATGCTGAAGGGCTCTGTACATTCACCAACGCTCCCAAACCTAACTGTTGATGTGAGGACCTGGTGGGGAAGCCTTAAAAAAGTAACCAGCCCCGCATCAACTCCCATGCTCTCTAAAATAGCCTCAGCTTTGGTCTGGAGACGTAGTCAAAGGCGCTTGACAGGTCCATAAATGCCAAATGGGTAGAAACTCCCTTGGTGTATTTGTATTTTGCCACAATAAGATAGAGATTGAGGCACTGTTCAATAGTCCTGAGCCCCTTTCTGAACCCATACTGACTTGGGGCAAGTATGCTATTAATATTTATCCAGTTAAATAGGTGGTGTAGAACGACTCTCCCAATGATTTTTGCTGTAGAGTCTAAGAGGGATATCTTGCGATAGCACTTAATATCATGCATGTTTCCTTTTTTAAAAACGGGGACAATTATTGATGAACGTCATGACCTGGGCACGCCCTGTCTACATACAGAGTTAAATACTGAAGTAAGAACTGGACTCCAAAATTCTGGGTACTCCCTGAATAGATCAAGCGGAATACCATCCGGTCCCGAAGCCTTCTTACACCTGCTGTCTACAATCTCTTTAAAGACCTCATCCTCTCTAAAGATGAGGTTTGGACAAAATGGCATCATCGGCAAGGAAGCATCATCTGCCTTGCTGTCAGTAGAATACAACCCAGAGAAATGCTCCAACCAAGCCTCGGCCGAGATGTGAACTGTTATTTTACCTTGGGGTGATATGGGAGATAAAACAGACCTCACAGCTTCCCAAAAAGCTTGTGAGTCTTTAGATTGACAGGCTCCAACAATGGTCTCCCATTTCGCCTCCTTCATGGCCAATTGCCTTCTCTTTATTGCTTGCTGGTATAACTTTCTACTGGCTATAATGGCACTCTGGTCTATGGGAGTTTGCTTTAAAGCCTTGCTCAAAGAGTTGTTGGCTGCTCTACATACTTTGTCAAACCATGATTTGCCATGTCGACCTGGCTGGGCAATGGGTCTAGAGAGCATCTCTTTTATTCATAATAGGAGATTTGAAAAAATAGTTAAAATAAGAGCCGGATTACATGATATCAGGTTGCAGGTATTTACCAATACTGTGCTATTGCAAACTACCTGGAACATAATACTCTTCAGGTTCGCAGTTCGCCATACCACTCTGCGCCCTGCATCCTTACTAAACAGATCCTGGGGAGGCATTAACTTAAACTTATGATGCGCACACGGCGACAGTAACTGCGCAGTAATGGGGTTATGGTCTCTATAAATCTGGGTAAGAACCTCACAGTTTTTAATAATTGGAGACATGCTCCAGCAGCAAAAAATATAATCTATAGTGGTCCCAGCCCTATAAAAGTTGGCATATAATGGTCAGTAGAGTTAGGGACCTTATTGGCCAGACACCGTTCGGCCAGAAGGGAAAATAGAACCCGCCCCCTAGTATCCATCACGTTGTGATACATTTCTTGAGAGAATAGATCAAAAGTGATTGGAGATAGAGAAGGCGGGTGCCCCAGTTTGGCATTAAAATCACCTGCCGTCATCAAATTAAGGGGGCATTCAACCTGGGCCTCTTTCTCCACGAGCATATCAATCACTGTAAAGAGTCTCCAAAAATTACAGTCACCTTTACATGAAAAATGATTAATTGAAAAGTTCCTCAAGTAGATCTTATGGTTTTCGTTCCAGCATAAGCAGAATACCTGCACCTCCCCCTGATCCAAAAAGAGCGGTGAAATAGCCAATATTTTTTTTTTTTTAATTTATTTTTATTGTTGCATCAGTAAGAATAAAACAGCGAGATATTCAGCAGCCGGCAGGGCGTCAACATTCCGCCTCTGTCCGCTGTGTGCGCAACTTTTTGACTCCACCAGTCTCAGTATTCTATATATAGCCACAACATGAACATTATAACATTGCTTCAAAAAGCAGCATACCTCCCCACCCCCCTTCCCCCCCCGCCTCCCCGGACCCACCTCGCTTCCACTCTATCAAGTCTTTCTGTTATTCCCACACAATAGCGTGATTAGTCGAGGATCACATGGCCCACCCTGTAACTTCTGACAAATCTGTTGTGTCCTGAGTCTTCCCGCCTCTCAGTGCTATCCTCCCAAGCCTCCCTCCAGATCATGGTATTGTCTCCATTTTGTCCATACTCTCCTAAACTTTTTGGGGCAGCCCCTAGCTTTATAAGTCACTCTTTCTGCTGCCATATACAGGTCCATGCTCCTCCTCCATTCCTCAATGTCCGGCCGTTCCGCCGCACCCCAATATTTTGCAATGTCTCTTTTCGCCACCACCAGGGCAAGCACCAAGAAGATAAGCAGGGGGCGTGGCAAGTCTACCTCGGTTGTCATGCCTAATAATGCTAATTTAGGGTCGCGTGTCAAAGCCACTCCCAGGACCTCCTCTAGCTCAGTGAATATGTGCCCCCAATATGTTTGTATAGTGTCGCATGCCCAGAGCGTGCGGAAAAAATCTCCATGGTGGTGGTGGCACCTAAGGCACGCCGGGTCAGTTATTCTTCCCATTTTGAGGAGGCGCACCCTGTCAAAATAGGTCCTGTGGAGCACGTTCAGTTGGATTAGGCATAGCCTTGATTTAATCGCCACCTCACGAGGATGCATTAAAACCATCTCCCAGTCTAGATCTTCCATTTCTCCCACGTCAGCCTCCCACACTCTCCGTAGCCCTGTCAAGTCGCCTAACATGTGGTTTGTCAGGGTTTTGTATGTGAGTGATACCACCTTTGCCATGACCTGTTCTTGGAGTAGCCTACCCTCCAGCGGTGCATATTCTGGAATCTCTGCGAGCGTGATGTTTTGTGCCCTCCATGCATGTCTTAATTGGGCGTACTTATAGAACTGAGTGTTGTGCAACCCAAACTCGTCTCTAAGCACCTGAAAAGACTTCAACCCCCCCGTGCAATTACATCCCCAATGGTGGAGATTCCTATATCATCCCATCTCCGGAAACCGCGTAGCTTACTGAGTTCTCTCAACCATTGGCAGTGCCACAGTGGTTTCTTGTCCCACCCCATACGTCTAGTAGCCCTGTTCCAAGCGTTTAGGGGGATCATCGTGGCCGGTAGAAGCGATGCCCGCACCGCCCCCCCGTATAGATAATAGAAGAGATTTCTGGATGACATATGAAATCGTTCCAACGCATAAGTGGGGTGGTCCGCCGGCGCGTGTAGCCATTCATTGATCGGGGCGAGGTGTTCCGCCCAGTAGTATGCCTCTAGGTTGGGAAGTGAGATCCCCCGCTGTATTGATGGCGTTGTAGAGTCGACAAGGCCACTCGTGGTTGTTTCCCCAGCCACAGGAACGCCCGGAGGTCTGCATGGATTGTGGGTATTGTTTTGGCTGGTAGCTGGTAGTACTCGTTTTGGAGCGCATACAGAAACTTCGGAAGGATAACCATTTTGTATATCGCCGCTCGGCCCAATAGGGTGAGGGGCAGGTGTCTCCACCTAGTCATCTCTATTGTCGTGCTATCCATGATTCGTTTTATATTTTTGTGAAAGGAGAGTTCCCTATCCAGGGTGTTGTAGACACCCAGGTACTGGAATCCCTCCGGAGTATGTACTAGTTACTCCGGGAGGTACTCCCCTCGCTCCCGACCCTGAGGGTCATAGAGGACCGATTTGTGCCAGTTTATGGTATGGCCCGCTTTGGCACCAAAGCCGTCCAACTCCCTGAATAACTCCGGGATTGTAGTCTCCGGCTCGGTGATATACAATAACACGTCGTCCGCGTATAGGGATATTTTCTCCTGTGTGGTGTCGGAGTCTCCCCACGAAAAGCCCCGGATCCCCAGATTCTGTCTGATCTTTATCGCTAGAATTTCTATGGTGAGTGTAAACAGAAGGGGGGATAGCGGGCACCCCTGGCGCGTGCCTCTGCCGATCTGGAATTCGCGAGACAGCCTCCCGTTGACCCGAACCCGCGCCTTTGGGGCTGTGTATAAAAGTCGGACCCATTTTTGGAACTTGGGGCCGAACCCAAATCTCTGCAACACTGCCATTAGAAACGGCCAGTGTACCGCGTCGAATGCCTTCTCCGCGTCGAGGGAGAGGAACCAATGGGGCCCACTCCTCCCCTAACCTCCTGCAACCAGTTATGAGTGCGACGGAGGTTCAACTTAGTCGCCCTATCCGGCAGGAACCCCGACTGATCCATATGTATAAGGTCTGTTATGACTGACCGCAGACGTTTAGCTAGAATAGTGGCCAAGATCTTTACCTCCATATTAAGGAGGGATATGGGGCGGTATGAGGCACACTCCCCCTTCGGCTTGCCCTCTTTATAAATCGGCACTATCGTGGCCAACGTGAGGTCTGGTGGTAGGCACCACTCCTGGTATGCCTCTAAGAAGAGAGTTTTTAAATGGCGTGTCAATAGGTCAGCTGTCCTTTTGAAAAATTCCGCTGGAAAGCCATTCGGCCCGGGCGTTTTCCCCGGCTTTAGAGTGGCTATGGCGTCTGCTATCTCTTCCAGAGTGACCTCAGCCTCCAGTGCTGCCCAGGCCTCGGTGGACAATACCGGTACCTCCGTGCCGCCTATATATTGCTGTGCGTCGTCACCCGTGCCCAGGTCCCTGGCCTCATAAAAACGTTCAAAATAGGACGCAAATACATCTGCTATGGCCTCGTCTGTACGCATCTGCCTACCATCCGCCGCCGTGACCTGTTCCACCCACCTCGCCGCCCCTTCCTTTCTGCTGAGCCATGCCAGGAGTTTGCCGGACTTGTCCCCCACATTGTATAAGCGGTGGAGGGTTACCAACGACTGAGTTCGGGCCTCATTGGATACCTTCTCCCTGTAGTGTCTTTGTGTATCAAGCAGTTGTCTGAGTGTCCCTGTGTCCTTCCGCTGTTGGTAGTCCGTCTCGAGGGCCAGGATAGCCGTTTCCAGGGCGGACACCTCCGCTTGTTGTGCCCGTCGTGCCTCCCCCAGTCTGCTCTGTATTCGGTCCCTCAGTACCGGCTTCATTGCCTCCCAGAAGGTGACCCCTGATTCAACCGTCCCTTCGTTTTCGGCTATGTATACCCTAATGTCAGCTCTGATGCCCCGCAGTATTTCCGGTGTTTGGAGGTCCCATGCCGCTAGGCGCCATTCAGCCCCCCTCCTTCCCTTCTCCCTTCCTAACTGTGCATATAGTGGCGAGTGGTCCGAGATTCCCCTCGCTTTATATTCCGCCATGTCGCTCGAGGTTAGGTACTGCCTGGACGTGAATATGTAGTCTATTCTCGAGAAGACTCTGTGTGCCCCTGAGTAGAAAGAGTAAGCCGCTTGTGTAGGGTGGAGCCACCTCCAGACATCAGTGAGTCCTATGGTGTGCATTTGTCGTGCTAGTGCCGAACATGACCCCCCTTGACGCGCTGTTCCTGTACGATCCTGCGCTGCATACATGACATCATTAAAGTCGCCACCTACTATCTGTACAGTGTCTGCTGTTTCGATGAGGATGGAGGTGATTGCTCTGAGGGTGCGTTCCTCGAGTTTCGGCGGTGCATATACCGAAACGATAGTGTACCTACATCTTTTTCATGTCCCTTGCACCCCCACATAAGTCCCCTGTGGATCCAGCCATGTGCGGGTGATATGAAACGGGGCTGTTTTCTTTATTAGAATCACCACACCCCTGGAGTCTGATGTGTATCCTGCATGCGCCAGTGCCATGTGGCATCCCCTCGCTATAAATGCACACTTATTGCCTCTGAGGTGAGTCTCCTGTAGTAGGACGATGTCTGGTGCCACCCTTTTGATGTATGCGTTCACCAGCCCCCTCTTGATCTTTGACCCAAGACCATTGACATTCCACATCAGTACGGAGAGTCCCTGGTCACCCAAATGTGAGGTACTTAGTGTACTTGCCATTGTGTAAAGCCAGTTCCCGTAGTGGTGAGTCCCTGTGGTGGAAGAGTGGTGTGGTGTGTCGAAGTATGCTGCTGCTGCCCACTAACTGCCTCCCCCCTCCCCCCCTTGTCCCTCTCTGGCCCCAACTTGAGAAACATCGAAAACCATCCCCCCTTGCAACCCCCCACCCCACCTCCCTCCCCTTCCAGTCGTATCCCAACCTGGGACCAAACTATCCACGGGAGAAGGCCTGTCGCCCTCCCACGCATCCCTCCCTTCACTGGTCAAAAAACAGTAAGAAACACTTAAGAAACAAAGAAGGGCGTGTTAACTTGCGCGCTCCATATCGTCGAGCTGCAATCACCCTAGTCCCCGAACACCACTGTTCATGAGCGTGAGTCTTGTGTGTCCATGGTGGGCACCTGCCCCGACGAGTCCTGCTCCAAATGCTGGATTTCTGTGACCAGCGGGTGCACCGAATCATCCACTGTGTCCTCCTCCTCTCCTTCAGTCGTGCGGCCTCCTGAGTCTTCTCCTTCGTCTCCCTCCGAGCGGATTCCATTCCTCAGGACGCTGAATCTAGAGCCTGCCACAGAACCAAGACCCGGCGATGTCGATCTGCCTCCTCTCCTGTCACCTGTACCACGGATTTGGTATGGTGTCGCCGGTGTCTGTTTCTTCAGCCGTCTCGTTTTCCGTCTCTGTGGTTTCGGCCGTTCCCAGCGCGGCCTTTCCCGTAGTGATCTATCCATCGCATCCCGGCCCGCCGCCTCTCTACCATTCAGGATAGGGCGTTCCTCAAGCCATTGCCATGCGTCCTCTGGATGTGCGAAGAAGATGGACTTGTCCTTATAGAGCACCTTGAGTTTTGCGGGGAAGAGAAGCATGTAAGATATGTTCAAAGACCTCAGCTTTGCCTTCACTGAGTCGAAGGAGCGACGCTGTTTCGAGACCTCCTGGCTGTAATCCGGGAAAATCATTATGGGTGTGTTCTCCAACCGAATCTCCCCCCGCTTCCTGGCTTCTCGCAGGATTAAATCTCTATCGGCATAGTTCAAGAAGCGTGCTATAACTGGCCGTGGTCTCGCCCCCTCCGGTGGTTTGGCCAGAAGGGCCCTGTGCGCCCTCTCAATGACGAAGCACGAGGAAAACTGTGCCGTTGGGAATGTGGTTGTCAACCAGGTGTGTAGGAAGGAGGACATGTTCTTTCCCTCGATTCCTTCCCTAAAGCCCACAAAGCGGAGGTTATTTCGTCTTGATCTATTTTCCGCGTCGTCCACCTTCCACAGCATCTGACGGTGTGAGGCCTGCAGCTCCGCCATATCTTTCTTCAGTGCAGATATTGCTGTATCATGGTCGCTTATACCAGCTTCCGTCGCCGCCACCCTATCTGTTAGATTCCGAAAGTCTTGCCTCAGCAGCGTCACCTCGGAGCCAACTTCCCCAATTTTTACCTACAGGGCCGCCCGGGACGCCTGTATGTCAGTCCTCGATGCCTGGATGGCCTCCAACAACATCGCCGTGTCAATCCGTGTTCCGGGTAGTCCGGACTGCTGCTCCGCGACAGGCCTTGGCGCCGCAAAGTTATCCATGGGGCCCTGCTTCGTGGCTGTAGGGGCCGGGTCCCTTTTCCCCATGGCCACTCGTTCCTCGGGTATGGGCTCCCGTGGTGGGACGCAAGCCACTGACCTCAGGCGTAGCGCGGGAGTGTGCCAGGCTAATCAAGAAGTGGTGACTATCCGTTGCGCAGCACCTTATGTATTAGTGCCGGGCAGTGCAGCTCCCCTCGACACCTTCTGTCCGTGGGGCCTCCGCCCAGTATCTCCACTCAACTCCCTGTCCCCAGCCCTGAGTTGCTCCGCCCGGGCAGGCCCTTTGCGCTGTGGGGGCCGTGGCAGTAGGGACCATGCGTCCCGGGTGTCCAATTCAGGCTTTTCTTAAGGCTGGCGCCAATTACCCCTCAATAGGGGCCAGGTCGTTTATGCCACACACCCTGAATGCCTCGGCGGGGGGGGGGAGGAGGGGGCCGGGTGGGGGCCGGGTGCCACAGATGGGCAGAAGCAGAGCCCTCACCGGCTGGCCACCTTCGCTGTTGTTCGCCCCCCCGAGCGTCCTCCGGCCGCCGTCGCCATGTTGCTGCAGTGTCCTGCACTTGCCGATTGTGTCCTAGGTTCCCGCAGCCCACTGTCCCGGCCAGACACCGCAACCTCTCTTGGCTGCTCCGCTGCTCCCCCGGCTCCGCTGTCCGTGGCCCCTGCTTCACCTCACCACGGGTACCGCATTGGGGGGCTGCAGCTCCTCAGGACCGGTCACCGATGCCGCCGGCCGCCATCTTGGTAAAGGCGGCCGGTCATCAGCAGCGTTCCGTCTTCCCTCTGGGCACCCCGCCGAGTCAAATTCGGTACCACTGGGGCTGCTTTCATACCGCGATATCGCTAGCCTCCTTCGTCCCTGGTGGGCTACGGACGGGCTCCCAGGAGCTCCGGCGTCAGTCGGGCGTCGCGGCCGCCATCTTGGCCGCTCAGGGGTACACCGGGTCGGATATAACTCTCGTTTTCCTGCAGACCCTGGCTCAGTTTCGCCGCTTCAGCACTCCCCTCAGTTTCTAGGGTGGCTGAGCTTCCGCGGAGTATCGTTGGTGTTCCATGGGGCACAGTTTAACGTCGGATTCAGGTGCCGCTCGGTAGGAGCTCCGACAAGGCACGTCTAAGCCGCCATGCTGTTGGCCACGCCCCTCCGTGAAATAGCTAATATTAACTTTAAACCAGGCGGTCAGTCCCCCTTTCGCTCTGCTCGCTGGAGAAGGGACCGCAGGCAAACTAAAGCATGTAAACCCATCAAATGCTATCTCATTCAGCTCCCAGGTTTCCTGCATACAAACTATATATAAAACTTTATAATTAAATAAATATCAAAATTTATGATGAAAGATTGCCAACCTTCAATCGAGATTTTGGAGGCTATTCCAGCTTAAAAAATGTATACATGCATAATCTTTTGCACCTTCAACCATGGATGCGCTCGCACCAGACCCTTTGGGAGCATGGTACTGAACTGAATTAGTAGTCAAATGGTCAGCAGGAGTTGGACTGTCAAGTACCCTGCCCTTTTCCAAAACACCAAAGCAATCATGCTCCTCACTAAACCGTCAATCAATGTCCTCCAAACCAGACAAGACTGTGAATCTATTATTTAAGGGGACTAATGGTTAAAGAAGAGGTCTAGGAAAAACACTCTTTTGAGCAATTGATCTGTCATAACAGCGAGGTGAAATAGCAAGATGCTGATAGAAGACACCAAGTGGCAATATCTTGACAGGGCTAGTTTTAACCATTCCTGCACTTGCTCTATGGAGTATTTCCTGAACAACCATGGGATTACAGAGGTTAGCTACAATAAAATCACCATTGTACCCTTTTCCTCCCCCACCAATCCTCCCCACACGTCTTGATAGCAGAATCTCTTTAGATATGTCCCGATTACCAGGAACATTGCTGTTCAACCAGTGTATAGATTTATTTATTACACCTGTGGTGCATTCTGTACTGCCAGCATGGAGCCTGGGAGCGTTTGCCAGGACAACAACGTAGGGAGCAGAAGCAGGTGTAAGATCAATCACAGGTAGAGAAACCTGGCTGGAATCACATGCTACTGGTTGCTTGACAGATTGTATATCCATTGTATGATGCACTTCGATGCTCTGAGCAGTTTTGTTAGAGACTGAATCAGGATGCATGTAGAAACCCTAGGGACCGATGGCTTCACTAGTTTGGCTTCAATTTGTACTAGTCGATCAATAATAGGAAGCAATTTAGAGTCCAGTAGGTCACTTATACATCTGCTCAATTGGTTCCAGGTATTTTCATCAGCAGCTGTCATTAGCCCTGGCGTTTCCACGTTCCAGGGCTTATTACGGGGTGCCATTTTACCCTTTGCAGCAGGATTTCTAAATTTCACAGATTTAATGACTTTTCTCCTGTGCTTAACTTTTGGGCCACACTCTGGGTCAGTTTCACGATGTTGGTCACCACCCACCATACCAATAGGGCTATGCTCAAATCCCCTTCCTGCCGCCGAAGACACAACCCCCATACATGCAGTAATGACATTGGGAATTTGGCCTCTGTCCCTGGGGTAAACATAACCAGTTGTGCTAGCAGGTGTATTGTTGAAGTGGATACACTCGGTAGGGGTGGCCCAAAAGGGCTTTGATTATTGAACTGGAGCGAGGGTACAGCTAGGACATGTTCCTCTGTAGAGAGTGAGAGGCGTTGCTCCACCAGTCGTATTTCATTAGAGACCATATCCATTGCCCGGGTTCGATAGTTATCAATGGAGGAACTGGTGCCGGGTGAGGAAGCACACAGGGGACACTAGAAGGTCCCTTCCTTTTTCCCATACTCAGGTGCTGCGGTGGAACTAATCAGTATAGGACAGAATAAACGGGCCCACCCTTGGCCCTGGCGCGGCCCGCGGGCATCCCTCTCTGCGGGGCTTGGGAATCCGCTTAATGCACCTCCGCACTCTGAGAATGATGTGGCCAGCAGGTGAGGGAGTGAAGGAGCCTGGGGCTGTGGTCCATGCCTCGACTCTACATGATTAGCAATGTCAATATACACCATGATTAGGGCTCCCGGTTTTATGTTATTTATATTTTTATTATTTCCATCTGTATTTATCCATATTTATTTTTTGCAAATTTTTCCAGTATTTATCCATATTTATTTTAGGTTTTGTGAAACAATGAAGCTGAAATGTGTATATTTCTGAATTTATTTAACCAGTTAATTTACACTCATGCCTGAACCCCTGACAGCTTTCAATGATATATTCACACCCAGATGATAAAATATGCACTTATAAGAAAACATGCAAATGTTAGTATCAAGGTTGTGCATATCTACTGCTGTTTAAGGCTCTTTATTACATTTCCTTAAATTTTTTTAGTCCCCTTGCATGTCAATCCGACAGCTATTGGCCTGGCAGTCTTGACTGATATCATTTAGAATCACTCAAAAACAACCCAATTTCCGTTTTTATCTACATTTAAAAGTAAGTACAGACAGGAAAATAAATGGTTTTAGGCTGTTTTTATATGTAAAAATCAGTAAACACGGAAAACAGGGAGCCTTAGGTAAGGAACCTGGGAATCATGATCGATAATAAACATTCTCTGGAGGATCTTGTGAAATAAGTCTCGGACACTTGCTTTGGAATAATGCGAATGTTGAGGAAGATTTTTCAGTGGATCCCTTTGGAGGCCAGAAAGACCTTAATACAGGCTCTACTAGTTAGTAGACTAGATTATGGTAATTTACTACTTGTAGGAATCAGGGAGAAGCTTACATCCAGGCTACAAGTTGTGAAAAACACAGCGGCACGGCTGGTCCTCAACAAACCGTTCGAACCCCGTCACTACCTCTCTTGCAACTAATGCACTGGCTGCCCATTAGGAAGAGAGCAGTGTTTAAGCTCTTGACAATAGTGTTTGACTCACTGCAGGGGACAGGCCCGGTGCACTTAAGGAAGAAGTTAATCCTTTATGTCCCTGTACGCCAACTCTGATCGAGCAATCGCAAATTGCTCTGTCCCTGCAAAATTAGTAAAGTTAAAATGGGTGGGAGTGCATTCTCTCATCTCGCCCCCTTCCATTGGAACAGATTACCGGATGAGATACGAGCCTGCACAACCCTGGTGCAATTTAAGAAGCAGCTTAAAACTTGGTTGTTCTAATTTGCTGCTCAGTCATAAACTACCGGTACTGTGCAGCCAAGGGCGCTGAGAGATCCCTGTGGGGATGATTCGTTGGGCATTACAAATCCTAAGAATATTAATAAATAATATAGGCATGCACAACAGCGACAATAAAATAAATGCAATGTCGATGTACGCCATAAACTATACACGAATAACAATGTCAATGCCAGTAAAAGCAATATCAATATACAATACGACAACTGTATGCATAATAATGAGAATGTCGGTAAATATGATATCAGTGCCCGCCATGTTTTATGTACACGTCTTAACGACATCGTATCATTGCTGTCGAATTCCTCCAAGATGATCTCCCCATCAACCCAGAGTCAGAGATATGTAGACAGACAGGCCCTGGGACCCAAAACCAGGCCTACCGATTGATAGGTCACAGGTGGGGTTACACGCATACCAAAGATAAAAGCACAAACAAGGCAAACCCTGATTGATCCCATAGATAGGCAGTTACACTACAAACAGGTCAGAGGAAATTGGCCCCAATAAAACACTTTTGGTCAAAGGCTCACTTTACCAAAATACCAAAAAGTTAGATACCACACGTAGTCAGGAACACTCAGGCAATTCAGGACAGAGCATGCACACCACATGGAGTGATCACGTGTTCCCCCATGCCGGACATCTGGACACATACACACTGGCCCACACTAGCTCTCCCCGAGGTCGAGAGCCACACCTGTCCTTTACCAGATGGTGGTATTCATGATTTATGAATATGCCCAGACCCACATGCTCTCTAAGAATGTGTATTGGTTTATTGTACCTCACAAACTGTGTAAATGATCGGCCAAAACCGCTATACATTGTGACTGTCTTCAGACGCTACTCTGTCGATGCTCTCACAGCTGCTGCATTTAATTAAATCAACTTGCTCCTGTTTGGCCAAATGTCTGTTGTCTTTTCATATTTATTTAAGATCAGAGCAACAATTCTTTACCTGGAAAAGGGACATTACATCTCAAACCATTGTTTGCAAAGTTGCTTGTGACACAATAGTTTGTATGCAAGGTGAGACAGAAGTGAAAAGATGACTGCAAATATTGAGTCATTTTGAAATTGATGCCTGCATTATTAAATGTTAGAATAAATGTGTTAGACCTGTCATCCTTAGGGTGGTCTTCCCGCAAACCTTTTGCCTGCTACGTCTTTTTTTTACTGGTTCTTTTTGTTGGCCTTAGGACTCGGAGTACTTTACCACTGCTGACCAGTGCTAAAGTGCATGTGCTTCTACCCTAAACATGGTAACAGTATTGTATATTCCATTGGCATATTTAATTTACTTCTACGTCCCTTGTAAAGTGGTATACTATATACCCAGGACTTGTAAATTAAATGTTATTAGTGGGCCTGCAGCACTGATTGTACCACCCACTCAAGTAGCCCTTTAGGTTTAAATCTTTTTTATTGTGCTTTATAAGCAGGATAAAAAAAACAACATTGTGGTACATACGTAATCTCTAGAGCGAATCAGGCTTCTGATTAAAAACGTGCTAATACTAGAGAGAATCAATAGTGCTTTGATTCCAAATACAGAAAAAGGAAACGTATTCTACCCTCCCTTACCACCCCCTCCCCAGCCCTTGTCCACTGCCCAAAGAATCAATGAAAGACAGGTCTACGCCGCACCTCATGATTGGGCTTCCTTGGACTCTACCGATGGGGGAGCTGAATGGTGCAGCAAGCGGAGATACCAAGGACATGAAAGCTCACAGAACACAGAGGCCAACAGAGTGATGAATGGCTGCCAAAGGTCTTCAAAAGTGGAACCCTTCCCAACTAGTGTGAGGTTCATCTTCTCCATTCCAAAAACCTGCCACAGGCGCTGCGACCAACCTGTAAATGTGAGAGTGCGAGTGGTCCACCAGTAAAGTAGGATGTTTTGTGTAGCGGAGCGTAAGGCTATCACGATCTGGTGGCCCCATCTAGAATTGAGCAGGTATGTTAGAGGGTTCGGGAGGCCTAAGAGGACATAGCTTGGAAACCGTGGAAGTTGAGTGTTAAGGTGTTTATCTATTTCGTCCAAGACCTGTGTCCAATAGGCGTGTAGCTGTTCACAGTCCCACAAAAGATGCACCAGCTTGCTGCGCTTCCCACAACCCCGCCAACAACACTTTGTCGGGAATCCATCTTGTGAATACGGTTGAGCGTATGATACCAGTACCTGGTCACCTTTGTCAGAGTCGCGGTCAACCCCATGCAATGCGCTGAGTGACAGGCTCTGTAGTACACCCCCACCCACTCCTTATGACTGAGGGCCCGACCTAGATCCTACTCCCAGTGCATGCGGGTGGCGTTATGTATGTGTGTATATCTGGTAAGCAACATCCTATATAAATCTGAGAAGCTTTTTATCTGATGTACGCTTTAGTAGGCATTTTTCGTAGGATGTAAGATACTGCTGTGCCTGATGTCGTACGAGTGGGTGGAGAGCCCACTGGTGCAGCTGCAGGTAGTGAAGCCTTTCGGATTCGGGAATCCCATAGTGAGAGAGCGGATCTGGGGAAAGGGGATAATCCCCTCCAAATCAAACAGGTGCCCCAGAGAGCCGCAATCCGTGGGCGCCAGGGTGCAAAAGCAGACTCACCCATCCCCGGTTGGAAGTCGGGGTTGTCGAAAAGGGGAGTGAGGGGAGAGGGGAAGGTGGTCAGATTGTGTTTCTGGCAACTCTGGTCCCAGACTTCCAGAATCGTACTGGTAATATGAGAAGCATAGAGGTTGGAGGGCCTATGGACCTTACATAGGAAGGGGATCTTCTCTAGTGGTGTGGCTGCTACCGCTTGATCCTGAAACAACCCATGCTTCTCAGATTTAGCGCGATGCCATTCGGCCAAGTGATGGAGCTGCGCAGCCCGAAAGTAAAGCTGAAGATCTGGTACCCCCAATCCTCCCTCCTCGGTGGGCAACATTGTGATGGTTCCCTTCATTCGGGGTCTGCGGCCCGCCATATGAACTGAGACAGCTAACATTGGACATGCTTAAACCACCCAGTAGATGGTCGCAATGGTTGGATCTGGAAGATATATAATATCTGGGGGAGAATCGTCATTTTGGTGGCAGCCTCTCTACCCAACCAGGAAATCGGGAAGTGTTTCCACTGCCGCAATTCCATCCGGATCTGTGTCTGCAGCTTAGTATAATTAGCAGAGACTACCGCTGGCAGCGTAGGTGCCAACTGGATGCCCAGGTACGGGACAGTCTCATTCGCCCTCAGTAACGGGTGTCTGGACTGAAGATGTATCAGGGTCACGAGTGACAGCGAGAGGTTGAGGGCAACCAATTCCTCCACGTTGACCCTAAAGCCCGACGCCTGCTCAAAGCGATCTAATTCTGTCAGGAAGGTTCCCAGGGCTGGGACAGGGTCAGTGAGAGATACCAGGACATCGTCAGCATCGAGGCTAATGGTGTGGATGTGGCCCCCAAATTTGATCCCAGTAATAAGGGAATTGCGTCGAACACTTTGTGCGAAGGGCTCCAAGTATAGCGCAAAGAGCAGGGGTGAAAGAGGACACCCCTGCCTTGTGCCCCTGCTGATGAGAAAACGAGTCGAGGTGTGTCTGTGCGTCGGTAGCAATTGAGAATTAGGGTTCTAAGCTTATTTCCCATCCCAACGTGTGTCAGAACCTGTTCTAAATATGCCCAATGGACCCTGTCGAAGGCCTTCTCTGCGTCAATGGTAAGAAGCATATATTCCCCCGTTGTCCTGGAGGCCTTCTCTATAAGATGGAGTACTCGTTTGGTATTGTCGCTTGTCTGGCGCTGGGGTAAAAACCCCGACTGGTCAGGGTCAATGAGTCCCGGCATATAAGGTGCCAATCGGGAGGCTAGAATCCCTGTGTAGAGTTTAAGGTCAATGTTGAGGAGGGAAATAGGGCGATACAACCCGCAGCTAGTCTTATCCTTCCCGGGTTTCGGAATGGCAACTATAGCTGCCTCGAGCTTGTCCTCCGGGATCGCCCCAGTAGAAGCAAAGGAGTTAAAAAGGGTTAAGAGAGGCGCTACCGTTGAACAGAAGGTTTTATAAAAGGCAGCCATAAAGTTGTCGGGACTGGGGGATTTGGCGAGGTTAAGGCATGAGATAGCCGCTACACCCTCCTTGACACAAATCTCTCTCCAGATGATCAGCATGAGCCTGTGTGAGAGGAGGGAGCTGTGCGTCTGCTATAAAAGCTTTGCCAAGCGAGTTGTCCAGCACCTGCTCCGTGTAAAGTTGGGCATAGATATCACGGAAGGCCTCTGCAATGTCTGCATCCTCAGTCACCGTCCGGTGCGTATCGTCACGCAGCTCTTGAACCCCCTGTTGCTGTCTGGACTTGCACAATTTGTGAGCCAGAAGACGGCCACACCGGTGTCCTCCCATGTAAAAGGCCTGATGAAAGCGCAAGGCAGCATATTCGGCCCTATCTTGGTCTATGGCTGCTACCTGAGGCCTAATTGTACGTAGTTGTCGCCAAATCCTGGGTGCCCCCGTCCATTGGTGCATCTGCTCCAACTCTTTGGTTCGCTGCGTGAGGTCCTCCCTTTTGTGCTTGCGCTCGGCGTTATTAGCTGTCGAAATCGCAATGAATTCCCCCCTGAATACTGCCTTGAGCAGTGCCCATTGCGTTGAGAGTAGTGTCCTGATTGGCGTTATGTGTTAGGTAGTCATCCAAAGCGCGCTGCACTTGCTTGACCACATCGGCGCGGCGGAGGAGAGTGTCGCTTAAGCACCATTGGCGAGAGCGATGCTGCACTGGGTGGAGAGTAAGTGTAACTACGACTGACGTGTGATCGGAGAGAGGGGCAGTCATTATCTCCTTCCTGACAGCCAAAGCACGAAGAGCCTCCAAGCCAATTAGGTAGTCAAGGCGAGCATAAGTTTTGTGGACACTGGAATAAAACGAGTATTCGCGACTGTGCGGGTGAAGAAGGGCCACAGGTCAACCATCCCCAAAATTCCTTAGTCTGTCCAGGCCTAACGCGGAAAGCGCGCCCGATTGGCCCGCGCGCTGAGCCGATCTGTTCATTGAATTGTCAAGTACAACATTTAAGTCTCCCCCCCAATAGAATTCCACTCTCTACTGTCGCTGTAGCTTCTGTCAAGGCCTCATGCAGGAACTTTTCTTGCCGCTCGTTGGGGGCATAGATGGACCCAATAACGGACGTCTGCCCCCCAATGGAAAATTAGTATGTGAGAAGTCTCCCTCTGATCCCAGCCTCTTTCTGCAGGACCCTACCCCGGAAGGTGCAGGAAACTAAAATGGCAACCCCGCCGTTTTAGTGGTGCTGGAGGAAAAAGTTGTGTGGGGAACAAGCATGATTTTAGGCGGTAGCAATCCCGGGCCAATAGATGCGTCTCCTGGAGAAGACACATGTCCACTTTAGAGTGCTCCAGATATGAGAGGACCGCTCTGCGCTTAACTGGATTATTGAGCCCCCCACATTCAGGGTTAGAATACGGAGCTCAGTAGGGGCCATCTAAGAGCTGAGAAACCGCAAGTGCAGCCGAACACCAGGGCTAGAAGAGTAGCGTTGGGAAGGCAGTGAGAATGACCCAACAGGGATGATAAGGAAAAACAGTGGGCATGGATATGGTGCATCCTTTGTAGGTGGTATAGGAGGAACCCCCACAGAAGGGGAAAAGGGGCAACAAACAGCCAAAAAATAGAACAACCTGGTGCTTCATCCGAAGATGAACAGGAACGGATCTTCATGGGGTCCAAGGTTGTACCCTCCCCGCCTCCCGCAGAGATGGAATGGCAAACAGGTAGCCCCCAATGTGGTCACGATGAATGAGTCTTTGTCAGTGCCCCTGGGAGGGACTCAAGGTCATTCAAGCAGGAGTCAGGACGGGGCAGGTTTCCCGAGCTGGCACCTGAGCATTTATCCCTACTAAGGTGTGGGCCCCCTACGCCTAAAGCTTATGGAGCACCACTTGGGCTCCTTTAGGTCATGACCATCTGGGTAATGTCAGAATACACTACTTGACTCACTGCATAGAGTGCTCCCCCCAGATCATTCAGAGGGCCAATGTCACCCCTCTTTTAACATTAATCATGCACCACACCATCACCACTTGACTCTTGGTCCTGAAGAAACACCAGGGACCCGTTGGGCCATTCAAGGCGTGAAACATGTCGACCTAATTTAGTTACCTGGGCACATTACACCTGCACTGGTAACCCCGAACCTACGCTGACTGTCAGAGTTGGCGTTTTTGAAAAGGTCGTTCAACTGCGGGCGCTGCCCGTGCAGTTCATTGTTGCAGTCAGCCTTTTTGTAAAGGTCGTTTCGCTACGGGCGCCGCCCGTACAGTTAGCGGTGTTCGTGTTCCATTTTACCTTCGAGTTTTTTCTCCACTTCTTCAGCACTGCAGTTGAACCGTGTGCTTGTGCTTCTTTACAATTTGGTCGCTGGTCTTGTGTTTTGGGAGAATGTTTTTGCAGTTCTGCTTTCAGATTCCCCTGATGAAGGGCTACTGTTAATAGCCCGAAATGCATTAGGAACTTATGAAGTTTGTTTTCGCATGCTGAACTCAAGCTGCATCATTTATTTACCTTTGGATTTGATCTACCAGGATTTTGAACAAAACACAGATTTCAAATCGCTTCTGGCTTTATAGAATATATTCAGAACTTGTGGATTCAACGAAAATTGGGTTTGATTACTATGGTATCATTGTATTATTTTGTACACTGTGTTAATGCTTTTGTGATTGAGGTTGTACACTATTATGTGACACACTTGTAGTGCACTGTTTTAGATTTGACCCCGAAGGGTTTATCTAACCATCTGCTTGCATTGAACGAATTTGCTGTAGCACACCATATGAAAATTAATACATCAAAAAGTAAAATCATGTGTATCTTTGGTAAGAGAAAATGTAGGTCTAGCAACTATAAGTGGTTTATTGGGGGGCAAAAACTCGACGTGGTTAAAACTTATCCCCTTTTAGGCAAAATAATATCAGCGAATCTTAGTGAGATCCCCCATATCGAACATAACTCTCGCAAAGCATTGACCCATGGTATGGGGTTATGTTCGTTATATAACGCCACTGGGAAGAGACATTTCTCACTCTTTTTGGAAGTTTTTAAAGCAAAAGTTCCAGCTACTCTCCTATATGGAATTGAATTAGTAGAGCTGAAACATTGGGGATTCCTTCAAAAAATGGAAGGACGGGTACTTCGGAAAATCACATCGCTTAGTAATGCATGTTCTACTTCTTCATGTAGATTAGAATTCGGACTTCGAAGTTGTTGGACACAGGGACTGGTGGCCCTGGTAAGATGGGTAGCCTGCTTGGCTAGAGGAAAACCTGGTACCCTAAGAGAACTTATTAAAAAGGAGCTACTGGGCAATCTTAATGACTTTTCCTCTCTATTAAAAAATTTTAGGAAAGCAGTAGCCCTGTTAGAGTTGGATGAGAGTACCCTATTTTTACTCACTCCCTCAGAACTTAAAGCTACATTAAAAAGAGCATCGTGGGAGCTATGTTATAAGCTGGATACCCTTGCCCAACCCAGATTATATGACAGGGAACCTCTCCTAAAAACATACACCCCCAAGCTGGCCCAACAATATCTGATCTGGAATATTCCTCATGGAGTTCGTAGGCTATGGTACCTCCTACGACATGATTTGCTTCCTCTCAATTCACTCTTAGCAAAGTGGTATGGGTGTTCCCCAATATGTAACTTTTGTAATGACGCTGTACAAGATCGTAACCACGTCTTGTTTATCTGTCCTGCTTTACGCTCCTTGCGATTTAAGTGGATTAAACCTATTTGTTTACAATTGGGAATTGTAAATGCTAAATTGTTTTTACATGCACTTTACTGCCCTCCAAATGAACTGTTTTGTTGTAGAATTTTTAAATTTTTTAAAGGGTTCTTAAATATTTATTGATGTTGCTGGGATGTTGCCGAGGTTCACTTTAAGAGCTGATAACTGTAGTGTTTTTGTTTTTCCGTTTCTTATGTAATATGTTTACATATTTTTTTCTTGTTCGTATTGTATAATGGTGTGTTTAATTTTATGTGGCCCTCATTGAGAGCCAAAACATAATAAAAAACTTTGAAACTTTACTTTGTGCACTGGGTTAACCTGGATACACTTCCAGGTATTCTCTTTTCACTTTTGTAAAGTGAACATTCCTTTGCTCTTACAGCTGTGCATTCCTGCAGCCTGTCTTCAATAGACGTCTGGGGAGGGTTACAGCTCCACCATGTGCATTTCCCTCTAAACAGCTACAAACACAGGAAGGTAATGTGTTTGAGTACTCATCTGAATTCTGATGGCTCTTCCTGTGAAGGAAGGGAGAGAAGAGATGACACGTACACCTCCAATAGGCAGTGTCATGTCCTATGTAAAGGGCTGATAATTTATTGAATTTATTTATTTATTCAAAGTTTTGTATAGCGAGAACATGACCCAAGCGAGTATCAGAGCGCTTTACATATGGGTTGTGGAAGACCTAGGTAGATAGCTGCGGGAGAAAAGTAAAACAATATACATCAGGAACAAAAATGACAAATTAGCGGGCGACACAGGGCTGTATCTGATGGCAGGTAGTAGCTTAATCAGCTAAACAAGATAGGAGACAAAAGGAGAAAAGCTTCTAGTTCAGTGCAGTGTTCCTCGGTTGAGCTTTCACTTCCCTTTTGAAGGCATAGGTTGAGGGAATCAGTCTTGTTTCCACAGGTAGGGAGTTCCAGATTCTTGGGGCAATGCCAGAGAAAGTACGATTGTAGGTTTTCATTTTTTTTAATTTCTTCGGCTTAAGCAGCAATGTGCTGCTGCTCCCTGAGGGCCGGGAGCCACCCGATAGTTCGAGCTTATTTGTCAGGTAGAGAGGGGTTTTGAAGTGTAGTGCTCTATGGGTCATACATGCAATTTTTAACTGGCTCCTTGACTCAAATGGAAGCCAGTTGAGCGATTTCCGGTCCGGTGCGATCTGGTTGGTTTTCTTGGAACCACTGATGAGTCTAGTCGCAGCATTCAGAGATGCTCTGAGGGGGGCTAAACTGAGTTTTGGAAGTCTGCATAGAGTAGCTCTGCCGTATTCTAGTCTTGAGATGTCTAGTGCTTGCACTGCCGATTTGAAGTCTTCTTGGGCAAAGTAGGGTTTGAGTTTTCTTAGGATGCTCAGTTGGAAGTGCGCTCCTTTGGTAGATGCTCTGATGTGATCTTGTATGTTTAGGTTCTTATCTAGCAAAACTCTCAATGATTTTGTGGAATCAATGATGTGTGGTGTGCAGTTGAGCGTGGTGAGGTTTCTTAGATTATTCACAACAGTGGGGGATTGCCTAGTGGGTGAAATGAGGAGGAATTCCGTTTTAAGGGCGTTTAGTTTGAGGTGGTTGGAGGTTAGC
The DNA here is from genome assembly GCF_964261635.1 of Lissotriton helveticus. Classification (NCBI taxonomy): domain Eukaryota; kingdom Metazoa; phylum Chordata; class Amphibia; order Caudata; family Salamandridae; genus Lissotriton; species Lissotriton helveticus. The sequence goes on from NC_136070.1 coordinate 818,202,236, forward strand.
CAAGTTAGCGTTTTGTGCAGGGATCTGTTGAGTGACTTGATATCTTTGGGTGATGATATTTTCATGTACAGTTGGGTGTTGTCAGCATACATGTGATATTGGATGTGGGATGGTTTGAGGATTACAGTCAGTGGTTCAAGGCAAAGGTTGAAGAGCTTGGGGGAGAGTGAGGACCCTTGGGGGACACCCAGAGTGCAGGGACTGGAGTTGGATAGAGTTTGATTGGATTTGACTCTTTGCGTTCTGTTGTTGAAAAAGGAGGCAAACCATTTTAGAATAGTGCCAGGGAGCCCCATCCTGCATTCCAAAAGGTTAAGTAAATTGTCATGTTTGACAGTGCCAAATGCAGATGAGAGATCAAGTAGTATTAGTAGGCAAGCTTAATTCTGGTCAAGCAAAGTGAGAGCGTCGTCCACTATATGAGTGATGGCTGTTTCAGTGCTGTGTACATAAACACGAAGAAGGGGGGGTGGAGGGTCCCAGGGGTTGTTTAACGACCAACCAATGCTACTACCCCTATTATGACAATTATACCAACAAACGAGTAGCAAGGGGTCAAACAAAAGGGAACAACAAACTAAATGTCTTACACAGATATTTAGTTTGTTAGGAAGAGGTGTGGCGCCGCGGCCAGGGCGACTGACGCTGGAATCTGGGGACCACGGTTCGATCCCCGGCTCCGGCGGCAGGTTAGCCCAGCACCATGTGACTCTGGGCAATAGCTCGCTTAATCTTCCCGACGGCCCCCAGCGCCTAGAGACCCTTACGGGTGATTGTGCGCTTTACAAATGTGGACTTTACTTTTACTTTACTTTAGTTTGTAGTTCCCTTTTGTTTGACCCCTTGCTACTCGTTTGTTGGTATATATGTGTCAGTGCTGTGGCCAGTACAGAAGCCCGATTGGAATTGGTCAAGAAGTTGGAATTGCTCAATGTGTTTGCGCAGTTGTTCATGTACACATTTCTCAAGCAGTTTTGCCAGGGTAGGGATGTTTGTGATTGGTCGATAGGTATTCAGGTCTTCAGGGTCCGCCGTTGTGTTTTTTTGAGAATAGGGAGAACTAGGCCCGCCTTCAGGCAGTCCGGGATCTCACCTTGAAAAAGAGAAGCGTTGATGATCTTGGACCAGAGTGGGACTAGTGATCCTATCATTTCTATGAAGAAGTGGGGGGGGCGGTCATTGAAGTGATTTGAAGGTTCCAGGGTCAAGAGTATTCTGAGGAAGGCCATGTCGTTGAGAGGTGTGATTTGAGTCCAAGAGGCATTGTTTTTTGGGGAGAGACAGGGCAGCGTAAGAGGGGGTGAGGGTGAGGGGGAGTCAGGAGAGGGTTAGAGTTTGATCAGAGCAGACTTTAGATCTGATTCGATCTTACTCACCTTTTCAAGGAAGAAGTCAGAAACTGCATCACAGTTTGGCGGAGGGCAGGAGATGTGCGGAGATTGGATAGAAGTGTTATTGGATTGTGACTTAATCACCTCAAATAACATTTTTGGGCAATTTTTGGCTTTGTCAAGTTGGGATTTGAAGAAGATTGCTTTTGCCCTTCTCATGAGTTTGTTGTATCTACTCCATTTTAGTCTAAGAGTTTTTAGTAGACCAGTGGATAGAGCAGATCTCCAAGCTCATTCTGCTAATCTTAGGCTGCTTCTGTCAGCATTTAGGCTGTCATTGAGCCATGGTTTGGAATCTTTCATGGGTTTTCTTTTTAGTTGAAGGGGGCAGTTGTATTCAGGGCGGACATCAAGGAGTTGTTATAGTGCTCAGTGAGGTCATGAATGTCGGCCATGTTCGCAGGCGGCAGTAGGGAGATATTGCAGTGAGAAAAGAGCTCATTTACATTTTTATTATGAAGCATGCCAACTTTCTAGGATACGGAAGGTGACATAGTGATGTTTCGACCAGTCACCGTGGAGAACAGTTTTTAGCTGAATGGAGTTAGGATTGGAGATGATTAGATCTAGGGTCGAGCCTAAGTTGTGCGTGGGACTGTCACAGAATTGAGTCAGGCAGAGGTCAGTTAGAAAGTTTTTGAGACTGTTAACCGCCTGGTCATGCGGGTCATTCCAATGGAGATTGAAGTCACCAAGGAAGATCTGGGGGGAGTGTCGGCCCAGGTTGGAGGAGATGGTTTCCATAGTTTGTTTAATTAAAGGGAGGTTGTCTCCTGGAGGGTGGTAGAAGATGTGCAGGCTGCATAGTGGTCTATGTTTGCTAGCGATGTCTATGCATAAATAGTCACAAGGTGAGAGATTAGCTGAAGCGGCCTGTTTTGCTGAGAGAGAGTTGTGATAGATACAGGCTATGCCAACTCCCATTCTCTTAACGCAATCAAGTCCGATAATGTTGTGACTGGGACGGACTAGAATGTCAAGGATGGGGCCTGAGGAGTCGATGAGCCAAGTTTCGGTGTGGATAAGGAGTTCAAGTTCCTGATCAAGGATGAGATCTGCAAGGTCCATGGCATGTTTCACCGATGATCTACAGTTGAGGAACATGCATTTCAGGTGTGATTTGTGGTCAGTGAGCAAGGGCTGCGTATTGGGAATCTGCATGAGGTTATTAATGTTTAAGGCATTGGCCTTGAGTCTGGTAGCTCTGTGGGGTTAGATGTGATGCTTTTTATAGCCTCAGTATTGCCTTGCTTGGGATTCTTCCTTCCAGGGGCATTTAAAGGGGCAGTTTGTGAAGTTCCAGAAGGGACTGGGATGACCGTATGAGAGGCGTTGTATGCTTGGAGGAGGGAGAGAATATCTGGTTCTGATAAATGATTTTTTGATCTGGCGGGTCCAGATGGGGCGTTAGGGTAGGGAGTGGTAATCCAGTTTTGGCCTGGGGGTCAAGTTTTGGTAGATGTCACTCAGTAACATAATGGAAGGCGATGGTAGATTATGGTGGTGTTGAATTATATGCATGGTCACCTGCGAGGTCTTTTGGAAGAGATATCAAGGGCCAGTTCCTCTGTGATGTTAATGAGATTTTGAATGAGAGTTTTGAGATTTAGAAGTTCCTGGTTTATTTCCTTGAGCTTGGCAACAGGATCCAATTGTGTATCATGGCTCTTGTGGAGGGGAGGAGGAGGGATGTTCAATAGGGTGGAAGTAGGCGAGTTCATAGAAAGGGGACTATGGGGAGGGCGGACATCCCCTGAGGAGGATTTCCGTCTCTGATGTACTGGAGAGCAAGGTAAGTTTTTATAGGGCTTCCTCTGGCGGATAAAAACAGGAATCCGAGGAAGACGTACAGCACGTATGCTTCCGGAATAAGCACACGCCCAATAACGCAAAGGGAAGAATTTGGGGACCTAATGTGCACGGAGGAAAACTGCATAATTGTAGAGCAGCCCGAGGAAGCCCTATAAAAACTTTTAAATCACATACGAGGGACGAACAAAATTAAAATAAGACTGGCCACAATAAAGAAAATTGATCATGGAAAAAACTGCAAACAATGAGATGAAGGCCTGCTAAGTTGTACCAAAAGAACTATTGTTTTAAAGATAAAACCAAAAAGGCTTTTAAAGCAAAACGAAAATCTGAAGGCATAAGGAGCAACTAAGCAAGGCTCTTTTCATCTGTATGAGATCTGGAAAAACATACATGAAGAGCAGGTATAATGAAAATGGACTGCAATAATATGCTGTAAGGAGTAATATCAGCAGGCAACTAACCAGTGCTAAACAAGCGAGACACAGTTTTGTCTTGAAAAAGATGGAACTATAAAACAAAGCCATCGAAACGTGTCAACGCCACTATTTGACATAATCTTTTGGGAAAATAACCAATTCGTTTAAGATAAGCTAAGAAAATATGCTACTATGATTGGTTTAAAAACATCTTGTCCCGGATGTGTCGGTTAAGGACAAATCAAAGTGTCTATCTTGCTGTCTTTCTGTTTTATTTGTGTTAAGTTCTGTATAGATATAGGGATATAATTGTGTGCGTATAAGCTTTACATTTGAGCAAATGAGTTTCACTTATTGGGGGGCTATGTAAACATTGTTTTTATGAATTGTAATTAGGTTTTTATTAATTGTATTATGAATTGTGCACTGTATGAAAATACATCTTTTTAAATGACAACCTTAGAATACTATCTTGTTTTTTTGAAATAAAAAGATTTTTGTGATATTCTAACTCTAGGTATTTGATTGATTATATGTTGAATGAGGCAAGTCTTCACTGTATCGGTTCATATTGGGTGACATCCAGTATAACAGTAAATTCTCATGATCTAAACCAATTGTCCGCCAAGGGATAACTCAAAATCTACTTCTTAAGAGTATTCTACTCCCCTGGTTGGTTAATGGGATCTCGCTCTTCCTTTTCTGATATTTATTATCATGCTCATACCATTATATATATATTTTTTGATAATCAAATTTTATTACAGTTTTAAGAACAATCAAATTGATTGGCAGCTAATCAAGCATCACAGTTAAAACACATCTCATCATATACAATCGACAAAGGTAAAGGTGGCCCCTCCTGACTGGGTGTGGTATTCCCCAAACATTGCAGCTGTACAAAAAGACTCGGACCTTCACACCGGTAGTAAACAGAACCATTTATCCCACACTTTAAGGAATAGTTCAGGGCATCCCCGAGCCTCGAAGAGAGACTCCTCCTGCACTCCACACCAGTCCACCCCCCTCCTCCATCTCCGCACAGTCGGTGCCGGTGCCTGAGACCAGAGCGCAGCTATGTATCTTTTCGCCACCGCCACTGCTGTCCACAGGAAACGCTTGTCTGCCCTGGAGCCATCCAGGCCGTCGAACACCCCCAACAGAAAGCGCCTCGGATCATGGGGAACCTCCCACCTTAGGGCCTGTGTGAGCTCGAGTTCCACCCCGCTCCAGAACGGCGCCAGAGCCGGGCATTGCCACACCATGTGGTAGAAAACTGCTGGAGCAGACTCGCTGCGCGCACATGCCGGGGAAGATCTCATACGGGCCCGGAAAAGGCGCGCTGGGGTGAGGTACGACACGTGGACGTAGTAAAGTTGGACCAGGCGTAACTTAGAGGATGTAGTCAGAGTTTTAGGTACCATAAGGGCGTTCCGCCAGTCCACCTCCTCCAGAGGGCCCACCCACCCCCTCCCAGCGCTCCCTAAGCCGGTCCAGGGACGCAGGACCGTTGTTCACTAGTGACTGCTATATTGGGGACACCCCCCCTCCCTAGGTTCCCCATCATTACCTGAGCCTCCAGGGGGCTGAATTCCGGGAGAGAGGTGGGGGATGGAATATGTGCGCGAAGGGCGTGTCTGAGTTGTAGATATTTATAGAATTGGGAATGAAGAAGTGCGTGACATTGTTGTAGGTCAGCAAAGGATCGAATGTGGTCACCCACCCACATGTCTCCAAGCAGCGAGATCCCAACAAGGTTCCAGCGGCGGACCCCCGCAAGGACGAGACCTCCCTCAACCAAGCCCCATTCCAAAGTGGCGTTTGTCTGGTGAGCTTCCGGTCCCATTGCACATGATGAAGGGCTGTACACCAGGCCGTGAGCACCGTCCTAGTGATTGGGGGTAGAGCCGGCGGCACTGGGCAGCCGTATAAAAACGCCTGAATCTGCGAGAAATGTCCATTGTTCTGAGTTCCACCCGGTACGCTGGATCGGACCAGCCGCCCGCAAACAAATCATGGATCACGATGAGTCTCGTGGCCAAGTAGTAGAGGTGAAGATTAGTCACCACCATTCCTCCATCAAAGTTGGGATTATGACAGTGTACCAGGGACATTCGTGACCCCCCCCCCAGAAAACGAGTGAGAGCGCCGTCCAGTTCCTGGAACCAGCTACCTGAGAGGTGGATGGTGATATTTTGCCGAGTGTAGAGAAAGCGGGGGGAGGATCATCATTTTAAAAAGCGCACTCCTACCCAGTGGGTTGAGGGGAAGGGTCTGCCAGTTCTTGAGGTCTGCCTTCATCCGAGTGACCAGGGGTGCGACATTCAGGGCCCATTCGAGCTCCGGCGGGAGGGTAACCCACACGCCCAGGTACTTAAATAATTGTCACCCGAGGGTAATCACTGCCTGCCAATCAAAACACGCCCGAGAGGGGTGCAAAGGCACCACTGTTGATTTTGCCGGGTTAAGTCGGAGCCCAGAGACCCGCTCAAATGCAGAGAGAACCTCCAGGCATCTAGGGCCGGAACGGTCCGGATCTGCCAGGTAAAGCAGGACATCGTCCGCTTAGAGAGCTATCTTATCAACCTGGCTCAGGTCCCAGGCCCAACCCTGGATGAAAGGGTCCTGACGGATGAGCACCACCAGGGGCTCCATCACCAGCGCAAATAAGAGCGGTGAGAGCGGGCATCCCTGATGGGTGCCTCTCCGGATCGGGAATGTCTTGGAAAGCTCACTATTAATGAGGACATGGGCCCTAGGGTTGCTATAAAGGACCCTGATCAGGCGGCGGAAGGGAAGACCAAATCCCATCCTCTCCAGTACATCCTCAAGGTAGCTCCAGTCCACCGTATCAAAAGCTTTCTCGAAGTCGATGAAAAGCAACGCCAGATACTGGGTCAGTTGATGACGGTGGGCCATAGCCAAGTGGAGGTGGCGAATACAGTGATGGGTACCTCTGGCAGGCATAAACCCGCATTGGTCAGGGTGGACCAACTCTTGTAGGAAGGGACAGAGTCGCTGAGCTATCACGGTGGCAAAGATCTTAACCTCCGTGTTAATCAACGAGATTGGGCGATAATACGCACAATCCAGGGAGGGCGGCTGCGTCTTCGGAATGACCACAATAGTGACCACATCGGTTTCAGGCGGGAAGGACCCCTCCTTTACCACATGGTTGATTAGCTCCACCAAGTGGGGAACCAGTTCATCTCGGAAGGCCGCGTAGTACTCTTGGGGGAACCCGTCAGGTCCGGGCGTCCTGCCTGGATACAATAGGGAAATTGCCCCGTGGATTTTTTCCGGGGTGTGAGGGTGATCCAAGGTGTCAGCGGTCTCCTGGGGAAGACATGACAGCTGGGTACCGGTCTTCTCCAGCACGCCTGCCAGGGAGGCGCAAGGAGGGCAAGCGGAGTATAAGGCCGCGTAGTAGCTCACAAAAGTTAGCGCAATGTCCAATGACGTTACATGTGGGTCCCAGTGACCGTCCAAAACTCGGGGGATGATAGGGTTAATTTTGGGGTAGGACACTAGGTTGTGGAGAAGCTTGCCATTTTTATCTCCCCATCCATAAATACGCGCCACCGAGGAGCGCCAGAGCATTTTAGCGGACTCCGGTGAGATCCGATGAATCTCTTCACGGACCAATGCTAGTTGTCTAGAGGAGTCATCGCTACCGTTGGTCAGTTGGACGCGTTCCAACTGCACTGCCTGAGTCTCCAACTGCATAAGCTGGGTGGCCTGTTCTGTACGTTTCGCGTGGGCCAGTCCTCTGGCCACACCCCGAACAACCGCCCTGCCGGCCTCCCATAACATCCCTGGTGAAGGGAGCGAGCCCAAATTAGTGGAGAAGTAATGATGCATTTCCTGCCTTAGGAATTCCACCAGCACAGGGTCCTGCAGGAACCAGGCGTTCAGCAGCCAGGTCGCCCATGGGCCAGCAGCGGAGGCTCAGATACGTTGAGAGATGGGGGAGTGGTCCGAGATCCCTCTGGGCAATATATCGGCCCCAGACAACAGTTGGCAGTACGTGGCGGGCATTAGAATAAGGTCTATATGGGAGTGGGTATGCTGAGCCACCAATGTGTGGGTGCTCCCTGCGGGGGTTCCACACCCTCCAGACGTCGCAGAGGCCCACAGCCGATGACCAGGAAAGGCTCTTCGCAGAGGCTAGACGATGCGCCGACGGGACACCTGTTGCGTCACGTGAGAGCTGCAAGACGGCGTTAAAGTCACCCCAACAACAGTGAGGCCCTGTGGAAAGGAGGAAATTACCATCGTGAGGCGCCGAAGGGTGAATGCCAGGAGCGCAGGAGGAACGTAAGTGCACAGAAGGTTCTTAGGGTGCCCCTCAATCGTCCCCGACATGGCCACATACAAACCCTGCGCGTCAGACTCGGCTTTAGCCAGGGTAAAAGGAAGCTCCTTTCTGAGCAGAATGGCCACCCCCCGAGAACTCCGGGTAAAACCGGAATGCCAGACCCAGTCAAACCCGTAACGGGCTAGGAAATTGCATTGTGAGCCCAGAAGGTGCGTCTCCTGGAGAAACAGAATGTCAGGCATGGGGCGGTGGGCAGCACGAAGGACAGCTGTACGCTTGATTCGGTTGAGAAGGCCGTTTACATTCCAGGAGAGGATGTGGAGAGGTCTATTAAAGGTGTAAGACATTTAGAGGGGTGAGATATGGAGGGTGCGGATGCGAGCGGGGGTCCGTGTTCGGTCTAAGGGAAACACCCACCCGGACCTAAAGATGAGGCTAGAAGAAGTAGTGATGTGTGTGTTGACTGTGGAAGCATTTGGAAACGCGCGGCTACCAATGCGAATGAAACACAGCGGCCTGTAGGAGGCTAAAAATAACAAACTGATGGGGGACAACGATCTCCCTCCCTTCCCTCGCCCCCCAACTCCCCCCACCCTACACTTCAGAAAAGGAATCATTTGTCGCCCTGAAAATGTCCCAACCACCAACAACCCCACAAGGAGGCGAACTGCTAATCTAAAACAGTTAGCAACAAACAAGTAAGGACATGGCTCAGTCGGACCCCCCTCCATGTATTCGGATGAAATGCTAACAGCTAAAGGCATAGAATGACAATTGTGTGACTGATAGAATGCATCAAACCCAGGACTACAATAAAAATCAAGTCCTAACCAGACCACACAGTAGAGCCCGGTAGGCCCTGGCTCGTGGGGTCAGGAGCAGTCACGTTGCTAGGAAGCCCGAAGGTTGAATCTTGGGTTGCACCATGTGGTGCCGGTCATACTCCCTCCTCCCCACCAGATCCACGGATCACAGGGCTCCCGGACAGGTCCGAGTCTGACATGGCCCGTCGCAGAGCATCGATCAAGGAAGAAGCCAGGTGGGGGAGGTGGATCCCTGATTTGGAGTCTGGGCCGGCAAGCGCCGGGGCTGTGCCCACGGCGACTGGGAAGCCCCCCCCCGGCAGCCACCTCGCCTCAGAGACCCGATCCGGCGCCGCTGGGACTTAGGCGCGACCTGGTTTAGCTGCGTCGGGGCCCTCCGAGCAGGAAAAAGGGCCTCCCCCGGCAGGAGGGGCCGCTCCTCCTTGAGCCAGGTCCACGCCACCTGAGGGAATCGAAGAAGAATGTCTTTTCCTGGAAGATCACCTTGAGCCGGGCCGGGAGAGGAGCCCATAGCGAAGGCCCATCGCCCTGAGTTTTTGTTCAACTTCATCATAGGATCGGCGTTGAGTTTGCACCTCCCTGGAGTAATCCGGAAATACCATAATTTTGGAGTTCTGGAAGTGCATGTAGCGATCACTCACCTACAGATCCCTAGGCAGGCTCTGCACCGCAAACATTACAAAACAGTTCCAAGGTTTAAAATGCGAATTGGTCTAAAGAACTTCAATTCCCAGCAGGCAATGGGGCGTGTTCGCAGAAGGCAAACCATTCATAAGCACCTCCTTCATGCTAAACCGGTGCTTGACAATCATTGGATTGCTCGTCATGGCGGATGGTGATCCCCGCAGGATTCCAGCGAGAAGCATTTTTGGCGTTTTCCAGCAAGTTCGAGGATTCATGGCCTCCCGATATTTGGATCAGTGTTTGGTGCTCTCTGAGGATTGTATGTAAGGTATCGCGGAAGAAGCGGGCACTTCATTTATTCCATGCTTGCCTGTTTGCCTAATTACTGTTGCTCTTCCAAAGCCTGCCTCGTGAAAAGAAACGCAGGCGCGTTTTCTTTTCCAACCGCGGCTCCCGTTTTTTAGGTTTTGCCTAGCCAATGCGTACGAAGTACGCATGCGCTAGCAAAATCTTATGTTTTTCTCTGTGGGTCGGGTATCCGCCCCCTCCTCCCATTGGCTAGCTCCATAAATGGAGGCTAGCCATTGGGAGCAGGCTCTGTCCGTCAATCTCGGACCAGATTCGGGGGCGTTCCCGAGAATTTTTCCCTTTTGGCTACGTCAGCCGAAAGCCTGTTCTCGGGAACGCCCCCGAATCTGGGCCGGCATTGACGGCACAAGGGAAGAAGTCCAGGTGAGTGCTTAGGAGTTACCGAGGCCGAGATCGTTCTCCTTAGCCCCCACTTTTGTGGCCTAAAAACTCCTGGCTGTGAGCGCCCCTGCCGTGAGGTAACCCTGCTGTGTTCCACCGCCGCGGCCCGGGGCCTGAGACTGCCCTAGAAATCGCCGCCCGCATCTCCAGAGCAACGGAGACCAAACCGAAGGGGCAGCGAGCTGATTGGTGGCTGGCACGCAGGAGCCGTGCTCTGATAGGCTGCTGGCACGAGGGAGCCGCGCTCCGATTGGTCAAGGAGCTCTGACGTCATCGGGGGCTCGCCTCAGGGCCGCGCTGGGATTGGCCCATCGCTCGCAGAGGCCATGTGAAGCCGTCCGTGATCCCTGAAGCACCGAGGGTTTGCCTTTTACATTGGCTTGTTCTAAAAGCTGCAGAATTTCTGCACATAATTACACTAACAAATTAAAGTGTTTCACATTGATGCCCAACCATTGCAGCAGTCTTGGAGTCGATGATCCTTTATTAGCAAATTCTTCATGCAGTGGGCTTTGTCTTGAAATCTCGTGGGAGTGTAAGTGTGGCATGCATGAATTTTGTTTGTGAAAAAAGTTTTAGTAGAATTATTTTTCTCTGTGAAATGTGTTATATTGCCTCCTGTTAATAAGAAGTTTAAGGCAGTAAGGAGACTTGCTGCAGGCAGAGAACCTAATTTAGAATCATAAATCTGCAGGGTGGCATGCGACCCCTCTGATAGCACAGGGGTACACTTGGGTGAAGTGCTCTGCGAATCATCGAGTTCAGTGACCCAGATAGAGCAGTGACTAAAGCTGCGCAAAGGTGACACCGCCTCAGGGATTGTGTCTAAACTCCTGCTGTGTAACAGTCACTACTTGATGCTCTCAAAATGTACCAGTGACCCTTGGTCCTCTGGTCTAGGTCTCTGTGTGGAGCAAGAGTCATAACCATATTAATGTAATAGGACCATTTGAGTCATCCGATGCGCTCTCTCTGCTACCAGGGTATACCAAGGTGTTTGGAGCACATATCTAACCCTGTGTGGGAAGCATGAACCAGAGCTCCACGGAAGTATTTGGAATCATGTGGGCAACCTTCACCAACCCTTTGTAGGAATCATGTACCTGGGCTGTACACAAGTATTTGACACCTGTGGCTGCCTATCTTCAACCCTGTGTGGGAAGCATGAACCAGGGCTGTTGAAAAGGTTTTGGAATCTATGATTACCCAGCTCTAGCCCTCTGTGTGAACCATGAACCACGGCTGTACTAAAGTATTTGGAACCTATGAATACCCAGCTCCAGCCCTCTGTGTGAAGCATGAACTAGGGCTGTATTAAAGTATGTGGAACCTGTGAATACCCAGTTCTAGTCTTCTGTGTGAAGCATTAACCAGGACTGTACTAAGGTATTTGGGACCTGTGAATACTCAGCTCCAGCCCTCTGTGTGAAGCATGAACTAGGGCTGTATTAAAGTATTTGGAACCTGTGGATATGAGTAGATGTACTGCAAGAGTCACATAGGAATGTTAGAGTAGAAAGGTCTACTGCATATACTAGTAAATACAGTCATCTCTATATACAGAAAAAATGAGTTATATTTAGAGGGGTCGGAGTGGGACGCAGTGGGTGGATGGATGCATGATGGATGGATGTATGCATGATGCATGGATGTATGGGTGGATGCATGGATGGGTTGTTGGTTGAATGGGTTTGTGGATTGCATAAATTGTTGAGGGATTGGCTGTATATATGCATCTATCCATCCACCCATTCATGCATCTATCCATACACCCATCCATACACCCATCCATGCATCCACCAACTCATCCATGCAAGCATTACAACAAGAGCCCGCAGCTCTCCTTCGTCTCTCCTCGTCCCCTCCTTTCCTGAGCCCGCAGCTCTCCTTCGTCTCTCCTCGCCCCCCCTTCCCTGGGCCCTGCCCTGCTATTGTAAATGACAATGCCATTTATTTATGTTTAAAAAAAATATAAATAAAAATAATGTCAAGAGCAAAGCCAATAGCTCTAACTTTAACAAAGGCAAAACCATTGCATTGTAAATGCTTGTTCTTTGTTTTTTTGAAGTTTGCACCTTCTATAAGTCACCGGAACGTTTCCCAGTAGCTCCGCGAAGGTGTTTAATTACTTTTGTTTAAATTAAGAGCCGTTCGCTTCTTGCAATCAGGACGTACTGCAGGAGCTGGCGGAACCTACTTTGCTGCTTGCATCGCCGGCTTGTGGTGCTAATGACAGTGTGTATAAACTTGCTGGATTTATCTATTTTTTCCGCAGTATTTGGACCAAACCTTTATATTTATTACCTGCACCTGGGAAGACTGTTGAAGCTACAAGATCTGTAGCAAGTATTCTCCTGGTGAATTATATCCTGCAAGTTGATGTTTCTTTAGTCCTTATGAAGTATTTCACCGTTCTGAATCACTAGAGTTGGTGAATAGTTTTAGTAGTCTAGCTGCAGGGTTTCTGGTGAGTGGGTAGGGGTATGATTGCCTCAGAATTACATAAAATGTTATAGTAAGCTCCATATATATCTGTTGTGTTACTTCTCCTGTCCTGCAGGGTCGCCTTCATACTGGTGCCATACCATCTCCTAGACCAGATCCTGAAGAAACCAGGGTGATTGCAGCAAGTTTGTTATTTTCTCCCTTTCCATTTTTCCCCTGGGCTCGATTCCACACAGCAGGATTCCCATTCCTCTGTTGGGGGTTGCGTTCACGGGAAGTTGGGGACTTAAGCTACTATCATCGTCTCTGCTGGTGACAAGACTAAGGTTAGTGGCGTTGTTACAATACTTGTGCTGCTGACAGCCTTACATTGCAGCGGACCCAGCTCCCTGGCCACCCCCAGTATGGCATCTCTGTCCCGGAAATTGAAGATTCTGAGGATGATGGGACGAGCAGGGGCTCCAGGCGGAAGTTTGGAAGCGAGAGAACGATGGGCCCGCTCCACCGTGAACCAGGGGGAAAGTTTCTCTTTGGGCATCCAGGTCTCTGTAAAGGTGTCATTACGACCCTTCTCCACTCCCTCCGGAAAACCCAAGAGGCGCAGGTTATTTCTTCGTGTCCTGTTTTCGGCATCTTCGGCCCTTCGGTGCAGCTCCGAGATCTGCGTCTGAAGACGGGCCACCTGGAATTTGAGGGTGCCCACGTCGTCCTCCACCGTAGAGATACGGGACTCCGCCTCCATGATGCGCGCCGTGGCCTTACGGAGATCCTGTTGAATTAGGGCCATGTCCACCCGCACCTTATCTTATCTTATCTTAAGTGAAATTTGTAGAGCGCACTGACACTGTAGGTTTCCTGGCGCTGAGAGGAAGAGTGCGGAAATTGCGAGAGGTGACTTAGCCAATTTGACTGAAAAGCCGAGTTTTCAGAAGTTTCCTGAAGTTCAATAAGGATCCACTAGACTTAACTGAGAGAGGAAAAGAGTTCCAGAGTTTGGGGGCCAAATAGGCAAACCTGCGGCCGCCACACTTTTAAAGTTTTGCTGTAGGGGTGACCAGCAGGTGGAGATGTGCCAAACGCAGGTTGCGCACCGGGCTGTGCTGCGTGATCAGGGTTTAAAGGAAGACAGGGCTGGTGCAGTGAAGAGCTTTAAAGGTCATGCACCCGATCTAGAAAGCCACCCTTTCCACAACTGGTAACCAGTGGAGTTTTCGCAGTAGTGGTTTCGCAGATTCCCACTTTGGGGTTTTGTGGATAAGTCTGGCAGCCTGGTTCTGTACAATTTGGAGGCGATGATGCAGTGATTGGGGGAGACCATAATAGAGAGAGTTTGAGAAGTCGAGGCGGGATAGCACCAGAGAGATCACGACTTGAACCAATGCCACATGTGTTAGTAGATGGGCTATCTTGCGGATTTTTCGCAGTTGAAACATACAGGAGGAGATCACAGCACCTACTTGGGCCTTAAGAGAGAGTTCCACATCGATGATAATCCCCCAAGCTCTTAACCGTGCTTGCTGGGGTGGGAGGGGAGCCCAGCTCTGTGGGCCAAAATTGAGGGCCCCAGGATGCTGGGCTGTTACCAGGAAGGATGAGTTTGGTTTTCCCGGGATTTAATTTCAGTTGGTTGTGATTCATCCAAAGTTGTATATGGGTCATCACTGCCTGAAAGTTTTTAGCGGCATCAGGAGAGTCAAGAGGAAAGATGATCTGCAAATCGTCTGCATAGTTAAACACTGTGATATCCCAGTTTTTGAGCGAGTGAATCAGTGGGCGGAGATATAAATTAAATAAGAGGGGGGAAAGAGAGGAGCCCTGGGGGACTCCACAGGTCGTGAGTGCCCTGGCTGCCGTAAAAGGGCCCAAGCGAACAGCCTGTGTTCTGCCGATAAGGAAGGACTTAATCCAGTTAAAGGCAGGTCCCTGAATGCCGGCCTGTCCGACACGGTGGAGAAGGATGTTATGGTCCACCGTGTCGAAAGCGGCCAACAGATCCAATAGCACGAGGGCCTGGGGTGACCCTTTGTCAGCATTCCCCCTCAAGACATCCAATACTGCCAAGATGACTGCCTCAGTGGAATGAGCCGGCCGGAAGCCGGCTTGATTGGGTTCGAGGTATCCAGAATTCTCGATGAAGTTTGAGAGACATCGGGTAACATGGGCCTCGAGGAGTTTGGACAGGTAGGGCAGGAGGGAGATGGGACGATAGTTGGTATAGTCAGCGGGGTCCGCCCCTGGTTTCTTCAGCAGAGGCACAAGGGTGGCCTCCTTAAAGCAGCCAGGGACTGTGCCAGTGCTGAGTGAAGAGTTCAGCAGTGGCAATATGCAGTCCGGTAGTGTAAGGCAGACGTCCCGAAGGACCGAGGGAGGGCAGCAGTCATTAGGAGACCCAGATTTAACTCGGACCACCAGCTCGGCGAGGGAGTTGGGGTTAAGAGTGAGAAACTGATCAAAAGTGTGTTGATTAATGGGGGGAGCGTCTGATAGTCCAGAGAAGGTGAGACGAGGAATGGAATTCCTGATTGTGGCTATTTTTTCAATAAAGAAGGAATTCAGGGCGTCACAGGTCTCCTGATATGGAGCCTGAGTAGGGCGAATTCTATCATCTGTGGTGAACTCGTTCATAATTTTAAAGATTTCTTTGGATTTGTTAGCAGCTGATAGAATTCTGTCAGAGATGTAGGTGGATTTAGCCGAGGAAATAGCGCCTTTGTACTCTTTACGAGCCGCCACGAAGAGCGATCTGTCGGAATCCGAATAATTGCGCCTCCAAATCCGTTCAGACTGACGCACCCTCAATTTCTGTTCTTTCAGGGCTCCGGTGAACCATCTGTGTGAACTGCTATGTTTAGTGCGTGGGAATTTAGAGAGGGAGCGAACTGGTCGCTGGCCATCTTTAGCCAGTTGCCGATATCCCCTGCTGTTACCTCGACATTGGACTCAATGTCGGTGGTAGGTCGAGTTTTGGCCAAAGTGGCGAGGAAGCCTTGGGAGTCGTAAGAAATCCATTTGCGTGATGACCCGCCAGCCAGGAGAGGGGTCTGGGCCCTACCGCTAACTGTGATGGTGGTGTCAATTAAATAGTGATCCGACCAGATGCAAGGGGAGACGACCGGACAGGATAGTGTTAATTCATGAGTCCAGATGTGGTCCAGGATGTGACCCCCAATGTGAGTGGACACAGAGATTTGTTGGACAAGGTCGAGACTGGTTAAGGCTTCAAATAGTTCCGTGGCGTGAGGGCCAGCTTTCTTGTCATTAAACCAATAATTAAAATCGCCAAAGAGGGCAATTCTTGGGTGAGTTGTTAGTAAGTTGGTTATCTGTTCCACCAAGATAATAGGAAACAAGGGCATGGAATGGGGCGGTCGGTAGAGGAGTATGAGTGTAAAGACACCAGCTTCTGTTTCTAAACTGATAACGAGGTTATCCACCTCTTGGAGAACGAGGGAATCAGAAGAAATGAATCTAAATTGTTTCGATATGAAGGCTGCCATTCCACCCCCTGTGTGACCTGAGGGACGGTCGACGTGCAGGATGTAGTAGTCAGGAGGAAGGGCCGCAAGAATGTCAGGCTGGGTGTTGGTGGTAAGCCAAGTTTCAGTGAGTAGCAGTATATCAGGTTTTTCTATGTCGAGGAGAATAAAGATGTCTAAGTGGTGCTTTACCAGAGAGCGTGTGTTCAGGTAAAGCACGCGAAGGGTTGTCACGCTCGTTGCAAGGCCTATGCCGTGCTTGGAGCTGTCGGGGATGTTAGACATCCCTCGGGCAATACCGGCGGAGTTGATCTGCCGCACAGCGTCAGGAGAGGGTGATAGAGGCACAGTTTGTAGCTTTTTAAGAGAATTTAGCGAATAGGATAGTAGTTGATCAGCGTTCCTAGGCCCTGGGCCCGGTCTGGCGCGGACGGGCGCAGACGGGCTTCCCGTTGGCGCGCCCGCTGCGCTCCCTATGGGGAGCGGTCATTTTACAGTGACTGGTGCGGGAGGGGCCGAGCACTAAACCACTCGCCCAATTCACCCCCAAGATGGCGGGCGCCAAGGAAACGAATCGGACCCCAGGCAGCGTCTAATCGGCTTCGTTGGGGCTAAGGGGCATGGGCCAGGTAAGGGCTGGGTAGCTAACTGTTTTCAAAGTGATCACAAGACTAAAAACACAATCAAGTGCTGAACAAAATAATAATGCAGTGTTGTTTAAAATGCGGCATAAATTACAATAACAGCATACCAGTCCCGGCTTCCGCCTCAGGACAATCACTCGCACACTCTCAATCAGTGGTGCGTGTGGAAAGGGAAGTCTTTTGTAGTGACTGGTGCAGGAGGGGCCGAGCACTAGACCGCTCGCCCAATTCACCCCCAAGATGGCAGGCGCCAAGGAAACAAATCGGACCCCAGGCAGCGTCTAATCGGCTGCGGTGGGGCTAAGGGGCATGGGCCAGGTAAGCGCTGGGAAGCTAACTGTTTTCAAAGTGATCACAAGACTAAAAACACAATCAAGTGCTGAACAAAATAATAATGCAGTGTTGTTTAAAATGCGGCGTAAATTACAATAACAGCATACCAGTCCCGGCTTCCGCCTCAGGACAATCACTCCCACACTCTCAATCAGTGGTGCGCGTGGAAAGGGAAGTCTTTTGTAGTGATTGGTGCGGGAGGGGCCGAGCACTAGACCGCTCGCCCAATTCACCCCCACGATGGCGGGCGCCAAGGAAACGAATCGGACCCCAGGCAGCGTCTAATCGGCTGCGGTGGGGCTAAGGTGCATGGGCCAGGTAAGCGCTGGGTAGCAAACTGTTTTCAAAGTGATCACAAGACTAAAAACACAATCAAGTGCTGAACAAAATAATAATGCAGTGTTGTTTAAAATGCGGCGTAAATTACAATAACTACATACCAGTCCCGGCTTCCGCCTCAGGACAATCACTCGCACACTCTCAATCAGTGGTGCGCGTGGAAAGGGAAGTCTTTTGTAATGACTGGTGCGGGAGGGGCCAAGCACTAGTCCGCTCGCCCAATTCACCCCCAAGATGGCGGGCGCCAAGGAAATGAATCGGACCCCAGGCAGCGTCTAATCGGCTGCAGTGGGGCTAAGGGGCATGGGCCAGGTAAGCGCTGGGTAGCTAACTGTTTTCAAAGTGATCACAAGACTAAAAACACAATCAAGTGCTGAACAAAATAATAATGCAGTGTTGTTTAAAATGCGGCGTAAATTACAATAACAGCATACCAGTCCCGGCTTCTGCCTCAGGACAATCACTCGCACACTCTCAATCAGTGGTGCGCGTGGAAAGGGAAGTCTTTTGTAGTGGCTGGTGCGGGAGGGGCCGAGCACTAGACCGCTCGCCCAATTCACCCCCAAGATGGCGGGTGCCAAGGAAACGAATCGGACCCCAGGCAGCATCTAAACGGCTACGGTGGGGCTAAGGGGCATGGGCCAGGTAAGCGCTGGGTAGCTAACTGTTTTCAAAGTGATCACAAGACTAAAAACACAATCAAGTGCTGAACAAAATAATAATGCAGTGTTGTTTAAAATGCGGCGTAAATTACAATAACAGCATACCAGTCCCGGCTTCCGTCTCAGGACAATCACTCGCACACTCTCAATCAGTGGTGCGCGTGGAAAGGGAAGTCTTTTGTAGTGACTGGTGCGGGAGGGGCCGAGCACTAGACCGCTTGCCCAATTCACCCCCAAGATGGCGGGCGCCAAGGAAACGAATCGGACCCCAGGCAGCATCTAATCGGCTGCGGTGGGGCTAAGGGGCCTGGGCCAGGTAAGCGCTGGGTAGCTAACTGTTTTCAAAGTGATCACAAGACTAAAAACACAATCAAGTGCTGAACAAAATAATAATGCAGTGTTGTTTAAAATGCGGCGTAAATTACAATAACAGCATACCAGTCCCGGCTTCCGCCTCAGGACAATCACTCGCACACTCTCCGATCTTACTTTCTACAGAGGCCTGCGACGTGCTGATCGCCTGTAGGATGGTTGAGAGATCCCCCCGGCGATGTCAGGCACGGCCGGAGGTCCGCCACCTGGAACCCGGTCCGACGTAGTGAACTGCTCCATTGTAGTTTGGGTTGTGGGAACGGGGGTTTGAGTGTTGCGAGTCCTGCCCATGGTCCCGAGGAGGGCAGACAAATGTGATCAGAGGGGAGGAGGAGGCCAGCCGGCATCCCCGCCACCCGATGTAGTGGCCGATCCCTCCTCCAAAGCACCGCACCTAGGCAGCACCGATGACACTCCAGTCCTCAGCGGTACACAAGGGGTGGTGATGGACTGGGGTGGCAGAGTGGGCTAAAGAACGGTGACGGATTAAACCCAGATCTTTTGACTGGGTGTGAGTGTTTGATTGGTTCAGATGCTCCATCCATTACCACCCCCTTTTGTACCGCTTTTGGCCGCCATAAGTGTGGCAGGGTATGCTCAGACGTGAGTCCCTTGCTCACTTTGCCACTGGATTCAAGCAAGCCGGGCTGAAGACGGCTGTAATGCCAAAAACCGGTCCTCGGAAACGTGTTTCCGGTCCAGGGAAGGCATGGCTTGGCAGTTCGGGCTGGACTGTTCCCATGAGGCACAGGGTCAGACTGATTTGCATATAGCCATGTCTGAACTGGGGTGGCAGAGTGGGCTAAAGAACGGTGATGGATTAAACCCAGATCTTTTGACTGGGTGTGAGTGTTTGATTGGTTCAGATGCTCCGTCCATTACCACCCCCTTTTGTACCGCTTTTGGCCGCCATAAGTGTGGCAAGGTATGCTCAGACGTGAGTCCTTTGCTCACTTTGCCACTGGATTCAAGCAAGCTGGGCTGAAGACGGCTGTAATGCCAGAAACCGGTCCTCGGAAGCTTGTTTCCGGTCCAGGGAAGGCATGGCTTGGCAGTTCGGGCTGGACTGTTCCCATGAGGCACAGGGTCAGACTGATTTGCATATAGCCATGTCTGAACTGGGGTGGCAGAGTGTGCTAAAGAACGGTGATGGATTAAACCCAGATCTTTTGGCTGGGTGTGAGTGTTTGATTGGTTCAGATGCTCCGTCTATTACCACCCGCTTTTGTACCACTTTTGGCCGCCATAAGTGTGGCAGGGTATGCTCAGATGTGAGTCCCTTGCTCACTTTGCCACTGGAGTCAAGCAAGCCGGGCTGAAGACGGCTGTAATGCCAGAAACCGGTCCTCGGAAGCTTGTTTCCGGTCCAGGGAAGGCATGGCTTGGCAGTTCAGGCTGGACTATTCCCATGAGGCACAGGGTCAGACTGATTTGCATATAGCCATGTCTGAACTGGGGTGGCAGAGTGGGCTAAAGAACGGTGATGGGTTAAACCCAGATCTTTTGACTGGGTGTGAGTGTTTGATTGGTTCAGATGCTCCGTCCATTACCACCCCCTTTTGTACCGCTTTTGGCCGCCATAAGTGTGGCAGGGTATGCTCAGACGTAAGTCCCTTGCTCACTTTGCCACTGGATTCAAGCAAGCCGGGCTGAAGACGGCTGTAATGCCAGAAACCGGTCCTCGGAAGCTTGTTTCCGGTCCAGGGAAGGCATGGCTTGGCAGTTCGGGCTGAACTGTTCCCATGAGGCACAGGGTCAGACTGATTTGCATATAGCCATGTCTGAACAGGGGTGGCAGAATGGGTTAAAGAACGGTGATGGATTAAACCCAGATCTTTTGACTGGGTGTGAGTGTTTGATTGGTTCAGATGCTCCGTCTATTACCACCCCCTTTTGTACCGCTTTTGGCCGCCATAAGTGTGGCAGGGTATGCTCAGACGTGAGTCCCTTGCTCACTTTGCCATTGGATTCAAGCAAGCCGGGCTGAAGAAGGCTGTAATGCCAGAAACCGGTCCTCGGAAGCTTGTTTCTGGTCCAGGGAAGGCATGGCTTGGCAGTTCAGGCTGGACTGTTCCCATGAGGCACAGGGTCAGACTGATTTGCATATAGCCATGTCTGAACTGGGGTGGCAGAGTGGGCTAAAGAACGGTGATGGATTAAACCCAGATCTTTTGACTGGGTGTGAGTGTTTGATTGGTTCAGATGCTTCGTCCATCACCACCCCCTTTTGTACCACTCCAGTCCTCAGGGGGCATCCATCGGCAGCCAGCAGCAAAACACCAGGCACCCAGGGGGGGAGGCTCGGGGGGAAGGGGAGAGGGGGCGCCGCCCGATGCGATGGCCAACTTACCCCCTGCACCGAACCGCGGAGCAGTACTCAGCTGCGTAGTAGGTGGGAAGAGGTGGGCCTCCACCGCAATGTACCCGGGGCCGGCTGCCGAAATCTCGAGCCCCGGAGGACGGGCACGCAGCAACCCCCGTGTCCGGGCCGAGGTACGCACATCTCCGCGTCAGCCCCCTGGGAACACAGAATGTCCAGAGTCCACCCGATCCACATCCCCAATGAGGCCTGCAGCTTCCCGCTCCCCCGCCCCGCGCTCCCAAAATGGCAGAGCTCGCGAAAAACAACAGCCGCCAAGAAGGGAATGTGGCCTCCTGGTGTAGCCCCCCTCAAACCAATATGGAGTCACATATGTCCAGGCACCTCCTGCTCGATGGCAGCCCGCTCACCAGGGCACCGCAGCTGATCAAAGTTCTTTTGGCCACCCCATGAGAGCACACGTGCGCAGACTACGCGGTCTGGAGCAGGACCCGGGGAAGGTGGCCCGGTGCGGAGCCCCAGCCCCAGCACAATCAACAGGGGGCCCCACGCAATAGTCCTGCCGTGACCGGGCATGGCCTGCACTCAGCCCACACGTCCGGTTGGTGCCAGGCACACCCGTGCCAGCACAGTCCAGCTGCGCAATACCGGCTCCACTCACACTCACCGCAGTTCCTCCAGTGGGTCTCCCTCAGCGCCGGTCAGCCCGCCGAGTCAGGCCGGCCCGGCTGTCACCATTCGCCGCTCAGGCCGCAGCGGCGCAGCAGGGGATGGAGTCCGTGTCGCCCGCAGCCCCCTGAACCGGCCTGACAGCCTCACGCAGCCGCCATTACTCCGGGGGGTCAGGCGCACCTCTCACCATCCCAGGGCCCTCCCGCCGCCCCTAGTGACTGCCCTCGCAGGCCCCCGGATCCGCCAGCCCGGGCAGCCCACCTCAGCAGCCCCGGCTCCAGGGCGAGTCGATCGGTCGCCGAAGCAGTCTGCCCCCGCCAGATGGGTCACAGGCAGCGGGCGAGGAGAGCGCCGCACCATCAGGACAGAAACCCAGGGCCCGGGACGGGACAGCATGGGGGCCGCCATTTTGAGCGGCCTGAGCCGCAGACAGAGAGAGGCTCGGCGGAGGCAGCAGAGGCACGGAGCAGCTCCCAAGGGAAAACAGGGGACAGCAGGCTGCACAGGGAGTCACTGCAGGTAGGTGCTGAGGTCGGATGGTAGCTGGTAGCGCCGGATGCTAGGCGGATGATGGAGGGGATCCGGAGCACTCTTAGAGTGCGACTGCCATTTTGACGCCTCAAGCCACGTCCCTACCACCTTTATATTTTTTAAAACCTTTGTCAATCCCCCCACAGATGATTTTTGAAAGCATCACAATTTATACTTAATTTACTACACCCAATTGCCCTACAGTTTCCCTGATTCAACTTCTGGCTTCTTACCACTCCTTCATTCCGTCATACACCGCAGCCTTGATAGTTTCCATATATCTATTGAAAAAAAAGGAAAAAAAAGTCATACTAAATAATTTCAGTGAATATAAAATCATAAAAACAATATGAATATCATGAAATTAAAAAGTTCACATGTAACAAATCAAGTCAAAAAGATAATTAATATAAATCACTCAAAGTGCATAGTGCTACATGACCAGGTGGCTAGTCTAAAAAAAGATCCTACATAAAAACATCATTCAGCATCTGCCAATTGTTGGAGGAAGCGCAAGACTGGTCTACACTGCCAAAAATTAAGCAACTTAATAAGTGGAATTACATTTTTTTCTGTATTTTACATACAATTTACAAAAGAAAAAGAATTGCAGCACTAATTGGGGGGGATCTTCCATCACAGGGATAGGGACACACACTGACAATTTTGTGATAATCCAGGGGAAAACAAAATAAATATATAACAGTATCAGCCCTAAAGTAGAATAATGGGAATCTTTCCCAGCGACCTCAAGCACTAAACAAATATTGACCCGGAGCACTTGCGGTGCTCAAATGTAAATAAGCTGAATTAGAGGGGTATTTTGCAATCTTTTGTAAACCTTTATGAGTGAGCATGGTTTAGCGATAACGCTTTCACTGTCTTTTTTCCAATCCTCCCTCTAGAACAGGGGTTAATGAAAATATGAGACAGCCCTATCTCCTCAAACTTTTTTCAAAAATGCTAACTATTGGATGCTAAGGCTCATGTCACAATTGTTGATAATAGCTTGATTCAAAGCTGCCTCTTTTGGTTTGCCATACATACCAACCACAAAAGTAGGGGGCTAGCTCTAATACAACCCTCGGCATAACTCATGCCCAATTCCTCATAGAAAATGAGAGGTGGATGGGGGAACTGACAGAACCTTTCTGCAAAACTAGTTTTCCTCCATCTGAATAGCTGAATAGATTTGTAAGTGAATCTAAGTTGGCTATAAATTGGGTAAACAAAATCACTAACAAACGCAAGGCTTTAAGAGTGCGGGCCATCAGTACTGCATCCTCAGCATAAAGAAGCGTGGGGACAGGTACACCATTTTGTTTTGGACCATCGGGGTGTTAGTGGATAGGTAAGAATTTAGATTGTTAGTAGAAGGCATAAAAAGAAGAGGTGCTAAGATGCAACTCTGCCTTATGCCTCAGGAAAATTCAATCTTACTAGAGAGTTCACCATTTGCCACATATCTTAGTCTAGCTTTCATATTCTCATGCAGGGTTGCTAAAAAGTGCACAAGCACCTCGTCCAGTTCCATGGTCAACAGTAACTTGCATAGCTTTGAATGATTTACACAATCAAACTGAGTGGACAGATCCATTAAGGCAAGATACAGGGGGGCATTGTTTAGCAGTTGTGTACTTTCCAATAATTACATTTAAATTCAAACATTGTTCTATTGTCCCCACACAGTTCCTAAAGCCATGTTGACAGCTATATCAGATAGTTTTTTTCTGTGGCCCAGTCCTTAATTCTATTGTAAATAACTCTTCCTAATATTTTTATAGAGGTGTCAAAAATTGCGCTTGGGTGGTAGCAGCTAGAGTCAGATCGATTATCCATGAACTCAGTGGAGAGGATCATGCAAGATTGTAAAAATCATTGGTCAGTAACGGGACCCAAAGATCAATGTTGCACTTTATCAGTTCTATAGGGACTCCATCTGGCCTTGGTGCCTTCTCACTGACACTCTGCCGGATAGACTCAACTACTTTGTACAATGAAACTGATAAACTCAGAAGTATGCTACAGGTGAGGGGGACTGATTGATGGGAAAATTGCCAGAATATATTTTGTAGAAATAAACCACTCATGCTGAGCTGGAAATATGACAGCTAGTCAGGGCTACAATATAATTTAAGGTGCGGGTAGAAGTTCTGGTATGCTAGAAAGACTTTGAGTCCTTCATATGTACTTCTGGGACTAATTTCTCCCAAGCTGGATGGAAACCGTGCTCCATTTCTTTGTACCAACAGCTTTATACTGCTTTCCTATGGCAGCTACTTCGCCAGGGTCTCTAGGACTAGCAGTAAGAGCCCTGCACAGCTATGGGTTGGCTCTCTAGCAGTCATTAAATCACCTAGGTACAGCTTGTTTGATTTGTTTGTTCTAGAACTTGTCAATTTAGACCATAGTCTATGAACATTATTGTAAAATCATCCATAAATATATTCTAGAACCATAACTAATATAACAATATTATAAATGGAATAAAAAGCACATTTCTACATGCATATAAGAACATCAGAAGAATATCAATTTGAAAAAAGGTCTCATTTCAACCCATTGGGCCTTTCAAATGATCTTAGCAGCTCTTTTATTGACTCCTGTATTGCATTTAAAAACCTTCCTATTTGGAGATTGCTGCACCCTACTCAGTTGCACTATACCTTCCATTCTGGGGTACATGGCAGTCTTTCTAGGTTGGACTATTTCTTAATGCCAGCGGTTCAATCCTCTTCTATTAGAGAAATCCGTCATCTCCCTAGGGGTATTTCTGATCACTCCCCACTGTGGCTCCGGTATGAGGTCCGGGAGGGCGATGAGGGAAGAGTTGCTCCTATCAATCCATGGCACTTTCGCAACCCCAAGACCCGCTCGGAACTTGTGAAAGCTATTGAGCATTATTTTGATGACAATGTGGGGTCTGTTTCTTCTGCTGTTTCGCTATGGGAAGCATTTAAAACTGTCATTCGTGGTCAGTCCCTATCCTTGATTGCTGCTGCTAAGAAGGCTGCACATGTGGAGGTTGTTCGCTTGGAATCTGAGATAGCTGCTCTGGAGGATGATCTCCAGTTGGGCGTTTCTGGTGAGAAGTTGCACTCCCTTGCTTTGAAACAAGCTGACTACAAGGCTCTGGTGACTGACGCTGCGAAAGTGATGTATAGGGAGCAGCAGGGAGGACTGTATGATGTAGGTGACAAAGCTGGTAAATTGCTCGCGTGGTTGGACAAGAAAGAGAGAGTCAATCGTGTGGTCCCTGTGATCGAACGGCCTGAGGGTGAGTGTGTCACGGATCCAGCCGGGATCGTTCAGTGCTTTGCGGACCACTTCGAGATGGTGTACACCTCTGTTTGTGACAGGGATGAGGAGGACTCTCGACTGTTGTTGCGCGATATTGCTTTGCCTCGTCTTTCTGTCGCGGACAGGGTTCTCATGGATGCTCCGCTCACTGTAGATGAAGTTGCGGTGGCTATTCGTTCCCTACGTTCGGGTAAGGCGATGGGCCCCAATGGTTTGCCTATTGAATTGTATAAGCTGCGACCCGACAAAATGGCGCCCTATCTCAGGGACATGTTTCTTGAGGCTTTGGAGTCTGGCTCCCTCCCTTTGAACCAACGACTCGCTACTATTGTTGTCATTCCCAAAGAGGGTAAGCCACGGGATCGTTGTACTTCTTACAGACCGATTTCTCTACTTAACGCCGAACCCAAAATTTTGGCTAAGTTGCTGGCTAACCGCTTGGTGACTGTGATCGGGGACTTGATCCATCCAGATCAATCTGGTTTTATCCCGCACCGCAACACTGCTTTGAATCTGCGTAGACTCCATGGAGTTCTCGCGAGAGCCGAGACACTTACTGAACCCGCCATTTTGGCCTCTCTTGATGCTACCATGGCCTTCGACACTATCGAATGGCCCTACCTCTGGGCGGCCCTCTTGAAGTTCGGGTTTGGGCCGAGCTTCATAGCCTGGGTGAAACTCCTTTATGAGACTCGCCTGGCCCAGGTAGTCGTTAATCGCAGAGTGTCTTGCGTTTTTACGCTCGGACGGGGTACCCGGCAGGGCTGTCCGCTGTCTCCTTTGCTGTTTGCTCTCGCCCTGGAGCCCTTGGCGGAGTGGCTCCGTTGGGAGCCTTCTATGCGGGGCATCCGGTGGTCTCCTGGTTTCGAGGATCGTGTTTCGCTATACGAGGACGATATCCTCCCCTATCTAACTTCCCCTAAAAAGTCCCTTAACGTACTTTTTGATGTTCTGACCTCCATTCGGGAAGAATTCCGGTCTTGTAATTAATTGGGCTAAATCCTGTGTCTACGTTTTGGCTGGAGAGCTCCCTCCATTGCCGCGTAGATTTCCGATTCCTGTGGCTGAGACCGGTTTCAAGTACTTGGGGATCTATGTTTCCCTTGACCCCTCTAGGCGCTACGAGCTCAACTTATTACCCCCTCTTCAGCGGCTCACGCTCTATGTAGCTCGCTGGCGTAGGTTGCCTCTGTCGCCCCTCGGTAGAGCGGCGCTTTTCAAAATGATGTCTCTACCCCATTTTTTGTACGCTCTTCAGAACTCCTTTGACCCGATCGCCTTGGGCTACTTTCGTGCAGTTGAGAGCCTGCAGAGACAACTGGTCTGGGATGGGCGTGCCCGTATTGCTCTTTCTAAACTCACGCTTCCGTGGTATGATGGCGGTATAGCCCTCCCGGACATCAGGCGTTACTACTGGGCGTCCCAGTTGAGTGCTATTAATCATGTGACCTACGCACCCGGCCCTGCCCCGGCATTCTATATGGATACATTTATTCTGCCAGGAGGGACCTTCAACAGGGCGTTGTATTCTGGGAGACTCCCTGAAGCACTGACCGGTCCCACTAAGATCGCAGTGAAAGTGTGGCGTGATGCGAATGCGGCACTGGGTTGGTGTGGAAGGTTCACTCGAGCCACCCCCCTATATGATTCGGAATGTTTGGGCTGCCTGTGGAGATTGAAAGGATTTGATAAATGGGATATGATTGGTATCAGCAGAGTGGGCGATCTTTGGTTGAAGGGTAATGTCAAGCCCTTTGCCGCGTTGAGAGTGGAGTATGAGCTTGGTGACAATGAATTCTTCCGGTACGCCCAGGTCCGTCATGCTCTGTTGTCTGTATTTACTGTGGGTGATGATATTCCTGAGTCTTCCCCTCTGGAGGACCGTATCTTAGATGGACACGTGCCCGACAGCACTATTTCATTGATCTACAAAAAACTCATCAACAACAGAGCTGACTTGTTGGTTCGCCTCAGGGCCTTGTGGTGTGCTGACGGCCTGGAATTGGACGACGAGGACTGGCAGGCTGCTCTGTCCTCGCCTAAGGAAGTCGCCATTCCTACTCGTCTGCGGTTCGTTCAGCTTAAAATACTCCACCGAGTGTATGTCACCGGGCCTTGTCTGGTTCGAATGGGGTTTTCATTGGATGGGCTATGCAAGCGTGGCTGTGCTATGTCTGATAACTTTCTCCACATTCTGTGGGAATGCCCAGAGATGGTTGCGTTCTGGTCCAGAGTGCATGCTGTTATGGAAGGTGTCACGGGTGTGTCCCTGCTGCCCGAGGCCAGGCGCTGTCTGTTGAATGTGTGGGAGCCGAATGACTACTGCTCTGCACAGATTGTATGGGCGACCCTTGGAAATATGGTCACGAAACGAGACATTGCCCAGCTCTGGGGTTCACATAGGTCGCCCACTTTATCCAAGTGGAAAGAAAACATGGACTGGTGCATGTTCCGGGAGAAGACTGTCTACCTTTCCCGGGGACGGCCCAAGAAGTGGGGCAGAATCTGACCCCAATGGAATGCCTATCGTGGCAATATATGTACCCCTCCACATGATGTCACCATTGATACGTCTTCGTCCCCCTAATTGACATTCACCCTTCACCTATTGCTGTTGATTCTGTTGGTTTCCTTGTCCGCCCCTATCCCCGCCTTCATTGATAACTATGTATTCCTGTACTTTTGGAGCTCTGCTCGCACAACCTCATGGTACTGTTCCGCTGTGTCTTTGCCTCGTAAAGTTTTGTTTGTTTTTTTGTATGTCTGTTTAATTTCAATAAAATGTAAAAAAAAAAAAAATGCTAAGCGACAACATTGCTAGGCATCTAAGAAAATTGATACGATCTATGATAAAATCACCTCCGCGATAAATCCTCAAACTAATCTTGAATTTGAACTTCCGCCTATCTCACCTATATCTCGTTTGCTAGAGAACTTTCCATTACTCACAACAGAAGGGACAGAAACCCTTTTTAAGGGCCAGATGTAGGTAATTCCGATTTACCTACTCTTAAATACCGAATCATACCGATTCGGTATTTAAGAGTAGGTAAATTGGAAGTAGGCAGATGTAGGTAATTTGAATTTCACAATTACCGATTCTGTAAGATTCGGTATTTACCGATTCTGTAAATACCCAATCGGTATTTCCCATTGATTCCTATGGGCCTTGAAGCCCGAATCAATGGGAAATACCGATTCGGTATTTACAGAATCGGTAAATACCGAATCCTGGCAGGGGGAACGGGGTGTCACTTTGACACCCTGTAGCACCCAAATTGCAGGCTTGTGTGCCATGTGGCACACATACATGCCCTAAGGGCATGTCTGTGTGTCACATGGCATAGGTGTACATGCACAGATGTGCATGTAGACTGGAATTCGGTATTTTAATACCCAATAGGATTGGGTGGTAAATTAAGGATTCCTAAGGGCCTGTGGCACTGTAAACTGTGCCACCTACATATGGATTTACAGAATCGGTATATTTACCGATTTGGAAAAATACAGAGGTGGTAAATTTACCGAATCAGTAAATATACCGATTCTGTAAATTCCGGCCCACCTACATGTCAAAAGCCTAATACCGGTCGGTAACGGCCAAAATCGGCCATTACCGACCGGTATTAGGGCTCCTACATCTAGCCCTAAGTGCGCAAAATCAGGTTCCCCACTCGACCTCATACCTGCAAAAATAGCTGCCACCCTGTCCAGACAACTAGCCAACCCCATTTGCGCTATTCTAAATGGCTCCCTGAGGGAAGGAGCCCTCCCTCTAGATTGGAAAGCAGCGCAGATACTTCAGATTAGAAAGAATCCCAATATTTTGACGGATGACGTAAACAATTATCGACCCATCTCTCTCCTTGCCCTCCACACTAAAATCTTAGAAAAACACATCAATATGCACCTCTCCAACTTTATCGAATCCACTAACTGCCTAGACTCCTCAAAATCCGGTTTCCGTCTCAGATACAGCACAGAATCAACTCTGGTAGCAGTCACGGACAACATTAGGATGCTGTTGGATAAAGGTCAAGCGGGGCTTCTGGTGCTGCTTGACATTTCCTCAGCCTTATTTATTTATTTATTTAGTGTGTTTTGTATAGCGCACGGCTACCCCAACGGGGTGTCCCGGCGCTCCTGTGAGTGTAGATGTATCTTACTCCTAAGGAAATCAGCAAAAGAGAAAAGTTTTTAGTGCCTTGCGAAAGGGGAGCTCGTCCGGGATCATCCGGATGGAGGGAGGGAGTGAGTTTGTTCCAGTGGGAGACAGAGCAAACCTGGAAGGTTTTCCCTCCAGAACGAGTTTTATTGAATCTAGGGGTGTGTCACCCTTTGGGGCCACAAGAAGAGAAGGAGCCAACACTGGGGCGACTTTATGCCTCTTTTAATTTGGTAGTTCACATCAAACAAAAGGTGCTTGTATTTAGGCAAAACAACAAAGGTCCAGGATCCTTCCTTAGGTCCTCGGTTCAGTTCCTTGAAGCGATGTATGGTTCTCCAGCGCATGTAAGGAATGGAGAAAACGAGGCTTTAGTGGACTGTTCAAATTTATAACGACTTCGCAGAAAGAGGGGGAGGGTGTGAGGGAAGAGCCAGAACCACCACCACACTAATAGTGACTCTTGTAACGTACAAAAATAAAGATGTGCCAGAGTGCTCTTCTACCGTATCCTACCCGGTCCCTCCCTTTTTAAACGGTAGTAGTGAACTCAAACGAGCACGCACCTGGTAAAGCCACGCGTCCTCCTTTGCGTGGCTCGGCGAACCGCTGTGTCATTGGCCTCCTGGCTTTACAGCTGCCGACGTCTGTTTCTCCTCCGGTCCCGTCCTGGCGCCTTCTCCGCTTCCGGTGTCGATTCTCCCGAAGGGCTCATTCGTCCTTCCTTCGACTCCCGGTCCTGTCGCCTTGGTCTCCGCTTCCGCACTCGTCTTCTCGTGGCGCTTCAGTTCCTCCTCCCACGACGGACATCCGGCGTCTTCCGGGTCTTTGCAGATAAGGTCAGAGGTCGCTCCTGATAGGTCTAGAAAGTCAGGTGGTCCAGGGGCGAGGCCTTCGTCACGAACACCAAGGCTATCCTTAAAGGGCCAGTAGTCCGCCTGTTGACGAGACGGAGACTCAGTTAGCCCAGCCGGGGCCGAGCAGGGGACCCCCTGACAAATCCCCCCCTAGACTTTTCCCGTTCGGGGGAAAGTGGATAACGGGACAAGTAGTCAGCATTCGTCTGAGCAGAGCCCTTTCGGTGGCACACCTCAAAATCATAGGGTTGTAAGGACAAGAACCAACGGAGGATGCGATCATTTCGGCCCTTATTCCGTTGCAGCCATTGCAAAGGGGCATGGTCCGAGAACAGTTTAAAACGACGACCATCTAGGTAGTAGTGAAGTTTTTCAATGCTCCATTTCACAGCCAGGCACTCCTTTTCTATCGTGGGATAGGCTGTCTCCCTAGGGAAAAGCTTCCTGCTCAAGTACAGGATAGGTCGTTCCCTCCCATTCTGATCTAACTGAGACAGAACGGCACCCAGTCCAACCCCTGAAGCATCGGTCTGGAGGTAGAATGGCTTGTCAAAGTCAGGTGTTATGAGGACTGGGGACGAGGAGAGAACATCTTTTAGTGCCTGAAAAGCAGTTTGAACCTGGGGGGGAGGGTTGTTTAAACTGGATGGAAGTGGCTGTTTTCTTCAACAGATCCGTCAAAGGAGCTGAGAGGGAGGCAAAGTGCGGGATGAATCGTCTGTAATATCCAACCAAGCCAAGAAAGGCTCGGAGATCCCACCTGTTTTTGGGGAACCCTTGACATTGAATAGCTTTTACCTTCTCTTGTTGGGGGTACAACTGACCGTTTCCCAATACGTACCCTAGGTATTTAACTTGGGAAAAGGCAAAGCGTGATTTTTTTGAGTTTAGGTGTAAGCCCGCCTTTTCCAAGGCCCCCAGGATCTGTCCCAAATGTTGTAAATGGGTCTGCCAATCTGGGCTATGGATGACAATATCATCTAAGTAGGCTGCAGAAAAGTGTCGGTATGGGGCTAACACTGTATCCATAAGACGCTGGAACGTAGCAGGAGCCCCATGGAGGCCGAAGGGCAAAACGGTGAAATGAAATAGACCGTCTGGGGTGGTGAACGCTGTCTTTTCCTGATCTTTTAGGGAAAGGGGCACCTGACAGTATCCTTTCGTAAGGTCAATGGTTGTTATATATTGAGCCTCACCGAGGTGCTCTATCATTTCATCGACTCTTGGTAAGGGATACCCATCTTGTTTTGAAACCTTGTTCACCGCTCTGAAGTCGATACAAAATCTCTTACTTCCATCGGGTTTTGGCACTAGTACCACTGGAGAAGACCAATTGCTCTTAGAGGGCACAATGATCCCTGCCTCTAACATTTTCTGTACCTCCTCTATTATCACTGCCCGTCGGGCTTCAGGGACCTGATAGGGTTTTTGTTTTACAGTCACCCCCCGGAGTGGTCGGAATGTGGTGTTCAGCTAAGGTGGTTCGACCGGGTTGATCTGAGAAAACGGACTGATGTTTCAACATCAAATCCCTCAGTTCGTTCTTCCTGGGTTCGGGAAGGTCGGGGTTCACAACTGTGTGCTCGATGGCATGAGCAGGAGGTGTAGCTAAGGACACTGAGACAGGATTTTTAGGAGGGGAACCCAGCCACTTCTTTAAGATGTTAATGTGGTAAATCTGGGTTCGAGAAGGAGACAGCTTCAGGGCATACGTAGTCCTTCCTATTTTCCTTACTACCTGAAAAGGGCCTTGCCACTCCTTTCGGAGTTTGTGAGTAGAGGTAGGAAGAAGGACCAGAGCCCAGTCTCCTAGGTTCAACTCTCTCCACTTCTTGCCTTTATCGTAAAAGGTCTTTTGTTTACCTTGTGCTTTCTCTAGTGTTTCATAGGACAAGGTCCGTAGCTTGTGTAACCGGGATTTCAGCTGCTGTGAGTAATCTAACAACTCTTCAGCGTCTTGTGACCCTGTCTTCTCCCAGCTATCTCTGGTTATTTCTAACAGTGTACGGGGTTTCCTTCCAAACAGTAACTGCTTTGGTATTGGCTTCTTAGTACATAAAGGGCCAATGGAAGCAGTTGGTCCCACTGCTTGCCGTCTCCGGACAATAGTTTTTTTAAAGTGGTCTTGATCAAACCATTGTACCTTTCGACCAGGCCATCGGTTTGAGGGTGATACACCGAGGTACGTAGGTGTTTCACATTTAGAAGAGTACACACTTGCTTCATGAGACGAGATACAAATGGTGTCCCCTGGTCTGTTATAAGATCCTTGGGGAATCCCATTCTGGCAAACAATTCAACCAGTTTCTGAGAAATTGCACTAGTAGTAGCTGCCCTTAAAGGAAACGCTTCGGGGTAACGCGTCGCATAGTCGACTATTACCATGACGTATTGGTACCCCCTGTGTGACTTTGGTAAAGGCCCTATGATGTCTACCCCTATTCTTTCAAAAGGTTTCCCTATGATTGGAAGAGGGACAAGAGGGACTTTAGGAGGAATGTACGGGTTTCTTTTCTGACAGATATGGCATTCCTGACAGTATTTCGTAACCTGTGCATACACCCCTGGCCAATAGAAGGGCTCAACGATGGAGTTAGTGGTCTTTTCAGCACCGGAATGACCTGCTAATAGGTGTGCATGAGCATAAAACATCACTTGCTCACGAAACATGGTTGGTACTATTAGCTGGGGGTGGCCTGATTCTGTCCTACTCTGTATAAGAGGCCGTTTTGCTCAATAAAACAGGGGTAGGTAAGGTGGTTCTGGTCTTTGTTATCCTGTGCGTTCTGCCAAGCAGTTGCCAAGGAAGCATCATTTAATTGGGCCGCCCGGTAGTTGGTATCAGTGGACCAAGGTTCTTCAGCTAGCAGTCCCTCCCGGATCCCACTTCTACCCTGTTTTTCTAGGACTTCCGCCACTAGAGAGGAGAACCACTTATTGTCTGTTCCTATAAGAAGGGATTCGGGTAGATCCGGTAATACTCCCAATTCGCACTGTACTTGGGTACCCTTTTCTGTTCTTAAAGTGACCTGGGCTAAAGGGTAAGTACGCACATCTCTGTGTACACATTTTATCCGGACAGTACGGTCCAAGAGTACAGACGAATCGCTCAGTGCGCTTTTCTTTATCACGGAGTGTCGACACCCTGAGTCCAACAAGGCACGGGTTTTCTTACCGTCTACTAAGACACTTACATAAAATGCTGGTCCTGTCTCTTGGGCATACAGGATGGCACGAGGAGCATACCCGACCTCCATGGGTTCTTCTTCTTGTTCTTTCTTTTTGTGGCAACACCTCGCAATATGTCCCCATTCACCGCATTCATAACATTGTGGACCCGTAAAGACTGGTGGTTCTACCTTCAGGGGTCTAGGCTTAATAGGAGGAGGTTCGCTTTGGTTTTTGAATGGCTTTTTGTCCGGTTTTAAGGTGGTTTTGTTGACAACAGCTTTCTCGGTTTCACGGAATACAGGCCTGGTTTGAGCTCTAGCATAGAAGTTGGCCATTTCAATGGCGTGATCTAAAGTCAACCCTGCATGCTGTCTGAGCCACCGCTGGGTGCCATAAGGCAATGCCTCAAGGAACTGTTCCAGGTAGATTTTATTCATGACATTATCCATGTTACCCTCCTGTGGTTTCAACCACCTGTCTGCTGCATCTTTCAGCTTGTAGAAAAGAGTCTTAGGAGCGTCATTTGGGGTCTCTCTTTCTTGTCGGAACCGGATTCTATGAGTCTCATCATCAACCCCCAGTCTGTCTAGGATTATTTGCTTCACGTGTCCATAAGCGGCTGTCCCATCTTTATTCGCCAACTGATATGCAGCCTGGGCTTCTCCGGTTAGGAGAGGTGCTAGGTAAAAGGGCCATCTCTCCCCTGGCGAGGCACTGGCTCGGGCCGCCCTTTCAAAATTCAGGAAGAATGAAATGGGATCATCTCCTGCGACGTACTTCTGGAGAGGTACTACTGCTCCAGGAGGGTGTGCTGCTCGGCTTTGACCCAAAACCGCCAGCAATTGCGTTTGCCCTTCTGCAAGTTTAGTGAGGTGGTCAGCCTGTTGTTGTATAGCCGCAGTGAATGTAGCTCTATCACTGTCTGCTTGCTCGCTAGCTCTCCCAATTGCCCACTCCAGTTTGGACTGTCCTTCCATTAAGGCCTCCATCTTATTATCAGATGGAATGTCTCCTATCTGGCTCGCCACTTGTCACCCTTGGGGCCACAAGAAGAGAAGGAGCCAACACTGGGGCGACTCTATGCCTCTTTTAATTTGGTAGTTCACATCAAACAAAAGGTGCTTGTATTCAGGCAAAACAACAAAGGTCCAGGATCCTTCCTTAGGTCCTCGGTTCAGTTCCTTGAAACGATGTATGGTTCTCCAGCGCATGTAAGGAAAGGAGAAAACGAGGCTTTAGTGGACTGTTCAAATTTATAACGACTTCGCAGAAAGAGGGGGAGGGTGTGAGGGAAGAGCCAGAACCACCACCACACTAATAGTGACTCTTGTAACGTACAAAAATAAAGATGTGCCAGAGTGCTCTTCTACCGTCTCCTACCCGGTCCCTCCCTTTTTAAACGGTAGTAGTGAACTCAAACGAGCACGCACCTGGTAAAGCCACGCGTCCTCCTTCGCGTGGCTCGGCAAACCGCGGTGTCGTTGGCCTTCTGGCTTTACAGCTGCCGACGTCTGTTTCTCCTCCGGTCCCGTCCTGGCGCCTTCTCCGCTTCCGGTGTCGATTCTCCCGAAGGGCTCATTCGTCCTTCCTTCGACTCCCGGTCCTGTCGCCTTGGTCTCCGCTTCCGCACTCGTCTTCTCGTGGCGCTTCAGTTCCTCCTCCCACGACGGACATCCGGCGTCTTCCGGGTCTTTGCAGATAAGGTCAGAGGTCGCTCCTGATAGGTCTAGAAAGTCAGGTGGTCCAGGGGCGAGGCCTTCGTCACGAACACCAAGGCTATCCTTAAAGGGCCAGTAGTCCGCCTGTTGACGAGACGGAGACTCAGTTAGCCCAGCCGGCGGCGAGCAGGGGACCCCCTGACAGGGTGATAAGAAGATTTTTGGAGCTGGAGCGAAGAGATCTCACATTCTTATAGGGGCGTAGACAGGAGGACAGGTAGGCAGAGCCTTGTCCTTTAATTGCCCCTTGAGCCAGTTTAAGAGCTTTGAATTCAGCTCTCTTCTGTATTGGCAGCCAGTGGAGCGAGCGCCGGTGGGGGGAGATGTGCTCTCTGAGGGAAATGCCACATATTAATCGGACCGCTGCGTTTTGAACAGTCTGTAAACGCTGGCAGAGCCCTGCAGCCAAACCAATGTACAGACCGTTGGCGTAGTCCAAGTGAGAGGTGATCAGCGCTTGGACTATAGCTCTCCTGGTGTTATTAGGGAGGAAGTTGATACATTTTTTTACCATCCTAATTTTGGAGAAGCAAGCCGCTGATACTGTCTGAACTTGGTTGCGAAAGGAGAGGTTGGAGTCCCATCTGACTCCCAGGTTCTTTACGGAATCCTTAGGTGAGGGGGGAGGGCTTAGATCAAGTGGCCACCAAAGGTTGGGGTCCAAGGGGGAAGGCTGATGGAAAAAGAGGACCTCGGTTTTTCCGGCGTTGAGTCGGAGACAGTTATTGTCCATCCAGGATGCAATTTTACGCAAACAGTTTTTTAGAGGGTCAAAGGTGGATTGGGAGAGTTTGTCATAGGAGAACAGACGTTGGATATCGTCCGCATATGAGGTGGCTTTGATTCCGGACTGAGTGATCATCTCGGCAAGCGGGGAAAAATAAACATTAAAAAGAAGAGGGCTTAAGGAGGAGCCCTGAGGGACTCCCCACTTTAGAGGCCGGCTGTTGGAGGTGTACGGGGGGGGTGAAGACCGCCTGGGTCCTGTTGGACAAAGAGGAGGACAGCCACTTCAGGGCATGACCTTGAATGCCCTTAGAGTGGAGACGATCAAGGAGCACAGGGTGGGAGACGGTGTCGAATGCTGCCGATAAATCCAGCAGCACCAACACCGCCTTTGAGCCTCCATCAAGTTTCCAGCGCACAGCATCAGCCATCTCTGTCAGGGCTGATTCCGTGCTGTAGCCCTGTCTAAAGCCGTGTTGTGTGTCATGGAATGACCCGTTGGTTTCCAGGAAACTTGCAAGTTGTTTTTACACCAGTTTTTCCAAGACCTTGGCTGGAGCCGGCAACAGGGATATGGGTCTATAGTTAGCCGGCTCATTAGGGTCAGCGTTAGCCTTTTTAAGGATTGGAACTAGTCGTGCGTGCTTCCACAAGTCTGGAAAAGTGCCAGATCGGAGAGAGTCATTCCAGATGCAGTTCAGGATAGGATTAAGAAGAGGAGCCAAGGCTTTGTATTGTTTAGCCGGCCAAGGGTCGGTCGGCGAACCCGATCTGCATTTGGACAGTTCTGCTAAGGAGAGCTCGAGTGGGATTTTGTCAAAATTAGAGAGGATCTGGGAAAGTGCTAGGTCAGGAGTTGTGTTAAGTGTCAAATTATGGGTGAGGTCAGAGTGTTTTTTTCTGGGGAAGGAGTCATAGATCGTGGCAATTTTATCCTCAAAATAATCTGATAGACGGTCGCAAAGGGATTGTGAGACAGGGGACTGGCGTTTGAGGGCCAAAGGATCGGTGAATGCTCTAACAGTCTGAAAGATCTCCCTAGCGGAGCCATGAGCTTTATTCATTTTTTCCTCAAGGTAGATTCTTTTATGATCAATAATCTTTTTCCTGTACCTTTTGAGTGCTGTTTTATATTCCATTTTGCTATCAGATGAGTATGAGAGTCTCCAGTGCCTTTCCAAAAGTTTACAGGCAGACTTACAATTACGTAGTTCTTCTGAGAACCATGGTGGTGAGGGGGCAGAACGAAATGTTTTAATTGGCCTAATAGGAGCAATGGAGTCAATAGCAGAGGTAATACAGCTGTTAAAGTTGTTCAGCCTGGAGTCCAGATCGCTGGCCTCCCTCGGGGCTGTGGAGCCCAAATAAGCTCCAAGGCTATCTGGTGAGATATTGCTCCAGTTACGCCCGAGGGTTTTGGCCCGAACACAAGGTCTCTTTTGATGGGATAAACAGAAAGAAAACGGGATAAAGAAATGGTCAGACCAAATCACTGGGTAAGGATCACTAGTGATTAAGTCCGGCAGATTGGAACATATCAGATCAAGAGTGTGTCCGGCCTTGAGAGTGGGGCTACGGATCCGTTGTTTTAGACCGCCGTCAGAGAGTGTGGAGATGAAATTGGAACTTGTCGGATCCGAGGTATCCTCCACGTGGAGACTAAAGTCTCCAAGTAGAGTGAAGTTTGCATAGCGCGAGCTAGCCTGGAGGATGTAATCTAAGAAGTCCGGCAGGGAGGAGGTCTTGGATTTAGGACTTCGATAAACTAACCACCTCCCACCAATTTCTACTCAGAAGATTGGGTGACATAGGCATCACAGGAAATGCACTGAAATGGCTGTCCAACTTTTTGTACGACAGGACACAGACGGTGAACCTAGGTCCATATCACTCGATGACCACCACGATGACCAAGGGAGTACCACAGGGCTCATGCCTGAGCCCAACCCTATTCAACATTTACGTCACTCCCCTGGCAAGACTGTTGTGGAAATTGGGATTTATCCCCATATTATACGTGGATGATACCGAATTACTCCTCTCATTTGACAAATCCAACCCCAAAATTCAAAGCACCTTCGGTGAAGGAAATGAAGACCATAGCGGAATGGATGAAAATTAATTTTCTCCAACTCAACGCTGCTAAGTCAGAGATAATGTTATTTGGCGATGCCACTGTGAAATGGTCCCCTAGTTGGTGGCCAGAGGAATTGGGTCCCACCCCATGTCCAAAACAGGTGGAAAAAACCTTGTAGTCCGATTGGGCCATAAACTTACGCTGGGAAACCACGTCTCTTCTACCGTAGGAGCTTGCTTCCATAGCCTCAGCATGCTCAGAAGAGTCTTCCCTTTCCTGCCAATATCTTCCAGGAAAATCTTGATCCAGGCACTAATCTTAAACCGCTTGGATTACTGTAACGCGCTGTTGAACTCAGCCAATGAAAGTGCGATAATCAGACTCCAGGTTGTCCAGAACACTGCGGCCCGACTGGTAACCAATGCCTCCCAAGATACCTTTCCAAAATCTTTGTGACCCTTACCGCTTCTCAGGTGCTGCCATTCTCTCGCCCTGGGAGCAGGATACTGCTTTGGACACAGCCCGTCCGCCTCCCGCCGCCTGACTCCTTCAGCCATCTCGGGGTCCGGCCGCCGAGCGGAGCGTGGGCGAGGCATAGGCAGAGGACCACAACTCCCAGCAGTCTTTGCGGTACATACCGCGACCTTTGCGCGCCAGGAGGCGCATAAATCCAGCATCACCCCGGTCGAGGGGGTGATACCTTTCCAAAATCTTTGTGACCCTTACCGCTTCTCAGGTGCTGCCATTCTCTCGCCCTGGGAGCAGGATACTGCTTTGGACACAGCCCGCCCGCCTCCCGCCACCTGACTCCTTCAGCCATCTCGGGGTCCGGCCGCCGAGCGGAGCGTGGGCGAGGCATAGGCAGAGGACTACAACTCCCAGCAGTCTTTGCGGTACATACCGCGACCTTTGCGCGCCAGGAGGCGCATAAATCCAGCATCACCCCGGTCGAGGGGGTGATACCTTTCCAAAATCTTTGTGACCCTTACCGCTTCTCAGGTGCTGCCATTCTCTCGCCCTGGTAGCAGGATACTGCTTTGGACACAGCCCGCCCGCCTCCCGCCGCCTGACTCCTACAGCCATCTCGGGGTCCGGCCGCCGAGCGGAGCGTGGGCGAGGCATAGGCAGAGGACCACAACTCCCAGCAGTCTTTGCGGTACATACCGCGACCTTTGCGCGCCAGGAGGCGCATAAATCCAGCATCACCCCCGTCTCGCGGGACGCCGGGCGAAGCCCGGGCAAAGGGCGGGCCCGTTTCAGCCCGTTCCAGACAGATCCAGGCTGGGCTGGGACACCCCCCTTGGCTCTTATATACCAGACGCTGCCCTCAACTCTAAAAGGTACTGAGTATTTACATTTGTATACCTGGGACCCAGACTACAAACTATTACAATTATGACTAGGGGCACCAGAAGGAAAATTGCCCTACAGACTGCTGCGATTACAGGCCCGATTGACCTGTTCATCACAAAAACTAATGAGGCTAATAATCAAAATATTTCCCTGCTAGAACGTAGGGTGTCACAGGACCTTGCGATCGCCCGGAGATCATCAATGGGCCTCATAGCAACGGCCTTAACCCCACTCCCATCAGCCTCTCCTATCCCAATTCTATTACAGCCTGGTACAACAGCCCAAGTTCATTCCATCCCAAGTGCTGTTGATTTATCAGCTACCAATCTGTCTTTAGAATCGGATTCGACTGGGAACCTTGAGAATACCCCGGACCTTGATCTGATTGTGTCCGAAGATCTTGTACAAGATTCTCAGTCCAAGGGGGTTAGGGAAGGTGCTGTTCCGAAACAGCCAGATGTTTATAATAGGGGGAACAACTCCAAACATCATTATAATATCAACAAAAATAAAGGGACTACCGTACCATCAATTAACAAAGCACCCGTCAGTAATATTTCTGTACCAACTGTTCTATCTAATTTACAACGTACTACAATGGACAAAGTACAAGAGGGTGGCCCCATTCTGATTGATTGTGTTACCCCACAACTTCTTGATAAATTCAGGGAATTATTAAAATACCATCTACAACCCCTGGAACGGAGTATCATGGTAATTGAAAAGCAACTTGCTACACTTCTTGCCAAATTACCCAATCAGCCTAGGGCGGGAACGGTCAACCCTGGGGGGGCTTTGGTAGTGGACAGTCCTGGGATCATGCCAGCTAACCCAGTTAGACCGCCTGTTGCGTCCACAGTACAGGCAATAACAAAAGAGCCTTTAACCCCCCTACCACAAGCTGTAAATAATTGTGCTATTTCTAAGACAACAGTCAATCCCACATCTCAGTTACCCTTATCTAACCAGCTTAAACCTTCTCTCCCTCCCCCTATAGTTCCATCCACAATCGCCAACCCCACTGCGTCCAAGGGGTCCTCGCAGCCATCCCAAATCAAGCCATCGGTGCCCCATAAACCTAATCCTCCAGAGGGCAAGAGGGGGCCCAGATCTAAACGCCCGGTACATCTGTCACCTGAGGTCTCCCCATTCACGGTAATTCTAACGGGAGTACCGGAACTAACAGTAGGAACTGATGAACCATCCTGGTCCCTCCGGAATAAAATCCTTCAATGGCTTAGTATTAACAGGCCATTACAGCCTTCAAACACCGGCAGAATATCATCTGTTCGCAGAGTACCCTGGGTGGGGGAGAGTCCTAAGACTATTCAGGGGGACTGCGTCATTGTTACATGTGAAGACGCATCCACAGTGAATTACATCTGCTCATGGCCAGATCTAGAGAAGAAGGGGGGAATTGATACCCATCGTCTCTCCTTTTTCTACCCCCGTATATAACTACCACCTCCCAATGCCACCCCCGAATTGGGTTCTACCACCAGAACAAGTATGGAACTATGGAGGTCCCTGGATGACCCAAAAGAGTAGGAGCAGAGAATGGGTACCTCGCCCCTGGTACCCCAACAATGACCATCGAATGGGTGATGGGTGGCAAGGTATCCCCACTAATAATAGATTTGAGTGTCTTGAGATGGTTGACTGACTTCCTGTCCTACCACCACCATCAAGTAGGTCTGCCATTAGCCAGTCGGGGTCTGTTGCTCGCGTGCACCTTTTTCACGAAAGCGATCTAGCAGTACCCTCTTTGGGTTATGTACCCCCTGTTGAACAAGTGGTCACACGCGAGGATTATGCCCGGAAAGGCAGTCTTATGGAATTTCCCCTCCCAAAAATTAATTTGAGTAATATTCAAAACCCTATCTGTAGTCTTGAAGTCGGGCAATTATGCAATGGTGTTCCACGCACCAGTATAGAGGCATGTGTGTCCCTTGATGTCCCTAGAATTATTATAGGAGAGAGTACCAGGGAGGCTTATCCTCCAACCTCCCGTGTCACCCTGTCGGAGCAAGCTGTCCATGATGCCACCGAGTCTACCGGCCTTTCCCTCATTTCTTGGAATATTGCCGGTATTGTAGCGAAGTTAGACACTCCTTTCTGGCCCAGGTTTATTGCGGAAGGATTCGATATAATCCTCCTCCAAGAAACCTGGTGCCAAGAGCAAATATATATAGAAGGTTACTCTTCCCACTGCCTCAAAGCCACTAAATCGAGTTCAGGCAGGGCCAAGGGGGGCCTTTTGCTACTTCTGTCCAACAAATTACTTAACTGTGTGGTCAGAAGTAGCACGACTGTGGGTATTCACAGCCAGGTAGTGAGGGTTGAATGTAGTAAGGGTAATGATCTGGTTCTGGTAAACTTTTATAATAACATCTTTGATGCCACCAGAGGGAACATCTTATTCCCCTTGGAAAAGGAAATCACAAGGGTTCTGGCCCTCTCTAACAGAAAGGCAGACGTTTTATGGGCCGGGGATTTTAATCTCCAGCCATGCCATTTATCAAAAGGGAATCCGTGCGGTTTTGGCATGGAGATGGTTAATCACTGGGGGAGTGTGGGTGAGAGTGAGGACTTTCTTCACTTCCCACATTGCCATTACGGCGCAATCTTAAACAAACTGTTAATTAAATTTGATTTACACCTGCTAAGCTGTAATAAAAACAGTTCGAATGATACCTGTCCCACCTTTACTGGGAGGGATGCTGGGTCCTTTATAGATCATATTTTGTTCTCCAGTACAGGAGACTTTATAAACTTGAGTATCAGAGAGGAAAGTTTGAGTGACCACAACAGCATCTGCATTACCCTCCCGGGACGAGGTGCTACTCCAGTGACTGGTGAAACTTGTTCCACTGATTTAGTCCCCATTAGACCCAATAGTTTGAGGATTAGATGGTCTGGAATAAATTCTATGGTCAAACAGAGGGAGGTCATAATTAGTTGTAAAATGGAAATCAGTTATTGTTTAAACAATGTTATTAACCCTGATCTCCTATTGTCACAATTTATTAAAATTAATACCATTATAGAAGGTATTTTTACCAAGTCATCCCCCTCTAATAGAGCTATAAAGTGCGGATGGTTTGACAAACCGTGTACAACCGCCTTACAGCAATTGAAGAAGGCATTACGTGCCAAACCCCGTGATAGCAACGAAATAAAGCAATCAAGGTTTACCTATAAAATGGCAATTTTTAATAGGAAAAAGGCTTTACAAAGGGAAGCTTGGGATAAATTAAAGGAAGCAGCCGAGACCAAAAATTGTAAACTTTACTGGGAAACAATTAATAGCCCTTTTTAAAATACTGACGGTATCCCAGTATTAACCTCGCACGTTGCATGTAATGAATGGATTATTCATTTCACTAGTATTTTTAACCCAGATGGGACACCCTTAGTTGCATCAGCTACCGAGGCCTCACCTTGGATACCTCTACCCCTGGGAATAACCCTGGAGGAAGTTCATGAAGGACTCTCTAATAGCAAGGGGGGGAAAGCCCCAGGCCCAGATGGGGTCCCCATCGATCTATTAAAAGCAGAACCAAACTTGTGGGCTCCTATTCTGGTAAGGACTTTTAACTGTGCAGCAGAAGGTAACATCCCCCCCTCCTGGGGTCAATCAGTTATCATTCCCTTATTTAAAAAAGGCAGCAAATCTGAGGCCGCCAATTATCGTCCTATTTCTTTACTGGATGCCTCGGTAAAGGTCATGAGCAGAATTCTGCTCAAAAGGCTTGAAACCTGGGCAACAGATTCGAATATTTTAACAAAGGTGCAATATGGCTTCAGGAAAGGCATGGGTACTCTGGAGCAATGTGTAAATCTGGACCTCATTGTGAATAAATATACTGTAGCTAAAAAGGGCAACCTTTTCTTATGTTTTGCTGACCTGAGCAGCGCGTTTGATTTAGTTGATCACGCCATTTTTTGGGAGGTTTTGTTAGAGTCAGGGGCACCGAAGGAAATTGTTCATTTTTTGGCCAGGCTTTACGAGAAACTTTCTTGTAAAGTTCGCTACGGTACCCTTGGCGAATGTACTCCGTTCCTCAAAGTCTCAAGGGGAATTCGCCAAGGATGCGTATTGGCTCCCCTTTTATTTTCCCTTTTTATTAATTGTATTGATCGTAAACTGGCCAATATTCCTGCAGATGCTCCCCTGATAGGAGGTAAACCTGTCCCAATCTTATTATATGCGGATGACGCTGTTCTCCTATCCCGCACTCAGCTTGGGTTACAGCGATTAATCGATAGTTTTTTACTGTTCATTCAAAATAGGAGGCTCCGTGTGAATAAGTCCAAGACTTATGTAATGTCATGCGGGCGGTCAGTAAATAAACCGAAGCATAACTTTTATTTGGATAGCAATAAAA
This sequence comes from Lissotriton helveticus, assembly GCF_964261635.1. NCBI lineage: Eukaryota > Metazoa > Chordata > Amphibia > Caudata > Salamandridae > Lissotriton > Lissotriton helveticus. The sequence goes on from NC_136070.1 coordinate 818,245,923, forward strand.
TGACACATGTTAAATCTTTTTGTTATTTGGGAATTACATATAACCATGACGGGTCATGGTCTTCCGAGTTTGATAACATCAGACTGAAGATGCTGCGGACCACCAATAGCATATTCCGTTTTGCATCCAAGCTTGGTTCAAGAAGTATCCCAGATATGATAAATATATATAACATTCGCTGTGTTTCTTCAGTATTGTATGGGGCGGGCGTGTGGGGTCATACTGAAGGCCCTTCGCTCCAAAAAGATGAAAACAAGTTTTTAAAGAGACTGTTATGTGCCCCTCCTTCTGCCTGTGTACAACTAATCCATGATGAGGTAGGGATCGTGTATATCTCTGACTTAGCAGCCGTTCGGCCACTCTTATTGTGGCGTTCTATTTGGGCTAAGCCTGAGACACGATTCACTCAAGAAATTATTCTTGATTGTAAAGGCTTGGATTACTCATCACGAATTCAGTGGTTGAAATACATTCATTTCTGGTATAAAACCTTATTTGAAATTGATGTTCTTTTAGACCCTGAACTGGCAGTAGCAATCCCCAAAAAGGAAATCAAACAAACATTTATCAATTTCAAAAAGAATGAGCGAGATAAGGTGAATGGAAAGTTAGCCACCGTGAGGTTTTATAAGGAACTGAACTTATCTCCGGGGCTTCAAACCTACCTTGCGAATGTGTCTCGTCCTTCCCATCAATTCGTGTTAACCCGAGTTAGATTGGGTATTGTACACCACCTTGTTGCTTTTCCAAATCAGAAAATTAGATCAGAAATGCCCTGCCCGTGCGACAACACCTCACGTCAGAGCTGCTGTCATTTTTTACTTTTCTGTAAATTTTATCATTTTTTAAGGGTAAAGTATCTTAAACCCATCTTCCTAAAACATAATATCAGATCTACAAAGAGTGCTCTAGTACTATTATCTTCTCTAGAGAATGCGGATATTTGTTTTTTTGTTGCTACCTTTATCCTGAAATGTACAGCTGCCAGGAAGAGCATAGTGTTGCTATAATTTTATATATTCCTGTCTGTACATCAACCTTCCAGTTTTTGTTGTATTTTGCCCTCAGTATGTACAGTCTGGTCGTTTATATAACTATTTTCCCCGTGTCATCCCGAGCCATATTAGATATTTAGGTTTAATGTACAGCTGCCAGGAAAAGCACTCTGTGTGATAAATATATTTATTCCTGTCTGAACTTACATGCCCCTTTTTTAAAAACTTTTTAGCCATGTTTTAAATTTTTAATATATACTGTTGCCCAGTGCATGTCAACATAGGTTCCCTTATGTGTTAACCCTGAGTACATTTTGAGTCATTTTTAGAATTGTTACTATACATGCAATGAATTGTTTTTAGTTGTTTTGCTTGTATGATTTGTATTTTTCAAATCGAATAAAAGCTTATGACTTAACTTGCCTCCCAAGAACGGCCTTCCTCCCTTTGCTTCATAATTTTTATTGGTTACCCATAAGAAAAAGGATTACATTTAAAATATGCTGCATGGCACACAAAGCCGTAAACAGATCTGGCCCCTGCTACCTAAATGATAAACTTGTTAACTATGTGCCCTCCAGACACCTCGGCTCCGGGGCCAAAGCCCTGTTACTAGTCCCACGCTTTAAAAAATCCTGCCAAGGTGGTAAGGCTTTCTACCATTGCCCCACTCTACTGGAACAAACTCCCCTTACACCTGCGTCATTGCACGGATTACCTGGTTTTCAGAAAAATGTTGAAAACTTCCCTATTCCAATCATTTCACCTCAGCACTCCTAGGCGGTCTTAGTGCTGAGATACCCTTATGGGGGTGATTAATGCGCTCTATAAGCACATAAACATAAACATAAAAAGAGAATTAAAAAAACACTTTCTATTCATCTAGGAGCCACGGACAATCCAATAAAATATGTGGGCCACTGCATTTTACTTTCAGCCCACATGTGCACAAGCCCTGCCCATCTTTCATTGCAGCTTTTATCTTCATATCGGCAAAACTTGGATTAAGGCCGACCCTAAATTTCTATAGGGCATTCCTAAGCTTAGGACGTGGCAGGGACTCAATATAAGGGAACATTTCATCATTGCACTAGCCTTTCATCAAGAACTGGGTGGACGGTCTACTCCCCAGGTAGAGTAAATCCTCCTCTCTGTCACTTTTGCTCAAGATAGCACAGAGCGCTTGCTTAAAGATCTGCTTCCCTGACTTCCACTCTTCTGGTGTTAATGATCATTTAACAAAGATCTTAACTAGGATACGTCTAACTTGGGATCCCCAATTCAATTCACTTTTCATTATTACCATTTTACAGAGATGTGATATTTTAGGGATCCTTCTCTACTCAATCTCTGCCAAAAACTCAATCTAGCTTGCAGCCCCTGTTAACTCCAGGCTGTAAGTTTGCATTCAGCCCTGATAGCCTGGATCTTGGTTGATGGAAGTGCAAGGAGCTGTTTCACGCATTTACCCTCCTCAAAATTCCAATCCAATTTACCACCTAAGGATTTACCTCTACGCTGCAGTGGAATTGTGGATGAACCATTGCATTAAAGGCCGACAAAATGGGGCGTAAGAATGGCCCTCCATATTTCCACCTGAACTGTTTTAGGCCCGATACTGAGAATAGTGGAGTTGATAAAAAATATTTTATGGGGTCTCTATTTAATTTGATATCAAACCACATACCCAAATATTGATATTTGTCAACCACCTCAACTTTAACCTCTCCCAAATGCCAACTAAAAAAAACCTTTCCTATCCCCAACACCATTATTTTGGTCTCGTTCAAATTAACCATAAGACTTTTCTTCGCTGACCCAATTCCGTCTTGTCCACTAACATCAAATCATCGTCATATAGCAGACATGGGATATGGGTCTCACCCATCTTAGGGGCCTGGTCCACCAGCTTTACGTAAGGTATTTGGTAGTTAGGACAAGAGTAAAGAGAACGAAAGGGGGGCCAGGGCATAGTTCTGCCATAGGCCATTCTTTTACTTTACTTTATTTGATATAGTCCCATGGGTATCGAAGATCACCAGGGCCAGTTCTGATAATGCATTTCCTGAACTAGTAAGAGTAACACATTGTTAATACCGAACCACTCCAACATATCCCACTATAACTTAGGATCGTCCAGTTCATAGGTGGCCCAGAAATCAACAAAGCAGCAAAATAATCTGCCTCGTAGCTCACTTGTCTTTTTCTGCCATTGCCCATAGACTAATGCAATGATCTATTGTTGAGTGGCCCTCCTTAAAGCCACCTTGCTCCATCGGAATTAGATTGTTTTGCTCTACCCGGACCTTCGTTACGCCTAACAGTATTTTCTCCCTCACATCCGACTGGCTAATTGGCGATAATTCTTGGGATGTTGGCATCATCTTTTTTATATATTGGTCTAACTATTGCTTCTTTCTAACTCTCAGGGAATTTCCCAGAGGTCAAGGTATTTTGGAAAATGACGTTAAGAAAACTTGCCCACCATTCCACGTTATTTTATTATAATTGCCGGTAGGTTATCTGGGCCCACTGCTTTAGTTAGTTTTAGAAAAAACAAACAATATCCCAACAGGTATAATTCATTAGACAATTAGAAAAGATATGCAAAAACATTATCAACAAAGAAATGAAGAGACTCAATACATTTATTTGTATGTGCCATTGGCATCATATTTATGCAAGTAAAATTGGGAAAGAAGATAAACAGTAATATCAACACTGTAGGTAAACAATACTTCAACCCTAGTTGTACTTGGTGCAATAAAGGTGCATGTGGTGTGCACAGTGGCGACGCAAGTGACAAGGTGGTCTGCGTGAACGGTGCATAAGTGATAGGTGTTTAATATATACAGTGAGAAGGTAATACAAGGTGGCTTTGTAATGATTTAATACACACATTTTGGATGTAAATGAACTGATTTATGGAAATGACCACATTTTAGATAGCGCCTTTGAATGGGCTGAGTAGTCGACGGCGTTTCATTCCTCCTTAATTGGGATCTTCCTCAGGACAGGGTTGTATGTGGGACAGTGCTGGATAAAGTCCTGGAGAATACAGTTCTAGCGATGGACGAACGGATCATCTATTAAGTGTCGGACCTGGAGAGTGATAGGTCCATGATCCAGGGTGGTTAATAACTCAGCGTGCCGTTTTCCTGGATGTGTAGCCAATCCGCGATGGAATCGGGCGGCAGAGAATCAATCTCTGATTGTTGAAAATGCGGCTCAGAGTTCCCGGACTGAATCTCGAGCCGCATTTTCAACAATCAGAGATTGATTCTCTGCCGCCCGATTCCATCGCAGATAAAGATCTGTAACCAGTGTCTGGTGATAGTAAAGAACTGTAACCAGTGTCTTCTGAAAATCAGTGCATATGTGGTATCTGGCAATCAACAACTGTGATCAGTTTATTTGAAATTGACATATGTTTTGTGTCTTATCGAACAACATTTAGATATATTGTACTAGATCAACTGTGACGGTTTTTGCTTACTAGCTGAAGGCATTTATACCTCATAGGTATAACATACTTTGTAACAACTTGTGGTTTAAATGTATATAGAGAAGGATCTTGAATGTGTATTTTATGGAAAAAAATCATTGATTATATGTATGTATGTTTTTTAGAATATTTGAAATAATTTATAAGAAGAAAAAAGAAGTGAAATAATAAAAAAGGTATATTTTTTGTATCACAGCAGTATTGGTTGTATAATTCAATCACAGTTCTATTGTCCAACTGCTACACAGTTTATTATTGTGCACTACGCCCGGTGCAAATTTGTTTTCCAAATAAATTGCCGTTCTTTGGACCAGTTAGTATCTTCCTTCACACCTCTCTTCGTTTTGTTAAGTGAAGAAGTGTTGCAGTGATTTGTACAGACACTGTCCATACTCTCCGAGTGTATAGGCAAACAAGCAGAATGAAGGTAGCAGCAACATGAGTCCCTGACGTTTCATCAGGTTCAGACACACAGGAAAGTTTCCCCACCTCCACCCAGGGAAAGTCCCCATTCAATCAGTTCAATCTCCTTGGAAAGTACCCCTGCTGCACGCACCAGACAGGAATCAATAGTAGGAATAGTGTTGTCCGCAACAGAACTACTCATGATTTTCCGTTTGCCCATAATAAAGAGAAATAGCAATCCCTGTGATTCAAATTAGTAAAATCAAGAGAGGTGGCCTGGTCGGTCCTCTTTTGGCAGTTGACGGGCGTAGATGGGTTCATCTTGGCCCGGTCTTCGCTCGGGCACACCCTGTACTGAAGGATGATTCTGGCGCTTAAGAGCGCGTCAGGGCTTGTGACCCCTTCTCTTCCCTGTGCAGGCTTTAGGACAAAGTCCCACCCCAGCTCCAGGGATATCAATGTGGTGTGCGGGCAAAGGGAAACCGCCGTCTGTGGGACCCGCGCTACTGGATGACTCTGGCGCTACTGAGTATATGCAAAAAACTCCTAGGCAGACTTAATGTTAGACAAAGGCATAAAGGACCCAATTTGGATAGGTAATGGTGAAAAAATTATCAAAAGATTAATAAATTTACAAAAACAGACATGTTTTTAATATATACCATTAAAATAACAGACTTACATAAGTCATTTTATATAGCATTACACAGTAAAAATTATTAAATGCAAAAGAATACATATAATAACACATGAATTAAAAAGACACAATAATTAATTGTCACAGGGTGTCCAACACTAGATGAAGAAGAGATTACTCGACGCGCGTTTCGGCGGAAAACGCCTTCTTCAGGAGTCACAGTAAAATTTCTGTAATTATATATAAAAGAAACAGAAAGACAACCTTTATAAATCATATTTTTTATAACAGAATATATCTAATAGATAATACAATTCTAACAACCTTCATTTAATTATACCACAAACAGTATTTCTCACGTCCACAAGCCTAACCTAAAAGGGTCCAGTATTTTTACTTAAATGTCTAACTGGTGTGGTGATACACATATTTCTAAAAGCGATTGTGTCGTACTTCAAGGGTGGCAACTGACAGAACTATGGATGAAACAATGACAATTCATTATACATTGTTCGAATAAGAGCAATTTCTATTACATCAGTATCTACATGGGCTAGCAAACATATACATAGATATAATTAAATACATAATGACTACATAGTAACTAGATGATTTAGGAATTATGATGTTATACGATAAACATAGTATGTCAAGTGAGCAGCATGATATCAGGTTGATGCAAAACGATGGTATCTCTATGCCTCTATAGTATGCTTTATGGTCTCCAATAGGCCAGGAAAAAGTGTAGATACACGTATTATAGACAATATTCCAAGGGTAATTTAAGGCAAAAGTTCTTTTTATATATAAAATTCAAATAGTAATTATTTTTCATATTACCTGTACGTTAAAATCTAAGTGATCTAATGTGGAGGTAGATTCAATTTTCAGCTGAAAAACACAATAATAGCGCTAATGGGGATATTGTCTAGACAATGTTGCCTAAACAAGTTCTCTAGATATGAAACTTTTGTTTAGTGTGTATCATGGTACCTGCTTGCGCAAAGTCTGGCGCATCTGGTGTAGAAAAAGATCCAGGTTCACCAAAATAAATAAAGTGGCGCTTTTTCGTTAGATGATTAAAATACACTGAAAAAAATAAACAGTAATTACAATAAAATAATGTGATCTAAAAATTGTCACCTAGACTCAAACAGGGGAAAAGGATGAAAAGGGAATGTGGAGCGATAAACAACTAATGTACCTTAATAAGTCGATATTATAGGATAACATATTTTCACGGTCCATATGGTCACAAGATAAAAGACCAATGATATCGTCATAAACTCTAAAAAGAAATACATAAAAAGGAACCAGTCACTCAAGTTAACAGGAGGGGAGAGACTTACTAATATAACTAGTGAAGAAAGACATGTACCTGAATAGGAAGAGACGAGTGTGTCTATGATATATTCACTGAATAGAAAACGAAAATTCGTCGATAAGTGGTTCCAGTCGTGTTATTTCCAGGTTTCGTACGGTACAACTGTGAATAATAATTCATGTCTATATATATATTGGCGCTACTGAGTACATCAGGGCTTCTGATCCCTTCCTCATTCCTGTGCAGGCAGGGGGGACGAAGTCCCACCCCAGCTACAGGGATAGCAATGCGTCGTGTGGGCAAAAGGAAACCGCCGTCTGCAGATAAAGTAATTATGCAACACTCAAGCAGTAATAAGGTGAAAACAAAACACAAGAAAAATCCAACACCAAGTTTGAAAAACAGAGTTAGTTATAATAAATTATTTGACATCAAAAACAACAGAAATTTGGGAAGAAAATGTCTGAGAAAGTAACGTTCAGCATGGCAAGGCAGCTGGCGGTGTCCAAGGAGGAGGCTTCATCAGTGGGTAGCCGCTGGACGAAATCGTGATGAAGGTTCCTACATTCGAACTATGGCCTGATTCACAAAGAGTCTCCGCAACTGTGGCAGAGGCCCTGCAGTGGTGGGGGTGACGCTGCACTCATGGCTGAATATCTGCAATGAGGTCCTTAGACTCTATTTTGGAGGCTGAAAATCTCCATTGGGACAAAAGTGCAGTCTGCAGCTGACGAGTGCTCCATGAGGCTAGATACGACGCTGACCAGAATTTGCTGCTTTGGAGAAGAATGTAGCCCGTAGCTGCTGCGAATTCAGGCTGACCAGCAATGCACCTTGGGGGGATCGATGAGGAGATAGGTCCCAGTATTCTCTTGGTTCTCAGAACAATTTCAGGGTAAAATATTTCCAATTCCTAAATTTTGAATTTGGGCTATCTGGGTTCCTTTAGCACCACTTCCAATGGTGCAGGACGAAAGAAGCACCACTTGGTTGGTCAGGACTCACTCAGGCAGGGTCCTGGTGCAGGGTCAAGATTGTTTGAGCCTTTTCTGTCCTGAGGCTCTGATCAGAAGGCCAGTCAACTAGGCCTTGGAGTCACTCTGAAAGTTCTTTGTTCAAATACAAGAACAGGGCTCAAGCAGCAGGGCTGGCCTCTGGGGAGGGGGGGGGGACTCAGAGAAGTCTTCAGGCAGCAAAGCAGTCCTTCTTAGTGCAGCAAAGCAGGCTTCTGAAGTACACAGTAAGCAGTCATCTAAGAGTTTGTCGGCAAGTCCATAAACTGAACTGAAGAGAGGGTCTGAGGGTCCGATTCTTATAGCTGGTGCCTCCTTCCAAGTTGGAGAAACCTCAAGAGGCTTCTCCCCTCAGAAGTGCCAGGAATGTCCAAACTCCCTGTCCTAATCCCATTTTGTGTGCAGGCACAATAGGCTATTGTGAAGTTCTTTGTGCGAGACCAGGGCATAGTCTTTTGAAGTGCAAATTGCTGCAACCACCCCCCCACCCCCACCCACCCAATCATGCCTGTGATGGCCCATCTAGGCATAACTATTCGGTCTATTATGTGGCTTCCCGGGTGGAATATACTAAGGCCAATTGTCACTCACACCTAGTTACGTGACTCAGGAACAATCTGCAGGACTCAAATGGTTAGGGCACGAAATGCCAACTTTCTAAAAGTTACATTTTCAGAATTATGACTTAAAATTCGACTTTAGCATTACAGAAATGAAACATGACTTTCCTACCTGCTCCCAATCCAAAGTTATCTCTTAGTAAATATAATAAGGCAGCCCAATGTTATCCTATTGGAGAGGTAGGCCTCACAGTAGTAAAAAACACTTTTGTGAGTTTTTCACAAGCAGGTCATGTAATACTTAGAAAGTACCTGTCCAACATTTTAAATAGACTGTACCCTGCCCCTTATGCTATTTAAGGCCTACCTTAGGCATGACATATATATGAAAAGAGAGTTTTGAGCTTGACAAAGGAGTTCTTTTGCAAGGTCGAATTGGCAGTTTAAAACTGCTGGCAGGCTGCAATGGCAGGCCTGAGACATTTTTTGAAAAGCTACATAAGTGGGTTGCACAATAAGTGCTATAAGCCCTGAGTATATAGTATACTACTTTACTAAGGACTTATTAGTAAATGAAATATGCCAATCAGGTGTTAGCGAATTTTACCATGTTTTAGGGATTGAGCACAAGAACGCTGGTACCGGTTAGGAGAGGAAAAGTGCACAGAGTCCTAACAAAATAGGAGAGGTGAGGGCAAAATATTTGGGGGTTGCCCTGCAGGACCAATTACAATATTGATGCTTCAACTTCTATCCTGGGTCTAGATGAAAGTGACTCTGAGGCTTCTTGGCCTTCTTGCCTCCTGCATCCTGTTTGTGGAGCATGACATATATGCTGTGTAATCTGAAGACTCAGTGGGCTCAGTCCCAAGGAAACCTGTTGGATTCGAAAGACCTTCAGTGATGGCTACTTCACTGCATCTGGACCGGTGACAGATCTTTCTCAATGCACAACCCAGAGTTGAAGGTCATGTGGATGCATTGTTGCTTGATTGGGTAGGCCATTTAAGAGAGGTGGAGATCAGACGATCTGGTCTGCGGAGGAGACCCTCCTCCACATCAGTTTATTGGAGTTGCGGGTGATTCACTTGGGACTAAAGGCCTTCCTCCTCCCCATGAAGGGAGAGGCTGGTTCAAGTTCTCACTGAGAAAATGAGTGCCATGTGGCATTGCAGCAAACAGGACAGGATGGTGTCCTGGGTCCTGTGGCAAGAGGCTCTGGAACTAGCTGAGCTACAAATGCATTTCCACAACCACCTGGCTGTGTCTTTGAACACTAGGACAGACAAACTCAGCCAGCCTTGCCTAGTACATCATGAATTACAGCTACACTAAGATGAGATGCAGGTCGTCTTGGAGCTATGGGGAGAACCCTAGATTCATCTGTTCGCCACCCCTAAGAAAAAGCAGTGCCCAAGCTTTTGCACGGTGCAGAGAAAGAATATCGATGGAAAAATATAGACATGCAAGAATTTCGAGGTAAGAATATCAATGGTTTAAAATATCGAGGTAAGTTTTATCAATGTTAAAAATATCAGTTCTAATGTTATTTAGAAATATCAAATTTGAAAACATCGATGGTAAAAATATCAATTTAAATAATATCGATGATATGGTTTGTATATTTTTTGTGTTCTATATTTTTTTAAGTAATTTTGTATTAGTACATTTATAATGTTAAAGTATTTTTTCATGTTTAAATAATTTTTTTTTATTTGCATAGAATTTTTATGAGCGGGATGTTGGGTTTTTAGGGGATAAGTGTGGGTAGTAATTTGAAAATGTTGATTAAAAATGAATATACATTTTAAATTTGTAAATATTTTAGGAGCGGGATGTTGGGTTTATAGGGTATAAGGGTGGGGAGTAATTTAGAAATATTGTGTTGAAAAAAAATTAAAATTTTAACATTTAATTTTTGTACATTTCAAAATTATTTGTGTTGCGATATATTTTGATGTAAATTATTCGATACATTTATGATTTGTTATAATATAAAAAATGTAATACATTTTAAAAATTATTATCAACAATTTGTAATAGTATATATCATTTTTTTATTAAATTAAAATCTATTTTTAAATATTTATATATTTAAATTTTTGTTTGAGAATTTGAAAATATAATTTTTTTAAAAATTAAAAACTAAGGGTCATATGTATTAAAATCCTATTTTGAGATTCTCAAATAGCGATTTTTTGCAAATCGCTATTTGAGAATCGCAAAATGCTAGATATGTAGGATTTGCAATAAATTTTGCGAATCCTACATATTCCTTAATTGCGAATCTCAAATTGCGATTCTCAATTAAGGAATACCTTCCCATTCATTCCTATGGGCCTAGAGGCCCATAGGAATGAATGGGAAGACATTCTCAATTTGTGATTAGCAATTACAGAATCGCAAATTGAGAATGCAATTTCAAGGGTTTGTTCAAAGTGGGCTCCCCGAAAATCCTCTTCCTACTATTCCTGCCATGTTTCGGTCAAAACAAACGATCCCAGATACAAACACTAAGGCAGGTGGGGAGGCCTGTGATAAGGTCTGTAACAAGTGTGTGTTAACCCACAGTACCCGGGAAAGGGATGATGCTCAAGTAATATGCTCGAACAGATTCTCGGTTTTAGCAAACACCCCTGTGGAGGTTAAGGTTTCAGAGCCAATGCAAAACCCCAGGGCAGAACCCATAACTGATTTAAAATTTTCTTCAAGCCATGGTCTAGATGCTTGGAGTGATAGGGACAGAATGGCCCCTAAAAATATCGAGGACCTAGTAAGCTTAGTCTCCCTCTTGAGAGACGAAATTGATGTCATGAAGCACATGATCTCAAACTTAGTAGGTATAATAAAACATGATAGGGCTAGGGGGATAGTTAGTGCTGGGAGTGGTGGCTTAGGTAGCGAGAATTTATTCCCATTGACAACTGGCTACGGCATAGACAAGGGCATAAGAAATACAAGTATTGGTGAGTGCCATACAAACCGACACAGTAGCAATATACACAGTACAGATAGTTTACACAAAAAATATGAAACCTCCGCCCTAAAATTGAGTACAGACATAGATAAGCGACCACCATATTTAAACCAGGGACTGAACAAGGAGCCTCGATCTGCTCCCAGAATACAGGGTTCCACACAGCAATTAGGTGGTATGAAGTCCATCCCATCACCAGCCTCCTTGGGTAACCATCAGTATCATATTGGCGATTCTAGCCCAAATAAAATCTACATGACCAATGGTCCTAAGATAGAGGCAGGCAGAAATAGTAAATTGGAGGGAGCAGACTCTCTGACAAATAAGGCAATTCATTGGCTGCGGCACGTCAGAGGCTGACGCTCAATTATTAGGGAAGACATCATCAAGGTTAAGAGGTTAAGCTCCCCTTTAGAAAGATTCGATGCGATCGAACTAACTCTCTGCTCTGAGTCCTTGGCTGAGAACTTATTCTCCCTAGAATTTAGATCTAGCCCTCCAGTCCATTCTAATATTCAGCTGAGGAAGACTTGCTCCCCATCTTGGGCCTCTCTGGCACCCCAGGTACACAGGAACGACAGGTGGAGGGAGACGGGGGAAGGCAGCATGGAGGGAGTCGAATGACTTCAGCAGGATCTTTCCGAAAGCCTCAACATTGCTACTATGGGTGAAACCTAGTGGCAACACAGCGCCGGCAGTGGCACATTTCGAGCCTGGTAAAGGAAGTGAAAGTGGGCAAAGGGCCAAAAAAAAAAAAATGCTAGCAACAAGATTCTATTAGGCCATGTACATAGCAAGGCTCCCCTTGTACCATGTGTAATGATAGATCCTGACCAGAGCAGGATTGGGCAATCTATATCAAATCAATCAATGGACGGAAGTTCCCTTTTTACAATTGATCTAGATCCTGGGGTGGGCTCATTTATTTCATGGAACGTAGCTGGCATGAAACCTAGGTTGGAATCACCAGAGTGGCTTAAATTCATCAACAACTATGATGTTTGTGTCTTTCAAGAGACTTGGTCATGCGAACCCCAGTTCGCATTGGGCTACCTGAATTTTTATGTCCCTGCAGTGAAAGGGGCCAAAGGACGCCCAATGGGTGGTCTAACGATCTGGATTCGACAAAATCTATTTCCTAAAATTAATGAATTACCTACTAGGAGTAATGATATCCAGCTCGTCAGATTACCTCTGGGCCCACGGAGGAACCTTGGCATTTACAACATTTATGTCAGGGGGACTAGAGGGGCTTAATCCCAGGTTTTAGCGAAATTGGGCTCCCTCCTTGATCAGTACTCGAACGAGAACGCTGTGATCATTGCCGGGGATCTAAACTTCACTTTTGAACCCCTTACGATTTCTGAGTGTAGGTTGGATGATGAAGAAGACCAACAATGGGGGATTCCGTTTCTGGATCTAAAGCCCATAGCAAGGTGGACCGAAAGTATCATCCAGGTCAATGCTCTTTGCTATGAAAAGGGTCTGAGGGCACTGAATGGCAGAACCTTGGGTGACAAGACTGGGTCAGCCACGTTTGAAAATGGGCGTCATGTAAGCAGAATCTACTACGTTTTATGTAGTCTGAAGCTCTGGCATGAAATAGTGGACATGGTAATCTGAAAGAGACACGTTAGTGATAGATTCCTTACCTTAGAATATCCCCAGGCGTCAGACTGGATCCGGAAAATTTTGCGTAGCAATACCCCTGCGCGCCGGCAGGCGTCGTCCGCGGCTCTGTGTCCGTCGTCGGCGTCGTTAGCGCCGGAATGATGTCGTCGGAGTACTTACACGCCGCCCATGCGCACTGACGTCAGTTCTTCTTTTTTCGCGCCAGCTAGCGCAGATCCGGAGAAGCTCTACCCCTTAGTCTTTTTTGACTAAACCTTTCGATCTTTTTGATCATTTCTCTACTCAAGTCTTCGACTCCGACGGTGCCGGTAGGGATGTCCGGGTTCAAACCCTGTTCCAAGTGCGACCGACTGATGTCGGTTACGGACCCCCATCGCCGGTGCCTGAAGTGTTTAGGCCTCAACCACGACGACCGTACCTGCTCCGACTGCCGGGCCCTGACGTCGAAGGCTAGGCGGGAGCGGTCCCGCAAGCGGCTCGAGCTCCGGCAGTCGGCCCCGCGCCGCTCCAGGTCCCGGTCCCACGGGAGGTCGAGGGACCGGTCGCGGGGTCGGAGTCCTCGCAGCTCCGGGAGTGGACATCGGTCATCGGGCTCCAAGTCCTCAGGTAAGAGGCATGAGCGGTCGGAGAGGCGTCATCGTTCCTCCGACTCACCCCGACGCTCGCGCGATGCGGCCGGGGGTTCGGGTGACACCACCCAGGTGGCTCCGACTGAGTCGCAGGCGTCGCCACCTGCCCCACACCTTCGGGTCCCTGGGCGTGGCGCGACGCCAGAGGAGATCGAGCGGTACCTCATGGCCATGAGGTCCCTCCCTCCTCAGCTGGGTTCCGTGGCGCCTTCGGGCCCAACGGCCCCGGCTGGAGGCCCTAGCGGGCCGGGTGCTTTGGCCCCGACGCCGTCGGGTGCTCCGGCCCCGACGACTTCGGTTCCGGTGCCGCAGGACCTCACCGGATCCGCTTCCGGATCCGGGTCGTCGCCGGTCGACCTCACGACCTCACCGGTGCCGGCCCCGCGGGTGTCGCCCCCAGCGCCCCCTGTGGACACCGTCCCCAATGTTACCTTCGGTCCGACTCTGGCGCCGGAGCGTCGCCGCTGGGTGCCGCTTCGGACGGCCTTTGGAGATTTTTATTTCCATGAGGAGGCCCCGTCTGTTGACCCTGTTCTACAGGAGATGGGTGACGAGGGTGATTGGGAGGGGTCTGCGGACCCTCTGGCAGAGGAGTGCCAGTCTCAAGAGGACTGGACATATGAGATTGGGGAGGCCAGTGGTCTTGACACTTCGCCAGACACTGGATTTGTCTCACCTCCAACCGTGGCTATGGAGGAGGGGGCTGCTTACAGTGTAGTGTTGATGAGGGCGGCCAAGGCCTTAAACCTTGAGCTCCCAGTCGCGGCCGTGAGGAGTAACCTCCTCACTGAGGTCCTTAAACCGCAGGCAAGCTCCAGTGAGCCTCTGCTGCCGTTTAATGAGGCCTTGTGTGACGTTCTTGTGGGCACTTGGTCCAAGCCCGCCACAGGTCCGCCTGTGGATTGGAACGTGGCCAGACGCTACCGCCCGGCTCCGGGCGACCCTTGCTTTTTGTCCACCTATTCCACCCCTGAGAGCCTGGTCATCCAGGCCTCTGATTCCCAGGCCACATTCCCGACGGCCCCGCCCGATCGGGAATCCAAGAGGTACGAGCAGTTCGGGAAGAAGATGTTCTCGTCCCTGAGTTTGGGACTGCGGTCTGTCAATACCGCATGCCTCTTGGGCCACTACACCCACACCCTGTGGGACACGGTCGCGGACGTGCTGCCACAATTCTCAGAGGAGGTCCGGGCTAAACTCGCCCAAGCCCTTGCGGAGGGTCGAGATGCAGCGAGATATTACATCCGGTGTGGGCTGGATACCACAGACTCAGTGGGCAGGGCGATGGCAACGACGGTGGCGGTTCGATGCCACGCCTGGTTGAAGACCGCCAACTTTTCGGCCGATGTCCAGTCCACTCTTCTGGACATGCTGTTCGATGGCCGTCGCCTCTTTGGCGACAAGGCAGACCATGCGCTTGAGCGTTTTAAGGACTCCAGAGCTACGGCCAAGTCCTTGGGCCACTGGGACCAACGCCAGCAATCGGGTGCCTTTCGCTCCTTTTGTGGCCCGGAAGGGGCGCCCCCACACGAGCTGCCAGCCACGCACCGCAAAATGTTCAACAGCGCGATGGCGGCCGTGGAAACCGCCGTAACAGCGGTCAGGGACAACGGCGAGGCCAGTCCACACCTCCGCCCGCAGCACTTGCCTCAAAACCTTCTTAGTCCGTGTTTTCAGGCCCATGTGACGCCAGTGGGTGGCAGGGTTCGCCATCACCTCTTCCACTGGCGCAATGTCACGTTGGACAGGTGGGTGCTGCAAATCGTCCGAAGGGGCTACTCCCTCCCCTTCGAGGCGTCCCCTCCAGCCATGCCACCGCAAAGCCACCAAGTATCGGGGGATCATTTGCGACTTCTGCAGGAGGAAGTTACGCCCTCTTGGCCAAGGGGGCCATCGAGCGCGTTCCTGGGCCAGAAGTAGGGTGTGGTTGTTACTCCCACTACTTTCTGGTACCCAAGAAGGGCAAAGGGGGCCTACGCCCTATCTTGGACCTACGGAACGTCAACGGCTTCCTCCGGAAGGAGAAGTTCAAAATGCTGACACTGGCTCAGGTCCTAGCTGCCCTGGACCCAGAAGACTGGATGGTAGCGTTGGACTTTTTTTTTTTTTTTTTGCAGAGTTTTATATAGCGCGAACTAGACCTGAACCGAATCAGGTATCAGAGCGCTTTACATATTTTTCCAGTTACGTTACAGTTTTACATTTTCCAGTTACTTTTCATTTTAGGCACGGGGAGATTAAGTGATTTGCCCAGAATCACAGGAGGTTTTGGCGTCGTTACCGAGACTCGAACCAAGTTCGTCCAGGTCCGAGGTCGAGCGCCCTAGCCGTTAGGCCAACTCCTCTCCCCTTGGACTTGCAGGACGCTTATTTCCACATCCCCGTCCTGCCGGCCCACCGGCGCTACCTGCGGTTCACGGTTGGCCACGAGCACTTTCAGTTTACCGTGCTCCCCTTCGGCCTTACCAGCGCCCCACGGGTGTTCACAAAGGTGATGGCGGTGGTCGCAGCTCATCTGCGCAGGTTAGGGGTTTCAGTCTTCCCCTACCTCGACGACTGGTTGTTGAAGGGCGGGCTCGCCCCAGACAGTCGTAAGCCACCTCCAGACGACGGCAGACCTCCTGCATCAGCTGGGGTTCTCCATCAATGTGCCGAAGTCACACCTATGCCCCTCTCTGAAGCTCCTCTTCATCGGAGTGGTTCTCGACTCGGCGCAGTTTCGGGTTTATCCTCCCGAACGGGTCCGGGATATACAGGCTCTGATTCCACTCTTTCGGCCTTTAGTCCGGGTCTCGGTCAGGTTGACGCTGCGGCTTCTGGGGCTGATGGCCTCCTGCATCCTTCTGGTGCATCACGCTCGGTGGCGGATGCGGGCTCTGCAGTGGGACCTGAAGTTTCAGTGGGCCCAGCATCAGGGCAACCTTTCCGACCATGTCCTGATCTCGGAGGGCACTGCAAGACAGCTGCAGTGGTGGCTCACGGACCGCGATTGGGTCACCGGCAGATCCCTCTCCCTTCCCCAACCGGACCACGTAGTTGTGACGGATGCGTCCCTCCAGGGCTGGGGAGGCCACATGGGAGAGGCGGAGATCAGAGGCCTCTGGTCTCCGGCGGAGTCCCGGCTCCATATCAACCTTTTGGAGCTGCGGGCGATTCGTCTAGCACTGAAGGCATTCCTCCCCTTTGTCCGGGGGAGTGTAGTGCAGGTGTTCACGGACAACACCACCGCCATGTGGTACTGCAACAAACAGGGCGGGTGGGGTCGTGGACCCTTTGCCAGGAGGCTCTGCGCCTCTGGCAGTGGCTGGAACAGCAGGGAGTGACCCTGGTGGTTCAACTCCTGGCAGGTTCTCTGAACGCCAGGGCGGACGAACTCAGCCGTCGGTGCATGATGGATCACGAATGGCGTCTGAACTCGGACGTGGCGCAAGGCCTCTTTCAGCGATGGGGAGAGCCTTGGTTAGATCTATTCGCCACCGAAGAGAACGCGCAATGTCATCAGTTCTGCGCGTTGGAATTTCCAAGGCGGCACTCGGCACTTTTCGTCGCGTGTGGAGTTGCGGTCTGTTGTACGCCTTTCCGCCTATACCACTTCTGCCCAGAGTGCTGAAGAAGATCAAGCGCGACCGGGCACAAGTCATCCTTGTGGCTCTGGACTGGGCACGAAGGTACTGGTATCCAGAGCTACTCAGTATGTCAGTCGATCCCCAGGTTCGTCTGCCTCTTCAGGAGGACCTTCTGTCGCAGCAGCAGGGGACGGTCCTCCACCTGAACCTGTCCAGTCTCCACCTACAAGCTTGGAGATTGAGCGGCGACAGTTGAGGCCATTTGACTTGCCTCCTGAAGTCTGTAATGTCATTCTGGCAGCCAGGCGTCCCTCCACAAAGTCGGTACACGCCTGCAGGTGGAACAAATTTGTGGCATGGTGCACAGCAAAGGCTGCGGATCCTCTTGCTGCCCCTCTTTCTGAGGTTCTTCTCTTCCTTCTTTCTCTTGCCCGGCAGGGCTCTGCTCTGGGCACTATCAAGGGCTACCTTTCTGCCCTTTCAGCCTTTCTCAGGCTGCCTGATCAACCTTCTTTGTTCAAGTCCCCTATTGTTAATCGCTTTCTGAAGGGCATCACACACGCGTTCCCTCCTGTTCCGTTTGTGATGCCTCAGTGGGACTTGAACCTTGTTCTTACGTTTCTGATGTGCGCTCCCTTTGAGCCACTTCACAACTGTCCTCTCCATCTTCTTACTTTGAAGACTGCTTTCCTGGTTGCCATCACCTCTGCCAGGAGAGTGAGTGAGCTCCTGGCTCTTTCATGTACCCCCCCCTTCCTGTCTGTCCATCCAGACAAGGTTGTGTTGCGTACTAAGCCATCTTTCCTGCCCAAGGTTGTCACAGCCTTCCATATTGGGCAGTCTATCACCTTGCCCACCTTCTTGCCGCCACCGCATCCCTCTAAAGAGGAAGAGCGGCTCCACCGTCTGGACCCAAAACGTGCGCTTTCATTCTATTTGGATCGCACACGCCAGTTCCGGGTGGATGACCAACTCTTTGTTGGTTACGTGGGCGCTAAGAAGGGGAAAGCGGTGCACAAGTGGACAATCTCTCGGTGGATCATCTTGTGCATCCAGGCATGTTACTCCATGGCTAAAAAGGAGCCCCCTGTTGGATTGCGGGCTCAGTCCACCCAGGCCACGGCGACTACAACTGCCCTGGGCCGGGGAGTGCCCTTGCAGGACATTTGCCAGGCAGCTACGTGGGCCTCGCTGCGCACGTTTGCAAGACACTACTGCCTGGACAGTCAAGTCCGGAGGGATGGCTTCTTTGGCCGTTCCGTCCTCCAGGGCTTTCTGGTGTGATTATTGGTTCGCAGTCCCACCACCGGGGTTGGTATTGCTGGGGTATCTATTCTAAGGTAAGGAATCTATCACTAACGTGTCTCTTTCAGATGCACAAGTTACTACTTGTGTAACAATATATCTGTAAGAGACATTAGTTAGTGATAGATTCCTTACCGACCCACCCATCCTCCCCGTTCTGCAAACTGATATCTAGGGTTCAGGTCATCCCCTTTCAGGGCCCTAGTTTCATGGCACCAGTGTTGGTTCTATCATGGCTCTGCGTATCTGGCGCTGAAAAGCTGTGTATCAGAACTGACGTCAGCGCGCATGGGCGGCGTCTAAGTACTCCGACGACGTCATTCCGGCGCTAACGATGCCGACGACGGACGCGGAGCCGCGGACGACGCCTGCCGGCGCGCAGGGGTATTGCTACCCAAACTTTTCCGGATCCAGTCTGACACCTGGGGATATTCTAAGGTAAGGAATCTATCACTAACTAATGTCTCTTACAGATATATCGTTACACAAGTAGTAACTTGTGCGTCAAGGGGAGAGCAGAAAGTGATCATATTCCCCTTTGTGTAACACATAAACTGTGGAAGGCCAATCACCCAGGGGCAGAGGTGGCAGCGTACTGCCCCCCAGATGTAGTTCCTTCCAACGACACTCGCAGGCTCAAATGGCCGCAGATAGCGAATAAACCAGAGGTGATGGGCACTATTAGTAATAAACTTGACACTCATATAAAGGATGCTGTGTGCCTGTCCTCATCGGATAAGGACCTGGCGCTTATACCCAGGCTTCATGAGAATTTTTTGGAGGGCATTAGACCCCTTTTTTCAAGTCATTGAAAAAGGGTAAACATTGACCGCCAAAGTAGTTAAGCTGGTACAATGCAGAATGCAGGTCTGCTAGAATATGTCTGAGTACTGCCATTAAGAAAAGTGAACCCGAAGGTGTTAGATCAGCTAGGCGAGAGTATAAAAAATCCATACACCACTCCAAGAAGCAGTTGGACGAACTCCATTGGCAGGATCTTAAGGCAGCAAGCGATAGCAAGGACACAAGATCATTTTGGAGCATTGTCTAATGGGGCAGAGGGGGTGGGGTTGATTCCCCAGCAAATTATGTTTCCCAGGATGAGTGGATACATTATTTTAAACCTCAATACGCGTGTAACCTCATTGATATTCCTGTGGAAGTTGTAAAGAATGTTGTAGACTTGTATGCCCCTTTTGATGACAATGATGCTCTGATTGCTCTTAATTCTCTGAAGGGGGGATAGCACCAGGCCCCGATGGGGTTCCTTCGGATGTCTTCTTGCATGATAAAGAACGTTGGGCTATGTACATTACATTGTTGGCCAATGCAGTGGCCCAGGGAGCTCCAGTTCCGAAATCATGGGGAGGGGCGCTGTAATAATTCCTGTCTACAAAAAAGGGGACAGAACGCAGCCTGGCAATTACAGGCCCATTAGCCTCATAGACACAATCCAAAAGGTGGTTGGGAGGATGACCCTAAACAAAATATTGGATTGGGTGGAAGAAAACAACATATTGTCCACCTTCCAAGGGGGCTTCCGTAAATTCACCAGCACAATTGACCAGGTCTTCCGATTTACGTTACTCCATTGGAAGACAGTGTTTCTGGGTAAGGGCAGTATTTATGCGGCATTCGTGGATTTACGTGCCGCTTTCGATCTTGTACCACGTTCCAAGTTATGGGCAGTCTCAAATAAACTGGGTATGCCAGATGAAATCCTGACCCTGGTAATGAGGCTCCACGAGGCCAATTATGCTAAAATCCAGTGGGGTGGCCAAGGGAATGTTACTTCTGAATTTCCGGTCAAACGTGGAGTGCGCCAAGGCTGTGCAATGGCCCCTACACTCTTCTCGTTGTATGTCAATGGAGTGGACCGCATGGCATCAATAAACACAGATGCACCTAAGTTGGTAGGAGTCAGGACACCATTGCTATTGTTTGCAGATGACACGCTCATTGTATCTAAAACTCAAAGTGGATTTCAACCTGCTCTGGTAGTGTTCGAGGAATTCTGTTCTGACCACGGCTTGGAGGTTAATGTGGCAAAATCCAAGCTTATGGTATTCAACCCACACTCGAACTTTAGAGGGAAGTTCTACATGAGTGGGCAAGTTTTGGAAAGGGTTAACGATTTTGTGTACCTGGGTATGCATATAGAAAAAGGCAGCAAATGGGATAAACATATAAGTATGGCTGCCCTAAAACACCATCAAGTCTCAGGGGTCTTGAACCTGGAACACAGAAAGTCGACAACCAAGCCAATTAAGGCAGTGCTCCAGGTCTACGAAGCAAAAGCTCTGCGCTCAGCGCTTTACGGCGCTGAGCTGTGGGGCTTCGAAAAATTGACTCCGCTGTCTCTTTCTGAAAATAGATTCATGAGAAATGTTACTGGTCGCCCGCAGAGTACTCCACTGAACCCATTAAGGTACGACTTGGGAAGAAGGGCTGTTGCAGATATAGCGAGGCTACGCCCTGTTCTATACTGGCGAAGAATTTGGACCACGCCGGAGCTCTCACACTATGCCGAAGGCCTTATGGACGTCATTAAATTGGATGTCTTCCATAAGATTGGTTGGCTAAAAAAACTTTGTGAGACCCTGACGGGAATGGGTATGCGAATGCTCTGGGAAGATCCTGTGGCAGCGTTGTTCCCATCAAAACAGTCATTAAAAGAGATCTATTGGGAACGGGTGGCGTTCCGTGTTTGGAGTAACGTAGATTCATCTGGAATCACGGGGTGTTTCTTAGAGGCAAAAGTTATTCCTAAATTAGAACCATACTGGGATTCCATCACTAAACCTGGTGACAGGAAGCTTTACTTCCAGCTTAGAGCTGGATCACTGCCACTAAAATCCTTTACTGGAAGGTGGGCTGGGACAAGTGTGGACACTTGCCCGGCTTGCCAGAGACACCCGGAAACAGTTGCCCATTTTATGTTCACTTGCCCTGCCTATGAAGGTCCCAGACGAGTCTGGCTTACCCCAATGTGTAGAACTATGGGTACAAAAAGCAGTGCAGTAGCATTAAGAATAATATGCACCAGCACTTTGCCATTAATTTCGATGGCGGTAGCCAAATATCTGGGGTGGGCTTGGGCTCTAAGGCAGAAACCCATGTTGTGATCATTTTGTGTTTTTTAGGCTGAGCACGAAGCTGGAAATAGGCTCCAAGGGTGAATCTTACAGTAATGGTTTTTAAATCTTTTATTGTGTACAATGTCTTTTTACCATGATCTTTTAGAATGTATATATCTACTAGTTTTAACATTTTTTAATGTGCAGTCCAGGAGACAATTATTCTATTTTACTGTATGCTTTTATGAGTGTAACCCGAATAAAGCTGATATTGAATTGAATTGCAATTTCAAGGGTGCAAGGGTGTCAAAAGGACACCCTGTTGCACCCCTTAAAAAAGCATGGCTGCACATGTGGCACACATACATGCCCTAAGGGCATGTATGTGGTTCACATTGCATTTTGAAAAATGCAAAAAAGTGCATTTTTCAAAGAAACGCAAGTTGCCACCAACTTGAAGTTGGTGGTAATTTGCGATTCCTTAAGGCCAAATTGCACTTTTTTGGTGCTTCTTACATTGCATTTAATGAATAGCTAAATTTGCGATTCCTTAAATGCATTCGCAAAATAAGGAATCGCAAATTTTGTGATTTCTTATTTTGCACACAGATTTGCCTTTATACATACCACTTAGCAAAATTGCGATTGCAAACACCAAAATTCGACAAATTTCGGTGTTTGCAATTGCAATTTTGCTTGATACATATGACCCTAGAATTGTATAGTTTTTTAAAAAACGAATAAAAATTAAGTAAACATTTTTGTTAAGAATATATTTTTGTTTGTTTGAAAAATGAATATAGGGGTGTTTATTTAGTATTTTCCTTTATTTAATTTGTATTTGGAGTTGGAATAGTAAACTATTATGGTTTACTATCCTACATTTTCCCTGAGTTTAATTTGATTTGGAGTTGGAATAGTAAATTATTATGGTTTACTATCCGAGACTTTTCCTGAGTTTAGTCGGTATTGGAGTTGGAACAGTATATTATTATGATCTACTATCCAGCACTTTCCCTGAGTTTAGTTGGATTTGGAGTTGGAATGGTAAATTATTATGGTTTACTATTCATCACTTTCCCTGCGTTTAATTTGATTTGGAGTTGGAATAGTGCATTTTTATGGTTTAATATCCAGCACTTTCCCTGAGTTAAATTTTATTTGGAGTTGGAATAGTAAATTGTTATGGTTTACTATCCAGCACTTTCCTTGAGTTTAGTTGGATTTGGAGTTGGAATAGTAAATTATTATGGTTTACTATCCAGTACTTTCCCAGAGTTTAATTAGATTTGGAGTTGGAATAGTAGATTATTATGTTTTACTATTCAGCTCTTTCTCTGAGTTTAGTTGGATTTGGAGTTGCAATACTAAATTAATATGGTTTACTATCCAGCACTTTCCCTGAGTTTAATTTGATTTGAGTTGGAATAGTAAATTATTATGGTTTACTATCCAGCCCTTTCGCTGAGTTTAATTTGATTTGGCGTTGGAATAGTTAATTATTATGTTTTACATTCCAGCACTTTACCTGAGTTTAATTGGAGTTGTAGTTGGAATAGTAAATTATTATGGTTTAATATCCCACATTTTTCCTGAGTTTAGTTGGATTTGGAGTTGGAGTAGTACAATATTATTGTTTACTATCCAGCATTTTTGTTTTAGTTTAGTTGGAGTTGGAATAGTATAATTATTATGATTTATTATACAGTAGTTTTGTTGAGTATAGTAATTGTTTTGTTGTTGGGATTGTAATTTTTGGCGGGTATTCTGATTTTTGTCAGAGTTTATTTTATTTGGAAGTTAGTAATAGGAATTGTGTATTATTTATTATGTACAATTTTTTGTACAGTATATATATATGTCGGGATCCTGACCCGCATGGCAGATGAACCAAAATCCACAGGAGCAAAGAGTGAGTCCCTACTCTCCTCTGAGGTATGGCCAGTTCTAACCATTTGATGGGAAACAGAAAACTGACAAATACCCCCAAGGAGATAAGAGACGACACAGGACCACCAGGAAGGAGCTTGAAAACGGGGTCAGCCGAGCATAAGGTAAGCATCAGCAAGAATTGTCCTCAGAACAACTGTACAACAAGAAACAAAAGGGAAAACAAGGATTAAGTGCAATCCTAAACAATAACATATTTTTAACTATGAGTAATAACACAAGTTAAGGAGAGTAGGTTGTGTACGTTCCCAGACTCACCAGTTTCTTGGTTGCTTTATCCCCAATTGAAGAGATGTCTCTTATTTTTCATTAAAAAATATAAAGCAAAAGTGTTCAAGAAACTGACCACATACGGATCAAATTTATATAGTACAGAACTTAGTACTAGGCATACGTCTGCCAGGGAGCTTTTTTTTTTTTTTAAAGCATTTTTCTTTATTTGTTTTTTCATCCAAATCTGCATATCACGTCCATGTACAAATACCATTACATAACTCTTTTACCTCAGCCGAGGCAGTGAAACAGCCCAACAATGAACTCAGGAATTTAGACCTATAGGCATTCCAATGGAGGTTTAGTTTGGTTTACTTTGTTTTTTGTGTCATAATATCTCAACTGTAACTAAACCTATCCCAAACCCCGCCCAACAGCCCCACCTCCTCCCCCCTGCCGGGTCTGTATAATATGAGGTCCATGTATCTCAATGCTCGTTCTGGGTCCCCTCATGCCCCCCTCTCTGGCTTGGCGCCAGCCCCCGATGAAAGTTGTCCCCTCTAATGACACCTGTGTGGATTGTGAGGCCTGTCCCGTTATCTCCTGGACCATCACTCCCCACACCAGCAATACCTCAGGTAGTTTGTCATCCCTTCTGATGCTTCACATATGCCCCTCTTCAGCCAGAGCCCACTACCTCATGTCTGTTTTCCATTTCGCCACTATTGGCCCCTGCTGGGTTAACCAATGGATCGCAATGCGCCGTCAAGCTATAACAAGTCCCAGAACCAGAAATCGCCTTCTTGTCTTACGTTTAGGATCACAAGGAATCAGGCCCAGCAGATAAGGGCGGGGATCAATGTCAATCGTCCACCCTGTAATTCTGGTCAGGAACTCTAGGACCGCCCTCCAGTACGTCTGGATCATCAGACAGGTCCACACCATATGCGGAAAATCCGCCTGAGCATTGCGACATCTAGGGCAATGTGGATCCCTGGAACTGTCAATGACATGAAGCCACCTGGGTGAGAGATAGGTCATGTGTATTATGTGATCGTGAATTTGTTTGAATCAATTGCATACCGACACCTTCCGCACACTCTCCTGGATTTTTTCCCAGTCTCGTGGCGTGATCTTCTGCGCACACACCCGCTGCCGTTTCTCCTCTATCCTTAGGGATCCAGTCTTTTTTATCCTCCATCAGCACCCTATATAGGTGGGTAACAAACATCCGCCCTCCTGCCGTGGTGATCATGGTGACCAGAGTATGTGTGTGCCCCGGAGTCTCTGGGAATAAAGGCCACAATTGCCGTGCCGTTGCTGCTATTTTTGCATACTGCAGGAATTTCCCAGGCCCCAGCTCAAAGGTAGCCACAGCCTCCTGATAGGTGATGAATTTATTGTCTGGATAGAGGTCCGACAACATAAGGCAGCCCCCCTCTTTCCATTTGTCAGTTGACATAACCTGCTCTATTTGCGCGAAGGGCGGCATAAGCCAGAAATCCGCCTCTGGGGCAAACGGTCTGTCCCTGATAAGTCTGTGGACTATTCGGTTCCATATTACGGCTAATAGCCGCACCAATGGAGGACATTGTTCCCGCTGACCCCCCGCCCGCCAGAGAAGTGCTCCCAACTGTCTGTCTCCATAGGTGTCTGCCAGCAAAGACCTTTCCCAGGAGGTGTCTGTGTCCAACCTGTCTATAGCATGTTGGAGTTGCAATGCAAAGTAATAGAGTTCCAGATCTGGGATTTCTAAACCTCTTTTGCCCCACCTACGTTTCATGACCTCAAGGCTAACCCGACTCCATTTCCCGTTCCATAGCAGTAGAATAATCAGTGTATCTAATTCCTTAAATACCCGAAGCAGGAGTTCAAAGAAGGAACCCTGCATTGTGAAGAGACATCTAGGCAGGACCACCATCTTTATCAGGGCGATATTCTCCATCAAGGAGAGTTTAAGTGTGTTCCAGAAGGCAATACTGCCCCGGAGACCTCGTAGTATCCTCCCCATATTGTGTTGGTAAAATGTGGTGTCATCCCTACCTGTCCATATCCCCAGATAGCGCAGTGTATCTGCCACCCATGGAAGTCCCAACTCCGGGAGCTGAGCTCCGTCACATTCGTTCACCAACCCAATTACATATAGTTGTGATTGTGCTTTATTAATGTAAAGCCCAGATGCTTCAGCAAACTGAATCAGCGCAGCTATTAGTGACGGCAGTGACTGGGTCGGCAAATGCAGGTATATCAGGGCATCGTCAGTGTACAGTGATACAATATGTTCCATACCACCCACCGGATGCCCTGCCCCTGGAGCACCCTACGAGCAAGGCATGCCAACGGCTCCATTGCCAGGGCGAAACGCATGGGGGAGAGTGGACATCCCTGTCGTGTCCCTCTCTCTACGGACATTGTGTGCGACACGTACCGTCCCGTGCGAACCCTCGTCACTGGCCGAGCATAAAATAGTTTTACCCAATTTACAAAACCCTCCCCAGTCCCATTTTTAGAAGCACTTGCCATAAATATTCCCATCGGATCGAGTCGAACGCTTGTTCGATATCAAGGATCGCTAAGGTGCTCTGTTGGTCACTTCCCTCCAATGATTGCATAACATGTGCGAGGCGGCGGATTTTCCGTAGTATATTCCTGCCTGGTATAAAACCGGACTGGTCATCATGTACCAGTTGCAGGAGATATGGGAAGAGCCTACTCGCCAGCACATGGCTAATAATTTGAAGATCCACGTTTAGCATGGAAATTGGCTGATAAGAACTGGGGAGCAAGGGGGTCCTTTCCTGGTTTGGGGATCATCACGATCAGTGCTTCGCGCATGGAGTCTGGGAGTATGCTGCTTTCGCTGGCTTCCGCCATGATTTCCAGTAATTTAGGGATCAAGAGCCCCCCCATACTCTTTGTAGAGCTCAGCCGCTAGGCCATCCATCCTGGGGGATTTAGCAGTCTTCAAATGGGCGATCGCTGCCCATATCTCTTCCCCTCTGAACGAGGACCCGAAGGACTCCTGACTCTTGGGGTCTATGCAGAGCAATTCCACCTCCGCTAGATAGGCCACCACAACCTGAGGGGCAGTGGGGGACTGTGGCTCAGAGTATATTCTACGCAAATGGGTTACAAATGCTTTATTGATCTCATGTTGTGTGTAAACCGTACGGCCTAGTTCAGTTTTGATAGTTAAAATTGGGTGAGGCTGAGTCTCCATTCTAATCAGGCGTGCTAGTAGACGTCTGACCTTGTCCCCTCAGTATACCTATAAATATACAACACAATGCATCAGAATTGATATTTCAAATAGCAATAAATGAGAAGGAAAATACTAATTAGACCTTCTTTTGAGAACAAATTTCTCACTTTTAGTTGCTTTGAATAAACGTCACCAACTCAACCTGTGGTTCTCCTTATTTTGTTTTTTATTATGTATATATTTCTTTAAGAAATAGATTGAAAAAACAATACATAAATCAATACTTGACAAAAGCTTTTAAGATTACCCTAATCAATTTTACAGATGCTCATTCATATGTACAAAAACAGCATTCTGTCCAGAGATCGCCCCATATTCTCATGGAAAAGTACAGTGTTGGACTACCGTTATTCTAGTCCTTTTATCAACATATTTGTATTCCCATATTTGTTATATCAGTTCTTTAATTTTTGTAGGGCTTCTCTTTTCAAGGACAACGCGTTTAAGCCTTTCAATATTTTCGGCCTCATCAGGACTGGGGTAATCAGCTGGATACCTTGTAAAGATACAGGGCGCGGTATTAATAATCCTTCTCGTCTAGTCCGGGACGCCTGCTTTTCAAACACTTAAATATTTTATTCTTGACTTGGTATGGCAACCTCCGTATTTGTAGCGCAAACACGTGTATCTGCATACACTTCCGCTGTATTTAAAACCCCGGTTACCTTAGTGTTCGGGTCTGGAATCACTTAAGCGTGTTCTCTCTTCGAATCACTCAAAACTAGTCTCAGTGTTCTCCACGTCATCGGCAAAATGCCATGTCGACACTTCTTCAGAAACAGGCTTCCTTGAGTTGTCACCCTCAGTATACCAACGACGTCTGCTCGCAGTTCTGTTAAATTTGCCCAGTGAGTCCCAGATGTCCCCTATCTTTCGTTTCAATTCCACCCATTGTCTACCATTGGCATTGCGGGCCTAGCTTGGGATTGGGTTAAGTCTTTTCTTGAAGACCGCACCCAGCAGGTGTGGATGCCACCTTTTTCATCATCTATCAGGAAACTGTCCACGGGGGTCCCGCAGGGTTCCACACTTAGCCCCCTGCTTTTCAATATTTATTTGACACCCCTGATTTTCTTGGCTGAGGAGCTGGGTGCTAAAATAATGGCCTATGCCGATGACACTCAGCTTCTATTCACTTGGAAGGACTCTGACCTACGAACTTATATTGCTCATAAGTGCCTCTCATCGGTATTCTCCTGGCTGGCACATGCTCGACTTAAGTGTAATGAAGATAAGTCAGAGGTGCTCCTTTACCGCCAGTTTCCTCCTACCTTTAGAGAGACTCTATGGCCCCCTGACTTTCCGCGCCCAAACTCAGAGGGTGGGCCTGCAAAGAATCTAGGGGTATGGTTTGGGGAAGATCTTTGGTTCCACGACCAAATTAAAAAACTCACAGGAGTCTGTTTTGGCTCTCTTAAAGCCTTGAGACGATTCCTCCCTCTGCTCCCGCGCAATGCTAAGGAAATGGTTGCCTGGGCGCTTATCCTCTCCCGCCTAAATTATGCCAACGCTCTTTACATTGGTATACCTGGTTATCTTTTAAAAAAACTCCAGGTTATTCAGAATTCTGTGGCCAGACTCCTCTTTAATATCTCGAGGAGCTCTAGCGTTCGGCAGCATCTACGCGACCTTCATTGGCTCCCCGTTGCCCATAGAGTGCTTTTTAAAGCACTGACCATGACACACAAGGCGCTTCATGGCTCTGGCCTGAATTACATCGGAACACGTTTTGCGTTCTATACGCCCAGGCTACCTTTGCGCTCATCCCTCCAACTTCGTCTGGTGGTCCCAAGGTTCCGTCGGTCACGTATTGGTGGTCAGTCTTTATCAGTCAAAGCAGCTATGATGTGGAATTCTCTACCAGATGATCTCCAGCATATCAGGATATCCGTATCTTTTAAAAAAGATCTTAAAACTTTTCTGTTTAAACAGCTGCCTTAATATTTCTGCTTCCTCCTGCCATTGCCCACTTACGCGCCAGGACACTCCAGAGTATTAGTGCGCAATATGAATTCCCCTATAACATGACATAACACAACATTTAGCCGGCCCATCCTTATCTCTTTTTCCAGTGCTGCCTGGTGGTGTAGATCTCGCGCCAGCATTTTTTTCACCCCTACATCCGTGGACATACAAACCCCCCATATCACAACCTTCATCGCGTCCCATTCGAACGCCCTAGTGATGGCCGTGCCCCAGTTTACATCAAAATAGACATCCAGCCCTATCGTTATTGCGTTTTTATAGGTTGGGTCTGCAAAGACTTCGATGTTTAGCCTCCATAGCGGTACCTTAGATCTTGGCTGGCCTATAAAATATGTTATTAATAGGGGGAGTGATCGGACAGATAGTGGGCCAGATATTGCGTCTCCCCTATCTGATGGGCCGCCGTCATTTCGACAAAGAAATAGTCTAGTCTACTATATGTATTGGCAGCAGGTGTGTGGCACGAATACACTCGACGGCCAGGGTAGCGGTGTCTCCATATATCCAGTAGGTGATAGTTTTGAAGCATCTGACCCATAGCCTCTCTCACTTTAGGTTTGGCATCCGGTTTTGGAGGGTGTCTATCTAACTACCCATCAAGGGCACAATTAAAATCTCCTGCGACTATCAATTCTGAATCTGGATCCAGATCTAGCTGCCCCAGGACTTGACTCAGAAACTCTCTGTCATCACTATTCGGACGTATATGTTCAATACGCATATGCAGCGCCCATCCAGCGTCCCCTCCACCATCACATATCTCCCCTCTGGATCTTGTCTAATGTTTATGGCCTTAAAGGGAACTCCTGGGGCCACCCAAATAAGCGCTCCTCTAGTAAACCCTGAATAGGAGGTTGCTAAAAACTGGCACCTCCATCTACGCTGAACATATTTAAGACAGTCTCCCCATAGGTGCGTCTCCTGGAGTAGAGCTATACTTATCCCATACCGTCTGAGGTAAGTTGCCACCTGTATCCGTTTGACCACATTATTGAGCCTCCGGACATTTCATGTTATAAATTTATACTTCTGTGTGTCACCTGGCATGAGTCGGCCTCTTTTGGTGCAGAGGCACCCATTGTCTGTGTGGGGAACCTCCAACAGTGTTGTGGTGTGACCCATCATGTTGCAATCTCTCCTGACCTCTAGGGCATAGCTAAGACCAGACCCGGCAGTAAACCAAAAGAAACAACAACATTGCGAGCCCCCAGGCCCAACTCCCCCCTCCCACAGGCAGTAGTACTTCATTCTCATAACCCAACCATGGTCTGAGTACTCAGGACCCCGCCCCAAAGCTCCACCCACCCCCTAGATTTCCCTCCCCAACTTGAAATAACAACTATGAATTTTATAGCTTGCACAGAACCGATCACCTTCCCGGACTTCGATAATCAGCCTAACTAACTGGCACCGCGCGGCCCCGCCCAACTGGTAGTTTAGCCAGGCCGCCTCAGCGCACTACAGCTGGCATGTCAAAAGGGTATGTTGGCGGAATAGTGCCCTCCCTTGCAGAAATGTTTCATCCCCCCCTTAGCATCTCTGGGTCCGGGACCCCCACGTATGTGCCCCGGATTCAAGTCAGGTGCCGGTCGGGCCAATCCCGTACTTACAGTCTCAATGACCCAGAACCACAAGGTCACAAGTCAGTGTCTGCCTCTCAAGTGCCTCAAGAGCCCCCATCCGCTGGGTTGGTGGCACCCCCCTAGCTCCGACTGCGTATCCTGCACCAGACATAATGGAGAAGACTGGTTCTGCTCCAGGATCGCCTCTATTTCCGCAAGTAGGGTGCCATCTGGACCCACCATCATGCGCCCTCCGTCTGACAAGTCCCGTACCCTGGGTCTCTACTCACCATTGTGGCACTGTTGATTGTGTTGCCGACCAGTCCTCCTCCTCTGTTCTTGCCAGCCCTGGTTTCGGTCCCGGCCATCCAGTCCCATTAAATCCATCCAGTTCGTTACCTCCGATGGGTTACTAAAAAAGTTTATATTGTCTCCATATTGTACACGGAGTCTGGCCGGGAACATTAAACTGTATTTGATGTTAAGGTTCCGCAATCGACGTTTGACACCCAGGAAGCCATTTTGTAGATCCTGTACTTTTTTGGTATAGTCCGGGTAATTATGGATATCGTGGTTCTCAAACCTGGGCGGACCATTGGTGCGAATGAATTGCAGGATCGTGTCCCGTTCCCTACAGTTGAACAATCTAGCAATCAGGGCTCCTGGCGGGGCCCCCGGTTTCGACAGCAGGCCGAGGGATCGATGGGCTCTCTCCACTGCAAACATCTTGGAGAGCCTGAGGTTTGGGAATGCTGAGCCTATCCAACCTTCCAGAAATAGGTCTGCTGCCGGCCCTTCCGCCTTTTCCGGAAATCCCAAAAAGCGGAGGTTGTTCCTCCTTGACCGCCCTTCTGTGTCATCCGCCCTATCCTCCAGCCGGGCTGTGTGTTCCTGAAGGGCCGATACTGTCTCCTGCAGTTGTCGGATCTCGGTCTGTAATGTGTGCAGGTCTCCTTCAGTTGTGGTAACCCGGTCCGCCACCTTCCTGAGATCCAGGCGCAGATGATTGATGTCCATGGCCATCCCATCCATCTTGGATTCCAGCGCCACTCGAGAATCACGTATGGCTTCCAGGATGTCGGACTTGTTGCGGGCCGTTGAACTCTGGTGAGATCCCTGATCTGGGTCTGTTCTGAGGCGGTCTGCAGAGGTAGGGCCCTGCACTGTGCACTGCATTATTTTATTAGATTGGGCCCTCTCAGGGTTCTATCTCTCCCCATGTCCGGCGCCAAGGCGTTTCCTGGTGGCCCTTCTTTCAGAAATTGATAGTGCAGGAGCTGGCCTTAAGGGTAACCTGGAGCCGAGGATGTCGTTCAGGCACTCTACGTTACCCCTGGTCCAGAGCCACAGGCCTCAGCAGGGTATTTGCCTCGCAGATCACCCTGGTCTGTGTTCGGGGTTAGCCAAATGTCACCACAGGCTTAGATGTCTTGCAGTGCCCCTTGTTCTTGTCCCTGGTTGCTATCCCAGGCTTGGGCTGACCTGGATCTCTGGCGATCCGCGGAGCGATTGCCCCCATCACTGTCTTGGGCCGCACAGCCTTGCCGTCATCAAAAAATGTCGTGGCAAATCGGGGGTATCCCTACCCCACTAACAGGAGCCTCAATCTCATATTCCATGTGCTCGAGCCACTGCGCGAGCCTCGCAGCGACCTCCGCAACCCACCCGGGCGTGCTCGGCGGGGAGCAGTGCAGGTCCAACACAGCAGGCCGCCAGCACCGGGCTCGCATGAATCGCTCACCCGGGCCTCTGGGGTCAAATCAGCCTGGCAAGCACGGCCGTCTCTCTTCCTCAGCAGCCTCTCTTGCGGGCTCGAGACAGCACAGCAGTGGCCGGGGGTCCGGCTGGGATCCAATGTCAGGTTTTCAACCCACACGTAGACTGGGGACAGCACACGGCGATCCCTACTGCTAGGAACAGGCCGGGCCGCCATCTTGAAGCTCAGTATTCCGACGGGTCTCCGGAGGCCTGTAATTGATTTCTCCGTCCGGGGGCCTTCTGCCCTTGTCTCGAGCAGGACCCTTGTGGTCGGGGGGGCCCTCTGCTGCCGTTCCGTGTGTTGAAGGTCACGATTCCGCCAGGATTCTGCAGGATTTCAATCGGTGGTGCAGGAGCAGCGCATGTATGCGACTAGCCGGCCATGTTGTCAGGCCCCGCCCCCGCCAGGGAGCTTTAAAGGAACTGAGGAGAACCACTTCTCCAAACACAAAAGGCAGTTGTAATCTGCCACTGTGCTGATGGCAGTGTGTGAGAAAGTGCCATCTTTCTTGCATTGGTATGCCCCCACTTTTTGCTGAATGCTGATGTGCTTTGACTGAGTGTGCCCTGGGCTCCTGCCAATCAGGTGCTCAGGGCCTGTGTTCTTTCCCTAAAACTATATTGAAGCTGAAACCCAATTGGCATCTCTGGTCACATGTCGGCATGTTGGCATTTTCACTCAGAACTCCTGAGGCGGAAGCCGGGAGCACCGATCGCTTGATTTTAAAAATTGTATTTTGTATTTGTGTGTTTTAAATACCTGCCACTGGGCCCTTCTGTCCTCACTACCCTCCCTTCCTTCGCACAAAACCGCTCCCTCCGCTCAGCCGATTAGGTGCTGCAGTGGGGAACGGCAAGGACAGCGGCCATCTTGAGGGGAGAGTGAGGTTGCCGGTGCAGTTGCACGGCCACTCCCCCCTCCTGTGAGTACTTAGCCACGCCCTCTGCATCGCGCGCTTGTTGGCATTTTCACTCTGAACTCCTGAGGCGGAAGCCGGGAGCACCGATCGCTTGATTTTCAAAATTGCATTTTGTATTTGTGTGTTTTAAATACCTGTCACTGAGCCCTTCTGTCCTCACTACCCTCCCTTCCTTCGCACAAAACCGCTCCCTCCGCTCAGCCGATTAGGTGCTGCAGCGGGGAACGGCGAGGATAGCGGCCATCTTGAGGGGAGAGTGAGGTTGCCGGTGCAGTTGCACGGCCACTCCCACCTCCTGAATGTCCATGTGGTTCCTGTCACTCAAGAATCACCCCTGCCTCGCACTCCTTTATATTTTCCTTAAAAAGTAACTCCAATCAGGTAAGTATGTTCATTTTGTTTTATTTTCAATTTTTATCATTGTTTTCAGTATTCATGATTTCTTCCTTGTGTATTGTTATCATACCACATTATAATCATTTTATACTTCCCAATGCATTTCAAGCAATAATGCCCTTCCTCAGGGGATTCTTTCTCTGAAACAGTTAACATAAGAAAATTTAAGCGTCTGAAATACAATTGTGCTTGTTATGATCTTGTATACTCTATTGCATCAAATACATAAATGCTCTTAAAACTATCCACGACCCCTGTGGTAAACGATGTTTGTGCAGAACGTGAAGCTTTAAAAATGTGTGACCTTATAACCCATTCGTGAACGAAGCCATCAAAAAGTATGAGGGGCGAACTGACCTTTGCACAACCGTCGGTAACTTTCAAAAATAAAGTTGTGTTTCGAAATCACGATCTGTAAAGTAAACGTCCGACCGTCAAATTCTGCATGTACATTACTGACATGGATTATATGAATCAAAGTTACGCCAAACGGCGTTTTACCTGAGCGACTCTAAGTCTTCTCGTCTCGGTGTTCAGTCAGCGGCGTTTTCAGGTTCCGATCATGTGACCGGAAGTCGCTTCATATTCAGTGTGGAACGCGTAAACAGAGAGAACGGACTTTGTGTTGCCGTTCTTGCATACTAAACATAAGTGTAGGACACCGTGTAAAAATGTTCGGATGCATTCGGGTCGTCGGAGTTCTCGGGTTTAAACACTCGATATTTTACGTGTAAACGGCCGTGGATGTATATGTATGTGTGCGCAAATCATATCTAAACGTTTAGGCAATCAACATTACGTTAAATTAAATTTATGGCGATATTGAAAAAAACTGACAATATTAGCAATGGATACATTGTGTACAAGATTTCATCACACTGTGACGTACTATTTACCACACTGTATTTATGAAAAGCATGTTTATAAAAAACAGTTAAAGTCCAATTTCTCGTTGAGCCCAGATGGATTCATGGTGTTCAAGTGATTAATCCAAAAGGTTTCTCTCCTTAACAGGTGACTGGAGTTGTCTCTTCCTGGCATGATTGGCACCATTTCTAAAATACAAAATCGGAGTTGGCTTACGTTATGATTCGCCTCATTGAAATGTACCGATATTGGTGATTTTTGATTTTTTAATCGGATGTTACTTTTATGTTCGATTATTCGAGTTTTCAGTTTTCGTTGTGTTTTGCCAACATATGATTTCCCACACGGGCATCTCAACATATATATTGGAGGAAGAGAAAGACAAATTCACCAGAGAGATGCTCATGGCAAGCATAGATGTTAAATCATTATACACCTCCATACCTCATGATTTAGGTATATCAGCAGTAGAAAGCTTTCTAGTGGAGGAGGACAAACCAAAATCATTGAAAGTGTTTATAATGGAATTATTACACTTCACGCTGTATCACAGCTACTTTAAGTGGAAAGAAAAATTCTACATACAGGCCTCTGGTACATCCATGGGCAATTGCGCAGCTCCGTGCTACGCAAATACCTTCATGCATAGATTTGAGATTGATCATATACTCCAAAACGAAGAATGGCAAGAGAATCTCATCGTTTACAGGAGATATATTGACGATATTTTCGTCCTATGGAAAGGTAATCAAGACAGTTTGGAACAAGCTTTAAAGAATTTGAATGAAGTAAACAACAGGATTCAGTTCACTTTTGTTATCCACAAAAAAGAACTATCATTCTTGGATGTACTAATTAACAACGAAGAGGGCATAATTACCACCAGTGTATTTTCAAAAGCAACCGACAGAAACAACTTATTACACTTTAAAAGCTTTCATCAAAACTCACTAAAGAACCATATACCGTTTTCCCAACTGTTGAGAATAAAAAGAATAGCATCCACAGAAGAGTTGTATGAGAAACACAAAAAAGAAACATTGGACAGATTCAAAAAAAGAGGATATCCGAACACCATCTTGGAAACCGCGGCGGAAAGAGCGGACAAATTACAAAGGAGACATTTACTCACACAAAAAAGGAAGGAGGATGACCAGAGAATGGTATTTGTGTCAAAATACTCCACTAGAAGTGGAGAAATAAAAAGAAGCATCAAAAAACATTGGCCACTCTTAACCCTGGAAGAAGACTTCAAAGGCATCTTCAAAAAAAAACCTATTTTTGCTTATGAAAGAACAAAAAATGTTAAAGAATTGATCAAACAGACTTCTAATGAAGTCACACAAACCTACAAAGGAACTTTACCATGCCACAACTGTGGAAATTGCTCCGCAATTATAAAAAGCAATACCATCAATCATCCCACAAAAGGAACACACATTAAATTGAAAGTCACGGGAACATGTGATTCGACGAACCTTATTTACATGTTGAGATGCCCGTGTGGGAAATCATATGTTGGCAAAACACAACGAAAACTGAAAACTCGAATAATCGAACATAAAAGTAACATCCGATTAAAAAATCAAAAATCGGGGGGGCGTGGCTGGCAGCCTAAGATGGTGGCAGCCTAGAGGGCGAGCTCCGCAGTTGAAGCGGCCTCCAGACATATCCGCTCACGAATCCGCTAATATATTTCGCCCTGCGGGCTGGGACTGAGGCCCGGGGCCGGGCGGCACGCCCGACAGCAACCAGATTTTGAATCCGATTGCGGGAAGTACAGATATCCGCGCCACTCGCACTGGCCTTGGAGGGCGATTGCAGCCGGGGACCTGCCTGGCATGACAGAGCCGACGGGAAGTGCTCCGGACTGGGCGTGAGGGAGCCGGAAGTGGGGGCGGACGCCGGAGCACCGGAGACGTGAGTGCTCGAGACCCGGCGCGGCCACCGGCGCCCTTGAGACCTGCATGAGAGTGACCGGCCATCACCGTCTGCTACCCGGTGAGTGCTGGGAGCGCTCCGGACCTCCGCATTGCGGCGACGGGATCTGATCTGGGCCTGCGGCCGCCATCTTGACTCCAGGCCAGCCGGAGGAGCCGGGGCCCAGCCTTGCACTGCGCTACAGCCTGCTACAGATCACCAGTGACAGACACCTGAACTGCAGAAAGATTGTCGCGGAGACTCCTGGGGGTGAGACGCGGGGGCAGGTATTGACGCGCTGGCAGCGCGACCACATCCATCGGAGACCGCGCAGCCGGCTCGGTTCAACCTGGACACACACTCCCCATCCGCAGTGCTCTGAGTCCTCGCTCCGACTGCTGGGGAGAGACACAGCCGACCCCCCGCCGCTAAGGGGGCAGATCCTGACCCACTGTGGGCGCTGTAGTGTACCCTGTGCCCTTCGGACCAACAGGCGCCCCCCGGGGGTGGCAGCGCCGTACCAGGCGAGGGCGAGGGCGAGGGCCTGGGGACATCGAGATCTGCGACACACCTGCTAAGGGGGTGAGTGAGTCGGCTCGTGGGCCCCTGGGGACTTGAACTTCACACACCGCCCTGACCACTGGTTATTTCTTCTCCTTCGGTGCAGAGGGCCACCTGGATCGCCGAATTGCGCAGCGAACCGACCTCACCCGCTGATCTAGTCGGCGGACCAAGAGACGAGGGCAACGACAATTGGTCCCCTGATCCAACCGCTTTCGGGGACTGCTGCTACCGGAGCTCCTTTTGAAGAGTCTTGGCTCCCTCGCGACCCTGCATATACCCTCACTGCGGCACAAGCATATCTGTCATGGCGGGCAAAGGACCGAAGGGTGGCAATGCGCAGGCACGACTTGAGAAGTACGCATTCGACAAAGCGTCCACCTCCCCACCAGACGCTAAATCGCAGGCCAGCAAATCGGCAGACCCGGCGGGGGGGAAAAAAGCAACCCTTGATGACGTCATGCGGGCCCTGGCGCAAGTGCAGGCTACAGTGGGTTCGATCTCGACGGAAATAACACTGATCAGAGCCGACTTCCACAAGATGTCGGAAAGAGTTTCCTCGATGGAGGTGGTGACCAAATCCTTGGTGGAGGACGTCTCGGAGCTCCAGATTAATGTGGAACGGATCTCCAACGAAAATAAGGACCTACGTGCAAAGCTGGACGAGCAGGAGGGACGCTCGAGGCGGAACAACATCCGAATTATTGGGGTTCCGGAGTCGGAGGACACGAGAGCGATGGATCTCTATGTGGAACAATTGATCGAACAGGAACTCAAACCCAAGGGACTATCCGCCTTCTTTTCAGTGGAGAGGGCGCATCGGGTCCCGGGGGGACGTCCAAAACAAGGAGTGGCGCCACGGCCAATCATTGCACGACTCTTTAATTTTAGGGACCGCAATGCAATCTTACAGGCGGCAAGGACCTCTCCCCCAGTCAGGGTTCAAAATTCCACCATTGCGTTTTTCCCGGACTACACGGCGGAGGTCGCACGTAGGCGGAGGACATTCTTTGAAGTCAAAAAGGAACTAAGGGCGAGAGAACTTCCCTATGCCATGCTCTTTCCAGCCAAGTTGAGAGTGGTGGCTGACAACAGAACGTGGTTCTTCGACACTCCGGAGGCTGCACACGACTGGCTGGAAGGATGGAGACCAGCAGGGCTACCCCGCCGCTCCACGCGACCGAATAAACACCGTACAAATGGATCCCGACCGGGTCCCCATGTGCCCGAAGGGAACGTGGATCCGCATTCCCCGCTGAGTGAAGCCCAAGAATCTGAGAACGACGGCGACGAACAATGACTTCCCAGGCTCACTAGAATAAACTAAAGGTAACGCTGGTCGGGCGGGCCGTCCAGGACGCCGGGCGGAGGTCCTCCGTGGACATGAAGGGAGGCCGCCGACTCCGGAGAGTCCCTCACCCCGACGAGCAAGTACTATGTTTGGGGTTTGGATCAGGCACTCTGCTAAGTTGGGGGGGCGGGCAGTTCGGGGTCCGTCTAGCAGGGGGGCAGGGAGGGGGGAAGTTGGGAAGGGGGGATGTTTGTTTGTTTTGGTTGGTGTTCCAGGTGTAGATTGGCAACACGAGACACACGCACTTAGTATGATGGGCTTGTGTCCAGAGTGTGGCTCGCACTTTCTATGTTGTACAGATTTTCTCACCCACAGATGCAATGGCTTGCGATTCATGGAATGAAAGAGGTAGGGGGGACCTGGGGACAGGGAGAATGACACCTCTGCAAATAATGTCCTGGAATGTGAGGGGGCTGGGGGACAAGGTCAAGCGAGGTCTGGTGTTACACAGTATTAAGAGATTCAGCCCGGCCCTGGTCCTATTGCAAGAGACGCACCTCACGGGCACAGCCACGCGCGCCTTAGACAGGAAAGGCTACAATATGATCGTCCACTCCGAATTCACGAGGGGGTCCCGTGGGACAGGGATACTGATGCACCGGTCCTCCAGATTTATACTTCAGTCCACGAAGCTAGACACACAGGGGCGCTTCGCAGCGGCACTCGGGCAGTGGGAAGGGAGACAGCTGAATATAGTTTCGGTGTATATTCCACCGGCGCTACACACGATAGCTCTCCCAGAATTGGGACAATTCCTATTGGACCTCCCGGAAGGTGACCTTCTTGTAGGGGGGGACTTCAATGCAGTGGTACACAATACACTGGATAGGTTTCCGATTCGAACACGGACTGCAGGGCCCTCCCGGCTCAATGACTTCCTAGAAGCGCAAGGCCTGATAGACCTATGGAGGCGCCTGCACCCGACTGACCGACATTACACCTACCACTCGGCGGTCCACGACAGCCTGTCGCGGATCGACTACTTCCTGGCACCGGGGCACGGGAGGTTCACTGTCGATGACGTTCAGATTCAACCCAGGGGTGTCTCGGACCATTCCCCGTTGATGTTGACCCTCTCCAACCCAGAACGGTCCCGAGGGCGCGTATACCCAATATTCCCGGGATACCTCAGGGTCCCACAGGTGACCAAAACTCTTAAAACAGCGACAAGGTGTTACCTTACGGAGAATAGTGGCTCGGTCTCCTCCCCATCGGTCCTCTGGGAGGCTTATAAAACGGTCCTCCGAGGCCAAGCCATCTCCGTTATTACGAGTTATAAGCGCACTCAGACGGGAGAACTACTTGATCTAGAGGACAGACTTGCCAGGGCACACGAGGCTCACATGGCTGACCCGACCGGAGATACACTCCACACACTACGGCTGTGCCAACAGAGTCATACTGATCTTCTACGCCGTAGAGTGGTTGACAGCATGTCGGCCTCAGCAACTAGGGTATACGATGTGGGAGATAAGGCGAGTAAACTCCTGGCCTGGCTGGCGAAAAAACGTGAGGGACAGAGGACCATCTTACAACTGAGGGACTCTGCTGGGGCAATGCACACCCGCCCTGCCCAGATAGTCGAACTCTTAGCTGATCACTTCCAGGCGGTGTATACCCCTGACATCGCGGTCTCCCGGGAAATGGCGGAAGGGGCACTCGCGGGGGTGCCCACCCGCACCCTGACACAGGACGGGGTTGACGACCTAGACTCAGACTTAACAACTGAGGAGGTACAATCGGCTATCGCAGCGCTGCATCCGGGGAAAGCCATGGGCCCCAACGGAATCCCGATTGAATGGTACAAGATCATGTCGGAAACGCTCGCAACACCGCTACTCAATATGTACCTGGACAGCTTGGAACAAGGGTGCCTGCCTCCTGATCAATGTATGGCCACCATCGTGGCAATCCCAAAACCTGGTAAGCCCCCTGAGGACTGCGGCTCTTACCGGCCGATTTCCCTCCTTAATGCCGAAAGCAAAATTCTAGCGAAATTACTGGCAAACAGACTGTTGCCTCACCTTAGTCATCTCATCCATCCAGACCAATCGGGATTCATGCCACACAGGAGC
This sequence comes from Lissotriton helveticus, assembly GCF_964261635.1. Classification (NCBI taxonomy): domain Eukaryota; kingdom Metazoa; phylum Chordata; class Amphibia; order Caudata; family Salamandridae; genus Lissotriton; species Lissotriton helveticus. The sequence goes on from NC_136070.1 coordinate 818,286,369, forward strand.
ACGGCGCTGAATCTCAGACGCCTGCATGGTGTTATGGCGAGAGCTCCGACGTTGACGACCGATGCAGCTGTCCTCTCATTGGACGCCACTATGGCGTTCGATTTGGTGGAGTGGAGGTACCTCTTTGCAGTCCTGCACCATATGGGCTTCGGCCCGAAATTCATAGGGTGGATCAAGCTATTGTACACATCCCCAATGGCAAGAGTGACTGCAAACGGACACGTCTCGAGAGTCATCTCATTAGCAAGGGGCACGAGACAAGGCTGCCCGCTCTCACCGCTACTGTTCGCCCTGGTACTGGAGCCGTTGGCAACTATCATCAGGACTACGCCACTACTCCGGGGCATTGACTGGGGAGATGGCTGGGAGGACAGAGTGTCCTTATATGCCGATGATATGCTAATTTACCTGACGAACCCGGCAGAGGGGATTCCAATCTTATTGGCACTGTGTGAGCGGCAGGGTGTGGCCTCTGGCTACAAGATTAACTGGATGAAATCGGTGCTCTTCATGCTGCATGGCACCCCGCCGCGTCTAGAGGAGGATTGCCCCTTGGTGTTGGAGGCTGTTTCCTTTCGATATCTAGGGATTCGGATCGCGCGAGACCCTGTAACCTTTCAAGACTTAAATCTGAGACCGCTGCTCGACAGATTGAAAGCAGACGTGCGCCACTGGATGGCGCTCCCGTTGACACTGTTGGGTAGAGCGGCGCTTTTCAAAATGATGGCGCTGCCCCGGTTCCTCTATGTTTTAGAAAGCTCGCCGGTGATAGTACCGCCTTCCTTTTTCAAACAGATAGCTGGGCAATTGTCGGGCCTGTTGTGGGGAGGCAGACCGGCGAGGGTGGCACAGGTAAAACTGATTAGAGATTGGTACAGTGGGGGAATTGCGCTTCCAAACCTGGAATTGTACTACTGGGCGGCACACCTTAAGGTGATCAACCAGTGGTTGCATGCACCGCAGGACGACCCGGCATACTTAGCGGATAGACGGCAGCTTGGCACTACTACACTTCTGGCCCCGCTTTACAACAAAGGACTTATAACAAAACTGATCGGCCCGACTAAACACACCGTCACATTGTGGCACAGAGCTCAATCCCGTCTGAAATGGGGGGGGTGATTACACAGCTCACACCACTATGGGACACTAGATCGCTTGGTAACCTGAGACGTAGTAAAGGATTTGATCACTGGGACACAATAGGGATTTCCACGGTGGGTGATCTCTGGACTAATGAGGGAGTGGTTTCATTTGACACGCTGCGAGAACAGTATGAGCTGAGCACCACTGAGACATATCGATACATACAGATTAGACATGCTTTACTGGGAGCGCTGACACCAGGTACTCAGGTCCCGGCTTCGGCCCCTTTGGAAGATAGGCTGCTCACTGACTACATGGAAACTAGCGCTACGTCCTTAACGTATCGAAAATTGGTGAATAACCTGCCTGACCCACTACAGAAATTGAAAGGGAAATGGGAGGAGGAGGTTGGAGACATGGATGAGGCAGAATGGAATGCCGCAATGGCATCGCCGAAAGAAGCGGGAATCTCAGCAAGATTCCGTTTGGTACAATTCAAGATATTGCACCGAGTTTACTACACGCGCACCACCCTCCACAAATTCCACAGGGCAGACCACCCATACTGTTTGCGAAATTGTGGGGAGGAGGGCACGCTGTTCCATACCCTTTGGTCCTGTCCGTACATAATCGAATACTGGAAGCGAGTGGCACGCACAGTCGCCCAAACATTACAGAACTCATACACTCCCGACCCAAGGATTTGTTTGTTAAATGTATGGGGCCCAACCGACCTTACACCACATGGGCGGAAATGGGTGGTTATTGGGATGATGCTAGCGAAACGGGATATAGCGCAAAGGTGGGGGGCATCAGAGTTACCGACTTTGGCACAGTGGTGCAGGAATATGGATTTGCTCATGATGGTGGAGCGGGCGGTTTATCAGCAGCGGGCCAATCCTCGTAAATGGAACAAAATATGGTTGCCATGGAACACTTACAGGGGGGAACTTTGTGAACCACTACCGGAAGAAGAAGAAGTGGACAGTTCAGAGGGGGAGGATGAGGTAGAATAGCAATGGGATTGCGGGTGGGATGGGGTGGCGCGGGGGCGGGCCGCTTGGGTCCTCCATTGCCCGTCAGAATCAGCCGGGGGTAAGACTACCTGTGGATGGTGCAATCTGGCCAGCTGGCCTGACATACCTAGGATAGATACTGTACAATTAATGTGCCTCTGTAAGCTCAATCTGTACACCTGAATGTTGTTTTTGGTTCAATATTTCAAAAAATAAGAAAAAGTTGCGCTTTAATTTGATTTTGGCGGAATGTTGACGCCACGTCTCATGCTACTTACACTGCCATATATGTTTATTTGCTGCAACAATAAAACTTTAAAAAATAAAAAAAAAAAAAAAAAAAAAAATCACCAATATCGGTACATTTCAATGAGGCGAATCATAACGTAAGCCAACTCCGATTTTGTATTTTAGAAATGGTGCCAATCATGCCAGGAAGAGACAACTCCAGTCACCTGTTAAGGAGAGAAACCTTTTGGATTAATCACTTGAACACCATGAATCCATCTGGGCTCAACGAGAAATTGGACTTTAACTGTTTTTTATAAACATGCTTTTCAACTATAAATACAGTGTGGTAAATAGTACGTCACAGTGTGATGAAATCTTGTACACAATGTATCCATTGCTAATATTGTCAGTTTTTTTCAATATCGCCATAAATTTAATTTAACGTATAATGTTGATTGCCTAAACGTTTAGATATGATTTGCGCACACATACATATACATCCACGGCCGTTTACACGTAAAATATCGAGTGTTTAAACCCGAGAACTCCGACGACCCGAATGCATCCGAACATTTTTACACGGTGTCCTACACTTATGTTTAGTATGCAAGAACGGCAACACAAAGTCCGTTCTCTCTGTTTACGCGTTCCACACTGAATATGAAGCGACTTCCGGTCACATGATCGGAACCTGAAAACGCCGCTGACTGAACACCGAGACGAGAAGACTTAGAGTCGCTCAGGTAAAACGCCGTTTGGCGTAACTTTGATTCATATAATCCATGTCAGTAATGTACATGCAGAATTTGACGGTCGGACGTTTACTTTACAGATCGTGATTTCGAAACACAACTTTATTTTTTAAAGTTACCGACGGTTGTGCAAAGGTCAGTTCGCCCCTCATACTTTTTGATGGCTGCGTTCACGAATGGGTTATAAGGTCACACATTTTTAAAGCTTCACGTTCAGCACAAACATCGTTTACCACAGGGGTCGTGGATAGTTTTAAGAGCATTTATGTATTTGATGCAATAGAGTATACAAGATCATAACAAGCACAATTGTATTCCAGACGCTTACATTTTCTTATGTTAACTGTTTCAGAGAAAGAATCCCCTGAGGAAGGGCATTATTGCTTGAAATGCATTGGGAAGTATAAAATGATTATAATGTGGTATGATAACAATACACAAGGAAGAAATCATGAATACTGAAAACAATGATAAAAATTGAAAATAAAACAAAATGAACATACTTACCTGATTGGAGTTACTTTTTAAGGAAAATATAATGGAGTGCGAGGCAGGGGTGATTCTTGAGTGACAGGAACCACATGGACATTCATATTGCACTTATCCTATTGCTCAGTAGGGTAACCTACCTACGCACCACCGAAATAATTGAAACTAATTGAAAAATCAAAATACACCATTCAAACAAAACTCAGAGTGCGGAATCACATTCCAATTGGATCTAATTACACTCCCACCTCCTGTCAGCATATAATGACTCCCCCATCCCGGAAGCGCGCCCAATGCAAACCCGTCTGCGCCCGTCCGCGACCGGCAGGGACCTGGGGCCAGTCACCATGCCTGTTTTCTCTCCTATTCCTCCCTTCAGCTTCTTGTCTGCCAGGGCGACTGGCCCCTTAGTGTTTCGATTCTTGAACGCATAGGGAACCTTGGCATATTAGCGCCCATCTATTCTTTCAATTCACATCTCCTGCCTAAACCCAAGTCTGCTCTGCCTATTACTGCCCTCTCTGAGCTCTTACTTCATCCCTCTCCCAGCTCCCCTACCGCTGCCTCTGTCTATCTCCTCAACACCCGCTCGGCGGTGAAGCACCAACTGGAACTATTCAATTTCCTCGACACCGTCAGTCCTGATCTTTTGTTCCTTACCGAGACATGGTTCGCTCCAGACTCTCTGCCTGATCTTTTAGCAGCACTCCTGGATTCTTATTATGTTCTTCGAGGCGATCGCTCTGATGGGAGGATCGGAGGGGGCGTGGCCGTTATTGCCCGCTCTCACCTCCGATTTCAATTTGTCTCCTACCCTCCCATCATGGCAGTTGACTCTCTAGTTGTTCGCTCCGTTAATCTTGCAACTCCTTTCACTTGGGTGCTCCTCTATCGTCCTCCCCAAGTCATGCCTCACTTCATTCCAGCCCTTCAGGAGCTGCTGGCTACCCTGGTAGTCAACAACTACTCTGTTTTGCTTCTGGGTGATTTTAACTATGGGCCCGGTGACTCCAGGGAGGACCAGACCTCCAAAGATTTCTCGGAAACCCTCCTATCTCTTAACTTCACTTCTCACATCTGCTCTCCCACCCACATCCACGGTCACATCCTTGACCAGGTCTGGTCAGCCAACCTATCTATTTTGTCCCCTACTGTTCTTCCTTGCCCTTGGTCTGACCATTCCTTGGTCTCTTTTTCTCTTGACCTTGGGCCACCAAGAAGCCCCCTCTGCCCAAGAATGTCTGGGTCCGAAACTGGAATCATATCGATGTGGGCGCATTTTGCTCCTCCCTGGCAGCCTCCTCTCCTGTCATGGATGATTCTCTGCCCGACCTCCAGTTAGCCACCATCAACAGCTGGCTTTCTACCTCCTGCGACTCTGTTGCCCCCCTCAAACTTGTCAGGAAATGCCGCTCCCATGATGCCAACAGGTGGTTCACCAGCGAGCTAAAGACCCTCAAACACGCACTCAGACAAGCAGAGCGGCGCTGGAGGCGCACTTATTGCTTCACCCTTAGGGCCCAGTATTCGGCCCTTCTTTATGATTATAAAAAAGCCATCTTGCTAGCCAAAACTGACTACTTTTCCCATAAGATCCTCCTGGTGGTAAACAAACCTAAGGAGATCTTCTCTATTGTACACAATCTTGCCGCATCTGACAGAGCCAATCCTAATCCTGCTCCCTCCCAATCCCTTTGCAATTCCCTCAATGTTCATTTCATTGAGAAGATTGCTACCATTAAGCGTAACATCCCTTTGCCCTCCTCGTCCTTTTCCCCTTCCCCCTTGCCCCTGCCCTCATTGCCCTTGACTGTTTTCCTCTGATTTCTAGAGCAGCTGTCCTTCTGCTCCTCAAGAAGGTTAAGTCAGGCTCCAACTCTGACTGCGCCCCGGTTCACATTCAGAGGGTAGCATTTTCTAACTGCCCTGACCCTCCCTTAGCCTTCCTTAACTCGTTCATTACCCAGGGAATGCTCCCTGCCTCTCTTAAGGCAGCTACAGTTATCCCCATCTTAAAAAAATCAGGGTCCGATCCCTCTTTATTGGCTAACTTTAGGCCCATCTCCCTGCTCCCTTTCCTGGGTAAGATCCTTGAGAACCACATAACCACCTGCCTCTCTGCCTTCATCGAGGACAACCACCTTCTGGCTTCCCATCAAGCCGGTTTCCGTCCAGTCCACTCGACAGAATCTGTGGTTCTTTCTGTCCTAGATGAGCTCAGAAGAAGTGCCGATGCTAACATCCCCCAGGCTTTGGTCCTCCTTGATCTGTCCGCTGCTTTTGACACGGTCGACCACACCATCTTACTCGACCGTGTCAGGGCAGCGTGGATTCAGGGGACTGCCCTTGCCTGGCTTGCCTCCTTTCTGCAGGGCCGGTCGCAGGCGGTCAAACTTGATGGCTTTACCGCCGCCACCTGTTCAGTCTCCTGCGGGGTGCCCCAAGGGTCCACCCTCTCTCCCCTCCTATTTAATATCTACATCTACCCCCTCATAGTCTCCCTGCAAAAGCTGGAGGTCGCCGTCATTAATTATGCCGACGACCTCCAGCTGATCTTTGATCTTTCCCCTTCCTCTGACTCTATTCTTAAATTTCAGACTACTCTTGTTTTCATTTATGACTGGATGAGTCATAACCATTTAAAACTCAACCCGGATAAGACGGAGCTGGTCCTAACTTGCAGCTTATCCAATCCCTGGAACTCTGCCTTTTGGCCATCCGCCCTTGACCCTCCGCCAGTCCCTTCCACCTCTGTTAAAGCCCTGGGCATAAAAATTAGTTCAGATCTTTCCATGCGCCCCCAGATCAGCTCTGTTGTTTCCACTTGCTTTCTGTCCCTCAGAGTCATCCGTAAGATCTCTCGCTTCTTTTCCTTTGATGCCCTCAAACTAATCATCCTGGCTATGATTATCTCTCGCCTGGACTACGGCAATGGTCTGTATGTGGGCATTCCGGCATACGAACTCCGGCATCTACAATCCATACAGAACCAGGCCGCACATCTCATCCATCGGCTTCCTAAGTTCCATCGCACCACCCCCCTTCTTAAGTCCCTTCATTGGCTACCCATCTCGCAGAGATCGTTATTTAAGCTGGGCTGCCTGACTTTCATGGCCCTGGCTGGCTCAGCCCCAGTTTTCATTAACTCCATGGTCTCTCCCTATGCTCCCAGCCGTACTCTTCGTTCCTCCTCTTTGGTCCTCCTGAATGTCCCACGCTTTCGGAGGTCCAAGCTGGGTGGCATGAGGTTTTCCCTCCTTGCTCCTTGCTTCTGGAACTCTCTCCCTCTGGCCATCAGGTCTATAACAATCTATCTGGATTTCCGTAAAGCCCTTAAAACCCATCTCTTCAATCTAGCCTACTCAGTGTAATTTAATCTCTCTGCGGTGCCCCCCCTTGTTCCCCCCCAACTCACAGCACCATGAAAACGCTCGGTGACCGTGTGCTATACAAATGCTTTCAACTTCAACTTCAACTTCAACTTCATGTCAGGCCCTGGTAAATGCTACCCTGGGTACCCAGGGCATTATGACCAGAGAAGACCCCTAAGGGCTGCAGCACTTATTGTGCCACCCTTAGGGACCCTGCACCTTGACACCCACACACTGCCTTGGCAGGCTGAGTGTCCTGGTGCAGAACTAAACAAAGAGTTGACATGGCACACATCCCTGTGTGCCATGCCCACAAACCCACTGCCTTGGCATACATCAGTCATCCCTCTAGCTGGGTGCCCTATGCCAGTGGTGTGGGCACAGGTGCATGAGCTCTGTGCCCCTACAGTACCCAGGGTCATTCCTGGGCACTGTAAGTGCAGTGATGCCATTAAGAGTATATGGTGTGGGAGGTCGTCATTACAAACTCCACAGCACCATAATTGCTGCACTGAAGCCTGACAAGTTTGACATCAAACTTCTCAGCACATTAAACCCACACTGATGCCAGGGTGGGATTTATTGTAAAATGCACTACAGAGTGTATCTTAGAGATGCCCCCTGAAACATAACCTACAATTCACGTCTTGTCTGAGAGGCTGCCTAGGCTGCCACACAGCAGACATGTTGCTGGACCCCTAGGTGGAGAGCCCCCCGCTCTCCTGGGCCTGCAACAATGCACATCCTGGGCGAGGTGCTAGGCCTCCTTCCCCAGGATGGGCAGGAGGAAGCTTCAAAGGCATACCACCTTTGTGAGCTTCTCCAGACCACTTGCTGTACTCAGCAACTGGCCCCCACCGGTTCTGACCCACACTCTGGCGGGAAACCCTACGTGAGGAAAGGGGGTGTGCCAGCATGTGCCAACTCCACCCCTCAGGTGGGAGAGGCGAGGTGAAGCACAACTCTGGGCTCCGGCCATCTTGAGGATGGGAAGCCCTGCCCAATTAGAGATAGGCTCCTGCCCCCCCCCACAGGAGAGGAGCAGGATAGGGGGTGTACTCACCCCGGGACAGGGACGTATTGGTCCCTGCCCTTCCCCTACCTGTAACACCCCTAAATGTAGTATTTAGGGGCACCCTGAACCTTCCTTCCTTAGATCCCGATTTTGAAACAAGAAAGAAGACCAAGGAGAAGAAGACCTGCCGTGCAGCTGCTAACAAGAAGACAACACCAACTGACTTGGCCCCAGCCCTATAGGCCTGTTGATCCTTGAACCTGCTCCTGCTAAACCCCGGCGTCTCCTGCGGACAGCAACCTAGAGAACCCAGGAGGACCTGCCTGCCTTGACCCTCTTAGAGACTGGAACTCCCATGAACAGTGGCTCTGCTCAAACAGCAACACCCCTGTTGCCAGCCAAGAACAGCGAATCCAGCCCACTCTGCACCCGCCGAGCCCGGCCTGTGCCCGAGTGGATAAAGACCACGAGGACGTCCCCCCCAGCGATTCTGACCTGGAATCCAGTGCCCAAGGACGCTCCTCGACGACCCAGACGACATCTGCAGCCTTTGTTCCCTTTTCAAGATCTCCTTTCAATAACATTGAGCGCCTGATGGCTCAAAAGCACCCTCCACCCAGCTGCCCGAGTGCCCCTTGCAGTGCAACCTTTATCCTATCCTACTTCCCCATTTGCACTGAGCAAGTGACCAGGAGCCCAGCTCCCACAGTCGCGTGGCCTGCTAACCAGCAGCCACCAACCGAAGGCCCCCTGCCTCTCATTGGATAACATTGGGCCTAACTACCTCTGCACCCGGCTGCCCCTGTGCCGCTGAGGGTGTACCAACTGTACCTACCTGACCCTGGGAGACCCCTGAGTTTATCCCCAGAACCTTAACTCTGCCAGTCGAGTACTTACCTAAAAGCTGATTACTCACTTTTCTTCCATAGGCTAGCATTGACTGGTTTCACTTGGAAATTCTTCTGTGTGTGGAGTTTTGGAACTTTAAAATATTCACCTAAAATCAGCTGAACAACGAATTCCGATTTACTTACCTGTTATCAGGAGAGACCTCAGTGCTGCACCTTGTAGCCCAGCACAAACACTGAAAAGTAATGTAAACCGTTCTTACCAGTAACCTGAATTTTCTTCCAGAGGAAACCATTGACTGTTTTTCTGTGAAATTTCTTCTAAGTGTCGATTTTTGCAAACCTCAAATATTCTTTAAAAATCATACCAATTACCAAAACATAATTACTTACCTGTTTTAGATAGAGGCCCCAGTGCTGAACCTAGGAGTCCAGTACTGGATTACCAAAGTAACGTGAACGTACTTTACCTTCAAACTGAATTTTCTTCCATAGGAAACCATTGACTGTTTTTCTGTGAAATTTCTTGTGTCGATTTTTGCAAATTACAAATATTCTTTAAAAATCGTACCAACTACCAAAACGTAATTACTTACTTGTTTTAGATAGGTGTCCCAGTGCTGAACCTAGGAGTCCAGTACTGTATTTACAAAAGTAACGTGAACATACTTTACCTGCAAATTGAATTTCCTTCCATAGGATAACATTGGTAATTTCAACTGAAAACATTTCAACTGAAAACATTTCTGTCAACTTTTAAAATACAATAATATTCCTTAAAAGTCACTACTGTTTACAGCTCATGTCCTGAGACTGAATCTAGGACCTAGTCCTGTGGTTAGAAAAGTAACCTACAAAGTAACTAGTTGCATTTAACTAGAAATTCCCATTGAGCTCAATGTTGCATTGTGTTTGAAATTGTGTTGCCTATTGCAACAACCTGTAACTGTTGCAATTAAAAAGTTTACTGCCTATTTGAAAAGTATTTAACCAAAGTAAATCATCCTGAGAAAGTATATTTTGATACCTTGTTGGTTCTAAAATAAAACAACTATATCTTTTGATACAAAACAATTGCCTTAGAGTTCAGTTCTTGAGTGTGTGAGACCATTTGCTGACTGAGTGTGTACAACGAATGCTTTACACTGCCCTCTGATACTGCCTTACTGCTCGACCAAGCTACCACTTTAGAGAGTAAGGTTATATCTAGCTTTAGCCTCTGCCATACCTCTGGGGACTGTGGACTCTGTGCACACTGTACCTTACTTTGGTCCAGTATATACAGAGCCACTTTCCTACACAGTGTACTTCCAAAAACAAGAAAAATAAATGTATCCCAGCGCTAAACTTGCGCTACCAACAAAAGAACCACTGCTGCTTTCAGGCAGTCTTCAGGCAAACAGACGAAAATGGTGCGAGTGCATTCTCGCGCACTACTTTGAAAATGCTTCCATGCAGGGACGAGAAGCCATTGGCAGTGCATTCTACAAGCTGCGCTTCCGGAGTCTTAACCGTGAGTTAAAGCCTAAAGCAGAATAGGAACGGTTCATAGAGGCAGCGCCACCACACGCTGCACGTTGGTTGTCAATCAAATTGGGAGTGGGAAGCTAATGGCAGCACGATAGTATGCGGCAATACTATGCGCTCGGTCCGCCGTCCAGACATTGCTTTGAAAGCTGACAAACACAAGTGGCAAAGGGAAGGAGCCTTTCTCACGAAGAAGGCAAAAACGTATCCAGGGAATCCAAACGATACACAAACAAACTAATTAGTCAGGCAATGGGTCTCAAGACACAGATGATTCCAGGACAAAACAGGAGCCAGAACAAGGAGGCATGGTCTATCCAAAGTAAGTAGCCAAGCACCTGGGAACGGGGTGGTTTTCTTTTAAGGCAGCAAGTAGCTGCTTCGTCTCTTGGTGCAATGTGGGATGGCACACAACCCAACCTCCCACCCAGTGTATTATGGGAGATGTTGTGCAATTCGGGAACCTAGGGACAAAGTGTAGGAAGCTTGAGGTGTAACAATATGTTTATTATAATAGGAAAATAGATATGTTAGTTTGTTTTTTAACATTTCTATATGTGAACACATTTATATTTCCCTTCACAATGAACATCTTTTCATTTTGTTGGGTTACAAAATGTATTATTATATTTAAAAAATAAATCATACATTTTTATGGTATGAATATTTTATTACAAAGCATAACATATTTGTAACACTCAATTTTTATATGTAAAAGTTAAACAAATAATATATTTTTACATATACATTTTTTATACAGGTTTGAAATATAGTACATTTTTTGGTAACATAGGGGTCGATTAGGATGACGATCCAAAATGCAGTCCGACTTCCGTGGTAGCAGAAATTAACCGTCTGCATGTACCACGGGAAAACCGGCGGTCAGATTAGGATGAACTTCCAGAAAAATCCGACTACGGCGGACGAATTCCAAGAAACTCCACTGGGAACCTCCAGAAAAGCTGAAAATCCGTACGCGGCAGTCGGATGTGCTGCGGAAAGGCCAAAAACTGCTGTTTGACCAGCGGAATGACCACATGTGAAATTACGATGCGATGGGGGTGCCAGCGGAATGATCACTTGTTTCCCACCGCCGCGATCACAACAAATGATGAATGGGAGAGCCGGCGGAAGGACTGTTGCATTCCGATCACCGCGGTCGTGCCGGAAGAGTAATGGCGGTCGAAAGCAACCACACAACAAGGCTACCAAGTGTGGCTGTAAATCTGAATCAGCCTAAAAAAACAACTAACACATCCCAATGACACATGGCAAGTATAAAATACAAATCCCAGGTCAACCCACGCAACACACCTGACATGAATACTCCATTTTGACCCACCCACATAGTTGAGCATAAAACAAGACCCTTTCCTGCCCAGAATACTTTGCACAACTTCAAAACTGAAGGGCCCAATCCCACAGCACAAAGGAGAGGCAAATCAGCACACATCACACCATCACAACCACACACACACCACACACGGTGAACAGTCAAAATATCGACTGGACATAATATCGAGTTTTAAATATCGACTGGACAAAATATCGACTGGACAGAATATAGACATCAAAAATATCGTTTTTAAGGTAAGTAAAGTAATATCGACTGTTAAAAATATAGACAGTTAAAATATCGAAGTTTATAATATAGGTTATTAAAATTATCGAATTTTTAATAATATTGAATTTTTTATAGTGTTTTTTATGTTATTATATGTCTGAAAAGTGTGTATTTATGTTATAAATAATAATAATTAATGAAATTTTATTTTTAATTTTTGCGTTATTTAATTCTGTAGCGGGTTGTGGGTTTATAGGGGAATAGGGTGGGAAGTAATTTAATTATAATTAATTAAATATGTAAATTTATTTATTGTTATTAATTTTTAATTATTTGTTAATTAATTTATATTTGGTAATTAATTAAATTTTAATTGGCAATTCATTTAAATTAATTGATTAATTGTTAATTATGTTAATTTTTCTAATTTATTTTCTGTAGCGGGTTGTGGGTTTATAGGGGAATTGGGTGGGAAGTAATTTATTTATAATTAATTAAATATGCAAACATATTTATTGGTATTGTTGTAGAATTAATTTGTAATAAATTTTTTATGGGTAATTAATGAAATTAGAATTGCTAATTAATTTTATTTAATTGATTAATTGATAATTATGTCAATTTAATAATTTATTTTCTGTAGTGGGTTGTGGGTTTATAGGGGAATAGGATGGGAAGTAATTTATTTTATAATTAATTAAATAAATCAATTTCAATTTATTGTATTTAATTTGAATTTATTGTAAATTAATTTTTAAATGTTAAATTATTAATTGTTAATTTGTAATTAATTTGTATTAATAGTTAAATAATTGTAATAATTAAATTTAATTTGTAATTTTAATTGATTAATTATTATATTATATTAAATTCGTAATTACTTTTAATTAATTTTTGATAGATATTAATTTATATTTATTGAAATAATATATGGAGTATTTAATTTCCCTACTGTTGCACTCTCTGGAGTGGGAATAGTAATTTTTACCCCTACGCTATCCAACGCTTTCCCTACTGTTGCACTCTTTGAAGTGGGAATAGTAATTTTTACCCCTACGCTATCCAACGCTTTCCCTACTGTTGCACCCACTGGAGTGGGAATAGTAATTTTTACCCCTACGCTATCCAACACTTTCCCTACTGTTGCACCCACTGGAGTGGTAATAGTAGTTTTTACCCCTACGCTATCCAACACTTTCCCTACTGTTGCACTCACTGGAGTGGGAATAGTAATTTTTATCCCTACGCTATCCAACACTTTCCCTACTGTTGCACTCACTGGAGTGGGAATAGTAATTTTAACCCCTACTCTATCCAACGCTTTCCCTACTGTTGCACCCACTGGAGTGGGAATAGTAATTTTTACCCCTACGCTATCCAACGTTTTCCTCACTGTTGCACCCACTGGAGTGGGAATAGTAATTTTTACCCCTACGCTATCCAACACTTTCCCTACTGTTGCACCCACTGGAGTGGGAATAGTAATGTTTACCTCTACGCTATCCAATGCTTTCCCTACTGCTGCACTCTTTGGAGTGAGAATAGTAATTCAAACCCCTACGCTATCCAACGATTTCCCTACTGTTGCACCCACTGGAGTGGGAATAGTAATTTTTACCTCTACGCTATCCAATGCTTTCCCTACTGCTGCACTCTTTGGAGTGGGAATAGTAATTTAAACCCCTACGCTATCCAACGCTTTCCCTACTGTTGCACTCTTTGGAGTGAGAATAGTAATTTAACCCCCTACGCTATCCAACGCTTTCCCTACTGTTGCACTCTTTGGAGTGGGACTAGTAATTTAAACCCCTACGCTATCCAACGCTTTCCCTACTGTTGCACTCTCTGGAGTGGGAATAGTAACTTAAACCCCTACGCTATCCAACGCTTTCCCTACTGTTGCACTATTTGGAGTGGGAATAGTAATTTTAACCCCTACGCTATCCAACGCTTTCCCTACTGTTGCACCCACTGGAGTGGGAATAGTAATTTTTACCCCTACGCTATCCAACGCTTTCCCTACTGATGCACCCACTGGAGTGGGAATAGTATTTTTTACCCCTACGCTATCCAACGCTTTCCTCACTGTTGCACCCACTGGAGTGGGAATAGTATTTTTTACATTTTGCTATTGTACGTTAATAATATTGGATATTATTTAATTATATTATGTTAATATATATATATATATGTTTTAACAAATATGATTGTTAATTTTTTTTATATAACTTTTATTAAATATTTAATTATTATAATTTAATTTAAGTATTTTTAAGTATATTTTAGTAATTAATTTTAAATTTCATTTTAATTTAACACTGTTTTTAATAAAGTCAATATTTTGTAAAACTATATTTTTGCAAACGATATTTTGTACTCGATATTTTTGTACTTACCTGTTTGTACATACAAACTCGATATTTTGTCTGTAGATATTTTTTCCTCGATATTTTTGGTAGTCGATATTTTGTCAGTCGATATTATGTCAGTGATCCACCACACACATCATCAACTCCACAATTGCACCTTTCACCCATTTGCACATCACACACCATGTCACAGATGAAGATACCCAAATTCACTGACAATGAGTTGTCATTGATGGTAGATGAGATAATCAGAGTAGAACCACATTTATTTGGAAGCGTGGTCCAACGGACACCATTAGCCACAAAAACTCAAATGTGGGAAAGGATAGTCAACAAAGTCAATGCAATAGGGACCACCCTGCGCACCATGAAGGACATCAAGAGGAGATGGCATGACCTCAAGAGCAGGGTGAAAGAACGTGCCAACAAGAACCATGAGCTGGCTCAGAGGACTGGTGGTGGCCCTCCCATTCCACCACTAATATTCACCAAATGAGAGGAGAAGGTGCTTATCATACTGCATTCAGAGAGTCTCACAGGAATACCTGGGGGAGTGAAGGCTGGTAAGTACCAACAAATGTCTACCATTACACTGCCATGTACTGTCTTGCACAACTACAAAGCTACACTTCCTAAACACAAAGGCACTTACATACAACACACTCTTCCCAACACATGTCTCACAGGTCTAACATTTTCTTCCTCTGAATCACCCCAAAGGTAACTAGCAATATTTCCATGGGGCATGTGTACAGGCAGCCAGCACTACAACTCCCACCAGGCACCGTTGTCCCACAGCTGAGCAAGATGGAGCCCTCCCAACACCCAGAAGCATTTGGCATCCATTTCAATATTTCCATCAAATTTACAGGTAGTTAGCCTTCTCATGCTCTCTTGTCTCACCCCTGAGCAGGATGTAACACTCGCCCCACCCAAGAGCCATGTGTAACCTTGTAGTGTGGCCTAAGGCCTGCTTTGCACGCATGAAAAAACTCCCTAGCACACGTTGTATGGTTCTGCTTGAACTATACAGAGAGTACGGGGGACTCCAGTGAATACCGAACGAAACTGGCGAAAGCCACCTTTACTCAATTGGAAGCCATATACAGGCTGCCGCAGCTATTAGGATTATCATACAGCAGACGCCCCCTGAGAACCCCAGTGCGGGTTGGAATTATCACCGCAAAATAAATACGACCGCTATGAACTGGAAATAGCCTTGAGAAAGTCGTGGGTTACATTCCCAACATGACGAAACACGTGTCGGCTGTGAATCTCCAGAAATAAACTACAAAAGAATTTACTGGACCTCAAGGACGAGAATTATTTATGAGTGCATGTGTAACGAATGGTAGAAACACTTGTACATTGTAACGACCTTTAATTCAAAACGTGTGCTAGGGAGTTTTTTCATGTGTAGGCTTTTGCCAAACTTAAAGAGGGATTGTGGTTCTCTTTACCTTATAGCACAGTCCACATCAGTGAGCTTTATGAATAGAGTGTGAATTTCTAAGTGGCGCCATTTGACCTAAAAAATAATACCACTAGCCGAGCAGTTCTATAAACTGCTTTGCACGCATGTTATGTTAGCATGGCTTATTAGAAGTTTAAACGCCATTTTACCTTTTGCCGCTTTTGCACACGACACTGCATATAGCTATTTTTGTAAGTTAGGCTTCGTGAAAGTCTACACATGAGAAAAGGTTGGTTTTCAACATCTCTAGACTTACATTGTACCCCTAGTCTGCACAGTGAGTGCTAAAGCCGTCAAGGTTATCATAACATGGTAGCTATTGTTCGACATGATCGGCTAACGTTTATAGACACAACAATTTGGCAGCTGTGAGCCAACTGAGATTCTGGCGCCCTTATCATTGCACAGTTGCCTTGATTACACACACTTGGAAGATTTTCCGTTTTCAGGGATGCAGAGAGCTGTAGCTGATCCTGATGTGATTTACTCTTACTGAGCGCGGAAAGGTAATGGGGTACCACAAACAAGCCAAATGAGAGGAGAAGGTGCTTATCATCCTGCATTCAGAGAGTCTCACAGGAATACCTGGGGGAGTGGAGGCTGGTAAGTACCAACAAATGTCTACCATTACACTGCCATGTACTGTCTTGCACAACTACAAAGCTACACTTCCTAAACACAAATGCACTTACATACAACACACTCTTCCCAACACATGTCTCACAGGTCTAACATTTTCTTCCTCTGAATCACCCCAAAGGTAGCTAGCAATATTTCCATGGGGCATGTGTACAGGCAGCCAGCACTACAACTCCCACCAGGCACCGTTGTCCCACAGCTGAGCAAGATGGAGCCCTCCCAACACCCAGAAGCATTTGGCATCCATTTCAATGTTTCCATCAAATTTACAGGTAGTTAGCCTTCTCATGCTCTCTTGTCTCACCCCTGAGCAGGATGTAACACTCGCCCCACCCAAGAGCCATGTGTAACCTTGTAGTGTGGCCTAAGGCCTGCTTTGCACGCATGAAAAAACTCCCTATCACACGTTGTATGGTTCTGCTTGAACTATACAGAGTACGGGGGACTCCAGTGAATACCGAACGAAACTGGCGAAAGCCACCTTTACTCAATTGGAAGCCATATACAGGCCGCCTCACCTATTAGGATTATCATACAGCAGACGCCCCCTGAGAACCCCAGTGCGGGTTGGAATTATGACCGCAAAATAAATACGACCGCTATGAACTGGAAATAGCCTTGAGAAAGTCGTGGGTTACATTCCCAACACGACGAAACACGTGTCGGCTGTGAATCTCCAGAAATATACTACAAAAGAATTTACTGGACCTCAAGGACGAGAATTATTTATGAGTGCATGTGTAACGAATGGTAGAAACACTTGTACATTGTAACTACCTTTAATTCAAAATGTGTGCTAGGGAGTTTTTTCATGTGTAGGCTTTTGCAAAACTTAAAGAGGGATTGTGGTTCTCTTTACCTTATAGCACCATCCACATCAGTGAGCTTTATGAATAGAGTGTGAATTTCTAAGTGGCGCCATTTGACCTAAAAAATAATACCACTAGCCAAGCAGTTCTATAAACTGCTTTGCACGCATGTTATGTTAGCATGGCTTATTAGAAGTTTAAACGCCATTTTACCTTTTGCCGCTTTTGCACACGACACTGCATATAGCTATTTTTGTAAGTTAGGCTTCGTGAAAGTCTACACATGAGAAAAGGTTGGTTTTCAACATCTCTAGACTTACATTGTACCCCTAGTCTGCACAGTGAGTGCTGAAGCCGTCAAGGTTATCATAACATGGTAGCTATTGTTCGACATGATCGGCTAACGATTATAGACACAACAATTTGGCAGCTGTGAGCCAACTGAGATTCTGGCGCCCTTATCATTGCACAGTTGCCTTGATTACACACACTTGGAAGATTTTCCGTTTTCAGGGATGCAGAGAGCTGTAGCTGATCCTGATGTGATTTACTCTTACTGAGCGGAAAGGTAATGGGGTCCCTCAAACAAGCCTAAAACACCTTCTTTAGTTTATAAACATAGTTCCTTTATAGGGAGGGTGTTAGAACTAGGTACTATCAGACCTGTTTTCACCATCATTGAAATATGATTTATCCCTTTGTATTTTATGGAATTGTAACAATGCTGACCATATTATTTCTAATCATATGTCTGCTTATGTTGGCTAAGATACTGCACATGAGAACACGTTGTTAAAATAAATATTTTAACCTTACCTGTGTCTCTTATTTATTCCTGTTGTGGACTGGTATGAGAGTATAACGAAAGAGTGTTCTCACTTCCCACCATTCCTGAGTTTGTCCTAAGTCGCATGTTCTAGGTTGCCTAATCATTGGTTACTTTGCTATAGGACAAAGAGCTAATGTGACACTGATGCTAGCTGGTTGGGGTTTTTCTAGGTATTGAGGTGAGTTTCAGGTACACCACAATTCACTGATGTCCTGGGTCTCTGTGCACAGTTCTGTGTATGAGCAGCAACAACCTATTCCCTTCCTTAACTCCACTTCACAGGTAGGTAGTCATCTTAACAGGGAGGGGTGTTTGTGGGTGGGAAGCCTGCACCACAACTCCCACCAGGCACCCTTGTCCCACAGCTGAGCAAGATGGAGATCTCCCCACACCCACAACCATGAGATAGCCGTTTTATTGCTCTGATCAAACTTACAGGTAGGTAGCCATTTTAACAGGGAGGGGTGTTTGTGGGTGGGAAGCCTGCACCACAACTCCCACCAGGCACCCTTGTCTCACAGCTCAGCAGGATGGGGCACTCATCTCACTCATAACCATGTGACAGCTATTTCCCTCCACTGTGTCACCAAACAGGTAGATAGTCAGTACATGCACCCTGCCATCCTTCTCAAAATTCATGGAGCCATATGACCACACCAGCACTCACATGTCAGCCAACTTGGCATAGATCCAAAAGCCACATCCAGTGTGCAGGCAGCTAAGCGTATGTAACTTTCACAGAAAATTAACTTTTACTCACCAAGTCACATGTTGAAGACATCTGGGCCCAATCATGAACAGCACAGAGTAAGTGTCATGGTGTCAGAGCATGAAGGCCCATATGAACACAAAACATGCATGGGGCGTGGCTATGGCTACGATGGAAGAGGACATGCCTGGGTAGAGCTCCGCCAGAGGCGCCCCCAAACAGGCCCAACACACTGCATGTAGATACCCCGGGTAGCCCCTGCTGCACTCAAACAAGGCTGAAACATGGCCCGGACCACCGCTGCTGATTTTGTCCGGTTTGGGCGCTGCCCAGCAGAGAGCTCCGTGGTGAGCCAGCTGAGATGCAATCCTTTCGGCGGACATGGATTAGGTGAGCCGGGGATTGGCCCCGCCCATAGGCCACAGAAGATGGCGAAGCGGCAAAAACCGGAGGTAGCTGTGACTCCTTGCCCTATTGCCGCCTGGCGAGACGACCGCCGATGGGAGGAGAGGTATGATCGGACCCCCGATATATATCCCTCACCTGGTCTTATTAATCAAACGGAGGTGCGCCGTGTGAGGTGGCGTGGCCCGGTCTGCTTGCTCGATCGCTGCCCTCAAGAAGTGGTCGTGCTCGGCAGGCCCCCGCTGACGGAGGACGCCGGAGGCTGCTCACCCCGCTGTGGAGGATGGAGGTATTGGCAGGGGATGGGGTGGGTCTGCGTCCCCAACTGGACCATCGGTATATTGTTACTGCGCAGCACCCCCTGAGTTACCTGCAAGCCACAGCGGAGCGTGGGGCAGAGTGTACGGCGCGGCCACTGTTTTAATCGCCGAACCTGCACTTGTGGTCAATTTACTGCGGGGTGGGTCCCAGCATGCGTAGGAGGACTGTGGCTGCCCGCCCCGCTGCCATTCTGTGTGCCTCGTGGCGTAGTGTGCTGTGGCGTGGCTGGGGCTCCCGTTGGACGGTGGCTGCTGCATGGAACCCCCGGGCGCACTGACACCCGATACAGGGACTAAGGTAGAGTAGCGGGCGCTGGGGCCACCCGGATTGTTAATGCCGTAAGAGTCCCCACACTTTAATCAAAGGAACAAGCCCCAGTTGTGGAGCTGCCTGCTGAGACTCATGGCTCTATTCTTGGTCCGATCATACCCTCTGTGAGACCACACAGAGAACTGTGGATGCGTTGCTGATATTTTGAACTGCACCAATGCCTGGA
The DNA here is from genome assembly GCF_964261635.1 of Lissotriton helveticus. Lineage (NCBI taxonomy): Eukaryota > Metazoa > Chordata > Amphibia > Caudata > Salamandridae > Lissotriton > Lissotriton helveticus. Next base: position 818,306,319 of record NC_136070.1, read on the forward strand.
AGTAGAAAAGTGACATGCTGAGACCCCTGTGAGACCTGTGTGGTGGTCGGTGGTGGTGGATTGCGTCAACCCTGCTAAATACCTCAGAAGGTTGGCGTTGGAGTGTCTACTGCTACAGGTACGTGAATACGTAGCTGTAGCTCTGCAATATTAAGGACTGGAATCTGCACCGGAGGGGAGGCATGCGCTACTGCTCTGGTGGCTGCTGAACTATTGACGTAAGTGTATTTCCATACTGGCATGCTGCGCCTTCATGATACTATGCGGGACGCCTGAGTGGTGCCCGTGGGTGAGATTGGCTGGCACCCATGGGCACTTACAACATAGGCGTACATTAAACCTGCCCCTCCCTGGGGTGAACATCGGCCCGCCACCCGGAGCATGAATGCGTGATAGGGTTGGTGCACATACCTGGGCAAGGCGGTTGTGCCCTGCCACTGCAGTCTCGGACTGAGAGACAGTTGCTGCTACCGCTCATGGCCTCCTGACACTGACGTGGGCCCCGCTGTGAAGCGCGCATCCCGGAGACATCATTTGTATTCCTGCCATATACGTTGAAGCACAAGAGTGCGGCATCGACGACCCATGTCGGGTGGCACCCGGGGGAGGACCGGAACGGGAGGAACACTGGCCCCACAGTTGCCACCTAAGCCCAAAACAGACAAGATGGCGAAGCACGGACACGCGGATCAAACGGCAAATAAATTGGATGCGGTGCTTGCTGCGATGGAGCGTCTGTAAGAAACTATCAATCAGACCCGCACCTCCCTGGAATCTAAGATTGACAAGGTGGCAATCGACCTCACTCATCTCCATGCAGATCACCGGAAGCTAACAGACCGTACTACCGTTCTGGAAACTGCGCTTGCTGACATCAAACCGCAAGTGGCCCAGACAGACAAGCATGTATGGGACTCGCTCAACCGAGTGGAGTTTTTGGAAGAGAGAGCTGAGGACGCTGAAGGGCAGGCACAAAGAAATAACGTGCGCATAGTGGGTGTGCTGGAACGTTAGGAAGGAAGGGAGCCCACGCTACACATGGAGAATTGGCTCAAAGACTGCCGGAGGGTACCCTCTCGCCTCACTTTGTCATAGAGCACGCACACAGAGTTCCCGCAAGACCTCCCCCACGGGGTCGAACCCACGGCCCATGCTCCTCCGACTTCTCAACTACCGGGATCAAGACGCCATACTACAGGAACCAGGAGGCTGCAAGATATTCAAATAGACAATCACAAAGTAATGTTCTTTCCGGACTATACCATCCAGGTGCAGAGGCAAAGACACTCCTTTCTTGCGGTGAAGAAACGTCTTCGGCAACATGACCTGAAATATTCTCTGCTCCTCCCGGCGCGCTTGTGGGTAGTGGCAAGTGACAAAACGCACTTCTTTGCCACACCGGAAGAAGCAGAAGACTGTCTGGACACCTTTACTGCTGCAGGTTGTTTATTAATTTTTATAACTCCAGTAATAAGGACTGGGGCGGCGACAATATTGCCGCACTGGATTCGATTTTAAACTCAGTCAGTCATAATACTCATACTAATTATGAATATGTGTTAATGGGTGATTTTAATATCCACCCCTGTGATCTAGGCTGTGGCTCAATTGACTGTATGGAGACAACGGGTCAGGAGGGCCCTCACTTTGAGCACACCAAAGCAGGTGAAGAGCTTGAAGAATTCTTGGCCTATTTTAATCTTTTGGAACCAAGGAATAGGGGGGGGGGAGCCTAGATTACCGACCTTTAAGGGGACAATGCCTGGGACAACGATTGATTATATCTTTGCGACTCCTGCCATTCTTACCCGTACTATTTCTTACTGCACAGTCCCTTCCCCTGTCAGTGACCATAATCCCGTCCTTTTGGTGGTGGCATGGGGGGATTCCATGGGCCCTAAGCCAAGCCAGGACACCCCTGGACCTGCACTAAGTCTAATTGACCAGGGTAGACGGCTGAAGTGGGCAAACGTGGTCCCTGGTGATTTTTATGCTGATATTGGTCCACAGATAAATGACCTGAATATGATTTGCCAAAACTCATCCTCGCAGGGCCAGGACATCATGGATGCTTTCCAAACGATCTGCAGTAAAGTCTCTTCTAGCCTAATGGTCCAACTGAAGAAGGGAGAGATTAAACACTGCCGATGGTTTGACGCTCTGTGTTCAAAAGCCCATAAAGCCCTAAAACTGGCCCTTAAAACAAATCCTAGGGACAGGGCACTGGTTGCAAGCTTAAGAAAAGAATATAAAAGAGCTATTAAAAACAGACAGGATAAGATCAAGCAGGAGGCTTGGGAGAACTTAATGTCCATAGATATTTTGCGGGATAGCAGGCAATTTTGGTCTGTAATCAACCAGCCTTACTTCTCCGACTCACCAAACTTAGATACGGACTGCGTCATCCCAGATGACAAGTGGCTAGTACATTTTAGTTCCGTTTATGGAGATAATGGTACCATCACCCAACCACTTGATACTACCTTCCCTGAGGCTATTCCCTTGCATTTTAATAGGGCCGAGGTTGAGATAGCAATCCGCTCCACTACTAGGAATAAAGCCCCTGGCCCGGATGGGGTACCGGCGGACTTTTACATACATTCACCTGAATTATGGGCCGGTATCTTAGCTAACGTATTCACAGCTGCAAATAGCACCCCTCCCCCATCTACATGGGTGACATCTACTATAGTTCCCATATTTAAAAAGGGGCAAAGTGACGATCCGGGGTGTTATCGGCCTATATCCCTCCTGGACTCCTCAATAAAGATCTTGGGTAGAGTGCTTTTGGCTAGGTTAAGGGATAGTCTGGAAGGTTGTGGTGGGTTGTCCGACATCCAGTACGGCTTCAGAGAGAAAAGAGGCACGATTGAGCAGTGCTCTAACTTGCACCTGTTGATCTCAAAGTACACGGTAGCCAAGGAGGGGTCCTTGTACTTAGCATTCATGGACCTCTCCTCGGCCTTCGACTTGGTCAACAGGTCCAAGCTCTGGGTTACCCTCTTGAGGATGGGGATTGATGAGGCCCTGGTCAGGTTCATGGCCTCACTCCATCAAGAGCTTTTTGCAGAGGTGAGGGTCACAAGAGAAGGCAGATGTACGTCCCGCTTTAGGTCGATGCGGGGGTTAGGCAGGGCTGCAAACTAGCTCCCCTGCTTTTTACAATCTACATCAACGACCTTGGCATTCATCTGGAGGGGGCTGCGAGAGATGTTCCGCGTGTAGGAAAAGTTAAGATCCCTGCTCTCCTATACGCGGACGACGCAGTGCTTATAGCCCGTACTGGCGTCTGTCTCCAACAGCTTTTGGATGTATTTGGTACCTTCATGGACCACCTTGATTTGAAGGTTAATTCAAGTAAATCGCATACTATGGTCATTGGATCGCATAACAAAAGATCCACGGTAAAAACATTTAGATGTAAAGGAGAAGTAGTGTCTAGAGTTCCCGTTTTTCCCTACCTGGGTGTGCTTTTTGACAACAAGGGCACCTGGGGACCCCAGGTAAGGGCCAAAAGCCTAGCGGTGACAAGGACATCAATGGCCCTTTTGGGTTTTGCCAAAAGGTTGGGCCACAGACCGATGGAAGCCATCTTAAAGGTGTACAACAGTAAATGTTTTTCTGTGGCACTTTATGGTGCACCTTTATGGGGTTATGTTCGTTTGGAAAACATCCAGAAGGCTTCTACGCTCTCTTTTGTGCCTTCCACAATCGACACCGACTTTTTCCATTCACGCGGAGGTAGGAATGGATTATGTCTACGATAGGTTAAAACTGGCGCCCCTAGTATACTGGCTCAAGACATGGCTAAATCCAGAACTAACCCGTAATCATCTGATCTTGAAAGATGTTATGTGCTTGGAGCATAGTAGTGCATTCCCATGGCTGGCTTATTTGGAAAAAACTTTTACGAACCTGGGACGACCAGATTTGTTTACTGTCCCTTCTGGAATAACTATACAAGATGTGGATACCATAAAAAAACAATTTATGCTAAGGGCAAGAATGAGCCGAGAAGAAACTGAACTGTCAAAGCCATCAGTTAGACGCCATTATTTGTTAGTTAATTCACCTGCACTTGAACCGTATTTATGTTTTGTCACCAATTCATTTCATAGGTTTCTTTTAACGAAATTTAGGTTTAATCTTATTCATTTTTATTTGGGCAGTTTCAATACCTGGACAAAACCCGAGCTAGCACCACCGTGTACATGTGATAATTTTTCTGCACAAAACACCATGCACTTTATTATGTTTTGTGATTATTTTTGTGAACAGAGAAAAAAACACCTGCTACCTCTTTTAAGGGAAGCTGGCTTTTCCCAGGTGAGACCAGCCATGTTTTACCTACAATCTTTGAAAAATATTCGCATCACATTTTGCATGGCAAATTTTTTAGTGGCGGCAGCTAGATCTAGATCATGTAGGAGCTTAGAAATTCACCCTGTATAAATTGCTTGTATAGATTTGTAATCTTTGTTTTTATCATAACACTCTGTCACATGTATTTGATTGTAAAGAAACTGTTTAATTGTATTTTAATTGTATATAATATTTTTTTATGCTCTTTGTATGATTTTTAACTAAATCGAATCAAGTTAATTTGACTGCTGCAGGATCTCGGGACGCCTCTGCATCGACCACCCTACCAAAATTGAGGGCCCCTTCCGTCGTCGTCGGAGAGAGAGAAGATCAACGGGGATTCGGACACCACCTTCGCCGGCGATGGGACCACACACTGACTTGGTTCTTAGGGGACAACGAGACGCCCTGCAGGCGGTAGCGGAGATCATCGGTTCTTTGAGGATTGAAGATGCATCAAATTCCAGTCAGCATGACCTATCCAGCAATGACAAGCAGGTATATGGACTGTAAAACTCACAGGGCTCGACCGAGCAGCCAGACGTCGCTCCACAAACGGCTGACATCATCATATGTACATTGCAAGACTCTAGCCTTGATTGGACTGCAAACTGAGGTATTGTGATATATATGTAGAAATATGCAATCGTTATTGAGGTGAACATGTGCAATAGCCAATATTTGGTCTCCATGTCCCATATGAAGTGGTGAGTGGCATCATGTTATTGGAGGGGAGGGAAGGGCTTTATCTCAAGCTATGACACTTATGCACAGTCTCCAATATCCACTGTTAGCCTAGCGGGCGTTGCTGTGCTGGGGTACATAGATTGCTTCCATTATATTGTATCATGCCTGAAGACGGGGAGCCTCGGACATATTGGACATATATATTTTAAATCACCTACGCAGCTCACATCCCCAGATTGTTTTTGACTGTTGCCTCTATTGAGGGTTTGGACGATTGATTGTTGCACCATCGCCCTTTTGGAATTCTTTATGTTTATGTCATTGTTTTGGTTAATTATGAGATATCTCTTATTGTGTGCCGATCTCACACAACACAAAACACCACAAGTCATCATGCTCGGGAAGTTGGGCATTGCTCGGTCATCTACGTTGTATATGACTGCTGGGCTGCTATGGGCACAAGGGGCCAGATGTAGGTCGGCAAATACCGGTCAGTAATGGCCGATTTCGGCCGTTACCGACCTGTATTTGCAAATGGAGATGTAGGGGGCATTTTATTTACAGAATCGGTATATTTACCGATTCGGTAAATTGACAGATTCTGTAAAATACCGAATCTGTAAATTTACCGAATCGGTAAATCCAGATGTAGGTGGCACTGCAAACAGTGCCACAGGCCATTTCCGATTCGTTATTTGCCATGTAATACAATTGCATGGTAAATAACGAATTCCAGTGTACATGCACATCTGTGCATGTACACCTGTGCCATGTGGCACCCTAAGGGCATGTATGTGTGTCATATGGCACACAAGCCAAAATCAGGGGTGCAACAGGATGTCAAAGTGACACCCTGTTCCCCTTGCAAAATCGTTAATTTTACCGAATCGGTATTTACCGATTCGGTAATTGACATTGATTCCTATGGGCCTACCGAATCGGTAAATACAGATTCGGTAATTACCGAATCATACAGATTCGGTAAAAAATACCGAATTTTTACCTACATCTGATTTACCGAATCTAGAATACCGAAGCGGTAAAATTCGGTATTCTAGAGTCGGTAAATCAGATTTACCTACATCTGGGCCATGGTCGCTTAATGCATTATAGAAACTAGGTCTGCACTTAAAATCGGTACGTGGAATGTGCGGGGCATGTACACACCATCACGTAGGTATCAGATATACTCTTACCTCAAGTGACATCACATACAAATAGCTCTATTGCAAGAGACACACCTGGCCAAATCAGAAATACAGCGCTTGCACTGCCGTTGGCCAGGCCAATTATATGCTACAGGGTATTCAGCATATGCGAGAGGCGCGCTAGTCTGGGTGCGACCAGGGGTCCCACTTAAAATCACGCACTCGTTGGTAGACACAGAGGGCAGATATGTGGTGGTGAGAGGCACTCTGGATGGCCGGCAGGTCGTGATTGCATCACTATATGCTTCCAACATCGACCAGGCTGCCTTTTTTGATGATATGAAGTGCTGTGGCATGATGTTCCCATGCTTCTGGGGAGAGACTACAATAGCGTACTCAACTCCTCACTAGACCGCTCCTTTCCACCCCTTCCAGGCACATCCACACATACTGCCATGAAGGGACTGATTAACTGGACAAGACAGTGGCATCTCAGGGACATTTGGAGACACCCCAACCCCCATGACAGGGTGTATTCCTACTATTCTGGTGCTCATGATGTGCATGTACGGTTAGACAGGTACGTGCTTTCGGAGGAGCTACTTTCGCATATATCTGCAGTATATTATTTAGGCAGGACACATTCGGACCACAACCTCCACATATTAGAGATATCGTGGGAACGCCCGCGGCCACCAATCCCAACCTGGCGGATGCAACCAGACTTGCTACTGGATGCACCCTTCTGGAGCCTGCTGGCCACACACATCGTACAATGCTTTGAAGAGAACACTGGCACGGCCACGACGCCACAAGTAGAATGGGACGTATTTAAAGTTGTGGTTAGAGGTGAATGTACTAGTGTACAGGCGGGTATACGTAGACAGCTGGAGACTGAACTCACACACCTTGAAAATTACTTGCTCCAGAGGGAGGGAGAGGCAATAGAAAGCGAGAATAGATCTTTAGCGTGAATCAGAGGTGATCATTCCAGATTATTAGACCGGCTCCGCAATTTGAACTATGCGGCACACTCGGCACACACCCATCATATGGGAGACAAGCCTGGCAAGTTGCTGTCGTGGCTGATACGACAAAATACAGTTACCACACCTGTGACATCTATACAGAATGTGCGGGGCGAAACGGTACACACCCAAAGAGGCATACATGATGCCTTTGTGGAGCACTACTCCACAATGTATAGATCTTGCTTGAAAGCTACAGACGTGGTCATACAGGAGTTTCTCTCTGCTCTGACGCTACCGCGACTGGCAGAGCATCAGCAAGATGAAATGGGAGCTCCTTTGCTGTCGGACAAAATACGGGATAGTATTTTCTCCCCATCGAATGGCAAATCCCCAGGTCCGGATGGACTACCAGCTGAAGTTTTTAAAGCTTACTCTGATATATTAATATCGGAGTTGTTGCTAGTATACACAGCGGCCCTAAATGACTCGGCGATAACACTCACGCAAAATAAGACAACTCTGATCTCCCTCCTGAAACCAGGCAGAGACCCTGCTACCCTCGATTCCTATCGTACATTGGCTCTGCTGAACACAGACTATAAAATCCTTGCCTCCGCCCTAGCTAGACAAGTATCCCCATTTGTATGAGCTTTGGTCCACAGCGACCAAAATGGATTTGTCCCAACCAGGAGCACCTCTCTTAACATATGACGGTATAGAGTTCAGAAATATGCAACAAAGAATTGGCCACAATCTGGATGCTTAGTGCAAGACCTAGAGAAGGCCGTTGATTCGGTGGAGTGGCCCTATCTTGCAGCGGCGCTGCTTAAATACGAGCTAGGAGATGGGTACTTATAACTGGTGCAATTACTGTACCAGCGACCCATAGTAGGGGCCCGCACAGGCAAACACATATCTGGTGCAGTCAGAGTCAGACGTGGAACTAGACAGGGATGCCCTTTGACACCATTGTTTTTTTCCCTTGCTATGGAACCTCTGGCAGCTTTGCTGCGAGAGAGCGGTGCAGACTGGGGTATACCTCTGGAAGATGGTCTCCATGCTGTGTCCTTATATGCCGATGACTTTTTGCTGTATATGAGAGACTTGCATGTAATACCGTCAGCCTTATCCGAGATATTCCGTAAATTCGAGGAAGACTCAGGCCTTAAGGTGAACTGGGCCAAATCGGGTGCCTATTCCTTTCGCAAGGACTTGGGCTAGACTGACATAATAATTAATGGGACGACACTTGCCTGGTACCTGACCATGTTTAGGTACCTGGGCATATACATTTACAGATCCCCGGCAGAAGTACTGGAAGGCAACCTGGTGCAAGCTATCTCCTTCATATGGGCGCAGATACAATTCTGGACGACTCTGCCGTTCAATGTGATGAGTCGCATCACTCTAACTAAGATGATAGTTTTACCCAGACTATTGTATTATTTTACAAATCTCCCAGTATATGTTCCGGTGAGACTGTTTCGAGAGCTGGAAGGATTAATCCGCTGATATGGAATGCGGGGCGACCCAGAATAGCGCTACAGAAATTACACGCACCACCGTAAAGTGGGGTCTTAGCAGTCCCTCATTTAGAACTATATTACTTGGCTGCGCAGTTACAGTGGGTTGCGAAGTGGCTGAGCGGCAAGAACCTGATAGACACTGCGACTGAGTCGTATTCATGGACACAGGCACATATCTATAGTCTATTTCACCCACTGGCGAAACTCCCCCGCCCGGCGCAGATACAATTAGAATTAGCCCATAGATGCTACCAGAGGAGCCTCCAACTTACCAAAGACACAATTCCTTATGCCCCAATGCTGCCGCTTGTCGGGACACCCAGAAGCAGAGACTCTGTAACGGACGTAGCGTTAGCGCCCTGGACTGAGGCAGGAGTGGAGACACTAGGAGATCTATATGCAGACGGTGTATTGTTACGGTGATAGGCTCAGCAGGAATAGGCAACCAGCGGGTCTTTGTTAACTTCGTATTTATTGTTTGATACAAGAAATCAGTACACGTCTTTTTCCTCTCCAAGGTTCGACGCGGGGAACGACTCCTGTCTGGTCTCCGAGGGCAGGGCTTCGTTGAGGCGACTCGACGCGTTCTCTCTCGAGTCCGTCGGGGAAGTACTTCTTTCTTCTCTGTTTTGGCTCTCGGAATAAGTAAGATAAGAGAGTACGGTATGAGTGGACCATTCTACAGGTGATATTACATTCAGGGAAAAAGGAGTGAGGATTCACACAACCCGTGCTCTGGCTAATGTAAGGTGAATAAGTGATGGGCGGTGTTCAGGAGGGGGGATAATACCGGGACAGGGGATACCCAGGTCAATTACTAGGACCGCCCTTCCGCCCGGCCCAACCCCTGATTTTGTCCCGTACCTGGGAGAGCCACACACCTCCCCTGGGTGTATGGCTGGGCGAATCGCGAGGTCGTTAGCCTCCTGGCTTTCCTTCGTGCTGGGCCCTCGGTCTTCCTCCTGGCTTTCCTTCGTGCTGGGCCCTCGGTCTTCCTCCGTTCTCCTCTTCCTCTGGGTTTCTCCAAACGTCCTCTTCGGTCTCGCTCTGTCTCTCCTCGTCGCTCCACTCCTCGACTCTTTCCCTCCGGGTGAACAAACACACCCCTGATTGGCGGTTTCCTGTTTAAGACGTTTCCGTCTCCTGGTGTGGTCCCGCCCACTCTTCATCCGTCTCACAGTTAAAGGGCCAGTGTGTTGACTCATTATCCGGATCTTGAACTTCGATATTGATGTTCTGTAGGGAGCAGAGAGAAGGGGAGGGGGTAGGTGAACGATGGTGTACTGTTATTGGGTCCAAAATAGGGGTATACGGCAGACCCACGTCGTTACACACCTCCCCCTCAGGACACTCACGATCGGTGAGTGGGTGACGGGACAAAAAGTCAGCTCCTACATTATCCGAACCCTTCCGATGATGAATAGAAAATGAATAGGGTTGCAGAGATAAGAACCAGCGCATAACTCTGGCATTATTCGACCTATTGCGAGCCATCCATAGGAGGGGAGCATGGTCGGTATAGAGGTCAAAGTGGTGACCCTCGAGATAATATGCCAGTTTGTCCACAGCCCACTTGATGGCAAGGCATTCCTTTTCTATCGTAGCATATTTCAGTTCACGGGGGAACAATTTCCTGCTGACGTACAGAATTGGATGGTCACGGCCATCCGTTCCTATTTGTGACAGTACTGCCCCAATGCCATAATCAGAACCGTCTGTGTGGAGAGAAAAGGGACAGGAAAAGTCTGGGGAAGAAAGGACCGGGGCTGTCGTGATTATGGCTTTTAATCTCCTAAATGCTTCAAGCATATTGTCCGTGGGTTTTATCGGAGAAGAGGATTTACCCTCATTGCGCAGAGAATTCGTGAGGGGGGCAGCCACATTGGCAAATTTCGGGATAAAGCGTCGGTAATAACCGACCAGGCCCAAAAAGGACCTCATTTCCTTCCGGTTAGTGGGAAACTGGGTATCCGCAATACCCCTGACCTTCTCAATATGGGGCTCGATGAGCCCGTGACCCAGCACATAGCCCAAGTACTTCACTTTTTGAAAAGCCACTTTTGATTTCTTCGCATTAACGGTGAGACCGGCGGATGCCAGTGTATCGAACACTGCGGCCAGATGTCGAAGGTGAGTAGGCCAGTCGGGGCTATACACAACAATGTCGTCCAGGTAAGCCGATGCAAAGTCAGATAAGCCAGACAGAACAGTGTTCATCAGACGTTGGAACGTGGCCGGCGCTCCATGTAGCCCGAAAGGCAGAACAGTAAATTCGAAGTGACCCTCTTCAGTGGAGAAAGCCGTCTTTTTCCTATCCACCGGCCGGAGGGGGACCTGCCAATACCCCTTTGTCAATCCAGGGTGGTAATGTATTTAGAGTCTCTCAACTTTTCAATAAGTTCGTCCACTCTGGGAATTGGGTATGCATCAAAGAGTGAAATATCATTCAGCGCCCTAAAGTCCATGCAGAAACGTCTGCTGCCGTCGGGTTTCGGAACCATCACAATGGGGCTAGACCAGTCACTACTAGATGGCTGTATCACCCCCAATTGAAGCATTTCATTAATCTCCTGTCTGATAGCAGCCCTCCTAGCCTCAGGGACTCTATAAGGCCTAATCCTAACCTTCTTATCAGGGGAGTTATAATAGAATGCTCAGCGAGAGACGTTCTCCCGGGAACGGCAGAAAAAATTCCTTCATGATTCACCAACGTACACTGGAGATCAAGCCGTTGTTGTTCACTCAAGTCATCGTTCGTGATTAGCTGTTCCCGAGTGGAAGAGTTGGATGTGGGAGCGGCAGTCAAATGTACGTCGGACGGGGCCGGGCCCAACCATTTCTTCAACAGATTAATGTGGTATGACTGTCGTTTATGAGCTGAAATTTGAAGATTATAGCTAGTGTTGCCTATTTTCCCAACCACTTTATAGGGACCTAGCCATTCGGCTCTAAATTTTTGGGTGGAGGAGGGTAGAAGAACTAAAGCCCAATCGCCAACCTGTAAGTGTCGCCATTTTTTTCCCCGGTCATATGCCACCTTCTGGCGACTCTGGCTGGCCTCAAGATGGGCAAACGCCAGATCCCTCAGCTTACCAATTTTAGATCTGAGGCTTTTGGCGTAGTCTAGAGTTGCCGCCGTCTCTTCCGGAGTTTCATTCTCCCAGGCGTCCCTAGTCATCTCAAGAAGGGAACGGGGTTGTCTACCGTATAGCAACTCGAAGGGCGATACACCCATACTACTCTGTTTTTGGGCGCGTATAGTATACAAAGCCAGGGGTAGCATTCTATCCCAGTCGGCTCCACTGACTGCCATCATTTTCCGTAGTGTCGTTTTAAGGGTACGATTATAACGTTCCACCAGACCGTCCGTCTGAGGGTGGTAAACAGAGGTACGGATCTGGTGGATATCCAAAGTACGACAAATGTCCTTCATAAGCCTCGAGACGAATGGGGTGCCCTGATCCGTTAAGATCTCCTTAGGGAATCCCACCCGGCTGAACAACTCAACCATTTTCTCCCCAACCTGTTTCGAGATAGCGGAGGACAAAGGAAAAGCCTCCGGAAACCTGGTGGCGTAGTCGACTACCACTAGTACATGTTGGAAACCTTTACGGGTTTTCGGGAGTGGGCCAATAAGGTCCATACCAGACTAATCACTCACTTCCCCTGAGGCGGAAAGCCGGGGGCGCTCTTACTTTCTATTTACTTCTCGCTACGCACTTTGTTGGTAACTTGTTTTTAAAAGTTGTGTATATTTTAAATTGCCTATTTTTAACCACCTTATGTGCAGTGATCCTGCAGGCGATATTCACGTCGCTTAGAGGGTCCCAGCACGCTTCTGCCCACCGGCGCAGCCGATTTAGGCGCTGACGCCGGCACGCAGAGGGACAGCCGCCATCTTTGGGGTAGGCAGGGTAGCGGTCCACCTTCTGGCCGCCTCCCGCCCTCCCGTGTTTACTTAAGGCGTGTTCACAAGCTGGCTCACAGACTAATCACTCACTTCCCCTGAGGCGGAAAGCCGGGGGCGCTCTTACTTTCTATTTACTTCTCGCTACGCACTTTGTTGGTAACTTGTTTTTAAAAGTTGTGTATATTTTAAATTGTCTATTTTTAACCACCTTATGTGCAGTGATCCTGCAGGCGAGATTCACGTCGCTTAGAGGGTCCCAGCACGCTTCTGCCCACCGGCGCAGCCGATTTAGGCGCTGACGCCGGCACGCAGAGGTACAGCCGCCATCTTTGGGGTAGGCAGGGTAGCGGTCCAGCTTCTGGCCGCCTCCCACCCTCCTCATGTATAACAACAGATGGACTTCCCGTCCGCGCAGCGGGCGGGCGCAACGGGCGCGCCAAAGGCGCGCCTAAGGCAAGCCCGTCTGCGCCCGTCCGCGCCTGGCCCGTGCCTAGTGCCGGTCCCCCTGTTCGTTGCTCAGCTGGTTGCCGCATTAGCTGGTCTAGAAATCAACTTTTACAGTTGAGACCCAGGGCGTGTATGTTGGCCCCCATGTGCTGCCCCAGTCATTTAGAAGACTCCCCTTTTGAATGCTCTCACTGTGATTTTACACTGCTTCCAGCGAGAAAACGTCTACCTTAACACTGTAATGTAAATAAACGCCATATTCAATCCATGGTGCTCAAAACTGCTTTGGTTAATTGTCGTTCTTTACCACGCCATGCTGGTGAGATCTGGTCATCCCTTACCACGGATGTCTGGGATATACTGTTTCTCACCGAGACATGGCTGAGGGATTCCTCTAATCCTGACATTCTCTTGGCCACCCCCCCAGGCTACCTCCTGAAAGGCATTCACCGTGAAGGCGGACAAATGGGTGGGGGCCTTGCCATTATAATCAAAACCCACCTTAAGCTGACTACTAGTAAATTTAGGAATACTGGCAAGATTGAAGCTATGTATTTCACTATTGCTGACTCAGCTGCCGTTATTCTTGCTGGGATTCTAGTATATAATCCACCCACTGCCTCGCCCTCCTCCCTAACGTCTTTAGTCCACCTGATTGCGGACTTATCCCTCAAACATCCACACTTTATTGTGCTTGGTGATTTTAATTTACATGTGGACAATCCAATATGTCTGCAGGCTACCCAGTTTTTGGATACTATGAAGGGTCTGAATTTACATCAACTAGTGCAGGGCCCAACGCATGTAGCAGGCCATACACTTGATCTGATTTTTTCAAGGCACTTGGATACCCCGCTGCACCCCCCCCTTCCCCTCACTTGGTCAGATCATTACCTTCTCCCTTTCGATCTTACCCTCACCATGGCACCCAAACCTATTGTACTTAGTAAGGAGTACAGGAGAAAGTGGCATAAAGTTACCTGCGCCACTTTGAATCCCGTGTTCTCCTACCATTCAGACCCCCTTTCCAACAATATTGATGAAAGTTTGTGTATACTCAATTCCTCCCTGCTGTGTGCTATAGACTCTATTGCGCCTCTCCAACCTATTACCTCCACCAGATCCCCTCCTTCCGCTCCCTGGTTTTCCTCGACTCTCCGGGAGGAAAAGAGCCGATGTAAAAAACTAGAACGCAAATGGCGTCAACATTATGATTCAGAGGCCAAAAATATTTATAAAACTGCCCTAAGAAAATTATTGACATTAAAACGGTCAACTATGAGAGATTTCTTCTCCCTACAAATTGAGAAGTCCGAGAACTCCTCTAAATCTCTTTTTAAAATTGTGAAGGATTTTATTAACCCTCCTGCTATGGCTCCCCAGATCCCTGCCAGTCAGGCCTTATGTAACGGTCTGTCTGACTACTTTCAGGAGAAAATCTTGAACATCAGATCTTCCTTTCCCATGGAGGGTACTCTACTGACCCCTATGGATGGGGATCTGGGCACATCCTCCTTGGAGTCTTTTAAGGAGATGACTGTCGAGTCTTCATTGAGGTTAATTACCCAATGTAAATCTGGCTCCCCGCTAGACCTCATCCCGGCCAAAATGATGGGAAATTTAGCCCCTGTGTTGGTCAGACCACTCCTTTCCATTTGGAACTCCTCGCTCAGTTCCGGCCAATTCCCATCTGTGTGGAAGGAGGCTATGCTAGTCCCTATCCTGAAAAAGACGAATACAGACCCCGCTCAATTCAACAACTATCGCCCTATATCCATTCTCCCTAACCCAGCAAAAATTTTGGAGAAAGCTGTAAAATTGCAATTGGCAGAATATCTGGAGACAAACTCGTTACTACATGATTCCCAGTCGGGATTTAGAACGGGTTTCAGTACGGAGACAGCTCTCCTGGAAGTCTCCGAGACAATCAGAGAGTGTGTGGATAGGGGCGAGGAGGCTATGTTAATCCTCCTCGACCTATCCGCCGCCTTTGATACGGTATCCCATGCGATACTGCTGGATCGTTTGAATCAGATGGGAATAGGTGGTACAGTGTTGACCTGGATTAATTCTTTTTTGAAAGACCGTTCCCAGAGGGTTTTACTCAGGCCTTTTAAATCTGCTGGTAAACCCCTCCTTTGTGGTGTTCCCCAAGGCTCGGCCCTGAGCCCTTTGTTTTTTAATGTCTATCTCGCCCCACTGGCCAAGGTGGTAGAATCCTGGGGAGTCAGGGTGGTCTCTTATGCTGATGACACGCAGCTGGTGTTTTCGTTTAGAGATCACTCTGACTCCTGCTTTGCCAACTTCCGCCAGTGTCTGAACAACATATGTTCCTGGATGACTGCCAACCATCTCAGGCTCAACACTGATAAGACGGAGGTACTGTTTTTTAATCAAAAAACTGCGCTACCCTCTAGCCTTTGGTGGCCGGCAGTGCTTGATCCCCCGCCCATCCCAGCTCTAACAGTACGCAATTTGGGCTTCCAGTTTGATAATACCCTCTCCTGCATTCCCCAAATTAACAAGGTCACTTCTGCATGCTTCGCGAAACTGTGTATGATTAGAAAGATCTTCCCATACCTCCCTTTAGATGCTCGTAGAACTGTGGTCCAGGCGTTAATTACGTTCCACTTGGACTATGCCAACAGTCTCTACGCTGGTGCCCCCTTGTACCAAATTGAGCACTTGCAGATTGTGCAGAATGCTGCGGCGAGATTGATTGGCAACATTCCCTATCGTCAGTCTGTAGCATTCTACTGTAAAAAGCTACACTGGCTCCCTATTGCCTGTCGTATCCAATTTAAGATTTTGACACTTGCTTTTCGAGCCCTGAACGACTCGGGTCCAGGTTACCTGAAAAAACGGCTTGTCGTATCGCAATCCGTTAGATCTTTAAGATCTAATAGTCTACGTCTTCTGATTGTTCCTCGTTTCCGCCTCTCTAGGATGGGCGGTAGAGCATTTGGAGTCTTGACTGCCAGACTCTGGAACAACCTCCCCTTGGATTTAAGATTTGCTCCTACTGAATCCATTTTTCGCCGCAAACTGAAAACGTGGCTATTCTCCTCTCAATAAACTGCTTCCTTTCATTATTTTCTGAGTTTTTAGTCGCCAGCGCCGGGACACCCCCTCGGGGGTAGCCGTGCGCTCTATAAATTCCTTAAATAAATAATAAAAATAAAATAAATAAATAAAAATAAATTAAATAAATACCTACTCTCTCGAATGGCTTCCCAATGAAAGGCAAAGGCTGAAGAGGAACTGCAGTTGGTTTTGTCATGGTTTTTTTTGGCATATCTCACACTTACTGCAATACAACGAGGTATCTTTATAAATCCCTGGCCCAAAAAAATGTTTGAGGATGATTTGTGTGGTTTTATCGGCCCCCGCATGTCCAGCAATGAGATGGCTGTGCGCAAAAAATAGCACTTGATCCCGAAAGGAAACAGGCACTACAAGTTGCGGTGGATCGTCCTGTTTACCTTTCCGACGACGCCTGAAATGGCAGAAACCGGTCCCCGGAAGCTTGTCTCCTTTCTGGTGAAGAATTGGCTTGGTAGTTTGGTCTGCCCTGTTCCCATGATGCACTGGGCCAGGGACAGACTAATTTGCATATAGCCAGGTTCTGAGCTGGGATGGGGCAGTGAGCTAAATAACGGTGATGGATTAAGCCCTGATCTTTGGACTGGGTAAGAGTGGTCTGCTTAATTCAGACACTCTGTTCATCACCACCCCCTTTTCTGAATCATTACCTTTCCGATAAAGCAGCTCGTCTTGTAGTAAAAATTGTGGGTAATTGTTGCTGGTAAGAGGGGTTTGTTGTGCTTGTTCCCAAGCGTTAAAAAGTGTGGGATCATTAGCCTGTGCAAATCGGAAACTCTTGTCTAAGATCCAGGGATCAGGCTAGAGTAGTGCAGGTAGGGGTTCATCATTCAAGCCTGTGGACCCAACACCCTTTGAGCCACGTTCAGTGTGGTTCAAGCTATCCAACTCCTCTAGATCTGGGTAAGTAATGCGTTCGCAAATTAACTGAGCCACCCAATCACCTGTTTTTACAAAAAACGTCTCAGTTCCAAAATTGAACAGGACTATACCAACATTTCCCCGATAGTCTTCATCAATGACCCCTGCCCCTACATCTATGAAATGAGCATTAGCTAAGCCGGATCTGGGGGCTACTCGGCCATAGCAGCCGGAGGGTACTGAGATCTGAATGTCTGTCAGTATCAAGGCTTTCCCTTTTGCCGGAATTTCATATGCATAAGCACTATACAGGTCATATCCTGCAGCTTTTGTGGAACCCCGAGTGGGAGCAGTGGCATTTTCTGAAATTTTGGCAAACTTCAGTATTGTCCCAATCTGGTTCTTCTCAATTTTGTTTACTTCATCCTGAACCTGTCCTTTTTTAGCGTCTTCCCCGGGTTGTGTAGTTTCTAATGTTTTCCTAAACATCTGTAGGAAGCCCGGATTATCGGTTCCTATGATAAGATCTTCTGGTAAGGAGGAGAGTACCCCAACCTTTATAGTCTGTGGACGACCTACGCCTGGTTCTATGGGGACTTCAGCCATGGCGTACGGTTTGACATCTCCGTGCACACATCTAATATTTACTTTGCCCCGTGGAATATATTGGGCAGAGGTTACGTGTTGGGAATGTATGACGGACTGGCGACAGCCGGAGTCTAAGAGAGCATGTATATAGGACCCATTCACTTTGACACTTACTCTGAAAGAACTACCCATCTCGGCCGAATATAGAACTGCTTTGGGAAGATAGCCGACCTCCATGGGTTCTTCAGTGTTTCTTCTCTTGGGGCACAATCGGGCAATATGTCCCCAATTACCACAATCCAAACACTGGGGCCCGGAAGTTCCTCCATGTTCAGTCCTCCAAGTGTGGGGTCTAAGAGGTTATTTTACTCGCGGTGAATTTTTTTCTGGTCGGTTTGTCGCTTTGTGAAATTTCTCCAGCTCCCAGCTATTAACTTTAGGTTGGGCCCTAGCAAACGATGAGGCCATTTCTACTGCCTGTGTGGTAGTTAAATTATGATGTTGTCTGAGCCATTTTTGAGAGGCATATGGGAGTGCTTCTAGAAATTGTTCTAAATATATGCGGTCTAGGATTTCTTCCTTGCTACTGGTAGTGGGAGTTAACCATTTATCCGCGGCCATCTTTAGTCTTACAAATAAAGTTTTTGGATTTTCTCCGGTTGAGCCTCTCTCTTTGCGAAACCTCAACCTATATGCTTCAGAGTCTAATCCCAAGTGATCCAGGATAATTCTCTTGATATCTGCATATGCAGTATCTCCGGTAGGGTTTGCCACTTGATAAGTGGCCTGGGCTTCGCCTCCTAGTAAGGGGGCTAAAAAGAATGGCCATTTACTTGTGGGCCACCCGCATGCTCTGGCGGCCCTTTCAAACTTTAACAAGAATGCATCAGGATCTTCCTCTGGTTGATATTTCTGTAACGAAATGTCTGGGGCTCCCTGGGAAATGGGCCTTTCTGTTGTTCCTCCCCTGATCATCGGATTCACCCATGTTTGTTCCGGCTTCTCTTCCAACGCCTTCTTTAGTATTTCTCTATCAGCTTGTGCTGCGGTCAGGTGTTGTTCCATTGCCCATTCAAGTCTTCCCTGGCCTTTCACTAACTGATCAACAACGGTTTCCATCTTTTCGGCAGAGATGGTTACAGTGCCCGCATTCTCCACCACTGTGATAGGCTCAGCAGGAATAGGCAACCAGCGGGTCTTTGTTAACTTCGTATTTATTGTTTGATACAAGAAATCAGTACACGTCTTTTTCCTCTCCAAGGTTCGACGCGGGGAACGACTCCTGTCTGGTCTCCGAGGGCAGGGCTTCGTTGAGGCGACTCGACGCGTTCTCTCTCGAGTCCGTCGGGGAAGTACTTCTTTCTACTCCGTTTTGGCTCTCGGAATAAGTAAGATAAGAGAGTTCGGTATGAGTGGACTATTCTACAGGTGATATTACATTCAGGGAAAAAGGAGTGAGGATTCACACAACCCGTGCTCTGGCTAATGTAAGGTGAATAAGTGCAGGGCGGTGTTCAGGAGGGGGGATAATACCGGGACAGGGGATACCCAGGTCAATTACTAGGACCGCCCTTCCGCCCGGCCCAACTCCTGATTTTGTCCCGTACCTGGGAGAGCCACACACCTCCCCTGGGTGTATGGCTGGGCGAATCGCGAGGTCGTTGGCCTCCTGGCTTTCCTTCGTGCTGGGCCCTCGGTCTTCCTCCTGGCTTTCCTTCGTGCTGGGCCCTCGGTCTTCCTCCGTTCTCCTCTTCCTCTGGGTTTCTCCAAACATCCTCTTCGGTCTCGCTCTGTCTCTCCTCGTCGCTCCACTCCTCGACTCTTTCCCTCCGGGTGAACAAACACACCCCTGATTGGCGGCTTCCTGTATAAGACGTTTCCGTCTCCTGGTGTGGTCCCGCCCACTCTTCATCCGTCTCACAGTTAAAGGGCCAGTGTGTTGACTCATTAGCCGGATCTTGAACTTCGATATTGATGTTCTGTAGGGAGCAGAGAGAAGGGGAGGGGTTAGGTGAACGATGGTGTACTGTTATTGGGTCCAAAATAGGGGTATACGGCAGACCCACGCCGTTACAGTTACCTTTTGCAACCCTAACGGCAGACACTGGCTTACCGGTGGGTCAGTTCCTCCTACATGCAGCCATCATGCGGACGCTGACACTAGCATGGGGCGAAATGACAAATGAGCTGCAAACACATCAGTTGGTACAGTATCTGTATGTGATGGGGAGGGATCACATGTGATCCATTGGCTGGTGCAGGACCTGCTTACACACGTTTTAAAACCACCACAGAGACTCCGAGAGCGATGGACTGAGGACAGAGGACAACCCTGGACAGATAGAGATTGTGAGCGAGTATTGGCCGGTGCCACACATATACCACGTAATTCTTGATTCAAACTTATACAAACATATATATTACACAGAGCGTATCTCTCGCCGGACAAGATCAATAAATACTTTAACATCAACACCTCTGATTGCCCGAGATGCCATCTTCTAGATGCTGACCTACTGCATATGCTGTGGTCCTGCCCCCTGCTTCAGACCTATTGGCATAAAATAACGGAGACTCTAACCAGCAGCACCAGCGCCAAGATACCAAACACATGGGAGGTTTGCATTCTGGGCTTTTACAAACGAACAAAAGCTAACAAAGTAAGCTCTAGATTCTGTGATTTAGGCTTAATCACTGCGAAACGATTGATAACCAAGAGATGGAAACACAAAGCCTCCGGAAGCACCCCACTGATTAAAATCCCTAGAAATGTTTGCACAGGCAGAAAGCACTATCCTTCATAGAGAAGAAACAGCTGGGCTGCGTAAGTTTCCCATCGCACAGGCCTGGGACGAAATACTGAAGGCCTTTATACAAGCTAATGCGGTGTCGCGTGCACCCCCTACGCGTCAGGTGGAAGAGATACCAGACGCGCTGCTGGGGTCGAGCAAGTGGGCTGCGTTTGCGGGACACCTCAGCAGTGGCCAGAGAGCTGTGCATTAACCCCACACACCTTCACAATATTCCATAGACACCACTTCAGACGCAAGTTACCTTAATGTCCATGCAACCGCATACCAGCCGGGAAAAGCAACTCAAGTCTGCCACATGCACGCGACCCTTGGCATGACTTCACTCGAATGGCACATAATCCACCAGATACATGCTCCTCTATGTACCCAATATCTCCCTCGTTTCTTTTTTTTTTTGCTTTTATTTTATTTTATTAGTTGTGGTTAAGTAGTTAAAAAACGAAGATGTCTTATAATAAGGGTAGATGTTTGCTTCCTATCACTCATGCTTTATTGTCTATCGTTAACCTACAATTATATTGCATATGGGTCATGTGCCATTGTAATAATAGGAATGTTTACATCCGACTAATTACTATTGGGAGAAGATAAATGTGATGGACATGTCCTGCCCCTCAATTAAAGGCAACGGTATGTATGGGTTACATATACCCATACTAATCTGCTACTACACGTCAACTTTCACGGTGCAGATGCAAATTGTGCTAAAGTTACTAAGTGAAATACCTGGAATTATATGCGTAATGATGTAACGTTAATGATTTTGCGAGCATGTGTAACATAAACCTATGCTTGATTTGTTTATTTCAGGTAAATGTCAGTCAATCAGTCAAAATTGGCTTTATTTCGATATAAAAATATCTTAAAAAGCTGTACATACACATTACAGCAAGAATAAAAAGATAAAAGCCTGGCCATAAAATACAATCATACAGAATACAATACAAATGGCGGCAATAAATTACCTAAAATGGTCTTACAAGATGACCTAAATTAAACAATGTTCATAAGCCTTTTTGACCTAATCAGCCATGCCCAGCTTAAAAACTATGCTAAACCACATACAAACCGGGGCCGTGTATCAGACTTTAAGATTCGCAAAGCCACACTGTAATGTCTGGTGCCCAGCTCTTTACACAAGGGTTTTAACCACCTGTTGCGAGGAGCTTTATAGGCAGGGCATTCAAACAAAAGGTGGGGGACCAACTCGGTCCTAAGAGGACAAAAAGGGCAGGAAGATACAATTTGTGCCGGGATCTTCCAGCGTGCAGTCAGTTCCCCCAGAGGGAGCATGCCTGTTCTAAATTTAAAATATAAGGCCCTATCTCTGGGTATTAAAATGATGTCAAGATAAGGTTCCCGGAGGGCTACATCCTTCACTATTAAAAATTCTCTGGCGGATTTGCATAAATTGGGGTCAGCGTTTCTCCTACTCGTTACCCAATTCCAATACACTCTTTTCAGGACTGACTTGGGAGGGGCGGACCTAGAGGACCAAGCCTCTGCAAGACCCAACTCACCTAGCAAATGCTTTACATCCATTAACCACCTTATTTTTGACCGGCCAGACATAGATAATACTTCCTTCAACCCCTCTGCATAACTGCCCAATTCAGGGACCCTCCATATGCGGGCCCAGAGAAGAAGGGGTCTCAGTCTAGCCTGGTCTTTGATGGAACGACAACCCATGTCCAAGAGCAATGGAAGAGTGGGGGTACTATTGGGGAGGCACATCAAATCCTTCAGAAATATATTTTCTGAGCAGGATAGCTGGTCTACATTCTGGGCTCCCCAGAGCTCTGCCCCGTATAGCGCCGCACTAACGCCTCTTGCCATATAAATATCTAACACCGGGGCAATAGGTTTTATGGTAGATGACCTCTGTTCCTTAAGAAGAGCACCCACCACCCTTTTATGACTTAATAACATTTTATAGAGGTGGCTGTTCCATCTCATGGTGTCGGAGAGGCGGATACCTAGGTAGTCAAACTCCTTGACTCTATCCAGGGTTACCATATTGGGAAACATCCTTTACAACGAAACTTTTACAACGCAGTGCTTTTACAACGCAGGTTTTACAACGAAAACCATTACGACGCATTGCGCTGGGGGGCGCTCTAGGATAGGGAATAGATGTAATTTACTATCCAACACCTTCCCTAGTGTCCACGGGGACTGGAGTTGGAATAGTAAATTAAACTATTCACTATCCAGCACCCCAAAGCGCTATGTGTTGTAAAGGTTTGCGTTGTAATACTTGCATTGTAACAGCATGCGTGGTAAAGGCATGCGTTGTAACGTCATACATCCTACCATATTCAAAGCTGGTGGCCGACCAAGTTTTTTAGGAGGGTTCAGGACCATATATTTTGTTTTTTCAGTATTGATTTTTAGGCCCCTAGTCTCACAAAAAGATTGAAAACTATCAAGGAGGGTCTGCAGACCAGCCGGGGATTTGGAAATTAAAAGTGTATCATCTGCAAATATTAGGGTGGGTATTCTCCTCCCTGCCAGGGATGGTGCATCAGCAGGATGTTTTAGAAGGTGCTCCACCACCCCGTTCACATATAATGAGAATAGGGTGGGGGCAAGAACACACCCCTGGCGAACTCCTCTATTTACTGTTATTCGGGCGGTCTTTTGGCCCTGGTTGCCCCACCGCACCTGCGCAAAATTCTCAGCGTGGAGCTATATTATTAATAACAGTAGATACGGAGGCATTCCCAAATCAAACAATACCCTCCATAGGCGCCCCCGGGGCACTAGGTCAAAGGCAGTCCATAAATCGATAAACGCGAGATACAGACTGCCTTTGCCCAGTACAACCACCTTCCAATATAACATCAGCAGTCGAAACGACTGCTCAATGGTCCCCACACCTGACCTAAAGCCTGCTTGGACGTCAGACAAGATACTGTTTTCTTCTGCCCACTCGAGCACCCTCCCCAGGACTACCTTCCCAACAACTTTCTGTGACGAATCAATTAGGCTTATGGGCCGGTAGTTTGCTGGGTCGTCCCGTCCCCGTTTTTAAAAATTGGGACGACCTCAGCACCCATCCAGGATTCTGGGAGAGTGGCACCATAGTAAGTTGCATTAAGCAATGAGGCAATAAGATTCCACCATTCCGACAGGTTGAAGCAGAGCAAATCTCCCGGTAGACCATCCGGTCCTGCAGCTTTATAGGGTACAAGAGATTTGATGGCATTCTCCACTTCCTTAACAGTAAATGCTATACCCTCCCTCAGCCCTGGGGGGCCCAATAGTGATAGTTCAAAGGGGTCCAACTCATCTTCCACAATGGTAGTGTAAAGGCGAGAGAAATGCTCAAACCATGACCCCTCAGAGATGTTGCATGTAATGAGTGAGTCAGTGGGCCTATTCTTGGATCTCACTAAATCCCAAAAGCCCCTAGAATCCCTCCCTAAACTTGCCGCTTTCAAATCACACCAAAACTGATTCTTCCACCCCTTCTTGGCTTCACTAGTAGCAACCCTGTACCTTTTCCTGGCAATACCAATCAGCCCAGTATCCTTGGTTTTGACTGCGTTGATTAAATCCCTTTTTGCCCTCCGACAAGTGTTAGAATACCATCCTGGATTATCCTTGGGACGGCGCCGTTTGCCTACTTTGCCACCTCGACTGCCTACAATAAAGAGGTCGCCCAAAGTTTTGGTAGTATGGCAAAAAAGAGAAGATACCTCCTTGGTGTTCATACTAATGGACTTCAGCCTGATTACAGTTTTAGACATAATTGACCCTATTTCTAAAACCTTCCCCTCATCAATGGCAACCCTATTCCACTTCAGGCGTCTCCCACAGTTCGAGGGACAGACTTCACCTGTCGACCTCGAAACATGAGGTGCCTGAAGGACTTTGTCCGCTTTCCATAGGGAGGTCAGAGACAGAGTAAGTGGGTTATGATCACTATCCACAGATGGTAGAACTGCCATGTCCAACAGGTAGGCCCAAAGCTTAAAGTCCAGCAAGATGTAATCAATTCTGGACGAATGGCCAACCCTGTTAAACGTATGAGCACCACAGGGGTCCGAGGCTGTTCTCCCATTTGTCGCCCTTAACCCATACTCCAAAGTGAGGGCATTTAATTGTACCGCCCGTTTAGACCACCTCTTAATTGGAGCTACAGTTAGAGGTGGAATTCCTCTCCTGATGTCCTCATCTAAGGTACCCAAAATGTAATCTGCTGCCAGGGGCTCATAGGAGCAATTAAGGTCACCAGCAAGCAGGTTGTAAGCATTAGGGCTGCATGTTCTAAGTTCATCCTTCAGATAAATGATAAAAATTTAATAAATGTAATAAAGTTACTAAGTGGAAATACCTGGAATTATATGCTTAATGATGTAACGTTAATGATTTTGCGAGGATGTGTAACATAAACCTATGCTTGATTTGTTTATTTCAGGTAAATGATTAAAATGTAATAAAGATATTCCCCCAAAAAATTTAACACAAAACATGCATGGTCAATGGGACAAACAAAGTAAAGTACATGATATGAAAAAGGTATGTATTACAAGACAATGGTTAGTACTTGCTTATCTGAAAGTGAGTCGATGCAGAGCAAACCCAAAAGACGCATCACATAAAGTCAATGTGCAGCAAGTCATTAGATGACGACATGTCCTTATAAACACACAATCTGTATGTGGCAAATGGTTTCTATTTACATGTCACACCATGGACAAGTAATGTATGTACCTTAACATCATGTCAGGATGCTCAGTATCTTGCAGCCATACCAAGTGATTGCAATGTAAAGTGTTTGGTGTATCACATGAAACATCCAAACGTCTAACACCAAGATTGTGGAGTGCACTTCAATGACCATTTGACCTCTGTTCAACAGGAGATCCACTAGCAACTGCAGCAGAAAACTCCACCAACCTGCAGAGCCTGTCTCCCCCGAACGTGAACTCTCGGATGCAGACTCCCTATGTTTCTCGGATGAGGAGCAACAACCTGGCCCATCCAGACTGCTGGGGCCCTCATTATCTCCACCACCACAACAGCAACAACAACAGCACAGACCCCTGCTACAATGACCTGTGCGGCCTCCACCACCACCATCACCACTGCTGCCTGCAACAAACTCCCTGCCTCAGTGGTTACCAACACCACACCACAATCAGAGGATGCCAGGGAGAGTGTGCAGGTGTGTCGAGTGCACACACCACAGGTCCGGGTCAGCAGGGCAGGTGGGAGGGCAACTGGGGGACAAATACGGGAGGACACTGGGACTGAAGCCCTGGCCACCATTGCCAGAGTCCTTTTTTTTTTTTTTCATTTTGCGATTGTATGTATAAGGAGTTTCGGGAGTCTGTTGTTTCAACGTTCTGTGCCGTCACTGCCCCGTGTTTCTCATACTTGGATGGGGAGTATCCCTTTACGTGTTGATTGTAAACAGGTTTCTCCTTTATCCTTTATCATTGTCAATAATTCTGATTCTTACAAAGGAGGGGAGCTAGCCATCCTGGCTACTCGGCAGAATGTATTCCACCTGAATTATTGTCATTGCTTTAATCATTGGATATGGTTAGCGGGTCTTTCAGAGGTATTAGTTAGCTGCTTGGAAGTACTGTTCCCATAGTTCCCAAAAATTTGACTTTTGCTTATGTTCCCTTTTCTATCTAGTTTATTCGTTGTTAATATAGAGTTTAGCCAGTTTGCATGCAAAGGAGGTGCTGGTTTAATCCAGTTGATACAAATCTCTCTCCTTGCCGATAATATTAATACAAACAGTAGCTTTTCCTGCTTTTTAGTAAGTTTACTTATCTCCATTTCATTTGTAAGAGGAATCCCGAAAATAATTAAAGTAATACTTACATCTATTTGATGACCCAGTACCATAGTTATCGTCTTACCAACTTCATGCCAAAAAGTGGTGAGTAGTGGGCATTCCTGGAACATATGGATGTCGTTCGCCTTCTCCAATCCACATTTGGGGCAGGACTTTATGTTTGCTCCTTTAAATTTCGACAGTCTTTTTGGGGTCCTGTATGACCTATGGATTGTGAGCAAGTGGTTTCTTTTCAGAGCTGCTGCTTTTAGTCTGGACCAGCATTTTTCTACGGATTTTCGCCAGAGAGTATGAAGGTCTAGATCCGGCATATCTTTCCTCCATGTTGTTTCGGGAACTGGGCAATCTTTCTCTCCGGCCTCTACAAAGGCCCAGTACCATTTTGATACTTCTTTTTTTATTGCTGAGGATTTTATCATTTCCTTCTCTAAGCCTTCGTTTCCCGTTTTTTTTTCTGTTAGAGAATTAGCCCAACTGGTCAACTGGTAGAACTTGAATTTAGATAAGTTTAAGTTAGTGGCTGAGAAAATTTGGTACCAAGTGATTATGGAGTTGTCTATTAGGAGTTGCCCCCAAGTTTCAATTCCAGCTACTTTTAATGGTAGAGCCAGGGAGTCTTTTAAACAATCTGGTGTACCAGGGGAATCCCATATCGGTGCCATGTTGCTGTAATATGGTATATTTACTGTATTTTTAATTTGGTACCAAATTTTTGCCGCGTTGTATAGGATCTTTAGTTTTATTTTATTTTTAAATTTTGGGTGGCCGAATGTGAATAAAAAATGATCCACTTTGCCTGTCATATTCTGTAGGAAGTTTGGGTAGGCTTGATATTTTCTAAGTAAGGGTCTCATGTTCTTAAAGTGGAAAGCCCTGTAGTATTCGAAAAGATCTGGGCTGGCTATTCCTCCTTGCTCTTTCTTTCTCCTTAGTTTGCTCCATGCAATTCTTGTACATTTAGATGCCCAAATGAAGCTGGCTAGTTCACCCTGGATTTTCTTTAATGCATCTTTCTGGAATTCCAGGGGAATGGTGTTAAATAGGTATGTGAACTTAGGTAGGATTGACATTTTTATGATGTTAGATCTTCCCAGAAAGGTTAGGGGTAGCCCGTCCCACACTTTGAGTAGTCTTCTTGTTTCTGTGAGGACTCTATTCAAGTTTAGTTGGGGGATTTTTTCCAGCTCATTGACCAGGTTAACCCCCAAATATTTTATTTTATTTCTGGAGTATGTTGTATTGGGTTGTGTGTTCCAACTCATGGCTTCAGTTTTTGCTTGATTTGTTAAATATCCTGATACGTTGCCAAACTTGGAAATCGTGTCCTCTATTGCCTTGGTGGAATTGTCATAGTTATCTGTAAATATCATCAAGTCATCCGCGTAGAGTGCCACTTTCTTTGACAACGTGCGGTAAATGAAAGGGGATATTGAGGTGTGATGTCTCAGGGAGCATGCGAGTGGCTCGATGTAAAGATTAAATATGAGGGGGGATAGTGGACACCCCTGTCTTGTCCCTCTTTGTATTTCAATATTGCTGGTGAGTGATCCATTAATTAATATTTTTGCTCTTGGTTTTTTGTAAATTTCTTTTATCGTACCGCCAAATCTTGCCCCTAGATTGTATTTTTTGATGACTTGGTTTAAAAAGGCCCAGTTTATGCTTTGGCTGCATCGAAGGTGATTATGGTTAAAGGCATTTTTTCACAGGTGGCTATGTCATTGTTGCAAATAGTTCATGTGTTATTTCGTGTAATTGTCTGCCTTTTGTAAATCCTTTCTGATCTGGATGGATTAGTTTGGGTATCACTGTGGATAGCCTCTTTGCTATGACTTGCATGAATATTTTGTAGTCACAATTTAGCAATGAAATTGGCCTGTAGGAATCACAGTGTTTCGGGTTTTTTCCTGTTTTTAAAATAATACTGATCGTAGCGTCATTCCAAGAATCAGGAATATTTTCCTGGTCCATAATAACTTTATTTATTACATCTGTTAGCTGGACTATCACTGAGTCCTTCAGTGCTGAGTAAAATTCATTTGGCAAAGCATCCGGGCCAGCAGCTTTTCCTCTTTTCAAGTTCTTTATCGCCGTTCTTACTTCTTCGACTTTGATTTCACTATTTAATTCATTCTCCTCCTCCTTCGTTAGTGATGGTAATGAAACGGTATCTAAATATTTTTTGATTTGGTCGTCGGTTGGGTTTATATCTTCTTCATTAAGGGACCGATTATGATGGCGGATGGACCTGAGGCCGTCCGCCACCATAGAGCAGGAGGGAACCTCCGCATTGCCTGCGGAGTTCCCTCCTGTGTAATTAGGATGTGACCGCCACCCTGGCGGTCACATCCTCTAATTTTACCATTGCGGCGTGTGCGGCTTCAAGCTGCATCCGCCGCAATGGTAAAAATGCACACATTGCATTTGTATGCAGAAAGCGGCAGGCACCCTGCGGTGCCTGCCAATTTCTGCATACAAATGCAGGGGGGTACCATAGGTACCCCCCATGTGCACCCCCCACCCCCCTTCACCTAGGGGGCCCGCAACGGGCCCTCGCAGTGAAGTTACACATGCTTTTCCACGGCGGAAAACCTGCCGCGGAAAAGCATTTTTTAAAGCCCTTCCTAATATGGCGGACGGTGTCTGAGAGACACCGCCACCATATTAGAGCTTTTCCGCCGCGGTTGTAAGCCAACCGCGGCGGAAAAGCTGCGGACGGAAACCAGGACCCACCAGCCATCCTAATGTGGCGGTGGGTCTTTGGTGTGTCCGCTGCGGTTTTTCCGCATCCTCCGGCCGGCGGTGGCTTCCGCCGGCCCGGAGGATGCGGAAAAACCGCAATCATAATAGGCCCCATAGTTTGGAAAAAAACATTGCAAACTCCTGCTTTATCACGGAGTCCTCGGAACTCAGTGTCGTTTGGTTATTCTGAATACAAGATATTGTATTCCTTGTCTGGTCTGTCTTAGTTCTCCACGCCAGTATTTTTCCGCATCCTTCCCCATATTCGTGGTTTGACAATTTGCTTGCTTCCCATTTTTTTCTTACTATATTTTTCAGATAATCGGATAGATTCTCCTTGAGTTGCAGGGCCTTTTTTTCTAACCGTTCTTTCGGTTCTGAGGAGTTTCCTGACGTAATTTGTTCTTCCATTAGTTTAATTTCGTTTTCCATGTTTCTGATTTCTTGTTTCTTGATTTTAGATTTGTAAGCGCCCAAACTTAGCAGCTTCCCCCTGACAACCGCTTTATATGTGTCCCAGGGAATTTTGTTTTGATGTTCCAATTTGATTATCCTCAAAGAAATTTTCAGAGACCTTAATTAGTTCTTCAATGCTTTGTGGGTCAGATAATATAGTCCGATCCACTGTCCACCTCGGTGGTTGATAGTTATTTGTAATGTTTAGTGATAGTTGAACTGCGGAGTGGTCAGACAGATGTTCTGGCATGTGTTCGATACTTCTCACGCTTTTTGATAGGCTCTTATTTACCAGAAAAAAGTCAATCCTGGATCTATGACCCAGTTTTTTGTTATGGTATGTAAATGGCTGCTTGCTGTCCCTCTTTTGTTTCCAGATATCTATCAAGTCTAGGTCTTTTTTATAGACTCCTAGCCATTACCTCATCTTGGGTAAGTTCACATGTTTACTAGGAGGCGATCTGTCCGTTTTTGGATCCAGTAATATATTGAAGTCCCCTCCTAGAATTATGGGGCCAGAGGTGGATAGAAGCTCCGAGTATAATTTTTGCAGTGGAATCGGGTCGTCTAAATTGGGGCCATAGTACCCGGCTATGGAGAAGGTGTTATTGTCTACTCTCACTTTAGTGATAGCCCATCTTCCGCTGCTGTCTACTGCTTCGTATTCAGTTTTTGCTTTAAGAGATTTTTTGATGAGGATTGCTACCCCTTTAATATTACAGTTCTGTTTAGTGCAGACACAGACATCCACCCAGTTTAGTTTTTTCACTATTTGGTCCCACTCCATGCTCAAGAGATGAGTCTCTTGTAGCATAATTATTTCACTGCTGGTTTCTTTTAGGTATTCTAGGATTCTATTCCTCCTGTTAACCGTTCTAAGGCCGTTGACATTCCATGAGAGGATGTTAATTTTTTTCTGGTTTGTCGTCATTTGTTTATGCGATCTGAGTTGAGTAGAATTATGTAGTTCCCGATAACTCCTTTTTTATTAGTTGGAGAGGACATTTTTTTTCTTTTTTTCCCCTATTTTGCTCCCCACCCGTGTTCTAGTTTTACTTTGAAATAGTGATTTAGTTTCTCCCTCCCTGAGGAAGCCTCCCTTCTTCTTTTTGGGCGGTATTGTTCGCCCTTTTCGAGCTCCTGTTTCACCTGCAAAAGTTTTTTACTTTTTCCTCTTTTTTTTCCCCTTTTTTGTCTTTAGTTTCTCCTTTTCTCCTTTTATTTCTCTGTTCGTAGTTGATCCTTGACCTGTTCAATGAAGGTTTCTACCTCTCTGGGTTCCCTTATGTTGTGCATTTTGTTCCGCCACATAATTCGGAGAGCTGCAGGAAACTTCATTTGTACTGTGGCTCTGAGGGATTTTAGTTCCTGCATGAACTGCCCCAGTTCCCATTGTCTGTCCTGAGTGGCTTTCGACATATCGGAACGGATTCTAAAAGTCCAGTTGTCTTTTTTGAGTGTTCCATTTTTCAGCCCTTCACTTAGAATTTTTTCTTTTAATGTGTATGTCTTAAAGTTAATTAGGATTTTTCGTGGTGACCTTCTTTCTTTGCTCTTTCCAAAGGGATCTTTGTGGACCCTTTGAATGTCATCCCTCAGATTAGTCTCCTTCGTCCAAGGAAAGGATTCTTCTAAGAGAGAGACAATGAAGTTTTTAATGTCCGACCCTTCCAGATTTTCCCGGACATTTAAGATTCTTAAATTATTTTTTCTCGCTTGGTTCTCCAGCGATTCTAGTTTTTCTTTAGTGATGCTGTCACTGTCTTTTAGCGATCTTATATCTTTATGGTTTATGTCAACTTTTTTGCTGAGAGACTCTACTGTAGATTCAATTGCAGTAACTCTTTCTCCTAGATCGTTTAGTTTTTGATCTAGGTTCTCACACATTTCGTGTATTTTATTCTGATTTGTTTCTGACACTGTGAATCTCTCCTTCATTTCGCTCATCATTTTATCCATAAATTTTTCCATCAGCTGTCCGGTCTGATTAAGTGTGAGAACAGACCCTAGTTCCTCTGATTCCTCTAAGATCACTTCAAGCTGTTCTGTTATGTGAGGAGTGTTGGGGCTCAATGTTGATTCCAATTGAGAAACTTCTTGTAAGGTTTCTCCCCTACTTACAACAGCGTTATGGTTTGCGTTTGCCATTCCCTCAGCCATTAGGGGAGTCAGTTTCCCAGTTTTACTCATGTGTAGGTTCAGGTGATCGTTTTTTCTTGTTGGACAGTGCCTCTACCCCTGACTTGAACCAGCTGTTGGACTTTAAAGAAAGATCTTAAGGAGGGGGTGACTTTAACCTTTTGCTCTAGTTGAGGTTTTCCTTGCTCTTTCGCTTTTGCTGCTCTGGTCTTTATATTTTGCGATAGGCTTTCGAGTTTGGGAGACCCTTTCTGTTTTCTTTTTGTAGTTTTAGGGACTATAGTCTGTTTTGTTGGGGGGAAGTTTTGCTTTGAGAATTGTCTATTCCTGAGGCAGTAGAATGATTGT
Source organism: Lissotriton helveticus (assembly GCF_964261635.1). NCBI lineage: Eukaryota > Metazoa > Chordata > Amphibia > Caudata > Salamandridae > Lissotriton > Lissotriton helveticus. The sequence continues at coordinate 818,338,237 of NC_136070.1, forward strand.
ATTTTGCCGCTGCTCTCACTGTAGGGCTGCGCAACCTTATCCCCCTCTACTTTTTTCGCTTCCTGGGTGTTTGGTGTGATAACTATCTCTCTGTTTGTCTCACTAATTCTCTCCTCTTCCTTGCGTCCCTCTGCCAAGTTACCTTGCCCAGCCCCAGTCTCAGTCTCAATCCTAGCCCTAGTACTAGTTAGTACCCCTAGTGGTGTACCCTGACACTCTTTTTGATACTTTGCAAGGTTATACTGTTTACACCCAGTGATTAAATCCGGAGCAGCTGATCTCCCACCTCCCCCCCCCCCCCTGTACCTTAATCATGGGCGTGTAGATCGTCTTCTCAGACTTTTTCTGCAGTGTTTTATGGTTTGCTCTGCTGATCTGTGACTGAAAGAACCTCCTCTTATGTTGTCTTTGGTGTTTGGACTTCGACTTTGTCTCCTCCTTCCACTCTGACATTTTAGATGGATTTCTGCGCCACCCCGGGTTGGGGTCTCTTGCTGCCACTGATTCTCCCTTTACTTCCTTCCCCGGATCTCCAGACCCTCCGCCGCTGCTTTCACTCGAGAGGTTAAGGGGTTTATTGCCAGACTGGGGGGTTCTTCTTTTTACTGCTTGATAGTGCGGTGATCGCGCTCTCTCCGTGTCCGCGTTGCTGCTCCTACCTCCGAAGATACTGCCGAAAACGCCGCTGCTCTGGCTGCGCTGGAAGAGGAAGGAGATTCTTCCCAACACCCTCCGGCAGTTTCTACTAGCCTGCTGCGCTGCAGCCCAGGTCCCGGTGCGCGGCGTCTCATCCGATTCGAGGTTGCTTTGGCAAAGGGAAAATTGCATCCCGGGGGTCCTCTGGTAAAAACACCAAAATCCAGGTATGCTCGATGGGATCAATATTATGCAGTGGTTGGCATTCAGTTTGCACGGGGAGAAAATGAAGGAAATGAGGGAAAAGGCATGCTTTTACTTCAAGCTATGATAGGTGAGTTTGGAGCTCCCGACCGAGCGTCCTAGCCGGCCGCCATCTTCCTCTCAGCACCATTGCCAGAGTCCTTGGGGCATATGAGCAGACTCAGGGACAGATGGGCCAAGTTGTGGAAGAAGTGCGTGAGCTCCGCCTGCTGCTGAGGTCCACGAACACACGTATGGGCCAACTTGTGGACCTAATGGGCCAGCTTGTGGGTATTCTGAAGAACAGACATGCGGCCCAAATGTCAGCTCAACCCCCCTCCAGTGGCCCACATGGTGATAATTCCATCACTTCAGCTGCGACCACAGACAGGGGTGAGCTGCAACAAAATGACTCCTCAGACACTGCTGAGCCTGCAGCAGAGGCCCCACCTGCCAAAAGCTTGAGGGGCCGTCCGAGAAACATCAGGGGAGGATCACATGGCAATGCACCATCCAATTGCTAGTCACTGAGCCAGCCATGATGGCACCTGTGTTCCCCTTGACATTGACTTTGTTGACTATCCTTACCCACATTGCCATGTTGATGGAGGAGTCTGCTGGACTGTGTTACTACATCAATGTGGTGACTACTCTATTTGTTTCATTTACCATCACTGACAGCTCATTAGTTCACTTAGCACAATTTCGTAAATAATCACTTCTCTGTCACAAATACTTAGGCTTTCCTGTTTTCAGTTTCTTTATTTTGGTAAATTCTGGTGGGGTTTTTTCAGTGTTTTCAAGTGATTTCAGTACGTTAAAAAAATTGTGGTTATCAGTGGTTACACATTTTCTCACAATTAAAAACAACAGAAACAGTGTTTTTCTGGTGTTTATGGAACGTTTTGCTTTAATTATTGCTTGCTTTCTGCACTGATAGTGCATGGTATATAGACAGTGTACATATAGTGTATATGAGGTCCAAATAGATTTTTGCAAATTAAACTTACTTATTGTAGTACACCATAAAATACTTCTTCAATGAGTCTTTGGTCATGTGCGCTCGCTCTTTCCTTCCCATGTAAACTTGTGTGCAAAGACCCACAGAACATTGGCACTTAAAAATGGCAACACCAAAACAGCCAGTACATAATTTGTTAACTCTGGCCACTGACAGAGCTTTCCATGCCAATACTGGTACACATGAAGATTGCGATTCTCAGGGCAGGTTCTGCAACAATTGCCTTGAACTGGGCGCCTATGCCCTCAAAGTTATTGAAGCGGTCAAAAATGAAGCAGCACTTTTGAAACTAAAGAGGAGATTCAACTTTGTGGAAGGGATCTAGAACTTGTACAGAGTACCACAGTGACATTTAATTGTCTTCAAATGCCATGGTTGGTGAAGGGACATTTCTGTGCATAATTTCAAGCCATTTCTCATACATTGTAAAATAAAAGTTCCTGAATTGCTCTTCAACATTGCTATGCTTACCAAGAGGCAAGCAATCTAACATGGGACATGTTGCAGTGCCAAAGTCACTAAATGTGTCTCTCAGCCTACTCTCCAGTAGTTGTTTCACATCTACAATAATTATTCTGAACACTTGGCAGACAAGGGTGTTTTCAGACTCTAGTTTTTTTAATATGTCCACTACAGCAGTTATGTTTTCCCGTAAAAATCTATGAATGCAGTAGAGTGTACTTTTTTTTCCCACCATTATCAATATGCAACCAAAGATCCTCACATTTCTTGCCTTTGGCATCATCAATCAACAAAATTCTGTAAATGGTTGCCACATGGATAATATAGCATTCATAGCCCCTTGAACTGAGAACCACCAGCTAAGGGACACAGTTGGGATGACTCTTTCTTTAACGCCACACAAAGCACAAAAGGATAAATATTTGCATTTTTGTTCCAGTGCATAAGAAAACAGTGCACCAGAGTGGACTAAAAACTCAATAGCATTCCTCAATAACTCTGAAGATTGTAAAGATGCTTCCAGTATACAATCTAGGAGGTCGCAAGTATCTCTTACAGGGAAGCACTTCAGCTTAGGTATCAATTTGGACAGGTCATCACACAAAATTTTCATATACAAAGCTGAATCACTGCAAATACGAGCAATATCACTCCAATCTTTGTTGAACTTGTAAAGAACCCTTTTTGTAGACCATTCCAAGTGACACTGTGTTCCATGTTTTCCAAGGGTCTGGTGTCATGTTTTCACCACTATCCCAGATGTTTTGTGATAGCACTCTTTTCACATATACTTGTCACTATACCTTGCATTAAATGTTTAAAGCCCGAGGTGTTAGCAATTCACCAACTATCAATACTGACTCACTTGAAACTGGGGGCTGATGTATTAAGGGTTTTTACCCCTTCTCTGTGGGTAAATGTGATGACACGTATTAGGAAAGATTCTTATGAAACAATCATTTTACCCATCAGTGAAGGAATCAGACGTAGCCAAAATATTAAATATGATTTTGATATTTCCTGATTCTCTACACTTTACAAAATAATTAAACAAGACCTAAAACATGCTTCTAAACCCTGCATCTTTAGACTAAAGACCACAAAACTGAAACAAGAAAAAGGAAGAAGAAATAATATTAGCCCTGTCTTTCTTACAGCTAGCTTGTATACCAAAGTTACATTGTATTGGCCCCTTCGGGAAGAAAAAAATGACTCACTCTTTTTACTTTCTTTGAATGGCATTTAGTCTATGGATGTGCAGGTGTTATTTCAGTGTTTATATGTTTTCACTAGTGAGCGCTATTTGTCTTTCAGTGGGGTTTTATCAGTTACTATAGGTTTAAACCTAAAACCAGACAGCCTACAAATACTTATTGTAAATAAACACGCTTTACACACCTATGTCTTTGTGTCAGCTCCATGTTAATCACAGTATGTACAATGTACCACAAGCTCTCATCGTGACGAGGCATTGAGAGGGTGAAGGGACCTAGAAAGACACAAGAGAATGAGATTTACTTGTCAGGTGATGCCATTACAGCTAGTACACACTACTAGTCATCAACGTACACAAGCCAGCACACATAACAATTAGTAACAGCTTCCACATAGACATGAGGTACCTGGATAAAAAATACCCTGTGCCACACATATTTGCACAGAGCCAACAACAGCAGCAGTCAAAAAACATCTATGCCTTGCCGCTACCATCAAAGATAACAGACAATGTAACTGTTGTACAATTTCTCTTACACTCAAGGGAAGTAGTTGTTGATTAGCTATTGATGCAGGTCCACACCTTCCTCTTCTCTACTATCATCGTCACTGGGCATGTGTAGGTTTGCAGGGGGGGCATCTGCTGCTCATCGTCGTCCAGGAGCAGGGGGATCTCTTTGCTCAAAGCCAAGTTGTGGAGCATGCAGCATGCAACTATGTTCTGACACACCTTTTGGGGAGAGTAGAATAGTGCACCTCCGCTCTTGTCCAGACACCGGAATCTAGAATTCAGAAGCCCAAAAGTACGCTCTTCCACACGACGTTCCCTCCCATGTGCATCATTGTAGCGAACTTTCCCCGGGGTCCTTGGATTCCTCAGTGGGCTCAGCAACCAAGGCCGGTTGGGATACGCAGAGTCACCTAGTTGTGAGATACAGGGAGCAATTTACTAAGATAAACAGTAGCTGAGAACAGCATGTCACACATACAGCCCACTACTTGACTCCACATACTCACCAACAAGCCATGCACACTCCAGATGCAGATTAGCCATCAATTGTGGGATGTTGCTGCTATGCAGTATGCAGGAGTCATATGCAGAACCACGCAATTTGGCACAGACATGTGAGATAATCATATCCGCTTGGCATACCACTTGCACATTAATGGAATGGAAATGTTTCCTGTTCCGGTAGATATGCTCACGTGCCTGTCGGGGAACTAGTCTAACATCTGTGCAGTCAATGGCGCAAGCAACATTAGATATGTGTCCAAGATCATAGAAATCACCCTTCACACCTGCCAATTCATGTCTCCTTGGGAAGTGGATGTAGTGGTCCTTGTATGTCATCATTGCGGACAGGACATCACGTAGCACTATGCTGAACATAGGTTGAATCATCCCACCGGCGATGGCCACTGTGTACTGACACAAACCAGTTGCAAAGAAATGCAGGGCAGCCATCTCCTTAACTGTTGGCGTCAAAGCAGTTGGATAGGTTCTGTGAGGCCTCAGATGGGGCTCCAACTGAGCATATAAGTCTTGCAGAGAAAGGCGATCCAGATGGAATGTCCTTATGATGTCCTCACCCTCTATGTTTGCCAGCACTGGGAACGGACGATGCACATTTGGTCGTCTCCTATATAAAATGAAAGGGGACACATGTCAATTTAATTCCCCTATGAGATGTGTCAAACATCTTACATATTGACTGACACAGCGCCAACAACGACTGGACTGAAACAACATCTTAATGCACAAGTCACATGCAGAGACACCTTGATCTCATGTAGTTGTATATGTGTAATCACAAATGACGGTAAGGGTTAAGACCAGGTATGCACAAGGGTATATTCCAGAAAATATTTTAAATAAACAATTTTTGTATCTGTTATAGTACTCTTCTTCCTGTGGTTCACCGTCCAAGCCACAAAGTTATCCGTAATTATAAATAGGAAGGGAAGGAGTGCCACATTCAGGAAAAAAGGTTTTTCAGTCCAATACTGTAGTCCATCAATTCTTTATTATAAGCTTGTTCCAAAATCCAAGATTGTCCAACTGAAAAAGATGTATATACTCCAGTGTAAAATATTCAAAACAAATATTTAATATCTCAATGTTCATGAGGTGATAATCATTTTGACACAGCCTACGTGTTTTGTCCTACTTGGACATTATCAGGGCTGCGAAATGATAAACAAAGAAAAATTATAATCAACATCCGTCTTGATTATAACAAAATAATCAATCAATAATAATGCACAATACATTGCCCCATTATGTTACACATTTTAGTTCTGAAGCATGAAATTTGTAACCGTTGTATGATTGGTGAAAATTCAGAAACAGGATAGACTTTACTAACTGTACAGGATTGGTGGATATTCAGAGAGGACCAGAGAGGAAGCATTGGTGTTAGAATTGGCGGCAGGAATGTGGTTTTTGATTGGTGTGGTTTTGCTGCCATACAGTAACACTGCTGGTTTGAGATAGTTGATATCATAACAAACATTGCCTGTGCTAAGTGATGTCATAGTCCATTAAGTCTTCACATGCTGTAATAAATGAGCCACTCGTGTGATTTTGGCACGCTATGATGAGCCTCACCACCACCATTTTAATTGACTTTAGTGTGTTCCTTAATGTAGGATGGTCCTGCATTTGCCTGCTTCTCTTCTGTTCTGTAATCTTGCTGTCTTTCAGGGGGAGCTGTTATGGACTGGAACAGCCTTGCCAAGAGCAGAGCATGTGGGATGTGCATTTGAAGGAGTGCAGTTGTGCAGGAATGTGTCTTGTATTGTGCATTGGTGAGAATTATGAGTTCTTACTATTGGCTTTGACCATTCTGTTTTCTGACTTTACCTTGATTTATGGCAGTGCTGACTATTGTCTTTGACGTGCTCTCATGTCATCTTGCTTTTCAATTCCATCTTGCTTTTGATAGGCTTTGCATTTCCCGACCCTTAATTCACTTAACATGATGACATATAAGTTAGCATAGTGTGTCTAACCAAATGATGTGTTGCCTATGTACTTAGAGCTAATTGGGTATTTTCGTTCTTTAGTTAGCCATTTCTTAGCTTAGCTCTTGTGCCGCCATCTTGGGAGCCTGTCTCCGCGGCTGGACTGCAATTCCCCCTCCCTCATGAGCAGAAATCCCTGTCTCAGCGTTTCTCACATTGAGTTAGTATTCGCTGACAAACCTGACTATGAAATGTGTTTCTTTTGCTATCAGTAATGTTCCCATGTCTGGAGGAGCAGAGCCTCGGCTCCGTGGCCTTGAGGTGATAACAGTGCCACCCTCCCGCGGGTGCGGCGGCTTCTTGTGTGCGCCCATTGTTCACCATCTCTCCAGTCCTGTACTTTTCCATTAGGGGCGTGACTACTGTTGCTGTAACGTGTGATAATGTATTGTCGTTTTGAGAATCGCCAGTCGTTTCGGCGCACTCCCGGGGAGTGAAGTCAGACAGGGCCTCTCTATATAGAGATACTAACTGCCTAATAAATGTTTTCTAATTCTCCTCCACTGTCTGGCTGGCTTATTTTATGGGAATGATATCTGAGTGAGGTAAGTTTGCTCAGGTGGTTTTGAGCCACGCTTATCAGATGGCGCCCGAACAGGGACCCCGCGATAAGGATCTTTCTTGCCCGTAGGTGGGTTGTAGAAGGCCGAGGACCGTCTGGTCGGCACGGTGGGTCTGGGTACCCATTTGATGCCGGGCTTGGTTCTCGCAGCACTGCCCCATCCTTCTGATCAGGAGAGGTCCCGGCTTATGATCCTGCGCCGGGGTCCAGAAGGCGGACATTTGGGAACTGACCGTGTTGGTCCAAGCAGGCCGGCGGTGGAGAACAGTGGCTGTCGGGTTCCACAAACAGGAGGTGCTTCGAGGGGCTAGGGTGCCCCGGGAAACTCAGGGTGCATGAGACGCTCTGGCAGACTGTTTTTGGTTTGGTGGAGGTTCGGGGGAGGGGCGCCTGGTGTTCCTACATTGTGGAGCATCAGGCCGGATGGTGCTTGGACGGGGTTGCGGTTGATCTTGATGGAACACTGGGAAAGGACCCAAGCCTAACCCGAAAAGGGGGTTTGTTGGAAGAGTCCCAGGTCTCCCGGGGTGTACCCGTGCAGTGGTCCTCTAGCACCGCCCGTGTGGCTGACCTGCCTTCGGCCTCCGGAACAGTTTCTGTACTGTTCAGCATTTATCAAGTCTGTGGTAGGGTCCGGTTCCCCAGGACTTGGTCGACGGGCCTTGTCCCATTGTGGTAACACGTGTTTGGCACGGTGATTCGTTGTATGTCCATAGGAAATATGTGTGTGTAAGGGCATGAGTGGTTGCTTGTGGAAATAGTTGTGGTGTCTTTTGGTGTTTGGGTGCATGTGAGTTTTGTGGCGGTGTCTGATTGTGTGAGCAAGATGCCGCGTTTCAGTAAGTTGAGCTGTTTTGGGTATTGTTGTCGGTCAACAGATGCTAGATTGGCTGAGAGTCAGCCCGCCCCTTTAGATGGCACTCCTAATTTTGAGATGTATGTGAAATATGGACTTACCCCGATTTTATTTAATACCTTGTGGCACAGGTATACCAAGAGTAATGTGGATTTGCAATGGCCGTTGACTGGTTCATTCGATACAGCTAAGTTAGATTACCTGCAGGATAGATTGTTCGCTAGGCGCAGTCGCCAGAGCATGTTCGATTCTTTAAGGATGTGGCAGAAAGAGGTTTGGCAAAGACAGATGAGAGAGGAGAAGACGGCCCAGAAGAAAGCTGCCCAGTCAATGATACAGAAAGTGAGAGCCTATAATAAAGCGGAGACAGAGGCAGGGATTGAGCGCGCAGATAGGCTTCATAGGTTGCAAACAGATAAGAGTTACGTGGTAAGAGCGGAGGGGAAGGATGAGATAGAGGACCTTTTGGATGCCCGACCCCTGCCCCCTTAAGCACCGAAATTGATATATCCAGCGCTATCTACTTCGCCGACTGTTCTGTCGGCTTCTGACTCTTCACAGGCACCCTCTTCCTCTTCCCCTCCTGCTATGCTAGCCTCTCCTTCCAGTGTGTTGAAAGATGTTGAAGCTGCACTGATTTCTGTAACTTCGCCCTTCGTTTCCCTCTTGTCAGCGGGAACTTCAGCCCCGTCTGTCCCCCTTGCGGCTACACCACTATCTGCATCTGCGTTACCTACAGCTGCGGCTACACCGCTATCTGCACCTGCATTGCCTATAGCTTCGGCGAGTGATACCCCTCAGACTATACCTCGGACTCCGACTCGGGGTCGAGGGGGGTTGGATGGGCGTATGATATTTGATCATGTATGTAAATTCCTTACCCGTTCTAATGTGGGTATAGAAGAGAAACATATTGTGGCCAATCAAGCATATCAATGGGCTCGGAATGCCATTTATACAGTGGAGGATATCTGGTCTAACATGAAGGATTATGAACCTTTGATGCAACAGCATGCTTTGTGGCATATGTCAGTGACGTTGATAGGATTGTGGGAGCAATGCCACGGGAACACGGTGCCCCAGAATATTTACGATATTAGAGACAGAGCCTACAAGGCCAATACTAGTTTGGGGAGGTGTATGGAAATATGTGTACATTGGTTGGCTACAGAAATGAATTACAGTCCTCGGATCCCTCTACGTATGGGGCACACCCCATGCGTGAGGTCCACCCTGTTTTTCACCCTGAAATACCTGAAGTGGTGGATCCAGTGGCACACGCAGTGACAAGGGAGCGAGTGGAGGCTCGTTTTCAAGAGCAATGGATTTATGTTCCCTGGAAGAGAAGTGAGGTGCTGGCATTGAAGGGTCAGTTACCTGACTCTAGAAAGAATCTGACTGCCTATTATAAGTAGTTGACTGAGGCGGCTACTTCAACGGTCATGACATTCGCAGATATAGAGTTTTTCTTTGGATTATTGGTTCCAGTGGTCCCCAGTGAGTGGCACTGATCATGCAGAGGAGCTGGGGGGCACATGGCAGGAGTTTAAGGATTGGGATAAAGTGAGGAAGCCGGGGGATAAACCGAGACTGGAAATTTTAGCCCTGCCTGGACGTATCATTAAGTACAAGCATTCCCTTCTCCCACCGAAGAAAGTGGATTGGGATGTCTGCATGACTGTATGTCATCAGAAGAAAGAGGAGGGTGTGTTTGACTTCTTTACTCGCTTTGAGGAGGCATTCCTAGATTTCAGTGGCCAGGATTTATTGCAGGATGGTGGGGTGCGGCTTTTTGTGAACAGATTTGTGCATAATTTATTACCAGAAATATCGGCTCAGTTGCAGGCTTCTGAGAGTACGGGGACGACGTCCACCTCCTCTGGCATTTTGAGCATGGCTCAGTACTATGAGCATAGGGAGAATGAGAGTAAAGATAGAGCAGAGAAGAAAGCAAAGGACCTGAAAACAAGGGTGTTGTTGCAGCAAGTAACGAGAGGACGGGGACGAGGCCGTGGGGCCCCACCTACTGCGGTAGGGCAAGGTGGAGTTGGATATGGACGTGGAGGACGACAGGGTTCGGCATTAGGGGAAAATCAATGTGGTAATTGTAAAAAGGAGGGCCACTGGCGGCGGGAGTGCCCGGAGCTGATGGAAGGATACAGAGGACGGGGCAGAGGTAGAGGTCGTGGAGAGATACGTAGGGATGACTGGCAACGTAGTGAGGGTCGACAGACAGGTGGGAACTACTTTGATGGTGACAGGGACAGACAGCATTACCGAGGAGATTGTGACGGGGAGCAGGACAAACAGTATTATCAAGACGACTATGATATAGACGAAGTGACGGGTTCTTCTCTCAATTAGGACAGCGTAGGGCAGAGTGAAGGACCAGTGTCATTGCAGGTAGATCAGCGATGGCCCTATGTCACTGCGGACTTGCTGGGGTCCACCAAGAAATTTTTAGTGGATACAGGAGCTATGAAGAGTTCCGTGGCACATTCCCTGGTCCCTGGGGCGGCTCTGTCTGGCCGGAATAACATCTCCGTTGGTACACCGGTGATTAGCCCCATTTCTAAACCACTCACTCTTACGATTGGCCCTTTCACTGTTGATTCCTCGTTCCTTCTCACGTCCAATTGTGGTGAAAATCTTTTAGGCCTGGATTTGTTGAAGAGATTGCATGCTACGATTTATTGTTCGCCGGATGGTGTTTATGTTACCATGGGTCCCTCTGTTGCACGGGCCCAGCAATGCTTTTCTAAAGACGACAAACTGCCACAGGAGCTTATGGAGGTGCCAGAGGCTCTGTGGGTGAGCGGTGATACTGATGTAGGTGAGTTGGATATTGCCCCTGTCTCCATTAAGGTCAAGCAGGGAGCTTGTTTACCGTGTATTCCCTAGTATAGGATTTCACAGGAAGGTAAAAAGGCCCTCTTACAGATTATTCATGATTTGATACAATCTGGAGTGGTGGAGGAGACGGCTTCCAATGTATGCAATAGTCCTATTCTTCAGATTCTTAAGAAGCCTTCGGATGATGCTAGTTATGATCAACAGGATGTTTATAGATTTGTAATTGATTTGAGGCAGATTAATAAAGTAGTTGAGCCCCAGTACCCAGTAGTTTCTGATATAACTACCATTTTGACAATGATTCCTCCCACGGCCAAGTATTTCTCAGTCTTAGACCTTAAAAATGCCTTCTTCAGTATCTCTCTGCATCCTGATAGCCGTCATCTTTTCGGATTCTCGTTATCTGGCCGAAGTTTCAGATTTTGTAAAATTCCCCAGGGCTATACTTAGAGCCCTAGCATTTACAGTCAAGCATTGAAAGCGCAATTGGATGATTTGGAACTCCCTGCAGGTAATGTGTTGTTGCAATATGTAGATGACTTGTTGATTGCGTCTGACACGGCGGAGGGTTGCAAGGAGGCCACTGTACGACTTTTGCATCATTTGGCATGTCATGGTCATAAAGTCTCACTCTCTAAGTTTCAGTATTGCCCACAGGAGGTTACCTCCCTAGGTCATCTCCTATCGAAGGAGGGAAGGAGGTTGACGCCGGAGCGTGTTATGGCGATAACTAATATGTCTGTTCCTAAGACCCAACGAGAGGTGCGCGCGTTCTTGGGCATAACATCGTATTGTCGCCAGTGGATACCTAACTATGCTTTACTAACCAAGCCTCTTGATCATTTGACTAGTAAGGAGGTGCATGAGCCTTTGCCTTGGACCCCCGCATGTCAGGAAGCTTTTAAATTGTTGAAAACTGCTCTGTTCTGCACCTGTACCTGGCACCCCTGATTACCAGAAGCCTTTTGTACTCTATGTGCATGAGGCGGAAGGTTGCGCGCTCTCGGTGTTAACCCAGAGTTTTGGGGGGAAGCAGAGACCCTGTGCGTATTTTTCCGCTACACTTGACAATGTGGCACGAGCATTGCCGAGCTGTCTTAGAGCCACAGCGGCTGCTGCGGTGTCGATTAAACAATCGGCGGGGCTCGTCCTTGGCACTGATCTCACAGTGATGGTACCGCACGCTGTGGACACCCTATTGAATAAGACACAAACACAGCATTTAACTAGTGCTCGTCTCACGGGCTATGAATTGACGTTGTTTGCCCCTCATATTACAATTAAAAGATGTGCCACTCTGAATCCAGCCACGTTAGTACCCCTTCCTTCGGACGAAAAGGACAGTGATGTCCATGATTGTTTGTTTTGGACTGAGGAAGAGATGAAGGGATGGATAGACTTGACAGACACTCCCCTAATTGAACCCCAAGGGGAATTGTATGTCGATGGCTCGTGTTTTAAACTTCCAGATGGCACTACGAATGCAGCCTATGCCATAACAACGTTGCAGAAGGTTGTGGAGACAACTAGGGCCCCTTATCAGTCTGCACAAGCTGCAGAGTTGGTGGCCTTGTTACGAGCGTGTGAATTGAGTGAGGGACTGGATGTGAATATTTATACTGACAGCCAATACGCCTTCGGCGTGGCTCATTGTTATGGGCGAATGTGGGCAGAAAGGTTTTTTTTTACATCACATGGACAGAAGATACAGCATGGCCCATTGATACTACGATTGTTTACAGCATTAACGCTTCCCAAAAGACTGGCCTTAATAAAATGCAGAGCACACAAAGCAGTGGTGGACGATGTGGGCTGGGGTAATGCATTTGCAGATCAGACGGCTAAGACAAAACTCCCACGTATGTTTGTGACAGGACCGGATAGGTGGGTACCAGACAATGACATGTTTATGAGCACTGTGGAGAGTGTACGAGACATTCAGACGGGGGCAACAGAGGATGAGTTGAAGATATGGAGGGAGAGTGTGGGGCGACTGGACTCGGATGATTGTTGGACAGACTTATCAGACAAACGAAGGTGGTTGCTCCCTGACGCATATGTTCTTCCTGTGGTCACAATGGCTCATGGACCGGCACATGTTAGTGCCAAGGGGATTTGTAAATTACTGGACCCAGTATGGCGTAATGACAATATCTCTAGAGTGGCGACACATTTGGAACAACATTGTATGGTGTGTTTGCGATACAATCCTGGGAGGGGGATACCTGTTCTTCCCGGTAATTTTGCACCTCTTTCTTTCCCTTTTGAGGTGATACAGATGGATTATATTGAAATGGAGAGGGTGAACAACCTTAAATACGTTCTGGTGGTGTGTGTTCTTTTAGTAGGTGGGTGGAGGCTTTCCCAACGAAAGAATGCACAGCTATGGCGACAGCATCGGTGTTGATTAAGGAATACTTTTCTAGATTCGGTTTGCCCCGGGTGATCTGGAGTGACAACGGGACACATTTTAATGCTAAACTGATGAAATTGATATGTAAGGGACTGCAAATACAGCAGAAATTTCATGCAGCACGACATCCCCAATCTGCAGGCTTAGTAGAGAGATATAATGGGACTTTGAAGTTAAAGATGGCTAAGATCCAAGAGAGTACAGGGCTGCGATGGCCAGACGCACTCCCTTTAGCTCTGCTTTCTACTAGGGTGACAATGAACTCCACGACAGGGGTTTCTCCACACGAGGTGGTCTTTGGTCGTCCAACTAATGTTTGGGCTGTCCCGAGGCCTAAATGTTTTTCTGATATTGAATATCCTCTGTTGACAGACTACTTGTATGCTTTGACTAAAGATCTCCATTCCCTTCACCAGCAGGTAGCAGACACGCTGAAGCCACAACCGGAGGGACCTGGACATTCCATCCAACCCGGTGACTGGGTATTGGTTCGTCGATATCAACGGAAATCCAGCTTGGAGCCGAGATGGAGTGAACTGCGCTTGGTTTTGTTGGCGACGCGTACCGCACTTAGGATCCAGGGCCACAAGTCGTGGACCCACGTCAGTCAGCCATGTGAAGAGGATTCCACTTCCATTGCCCTATGATGCGTGGGTGAGGGAGGGCATCGCTGATGAAGAAAGTGAAATAGTTCCTCAGTATGTGCCCCTCTCGGATGCTCAGTTGAGGGGACAGGAGCTAGCTGAGAACGAAGAGAGGCTGACCTCAGTTGAGAGAGACGAAGCAGTGGATAAGTCCCTTGCCGTTGAACCCCCCCATTTTGTTCACAGATCCAGAGGTGCAAGGGAGCACTCGCTATAATCTGCAGCCCAGAAAAGGAGAACAGTGCACTGGAAGAGGGGCTGAGCGAGGGAAATAGGGAAGGACTAAAGCGAGAGAAGTAGGGAAGGACTACAGATTGAGCCCTGGTGCACTGGCCGAGACATTGTTGTGAGGACATTAGGTCGCATCTGGGTGCAGGTTAAGTGCTCCTCTGAGTTGTGAAACTGTGCAACTCTGACGTGGGAGTTAGGGCATGAACAATAGGAGCCTGCCTGTGAGGCTCTAACGGACACAGGGAGAAGAACCCCCCTGGTTGGCCTCAGTGTGAACTGATCCTTTTCCTTTTAGTTTATTATTGGACTTATAGCTAGGTGAATATGTGCCCTTTTGGCCGTCCCATTCCCGAGGAGGAGCAGCCCTTTGCGGCTCCTCGCAGAGTTGAACCTGATTCACCCTGGTCATCAAAAAATTGTTGTTATAGTAGTGATTATTATTGCATTTATAGTAGTTCTTGGGATTCTATTTTTCCTTGATGAAAAGTACCCTGTCCACCAGTTTATGTCTACCACCACCCCGACCCCCGAGCATAATATGGTTACCCTAGATTATCGAGAAGAATTATTGCGAAAAGGCTACCAGGATAATGTTTTCATTAAGACATTACATCATGCCCATGCTGTATACAATGTTACTGACTGTTGGGTTTGTGGGTTATTGCCTTCAGCGGTACATAAGAAAGATTGCTGGCGTTTCCATTATCCTATGTGAATGGTTGTGTGGGATGGTACACCCTGATTAGTTTGGTGAAATGCTTCCAGCAGCCTGATTTCTAGCCACCCCGACTTACCAACAGTGGATCCACCCTAACGATGCGAGTGCGCCCTATACACCAGTCCCCTTTTGGACCATTTCTCAAAGATGGACGTTTTGACCAGACTTTTGTAAATACATGTTACAGAAAGGTGTGACGGTATTCTACACGGAATGACACAGATCTCGTTAGAGAGAGTTTCCGACGGTTGAACTCATCCTTGCTTTTCCGACGACCTCCCCCAGGGAATAGCAGCAGACATCCCTTAGTCCCTATTGCTGTGGTGGGTCCTCAATCTCCATTTTGCATTCTAGGAAGGGGACCTATAAAGGTTGGTAACAGTTCCTGTAATGTGACCTCTTCATTCCGATTATCCATCAGCCCCTCTTTAGTCCCTTCACCAAATATCTATTTTGTCTACGGTGAGAATGGATACTTCTGGTTACCTGAGGGGTGGGGAGGTGTCTGCCATTTAGCGTATCTTCTACCCCCGGTTTATTCGGCTCCTAATTACCATAAGACCCATCGTTGGTCCCCAGTGGTTCCGGGACAGAGGGGAAGGAGGGAACTTCAAGCAGATGACGGCTGACCAGACTAATACTTCTTTACAACAATGGACGGACATTACCCAGGGGTTGTTACCATTTTGGGGTCCTATGTTTAATAGTAGGGCTATTAGGAGACTATCTAGGGTTATGGAGAAGGTGGTCAATACAGAAGCTGACATTGTGACCAACATGACCGTTGAGATGCAGGCTATGAGACTTTTCACTTTACAAAACAGGATGGTTCTTGACGTCATCCTGGCTGATAGGGGTGGAGCTTGTCGCGTCATCGGGACCTCTTGTTGTGTTTATATCCCTGATTCCGCTCCCACTGTTAATTTGGCTGTCTTAAAACTTCACCGGTTGGCTGCTGAATTACATCAGGACACTGGCACCTGGTCATTGAGTGGGTGGTTCTGGGGTGCTTTCACTTCCTGGGGTTGGAAAATATTGATGGGGTTCGTGGGAGTTCTGGGGTTCATTTTGATTTGTTGTTGCTGCGTATACTGCCTTCCTCCTTGTTGCTCGCTCTGTGCCAGTACTATGACTTCCTCAAGACATCAATCTCGACAATATCCAGTTTGAAATAATGTAATACATCAGGAGATTCAATCACTTATGGCTATTGATGAGAGTATCTTTGAAGATTGAGGGCATTATTAGCTAGTTGTTTCCCCATAGTTATTGTAAAGGCACTCCTTTTGGCCAATAAAGGCTGCGCTCATGTTAGCCACACAATGCTAAAAGGAGGGTCTGATAGGCTTTGCATTTCCCGACCCTTAATTCACTTAACATGATGACATATAAGTTAGCATAGTGTGTCTAACCAAATGATGTGTTGCGTATGTACTTAAAGCTAATTGGGTATTTTCGTTCTTTAGTTAGCCATTTCTTAGCTTAGCTCTTGTGCCGCCATCTTGGGAGCCTTTGTCCGCGGCTGGACTACAATTCCCCCTCCCTTATGAGCAGAAATCCCTATCTCAGTGTTTCTCACATTGAGTTAGTATTCGCTGAGAAACCTGACTATGAAATGTGCTTCTTTTGCTATCAGTAATGTTCCCATGTCTGGAGGAGCAGAGCCTCGGCTCCGTGGCCTTGAGGTGGTAACAGTGTCACCCTCCCGCGGGTGCGGCGGCTTCTTGTGTGCATCCATTGTTCACCATCTCTCCAGTCCTGTACTTTTCCATTAGGGGCGTGACTACTGTTGCTGTAACGTGTTATAATGTATTGTCGTTTTGAGAATCGTCAGTCCTCTCGGCGCACTCCCGGGGAGTGAAGTCAGACAGGGCCTCTCTATATAGAGATACTAACTGCCTAATAAATATTTTCTAATTCTTCTCCACTGTCTGGCTGGCTTATTTTATGAGAATGATATCTGAGTGAGGTAAGTTTGCTCAGGTGGTTTTGAGCCACGCTTATCACTTTGGGCCTTTCTGTGTGCATGGCTTAACTAACTCCATTTTCATGACTGAAACCATTTTCTGTGCCTGCACGAAGCGGCAGAGCTGAAGAGGGCATGTTTTGCTTTCCTCCTGTTTTTCACACTTTTCTGAATTAGAGGAATCCGGTTCTTATCAGAGGAATGTACATGGTCCGTCTCGAAGCCATAGCAAAGGCCTGATCAACCGATGCCGTGGCCTTGGAGCAGACTGGTACGGGCTCTCATGAGAACAAGGGGGCGAGGCTTGCTAGAAGCTCTGTTATGTTTGGATTCGTATTAAAAGGGGGAGCCTCCACTGGTCTGGTGGAAGTTTGGAAGTTTGGTTGATTCCGAGTGAGGGCAGACATGCCTATCTCGGATTAAACCCTGATTGCTGAGCTCTGATCCCCGGTTATGTGAAGACTTCCCCCGGCCAGAAGTGGGCAGTGTATGCATCAGGTGACGTATTGAGTTTTGTGGTTATTGCCATTGCGATGTATGCCAGTGGCTTAGATCGTGTGAGGTGTTTTCTTTGTGGTGTGGGAGGTGCACATCCAGAGTGATCCTCTACTCTGTATATATATCTTTCTGATCTCTTGCATGGCGTCCAGTGTATCTTATCTTATATCAGCTATTGCTTGTTTATTAATCAGAATTATAGTTTGCTCAGTTATTCATTTGTGCCTTTAGATTATAGTTTGATACATATACTTGAATCTAATACATTTGGTATCTGAGACAGCCTTTGTTTAGAGAGTGATATGTAATAAACCCCAAGCCTTATTCTAAAAGTGATAGTCTTTGCATTTTGTTAAATAAAACTCCTTTTCAAAAGGTGCTGTTTGTTTTGTATTGAAGTCTTGCTGTGCCAAGGGTGGTAAGACATGCTCAAAAGTGTATGTTATTGAAAGGTGCAGTGGTATATTTGCCTCCCAGGTGGGAGTGCAGTAATTGGGTGTGGCTTATTGGTGGGAAAAACAGTGAAAAGTTGTGTGATGCACACCTTATATTCTCTAAAGTTATCATGAATATTCGTCTTCTTAACTGGTTTAAACTTGTAAAGGCGTGCAAGCACGGTCCGTGCCTTGTCCCACTGCGCATACAATGTAAACTCAACACAGAGGAACCCCATTAGGGAACCCTTCCGGCTGCACAGCCAAATCTTGAACTATTATGAGTCCAATAAATCAAGTAGTCAATTCTTCTTCTTTGTACACTTCTTTCTTTCTTTCATGAATTCAAATTGCTTCTTCCATTTTATAATCAATTTATTTTACTCATTTTTCTGTTTGTACTGCAAAAAATGACCCAAACAAGGCAGGAGTGTACGTTTTCACATGTCGCGTTTTATTAGCAACACCCAATGCATTTCGGGAATATGTATTCCCTTCGTCAGAGGTATCTACAAAACAAAAGATCAAAGGTCACCCTCAGTATACAGGATTCTTCTACTAGTTTCTGTTAAAAGGCTGCATTAAATAATTTAAACTAAGAACGGTTTAACTAATTCAAATTAACATGGCACATCATCGTGAATTTAAACATTGCCAATTTCTTCATTTTACTCATGTCTCAACATAATTCCCTGCGTTTTTGTTGGTGCCCATTCTATTCAAACCCCCCACATAGCTGCGGTTGAACAAACCTCTCACTCCCCTCTTTCCATAACCTCTTTCTGAAATATTAACCCTTAATTCGACATTCCCACTATAACGACAATGTTTTACTGAACTCACCGTGACATGTGTTTCATTTAAAATCCCGGCTGCTAAAAGATCTTACATCATACCAAAAAAGCCCTTTGCTTCCATCATGCCGCTCAATATAACCAATGCGCCCAGGTGCACTGCTCTGTTACAGCGCAAACCTCTTCAACTGCTGTAATTTAAATTCTCTATGAAACCCCACTTATAATTGTTCTCAGGTGGTCATTCACAGAAGTGTAACCTAAACTCTGGCAAGGATTCCATGTCTTTTCTCGTTAACCCATATTATTGGTGGGAAGCCACATTCAAAACACATGCGAATTTGTGACATTATAAATGTATTTTCTCCATAGGGCATTGAATGCTGTCTGTACAGTTTTCAAATTGCCCCTATGGTGATGTGTGCATTATGCACATGAGTACAATGGCTGAGTGTAACACCCTTGGTGGTAATTCACCTATGATACATCATATAAAGGGGATTATGAGATGTCATCCTTCTATAGATTTCATTATGTTTTTTGTCTCGCATGTGTAGGCACTGTTTACCCTCTCGTATTGTACATGCATGTGATTTCTCTTGTGGCCCACGTTTACCCTCAGTGTGAGTCCCTCTGGCCTGCACAGAAACTGCCCAATGTTACAAGGCCCCATCACTAAATGGACTGAGTGAAACATATTTTCTGTCCACCACCCTCTTTCTCTATGAGCTATCATAGAGCTATGGATTGCACAAGACAGGACTCCACCTTGTGAGAAGAGTGTGAGAATGTATGTTCATGGCCCTAAATGTGACCACCATGACACATGTAGCCATGCACTGTGCAAGGACATTGAGAGGTGTGTAGTGTTGGACACAGTGAGCCTGCCACGACACATCATTTCCAATGTATTGTATGTCATGCTCACTCACATACTGCATCACAGATGAGGGTCATTTTCACATTGGTTACTGTGCTGGCACTCTGCATGTGTATGAGATGACCATGTACTGTGTCCATCCTCATACATGTATACATTTATCTGAGAATATTTAGTGTACTACGTGTCATGCAGTATGGCCTCTGCTCAACATCTATGTATTAGTGTGCAATGTATTTTCATGCTCCTGTACTGACACACATTGGTACACAACACAGTGTCACTGAAAGCATAAGGCGATATGGAGGGCCATTGCACGCAAGGTGCGGCCTCTGGGTGTCTCCAACCAATGGCACACACACTGTCACAAAAGGTGAGAAGACATCTGCCAGTTGAGCAAAAACGTGGCAGAGATGACACTGGGGTGTTCCCTCGGAATAGCAGGTTGGCGCCCAGGAACATGACACCACTAATGGCAGTGACACAGTCAGAGCTGGATGGACGCTTGAGGGCCCATTAGCAGCAAATTCGGGGTGAGTATTGTGTGAAGTGTGACTTTGGGTGTGAGTGACTGCATGAATCCCAACCGTGAGCCAGTGCGAAGCTCTGTGATGTCTCTAGTGAGATGCAATGGCTTCTAAGTGGCCTCAGTGTTGAGTGCAGCTGTTCTGCATTTGTACTACATGTGGTTTTGCAAGTGTTAAAACCATGACCCTTGTCATTGCCAGATGAGATGTGGCCTTGTGACATATGCTGCAGTATGAGTGTCATAGACATCACCTGGCAGTGAACAGTAGTGAGCATAGCATCATGTTAGTGTGCATTCATAGATGTATGCTGTGCATAACAGATAAATTGTGACATCTACACAGCTGACACCAATGTAGTTGTGCTACTAAGCTCAACATGGTGGATATCATGAGCTCGTAGCCATTGGAAAAGGAAATTTTTTAGTTTTTCTCAGTGGTGTTCCCTTAAAGATACTCCATATATGACAGAGACAACATGTTTTGATGTCTAGCTATCTCACCTACAGCCACATAGGTAAGCGTACAGGGAATAGTATGTGTGGTTACATGGAGGCACAGGGCCAGCTATTTGGCTGTGTCAACGTCACATGGAGCATTACTATCAACTATGCATGATTCCATGCATCCTCTGATGATTTCATAAATGTAGCACATGCTGAATATACATGGAGGAGTTCAACTTGGGAGTATCATTCAAAGGTATTGTGCTCAGTTTGCATATGATGTTTGTGAGTATGGCACTAAACTGAACCTATGTCTCTGTCCCTTGCAGAATTTACTTAGGGCCAGGAAGGACGGGGGACAGATACCAGTGGGGAAGCTTCTGGCACGACTGCTATACATGAGTTCAGTGACACGGATGTGACCAGCATCTCGGAGGGGGACAGGAGTGCCCTGGATGAATCACGCCCGGTAACACCAACCTCCACATCTTCAGACTCCAGCGGTGACTCCTCGATGTTGGCGGGCTCAGGAAGTTCCAGATCTGCCTCTTCTTCTGCCACACCTCGTCCAGTGCCCACCCTCCCGGATTCTCCTACAAGTGCTGTCCATGCACGCATCCCTAGGAAGGGTAGGGTCTCCTTCCCCTAAGGAACCGCTGCCCTGCCCCTGTCTCCCCTGCTGCCCTCAGTGTGGAGGCGGTTGACCTTTTGCCCCAGCTATGTGTGGGTCAGACTGCTCTCCTGAATGCCTTCCAGGATCATGACAAGAAGTTGGCACAGGTAGTTGCATTCATGGAGGGCATTCATTCTGATGTGGGTGGCCTACACCGAACTGTCCATTATTTGTCCTCCACAGTGACGGCAGCCATTCAGCATTCCCAAGCTCCCAGTCCAGCTCCTGTCCCTTCAGCAACCACCCTGCCAGTGGCACCACCTGACGAGAGTGCCTACACGCCAGAGCCTTCAGGCACCAAGTCCTCCACACGCACCACACAATAGCAGCACTTGAAGCGTACCATACCACAGACACCATCACCAAAACACAAAACAGGCACACTTGAGCGCAAAACTAAAAGCCCATCACGTGACACTCAGGGGCATCAGGCCAAGAAGCAGGCATCACCATCACATTGCCAATAGCAGGATAGTGGCAGCTCCTGCTTTTCCCACACTTCCGGTTCCCGGTCCTGGGCTGAAGTTGGCGCTGTAGCTGGGGGAGGGGACTGTTTATTTAAGGCGCATGCCTACGAGGGTGCGCGGCGGACAATAGCAGGATAGTGGCTGCTCCTGCTATCCGTTTGGTGCTCCGGTCAGCGTATCATTTTTTAAAAAGGAAAACGTGTTTTATGATATTTTAACTGTCTTATCTTTGTGCTCACCTGCACGACCCGTTCTGCCGCGGCTTTCTGGTGTCGTTTGTGCAGAGGGCAGTGCACTTTTCCCACACTTCCGGTTCACGGTCCTGGGCTGGATTTGGCGCTCTAGCTGGGGGAGGGGACTGTTTATTTAAGGCACATGCCTACTCGGACGCGCAGCGGACGCGCGCAGCGGGCGCGCCACGGGCACGCGGAAGGCGCGCCTAAGGCAAGCACGTCTGCGCCAGTCCGCACCAAGGACGCGACCAGCGCCAGCCACAATGCCCGTCCCCCCCAAAAGACTCTGAAAGCACCTAAACGATATAATAGGGATGTTTTAATGGGCTTCAATAAATTCAAGGATGAGTGTGTTTGCCAGTGGAACGTCCTTGATAGTTTGACTAGGAAGTGTAGTAAGTGTAAATTCAGCTTCAACACCTCCTTAGATGCCCCGGTCCCAAAGACCACTCCCTCGGTTATAGCTGGGGAGGGGGTTCTAATTAGGGCGGCTCTCATCAACTCTCGCTCTCTTGTTAAGCATGCCCCAGATGTTTATGAACTCCTTCCCGAGGACCAGTATGATCTCTTGTTTTTGACTGAGACCTGGTTCAATGAATCTTCTGCCCCCATGGTAGAGTTGGCTATCCCCAGAGGGTTTAAAATTACCAGGGTAGATAGGAAAGCGGGAAGGGGTGGAGGCCTAGCAGTGGTGTATAGAGACTCCTGGACTCTGGTCCATGAAGTCTCCCTAGGAATTGAGGGGGGTGAATTATTGGATTTCTCCATTTCTCTCACCCCACATTTCACTCTAGGGGGGCACCTGTATCCCCCTAGAGTGGCTCCAGAGGAGCCCCCGGGCTCCTCTGGAGCGTTCTTGAAAGCTCTCGATGAGATTACTGTCCCTAGGGCCTTACGCTTCTCCAGTTTTTTATTACTGGGGGATTTTAATATACATTTTGACTGCCCGTCTGGGGCCGACGCGATTGAACTGTTGGACTCCCTGAAAATGGCACAACTTACTCAATGGATTGACTCCCCCACGCATATTGGGGGGCATATCCTAGATTTGGTGTGCTCTAACTTTCCTCTGTCTGGCATTCGTCCTCTTCAAATACCCTGGTCCGATTATTTCCTGATTCAGTTCTTCTGGTCCATTGTCAAACCTGTGCTTTTTAAAAAGTCTTCTCAAAGCAGACCCTCTCAGAGGATTGACGCCTCCGTCTTCGGCAGGGTCCTGTCTAATTCCCGGCCTCTTGCCAACGTGACATTGGAGGGAACTTTAATGAATTTCACTAACTGGATCGCCCAGGCTGTAGAGTCTGTTACCCCTCCCCTCCCTGACAGGCACGTTAGAAATGCGCCGTCCAAACCATGGTACACCAGCAACCTTAGAGCACTAAAACACTCCTGCAAAAAACTTGAACGTTGTTGGAGGTTAAAATATTGCCCATTGGCGAAAGTTGCACTTAGAAAGGCCCAGAGGGAGTATTACGGATCTATTAAGGAGGCTAAAAGCCTTTTCTTTGCTGAGAGCATTGCCGGCTCTAGAAATAACTCAAAGGAAATATTTGCCATCGTACAGAATTTTCTCAATCCTAGTGCAGAGCGGATGGACCTGCCTGTCTCGGCAGAGTGGTGTGAGAAACTGTTAGACTTTTTCATTAACAAAATCCAGGCTATACATGATTCTCTAGGGTCAGACTGTATTGGGCAGGCCGATGCACACACTTCGAGTCCACCAGCTCCCCCTCTGCCCGCTCCCTCACTGACGGCCTTTCTGCCGATTACTCTGAAGGACTCTCTACCTATCCTTTCATCACTCAAATTCGGGTCTCCCTCTGACCCGTGTCTGGCTAGGCTGCTTGCCGAGGTTGCTGAGGTAGTTAATCCGGAGGTGAATGCTATTATTAATCTTTCACTTCAGACCGGCATTGTTCCCAAGGTTTGGAAAGAGGCTAAACTTATACCTCTTTTGAAAAAGCCCTCCTTAGATCCAAACATACCTTCCAGCTATCGCCCCATTTCTCTTCTTCCGGCGGTGGCCAAGATATGTGAGAAAGCAGTTTTTAGGCAGCTATCCACTTTTGTTGAGTCATCAGGTGCTCTCCATCCTGCTCAATCCGGATTTAGAGCCTCCTATAGCACCGAGACCGCTCTTGTGGAAATATCAGAAGCCATAAGGCAGTGTCTGGATGGAGGCGGCAGAGCGGCCCTGATTTTATTGGACCTCTCTGCAGCCTTCGATACGGTCCCTCACCAACTACTCCTTTCTAGGCTCTCTCACATTCGCGTGTCTGGGCAGGCCTGGAAGTGGCTTGAATCCTTCCTAGTAGATCGTACCCAGCAGGTCTGGATGCATCCTTTTTCTTCCACCCCCCGGATAGTGGCTACTGGAGTTCCACAGGGCTCGACTTTGAACCCCCTGCTCTTTAACGTTTATGTTACCCCCCTGATCTTCCTCGCAGAGGAGCTGGGTGCAAAAGTCATTGCATATGCGGATGACACTCAGCTTCTCTTTACTTGGAAGGAAGGTGAAATATCTCCTTCAGCAGCCCA
Source organism: Lissotriton helveticus (assembly GCF_964261635.1). Classification (NCBI taxonomy): domain Eukaryota; kingdom Metazoa; phylum Chordata; class Amphibia; order Caudata; family Salamandridae; genus Lissotriton; species Lissotriton helveticus. The sequence continues at coordinate 818,362,571 of NC_136070.1, forward strand.
GCTCTGCCTTGCAGCAGTCTTTGGTTGGCTGGCCCGGGCACAGCTGAAGTGCAATGAGGGTAAGTCAGAGGTTCTCCTCTATGGCCCTTTCCCTCCATTCTTTAAGGAGACTTTGTGGCCCCCAGAGTACCCCCAGCCTCTCTCATCTGGCAATCCTGCTAAAAATCTGGGGATCTGGTTCGAGGAAGATCTTAGATTCACTGCTCAGATAAAGTGACTGGCAGGGGTGTGCTTCGGTATCTTAAAATCTCTCAGGAAGTTCTTCCCTTTGTTACCTAAATCTGCCAGGGAGATGGTCACTCGGGCACTTATCTTGTCCCGTATCGACTATGCCAACGGCTTGTACATTGGACTCCCGGGATATCAGTCAAAGAAACTGCAAGTAATTCAGAATGCGGCTGCCAGGGTTTTGTTGCAAATCCCTGGGCGTGCAAGCATGAAACAGCACTTACGAGACTTGCATTGGCTGCCCGTTGTCCACCGCATCCAGTTTAAGGCTCTTACGCTGGCTCATAGAGCCTTTCATGGTCTTGGCTCGGTCTATTTCCAGAGGTGCTTTTCCTTCTACACGCCTCGTAGAAACCTCCGCTCTACGACTCTACGCCTGACCACCATTCCCCGCTTCTGCAGGGTTCGGCTAGGGGGTAGCTCCCTTTCGGTTAAGGCTGCGGAGGCCTGGAATTCCTTCCCTCTAGAGCTGCGCAACATCCAGGACACCACGCTATTTAAGAAACAGCTGAAGACCTTCCTTTTTAACCAACCCATCTAAATATGCTGCTCGCTGTTATGGTTCACCTCCGCGCCCGGACACTCTTGAGTATCCGTGCGCGATATAAATGTCTAATAACATAACATAACATTCATCAAAATCACCGCCAACCACAGTCCCATCCCCACACCTGCTCACAAAGACCCACAAACACTTGCCCTGTCTGCTGTGAACCAAGCCCAGACACATTTCAAAGGCAGATTCACCCAAAACGTCTACTCCCACCCACACCCCTGTGAAGCAGGGACAAGAGAGCAAAGTGAGGAGTTTACCTCAAAAACAGGTGATGCAGGGGAAGAGGGAAAGCCATCCCAAGCATACCACCAGGTCCAGCAAACCCCGACGGGGAGAACCACCTGCATCTGATGCACCTTTGGTGGAGAGTGAAGCTGTTGTGCCCATCTGACTTCCCACTCCGGCCAAGACACTAGTGGGCTATCAAATCCCCAAACAGTTGAGACCCACTCCTCAACATTCACCCTTAACCACTGTGCCTCCATACAGCATGTCTCCTCCTCCCTGTGCCACCACTCCACCCGGTCCAAGCAGCCCTCAGGCACCCACAGCCATGGATGCCTCTACCTCAGCCGGTTCTCTCTCTCCCAGGTCCAGTGCTCCAACTGGCCCGACAAATGGTCCCATCCTAGTTCAACTTAAAGCCACATATTTCAGCCAAGTACTCCTCCCAACACCATTTCCCCAACAGTGGTGCCTAGACTGCCCATATGTAGCCCCTGAGCTGTGGTGATTCCCATGGCAGTGGACAGTGGTACCCATTTCCTGTGTAGTTCCTCATGCACACATGTTCGGACTAGAACTATGGACTCGCCAATGGCCTTGCTGCTTGTTACTTTTGATGCCGATTTCCTGTGCAGTCTGTCGGGCACACATGTGCATGCTAGGACTTTGTAATGGCCAATGGCCTTGCTTTTTATTACTTTTGATGCCCATTTCCTGTGCGGTCTGTCATGCACACATGTGCCTGCAAGGAATTTGTAATGGCCAATGGCCTTGATGGTTTGCACTTGTGATGCCTATCTGGATATTATGTCATAAAGACTGTTACTCCTGTTATCTGCTTTGTCGCTGCCCTTGCTAAATGAAAAGTGTTTTATGTATGGGTATATGTTCATTTGACAGATGCTCTGTATGCCACTTCCACATTGGCAATTACTTGATTTACTTTTTCATAGGTTGCCAGAGGCACTTTTGTTGTTCTTGACTCTGAGGCTTGAGGGTGCAATGATGGTTGTTTGTGACGATCTACTCTTATCCTAATCATTATGTGTTCAGGTTTGCTAAATTGTAAACATGTCATATTTGGATGCAAATCCACAACAGAGGTGGATTCTATCCCCAGGAGTACTTGCAGGGTGGCCAGGGTCCCTCATATATGTGGGATCTTTCTTGATGTGTGAACAGCAGTGTTGATGTGTAGTCATCTTGTGTAGGCCTGTCTTCATGGTCACATGGGTACATTTGAATGTGTGCACTTGAGTATACATGCAGTGTAATTGGCCTGTCATTGTCAGTAGTGCTGAGGTGTATGTGCCCCTGCACATGCCAACTACACACATGTATGATCCAAGTAATGAGTGCCTGTTTATTTACATTGTCAGACATGTGCTTCAGATTGTGGGCACATGTAGGAGTTGTAGGTTGAGCACGGTGCAGTGTGTCGGTGTGTCCCTACACTCCTGGGGGACACCTACTTGTTGTCGCTGTCAGTTGTGAGTATGCATAGTGTGTCACTGCAAAGTCTGTGTTGTGTTTTGTTGATCAGATCAGCCATAGGCCTTGTTTAAAGTTTGTGCTCACTGTGCTGACCTGCTCAGCCACACTGACATTATTTGTGAGTTTTCTCATGCATTGGTGTGACTTGATACATTTATGGGACAAGTATAGTATGTGATATGAAGAGTCAACCCATTCCCTACAGGTGCTTCTTATGCTTATACATTGTGAGTTACTCCTCTATGTGTTTTTGCACTGTACATTCCACACCTATCCAATACTGATGTACACACCACTACAGTTTCATGTCTTCCATCCCATGCCCTGCCAATGTGTGACCTTCCCCACCACTTCATAGTGTGACACTATACTGTGGGAGGATGGTCTGTATACAGGACCAATGTGCCACTCAGGACAGTTTCACAATTAGTTATATTGTATATTCTTCTACTTGATTGCAGTCATGGCTGCTCATGTGCAGTGCATATGTTTGGGCAGCACAGTCCTCTAGTCATGTTGTATGCATCTGGGGTTTCCTGAGTTGTGCAGCTGTGGGTGATGGCTAAGGTGTATGTGTGTTTGCTGAGGGCCATGTGATGTGTTTGTATGTGCATATGTTGTGTTTTTGTTGTTCATGGATGCAGTGTTTGGCCTGTGTTGCTCTTTCTACTGACAGGTGCACGTGTGTGTGATGTTCTAATTGCATGACATTGAGTGAGAGTAGTTTTTGCTTTATAATACATTTTGCTATGTGTTGGATTTGTAGTTTGCATTTCATGTGTGAATGTCACATGCTGCACTGTGTATTCTTGTTCATGAGCTTCTCTTGAGTGCACAATTGTGCTACATCCTCATATATTTGACCTGTCACTTGTCAGGATTGTGCATATGCATGATTGTGGTACACATTGACACCATGCTCACTTGATAACTGGTGTGGTGTCTATGTCTGTGTCAGATGATTTGTCCCATTGATCACAGTTAGTGTTCATGATTGTCATTTGATGATGCAATTTTTGTTTGGGTGGGGTATGGTGTCTGTGCATTTGTCCAGAATGAAAATGTTGTGTATTCCTGTCACATTGTCTATCCAGAGTTTGCCTGGACATGGCTGAGCTTGTGTAACTTCTTTGGATATTGTTTGTGAGATTTGTGTTTGGCTATTGGTTTTTGGTCAGCATTGGTTCAATCATCTCTGAGTGTGAGTCTGAAATTTGTAGATGCACACCAGGGTGTGTCATTTGTTGTCTTGGAAATAACAGGACCTTATTTGTACCTTTATGAGTGTTGCAGGTGTGAGATGGGTAGATGAGAAGGTCCCCCTTGGGTTTGACAGTCAGGAAGTGTGACAAAGAGCCATGTGTGTTGTGCTGGTGGCATACACATGTCAAGGTAGTTGACACTGAAGTGGGACAGGTCACGGTATGGCTTCTGACACTTCCTATCATTCCGGTGCCTATGCATTGCTTGTATTGCTATATCCCAGAGATATTGCACAGATGTCACTTAGGTTTAATTACAATCACTGTGCCACCCATGTCTGATTTGATGGCCTATGGCTTGTGTGATATGTTCCTCCTCTGCTTTGTCATGTACAAATGCTATGTGGCTTGCTCGATGGTTTTCCAGCACTGTGCACTCTACATTGGGCTAGTTCATTTCTTGTCATACATTGCTGATGACCTATGGTATGTGCATGTGGCACAGTGTCAGTGTAGTATCTTTCTGAGGACTTGACATGCAGTGTGAAAAGTTCAGTGGTTGTTAATATGCAGTGTGAGTCTTCAGTTCTTGATTCACATGAGTGGTAGGCAGGTGTGAGGAAGGAGGGTTGTCCAGCCCCTGAACTTCTGTGCAGGGTGTTCATCTTCACCCCAACCTTCCCAGTCAATCTACATTGCCCTTTGATGTGTGAGGTGCAAGGTCGAGCCACATCTGGCTGCTAAATGGTGCATTGAGGGGGGGCACAAGAGGGGCACACAGCATGTGCAGAAATGGATGTGGGAAGCGTGCTGTGGGCTGTGGACAACTGATGCAGCCCACCATGTGGGTAGGATGAATGTGGGGCCCTGGGAAGCTGCCCAGACAACCCATGCCTTGGACCGGCCCTGCCTACTACATTGTGGGCAGGTTTTCCCGCGTCTTCACTGCTGCAGTGACGTGACTGGGACATTGCAGTGATTTCGCTGTTAATGGGTGACCCTGATGCCGAGGTGTGGATTTCTAGCAGGCAGGACATGTGTGAGTACACTGGGGGATATGTTCTTGTCTCCATCAGAGTGTCCGATGTGGACAGGAACCGTATTTCAGCACAGGAGTTAATTGTTGTGTGCAGGGATGTGTTATGTACGTACCTGCGGTGTTGACCGTGGTGATGTCTTATTTGCTGGTAGTGGTTGAGGTACAGCAGTGAAAGGGCTTGTAGAGCTGGATCCATAGCTGTCAGGAACGCGTTGAGATGACCGGGATTCTAGTTTCACTCTCCGCAGAAGTGCTTCCCGCCGTCCCCGGGTGGTTGGTTTCTCCGCTGCGTTCTGATGGGCTGTTTGGGGCACCGTGATTTGTCCTGCGGTCGGGACGTCATTCAACATGGCGGTGTTTCTCTATTGGCTCCCTCCGCCACGGTTGCGGAAGGAAAATCCTGGCGGATCCCAAAACTCCACAGCAGACGGAAAATGGGCTATCTTTGCCCATTGTAATATGGCGGTCGTGGGGACCGCAGCTGGAGTGTGGAAAAGGACATTTTCTGCCACCACCAGCACTGCGGATATGCCAAACACTGCCATCCTAATGAGCCCTATAGTCATGGAATGGTAAAGCAAAATATTTTCTATTTTGTATTCATAAACAGTTTTATTTTTATGGTTTATTATTTTTTGGTACCAAAAAGAAACATTTGTATACATTTTTTAAACATTTTTATAAAACCTTTTATATAATTTTCTTATTTTTGGAAACTTTAATAATATGTTTTTGACAAACTTATATTTTATTATTTAGTATATGGACTATCATTTTTAATAAAATAATATTCAATATGTTAAATTATTAACAATATTTTTAGCAGAAATATGTTGTACTACATATACTTTTTTCGCATTTTTATATTTTATACATTTACAGTGCATGAAATAAACATATTTTAATATACATTAAATAATATATCTGACCTTTTTTGAATAATATAACAGTTAATGTATATTTTATATTCATTCTAAACATTGGGAAAAACATTTCAATACATAAAGTTGTACATATTAATTTAAAGATGTTTTTCTATATTTTCTATTGTCTTCTATGGGGAGTTAGTCTTTTTTTCATTTCAATTATGCGGGCATTTTTTTTCCCCTCACTTTTCTTTCTATCAGTTTCGTTGTTAAGTCATTTTGGAAGACAGATCCTCGCGGTTGGGAGCTGCTTTTCGTTCGTTCAGGTAAGTTTAATTTTACATAGTTTTAAGTTAGTTTTAGGGTAGGGGTAAGACAGTAGTGGTGTGAATAGATTTGTCAGGGCGTTATTTGAGGATTTTTAGTGTAGTTAGGTGTTGTTTTGGTAGTTTAGTGTTTTATGTGTTTGACGTAGTGTTGGATATAATTAGAATGTTATGTAGTGTTAGTTATGTGTGTATTAAAAGCATTATTGTGTTTTTAATGTTGATATTAATGCTTGTGGGTTTGTATTTGTGTTGTGGGCAGGTGTTGTTTTCTTTTTATTTACAGGTTTTGGCTTTGGTGAACTGATGTATTTACTGATGCTTTTTTGTAAAATTAAAGTAGAATGTAAGCCTGGGCGTCCGAATCGGCTACGCCCACGGAGTAGGCGTAGTGTTGCCTCCTACGCATTTTGCGTAGACAGCGTAGCCGGCAACACTATGCCCACTCCGTGTGCGTAGCCGAGTCGGCCGCCACCCGCCTCCCTCCCGCCCTCCCCTACATACATTATTTAAGCAAACTACCCTTAATAAAACAATTTCAAAGCACTTACCGTGTCCGGGGCTCGTCCGGGGCTCCCTCTTGGAATAGCGTCCCTTCATAGATACCAATGCGCATGCGCGGCCGCCCGCGCATGCGCATTGGTATCCATGACGACGCGATTCCAAGAGGGAGCCCCGGACGAGCCCCGGACACGGTAAGTGCTTTAAAATTGTTTTATTAAGGGTATTTTGCTTAAATAATTTATGTAGAGGAGAGCGGGAGGGAGGTGTGTAGTGGGGCTACGCGGAGTGCGGGAGTGGGCGTAGCTTCTCGCCCACTCCGCGTAGCTCCGCGGAGCCCCACTACGCCCAGGGTTAGTAGAATGTTATTTCTTGTTTCTTATAAAGTTATTTTACATTTCCTTTTTTTCCGTGTTGTTGGAGCGCTTTTTTCTAAACTATTTTTGGGTTTTTGAGGTTTTTGTTATTAGGAGGATTGAGCCTTTGGATTTTTTTTTACAGTTGTATTTTTGCATTTTTCTGGGCTTTGTTATCCAATGGATTCATATTTAATTGGTTTTCTGTGTATTTTATCGTTTTCGAGGATGTTCTACTGCTACATAACTGTAAGTATTATTTTTCTTTACTATGGGTGGGAAATGAATCTATTTTTCTCATTGTTTCTTCTTTATTTAATATTTATATTGTCATATAATGTGCTATATTTCAAATTTTATGAAATAATTATAATTGTTAAATACAAATAAATGATGATCTTTATCTGTTTTTTTAATTGGAAGATTTAAATGATGTTTAGTATTTTGTTTAGTTTAAAGAATTGATTTAGCAATTATGTCTAGGTATTCTAGACCTTGTGTAGTTGGATATAACTTAGTTTTATGTTGCAGGTATTTGTATATGCTTTTAGTTTGTTTGTTTAGTTTAGGGCTTATTTCACTTATTGATTGCTCTAGTCGGAGTTCTTGGTAGCTCTGTTCCTTTTTATTTGCTTCAATTAGTTTGTGTAGTGTTGGTTGTCCCCTTCCTATCATGGCTTGGAAGGCATTATGCCATTGTTTCACTGCATTGTTTGTTTTGGCTTTTTGAGCCACGGTACTGTTGTATACGTTCCACAAGGGGATCTGAAATTTAGGTTGTCTACGGTGCCCTTACCTATGTAACCTTCCCACCCAGGTGTCTTCGAAATAGTCTAGGAAGGGTCTCAATTTTGATTCATTAGCTTGATAGAAAGGACTTTCTATAAGTAAGTTGTAGTGATTGGCTACTTCAGTAGTTGGGACATAGGCCAGGGCTATTAGTTTTATAATTTGATAAACAAAGTTGCTATTTGTTGAATAACCTATGCTTAAAGTAGATTTCTGTATGTGCCGCCATATACTCTGATTAAAATGGTAAAAGCAACCTTGTATTGCAGTGTGTGGGTATAGCTTTAGGATGGATTGAATCATTGCCTCCTCAAAGTCTATTGTGATTCTTTGTGGACAGTCATTTTCTGTGAATTGTTTGACTATAGTTAGTAGTTCTACATAAGTGGTGTTTTGTTTATTAGGCAGTAGTGCGTAAATAAAGGGGATATTTGTCTCTTCATATTCTCAGTGGTTGGTATACAGCTGATAGAATGGTTTGGGGCAAACTTTTAATGTACCATCCATCTTCCACGTTGCATAGTTTTTAAGTTTTTGTAAACTTGTATTAGTTGCAAACGTAATAATTCTTTTTTCATGACTTTTGTTGTCATAAATAAGGATTTTTTCCTCTTTGTGGGTGATGGTATACTTAGGTAGTATTTGAATTGCTCTAAAAAGTTGGGGGACAGGTTGAGTTTGATATGTAGCTCTTTTAGTATTTGCTATTAGTCTTTTCAAATTGGGGATAGAAGGTAGTTGTCCTGTGACACGATCTGGCACTCCAGTCATAATCCCCTGTCGTCGTCATCAAGGGATCAATTGTTGTTGGGGCACAGGGTGAGGAACAAAGGGATCTCTCCCTTGTGGATTAAGGCAGGAGATTAAAAGTGGCTCAGGTGGTACCCTCGAAATTTAATGTGTCCCCTTTTTCTAGTTTTGAACAGGAGATTTCCACCTGTTTGGATCCACGTGTTCTGAAGAGGGATTTGTTGCAGGCATTTGTGGACATTCCTCAGACAAAATTTTGAGCACTGTTATCGGTTCCCATTACAAATTTGGCCTGCTGGACCCCAAAGGAAGTGATCAGGTCTGTTCTAGGGGCCTTCGTCGTCTGAAGGCAGCTCTCAAGCACGCCCCTAGAGACAGGGATCTTGTGACCTCCTGTAGGCTTGATATAGATTGTGGGGAGATTTTTCTCGCATGTGACTTAAGGGGGGGTGGAGGGAGGGGAGGGACAAGTTTAAAGTTTTGGGGTTTATAGATGGTACTACTGTTATATCCTACTAAGGTATGTGGTGAATTTACGCCAGATTGCCAATATGAGCATATCCTTAAGAGATGTGAATGTACTATCTTCTTTCTATGTGCATTACTTGCAATAAAAAATGTATACCTCTTCATGATGTCATGAATGTATTATTATCCTGGTCAGATGGACATTCAATAAAAACATGTAATAAAAAAAGATCTACCAAGCTAAATATGCATCACAGGTCCTGTATGGTAGCGAGGTCTGGGGGTACGTGGAGACTGATAAAATTCAGACCATTGAAAACCAATTTTTAAGACAACTGGTAAGGTTCCTCAAAGCACCCCAGCTTTATCTATTCATGAGGAGCTTGGAACTAGGTATTTAGCTGACATAGTCGTCCTTATGTCTTTGTTGTTTTGGATAAAGATCTAGACTAGGGAGGGTCTTTCAGACTGCCTGTCCCTTGATCACGCATACAGAATCCTTTGAATAGCTTATGTTGAGGTAGCTCTTCCTCCCTTAGGGCACGCAGATATATTTCTAGATACCCATTCCTTGTCACTTATATTAGGGCAAGGGTATTTTTAGGGTTTAGGGTGGGTAAACGTATTTGGGTGGTAAGAATAGTTTTATTGTGTAGGGTGGGTGAAGGTATTTGGTTGTCAAGGGTGTTTAGGTTTTTTCAGGGAATTTCTAAGGTTTTTTAAAATCTATTTCCTAACTGTAACGTCCCTGTAACCTTTGTTTTTTCTGTAAATGTTGACTGTTTTTTAATGAATATATGTATATATAATATATATATATATATATATATATATATATATATTCACTGAAAAAACCATAGGTTATAGACCATATATAGTTAGGAATTTGCATTTACAAAACCTTGAAAATTCACTGAAAAAACCATAGGTTAGAGACCATATATAGTTAGCTGGACATTTTATTGACATAAAACCAATGAAATTCCATATATAGTTAGTTGCACTAACTATATATCGCGCACCCGCAATCCACTGCTGATGATGTCACATATTACATCATTCATGACATGGTCAGTGACATCACTGATGACATCACTGATGACATCTCAAATGAGATCACTAATGACATCATCTAGTGTCTGTGTGTTTTTGTAAAGTTTAAATATGTTTTACATATTGAAGAATGAGTGGATGTATGGAAGACTGAGTGTGTGTGTGGCTGGCTGGGAGGTGTGTGACTCTGTGCATATCAATGTGTACTTGTATCAGTGATTGTATAAGAGAGTAAGTATGTGTTAGTATATGTGTGAAAAGTATGGTGTTCTGTGTTTAACTGTATAGATGAGGAAATCGAAGTGTGATTGATTCTTCACAGGACTGACTAGGTGTATGAGTGCATATGATAGTGTTGTAATAATGAGTGACTGTATGTATGAGTGATTGTATGGGTGAATGAGTGAATGTGTGTGTAGACGTAGGAATCAGTGAGTGCGTATGTAGTAACTGGTATTGGTGTGTCATGATGTCATCAGTGATGTCATTTGAGATGTCATCAGTGATGTCATTTGAGAAGTCATCAGTGATGTCATCAGTGATGTCACTGAAGTATGGTGTTCTGTGTTTAACTGTATAGATGAGGAAATGGAAGTGTGATTGATTCTTTACAGGACTGACTAGGTGCGTGAGTAACTCCATGGATGAGTGGCAGTGTGTGAGTGTCTGCATAGGTGTATGAGTGCATATGATAGTGTTGTAATAATGAGTGACTGTATGTATGAGTGATTGTATGGGTGAATAAGTGAATGTGTGTGTAGACGTAGGAATCAGTGAGTGCGTATGTAGTAACTGGTATTGGTGTGTCATGATGTCATCAGTGATGTCATTTGAGATGTCATCAGTTGACCAGCTAAGTACCCTGAGGCGGAAGCCGGGGTGTCTGTGTTGCTGTTAGACTAGCGTTTTTAATATTTGTCTGCTTGCACTAGCGTTTTCATGTTGATTTTAAAAACTTAAAACCGATTTGTTCTTCGTTTTGCTCATTTGCACAAAAACAGCGCCTGAGGGGAAGATCTAAATCCCTACTCAGCGTCATTGCACCCACGTGACTCGGGGCCACGCCCACCCACGTAGCCACGCCCACTCCAGGAAGTTGAAAAGCGCCGTGCTCGCTCTAAGCCGGTGTTGACCAGCTAAGTACCCTGAGGCGGAAGCCGGGGTGTCTGTGTTGCTGTTAGACTAGCGTTTTTAATATTTGTCTGCTTGCACTAGCGTTTTCATGTTGATTTTAAAAACTTAAAACCGATTTGTTCTTCGTTTTGCTCATTTGCACAAAAACAGCGCCTGAGGGGAAGATCTAAATCCCTACTCAGCGTCATTGCACCCACGTGACTCGGGGCCACGCCCACCCACGTAGCCACGCCCACTCCTCTATCCCCTCTTTATCATGCTCATTTCTCGACAGCGCAGCGGTCGAGCGCAGCGGGCACACTTTCAGCACGCCGAAGACACGCCAATGACTAGCCCGTCTGTGCCCGTCCGTGCCAGGACGGGGCACAAGGCCGAGGCTCCAAATCCTACCACACCCCCTAGGCTGGTAAGAACATCATCCGCGTTGAAAGCATTGCGCCCTACCCCCAATCCGAGTTGTTCTATATTTAACCTCTACAAAGTCGGAACTCATGCCTGCTCCGAATGTAAACTGTCTACTACCATATATCAACCTCACACCGATCCATCTAGGAGACACAGGAAAAGCAAACTATTACGCAAAAACGAGCCGACGACTTATGTTTTTTATAGCACAAATTGTCGATCACTGCCCAAGCATAAGCATGATATATTCAACCTCCTTACTGAAAAAAGCCCTAGTGTTGTTTTCTTAACTGAGACCTGGCTGCACGACAGCGCCGGACCGGATGTGGCTATTGCCCTCCCCGATAACTACGCCATTGTCAGAATAGACAGGGAAAAACAGGTAGGGGGTGGGATAGCTATCATCTTTAACAGAGAACTTAAATGCACTTTGGAACCTGTATCGATCCCAGACTGTGAAGCGGGTCTTTTTAAAATCTCTTTGAACCCCAATTTTACAATGTCAGGCCTTCTGATTTATCGACCACCAGGCAACTCTTCTCAATGGGTATCCAATTTTGCCAATCTTATTACTCCCTACTATATGTCATCAAGCAATTTTTCCTTGCTGGGTGATTTAAACTTGCACCTAGAAGATTCCACCATCCCCTCATGCTCTAATCTGTTGGAAGACCTAGCGGCACTAAATTTGTCCATAATAAATTCTAGTCCTACTCATATAGCGGGCCACCTGTTGGACCCCATAATATCCAACATCAGGGAACTTACGTGCATTGCCACCTTGCCTTCCGGCTGGTCAGACCACCATCTTATTAATTTTAGCATTACTTTTCCACCCTCTCCCAGTTTGAAACAAAATACTGACGCCTCATACAGAAAAAATTGGAAGTTAGTAGACATTGATGCATTAAATGCGGCACTAAAACAAAACCCTCCAAGCCTTAAGTCCAACATGGACAGCGTAGCAACTGAAACACATAACTGGCTAAATAATGCAGCAAACAAATGTCTGCCTTCTACTTGCACCAAAGGGAGTAGGCATCGTCCTCCGGCCCCATGGTTTAATGATAACCTTAAAATTGAAAAATCAAAATGCAAAGTACTAGAACGCAAATGGCGCAAAAATTACGACCCCAATGCTAAAAGAAGCTATCAAGAAGCCAGGAATCATTATCACGCTGCCTGCACAAAAGTACGAGCTGCTTTTGTCTCAAAAACAATTATCGAAGCTACTAACATGCCAAAAACTCTCTTTTCCAAAGTCAAGGAACTGGCGGGCGCACATACCACAGCTGTTGCACCCCCACTAAGCACACAACAGTGCCAGGCGTTAGCATGCTTCTTCACTGAGAAAATCGATAAAATTATCTCAGATATTAAGACAAAAAATTCTGACCCAGAACTTCCTCCCCTTTCTGACTCAATACTGATTCAACCCATTTCTCGGGGTGAAAATCTACTGGAATCCTGGCCTGCTCTTTCAATAGATAAACTGAAAGGAATCCTAAAAACTGTTAAATCCGGCTCCCCTAGGGACCCCATCCCTATTAAAGTCATTAAAAAATTGGATGACCATTCTCTGGGGATCATTGCTAACCTCCTAAACTCATCCCTCGACCTCGACACTGTCCCAGCCTTATGGAAGCATGCCATGGTGACACCCCTTCTGAAAAAGCCTAATGCTAACCCAGAAATACTGGCTAATTATAGACCCATATCTCTGCTCCCAGCTTTTTCTAAATGTCTAGAGAGACACGTACACTCTACTTTAGCCACTTTTGCAGAGGAAAATTCCTTACTCCATTCTTCGCAATCTGGCTTCAGGGCTGGTTTCTCGACTGAAACCGCCCTGCTAGGTGTCACTGAACACATCAGAAGACTTCTTGACCATGGCCAGACGGTCGCACTTGTGTTATTGGACCTAAGTGCGGCGTTCGACACCATCTCCCATGAAACGCTTATCAAAGAGCTATACACAAATGGTGTAAGAGGAAAGGCTCTAGATTGGATTAAATCTTTCCTGGCAAATAGAACTTTCCAGGTCGCATCTGCACAAGCCGTGTCAGACACCCTACCCGCATCACATGGAGTGCCTCAGGGGTCCATCCTGAGCCCTCTATTTTTCAATATTTATCTCAAACCTCTGGTCGATCTTGTTGAAAAGTTAGGTCTAACACTTATGAACTACGCCGATGACACCCAAATTATCTTTTCCCTATCTGAATCTTGTCCCCACTCCCCTTCGTTACTTAAAGAAGGACTATCAAAAATTTTGAACTGGATGACAACAAACCAGTTAAAACTAAACGGCGACAAGACGGAAATACTGATTTTGGGAAAAGATCAAGAACTTTGGAATCCCGTACATTGGCCGGATCAGATGGGCGTTTTTCCTACCCCGGTGTCCCACGCTCGTAATCTGGGCTTTATACTGGACAACGCCTTATCCATGAACAAACAGGCCAGTAAAGTAACCGGCCTTTGCCTCACCATAGCTAAATGGCTGAGGAAGATCCTGTGGATGTTGCCAGTGTCAACGCAAAAGACCGTAGTCAATGCCCTTATTACATCAAGGCTTGACTACGGCAACATTCTCTATTTGGGCGCAAACAAATCTGTGATCGGACGATTACAGGTAGCGCAAAACGCTGCGGTCAGACTCCTCTGCAATATCCCGAAGAACGCCGGAGTCTCGAACCATCGTCGGAATCTTCATTGGCTCAGGATCGAGAGCAGAATCCGTTTCAAGGCCCTGAATTACATGTTCCGAATAAAAGCAGGAACAGCACCAAACTACCTCCAATCTCTTGCCTGCCTCTATACGCCCAAGAGAAACCTCCGGTCACAGACAGCAGCCTGTTTCTGTATACCAAGGTTTAAACGAGCAAGAACAGGAGGCAGATCTTTTGCCTATCTGGGGCCCTCCCTTTGGAACACGCTCCCCCCCTGTATCCGGAAGGAAGAAAACTACTGTAGGTTCAGAAAGCTCGTAAAGACCTGGCTGTATGAACAATAACCACTTAACAGTCACCTCCGCTTCTCTGCCCTCTTTCTAGCTGTGTCTAGGCGCCGGGAAACCCTTTTTGGGTAGCTGTTGCGCCTTATAAATTGATAAAATAAATAAATAAATAAATCAGTGATGTCATTTGAGATGTCATCAGTGATGTCATCAGTGATGTCATCAGTGATGTCACTGACCATGTCATGAATGATGTAATATGTGACATCATCAGCAGTGGATTGCGGGTGCGCGATATATAGTTAGTGCAACTAACTATATATGGAATTTCATTGGTTTTATGTCAATAAAATGTCCAGCTAACTATATATGGTCTCTAACCTATGGTTTTTTCAGTGAATTTTCAAGGTTTTGTAAATGCAAATTCCTAACTATATATGGTCTATAACCTATGGTTTTTTCAGTGAATTTCATTGGTTTTTTAAAAGCTAATATCTATAGCTGTAAAATATATTCTTTATTACGTGACGTATCACGTAGCCACATGAGACGCCTCATGACGCGTCGCATAACCGTGACGTATCGGCTCAGCAGCGCAAACAAAACCCGTAACGTAAGCGTGCCGGAGCACGCTTACAGATATATATATTTTTTTTAACCTTAATTAGACAAAATCCACACGTGCACATATCTTGAGGCCTTGCAAAGGCACATCAAACAAACAGTCCCTACAATTTTGCCAAGTTTGCTGGAAATCTATTCCCTTAATTTTTTTTTTACTGTTTCTCTTGGTTTTCCCCTTGTTACGCTTACCAGGACGCTACCCGGTACGCGAACCGGACGCTCCAAAAACACAAGATGGCGGACTCCCGTTACGCTGCCGGTTAGCTGCCCGGTTCGCGTACCGGGAGGCGCCTCTACCGCGAAAAATCGCGGGGGACTTTAATATCCCCCTCATCAATCCTAGGGGGTCAGGAGGGGTTTACCTTGCCCCCTTTCCTTCATTTCCCCCTTCTTTTTTCACCACATCTTGTCTCTCGAACCTACCGAGAGACAAGATGGCGGCCGCTCCGGACTGTTTACAATGTTGACAGCTACGCTGCCGGTTAGCTGCCCGGTTAGCTGCCCGGTGAGCTGCCCGGTGAGCTGCCCGGTTCGCGTACCGGGACGCGCCTCTACGGCGTAAAATCGCAAAAAAAAAAATGTTTTTATTTTTTGCCCCGCGGGGCACTTTAATATCCCCCTCATCAATCCTAGGGGGTCAGGAGTGGTCTACCTTGCCCCCTTTCCTTCATTTCCCCCTTCGTTTTTCACCACATCTTGTCTCTCGATCGTACCGAGAGACAAGATGGCGGCCGCTCCGGACTGTTTAGAATGTTGACAGACACCGGAGAGCCAATCAGCTTCGCTTCGCGAAGTTCCGTTACGCGTCAGGTACGCGAACCGGGGCGCTAACCGGAGCGCTGTCACAGATATATATATTTTTTTAAACGTTAATTTCTCAAAATCCACTGGAGCACATATATTGAGACATAGCAAAGGCACGTCGGGCAAACCATATCTACAATTTTGCCAAGTTTCATGTAAATCTATTCAGCCGTTCGAGCTAAAAGTGAGTCCAACCGCCCTATGGAAAAATGAATGGGGAAAACACGTTTTGGGACCCCCCTTTTTTCTCGGCCCCCCTTGACGAAACCCCCCCAAATTTTCAGGGGCTGCTCAGAAACAAAATGTGCCATTTTCCTGAAAATTTCAGCCAATTCCGTCCACAAACGCCAAAGTTATTAGACATAGAATTTTCAGAAATCCCATAGAGAAAAAATCCTAACTATATATACCCACTGGCTATCGCCAGTAGGTAATATACATATATAAACATATATAGTCTGCATATCTATATAAATATAAATGCATGCATACATATACATATATGCATACATATGCATGTTATTTACATGAAAGTTTTAAAAACACTAATAAAAGCAAAGCTAAAAAGCCACCTCATTACAAACAGAATGGCTTTAACTTAAACGAGGGCGAGATCTATTGCATTTTCAATGTTTGTTTACTTTGGTTCTATCAAGAAGGCATTCAGATGTGTCACACATTTGCCATAAATTCTGAATGTTAGCACTCTAGTTGCTCATTAGATCACTGTAGTAAAGCTAGTGCTCACCAGGGAAGTCTGCTGCTAATCATGGTTTGCAGCCATTTTCCTGCATTTTTTATCCCGCAGACTTTCAGTCCGCATACCATTATCCCGCAAGGTCATTGACCTCGCATACCATTATCCCGCATTTTTTCAAAACGCATGTGCATTTATCGCGCATGCCTTTACAAAGAATTACGTTTTAAAGGCATGTATGGTAAATGCATTTGCGTTGTGAGAACCACGATGACGAGAGAGGTAAGTGGGTTTTTGTTAATTTTTTCGTGGGTTAGTGATTGTGTAGTGTAGTGTAGTGTTGTGTAGTGTAGTGTTGTGTTAGTGTAGTGTAGAGTTGTGGTGGTTGTTTAGTGTAGGGTCATGCTGGGGGTAGTGTTTTAGGGTTTAGGGTTGTGTTGTAGTGTTTGCGTAGTGTAGGGTCATGCTGGGGGTAGTGTTTTAGGGTTTAGGGTAGTGTTGTAGTGTTTGCGTAGTGTAGGGTCATGCTGGGGATAGTGTTTTAGGGTTTAGGGTTGTGTTGTAGTGTTTGCGTAGTGTAGGGTCATGCTGGGGCTAGTGTTTTAGGGTTTAGGGTAGTGTTGTAGTGTTTGCGTAGTGTAGGGTCATGCTGGGCGTAGTGTTTTAGGGTTTAGGATAGTGTTGTAGTGTTTGCGTAGTGTAGGGTCATGCTGGGGGTAGTGTTTTAGGGTTTTGGGTAGTGTTGTAGTGTTTGCGTAGTGTAGGGTCATGCTGGGGTGTAGTATTTTAGGGTTTAGGGTAGTGTTGTAGTGTTTGCGTAGTGTAGGGTCATGCTGGGGGTAGTGTTTTAGGGTTTTGGGTAGTGTTGTAGTGTTTGCGTAGTGTAGGGTCATGCTGGGGGTAGTGTTTTAGGGTTTTGGGTAGTGTTGTAGTGTTTGCGTAGTGTAGGGTCATGCTGGGGTGTAGTGTTTTAGGGTTTTGGGTAGTGTTGTAGTGTTTGCGTAGTGTAGGGTCATGCTGGGGGTAGTGTTTTAGGGTTTTGGGTAGTGTTGTAGTGTTTGCGTAGTGTAGGGTCATGCTGGGGGTAGTGTTTTAGGGTTTTGGGTAGTGTTGTAGTGTTTGCGTAGTGTAGGGTCATGCTGGGGGTAGTGTTTTAGGGTTTTGGGTAGTGTTGTAGTGTTTGCGTAGTGTAGGGTCATGCTGGGGTGTAGTATTTTAGGGTTTAGGGTAGTGTTGTAGTGTTTGCGTAGTGTAGGGTCATGCTGGGGGTAGTGTTTTAGGGTTTTGGGTAGTGTTGTAGTGTTTGCGTAGTGTAGGGTCATGCTGGGGGTAGTGTTTTAGGGTTTTGGGTAGTGTTGTAGTGTTTGCGTAGTGTAGGGTCATGCTGGGGTGTAGTGTTTTAGGGTTTTGGGTAGTGTTGTAGTGTTTGCGTAGTGTAGGGTCATGCTGGGGTGTAGTGTTTTAGGGTTTTGGGTAGTGTTGTAGTGTTTGCGTAGTGTAGGGTCATGCTGGGGGTAGTGTTTTAGGGTTTTGGGTAGTGTTGTAGTGTTTGCGTAGTGTAGGGTCATGCTGGGGGTAGTGTTTTAGGGTTTTGGGTAGTGTTGTAGTGTTTGCGTAGTGTAGGGTCATGCTGGGGGGTAGTGTTTTAGGGTTTTGGGTAGTGTTGTAGTGTTTGCGTAGTGTAGGGTCATGCTGGGGGTAGTGTTTTAGGGTTTTGGGTAGTGTTGTAGTGTTTGCGTAGTGTAGGGTCATGCTGGGGGTAGTGTTTTAGGGTTTAGGGTAGTGTTGTAGTGTTTGCGTAGTGTAGGGTCATGCTGGGGGGTAGTGTTTTAGGGTTTTGGGTAGTGTTGTAGTGTTTGCGTAGTGTAGGGTCATGCTGGGGGTAGTGTTTTAGGGTTTAGGGTAGTGTTGTAGTGTTTGCGTAGTGTAGGGTCATGCTGGGGGTAGTGTTTTAGGGTTTAGGGTAGTGTTGTAGTTTTTGCGTAGTGTGGGTCATGCTGGGGGTAGTGTTTTAGGGTTTAGGGTAGTGTTGTAGTGTTTGCGTAGTGTAGGGTCATGCTGGGGGTAGTGTTTTAGGGTTTAGGGTAGTGTTGTAGTGTTTGCGTAGTGTAGGGTCATGCTGGGGGTAGTGTTTTAGGGTTTAGGGTAGTGTTGTAGTGTTTGCGTAGTGTAGGGTCATGCTGGGGTGTAGTGTTTTAGGGTTTTGGGTAGTGTTGTAGTGTTTGCGTAGTGTAGGGTCATGCTGGGGTAGTGTTTTAGGGTTTAGGGTAGTGTTGTAGTGTTTGCGTAGTGTAGGGTCATGCTGGGGTGTAGTGTTTTAGGGTTTTGGGTAGTGTTGTAGTGTTTGCGTAGTGTAGGGTCATGCTGGGGGTAGTGGTTTAGGGTAGTGTTGTAGTGTGTGCGTAGTGTAGGGTCATGCTGGGGGTAGTGTTTTAGGGTTTAGGGTTGTGTTGTAGTGTTTGCGTAGTGTAGGGTCATGCTGGGGGTAGTGTTTTAGGGTTTAGGGTTGTGTTGTAGTGTTTGTGTAGTGTAGGGTCATGCTGGGGGTAGTGTTTTAGGGTTTAGGGTAGTGTTGTAGTGTTTCCGTAGTGTAGGGTCATGCTGGGGTGTAGTGTTTTAGGGTTTTGGGTAGTGTTGTAGTGTTTGCGTAGTGTAGGGTCATGCTGGGGGTAGTGTTTTAGGGTTTAGGGTAGTGTTGTACTGTTTGTGTAGTGTAGGGTCATGCTGGGGGTAGTGTTTTAGGGTTTAGGGTAGTTTAGTTGTTTAGTGTATGCTAAAGGCATATTCGTTCTAAAAGTTTTCGTTATTTTAATTTGCGGCCTAATAGTACATGCGGGATTTTTTTTGTGGACTGATGGTATGCGGGATTTCGTCATATATTCGCTAATCATACTTTCTATGGCAAAATGAACCCCCTCATTTTGTTCCTTTTTAAATTAAATGTTTTAAGAGTTACCACTTTATTCCAATCAAGATGGCTTCAGGTGTGCCATACCTTTGTAATAAGTAGGACTGTTAGCACTCTAGTTGTTCTTTAGAACACTCTGGGACATTCTGTCATTGGGCTATAGTTGGGCTACATCTGGCTGATATTTGGGCTACATTTGTTTTTTTTGTCTCTGGTGGCCATCTTTGGGCTACATTGGGCTACATTGGGCTACATTGGGCTACATTGGGCTACATTTGGGCTCCAACATATATATAGCCCAATGTAGCCCAATATATATTTTTCAAAGTTAATTTTCGTAAAAACCACTGGAGCGTATATCTTGAGACATAGCAAAGGCACATCGGGCTACCAGTCCCTACAATTTTGCCAAGTTTGGTGTAAATCCATTCAGCCGTTCAGACTAAAAGTGAGGCCAACCGCCCTATGGAAAATTGCATGGGAAAAACACGTTTTGGGACCCCCCTTTTTTCTCGGCCCCCCCTTGACGAAACCCCCCCAAAGTTTCAGGGGCTGCTCAGAAACAAAATGTTCAATTTTCCTGAAAATTTCAGCCAATTCTGTCCCCAAACGCCAAAGTTATTCGACATAGAATTTTCAAAAATCCCATAGGAAAAAAATCCTAACTATATATACCTACTGGCTATCGCCAGTAGGTAATATATATATATATATATATATATATATATATTCACAGAAAAAACATAGGTTTCAGGGGTGTTATAGTTAGCTGGCCATTTCACTTGTACAAAACCATAGAAATTCCTCTGTTATAGTTAGTTCTGCTAAATATAACTCGCGCACCCGCAGTGCACTGCTGATGATGTCACATATTGCATCATTCATGACATAGTCAGTTACATCATTGATGACATCACTGATGATATCTCAAATGACATCACTGATGACATCACTGATGACATAATCCAATGAATGTGGTTTAGTTTGAAATTTAAATATGTATTATTTATATATATATATATATTACCTACTGGCGGTCGCCAGTAGGTATATATAGTTAGGATTTTTTCTCTATGGGTTTTTTGAAAATTCTATGTCTAATAACTTTGGCGTTTGTGGACGGAATTGGCTGAAATTTTCAGGAAAATGGCACATTTTGTTTCTGAGCAGCCCCTGAAAATTTTGGGGGGGTTCGTCAAGGGGGGGCCGAGAAAAAAGGGGGGTCCCAAAACGCGTTTTTCCCATGTTAATTTCCATAGGGCGGTTGGCCTCACTTTTAGCCCGAACGGCTGAATGGATTTGCACGAAACTTGGCAAAATTGTAGGGACTGGTAGCCCGATGTGCCTTTTGTAGGTCTCAATATATGTGCTCCAGTGGATTTTGAGAAATTAACGTTTAAAAAAAGATATATATCTGTAACAGCGGACCGGGCAGCGCTCTGGTTCGCGGACTTTTCGCGCAACGGAGCTTTGTGAAGCGAAGCTGATTGGTTCTCCGGCGTCTGTCAACATTCCAAACAGTCCGTAGCGGCCGCCATCTTGTCTCTCGGTAGGATCGAGAGACAAGAGGAGGCCAAAGCGAAGGGGCAAATGACCATAAGGGGGCATAGTACATTGTCGCTCACCCCCTAGGTTTGATGTGGAGGTTTTAAAAGGGCCCCGCGGGGCAAAAAAAAATAAAAATAATAATAATCGAACAGCTGAATGGATTTGCACGAAACTTGGCAAAATTGTAGGGACTGGTAGCCCGATGTGCCTTTGCTAGATCTCAATATATGTGCTCCAGTGGATTTTGAGAAATTAACGTTAAAAAAAAAGTATATATCTGTAACAGCGCACCGCTTCGCGTACTTTTCGCGTTACGGAGCTTTGCGAAGCGAAGCTGATTGGCTCTCCGGTGTCTGTAAACATTCCAAACAGTCCGTAGCGGCCGCCATCTTGTCTCTCGGTAGGATCGAACAGCTGAATGGATTTGCACGAAACTTGGAAAAATTGTAGGGACTGGTAGCCCGATGTGCCTTTGCTAGGTCTCAATATATGTGCTTCAGTGCATTTTGAGAAATTAACGTTCAGAAACAAGATATATATCTGTAACAGCGCTCCGCTTCGCGGAGATAAAATTATATGTGTATTACCTAGCTGTTGCTTTTGTTGATTATTTTTTTTTTTTTTTTTTTTTTTAAGGATTGTTTATTGTGTTTCATAATTTATTAAACTTTCTAACGCGGCGCGTCATATGACGCATTACGCGACAACGCAGGTCCAGAATATAGTCAAAATGTCTCCACCAACCAGCGGACGGCACACAACCCCTTTCAGCAGGCTAAATAGTTCTGTTAAATGACAACAGAAGGGACAGGCAAGAAGAACCATCAGTCAAAGAGGGGAGGGCAAGTTCTTCTCTACCGGGTCACGTTGGAGCGCTACCGGAACTGATCGAATTGGTAGTCTACAGTGTTTCTGGATGTTTCAGACTGAAGCTGGCGTTAGCATGAGAGCACCACCATTTCGTAGCTCCGTCGTGGCCATTCCACGAGCAATCATGC
This sequence comes from Lissotriton helveticus, assembly GCF_964261635.1. Classification (NCBI taxonomy): domain Eukaryota; kingdom Metazoa; phylum Chordata; class Amphibia; order Caudata; family Salamandridae; genus Lissotriton; species Lissotriton helveticus. Next base: position 818,384,501 of record NC_136070.1, read on the forward strand.
TAGGCGCTCCCCACCAGAAGCCTGCGGGAGTCGGGGGCCCCCAAGACTTTTGTAGAATCTTCAAGGATGAGGGGACGCTTTCGAGAATGGAGCCCAAGCTCTAGCAGACAAGCGTCCGAGTTCCAAGGTGTCGCAGGCCCATTTAGTGGACCACGCCCAAATCTGAAGAGATGGCCGCCATTTTGAGAGTCCTGTGGCAGCTGCCTATCGCTGCACCGCAAGAGCGGGAGCAACTCAAGTACATGGTGAGCGAGACGCTGTAGTCGAAAGAGCGGGCGGTAAACAGCTGAATAGCGGAAGAGGCACAGTGTAGCAAAAGCGGGCTGAATGGCAAATGAAACGGAAAAGGGGTGCCCCACTACAGCGTGTCTTTAGGTGAAACGGATTGTGGGACAAGGTGAAGAATGGAAGAGTCACCAAAAGGAAAAAAGTTCCGCTTGACCCCGGGAGCCGGCCACCTATGTCGGGGGCGATCTCAGGCCACACCAGGGCAACACGACTTGGGGAGGGGGCCGGAGCCAAGCGCCCCCTCCGAGTCCGCGACATGACACCGTCCCTCGGGGGCCTCCGTCAAGCGGTTCAGGGTGGCACCGCATCACAACAGCCCCCACTTACTTTAAGAATAGTGAAGATGAAGCAATTGCAAATAGGCTTCAGACAATGTTACAAGCACTCCTCAAAACTTTGAACTTTCAGAGTGCATGAGTTGGGACAGCGAGGGGTGATTTGGTTTCTCGGACTGTTTTTCTGGTCTCTCACCACTGGCATACTTTAACGTTTTCTTGTTTCTAGGACATTAATAGGTTTTATCATTACGTTATGTTATCGTTTCTTTGTTTGTTGTTTAATAAAAGTTCATGTTCATCAGTGGCCTACTGATTTTCGTTTTCCTATTTTTTTCTTTCCAGGTTGTTTCATGGTAAAGTTTCTGTTAACAGGATACAGTGATCACTTCGTTATTATTGCATATGTCCTTTTCACTAGGGGTGCTCTCTGGTCGGGCCAGATGACGTATCTCTAGTAAATGGTCCGGGTGAAAAAGGTGCATCAATCAGTGGGGAGTAGATAGGCATGACAGATTACAACGGGGGAGAAAGGTCCGCATTACGTACCCTTTCACTACTTGCAAAGATTTTCCTACGTTTATTTGCAAACAGGGAATACCTCCAAAAAGAACTAATTCCCAAACAGTCAATGTTCGGACAATCAATCAATCAATGAGGAATGAAATAGGTACGACGTGTTAAAGGCTTGCATTACCTACCCTTCACTATCTGCAAAGGGAGAGAGAATATTCCTATTCTTCCTAGTTTGCAGGTAGAGAAGATCCTTAAGAGAATTAACTTCGAACAATTCAATGCTCGATTGAAAAAATCAACAAGGGGTACTGTGAACACAAATGAACGCCGCTTATGTACATACGCATTGCTATTTTCAACAGGTTGTTCCTAATGTTTCTATTTTAGCGAGGTCAAAAAGAGATCCCATTAGTGGCCTACTGATTTTGCTCGATTCCTTTTGTTTTTTTACACGATTTTTCGCTATCTGCAAAGACTAAACAGAGTATTGCGACTCTGTGCTTGTTTGTAAATAGAGAATGAACCAAAGAGAACAATCAATCAAATGGAGAGAGAAGCAGGCACGACGTATTACAAAGGGGGCAAAGGGCTACGTTAACTACCCTTCACTATCTGCAAAGAGAGAGTACTCCTAATAGAAATGAGGGGTGGGGGGCAGCATTCAAAGCAGATCAGTGTGCATAAACACAAAAATGTTTTTACTTACCACGTACTTGACATTCGACAGCTTATGATATTTGCTATTAAAAAACCATTGAAATTCACTGAAAAAACCATAGGTTATAGACCATATATAGTTAGGAATTAGCATTTACAAAACCTTGAAAATTCACTGAAAAAACCATAGGTTATAGACCATATATAGTTAGGAATTAGCATTTAAAAAACCTTATTTTACTCACACAAAACCATTGAAATTCCATATATAGTTAGTTGCACTAACTATATATCGCGCACCCGCAATCCACTGCTGATCATGTCACATATTACATCATTCATGACATGGTCAGTGACATCACTGATGACATCACTGATGACATCTCAAATGACATCACTGATGACATCACTGATGACATCTCATTTGACATCATTCTTGTGCTAATACGATAAACCTCTTCAGACTCTAATATAACCTTAGATACACTCAGTGTAAACAGACACTCACACACTGCCACTCATCCATGGAGTTACTCACACACCCAGTCAGTCATGCAAAGAAACAATCTCACCTCCATTTCTTCAACTATACAGTTAAACACACCTTACTTATTGAAACATATACTAACACATATTTACTCTCTTATACAATCCCTGATACAAGTTCACAATGATCGATACAACCACTCACTCATTCAGTGGCTCTCATGCACAGTTATTTATATATGCCAACTCTCACATGTACTGTGTTTTACATATGTACTTACTATGACATGTAGCATTGAGATATCCATTCACTCATCAATACACTCATGCACACAGTCAACTGCCCATGTAGCTGTTTCCACATGCACTCTTGAACTCATACACCTAGTGAATAAACTGCTCACACATCTATGCATAGAGTCACACACCTTCCAGCCACCCCCACACAAACTCAATCTCCCATAGAAATACTTGGGCAACCAATTAATAACACATATAGCCTCTCGTATAGCTAATGATCAACACATGCAGCAGTTTACAGAACAACAGACATAATGATGCACAAATTAAGACAGTTTAGTCACTAACCCATGCATTCAGTGAGACACATTTAATCACTCACTCATACAGTCAGTCATGCACCTACTAAATCCTTCATCCAGACACTTATACATCCACTCAAGACATATTTTAACTTTACAGAAAAATACAGTCACTGGATGTTGTCATCAGTGATGTCATCAGTGATGTCATTTGAGATGTCATCAGTGATGTCATCAGTGATGTCACTGACCATGTCATGAATGATGTAATATGTGACATGATCAGCAGTGGATTGCGGGTGCGCGATATATAGTTAGTGCAACTAACTATATATGGAATTTCAATGGTTTTGTGTGAGTAAAATAAGGTTTTTTAAATGCTAATTCCTAACTATATATGGTCTATAACCTATGGTTTTTTCAGTGAATTTTCAAGGTTTTGTAAATGCTAATTCCTAACTATATATGGTCTATAACCTATGGTTTTTTCAGTGAATATATATATATATATATATATATATATATATATATATATATATATATATATATTCACTGAAAAAACCATAGGTTTCACACCAGTTATAGTTAGGTGGAAATTTTACTCGCATAAAACCATTGAAATTCCCACGTTATAGTTAGTTGGACTCACTATAACTTGCGCGTGCAATGCACTGCTGATGACGTCACATATTACATCACTCATGACATGGTCAGTGACATCACTCATGACATCACTGATGACATCTCAAATGACATCACTGATGACATCTCAAATGACATCACTGATGACAACATCCTTGTGACAAAGTGGCAGACCTCCTATCAGCATAAAATAACCTTTGACACACACATTCAAAAATAGAAACTAACATTTTCTTAAAAAAGGAGAAACCAATACCAATTACAACAACTTATTAGGTAATTCCAACATCTACATACAAATCCACTCATTCACCAACAGTTCTATATAGTCACTCATGCATTTACTTACTCATCATATGTACTCATACACCTATACATCCTGTTACACACTAATACTCATCCATATAGTTACTCACACACAAATTCACACATGCAAATAAACTATCAAAAAACAATTTACTTGATTATACTGCTATATACACACCACTACACATACTTCTACAGAAACGGAAACATATTTACTCTCTTAAACAATCAATTATAAAAACACATACTCACTAACCCACCCATACACAGAATCATCCACCCATACAGTCTTGCACACATGCTGTCTTCAAAATACATACAAATAGTGAGTCACTCATTCATGCATCTGTGCTCTAAGTAATATCCCCCACGGAACCATACAGACACTGATACTGATACTCAAAAAAACAACTAATAACCCATATACACACTCATGTAGCTACTCACCAACCCATGCAGCCACTTATACACAATGTGAGACACAGATACAGATATTTAAATATTTAAACATTACTCGCTAATATATGTATTCACTAAGATACATTTAATAAGTCAGTTAACCAATCAATTTCACACAAAAAAACATCCATTTAGACATTTATTTACCCATTTATTCTTCCATCAACCTTTAGATATACATATATAAAAAATATTTATTTTTCAGAAAGATACATATTCACTGGATGATGTCATCGGTGATGTCATTTGAGATGTCATCAGTGATGTCATGAGTGATGTCACTGACCATGTCATGAGTGATGTCATATGTGACGTCATCAGCAGTGCATTGCACGCGCAAGTTATAGTGAGTCCAACTAACTATAACGTGGGAATTTCAATGGTTTTATGCGAGTAAAATTTCCACCTAACTATAACTGGTGTGAAACCTATGGTTTTTTCAGTGAATTTAATAGGTTTTTTAAATGCTAATTCCTAACTATAACTGGTGTGAAACCTATGGTTTTTTCAGTGAAAAAAAAATAAATATATATATATATATATATTCTCCTCAAAAGTGCCACAAAGCATTGAAAGCGCACACGACTTGCAGGAGAAAACCTTCCGTTTTTATTTTCACAAAGAGCAGGCATCAGTTTTCATTGAGTTCTTGTCCCGACGCGTTTCGAGGTTTCCTGCCTCTTAATCATGGGTGATTAGCATGCCCAGCAGATGGCTCTGGTAATTCCTTTTACAGCATACTTCTTAAATACCCCCAGTGGGCTTTGCGCAGTGCGTTAGTATTTTCCTAGTAATGCTGGGACTAGTAGTCTATAATCAGAGTCATTTGCAGTTTAAAAAACCCCACGTGGGCTCCGCTGTTGCATGCTTAAAGTGAAATCCCTTGTTGCCCTTCAGTGGGCTTGGAATCTGATGTCCGTTCAAATTAAACACTCCTGCAGTGCTGCTAAATCTGGCATTGTTCCGATTTCAGCCTCCCGAAGTTGAAGGGATGGTGCAGCTTTCCACGGCCGGGCTGCCGTGTAATTAGTTTCTCCTCAAAAGTGCCACAAAGCATTGAAAGCAAACACGACTTGCAGGAGAAAACCTTCTGTTTTTATTTTCACAAAGAGCAGGCATCAGTTTTCATCTAGTTCTTGTCCCAACGCGTTTCGAGGCTTCCTGCCTCTTAATCATGGGGGATTAGCATGCCCAGCAGATGGCTCCGGTAATTCCTTTTACAGCATACTTCTTAAATACCCCCAGTGGGCTTTGCGCAGTGCGTTAGTATTTTCCTAGTAATGCTGGGACTAGTAGTCTATAATCAGAGTCATTTGTAGTTTAAAAAACCCCACGTGGGCTCCGCTGTTGCATGCTTAAAGTGAAATCCCTTGTTGCCCTTCAGTGGGCTTGCAATCTGATGTCCGTTCAAATTAAACACTACTGCAGTGCTGCTAAATCTGGCATTGTTCCGATTTCAGCCTCCCGAAGTTGAAGGGATGGTGCAGCTTTCCACGGCCGGGCTGCCGTGTAATTAGTTTCTCCTCAAAAGTGTGCGCTTTCAATGCTTTGTGGCACTTTTGAGGATATATATATATATATATACATATATATATATATATCAACACATGTACAGGTCACCCAAATTGAAGATCAGCCACATGAGGGTTGAAGTAAGCACTTTGTTTAATGGAGGTTTGCTGGCAGCTTTAACAAAACAGATGGTAGCTTCATGAAAGTCCCACGCCGGACGCATTTCGAGAGCCTCGCACTCTCTTCCTCAGTGGCGTATGTTAAAATGAGTAATAGCGCCAGCGCTTCTGCACAGTCAATATGAATCACCTGCCTCATTGGGCGTGGCCGACAACACGGCCTTCTGGATGATGTAGTCTTTGTCAATTTCCCCAGTGGGCGCGCTATTTACTCACAGTGAAAACAAAATTATTATCCCCAGTGGGTTTTCCCCATGTTAATTTCCATAGGGCGGTTGGACTCACTTTTGGAAGAAGGCAGTGCGGCTGTTTTTTCATTCTGCCTTTGAAGAAGTGAAAGACATTCACGAAACGCGTCGGCATGTTCAATTGCAAGATGACCTTTTGCTCCAAGCTGCATCTTCTGAAATAAATATGAAAACTCTACCTACCTGTGAGTGGCTCATTGGTAAGGGTAACCTTTTGTGTGATGAATTAATGATGGCTGACCCAGTCGTGGATGGAGCCTCGCTGCGCAGAAGCAGCCCGTAGTTGATGCTAATCAGCAGATAACAGGACAGGAGGTCGTATCGGAAGGATTTAAACTGCAGTCTGAGAGCTATGGACTTTGTTTGCAAACCCACTGGGGCTTTACCTTTGAAAAACAGCGCACAGCACCCCACGGAGGGAATACTGTCACTACAAGTACCAGAAAGCCTCGCCCTGAGTCCCTGGGCGGGTGCCCTGTTATCAACATAAAAGAAGGCAGTGCAGCTGTTTTTTCATTCTGCCTTTAAAGAAGTGAAAGACATTCACGAAACGCGTCGGCATGTTCAATTGCAAGATGACCTTTTGCTCCAAGCTGCAGCTTCTGAAATAAATACGAAAACTCTACCTACCTGTGAGTGGCTCATTCGTAAGGGTAACCTTTTGTGTGATGAATTAATGACGGCTGACCCAGTCGTGGATGGAGCCTCTCTGCGCAGAAGCAGCCCGTAGTTGATGCTAATCAGCAGATAACAGGACAGGAGGTCGTATCGGAAGGATTTAAACTGCAGTCTGCGAGCTATGGACTTTGTTTGCAAACCCACTGGGGCTTTACCTTTGAAAAACAGCGCACAGCACCCCACGGAGGGAATACTGTCACTACAAGTACCAGAAAGCCTCGCCCTGAGTCCCTGGGCGGGTGCCCTGTTATCAACATAAAAGAAGGCAGTGCGGCTGTTTTTTCATTCTGCCTTTGAAGAAGTGAAAGACATTCACGAAACGCGTCGGCATGTTCAATTGCAAGATGACCTTTTGCTCCAAGCTGCAGCTTCTGAAATAAATACGAAAACTCTACCTACCTGTGAGTGGCTCATTCGTAAGGGTAACCTTTTGTGTGATGAATATATATATATATATGTATATATATATCCATGGCAAAATGAAACCCCTCATTTTGTTCCTTTTCAAATTAAATGTATTAAGTGTTACCACTTTATTCCAATCAAGATGACTTCAGGTGTGCCATACTTTTGTCATAAGTAAGACTGTTAGCGTTCTAGTTGTTCTTTAGAACACTCTGGGACATTCTGTCATTGGGCTATAGTTGGGCTACATCTGGCTGAGATTTGGGCTACATTTCGGCTCTTTTGTCTCTGGTGGCCATCTTGGGAGACTGCATATCAGAATTTTTTTAATGAAATATAAGAGGATTTGAGAAGTCACTCAAAATGTGCCCTAATCTTTCTTTCTTCAGCACTAATCATAATTTCTATGGCAAAATGAACCCCCTCATTTTGTTCCTTTGCAAATTAAATGTTTTAAGTGTTAACACTTTATTCCAATCAAGATGACTTCAGGTGTGCCATACTTTTGTCATAAGTAAGACTGCTAGCGCTCTAGTTGTTCTTTAGAACACTCTGGGACATTCTGTCATTGGGCTATAGTTGGGCTACATCTGGCTGATATTTGGGCTACAATTGTTTTTTTTGGTCTCTGGTGGCCATCTTTGGGCTACATTGGGCTACATTGGGCTATATTGGGCTACATTTGGGCTTTAACATATATATAGCCCAATGTAGCCCAATATATATTTTTTCAAAGTTAATTTTCGTAAAAACCACTGGAGCATATATCTTGAGACATAGCAAAGGCACATCAGGGTACCAGTCCCTACAATTTTGCCAAGTTTGGTGGAAATCCATTCAGCCGTTCGGGCTAAAAGTGAGTCCAACCGCCCTATGGAAATTAACATGGGGAAAACACGTTTTGGGACCCCCCTTTTATCTCGGCCCCCGCTTGACGGATCCCCCCGAAACTTTCAGGGATGGAGCGGAGCGCAGCGAGGCAAAGTTAAGGAAAATTACAGGCAGATCCCTCATTCGGCGCCAAAGTTATTCCCAATAGAATGTTGCGGCTTTCCTATGGAAAACAATCCTAACTATAACTACCTACTGGCGACCGCCAGTAGGTAATATATATATATATATATATATATATATATATATATATATATATATATATGCACACAAAGAATTGCCCACTTGAAAGAAACCACACAGCCAAAGATTCCATGCAGCGATTTATTCGGGAGAAAAGCAGCAGCTTGTAAACCAGGGCGACGTCCTCACTTCATATGCCCTGCCCGACGCGTTTTGTGCTTCTTGAGCACTTGTTCACGGGCTGGTTCTTGTAGGCAGTCCCAAGAGTCAATGAATAGCACCTGTGTGTTTTGTACACACTCGCCTCAGTGGGCGTGGCAGCGCAGACTGCATGCTGGTACTTGTGGTGCAGAAACAGTATTCCTCCAGTGAGTGACTCGTGGGATACCGATTAAATCCAATTAAAAAACCCCAGTGGGTTGAAGATCAAAGTCCTGCGCTTAAAAGTTGCTGGATAGCGCTTTCATCCCCGCTTCTCTGGCCCTTGTAATGCTGTCGTTGTGAGCGTCAGCCAAGTCCGCAGACGCGGTGGGGTTTCTTTCGCGACCGGACACAGCCGCAGTAATATGCACACAAAGAATTGCCCACTTGAAAGAAACCACACAGCCAAAGATTCCATGCAGCGATTTATTCGGGAGAAAAGCAGCAGCTTGTAAACCAGGGCGACGTCCTCATTTCATATGTCCTGCCCGACGCGTTTCGTGCTTCTTGAGCACTTGTTCACGGGCTGGTTCTTGTAGGCAGTCCCAAGAGTCAATGAATAGCACCTGTGTGTTTTGTACACACTCGCCTCAGTGGGCGTGGCAGCCCGTGAACAAGTGCTCAAGAAGCACGAAACGCGTCGGGCAGGGCATATGAAATGAGGACGTCGCCCTGGTTTACAAGCTGCTGCTTTTCTCCCGAATAAATCGCTGCATGGAATCTTTGGCTGTGTGGTTTCTTTCAAGTGGGCAATTCTTTGTGTGCGTGCATATATATATATATATATATATATATATATATATATATATATATATATATATATATATATATATATATATATATATATATTCACTGAAAAAACCATAGGTTTCACACCAGTTATAGTTAGCTGGAAATTTTACTCGCATAAAACCATGGAAATTCCCACGTTATAGTTAGTTGGACTCACTATAACTTGCGCGTGCAATGCACTGCTGATGACGTCACATATTACATCACTCATGACATGGTCAGTGACATCACTCATGATATCACTGATGACACCATCCAGTGAATGTGTATTTTTTTTTAAATAAATATGTGTTATATATGTATATGTGAAAGTTGATGGAAGAATAAATGTTTAAATAAGTGTTTACATGGATGTTTTTAAAAAAAAAATTGATTGGTTAACTGGTTTATTAAGGTATCTTAGTGAATACATATATTAGAGAGTAATGTTTAAATATTTAAATATATGTATTAGTGTTTCACTTTGTGTATAAGTGGCTGCATGGGTTGGTGAGTAGCTACATGTGTATGTATGTGGGTTATTAGATGTTTTTCTTAGTATCAGTATGAGTGTTTGTATGGTTTGGAGGGGGTATTACTTAGCACATAGATGCATGAATGACTGACTCTCTCTTTGTATGTGTTTTGAAGACAGCATATGTGCAGGACTGTATGGGTGGATGAGCGTGTATATGTGTGTGTTAGTGAGTGAATGACTGTCTCACTAGTGTGTTTATCAGTAACTACATATGTTTTAATCTAGTATATGTGAATATTGATGTATATAAGTGAGTATATGTGAGAGTGAAGGATTGTAAGAGTTCCTGTTTAAATTAGTATGTGTTTCTATAAGTGATTGTTTAAGAGAGTAAGTATGTGTAAGTTTCCTTAGAAGTAAAGTGGTAGTGTGTGTATAGCTGTATATGCAAATAAATGGATGTTTAATAGTTTATTTGCATGTGTGAGTATGTGTCACAGTATTTTTTAGATGACTGTCGGTGTGTAACAGGATGTATAGGTGTATCACTACATATGATGAGTGAGTATATGTATGAGTGACTATATAGAACTGTTGGTGAATGAGTGCATGTGTATATAGATGGTGGAATTATTGACTTGGTAGTTGTAACTGGTATGGGTATCTCCATTTTTTTGAAAATTTTAGTTTCTATTTTTGAATATGTGTTTCAAGGGTTGCATTACAGTGAAAGGAGGTCTGTCACTCTGTCACAAGGATGGTGTCATCAGTGATGTCATGAGTGATGTCACTGACCATGTCATGAGTGATGTAATATGTGACGTCATCAGCAGTGCATTGCACGCGCAAGTTATAGTGAGTCCAACTAACTATAACGTGGGAATTTCAATGGTTTTATGCGAGTAAAATTTCCAGCTAACTATAACTGGTGTGAAACCTATGTTTTTTTCAGTGAATTTAATAGGTTTTTTAAATGCTAATTCCTAACTATAACTGGTGTGAAACCTATGGTTTTTTCAGTGAATTTCAAAGGTTTTTTAATAGCAAATCTCTATAGGTATGAAATTTAATATTTTGTATAATGAATTTAATATTGTATATTTATGTAATACTATTTTTTATGTATATTTTTCCCTTTTTTTTTGCCTTGGTGCGCTGCCGGTGCGCGTACCGATGAGCGTCCCGTTAGCGCTATTGCCGCGAACGAAAACATCATCGTGACGTATCGCGTAGCCGCGTGATGCGTCTTATGACGCATGGCGTAAGCGCACCAGGAAGAGCCCGAGCGCATACGATCGCGCAACGTAAGCGCCGCCGGGCGCGCACCGGGGCGCGTAGCGTAAGCGCGTCGGGTCATGTGACCTGAAAATAACACTTTTCATTGGTTCAGAACACTTTTGGTTTCCAAATGATGAAAGACCGGGTCATGTGACCTGAAAATAACACTTTTCATTGGTTCAGAACAGTTTTGTTTTCCAAATGATGAAAGCCCCACCTTTTTTCCTCATTCTCACTTTGTTCTTTGAGTGAGGAAGACCTGTTTTAATTCATTGAGAAATGGCTACAGTAGCAGCAACAGCAGGAGCATCTGCACCACCACCACCACCACCACAAGGACCACCACAACACATTGGTGGTGTAGTAGAGGAGGAGGAGGAGGAGGAGGAGAGGAGGACTTTCCTGCCTGAAGACAATCCCCCTTACAAACCGAGAGAGCACATTGTGTGGGAGTTTTTTAAATTCCCAAGAGGCCAGAAGAAAGTCAATGCGGCAAAAGTGACTTGTCTGATCTGTGGCTGTGAACTTTCCAGGGGGAACCCTACCAAAAAATATTCTTTTGGAAATTACACCATGATTCGCCACATGCAACGCAGGCATCCTAACAACTATTCTGCGGCAGAGGTGAGAGAATTGTGCAGAAACCTTCCCCAATCTTCTTCCAGAACCTCAACAAGCAAAGAACCCACTCCATCGGGTCCAGAGGCAAGGGAGATGGTCCCAAACATACAAACCAAGTTTGGAGGTTATAAAATTGTTTGTATCTATTGTGGGACTACAATTACGTATGGCGAAAAAAGTATAAACCTAATCAACTGTGCAGGAGATAACCATATCTGCAGAAAAAAACCTTAATTTTTTTCCTGATTTTTTTGCTCCAGTTGAGCCGTTTACAATTCCCTGTTTTTTGTTTCTCCCCATAAAAATTACAAAAAAAATATAAAACTGTTCATAAAAGCCAAAAAAAGTAAAAAAAATTCCAAAAAACAAAAAAATATATAAAACAACAAAAAGAATAAAAAAAACAGTTCTTTTTAGAACTACCTCCAATTAATAAAAAAAACTACATTTTTTTAAAACTCTGTCATTCTTTTTTCTCCAGGGTACGCCTACCCGTACGCGCACCGGGGCGCGCCCCCCCCCCCCAAAAAATAAATGAATAAAGGAGTGAGCATGAGGGAAGGACACAGAGAGAGTGATGTTAAGAGAAAGAGAGCTAGAGGGAGCAACACAGAGGGACTGTTTATTACATAGTAAGACAGAGAGAAGGTGTAATAGGGTGTAAGTGAGAAAAGGAAAATGAATAAGGGAGCGAAAGAAGGGAAGAGAGAGGAAGAAGACTAAAGCAGAGGTACTGGGAGAATGTGAGTGGGTGTTGAAAATAAAAGGAAGGACAGTAAAGGATGGGGAATGAGGGGTAGTGACAGAACCGGAGTAAAGGAACAACGGTGAAGGAGGGTGAGAAAAGAGCAGTGAGTGTAAGTAAAGAGGGGTAAAAGAGGGTGGATACAAGTGAATAAGTGTAAGACATGGGGAGTGACAGAGAGAAAGGACAGAGAGAGTAAAGGAAGGAGTGACAGAAAGGGACTGAGTGAAGCAGCAAAGAAAGGTAAGTGAGAGAGTGTGGGTGAGTTATAGGGAGTGAGCATGACGAAGGAGTAGTGACAGAGTGAGGAGACAGAGACAGTGAGGGTAAGAGAGACGGAGTGACGGAACGGGAGTGAGGAACTGTGAGGACAGACGGACTGAGAGAAGAAGTGTGAGGAGTAGAGTAAGTGAGTAAGGGAAAGGGATTGAGTGAGGGAGCGAAGGAAGGGCACAGAGGGTAAGGGAAGTAAAGCAGGGGGACTGAAAGAAGTTGAATGTGGTAGGAGAGTAAGGGAAAGAGGAGTGAACATGGAGGATAAGAATAAGTGAGGGAAGCAGAGTAAGGAAACAGGAGTGAGGTACGGTGAGAGAATAGTAGTGAGGTTAAAGCAAAGGGTAATGACAAACTACTTTTTTTTAGTCACACTTACCATATAATTAATGTAAATTTAATTACATGTTTTTACTACACTTTGTATCTGTGAAATAGAGAAGAAAAAATAAGTTATAATTAGTAAAATATATATTTTAAAATAGAAGAGACAAGTCAAGAGGTTAAAAATCATAAAAGTGTACTAAGAAATAAAGTAAGAGTGAAGGACACAGAAAGGGAAATAAAGCAATGTAGAAGGACACAAAGAGGGAAAAGGAAATAGAAGGAGAGCAAATTACTAAGAGTAAGGCAGATACATTCAGTGACAGATAGGAAGAGAAGAAGAGAGAAATAAACTGAAGGTAAGAAAGATACTAAAAGAATGTGAGTTAGCAAAACTAAATCAGGAAACAGGAGTAAGTAAAAAGGGAATGACTGAGAGGGAAAGGAGTCTGATTGAGGATGCATTTACAAGAATGAGGAATGGAAGATGACTGAGAGTGAGTGAAGGGGGGTCACAGAGTGAAGGGATGAAGGGAGAGAGGATAATATAGAAGGATTGAGGGAAAAGGAGTGAGGAAGTTAGTAGACAGAGGGACTAAGGGAAGGACTGAGTGAAGTGGAGTACAATGAGTGAGGAAAGGAAAATGAGTAAGGGAGCAAAAGAAGGAAAGAGAGGGGAAGAGGACTAAAGCAGTGGAACAGAGAGAATGTGATTCGGTGATGAAAGTAAAGAGAAGGACACTGAAAAATAGGAAATGAGGGGTAGTAATGGAACCGGAGTAAAAGAAAAGGGGATGAAGAACGATGAGAGAGGAGCAGTGAAGTTGTTGTAAGAGAAATGATAGAAGGTAGATAAACACAAGTGAGCATAACACAAGGAGAGTGAGGGACTGAGGACATAGAGGTAGTGAACAAAAAACTGAGAGAATAGGACAAAAGAAAGGACCAAAGAAAGATAAGTCAGGGAGAGTGGGCGAGTTATAGTGACAGACTGCGACAAAAGAGGTGAGTGAGTAAAGAGGAATTACTAAAAGAGCAAAGGAGGAAAAGACGGAAAAGGGAAGTAAAGCAGAGAGACTGAAAGCTGAAAAGTGGTGCAAGGGAGAGAGAGGATGCAGACAGTTGAAATGGGAATGAGGGGTTGTGAAAGAAGTGGAGTAAAGGAACGGGGGTGAAACAGAGTGAGAGAAAGACAGTGTGAGTGAGTAAAGAGAGCTGAAAGAGGGTGGAAAATGGATAGTGAGTGTGAGACAGTGGGAATACAATTTAAATTACACAATACAAACTAAAGAATAACTTGTACAACATGTTACATAGTTTACTTTTTGCTGTTCTCAGAATATATTGAATTTCACTAAAAATAGTGACTTCAAACTACTCATCATATGACAGCGGGAAAAAAAACACAATCTAAAAGATTGTGTTTAAAAAAAAACATATAAACTTACAAATCACATATGTACACTAATCTTTGATTCACTTACTTTTCTTTTAAGCCAAATAGTACATCATGAAGGTCCTTTTCATTGGAAAATACTCTACTGTTCTCTAAAACTTCCATTTCATCGACTTTCTATAAGAAAAGCTCCAAGAACATGTGAAATATGTGTCAATGTTTTCATTTCCTTCTTGTGTTCAGTCATGACTCTTTGCTTATTCCTTCACTTTTCCATAAGGCCAAATAGTGTCAGATGTATCAGTATGTTTTCAAATTACTCAAAACAAAGTCTGAAGTTACCGTTTTCCCAACGTTCTGAAAGAAAAGCTCATACAACATTTTCACAATGTTTAAATATTCATATTTCCATCTCTGGCTCACTGATAGTCAACATTTCCTATAATACTGATATCACTTACTATGAGATCCACTTACAGTACCTATATGACAACTAGAATTTTTATATTATCTTCAACACTTTTACTCACAATATAATTTTAAACAGCAGACTAACTTTTATTAACTGCTTCCGTCTTCATAGGCCAATTACCTTTACTTAAATTTTGGTTGTAAAAACACTACGTATGAATTTTTTAAGTCAAAAGGCAAACGTTGTTTGAAAGTCAAATGAGTATCATTACAGTTAGTCCAACCTTTTGACATTTTAAATAAATTGTATAATGCCCTGATGTTGTTGAAGGACCGTCATGATAAATAATAGCTACAGTTGCAAAAGTTCTTCCTGAAATTGATAACTGAGAAGCCGCAAAATTTTTAATAGAAGTTGTCAATTTAGTTCCATCAGGTCTACATCGTTGGAACATTAAAATGACATACTAACCATAATTTTGTATAAATAATGTGGACCGCATTGCAGACGTACATTGGGTACAGACCATATTGTGATCAGCTGCTTTAACTAGATTATTAAAAGACACTGATTTGCAGTCTGGTAAAGTCAAATATATAAATCTTTCGGTGTCTATTGTAGTACTACTTGATAAACTACAGTTGTCGCAGTCATGCTGCCATTGATAAGAAAGGCTAAAAAGATTTTTTTATATCTACACCTTCATCTTCCAATACATCAAACATATACATTAAAAATTCCTGACAATCTTGCTGAATATTCTGTGAAAATTGATTTTGACCAGAACATATGTCTAAAAGATTTCGAATTTCAGAAACACTTTCTATTTTTGCTCTATCACTGCTACATTTCTCAAACACAGAATTCAATAAACAGCAGAATCTTTGATCCCGATTTTCAACAATCTGTTCTAGTAAAGTTTGAAGAAAAAAAACAACATTAACCACTACATTAGCATAGCAGTTGACACCAGAACTGTTTTCAAACTGAAATCCAACAACATCTTCAACAGAATCCTTTTTCTTTCTGCTTACAATTACAGTTTCATCTACTTTTTGTCTTTTTGCTACTACCTCACTGCAATTATTCTCATTTCTTCTTTTTCGGCCTACCACACGTTTTTCAAACAGAGGATATTGAGGCAAATGTGGAGCATACTCTCTTCTTAACCTATTGTATTCTTTAACACAATCTAGATCTGCACAAATCTTTGTTTCATCACACTCAATCAAGTACAATCCTGATAAAGTTCTGGCTCGTGATAATGCCACATATGCCATACCCTCTTTAAACACAGAACTTCCAATGTTCACCAAAGCACTATCTACACTTAAACCTTGAGATTTATGAATTGTCACCGCATATGCCAAACAAACAGGAAACTGTTTTCGACGAACATATAAGTCTTTTACAAGCAAAAATCTAGCAGAACAACGACTGATTTGTTGTACTTCCTCAATGCCATCAAATTTAATTTTTAAAAATTCAATTCCATCTCTATTCCTGTAATTCATAAATTCAACAACATGACCCATTGCTCCATTTACCAGACCACTGCCAACATTTAAATTCCTTCTCAAAATGATACGACAATTTAAACACACATTCAGAGTCTTTTCAAAACCAGCAGTTTTAGATATAGTCTTCTCTAATGAATCCAATTTTGATTTCAAATTTTCTGACAAAATAATTGTTGCTCCCATATGCTCTATTTTATCTATAGCTTCCAGTTTCACAATCTCTTCATTTTCTAACTTTAACATTTTGTTGTTGAAGATGGAACATTTTTGCAGAGTTGGCATCAAGCATATCCCAGATTTGTTCTCATTAATTTTCTTAAAAATATTCTCTGAAAGAATGTTTTCATTTGGATACAAATTTGAAATTAATCGTGCATGTAAAGCTTCTTTCCCATGCTCACTTACTTTTCCGATTCTTACATCTTGTAGAATATTTTTATAATCTTCATCCTTTGCCTGTCCCATATTTTGAAGCAGTTCTGCATATTTGAAATTTAACCATATATTAATGTTTCCAATGCTTCCTAGGCACTTCCTGGTATCTTCATGCGTGACCATTTTAAACACTGGTTGTCCTTTCACTGGAGTCAACTGCAGTAGATCTCCAAAAACAATAATGTGTTTCCCTCCAAATAACACATCATACTCTGTTCTAAGAATTTCTTGCATTCTCAAGTGCACAAAAGCAAGCATTAGATTTGACACCATTTTTTTTTTTTTTTTTTTTTTTTTTTTAAGACCAATGGTCCCAAACTTTATTTAGTTTCACAGATAAGTTGGTAAGTATTCACACAATGTCATAACAATGAAGTACTATTACAATTGGTACTCAACGAGTAGCACATATTGACAAGCCAGTTATACATGAGTGAAAAGAAACAGTAGCCAGAGGAGATGCATTAGTCCGCAAGCGGCAGCGCCAGGAAATGTCTCGTGTTGCAGTGTACGCGGTCCGCAACACTGCAAGAGGACCAACGTGGTCATGAAGACCAGCAACCAATGACTTGAGTCGTGTTTCTCGGTTAGTACAGCAGCAGTCAAGGGCAGGATCATATCCCACATGGGCACATGGGACGCTGGGTTGCAGTCTCCTGTTCATGGCAGTGTCCAACCAGTGTTGTGCGAAACATAAACAAGGAGGGGAAATCGAAGATTACCATGAGTACAGCATAAACAGTCTCGTTATCAACCAAGAGATTCAACTGGGAAGTAAAAGAAGAAGAGGGGAAGGGAGAAACTTTTCAACAACCGTTAGACTAGCATTTGCGTGTGTAGCAGTGTATCTGAATCTCTAGCCGTGCGTGGTGTACTCCATGTGGGCCGTGTGGGGGCGGGGATAGTTGAGGATGTGACGTCGCCGCAACTGCAGGGCGGGGGGGGGGGGAAGGGGGGGGCAGGGGGGGGGGAAAGGGGACATCTCCCGTTG
The DNA here is from genome assembly GCF_964261635.1 of Lissotriton helveticus. Lineage (NCBI taxonomy): Eukaryota > Metazoa > Chordata > Amphibia > Caudata > Salamandridae > Lissotriton > Lissotriton helveticus. Next base: position 818,402,213 of record NC_136070.1, read on the forward strand.
GGCAAGGGCCTGGCGGTCGGGGAAGGCGGCAGGGGGGGGAGGGGGCGGGGGAGGGGGGGGGGCCCGCGTCAAGCCCGGACAGTAGTCAATTGGGTCCCCTCTATTCCGCGTCGGGATGGCACTCTATACCGGCCTGCGCGCACGCCCGATGGTACGCATTCAGGGCAGAGTCCCAGTCCTGGGCGATCGGGTACTTCCGTAGGCCCGCAGTCTCTTCCCTGTGCAGAGACACACTCTCCGCGCATGCCCAGTTGCCCAGAGAGCGACGCCAGTCTGCAGGGCGCGGTGGGGTGGCACTTTTCCACCGTTTCGTGATAAGGCGCTTGGCCGTGATGAGGCCCAAGTCCCAGAAACGCGCCCGTAGCTTGGTCTGCTTGGTTCTTTTGTAGAGTCCCAGCAGGCATACCTCCCACGTCTTGGGGAGGGTATCGCCTGTGGCCGCCGTCAGTGTGTCTGTGACCGCCGACCAGTACGAGGTGAGGTGGGCGCAACTCCAGAGTGCGTGCAGGAAGTCCGAGTCCAGGAGGCCGCATCTGGGACACGCCGACGACGTGAGTCCGAAGTAGCGATTCAGTTTGTCTGGAGACAAATACGCGCGATGGATGATATAATATTGGATGGTCTTAAAGCGCGCGTTGCGAGGAATATTCCTGGGGCCCGCTAATACCGCGGCCCACTGCTTGTCTGTCCAGTCGGAACATCGGTCGGTCGCCCACTTCTCCCTCAATCTGTGGGAGGAGAATTGGGTATGACTGTGCAGTGCTTGTGCCAACCAGTGCACTATATGGGAGCCATCGCCCATCACATGTAGGTACTGGATGAGCAAATGAGTGGGTGGCTCGTGGCTCATGTCACCCCATGCCTTCGTTAGCTCACGGAGGAGTCTGGCGTGTGCCAGAAATTGTCCCGCTGGCAGATCCGTATCCGCAGCCAAGGTCTCAAAGGACAACAACTCTCCGTCGCTGTACAGGCCGCCCAGTTCGTCCAAGTCCGCCGCAGTCCAACTGCGCAGCTCGGCCGAGGACAGCATGCCAGCGCCCAAGGGAGTTCCTAGTAGAGGTAGGTTCGGAGCATAGGGTACCGTACTTTTGGTGAGTTTGAGGCTCCGCACAAAGCACCGCCTCGCGACTGCTACATGGACCTGAGTGGGGAGCCGGCCCCTCGTTAGGGGGTGGAAGAGTGTCAGCACCTGCACGGGGGACAGGGTGGTGTCAATCGTGGCCGTGTCCGTCAGGTTCTTGCCACTCAGCCAGTAAGCGACCCATTGCAGCTGGGCTGCTAAGTAATATAGCTCCTGATTGGGAACCGCCAGGCCTCCAGCGTCTGTGGCCGCGTATAGGGTCTTCAACGCTACCCGGGGTCTCCCTTTATTCCAGACGAGGCGCCTGGTGAGGGTTTCCAGCTCTTTGAATATGCGCGCCGGTACATACACTGGCAGGTTAGTATAATAATAGAGGAGCCGGGGGAGCATTATCATCTTGGTTAGCGACACTCTGGCCGGCACGTTCAGCGGAAGGGAATTCCAGAACGTGACCTGGGCCGAGAGCGAGGATATAGCCCTCACCAGGTTGCCCTCCAGGAGGTCCACAGGGTCTCGATATATCAAGATCCCCAGGTACCTGAATACCGTCGGGTGCCACCGGAGTGTCTCCCCCATCATGCGCACATCACATTGTGGCATCTCGCTACTGAATGCATAGGCTCCCGATTTGGCCCAGTTGACGCGGAGCCCCGACATGTCCCCAAACGTTTGGAAGATGTCCACGATTGCCGCAGGTATACAGGTGAGGTCTCTGATATATAACAATAAGTCGTCGGCGTACAGAGACACCGAGTGAATGCCATCAGCCAGCGGGATGCCCCAGGTGTCGCCGGAGTTGCGGAGCAGTTCCGCCAACGGCTCCATCGCCAGGGCGAATAATAGAGGGGAGAGGGGGCAGCCCTGCCTGGTACCCCTCCCAATGCGGATCCTATTAGAGAACAACCGCCCAGTCCGGACTCGTATCTCGGGCTCTTGATAGAGAAGCCCTACCATCTGTACATAGGCATCACCCAGGTCATATTTCTCTAGGACTCGGAGGAGATATGGCCACTCCACCGAGTCGAACGCTTTTTCCAGGTCGAGTATGATGCATCCCGAGCGTGGCCAGGCGGGGGTCGCATACCGTTGGATTCTGAAAAAGCGGCGTAAATTATATGACGTGCTCCGGGTGGGCACAAAGCCGTTCTGATCGGAGTGCACTAGTGTGGGGACCAGTGGCGCAAGTCTCCGAGCCAGCGTCGCTGCTAAGATTTTGTAATCGGTGTTGAGGAGTGCCAATGGTCTGTAAGAGCCTAGTTCATTCGCTTCTCTACCCGGTTTTAGCAGGGAGATCACGTTAGCTTCATTCAGGGACGCCGGGAGTTCAGCATCCTCCAATGCCGCCGTATACACCTTCAACAGTTCCGGTATGAGCACCAGTGAGTAGGCTTTGTAGAACTCAGCCGGGAGTCCGTCAGGGCCCGGTGCCTTGCTATTGGAGAGGGAGAAGATCACCTCCCGTAGTTCCTCACCGGTGAGTGCAGCACCTAGCTCTGTCTGGTGGGCAGCAGTAGCTGTCGGGAGCTGCAGTGTCGCCAGGTAGTCCGCGATCTCCACCACCGTGGCCCGTAGCCGTGAGCTGTATAAGGACTTGTAATGCGACGTGAACGCTTCGTGAATCTGTGTCTGGGTGTAGACCTCAACGCCCTGGGCCGTGCGGATCGACAGAACCGACGCGGACTGTGAGTCCCGTCGTACCAGCCACGATAGAAGCCTACCAGGTTTGTCACCTGCATTGTGGGTGCGCGCGGAGTGTGCTGCGAAATTAATGTTCTTCAGGCGCTCCATCAAAACAGCATGATCCGCCCTGGCTGAGATCAGCTGGGAGTCATCGCCCTCCGCTGCTTCCCGTTCTTTATCCAGTAGTGCCTCTTCCGCCCGTATCAGATCTCTCTCCACCTGGCCTCGCAGGCTCGCCTGTATACTGAGGCAGCTACCCCTGGTCACCGCCTTGAAGGCGTCCCACTCGGTCCTCGGGGAGGGGGTCGAGTCACTATTGTCCTCGAAATACTGTATGATCCTCCTGGATATCTCCTCTCGGAATGGGGTGTCGAGCAGGAGATCTGGTTGCAAGCGCCACGTGGGTATAGGCGGGCGCGGGCGCCTCCATCCATATACCAGAGTGTGTGGGTTATGGTCCGAGTGCGTCCGTCCTAGGTAGTCAGCGTCTGTCACGGAGGGAAGCAGGTCGCGGGACAGCATGTACCTGTCAAGCCTGACATGCAATGAGTGTGCTCCCGAGTAGTAGGAATACACTCGGGCGGTGGGATTTCTGACTCGCCAGGCATCCTGTAAGTTCCACTGTGTTGCCCAATCAAGTAGGGCCCTGGAGGCCGTCCGCACTGGGGCGACTGCCACTGGGGGGGACGAGCGGTCAAGGGAGACATCCAGTACACAATTGTAATCCCCACCCAACAACAGGGGTACGTCTGGCCAAGGCGCAACTACTGCCGATAATCGCGTGAAGAATTTCCCCTGCTCTACATTAGGTGCATAGATGGAGGCTATGACAATCTGCTGCCCGTCCAGTCTGCCCTGTATGAAGACATAGCGCCCCTCGGAGTCGACATTACTGTGTGTCAGTGCAAACGGAACTCCGGGCCGAACCCAGATCAGGGTCCCTCGCGCATACGCTGAAAAGTTCGTGGCGAATATCTGCCCCCTCCACCTACGGCGGAGCGTGGCTACCTCAGCGGCGACCAGGTGTGTCTCCTGCAGTAGTGCAATCTGGATCTGATGTCTTTTAAGATAGGAGTACACCTGATATCTACGTGAGGGTGTGTGCATGCCCCTGACATTCCAGGTACAAAATTTAACTGTAGCCATCACAGTATTCATTTCGCCCAAGCACCCGCCCCCCCCCCCCCAGCCCCCAGCCCGCCCCGCCCACACGACCACAGCAGCAGCCAACAATGACCATCTTTTCCCCCCCCGTCTCCACCCACCGACCCAAGGATGCACGCTGCAACACTTCAGTGCCAACACTAGTCTCAAAAAGAGGAACTTGAACAGAAACATAATACCAAAAGGGCAACTACAAAACAAGTCGTCGCCCAAACGCCCTATCGAGCTCAATCAATCCGTGAGTCCAATGGGGGGATGTCAAAGTACAGCACTAAGGTAGAACAGGGTAGTGTGGTATGCCAAGAGAGCCGTGGTGGCTCCCCTCCACGGGCAGTGGGTCAAAGGGCACCAAAAAGTCGGTGGCAGTGCCCGCAGATGGGCCAGAGTTCCCAATGTCACTGGGCTCGGATGATTAGTCCCAGGGTGGATCTCAACCGTTAGTCCCCCGGGGGGGGGGGCACTCACCTCTAGGGGTCCGTCCACCCCACCAAAACTGTGATACCGATGGTGCTCCTGTGGAACCGCTCCAGCACCTCTCCCGGCAGCCGCGGCGGCTCCACGACCGGCCGGCAGGTGGGAGGGTTCGGGAAGAGAGAATAGACCCCAGGGACGAGGCCGGTCGCGGCCACCGGGGCTTCCAGGTGCGTCGGTGTGGACCCTCGATCGGGTCAGCCTCGGAAGTGAGCAAGCTGCTCCATGATGACAGTGGCAGTGGCCTAGCCAGGGCTAGGTCGAGGAGGGTTGCCTATGCTATTAGGTCCGATGTTTGGGGTGTGACATCCGGTAGGCCCTCTGCGTTCGGATCATCAGGCAGTCCGTACATGTAATCGTCGTGTTCGCTCCCGCGTGACCGAGGGCTGGCGTTGGAGATCAGGATAGGTGATTGTGATCCGCTGATCTCAGCTGTTATCCGGAGGGCCTCTCGATGTTCGTTCTGAATTTGCTCCGGAGTGGGGCCGATTGTTGCGTCCACGGCCGGTGATCCGGCTCTCGAGACGCGCCGCTGCCTCCTCCTGCGGGTGCCCCGGTTTCGGCGTTGCTCCATCGGTGCGGGCCCGTGGTTCGCGTCCACTCCCGAATCCAGCCAGGTTGCCGCTGCCTCCGGAGAATCGAAGAAGTGGGTCTTGTGCTGTGCCACCACTCTGAGGCGTGCCGGGAACAGCAGTGAGTACTTGAGAGCCAGGCGCCTGAGCCGCTGCTTCACCGCGAGGAACGATTGACGCTGTCGTTGAACTTGTATGGTGTAATCAGGGAAGAACATCACCTTGGCGTTGTCCACCCGTATGTCCGACAGTTTCCGCGTTTCGCGGAGGATGGCGTCCCGGTCACGGTAGTTCAGCACCCGCATAAGCATTGGTCTCGGGTTAGAGCCCTCTGGTGGTGGGCGGGATGGTACTCTGTGTGCTCTTTCCACCACAAAGTGTGGTGACAGCGTGCCCTCCGGTAGCAGCTCTCTGAGCCAGGTCTCCATGTGTTCCGCCGTCTCCCTCCGCTCCCATCGTTCCGGCAGGCCTACTATGCGTACATTGTTCCTTCTGGCCCGTCCTTCTGCATCCTCCGCCCTATCTTCGAGGAACTCCACCCGGTTGAGCAGGTCTCGGACGTGCTTATCTGTCTGTGCCAGCTTGGGCGAGGTCTCCGCTATCGTATGTTCCAGGGCCGTGGTGCGGTCGGACAGTTTCCTGTGGTCCGCCCGGAGAAGTGTCAGGTCCACTGCTACCTTATCGATCCTGTTCTCTAGTGACGTACGGGTCAGCTGCATGGATTCCTCCAGTCGCTCCATGGCCGCTAGCATAGTGTCCAGTTTGGAGGCGGTGTGGTCTGTCTCCGAGTTCTTCGCCATCTTTCCTTTGTTGAGAGTCCCACCGGTGCCGGTCTTAGCTCTGGTCCCCCCTGACATGTGGCTGGTCGGCGCAGCGAGGCGGCCGGTTGGGCTGGCTCCCGCAATGAACACTGTTTGGGCCTGTGCGCGTGGGCCTCCTGGTGAGGTACTCTGCTCCACTCGTGCCGGGCGGTGCGTGGTCCGCGGGGAGGGGGGGACCGCTATACCGCAGATCTTCAGGGTTTGGCGCTATGATCCCGTCTGGGGATGACAAGATGGCTGTGTTGTGACTGGTATGGGACCTCCCAAGTGTGCCGGGAGCCTCTGCGAGCGTCTTTTTTGCAAGTCACCTCCCAGCCGTGCCTCGTGGCGGTCCGCCAGGCCGGGCCGCTTGGTCTCTCCGATCGCGCCCGCCTCTGGGTCTGGGAAGGTACGCTCTGCCGGGTGACTCCGGGCGCCGCCAAGCGCCACGTGGGGTTCCGCGCAGCTCAGCGGAAGGCAGTAGAGGTGAGGAGTGCGGGGCCACGTCGGTTCCCCGCCCGTTCAGGCCTGGGCAATCCTCCCAACGTAGGGCCGGCTGCCAGTGGGGCCGCTCCTTTGTGGTCGCAGTCTGCGCGCCGTGCGGGCCGGGCCCCCGAACGTTGGACGGGTCTGGCGCCGGTTAGTGTCTATGTCAAGGCGGTGGGCGGGCACGGGGGTCTAGAAGATAGGACCTTGCAGCCTCCGTCGCTGGTCGTTCGGGCCCAGGGGTAATATCGTCCGCGTGGGTCCCCAAACAGTCGAGTCCGATCTCCCTCCTGTGTACGCTAAGCTTGGCGGGGCGTCCCCAGGGACGGCGGGTAAGGTGGTCCGATGTTACAGCTCATCACGAGCCAGCGCGGAGTGTCCGCCTACAGCGTCCGGGGCCCCCGAGTAGCTGGGTCGCCAGGGGCAGCAGGTGCTGCGGCGAGAACTCTCTCTCCTTGCTGGGTCAGGCTCAGGGCGGAGGGCAGGTGAGGAGGGCCCAGGGGACAGGGCCGGTCAGCGTCCGTTGTTGTTTGTCGGGACCCTGGAGCTATTGCATCACTGCGGTCCCCAAGCAGCTGGGTGTGATCTTCCCCCGGTGTCCACAAGGCTCGGCGGGGCTCCCCCAGCGTCGGCAGGCAGGGAGGGTCGGCGTCGCAGTTCGCCGCGGGCCAGGGTGGTGTGCCCACCGTCAGTGTCTGGGGCCCCGGAGCGGCTGGGCCGCCGGGGGGTATCAGGTGTCGCGGCGTGATCTCTTACCACCACTGGATCGCGTCGGGGAATACGCTCGTGCCGCGGCCTACCTCGTAGGGCTGGATCCCCGGTCTCCAGTGGGTAAGGTCGCCGACCGGAAGTGAGCCCCGGGCGGGCAGGTGCCGAGGCTGTCGCCGGTCGGAGGGTCAGGCACTCCGATACGTCTACAAATTTTTCTGGTGGCGGTTTGGGCTCCCGGGTGCACTCGGTTCGAGTGTGGGCTCGTCACCGCTGGAAATTAAGGAGAAATGGCCCGTGGTAGGGGAGCTTTACTCGGAGCTCAACCCGGGCACGTCCGCTCACATCGCGTGCTTAGCCACGCCCCCATTAGATTTGACACCATGCTTACTTCATCAATGATAAGAAGTTTCATTTTCTTCAGCACTCTGGCAACTTCAGAACACGCATCTCCAGATAGCTTGTGGTATTGCAATTTATTATCATGCTCAACTGGTAGCATCAGTAAACGATGTAAAGTAATCCCTTTAATGTTATATGCTGCCAGCCCAGTTGGAGCGGTAACAACACAAGATAGCGGTGATTCAGTCCTTTTCTGCAGATAAGTTGCAATTGCTTTAATCAGAAAACTTTTTCCAGTTCCCGCTTTTCTACTCACGTACAGTCGGATAGGTTTAAATGATGCACATGAGCACTCTTTTTTCTCATGACTGAATCCATGTTCAATCTGTTCTGTGACTTCGTCATATATCTGTTTCTGCTCAAGGTTTAGTTGTTTCACCAAATCTTCTAAGTTAACTACATCCTCTTGAGCTTGTTCCATAGCTCTTTCCACCTCATCCATGGCAGTGGCAGCTTCATTTTGGATAATTGGTCCTCCTAGTGGATCCTGACTCAATTAGGTAGAACTCTGACTGTCTTGAGAACTGTCTCTAGCAATCTCTACAGCAATTGTGGCTTCTTGCTCTATTTCTTCGTTCAACATTTGCAGATAATTTGGAAAACAGGATATTCTATGGTATCCTTGGTTGCATTAAAAGAATCTTCATAACAGAGAAAATCTCCAAGTAGTTCCTCTTCTGTACGCCATGGCTTAAAGAGTTGCAAAAGAGCTAAATAGTAAAATTCCCTTTTGTCTGGAGATTCGCAACTCAATTTTCGATGATTAATCAAATGGCCTTTTCTCTGCTTCACTAGACAGCATTCACATCCAATTACAGCATATACACCTTTATTGATGTCTTCTGTGACGTTCTTTTTAAAAATGTAGGTTTGCAGAACTTCATAGAGACAAGCGTTCTCAAGGTGAGTACTTCTATTTGGATAGTATGTATCCAACATGTTTGTCTTCAAAATATCTGTACTATTTGGTTCTTTCTCCGCCAAATACTCAATTTCTTGTACAGATTTCAAAACTCGGTTTCGTGTTGCAGCAAGACCTAGACTCGCCCAAATGATTGTTCTCGATTTGGCATAGAGACTTGCTGATGATAACCGATCAGAACATTCATATGCTCCAATTTCTCGATGTGACAACATCTTTAGAATGAAACTGTATAATTTTTTACTTATACTCTTTTCATGTGAAATGTCCTCCCACATTTCCTTCAGTTCTGTCTTTTCTTTTTTTGTGATGTAAGACGTCACATATCGAGCCACAGCAATAGAGTTGTCAGCAACAAACTGAATATCCATGTTAGCATTCCACATGGACAAAATCACTGGGTTGTAGTCGTTGATGTACTTGGACTCTTCGTTTCTTTTTAAATTGTATGTATTTTTTGGTGATTTCCTCGTCACAGTATTTCACAGAGAAGACATCAAATTATTTACTGTTCCTTTAGAAATCACTGGTCGTGGAAACCCGAAACAACATTTTGTGTAGAACTTGTCCTTGTTTCTGAATTTCCGACGACAGTACTTTCCACAACGATGGGATTGAAAGCGTAAAACTTGTTGCCTTAAACTGTTTTCGTCGGTAGTTTTCGGAACAGCACATGTTGAATACTCTTCAATGAAACTCATCACTGTTTCATCCGAATCTGTTCCAAATTTGGGTGTATCTTTAATCCATAACAACATTTGTATGTGAGGAGCACCTTTCGCTTGATACTCCTTTCTCCAAATGAAATCCAAAACCTCTCCAAGGGGAGGATTTTTTTTGTTGGTAATAAAAGACATCATAGCTTCAAATCTATGATTGAAATATCTGCATACATTCACTGGACCCAAAGAACACAGTTCTCCAGGAGTTTTGAATTCTATATTTTGTATATTTGCATTTGCCTCTCGTAGAAATTGAAGTAAGTCGTCCCTTGCATACTCAGCACAGCTAAGAGTGAGGAACCATGTAGGAGTTCCTAAGTTTCTTAGCATACATTTCAATTCCCCATGACGACGATACCAATACTCGTTTGTACCACGCTGACATGCCATGAGATTGATTAGATGAGATTCCAAAATATTATCTTGCAGATTGACTTTCTCCATAAAGTCCCTCGCCGAAACATTTTGCAGATATGCTCCACTTTTCAGTATATGGTTTACTGCATAAGAAAGCCCAGACAAGTCACTTTCATACAGTAGATGAAACAAATATGGAATGCATTGACGAAACCTTGGATCTTCAGCATATAATCTTAAAGTCCGATATTCAGATGCAGGAATTTGAACTGGTCGATCGTCATATCGTCCACCTCGACCTGTTGGAAATAAATGTGGAAAACAACGAGCTTCCAAACTTTCTTCCCATACACTAATGAGACTTCCTTTTGCTGCTTTCATTTGAAACAAGTCAATTGCATTCCCCATTACTTCTTTGGAATACAAAGGATGAACAGTATAATGTTCATATATTTCTTCACTTCTAGACACATCAACTTTTTCAATTTGGCCAGCTGAACAATCACTGTCTTCTTCTGCAGCTGTTTCCTCTGCTCCAACACATACATGTTTGTAGTACTCATTGTTTTTTACCAAATACAACGTTGCCAATTTGACTTTCCTAACATCCACTAAATCTTGCCAGATTTTCTTACTCTTTGTCGGAATCCCATTAACTAGAATAACCAGAGGTTCCTCTTCCACTTTCTCTACACCAATTGTATCAATATTTTTCTTGAAATCTAGAGGCAAATAAATAACTCTTCTCTTTAATCCTCTCTGTAAATCTGAAGGAGGCAATTTCCCTATCTTAGGCTCCATGCGAACAATAGCCTGAAAAGGATGGACACATTGAATTAAAATAGATTCATATGTATTTAAATCCATCAATTCAGGAGGAATGTCTACCAACTCAAGAATAATATGAACAGCTCTAGCAGGCATTCTGTTTTCATTTAATTTATTATAACAATATTTACAAATACGCTGATCAGAACTCAAATCAAAAGAATTCTCCACCAACAAATAAGTTGTAAAATCCTTCCACTCATTATTATTTACCTTTTCGCTTTTTACATATAAATCAACTAATCTAGTCTGGTGCTTATTATGAGTTCGTCGACAACACACACAACTAAAATTTGGCCTTTCACTTGATTTCACCTTAAACTTGGAAATTTCCTGGTCAAACTTTTCTGTACTTGAAATCTGTACATTGTCTTCCACATTACCTTGAATTTCTGTGTCAATTTCTACACTGTCCTATTTTTCACCAAAGTAATTTAACTCAATTTCTTCACAAATGGTTTTCACATCTAATTCAGTTCCATGCAAAAGAGCAATGTTTAACTGTTTTAGCTTAAGTGCTGGACTTTTTGCATAATACAACCTTCTCACTAATTTCCTCACTTTAGTATGATGTACTGCTAACATCCTAAAATGATGAAAAACACTTTGACATACTTTTCTAGAAAGACAAGCCAGTGAATGCCCCTGCAAACCTGTGTTTTCTCTCACTCTGCAAGGATCTAAGTCTTGCAACATCTTCATTTTCTGTTTTAGACTTTTCTTACTATATGTCCGTAAGAAATTACGAAGCAAATTGATTGAATCCTGTCGCACACTACAAATACTACTACACTTCCAAGTGTACACAGGACCCTTAGTACGTCTCCCTAAAACGTCATCAGCTAACACCTCTTCTGCATCTCTAGACACAAGTTTCTCTTTTTCAATCGGACAACCGTCTTTCACCTCATATGCTCGACCACTGGTGTCAACTGCATGCACCAAATAATTCTCCTGGAAGTAACTCTCCTCATTAAAAAATGGCTCACAACTTGAACTATGCATCCATTCTCCTGAAAAAACTTTACAAAAATTAGTCCGATTAATTACTCTTTTGCATCTACTGTTTGATTTGAAAACATCAATTGTCTTGTTAAGTGTCCTAATTCTATTGATTACTAAAATAAATAATTTTTTCTTAACTTCAAAAGCCTGATCAACAATCTTCTCTACACTTTTCTTTTTCTTATAAAAAGCAGCTCTCTGTTTACCTTTCTTAATATTTTTTAACAAATTTAAAACCACCCTATTGCGAAACATTCTTTTACGAATGTCCCTAAATTGGTTTTGCCTTCTATTCCTATACATATTATTCTCTCCTGCTCCAGTAGTAACATTTTGGGGGGGCCTCTCCTTCTTTTTCAAATTTTCTCTCTCCTTCTGTATATTCACATTCTCATCAACATTTTTTTTTATCTACATATGTTCCGTAAGAAAGACTTAGTTGTCTTACCAGGAGCTTTTTTCCTGTTTTTTGAAGTATTTGTTGTAGAGGAGTGCTTTAATTCCGTTGCTGTTTTTGATTTTTTCCGCTTGGCATCTTTTCTTCTCCTCTGCCTTGAGGGCATATTTCCTTACTATTGAAATCTTGATTTCAATCTGTGTTAAAGAAAAAAATAACACATTATAGACCACTATTACCAAACAACAAAGCAATGGCAATAAGCAAACGATATAAACACTAGTTTACAACATATCTAAGTTTATATCACAGCAACTATGTAACTAGGAGTAAGACAGAGAAAAAGAGCTAGAGGAACTACCACAAAAAGACAGAGAGAGTCAGACAAAGAAACAGGTAGAGGGAGTAAAACATGGAGAAGGAGTAAGACAGAAAGAGTGTATAATATGTTGTAAGACAGAAAAATGATGTAATAGGGAGAGGGAGTCAGTCAAAGAAAGGGACAAAGGGAGTAAGTCAGAAAAAGGATGTAACAGGGTGTAAGACAGAGAGAGGGTGTAAAACGATGTAAGACAGAGAGAGGGTGTTAGAAGGTGAGAGAATGTAAAAGAGACTAAAACAGAGAGAGGCTGTAAAAGGTAGAGAGAGAGAGTAAGTTTGAGAGAGGGTGTAAGAGGAAGTAAATCAGAGAGAGGATGTAACAAGGAGTAATGAGAGAGAGGGAATAAATCAGAGACAGGGTGTAAGAGAAAGTAAGTCAAAGAGAAAGTGTAAGAGAGTGTAACACAGAGTCAGGATGTAAAAAGGAATAAGTCAGAGAGAGGGTGTTAGAAGGGGACTGATGGAAAAATAGAGTAAGTCAAAAAGAGAATATAAGAGAGACTTATACATTCTTGATAATACTTGGTAAAGAAATCTTGGTGCATAAAGGAATTGTATTTTATAAATGAGCAAGGTTTCAGTAGTGTAATGAAATGCTTATACATAAGACCTTTTCTCTGTTTTTTAAATGTTATTCTAAAACAAAGCTTTAGGCACATGAATTGGTTTTACATTATTGACAAGGATTAGATAGTATCTACATGATTTAAAAAATATATTAGCACATTTCACAATCATGTCACCTGTGTTTTCTCAGATTAGTAAGTACATTTTGCACATGAGGTGAGGCCTGTCCAGGGGTGCAGAGGAGGTGAGGCCTGTGTCCAAGAGTGCATTGGACAGGACTCACCTCCTCTGACCCTTGAACAAGCCTCACCTCCTCCGTGCACCCTGGACAGGCCTCAATGTATTGGGTATAATTGATGGTAACAGGATGCAGATAAGGTGAGGCCTAACCAGGAGTGCAGATGAGGTGAGGCCTGTCCAGGGGAGCACAGGAGGTAAGGCCTGTGTCCAAGAGTGCAGTGGACAGGACTTTAGAAAGCCTCTCCCCCACTGCACTCTTAGACACAGGCCTCACCTCCTCAGCAACTTTCACAATCATGAAAGCCATTTCGATTTTCTTCACCTCCTCTGCACCTTTCGCAATCATGTCAGGTGTGTTTCCTCATATTATGAATCAGATTGTGTTTTTTTATTGTTGCCTACTGTTATTTTTTTGTTAATGCTTGGTAAAAATGTTTTGCTGCATAGAGGAATTGTATTTTGTAAAAAAATGAGGTTTCAATAGTGAAATGGAATGCTTGTACATATGACCTGTGCTCAGTTTTTTTAATGTTAATATAAAAACGATTAAAGGGCAAATGAATGGCTTTAGCATTTTTTTAGAAGGATTAGAAAGTGTCTGCATGATTAAATAAATATACCTGCACTTTTCACAATCATGTCAGCTGTGTTTTCTAAGATTAGGAAGCAGATTAAGCTTTTTTATTCTTCCTTTGTGTCATATTTCTTGATAATACTTGGTAAAGAAATGTTACTACATAGAGGAATTGTATTTTGTAAAAAAATGAGGTTTCAGTAGTGCAATGAAATGCTTCTATATATGACCTGGGCTCTGTTTTTTAAATATTAATAAAAAATCGCTTTAGGGCACATGAATTGGACCGCTGGACAGACCTCACCTCATGTACACCCCTGGACAGGCCTCACCTCATCTGCACCCTGTTACCATCAATTATACCCAATACATTTAGGCCTGTGTAAAAAACGATTTAGGGTTGCAGATGATGTGAGGATTGTCCAGGGGTACAGAGGAGGTGAGGCCTGTGTTCAAGAGTGTAGTGGGAGAGACGCGTGTCCTGGGGAGCAGAGCTAGTGAGGCCTGTGTCTAAGAATGCAGTGGGCTGGACTTCATGAAGCCTCTCCCCCACTGCACTCTTAGACACAGGCCTCAACCTCTTTTGCACCCCTGGATAGTCTTCTCTCCCACTACACTCTTGAACACAGGCCTCACCTCCTCTGCACCCCTGGACAATCCTCACCTCATCTGCAACCCTGAACAGACCTCACCTCATCTGCACCCCTAGACAGGCCTCAGCTCATCTACACCCCTGGACACGCCTCACCTCATCTGCACCCTGTTACCATCAATTATACCCAATATATTGAGGCCTGTCCAGGGTGCACAGAGGAGGTGAGTCTTGTCCAAGGGTCAGAGGAGGTGAGTCCTCTCCACTGCACTCATGGACACAGACCTCACCTCCTTTGCACCCCTGGACATACCTCACCTCATCTGCACAATCTACTTCCTAATCTGAGGAAACACAGGTGACATGATTGTAAAAGGTTCAAATATATTTATTCAATCTTGCAGACACTATTTATTCCTTCTCAAAAATGTAATAGCCATTCATTTGCTCCAAAATCGTGTTTCCAATAACATTTACGAAACAGAGCGCAGGTCATATGTACAAGCATTCCATTCCACTACTGAAACCTCACTATTTTTTTAAATACAATTCTTCTATCTAGGAAATGTTGATGCCAAACATTATCATTAAACTTAACAAAAAGCAAAAAGAAAAAAGCTCCATCTGCTCCCTAATCTAGAGTAACACAAGTGACATGATTGTGAAAACTGCAAATATATTTATTTAATCATGCACACACTATTTATTCCTAGTCAAAAATGTAAAAGCTAATCATTTTCCCAAAAATCGTTTTTCAAATAAGATTTAAGAAACAGAGTGCAGGTCCTATGTACAAGCATTCCATTTCACTACTGAAACCTCATTATTTTACAAAATACATTTCCTCTCTCTTGCAAACATCGATACCAAGCATTATCGAAAACCATGACACAATTCAACAAGAAAAAAGCTCAATCTGCTTCCTAATCTGAAGTAACACAGGTGACATCATTGTGAAAGCTTCAAATATATTTATTTAATCATGCAGAAACTATTTATTCCTTCTCAAAAATGTAAAACCCATTCATTTGCCCCCAAATCGTTTTTTAAATAACATTTAATAAACAGTGCGCAGATCCTATGTACAAGCATCCAATTTCACTAGTGAAACATTACTATTGTATAGAATACAATTCCTCTTTTTTGCAAATGTTGATACCAAGCTTTATCAAAAAACATGACACAAACCAACAAGAAAGAAGCTCAATCTGCTTCCTAATCTGAGGTAACACAGGTGACATGATTGTGAAAGGTTCAAATATATTTATTTAATCATGCAGACACTATTTATTCCTTCTCAAAAATGTAAAAGCCATTCATTTGCCCCAAAATCATTTTTTAAATAACATTTAATAAACAGTGCGCAGATCCTATGTACAAGCATTCAATTTCACTAGTGAAACATTACTATTTTACAAAATACAATTCCTCTATCTTGCAAATGTTGATACCAAGCTTTATCAAAAAACATGACACAAACCAACAAGAAACAAGCTCAATCTGATTCCTAATCTGAGGTAACACAGGTGACATGATTGTGAAAGGTTGAAATTTATTTATTTAATCATGCAGACACTATTTATTCCTTCTCAAAAATGTAAAAGCCATTCATTTGCCCCAAAATCGTTTTTTAAATAACATTTTAGAAGCAGACCGCAGATCCTATGTACAAGCATTCAATTTCACTAGTGAAACATTACTATTTTGCAAAATACAATTCCTCTATCTTGCAAATATTGATACCAAGCTTTATCAAAAAACATGACACAAACCAACAAGAAACAAGCTCAATATGATTCCTAATCTGAGGTAACACAGGTGACATGATTGTGAAAGGTTGACATTTATTTATTTAATCATGCAGACACTATTTATTCCTTCTCAAAAATGTAAAAGCCATTCATTTGCCCCAAAATCGTTTTTTAAATAACATTTTAGAAGCAGAGCGCAGGTCCTATGTACAAGCATTCAATTTCACTACTGAAACCTCACTATTTCACAAAATACAAATCCTCTATCTTGCAAATGTTCATACCAAGCATTATCAAAAAACATGACACAAACCAACAAGAAAGAAGCTCAATGTGCTTCCTAACCTGAGATAACACAGGTAACATCATTGTGAAAGGTTCAAATATATTTCTTTAATCATGTAGACACTATTTACTCCTTCTCAAAAATGTAAGCGCCATTCATTTCCCCCAAAATCTTTTTTCACATCACATTTAAGAAACACAGCACAGGTCCTATGTACAAGCATTCCATGTCACTACTGAAACTTCACAATTTTACAAAATACAATTCCTCTATGCAGCAAAAACATTTTACCAAGCATTATCAAAAAACATGACACAAAGCAACATTTAAAAAACACATTTTGCTTCCAAATCTTCTCCATAGAGTGTACAAGTCTCTATCTATATTAAATGAATCATTACTCACCTTTACAAATGCTTTGGGAGATTGAGAACAGTGTCAGACACACACACCAATATTTCTTTAGCAGAGCAAAAGGTATGCACTCCAGGCACTGCAACCATAAATGGCACAGAAAACCTCACATTCTACACACATATCCCTCATGTTAACCAATTAAAACTCTTCCCTCTCTATTTTCAAACCAACACCCTTCCCCCCCTCAGCCCTTTCTACCTGTTACCATAGCAACTCCCTCCTCACTGAACTCTCAGGTTTAAAAGTTTATTCTACAATGTTGCAAATGAACTCAGCAAGGATGTTTGACCTCTCAATACACCAGCTTATACGGTGCAATGTTTCTTTAAATGACTTTTTCTTAACCATTCAAATTACTTCTTTCACAGAACAGAAGTATGCACCCTAACTTTCAGTTTTCAACTATCTGAATCCACCAATCATTGCTTGTGATTCAAGAGCACTGAAACTCCACAGTTTTTTTTGCAAACTCCTACTGTTTCAACTGCCATTTCATTACTACACTTCATCTGACTGCACCAGAACCTCCTCTCATCATGTATTCTGTCTGGATTATTGGACATAGCTACATCCACTGGGCTCAAAGGTATGCAGCTATCAGAAATTTTCACAACCTTGATTTACCAAATGTAGACATCAAGTGGATTGGCCAGAGAGGATTGAGATGTCATCAATTGATACCATTGGTGAAAACCTTTCACCATCTGCCACACCCTGACCTCATAATTTTGCACTGTGGTGGAAATGACCTAGGCACTTTGACTGGGGTAGGTCTGGAAATGCTTTTAAAGGACACCTTTGGGCAATTGATGACACTTTTTCCACAAACTGCCTTGGTATATTCCAATATATGCCAAAGACAGAAATGGAAGTGGTCCAACCAATTTTGTCCACAATTTGAGAAAGCACGGAAACATGTGAATAAATCTGTTTCTGCTTACATGAGAGACTATGGAATGGGTTCAATATACAACAATAACTTGCGTTACAACATGCAAGATATCTACAGAGGAGATGGTGTGCACTTCTCAGATGAGGGGAATAGAATATTCCTCCTGAATTTAAGACTGTGCTTTGGAACCTACTTGTAGGTACCTAAATCAGCCACAGAACCCAAAAGCTCTTTTCAGGGCTACCCTACCTCTCATCACTCAAAATGATTACTACACTCTAACTTTTTTCACTGTTTTTCACAAACGTACGCTCCCCGGTACGCTTCCGGGTGCGCTCCGGTACACTCCCCGGTGCGCGTACAGGGCGTGTCCCCCGCGAAAATGTAAAAAAACAATATTTTTTTGGGCCTATATGGGCCTCCTAAGCCCCCCTCAGAAAACCTAGGGGGTCAGGGGGTGTCTACCGTGCCCCCTTTTACCCATTCCCAACGTTGTTTGTCCTCCATCTTGTGTCTCAATTCTACCGAAACACAAGATGGAGGACTGCCGTAGCGCTGCCGGTGCGCGTACCGGGGCGCGCACCGGTAAGCGCTCCCAAAAAAATGTGGAAGTTAATTTACATAATAACCACTGGAGAGACTTTCACCAAATATAGAATAGGCCCTACTACATACCAGTCCCTACCATTTTCCCAAATTTGGTGCAATTCCATTGAGCCATTTGGGCTGTAGCCCTGTCTAAATATCCTGAGGTAAATTACATGACAAAAACACATATAAAGTGTTAGGATTTACAACCAATTAAAATGTTACTTTCATTTTCTACTTTTATGTGCTGACATTTGATTGGTTATGTACATGAATATATATGAAAAATTAGAGGGAAACACGGCCATTTTGACTAGAACTACCTCAGGTACATTTATACAGGATATTCTGAGAAAACTTCAACAGCTTTCTGTAAGGTAAGTTGTTAATTTGTAAGGGGAACTATGTTGTGCACTTTAAGTTAATTTGGAAAAACGTTTTCTGATACTTATTTACTGTCCCTCTGTTATAGTTATAGATTGAGATAGGCTTCTCTGTTATAGTTATGGATTGAGTTAAGCTTCTCTGATATAATTATGAATTTACTTAGGCTTCATCACATGCACTTTTTTATATTTCTACTTCCTGCCTGAAACCATACACTGCCCAAAGATAACTTCACTGTTAAAAACTCAGAAGTACCTCTCTGAACTTAAACCCAACAGTGCCCTAACTCTACTGATATAGTTATTTTTTATGCAATTTACGGCAAGAAAATGGAAGGAAAACAAGACAAAATTAATATTTCTTTCGAAATTGTTGTTGAGAACAATCCTGAGGAAGATATGGATGACTTGGACTTTATGGATCAGTCTCTGGACCAACAATTACTTGACTGTGTTGAAGCAATAGAATCATGGAATCAAAATGAGGAGATTTCAGATGATCTAATGTTGGAAGTTCTTTTACATTTTGAAAAATCAGAACAATAAATGTATATTTAATAATTAAAAATTGTTCGAGACATTATTCATTTTTATATGTAATTCATGAAATAGTACCAAAATGATTATAATATAAAGTGAGACTTATAGTATACTATGCAACTTTTTTGTGTTACATAGTAATTTTGCTCATAATTACTTCCTTTCTCCCACTATATTATCTCCAATGTGTATTTCACATCTCTTTTTCATCTCCTGCCTCCATGTTGTTTCTGCTTTCCTGACAGACTATGGTATAGATTCCATATACCACAATAACTTCTGTAACAACATGCAAATTATCTACAGAGGAGACGGTGTACATTGAATTTAAGACTCTGCATTGGTACCAACATGTTGGTACTTAAATCCCCCACACAACACAACAACTCTATGCAGAGCTACCCTACCTCCAAGCACTTTAAATTATTATTTTACTGTTTCACTGGCTTTCCCCATGGTACGCTCCCCGGTACGCTCCCCGGTGCGCGTACCGGGCGCTCCCCCCGCGAAAATCGATTTTTTTTTTAAAAAAAAATGTTGCCCCGCGGGGCCCTTTTATGGCCCCCACATCAAACCTAGGGGGTCTGGGGGGGTCTACCCTGCCCCCTTTTGGTCATTTCCCCCTTTGTTTTTACCACCTCTTGTGTCTCGATCCTACCGAGACACAAGATGGCGGCCGCTCCAGACTGTTTGGAATGTTGACAGACACCCGAGAGCTAATCAGCTTTCCGCTCGCGAACTCGCGTAGCGCGCTGGGGCGCGCCCCGGTGCGCGTACCGGGGTGCGCATATAGATATATATATATTTTTTTGAACCTAAATTACTCAAAATCCACTGGAGCACATATCTTGAGACATAGCAAAGGCACATCGGGCTACCAGTCCCTACAATTTTGCCAAGTTTGGTGGAAATCCATTCAGCCGTTTGGGCTAAAAGTGAGTCCAACCGCCCTATGGAAATTAACATGGGGAAAACATGTTTTGGAACCCCCCCAAATATCTCGGCCCCCGCTTGACGAATCCCCCCCAAACTTTCAGGGAAGGAGCAGAGCGGGCCATCTTCTTTGAGAAATTCGCGAAGATTCGTCCACCGGCGCCAATGTTATTCCCAATAGAATGTTGCAGATTTCCTATGGGAACTAGGTACTAACTATAACTACCTACTGGCGACCGCCAGTAGGTAATATATATATATATATATATATGTGCGCTCGCGTGTAAAGACACGGCCACACTCGCGGGGAGAAACTTGAACTCGCCTTTCTTGCCACAGCGTGCTTGAATAGCTGAGGAGCTCAAGAGAAAGTGATTCAATCCCATTTCGCCGTGGAATTCCTGACGCGTTTCAAAGGCTCCCGCCTTCTCTTCAGAGGATTTGGCGAACTGATGATGGGAATGCAGGTACCAGCCCTGATAATGATCATGGCACGCCCCTGATGGGCAGTCCAAATGTCCCAGTGCCTGATGGGACTGGTAGTCCTGTTTAGTCTTGGCGCCCCATGTGTGGATATTACCTACTGGCGGTCGCCAGTAGGTATATATAGTTAGGATTTTTTCTCTATGGGATTTTTGAAAATTCTATGTCTAATAACTTTGGCGTTTGTGGACGGAATTGGCTGAAATTTTCAGGAAAATGGAACATTTTGTTTCTGAGCAGCCCTTGAAAATTTGGGGGGTGTTCGTCAAGGGGGGGCTGAGAAAAAAGGGGGGTCCCAAAACGTGTTTTTAACATTGAGTTTTCCATAGGGCGGTTGGCCTCACTTTTAGCCCGAACGGCTGAATGGATTTGCATGAAACTTGGCAAAATTGTAGGGACTGGTAGCCCGATGTGCCTTTTGTAGGTCTCAATATATGTGCTACAGTGGATTTTGAGAAATTAACGTTTAAAAAAAGATATATATCTGTAAAAGCGGACCGGGCAGCGCTCTGGTTCGCGGACTTTTCGCGCAACGGAGCTTTGTGAAGCGAAGCTGATTGGTTCTCCGGCGTCTGTCAACATTCCAAACAGTCCGTAGCGGCCGCCATCTTGTCTCTCGGTAGGATCAAGAGACAAGAGGAGGCCAAAGCGAAGGGGCAAATGACCATAAGGGGGAATAGTAGATCCTCGCTGACCCCCTACGTTTGATGTGGAGGTTTTAAAAGGGCTCCGCGGGGCAAAAAAAAAAAAAAATAATAATAATCGAACGGCTGAATGGATTTGCACGAAACTTGGCAAAATATTAGGGACTGGTAGCCCGATGTGCCTTTGCTAGGTCTCAATATATGTGCTCCAGTGGATTTTGAGAAATTAACGTTCAAAAAAAGATATATATCTGTAACAGCGCTCCGCTTCGCGTACTTTTCGCGTTACGGAGCTTTGCGAAGCTGATTGGTTCTCCGGCGTCTGTCAACATTCCAAACAGTCCGTAGCGGCCGCCATCTTGTCTCTCGGTAGGATTGAGAGACAAGAGGAGGCCAAAGCGAAGGGGGAAATGACCATAAGGGGGCATAGTAGATCCTTCCTGACCTCTTAGGTTTGATGTACCATTTTGTCAAGTTTGGTGTAATTCCGTTCAGCCATTCAGGCTGTAGACGTATGTAAATGTCCTATGGAAAATTGCATGGGGAAAACACATTTGAAAGTGTTGAAATTTAGAACCAATTAAAATGTTACTTTGGTTTTGTATTTGTGTGTGATGAAAGTTAATTGGTTATGTATATATGTCAAATGAGAGGAAACCACAGCCATTTTGTGATACTACTGTCTGAGGTACATTTGTGAGGAATTTTTGGTGGTGAATTTCTGGTGTTTGATTTACACAGTACTAACACTTCTGCTACTTTTAAAAAGGTGAGTTGTTAATTTGTAAGGGGAACTATGTTGTACACTTGAAGATAATTTGAAAAATGTTTTCTGTTATTTATTTGCAGTCCTTCTGTTATACTAAATACTTGATGAAGTTAGTTTTATATTATGTATTACTAAAAACGATAAATGAAAGTGATTATTTTTTTCTGCAATTTACAGCAAGCAATTTCAAAATAAAATGGCTCACAATGAAGAGACCGTGGCAATTTCTTTTGAATTGTCCACTACATTGATTGAAATGGACAGCACCAAGAATGAAATATTGTCACAAGGAGATGACTTGAATGATTCCGCTACATTGATTGAAATTGAGAGCACCAATAATGAAATATTGTCACAAGGAGGAGATGACTTGTATGATTCCATTAGATTGATTGAAATGGACAGCACCAATAATGAAATATTGTCACAAGGAGGAGATGACTTGAATGATTCCACTACATTGATTGAAATTGAGAGCACCAGTAATGAAATATTGTCACGAGAAGATGACTTGAATGATTCCACTACATTGATTGAAATTGACAGCACCAATAATGAAATATTGTCACAAGGAGGAGATGACTTGAATGATTTTTTTGATCAATCTCTTGATGGCGAATTTATCGAGTGTTTGGAGACCATAGAGTTACAAGAATCATCATTGGAGACTTTTAATGAGGACATTGCTGATGAGGACATGTTACTAGTTCTTTCAAATTTAGAAAATTCTGAAGAATAAATTTATATTTAGAAATCAAAAATTGTTTGAGACATTATTCATTTTTATTTTTAATTTATGAGGTTGTAGCGAAGTGATTGTAGTATAAAATGAGACTTATAGTATAGAGTGCAACATTTTTATGTTACATGGTAAGTTTACTCATATTTACTTGCCTTCTGCCACTATATTATCTCCAATGTGTATTTGACATCTCTTCTTCATCTCCGGCCTCCTTTCTCTCACTGTGTGTCTCCGATGCATCTTATCGCTGTTATTTTGTGTAATTACAGAAGAGAGTAAAATAAAATAGTTCGGAACGTGAAAAGGGGGCAAAGTAGAGTACTCCTCACCCCCTAGGCCTTTTTAGGCGGTCCCAAAAGGATGTTTCTGCTTTCCTGAGAGATTATGGTATGAGTTCCATATACCACAATAACTTGCATTACAACATGCAAGATATCTATCTCCTATTACCAACTTTTGGAGATATTCGCGCTAAGCGCGAATATCTCCAAAAAGTAACACCTGCCCTGAGCAGTTCTTAGCCATGTTATCCAATGGGAGGTGGATAACATGGCTAAGAGCATTAGCTCGGTAATGCATGAATATCGCTGAGTTTTTAGCGATATTCATGCATTGCGGCCGTTTATTATCGCATTTGCGATAAACCTTGATAATAGCAAGGTTTATCTTCGATAATTTCTGACGATGCTTAGTGGTAAAAAATTGGTTGGTAAGCATCGTTAGCGATAAATATCGCTTAACTTTGGTAATATGCCCCAACGTCTGTTAACGTTCGATTCGAAGGAAATGAGGAAGTGTTGAAAAACATTGTCTGCGCCATCTTGCCTTTTTTGAAATGCCACACTTTTGTCGTGCACGGCAGCCATTTTAGATGTCTTGACCAGACCCACTCTCTGCACGCTGTCGATTCGTAGCATGGCTCCTCACCCACGCAAGCATCTTCCCTAGGCACTGGTCACCACCGCTCTCTGTCTTATGCATGGGCAATAAACCTCCCCCCATCTGCGCTGCTCTTCCCTGAGAATCACACTCTGTGCCCGCCCGACACCTCCCTTTCGCCCTATTCACTACCGCACCCTCTGACACTCCTCTTTCTCTGTGTCCGATTGTCCAGGCTATCAGCTAGCCCTGCAGATGTAGTTTATGGCCCCAGCTGTAAAGAATCACCCCTCTTCAAAGGAGTTATAGTAGATCAAGGCCCACACCCGATGAGATCCGTCACACCACACGTGTTCCTACTATCTGAAAACCATCCTGTATTGTGATTGGGGAGGGGACCGAGCCTGAAGCGGAAGATTCCAGGAATGACTCTTTGTACATCAAAGTTTTTACAATTATGTGTCACATTAAAAATATATAGCACTCCAACAAAGTAGTAGGAATATAAAACTTTAATAACATATAAATATATACAAGAAAACAAAAACAGTAAAAACATTTAAACAACGAAGAGACCGTGGCAATTTCTTTTGAATTATCCAATAGATTTATTGAAATTGACAGCACCAATAATGAAATATTCTTGTCAGTAGCGGTCTGTTGTGCGAATAGTTCCAAGGCAGCAGAACGCGCTGAAATCTAGATGGCACGAAAGTGATGTCTAGTAAGTTGCCGCCCAGCAAAAAACGGCGTGGGGCGCCGCGGGGGTGAGTGAGTCCAGTAGGCACCACAGCTATTCTTACCGGCATTGCAGAATTACTGCTGGGGACAATGCCTGTGCTGTAGCAGGGTCACAGCAGAAACAAAAAGGATTCTGTTGAAGATGTTGTTGGTTTTCAATTTGAAAACAGTTCTGGTGTCAACTGCTATGCTAATGTAGTGGTTAATGTTTTGTTTTCTCTAGAAAATGTAAAAGAGGGGGAGGCAGTCCAAAGTTCCGTTAAAAGGGCAAAGGAAAGGATCGGTGGTTTGAACTATCAGTCAAAAAGGGGAGGGGGTGCAATAATTTTTCCTACCGGGTCACACTGTGCTTTCACCAGAAGTGAGGTCTGCAGGATTCTAGTAATTCAAAGTGAGGCTGGCGCCAGCATGGGAGCGCCGACGTCCCGCGGATACAGTTTCGTCACTCCACGGGCGATCATGGCAGTCATTCCCCATCGGGGGTCGGAGACTCCCGCGGCTCCTCTAGAATTTTCAAGGTCGTGGAGGACTACGGTGGTGGAGTCAACCAGTGACCGGGCCATTTCTTTATGCTGGGCCCGCTCTTGCCAGGTCGACCGCCATTTTGAGAGTTCGGCAGCTACCGGCGATCGCGGGGTCACATGAGCGGACGGGCTCCACCCTGCCGGGCGAGACGTTGCAGCATGGCCACAGTGGAAGAACCCTTTTCCGGGCGCCTGGAGCGCTGAGGGTGCAGCTGGGAAGCCTCCACCTGGGGAGGCAGGAGAGGCCTGTTCGCACCGTCTCTCCCTCCCAGTGCACCCCACGGCGTCTCGCTTGAGATTTGTTATGGCCGGACCAGGCGATGAGGACGAGGGGGGGGGGGGTCGGAGGCATGTGCAAGACATCCCCCCCCAGTGTTGTCGCAGCCATTATAAAAGAAAGAAGTGTCCCGTCCGTCTTCGGGCCGGGCTTCCGGTGGATGTCGGCCGGACGCCCCTGGCTCTGGCCCCATGAACGGGTTTCTTGGTTTATCGGCTGCAGCCGGATCCCGTCGGCCTCGGCCCCCCGACCGTTGGTGGCCGGACCGGAAGAGCATGTGGCGGGACTACCTGCAACTCTCAAGGGCCACCGCGGCCGGACTGGGAGAGAGAGGGGAGGGTCGAGGAGACATTCCCCCCCCCTGCAACTGTTCAGCGTTGTAAAGGCAATCCCCTGGCCGGGTCCCGCTGGCCTCGGCCTCTCCTCCGGCTACACCCTACGTTAGGATCTCCTGGCCGAGGCGTGGCAGCAGGACCTGCCTTATATGGGCTGCTCCCGGCTGGGCGTAGCCGGAACCCTGCCCCACCTTGGAAGTTTCCAGAGTGGGGGCGGATGTTCTACTGACTTGCATTTTCCCTAGTCTATCGATTTTTTTGGCGTGGCAGGCGGTGGGACAGCGAGGGGTGATTTGGTTTCTCTTACTGTTTTTCTGGTCTCTCACCACTGGCATATTTTAACGTTTTCTTGTTTCTAGGACATTAATAGGTTTTATCATTACGTTATGTTATCGTTTCTTTGTTCGTTGTTTAATAAAAGTTCATGTTCATCAGTGGCCTACTGATTTTCGTTTTCCTATTTTTTTCTTTCCAGGTTGTTTCATGGTAAAGTTTCTGTTAACAGGATACAGTGATCACTTCGTTATTATTGCATATGTCCTTTTCACTAGGGGTGCTCTCTGGTCGGGCCAGATGACGTATCTCTAGTAAATGGTCCGGGTGAAAAAGGTGCATCAATCAGTGGGGAGTAGATAGGCATGACAGATTACAACGGGGGAGAAAGGTCCGCATTACGTACCCTTTCACTACTTGCAAAGATTTTCCTACGTTTATTTGCAAACAGGGAATACCTCCAAAAAGAACTAATTCCCAAACAGTCAATGTTCGGACAATCAATCAATCAATGAGGAATGAAATAGGTACGACGTGTTAAAGGCTTGCGTTACCTACCCTTCACTATCTGCAAAGGGAGAGAGAATATTCCTATTCTTCCTCGTTTGCAGGTAGAGAAGATCCTTAAGAGAATTAACTTCGAACAATTCAATGCTCGATTGAAACAATCAACAAGGGGTACTGTGAACACAAATGAACGCCGCTTATGTACATACGCATTGCTATTTTCAACAGGTTGTTCCTAATGTTTCTATTTTAGCGAGGTCAAAAAGAGATCCCATTAGTGGCCTACTGATTTTGCTCGATTCCTTTTGTTTTTTTACACGATTTTTCGCTATCTGCAAAGACTAAACAGAGTATTGCGACTCTGTGCTTGTTTGTAAATAGAGAATGAACCAAAGAGAACAATCAATCAAATGGAGAGAGAAGCAGGCACGACGGATTACAAAGGGGGCAAAGGGCTGCGTTAACTACCCTTCACTATCTGCAAAGAGAGAGTACTCCTAATAGAAATGAGGGGTGGGGGGCAGCATTCAAAGCAGATCAGTGTGCATAAACACGAAAATGTTTTTACTTACCACGTACTTGACATTCGACAGCTTATGATATTTGCTATTAAAAAACCATTGAAATTCACTGAAAAAACCATAGGTTATAGACCATATATAGTTAGGAATTAGCATTTACAAAACCTTGAAAATTCACTGAAAAAACCATAGGTTATAGACCATATATAGTTAGGAATTAGCATTTAAAAAACCTTATTTTACTCACACAAAACCATTGAAATTCCATATATAGTTAGTTGCACTAACTATATATTGCGCACCCGCAATCCACTGCTGATCATGTCACATATTACATCATTCATGACATGGTCAGTGACATCACTGATGACATCACTGATGACATCTCAAATGACATCACTGATGACATCACTGATGACATCTCATTTGACATCATTCTTGTGCTAATACGATAAACCTCTTCAGACTCTAATATAACCTTAGATACACTCAGTGTATACAGACACTCACACACTGCCACTCATCCATGGAGTTACTCACACACCCAGTCAGTTATGCAAAGAAACAATCTCACCTCCATTTCTTCAACTATACAGTTAAACACACCTTACTTATTGAAACATATACTAACACATATTTACTCTCTTATACAATCCCTGATACAAGTTCACAATGATCGATACAACCACTCACTCATTCAGTGGCTCTCATGCACAGTTATTTATATATGCCAACTCTCACATGTACTGTGTTTTACATATGTACTTACTATGACATGTAGCATTGAGATATCCATTCACTCATCAATACACTCATGCACACAGTCAACTGCCCATGTAGCTGTTTCCACATGCACTCTTGAACTCATACACCTAGTGAATAAACTGCTCACACATCTATGCATAGAGTCTCACACCTTCCAGCTACCCCCACACAAACTCAATCTCCCATAGAAATACTTGGGCAACCAATTAATAACACATATAGCCTCTCGTATAGCTAATGATCAACACATGCAGCAGTTTACAGAACAACAGACATAATGATGCACAAATTAAGACAGTTTAGTCACTAACCCATGCATTCAGTGAGACACATTTAATCACTCACTCATACAGTCAGTCATGCACCTACTAAATCCTTCATCCAGACACTTATACATCCACTCAAGACATATTTTAACTTTACAGAAAAATACAGTCACTGGATGTTGTCATCAGTGATGTCATCAGTGATGTCATTTGAGATGTCATCAGTGATGTCATCAGTGATGTCACTGACCATGTCATGAATGATGTAATATGTGACATGATCAGCAGTGGATTGCGGGTGCGCAATATATAGTTAGTGCAACTAACTATATATGGAATTTCAATGGTTTTGTGTGAGTAAAATAAGGTTTTTTAAATGCTAATTCCTAACTATATATGGTCTATAACCTATGGTTTTTTCAGTGAATTTTCAAGGTTTTGTAAATGCTAATTCCTAACTATATATGGTCTATAACCTATGTTTTTTTCAGTGAATATATATATATATATATACATATTACCTACTGGCGGTCGCCAGTAGGTATATATAGTTAGGATTTTTTCCCTATGGGATTTTTGAAAATTCTATGTCTAATAACTTTTGCGTTTGTGGACGGAATTGGCTGAAATTTTCTGGAAAATGGAACATTTTGTTTCGGAGCAGCCCTTGAAAATTTGGGGGGGTTTCGTCAAGGGGGGGCCCAGAAAAAAGGGGGGTCCCAAAACGTGTTTTCCCCATGCAATTTTCCATAGGGCGGTTGGCCTCACTTTTAGCCCGAACGGCTGAATGGATTTGCATGAAACTTGGCAAAATTGTAGGGACTGGTAGCCCGATGTGCCTTTTGTAGGTCTCAATATATGTGCTCCAGTGGATTTTGAGAAATTAACGTTTAAAAAAAGATATATATCTGTAAGCGCGCTCCAGGCAGCGCTCCGGTCCGCGGACCTTAAGCGTACCGGAACTTCGCGTAGCGAAGCTGATTGGCTCTCCGGTGTCTGTCAACATTCTAAACAGTCCGGAGCGGCCGCCATCTTCTCTCTCGGTAGGATTGAGAGACAAGAGGAGGCCAAAACAAAGGGGGAAATAACCATAAGGGGGCATAGTAGATCCTCCCTGACCCCCTAGGTTTAATGTGGAGGCTTTAAAAGGGCCCCGCGGGGCAAAAAAAATAAATATTTTATTTTGGTTTTTTGCGTGGGTAGCGCCCGGTCCGCGAACCGGGAAGCGTTCTAGGCAGCGTACTACAATGAAAAATGAATGATAGACTTTTCAAATGCTGTATGTTAATTGATTGTTGGTTTTGTTGATTATTTTTTATTTTCTTTATTTTTTAAGAATTTTTTTTTATTGTGATTGTGTTTCATAATTTATTAAACTTTCTAACATTTCATTGTCAGAAATTTCATAATTATCATTGAATATACATTGTAGTCTCTGAGGGTGTAAAATGTCCTCATTTTCAAGGAGGTTATCTACTGCTTGTACACATTGCAGTAGTTCTTTGTCTAAAGTTTCATCGAAAAATTCAATATCATTTTCATCAATGATTTCTTGGCTGCTCTCTTGCAGGACAATTTGAAATTCAACTTTCTGTTCGCCTTCCATTTTGCCTGAAATTTAGATTAAAAAAATATATATTAGTAGAGATAGGGCACTGTTGGGATTAATTTTAGATAGGCAGTTTTTATCAGTGAATTTATCTTTGGGCAGTGTATAGTATCAGAGTGGAAGTAGGAATATAAAAAAGTGTATGTGATTTAACGTAATTAAATTCATAATTATACAAGAGAAGCCTAACTCCATCCATAACTATAACAGAGAAGTCTATCTAAATCTATAACTACTACAGAGGGATAGTATATAACTATCAGAAAAAGTTTACCATATTAACTTATAGTGCACAATATACTTCAGTTTTAAAAATAAAAACTTACCTTTAGAAAGAAGTTGAAGGAATTAGTGAAAATACTATTGAAATGTACACCAAGAAGTAGTAGTCAAAATGGCTGTGTTTTCTTCTCTTCCTTTATATATATTCAGGTATATAACCAATGAAATGTCAGGTAAAAAAAGTAGAAAATGAAAGTAACATATTAATTGGTTGTCAATTCCAACACTTCAGATGTGTTTTGTGAAGTAATTTACCTCAGGGTATTTAGAGAGGTCTACAGGCTAAATGGCTAAATGGAATTCCAATCAAATTTGTGAAAATGGTAGGGATTGGTATGTAGTATGAGCTAATCTATATTTGGTGAAATTGTCTCCAGTGGCTTTTCTGTGAACTACTTTCCCACCTTTTTTGATGGTGCGCTTCCCAGGGAGCGACCCGGTACGCGAACCGTTGAGCGCCCCGGTTCGCGAACCTTAAGCGTTACGGGAGTCCACCATTTTGTGTTTCGGTCGAATTAAGATACAAGATGGAGGGCAAATAATGTTCAGAATGGGTAGAAGGGGGCATGGTAGACTTATCTTGACCCCCTAGGTTTTGTGAGGGTGGCTGAGGAGGCTTATATGTGCGAAAAAAAACATTATTTTAAAAAATTTCGCGAGGTTAGCTCCCGGTTCGCGTACCGGGTAGCGCCCCAGGGAGCGTACTTTGTTGAAAAATAGTGAAAAATGTTAGAGTAAAATAATAATTGTGAGTGATCAGATGTAGGGTAGCTCTGAGAAGAGCTTTTGGGTTTATGGTACATTTAGGTACTTATAAGTAGGTATCAATGCACAGTCTTAAATTCAGAGTGAAAATTCTGTTGCCCTCATCTGAGAAGTGAACTCCATCTCCTCTGTAGATATCTTGCATGTAGTAACGCAAGTTATTGTTGTACATGGAGCCCATTCCATGGTCTCTCATGTAAGCTGAAACAGATTTGTTTACATGCTTCCTCGACTTCTCAATTTGTGGACAAAATTGGTTTGACCACCTCCATTTCTGTCTTTGGCATATATTTGAATATACCAAGGCAGTCTGAGGAAAAAGTGCCATCAATTGCTCAAAGGTGTCCTTTAAAAGAATTTCCAGACCTACCCCAGTCAAAGTGCCCAAATCATTACCTCCACAGTGCACAATTAACAGGTCAGGTTTGGGCAAATGCATAAAGGTTTTCACCAATGGTATCAATTGGTGACATTTTAATCCTCTGTGGCCAAACCACTTAATTTCCACATCTTGTAAATTGAGGTTAGGTAAATTCCTGTTTTCAGTGTACCTGTGAGCCCAGTGAATATAACTATGTCCAACAATCCAGACAGAAAACATGGTGAGAGAAGGTTCTCCTGCAGTCAGATGAAGTGTGGCAATGAAATGGCAGTTGAAAAAATGAGAGTTTAAAATGAAAAAAACTGTGGAGTTTCTGTGTTCATGAAGCAGTAACAGTGATTGGTGGATTTTGATTGCTGAAAACAGAAAGTTAGGGTGCACGGATGAGTTATTTGAAAGATGTATTTTGAGTGGTCAGGAAAAAATCATTAAATGAAAGAATGCACTGGATATGCAGGTGCACTGAGAGTTCAGAGTTCAATTGCAACATTGTTGTGTGAACTTGCAAACACCAGAGGTCTTCCAAGAGGTGGTTGCTATGCAAAATAGGCGGAAAGGGCAGAGGGGGGAAGCGTTTTCATTTGAAAAAAAGTGAGGGAAGAGTTTTGATTGGGTGACATGAGAGATATGTGTGAAGAATTACAGCATTTCTGTGCTTTTGATAGCTGCAGACTCTGGAGTGCATACCTTTTGCTCTGCTGAAGACAAATTGGTGTGTTTCTGAGACTGTTTTCAAACTCAAAGTATTTGCTAAGGTGAGAAAAGATTTCTTTAATTTAGATAGAGAATAGTGTGCTTTAAGGAGAAAATTATGAATTATGTGGCGCAAATTGCTTGTAAATATGCTCCCACCTGTGCATGGAAAATTTAGATTTTGAATGTTTGTGTTACATAGCCATGTTAAAAGTGATACAAACATGCTGCAAAGGCAATTAAAAAACGCTTTTATGTGTCTTAAGGACATTTTAAGTAATTTTCCCATGTGCAGTGTTTTGAAATTATGATTTGAAAATCGTTTTTGGGGAAAAGGAATTGTTTTTAAATTTATGACAAGGACATAATGGTGTATGCTTCTTTATAAGGCAATTGACTGTCCCTGATGTTATTTTTCCCATTTTAATGTAAGACCTTTCTCTGTGGCGCAAATTGCTTGTAAATATGCTCCCACCTGTGCATGGCAAATTTAGATTTTAAATGTTTGTGTTACATAGCCATGTTAAAAGTGACCCAACCATGCTGGAAAGGCAATAAAAAAACACTTTAATGTGTCTTAGGGACATTTTAAGTAATTTCCCTGTGGGCAGTGTTTTCAAATTAAGAATTGAAAATCGTTTTTGAGGTAAAGGAATGTTGTTAAAATTTATGTGCGCCATATGCCCCCAAATTTCTTTTTCAGGGGTGCAGCAGGGTGTTATTGAGACACCCCTGCACCTTTGGAAAAATTCCTAATTAGCGATGAGCTAATTGCTAATCGCAAATTGCACCTTCATTCATATGGGCATCCTGGCCCATGGAAATGAATGGGTAATTTGCTATTAGCAATTTGCTCATCGCAAATTTGGAATGGTAAAGAATCGCTATTTATTCCTTAAAATTCGCTATTTTGGAAATGCAAAATAGTTATATGATACATATGGCGGTTGATGTCTAACAAGATAAGAAGCTTAGGGATACATTTATGATGACTGGCGCAATGAAGTGGACATTACTTACTTCATTGGTAGAGCTTTACATGTATTATGTCCTCTGTATTCTTCATCAAGCGTAACTTTAATCTGCAATCCTGAGTAGGCCTCACCTTAAACAAACCTCTGGATAGGCCACATCTTATCGTCATCCTGAATTAATCATTTAAAATGCTAGGGACAGATTTATGATAGGTGTATGCCTCTTTTGCGCCACTTACAAAACACTGTCCATGGGGAAATGACTTAAAATGTCCTTACGACACATGAATGTGTTTTTTTAAAGCGTTTGCAATTTTTTTGGGTCACTTTTAACATGGCTATGTGACTCAAACAGTCAAAATCTAAATTCACCATGCACAGGTGGGAGCATATTTACAAGGAATGTGCTCCATGGGGAAAGGTCTTATAATGTAATATGGGAAAAATGACATCAGAGACACTGAAATGCCTTATAGAGAAGCATACACCATTATGTCCTTGTCATAAATTTGCAAACCATTACTTTTCCCCAAAAACGATTTTCAAATCATAATTTGAAAACACAGCACATGTGGAAATGACTTAAAATGTCCTTAATTCAAAATTTGCTATTCCTTATTCTGCGATTGCACTGAAGGATTTGCAAATTTTGTGATTCCTTAAATGCAATGTATCAAACAAAAAATATGTAAAAAATGACATTAAGGATTTGGAAACTACCACCAACTTCTAGTTTGTGGTAATTTGCGAATTCTTTTCAAAAAGCATTTTTTTCCAAAAAACAAAAGGTGCCATATGACGCCAATACATGTCCTTAGGGCATGTATGTGTGCCATATGCCCCCAAATTTCTTTTTCAGGGGTGCAGCAGGGTGTTCTTGAGATACCCCTGCACCCTTGAAAAAATTCCTATTTTGTGATGAGCTAATTGCTAATCGCAAATTGCAATCTTCATTCCTATGAGCCTCCTAGCCCATGGAAATGAATGGGTAATTTGCAATTAGCAATTTGCTCATTGCAAATTAGGAATGGTAAAGAATTGCTATTTATTCCTTAAAATTAGCTATTTAGGAAATGCAAAATAGTTTGATGGTACATATGGTGGTTCATCTGTAACAAGATAAGAAGCTTAGGGATACATTTATGATGACTGGCAAAATAAAGTGCAAATCACTTACTTCATTGGTAGGCCTTTACATGTATTATCTCTTCTATATTCTTCATCAAGCGTAACTTTAATCTGCAATCCTGAGTAGGCCTCACCTTAAACAAACCTCTGGATAGGCCACACCTTATCGTCATCCTGGATTAATCATTTAAAATGCTAGGGACAGATTTATGATAGGTGTATGCCTCTTTTGCGCCACTGTGCGTCACTTTTATGATGCAGCGGCGGTGCAAAAGATTTGCTATGAGGCGACAAAATTACAAATTGATGCATTTAGGCAGATATGTCATGGTGTAAAAAAAACGTACCACATGAAACCGATGCAGCAGTGATGCAAAAGATGCACCATGTTGCAAGACAGGCCTCACTTGGGGCCATATGTATCAAGCTAATTAGCATTCGCAAAGATCAAAATTCTGCGAATTTCGGCCTTTGTGAATGCTAATTAGACAAGTGGTATGTATCAAACAAGTTTGATGCAAAATAAGGAATAGCAAAATGTGCTATTCCTTATTTTGCGATTGCACTGAAGGATTTGCAAATTTTGCGATTACTTAAATGCAATGTATCAAACAAAAAATATGTAAAAAAATGACATTAAGGATTTGGAAACTACCACCAACTTCTAGTTGGTGGTAATTTGTGAATTCTTTTCAAAAAGCTTTTTTTCCAAAAAACAAAAGGTGCCATATGACGCCCATACATGCCCTTAGGGCATGTATGTGCGCCATATGCCCCCAAATTTCTTTTTCAGGGGGTGCAGCAGGGTGTTCTTGAGACACCCCTGCACCCATGGAAAAATTCCTATTTTGTGATGAGCTAATTGCTAATCGCAAATTAAACCTTCATTGCTATGAGCCTCCTAGCCCATGGAAATGAATGGGTAATTTGCAATTAGCAATTTGCTCATTGCAAATTAGGAATGGTAAAGAATTGCTATTTATTCCTTAAAATTCGCTATTTAGGAAATGCAAAATAGTTTGATGGTACATATGGTGGTTCATCTGTAACAAGATAAGAAGCTTAGGGATACATTTATGATGACTTGCGAAATAAAGTGCACATTACTTACTTCATTGGTAGGCCTTTACATGTATTATCTCCTCTGTATTCTTCATCAAGCGTAACTTTAATCTGCAATCCTGAGTAGGCCTCACCTTAAACAAACCTTTGGGTAGGCCATACCTTATCGTCATCCTGGATTAATCATTTAAAATGCTAGGGACAGATTTATGATAGGTGTATGCCTCTTTTGCGCCACTGTGCGTCACTTTTATGATGCAGCGGCGGTGCAAAAGATTTGCTATGAGGCGACAAAATTACAAATTGATGCATTTAGGCAGATATGTCATGGTGTAAAAAAAACGTACCACATGAAACCAATGCAGCAGTGATGCAAAAGATGCACCATGTTGCAAGACAGGCCTCACTTGGGGCCATATGTATCAAGCTAATTAGCATTCGCAAAGATCAAAATTCTGCGAATTTCGGCCTTTGCGAATGTTAATTAGACAAATGGTATGTATCAAACAAGTTTGATGCAAAATAAGGAGTAGCAAAATTTGCTATTCCTTATTTTGCGATTGCACTGAAGGATTTGCAAATTTTGCGATTACTTAAATGCAATGTATCAAACAAAAAATATGTAAAAAATGACATTAAGGATTTGGAAACTATTGTGGTAAATTGGTGGTAATTTGTGAATTCTTTTCAAAAAGCATTTTTTTCCAAAAAACAAAAGGTCCCATATCACGCCAATACATGTCCTTAGGGCATGTATGTGTGCCATATGCCCCCAAATTTCTTTTTCAGGGGTGCAGCAGGGTGTTCTTGAGACACCCCTGCACCCTTGGAAAAATTCCTAATTTGTGATGAGCAAATTGCTAATCGCAAATTAAACCTTCATTCCTATGAGCCTCCTAGCCCATGGAAATGAATGGGTAACTTGCAATTAGCAATTTGCTCATTGCAAATTAGGAATGGTAAAGAATTGCTATTTATTCCTTAAAATTCGCTATTTAGGAAATGCAAAATAGTTTGATGGTACATATGGCGGTTCATCTGTAACAAGATAAGAAGCTTAGGGATAGATTTATGATGACTGGTGCATCACCAGGGATGTGTCAGTCATCCTGCGCCGCTGTTCCGCCACCCATGGTGTGCTGCATTTACAATGCGGGGCATCATGGGGCAAAAATGGCACAGATGCGTGATGTATCTGTGCTGTAAAGGTAGTGATTGCTGGAGTTGTATCGCAAGTGCGATGCAGCTCAAGCAAGGCTCAGGGGTGCCCCATCTCCACAATGTTGCGTCAAGACCTATGCCTGCTTAAAGCAGGCGCAGGGTTTTGACGCAGCTTTCTCCTATCTGATTGTAAATACGGCACACCATGGGTGGCAGAGCAGCGGTGCACGTTAACTGGTGCATGCCTGGGGATGTGCCATTTAACATAAATCTGCCCCTTTACATTTAAGTATGTGCAGGACACACAGAGTCGGTGAGGCTTATCCAAGGTTAAGAAGAGATGAGTCCTGTTCACTGAAAAATTAGACATAGTCTTCACCTGCTCAGCATTGCTGGACATGGCTAAATAATAGCTGCAAAATATTACTCTTGTTAAACAATTTTACTATTATAATCTCTGAGATTTGTCTCTTACTCTGCAACATCTCATTGTTGTTATCTTTCTTTAAAGATAAAGACAACATCAACATGAGCGACAATCTGCAATCAGTTGATTTTGACCTCATCATTGAACTTGTAATTGAAACATCAGTGGATGTTGATCCCTTGGATGATTTAAATCCTGAGGATGAAGAAGAGCGTGATGAGGATGCAGATTTGTCCGAATTATATGACATAGGGTGGGAAGCTGACCTGCTTGAGCCTATGGAACTATAAACATTTATTTTTAAAATTTATAATAAATAAAAAGTAAAAGTGTAAACCGTTTAATTTAAAAATAAAGACACCTTCAAAAACAGGTTATGTGTAGTGTCTTCAATAAAATATTAAAATATGCTCATAAAATTAGATCAGATTCACATATAAAATAGCACAGGTAACATAAATATAAATGTCATTTCTTTTCTGCTATTTCTGTATTGTAAATTTGCCAAGGACTAAAAAATCTTCTATTTAAAATGTCAAGTAGTGTGTTAAGTTTTTGATCACTGTTATTGATTTACTGTTTGGTAATAATGGTTAATAACATTTTGTATTATATTTTACCACAGATTCAACTGCAGATCATTTCAAGATTTCACCATGCCAACAATAGAAAGACAGAGAAAGGCTGCAAAACGTCAAAGACAGCAGGTGAAACAAAATAAGCAGCAGTCCTCTAACAAAAAGATTTGTCAAGTCACGAAGAAAGCACCGGGTAAGAGCACAAAATATTTCATAAGAAATATGTGTAGTAAAAAAAATATTACTACAGAAAATGTTTCAGTCCATAAAAAGAGAACCAATTCAAATGGAAAGGAAAGGCCAATCAAAAATGTTACTGCTAGAGCAAGAGATAACTCTGTGCATGATAGTAGAAGGAAACAACAGTTTAGGGACATTCGTAAACGAATGTTCCGCAACAGGATAATTGGCAATTTGTTAAAAAACATTAAGAAAGGTCAACAGAAACTGGTTTTTTATAAGAGAAAAAAAAAAGTTGAGAAAGTTTTTGATCAGGCATTTGAAATTAAAGGTAAGTTATTTATTTTGATGATCAATAGAATTAGGAAGCTAAACAAGGCAATTTATGATTTCAAAAGAAATAGTAGATGGAAGAGAATAGTTAATCGTAGTAATTTTTGTGAAGTTTTTTCTGGAGAATGGATGCATAGTTCAAGCTGTGAGGCATTTTTTAATGAGGAGAGTTATTTCCAGGATAATGATTTGGTGCATGCAGTTGACACCAGTGGTCGTGCTTATGAAGTGAAAGATGGTTGTCCAGCTGAAAAAGAAAAACTTGTGACAACAGAGACAGAAGAGGTGTTAGGTAATGAGGTTTTAGGAAGACGTGCTAAGGGTCCTGTGTACACCTGGAAGTGTAGTAGTATTTGTAGTGTGCGACAGGATTCCATCAATTTGCTTTGTGATTTTGTACGGTCATTTAATAAGAAAAGTTTGAAGCAGAAAATAAGGTTGTTGCAAGAATTAGATCCTTGCAGAGTGAGAGAAGTGACAGGTTTGCATGGTCATTCACTGGCTTGTCTTTCCAGGAGAGTATGCCAGAGTGTTTTTCATCATTTCAGGATGCTAGCAGTGCATCATAATAAAGTGAGGAAATTAGTTAGAATGTTGTAT
Source organism: Lissotriton helveticus (assembly GCF_964261635.1). Taxonomy (NCBI): domain Eukaryota; kingdom Metazoa; phylum Chordata; class Amphibia; order Caudata; family Salamandridae; genus Lissotriton; species Lissotriton helveticus. The sequence goes on from NC_136070.1 coordinate 818,439,855, forward strand.
TATGCTAAGAGTCCAGCAATTATGCTTAAACAATTATGCGCTGCTCTTTTGCATGGTTCTGAAATAGATGTGAAGAACATATGTGAAGAAATTGAGTTTTGTTACTTTGGAAGTAAAGAGGAGAATGTTGAAATTGACCCAGAAGAAGAGGGTAATGTGGAAGATAGTGTACAGGTTTCCAGTACAGATAATTTCCAGAGGGAAATTGCGACGTTTCAGGTGAAATCAAGTGAGAGGCCTAATTTCACTTGTGTGTGTTGTCGACGCACTTATTATAAGAATCAGACTAAGTTAGTGGATTTATATGCAAAAAGTGAAAGGGAAAATAATAGTGAATGGAAGGATTTTGCAACATACTTGATGGTAGAAAATTGTTTTGATTTGGGATCGGATCAACGTGTGTGTACTTATTGTTGTTGCAAATTAAATCAAAACCAGATGCCTGCTAGAGCAGTTCATAATAATCTGGAATTGGTTGAGATTCCTTCTGAATTGAAGGATTTAAATACTTATGAATCTATTTTGATTCAAAGTATCCATCCCTTTCAGGCTATTGTAAGAATGGAGCCAAAGACAGGGAAATTGCCTCCATCAGATTTACAGAGAGGATTAAAGGGAAGAGTTGTTTATTTGCCTCTAGATTTGAAGAAAAACATTAACACAATTGGAGTAGAAAAAGTGGAAGAGGAACCTCTGGTTATCTTAGTTAATGGGGTTCCGACAAAGAATAAGAAAATATGGCAAGATTTAGTAGATGTTAGGAAAGTTAAAAAGGCAACATTGTATTTGAAAAAAAATAATAAATACTATAAGAATGTATATGTTGCAGAAGAGGAAGTAAGTGAGGAGGAGGATAGCGATTTGTGTGCTGGTCAAATTGAGAAAGTAGAACCCTCTACTAGTGAAGAAATATATGAACATTATAGTGTTCATCCTTTGCATTCCAAGGAAGTCATGGGGAATGCTATTGAGTTGTTTCAAATGAAACAAGCCAAAGGGAGTCCCATTAGTGTTTGGGAGGAAAGTTTGGAAGCTCGGTGTTTCCCACAGCTTTTTCCAACAGGTCAGGGAGGAAGATATGATGAGCGACCTCATCAAATTCCTGCTTCTGAATACCGGACTTTGCGATTGTATGCAGGAGATGCTAGGTTTCGACAATGCATTCCTTATTTGTTTCATCTCCTGTTTGAAAGCGATCTGTCTGGACTGTCATATGCAGTGAACCACATCTTGAAAAGTGGTATACACATGCAAAACATCTCGGCAAGTGACTTTATGGATAAAGTCAATGTCCAAGACAGTATTTTGGATTCTCACCTGATTAATCTCATGGCGTGTCAGCGTGGTACTAATGAGTACTGGTACCGTCGTCATGGTGATTTAAAATGTATGCTGAGGAACTTAGGTACTCCCACATGGTTCCTCACTCTGAGCTGTGCCGAGTATGGCTGGGAAGACTTACTTGAATTTCTACGAGAGGCAAATGCTAACGTAGATAACATCGAATTCAAGACACCCGGAGAACTGTGCTCTTTGGATCCAGTCAATGTATGTAGGTACTTCAATCATAGATTTGAAGCTATGATGTCTTTCATCATGAATAAGAAGAATCCACCTCTTGGAGAGGTGTTGGATTTCTTCTGGAGAAAGGAGTACCAAGCAAGAGGTGCTCCTCATATACATATGTTGCTGTGGATCAAGGATGCACCTAAATTTGGAACGGATCCAGAAGACTCAGTGATGAGTTTCATCCAACAGTATTCTACGTGTGCTGTTCCAAATGCAAAGGAGAAGAAAAGCCTAAGAGAAAATGTTCTGCGTTTCCAAAGCCATCGATGTGGAAAGTACTGCCGTCGTAAATTCCGAAACAAGGACAAGTTCTACACCAAATGTCGTTTCGGCTTTCCACGACCGGTGATTTCTAAAGGAAGAGTAAACAGTTTGATGTCTTCGCTGCGACACAATGTCATGAAGAAATCACCTAAAAACACATACAATTTGAAGAGGAACGAAGAGTCCAAGTACATCAATGACTACAACCCGGTGATTTTGTCCATGTGGAATGCTAACATGGATATACAGTTTGTGGCTGATAACTGTATGGCTGTGGCTCGGTATGTGACGTCTTACATCACCAAAAAAGAGAAGACAGAATTGAAGGATATGTGGGAGGACATTTCCCATGAAAAGAGCCTCAGCAAAAAGTTGTACAGTTTCAGTCTGAAGATGTTGTCGCATCGAGAAATCGGAGCGTACGAATGTTCTGACCGGTTGTCTTCAGCAAGTCTCTATGCCAAGTCCAGGAGTATCGTTTGGGCGAGTCTTGGTCTTGCTGCAACGCGTAATCGAGTTCTCAAAACTGTCCGGGAAATTGAGTATTTGGCGGAAAAGGAGCCAAACAGTACCGACATTTTGAAGACCAACATGTTGGATACATATTATCCAAATCGAAGCATTCACCTCGAGAATGTTTGTCTGTATGATGTTCTTCAAAATTACATATTCAAGAGGAACATCAAGGAAGATACTGAGAAAGGAGTGTATGCTGTAATAGGAAGTGAGGGATGTCTGGTCAAGCAAAGAAAATGCCACTTGATAAACCATCGAAAATTGAGTGGCGAATCTCCTGAAAAAAAGGAGTTTTTCTATTTAGCACTTTTGCAACTTTTCAAGCCTTGGCGTGCAGAAGAGGAACTGCTTGGAGATTTTCTCTGTTACGAAGACTCTTTCAATGCCGCCAAGGAGACCATAGAATGTCCTGCTTTTCCCAAATATGTAGAAATGTTGAATGCGGAAATTGAGCAGGAAGCAACGATTGCAGCCGAGATTGCCAGAGACAGTTCTCAGGACAGTCAGAGTTCTGCTTCATTGAGTCAGGATACACTAGGAGGACCTGTTATTGAAAATGAAGCTGCCACTGCTATGAATGAAGTGGAAAGAGCCATGGCACATGCTCAAGAGGATGCGGTTAACTTAGAAGAGTTGGAAAGACAACTCAACGTTGAGCAGAGGAAAATATATGACGAAGTTACCATGCAAATTGATCATGGATTAAGTCATGATAAGAAAGAGTGCTCATGTACGTCGTTGAAGCCTGTCCGACTGTACGTGAGTGGAGAAGCGGGAACTGGAAAAAGTTTCCTCATTAAAGCAATTTCACGCTATTTGCAGGAAAGGACAGAGTCATCGCTGTCTTGTGTTGTCACTGCTCCAACTGGACTGGCAGCACATAATATTAAAGGGATTACTTTACATCGTTTACTGATGCTGCCAGTGGAGCATGACAACAAATTACAATATCACAAGCTATCTGGAGATGCTTGTTTTGAAGTTTCAAGAATCTTGAGATAAATGAAACTTCTTATCATTGACGAAGTAAGCATGGTTTCCAATGTCATGCTTGCCTTTGTGCATTTGAGAATGCAAGAAGTTCTCAAAACAGAGTATGATGTGTTATTTGGTGGCAAACACATCATTGTTTTCGGAGATCTTCTGCAGCTGACACCAGTGAAAGGGCAACCTGTGTTCAAAATGCTCACGCATGAAGATACCAGGAAGTGCCTAGGCAGCATTGGCAACGTCAATATATGGTTAAACTTCAATTATGCTGAACTGCATGAAAATATGCGTCAGGCGAAGGATGAAGTTTACAAGACTATTCTACAAGATGTTAGAATTGGAAAAGTGACCGAGCATGGGAAAGAAGCTTTACATGCACGATTACTGTCAAATTTATATCCAGAACAAGATGTTGTGCCTGAGAATATTTTTCAGAAAATTACTGAGAAGAAATCTGGAATATGTTTGATGCCAACTCTTGCAGAATGTGCCAAATTTAACAACAAAATGTTGCATTTAGAAAAGCAAGAGATTGTGAAACTGGAAGCTATTGACAGAGTAGAGCATATGGGATCAACAATTATTTTGTCTGAGAATCTGAAAACAAAATTGGATTCATTAGAGAAGAGTATATCTAAAACTGCAGGTTTTGAAAAGACTCTGAATGTGTGCTTAAACTGCCGTATAATTTTAAGAAGGAATTTACATGTTGAAAGAGGTCTGGTAAATGGATCAATGGGTAATGTTGTTGATTTTGTGAAATACAGAAATAGAGATGGAATTGAATTTTTAAAAATTAAATTTGATGGCATTGAGGAAGTACAGCTAATTGGTCGTTGCTCTGCTAGATTTTTGCTTGTAAAAGACTTATATGTTCGCCGTAAGCAGTTTCCTGTTTGCTTGGCATATGCGGTGACAATCCATAAATCGCAAGGTTTAAGTGTAGACTGTGCATTGGTGAATATTGGCAGTTCTGTGTTCAAGGAGGGTATGGCATATGTGGCATTGTCACGAGTTAGAACTTTATCGGGATTGTACTTGATTGAGTGTGATGTCACAAACATTTGTGCGGATCTAGATTGTGTTAAGGAATACAATAGGTTAAGAAGAGAGTATGCGCCACATTTGCCTCAGTATCCTTTGTTTGAGAAACGTGTGGTAGGCCGGAAACGAAGAAATGTGACCAATACTGGGGAGGTTGTAGCAAAAAGACGAAAAGTTGATGAACCTAAAATTACAAGCAGAAACAAAAAGGATTCTGTTGAAGATGTTGTTGGTTTTCAATTTGAAAACAGTTCTGGTGTCAACTGCTATGCTAATGTAGTGGTTAATGTTTTGTTTTCTCTAGAAAATGTAAAAGAAGAGATTGTGGTCAATTCTGATCAAAGATTTTGCAGTTTGTTAAATTCTGTGTTAGAGAAATGTAGCACTGATAGAAGAAACATAGAAAGTGTGTCTGAAATTCGAAATCTGTTAGACAGATGTTCAGGCCAAACACAATTCTCTCAAAATATTCAGCAAGATTGTCAGGAGTTTTTAATGTATATGCTTGATGTATTGCATGCTGAAGGTGTAGATGTAGATCAGCTGTTTGGGCTTTCTTATCAATGGCAGCATGACTGCGAGAACTGTATGGTATCAAGTACTACTAGTGTAGACTCAGAAAGATTTATATATTTAACTTTGCCAGACAGTAAATCAGTCTCCTTTAATAAGCTAGTAAAAGCAGCTGATCACAACATGGAGTGTAGCCAATGTAAATCTGAAATGATGTCCACATTATTTATACGAACATATGGCCAGTATGTCATTTTAATGTTCCAACGATGTAGGCCTGATGGAACAAAATTGACAACTTTAATTAAAAATTTTGTAGCTTCGCAGTTGTCAATATCAGGAAGGACTTTTGTAACTGCAGCAATTATATATCATGACGGCCCTTCAATAACATCAGGACATTACACAGCTTATTTAAAGTCTAGAAATGGCTGGTCATTCTGCAACGATTCTGTTTTAATTTTCAAAAAAAAATTGCCGTATGACCTTAAAAACTCTTACCTGGTGTTTTTAAAACCAAAATTTTAGGGAAATAATCTCGGGATGTGCTCTGTGGAATTTCAAGAAGTTCTAATGGCTCCTACACAATTTGGCCTTGAGGATAAGTGTAGTTCAGAGACATAACTTCTAACCATAAGACTGGACGTCATGGAGAAATAAGTGCACTTTGAATGAGTTCAGAAAAACTATTTCTTTTTATAAGCTAATTGAAGCAGCCAATCAAAACATAGAGTAGAGGGAATGTAAGTCTGCAACGCTGTCTACTGTTTTACATTGCTTTGTGATTGAAAGTGATGTAGAGAATTAAATAATTGTAGTAGTCATAGAGTTAGTGTAAGTCTGCTTCATAGTAAGCAGTATCAGTGTCATAGGAAATGTAGAACATGACTGAGCAAGAAGGGGAAGATATTACTATTCCAGGATTGTGAAAATGATCTTCAACATTTTAATTCTGAAAGTTGCGGAAATGCCAAATGACGGGATTGGCTTACAAGAAATCCAAGAGTTATAAATGGGTCTGACAAGATTTGGCCTTGTGGAAACTTGTGGTAGAGAGCAAGAAGTCATTTATTGCATGTAACATGTTTTTAAAAACGATGGAGATTTTCTTTCAGAAAGTGGCGGGCTGAAAGTAATAACAGCACAAAAGAGTGTAAGCTGTTCATAGGACATCCTTTGACGTCATGGAAAGTAAGTTAACTTTAAGGAGTTCTGAATTCTGATTTCTTATGTTGTATGGGTTTTTTAAACACAATCATTTTGATTGTGTTTTTTTTTCCCCGCTGTTATATGATGAATACCTTCAAGTCACTGTTTTTAGTGAATTTTGATACATTCTGAGAACAGCAAAAATAAACCATTTAACATGTATAATTAATTCTGTACTGTTTGCATTTATGATGTATATGTAGAACTGTGTAGGAGGCATGGAGAAGGTGAGGCTTCTGTAAGTGTCAAAGTTGTTGCATGCAGTGCTGCACTTCTGCGTATTCTTTCATATGCTAGACTACATCTGCACAATGAGATACCTAAGCAAAGGAAACACAAGTGATGTGATTGTGAAATGAGCAAAATAAATTGCACGTATTTCAATTACATCACCTGTGTTTCCTATCATTACGAATCACATTGTGCAGATCAAGTTTAGGTCTGTCCAGGGAAACATAAGAGGTTTGGACTTTGTTCAAGAGTGCAGTGGACATGACTCACTTCATTGGTAGACCTTCACATGTATTATGTCCTCTATTCTCTTCAACAACTCGAAATTTCATCTGCAACCCTGAGTAGGCCTCACCTCAAACAAACCTCTGGATAGGACACATCTTATTGGCATCCTGAAGAAATTATTTAAAATTTTAGTGTCTTGCGACACTTTTCTGAGACAACAGCAATGCAAAAGATGCACCATGTTTTAAGATAGGCCTCACTTCATCTGCATCAAGATACTGTTAGTTTAAAATGTATATCTTTATGACTGTGTAGGGGGCCTGGAGAAGCAGAAGCTTCTGTAAGTGTCAAAGTTGTTGAAAAACTGTTTGTCCTTCAATCTTTTCCCTTGTCTTTTGTAATTTTTAAATACATGTTTTAATATTTTTGAAATGTTTGTTCTCTCTTTCACAGATTGAAAGTATAAAAACAAAAAGTGAGTAATTTAACGACAATTATAAGGTAAATGCTTTGTACTCTTTTCGTTACATTTCTATCACATTCACCTACTATTAGTTCCACTGCTTCATTTCTTTAACCCTCAGTTTCCTGCCTTTGCTACTTCCATCATTCCTTTCTCTATTACCTACTTACTCAACTCCTTCCATTCTTTTTCTCAGTCCCTCTCTTCTCATAGGTCCTCACTCTTGTTCACTCACTCCGTCTCTATTACTCTTAGTGTCTTTGACTGATCACTCTATCACTACTTGTTCATAATGCTTTCTCTGTGTAGTTGAAGCACACTAAGGGGCATATTATGAACACAGCCAATAAAATTATTGCTCTTTTTATTGGCAGAAAACTGGTGCAAAAGTGGTTTTAGCGGCAGTTTTCTGCCGCAAAAGCAGCTTTAGCGACACATTTCTGCCAATAAAAGCTGCAAAACTTTTATTGCCTATGTTGATGATATGGCTCTATGTTACTTACATTTCTTTGCTGTTTCAATTAATCTTTTTCTGTTATTTTTTGTTTTCTGTTTTCTATTTTTTCTCTCTGTTATTCCTCATGTTTTAATCTTATTTTGAACATTCACTCACATTCTCCAAGAAACTCTTCTTTGTTAATGTTATACTCTCTTTTTTTTTCTTTCACTTCGTTATCTATTTTGTTTTTCACAATTATACCCTCTTCCGTCTTTTCTTCGGTAAATAGATCTATTAAACAGTATCTCTTCTTTACTCCCTATAGCTGTCTTTCTTTTAACATCACTCTCTGTTTACTTTCCTTATACTTACTCTTTTTTTTTTTTTTTTTAATTTTTGGTTAGCTCCCGGTCCGCGTACCGGGAAGCTAACCCGGGAGCGAACCAAAAGAAATAGAGCTTGCCAGAGTGCTAAACATTCTAGCAATTTTTTTTGAAAGGGAAGGTAGTTCTGAAAAGAACTTTTTTTAAAATATTTTTGTTGTTTTATATTTTTTTTTTTTTTGAACATTTTTTGTTTTTTTTGTATTTTTTGAACGATTTTATATTTTTTTGGGGTTTTTTTGGGGGGGGGGGGAACAACAAAAAACAGGCGTTGAAAAGGGCTCAACAGGAGCAAAAAAAAAATTACTGGGGGCGGTTAGGGCAATCATGGTGTTCATACGCCAGGTTGAGTGCATTGATGCTCATGTTGCCACACGCTAACAACGCACGACAGTGCATACAAGAGTGGATCATGTGGCCAAAATTTTCTTGTATATTTGGCACAGTTTCCCGTGCCTCTTCTGGTGTTAATGAAATTGGTATTCTTGGTCTGGCCACAGGAGTTGGTCTTGGATTGTCCTGCATATCCCTTATTTCCGCCCGGCTGTAATTGAGCGGATGCTTCCTTGTCATGTGCCTGTGCATTGTGTGATTTCCGTAGCTATATTTCTTGTCCGTCCCTCTGGATAATTGTTCTTTGCATATGAGGCAGGTGACATACCTCGCATTGACTTTTTTTTGGCCACGAGGGATCGAATAAAACTGCCAGATGAAACTGGCTTTCTTTCTGGAAACCCGGGGCAACTCTTCTAAGAACTGTGGTTCTTCTCCCTCCTCATCCATTTCTTCCTCTTCCTCCTCAGTGTTGGTAATGACCTGGGGAGGTGGTCCTCTCTTCCCATGAGGAGGTGGTGGTGGTGGTGGGGGTCCACCAGCTGAAGCTACCAATGAAGCCATTTCTCATATAGTAGTAAAGGTCTTCCTCTCACAATGATGAAAGTCAGAGTGAGGAAAGAAGGAGGGGTTTTCATCATTTAAGAAAAAAAGAAAAATTCTCAACCAATGAAAAGTGTTATTTTTAGGTCACCTGACCTAGCCTTACATCATTATGAAACCAAAAGTGAAATGAACCAATGAAAAGTTTTATTAAGAAGTCACATGACCTCTCACGCTCATGTTACGCGCTGCGGAACGCGCCCCGGTTAGCTTCCGGGTCGCTGAGCTTCGCGCCTCGGTCCGCGCCCCGGGACACTTCCGGGTGCGCTAACGCGGTACGTCACAAGACGCATTACGCGGCAACGCGATACGTCGCGCTTTCGCGCCGCGGATCGCTTCCGGGGAGCTGCGTTTCGCGCCTCGGTCCGCGCCCTGGGGCACTTCCGGGTGCGCTAACGCAGTACGTCATAAGACGCATTACGCGGCAACGCGATACCGTCACTATGTTGATTTCTTACCGGTTCGCGGACCGGGTCGCGGCATCAAAGTGAGCTAACGGGAAGCTTCCCGGTTCGCGGACCGGGAGCGAAACAAAAAAAATATTTAAAAAAAATTCTTAATAAACATATAAAATATATTTTTGGATTTAAAGAAGAATACATTTTACAGCTATAGATATTAGCTTTTAAAAAAACAATGAAATTCACTGAAAAAACCATAGGTTATAGACCATATATAGTTAGGAATTAGCATTTACAAAACCTTGAAAATTCACTGAAAAAACCATAGGTTATACACCATATATAGTTAGGAATTAGCATTTAAAAAACCTTATTTTACTCACACAAAACCATTGAAATTCCATATATAGTTAGTTGTACTAACTATATATCGCGCACCCGCAATCCACTGCTGATCATGTCACATATTACATCATTCATGACATGGTCAGTGACATCACTGATGACATCACTGATGACATCTCAAATGACATCACTGATGACATCTCAAATGACATCACTGATGACATCACTGATGACAACATCCAGTGACTGTATGTTTCTGTAAAGTTAAAATATGTCTTACATATTGAAGAATGAGTGGATGTAGAAGTGTCTGAACAAAGGATTTAGTAGGTGCATGACTGACTGTATGAGTGAGTGATTAAATGTGTCTCACTGAGTGCATGGGTTAGTGACTAAACTGTCTTAATTTGTGCATCATTATGTCTGTTGTTCTGTAAACTGCTGCATGTGTTGATCAGTAGCTATATGATTAACTATATGGGTTATTGATTGGTTGCCCAAGTATTTGTATGGGAGACTGAGAGTGTGTATGGGTGGCTGGGAGGTGTATGACTCTCTGCATAGATGTATGGGTTCAAAAGTGCATGTGGAAACAGCTGTATGGGTGGTTGACTGTGTGCATGACTGTATTGGTGAGTGAATAGATATCTCAGTGCTACATGTCAAAGTAAGTACATATGTAAAATACAGTACATGTGAGAGTTGACATATATAAATAAATGTGCATAAGAGCCAGTGAATGTGTGAGTGGCTGTATGGATCATTGTGAACTTGTATCCAGGATTGTATAAGTGAGTAAATATGTTTTAGTATATGTTTGAATAAGTAAGGTGTGTTTAACTGTATAGTTAAGGAAATGGAGGTGTGATTGATTGTTTGCATGACTGACTAGGTGTGTGTGTAACTTCATGGATGAGTGACAATCTGCGAGTCTGTGTTTACACTGAGTGTATCTAAGGTTATATTAGAGTCTGAAGAGGTTCATCGTATTATCACATGAATGATGTCATCAGTGATGTGATCAGTAATGTCAAATGAGATGTCATCAGTGATGTCATCAGTGATGTCATTTGAGATGTCATCAGTGATGTCATCAGTGATGTCATTTGAGATGTCATCAGTGATGTCATCAGTGATGTCATTTGACATGTCATCAGTGATGTGATCAGTGATGTCATTTGAGATGTCATCAGTGATGTCATCAGTGATGTCATTTGAGATGTCATCAGTGATGTCATCAGTGATGTCATTTGAGATGTCATCAGTGATGTCATCAGTGATGCCATTTGAGATGTCATCAGTGATGTCATCAGTGATGTCATTTGAGATGTCATCAGTGATGTCATCAGTGATGTCACTGACCATGTCATGAATGATGTAATATGTGACATGATCAGCAGTGGATTGCGGGTGCGCGATATATAGTTAGTACAACTAACTATATATGGAATTTCAATGGTTTTGTGTGAGTAAAATAAGGTTTTTTAAATGCTAATTCCTAACTATATATGGTGTATAACCTATGGTTTTTTCAGTGAATATATATATATATATATATATATACCACTCTGTATTGAAGATTGAGTGGATATATAACTGTCTGGATGGAGGATTTAGTAGCTGTCTGACTGTCTGTTTAAGTGAGTAATTAAAAGTGTCTCACTTAATACATGGATTAGTAACTAAACTATGTGAATGTGTGCATCACTGTCTCTGTTGTTGTATAACATGCTGCATCAGTTGGTCACTCACTACATGAGTGTGTATATTAGTTATTGATTAGTTGGGTGAAGATTTGTATGGGACACTGAGTTTATGTGTGGTTGGATGGGGTGTGTGTAACTCTATGCATAGGTGTGTGAATGGTTGATTGACTAGGTGTATAGGTTTAAGAGTGCATGTGGAAACAGTTGTTTGGGTCACTGAGTGTATTTATTAGTGTGTTGGTGAACGAATATATGTTTTAGTTGTACAACTTCAACAAAGTAAAAAAATAAAAGGCATTGTATGTGAGAGTTGGTGTATATAAATAAGTATTTGTAAGAGTCATTGACTGTCAAAGTAACTATTTGAATGTATAATTGTAATGGTGATTTTTTAACATATAAACTATGAGTTACTATGTGTTTGAATAAATGAGGTGTTGGATAATTGTGTAAGTGAGTAAATGTAAGTGTGATTAATTTTTTTCATGAGTGAGTAGGATGACTGCATAACCGACTAAGATGACTGCTGATGTGTCAATGTCTGTATATGTGTCTAAGTGCATTTGATAGTGTTCTATTAATTAGTGACTGCATGTATAAATGATTCTGTTGTTGAATGGGTAGTTGTGTGTGTAGACTTAGGAATCAGTGAGTGGTTATGTAGTAACTGGTATTGGTGTGTCAATGGTTTTAAATATGGCACTCTGTATTTTACAGTGAGTGATGAAAGGTTATACTAGTGTATGATGAGGTGTATCAGATTGTCACGTAGATGATGTCATCAGTGATGTCATTTGAGATGTCATCAGTGATGTCATCAGTGATGTGACTGACCATGTCATGAATGATGCAATATGTGACATCATCAGCAGTGCATTGCGGGCGCACGAGTTATAGTTAGCAGAACTAACTATAACAGGGGAATTTCAATGGTTTTGTACGAGTGAAATGGCCAGCTAACTATAACACCCCTAAAACTTATGTTTTTTTCTGTGAATTTCTAAGGTTTTTTAAATGCTAATTTCTAACTATAACGTCTCTGAAACCTATGTTTTTTTCCGTGAATTTCAAAGCTCTTTTAAATGCTAATTTCTAACTATATCGTCTCTGAAACCTATGTTTTTTCAGTGAATTTCAAAGGTTTTTTTAAATGCTAATTTTTAAGTGTGATAGTAGTTATACCTATTGTTTTGTACTGATTTTCTACAGTTTTTTAACTGTTTATTTATAAATATTTTATTCATTAAATAACATTATATATTTTCAGAAAATTGCACAATTTTTTTTTATAAATTCAAACTCAAATATTGATTCATTTTTTTGTTTTCATTTTTTATTTTAATATATTTATATTATTTCTTTTTTTTTTAAATGTCCAAGTTTTTTTTGGAGTCCCGCACCCAAAGCGTACACATCACGGTGGGTGCGCGGATTCTAGCTGCCATTTTAGAAAAGTCGTGAAGGATCCGCGTACGGTGTGCGACGGCTGCGTGTTTTTCAGTTACATCATATACATTTGATATTACGTGATGTGCGCGATTGGTATGCGACCAGTCCACGACTCCTGCTCTTGCGCATTCGCGACACATGCGCATTACGGTACGAGATGCTTGCGCGGTGGCGGGTCCCGCGTGACGTCATATACGTGCTGGTGCGCGCTGGGTACGCGACTCCTGCAAAAAAAAATGTATGTTCTAAAATTATATGTATGTGTCTTTAATATACATATTAGGACAAGAGATTATGTAAGATATTCATAAAAATAATATATTTGTACTTATAATAAACTTATATTATTTTTAAATATATTTTCGCGAAGTCGGGTGCGTGCATCGTGAGCACAGAGTGCGCGGGTCCCATGTGACCTCAAAAAAAACGATTTAATTGGTTCATAACATTTCCCACTGTAACTTTTGAAGGACCCCACCCATTTTAATCATTCTTGTTGGATCATCTTTTGAGAGACATCTTTTTTCCTAAAATAACCCTTTTTGCTTGTTTTTTTTGGGGTGTTTTTCAAAAACTATCAAATAAAATGGCATCTTAACAGCAGCAGGAGGAAGTATCTTCTGAAGAAGAATTCTTGCTGGAGGCAACACGTCCACAGAGGCCGGAATCTGTTGTGTGGAAATTCGTCACTTTTCCACCTGGAGAGAAGAAAGTAAATGTGAGAAAGGTGACGTGCAAAATTTGTTACTGCGTCCTGTCAAGAGGCAGTGAAAAAAAATACTCTTGTGGCACTGCTTCGATGTACAAGCATCTCCGGACCACACATCCTCTCAATCTTGCTCAGGAGGAAATGAGGCGAGCTGCTTTGAACTCCTCACCTGCAATGGACATTAGGCCAGAAATCGTCTTTCTCAAGCAACACTGCGTGAAGTGTAAGAAACATATGCCTCGGTGAGCAGTTGGTGGATGCAGTTTGTGCTACGCAACGCAACCATCGTTGTTAATTTTAGTTTTTTTTGTTTTTGGAATGATAAGTAATTCCAAAAGTTTCCTGTTTTATTCGTTCTTTTTTGTTCATTTTTTTAAAAAAACACCCCCAAAAATTCAAAATTGTTAAAAATAAAAAAATACAAAAGAAAAAAAAAGTTCTTATCAGAACTACCTTATCTGGTTAAAGAAAGAACTATAATTGCAAGGTAATGTGTGGAAGTTTGGTTGAATATATGTATACAGCATGATTGACTGAAAGAATGCATTAGTAGTGTATGGTGAATTTATAGGTGAAGATTTATGAGGAAGTACGGCAGCGTGACACTGCAAGCTCTTTAGCTTCACTGCACTGTGGCACTTCCGAAGCACAGGGATGTGACATATGTACATGAATATGTTGCAACTCTGTGCTTCCCTCTCCACTGCTGCACAAACTGCAGCCATTTGGTGACACAGGCACCCTTGCACCATGGTGCAAGGATGTCTGTGTCGTGCGGAGATTGTTTTTGTGCAAGAAGGGACACCTTCCTGCACAAAAACAATCAGTAAAGGCATTTTCCTCTTTCAATGTATGCTGTGGAATGCAGCATGCATTGAAAGAGGAAAAAATGAGGAGAAATTAAAACAATTCTCCTCGTTGCGCCTTGCTACACCAACTCTAGGATGGCGCAGCATTCACACACATCTCCAGATTTACGATTTCTCATAAACCTGGAGATGTGTCTTGTTCTATGGGTGTTGCGTGGGAACACCCACAGCAACGCCTATGGAACGCCCTTTCAATGCAAAGTTCTGTATATGAAGGGGTCGTATATACAAGGAGAGGAAAAACCACGCAGGGTGGCTTTTCCTCTCCTTGTAAATATGAAGGAGTGCCTGGCGCCATCACTACGTTACAAAAAGTGACGTACTGGTGGCGCAGGGTGCTTGTAAATCTGCGCCATAAGGGCTTAGGTATTGGCAGACTGATACATTAAGAACATAGTGCTGGATGGGTGATTCAAGAATTGCATGAGACTGACACGAGGTATCCTATGCTGCATGGGTACTACTTCAGTATTTAATGGAGTGGACCAATAGTATGTATCTGCTTAGAGATTTGTGGGGATTATGCCCAGAATATTTTATGTGTACGTGTGTTGGTGCCTAGGTCATTTTATAAGAATACCACAAGTAACTGGAATGATGACAGTGCTGCAAACAGAGTGAACACTTAATTTATTAGTGCTTACATATTGGTGGAGTGATAGGATAAGTAGATAGTGGTGGATAAGTGATTAAAGAAGTGCATGGGACAGACTGGACAAATCCTACACTGCATGAGTACTAACTGGGTATTTAGAAGAGTGTATCAATAGTATGTAGCTAGTTAGAGGTCTGCTTGGATAGTGCACAAAATATTATAGCTGTACTTGTGTTAGTAGCTAGGCCATTCCATAAGTTCATGACTAGTAACTAGAATAATTACAGTATTACAAACAGAGTGTATAGTGAATTTATAAGTCCTTAGGTATTGGTTTAGTAATAGGATAAGTAGATAGTGCCGGATGGGTGATTGGTGAAATGCATGGGACAGACAGGAGGATTTCAACACTGCATAGGTACTACATGGGTATTTATAAGAGCGTATCTATAGTTTGTAGCTGGTTAGAGGTGTGCATGCATAGTGTACAAAATATTGTACCTGCACTTGTGTTAGTGACTACGCCATTCCTTAAGTATACGACTAATAACTGGAGTAATTTCAGTGTTGCAAAGAAAGTGCGTGCTGAATTTATAAATGCTTAGGTATTGGTGGAGTGATAGGATACTTTGATAGTGCTGGATGGGTGAATGGAGAAGTGCATGGGACAGACAGAAGGATTCCCAGACTGCATAGGTACTAACTGGGTAATAGTATGTAGCTGGTTAGAGGTCTGCATGCATGGTGTACAAAATATTGTACCTGCACTTGTGTTAGTGGCTAGGCCATTCCTTAAGCATATGACTAATAACTGGAGTAATTTCAGTGCTGCAAAGAGAGTGCTTGCTAAATGTATTAGTGCTTAGGTATTGGCAGAACGATAGGATACGTAGATAGTGCTGGATGGTTGAATGGAGAAGTGCATGGGACATACAGAAGGATTCCTAGACTGCATAGGTACTAACTGAGTATTTAAAAGACTGTATCAATGCTATGTAGCTGATTAGAGGTCTGCATGCATAGTGCACATAATATTGTAGCTGTACTAATTTACTGGCTTGGTCATTCCTTAGGTACACGACTAGTAACTAGAATAATTTCAGTACTGCAAAGAGAGTACATGGTGAATTTATAAGTGCTTAGGTATTGCGGAGTGATAGGATATGTAGATAGTGCTGGATGGGTGATTGGAGAAGTGCATGGGGCAGACAGGAGGATTCCTAGGTTGCATGGATAGTACTTTACTACGTAGTTGGTTAGAGTTTTATATATATAGTGCACAGCTGAATGTAGTTGTGCATTGATAGTGTTTGGATTACTTAATCCTACCTTGACAGTACTTTGACAGTAGTACATATCAAAAAAAGGCTAAACATTTGGATGGTCAGAGCCTTTAGAGCAGAGAACTAGGTCAGCAGAGCTGCTTTAGAGCCAGAGAACCAGGTCGCAAGAGCTGCTCTAGAGCCTAAGAACTAGGTCAGCAGGGCTGCTCTAGAGGGAGAGAACCAGGGCAGCAGTGCTGCTTTAGAGGGAGAGAAGCAGGGCAGCAGAGCTGCTCTAGAGCCTAAGAACCAGGTCAGCAGAGCTGTTCTAGAGTCAGAGAACCAGGCCAGCAGAGCTGCTTTAGAGGGAGAGAACCAGGGCAGCAGAGCTGCTCTAGAACCAGAGAACCAGGTCAGCAGAGCTGCTTTAGAGCCAGAGAACCAGGTCAGCAGAGCTGCTCTAGAGCCTAAGAACCAGGTCAGCAGAGCTGCTCTAGAAACAGAGAACCAGGTCAGTAGAGCTGATTTAGAGCCAGAGAAACAGGTCAGCAGAGCTGCTCTAGAGCCTAAGAAGCAGGTCAGCAGAGCTGCTCTAGAACCAGAGAACCAGGTCAGCAGAGCTGCTTTCGAGCCAGAGAACCAGGTCAGCAGAGCTCTTTAGAGGGAGAGAACCAGGTCAGCAGAGCTGCTTTAGAGCCAGAGAACTAGGTCAGCAGAGCTGGTCTAGAGCCACAAAACCAGGTCAGCAGAGCTGCTTTACAGCCATAGAAAAAGGTCAGCAGAGCTGCTTTAGAATCAGAGAACCAGGTCAGCAGGGCTGCTCTAGAGGCAGAGAACCAGGTCAGCAGAGCTGCTTTAGAGGGAGAGAACCAGGTCAGCAGAGCTGCTTTAGAGCCAGAGAACCGAGTCAGCAGAGCTGTTCTAGAGCCAGAGAAACCAGGTCAGCAGAGCTGCTTTAGAGGGAGAGAACCAGGTCAGCAGAGCTGCTTCAGAGCCAGAGAACCAGGTCAGCAGAGCTGCTCTAGAGCCAGAGAACCAGGTCAGCAGAGCTGCTTTATGGCCATAGAACCAGGTCAGGAGAGCTGCTTTAGAGCCAGAGAACCAGGTCAGCAGAGCTGCTCCAGAGCCAGAGAACCAGGTCAGCAGAGCTGCTTTAGAGCCAGAGAACCAGGTCAGCAGAGCTGCTCTAGAGCCCGAGAACCAGGTCAGCAGAGCTGCTCTAGAGCCAGAGAACCAGGTCAGCAGAGCTGCTGTAGAGCCAGAGAAACCAGGTCAGCAGACCTGCTTTAGAGCCAGAGAACCAGGTCAGCAGAGCTGCTCTACAGCCAGAGAACCAAGTCAGCAGAGCTGCTTTAGAGCCATAGAACCAGGTCAGCAGAGCTGCGTTAGAGCCAGAGAACCAGGTCAGCAGAGCTGCTCTAGAGCCTAAGAACCAGGTCAGCAGAGCTGCTCTAGAGCCAGAGAACCACGTCAGCAGAGCTACTGTAGAGCCAGAGGAACCAAGTCAGTAGAGCTGCTATAGAGCCATAGAACCGGGTCAGCGGAGCTGCTTTAGAGCCAGAGAACCAGGTCAGCAGAGCTGTTGTAGAGCCAGAGAACCAGATCAGCAGAGTTGCTCTGTAGCCTAAGAACTAGGTCAGCAGAGCTGCTCTAGAGCCAGAGAACCAGGTCAGCAGACCTGCTCTATAGCCAGAGAAACCAGGTCAGCAGAGCTGCTTTAGAGGGAGAGGACCAGGTCAGCAGAGCTGCTTTAGAGCCAGAGAACCAGGCCAGCCGAGCTGCTTTAGCGCCAGAGACCAGGTCAGCAGAGCTGCTTTAGAGCCAGAGAACCAAGTCAGCAGAGCTGCTCTAGAGCCAGAGAACCAGGTCAGCAGAGCTGCTTTAGAGCCAGAGAACCAGGTCAGCAGAGCTGCTCTAGAGCCCGAGAACCAGGTCAGCAGAGCTGCTCTAGAACAATAGAACAAGGTCAGCAGAGCTGTTGTAGAGCCAGAGAAACCAGGTCAACAGACCTGCTTTAGAGCCAGAGAACCAGGTCAGCAGAGCTGCTCTACAGCCAGAGTACCAAGTCAGCAGAGCTGCTTTAGAGCCATAGAACCAGGTCAGCAGAGCTGCGTTAGAGCCAGAGAACCAGGTCAGCAGAGCTGCCCTAGAGCCTAAGAACCAGGTCAGCAGAGCTGCTCTAGAGCCAGAGAACCACGTCAGCAGAGCTGCTGTAGCGCCGGAGAAACCAAGTCAGTAGAGCTGCTATAGAGTCATAGAACCGGGTCAGCAGAGCTGCTTTAAAGCCAGAGAACCAGGTCAGCAGAGCTGTTGTAGAGCCAGAGAACCAGATCAGCAGAGTTGCTCTGTAGCCTAAGAACTAGGTCAGCAGAGCTGCTCTAGAGCCAGAGAACCAGGTCAGTAGACCTGCTGTATAGCCAGAGAAACCAGGTCAGCAGAGCTGCTTTAGAGGGAGAGAACCAGGTCAGCAGAGCTGCTTTAGAGCCAGAGAAACAGGCCATCCGAGCTGCTTTAGAGCCAGAGACCAGGTCAGCAGAGCTGCTTTAGAGCCAGAGAACCAAGTCAGCAGAGCTGCTCTAGAGCCAGAGAACCAGGTCAGCAGAGCTGCTTTAGAGCCAGAGAACCAGGTCAGCAGAACTGCTGTAGAGCCAGAGAAACCAGGTCAGCAGACCTGCTTTAGAGCCAGAGAACCAGGTCAGCAGAGCTGCTCTAGAGCCAGAGTACCAAGTCAGCAGAGCTGCTTTAGAGCCATACAACCAGGTCAGCAGAGCTGCGTTAGAGCCAGAGAACCAGGTCAGCAGAGCTGCTCTAGAGCCTAAGAACCAGGTCAGCAGAGCTGCTCTAGAGCCAGAGAACCACGTCAGCAGAGCTGCTGTAGAGCCAGAGAAACCAATTCAGTAGAGCTGCTTTAGAGCCATAGAACTGGGTCAGCAGAGCTGCTTTAGAGCCAGAGAACCAGGTAATCAGAGCTGTTGTAGAGCCAGAGAACCAGATCAGCAGAGTTGCTCTGTAGCCTAAGAACTAGGTCAGCAGAGCTGCAGTAGAGCCAGAGAAACCAGGTCAGCAGAGCTGCTTTAGAGGGAGAGAACCAGGTCAGCAGAGCTGCTTTAGAGCCAGAGAAGCAGGTCAGCAGAGCTGCTTTAGAGCCAAAGACCAGGTCAGCAGAGCTGCTCTAGCTGACACTGACTGACTGACACTGACTGACTGGCACTGACTGATTGACACTGACTGACACTGATTGACTGACACTGACACTGACTGACACTGACTGACTGACTGACACTGACTGACACTGATTGACTGACACTGACTGAAACTGATTGACTGACACTGACTGACTGACACTGACTGACTGACACTGACACTGACACTGACTGACTGACACTGACTGGCACTGACTGACTGACACTGACCGACTACTCTCTACTACTCACTCTCTACTACTCTCTACTACTCACACTGTACTACTCACTCTCTACTACTCTTTACTACTCTACTACTCTCTACTACTCACTCTCTACTATTCTCTACTACTCACTCTCTACTACTCTCTTCATTCTCTACTACTCTCTCTCTACTACTCACTCTCTACTACTCTCTACGACTTACTCTCTACTACTCACTCTTTACTACTCTCTCTACTACTCACTCTCTACTACTTCCTACTACTCACTCTCTACTACTCCCTATTACGCACTCTCTACTACTCTCCACTACCCACTGTCTACTACTCTCTACTACTCACTCTACTACTCACTCTCTAATACTCTCTACTACTCACTCTCTACTACTAACTCTACTACTCTCTACTACTCACTCTCTGCTACTCTCTCTACTACTCTACTACTCTCTACTACTCACTCTCTACTCTCTATTACTCACTCTCTACTCTCTACCTCTCTCTCTACTACTCTCTACCTCTCTACCTCTACCTCTCTACCTCTACACCTCTACCTCTCTACCTCTCTCTACCTCTCTACAAGTACACATATGCACATATATATATATATATATATATATATATGCATATGCATTTATATATATGTATGTGTGTGTATATATATATATATACGTACATACATAAACATATATAATCTGCATATCTATATAAATACAAATATAAATGCATGCATACATACACATATATGCATACATATGCATGTTATGTTCATGAAAGTTTGAAAAACACTAATAAAAGCAAAGCTAAAAAGCCACCTAATTACAAACAGAATTGCTTTAACTTAAACGATGGCGAGACCTATTGCATTTTCAATGCTTGTTTACTTTGGTTCCATCAAGAAGGGATTCAGATGTGTCACACATTTGCCATAAATTCTGAATGTTAGCACTCTAGTTGCTCATTAGATCACTGTAGTAAAGCTACTGCTCACCAGGGAAGTCTGCTGCTGGTATTCAAAGTGCATGTTTCAGTCTGCATGTCAGAATTTTTTAATGAAATAGAAGAGGATTTGAGAAGTCAAAATGTGCCCTAATTTTTCTTTCTACAGCACTAATCATAATTTCTATGGCAAAATGAACCCCCCATTTTGTTCCATTTAAATTAAACTACTCACTCTCTACTACTCACTCGCTCCTACTCTTTACTACGTGTTACCACTTTATTCCAATCAAGATGGCTTCAGGTGTGCCATACTTTTGTCATAAGTAAGACTGTTAGCTCTATAGTTGTTCTTTAGAACACTCTGGGACATTCTGTCATTGGGCTATACTTGGGCTACATCTGGGTGATATTTGTTTTACATTTGGATTCTTTTGTCTCTGGTGGCCATCTTTGGAGACTTATTTGTTATGAAGTTTTCCTAATTTCCTCCTTTACTACAGTCTCCTCAGTAAGAAATACTTTCCGTTTTTTACGTTGATTCCATCAAGAAGGCATTCAGATGTATCACACATTTGCCATAAATTCAGAATGTTAGCACTCTAGTTGCTTATTAGAACACTGTAGTAAAGCTACTGCTCACCAGGGAAGTCTGCTGCTGGTATTGAAAGTGCATGATTCAGCCTGCATGTCAGAATTTTTTTATGAAATAGAAGAGGATTTGAGAAGTCACTCAAATGTGCCCTAATTTTTCTTTCTGCAGCACTAATCATACTTTCTATGACAAAATGAACCCCTTCATTTTGTTCCTTTTGAAATTAAATATTTTAAGAGTTACCACTTTATTCCAATCAAGATGGCTTCAGGTGTGCCATGGGTTTGTCATAAGTAGGGCTGTTAGCCCTCTAATTGTTCTTTAGAACACTCTGGGAAGCTGCAGTAGAACACAAAGGAATCAACTGACAGTCTCTGCCCTTGTTGGATGTACATGTTTTACTGAGAATGTCAGACTTCATTCTCACATGACTGAGAAAGATAATGTGAATATACAGAAAATATGTTCTCAGTTTAGCTTATAGATCACCTTCCAAACCTCTGTGGGAAACGCATCAGAAAATAGTTTTCTCTCAGACATGATTCATGTTATCCCAGCAGAAGGCTTTTTCACATGGTAAAATCACCTTAGAACACACCACAATTCCCAAAATAAGTATGGTACCATCAATAAATGATTTATAATGTAACTAAAGTGTTAAAACCTTCTATTAACTGCACTGCTTTTTAATGAGGTGCTATCATGTATATTGGTCCAAAGATGGCTGCCAACACTTCTTGGATGAAGTGCTGACAGCCAATCCGATCTCACGATGAGATGGCTGGTTAGGCTCCGCCTATATATATATATATATATATATAACCTACTGGCGGTCGCCAGTAGGTATATATAGTTAGGATTTTTTTCCTATGGGATTTTTGAAAATTCTATGTCGAATAACTTTGGCGTTTGAGGACGGAATTGGCTGAAAATTTCAGGAAAATGGAACATTTTGTTTCTGAGCAGCCCCTGATAATTTGGGGGGGTTTCGTCAAGCGGGGGCCGAGAAAAAAGGGGGGTCCCAAAACGTGTTTTTAACATTGAGTTTTCCATAGGGCGGTTGGACTCACTTTTAGCTCGAACGGCTGAATGGATTTCCACGAAACTTGGCAAAATTGTAGGGACTGGTAGCCCGATGAGCCTTTTCTATGTCTCAAGATATATGCTCCAGTGGTTTTTACGAAAATTTACTTTGAAAAATATATATTGGGCTACATTGGGCTATATATATGTTAGAGCCCAAATGTAGCCCAATGTAGCCCAATGAAGCCCAATGAAGCCCAATGTAGCCCAAAGATGGCCACCAGAGACAAAAAAAAACAAATGTAGCCCAAATATCAGCCAGATGTAGCCCAACTATAGCCCAGTGACAGAATGGCCCAGAGTGTTCTAAAGAACAACTAGAGCGCTAACAGTCTTACTTATGACAAAAGTATGGCACACCTGAAGTCATCTTGATTGGAATAAAGTGTTAACACTTAAAACATTGAATTTGCAAAGGAACAAAAGGAGGGGGTTCATATTGCCATAGAAATTATGATTAGTGCTGAAGAAAGAAAAATTAGGGCACATTTTGAGTGACTTCTCAAATCCTCTTATATTTCATTAAAAAAATTCTAATATGCAGTCTCCCAAGATGGCCACCAGAGACAAAAGAGCCCAAATGTAGCCCAAATCTCAGCCAGATGTAGCCCAACTATAGCACAATGCCAGAATGTCCCAGAGTGTTCTAAAGAACAACTAGAACGCTAACAGTCTTACTTATGACAAAAGTATGGCACACCTGAAGTCATCTTGATTGGAATAAAGTGGTAACACTTAATACATTTAATTTGAAAAGGAACAAAATAAGGGGTTTCATTTTGCCATAGAAATGTTATATATATATATATATATATTACCTACTGGCGGTCGCCAGTAGGTATATATAGTTAGGATTTTTTCTCTATGGGTTTTTTGAAAATTCTATGTCTAATAACTTTGGCGTTTGTGGACAGAATTGGCTGAAATTTTCAGGAAAATGGCACATTTTGTTTCTGAGCAGCCCTTGAAAATTTGGGGGGGGTTCGTCCAGTGGGGGCCGAGAAAAAAGGGGGGTCCCAAAACGTGTTTTTAACATTGAGTTTTCCATAGGGCGGTTGGCCTCACTTTTAGCCCGAACGGCTGAATGGATTTGCACGAAACTTGGCAAAATTGTAGGGACTGGTAGCCCGATGTGCCTTTTGTAGGTCTCAATATATGTGCTCCAGTGGATTTTGAGAAATTAACGTTTAAAAAAAGATATATATCTGTAACAGCGGACCGGGCAGCGGCCCAGGACGCGTACTTTTCGCGCAACGGAGCTTTGTGAAGCGAAGCTGATTGGTTCTCTGGCGTCTGTCAACATTCCAAACAGTCCGTAGCGGCCGCCATCTTGTCTCTCGGTAGGATCGAGAGACAAGAGGAGGCCAAAGCGAAGGGGCAAATGACCATAAGGGGGAATAGTAGATCCTCGCTGACCCCCTAGGTTTGATGTGGAGGTTTTAAAAGGGCCCCGCGGGGCAAAAAAAAAAAATAATAATAATAATCGAACGGCTGAATGGATTTGCACGAAACTTGGCAAAATTGTAGGGACTGGTAGCCCGATGTGCCTTTGCTAGGTCTCAATATATGTGCTCCAGTGGATTTTGAGAAATTAACGTTCAAAAAAAGATATATATCTGTAACAGCGCTCCGCCTCGCGTAACGGAGGTTTGCGAAGCGGATTGGTCATTCTGTCACTGGGCTATAGTTGGGCTACATCTGGCTGATATTTGGGCTACATTTGTTTTTTTGTGTGTATGGCGGCCATCTTTGGGCTACATTGGGCTACATTGGGCTTCATTGGGCTACATTGGGCTACATTTGGGCTCCAACATATATATATAGGCCAATGTAGCCCAATATATATTTTTCAAAGTTAATTTTCGTAAAAACCACTGGAGCATATATCTTGAGACATAGCAAAGGCACATCGGGCTACCAGTCCCTACAATTTTGCCAAGTTTCGTGCAAATCCATTCAGCCGTTCGAGCTAAAAGTGAGTCCAACCGCCCTATGGAAATGAAGGAAATGAATGGGTAATTTGTAATTAGCAAATAGCTAATCGCAAACTAGGAATGGTAAAGAATCGCTATTTATTCCTTAAAGTTCGCTATTTAGGAAATGCAAAAAACTTTGATGATACATATGGCGGTTCATCTCTAACAAGATAAGAAGCATAGGGATACATTTATGATGACTGGCGCATCACCAGGGATGTGTTAGTCATTCTGTGCCGCTGTTCCGTCACCTATGGTGTGCTGCATTTACAATGCGGCGCATCATGGGGCAAAAACAGCACAGATGCGTGATGTATCTGTGCCGTAAAGGTGGCGCATTGCTGGAGTTGTATCGCAAGTGTGATGAAGCTCCAGCAAGGGTCGGGGGTGCCCCTGTCGCAGGGTTTCTGTTCTCACACAGAACTGTGGACAGAGGATTGGAACCTCGGCGAATTAGGGTGTCCCAAAACTCACGTTAGTAATCAAAAACTCCTTAGCAAGCTAGGTACAGTGTCACATTGGATATAACAAACTCTCAATGTTTAGACAATCCAGAATATGAACTTATAGTACCTCAGGATACGTGGAACTCATGAACAGTCGGTCGTTATATATTTCTTAGAAACCAGAACATGGAGTTAAGAAGAACACATGTGTATTTGAAATGTTTATTTACTAATGCCGTCTTCTGAGGCGTAGTATCTTAGATTATACAAGTACACATATTATCAGTAGCAAAATTACCAGCATAGTCAGTAGTACATAAAAAGCGAATGGTGACAGTATGTTAACATGCTGTAAATGAATAAGAGTTAGCAACACTTATAAGCAGCCGCGGGCCGTGGAGGGAGTTACGGTGAGGCAGGGAGGCGGGGAGGGGGAGAAGCAGGGTGGAGAATACAAGTACACATATTATCAGTAGCAAAATTACCAGCATAGTTACTAGTACATAAAAAGCGAATGGTGACAGTATGTTAACATGCTGTAAATGAATAAGAGTTAGCAACACTTATAAGCAGCCGTGGAGGGAGTTACGGTGGGGCAGGGAGGCGGGGAGGGGGAGGGGCAAGGTAGAGAGGGCTCCACCCTGCTTCTCCCCCTCCCCGCCTCCCTGCCTCACCGTAACTCCCTCCACGGCCCGCGGCTGCTTATATCTCACCCTCCCTAATACACATATTATATTATTTGCTAAGAAGGTCTCTTTGTGTTGGTTTAGGGCGTGCCCATACTTTAGTGTCTTAGATTTGAAGGAATCACATCAGCATACACCAGCTCTCTCTTCATGTGAACCGCATCAACTGTTGTGTATGTGTGTTCGGCAAAGCAATATAAAACCCGCCTCATGCCCAGAATTGGCAGAAGTTGCACTTATGTTATGAGTATGAAGTCGTGGAGATCAGACCTCATAACAATTCTGTATCGTGTTGTTCTTGAAACTTTAGCACTCGCTGTACAGATATAGTTTAACAAGCAAAGCAGATAGTAGAGCAATAACATATTATTCTCATGTAAACCACGATGAACTACTAGGTGGAAAGCTAAAGCAACAACTAAGTGTCGTGTGCAGAAGTTGCAAAAAAGGAAAAATGGCGTTTAAACCGGTAATGAGCCCATGCTAACTTAACACGGTGTAAAGATATCCAGGACCTAGATGACACCTCCCCATGATCCGGAAACGAACTGAATAAGATAATAGAAGTGCCATCTCATGAGAGTAGATTGCAAGTTTATATGTGGACGGTCCGCAAGGTAAAGCATTAAAAACTAGGAAAATTTAATGCTAAAGAAAAATAAAACAGCCAAGTACTTTATCGAGTCTTAAGCCAATAGGCAAGGTAAATAATAAAAACTTGACAAATAAGTCAATGAATTGTCAATGAAATGCTAGTACTCAGCATATCAAACATGAAAAAGGTCTATGACATAACTGTGTATGCAAAATAAGCTGCAACAGCCTCCAATAGGAAGTCACCGTCTTCATCCGAAAACAGTTCAGCCATCCAATTTAAAAGCGGAAAAGAACATACGTGCTCTCCCAGCACCGGATCCTCTATCACCATCAGAGGACAGCTCGGTGGGTTTTCAAGAAAGCTCTGTTCCAAGAAAGACTGTGCTGCCGCCAGTAAATTCCAGGGACCAAGTAGTCCATGCATCAATGCCACAGCCATAATCCTTTCGCCAGGACAAACCAACTCGTGAGTAATGATAGGAGTCATCAGCTGATTAAAGTCGACGTCAGGAGAAACCGGTCCGCAGAGACACAAATCAATGGCCCAATCGAAATCACAGGTCAGGCAGTGAAATACAGGCTGGACACAGGTGAAGTAGGAGAATCGAAAAGATAATCCATATGCCGTGCTTAATATCGCCAACGGCATTGTGCCATAATATTCTAGCATGCGATTGCGGAACAGTGTCAGCAGCTGCAGGGTGGGAGGTTGCATAGGAGGGACATCCATATTTAAAAATGTAAAAAAGCACAAGAGCGTCCGCTGGTAATGCAAGTAAAAATGCCAATCCACGAACCAGAGTGGAGAAAATAGAATGAAAGGAAGCAGGGATGACTCCAAAGATTTTCTCAAATGAAGTCACGAGACCACTGGTAACAACTTTAAAAAAGTGCGCCAGGGTCTTTGTGGAGGATGCGTTAAAGATAGTCGGAACCATCTTGCTGAAATTGAAAGGCAAATCTGAATTAAAAGTATTCCTTTTATCGTAACAGTAAGTGAACGGGTTATTTGCTGCAGAAATGTTCTATTTCCTCCCACACATGAACATAGGGAGTTTTCAATCTGGCCACAAATACCAACCTTGGGACAGATTTCAACGGCATGGCAAGAATAAGAGCTCTTTTGTCTCAGAGAGAGGTGGCCTTGAGTTCGGCCAGTGAAACTTTCGTGCTTCACATAGCGAACACCCGTACAGAGGTGCAGACCCTTTTCAATTAACTCAGAACAATCTTCATTATTGAGCATCAAATAACTACCATTTTCCAACAACTTGAACGTGGGGATGATAGCAGGAACTGGCGTGCCTTGCAACACGCAAGCCATATTTGGTCGGTGTTTGTTGCATGAACCGTGTAACTGTATGTGCCTACACATTAGTGAATGATCTGGCGTCTCAGTGCATTCCTCTCCATTCAGATAAACTTCTTGATCATCTTTGAAACATCTGTATGTGTATGGAAGCGACCAGACCTCATGAAGAAAAGCACTACCTAAAGGTTCATAACGACCTATTGGTATATATTTCATACAATTTGAAAACTTATATAAAGCAAAAGGCAGCGTTATTAAACCGTGGATAAGGCACGTTGCCAAAAAACCCGCAATCCTCTGCTGATGATGTCACTGAGCATGTCATGAATGATGTAATATGTGACATCATCAGCAGTGGATTACGGGTAATAGTATCTCTAGTTTACTCCCCTATAGCTGTCTTTCTTTTAACATAAGTGTCTGTTTCCTTCCCTTATACTTACTGTTTTTGGTTCGCTTCTAGTTCGCGTACCGGCGAGCGAACTGGGAAGCGAACTAAGAGAAATAGAGGTTGGCACAGTTCCAAATATTGTACCAATTTTTTAATAACGGGAAGGTAGTTCTGAAAAGAACTTTTTTTTTTATTGTTTTTGTTGTTTTATATATATTTTTTTTTTTTCTGAACATTTTTTTACTTTTTTTGAATTTTTCTGAGGTTTTATATTTTTTTGGGTTTTTCTTGGAGGGGGCAATGAAAACGATTCATTGTAAAGGGCTCAACAGGAGCAACAAAACAAAAAAAGAAGTATTTATTATTTTGGGCGTTTCGTACAAACTTGCATATGATAGTCAATAGCTCTGTTGATCAGAGTGATGCTCTTTTCTCCGTAGGAAATGAATCCATCGCAAAATACGCAGGTGTGTTTTACTTCACCAAATTTCATTTGTATATTTGGCACCATCTCCCTGCCCTCTGGTCCCGTTACTTCCGGTACAACAGATCTTCTGGCCATAATAGGGAGATTATCTAGGTCGTTCCGAAACTGTGCAGCACTGTAGTTGTTAGGATGCCACCTAGTCATATGGCGATGCATTGTGTAGTTTCCGAAACTGTATTTTTTCTCGGTTCCTCTGGACAGTCTATCTTGACATATAAGGCAAGTTACGTATCTTGCATTTACTTTTTTCTGACCTTTGGGAATTTAAAAAAATTGCCAAATGAAGTTTTCTTTCCGGTGAGACGTCTTGGGCTGCTCAGGCAAAAACTGCCTCTCTTCGTGCTCGTCGTCCTGTTCCTCTTCTTCCTCTTCTTGTTGAATTATAACTTGAGCAGGTGGTCCACTCTTCCTTGGATGTGGTGGAGGTGGTGGGGAAGCACCAGCTGAAGCTACTAAAGAAGCCATTGCTCAGTGATCACAAAGGGTCTTTCTCTCACAATGATGAAAGTCAGAGTGAGGAAAGAAGGAGGGATTTTCATCATTTGGGAAAAACAAGAGTTCTCAACCAATCAAAAGTGTTCATTTTAGATTATATGACCTAGTCTTACATCATTAGGAAACCAAAAGTGAAATGAACCAATGAAAAGTGTTATTACCAAGTCACATGACTTGCTGTGTTTACGTTAAGCGCTTTGCAGGGCCTCACGGTTTGCTTCCAGAAACCTGCGCTTTGCGACTCGCTTCGCGTACCAGTTCGCTAACGTAGCACGTCATATGACGTATCACGCGACAACGTGGAACGTCATGCGGACGGGAGGCGTCACGATGTTGTTTTCTAACGCGGCACTTGCGGTAAAGAAACGTTTACCGGCTCGCGGTCTATTTCGCGGCATCAAGGTCAGCTAACGGGAAGCTTCCCGATTCGCGAAGCGGGAACGTAGAAAAAAAAATATAAAAAAAAAAAATTATTCATAAACATATAAAATATATTTTTGGATTTAAAGAAGAATACATTTTACAGCTACAGATATTAGCTGTTAAAAAACCAATGAAATTCACAGAAAAAACCATAGGTTATAGACCATATATAGTTAGGAATTAGCATTTACAAAACCTTGAAAATTCACTGAAAAAACCATAGGTTATAGACCATATATAGTTAGGAATTAGCATTTAGAAAACCTTATTTTACTCACACAAAACCATTGAAATTCCATATATAGTTAGTTGCACTAACTATATATCGCGCACCCGCAATCCACTGCTGATGATGTCACATATTACATCATTCATGACATGGTCAGTGACATCACTGATGACATCACTGATGACATCTCAAATGACATCACTGATGATATCTCATTTGACATCAATGGTCACATCAATGATGATATCATTAATGTGACAATACAATGCATCTCCTCACACTTTAATATAACCTCTGTTACACCCAGTGTTAAATACAGAGTATAATTTTTGAAACCATTGACACACCAATACTAGTTACTACATACGCACTCACTGATTCCTACGTCTACACACACATTCACTCATTCACCCATACAATCATTCATACATACAATCACTCATCTTTACAACACTATCATATGCACTCATACACCTATACAGACACTCACACTCTGCCACTCATCCATGGAGTTACTCACACACCTAGTCAGTCCTGTAAAGAATCAATCACAGTTCCATTTTCTAATCTACACAGTTAAACATAGAGTACCTTACATTTTCAAACATATACTAACACATACTTACTCTCTTATAGAATCACTGATACAAGTACACATTGATCTGCACAGAATCACACACCTCCCAGCCAGCCATACACACACTCAGTCTCCCATACAAATACTTGTGCAACCAATCAATAACCCATATAGCTACTTATATAGCTACTGATCAACACATGCAGCAGCTTGCACAACAACAGACATGCTGATGCACACTTTCAGACAGTTTAGTCACTAACCCGTGCATTTAGTAAGACGCATTTAATCACTCACTCATACAGTCAATCACGCACCTACTAAAACCTTCATTCAGACACTTATACATCCACTCATTCTTCAATATGTAAAACATATTTAAACTTTACAGAAACACATAATCACTGGATGTTGTCATCAGTGATGTCATTTGAGATGTCATCAGTGATGTCATCAGTGATGTCATCAGTGATGTCACTGACCATGTCATGAATGATGTAATATGTGACATCATCAGCAGTGGATTGCGGGTGCGCGATATATAGTTAGTGCAACTAACTATATATGGAATTTCAATGGTTTTGTGTGAGTAAAATAAGGTTTTCTAAATGCTAATTCCTAACTATATATGGTCTATAACCTATGGTTTTTTCAGTGAATATATATATATATATATATATATATATATATATATATATATATATATATATATAACCTACTGGCGGTCGCCAGTAGGTATATATAGTTAGGATTTTTTTGAATAGGGATTTCTGAAAAGTCTATGTTGAATAACTTTGGCGTTGATGGACGGAATTGTCTGAAATTTTCAGGAAAAGGGCACATTTTGTTTCTTAGCGTCCCTTGAAAGTTTGGGGGGGTTTCGTCAAGCGGGGGCCGAGAAAAAAGGGGGGTCCCAAAACGTGTTTTTAACATTGAGTTTTCCATAGGGCGGTTGGACTCACTTTTAGCTCGAACGGCTGAATGGATTTCTATGAAACTTGGCAAAATTGTAGAAACTGTTTGCCCGATGTGCCTTTGCTAGGTCTCAAGATATGTGCTCCAGTGGATTTTGAGAAATTAACGTTAAAAAAATATATATATATCTGTGACAGCGTCCCGGTTAGCGCCCCGGTTCGCGTACCAGACGCGTAACGGAACTTCGCGAGGAGAATCGGATTGGCTCTCCGGTGACTGTCAACATTCTAAACAGTCCGGAGCGGCCGCCATCTTGTCTCTCGGTAGGATCGAGAGACAAGAGGGGGAAATAAACGAAGGGGGAAAAGAATGAAAGGGGGCAAGGTAGACCCCTCCTGACCCCCTAGGATTGATGTGGGGGCTATTAAAGGGCCCGGCGGGGCAAAAAAGTAAAAGAATTTTTTTTTCGATTTTTCGTGGTGGAAGCGCTACCCGGTACACGAACCGGGTAGCTCACCGGTAGCGTAACGGGAGTCCGCCATCTTGTGTTTCGGACGAATTTAGTCACAAGATGGAGGATAAACAATGTTGGGAATGGGTATAAGGGGGCACGGGAGACATATCCTGACCCCCTAGGTTTTCTGAGGGTGGCTGAGGAGGCCCATATATGTAAAAAAAAATCAAAAAAAAAATCATATTTTCGCACGGTTAGCGCCCGGTCCGCGCACCGGGTAGCATTCCGGAAAGCGTAACAAGGGGAAAACCAAGGGAAATATTAAAACAATATTTTAGAGTGCTTTGAGGTAGGGTAGCTCTGAATAGAGCTGTTGTGTTGTGTGGGTGATGTAAGTACCAACATGTAGGTACCAATGAAGAGTCTAAAATTCAATGTACACCGTCTCCTCTGTAGATATTTTGTATGTTCTAATATGGGTTATTTAAATGTAAAGGTGTGGAAAAGCGCTTCATGCTTTAAAGCAATTGTATTTTTGAACTGATTGTTCTTTCCTCTTAGTCCTCCTCTTTGTTTTTTTTTCCCCACACTCTTCTTCAGCATGATAGTTGATAAATTCGTTCCCTCAAAAAATTTATATACATAAAAAAATTATATTAAATACATATAAAATATATTTTTCCTTTAATAGAAGAATACATTTTACAGCTTTTGATATTTGCTATTAAAAAACCATTGAAATTCACTGAAAAAACCATAGGTTATAGACCATATATAGTTAGGAATTAGCATTTACAAAACCTTGAAAATTCACTGAAAAAACCATAGGTTATAGACCATATATAGTTAGGAATAAGCATTTACAAAACCTTATTTTACTCACACAAAACCATTGAAATTCGCATATATAGTTAGTTGCACTAACTATATATCGCGCACCCGCAATCCACTGCTGATCATGTCACATATTACATCATTCATGACATGGTCAGTGACATCACTGATGACATCACTGATGACATCTCAAATGACATCACTGATGACATCACTGATGAAAACATCCAGTGACTGTATGTTTCTGTAAAGTTAAAATATGTCTTACATATTGAAGAATGAGTGGATGTATAAGTGTCTGGATGAAGGATTTAGTAGGTGCATGACTGACTGTATGAGTGAGTGATTAAATGTGTCTCACTGAGTGCATGGTTTAGTGACTAAACTGTCTTAATTTGTGCATCATTATGTCTGTTGTTCTGTAAACTGCTGCATGTGTTGATCAGTAGCCATATGAGTAAGTATATGGGTTATTGATTGGTTGCCCAAGTATTTGTATGGGAGACTGAGTGTGTGTGTGGGTGGCTGGGAGGTGTATGACTCTGTGCATAGATGTGTGAGCAGTTGATTCACTAGATGCATGGGTTCAAAAGTGCATGTGGAAACAGCTGTATGGGCGGTTGACTGTGTGCATGAGTGTATTGGTGAGTGAATGGAGATCTCAGTGCTACATGTCAAAGTAAGTACATATGTAAAACACATTACATCTGAGAGTTGACATATATAAATAACTGTGCATAAGAGCCAGTGAATGTGTGAGTGGCTGTATGGATCATTGTGAACTTGTATCAGGGATTGTATAAGAGAGTAAATATGTGTTAGTATATGTTTGAATAAGTAAGGTGTGTATAACTGTATAGTTGAGGAAATGGAGGTGTGATTGATTCTTTGCATGACTGACTAGGTGTGTGAGTAACTCCATGGATGAGTGACAGTCTGTGAGTGTCTGTTTACACTGAGTGTATCTAAGGTTATATTAGAGTCTGAAGAGGTTCATCGTATTATCACATGAATGATGTCATCAGTGATGTGATCAGTAATGTCAAATGAGATGTCATCAGTGATGTCATCAGTGATGTCATCTGAGATGTCATCAGTGATGTCATCAGTGATGTAATTTGAGATGTCATCAGTGATGTCATCAGTGATGTCATCAGTGATGTCATTTGAGATGTCATCAGTGATGTCATCAGTGATGTCACTGACCATGTCATGAATGATGTAATATGTGACATGATCAGCAGTGGATTGCGGGTGCGCGATATATAGTTAGTGCAACTAACTATATATGCGAATTTCAATGGTTTTGTGTGAGTAAAATAAGGTTTTGTAAATGCTTATTCCTAACTTTATATGGTCTATAACCTATGGTTTTTTCAGTGAATATATATATATATATTACCTACTGGCGGTCGCCAGTAGGTATATATAGTTAGGATTTTTTCTCTATGGGTTTTTTGAAAATTCTATGTCTAATAACTTTGGCGTTTGTGGACGGAATTGGCTGAAATTTTCAGGAAAATGGCACATTTTGTTTCTGAGCAGCCCTTGAAAATTTGGGGGGGGGTTCGTCCAGTGGGGGCCGAGAAAAAAGGGGGGTCCCAAAACGTGTTTTTAACATTGAGTTTTCCATAGGGCGGTTGGCCTCACTTTTAGCCCGAACGGCTGAATGGATTTGCACGAAACTTGGCAAAATTGTAGGGACTGGTAGCCCGATGTGCCTTTTGTAGGTCTCAATATATGTGCTCCAGTGGATTTTGAGAAATTAACGTTTAAAAAAAGATATATATCTGTAACAGCGGACCGGTTAGCGCTCTGGTTCGCGGACTTTTCGCGCAACCGAGCTTTGTGAAGCGAAGCTGATTGGTTCTCCGGCGTCTGTCAACATTCCAAACAGTCCGTAGCGGCCGCCATCTTGTCTCTCGGTAGGATCGAGAGACAAGAGGAGGTCAAAACAAAGGGGGAAATAACTATAAGGGGGCATAGTAGATCCTCGCTGACCCCCTAGGTTTGATGTGGAGGTTTTAAAAGGGCCCCGCGGGGCAAAAAAAAATAATAATAATAATAATTGAACGGCTGAATGGATTTGCACGAAACTTGGCAAAATATTAGGGACTGGTAGCCCGATGTGCCTTTGCTAGGTCTCAATATATGTGCTCCAGTGGATTTTGAGAAATTAACGTTCAAAAAAAGATATATATCTGTAACAGCGCTCCGCTTCGCGTAACGGAGGTTTGCGAAACTGATTGGTCATTCTGTCACTGGGCTATAGTTGGGCTACATCTGGCTGATATTTGGGCTACATTTGTTTTTTTGTGTGTCTGGCGGCCATCTTTGGGCTACATTGGGCTACATTGGGCTTCATTGGGCTACATTCGGCTAATTAGCAAATAGCTCATCGCAAACTAGGAATGGTAAAGAATCGCTATTTATTCCTTAAAGTTCGCTATTTAGGAAATGCAAAAAACTTTGATGATATATATGGCGGTTCATCTCTAACAAGATAAGAAGCATAGGGATACATTTATGATGACTGGCGCATCACCAGGGATGTGTTAGTCATTCTGTGCCGCTGTTCCGTCACCTATGGTGTGCTGCATTTACAATGCGGCGCATCATGGGGCAAAAACAGCACAGATGCGTGATGTATCTGTGCCGTAAAGGTGGCGCATTGCTGGAGTTGTATCGCAAGTGTGATGAAGCTCCAGCAAGGGTCGGGGGTGCCCCTGTCGCAGGGTTTCTGTTCTCACACAGAACTGTGGACAGAGGATTGGAACCTCGGCGAATGCATTGCTGGAGTTGTATCGCAAGTGTGATGAAGCTCCAGCAAGGGTCGGGGGTGCCCCTGTCGCAGGGTTTCTGTTGTCACACAGAACTGTGGACAGAGGATTGGAACCTCGGCGAATTAGGGTGTCCCAAAACTCACGTTAGTAATCAAAAACTCCTTAGCAAGCTAGGTACAGTGTCACATTGGATATAACAAACTCTCAATGTTTAGACAATCCAGAATATGAACTTATAGTACCTCAGGATACGTGGAACTCATGAACAGTCGGTCGTTATAGATTTCTTAGAAACCAGAACATGGAGTTAAGAAGAACAGATGTGTATTTGAAATGTTTATTTACTAATGCCGTCTTCTCAGGCGTAGTACCTTAGATAATAAAAGTACACATATTATCAGTAGCAAAATTACCAGCATAGTTACTAGTACATAAAAAGTGAATGGTGATAGTATGTTAACATGCTGTAAATGAATAAGAGTTAGCAACACTTATAAGCAGCCGCGGGCCGTGGAGGGAGTTACGGTGAGGCAGGGAGGCGGGGAGGGGGAGGGGGAGAAGCAGGGTGGAGAATACAAGTACACATATTATCAGTAGCAAAATTACCAGCATAGTTACTAGTACATAAAAAGCGAATGGTGACAGTATGTTAACATGCTGTAAATGAATAAGAGTTAGCAACACTTATAAGCAGCCGCGGGCCGTGGAGGGAGTTACGGTGGGGCAGGGAGGCGGGGAGGGGGAGGGGCAAGGTAGAGAGGGCTCCACCCTGCTTCTCCCCCTCCCCGCCTCCCTGCCCCATCGTAACTCCCTCCACGGCCCGCGGCTGCTTATATCTCACCCTCCCTAATACACATATTATATTATTTGCTAAGAAGGTCTCTTTGTGTTGGTTTAGGGCGTGCCCATACTTTAGTGTCTTAGATTTGAAGGAATCACATCACCATACACCAGCTCTCTCTTCATGTGAACCGCATCAACTGTTGTGTATGTGTGTTCGGCAAAGCAATATAAAACCCGCCTCATGCCCAGAATTGGCAGAAGTTGCACTTATGTTATGAGTATGAAGTCGTGGAGATCAGACCTCATAACAATTCTGTATCGTGTTGTTCTTGAAACTTTAGCACTCGCTGTACAGATATAGTTTAACAAGTAAAGCAGATAGTAGACCAATAACATATTATTCTCATGTAAACCACGATGAACTACTAGGTGGAAAGCTAAAGCAACAACTAAGTGTCGTGTGCAGAAGTTGCAAAAAAGGAAAAATGGCGTTTAAACCGGTAATGAGCCCATGCTAACTTAACACGGTGTAAAGATATCCAGGACCTAGATGACACCTCCTCATGATCCGGAAACGAACTGAATAAGATAATAGAAGTGCCATCTCATGAGAGCAGATTGCAAGTTTATATGTGGACGGTCCGCAAGGTAAAGCATTAAAAACTAGGAAAATTTAATGCTAAAGAAAAATAAAACAGCCAAGTACTTTATCGAGTCTTAAGCCAATAGGCAAGGTAAATAATAAAAACTTGATAAATAAGTCAATGAATTGTCAATGAAATGCTAGTACTCAGCATATCAAACATGAAAAAGGTCTATGACATAACTGTGTATGCAAAATAAGCTGCAACAGCCTCCAATAGGAAGTCACCGTCTTCATCCGAAAACAGTTCAGCCATCCAATTTAAAAGCGGAAAAGAACATACGTGCTCTCCCAGCACCGGATCCTCTATCACCATCAGAGGACAGCTCGGTGGGTTTTCAAGAAAGCTCTCTTCCAAGAAAGACTGTGCTGCCGCCAGTAAATTCCAGGGACCAAGTAGTCCATGCATCAATGCCACAGCCATAATCCTTTCGCCAGGACAAACCAACTCGTGAGTAATGATAGGAGTCATCAGCTGATTAAAGTCGACGTCAGGAGAAACCGGTCCGCAGAGACACAAATCAATGGCCCAATCGAAATCACAGGTCAGGCAGTGAAATACAGGCTGGACACAGGTGAAGTAGGAGAACCGAAAAGATAATCCATATGCCGTGCTTAATATCGCCAACGGCATTGTGCCATAATATTCTAGCATGCGATTGCGGAACAGTGTCAGCAGCTGCAGGGTCGGAGGTTGCATAGGAGGGACATCCATATTTAAAAATGTAAAAAAGCACAAGAGCGTCCGCTGGTAATGCAAGTAAAAATGCCAATCCACGAACCAGAGTGCAGAAAATACAATGAAAGGAAGCAGGGATGACTCCAAAGATTTTCTCAAATGAAGTCACGAGACCACTGGTAACAACTTTAAAAAAGTGTGTCAGGGACTTTGTGGAGGATGCGTTAAAGATAGTCGGAAACATGTTGCTGAAATTGAAAGGCAAATCTTAATTGAAAAGGGTGTGCACCTCTGTACGGGTGTTCGCTATGTGAAGTACGAAAGTTTCACGGGCCGAACTCAAGGCCACCTCTCTCTGAGACAAAAGAGCTCTTATTCTTGCCATGCCGTTGAAACGTGTCCCAAGGTTGGTATTTGTGGCCAGATTGAAAACTCCCTATGTTCATGTGTGGGAGGAAATAGAACATTTCTGCAGCAAATAACCCGTTCACTTACTGTTACGATAAAAGGAATACTTTTAATTAACTCAGAACAATCTTCATTATTGAGCATCAAATAACTACCATTTTCCAACAACTTGAACGTGGGGATGATAGCAGGAACTGGCGTGCCTTGCAACACGCAAGCCATATTTGGTCGGTGTTTGTTGCATGAACCGTGTAACTGTATGTGCCTACACATTAGTGAATGATCTGGCGTCTCAGTGCATTCCTCTCCATTCAGATAAACTTCTTGATCATCTTTGAAACATCTGTATGTGTATGGAAGCGACCAGACCTCATGAAGAAAAGCACTACCTAAAGGTTCATAACGACCTATTGGTATA
The DNA here is from genome assembly GCF_964261635.1 of Lissotriton helveticus. NCBI lineage: Eukaryota > Metazoa > Chordata > Amphibia > Caudata > Salamandridae > Lissotriton > Lissotriton helveticus. The sequence goes on from NC_136070.1 coordinate 818,477,529, forward strand.
TATTTCATACAATTTGAAAACTTATATAAAGCAAAAGGCAGCGTTATTAAACCGTGGATAAGGCATGTTGTCAAAAAACCCGCAATCATCTGCTGATGATGTCACTGAGCATGTCATGAATGATGTAATATGTGACATCATCAGCAGTGGATTACGGGTAATAGTATCTCTAGTTTACTCCCCTATAGCTGTCTTTATTTTAACATAAGTGTGTGTTTCCCTCCCTTATACTTACTGTTTTTGGTTCGCTTCCAGTTCGCGTACCGGCGAGCGAACTAGGAAGCGAACTAAGAGAAATAGAGGTTGGCACAGTTCCAAATATTGTACCAATTTTTTAATAACGGGGAGGTAGTTCTGAAAATAACTTTTTTTTTTATTTTTCTGAACATTTTTTTACTGTTTTTGAATTTTTCGGAACAGTTTTATATTTTTTGGGGTTTTTCTTGGAGGGGGCAATGAAAACGATTCATTGTAAAGGGCTCAACAGGAGCAACAAAACAAAAAAAAGAAGTATTTATTATTTTGGGCGTTTCGGACAAACTTGCATATGATAGTCAATAGCTCTGTTGATCAGAGTGATGCTTCTTTCTCCGTAGGAAATGAATCCATCGCAAAATACGCAGGTGTGTTTTACTTCACCAAATCTCATTTGTATATTTGGCACCATCTCCCTGCCCTCTGGTCCCGTTACTTCCGGTACAACAGATCTTCTGGCCATAATAGGGAGATTATCTAGGTCGTTCCGAAACTGTGCAGCACTGTAGTTGTTAGGATGCCACCTAGTCATATGGCGATGCATTGTGTAGTTTCCGAAACTGTATTTTTTGTCGGTCCCTCTGGACAGTCTATCTTGACATATAAGGCAAGTTACGTATCTTGCATTTACTTTTTTCTGACCTTTGGGAATTTTAAAAAATTGCCAAATGAAGTTTTCTTTCCGGTGAGACGTCCTGGGCTGCTCAGGCAAAAACTGCCTCTCTTCGTGCTCGTCCTCCTGTTCCTCTTCTTCTTCTTCTTGTTGAATTATAACTTGAGCAGGTGGTCCACTCTTCCTTGGATGTGGTGGAGGTGGTGGGGAAGCCAAAAAAATGAAAAGGGAGGTCTCCTCACAATCCGTTAGGGGACGAGGAGAAAAGCAAACGTGACAAATGACAAAAAGTCCCTAGTTGGCCTATAGATCAGGCAGAGAGGGAGATTCCTCAGTACGAATGACAAGGGGTGGAGGGGCGGGAAGGAGAGGCTAATTAGCCAGCAGATGCCATAACCACATGAAAAATAAATCACAGATATTGAGGGAAAATTATAAAAACACAATTCAAATCACAAAATGTATGTACTTGTACAAATTTTTAATTCACAATAAACAAAAGTTAATATACAATACCAGTTTAAAAAACATAAAAATGTACTTGTAGGTGTACATGGGTACAAAAGAATTTAAAAACACAAGAACACAAGTTGTCGACGCAGCGTTTCGGTTTCTATGATTTTGACCTTCATCAGGACAGGGTTTCTTTGGAAAGAGAAGACAGGATCCTCTCTATTGGGTTCTGTATACGTGTTATTGTATCCAAACGTTTGGAGGCACGTTCCCTTGAGTGATGTGGTAGTTCTTTGCAGTTAGTCTTATTGGTGTATTCTTTAGTTCTATTCACCAATGAGATGGTTCAAGTGCGAACTCTGTAGTGGCTATCTTCATCAATTAGATAGTCTCTGTCGGAGCCCTTAAAAGAATTCAGTATTCCTGGTATATGTGTTGATATACAATGTTACTCAGGTTGATCAAACGGATCTCGTTAGAGGTTACTTTCTTCAATTAGTAATGCTCTGTCGGGGTCCAAAAGCGTCCACTTATATCTTTATGGAATGAAGTGGGAGAGTGCAGGTAGCCACCGATAATTCATTAATCTCTGGTCATTTCCAAATATGTATCACTTTGTGAGATATTTTGGTAAATAAATATATAGTGGTCCAGGAACTGGTGTTGCGTCGCAGGAAGTAACTTGCTGCGGGGAAATGATATATCTCTCTGCGCTGGGTAAGTAATATCACCAGGCTTGAGGATGCACTACGGCCTCCCTGCTACCTCGCGTCCCTCCGTTCATGAAGAAAGTAACCTCTAACGAGATCCGTTTGATCAACCTGAGTAACATTGTATATCAACACATATACCAGGAATACTGAATTCTTTTAAGGGCTCCGACAGAGACTATCTAATTGATGAAGATAGCCACTACAGAGTTCGCACTTGAACCATCTCATTGGTGAATAGAACTAAAGAATACACCAATAAGACTAACTGCAAAGAACTACCACATCACTCAAGGGAACGTGCCTCCAAACGTTTGGATACAATAACACGTATACAGAACCCAATAGAGAGGATCCTGTCTTCTCTTTCCAAAGAAACCCTGTCCTGATGAAGGTCAAAATCATAGAAACCGAAACGCTGCGTCGACAACTTGTGTTCTTGTGTTTTTAAATTCTTTTGTACCCATGTACACCTACAAGTACATTTTTATGTTTTTTAAACTGGTATTGTATATTAACTTTTGTTTATTGTGAATTAAAAATTTGTACAAGTACATACATTTTGTGATTTGAATTGTGTTTTTATAATTTTCCCTCAATATCTGTGATTTATTTTTCATGTGGTTATGGCATCTGCTGGCTAATTAGCCTCTCCCTCCCGCCCCTCCACCCCTTGTCATTCGTACTGAGGAATCTCCCTCTCTGCCTGATCTATAGGCCAACTAGGGACTTTTTGTCATTTGTCACGGTGGTGGGGAAGCACCAGCTGAAGCTACTAAAGAAGCCATTGCTCAGTGATCACAAAGGGTCTTTCTCTCACAATGATGAAAGTCAGAGTGAGGAAAGAAGGAGGGATTTTCCTCATTTGGGAAAAACAAGAGTTCTCAACCAATCAAAAGTGTTCATTTTAGATTATATGACCTAGTCTTACATCATTAGGAAACCAAAAGTGAAATGAACCAATGAAAAGTGTTATTACCAAGTCACATGACTTGCTGTGTTTACGTTAAGCGCTTTGCAGGGCCTCCCGGTTTGCTTCCAGAAACCTGCGCTTTGCGACTCGCTTCGCGTACCAGTTCGCTAACGTAGCACGTCATATGACGTATCACGCGACAACGTGAAACGTCATGCGGACGGGAGGCGTCACGATGTTGTTTTCTAACGCGGCACTTGCGGTAAAGAAACGTTTACCGGCTCGCGGTCTATTTCGCGGCATCAAGGTCAGCTAACGGGAAGCTTCCCGATTCGCGAAGCGGGAACGAAGAAAAAAAAATATTTAAAAAAAAAATTATTCATTAACATATAAAATATATTTTTGGATTTAAAGAAGAATACATTTTACAGCTACAGATATCAGCTGTTAAAAAACCAATGAAATTCACAGAAAAAACCATAGGTTATAGACCATATATAGTTAGGAATTAGCATTTACAAAACCTTGAAAATTCACTGAAAAAACCATAGGTTATAGACCATATATAGTTAGGAATTAGCATTTAGAAAACCTTATTTTACTCACACAAAACCATTGAAATTCCATATATAGTTAGTTGCACTAACTATATATCGCGCACCCGCAATCCACTGCTGATGATGTCACATATTACATCATTCATGACATGGTCAGTGACATCACTGATGACATCACTGATGACATCTCAAATGACATCACTGATGACATCATCTAGTGTCTGTGTGTTTTTGTAAAGTTTAAATACGTTTTACATATTGAAGAATGACTGGATGTATGGAAGACTGAGTGTGTGTGTGGCTGGCTGGGAGGTGTGTGACTCTGTGCATATCAATGTGTACTTGTATCAGTGATTGTATAAGAGAGTAAGTATGTGTTAGTATATGTGTGAAAAGTATGGTGTTCTGTGTTTAACTATAGATGAGGAAATCGAAGTGTGATTGATTCTTCACAGGACTGACTAGGTGTATGAGTGCATATGATAGTGTTGTAATAATAAGTGACTGTATGTATGAGTAATTGTATGGGTGAATGAGTGAATGTGTGTGTAGACGTACGAATCAGTGAGTGTGTATGTAGTAACTGGTATTGGTGTGTCATGATGTCATCAGTGATGTCATTTGAGATGTCATCAGTGATGTCATTTCAGATGTCATTAGTGATGTCATCAGTGATGTCACTGAAGTATGGTGTTCTGTGTTTAACTGTATAGATAAAGAAATGGAAGTGTGATTGATTCTTTACAGGACTGGCTTGGTGTGTGAGTAACTCCATGGATGAGTGGCAGTGTGTGACTGTCTGCATAGGTGTATGAGTGCATATGATAGTGTTGTAATAATAAGTGACTGTATGTATGAGTGATTGTATGGGTGAATGAGTGAATGTGTGTGTAGACGTAGGAATCAGTGAGTGCTTATGTAGTAACTGGTATTGGTGTGTCATGATGTCATCAGTGATGTCATTTGAGATGTCATCAGTGATGTCATCAGTGATGTCATTTGAGATGTCATCAGTGATGTCATCAGTGATGTCACTGACCATGTCATGAATGATGTAATATGTGACATCATCAGCAGTGGATTGCGGGTGCGCGATATATAGTTAGTGCAACTAACTATATATGGAATTTCAATGGTTTTGTGTGAGTAAAATAAGGTTTTCTAAATGCTAATTCCTAACTATATATGGTCTATAACCTATGGTTTTTTCAGTGAATTTTCAAGGTTTTGTAAATGCTAATTCCTAACTATATATGGTCTATAACCTATGGTTTTTTCTGTGAATATATATATATATATATATATATATATATATGCTTTTTCCTTTAATATCTAAAGAACTACTGAATAGATTTACACCATTTACCAAAATGGCACGACTCTGAACTAAGGGCTACCTTTTTGCCAAATTTGGTGTAATTCCGTTCAGCAGTTCGGGCTGTACCTGCGATTAAAGGTTCCTATGGATATTTGCTTTCCTATGGATAATTGCATGGGGAAAACATGTTTGGGACCCCCCTCTTTTCTTGGCCCCCGCTTGACGAATCACCCTGAGACTTTCAGGATAAGAGCGGACCGGAGCTGGCCATATATTTTGCGAAGATTCGTCGACTGGCGCCAAAGTTATTGCCAATAGAATGTTGCGGATTTCCTATGGAAAATAGGTCCTAACTATAACTACCTACTGGTGACCGCCAGTAGGTAATATATATATATATATATATATATATATACATATATATATATATATATATATATATATATATATATATATATATATATATATATATATATATATTACCTACTGACGGTTGCCAGTAGGTAGTTATAGTTAGGATTGTTTTCCATAGGGAAATCGCAACATTCTAGCGGGAATAACTTTGGCCCCGGTTGAGGAATCTGCCTGAACTTTTCCTCAACTTTGCCTCGCGGCGCTCCGGTCCTTCCCTGAAAGTTTGGGGGGGATTCATCAAGCGGGGGCCGAGATAAAAGGGGGGTCCCAAAACGTGTTTTCCCCATGTTAATTTCCATAGGGCGGTTGGATTCACTTTTAGCTCGAACGGCTGAATGGATTTTCACCAAACTTGGCAAAATTGTAGGGACTGGTAGCCCGATGTGCCTTTGCTATGTCTCAAGATATGTGCTCCAGTGGATTTTGAGTAATTTAGGGTAAAAAAAAATATATATCTATAGCAGCGCCCCGGTACGCGCACTGGGAAGCGCTCCGGGCGCGCCACGCGACTTGCGCACGGAAAGCTGATTGGCTCTCGAGTGTCTGTAAACATTCCAAACAGTCCGGAGCGGCCGCCATCTTGTGTCTCGGTAGGATCGAGACACAAGAGGTGGTAAAACAAAGGGGGAAATGACTAAAAGGGTGTAGGGTAGACCCCCCCTAACCCCCTAGGTTTGATGTGGGGGCCATAAAAGGGCTCCGCGGGACAAAAAAAAATGTAAATGTTTTTTGCGATTTTCGCGGAGGGAGCGCCGGGTACGCGCACCGGGGAGCGTACCGGGGAGCGTACCATGGGGAATAAAGAATGACAGTTTTTTCAAAAATGTAGCATTTTTATATAAATTGGAGGTAGTTCTGAAAAGAACTGTTTTTTTTATTCTTTTTGTTGTTTTATATTTTTTTATTGTTTTTTGAATTTTTGTTACTTTTTTCGGCTTTTCTTAACAATTTTATATTTTTTTTGTAGTTTTTCTGGGGGTCAAACAAAACACAGGGAATTGCAAACAGCTCAACTGGAGCAAAAAAAAATAGAAAAAAAATTAAGGTCGTTTGCTGCAGTGATGGTTGTCTGCAGCTCGATTGAGTAAAGTGATGCTTTGCTCACCATATGAAATTGTTTTGTTGCAATATTTGCAAACAAATTTAAAATCTCCAAATTTAGTTTGGACATTAGGGACCATCTCCCTAGCCTCTGCATCCAATAGAGTGGGTTGATTAGAGGCGCTTGAAGAAGAAGGATGGGAAGAGTTCTTGGTCAGTTCCCTGACCTCTGCTGCCGAATAATTGTTCGCGTGCTTCCTCTGCATATGTCTTATCATCGTGTGGTTCCCAAAAGAATACTTCTTCTTTGGGTTCCCTCTTGACAGTTCTTGGCCACAGATGAGGCAAGTCACCTTAGCTGCATTCACCTTATTTGCACCCCTTTCATCTTGTAAAAGTTCCAAATAAAATGTTCCTTGGGTCTGTATGGGGGATTGTCCTCAGGCAGAAAGTCCCTCTCCACCTCCTCCTCTTCGTCCTCCTCTTCTTGTTGACCACCAATGTGGTCTTGTGGTGGTCCTTGTGGAGGTGGTGGTGCAGATGCACCTGCAGCTGCTACTAGTGAAGCCATTTCTCAAAGAACGAATGCAGGTCTTCTTCACTCAAAAGTGAAAATGAGGAAAAAGCTATCCAATGCTTTCCCTACTGTTGCACTCTCTGGAGTGGGAATAGTAATTTTTACCCTCCCGCTATCCAAAGCTTTCCCTACTGTTGCATTCGCTGGAGTGAGAATAGTAATTTTTACCCCTACGCTATCCAACGCTTTCCCTACTGTTGCACTCACTGGAGTGGTAATAGTAAATTTTACCCTTTCCGCTATGCTACGGTAAAAATATTGTAAATTTCTTATTAATATTACGTTTTTTTGGTTTTTTTTTTGTTTACACGGACTCACTCTGCTCCACTCCCGCACTCACGCACAAGGTAATTCACGTTTTTCCACCCCCCCAGCACCAACTTCATATGTCCACTCACAAGGGACTCTGGGACATGTAGTTTTTCCCACCACGCGGGATGCTACACAGGTGTGCTGACACTAACGCAATTGGGGGAGGTGCGGACTCGATACATCGGCTTCAAAAGAGAGGCGGAACCTGCAGCTTAGTGACATTTTCCAGTGGAGGCTTCGGGCGCTGAAGAAGGCACAACACCAGCCAGAAATGCATCCGCCATTATCCGCATTAAAAGCCTCCAAAAGTTTCCCCTGGGTCTCTGTTCTCTCTTTTCATGGAAGGAGTGTATGCCGCACATATCTACGCGTCAGCCTGAGACGCCATCACAGAGTACCCCGCCTCACCTTGGGTTTGGACGTTACAGGCTTGTGCTGATTTCAGCTCTTCGTCGTACCAGAGTAATTTGGATGGTCCTTCACCCGCCTCTGAGCGCAGGAAGAAAACCGGCAGTGGCGAGGTTAACCCAACCTCGTTGTGGGCTGCAGGCATTGTCCTCGTCGCCCCTGCTCAATGGACTTCTGCAATCGGAGGCTGAAGCGTTATAGGGGAGCTGAGGAGGCTTTACTGTGGACAAGCAAGCTGCTAAACAGAGCATCACATTTTGTTTTGTTTACACGGACTCACTCTGCTCCACTCCCGCACTCACGCACAAGGTAATTCACGTTTTTCCACCCCCCAGCACCAACTTCCTATGTCCACTCACAAGGGACTCTGGGACATGTAGTTTTTCCCACCACGCGGGATGCTACACAGGTGTGCTGACACTAACGCAATTGGGGGAGGTGCGGACTCGATACATCGGGTTCAAAAGAGGCGGAACCTGCAGCTTAGTGACATTTTCCAGTGGAGGCTTCGGGCGCTGAAGAAGGCACAACACCAGCCAGAAATGCATCCGCCATTATCCGCATTAAAAGCCTCCAAAAGTTTCCCCTGGGTCTCTGTTCTCTCTTTTCATGGAAGGAGTGTATGCCGCACATATCGACGCGTCAGCCTGAGACGCCATCACAGAGTACCCCGCCTCACCTTGGGTTTGGACGTTACAGGCTTGTGCTGATTTCAGCTCTTCGTCGTACCAGAGTAATTTGGATGGTCCTTCACCCGCCTCTGAGCGCAGGAAGAAAACCGGCAGTGGCGAGGTTAACCCAACCTCGTTGTGGGCTGCAGGCATTGTCCTCGTCGCCCCTGCTCAATGGACTTCTGCAATCGGAGGCTGAAGCGTTATAGGGGAGCTGAGGAGGCTCTACTGTGGACAAGCAAGCTGCTAAACAGAGCATCACATTTTGTTTTGTTTACACGGACTCACTCTGCTCCACTTCCGCACTAACGCACAAGGTAATTTACGTTTTTCCACCCCCCAGCACCAACTTCCTATGTCCACTCACATGGGACTCTGGGACATGTAGTTTTTCCCACCACGCGGGATGCTACACAGGTGTGCTGACACTAACGGAATTGGGGGAGACGCGGACTCGATACATCGGGTTCAAAAGAGAGGCGGAACCTGCAGCTTAGTGACATTTTCCAGTGTAGGCTTCGGGCGCTGAAGAAGGCACAACACCAGCCAGAAATGCATCCGCCATTATCCGCATTAAAAGCCTCCAAAAGTTTCCCCTGGGTCTCTGTTCTCTCTTTTCATGGAAGGAGTGTATGCCGCACATATCTACGCGTCAGCCTGAGACGCCATCACAGAGTACCCCGCCTCACCTTGGGTTTGGACGTTACAGGCTTGTGCTGATTTCAGCTCTTCGTCGTACCAGAGTAATTTGGATGGTCCTTCACCCGCCTCTGAGCGCAGGAAGAAAACCGGCAGTGGCGAGGTTAACCCAACCTCGTTGTGGGCTGCAGGCATTGTCCTCGTCGCCCCTGCTCAATGGACTTCTGCAATCGGAGGCTGAAGCGTTATAGGGGAGCTGAGGAGGCTCTACTGTGGACAAGCAAGCTGCTAAACAGAGCATCACATTTTGTTTTGTTTACACGGACTCACTCTGCTCCACTCCCGCACAAGGTAATTTGCGTTTTTCCACCCCCCCCAGCACCAACTTCCTATGTCAACTCACAAGGGACTCTGGGACATGTAGTTTTTCCCACCACGCGGGATGCTACACAGGTGTGCTGACACTAACGCAATTGGGGGAGGTGCGGACTCGATACATCGGGTTCAAAAGAGAGGCGGAACCTGCAGCTTAGTGGCATTTTCCAGTGGAGGCTTCAGGCGCTGAAGAAGGCACAACACCAGCCAGAAATGCATCCGCCATTATCCGCATTAAAAGCCTCCAAAAGTTTCCCCTGGGTCTCTGTTCTCTCTTTTCATGGAAGGAGTGTATGCCGCACATATCTATGCGTCAGCCTGAGACGCCATCACAGAGTACCCCGCCTCACCTTGGGTTTGGACGTTACAGGCTTGTTCTGATTTCAGCTCTTCGTCGTACCAGAGTAATTTGGATGGTCCTTCACCCGCCTCTGAGCGCAGGAAGAAAACCGGCAGTGGCGAGGTTAACCCAACCTCGTTGTGGGCTGCAGGCATTGTCCTCGTCGCCCCTGCTCAATGGACTTCTGCAATCGGAGGCTGAAGCATTATAGGGGAGCTGAGGAGGCTCTACTGTGGACAAGCAAGCTGCTAAACAGAGCATCACATTTTGTTTTGTTTACACGGACTCACTCTGCTCCACTCCCGCACTCACGCACAAGGTAATTTACGTTTTTCCACCCCCCCAGCACCAACTTCCTATGTCCACTCACAAGGGACTCTGGGACATGTAGTTTTTCCCACCACGCGGGATGCTACACAGGTGTGCTGACACTAACGCAATTGGGGGAGGTGCGGACTCGATACATCGGGTTCAAAAGAGAGGCGGAACCTGCAGCTTAGTGACATTTTCCAGCGGAGGCTTCGGGCGCTGAAGAAGGCACAACACCAGCCAGAAATGCATCCGCCATTATCCGCATTAAAAGCCTCCAAAAGTTTCCCCTGGGTCTCTGCTCTCTCTTTTCATGGAAGGAGTGTATGCCGCACATATCTACGCGTCAGCCTGAGACGCCATCACAGAGTACCCCGCCTCACCTTGGGTTTGGACGTTACAGGCTTGTGCTGATTTCAGCTCTTCGTCGCACCAGAGTAATTTGGATGGTCCTTCACCCGCCTCTGAGCGCTGGAAGAAAACCGGCAGTGGCGAGGTTAACCCAACCTCGTTGTGGGCTGCAGGCATTGTCCTCGTCGCCCCTGCTCAATGGACTTCTGCAATCGGAGGCTGAAGCGGTATAGGGGAGCTGAGGAGGCTCTACTGTGGACAAGCAAGCTGCTAAACAGAGCATCACATTTTGTTTTGTTTACACGGACTCACTCTGCTCCACTCCCGCACTCACGCACAAGGTAATTTACGTTTTTCCACCCCTCCAGCACCAACTTCCTATGTCCACTCACAAGGGACTCTGGGACATGTAGTTTTTCCCACCACGCGGGATGCTACACAGGTGTGCTGACACTAACGCAATTGGGGGAGGTGCGGACTCGATACATCGGGTTCAAAAGAGAGGCGGAACCTGCAGCTTAGTGGCATTTTCCAGTGGAGGCTTCAGGCGCTGAAGAAGGCACAACACCAGCCAGAAATGCATCCGCCATTATCCGCATTAAAAGCCTCCAAAAGTTTCCCCTGGGTCTCTGTTCTCTCTTTTCATGGAAGGAGTGTATGTCGCATATATATATATATTCACTGAAAAAACCATGGGTTATAGACCATATATAGTTAGGAATTAGCATTTACAAAACCTTATTTTACTCACACAAAACCATTGAAATTCCATATATAGTTAGTTGCACTAACTATATATCGCGCACCCGCAATCCACTGCTGATGATGTCACATATTACATCATTCATGACATGGTCAGTGACATCACTGATGACATCACTGATGACATCACTGATGACATCATCCAGTGACTGTGCGTTTCTGTAAAGTTTAAATATGTTTTACATATTGAAGAATGAGTAGATGTAGAAGTGTCTGGATGAAGGATTTAGTAGGTGCCTGACTGACTGTATGAGTGAGTGATTAAATGTGTCTCACTGAGTGCATGGGTTAGTGACTAAACTGTCTTAATTTGTGCATCATTATGTCTGTTGTTCTGTAAACTGCTGCATGTGTTGATCAGTAGCTATATGAGTAACTATATGGGTTATTGATTGATTGTCCAAGTATTTGTATGGGAGACTGAGTGTGTGTGTGGCTGGCTGGGAGATGTGTGACTCTGTGCAGATCAATGTGTTCTTGTATCAATGATTGTATAAGAGAGTAAGAATGTGTTAGTATATGTTTGAAAATGTAAGGTACTCTATGTTTAACTGTATAGATTAGAAAATGGAAGTGTGATTGATTCTTTACAGGACTGACTAGGTGTGTGAGTAACTCCATGGATGAGTGGCAGAGTGTGAGTGTCTGTATAGGTGTATGAGTGCATATGATAGTGTTGTAAAGATGAGTGATTGTATGTATGAATGGTTGTATGGGTGAATGAGTGAATGTGTGTGTAGACGTAGGAATCAGTGAGTGCGTATGTAGTAACTAGTATTGGTGTGTCAATGGTTTAAAAAATTATATTCTGTATTTAACACTGGGTGTAACAGAGGTTATATTAAAGTGTGAGGAGATGCATTGTATTGTCACATGAATGATATCATCAGTGATGTGACCATTGATGTCAAATGAGATGTCATCAGTGATGTCATCAGTGATGTCATTTGAGATGTCATCAGTGATGTCATCAGTGATGTCATTTGAGATGTTATCAGTGATGTCATTTGAGATGTCATCAGTGATGTCATCAGTGATGTCATTTGAGATGTCATCAGTGATGTCATCAGTGATGTCATTTGAGATGTCATCAGTGATGTCACTGACCATGTCATGAATGATGTAATATGTGACATCATCAGCAGTGGATTGCGGGTGCGCGATATATAGTTAGTGCAACTAACTATATATGGAATTTCAATGGTTTTGTGTGAGTAAAATAAGGTTTTGTAAATGCTAATTCCTAACTATATATGGTCTATAACCCATGTTTTTTTCAGTGAATTTTCAAGGTTTTGTAAATGCTAATTCCTAACTATATATGGTCTATAACCTATGGTTTTTTCAGTGAATTTCAATGGTTTTTTATTAGCAAATATCAAAAGCTTTAAAATGTCAAGTACGTGGTAGGTAAAAACATTTTCGTGTTTATGCACGCTGATGTGCTTTGAACGCTGCCCCCCCCTCTTTTCTTTTAGGAGTATTCTCTCTTTGCAGATAGTGAAGGGTAGGTAACGCAGGCCTTTGCCCCCGTTGTAATCCGTCGTGCCTGCTTCCCTCTCCATTTGATTGATTGTTATCCAAGCATTTACTGTTTTGGAATTGCTTCTCTTTGGTTCATTCTCTATTTACAAACAAGCACAGCGTCGCAATACTCTGTTTAGTCTTTGCAGATAGTGAAAAATCGTTAGAAAAAACAAAAGGAATCAAGCAAAATCAGTAGGCCACTAATGTGATCTCTTTTTGACCTCGCTAAAATAGAAACATTAGGAACAACCCCTCATGAGAAATATGAAACTAATGAGAGGAACCGAGCTCGACGCCATGATGGCTGCAAGACAGCTCGGCTCCGCCGCCCACCCCGCCCAAACTAACGACAAACCCTATGCAAATATTATAAATATATACAACACACCAGCAAAGTAACAGGGTAAAACGTTTTATTAAATAACTATTTACATGGCAGCCTGCTACAACATCGATCCAAATGCATGCCGCCGTTCCCGGGATTTCTCCCCGACTACTCTGCGGCCTATGAGATGGAGAGGCCGGGGCGTTGACTAGGTGGGGCCTCCGGCCGCAACCACAGCGCCAACGATCGCTGCTGACGGAGGGGAGCCTTGCCGGTGAGACCACTGATCTGAAGAACCGCTGCCTGCGGTGCCTCCCTGAGCCGCTTGACGGAGGCCCCCGAGGGGCGGTGTGGTGGCGCGGACTCGGAGGGGGCGCTTGGCTCCTGCCCCCTCCCCAAGTCTTGCTGCCCTGGTGTGGCCTGAGATCGCCCCGACATAGGCGGCCGGCTCCCGGGGTCCGGCGGAACTTTTTGCCTTTTGGTGACTCTTCCATTCTGGACCTTGTCCCACAATCCGTTTGACCTGAAGACACGTCCTGCGGTGCCCTGGTCCGACCATCACATATACCTGCGCCAGGAGACGGCGTGGAGTGCACTGGAAGGGAGAGGCGGCGCGAACGAGCCTCCCCCACCTCCCCATGTGGAGGTTTCTCAGCTGCACCCCAGCGCTTCACTCGGCCAGCTGAATTGCGCCCGCTCTTGCGGCACAGTGCCTCGCTCGGCCACCTGAGTTGCGCCTGCTCTTGCTATTACAGCGTCTCACCCGCCATCCGGCTGAATTGCACCCACTCTTGTGGTACAGCGACAGGCGGCTGCCACGGAGCTCACGAAATGGCGGTCGGCTCCACAGACTTGGGCCTGGCCTGCAAGGATGGCTCTGGGCAACCCTGGAACTCGGACGCTTGACTGCTAGGGCATGGGCCCCATTCCCAAAAGCGTCCCCTCAGCCTTGAAGATTCTACAAGAGTCACCGGGGCCCCCGACTCCCGCAGACTTCCGGTGGGGAGCGACTGCCATGATTGCTCGCGGAATGGCCACGACGTAGCCACGGGGTGCTCTCATGCTGACGCCAGCTTCAGTCTGAAACATCCAGAAACACTGTAGACTACCAATTCGATCAGTTCCGGTGGAGCCCCAACGTGACCCGGTAGAGAAGAACTTGCACTCCCCTCTTTGACAGATGGTTCTTGTTGCCTGTCCCTTCTGTTGTCATTTAACGGAACTTTTTGGACTGCTGAAAGGGGTTCTGTTCCGACCGCTGGTTGATGGAGATATTTTGATTATATTCTGGACCTGCCCGGCCTCGCCCAAAATGGCGTCGGTATAAATGAGACTCGCAACTCCTTGATGTGTACTGGTTGCTCAGCCTTGATATCACGAGATATGTATGCAGTTTTGGAGCACATGGCGGGCGGGGACGGGTACTGATTGAACATTTGCACATCCCTATTGATATTAAGTTCTGATGTATTATTCATTACTGTACTATTGAAAGTTCGAATTAACGTTACTCATGGTACTTGCCCGCAAATGTATATCTAGATAATTTCATTGTAACTGGTCCTGTCGTACTTTCATTATAAAATTAACGTCCACCGATTCCGCAACTGTTAGACACCTTAATTCCTGAAACCTAATGGCCCGCCCGTTACGTTTTTCTACAGTGTAAAGGTCCCCTCATCATATACGATTCCAGTTTGCTCCGTGGCCGGCCCACGTGGTTGTAGGTCCGTATTTGTATACTGACATTTTTGCAAAAAAAAAAGTTTTCGAAGGAAGTATGGAATCAGCGTCATAACAATCGTCTAGGTTGGTAGGATTTTAGAATAATGGCTGTTATTCCCAAACAATAGAAGACAGATAATGCAGACCCTTTGCCTGAATTTTGGATTGATTGAAATTTGTATCCGTCACACCTGCCCTTTTTCCAGAATTGTTAGAAAATGGTCGACCGTAGCTTAAGGTATCTGCCGAATGTAAGGTGTGGTATTTTGTCCCATAAAATAAGACTAATTGAGAAACAAATACACGAAGAGGGAACTCGAATTTAGAGACAAACAAAATGAAACATTTTTTGGCATCATAAGAAGGGGAGGATATGTTACACAGAAAAATCATGCGAAAGGGATAGCCAAGATCTGTTGTATCACACGTTCCTGCAGCTAGTCTGATACATGGTAAGTAGAAGCTTTTTCGTGTTTGCGCGCGCTGACATCCTCTGAATGCTGTATCCCCCCCTTTCTTTTCTCCTCTGTAGGTTACATCGGAGTTCCGACTGAAGAATGGAGTGGACATGGACCGCACCGTGCTCCATGTAGAGAAAGACATAGACAAGCGCTGTGAGATATTGCATGGAGTGCAGACCATCACTGTGAACGTGAAAAATTGTATGGTGTGACTGAGCGTACATGCCCTGATTGTATGGTATGAATGTGTATGTATTCCATATGCCCGGCTGATAAACGTTCTGTTTGCGCAACTGCCGCGTTAGAAAACAACATCGTGACGCGTCGCGTAACCGCGACATATCGCGTTGTCGCGTAATGCGTCATATGACGAGCCGCGTTAGCGCACCCGGAAGTGCTCCGGTGCGCGAGGCGCGAAGCGCAGCTTCCCGGTAGCGATCCGGGGTGCGGCGCGGCGCGGAGCGCGTAACATAAGCATAACAGGTCATGTGACTTGTTAATATAACTTTTCATTGGTTCATTTCACTTTTGGGTTCCTAATGATGTAGGGCTAGGCCATGTGACCTAAAAATAACACTTTTCATTGGTTTAGAACTATTTTTTGTCCCAAATGATGAAAACCCCTCCTTGTTTCCTCACTCTGACTTTCATCTTTGTGAGAGGAAGACCTTTTTTCATCACTTTGCAATGGCAAGTGTTGTAGCTTCAGCTGGTGCATCCCCACCACCACCACCACCTCCTAGGAAGAGAGTACCACCTCCTCAGGTGGTGGTTGAGCAAGAGGTGCCCCCCCCCCACCTTCTTGTTGCCTGATTCGGCCAGCTCAATCGATCGAGCATGAGACTCTGTTGTGATCTGAAGAACCGCTGCCTGCGGTGCCTCCCAGAACCGCTTGACGGAGGCCCCCGAGGGGCGGTGTGGTGGCGCGGACTGGGAGGGGGCGCTTGGCTCCTGCCCCCTCCCCAAGTCTCGCTCGGCCAGCTGAGTTGCTCCCACTCTTGCGGCCTACGACATGGAGAGGCCGGGGCGTTGACTAGGCGGGGCCTCCGGCCGCAACCACAGCGCCAACGATCGCTGCTGACGGAGGGGAGCCTTGCCGGTGAGAGCCACTGATCTGAAGAACCGCTGCCTGCGGTGCCTCCCTGAACCGCTTGACGGAGGCCCCCGAGGGGCGGTGTGGTGGCGCGGTCTGGGAGGGGGCGCTTGGCTCCTGCCCCCTCCCCAAGTCTCGCTCGGCCAGCTGAGTTGCGCCCACTCTTGCGGCCTACGACATGGAGAGGCCGGGGCGTTGACTAGGCGGGGCCTCCGGCCGCAACCACAGCGCCAACGATCGCTGCTGACGGAGGGGAGCCTTGCCGGTGAGAGCCACTGATCTGAAGAACCGCTGCCTGCGGTGCCTCCCTGAACCGCTTGACGGAGGCCCCCGAGGGGCGGTGTGGTGGCGCGGACTGGGAGGGGGTGCTTGGCTCCTGCCCCCTCCCCAAGTCTCGCTCGGCCAGCTGAGTTGCGCCCGCTCTTGCGGCACAGTGCCTCACTCGGCCGGTTGAGTTTTGCCTGCTCTTGCGGCTACAGCGTCTCACCCGCCATCCGGCTGAATTGCACCCACTCTTGCGGCCTACTTCATGGAGAGGCCGGGGCGTTGACTAGGCGGGGCCTCCGGCCGCAACCACAGCGCCAACGATCGCTGCTGACGGAGGGGAGCCTTGCCGGTGAGAGCCACTGATCTGAAGAACCGCTGCCTGCGGTGCCTCCCTGAACCGCTTGACGGAGGTCCCCGAGGGGCGGTGTGGTGGCGCGGACTGGGAGGGGGCGCTTGGCTCCTGCCCCCTCCCCAAGTCTCGCTCGGCCAGCTGAGTTGCGCCCGCTCTTGCGGCACAGTGCCTCACTCGGCCGGTTGAGTTTTGCCTGCTCTTGCGGCTACAGCGTCTCACCCGCCATCCGGCTGAATTGCACCCACTCTTGCGGCCTACTTCATGGAGAGGCCGGGGCGTTGACTAGGCGGGGCCTCCGGCCGCAACCACAGCGCCAACGATCGCTGCTGACGGAGGGGAGCCTTGCCGGTGAGAGCCACTGATCTGAAGAACCGCTGCCTGCGGTGCCTCCCTGAACCGCTTGACGGAGGCCCCCGAGGGGCGGTGTGGTGGCGCGGACTGGGAGGGGGCGCTTGGCTCCTGCCCCCTCCCCAAGTCTCGCTCGGCCAGCTGAGTTGCGGCCACTCTTGCGGCCTACGACATAGAGAGGCCGGGGCGTTGACTAGGCGGGGCCTCCGGCCGCAACCACAGCGCCAACGATCGCTGCTGACGGAGGGGAGCCTTGCCGGTGAGAGCCACTGATCTGAAGAACCGCTGCCTGCGGTGCCTCCCTGAACCGCTTGACGGAGGCCCCCGAGGGGCGGTGTGGTGGCGCGGACTGGGAGGGGGCGCTTGGCTCCTGCCCCCTCCCCAAGTCTCGCTCGGCCAGCTGAGTTGCGCCCGCTCTTGCGGCACAGTGCCTCACTCGGCCGGTTGAGTTTCGCCTGCTCTTGCGGCTACAGCGTCTCACCCGCCATCCGGCTGAATTGCACCCACTCTTGCGGCCTACGACATGGAGAGGCCGGGGCGTTGACTAGGCGGGGCCTCCGGCCGCAACCACAGCGCCAACGATCGCTGCTGACGGAGGGGAGCCTTGCCGGTGAGAGCCACTGATCTGAAGAACCGCTGCCTGCGGTGCCTCCCTGAACCGCTTGACGGAGGTCCCCGAGGGGCGGTGTGGTGGCGCGGACTGGGAGGGGGCGCTTGGCTCCTGCCCCCTCCCCAAGTCTTGTTGCCCTGGTGTGGCCTGAGATCGCCCCCGACATAGGCGGCCGGCTGCCGGGGTCCGGCGGAACTTTTTGCCTTTTGGTGACTCTTCATTCTGGACCTTGTCCCACAATCCGTTTGACCTGAAGACACGTCCTGCGGTGCCCTCGCAATGCGGCCTGGTCCCTGAATGTGTGCAGGGGGACGGTATTGATTGGATCAAGATGGCGGCTTCACACAAAGCTGACTCAAGTGTTGCTGCTGATGCTATGCAGACAAAAACTGGTTTTCAGTTTGTACATTCTTCAGGATTTTTCCATCCAAGGCTGGTTGAGAGTTTGTAGAACGATGGCTTCAGATTTTCAACATACTACTCTTCAACATTCTTCATAAATGTAACAATCTGAGACTCACTAGGAGAACGGCCGTTTATCTTTCCTTTCAAAATGCTGCCAACAATATTTTCTGAATGGAAGACACCATCTTGTAGCATAAAGGGCTGCGTCAAGGGTGGTATTGCCCAGAATGTCTTGTTTTCTAGTGCTCGTAATGACGAAGCCAGAACTGCCGAAAGGGATTCTGGTCCTGCCGCTACTTATTGGAGACATTGAACTATACTCTGGACCTGCCTGGCCTCGACCAAAATGGTGCCAGTATGGGAGCGACTTGCAACTCCTTATGACGTTCTAGTTACTTAGCCTTGACGTTATGGTGGATGTATGCGGTCTTTGTGCACATGGCGGGCGGGGAAGGGTACTGACTGGGAATACGGACAACCCTATTGATGTCGATTTTTCATTATTGATTATTGATTATTGTATTAATAAAGCTTCGAAGTAATGTTACCCATGATACTCGCCCATGGTGTGCGTATGGACGATTCTATTGTAACTGATCCTGTTATACTTTCAATTATAAAATCAACCTTCACTGATCCTGCAACCGTTTGTCACGTTTAGTTTTTTCAATTAAATAGCTCGCTTGTTACATACTCCTATACCCCTGGCTTTTGAAAGACACCATCTTGTAGCATAAAGGGCTGCGTCAAGGGTGGTATTGCCCAGAATGTCTTGTTTTCTAGTGCTCGTAATGACGAAGCCAGAACTGCCGAAAGGGATTCTGGTCCTGCTGCTACTTATTGGAGACATTGAACTATACTCTGGACCTGCCTGGCCTCGACCAAAATGGCGCCAGTATGGGAGCGAATTGCAACTCCTTATGACGTTCTAGTTACTTAGCCTTGACGTTATGGGGGATGTATGCGGTCTTTGTGCACATGGCGGGCGGGGAAGGGTACTGACTGGGAATACGGACAACCCTATTGATGTCGATTTTTCATTATTGATTATTGTATTAATAAAGCTTCGAAGTAATGTTACCCATGATACTCGCCCATGGTGTGCGTATGGACGATTTTATTGTAACTGATCCTGTTATACTTTCAATTATAAAATCAACCTTCACTGATTCTGCAACCGTTTGTCACGTTTAGTTTTTTCAATTAAATGGCTCGCTTGTTACATACTCCTATACCCCTGGCTTTTGAAAGACACCATCTTGTAGAATAAAGGGCTGCGTCAAGGGTGGTATTGCCCAGAATGTCTTGTTTTCTAGTGCTTGTAATGACGAAGCCAGAACTGCCGAAAGGGATTCTGGTCCTGCCGCTACTTATTGGAGACATTGAACTATACTCTGGACCTGCCTGGCCTCGACCAAAATGGCGCCAGTATCGGAGCGACTTGCAACTCCTTATGACGTTCTAGTTACTTAGCCTTGACGTTATGGGGGATGTATGCGGTCTTTGTGCACATGGCGGGCGGGGAAGGGTACTGACTAGGAATACGGACAACCCTATTGATGTCGATTTTTCATTATTGATTATTGTATTAATAAAGCTTCGAAATAATGTTACCCATGATACTCGCCCATGGTGTGCGTATGGACGATTTTATTGTAACTGATCCTGTTATACTTTCAATTATAAAACCAACCTTCACTGATCCTGCAACCGTTTGTCACGTTTAGTTTTTTCAATTAAATGGCTCGCTTGTTACATACTCCTATACCCCTGGCTTTGGACCCTTTCCTACGCGCGGTCTGTACTACCGCCCTCGGGCGATCTATGTAATGAACAGACTACCATTGCCGAAACACAAGGGAATGCATCTCAGAGAGATAAGTCAAGTACGTGGTAGATAAAAACATTTTCGTGTTTATGCACGCTGATGCGCTTTGAACGCTGCCCCCCCCTCATCATTTAGATTACCACAGCCCATTGCACAAAAGCGTACCGGGCGCTCCCCACGCAAAAAAAACAATTTTTTTTTTGTTTTGCCTCGCGGGCCCTTTTAAAGCCTCCACATCAAACCTAGGGGGTCAGGGAGGATCTACTATGCCCCCTTATGGTCATTTCCCCCTTTGTTTTGGCCTCCTCTTGTCTCTCGATCCTACCGAGAGACAAGATGGCGGCCGCTCCGGACTGTTTAGAATGTTGACAGACACTGGAGAGCCAATCAGCTTCGCTTCGCGAAGTTCCGTTACGCGTCAAGTACGCGAACCGGAGCGCTACCCGGAGCGCTGTTACAGATATATATATTTTTTTGAACGTTAATTTATCAAAATCCACTGGAGCACATATATTGAGACCTAGCAAAGGCACATTGGGCTACCAGTCCCTACAATTTTGCCAAGTTTCGTGCAAATCCATTCAGCCGTTCGAGCTAAAAGTGAGGCCAACCGCCCTATGGAAATTAACATGGGAAAAACGCGTTTTGGGACCCCCCTTTTTTCTCGGCCCCCCCTTGACGAAACCCCCCCACATTTTTAGGGGCTGCTCAGAAACAAAATGTTCCATTTTCCTGAAAATTTCAGCCCATTCTGTCCACAAACGCCAAAGTTATTAGACATAGAATTTTCAAAAATCCCATAGAGAAAAAATCCTAACTATATATACCTACTGGCGACCGCCAGTAGGTAATATGTATATATATATTACCTACTGGCGGTCGCCAGTAGGTAGTTATAGTTAGGATTGTTTTCCATAGGGAAATTGCAACATTCTAGCGGGAATAACTTTGGCGCCGGTTGATGAATCTGCCTGAAACTTTCCTCAACTTTGCCTCGCGGCGCTCCGGTCCTTCCCTGAAAGTTTGGGGGGGATTCGTCAAACGGGGGCCGAGATAAAAGGGGGTCCCAAAATGTGTTCTCCCCATGTTAATTTCCATAGGGCGGTTTGACTCACTTTTAGCTCGAACGGCTGAATGGATTTTCACCAAACTTGGCAAAATTGTAGGGACTGGTAGCCCGATGTGCCTTTGCTATGTCTCAAGATATGTGCTCCAGTGGATTTTGAGTAAATTAGGTTCAAAAAATATATATATCTATAGCCGCACCCCGGTACGCGCACCGGGAAGCTCTCCGGGAGCGCCACGCGACTTGCGCACGGGAAGGCTGATTGGCTCTCGGGTGTCTGTAAACATTCCAAACAGTCCGGAGCGGCCTCCATCTTGTGTCCCGGTAGGATCGAGACACAAGAGGTGGCAAAAACAAAGGGGGAAATAACCAAAAGGGGGCTGGGTAGACCCCCCCTGACCCCCTAGGTTTGATGTGGGGGCCATAAAAGGGTCCCGCAGGTGAAACATTTTTTGTAATTTTTTTTTCGATTTTCGCGGGGGGAGCGCCCGGTACGCGCACCGGGGAGCGTACCAGGAAGCGTACTTTGGTGAAAAATAGTGAAAATAATAGTGTAAAATAATCATTTTGAGTGATTACAGGTAGGGTAGCTCTGAAAAGAGCTTTTGGGTTCTGTGGCTGTTTTAGGTACCTACAAGTACATCCCACACACACCGACACGCACACAACCCCACACCCCCACACACTCCCCACACACACCTCACATACGCACACCTCCACCCACACCCAAACACCCCACACCCCCACCTTACACATCCACACCCACACTCACACATCCCACACAGCCACACTCACACACACACCTCACCCCCCCAACACACACACACACACGCACACACAGATACCTCACAGACACACCCCACACATCCCACACACACACCTCCCCCCCACACACACACACACACACCTCACAGACACACCCACACATCCCACACACACACACACATCCTACACACATACCCCCCACACCCACACACCCCCCACACACACCTCACATACCCACACCCCCACCTACACCCAAACACCCCACACACCCACACCTACACACACACCTTACACACCCACACCCACATCCCCACCCACACCCACATACCCCACACACCTACACACACCTATACACCTCACCCCCCCAGACACACACACACACACACACCTCACAGACACACCCCACACATCCGCCACACACACCTCCCCCCCACACATGGGGAAAACTCAGTGAAACAGTAAAATAATGATTTAAAGTGCTTAGAGGTAGGGTAGCTCTGAATAGAGTTGTTGTGTTGTGTGGGTGATTTAAGTACCAACATGTAGGTACCAATGCAGAGTCTTAAATTCAATGTACACCGTTTTTTCTGTAGATATCTTGCATGTTTATACAGAAGTTATTGTGGAATATGGAATCCATACCATAGTCTGTCAGGAAAGCAGAAACAGATATTTTAAGTACTCCCTGAGAAGACCTAGGGGGTCATGGGTAGTCTACCCTGCTCCCTTATGATGTTTTCAATTATTACATTTTACTCTCTTCTGAATCTACACAAAATTGGCAGTGATATGGTGCATTAGAGACAGAGAGTGAGAGAAAGGAGGCAGGAGATGAAAAAGAGATGTGAAAAACACATTGGAGATAATATAGTGGGAGAAAGGAAGTGACTATGAGCAAATTTACTATGTAACACAAAAAAGTTGCACAGTATACTGTAAGTCTCAGTTTATATTATAATCATTTTGGTAGTATTTAATGAATTACATATAAAAATGAATAATGTCTCGAACAATTTTTAATTATTAAATAAAAATGTATTGTTGAGATTGTTCATAATTTAATAACACTTCTAACATTACATCATCCGGAATGTGCTCCAAATTTTCATTACATGATTCAAATGATTCAAGACAGTCAATTAGTTGTTGATCCTCAGACTCATCCATGTTTACTCCCCTATCCCTATTTCCCCTCTCATATTCAACTTCTTTCAGTTCCCATTCTTTACTTCACTTACCCTCTGTTCCCTTCCTTTGCTTCTTCACTCATTCTCTTTTTCTTAAATATTTACTTCACTCCTACACAAACACCTTATCCCCCTACCAACACATACACACACCTCTGACATACACCCCACACACACACCACACACACACCTCATACACACACACACCCCCCCACACACACTCTTCACACACACACACACATTCCATACACACACATACATCCCACACACATACCCCCACACCCACACACCCCTCACACATATCTCACACACCCTCACCTCCACCCACACCGAAACACCCCACACACCCACACCCACAGACACACCTTACACACCCACACCCCGACCTATACCCACTGACTCCCTATAAGTCACACACACTGCATTACTTACCTTTCTTTGCTGTTTCACTCAAACCCATTCAGGCACTGTTTCCTTTACTCTCTTTGTCCTTTCTCTTTGTCACTCCCCATGTCTTATCCTAATTCAATTTTTCACCCTCTTTCACCCCTCTTTACTTACACCAACTGGTATTTTCTCACCCTCCTTCACGTTCTTCATTTATCCCGGTTCCGCCACTACCCTTCATTCTCCATTTTTTACTGTCCTTTCTTTTTCTTTCAACACCCACTCACATTCTCCCACTATCTCTACTTTAGTCTTCTACCTCTCTCTTCCTTTCTTTCGCTCCTTTAGTCATTTTACTTTTCTCACTTTCACCCTATTACACCTTCTCTGTTTTTTACTATGTAATAAACAATCCCTTTGTGTTTCTCCCTGTAGCTCTCTTTCTCTTAACATTACTCTCTTTGTGTTCTTCCCTCTTGCTAACTCCTTCATTAATTTTTTTTCTTCTTTTTTTTGGGTGCGCGCCCCGGTACGCGTACCCTAAGGAAAATAAATTGACAGAGATTCTTTAAAAATATAGGTTTATTTTTATAAATTAAAGGTAGTTCTAAAAAGAACTGTTTTTTTTCTTCTTTTTGTTGTTTTATATTTTTTAATGATTTTTTGAACATTTTGTACTTTTTTTGGCTTTTCAAAACAGTTTTATATTTTTTTTGTATTTTTTATGGGGAGAAACAAAAAAAAGGGAATTGAAAATGGCTCAACTGGAGCAAAAAACAAAAAACGGAAAAAATTAGGGTTTTTTGGGGCAATTGTGATTGTCACCAGCAAGGACGACGAGCTTGACGCTCTTTTCACCATAGGAGATGAGCTTGCCACAATGAATACATGTAATTCTAAAATCTGAAAATCGTGGTTGAATACAAGGCATCGTCTCCGTTGTTTCTGGTCCCGATGGAGTGGGTTGCTTTCTTTTGGAGGTGGTCCTTGAAGACTGGGGGAGGTTACTGGCCAGTTCCCTGATCTCTGCAGCAGAATAGTTGTTTGGATGCTTGCGGGTCATATGTCTAATCATGGTATTATTACCAAAAGAATATTTTTTGTTTGGGTTGCCCCTTGAGAGTTCCATGCCACAGATTAGGCAAGTTACCTTGGCCGCATTGACTTTTTTCTTGCCCTCTGGGATTGAAAAAAACTCCCATACAATGTGTGACCTTGGCTTGTAGTGGGGTATTGTGTTCAGGCAGCCATCTTCTCCCCTCCTCCTCTTCCTCTTCCTCCTCATTCTCTTCTTGACCACCAATGTACTGTTGTGGTGGCCCTCTTGGCGGTGGAGGTGGTGGTGGTGGTGCAGATGCTCCCGCTGTTGCTGCTACAGTAGCCATTTGAAAGTACAAAATAATTCTCTTTATTGTTGAAACAGGTCTTCCTCAGTCAAAGGACAAAGTCAGAATAAGGAAAAAAGGTGGGGTCTTTCACCATTTGGAGAAAAAAAAACTGTCCTGAACCAATGAGAAGTGTTATTTTCAGGTCACATGACCCGGGCTTTCATCATTTGGAAACCAAAACTGTTCTACACCAATGAAAAGTGTTATTTTCAGATCACATGACCCGACGGGCTTACGCTACGCGCCCCGGGGCGCGCCCGTAGTCGCGCTCCGGGGCACGCCCGGGGGTGCGTAGCGTAAGCGCGTCAGGACGTTGCGCGATCGTATGCGCTCGCGTGCTTCCGGGTGCGCTTACGCAGTGCGTCATATGACGCATCACGCGGTTACGTGAAACGTCACGATGTTGTTTTCATTCGCGAGAATAGCGCTAACGGGACGCTCCCCGGTACGCGCCCCGGGACGCGCCGTAACATTGCGCTTACCCGTGCGTTCACCGGTACGCGCCCCGGGAGCGCCCCGAGGCAAAAAAATAAATAAATAAATAAAAATAAAAAAATTACATAATTATACAATATAAAATTCGTTATAATTTTTTTTTACTTTTTATACCTATAGAGATTTGCTATTAAAAAACCATTGAAATTCACTGAAAAAACCATAGGTTTCACACCAGTTATAGTTAGGAATTAGCATTTAAAAAACCTATTAAATTCACTGAAAAAACCATAGGTTTCACACCAGTTATAGTTAGCTGGAAATTTTACTCGCATAAAACCATTGAAATTCCCACGTTATAGTTAGTTGGACTCACTATAACTTGCGCGTGCAATGCACTGCTGATGACATCACATATTACATCACTCATGACATGGTCAGTGACATCACTCATGACATCATTGATGACACCATCCTTGTAACAGAGTTACAGACCTCCTTTCACTGTAATGTAACCCTTGAAACACATATTCAAAAATAGAAACTGAATTTTTCAGAAAAATGGAGATACCCATACCAGTTACAACAACCAATTCAATAATTCCACCATCTATATACACATCCACTCATTCACCAACAGTTTCATATAGTCACTCATACATATACTCACTCATCATATGTAGTGATACACCTATACATCCTGTTACACACCGACAGTCATCTAAAAAATACTGTGACACATACTCACACATGCAAATAAACTATTAAACATCCATTTATTTGCATATACAGCTATACACACACTAGCAATTTACTTCTAAAGAAACTTACACATACTTACTCTCTTAAACAATCACTTATAGAAACACATACTAATTTAAACAGGAACTCTTACAATCTCTTACTCTCACATATACTCACTTATATACATCAATATTCACATATACTAGATTAAAACATATGTAGTTACTGATAAAGACACTAGTGAGACAGTCATTCACTCACTAACACACACATATACACACTCATCCACCCATACAGTCCTGCACATATGCTGTCTTTAAAACACATACAAAGAGAGAGTCAATCATTCATGCATCTAAGTGCTAAGTAATACCCCCACCCAACCATACAAACACTCATACTGAGACTAAAAAAACATCTAATAACCCATATACCTACACATGTAGCTACTCACCGACCCATGCAGCCACTTATACACAAAGTGAAACACTAATCCATATATTTAAATATTTAAACAGTACTCACTAATATATGTATTCACTAAGATACACTTAATAAGCCAGTTAACCAATCAATTTTTTATTAAAAAAAATCAATTTAGACACTTATTTAAACATTTATTCTTCCATCAACTTTTACATATACATATATAAAACATATTTATTTTTCAGAAAGACACACATTCACTGGATGGTGTCATCAGTGATGTCATGAGTGATGTCACTGACCATGTCATGAGTGATGTAATATGTGATGTCATCAGCAGTGCATTGCACGCGCAAGTTTTAGTGAGTCCAACTAACTATAACGTGGGAATTTCAATGGTTTTATGCGAGTAAAATTTCCAGCTAACTATAACTGGTGTGAAACCTATGGTTTTTTCAGTGAATATATATATATATATTTTTTTGTATTTTTTTTAAGAGTTTTCTATAGCGCGAACATAACCCTTGGGTATCAGAGCGTTTCACATTAAAAGGTAGTATCGAAAAGCATTGTTATAGTAAACGTTCACATTGGTATGGGGTAGGTACGCATACAGCATTAGAATGATAATATCAATTAAGATTCATACAGAAAATATATATAGAACATGACATAGGTTTAGTATACAGCTAAATATAATGTGTACTAGAAGTGATAGATCCTAATTGTCTATTTCCTGTGCATATTTCAGTTCCAATCCTTGATCATGTAATGTCTAGTCCCGAGCCTTGCCTATGGAAGGAACTTACTCATTAGGAAGATCTTAGCTTCCCTCTTAAAGGATGCTGTGTCTGGAATTTTCCTAATGTTTGGAGGAAGTGAGTTCCAGATTCTGGGGGCTGCTCCTGAGAAAGCTCTATCATAAGTTTTCTTCTTCCGGAAGATGGCTGGTCTCAGCATCAGCTCCCTTGCACTCCTGGTTGGTCTGTTTCCTCCAGATAGTTTAATTTTCTGAGCAAGGTAACTAGGTGTATTGTAGTGGAGCGCTTTGTGGGTTATGCATGCCATTTTTCGCTGGAATCTGGCTACGTAAGGTATCCAGTTTAGTGTTTTCAGGTGTGGTGAGATATGGTCGAATTTCCTCGATCCGGTGATCAGTCTTGCAGCTGCATTGAGGCATGCCTTTAGTGGTGCTGTTGAAATTTTTGGTAGACCTGCTAGCGTTGTACATCCATATTCAATCCTTGCGATAACTAGTGATTGAACTGCCAGTTTGAGATCCGCCTTAGATATGAATGGTTTCACTTTTCTAATGTAGTTCAGGTGATAGCGGGCGCTTTTTGCCATTGATTTGATGTGGGCTTTCATGTCTAGGTTCTCATCTAGTGTGATTCCTAGTGATTTCGCTGAGTCAACTAGGGTAGGGGTGCAGTTTAATGCTGTGATCATTTTGGACCATTCCTTAACTTCTGTGTGTTTCTTTGGTGGTGAGATTAGTAAGAATCCTGTTTTTTGCATGTTTAGTTTCAGATGATTGTTAGTTAGCCATTGTAATGACATTTTTATGGCCTCATTCATTTTCTTGATGTCTTCCAGGGATGTGATCTTGATGTATATCTGCGTGTCATCCGCGTACATGTGATAGGATATTTTGGAATTTCGGAGGATTTCTGTGAAAGGTTGGACGTACAGGTTAAACATTGATGGAAATAGTGTAGAACCTTGAGGGACTCCAATTGAGTTAGGGCATGATGGTGAGAGTGATTGGTTGACCAGGAATCTTTGCGCTCTTTTCTGAAGGAATGATTCAAACTATTTTAGCACATTTTCAGACAGCCCCATTCTGTCATGGAGCCTGTTCAATAATTTTTCATGATTTACCGTGTCAAATGCTGATGATAGGTCAAGGAGGATAAGTAGACATGTCTGATTAAGGTCTAATGCCTGTAGTGCATCATCGACAATATGTAGGATCACTGTTTCTGTGCTGTGTCCTGTTCTGAATCCTAACTGGCAGTCGTCTAGTAGCGAGAAGTTAGCAATGTGTTGGCTTAGTTAGTTTTGTACACATTTCTCTATTAGTTTGGCAAGGATAGGAATGTTGGTCACTGGGCTAAAGTTAGTTGGATCTGCTGGGTCCGCTGTAGGTTTTTTGATGATGGGGATGACTTGACCTGTTTTTAGGCAATCTGGAAGGATTCCTTGGGATAGAGAGGCGTTTATTATTTTTGTCCATATGGGAATCACGATGTGGCCTAATTCTTTGAGGCATTTCGAGGGGAGTGGATCATTATAGTGGTTGGTAGGTTTGATGTCTGATAGTGTTTTGGCGATGGTATTCTGGTCAAGTAGTTTGAAGTTATCCCATTGTGCCTTGTTTTTTGTCCTATTATGGGTAGTTTCCAAGGTGGTATTGACCGTTGAGGGTGTTTGGATGTCCGTATTGCCAATGTTGTCAGCTTCTTTCCTGAGCTCTCTGTAGTGTTTCGCTCTAGTCTTTCCAGAATCCTCCTTCCAACGAGTTGGCCTTGTCGGTGAAGAATGTTGAGAACTCTTCACAACTTAGTTGAGTTTTTGTAGTTTCTTGGGCAGTTTTGGCCAATTTAATGGATTGCTGTTTTAAAATCTCGAATAGTTTCCGAGGTCTGTTTTTGGAGTTATCTAGTTCAGATCTAATAAATTCCTTTTTGGAATTTAGGATCTTTTTGTTATATTTGCTCCTGATTCTTCTGAGGGATTTCAGTTTGGGAGATGATGGGTGTTGTCTCCATTTTCTTTCAGCGAGTCTTAGTTTCCGCCTTTCTTCATTCAGTGTTCCACTGAACCATGGGTTTTTAACCTTCTCTGTGACTCTTTTCAGTTTTAGTGGCATGGTGGTGTTGACTATATTCGTTACTGTTGTAGTGTAATGATCTGTAAGATCCTCCATATTCAGCAAGTTGTTCGGTGGATTTAGATTCTTCTCACAGCTTTCTACTAGTAATTCCATATTCAGATCTTTAGTATCTCGCATCCATTTCTTGTGTCTGGTAGGTTGTATGGTCTTGTTCTTTTTCACTGTGTTTATCAGGAAGGTTATGGCATGGTGATCTGACCAGTCGCACGGCTCAATTGGTAGAATTGGGGTATTGTTGGTTTTTGAGATTATCCTGACTAACGTGGCTCCTTTTGCGTGTGTTGGCTGTGTGCATGCTTGGTTAAGGTGTAGCTCCACTAGAAAGTCTTTAAGAGCATTAACCTGTTTGTCATCGTTGTCGTTCCAGTGTAAGTTAAAGTCCCCTAGAACAATGTTATTAGTTTCAGTATGGGAGTTGGTGGTGATGATTTCCATTAACTGGTCTATGAAAGTCATATTATTTCCTGGTGGGTGGTAAAGCGCATTCAGGTTGCATCTTTGATTATCTGCTGATTTTATCTTGAGACCTAGGTGTTCACAGGATTCGAGTGGTTCTGATAGAATTTGGCTGACCTCTATATCCGATCGGTAAATGCAGGCTACACCACCCCCTGTCTTTTTCAGTCTATCCAGTCTCACAATACTATACTGTGGGGGCACTAGTAGGTCCATACAAGGAGATGAGGATTCCGATAGCCAAGTTTCTGTCAGGATAGTCACATCAATTTCCTGGTTCATGATGAGGTCAGCTATGTCTGATGCATGTTTTGCTGCGGACCTACAGTTGAGCAGTAGGCATTTCAGTGGTTTCCCTGCGTTACTTATGTTCATGTTCTGTGAGTCGGAGATTAGCTGGACTTGCTGTAGGTTGTTAAGATAGGGTTTCCTTTCATTTTGTCTTGATGTTCTATTAGCATCGATCTGGACTGTTCTAATTTCCTCCCCTCTATCAAGGTCTGTTGGCTCATATTCCCGTAGTAAAGATAGGGTTTCTTCTTCCGATAAGTAATTAAGGTTCCTATCAGGTCGATTTTGCCTGTTTGATAATGGCATTGCCATATTATTGTCCTTTCTTTGAGAATTAAGTATAACTTCTCGGATGTGCTCGACTTTGGTGTGAGTGCTTACTGTGGTTTCAAGCACCTTGTTCATTGCTTGTACTGTGCTTAGAATATTGTCCACTTGTGTTTGAAGCTCTTTGATTTCTGTTATACATTTACTGATTTCTCGCCAATACTGCCACTCACTTCCTGTTAGGCGGGTGGAGCTGATCTCGGCGGTGAACCATATTTTTCAATGAACATTCCTTTGCCCACGCAAAGTAGACAGCCCACACAGGAGTCGATTTCCAAAATTCCGTTTATTCCACCAGTGCTGGTGGAATAAACTAGAATAAACTGAATTAGTGAAAACATCACCCAATATATGGACTACTAAAATCATCTTCAAAATCATGTTCAGAATCTCCCCACATATGTAAAAGACACTGGTGATTTTCTAAACAAACTGAATCAAGTGGACTGGTCTGATGGCTATCTATTAATTGCATTGGATATAGAATCGCTTTATACAATCATTGACCACCACACAGGATTATCAGTGGCAAAATACTATTTGGATACAAGACCTTTGAACTTTCACAATCATAATTTATGCTACTTGAACTGATAAAGTGGTGTCTTTTTAACACTTTTTTCATGTTTGGTAAGGATTTGTATAAACAAAACGAAGAGTTGCTATGGGAGCCTGTTTCTTCCCCAGCTATGCATGCTTGCATGTTGGCTGGTGGGAGGAACAGGTTCTAAGGGGAACCCATGCTAATATATACAACACACATGTAGCATATTGGTTTCGCTACATAGATGATGTTTTTTTTAGATACTACTGTATATGTTTCAGAGGGAAAGTGAGAAACAACACTGCACAGACAGCCCACATCTGGGAACTCCACACTACATGCTATGAGCTCACACCCCAGGCACTTAATAACAAGCATTCCTTCTGGAGAATTGTTAAGATTAAAAAGTATTTGTAGTACAGAAGAGGAATTAAGCAAATGCACACAAGCTTGCTTAGAGAGATTCAGACAGAAGGGCTATAGTGAGAGAATACTAACCGAAGCCAGCAAAAAAGTTAAATTAAGAACAGGGAAATCCTTGTTGATCCACAAAACAAACAACATAGCTCTGGCACCAGCATCAGACATGGCAACCAATATAAATGAGAACAATGCATCTAGATTAATTACAACTTACAGTAGACAACAAAGACAAGTGAGGGCAATAGTCACCAAAAATTGGCCAATCCTACTTACGGATTGGGTGCTGGCGCCAAGTTTACCATCTAAGCCAACACTCACCTTTAGAAAGGCTAAATTGATGAAAACGGAGTTGTTTAAAAGCAGCCAAGAGGTTGTCCCCAGCACGACATGGCTTATACCTAAACAAGGTATTTTTAAATGTTCGTCATGTCGCGCTTGTAAATTCGGGGGAAACACAACTCACTACACAATACCTTTTAGTCCTAGTAAAAGACAAATAAAGGGCCACTTCACTTGCCGTACCGAATTCGCGGTATATGTTCTCACATGCACATGTGGACTAAACTATATTGAAAGCACCAAGTTACAAGTGCATGTACGCATTTTGCAGCACTTACGTGCCATAGTCAACAATTATGCCAATTATCCAGTGGCCCGTCATTTCAAAATAGCGCACAACAACCTGAATTGTCTAAAATACTTTGTAGTAGACGCAATTCCTATACAACGGCGTGGGGGCAATAGAGAATGCATGCTAAGGCAGTTAGAAACATGAATGATCATGGAGTGTGATAGCAAAGCCCCAACAGGACTCAGTTCTAAAGAGGACCTTCATAACTTCCTATAACTAATATCTCTTCCCCTGGTCTATTAAGGAACTTAAACATACATTGAGGTTCAGCGGCAGTACAAGTCTACATAGGTCTTGAGTAAGGACAGGATATTACAATGGTT
Organism: Lissotriton helveticus; assembly: GCF_964261635.1. Classification (NCBI taxonomy): domain Eukaryota; kingdom Metazoa; phylum Chordata; class Amphibia; order Caudata; family Salamandridae; genus Lissotriton; species Lissotriton helveticus. Next base: position 818,509,777 of record NC_136070.1, read on the forward strand.
ACATGGAGCTAACTGCAGCCTTACAACAAATCATGCATTGTACTAAAATATGAAACCCCCAAAATTATTTTTAGATGTGTTTATATGTATATTTATTGCTGATAATTTGCACACATATTTAAGTAGTACTGTATAGCACATAGCACGTTCCTTTGCACTTCTTGCATAAAAATACCAGCTCTTAAGCATCACTCACTTTAGGTGGTCTATAAAAAATATTATAATGTTTTCACAGCAGATACATTATTTATAAGATCTCAGGACTAACACTAAAAGGCCTTACAAATAGTACTAAATACAGATGAACCCTGTTAAAATGGTTAATTAAGGTTATGAGTCTGAACATTCGATGATGCATTTATGCAGATAGAAAATCAATCTATGATGGTTTTCTCCATTTCATCTGAATGTTTTTTAATCTGGTTTTTACAGCATTTAATATTTATGGATGCATAAATATTTTTGTATTTATGTATTTGTACAAGCATATATTTATACATGCCGCAATAGTGTTCATATATCAAATTATTGGTTGAATCACACTACGAGGTCCTATTTTACTACGGTCTTATTTTTACACTCTCCGTTACATAATACTGCCGGCCGGCGTCATTTATGATACAACGAAATGTATTGTGCTGCCTTGTCAACAAACGCAACAATGAGTTTTAAAGTCTTTTTTCAATGTCAATTGGGTGTCACTTGACAAATTAGGGGGGTATAGGAAAAGGTTCTGCAACGTATTCCCACATGTGATCAAGGCCGTCTTATCGGCCAAAAACGCGTAATGACTGTTACCTGTGAGGAATAAAGAAAAATCTCGCCTAATTGCAGAGGAGTTCATGCTTTCATTTCGCCCATAAGGAGGGGGAGGAAAGCAAAGAAATCGAGTTTCAGATAGATATATATATATATATATATATATATATATATATATATATATATATATTACCTTCAAAATAATGCCATACATATAGAGATAAAACAGATCCAATGAAGACGGGGCACTGAGCCCGACATACAGAAAATAAAGAGTATACATATGTGAGATCTTGTGAAAGAGATCTAAGAATTGCGAGAATATCCCCAAAAAGATGATTAGAGACAATGGCAACATGCGACTTAAAGTGAGAAAATATAAAAGAACAATAAAGAATGACACAATAAGACTATCCTTATAACTGCCTAAAGAACTACAAATCCCAAAATGCCTCATGATGGGCTACAATGGGGGATATACAGAAATACAGAAAGTGATGAAGGACTCACTGTACCGTTACCATGAGCAAGACCTTTTTGGTTGAAAAACGTCGGTGGTGGTTGTGGTGAGATTTGCACTCATGAAAATAAATTGAGATTGAGGAAATCTACTCTCCAGGAGTGCAGTGAATTCTTAATCCTTGCTGATAAATATATTTGAGGAAAAGTCTACCCTCGACATTGGCACCTACTGTGCAAAGAGTGCACTACTGACGGACTACATGGATGGGAAAATACATAAATATATATATGTAAGTATTTTGTAGGTATATAGGCTTTATACTTAACTGCAAAATACTTACATTTCCATGGTAAAGACATATGCGTTTTAAAGGCAAGTGCGGTAAAGGCATATGCGTGGTAATGGCATACGTGGCGCCATCATACATCCGAGTGACAGGCGTTACGGAAACTGAATCGTTGGTCCAGGATGCCCTGCTGATCCCAAAGTTGATGACCGCTTTGGGTGATATTTTAAACCAAGACATTACAACCAAAGAAGTGTTGCATGCAATCAAAGCAATGTTGTCTGGGAAAACTCCAGGTGAGTGCAACTTCCCATTAGACCTTTAAACAATTACCGCTAGCTCCTTCATGCCTCTTCTTGCTAAAGGCTTCAAGGCTACAGAGACTGGTGCATTACTCCCAGAGTTCAACAGATCCTACATCTCTCTGCTGCCAAAGTGGGTCAGAGACCCACTGCACCTCGTAAACTACAGGCCATCTCGCTCTGAAATTGTGACATAAAAATCCTGCTGAACAATCTTGCCAACGGCCTCAAAAAAGTGATTCCACTCTTCACCCACAAAAACCACATTGGCTTTGTTCCAGAAGGATTTTCGAAAAGCCACCTCAGAACCCTGCTACACCTCCTTTGGTTGCCACAGAATGGCATTTCTGAGACAGTGGCCTATCTTAATGAGGAGAAGACATTTGATTGAGTGGAGTGGGTGTATTTAATCTGGGTCATGTCCAGTATGGGCTTTGGTACCCAATTCATTACAATGGTACAAATATGATATGCCAACCCATCAGCACAAATTACCTGCAATAGGTTTCTCTCAGAGCACATCCGGGTCAACAGAGGAACCAGGCAGGGATGTCCAATATTCCTTCTTCTCTTCCTATAGCCCTGGAACCTTTGGCGATTGTAATTAGGCTTAGCCCGGACATAAAAGGGATACTAACTCAGGCTGGAGAATGAAGTCATATTGTATGCGGATGATGTCTTACTGATTAAATCCTCTCCTGATGAGTTCATCCCTGCGCTGATGACCACCATTTTAGAATTTGAGAGTAATGGGACAAAAAGCGAGGCTATACCAATGAACAGGGCCAGCTTTAGTGCTGGTGGTGCGACAATCTTTGTTGGAACACCCCCACAAGAAAATCTCCTTCTTCATGAGTTCCCTCAGTACTGCCCTCCAGCAGTGCCCCTCAGCTCGCCATAGCCCCATTCTCACATGCATTTCATTTGTTTTATAGCACTACTCATACCAGTGTAGAGTGTCAGAGCACTTTACATCACACACATTATAGAGAGCCAATGAATCATCGGTGTACACCTCAGTCAATAGGAAATGCTACATAAGAAAATGAGGATTTCAAGGTATAGTAGTCACATGTCACTGATACTAGTAGTCGTATATTTTAAGAGTGCGAGGTCTGGTGAAGCCCAAACTCAGAATTTAAAACATACTAGAGTGGTTGGGTTTGGCTTTAATAATAAGAATGTATTTTTACCCAAATAAACACTTTTTAGCACCCTTATGATAATGAAAGACTGGGGAAAAAAATAACTTTCTAACCTATACCGTGCAATTTGCAAGCAGTTCTTTGATAACAGTTCATAGCTCATTGTGCTATATTGGGATTGTAACTTATGAACTACAAGAAACAAAAGGATCACTGTGACAAAAGCAGTAACCTACTGAGCTATCCACATAAAATACAGTTCTTTGGTCTGCATGGTACACATTCTTTGCAGCAGGCACATGAACCCTTTGTGTTACTTTATCATGAGTTGAAACTGCCACTTGACAAAAACTCCGATCTCTCACTCCAGCAGAAACAATAATCACCAGACTTATCTTGACATGTTTATTGTTGCCTGAAAACGGCTGGACGCACAAGGAACTCTGCAGCAGGTGCTTTTTAAACTGGTGTAATTTCTAAACACCCCCTTCCCGAGGTCTCCTGCCCTAAAGCCGTCACTCCCTCGCTGGTCTCCCATTCAAATGGATCCCACCTAATCCATATCACTGTCTTAATTGACCAGATGCAAAGAGAATTTTATTAAATTGAAAAATATCCTCCCTTCTCTATGGGGACAATTCCAAACCGTTAATATGATTGGTGCACCATGGTTCTATTATGTTTGGCATACTTGCACTGTCTGATCCTCACTCAATCTTGCTCTCTATTGATCAACAAATAAAGACATATATATGGGATGATAAAAAGCCTAGACTGGCAATGTCCAACCTGTATGCAGAAACTTCCTCAGGTGGTCTACAGCTCCCTAAGTTGGAACATTGCTATACAGTTCATCAACTATTTCACCTCACCTACCACTTAAAAGATTAACTTGAAACTCTGGAATGGGTATTTATTGAGTGATCTCTTCACAACGAGGCTAAGGGCCCAAATGTCTTGTATAAACTACTCAAGGGATCTAAAGACCCTACCAACCCCGTATTGGGCAACTTGATACAGATACAGAAAGCGCAACATAAGCAAATAAAACAAGATGCATTCTTGCACCTGAAATTCTCACTAAGCCTCAATGCTGATCAAATAACAGATATATCTCCCCTCTACTGGAAAGCTTGGGCTTCAAAGGATATCCTCACAGTTCAACATTTGTTTGGATCTGAAACATTAAAAAGATTTCCAGTTCTACAAAATTGAATATGGCCGTGCTGGAAACCAATACTGGAAATAATTATAGTTGAGAAGCTGAATATTCAAGAAACTGAGGAGAAGAACTTCACTACTTGTGACATAATAATAAAATAATAATAGTTGCATTTGTAAAGCGCATGGTTACACTGAACCAGTGTGTCCCCGCGCTACCGTGGCAAAAAAAAAAAATGAAACAGGATCGCCAATCATTCAGTCCTGGCTGCAGGGAAGAGGTAGGTCTTCAAACCTTTCGGAAAGGTCATTTCGTAATACTCCAAACGGAGTGTCTGCGGGAGTGAATTCCACAATTGGGCTGCCAAGTAACGAAAGGAGCGCCCACCTATTCTGGCTCTCTTAACTTTGGGAACCTGTACAGTGCCCTTTCCGCCGGACCTTAAGAGTCTGGTCGGTACATAGGGCGTGAGAAGACTGTGAAGGTATGAAGGGCCCTTTCTTTGCAAAATCCTATGACTTACGCACAAGGCCTTAAACTTCACCCTCTCCCTAACGGGGAGCCAGTGGAGAGAAACCAGTGCACCAGTCGCTGAGGCCCTTCTAGAGAGCCTGAGAACCAGCCTAGCCGCTGCATTTTGAATATACTGCAGGCGCTGCAGGCATCTTGCAGTAGCGTCCAAGTATAAAATGTTTCCATAGTCCAGGCGAGATGTTACCATGACGTGAACCAAGATCTTTCTAGATGCAGTGGGAAGGGCGTTGAGGGTTTTTCGCAGTCTCTTCAATATCCCAAAACAAGCACCTGCCACCTGCCTGGTATGGTAATCGAAGGACAGTTTGTTATCAACCCAGACCCCAAGATTCTTAGCCCGCTCACTGGGTATGGGAGTAAATCCCAGAGACTGGGGCCACCATGCCGAGGACTAAACAGAAGGAGCTTTCCCAATCACCAGCACCTCGGTCTTGCTGCCATTTAGTCTCAAGCAGTTATTTGCCATCCAGTCAGCCAGTTCTTGGAGGCAATCTACAAAGTTGGAGGCAGCATCTGCCCGGGTTTGGGTCAGGGAGACTACTAGCTGGGTGTCATCAGCATAGGACAAGGCACTGATTCCATATTTATCTGAGATTTTAGCCAGGGGAGCGACATACAGATCGAACAGTGTAGGGACTAATACAGAGCCCTGAGGCACCCCCTGGCCAGCTCGATGTTCCTCGAGTAATGGTTGCCTTGCATAACTCGAAAACTGCGCTCGGATAAAAAGGACTCCATCCATTCTAATGCTCTATCAGCTATACCCCCTTTCTCCAAATCGTAGAGCAAAGTATGGTGGGCGACAGTGTCGAGCGCGGCACTTAAGTCTAAAAGAATCAAGGCCGCCGTCTGACCTTCGTCCACATACTTCCGGATGGTGTCAGTGGAGTACAGCAAGGCCGATTCCGTGGAATGCAGAGCCCGAAAGCCGGACTGGGAATGATGGAGAAGATTATTAGTACAGATGTGGGCAGTCAACTGAGCATTCCCAATTGTTTCCGCCACCTTTGCAAAGTACGGGAGCAAAGAGATTGGACGCAAATTGTCCAGCTGATCCGCACTGATGTGAGGCTTTTTCAGTAGGGGAAGAACCACAGCCTCCTTCCACATTTCTGGGACCACTCCTGAGATAAAAGAGAGTTCTAATAGGTGTCTCAAAAAAGGTTCAAGTACATTCATGCTGCTCCTCAGCACCCTAGGGTTAGCCGAGTCACCAGGAGAACCTGATTTAATACCCATAGCAATACTCTTGATGGGATATAAATATGATAAACACATGATATTGGCATAGTATATTCAATATAACCTTGTAACCGCACGTTAGCCTTGCATTATTCACACTGTGTTATTATAGTTAGGAACGATTCACTCTAGTATTGTCTGTACCTATTGGTGTGACCGGAGCCATCTTGTTTCGTTTCTTAGTCTCAAGCACCGTTTCCCCGAAATCACGTGACTAAGCTTTCTGCATGAAACCATGATGGCAAACTTAGCTGTCTGCTCCACTCGCTAGTTTGTAGCTCAAGGGAATCCAAGGTCGCACCTGCCCTTCTTGTGGGATGCGCACATTCTAGCAGATCCTGTTCCTGCGCTCCCGGAGCTACAGATAGAAAGGGAGGCACCTTGCTGACCTGCCCCCAGAATAGCTTAGGCCTAGCTACTAGCAATCAATTGTGCCTTATATGGGTTTTCCTGCTGGCTCACTGACAAGTTGTATCTTTCCTAGTAAGGTGACATCGTTCTATGTGTGAAACGTATATATGCTTTGTATCACTTGTATGTAGGCAGTCTCCTCTGCGCACCTCTGAGGGTCGTGTAGACTGAGGCTCCCCTGTCAGGGTCTGTATCTGCAGAATAAACGATTGAACCTTCTCCATTGCCGACTGAACTTATTATTGGTATGTGAGATATCTGGACTATTGGTGAGTATAGTCCATTAGTATAATTTTGGTTCGTTCAGTTGGCGACTCCGCCGGGACTCTGGGATAGGGTTGTCCCCTCCTGTAAACAGGAGTAGAAGGGACAGGGAGGAGTTCTGGCCGAGTGGGTGGACGGAAAAAAAACCCTGATTTGAAACACCCGTTTGTGGAATGAAAACAAGAAAAATTCCACTCTCGAGCCCAGGATCCCTCCCAGCTGCTAAAGACCCTACGCCGGAGTCCTACGGGCTTAACCCGAGAGAGGAACAGACTGTGCCGGTCTGTCTAGGAGTCGGCAGTGGAGAATTCGCAATCAACCTGAGTGCACCAGGTGAGTGAATTTCTGATTGTATTCGGTTAAGAAACGCTTGGAGGAAGTGTTTTATCTCGGTAGCGGGTAACTGCATTCTGAAGGTGGCCGGGGAAGCCGGACCACAAGGGAATCTGAGGGTCTGACGTTGCGGCGCAGTGGCTGTACGGGTAGATACCTCACGGACTTGTTTGGTGAAAACTTGGGACAACTCCTGGGGCCTAAGCGGGGTACTGATTTACTCGCTCGGCCGAATCCTCTTCGGGAAAGCCCTGGGAGCAACTGGGTAAGCTAGGGTTCTGGAGCTACGTGCCCAGATGCCCGGCCCAACCAGAACAGGACCATGGGATGGCCTGTAAGAGGGTTCGTGGTTCGCCTACCAGGTGATCTCAGAACAGTCTAACGACTGCTCTTTTGTTATTTGAATTTTGTTGCTTCGGAATTCTGTTGAATCGATTCCCCGAACAGGAGTCAACGGGCTCTGTTCGTTCTGAAAGACATGTCATCTGCATAGAATATGAATTCAGTACTGAAAGAGTTATTGCCTTGCAACGCTTTACAGCACTTTACTTCGAGAAAATAAAAGAACATGTGAGTGTGAATGGTGGAGAGGATGCGTCCAACTGTGAATGGTGCGTGGATTATATGAGTAAAATTGTGTGAAGATTGTAATAATGTCTTGCTTTAGTAAATTATGTTTTGGGTGCTGCTGTCAGCGAAATAAACGGCTGGAAGAAAGACAGCCTGCCCCTCCCGAGGGTAGCCCCAGTTTTGATATGTACGTAAAACACGGTCTTACACCGATTTTATTTAATACGATTTGGAATAAGTATACCAGGGATAATTCGGACTTGCAATGGCCATTAACAGGGTCATTCGATGAGAAAAAGATTAATTATATTCAAAATAAATTGTTTATGAAGAAAAGCCGCCAGTCAATGTTTGACTTTTTGAACCTTTGGTTGAAAGAAGCAAAACGACGACGGATACGTGAAGAGAAATTGGGAAAGCTTAAATCAGGACAGACAGTCACCCAGAAAGCTGTAGCTTACGATAAAGGGAAAACTGAGGAGATTATCACACAGATGGATAGACAGTTCCGTTTAGAAACGGACAAAAGCTACGTGGCTCGACCAGAAGTTGGAGATGAAATAGAGGAGTTATTAGAAGCCCGACCGCCCCCTCCTTATGCTCCGCAGGGATTATACCCAGCCGTGCCTTTGGTATGGGCGGACCAAGCGGGAACAGTATCGGCTGTTGGAGTGCTGATAGTAACGGCCGCCACGGCCCCTGTCGATGGTACAATACCAAGAGTATTACTTCCCCCTCCTACTCTCCGACCAACTACCTCACCCTTAAAATCCTTACAGTCCCTTCCCCTTTGCACCCAGTATTCCTCTCCCCTCCAGTTCAGACTGCCATAGATCCCCGATATATGGCTAGTCTGGATACCACGCCCAAGCGCTCTAGACCTGACTTGAGTGATCAACGAGCCTATACTAGGTCGTTATTGGGTACAGAAGAAAGAAAAGCTATAGTGATCCAAGCATCTCAATGGATGCGGAATCCTATTTATACCTTGGAAGACATTTGGAGCACTATGAAAGACTTTGAACCAGTCGCTCAGCAACTGGCTCTAGAAAATATGGCGATCCGATTAATTGATCTATGGGAGCAGTGTTTCGAAGAAGGACTTCCTCCACAAATATTGTGTGATATAAGAGATCGAGCTTTTAAATTTCACTTACAAGTTGATGAAGTGTATCAGAATGTAGCTACCCTGGTGAAATATAGAGAACGAATGCACCGGAAATGTGCCGATTGGGGAACACAGCACCCCATGAGAGAAGTGCACCCCCTCTTTTATCCAGAATTACCTGAATTGAAAGATGCCAATAATGTCGTGACTAGGGCTCGTGTGGACGCTCGGCTCCAGGAACAATGGGTTTATACCCCTTGAAAACTAAGCGAGGTGCTCACTTTAAAGGCTCAGTTTCCCGACCTTCCTAAAAATCCCACTGCTTATTATAAGGAATTGACTGAGGCCGCCAATTCCGCTATTATGACAATACCCGATATCGAGCTGTTCTTTGGCCTCTTGATCCCTGTAGATATTTGGCGACAAATACATGACACTGATCATATTCCCGAACTAGGAGGTACATGGGATCAATTGAAAGCTTGGGATAAAGAACGAAAACCAGGAGAGAAACCTAGAGATGAGGTTTTGGCGGTACCAGCCAAGATCATTACCTATATGCAGACCCTCCTTCCTCCTAGGAAGGTTGATTGGGACAAATTAACCGCCTGCAAACAGAAGAAGGGTGAAAGTGTGTCGCATTTCTTTACTAGGTTTGAGAAAGTATGTATAGACTTTAGTGGGCAAGATCTACCTACGGAAGGTGGGACGCGGTTGTTTGTAAACAGGTTTGTTACGAATTTGCTCCCCGAAGTTATGTCCCGTCTCCAAGCAGCCGAGAGTACATGGACCACTGCTGCCCAGTCAGTGATTCTCAGTATGGCCCAATATTATGAACATCGGGAGAATGAAAGTAAAGAAAAGTCAGAAAAGAAGACCAAGGACTTGAAAACTAGGGTTCTGTTGCAACAGATTAGCAGAGGACAGAGCTTAGGAAGGGGAGGACGTGGCTCATTCCAGAGGGGTGCAAACGCAGGAAGAGGTGGAGGAGGTCCCCTGAACATAGGTATAAATCAATGTTCCTATTGTAAACAGGAAGGGCACTGGAGGACAGAGTGCCCTCTGTGGCTGGCAAAGTACGGGGGTAACAGGGGACGAGGAAGGGGTCGAGGGAATGTGGACCGAAATAGCATGAGACGAGAAGAGATACATCGTGAGGATTCTCGGAAAAATTACTTCGATAATCCTCAAAACAGACAATACTATAATGAAAATTATAGGGATGATGGGTATGACGAGCAAGATTATGCATGAGACAGCCGAGGACAGAGTGAGGGCCATTTTACAGTACCAATAGACCAGGAGGGACCCTACGTACAAGGATACAAGGAGAACTGTTGGGAGTGTCGGGAAAATTTCTAGTGGATACTGGGGCAATGAATAGTTTGGTTGCCCACGCATTGGTCCCGGGGGCTGCTCTGTCTGACCAGAATAACGTATCAGTAGGATTCTCTGGAATACCTGTGGTTAGCCCCGTGTCTAAACCATTACCTCTTACTATAGGTCCAATTTCTATGAATTCACCTTTCCTCTTGACTCAGAATTGCGAAGAGAATCTTTTAGGTCTAGATAATCTAAAAAAAATGAATGCCCATATTTATTGTTCCCCTGATGCTGTCTATCTAACGATACAGAAACCACCTTTGAATGCAGCCCAATACTTGGATAGAAATGAAAGACTTCCCCCTGAGTTTTCCATGATCCCTCAGACACTTTGGGCTACAGGAGATACTGATGTTGGTCTGTTAAGAATAGCCCCTGTGTCAATAACATTGAAACCTAATACGCAGCTGCCTCGCATTCCGCAGTATAAGATATCCCCAGAAGGTGAACAAGCTATGCTGAATATTATTCGAGACCTTGTTCGGAAAGGAGTGGTAGAAGAAACAGCTGCTAATGTGTGTAACAGCCCGATTTTGCCGATCCTAAAGAAAAACCCAATTGATGGTGACCCTGATTATAAAAATACATATCGTTTTGTAATCGACCTCCAGGAGGTCAACAAAATTGTAGTCCCACAATACCCAGTGGTACCCGATATTACTGCGATACAGACAATGATTCCCCCTACTGCACAGTATTTTTCAGTGATTGATCTGAAAAATGCTTTCTTTAGTATCCCAATACATCCAGATAGTAGACATATCTTCGGATTCTCATTGGCTGGCCGAAGCTTTCGATTTACATGAGCACCTCAAGGATATACAGAAAGCCCTAGCATTTATAGTTAAGCCTTGAAAGCAGTCCTTGATGAATTTACTTTACCGAAAGGGAATTCGATCACCCAGTATGTGGATGACATTTTGGTGGCCTCCGATACGGAGGAAGGTTGTAAGGATGCCACGGTTAAATTACTACAACATTTGGCTGACAAAGGGAATAAAGTGTCTCTGTCTAAATTCCAATACTGTTGACAGGAAGTGACTTACCTTGGCCACTTACTGTCGAAAGCGGGGAGAAGATTGACCCCGGAACGAATATCTGTGATTACTAACATGTCTGTACCTCGTACTCAACATGATGTTCGTGCTTTTCTTGGCATAACCTCTTACTGTGGCCAGTGGATTACTAACTATTCACTCCTCTCTAAACCCTTGTTGCATTTGACAACCAAAGATGTGCATGAACCCTTACCCTGGACGGATGAATGTCAAGAAGCCTTTGATTCTTTAAAGCCTGCTCTCTGTTCTGCACCTGTCTTGGGTACTCCAGATTACCAAAAGCCTTTTTCACTTTATGTGCACGAGGTGGACGGTTGTTCACTTTCAGTGTTAACACAGGGTTTTGTTGGAAAACAGAGACCCTGTGCATTCTTCTCATCAGTCCTGGATAATGTGGCACGAGCCCTCCCGAGTTGCCTGAGGGCCACTGCTGCTGTAGCGGTGGCCATCCGGCAATCAGAGGGAATAGTCTTAAACACAGATCTCACAGTTATGGTACCGCATGCTGTGGGTGTCATTTTGAATAAAACCAAGACCCAGCACCTTACGAGTGCTCGATTGACAGGATACGAATTAACCTTGTTTGCACCCCACATCACAATTAAAAGGTGTGTCACCCTGAACCCAGCCACACTGTTACCTCTCACTTCTAGTGATGTAAAAGCCGATGTCCACGATTGTATATTTAGAACAGAAGAAGAAACAAAAAGACGTGTGGATCTTACTGACACTCCTTTTTCTGATCCTCAAGGAGAGTTGTATGTGGATAGCTCCTGTTTTAAGTTACCAGATGGCACTGCAACAGCTGCTTATGCTATTACGACTTTAGAGACTGTGGTGGAAACCGCAAAGGTGTCCCATCACTCAGAGCAGGCAGCTGAACTAATAGCCTTGTTAAGAGCATGTGAGTTAAGTGAAGGGCTGAGAGTAAACATTTTCACAGATAGCCAATACGCCTTTGGCGTGGCCCATAGCTTCGGAAGGTTGTGGCGGGAGAGGGGTTTCTTTACAACACACGGTCAGAAAATCCAGCATGGGCCTTTAATTGATCGATTACTATTTGCTTTGACATTACCAGAGAAAGTAGCCATCATTAAGTTTAGTGCCCACAAGAAAATTGTTGACTCCACTGGAGAGGGAAATGCATTTGCGAATGCAGAGGCAAAAGATACAGCACAGACTAGAATGAACCCCATGTTCCCTAGTACATCAAACCGATGCGTAACAGAAACATCCCTATTTGATAACACTATAGAACGTGTGAGAGAATTGCAGAAAGAAGCGACAATAGATGAAGTACAGAGATGGGAACAGGAAATAGGGAAACTGGATAAGAATGATTGTAGGATAGATTTATCTGAAAAGCAACGATGGTTACTGCCCAACGCATTAGTATATGCTGTGGTGACCATGGCCCACCATCCGGCTCACATAGGCGCGAAAGGTATCTGCGCTGTGTTAGATCCAGTGTGGAACAATCCAAATATTTCCAAAACTGCAGCACACATAGTGAAGTATTGTCCAGTGTGTTTACGCCATAATCCTGGAGGCAGAGAGTCTGTTTTAAGTGGAAATTTCGCCCCACCATCTCTGCCTTTTGAGGTAATACAAATTGATTATATTCAAATGGAAAGAGTAAATAACTTAAACTACGTGTTAGTGGTGGTATGCGCGTTTAGCAAATGGGTTGAAGCCTACCCCACTAAAAAAGCAACTGCAACTGCTAAGGCCCTGATTAAGGAATACCTGCCACGGTACTGTTTGCCCCGGGTTATCTGGTCTGACAACGGGCCCCATTTTAATACCTTATTAGTACAGAGTGTTTGTGAAGGGCTGCAGATAAAACAAAAATTTCATGCCGCCAGACACCCTCAGTCAGCAGGTCTGGTGGAAAAGTATAATGGCACATTGAAATTAAAAATGGCCAAGATTTGTGAGAGTACTGGATTAAAATGGCCTGACGCACTCCAATTCGCACTACTGTCCCTAAGAACAACCCCACATACTAGGACAGGGTTGTCTCCTTATGAGGTGATCTTGGGCCGTCCCGCCAATGTGTGGGGAGTCCCCAGACCTAGGTCCTTTAGGGATATTGATTACCCTTTGATGACAGACTACCTGTATGCTCTGACTAAAGATTTGCGTTCTATTCATCAACAGATATCTGACACATTGCAGCCACTACCAGAGGGTCCTGGACATCGACTGGAGCCTGGCCAGTGGGTTCTTGTGAGAAACTTCCAGCGGAAATCAAGTTTGGAGCCCATATGGTCAGATCCCTTCCAGGTCCTCCTTGTTACCAGGACGGCGGTGAAGGTGCATGGGCGTAAGCACTGGATCCATGTCAGCCACCTGAAGCGCCTGCCGCTGCCCTTGCCATCTGATCTACGAGACCGTCAAGGAATTCCGAGCCAGGAAGGAGAGCTCATCCAGAGCTTTGTGCCCTTTTCCGATGCTCAGGAGACCGGGAAATCAAGTGAGGTGTTGTCTGCAGTTGAAAGTGTGACAGCTCAACCTAAGGGAGCTGTTATTTCTAGGGCACCCCAGGCTTCGGATGTATCAGATGCCCTTGCGACGGAATTGTTTTCTGACCAGGAGCAACCTGGCCGTTGTAAATACGACCTGCGGCCCTGAAAACAACGCAGTACCCCAGTCCCTACTGGTAGGAACTAGACTGAGACTTGAGTTGAGAAATATTGGATAAGATTAGCTGGGGTACTGAGCGAGACACTGGACTGAACTCGCTGAGAGCTGGGAACATTGTGATAAATAGCTCTGTTCAGAAAGAAAGACTGAGTTAAGGGCTGTGGCCGTACTACTGGAAACCGAAGTTTGTTCTCTTGATGAACGATAGGAGTCTGCCTGTGAGACTCTGACGGACACATGGAGAAGATGCCTAAGGAGAAGAAGAACCCTCTGGTGGTGTGCGTGCTTTGTATATATAAAGATTAGAATTTGGACTTTTAGAGAGGATCCGAGTTAGATTTTGGACTTATAGAGAGTATGTTTCCTTTTGCCCGATTTGTTATGGAAGACGAGCAACCGATCGCCCCTCGGCGAAATGTCTATGAGATGCAATCATTTTCCGGATGGCCCACCAGAGTGAAGGTGGCATTCGTGGCTTCCATTGTTATAATCACAATAATTATGATGAGTGTATTTGTGTATTTAGAATTCCAGCACCCGGTACAGAAATTGCTAGGAACTACCCCTGCTCCAGAAGAACATCTCTTTTATTCTTTAGCTCCACATAAGGCTAGACACCAAGAAACTTATACTAAAAATGTCTTTATTGAAATGTTGCATCAGACCCACAGTACCACTAACAAGACGAATTGTTGGGTCTGTGGGTTGCTTCCATCAGTAATGCACCAGCATGAATTATTCATTTCCCTGCCCTTGTCTCACTTAGCTAGTTGTGAAGCCTGGTTTCAAATATTGTCATTGATGTATTCCCATTATATAGCAGAACCAAAGATATATACTGAAAAAGATTATAAGGCCATTCTGAAGTACATAGAAAAACACCAAGGATTTGATGAAGGGGGAAATGATGGAGAGGGATCCTTGGACCCAAATGCTTGTATGAATGTATATACTGAAAATGAAAATGCTACCTGGTTACAAGAGGAAATGCAAGATTTTGAGTTTTTCAACTCTACTGTGTATTTTCAACATTTTAATGAACGAAACATCACGAATGATAAAGCTTTGCCGATTCCCATCATAAATACCACTTCCCCCTTCTGCATACAGGGTCAGGGTCATATTAAGGTAGTACACAGTAGGTGTAATTACATTTACATCTTGCATACATTCAGTACTCCTCCTTTGATTACTCCCCCAGATGTGTATTTTGTATGCGGAGAAAATGCATATACTTGGCTTCCCAGGGGATGGGCAGGATGGTGTTACCTGTCATTTCTCTACTCCCCAGTTTATATTGCCCCATCCAATTATCATAAGACGCATCAACTGGTTAGACGAGATATAGAATCCAATAGAAGCATTAGGAGTTTTGACACTGATAGTACTGACCAGACTGATACCTCCTTACAACAGTTCGAAGATATCTCTACGGGTTTCACTCCCTTTTGGGGACCGATTTTTAATAGCCGCAGTATACGGCGCCTGTCGAGAATAGTAGAAAACGTGGCCCAGACCACAGCTGGTATCCTGACCAATATTACTGTTGAGCTTCAGGCTACGAGGCTCGTTTCGCTTCAGAACCGAATGGTTCTTGACATCATCTTAGCAGATAGGGGTGGAACCTGTCACGTGATCGGCAGCTCTTGTTGTGTTTTCATCCCTGATTCGGCCCCTACCATACACCTTGCAATTCAGAAACTACATCGGTTAGCTAGTGAGGCACATGTTGACAACGGTACCCGGTCCCTTAGTGGGTGGTTTTGGGGTCTGTTGTCTACCTGGGGTTGGAAGATATTTATGATTCTTGCTGGAGCTTTTGGAGTCATATTTACTTGCTGCCTGTGCCTCCATTGTGGCCCGGTTTGCTGTTCTTTTTGTGCAGCTAGAATAACGTCTGCCTTTAAAATTTCTCGACAGGCTAAGGTCGACAAGCAAATGATTCAGAAGGAGGTCTCAGATCTTATGCAGATTGATGAGGGAGTGTTTGTAGAATAAATCCAGTTATATTGGCTATAAAAGGCCAAAAGGGCCGTCTGATAGGATATAAATACAATAAACACCTGACATTGGCCTAGTATATTCAATATAACCTTGTAACCACACGTTAGCCTTGCATTATTCACACTGTGTTATTATAGTTAGGAACGATTCACTCTAGTATTCTCTGTACCTATTGGTGTGACCGGAGCCATCTTGTTTCGTTTCTTAGTCTCAAGCACCGTTTCCCCGTAATCACGTGACTAAGCTTTCTGCATGAAACCATGATGGCAAACTTAGCTGTCTGCTCCACTCGCTAGTTTGTAGCTCAAGGGAATCTAAGGTCGCATCTGCCCTTCTTGTGGGATGCACACATTCTAGCAGATCCTGTTCCTGCGCTCCCTGAGCTACAGATAGAAAGGGAGGCACCTTGCTGACCTGCCCCCGGAATAGCTTAGGCCTAGCTACTAGCAATCAATTGTGCCTTATATGGGTTTTCCTGATGGCTCACTGACAAGTTGTATCTTTCCTAGTAAGGTGACATCGTTCTATGTGTGAAACGTATATATGCTTTGTATCACTTGTATGTAGGCAGTCTCCTCTGCACACCTCTGAGGGTCGTGTAGACTGAGGCTCCCCTGTCAGGGTCTGTATCTGCAGAATAAATGATTGAACCTTCTCAATTGCCGACTGAACTTATTATTGGTATGTGAGATATCTGGACTATTGGTGAGTATAGTCCATTAGTATAATTTTGGTTCCTTCACTCTTAAGGATGTTCTGAGGTGGTACAAAAAATTCCGAAAGACCCTGGGTTTCAGCCACATCCATTCCCTTCATTACCACTCTTTCCCCATCACAAGCTGAAGTGGGAAAGGACAAGTAAATCCTCTCCACCTTAGCTGCAAAATATTCCGCTATATGACTCCTCAGAGCCATTGTAGGGTGCAGCAGCAGACCCCAAGGAGGAAATTTCAGTAAAGATCTTAAACATCTCTTTAGTAGAGTTTTCTGCTGTTTGTATTCTCTCATTGAAATAGGCTGCCTTTGCCTTTCTAATGAGGAAATGATAATGCTTGAGACTGAGTTCATAGTCTGCTTTCAGGTGAACAGAGAAAGCCTTCCTTCAACGCCTCTCCAACCGCTTACAGATGGTTTTAGCGCACCGTAACTCTTCACTAAACCAAGGCGCAGTTTTACGCCTGTTGGTGGACATTTTAGAAGACCACAGTGCAGTACAGTCAAGAGCGACAGTAATACGACGCTTGAGAGATTTGCAAGCCTCATTTACATCCAACCCGGAGGGAGGGCCTCCCTCAGAAGTGCCAGGTCAAAAGCGCCTTGCAAGAAGCCAGCCCACTTTCTTCTCTTTATTCCGGCCTTGGCTCCCTCCTCAGATTTTACAATGGGAAGCTTGATCCAAAACGGGATCAAAAAGTGATCCGACCTAAGCACCGGAAGTGGAGGCTCAATTCCCAGCGCATCCCAGTTGGCAAAAATAGGGTCAAGCAAGTGCCCTAATTTGTGAGTGGGGAGTTCAGATTTTAAAATAATTTGTAGAACTTCAAGTTCTTGGCGAAGCTCTTGCGCCCCACAGCTGCGTGCATCATCAAGATGCAAATTCATATCTCCCAGAACCAGAAGTTTTTCAAAACTAATGGCCGGTTGTAGGAGATAGTCAATAAGGCTGGGGGTGAAGTGCAAATGTGGGCCAGGGGGTCGGTATATCAATAACCCCTTCACAACATAATTAGTGGTCAGACTGATAGTAAACAGGCCTGCTTCCCCATCTATTATGTTAGCGGGTACCAATGAGCAATTAATGCCATGCTTATAAATTATTGCAATGCCCCCCCCCCTTTATTCATCATCACCTAGCTAAGTGGGATGCATGCAGGAAACTCATATCTGGTGTATACACTATCATCATTAGTGAGCAGTACTCCAAACCAACCAAGAAGCATGAACAAACCGTATGGACCAGTAAAAGCCAAGTAGACTTTCCTGAGAAATAATGGACAGAGACCCCGCCATTCTATAGCAAAGGCCTTCGAGAAGTCCAACTCAAAAAAACAGAGATATTATTCATGTCATCTGGTCTTGCCCCTCCCTGGAAGCCTCCTGAGCCAAGATGTAAAGTATCATTTCCCAGCTTCACAATGTTCGTCCATAATGGTCTCTTGACCTGGTGGTGTTGCATAACTTCGAGGATGTGGCTGATTTGATCTCTCAGGTTAGGAGGTGGCTGACTCCCTCCTTCGAGGCAGCCAAGATTTGTATTCTGAGAAAATGGAAATCTGCTGTACCACCATCAATTACAGAATGGTCGGCGGCCATGATTTCAAGAGATTGATTCCCAAAATGAATGATAAACTATAAGACTTTGAGGCTGTGTGAAACCCTTTCCTTACTTACCTATTCCAAGTTCATCTAACACCACACCAGGATCACTGCTTAGGCTGATAATAATGAAGCGTATATCATCCCTTATACTTGCTTACTGAAAGGTGTGATCATTCAGTCAGGTTATTGTCGCAGCATACCCGTAAGAATATTTTTCAGGCCGAGAATGGGAGGCAGTGTAGGAGAGTAGGGTCTGCTTCCTATGGTAACCCCCACTTTCTGCTGTGGTTCTCTGGTTTTTCGTCCTTAGAGTGGCTGTGGGCCTGCTAATCAGACCCACAGCCCAGCTGTTCTCTCTCTAAATTGATACCATGTACTTTAGGTACATACCAGATTGGTTATTGGGTCACTCTTGTGAGCCCCTGTATAGTGTACCATAGGTACCCAGGGCATAGGTGCACCCTAGGCCTACCAGGGGCTGCAGCATGTATTGTGC
This sequence comes from Lissotriton helveticus, assembly GCF_964261635.1. Lineage (NCBI taxonomy): Eukaryota > Metazoa > Chordata > Amphibia > Caudata > Salamandridae > Lissotriton > Lissotriton helveticus. The sequence continues at coordinate 818,528,262 of NC_136070.1, forward strand.
CACCCCTGGTTTGCCTTCCAAACTGACACCACAGGTCTGTTCACACAGCCTGGGTAAGGTGGTGTAATCACCCCTTACTTAGATATAGTATGCCTATATCTACCTTATATATAGACACATATGCGCCTATATGTCACTCCAATGGTAGGCGCCGACAATCCTGGAGGCAGAGTGCTTGGTTTTATGTGAGAGGGTGCTCTGGCATGAGCTGAGCCCCTCTGCAGCTTTTGGAAGCATCTCCTTATAGCTGTTCTATGATATAGCCATATCATATACTCTTAAGTGAATTATAATCGTCACGGTTAATGCTAACTTTGGTTTGGCTTCATCAAAACATGTTGTGTAAGGTGTCAAACACTTTGTAATACTACCCCCCCCCCACCAATTCTGGCGGTGGGGGTAGCATTCCACCCTTCTAGAGGGAAAAGACATGTATGTTACTGCTTTACCCGGTTAAAGTTAAACAGAGCCTCAGCATCACAAAATGGATGCTGCTGCCACAGACACGAGTCTGACCTCCTGTTGCTGGGGGAAACTCCAGAAAGGGCGGCCTGGACAATAGGTTTCCGGTCCAGGGATGTGCCAGCACCTCTCCAGACCTCTGTCTGTTTTGTGTATTTGGGCAGGGAGGACTGCCTGCAGTGAATGCATCTAGAGACTGCCTGGGGCACACAAGGTGCTCCATGCATAGCCCGGTTCAAACCAGTTGCTGGGGCACTCCAGCCCCAGCTCTGGCACGAAACTGGACAAAGGGAAAGGGGTGTAACCACCCGCTTCTCAGGTCCACCCATAGGAGGGACCTAGGCAGGTAATCCAGCCCCCATCCTTAGTATAAGTAAAGGAGCTGTGTCCTCAGGACTTTAGATTATCCTGGAACGAAACTTTGATACAGAACTCTTGGACCTTCGACATTCTATTCTCACTAGAAGACAGAAGACATCTCCCTTGTGGTCAAGGAGTGACCACCCTGTTCAAACAGGCACCAACAGCAACTTTGTCGGTCTGCAGTTTCAAGGCTCCCGCCGGAACCCGAAGACTCTGCGACTCAAGAACTGGACTTCTAGACTTCTCTAACCCCGACCCACATCCACAGCAAAGCTGAGACCCGTGGCGGACATGAGAGACGTGGGACTGGACATCTTGGACATTCTGCATTTTGCTACCTGCACTCCTTTTCTGAAGCCTCAGTAAGTTGTGCATTGGGGTACAAGAAGCCTCAGCCCCGAGCATCATTTGACCCAAAGCCCAGGCCCCCACACTCCGCGAGTGTCCCCTGGGCCCCGCCTTTACATTTGTGCTTGACGCGTCTTCCCGGTTCCTTGCCCTTTGGCTAGTGAGCCCCCTGAAGATGCCATCTTGTATCTAACTGATTGCTCCAGGCTTTCTCCAGCTTCCCTGCAAAGGAGAAGCACCACAGACCTTGCTGGTCTGCAACAGAGCTAATCTCGACATCCTATGTGGGTTGCGGTTGCCAAGGCTTGTTAGGTCTAATCCGGATACCGGTACTGCAGTCATCTAGATCCGTCATGGGACAGCTCGAATCCAGCTCCTGGTCATCATCGATGCCTCCTGGACCTTGTGGCTGAAGAGACAAACTCACCTTCTTCACCTTCGAGCACGCGACATCGCATGGTTCCTTCCTGGTTCCTTCCTGGTAACTGGCTAGTGACCCAGACTCTGTCCCCTCTGCTTTCAGGTTCTTCACATCTCCGATCCACCCTTGGGTCCACCCGGACACTTTTCGTCTGGTCGCCTGCAGTACTTCTTTGCAGCTCTCCATAGAAAATGACGACGAAGCCCGACATCAAAAGACACCTATGCACCCGGCTTCCGTGGGTGAGGTAACACGAGTACTCTGGTAGTCTCGAGGGTATTGGCCCTCCTAGTGTCTAAGTCTAAAAGGGTTCCATCCTAGTCCATCCGGAAGTGTCCTTAACTTGTAACTTTGTAACTTTTACAAACTTCATAGAAAGTCAATGGGAGCCTGCGCCTGTGTTTAGACACTGCACGCGACTCACGTGGGTCTCCTACTTCTTAACCTTTGGTTGCTTAGTGTAGCCCCAGCGATTCTACAGGCCCTAGGCCTGTTTTCTAACTCTCACGTGGTACTTATTCCACTTTCTAAGTATATGGTTAGTGAGGCTCCTAGGGTATAACGTATACTGTGCAACTTATTGTGTATTAACTGCGTGACTTGTATTGTATTTTTACCTCTGACCTCATAAAGAGTGCAGAGGGGTTGTGTTTAGATTAAATACATATATATTTGATATATACCTTGTGTGGTGTCCTTTCAGTTGGTATTCAAGGGATTATATATGGTAAAACAACTTGCTTAACTCGCCTACTGAAGTCTTAGCCTAAAGACTGCTGGTTCATGCTACCACTAGGATAGCTTTCTATAAGGTTGACTTTGTAACCACCATCAATAAGGGTTGATTAGACTGGTACAAGGTGCCCACTAGAACTAGTGGACATCATATGCCAGGCTAACTGCTCACATTGGTGTGCAGCGGTTGGGATAAGAGCTTGGAATTTGTTTTACCAAATAATCTTGTAATATCATCTGAAAGATCATATCAAGGTACCTGTAGGTACATATAAATCAAGTCTTAGATATACATAAGTTCTACTGAACTTAGCAGTTGTAGGTGGGAAGGGCCTAGCACACCCTGACTACAACTTCTAGAGAGGTTCTAGTAGAAAAATATTTAGTGAAGGTAGGTGCACACACCACACCTCACTAGAAAATGTCCTTGGAAGTAGGTCCTAGTGGACCCCTGCAGAAGACCCTGCTAGGGTACCTTCTGAATATGACACATTCACTTTTCAGGAACTGAGAAGTCTGTGTTCAGTCAGAAGACTGAGACAAGGACAGAGTCCAACCTTTAACCACCTGGTAGATATTTTAGTGGAGTATGATGCAGAAAAGGCATCCAACCCAGATCACCCAGGCAGTACAGAGGGGGCCATCCCTCAACAGAAGATCCCACTGGTGAGGACCAAGGGGATTCTGATGATGATGTGGATGCTAACCAAGTAGAAGTCAGGGAACTGAACCAGGTTAACCTAGGACTACATGGGACAGGGGAAGGAAGGATCCAATCCAGACCCCAAGTAGGCCTAATGGTGAGTACAGAAGACCCAGATAACTTTCCAGTGCATCTGGCCATTCTGATTCATCAGTGGAGTCTGATGCCTCTGCTCTGAGGAGAATGCCTTCACCTCAGAGAAGGGAGCATAAAGCTAGGGTGAGAGAGGCCAAGCTTAGGATCAAGAGGCAAGAAGTTGCCCTTGCAAAAGAGACCCTGGCTCTTGAGAGAGAGAAAACATTGAGTGGGTTAGAACCCACTGGTGGCAGCATAATTCCTAGAGATAGGGCAAGGTCTCATGACCATAAAAACCTGAACAAAATTGTGCCTCCCTACAAGAGTGGGGATGACATCCACAAGTGAATAACTGCTTTGGAGAGGGCTGCAAAGTACAGCAGGTACCCCAGAGTCAGTGGGCAGCAATTTTGCGGCTCTCCTTTGCAGACAAAGGCAAAGATAAGCTCCTGACAGTTAGTGAACAGGATGCTGACTACTACAATGTCCTGAAGAGTGCTCTGATAGATGGGTTTGGCTTAACCACTGAGCAGTACAGGTTGCTGTTCAGAGATACCCAGAAGGCACAGACTCAGGACTGGTCTGACTTTGTAGATTGTGCTACTAAGGCTCAGGAAGGCTGGTTACTGGGCAATAAGGTCAATGACTATACAGGATTGTATAATTTGATTATGAAAGAACAAATCCTTAACAACTGTCAGAACCAGTTCTTGCATCAGCACCTGGTTGACGCTAATCGGACCTCTTCCCAAGAATTGGGAAAGAAGGCAGACAAATGGGTCAGAACTAGGGTGAAGCAGAAGGTATAGAACCAAGATGGTGATCAGAAGAAGCAAGACCAAAAGGGTGGGGAGAAAGCAAAAGACCAGAAGTCTTCTCAAGGTCCCCAAAAAGCTTCTTATTGTGGGGGTCCCCAACAATCAAAAAAGAAAGAAGGTCCTAAGAAACCATGGTGCAAAGTATGTAAGGTAAATACTCACTGGACCAGTGATTGCACCAAGAAGGAGGCAGCTCCAGCCACCATTGCCCCTAAGGCAACTGTTCCCCCTAGTACAGCTAATAGTGGTGGTTCTCAACAGAAGGGTGTAGTAGGGTTAACCATGGGAACTGAGATGGATTCTGGCCTAGTCAGAATACCAACTCAGGCTGTTCTGATCTGTGATGTGGACATGGCTATGTCCTCTACTGTGAGTCCCAGTAACTTGGGCAAGTACAGACAGACTCCTTTAATTAATGACAAAATGGCTCAGGCCTACAGGGACACCTGTGCTAGTGTCACAATGGTGACCCCTGGCATTGTGGACCCTGGACAGATCATACTAGGTGAAAATGACCTAGTGACCAATGCTAGCAATGTCACTACCACTCACAGTATGGCAATTGTTAATTTCTCCTGGGAAGGGGTAACTGGCCTCAAAAAGGTTGTGGTTAGCTCAGACCTACCTGTAGAATGCTTGCTTGTCAATGACCTGGAGACTTCAGCTTGGGCTGAAGTGGAGTATAGGACCCATGCAGAGATGTTAGGAATATTAGCACATGACTTGCTGTGACTAGGTCACAGGTCAGAAATAGCAACACTGAACTGGCACTGGATTCTAGAACAATGGACCAGTTGCCTACCAGGAGGAGAAGCAGTAGGGTTAAGGCAGTGCCTCCCCCCTTGCCTCAGGAAGAGAGTCAGACTTCACAGGAAGCTGATTGTGAGGCCCAGGAGGAAACTGTCCTAGAAGAGCTTGAGCCTGATCAGGTTGAGTTTCTTGGTACAGGGGGACCCTCCAGGGCAGATCTGCCGCAGGCGCAGTTAGACTGCCCTTCTCTTGAACCCCTCAGACAGCAAGCTGATGCTGAGGCTGCTGGGAATGCTAGTGGGACCCACAAAGTCTATTGGGTTGATGGGCTCTTGTATTCAGAAGCTAGAGATCCCAAGCCTGGTGCTTCCAGGAGGTTGGTCATACCTTTGGCATTCAGGGGCTTCCTTCTCACACTAGCCCATGATATTCCCCTTTCAGGACATCTTGGCCAGAACAAGACTTGGGACAGGCTCGTCCCTCACTTTCACTGGCCTCACATGTCAAACGACACCAAGGAGTTTTGTCGCTCCTGTGTCACCTGCCAAGCCAGTGGCGAATCAGGTGGCACCGCAAAGGCCCCCCTAATACCACTACCTGTGGTGGGGGTTCCCTTTGAACGTGTAGGGATTTACATTGTTGGACCAATGGATCCCCAAACAGCCTCTGGGCACAGGTTTATTCTGGTGGTAGTGGATCATGCCACCAGATACCCAGAAGCTATTCCCCAAAGGACCACAACAGCACCTGTTGTGGCAAGAGCCCTCCTGGGAGTTTTCTCAACAGTGGGTTTTCCAAAGGAGGTTGTCTCAGACAGAGGTGCAAACTTAATGTCTGGATATTTGACTGCTATGTGGAAAGAGTGTGGAGTGAACTACAAGTTCACCACACCCTACCATCCACAATGCAATGGTCTGGTGGAGAGATTCAACAAGACCTTAAAGGGCATGATCAAGGGTTTACCTGAAAAGCTTAGGTGAAGATGGGACATCCTGTTGCCCTGCCTTTTGTTTGCTTACAGAGAGGTCCCACAGAAGGGGGTTGGCTACAGCCCTTTTGAGCTTCTGTTTGGGCATCCTGTAAGAGGACCCCGGTGTCTGGTGAAGGAGGGATGGGAGTTACCTCTCAAACCTCCCAAATAGGACATTGTGGATTATGTACTTGGTCTCCGCTCCAGGATGGCCGAGTACATGAAAAAGGCATCCAAAAACCTTGAGGCTAGTCAGGAATTGCAAAAGGCCTGGCATGACCAAAAGGCTGTTCTGACTGTTTACCAGCCAGGACAGAAAGTGTGGGTGTTGGAGCCAGTGGCCCCAGCAGCTCTCCAATACAAGTGGAGTGGACCACACACTATTGTTGAACAGAAGGGAGAAGTCACCTATTTGGTTGACCTTGGAACTCCCAGGAGCCCCCACAGGGTGCTTCATGTCAACAGATTGAAACCATATATTGACAGGGCAGACATGGGCTTGCTCATGGCTACAGATGAGGGACAGGAGGAGGAGGAGAGTGACCCTCTCCCAGACCTGCTTTCTCAGAACCCTGATGATTGTTCAGTTGATGGTGTAGCCTTGGCAGGCAACCTCACTGACCAACAGCAGCAGGACTGCAGACAAGTTCTACAGTCCTACAGACATATGTTTTCTTTGACTCCAAATCAGACTACCTGGTGCACTCATGAAGTGGACACTGGGGACAGTCTGCCTGTTAAAAGTAAGATTTACAGGCAACCTGATCATGTCAGGGACTGTATTAGGACAGAGGTCCAAAAGATGTTGGAGTTGGGAGTCATTGAGCCCTCAGAGAGCCCTTGGGCCAGTCCAGTAGTCCTGGTGCCTAAACCTCACACCCAAGATGGTAAGAGAGAGATGAGGTTTTGCGTGGATTACAGAGGCCTCAATGCTGTCACTAGGACAGATGCCCACCCAATACCAAGGGAAGATGAACTCATTGACAGATTGGCATCTGCCAAGTTTTTTAGTACATTTGACTTGACAGCTGGCTACTGTCAGATCAGACTAGCTGATGATGCAAAATCCAAAACAGCATTTTCAACCCCAGGAGGACATTATCAGTTTGTGGTAATGCCCTTTGGTCTGAAAAATGCACCTGCCACATTCCAAAGGTTGGTGAACCAAGTCCTCTCAGGTCTGGATGACTACTGTGCAGCTTATCTTGATGATATTGCTGTCTTTAGCTCCACTTGGGAAGATCACCTGATCCACCTGAAGAATGTTTCAGAGGCCCTGCAAAACGCAGGCCTAACTATCAAGGCTACCAAGTGCCAGATAGGGCAGAGTCAGGTTGTATACCTGGGCCACCTTGTAGGTGAAGGTCAGGTTCAACCATTGGAGAGCAAGATCCAGACCATAAAGGACTGGACTGCTCCCACCACCCAGACACAGGTCAGATCTTTCTTGGGACTGACTGGGTACTACAGAAAATTTGTCAAGGGGAATGGTTCCATAGTGACACCCCTTAATGACTTAACTTCCAAGAAAATGCCAAAGAAAGTTCAGTGGACAGTAAGCTGTCAAAGGGCATTTGATGACCTGAAGCAGGCCACGTGCACTGCTCCTATTCTGCAACGTCCAGACTACTCCAAAGAATTCATTGTTCAAACAGATGCTTCTGAGTTGGGGTAGGTGCTGTTCTTTCACAACTGAATAAAGATGGTCAAGACCAGCCAGTAGCTTTTATTAGCAGAAGGCTGACCCCTAGAGAGAATTGTTGGTCAGCTATTGAGAGGGAGGCCTTTGCTGTGGTTTGGGCACTGAAGAAGCTGAGGCCATACTTCTTTGGTACTCACTTCAGGGTTCAGACAGACCATAAGCCCCTCTTGTGGCTAAATCAGATGAAGGGTGAACATCCCAAACTGCTTAGGTGGTCCATTTCCCTACAGAGGATGGACTTTAGAGTGGAACATAGACCTGGGACTGACCATGCCAATGCAGACGGACTCTCCAGATATTTCCACTTAGAACATGAAGACTCAACTGGTCAAGGTTAGTGTAATGTCCCTGCGTTTTTTTTGGGGGGGTGGGGGGGGGGTTGTGTAGGAGAGTAGGGTCTGCTTCTTATGGTCACCCCCACTTTTTGCTGGGATTCTCTGGTTTTTCGACTTTAGTGTGGCTGTGGGCCTGCTAATCAGACCCACAGCCCAGCTGTTCTCTCTCTAAATTGATACCATGTACTTTAGGTACATACCAGATTGGTTACTGGTTCACTCTTGTGAGCCCCTGTATAGTGTATCATTGGTACCCAGGGCATAGGTGCACCCTAGGCCTACCAGGGGCTGCAGCATGTATTGTGCCACCCCTGGTTTGCCTTCCAAACTGACACCACAGGTCTGTTCACACAGCCTGGGTAAGGTGGTGTAATCACCTCTTACTTAGATATAATATACCTATATCTACCTTATATATAGACACATATGCTCCTATAAGTCACTCCTATGGTAGGCCTCGACAATCCTGGAGACAGAGTGCTTGGTTTTATGTGAGAGGGTGCTCTGGCATGAGCTGAGCTCCTCTGCAGCTTTTCGGAACCATCTCCTTATAGATGTGTCTATGATATAGCCATACCATTTACTCTTAAGTGCATTATAATCCTCACGGTTAATGCTAACTTAGGTTTGGCTTTATCAAAACATGTCGTGTAAGGTGTCAAACACTTTGGAATACTACCCCCCGCCAATTCTGGCGGCGGGGGTAGCATTCCACCCTTTTAGAGGGAAAAGACATGTATGTTACTGCTTTACCCGGTTAAAGTTAGACAGAGCCTCAGCATCACAAAATGGATGCTGCTGCCACAGACACGAGTCTGACCTCCTGTTGCTGGGGGACAACTCCAGCAAGGGTGGCCTGGACGATAGGTTCCCTGTCCAGGGAGGTGCCAGCACCTCCCCAGACAGGGGCTTTGTGTATTGGGGCAGGGAGGGCTGCATTCAGTGAATGCATCAAGACACTGCCTGGGGTACACAAGGTGCTCCATGCATAGCCCGGTTCAAACCAGTTTCTGGGGCACTCCAGCCCCAGCTCTGGTGCGAAACTGGACAGAGGGAAAGGGGTGTAACCACCCCCTTCTCAGGTCCATGCATAGGAGGGACCTAGGCAGGTAATCCAGCCCCCATCCTTAGTATAAGTATAGGAGCTGTGTCTCCAGAACTTTAGATTATCCTGGAACGAAACTTTGATACAGAGCTCTTGGACCTTCGACATTCTATTCTGACTACAAGACGGAAGACATCTCCCTTGTGGTCAAGGAGTGACCACCCTGTTCAAACAGGCACCAACAGCAACTTTGCCGGTCTGCAGTTTCAAGGCTCCCACTGGAATCCGAAGTCTCTGCGACTCAAGAACTGGACTTCCAGACTTCTCTAACCCCGGCCCACATCCACAGCAAAGCTGAGACCCTTGGCGGACACGAGAGACGTGGGACTGGACATCTTAGACATCCTGCATTTTGCTACATGCACTTCTTTTCTGAAGCCTCAGTAAGTTGTGCATTGGGGTACAAGAAGCTTCAGCCCCGAGCATCATTTTACCCAAAGCCCAGGCCCCCACACTCTGCGAGTGTCCCGTGGGCCCCGCCTTTACATTTATGCTTGACGCATCTTCCTGGTTCATTGCCCGTTGGCTAGTGAGCCCCCTGAAGATGCCATATTGAATCTAACTTGCGATCCTGGTTGCTCCAGGCTAGCCCCAGCTTCCCTGCAAAGGAGAAGCGCCATAGACCTTGCTGGTCTGCAACAGTGCCAATCTCGATATCCTGTTTCGGTTGCAGTTGCCAAGGCTTGTTGGGTCTAATCCGGATACCAATGCTGCAGTCATCTAGATCCATCGTGGGCAACTCTAATCCAGCTCCTGGTCATCGTCAATGCCTCCTGGACCTCGTGGCTGAAGAGACAAACTCACCTTCTTCACCTTCAAGCACGCAACATCGCCTTGTTCCTTCCTGGGCACTGGCTAGTGACCCAGACTCTGTCCCCTCTGCTTTCAGGTTCTTCACATCTCCGATCCACCCTTGGATCCACCCGAACACTTTTTCTCTGGTCGCCTGCAGCACTTCTTTGCAGCTCTCCATAGAAAACAACGACGAAACCCTACATCAAAAGACACCTATGCACCCGGCTTCCGTGGGTGAGGTAACACGAGTACTCTGGTAGTCTTGAGGGCATTGGCCCTCCTTGTGTCTAAGTCTAAAAGGGTTCCGTCCTAGTCCATCCGGAAGTGTCCTTAACATGTAACTTTGTAACTTTTAAGAACTCCATAGAAAGGCAATGGGAGCCTGCGCCTGTGTTTAGACACTGCACGCGACTCCCGTGGGTCTCCTACTTCTTAACCTTTGGTTGCTTAGTGTAGCCCCAGCGATTCTAACTCTCACGTGGTACTTATACGACTTTCTTAGTATATGGTTAGTGAGGCCCCTAGGGCATAACGTATACTGTGCAACTTATTGTGTATTAACTGTGTGACTTGTATTGTATTTTTACCTCTGACCTCATAAAGAGTGCAGAGGGGTTGTGTTTAGATTAAATACATATATATTTGATATATACCTTGTGTGGTGTCCTTTCAGTTGGTATTCAAGGGATTATATATGGTAAAACAACTTGCTTAACTCGCCTACTGAAGTCTTAGCCTAAAGAATGCTGGTTCATGCTACCACTAGGATAGCTTTCTATAAGGTTGACTTTACAACCACCATCAATAAGGGTCGATTAAACTGGCACAAGGTGCCCACTAGAACTAGTGGACATCATATGCCAGGCTAACTTCTCACAGGCAGAATAATGAAAAAAGGTATAGACTTTCTCCTCACAATGCAATGATGAGATGAGTCCTATTTCTGCATTCTTCTTTTTTCCTTTTCCTTCTCTATCCCCCTTAAGGCATACCCAAAGAATGTGGTATCTGCCTTTCACATGGGCCAGTCCATCACTCTTCCATCCTTTTAGTGGCTGCCTCATCCCATTAAAGTGGAGGAGCATCTGCATAGAGTGCCATGCATTGCCTTATTATACCAATCATATGAAATGCGACATGACACATAGATAATGGGATCTTTCCAGGCTTTGCTGGAGCCAAAAAGAAAAAAAACCAGTGGCCAAATCCACCATTTTGTGTAGGCTTACCCTAAGCGTTAAGATCGGCTATAACTTGGCAAAAAATACCATCCTTTTCTCTTTCGTGTCCACCAAAGGAGAGCCCGGATTTTTCCATGGCTCTCACAAGAGGCATTCAGGAGTCTGATATCTACCGGATGGCCTGATGTGTTTATCTTTACATACTTTTGTGGCTATGTTTATGTGGTATGACTTTCATGGTTAATACCATCACATGTTATTCAAGCATCTTATAATGTAGAAGGACAGGTTGTTGGGGTCCAAACACTTCAATCTGAAAGAATCCAAATGAATCATCAGCTTTAAAAGGCAATGTATTTATTCAAAATTAAAGGAACGGGTTTCTAAAACATTTTGACCAATGCGTGTTTCACAACAAATGGGTCCATTATAATTTGTTTCTTCTTCTGGGCCAAAACTTAAAGAATTTCCTCTTGATAAGTAAATCTATACATAAAAATAAAGAGACCCTACAGTTACACCTCAATGGGACGGGTTATGAAGAAGAGGAATAAGACAAAATTCAATTTTAGAACTAGACTGAAAGCAGTATACTTTTAAGAGCTATACCGCATTGAAAGTAGCTATGACACAGAGTAACAAGATTTAAAGCCGTGCAAAAACATATACTACACTCTTAGTAGAAGGGGATTACAGAAAATAAATAAAACAAAAAACTAGACTCTAATTTCAAAGTTTACAACTCATATTTGCAAATTAGAAGTCAGAAGCCAGATGTTTTTCTTTATTAAGTCAGTTAGTTTTCAAATTCAATAAATCGACCTTTGAATCTCTTGATCTCAACAGCCTGTCCTTGTAAATGAAACTGTAGATGGTCAGAGAGCGAGACACGTTTTGTTTAATGTCTCCTAAGGATCAACTACACCTCTTTCTCCTCATTTTTTACTTACATTCTAGAATGTATTGATGCTCTCTGGATGCTGCTGCATTGTATGGCACCAGAATATGTTTGGCCAAATATACTTTGGTGTAAGCATTGGGTTTCAAATATATATATATTTTAAATATTTCCCCTTTGGAGTTAATAATAGAAAATCTACCCCACTAGGCTAATATTTTTTCCAACCATTATTTAGGACAATGTTTATGTCACACACTATTTCTGTGTACAATATTCTAACATACAACCTTCTAGGTATGCCTCAGTGGGGTGCAGAAAAAGTATCAAACTGCTGATTGGTGGCATGACAACATGGGCAGGGTCGCGGCTGACGTCACATGGCACCTCCTTGCAGCACTCGGGAACTCTTGCTAGGGAAAAAAGTTTCCAGAGATCCACAATAATGAGAAATCTGCAGGAAGATATATTATCCTTCTGGAATAATGTTACTGAAAGTAAGTATTTTTTTCTTTAGGCTGAGCAGTGCAACAAAGACAGCAGATTATAGCACAACTCCCTTCCTTTAAATCAGTAACATACAAAAGAACACCCAGAAAATAGACCATAGTCCATAGAATGCAATTTAAAGAATATACACAGCACATTTCACCATAACTCCCTCCATAGTGTGGTAAATAAATAATTAATTACCTGATCTATTTTTGACTATAATCAATAAACGGTTAGCTCAATAAATAAGAGTCAAGATACGAGGTAGCTAGAGTGTACAGGCTTTAATTAAGCATAAAGGACAAGAACAGGACAGCCTGTACGGGATCTGGGGAAGATGCGCATCTGGGGGCAGGAACAGGGTAGGACAACTTTTAATAACAGTACATTAGTATATATAGTTAAACAAAATACATTACAGTCAATACAGTAGGCGTAGCAGTAGGCGGAGTTTGTAGCAGTCGCGAAAGATAAGAGCAAAATGAAGTAACAAGAAGGCGTGCACAGGGCGTATACATAGACATGTGATGCAAACGTAACAGAATATGTCATAAACGGGGCGGAAACATGGAGGGGGCTACCTGAGCAGCTGGGACCTCTAACCTAGTGGTGCGCGCAAACTGGCAATGACGTGTTACTAGGGAGAACTGGGGGCTATGACTTCTGCGCTAGAAGAGGAGACTAAAGTCTGGAGTGTCAGAGCGACATGTACCTAAAGCCTATCTAGTATCTAGTGTTTAGAGAACATGTTGATAGAATCCAAAAGTTATCAGGGTAAAGGCTAATAGACTCTAAGACTGGTGCATGCATAATTCTATATGTAGTGCGTGTGTGAGGAATATTCTATGAATATTAATACAGTATTTCTCTTACATGGAGACATAAAGGCTAGACCATGACGGAAACTATTGATGCGATTCAGTAGCTTAGGAATGCAGAGAAGGAGGGCCGGACTGATAACTAGAATCATAACATACTCTTGGCAGACTGGGAGGCAGAGCCAGGCCGAGCCGGGCACTGCGAGGCATGAAAGTAAGCTAAGGGTCAGGGATACAGGTGGGGGCTGTATCGCTCCTCGGAGAGGGTTCAGGAAACAGGAGCTGAATCTGAGTCCGGGCCCTTTTGAGGCCTAGAAACGGGGATAATTCAATGAATTAACGTGCACACTGTGAAACGTGGCAACGTAGCTTTACATAGGCCTGATATTCGTTGTATTCACGATAACTGGAAACTGGCATACTAGAGATGGACACAACTGTAATTGCGTCTTTAATCGATCATAGGGGAATACATGCATATCGATCATGCACATATAACGTAACATGGGGAACACGTAGGCACATATAACATGGCAAAATTTACTTTTCCACATTCCCTCCTTGTGCCCTACGTTTCCATCAGGAAACATCTATATTCATGATACCATCTATCATTTCATATAGCATAATTTGCTCGTCTCGAATTGTCTTAGAACGGGACTTAGGACTAGGAATACAAGAGGTAGCACAAATGCCGCAAATCGCAGGGCCACATTGTATACAGAGGCAGCAACTGAATATGATCATTACTGCAATACCTAGAAATGACAATACTTTCCATCCCCAGGCAGATATGATACTCCAGAGCCAACCGGACCATGTCCAGGTGCCTGGATTCTGGTGTAACTGATGGGCAATTTTATGAAGTCTGGTTATAGCTGAATAAACAGACGGCGCGTTATTAGGAATGAAAATGCAGCAACTAGATCCGATGACTCTACATGCTCCTCCTCTATCGGCCAGTATGACGTCAAGAACGAGACGATTTTGGAGCGCGACAAATCTCATAGCAGATTGCTCTTCAGTTAAGTTACATAGAGCAGAAGTAGTCTCATTCACTACTGCTTCAAGGGTTCTGGTTAGCCTACGTATTAACTTACTATTCTGGACAGGTCCTATAAAGAAGAAGAAACCTTTATTAAAATCTGTATACTGTTCTAGAGCAGTTTCAGTTTGATCGACAATTGGGGACTCGATCTCCCTTCTAGGTCTGACGTGTACTAGATGTGTGTTTCTGTGATAATCAGATGGGGCTAGAAAAACTGGTGGCAGTAGGAAGGCAATGTAACATGTTCCATCCCAATCGAGGGGCAGACGAACATATGCGGTCTGACCACAAACAAAATAAGAATGACGTGAAGCTTTGAAAATAGATTTCCCACTGTCACTATACTCGACAGTAGTAGTACAATCACTATGTCCTACATGTGCGGAACCATTATTTCTGACACATAATTCGCCTTTGACTGGTAGTACTGAAATAGCAGGTAAGTCTGGAGTAGTATCAGACTGAACATTCAGGACCATAAAATTCGAAGAATAATTACCTAAATTGTACACTTCATTTTCTAGATCTAACCCTGTTCTATGGGAGAGACCTTGCTTGTCTGGAAAACATGTTCTATTCAGAAGGGACATATCATTTGAAGATGACGTTAACGTGGACCATGCTCCACACGAACCATTATGTGAGAACGGATAAGGAAAGAGTGGCAGAACTCCCTCCGGTGTCTGGAAAGGGGGAAGTCAACCACACACCCAACAATTAGTAGCATTGCTGGTCTGGTGTGAATAGTGTAACATTCTGATGAATGTGTTGTTTCTCATAGCAAGACGATAGGATAACTCGTGAGGAGGCAGATCACTAAATGTGTGCTCTACTGTGGCATTAGAAAACTTATTTACATGCGAAATTGGAAAACATAAATGCAATGCATAACTTGTGCAGGTAACCATCAAACTTAGAAACAATAGAAAACTTAGAAAAACGATACATCGGATAGAGTTTTGACTAACTCTCTCACTATGGGGGTCTATCTCATACATGTCAGATACCTGTCTAACCGTTTCACCCGAGAGGGACTTAGACAATTAAACTGGCTGACTTATTTTACTAGACCGGAGTTTTAACTTATACTCCTGCTGCGGAGTTTTCTCTAACAGAGGAACTTTCAGTTCGGGATTGAGATTAATGTCTGATTTAGAGTCTGGTTTCAGGCAGTCTTTAGAATTGGAACAGTCTTTGGAATTGTCATTAAAAGTCTTTTTCCGGACTCCATGAAATTTCTTGATATGCGTCAGATGGACCCAACCCTTGCGGCCTTCCAACTTCACGGCCGTACGGGTTGTCAGAAGGACTAGTCTTGGCTCCTTCCAGCGAGGCTCCAGTGGACTTGAACGATCAAAGTTCCTTACTAATACTAGGTCGCCTGGAATGACCTCATGCAGTTTCACTTCGGTATTGTCTGGAAATGCAGCGGCAACCTGGGAACGACAAGAGTGTAGGGCAGACATCAAGGAAGCTAGGTAATCTGTCAACATATTACTGGAAACATCTGTAATACTGCGGGGTCTAGGTGTACCCCACATATTTGGGGGGCGGCCGAATACGACCTCATAAGGGGACAGACCTGATCTGGAATGTGCAACCATCCTCATGAAGAATAAAGCAACTGGCAGGGCAACTAGCCAGTCTACACTTTTCTCTTTACATGTCTTAGCAATACGGACTTTCAGAGTTTGATTATGTCTCTCTACGAGACCGGCTGCTTCTGGATGGCGCACACAATGGAACTTCCACTGGTACCCTAACAAGAGGGAAACATGCTTCATAAGTTCAGATGAGAATGGCTGGCCGTTATCAGAATACACGACCCTAGGGAGTCCATAACGGGGGAAGAATTCACGAACCAACTGCTTGGCAGTGGTCGCTGCTGTGTAATCTGGAACTGGATATGCTTCTGTCCACCTGGACAAAGCGCATACAACTACAAGGACATACTTGAAACCTCGACATCGCTCCATCTGAATATAATCCATCTGGAGGACTTCAAAAGGGTGGTCAGGAGGTTGGAATCCACCTTGTTCCACCGGGACACTTTTACCTGGATTGAACTGGCAACATATCATACAAGTACGGACTTTCTGCTTGGCTGCAGCTCGTAAATGCTTGTTGAACCAAAGGTTCTGGATACTGTCTAACATGGCTTTTTCTCCTAGATGTGCTGGACTATGTGCGGTATTGATAATGACTTGAACCATAGAGTCGGGGAGAAACCATGTGGCTTTTCCCTTCGTCACCCATCCCTGATCTGTCTGGACCCCTCCTTGTTCAGACCATTTCTTGATTTCTTCAGGAGTAGCATGTAACTGTATGTCTATGACATCTTGCGTAGGGTCCTTAACTGTCATACAAGTAGTCTGTTCTGGAATGGATGTCTGTGTCTTGTTAACTGGAATGTCTGGTGTCTGAGCTGTAAGCTTGGCTGTTCGATCTGCTAGATCATTACCTTGGGAAATGATGTCAGTAACTTTCGTATGTGCCTTGCACTTCATGATAGCGATAGCTGTTGGTAAATGTATTGCATCTAACAGAGCTTGAATGAGGAGACCATGCTGAATCTTGGTTCCATGAGAAGTCATGAAACCTCTCTCCTGCCAGAGCACTCCGAAGTCGTGTACAACTCCGAATGCGTAACGTGAATCTGTATATATGTTTACTTTCAGGTTCTTGGCACGTATGCAGGCTTGGGTCAGAGCAACTAGCTCTGCTGCTTGAGCAGACAAGGTGTCAATACGGTGTGTTTCTATAACTTCGGTTTCAGTAGTCACTGCATACGCGGCTACTAGTTCTCCTGTACTAGTTCTCATACATGAACCATCCACATAAAGTGTCAGGTCGGGATTAGGTAATGCAATGTCTGTCAGGTCTTGTCTTGGCTTGGTCATAGTGTTAACAACTTCCACGCAGTCATGTGTGGCAGGATTTGAAGTAACTGACGGTAACAGTGTAGCAGGATTTAGAACGTTGCAGCGTCTGATTTCTATGTGTGGCTGGAACAGTGTCAGTTCATAACCTGTTAAACGTGCAATGGTCAAGTGCTGAGTCTGTGTTCGGTTTAAAAGAACTTCCACGGAGTGTGGAACTTGTACTGTCAGGGAGTGTCCTAATACTATGGAATCACTTTGTCTGATTGCTAGAGCTGTGGCTGCAACTGACTTGAGGCACGCAGGCAAAGCCTGGGCTACTGGATCTAATGTGCTCGAAAAATAAGCACAGGGCTTGTACTGTCCGGCTTGATCTTGTGTGAGAACAGATAATGCAGTACCATTACGTTCTGTGACAAAAAGTGTAAAAGGCTTACTGTAGTTCGGTGTAGCTAGAACAGGTGCTTGGCATAAGGCTTTCTTTAATTCATTAAAACTAAGTGTATGTTCAGATGTCCAAGGGAGGACAGTCGATACGGCTGCCTCCTGTGTCGTTAACTGTATCAGTGGCTTGGCTAGAAATGCATACTGAGGAATCCATTGTCTGCAGTAAGAAGTAAGGCCAATAAAAGCACGTACCTCCTTCTGTGTCTTGGGCTGTGGAAGACTCGCTATTAACTGGATACGGTCTGGTGTCAACTGCCTACCCCACTTGGACAGTAAGTGGCCTAAGTAGATCACTTGCTGGACACAGAATTGGAGCTTCGAAGGGGACACCTTGTGCCCCATCTCGGCTAGGAAATACAGAACTGTAAGTGACGCTCGCTCGCAGTCACGTTCAGAACGGGCTGTGATCAGTAGATCATCGACATACTGGAGCAGGGCAGTGCCAGTTGGCATGTGAATGTTGTCTAGTTGTCTTTTAAGTGCTTGACTGTAAATACTAGGACTTTCTGTGAAACCTTGAGGAGCTCGTGTGAATTTATAGCTCCTTCCATTTAAACAAAAACCGAAAAGGTACTGGCTGTCTGGATGAATCGGAACACTGAAAAATGCATTCTTGAGGTCTATTACAGTAAAAAATGTAGCTTCAGGATCAATAGCTGTCAATAGAGATGAAATATCTGGGACTACTGGATACGGGGGTATGATACATTTATTAAGTTCTCGAAGGTCAATCACTAATCGATATACTGGAGGTGCATTTGGATCAGTACGTTTCATGACTGGAATGATAGGAGAATTACATACATTGGAGTCAGTTTCTACAACCACTCCTTGAGCAATGAGCTCGTCAATAATTTTGGATAAGGCTGCTACAGCCTCAGGTGGCAATCTGTACTGTCTGATTCGTGGCAAGACTATACCTTGCTTGAGAGTCACACGATGGGGTGTGATTTGCATAAAACCTACATCAGTTGGACCTTGCGCCCATAAATGCTGCGGTACATTGGACAATCTTGGATCAAAATCACGTAATACATAGTGACCTTTAAAGTCTCTTAAAAACAAACGTATTCCTTCTGGGGAACAGCAAATAACTGCACCTAATTCTTTCAATGTTTTAATGCCTAACAAATTTTCTGGACATGATTTTGTAAGTAACAAATCAGTAGTTCGGGACAATGGACCAACTTCTAGAGTAACTGGCTTTGATATCTCGTTTACAATAGGCTTTCCTGAAAATCCAAGGGAAACATTTCTAGAGCCTGAGAGCGGAGCCCCTGGAACCTCGTCATGACTGATAGTAGTCCTACTTGCCCCTGTATCAATCAAAAACTTTCTGTCTTTCCCCAATACTTGACTGTGTACATAGGGACCCTCTTGATCTACAGGTATCTCGATGAGAGGCAAGCCTACCTCCCTCTCTAGGCTGTTTCATGAATACTGTTGATACTCTGGATACTCTGTCTGGGCATACTGGTACATCTGCTGTGTAACATGCTGTGTTGCAGCAATAGGCTGCGGTGCTGGAACTGTCTGTTGTGCATTCTGTGGTGACTGAGAAGTCTGTGAAACTTGCTCTTGTCTAGGCGGACGTGGTCTTTCTTTAGTCTTACCAGTAGCTATGTTGTGTTTCAGAACTGCACACTCGTTTATAAAATGACCTGGCTGTTTACAATAATTGCATGTCCCTTTAACGGGAGCTGCAGGATGACTGGCTTGATTCGGACCCCTCTTCTGACTGTCTTGTGGAACAGATTGTGCAACTAGTACTTTCATTTTCGTGTCTTTCATACGTCTCCTTTCATGTTCTTGCTCTTCCCTGATTATATTCTGGTGATACTGGAGCATCTGTAACATTTGTGACGGGGTACTAGCTTGCCAGGTACTTTCGACTTTCAAAACTCGATTTTTAACTTGTGGGCTTGAATTCTCGACTAGTTTAGTAACAAAAAGATGAGGGTATGACTCGCTACCTGTCTTCAAACCACTGTTGATAATGAAACATTTTTCGAATCTAGAATAAAAATCACTAGTATCTTCATCCTGTTTCTGTTTGCATGCTGAGATTGCATCCCAATCTTCCTTTTTCGTGGCTAGTAATCTTGGCAAAACTTGTATCAACAACTCGGGCAATTCTTTACATTTGTCCCCAAGACCGGTACCTGGTACTCGTATTTTATCTTCAGCTTCTAGAGCTGTCCAATCAATCTTTTTCTCTCCCACCTCCCATTCTTTTTCCTTGAGTTTCTCATATACCCCTGCGGGCAACAGAACCTTTAACATTTTAATGATATCTGGATACGTGTATTCTCCCATACGGAGCATGTCTTTTAATTCTCGATGGAACCCTGCTGGATCTTTGTCGTGACAGGGAATTAATTTCTTCATCTCTAAGAGTTCCATCTTTGTGACAGGGGTGTAAACAAATACTCGTTGCATTTCACCACCCTCTGTCCTAACTGGGTGTACTTCTCGTAACGGATTCTGTCTATCTATGTAGAATGGTTTACTTTCTGGAGGTGAGACGTGAACAAAATGCGGATTCAGAAACGTTCTATATTTGTGGCGCTGTTCTAGAATGACACTAATTAAATCGGTACCTAAACCTTTCCATTTATACTGGAGTAACTCGTTCAGAACATCATGTAACGGACCTGGATCAGAATGTTGACCCTCATATAATGTAATGAGGTGCTGGATCATATACATACCCACCAGTCGCTGCTCGGCTGGGGGCAGTTTCAGAAACATTTGTGCCACTATTTCATCTGGAAAAGTGGTAGAATCAGTAGCCCATCGGACTGCTGATCGGGCTAGTTCTTGTTCATGCATGGTACTAAGTTCACTATAACCGATTCGTGATTTCAGAATGTGATCGGTAGCTTGAAATACTTGTTCCAGAGAACCTTGTTCTGGTGCTGGAAGGTGAAAAACTTTCTTGTGTTCTAGGCGTGAATGTCGGTCTGGAAGTCTAGATCTACCTACATACGCTATTCTGGTGGGATTCTCGTCTTCTACCTCTTCAGTAGAAGAGTCGTTTTCCTTCTCGCTTACTTGTGCTGCTTTACGATTTTCGTGTAACCTTATTATTTCCTTACGAATTTTCTTGTACATACTTTCTATACTACTGAGTGTCTTGTGTCTTCCCTCAGCTATATTATCACTCCACCTTGTCAGGACTTTCATTTCGGTCGGATCTTTAGTCGGACAATCTTGTTCCCTTACTAAACAATTGATTAGAAATTTTAATAGCATGAGCTGGGTCTCAGCTTTCCTTAGAGACATGATTTCGCCAATACTTTCTGAATCGTCTCCTGTACGGATGAAACGATATATTCTGTCTAGATCTTCTTTCATATTCGGTAGGGTGTCCAAATACTCGGTCACCCGTCTTACGCGCAATGAATATATAACCATATTATCATCGCCTGGGACTGGATCATAACGGCATTCGGTAAGAGCTCGTCTGATATCTGCAACGGACTGATATTTGGGCGTACGCTGTAAAGCACGTTCATGTAACTCGACTAATGTTACACGTTTGTGTGGCGGCGGGGTACCAGGAGGACCTCCCCCCGCGGCCCCTAAACTGGAATCGTCGACTGATACTCTTCGTGCTGGCAGAGTGACCGATGTAGCGGGAACTTGTACTATAGGCTGGACCGGGGGTACCGTAACAGGTGCTGTAACAGGTGCCCCGGTGGCTGGAAGAACAGGAACTACATTATTTACAGGAGCTGGCGGAACAGGATTTGCATATTCTGGGACTGTGTCGTCCAAATAGGACGAGAGAAAGATATCAGCTGCGGTCGGTTTGTGACGTAGCTTAATCGGAACTAATGGCGGCGGAAAATTACATGGTGCTTCCGGGGTTGCTTTTGGCAAGCCCTCGGCAAGAAGAGGATACATACCCTTAATGAGGGCATTTCTCTGTCTGTCTGACTGTTCGGCTTTAACTCGTTCACCTATTTCGATTAATTCCCTTTCTTGGGCTCTTTCTGAGGATTCTCTACTTAATTCTGACTTTCTGATTTCTTTTTCGGTTCTTTTGTGAGATTCTTTGCGCCATAACTCGATGGCATCTTTCTGGGACTGTCTAGATTTCTTTTTCCATAATGCTTCTTCTACTCGCATGATGCACTCGGCATCCCATGTACCTGATACAGGCCATCTATATTTCTCTTCTAGATCTTTAGTATACTCGACCCATAAGTCTAGATATAATATGGCACTTATGCCATGTTTATGGTACATAAAATGACCTGGACTGTCCCTAGGCGGGACAGGAACTGCTTCTTCGAGCAGACCTTTTCTAGTTTTTAACTGACGTAACTTCGTGAACAGAGGCATAACTAAGGCTGGACACAATACAATACACAATAAACACAATAATAACTTTAAGAAAACAAATCACTCATACCACGACATTGAAAACACATGGAATAACATTTGAAAATAACGGTTCGGACAGAATACTACCTGAAATACTGAAAACAGAACACATGATTTTCTCGAGAACAGAACAGAACTTACTAGAATGACTAGATGTACTGCTAAAACAGTACGAAACTTACCGGTCTCATAAAGAGACACGTCAGGACCCGCATCCACCTAAGTGAACACTTCGTGTTGGATCTGTGTACCCAAACCCACGGACCAGAGACAAATTAATTGACCCTGTCTAGATACTACCCCAGCAACGGTACTCACCGGGCAGCAAGAACGGAAGGCCTCGGACTGGACTGGACTGCTACGACGACGGACGGACGAACTTCGGACTTCAGTTACAGGTGGGCCTCCGGATACCTCGGACCTTGGACTCTCGGCTTGGGCTCTGGTCGGGACTCGCCGCGTTCCTCCACCGCCTCGTCTGGACGCTGGACCGGAACCTCCGTTTCCTCCGTGGGCCTGAGGGATACTTGAAGCAGAAATATCTGCACGTGCACGGTATGGTTCCGTCACGGCTGCAGAGGATCAGGGGGCCTGCGTGGCTTCTCCGGCGCGTGGGGAAAGTGCAAGTCCCTATTCGGGCGCCATTATGTGGTAAATAAATAATTAATTACCTGATCTATTTTTGACTATAATCAATAAACGGTTAGCTCAATAAATAAGAGTCAAGATACGAGGTAGCTAGAGTGTACAGGCTTTAATTAAGCATAAAGGACAAGAACAGGACAGCCTGTACGGGATCTGGGGAAGATGCGCATCTGGGGGCAGGAACAGGGTAGGACAACTTTTAATAACAGTACATTAGTATATATAGTTAAACAAAATACATTACAGTCAATACAGTAGGCGTAGCAGTAGGCGGAGTTTGTAGCAGTCGCGAAAGATAAGAGCAAAATGAAGTAACAAGAAGGCGTGCACAGGGCGTATACATAGACATGTGATGCAAACGTAACAGAATATGTCATAAACGGGGCGGAAACATGGAGGGGGCTACCTGAGCAGCTGGGACCTCTAACCTAGTGGTGCGCGCAAACTGGCAATGACGTGTTACTAGGGAGAACTGGGGGCTATGACTTCTGCGCTAGAAGAGGAGACTAAAGTCTGGAGTGTCAGAGCGACATGTACCTAAAGCCTATCTAGTATCTAGTGTTTAGAGAACATGTTGATAGAATCCAAAAGTTATCAGGGTAAAGGCTAATAGACTCTAAGACTGGTGCATGCATAATTCTATATGTAGTGCGTGTGTGAGGAATATTCTATGAATATTAATACAGTATTTCTCTTACATGGAGACATAAAGGCTAGACCATGACGGAAACTATTGATGCGATTCAGTAGCTTAGGAATGCAGAGAAGGAGGGCCGGACTGATAACTAGAATCATAACATACTCTTGGCAGACTGGGAGGCAGAGCCAGGCCGAGCCGGGCACTGCGAGGCATGAAAGTGAGCTAAGGGTCAGGGATACAGGTGGGGGCTGTATCGCTCCTCGGAGAGGGTTCAGGAAACAGGAGCTGAATCTGAGTCCGGGCCCTTTTGAGGCCTAGAAACGGGGATAATTCAATGAATTAACGTGCACACTGTGAAACGTGGCAACGTAGCTTTACATAGGCCTGATATTCGTTGTATTCACGATGACTGGAAACTGGCATACTAGAGATGGACACAACTGTAATTGCGTCTTTAATCGATCATAGGGGAATACATGCATATCGATCATGCACATATAACGTAACATGGGGAACACGTAGGCACATATAACATGGCAAAATTTACTTTTCCACAATAGGACACTGCAAGTACATATAAGGACCAAGCTAAACGAAACCACAGTACTCACCATCATCTACATTGCACAAGACCAGTGGAACTCCACATTCTATATTTATTTCACACTAGCAGCCCGTCCTGACGTTGTCCGGGTATGGAATAGAATGTGTGCAATGTGTGTAATAGGCAAGGGAAATTTATTTTAAAATCTCGCGGTAGACAACATTTTCAGCATGAAGTGTCACAATAGTTAGGCATGTGTGTGCAGATACTGTGTGTACCTCGGAGTAAGAAGTATTAGCAGATGTCTCTAGTGTATATGTACTCCACTTCCGTAGGTAAGCGTGTGTGAAAGTGCATTCAGTTGTAAATTTCTTGTCCCCGCAGGCACGCTGAATCGCTTCATCCCCCGCTTGAGGCCCGGCTCCAGTTTTGTTTGATGTTGTGCTTGTGGTGTAAAGTCGTTGATGCAGAGAGTTGAGTGGGTGACAGCGCGCGCTGGAGACGCTGCGCATGTGGGAAAGTGCAGTCAGTTCAAAGGTTAGTGTCCCAGCAGGCGCGCTTAGTCGCGTCATCCCCTGCCTGAGCCCGGCTCCAGCCCTGGTTGATGTTGTGCGCCAGGTGTCAATTCGTTTATGCAGAGAGTTGAGTGTGTGACAGCGCGCAGGAGACGCTGCAGTTAGTGTCCCCGCATGCACGGTCCTTTATGCAGAGAGTTGACTGGCTGACAGCGTGCAGAATACTGTGCAGTTATTGTCCCCGCAGGCACGATCAGTCGCGTCTGCCCCTGCCTAAGCCCTGGCAATTGCCGCGCCCATTGGCCACGCCCCTTGCTTCCTCGCAATTGCCGCACCCATTAGCCTTGGCCACGCCCCCGGCCCAACGCACACGTTTGTTTTCCACACGCCCTCAAGGCACGTTTTTTTGGGGGGGGGATGTGCCGCGCGATTGTTGCCGGTTGTCGCCCCCATTGGCTACACCCCCTTGGTGCCGCGCAATTGCAATTGCCGCGCCCATTGGCCTTGTTCACGCCCCCAGCACACGCCCCCAGCACAACACACACGTTTAAGGAACGCTTTTTTTTTCATCATGCCGCGCCACGCCCACAAGGGACTACTTTGCTGGTAAGGTTCTTTTACCTTTCAAATGTATATGGTGGGCATCTGTATAGCCTATGTCCTTCTGCTGCAACTGCCCTTTCCAATGCTGTATTGGGTGTTGTGATTGGTGCTGTGGCTCCTGAGATTACCCGCCTCAAAGGTTTGGGCTCTCTCTTTATAATATTAGTATGGTTAGGACAGGGCCCTTCCACTCTCACCCCCCATTCC
The DNA here is from genome assembly GCF_964261635.1 of Lissotriton helveticus. Classification (NCBI taxonomy): domain Eukaryota; kingdom Metazoa; phylum Chordata; class Amphibia; order Caudata; family Salamandridae; genus Lissotriton; species Lissotriton helveticus. The sequence goes on from NC_136070.1 coordinate 818,553,153, forward strand.
ACATACGCTGGATGTGGTGCACTCCACATGTACAGTTACATGCATGCAGGACCAGGGCATACACGTCTCCCCTACTGCTGCATGGATTCAGCCACACTCATCAGCTCTGTCAGTAGGACACCACATAGCTCAACTGACATCACCCTCTATAGCATGTCGGACTGGAGCATACGCCTTATTGTTTTCTACTCACGGGACAAGAATTCTCACTTAATGACCTGAAACTACCCTAACAAACACTTCAGTGACGGTAATAGAGGACTGGCAAATTTCTCAAAGAAAAATATGGCCGCTTCGTTCATGTTTTGAGCTTCTGGAAGAGCTGTGAAGTAGTACCTAAATGAGAATTTAAGTCAAAGTCTCTGTATTCTTTTTTTCACTGTTATTCTGCCCCTGTTTGCTTTAATAATCAGTTCAGTTCAAAGACCTTATTCGGTTTATAGAACGGTAAACCATAAAAGCACCACAACATTAAATTCAAATTTGTATTTTAATAGATATAACTGAAAACAAGAATTCATATCAATTAAATGTAAGGTATGGCCACTAAAATAATCCAACATAGCACCTCACTTAGTAAACCAGTGGCAGCCGCTCTTCAGATCTATGAGTTGAAAGTAGTAAGCTCAGCCCTCTACGGAGCCGAACTGTGGGGCTTCGAAAGGATGGATGTCCTCTATAAGGCTGATTATAAGTTTTTGAGGTGCTTGGTCTCATTACCCAGAGCACACCTCTCCACCCGTTAAGGCTGGATTTGGGCAGGGTTCTGTAGTGAGGAGGTCCACGCAGGAAGGTTGTAATTAAAGATGATTTATTCAAGCAGGTAACAAGTAGTATAGTTCTAGACAATGGGTAGTTAAGTTGTGAAGGAGAGCCCCACCTGGAGCAGCCTGTCTGCTGCTCAGCCCATGCTCAACTGTCACTTCACCTCTCTGTGTCCCAACATTCCGAGGCACATCATGACTCCAACATTCTATTGAGCACAGAGCACAGGCACTGGCTGAGCAGAAGGTGTAAAATACATTACATTACAAATGCAGGATACTACAGGTTCCCATTGCAGATAAGGCTAAACTACGCCCATTATTGTTTTGGCAGCGCTTTAGGTCTACCCCCGAGCTGCTTTTGTATGGCAATGCCCTCATGGAAGTTAGTGTACTAGACAAATATAATAAGATAGGCTGTATACGAAACGTGAAACACCTATTGGCTGCAATTGTGCTAGAAGGCCTCTGGGAAGTCAGGGACCCGGCACTTATCCCTAGTAAAGATTATGTTAAAATGCAGTACTGGGACTGGGTAGCACAGGCTACACTTACCAATTCGTTGTGGGGACGTCTAACAGTGGAGTTCATGGGTTTTAAACTGACTAGCTCCCTAGAATGCTATTAGGTATTATCCAGTCACCCATAGACAGGAAAGTTTATATGCAGTTTAGGTTTGGTACTCCCCCCTTGAACTCCCTCACAGGCACCTGGCACCACTCTCCTACCACTTCCCAGTTCTGTTCCAACTGCACCTCAATGATTTAGATATCCGCCCATGTACTTTTCGCTTGCCCCGCATACTCTCTCCCAGGAGCCAAATGGCTTAAACCAATATGTAAGCAGCTGGGTACATGTATCCATGGCGAAGCTCTCCGTATCCTTAAATTGGACGGAAGACCGGTGGTTGCTTGTTCAGTAGCAAAGTTCCTGGGACACATGTGCGCAATCAGGAGGAAACTGGAGAATCTGTGAAGAAGGTTTTCTACCTTTTAACTGTTGTAATTGTTTTAATCTAATAGTTTGCTCATATTTTATAGAAAGCATATAAAGGATTTTATCTGTAGCGCACCCTGAGAACTCCAAAGATTAGGCAGAGGTTCTTGTTATCTTGGAATCCATTGTACACTAAGTGGCTATCTTATATATCCATTGCAATGCAGATTAATACTATTCTAAGCTTTTTTTATTGTATTTGTATGAGCTGTATTGCACCTTGCACTTTTTTGGTTGGATGACCGAAATAACGTTTTGATGATGATGATGAGTAAACTTATGTTACCAGGACCATCTTGGCTGACACGTCACAATGTTTCAGGCCGAGTGCCCAGTCACGTGATTTTTTATGGCGAGCTTCAGAGTGAGTGCAAATAAGGGTGTTTTTTTATTAAAGGGACACATTTATGTAGCTTTTGTCGACCTTAGGGCAGCTTTTGATTTAGTTTTGCATGATCGTTTATGGGATTGTTTGTTTGCGCTGGGATTACCAGCGTGTTTACTCCAGCAGATTAGAAGATTGCATGATAACAACTTTGCTAGAGTGCGCTGGGGTCCGAATGGGGAATTAACCAAACCCGTCCCAATAAAGCGGGGAGTCCGCCAAGGGTGCGTGCTGGCTCCCATGCTTTTTTCATTATTTGTTAATGACATTCCAACTTATTTAGAAGAGAGCAATAATGATTCACCTAAGATGAATGGAGACAGGGTACCCGCACTTTTATTTGCGGATGATACAATCCTGATCTCGCAAACCCCCATTGGTTTGCAAACCCTTTTAAATTCCTTCCAACTGTATTGCGACAAGAAAGGCCTAGAAATAAATACAAAAAAGACCAAATGTATGGCCCTTAATCCCCATAAATCCTTCAATGGGAATTTTTTCTTAAACAGTCAAAAATTGGAACTTGTGTCAAACTTTTTTTACTGGGGTGTCTCTCTAGATTCAAAAAACTCATGGAGAACACAAATTGAAAAAAGTAAAACTATTTTTACTCAGAACACCCTACCTATTATAAAGCGACATGGGGCAAGCCTAAATAAATCTATTTCACCAGCACTTGAAATGTTTAAATTTAAGGCTCAGTCTGGTGCTTTATATGGTGCAGAAATTTGGGGTATGAATGCTGGGAATCTTTTTGTGCAAAACGAAAACAACTTTTATAGAAGTATTTTGAGATTGCCCAAACGCACCCCACTTTTACCGCTATTTTTAGACTTTAGCATGAAACGCACAGACCACCTTGCAATACTACGTCCACTCTTATATTGGGTGAGACTTTGGGGTACTCCCGAACTTACGGATTATAAAGATGGTCTTTTAGAAGTAAAGAACCTTGACGTTTACAATTCTAATCCTTGGTTGAAACCAGTTTAAACTTGGCTTTATAGAATAGGGCTCACTCATTTTTGGGAAGACCCGTCGTGTCTGACACAAAGCTGTAAGAAACATGTAAAGGCAAGATTTTGGGTTTACATATCGCACAATTCCCTAAATGACCATTCATGTGGATCCATCACAAGTAGTTTTCTTGCATTTTTTTTTTTCACAACAAATTTTATTGATTGATTCAAACAGGATCAGGAAGTGGTTCCCCACAATCAGGAGATCGCCACCAAGTATCGTGGTACAGTTTACATTGCAATCACCATGACCAATCAAGAATAGGAGTAATACCAAATAAAGAAGCCCCCTCCCTCATCCCTACCCCAACCAACTCCCAGTACCCAACTACCCTACTACCCACCCCTTATCCCTCCCTAACCCGATGCACGTGCAATAGAAAACCTTCGGTGTTTGGACGTAGTGCGATGGGCATGACACAGTTTACAGGCCCGTACGGTACCCATCACTTACACACCTTCCTCATGGTCCACAGGGGGATCCAGTGGCAGCTCTCTATAATCCGCCCACCTCTTCCAGATCTTGAAGTGTTTGCGGGGGCATCCTCTCGCCTCAAACACTGGCCGTTCCAGTCCCATATAGTAGTCTAGTCCAGCCTTCCATGCACATAGGGGGGGGGCTCGTTCACACTTCCACGCTCGGGCTAGATCCCTTTTGGCAACCACCAGCCCTAGCAACAATAAATGGCGCTTATATATATTCCCACCAACCCCTTCGAATATGTGGAGCAACCCTAATCGATGAGTGCGAGGGAGGTCCCATCCCAGAACTTCAGACAGGCAGCCCCAGACACCTCTCCAAAAGCCAGTCAATCGAGGACACGACCACACCGTATGGAGCAGCGTGCCCGCTGCAGCCCCACATCTCAGACATTCCGGCGAACCAATCAGTCCTGCCTTCCAAAGCCGCTCTCGGGTATAATAGGCCCTATGGAGATATTTAAATTGAATCAATCTAAGCCGCATTGCTATTGCGGTCCCACGTGGGGATTCTAGGGCCTCCCTCTAGTCATCCTTGTCCAGGGGGCCAATATCAGCCTCCCAAGCCGTCTTCTGAGGAAGTAGGGTGGAGGAGCAATGAGTGACCATCGTTTGGTAAATGCGGGAGACCTTCTTATCTCCGAGATCTCCCATGAACACCTTCGCCTCAACAGGGCTAAATTCAGGGAGCGACTCCAGGTTGGCTATACTGGGCGTAAGTGCGTGCCGAAATTGTAAATAGCGATAGAACTGGGTCTGGGGCATGTGGAACTCAGCACTGAGTTCCTGGAACGATTTAAGGGTGACCCCAGACAGTACATGTCCCAGCGTCGAAATCCCAATCGCATCCCAGCCACCAAATCCCGACAGCGTGGACAGTTCGGGGAGTCGTCCATTGTGCCACAGCGGCGTCTCCGCAGTTAGCCTGCCCCACCAGCCCATGCGACGCAACGCCTGCCGCCACACCGCAAAGACAATCTTCGTGACGCAAGGCAAGGTTCGCCGCAGCCGGGCTGAATAAAGTATCGTGTGTAGGGTACTGTCTCCCATAAGAGAGCGCTCTAAGGCGTACGCCGGGTCCCCTCTGTCACCGTACCACCATTCATTGAGTATTAGCAGCTGGGAGGCTTGGTAATAGGACAGTAGATCCGGGGTGGCCAAGCCTCCACAATATGTGGATAAGAAGCATGTCCGCAACGCCACTCTGACCGCTCCTCCAGCCCACAAGAAACGACCCAAGGCCGAGTTGACCTGCCGGAACCACTGGGGAGGGATGGGGTAAGGATGGTTCTGCAGCTGGTATAATAGACGCGGGAGCACCACCATTTTGAAAATTGCAGACCTACCGTAAATGGTTAGAGGCATGCGGGACCATGTTTTAATATCTGCCTGAACCTTATCCCACACCGGCACTATGTTGCGGTCCCATGCTATGTGCTGTGACTCGGAGAGGAACACCCCCAGATATTTCAATCCACCAGTCGCCAATTGTAATCCCGAGGCCCAGGGGTCCTTCACAGCTCCGCCTCCCAGCACCCACAGGGTGGATTTGCCTAAGTTTAGATAAAGGCCTGAGACCTCTCCAAAGATTCTCATAATTTCTAATACTCGGGGCCCGAGCGACATAGGACGGTAAGGAAGAAGAGGACATCGTCCGCATATAAGGCAATTCTGTCCACAAGAGTCTCGGTCCACATGAAGCCTCGCATCTGTGCGTCAATGCGCACCCAAGAGGCCAGCGGCTCCATGGCTAAGGCGAATAAGTATGGGGAAAGGGGGCACCCCTGACGGGTCCCCCGTCCGATGGAAAACGTTTCTGATATCGCCCCAGCGACCCGGACTGATGCCGTGATATCCGTGTACAGCAATGATATATACGACAGAAAGACTGGGCCCAAGTTGAGACGAGGCAGGAGCGCGAAGAGGTACGTCCAGCTAACCGAATCAAAAGCTTTATGAATATCAGCCAGTAACAGAGCCGCCTGTTCCCCGGTGGCCCCCATGGCATCTACTGCCGCCTGTGCACGCCGAATGTTATGTCGTGTCGCCCTATGAGGCATAAAGCCGGCCTGGTCAGGGTGGACTAGATCAGTCATATATGGGAGTAAGCGGTTAGCTAGAGCCTTAGCCAGTATCTTAGCCTCTATATTGAGCAGTGATATGGGGCGATATGAGCCATGTCTGTCAGGGGGCCTACCCGGCTTTTGGAAAACTACAATTTCAGCATGGCGCCAGTCAGGAGGCAATTTACCCTGCGCCCGTGCCGTCTCCAGTGCACAACGATAATGGGACCCTAGTTGAAGTTGGAATTTCTTAAAAAATTCACAGGGGTAGCCGCTCGGGCCGGGTGCCTTCCCGACATTAAGTTGACCCAGTGCTTCCCCTAGTTCATCAGCCGTGAGGGGAGCATCAAGCGTTCTCTTTGTTTCATCGGAGACCGCTCTAGGTGGCAAGTCGACTATGAATTTAGTAACGTCGTCTACGGAAAGGCAGTCCCGCGGGGTGTATTGCACTTTGAAATAATTAGCAAAACTCGCCGCTAGCGCGGTCGGGTCCGTAATCGCTACTCCATCCTCAGCAGTGAGACCCGGCAGCGTGATCGGTTGAAGACTGCGCTGACACAACCGATGTAGCATGGTACAAGATTTATCTCCCCACTGGTAGACTCTGCTCCGTGTGGCCAACCACGCCTGCCTAGCCTCATCCATCAGTATAGAGGCATAGGACTGTTGTGCCTGGAGAAGCAACCGTATCGCGACCTCGTCTCCCCCTCCCCGGCTCCGCCGCTCCAAGTCTTCCACGAGCGCGGCCGCTGCAGTGGCCGACTCCCGATGTGCGCGACGAGCCGCAGCACACCACGCGATGTCTACCCCCCGTATAGTGGGCTTCATTGCCTCCCAGACTATTGCCGCGTCAATATCATCGGTCAGATTCTCCCGCCAGTAATGGGCGATCGCCTCTCGCAGGTGTTGGACATAGCTGGGTTGCTGAAGATGCCACGAGGACATCCTCCACCGGAATGGCTGTCGTGTCCTAAGGAGGTCTACTTGGACCAAAACAGGGGAATGATCAGACAGCCCCCTTGGCAATATCACAGCTTCCCTTACTCTGCTCAGGCAGACACCAGGCACAAACACATAATCCAGTCTCGAGAAGGAGCCATGCACTGCAGAGACATACGTGTATTCGCGCGCTGAGGGGTGCATATGTCGCCATACATCTACCCATCCCATTCCCTCAACCATAGCATGCAACCGGGTAGGGGAGACCGGGGAGAGGGATAGCAAGTGACCCCTGTCACCTCTGACGATCTACACACACATCCATCAACTTGTTCCAATCGCCCCCGACCACAGCCAACGACTCCGGGATGTCATCCCACACCATAAACAATCTCTCGGACAGGGCCCACTGCAGAGGGGGAGGGGCATAGACACTTCCCAAGACCACTGGTTCAGCTCCCACCATTCCCTTGACAAAAATAAAACGACCTTGTGGGTCCGCCCACTGCTTCTCATGTACATAGGCCACTCTGCGATGTATCAAGATAGCCACCCCTCTGGAACCCCTAGCAAATCCAGCATGAAAGACCTGGTGATAACCAAACCTCTGTAAGCTAAGAACCTTAGACCCCATCATGTGTGTTTCTTGGAGCAAGAGCACATCGGCAGACTCTCTCTTCCCCCCACGCAAGACAGCTCCACGTTTAATCTTATCCAGCATCCCCCTGACATTCCAGGTGACCACCCGTAGGGACGCTCCGGGGAGGCCAGGAGACATATCAGCCATAGTCAAATGAGAACCACCAATTAGGCCCTCTGCGCCACCCCCACACACTCCGCACCTTCTGTAAAACATCCATAAACAGCACGTGCATTACCCCCCCGCCCCAAAACCCCCAAACAACAACGATAGCATCCCCTGCTTGACTCCCCCCTACCCCTCCCTCCCCAGTCCTCAGTCCCCAACACCCTCCACCCCCATACCTCAGAGAACGCTGAAGTACCTGTCGCGGCATGGGCAGCCCCGGGTCCAAAACAGAGGGCCCAAGACCAACCATACCAATTGATCCCAACACCCCTTAGGAACAGTAAAGCCCGCCCTTCCCCCAGTCAACACCCACTATGTGGTAGTTGGAGGCCCCTGTCCAGTCGCCCCCGAGCCTCCATCCGCAATACCACTTATAGCTAAGCCATCTCTGAGAACATGCAATGCAGGTAGTGTCAATGTTATCAAAAGATGAAACCTGACCGTGGGACCCGGACAGTCCTAGTCCACAGCATCAGCAGAGAAATACACCCCTCCTTAGGGTCTCAAGAATTATCTTCGGAGTGATCAGATGCTACAGCTCCATTATCTTGCGTCGCGGTGGCGGACGCGGATCTCTTCCGCGACCGGGACCGCCAATGTCGTCCGCTTCGGGCGGGCTGGCCTCTCTGCTCCTGCGATGAACCACCAGGGCCACCAGGATTCAGACCCGGTTGAGCATGCGGCCTGATCGGCATGGATTTGTCAGTCCATTGGAAGACTTCCTCAGGGGAGTCAAAAAAGTGAGTCCGGGACTGATAGACAACCCTCAGGCGGGCCGGGTACAGTAGAGAATACTGAATCTTCAGTCCCCGTAGTTTTGCCTTGGCTTCAACGAAGGACCGGCACTGCTGCTGTACTAGCTTGGTGTAGTCGGGAAAGATCATGATCTTCCGATTTTCATATGTGATGGCGTCCCTGGTTCTTGCTTCGCGCAGGATAACGTCCCTGTCATGATAATTCAAAAGCCTGGCGATTACAGGTCTGGGACGCTCACCTTCCGGCGGCCTCTGTGTCAAGGCCCGGTGTGCCCGTTCAATGATAAAGCAGTTGGAAAGGACCCCCGAGGGGAGCCAACTCTCCAGCCATTGGGTTAGGAACAGTTCCATATTGTCTTTCTCGCACCGTTCCGGAAAGCCAACAAAACGGAGGTTGTTTCTGCGTGCGCGTCCTTCAGCATCCTCCACCCGGGTTGCAAGGTTCTTTTGAGCGTGTTCCATCGCCGCCATCTTCCGTTTCAGGGACCCAACGTCGTCTTCTACCGTCGAAATCCTCGATTCTGCCTCCGTAATCCGTGCCACAGCATTTCGCAGATCCTGGCGCAACAGAGTCACATCTGCGCCCACTGCCCCAATCTTTGCGTCCAGCATGTCCCTGGACTGGGTGATCGCCGCCATGAGCGCCGCATTATCCGGCCCCGCTCCACTTCCACCACCGGCCGCTCCGGACCCTCCACTGGGCCCCGTAAATTTGTCGATGGGCCCCTGTTTGGGCGGACCACCGCCACCCCTGGTCATGGCAACTGAAAAGTGTAAAATGTATGTGTTGCCAGTTAAATTCTGGAGAGTATGACAACCATATACTGTTTTTCTGCACCACATATGATTTAGCAAGAAAACGATGGATCAAGCCCTTGTGTATTGCTTTAGGTATACGATCGTATGTGGAAGCATATAGGATCGTCAAAACGTACACTAGTCGACTTACTGTGTTTTGTGTCAGCAGATTCTTACTGCTAGTAAGTTTTTCTCGCAAGAACTTGGGCTTGGACCTATAAATGTTCAGTTTGGGTGTATTATCATGTAGATGTTAGGCTTGTTCTGATTACCTGTGGTACACTGATGAGTTGCTTCATTGGATCATTCTCCTTTGGAACCACACAAAAGCTTCTTTTTAAATTTTAACCATAATCTAATTTAATATAATATGTGCCTTTTTTAACTAGATGAATTGTATTGTATTCCTGCTATCCCAATTAGTTATCATGTATACATTATTGTATTCTCTGTGTAATATGTATTGTTGTTTCGCATGTATCTTTTATGGCCAAAATGTGGCGAAATAAAGATCAAATGAAATAAGGACATATTAGGATGGACAGTAAGGATGTAACGAGTGGCATGCTCCAAAGCTGATTTCACCGTGATTTTGCATGTGCAGGTGCACACCTTTTAGGTATAATCTGTCCCTCCGATAACCCTACACAGTAGTTGCCTCAATGTTTGGCATCCTTCACTTTTTGAGGAGCTGACCCTCCCTGTGTTACTTTCCTTGCTGGTACCCACAGGCATGGTCTTTTGGTTTCTGCTTCCAGGTATGAATTGTGTTCTCCTGTTATTATGGGTCTGTCAGACTAAGTTGTGGTGTCACCATGCAGAGGCTGTTTGCCATGCTGGAGGTCCATACCATCCAACTCTACTTTGCAATAGAGACAGACAAATAAATTCACACAATAACCATGGACTCAGTTTAGCATGGCTTTACTGTATTCACATTCAGTAGACTTGATCAGTTGACACTGTTTGAATGTAGGTTCAGGATACTCATGGATGATTGATCATCAGAGATTGTAGATGTCACAGGCGATACGTCAGAGGAGGCACAAACCAACACCTGTACAGAGGGTAAACTACTTCTCCCGGCATGGAGGGACACTGGCAAAAGGGGGAACTAGAGCACCATAAATTAAAGATAGGCCAAGCGTTCATTGTGATAAAAAAGGTAGCGCTCAGAACAGCATGAAGGAGAACAAGAGTCAGACTGAACACTAGCTCAGTTGTGCAACAAGGGGGATACAGCCCAGTTAGAAACCACCACCTTCTAACTTTTTCAGCCATCCTGCACTGAAACACTACCAATGGGAGTGTGGTGTGTGTGTCAATACACATATGTGTAAAATGATCCTTTACATGTTTTCATTTACTGGATGTAAGGTCTTTTCTCCGAGACCTGGGACAGTCAGTGGTTACTGCACAGTATCTATGGTGGGTAATGTACATTATGAACAGTGTTTTTGAGACCCAGGTACCATTGCACACCAAATGGATAATAATGTTACTCCCTTTGTACATTTGACCATGCAAGGACAGCAGGAGTTAACAGACAGTGACCACTTCAGGAAGCAATAGAGGGTGGAACTCATACTGTGTTAACCAAGCAACTTCAATGATTCAATTACTGTCCAGTAATCTTCATTACTCGAAAACCCTTTTTCTTTTACCAATGCTTACTCTATGAGGTGTTCAACCTCTATTCAGGCACCAGCTGACCTAGCTGAAGACCAATCAAATCTTCAAAAACAAAGACACCTTTAGTTCCTCCTGGATGCCCCTCTCCCATTCTCCCATCACCATCATAAAGAGGACTAGAGTCCATCATAGTTCCTGTATATCCCAAGCTATATGGGAATCCAGATGGTCAACAGGTGCCAGGAGGGAGGGACGTAAGTATTGGTACAAGAAAAAGGCTTTTCAGAGTAATGACGATTACCGGTATGTAAATGAATCACTACCTCCTCTACCTCTTTTCTCATACCACTGCTTACTCTCTGAGGATATACCAAAGCTAGCAAGCACAACCAGGTTCTCTTTGATATAACCACAAACTTCAAATTAAATGCAAACAAAATGTAATGCAAATATGTGCTCAAAGTTATAGTAGCCACTAATACTTTGGAACCAAACTTCATAGATTCAGAATTTGCCACATCCAACTTATGATGTGAAACAAAAGTAGATGGAGTAGCCCAAGTGGCTACTTCGCATACGTCCAGGATAGAAGCTTCACAAGCCACAGCCCAAGAAGCAGCCATTCCATGGGTGGGAGAGCCCTCTACAACACAAGTTAAAAGCTGTGTCCTGTAAAACCGTAAGCAATGGTAATAAGTGTTTTAATACGTCTACTCAGAGTAGGAGTGGAGGCCTTTTGTCCATGTAGGAAAACACCAAAATTGACAAAGTTCACATTGTCTGTAATTCTATGATCTTGACAAATAAACTTTCACAGCCCTTAATTCATTTAGTGTGTGAAGAGATTTTTCCTCAGGAGAAGTAGGTACTGGAAAAGGAAAGCAAAACTATTTCCTGGTCCTGATGGAAGGAAGACGTTACATTAGAGCAAACCCCTTTTCCCAATTTGAGGACCAGCCTATGTGAAAAGATTTTCAAACATATGGGTGTAATAGATAAAGGTACCCAATTCACTGAGTCTATGAGCTTATGAAGTTATTGGCATTAAGAAAAACTCTTCAAAGATAAATGTTTCAAATCACTATCCGCCAATGGCTCTAAAAGATGGGATTGAAACGGTAAACAACCATTACTTCGCATCTTTTACTTCGCTATTCTTTCACTTAGCATCTTTTAGTACGCATTGTCTTTTACTTCGCATGCTTTTACTTAGCATGCCTTTACTTCGCAATGTTGTTTACTACGCGTTATTTTTCTTCGTATTTCGTATTTTTTTAATAATGTTAAAGATGTAAAATTATTTTAAAATATATTTTGGATCCATGGTTGAAGGTGAAGAGAGGGACCACGAGGAGAGAGAGGTAAGTGGGGCAGTGTAGTTAGGGTAGTATTGTAGTGTATGTGTAGTGTAGAGTGTAGTGTTTTAGGGTAGTGTTGTAGTGTATGTGTAGTATAGGGTAGTGTTTTAGGGTTTAGGGTAGTGCTGTAGTGTATGTGTAGTGTAGGGGGTAGTGTTGCAGTGTATGTGTAGTTTAGGGTGTAGTGTTATAGGGTTTAGGGTAGTGTTGTAGTGTATGTGTAGTGTAGGGTAGTGTTTTAGGGATTAGGGTAGTGTTGTAGTGTATGTGTAGTGTAGGGGGTAGTGGTTTAGGGTAGTGTTGTAGTGTATGTGTAGTGTAGGGTAGTGTTTTAGGGTTTAGGGTAGTGTTGTAGTGTAGGGAGTAGTGTTTTAGGGTTTAGGGTAGTGTTGTAGTGTATGTGTAGTGTAGAGGGTAGTGTTTAGGGTAGTGTTGTAGTGTATGTGTACTGTAGGGGTAGTGTTTTAGGGTTTAGGGTAGTGTTGTGTAAGTGTAGTGTAAGGGATAGTGTTTTAGGGTTTAGGGTAGTGTTGTAGTGTATGTGTAGTTTAGGGGCTAGTGTTTTAGGGTTTAGGGTAGTGTTGCAGTGTATGTGTAGTGTAGGGGGTAGTATTTGTGGGTTTAGGGTAGTGTTGTAGTGCATGTGTAGTGTAGGGGGTAGTGTTTTAGGGTTTAGGGTAGTGTTGTAGTGTAGGTGTAGTGTAGGGGGTAGTGTTTTGGGGTTTAGGGTAGTGTTGTAGTGTATGTGTAGTGTAGGGGGTGGTGTTTTAGAGTTTAGGGTAGTGTTGTAGTGTACGTGTAGTGTAGGGGTAGTGTTTTAGGGTTTAGGGTAGTGTTGTATTGTACGTGTAGTGTAGGGGGTAGTGTTTTGGGGTTTAGGGTAGTGTTGTAGTGTATGCGTAGTGTCGAGGGTAGTGTATTAGGGTTTAGGGTAGTGTTGTAGTGTACGTGTAGTGTAGGGTAATGTTTTAGGGTTTAGTGTAGTGTTGTAGTGTATGTGTAGTGTAGGAGGTAGTGTTTAGGGTTTAGGGTAGTGTTGTAGTGTATGTGTAGTGTAGGGGGTAGTGTTTTGGTGTTTAGGGTAGCTGTGTAGTGTATGTGTAGTGTAGGGGGTAGTGTTTTAGGGTTTAGGATAGTGTTGTAGTGTACATGTAGTGTAGGGTAGTGTTTTAGGGTAGTGTTGTAGTGTACGTGTAGTGTAGGGTAGTGTTTTAGGGTTTAGGGTAGTGTTGTAGTGTATGTGTAGTGTAGGGTAGTGTTTTAGGGATTAGGGTAGTGTTGTAGTGTATGTGTAGTGTAGGGGGTAGTGGTTTAGGGTAGTGTTGTAGTGTATGTGTAGTGTAGGGTAGTGTTTTAGGGTTTAGGGTAGTGCTGTAGTGTATGTGTAGTGTAGGGGGTAGTGTTGCAGTGTATGTGTAGTTTAGGGTGTAGTGTTATAGGGTTTAGGGTAGTGTTGTAGTGTATGTGTAGTGTAGGGTAGTGTTTTAGGGATTAGGGTAGTGTTGTAGTGTATGTGTAGTGTAGGGGGTAGTGGTTTAGGGTAGTGTTGTAGTGTATGTGTAGTGTAGGGTAGTGTTTTAGGGTTTAGGGTAGTGTTGTAGTGTAGGGAGTAGTGTTTTAGGGTTTAGGGTAGTGTTGTAGTGTATGTGTAGTGTAGAGGGTAGTGTTTAGGGTAGTGTTGTAGTGTATGTGTACTGTAGGGGTAGTGTTTTAGGGTTTAGGGTAGTGTTGTGTAAGTGTAGTGTAAGGGATAGTGTTTTAGGGTTTAGGGTAGTGTTGTAGTGTATGTGTAGTTTAGGGGCTAGTGTTTTAGGGTTTAGGGTAGTGTTGTAGTGTATGTGTAGTGTAGGGGGTAGTATTTTTGGGTTTAGGGTAGTGTTGTAGTGCATGTGTAGTGTAGGGGGTAGTGTTTTAGGGTTTAGGGTAGTGTTGTAGTGTAGGTGTAGTGTAGGGGGTAGTGTTTTGGGGTTTAGGGTAGTGTTGTAGTGTATGTGTAGTGTAGGGGGTGGTGTTTTAGAGTTTAGGGTAGTGTTGTAGTGTACATGTAGTGTAGGGGTAGTGTTTTAGGGTTTAGGGTAGTGTTGTATTGTACGTGTAGTGTAGGGGGTAGTGTTTTGGGGTTTAGGGTAGTGTTGTAGTGTATGCGTAGTGTCGAGGGTAGTGTATTAGGGTTTAGGGTAGTGTTGTAGTGTACGTGTAGTGTAGGGTAATGTTTTAGGGTTTAGTGTAGTGTTGTAGTGTATGTGTAGTGTAGGAGGTAGTGTTTAGGGTTTAGGGTAGTGTTGTAGTGTATGTGTAGTGTAGGGGGTAGTGTTTTGGTGTTTAGGGTAGCTGTGTAGTGTATGTGTAGTGTAGGGGGTAGTGTTTTAGGGTTTAGGATAGTGTTGTAGTGTACATGTAGTGTAGGGTAGTGTTTTAGGGTAGTGTTGTAGTGTACGTGTAGTGTAGGGTAGTGTTTTAGGGTTTAGGGTAGTGTTGTAGTGTATGTGTAGTGTAGGGTAGTGTTTTAGGGATTAGGGTAGTGTTGTAGTGTATGTGTAGTGTAGGGGGTAGTGGTTTAGGGTAGTGTTGTAGTGTATGTGTAGTGTAGGGTAGTGTTTTAGGGTTTAGGGTAGTGCTGTAGTGTATGTGTAGTGTAGGGGGTAGTGTTGCAGTGTATGTGTAGTTTAGGGTGTAGTGTTATAGGGTTTAGGGTAGTGTTGTAGTGTATGTGTAGTGTAGGGTAGTGTTTTAGGGATTAGGGTAGTGTTGTAGTGTATGTGTAGTGTAGGGGGTAGTGGTTTAGGGTAGTGTTGTAGTGTATGTGTAGTGTAGGGTAGTGTTTTAGGGTTTAGGGTAGTGTTGTAGTGTAGGGAGTAGTGTTTTAGGGTTTAGGGTAGTGTTGTAGTGTATGTGTAGTGTAGAGGGTAGTGTTTAGGGTAGTGTTGTAGTGTATGTGTACTGTAGGGGTAGTGTTTTAGGGTTTAGGGTAGTGTTGTGTAAGTGTAGTGTAAGGGATAGTGTTTTAGGGTTTAGGGTAGTGTTGTAGTGTATGTGTAGTTTAGGGGCTAGTGTTTTAGGGTTTAGGGTAGTGTTGTAGTGTATGTGTAGTGTAGGGGGTAGTATTTTTGGGTTTAGGGTAGTGTTGTAGTGCATGTGTAGTGTAGGGGGTAGTGTTTTAGGGTTTAGGGTAGTGTTGTAGTGTAGGTGTAGTGTAGGGGGTAGTGTTTTGGGGTTTAGGGTAGTGTTGTAGTGTATGTGTAGTGTAGGGGGTGGTGTTTTAGAGTTTAGGGTAGTGTTGTAGTGTACATGTAGTGTAGGGGTAGTGTTTTAGGGTTTAGGGTAGTGTTGTATTGTACGTGTAGTGTAGGGGGTAGTGTTTTGGGGTTTAGGGTAGTGTTGTAGTGTATGCGTAGTGTCGAGGGTAGTGTATTAGGGTTTAGGGTAGTGTTGTAGTGTACGTGTAGTGTAGGGTAATGTTTTAGGGTTTAGTGTAGTGTTGTAGTGTATGTGTAGTGTAGGAGGTAGTGTTTAGGGTTTAGGGTAGTGTTGTAGTGTATGTGTAGTGTAGGGGGTAGTGTTTTGGTGTTTAGGGTAGCTTTGTAGTGTATGTGTAGTGTAGGGGGTAGTGTTTTAGGGTTTAGGATAGTGTTGTAGTGTACATGTAGTGTAGGGTAGTGTTTTAGGGTAGTGTTGTAGTGTACGTGTAGTGTAGGGTAGTGTTTTAGGGTTTAGGGTAGTGTTGTAGTGTATATGTAGTGTAGGGTAGTGTTTTAGGGTTTAGGGTAGTGTAGTAGTGTATGTGTAGTGGGGGTAGTGTTATAGGGTTTAGGGTAGTGTTGTAGTGTATGTGTAGTGTAGGGTAGTGTTTTAGGGTTAAGGGTAGTGTTGTAGTGTATGTGTAGTGTGTAGTGTAGAGTGTAGTGTTTTAGGGTAGTGTTGTAGTGTATGTGTAGTGTAGGGTAGTGTTTTAGGGATTAGGGTAGTGTTGTAGTGTATGTGTAGTGTAGGGGGTAGTGGTTTAGGGTAGTGTTGTAGTGTATGTGTAGTGTAGGGTAGTGTTTTAGGGTTTAGGGTAGTGTTGTAGTGCATGTGTAGTGTAGGGGGTAGTGTTTAGGGTAGTGTTGTAGTGTATGTGTAGTGTAGGGGTAGTGTTTTAGGGTTTATGGTAGTGTTGTAGTGTATGTGTAGTGTAAGGTATAGTGTTTTAGGGTTTAGGGTAGTGTTGTGGTGTATGTGTAGTGTAGGGGGTAGTGTTTAGGGTAGTGTTGTAGTGTATGTGTAGTGTAGGGGTAGTGTTTTAGGGTTTATGGTAGTGTTGTAGTGTATGTGTAGTGTAAGGTATAGTGTTTTAGGGTTTAGGGTAGTGTTGTAGTGTATGTGTAGTGTAGGGGGTAGTGTTTTTGGGTTTAGGGTAGTGTTGTAGTGCATGTGTAGTGTAGGGGGTAGTGTTTTAGGGTTTAGGGTAGTGTTGTAGTGTACGTGTAGTGTAGGGGGTAGTGTTTTGGGGTTTAGGGTAGTGTTGTAGTGTATGTGTAGTGTAGGGGGTAGTGTTTTAGAGTTTAGGGTAGTGTTGTAGTGTACGTGTAGTGTAGGGGTAGTGTTTTAGGGTTTAGGGTAGTGTTGTAGTGTACGTGTAGTGTAGGGGGTAGTGTTTTTGGGTTTAGGGTAGTGTTGTAGTGTATGCGTAGTGTGGAAAAGTAAATTTTGCCATGTTCTGTGTCCCTACGCCTCATCCATCATATGTTATGTGTGCATGATCAATATGCATATGTTATTCCCCATTTCTGATTAAAGACGCAATTACAGTTGTGTCCACCTCTAGTATGTTAGTTTCCAGTCCTCGTGAATACTACGAATATCAGGCCTATGTAAGTAATGTTGCCACGTTTCTCAGTGTGCACGTTATTCAATTATAAAGTCTCCGTTTCCAGGCCTCAAAAGGGCCCGGACCACAGATTCAGCTCCTGTCTCCTGAAAGCCTCGCTGAGGAGCGATACAGCCCCCACCTGTATCCTCGACCCTTCACTCACTTCCTGCCTTGCAGTGCCCGGTGCACCCCGGCTCTGCCTCTGAGTCTGCCAAAAGTATGTTATAGTTCCTGCTATCAGTTCAGTCCTCCTCCTCTGCATTCCTAAGCTACTGAACTGCATCAATAGTTTTCGTCATTGTCTAGCCTTCTCGTCTCCACGTTAGAGAAATACTGTATTTAATGGTCATTTAATATTCTTCACGCACTACATATAGAATAATGCATGGTCCAGTTTTAGAAATCAGGTTAGCCTCTCCCCTCATGACTTCTAGTTTATATCAACATGTTCCCTAAACATTAGATACCAGATAGGGTTTAGGTACATGTCGCTCCGACCCTCCAGACTCTAGTCTCTGCTCCTAGCACAGAGTTCGTAGCCCCCAGCTTCTCCTAGTAACACGTCATTACTAGTTTTCGCGCACCATTAGGTTAGAGGTCCCGGCTCCTTAGGTAGCCCCCTCCAATGTTTCCGCCCATTCATGACATATTCTGTTACGTTTTGCATCACATGTCTAAGTAAACTCCCAGTTACACCTCTTATTTCTGTTATCTCTCGCGACTGCTACGCGTCACGCCTTCTACTCCACCTACTGTTACGCCTACTGCAATGTAATGCTATGTGTTTGCGCTATGTATATAAGTCAATGTTTTGTTATTAAATGTTAGCGCGCTCATCCCAGACCCAGCCCCGGCAGCTGCCGGGCCTTATTGTCCTATTCCCATGCAGGTTGTCCTGATCCTGTCCTTATGCTGTAATAAACCTGCAGAAACTCCTACTACCTCGAATCTTGACTCTTATTTATTGAGCTATCTGTTATGCTATAAGTCTAGTCAAAAATAGGGTATTATTTATTTATTTACCACATAATGGCGCCCGAATAGGGACTTGCCCTTTCCCCACGCGTCGGTGAAGCCACGCCGACCCCCTGACCCTCTGCAGTCGTGACGGAACCATACCGTGCACTGGCAGATATTTCTGCTCCAAGTATCCCTCAGGCCCACGGAGGAGACGGAGGAGGCGGTCCAGCATCCGAACGAGACGGTGGAGGAACGCGGCGAGTCCCGACCAGAGCCCAAGCCGAGAGTCCAAGGTCCGAGGTATCCGGAGGCCCACCCGTAACTGAAGTCCGAAGTCCGAAGTTCGTCGTCATAGTCCAGTCCCGTCCGAGGCCTTCCGTTCCGTGCTGCCCGGTGAGTACCATTGCTGGGGTAGTGTCTAGACAGGGTCAGTCTAAATTGACTCCTGGTCCGTGGGTTGGTGGTACCCAAGCCCACAAACGAAGTGTTCACCTAGGTGGATACGGGTCTTGATGCGTTCCTTTATGGGACCGGTATGTTCCGTACTGTTACAGCAGTGCATCCAGTAACTCTAGTCTGTTCCGTTCTCGAGAATTCTGTTCTGTTTCTGTTTTCAGTATTTTCAGGTAGTATTCTGTTCGAATTGTTATTTATAATGTTGTTTAATGTATTTTCAACGTCGTGGTATGCCTGAATTGTTTTCCCAATTGTTATTGTTTTTCGTGTATTGTATTGTGTTCCGATTCAAGTTTAGAATGCCGCTCTTTTCCAAGTTACGTCAGTTAAAAACTAGAAAGGGTCTGCTGGAAGCAGCAGTTCCTGTTCCGCCTAGGGACAGTCCAGGTCACTTTATGTATCAGAAACATGGCATAAGCGCCATATTGTATCTAGATTTATGGGTAGAGTATACCAAACAGTTAAAAGAAAAGTATAGATGGCCCGTATCGGGTACATGGGATGCCGAATGTATCATGCGAGTAGAAGAAGCATTATGGAAAAAGAAAGCCAGACAGTCACAGAAAGATGCCATCGAGTTATGGCGTAAGGAAGCGCATAGAAGAACGGAAAAGGAAGTCAGAAAGTCAGAGTTAAGTAGAGAATCCCAAGAACGAGCCCAAGAAAGAGAATTAATCGAGATAGGTGAACAAGTCAAAGCCGAACAGTCAGACAGACAGAGGCATGCCCTTATTAAGGGTATGTATCCTCTCCTTGCCGAAGGCTTGCCAAAAGCGACCCCAGAGGCACCCAGTAATTTCCCGCCATCATTAGTTCCGACCAAGCTACGTCACAAACCGACCGCAGCTGATATTTTTATTTCGTCCTATTTGGACGACACAGTTCCAGAATATGCAAATCCAGTTCGCGCTCCACCTGTCCCTGTAAATCAGGCACTTCCCGTTCCTCCAGACACCGGAGTACCTGTTACGGTACCCCCGGGTCAGCCTGCCATACAAGTTCAGCCCACGTTACAATTACCGACCCTGCAAGCACGAAGAATGTCAGTCGACGATTCTAGTATAGGGGCCGCAGGAGGAGGTCCTCCTCAAACCCCGCCGCCACACAAGCGTTTATCAGCACTCGAATTACATGCTCAAGCATCACAGCGTACTCCTAAAAGTAATAAGTCTGTTACAGAAATCAGACAAGCCCTTGCCGAATGTGTCTATGACACAGTCCCAGGCGAGTATAATATGGTTTTATATTCCGTACGCGTAAGAAGGGTGACCGAGTATCTAGTCACCTTACCAAATATGAAAGAAGATCTAGACAGAATATATCGTTTCATCCGTACAGGGGATGATCCAGAAAGTATTGGCGAGATTATGTCTCAAAGGAAAGCCGAGATTCAGCTCATGATATTAAAGTTCCTGATCAATTGTCTAATAAGAGAACAAGATTACCCGTCTAAAGATCCCGCCGAAATGAGAATCCTAACAAGGTGGAGTGATAATATAGCCGAGGGTAAGCACAAGACCATTAGTGCCATGGAAAGTATGTACAAGAAAATTCGTAAAGAAATAATAAGGTTACACGAACAGCGTAAAGCAGCACAAGTAAGCGAGAAAGAAAGTATCTCTGATCCTGAAGAGGAAGACGAGAATTCCGCCAGAATAGCGTATGTAGGAAAATCCAGATTTCCAGATCGCCATTTACGTCCAGAACTTAAGTCTATTTTTCATCATCCAGCACCAGAACGAGGCTCTCTAGAACAAGTATTTCAAGCTACCGATCACATTCTGAAATCACGAGTCGGTTATAGCGAATTAAGTACCATGCACGAACAAGAACTAGCCCGATCAGCAGTCCGATGGATTACTGATTCTACCACTTTTCCAGACGAAATAGTGGCACAAATGTTTCTGAAACTGCCCCCAGCCGAGCAACGACTGGTGGGTATGTATATGATCCAGCACCTCATTACCCTGTATGAGGGTCAACATTCTGATCCAGGCCCGTTACATGATATCCTGAACGAGTTACTCCAGTACAGATGGAGAGGTCTAGGTACCGATTTAATTAGTGTCATTCTAGAACAGCGTCACAAGTATAGAACGTTCCTGAACCCGCATTTTGTTCATGTCTCACCCCCAGAAAGTAAACCATTCTACATAGACAGACAGAATCCGCTACGAGAAGTCCACCCAGTCCAAGGGGCGGGTGGCGTAATGCAACGAGTGTTTGTATACACTCCGATATCAAAGATAGAACTTCTTGAAATGAAGAAATTAATCCCCTGTCATGACAAAGATCCAGCGGGGTTCCATAGAGAATTAAAAGACATGCTCCGTATGGGAGAATACACTTACCCAGATATCATTAAAATGTTAAAGGTCCTGCTACCCGCAGGGGTGTATGAAAAGTTAAAGGAAAAAGAATGGGAGGTGGGAGAGAAAAAGATCGATTGGACAGCTCTAGAAGCTGAAGACAAGGCACGAGTACCAGGTACCGGTCTTGGAGATAAATGTAAAGAATTACCAGAATTATTGATTCAAGTTTTACCCAGATTATTGACAACTAGGAAAGAAGACTGGGATGCAATCTCAGCCTGTAAACAGAAACAAGATGAGGATATTAGTGATTTTTATTCTAGATTTGAGAAATGTTTCAGTATTAACAGTGGTCTCAAGACAAGTAGTGAGTCATACCCTCATCTTTTCGTTACCAAATTAGTCGAGAATTCAAGTCCACAAATTAAAAACCGAGTTTTGAAAGTCGAAAGCACCTGGCAAGCAAATACTCCGTCCCAGATGCTCCAGATGCTCCAGTATCACCAGAATAGAATCAGAGAAGAGCAAGAACACGAAAGAAAACGTATGAAAGACACGAAAATGAAAGTGCTAGTTGCACAATCTATTCCTCAAGACAGTCAGAAGAGGGGTCCGAATCAAGCCAGTCATCCTGCGGCTCCCGTTAAAGGGAACTGCAATTATTGTAGACAGCCAGGTCATTTTATAAACGAGTGTGCAGTTCTGAAACACAACATAGCTACTGGTAAGACTAAAGAAAGACCACGTCCGCCAAGACAAGAACAAGTTTCACAGACTCCTCAGTCACAGAATGCACCACAGACAGTTACAGTACCGCAGCCTATTGCTGCAACACAGCACGTTACATCGCAGATGTACCAGTATGCACAGTCCGAGTATCCAGAGTACCAGTCATATTCATGAAACAGCCTAGAGAGGGAGGTAGGCTTGCCTCTCATCGAGATACCTGTAGACCAAGAAGGTCCCTATGTTCATAGTCAAGTATTAGGGAAAGACAGAAAGTTTTTGATCGATACAGGGGCAAGTAGGACCACAATTAGTCACGCCGAAGTTCCAGGGGCTCCGCTCTCAGGCTCAAGAAATGTTTCCCTTGGATTTTCAGGAAAACCCATAGTTAATGAGATATCAAAGCCAGTTACTCTAGAAGTAGGTCCATTGTCCCGTACTACTGATCTGTTACTTACTAAGTCATGTCCAGAAAATCTATTAGGCATTAAGACATTGAAAGAATTAGGTGCAGTTATTTGCTGTTCCCCAGAGGGAATACGTCTGTTCCTACGTGACTTTAAGGGTCACTATGTATTACGAGATTTTGATTCAAGATTGTCTAATGTTCCGCAGCATTTATGGGCGCAAGGTCCAACTGATGTAGGTTACATGCAAATCACACCCTATCGTGTGACTCTCAAACCAGGTGTAGTGTTACCACGAATCAGGCAGTACAGATTGCCACCTGAGGCTGTAGCAGCCTTATCCAAAATTATTGACGAGCTCATGGCTCAAGGAGTAGTTGTAGAAACTGACTCCAATGTGTGTAATTCTCCGATCATTCCAGTCATGAAACGTACTGATCCAAATGCACCCCCAGTATATCGATTAGTGATTGATTTACGAGAGCTTAATAAATGTATTATTCCTCAGTACCCAGTTGTCCCAGACATTTCTTCCCTGTTAACAGCCATTGATTCCGAAGCCATGTTTTTCACTGTTATTGACCTCAAGAATGCATTTTTTAGTGTTCCAATTCATCCAGACAGCCAGTTTCTTTTCGGATTTTGTTTAAATGGAAGGAGCTATATGTTTACACGCGCTCCTCAAGGTTTCACAGAAAGCCCTAGTATTTACAGTCAAGCACTCAAGAGACAACTAGACAACATTCACATGCCAACTGACACTGCCCTGCTCCAGTATGTCGATGATCTACTGATCACAGCCCGTTCTGAACGTGACTGCGAGCGTGCATCACTTACAGTTTTGTATTTCCTTGCCGAGATGGGGCACAAGGTGTCACCTTCGAAGCTTCAATTCTGTGTCCAGCAAGTGGTATACTTAGGACACTTGCTGTCCAAGAGGGGTAGGCAGTTGACACCCGACCGTATCCAGTTAATAGCGAGTCTTCCCCAGCCCAGAACCCAGAAGGAGGTACGTGCCTTTATCGGCCTTACTTCTTATTGTAGACAATGGATTCCCCAGTATGCATTCCTAGCCAAGCCACTGATACAGTTAACGACACAGGAGGCAGCCGTATCGACTGTCCTCCCTTGGACATCTGACCATACACTTAGTTTCAACGAGTTAAAGAAAGCCCTATGTCAAGCTCCAGTTCTAGCTACACCGAACTACAGTAAGCCTTTTACACTTTTCGTTACAGAACGCAAAGGTACAGCATTATCTGTTCTCACACAAGATCAAGCAGGTCAATACAAGCCCTGTGCTTATTTTTCGAGCACATTAGATCCAGTCGCCCAGGCGTTGCCTGCGTGCCTCAAGTCAGTTGCAGCCACAGCACTAGCTATCAGACAAAGTGATTCTATAGTTTTAGGACATTCCCTGACAGTACAGGTCCCACATTCAGTAGAAGTTCTTTTAAACCGAACACAAACTCAGCACTTGACAATTGCACGTTTAACAGGTTATGAATTGACACTGTTCCAGCCACACATAGAAATTAGACGCTGCAACGTCCTGAATCCTGCTACACTGTTACCATCAGTTAGTTCAAATCCAGACACACATGATTGTGTGGAAGTAGTTAACATTACGACAAAGCCAAGACAAGACCTGACAGATATTCCGTTACCAGATCCTGACCTGACACTTTATGTGGATGGTTCATGTATGAGAACTAGTACAGGAGAACTAGTCGCCGCGTATGCAGTGACTACTGACACTGAAGTTATTGAAACACACCGTATTGATACTCTGTCCGCTCAAGCAGCAGAGCTAGTCGCTCTGACACAAGCCTGTATACATGCCAAGAACCTGAAGGTTAATGTTTACACAGATTCACGTTACGCATTCGGAGTTGTACACGACTTCGGAGTGCTCTGGCAGGAGAGAGGTTTTATGACTTCTCATGGAACCAAGATTCAGCATGGTCTCCTTATTCAAGCCCTGTTAGATGCCATACATTTACCGACATCTATTGCTATCATGAAGTGCAAAGCACATACGAAAGTCACTGACATTATTTCCCAAGGTAATGATTTAGCAGACCGCACAGCCAAGCTTACAGCACAGACTCCAGACATTCCAGTTAATCAGACACATATTCCAGATCTGACTACATGCATGACAGTTAAGGACCCTACTCAAGATGTCATAGATATCCAGTCACATGTTACTCCCGATGAAATCAAGAAATGGTCTGTACAAGGAGGGGTCCAGACAGATCAAGGATGGTTAACGAAGGGTAGAGCCACATGGTTTCTCCCCGATTCTATGGTTCAAGTCATTATCAATACCGCACATAGTCCAGCACATTTAGGAGAAAAAGCTATGTTAGACAGTATCCAGAACATTTGGTTCAACAAGCATTTACGAGCTGCAGCCAAGCAGAAAGTCCGTACCTGTATGATATGTTGTCAGTTTAATCCAGGTAAAAGTGTCCCGGTGGAACAAGGTGGTTTCCAGCCCCCTGACCACCCTTTTGAGGTCCTCCAGATGGATTATATTCAAATGGAGCGATGTCGAGGTTTCAAGTATGTCCTTGTAGTTGTATGCGCTTTGTCCAGATGGACAGAAGCATATCCAGTCCCAGATTACACAGCCGCGACCACTGCCAAGCAGTTGGTTCGTGAATTCTTCCCTAGATATGGACTCCCTAGAGTCGTATATTCTGATAACGGCCAGCCATTCTCATCTGAACTCATGAAACATGTTTCCCTTTTGTTAGGGTACCAGTGGAAGTTCCATTGTGTACGCCATCCAGAAGCAGCTGGACTAGTCGAAAGGCATAATCAGACTCTGAAAATCCGCATTGCAAAAGTCTGTAAAGACAAGGGTGTGGACTGGTTAGTAGCTTTGCCAGTCGCTCTGTTTTACATGCGTATGGTCGCACATTCCAGATCAGGTCTGTCCCCGTATGAGGTCGTTTTCGGCCGCCCCCCTAATATGTGGGGTACTCCTAGACCCCGAAGTATTACCGATGTTTCATGTAATATGCTGACAGATTACCTAGCTTCCTTGATGTCTGCCCTCAACTCATGTCGTTCACAGGTTGCCGCCGCATTTCCAGACAATACCGAGGTGGCACCGCACGAGATCGTTCCAGGCTCCCTTGTGATGATCAGAAATTTCGACAGATCAAGTCCGCTGGAACCACGTTGGAAGGAGCCACGTCAGGTCCTCTTGACCACCCGAACTGCCGTCAAGTTGGAAGGCAGGAAGGGGTGGGTCCACCTTTCTCATGTAAAACTTTTCAAAGGATCGAAACCAGTCTTCAAAAACATTTCCAAGAACATTTCCCAGGATTCGAAGGATTGCCAGAACATTGTTTTAAAGGACTGTCCCGCACAAGACATTATTACAACCCCTCCCTTGTTAGAGAAAACTCCGCAACAGGAGTATAAGTTAAAGCTCAGGTCTAATAAGTCAGCCAGTTTGATTGTATAAGTCCTCCCCTAGGTGAAACGGTTAGACTGTTTCTGACATGTATAAAATAGACCCCCATAGTGAGAGAGTCAGTCAAAGTTCAATCAAATGTATCGTTTTTCTGAGTTTCGTATTATTCATCAGCATAATGGCTTCCTGCACCAGCTATGCTTTCTATCTGTGTTTTCCAGTTCCTCATGTAAATATGTCTGCTCATGCTACAGTAGAGCACACGTTTAGTGATCTGCCTCCTCACGAATATTCATACCGCCTCGCTATGCGTAATAACACATTTATCCGTATGTTACATTATTCACACCAGACCAGCAATGCCACTAATTGTTGGGTGTGTGGTCGACTCCCCCCTTTCCAGACACCGAAGGGAGTTCTGCCACTCTTTCCTTATCCATTCTCACACAATGGTTCGTGTGGAGCATGGTCCACGTTAACGTCATCCTCAACAGATATGTCTTTTCTTAACAGTACATGTTTCCCAGACAAGCAAGGTCTCCCCCACAGAACAGGTTTAGATTTAGAAAATGAAGTATATAATTTAGGAAATTATTCGTCGAATTTCATGGTTCTGAATGTTCAGTCTGATACTACTCCAGACTCACCCGCTATTTCAGTACTACCAGTCAAAGGCGAATTATGTGTCCGTAGTTATGGTTCTGTACATATAGGTCATAGTGAATGTACTACTGTTATCCAGTATAGTGACGGTAGGAAATCTATTTTCAAAGCTTCACGTCATTCTTATTTTATTTGTGGTCAAACTGCATATGTCCGTCTGCCCCTCGATTGGGAGGGAACCTGTTACATTGCTTTCCTACTGCCACCTGTTTTTCTAGCCCCACCTGACTATCATAGGAATTCTTTCTTAGTACACACTAGACACAAGAGAAATCTCCCGATTGTCGATTATACTGAAACCGCCGCAGAGCAATTCATTGATATAGATAAAGGTGTTTTCCCTTATTTAGGTACAGTTGTAAATAGTAAGCTCATTCGTAGGTTAACAAGAACCCTTGAAGCAGTAGTAGATGAGACTGCCTCCGCTCTAGGTAACTTAACTGAAGAGCAATCCTTTATGAGAATTGTCGTTTTACAGAATCGTCTCGTCCTTGACGTCATACTGGCCGATAGGGGCGGGGCCTGTAGAGTTCTCGGATCCAGTTGTTGTATTTTCATTCCAAATAACGCGCCGTCTGTTTATTCAGCTATAACCAGACTCCATAAAATTGCCCATCTGTTACACCAAGATCCAGGCACCTGGACATGGTCCGGTTGGTTCTGGAATATAATTTCCGCATGGGGTTGGAAAGTCCTGTCCTTTTTAGGTATTGCAGTAGCGATCATATTTAGCTGCTGCCTCTGTATACAATGTGGCCCTGCGATTTGCAGCATGTGTGCTACCTCTTGTATTCCCCGTCCCAAGCCCTGTTCTAAATCCCGTTCCAAGACAATTCGAGACGAGCACATGGTACTGTATGAAATGATAGACGGTATCATGAATATTGATGTTTCCTGATGGAAACGTAGTGACAAGGAGGGAATGTGGAAAAGTAAATTTTGCCATGTTCTGTGTCCCTACGCCTCATCCATCATATGTTATGTGTGCATGATCAATATGCATATGTTATTCCCCATTTCTGATTAAAGACGCAATTACAGTTGTGTCCACCTCTAGTATGTTAGTTTCCAGTCCTCGTGAATACTACGAATATCAGGCCTATGTAAGTAATGTTGCCACGTTTCTCAGTGTGCACGTTATTCAATTATAAAGTCTCCGTTTCCAGGCCTCAAAAGGGCCCGGACCACAGATTCAGCTCCTGTCTCCTGAAAGCCTCGCTGAGGAGCGATACAGCCCCCACCTGTATCCTCGACCCTTCACTCACTTCCTGCCTTGCAGTGCCCGGTGCACCCCGGCTCTGCCTCTGAGTCTGCCAAAAGTATGTTATAGTTCCTGCTATCAGTTCAGTCCTCCTCCTCTGCATTCCTAAGCTACTGAACTGCATCAATAGTTTTCGTCATTGTCTAGCCTTCTCGTCTCCACGTTAGAGAAATACTGTATTTAATGGTCATTTAATATTCTTCACGCACTACATATAGAATAATGCATGGTCCAGTTTTAGAAATCAGGTTAGCCTCTCCCCTCATGACTTCTAGTTTATATCAACATGTTCCCTAAACATTAGATACCAGATAGGGTTTAGGTACATGTCGCTCCGACCCTCCAGACTCTAGTCTCTGCTCCTAGCACAGAGTTCGTAGCCCCCAGCTTCTCCTAGTAACACGTCATTACTAGTTTTCGCGCACCATTAGGTTAGAGGTCCCGGCTCCTTAGGTAGCCCCCTCCAATGTTTCCGCCCATTCATGACATATTCTGTTACGTTTTGCATCACATGTCTAAGTAAACTCCCAGTTACACCTCTTATTTCTGTTATCTCTCGCGACTGCTACGCGTCACGCCTTCTACTCCACCTACTGTTACGCCTACTGCAATGTAATGCTATGTGTTTGCGCTATGTATATAAGTCAATGTTTTGTTATTAAATGTTAGCGCGCTCATCCCAGACCCAGCCCCGGCAGCTGCCGGGCCTTATTGTCCTATTCCCATGCAGGTTGTCCTGATCCTGTCCTTATGCTGTAATAAACCTGCAGAAACTCCTACTACCTCGAATCTTGACTCTTATTTATTGAGCTATCTGTTATGCTATAAGTCTAGTCAAAAATAGGGTATTATTTATTTATTTACCACAGTAGTGTCGAGGGTAGTGTATTAGGGTTTAGGGTAGTGTTGTAGTGTACGTGTAGTGTAGGGTAATGTTTTAGGGTTTAGTGTAGTGTTGTAGTGTATGTGTAGTGTAGCGGGTAGTGTTTAGGGTTTAGGGTAGTGTTGTAGTGTATGTGTAGTGTAGGGGGTAGTGTTTTGGTGTTTAGGGTAGTGTTGTAGTGTATGTGTAGTGTAGGGGGTAGTGTTTTAGGGTTTAGGGTAGTGTTGTAGTGTACATGTTGTGTAGGGTAGTGTTTAGGGTTTAGGGTAGTGTTGTAGTGTACGTGTAGTGTAGGGTAGTGTTTTAGGGTTTAGGGTAGTGTTGTAGTGTATATGTAGTGTAGGGTAGTGTTTTAGGGTTTAGGGTAGTGTAGTAGTGTATGTGTAGTGGGGGTAGTGTTATAGGGTTTAGGGTAGTGTTGTAGTGTATGTGTAGTGTAGGGTAGTGTTTTAGGGTTAAGGGTAGTGTTGTAGTGTATGTGTAGTGTGTAGTGTAGAGTGTAGTGTTTTAGGGTAGTGTTGTAGTGTATGTGTAGTGTAGGGTAGTGTTTTAGGGATTAGGGTAGTGTTGTAGTGTATGTGTAGTGTAGGGGGTAGTGCTTTAGGGTAGTGTTGTAGTGTATGTGTAGTGTAGGGTAGTGTTTTAGGCTTTAGGGTAGTGTTGTAGTGTTGTAGTGTAGGGAGTAGTGTTTTAGGGTTTAGGGTAGTGTTGTGGTGTATGTGTAGTGTAGGGGGTAGTGTTTAGGGTAGTGTTGTAGTGTATGTGTAGTGTAGGGGTAGTGTTTTAGGGTTTATGGTAGTGTTGTAGTGTATGTGTAGTGTAAGGTATAGTGTTTTAGGGTTTAGGGTAGTGTTGTAGTGTATGTGTAGTGTAGGGGGTAGTGTTTTTGGGTTTAGGGTAGTGTTGTAGTGCATGTGTAGTGTAGGGGGTAGTGTTTTAGGGTTTAGGGTAGTGTTGTAGTGTACGTGTAGTGTAGGGGGTAGTGTTTTGGGGTTTAGGGTAGTGTTGTAGTGTATGTGTAGTGTAGGGGGTAGTGTTTTAGAGTTTAGGGTAGTGTTGTAGTGTACGTGTAGTGTAGGGGTAGTGTTTTAGGGTTTAGGGTAGTGTTGTAGTGTACGTGTAGTGTAGGGGGTAGTGTTTTTGGGTTTAGGGTAGTGTTGTAGTGTATGCGTAGTGTCGAGGGTAGTGTATTAGGGTTTAGGGTAGTGTTGTAGTGTACGTGTTGTGTAGGGTAATGTTTTAGGGTTTAGTGTAGTGTTGTAGTGTATGTGTAGTGTAGCGGGTAGTGTTTAGGGTTTAGGGTAGTGTTGTAGTGTATGTGTAGTGTAGGGGGTAGTGTTTTGGTGTTTAGGGTAGTGTTGTAGTGTATGTGTAGTGTAGGGGGTAGTGTTTTAGGGTTTAGGGTAGTGTTGTAGTGTACATGTTGTGTAGGGTAGTGTTTAGGGTTTAGGGTAGTGTTGTAGTGTACGTGTAGTGTAGGGTAGTGTTTTAGGGTTTAGGGTAGTGTTGTAGTGTATATGTAGTGTAGGGTAGTGTTTTAGGGTTTAGGGTAGTGTAGTAGTGTATGTGTAGTGGGGGTAGTGTTATAGGGTTTAGGGTAGTGTTGTAGTGTATGTGTAGTGTAGGGTAGTGTTTTAGGGTTAAGGGTAGTGTTGTAGTGTATGTGTAGTGTAGGGGGTAGTGTTTTAGTGTTTATGGTAGTGTTGTAGTGTATGTGTAGTGTAGGGGGTAGTGTTTTAGGGTTTAGGGTAGTGGTGTAGTTAACCGATATTTTTAAAATTACTTACCCACCCAAATCCCCTATTTCCCTGGCATCCCGTCCCAGAAGTTAGTTTACAAATTAAAAAAAAAATTAAAAAGACTTTGAATGTGTAGTAAAAACATGCGAAGTAATGTACTACTAAGAAAAGCAACTTCTAATGATATTAATAATTTTGCGAAGTAAGGGCATGCGTACTAAAAAAATGCTGAGTAAATGCTTTTGCGAAGTAAAAACATTGTAGAAAAAGCATGCTATGTAAAAGCCTGCTAAGTAACATCATACTTCCATTGAAACGCTTTAAGAACCACTAGAAGGTCCCAAGAAGGAATTACTAGCTTTACATTTGGTCTCCTTCAACAAAAAACATTCAACAGTCTTACAACTAGAGACTCCACTTCAGGAATACACCAAAGAGCCATTACTATTCTTATTGCTGCCCAATGTACTTTTACGCGATACAAAAGGGGATGATGGACGGAGCGTTTGAGCAAATCAAACACTCACCCCCAGTCAACTGATCTGGGTTTAATCCATCATCATTCTTTAGCCCACTCAGCCACCCCAGTTCAAACATGGCCATATGCAAATCAGTCTGACCCTGTGCCTCATGGGAACAGTCCAGCCTGAACTGCCAAGCCATGTCTTCCCTGGACCGGAAACAAGCATCCTGGGACCGGTTTCGGATTCATAATCCTCATCAGCCAGGCTCACTTGAATCCAGTGGCCAAGTGAGCTAGGGACTCACGTCCGAGCATACCCTGCCACACTTAGGGCGAACAAAGCGATACAAAAGGGGATGATGGACGGAGCGTTTGAGCAAATCAAACACTCACCCCCAGTCAACTGATCTGGGTTTAATCCATCACCATTCTTTAGCCCACTCAGCCACCCCAGTTCAAACATGGCCATATGCAAATCAGTCTGACCCTGTGCCTCATGGGAACAGTCCAGCCCGAACTGCCAAGCCATGTCTTCCCTGGACCGGAAAGAAGCATCCTGGGACCGGTTTCGGATTCATAATCCTCATCAGCCAGGCTATCTTGAATCCAGTGGCCAAGTGAGCAAGGGACTCACGTCTGAGCATACCCTGCCATACTTACGGCGAACAAAGCGATACAAAAGGGGATGATGGAGTCAAGCTATCCTGGCTGAAGACGGCTGATAGCCAGAAACCGGTCCTAGGATGCTTGATTCCGGTCCAAGGAAGACATGGCTTGGCAGTTCGGGCTGGACTGTTCCCATGAGGCACAGGGTCAAGGCTGATTTGCATATGGCCATGTCTGAATTGGGGTGGTGTGGTGAGCAAAAAAACGATGGATTTAGGCCCAGATCTCTGTACTGGGGTGAATGTATGACATTGTTCTGCATTCTGTCCATCAACTGTTGTTTTTGCATTTGTCACCCCGAGTGGGACGGGTATGCTCAGACGTGAGTCCCGTGCTCTCCACACCACTGGAGTCAAGCTATCCTGGCTGAAGACGGCTGATAGCCAGAAACCGGTCCTAGGATGCTTGATTCCGGTCCAAAGAAGACATGGCTTGGCAGTTCGGGCTGGACTGTTCCCATGAGGCACAGGGTCAAGGCTGATTTGCATATGGCCATGTCTGAATTGGGGTGGTGTGGTGAGCTAAAAAACGATGGATTTAGGCCCAGATCTCTGTACTGGGGTGAATGTATGACATTGTTCTACATTCTGTCGATCAACTGTTGTTTTTGCAATGTACTTTTACAGCAGCAATGGCCAAACCTCTATCAGACCTATCTTGAAGAAATTGTGAAATCCACTTAAATTCACAATTACTTGGGTTAAAAGATCTATCCTTACACCATTTAAAAAAGAATGACCAATGTGATCGTAAGATTTTCGAGTCGCCAAAAGGTCTAAAAAAATTTAACTGAACAAGCTACAGGAGAGGAAAGACCCCCTATCTTTAAACCACTCTTCTCAACAGCCATAAAGTCAGCCTCATTCTCTTGCATGTGTCCAGGGGAAGAAGTAAAGATCGAAGGTGACACAGATCTATTGGAAGAACTCACTCTGGAATTTTGGCCATCATTCTAAACGATGGAAACCACCCCATCGTTGGCCACAAGTGAGCCATCAGAATGAGATCCACCTCCTCCTTTCTTAAACATGCCAACAACCTGGGTGTGAGAGGAAAGGGAGGGAAGGCATACAATAGAAGAGGAGGCCATGGACACATCAGGGCATATATTCCCCAAAAACCTTGCTCCTGGAACCTGGACAGAAATAATGGAAGAAGAGTATTCTCTGCACTGGCGAAGAGATCCACTTGCGGAGGGACAAACTTCTGGCATATTTGGTCGAAGATATGATAGGTCAGGCAAAATTTGTGGGATTGGAAAACACCCTGCTACGCCTATCTTCCCTTCAAATATACGTTGCTGAGAGGGATAACAGATGAGATTCAACCGAGGTGACCGTTTGGTAAGTAGGGTCTACAAGAGACCGGTAACGTTTTCTACACTATTTAGGTAGGGTTTTGTAACTTTGTTGTCCATCATGGCTATCGCCACCTGATTGAAAAGATACTGAGAAAAGTGCAGAAGAGCATGGAAACACTCCTTAATTTCTTTAAAATTATATGAATGGGATCGCTCTTCCAATAGCCAACACCCCTAAAATGACTGACTACCCAGGGCAGCACCCCACCCAGCTTGCTTGCATCTGTGGTAAGAAAGTGAGAAGTTGGCATAGCTAAAGGGAACACCCTTGACAAGTTCTCTGATTTCAACCATCTTTGCATCTTCCTTCACATGTAGTTCGTTATAGGCACAATTTCTTCCAGGCTGTGAGTTGCTGGATTCCAGTGTTCCAATAGATGACATACCAAAGGTCCCAAGTACAGTTAAGCCCAAATCCACATGAAGCATATGTCATGCCTGTCCCAGCTGTTGCCGCAGAAGTACCATAGAAGTGAAGACCAGTCCTCAACTTCCCCTTAACACCACCAAATGCCAGAGCATGTAACCTGGTAAACACTTGATGATGTCTTGGGGAAGAAGGGAAAACAAAACAAGGTAAGTGGGGGAAAAAACAGGATTCTCTTGTGGAAATACGTCAAGAAGGCAGTGGAAATTCAGGAGGCTGGTGTATCTCTCTTGGTATGCAACTATATCAAGGAAAGAAAGCAAGAAAGCATTAGATTCCCTCCCTATTGTCTAGACTATTTATATGCTCATATTTCCTTTTAACTACCTTTCCTTTTCTCTGCACAGCAATGGATGTAGGAGAAGCGACCTCCTATAACAGGAGTGGGAGGTGCACCAGCTTCTTAAAACAGGAGTACGTGGACCTTCTGGAAACACGATAAACTTAATTAACATAGGGTGTGACACATGAAGGAGGATAAACCTGAATTATTCATAACAAGTATCTCACCTATATTATTGACTGGATACACATAGAAAGAGAACCCGGAAAAGAAATGCTCTTTTACCATGAAAGAGCCAGTTCAACTAGAACCATCAATAGTGTTTTTAGTAGCGCATCCAAAGCACTATCACGAGAGAAACAATAAACTCATGTGAACCTCACACTCGGCACACATGAATCAACTAAACTGATAGCTGACCAACGTAAATGAAACTCATAAAGGGCGGACCTACCGCCAATGAAACAAAGTAACCTTCAGACCAATGCCTCTAAGGTAAACAAAGCTTTATCTTAATATCAAGCGTTGCACCAACAGAGGAAATCTTCGTAAGGTGGATTACCTTAATTACAGAGTTCTTCACACAACGAGTCGCCGCAAAACCCGACGAGCCCGAAGACGCCACCACCGTGACCCGGATACAAACTGAATGGCCCCAGAACCGCAAAGAGAACGCGAAGTGTTGTTGGAACCGAGAGGCGGGCTAAAGATCAGCCTCTTTTCTTCATGCGCAGGCACTAATGTTCGCGCATGCGTGTAGGGGACTCATACCGTAATTGCCAACCAGCTCTCCGCTCTGACTTTGCCAACCAATATGGCAGGCACGACAGTACACCCCTCCTATATTCCCCCTAACTGGTTTAGGTCTATTAGGGTAGCGCCTGTGAAAAGCGCGAATTAGGCGGGGTGCATGTACCTGACTAGCAGGTTCCCAAGTACGTTCCCCAATCCCGTATCCTTTGCAATGAATCAAATACTGTAGCTTACGTCGACTTCTCCTAGAATCAATAATAGCTTCTACTTCATATTCCTCCTCGGAATCGACTATTGTGGGAATAGGGACCACAGGAAGACAGGTATCAGGTTCAACCGGCTTGAGGAGTGAGACATGAAACACAGGATGTATTTTCATAGAGGAAGATAAGTCAAGCTTCATGGCAACAGGGTTCACCACCTTAAGGATCGGAAAGGGACCTATATATTTAGGTCTAAATTTACAAGCTCCTCTCAACGTTATGTGCTTAGTTGACAACCAAACCTTGTCACCAGACTGATAAGCGGGTTCTTGATTTCTATGTGTATCCGCCCCCTTCTTGTATGCTGTTTTAGCTGAGTCTAAATTGATCTGGATGGCTCCATGTACATTCTGTAAATGCTGTACTAAGTCCGAGACTGCGGGAGTGTCACATGAGACGGACAGGGGAATTGGCAATACTCGGGGATGCAAACCATGTGAACCATAGAAAGGGGAAAAGAGAGTGGAGAAGTGATGGCTGTTGGTATACGATAACTCAGCCAGCCAGACAACCTCATCCCAGTCCTGGAGAGTCTGTAAAGCCTGACATCTAATGAACTGTTCAAAACTCTGATTGACTCTTTCTGTCTGTCCATCTGTTTGAGGGTGGTGACTAGAAGACAATCGAACATCTATTTGGAGTAGTGTACACAAATTCTTCCAGAATTTGGAAATAAACTGTGCTCCTCTATCTGTTATTAAAACAGACGGAATGCCGTGTAACCTAACAATGTTTTGCAGGAAGGTCGTTGCGAGTGTAAGAGAGGAAGGGAGACCTGTCAAGGGAATGATGTGAGCTGTCTTTGTAAATACATCCACTACAACCAATAGCGTGTTATTACCCCTCTTTGTGCATGGCAATTGCACAATGAAGTCCATGGTCACAGTATGCCATGGACTAGGAGGAGTGGGACTGGGGTGTAAAAGCCCAATAGGTCAGACATGGGAGGTTTTTCCTTGAGCACAAACATGACATGTTTTAACATACTTTTGTACATCTTGAGTTAATCCCGGCCTCCAACAATAGCGTTTTACCATTTCTATTGATCTTTTAGAACCTGGATGTCCTGCCACCCCCTGTGTATGACACCAATGCAAAACCTGTAGTTGCAGCTGAGATGTAGGATTAAAGAACCTTCCCTGAATATAGTGCAAACCTTGTTTGATTTGAGGTATTTGTGTCTTTAAGAAGTCTGTTATGTCTGGGTCTTGTTGTGTTTCCAAAATCTGTTGAAGGAATTGTTCTTCAATAGTGAGAACCCCTATTATCTTTTCCGTGTCAATGATGTTAGGAGGATGTTCATCTATAGGGGTCAACCCAAATCCGATACGGGATAAACCATCTGCCTTCCCATTCTTCTTG
This sequence comes from Lissotriton helveticus, assembly GCF_964261635.1. Taxonomy (NCBI): domain Eukaryota; kingdom Metazoa; phylum Chordata; class Amphibia; order Caudata; family Salamandridae; genus Lissotriton; species Lissotriton helveticus. Next base: position 818,588,413 of record NC_136070.1, read on the forward strand.
CCAGCTCTAAAATGTATCACAAAACCGTAACCACAAAAAAACTGAGTCCATCTGAGTTGTCTCATGGACAATGCCTTCGTGGTTTTCAAATATTGTAGATTTCTGTGGTCTGTAATGATTGTGACTGTGTAACGAGTGCCCAACAAGTATTGTCGCCATTCTTCTAGCACCTTCTTTATCCCTAGAAGTTCTCTCTCCCCTATTGTATAATTAGTTTCTGCTGGAGTCAGTTTGTGTGAGTAATACGCCACTGGATGTAATACTCCTGTATCAGGATGGACTTGGTACAGAACACCTCCTACAGCAACCTGTGAAGCGTCAACTTCTACAATAAAAGGACTATGCTGATCGGGATGTCTCCGAATGGGAGCCTGGGTAAAAGCCTCTTTCAATATATGAAAGGCTTTGTCTGCTTCGGAAGACCAGATAAAGGGCGTACCTTTCTTTAGGAGTTTGGTGATGGGGGAGACTATTTCAGAGAACTGTCCTATGAAGCGCCTATAAAAATTGGCAAAACCTAAGAATCGTTGTATTTCCTTGACATTAGTAGGTGCTGGCCATTGCATTAATGCTTGAACCTTGTGAGGGTCCATTTGTAACCCCTGAGCAGAGATGATATATCCCAAAAAGGCTACCTGATCTCTATGAAAGAAGCACTTGTCTAATTTACAGAACAACAGATTCTTCTTAAGTCTTTCTAACACAGCCTGGACATGTACTATGTGTTCATCCAAAGTAGCTGAATAAATGAGTAGGTCATCTATGTATGCTATCACGCATTTGTCCAAGAGGTCCTTTAACACATCATTGATGAAATATTGGAATGCGGAGGGAGCATTACACAGCCCAAAGGGCATTACTAAATGCTCGAATAACCCAAACTTTGTACAGAATGCAGTCTTCCACTCATCTCCTTCTTTTATTCTCACAAGGTGGTATGCTCCGCGTAAATTCAATTTCGTGAAGAATCGTGCTGTCTTCACCTGATCTAGTAAGGAGGAGATGAGTGGTAAGGGGTATTTGTTCTTGATAGTCACGGAATTGGGGCACGATAGTCAATGCAACAACGCAATCCACCCTCCCGTTTCGGTATGAAAAAGAGAGCAGATGTGGCAGGAGACTTAGATACACAAATGAATCCTATGTCCAGCATCTTATCTAGGTACTCTCTCAAATATATGTTTTCTTTTTCGGTTAATGCATACACTCTACTCGTGGGTATGCGTGCTCCTGCCTGCAGATCGATCCGGCAGTCGTATACCCTGTGTGGAGGCAGACTGGTGGCCTGTTCAGCATCAAACACGGTGAGATATTCATGATAAACCTCAGGTAGCGATGTATCAGGTTCATCTATACGGTAAGTTTCTGTAGAAGGTAATACGGATATATTTTGGCATTCTTGGTTTTCCGTATGGGAGCTGTTGTCTATACTGAACGCACAAGTGTCTATATTGCGTGACAAAGGTGTCATAGGTTTAGTATGCTCCTTACAGATAATGGAATTGAACTGGACCAGGGACTCCATCCAGTCTATGGACGGATTGTGTCTTCTCAACCAGGGGAGCCCTAACACCACTGGAAACTGAGGGGACTGGATCAAATCAAAGGTAAGGGTTTCCCAATGATTAGAAGGCAGAGTTACTTCTAAGTCTACAGTGGTGTGTGTGTGATAGGACCCGATTTTAAGGAACTTCCATCAATGGAGAACACTTCTTCTCTTATTACTTTAGGTGTTCTGGGGATGTCATGAAGTCTGGCCCATTTCTCATCCATGAAATTTTCAGAGGCACCTGAATCAATCATTATGAAGATATCAACGCTAATATCACTCCATTGTAACCGAGAAGGAATAAAGAAATTACTTTGTTTAGCTTGTAAAGATGAGACTATAGATCCTGAATGACCTGGGGTTGCAGTCTCTTTCAACTTCGGGTCGTCTAGTTTTCCGACTTCTTTGTAGGTTTAGGTTTTGTAGGGCAATCTCTTTAAAAGTGACCAGCTTTGCCGCAGTATAGACATAGTTTGTTATCCCTTCTGCGTTGTTTCTGTGCTTCACTAAGAGGGCCTTTTATGCTCCCTATCTGCATGGGTTCAGTATCGTCTGCCCTTGTCTCTGTCTCTGTTTTCTTCTCCTTATAGATCACCTTATTATATTCAAATCGTTTTTTCTCCTTTTTTCTTTCTCCCAACCGGTCATCTAACTTCACCACCAGGTCTATTAACTCATTACATGAATCAGGAGGGTCGACAACATGAGCTAATGCGTCCTTCAATTCGTCACGCAAGCCTTTATAGAATAAGGCACTGCGTTTTTCAGCAGGCCATTCTGCTTCTGCCACTAATCGATTGAAGGTGAAAATGTATGTGGGTAAATCTTTAGATCCCTGTCTAAGGTTTAATAATTCTGTGTCAGCAGCATGTGTAAAAGTGTGTTTATCGAATAATTTACGTAATTCTCTTCTGAAAGCGTCCTAATTTAAGAGCAAAGGGTCATCCTTTTCTATTATTGGTATAGACCAATTAGCGACTGAACCCCCTAGATACGATATCATAAACGCCACCTTGGCCTGGTCTGAGGGAAAACAGGATGCTTTGCACATGAAATGCAGCTGAAATTGGCTGATAAATGCTGCACATTTAGCAGGATCTCCAAAGAAATATTCGGGAGGGGCAAGTGGTATTGGAGGTGGCGGTGTAACTACTTGAATGACAGAAGCTTGTGAACTAGTAGCCCCCCTATCCCGATCTCTATGCAATGCGTCTACCCTATTGGCTAAAGCCTGGATTTCAGTCTGTAAATTCCCTATCATGTTGGCTAAGTCTCCCAAATTCAGTTCCATGGTACTCGGGCGGCAAAATACACTTTTTATTTGGGCTTCGCGTTCTGTCGTGCCTGTCCCAGCTGTTGCCGCAGAAGTACCATAGAAGTGAAGACCAGTCCTCAACTTCCCCTTAACACCACCAAATGCCAGAGCATGTAACTATATCAAGGAAAGAAAGCAAGAAAGCATTAGATTCCCTCCCTATTGTCTAGACTATTTATATGCTCATATTTCCTTTTAACTACCTTTCCTTTTCTCTGCACAGCAATGGATGTAGGAGAAGCGACCTCCTATAACAGGAGTGGGAGGGGCACCAGCTTCTTAAAACAGGAGTACGTGGACCTTCTGGAAACACGATAAACGTAATTAACATAGGGTGTGACACATGAAGGAGGGTGAACCTGAATTATTCATAACAAGTATCTCACCTATATTATTGACTGGATACACATAGAAAGAGAACCCGGAAAAGAAATGCTCTTTTACCGTGAAAGAGCCAGTTCAACTAGAGCCATCAATAGTATTTTTAGTAGCGCATCCAAAGCACTATCACGAGAGAAACAATAAACTCATGTGAACCTTACACTCGACACACATGAATCAACTAAACTGACAGCCGACCAATGTAAATGAAACTCGTAAAGGACGGACCTACCGCCAATGAAACAAAGTAACCTTCAGACCAATGCCTCTTAGGTAAACAAAGCTTTATCCTAATATCAAGCGTTGCACCAACAGAGGAAATCTTCGTAAGGTGGATTACCTTAATTACAGAGTTCTTCACACAACGAGTCGCCGCAAAACCCGACGAGCCCGAAGACGCCACGACCGTGACCCGGATACAAACAGAATGGCCCCGGAACCGCAAAGAGAATGCGAAGCGTTGTTGGAACCGAGAGGCGGGCTTAAGATCAGCCTCTTTTCTTCATGCGCAGGCGCTAATGTTCGCGCATGCGCGTAGGGGACTCATACCGTAATTGCCAACCAGCTCTCCGCTCTGACTTTGCCAACCAATATGGCAGGCACGACAGCATACAATAAAACAGAAAGACAATTAAAAAAAAGAGAGTTTTGTAGAGCTGAAACATCTTTGAGCCATTTCTGTAAAGAAAAAGAAAGGCACCCTTCGACAGGGTGCTCGGCATAGTCAGAAAAACGTCTTGGTTTTCTTTGAAGGTGGAAGGGGCTAGGGTTTCTGACTTCTATTGTTCGTTCGAATGCTCTTTATTTCGGTAGCATACCATAAAAGAGATACAAAGATAAAATATGAAATATAAAAACAATTCTTAAAAACAACATTGTCATATTAAAAAGTAACAAACATACCACCAATTGGTTAGAATTCGAGTATAATGTACGCATAACCATTACATAAGCTTAAGAAAATAAATGCTCGTGGAAATATGATTAGGATAAGAAGTGAAAAAATGTAAAGTGTGCCTATAAACGTAAAAATTGTCAGTTTTCAATTTTTCTCTTCCTTGTAAGCCAAGCATGGAGCAATTATCTGGACATTGCAAAGACCAAATAAAAAGTTGTATCAGCTTGTAGAATCCTGTGGTCTTCCCTATGTCTTCTAACACCCAGCCTCCGACAAAGTGGAATCAGCTCTTTTGCACACTGTTCTTTATACAATGAGCAAAAAAATAGAAAATGGGGTATGTCTTCCTTCTTGTAGCGACAGAGGTTACACCCCTGGTCTAGATTGCTAATGGAGCTTGACCATCGTGAAGTTAAACATTTGAGAAGCAAGTTTCCATGAGGGAGCTGAATGTACAGTTTCAAAGTGGCTTGTGCCCGAATTAAAAGGAGATTGTGCTTATGAGTACGGTACAGTACGGAAACCGCCCTCCTCGCCGCAACAGACGACATCCGCACCCTACTGGACAAAGGAGAAACAGTAGCCCTCATCCTCCTAGACCTATCAGCGGCGTTCGACACAGTCTCCCACCGCACCCTAATACGCAGACTCTACGACGCAGGAATCCAGGACAAGGCCCTCGACTGGATCTGCTCCTTCCTCTCCGGCAGGACGCAACGGGTCAGACTCCCCCCTTTCCTCTCTGACCCCACACCTACCACCTGCGGAGTCCCCCAGGGCTCCTCCCTCAGCCCGATGCTCTTCAACGTCTACATGGCTCCACTTGCCCCCATCGTCAGAACCTACGGACTCAACATCGTGTCATACGCAGACGACACCCAGCTCATCCTCTCCCTATCCAACGATCCCAACACCGCCAGACGCAACTTTAGAGAAGGCATGGAAGCCGTCGCCAAATGGATGAAAACCAGCTGCCTACAACTAAACACCAACAAAACAGAAGTACTCATCATGGGCCCAAACCCCAACGCCTGGAGCGACACCTGGTGGCCCACCGCCCTCGGAAACCCGCCAACCCCCACAGACCATGCACGCAACCTGGGAATCATCCTGGACTCCGAGCTCAAAATGGACCGCCAGATCAACTCTGTCTCATCTTCCTGCTTCCACACCCTCCGCCTCCTTCGTAAGACCTTCAAATGGATCCCCCTCGAACACCAAAAGACAGTCACTCACGCCCTGGTCACCAGCAGACTCGACTACGGCAACGCACTCTACGCCGGAATAAACAAAAACCTCATCCGCAAGCTACAGAACATCCAGAACGCCGCCGCAAGACTGGTCCTCAACCTGCCAATACACTGCCACATCTCCCAACACCTGCGCACACTCCACTGGCTCCCCGTCGAGGCGAGAATCACCTTTAAGATGCTCACCCAGGCACACAAGGCCCTCCACGGCACCGGACCAGCATACCTGAACAGCCGGCTCAAATTCCACGCACCCCAAAGGACCCTACGATCAGCCCAGCTCTTCTACGCCGTGGTCCCCCGCACCAGAAAGACCAGATCGGGAGGCCGCTCCTTCTCCTTCCACGCGGCCAAAGCATGGAACGCCCTTCCGCTCCACCTCAGACAGACAACATCGCTCCCCATCTTCGCAAGAAACCTCAAAACCCGGCTCTTCGACAGACCCCCCCTTGATGGAATGGAACCTGCACCCCCCCCCCCCACACCTAGCGCCTTGAGACCCTTACGGGTGAGTAGTTGCGCTTTAACAAACTTCTGATTGATTGATTGATGAGTGTAGTATTGTTTTTTCAACTCTCTAGCAGAAATGAGAGTACAACAGCCTGCTGGGCCATTCCACAGGTTATCTAAATGTATACCCACTAGAGAATCTTTAACAAATCTAATCCAAGGTAAGTAGGTAGCATTAGGATGTCTAAGGATTTCCACCAGCCCATTTCGATAGGGCAATAGTTCTGGGAAGGCCCAAATAGTTCTCCTGAAAATTATGGAAAAAAGTCCAATCTTGTCAATAATTTGTCTGAGACCCAAGTCGAACCTCAGGGGTACTAAAGGAGTACCGACCAGTACACATATGATCTGCATAATAAATCTATTTTCTATCATTTCCACTGGTTTACTATTCTGGTGTCCCCAGACCTCTGCATCATAGAGTGTTACAGCCAATGCCTGGTACTAATATAATTAATACCAAAGGTGATGATGGATGGAGCGTTTGAGCAAATCAAACACTCACCCCTAGTCAACTGATCTGGGATTAATCCATCATCATTCTTTAGCTCACTCCACCACCCCAGTTCAGACATGGCCATATGCAAATCAGTCTGGCCGTGTGCCTCATGGGAACAGTCCAGCCCGAACTGTCAAATCATGTCTTCCCTGGACTGAAAATAATCAGCCTTCATCAGCCGGGCTAGCTGGAATCCAGTGGCAAGCATCCTGGACCCGGTTTCTGGCTAATCAGCCTTCTTCAGCCAGGCTAGCGATACTAAAGTGGATGATGGACGGAGCGATTGAGCAAATCAAACACTCAACCCCAGTCAACTGATCTGGGTTTAATCCATCATCATTCTTAAGCTCACTCCACCACCCCAGTTCAGACATGGCCATATGCAAATCAGTCTGACCCTGTGCCTCATGGGAACAGGCCAACCAGAACTGCAAGCCATGTCTTCCCTTGACCGAAAACAAGCATCCTGGGACCGGTTTCTGGCTAATCAGCCTTCTTCAGCCAGGCTAGCGATACCAAAGTGGATGATGGACGGAGCGATTGAGCAAATCAAACACTCAACCCCACTCAACTGATCTGGGTTTGATCCATCATCATTCTTAAGCTCACTCCACCACCCCAGTTCAGACATGGCCATATGCAAATCAGTCTGACCCTGTGCCTCATGGGAACAGTCCAGCCCGAACTGCCAAGCCATGTCTTCCCTGGACAGGAAACAAGCATCCTGGGACCGGTTTCTGGCTAATCAGCCTTCATCCGCCTCGCTAGCTTGAATCCAGTGACAAAGTGGGCAAGGGACCCACGTCTGGGCATACCCTGCCAAATTAGGGCGAACAAAGCGATACTAAAGGGGATGATGGACGGAGCGTTTGAGCAAATCAAACACTCACCTCCAGTCAACTGATCTGGGTTTAATCCATCATCATTCTTTAGCTCACTCCACCACCCCAGTTCAGACATGGCCATATGCAAATCAGTCTGACTCTGTACCTCATGGGAATAGTGCAGCCCGAACTGCCAAGCCATGTCTTCCCTGGACCGGAAACAAGCATCCTGGGACCAGTTTCTAGCTAATCAGCCTTCATCAGCCATGCTACCTTGAACCCAGTGGCAAAGTGAGCAAGGGACCCACGTCTGGGCATACCCTGCCAACTTAGGGCGAACAAAGCGATACCAAAGTGGATGATGGACGGAGCGATTGAGCAAATCAAACACTCACCCCCAGTCAAATGATCTGGGTTTAATCCATCATCATTCTTTAGCTCACTCCACCACCCCAGTTCAGACATGGCCATATGCAAATCAGTCTGACCCTGTGCCTCATGGGAACAGTCCAGCCAGAACTGCCGAGCCATGTCTTCCCTTGACCGAAAACAAGCATCCTGGGACCAGTTTCTGGCTAATCAGCCTTCTTTAGCCAGGCTAGCTATACCAAAGTGGATGATGGACGGAGCGATTGAGCAAATCAAACACTCAACCCCAGTCAACTGATCTGGGTTTAATCCATCATCATTCTTAAGCTCACTCCACCACCCCAGTTCAGACATGGCCATATGCAAATCAGTCTGACCCTGTGCCTCATGGGAACAGTCCAGCCCGAACTGCGAAGCCATGTCTTCCCTGGACAGGAAACAAGCATCCTGGGACCGGTTTCTGGCTAATCAGTCTTCATCCGCCTCGCTAGCTTGAATCCAGTGACAAAGTGAGCAAGGGACCCACGTCTGGGCATACCCTGCCAAATTAGGGCGAACAAAGCGATACTAAAGGGGATGATGGACGGAGCGTTTGAGCAAATCAAACACTCACCCCCGTGTCAACTGATCTGGGTTTAATCCATCATCATTCTTTAGCTCACCCACCACCCCAGTTCAGACATGGCCATATGCAAATCAGTCTGACCCTGTGCCTCATGGGAACAGTCCAGCCCGAACTGCCAAGCCATGTCTTCCATGGACCGGAAACAAGCATCCTGGGACCAGTTTCTGGCTAATCAGCCTTCATCAGCCAGGCTAGCTTGAATCCAGTGGCAAAGTGAGCAAGGGACCCACGTCTGGGCATACCCTGCCAACTTAGGGCAAACAAAACAATACCAAAGAGGATGATGGACGGAGCGTTTGAGCAAATCAAACACTCACCCCCAGTCAACTGATCTGGGTTTAATCCATCATCATTCTTTAGCTCACTCCACCACCCCAGTTCAGACATGGCCATATGCAAATCAGTCTGACCCTGTGCCTCATGGGAACAGTCCAGCCCGAACTGCCAAGCCATGTCTTCCCTGGACCGGAAACAAGCATCCTGGGACCGGTATTTGGCTAATCAGCCTTCATCAGCCAGGCTAGCTTGAATCCAGTGGCAAAGTGAGCAAGGGACCCGTGTCTGTGCATACCATGCCAACTTAGGACGAACAATGCAATACCAAAGTGGATGATGGACGGAGCGTTTGAGCAAATCAAACACCTCCAGTCAACTGATCTGGGTTTAATCCATCATCATTCATTAGCTCACTCCACCACCCCAGTTCAGACATGGCCATATGCAAATCAGTCTGGCCCTGTGCCTCATGGGAACAGTCCAGCCCAAACAGCAAAGCCATGTCTTCCCTGGACCGGAAACAAGCATCCTGGGACCGGTTTCTGGCTAATCAGCCTTCATCAGCCAGGCTAGCTTGTATCCTGTGGCAAAGTGAGCAAGGGACCAACGTCTGGGCATACCCTGCCAACCTACGGCGAACAAAGCGATACCAAAGGGGATGATGGATGGAGCATTTGAGCAAATCAAACACTCACCCCCAGTAAACTGATCTGGGTTTAATCCATCATCCTTCTTTAGCTCACTCCACCACCCCAGTTCAGACATGGCCATATGCAAATCAGTCTGACCCTGTACCTCATGGGAACAGTCCAGCCCGAACTGCCAAGCCATGTCTTCCCTGGACAGGAAACAAGCATCCTGGGACCGGTTTCTGGCTGATCAGCCTTCATTCGCCAGGCTAGCTTGAATCAAGTGGCAAAGTGAGCAAGGGACCCACATCAGGGCATACCCTGCCAACTTAGGGCGAACAAAGCGATACGAAAGGGATGATGGACGGAGCGTTTGAGCAAATCAAACACTCACCCCCATTCAACTGATCTGGGTTTAATCCATCATCATTCTTTAGCTCACCCACCACCCCAGTTCAGACATGGCCATATGCAAATCAGTCTGACCCTGTGCCTCATGGGAACAGTCCAGCCCGGACTGCCAAGCCATGTCTTTCCTGAATTGGAAACAAGCATCCTGGGACCGGTTTCTGGCTAATCAGCCTTAATCAGCCAGGCTAGCTTGAATCCAGTGGCAAAGTGAGCAAGGGACCCACGTCTTGGCATACCCTGCCAACTTAGGGCGAACAAAGCGATATGAAAGGGATGATGGACGGAGCGTTTGAGCAAATCAAACACTCACCCCCAGTCAACTGAACTGGGTTTAATCCATCATCATTCTTTAGCTCACCCACCACCCCAGTTCAGACATGGCCATATGCAAATCAGTCTGACCCTGTGCCTCATGGGAACAGTCCAGCCCGGACTGCCAAGCCATGTCTTTCCTGGACCGGAAACAAGCATCCTGGGACCGGTTTTGATCTGGGTTTAATCCATCGTCATTCTTTAGCTCACTCCACCACCCCAGTTCAGACATGGCCATATGCAAATCAGTCTGACCCTGTGCCTCATGGGAACAGTCCAGCCAGAACTGCCAAGCCATATCTTCCCTGGAACAGAAACAAGCATCTTGTGACCGGTTTCTGGCTAATCAGCCTTCATCAGCCAGGCTAGCTTGAATCCAGTGGCAAAGTGAGAAAGGGACCCACGTCTGGGCATACCCTGCCAACTTAGGGAGACCAAAGCGATACCAAAGGGGAGGATGGATGGAGCGTTTGAGCAAATCAAACACTCACCCCCAGTCAACTGATCTGGGTTTAATCCATCATCATTCATTAGCTCACTCCACCACCCCAGTTCAGACATGGCATATGCAAATCAGTCTGACCCTGTGCCTCATGGGAACAGTCCAGCCCAAATTGCAAAGCCATGTCTTCCCTGGACCGGAAACAAGCATCCTGGGACCGGTTTCTGGCTAATCAGCCTTCATCAGCCAGACTAGCTTGTATCCAGTGGCAAAGTGAGCAAGGGACCAACGTCTGGGCATACCCTGCCAACCTACGGCGAACAAAGCGATACCAGAGGGGATGATGGATGGAGCATTTGAGCAAATCAAACACTCACCCCCAGTAAACTGATCTGGGTTTAATCCATCATCATTCTTTAGCTCACTCCACCACCCCAGTTCAGACATGGCCATATGCAAATCAGTCTGACCCTGTACCTCATGGGAACAGTCCAGCCCGAACTGCCAAGCCATGTCTTCCCTGGACAGGAAACAAGCATCCTGGGACCGGTTTCTGGCTGATCAGCCTTCATTCGCCAGGCTAGCTTGAATCCAGTGGCAAAGTGAGCAAGGGACCCACATTTGGGCATACCCTGCCAACTTAGGGCAAACAAAGCGATACTAAAGGGGATGAAGGACGGAGCGTTTGAGCAAATCAAACACTCACCCCCAGTCAACTGATCTGGGTTTAATCCATCATCATTCTTTAGCTCACTCCACCACCCCAGTTCAGACACGCCATATGCAAATCAGTCTGACTCTGTACCTCATGGGAACAGTCCAGCCCGAACTGCCAAGCCATGTCTTCCCTAGACCGGAAACAAGCATCCTGGGACTGGTTTCTGGCTAATCAGCCTTCAACAGCCAGGATAGCTTGAATCCAGTGGCAAAGTGAGCAAGGGACCCACGTCTGGCCATACCCTGCCAACTTAGGGTGAACAAAGCGATACCAAAGGGGATGATGGACGGAGCATTTGAGCAAATCAAACACTCACCCCCATTCACCTGATCTGGGTTTAATCTATCATCATTCTTTAGCTCACTCCACCACCCCAGTTCAGACATGGCCATATGCTAATCAGTCTGACCCTGTGCCTCATGGGAACAGTCCAGCCCGAACTGCCAAGCCATGTCTTCCCTGGACCAGAAACAAGCATCCTGGGAAGGGTTTCTGGCTAATCAACCTTCATCAGCCAGGCTAGCTTGAATCCAGTGGCAAAGTGAGCAAGGGACCCACGTCTGGGCATACCCTGCCAACTTTGGTACCTTTGGTATCGCTAATATAATTGAGCCACTGGAGCTACAAATTTACAAAAACACTTTTTGTTCAGCTTCAGCAGGCCCCATATTGCTGCTCTAATTTTAATCATCTTTTTGCAGACTAGTCTTGATTCTCGTCTAGATTAATTCCCAAATACTCAAAAAGGAAGTCCTGCTCTAGGGGAACACCATCTAAAGTGGGGTTAGTACGCGAGGAAACCATATATTTTGTTTTGCTTATGTTCGTTTTCCCTCATCCCACAGAATCTGCTGAAGCCGTCAAGTATTTTCTGCCACCCCATGCGCGTTTTTGACAGCAAAAAAGTGTTGTCTACGAACACGAGTGCTGGGACCCTCTGGCTGTCTAGGTGTGGGGCATAATTATCGGAGCTATTCACAAATACTTCAAGATCATTTCAAAACAGAGTAAAATGGGTGGGGGTGAATACTCATCCCTGCCTTAAATCGTGCTCCACTGGGATATTGTTAGTACCTTTGCCCAACTTGCCACATCTAATTTGTACATAGTTGTTCAGGTGCAGTTTTTCAATGATATTGCACAAGTATGTCGGGATACCCAAATCGGTGAGGCGTTTCCACAGTAAGCATCTAGGAACATGGTCAAATGCAGCTCTTAGATCAACAAAGACTGCATACAGCCTCCCCTTTTCAAAATGAACGGTCTTCCAATTGATCATCTGCAGTCTGAAGTCCTGTTCCACCCTAGAGGTATTTGATCAGAAACCTGGTTGGATAAGACAAAGAATATCATTCTCTTCTAACCAATGCTGCAGTCTGCAGAGTATGACCTTGCTAAAAAGTTTCTGTGCTGTGTGGATTAGACTGATCGGTTTGTAATTGGCTGGATCCAAGGGACAACCCTTCTTGTATATCTGGAGGATCTCAGCCCCAGCCACCATTTTGGCAAATTAGAACTCTTTAAAATTACATTAAAAAGTATAGTAAAGTAAGGTGCCCACACCACTATTTCTGATAAAAGCACATCTCCTGATATCTTATCAATACCGGGTGCTTTCCCGGGGCTATCTTTCAAATAGCGTCTTCTACCTCCTTACAGGTTATTGGCGGAAGCCGCTATCATTCCCCACATTGCCATTGCACAATAGAGTATCTGCAGATTCAAAGGGTAGGCCAGCCACAGGTTTTTGCTGGTATAGGATGGTGAAATGGGCAATCCAAGCCTCTGCTGCTACACCATTATCAATCCTAGAGCTTTCTCACCTATTTCCGGAGGCAATTAAGTTCCAAAATATGGTTTGTTTCTTTCCCTAGTGGTGGCTAAGAAGAGGTCCCAATTTTGGCAGTTCCATTCCCTTTTTGCCAATGCTATATCTAATTTGTATTCAGCTCTTTTTTCCAGAACATCATACCTCTTGCGACTCTTGATGGCAGTAATCAGAGCGCTTTTAGCCTGACTACATTTTTTGTTGAATCAGGATGGTACACTACTCTTTGGTCTTTGGCTCAAATCTTCTCTGTTTGTGCAGTAAAACGAAAAGAAAAGATCCCTTGGTGGACAGAACAATCAAAAATCAATCTATGTACCCTCTATCTTCTCTGTAAATATCCTTCTCTCCTCTAGACTAGAGAAGAGAAAGTTGTGTATTTCTTCTACCTTCTGTACAGCTAGGTCATCATTAATTCCTAGCCTAAGGGAAAAGAATGCCTTTAAGGCTTTGCCCACCCTACCATATATAGAACTCAGTGCCCTGTCTGCCCTAGCCACTGTCTGCCAAATAATTCTATGTTTACTATTGGAGAGTGACTTGCTTGCTTCGAATATTTGGAAGTTCTAAGGTCAGTTCCAAAGCGTTGTGGTCGCTGTCGTGCCTGTCTTCCACAACTATATCTTTTAAGAACAGCCACAATTCAATATCTAATAATATATTGTCTATAAGGCTAGTACTACCTATCATATTAAAAGTTTGGCTACCCAGACTATCCAATTTCGTTCGACCATTACAGGTAGGAACCTTACAATTCATGGATAGGGTGTTTAATTGTAAAGCTAAGGGAGACCACCTCTTAATTGGGGGGATATTGGGAATAGGGATTGACCATATCCTATCGTCCTCTACCAGGGAATGGTAATTTGCCAAATCCAGTGGCTCAAACTGACAATTTAGGTCCCGCCCAGTATTTTTAACGTATTTGGATGGAGACCAGCAATGTGCGCATTTAACCTATCAACCGTGGGAGATTCCTGTCGCTTTACAGAGGGTCTTAGATATACATAATATAAATTTACACTGCAACCGTTGGGAAGATTAACGGTCACGCAAAGAATGTCATCCTCTATTATTTCGGGCCCCAATACTGCACAACCCACATCCAATCCAAACCATTATGCCTCCTGACGACCTTCCTTTCCCGCAAGACCTGGCATTAGCTCAATAGATAGCAAAGTTGGGATAGCTAATTTAGTGGGTCTGCCACGCTTTCTGAAAAAGGCAAATGTCAAAGGTATTAATTATATCTGGCCCATTCAGGATCCTCCAGCTTGGGGCCAAGCACCAGCAACATTCCAGGAGAGTATTTTGATTATTCTTGAACTCTCACCTAAAGAGCTAGATGACACCGGTCCCTCAAGGCCTAGCCTACTAGTCCTGCTCGATGCTTCAGATGGATTAATAACTTTTAAAGTATTTACTATAAAAGCATTTATAGGGAAGGTATTGGACGAAGTAGATGCTATTAGGAATGGTTCAGGTACAAAGTTGTCCCCTCCTTGGGAGGATAGATCTAGCATTGCTCCAAATACTGGGGCCTTTTCTTTGGAACAATCAGACCTTAATAGACCCAGGTTAGAGTTATTACCATTGGGGCAATGGCATCCTGCTTTATTTTGCGTAGCCTCACACGGTGAATAAGCTTGCAAGCCACAACCAGCTTCTTCAAGTCAATCGACTAGGTCTAGGGGGCCAAACCTATTATGGACTGGGAAATTGTACGGAGCTCCCTGCAGTGTTTGCTTTGCAGTAGCATAGGGTATTTGTAAAAATTGGACCATTGGGGGTTTATAAATGTAGCCCAAGGGGTGTAATGTCACTGCTGTGTCCCTTGAATTGGCAGAAGTGTTATTACATAATAAATCATAAACAACTGCAGGCACTCTGAAGATTATAGCCGCACAGTCTCCTGGTCGGTCCTCGCCCCCCTTTCCCAAGTTACCTCACACGTCGTGTAAACTGTATGTTTCCAGCCATCATGGTCGGAAAGTTCCTATGTTCACCCAATCAGTTCAGGCACTTGTTGCCCAGTTCTGTATGTGTTTCTCTCTGCCCAGTTCTCAAGCTGGGAACCCCAGACATCACAACAACATACGGGCAGGTCTCTGGTGGCAGGTTGACAGTCACCAAGTCATTAATTTCGCGCGGGTTACAATTAGCCAATCTACCTCCACTGGAGCTTCTTCGGAGGTTATCTCCTGAATTCAAATTGTGATCGACAAGCGGGTGGGTATTTTACTTCCACCTGTTATCCCCTGAGTCTCCTTCTTTCCTCAAGCTCTGTGTTGTTCCTACATTACGTCTGAGAGTCTGGGCTATTCAGACATAGACATGCCATCCCCTACTGACTGTTCAATGGCCAAAGGTGCTACTTCAGTCTGGTATAGGTGTGGGTGTAAATTGGTAAGTGCAGTTACTTGAGATTCGAGGTCAGATATTTTGTCCAGGAGCGGGATGAGTTCTAGATGCATCATCCCCTTGAGTTGGTCCATTACTGAGCCTACAAACTCGTCCAACCATGCTGGTTTCACTAGCTTATCTTCTGAATTTGCTCAAGTAATTTTCCCACTTTTGGGCTTGTATTTGGCTGCCACCATGGCCGTAGTGGTGGCACTGTCGGACTGGCGCTGTTTGGTTAATGGTTGATCGTGTCTAGATGTAATTAAGGTGGCATCCCTGGAGTCAATCTCTTGCAGTGACGGGACAGCAAGTGTAGGACTAGCTGTCATAGTGGGTAATTTGCTTACTGAACTGGTTATACTATCAAGAGCAGTAGCAGTTACAGCTTGAGGGTTTGGCTGGCTAGGGGTAGGTAGAGCTATAAAAGCAGGGCATTTGGGGGCTTCTCCAGACCCAGTCCGCCCTCTCTGTGAGTTCAATTTTGCTCGCAATTACGTCAATTGCTCGCTTCAGCATTTTATTAATAGAGGGTACTTTGGCAGGTTGTTGAGTGGTGGGCGCCCCACCGTTGCTCTTGTGTTTCTCCATGGAATTCAGAGTCCTCCAAACCTATTAGTTGGCAATAATCAAATGGGATTTACCACCCCAAACCTTCGTAGACTGGCTTGATGCATAGAGAAGCATGGCCCAACCCAGCTACATCCAGCCATGGACGGGCACAGAGGGGACCCTCCTCAGTTTGAAGTAGGCGCCTCCGTGTGCTGGACAGAGAGCTGGCGGCTTCCGGCCGCAGCGAGTGCAGTGGCCAATAGTCCTGTCCTGCCAACCGTGGACCTAAAACACTTTAGTAGAGTTTGCAGACACACCCTTTCTCTAGTTAGTGTAGGATATTAAGTGTAGAAAAGTATTGCGCTGCGGGATGCCTCTTGGTTATTTGTGGTGCTCTAGTTCCCTCTGTCAACATTGCGGCCTCCGGGCCAATCAGGGAATGCAAAGTTGTAGTCTCTCCCCCCCAGCTATGAAGCAAAGAGGTGGTCTGGCAAGCGGTGATCAAGGGTCCCACGCTGCGGTACGCTTCTCAGTTATTTGCGGCGCTCCGGCGCCCTCTGCCAACGTTGTGGCCTTCGGGTAGATCAGGGAATGCTGGGGAGGTGTAGTCTTCCCCCCAGCCATGCAGCGAATGAGGCAGTCAAGCAAGCGGTGATCGAGGCTCCCCTGACTTCCATCAGTAAAGTGCTGATTGGGCCTATTTACTCCAACCTGAAATTAAAACTGAATACCTCTCTGATGTCTTCTTCTTGATGACCTTCAAGGGAGATCAGGGTTCATTTGAGCTCTGAGTAATTGTGCATGCTTCTGGTTTTTAAAAGCTCTGCGCAATATGTCTTCCAACTGATTCCGAAATAATTTATTACAAGAAAATGGCATATGTAACAATCCTGCCTTTTGAGCGCCCTTCACTTTCCAGTCTCTTAAATAAATTTGTCATCAGGCCTCCACATTGGAAGCCATAGAAAAAGCAGATACATGTAATTCATCATAGTATATATCCGCAAGGAGCTTCTTTTGAATCTCCATATTCGAAAATAAATCAGAACATTCGGCTCCTACCTGAACAGCTGATGTGAGAGCTAGAAAATCCTTGACGAGCGACTGCGAACCATAAACTGCATTTATTGTTGTTCTCAACATCATATGTAATCCATAGTAGCTTTTCTTCAAGGATGCTTCCACCTTACATTCCACAAAATCTGCCACTGGATTCTCATCAGTTCGAACCGTACACCAACCATCAAGGTTGGCTAACATCTGATCAATCTTTACTGAAGCAGGAATTACTTACCATGTCACCTTTAGCCAAAGAGTAAAAGGGAGCTAAAAATTTGGGAAGATCTCCCTTCTCTTGACTTTTTCTTTTTCTTAGAACCAACCCCATGATTTTAATATTGATCGCTAAACAAGAAGGAGGGTGGAATTCAACTGCTTAAACAGCCCAGATCTGGTGCTCTGTATCTCATCCTCCATCAGGATCAGAAGATTCTCACTTCAATATCTAAAGGTGTAGAGCTCAATCTTCTGATAAACTTACTCTTATGACAGTTTCAGGAACCTGAACATCTTCTTCTTCCTCATATTCAGGAGAAAGCTAGGAAAACAGAAATGATGGTGAAGAAACATTCACTGATGAAATGAGTGGGAGAGGAAGGAGAATAGTGGGTACCGGTATTATCCTTTGATTTTTGGAGTTTGTTGTAATCCTTATGTAGTAGTGGTATTTATTTCTTCAAGGTAAAACACATCAATGACCTCCAGCTAAGATGCCCAGCACAGCCACTCTCCCACTCCCTAGAACCCTCCCACTCCATTTCACCCGCATCATCCAAGCCTCATTCAAGCCTCATCATACTCCAGGGTTCTATATCACAAGACATTTCCACACAATGCATCTGACAAAGAAGAAATCAAAATTTGCATCTGCTTCTCCGAGAGCTCAAAACCTCCAGATGGATGAAGAGGCTCAATTCTATCCCATTTGCGCCTCTTCCCCTCATCATCATCTCTTGGACAATTATGCCTTTTAGCAGTGTATTCCCTCTGCTTCGTGCTGAACAGAGAGACTGAGACAGCCATGGTTACATATATATTCCAGAAGGACCAAGTGCCTGAGTAAAAATATAAAGCAACCTTCCCCCCAACTCACCCTTCTTTTTTGCTTCTATTTTTTTAATTTGACATTTATTAAATTACATTTTTTTCCGAAAAATTGAAAGTAATCGATAAAATAAAGAAAAGAAAGTTGACAGCTGACTCAGACAGAATAGCAGTGAACCAAGTGAGCTCTATACATTGAAATAAACAATAAAAAGATCACCAGAGGCTGCTTTTGGTAAATAGTTGGAGCAGATAATTACAAAAGTGGCGAAGAAACAAACTGAATCGGCAAGCGATTTTTAATCCTATACATGGCCGGCTGTGGGGCGGTGCCACATGTGCAGCTGCACCTGCCACTGACCTCATGGGGGCACCATGTTCAGAAATAACATTAGGTTTTATAAGCACCTGCTGTTCCCTTGCCTCCAGCAGTTTTCTGGAGAACAATAAAAATGGCAACACAGGTGATTAATGTTTCTGCTGGTAAGAGATCAAAGTTTTAGCTAGTGGCAGTTTGGACTCATTGTAAAGTGGCCCTGAAGGTTAATATGCCTGCTGCAAAGTACATCCTATAGACTTATTTACACACATAAGATTCATTCCCTTTGTAAATAATAGTGTGTGTTATATAAAGTGCTGTGAGCCTATGACTCCCTAGGGTTGGTATGAGTAATGCTATAAAACCAAATAATTGCATATGAGAGTGGGGTTGTGGAATTAGGAATTGCACTGTTGGAAGGTGGTTAGTGAGAAAATCTGTGGAGAAGGAGGTCATTGTGGGGCGCCAAAAAAGATTGTCACACAGGGTGCCTCTAACTCTAATGCCGGCCCTGATCCTGTAACATAGAGATGTGCGCCAAAACTGGCAATAACCACCTGTCTCGGCACGCGAGTCCGCGAGAAGTGCAACAAACCACCACTAGCAGGAGCTTCGTGCGAACGCTCAGAAAATGCTCAGAGCATCGTTAGCCAAACCCGGCCGAACCAAATGCAAAAGACTGGACCACTTCAAAATAAACGAAATCATAGAATAAAAGATGTAGGGCCAGATGTAGGTAACCCCATTTTACAGACCGAATCATACCGATTCGGTATTTTAGAATTGGAAAATGGGATGTAGGTAATTTTTCGGTAAAAAATACCGAATCGTTAAGATTCGGTATTTACCGAATCGGTATTTACCGATTCGGTAATTGCCATTCATTCCTATGGGCCTGGAGGCCGATAGGAATGAATGGCAATTACCGAATCGGTAAATACCGATTCAGTAAGACGAGGAAAACATTGAAGGGTGGCAGGGTGTCACTTTGACACCCTGTTGCACCCCTCAATTGTGTATGGGTGCACATGTTGCAGACATACATGCCCTAAGGGCATGTATGTCTGCAACATGGCACTGAAGCAATTTGCATTAAATTGCTTTTTGTTTTGTTTTTCGTTATTTACCACCAACTTGTAGATGGTGGTAAATAACGAATCCTAACATGGGATAAGCACTCATTTAGTGCTCCTACACTGCAAATTCTGTAATTTACCGATTCGGTATTTTAAGGAATCAGTAATTTACATCTGGCCCGTAGTAACATAAAACTTACAAGGCACGCGTGCCAGAATCTGGCGCCTTCAAGAGGCTTCGCCTCTCCATTAACTAATAAACATGGGGGCGTAAATCGTAAATATAAACCAAAAATAAAGATAGGACTACCCCAGCAGAAATTCGACCCCTCCCAGCCCTGACACAGTGCCTCGCACTTACCTAGGAGCTAAAGGGGCAGACCTGGAACTGTCACGCCAGGCTGCCCTGCCCCCCCCCCCAAACACACACCTTTTTTGCACTCAAAAGTACAGGACGTTTGGTGGGCTCCGGCCCTCATCATTACCGAAGTGGCAGCCAGGAGGAACTAAGGGCGTCTTTGTATTTTGATAATTTGATTGGCTCCAGCTAGGTCACATGGTGCCTGGGTAGAGGTTTGACATTTCATACAGTAAGTGGTGGTACGATAAAATGGGCTGAGGAGTTAATTAAAAAAAAACAATGCCCATTTATAGATATCTCTTGAAAATGTATGTCTGTGTATATGTAGGGAAATGCAGAGTTGTTAAAATAGGAATGTATAGAAATAAACCAAAGGTCCTCATTTTCTTCATGATGTGAGCATTCAAATTATTCACAGGTCCTTTGAAAATTTCACACTCGTATACTAATGTTTTTTCAGCTGCAATTCAATATAAGTCATGTAAAATCCACTTTTGAATATTTTCACTACTCACTTTACTTCTCATGGTGGGAATATTTTGGTCGTTACAATTTGCTATGAGCTTTTGCTTATGTTAAAATTGCTACCACTTTGTCTTATCAGATCACTACTCTGGATTTAGGCCTTCCCTTACCAAATCCGAAGGGATCGTATTGAAATTAATTTTACCAGACCTTATCTTCTTCAAGTGAAAGAGCACACGTGTACGTGCTTGGTTGGGTCGTTATTTTTATCTGATGTGTCTCTACCTTGAAGAAGTCAGCTAAAGCATTTACATTTTCAGGGGATTAACAGCCATTAAAGAATATTTCTTCTTATGTTTTATCTGAAAAACTTTGTTTACAACTTTAATCCTAATCATTATTGTGATACTAACTCCTTAAATAGCATGATTGAGATAGTGATAACCATGATTTGTGGAGATATTGTACCTGAAAAAATAGATCGATATAATTAAAAAAATTCTGCATTCTGCTTTCCTGAGGATTTGTCTGTTGAAAAATCTATGATTTGATGGTGGGAAAAGAAAGGACTATTGTGTGTCCATCTGTTTCGCTGAGCTCTTTACTTTAAGTCATAGTAACTAAACACCAATTACAATTCAAAGCTTCACGTATTCTGCCTACTAATGCAAAAGTCAAGATTGGCTTTGTGAAAACATAATCTTGTATTTCTATTTCATTAATGTCAATGTCTCTCTTCGCACCTGTGTAACACAACATGCACTCATATATTTTATGATGAAAAATGACTGTTTCTTTATTAATAAGAAATGCCCTGTAATCTCAATATGCTTGCTAAATTTCATGCATTTAGTAGGCCTAGAACTCATTATATTCAAGGTAGAACATTTTCACATTTCGTGTATCTTGTGGAAGAGTCTAGGCTCGTTTTTGACATTGGCAACAAGAAACATCTTCTTATACAACCCAAAAAATCCAGTCTCTTCCTTCAAAAGAATATTTGATGCTTCCTAACATGTCTGCCAAAATGTAAGCTCTGGTCCTGTTTCTACTATCTCTCTTGTGTATTTATCTGTTCTCTTGGGGAAAGGGGGTTCTCCTGTAAACATTCTTGTCATGTTTTAGGCTCTAGGACAGTTGTGTTCTGCTTTGATGATGTTGTTTCAGCTGCATGATTACAGTAATATCCTGTAGCTCTCTTTGGTTTTCTGACCTTTCTTGCGCAATGATTGTAGTGCCGCGCTTCCAGATATCGATTAAGGCAGTCCCCATATTACCATTACTAAAAACATCATTCCTTAGACACTGACGGTCTGGTGACTTTCTGCCCCATTCATAAACACTTATATTTGGGCACGCTTCTGTGAATGCTATGCTGCAATTCAGCTCCAGGGTCACATCACTCACCTCAATTGTTTAATAATCTTGTTTCAGTCCTTAATGGAGCTCTGAAACAGCTACCCTTCAGATTCCTGGATGATAGGCACGCCTGTTTTCTAGCCTTTATAACTTGTGACATGGTTGACCATGGGCACTTCTTTCCATTAATTTCACCAGTATAGGTGAGGGTCGCTGGGTCCTTGGTGTGACAAGTAAGCGGTCCTGTTGCCTGCCCAGCATGAAGCCAGAAGTGTTGTACCTGCACGCTCGGGCAAGGCGTGGCCTGAGGCTATAAATAAAATTGTGGAGGATCGCTTGAGGTAATTTTGCCCGCTAAACCTAGCCAAGTGTCCTAGTGTGTTTGTGCCCTGTATTGTGCGCTAGGCCCACACCTGCCATGGACAGAATCGCCCCGCTACACTGTTGATGCGGGCAGAAACGTGATGCGGGCAGAAACGTGCCTACTCACCAGACCACCTCCAGTGCTGTTTCCAGTCCGGTTATAGCTGAGAGACCACCCGCGTTGGACGACAAGCTGCGTTCAGTCCTGGGACCTGAGGCGGGGCAACAGTACGTGAGGACGTGATCACGCCAGCAGAATAGGAAGGTACGAGCGACCCGGCTGCGGCTCCTGCTCGGCCCACCAGGAGCCCTTCCCTGCCTGCGCTGAACTCACGCACAGCTGCTGCCTAGCAGCCCTGCCCCAAACACACCGCAGTGGCCTGGAAGAACGCTGCACTGCTCATGCGACCAGGCCCAAGCCCAACCACGTGGCAGAGGCGCCTCAGACCAGTGGGATTTACACCTCGCCCCACCAGAAGAAGGAGGTAGGTGTAATGATGTTGATGCAAAGTGCCCAGTGGCCAAACTGGTCAGGCACTAGGACCGGCTCGAGTGAGGGACGAGGGCGGGCGAAAGGGAGGAGCTGGGGGACCAAGGAATCAGTTAGCCGTTAGCCTTGGCAGAGGAAGGACCACGAATAAAGAAGGTCTTGAATTATTACCCTGTGTCTGCGTGAGTTACTGGGCCAGACACTACAACTGGCGACGAGGCGATTAGACCCCAAGCGTGTTGACGGCTACAGCGGCAACCAGGCGGTAACAGTGGCGTAACGAAACTTGAGGGGGCCCCCCTGCAAAGCACAATGAGGGGGCCCCCCCAGGCGGCCCATCTCACCACCTACCACTTTGCCCCTCCAACAAAAACAAGCAGTCACCTAACGCCACATTTTCAGCACTTTTCTGTGCATACTTCTAACAGCAAATATAAATAGAATGCACTTTAATTGTCTTCCGTGGCTGCCTGAATTTTGAGATCCATGACTGATAATTAAAGGGAACAAAGACAGAAAAGTCACATTACAAATGAATACACACTTTTTTATTTATAACCCTATTTAGTGCCAAGACGAGGTCTTTCCAGGCTCTTCAAACACATTGCTGGCATTTTTATTTTGGCAACCCTACTTTATATTCCTTTTCATGAAATGCATTCTCATACTACAACAGTAAATGTACAATTTATGAAGTAGGACTGTTATGAGGCAACTCAATGGTGCAACTAACGCCGGCGAGAGAGTGTAATGCTGCCTGTGTGCGCTACAGCACTGATGGGGCCCCTGGAGCCTTGGAAAACGGGGGCTGCTGGGGGCATAGCTACCAAGGTTTCAGATTGCCATGTGTGACATTTTCATAATTTCAGTGTAATTATGAGTGACATTTTAACGACTATGAGTGACACTTTCTTGCGAGTAAAATTAAGCAATAAGACGATCAACACATATAAATATCAGAAATAACACCACAAAGACCGTTCCGATAGAAATACGTCAGTCTTTAGAATAAACTTTTGAATAAACTACTACGGGAACTATATCTCAGAATGCGAGCTTTCCTCTGTGTGTGACCATGACGCAGGGCTGCTTGCATTTTTATGGCAGGATATGCTCCCACTGCTGTGCACCATCCCTGACAGGTGGATGCGATCGGAAGGCTGTAGTCCTTTCATATATAAATATGTATAGCCTTTCTTTCATGCATCTATCAATCATTATATCCATGGATCAATCTACACATTATTTAAACTATTCATCCTTCACTCTTCCCAATCTATCTATTCTTCACCCTTCAATTCATTCACCCTTGAAACAATTGATCTTTCACTCTTCCAGCCATCATTTCAACATTCCCTCTATCAATTCTTCTACTACTCTATTAATTAATTATTTCATCATTCCTTTCACCCTTCCATCCTGCCTTCTCTACCTTATTTCCTTTCATGTTTCTTTCCTTCCAGTCTTTCTTTGTCTTTATTTATATAACCATCTGCTATTTCACATCCTTAATTTTTCTTGCGCTCATAATCACTTTTTGCATTTGTCCCTTTATCAAGGTGTTTCCCCTAATTTCTCTTTGTCTATTTCCTTGCTCCATGTCAGCCCACCACCTTCATCCCTCTCTCATGATATTGCCTAACAGTATTATTCATGAGCATCTGTTTGCAGGGCTGAGAGAAGAGGCCCAGAAACACAGGAGTAGATTGTTAGTCAGAAAGGATGTAGGACGGGGCAGGAATGCTGGCACAAAGGGATTCAAGGGTTTGAAATAGTATAAAATTTTCAGAATGACAGCCATAGTGAAATTGCTAACTGGACCCATAGTTTATCAAATTAACTAAAATGTACCGTACAAGTCACTTTTATTTGCCAGTTAAATATAGGCTGGAAAACATACTGCTAGAAGCAAAGTTGTGCTGAGTTTCAGCAATGGCGTAATAGTTATCGGGTGGCATACCAGTGTGTGAGTTATACACACAGGCATTTTCATGCATAAAGTATTTTACGCTGTTACACGTACGATTCCCAAACCCATAAAATATTCGAGGTTGTTGCAAACTTTTGTCGTTAACAAATTCGATTTAAGGGCATTGACTTGCTAAAACAAGCATTTGCAATGCAATAGGTCTCGCATTTACGCGAGTTTGAGCTATTAACATTGGAAATGTCAATGCCTTTAATTTTTGTTTTTATATATAAATAAAAGGCATTGTCATTTACAATGCCAATAGCTTAAACTCGTGTAAATGCCAGACCTATTGCATTGCAAATGCTTGTTAATTCTGGCCTCCGGTGACGCGCTGTGTGATCTTGGGCATGCCTCTATACTTCTCCCCGCGCCTTCTTCGTCGATTATTCTTCAGAGGTACTTAGAACCGATGTCAGGAGTTGTATAAATGTATTCACACACGACTGATAGTCGCCCGCTCCATGACCCTTGTAACTTCTCCCAGGTTTTGCCATGTGCCTCTGGGAGCACCCAGAATTCAGAGGAGCAGAGAGCGGCTTCAGGTCTGACTCACCTGGAGTCCTCTTGAGGGCGGAGGGCTGCCAGTGGGCATCTTATGATCCACAGCAGGCCAGGCTCCAGGAATTTTTATTTGGGTGGGCCAAGGGTACATTCGGGTGGGCCACTACCGTCCCAATTTGTCGATTCTGGAGGTAGTCTACAAGCCATAGATTACATCATATCTTCTTGCCAACAGTCACTATGATACAAGGATTGCTTCTGTGTGTATACAGAACATGTGGAGAGTTATTTATTGGTGCCCCACCCCTGACCTCTTTCTCTGTAGATACCTTTAGTACAACCCTCCAACAGTGCACTCCATCTCTTCGTAGCCCCACCCCCTCATGACCTCCTTGTGGTAAATAAATAAATTACCGGTACTATTTTTCTATGCATTAAAGGAAAAGGATAGCTCAATAAATGAGAGGCAGAGTCCGTGGTATCTGAGTCATACGGGCTTTAATTAAGTGGCTCGAGCCAATGGACCATCGGGTTCCATCACCGGCTAAGGTTCAGGAAGGGACAATCTCAGGAAAAAGGGGGGCAATCTCTTATTAACATCATACAGTATATATAGTAAAACAGTACAGTTGCATTGAATACAGTAGGCGTAACAAGTGAAAAGAAAAAGATAGGAACATATGGGCGTGAAAAGAAGGCGTGCACAGGGCGTACACGGAGGTGTGTGATGTAGACGTCACAGAAGTGTCATAAGTGGGTGGACACATGGAGGGGGCTACATGGGCAGCTGGAACCTTTAACCTACTGGTGCGCGCAAAACGAGTCATGACGTGTAACTGGGGACAGCTGGGGGGCGCTGACTCCTAGCACTAGTAGAGGAGACTAAAGTCTGGGATGTCAGAACGACCTGTACCTATAGCGTATCTGATATCTTGTGTTTAGAGTACATGTTGCTTGAATCTAAAAGTCATCAGGGCAAAGGCTACTTGTCACTAAAAGCTAGTGTATGCATATATTTCTTCATGTATTGCGTGAGCTATGGATCTTCTATGGATACTAATTCAGTAAATCACTTGCATGGAGACAGGAAGACTAGACTGTAGATGGATATGTTTATACTGTTCGTTAGCTAGGGATGTGAAGCCGGGGAGCTGAACAGATAACTGTAGGCATAACATATTCTTGGCAGGCAGGCCAGGCCGAGCCGGGCACCGCGTTGCAGGGCAGGAGGTAAGGGAAGGGTCAGGGATGCGGGCGGGGCTGTATCTCTCGGAGCATTTCAGGAGACTTGAGGCCTGAATCTGGTGTCCGGGCCCTGTAGAGCCTTAGGAACGGGTGCATCTCGATGATTTAACGTGCACCATGTAAATACGTTGGCAACATAGGCCTAAAAGCCTAATTCACGTTGCTTTCACGGAGGACTGGATAACTGACATACTAACGTTGGACGCAACTGTAAATGCGTCTTTATTCTCGGCCATGGAGGGAAAATGCATAGAAATCATGCATATATAACATATGATGGGGAACACGTAGGGACACATAGCAGGGCAAAATTCAATTTTCCTCATCCTCCTCAGACTCCCTCACTACCACCCTCCACCAGTGCCCCTCATCACTCTGTATCGCCCACCCTCCCCCATGACCTCCTCCTCGGATTCCCTCATTGCCACCTTCCAACAGCACCCCTCATCGCTGCATAGCCCAGTCCCTCATGGCCTCCTCCTTGGATTCCCTCATTGCTACCTTTCAAAAGCGCCACTAATCGCTCCATAGCCCAGCCCCCATGACCTCCTCCTTGAATTCCCTCATTGCCACCATCCACCAGTGCCGCTCATCGCTCCGTAGCCCTGCCCCCCATGACATATTCCGTGGATTCTCTCATTGCCACCCTCCAACAGTGTCATCTCTCCGTAGCCCCTCTCTCATATTCGATTTCATTTGTTGTATAGCGCTACTCATAGTGTAGCGAACTGATTAAATTGTATATCTGCCAAAACAAACTCTTTATAGCAACATTAGAGTAATGAGAGAGTAGGGAAATGCTAACTATATTGAAACACACAAAAAAAAGTACTAAGTATACCATTCAGGTTTGTATGCAGCTCTTTGATGTCAGTTTATAGATCACTGTCTTATTTTAGGATTGTAACTTCTGTATTGCAAGTAACCCATTGAGCTATCCACATCCAGATAAAATACAGTTTATCTGCATTTAAAAATTAGGAACAGACAAAATATTGCTTTTTAGTAGTTGTGTCTTGCATCCATCATGATAACAATACAACAATATAAATTAAATATACACAGCAAACACGAAGTATGTGTCTTGCTGGGCCCTCACAGACTTTTAGAATATTAACTAATATACACACATCCTCGAAGCATACACAAAGTATATATCTAGCTGGGCCTTCGCAGATTTCTAAAAAAATAAGCAATAGCCACACATTCTCTTACCTGCTCTGTTCAAACTCTGTGCCACAGCCGGATCTGACAAACAGCTGAAGGGGTCAGCCTGATGTCACTGCTAGGGCCAAGGTTCATGTTTGGTGGGCCAGGCCCTACCCGGCCCACCCTCTAGAACAGGGCCTGATCCACAGGTAAGGTATTCTTGGCAGGACCTAAAGCCGAGCCCGGGAAATACCACACTGGCGCTGGCACTGAAAGAGGCCTGTCCAGTGTCATTTCTGAAGTAACTCATTCATGTGTTGCCAGCTCGTCCCTGCACTGCCCGGATGCACGGACTCACTCCGGACATTGGCAGGGTTCCAGCCTCAACGTCTATATAGTGTCTTGAAGACGAGGCGGCCAGTGAGCTGCTGAAACCTCTAGTTATCCCATTCTCTGACAACACATCACACGCGGTTCAAACATCTGAGATCTCTGCAGGTTTTCACTCTGCCTCTCACTCTCTCGAGTGTTGAACTCCTGGGCCCTTCGGGGGACTTTAGTACAGCGACAGCTGTGTACCTTGGTACTTTGCAAAAATCACCGTTATGGTCACAGGTCACCAGCCCCACCCTGAAGACGGCGCAGACGCGGACGGAAATAACTGTGCAAGCGCTACCGCGCATACACCATTTAATTATGAACAGCCTCAGAGGCCCGGCCGGGCCCGGGCGTGCACGCCAGGAATATAATGAATTAAGAGGCCGGTGGGCATGCGCGCGCACGCACGGCATCATTTAATTTATGAGGACGTCGGCCGTGCTTTTATGAAGGCTCAGCTGAGTGAGGGGGCCCACACCAGAGATGGGAAGGGGGCCTCTGTTACTCCCCTGCGCCAACCATTAAATTAATGAAGACGCTGCCTGGCCGTGGAGTGCGCGGCTGCACGCACCATTTAATTAATGGGTAGGGCGGCCGGGCGTTAATGAAGGCCCCGCTGAGGGGGCCCTTGAAAGCGGGGGGCCCCCCCGCACCGCGGGGGCTGCAGGGGCCTGTGTTACGCCCCTGGGCGGTAAATATCCGGCCCGGAGCTCGCCCCACGTGTGGAGGCTCGAGCGCGCTGCATCAAAGCGCCCACCGGGAGCCCACCCCGGCGGCGGAAAGAGCGGAGCTCGCCCCACGTCTGGAGGCTCGAGCGCGCCGTGCAAAGTGCCCACCGGGAGCCCACCCCGGCGGCAGAAGAAGCAAAGCTCGCCCACGTGTGAGGCTCGAGCGGATCGCCCAAAAGTACCAACCGGGAGCCCACTCCGGCGGCAAAAGACAAAGAAAACAAACCTCATCTGCAGCAGTGACTCTGGCAGTGGATTGCGGCTGCAAACGACAAGCGGTGAGTGGGGAGTGGAAGCGCCGAGTGATTAAGTGGCTCCGGCAGAAAGAACGAGCAAAACGACTGAAATCTCGCCGAAAACTAGATTCCCAGGCGGCCATCTTGGAGTCAGGCAGCATTGACCAATCCCCTGCGAGGGATCGTCGGCGGCCATTTTGAAGTCAGGCAAAGAGCCTGAAACAGCAAACAAGCATTGGTGAGTGACAAACAAGCATTGGCGAGTGCAACAAAAATAATAAACAAGCACTGGCGAGTGCAACAGAGTAACAAACAAGCACTGGCGAGTGCAACAAAGACAGCAAACAAGCACTGGCGAGTGCAACAAAATAACAAACAAGCACTGGCGAGTGCAACAGAGTAACAAACAAGCACTGGCGAGTGCAACAAAGACAGCAAACAAGCACTGGCGAGTGCAACAAAACAACAAACAAACACTGGCAAGTGCAACAGAGTAACAAACAAGCACTGGCGAGTGCAACAAAATAACAAACAAGCACTGGCGAGTGCAACAAAATAACAGACAAGAACAGAGAGTGAACTAAGACTGCAAAACAGTCAGAAACCACAGGTATACAATGACCGACCCAGCCCCCACAAGCATGATGAGAGCCTCATTTCTATGCAGCCCGAGCCCCTTGTTCTTGAATCCGGTGGGAGCATGGGTCCACGATGGCAAGAATGGATAGAAGATTTTGAAGACTTCATGAGAGCATCGAAAGTGACAGACCTCGAAGAGCAACTGTATGCTCTCAAGAATTTGATTGGCAGAGAAGGTGGATGAATCATAAAAGAACTGCCGGAAGAGTCCTCTGATTCCTACACTAAAGTACGTGAAGCGCTTGACCTCAGGTTCCTACACAAAAGGAACATCGACTTTGAGCGGTATACATTCAACCTGGCCGCACAAGAGAAAGGTGAACAAATGGGGGCGTTCGTAACACGTCTGAGACGATTGTCGAAGTACTGCGATTTTGACAAATTCTCAACTGAGGACGCCCTGCGACTAAGAGTCATCGAAGGTTGTCTCTCCGAGCCACTGAGACGCAAGTTGCTCAAGAGAAGCTACGCGTTGGAAGAGATCATAGAGATGACGAGAGTAGATGAACAAGCTGACGAACACTCAAAGAAAATAGAAACCGGGAAAAGTGAGAGACAGGAACAAGTCTTCATAATGCAGTCTCGACAAGAGCATAGACGGTCCCCACCACAGGTTCGTTCCTCCAGATCCAAGAGACATCACCACCAGTCAAGCAAAGGACACAAAGACACGAGTCACACGAAGGGACGATCAGACAGACAACTCAAATGCTACCGATGCGGATACGACTTCCCGCAGGCAGATGCATGCCCAGCACTAGGACAACAATGCCGGAAATGTGGTAGAGACAACCATTTTGAAAGCATGTGCGGGGCAGTACCCAAGAGTGACCACGGGGGAAGACACCGACGACACCAACCTTCAAACAGTCGTCATCATGTCAGAGCAGTCCAGGATAGACGAGACTCATCCACTGGGTCATCACAATCCAGCTGCCGTTCCTGCAGGACATGTCAATCTCGGCAGTCGTCATCAAGAGAATCTCGATCCCCATCGCCCATCCCCCGAGATCGAAAAGAATACCTTTACCGTGTAGCTGACCTTGATCAGCTGAAAGAGTACCAGCGTCTAGACATCAGAGTTGGCTCCCACCCCACCCAGTTCGTGCTAGATAGTGGAGCAACGCTAAACTACTTACCAGTAACAGAGTACCAACGCATGAAACCACCGCCAAAGCTAGTTAATGCCCACATACAAGTGTATACGTGGATGGCCAAGAAGCCACTAACATGTCTTGGGAAGTTCGAGACCGAACTGTCATATGAAGATCGAACAATACCAACCTACATCCATGTCATCGAGGGGCCTGAAGCCGACTGCCTCCTGAGCCTAGCCACTGCTGAGCGATTGAAATTGGTGGACATCTTATTCAGAGTCACTGACAAACCAGCACTCATCCAGAAGTTCCCCAAGCTCTTTCAAGGCCTGGGAAAAATGAAGAAGTGCCAAATAAAATTGCATATAGATGAACAAATCACACCGGTGGCGCAACACTACCGAAAAATCCCATTTCACCTGCAAGAAGCCGTGGAGAAGGAACTCCAAGACCTGCTGGAAGCCGACATCATCGAGAGAACAGATGGATCAACTCCATGGGTCTCCCCGGTCGTGGTGGTCCCAAAGAAAGGAGAAACCGGCTGAGTCCGTCTGTGTGTAGACATGAGGGCGCCCAACACGGCAATAGAGAGAGAGAGACATCCAGGCCCTCACATCAGTGACATGATCACTTCCCTCAATAGAGCCAAGATTTTTTCAAAACTGGACCTCAACAAAGGGTACCACCAACTAGAACGGCACGAAAGGTCAAGATACTTCACAACATTCTCGACACACCTTGGATTATTCAGATATAAAAGACTAAGCTTCGGGGTGTCATCAGCAGCAGAGATATTCCAAGAGGCCATCAGGAGAACAATACACCACATTCCACAGGTCCTAAACTACAGCGATGACATCCTTGTTTATGGAGCAACGACTCAAGAACACAACAAAGCACTGGATCAGGTCTGTCAGGCGCTGATGGAAGCGAACCTCACACTCAACAAAGATAAGTGTGAACATCACAAACCCACACTAAAATTTTTCTGACACCTATTCTCTGGAAGCGGAATGAAACCAGACCCAGAAAAGGTAGCAGCGCTAAACGACACACCAAGCCCGGAGGACGTAGGCGATGTACGATCATTCCTAGGCATGGCCAGCTACTGCTCCAGATATATACCTGACTACGCCACGGTAAGCTACTCGCTAAGGATGCTCACTAAACAAGGACAGCCCTTTCAGTGGTCCACCCAGTGTGAAGGGGCATTTCGAGAGATCAAGAGAACCGTAGAATCAGCAAAGAACCTAGCGTACTTCAATCCAAAAAAGAAGACAGAGATAACAGTGGATGCCAGTCCCGTAGGATTAGGAGCCATCCTTGCGCAATATGATAGAGAAGGAGACCAACGGCACATAGTAGCATATTCCAACAGACGTCTAACGGACACGGAGAGAGCATATTCACAGCCAGAAAAAGAAAGCCTGGCTGTTGTCTGGCCATGTGAACACTTCCACATTTTCATTTTTAGAAAACATTTTACACTGATAACTGACCACCAAGCCTTGATCACAATATTTGGAAACCCGTGAGTGAAAATGCCACCGAGAATAGAGCGATGGGGCCTACGGCTCCAAGAGTACACCTACACCATAATTCACAAGCCAGGAAAAGATGCAAACCCTGCAGACTACATGTCCCGACACCCCATCAGATCCAACAAATCAGAACAATCAATCGCGATGAATACATTCACTTCGTAGTAGACCAAGCGAGGCCTCCGGCCGTTCCACTGGAGGCCATTTGTGAAGCGACGCAAACGGATGCCACCCTGCAAGAGGTGAAACGTCTGATCCAAACTAACAGCTGGAGACACACGCAAAGCAATGAACAAAACAACAACGAGATGGCGGCATTCAAACATGTCCACGAAGAACTGTCTATAGCAGCAAATGGTCTCATCTTACGAGACACCAGAATAGTGATCCCACGACAACTCAGACAAGGGGTCATCAACCTAGCACATGAGGGACACCGGGGCATAGTAGCCACAAAAAGAGCACTCCGTGAAAGAGTCTGGTTCCCAACACTAGACCTGATGGTGGAGACGACCCTGAAGAACTGTCCGCAATATCAACTGGTAAGTCGTCCGGATCCCCCTGCACCACTACAAATGTCTCCACTACCGGAGGGTCATTGCCATTGACTTCTTTGCGCCAATCAAATCGAGCCAATACGTCCCGGTCATCATGGACGAATACTCCAGATTCCCCATCGCACAACTGTGCACATCCACGAAAGCATCGAGTGCCATACCTATCCTAGAGGAGGTCTTTGCCGCATGGGGCATTCCCCTAGTGGTGAAGTCAGACAATGGGCCTCCATTCAACAGCCATGACTTTGCTGATTTTGCTCAGCACCTCAATTTCACACACCGCAAGATCACACCACTATGGCCACAGGCCAACGGAATGATCGAACGTTTCATGGCCACGATCAAGAAGACCATCCAGCAAGCAGAACTCACCGGAAAGAGCCTTCAGACAGCACTCGACGAGGTATTGCTAGCGTACCGAAATACGCCTCATTCCACCACAGGCAAATGTCCTGCCACTCTCATGCTAGGACGCCCAGTGCGCACCAGAATACCAATGATGAATATGGCAGCGCACAAACTGTATCTCGACTCTGATCATGAGGAGATCGCGGCCAGAGACAAGATAAAGAAGGAAAGGATGAAGGACTATGCCGATGAGCGACGTCATGCTACTCCCCCTCAAATCCAAGAGGGAGACTGGGTGCTGGCACGACAAGAGCAGCACAGAAAGACTGATTGCCGATACCATGAGGTTCCACTCAAAGTGATACAACAAAAAGGAACCATGATCAATGCAGAGACCGATGGAAAAAGACTTACTAGGAATGTGACGTACTTCAAAAAATGCGGATCCAATGTCAAAGAGCTACTGACCGAACCGAAACTGGAGCAGAGAGACCCAGAGACACTGCCAACTCACAGTCAGTTATTGATGGAGATTGCCGATGAGAATGAGCGCGACAATCCCAACCTCCAGTCACGCCCCAGACGTGTGATCACGAAACCGTCTCGCTTTATCGAAGAATTCTAAAAGAAAATAGTTTGCTGTTTTGCTGTGGTGTATATTTATTTTGTTTCTTTTTCACAGAGGGGGGAGATGTAATGATGTTGATGCAAAGTGCCCAGTGACCAAACTGGTCAGGCACTAGGACCGGCCCGAGTGAGGGACGAGGGCGGGCGGAAAGGGAGGAGCTGGGGGACCAAGGAATCAGTTAGCCGTTAGCCTTGGCAGAAGAAGGACCACGAATAAAGAAGGTCTTGAATTATTACCCTGTGTCTGCGTGAGTTACTGGGCCAGACACTACAGTAGGGGCAGCCCACACCGAAAAGGATCCAGAAAGGGAGACAGGCACAGCAGGGCCAAACAAGGAAAGAGCCTGCATAATATAACGCAAACAAAAAAAAAGAAAAACAAGACAAACAGCTGAACAAAACTGCATATAGAACCCTGCATACACAGGCAAAATGGGAGAAGATGCAAACGCAGCTCAGCAACAGACACGTACCATCGTGCAGCATGCCCCCACAGGTGTCCTGCTTACGTTCAATGAGCTGGCTAACCCCACCACAGCGTCCCTAACATGGAAGACATGGCTAGGATGCCTAGAAAACTACTTTGTGGTGACAAGGGAGACGGAAGGCACAGTAAAAAGATCTTTACTCCTCCACTCTGGGGGCGCGCAGGTTTATCTTCTGTTCAAGCACCTACCTAATACAGGGGCAGCCGCTGATTATGATGCTGCTGTGATGGCGCGCAACGCATATTTCAACCTGCAGCTAAACCCGGATTTCGAAAGGTTTAAGCTCCGCCAAGCCTGACAGAGAGCGGGAGAGTCAAATGACGCTTTTTATGCGAGGCTGCAAGAACTCACAATCACCTGCACTGCCGATGACCAGGCCAAAGAGATTCATGCGCAGCTCATCCAAGGCTGCCGCAGCAAGACTCTACGTGGGCTAATCCTGAGGCAACCTATCATGAGAAGACATAGTGATCCTAGGCAGACTGCATGACCTCTTCGAGGCATGGGCAGATGTAATGGACCTAGCATTGCACGGGCGCCAGAGAGAAGCGTGATTGTCAAGACCGAACGAGCTGACACAGTGTATACACAGTAAAAAGGAAAGGGGGGCCAAAGCCCTCCACCCCAACTCCCAAAGGGCAAGTGTGGATATTGTGGGCGGGAATAGCACCCTATCCATTTGTGCCGAGCACAAGGCCAGACGTGGTCCCACTGCGGGACCCCAAACCATTTGCAGCGGTATGCTGAAAGAAAACCCAAAAGAAGAGACAACAGGGGCGACAAGCCAGTGAGAAGAATGGTATGTCGAATGCCTCCCTCACACCGGCGAGTAGCGCAAAAGGTGTTGCGCAATCAACTTACCAGGTGGAAGACTCTTCAACGGAAGAAGACGATGAAATACAGATGTTCCTTGTCTCCTTCACACAGGATTCAAAGAAGTGAAGGAGGCCACAGACCACATGCAGCATGAAGCATGCCGGGTCGGAAGTAAAAGCGGTCATCGACACGGGGCCTCGGTGAACGTCATGGGGATCCAACACTCAAAGGTTTGTAGCCCAGGCCCATGCTGATGCCCTCCAAGACAAAGATACTTGCCTATGGCAGTGACTCGCCCCTGCCCTCTGGGGCCAAATGACTGTGCCCATCCAGTCAGAAGGAAACTAAATCACAACGACCATTCATGTCATCAACCAGGAGGCGGACACGCTACTCAGAAGCCATGTGGTGGAAGACCTAGGCCTGGTGACATTCACGAGGAGTGTCAGGACGAATCAAACCAACAAGCTGATGGAACAGTTTTCAAGCCTTTTTGAGGGGCAAGGATGTATCAAGCAGGCCCCGGTGAAACTGCACATCAACCCCTCCGTGGCACCAACAGCACTCATCTTCGACTGCTGGTGGAGCGGGAGCTGCAGAAGTTTAAAGATCAGGGAGTAATCGAGAAGGTGTCAAGACCAACGCCCTGGGTGTCCCCCATGGTCATCGCGGAAAAGCCACGGTACCCGTAAAAATTAGACTCTGCATCGATATGCACCTCCCAAATAAGGCAATCCGAAGAGAGCACCACCGGACACCAATGATGGACCAGATCGTGGCTGGAGTCAATGGGTCTTATTGGTTCTCCAAGCAGGATCTGAATGCGGGGTATCACCAACTGGTCCTGGCGGAGGAAAGCAGATATATAACAACGTTCAGCACGCATCTGGGACTATGCCGCTACAAGCGGCTCAACTTTGGAATATCGCCAGCTGCCGAGGTGCTCCAAAAACGCCATATGCGAGATCCTGACCGGACTGCCCGGCGTATTGAACATAGTGATGACATTCTCATCCACTCCGCTACCGCAGACGAGCACTACAGGCACCTCTGAGCAGCGCTCAATAGCCTTCAGGACCACCGGGTCACCCTACACAGAGAGAAGTGCATTTTCTTCCAACAGACCATCAAATTCTTTGGATACATTTTCAATCAGGACGGTATCCAAGTAGATCCTTTGAAATCCCAGGCCATCAAGGACGCACCACCTCCCACCACTGTGTCCAAAGTGCGAAGTTTCTTTGGAATGGCCACGTATTGTGGCCGTTTCATTCAAGATCTAGCCACAATCGCAGAGCCACTAAGGACCCTCACTCGGTCAGACACTAAGTGGAGATGGGAACATCAAGAGGAATCCGCCTTCCAGCGCATCAAGGGTGCCCTACTTGACGACACCACCCTGGTATATTTTGACCTGGCGAAGCACTCCAAACTTCTTGTGGACGCCAGCCCAGTGGACCTCGGGGCAGTGCTAGCCCAAGAGCTGGAACCAGGAAGATGGGCCACTCTAATATTTGCCAGCAAGTCGCTATCACTCACCAAAGCACGGTACACTCAAATCGAGCAAGGGCTCTAGCAATAAGATGGGGATTTTCAATTACTTAGAAACCTCAATGAGTAGAGACTTATTTATAACACATATATCAATAAATGAAGAGAACACACACCAGATTTAGAATTGTCAATGATGCATTCAAAATTAAATATCAAAAAAATGTTTAAGGCTGTCACGCTTTACAAATTCAGTTGTAGTGAAGAATAGGTGACTGTGGTAAAAATAGAGACATATAGTGATTGGTGATATTGACAGTACACTATGTACAAGACGAATAGACGTGACACTAAGCTTGGGGAGAAAGGGGGGATTTTGTTTTGTCCATATTATTTAGACACATATGATGTAGGATCCATTGATAAGTATAGACTGATGAGCAGTGTGCGGACATATGCAGAAAGTCGAGGTTTTGACCCTGTATGTGGCGCAATTGTAAAAACATCGAGGCGGGTCTTCCTCAGGACCGGAAAAGGGGGGGTTGTTTGACAGCCTAGGGATTTAATTAAAGTCTAAAGAGCTTGATCAGGTGTGTGTTTCAAAAGCAGAATAGTGGTGTAACTATTTAGCTGTCTTGGATGGAAGCTTACCATCAGACGCTTTATGCAATGCCATACGAGAGTTTTCTAAGACAGGCGCCCTATGTACATTTATAAAAAAAAAGACAGGCGCCTTTTATTGATTGTAAGCGTGGTGTAGCTCACCATCAAAGCATGAAAAGCTAAATGTGCACGTAATCTGTAAAAAGCCGGAGCGCAGAATGTGTATCCTTCGTGAAATAAATTACGTGTGGTGCAAACTTTATGAGAACGGCAGATTCCTTTCAATTATGAATGTGGCCCAAGACAGGTGGGAACGACAAAACGTAGCAGTAAGAGAAGAGCCAAGCACTGCAGCCTACATCCAGGAGACCGGGTGGTCATCAAAGATCAGAGACCCAGCGGCAATTTCATGATGCCATGCGAGCCCGGTCACTGGACGGTGACAGAAGTGAATGGCACGATGGTGATAGGGGAGAAGAACGGGGAGACAGTAACCAGGAACGTCTCATAGTTCAAGGTCAAGGAGGTGGATGAAGGGCCACCCATCTCCGCCGAAGAAGACAAAACAGCTGTGGAGGGAGATGAGCTGGGGGCAAAGGAGATGCCAGGCCGGACGCCCATGAGGGAGGTCAACCCACAACACCGGTCAAGGCCACCCTGGCGCCAGCCACGGCACTCCGAGAGTCGACACCCCAGGTATCGCCTGCATGAACCCCTCCCCCTCCTCGAGCTCTCAGCCCAGAGACTTTGCATGCCACTTGGCGATTCACCCACAAAATAGGAAAAGAGGCTGAGTTGATATGGGGTTTGACAGGTCAGTAATCTTTTTGTCTGCCCGGCTTGAGGCCAGAAGTGTCGTACCTGCACCCTCGGGCCAGGAGTGGCCCGAGGCTATAAATAAAATTGGGGATGATCGCTCGAGGTCTTTTTTGCCCGCTAAACATAGCCAGTTGTCCTAGTGGGTTTGTGCCCTGTATTGTGTGCGAGGCCCGCACCAGCCGGCAACAGAATCACCCCTCTACACTTGGCTGGTTTAAGACTACTACTTCCCTCCAGCACCATTGATCATGACAGAGGAAATGCAAAAACTGAGATAACCGAGAGACACTAGAATATGAAAGTATGGAAAGAATTTCTGCAGGTACCACGCTCTGTGACCCTGTTGTTGTGCTGATGCCCTTTTGGAGGGGGGTGGAAGTGTGTCTCATTGATTTTGTTGCAACTAAGGTATTGTTTGGACCAAAACTATACATTCTAGATATCTGTGGAGAAACGGAGTTGAATAGATGTAGACAGAGCTATCTCCGCTGGGCCTTATTGTAACAAGACGAAATATTGTCCGAGAATGTTGTGCACCCAAGGTCCCTAAAGTGCGTCAGTGAGAAATGGATTTGGACGGGTGCATGTTGGCAGAAAAAAAATGTATATCAGGGGACGAGATGTCCAAACCCGTGGGACAAAATATGGGCATCCTGGAAAACAAGGCAGTATGTTACTGCACAACAGCACATGTGTAGTACTAGGAGGGGGCTGGGTAGCAATGAGAAGGGGAAAAAGGGAAAAGGGGCAAAGACGTATCCTACTGTAATATGTTGCTTAGTGAAATGTAGAGCATTATACAAAAATACGTAGTCAAGTGTTCTGCACTTGTTTTCTTTATCCATAAAAATATATTTTTAAAAGGAGTGCCCAAAGTTCCAGAGACACTCTGTTGGCCAGAGCAGAGCTGCAGTTTAGGGACTGGGATTTCATGCACTGGTATCGTCGTAAATTCTTAATGGGTTAACATGTGGTTTGTGGTTAGGAGTCAAGTCTATTTTACTGTACAGTTAATAAAAACCTTCACAGACAGTAACAAGCGTCAAAAAGTACAACATTCTATAAAAGCCATGCGATAAAACATTGCTAGGGGCCGCTAGAGAAAGCTCAAATTGATCTTGCTTCTCTAGTAGGCATTAGATACTTAAAACATGTAGCAGGGTAGGATTCGGCAGTGGGGCTTGAACACAAGGCACAGGGGCTGGACTCCCTGCTAAAAGAGGTGTACAGTTCATAAAGAGTGTAGCATGGTAGGCCTTTATAGATAGGATTCGGCAGTAGGGCTTCCACACAGGGCACAGGGGCCGGACTCAATGGTAAAAAAAAAAAATGGACAGGGAGAAGAAATGGTTGTGATAAAAAGAAGTAAAACCAGTAGCAGGGGCGGCCTTAGGCATGTGCAAGCTGTGCACCTGTACAGGGCCACCAAACCCCAGGGGCCACCACGCCAATATATATCCTTAATATAATAATCCTCTGAGGATTGATACATATTTGCGTGGCGGCCCCTGGCAGGGTTTTGGCGGTCTCCGGCTCTGTTCCACTTCCAAACACCCTGACCCCCCCTCTTCACTGACCTCCGTGCTCTGCCCCACCCGGACCCCCTCTTCCGGGGCCCCCTACCTACGCTCCCTGCCCAGGGCCGCCATGAGCCTAGAGCCGCCCCTGCCAGTAGACAGTGCATAACATAGGAATGGCGGAACACAAATGAATTTAAAACCATGCGGACATTTCGCAAGGCCAGGCCTGAATAAGGAACAGTTAAAATGGAGATCAAAAGTTCTATTGCTCGAGGTTGGCCTACTGAATTCTAGATGGAACATTTTAGAGCTTATCTACACAGGGCGAACAAACTTAAGGTGTGTAAAAAGAAATCCAATTATGCACAAAAGGTTTTATGCGCTGAGTGCAAATTCCACAGACCATGAGCCTGGGTGTAAACTGTCAACTGGAGTAGGGAGAACCACTTCTAATGTTCAGTGGCTGGCCTGATGCTGCAGTCCGGACGGTGGATTTTGTAGCAAATCCGGTAAGGATAGCAGTAGGCAATGAGTGCTACATTTGAGAGTGCGTTGCTGTTACACTACTGCCATTTACTGAGCCAAGAAATTGCATACATGTACAAGTTCGCAAGGCACAGGCCTAAGTGTTGAACGGTTGATATAAGAGTCAATGGTTCTATGTAACCAAGGCTGGCCTGGCGCAAACCAGACAATGCTTTTTTGAAGCGGTTCTATGCACGGCGTATTGGCGTACAGGGCATGAGAGGAAGCCAGCTTTGCACAAGGAATTGTGAGCTGTGAACTGGTTTCGGTAGGCAAAGGCCTAGCGG
The DNA here is from genome assembly GCF_964261635.1 of Lissotriton helveticus. Classification (NCBI taxonomy): domain Eukaryota; kingdom Metazoa; phylum Chordata; class Amphibia; order Caudata; family Salamandridae; genus Lissotriton; species Lissotriton helveticus. Next base: position 818,628,304 of record NC_136070.1, read on the forward strand.
TAAGATCTTCGGCTAGAGTAGAGAGCAAGTGGCATCTTGTTCGATGGTTGGCCTAATACAGTGCCAGCGGAGCATTTTGGGTCAGTTCAAATAAAGATGGTAAGAGCATAGGCCAATGGAACTAGTGCTGCCGACTGAGCCTAATTTTGGTGTTTAATTGTGGATTTAGTTGGTTCAGGTTGCAATTACTGCCTTTCGGCAGGTACGTGCTCCTTGCCTAATGAAGTTGGCACAGAGAAGGGATTTCCTTTGCTGCAATAATTGAGGACATTTTTTTAGCCGTGGAACATTTTAATGTCTTGAAGACCTGGTGGGAAAGATGTTTACGCCAGGTTTCGGTTACTGGCAATTCCCTCAGTTTGCCCTCAAGATGTTTTCTGTATGAGGATCTCTGTCCAGATTGCTCGAGCTCACACCAGATTAGGGCATGCATGACGGCAGGTGGTGCCAGTATTAGCCTTTGGCAGAAGTTGAGGAAACAGCTGCCTCTGGCCCAGTGCTGTTTTATGATGTTTAACTCTAATCTCTCTTGCACCGGTGCCACTCTCTTTGGGAGACGCAGAATGGCTTTGTAGATTCTGGTATAAACAATTTGCCCATCGACCCATTTTCCCTTCCCAGGGTGATTTAGCTTCCGTAGGTTAATGTTGGGCCAATTTTCACTTTCATTGGTGGGGTTTGGGACAAAGGTGGCTCAATATAGGTGGTAATCATTCTCCTGTGCCCTGGGCAATGCTAACAGTTGGTGATTCTTCCTCTTGCGCAACTGCTTTGCGAACTCTTATCCTGGAGTGACACAGACCTCACAACAGCCCGAAACATGCTTAGGATGCTGACACAATTTTCTTCTCCCAGGCATGTCCTCCTCTATGGGATGCAATGCAGCCACTTCTCTCATAGCTGGCAGAGCATTTCTTCTTAAAGGAAGTCCATCAGTGCTTTCTTTACCCAGACTTAGCACATAGTCTGGCAGAATGACAGCAGTCAGTCTCGATTCTATCCTTGTAAGCAGTATTTACTCAAGTGTATTGGTGCACAGCTGGCTTTTTAGTCAAGAGGTACCTTACTTAGATCAGAGAATTGGTGGAACTAGCCAGTATTTATCTGAGCCTGGAGAACCTAGTCAGACCAGTTCTGACTGGCCATGGTGTGAAATCTGCATCGCCTCACTGTCTCCCCAGTATTAGGCCAAATCCAGAGGTAAAGTAGTAGCCCAACTGTGATTGTAATTCTTGTCTTTCATCTTCTCTCATAAACTGGTGCAGAGGCCCCTTCAGTATCTGGTGATGAAGAACAAACCAAACACTGTCTAAGGGGCCCTGCACTTGTACCCCTTACTGTTAAGATGGGATACAAGAGCCAACCACAGGGTCTGCAACATTTCAATGTTTTGTGTGTTCGTTCAGTCCTTAACTAACATCCTGTCCCTGTTTCTGGTTTTCCTTTGTCTGCGTCAAAGCACTGGTCACTAATCAGACCAGTTGTGACTTGTCAAGGTGTTATGTGCAATTAGAGGGGAAACCAACATGGCACAAAAGGAACAGGATAAGTACCTTCCCCACCTGCCAAGTTTGCAGGTTCTGAGGAGGTAGGAAGAAGCGTGTAGTTGCAGGCCGGTGTGTTTCAGTGTAATCACCAGCAGAAATGTAAGAAGACCACCATTGTGTGCAGCACACATTTATGATGCCCAAGTGGAGACCAGGAGCGCTGATACCTAGTCTCCCAATAGGAGCCCAGGTATGCTTGTGCCCCTTCACCATAATTTCCCTGCCACCATCTCTAAGCCCCTTGTAGCATCAGCTGAGAAGGTTGTAGACACCCTCATTCAGACTAAGGATACACTATGGAAGTTCCCTGACATCAGCGCAAAGCTCTGAAGACGACAATGCCAATAACAAAATTAGGCCTTTCCAGAGTGTTGCAGGGATTCTGCTGAGTCACAGAACTAAGCTTGGGATCATGGAACCTTAGTAGGCAGGGACTGAGTCATCCTACCACCTGAGTACCCATGAGCCCGGGAACCGACAAGCTATAGTGTCTCACTTGCCCTCCTACTGACTCAGAGAGGAACAAGTTATTAGGAGGACAAATGAGACACTCTAGCTAGTCAGTCCCCGGGTTCATGGGTACTCAGGTGGTAGGATGACTCAGTGCCTGCCAGCTAAGGTGCCATGAACCTAAGCATAGTTCTGTGACTCTGCAGAATCCCTGCAAAATGGCCTCCAATGGCTAGCTACAGTGTCTCACTTGCCCTCCTACTTACTCACAGAAGAACAAGTGATACAACCCAGAACACAACACTCTCGACCCTCTCAGGAATCGTGGTTGCAGGACACACCCTCTCGCTCACACTCTTGTACCGGTCCACAATAAGATCTGACAGAGACATGAGGAAAGTTTTAAATGTTTATTTTAACTATTGTGTCTTGGTATGCAGTATACGTGCCACAACAAGTAGAAAAAAGTCTAACACAAAAATACGGTTAGCATAGCAAGTAGTCCGTAAGTCAAAAAAGGTGCTGTCATTGTATGCAACAACGTAGCTTAACCTCCCTCCCTTTCTATAGAAGCAAAATGTTTAAATATCAGAAGTTCTTTGGGTGTTTGCAGCAGACCCCGTACCTCAGTCTATAGATGAAAGATCTACATCATAAGTGCTGTCATGCTCCCTTCTATGGAAATATCCTCTCCAAAATGTGTGTTACCCACCTTTGTATACCTATATGACCAAAGTACATGTTCAAAAACAACAGCTGCCTCTGTGTGTTTTGTCTAGGCGCTAGGGCCTGACCAGAGCAGAATAACAAGGGGCATTGTTGTTCGACCTTGTCTGTAGTGTTCAGACTAAATCCCAGGGAAGAGCAGAACGTAAATACAACAGTACGTTTTGTGTGAAAGTTGCAGTGTGGCACAAAGCAAAAATATGTTCGTATAGTAACGTGCGCAAAGCAGACAGTCTGGCGTGGGCTCATGCTAACATAGGGAATACGACAATGGCTGCATGGACCACATGGCAGGAGGGCTTGCATGATTGTTCAGCTATGAGTTTGAAAGGAAATAAGCCATTATCAGGTTAAAGATATGGGATGAAATGATAGTTGTTTAAGCGCAAAAAGATTGTTCACAGCAGATATAATGTAGGTGGGATTATGAGTAGAAAGAGAGGTTCCATGAAATATACGGTGAACACCACAATGCTGTTATCTGCAGCCCCAGGTACAACAATCATACCGCACCCACTCTCAGAACTCTCCATCAACTATCCAATAAAATTAGATTCCATTTTAAAATGCTGTGCATTGTGTGTCAATCCAGTCATCATCTTGCACCAGGCTACCTAAACTGTTTCAACCAGGCACTTGACATTCTTCTCTTCTAACCACCTGGCTGCTCATCCACCTAAGCTAAAATGATTTGATGGCAAATCTTCCCATGCACAGGGCACCTTGCACTTGAACAACCTTCCTCAGCCACTGAGATAGGAAACAGTCTTCATAAAGTTTTGATATTGCATAAAGATTCACCTGTTTCACTGTTCATTCGACCTGATAACTGGAAACATCAGTCAGCATCCTATTTTATCATCCAGATAGTGCCAGTCAAAAACCTCGCCTCCACTGCCTTTCTACCAATCCACAACGTTATTAGACTTTCAAAATGGGATTTAGTTCTTCCGTTGTCTGTTTTGCCTTTACTGCATTACACTACTTAACTCTGATACCTAATCTCTCTGCCCCCAAACCATGGGAATACAGGGCCCGATTCACAGAACTAACTGAAGACAAAATCCTAAATTTACTACTTTCGGTAATCACAGAAGTTAGGATTTTGTCTTAAGTTTGTCTTAAGACAAACTTAAGACAGACTTAAGACACACTTGAGACAGACTTGAGACAGACTTAAGACAAACTTATGACAGACTTAAGACAGACTTAAAACAGACTTAAGTTAGGATTTTGTCTTAAGTTTGCCTTAAGTCTGTCTTAAGTTTGTCTTAAGTCTGTCTTAGGTCTGTCTTAAGTCTGTCTTAAGTTTGTCTCTCGTCAAACTTAAGAGAAAATCCTAACTTCTGTGAATACTAAAAGTAGTAAGTTTAGGATTTTGTCTTAAGTTAGTTCTGTGAATCGGCCCCACTGAGACTACATTTTGTGTTTTGAGCACTGTACCAAAACTCTAAATACATAAAGTACGAGGACATTGTAGTTGCCTTTTCAAATCTTTGAATGCAGTGTTTTTGACTGAAATAAAAGTCACTGGGGCATATTTTCAAGGAGCTATCGCTGAGTTATCGGCACTTTATCACAGCTAAAGTGGCGATAAAACTATTGCCCCATTCACAAGCTGGTGATAACAGCCCATATCACCAGTTTAACTGCATAGCAGCTGCAAAAAACATCGCCACAGATGACCCCGGCAATTATTGCTAATGAGATGCGAAGTAGGCGTTCCTACACAAAAAGCTGCGACAACACCACGTCATAACATTCTCAACGACCAGCCAGATCAGCAATAAGATCCCAAAACAGGCGATAAGGTATGTTAGCAGCAGGAAATTAACACCTGCTCTGACCTGGTGTAAAGTCGGATGACAGCCTGCACCAGAAAAGGGAGCCCAGCCCAAAGCCACACCTGAAGGGCAACAGATGCCATGGAGCCACTGATCATGCAGGCTGGACACCCAAGAGGGCCACAACACCCACCACCACCACCCCCAGGACCGGGCCAGTCATGCACATAAGCCATCAACTGCATGGTACCTCAGCCACACGATTGCAGATTGTTGGAAGAGGTGGGGACCAGGCATGTGCAAGTGACGGATGAATGAGAATGTACACAATGCCAAGTGTGACGTGGATGTGATGGCCAGACTGCAGTATGCAGACCACACACATATCCATGTCAACGTACACCGCTGGTGTTTGGAATGTTGTGGACAGTGGACACAACCATGTCACCCCAGCCAGTGGGGAAGCTCGCAGAAATGTAGCTTGTTACGTCTCCCCTGTAAGCGGGCGCGGAGTGGGCTGGCCCGGCATACGCCAGGCCAGTGTAGTGGTGTGAATAAAAAGCACGTAGCTCTGGGCGTGGTTCACTTCCGGAATGCCCAATGTCTCTGCCAGGGCGGCGCCTCTCACCCCGCCTTGAGGCCGACGCCGTCGCCGTGAGCGGTGCTGCCTGCGATCCTGTGCACTTGCTGCACCCCGTGCCGCTGGTCCCCGAACCAGTCGTGTGTGCCCCTGCACACCCAGGCCTCAATGCTCATGTGCAGACACTGGCGTGTGTCGAAGAGGGCCCACCACGTCCCGTGCAAGCTCCAAGTCCGAGGCCCGCGACCTTGGCTGGGTCCTACGACCATCACGTCCTCCGCGAGCAAGGGCCGCAGTACTCCTTTCTCGTTGACGTACTCCACCGGCTTCCACAGCGTACTAGTAGGTCACACATTTGGAACTGAGTCTTGATTAAACTATGGCAAAGAACATTATTTATGGCTGATTTTACGTCACTATACTCCCTTTGATGTGGTGCCACCAAGTCTGTGCATAGCTTTCCAACCACACGTGAGTGTGGGCCCACGCGAACTACTGCCCTCGGGCCACACTGCGCTCGAGTAGGTCACACATTTGGAAATGAGTCTTGATTATGCAATGGCCGAGTACACATGTCAATGCAGAGTTCAAATCACTATACTCCCTGCGATGTGATGCCACCGACTCCGTGCATAGCATTACAACCACACGTGTCTGTGGCTCCTTGCTGGCAACGCCTTTGGCCTACACTGCGGTCGAGTAGGTCACACAGTTGGAACTGAGTCTTGATTTATTCATGGCAGAGTTCATATCATTGCTCGCAAGGAGAGGTGTAAGAGGAAGACGGGTGTCAGTCAGGAGAAAAAAATATCATTGTTACGGAGGTGTTCGAACCTTACCAACAGCTGCCTGTGTCACTATGTCTGCATTGCGCGCCAACTATACGTGGCTGTGGGCCCCTGCTGACCGCTGCCTCCGGCCTACACTGCGGTCGAGTAGGTCACACATTTGGGACTGAGTCTTGATTTAGCAATAGCAGAGTTCATATCATTGTACAGGCCTCATCGCAGACTGCATCCCCTCTCAGCCCCGGCGCCACTAAGTTTGTTCCCCGACATTTATGGACACTCTCTGGTTGAACTTAGGTGGCATCTGAGTCTATGGACTGGGGGTTGTCTTCATCATCATGTGGGTGATACTGACTTGGTGGCAAAAACGAGGTTGTAGCATTCCACTCCTCCATTTGCCGCTTCCGGCCGGCTTCTGCCTTCTGCATCATGCCCTGGAGGACACCTTCCACTGTCCCCCGCAACTCTCCGCCACATTCCCCTTGGACATAGACGAAGACCCTCTCAGTCCGCGTGGCCCTACCTCAGTGCACCGCAAGTCACTGTCCTGTGGCGGTGTGCCTGTGCATCCTGGGCCACTAACTCTGTGCAGCTCAAGTCAGGGACCCTGTCTTCTGAGATATTTTATGGCCTCTGAGACGATGGCCTTGGGGTCATCGACGCCATGTGTATGTGGCCCTGCGCTTTCCGCTGCCTCCAGCCTACACTGCGGTCCACCAGGGCTCACACATCAAATCGAGTCCTGACCGGCCCGGACATGGCCTCACCACAGGAGGCACACACCACCACCGCCGGGAACGCTTCCAAACGCCAACTGCCAGAGTTGAAAGTGTCTTACTGCCAGACTATCAAAGTTTCTCACCTGTCGTGGATGCCATCATCTGCCTGACACCCTGCTCAGCACTCCAGGTGCCACTAACTTGTGCTGTCGAGAGCTCACACAGCAATGTCACCTCAGGCAGTGTGGGAGACCTGGAGCGATGATGAGGAAGATGATGCAGGTGTAACACACCCCACTGCAGCTGAATCAGGAATATCCTGAAGGGACACAATCCTAGACATTTTCTTCACATGAGCGCGCTCAGCTCTAGTGCCCCAACCTTAGTGCACCTCAACTCACGGACACTTCTGTTTGCTCATTGGGTGACCTCTGTACTTGCACTGGCTATGACCATGATGCTCCACAGTTGTCTCTGTAATGCTTGTGTTTTCTGTTTCCATTTTACTAGTGTTCACTGTTGTAGTTGTTGCCAGCACCATCCACTCCGTGAGGGTTGGCTTACACTCACCCCTCACACATCCAGCACAGGCGTCAATGTACATGTGACCCTGCCAATAAAGGGGCCATGCACACATGCCCGTAGCCAGTCCCACAAACTATCTGCGTGTGCATTGTGACTGTTTGGGAGGTGCTGCAAATTTGATGCGGGACAGTGGACATTTGGACTATATGACGGTTGTGAGGTTGTACACGTACATTTCAATCTCACAGTTTCCTGCTATATTAGATAAGATTGGCCTGTTTCTGCGCAAGAGCGGACCATTTGTGTCCTCTGTTGTGCAGTGTCGGTGTTGCACTTGGTACCACATTGTTGTGGGATGTGCTGTGATTGCTATGTGTGTGTGCTGCAGGGTGCCACGGGGATCGGGGACATGATCCAGGGTCATTGTGGGTGTGCAGTGTGCTACACGTCATTGTGCATGTGTGCCATTGTGCCCATCTCCCCCCGTCCCCCCAGCCCCTGGTCGTTACTCACCCTGTTGATGTTGTGTCAGGTCCTATCGAGCTGTGTCTGTACTCCCAACTCCATGCTTCGCCTCCACACTGATGAATGTGTCCTCCATTTCCTCCTGCTCCTCCTTTGGCGCAGGACTCCCATCTCCTGTCGCCGTTGCTGCCTTCCGGTTGGCAGCGGGTTCGTGCTTGGTTTGGCTTTTCACATCATGTCAGCGCCTCTTGGCCTCCTGCATTGACCTCCTCGACACTCCGACTGCATTCACTTTAGTCTAATTGTGGGTCAGTTGATGTTAGTTTTCTTTCACCTCCGTGACGCTGATCTGGTTTTCCTGCAGACTGCACCCAGTCTTCCTCTCCCGCTTCTCCTTGGCGGCCTCCGGCTCTGTTCCACTTCAAAACACCCTGAGCCCCCCCTCTTCACTGACCTCCGTGCTCTGCCCCACCCGGACCCCCATTTCCGGGGCCCCCTACCTACGCTCCCCGCCCAGGGCCGCCATGAGCCTAGAGCCGCCCCTGACAGTAGGCAGTGCATAACATAGGACTGGCGGAACACAAATGAATTTCAAACCATTGTAGTGTAGTTCCTATTATCCCAATAGGCTCTGCGCATTGGAATAATATCTTCAATAGTATAGACGTAGGACAGAGGTTAACTAGGTCTTCTACTGTCGATATTAGACTTAAAGTTTAATGTTTGCCAGCTAGCTCAGAGTTCACTAGAAACTTTCTCAAATAGACAAGGAGGAGTTTAATCTCCCTGGATAGACAAGAAGGGATTTAGTTTCTGACAACCATAGAACATGACAACTTTGCTCTCCCCTAATCAAGAGTGTATCTCTAGAGTCGTGTGAAAACAAAAGACAACTTATTTTACTCAGTCAGTTCAGTGCATTCTTAGTTTCACCAGATTGTAGAGAAAAGGAAGAGACGGGCGTGTTCAATAAAAAGATGTTATTTATTGATCAGTCTCTTTTCTCATACAAGAGAAATGAATCGCTATTATTGCAATACTTATAGTCAAGTAAAGTGCATACAGTAATAACAGAATTATAAAATAATACTGTAAAAGCATTGATATGGTTTCTTAGCCATATGATACTTAAAATGGATAAAATAGATACATACATATATACATTGACTAATCGTACTCAACTGGTGCTTCTAACTACGCCTACCCCAATGTACCTGACCTAAGCCTAATACGTGGGCGGGAGTAGATAAGTAGCAGTTTAAGTTAAGTTTGTTTTGCCAAGAGTCTGCTTCAAGAATTCTCTACAAAGGGTTATTCAGTTCAGTACCTGGGATTTAGAAGGCTGGAGGGTTGGTATCTCTATCTCAGGGCTTGATATTCCAGCTGCCTGCGAGGGCGGCTTGGAAGCGCCGGAGCTGGATTTCTCGGCAGGAGAAAAGGCAGCGTCTCTCTCTCAGCGTGTCAGAAAGGAGGGGCAGCGTCTGTGGGCTTCGCGGTCAGCTGGGCTCCTCGGCAAGTCTCGCTGCTCCAATCTTGTCACCACCTCGTGTGTTTGCTTAAGGCAATGTCGGTATTATTTATACCTGAAAGGTGCCGAGATTGACGTAAGGATGGACATAAATACGTCAATAAGGATGTCATACGAACTGATCGTTCGCACATTCTTTACTGAAGTTCTCGGTTAAATCAAAACAATGGCTGTGGGGATTTCCCAGGTCGTGGTAGGTTTGATTTGTTTTGAGAACACCGTATGCCTATTAGGGGGCTGGAGAAATAGTGCTTGCCTAATGAGATGGCATGCGCTATGACCTAATCAGATAACGGGCTTCTGTGCCGTTGTTTGGCTAATCAGATAACGGGTTTCTGTGCAGTTGAATGGCTGCTAGTTAATTATTAACCAGACAAGGGTCAGAAATAGGGGGATCGATACAGTACCCATAGTAAATACATCACACCCACTCCACGTAATCTATGTCCATATTTACAAATCTAGGCATAGTAAACAAAACTAGTAGTGCATGTGTATACCGAACCACCCCAAAATACAATCAAATGCATTCTGAAAATTGGAAATGCGAAATACACGAAAAGAGTATAGTTACTATATGCACTTCAAGCAGTATAATAATGCTAAATGTAATACGCATATTTTGAAATCAGCATGAACGAAATGCGGAAATTACACATGAAATGGCTCTTAATACAGAAGAAAAGGTCGAGACCATCTCATCACAAAAAGCATAATACTTGCGAACATGCTAGAGGGTAGCTAATGTCTCTAGAGTAGCTAAAAATAGAAATTTTGTTCTCTAGGAATAGTTTTACTTTAAGCAGAAGATAAGTGTCCCAAAAAATCGTAAATATTTTTGGAAATGGAAGGGGAAAAAAAAAATGTCTCGCTCTCCGTAAAAACTGGTGAGAAAATTTCTTATTGCTTTATTTTCAAAGTTGAAGGCCAAATTCAGGGTGTATGGAACGCCGTGTGCTAGTTTGTTCAAAGTCATTCTTTCTGCTCTGGTGAAAACATCATATTGTTGAGACTTTCGAAAAAACTGTCAACTGCTTCTTGCGAAAGTTCCACTAACTCGGAAATTTTTTGTAACATGCATTCATGAGCATGATTGCCTTCATTGATGTTTCGATCAGCATAGCTGACAGAAGGTCGTACCTGATCGATGCTGCTTTCATCTTGTACTTCACAACTCTTCAATCGTAGTGGTGAAGTCTCCACGAATGCCGTCATCAGGATTGGTAGCCGCTGGGGACAGTACAATGCATGAGCCGTTACCGGACCCAACAAAGTCTCTGCGTCCATTGGCACATCCGATTGTAGTGTCAGACAGGTGTCCAACACGCATTCTTCGCCGCATAGCAAGCACCTTAATACAGGCATAACACAACTTTGCCACATCGGTCTAAATGAAAGAAACCAAGTCATGTTTAAATCTCGTAGCCGTGCTAGTCCAAGGACTTTAGTTATGCGGTCCCGGTAGCCAATAGCTCGGTTTGTTATTTCCATTATCGCTGGTGTCTTGTCTGTGACGTGGTTTGCCATAGCGAAGTAACAGGATCAAAAATAGGATGCCTGCCACTAGTCCCAAAAGGAGAGGAAGTCCGCCAAAGATGGAATGGACAAAATCAGGAAAAATACCTAGGATGGCTTTGAATGGGGTTAAAGCTCCCGAAAACACTGTCTTAAATACACTCGCGATTCCACTTGTATCAGAAATATTTAAGATTTCGCTCAGTATTTCTGCGAAATGTATGGGGGAATTGGTTGATAACAGTGAATGAATCTCAGCAGTTGTCCTTGCAACTTGGAGATCATACGTTTCTTTTGATGACGTTAACATGGTTGGCGTCTGTAGGAGCACTGTCTTCATTCTGCTTAAAGTATCAATTCGAATAGAAGAAATTTTCAAACTGGGCCATAACCTTGCCTCCCTGTCTCGGGCATCGTTTGGGAACAATACTCGTTCACAGCACATGACCTTCGTAGTCACGGTTATGAGATAAGGTTTTCCGGGCAGCAGACTGCAACATCTGCGATCTACAATTAGAATGTAACTCCCGTTCGAGAGTCTCCTAAAGAATGGTTCTATTTGTGTTGCAGGTGTGCCTAGCTGGTGACATGAAAGGTTATTTGAAGTCCCTTCACATGCTCCATGCAAACTAATACCCTGACACAGAAGTGTACCGCTTAGTGACCTTTCACAATTATTGCCACTAAGGAACACACTTTGTCCTTTATTACTAACACATGCGTGTGTATAGGGCAAGTTCCATGTTGACTTAATGTATCCTTTACCCAACCTTTCATACTGGCCTGCCTATATATATTTTTGGCAGTATTGAAACTGGAAAGTTGTTATCGGAATATTTATTATCCCATGTATTATCCATTCAATGACAGGTCATTCTGACATTGTCAATGGTAATCTCTCAAGTTTTTCAATGCTCAGAATTGTATAGTCAGCACCCTTCTGTGCCAAACTGATTTGTTTATCAGTAAGGTTAAAGATATTAAATAGTGACGTTGTGTTGATTAAACGCCAAGGCACATAGCCTGAACGCAGATTTTGTAACGTCCAGCCAAGTTGTACAATAGAACGCAATTGGGACTGACCGTGTTGTAACATCAGTAAGTCTTGCGATATTATATCGATTGCTGAAGACACAATACTGTCCAGTGAATATATTCTGGAGGACAGAGTCATTAACCCATTGTCCACAACAGAAAGTGATTTTTCCAAATGAATACGGTCAATTTCCCGTTTTTTTCTGCTGTCTCAATTTGAGTTACTTTCCAGGCTTCATTGTAAGCTGCATATATAGAGGCCGCTATGAAACGTTTTTGACGCTGTTTGCGTGGTCCCATAATGAAATCACGCAAGTCAGCACCCTCTTGAAGTAAAGTTAGGTGTTGCTTAATTTCTGCCAGTGTGAATGTTTGTAGCCATTGAAGGCAGAGCTTGCCCACACTGTAAGTAGTTACTATCCCTGGATGTTGTCTTTGGGAATATCTAGGGTCTGGCCTGGTCAATTTGAACCCCTGTATTTTGTTCAGGAATCTGTCTTGACAGTTATTTGTGTCTGTGGGCCAGATCAACCATTGTTTCCAATCAGGATGTGTTCTGTTTTGGTTTAAAATATGGTTCACGTCTATCTCAACATCTATAGAGCTATTACTGTTCGTTGTTGGCTTTGGAATAGACGGTTTGTTTAAGTCTTTGATTTTGGCTAAGCCAAGACAGGTAGTTTGTTGAATAGTGTCATTCAAGAATATAATTTGTTCTGGGATCATACAGGCTCTGAACAATGATTCTATACCTTGTACTTGCCAATATTTTGTACCCCAAACAGTTTTTGTTTCAATGTTATTGTTCCAGAAATCAAAACCAAATGTATTCATTTGCTCAAAAAATGAATCTGAATATATCAATTTCGTGTTTGTAAGCATGGTCTTCATACCTGTCTTAATCGACAATTTGAAATAAAATGTTTCTGCATTACTTGTGTTAAACCCTGAGAAATACGAATATTTATCATAAAATGTTTTAGAACTACCCTTTGGTGGAGTAGCACAATGTTCCCATTGGTTATAATTTAAAACATTTCTAGGTTGTGCAGATTTATGGAGATAATGGTTACCATAGTGGTTGTAGCAGAACATTTGATCATAATTAGACGAACCCTGCAAATAATCATGTTCTGTAAATTTAGCAGACATTACTAGGTCAGACATCATATCATTTATACTTTCAAAGTCCCAATCATCAGCGAATGTGCTTGGTTTTCAAAAGTCACTTAACAAGATCTTAAATTGATGTGGATACTTCAGGATTTCAACCGGGCCATAGATTTCATAATGAGTATTGTCCCATGCTAGACCGCCTGGTATAGGATTGGCTGTGAAGTTCACTGAAGAAAGTTCTCTTTTCTTGACGTGTGAAGATGTGTGTGGTTTAAGGACCAAGTTGATTTTCTGGCTTGCTGTGTCCATTTTAGCATATTTTCCCTCAATGAAATGTCCCAAGCATAGTACCATGATGAGCCAAAGTATGAGGATAAACGCACCTAATGTCACCCAAATTTCAATCCATGGAGAAGTCAGATAGGTTCCCTTTAGTTGATGAAAAAGTTCCTTTGCTTTGTCTTTAAAAGTTTTTGTTGATGGCTGTACTTCTGGTTCACTTGGATCTTCTGAAACATCATCGAAGTTGATGAAGTAGCCGGATGCCGTTCTGTCAATTGTTCCAATTGCTTCTGGATTACCTTTTGTTTTTGGATTTTGCTTTATTTCATTAGCAAAGTCTGTAGTTACATCATCGTAGGTTGTTGTTCCTTGATGAAAAGTTTTTATTTAGGTTTTAAGAGGTTCAAGTTCCATTGCTTTGTTGCATAGTCCTTGTTGTTTCACTGTAGATTTTCAAAATGTGATCAGTCTTTCAGTTTGAACCTCTGTGGATGTAGCAAACTTTGGTGTTCTGCTACTTCTTGGGAGTCCACTTGGCCTACTATTTGTTATCGGCCACATGATTGTGGTTTAACCAGGTCGATGGATATGACTCGGTTCTCCTTTTTACCAGCAAGGGGCGGTAGTACTACTGATCTTGTCCCGTTGATAGACAAGACAGGAACTGCTTTTCTGTAAGAAGGCCCAAATTCCTTCTTTACCGCGATCTTCTCTCTGACCAGATCCCCGACTTTTGGAATCCAGACAGGCCTTGCTGGGACAGGTGGTTTTTCTTCAGTGGTTGCTGGCTGCTGTTTCAACTTTATGTTGCTCAGGTCTTTTCTTGTTTCATTTAAGTCCTGTAAAATAGCCAAGCGATCTTTGATATCAAAGCATTTTTCTTTAACCACTGAAGTCTGACTATCTAAGTCCAGGATTAACATTCTAGTCCCAAACAATAGTTCGTACGGACTGAGTCCTTTCAGAGAATTTCTTGGCAGGTTATTTAGACTACGTTGGACACTTATTAGATGTTTGACCCACCCAGCTCCTGAACCTAATACCTTTGCTGTTATAGATTGCTTTATGTCACGGTTTTTTCTTTCTACGATTCCGTTTCCCTCAGGATGAAATGGACAAGAGTACCACAATGCAATGCCCATGCTGGTCATGGCCTCCTTATAAGCCCGGGAGCTAAAAGCAGGACCCTGGTCAGAATGTAGCATGCCAATTGCGTATGTGCCGATAAAGACTCGCAAATCTTTTATAACAGTTCTGGCGTCAGCCGATCGCTGGGGCCACATCCATATGAATCTCGTGCATGAATCCACTGCGACCAGGATATATTTATAGTTACCATCCCTTTGTAAGGGACCACAGTGGTCCAGGTAAACACAGGCTAATGGTTTATCTGAGATTAGAAGGGGCGTCTGTGCTGGTCGTTTCACTGTTGATACTTTCATTCTTTGACATATTTCACATTCTAGAACATAGGGCCGGATGTAGGTCGGTCGGTAACGGCCGAAAATCGGTATTTTCGGCCGTTACCGACCGAGATTCACAAAATGGTATGTAGGGCCACATATTTTACAGATTCGGTAAATTTACCGATCGGTAAATTTACCGAATCTGTAAAATACCGAATCGGTATTTTTACCGATTCGGTAACAATGAGATGTAGGTGGGACTCTTCTGAGTCCCACAAGCCTTACAGAATCGGTATTTTACCATGAAATCCAACTTCATGGTAAAAAACCGATTACGGTGTGCATGCACATGTGTGCATGCACACCTGTGGCATATGACAGGCAGACCTGCCCTTAGGGCAGGTATGCCTGCCACATGGCCCCCGAATCTTTTTTGGGGGTGCTAGAGGGTGTCAAAGTGACACCCCCTGCACCCTTGTCTAAATCGGTATTTACCGAATCGGTAAATACCGACCGGTAATGCCCCATTCATTCCTATGGGCTTCAAAGCCCATAGGAATGAATGGGGCATTACCGGTCGGTATTTACCGAATCGGTAAATACAGATATTTACCGATTCGGTAAAAGGAACATCTGGATGTTCCTACATACCCACCCCTTAGATTTACCGATTTTTAATTACCGAATCGGTAGGATTCGGTAATTAAAAACCGGTAAATCTATTTTACCTACATCTGGGCCCTAGTTCCTTGTTTGTCGTCGCATTTGTGGCCACCAGTATCTCTGTTTTAATAATGATACTGTGGCTGAAACGCCAGCATGTACAGAAGCAAGCCCTTCGTGTGCCGCTATGATGAGTCCTAACCTATGTTCCATGTTTGGAATTGCCCTATCCCCCACTCCAGGGATTCGAGCAAACGGAACATTATTTGCATCAGTTATGTATGAGTACTTTACTGGAAAGCCTTTCGGGAGTGTTTCTATCGCATCTTTTACTGTAGCACTGACAGCCTGTAATATTTCGCTGTCTATTTTTGTTTTTGACCGAGTGATGGCAGCTACGGAAGCCGTTTGCACAGCTGCCTTCGCGGCCTCATCAGCCAATGAATTCCCTTCAACGTGAACGCCATCACGTTGATGACTCAGTGTATGTATCACGTGAGTCTTTTGTAGTTCCTTTTGCAAAAGAACTACTTGTTCCCAAAGCATTTTATGCTTGATTGTGCCACCTTTTGCATCTTTAAAACCGTTCTGAACCCAGATCTGCAAGTATTCATTGTAAGATTGGACGCAGTAATATGAATCGCACACTATGAGTGTGGGGAATTCTCGATCGGTATTTTCAAGCGCCATCTTAAATGCTAGTAGTTCTGCTCTTTGAGCTGTACAGTCTCCTAGTGATTGCGTTTTAGTGACCATAGGTCTGAATTTACCTTCGTGCCAGCGACCTTTAACAATCGCGCACGCAGCACTGTAAGCTTGCTTACCCCCTACTGCGGGTTGTGCTGATCCGTCTGTATATATTATACAGCCGTAATGTTCTAGAGGCAGAATTTCGGTCGGCGGAGGACATTCGAATTCATATTGGAGAAACTCTTGTGTTTTTAAGTTGGGATCAAATTCGTATGCCACGTCTGTTGCAGCAAGAGAATTAGCCCATTGTATCCATCTCGGATGGAGTGCTTTAGCATTCGGGAAGGCTTGCCTTTGTTACCGCCTCCAGGGCGGGTATCGGTGTCACGATGATTATTCGTTTACCTTGTGCTAGGGCTCGTTCTTTTGCTACAGCAGTCTGTACCGCGGTCAGAATTTTTTCCCTTGGGCTAAATTTCATTTCAGCTTTTGTGTACAAGTGTGATTTGTATGTACTTGGTACCTTCTCCCCCTCATTAGAGGTCAGGTATGTGAATCCGCATCTTCCTGGGATGACTCGAATCACAAGGTTGCGTGTGTTGTCACGTGTTTGTAATTTTGTTTTAACTAACATATCTGTTTGTAAAGATCTCAAAATTTCTGTGTGTTTTTGAGTCCAATTGATTCTTTTAAAATCTGGTTTTATAAGATCATAGAGAGGTTTAACTCTCTCTGCATAATTTATAATGTAAGTTCTTCCGAAATTCAGGAAACCTAGAATTGATTGTAAGTTTTTTAGTGTTCTAGGTGCTTGGATTACAGCACATTTCTCTAGGAAATTGTCAGCCAGGCTTTTGCCTTCACTTGATAGTTCATATCCTAAAAACAGGACAGTTAGATGGGCAATTCTTGACTTTTTAAAGTTGAATTTGTAACCCTCTGCTGCGAACCCAAGTATTATGGTGTTCACTCTCTTCAAGTGAGTATCCAAGTCATCATCTGTTAGATAGATGTCATCGACATAAGATAATGCCTCATCATCATATATTTGTAGTAACTCTGTTACTCTTGCTGAGAATAATCCTGGGCTGTTTTTAAACCCCTGGGGCAAACGAAAGAATTTTTTTTGCGTGCCATTTATTGAGAACGCGGTCAAATATCTGCTCTCTGGTGCTATATTTTGACAGAAGAATCCATTAGAGATGTCTAATGTTGTTTTGTATTTTTTGCGCACTATGTTATTCATTAGTGCAGCACTATGCGAGTTTTGTACTGCAAAGGTTTTGCAACATGAGTTAAGGTGTCTGTAGTCCAAAACAAGACGATATGAATTGTCTGGTTTGGAGACAGGAAACAAAGGATTATTCATTTGTGAGGTGCAAGTTTCAATCACCCCCTGGTATTCAAGTTGATCTAGGATCTCTTTTACCCGTTTTTTTGCTTCTTGCTTAATTGGGTACTGCCTCTGAGCAGTAGGTTGTGATTTTAACTGGATTTTGTGAGGAGGAGAGTCCTCATCCCATCCCACATGGTTTTTATATAATGCAGGAGCTTGGGCTACTGCCCACTTTCTTGCAAGTGTATATTTTTTATGAATTGGAATATGATTTGAGAAGGCAGGCATAATTATTTCTTCGCCATGAGGGCACTCCCTGACAAACTCTGGTGGCCAGTCTCTTTCAGCTAGAAGGATGTCATAGCCCTTGGAGAGATTATCCCAAAAGAGACCCCTTATTTTCCTAGTCTTATCCCCCTCTATACGCAATGTTATTTCATATATTTTATGAGGTTTGCTAACCCTGGTATCTGCAGTTTCCACCGGTATATATTCATTTGTGTCCACTGTCTCCAGATGATTCATAAGGATCTTGCGAGCTATGCTCACTTCTGCTGCGCTGTCTAGCATTGTCTGAGCCCATTTTCCGTTTTTCAGCTGTGTCCTCAGTATTCTCGGCATGGTTGATTACTTTAATACTGGCTACCTTCTTTTTTGGAAACTGTAATTTTTTATTTTGATGAGCAGGTTCCTTGTCTTTGGACTTGACGTGCTCTTCCCTGTGTTCTGATCGTCCTCTTCTTTCCGATTTCTGCAAGGAAGTCTGAAAAGATTGAGAGGGACGTGTATCAATATCTTGATATCTATCAGGTTTCTTCAGATTATCCCTATTTCTAAGGTTGTATTTTTTCTCAGAGGGCTCCCTCTGGGGAGACTTGTGTCCTTGGTCCAGAGATCTTTCTCTCCGCCGAGGAGACCTTCCTCTGGACTGGAATCTTTTTTCTTTAGGAGTGGATTGTTTATTTCCATCCCAGCTCTTTTTTTGAGTGTTTAGATTATTTTTAATAAATACTTTTTCAGGTTTTTCAATAAGTTGGGGTTTCACCGGTTTTCCACCCAAACTATCTCTTCCTAGTTCTTCATAGGATTTTTCTATGATTCTGGCAATTTCAAATGGTTGGTCTGCTATATCTGTCTCTTTCAACCTCTGGCGGATCGCCACATTTGCTGCTTCTCCCTTTATATTTGCTAATAATATTGCCGAGACCTGCTTGAAGTCTTTTAGTAATTTCATACCAAGAGTTAAGGCAGGTTCTGGACCGTATTCATCTTGAATTTGTTTTAGCACATCTGGTATTACTGACATGGATGGAACACCATGTGTTTTTGTGTAAATGGAAGCAAAGACGGTACCCCAAGTGTCACAGTCCTCCACATGTGGTGCGATTCCCATTGGAAGACAGATAGTCAGAATCCTGTGTTTCTCAACCGGGGTGGTATCTGGAAATACCGCCTCTATTTGAGTGATTTTTTGTGCTAACCAGAATGGAATTTGTTCCCGTTTTGCGGGTACTTTACCTAGACAGGACTGTATGTTCTGTGGTGTAATTTTATTTGTGTTCCCCTGGTGAGGGATCAGCTGTGGAATTTTAATAGCTGGTTGGACTGTTGAAGTCCACATTACATATTGGACTAATTGTCTATGTATTTTAATTAATTGTTTTAGCTGTGCTAAAAGTTCTGGTGCAGACATTTCTTCAATGTCTGGATGTGGTGTGTATCCGGCTAGGACCGGCCACGTTGCTCCTGGTCTACCTAGTGGACCGAGCCTGGTGATGTGATTATTATGTTTTAGGGCGCCATTAAAC
This sequence comes from Lissotriton helveticus, assembly GCF_964261635.1. Taxonomy (NCBI): domain Eukaryota; kingdom Metazoa; phylum Chordata; class Amphibia; order Caudata; family Salamandridae; genus Lissotriton; species Lissotriton helveticus. The sequence goes on from NC_136070.1 coordinate 818,647,267, forward strand.
CAGAGCAGGTGCTCTTGGTATTTGAGTGGTATTTCCACCTCCTCGAAAGGAGTGTACTCTTTAGGAGGTTCCTCTATTTTGTAATAGTGGAAGTATTTGTTACAGCGTTTGCTGCTGGAAAGTTTATCCATGAATAGAATACCTCTGTCTACCGATATTCGTGTGCCTCAATTACGAATATGACTGTACCACCTCTCGGTGTCAGCCCATTTTCTATTAGTTTTAAAGTTATAGATTTCCTTATGTTGACCGGGATGAGTATTGCCTCCGGGTCTTGCTGTAGGAGACTATTGTCAGCCGCTAGGAGTTGAGCTGCTATTCTAGCTGTCTCCCTTTCTTCTTCATTTTCTGACATTCTACTGTCAAGAAGATTTTGTTTATTTGCAGATCAGGTTTCTATGGAAACAAAGATTAGATGCACAATATTTTGGAACAGTGTATCCTTCAACGTTGAATAAAACAAGAACCATACATAGGAGTCTCCTCCTACTAAGTTTGGCGGATTTAACCTTTCACCCACTCCAGACGTCTTTGGAATATTATGGGGAAAAGGGGTCTGTGTGAAAAAGCACGACTGAGTTACTCTAATGTCTTACGTTAGATTTATCGCCTATCCAAACCGTTGGGCGCCATGTAGTGTAGTTCCTATTATCCCAATAGGCTCTGCGCATTGGAATAATATCTTCAATAGTATAGACGTAGGGCAGAGGTTAACTAGGTCTTCTACTGTCGATATTAGACTTAAAGTTTAATGTTTGCCAGCTAGCTCAGAGTTCACTAGAAACTTTCTCGAATAGACAAGGAGGAGTTTAATCTCCCTGGATAGACAAGAAGGGATTTAGTTTCTGACAACCATAGAACATGACAACTTTGCTCTCCCCTAATCAAGAGTGTATCTCTAGAGTCGTGTGAAAACAAAAGACAACTTATTTTACTCAGTCAGTTCAGTGCATTCTTAGTTTCACCAGATTGTAGAGAAAAGGAAGAGACGGGCGTGTTCAATAAAAAGATGTTATTTATTGATCAGTCTCTTTTCTCATACAAGAGAAATGAATCGCTATTATTGCAATACTTATAGTCAAGTAAAGTGCATACAGTAATAACAGAATTATAAAATAATACTGTAAAAGCATTGATATGGTTTCTTAGCCATATGATACTTAAAATGGATAAAATAGATACATACATATATACATTGACTAATCGTACTCAACTGGTGCTTCTAACTACGCCTACCCCAATGTACCTGACCTAAGCCTAATACGTGGGCGGGAGTAGATAAGTAGCAGTTTAAGTTAAGTTTGTTTTGCCAAGAGTCTGCTTCAAGAATTCTCTACAAAGGGTTATTCAGTTCAGTACCTGGGATTTAGAAGGCTGGAGGGTTGGTATCTCTATCTCAGGGCTTGATATTCCAGCTGCCTCCGAGGGCGGCTTGGAAGCGCCGGAGCTGGATTTCTCGGCAGGAGAAAGGGCAGCGTCTCTCTCTCAGCGCGTCAGAAAGGAGGGGCAGCGTCTGTGGGCTTCGCGGTCAGCTGGGCTCCTCGGCAAGTCTCGCTGCTCCAATCTTGTCACCACCTCGTGTGTTTGCTTAAGGCAATGTCGGTATTATTTATACCTGAAAGGTGCCGAGATTGACGTAAGGATGGACATAAATACGTCAATAAGGATGTCATACGAACTGATCGTTCGCACATTCTTTACTGAAGTTCTCGGTTAAATGTGCAAATTCCACAGACCATGGGGCAGATTTATGAAGGCCTTGCGCCGCCGGTGCGTCATTTTTAACATGGGAAAAAGTGACGCACCGGCGGCGCAAGGCCTTCATAAATCTGCCCCCATGAGCCTGGGTGTAAACTGTCAACTGGAGTAGGGAGAACCCCTTCTAATGTTTAGTGGCTGGCCTGATGCTGCAGTCCGGACTGTGGATTTTGTAGCAAATCCGGTAAGGACAGCAGCAGGCAATGAGTGCTACATTTGAGAGTGCATTACTGTTACACTACTGCCATTTTCTGAGCCAAAAAATTGCATACATGTACAAGTTCGCAAGGCACAGGCCTAAGTGTTGAACGGTTGATATGGGAGCCAATGGTGCTATGGAACTAAGACTGATCTGGTGCAAACAAGACAATGCATTTTTGAAGCGGCTCCATGCTGGGAGTATTGGCCTACAGGGCATGAGAGGAAGCCAGCTTTGCACAAGGAATTGTGAGCTGTGAACTGGTTTCGGGAGGCAAAGGCCTAGATGTAAGACCTTCGGCTAGAGTAGAGAGCAAGTGGCATCTTGTTTGATGGTTGGCCTAATACAGTCCTGGTGGAGAATTTTGAGGCAGTTCAAATAAAGATGGTAAGCGCAGAGGCCTATGGACGCTGCGTTTAATGGTGTGATACCGCAGCACTAGTGCTGCTGACTGAGCCTGATTTTGGTGTTTAATTGTGGATTAAGTGGGTTCAGGCTGCAATTACTGCCTTCCGGTAGGTACCTGCTCCTGGCCTAATGAAGTTGGCACAGAGAAGGGATTTCCTTTGCTGCAATAATTGAGGACAAATGCATAAAGCATGGATTAAGGTTTCTTTTCCTTGTCCACATAAGTGGCAGCTTATGTCAAGGGTGGCAAAGTGGTGTCAAGATGGGAGATGAGCTAGGAAGTTCCAGTTTCTGTTAGGATTTTCTCTTAAGTTTGACGAGAGACAAACTTAAGACAGACTTAAGACAGACTTAAGACAGACTTAAGACAGACTTAAGACAGACTTAAAACAAACTTAAGACAGACTTAAGACAAACTTAAGGCAAACTTAAGACAAAATCCTAACTTAAGTCTGTCCTAAGTTTGCCTTAAGTCTGTCTTAAGTCTGTCTTAAATCTGTCTTAAGTCTGTCTTAAGTTTGTCTCTCGTCAAACTTAAGAGAAAATCCTAACTTCTGTGAATACTAAAAGTAGTAAGTTTAGGATTTTGTCTTAAGTTAGTTCTGTGAATCGGCCCCACTGAGACTACATTTTGTGTTTTGAGCACTGTACCAAAACTCTTAATACATAAAGTACGAGGACATTGTAGTTGCCTTTTCAAATCTTTGAATGCAGTGTTTTTGATTGAAATAAAAGTCACTGGGGCATATTTTCAAGGAGCTATCGCTGAGTTATCGGCACTTTATCACAGCCAAAGTGGCGATAAAACTATTGCCCCATTCACAAGCTGGTGATAACAGCCAATATCACCAGTTTAACTGCATAGCAGCTGCAAAAAACATCGCCACAGATGACCCAGGCGATTATTGCTAATGAGATGCGAAGTAGGCGTTCCTACACAAAAAGCTGCGACAACACCACGTCACAACATTCTCAATGACCAGCCAGATCAGCAATAAGATCCCAAAACAGGCGATAAGGTACGTTAGCAGCAGGAAATTAACACCTGCTCTGACCTGGTGTAAAGTCGGATGACAGCCTGCACCAGAAAAGGGAGCCCAGCCCAAAGCCACACCTGAAGGGCAACAGATGCCATGGAGCCACTGATCATGCAGGCTGGACACCCAAGAGGGCCAAAACACCCACCACCACCACCCCCAGGACCGGGCCAGTCATGCACATAAGCCATCAACTGCATGGTACCTCAGCCACACGATTGCAGATTGTTGGAAGAGGTGGGGACCAGGCATGTGCAAGTGACGGATGAATGAGAATGTACACAATGCCAAGTGTGACGTGGATGTGATGGCCAGACTGCAGTATGCAGACCACACACATATCCATGTCAACGTACACCGCTGGTGTTTGGAATGTTGTGGACAGTGGACACAACCATGTCACCCCAGCCAGTGGGGAAGCTCGCAGAAATGTAGCTTGTTACGTCTCCCCTGTAAGCGGGCGCGGAGTGGGCTGGCCCGGCATACGCCAGGCCAGTGTAGTAGTGTGAATAAAAAGCACGTAGCTCTGGCCGTGGTTCACTTCCGGAATGCCCAATGTCTCTGCCAGGGCGGCGCCTCTCACCCCGCCATGAGGCCGACGCCGTCGCCGTGAGCGTTGCTGCCTGCGATCCTGTGCACTTGCTGCACCCCGTGCCGCTGGTCCCCGAACCAGTCGTGTGTCCCCCTGCACACCCAGGCCTCAATGCTCATGTGCCGACACTGGCGTGTGTCGAAGAGGGCCCACCACGTGCCGTGCAAGCTCCAAGTCCGAGGCCCGCGACCTTGGCTGGGTCCTACGACCATCACGTCCTCCGCGAGCAAGGGCCGCAGTACTCCTTTCTCGTTGACGTACTCCACCAGCTTCCACAGCGTACTAGTAGGTCACACATTTGGAACTGAGTCTTGATTAAACTATGGCAAAGAACATTATTTATGGCTGATTTTATGTCACTATACTCCCTTTGATAGCTTTCCAATCACACGTGAGTGTGGGCCCACGCAAACTACTGCCCTCGGGCCACACTGCGCTCGAGTAGGTCACACATTTGGAAATGAGTCTTGATTATGCAATGGCCGAGTACACATGTCAATGCAGAGTTCAAATCACTATACTCCCTGCGATGTGATGCCACCGACTCCGTGCATAGCATTACAACCACACGTGTCTGTGGCTCCTTGCTGGCAACGCCTTTGGCCTACACTGCGGTCGAGTAGGGCACACAGTTGGAACTGAGTCTTGATTTATTCATGGCAGAGTTCATATCATTGCTCGCAAGGAGAGGTGTAAGAGGAAGACGGGTGTCAGTCAGGAGAAAAAAATATCATTGTTACGGAGGTATTCGAACCTTACCAACAGCTGCCTGTGTCACTAAGTCTGCATTGCGCGCCAACTACACGTGGTTGTGGGCCCCTGCTGACCGCTGCCTCCGGCCTACACTGCGGTCGAGTAGGTCACACATTTGGAACTGAGTCTTGATTTAGCAATAGCAGAGTTCACATCATTGTACCGGCCTCATCGCAGACTGCATCCCCTCTCAGCCCCGGCGCCACTAAGTTTGTTCCCCGACATTTATGGACACTCTCTGGTTGAACTTAGGTGGCATCTGAGTCTATGGACTGGGGGTTGTCTTCATCATCATGTGGGTGATACTGACTTGGTGGCAAAAACGAGGTTGTAGCATTCCACTCCTCCATTTGCCGCTTCCGGCTGGCTTCTGCCTTCTGCATCATGCCCTGGAGGACACCTTCCACTGTCCCCCGCAACTCTCCGCCACATTCCCCTTGGACATAGACGAGGACCCTCTCAGTCCGCGTGGCCCTACCTCAGTGCACCGCAAGTCACTGTCCCGTGGCGGTGTGCCTGTGCATCCTGGGCCACTAACTCTGTGCAGCTCAAGTCAGGGACCCTGTCTTCTGAGATATTTTATGGCCTCTGAGACGATGGCCTTGGGGTCATCGACGCCATGTGTATGTGGCACTGCGCTTTCCGCTGCCTCCAGCCTACACTGCGGTCCACCAGGGCTCACACATCAAATCGAGTCCTGACCGGCCCGGACATGGCCTCACCACAGGAGGCACACACCACCACCGCCAGGAACGCCTCCAAACGGCAACTGCCAGAGTCGAAAGTGTCTTACTGCCAGACTATCAGAGTTTCTCACCTGTCGTGGATGCCATCATCTGCCTGACACCCTGCTCAGCACTCCAGGTGCCACTAACTTGTGCTGTAGAGAGCTCACACAGCAATGTCACCTCAGGCAGTGTGGGAGACCTGGAGCGATGATGAGGAAGATGATGCAGGTGTAACACACCCCACTGCAGCTGAATCAGGAATATCCTGAAGGGCAGGGCCGGACTGGGAACTCAAAGCAGCCCTGGCAATTTTCTTGGACCAGCCCCTGACGAAGCACTGCCTGGCCCCCGAAGAGGGAAAACGCCTGCTTGCTACTTTTGTTATAGGAGGCCATTATTGCAGCACTGTTACAAAATCCATCCTAACAATCATCCTGAGAAGGATTGTGGTTGTTGCCTGAGTTACCCAATTTCTTACACTTTCTAATATGACATGGTGCCAGTATGAAAAACAATTGCAGATGCTACAATGAGCAGGACCACTTATATAAGACCCTCACAATTATGTGATTCTCAAATTGTATAGAAAAAGACAAATATGTTTTAAGTGTTTAAAGATTTATAGCACCTTGGTTACAATTATTTTTAAAGTTCTCAAATAATTGTTTTCTTAATACACTACGCCCAATGTTTTAAAATATGTGTATATATAAGAACAAACTGAACTCTATCAAGGAAGTGGATGGGGCACACCACAGTGTATCATGCACAGCACCATTAACCGCATGCGCGCTAGCGGGTTTTCCCGCTGCGTGCTGAAATTTTAAAAAACCGCGGTTTGTGACAAAGCCAGCTCGTCATGCGCGTAGCTGGCTTTGTCATTAGCATCGAAGGGGTTAAGCAAAAATATTTTCATGCATTAACATTTGAAACAGAAGCAGTAAATGGATTTCTAGCCTTTCAAATGAAAAAGCATGCAATTTATTTTTTAATAATTTTCTGAAACTCATGCTAGGAAGAAGGATACCCAGGAGGGGGTGATTTCCTCTTTCAGGCATCCCTAGCTATACTAAATCCACACTCCAATAATGAAAGTAAGGCCCGATACAAAAAGGAGACAGCATCACAATAAAGGGAAGCATGGGCAGGGCTAATAAATACAGGGCAGATAAATACAAGGGGAAACTCCTAGAAATGCACAATAGGAGAGAAGCATTAAATCAGACAAAAAGCACTGGGACCCCTTAAAAAGACCAAATGGTGGTGGTGCCCTAAAACGTTCACAAACTAGAAGGTAGGAGGGAACCCCACTAAGAAAATGGTTTTAAAATGCCATTTCTCCTTTACTCCCAGGCAAAGCAAAGAGCGTTTGGTGGAGAAGTGTGGCTCAGGGGTTAGAGGCAGCAGACCCGGAAGCTGAGATCGTTCCTGGACCAGGGTTCAATTCCCCGCCTCGGTGGGTCTTGGGCTAAAAATTCCACGGACTCGATAATTCTCACTCCGGTGCCTCCTCGACTCACGGGTTCACACTCTGCGACTCTGGGCAATAGCTTGCTTAATCTCCACAACGGCCCCTCGTGGCGGGATGCCTGACTTTCACCTTGTGGATACCCTGCTATCTCACTGGGGAATACCAGGAAGGGTTCCCTAAGCAAGCGCCGGGAAACCCACAGCGGGTAGCTGTGCGCTATATAAGCTCATTTACATTTACATTTACTCCCTCACTCATTTGGACCATTCTCACCCAAGTAGCATAAACCCATGAGAATCACGGTATCTTGATGGGGCTCTGTTCTGGCTTTTAGGAGCAGGTGGGCAAGGCGAGTTACAGATTGACCCTTGCATTAAGTCATTACAGTTGGTACTGGTTGGTTTAGAGCCATCTCACTGCTTATGACTGCATGTACTTCCTTCTAACCTCGGGAGCTCCAAACAAAGAACAATGCAACAATGTTCTGAAACAATGTCCTACCTTATGTAAAGCGCTCTGATACCTCCTGGTCTAGCCAGCGCGATATAAAACGTGTCAAATAAATAAATTATCAATGACTCAAAATAAAACTGCTGTTAAGGGCAAATTGTGCATGCCATCATGTTGCTGCACCTCCCTATCGCTGTGAGGATTAGAATACGTTGGTTTTTTTCTTAGCATTTCCTGCCAGCCATACGTCTGCAGCCTCTAAGTGCTGTAGACTGCAGTAAATTGGACCTCGGAAGATGGAAAACTGAGAGTTTTCCTGAGATTCAAACTTGTGACCTGCCTGTCCTGTAAGGGGAGTTCTGCTCACCTTTCTTAGTCTCTTTTTCTCTTGATTTTTGTTCCTGTTCTTTCTCCTCCCTCTAGCCACTTCCTACCGCCTCACAATCTTCCAGGGCAGAAAATTATTTCAGCATACAGCACGCTAGTACTGTAAAATAGCTCTCAGTTCGAAGGTCTGGCATTCATTTTTAGTATAAAAAAGCACTTACTGCACTTTATAAACATGTATGTACAAGTAAATGCTTGGTTTTGTGTTTTTTAATCCTAGAGGGCAGGAGGTCACATGGCATGGCATCAAGTCTACTGTGAACTTGAGCTGGGGCATTCACTGTCTCTGGTGGTCATTAACGGAGTCTCTCACTTGCTGGTGCTACTCTCCAGCTAGTGAGCCAGGGTTGACTCTGCCAGTTTAGACAGGATGCCTGATACTAAGTGCAGGCTCGCTCATGTGACAAGTCACGGCCTTCAATAAGCCAGTGGGTGGATGAATAGATGTATGAGTGCAAATATGGGTAGCAATGCTTGATGACTTATTGAATGCCTAAACTCATCAATGACTGAACAGGCACTTTCAGTTAAAAGTCAGACCTACTGGCATTGTCAGTGCTTATAATATAAGTGTCACACGCCAGGTCGGTGTCTTATGGTGTGCTGTTCTGCATGTGTCATTTTAAGCTAATATTATCTGTGTGCTTTGACAGGGCTGTTGAACTGGCCATGCTATGGCCGCTCCATGGATTTTGTGTTATGTTGTCTTCATGGTGGTGAGGGGTTTCTGTTTGGCATGTGCCATTTAAATTTTTGGCTGTTGTAGGTGAGGTTGAAATAGCATTGTCTGGCTTCCTGATTGGCTGCATTTCTATTGGAAGTCTGATGAAAGCCCATATGTGGCCATCAGTGGTGTATTGGGTGCAATGAGGTAGGTATAACTTCTTCAAGAATGTACATTAATATAATCAAAGTAGCTAATAATCTAATAATGCAGTTTCATATTATCATTTTACCTTGCCCCTTAAAAAAAATGTTTGGCTAAACGCTCTTTGCTTTGCCTGGGATGTGCGAACTCCGTGTTTATTTTCATAAAGTGACGTTTCCATTACACTAACAGGTACATTTTGTTCCTTTTCAAAACGGGCCATTAACCCTCCCTCTCACAGATGCTGCCTCACTAGACACCTTCTACACGGTTTCTAACCAACCCCTGCCTTAAATGCACAACAAATAACGGCGTTTTCAGCTCACGTTTCCCTTGATGTGGCCATCTTTATGCCAGAAAAATACTAAATAAGTTTGGTTGACGTCGTTGTTGGTTATTCATCAAGCAGTTATGTTCCACTGTACACTAGAAGACGCTTTTGGTTGGAGAGAAGACTGGAATCGAAATAACTAGATTGTGTGCATGAGAACACCACCATAACATTTGAGGTGCGTGCAAGTTTTACAAGTGAACGCAGCGAATTTCCTACGCGCCCTAGAAGATAGGCAGGCTGCTGAATGCAGTTTTAAGTACTGTGACCCACATTTTTTTTCATTTCATGATACAACTTGTACTCAGTGTAAAAGTTTTACACTGAGTTCAAGCTGTATCATGAAATGAAAAAAATTGCGCCTCACAGTATTTACAAATAGCCACATGCCGAATATTTAATTGGCTGCACTCCTGCTAAAAATTTCCTTTTAGCACAGTTTTGCTGTGCATCCCAACACCCATAAATCCGATCTGACCGCCGGCGCCACTGCAGTCTGCAAACAAACAAATAGCACTCACCTGCGCTGCAGACTGCAGCCAGGGGAGATTACATTACGGGTTGCCGATCTCGTTCCCGGCTGGCTTGTCCTGCTGTCTCCCTCTCTGGCCTCTGACTTCCTGCCTCGACCTCGCCTCGATCACGCGCACTTCCCAATGCGCATGAGCATCACTGCAGCCCCTACCCTAAAAAAAAAAAACTGCGGTGCCGCGGAGAGGGTGGCAATTTGCGCGCTGCGCGGGTCTTCAGAAATGAAATAATTTATTTTAAATCGGCGCGGCACCCCAACTCACACCAGGCCTCTCAGACAGCAAGGCGGCCTGATTGTGCTTAATGTACTGCTGTAAGCACTGTGTTATGCTGTTTGGGCCGATTTGGACCACGGTCGGTCCAAATCGGCCCCCCCACAACAGAACCGGCCCCATGTCACGAAACCGGCCCCCACCTCATCCAGCCGACCGGGGGATTGCCCGGTGCCCGGAATGACCAGTCCGGGCCTGCTGAAGGGTCACAATCCTAGACATTTTCTTCACATGAGCGCACTCAGCTCTAGTGCCCCAACCTCAATGCACCTCAACTCACGGACACTTCTGTTTGCTCATTGGGTGACCTCTGTACTTGCACTGGCTATCACCATGATGCTCCACAGTTGTCTCTGTAATGCTTGTGTTTTCTGTTTCCGTTTTACTAGTGTTCACTGTTGTAGTTGTTGCCAGCACCAACCACTCCGTGAGGGTTGGCTTACACTCACCCCTCACACATCCAGCACAGGCGTCAATGTACATGTGACCCTGCCAATAAAGGGGCCAGGCACACATGCCCGTAGCCAGTCCCACAAACTATCTCCGTGTGCATTGTGACTGTTTGGGAGGTGCTGCAAATTTGATGCGGGACAGTGGACATTGGACTATATGACGGTTGTGAGGTTGTACACGTACATTCCAATCTCACAGTTTCCTGCTATGTTAGATAAGATTGGCCTGTTTCTGCGCAAGAGCGGACCATTTGTGTCCTCTGTTCTGCAGTGTCGGTGTTGCACTTGTTGCCACATTGTTGTGGGATGTGCTGTGATTGCTATGTGTGTGTGCTGCAGGGTGCCACGGGGATCGGGGACATGATCCATTGTGCAGTGTGCTACACATCATTGTGCATGTGTGCCATTGTGCTCATCTCCCCCCGTCCCCCCAGCCCCTGGTCGTTACTCACCCTGTTGATGTTGTGTCAGGTCCTATCGAGCTGTGTCTGTACTCCCAACTCCTTGCTTCGTCTCCACACTGATGACTGTGTCCTCCATTTCCTCCAGCTCCTCCTGTGGCGCAGGACTCCCATCTCCTGTCGCCGTTGCTGCCTTCCGGTTGGCAGCGGGTTCGTGCTTGGTTTGGCGTTTTTTACATCATGTCAGCGCCTCTTGGCCTCCTGCATTGACCTCCTCGACACTCCGACTGCATTCACTTTAGTCTAATTGTGGGTCAGTTGATGTTAGTTTTCTTTCACCTCCGTGACGCTGATCTGGTTTTCCTGCAGACTGCACCCCGTCTTTCTCTCCCGCTTCTCCTTGGCCTTCACCGACCCCGTTGTTCCTTGCTGGTGGTCTGTGGGGCTTGTGAGTTTCGCGTTGACCTCTGCACTCGGCCCGGGTGCATCCATTGTGCTACGCACTTGGAATTGTTTTTGATGTGTTCTTTTTGTGGCTTTTATAGTGCATTTTCACTCATGATGCGTGGGATTTGCAGGCCTATCGCTGGTTTTCGCTGCATTTTGTATCGTGATTGGCCTCATCACAACTTTTTTTGCGTACGTGTTCTGCCACTAAAGCGGCGATAATTTTATCGCCTTTCTTGATAATATGCCCCAATGTTTCTTTCTTTCAATCTGCACCCTCTTTAAAAAATAAAAAAAAGCTGTCTCTTTCCTGCTGAAATTCTAAAAGTTTTTTAACCTACACTTAATCTTTCCAAAATAAGTCTTTCACTATATTAATAGGGAATGCCCGGTTACTCACCGGTAATATTCATTACTCCAAGTCCTGGTCTCCCCGTCCCATTCCTTAACAGTGAGCAGCTAGTCTGCTCTACAGAAACGTAGTACCTAGCTGAGCTTTTGCACTTCCCCCAACATGGCGTTAAGGAATGGGAGGGGGAGACAGGAGGAGGAGGTAATGGTTCTGGCAGAGTTAACTGATTCAAAAGCAGCGTGGGTCTTATCAACCAACTAGTTGCTACCTGGGCTGCACATTCAAAATTGATGAAAAAAGCTGTACAATCCTCTCCTGGGGTAAATGTTTGAAGGATGACAGCCGGTCCAGGAGGAAGTATGCTTTTATTCTGAGACAAGCCAGTGGTTTGTTGTGTCTGGTTGTCAGAAACCTGTTGCAGAGGATCTGCTTGATGTTAAAGTGTATCCTGAAAATTGCTCCTTTTTAGGTCGAGCTGGAGTTAGCATCCAAAGGATGCATCCAGCTGGAGACCTAATGTTGCCTGTCTCGGGGGAAGGAAGGACAAGAGGGTGTTACGAGCTTGAAAGCTGGATTTGTGTGCACGAACGCGCACGTTCCGTCCCGCGCCGTGCACTTCCCTCCCATACTCCCAGCAAGTCAGCCTAACGCGCATGCATGCACACAGACACACACACGCGCGCACACGTACTTACACTTACTTACTTACTTACTTACACACACACACACACAGACACACACGCAGGCACCCAGACAGGCAACCCCCTCTCCCCTCCTTTCTCTTACCTAACCGGGCTTCTCGGGAGCCTCGCAGAGCACTCGAGCTGCTCTGCCATGCCTGCAAGATGCGGGGCTCTCCCCTTAGGCTTGGGGGTCCCGCAGTCTCCTCGCTGGTCTTCACCCGGGCCCCCTCCTGGGTCCCGGGACTTCAGGAACGGCACTTCGCTGTCGCTCCGGGGCCGGGCTCGCGCTTGGAAACGAAACTTGGAAATGTTGGCAGCCCCCGCCCTCCCACTCCTCCCAGGCCGGATACTGAGCTTGTGTTCATCGCAAGTCGGCGAAGTACATGTCCGAGACCAGCAGTGCAGGGCCCACCCAACTCGTAGTTTGCAGAATATGGCCGAGAACCTGGAGTCAAACACTGGTCTCTTTCTTGCATGCGCAACGACTTAAATACATCCACTTCCGAAGGCCATCCTGGCAAATGTCCATGTTTTTGTGGCGCATTAAAAATACTACGGTCTTAGCTCAAACTTTACATTTAAATTTTTTTGCCTTGCTGGGTAGGCGGGGACATCCACTGTACATAGAAAGGATTTAAGTAAACGGATTGGCGTTTTGACCTATTTCTGTCGTCGTGTGGACTAGTTAATGGCGGGGACGAGAATGGTGTTGCGTTTTGAACACTGCAGAAGGTGTGGACAGAGTGAGGGATAGAAGAGCAGAGAGGCAGAGGCTGCGCGAGAATGGATTTGTTTCTCGTTTTACACCAAATTCAATATTTAGCACTATGTAGATGCACAATGGCGGACATATGTATCAAAATAGAATTGAAATACAGATATTGCAATTGTTCTGATAATTAACCTAAAGGTGTATTTTGGAAGTTTCAACGCGATCATGAAGTCGTTGTTTTTGTGCATGTGCGCCCTTCTTTTGTAAAATAATCCTTTGTCGTGTTACGAAATGAGCGTGTAAATGTAAATGACAGCAAGGCACTCGGCAGTAGCAGTCTCAATAAACCATCGCAGCCCAATTCTGTCATTTGTATTTGCTTGCATATCTGTACTCGCACAAATGACTGTTTTAACATTTTTCAATAGGGCTTTCCATTAACAAACAGTGGGCGTGCCCCAAGTTACACCGACTCGTGCATTTGTCGTTGATGCCGCGCATACCCCTTTGTCTGATGATGTTCATGTTTTCAGCTTTGTTTAAATATGTAAACTGAATTACAGAGTGTACCGAACCTGGGTATAGTTCAGGCTTCCACCAATCTGACCTTTTCTCGCCCACCCTCGCCTGAAATACACTAGAGGATTAAACCTGTTTAACTCTCTGATAATGCAGGTTGCACATTAAATGTTTTTCCTCCTTACTACGAGAAGGAATCACGCGGTTATACAATAGTTTACACGAGCCCAAAGTGCTATATTTCCTAAGGAATTTAAACAGGCACCAGCATGCTTTAGTCTTGAAAGACACAAAAACATACTAATTGTTCTGGATATAGTCATATCCATAGGATACCATCTACTGTAACGTTCAGAACTACACTTTTTCCTTTTTAATCACCCATTATTGCTATTCAAATCCGACACTGCATTTATAACCTCTAACCGTATATGTTCCAGTCACTGACGTGAAAATATTGACGCATAGGGCAAAATTGGTCGATTCATCTGGATAAGACACTCTTATTTTCTCACTGGGAATCAGTCCAGATAGTTGTAGGTGTAAAGATATGAACACCCATCAACCGTTGATAGATGGGTGAAGTTTCCCACTGTGAAACCACTACTGTGTGAATCAGTCAAGTTCTCCCAGAGAAAAAAAAACACTGCCTTCCAAGGTTTATGCATATTATGGTAGTCCATGTGCAATGAATTATGGGTCACATGTGCCCTGTGTAAGGACTGTTGGTGTAAATTAGACTTCCAGTGATAGGATCACTCATTTTGGATGTTTCTGAGACTTCGGAACGCATAATTTGATTTGTTTTAATGTTTAATCTTGCCCACAGGTATTTTTTACTTCCGCTGGGCTTTCTTGTCGGCTATAATCACTAGCAGCGGTGCTGTGCCCAGCATCTGGCCAGGCCTCTATGGTGGGAATGTTCACATAGCCGAGTTTATCGATGAGAACTTCCCATGACAGCGCCTCTGCCTGCAACATGTTTCAGCGTCTCCCACACTGCGCCCTGCCCCCCTCTCCCCCAGCACAGCGGGGGAATTACCCCCGCAGCGAAGGGGCTAAGCTATTAGCATTGTAAATGTTTAAAAACAAAAACATAAATAAAAGGCATTGCCATTTACAATGCCAATAGCTCTAACTTTAATAATGCGAGACCTATTGCATTGCAAATGCTTGTTTTGTTTTGCTGCTTTTAAGTACTCTCCAGGACCCATTTCAGGTTGTGTTGTCCCTTTACTAGCTAATGCATCACGGCCTCCATTTCTCTGTCTATTCAGAGAACTGAAATCCCACTTTGGTCACCACGCTGTAAATGTTCCGACTCCAAAAGTAGGAAAGACAAAGTTCCTGCTAAGTCTGTTTATTCATAGACATAGAACATCCAGGACAGGAAATACGAACACAAATATACATTATAAAATACACAGTCTTCTCGCTTCTCCGCTTGTTTCTTCTTTCTGTTTGTTTGGGTGTGAGGTGAAGAGACGAGTGTTAGGTTGTGACTTCCAGTTCTCTTTTCTTTCACGGGGTAGGCATTCGGATCGGATTCTTGGTATTGCCACCTCAGAGGAAATGAAAAATTGGTCAGGTGAGTGTTTTTCTCTGTCACTTTCTCTCCCTCTATTTTCTCTGTATAGTTCCCACTCTCTAAAGCTCCTATTTTTTTTCTCTGGATTCGAAGCTATCCTAAGTCTCTGCCTCGCCAAGGTCCCTCTCATTTTCACAGGGATGCAAGCAGGAACCAAACCAATAAGAAAATTAAATAGCCACCTGCTATTTAAAACAAAGTTACCACCCGATTTCCCAGTTTCAATCAGAAACTAAAAGGCTTTTTTAAAAAAAAAGATTTAAGCCTTGTTCCCTGTACCCTCCTCAGTCCGCCCTCTCCCCATCATTTCTGCCACTGCCCTTGGTTCTGCACAAGCCACCATTACTTTGTTGGACCCCTTGGGTTCAATAGTTGGGTTTAAGCACTGGGACAACCGGCTTACTTGTGCACCCACCTGGAAAAATCACGCTCCTGCTGGAATGTGGCGGGAGCCTGTCACCGGTCCTATCCTGCCCTGGGAGGCGTGATTAGGCTCCCGCAGGTCTCTCCTCCTTCCCAGTTGTTGTCCTCTCCGGTCGCTTATGGTTCTGTCACCTCTTCCAGGTAGTCATCCTTCGTCTTCCCACAGGAGTCAGAAACCACCAGGATATCGCAATTAGCACAAAAAAAAGCGAAGTCAGAACTTTAGTAAAATTCCCGCAATTTTTACAAAAGTGCCTATATAAATTGCCATTCTAAATAAATTAAGGTTCGCCCGCTTTCATTGGCTCTGCGCTGGTCATCATCCACAGATTGAACGGTGAAATCACTCAGAATCTTGAGGTTCTGGAATTCCATACAGGATTCTAGGAGTGTTTGCAGGTTCGAGGGGAAAGCATGTCTTGGACCAGGGAGGCGATGTACTAGAATCCCATTAAAGGTAGTTAGATTGACGAATTTAAAATTGAACACAATGGCTTCCCCTTCCGAAAGGGGGACCAGAGTAAATTTGGCTTTGGCTGATTTTCCACAAATGATAGCCAAACTACCCCCCATTTGCCTTCTCTGTGTAATCTGTAGTTGGAGAAGTCATCTGGAACTACAATGTTAATAGCTCTCAGGGTTCTGGGTGATTTCAACTTTCAATCTGTGGATGATGACCAGCGCAGAGCCAATGAAAGAAGACGAGCCTTAATTTATTTAGAATGGCAATATTTTTGGGCACTTTTGTACAAATTGCGGCTTGGTTCGGCCCAGCACAACCTGTATCCAGCGTGCTGCTTCCCAAACCAAAAATCGTGAGAAAATCTATTTGTATATATATATGTACATAGAGATAACTCTAACCACTAGTATATGTAGTAGACCCTTGTACTCACTACCATTCCTATGTGATTCTTAGAGTTTATCCATTTGTATCTCTTCCTTGAGTGACTTTACAACTTGTACATTTGCAATTTTCTCTGTTTGTATCTCTTCCTTGTGAGACTTGTATCGCTTTGTAAGACTTTGCAACTTGTACATTTGCAATTTTTTCTGTTTGTATCTTTTATGTAACTCATGTAATCCTAAGTCCTTATGTATCGCAACTGGGTCTTTTGTAAAGCGCTCTGACACCTTCGGGTAATGTTCGAGCTATATAAAATCACATTAAATAAAATAAATAAATAAATAAATCCGGATCGAATGTGTGATCAAACCATGTTTCGGTAAGGAACGACAGGTCGGGTTTCTGGTGATCTGTGAACTGAGCAAAGTCAAGGCTATGTTTTACTAAGGACCTGGTGTGAAGGGGCTAAAGATAGTAAGTCCTTTTTCGAATAGCAGAGGGGATTCCAACGAAACCACTAAACTTTGCAACTCCTTGCTCACTTGCCTGAAAAACAAACATAACCTACTCCAGTTCAGGAAGTGCTTAAAGGCAGGGTCTTTAAGGTGGTGTAACGCTTTGATAAATGGTCAAGAAAATCTACTAAGGCTAGCATTGCACAAGGACATTTTTGATAATTTATTGTGTAAAAGTGTAATTTTTAGAAACTATTTAAAAGCTTTAAGCATTTTTGGTTTAGACCTAGTATGGGCAGCAGTTTTAAACAAAATAGCATTAAAGCAATTAATTAAAAAACTATATATGTGATCTCACGAGAAAGAGATCTGAAAATATGCAGAGGAAATGGCAGACTGGACTGCATAGCGGAGAGCTCAATTATTAAAAACCCTCAGCTGTATGTTCTTTGGAACTTGAAACATGGTGTACGCAGAGTGATTCTACTCCTCAGAATGAATTTGTTGCCGTTGAGGATAGTAACAGGAGCTTGGGAGGGTATCCCCAAAAATGAAAGACTTTGTGATTTATGCAATGGTGGTATCCAAGATTTTAATCATGTTTTGATTGTGTGCCCAGCACTTAGTACAATACGACGCAAATTTCTAAGGCATGCTTTTCTACATTATAATATTTCAACAGCAGAAAAGGCACGCAACTTTCTTCTGCACCCCCCGTCAGAACAGATATGTTTTAAGATTTTCTGCTTTTTTAAAGAATTTTTAAATGTATATTAGAAGTCAATAAGGAGGGTGATCAGTGGATTATGTAGTACCTTGTATAACTTCCCTTGTTTTAGCACTCTTTGAGCACTTTAAGCATTTTTAATTCGCTGCAACATACGATAAGTATCAATTATTTATTAGTGTGTTTAACAATCTTGTTTGCTACTTAACTTTCTTGTGCATATTCCGAGTTATTTTGGTTATATTGATGCTAGATAATCATTCTGGGCTCTGTCCAGGATTAGGGCATCTATGCACTAGCACTTTATCTTAATATACTTGACCCTTCAGTAGCACTTTACAAAATCATCTGTTGTTAACACTGTTCTCTGTCCTCGACATAAGAAATGTTTTAATTGCTTTTGCTTTTGTTAACTGCTGCCTGTATATTGGTTAACAATTGTATAAATGTAGTTGAGTTTATTAATCTTGGGCAAAAGCCAAAAGGGTCGAATCAGGTATAAACCCTGGATAAAGATTATGGTTTCATTGCGTCAGCACAATGTAAGCCTGAGCATTTTTCTCCCTCCTGAGGCGAAAGCCGGGAGGTTCTTTGCACTATCCCTTACTCTGCTTCGTTTTAGCGTATTGATACTACCTTGTACCCTGCTTGACTGAAAAGGCAGTGTATTTTAACTAGCATTCTGGAGCACTTGTAATTTTATTTTGAAGCTTCTCCTACCTCCTCCGCTACTCGGGCCACTCTCAGCTGAGCATAGACGCTGAGAGATCGGTCCCGAGTAGTCAAAGGGAAACGCGGCGGCCATCTTGGGGGTGAGACGCGCTGTGACGCGCTCTAGTCTATTATAAAAAGGGACGTCCAATCTTCGCGTAGCGGACGCGATTTACGGACGCGCCGGACTCACGCCGGAGTCATGCCAGAGTCCTGCCCGTCTGCGCCCGTCAGTGCCAAGGAAGCGCCAAGGGCCACGGGGAATATACGACATAACACAGGTCCCGGTATGTCTAGATCGTTTCTTCTATCTCTGAACAATTCCTCTCCGCACTGCCATGAAACCCTCAAACCCGATACATGGTACGGCCCAATTCACTGCCAACACTGTAAGAAAACCTTCTGGCCAGAGTCAACATTCAAAAATAAATCACGATCCACCACTCTACGAGGGGGGCTTATCAACGCCAGATCTATGTGTAAAAATGCATAGCACATTTATGATTTGATTACAGAAAGAAATTTGGATTGGCTCTTCATAACTGAATCATGGTTAAAATCCTGGTGTAACCCAGACATAGTAGTAACCCTCCCACAAGGATTTCAAATCCTGCGTTTAGATAGACCAGAACAAAGGGGAGGGGGTCTGGCTATTATTCATCGTGACACCATAACCTGCACTACCTATGAACTATCTGATATAAAGGGAGCAGAGGCCATGGCCTTCTGTTTAAATATCCATGATTCCTTGTCATTTTCTGGAGCCCTGGTATATCGCCCTCCGGGGCAACCCCAAGAATTCCTAGAGAGCATAGGGGATGTACTGAGCAATTTGACGCTCAGAGCTGCCCATTTCACATTACTAGGGGATCTAAATTTCCATCTTGATTCCCCGAATGACCCAGGAGTAATGTGTATCACGGAAATAATTAATGTGCTTGGTCTTACCCTGTTGAACAATGAACCTACACATAGCGCGGGCCACATATTAGACTGTATTTGTTCAAATTTTAACCTGTTAACCTGTTCATCCCCAGTAGTCCAAACTTGGTCTGATCACAAACTTATTCCTTTTGAGGTGACCTTAAACTCACCCCATAATACCCACAGAGATACCAAAATAAGATCGACAGGAGGAAAGAAACCTGATTGGAAAAAAGTCCTCGCCCAACCAAATTTTCTAACAAATGTAACAGAGACTAAACCTATACTATCTGGCCACACCGCAATAGATAATCAATATTTTTGTGATTGGATTACTACTCTCAGTAACCAACCAGACCTGTTGAGGGAAAAAACTACAATAGGCAACAGAAATAAAAGAAGTGCCCCCTGGTTCTCCCCCACTTTGAAGAGTGAACTAGGCAAAGTGAGACCATTAGAGCGCAGATGGCGCAGAAAATATGCGGAAGAAGACCATAGGATCTATAAAGCAGCACGTAGGCAGTATCATGCTGCTATTAAACTAGCAAAAAAAGCTCACTTCTCAGAGGCCATTACCTCTTCGGGAAATGATCAAAAGGAAATATTCAAGATTGTAAATAGCTTTACTAATCCTAGGGCACTTGCCCAAGATATTCCGCCCTCGCTATCACTGTGCAATTCCATAGCAGATTACTTTGACAATAAAATTCAAGCCATCGTCAAGGAATTTCCACCTCCAACCTTAACTTCAATCCCTACAGGAAACACACTTATAGAAGCGAATGGAATGAACAATCTAAAAAAACCTCATCTCAATGTCTTTGCGCCCATTTCCCTGGAGGAATCACGTCAGGCCATTCTGTCCAGCAAGTCTGGATCACCATTCGATCCGTGTCCTCCCATGTTCTTAAGAGCCCTGGCCAATGAGGTAAATCCCATAGTTAATGGGATTATTAACTCATCTCTGGCAACGGCAGAGATTCCATCAGAATGGAAATTAGCCGCGGTTAAACCTCTCCAGAAGAAGCCTTTACCTGACCCTACTATTCTTTCCAACTTAAGGCCCATTTCACTGCTGCCGTTGCTATCCAAATTGACTGAGTCATTCGTTAATAGTCAACTTACTACATATCTAGAAGACAATAACATCCTGCATTCGAACCAGTCGGGTTTCAGGTCCAAACATTCGACCGAATCGGCACTCTTATTCTCTGCTGAATCCCTACGCTCCGCTATGGATCTAGGGAAGAAGGCCGTCTTGATATTACTCGATCTATCGGCGGCCTTCGATACGGTCTCCCACACCATCTTGATTGACCGTCTCCTGAGCGCAGGGATAGGTGGAATAGTGCTAGACTGGTTCAAAAACTTCTTGAGCCAAAGACGACAAATCACTGTGCTGGGCCATTTCAGATCTGAGGAAAAACCAATTAAAACAGGGGTACCACAGGGCTCTATTCTGAGCCCGATACTTTTCAATCTTTATATGGTACCTCTGATTGAGCTAATTTCTTCGTATCAGATCAGCACTATTTCCTACGCTGACGATACGCAGCTCATTCTGGTACTCGATAGGGAGTCACTACAAGCGGAAGATAACTTTAAAGCATTCCTAACAGCGACATTTGAATGGATGAAGACCAATCACTTGAAGTGCAATTCTGGAAAAACAGAAATACTTCCATTTGGCCCGCAAAACCTGTTTTCCCCCAAGCAGTGGTGGCCTGAGGGCGCTGAAGCTCCCCCAAACACCATCTCCTCTGCCCGCAACCTGGGTGTTAAGTTCGACAATGTGCTATCCTTCAAGCAACAAGCCATTGGGGTAGCAAGTACCTGTTTTCATATCATCAGAATGCTAAGGAAGTTTTTCGACCTCCTTCCTCTGTCCACGAGAAAGACGGTAGCGGTGGCACTTATTACATCAAGATTGGACTACTGCAACAGCCTGTATGCGGGAGCGAATAAGACCGTGCTACACAGGTTGCAGATGGTCCAGCATGCCGCCGCCCGCCTTGTCCTGGGCTGGCCCAGGAAATCATCGGCCTCGGCCGCACTCCGTGCCCTCCATTGGCTGCCTATCCATAAGCGTCTATTATTTAAAATCTTGATCATTACTTTTAGAGCTTATCACACACAAGGACCTAGATATCTCTCCAAAAACTTCAAACGGCATCTTCCAACTCGGAATCTGAGATCCTCCCACCTTAACTTGCTAGTTGTTCCAAAATTCAGACTAGCGACCAAAGGGGGAAAATCCATCGTAGTGTTAGGCTCCAGAGCCTGGAACAAACGTCCTCCCGCGCTTCGTCAGATTCCATCAGTAGCTCTTTTTAGGAAAGCCTTAAAGACCTGGGTTTTTACGCTTACTGGCACTGCCTGTAAGGCTTTGGTGTAAGGGTTATCTGCACAAGATTTGTTCCAGCTTACCCACCTTTTTCTATTCTGGGGTGGCTCACAGCGCCAAGATGCTCCTTGGAGTGACAGAATGCGCTATACAAAAGCCATTTTACTTACATTACATTACAATGTAGATTGCATGGGCACTTTACATGGCACTTTATAAAAACCGGTCGCTATTTTCATTTAAAATTCATCTCCCAAAAATAAGATTTTAAAAATAAGATTTTAATTATTATTTTAGATTAACGTTAACCGTACATTGGATGAACTATACGTAATTTCTTAACCATGCGCTGCCCAAATGTAATTGTAGATTAGATTAGATCGCTTTATTAAATTAGGGAGTCAGCCAATAGTGTTCCTTACTAGATAATGATTAGAAGATTTCAGTCCCCCGGAGTGACGTATTTAATGATTAACAGAGATTTGTCCCTTTAGGGAGGAGGTAACTCTAGGAAAATTGTTTATTACAGTATTCATTCGTAACTAAAGATAGGGGTTTAATGAAAACTTTATTATGTGTTGTGTGTAATGTAGGATAATTACAGGGTGTAACCTCTTGGGTTTTTAATACTGTTTTGTACGAATTAATGTTTTATTGTAATGTTATGTGGAATTCTTCGGAATTCCAAATCATAATAAAATTAATTGATTGATTGCTCAGAGACCTGGCTATACCAGTAACATCATTTTGAAAAAAACTGTCTTCCGGGGTTCTCAGCGCCTCGAAACATCCGGGTCATGTTGCGCTTTATAAATCCTTTCATTTAATTTCAACGACCTGGGTCATGGCGCTTGGTGCTGTCTGGCCACAGACGGGTGCAGACGGGCCTGCCTTTTGCGCAGCTTTGGCTTTCCAGCAGCACACCTGCTGCAAGCATCCACTGCGCGGACTTTCTGCACAATCCTATATATAGCCCGTCATCAGGGGCGTGGCCAACTATGAGGAAGAGCCTTGAGAGGCAGGTCCAACGAAGTCGGGGTAGCTGACAAACAATCTGAAATCCTTGAGGGAGGTAAATACATTGTTGATTTAATGGAGCGTACTCTCTTCTGTAGTGATAGTCCAAGACAAATGGATTCTTTTTTGTTGTCTCCTGATCTGACAGCAGAGCCCATGGCTCTTCCTTTAATTTCAGTAGAGTATGCAAATGCACAAGTTCACGTGCAAGCTTTGCCTATTTGGCTCCACCAATTCTACGTTAGTATGAAGCAGTGAGTTAAATTGCACCCATATAAACATGGGAAGTGTACACACTTGCAGTTTTATGGGTATCAGTCAGGTGAGTCTAACAGAGACCATGATAAGTTTCTGCCTTTCAGTTGAGCAATCAGCAATTGTAATCTCGGCATCCTAGTAGTGTCCCATGTTTATAATGGTGCATTTTAGCGCACGACTGACTATCAATCCTTGAATACCGATATTAGACTGCGGTGTGTTTCAAGATTACCTATAAAGTTTAGGACCATTGTTATAGACATTTGGTCCACAGCCTTTAATTGTGGCAGGACTACCATACTGCACCTGATAATTATAGAGGACATTCTACTCCCACAAATTTGGACCACAGAATATTTGTGGACCTCCAATTTCACCGAATTATGGATTTGCTGGATGATTTTTGTTTCTACTTCAAGAACACATCCATAGATGTTGGGTGGATGGGGGTAACAGCTTTTGTTACTTTTGTTTGGTTTGAATACCAGAATTTGGATCTTCGAAAACACATTTTTCTTGCTAAACCTCTTGCCAGGATACCCTTACTTACTTAAGAAGTTACTGAGTGATGAAACACGTTTCGGCTGTTTTGTGCTGCTTTCAACACGCATATCCAAGATTACAGTTGCCTGGCCTTTTGTCTTCAATAAACCACAGATTTGATATTTCTACAAGAATCCTTATTTTATGGACTAACTGTGCTTTGACTTCCATTGAGCACTTTGGTATCTTAATTAACTGTAGCATTACTTTAACTTTAGTTGTTTTCATTTTCATAAAGTGGTAATATGTAGGAAACAACAATAAAATAGACTACTTACCTATATCTAAGGCCCTAACCCAGAATGCAGCAAAAGCATGCCAAAAACTACATGGCTGCCTTTTACATTTTGTAAAGACAGCTATTAGCCAATCAGATACTGACTTCTCATTGACATGTACCACGGTATTCTACAAGGTTACCGTGGTATACCATGGCAAAAGATATAGCTACGTATTTTAACACACAACTTTTAAAACACTTGCACTACTCACACCTACTACCAAAAATTTACATTTTAACCTCGTAATATATATTCCTGCCATATTACATCTACGTCCATTCACCCACTTTCACTCTATGTAGGTTTTAAGTACCATGCTCCACTACACGCTATTACACTCTAAGCCAAACACACTACGTCACTCCACTATACAGGACTCTGCTCTATGCTAATCCACTCTACCCCACTCCACTCTATGCCACTCCACTGTACGCTATTACACTCTACACCTCTCCATTCTACAACACTCCAGTCTACGCCACTCTATTGTACTCCCCTCCACTCAATGCCACTCCACTCCATGCTATTCCACTGTACGGAACTCTATTGTACGACACTACACTTTACGCCATTCCACCACATGCCTTTTCAGTGTATGCCACTCCACTGTACATCACTCGATTATTTGTCACAACACTCCAGAGTACTTCATTACATTATACTCCACTCCACTCTATGTCACTCCACTCTACGCTAAAACACACTACGTTATTCCGATGTACGACACTCCATGCTATGTCGCTCCACTCTGCACTACGCCACTATATGGCCCTCCACTTTACTTCACTCTCCTGTACACCACTTCACTGAATGTTATTGCAATCAACACAAATCTACTGTATGCTACTCCAATGTATGTCACTCTGCTCTATGGCACTCCACTCTTTGCCACTCCACTGTACACCACCCCACTGTATGCTACACCAGTGTACGCTTATTCACTGTACGCCAGTACACTGTCCCTCACTCCACTCTGCACCACTCCAATGTACGCTATTCCACTCTACCCCTTTAAACTGTACACCACTCCAATATATACCACTTCATTATACGCTATTCCACTTCAAACCACTCCGCTCTACAGTAGTCCAATCTACACCACTCCACTATATGCTATTCAACCGTACACCACTCCTCTCTATGCCACTCTACTCTTCGCCACTCCAGGCTACATGTCTCCACCTTACAACACTCCGCTCTATGCCGCTTCATTCTATGCTTCTCTAGTCTACACAGCTCTACTGTACACCACTCTACTCTATGCAACTCTAGTTTACGCTATACCACTCTACCCGATTACACTCTATGCAACTCCACTCCATCCAATCCAGTCTATGCTATTCCACTCAACCCCGCTCCACTGTACGCCACTCTACTGTACAGTACTCCATTCTATGCTACTCTACTCTAAGCCTCTACACTGTACACTACTCCGCTCAACGCTATTCGTTTTAAGCTACTCCACTCTATGCCACTCCATTCTATGCTATTCCACTCAATGCCACTCCACTGTACACCACTCCACTTACTCTACTTCAATCTATGCCACTCCACAGTACAACATAGTACTCCAGTCTATTCCACTGCACAACATTTAAGTCCACTATATGCCACTCTACCACACTCTATGCAATTTCCTCTCCAACACTCCACTACAATTTACTCCACTCTATAACACACTGTTCCACTCTACCTCACTCAACGGCACTGTATGCTACTCGTCTCTACAACACTTTATGCAACTCCACTGTACCTCACTCCACTGTACTCTAACTCACCCCACTCTATGCCACTCCATTCTAAGAGAGTTTTCCATACGCTAACACATGGCATACCACTCCAATGTATGACACGCCACTTCATTCTGGCACTTTATTCGGCTGTATGCTACACCACTCAATTCTACTCGACTCCTTCACACTTTACTTTACAACACAGCACTTCACTCTGATACTTTACTGCACTTTACACTACGCTATGCAACTCCACTTGACTCCACTGTATGACATTTTACCCCACTCTATACCACTGTACTAGACTTCACTCTATGCTGCTCCACTCTGCAGCAAACTACTTTAAACAAGTCCACTCTACAACACTGTATGCCACTCTACAACACTGTACTCCACTCTATGCGGTACACTCCATGACTAACACTCTAGGAGACTTTACAACAGTCTACGACACAGTACTCAACTCTACTGTATGAGACGCCACTCCAATTTATGACACTTCAATCAACTCTACGCTACACCTCTCCACTCCACTTCACACCACTCTGTTCTACGACATGGGAATCTACTCTATTATACTTCACTACATTACACCACTCCAGTCTACTCCACTGCACAACACTTTACCTCACGCTGCACCGCTGTACTACAATCCACTCTACACTGCTCCACTGTACGACACCCTACGTCTACTCTGTGAAACTCCACTTCACAAAAAATCTACTACACTGTATGCAACTTCACTCTACCATGCACTGTGTTCTCACAATTCATATAATTTGAGCTGTCATAGGTGTTGTTATGAATGCTATATTTTCATATGGTATATGTGATGGAATATGCTAGGGTATAACTAGTGCACGGAGAAGGGGTGAATGATAGTTGATGTAGTGTGGTGAGTGAAGCGACAAAGCTATGTACGGAGGTGCACAACTTACAGTAATTTAAAGGTGGTGTGTAAATTCAAAATTTAAGTTAGAACTATAACTTTAGAATTTTTTAAGTTTGTATATTTTAAGTTGGGGTTGTATAGAGAGAATAAATACAATTTTCCAAACTATAACTTAGCTTTAACTTTTGTTTTTTTCATTGAATATTTATACGTAATTTATTGTTGAAAAATGAAAATATAATTTAAAAAATATATATTATAATAAAATATTTTCAAAATATGTTTATGTAAAAAATGTAGTTTTAATTTGTAAAAAATTATTATATTAAATGATATTATTTCTAAATAATTTTTTTTAATTTTTAATACATATTAAATAAATATAAACAACATACTTTAGGTTGGATTTTAAAAATAAAGCTTTAAAAAAATAATGTTACATTAATATATATAAATTAATTACAT
This sequence comes from Lissotriton helveticus, assembly GCF_964261635.1. Classification (NCBI taxonomy): domain Eukaryota; kingdom Metazoa; phylum Chordata; class Amphibia; order Caudata; family Salamandridae; genus Lissotriton; species Lissotriton helveticus. The sequence goes on from NC_136070.1 coordinate 818,673,826, forward strand.
ATTTAATACAATTAAGTTAATAGTGCTGTTGCATTTTTTAAAGTTTGTAGTACATTTAAAGTAAAAATATAAAATTAATTTACAATAACATTTAACATAAACATATTTTACTATACTACAGTCGCGGCCGGCATGACTCGCAGTTTGAAGTTGTGCGGGGGAGGGGGTCGCGCGAAGTGTGGGAGGGAGGTTTAATTAAGAAAAAAGTCAACTTACCTTCGCTGGCCCAGTCCAGTTCCGCGTCATCTCTGTATCTCTGCTCCTCACAGGAAGCAGGTAGCCTCCATCCCCTCCACAAAGCCAATTACAATGCTGCAATGGCAGCGTTGTGATTGGTTGGGATGCCGACCACACAGGCGTCTCTGTGGAGGTCATTTTCTCCATGTAGGCTGCATGCAGCCTACATGGAGAAATGATAGAGTGCGTATGACTGGTTTGCTCATCCCTAGGGCCGACCAAATAGTCAGCGCCCTCAGAGTGGGCAAACCACTCCTCCCCTGCCCTAGAGCAGGACCGCCCACCCACCTGCAACCAACCAAACCCTTCTGCTTTCAGGCAGTGCGAGAGGCAGAAACATAAAATGGTATTTATACCATGTTATGTTTCTGCTTCTCACACTGCCAGAAAGCAGTGGGGCGATGCTCCTACGTCCACATGGAGGAGCCCCCCCTGCTATATTATTTTTAAGTTTAATAAAAATTTTAAATGTTGACTATACATTTCCATAGGGGGATATCTGCACCAGTGGCAGAGAGTTCCCTATGGTAAAGTATATAGAAAAGTGAAAATGGTTATTAAACTTTGAAGTTAATACAAATATTTATCTAAATTAAAAGAATATTTTTAATAATGCTTTAATAATTATTAAACATGATGTACAAAATGTATTAAAAGTAATTTAATCATAACTTAATAAAAAAGTATAATGACATTGTATTGCTTTTTTAATTAAAAAAAGGTTATTAAAATATGCTAAAATAAAATAAAAATATTTTATTGTTATAAAAAATGTTTTTACATTTATTTATATTTTAAATAATTTAATTTTACATTATTTCCACTGGGGTTTTGCTTTAAGCCCTTTCCTCCATTATTTTCTATGGGCGGCTACTGCAGTACTAGTAGTTGGCCATGTGCAGTGCTGGATGTACTCCAGCTCTGAGCTGTAGTATATTTATGACTAATTGTTGTTCTTTTTGCTGGTAGTAAGTATAGAAGGGCAGTTTGCAAATATGAAGGTGCTTACTCTTGTCTGGATGGCTACATATCCCTCCCTAAGCCCCTCCTTACTCCTCCATTAACCCCTCTTTACGCCTTCCTTGACCCCTCCCCTTTGTTAGTAGTCTCCATTTTCCAGCCACTCCCCTCTGTGCCTCCTACATTTACTTCTAAAAGGTATACTTACGTATGCGGAAACCACCACACATAAAAAGATAGGCGAGGCAGTGGCATAGGCCTCCGCACGTAAGTTTGTGAAAAAGATTATGTAGTATGTTAGTAGTACTATTATAGTACTACTAAACATACCACAAAATGCTGTTTGTGAGTAGGGCCCTGCTAATGTGCTTGCTTAAAGTACTCCCATGCCCAGTGCTACCATTCAAACCATCCCTGGGGGACAACATTTCTGGTGCAAGGCATTTTCCTCAGGCAGACAGTGTTTTCATGAAACAGCACTATTAACATCAGATACTTCACCGCAGTGGGATGAGGTTCTGTGATTTTGCGTGCTTTTAAAGTGCACGACTTTCTTTTCTAAACATGGGTTTTTGCCATGCGTCGTGACTGCCATATGGTGTTGCCTTTTACGTAGGCCTCAGAAGTTAGTCTGCGAGCAAAGCAGTCTGACCTTTGGCGGGTCATGTGTACATTAACTAAGGTTTCCTTCGTGCGCTGGAGTTAATTCCAGAAGCTGGCCTTTCACCTGGAATTGACCCTGCCAAGCCAATTTCCCTGCAAGATCGTTATCCACTTTCCCAATCACCATTCAAGACATTTGTTAACTTTTAAGTTTCTTTACGTTTCTGTTATCTTGCACATTATCTGAAACTACTTTTCTTTACTGTTTCTTCATTTCATTGCATTACGCTTTCAATTAAGGGTTTGTCCGGGCCTTCCAGATTATTATTTAGATATGCCTAAATATTAACTTGTGGGTTGGGACACTGTAAAATGAGCTTTACTATATGATGCTGTGTGATGTCATGTATTTTCTATTGGTAGAATTTTGGTGCAGGGGCGTGCATTTTAAATGTACCTTTTTGTGTATAAATAGGGATGTCTCGCCTTAGTAAAATTGAGCAGTTTCTTGAGTTGTACACCGTGTTGTATTACTGGGATTTCTGCTACTAGCTGCAGCTAATAAATTTGATCTCTGACGCCACCTAGAAGTAATCCGTGTCTCTGTATACCAAGGCAAGGGAACCCAGAGGACTTTGGGCGTGTCCCTGGTGCCGCTGGGTACTTGAAATCCCAGTTCTTCAGTTGGCGCGGCCAACGTGGGGCGACTTCAGTGGTACCGGTCCAAGCCCGAAGATTGCGAGGAGCCACGTGAGGAAACTCTGGAGGAGGGCCCCCACTTCATCGACCCCTGCAAGTAGACGTGGACCGAAGGTCTTTTCTGCGAGGCTTCCCGCTTTCCAACGGCTACGAAGGACTGCTGCCCTGACTGTCGCCTTGTCTTGGACCCTCCAATTCATGTTTGTAAAGCTAGACGATAGACGGTTTTCTGGTGGCGTGACAGATATTTGGTTAAGTATAAGTGGGTCGCTCCCACAACTTTGTCTGGTTCCTTGGTTTTGATTTGGTTGCTGCAGTACCCAAAGCCGAAGGGCTTGTATATTTATGAGTGTATCATTTTTTGATTCCCTTTGAAGTTTGAAACCAGACTAGTGAGCAAGATGCCTGGTCTTGGTAAATTTGGTAATTAGTTTGTTTGTGGTAGTAACAGGGATTCCCGATTGGAGGATTCATGTCCGATACCTCCGGTTGGAACTCCGATTTATGAGCTCTATTCTAAACACGGAGTGGGCCCTATTACTTATAATGAAGTATGGGTCCACTACACTAAAAAGGATGGTGTTTTGCAATGGCCCCCACATGGTAGTTTTGAAACAGAGATTTTAGACAATCTAGAAGTTAAGCTATTTAAGAAGAAAGCCCGGCCGGCAATGTTTGACTCTTTCCGCCTTTGGCGTAAGGAAGCCAAACAGAGAGAAATTAAACAAGCAAAGAGAGATAGGAAAGATAAGAATATGTCAGTACTACAAGCTGCTAGACAGTTTAAGGAAGATGGAGAAGAGCGTGCGAGTGAAGTTTTAGATAGACAGCGTTGTATGGCCATAGATAAATGTTATCCGGCCTTGACGTCTTCTCCTCCAAAAGTGATTGAAGACCTCATAATAAATTTCTTTATTTAGATATATAAAACATATCTTTAAAAAATTCTTCCAGCACATTAACACAATTTTATAGATTAAAAGAAATTGAGAAAAAAGCAAATGTAAAAACAGAGTAAAATTTGGCCTTCTTATCAATGATTACTGCAGCGTATCAATTTAGAATTTAGCACTCCCGCACTATGCAGATGAGGTTAAAGCACAATTGTCCAGTTTTTCTAAGAGACTATACACTTGCTGAATGAATTTGGCCAATTTTATATTTAAAACAGTGTTCTCTAAGGCCAGAGCAGCAATAGTGGCATGTCTACAAGTCCGAACTCCCAGCCTGATCCATTCTGGCTTGAGAAGGCGTCTACGTTGGAGAATAAAAAAAGGGCATGTACAAAGCACGTGCAAAAAAGTTTCATTTGCTGACCTACACCCTCTGCACGTCTGATCATCCCTTTTTCGACGCCATACAGGAAGATTTTGAAGAAAGCGCCAGTCTCCCAGTCTTAGGGCGATCAGACATCGCTTTAAATGATAAGAAAAAGTAGTCGAAAGGTAGTTAGCCGGGGATAATCGTTTGTAGGAGTTGACTACTGCCCAAGCATGGCTACGTTTCGCAAGGAGAGCTTTGTCCGTAATCAGGGATTTAAGTCTTATAGCTTTTTTAATTGTGATTTTGAAAGCGGTCTGGCTTGGATTAAGGGCCCAAAGGTCTGCAGCAGACATTTGTTGGGTGTAGTCATTTAGGAGGCGGCCAAATGACCCCCCCGGATTGCTCACACTGATTTCGTTCCAAACCAAGAGTTCCAGGGTGCCATCTTCTGCCTGTCTTAGTTTGTGAATCAGGTTAAGATATGAGCCAGCATTAGAGAATTCGTAGTTAATTAAGCCCAACTCTAGTCTGACCTGAGCTGGTGAGGAGGAACTCGGCAGATGGAGCAGTTTCTTGTAGAGTTTGATTGTCAGTTTGTTTAAGGAATTGTTCATTTTACCCTTAAAGATCTCAATGCCATACGAAAGTGTGGGCCGACCTTTGCTCTAAGCACATCCAGTAAAGGCAAGAGCGTGGGGCCTGAGAGTCTCCTCGATAGCTTAGTCAGGGATACCCTTAGCGCAGTGGCCTTGGCTGCAATCACAGTGCTCTGCTTGGTGAAACTGCCCCTGGAGTCCAAATGGACCCCTAAGTACTTGTACGACTGGCCAATTGAGATACTTTCTTTGTTGATTGTCCATCCTCCACCGCTGTAACGTTTTTTGCCAAACGGAACAACCATCGTTTTTTTCATGTAAATTTCTAACTGGTTGTTGACCGTGTAATGCATTAGGGCATCAAGGAGTCTCTGAAGCCCCACTCTGGTGGGACTGAACAGTGCCAGGTCATCGGCATATAAGAGATTGCTTAATGCCGTGCCTCCTACTTTTGGTGAATGGCTGATTACTTTCTCCAACGTGCTTGATAGGTCAGCAATAAATAGATTGAAGAGGAGGGGGGCCAGCACGCATCCCTGTTTGACACCGCGATAGGTCCTGATTTTCCGGGAGAGATGTGCGCCAGACCCTAACTTCACTCGAACCCATGTGTTGGAGTACAGCATGATGATGGGATTCAGGATATTGTCTGGGATTCCCCACTCCCTCAGTTTTTGCCACAGAGCAGCCCTAGGCACCCTGTCGAATGCTGCTTTGAAGTCGACAAAGCAGCAGAAAATCAACTTTGAGTTTGTAAGGGCTTTGTCAATGATGGTAGAGATTGTGAATAAGTTTGTCATTGTTCCTGATTTGGCGGTGAACCCTGTCTGATTCAAGGGAATCAGATTTTTGTCCTTTGCCCATTTCCTGAGATCCTCCAAAATGAGGCCTGCAAAGTGCTTTGCCTCTATGTCCAGCAAGGCAATTAATCTGTAGTTGTTCGGGTTGCCTCGTGATCCAGCTTTATAGATGGGATGGATGATGGCACCTCTCCAGGAATCCGGAATGGTTTGATGGCGCAGGGTGTAATTAAAGAGATTCGATAGCACCTTGGACCAAAAGGGGACTTCGGACTTGAATAGCCTTTGCGGCAGGCCGTTCGGGCCTGGTGCTCCGTCTTGTCTCCCTTTCGTCAGTGTTTTGACAACTCTATCTTCAGACATTTCCTCGGATGAGGTAAGCCTCTGCGTATAATCGGGTGAGAGGTTCAATGTTTTACCCGCGCCAGTGTCAGAAGCCCATATTGGTCCAGGGCAGTCGTGGTAATCTTGTGCCTGGAAATGCTCTGTCAGATACGTGATCCAGTCTGCTTCCTGGATGTTCGCAGATCCAGATGATGTTGTGTTTCTGTCGATGTTGTTGACAAGAGACCAAAATATCTTGGAATTCTGTTGTTTGCTTTCCCATACCAGTTTGAGTTGGGTTTCCTGGGCCTTTTTCTCTTGGGTAACTGCCCTCCTGAATGCCTTTTGGGCATAACGGTATGTAACGAGGAAACTGCTGTTCTCTGGAAATTTTAAAAGCAGCCTCAGTGCGTTATTTCTTGTTCTTTTTAGTGTTTTTATCATAGGGAGGGCTGTTGCTCCTACTGGTGGTATCCGATTTGGGCCCTGCCTTGTTGCTGGATAAATTCTGATCAAATGTGCGCATAGCTGCGTCCATATTGCTGTTAGGGAAACCGTTTGGTCTAAGACACCCCTGATGAAATCCTTGCTTGTATTTAAGATGCACTGACAGTTAGACTCACTCCATTTCAGGCGTTTTAAGTTGTCGGAATGTATTCCTTTGTATGTAGATGGAGCCTTTTTGTGGAGGGCTAAATTTGTGGCAAAGGAAATGACCAGTGGCCTGTGGTCGCTTTGGGGCCTTGGCAGGACGGAGAAGTTAGCCAGATTGAACAGAAGTTCCGAGTTGCATATGGTGAAGTCCAGGTAGGATTTTGCTCTTCCGTTTGACCAGGTCCAGTTTGGAGGGGAGTCAGTTGCTGATCTTCCATTCACAACTAGGTACCCTGCGTTGTAAAGTCTTGTCACGGTGACCTCGCCTAATGTGTTGAAGGCTTGCACAGGGGGTTTAGATTGGGGGACCGCCTCAATGATGCTAGTCATGTTAGGTCCTTCTAGGTCTGCTGTGTTCCCCTGGAAAAGGTTGGTGTTAAAGTCCCCTGTGATAATGCAGTCCGAGTTGGGATATACTGTGGCTATATCTCCCATTATATCGCAGAATCTGGCCAGGTGGTCTTTCTTTGTGCGGGTGTTAGGATTAATGTACACGTTTATAAGTAAAATCGGTCGTTGTCTGCTCCGTAGATTAATTTTAACCCCCAGTAGCCAGTCTTCTTTCAAGTGAAGTTGACTGAATTCGCCTTTTAGGTTGTTGGATATGTATGTGGACAGCCCACCTTTAGGGTGGCCGAAGCGGGTGTCCCTCAGTGCCTGTTTCCGATATTCAATGAATCCTTCAATGTGGCGGTCCTCTAATTCCCAAGTTTCCTGGAGGGCAATTGCCACATGTTCCCCCAGGAAAGACATAGTGTCTTCGTTTGAGGTTTTTTGATGTAGGCTGCAGATATTCCATGAGCATAGTAAAAAGGGTGGCTCCCTCTTACTGCTGACCACACTGTGCTGTTGTGCCCCTGGCGGCGGGAGTGGTTTTAATAGATTGTGTGTTTTTGCTGGTGAACCTGGCACAGATGTTCAATTTCTGCTTTTTGTGGCCAATACTGCTGGCAGCCACCTCCAGGCATGGTCTGGTTCTTTGTTACTCACCGCTATTTCAGGGGATTTAGGTTCTATATCCGACCCTGAGGCATTTTTTAGAACAGAGAACGGCCTCCCATGCTCTTTGTTTTTGATGGAGGCCGGCTTGCTGGGTGTGGTTGCTCCGGATAGCAGCGTGATTGGATATCCTGGTGTTGAATAAGGGTACACTCTAATCCCCCAGTTCCGCAGTGTAGCCTTGTGTTCGAGGAAGGCTCCTACCCAGCCTGCCTGTGTGAAAGTTACAACGGTGACCTCAGAGGGTTGGTTTCCTCGTGGGGGAAGGAATTCAATGGTTTTGATGTTATTCGTGACCAGACCCTCTAGCCCCGGTATGCCTTCCGCTACTTTCAGCAGATTTGATCTGTTGAGAATATCGTGCCGCCCCTTAGATTTATACTCGGGGGCTAATAAAATCTGATGACACGATTGGTTGTCACTTCGCGGCTCTGGAGCAGTAGTGGGTTTGAGGATCGGTTTTTCGATTGTTACATCAGATCTATTTTTAAGTGGCTTTTGTGGTGCCCGTTTTGGTTGTGGGGTGTGACTGATCATGGCAGCTATGTCGTTGCAAATGGTTTTAGTGAAACTCAGTTTTGTTGTTAAGTTTTCATTCCCGAAAAGGGGGAGATCCATTAGAAGCCGGGTTTTTCCTGCCGCTGTCTCTTGCCCAGTGTAGCTTGACCTAGCTGGGCTCACCCTTGTGCTTGTTGCAGGATTGCTTCCCTCTGCTTTAGTTGCCGAGGCAATTGTTGATAATCTTAGACTCTGAGGGCTCCTCTCCAGTTCTTGAGTGTGCAAGTCCACAGTTGGACCGTTCAAGGTTATTGTTGGGTTTGTCTTTGGGTCCACTGTGCTAGGTTCTGTAGAGGATTTTTTGTTTTCGGCTCTCGAGAAGATCGGAAAGAGATTCTGGTGGGCCAAGTTGGAATTAGCCCTGAGTTTGTTTCTTGCTTTGCGTTGACGTTTACGTTCTCTTTTGGTGCAAGGAGGAATAGGCCCAAGAGAGGTTGAGGCTGATGGAGCGGGTGAAGAAGCAGAGCTGTTAGTTCGACCGTCCACAGATTTGGCATGCTGGTCTGTGGGCCCGGTTGAAGATGAAAGAGTGCAGTTTTCAACCGTCGGGGTCGGTTTTATAGGCGCACTGTGAGGGTGACCATTCATCGATTGAAGGGGGTTAAGTGATCCTGTAATTCCCGCTTCTTCTTCCTTTGTCGCTGTACTTTTGTTTCCACAGTCCTCCTGTGGTTTATCCTGTTCTTGGTGTTTGGTGGGTTGCAGTTTAACTGGCACGTGTCCCCCTCTCAGCTGCTTTACTTCCCTGATGACAGTGGAAAGGCAATCTGGTAGCAGGGAGAGGGAGTCAATGATTGGAGAGCAGCAACACGTTGGTTGAACAAAATTCGCAGATGCTTGTGCCCTTAGAATTAACGAGTTCAGTTGGTCTAATTTGCCGTCGATCCCTGATGTAAAGAGCGCCAGGGTGTTTAGTAAATCAACTTGCACCTCTAGTTTTACTGAATGGTAATTAAGTGCAGTCACGGTTTGTTGAAGGGTCTGCAATAGTTGAGGCCAAACACTGGTCTTAGTGTCCTCTTCTATGTTGAATTTGCCTTCCAGGGTGATACTCGGGCTTGGACTTGGGGATTCTGAGGAAATCTTAAGGAAAAGGGGCAAATCCGACATGGGCTGATCATTTGCTGCCGTCTGCACTGATTGACTTTGACATGCAGTCCTTGTGAGGCCAGAGGCCGGAAATAGCTTGAATGAAGGGCTTGAATCTGTTGGTGCTATTAATATTTTTGTTGTTGGCGAGGTAAGCGAGTTTAGAGATGAATAACTGCCATTGAATTGTGCTGGGCCAACTTGTCCGTGGATTTCCGCCGTCGTTGTTTGCTGTGGACGGCCCGTGAATGGCTTAAGTGGGGGGTGTAGGAGTTGTGGCAGCAAGGGGGAGGCCTCAATTGAACCCATAATGTCTTCCAGCTGCGATTGCGGTGGGGGGACAGCCTCATTGTCGTCTGCCAGAGGGGTGAGAGGCTTCTCTGGTTGTAGAGGAACGTTTTGGGAATTTTCCATGTTGTAGTTGGCACAGGTAGACCCAAAAGTGTAAACCCCTGGTGGCTCTTTTGTTGGGATTGTGTTGAATACCTAATTTTGCGGTGATGCTTTAAGGTCAAACCCTGAGTGGTCAGAGGCTGGAAAAGTTGTTGCTTCCGAGGTTTGCGGGTGTTGCTCTAATAGTTGTGTTAATTCTGTTAGTTCTGTAGTTTTTGATGGAGTCTTTCTAAAGTAGTCCCGTAAAGTTAGGCTCTTAGGTTTTTGGGGTTTTGATGTGTGCTTAACGAAGCCCTGAACCCCGGCTGCGTCTGGTTGCTTGGGCTTCCTTCGTTTAGGTGCAGTGTACTTTCTTTCTTTGCCAGATCTCATTGCTCCAATATGGACTTGGTGAGTGGAGATATGGGGCCCAGGTTTTCAGTTGTGCTTTGTGCTAAGTGCTTAGTGGCTCCTAACAGCAAGGGTCAGAAGACAACCGGCAGGTTCAGCAGTCAGGTGAAAGCTTGCCCTTTCCCTTTCCTTTCCTTGACGCTTTCCCTTGTCCGTGTCCGTATAGGGACACACTGTTGCACAATTCCTTTGTCCCTGACCCCCCCAGGTTCGGTGGTTGAATCTAATGGGGTCTGGCAGGGTCCAATTGAGACTGATGAGTCCGGCCGGGTGTGGTGAAACTGAGCAGGTAAGGCTGAGAGTGTGTGTGTATGATGAGTAAGGGAGCGTGTATATCTTGTACAAGAGGAAAGGCTAGCTGGGCAAACTGGGGGCTGGTTAAGAGTGTCTCGGGCTCCTCTGCCTGTTCTGGCACCTCCCCCGCCTCTGCCTCTACTGCCACGTCTCTTGGTGCTCCTGATTACTCCTGCCTGTTCCTGCCCTGCCCTGCTTATGCTCGACTTGGTGCTCAGGGCTCAGGGGTCAGAGCTCGGGATGCTGGAATTGAGGCCGGTGCTAAATGCTGGTGCTAGGTGCTAGATGCTGGAACGGGGATGAAGGGGGGGGGGCTGCATGCAGCGAGTTACTGCCCGTGGAACGCAGGGGTCCGCTGAAACTAATGCCGATATAACACAGTGCCTGAGTAGCTTTCGCTGCTCACCCCCGCTCACCATCTAATATATATAGCCATGTCTGAACTGGGGTGGCTGAGTGAACTAAAGAATGGTGATGGATTAAACCCAGATCAGTTGACTGGGGGTGAGTGTTTGATTTGTTCAAACGCTCCGTCCATCATCCCCTTTTGTATCGCTTTGTTCGCCCTAAGTGTGGCAGGGTATACTCAGACGTGAGTCCCTTGTTCACTTGGCCACTGGATTCAAGATAGCCTGGCTGATGAGGATTATGAATCCGAAACCGGTCCCAGGATGCTTGTTTCCGGTCCAGGGAAGACAAGGCTTGGCAGTTCGGGCTGGACTGTTCCCATAAGGCACAGGGTCAGACTGATTTGCATATAGCCATGTCTGAACTGGGGTGGCTGAGTGAACTAAAGAATGGTGATGGATTAAACCCAGATCAGTTGACTGGGGGTGAGTGTTTGATTTGTTCAAACGCTCCGTCCATCATCCCCTTTTGTATCGCTTTGTTCGCCCTAAGTGTGGCAGGGTATACTCAGACGTGAGTCCCTTGTTCACTTGGCCACTGGATTCAAGATAGCCTGGCTGATGAGGATTATGAATCCGAAACCGGTCCCAGGATGCTTGTTTCCGGTCCTGGGAAGACAAGGCTTGGCAGTTCGGGCTGGACTGTTCCCATAAGGCACAGGGTCAGACTGATTTGCATATAGCCATGTCTGAACTGGGGTGACTGAGTGAACTAAAGAATGGTGATGGATTAAACCCAGATCAGTTGACTGGGGGTGAGTGTTTGATTTGTTCAAACGCTCCGTCCATCATCCCCTTTTGTATCGCTTTGTTCGCCCTAAGTGTGGCAGGGTATACTCAGACGTGAGTCCCTTGTTCACTTGGCCACTGGATTCAAGATAGCCTGGCTGATGAGGATTATGAATCCGAAACCGGTCCCAGGATGCTTGTTTCCGGTCCAGGGAAGACAAGGCTTGGCAGTTCGGGCTGGACTGTTCCCATAAGGCACAGGGTCAGACTGATTTGCATATAGCCATGTCTGAACTGGGGTGGCTGAGTGAACTAAAGAATGGTGATGGATTAAACCCAGATCAGTTGACTGGGGGTGAGTGTTTGATTTGTTCAAATGCTCCGTCCATCATCCCCTTTTGTATCGCTTTGTTCGCCCTAAGTGTGGCAGGGTATACTCAGACGTGAGTCCCTTGTTAACTTGGCCACTGGATTCAAGATAGCCTGGCTGATGAGGATTATGAATCCGAAACCGGTCCCAGGATGCTTGTTTCCGGTCCAGGGAAGAAAAGGCTTGGCAGTTCGGGCTGGACTGTTCCCATAAGGCACAGGGTCAGACTGATTTGCATATAGCCATGTCTGAACTGGGGTGGCTGAGTGAACTAAAGAATGGTGATGGATTAAACCCAGATCAGTTGACTGGGGGTGAGTGTTTGATTTGTTCAAACGCTCCGTCCATCATCCCCTTTTGTATCGCTTTGTTCGCCCTAAGTGTGGCAGGGTATACTCAGACGTGAGTCCCTTGTTCACTTGGCCACTGGATTCAAGATAGCCTGGCTGATGAGGATTATGAATCCGAAACCGGTCCCAGGATGCTTGTTTCCGGTCCAGGGAAGACAAGGCTTGGCAGTTCGGGCTGGACTGTTCCCATAAGGCACAGGGTCAGACTGATTTGCATATAGCCATGTCTGAACTGGGGTGGCTGAGTGAATTAAAGAATGGTGATGGATTAAACCCAGATCAGTTGACTGGGGGTGAGTGTTTGATTTGTTCAAACGCTCCGTCCATCATCCCCTTTTGTATCGCTTTGTTTGCCCTAAGTGTGGCAGGGTATACTCAGACGTGAGTCCCTTGTTCACTTGGCCACTGGATTCAAGATAGCCTGGCTGATGAGGATTATGAATCCGAAACCGGTCCCAGGATGCTTGTTTCTGGTCCAGGGAAGACAAGGCTTGGCAGTTCGGGCTGGACTGTTCCCATAAGGCACAGGGTCAGACTGATTTGCATATAGCCATGTCTGAACTGGGGTGGCTGAGTGAACTAAAGAATGGTGATGGATTAAACCCAGATCAGTTGACTGGGGGTGAGTGTTTGATTTGTTCAAACGCTCCGTCCATCATCCCCTTTTGTATCGCTTTGTTCGCCCTAAGTGTGGCAGGGTATACTCAGACGTGAGTCCCTTGTTCACTTGGCCACTGGATTCAAGATAGCCTGGCTGATGAGGATTATGAATCCGAAACCGGTCCCAGGATGCTTGTTTCCGGTCCAGGGAAGACAAGGCTTGGCAGTTCGGGCTGGACTGTTCCCATAAGGCACAGGGTCAGACTGATTTGCATATAGCCATGTCTGAACTGGGGTGGCTGAGTGAACTAAAGAATGGTGATGGATTAAACCCAGATCAGTTGACTGGGGGTGAGTGTTTGATTTGTTCAAACGCTCCGTCCATCATCCCCTTTTGTATCGCTTTGTTCGCCCTAAGTGTGGCAGGGTATACTCAGACGTGAGTCCCTTGTTCACTTGGCCACTGGATTCAAGATAGCCTGGCTGATGAGGATTATGAATCCGAAACCGGTCCCAGGATGCTTGTTTCCGGTCCAGGGAAGACAAGGCTTGGCAGTTCGGGCTGGACTGTTCCCATAAGGCACAGGGTCAGACTGATTTGCATATAGCCATGTCTGAACTGGGGTGGCTGAGTGAACTAAAGAATGGTGATGGATTAAACCCAGATCAGTTGACTGGGGGTGAGTGTTTGATTTGTTCAAACGCTCCGTCCATCATCCCCTTTTGTATCGCTTTGTTCGCCCTAAGTGTGGCAGGGTATACTCAGACGTGAGTCCCTTGTTCACTTGGCCACTGGATTCAAGATAGCCTGGCTGATGAGGATTATGAATCCGAAACCGGTCCCAGGATGCTTGTTTCCGGTCCAGGGAAGACAAGGCTTGGCAGTTCGGGCTGGACTGTTCCCATAAGGCACAGGGTCAGACTGATTTGCATATAGCCATGTCTGAACTGGGGTGGCTGAGTGAACTAAAGAATGGTGATGGATTAAACCCAGATCAGTTGACTGGGGGTGAGTGTTTGATTTGTTCAAACGCTCCGTCCATCATCCCCTTTTGTATCGCTTTGTTCGCCCTAAGTGTGGCAGGGTATACTCAGACGTGAGTCCCTTGTTCACTTGGCCACTGGATTCAAGATAGCCTGGCTGATGAGGATTATGAATCCGAAACCGGTCCCAGGATTCTTGTTTCCGGTCCAGGGAAGACAAGGCTTGGCAGTTCGGGCTGGACTGTTCCCATAAGGCACAGGGTCAGACTGATTTGCATATAGCCATGTCTGAACTGGGGTGGCTGAGTGAACTAAAGAATGGTGATGGATTAAACCCAGATCAGTTGACTGGGGGTGATTGTTTGATTTGTTCAAACGCTCCGTCCATCATCCCCTTTTGTATCGCTTTGTTCGCCCTAAGTGTGGCAGGGTATACTCAGACGTGAGTCCCTTGTTCACTTGGCCACTGGATTCAAGATAGCCTGGCTGATGAGGATTATGAATCCGAAACCAGTCCCAGGATGCTTGTTTCCGGTCCAGGGAAGACAAGGCTTGGCAGTTCGGGCTGGACTGTTCCCATAAGGCACAGGGTCAGACTGATTTGCATATAGCCATGTCTGAACTGGGGTGGCTGAGTGAACTAAAGAATGGTGATGGATTAAACCCAGATCAGTTGACTGGGGGTGAGTGTTTGATTTGTTCAAACGCTCCGTCCATCATCCCCTTTTGTATCGCTTTGTTCGCCCTAAGTGTGGCAGGGTATACTCAGACGTGAGTCCCTTGTTCACTTGGCCACTGGATTCAAGATAGCCTGGCTGATGAGGATTATGAATCCGAAACCGGTCCCAGGATGCTTGTTTCCGGTCCAGGGAAGACAAGGCTTGGCAGTTCGGGCTGGACTGTTCCCATAAGGCACAGGGTCAGACTGATTTGCATATAGCCATGTCTGAACTGGGGTGGCTGAGTGAACTAAAGAATGGTGATGGATTAAACCCAGATCAGTTGACTGGGGGTGAGTGTTTGATTTGTTCAAACGCTCCGTCCATCATCCCCTTTTGTATCGCTTTGTTCGCCCTAAGTGTGGCAGGGTATACTCAGACGTGAGTCCCTTGTTCACTTGGCCACTGGATTCAAGATAGCCTGGCTGATGAGGATTATGAATCCGAAACCGGTCCCAGGATGCTTGTTTCCGGTCCAGGGAAGACAAGGCTTGGCAGTTCGGGCTGGACTGTTCCCATAAGGCACAGGGTCAGACTGATTTGCATATAGCCATGTCTGAACTGGGGTGGCTGAGTGAACTAAAGAATGGTGATGGATTAAACCCAGATCAGTTGACTGGGGGTGAGTGTTTGATTTGTTCAAACGCTCCGTCCATCATCCCCTTTTGTATCGCTTTGTTCGCCCTAAGTGTGGCAGGGTATACTCAGACGTGAGTCCCTTGTTCACTTGGCCACTGGATTCAAGATAGCGTGGCTGATGAGGATTATGAATCCGAAACCGGTCCCAGGATGCTTGTTTCCGGTCCAGGGAAGACAAGGCTTGGCAGTTCGGGCTGGACTGTTCCCATAAGGCACAGGGTCAGACTGATTTGCATATAGCCATGTCTGAACTGGGGTGGCTGAGTGAACTAAAGAATGGTGATGGATTAAACCCAGATCAGTTGACTGGGGGTGAGTGTTTGATTTGTTCAAACGCTCCGTCCATCATCCCCTTTTGTATCGCTTTGTTCACCCTAAGTGTGGCAGGGTATACTCAGACGTGAGTCCCTTGTTCACTTGGCCACTGGATTCAAGATAGCCTGGCTGATGAGGATTATGAATCCGAAACCGGTCCCAGGATGCTTGTTTCCGGTCCAGGGAAGACAAGGCTTGGCAGTTCGGGCTGGACTGTTCCCATAAGGCACAGGGTCAGACTGATTTGCATATAGCCATGTCTGAACTGGGGTGGCTGAGTGAACTAAAGAATGGTGATGGATTAAACCCAGATCAGTTGACTGGGGGTGAGTGTTTGATTTGTTCAAACGCTCCGTCCATCATCCCCTTTTGTATCGCTTTGTTCGCCCTAAGTGTGGCAGGGTATACTCAGACGTGAGTCCCTTGTTCACTTGGCCACTGGATTCAAGATAGCCTGGCTGATGAGGATTATGAATCCGAAACCGGTCCCAGGATGCTTGTTTCCGGTCCAGGGAAGACAAGGCTTGGCAGTTCGGGCTGGACTGTTCCCATAAGGCACAGGGTCAGACTGATTTGCATATAGCCATGTCTGAACTGGGGTGGCTGAGTGAACTAAAGAATGGTGATGGATTAAACCCAGATCAGTTGACTGGGGGTGAGTGTTTGATTTGTTCAAACGCTCCGTCCATCATCCCCTTTTGTATCGCTTTGTTCGCCCTAAGTGTGGCAGGGTATACTCAGACGTGAGTCCCTTGTTCACTTGGCCACTGGATTCAAGATAGCCTGGCTGATGAGGATTATGAATCCGAAACCGGTCCCAGGATGCTTGTTTCCGGTCCAGGGAAGACAAGGCTTGGCAGTTCGGGCTGGACTGTTCCCATAAGGCACAGGGTCAGACTGATTTGCATATAGCCATGTCTGAACTGGGGTGGCTGACTGAACTAAAGAATGGTGATGGATTAAACCCAGATCAGTTGACTGGGGGTGAGTGTTTGATTTGTTCAAACGCTCCGTCCATCATCCCCTTTTGTATCGCTTTGTTCGCCCTAAGTGTGGCAGGGTATACTCAGACGTGAGTCCCTTGTTCACTTGGCCTCTGGATTCAAGATAGCCTGGCTGATGAGGATTATGAATCCGAAACCGGTCCCAGGATGCTTGTTTCCGGTCCAGGGAAGACAAGGCTTGGCAGTTTGGGCTGGACTGTTCCCATAAGGCACAGGGTCAGACTGATTTGCATATAGCCATGTCTGAACTGGGGTGGCTGAGTGAACTAAAGAATGGTGATGGATTAAACCCAGATCAGTTGACTGGGGGTGAGTGTTTGATTTGTTCAAACGCTCCGTCCATCATCCCCTTTTGTATCGCACCATCTAATTCAGGCTGTGGTCCCTCGCGGCTCGGCTCTTCCTCACCTTCCCTCACTCGTGGGTGGGAAGCCGTATGCTGCTTGCCGATTGTCGTGGGTTGTGAGTCATGTGCAAGGAGGCTGCCTGGAAGCTGCCTGGAGGCTGTCTGCAAGGGGGGAGGATGTAGGAGGCGAGAGGCAGAACGTTTTCAGGGCACCAATTTAATACCAATACAGTGCGCTTCACAGCGCCTCACCTCTCCTCACTGCTCCTCTATTTGTCTCGCCTTGTCTCTCCGCTGCAGTCCCGACCGCAATCACGGCTCAGTCTACAGGGCTGCTCACAGTATCACGATGTTAGGACTCGCTGCAAGCTGCTGAGTTTGGCGATGGCGTTTTTCGGCGTTCTCGGCGTTTTCGACTGCTCGCCCGCCTGCTCGCTTGCTTGCCTCAGCTGAATCTGCTGTGATTACTCTCCACTCGTTGACAGCTCTCCTCCAAAAGTGATTGAAGACCTTGAAAAAGATCCTTTGATCTCTCATTTACTGAGATTGCCACCTCCATATGTGCAGGGTGCTACTGCGCCTCTATTACCCCCGGTTGTTCCACCCTTTGTTGTTCAAGCTCCTGCTGTTGTTCAGCCACCCGGTGCTCCACAGATGGTTTTGCCTCCTCCTGCGCAACCCATTCTAGGGTCGCCAGCCTTGCTACCAGCTTTGCCTCAAACTCCTTTGCCTTCTGCTTCTGCATCTTTGATTTCTACTGTTCTTGTCCCTACACCTTCTTTGCCTCAAAATACTTATTCTCCTGTTCTTATGTCTGCTTCTTCTCCTTCTGTTCGAAAACGAATGACAGAAACGGTTTCTAATTTGTTGTCACCATTGTTTGGGTCACTGAATATGACCCCTGTTTCGGAGCGTAAGCAGAGTCGTAGTCAGCTTCCTGGTTCTGAGGAACGGGCTGTGTTGGATTTGTTGGCTCGTAAATGGATTATAAATGCCTCAAGGTATAGTTTGCCAGCGGTTATGGATGTTTTCTTTCAGTGGGAGCCGCCTAAGCAAAGGTATGTTTTTAATGTGATGTGTATGTTTTTGCGTCAGGAATGGGAAGATAATGATTTGGGTTTGATCCCGCAGGAACTACTTGATGTTCAGTCGGATTTAGCTAAAGGGGTGATAGTAGAATCTGATATTACAGACGCCGTAGAGACGATACTGGCTTTTAGATCTAGCCTTCCGCCTCAGACATTGTACGAACCTGATTCTTCTGTTAGAAGAAAAGCGAGACAGTATCCAATGAGAGAAGTTCCCCCAATTTGGAAGGAAGGGGACCCAAACGCTAATCCAGTTATTCTGCCGCATTTTCAGCGAATATGGGTACATGTCCCTTGGAAGAGAGCAGAGGTCTTGGCTCTTAAGCAGACCTTACCTGACCCTCGTAAGAATCCTGCTGGTTATTACAAGGAGTTGTCCCAGACAGTTGAAGCGTGTATTATGAATTTAGCTGACATCGATATGTTGATGGGTAATGTAGTCCCCCAACCTTTGTGGGCGAAGATTCGTCATGAGAATCATGCTGCTAAATTAGGTGATACCTGGGCGAATATTGTTGCCGCAGATGGTAGACAGGAGGGAGGTGCTAAACCTGAACCTCTAGTTTCAGAATTACCAGGTAGAATTATTAATCTGATGAAAACGATGATGCCTGCTTTACGAGTAAATTGGGATAAGTTAGCAGCATGTAAGCAGAAGAAAGACGAGAGTGTATCTGATTTCTTCACTAGGTTTGAAGAGACGTTTATTGATCATAGTGGTCAGGATATGAGTACGGAGGGTGGTCAAAGGTTGTTTGTGGATAAATTTGTCTTTAATTTGCTTCCCGAACTTTTTAATAAGTTAAAGGACTCTGAGAGGTCATGGGCTGTCTCTTCGTCGGCCCAGATATTGGCTACTGCACAATATTACGAGAATAGGGATAAAGATGAGAAGGATAAAGTGGAAAAGAAAACTAAAGAGTTAAAGACGAAAGTTCTTTTGCAGCAAGCTTATCCGCCTCGTCAGAATCAGCCTCAGTTTCAGCAACCTCCACAATTTCAGAGATTGTTACAGAAGCCATTACAAGAATAGTTGCCCAGCTTTGTTACAGCGTGCGAATGGTGTATCTGGTCAGAGAGGTCGTGGTAGTTTTCAGCAAGCTCCTAGGGGTAGGGGACATGGTATGATCCCTCAGAATGAGCGTTACTCTTCCCTACAGAATTCTGCGAATTATTTTTACAGACAGAATGTTCCGAGTGGTCAGTCTGCCCAGTATTATGTTGAGGATTACTATGTCGAAGGTGAGAGTTCTGGTTATAATGATAACTAGGACAGCCAAGGACAAAGAGAGGGAGTAGTGTCAGTTCCAGTAGACCAGAGTGGACCTTATGTTGAAGTGATTACATCAGGTGTGGTAGAACCTTTTCTTTTGGATACTGGGGCGATGAAAAGTTCAATTATGCACTCTAAACTTCCTGGCGCACCTTTGTCTGGCTTGACCAATGTTTCAGTAGGATTTTCAGGCGCCCCAGTTCGTAATCCGGTTTCTAGTCCTTTGTCCCTTACCATTGGCCCTTGTGAATTGGAAGCTCCACTTATTTTAACGACTGGTTGTGGTGAGAATCTGTTGGGTTTCGACTTGCTGAAAAGATTGTATGCGACATTGCATTGTTCTCCTTCGGGAGTACAACTTACCCTTGGTAAGAAAGTGATTTCTCCAATGTATTTGTCTAAGGATTGTTTACCACTGGAATTGCGTTCTCTTCCTGGGCTACAGGTCCAAATGATGTTGGTCTTTTGCAGATTCCTCCTTATGTTGTCACCCTTAAGTCAACTGCTAGGCTACCTCGTATTCCCCAATACAAGATTTCGAGCGATGGTGAGAGAGCTCTTTTAGCGATTGTCTATGATCTGGTTGAGAAGGGTGTAGTTGAGGAAACGAGAGGTAATGTGTGTAACAGTCCTGTTTTGCCTGTTCTTAAACGTACTGATGCTTCTCAGCCACCTGTGTACAGGTTTGTGATCGACCTTCGAGAGGTCAATAAGATAGTAGTGCCACAGTTTCCTGTGGTACCTGATATCACTGCCTTGTTGACTTTGATTCCTACTTCGGCAGGTTGGTTTTCTGTCATCGATTTGAAGAATGCTTTCTTCAGTATTCCTACTGCTGAGGAGAGTAGGGATATTTTTGGCTTCTCATTAGGAGGCCGAAGCTTCCGGTTTAAGAGAGCTCCCCAAGGTTATTGTGAAAGTCCCTCCATCTATAGTCAAGCGTTGAAAACTCAGCTTGACGGTTTTGTGTTAACTGTTGGTGCTACTCTTATTCAGTACGTCGATGATTTGTTGGTTACTGCTGATGATGAAAAGATTTGTAAAGAGGCTACTCTTTCTTTGTTGCGGTATTTGTCTGACCTTCATCATAAAGTGTCACCTTCAAAGTTGCAATATTGTCGCCAAGAAGTGACCTACTTAGGTCATCTCTTATCGAAGGAGGGAAGGAGATTGACACCAGAACGAATTCAAGCGATTGCGCAAATGAATGTACCATCGACACAGAGAGAAGTGCGTGCTTTTTAGGTATTACATCATATTGTAGACAGTGGATCCCCAATTTTTCCTTGCTAGCGAAACCTCTGTTGGCATTGACTCTGAAAGATACTCCGCATCCTCTTCTTTGGTCTGACGAATGTCAGAAAAGTTTTTCTGAACTACGCTGTGCATTGTGTTCGGCTCCTGTGTTGGGTACTCCAGACTATAGTAAGCCTTTCACGTTGTACGTGCACGAGAGAGAAGGTTTTGCGCTGTCAGTGTTGACACAACCATTTGGGTACAAGCAGCGTCCATGCGCGTATTTTTCAGCAACGTTAGACCCAGTTGCTAAGGCGTTGCCGAGTTGTCTGAGAGCTACAGCTGCAGCGGCTGTTTCTATTCTACAGTCTGCAGGTTTGGTATTGGACAATACGTTGATTGTGATGGTCCCACATGCAGTGGATACCTTATTGAATAGGACTAAGACACAGCACCTTACTAGTGCACGTCTGTCAGGTTACGAGTTGACATTGTTGGCTAGTCATGTTCACATTAAACGATGTAATGTGCTGAATCCAGCTACGCTGTTACCGATCTCTACAGAGACGGATCCTCAGGAACAGCATGATTGTTTTCTTCGTACAGAGGAAGAAACGAAAGCTAGAGTCGATCTAAGGGATACTCCCCTTACGGATGTTGATGGTACCCTATGGGTAGATGGTTCGTGTTTTAAGCTTCCGAATGGTGAAACGACTGCAGCGTATGCTATTACAACTTTACATACAGTTGTTGAGACAGCACGCATACCACAGAATTCTGCCCAAGCAGCAGAGTTGATTGCACTGACTAGAGCGTGCGTGTTGTCAGAAGGAAAGCGAGTGAATGTTTACACCGATAGTCAGTATGCGTTTGGTGTTGCCCATAGTTTTGGGCGTTTGTGGAGAGAGCGTGGGTTCCTTACTTCGCATGGGACAAAAATACAGCATGGGCAGTTGGTGAATGAACTTTTGGAATCTCTCACTCTCCCAAAGCAGATTGCAATTGTGAAGTGTAGTACGCATAAGAAAGTTGTGGACGATGTTGGTCGAGGTAATGCGTTTGCAGATGAAGTTGCGAAGAAAACGGCGAAAGACATGATGAGCCGTATGTATGTTGCAGGCCCAGCTAATTGGGTTATGGCTGGTGGAATGTGTGAAGACACAATAGAAAGTGTGAAAACGATTTAGGCTGAAGCGACTGAAAAAGAAGTGAGTGTTTGGAGAGAAACTACGGGTATGTTGGATTCGACAGGTTGTTGGGTTGAGTTGTCAGAACACCAGCGATGGTTGTTGCCTGATGCGTATGTGCTCCCAGTGGTTACAATGGCTCATGGAATGGCTCACATAAGTTCGAAGGGAATATGCAAGTTGTTGGCTCCAGTTTGGCAGAATGCTGGAATTCTGAAATGTGCAGAGAACGTGGTGAAACATTGTATGATTTGTCTGAAGTATAATCCTGGTAAGGGAACTCCAACTCCAGCTGGTCATTTTGCTCCTCCAACGTATCCGTTTGAAGTGATACAGTTAGACTACATTCACATGGAGAGATGCAATAATTTGAAGTATCTCCTTGTGGTTGTTTGTGCCTTTTCCAGGTGGATAGAGGCCTACCCCCTAAAAGATAATACTGCCTTATCTACAGCCAAGGTTTTGCTGAGAGAGTACTTCCCTAGGTATGGTTTGCGGAGAATTGTATGGTCGGACAATGGGAGTGAATTTGTGGGTCAAATCATGAAGAAAGTGTGTGCTGGATTGGGAATAAATCAAAAGTTCCATGCAGCGAATCACCCCCAGTCTGCTGGACTTGTGGAATGTTACAATGGTACCTTGAAGCTGAAATTAGCTAAGGTACAAGCGAGCACTGGTCTTACATGGCCGGATGCCTTGCTGTTGGCTCTTTTGTCAATAAGGACGACTGTGCTTCTCGAGTGGGACTTAGTCCGTATGAAATTGTGTTTGGTCGTCCTGTGAATGTTTGGGGTGTGCCTCGTCCTAAAGAATACAGCAGTATTGAGTACCCTATGTTGGTGGATTACTTACATGACTTGACTGCTAAATTACGTGTTCTCCACCAACAGGTCTATGACAGTCTACTGACAGCAACTGCGGATCCAGGACACACAGTTCAACCCGGCGATTATATTCTCACGAAGAATTTTCAACGAACAAAAAATTTGGAGCCGAGGTGAACTGGACCGCATTTAGTTTTGTTAGTGACTCGAACTGCTGTTAGAGTAGCTGGCAAGAAGAACTGGGTGCATGCCACCCACTGTAAAAAAGTGCCATTGCCCTTACCATATGACAAGTGGGTGAGGGGAGGTATAGCCAATTCTGAACGTGAAAAAACTCTTACATTTGTTCCATTTAGTGAAGCTCATTTGACATGGACACGGTCAGAGCGCGAGGATGATGATGTTCTCCAAGCTGCTGTGCCTCCTCATCTAAAGATTGACACCACCAATCCGGAACTTTTATTTGAGGATCCAACTGTACCTAATAAAGAACGCTACGATCTAAGACCGCGAAATACTGTACATATGGACAAATAAAGTTGAAACTGGAATTTTTTATATAGTGAATTACACCTCGTCAGATCAAGAGACTTTTTTTTTTGCTTTTTCCTTTTTCGAGTCACCATCCGGACTCAGCTGTAATGTCGCGGTGTAAAGACTTGGGAGTGCAAGCCGAAGACACAAGGTCGAGGTTCTGGTTGGTCTCAGGGCGTTCCCTGGACTGACAGGCGCATTCCTTAGCACGGAACACCCAACCGCCGCGAACAGCACGGTTAGAGGATGGAGTCTTTTGGGTCTGAGAAAGGTGTTGAGAAAAGTGGTTTCAAAATGAAAATGTGTACATTGGTTCGTAGCAAATGTTTTTTAATAATGTGTTTCCTTATGCGTGTGAATATTACGTTAGCTTGTGTGGGTTGGATTTTCTATGTCACACAATTGCCGCTTACATCTACCTCCCAACCTACTTTTTCTTTTTCTACTGCATCTCCACATGAGTTTCATACGTTACCTGAACATGAACAGACACGAAGATCAGAATTTGTGAATAATTCGTTTATACAGATGTTGCATTAGCATCAGCTAGTCATAAATACCACGAATTGTTGGGTGTGTGGTCTTATGCCACATACTACAGACAAGGGAATGCCATATTTGGTTTTGCCTTTTTCACCTAATGGGTCAGTTTGGGCACTCCAATCGATGTTTATCTATGCGAACGAAGCCTCTCCAGTGTGTTCTGTTAACGATAACGTGAGCAAGAATGCTTTGATAAGGGGAATAGTCGATATGATTAGAGATATTGACGCGTATAACGCTATCCCTAAAGATGAGGTACGAGCATATGTCGGCTGGAATAAGACAACATATAGTGTTAGCTTGACGGAGAAAGAAAGGTCTCCTCCTATTTGGATTATACCCCACCGAGGTCATCTTTGTTTGCAAGGTAATGGTCAGAATCCGAGAGCTCAGCTTGGTAAGAGTGTGTGTGTTCACACATACGTTTATACGTCCCAGAAATCTCCTCCGTTTGTGCCAGCTAAAGGCACATGTTTTGTCTGTTATGATAGAGCATACACATGGTTGCAATCTGATTTTTCCGGCACAAGTTACATGGCATTTTTGCTTCCCCCTACATACACTGCTGTTTCCGATTACCATAAGACGAGATATGGTAGAGGTGTAATCGATGCGAAAGATACTGTCGCACAAGAAGCTGGAGACTTCTTTAAGGGTTTCCTACCCTTTTGGGGTCCTATGGCTAATAGTAGGAATATTCGTCAGCTTACGAAAGTGGTTGAGGCCACTATAAATGAGACTGCAGGTGCCCTTAGCAATATTACAGCTGAGCTTCAAGCGGATCGCCTTATGACATTACAGAACCGTTTTGCTTTAGATATTATACTTGCAGATAGAGGTGGGGTATGCAAATTGATTAGATCTAGTTGATGCGTGTTCATTCCAGATAATGCCCCGACAGTGTACCAAGCCATCTCTAGACTACATAAGATCTCTGAGTCTATTCATGTGGACGAAGGAGACTGGTCGTTGATGGGATGGTTATGGGAATTGTTGTCCAAATGGGGATGGAAGATTCTGATGTTCCTTGGTATGGCGTTAGCTATGCTTTTCTCGTGTTGTTTATGCATCCAGTGTGGTCCCGCCATTTGTAGTCTTTGTGCTACGATCTGTG
Source organism: Lissotriton helveticus (assembly GCF_964261635.1). NCBI lineage: Eukaryota > Metazoa > Chordata > Amphibia > Caudata > Salamandridae > Lissotriton > Lissotriton helveticus. The sequence goes on from NC_136070.1 coordinate 818,697,947, forward strand.
TGAGAAGACCAGTCCCGAGAGAAGTGAAGGATAATAAGATGATGTTACAGCAACTCCTTGATGACCTGATGAGAATAGATATAGACCTAGATTCAGATTGACATGAGTTTAGGCTATTGCCTACGTAATGGCAAAAGGAGGGACTGAGGTTCTGTGATTTTGCGTGCTTTTAAAGTGCAAGACTTGGGGGCGTGGCCAAGATGGCGGAGTGAGCGGACGCTTCTCTCCGGAGCTCCTCCGATCCATCAGGGCCCAAGCCTGAATTCTAGCGTTCTCCCCCTGCCTTGACACGGTGGAGGCAGCGGGAGTGCACACGACAGCCCAGACGACCCCGCGGCACACCCGGACTCCGGCACAGCTGAGGTAGAGGGCGAGTACAGGCGACGAAGCGACCTGCCGCGGTAGCCGAAACCGGAGGTGGCAGGGGAGGCTCCGGCCCGGGGGTTGAAGGGATCAGGCCTAGCCGCAACCCATGCTGGGAAGCCGACTCGCGACAGAGGAGCACAGCCTGACCCTGCGGAGCAGCACGGCCCGGTGATTTTGCGGGCCCCGAGTCTTGGCGCCCGGTGGAGGCGGAGACGACCGTCCGGACAACTAATCGAGGCCGCGGCTGCGGCCTGCACAGGTGCAGCACTCCCCGATAGCCACCGGGGCACCCGGCGGGTCTACCGAGGCGGCCCCGAACACCCGGCCCGTCACACGGGCCCCGACCCGGATCTCCCGCGGAGGCGGTGACAGAGGGGACCCCGGTTCGCCTGGTGGGACCCGGGGGGGCAGCCTGCGCCGGGGCCCTCCGCCGCCATTTTGTCTCGGCGCACTCGGGCCTGGAAGAGATTGAGGCGCCGCGGCGGCCTTGCCAAGCCAACGTTCCACGAGGTCTGGAAGCCAAAGTCCTGATTGAACCTGGGGCACCCTGCGTGAGCCTCGCTGGGGTCCCGGTTGACGCGGAGGGGTCGGTGCCTTGATGGTGAGGTGGCCCGCCCCGCTGCGGGGGACGGACGAGATACGGGCAGACAAGCTTCAGCACGGCTGACACCCTCGGCCATAGAGCGACCTCCCCGACAGTGCGCCTACTTACGCGGCCCGCTGTCCGCTATTGCCGCCACGTGCGTGCTGCTGAGCACACGGCCGTTGCCGAGAGGCGCCGAACCACTGGGGGACGAACGGAGACCTGAGAGCAGGAGACCCGCGTGGCCCAACCGCAGCGCCCCGTGACAACCACACTCATTGAGCATCAGAACGGAGCAGGAGTGACCACCTTCGAAATGCCGCCCAGAGAGGAGGGAAGAAGGGCGAGCGGACGCTGCCTGAGATGCTGAATAAATCCCAAGCGAAGATGGACAGGGGGCACCTATCACCGGGCCAGTCAAAGGCCCAGCAGGACGCTGACATGAGCGAACCACCTATAACTCGCTCCTTTCTGGAATCCCTCTTCAATTCCCTTAGGGAGGACTTCCTCACCCTGAAGCAGGAGGTGGCGGAGAGAAGTGGACAGCCTCGGGGAGAGAGTGGCCGCCATGGAGGGTGCAGACACCGCCAGAGATGAGGAGATAGTGCAGCTGCAGCAGGAGGTGATCCGCCTGAAAGACCAGCAGCTGGACCTCCAGGCTCATGCCGAGGACCTTGAAAACAGGTCCCGCCGGAACAACATTCGAGTCCGAAGCGTTCCATCCAAAGAAGAAGGTACCGATGTGGCGGGTTACCTACAGGACTTGTTCCGCGACATCCTGGGTGAGTCGGCTGACTTCCACATTCAGATTGACAGGGCCCACCGTGTGGGACTAGCGAGACGGACCTCAGCCCCACCGCCGGACATTCTGGCCTTTCTTCCGGCCAAAAAGGCGCAACCAGCTGTGCATTTGGTTGGGGCGAGATGTCGCCCCATTTTTTTTAATCTTTCTTCCGGACTACCCACTCAAGGAACGTATCCTTGTCGAAGCCAGGAAGAAGCAGCCCCTACAGTTCCGAGGCCATCCAGTGGCCCTCTATCAAGACCTCTCCGCTATCACGCTCCAAAAGCGTAAGTCCTTTAAGATTGAGACAGACTTCCTAAGAGAACATGAAACGCCGTATGCCTGGGGTCACCCCTTCCGCATCATCTTCAGGTGGAATGGAACCCTACACCAACTCCGCTCCCTCCAGGACACTTGCGGGGTGCTGGGGATCACAGCGACCGAGGAGGACACGTCCACCCCGCGGCGGCAGCACCTCACGAGAGATGGCTGGCAGCGGGTTTCGAGCCGTCGATCATCGGGATCCAGTGCGCGCCCAGATCCACAGGCTATAAGGGCGGATATGGCCAACGCGGTGCGAGAGGTGGCCCGCGACACTGCACCGACTGCCTGAGGCTTTCTCAGGGGGAGAACACTTCAGCATTGATCGTTTAGCAGGTATTGGGCTCCGGGGAGGGGGAGCGAGGGAAAGGGGCCTGGTGGCTGGACGTCCACTCAGGTAACTTCCATTGACTTGTCCCCCAGTGGGGCCGGACTTGGACAATAATGTACTTGGGGGCTGACATGGGGATGTTCCTTCATGGTTTCTTGTTGGGGTTAGGGGGGGGATCCGGGTGGAGATGGGGGTGTTGATGAGGGGAGTTGAAGGGGGGAGAGGGATGGGGGAAGGGGAGGGAGGGAAGGGGGCAGGGGGGGTCCTCCTTGTCCACGGGCCCTACACAGGGCGGTTTCTCTTGGTTCGCCTCTGAGGCCTACGCGCGCAGCATAGCTACTCCACTTGTAGGTTTGCCGTGACTCGCCCACTGACTATCCTCACTCTCAATGTGAGAGGGCTCAACAACCCAATCAAACGCAGAGCGATCCTCTCACTCCTGGAGCGCTCCGCAGCAGACATCTGCCTCCTGCAGGAAACACACTTGCTCCCCAAAGACCACCATAGACTTAAATCACGCTCCTTTCCATGGCAATTCTTTTCCTCTGCGAATAAGAAAGCAGCTGGGGTAGCGATTCTAGTGGCCAAAACATTTGAGGGACGGGTCCTACATAAGGAAGCTGAAATCAAGGGCAGGTTGCTGGCACATCGCTTCTGCATCGCTGGGCAGACACTTCTCATAGGCTCCATCTATGCACCCAATGACGGTCAAGAGGCATTCTTACACAAGGCATTAGAGGCGGTCACAGCCAACACGCACACACACTTACTGCTGGGGGGGACCTCAACTTGGTGTTTCACAACACCGGAGATCGGTCCGGTCAACGCTCAGGTCAAGTGGGAGCGCTCTCGGAAATGGGCCAGACCCGCCTTGCAGATCTGGGCCTACTTGACTTGTGGCGACAGGTACACCCACGAACCACGGCATACACGTACTATTCGGCGGCCCACAAAACATATGCGCATCTTGTCTATCTCTTATGCTCCTCCCAGTTGGCGTCCTGCACCCGGGACGTTGAGATTCACCCGGCCTTCCTGTCAGACCATTCCCCAGAGGTGGCGTCCTTCATGATGCCGTCCACCCCGAGACCCCAGCGGCACTGGCGATTACGCGATAGCTTATTACACAGCCCGGCTGTGCTGGAACGCATCAAGACTGCCCTGGACCAATTCCTCTCTCACAACGCGAATGGCGACACCACCAAAGCCACCCAATGGGCAGCGCTCAAAGCGGTCCTGCGAGGCGAGTTCATCTCCCTAGCCGCGGTGAACAATAAGGAACGTGCACAGAAGAGGGCCGAGATCGCCCAATGCGTGGCGGAGTTGGAACAAATGCACCAGCGTACGGGGGCAGCCCGGGCTTGGCGCCAATTTTGCACGGAAAGGAAGATGCTTGCGGCCTTGGATCAAGATGTGGCGGAATATGCCGCTCTTCGGCTGCGCCATGCGTACTATACCAGAGGGGACCGATGTAGGAGACTCCTGGCAAGCAGGCTGAGGAAACAGCAGCAGCGGCGACTCATTCGAACCATCCAGGTTGGGGGTGGCGATCCAATAGTGGAAGATGGAGCGATTGCCGCTGCCTTTGGGAACTTCTATGCCGATCTCTATGAGGCAGACCACTTAGACCTGCAGTCCGGCCGGGATTATCTCCAGGGCGCAACCCTCCCTTCTTTAAATGAGGCACAAGTGGAGTTCCTCGATCGTCCCATAGGACTGGAGGAAGTGATTTCGGCAATATCCCGCCTGAAACCGGGTAAATCGCCAGGACCAGATGGCTACTCGGCGGCCTTTTACAAGACGTTTTGCCCCAAGGTGGCCCCTTTATTACGTGACCTATTTAACACCTTCGACCAGCCCGGTACCGTACCCCCGGATCTACTGGAGGCTGCGATATCGGTGATACCCAAGCCTGGCCGCGACCCCACCCGGTGTGGATCATACTGGCCAATATCCCTGTTGAATATAGATCTCAAATTATACACGGGGATCATAGCGAGCAGGCTCGCCCCTTATATGCAGCAACTAGTGGACCCCGACCAAGCAGGATTTATCCCGCAGCGGCAAACCAGCGATAACACCAGGCGAGTCCTCCACTTGATAGAGGCCGGGTCTCGAACGAGACCGGGCAGCATGCTCCTTACCATCGATGCCGAGAAGGCATTCGACCGAGTGCACTGGCCGTACCTAGACCTGGTACTCCAGAAGTTTGGAATGGGGGAGACTCTCCGCAACCGGATTTTTAATTGTTATCGTCGGCCGGCCGCGACGGTCAGAGTCAATGGCCACACATCTCCACGCTTTCCGATTGGCCGAGGGACCAGACAGGGCTGTCCACTGTCTCCCCTGCTGTTTGCTCTCTATATGGAGCCATTGGCACACCGTATACGACAAAACTGCCTCATTGAGGGTATCTCGTTCAGCGGGGACACGCATTAAGTCAGTCTGCATGCCGATGATATTTTGCTTTCCCTGATGTCGCCGATGCAGTCTCTTCGGGCACTCTTCGTGGAACTCCACACCTTCACCTTGGCCTCGGGCTTCAAGGTCAATGTGGAGAAATCAGAAGCCCTGAACATCTCGTTGCCACCTGACGTGTTGGCAGAGGTCAAGGCTGAGTATGACCTGCAATGGCCCGCCTCCCCTGTTTCCTATCTCGGGGTTCTGTTGGCACCGACGGTGAGAGCTACGGCTGAGGCCAACTACACGAGGCTCAGCGCGCGCCTTAACGGAGAGCTACGACGGTGGAAACACCTCACGCTTTCCTGGCTGGGTCGCATCGCGGCCATTAAAATGACTTTGCTGCCTCAGATTCTTTACGTTTTTCAAACTCTCCCCCTGCGCCCGCCAGCGGGGTGGCTCCACAAGACGCAATCTGACCTAGCGCGGTATATCTGGAATGGCCGGCGGCCGCGCTTCAAGCATTTGATTGCTACACTTCCCCCAGCTCATGGTGACGTGGGGATACCGGATCTTACCCTATACTTCCAGGCCGCCCAGCTGCGCACGCTGGTGGAATGGCATCAACTAGAATCCAGTAAACACTGGCTCTTCCAGGACCAGGCGGTGGCGGGCCGACCCTTGCAGGGAGTCCCATTTTTACCACGTCGCCATAGACCCCCTAATCTTTACGCGTCACAAATCACGAGCACGGTCCTGCGCACATGGCACACGGTGGCGGTACGGCGGGGTTTCACTCCATTCCCCTCCCCGATGACACCGATCTTTAGCAACCCGGACTTCTCTCCGGGCCTTGACCCACAGGCGTTTACGGTTTGGAGGACGACGCCCAGAGTCATATGTTTGACCTTAACGGTATTCTTCCCTTTCCGAAGGTGAAGGAGGATTACGGCATACCGGAATCTGACCGCCTGCCGTACCTACAGGTCTGTCACTGGGTTCTTCACCCGTCCATTCAGCCCGGTGCACAGCGACACCTCACGACATATGAAAAATGGCTGTTGACTCGTACCTCCGATAAGAAGCTGCTCTCAGACTTGTATCAACACTTGCTACTCACTAACATTCACTCCTACAATGCAGGGAGGGCCGGGTGGGGGAAGGACCTGGGGAGGACACTTACTCACAAGGAATGGGAAGGCATATATCACAGAGCCCGCCACTCAGCCTATCACATGGACCTTACTGAGACGCTGACCAAAGTGGCCACGTATTGGTATCACACACCAGAACGCCTACACCGCTGGGACTCCCGAGTCACTGATCGCTGCTGGAGGGGTTGCGGGGGGCTTGGCACCCTAGAACATCTGCTCTGGAGCTGCAAACGTCTGCAACCTTACTGGAACACAATCCTCGACTTAATAGATATGCACCTAGACACCCAGCTTCCCAGGTTCCCTGCCTATGTGCTGCTCGGCCTCCCTAATGCCTTGATGTACCCCCTGAAATCCGTGAGGGGGAGACTCATAGCGATCGCACTGGGAGCTGCGATGCAGAACATTGTGGCACATTGGAGGGATGTTCAGCCTCCTCAGCAACTTGGGTGGTTGCATAGGCTCTGGACGATCCTGGGGATGGAGAAGCTGTCGCTGGCGAAGGCTGGGAGGGGGGATGACTTTGCAGAACTTTGGTGACCGTTCCTGACCCTGCTCACCGGGGAGTTCAGGGAGCTGAGCTGCCCCCGATACCTGCGACTGCTACGTTTGGCAGATACCCCGCTCACAGACCCTACCACACAGTCTCGTAGACCGAGAGCTCGAAGGAGCGCACCTTCCCGGGAAACGCTTTAAAATGGCATCACTCTCCTGTAGCTTTATCCTTTGGACAAGGAGGGGGGTGGGGGGGTGGGGTTTGGGGTGGGGGGGTGGGGTTTGGGGTGGGACTAGTTGGGATTGTTACTGCTCTACTTCACAGCATACTACATTCAACGGCGGCTCCCGATCCCTAAATACGCGGCTGGCCCAGTTGGGTTGTAGGCGACTTGCTGTGTATTACACCAAATGAACTGGGCGCATCGTGGGCCTTTTCACTTGGTTGTATTATCATGGGTGATCCGTGTCACTTCCAGCATGAGCCATTGTTCTTGTTGTGATATTTTCTTGCAATAAAAAGATTTAATACTAAAGTGCACGACTTTCTTTTCTAAACATGGGTTTTTGCCATGCGTCGTGACTGCCATCTGGTGTTGCCTTTTACGTAGGCCTCAGAAGTTAGTCTGCGAGCAAAGCAGTCTGACCTTTTGTGGGTCATGTGTACATTAACTAAGGTTTCCTTCGTGCGCTGGAGTTAATTCCAGAAGCTGGCCTTTGTGGTTCTGAAGATTCTGGATTCATGTAATCGTTCTGGACTTCGTCGAAACATGACGAATTCAGCATCAAAAGACGGAGAATGACGAGCACACCATGTACATATATTTTCAGCATATTCGAGCGACGATTTCACCTCGAAATCGTCGTTTGCGTTCTGAACCCTTGGCCTCCATTGATGTGTTGCCCTTTACATAGGCCTTAATCCAGCTGAATTCAATTCCACAAGGACACGTACTCCTTAATCAACTTTCCTATGACCTGTACAAGTTGGAACCATTGCCCCAGGCCGAACTCGTTAGGTCAGTTCCCCTCCCAGTGGCCGAACAAGATAGCATCAAGGCTCAACAAGCCATAAAACCATTTCAGCGCGCACACCTGCCGTATCTTGCTCCCATCTATCTCTACTCTTTTTGCTTCACTTACTTTATGGTGGGGAGGTGCCTGTTTTATTGGGGGTCCACCGATATCTGATGAAATGTTGGGCCTTGCCGGGTGATTTGTTGTGGGCAGCACGACGTGAAATATGTACATGTCATCATGACTCTGCTTTTCCTTTGTAACCAAAACCTGTAAATGATATATTGCAAATTCGAAGAATGTTTGCCTAAAGCCGAATATTCTGTATAAAGAGAGAAGCCTGACTTTGTAAATTCGAGCAGTCTCCTGAGAATATACTTCCCCGTGTGTTGTACTTCTAGGACACTTGTTACCTTGGTTGCAGCCAATAAATCGATCTTTGACTTCACCTAGAAGACTCTGAGTTTCTGTGGTCTGGATCAGGAAGAACCCGAGGTCTCTGGGTGTACCCTGACACCTCTGGGTTACCGGTTCTGTGCCGGTTCTTAAAAACCCAGTACCTCAGCTGGCGCCCAACGTTTGGGGCGATTCCAGTGGTACCAGTCAGCCAGAGGATCGTGAGGAGCTTCGTGTGGAAATTCCGGAGGACGGCCAACCACCTCATCGACCCCTGCATGTCGACGTGGTCCGAAGGTCTTTGCTGCGAGGTTCCCCGCTTCCCGACGGCTACAAGGACTGCTGCCCTGGCTATCGCCCTGATTTGGACCCTTTAAGTTTGGTAGAGCGAAACACTAAGACGAGTCTTCTGGTGACGTCATCGATATCTCAGTTAAGTATAAGTGGAGCGTCTCCCAGTCCTTAGTTGGTCTTAGTCTTGGGTATCCTTTGGGATAATTGTTGGTACTTGCAAGCACCAAAACCGAAGGACTCGTGTATTCACGAGAAAAATCGTAATCGATAATCCTTTGAAGTTTGGAACTAGACTAGAGAGCAAAGATGCCTAGTCTTAGACTTGGAAATTTGTTTTGTCTCGGTTGTAATAATAGGGACTCCCGATTGGAGGACTCATGTCCGGTATCTCCGGTTGGAACTCCAACTTACGAGTTATATGTGAAACATGGGGTAGGCCCCATCACATACAATGAAGTGTGGATCAAATACACAAGAAAAGATGGTGTTTTAAAATGGCCCCAATATGGTAGCTTTGATACCGAAATCTTAGATAACCTTGAAGTCAAACTTTTCAAAAAGAAAGCCCGGCCGACGATGTTTGATTCTTTTCGCCTATGGCGTAAGGAGGCCAAACAAAAAGAAATCAAATTAGCTAAGAAAAATAAGAGAGAAGGGGGAATTTCAGTAATGCAAGCTGCTATGCAGTTTAAAGACCATGAAGAAGAGCAGATGAGTGAGCAGTTGCACAGGCAACATAAAATGGCAATAGACAAATGTTATCCAGTTTTGCCGTCTCTTCAGCAAGAGGCAGCAAAAGAGCGTGAAAAAGATCCATTGATGTCACATTTGTTAAGTTCGCCACCCCCCTATGCGCAAAATGCCACGGCACCCCCGCAACCTTTAGTTGTGCAACCTGTGCCTCCTATTCCTCCGCAGCACTCACCAGCTGTTCTCCAGCTGGCTCCTGTCCCTATGGTGCAGCCTCCTCAAGGCCCACCGATCACACCTGTTTCACCTGTGCTTTCCACAATGTTGCCTACTGTACTTTCTACTTCTCCTAATGCTCCCTCTACTAGTTTGCCTAGTGCTCCTTCTATGTCTCCTGATGCCTCCTCTGCTATGGTCTCTGGCCCTGCCTTATCTCACCCCGTTTTTCCACCCGTTCTTCCCTCTGTTTCACCTTCCATTCGGCAGAAAATGGCCAGCACTGTCACTAACCTTTTCTCACCTCTTTTCGGGTCGCCTACTACAACCCCTAAAATGGAACGAAGACAGTTGCGAAGTCGACTGCCTGACTATCAAGAGAGAGACTCACTGAATCGTTTGGCACGGAAATGGGTGATGGACACTGTGAAGTATGATATAGAGTCTGTCATGGAAGTCTTCCATCAATGGGAAGCACCGACGCAGAGATATGTTTTTGAACAGATGTGTGTTTTCCTTTGCGAGGATTTGGAAGACAATGATCTAGAATGTAACCCGCAAGAATTGTGTCGTGTACGGTTTAAGTTTGGAGAGGGCATGATTGTAGGTCCCAATGTAGAGCAAGCGGTTGAAATATTGTTATGATATCGGAGTAAGGGGAGCAGTTCTGGATCACAATTTGAACCTAGTGCGTCTAGTAGGAAAAAGGCGCGACAATACCCCATGAGAGAATTCCCCCCACAATGGAGAGAGGGCGACACAACTGTTAACCCACCTATTCTGCCACACTTTCAGCGTGTATGGGTACATGTCCCATGGAAGCGAGCTGAAGTTTTAGCACTTAAACAGACATTACCTGATCCACGTAAAAATCCTGCAGGATATTACAAGGAGTTGTCACAGACTGCTGGATCCTGTATAATGAATTTAGCTGATATCGATATGTTATTTGGGAATGTTGTTCCACAGCCTTTATGGGGTAAAATTCGTCATACAGATCATGATCAGGAATTAGGTGACTCATGGGCTAATATTGCCGCTGCAGATGCCCGACAAGTTGGTGGTGCTAAGCCTGAGCCTTTGTTAGCAGAACTCCCTGGTAGAATAGTTGATTACATGAAAACGATAATGCCTGCAATACGTGTAAATTGGGATAAGTTGTCTGCATGCAAGCAAAAGAAAGAAGAAACTGTCTCCGATTTCTTCACCAGGTTTGAAGAAACATTTGTCGACCACAGCGGTCAAGATATGACCACAGAAGGTGGTCAGAGATTGTTCGTCGATAAATTCGTGCACAATCTGCTTCCAGAATTGTGTAAAAAGTTAAAGGATTCGGAAAGTTCTTGGGCTGTGTCATCTTCAGCCCAGATATTGGCTAGTGCACAATATTACGAAAATAGAGACAAGGACGAGAAAGATAGAGTAGAAAAGAAAACTAAAGAGCTGAAAACGAAGGTTTTGCTACAGCAAGCATATCCGCCACGTGGTGGTGGTAATCAAAATAATAATGGTCAGAATAACGATCAGAATAATTTTCAGCAGCCTCAACAGTATCAGAGGAACTCGCAAAGAGTCGAGTACACTCAGCCACGTGTCCCTGTAGGCCCCAACCAGTGTTCGTATTTCAAGGAAGAAGGTCATTTCAAGTATAGTTGTCCTATTTTATTACAACGTGCAAATGATGTTTCTGGTGTAAGAGGTCGTGGTGTTCAGCAAGCGCCTAGAGGTAGAGGACGTGGAAACGTCCCCCAGAACGCACGTCCCCTTCCACCACAAAATTCTATGAATAGGTTCGATCAGCAGAACAACGCCTCTGACAGGACAGCTCAATACTACGTTGATGATTACTATACAGAAAATGAGTATTTGGATGGTAATGATTGCTAGGACAGCCAAAGACAAAGAGAGGGAGTTGTTTCAGTTCCAGTAGATCAGAGTGGACCTTACGTTGATGTGATTACATCAGGTGTGTCAGAGCCTTTTCTGTTGGATACTGGTGCTACAAAGAGTTCTATTATGCACTCCAAACTCCCTGGCGCACCTTTGTCTGGCGAAATGAACGTTTCTGTAGGTTTTTCTGGCGCCCCAGTTAGGAATCCGATTTCTGACCCTTTGTCTCTTTCTGTTGGTCCTTGCGAATTCGAAGCACCCCTCATTCTGACAACAGGTTGTGGTGAAAACTTGCTAGGATTGGATTTGTTAAAAAGATTGTATGCAACTTTGTACTGTTCTCCTTCAGGAGTGCAACTTACTTTAGGTAAGAAAGTGGTTTCTCCCATGTATTTGTCGAGGGACAAACTTCCAGCAGAATTGTCGCTTCTTCCAGATATTCTTTGGGCCGCTGGTCCTAATGATGTAGGCCTTTTAGAAATTCCACCATATGTTGTAACATTGAAAGCCAATGTTAAAATGCCACGAATTCCCCAATACAAAATCTCGAGTGAAGGTGAAAAAGCTTTGCTAGCGATCGTTTACGAATTGATTGAAAAGGATGTGATTGAAGAAACACGAGGCAACGTTTGCAATAGTCCTGTTCTGCCTGTTTTAAAACGAACTGACCCTTCTCAGCCACCTGTGTACAGATTCGTGATTGATCTTAGAGAGGTGAATAAAATAGTTGTGCCACAATTCCCAGTTGTCCCCGACATTACCACATTATTGACTATGATTCCAGCATCTGCCTCTTAGTTTTCGGTGATTGACCTGAAGAATGCCTTCTTCAGCATCCCGATTGCTGAGGAAAGCAGGGATATTTTTTCCTTCAGTTTAGGAGGTCGCAGCTTCCGCTTTAAACGCGCTCCTCAGGGCTACTGTGAAAGTCCATCAATATACAGTCAAGCTCTAAAAACACAGCTTGATACAATTGTTTTACCTGAAGGTGCTACTCTTGTACAGTATGTGGATGATTTGCTCATTGCTGCAGACACTGAGGAAATTTGTAAAAAGGCCACGCTGTCATTATTGCGTCATCTGTGTGATCTTCATCACAAGGTGTCACTTTCCAAACTGCAGTATTGCCGACAAGAAGTGACCTACTTAGGTCACCTCTTATCAAAGGAGGGAAGGAAACTGACCCCAGAAAGAATTCAGGCAATAGCAAAATTGAATGTGCCAAGAACACAGAGAGAAGTGTGTGCTTTCTTGGGCATTACATCGTACTGTAGACAATGGATTCCAAAGTTTTCGTTATTAGCCAAACCCTTGGTGGCATTAACGTGCAAAAACACACCCAATCCCATTCCTTGGTCTGAAGAGTGTCAGAAAAGTTTTCTCGAATTACGCACAGCATTGTGTTCGGCTCCTGTGTTAGGTACCCCCGATTACAGTAAGCCTTTCACATTATATGTCCACGAGAAAGAGGGCTGTGCATTGTCTGTGTTGACTCAGTTGTTTGGAGGTAGGAAGCGTCCATGTGCCTATTTTTCGTCGACTTTGGATCTGGTAGCTAAAGCATTGCCAAGTTGTTTACGAGCCACTCTAGCAGCAGCTGTTTCTATTCGACAGTCTGCTGGTCTAGTAATGAATAATACACTAGTCGTGATGGTCCCACATGCAGTAGACACGTTGTTAAATAGAACCAAGACACAGCACTTAACTAGTGCTCGACTCTCCAGTTACGAATTGACATTACTAGCGAGTCATGTGCACATAAAAAGGTGCAGTACCTTAAACCTAGCTACGTTGTTGCCAATTGCAGAGGAATCAGATGTTTCAGAACAGCACGATTGTTTTCTCAGAACAGAGGAAGAGACGAAAGGGAGAGTAGATCTATCCGATACTCCTCTTGCTGAATGTGATGGTACATTATGGGTGGATGGTTCATGCTTCAAGCTCCCGAGTGGTGACACGACTGCAGCATATGCTGTCACGACTTTGCATACAGTTGTTGAAGCTGCACGTGTCCCACATAATTCGGCTCAAGCAGCAGAATTAATTGCACTCACGAGAGCATGTGTATTGTCCAAAGGAATGAAAATGACTATCTACACTGATAGTCAGTATGCATTTGGAGTGGCTCACAGTTTTGGACGATTGTGGAAAGAACGTGGGTTCCTGACTTCGCATGGAGCTAAGATTCAGCATGGTCAGTTGGTGAATGAGCTTCTTGAATCACTGACCTTGCCCCTGCAAATGGCGATTGTGAAATGTAGTGCTCACAAGAAGGTGACTGATGATGTTGGTCGTGGAAATGCATTTGCTGATGAGATCGCGAAAGAAACGGCAAAGAATGTAATGAGCCGAATGTATGTTGCAGGCCCTGCAAGATGGACTGGTGATGTTGGAATGTGTGAAGACACAATAGAGAGTGTGAAGTCCATTCAAGCTGAGGCCACAGAGAAAGAATTGAGCACGTGGAGAGAAAGTACGGGTAGAATGGATGCAAATGGTTGTTGGATTGAATTATCAGAGCATCAGAGATGGTTGTTACCCGATGCATATGTGCTTGCAGTGGTTATGATGGCTCATGGAATGGCTCATATCAGCGTGAAAGGGATTTGCGAGTTGTTGGCCCCAGTATGGAAGAATTCAGGGATTCCCAAATGTGCAGAGAATGTTGTCAAGAATTGCATGGTATGTTTGAAACACAATCCTGGTAGGGGAACCCCAACTCCAGCTGGTCATTTTGCACCTCCTACGTACCCGTTCGAGGTTTTGCAGCTAGATTTCATTCACATGGAGAGGTGCAACAATTTAAAATACGTACTCGTTGTTGTTTGTGCCTTCTCAAGATGGGTAGAAGCCTATCCCCTAAAAGACAATACTGCCTTGTCCACAGCAAAAGCCCTTGTGAAAGAGTACTTCCCCAGGTTTGGAATGCCTAGAATGGTCTGGTCTGATAATGGAAGTGAATTTGTGGGTCGTGTGATGAAGAGAGTGTGTGAAGGGCTAGGTATCCGGCAGAAGTTCCACGCTGCAAATCACCCCCAATCAGCTGGATTAGTAGAATGTTACAATGGCACTTTAAAACTTAAACTGGCCAAAATCCAAGCGAGCACAGGTCTTAAATGGCCCGACGCTCTACCCTTAGCACTCCTGTCCACTAGAATGACTGTGCATTTACGAGTGAAACTTAGTCCATATGAGATAGTTTTTGGCCGGCCAGCCAACATATGGGGAGTGCCTAGACCCACTAAGTTCAGCGAGCTTGAACACCCTATTTTGCTTAATTATCTGTATGAATTGACGGCTAAATTGCGTGTTTTGCATCAACAGGTCCACAACACCCTGCCTCCGGTCTCTGAGACTCCGGGTCACGCCATTGACCCCGGTTCCTGGATTCTTGTCAGGAACTTCCAAAGAACGAAGAACGACCAGCCCAGGTGGACCAGGCCTCATCTCGTCCTTCTTTCTACAAGATCAGCCGTTCGGGTGGAGGGGAAGGCCAACTGGGTCCACTGGATCCATTGTAAGAAAATCCCTTTCCCTCTGCCCTATGACCAGTGGGTCCAGAAGGGTGTCGCTGACCCAGAACCTGATACCGTGTCACATGCCGTCCCTTTTAATGACTTGCATGTAAAAAGAACTGACTCTGAACGAGAAAATGAAAACATTTTGCACAAGGCTGTGCCGCCATCCAATCGGTTGAACACTACAGAGCCTGACCTCTTGCTCCAGGATCAGACAATACCTGGAAAACAACGATATAATTTGAGACCGAGGAAAACGAACTAATAAAACACTTTCTTTTTGCAATTTGAGGCCAAGATCCATGGACTAATAAATAGATATTTTTTTTTCCTTCCAAGTACTATTTTTGAAAGTGCAGCTCTCCCATCTAAGGAACTTGCTTATTTTTGTTTTTCGAACCGCCATCTGAGTTCCGCTGCTAGGGCCGCGGTTGATTAAAGTCTTTGGGGTGCAGCTGACGACGTTAGGTCGGTAGTTCTGGTTGGTCCAAGGGAGTTGCCCTAGACTGACAGAAGCATCCCTTAGCAGAGGCAACCTCCCACCACGGGCAGCACTTTAGAGAGGATGGAGTTTCCCGATGTGGAGAGACCTGCCAAACGAACGAATTTTAGGCACAAATTGTGCAACGTGATGACAAGGAAAAGTTTTATAATAGTGTGTATTTCTATGCTATTCAGTATGATGATATTTTTGATAAGTTATGTTTTATTTTATTTTCGTGTAACATTTGCACCCACTGCATCACCCATACCTCCTCCCACTGTTTCCTCTCATTCTTTCCACCCTCTGCCTGACCACGAATCAAATAGGAGATTGGAGTTCATTAATAACTCCTTTGTTCAGTTGTTACACCAACACCAACTTGTAATAAACACAACTAACTGTTGGGTGTGCGGTCTTATGCCTCACACCACGGATAAAGGTATCCCTTATCTGGTCCTGCCATTCAGTCACAATGGTTCTGTATGGGCATATAGGACAATGTTCATATATGCACACGAAATCTACCCCCTACGTTCTGTAACAGACAATCCTAGAAAAAGTGCTCTAGTCAAGGGTATAGTAGACATGATTAAGGAAGGTATTTCTTATGAGACTATCCCGAGAGATGAGACACTAGTCTACATAGGATGGAACATGACTGGATATGGAGCTATTCTGAGTGAGAAACAGCAAGCTAAGAGTCCGTCCCCGATTTGGATTGTACCCCATCAGGGTCATCTGTGTCTGCAAGGTAATGGCACAAATCCCAGGGCTCAGTTAGGGAAGAGTGTCTGTACTGAAACGTATGTTTTGGGATCTCAGACTTCCCCTGCATTTTTAGCAGCTAAGGGTACCTATTTCATCTGCCACGTTAGAGCCTATACATGGTTGCCCCCTGACTTTTCGGGCTCATGTTTTGTTTCATTTCTGTCGCCTCCCACCTACACAGCAGCGGCAGACTACCACAGGACAAGGATAGTTAGAGGTGTTTTGAGTGAAGAAGACACTGCAGGTCAATAATTTGGGGACTTTGCAAAGGGTTTTCTGCCGTTCTGGGGATCCATGGCTAACAGCAGGAACATTAGGCAATTGACAAGGGTAGTTGAGTCCACCGTGATTGAAACTGCTGGTGCCCTTAGTAACTTGACTGCTGAGCTCCAGTCGGATCGACTTATGACCCTTCAGAACAGGGTCGCTTTAGATGTCATACTTGCAGACCGAGGTGGGGTATGCAGATTGATCCAATCTAGTTGCTGTATCTTCATCCCTGATAACGCTCCAACAATGTACCAGGCCATCTCCAAACTACATAAGATTTCCTAATCTATTCATGTGGATAAAGGAGATTGGTCATTAATGGGATGGTTCTGGGAACTGATATCTGCCTGGGGATGGAAAATTCTAATGGTCATTGGGATGGTCTTAGCCATTCTTTTCCTGTTCTGTCTATGCATACTGTGTGCTCCTGCAATATGTGGCCTTTGCGTCACATCATGTGTAAGGAAGCCTGTATCAAGAGATGAACTGAGTACTAGAATGATGTTACAGCAACATCTCAATGACTTTAGGAATATAGATCTGGACTCAGATTAACATGAGGATAGATTAATTGCCTATGTAAGGGCAAAAGGAGGGTTTGTGGTTCTGAAGATTCTGGATTCATGTAATCGTTCTGGACTCGAGAATTAAAACTTCGTCGAAACATGACGAATTCAGCATCAAAAGACCGAGAATGACGAGCACACCATGTACATATATTTTCAGCATATTCGAGCGACGATTTCCCCTCGAAATCGTCGTTTGCGTTCTGAACCCTTGGCCTCCATTTATGTGTTGCCCTTTACATAGGCCTTAATCCAGCTGAATTCAATTCCACAAGGACACGTACTCCTTAATCGATTTTCCTATGACCTGTACAAGTTGGAACCATTGCCCCAGGCCGAACTCGTTAGGTCAGTTCCCCTCCCAGTGGCCGAACAAGATAGCATCAAGGCTCAACAAGCCATAAAACCATTTCAGCGCGCACACCTGCCCTATCTTGCTCCCATCTATCTCTACTCTTTTTGCTTCACTTACTTTATGGTGGGGAGGTGCCTGTTTTATTGGGGGTCCACCGATATCTGATGAAATGTTGGGCCTTGCCGGGTGATTTGTTGTGGGCAGCACGACGTGAAATATGTACATGTCATCATGACTCTGCTTTTCCTTTGTAACCAAAACCTGTAAATGATATATTGCAAATTCGAAGAATGTTTGCCTAAAGCCGAATATTCTGTATAAAGAGAGAAGCCTGACTTTGTAAATTCGAGCAGTCTCCTGAGAATATACTTCCCCGTGTGTTGTACTTCTAGGACACTTGTTACCTTGGTTGCAGCCAATAAATCGATCTTTGACTTCACCTAGAAGACTCTGAGTTTCTGTGGTCTGGATCAGGAAGAACCCGAGGTCTCTGGGTGTACCCTGACACTGCTGGGTTACCGGTTCTGTGCCGGTTCTTAAAAACCCAGTACCTCAGCTTTCACCTGGAATTGACCCTGCCAAGCCAATTTCCCTGCAAGATCGTTATCCACTTTCCCAATCACCATTCAAGACATTTGTTAACTTTTAAGTTTCTTTACGTTTCTGTTATCTTGCACATTATCTGAAACTACTTTTCTTTACTGTTTCTTCATTTCATGGGTTACGCTTTCAATTAAGGGTTTGTCCGGGCCTTCCAGATTATTATTTAGATATGCCTAAATATTAACTTGTGGGTTCGGACACTGTAAAATGAGCTTTACTATATGATGCTGCGTGATGTCATGTATTTTCTATTGGTTGAATTTTGGTACAGGGGCTTGCATTTTAAATGTACCTTTTTGTGTATAAATAGTCGCCTTAGTAAAATTGAGCAGTTTCTTGAGTTGTACACCGTGTTGTATTACTGGGATTTCTGCTACTAGCTGCAGCTAATAAATTTGATCTCTGACGCCACCTCGAAGTATTCCGTGTCTCTGTATACCAAGGCTGGGGAACCCAGAGGACTTTGGGCGTGTCCCTGGCGCTGCTGGGTACTTGAAATCCCAGTTCTTCAGGGATATCCTTTCAAAATTGTCAAGGAACTATCAATGTTCAGCTGGCAGTTTTCTGCCACGGGCACAGCCACGGATCCTTCTGTCCTGCAGTGTCTGCTGTGCCTGCCCCTGTTACTGACCCATGATGGTGGCTTGTTGGAGTACCACACCCTTTCTTTTCTTCTCCACTGTTAAACTTCTGCTGTAGAAAGAGCACCTAATAGAAGTCATTTTTTATTTTGTATATCTTTATTGCATTTTTAAAAACAGAGCACAACAAGGAGTAGCACCCAGATTCATGAAGGTGCCATTCTGCGAATAGCAATTTTCGAGAAATAGCGAATCGCAATTTGAAATTCGCAGAATGGCATTCATGTAGAAATGCGATTGAAAAAAGCAAATTGCAATCGGCCGCAATTGCCGATTGCGATTTTGCCACAATCGCTTAAATTTCGCAGAATCTGCATTTTTCCATGTAGAAATTGCGATCTCGCAATTAGCGAAATCGCATTTTGCGATCTCGCTAACTGCGAGATCGCAAAAACGGGAAGTCGCATTTCGAGCCCATTGATGACATCACAACCAGGAAGTAGGCTTTTCTCACCCACAAACAGAACACAGAGCCAGAGAGTGGAAGCAGCATTCTGAGGAGCTCCAAACCTTTGACTGTGCAGCACCCCAGCAGGACACAAATCCTCAACATGTCCCAGGATGCAGCAGGGAGCAGTGGGCAGGAGAACTCAAGTTCTCAGAACTAGAACTCGAGTATTTGATTGAGGGGGTCACCAAGGACCATGCATGCCTCTTCGGCAAAGACTCCCGGAGGGTGCCAGAGGCAGACAAGCGCCGGATCTGGCAGCGCATCCGCCCTAAAGTAAATTCGGTCGGGGGGACCCAGCGGTCAATTGATGACCTCAAAAAGCGCTGGTACGACCTGAGAGGTCGTTCAAAGGAGCGTATTGCCGTGAGGCTTGGGGAGCGACTGGCCACCGGTGGAGGGGAACCTATAGCCACACCAAACACTCCATTGGAGGACCTCATAGAGGACACCATCGCACCAGAAGCCTGCGTGGTCGTGATCCAGCTGGATTCGTCCCGACCCAGCCAACAATCAGAAGGTAAGTGCCATGCGACTGCGACCCTGTCCCCCAACAATGCCCATGACTCCTGAGCTAGCAACATGACATCCCCAACAAAGCAGGCCATGCACACCTGAAATGCCCCATTGCATTGTGGTAGTTGTAGTGAAATCATATATCCCCAGTTAGCTCAACACAGCCAGCCCTGTCAAATCAAAGTAATTCCAAAAGCCAGTCAGGGTAAGCAAGCCTGCATGCATGTATGAACATCGCATGTGCAAGATACATAACATTAATCATGCACCCTTTTACATTACAGGTGCTGTTGAGCAACCCAGCACAGAAAGCGAGGCCCTGCACATCGCGGAGACCCAGGAGGACACTGAGGGTGAGGGCCAGTCCAACCAACGACCCGGTCCATCACAGCCACCTGCAATGCTTCCACCACCACCACCCCGTGTGGACAGGGCCACCCCTGCAGCCACAGGTGTCCAGCCAACACCCCAACAGACACCCACAGCAGTGGTACAGGCCCCACCACCAGCGCCCAGGAGGCAGACGAGGCGCACAGCTGGAGTAAGAACACACTCCAGCGCACTGAGGCACCAGCAGCGTCAGGCCTCAACAGGCACAGGCAGGGCACTCCTACTTCCTGATCCTGGCATGGCCATTGAATGCCCAGGCGCGTCACCTGGCAGCAATACACACACAGCTGCAGGCGACTGGCCAAAATATCGCCCAGATGACCGCTGCTGTCAGAGAGAGCAGGGGAACAAAGGAAAGGCTTGGGTCCTGTCACTGACTGGCCTGGACCACTGCAACGAAATTAACAGAAACAAATGGCCAGAAAGGTTCGATTACTCGTACTACCCCCCCTAGTCAGTAAATTACTAGGTTGGACAACAATTTGAATAAATTGATTTTTGTATTATGAAAAACTGTTTTCAAAGAAATTCATCATATGTCATCAAAAGAACACATTCATTGACAATTACATACATTGAAAATAATACACAAATATGAAAAAACATATACAACCAATTACTGTGCAAAATCGCAAAAGACAACTCTGCAATGCCTCAAATTACTTGATTGTGAGGCACCAGTCCTTTATATATACATAGAGACAAGTGGACATTCAATTTATTGTAACAGCCTTCTTGTCTAAACCAGCCTGAGATTTATAGTTTTTTGCAAGGGGGTCTAATTCAGGGGGAAAGAGCAGGATGAATTATGCAGTTGTGCAGTTGTAGTACATTCTTTTGCCCCTGATTGGCCCCTTCTTTTATTCTATCTCAGGCGGAAAGTCAACGCGTTTCGAACCCTTTGTTATTAGCGGGTTCTCCTAAGGACACGGACTGGGGGTCGCTGTCACTGTAAACAATAATAATAAACAGTGGTATCAGTGTGAGTGAACCTGTCTAGGTTCTTCACTTGTGCTCAGACTTCTCTAACCCTAACCGGATTTTACCTTTTGTAGACTTCTCAGGCCACAAAGGTCAAAAGATGTCATCGGAACGCCCAATTGTGTTCTGTAAGTGAACAAAAATCAAAGACCCGCTGTAATTTCACTTGGATGGACTGTGTTTTACATTAATGCGTGCCGCTATGTGAATTGGCGTACCTTATTGTGTTGGAGCGTGGGGAGGGGATGCCGAATTCTGTTCAGCCCTAGATGTGGCTTTACTTGAATCTTATTCGCTGGTAATCTGATCGTCCTGTAAAAGAACTAACGTGTTTGTAAATCACCTGCTGTATTGATGTGCACGGACTTTCAAAGGCAGGTGGAAAACTTCCTACCTTGTCGGAGATTCCAAGCGCCGGGGCTGCTGTTTACGGGAGCCGCATGGCGAGAATCCTCACTGCAACAGAATCAAATATGATGCCGTTTAGGTGGGGGCTAGTCCTTGGAAATTACGGGAAGTGGCTGATTGCAAACGGGCATGGAACTTACTTTAAAAAGCTGCTGTTAGCTCCTTAGTGCCGGCATCCATCTCCTTGCACCAGGCGTGACGCGTGGTTACGTCGGAAACGTGTGAGCTCATATTTAAAGTGGCGGCAGTCACTACAAGAATACGTGGCGTTCAAATGGAATTCTGGGGTTTGAAGTTCAAGTAATTTTGCAAAGAGCGGTCAAACTGTGAGAGACAACGGGCAGCTGAATGATACAGAATCTCCCTGGCAGAGAATGAGAGTTTAGAGGTTACTGAGTTCATTTAGGTCATTTAAACCTGTCATTGCTGTATCAAATTTAAGAATTAGATAGGCTTCTTTTTGTGAGAGACGTGAATCTGGATCGCCTCCCGCTCCTGCTGGGCTCCTTATAACTGATAGAATTGTCCAGTTTAGATCGTCAGCAGAGTGATTTTTTTGCAGGTAGTGGGATACCAATGGTGCAGTCAGGACTTTCTTGTTTATTCTGGATCGGTGCTGGATGATGCGTTGTCGCACCTCCTGTGTGGTTTTGCCGATATAGACTTTTTTGCATGGACACACAATCGCGTAGACTACGTATTTTGTTTTACAATTGGTGAACTCGTCATGACGCCAATACTTTTTGCCATCGGTAAACAGTGTGCCCTCCATCGTTGTGCTGCACACAGAGCAGGTACCACATTTGTGGTGTCCTTTTACCGGACTTAGATTGAACAATGTGCTTTGTGTGTCTTTTTTTATTGCGGGGCGTGTTGATGTAATCTGCTGTCCGACGCTACGGTTCTTTTTTAGTGCAAACAGCGGTCACCCGATGTTGGGGATGACTTCCTCCACTGGATGCCAACTGTTCCGAATGATTTTTTGCACTGGATGCGTGTGAGGTCTAAAGGTAGATACGCACACCATGCGTTGAGTGGGTGTTTTTTCTTTCTTGGGTGTTTTTGGTAGCCCAGCGGGACATGACCCGCCGCCGCCACCACCAACTACTGGCCCGCCTGTCTGCCTATACCAGGTCGAACCACGTTGTTGGTAATGCAACGTCTCAGCTGGCATGCTGGTCACTTGCCATGCAGGTCCAGATGGTACAGTGTTGCCAGGATGTGGCCAGGTCACTAGATCTGCTAACAGCAGCAGTGCTCGGCAGCCAGCCCACTGCCCATGGAGAACCAGGGGGGCCTGACGATGTGAGCGAGGTAGCGTCGACAAACAGCAGCGCATCCTTGCCGCCTGTGCCTGTACGTCGCCGCAGCAGCAGGCCGACAGCATCAACTCGGGCCGACACCGTCCCTCAGGACCCAGAGAGACGACTTGGTGCGTCTCGTCGCAACCGACAGTGAGAACTTGGACACTCTCGGGGAGGCCATGCTGGACACCCCCGCAAGCCCTCTACCCCTGCATGGGGAGGTATGAAGAAATACTCTCTTCATGTGACACCAAAGTAACAAAAGGCCAATTTATTGTGCATTAACAATAAAGATTTATGGTCTGACTTGAATCAAACTCATGTCATTATTACATTTGTCATGCATGAGTGCAGTGTTTTGTGAGGGGAATGGGTGCACTAGAAACAGTTAATAGTGATGTGGTTGCGGCGCCTGTGTCCTTCAGCAGGATTTTCTCCGCGTGCATGACGCACATGTGGAGGTGGGCGGTTGTCCCCTTCTGACTCACTGCCAGATATCTCCACTGGTATCCTGCGCTTGGTAGCAATGTTGTGGAGTATTGCACACACGGCCACGATGCGGCAGCAGACCTCAGGTGTGTATTTGATGGCCCCACTAGTCTTGTGCAGTATGCGGAAACGGCTCTTCAATAGGCCAAATGTCCTCTCAATGCAATTTCTTGTGCGTATGTGTGCAGCATTGTAACGCCTTTGCTGTGGTGTGGCAGGGTTGAGGTATGGGGTGAGGAGGTACTCACGTAGACCGTAGGCGATGTCACCTGAAGGTAAGACGCACAGGGTGAGTGCCTGTTCTGCGCAGATACATGATCACAGTGTACTATTTGGGGGCATGTGTACTTACCTAGTAGGTGTCCTTCGCCAAAGTCTCCCCTGGCCAGTCGTGTGTGCATGCCGCTGTGCCGGAAGATGAAGGAGTCATGTGTGCTCCCCGGATATTGTGCCACTATGTCCGTGATGATAGTCTTGGCGTTGCACACCATCTGGATATTAAGGGAGTGGTAGGACTTGCGGTTGCAGTACATGTATTCCGTTTGTGCTGGTGGGCAGATGTGGTTGTGGATACAGTCAATGCATCCAATTACATGTGGGAATTGTGCAATCTTGTAGAATTTCAGCTTGGTGTCATTCAAGTCCTGTTGGGTGGTGGGGAATGAGATGTAGTGGTGTAGCCGGGTCAGCATTGCATCCAGGAAACTCCTTAGGCAGCGGGACATGGTGGGCTGGGATATCCCCCCTGCAACAGCGACTATCCCCTGGAAGCTTCCGGAGGCCAGTAGGTGCAGGCTGCACAATACCTGCACATGGGTGGGCACGGCATTGGTCCTCCTTGTTGGGTGCTGCATCAGGGGGTCTAGGTCCCGTATCAGCTTGATGATCATTGCCCCATTCAGGCGGTACTTAGAGTAAATTTGCTCATCAGTTTGGCCCAGAAGGGTGATCCGCTGGCGGAATATTCGCTCCTGGATCCTGCGTCTGTTCTGTGCTGCTCGCTGTAGCCTTCGCCGCCTGACCACCATGTAGAGTCCTGGCATTGTGAGAGTCGTCATGCTCCAGCTGCGTCCCCTTAAGTGTGTTTTGTCAGAGCTGCACCTGTTGGTAGTTTGGTAAAGTTTTTATTTTTTACCTTAATGCTTACCACCTGGTTTGGCTTCTCCTTAAATTGCGCCTCGCAAATTGCGATTTTTGGGATTTTCACTTTTTGCGATTTTTCTTGAATAGCGATAGCGATTATTTTGCGAAATCGCAAATTGTTTAGCAGAATCCATGGTATCTCGCATATTCCGATTCGCTAATGGGCTTCTTCCAGGATTCTGCAAATTTATTTGCGAACTCGCATTTTTTCTTTAGCGAATTCGCAATTATAGAGTTTTCACTATCAAGAATTCCTTTTCTTCAAATTGCGCTCGCAATTGCGAATTCGCAGCCATTGCGAGTGCAATTTGGCTTCATGAATCTATCTGTAAATCAATTAAACGTATCTTCCCAGAATCCCACCCCCTCACTAGTTCACTCACCCTAGTCCTGTACATGTTGATTACTGACAGTAAAATTCGATTTACACCTTTAAAATTCTTTGCTACCATGGCAAAGAGAGAGTTTGTGAAAATTATGCAGTTACTACCTAGTGGCAGGTCAATACACATACCCATAGACTTTAACCCCTAAATTTTGGTGAATATATGTGAGATTTAATAGGCATTAAATGGATTTTTTTCTCTACATCCCAATGGATGACCTTGACATTCCTATCTTTAATTAAGACCTTACACTGAGGAAGGCCATCATCATATGATTTTTACCTGTTACAAATTGTGCAAAGATTCCTGGTTTTACTTCGACGATACAGTATTTTTCCTACACGTACCAGGATGCATAAAATCGTGCCAATTCAAACATTACACAGTGCTATTCACACCATGGGGCCTATTCAGTAAAGTAGTACTACAGTAGTACTATACACATACTTCAAAATGCTATTCAATACCTGTCTGCTGAGACTTCTGTCTCGTCTCTTGTCTTTCCTGTGCTGAGATATCCACAAATATTGGAGGAGCAAGGAGAAGTGGCTGGAAAATGAGGAATTCGTTCTAATAAATAGAAGGGTTTTTAGGGAAATGTAAGGAAGGCTTTAGGGAGGGACATACTAATACAAAAACACACACCCAAAAAACAATAAGCAAAACACACTACTAAAGTTACTAAACACAGAAAGGTGACCAAATTGGTTCGGCTTTACTCCAGCCCTGCCTTGGAGTAAGTAAAGCACCACGAATGGCCACTCACAGGTATTGCAACACACTCCCATATTAAACAATGTGCGCACAAAATAACAATAGGGGGGAAAAACAAGTGTTTGTTGAGGAAACTTAAATTTAGGCACGCTAAAGCCACGCTTTTATACTTACAAATGGCCCCAGACTCATTGACCCTCCTCTCCATTACGAGCTTTTTAAGATTAGTATTTAAACTCAGAGGCACTAGAGAATTGGCCGGAGTGAGTGGGGTTTAGTTGAGGGACAAATCAACTGATATGAACTGAAATGAACGGCGAATCACATTTTTAAAAATTTAGGATTATTGTCCTCTGAAGCATGATTAAATAATATATGTATTTTTAGTATTTTAAATCTCTATTTTTATGTTGTACTTTTATGGTGTTTGTACAATACCGAATAAAGTGATTTTGATGATGATGATGAAGTGTTTTTTTACATTTGACAAAGCTTTCTTTAATTTTCCAATTTTTAGAATAAAAAAAAAAAGTTTAATAACAAGGTTTTCCAACACTTGCAACACACCTGGTAATGCAGGGGGGTTGATGATTGTGATCTTCATTACACAGTAAAAACACACACATTATCCCAACTAATCACATACAGGCTGGCTGCACAACAAATGAACTCGCACACCAAACAACTTTTTGGGATATCAGCATGTCAGTTGAATGTCTTGTTTCTTTGCCTCTAATTAAGAGGTCCCATTATGAGAGGGTTTACAGAGAAATAACCATCATCTTTGGCATGTCCAGGGAAGTATTACTTGCCAGATATCGATTCTCACTTGAAGTGATCCTTGACATGGTAACAGACCAGGAGCAAGATGTTGGATTCACTTGTAGCCTGCTCGCATGCTAGCCTTCCCTTGTTAAAATACTGGCTGCACTGCATTTCATGGCCCCTGGATACTTGCCAGAGGGCCAGTTCTGACAACATCAGCATCTCATATACATTTTAATCTAGATGGTTACATCAGGCACCTAGATGCATCAAGAGGAAAACACAAGTTGATCGCCATGTTGTAGTCACTGGAGCAGCGCTTAATTTGAGCCGGCACTTAATCATCAACACCAGGGATTTTCATGACCACGAGTTTGGGATCCATTAATTTATAGTCGGCACGGGGAGATGAAATGATTTGCCCGTAATCACAGGATGTTGAGCACACGCCGAGACTCGAACCGGGTTCTCCAGCTCTGAAGTCAGCAGCTCTGGCCATTATGCCAAATCCTCACTCAACTTCCATGGTTAGTAGTTTGTTCTGTTTTAGGCGGCGCTAACAGGAGAAGTGGGCTATTGCAAGCTACCTCCTGACGAGAGCCACGGCACTTATTGTTTTACAAATTAAGCACTGCCCTGGAGGAAAGGCCAAGGGGGGCAAATGAACACTATGCCTTTGCCCTCTTACCCCATATCTAGGGTGCCACTTATTGCACTTATGTGGAGCTTCAGAAACATTGCCACATAGCACACATTTTCCTCAAATGACACCTCTGGCACTCCATTAACGTGCACGCTGTCTGCAATGCCAAGGGTTGTTTCACTGATATGCATGCTGCTTTACCTAGAAGCACACACAACAGCTAAACCTTCTGTCAGCTTTTGTGTGCTGGTTGGTTTCTGAGGTTTTCAGTTACCTGTGGCGCATATGTAAGTAATAACATTTCACATCAGGGCTCTATGTGCATCTGGGTGATGGCAGCGCAAATATACACACATATTACTCACTTCTGCTAAATAAATGCAGATTACTTTTACAGCCACTGCATATATGTATACATGATGCAGCACATTTACATTAGTAGCACTTTAGAAAAACACAGGTGTTTGTTGCAGACGATGCCAGGTATGCTCACCCTCCACATTTCCTCACAACTTCAGACATCTAACCACACTTCCTCAACAGGTACAGTAGGGCACATACACAAGGCATCACTAAATGGACTTCTAGTATCCTTAAAACGAGATTCAAACGCCTTGACTGTTCAAGGGGTGCTTGTGATCTTCCCAGAGGTTGCGTGCAAGATAATAGCAGCCTGTTGCATGTTGCACAATATCGCCCATTCAACTGGGCTCTTTTGAGCAAGAAAGAATCAGTAAGAGTAACCTTTATATATCTAAATAAGAGCCAGCATACCAAGTCCCAGCACTATGGGTGTGGCAGACAGATTTCCAACTTGTAGCGGAACCCTGTTGAGTGCTTATCTGATGCAAATTAAGAGACATAGACTGAGCTATGTAGTACATATAGAAGATGAGGAGGGTTGCAATATATATGTGACATGGGTTGTTGAGTAACATTCTTGGAAGTCAATTTGTCACTGTGATACACATGTGTTTATTACAGAAAGGAAAATAATTTAACTGAGTGAGACCTCCATAAAGGCAAGATGCAAAAGTTGAGAGGTATGTGTTTAACTCAGTTAGATGTATTCCGCCACACACTGATTAAAGGACTCCACCACATCGGCATCCAAGGGGATGCGCTCAGATGGATCACCTCCTCCCTCACCAGAAGAACCCAAAGGATCCACCTCCCACTTTTCACCTCTGAACCCAATGAGATCACCTGCGGTGTCCCACAGGGCGCATCCCTCAGCATAATTTCCTATACAGACATTACCCAACTCATCCTCTCACTCACCAACGACCGTAGTACATATAGATGAAGAGGGTTGCAATATATATGTGCCATGGGTTGTTGAGTAACATTCTTGGAAGTCAGTTTGTGACAGTGACACATTGTGATACACGTGTTTATTACAGAAAGGAAAATAATTTAAACTGAGTGAGACCTCCATAAAGGCAAGATGCACAAAGTTGAAAGGTATGTGTTTAACTCAGTTAGATGTATGTCTTTGAGACCGTATTCCACCACACACTGATTGAAAGACTCCACCACATCGCCATCCAAGGGGATGCACTCAAATGGATCACCTTCTCCCTTACCAGAAGAATCCAGGGGATTCACCTCCCACTTTTCACCTCTGAACCTAAGGAGATCACCTGCGGTGTCCCCCAGGGCTCATCCCTTAGCCCCAAGCTCTTCAATGCATATATGACTCAACATAATTTCCTATGCAGACATTACCCAACTCATCCTCTCACTCACCGACGACCCCCTCAGCAGCAGAACCAACTTCCACAGATACATGACAAACATCGCCAACTGGATGAAAAACAACTGCCTGCAGCTGAACCCAAACAAGACAGAAGTATTGATCTTTCCCAACAGCAGCAACACATGGAATGACTCCTGGTGGCCATCAAACCTTGGACCCACACCCACTCCCTCCAACCACGCCAGAAACTCAGAACCATCATGGACAACAAGCTCACCATGAAATCATAGATCAATGCCATCTCTTCTGCCTGCTTCTTCACTCTGCACATGCTATGTAAGATATTTAATTGGCTACCCCTACACACGAAATGCACTGTGACACAAGCCCTCATCACTAGCTGACTGTACTACGACAATGCCCTCTATGTAGAAATCACTGCAGACCTTCTACAGAGACTTCAGACCATACAGAACGCCGCTGCCAGGTTTATCCTCAGCCTTCCCCGATGAACCCACATCACACCCCACATCAGGAAACTCCACTCTCTCCCAGTACAGAAGAGATGCCAATTCAAGCTGCTGAACCATGCACACAAAAGCTCTACACAACCAAGGACCCACCTACATTAACTACCGCCTGAACTTCCACTAACCATGGGGAACACAACGCTCCCTTTCACTTACCCAAATTCCCGCATCTACCGAATCAAAAGTGCAGGACGCTCCTTCATCCACATTGCAGCAAAGACCTGGAACAGCCTTCCCATGCACCTCCGGACCATCACCTTACTTCTGAAATTCTGAATGGCCCTTAAGACCTGGATGTTCGAATAAGCCTCCAGGGCCTGCAAGCACCTGGATACCTTTATAATTTCCTGATTAATTGATTAATAGGCAAATGAGGTTAATAGATGTTCTTGCAAATGTATTCTGATGGGTGCTTGGTCATATGGAACTTTTGTCCTGAGGAGACCCACTTTAATTAGTCTGTGTGTCAAAATGTGGGGAACATTTAGAATAATTTTGTTTTCTGGATCAGTATTTATGTTGGACTGATAAGTTTAAATAATGGATCCCCACACTTTACACATGTTTTATATTTTAACAGCTGCAGTACTGCACTTATGAGCACTGCGCCATCAGCACTGTATTACCTACTGGCGGTCGCCAGTAGGTATATATAGTTAGGATTTTTTCTCTATGGGATTTTTGAAAATTCTATGTCTAATAACTTTGGCGTTTGTGGACGGAATTGGCTGAAATTTTCAGGAAAATGGCACATTTTGTTTCTGAGCAGCCCCTGAAAATTTTGGGGGGGTTCGTCAAGGGGGGGCCGAGAAAAAAGGGGGGTCCCAAAACGCGTTTTTCCCATGTTAATTTCCATAGGGCGGTTGTCCTCACTTTTAGCCCGAACGGCTGAATGGATTTGCACGAAACTTGGCAAAATTGTAGGGACTGGTAGCCCGATGTGCCTTTTGTAGGTCTCAATATATGTGCTCCAGTGGATTTTGAGAAATTAACGTTTAAAAAAAGATATATATCTGTAACAGCGGACCGGGCAGCGCTCCAGTACGCGTACTTTTCGCGCAACGGAGCTTTGTGATGCGAAGCTGATTGGTTCTCCGGCGTCTGTAAACATTCCAAACAGTCTGTAGCGGCCGCCATCTTGTCTCTCGGTAGGATCGAGAGACAAGAGGAGGCCAAAGCGAAGGGGCAAATGATCATAAGGGGGCATAGTAGATTGTCGCTGACCCCCTAGGTTTGATGTGGAGGTTTTAAAAGGGCCCCGCGGGGCAAAAAAATATAAAATAATAATAATCGAACGGCTGAATGGATTTGCACGAAACTTGGCAAAATTGTAGGGACTGGTAGCCCGATGTGCCTTTGCTAGGTCTCAATATATGTGCTCCAGTGGATTTTGAGAAATTAACGTTCAAAAAAAGATATATATCTGTAACAGCGCTCCGCTTCGCGTACTTTTCGCGTTACGGAGGTTTGCGACGCTGATTGGTTCTTCGGCGTCTGTAAACATTCCAAACAGTCCGTAGCGGCCGCCATCTTGTCTCTCGGTAGGATTGAGAGACAAGAGGAGGCCAAAGCGAAGGGGCAAATGACCATAAGGGGGCATAGTAGATCGTCCCTGACCCCCTAGGTTTGATGTGGAGGCTTTGAAAGGGTCTCGCAGGGCAAAAAAAAAATATACCGTTTTTTTAGTTTTTTTGCGTGGAGTGCGCCCGGTTCGCGAACCGGGAAGCGTTCTGGGGAGCGTACTTTCTTGAAAATTAGTGAAAAAAGTTAGAGTAAAATAATAATTGTGAGTGATCAGATGTAGGGTAGCTCTGAGAAGAGCTTTTGGGT
Organism: Lissotriton helveticus; assembly: GCF_964261635.1. Classification (NCBI taxonomy): domain Eukaryota; kingdom Metazoa; phylum Chordata; class Amphibia; order Caudata; family Salamandridae; genus Lissotriton; species Lissotriton helveticus. The sequence goes on from NC_136070.1 coordinate 818,728,335, forward strand.
TTATGGTACATTTAGGTACTTATAAGTAGGTACCAATGCACAGTCTTAAATTCAAAATGAAAACTCTGTTGCCCTCATCTGAGAAGTGAACTCCATCTCCTCTGTAGATATCTTGCATGTAGTAACGCAAGTTATTGTTGTACAGGGAGCCCATTCCATGGTCTCTCATATAAGCTGAAACAGATTTGTTTACATGCTTCCTCGATTTCTCAATTTGTGGACAAAATTGGTTCGACCACCTCCATTTCTGTCTTTGGCATATATTTGAATATACCAAGGCAGTCTGAGGAAAAAGTGCCATCAATTGCTCAAAGGTGTCCTTTAAAAGCATTTCCAGACCTACCCCAGTCAAAGTGCCCAAATCATTACCTCCACAGTGCACAATTAACAGGTCAGGTTTTGGCAAATGCATAAAGGTTTTCACCAATGGTATCAATTGGTGACATTTTAATCCTCTGTGGCCAAACCACTTAATTTCCACATCTTGTAAATTGAGGTTAGGTAAATTCCTGTTTTCAGCGTACCTTTGAGCCCAATAGATATAACTATGTCCAACAATCCAGACAGAAAACATGGCGAGAGAAGGTTCTCCTGCAGTCAGATGAAGTGTGGCAATGAAATGGCAGTTGAAAAAATGAGAGTGTAAAATGAAAAAAACTGAGGAGTTTCTGTGTTAATGAAGCAGTAAGAGTGATTGGTGGATTTTGATTGCTGAAAACAGAAAGTTAGTGTGCATGGATGAGTTCGTTGAAAGATGTATTTTGAGTGGCAAAGAAAAAATCATTAAATGAAAGAATGCTCTGGATATGCAGGTGCACTGAGAGTTCAGAGTTCAATTGCAACATTGTTGTGTGAACTTGCAAACACCAGAGGTCTTGCAAGAGGTGGTTGCTATGCAGAAAAGGCATGAAATGGCAGAGGGGGGAAGGGTTTTCATTTGAAAAAAAGTGAGGGAAGAGTTTTGATTGGGTGACATGAGAGATATGTGTGAGGAATTACAGCATTTCTGTGCTTTTGATAGCTGCAGACTCTGGAGTGCATACCTTTTGCTCTGCTGAAGACAAATTGGTGTGTTTCTGAGACTGTTTTGAAACTCAAAGTATTTGCTAAGGTGAGAAAAGATTTCTTTAATTTAGATAGAAAATAGTGTGCTTTAAGGAGAAAATTATGAAGAAAGTTGTGTTTTTCAAATGTTGCTTTGTCTCAAGTGTTTTACAAATAGATTTTGTTTCTTTGAGAAATTGTAATTGGAGAAAATGTGAAGTATTAGTACTGACAGGGCTTTTATGTGCATAGGAGCTGTGGAGTGTTTTCAAATTATGACTTGTAAATCGTTTTTGAGAAAAAGCAATGGTTTTAATATTGATGAGAAGGACATAATGGTGTCTGCTTCTTTATAAGGTAATTGAGAGTCTCTGATGTTATTTTTCCCATTTCAATGTAAGAAGTTTGTCTGTGGAGCAAATTGCTTGTAAATATGCTCCCACCTGTGCATGGCAAATTTAGATTTTGAATGTTTGCGTTACATAGGCATGTTAAAGGTGACTGAAACATGCTGCAAAGGCAATCAAAAAACGCTTTTATGTGTCTTAAGGACATTTTAAGTCATTTCCCCATGTGCAGTGTTTTCAAATTATGAGTTGAAAATCGTTTTTGAGGTAAAGGAATGTTTTCAAAATTTATGTGCGCCATATGCCCCCAAATTTCTTTTTCAGGGGTGCAGCAGGGTGTTCTTGAGACACCCCTGCACCCTCGGAAAAATTCGTAATTTGCGATGATGTAATTGCTAATCGCAAATTGCACCTTCATTCCTATGGGCCTCCTGCTGCATGGAAATGAATGGGTAATTTGTAATTAGCAAATAGGTCATCGCAAACTAGGAATGGTAAAGAATCGCTATTTATTCCTTAAAGTTCGCTATTTAGGAAATGCAAAAAACTTTGATGATACATATGGCGGTTCATTTCTAACAAGATAAGAAGCATAGGGATAGATTTATGATGACTGGCGCATCACCAGGGATGTGTTAGTCATTCTGTGACGCTGTTCCGTCACCTATGGTGTGCTGCATTTACAATGCGGCGCATCATGGGGCAAAAACAGCACAGATGCGTGACGTATCTGTGCCGTAAAGGTGGCGCATTGCTGGAGTTGTATCGCAAGTGTGATGAAGCTCCAGCAAGGCTCAGGGGTGTCCCTGTCGCAGGGTTTCTGTTCTCAGACAGAACTGTGGACAGAGGATTGGAACCTCGGCGAATTAGGGTGTCCCAAAACTCACCTTAGTAATCAAAACCCCTTAGCAAGCTAGGTACAGTGTCACATTGGATATAACAAACTCTCAATGTTTAGACAATCCAGAATATGAACTTATAGTACCTCAGGATACGTGGAACTCATGAACAGTCGGTCGTTATATATTTCTTAGAAACCAGAACATGGAGTTAAGAAGAACACATGTGTATTTGAAATGTTTATTTACTAATGCCGTCTTCTCAGGCGTAGTATCTTAGATAATACAAGTACACATATTATCAGTAGCAAAATTACCAGCATAGTTAGTAGTACATAAAAAGCGAATGGTGACAGTATGTTAACATGCTGTAAATGAATAAGAGTTAGCAACACTTATAAGCAGCCGCGGGCCGTGGAGGGAGTTACGGTGGGGCAGGGAGGCGGGGAGGGGGAGGGGCAGGGTGGAGAGGGCTCCACCCTGCCCCTCCCCCTCCCCGCCTCCCTGCCCCACCGTAACTCCCTCCACGGCCCGCGGCTGCTTATATCTCACCCTCCCTAATACACATAATATATTATTTGCTAAGAAGGTCTCTTTGTGTTGGTTTAGGGCGTGCCGATACTTTAGTGTCTTAGATTTGAAGGAATCACATCAGCATACACCAGCTCTCTCTTCATGTGAACCGCATCAAGTGTTGTGTATGTGTGTTCGGCAAAGCAATATAAAACCCGCCTCATGCCCAGAATTGGCAGAAGCTGCACTTATGTTATGAGTATGAAGTCGTGGAGATCAGACCTCATAACAATTCTGTATCGTGTTGTTCTTGAAACTTCAGCACTCGCTGTACAGATATAGTTTAACAAGTAAAGCAGATAGTAGAGCAATAACATATTATTGTCATGTAAATCACGATGAACTATTAGGTTGAAAGCTAAAGCAACAACTAAGTGTCGTGTGCAGAAGTTGCAAAAAAGGAAAAAATGGCGTTTAAACCGGTAATGAGTCCATGCTAACTTAACACGGTGTAAAGATATCCAGGACCTAGATGACACCTCCCCATGATCCGGAAACGAACTGAATAAGATAATAGAAGTGCCATCTCATGAGAGCAGATTGCAAGTTTATATGTGGACGGTCCGCAAGGTAAAACATTAAAAACTAGGAAAATTTAATGCTAAAGAAAAATAAAACAGCCAAGTACTTTATCGAGTCTTAAGCCAATAGGCAAGCTAAATAATAAAAACTTGACAAATAAGTCAATGAATTGTCAATGAAATGCTAGTACTCAGCATATCAAACATGAAAAAGGTCTATGACATAACTGTGTATGCAAAATAAGCTGCAACAGCCTCCAATAGGAAGTCACCGTCTTCATCCGAAAAGAGTTCAGCCATCCAATTTAAAAGCGGAAAAGAACATACGTGCTCTCCCAGCACCGGATCCTCTATCAACATCAGAGGACAGCTCGTGGGTTTTCAAGAAAGCTCTGTTCCAAGAAAGACTGTGTTGCCGCCAGTAAATTCCAGGGACCAATTAGTCCATGCATCAATGCCACAGCCATAATCCTTTCGCCAGGACAAACCAACTCGTGAGTAATGATAGGAGTCATCAGCTGATTAAAGTCGACGTCAGGAGAAACCGGTCTGCAGAGACACAAATCAATGGCCCAATGGAAATCACAGGTCAGGCAGTGAAATACAGGCTGGACACAGGTGAAGTAGGAGAATCGAAAAGATAATCCATATGCCGTGCTTAATATCGCCAACGGCATTGCGCCATAATATTCTAGCATGCGATTGCGGAACAGTGTCAGCAGCTGCAGGGCGGGAGCTTGCACAGGAGGGACATACATATTTAAAAATGTAAAAAAGCACAAGAGCGTCCGCTGGTAATGCAAGTAAAAATGGGAATCCACGAAGCAGAGTGGAAAAAATAGAATGAAAGAAAGCAGGGATGACTCCAAAGATTTTCTCAAATGAAGTCACGAGACCACTGGTAACAACTTTAAAAAAGTGCGCCAGGCCCTTTGTGGAGGACGCGTTAGAGATAGTCCGAACCATCTTGCTGAAATGGAAAGGCGAATCTGTATTTAAAAGGGTCTGCAACTCTGTACGGGTGTTCGCTATGTGAAGCACGAAAGTTTCACGGGCCGAAGTCAAGGCCACCTCTCTCTGAGACAAAAGAGCTCTTATTCTTGTCATGCCGTTGAAATGTGCTCCCAAGGTTGGTATTTGTGGCCAGATTGAAAACTCCGTATGTTCATGTGTGGGAGGAAATAGAACATTTCTGCAGCAAATAACCCGTTCATTTACTGTTACGATAAAATGAATACTTTTAATTAACCCAGAACAATCTTCATTATTGAGCATCAAATAACTACCATTTTCCAAGAACTTGAACGTGGGGATGATAGCAGGAACTGGTGTGCCTTGCAACACGCAAGCCATATTTGGTCGGTGTTTGTTGCATGAACCGTGTAACTGTATGTGCCTACACATTAGTGAATGATCTGGCGTCTCAGTGCATTCCTCTCCATTCAGATAAACTTCTTGATCATCTTTGAAAATCTGTATGTGTATGGAAGCGACCAGACCTCATGAAGAAAACCACTACCTAAAGGTTAATAACGACCTATTGGTATATATTTCATACAATTTGAAAACTTATATAAAGCAAAAGGCAGCGTTATTAAACCGTGGATAAGGCACGTTGCCAAAGCAGTCAACCTTTTGGATTTATACTGGAAATGTTAAAGGAAGAATTACGGAGTAGGGCCTGTAAATCTTTAATGGACAACGAGTAAAATTACTCCAACTATCATATTCCTCTAACTCCGGGATAGTAGGGGTGTTTAATTTTTTAGAAGTAGCCAATCCAAAGCATTTGGTCTGGGAAATTGTTTCATTCACAAACAACATATGATTTGGGATGAGACATGCACGGTGGAAAGCCTTAGTACCTTGTACCTGCCAGGTTCGTGAACCCCAAACTGATGTAGATCCTGGATATTTTTACTCTGTGTTAAGTTAGCATGGGCTCATTACTGGTTTAAACGCCATTTTTCCTTTTTTGTAACTTCTGGACACGACACTTAGTTGTTGCTTTAGCTTTCAGCCTACCTGCGTCAAGATCTATGCCTGCTTCAAGCAGGCGCAGGGTTTTGATGTAGCTTTGTCCTATCTGATTGTAAATGCGGCACACCGTGGGTGACAGAGCAGCGGTGCACGTTAACTGGTGCATCCCTGGGGATGTGCTAGTTAATATAAATCTGCCCCTTTACATTTAATTATGTGCAGGGGACACAGAGTAGGTGAGGTTTATCCAAGGTTAAGAAGAGATGAGTCCTGTTCAGTGAAAAATTGGAGATAGGCTTCAGTATATTATATACTTAAGTAGTGTGTTAAGTTTTTGATGACTGTTATTAATTTACTGTTGGGTAATAGTGGTTAATAACATTTTTTATTATATTTTACCACAGATTCAACTGCAGATTATTTCAAGATTTTAGGATGCCAAGCAAAGAAAGAGTGAGAAAGGCTGCAAAACGTCAAAGACAGCAGGACCATGGAATAATGCAGCAGTCCTCTAACAAAAAGATTTGTCAAGTCACCAAGAAAGCACCGGGTAAGAGTCCAAAAACAGTCATAAGAAATATGTCTAGTAAAAAAAATATTACTACAGAAAATGTTTCAGTCCAGAAAAGGAGAAACAATTCAAATGGTAAGGAAAGGCCAATGAGAAATGTTACTGCTAGAGTAAGAGATAACTCTATGCATGAAAGTAGAAGGAAACAACAGTTTAGGGACATTCGTAAACGAATGTTCCGCAACAGGATAATTGGGAATTTGTTAAAAAATATTAAGAAAGGTCAACAGAAAGTGGTTTTTTATAAGAGAAAAAAAATAGTTGAGAAAGTTATTGATCAGGCATTTGAAATTAAACGTAAGTTATTTATTTTGACAATCAATAGAATTAGGAAGCTAAACAAGGCAATTTATGATTTCAAAAGAAATAGTAGATGGAAGAGAATAGTTAATCGTAGTAATTTTTGTGAAGTTTTTTCTGGAGAATGGATGCATAGTTCAAGCTCTGAGGCATTTTTTAATGAGGAAAGTTATTTCCAGGATAATGATTTGGTGCATGCAGTTGACACCAGTGGTCGAGCTTATGAAGTGAAAGATGGTTGTCCAGTTGAAAAAGAAAAACTTGTGAGAACAGAGATAGAAGAGGTGTTAGGTAAGGAGGTTTTAGGGAGACGTCCTAAGGGTCCTGTGTACACCTGGAAGTGTAGTAGTATTTGCAGTGTACGACAGGATTCCATCAATTTGCTTTGTGATTTTATACGGTCATTTAATAAGAAAAGTTTGAAGCAGAAAATGAAGTTGTTGCAAGAATTAGATCCTTGCAGAGTGAGAGAAATGATAGGTTTGCATGGTCATTCACTGGCTTGTCTTTCCAGGAGAGTATGCCAGAGTGTTTTTCATCATTTCAGGATGCTAGCAGTGCATCATAATAAAGTGAGGAAATTAGTTAGAATGTTGTGTTATGCTAAGAGTCCAGCAATTATGCTTAAACAATTATGCGCTGCTCTTTTGCATGGTTCTGAAATAGATGTGAAGAATATATGTGAAGAAATTGAGTTTTGTTACTTTGGAAGTAAAGAGGAGAATGTTGAAATTGACCAAGAAGAAGAGAGTAATGTGGAAGATAGTGTACAGGTTTCCAGTACAGATAATTTCCAGAGGGAAATTGCGACGTTTGAGGTGAAATCAAGTGAGAGGCCAAATTTCACTTGTGTGTGTTGTCGACGCACTTATTATAAGAATCAGACTAAGTTAGTGGATTTATATGGAAAAAGTGAAAGGGAAAATAATAGTGAATGGAAGGATTTTACAACATACTTGATGGTAGAAAATTGTTTTGATTTGGGATTGGATCAACGTGTGTGTACTTATTGTTGTAACAAATTAAATCAAAACCAGATGCCTGCTAGAGCAGTTCATAATAATCTGGAATTGGTTGAGATTCCTTCTGAATTGAAGGATTTAAATACTTATGAATCTATTTTGATTCAAAGTATCCATCCCTTTCAGGCTATTGTAAGAATGGAGCCAAAGACAGGGAAATTGCCTCCATCAGATTTACAGAGAGGATTAAAGGGAAGAGTTGTTTATTTGCCTCTAGATTTGAAGAAAAACATTAACACAATTGGAGTAGAAAAAGTGGAAGAGGAACCTCTTGTTATCTTAGTTAATGGGGTTCCGACAAAGAATAAGAAAATATGGCAAGATTTAGTAGATGTTAGGAAAGTCAAAAGGGCAACATTGTATTTGAAAAAAAATAATAAATACTATAAAAATGTATATGTTGCAGAAGAGGAAGTAAGTGAGGAAGAGGATAGCGATTTGTGTGCTGGTCAAATTGAGAAAGTAGAACCCTGTACTAGTGAAGAAATATATGAACATTATAGTGTTCATCCTTTGCATTCCAAGGAAGTCATGGGGAATGCTATTGAGTTGTTTCAAATGAAACAAGCGAAAGGGAGTCCCATTAGTGTTTGGGAGGAAAGTTTGGAAGCTCGGTGTTTCCCACAGCTTTTTCCAACAGGTCAGGGAGGAAGATATGATGAGCGACCTCATCAAATTCCTGCTTCTGAATACCGGACTTTGCGATTGTATGCAGGAGATCCTAGGTTTCGACAATGCATTCCTTATTTGTTTCATCTCCTGTTTGAAAGCGATCTGTCTGGACTGTCATATGCAGTGAACCACATCTTGAAAAGTGGTATACACATGCAAAACATCTCGGCAAGTGACTTTATGGATAAAGTCAATGTCCAAGACAGTATTTTGGATTCTCACCTGATTAATCTCATGGCGTGTCAGCGTGGTACTAATGAGTACTGGTACCGTCGTCATGGTGATTTAAAATGTATGCTGAGGAACTTAGGAACTCCCACATGGTTCCTCACTTTGAGCTGTGCTGAGTATGGCTGGGAAGACTTACTTAAATTTCTACGAGAGGCAAATGCTAACGTAGAAAACATCGAATTCAAGACACCCGGAGAACTGTGCTCTTTGGATCCAGTCAATGTATGTAGGTACTTCAATCATAGATTTGAAGGTATGATGTCTTTCATCATGAATAAGAAGAATCCACCTCTTGGAGAGGTGTTGGATTTCTTCTGGAGGAAGGAGTACCAAGCAAGAGGTGCTCCTCATATACATATGTTGCTGTGGATCAAGGATGCACCTAAATTTGGAACGGATGCAGAAGACTCAGTGATGAGTTTCATAGAACAGTATTCTACGTGTGCTGTTCCAAACGCAAAGGAGAAAAAAAGCCTAAGAGAAAAAGTTCTACGTTTCCAAAGCCATCGATGTGGAAAGTACTGTCGTCGTAAATTCCGGAACAAAGACAAGTTCTACACCAAATGTCGTTTCGGCTTTCCACGATCGGTGATTTCTAAAGGAAGAGTGAACAGTTTGATGTCTTCGCTGCGACATAATGTGATGAAGAAATCACCTAAAAACACATACAATTTGAAGAGGAACGAAGAGTCTAAGTACATCAACGACTACAACCCGGTGATTTTGTCCATGTGGAATGCTAACATGGATATACAGTTTGTGGCTGATAACTGTATGGCTGTGGCTCGGTATGTGACATCTTACATCACCAAAAAAGAGAAGACAGAATTGAAGGATATGTGGGAGGACATTTCCCATGAAAAGAGCCTCAGCAAGAAGTTGTACAGTTTCAGTCTGAAGATGTTGTCGCATCGAGAAATCGGAGCTTACGAATGTTCTGACCGGTTGTCTTCAGCAAGTCTCTATGCCAAGTCCAGGAGTATCGTTTGGGCGAGTGTTGGTCTTGCTGCAACGCGTAATCGAGTTCTGAAACCTGTGCGGGAAATTGAGTATTTGGCAGAAAAGGAGCCAAACAGTACCGACATTTTGAAGAGCAACATGTTGGATACATATTATCCAAATCGAAGCAGTCACCTCGAGAATGTTTGTCTGTATGAGGTTCTGCAAAATTACATATTCAAGAGGAACATCAAAGAAGATACTGAGAAAGGAGTGTATGCTGTAATAGGAAGTGAGGGATGTCTGGTCAAGCAAAGAAAATGCCACTTGATAAACCATCGAAAATTGAGTGGCGAATCTCCTGAAAAAAAGGAGTTTTTCTATTTAGCACTTTTGCAACTTTTTAAGCCTTGGCGTGCAGAAGAGGAACTGCTTGGAGATTTCCTTTGTTACGAAGACTCATTCAATGCTGCCAAGGAGACCATAGAATGTCCTGCTTTTCCCAAATATGTAGAAATGTTGAATGTGGAAATTGAGCAGGAAGCAACGATTGCAGCCGAGATTGCCAGAGACAGTTCTCAGGACAGTCAGAGTTCTGCTTCATTGAGTCAGGATCCACTAGGAGGACCTCTTATCGAAAATGAAGCTGCCACTGCTATGAATGAAGTGGAAAGAGCCATGGCACATGCTCAGGAGGATGCGGTTAACTTAGAAGAGTTGGAAAGACAACTCAACGTTGAGCAGAGGAAAATATATGACGAACTTACCATGCAAATTGATCATGGATTAAGTCATGACAAGAAAGAGTGCTCATGTAAGTCGTTGAAGCCTGTCCGACTGTACGTGAGTGGAGAAGCGGGAACTGGAAAAAGTTTCCTTATTAAAGCAATTTCATGTTATTTGCAGGAAAGGACAGAGTCATCGCTGTCTTGTGTTGTCACCGCTCCAACTGGACTGGCAGCACATAACATTAAAGGGATTACTTTACATCGTTTACTGATGCTGCCAGTGGAGCATGACAACAAATTAGAATATCACAAGCTATCTGGAGATGCTTGTTTTGAAGTTTCAAGAGTCTTGAGGAAAATGAAACTTCTTATCATTGACGAAGTAAGCATGGTTTCCAATGTCATGCTTGCCTTTGTGCATTTGAGAATGCAAGAAGTTCTCAAAACAGAGTATGATGTGTTATTTGGTGGCAAACACATCATTGTTTTCGGAGATCTTCTGCAGCTGACACCAGTGAAAGGGCAACCTGTGTTCAAAATGCTCACGCATGAAGATACCAGGAAGTGCTTAGGGAGCATTGGCAACGTCAATATATGGTTAAACTTCAATTATGCTGAACTGCATGAAAATATGCGTCAGGCAAAGGATGAAGTTTACAAGACTATTCTACAAGATGTTAGAATTGGAAAAGTGACCGAGCATGGGAAAGAAGCTTTACATGCACGATTACTGACAAATTTATATCCAGACGAAGATGTTGTGCCTGAGAATATTTTTCAGAAAGTTACTGAGAAAAAATCTGGAATATGTTTGATGCCAACTCTTGCAGAATGTGCCAAATTCAACAACAAAATGTTGCATTTAGAAAAGCAAGAGATTGTGAAACTGGAAGCTATTGACAGAGTAGAGCATATGGGATCAACAATTATTTTGTCTGAGAATCTGAAAACAAAATTGGATTCATTAGAGAAGAGTATATCTAAAACTGCGGGTTTTGAAAAGACTCTGAATGTGTGCTTGAACTGCCGTATAATTTTAAGAAGGAATTTACATGTTGAAAGAGGTCTGGTAAATGGATCAATGGGTAATGTTGTTGATTTTGTGAAATACAGAAATAGAGATGGAATTGAATTTTTAAAAATTAAATTTGATGGCATTGAGGAAGTACAGCTAATTGCTCGTTGTTCTGCTAGATTTTTGCTTGTAAAAGACTTATATGTTCGTCGTAAGCAGTTTCCTGTTTGCTTGGCATATGCGGTGACAATCCATAAATTGCAAGGTTTAAGTGTAGACTGTGCATTGGTGAATATTGGCAGTTCTGTGTTCAAGGAGGGTATGGCATATGTGGCATTGTCACGAGTTAGGACTTTATCGGGATTGTACTTGATTGAGTGTGATGTCACAAACATTTGTGCGGATCTAGATTGTGTTAAGGAATACAATAGGTTGAGAAGAGAGTATGCGCCACATTTGCCTCAGTATCCTTTGTTTGAGAAACGTGTGGTAGGCCGGAAACGAAGAAATGTGACCAATACTGGGGAGGTTGTAGCAAAAAGACGAAAAGTCGATGAACCTGAAATTATAAGCAGAAACAAAAAGGATTCTGTTGAAGATGTTGTTGGTTTTCAATTTGAAAACAGTTCTGGTGTCAACTGCTATGCTAATGTAGTGGTTAATGTTTTGTTTTCTCTAGAAAATGTAAAAGAAGAGATTGTGGTCAATTCTGATCAAAGATTTTGCAGTTTGTTAAATTCTGTGTTAGAGAAATGTAGCACTGATAGAACAAACATAGAAAGTGTGTCTGAAATTCGAAATCTGTTAGACAGATGTTCAGGCCAAACACAATTCTCTCAAAATAGTCAGCAAGATTGTCAGGAGTTTTTAATGTATATGCTTGATGTATTGCATGATGAAGGTGTAGATGTAGATCACCTGTTTGGGCTTTCTTATCAATGGCAGCATGACTGCGAGAACTGTAGGGTATCAAGTACTACTAGTGTAGACTCAGAAAGATTTATATATTTAACTTTGCCAGACAGTAAATCAGTCTCTTTTAATAAGCTAGTAAAAGCAGCTGATCACAACATGGAGTGTAGCCAATGTAAATCTGAAATGATGTCCACATTATTTATACGAACATATGGCCAGTATGTCATTTTAATGTTCCAACGATGTAGGCCTGATGGAACAAAATTGACAACTTTAATTAAAAATTTTGTGGCTTCACAGTTGTCAATATCAGGAAGGACTTTTGTAACTAGAGCAATTATATATCATGATGGTCCTTCAATAACATCAGGACATTATACAGCTTATTTAAAGTGTAGAAATGGCTGGTCATTCTGCAATGATTCTGTTTTAATTTTCAAAAAAAAATTGCCATATGACCTTAAAAACTCTTACCTGGTGTTTTTAAAACCAAAATTTTAGGGAAAGAATCTCGGGATGTGCTCTGAGGAATTTCAAGAAGTTCTCATGGCTCCTACACTATTTGGCCTTGAGGATAAGTGTAGTACAGAGACATAACTTTTTACCATAACACTGGACGTCATTGAGAAATACGTGCACTTTGAATGAGTTCAGAAAAACTATTTCTTTTTATAAGCTAATTGAAGCAGCCAATCAAAACATGGAGTAGAGGGAATGTAAGTCTGCAATGCTGTCTACTGTTTTACATTGCTTTGTGATTAAAAGTGATGTAGAGAATTAAATAATTGTACTAGTCATAAAGGTAGTGTAAGTCTGCTTCATAGTAAGCAGTATCAGTGTGATAGGAAATGTAGAACATGATTGAGCAAGAAGGGGAAGATATTACTAGTCCAGGATTGTGTAAATGATCTTCAACATTTTAATTCTGAAAGTTGCGGAAATGCGAAAAGACGGGATTGGCTTACAAGAAATCCAAGAGTTATAAATGGGTCTGACAAGATTTGGCCTTGTGGAAACTTGTGGTAGAGAGCAAGAAGTCATTTATTGTATGTAACATGTTTTTGAAAACGATGGAGGTTTTCTTTCAGAAAGTGGCGGGTTGAAAGTAATAACAGCACAACAGAGTGTAAGCTGTTCATAGGACATCCTTGGCCGTCATGGAAAGTAAGTTAACTTTAAGGAGTTCTGAATTCTGATTTGTTATGTTGTATGGGTTTTTTAAACACAATCATTTTGATTGTGTTTTTTTTTCCCCGCTGTTATATGATGAATACCTTCAAGTCACTGTTTTTAGTGAAATTTGATACATTCTGAGAACAGCAAAAATAAACCATTTAACATGTATAATTAATTCTGTTCTGTTTGCATTTATGATGTACATGTAGAACTGTGTAGGAGGCATGGAGAAGGTGAGGCTTCTGTAAGTGTCAAAGTTGTTGCATACAGTGAACACATTCACACATCGGTCCACTCTTCCTTGGATGTGGTGGAGGTGGTGGGGAAGCACCAGCTGAAGCTACTAAAGAAGCCATTGCTCACTGGTAACAAAGGGTCTTTCTCTCACAATGATGAAAGTCAGAGTGAGGAAAGAAAGAGGGATTTTCATCATTTGGGAAAAACAATAGTTCTCAACCAATGAAAAGTGTTCATTTTAGATTATATGACCTAGTCTTACATCATTAGGAAACCAAAAGTGAAATGAACCAATGAAAAGTGTTATTACCAAGTCACATGACCTGCTGTGTTTACGTTACACGCTTTGCAGGGCCTCCCGGTTTGCTTCCAGAAACCTGTGCTTTGCGACTCGGTAAGCGTACCAGTTCGCTAACGTAGTACGTCATATGACGTATCACGCGACAACGCGAAACGTCATGCGGACGGGAGGCGTCACGATGTTGTTTTCTAACGCGGCAGTTGCGGTAAAGAAACGTTTACCGGCTCGCGGTCTATTTCGCGGCATCAAGGTCAGCTAACGGGAAGCTTCCCGATTCGCGAAGTGGGAACGAAGAAAAAAAAATAAAAAAAATAAAAGTTATTAATAAACATATAAAATATATTTTGGGATTTAAAGAAGAATACATTTTACAGCTACAGATATTTGCTATTAAAAAACCATTGAAATTCACTGAAAAAACCATAGGTTATAGATTATATATAGTTAGGAATTAGCATTTACAAAACCTTGAAAATTCACTGAAAAAACCATAGGTTATAGACCATATATAGTTAGGAATTAGCATTTAAAAAACCTTATTTTACTCACACAAAACCATTGAAATTCCATATATAGTTAGTTGCACTAACTATATATCGCGCACCCGCAATTCACTGCTGATGATGTCACATATTACATCATTCATGACATGGTCAGTGACATCACTGATGACATCACTGATGACATCTCAAATGACATCACTGATGACAACATCCAGTGATTATGTGTTTCTGTAAAGTTTAAATATGTTTTACATATTGAAGAATGAGTGGATGTATAAGTGTCTGAATGAAGGTTTTAGTAGGTGCGTGATTGACTGTATGAGTGAGTGATTAAATGCGTCTTACTAAATGCACGGGTTAGTGACTAAACTGTCTGAAAGTGTGCATCAGTATGTCTGTTGTTGTGCAAGCTGCTGCATGTGTTGATCAGTAGCTATATAAGTAGCTATATGGGTTATTGATTGGTTGCACAAGTATTTGTATGGGAGACTGAGTGTGTGTATGGCTGGCTGGGAGGTGTGTGACTCTGTGCAGATCAATGTGTACTTGTATCAGTGATTCTATAAGAGAGTAAGTATGTGTTAGTATATGTTTGAAAATGTAAGGTACTCTATGTTTAACTGTGTAGATTAGAAAATGGAAGTGTGATTGATTCTTTACAGGACTGACTAGGTGTGTGAGTAACTCCATGGATGAGTGGCAGAGTGTGAGTGTCTGTATAGGTGTATGAGTGCATATGATAGTGTTGTAAAGATGAGTGATTGTATGTATGAATGATTGTATGGGTGAATGAGTGAATGTGTGTGTAGACGTAGGAATCAGTGAGTGCGTATGTAGTAACTAGTATTGGTGTGTCAATGGTTTCAAAAATTATACTCTGTATTTAACACTGGGTGTAACAGAGGTTATATTAAAGTGTGAGGAGATGCATTGTATTGTCACATTAATGATATCATCATTGATGTGACCATTGATGTCAAATGAGATATCATCAGTGATGTCATTTGAGATGTCATCAGTGATGTCATCAGTGATGTCACTGACCATGTCATGAATGATGTAATATGTGACATCATCAGCAGTGGATTGCGGGTGCGCGATATATAGTTAGTGCAACTAACTATATATGGAATTTCAATGGTTTTGTGTGAGTAAAATAAGGTTTTTTAAATGCTAATTCCTAACTATGGGGCCGATTAGGATGGCGGACGGAAATGGGTACTGTCCGCCATGGTGGGGGAAATTTTACTCCCGGCTGCGCCGCGGAGAAACCGCGGTTGGGATTAGGATATTCATGTCACGAAACTCCGACCGCGGCGGACGGATCACAACCAACACCGTCCGCGGTGGACGGAACACAACCAAGTCCGTCCGCGGCGGACGGAGTCCAATGAACAACCACTGCCGCGGACGGAAATGACCGCGGAAAATAAAACATGTACCGCCATACCTGAGAATACTCCGTGGCCGCAATTAGGATAAATCCGCCCGTACCACGGAACTCACAGCCATCCACGTCCGCGGCGGAAACAATGCTACGAGAACCACAGCATCAGGGCGGAAGGCCAACACGCACAACATCCCTAGCGCCTAACAAATGTATGAAAGTGCACCGCAAGTCCTAAGCAAACATACGAACATTGACAAGGCCCCCCCAAGCACAAGCCACCATGACACGTCCCAATTATCCAATAATGCACACAAGTCAACACGCCCACCTACCACCTGACTCGCAACAACCATTGAGACACGACTACAAAAAGACACCCCCACACAACCACAATCCCTTGCACCACAGCATTGCTGCCAGCAAGAGGGCCATTCGAGACTCTGCTAACTCACATAAAATCACATAGAAGACACCCACCCACCACCCTACCACACAAACACCCACCACACAAATCCTACACATCACACACCACACACCTGCACCTCCCAACTCACTCAACTCACACACTGAGCACCACACACCATGGCACCCAAAAAAAAAACCAAATTCACGGAGACAGAGTTGCGGGTAATGGTAGATGAAATTATCCGTGTGGAGCCCAACATCTTCGGGGCCCAAGTCCAGCAGACGACCGTGGCGCAAAAGAACCACATGTGGGACAGGATCGTCACTCGGGTGAATGCGTCGGGGACTGTGCCGAGGACCAAGCACGACATTCAGAGGCGGTGGCATGACCTTAAGACCAGGGTCAAGGGCATCCGAGCG
This sequence comes from Lissotriton helveticus, assembly GCF_964261635.1. NCBI lineage: Eukaryota > Metazoa > Chordata > Amphibia > Caudata > Salamandridae > Lissotriton > Lissotriton helveticus. The sequence continues at coordinate 818,744,464 of NC_136070.1, forward strand.
AAAAACCACGCCAGAGCCAATCTTACTGGCGGTGGCACACCCCCGGAGCCCATACCCTACACCGATTGGGAGGAGAAGGTGCTGGTGATACTACACCCAGAGAGCCTAGACGGCCTTGACGAAGGAGAAGAGACTGGTGAGTACAAACCAAGCACCACGATCAGCACGACATGGTCAGGCTCACACAACTGAGAATAAACATCCCCCACGCCCCAACCCATGCACGTCGGACACCAACACACTAACATGTCCATGGCTCCCAACAGGCCCCCATGTTCACGGGGAGGGTGGTGGTGGTGGTGGTGGTGGAGGGTGGGGTGTGTGAGAGGCCCAAACTACAACTCCCAACAGGCCCCCATGTGCACGGGGAGGGTGGCGGTGGTGGTGGTGGTGGAGGGTGGGGTGTGTGAGAGGCCCAAACTACAACTCCCAACAGGCCCCCATGTGCACGGGGAGGGTGGCGGTGGTGGTGGTGGTGGAGGGTGGGGTGTGTGAGAGGCCCAAACTACAACTCCCAACAGGCCCCCATGTGCACGGGGAGGGTGGCGGTGGTGGTGGTGGTGGAGGGTGGGGTGTGTGAGAGGCCCAAACTACAACTCCCAACATGCCCCATGTGCACGGGGAGGGTGGTGGTGGTGGTGGTGGTGGAGGGTGGGGTGTGTGAGAGGCCCAAACTACAACTCCCAACAGGCCCCCATGTGCACGGGGAGGGTGGTGGTGGTGGTGGTGGTGGAGGGTGTGGTGTGTGAGAGGCCCAAACTACAACTCCCAACAGGCCCCCATGTGCACGGGGAGGGTGGTGGTGGTGGTGGTGGTGGAGGGTGGGGTGTGTGAGAGGCCCAAACTACAACTCCCAACAGGCCCCCATGTGCACGGGGAGGGTGGTGGTGGTGGTGGTGGTGGAGGGTGGGGTGTGTGAGAGGCCCAAACTACAACTCCCAACAGGCCCCCATGTGCACGGGGAGGGTGGTGGTGGTGGTGGTGGTGGAGGGTGGGGTGTGTGAGAGGCCCAAACTACAACTCCCAACAGGCCCCCATGTGCACGGGGAGGGTGGTGGTGGTGGTGGTGGTGGTGGAGGGTGGGGTGTGTGAGAGGCCCAAACTACAACTCCCAACAGGCCCCCATGTGCACGGGGAGGGTGGTGGTGGTGGTGGTGGTGGAGGGTGGGGTGTGTGAGAGGCCCAAACTACAACTCCCAACAGGCCCCCATGTGCACGGGGAGGGTGGTGGTGGTGGTGGTGGTGGAGGGTGGGGTGTGTGAGAGGCCCAAACTACAACTCCCAACAGGCCCCCATGTGCACGGGGAGGGTGGCGGTGGTGGTGGTGGTGGAGGGTGGGGTGTGTGCGACAGGAAACAGAAATGTCTACAAATCAATGTAACCATGTACTGTCCACATTACTGACCAGCTCGATCTTGTCCCTCAGGTGATCGTCAACTGACTGGGGAAAGCAGTACCCGGCCGCCAGCCTCGCCTCCCACACCTACAGGACTCTCTGCTGACGACGACACAGGCAGCTCCGGGGCGGAGGATGGAGCGGGACCAAGCACGCAGCCAGGGCCATCTGGCTCACAGGGACTCCCGGGACCGACCAACGTCGCATGTGTGACTCCCGCGGCACCTGTCTCTGTGATCTGCACAGTCCCCACCACCACCAGTACCACCAGTACCACCAGTACCACCACTACCACCAGCACCACGACTCCTGCCGGTGCCACCCAGCATGACCCAGCGCGCAACGCTGGTCCAACGGCCCCACACACAAGCAGGGTGAGTGGGCCACAAACACAGGCAACGGGACAACTGCCAATCAGGCGAGCCACACACCGCCGGTCAGAGGAGGGACAGCTACCCGAGCCAGTGGCACAGTCCCTACAAGCTCTTGCCAGGTGCCAGGCCTCATACGACCGGTCCCAGGCAAACGCTGATCGTGTTCACCAGGACTCAGTGGACAACACCAACATCCTGCGCGAGATCTCTGGCATCCTTGGCCAGATGTTGGTGATCATGGGCCAACAGGCAACGATGTGGAGGGAATGGGTTGGCCGGAACAACCCCCCCCCCTCCACCAAGTGTGTCAGCGCCACCGCCACCGTCACCTCCGCCTCCCCCGTCACCTCCGCCTCCGCCTCCACCGCCGCCACCACCACCTGAGCCCCTGGCGACGGATGTGGCCCATCACCAACCTGCCCTCCCAGCTGACTCTGTACCACCTCCGAGACGGAGGGGGCGGCCGAGGCAGGAAGTGGCTGAGAGCAGTGTTGGAGCGCCAGGCACACGCTCCAAGAGGGGACGACCTTGACAATGCCACTGCCTGTGCCAGACATTCACCCTGCAAACCATCCTGTCCCACATAGACAATCATTGCCACTGGTCTGCTGGACTAGCCTGACACCCCCCAATGTGGTGTCAGCACGGACATTTCATCTGCCATTACCTTCAACTCCAACTCCCTCACCCCCACTTACTTGTAAATATTCACCAGCACAAAAGCACAACCTGTCAATAAATTGCATTTACTCACACAATGATGTTTTGCCTCCATGTTTATCCACATGATTGCCATCAGATACAGACGTAAACAGGTACAGGGATCATAGTCGCACATGATCATGGCGCTGCGGGAGTGACCTAGAGAAAACCAGAGACAGCAAACACACGTCACTAAAGAGATTCACACACATCACAACACAATGCACAGCAACATTACACAAACGACAACCATCACACAAGCATGGGATGGGAGCACACACATCATGGACACTCCTATGTCCAAAGACATGAAGACACACATGTGCAACCATCACAAACCACACCCAGCTGATTAACCCCATATCCACACAACACCAGAAAACATACATGAGCCATTGTCAACCGCCACTAGAGGTAGATACTCACATTCAAGGGAAGTAGCGATCAATGAGCTGGCGCCTCTGGTCCACACCTTCCTCCTCACCACTATCCTCATCAGTCGACATGGGTGGGATGGGAGGCCGAGGAACTCCTTCGTCTTCAGGGTCCAACAGCAGTTCAATGTTATTGCGTACTGCCAGGTTGTGGAGCATGCAGCAAGCAATCACGATCTTGCATACTTTTCCTGGTGAGTAAGGCAGGGCCCCTCCGGTCTTATCGAGGCACCGAAACCTAGACTTGAGCAGTCCAAAGGTACGTTCGATGACTCTCCGTGTCCTTCCATGTGCCTCATTGTACCGCATTTCACCCGCCGTCCTCGGATTACTTAGGGGACTGAGGAGCCAGGGCCGGTTTGGGTAAGCCGAGTCGCCTATGTAGGGGGATGACAGAGACAAACATCAGAACAAGATATGGTGGGTACCCCATGCAACACAGAGATCACAAGAGTCCCCACTGCACACTCACCAACAAGCCACGCTTGACCGGGTGGCAGATTTGCCATGAGTCGTGGGACATTGCTGGTTCGCATGATGTGGGCGTCATGTGCGGATCCAGGAAATCTTGCACACACATGGGAGATGATGTTGCTCGCCAGGCACACCACCTGCACGTTCAGCGAATGAAAGTGTTTTCGATTCCTGAACACTTGTTCGCGTGCCCGTGGTGGAATGAGCGCGATGTGCGTGCCATCAATTGAGCCCACAACGTGAGGTATGTGGCCCAGTGCATAGAAACCAGCTTTGACAGCTGGCAACTCTTCCGGACGTGGGAAATGTATGTACTCATCCTTGTACAGCATCATAGCTGTTAACACATCCCGAAGAACCGTGCTGAACATGGCCTGTGACATACCCCCGGCACCTCCAACTGTATACTGAAATGTGCCAGTAGCGAAGAAATGTAGTACCGCCATGACCTTTGCAGTGGGTGTAAACGAGCCAGGATACGTTCTACGTGGCTGCAGATGAGGAGACAATTGAGCCACAAGCTCCAGCAACCGACGTCGATCCAGCCTGAATTTCCGAATCACCTCCTCGTCTACCATATCCTCCAGCAGAGTGTATGGGCGATGCACATTTGGAGCCCTCCTGTGTGGGAGAGAGATGTAACTTAGGTCAACTTACAAACGACGCATACGTGTACAACTCCATCACATGTGTACCTTACTGACAAAACTTCAGTCGTCACCTTAATGTATCGTAGACACATCACAGACACTCATGCAACTGCATGCACACAAACGATAAGTTTACACACGCCATGTCATCAAGCACAAATGCCACCACCAATGATGATGTGCATACGGTAATGACATGCATGGTGACAGAACGTATAAATCACATACACGGAATGCATGTGTACCACCACCACTGTAGTCACCTCGACACAACAAGAAACTGACAACAGATGCATTAATTGGCCACACAGCCGTGATGTACTGTGTAGTTGTGAAGATGTAACAACGTCTGTAGGGTCAAACCCGACGTCAACACGTACAAATGCACATCTGTTGCCCATTGTGTGCCGACCGATGTCCATTGTATGGACACACATGCTATATTGTATGACATATGACCTTTCACAATCACGCTCACATCCCTCATGACGCAACTGCACACAACACATCACGGTGCAGCGTCTGACAAGATCACAAATTTGGCGCCGCCATGGCGGTGCTCAACTTCCGCTACTTCCCAAAGGCCATATGCGGCCTGCGTCCCTCTTCCCATTGGCTGCATGTGCAGGGACCGTCACGGGCACACATCGGCAACCGCACGTGCAAGCTTCAGGCACGGATGCTTCAGTTGCAACAATGTACTATCACTGGCGCCTCCATGGCGGTGCACGTACACAGCGGGGGAGGTGCAGGCCTATACACCCTGCAGATGTACTCAATGGACATGCCAGTTCATGACCCCCCTTACAGTCACCTTGCATCATCCACCGTACACCGGCCGGAGCGGCCGGCCCATGAACAACCGCCGTGCCCGGCCATGAACAACCGCCGTGCCCGGCCATGAACAACCGCCGGTCCCGGCCATGAACAACCGCCGTGCCCGGCCATGGCGGTTGTGTTCATGGCCGGGCACGGCGGTTGTTCATGGCCGGGCACGGCGGTTGTTCATGGCCGGGCACGGCGGTTGTTCATGGCCGGGACCGGCGGTTGTTCATGGCCGGGCACGGCGGTTGTTCATGGCCGGGCACGGCGGTTGTTCATGGCCGGGACCGGCGGTTGTTCATGGCCGGGCACGGCGGTTGTTCATGGGCCGGCCGCTCCGGCCGGTGTACGGTGGATGATGCAAGGTGACTGTAAGGGGGGTCATGAACTGGCATGTCCATTGAGTACATCTGCAGGGTGTATAGGCCTGCACCTCCCCCGCTGTGTACGTGCACCGCCATGGAGGCGCCAGTGATAGTACATTGTTGCAACTGAAGCATCCGTGCCTGAAGCTTGCACGTGCGGTTGCCGATGTGTGCCCGTGACGGTCCCTGCACATGCAGCCAATGGGAAGAGGGACGCTGGCCGCATACGGCCAATCGCAAGTAGCGGAAGCTGTGCACCGCAACAACAGGGCCAGTCATTGGCCCATTTCACGATCACGCTTCCAGGGCTGACCAATTGCTGGCGACGTATGCCACTGACACGTGCTGAGGGCCCTATATATGTGTCTTGGCCAAAATAAAACTTCCTACCCTGGGGACCAGTGCTGCCTGTGACCATCACCTCGACCTGCTGCTGCTGCTGAGCTGACCACCGACTGCTGCCTGTGACCATCACCTCGACCTGCTGCTGCTGCTGCTGAGCTGACCACCGACTGCTGCCTGTGACCATCACCTCGACCTGCTGCTGCTGCTGCTGAGCTGACCACCGACTGCTGCCTGTGACCATCACCTCGACCTGCTGCTGCTGCTGCTGAGCTGACCACCGACTGCTGCTCTAGTGCCATACTCCGTGATCTTGCCATGTCGAGTGGCAAAGAGATCCGGTCTCGACCCTTCACCTCCGCGGAGCTTGATGTCCTCGTGGACGGTGTACTCCGCAACTATGGACGCCTCTACGGCGCACCGGGACGGGTGGTAAGTGCAGTGTGGGACATGTTGGTGTGCATGAGGGGGCCAAATGATCAGGCCTATTTATATCTTAGCTGTGTAGTGTGGGCTAGACATATGTTCCTGATTGTGCATGGCTGCTGACAGTAACGTCTTGCCCCTATGTGTGTGACAGGCCACCTGTCCACTGACTTAAACCCTTTTGTCTCCCATCATGGTAGGTCAAGCTGCACCTTCGCAAGGACCTGTGGAGGACCATAGCACGGGAAGTACGGGCATTGGGGGTGTGCAACAGACGACATACACAGTGCCACAAACGCTGGGACGACATTTCCAGGCTGAGCAAGAATGTAGCGGAAGTAACACTGGGCCTGATTCCTAGGACGCCCCGTCTGGCCCGACGCTCCATGACCCCTCTCATGCACCGTATCATTGCAGTGACGCATCCTGAACTGGCCGAACGTCTGAGTGCCGATCAACAGCAAACTAGCGGTGAGCATACTGTCTGTGTAGGAAACTTGTGAGTGCTATGCATGTATTGGTGCACAGACACACTATTGAGTTCCGTGTTGCGTATGTATGCCTGTGATGGCATTTTGGTCCCATTGGGTGGTACTCATTTGACATCCAGGTCCGCCATGTTGACACGCCACTTGCTTAGTAGTTGAGTGTTAAAGCACATCCCCTAGTGGTCCATGGCCCCATGGCAGAAAATGTGAGGATGACTGGTAGGGGTGGGCCATGTGCAGGATGAGGGCTCATGAACCTTTGTCTGCTATGTGATTTGGCTATCCTGTTCCTTCTGTACGTGAGTGTGCCCATGACTCACACATCTTTTCTGTGCATTTCAGCTTTGACAGAGGACACTCAGCCACAGACGATGGAGAGTAGCCGAGGAAATGAGTCCGGCTCAGACTTCGCACACACGCAGACTGACACGGAGGAGGCCAGCGCCGGAGAGGGGGACAGGACCGTCCCTGAGGACTCGCATGTGGAGACACCATCGTCCTCCTCGTCGGACACTCTTGGTGAGCCTGCACTGTTGTCACAGACTGGGAGTGGGCACTCATCACCTTCTGTCGGAAGACAGCACACAGGGCCCACACTTCCGCCAACTGCACCATGTATTGTTCGTGGCCGGAGGAGTAGGGGGAGCAGAGTGGCGTTCGGTGCAGGCACCGCTGCCCCTGCCACGGTGAGCCAAAATGCACTGTGTGCTGAGGCCGTTGATCTGCTGCGACAGCTGTGTGTGGGTCAGACCAATATGACAAATGCTTTCCAGGACCATGATAGGAAGTTGGGGCAGGTGGTGGCATTCATGGAAGGGATGCATGGCGATCTTGCAGGTCTACACAGGACAGTGCAGTCATTGGCAAGCAGTGTGTCGTCTGCAATAGTACAGTCGAATGAACAGGGTGCTACTTCTGTTTCCCCATCTACACCGCTGGATGTCTCAGGGGGTAGTGATTATTCAGAGCAGGACTCAAATACAGGTTATTGCACTAGAAGCAGCGTCAGACAGCACGTCAGGGCACGCAGGGCACAGACCCCATCCCCTAGATCAGCTAAATCTGTTCACGTAGACGACGTCAGATGCACTGGAGTACACACACAGGATCCACAAGTGTTGTTGGGGGACATGCCTTCCGGAGCTACACAGGCATTCAACACGAAAGGTACTCTGAAGGCAAGGGATACGCACATGTCCATGGACTGTTCCTTGGACAAGGCCAGTCAGAAGACAAAGGCACCTGCTAAGAGCAGGGAGACTCCCAAGAGCAGGCCCACAGCAGAGGTAAGGGACACTCCCAAGGACAGTGAGAAGACTAAGGCACCTACTGAGAGCAGGGAGACTCCCAAGAGCAGGCCCACAGCAGAGGTAAGGGACACTCCCAAGGACAGTGAGAAGACTAAGGCACCTACTGAGAGCAGGGAGACTCCCAAGAGCAGGCCCACAGCAGAGGTAAGGGACACTCCCAAGGACAGTGAGAAGACTAAGGCACCTACTAAGAGCAGGGAGACTCCCAAGAGCAGGCCCACAGCAGTGGATAGGAACACTCCCAAGGACAGTGAGAAGACTAAGGCACCTACTAAGAGCAGGGAGACTCCCAAGAGCAGGCCCACAGCAGTGGATAGGAACACTCCCAAGGACAGTGAGAAGACTAAGGCACCTACTAAGAGCAGGGAGACTCCCAAGAGCAGGCCCACAGCAGTGGATAGGAACACTCCCAAGGGCAGGGACACACACAGGGAGCAGGTGTCTGCTGGAGGCAGGTGCACCACAGACGACAAGTCTGCTGGCAGGAACAGGGCGGCGAGCAGGGCACAGGCTACATCCAGAGACAACACTCCACCTAAGGATAAGGCACAACCTACGGACAAGGCATCTAGCATGGACAATGGCGGTATCAAGGACAGGCATACTTCACCCCTGGCTGCACTGAGGCTGATGTTTTCTACTAAACGCCAAACTGATGTCTCCGCGGCGGAGTCCCCCCATACCTCCACTCCCATCCAGGCCAGTCAGAAGCAGAGGAGGGTGTCCCCTGTTGTTGCATCCCCCATTACACATCATTCCGAGTCCAGGCGGCAGGCACAGAGCAAACGACAAGCAGGCTCCAGCACCTCCCCCGAAACCAGATCCCCGGCAGCAGTTGCTCCACCTATGCTGGGTGGTGATTCTTTGGAGTCCCCACCACTTGGCAGTCCTGTCCTGTCCAGGGTGCACTCACACCTCCCTAAGAAACGCAGACACACACCATTGACACCTGCCAACCCCGATTTGGCTCTAGGTGAGCTATCCCCAGCTCCCAGGCCCACCCTGCCTCCTGGCCCATACAGCCCTGTGGCTCATCATTTCAGTTGTCCCAGTGGCGCTGGTGCAGTTGACTCTCATGTATCAGATGGTGGCACAGTGTCAGTTGTGCCCTCTCCTGTTGCAGGTCCTGGCAGTGTATCTGGGTCTATGGCTCACGTGTCAGTTAGAAGATCTGTGGCTGTGTTGCACACTCCTGTTTCTGGTGCTGGCAGTCTGTCTGGGTCAGTGGCTCACGTGTCAGTGACTACATCTGTGGCTGTGTCTCACACTCCTGTTGCTGGTGCTGCCAGTGTGTCTGGGTCCGTGGCCCATGTGTGTGTCACTCGGGCTGTGGCTGTGTCTCACACTCCTGTTGCTGGTGCTGCCAGTGTGTCTGGGTCCGTGGCCCATGTGTGTGTCACTCGGGCTGTGGCTGTGTCTCACACTCCTGTTGCTGGTGCTGCCAGTGTGTCTGGGTCCGTGGCCCATGTGTGTGTCACTCGGGCTGTGGCTGTGTCTCACACTCCTGTTGCTGGTGCTGCCAGTGTGTCCGAGGCAGGTAGTTCACGCAGTCCCCCTGAATCTGTGATGTGAGGTGCTGTACACTTCACTCAAATGTTACTTCACATGGTGTGTCCATTGAGAACTGCGTGGCACTCTTGTGGTCCCTGTGACGGGTTGGTAGGGACACGTAGTTGTGCTGCCTCTGATGTACCTGCTCTGTAATGCACAATGCCCTGTTGATGCTCTGATACTGCATGCTGACCTCTCGTTACCTGCTGTGATGTACCTGCTCTGTACTGCACAATGCCCTGTTGATGCTCTGATACTGCATACTGCCCTCTCGTTACCTGCCTATGATGTACCTGCTCTGTACTCTACAATGCCCTGTTGATGCTCTGATACTGCATGCTGCCCTCTCGTTACCTGCTGTGATGTACCTGCTCTGTACTGCACAATGCCCTGTTGATGCTCTGATACTGCATACTGCCCCTCTCACGTGCTGCCTCTGATGGGCCTGTTCTGTGCAATGGACTGTTGATGCACTTTGCCCCTCTCACATGCTGCCTCTGATGGGCCTGTTCTGTGCAATGGACTGTTGATGCACTTTGCCCCTCTCACGTGCTGCCTCTGATGGGCCTGTTCTGTGCAATGGACTGTTGATGCACTTTGCCCCTCTCACGTGCTGCCTCTGATGGGCCTGTTCTGTGCAATGGACTGTTGATGCACTTTGCCCCTCTCACGTGCTGCCTCTGATGGGCCTGTTCTGTGCAATGGACTGTTGATGCACTTTGCCCCTCTCACGTGCTGCCTCTGATGGGCCTGTTCTGTGCAATGGACTGTTGATGCACTTTGGCCCTCTCACGTGCTGCCTCTGATGGGCCTGTTCTGTGCAATGGACTGTTGATGCACTTTGGCCCTCTCACGTGCTGCCTCTGATGTACCTGCTCTGTACTGCACAATGCCCTGTTGATGCTCTGATACTGCATGCTGCCCTCTCGTTACCTGCTCTGATGTACCTGCTCTGTACTCTACAATGCCCTGTTGATGCTCTGATACTGCATACTGCCCTCTCGTTACCTGCCTATGATGTACCTGCTCTGTACTCTACAATGCCCTGTTGATGCTCTGATACTGCAACCTGCCCTCTCGTTACCTGCCTATGATGTACCTGCTCTGTACTGCACAATGCCCTGTTGATGCTCTGATACTGCATGTTGCCCTCTCGTTACCTGCTCTGATGTACCTGCTCTGTACTCTACAATGCCCTGTTGATGCTCTGATACTGCATACTGCCCTCTCGTTACCTGCCTATGATGTACCTGCTCTGTACTCTACAATGCCCTGTTGATGCTCTGATACTGCAACCTGCCCTCTCGTTACCTGCCTATGATGTACCTGCTCTGTACTGCACAATGCCCTGTTGATGCTCTGATACTGCATGCTGCCCTCTCGTTACCTGCTCTGATGTACCTGCTCTGTACTCTACAATGCCCTGTTGATGCTCTGATACTGCAACCTGCCCTCTCGTTACCTGCCTATGATGTACCTGCTCTGTACTGCACAATGCCCTGTTGATGCTCTGATACTGCATGCTGCCCTCTCGTTGCCTGCTATGTTGTACCTGCTCTGGTGCCCACTTTGCCCATGCTCATGCATACACTGTGATTTGACCCCTATTTTGGACAATAAAGGTAGTCTATCAAGTCTCGTGGTCTGTCGTTGCCATTCCTGCTTGCGTACTGCAAATGTGTATTCGTATATGCTTCTCATCAGTGGTTTCGGTAACATGACACTCCCCCTCCCTACGTCACGTCCCTTGCTGGTATTCCCCTCCAGACAGCCAATGGTTTGTACCTTACCTGCGTCGTCGTCCATAGTAGGCCATGACTAGGACGTGGTGGATCGCGAAGAGCATCGGGAATGCGTGTAGCGCCGGGTCCATGGTGGTGGTCAGCTTGCGGTGGGTATCTCGGCTGTGTCACCTATGTTCGCTGTGGGGATTCCGCCGTGTTAAGACAGGTTGTTTTTCCGCTGCGGTTTTATGTGTGTTTTCCGCCATCTTGATTTGGGGGACGGTCTTAGACGTCAGTGCGTACGGCGGAGCGTCCGGATGTGTTCCGTCCGCCGCGTGGTCGTGTGTAGTTGGCCGGCGGAGCGTGATTTTCCGTCGCGGACGGAAATTTGACACGTTTTCCTATCCTGATATGGCGGACGGAGTATCCGCGGCAGGCGGACACGGAAAAGGCTTTTTCCGCCTACTCTAGGGCCGCGGTGGCTCTTCCGTCCGCCATCCTGATCGACCCCTAAATATGGTCTATAACCTATGGTTTTTTCACTGAATTACTATATTGTTTAGCACCTGTGGTAAAGGAAAATAAAATTGTGATTTTGCAGCTCATCATACACTTACATGTATTTTTACCTCGTGGTGAAATCTGAGTGAGTCCCACGGAACTATTTGTTCTTTGTTGCTGTAGCAGTATGGCTGGCTGATAACTCCTCACAATAAAATACAGACAAGACCAAAGTCTTGTTGGTACCCTCAAGTAATACTTCTTTTTTTCTCACAGAAGGTTTGGCCCACAGAATTGGACTGTACTCCTCCTCCAACGACTATAATATGTGGTTAGGTATTTTTTCTAGATTCCGACTATTCTTTAAAGGGCCTGGTCAACCATCGGTCATCTACTTGCTTCCAATCCTTGAAACTCCTCTGCTAATTCCTTGTTGTACAAGTCACGATTCTTGGCAGACCGGACTATGGCAACTCCTTGTTTTTGGGCTCCTCTAACTAACTGCTGAATTGCTTGCAGCATATTCCTAATTAAGCTACTTGTCATGCACTGCAGTGGCCCCAAAGGTCCTCTGCTCCCCAAGCTTTAACACTTTACACTCAGAAGTTGCTGCTACCGATCACGAGTGGTTGGGCAGGGCCTGGGAGGGGGAGGGTGTGGGCGGGGTCGCAGGACAGAACAAAATAAAAAAAATACACTTACCTGGGCCGGCCGCCGCCTCTTCTCAGTCCTCTTCTTCCTGTCTCCGCTGATTGCAGGAAGGAGCAGGAAGCACCCAGGCTCCCAGACTCCCCATAGCCAATCCCAAGGCTGCAATGCAGCATTGTAATTGGTCTGAGCGCTAAACCACGTGCTCAGATGGGGATTCGGAGGCTTTGCTTGTTCCTCACCAGGCTGTAATGCCACCTGGTGGGTAAGATGCAAAGTGTGCAGGACCTTTTGGCCGGCTTGAGAGGGCCTGCCAAGCAGTCAAGCGCAAGTATGGAGTGTAAACCACTCCTCTCCCTGCTCCGGCCAGCCCCTGATCCGCCCGAGAGCCACTCACTTCCATAGGAAAACGATGTGTTATTATTTCATTTAATTTTTCCTATTAAAGTCAGTGGGGCAACGCTCCTCACCTTAGCGTAGGAACTACCATTGTTTACTCTGATTCCAGTTTCTAAATGAATCATCCCACCAATTCGGTCTTCTATACTTACAGCAAAAGTTTCATCATTATTCTCTTTCTCGCCATATGCAGTTTACTGAATCGCATACCTTGGTGATTCCTAGATTCATCCGTTACCGATTGGCATGTGGCCTTCTCCATAACTGCAGCTAAAGCATGGAGCTCCCTTCCTCTCAAGTATAGTCTTGTGATCAGTTACTTGCTTTCAAGAAAACTTTCAAAACGTTATTTACAAGCAATAGCCTGGCTTGTCGTCTTTTACTCTGCCTACTGTCACTCTGCTTACTTTGATTTTAATTTTGCACCAGAATGCCTTTTAGGCAGCAGTGCTCTTTAGGAATCTATTTTACATTTCATTAAGAATAGATTGAATGTTTTTTTTATGTAAATGGATTTAAGTGGTTAATACATTTATGGAAAACTATTCTTCAGTTGGCACAACGAAAATGTTTTGGGAGCTGATGTAACATTTTAATTTTGCCAACATATGTTTATGTAAGGCTGGCATTGTATAACTTTAAATCACTAGACAGCAGGGTATTTTATATGTTTGCAGTAATCTCTTAAACACCTATATCATGCTTGGTAAGTGACAAGCATATTTCAGTAGATGTTTTTACATAAAAAGTTTAATAATTTTAAAGAGGATTTTCTACCAGTACTTTTTTTTGTTGTTCCAGTATGTTAGCAATATTTTCCCCATATTACCATTGTTTGCCATAATTATTTCACACACCTGTTTATTTAATCACAAACATAATTCATGCATTAAAGGTCAGATGTTAAAATTACAATGACTGACTACTTTTTCAAAAGTTTGTAAAAATCTTACTAATTCATACCTTTGGCTTACACATTTGCTTGGTAAAAGCTACTGAAAGTCAACACCATAGCAAATTTTCTCTTCCTTTAGATAAAATAAAAGTGTATCTGTGTACGAAATACTGAACATATAAACTCAATATTTCTTATTTTGTCCTCATTTCGTTTCAGCAGACAAAGCAGACCAACCATCATCTTAACAGGACTTGGGGCAAATAAACAGATCCTCCACTGTAAGGCAGACACAACAACTATCAACAACCAGCAGAGAGGAGGAACCAACCACTATCGGAGAGAGTGCCCTTGCTTGGAGACAAACATGTTCAGTTACCAAAAGACTCCGGGTGGATGCTTTCAAACCCACTCTAGGGATAGAGGAGTCTGACACCAACAGCCAGGAAGAGGTGGACAATGGGTCTCCTGCTTGACTATGACCTTCCTGTGGTCTCTGAAGTCCAGGCCCAACCATCATCTGGGTCTGCCTCCACCCCCTCTCCACTTCACTCCAGAAGTCCATACCATCAGGGCCTCCAGCTGCACACCCTGCTTAATCTTCTCTTCCTCCTCCAAGTGCCTCCACAAAACAACAGCAGAACAACAGCAGCAGCAATCAAGAGACACTGTGGCCCTTAATACTCCCAGGCCCTCACATGTTGCCCAACCCCTTCCCAATGATTGTGACTATGACTGCTCTCAAGGAGAATCTGAGGTCCATACTAGATGTTCAGTTAACAAGCACACCGGGCGTGCCGGGGTTGGTGCAGCGAACACACTCTGAGAGGCGTCAACTAAATAACATTAGAATCTATCCAGCCTCATGTTATCCTTGATTGCAAGCATAAAGTTGTGTCATCCTCCACAACTTTCACCTGCTCCTGTAGTTCCATCTACCAGTGTGTCCATTTTATTTGTTTCCCCAACCACCCCTGTGTATCCCATTTCCCAAGGGCTTCCGGTCCAGCAACCATCAGCCATCCAACATTCACACAAGAGGAGGATGTTAATGGTGTGGTGGTAAGAAGTGAGCCTCGGGATGGCCAGGAACGTGTGCCCTAAAGCCAGGAACTTGATTTAACTACCCTGTGGCTTGGGGAACTGCCTTTCTTCTTCTTTTGGACATTTGTCATTTGACTTTCTTTGGAAAACATGACATTCTTTTTAGACTTTGTACTATATTTTATGGACTGCTTTTGTTGGACACTGTTTTGCACTTGTATTTTTTCTCTTTTTTTCCACTTGCACATAGACTGTCTTTGACAATTTCTAAAATGTTTTTATTATTTGTCCACCACTCTCCAAGATTACATGTCCCCTCTCAATAAATAGAATATTTATTTTCCTTTTACCCAATCTCAAGGAAAGTATATATTGTTTTTTCAAATAATTCAAAAAAAAATCTTTTATTGAGTATAAAGCAATGTAAGCAAACCAAAAATGATGTAATTATTTTTATGACATAGGTATTCAATGCAATATCTGGAATGACAATCACATTTACAGTTATGTAGATATCGTTTCACATTTACTTGAGACAGATTAGCATTATGAACACATAAGTCAATAAATGAAAACCTCAACTATTTCTTTTTTTAATTAAGTTTTCATTCCAAAGTTGGTCACTGGTGACATTTTAACACAAGTAGCTTTGTGAATGGTGCATACAAATATTACTTTTACTGTTTGTTTGAGTGATTATGTTTTCAAAACTTGGAAATGTAAAAATCAAGATTTATTCCAGGGGTGTAGTCTACGACTCTGCTTACGCAGTACTGGTTATGAGTCTTATTGTCAGTCTGCTTGAGATGGTGGCAGTTGATTTGGTGGAGGTTGATTTGGTGGTGGTGGAGGTTGTGGAGGTAAAAGTGATGTAGGTGGTTGTAGTGAAGGTAGTAGGTTGGTGGGCGCTGCAATGGAAACGATAGATGTGTGTGGTGAGGGCCTCATAAATTGCAATGCCTCTGTAAAATCTTATGCACGCCTTGGCCCTGCAGATTCAAACTGGCTTTTTTTATAATAGCTTCTGTCATCTTCACGGTCAAGGCATACTGCCTTACAATCTCTTCCTGCACACTACAAAGATGATGAGAATGTATCCTTGACATGTATTGCTAACATTTCACAACATTATCCAAGCCATGGGTCTGGTTCTCAGTCATTTAAGGGAGTACTTAAACGTGGTCTGCAATCACACAGAGAGTTACCCACATTGCATGAATATATCTAGGTACAGGGGACTGATATGGGGAAAATTGCCCTCCCCCCAGATAACAGGATTACACTTGGCAACACCTCTTGCATGTGTGAACCTCTGACCTGGCCAGCAGGTTGCCCATCATGGGGACGGTTGCCATCTGGGAGATTGTGGAGGGAGATTTATAAAGGAGGAGAGCAGGGTTGACCTCTACCTCTGATGATTGAGAAAGACCAGATATGCACCTGTGTGAGTGTGTAGGGGACTCTACTGAGGTATCTGCAGGTTGAGAGCTGTGTAGGGATGAGGCTTCACTCTTGCAAAGGCGGAAAAAGCACCCATGGCTGATTATATAGTGCCTGGGGACTGGCAATACTCAGAAGTGATCTTGGAGGAAAACTATTCCCCAGCCTTGAGGAGGTCTTGATTGATGATTTATGTTTTGGTACAACAACGTCCTTCTCCTCAACCAGACACTCCTCCTGCTCTTCGATCATCTCCTGCTCCACCTTCTCTTCTTCTTGGGCAGTGTTGGATTCCGAGATAACTAGGTGTAGGGGAGGGTTCTATTTTCACCTTGTGTTGCCTGCGGTCCCCCAATTGTGAATTGTGCAGCATTCTCCTCACGCTAAGTGACCCCAGTACCTGCAAGAAGATGAAAGATTAAAAAAGTTTCAATATATAAAATAATGTTATGTCTCAATACTTCTACAGACTACTTTAACAAACATTTTGAGAATGAATTCCTATTTTATTTAATAACATAAGAAATGAAATAAACATATGAAGGTAGAGACTGACCCTAGCATGACATTATTACATAGATCCAGTTTCCAGGCACCATCTCCAGCCACAGATGTTTCATTTGTGGAAGACTCCTTTGATGTCAGTCACTGAATTAGTGCCCATCCATTATACAAGTAGTATTTGAAACAAATTATGTAAAAGTAACCATGATAAAATGACAATCATTTTAAATAAAATTAACATTTGAAATAAAATACAGAAGATTGTCAGAAAGGATAAATAATGAGATACAGAAGTAAAGATCAGCGTCCTGGGGGCACAATGATCTTACAGAAGGGGCGACAGATACTTGTGCATCCCCTTCTGTAATGCTGCACACATGTACCACCAGCGCTATCAAGAGAGGGCGGTCCCCCATTTGCATGGGTGCGTTACCCCATACAAATGAGGCAATCACTTTGCCTCTGCGCCTGCGCCATGTAATCGACATGGGTGCAGAGGCAAAAGTGTGCCTCTAGGAGGCACAGTTAAAGTGTGCCACAAAAAGGTGGCACACTGAAAACATGCCTCCTAAAGGCAGCTCTCTTGGGGTAGAAAGGGTGTTCCATGAACCTATCACAATATACCCCTACGGATGTGTGCAGTCACTCAGTGTATCTCCCGTCTTAAAAGTGCAGGCAGCATGCCACCTGCACGGGGAAACATGGAGTGGCTTTGAAGCAGCACAATTTGCAGGTGCCCTGGCTGGCAGCACATTCTACATAATAGAGTGCACTTTCCCCGTTTGTTCCCAGCGCACCTTTTGAAAGGTGCCCTGTGACACAAACAGGGAAAGTGCGTCATATATATAATACGGGTTGAGATGTTCCCAGACTTCACTGATTGATAGATAGCTTCTGCCGGGATATCCACATATGTCATCTGTGGTGTTGGTGGCTGTTGTCTGACTATAGCTAACAAGTGAGACAAATTATAAAGGAATAAGCCATCAAAGTCATACATGATGATGGTTTAGTGATGGTTGAACACAAAGTAAGAGACACAGATTCATCTTCTTCAAGTTAACACAAGAACTAATGGAAATATTATGGTGCTGTCATTAGAATGCCAAGTCTATAGATAGATGTAAAAATGGGTACCGAGGCACACACAAGCAGTCCGTATAGTGAGGATAAATTAGCACAAATAATCAGAAGTAAATAAACTTGTATATTCCATAGCATTCTTTTTTTCTCATCCACATTTTATACCTTGAAAATCTCAATTCTTGGTATGTATACAAACAGAAGCAGCTGACACGTGTTTCGCCCTTTGGACTTTTTCGGCTGTGGTGGGAAATCCAAGGCCCCGGATGATTGGTCTCCCAGGAGAAAAATCACCAGTTTTATGGATTTTTGGCAGACTGTACATGCACGGTGCTGTAGGAGTTGGAATTCACAGATAGTGGAACTCTAAGCCAGAGATCAGACAACAATACCTCCAGTGTTTTAATCTACATTCTATTAGGTTGTCGGTGTCCTTGAGTGGAATGGAAGTCAATATTTTATAAGCGGAATCATCTGATAGTTGGTGGTCAATGATCAAATAGAATGTAGGTTAAAAATCCATAAACCTGGTGATTTTCCTGTTGGTAGACCAATCATCACGGGCATTGGATCTCCTACCGAAAAGATCTCTGAATACATAGAACTACTTTTACAACCTTTTGTATGCAACCTGCCCTTGAATGTTAAGGATAATAAGGACCTTCTACACAATGTCTCAGACTTTGACTGGTCTCAGGGCAATACTCTAGTAACATTAGATGTCAGCTCCCTCTAAACATGCATTCCTAAGATCAATGGTCTGGCCGCTGTACAACATTTTTTGGACACTATAAGGGCCACCATGCTACAGCACACAGAAATGCAAATGGATTTGATATCCATGGTATTAGACAACAATATCTTTACACACAATGAGAATGGTACTGGCAAACACAGGATGCGGCAATGGGGGCAAAATGTTCTCTGTAATTTGCTAACCTATACATGGGCCTCTTTGAGAAGACACTCATTTGGACCCTTTGTTCCCCCAAATACACGGAACACATCCTACTTTGGGCACGATACATAGACGATGTTCTATTATTTTGGTCAGGAGAAACTTTCTAAAGTACCTTAATGTCAACGATTTTAATGTCAACTTTCCCTATCACTGCAGTACAAAAAGTGTGAATTATCTAGATGCCACTTTATATGTGGATGGTATGAACAAACATTTCCAACTGTCATTGAATAATTTGGAACTGAAACCAAGTCATAATAGAAGTCCTCACTTTGCAGCCACGATTGCGGGCCTCATTCTGGCTTGACTCAATGGAAGGTCTTGCTCTACACTTTTCCACTTTAAGATCTTGCTCTCTGGACTCTCAGTCGATTTCCTCTTTATGAGAAATGTTTTCCTGACAGTTTGATGCTTGACCACTTGTCTCTGTCTGGTATCCTAGCAGTCTCTGGCCATTCAGTGGGAGACCAGACATCCTTCTCTATGGTCACTTGAGAAGCAATAATGTTCCTCTTTTTGAAGCAAGGCTTACAAATCTCTGATCTCTCATTGATGACTCTCTTGGTCCCATGATGACAGAGCCCACTGGCTGTTTTATACCCCTCTAGCATTAGCAGCAGCTTGGATAGTGAGATATTAGGATGTGGTCTCATTCATTTCCATCACTCAGGTCATGGCAGGATATATCGCCGGACCCGGTCCTTCTATTTACGGTATCCCTTCAGGTGTGATGTCATATTTTTTTCCCAGCTTATAAAAGACAATGGATCTCTTGGGGAGAAGAAAAGGAAAAATTTATATACAAGACAATGAGTTGTTCAATTAGGCAAATATATATTTGCAGATTTAGTTTGTAGAAGGTAAGCCCATAATGAAAAAAGAAATGTTTAATAGTGGTATATTTTTGTTAATCAAGACATGAAATACTGTGACGGAGCTGTGATATTATTGTGATGGTGCAGTACTATTTGTGATGAGTGAGTTGCAGATAATAATTTTGTTGAAAAGAGAAAACTTCAAGACAATCAATAGGCTGCACTGTCAGTCAGTCAGAAACCTTTATTCGATTCCAGATGAATCATAAAAGTTCACAAGGAAGACATACAATCATAAAATAAGACAATATTTACAAAAAAGCATAAATAATATCTTTCGCAGACAATAAAACACCTAATTACATACTTTTGCAGTGCATATCGTTTCCTTATTATAAAAACATTTTTTTATAAAACTAAGCACAGAGCTACAAATGGAAATATTTGCTAGGGAATGTAAATAATTAAAACCCTCTTTATGGGAGCGGAAACAATTGTCGTTAAAAATTGGTTTAAGAATGCAGCGCACTCGCCGTGATGGAAAACTTCAGGAAGACCTCCTTGCCTGGAGGTTGATGTGTATGGAGGGGTTGACGGAGGATGATTCTGATGCCACCAGTGCCGAGTTGTTCACCCCTGGGGGGTCTGATTCCGAGGGTGGTGGGGAGGGGCAGGGGGTTGGGGGGCCCTGGTCCGGGGTAGTGCCCTGCTAGACGCACGCACTTGTTCCCTATTGTATATAGATGTGATTTGCTTTGATTCCCGAAGGTCTACTCCTAGATGTGATGTCCGCACCTTTTCGGGCCTTACATGGATAGCCTGACTTCTTCACGTACTTTATTCCTTGTTCTATGTTAAAACTGTGTTTTATTGAAACTGTAGCTGTCCAAAGGGTTGGAACTGGGATTACATGGAAGACATAGGAGAGAGAATGTATATATAAAACTCTGCGGATGCAAAGATGTATACATATTGTTAATGTACGGTCATGCTCTTTAAAGCATGCTCTGATCCTACGCCGCCCAACCTCCGGGATGTGGGCCTATATGGCTGTGTTTTACCTTGCACATTGCATGCTGATGCCTCCTCCCTTGATCGGCCTGTGCGGCTATGTGGTCCTGTGCCTTCTATGTTTTCGCAATAAAAATATTTTTCCCCCAAAAAAAAATTGGTTTAAGAAAACGCGCCCTGGGGTCTTTATATAATGTGCAAAATAACATAAGGTGCATGGTATTTTGTTGGGCTGTATTGTTACAAGGACAGGGGGGTAGCCTCTCACACCACCCCACCTGTTTTGGAAAAGCCACAAGAAAGTGCAGTGTGCCTAAACGAAATCTAGTCATTAAAAAATGTGCATTTCCCTGTAATCTAAAAGACAAATAAAATTGTTGCTGTTTTAAAAAAGGGGAGTCCGGTCTATCTATGGACCTAGAAGATATACTCAGCTCAGATCCAAAAGCTTCTTTTATGGACTTTTCATGTTTGGCGGTATACACTCAGGCTTATCATAAAAATCTTCTAATCCTATCTTATAAAAAGTTTGTTTGACATAGCGTAACCAGGGTACCGCCATTGCATTGTCTAAATTCATGCAATCTTTTAAGACAAGTCGGGAGAAATTAAGTTCCCCTGAAGACCACATTTTCCCCCTGCACTGATCAGACAATATTGCATGTGATTACTCTTTGTGAGCCATAAGGCACTCCTGATTATAAGAAGTACTAGAGAATGATTTAGTCCATATTGTGAAAAGAAATTGTCAACTTTCTGACCCCAAATTCTTTATTCAACTGGGGCCATCATCTGGACATGGTCGCAAGATAGTCAAAAGAAATCAACCTAAAGAATGCTCTAAAAGAAACTAAAATCCAGAAGTCTGCAGCAATTGGCACAGCATCAAGCCTGTACAGTCGAGATGTAAGGGTCCAAAGCCAAAAACACAAGGAAGGGCCTGTATGATAAAAGGTAAATTGAGGCACAATCCAGGTCCAAGTAGGCAGGAAAAGGAAAATATCCCGGTAGTGCTGGAGGCAGTCTGATGAATTATCCAGCAAAGTAGTAGACCGAGGATCAGGGGCAAGACTATGGGTGGGGGGTGAGCCAGAGAGAAATGATTGCATGCGGCAAAGTCCTTCCGTTAAGCATCCAGAAGAAGTCAGCAAGCTGGGAATGTCAGCAACCAAGGGAAGTGGGAGACTGAGTTGGTGGGGTGGAGATACCTCACACCGACAGAGAGAAGGGGATATGTGGCCTGAGCTGGCAAGTTAACAACAGACTATGTCCAGCGGACACCAGCAAACAAACAACAAATGGTGCTACAGAGCACAGAAGTCCTTACACTGAGGGTCAGTAAAAAACTCTTTTTTTATTTAGGTCTGGCATTAGCCAAGAAACCTTTTTGAGTTTACTAAAATTATATGTATAATATACTTACTTAGAGGGGCTTTCAGGCAGCTTTCTTTATCCATTGGTCTATCGTTGTGTCATTCACATTTTGCTTCCGTCCACTACAGCACACAGCAGGAGGTAAAGGGTCAGCCTACTTAAGCCACTGGAGAACTTCACTTTGAGTGACTGTATTTTGTTCTCTCATACTAAGCACATCCACTCACAACGTAGTTCCATTCAGTGGCAGTGATTTTGGGGCACATTAACAAGGAATAGGGAAAATTGACGCTATGGGCGCTTAGCGTTAATTTTTTTAACGCCCGCTATTGCTGGATAATATCGCCTGGTTATCGCGTTATTAACAACGCTAACTGCCTAGGCGATAAAAAATCCAGCGATAGCGGCATTTTGGGAGGTTATCGCTGGTAATGCAGCGATAAAACTACAAAGATAGGGATATCCTTGTTGATAGCCCATGGTGGATTTAGCCATGTAATCCACCTCCCATTGGATTACATGGCTTAGTCTGAAAATTAGCAGACGTAAAAAAGCGGCGTTAACTGTGGTTAGTGCTGCTTTTTTTGTCTCTAACAGGGTTAGCGTGAAGCTTGATAATAGGAGAAATGTCGCTTAGCTACATTTCTCCTATTATTTTGCACTGGAACACCCACTTTGCATCTCATTAGAGATGCAAAGGGAAGCGCAGTGAAATAGGGAGCTAACATATGATTTTGCATGTTAGCACCCTGTTGTTGATAGGGCAATATTATTATCTCCGCTTCTTTGGCTTTTAAAGCCAAAAAAGCGGAGATAAAGCCCTTGTTAATATGCCCCTTTGTCTTTACTTTATAATTGCTTTAGTATTGCCTTTGCGTATAGAGTCTGGTGTGACACCAGGAGCTTTCTATCAGATGTGAGCAGAGGGCAATTTCCAACTTTAGCAGTTTCTGTCTCTTGCCATTGCAATTGTAAATTCCTTCTGAAGTGACCTCTGTTTATGTATTTAACAGCATACCACCCTTTGTCCATTTGAAACTGTCATAAGTGGACAGTTCTTCAGAACAAGTTTATTTAGGACACTGTTTCACAAATGGTTCTTTAATAAACATTGCCCAGACAAAAATAGCCTTTATTGTGTTTAATTTGCTACCGTTGTAATACTTTTGTCTCCCCTTGCCTTCTTCGTTTGTTTCTTTCTTTCGTCTTTCTTTCCTTCTTTTGAGCCTTCTTTCCCTCATCTTTCTTTTTCTTTCTTACTTTCTTGTCTTCTTTCTTACATTGTTTCTTTCCTCCTTTTCTTCCTCCTTTCTTTCTTGCCTTTTATCTTTCTTTCTTTGCTTTTACTTTCCTTCTTTCTTGCCGTCTTTCTTTATTGCTGACGTTCTTTCCTTTTTTCCTTAAATCTTTGCTTCTATATTTCTGTTGTTTTTTCCTTCTTTCCTTCCTTCTTTCCTTGTGTTTTCCTTCTTTCACTCCTTCTTTCTTTCCTTCTTTCTTGCCTTTTTTCCCTCTCTTATGTTCTTTCTTTTATGCTTGCTTTCTTTCTTTCTCTGTTGCCTCCTCGTTTACCTTATTTCTTTATTTCTTCTTTCTTTGCATCTTTCTTTCTGTTTTTCCTACTTTCCGTCTTTAATTATTTCCTTTTTTCTATTTTTCTCTTTCAAAAGCAAGAGGCTGGCAGGCAATGAAAGAATGATAGGCTTTTTTAGTTCACAAAGACCTTTTGATTTTACTAAAACGATGTGTATGATTTAATTACTTTTAGGGGCTTTCAACCACACTTCATCCATGAGCTTGTGGTTGTTTCTAGCATGTATCATGGGGCAATGTGTCAGCCACTTTAGCCATTGGCAGACTTCACTAGGAGTTTTGCATCCTGCCCTTTCACAAGGAGCACATCTACATGCAATGAGGTTCCCTTAAGTGCCAGGGAGTACTATGGTAATGTGTGGTTTTCTGAGAGCAAAAATAATAACGTTTTGCAAACGCCATGACAAAATAAGAATAACCGAAAGCTGCCGGCTAAGGCTAGACCTATTGACTTTGCCGATGCTTGTTTTATAAAATTATTGCACCCCACTCATCACAAATAGCACCACACCAACACAATAATAGCACTACATGTTGCATTTTTTTGTTGATTAATATTAAAAATACCCCTTTTGTAAATAACATGTGTAGCTGCCTGGTCTCTAACTCATCTATATTTTCCATTGTGGGTTTAAATGCTACAAACTAAATCTGCAACTATTTCTTTGTCTAATCAAACTACTCCTTGCCTTCTATAAACATTTATCCCTTTTCTAGAGTGAGCCACTGTCTTTGATACATTGTGATTAGCCTGGTTCATAAGGTTACAAGGTTCACCCCACTTGTTACATTTTTCTTCATAGCTGCATTTTTTGATACACTGTCTCCATCATGCCATAGTCTTCCCTCCATTGTAAAAATGTCAGTGGGCAGTCTGGGTTGTTGTGTCTAGCTGGACACAGTCTAGTGTTTTACCAGCCTCTCCCACGAGGACTGGCCCATACATCCATTCAACACAGACGTCAACGGTCAGGTGACCCTGCCAATAGTAGGGCCAATTCTATGTACAATACCTAAGTGTGCGGGTGTCTCTTATTTACAAAGTATGTGGGCTTAGAGCCCACACCTTTACATGGGTATTCAGTGTGAGAGCGCTGTTATTCGGTGTAAGAGCTTCGGAGCTGAAGTCAAAGTCTAATACACAGCAGCAAGAGGAATGAGGGAAGGAGGCTGGTGGGTGAGCATGAGTAACAAACTGTGGCCCTATTCAGAGACTCCACGGGAGACCCACTGTACAGGATTTTAGCGCCCCCACAGTTTTAACTTTCAGCCCACAAGCAATTCTCACACCTCCAGACTGATAGGTGTAAGAATTGCTTGTGGGCTATGAGTTAACACTGTGGGGGCGCTAAAATCCTGTACAATGGGCCTCCCGTGGTGTCTCTGAATGGGTCTACTTGCAATTCGGACAAGGGGAAGCGTCTCCCTCCCCTAGGCCTCCAGACACCATCCATGAGAGGCCCAGGGAGGGGACCCCTCCCATAGACCCTAATTGCAAGGAAACAGGGAAACAACAGGGCACAGGATCGGTTTGGGGCCCCATGCTGGTGGGCTGAGTGCGAGGCCCTGGGCAGCTGCCCAGGCTGCCCATGCCTCGCCCTGGCCCTGGCATGCATCATACTCCAAAATCAAGTATTTTAAGAGCGATCTCTCTGGTCTACCTCTTGGGTACATATCTGTTTCCTGGGTGAAATGTATAAGCCTCTTTGCCTCTCTTTATAATGTCACTCTCTTCTTCCTCTACGGGTACCATTCCTTTGCTGTGTATTTCTCTCTATGGTCTCGCGATAGTCCCATAAGAGATTACCCCTGCGTGTCCATTTATTTTCCTTCCTATGGCATTTGGAGCCTCTCTGGCTGTCCCTTTTTCTCCCTCGTCTGCATGTGCTTCATCTCTCTAGTTCTTATTCGGAATCTATTTGTGCTCCATGCCTGCACAGACTGTCTCTTTCTTGCATTATGCTTCTTTCTGTTCCTTTGGTGCAGGATGTTTGGAGACTAGGCCCGTTTGGTCATCTCTTTCTGTCTTTCTTGCACAGTTGTTGGTGAAGGGTCTTTTGAGTCCCTTATGACAGGCCTCTCGAGTCTGTCTTTAAATGTCTCTGTACGATAGGCGCCCTCTCCTCCCAGGTCCAGTTCTTTCTGGTCTCTTGATGGCAGCACTGCTAGAGGTTTGCCTCTTTTTCTGGAGAATCGACCCGTTTCTCTCGGGGACGTTTCCCTTGACCTTGTCTTGAGTTTCATTCCGCGCTTATGAAGAGGACACTTATGTAAAGGTGTCTCCAGTTCTCAGCCGGTGCATCCGCAGCTCCCAGATTTCCATCGCCATGCCTGGCCTCGCCATGGCAACGGGTGTCGGTTTTCACCGGCGTTGGCAGCGGCCCCGGTTCCGCGCCTGTGATTTCATCGGAGGTTTGGTTCTCGACCCTGGTTGCCTCAGAGACAGATCCGGGCCTAATCCACGCCTGTAACCCAATCCGCCCAGATCGAAAGGGACAGGTGTTCTCGCGGCCTGCTCCCGGGGCTTCTGGGGTATGGGACACGTAACGCACCGGCGCATGGGCAGAGGCGCCACCCTTTCTCGAGAAACATACCAGCCATGTATTGGTGTTTGGTGTACATTGTTCTGTGTACACGTTCGCTGTTTCCAGTCTTGCTCTGTGCACTTCAGTGTCGATGTATTTATTTATGCGTTTTTATATAGCGCTGACTTTGCCCGAAGGTGTCAGAGCGCTTTACAATAGAACCAGTTACATTACATGCGGACTCCAGAGAACACGAATTACATAAAAGATACGAAACAGATACACTCTAAACTCACATCCGAGGTAAGTACATAAATCTAATCCAGATATTAATGGTTGAGTTACATATGAACAAGTGCAAATTCACTCAGAATTACATTTTAAGAAAAGTTGAAGCGATTATGGTTGGACAAATATATATTACATATTTACAGAGCAAGAACGTCTTGCCACTGCTGGGGTTTTTGCGGTGCTCATTTAGCCAGCCCTTCAGGGTCCTGTTCATAGCTGCCAAGGTTTCAGATTGCCATGTGTGACATTGTTATAACTTCAGTGAATTTATGAGTGACATTTCAATGACTATGAGTGACACTTTTTCGCGAGCAAAAATCATGCAATGAAGACGAGCAAAACCTTCTAAATATCTGAAATTACAGCCATTTGAGCAACAAATAATTCCAAGAACTTCATAAAACTGCTGCAGAGCACCAGAAATGGAACTAAGGGCACTTACCCTGGTAGTGCTACCTCCTCATGCATGCGCTCTGCGGCGCTGTGTCTCTGACAAGTTACAACATAAACAACAGAACTGCACAACACAGTATCAGTCACAGCTCTGCCTGGCGCGCAGCGTTGGCCAAAGTACACTTACTGTGTCTCTGCGTCCGGGTCGGTCCGGCGGCCGCGGCGTGACAGGGACCCATGGCCACACATCAGACTGCATGATGCAGCCAGTTCTCCCAGATGAGTGACTCGTCCCCGGCCCGGGCCGCACTACTACTAGTTTGCTCCCGCGGGGATACATCACGATGTTGATGGCAATGCCTCTCATGATGCGCGGCGGCCATGAGTCTGGTGACAGTAGTCAAGTCACTCCGGCCGGACCAACGCAGGTTGTTGTTGCGCAGACAGCAGCGCACCAGGACTCCTCGCCCTTGAGTCCCCCGCCGCTTCTCTGACCTGCTATCACCATACCTCACTTCCTCCAGGACGAGGCACGAGGTCACATCCGGATAAAATCCCGGGGTCCCCCCCGGTGTGCCACGGCCAGTAGCAACCAATTGTATGCACTTCAGTCATGCAGACATAAAAAAAAAAAATCCCTTATGATGCAGTTTAATTTTCAGCACAAACCAGAGAGAAAGAGAAAATAATGGTCGCCCTGGAGGAAAAATTAAAAGACTGCAGAAAAGGCCTGGCAGCTCCTTTTAATAAGCTGAGTCTGAGAGCAAACAGAGTGGGAAGGATGGAAGAGGCTGACAGTCTGTGATGAAAGGAATGACATGGGGGACCAGAGAGAGAGATTTTATCAGAATTAAATGACACTACGTGAAAGAGAACTGTGCCTAGTGTGGTATATAAATAAATAATACCGGATCTAGGTTTGACTGGACATAGCAATAACAGATAGCTCAATAAATAAGAGTCAAGATTCGAGGTAGTAGGAGTTTGCAGGTTTAATACAGCATAAAGGACAGGAACAGGACAACCTGCACGGGAACAGGATGGCAGGGCCCTGCAGGGGGGACAGGGAATGAGCGCGCCGACTTTAATAACAATCTACAACATATATATACTAAAACAATTGCATTACAGTGAATACAGTAGGCGGAGCAGTGGGTGTGGTCAATAGCAGTCGCGAAAGATAAGGGTGAAAGTGGGTGTAACAAGAGGCGTATACATGGACATGTGATGTAAACGTAACAGAATATGTCATAAATGGGGCGGAAACACGGAGGGGGACCTCTAACCTAATGGTGCGCGCAAACTGACAATGACGTGTTACTAGGAGAAGCTGGGGGCTATGACTTCTGCGCTAGGAGCAGAGACTGAAGTCTGGAGAGTCAGGGCGACATGTACCTAAACCCTATCTAGTATCTAATATTTAGAGGACATGTTGATATAAACTAGAAGTCAGGAGGGGAGAGGCTAACAGACTCTAAGACTGGAGCATGCATTATTCTACATGTAGTGCGTGTTGAGGAATATTAAATGACCATTAAATGCAGTATTTCTCCTAAATGGAGACGTAAAGGCTAGACAATGACGGAAACTATTGATGCGATTCAGTAGCTTAGGAATGCAGAGAAGGAGGGCTGGACTGATAACTAGAATCATAGCATACTCTTGGCAGACTCGTAGGCAGAGCCAGGCTGAGCCGGGCACTGCGAGGCAGGAAGTAAGTGAAGGGTCGAGGATACAGGTGGGGGCTGTATCGCTCCTCAGCGAGGGTTCAGGAGACAGGAGCTGAATCTGGTGTCCGGGCCCTTTTGAGGCCTAGAAACGGGGACTTTACAATGAAATAACGTGCACACTGAGAAACGTGGCAACGTAACTTTACATAGGCCTAATACTCGTAGCTTTCACGAGAACTGGAAACTAGCATAATAGGGATGGACACAACTATAATTGCGTCTTTAATCGAACATGGGGAATACATATGCATATTAATCATGCACACATAACATAAGATGGGGAACACGTAGGGACACAGAACATGGCAAAATTTACTTTTCCACATTCCCTCCTTGTCACTACGTTTCCATCAGGAAACATCAATATTCATGATACCCTCTATCATTTCATACAGTATCATTTGCTCGTCTCGAATTTTCTTGGAACGGGATTTAGAACGGGACTTGGGGCTAGGAATACAAGAGGTAGCACAAATGCCGCAAATCGCAGGGCCACATTGTAAACAGAGGCAGCAACTGAATATGATCGCTACTGCAATACCCAGAAATGACAATACTTTCCATCCCCAGGCGGAAATTATATTCCAGAACCAACCGGACCATGTCCAGGTGCCTGGATCTTGGTGTAACATATGGGCAATATTATGGAGTCTGGTAATAGCTGAATAAACAGACGGTGCGTTATTAGGAATGAAAATGCAGCAACTAGATCCGATGACTCTACATGCCCCGCCCCTATCGGCCAGTATGACGTCAAGGACGAGACGATTCTGGAGCACGACAATTCTCATAAAGGATTGCTCTTCGGTTAAGTTACCTAGAGCAGAAGTAGTCTCAATCACTACTGCATCAAGGGTTCTCGTTAATCTACGTATCAGTTTACTATTCACGACAGTACCTAAATAAGGGAAGACACCTTTATTGATATCTATGTATTGTTCTAGAGCAGTTTCAGTATAATCGACAATCGGGAGGTCTCTTTTGTGTCTAGTATGTACTAGGTGGGAATTCCTATGATAGTCAGGTGGGGCTAGGAAAACTGGTGGCAGTAGGAAGGCAATGTAACAGGTTCCCTCCCAATCGAGGGGCAGACGAACATATGCGGTCTGACCACAAACAAAATAAGAATGACGTGAAGCCTTGAAAATAGATTTCCTACTGTCACTATACTTGACAATAGTAGTACAATCACTATGTCCTACATGTACGGAACCATTATTTCTGACACATAATTCGCCTTTGACTGGTAATACTGACATAGCAGGTAAGTCTAGAGTAGTATCAGACTGAACATTCAGGACCATAAAATTCGAAGAATAATTACCCAAATTATAAACTTCATTTTCTAGATCTAGCCCTGTTCTGTGGGGAAGACCTTGCTTGCCTGGGAAACATGTACTGTTCAGAAAAAACATATCTGTTGAGGATGACGTTAACGTGGACCATGCTCCACACGAACCATTATGTGAAAATGGATAAGGAAAGAGTGGCAGAACTCCCTTCGGTGTCTGGAAAGGGGGGAGTCGACCACACACCCAACAATTAGTGGCATTGCTGGTCTGGTGTGAATAATGTAACATGCGGATAAAGGAATTATTTCGCATAGCAAGACGATAAGATAGTTCATGAGGAGGCAGATCACTAAACATATGCTCTACTGTAGTATTAGAAGACTTATTTACATGAGAAAGTGGAAAATATAAATACAATGCATAACTTATGCAGGTAATCATAAGGCTGAGATATAGCAGAAAACATAAAACAATAATGCAACTTTTAGAGTTCTCACTAACTCTCTCTCTATGGGGGTCTATTATATACATGTCAGAAACCGGTCTAACCGTTTCACCTAGGGGAGGACTTAGACAATCAAACTGGCTGACTTATTTTACTAGACCTTCATTTTTTCTTATACTCCTGCTGCGGAGTTTTCTCTAACAGGGAGGAATCTGTATCATTGTCTTTTGCGGGACAGTCCTTGAGATTAGTACTTTGGCAGTCTTTGAAATCCTCGGAAATGTTCTTGGAAACAGTCTTTAGTCCATAAAATTTCTTTACGTGAGACAAATGTACCCAGCCCTTCCTGCCTTCCAGCTTGACGGCAGTACGGGTGGCCAGGAGAACTTGCTTGGGCTCCTTCCAGCGGGGCTCCAGCGGACTTGAACGATCAAAGTTCCTTACAAGAACCAGACTTCCGGGAACGATTTCATGCGGTGCCACCTCGGTATTGTCTGGAAATGCGGCGGCAACCTGTGAACGACAAGAGTGTAGGGCAGACATCAAGGAAGCTAGGTAATCTGTCAGCATATTACTTGAAACATCTGTAATACTTCGAGGTCTAGGTGTACCCCACACATTAGGGGGGCGGCCGAATACGACCTCGTACGGGGACAGACCTGATCTGGAATGTGCGACCATGCGCATATAAAACAGAGCGACTGGCAGAGCAACTAACCAGTCCACACCTTTCTCTTTACATATTTTGGCAATGCGGATTTCCAGGGTCTGGTTATGTCTCTCTACGAGACCAGCTGCTTCAGGATGGCGTACACAATGGAACTTCCACTGGTACCCTAACAAAAGGGAGATGTGTTTCATAAGCTCAGATGAGAATGGCTGGCCGTTGTCAGAATATACGACCCTAGGGAGTCCATAACGGGGGAAGAATTCACGAACCAACTGCTTGGCAGTGGTCGCGGCTGTGTAATCTGGGACTGGATATGCTTCTGTCCACCTGGACAAAGCGCATACAACTACAAGGACATACTTGAAACCTCGACATCGCTCCATCTGAATATAATCCATTTGGAGGACTTCAAAAGGGTGGTCAGGGGGCTGGAATCCACCTTGTTCCACCGGGACACTTTTACCTGGATTAAACTGGCAACATATCATACAGGTACGGACCTTCTGCTTGGCTGCAGCTCGTAAATGCTTGTTGAACCAAATGTTCTGGATACTGTCTAACATAGCTTTTTCTCCTAAATGTGCTGGACTATGTGCGGTATTGATAATGACTTGAACCATAGAGTCGGGGAGAAACCATGTGGCTTTTCCCTTCGTTACCCATCCCTGATCTGTCTGGACCCCTCCTTGTTCGGACCATTTCTTGATTTCATCGGGAGTAGCATGTAACTGGATATCTATGACATCTTGAGTGGGGTCCTTAACTGTCATACAGGTAGTCAGATCTGGAGTATGTGTCTGTGTCGGATTAACTGAAATGTCTGGAGTCTGTGCTGTAAGCTTGGCTGTGCGATCTGCTAGATCATTACCTTGAGAAATAATGTCAGTAACTTTCGTATGTGCTTTGCATTTCATGATAGCAATAGATGTCGGTAAGTGTATGGCATCTAACAGAGCTTGAATAAGGAGGCCATGCTGAATCTTGGTTCCATGAGAAGTCATGAAACCTCTCTCCTGCCAGAGCACTCCAAAGTCGTGTACGACTCCAAATGCGTAACGTGAATCTGTGTAAACATTGACTTTCAGGTTCTTAGCATATATGCAGGCTTGGGTCAGAGCAACTAGCTCTGCTGCTTGAGCGGACAGAGTGTCAATACGGTGTGTTTCAATAACTTCAGTGTCAGTAGTCACTGCATACGCGGCTACTAGTTCTCCTGTACTTGTTCTCATACATGAACCATCCACATAAAGTGTCAGGTCGGGATCTGGTAATGGAATATCTGTCAGATCTTGTCTTGGCTTAGCCACAGTGTTGACTACTTCCACACAGTCGTGTGTGGCAGGATGCGAAGTAACTGACGGTAACAGTGTAGCAGGATTTAGAACGTTGCAGCGTCTGATTTCTATGTGTGGCTGGAACAGTGTCAATTCATAACCTGTTAAACGTGCAATTGTCAAGTGCTGAGTCTGTGTTCGGTTTAAAAGAACCTCCACGGAGTGTGGAACTTGTACTGTCAGGGAGTGTCCTAACACTATGGAATCACTTTTTCTGATAGCTAGTGCTGTGGCTGCAACTGACTTGAGGCACGCAGGCAGAGCCTGGGCTACAGGATCTAGTGTGCTCGAAAAATAAGCACAGGGCTTGTATTGTCCTGCTTGATCTTGTGTGAGAACAGATAATGCTGTACCTTCACGTTCTGTGACGAAAAGTGTAAAAGGCTTACTGTAGTTCGGTGTAGCTAGAACTGGAGCTTGGCATAAGGCTTTCTTTAACTCATTAAAACTAAGTGTATGTTCAGATGTCCAAGGGAGGACAGTCGATACGGCTGCCTCCTGTGTCGTTAACTGTATCAGTGGCTTGGCTAGGAATGCATACTGAGGAATCCATTGTCTGCAGTAAGAAGTAAGGCCGATAAAAGCACGTACCTCCTTCTGGGTCTTGGGCTGAGGAAGACTCGCTATTAACTGGATACGGTCAGGTGTCAGCTGCCTACCCCTCTTGGACAGTAAGTGGCCTAAATAGATCACTTGCTGGACACAGAATTGAAGCTTCGAAGGGGACACCTTGTGCCCCATCTCGGCAAGAAAATACAAGACTGTAAGTGATGCTCGCTCGCAAGCACGTTCAGAACAGGCTGTGATCAGTAGATCATCGACATACTGGAGCAGGGCAGTGTCAGTTGGCATGTGAATATTGTCTAGTTGTCTCTTAAGTGCTTGACTGTAAATACTAGGACTTTCTGTGAAACCTTGAGGAGCTCGTGTAAATTGGTAGCTCCTTCCATTTAAACAGAATCCGAAAAGAAACTGGCTGTCTGGATGAGTGGGGACACTGAAAAACGCATTTTTGAGGTCTATGACTGTAAAAAATGAGGCTTCGGAATCAATGGCTGTCAATAGGGAGGAGATATCTGGGACAACTGGGTACTGAGGAATAACACATTTATTGAGTTCTCGAAGGTCAATCACTAATCGATATACTGGGGGTGCATTTGGATCAGTACGTTTCATGACTGGAATGATCGGAGAATTACATATATTGGAGTCAGTTTCTACAATTACTCCTTGAGCGATGAGCTCGTCAATAATTTTGGATAAGGCTGTTACAGCCTCAGGTGGCAATCTGTACTGTCTGATTCGTGGTAACACTACACCTGGCTTGAGAGTCACACGATGGGGTGTGATTTGCATATAACCTACATCAGTTGGACCTTGCGCCCATAAATGCTGTGGAACATTGGACAATCTCGGATCAAAATCTCGTAATACATAGTGACCCTTGAAGTCACGTAAAAACAGTCGTATTCCCTCTGGGGAGCAACATATGACTGCACCTAATTCTTTCAGTGTCTTAATACCTAACAGATTTTCTGGACATGACTTCGTAAGTAACAGATCAGTAGTGCGGGACAATGGACCTACTTCTAGAGTAACTGGCTTAGATATCTCGTTTACAATAGGCTTTCCTGAAAAACCAAGGGAAACATTTCTAGAGCCTGAGAGCGGAGCCCCTGGAACTTCGGCGTGACTGATGGTCGTCCTACTTGCCCCTGTATCAATCAGAAACTTTCTGTCTTTCCCTAATACTTGACTGTGAACATAGGGACCCTCTTGATCTACAGGTATCTCGATGAGAGGCAAGCCTACCTCCCTCTCTAGGCTGTTTCATGAATATGGCTGATACTCTGGATACTCGGACTGTGCATACTGGTACATCTGCTGTGTAACATGCTGTGTTGCAGCAATAGGCTGCGGTGCTGGAACTGTCTGTGGTGCATTCTGTGGCTGAGAAGTCTGTGAAACTTGTTCTTGTCTAGGCGGACGTGGTCTTTCTTTAGTCT
The DNA here is from genome assembly GCF_964261635.1 of Lissotriton helveticus. Classification (NCBI taxonomy): domain Eukaryota; kingdom Metazoa; phylum Chordata; class Amphibia; order Caudata; family Salamandridae; genus Lissotriton; species Lissotriton helveticus. The sequence goes on from NC_136070.1 coordinate 818,778,476, forward strand.
TACCGGTAGCTATATTGTGTTTCAGAACTGCACACTCGTTTATATAGTGACCTGGCTGTTTACAATAATTGCAGGTCCCTTTAACGGGAGCTGCAGGATGACTGGCTTGATTCGGACCCCTCTTCTGACTGTCTTGTGGAATAGATTGTGCAACTAGTACTTTCATTTTCGTGTCTTTCATACGTTTCCTTTCATGATCTTGCTCTTCTCTGATTCTATTCTGGTGATACTGAAGCATCTGTAACATCTGGGACGGGGTATTAGCTTGCCAGGTACTTTCGACTTTCAAAACTCGATTCTTAACTTGTGGACTTGAATTCTCGACTAATTTAGTAACAAAAAGATGAGGGTATGACTCGCTACTTGTCTTGAGGCCACTGTTTATACTAAAGCATTTCTCAAATCTAGAATAAAAATCACTAGTGTCTTCGTCTTGTTTCTGTTTACAGGCTGAGATCGCATCCCAGTCTTCCTTTTTAGTTGCTAATAACCTCGGCAAAACTTGTATTAACAGTTCTGGTAATTCTTTACATTTCTCTCCAAGACCGGTACCTGGTACTCGTATCTTATCTTCAGCTTCTAGAACTGCCCAATCGATCTTTTTTTCTCCCACCTCCCATTCTTTTTCCTTGAGTTTCTCGTATACCCCTGCGGGCAACAGGACTTTTAGCATTTTAATAATATCTGGATACGTATATTCTCCCATACGGAGCATGTCTTTTAATTCTCGGTGGAACCCTGCTGGATCTTTGTCGTGACAGGGAATTAATTTCTTCATCTCTAAGAGTTCCATTTTTGTAATCGGGGTGTAAACAAATACTTGTTGCATTTCACCATCTGCTGTCCTGACTGAGTGTACTTCTCGTAACGGATTCTGTCTATCTATGTAAAACGGTTTACTTTCTGGAGGTGAGACATGAACAAAATGCGGGTTCAAAAACATACTATATTTGTAGCGCTGTTCTAGAATGACACTAATTAAATCGGTACCTAAACCTTTCCATCTATACTGGAGTAACTCGTTCAGGACATCATGTAACGGACCTGGATCAGAGTGCTGACCCTCATACAGAGTAATGAGGTGCTGGATCATATACATACCCACCAGTCGTTGCTCGGCTGGGGGCAGTTTCAGAAACATTTGAGCCACTATTTCGTCTGGAAAAGTGGTAGAATCAGTAGTCCATCGGACTGCTGATCGGGCTAGTTCTTGTTCATGCATAGTACTTAACTCACTATAACCGATTCGTGATTTCAGAATGTGATCGGTAGCTTGAAATACTTGTTCTAGAGAACCTTGTTCTGGTGCTGGATGATGAAAAACTGACTTGTGTTTTAGGCGTAAATGGCGGTCTGGAAATCTAGATTTTCCTATATACGCTATTCTGGCGGGATTCTCGTCGTCTACCTCTTCAGTAGAAGAGTCATTCTCTTTCTCGCTTACTTGTGCTGCTTTACGTTGTTCGTGTAACTTTATTATTTCCTTACGAATTTTCTTGTACATACTCTCTATACTACTGATAGTTCTGTGTTTACCCTCGGCTATATTATCACTCCACCTTGTCAGGATTCTCATTTCGGCCGGATCTTTGGTCGGATAATCTTGTTCCCTTATTAAACAATTAATCAGAAACTTTAATATCATGAGCTGGATCTCAGATTTCCTTTGAGACATGGCTTCGCCAATACTTTCTGGATCATCCCCTGTACGGATGAAACGATATATTCTGTCTAGATCTTCTTTCATATTCGGTAGGGTGTCCAAATACCCGGTCACCCGTCTTACACGGATGGAATATATAACTGTACTATCATCACCTGCAACTGGATCATAGCGGCATTCAGTAAGGGCTCGTCGGATTTCTGCAACGGACTTATATTTGGGCGTACGCTGTAACGCACGTTCATGTAACTCGACTAACGTTACACGTTGGTGTGGCGGCGGGGTACCAGGAGGACCTCCTCCTGCGGCCCCTAAACTAGAATCGTCGACTGATACTCTTCGTACTGGCGCGGCGGGAAATTGTAATGTGGGCTGGACCGGGGGTACCGTAGCAGGTACTCCGGTGACTGGAGGAGCAGGATTTACATTATTTACAGGAGCTGGCGGAACAGGATTTGCATATTCTGGGACTGTGTCGTCCAAATAGGACGAAATAAAAATATCAGCTGCGGTCGGTTTGTGACGTAGCTTGGTCGGAACTAATGGTGGCGGAAAATTACTGGATGCCTCCGGGGTTGCTTTTGGCAAGCCCTCGGCAAGAAGAGGGTGTCGCAGGGTTTCTGTACTCACACAGAACTGTGCACAGAGGAGTGGAACCTCGGCAAATTAGGGTGTCCCAAAACTTACCTTAGCAACCAACTCACCCCTTACCGAGCTAGCTACAGTGTCTCATTGGACATATCAAACTTCCAATGTTTAGACAAACCAGAACATGAACTTACAGTACCTCAGGGTACGTGGGACTCATGAACACTCTTTCGTTATATTATCATTACAAACCAGAACATGGAGTAAAGAAGACACATGTGCATTTGAAATGTTTATTTACTAATGCCGTCTTCTCAGGCGCAGTATCTTAGATAATACAAGTATACTTATTATCAGTAGCAAAATTATCAGCATAGTTACTAAGACATAAAAAGCGAATGGTGACAGCATGTTAACATGCTGTAATGAATAAGAGTTAACAACACTTATATCTCACCCTCCCTAACACATATATTATATTATTAGCTAAGAAGGTCTCTTTGGGTTGTTTTAGGGCGGGCCCATACCTTAGTGTCCTAGCATGAAGGAATCACATCAGCATACACCAGCTCTCTCTGCATGTGCACCGCATCAAGTGTGTTAACAATTCTCGTGCAAAGCAATATCAATCCCGCCTCAAGCCCAAGTTGGCAAAGGCTGCACTTGTGTTATGACTATGAAGGCGTGGAGATCAGACCTCATAACAATTCCATATCGTGTTGCTCCTGAAACTTCAGCACTCTCCGTGCAGACATGGTTTATTAAACAAAACTGATATCAGAGCAATAACATATTATTCTCACATACACCACGGCAAACCACTAGGTTGAAAGCTAAGTCAACAATTAAGGGTCGTGTGCAGAAGTTGCAAGAAAGGAAAAATGGCGTTTAAATCTCAAATGTACCTATGCTAACTTAACACGATATAAGGATATATAGGAGCTATATAACACCCCCCCATGATCCGAGAACGGACTAAATAAGATAACAGAAGTGCCATCACATGAGAGCAGAATCCAACAATAAACGAGCATGAATAAAAATTCAATTATAAAAACTAATGCTAAAAAATAGCCCACAAGCATAATGTGGCTCAAGCCAATAGGCAAGCAAAAATAAAATGTCTTGACCAAAAGTCAATAAAATCAAGGAAATGCTATTAATCAGCATGTCAATTCGAGGCAGTGTTTATGATAAGACTGTATATGAAAAGTAAGCTGCAACAGCCTCCAGGAGGAAGTCACTGTCCTCATCCGAAAACAGTTCAGCCATCCAATTTAAAAGATGAAAGGAACATACGTGATCTCCCAGCACCGGATCCTCTATAACCATCAGAGGACAGCTCGGTGGGTTTTCAAGAAAACTTCGTTCCAAGAAATTTTGCGCTGCCGACAATACATCCCAGGGACCCATTAGTCCATGTGCCAACGCCAAGGCCATAATCCTTTCGTCAGAACAAACCAACTCGTGAGCAATGATAGGACTCATCAGTTGATCAAAATCGACGTCAGAAGAAATCGGTCCGCAGAGACACAAATCAATGGCCCAAAGGAAATCACAGGTCAGGCAGCGAAATACAGGCTGGACACAGGTAAAATAGGAGAACCGAAAAGATAATCCAAACGCCGTGCTTAGAGTCGCCAACGGCAGTGTGCCATAATAATCAAGCATGCGGTTGCGAAACCGTGTCAGTAGCACTTGCGCGTGGTCTTGCACAGGAAGGGCATCCATATTTAAAAAGGCAGAAAACCACCAAAGCGCCAGCCGCTAATGCAAGGAAAAACGGGAATCCTCCAAACAAGGATGAAAAAATAGAATGGAAGAAGGCAGGGATGACTCCAAAAATCTTCTCAAAGGAAGTCACGAGACCACTGCTAACAACTTTAAAAAAATGTGCTAGGCCCGTTGTGGAGGATGCGTTAAAGATAGAACGAACCATGGCTCCGAAATGCAAAGGCAAATCAGTATTTAAAAGAGCCTGAACCTCCGTACGGGTGTTAGCAATGTGAAGCACGAAAGTTTCACGGGCCGAGCTCAAGGCCACCTCTTTCTGGGACAATAGAGCTCTTATTCTAGCCATGCCGCTGAATTCTGCTCCCAAGGTCGGTATCCGTGGCCAAATGGAAGACTCCCTATGTTCGCGTGTGGGAGGATAAAGAACATTTCTGCAGCAAATAACTCGCTCACTTACTGTTACTATGAAAGCTATACCTTTAATTAACCCACAACAGTTTTCATTATTGAGCATTAAATAACTACCATTCTCTAACAATTTAAACGTGGGGATGATAGCAGGAACTGGCGTGCCCTGTAAAACGCAAGCCATATTCGGTCGGTCCTTGTTACATGAACCGTGTAACTGTATGTGTCTGCACATTAAAGAATGATCTGGCGTCTCAGTACACTCATCCCCTGTTAGATAAACCTCCTGTTCATCCTTGAAACATCTGTATGTGTATGGGAGTGACCAGACCTCATGAAGAAAACCGCTACCTAAGGGTTCAAAACGACCTATTGGCACATATTTCATACAATTTGAAAACTTATATAAAGCAAAAGGCAGTGTTATTAAACCGTGGATAAGCCACGTAGCAGCAGTGGCTTCTGCCACAGAAAAAGGTAAAGATTCCAACCTTTCAATATGTAGCATAGAAAAGGAAGCATCACGCATTGAAAGCAAGCGTTGTTTGTCTGTCAAATTAAACGGTGCAAATAAAGAGGAAACGTTCATGTATCCCCAGGGAACTTTACCCATTTTCAGAGTCTGAAGTGTCCATGCAAACTGCATGATTGACCGTAATTGATTTTGACCATGGTATAATACTGACACTTCATCATGCACAATATCAACAACAGACGACACAATATTATCTAATGTGTAAATTCTAGAGGAAAGCACGTTAATGCTATTGTCAACAACTGCAAGCACTTTCTCAAGATTCGCCTGATCAATAGCCCTAAGGCGTGAAGCAGCCTCAATCTGTGACAGTTTCCAAATTTCATTGTAAACCCCATATAACCACCTTTTCGACCTGCCACTAGCTGGGCCTTTAATGAAATCATTCAAATCCACGTCTGCATTCAGTTTGGAAAGGTGATACTTAACCGCAGGTAAAGTTGAATGTTTCAGCCAAGCTTGACACAACTTGCCCACAGAGTAAGAGGTGACAGTATGACTCAAATCAAACCGGGGATCAGATCTAACAGTCTTAAAACCGTCAGTTATATTTAAAAATCTTTTTTGGCAAGAATCAGCACTACGGTGCCAAAGCAGCCAACCCTTAGGATTCATACTGGAAATGTTAAAGGAGGAATTAAGAAGCAGAGCCTGTATATCTTTAATGGACAATTGAGTAAAATTACTCCAATCCTCATATTCCTCCAACTCCGGGAAAGACGGGGTGTTTAACCTTTTAGATGTAGCCAATCCAAAGCATGTGGTCTGGGAAATGGTTTCATTTAAAAACAACACATGATTCGGGATGAGACATGCACGGTGCAAAGCCTCAGTGCCTCGTACCTGCCAGGCCCTCGAACCCCAAACCGATTTAAGGTCTATTGTTTCCTTCCATAACTCATAGCCCCCAGTAACTAATTGATCTAGGAAGGCCTTCGAATACAACAATTTTGTATCGGTAAGTCTAACCTTGGACAGTGGCTGTTTGTGAAATTTAAAATAAAAGGACTCGGGATTGGACTGATTAAAGTCAGTGAAATAAGTATACTTTTTAAGAAACGTTTCTGAACTCCCTTGTGTAGGTGCCGGGCAATGTTCCCACTGAGTAAAATTAACAGCATCCCTTCGGGAAGATGTTTTGTGTAAGAAGTGATTGCCATAATGTTGGTAACAGAACAATTCACCATAATTAGCAGATTCTAAATATAAATCCTCAGCATCAAAAGCAGCATAGTATTTCAAATCAGAAAACAAACTTTCCACAGCATTAACATCCCAATCATCAGAACGAATGTTTTGTTTCACCACATCCCCCATATTCACTCTAAGTACATTAGGAACATTAACGACTTCCGTTGGGCCATGAATTTGAAACCGAACTGCATCCCACGCGATTCCATCCAGAACAGGCCATGCTGTGATGTTAACCAAAGTCAAGTCTCTTTTTAATCTGTGTGTAGAATGTGAAGAGGAAAGTGGGGCCAAAGTTCCATTTAAATGAGTAATGCAAGTTCTCTCCTCGACATAGTGTCCATTCATAATTCGAAAAAAATAAAACACAAAACCAATTGACATAAAAAGGTAAACCGAAAAAAGGACCAGCCAAATGTATGTCCAAGGAGGCATCAAAAAATGTTTTTTAAACAGGCTAGCATAAACTGCAATTTGAGAGGGTTTTTTCGAGGCAAGGGAAGCAGAGTCAAATGAAAATCTGGATTCCGTGGCTAAACGAGCTTGCAGGTCAGGCAAGGACAAATCAGTGGGGTATGTATAGTCCAACTCATCAACGTTAGTTCCGGGTAAATTATTTAATAATGGACTGGAAACAGCAGGTAATTCGATGGCCACTTCAGGTTCAATATTAGAAGCAGTGGGCATAATTGAATTTCTCACAATGGAAGGACAGGAAACAGCTGGTGTCATGCTAAGAAGAATCGGCCACTCTGTGTATCTTGACATTGTCAATAGAAATAAACCTGTTTTCCTTACGACCTGGAAGTGGTGGTAAAATGACTGTTCTTGTGCCCTTCACTCCAAGCACTGGGACTGGAGCTCGATAGGAGGGACCAAACTCTTTCTTGTTGTCGATCTTCTCTCGAACCAGTTCTCCAACTTGGGGTAGCCAGCCAACTACCGGGATCTGCAACGCATCATCCGATGTGGAGGGCAAATGTTCCTTTGCAAGACTGTCTCTGGTCTTTTGTAGATTCTGTAAAACATTGCAATGTTCATCTGCGTCAAAGGAAGTGGCGCGAACCACAGAGTCTAGACCGTCAAGGTCAGGGACGTACATCTTGATGCCAAAGAGCATTTCGTATGGGGTCCGCCCACCCAGAGACCTTCTAGGGAGATTATTAAGAGCACGCTGCACGCCATAGAGGTGAGCCAGCCAGTTTCTGCCAGTGCCTATAACTCGGGCTGTCAAAGATTGCTTTAAATCACGGTTCATTCGTTCAACTACACTATTACCCTCAGGTCTGTAGGGTGACGAAAACTTGACTTGGACCCCCATCGAAGTCATGGCATCCTTATACGCCTTAGAGGCGAAAGCCGGACCCTGATCCGAATGGAAGGTACCACAGGCAAAAATCCCTATAAAGATACGCAAATCTCTAATGACAGTCCGTGAATCAGCGCTGCGATGTGGCCATACCCACACAAAGCGTGTGCATGAGTCAACTGCTACTAAGATGTACTTATATGCAGTATCAGATGAAAAAGGACCGCAGTGATCTAAATAAACACAGCCTAGCGGTTTATTAGAAATGTACAACTGAGTCTGTGGCGGACGCGTAGCAGTGGAAGGTTTAATCTGCTGGCATATGTCACACAGAAGGACATAATCACGCGTCTGTTTGTACAGTCCCCGCCACCAGAAACGTAGTTGTAATTGAGTTACAGTGGCCGAGACGCCCGCATGCGCAGACGCCACACCTTCATGAGCCGCTGTAATCAAGTCTGCTCTGCGATCCGAGTTGGGAATCAGCCGTTCCCCAACATCAGGAATTGTCACAAAAGGAACCTTTTCGGGACTTAAGTGGTATTTATACTTCGAAGGGAATCCCGCAGGATGTTTACTTCCCTTCTCAGAGGCAGCAATCGCTGCCAAGATGTCGCTATCAATCTTTGTTTTAGACCTAGTAACTGCTGCAACTAAGTATGTAGATACTGCTGATTTCGCTGCTTCATCAGCAAGCGAGTTGCCAACAGCGTGAACTCCTACGCGCTGATGACCGAGAGTATGAATAACAAAAACGAGTGGCAACTTAGCCTTAAGCTCTGCCACTCGAACCCAGATCATTTTATGTTTTATTGTGCTACCCTTCGAATCATGAAAATCATTTTGAATCCAAAAGAACAAGTTTTCATTGTAAGACTGGACACAGTAGTAAGAATCACTTACAATTAGAGTAGTAACACTTGGATCTGCGTACTCTAACGCCAGTAATAGAGCACGAAGCTCTGCCAATTGTGCGGTGCAATCGCCCAGGGGCATCGTGTGCACTTCCCTGGAAATGAACTCATCATTCAACATAGCACCGACCACAATGGCGCATGCGGAAACGTAGGCATGTTTAGAGCCATGCGCAACCTGCGCCGACCCATCAGTGTAAATGATGCAATGGAAGTCCTCCAAAGGTCGCATAGCCAGAGGAGCAGGATGAACAAATTCATACTGCAAGTACTCTTGCGACCGTAAGGAGGCGTCAAAAATAAACATGACATCCGTGGATGACAATGACGCAGCCCACTGAATCCACCGAGGGTGCAAAGCTTTTGAATTTGGTACACTGGCTTTCGTGACTGCCTCCAAGTGAGGACAGGGTGTTACCACTAGCATGCGTTTCCCCTGAGACAGTGCTCGTTCCTTAAGAATTGCCATCTGTACAGCAGTTAAAACCTTTTCCACTGTGGGAAACCGCAACTCAGCCGAAGTGTACAAGTGTGACTTGTAAGCAATAGGTACTGTGTCACCTTCATTAAAAGTGAGGTATGTGAAACCCACCGTCCCAGGAATTATTCTTATTACCAGGTTGGTGTGGTTATCACGAGTCAGTAAATATTTAGAAGCGAGCAGATCAGCCTGCAAGGATTGCAAAATGGCTGAATGCTCAGGCAGCCAGCATGATTTTGAGAAAGTTGGTTGTATCAAAGCATACAAAGGCTTGATACGCTGGGCATATTCCGGAATGTAAGTTCTGCCGAAATTCAAAAAACCCAGCAAAGACTGTAATTTTTTCAGTGTTGTAGGAGCGCGCAATTGTGCGCATTTCTCCAAGAAGTGAGGAGCCAAACCTCTACCTTCATTGTTCAGCTCATAGCCGAGGAACAACACTGTGTGTTCTGCAATGTGCGATTTTGCAAAATTAAATTTGTAACCCATATCAGCAAAGGTACAAATTATGGAATTCACTCGACACAGATGCATCCAAATCTCGTCGTCTGTGAGATAAATGTCATCCACATAAGAACATGCATCGGGATCGATACCCTCCAATAGAGTGACTATTCTGGAGGTGAAGACTCCAGGACTATTTTTGTAGCCCATTGGGAGTCGCCGGAAGCGTTTTTGCACCCCAGCGGACGTAAAACTTGTCCACTGGGAGCTAAAGTCATCCAGTCTGTGGGCATAAAAACCATTGGAAATGTCCAGCGTTGTCTTGAAACGCTTACGCACTAGACTATCCACTAGGGCAGAGCCGTGAGTATTCTGTACTGCACAGTTACGGCAATGCGAGTTCAAATGCCGGTAATCCAACACTAAACGATATGATCCGTCAGGTTTGGTCACAGTAAAAAGGGGATTATTCATTGGTGACACACACGTTTCAATAACTCCCTGATATTCCAATTGTTCAAGGATTTCTGCGACGGCTGCTTTAGCTTCACGCCGTATGGGATATTGAGGCTGAGGCTGCGGCTCAGACCGCAAAGGAATTTCGTGGCAAGGGGACAATTTGTCCCAACCACATTGGTTGCGGTAGAGAGCCGGTGCAAGAGCCCGAGCCCACTCTTCTGCAAAATGCTGCGCATGCTCAGTCGAGACAGTGTGCGCGAAACTGGGAAGGATTACCTCCTCCCCTCGCGGCGCTGCGAGCACAAAAGGTGGGGGCCAGTCAGCCTCGGAAAGCAAAATGTCGTACGTAGACGAAAGGTTCTCCCAAAACACCCCTCTGACAGTACGCTGTATGTCACCTTCAATTAACAGGACAATTTCAAAAAGTCTTTCAGGGGGAGCTAATCTCGTATCGGCTGTTTCTATTACAACAAACACTTCAGTCGCTGTCACCCTCAGTAGTGGACGGAGCGCCTCTCTGACTATGGTAATCTCCGCCGCGCTGTCCAGCAAGGTCAGAGCCCACGTCAGATTCCGAAGCCGCGTTCTCACTATCTGTGGCATATCTATGCGCTGTTAAGGCTGCGACTTTCTTTTTCGCAAACTGCGGACGCTTAGGCATAGAATCCTCCTGCTTCACTGCGCCGTCTGTCTGGCGGGACTGACCACGTCCTTGTTGGCCACCACGTCCACGTCCACCCCCTCCTCCTCCACCGGTCTTCGGGGCCGATGTTTCCTGAAAGGAACGAGGAGAGCGTTGATCAGAACCCTGAAATCGATCAGGTGATTTAATCATCGCGCGATCGCGCAAATCATAAACTTTTTCTGTCGGCGCAGGTGCTTGTACTGCAGGAAAAGAATCCTGAGTCTGTGTATTCTTCTTCCCCTGTGTCTGTTTCTTAGGCCAATTTTGTTTTTTGGACTTTGGCTGGACATCTGTCACTGCAGATTGTCCCTGAGGTTGTTTTTTCTCCTTTACTGGAAAATATTTCAGACCTCTACTTGTGCGGCCAATTGTCTTATAAGCGGCCACCACAATCTTTGCTAACTGGCGGGGTTTGTCGGCATCGGGCAGAGCAGCCAAAGCATTCGACACCTGAAAGTTAACTGCATCTCCTTTAACATTGGAGAGAATGAGATCACTTACAATCTCAAAAGAACCACACAGGCGCATACCCAATTCAACCGCTGCCTCTGGACCGTGATCATTCTGAACACGTCTAATGATTTCAGGCAGGGCAGTCATAGACGGGGTGCCGAAGCACCTTGTATAAACTGCCGCAAATGTTTTTCCCCAGCTTTCACAGTCAACAAGTTCAGGAGTTATATCCTTCGGTAGAGTAATCGTTAACATTCTATGTTTATCAGCAGGAGTAGAATTCGGAAAAACCGCCTCCAGTTGATCAAACTTCTCTGCTAGCCAGAATGGGAAGTCATCGTTGTCAACTGGACGCGCACCAAAAACCGAATTAACCATCACTGGATTGAGACGCATTCCGCCTCGATCCACGGGAGCGGCCGCACCCCCCTGGGGACCACCAGGAAGATGTCGACCGATGTATTGCACTAAAGCACGAATCACGGAAATGGAAACAACATGTAGCCTGCGAATTTCTGCTAGGGTACAAGCCCCGTGATTCGGGTGCGGGGTAAAGCCACCCAACGCAGGCCAATTCGTACCTGGAATTGAGAGTGGACCTAACCTCGCTGCGGACAAAGAGTGGGGGAGGGCGCCATCAAACCAAACTCGATGCTGCCAATGATCAATAGGTATTTCCAATGCCCTGTACGGCGTATACTCAGCCGGGACATCCGAGGCGGTGTAGGAGTGGAACAAACCAGAATTAGCGTCCACAGCCGGAAACGTAACCCAAGAGTAAAACAACTCGTAAGGAAACGCCGGATCTGCACATACCACGAAAATCACAGCCATCCCATCTACTGGGACCTGGTACGTCTGAAGATGGTTGCGAACCGCTACGCGACTATGCTGCGCAATAGCCACCGCCGCCATGACAACACTGGAAACAAGAAAACACAAAGAATACTTTGTAGCACAACTGGGTAGTAATTCAAAGAAACCGTTTAAGAAAGAATCAAGCTTGAATAAAGACCTATTTCAAAAAATAGGTAGGTTTCACCGACACCCCGTTTTCCGGAAACGGATGTGAAGGGGTTAAGGCATGAACGATAAACTACTCGAGTGTCATGATATAAGACCACCGAAACCGTTGGGCGCCATGTCGCAGGGTTTCTGTACTCACACAGAACTGTGCACAGAGGAGTGGAACCTCGGCAAATTAGGGTGTCCCAAAACTTACCTTAGCAACCAACTCACCCCTTACCGAGCTAGCTACAGTGTCTCATTGGACATATCAAACTTCCAATGTTTAGACAAACCAGAACATGAACTTACAGTACCTCAGGGTACGTGGGACTCATGAACACTCTTTCGTTATATTATCATTACAAACCAGAACATGGAGTAAAGAAGACACATGTGCATTTGAAATGTTTATTTACTAATGCCGTCTTCTCAGGCGCAGTATCTTAGATAATACAAGTATACTTATTATCAGTAGCAAAATTATCAGCATAGTTACTAAGACATAAAAAGCGAATGGTGACAGCATGTTAACATGCTGTAATGAATAAGAGTTAACAACACTTATATCTCACCCTCCCTAACACATATATTATATTATTAGCTAAGAAGGTCTCTTTGGGTTGTTTTAGGGCGGGCCCATACCTTAGTGTCCTAGCATGAAGGAATCACATCAGCATACACCAGCTCTCTCTGCATGTGCACCGCATCAAGTGTGTTAACAATTCTCGTGCAAAGCAATATCAATCCCGCCTCAAGCCCAAGTTGGCAAAGGCTGCACTTGTGTTATGACTATGAAGGCGTGGAGATCAGACCTCATAACAATTCCATATCGTGTTGCTCCTGAAACTTCAGCACTCTCCGTGCAGACATGGTTTATTAAACAAAACTGATATCAGAGAATAACATATTATTCTCACATACACCACGGCAAACCACTAGGTTGAAAGCTAAGTCAACAATTAAGGGTCGTGTGCAGAAGTTGCAAGAAAGGAAAAATGGCGTTTAAATCTCAAATGTACCTATGCTAACTTAACACGATATAAGGATATATAGGAGCTATATAACAAGGGTACATACCCTTAATAAGGGCATTCCTCTGTCTGTCTGACTGTTCGGTTTTAACTCGTTCACCTATCTCGATTAGTTCCCTTTCTTGCGCTCTTTCTAAGGATTCTCTACTTAATTCTGACTTTCTGATTTCTTTTTCGGTTCTTTTATGAGATTCTTTGCGCCATAACTCGATGGCATCTTTCTGTGACTGTCTGGCTTTCTTTTTCCATAATGCTTCTTCTACTCGCATGATGCACTCGGCATCCCACGTACCTGATACGGGCCATCTATACTTTTCTTCTAACTCTTTGGTGTACTCCACCCATAAATCTAGATATAATATGGCACTTATGCCATGCTTCTGATACATAAAGTGACCTGGACTGTCCCTAGGCGGGACAGGAACTGCTGCTTCTAACAGACCTTTTCTAGTTTTCAACTGACGTAGTTTGGAAAATAGGGGCATGACTGAACTGTAATCTAGACACAATACAATACACAATGAACACGATAATTACACCACTTTCGTACCACGACATTAAAAATACATGAAGAACATTTAAAATAACAGTTCGAACAGAATACTACCTGGAATACGGAAAACAGAATACATGAATTTCTCGAGAACAGAACTGACTAGAACAGAAACTAGATGCACTGCTAAAACAGTACGAAACTTACCGGTCTCATAAAGAGACACGTCAGGACCCGCATCCACCGAAGTGGACACTTCGTTTTGGGTCTGTGTACCACCAAAACCCACGGACCAGAGTCAATTAGATTGACCCTGTCTAGATACTACCCCAGCAACGGTACTCACCGGGCAGCAAGAACGGAAGGCCTCGGACTGGACTGGACTGCTTCGACGCCGGACGGACGAACTTCGGACTTCAGTTACGGGTGGGCCTCCGGATACCTCGGACCTTGGACTCTCGGCTTGGGCTCTGGTCGGGACTCGCCGCGTTCCTCCACCGCCTCGTCTGGATGCTAGACCGCCACCTCCGTCTCCTCCGTGGGCCTGAGGGATACTTGAAGCAGAAATATCTGCACGTGCACAGTATGGTTCCGTCACGGCTGCAGAGGGTCAGGGGGCCGGCGTGGCTTCACCGGCGCGTGGGGAAAGGGCAAGTCCCTGTTCGGGCGCCATTATGTGGTATATAAATAAATAATACCGGATCTAGGTTTGACTGGACATAGCAATAACAGATAGCTCAATAAATAAGAGTCAAGATTCGAGGTAGTAGGAGTTTGCAGGTTTAATACAGCATAAAGGACAGGAACAGGGCAACCTGCACGGGAACAGGATGGCAGGGCCCTGCAGGGGGGACAGGGAATGAGCGCACCGACTTTAATAACAATCTACAACATATATATACTAAAACAATTGCATTACAGTGAATACAGTAGGCGGAGCAGTGGGTGTGGTCAATAGCAGTCGCGAAAGATAAGGGTGAAAGTGGGTGTAACAAGAGGCGTATACATGGACATGTGATGTAAACGTAACAGAATATGTCATAAATGGGGCGGAAACACGGAGGGGGCTACCTAAGGAGCCGGGACCTCTAACCTAATGGTGCGCGCAAACTGACAATGACGTGTTACTAGGAGAAGCTGGGGGCTATGACTTCTGCGCTAGGAGCAGAGACTGAAGTCTGGAGAGTCAGGGCGACATGTACCTAAACCCTATCTAGTATCTAATGTTTAGAGGACATGTTGATATAAACTAGAAGTCAGGAGGGGAGAGGCTAACAGACTCTAAGACTGGAGCATGCATTATTCTACATGTAGTGCGTGTTGAGGAATATTAAATGACCATTAAATGCAGTATTTCTCCTACATGGAGACGTACAGGCTAGACAATGACGGAAACTATTGATGCGATTCAGTAGCTTAGGAATGCAGAGAAGGAGGGCTGGACTGATAACTAGAATCATAACATACTCTTGGCAGACTCGTAGGCAGAGCCAGGCTGAGCCGGGCACTGCGAGGCAGGAAGTAAGTGAAGGGTCGAGGATACAGGTGGGGGCTGTATCGCTCCTCAGCGAGGGTTCAGGAGACAGGAGCTGAATCTGGTGTCCGGGCCCTTTTGAGGCCTAGAAACGGGGACTTTACAATGAAATAACGTGCACACTGAGAAACGTGGCAACGTAACTTTACATAGGCCTAATACTCGTAGCTTTCACGAGAACTGGAAACTAGCATAATAGGGATGGACACAACTATAATTGCGTCTTTAATCGAACATGGGGAATACATATGCATATTAATCATGCACACATAACATAAGATGGGGAACACGTAGGGACACAGAACATGGCAAAATTTACTTTTCCACACTAGGGGGGCTGGGGAGAAGAAGGGCAATGTGTGATGAAAGGAGGGTGGGGTAAGGAGCTGAAGAGGTCGAGCGCTGAGGTTTTCATACCATCTACCCTATGATGTGCTTCAGGGAGCTAGCTGATTAGAGGAAAGCAGGAGTGTAAAGTAAAAGTGCAGGGTATCACAAAAGGCAAGAGTGTCAAGGGGAGATAAAACGGATGAAAGTGTGGCCAGGTTTTTAGGGAGACTGCAGGTATGTAAGAGCCTTGAGACATAAAATGCCCCCTACCACCCTTGAACTGTACTATTGTGGAGGGCTGTGCATTACCAGAGATAGCAGAGGGAGTAGTCGGTGATAGCGCGTGACACTATCAGGATTCCAAAGGCCAATGGGTAAAGATTTGGCAACACTTTGAAATCTCCATGCCCCGTCAATAAATCCGAATATAAATGAATTAGGCTGAACTGAGTTACGGTAATTGAATTCACAGACTGGTGATATGATGAATTGTGCAGTTATCTGTCACTTCCAAGGCTTGGAGCCTCGAGTTGCGTGGAGATGAAAAGGCCTGCAAGGAAGCGCCGGAGGGCTGGCAGTGGAGCAGTGTGCTCTGGAGCAGAACAGAAGGCTGGGCACTCACTGCTGTGGGCAGCGTTGCCCCCCCCCTGTCATTGACAGTGAGGGAGAGAGTGGTGCCTGAAAGCCGCGCGGCGGCGCGGGCAATTTCTAACATAGTAGCACTCTGACTCCAGAGTGGAGCAGACTGTTAAATCTTTAACTATTACCTTACTGAGCCAGCTGGCTGCTGGCATGTCTGTGGGGAGCAGCAGAGCAGATGCACGCACAGGCGCAGGGGGCGCACGGTGGCACGCCGCATAGCCGTGTATCAGAGTGCATTACAAATGTGTGACAATGCATTTCAGTGCGGTGATGCGGAACACCACACTGAAATGCGTTAGTGTCACACCTGATGCGTAATACTTGGCAGACCTGCCTGTTGCACTCATGGGCGGTGATCTACTGTCTGAAGGGATCCCCGAGCTGGTGATAGCTGTAGGGGTAGAAGGCTGGGTGGTGGTGGGCGAAGGTGGTGTGTTGGAGCCTGGGGCTGTTGTTGAGTGTGCTGGGTGCCAACTATAGGAAGGTGGGTAGCTTGGCGCTGTAGGGCATGAAGGCTCCTTTGCCGGTGTAGGGGGGAAGTTAGTCATTTGTTCGGTGCTGTGGGAGAGAGACTGGAGTAGTGGGAGCCCGCCAGTCTGTGGTGTGCCCCAAAGTGACCCCCTGAGCGGGGTCGTCTTCCACTAAGAAACTCATAGCTGCAGGTGTAATCAGGGTGGCCCCCGCAATCAAAGGGAGGCCGATAACTTAACCCTGGTGCTACGGGCTGTAGCGAGGAGGTATTGAGGGTGATGGAGTGGGGGAGGGGGCTGACCAATCCACAGGACCCACACAGCAGTAGCAAAGAAGAAGGTACCAGCCCCTTGAAACTTACCGCTGCCGTGGTTAAAAGAGGACAGTTTAAGTGCTCTGGGAAGGGCCAAATGTCCAGCCGCCCGAAAGTGTATATGTGGCCAGTCGTTGGGGGGTGGGGGGGTCACTCAGGTCTATAGGCCCCTGAGTATTCTTCAGGGAAAAACGTACCTCCCTGCAAAAACATACCGCTGCGGCCGCCGGTGTTAGGAAACAAGTGTATTCTTAGGGCCAGAGACTAACATTACTGCATATAGTGCGAGGTGTCTCCCTCTTGAGGGGTAATTTGGAGACGGTCCCTAATGCACGTAAGAAGCCGTCTCTCGTAATGCATTGCTTGGCTTACTTCCTGACTCGTCGTGACCACGCCCCCTTCCTTTCCTGCATTTCCTGTTATCGCTTCTAGCGTTCTTCAGCTCCGAGCAGCTTGTTCCTGAAAACTTCCCCGAGCAAGCCTTCTTGCGCCAGTAAGTGCTTGCACGTTCCGCTCCTCGTACCCCCTCCGGAGCCGGACAACATTCCTGGCATTGCTTTTCTCTCGTAAGTGCGTGGCTGTTCCGCCCTCTCTTTACCCCCGGGCCGGACGGCAGGTCTTACCTTCCTCAGCCTTTTAAGAGCGAGTTAGTCCCGCTACCTGTGGTTCGTGGAGCCTAATTAGAACGCTCTTGCCCATATCATAGAGTGTTCTCTGCTCCTCTGAATTCAAACTTTATCATTCCAGTTTCTGTCTAACATTGCTTTGTTACCCTTCGCACTTGTGTTTATCACCTACTGATCCCCAGACTATTCCTGAGTGAGTGTTTGAATGAGAGTGATCCAGCTTGTAGCCTCCTCACTTTAACCCTTGTGCTACCTGAAGAAATCCTCTCCCCGACCTGCATTAAGGGCTATTATCCTATGAGAGGCTGCTGAAGATTTCCAAGACATCCCGAGATCATATTTTGGTGAGTGGTGCACTGAACTTTATATGCATTAATGTTTGTAAAAGTCTTGATGTCTTTGTGATTGTATATATCGATGATATTTTATTTTAATCAACTCTCAAACAGAACAGGAACACATCATTCATGTGAAAAAGATATTGAGTAAATTGCAAGAAAACCAGCTATAGGCCAAACTCGACAAAAGCACCTTTCACACCACCCAGGTGGACTTCCTGGGATTCGTCATATCACCCGCAGGAATACAGATGGATCCTCAGAAAATCAAAGCCTTAGTTCATTGGCCCAGTCCTGGTTCAGTAAGAGAAATTCAATCTTTTCTTAGATTCGTGAATTTCTATAGGCGATTCATAGACCACTTTTCTGATTTAATCTCCCCATTAACCCGCCTTTTAAAAAAGGGGGTTCAGTTTAAATGGACAGAAGAAGCGAATTAGCCTTCCAAGAATTAAAAAAGAAATTTACCACAGCGCCAATTGTTAAACACGCATATAGCACACAACCTAATTTCATTGAAGCTGACGCTTCACAATATGCTGTAGGTGGAGTTCTATCCCAAAGAGACAAAAACACTGGCCTTTTACACCCTGTTGCTTATTTTTCCAAAACCTTGTTACCAGCGGAGCAGAACTATCATATTGGGGAAAGAGAGTTATTGGCTATTAAACTAGCCTTCCAGGAATGGCGTCACTATTTATTGGGTTCCCCTCATGTAGTGACAATTTACTCTGACCATAGAAACCTTCAGTTTTTTAAATCTGCAAGAGCTCTCACACCCCGACAAATGAGGTGGGTCACCTTTTTTAGTGAGTACGATTTCATCATCACTTATCGTCCTGGAACACAACAGGGCAAGGCAGACGCCTTATCAAGGCTAGGACGACACCTCTCAATGTCATGTGAATCCTATCTCCCCATTATTCCTGAGAATAAGATCATAGGAGTAGAGGAGCATGGGGAAGAAGCACCAACAGAATTTATTGAACAACTAAAGGATCAATATGCTCACATTCTTCAGGAGACATGGGAAAGAGAACCTCTGAACACGGTTAAGAGTCATTTGTATTATCATGACACTAAACTGTATATACCCACTGTTTCATTGCAACAACAAATCCTGCAGTGCTGTCATAATAGTGCTCTTGCTGGTCATCCTGGAAGTCACAAAACGTTAATAACATGTTCAAGATTGTTCTGGTGGGAGAACATGGTCATTATTATGTTATTATTTCGGATAGGAGCCCCCAATTTGTGTCAAGATTTTGGCAAGGCATGTGTTCGATGCTAGGTATAGATCATAAACTATCCACGGCATACTATCTGCAAACAGATGGGCAAACCAAAAGAACTAATCAGACCTTAGAACAGTATTTAAGATGTTTACTAACTACTATCACGGGCACATGGGTACAAGCACTTCCCTTAGCAGAATTTTCTTACAATAACAGCACACATTTCTCTACCGGAGTTTCCCCTTTTTATTTTATATCGGCACAACATCCTAGAATTTTGTCCATTTTCGTTCCTAATGACTTAGAAAGGATTCCTGCCCTTAATGAACATCTTAAAAACCTTAAATCCATTTGGAAGCAAGCTACCACTGAATTAGGCAAAGCTCAAGAAGCTATGAGACAGCAAGCCGACAGACATCGAAGGCCAGAACCCACCTATGAAGTTGGAGAGAAAGTATGGTTATCAACCAAAAATCTGAAGTTAGAAGGGTCAAGAAAATTGCAACCTCATTTCATAGGTCCATATGTCATACAAAAAGTGATTACTCCAGTGACCCTCGGATTGCAATTACCTATAAACATGAACATCCACCCAGTATTTCACTGTTCATTACTCAAACACCACTCCCTCCAATAATCATAGAAGGAGAAGAAGAATATGAAGTGAATCAGATACTCAACTCCCGCAGACACAGAGGCAACTTGCAGTATCTTATTGATTGGGTGGGTTATGCCCCAGAAGATAGGTCATGGTAACCAGCGGAAAAAATTAATGTCCCCAGACTGATTCGAAGATTCCATGTCCTTCATCCCACAAAACTCGGACCTGTGAGGAGGCCTTTGGGCGGGAGAACTGTTAGGAAACAAGTGTATTCTTAGGGCCAGAGACTAACATTACTGCGTTGAGTGCGAGGTGTCTCCCTCTTGAGGGGTAATTTGGAGACGGTCCCTAATGCACGTAAGAAGCCATCTCTCTCGTAATGCATTTCTTGGCTTACTTCCTGACTCGTCGTGACCATGCCCCCCCTTCCTTTCCTGCATTTCCTGTTATCGCTTCTAGCGTTCTTCAGCTCCGAGCAGCTTGTTCCTGAAAACTTCCCCGAGCAAGCCTTCTTGCGCCGGTAAGTGCTTGCGCTTTCCGCTCCTCGTACCCCCTCCGGAGCCGGACGACATTCCTGGGATTGCTTTTCCCTCGTAAGTGCGTGGCTGTTCCGCCCTCTCTTTACCCCTGGGCCGGACGGCAGGTCTTACCTTCCTCAGCCTTTTAAGAGCGAGTTAGTCCCGCTACCTGTGGTTCGTGGAGCCTAATTAGAACGCTTGTGCCCCTATCATAGAGTGTTCTCTGCTCCTCTGAAATCAAACTTTATCATTCCAGTTTCTGTCTAACATTGCTCTGTTACCCTTCTCGCTTGTGTTTATCACCTACTGATCCCCAGACTATTCCTGAGTGAGTGTTTGAATGAGAGTGATCCAGCTTGTAGCCTCCTCACTTTTAACCCTTGTGCTACCTGAAGCAATCCTCTTCTCGACCTGCATTAAGGGCTACTATCCTATGAGAGGCTGCTGAAGATTTCCAAGACACCCTGAGATCATATTTGATGAGTGGTGCACTGAACTTTATATGCATCAATGTTTGTAAAAGTCTCATTGCATTGTGAAGTCAAGATTCTAGTAGACTGCCTTTTTTAATTACAGCGCTCATCATCTCTGATCATCCTCACTGCATAAATTCCAGTTACACCAAATGGGGAAGAGTGGTGGTCACTCTATGGTTTATTCCCCAAACTTTTAAGAAACAATTATCTGTGAGTACGTGCTACGAGTCCTCCAGGTGTTGTTTACTGGAAGTGTGGGGAGCCTTCATCTTCGCTTCGGGGGAATTCAGCTTGGACCCGACAGCCGGTGCAATCAGGACAGCCTACGAGATCAGAGTGGGGTCGTCATCTTCTCTCCGTCGCAAGTGTAGGAGCCGGGATAGTCAGCGGTCCCCCTGTATGTAGTAGGACTACTTGGAAAACGTGTGAAGTACTTGCAGTTATGCAGGGAACCAAGGGCCATAATATAGACAAAGAAACGCACCGACCCCACCCTATCCTCCTTAGGTAGTAACTTTTTGGGGTTCGGTCAGCAGTGCTTAATTTGTAAATATATAAGTGCCGGGGCCCTCGTCAGGAGGCCACTACAGTTTGCACCACACATTGCCACATACACAACTACAGTAGTTACACAACTACTAACCATCACACTGAAGTATGACTTTTCAGACTGTTAGAGGCCGCCACAGCTTTAAGAATGGTTTGGGTGACAGGCATTTGTGTTTTGTAATGTATATTGTATTAACAAGCAACCGATTTTCTGCTCATCTTTAAATTCCACAAACAGCACCACCATGTGGCAGCTGACATAAGTGCAGGTGCTGGCAATTAAGTGTGAGTGCTGCGTACTGGAAACCACCAGCTCAAATTAAGAACCTCTAATACCCCCCTGTGCACAGTGCAAAATGCACTAATAATAGCTACACCCCTGTGTACTTGGGGTGTTATCTACAGAGAACGTCTGCATTGTACCATAGAATATTGAGAGTACGCCGTTTTTATAAGTGCTCCACGTATACTTTTTGCCCATCACAAAGAACCCACAGGGCGGTTGAAGAGAGGCCTTTCGAGGAGATGGCTAGATGAACAGTGGCATTTCTTGGGTGCTTGTTCACTTGAATTTCTTGCTTTTCGTTTTTGTTCGAACGGTATAAACACTGTCAATTGATGTTTTTTTGCTAGCCTTCACCTTAAAATGAAACTCACTCTGGTTAAACCGAAAAAAAACCTTTCAAGTGTTCATTATTCTTAGGAGGCTGTGATGAGCTCTTTCTGCCCCTCGGCTGTTCGTAGCACGTAGGTTTGCTTCTCCCTCCGTTTTCAGGTAGTGGCTCTCTTTTCTGATTAGTTGCATTTTTCAGACGGCCAAACCTGTTGGACCTGATATATTGGATTTTACCTCTGAATCATGCTCCAGCTGTCAGTCACATAAATAATGCAATCTGGTGCCACTTCAAGCACACCAGTTGCTGCAGCATTTCTTTCGAGTTAATATGGATTAGAATAGAAACATTTGAAAGAAATGCATGTCGCCTCCAACATTAATTTGGGAGAACCCATTGGTCCTGGAAACTTTTTAGCTAATTTGAATTTGCTGTCTCTTCCACTTTATGTCACCGGCCAGTGGCAGTTCTCTTTGGAATTTCCTAAAATAATGTGTGTAGATTGACTCGTATCTACCTAGAAATGAGAAGTGAGCAAATCCTAGTGACTTTGCTGGGTAGCCTGAGAATATCAGGTTTTCTCACTGCTTGAGACCTTTAAGAGCCCTTTTGTAACTTTGAAAACAGGTCCTGACCGAAAAACTCCAAGAGATAGTACTATCTTAGATGAAATATGTTCTTTCAGACTGTTTCCCGACAGTAGCTATACCACCATTCCTATGAGACCCCAGACGATATATTGTGGCACTCAGCTTGCGGATTAAGAAACAAGACATCGAAACAAAAGAATCTGGTCAGGGATACGGCCACAGACCCAAGACCTGTTGACCTTCAGTAGACTTCTCAAGACCTGGCTGTTCGAGCAGTAGCAGCAACCCCCCCCCCCCAGCACCTTGAGACCCTCACAGGTGAGTAGCGGGCTCTATAAATGGTTTGATTGGTTGACTTTGACGGACAGAGATAGGCTGTTGACCCATCACCAACATCCTGTGTCCTGCTCTTCCCCCAAGAAACAAGAGTCCAGCATCAACCTCTGGTAAGAGAATATTTGGTAGCAATACACGTGACAGTGGATGATATGGGCCACTTACCATCCCCAAGAAAACAAGCGTGAGAGTGCACATTTTGGATGCTGGTTGCCATGAACCTGTCTGAAGTAGAAAGCTACTATTTGTAAAAACGGGTTCATTCGAGACGTTTAGGGACAGGTTTGAATTTCAGTTACTGTTTGGTTTTGCCCCAATTGCCAATGTTTCTGGATGTATACCTGGCTCTATGAGACAAATAAAAGCTCAACGTTTCACTTGAAAGAACTCTGGGCGCCTGCACAGACAAAGAACAGAACCTGATGCAGGAAATGTAGCTGTTTCCCTTGAAGGAATAAGGAACATGCCCCTGTACTCAGGAAAATAACTGCCACTACTGTACCCTCAAAGGGGAAGGAGGAAAGTGTGCTGACAAGCTACCTTGATATCAATCCAGGTTAAGGGCACAGCTGCTTCCTGAGCTGCTGTCATGACATTTGAGTCACAAAATGTGCCACAACCAGAGACTACTGCCAAGACTGGCCCAAGATTGCTGATCAGAGAACAGAGCTCACTCCTAGAATCCAGTACATCTCCCGCTAAAAGAGATCAGTTCAGCCACAGCACCCAGCAGTTGAGAGAAGGGAAGAGTCAAAAAGGTGTTGAAGCAGACCATTGATGAAGAAGCAGAAGGCCAATGGCCCCTTAACTGCACCATTGCCCCCGCATGATGTGCCAAAGATTTTGCAACCTTTTTACATTATTTCCTTAAAGACTATGATAAAATCTTCCTCAACCACTGCTCTGCACTTTTTGCCTGCATCCCCTTTAATCCCTCTTGGTGTAAACTGATGTTAAGAACTGAGAAATTCTGTCTTGACAGCAAGAGTCAAAAGACATCTAATGTTGCACCTTGTCACCATGGCCCATGTAACACCTGTACCACTCCCCTGCAATAGTACATTGCCCGTCAAAGCTCTACTTGTGGCTCCTGCTGCTACACCAATGGTCTGGTTTATGCTTGCTAGACTTGATCCTAGGGACGAAGACTGGTGACACTATTACACCTGATCACACTATGCGCACATAGAACTAAAAGAATTAATCTGTGATTGTATACTTATGTCATGGTAAAGTATGGGTTTGAGCTTCTTCTTTAGATAGGTGGAAGTTTGGCCTCTTTAAGGCCTTTTGTGACGATCCCTGGGCAGCCAGAGGTTACTCAGTATTAAATGTAACATGTCCTTTGTCTCTGGTGGTGTCCTTAGGCCACAATACATTTGCATTCATACTGAATGACCAGTTCTCCCTTTTAGTACTTCAGTCTCTCAGTGAAGCGGGGTTAAGCAATCTGGGCTTACTGCAGGAAGTAAAATTGGGGTAGAAACTCAAAAAGTAGGTTAGCGCATCATATAACACTTGTATGAAAGTGGGTTATTGATTGAGGGGGATGGAAACCCTACTCCAAACCACAATTCTTGTGAGGGTGAGACACAAAAGTCACTAAATTGACCTGTTCTTAACTCTCAAGTAGACCGGCACAAAAGTAGTCAAGTTTACAAAGAGACAATGTGTAAAGTATTTATGCAGGACCCAAACAGTAATAAGGAGAAAATACAGCACAAGAAAAATCCCAAACCGACTTAGAAACAAAGAGAGAGAAAAAACAATCAATAAAATTATACCAGAATGACAAAAATCCAGTCAGTAGAACCGTAGATATTTAATTTCAACATTTTAGGTAGATATAGAGCCTAACAGCACAAAGCGTGCCTCACAGTCAACTAGTTGTGCTAGACCAGGGAACATTCACAAGTTCAGGCTGACCTCTATGGATCGCGGGCCAGACACAGAGACTAGGTTAGTGCTGCTGAAAATGTTACCTTCTCAAAGTCCGACACAATGAGTTCTGTTCACGGAGGTGGAGACTGTGAGGAGAAGGGCAAGTGTTGCTGATGGTCATCCAAGAAGAGCTCTGAGAAAGCCTTTTATTGTGGACGGTCATCTATAGCACGAAGATCCAGTTGGGCAGCGCAGACAGTTGTTGATGGAGCTTCATGTTTGCAGTCACCATGGGCTGTTGTTGCTGTAGCGCGTAGTGCTGATCTTGTCTTCCAGGTCCTTGTGGGCGGTCGATGTCGCGCAAAGAGTTGAGTTCACTGGAGGTTCGCATTGGCTGTTGGTGTTGGCGGCAGAGTCTTGGTGCAAACAGGCCTGTTCGCGAACAGACTAAAACATCAGGATTTCACCTTTCTTTACAGAAGAGTGCACTTTGATGCCAGCTACGGGTGCTGGACCCAGGGAAGCACCTGCTGGGGATCCGGGACTCACTCTAGCAGAGGCCAGCATGGCTCAGGCTTTTCCAGTTAAACAGGTCAGCTGGGCAGTTGCAGGGAGGCCTCTGGAACTTGGGGTATCCCTGTAGCTCAGAACAGGAGGTCAGTCAGCTGACCCTTGGAGTTACTCAGGTAGGTAGCCTAATATGAAGGGAGCAGGTCCAGTCTTACTTCTCAGAGATCAGTGCAGGCCTCAAGCAGCTGGATAGTCCTCTAGGGGACAAGGCAGACCTCAAGCCGCAGGACAATCCTCTGGTGTACAAGCAGGCCTCAAGCAGCAGTGCAGTCCTCGGGGAACAAGGCAGGCCTCAAGCAGCAGGGCAGTCTTCTGGGGAACAATGCAATCCTTTCTCTTGTAATGTCCTCAAGTCCTGGAGTGTACTGAAGAGTGGCTCTGGAGGTCCAATATTTATATCTGATTAGAGTCTATGAAGTGGGGGGATTCCCTGTCCTACCCTCACATTTGTCTCTGGGGTGACCAAAGACTAGTGGCAGGTTCCTTTGTGTGTGCTGAAGGCAAGCCCCTTTGAAGTTTATGTGAGGCAGGGAACAGCTCCACCAGCAACCATCCAGGCAGGATGGCCCATCCTGCCTACACCCAATCCCCTTTGTATTACTGTCTGGCAGGAATACATAAACCCCAACAACAGACCATTCACAATCATGTGACTCAGAATACTGGCAGAAGGCACAAGTGGGCTAGGGCAGAACAATGGCAACTTTCTAAAAGTAGAACAATCATAGATGAGAATGCGCTCCTCCCCTGACACATACATGAAAAACTCATTGATGAGTGCGTGCGATCAGTGTTAGTGGATCTCCTCAAGCCAAAAGTAATTCAAAAGAATTCAAAGAAAGGGGCATTCCTCTTGCGCTCCACACTGTCGCACTGCAAAAAGTGGGAACTGCTCCCTCCAATTATGTCCATTTAATCCATGTACTCCACTGTGAGCCAATATGACCAATGTATATTCCATTCCTTGTTGCTCACATATATTTTTTTTCTTTTCATCACACCAGAGATGGTCTGATTGAATCTGCAGTCTTCATTTGAACACTTCTAATACCAGCTGCATGTCACTCCAGACTTTTTACAACGGTACATGCAGATTAACTGCAATATGAAGTAGGCACAACGTTTAAGAACCCAATGCATTTCAAGCCTCCTAAGGCTCTTCATCAGGGGTTTCTACAACAAATAAAATAAACAGCTTAGCTAACCCAATCATTGTGAAAAGTGCATAAAAACCACAACTATAAGTTAACCGTAACCCACAACCCCATTACATACTTGCCTCTTTCTGCCCCCTGTTGCTTCATTATGCACTTTCCATGCTTCTTTCTGTACCTGTCTTTCTTCTTTCTGCACCCCTGTTGTCTCTTTATGTACCTCTTTTGCCTGTTTCTGCAACTCTCTTGCCTCTTTCTGCAGTTCTTTTGCCTCCATCTGTACCTCTGTTGCCTCTTTCTGCAGTTGTCTGGCCTCTTTCTGCACCCCTCTAGCCTCTTTATGCATCCCTGTTGCTTCTTTCTGCACTTCTGTTGCTTCTTTCTGTACCTCTCTTGCTTCTTTCTGCACCCATCTTGCTGCTTTTTGCACCGCCTCCCTCTTTATGCACCTCTATTGCCTCTTTCTGTATATCTGTTGCTTCTTTCTGTACTTCTTTTGCCTCTTTCTGCACCTCTCCTGCTTCTTTATGTGCCCTTCTTCCCTTTTTACAACTCTCTTGCCTCTTTCTGCAGTTCCCTTGCCATTGTCTGCACCTCTATTGCCTCTTTTGGCATCTCACTTGCCTCTTTCTGCACTTCTCTAGCTTCTTTCTACATCTCTGTTGCTTCTTTCAGCAATTCTGTTGCCTCTTCCTGCACTTCTCTTGCTTGTTTCTGCACCTCTCTTGCATCTTTCTGCACATCTGTTGCCTCTTTCTGCACCCCACTTGCTTCTTCTGCACCCTCTTGCCTCTTTCTGCACCTCTCTTGCCTCTTTCTGCACCTCTCTTGCCTCTTTCTGCACCCCTGCTCCCTCTTTCTGTACCTTTCCTGCCTGTTTCTGCACCTCTCTTGCCTCTTTCTGAACCTCTGTTGCTTCTTTTGCTTCTTTCTCTACTTCTCTTGCCTCTTTCTGCACCCATTGCGCCTGTTTCAGCACCTCTGTTGCTTCTTTCTGTACTTCTCTTCCTTTTTTCTGCACCCCTCCTGCTACCTCTGTACCCCTCTTGCTTCTTTGTGTACCTCTCCTGCCTAGTTCTCCACCCATCTTGCCTCTTTTTGCCCCTCTGTTGGTTCTTTCTGCACTGCTCTTGCTTTTTTCTGTATCTCCTTTGCAAATTCCTGTATCCCTCATGTCTCTTTCTTCACCCCTCTTCCCTATTTCTCTACCCCTCTTGCTTCTTTCCGCACCTCTTTTGCAAATTTCTGCATCCCTCATGTCTCTTTTGCACCCCTATTCCGTATTTCTGTACTTCTCTTGCTTCTTTCTGCACTTCTCTTGCTTCTTTCTGCACTGCTCTTGCTTCTTTCTGCACCTCTCTTGCATATTTCTGTATCCCTATTACCTCTTTCTACATCCATATTCCCTCTTTCTGTACCTTTCTTGCCTGTTTCTGCACCTCTCTTGCCTCTTTCGGCACCTTTCTTGCCTGTTTCTGCAACCCTCTTACCTCTTTCTGCACCTCTGTTGGTTCATTCTGCATTGCTCTTTCGTCTTGCTGCACCCCTCTTGCCTCTTCATGCAACCCTCTTTTCTCTTTCTGCACCTCTCTTGCCTCTTTCTGCACCTTTCTTGCCTCTTTCTATATCTCTATTGCTTTTTTCTGCACTTCTCCTGCTCTTTCTGCACAGTTTGTACCTCTTTCAGCACCTCTGTTGCTTCTTTCTGCACGTTTCTGCCTTCTTTCTGCACCCCTCCTGCCTCTTTCTGTACCTCTCTTGTCTCTTTGTGCACCTCTCCTACCCTTTTCTGTACCCCTCTTGCCTCTTTATACACCTCCATTGGTTCTTTCTGCACGTCTCTTGATTCTTTCTATACCTCTGTTGCTTCTTTCAGCAATTCTCTTGCCTCTTTCTACACTTCTCTTCCTTCCTTTTTTCTGCACCCCTCTGCCTCTTTCTGTACCTCTCTTGCCTCTTTGTGCACCTCTCTTGCCTCTTTCTGCACTTCACTTTCTTCTTTCTGCACCTCTCTTGCCTCTTTCGGCACCTCTGGTGCTTCTTTTTGCTCTTCTCTTGCCTCTTTCTGCACCTCTGAGTTAGAGGTAGTTTTAACCCCCTGCTCCATTATGTACTAGGGCCTTACAGGGCAGGTCATGCCATTCACGGGGGTACCCCAACCCACAGTGTACCCTAGTGTATGTAGGTGTTTTCACTGTATTCTAAGTGTTTTTCAGCATAGCACTGGCTCTGGGCCAGGTTAGTCAGAGTCATTTACCACCAGTCAGCAATAAGTTGGGGGCACAGGATGACTTTGCAACAAGGCCTCTTTGTGCTCATCTGTTGGTTCTTTCTGCATATCTCTTGCTTCTTTCTGCACTTTTCTTTGTCTTTCTGGACTTCTGTTGCCTCTTTCTGCATTTCTCTTGCTTCTTTCTGTGCCTTTCTTCCTCTTTCTGCCCATGTCCTACTTCTGTAGGCATAGTTAGAAATTAGCATTTAAAAAACCTTTGAAATTCACTGAAAAAACCATAGGTTTCAGGGACGTTATAGTTAGAAATTAGCATTTAAAAAACCCTTGAAATTCACTGAAAAAACCCCACAGGTTTCAGAGACGTTATAATTAGAAAATAACATTTAAAAAACCTTTGAAATTCACTGAAAAAAACATAGGTTTCAGGGACGCTATAGTTACAAATTAGCATTTAAAAAAACATAGGTTTCAGGGATGTTTTAGTTAGTTGGACATCTCATTCGTACAAAATGTGGCCGTTATAGTTAGTAGAGCTAAGTATAACTTGCGCCCCCATAATGCACTGCTGATGACATCACATATTACATCACTCATGACATGGCTAGTGACATCACTGATGACATCACTGGTGACACCTCAAATGACACCACTTTAGTTAGCTTAGTGTTCTGGTTAGGTTGTGCAATATAGTAGAGTTTAAACACCCAGAATCTCCAGAAGCAGGAAGGATTTCCAGCAAAGCATTGACATTTGACAGATTTGGCAACAGAAACTCTTGCTTATTGAATTTACTAATAAAGCACTATACAACAAAATGTAGGCCATTAGCAGTTGATAATATGTTGATCCTTCACCTGCAGAAGATGGTAGAAAAGTAGAGAGAAAAGAATTTTCAACTCCCATATCTATATTCTTTTAATGGATTTGCATAGATATTATTATCAAAATCACTCACTAATCTTTCCCTATGTTTAACTTTATTATGAATTGTAGTTCATTCAAATTGTGATGAAACATATCCAACGGAGAAGTGAGCCGTAATAATAGACCAATGAAAACTATTAGTATCATTATTAGTGAAATCATACTAACAATTTTACAGCTTCTGTTGTAGTCATTTCTACTGAGGAAAAAGAACCAAACTAAAATTTTTAAAATCTGAATATCTCAGGTTCCAGGTCTTTTTTCAAAACAACAATGGGTAATATTTTCTTTAAAGAAAAAAATAACCAAAAAAATAGACTTCAGTGTACTTTTTCCTGTTTTTCTCTTCTCAGGTAATGTATTTAGTTCATAAATTCAAGACTATATTTCTTCATCTGGATACCTTGGTAAAAGGGAAAACAACAATTTTCTTGCAAAGTTCAAGATCTTAATTTCAAAATTTCACAACTATGAAGATTTGCAAAATTTTAAGGTGGTACTTCATCTACTTTGTCTTCAAAGATTTATTGGCAGCAGTTTGTGGGATTGTAAACTTCCACATCTGACTATTTTTCTTCTTTGGACACAGAAATGTCTAGTCAGATGATGTATACTTTCTTTTCGGGATTCTCTTTTTTTTCTTGTTAACAAGCGATTTACTGCACTGTTCTAAGAATCAATTTTAATTCTTTCTGGTTCTGTTCTAATTGACTCTGATCTACATTTTCCATATTTCTTTATGGTAAGCTCCCTTTGCTGCCTTGGGCAACTTATCTCCTCGATGCACTCTGTAGACTTTTGTGTCTTCACTTCTGACTTCTGCAGAGTCTTCTTCACTCAGTCAAATTTGTACTTTGATCAACATCTGTAACTTGACTCACTCTAAATTGCTTCTTCTTGTTGGAGAGTCTTGAGACTCAAATTTTCAGCTGTAGTTTTACATGAACTGGATCACAGACCGTTTCTTGCTGCTTCTCATGACATTGCAACAGTTCTTCACCCTGATTTCCAACTTGAAACTGGCTACTGGTACCTTCACCAGGATCTTCACTCTAACCAGCATCACCAACTTCATCAGTTTCAGGAGCTACACCCCCCTCTGGATCCACACTGTAAACTAGAGCGTGACTCTGTGAATTAGTGATTGTTGGCACTACTTCTTCATTGGATGTCTTCACTCGTCTCATCTGAGCCATGTGGATCTACTGCCAGCACACTTCACAGAGTACTAGTCAAAAGTATAAGTTCATGTGGTGTCTTCCTTCCAAGTTCCATGCAGCTCTTATGAATGTGCTTCTTGATCAGAATCCAATGGCCTAGTTGTAATGGATGACACGGAGTTTCTTTTTTCATCGATGTTGCCAAATTCACCTGACGAGAGACGGATTTTACCACATCAGACAGACCTTTACAGTGATCTAATACAGTACAGTCAGTAATTGATACAAGTGTTGCTGAAGAAATGTACATATCTTTTATAAAGATACCCGTCAATACTGCATGATGTGAGAAACCAGTCTTTTTATTTGGAGTACTTCTAATGCTCATGAGAACAAGAGGAAGTGTGTAACCTTAAATCTGTGCAGGCACACCTTGGTTATCTTACTTTTATGGTATCATTCATCTTTTCATTTGCTCCTGACGACTGAACAATAGCTACAATGGAACTTTTTTTTCAATCTGAAGTGCAGAACAATGTAACTTCAGGACCTAATTTTTAAAAGAGGTCCACGATCTGTCACAATAGAAGTTGGCAAGAGTTTGGCCACAGTCACTCCTGGTTGCGGAGGCTTCCATGCATTTGGAAAACAAGAAGACAATCACAAGAAAATGTTTAAGCATATTACAAACAGGCATTTCAAAGAATTTTGCTTGAAACCTAGCAAATGGGCCTTATGATTCTCCTATCTGGCTCATCACCAAAAGTGTATGCTTACCCTTATTATTTATTCAACAAGTAATACATCTTTTACATCTGTCTCCGGCTACATGTGTGTACTTTATGTTATGCCTATATTTTCTAAATATACTACCCATGGAATCCCTCCCTATATTTGTGTGGTCAAGCAAATAACGTGCCATGGAACGTAACTTTGAGTCTGGCAACACATATTGATAATCAGGCAAAATCCGCAGAGTCATTATACTTATTCTTACAACCAGTTAATTCCCATCTCTTTTTTCTCATCTTCTGGTACTTCCTCTTGGAGGTAACACAATTCACTTTATTTAGTCTGTATTGGGTTTAACAAAAAACAATTGACATTATTTTCATTGTCAGTAATCTTTGCAGTGGTTTCACTTTGTTCTTGTTCTTACACTGGTGTTTGCTCATTTGATCTCACAGTTGCATTTTAAAGGGCACATTAATTAGCCACTTGATCTGAATAATTATTACCAAATATAACTATAAAATTACCAGCTTTGTGGGCAGGACATTTGGCCACTGATCTTTCTCTAGGTTGCTGCATTGCCTCTAAAAGAGTGAGAATGTACGAATGACTCCCGATGGGAGTACCAGAAGACGTCATCAAACCTTTTTGTGCCCATAGCTGCCCAAAATTGTGTACCACTCTAAATCCATACTGGCTTCTTGTGTAAATTGTCACACATGATTCTTCTTCTATGTAGCAGGCCCTTGTCAGAGTAATCAACTCTGCCACTTGTGCTGAAGTTATATCAGGAAATTATGATTCTTCAATGTTTTTAGAAATGGAAAGGACTGAGGGGTTGGTAAGATCTGCTTAAACCCCCTGGGCAGTTGGGAAGGCTGTTATACAAGGAGACCTGATGAGAGATGATGTTATCCGCAAGAAGGAATTAAATGAAAAGCAACAAAAATTAGAACAGGATGCCAGCTCTGAAACAACAATAGATGAACCTCCCGTCCACCCAGACCCTATAACAGCTCAAAAGAGCAGAATGGATCTGAGTCTTTAATACCTGGGCGGTGTACGCCCTCTAATGCTTAAGATTGAGACATTACGAGCAAGGGGAGAAGGTGAGTAAGTTATTAGCTTTGCAGCTACGTCAGTGGTAGGCACACTGAGCCATACCAGTGGTTTATAACTCAATTGGCCACTTGGTCACCCATCCCATGCACATAGCAGACTCCTTCATTCATTTCTTAGAAGCTCTATACAGCCTGAAGCCCCAGATGACCCAAATGGCAAACTGGAGATTCTGGACAGTGTACACCTACCAACTCCCTCTGAGGCTGGCAAGCAACTGCTGGACAGGTACATAACGCAGTAGTAGATAGCTGTAGCTATCTTGGACATGCCATACAACAAAGTGGCTGGAGACAATGGCTTCCCCACAGACTTGTACAAACAGAACAAGCAGCAAGGGGCACTGCTATTATGCAAGATCTTTAAGTACATAGAGGAACGAGGCGAGTTCTTGGCCAAGTATAATAATGCTATTATATGCCTCTTTCCGAAGGCCAACAAAGACCCGACTCAATTTGTCAGCTATCGTCCAATATCCCTCCTTAACACTGATATGAACATTTTGGGTAAGGTACTTGCACCGAGGCTCAAGGAGGTTCTGCCCATCTTGATGCATCATTCATGGAAGGGATTTGTCCTGGGCTGCTCATCCAGAAATCATATGTACTCTCTGGCCCATGTGTTATGGTATGTGAGAAAAGAAGAGGAGGTATTTGAGCGGGTCAAGTGGGGGTACTTATTCCGCACGCTGGAAAGAGAGGGTCTGGCATCAGGCTTTCTGGTCAAACTCTGCTGGATGTACTCAAATCTTACCGCACTTATTGACCGCGGGTAATTCATGTCATGGGTCTTCCCTATATGTCGAGGGATGTGTCAGGGCTGCCCGTTGTCCCCGCTTTTTATTTTCCTGGCACTGGAACCGCTGGTGGCTGGCATCAGGTGAAGCTGAAGAATCCGGGGCATTTCCACGGTGGCGGGGGAAAAAGGTTCTGGTTTTTGCAGACTATATCCTCCTCACTATTTCCAACACACAGACATCTCTCCCAGGGTGTTTGTCTTTAATAGAGGCTTTCTTTACTTTCTTCAGGTATAAAATTAACTGGGACAGGGCCGGTCCTAGCCATGGGCGGTATGGGCAGCTGCCCAGGGCCTCGCGCTCAGGGGGGCCCCGCCACCGGCCCCGCAGTTGCGGCAATATGGAATAAATAATCATGGCACGGGGAAGAGCGATGCGCAGTGCGCACAGCACTCTCGTCACGCTCGCGCAGGGGCCAGGCCGCAGCAGGCAGTAACTAAGGCAGGGAAGGAGCAGAGGGAACTGAACACTGTTTGCGCAGTGCGCACGCACGCAGACCTGACCGTGACGCCTGCACGCAAAATCACTTCAACAACGCCACAGGATTAATAGTCAATGAATAGTATTAATGTGATATCATGCCATAGGCAAATTAGGGGGGCCTCTCACATTCCCCTTCTGCCCAGGGCCCCAGAAATCCTAGGACCGGCCCTGAACTGGGAGAAGAGTGAAACCCTCCCCATCATGAACTGCTTAACTGAACGATCCAGAGGTACCTTCAGGCCCGCATGGAAAAATATGAGGCTGAAATAACTGGGGTTCTTGGTCAACAAAGGGCTAGCTAATATGTTTACAGCTGTTGATGTCAAAGAGCGGTGACTATTTCCTCAGATGGCCGACTCTAAAGCTGTCACTCTGGGGATGTGTGCAGGTTGTGAAAATGGTTATGGCCCACCAGTTTAGCTATGCGTTCAGTATGTTGCCGCACCTGGTATCCAAAGGTCTCCTATAGGCAATCACCAAGTGCGTAAAAACCTTTGTGTGGGCAGTGAGAAGGCCATGGATCATGCCTACAAGGCTTCATGGAGACACAAGAGCAGGGGCACTCTGACTACCAGATATGTACATGTACTATCTAGCACATCATCTCTCTCAATTAGCATATTTCTTGGTGGGTGGTGACGAGTGTGCAGAGTGAGTCCACATTGAGAAGACACTTGTGAGGGCACCTCCCAGACTAGACATCCTCTACAGGAGAAGCTCCCCAGACTTGTGTGTCTCCCCACCACCGTTGATGGTGATGTGGATGGTTTGGAAAGATGCCCACAGACTGCTGGGAGTAGACGGATCATTGTACTTGGGACCCGTTATCGTCCAATGTTGGCATCAGAATTGGAAGTTACCCACTCAGAGGGCCGATTTGGGACTGGTCTAGCATCCGAACAGTGTACGAGGTTGGGAACGTCAAGCCTTACCTGGAGCTGTGCACAGAATTCACCCTCCCTGAATCACAAACTTGGCAATAATGGCAACTCCGACACTGCGTGAACGACAGGACGGGGCTAACCCAGGTGCCGCTAGGGGACTCCCCAACACAATCCCACTTGTTGAAATGGGTGAAAGCGAAGGGTGCAGTCCCTAACTTAAGTCAACTGCTTATTGACCACTCATACTCAGACACCAAGCGGTTGGAGGCTAGGACGTATTGGCAGGAGAGGTTAGGCATTCAATATGAAGATAAGGACTGGAAGGATCTCCAGGACTCGCACGACCAGGCATTGAGAAAGGCTAGATTGAAGTGTACGTACTTTAAGATACTACATAACTGATACTGGTCCTCACATCAGTTGAAACAAGCTAGACCCTTGTGGGGCGACAGATGTTGGTAAGGTGCGAAGTCAGACTGTGACCGTTATGATATACTATGGTCAGGAACTGAGCATTGCAACTTCTGGACGGATGTCTGGTGCGCGCTACACAACACTAGTCTGTTCCACTTTGCTGATTCAGGGAACCTAACACCTCTTCACGATTTGCTGGATGTTGACGATGCCACATCCCTTTGTAGGAGGTGCATGTCGATAGTCTTGCCGGTAGCAAAAATATGCATTCTCCTACACTGGCATTCACTCTTAGTGCCTACACAGATAGAATGAACAATAGAACTGGTTAGATTGTCCAAAGTATCTATAAGCTGCAACACCAACTCCAGAAATTTGAGGAAGTGTGGGGACCATTCTATACCTTGCTGATCCATAGGTGATAATTCCAAAAGTGCGACTTCCGCTCCTCCCCACCACTTTCTTCCCTTCCGTTTCCGGGTTGACCTCCATACCTTCAGGCAGCCCCTGGAGGGCGACGTAGGTCCAGGATGAAGATGACGACTCTCTGCCATACAGGACAGGGACCTTATGGAGTGAGGACAGGTAGGCCCTGGGGACTATCCCCCACTCCCCTTTAGCAGAGACACAGTTATGCTATAACTTGGCTGTGTTAAGGAACCACCTAGAATGACAGAGGGGAATGCTGCAATGTTGGCCTGCAGTGGGGTTGCTTATCTTTTTTACTCTGCTTACCCAGATTGCTCAGCTCCAGAATGCATAACATGCTGGATTGTGGTGAGATTAGGATCCCGTATCATAGTATCTCCAGTTGATAGCTGGCAATGGCCTCTGGGGCGGGCAGTTGTGGTATAGGGGGCCAGTGTAGGGGGGCATGGGGAAACGATAACTATGGACTGGCAGTGGCAGACTCAGTCGATGCTAGGGTGGTGGCTGATGACAAAGGTGGGAGACTGGGCTAACCGGAGCTGATCTGTCCTGCTTTGCTCTGAACTGTATCAAACTGACCTAGACAGACATCGAAATGGGATGTGGTGGAGTTGCATGGTACGGCTGTCTGTCTGAAAAAAAACACTTGAACAAGAAGGGAAACACTTTGCACTGTTCAGCGTGGGTAGGACCTAGAGTTAGGGATATGAACTAAAATACATGGGATGGCCCTCTCCGGCGGAGACTGATGTATACCACAATGCTATACACATATTGTTTGTTTTTATGATGGATTGCACCCTCCGTTGCTTTGTATAGGCAAGCAGTGCCCGCTTTTCCTAAGTGTATCAGAAAAACAAACAAGGGAATGTTTAAAAAAATAAAAATGGTAGAGACTGCAATTTTTTTTTGTTCGTTGATTGTCTATAAACAAAATCAGATCAGCCTTTTCAAGGGGGACATCTTTGATATCTGGTCTTGGCTTGGTACACAATTCTGTCACGTTAATGCAATCATGGTCAGCATCTATTTAATCATCTTCATCATTGTCTGGAATAGGCAGCAGAGCTGCAGGATTTAGGGTATTGTACCTCTTGACGTACTACCAAGCACCTACCCTAGAATGCCTAGAAGGCCTTCTTTTGCTTGTCGTGAAAGTTTGTATTGCTGAATTCTTGAGTAAATGGCATTTAGTCTGAAGTGTATCGTAAATGGCTCCACACTTTTTTATTAATTCTAGTTCTTTTCCTGTGAACTCACTCTCTTTTCATTGGATGTCTTAAGTAAAGAGGCAGGTCATCTTTTGAAAGAACTGTGAACAGCTGAATTCTCTATTCTGGTAATTGTATTTTAAAAAAGGAATCTTCATCTTGCGTTTCAATTGCGACACCATCCGGTGTGCAATAAATCGAACGATTCATTTTGAAAAGCAAGGCTCTGATAAGTAAATTAACAGGACTCAAATCACACAAATAAACTTGTGACTGTTTTCCATTGACCCTATTTAACTAGGAAATCTGCTGCAACCTGATTAATAATCTGTTTTATTACTAATCCATATACCTTTGACCTCTTTTCATGGGAGGGGTAGGTTTGAAACTGTAGAGGCGGCATCACCAGTATCAATCAGAAATTATACACGGTTTTCATTCCCCTCAGCATCTATATAAGGGCCATTCAGGTATGCCTCTAGGACTGCGCCAAGCATGCAATCATCCTCCCCTCTCAGGGACTGTCATTGTGAATTTGCCTCTAGTAAAAACTGACGGAAATCATTGCTCAGAATCAATGGATTAATTTGGTACCCTGAAAATATAGCATCTTGTTTCTTATGCTTTGCTGCAACACTGGAACTATAGGCATATTCACATGAAACTGCCCTTAATATTGCACATTCTGCATAGGAGCATGTTGGGCTGGGGCGGCAACCTGTGTATATGTTTGATTTGTGTTTTGCTGCATCTGGGGAACAAAAATCATTCTGAATTCGATCTGGGGAATGGCCAATTGTATTGCAGATGTGACAAGTAGTGCACTTCTTTAGCAAACTGATATTAGCATTAATTCCAGAATTATTCACAATCCTTCTACCTCGACCTTGAATATGCATAATCTAATTTCTCATTCTGACTCCTTGCATCCCCTGAATCCCATTAATTCCAGAATTTTTAGGTTGCACACAATCTGAATCAGAATTCATCATATAATTTTTATTATTTCTCAGAATCTGCTTCGTGAACTTTTCTGTGACCTTTTTCTGCTTAACAACGAAACAGTTGCTACACTATTTGGCATACTCTGGAATCTTGTCAATACTTTTAGTTTGCCGACACATTACACCCTGCTAAATATGAGAACTGAGCTCCGGACGCAAACCTAAAGTGAAGGCTGATACAAATCCACTAACATCTTCACTTTCGTGCTCTTCAACTCTGCTGTACTTGCTATAAATCTGCATACGCTTTTCATAATAAGTGTACAGTGACTCTTTTTGCTCTTGTGTAGCTCTCATTATTTTTGTCAGTTTCCTTCTTTCTGCTGCACTTTCATTTTCAAATATTCTATCATGGCTCTGTACTTTTCCATGACTACCTCAGTTGGAGCATGATTAGGTGGAACTCTAGCTGGTTCTTCAGTTGGCCAAGTGACAACAGCCTTGCACTCTGTCCATTTATCTGTAGAAACAATAACTTCGAAATAATGTATTCACATCAATCCAAAGCACCTTTAAAATTGTAACCACCCTATGAACCTCATTATACCACTTGTCAGGTTTCTCTTTCACTTTCGAAAAATGTGTCTTATAGCATAGAGATCACCTCTGTCCCTAGGCATATGCACACAAGTGCCTCCATGCACTTCCCTTAAAGGAAATTGTACCACTGCCTCTGGTTCTGAATCACTCAGGCCCATGTTTGCTTTCTTCTCTGTCTCAGTATCTTTTTTTTAGTACCAGTTTTTTCTTCCGCTTGTTCTTGTATTGCCACAAATCTATCCAATCCTTAATGGGCTCAACTAAATCTTTAATGTTAGCTCGCAAACTCGCTAGACCCATATTTACTATTTCTACTTCACTACATCCTTTGTGTAATTTCTCTGAAAGCCTTTTGTCCTGCTTATATCAACCCCATATTCTTCACCCGCCTGCATTTGTACCAGATTCACCTCCTGCACCTTTCTCTGATACCAAGGGTCTCTATGCTTGCGTCTGTATGCCATCTGTGTACGGAGGAGGTCTACCATTCAAAAGATCATTACATCTCTTTCCATTTCTTGTTTTTCAATGTCCCCTTCTGACTTATCATATTTTTTTCTGTCAGTTTAATTAAATAATGCAGGAAATACTCTCACTCCTTCCACCATATCCTCCCTCCAACACATCTACTGAATACCCCACTTGGTGTCTTACCACTGGCTCAATGACCTTTTAACTGTTTCTCTATTTTCTTTCTTTCTTACTTCATGGTTATTCAATTGTGTGGGTCTAGTTTGTGGTTTTCCCTTATTCATTGTATGTCTCAGGAAACATAGCTTTCTAATATTAACCGTACCCTTTAAAGGAAATTGCATGTCCTTGTTGCTAAATGTCTATTTTGTTTCCTGGTGAGATCTCCCATCGGGAAACAAAATAAAAAATGTTCATGAGGCGATCATCCAAGAGCTATATAAGATAAAGAACACTACTTATAATAATAAATTATCATAAAAAGAAAGAATAGCTTTGAAACAACTATAAGAAATGACACAATAGAACTGAAGCTGGCAGACAAGGGAGGAAATTTTTATAGTTTTGACGAAAATGGATTATTTGAAAGAAGCAAATAGACAACTCAGGGATCAAACATGTTATGAGTGTCTGAAATATAATCCTATGCAACGATTTCAAGAACATCTGAAAAATAAATTGATGGAATGGCTGAATCAAGGTCTTATTGATGAGGATAAGTCAAAATATTTAACAACAGACCAACCATTATTAGCAGCTATATATTTCCTCCCGAAAATACACAAAAACTAAAATAACCCTCCAGGAAGACCCGTTGTATCAGCAAAAGGATCAATATTAGAACCCACGTCTAATTACATAGACCTCTTCCTCGCACCACTAGTCAAGGATTTAAGATCATACCTCTGAGATACTACGGCTTTATTGTAACGATTAGATGGAATTCCATGGCAAACCATTTACAAACTTGTAACAATGGACGTGTTCTCACTGTATACAAGCATAGAACATCATATTGGGCTACGTGCTTGCAGATATTTCCTTGAAAAAAAGAACATCTAGTTCGACACAATGAAATGTTGATGAAAATGATAACAATGTGTCTTACCAAGAACATATTTATGTTTAACAAGGAACTTTTTAAGCAAATAAGGAGAACTGCTATGGCATTTTCTTTTTCTCCCAATTATGCAAATCTTGTAATGGGGTGGTATGAACAAAAGTGTGCTTGGATACCCGAAAATGACAAATTCATGGAAAAAACAATAATGTGGTCACATTTCATCGATGATTTCTTTCCCATATGGTATGGTACAGACAAAGAATTTGCTAAATATTTTAAAATATTAAATAACGGCACATCTAATCTAAAGTTCACATATGAAATTAGTTCAACAAGAGTCAATTTCTTGGACACAGAAATCATACAATACAAACAACATTGTAAAGAAATGAAACCTCCACAATTGCAATTTTACACCCTGAAAGCGTTCATCAGAAGAATTTAAAGTGGAGCATCCCCTATGGGAAATTTCAAAGAATTAGAAGAAATTGCTCACCTGACAGGGAGATTGAGAAACATAGTCAAGTGGCACAACAGTGTTTCAGTAATCGTAAATATCCCAAAAAGATAATTGAAAGAGGTCTCCAAAGTCTCCAAATAGCAAAAACAAAAAAATAGGGCACAAATCTTACAAGGCTCTAAAAAGAAAAAGAAAGAACAGAAACCAAAAATAAGATTAATAACAACTTACTCTGTGGAAACAAGTAAATTTACTCAGATAATAAAAAAACATTGAGGAATATTGAAACTGGATTACACTGTTGCAGAAATTATGGGGAATCACCCTAATATAACATATAGGAGAGTGCATAACCTAGGAGACAAATCAATTCATAGTCATTTTAGAGAAAATCAACAGAAAATGTGGGTAAAACCTTGAGGATTCTGGCCTTGTAAACAATGTAAAGCATGTAAAATAGCTGTGCACAAAAAGGAGTTGACATTGGAAAATGGTACATAATGGAAATGAAAGCAACATATAACACGTAAGAGAAAATTTGTAGTCTGTGTGGTTGAATGTCCATGTAAATTGCAAAACATTGGAAGCAACATATGCGAAATCAAGAAGAGAATACTGGAGCATATTAGAGCAACAACTAACAAAGATCGTAGTAATGCTATTGTAAAACATATGAAACAACATCATAAAAGCAATTGGGAAGATCTATAATATAATGCTATTGAACAAATACCAGCATCAGAGAGAGGTGGCAACTGTGAAAAGCTTTTACGACAAAAATAATCAAGATACATATTATTTCTGAGAACTCTGACGCCAAAAGGTTCAAACCAGGATGAGGAACTTTATGTGCACTTTTAAGAACTGTCAAAGAAATACTAGGTCGAAATACATGGTCCTGGTCAATTAATGTTTCTCGAGTAGAATGCCAGTATATTTGTGTAAAGAACTAGTAAGGATAATTGAAAAAGAAAACTCTTGGCATTATTATGGCACAACGGATAATTATGTGAACCTAATTTGAAGATAAATGTTTACCCATTTGAGGGGAATACAGCATATTGTCTGGAGAAAGAATAGATCAGAGTGTTTTATGAAAATAAAGACATACATAAATCTGCTCACTGGAGAGCTAAGAATTATAATGTAAATAAAGTGGAAGAATGACTTCAACGCTTAGGGCCCACTTACGATGGCGAAAGGAAAGCATTCCCACTGAATTGGTTCCGGAATGCTTTTTGAACGACTCGGATCGGGGGAGTGCGACCGATTGATTGGGATGCATCTGGATGCTTCCGGGTACGATTCGGTCAGACTCCCATTGACTTTAATGGGAGCCTATGTTCCGAACATAAACACAGGCTCCCATTGAAAAAAGGGGTGGTTGGGGAAAGTCGTGTACCCTGTGGTGGCCACCCTATGGTGCCTGCCACACTGTGCATGCATGGATATGGGAGACCCATGGGTACCCGAAAGGGCGTAATTAAGAGGGCCCAGGGTGAAGGGGGGCCTGCTACAGGCCCTCGA
The DNA here is from genome assembly GCF_964261635.1 of Lissotriton helveticus. NCBI lineage: Eukaryota > Metazoa > Chordata > Amphibia > Caudata > Salamandridae > Lissotriton > Lissotriton helveticus. The sequence goes on from NC_136070.1 coordinate 818,820,100, forward strand.
AGTCTGATTCCAAAAGCCATTTCGTCTCGGCCAAACCGATTCGGAACGGCTGTCCGAATTAGTCATTGTATTTGCTCGTTTGGAAACCGTCTCCATTGGGCTGTATGATTCAGCTCCGAACTACTCGGGCTGCCTGAATCCCGTTCGAACCGACTCAGAAAGCCCGGACGGCTCCCTTGCATCATACTTGGTGTCCGGAAAGATGACAATTCTGTCAGAAACAAGGCTTCCGAATCGGATTCGAATGAATGGAATGCCATTTGGAGCCTTTCCTGACGACATCGTAATCGGGCCCCATGAACGTGTGAAACGAACATCATAAAAAGAGTAATGGAGCTCCAACATAAAGACAGAAATGGGGACTAGCAAGAACTCAGCCCACTTCAGGGCAATAAACTGAAAGGGAGCACATTAACAACAAAAGGAAATAAAATAAAATACCTAAGGGAAGGTTCATACAAAAGTCCGTAATGAATATAGAGTGATATGCCTTGAACTTTCAAAAGAACAATTTAAAAAGGAACATTAAAAAAATAATGAATTTTGAAAATAATGATTTGTAAAGAATATAAAAAGAATTTAAAAGAATTTTAAATTACTTTGGCACATAAGCACTTCGGCACTTACATTTAGAAGTTTTTACACTGTGAAAAAATGCACATTCTCACTTTAATTATTTCCAAAACTAGAAACCAAAACCTCTGAAAGAAAACATAAACATACTTTAGAGTGTTGAAAGCACCAAATGCTGGACATATACACATGAAACGAGAGGAAATCTTTAAATATTCGATCCTTTATTTCAGATATTATAATGAAATGCCAATACAGCCAACGCGTTTCACCCGTGGCGGGCTTCTTCAGGACATCCAAAAGGAGAAGAGCTCCCCTGGAAAGTGTTTTCTGTTTCAGTATGAATAGTGAAAAGGGAGAACCACAAGCTGTATCTATCGAATATCTTTTATATGGTCCAGTGTTGGCAAAAGATTTTAGAAAATATTATTCCTCCAACGAAGAGCTTGAATATTGTGCAGCACCAACAACAACTGTTTGGGGCAAGAGTAAGGCATAAACGGCGCTAGTGATGTGAAACCGTCAACCACATGTTAGACTGGACCTGTATTCCATTCCCGCATCTCAGTCTCAGCAGATTCAAAGCTTTCCAATTGAATATGCTGAGACTGAGATGCCGAAACGGAATGAGGCACTACTCCATGACTCATCTACGTCTTCAGGTGCTATTTATACACTTAGCCATGCACTCAAACTCTATGTGTGCACATATGCAATTAGCCAGTCACTATCCATCTCATTCTACAATTACCCAGTGACTACCCTTGCAGTCATACAATCACCCAAGCACTACCCATGGAGTTATGCAATCAGTCAGGCAGATCTATTACATGTTTCAGTTTCTAGGTTTCACTATATTCCAGAAATATAGTATATTTATTATTTTTAGGTATGATGATGATTCGAAAAGGTAGATTCATATGTATGTGTGCTTGTAACAATATGGAGAGACTTATAGTTGAGTCATGTAATAGTCTGCTGCTTTATATTTGGCTAGGCTCAACATTCATGCAGTTATAAAAACACCCAAGTACTCGCCATGCAGTCTTCCAAAGATGTAGGCACTATATTGCAGTGTTGTAATCACTCAGGCATTACTGCTGCACTGATGCAATCCGTCTAGGCACTTTCTTTGCACTCATGCAATCATTAAGGTATTACCCATGCACTCTTTCAAACATGTAGCCACTATTCATGCACTTATATAATCACACAGGCACTATTGTTGCGGTCCTTCAATCACGGAGGCACTACCCTGGTACTCATGTAATCACTCAGCCAGTAGTCATGGTGTTATGAAATCACCCAGGCAGTACCTTTGCACTCCTTTATTCACTCAGGCAGTATCTCAGTAGTCCTGCAATCAGTCAAGAAGTACTCATGCACTTAGAAAATCACCCAGTCACTTCCTATGTAGTCATGTAAATCCCCAGATATTACCCCTGTAGTCATGCAATTACCCAGGTGTTAGCTATGTACTCTTTTAATCCCCCAGACGTTACCCCTCTACTCATGCAATCATGAATGCATTAGATATACAGTACTTCTATCATTCTGCCACTATCTTTCCACTCTTTCAATCACACAAGCACTACTCTTGTACTTATGTAATCACTCAACCAGTACTCATGCACTCTTGAAATCACCCAGCCACTACCTTTTCACTTCTGTAATAATTCAGGCAGTATCTTAGAACTTCTGTAATCACCCAGGTTGTACTCATGAACTTATGAAATCACCCACTCGTTTCCTATGTATTCCAGTAATCCTCCAGATATTACCCCTGTAGTCATGCAATCACCCAGGCACTTGTTGTGTACTACCTCTGCAGTCATATAATCATGCAGTATGTATCTTTGCACTCATGTAATAACCCACACACTACTCTTGCAGTCATAGAATTCTACAGGCTCTACTGTTGCACTTATCTATTCACATACCCAGTACATATTGACTCATCTATGCCTTCAGTTGCGCTCAACGTCTATATCTGCACTCATGCAATTAGCCAGTCACTTTTCATATTCTCCTGCAATTACATAGTGACTACCCTTGCACTCATATAATCACCTAAGCACTACCCATGGAGTTATGCAATCACTGAAGCAGATCTATTAAATGTCTCAGTTTCTAGGTTTCATTATATTCCAGAAATATTGTATACATATTTCTTTTTGCTATGATGATGATTTGAGAAGGTAGAGTCATGTGTATGTGTGCTTGTAACAACATGGAGAGAGTTATAGTTGAGTCATGTAATAGTCTGCTGCTTTATATTTGGCTAGGCCCAACACTCATGCAGTTATAAAATCATCCAAGTACTCACCATGCAGTCTTTCAATGATGCAGGCACTACAGATGTAGTGCTGTAATCACCCAGGCATTACTGCTGCACTGATCCAATCATCTAGGCACTATTGATGCACTCAAACAATCAGCAAGGTATCACCCATGCACTCTTTCAAACATATAGCCACTACTCATGCACTTATATAATCACCCAGGCACTATTGTTGCAGTCCTTCAATCACGGAGGCACTACCCTTGTACTCATGTATTCACTCAGGCAGTAGTCATGGTATTATGAAATCACCCTACCTTTGCACTCCTTTATTCACTTAGGCAGTACCTCAGAAGTACTGTAATCAGCCAAGAAGTACCCATGCACTTATAAAATCACCTAGTCACTTCCTATGTAGTCATGTAAAGCTCCAGATATTACCCCTGTAGTCATGCAACCACCCAGGTGTTACCTATGTACTCCTTTAATTTCTCAGACATTACCTCTGTACTCATGCAATCACCAATGCCTTAGGTATACAGTGGTTCAATCAGCCAGCCACTATCTTTCCACTCTTTCAATCACACAGGCACTACTTTTGTACTTATGTAATCACTCAGCCAGTACTCCTGTACTTTTAAAATCACCCAGTCATTATCTTTGCACTCCTGCAACCACTCAGGTAGTATCTCGGTAGTTCAGTAATCACACAGGCAGTTCTATTACATGGTTTAGTTTCTAAGTTTCACTATATTCCAGAAATATTGTAAACATATTTCTTTTAGATATGGTGTTGGTTTGAAAACGTAGAGACATATGTATGCGTGCTTCTAACAGTATGGAGAGACTTGTATTTCATTGGTGTAATGGTCTGCTGCTCTATATTTTGCTAGGCCCAACACTTATGCAATTATAAAAACAGCCAAGTGCTACCCATGCACTCTTCTAATGATCCAGACACTATATATGCAATGTTGTAATCACTAAGGCATTAGTGCTACATTCATGCAATCATCCACAGATACCTATACACTCAAACAATCACCATGGTGTTACCCAGACACTCATTCAATCATGTAGCCACTACTCATGCACTTATATAATCACCCATCCACTACCGTTGCACTATTTCAATCACGGAGGTACCTTTGTACTTATATAATCACTCAGCCAGTAGTCATGCTGTTAAGAAATCACTCTGACACTACCTTTGTACTCCTTTATTCATTCAGGCCTTTTCTGAGCAGTCCGGCAATCACCGCAGAAGTTCCCATGCACCTATAAAATCACCCAGACACTTCCTATGTAGCCATGTAAATCCCCAGATATTACTCCTGTAGTCTTGCAATCACCCAGGCGTTACCTATGTACTTCTTTAATTCCCCCAGGTGTTACCTATGTACTTATGCAATCATCAATGCATTACGTATACAGTGCTTCATTCTGCCAGCCACTATCTTTCCACTCTTTCAATCATGCAGGCACTACTCTTGTACTTATGTAATCACTCAGCCAGTACTCATGCACTTATAAAACTACCCAGGCATTACCTTTGCACTTCTGTAATCATTCAGGTAGTACCTTAGTACTTTTGTAATCCCCAGTCAGTACTCATGGACTTATAAAGTCACCCATTCACTTTCTATGTATTCCAGTAACCCCCCAGATATTACCCCTGCAGTTATGCAATCAGCCAGGCACTACTTATGTACTATCCTTGCAGTCATGCAATCATGCAGGCTGTACCTATGTTGATAAAAATTCACCCAGGCAGTATGTTAACACTCCTTTATTCACTCAGGCAGTAACTGAGTAGTCGTGCAATCACCCAAGAAGTACTCATGCCCTTATAAAATCACCCAGGTATTACCTTTGCACTCCTGTAATCGCTCAGGTAGTACTTTAGTACTTCCATAATAACTTAGGCAGTACTCAGAGAGTTATAAAATATTGTATACATATTTCTTTTAGATATGATGTTGGTTTGAAAACGTAGAGACATATGTATGGATGCTTCTAAGAATATGGAGAGACTTGTATTTCAGTGATGTAATAGTCTGCTGCTTTATATTTTGCTAGGCCCAACACTTATGCAGTCATAAAAACAGCCAAGTACTACCCATGCAGTCTTCTAATGATTCAGCCAGTACATATGCACTGCTGTAATCACTCAGGCATTCCTGCTACACTCAAGCAATTACCTAGGCACTACCTATGCACTCATGCAATCACCATGGTATTGCCCATGCACCCTTTCAATCATGTAGCCACTACTCATGCACTTATATAATCATCCAGCCACTACCGTTGCTCTATTTCAATTACGGAGGTACTACCCTTGTACTTATGTAATCACTCAGCCAGTTGTCATGCTGTTAAGAAATCACCCAGGCACTAACTCTGCATTCCTTTATTCTCTCAGGCACTACCTGAGTAGTTCTGCAATCATCGAAGAAGTATCCATGCAGTTATAAAATCACCAAGTCACTTCTTATGTTGTCATGTAAATCCCCAGATATTACCCCTGTAGTCATGCAATCCCCCAGGTGAAAAAATAGAAACCTTCACTGATACACCTGGTCCTTTAACCCCTTTGCTGCGGGGGTTATTCCCCCCGCTGTGTTGGGGGGGAGGGGGGGGCGCACAGCGCCCGCATGCTCACGACGAGCTGAGCTCATCATGAGGCACGGCGCTCCTGTGCTCATGACGAGCTCAGCTCGTCACAGGTGTATTGGCTCCCGTGGAACGTTCAGCACAGGAGGGGAATTCTCCCCGCACATGAGCGTTCCACGGGCCATGACGAGCTGAGCTCGTCCATGAGCACTGAAGCGCTGTGGCTCATGACGAGCTCAGCTCGTCATGAGCATGGGAGGGGTTAAACCAACAAAGAAGAAATTGGCACGGAAGCTGTAATATAATAACAATGCATTTATTAACCTCAGATGAGGGAGACTGTGTCATACAGTACCCTCAGGCCACTGTAGGAGGACAGTCTAAGGAGTACAGAGAACAGGGGCCTTATATATGCCTAATTTACATAGTCAGCATAAAAGCAAGGAGAGGTCCTGGCACATACAAGCATGCTTATTGACTAATATGGGTATATAAAATGTGATTGCTCAACAAAGTGGGAGGGGAGACATTTCTCCTTACATCAGCAAGAATAGCCTGACAGTTCTATACTAGGAGCAGGTGCATTCTACTAGCTAGGCCTTTCTGAGCATGTGCAAGGCTCTGGAAGAGGTATAAAAGCACACGGCGAGCACATGGCTAACTAAATTGGCTGCCAAGAATAAAATGGCGTTCAGCTCATGCTAACAGCGATTCCTGCAATCTTTAACAGATAGTCCTTTTAGCATGAGCTAAAGTCATTCCTATGATCTAGAAGGAACATAGAAAATATTTTGTACATTTATTTTCATAAATTCATCAATATCCTAATCCATTGCTAGGTGGGCATTTTTTTTTTAAACATTTCATTAAGCGGGTATCTATAAGGTATAAGCAGGAGTACAAAGGGAACAGAGCATTGGGTCATACAGATAGCAGGAGAGAGTAATGACTATTATCACAAACAGAATTATCAATATTTTTCCAACCCTAAGCAAAAAGCAAATCCTAGAACCATCTAGTCTAATTCTATGTAACAAAAAACATACTCAATAGACTTATCCAGTGTTCCTTTTATAAGGGCTAGAGTATCAATTAATATAGTCAAGGAAAGGGCAAAGTCACATTTGTTAACTGCTCAGAAGAATGTTTCTCTCGCAGAAAAAACATTATTGCTAATGCAAATATTAAAGCAGTCAGACATATTATTACAAAAACAATCCTGGCTCCAGAGGACCAGGAGGGCCACACAGGGCCATAGGAATTAGGACAAGGAGCCGCAAAGAGCTGCTCTTCCTCAAAAATGGGATGACTAAAGGGGTATATTACTAACAAAAAGAAGTCCTTGGGGAAATTGAAGACGCTGTAGAACCAGCCAGAGGGAGTCTTCTCCCTGTGTCCATTTGAGCCTCACAGGCAGGCACTTGTTGTTCCCACGGTGGAGCTGCACAACTCGCAACTCAGGAATCACGGCCCAGTTTGAGAAGAGAAAGTCTTTCAACGATCCTGTCCAGTGTATCAGGCAGTGCACCAGTTTTCTGCACTTTGATCTAACAGGCACCAAGGGCACAGCACCTGTACCCTGAACTCAAGTCCTTCCCTAACTCCTGTATTGCTCTGCTGATGCACAGCTCTTTTGTTGGGGCCACACATTGTACACAGTAGGACCAGGCACCTCTTGATCAACAAACAAAGGTGTAACCTTTCATTCACTTTGGGACCAGGATTCAGGGGCCTGATGCTAGGATCTCTGAAGCAACCCTAGTTTCAAAAAGGGCCACCTCAAGCAAAAGCCTCCTTGCCATTCTGGTCGGACGGTGACTCTCAGATGGGCATTAAAAATGTGATCCACGACTTCTCCTTTCTGATTTGTGACTCCGTCTTTTGCCCAAGACAGTGGCAGGGGTACACACTTCACATCCCAGTGCTTCCGCCTTCACTGAGGTCCTAGTTGGCAGCAACGCCTGTGCTGGTTACCTTCGCCTTGGCTTCAAGCTCGACTGGTGCTGACTCCCTAGGCTGGATCTGATGTCCGGGCCCCTCTGGCAATGTTTGTAAGGCAGCAAATATCTATTGGTGGACGGAACAAAAGGTATTTAGATAGGGCATACAAGTAATCTATCAACAGAGAGGATAGTTTCAAAATATTTCCTAGTCTTGGGGTGCCCCATATATTAGCAAGTCACCCAAGAACCACTTCATCTATCTGAGAGTAAAAAAACCTAGACCTATTACACTATTTGAAGCAGCTAAGGAACTCTGTGTTCATTTACTAAATTCTGAGGAAAAGAGAAAAACAATACAGACATACTCTAAATCCTTACATCTGTGTATTCCTATATTATTCATCTGAAGAACCTTCAAGGAAAAAGGAAATGTTCTACACTTTTACTCATAAACTTTACATTACTTGTACAGGACTGCAGACACTTCTAAAATGATTTTTCTTTCATAAAGACACCTACATTTTTCGCTTTGGACCATGCTCTTATGTTATAGGTGCAGCAGGAAAATCTAACACTGCTAATTTAACAGTGATTCTTATTACATAAAGAACTAGAAAAAAACTTCAACATAGTGGGCACAGAAATTTCTCCAGCAGAACATGTTGTGACAAACAAACTCCTATAAAACAATATTTCCTTTTCAAAAATGTTTGCTGAGGATCACATGGGCGTCTTTCCTGCATTCTACTTTTTACGATGCAGACTCTGCAACATCAGCTCTAATAAGGGCTGTCAGCTTATTTACACAGACTAGCTAATAAAAAAACTAGCAATGCCCTTGCAAATCTGTATATAACATGAGAATAACATAAACAATAATGGTGTTATCACCTGAGAATTTTAGAACAAAAACTACCCACATCTAGTTCCCCTTAAAGGTCAAATAAGGGAACAGCAATCCAGACTACTCATCCTTTCATAATTTCATCAGACAGGATGGGCAGTAACATAGCATATTTATTTATTCATTTTATTAATGCTAACAATTTTCAAAACAGTATTACTGAATAGCCAATTAAATGTCTCATGGCTGTTTCCCAGACAGCTTAGACAAGCTTAAAAGAGAGTGACAAAAAGAGAGAAAACATACATTTGCCTACCCTTAATTTGTAGAGGAGATAACCTCCATCCCCCATTTTCCATATTGGTACCTCCAAGAAAGCAACACATTGTACGAAGTGTGCTAAGAACAGGCATGCCAAGAATATTGCAGCATATACAATATTATTCGCCAAGTGGCACGTAACTCAATGTGTGTCGTTCAAGTTTTAAAAAAGTTAGAGAAAAATCTCCTCATTACCTGTCTATATTAATTGCAAGTCATACATATTAAAGCAAGTTCCAAGATTTTTGTCAAAAACAAGCAAGAAAATGTTGACGACTTTACCAAGCACAAATCTCCAGCCTCTCACTGCCAAGTTCTGAGTGACCTAACGGTCATTTTAAAATACTCACGCCAAAGAGGTTCTCAGTCGGGAGCGGCAAACAGCTGGAGGATCAGATCAGGTAGACCAGAAATATACTGGGCTGCAGAGGCAGAGAATCTCCGTGTGCAGGGTACCTCCTTAGTAGATTCCTGTCCTGTCCTCCTCAGTAGATTCCTGTCTCACATCAAGACCACTCCCTTGGATAGCCGCTTCTCTGATGATCCCCACGTTGGGCGCCATTTGAAGAAATAGAAACCTTCTAAGGGGTTCACTGATGTACCTGGTCCTTTAAACCAACAAAGAAGAAATTGACATGGAAGTTGTAGTATAAAAACAATGCATTTATTAACGTAAGATGAGGGAGACTGCGTCATACGGTACCCTCAGGCCACTGTAGGAGGACATTCTAAGGAGTACTGTGAACAGGGGCCTTATATATGCATAGGTTACATAGTCAGCATAAAACCAAGGGGAGGTCCTGGCACATATAAGCATGCTTATTGACTAATATGGGTATACAAAATTTGCTTGCTCAACCAAGTGGGAGGGGAGACATTTCTCCTTACATCGGTAAGAATAGCCTGACAGATCTATACTAGGTGCAGGTGCATTCTACTAGCTAGGTCTTTCTGAGCATGCGCAAGGCTCTGGAAGAGGGAGAAAAGCACACAGCGAGCACATGGCTAACTAAAATGGCGGCCAAGAATAAAATGGCTTTCAGCTCATGCTAACAGCGATTCCTGCAATCTTTAACACAGGCATTACCTATGTACGTCTTTAATCCCCTAGACTTTACCTCTGTACTCATGCAATCACCAATGCACTAACTATACAGTACTTCATTCATCCAGCCACTATCTTTCCACCCTTTCAATCATGCAGGCACCACTCTTGTATTTATGTAATCACTCAGCAAGTACTCATGCACTTATAAAATCATCCAGGCACTACCTTTGCACTACTGTAATCACTCTGGTAGTACCTTAGTACTTGTCGTGCCTGTTGTCATGGTTGGCAAAACCAAGACGACAGGCTGGGTCGCAAGATGGCCGCTGACACCCTACATGCATGCGCGAACAATAACGCATGCGCATGAAGAGAGGAGGCCGCTCTTAAGCCCTCCTCTCAGCCACAACAATGCTTTGCGTTCGGATTTAGTTTCTGGAGCCTCCCTGTTGTTTCAGGGTCACGGTGGTGGCGTTTTTGGGCAGCGTCGGGGATTTCGGCGTTCTCCGTGGTTCGAAGAGTTCCTGAGGCATTATTATATTGCGCGTCGCATTCAGAGCATTATCCTGGAAGTGTTTCCTCGACCTGATATTAACGTCGGGGTTCTGGCATTTTTTATACCCTTGGTCCCTAACATTTATGTTACCAATGTATGCCTGATTATTTCCTGAAAAGTAAAGGGAATATTACTTTTGATTTCCTTTTTTAACCCCCTTTATTGTTTACTGAGTGGCTACGGTGACAAAATATATGTGATTCTCGACGGATTTCGAGAGTGAGTTAGGCTCCGTGTGTTAGAGAGAGCTCCTATATTGTTGCAGCACAGTGCGTAGTGCACTTTCCTTTTTTGGGGTTATTTCTATGTACATCAGGCCACTTATACAGGTGAGAGTATAACATTTAAGAGGCTATTTTATGTTTGTTCTATGTCATCCATAATCCTTGACATTTAGATTATCATTGTTACAGATAGGTCCAGAAAGTCCTTTGATCTCTGCTGTCTTATCTCCTCATACGTAAAAGAACCTGAAGAAAAGGTATAGTAGTAAGAAAACACATCATGTATTTAAGTAACTTATAGCTAGGGTGGGATACTAAATGTTCTGTTGCTTTCTCTTTAAAATAGCTGATGTCTTCTGGAAGTACACCAGCCTCCTGATCCTCTACTGCCTTCCTTACGACCTATCCAAAGAAGACCCTTTTCTCCCTCCTTTCCTTGTTTTGTTTTCCCTTCTTCTCCCTGGGTACTATTACTTGTTTACCAGTTCATACTCTGGCATTTGTCCTGGGGAAGTTGTGGACCTGTCCTCACTTCTGTGGCACTCCTGAGGCAACAAAAGGTGAGAGCACGACAGTACTTTTGTAATCACTCAGGCATTACCCATGCATTCTCTCAATCACCCATGCATTTCCTCTGCACTCCTCTAATCACCCAGTCACAACTCATCTACTCATACAATAGCCCAGGTACTACCCCATGCACTGCTCTAAGACACTAATTATTCACTCCTTCGATACCCAGCCAGTAGCCATGCACTCCTCCTCCAATCACCCAGTCACTATCTATGCACTTATAAAATCACCATGCACTATCCTAACACTCCTCCAATCATGCAGGCAGTACCCATGCACTCTTGCAATCATCCAGGCACTACCCTTGCACTCATAAAATCATCCAGGCAGTACCCATAAACTCATGCAATCACTCAGGCAAAACCTATCCACTTACAAAATCACCCAGGCACTATCGATGCACTCCTGCAATCACCCAGGTACTACTCATCCACTAATGCAATAACCCAGGCACTACCCATGCACTCCTCCACTCACCCAGGCACTACTCATCCACTAATGCAATAACCCAGGCACTACCCATGCACTGCTCCAATCACCTATGCACTACCCATGCACTCTTCTAATCACTCAGACACTACTTATTTACTCCTTCGCTTACCCAGCCAGTAGCCATGCACTCCATCAACCACAACCCATGCACTTATAAAATCACCATGCACTATCCTTGCACTCCTCCAATCACGCAGGCAGTACCCATGTACTCATGCAATCATCTAGTCACTACCATTGCACTCATGCAATCATCCAGGCATTACCCATAAACTCATGCAATCACTCAGGCAAAACCTATGCACTTACAAAATCATCCAAACAATACCTATCCAATTACAAAATCACCCAGGCACTACCGATGCACTCCAGCAATCACCCAGGCACTACTCATCTACTCATGCAATAAACCAGGCACAAACTCATGCACTGCCCATGCACTCCTCCAATCACCCAGCCAGTACCTATGCACGTATCCAATCACTCCACCAATACCCAAGCGCTTATAAAATTACCATGCACTATCCTTGCACTCTTACAATCACCCAGGTACTACCGATGCACTCATCCAGGCATTACCCATAAACTAATGTAATCAGTCAAGCATTACCCATGCACTCTTCATTCACTCCTATATTACCTGTGCACTCATGCAAATACCCAGGCAGTAACCAAGCACTTACAAAATCAGCAGGGCGCTACCCATGCACTCCTCCAATCACCCAGATACTACCATTGCAGTTATACAATCACTCAGCCATTATGTATGCACTCCTTCAAGTAGTTACGCACCATAGGTTTCAGGTACATTATACTTATAAATTAGCATTTAAAAAACCTTAGAAATTCACTGAAGAAAACACAGGTTTCAGGGACATTATAGTTAGTTGGACATTTTACTCATACAAAACCCAGAGCAATTCGGCCGTTATAGTTAGTTGAGCTAACTATAGCTCGCGCCCCCGCAATGCACTGCTGATGACGTCACATATTACATAATTCATGACATTGTCAGTGACATCACTGATGACATCTCAAATGACATCACTGATGACATCATCCACGTGATAATCTGATGCACCTCATCACACCCTAATTTAACCTTTGATACACCCACTCTAAAATACAGACTACCATTTTCAAAACCATAGATACACCAATACCGGTTACTACATACCCACTCGCTGATTCCTAGGTCTACACACACATCCACTCGTTCAACCATACAGTCACTCATACATGCAGTCACTCATCATTACAGCACTATCATATGCACTCATACACCTATACAGACACTTACACACCACCACTCACCCATAGAGTTAGTCACACAGGTAGTCAGTCATTTAAAGAATCAATCACACTGCCAATTACTCACCTATACAGTTATACACACCACCTCACTTATTCATACAGATACTAACACGTACTTACTCTCTTATACAATCACTGATAAAAGCACGCACTCATCCATACAGCCACTCTCACAATCACTCACTCTCAAATATAGTCATTTATATACTCCATTACTCACATATACTACCTTTCACATATGTAGTTATTCACACATGTACCACTGAGACATTCATTCGCTCACCAACATACCCATGCACACACTCACCCACCCACACAGCCCTTCACAGATGCACTCTTGAACCCATACACCCAGTGAATCACCCACTCACACATCTATGCACAGAGTCACACCCCCCACTCACGCACACAGATAATCAGGCACCCATAGAGATGCTCAGACAACCAATTAATAACCCATATAGACACTCATGAAGCTACTCACCAACCCATGCAGCCGCTTACACACCAACTGACAGACTGATAGAGACATTCACACAGTTTAGTCACCAACCAATGCATTCAGTAAGACATGTTTAATCACTCACCAATACAGTCAGTCACGCAACTACTAAATTATCCATTCAGACACTTATACACCTACTCATTCTTCAATACAGCTTGGCATATATATATATATATATATATATATATATATATATATATATATATATATATATATACAACATATTTAAACTTTACAGAAACACACAGTCGCTGGATGATGTCATCAGTGATGTCATTTGAGATGCCATCAGGGATGTCACTGACCATGTCATGAATGATGTAATACGTGACATCATCAGCAGTGCATTGCGGGGCGTGATTTATAGTTTGCTCAATTAACTATAACTGCCGAATTTCTCTGGTTTTGTACAAGTTAAATGTCCAACTAACTATAACGTCCCTGAAACCTGTGTTTTTTCCCGAGAATATATATATATGTGCGATATATATGAATATTTTGCCCACTTTTAATAATGCACATTCTTGAATTCTGTACAACAACCCCATTCACCTTCATCACTCAGGTGCACAGGCCTTTCCCTCTCCAACTTTTCACTACCGTCATAATGTCACTCATTTCCTATGAAGCATCAGTCTCAAGAGTTCTGTCTCATTAGAGTCATTGGCAGCCATCTACTTCTGCCTATTTTTAATCAAAGGTATTCAAGGTCTGAGAAACATACTGTTGGGTTTATTTTTCTCTGCCAAGGCTTAGCTTCGCTACCAAGATGGTGAACTGCAGGAAGCTCCCGGTCAGAGGCCCCCACTGGGGTCAATGAAGACCTCCCAAAGGCCCTAACTGCAGGCCTGCCAATGGCCACACCTTCATGAGGGAGTTCATGGCCCTTTAAGTTACCATTCCAGCTTTTACACATCACCTAATCTCTGGATCATGGGGCATTGCTGGCACCTATCTCGATAGCTGGCGCCATTGAAGTCTGTGGTTTTGAGGCAGCCTGCAGGTAGCTTCCTTCCTCTACCTTCCATGGCAGGAACTTCTGTTTGAACTGCAGTTTGTTGGTTTCAGATGACCATTCTGGCAGTCCGACTGGTGCTCATTCTCTAGTTTTGCATCTTCAGAAGCCTGCTGGGCTTCCGCGATTGGGACCAGAGATGTCATTGCTCAAAGATGAGTGACATTGGGTCGAAAGGATGAGAGGATCCTTCCCTAAAGGACACCTGGCAGGGCCAGTGACCTGACTTAACTGATGGTGGGATCCATGCACCTTTCTGCATGGAGACAGTCATGTTGTGATTGAAATGATGGAAAAGTCTAGACTGAAAAGAAAGCTGATCGGACTACACAACACTTAACCCCTCTTGAAATTTTACCAGGGCGTTGGTGGCCATCGGTGGTGCAAAAGGATTCTTCGCATGGTAATAAAGAACTGAACATTCTCTACATTTACCTAGAATTATGTGATCCCAAATAACGGTTCTTTATTATGAACCCTTTTTGTAAATTCTCACTGTAAATTTTATGACACATGCTCTTAGGTAGTTTGTTTTTTGTACTTATGTGTTACTGTCTGAAACTGTACTTATGCAAACTGTTTGCATTGAAATATATAAATAAACAGAGGACAGCATAAGAAACCAAGGCACATAAGGGTGAAAGTACTTAAACATAGGTAAAACACAGGACAAGGATAACCCAGGGCAAGGATCAAAAGCTAGGAAGCACGGGACTTCTGGTTTTTCACGTCAAGTTCCCCCTCAGGGTTTGTGTTGTAGGCAGGATCTGACATGAGCATGATAGACAGAACCTGGACACCAGCTCGTAACACAACAGCCTCGATCTCCTCAGGCAGGTTTCACAGTCCATTTGCAGCACGTATGGAGTTGCTTAATATCATCTTGGATCTCCAGTCTAGTCACAAGACTCCTTTGTCAAATTACTGTCTCGAATTGTAGCTGGACCTTTGAGCCTTATGATACTCAAGTTGCAGTATCCAACAGGGGTACCTACTTGAAATATCCGCAGACTTCGCGGGGTCTAAGCAAAACACATGATACATCAAATGACAAGGAGGGCAGTGAAAACTCATCTGTGCAACCGTATTGGACCAACTCTGTAGGCAGTAGTCAAATCAAAGGCTACCTCTCCGGCCCTGCCACAGTTCTTGATGCTCCATCTGGATCCAAGATACACAGAGCTGTGCAACGGACGGAGAAGCAGGGCATCCAACAGGAGCCCGAAAAAATCATTACTATTTGGGCCTCCAGTCGGAATCCATCCTCAATCATTTTTACAGCTACCTCACTCTGTCTAGGCCCTGGACATCTGTTTAAGTTGCATCTTTTGCCATTATTAACTTATGGGAAATGCTTTGGATCTGATTGGTAGCATTGGGAAGCACGCTAGTCTAAAAATGAGTGTTTAAAAACAGGCAGGGACATTGCTCCCCAGGTTCAATTTTCAAGCACTCCTGTGTAAAAGAAAGTGCCGCCTAAACCAATAGTCTTAAAATTGCTGTCCCAAATACCTACTACCCACACAACACTATTCAACATCGTCAGGAATCCTGTACACTTCCATGTTTGTCCAGGTGGTCAAATGGCTGGCCATTAGTGACCACTAGTGATCATAGACGACGTTACCTCAGCCTTTGGACCGGTTAAGTGTGTAACTAGTCACTTACATCAAATCTGTGGACAAGTGGCAAGATTACAGGTTACTTTGTGAGTATTTGTCCCAAAGGGTGCCTGTTGAAACACTGACCTCTATCTAAGTATCGACCCATCGCAGCAAAGTTTTGTGGTGCTAGGGCATCCGCAGATACAGGGGCACCTACAGAAAGTCTTGGTGATCCCAGTCCCCACTGGTCTTTTTGAAGGAAATATAGGCCATGACTCAATCGATAATATCTTCTGAGCTGTAAGAGTTGAAATGATGGTTCAAACAGAACCAGATTTTAACCACGGAAAAGGGATCCCAATCAGTGGGATGAAGGGCGTCAGACCCTTTTTTCCAGCAGAACCAATTAAAGAGAAAGCAGGGGCACTCAAAGACGTGTAAAAATTAATGACTGACTAGGCAGGATCACCCTGAAGTGTAGTTCCTATATTCCCAATAGGCTCTGCGCATTGGAATAATATATTCAGCAGTGTAGACGTAGGACTGAGATTATCTAGGTCTCTACTGACTATATTAGACTTAAGGTTTGCCAGCTAGCTCAGAGGTCACTAGAAACTTTCTCGAATAAACGAGGAGGAGTTTAACCTCCCTGGATAGACAAGAAGGGATTAGCTTCTGACAACCATAAAACATGACAACTTTGCTCTCCCTGAATAAGAGTGTATCTCTAGAGTCGTGTGAAAACAAAAGACAGTTATTTCACTCAGTCAAATGTGCGTACTTAGTTTCACCAGAATGCAGAGAAAAGAGTGACGGGCGTTTTCAATAAAAGGTGTTATTTATTGAGCAGTCTTCTTCCTCATACAAGAGAAATGAATTGCCACGATTGTAATGCTCATGGTGAAGTAAAGTACGTACAGTAAAAGGAGGATTATAAAATAATACTGTAAAAGCATTGATATGGTTTCTTAGCCATATGATACTTTAAAATAGCTAAAATATATACATACATATATACATTGACTAATCGTACTCAACTGGTACTTCTAAATACGCCTACCCCGGTGTACCTGACCTAAGCCTAATACATGGGAGGGAGTAAGTAAGTAGCAGTTCAAGTTAAGTTTGTTTTGCCAAGAATCTGACTCAAGAATTCTCTGTAAGGGTTTAGTCAGTTCCGTACCTGGGTAATAGAAAGCAGGAGGTCTGGTATCTCTCTCTCAGGACTCGATATCCCAGCAACCCGCAAGGGTAGGCTGAAACGCCGGAGCTGGATTTTTCGGCAGGAGAAAAGACAGCGTCTTTCTCAGCGCGTCAAAGAGGAGGGGCAGCGTCCGTGGGCTCTCGCATCAGCTGGGCTTTCGGGCAAGTAGATAGCTGCTCTGCTCCAGATTCACCACCGTGTGTTTGCTTAAGGCAACGTTGGTATATTTATACCTGAAAGGTGCCTGGGTTTGACGTAAGGTTGGACATAAGACGTCAATAAAGATGTCACTAAGAACTGGCCGTTCTTACAGTGCTTTACAGGAGTTCTAGGACGAAATCAAAACAAAAGCAAGGGGGATTTCCCAGGTTGCTGGAGGCTTGGTTTTGTTTAGAGAACTCGGTGTGCTTTACTAGGGGGCCGGAGAAGTAGCCTTGCTTAATGTGACAGCATGTGCTACGACTGAATTATGGATATGATTATTATGCCGTTGTATGGATATTATTGATTATAACCGGACAAGGGCATAAAATAGGAATATCGATTCAGGTTTCCTAGATAAAACACTACACCCACTCCACGAATTAATGTCCATCATTACTAAAACTTAAGCAATAGTAAACATAAAAGGTGCATGTGTATAACAACCCACCCCAAAATACATTTTTGCATTTGAAATGGTGTATGCGAAATACATGAAAATGATTATAGGTACTGTACGCTTTTCAAGCAGTGTAATCATTCATTGAAAAGGATGCATATATATATCGGCATGAATGATTTGCGAAATTTACACATGAAATGGCTCTTAATACAGAAAAAAAGGGTCGAGACCATTCCATCACATATAAATATAGTTGCTGTAAATGTGCTAGAGGCTGACGTGATATATTGTTTTTAGAGTTCCTAAAATAGAAGCTCTGTTCTCTAAGAATAGTTCTACTTCAAGCAGAGTACATGTGCCAAAAAAAAAGGTAAATATTTTGGAATTGAAAAAAAAAAGATAATTTCGCTTTCAGGGGAGAGAGAAAAAATATAGTTCCAAATATGTTCAGTAGCTTTTGTTTATCAAAGCCGAAGGCCGAATTCAGAGTTCAGGAAACGCTGTGTACTAGTTTGCTTAAAAGTTATTCTTTTTGTTCGGGGGAAACATCATTTCAGACAGACTTTCAAAAAAGTGGTTTACCGCTTCAGGTGAAAGTTCGACCAAGTTGGAAAATGCCGCGACTGTGCAGTCGTGAGCATGATTGCTATCATCGATGACAGGATCAGCAGTGCTCACAGAAGGTTGTACTTGGGTGATGTTGCTCTCATCTCATACTTCACTACCCTTTAATCGCAGTGGTGAAGTCTCAACGAATGCCGTCATCAGGATCGGTAACCGATGGGGACAACACGATGCATGAGCCGTTACAGGACTTAGCAAAGTATCTGTATCCAATGGTACTGCTGATTGTAGTGTAAGACAGACGTCCAACACGCATTCTTCTCCGCATAGCATACATCGTAGCACAGGTAAGATACAATTCTGCCAGATGGGTCTGAATGAAAGAAACCAGGTCATATTCAGATCTCTTAGCCGGGCTAATCCAAGGACTTTAGTTATGCGGTCCCGATAGCGTATAGCTAGGATCGTTTCTTCCATTGTTGCAGGAGTCTTGTCTGCGTTTTGGCTTGCCATAACGAAGCAGAAGTATCAAAAATAAAATGCCTGCTACGAGTCCCAACAGGAGTGGTAGGCCGTCAAAGACAGAATGGACAAAATTAGGAAAAATGCCCAGAACTGTTGTGAAGGGCGTTAACAGTCCCGAAAAAAACTGTCTTAAATATATGTGGGATACCGCCAGTATCGGACATATTTAGGATTTGGCTTAACATTTCTGCGAAATGTAGGGGGCAATTTGCTGATAAAAGGCTATGTATCTCTGCCGTTGTCCTTGCGACTTGCAGATCATACGTTTCTTTTGATGACGTCAAGGGCACAGTTGTCTGCAAAAGGACAGACTTCATTCTGCTTAAAGTATCAATTCGAATAGAAGAGAAATTCAATGAATGGCCAAATGTTTTCCTCCCTGTCTGGAGTGCTGTTTGGAAATAATACTTGCATACAGCAAGTGACCATGGAACTAACGCTAACTAGATAAGCTTTTCCTGGCACCATGCCACAACATCTGTGGTCCACTATTAGAATATAGCTCCCGTTAGAAAGCCGTCTAAAGAATGGCTCTATTCGAGTTGCAGGTGTGCCATGCTGGTGACATGAAAGGTTATTTGAAGTCCCCTCACAGGCCCCATGCAAGTTAATACCTTGACACAGAAGTATACCACTTAGTGATCTTTTACAATTATTACCACTAAGAAATACATTCTGTTCCTTTTCACTATAACATGTGTGTGTGTAAGGTAATTTCCATGATGACTTAATGTACCCTTTACCCAACCTTTCATACTGACCTGCTGGTATATATTCGTGACAGAATTTAAATTTGAAAGTTGTTATAAGAATAGTTATTATTCCGTGTATTATCCATTCAATGACAGGTCGTTCTGACATTGTCAATGGTAATCTCTCAAGTTTTTCAATGCTCAGAATTGTATATTCTGCTCCTTTCTGTGCCAAGCTGATTTGTGTATCAGTAAGGTTAAAGATAGAGAATAATGACGTTGTGTTGATTAAACGCCAAGGCACGTAGCCTGACCGCAGATTTTGTAATGTCCAGCCAAGCTGTACAATAGAACGTAATTGGGACTGACCATGTTGTAACATTAGCAAGTCCTGCTTTATTATATCTATAGCAGATGATACAATACTGTCCAGTGAATATATTCTGGAAGACAGAGTCATTAACCCATTTTCCACAACAGAAAGGGATTTTTCCAAATTAATACGGTCAATTTCCCGTATTTTTTCTGCTGTTTCAATTTGCATTATTTTCCAAGCTTCGTTGTAAGCTGCATATATACCGGCCGCTATGAAACGTTTTTGACGCTGTTTGCGTGGTCCCATTATGAAATCACGCAAGTCAGCACCATCTTTAAGTAAAGTCAAGTGTTGCTTAATTTCTGCCAGTGTGGATTTCTGTAGCCATTTGAGGCAGGGTTTTCCTACACTGTATGTTGTAACTATACCTGGATGTTGTCTCTGGGAGTATCTAGGGTCTGGCCTGGTCAATTTGAACCCCTGTATTTTGTTCAGGAATCTATCATGACAGTTATTTGTGTCTGTGGGCCAGATCAACCATTTTTTCCAATCAGGATGTGTTCTGTTTTGGTTAAAAATATGGGATACGTCTATCTCAACATCTGTAGTGCTATTATTGTCAGGTGTTGGCTTTGCAATAGATGGTTTGTTTAAGTCTTTAATTTTGGCTAGGCCAAGACAGGTTGTCTGTTGAATGGTATCATTCAAGAATATAATTTGTTCTGGGATCATGCAGGCTCTAAATAATGATTCTATACCTTGGACCTGCCAATCTTTGGTACCCCAGATGGTTTTTGTTTCAATATTGTTTTTCCAAAAATCAAAACCAAATGTAGTCATTTGTTCATAAAATGCTTCTGAATAGATTAATTTAGTGTTTGTCAGCATTGTTTTCATTCCTGTCTTATTTAACATTTTGAAATAAAAGGCTTCTGCTTCACTTGTGTTAAACCCTGAGAAGTATGGGAATTTCTCATAAAATGTTTTTGAACTGCCTTTTGGTGGAGTTGCACAATGTTCCCATTGATTATAATTTAAAACATTTCTAGGTTGAGCAGATTTATGCAAATAGTGATGTGCAAAGTGGTTGTAGCAGTACAATTCTTCATAATTAGATGAACCCTGCAAGTAATCACGTTCTGTAAATTTTGCTGACATTACTAAGTCTGACATCATATCATTAATACTTTCAAAGTCCCAATCATCAGAGAATGTGCTCGGTTTTACAAAGTCACTCAATGAAATCTTAAACTGGTGTGGATACTTCAAGAGCTCGACCGGGCCATAAATATCGTAATCTGTTTTGTCCCAAGCTACCCCATCGGGTATTGGATTGGCTGTGACATTCACGGATGATAGTTCTCTTTTCTCGATGTGAGATGACTTGTGTGGCTTTAGGACAAAGTTGATGTTCTGACTTGCTGTGTCCATTGTACTATATTTTCCCTCAATGAATTTTCCCAAACAAAGAACCATGATGAGCCAAAGCAGGAGGAAAAGTACACCTAACACAATCCAAAATTCAATCCATGGAGAAATCAGATAGGTTTCTTTCAGTTCATGAAAGAGTTCTGTTACTTTGTCTTTAAAAGATTTAGTTGTTGGCTGTTCTTCAGGCATTGCTTGGATCCTCAGAAAAGTCATCGAAATTGATGAAGTAGCCAGATGCAGTTCTGTCAATTGTTGGAATCGCTTCCGGATTTTTATTTGCTTTTGGAATTTTCTTTGTTTCATTAGCATAGTCTGTGGCTACATCGTTGTAGACAGGTGTTTCTTGATGAACTGTTTCAATTTGGGCTTCAAGAGGCACCAGTTCCATGGCATTATTGCATAGTCCCTTTTTAATCACTGCAGGTTTTTCAAATGTGATTAGTCTCTCAGTTTGAACCTCTTGGATTGTAGCAAGATTTGGTCTTCTGCTATTTCTTGGGAGTCCACTGGGCCTACTACTTATTATCGGCCACATGATTGTGGTTTTACCAGGTCGATGGATACAACTCGGTTCTCCTTTTTACCAGCAAGGGGCAGTAGTACAACTGATCTTGTTCCGTTGACAGCTAAGACAGGTACTGCTTTTCCATAAGAAGGCCCAAATTCCTTCTTCACCGCGATCTCTGACCAGATCCCCAATCTTTGGAATCCAGCCAGGCCTTGCTGGGACAGGTGGTTTCTCTTCAGTGGCTGTTGGCTGGTGTTTTAGCTTTACGTTGCTCAGGTCTTTTCTTGTTTCATTTAAGTCCTGTAAAATAGCCAAACGATCTTTGATATCAAAGCATTTTTCTTCTACCACTGAAGTCTGACTATCTAAGTCCTGAATATGCATTCTAGTACCGAACAATAGTTCATACGGACTGAAACCTTTTAGAGAATTTCTTGGCAGATTGTTAAGACTACGTTGGACACTTGTTAAATGTTGGACCCACCCAGTACCCGTACCTAATACCCTCGCCGTTATAGATTGCTTTATGTCTCGGTTTTTTCTTTCCACAATCCCGTTTCCCTCAGGATGGAAGAGACAAGAGTACCGCAATGCAATGCCCATGCTGGTCATGGCCTCCTTATAAGCTCGAGAGCTAAAAGCAGGACCCTGGTCAGAATGTAGCATGCCAATTGCGTATGTGCTGATATAGACTCGCAAATCTTTTATAACAGTTCTGGCGTCAGCCGAGCGCTTGGGTCTACATTTTAAGTGAATCTAGTCTTAAATAATATACATAGGGACGCATGTTTCCTGTTTAATCATGCGTATAGATCGCCTTATGCTTTCTACTAGGTGTTCTGGCACTACTTCGGCCGGTTCGCCACTGCGATCTCTGTTGCAGTTTTGACAGCTCATTACAAATTTGTAATGTTGCAGGCTCATCCCCGGCCACCAGTATTCTGATTGTAATTCTGTCAGAGATTCCTTGATCCTTCGGTGCCCTAGACCTTCACCCATGTGTGCGTCTGCTATTAACAAGACTCTCCTGTTCGTGTTTGGAATCACTCTATCCCCCACTCCAGGGATTCGAGCAAAAGGAACAGAGTTTGCATCGATTATGTATGTATAATTGAGTGGATAGTTCACGGGTAATGCTGCACAGTCGCCTTTTGAAGACATTTTTACCGCCAGCATGGTTTCCCCGTCTATGTATTTTTCTGAACGCTTTTTTGTGGCTACGGAAGCCGGATTAGTTGCTTCCGCTGTGGCTGTCTTAGCCAATGAATTCCCTGCAGCGTGAACGCCATCACGCTGATGACTCAGTGTATGTATCACGTGAGTCTTTTGTAGTTCTTTCTTTACAAGAACTACTTGTTCCCAAAGCGATTTTTGCTTAATTGTGGCACCTGTGTCATCTTTGTAACCATTTTGAACCCATTTCTGCAAGTCTGTGTTGTATGATTTGACGCAGGAATGCGAATCGCACACTATTAGTGTCGGGAATTCGCGATCGGCAATGTCGAGCGCCATTTTTAAAGCTAGTAATTCAGTCTGTTGACCTGAATTGTTTTTACAGATTGTGACATTGTTACCAGTGGTCTCAATTTACCTCCCCGCCACCGGCATTTGACAGCCTCGCACGTAGCGTTATAAGCTTGTTTTCCCCAAACTGAGGGTTCTGCATAACTGTTTGTGTATATTACGCAGGCGTAAAGTTGTATGGGCAGAATGTCGTCAGGCAGAGGATATTCTTTTTCATATGTTAGATAGTTCAATTTTTTCATTTCCGGGTCAAAATAGTATTTCACTTTTTCTGTAGCAAGAGAATTTTCCCATTGTATCCATTTTGGATCTAATGTCACGGTAGTTAAATTACATGGGCTTGTTAATGCCTCGAAGGCTGATTCTGCTGTTCAAACAGTAATCCGTCTGCCTTGGGCCTGGGCTCTTTCTTTTGCTACAGCTGTTTGAACCGCATTTACAACATTTTTCGCAAGACTGAATGTTTTTTTAGCTTGTGAGTACAAGTGTGATTTGTATGCTATTGGTACCTTTTCTCCCTCATTAGAGGTCAGGTACGTGAATCCGTATCTTCCTGGGATGACTCGGATTACAAGGTTGCGTGTATTGTCGCGACTTTGCAATTTTGTTTTTGCTAACATGTCTGTTTGCAATGATCTCAAAATTTCTGTGTGTTTTTGAGTCCAATTGATTGGTTTAAAATCTGGTTTTATTAATTCATAGAGAGGTTTAACCCTCTCTGCATAATTTAGAATGTAAGTTCTTCCGAAATTCAGGAATCCTAGTATTGATTGTAAGTTCCTCAGCGTTTTTGGTGCTTGGAGTACAGCACACTTTTCTAAGAAGTTGTCTGCTAGGCTTTTGCCTTCACTTGATAATTCATATCCTAAAAACAGGACAGTCAGATGGGCAATTCGTGACTTTTTAAAGTTGAATTTGTAACCCTCTGCTGTGAACCCAAGTATTATGGTGTTCACTCTTTTCAAGTGAGTATCCAAGTCATCATCTGTTAGATAGATGTCATCGAGATAAGTAAGATAATGCCTCATCATCATACATTTGTACTAACTCTGTTCCCCTTACTGAGAATAATCATGGGCTATTCTTGAACCCCTGTGGGAGTCGACAGAAATTTTTTCTGCGAGCCCATAATTGAGAAAGCGGTCAAATACCTGCTTTCAGGTGCAATGTTTTGACAAAAGAATCCATTAGAGATGTCTAATGTTGTTTTGTATTTTTTGCGCACAATGTTATTCATTAGTGCTGCACTGTGTGAGTTTTGTACTGCAAATGTTTTGCAGCATGAGTTAAGGTGTCTGTAGTCCAAAACTAGACGCTATGAATCGTCTGGCTTGGAGACAGGGAACAAAGGATTGTTCATTTGTGAGGTGCATGTTTCAATCACCCCCTGGTATTCAAGTTGATCTAAGATCTCCCTGACCTGTTTTTTAGCTTCTTGCTTAATTGGGTACTGCCTTTGTGCAGTTGGTTGACATTTTAATTGGATTTTGTGAGCAGGAGAGTCCTCATCCCATCCTACATGATTTTTATATAATGCAGGAGCTTGGGCTACTGCCCACTTTCTTGCAAGTGTATATTTTTTATGAATTGGAATGTAATTGGAGAAGGCAGGCATAATCATTTCTTCGCCATAAGGGCACTCCCTGACAAACTTTGGTGGCCAGTCCTTTTCAGCTAAAAGGATGTCATAGCCTTTGGAAAGGTTATCCCAAAATAGACCCCTTACTTTCCTAGTCTTAGCTCCCTCTATACGTAATGTTATCTCGTATATTTTATGAGGTTTGCTAACTCTGCTGTCTGCAGTTTCCACTTGAATGTATTCATTTGTGTCCACTGTCTCCAGATGATTCATCAGGATCTTGCGAGCTATGGTCACTTCTACTGCGCTGTCTAGCACTGTCTGGGCCCACTCTCCGTTTTTCAGCTGTGTCCCCAGTATCCTCGGCATGTTTGACTATTTTAATGCTGGCTACCTTCTTTCTTGGAAATTGTAATTTTTTACTTTGATGAGCAGGTTCTTTGTCTTTGGACTTGACGTGCTCTTCCCTTTGTTCTGATCGTCCTCTTCTTTCCAATTTCTGCGAGGAAGTCTGAAAAGATCGAGAGGGACGTGTATCAATATCTTGATATCTATCAGGTTTCTTTAGATTATCCCTATTTCTAAGGTTGTATCTTTTCTCAGAGGGCTCCCTCTGGGGAGACTTGTGTCCTTGGTCCGGAGATCTTTCTCTCCGCCGAGTAGACCTTCCTCTGGGCTGGAATCTTTTTTCTTTGGGAGTGGATTGTTTATTTCCATCCCAGCTCTTTTTTGGAGTGTTTAGATTATTTTTAATACATATTTTTTCAGGATTTTCAGTTAGTTGGGGTTTTACTGGTTTCCCACCCAAACTATCTCTACCTAGTTCTTCATAGGATTTTTCTATAATTCTGGCAAGTTCAAATGGTTGTTCTGCTATATCTGTTTCTTTCAATTTCTGGCGGATCGCCACAGATGCTGCTTCCCCTTTTATGTTGGCTAATAAAATAGCCGAGACCTGCTTGAAGTCTTTTAGTAATTTCATACCCAGAGTTAAAGCAGGTTCTGGACCGTATTCGTTTTGAATCTGTCTTAGCACATCGGGTATTACCGCCATGGACGGAACACCATGTGTTTTTGTGTAAATGGAAGCAAAGACTGTGCCCCAAGTGTCACAGTCCTCTACATGTGGTGCGATCCCCATTGGAAGGCAGATAGTCAGAATTCTGTGTTTTTCAGTAGGGGTAGTATCTGGAAATACCGCCTTTATTTGAGTGATTTTTTGTGCTAACCAGAATGGAATTTGTTCCCGTTTTATTGGTACTTTACCCAGACATGATTGTATGTTCTGTGGTGTAATTTTGTTTGTGTTCCCCTGATGAGGGGTCAGCTGTGGAATGTTAACAGCTGGTTCGACTGTTGTAGTCCGCATTACATATTGGACTAATTGTCTATGAATTTTAATCAGTTGTTTTAGCTGTGCTAAAAGTTCTGGTATTGACATTTTTTCAATGTCTGGATGTGGTGTGTAGCTGGCTAGAACCGGCCACGTTGCTCCTGGTCTACCTAGTGGACCGAGCCTGGTGATGTGATTATTATGTTTTAGGGCGCCTTTAAACCAGAGCAGGTGCTCTTGGTATTTTAATGGGATTTCCACCTCCTCGAAAGGAGTGTATTCATCCGGTGGTTCCTCTATTTTGTAATAGTGGAATTTGTGTGTGACAGCGTTTGCTGCTGGAACGTTTATCCATGAATAGAATACCTCTGTCTGCGGATATTCATGTGCCTCAATTACGAATACGACTATACCACCTCTCGATGTTAGTCCATTCTCTATTAGTTTAAGAGTTATAGTTTTTCTTATGTTGACCAGAATGAGTATTGCATTCGGGTCGGTCTGCAGGAGACTATTGTCATCCTCTAGGAGTCGAGCTGCTATTCTAGCTGTCTCCCTTTCTTCTTCACTTTCTGTCATTTTTTTACTGACAGAAAGGTTTTTGTTGCAGATCAAGTTTCAAGGAAACAAAGATTAGGTGCACAATATTTTTGGAACACTGTATCCTTCAACGTTGACTAAACCAGAAACTATACATAGAAATCTCTTCCTACTAAGTTCCGGCGGATTTTTAACCTTTTACCCACTCCAGATGTCTTTTGGAGTATTTACGGGAAAAAGGGTCTGTGTGAAAAAGCACGACTGAGTTACTCTAACGTCTTGCGTTAGATTTATCGGATCACTGACATAACCTCGACAGACCGAATATCGAGTGGACAAAATATCGATGACAAATTATCGACAACAAAATTATCGATTGCCTATACTTAAACAACAAACCACAAAAATATCGAAACCACAATATCGACTAAAAAAAACAACGACTACAACAATATCGACTAACAACAATATCGACTTCTAAAACATCGATAATCACATATTTAAATGAAAAACAGTCAAAATATCGAATACAAAAATATAGATAGCAAATTGATCGATTTTTTAAAATATCGACATTACTATTTCCTTGAATAAATCACTTTATTATTTAAAATTGAGTCATACTAATCATAATTATTCAAATATTGTTTATATAAATTTATAAAATATATTATATATTTTCCTAACATTTATAACACACAATAAATACAAACATACATTTTATAATACATAAACAATGTTTTGAACGACTAAACATTTCTTACTGCAAATTATATATATTTCTCCACTTTACAAAAATAAAAATAACATTACCTATACTAAATAAGGCCTTACACATTACAAAAACGTTAATTGGCGTCACCCATATAAGGAAAGCAATTAGCATAACAGATAAAAAAATTCAAATCCACAAATAAAAACAGACTATCAATTTAAACAACCAATCCTATTTCTGAAACAATTAGACTAATACTATATAAACACGATTACAACAAACTAAAAATGCAGGCTACATCTCCTAACTAAAGGAAGACGAAACTCTGCAGGATTTCTGAAAGAAAACTGATTGACTGCAACATAAAGACAGCTACACCTATCTAAAGTAAGTACTACTACATTATTAGCCATCCAAAATGTAACTCTCAAACCTCACACCTATGTTTAAAAGCCAAATACCTAAAATATGTTTTTTTTTTACTACTTATCCTACAGACAAAAAGAAAATACAGAAGACCTACACAACACCTGGACATCAAAAGTTTAATATAAATAAGTAAGTATATAATTGAAATATAAATTAGACATTTAATAGATAGGTAACTAAATAGAAAGTAGCTAAAACACCTCTATCACAATATCATAAATAGTAATAAAATATTTGTACACATTTTCTCTACTTCCACAGGTACAAAAAGATATACACAGAAAATAACAGTTTAAAGAACATCAACACCTGAAAAGAACTACTTGAATTCATCAAAAGAATTACAGGTAAATTAAAAATGTATTAAACTGTATTATTAGAATACAACATTATTTTTTCTAAAATTGTAATGACATTCTCTTTTAATTACCTCCTAGAAATACAATACTATCATGACTGAAGGAGCTAAATTCATTTATTCACAAAAAGGGAAAATGCTTCTTTGTTACATGGGATATGTCTACACTCAAGAGAAACAAAAAGATTTGAAAGTGTTTTGGAAGTGTACGAAATATTATGCCAACAAATGTTATGGTAGAGCTATAACTCAGGAAACTACTGTTACTTATACTAAAGAACATAATCACCCACCCAATGTAACAGAAATAGAGATTAGACAAATGCTAGATTTCCTTAAAGAAGCTAGTACTAGAACAGATCAACCAACAACTGCTATTCTGAAACACCATTTAAGTGTACTTCCCCAACATGCTTCTAGCCAATTACCATCTATCGAATCCCTTAAAAGAACTGTAGCTAGACAAAAAAGAGCAACATGCACTACTCCTCCCACACCAAAAACTTTTGAAGAAGTGCAAATTCCCCCTGAACTCTCTGTAACTCACAATAAAGATAATTTTATACTCTATGACAACAAATCTAAAGATAAAAGAATTATAGTGTTTGCCA
Source organism: Lissotriton helveticus (assembly GCF_964261635.1). Taxonomy (NCBI): domain Eukaryota; kingdom Metazoa; phylum Chordata; class Amphibia; order Caudata; family Salamandridae; genus Lissotriton; species Lissotriton helveticus. The sequence continues at coordinate 818,848,939 of NC_136070.1, forward strand.
CAGCAAACAACATGACTAAACTTACCCAATGCCAAACTTGGATGATGGACGGTACTTTTTCTGTATGCCCCAAACCTTTTTATCAATTATACACCATCCATGGTCATTTCCAAAATGCAAATATTCCATTCCTTTATGCCCTTCTACCAAACAAACAGCAAGCTACCTATCAAGAAATACTAACTGAAGTCATTCAACATACTAACAACTATTTTCCACAAAACATTATCATTGACTTTGAAAAAGCAATGATAAACAGCATCCTTAAAACATACCCACACACAGCAATACAAGGTTGTTATTACCATTTTAATCAATGTATCTGGCGACATCTACAAAAATCAACCTTGAGTATCCAATACGCCACTGATAGCACATTTGCTTATCAAATAAAAAAACTCATCGCCCTAGCCTATGTTCCACTAACAGATGTAACTGAGCACTATAACTTATTAATAGACAGCCCCTACTATAAAAGAAACGAAGAAAGACTAAGCCCTATGCTTGACTACTTCGAAGACACATGGGTAGGAAGGCTACACAGATCAGGCCATAGAAGACAACCCAAATACCAAATAGCTTGGTGGAATGTCTACCTTAGCACACTAAATAAGGAAGCTAAAACAAACAATGCAGTTGAAGGATGGCACAATGCCTTCCAAGCAACTACAGGCCGAGGAACGCCTACCCTTCACAAATTAATACAATCCTTACAAAAAGAACAGAGTTACCAAGAGCTCCGAATGGAGCAATCAGTAACTTTGATCGGGCCTAAACTCACCAAAGAAAGTAAAAAAATGTATAACACACTCCAAAGTCAAGTTACCCTCTATCCAACTAGCAAAGGACTAGAATATCTATCAATGATTGCCAAAACTATTCTTTAAAACATTACATAACTATACACATTAAATTAAGCATTTTATTTCTAAAATCCTTGATTTTAACATGTAACAATTTGCAATTAAATTATCAAATATATAATATTAACATATATAAAATGTATTTAGATAATGTATTTACAAAATGTTACATACAACGTAATTAAAGCAAAATTTAAAACAGTTTACCCACCCATAAAATTATTAGAAAATACTTACATTTCTGTTGCAGCTTCAAACATAATCCAATTCCAAACAATCCATACAACACCATTGCAAAAACCCATACAATCCATGGAAGCCCAAACAAAAATGGTAAAATACAAGCAAATCCATAGCGACTCCTTTCCAATGTAATAGACACGAGATACGATAGAAAACCCAAAAAAAATAATGTTGAAAAAAAAACGCTCCAGGATAACTTGAAATCCCTAAAAATTGTGTTCAAAAATACGAGTATATAATACTCGTCACACAACTCTGATCGAAAAAGAAGGACCTCCTCAAAAACAGTAAAACGCGACGATAACCTGGAAAAAATAAAATACATACCCACCCACACAAAAACACCCATACATATATAAATACACATATTTGTACACCAAACATATTATCTTAGTAACATTTAAACATATTACCTCACCTCACACACCTACAACAAAAACGCGGTAAAAATCAAATATCGTACACTCTACCTAACACCGAACACACAATCTTCTCTTAATAACCCTATCTACATAAACCTAAACACACCACACATACACTAACAATAACTTCATTAACTTGTAAAATACAATTAAAACAAACTTACCCTCTCTAACGCGAAGCAGCATCCAACCGCGATCTGTTAAAGCACCAAATAAGCCTTTGTAACATTACGCGGTTAAAAAGTAGTCCCTGTATACAGCAAAATCCTCTTTAATTTCTATATTCCAACACTTAAAAAAATACACTGAGTATTATATTAAATGTAAATAATTATTTAATTAGTAGAATATTATTTCTTAAATATACATTCCTTTCAAATAATTATTCAACTGTTATATGATACTTGAAATAATATTTGATGATTTATATATACATTTTGAAAATAATCTATATGTAAAAAAAATTGCATCTATAACTTTGTTACAAATAATTTGTTTATAAAAATAGCAAATATTAGTTGAAACATTATGTATGTATATAAAAATGTATTTTTGTGTTTATCTATGTAAAAATTAATATTATAAATATTTTCAATATTCATAATATTAATTTGAAAAATATATGATTTCTTTGTAAAAAAACAAAAATGTAACTGTTATAAAAGAAATGTACATATTTATCTATGACAATATATTCAATGTGTATGTGAATAAAATAATTGTTATTAAATGAAAAGTACATATTACCAATTTGTTTCTTTACCTATTTAAATTACAATATATGTTAATAAACATAAAATAATGTTAATATCATTTACGTGTGAAAAACATATATATGCACTTCATATATTTTTTTGGATAATAAAAACTGTTTAGTTAAAAATTTCAATTGAAATAAAAAATAAATCTCTACTTACAATTTATTTATTAAATGTTAATAAACTGTTTTTCATTTATTGCATTTAACCCTGTGTATGTTTCCTTCTTTATTATTGTATATAAATATAAATTGCATATGAAATATTCTATATAAAAATGCATTTTAAAATTTAATCTTTGTAAAAGTGTATTAATCTTTTAAGTACTACAATAACAATAATTATAATTAAAACAAAATTTTTCTATGTACTGTAAAAACTTTATTATAGTATCCTACCAATAATAATATTTTATATAAAAAAAAGTTTTCTTATTTCCACTGCACCAATTATAAACTTACAAAACCATACTACACATTAAAACCATACAAATTACAATTCCCATTTCACCAATTGTAAAGTCATGGAAGGTGCTGGACACTGAACCCATACTAATTACTAATTCCACTCCAATGGGTGCAACAGTAGGGAAAGTCAATACTTCATATATTAATAAATAAATAACAAAATATTATCAATATAATTTTGTTAACAAATGATTAACTATTTAATTTAACATAATAATTAATATATCCAAATTACTAAATAACTATCGTTATTTCTATTACTTACCTATTAATACTAATTTACAACTAATTACCAATAATTATTTTGATAATAAAAAATTAAATGTACATTTTTTTCTATTAAATACAATAAAATAAAAGATGTATGACGTTTGAACACATACTTTTACAACGCATACCTTTACAACAAATTATTTACAACGCAAATAGCATTACAGCGCATTTATTTACAACGAATGTTTTTACAAAGCAAATACCTTTACAACGCATAGCATTATAACATAAGTATTTATAATTATATAATATATTATTTAATGTAAATTAATAGAAAATAATTTAATAAAATGAAATAAAATTTAATTAATTTAATGAAAATTTAAATTGACCTTATTTTTACCCTTTACCCCTCTACCCATAAACCCCAAACTGACCCTGAACCCTAAAAACACCCCTTTACCCACAAACTGAAAACTGACCCTGAACCCAAAAAATACCCCTTTACCCACAAAATGAAAACTGACCCTGAACTCTAAAAATACCCCTTTACCTAAAAACTAAAAACTGACCCAGAACCCTAAAAATACCCCTTTACCCACAAAATGAAAACTGACCCTGAACCCTAAAAATACCCCTTTATCAAGAAACTGAAAACTGACCCTGAACCCTAAAAATACCCCTTTACCCACAAAATGAAAACTGACCCTGAACTCTAAAAATACCCCTTTACCCAAAAACTAAAAACTTATCCATAACCCTAAAAATACCCCTTTACCCACAAACTGAAAACTGACCCAGAACCCTAAAAATACCCCTTTAGCAAGAAACTGAAAACTGACCCTCAACCCTAAAAATACCCCTTTACCCACAAACTGAAAACTGACCCTGAACCCTAAAAATACCCCTTTAGCAAGAAACTGAAAACTGACCCTCAACCCAAAAAATACCCCTTTACCCACAAACTGAAAACTGACCTTGAACCCTAAAAATACCCCTTTACCCAAAAACTGAAAACTGACCCTGAACCCTAAAAATACCCCTTTACCCACAAACTGAAAACTGACCCTGAACCCTATAAATACCCCTTTACCCACAAACTAAAAACTGACCATGAACCCTAAAAATACCCCTTTAGCGAAAAACTTAAAACTGACCCTCACCCCTTAAAATACCCCTTTACCCACAAACTGAAAACTGACCCTGAACCATAAAAATACCCCTTTACCCACAAACTGAAAACTGACCCTGAACCCTAAAAATACCCCTTTACCCAAAAACAGAAAACTGACCCTGAACCCTAAAAATGCCCCTTTACCCACTAACTGAAAACTGACCCTGAACCCTAAAAATACCCCTTTACCCACAAACTGAAAACTGACCCTGAACCCTAAAAATACCCCTTTAGCCAACAATCCAAAGCTATAAGATTTTAAATATAATTATATACCTACCAACACTTACGTTGTAATGGTATGCGTAGTAAAAATACCTGCAAACTAAAAACATTTGATCTAAATACATGCGTTGCTATGGTTTTAGCGTTGTAAAAGTTTAATTGTAAAGGTATTGAATTTTAAACGTTGTGTGCTAAACTCTGTATACCTTAAGTAAATATTATTTTTTCCTTATTTATTATTATATTACTTCCCACTCTATTCCCATATAAACAGACAACCCACTACAGAAAAGTAAATAATTAATGTAACATAATTAGCTAATAATCAATTAGATAAAATAATTTACCAATTATATTTTAATTAATGAACAATAATTTTTAAATTAACATTAAATTAAATATTACTACCAATTAATAATTTTACATATTTAATTGATTATATTTAAATTACTTCCCACCCTATTCCCCTATAAACTCACAACCCCCTACATCACATACATTATTTAAAATAACATAATTAGCGATTACTCAATACAATTATATTAATTACCAATGTAAATTTATATAATTTCAATACATTATTTGATTGACAATAATTAAATTATTACTACCAATTAATAATTTAAGCTTTTGTAAATAATTATAATAAAAATACTTCCCACCCTATTCCCCTTTAAACCCACAACCCACTACATGACATAAAATTTATAAAATCACATAATTAGCTATTAATAAATTAAATTATTTACCAATTAAATTTTATATGATTTAAATATATGATTTAAGTAACAATTATTTTAATTTAACTACCAATTAAGGAAATTACATATTTAATTATTTAAAATTTAATTACTTCCCACCCTATTCCCCTATAAACCCACAACCCGCTACATGACATAAAATATTTACTTTTTCATTATTAGCAATTATTCAATTAAATTAAATTAATTACCAATTAAATTATATACAATTAACATATTTTAATTAATTTACAATTAATTTAATATTAATACCAATTAATTAATTAACATATTTAATTATTTATAATTAATTTACTTCCCACCCTATTCCCCTATAAACCCACAACCCGCTACATAACATACATTTTTTGAATGAGCATAATTAGCAATTAATGTATTTAATTTAATTAATTACCAATTAAATATTATATATTAAAAAAAAATGTAATTAACAATTAATTAAATATTAATACCAATTAATAAATTTACATATTTAATTAATTATATTTAAAATACTTCCCACCCTATTCCCCTAAAAACCCACTACCCGCTCCTAGAAATTATTATAGTATTTGAATTATTTATTAAAATTAGTAATTATTTTTTAAATTATTTCTTTATAAATAAATAAATAAATAACATATATTTTAACAATAAATGTATTTATAAAACATAAAAACAGTGTACATTTAACTATTAGATATTATTTATATCCATATTATTTGTCGATATCATGACAGTCGATATCATGACTGTCGATAACACAACTTTCGATATTTTTTAACTACTAAAAATTTCAATATTTTTTACTAACGATATTACATACTCGATATTTTATCTATCGATATTTTTTAACATACATAACAATCGATAAAAAAAACTTCGATATTACTTACCTCGATATTAATGCCATTTCGATATTCTGGAGTCGATATTATGTCCATTCGAAATAAAAAAACTCGATATTTAGACTGCACACCAGATTTATCGCCTTACCAAACGTTGGGCGCCATGTAGTGTAGTTCCTATATTCCCAATAGGCTCTGCGCATTGGAATAATATATTCAGCAGTGTAGACGTAGGACTGAGGTTATCTAGGTCTCTACTGACTATATTAGACTTAAGGTTTGCCAGCTAGCTCAGAGGTCACTAGAAACTTTCTCGAATAAACGAGGAGGAGTTTAACCTCCCTGGATAGACAAGAAGGGATTAGCTTCTGACAACCATAAAACATGACAACTTTGCTCTCCCTGAATAAGAGTGTATCTCTAGAGTCGTGTGAAAACAAAAGACAGTTATTTCACTCAGTCAAATGTGCGTACTTAGTTTCACCAGAATGCAGAGAAAAGAGAGACGGGCGTTTTCAATAAAAGATGTTATTTATTGAGCAGTCTTCTTCCTCATACAAGAGAAATTAATTGCCACGATTGTAATGCTCATGGTAAAGTAAAGTGCGTACAGTAAAAGGAGGATTATAAAATAATACTGTGAAAGCATTGATATGGTTTCTTAGCCATATGATACTTTAAAATAGATCAAATATATACATACATATATACATTGACTAATCGTACTCAACTGGTGCTTCTAAATACGCCTACCCCGGTGTACCTGACCTAAGCCTAATACATGGGAGAGAGTAAGTAAGTAGCAGTTTAAATTAAGTTTGTTTTCCCAAGAATCTGACTCAAGAATTCTCTGTAAGTGTTTAGTCAGTTCCGTACCTGGGTAATAGAAAGCAGGAGGTCTGGTATCTCTCTCTCAGGACTCGATATCCCAGCAACCCACAAAGGTAGGCTGGAAACGCCGGAGCTGGATTTCTCGGCAGGAGAAAAGACAGCGTCTTTCTCAGTGCGTCAAAGCGGAGGGGCAGCGTCCATGGGCTCTCGCATCAGCTGGACTTTCGGTCAAGTAGATAGCTGCTCTGCTCCAGATTCACCACCGTGTGTTTGCTTAAGGCAACGTTGGTATATTTATACCTGAAAGGTGCCTAGGTTTGACGTAAGGTTGGACATAAGACATCAATAAAGATGTCACTAAGAACTGGCCGTTCTTACAGTGCTTTACAGGAGTTCTAGGACGAAATCAAAACAAAAGCAAGGGGAATTTCCCAGGTTGCTGGAGGCTTGGTTTTGTTTAGAGAACTTGGTGTGCTTTACTAGGGGGCCGGAGAAGTAGCCTTGCTTAATGTGACAGCATGTGCTACGACTGAATTATGGATATGATTATTATGCCGTTGTATGGATATTATTGATTATAACCGGACAAGGGCATAAAATAGGAATATCGATTCAGGTTTCCTAGATAAAACACTACGACCCTTCTCCATTACTGATTGTGGTGCAGAAGCTCCTAGACCTAGTTGTGTTTCTTGCTTCTATTTACAGCTGTTTGAGGCCTCCTCATGACTCCAGAGCAGCCTTGCTTCCTTGAAATGAGCTCTCAATGATCCTTGCAGTCAGTGGGCCTTGGATTATCTTCCCACAGAGAAGGCCACAATTCCTGGTAGGTGCAATTAAGCTTTTTATAAAGGCAGGTAGGTGTACCTTCCCTCTCTGGCAGGGTTGTTGTAAAGGGGTAGCAGGCGAGGCTGTTTGCCCAAGGCCTTACACTTTTCAGGTCCTATGTTAATACTGTTAAATGTATTTATACACCAAAAAGCAGGCATTTTGTATTATATTTATGTTAAGGCAGGTAGCCTCAGAGCATGACTAACTGGTGCCATATTCTAGCGCTGCCTCAAAATGTCTCCACAGACATTGGTTTTTGGACTAATACATTCAAAATAAAACCAGTGAGACCCTGCATGAATTTGGGACCCAGGCCCCACAAAAGCTTCTGTGATGCCTATCATCTGGTTATGGAGTAAGGCGATTCTGCAGGCTTCCCAAACTTATGATTAGTCTCATGGGAGAATGTCATCCACGCAGCGGTCCAACTCCTAGCTCATGTGATCTTCTCTCCTGGACTTGTGCAGAGGCCTCCTTTGTGTTGAGTAGATATGTTGAATTAATTACTGACTGAATGGGCCTGTACCTATTATCCTCTGAGGGCAACAGGTAAACGTTCAGGGCCAGTTAGACAGGCTGCACTTTCGAAAAGTCCCAAATCCCCTTCCATCATAGGAGAACATTGTTCCCATTATTTGAAGCTAGTTTTTCAGGCTTGCGGTCTTGCTGTCCACAATTTGGGCTGCCTCAGGTGAAATGTGTATTGGACCTCAATGTATTTTTTGTCAAACATTTTTTTTTTGTCAAACAACCTCAATGTATTTTTATATGTGTATTTTTATACTGCAAATCTAGCTGGACAACAACAAGAGTATTCCACAAAGGGGCAAGTGGCCAAGGAACATTGTGTGAATATTTAACAGGCAGACAAACAGCTGTAGTGAATAAGATGGTATTGTTTTGTGAAGAAATGTTTCTTAAATTTCTTTATGATTTTCAGGAGGTTAGAGCAGTTCTGTGGTTGGCCACAGGGTCTGGCATCCTGCTAAGTCCTACCCTCATTGTATCAAGGGTATTCAGCATGGGCAGCCACCCACGCTGCACATGGTCTTTGGATGTAGGGCTTAGCCAGGCATCATACCATACACTGTGCCCAACCCTACATGGGCAACCAACCCATTCTGCGCGTAGCCTTTGGATATGCACACAGCCTTGAATCCAACCTTTTCTATATTTTCTGTTCATTTTTGCTGACTCTAATTCCCATAGTTCACTGATGGGCACTTAGGTTTGCATACCCCACCTGGGGCCTACAAATCATTTGTTGAAATTGGTATTAGTTTTTAGGTCAAGCCTAGACAGTGCTTGCGCTGTAACTTTGAGATATGTTGTATATATTTTGTGGGCTTACAGCCCTCCCACTTCTTTTCATTTGTTCATTTCAGTGTCCTTTAAAAATCCATGCTTCTACGTGGTTATTATTCCTATTTGTCCCTCCTTATTCGTTGTTTATTCCCTCACATGGAGCAGGCCCTCATAACTTGTAGCATTCCACTTGTCCCATTTTAGTTAGCAGCTCAGGGACTACCTTTTCCTTGTTGCTCCGAGTGATTTTTGTGCCGGAGGCTATGTTGTTGTCTCCTCCAAGCTTGTTCTCACTTTCCTCCCCTGCGTGCCTTCAGAAATACTTATTTTTAAATATATTTGTAAATCACTTCATCGCCACATGCCATCCTCCACCACCTCCTGCACGTTTCTGCTTGCATTTTATTACATCTTAAATCCCCTGTGCCATCCCCCATCCCCACCCACCCATCGCTGCTTGCCACACTAGACCCCTTCTCCCACGACCCTGCTTTAACCATTTTTGTTGTAAGCACTCATGTTTCTGAGCTCTGATGACCCTGTAAATCTTTTTTTTTTCTCATTATTATTCTTTTTGGGCCGCTACAGCTGCGTTGATGAAGAGCGGCAGACCATGAGCACCATCCGTCATGTACACAATAGGCAAGTTTACGACATCTAGCTGCATTTGTTTTGGTCTGAAGCCTGCACGTGATGTATGTGAAAAGCCCTTCCTGTTTTGCTGGGTGCACCATCGCATATGCATGGCTACTCAGATCTGCATTCACTGCAGTATGTGGTGCATCCACGCTTGAAGCTTCGGGAGATCTGTTAAAAGCTAATCTCTTGTTACTTTCACTGTTTTATAATTTGTGCCTTTCTTTCTCTGCTAATCATCTCCCTTCTCTTTCCCTTGTACCCCATCTCTTTCTATTCCTCTTGTCTGCTCTGGCTCTCTCCTCCTTCACCACCTGCCTTCTCTCTGTTGTTCTCCACTTCTGTATCTATTTGGAGAAGGACAGATGGAGATCTCACTAGCCCTCAGTACTCCGTCAGAGCACAGCACACGAGACGGGCTTGAACATTTCCACCAATCCTGTGTCCCTTCTGGCTTTTGGTAACTATTTCAAATATTCAGTCTAGGAAAAGAAATTGATACCGTTTTTTGTACTTGTGTGATACAGTGACGAAACAAGCAAACTTACATTTCTGTGTGTGTTTCTCTGCTTGAAAGAATTGAAATGATTCTGTATTCCCTGGCTGCATGGTAATATGCTTATCAAGCATTTTGTCAGTCATGGGCATTGCCTGCCATATACACAATTTGTTAGTATATGTGAAGAGGATAAATAATGTTACATCATAAAATACTTGTTCATCACAAATTGCTTTTTTACAGACAAGTGTGCGACTGGTGCTGTCCAAAGATTCACAACTAAGTACAATGAGGCGTTTTTTATGTTACAATGAAAAGAGTACAATTTGAGGTGAAATTTCCGTCTCCTGAGAGCTGAAAAAAAAGACTTTTAATCCCTGACCTTCACTTCCATCTGGGGGCTTGTTTAAACGTGGCATGCGTATCAGTGTCCGCGAGAAAACTCACTTCTGCTCTTTATGTACCTGTATATTAATTATTTTAATAAAGATTTTTATAGCGCTATTTACCAGAATGGGCAGGGACGACATAAAGGGCCCTGGCAGCACATGCATGTCTAGACACGACATTATTTACGTAAAGCGCCTCTGGTCTCAGAGATCGAACATGATGGGCACGAGTTTACACAACTGGGAAAGTGCTAATAATACCAAAATATCTCATAATGTTAGACACTGTATTTACCCTTATGGCTGGTGTACTATATACAAGTGACCAAGCCTCAAAGTTCAAACAGAGGGAGTGAAAAGTCTGCAACTGGGCTTTTCTCATTCTAAATGAAAACTAAAAGCTTTGGGCACAAAATAATAAAGTTGACTTTTTTTACATGTGTACTTCTAGTACCCAGTTTGCTCATTTGGACTGTTTGAAGTTGTATGTAAAGCAGATTTGTGCATTTGCTCTTCAAACTTATTTTTTAGGTCTCGCCTGTCGATGCGCATGCGCATCGAGCAAGCGAGACTATAGGGGCTCATCCACTCTTTATCCACACTGCAAGGAATCGTGGCGATTCCTTGCAGTGCCCGTGACTTTTAAGCTCAATGCGCATGCGCATTGAGCTTAAAAGCGCGTGCACAGCCGCCCGCATTCCTCCGACACCTTCGAAGTGAAGCTTAGCTTCACTTCAAAGGCCCGGCTTCCACGGCCGCCAGGCCACATCAAAGGCTTCCCCAGCACTGCCCCGCCCATCAATCACCCTCCCACTGCCACCCCCCTCCCTCTCCATATGGTGCGCTCTGCCTTGTTTCTCAAGCCGCCCCTCGTTCCCCCCGCCCCCTCCCGCCACACAATGCCGAGAGCTTGGCAAACAAACCTACACACATTATAAGCAGGGTTTGGAAAAGCAGGAACAGCTCCATATTTTTATTATAGTTCCCCGGAATTCGACTCATCCCGGAGGCAGTAAAACCCATTGTTACAGTACACAATCTTGAATCAGCATAAAATACACGACTGCAGCAGCGCTGTTCGACAAAGATGCGCGCGACTGAGAGCACTGGCCCCACCCGGCAAAGCCCAGCAGCACAGGCTTGGATGGAAACCGACACGCCCACTGCACGTAGTAAACACACACAGAAACGTTTCACAATAACAATAACAATGACATGATAACGGAGGCCCAGCCAACGAACGGGTGAAACGTGCGAAGAATCGAATCGTTTTATTTGCACGACGCCATTGGGGGAGCTGGTGTTTGTTCTGTAAAATGCCGACACCGGGTCAATAAAAGAGAACAAACAAGTAAATCCAAAGTCAACAAGGCAACCCCCGCAAGGCAGCGCTCACCCATGTGCGCCGAGAGCTGTGCTGACCAACCTTTCACATGATGCTCACACGCTTGTACCTGAGCTCTGAAACCGTCGGCACATACAGTACATATGCGCTGTTCGCCAGGGTTTCTTTCCCAGGGTCCTTAGAAGCTAGGAATGAGCTTTGACATCCCATCACCGACACTGACAAGTGAATCAGTTAAGCAGCATTGCACGCGGCCATCGTTGAGCACTTGAACCTGAGCTATGGGCGGAAGCAACAACCATCCTGTGTGAATGAGGAAGAATGTTCATTGTTTCCGCTGTGAAGGATGAAGGCTCCTCTCCAGGAGTACACATCAGAAGAAGTATGGAAGAAAAAAAAGTGTACTTTATTCTATGGTTACTTAAAATCTTTCCAATTCAATCAGAGCACCAGAAGACTCACACAGAATAAAATACATCAATATAAAATCACGAACTTTGGGGTGGCGAATAAAGGCAAGCAACGTGAAAGAGAAGGGTCCATTTAGTCCAGGAGGAAATAAAACAATGCATCGCATGAGGTTCAAAACACAGCGTGAGTAAACATTTCAAATGTGATTTAGGAAGCAGGCATAATATTCAAAGTGCAAGGTGCCAACAAAGACCAGCTGCGTGAGTCGCAAGACTGCGCTAAGGAGGGGCACAATTATCAATGCATAACAAAGGCATTTTACAAATCAGCAGGGGCAGACATTTCAGATATCATTTCAGAGTGCTAAGCTGTCGAGGCTTTTCGATCGACTCACAACAGAACCCGACAAGGACCAGCAGAGTGACTAACAAAAGTGCAAACTCACCAAGGTGACACGTGCAGATGCAACAATGACTGTAAACGAGCATTTCTTTCAAAGTGCCGAGTTGTCGGAGTGCAATGTGCACACTCACAAACATATCACATGCCGATCCGACGATTGTAATCAAGCATTTCTTACAGAGTGCATGGGGCCAAGTTTTAGGACCATGCACTAAAGTGCCACATGCTAGTGCAGGAATGATTGAAAACAAGCATTACTTTCAAGGTGCAGAATGCAATATTGGTGAGCCATATGAACTAACATCGGGTGCGGTTATAATTCAGCATTTCTTTCAGGGCCAAATGCCCGCCCTCTGCGTCAACAAAGGCACGCATAACATTCCGGGTGCAAAATGCCACAATGGCAAGCCTTATCAAGTGCTGCAAACGGAGCCTGACTAGGGCCAACCGACTAAAAGACAAAGGTGAAATGTCATTAAAGTGCCACATGCCGATTCAAAGGTGACGGTGGACTGCATTTCTTCAAAGTGCAACACTGCCAAAGACGTCAGGCAGCACCAAATAGCACACAGCAGTGGGACCATTCACACAATGCCAAACCTGTGGGCTAGCAAAGAATGTAAGCAAACATGGTTTACTGAATACAAGGTGAAGCTTAGGCAATGTTTATAGGCAGACATGTCTTTCAAAGTGCAGAGAGCCAAGTTATCAAGCCATTTCTAAACAATGTCACTCTTAATTTCGTGCTAGCGGCTATCTAGAAGATATCCCCGTTTTGCTAACCCCTACTGGCTGTTACAAAAACTTGCCAAACCGCGCTAGTTCCTGTGGGACATTGGATGTATAGATGCGAGTGCCTCTTTACATGTTCTCAACCCCTCACCCTCAACCCCTCACCCACCCTCACTCACCCTCACCCTCAGCCTCACCCTCACTCACCCTCAACCCCTCACCCTCACCCTCACTCACCCTCACTCACCCTCAACCTCATGCTAAAGATTTACAAAAAAAACCATTAACAATTCTAAAAGCACTAACTCTAATGCTGCGAGACCTATTGCATTTCTAATGCTTGTTTCTTTTTTACTCCGCCAAGAAAATATGTTTCTATTTCCATTGGTAGAAACTTCTTTCTTTATATCCCTGTGAAATCTGGAGGTGCCCCCTTCTCTGTCCTGCCCTAGAATTAAACATGTTCGACCTATTTTTGGACTATGTTTACTTGCATTTCCACATTGGGCCTGGCTATGGAAAATGAGGGTGTGTGCGTGGAGGAGGAGAAGTGCAAAAGCAAATTGTGCCTTTATCTATTCACCATCCCTCATGTGAGGCTCATCACTACCCAGTGGACACCTGACAACGTCGAGGGAGGATCCAGAATGTTCCATAGAGAGGTATTAGGTTGAGCCTAGCGCAGCGCGCAAGCGCTGCTCTAGGAGAGGTCCTTTAGAAAATCGGTCTGCACTTTTGTTTCACTTGTGCTTGTGCTGACATTCACCTTGCGGGAGCAAGCAGCGGCGCGCAGGGGCCATCTGTTTTCAGTTAGCATGGCTGTGCGTGCTTGTTGACATTCCTCTACTCTCGCTCTCACCCTCGTCCTCCCTTGTTCATTTTTGAAGACGTACTTCACCTAGATAGCGACCAATGTACATTTAAGCAATGTACTGAGGCGTTTCACAGGCTCTCGCCCAAAGAGCTTTCATTTTCTCTGCAGCCCCCTTTCACACATCCCTTGCAGTGCTATTCTCACAGACAGGACTGCCCTGATTTAATAGGCCATTTCAGCTCCTTTTCTCTCGCCGAGAGCCCAATTTATGAGTCTCAATCAAACAAAAGCTTGCGCCCAAAAAATAAAATAAAGCCTGGTACACTCTTTGTTCCCTCTTTCCAATGTGCTGCAGAGTCATGTAAGAAGCAGATGGAGAATGTTCGCCAAATTCCGTTACACATTACAGCGTTGTTCTACCTACGAGCCAAGCTGGCTCATAAAATTTGTTGAGATCCCCCGCCCAGCGAATAATTCTAATTAGACCCTTTCTGTCTAGTGTTTCAACACTTTAGAGGAAATCCCCGGTCCATTTTATGCCCCTAGTTTTCGGGAACATAAACCAAGTTACCATCAATTTGTCAAACTAAAGCATTTAGCATTCCCCAGTCTGTCAGATTACGGCTCCATAGCTCTCCAGTGAAACTTACTTGCTGACAGACCTTCAATTTACCTTAACTTTAAGTCATAAAACGACCTAAATGACTTACTGACCCTCAAGCAGCTCAGACATTCCAAGCGACAGTTCCAGATGGACTAGTTTAATTAACCTTGCAGTGTGTGTTTTTCATGACTTCCCGGTGCCGCTGATGATGGATTTGATGTCATTTCCTCTGCAAACAGTAGTTAGTGTTGCATACTGTCCCCCGCCCCCTCTCGCTCTGCCCTCCTCCTCAGTCAGGGCTGTAAAAATAAGACATGGGCCTGTGTTATTATAAGATGATAAGAGAGCGGGGCTGGCTCTGGAGGAGACCCCCATCTCCATCACAGGCTGCTGACCCTGACTGCTGACAACATGCAGGCTGGGGAGATCTCCGTGGAATGTCTGTGGTTGATACTGGACTTGGAGAGGGGAGAGAACAGTTGTCCCACAGTCCGTCAATCACAGACCCGCACTGACAGGCTGTCAGGGGACAGGGCCAGCAGTCCCAAGTCCCTCCCCCTGTCCCCCAGAGCACCCCCTCACCCTAAACAGAAGGACTCTTTCCGGGTTGCTGGGGTTCATATCCCACGCTATGACATCATTCCATGTCCCAGGCCATTCTGTCCTATCGGTCCCCTGGGACCCAGTAAACGCTGTCTTTCACCCAAACACCACTCCCTAGCTAATGTACCCTTTCTAGGATCATAGTGGCATGCAGGATTTGAAAACTACATACTTTTATCAACAACTAATATTTATGAAGTGCTCCCATAAGCTCGTGTCTGTCAGCACTTGAATAATGGAGCTTTTATTACCCAACTGAACATTACTCTTATCGACCTTAGAAGGACGAAAAGCTGAATCGGTCCTACCATGATTCGAGCCTGTGGCCTTCCTATACACAAAGATCTCGGCATTAGACACTCAACACTAGGAACTATTTGTCTATTTGTTGAAGGAAACATTAGTCTGATGCTCTATTGTTTGTTGTGGATGGAGTACAACTTATAACCGTGCCTGTAGTTTATGCTGTGGCTTAGAATAAAAGGCCATGTAACTGTAGCTTCCGCTGTAGCATGAAATACTCAAAAACAATTATTAGTTTGCACCTTCGCAAACACTAACCCTCCCAAATGGTTATATATGCTGTTCTCTACGATGAGAACGTAAAACAACACAACTCTCCCATTGTACTTCTCATAACATCAGGGCTTTAAGTGGGCCGGGTCCTGCCCATGCTCAGCACCCGCAGTTCTAAAAAGCAGGGGCCTCATTTATGAAAAGTGACGCATCGCTGCGTGAAAACAGCGATGCGTCACTTTTCACTGCGCACTCCTTGCGACACCAATGATGAGTCATATTTAATGTATGACGCATCATGTCGCAAGGAGTTACAGATACGTCAGTATTTCTGACGTATCTGTAAGCGCAAAAGTGACGCATTGCTGGAGTGTGTCACAAAAGTGATGCAACTCCAGCAATGCACCCTTTCACATGGGGCAAGCCCCATGTGAAAGGGCCTGCGTCAGTCTTACGCCTGCTGTGAGGCAGACGCAAGATTTTGACGCAACGGCGTCTTAAAAGTGACAAAGTGAAATCTCATAGATTTCACTGCGTCACTTCTACGACCCTTCCTTGCGTCAATACGCCCCCCTTGCATACATTATACCTGGAGCAGGTATAATGTGGCGCAGGGGTTTACAAAATGACGCATCTACCTAGATGCGTCACTTTGTAAATATGGTGCAACAAGGCACATTATTTACGCTGCTGGTGCGTCACAAAAAGTGGCGCACCGGCGGCGTAAAAGTGACGCACTGCCTCATAAATGAGGCCTCTGGTGCTGAGACAGGTCCCTATTGGGCTCTCCATTTTTGCCCTAACAATCAGGGCGAGAAAAAACAAGCATTTGCAATGTAATAGGTCTCGCATTTTAGGAACTTTGAGCTATTGGTATTGTAAATGGCAATGCCTTTTTATTATTGCAGGTTTTTTAAACACATAAATGAAAGGCATTTTAATTTACAATGCCAATAGATCAGAATCTCGCAATTGTGAGACCTCTTGCATTGCAAATGCTTGTTTTTAATAGCTACAGACTTTCACACATTTGGAGGTCTTTCATGGAGGCTCCTTTGACAATCGCATACAAAATTAGAATTTTGCTGGTGAGCGGTTGCCTACTGACTGGCTTAGCAACTTTGCAAAACTATAACGCTAGGTTTCCCACAAAAAAAAGTTTTACCGTATCTTTATTTTCCAAAAAAGAAGGTTTTGCTGTTTTGAATTATTTTGTAGTTGCCTTTATAGTTTTTCGTACTACTTACCAAACGCTGAAACGCATACGTTTATATGGTAAATGTTTGCCTGGCTCCTTGGTGCGCCTTTCTTTTATGTAGAGGTATGCAAAATTGGTGTAATTTGCTTTCAAATAATTTTATAAAATTTGGATGTTAATAGAAATTACACATAATAATGTGGAATGTAATTCTGTCATTTAGCACTATATTTTAGTGTGAAATGCATCTGTGCATCAGTTTTTGATTGCATAATTTTCTCTGACAACTATGTTAAAGACTAATGATTTTTCAAAGCGGAGTTGGCCAGTTCATGTTTCTGCTTACAGATGCACCAGTTTTAGCACTCTAATGTTAATTGGTCAGAGAAGGTTTATGGCACCAGTATACTTTTATATTGCATGTTTTTATAACGCATAATACTTCCATTTATGTAGCTTCTCAAGAGCCTTCTGCAGATTTTTGGATTTGGAATCCGTATGGTAGAACACCTGTTAACATTTGCTGGGGGCGGGATCAATTGCAGTTATCCTCAGTACGAGTGTCAGTAATTAGTTTTTCTTATTCAGTTGTCCTTGCTTGGTAGCACCCCATAAATGGCAGGAGGTGTGGTACTAGGGGTTGCAGATTTTTCTGTGCTGCCTTAACAAAGGTGTAAACATTGATTTAAGTGTTTCATTGGTAGCATGGTCGAAATGTCACATCTTAGGGGCCGATTAAGATGTCGGTCAGAAAGGCTCCGAATGGCATTCAGGTCATTCGAATTTGATTCCGAGTACAATATCCGCACCCTACTGGACAGAGGAGAAACAGTAGCCCTCATCCTCTTAGACCTCTCAGTGCATTTGACACATTCTCCCACCGCACCCTAATATGCAGACTCTACGACGCATCGATCCAGAACAAGGCCCTTGACTGGATTAGCTCCTTCCGCTCCAGCAGAACGCAATGGGTCATACTCCCCCCGTTCCTCTCGGACCCTACACCAACCACCAGCGGAGTCCCTCAGGGATCCTCCCTCAGCCCGACGTTCTTCAACGTCTACATGGCTCCACTCGCCCCTATCATCAAAACCTACTGACTCAACATTGTGTCATAAACAGACGACACCCAACTCATCCTCTCCCTATCCAACAAACCCAACACTGCCAGACACAACTTCCGAGAAGGCATGGAAGCCGTTGCCAAATGGATGAAAAACAGCTGCCTACAACTAAACACCAACAAGACGGAAGTACTCATCATGGGCCCAAACCCCGACGCCTTGAACGACATCTGGTGGCCCCCCACCCTCGGAAACCCGCCCACCCCCACGGACCACGCACGCAACCTGGGAATCATCCTGGACCCCAAGCTCAAAATGGACCGCCAGATCAACTCAGTCTTGTCCTCCTGCTTCCGCACCCTCGGCCTCCTATGTAAGACCTTCATATGGATCCCCCTCGAACACAAAAAGACCGTTACTCACACCCTGGTGACCAGCAGACTCAACTACGGCAACGGACTCTACGCTGGAAAAAACAAAAACATCACCCGCAAGCTACAGAACATCCAGAATGCCCCCACAAGACTGGTCCTCAACCTGCCAAAACACGACCACATTTCCCAGCTCCTGCGTACTTTCCACTGGCTCCCCATTGAGGCAAGAGTCACTTTCAAGATGCTTACCCACGCACACAAGTCCCCCACGACACCGGACAAGCATACCTGAACCACCCACTCAATTTCCACCCACCCCAAAGGACCTTCCGATCAGCCCAACTCTCCTATGCTGTGGTCCCATGCACCAGAAAAAACAGATCGTGAGGCCACTCTTTCTCCTTCCTCGCGGCCCAGGCCTTGAACGCCCTTCCGCTCCACCTCAGACAGACAACATCGCTTCCCACCTTCGCAAGAAACCTCAAATTCTGGCTCTTCGATGGACCTCCTGCCTGAGGGACTGGAACCTGCACTCCCCCACCCCCAGCACCTTGAGACCCTTGCAGGTGAGTAGTCGCACTTAACAAAAGCTTGATTGAATGATTGATTGATTGTGCCTGATATTGTCGAACAAGTCAGGCAAGCTGTGCTCCTGATTTATCCGCCTAAGAGTGTGTCTTCGCAGAATGAGCCAGCATATGAAGTCAGCGCCCTGATGATGGAGGGTACATGGGATTTCCGAAATGCGCGTTGGCGCAATTGTGTTGGTTGTGTATTGTATATTTGAAATTTGTTGTGTGATTTGTTATTGTGTCCTTAGTTTTTTTTTTTTTTTTTTTAAAAGACCTTTATTGTACTTAATCATTATACACTGCATCTGGCCTACAACCCCTTGGGCCGGCCGTAATGTAGCCAAAATCACCTTGCAATATCAGTAATAACACAGCCCATGTGCCGACATCCCTGGGGTACGGCGGCATTCCACAATCCTGAGAGTATGTAATTCACAGAAGGATCGTAAAGCACATAAGGTCCATTTTCTATTTTTAAATTAACTAAACTTGGTAACATCGCATCACACATAGAAGACGGCATAACATTCATGTGTGTAGTAGTTTGTAAACTCGCAGTGTAAATACAGGTAAGTCCCTATCAATAAACATTCTGCAGTCACTGGCCAAATACCGGAATGAGCAAAAAACCCACCATACATCACTGAACCGCGGGGAGGAGACTCTCAGTCTGAAAGGGCCTCTTCCGAGCCAATCTGGGGCGGCTCACAAATATCTCCCCTGAACTTGTTCCACGCCCCCCAGATCTGCCCCCATTTCCTGGGGCATCCCCGATGGACAAAAACCGCTTTCTCGGCAACCATTGATATATCCATGTCCCCGCACCAGTCCCTTAGCGTAGGCGAAACTTCAGCACCCCACAGTCTAGCTATGTTTCGCTTTGCTACCATCATCCCCAGCATGGCCCAGTCCTGTTGTCGGAGGGTTAAATCCGTTACGTCCCATACGTTTAACAGGCAACGCCGGGGTTCAGGCAGCAGGGAAACATTCACGGTCTGAGACACGGTACGCATCACAGCGGCCCAAAACCTAGCCACTCGACCACAGTCCCAAATAGTGTGGTAGAACGTTCCCCTCTCCCCGCAGCCACAAAGTCAGTACTCGTGGGAGGCATTCCCTATCTTATCTAGGACTGTTCTGGTATAATACGTGCGGTGCAGTATTTTCAGTTGTAACAATTTAAGTCTGGAGGGGATCGCTGTTTCCCGCGGCGAGGAGATAGCCTCCTGCCATTCGGAGTCCTCAAAGTCGCCCACATCCCGTGCCCAACTGAACCGTAACCTAGTCAACCTGTCCGGCAGATTGTCCACCAGCTTTCGGTACGTGAATGATGTCGCTTTGCGGGGCATGTGTTCCGTTAGCAGTCTATCCTCAAGAGGAGTGGATTCTGGTAGGGCTGACTCTGCCGGGATGGCTGTCTGCAGTGCATGGCGGATTTGCATGTACCTATAACGTTCAGATTGAGCCATCTCATATTTGGTTTGTAGAAACGCAAAGTCCACTACCCTGCGTTTCTTCCAAAGGTCCCCCACTACTGATATTCCTATTTTGTCCCACGCCCGGAACCCTTTACTGTTGCAAAGGAAGCCTAGTCTGTATGAGTCCCACAGAGGTGTCATTTGTGTGATTGTGTTAGCGCATTGGAGGTATCTGTGTGCCTTGTACCAAATTTGAATCGTGTGACGTGTCGGTCCAACCAGGTCGGTTGGCACACTACGGCTATAGAGGTTTCGCAACAAACCTCTGGGCTCCAAGCGGTGCCTATCAGCTAAGTAAGCAGGTTCAGTCTGTGGGGAATGCAACCAATAGTTAATATGCTTGAGATGGGCCGCCCAGTAATATAGTTCTACGTTTGGAAGTGCTATGCCACCATCATACCAGTCTTTTACCAGTTTGCACTGCGCAATCTGTGCCGGCCTACCGTCCCACAGCAAAGCCGAAACCACAGACGAGATCGCCGTGAAGTAGGAGGAGAGGACCGGGAACGGGGTATTCTCAAGAATGTACAAAAAGCGGGGGAGCGTCATCATTTTGAAGAGTGCAGCTTTGCCAAGGATAGTAAGAGGGAGGGAACGCCATACTTTCACATCCTGTTTGAAACGGTCCAGTGGGGGTTTCAAATTCAGGGCGTGGAATTCGTCCGGGTCTGATGAGGCGTAAACACCCAGGTATTTAAACGCCGCGTCAGTATAACTCATGGGGCAGCTCGCCGGGAGAGATGGTGGGTGACCTGCAAGAACGAATAGGACCGACTTGGTCCAATTAATCCTATATCCGACACTCTCCCAAATTTTTCACCGATGTTAAGAAGCTCAAGAATTGACTTTTTGGGAGAGGTGAGATAGAGCAGGATATCGTCCGCATAGAGAGATATGCGATCTTCCCACGTCGGTGACCATCGGATACCCTTAATGGATGGTTCCCACCTGATCCAAATAGCCAACGGTTCAAGGACCATAGTAAACAGTAGGGGGGAGAGCGGGCAGCCCTGCCTTGTCCCTCGACCATGCGGGAAGTCCCTAGAAATGTGGCCATTGGCTACCACCTGGGCCAGGGGCCCGGTATAAAGTAATCGAATCCAGGCGCAGAACTTGGGGCCAAAGCCCATATGTTGAAGCACAGCAAATAAGTAGGGCCATTCCACGGTATCAAATGCCATAGTGGCGTCAAGGGAAAGGAGAACAGCTGGTTCTTGTATACTGTCCCGGCGAGCCAAAACGGCCTGCAATCGTCGTAGGTTATGCGACATATTGCGAGATGGTATAAAGCCAGACTGGTCTGGGTGCACCAAGGTGGCAAGGTGCGGGGCCAATCGCTGCGCTAATAACTTGGCCAGGATTTTCGGTTCCGCTTTTATTAAAGAAATAGGGCGGTAAGAGGTGCAAGCCTCAGCCGCCTTACCAGGTTTATGGATCGGAATAATTGTGGCGAGGCGCTGATCTCTAAGGAGTTCACCCGCTTCCAGACTATCGGTAAACATACTGAGGAGATGGGGGGCCGTGATTTGAACCGAGTTCTTGTACAGCTCCACTGGGAACCCGTTGGGGCCCAGTGCTTTGCCAGATGCCAATGCGTAGGTAGCCTCTTGTATTTCTTCCACCGTGAGATCTGCTTCAAGTTGGAGCGCCGCTTCTAGAGAGAGGCCAGGAATGGTCAAGTCTTTGATATAATCATATGCCTCCTCGATCGAGTATCGCGCCTGGGGGGTATATAGGGTCTCGAAAGGGTCCGCTAGCAGGTCGACTATGGTCTCGGGATCCGAGGTCGTATGACCTGAAGGTGATGTCAGTTGAGCGATGACTCTGCCCGCCCTCTCCTTTTTGTCCAGCCAAGCCAGCATCTTTCTGGCCTTGTCACCTAGCTCGTAAACCCTGTGACGGGTGGCCTGGATTGTGTCGAGCACCATTTCTTTCTGGTACGTCATCCACTCGGTGCGCCGTAGCCGGACAGCCTGGGCCACCCCGAGGGATGGTCGAGCCTCCTGGACCCGGATCGCAGTGTTAAGCGCCTCCTCCAAAGCATGAAGTTCCCGTCGCTGTGTTCGTTTGTGGTGTCCTTAGTTTTAGTGTATTGTAATTCTGTTAGTTTTCTGTTATATTGTTAGTTTTGACTATATGTTTTCTCCTTTGGTTTATTTGTTAATGTTTACTGTGGAGACATGTACTGAATTGAGTTGGTTCTCTCCCTATGAGATTGGGGCTCCATTGTTTGAGATGAATTCCAAACAATACTGTATATATTAAATTCAATGTATGCGATTTACAACATATCTTTATCTTAAATAAGTAAAAGAGAAATAATAGAATTTTATCATTTGATAATAAAAAATTAAAAACGGAAAAAATTAACTGCTCTTCTGGGTGGACACACTATTTACAAATATGAAGCGAAGAATCATTAATGGACAATAAATGTTTTGCCTTAACCCCTTCACATCGGCGGCTATTCCGCCGCAGTGCTAAGGGGGCGGGGCGGAAATACGGCGGGCGCATGCTGGTGACGGAACCGCTCCGTCACCAGCGTTGGTTGCGCTGTGCTTGTGACAGAGCGGTTCTGTCATGGCCCGCCCCGCTCAATAGAACGCTCAGCGCAGGCGCGGAATTCGCGCCGCGCATGAGCGGCGAGCGGGCCATGACGGAACCGCTCCGTCATCAGCACAGCGCACCCGCAGCTGATGACGGAGCGGTTCCGTCATCAGCATGCAACGGGTTAAATAAAATCTGTATATATTTTCTGTATTATATCTTTACAATATCCATAATGAGAAAGGCACTGGATGAATGTGGGAGTATGCATGAACCCATATATTAGGGATTATTACAGAAATAGACCAATCATGTGGTTTAGAATGAATTGAACAAAGTTTCTGTGTATAGACATAATGAAGTTATATTAATTTTTAACAAAAAGGATAAAAGAACAAAATATTGTTGTATGAATAAATATTTTTGATAATGAACAGTATCCAGGAGTTTACATATTGGTATTGAAAGCTTGACGGTCCACTTTATAATGCATTTCCTAAATGTTTTTGCAGACAAGTCATTTATACCCTGATTTAGGAAATATTCTAATTTTCAGGGGTACCCTTATTTTTGCAACTACCATGTGCAGACGAACACCAAATATGCAAGTTGAAATGGTCCCACCGCAGCGATGAAGCCAGAAGCCTTGCACAAATGACTAATAAACTGTTAAGTCTCACCTGTTGTTTCCGCAGGAGCGAGATGCAAGTTCTGAAGAAAAGGTCCCAACTTCCCTTACCCACCAAGCATGCCCAACAAAGTCAAGGCAAATCAGGGGAAAGGGTGAAGATGGGTAGCAAGGGAAGAGAAATGAAAAATGTACCACAACGTAGAAGGTACAGAAGGTAAGGTTCAATGCAGTCTTATGTGTTATCTGTATGTAAAGAGCAGAATAGGAATGTTAGTGCATGTGCTAGTTTTATAATAGGAATTACAATTCTATCTAAGACTATGTATTTTGTAAATGCCTTCGCTACCTGCTTAACTCCCCTCTTCCACTTGTAAATCAATCACAATATGTACAGGAGATGTGTGCAATCTATCAGAGAAAATAGAGACATATTTTGTATTCAGAGCATGGTAGAACAAACAGGAGAATAGAAGTGAATGGCACAGTGAAAACACCCACCTAAAATTAGGATGTAGCAGTGAGTCAAGTATAGCCCAAAAACACATGCATTCATAAGAGGAATTGAAAGAAGGCATTTACAACATGAATTGCTCCTCTGAGGTAATCAAAACAAAATATGCAAAAAATACGCAGGCTATATGATACGTCTCCTTAACTTCAGGAGACACTAACAAGCTTTTTCTATATTACAGCTTCCTCAGAAATGCACAAACAGAACATGGGATCTCCAAAGCCAAGGGGATAACAATCAGATAAGTACCACATAATGTATACACTGCTAGTGCATAGCACTTTACCGCATTACAGCTGCTATTGATACTTTAAGGGTTTTCTTTCTTCCTTTTTCTTTGCAGGATTGAAGTCAGAGAATGGTACCGGAGCACCGTCGGGGAAGACGTAACCAGGAGCCAGAAAGAGCTGCCAAACAGCAGCCTGACGAGGACACTGCCAAAATTGTGACGCAACGGCCCTGAAGGACAAGGTAAGTGAACCGGATGCCGATGAGCCGTATGCGACCACTAGAACGCGAAGCGCTCTACCACTGTCACAGAGCCGATTTAAACTGTCACCGCTTCACCCCTGCCACAGCATAAGCTAGACATACAACTGAGAAATTGCAAAACTTAATGCAGCTAAAAGATCTATCAAAGCCCAAGATGAGAGTAATGAGGGCTGAACTGTTGATAGTGTATCTGTGACACCGCTCCTTCTCCTTCCTCGCAACCAAGGCCTGGAACGCCCTCCCGCTCCACCTCAGACAGACAGCAGCGCTTCCCACCTTC
Organism: Lissotriton helveticus; assembly: GCF_964261635.1. Taxonomy (NCBI): domain Eukaryota; kingdom Metazoa; phylum Chordata; class Amphibia; order Caudata; family Salamandridae; genus Lissotriton; species Lissotriton helveticus. The sequence goes on from NC_136070.1 coordinate 818,873,957, forward strand.
ATAAGAAACCTCAAAACCTGGCTCTTCGATGAAACCCCCCATAGGCACTGGAGCCTGCTACCCCCCACCCCCAGCGCCTTGAGACCCTCACGGGTGAGTAGTCGTGCTTGATAAACCCCTGATTGATTGATTGACACCTGGAGAAGGCACTGCAAGGTTAATGATAAGCCATAGTGGAGAGGGACAGGCAGTGGAACTCATTAACTCACAGAGAGAGCACTAGTATTAGAGAAAGATGCAAATAATATGTGAAGCTAAAGTTACAACTGTCATTTCATGTTGATATTTGAAGATAGCAGTCAGTGTTTTTGTCATTATTCATGAGCAGAGCCATTAGGTTCCATCATTCATGTACATTTCTATTACTCATAATCTTTTGCGAATAATTTCGGCAACATTGTTTAAAATACAAAACAAAGTGTATGTGTACATTTACGCTTCTATCTCATGTACTTCAAAACTATTTATTTCATGTAAGTCCTGAATGCACACTTTTCTGTGACTCTTGCTTCTTTTCTTTGGGGGTTGATTTAGGAATGTTCATTGTCAGCATCCTTGACATCATCTGAACCTTAACTTTGTAGCATTGTTGGGAGCACTTTCATCTCTGTTATGGTCTGCAAGATGGTACTTGTGACTATGATATTACAACATATCACTGGATTGTATTCAAGTGCACCCCCACTTTTGTTTAGATGGTGAAATCTGCCTTTCAGTAATCCAAATGCCTTTTCTAATCCTGGCCCCTTGCTATACCTCCGTAAAAAAAAAATCCAGAGATTTTCATTTTGATTTGTGTTTTTGTATCATTAGATAAGTAATTTAACTTGAGTAGACATTGCTAATCCAGGCCGAATTTTTCTGGATGACATTTTTTCAAAATGGTGGATGTGTTGCAGTGATGATGTAATATTTCAGGCACCATGAGACCTATATACTTCATTTTGGTGTCAAAACATAGGTTTTGGGGGTTAAGTTGTCTTATAGAGACAGAAAATACCTCCTCAGACTAACCCTTCTGCCATTTTGCAAAATAGCAGCTCTATAATGATGTGTTTTAGCCGTCATATTGGTAATTTATTATAATATTATTTTTGTTTCAGTTTTTCTGTTGATTCAAATTTGTAAACATGAGCGAAGCAGGTGATAGCAGAAGATCTTTACCTCCTGACAGTGTGTTGATAACTACAAAATCTGAGGACTCCTTCAACGAAGAAAAATGTGTCATATGCCAAACTAATCAGGTAGGAAAGCTAACATCGACTGCGGCTGGACAGAAGAGATTTTAAGATGCTGCAGAAATACGGTCAGCCGAAATTCACATAAGATTGAAACTGATGGGTGAAGATGATCAAGTATTTTATCTTTGTAACAACAAGTGCTACAAGTCGAATACAATAGTAAAAGGCCTGGAAAAAATTGTCAAAAAGTAGCAGAAACCAGTGAATCACAAATAGAATCAGAGTCTTCTGAGAAAACAACGACAACCAAACCCAATACCCATCCACCTAGAAGATTGATGGCTACCCCTCATCCACCTCCAACAACTGATCAGAAAGCAGAGGATCTTCAATATGTTATCTGTGGTTTAGCAAGAGCAGGGGCCAAAGGGATTGATGAAATAACTAAGTACAGAGTATGTGAGTTTCAACGGGCAAACATTTTTATTTGCAGCTAGTTTCCTCCAAGATGAAATTTTGAGATGAGTAGCTGATCTAAACAGCAAGGTGAATGTATTTGCAGCAGATTTGTATTCCCACCCAAACTGCATGGGTGCAAACATTCGAAAATATGAATGCACAATGAGTTCCCAGCAGCAACTTAACCACCAGCCTTCAGTTAAGTTTGCACTCTTTGAAAAGCAAATTAAGTTTTAAAGCCACCTTTGAGTGCTGGCTACGGGTTCGTTCACGCACAACTTTGGAGAGGTCGTTCAGACTCTTTTACAGATATCAATGTCAGTGTGCACCTTGCAATAGCTGCCATTGCTTTTGGCAGTTATCTTGAACTATCTGTCAAAGAATGTGAGAGAATCAGTTGAAAGTCTACAAGTGGAACAATTGACCTTGCCTGCATCAAACATTTGCCACCGATACCTGTGCCACTTGGTAAATTATGGTCATCAACATCCAACAATATGATCTTGTAGATGTTAACTCACCAACAAATTGCTGATGCTTCAGTGAACACTGGATTTCCAATTATTGCAAGTGGGATGATTGTCAATGAGGAGTTGGAGCCTGCAGAGTATATTCAAAAGGTACAGGCCATATTTTTCAAGAACTTAACAGCAAATGGGAGAAAGCTGACCTTTGTGTTGTGCCACATGTTGGAAAGGCTGTTCGAAATGATTCCAATCGAGTAATTGTACTGTCAAATAACCCAGATGTTATTATTGTGCTACTTAGATTTGTTGCAATGTTCGTAAGTCAAGAATTGTCAGAGAACAGGCAAGAAAAGACTCTGAATACCGCTTCATGTTCTATACAAGAAACTTGGCTCAGAGTTGCACAGTGTTATTATCAAACTAAGAGCAAGAAGTGTCCTTGCCATCACCTTTCAAATACTGCATCATTAATTTAACAGACTATGAACCAGCAATTCAATTGATATTGTTGGTTCATAGTCTGTTAAATTAATGTAGCAGCATTTGAAAGGTGACAGCTAGGACACTTCTTGCTCTTAGTGTAATACGACCCTGTCCAGTTGCCTGGGCAAACCCCTTGTTGCTACAGCGTTCTTATCAAGGCATATATTCTTATGGGTGAAGACACTATGAGCAAAATTAAAACAAAGCTTGGCGCTTTAACAACTGAATCTATGAAGTTTCTAAAAGAATTTGCTGAGACAGAAAAAGAATGTGACTTTAAAGACGTGGAAAAATACCTTGTACATGTGTGAAAAATTTTCTGACTATCACACATTTGACAATATTCGGTACAATGAGTTCAAGAGATCAGTCCTGCTAAGTGACCTTCCACCGACATCAGATTTTGTGAGTGGACACATAAAAAAGCATTTTACTTAATCAGAAGATGTGAAAATGCTTTGGATCATGCATTTGTACAGAAAGATCCATGTGAATTTGGTTGGGAAGATATTAATGGGATGCTCATACCTATGAAATTTCCAAAACCTCTACCCACAAAACTTACATGTACATACATGTACTTGCAAACCTGTGCTACAAAAAGATGTCCCTGTCAATATGCTTCTTTCAAATGTTCAACATTCTGCAAATTTACCACAAGTGATTGCCGAAACAAATAAATAAAGTGAACTATGAAAATGTATCTAAAATAGGAGTGATAAACATGGTTTGGTCTACACGAGAAAGGATTAAAAATCATTATTATTTGTTTAATTTCTATATATGTCTCTTCCTCAATTATATCCACCATTTTGGAAAAAAGCAGAAGGGTTACCCTGAGGAGTTATTTTCTGTCTCTATAAAACTACTTGATCCCCAAAACCTATGTTTTGATACCAAAATGAAGTATATGGATCTCATGGTTCCTGAAATATTACATCATCACTGCAACACATTTTCACTTTTTAAAAATGTCATCCAGAGTAATTCGGCCTGGATCAGCAATGTCTACCCAAGCTAAATTACTTCTCTGATGATCCAAAAATACAAATCAAAAATTTAAATCTCTGGACAAAATTTTTTATATGAAAGTATACCAGGAGGCTGGTATTATTCAGCCATACTTTTGGTCTGCTGATGTGCAGCGTTATACAGTTCTTTCCCTGGTGTGCAAGGATTCAGATACGGCATCCAGATCCACAGACGAAAGACATAGGCAGAGTTTCCTGCAATGTGGATTTGATAGTTAACTTGGATATTGCTTTCATTTTATAAGGTGTTCTGTTAAGTTAATTTACCAAGTAAACGCCCATCACCTAGATCTCTTCTTGCTACTCGGTCCTAAAGTGCACAGTCACAGAGCACATAAAAGTCATGTATACTAGTTGGGTAAAATGCCACACGATTTGATTAATTCAGAAGGTTTGAACATTAACTGTATTTTAAGTGAATATTGATTCTTCCTCTTTCTGTATAGATAATCACTCTCATTTGGGAGCACATAGGCACTTGGGTGCCACTAACATATCCTATAACATTTGGAAATGATGCTATGGCTTAAAATGTGACTCTTTTTGCTGCAGCTCACCAGGTATAATGGGAATAACATTTATTGTTGACAGCATGGCATCAATAAACGTTCTGAAATCCCTTGAAAGGGCACTTTGTGAAATGAAACCTCCAGCTTCTACAATCTTGAGGTAGCTTCCTGATGCTATGAAGGGTCCAGAACCTGAATGTGTGTACATATTGCCTGGCTGCATTGAGGATTCATTCCTAGTATGAGTTGCAATTCACCTTCAAGAGCTAGTGACTAGAACACTCTACCTATATTTCGCACAAATTTCTTTATCAGTTTGTTCAAAATGGGTCACCCTTTGCCTGAAAATCTTCTCTCTTCTCCTCTGTTAGCCTGCTAGTATATGTATCCTTCTCGCCACTACCTAGAGTGCTGCCATTTATGAAACTTTGCATTGCATTTTGTGCTTATTTTTATAATTTGCACCTGGTCACCACCTACTACTTCTTGACAGTATTTTGCAAGTGAAAATTTGTGTTCTTGCAACTGTTGGGACGGGAATGGTCTCTGAATGGTTTACAAGTTTGAACTCCTGCCCTGAATGATCCAACATCATATGAAGTTGCTATCCTGATTGTATACCAGCTCAGCACACTAATCTAGTGGGCTCACTGCACCATATCCATGTCCATGGTATTGCCAAGATCCAGATGGTTTTGTTATTTGGATGGGAGCACCAAGCGTGCCCTCTCTTCTTGGCATGGACTACTGTCTGTGTCTTTGGTTATTTACTTAAAACATACTGATTTTTGTGAAATAATAGTACTGAACAGATTTTTTTGCTGTGTCAAGTGTGCAGCTTACTGACTCCACTCGTGTAAAAGTTATGCTTCAATGTGGCACCCAGACCTTTCCACTGATATTCCATGTGTGTGTTGAGTGCGTAGGTACATATGATAGCAATACTCAGTATGCAGTGTTTGTTTGCCGGGACCTATAGGTTGAATTTTAGATAGACACTAATATACATTGCTTAAGACAGAGGATTGTACAACTTCTTCCTGCATTGGAAGTGCATTTCTTGCACTCCTACAGCTGAAGAGTGGCGTGCCAGACTCTGAAGTGAAGCAGGATGAAATCCGGGCTATCCTTAGTAATTCAGTTAGGATCTTTGAGCATGGGGTTGCTGATTAGATTTTCCTGAGCACTGCCATTTGGTGGATGGTAGGGGAGGAGGGGAGGTGAGACAGCAAATGTTATTATTGAAAGCGATGATATTTCTAGGTAGGGCCTACCCTTTTGTATCCCTAAGTGCTACTTCAGGAAGACTGATGACTACCAGGTGCAGGGATATCATTCTTCATTGTGCCCAGGTTTTGTATATTTAAGCTTGGAACTACTATCATCACTACCTGTTGTGAGAGCCAATCAGCGTGCACAAAGTCTGTGACTGAACTCAGCTAGATAATGCCATTTGAAAAAGAACTACTGCAAAATGGTTCCCGGACCATAGACAGCAGATCCACACTACCAGTCTGGAAAATGAGTAGAACTGTAGCGCTCCAAACCACCCACTTTGTTCCAGTTCCAAGTTCTTTTTGATGAAGGAAGGGAGTGCTTCAGAGAGTATTCAAATAGGTGCTGTGAGGCCAGGCCTGGTGTTTGCATGACAACCAATCTACCAGAAGTAAGGGGACATAACCTGAGGTCTACTCAACTTGCTGGAGAAGTTGTTGGTCTGTGTTGTGCTTAGAAGCCTTCCTGCCTGCCGACAGAGGCAAAGAGTGAAAGGCCTTGCAGGAGGAGAGACTGTCCTGGAGGAGAAGCGCAGATGTGTTCGTGGTGTGTGGAGCACCCAGAAGAAGCTAATTGCCAAGAGGTTTTATGTTTGGTGGGCTGCACCACTGTTGTTGAAGTGGCAAGGGTGTGTTATTGTGAACACCCACCCAACGTGTTTATGTGGGATCAACCAGCGGAGGAGGGGTGAAGGAAAGTGGGAAATAAAGTCTTCTGGGACTGGACCTGTTGGTTCAGATTCCGGCTAATAGTCACAAATGTGTGTCCCTCATTATTTCGCATTGCGCTGATGCTGTAGGCCTTTTCCCCTACCTTCATCCTCCTGCTGTCTGAGACGCAGAAAGAACAACTGGCGATGAGGGTGGGATCCGGGTGCCTGCAAGCGCCACCCGTGTTCAGCTAAGGCGGTCTCTGTGACCTGCGCCCGACCTCCTGTCTTGCAGCAGTCCTTTCTTTTCCACTGCAGGTTCGAGGCGGCTGGTGAGCTCGGCGTGCTATGTCATGACAGGCGTGGCTACCGCCAGCCCGCCTGCACCGCGACACGTCGCCCCAAGGTCATTTCCCAGACGCATAGCAGTGCATCCTCTAGTGGCGGTGTGGTGCACCCTGTTTTTCCTGTGGCCGCGAGTGCCTGCCCAGTCCTGCCAAGTATCAACCATCAACTGTGACACTAATGCATAACAGTGCGGTGCTCCGCATCACCGCACTGAAATGCATTGTCACGCATTCTCCATAGTGTCCCAGTTGAAGCGCTGCTGCATTAACTGGCATATTTGGCAGCTGACAATGGCTCAAAGTCGCGACGCATGGCCTGTGCGCCTGCTCTTGCAGGCTTGGCATGCTCCCAACAGGGGCGGCTCTAGGCTCATGGCGGCCCTGGGCAGGGAGCGTATGTAGGGGGCCCCGGAAGAGTGGGTCCGGGTGGGACGGAGTGCGGAGGCCAGTGAAGAGGGTGGTCAGGGTGTTTGGAAGCGGAACAGAACCGGAGGCCACCAAATCCCTGCCAGGGGCCGCCACGCAAATATGTACCCATCCTCAGAGTATTATTATATTAAGGATATATATTGGTGTGGTGGCCCCTGGGGTTTGGTGGCCCTGTGCAGGTGCACAGCTTGCACATGCCTAAGGCCGCCCCTGCTCCCAATGAGCTATAAGCTGCTGGTAGGTTCATGCCTTCATTGCTACAATGAATCAGTCTCAGGGGATTCCGGACGCTACGGTTCTTTGATTCAGACAGCCTGCCGCCTGACATCATGAGGTAGTGCCTTGGAGCCGGGCTTTTTAAGTTGTATCATGTGGCGTGACGCCGCAGGGGACGTCATCACGTCTTGGAGCTAGAGCCGGGAGTTTGTGAGGGGCCAGCTAATGGTTGCAGGCCGCAATCATGGCCTCTGCTCGCAGCACTGCCTACTGCTCCACAGGTCACGGCGGGGCGCCCTTATTGACGGCCGCAGTACAGGTCGAGTTTTCTGGTAAGTTTATCTGCAGGTTTTGTGATTGTGTGTTTTTTTTGCTGCCTGGCCTCGTTTGCAGATTATGACTTCTGGAGACCGGCCCCGGTATTTCACTGCAAGGGAGTGTCAAACGTTACGTGCTGCTGAAACATCGATATGCGGGAGTGGAAAATTTAATAATACTGTTAAAGGTGCTCTTTGATTCCAGGCAAGTTTCTAGGAATGCGTCATTGTTCGGGCTTTTTGGGGTTGTGCCTGCAGCCCTCATCGACCAGAGCCTGCTTCCCGGGCCTACTCGGCACTCACAGGTGGAAGGAAGCCTGATTAGGACAGGTTTTCATCTTTTGTGCATTAGGCAAATCCTGGATTCATCGGCTGTGTAGTTTTATGGTTTCCTCTTAATTGCCCAGTGATTCAGTCAGTGGCGAGCCCCCTGTTATTAAACATCCTTGTGTTGCACTGCAGAAAGTGGCGTAGCGCCTTGAGACCCTACGGGTGAGTAGTGCGCTCTATAAATGTCTTGATTGATTGATTGATTGGGAGCTTACTGCAGTCTGCACCTGCCAATCACGCAGCCTGGGAAGAAGGGGGCGCAAAAGGGGGACATGGATATACCTGCTATAAGGCCATCACAGTGGGATGGACGGCTTTGACAGAGTGGTTAGTGCCCTTCTATTTACGGTGCTTTTCAGAAGTTGAAAGATCTTCTTGGAGTTTCTTGTTGTTCAAGTGGGTGTAATTTATGGTATTTATGTTTCCTTCTTTTTAATTGTTTGATTTAGTTGCTTGATTTTGCAAGTAAGAAAGTGTCACTCGTAGTCGTTGAAATGTCACTCATAATTTCACTGAAATTATGAAAATGTCACACATAGCATTTAAAACCTTGGGAGCTATGCCTGCCCCGCCCCGCAAAGTGAGGCTGTGCCTTTCCCCATATGGGCACAGAGGCCCTTTGGACCGCTCCGACGACAGTGCTGTTCAGTTGGCATGTGCCACACCACGCACCTGGACCCAAAAGTATGGCACAGCAAGGGGGCGCATCCTACATCATCTCCATTATACACGGCAATCATAAAATAAAAAGGAAAAAAAGGTGAAGTTACTGCCCTCAGAAAGGAGTGCACCCAGGCAAGTATGACATCATTTTTAAGTGGGGAGAATACACAAGCCCAGTCTGTTACTCCTTCAGGCCAGCGTGCCGGCACAGGCCTACATAATCACGGCACCTTGACGCAGGGTGGCAAGCCGCGTTTCTCTCATTTTTTCCCCTCATTACCAGTGACAAGGACTGCAGTCACATGCGCCACCATTTGCTGTTTTGGCCTGCAGCTCGTCAGCTCTTGTGGACAAACACATACCACACAGCATGTCCACCATACCAACGGTGGAACCGTTTTTGCTTGACGACCCACCTTCTGCGCAAGCGGCCAAATGAAGAGACTGGCTGGAGCGCCTGGATACTTATTTGGCGGCAGTAAGCCTAAAAGCAAAACGTCAACGCCCTATGTTATTGTACCTGGGTGGTGCCGCACTACACAAACTGGGAAAGTCGGTAGGAGAAGCTGGACCACCGCAAACGTACGATACACTGAGGACAGCCCTGACCCCACATTTTGAACATCGCGCCAACCCTGATTACGAATGTTTCCTACAGCGGCAGGCGAGGCAGCTCCCAGAGGAGTCTGTCGACAGTTTTTATGCCCGACTGAAAGAGCTAGTAAGCACATGTACGCTGCCGGATGCCAATGACAAGATGTGGAATGCATTCAGGGATGTGCTTCTGCCAAGATGGGAGAACACATATATTACAAGTCCCGGGGATGGCGATGACGGACAAATTGACCATGGGGAGGTCTAAGGAATTGTCGAAAGGTGCGCGCTGCACATATGGAGGCATCATTACAGCGCCAGGTGAAGACGGAGCCAGTCAATGCTGTGGTGGCCGGAGGTTCCGACAAGAAACCGGTGCGTCGCAGGTCACAAGCCTACACCAGAACATGCTATGGATGTGGTGGGTCATTTCCCCACCAAGGCCCATGCCCGGCTCAAAGGAAAAGATGCTCCACATGCAAAAAACTTCACCACTTCACGAAGGTGTGCCGCTCTACCACCCGGAAAGGACAGCGGACCAAGCAAGTCAACACCATGGATACCTCCTAAGTCAAGGAAGATAAAGAATAAAGGATGATGTTGATGATGTAGAGGGTGCTGTCCACGTCATTCACGCTATGCATCCAGATGGCGGTCTGCGAAGGCAAGTCCCGAAGTGCAGTGTACTAGTCGCCGGACACCCGTTCAAACGCTGTTGACACCGGAGCGTCCATAAATATCATGGCGCGCTCAATGATGCAAACTCTTCCCATTCAACCAGTTCTGCGACACACATCGACCCAGTTATTTGCATATGGATCTACTGTGCCCCTTCCTCTGGCCGGAGTATTTACTACCATCATCGCCCATGATTCTCACTCCACTCGAGACAAAGTATACGTAACTCAGGAAGGGTCCGGGCTGCTGTTGAGCTGCGGAACAGCCGACCACCTACAACTGGTGGCATTCGCCTTCGCCATTCATCAGGAGAGTGTGGAGTCAATGGTGGCAGAGTTCAAACCTCCGTTTGAAGGTATAGGATGCCTCACAGACCACAGGGGTCATCTGCACATTGGCCACTCCGTTCAGCCGGTAGCCCACAAACAACGAAGGATGGCATTTCATCTACGGCCGAAGCTAGAGGATGAACTGAGGAAGCTAGAGAAGGCCGACATCATCGAACAGGTCGATGGTCCTATTCCCTGGGTGTCTCCCATCGTGGTGGCATGGAAGCCCAAACAGCAAGGGAAGGTGAGAATATGCATACCCAGACAGCACGGAGCGGCAGAAGGACTGTCAGAACAATGATTCCTGACATCAGACCGGCAAGCAAGTAATTGGGGCCGCCGGCTGGGCAAAAGTAAAGCCATCATGCAGGCCCCATGGGTTGAGTGTATAGGCTGTTGTTGATGTCGGCCGCACTGACCGGTCATGCTGAGAGGGGCTCGTCAAAACAGGAGACCTGGTGTAGCCAGCACTGGGTTTAAGTGCATATATGCTGCTGTCGACACGGTGACGGAGAGCCCCGCCCGCAGGAGTGTGAAATGTGGATCGGCCCTGACGCTGCCCGCGTGACACCCAAGTAACAGGGTCCGTAAAGCTAAGTAGTCAGACATAGCCCCGGATGAAAGCAGCCCCACCTAACCCATGTAGAGCTACTGCGAGTGGGCCAAGATGGAAAAAAGGACAAACTGCCTCACCACCCGCGACGGGATATCAAGAGTGTCTACAACTTCAACGTGCTGTCTGCTGCCGCTCAATACAGAGGCCATGGAAGCCGGCGTAGTTCGAGATACGGCCTGAATACAGTCCCGTGCTAGCACAAGCAGTCAAATCTAGCCCCCAAAGAAACAAGTGTATGGACTTGCAAGCACCAGGGACAACACTGGAAATAATAATAATAAATTACCATGCCGTGCCCACCCTTCCTGAACCCTACCAGCCCCTTTGAAGCTGCACCATAGAGCACGGGCACAGGAAAGCACCAGCCAGCACAGCTCCCGCACCCTCGCCTCACCTTTCATGTTGTCATCAGCCAAACATTAGTCACTGCTAAGGTACCAACCAATAACGGCTTAAAACAAGGGTGCGTACTTGCCCCTATACTTTTCAATCTGTAAACAGCTGATCTGGAGATATCACTGGAGGGGGCAAGTCTATTGCCCCACAGACTGGGGAAAATGCGGCTTCAAATACTCCAGTATGCGGATGATATTGTGATTATGGACCACACGAGAACTGGCTTACAGAAGGCCCTAAAAGCCTTGCATGGATATAACCAACAGAACAAACTCCTGGTGAACCAGGAAAAGACCAGGGTACTTATATTCAGGAAGTACCCGCGTAAGAGGACCATGCAGTGGCAACTTGGGGCCCTGCAAATTAAAACAAGTATGAGCTACAACTATTTGGGCTTTTGGTTATCGGAAGGGGCAAAACCTACAGCCCATCTGAAACATCTGAGAAGGAAAGCGACTGGCATAATTTTCTCTTTAAAAAGCCTGAATCAGCGACTTCATAGTCCAATTGCTGAACCCATTTTGAAAGTTCTTAAGGCAAAGCTAGTGCCCTCTCTTAACTATGGCCACTTAGTTTTCCCCGGTGCCTTCAATAAGTTCCTCGCGAACCATCAAATTTTGGCTTACAAAAAGGTCCTAGCTCTCCCTTGACAGGCCAGGAGAGCAAGAGTAAGGCTGGAGTTGGGTCTCACCAGTCCGGATATTACTTGCTCAGGTGATTTAATAAAATATTATATCAGGACCACACGAGCACCAGAATTGTCATTAAAAAGACAAATTAAAATGCTCTTTGAAGAAGAGGGTTCCCCATGGCACGTGCATTTGGCAGGAGGCATTAGATTATTGGACATCAACATCCAAAATCTGCATAACCCTGACATCCCGCTAACAGCTTGGAGGAAAGCAGTGAATACACAGGCCAAGAAAATATCTTTTGAAAGGGACTTGGAAAGCCTGCATCACCAATTGAATCTCTCCTCGCTGGACTCCTCATACACCATGGGAAAACCGCAGCCCTACCTGGAGGAAGCTTTGACAGTCCTGGCCCGGGGAAGAATCTCTTACATGAGACTGCTCGCTTTGCCCATCGCGGATTTTAACTTAACCTGGGCCCGGCAGGATAACTCAGTGGCTTGTCGACTCTGTAATTACCATCGTGAATCTTGGCTCCATTTGTTGTGCTGTTGCCCAAAGCTAGTCAGTGAGAGGCAGTGCTTGATTCTCCCTATCTGTAGGTTGCTTGGCCTACAAAGTTGCAGTGAAGTGTGCGACATGTGCTTCTCTATTAAAACACCTCAAATTGTGGCCCGACTAGGGAAATTCACTGATGCCATCCGAGCCAAACTGAAACTGAAAACTGAATTATAACAGGACTTAGTCGTCCATCGAGTAAGAGAGACTATGATAAAAACTTTTTTTCTTAAATTCTATGTATAACATTTTACCAGCAGATAAGAGTCATTTTTATTATTTTAAATCTTTTTTTAACGATGACTTTGTTCTTAAATAATTGTGTGAGTTCCTAACCAAGCTTTTGTTTTATTGATAGAATATTTAATTAATTGAACAATAAAGATACCTTCTACTACCTTTCATGTTGTGCATCGCGTGGTGCATGAGAAGTTCCTGCAGCAGAAGCGCATGGCCGGGCAGAATGAGGGAAACTGCTGTGGCCTCTCTCTCCTAATGCCGGCAATTAGACCCTACCACATGAGGAAGGAGTCAGCCAGCACCGCGTGTCTCCACAGTAGTAGGTGGGTCTCCCTTTTCACATTCCCAGCTCCCATGGAAGCCCATCCCCCACCAGGCCATCTATTATTACTATAGCCTGCAAAGAGAGCAACCACAGCGCCACCTACTGCCCATGGAAAGGTAACACACACTGCAGAAAAGAAAAAAAAACGGAAATATCCTGCACCGACTCAGCCAGCAACACTGTGTAGGCTGCAGTGACCTAAAGGGTCAAAACAATGCAACACAGCCAGGAGCAGAAAAAGGAAGAAAGAGGCACAGAGACAATGATGGGGCGCACATCCTGCCACCAAAAACCTTGCATCTTTCACACCCTCTTGCCTCGCGGTGAAGGAGACACAGGGCTGCCTGGCGAGAAGCACTACTGGGAACAGCCCATATAGCCGGTATCCACCAGCAGCCACCCTGCCAGCAGAGTGGTATAACACAGCCAGAGGCCACTCCAGAATCTTCGGCCTTCCTAATACCTCCATCTGCAGCCTGCAATGAGAGAAAGGACAGTGCCACCTAGTAGCCACTGCACCCTAAGTAGCCAAACAAGGAAAACTGCAGAAGGCTGTAAAAGACATAGCCAGGACTGGGGCAAAATGCACCACGGGCCCCTTAGTGGCAGTAGGCCACGTCTGCACTACCACCACAGCAGGAGAAAAGCCCTCTACCTCCCACAGTACCTCCACTGCACTATGGGAGCGCCATTCACCACAAGTAAGAGGGTGGAGAGAGCACCAGTACAAAGAGCACCCACTGACTTACTGTAGAACCACAGCCCCGCAGTGCGCAAACGCAGCAGCAAAGAGCCTCCCAAGAAGACCTATGCCACAGAGCAGCACTCAACATGGAGAGGAGAGCATCATAAGTTGAGCATTTCAAGCCCCGAGTGGCAAGAAGCCACCACCATTAGAAAGAAAATGCCCACGCCAAGCGCCAGAAGGAGGCCCCGTGAAGGACCAAGAATGCGAAATCTGAGGTGTGCCAACGCATACACCCTGAAGTTTGACCACATGGGCAGGCGTCCAGGAGAGTGAGACCTCTCCACAACAGGGAAGCAATGCTGAAGGCAGCAGCAGGGAGAGCCTCTAAATCTCCACGGCACCAGCATAGCCCACCAGTGGGCCAAAGACAACGCAGAGCGTCATCCTTCACACTGCCTCAAGATGGCATCGCCAGAGGCCCAAGACAGGCAAGAGGAGAGCAGCACACTCCACCTGGCAAGCTGGCACAGCAACATGTCCTCCAGTGACAGGCAACACATGGCCGGACGCTACATCGCACCGCAAGCAAGGACCACGTCACTCAAAGTGACCGACCCAGCCAAGCATGCCTGACCAGAGGCAGGATCAAGCACCATGACGGCAAAGCCTTGAGGCGCAAGCACAACGCCCTTGAGTGAAGCGGTAACCTGACATCCTAGCAGAGGAGCACCGCGAAAACCCCTGAGGAGGGGAAGGGGCCTGCAAAAGGTCTTCAAAGAGAAGAAGCACGTCCTACGTCAGCATCAAAGTAAAGATCGACCCAAGAACCAGACACAACTACCGGGATGTCCATGTGGCGGAAACATGATACATGTGGCAGGACGCCACATCCAAGTGACTAACCTGGGATTGCTACTAGCGGACTAAACCCTCTGACTGTGGGGCACACGAAAAGAGGAGAACCACGCTCCCTGTTTTCACCGCGCTATCTGAAGGCGCTTGCCTGACACCTCTCACGTTTCCCGCTCCACGGGAAACGCACGTTGTTGGGGACTGGGCGGCCAAGAGTGATAACAACAACACTACACTGCCCAGAAGTCCCCTGGGGCAGGAGGCACCTCCCTGACATGCCCTCCACAGGTGATAGAAAATCACCGATAGCACCGCGCATCACGGGAAAATCCTGTGGATTGCTACTAGCGGACTAAACCCTCGGACTGTGGGGCACACGAAAAGAGGAGAACCACGCTCCCTGTTTTCACCGCGCTATCTGAAGGCGCTTGCCTGATACCTCTCGTGTTTCCCGCTCCGCGGGAAACGCTCGTTGTTGGGGACTGAGCGGCCAAGAGGGAGAACAACAACACTACACTGCCCAGAAGTCACCTGGGGCAGGAGGCACCTCCCTGCCACGCCCTCCACAGGTGATAGAAAATCGTCGACAGCACCGCGCATCGCGGGACGTGCGCGGGACGAGCCGAGCAAAGCCCGGGCCAAAGGGCAGGCCTGTCTGAGCCCGTCAGAGACAGTAAGAGACTGGACTGGGCCACCCCCTTTTGTCTTCATCATATCATTATAGTAGGCTTTATGTGCTAACTCTGAAATTGTAAAGTTTACGGTTATCAATTGCAGATAACTTTTATTCTAAAAGTCTGATTTCCAATATAAGAGTATGGCATCCAAAAAACCTAAAGGCAACAAGGCCGGTAATAAGGGAGGTGGAGGGGGAATCACCGGTCCTATAGATGTTTTCATCACCCTGGCTGCTTCGGTTCTGGAAAATGAGATTGATTTAACGGTTCGCCGATTATCTCTTGATCCTGCGTTTCAAAAAAGATCTTCGATTCGGAACATAGCACTAGTGACGTCCCCTGCTCAAGGCCAGACCCAGAGTGCCCTTACAACCCAGACTAACAGGGAGCATTTGAATACTTTTGATATAAGCGGGTTGGATACTAGTTTGGCTTCCTTTATGGCCTATCCGAGTAGTGAGACAGGGGCCAGAATAAGCATTGAGCAAACAAATGATCTTTTAGTTGTAGTAAAATCCTCAGAAAGTAGGCTGGTGTCGCATTTAAGCGCAAACGCGGTGCAAACCGTCAGAAGGTAGGGCGTATTAAGAGGACTAAAGTTATATCACCCAAACATAGGGTAAAGGCTCAGAAAGATAAGAACAACACTTCCACACAGGGGGAGACACCTGGCCATACACAAAACAGCTCTATTCCTAAAATAATCGATAATGCATCTAAAGATGCAGTGGATATAGTTTGCCCTTTAGATAAAGTTGAACATCTGGTCATGTCCCTAATCCTTCCCCTAGTGGAGCGTATGAGAAGGATAGGTACCCAGTTAGAAGCCCTCTATAAGGTTACTCAGGCCAACTCAGACATGCTAAAGAAATTGGCGGAAGTAAAACACTTGTCGATCAGTGTACCTACCCGGCCCAACACTCCTAAAAATATCCAGAAACCTGCTCCCAAAGAGAATCTGTCTAAAGGGGATAGTGTTTCTACAAAGCAAGGTGGGGTTAAGACTAAATGTAAGACCTCCCAGTCATCTAGTCAAGCGCTCCAGGGTAGTGTGGTAGATAACAAAAGTCGGAGAACCACCAAGGGGCCAGAGAAAATAGATACCATGGTGGATCAAGTAAAAGTGGTGGCATTAAATGGCCGGGGCTATAGAAATAGAGTTGACCTTCCCCGGGAGTCTTATCCCTTTGTTATTGTGTTAGCTGGGGTCCCAGAGTGGCAAAATGACAGGGTGGAAACCTACCACGAACTAAAAAACAAGGTGATGTTTTGGTTGACGGAAAATCGGCCCCTCAGACCAGATTTACATGGGGAAATTATTAACGTTAGGAGAACAAACTGGGTGGGCCACAAAGCAAAGGATGTAGAGGGAGACTGCATTATAGTGAACTTTAGAAACCCACAAGTAGTACAGTTCATTAGTAGTTTCCCGAATCAGGCTAATTCTGGTGGGATCCTGTCCTTTGATCCAAGTTATTTTTATCCTTTGGCTCCTGTCACGGTCGGTAGTGGGAGATTTCTCAATCCATCTCATGGTAGTAATTACCCTCAAAGAGGGCATTGTATTAACACTCCTGCAGCATTCACAACGCTTAGAGGTTACCCCCAAAACCATCCTCATAGTATTCATCAAGCAGGAAACTTTTTTAATGTCCCCATTATTAATCGTTTTGATGCATTGTCCGATTTGGGTTGGATAGACTGACAAGAGGGGGACAAAGTCATAGGAGATGGAAATGAAATTCCTATTTCTCATTATGCAACGACTAATCAAGTGAATTTGGGCCCCCAGGAGATGGTTGAGGATTCTGTACCTGTTACCTCGAAAATAGCCCATGGGTGTGATTCTGTGGAAGAGGTGTGGCGCCGCGGCCAGGGCGACTGACGCTGGAATCTGGGGACCACGGTTCGATCCCCGGCTCCGGCGGCAGGTCAGCCCAGCACCATGTGACTCTGGGCAATAGCTCGCTTAATCTTCCCGACGGCCCCCCAGCGCCTAGAGACCCTTACGGGTGATTGTGCGCTTTACAAATGTGGACTTTACTTTACTTTACTTTATTCTCTTACAAGTATAAATTGTCTTTCAGACAGGTTGGCCAATCTACAAAGGAGCACAAATATTAAGCTTGTAACCTGGAATATTGCGGGTTTAAGAAATAAAGTAGATGACCCAATCTGGAGATAATCCATAGGGGTTGCAGACATCATTGGGCTACAAGAAACTTGGGACACAGGGAACATCCTCAGCCTTGACGGTTACTCTACGCATTTCCTTCCTGCTGTAGTATCTACCATGGGGAGGGCGAAGGGGGTGCTGGTTACATTAATTGCGGCAACCATCCCTGGGTTCCACACTCAGATAGCAACGGGTTCTCCCTACTGCTTGGCAGTTCAAATTGCCTGTAAAGGGGCATGTAATATTTTAATTGTCAATTTTTATAACTCTTATGATAGAGTCACTACGACTGACCATCTGGCCACCCTAAATCGTTTCTTGGCAGATTATAAGGAGGCCAATGATAACCAATGTTCGATCATACTTCTGGGAGATTTTAATATTCACGGGTGCCCAGATAAATGTTCGTCATTGGACCAATTAGGTCCCCTTGCGCAGGGTGAAACTCATTTTGAGCACTCTGCACAGGGAGATCTCCTTGAAATAATTCTGGCTGACTATGGTTTGATGCTCCCGCAAAGGGAAGATGAGGAAATACCTACCTTTACAGGTAAAGGGAGATGTTCAACCATTGACTATATTTTTATTAGCCTTACGCTGGGGAATAATATTAGCGGTTATTCTGTGGTCTGGTCACATTATAGCGACCATAACCCAGTGACGCTCAGCGTTACAGACTTAATCAAAATACCTGAGAAATGCCAAAACAGGGTTGATAAGTCTGATATTCGCCCGACAGATCAGGCTCGTAGGATCAGATGGGGCAGGGTTGTTCCTGAAGATTTTTTAAATAATCTTTTAATCAACAGAGGCATGGAGTTGCACACATGTATGGACCCCGAAGCAGGGAATAAGGAGGTTTTAGATGCCTATCTAAAAATTTGTACCCAGGTAGCAGCGGATCTTAAATGTCCAGGCAAAGTAAATGACCCTGGGGGGATTGGCTGGTTTGATCACAATTGCTCACTAGCTAATCAAAAACTAAGGACCGCCCTGAAATGTAAACCAGTTGATAGGTCCCTTGTGGCTTCTTTAAGAAAAGCTTATAAATGTGTTGTGGAAGCCAGAAGAAGAGAAATTAGGGAAGCAGCCTGGGAAGAACTAACCTCCATAGATGTGCTAAAGAATAGTGCCAAATTTTGGGCTGTTGTTAACAAACCCTATTTTCATGATCCATGTAATAATCAATTGGATTGTGGTATTCAGGAACAGGAGTGGTCCTCTCATTTTAAGTCAGTCTATGAAGGGGTAAATGTAGGGAAGGAGGATTTATCCACCCCTATTTCGTACTTGTATACTTTGTTGGTTACTGAGGCAGAGGTGGCAGAAGCAATCGGGAAAATGACCAGTAATAAGGCCCCAGGTCCCGATGGTGTTCCCACCGACCTCTTTAAGTCAGATGTCAAGACTTGGTCCACAGTTTTAACTAATGTTTTTAACAGAGTGTGTAAATCTGGCATTCCGGCCACCTGGTCTGAATCAGTTATTGTACCTATTTTTAAAAAAGGCAATAGAGGAGAACCCAGTAATTATCGCCCGATCTCTCTCATTGATTCTGCAGTGAAAGTCTTAGGTCGCGTGGTCTTAAGTAAATTAACTGATAAATTGGAAGAAACTAATACCCTTTCAGCCCTTCAATTCGGCTTTAGGAAGGGGCGAGGCACCATAGATCAAAGCCTCAATCTCCAATTATTAATCGGGAAATATACAATTGCCAAAAGGGGCACGCTATACATAGCATTAATGGACCTGTCCTCGGCCTTTGACCGAGTGAACAGGTCCAAATTATGGGGCTTGCTCCTAAAATTAGGCATTGATGAAAATATCGTGTATTTCCTAGCAGATCTGCATAGGGACCTCATGGCCACAGTTAGATATGATCGCCAGGGCAACTGCACGGGTAAGATCGGGATTATGAATGGGGTCAGGCAGGGTTGTATTTTAGCCCCCCTACTTTTTACCCTCTATATTAATGATCTGAGTGCTGTGTTAAGGGAAGCCTGCAAGGATATACCGAGGGCAGGCACGTTTTCTATACCCGCATTACTTTATGCGGATGATGCCGCTCTTTTAGCACGCACTGCAGTAGGGTTACAACGCCTTTTAAACTCATTTCATGATTTTATGAAAGTATTGGACCTTAGTGTCAATTTTTTAAAATCCCATGTAATGGCGGTGGGTAGCAATGGCAAAAAAATGAAGACCCTGCATTGTGAGGGGAACGTGTTGTCAAGGGTCTCGAGATTTCCATACTTAGGGGTCATTTTTGATGATAGCTCCACCTGGCTGCCCCAACTGGCTGCAAAGCGCAATGTTTTTGCAAGGTCTATTTTGGCTGTACTTGGTTTTTCGCGTAAACTAGGGGTGAAGCCGTTGCAGGCCGTCCTGAAAGTGTATGGCGCCAAATGTGTTTCTTTAGCTATGTATGGAGCAGATTTATGGGGCTTCAAAAATGTAAAGTTGTTGCAGGTCGCAAAGGACAAGTTTTTGAAAACTATTTTATCGGTCCCCCAATCGACCCCTGGTTATATTGTCCATCAAGAATGCGGGGTGGAATATTTGGAAGATCGAATAGCTTTAGCACCACTTTTAAAATGGATTGCAATTTGGCTGAACCCTGAACTGGAATTAAACCATGAGGTTTTGAGGGACTGCTTAGCCCTTGAGCATAGCAATTCCATCCCATGGCTGAATTATGTTAAAAAATTAGCTGATACATTAGGTCGCTCAGAACTGTTTGATCAGCCATCTAAACTAGTTAAGGGGGATGTGAAATGGGTAAAAGATACATACAAGCTCAGCAAGGGTCTGGACAGAGAAGAAAAGGAGTTGATTAAACCAACTGTAAGGGCTCACCAGCTATTAATAAACTCTAGCGACATAGAACTATATCTGAGAATAGTCAATAATGCTAATCATAGATTCTTGTTGACCAAGTTCAGGTTGAATAAATTCCACCTCCTTCTTACTGAACGTCCAGGTTGGACCAAGATGGTAGACCTGGAGATCTGTCCTTGTGACGGATTCTCCATTATGGACACCACGCACTTTATGTTTTTCTGTAAACATTTTAATGTAATACGAAAAAAGTTCATCTTACCTCTAATTAAAGGTAAAGGGTTCAGACAAGTTAAACCGGCCCTTATGTACCTCCAGCTGCTGTCTAACATTTGGGAAATTTTTAATGTAGCGAACTTTTTGACAATAGCTATGAGATTAAGGAAAAAAATTAAGTGGATTAGTTGAAATGAGTGGATTTTAGGTATTGTATCGGAATGTCCTGTTTTGCTCTTTTTTAAAATTGTGACTTTTTGTGTTGAAATGATCACTAGTGGATGTTTTTAAATATGTTAATGTATTGTATGAATTGCTAGTTTTTAATGTTGTATACTATTTTGGTCCTTACTCTTGATGTTTGTATACTTTTATGGTTTCTGCAATGAACCGAATAAAGTACTTCTGACTGACTGACTGACTGACTAACCTGGTCGGAAGAAGGAGAAGAGTGTGGCATGACGCCACTATGCTAAGGATGAAAGGAGAGTGGCAAGATGCCACAGGGCAAATAACCACCACAGGCACGCAAGAGGGAAAAGTAGAAGAGCGACAGGACAGAATACTCATGCCAGCACTGGAGAAGGTGTTCATCAGCACAAACCAGCCAACGGGGTGCGGAGACGTCACTGGAGACAGCTTCGCAGGAGGACCAACCGTAAACCGCTAGCAAGCGTGATCTGCGTCCAGGTCCCACGCTTCACAGTGCAACTATCTACTCACCTGTCACCGGCTGCTTGGCATCAATGGCACCACATCTAGCAAGTGCACCTGAGTGAAGACAACCGTAAGTGGCTTCAAATTTCCTCGAGTTCTCTTCACTCCACGAGGTCCCCAAAAGCAAGAGATCTCCGCCTGTTTGCCCAACTGAAAAGAAATTATTGCATCCATTGTCCAGGTGCATCATAATGTTATGTTATGTTATGTTAATTAAACTTCTATAGCGCGCAGTTGCCCCAGCAAAGGGGCGTCCCGGCGCTTTGACCATCAGAGAAGCCAGCTACCAGCGAAGGTAAAGGGCAGCAAAAAATAGTAGCAGGGGCAGTAGCAGAAGTTAGATCCTGGATGGAAAAAGGTGCGTTTTGAGCACCCTCCTAAACAACAGAAGGTCATTAAGAGCACGGATATGGACTGGTAATGAGTTCCAGAGTTTTGCCGCTAAATAGCGGAAGGAGCGCCCTCCAGCTCTACAACGTTTAAAACGCGGTACCGTGACCAGGCCTTGTCCTTTAGACCTCAAAGAGCGTGAAGGGACATAGGGGGTCAACAGGTTCTCAAGGATTTTAGGAGTGTCCTGTTTGAGGATTTTAAAGGACAGGCACAGTGTCTTGAATTGTATCCTTTGGGCCATTGGGAGCCAGTGCAGCTTCCGGATGGTTTCCTTCGCTGAACAACACCTAGGTAGGCCAACCAAGGCCCTGGCCACAGCGTTCTGTATGCGCTGCATCCGGATGATCTCCACCTGGTTTGCCCCCAGCAGGAGAGAGCTGGCGTAGTCCAGCCGGGACAGTATGGTGGCCTGAATTATAAGTTGCCTGATGGGAGCATCAAAAAATTTCAGGATTGGTCTGATACCACGTAGAATGCCAAAACACGTGGCTGCAACTTTTTTGGTGTGGCCAGAGAAGCTGAGGGAGGGGTCTAGCCAGACCCCCAGATTTTTTACCTCAGTCACCGGTATGGGTGTCTTACCCAGGTCCGTAGGCCACCACTGATCGCCCCACAGATCGCTGTTCTTACCGACAATCAGGACATTCAGCTGGAGATAGTTAGCTGTCATCCAGCCTGCCACTGCCGCCAGACCATCCCTGAACCTGAAGGCCTTTTGGTCTGAGTCCCCCGAGAGTGCCACCGCCAGCTGCGTGTCGTCAGCATATGATACCATAACCATGCCCCACTGCTTGGCGACAGCAGCTAGTGGCTGCACATAAAGGTTAAATAGGGTAGGGCTCAATGCCGACCCCTGAGGCTCTCCCTGCTCAATAGGATGGACTTGGGATTGGAAAGGAGGAGTGGCTACCCGAAACGATCTTCCAGAGAGGAACGATCTGAACCATTCGAGGGCCAGGCCAGTGATCCCTGCCTCTTCCAGGCGATGAAGCAATACCACGTGCGAGACCGTGTCAAATGCGGCACTGAGATCGAGGAGAACCAGTGCCGCCGTTTGACCGGAGTCAAGCACGGATCGCAGATGTTCCGTCATCGCAAGGAGGGCGGTCTCGGTGCTATGGCCAGCCCGGAACCCATTCTGGGAGATATCCAGAATGTTGTTAGTCTGGAGGTGTTTGGTGAGTATGCTGTTGGCATGTGCTTCGGCCACCTTAGCAGTCCAGGGGAGGAGAGAGATCGCCCGGTAATTCTCAGGCTTGCTCGGGTCCAATGTAGGTTTCTTAAGGATCGGGGTTACAGAAGCTTGCTTCCATTTAGTTGGTACTGTACCCGAGGCAAATGAAACATTGATAAGTTGGCGTAGAGGAGGCAGGCACAGCGCGGCAGAGTCTCGAAACTGTGCAGGCCTAAGCGGATCGGCGGGGGAACCAGATTTAACTTTAACCGCTAGTTTGTCGAATTCAACCTCCGACACACCAGGGAGGATGGTAAGATCGGAGTTAGTGCTGGGGCTAGGCATCGACCATACATTCGGGGGACTTGTGCTCGGAAATGAGCGATAGATGGTGCGTACCTTTTCCAAGAAAAAGGCAGCGAGGTCTTCACAGTGCGATTCTGAAGAAACCTCTGACACTGGGACTCTCTTAGCGGTAAGATCTTTAAGGATCTTAAAGACCAGCTTGGTCGGATTAGAACTATGTTTAATCTCACTGGAGTAGTATGCAGCACGTGCCCCCAATCATCACCAAGAACATCTGAAGAGCATCCACCAGAGTGGATCCAAACACTTGAGACATCTGGAGTTCAACGAGGTACTCCTGGCACCGTGGGAGGCTAGCCTCCCAGGAACCTTCTGTGTGCCCCCTTAAACCTGAAGCCTGCCAAAGAAGAGCATACCCGACCATTGGACTATCCACCCTTGGGGTTCCATGCGGCTTCACCATGGCCCAGTTTGGAGTTCTGCAGCAACCCCTCAGCGTGGCTACGAAAGGCCAGCGCAGCCCACGCGGTCACGTGGCAATCCAGGGGCAAGAACCTCAACAGAGTTCCTGTGAGAGGGGAATCCGAATCAAAGAGATGCATCGACAGCTGCTCCACAACAGGCACCAGGAAGCATGGAGGTCGCTGATGGAGACTGGTCACCCAAAGACCATCTGAGGAAGGCATAGAACCGAATCCTGACGGCGAGAGCACACAGACTGAGACACCATCCTCTGCGGTTACATGAGCGACTTGGCTATGGTCCTGTTGGCAGTTCCTCTGCGATGCCTTTGTGTGGCCTACACGAAGCCCGCACAGTCCACACGGCCCATGGCAGCCCGGCAGGAAGGCCCTCCAGGAGACTCCTGTGAAAGGAGAGTCCTGGCAGGAGAGGCAAGTCTAAAGCTGCTCGGCTGTCGGGAACTGGAAAGCATCATCACCTCCAAGGATGGCCCATTCTCTGTGTATGCAGGTTGGTTGTCCACCGGAGCCTGAGCGCCTGCAAGATCTCCAAAGTGGACTCCACCACCACTCTTGAAGCACCGCATTTTGAACTTTGTAAATAGACTCCAACACCACGAGACCAGGTCGGTCTGAACTTCATCGCCGAGGCGGACCAAAGCTTCCTGACTCTGTGGTCCAGAGCTCCAGCACCGCCCAGCAGATGGCCTGAAGAGACTCATTGGTGCTGTTTGTTGTTGTTTGTTTTTCTTCATATGTTGGACTTTTCGTTTGTTTCTTTTTCATTAAAGTTTGGGAGGGATTTAGTGTCCTGCTGGACACGTTCTAGTGATCCACCTCTGTTTGCACACCACGCTGCACACCCACCCATCACAGGTGTCACCAGTCAGGTGATCCTGCCATTAAAAAGGGCCGGGCGCATGTGCCCTGAGCCAGTTCCAGCACCCCACTACAGTGTCAGTGTGGTCATTTCGTGCAGCATGAGGGCCTAGGGCCCACATCACTGCACCAGGGTTCACATTGGAGGGGTTGACCTTAGACATAACACACAGTACCTCCGTGAAGAGCATCATTTGACTGCTTTGATACCCTTTAGTTAATTGCGGAAAGGGTTGTGCTTGACCCAGTTTACATGGCCGAAGTAGAAATGGGTAAAGCACACCTGACGCAAATGACCAGAAACACTCCGATTGTGGCACAGTATCCACAGTCTGCCCTGTGCCTTTGCCATCCCTCCCTAAAGGTGCTTGACATCGACGACTCCAAATATATGCAAATACTGTGTGTGTACCTAATGTTAATCGGTAATGATCATTAGGGAGAATACTGCATTTCTAAAATTTGGCTGTAGGTGGCGCTATTAGGCTGTGTATTAAATATACTATAACAACCAAAAAGGAAACTTGGCCACTGCTGCATGAGAGTGCTAGTCACATCCGCTATGGAAACTGCAGTAGACCATGCAGGGACTGAAAATGTTGTACAGAAATCAGCAGGTTTGCAAAATGTAAGTGCAACTGAATGCATTAAAATATTTACAACAGAAAATGTACCATTGTAAATATACCTGAGTACGATTCGCTTACATCACCTGCTCAGCTTTCCAGTCTTCCTTACTTATCCGTACTTCCGCTGGCACACCTGCCAACGCTCTTGACTTATGTAGGGGTAACTGGATCCAGTTATTTTACCCTCCTGCATGTTAATGAGGACGATTCTGATGCTACTTGTCCTTAGAAATGGGAAACCCCGTACCCATTATTGTAGTAATAGAAAAGTGTACCAGGACAAGTAATGGAATTTAAAATAATATAGTAATAAATATCCAATGTCGGTTGAAGGCAGTCGAAAACATTAAAGAGTTTTGTTAATTTGTTCGACTGTCTTTAACCAACATTGGACATATCTTACTATATTATTTTGAATTCCATTACTTGTCCTGGTACACTCTTGTAACGCTCTCGACGTAGACTGGAGACTCCAGTTTTTTTGTTAAACCAGAAATGGCTTTCTTTTAGCTTTAGAAATGATCATCTGCCCCAGATCAAGATTATTGAAAATTCAATTCCACCGTCACTTTGTTTTTATTCTCCTCTGTCTAATTTGTTTGCAAATGTTGGCATGTACTTGGTTACTTGGTTGTATTCTATCTCTTCGTCAAATTTATCCTGCTACTATCATATTGGTTTGGGGTTTTCTATTTATGTGCATTAAAATGATAACTAATGTGTTTTGTTACTTATGATTTGCAAATATAGACTGAAATAATAGATTTGCAGTTGAAATGGATTTCATACGACATGTAGGAAGGAGTACATTTATTAGTTATGCTGCATTTCTATGTGAAGCGCCATCTTGGAAAAGATGAATGCCATCTCTGTCACTCACTGCTGCTTCCCCCCTGCAAGCATACTCTCCCAGAGGCTTCGCAGAGCACAGTCAAGCTAACATGTAATATGTAGAATTGGGATAGTGCTTGAGTGTTAATGTAATGATGAATTTTAGTCGTATTCTGATTTTCCAAAGAATAACTAAATTTACTCACACCATGATTTCAGAGTTATTCTCCAAATTTTGTATGCAAGAACTGTGTATAAGAACCTCTTTATTTGGGGGTGACCCAGAAGACTTTCCAATTTACTATGGATGCTGCCTGACCTTTCCTTATTTTGCTGCTCATTTGGGACTCAGATTTCAGAGTTTTTTTTTTGTATTACTTTGCATTTGAGAGCCTTTATGGCATTGGCTCTGTACTGCTTATTTTTACATTTTGGAATAGCACCATTTAACCTTTCATTGATCTAAAACTCTATTATTGAGTGGGCCCTACTAAAGTAAAGTTTTTTACTCTGCTAACTGATGTGAAGTTTGCGTAATTGCCTTGATGTGCAGTGGCGTAGCTAGAGGGAGGGGGTGAGCGGTGGGGGCGGTCTGGAGGGGGGGGGGCCGCGGCACTGGAGGCCGGTTGCAGCCGCGGACGCCTTTAGAATTTATTTGGGGCCACAGTGAGTGTCCCCAAATAAATTATAAAGGCCGCCGTGGCCGCTACCGGCCACCAGTTATGCACAGTGCTGGCCAAATTGCCACCGCAACGATGTCCCGCGTAACCACGTTTGTGTTTGCTTTGTGCTGCCTTGACTGTTGGTGGTTGTGGTCTGTCCTAGCCTCCAGGGCCATCAATCTTATAGCCCGCGAGTGCTACCAATGACGCCCCTGGGCGACATGATTTGGGCCAGCCCTCGTGATGCAAGAACGTAGGAGTGACGCGTCACGCGCTTCACCACTACGTGCTCGAGTCGTGAGGAGTCAATTGTGGCCTGGGGCAGTCAGTGGCAGTGCTGCTCTGGGCGATTTGCTGGCTCTGGAGTCTGGCTGATGTAGTCAGAGAAGCAGAACTTGAAGTGATTAAGTGAATGAAGTTTGAACTTCAAGTTCGAACCAACCACCCCTGCCTGCCATAGAGTAGAGGTAAGAGGAGAGCAGGAGGAGCTCAGCTACCTAAACGTTTTCAGAGGGGTGGGTGGCTGAGTGGTTCATCATGCATAGCTGCCAAGGTTTGAGATTCTAATGAGTGACATTTTCATAATTTTTTTCATTGTAATTATGAGTGAAATTTCTATGGCAATGAGTGACACTTTCTGGCGAGCAAAATCAAGGAACAAAGCTGAGGGAAACATAAATATCAGACATTGCACCCATTTGTGCAACAAGACTGTCTGAATCATACTGTGTGTGCTACCCAAGACCGTTCATTAAAGGGCCATCTAGTGAATGAAGTCACAATAGGTATCAATATCCAAGCAGACGTCGCAGTCATCAAATAAACAGCATTCTGGAATGCTTACTGGTGGTGCCAGTTAGTGGTGCAGGAGAGGCCTGTTGCTTTTTTTCAGATGATGCCCCTTTAAGAGAGAGGCAGCATCTCGAAGAAAGCGATTTATGATATGATAACATTATTAAAAGATCATTTCACTGTGGGGGGAAGGCGGTTCCATCCGCAGCTCATTTAACACTGGTAGTTGGGACAGAGCTGGCATCATAGGTTGAAAACTTGAATAAAAACTGGTTTCCATCAAGCCTCTCTCCATTCTCTCTCTCTTATCTTTTTCGTCTTCTTCCCCTCTTGTCTCTAACAATTTTTACAGCTGGTCTTTTTAGAGTCACACATCTACTTTCTCTCTACTTTATTTTTCTTGCCTCAGTCTGTTTCCTTTCACCACTTCCTTCTTTTTCCTTTCTCCCTCTTCTCTTCCCCCTCCTTCCTCTTGCCTTTCTCTCCTCTTTCTATACCTTTCTTTCTGCCCACGCTCTTTACAATGCCAGTGTCTCCCTCCCTCCATCTCTCTGCAACTTATATAGCAGAATTTTAAATTCAACTGACACAATGCTTTAATGTGCCCATGAAAAAAAAATGCTTTTAATTTCCAGAAATGCACATCAGCAGGCACATTCCAAACCACTTGCCAGGCAGCTGACTCTATTCTAGTGGTTTTAAGGAGCACGAGACCAAACAGTTACCTGGGGGCCTTAATGGGGATCAATCAGGTGATGATATTGCAGAGTAACCGCTGCTCTTCGAAAACAAAGTCCCGAGTTTCCCAGCCAGCTGCCAGTTCCTCTCAGCAATTAATTGTTCACGCAGCTCCCTGATGGATGTCACATGCGGTTTTTCTGAGTCCCCAGATAGATCATCTCTGTGTTCTCTGTTGTACTGCCAGTCACCGGTGTATTCAACTGTGAAGTCTTGGACCGTGTCATGTATGTGCATGTAACTTGCATGATCGAGGTAACTATTAGCGGCGATAGTACATGTCTCTCGGACCTCTTTCAAGTGCTTGCCGTCTTTTTTCCCCAGCACTCCTCTCCCCACCCCTCCAGGGGCGGCAATCTGAGGGATAGCCCCGGGCGCCACAAGCTCTAGCTTCGCCTCTGTTGATGTGCAAGATCAACCCATGGGAAAACCCTACACAGTGAAGAGAGTTTGGGGTGTCTAAATTTTTGCTTACAAACTCCTGCAGAATAGTAGCTCCTGACGGGCATGATAGTTCCTATACAATTGGTTATGCACAATTCTTGGGTTTGCTTTACTCACCAAAGGCTACCTAGATAAATTCATAATTTGTAAAATAAAGACAAAAAAGATAGGTGAGGGGGTAGAATCGCCTGCAGCTAGAGTTGTCCAATGCTGGGGTTGCAGAATTAAAATTGCTGCCACCTAATGGTGGGTCTTTTCGTCCATCACTTACTGTCTCTTTATTGTAGCGGTTCTTTTTTGATTCCTGATTTCTCCCTTTGTCACTATTTTGCTGTGTTTCGCTTCCTCCTGTTTCTCCCTTTTCTACCTTTCACTCTCTTACTTTGGATCAAAATCTGATGATGAAAAATTAGTCCTGGTCCCCAAAAAATAGTGTCGGTGCCACCCACCTACAACAACAGGCACAAATAAAGGACTCAAGAATCAAAGTTTATTCTTGCCAATGATAAGGGTTTAGGTATGATTACTTTACAAATTTAAGTAGAAGCAAAAACACAGATTTTTCAGTTAGCCATCTACTTTTGAAAAAAAAAATATATATATATATATATATATATGAGTTTCTTTACTGTAGACATCGAATGGCAGTTAAGATGAAGAATGTCAAAGAAAACAACAAGGTTGTATCTCCTTCAAGGTGATATGTACAAAGACATTGATTCACTTTTATACACAAGTACGCTATTATTCATTTTCTAAGGAGTCTACGGTCTAATGTTGTTTGTGTTCCAAAAGTCTCAGGAAGTTTTAAAGGCTCCAGTGTGGAAATGGAATATATTATTTCAGAATCCTATAAATTGGAGGCTAGAAGGATAGCAGCAGAAATGGGGCAGTGCTGCGAGGGGTGGAACCATGAGGGGCCGAGGACCTTTACAGATTTGAAAAATAAAATTCTGCCTCAAAGAAATTGTTAACCAGGAAAAATATGTTAGCAAACTGTCCTGGATTTCTTAATTGTCTACAAACAGGCTGCATTTTAAAATACCATATGGGGTTAAGGCATCCTCTGCAGGCAGCAAGTTGCAGCATATAATAGTGGTAAGATAACACTGGTAGTTAATGCACTTGCTGGAGAGAACTGTGTGCAGTCTGTTCACTGGGCTAGTACAGAGGGGTAATATGCCTGTCGTAAAGCAACATGCAGGTCTTCAATTTGTGTATTTGATAGAGACTTTTAACCTCAGATCCCTTACCTTAGAATATCCCCAGGCATTAGACTGGATCTGAAAGATTTTTCAGCAGTACCCCTGAGTGCCAGTAGGTGGAGTATTTGGGCGGTCTGTACCGGAACTGATGTGTGCAGCACCTATATAGGCGCCACCTTGGCGTGCTGACGTCAGTCATTTCCTTTCAGCGCCAGCTAGCACTGATCCGGTCTAAGCTACCCCTGAGTCACTTTTTGATTGTTTTTTAAAGAAGATTTCTAGAACATTTTTGAGAATTTTCTCATGGTGTGAGGTCATGTAACCTCAAAGCACGTGAGGCCTGTCACAGTCATATGTTGGTGACAGACTCCCACTTGGTGAGTTTGTGGTGCTTGAGGCGGGACCAGGACTCTAAGACCTGTGAGGACTGCACCATCAGTTGAGGGGAGTGATGAAGGAGCGATCCCTCAAGCTCCTCACTGCCTGCTGTCGATCGAATCCACAACGCTCGAGGTCCCGTTCTCACGAAAATCCCAGGACTGTTTGCAGAGAACTGCCCAATGGTCATTGTCAAACGCCAAGTCGTCGGGGAATCGGGTAAGTCCCACTAGTACAAAAAGTCAAAGAAGTCTAAAAGGTCTTTGACTTTGCTGCATCAGTTGAGGCCTTCCGATGAGACACAGGAGCATCAGCACCACAGGCCATGTGAGTCAGCAGAACCTGAAACTGGGTCCGGTCCGCCCTTCCCGGATTTTGCCGGAGCAACCCCCCCGCCCAACTGAAAGAGTTTTATGAGGCAATTCACCTCATAATTGGGTGGCCCAGCTCCTCTGGAGCACCCTCGGGCCCCACTGGTGTGGAGTGGCCCATACTGGATCTATGCAGGCAGGTTCACCATCAGCGCCAGTCGGGCCCTATGGCTTCCTTGCTGGATCCGGAGCGGAGTCACTGTCCAGACTGAGACAGTATGGCGCCTGCTCCACTGATGACGCCCCCAGCACCGCTGATGCCCTTAGGCTGCACCACCCCCATCGTTATTCCCAAATCCAACACAGAGCTGGATGGGTGTCGTCTGACACTGACTCCAGGCAAACTGGGTCCATGCTTCCTGGAGCGAAATCAGTGCCTAATTTATTAGAAAGGACTGGAGAGGGAGACAAATAGGAGTCGTTTATTGACCCGTATGGTTAGCAGCTCCCAGAAGAAGCGCAAGAACAGGACAACTGATATGAGGCAATGGTGGAGGCCAGTTGGTTTGACACCTCACCCGACACTGGCCTGGTCTCTCCTCCTCCCATGACTATGGAGGAGGGAGCCTCTTTTGAAAAGGAGGTGCTTAGACCGAATTAGGTTTTGGAGCTTCAGTTGCCCACAGTGGCAATCAGGATGAGTGTCTTGACAGGTGCTTCACCTGGGAGTCTCACCTTTGGCAAGAGAATGTTCTCTTCTGAAAGTCTAGCGCTGTTGTCGGTGGGCCATTATTCGAATACGATATGGAACTGGGTTGCATAAGTGTTACCTATATGCTCTATCGTGACAAACAAAATACGTGCCTTTAGCTGGCACGAACGGAGGAGATTTCTGGGACCTATAAACGTATGTGTGAACACACACACTCTTACCAAGCTGAGCTCTCGGATTCTGACCATTACCTTGCAAACAAAGATGACCTCGGTGGGGTACAATCCAAATAGGAGGAGACCTTCGCTGCCTGTCTTTCTCCGTCAAGCTAACACTATATGTCGTCTTATTCCAACCAACATATGCTCGTACCTCATCTCTAGGGATAGCGTTATACGCATCGATATCTCTAATCATATCAACTATTCCCCGTATCAAGGCATTATTACTTGCATTGTCTTTGACAGAAAGTACAGAAGAGGCTTCATTCGCATAGATAAACATTGATTGGAGTGCCCAAACTGACTCGTTAGGCGAAAAAGGCAAAACCAAATATGGCATTCCCTTATCTGTAGTATGTGGCATAAGACCACACACCCAACAATTCGTGGTATTTATGACTAGCTGATGCTGATGCAACATCTGTATAAACGAATTGTTCACAAATTCTGATCTTCGTGTCTGTTCATGTTCAGGTAACGTATGAAACTCATGTGGAGAAACAGTAGAAAAAGAAAGAGTAGGTTGGGAGATAGATGTAAGTGGCAATTGTGTGACATAGAAAATCCAACCCACACAAGCTAATGTAATATTCACAAGCATAAGAAAACACATTATTAAAAAACATTTGCTACGAACCAATATACATATTCGGTTTTTAGAATCCACTTTCCTAACATATTTTTCAGACTCAAGAAACTCCATCCTCTAACGTGCTGCTCACGGAAATTTTCCTTCTTCACTTAAGTGTGCGCCAAGATCGCACTAACGACCCTGAACCACAGACCTTGTGTCAATACGTGGCTCACCCCTTAAGAACTTCCTACCGTGACCCTGCAGCTGAGTCCAGATGGTGACTCGAAAAAGGAAAAAGCAAAAAAGTCTCTTGATCTGACAAGGGGTAATTCACTACATAAAAATTCGGTTTTATTTGTCCATAACAACAGGCTTTCTTGGCCTCAAATCGTAGCGTTCTTTATCAGGTACAGTTGGATCCTTAAATTAAAGTTCCGTATTGGTGGTGTCAATCTTTAGATGAGGAGGCACAGCAGCTTGCAGAACATCATCATCCTCGCGTTCTGACCGTGTCCATGTCAAATGAGCTATCTTCTTTTCTGCACTGGTTAAACAGTAACTGCAGTGGCCTCACCTTTACCCTTACTACAAGCCAATCCAGTATTCCATTCCTAGACCTCAATATACAGGACAAAGATGGCAGACTTATCACTGGCTTGTACAGAAAGCCAACAGAGCGTAACACTCTGCTGAGTTATAAAAGCAATCATCCTAGAGCGCTTCGTGATTCCCTTCCATACTCACAATTCTTGAGGTTGAGAAGGAATTGTTACCTCAAAGAGGATTACTTTAAAGAAGCCCAAATACTCAGCGACAAACTTAGCTTTAGAGGTTACCCCCGTAGATTAATCAGAACATCGCTCAAAAGAGCATGGTACTGCCCTAGGGAAGCATTGTTGGGAACTAAAACTAAGAAAACACAAGACCGGCTGGTCTGTGTTACCACCTTTTCGCCTGCATCTAATCCCTTGACAAAGAGTATAAAAAAACACTGGCCAGTGGTAAATGCAGGAGTGTTGCAATTGGACAAGCCCTTGTTTGCGTTCAAGAAATCAAAAAATCTGAAGGACCACTTAGTGCGTGCTGCATTACCGGTCCCTGATCAGATGTCCACAATTGAAACTTTGTGGGGATTCCCTAGAATCACTGGGCACGCTAAATGCGGCAACTGTACCCTGTGCGACTGTACCATGGAAGGCAAAGAATTTATATACCAGAACATAAAACACGCACGTAAGGATTTTTCCAATTGCAACACCACAAACGTGATTTATGCCATTTTTTGTCCATGTTCTTTGATTTACATAGGGCAAACGACACAGAAGGTACGCACACGAATGAGCCAACATAGGAGCAGAATTCGCTGCAGTACTCCCAATGCCCCTCTGGTGCAACACTTCACTGAATTGTCGCACACTGAACTGGATTTTACTTGGACAGTGATCACAGTGATCAAACCTCCTATCCGAGGTGGAAATCTACAGCAGCTACTCAACAAGGAAGAACTACGCTGGATACTGAGGACTAAGAGCCTACACACTGGCCTGAACCGCACTGAGGACTGGACTTCTTTGATCTAGACTACTGGACTTTTAATTGTGGCATTACTGCAGGACGTCACTTGTCAATTTTCGAACTGTTGCCAGGCTATTCTTAGCCCTTGTAATTATATGTGCCAAACGAACTCCTCTAAATGCATGTGAGAGACAATCCTGGTTCACTTGCACGCCTTGCGCACTTATTTATTAATTCACTTTTACCCAACACGTGTGTGCCACTTTGATTACTATCACAC
The DNA here is from genome assembly GCF_964261635.1 of Lissotriton helveticus. Taxonomy (NCBI): domain Eukaryota; kingdom Metazoa; phylum Chordata; class Amphibia; order Caudata; family Salamandridae; genus Lissotriton; species Lissotriton helveticus. The sequence goes on from NC_136070.1 coordinate 818,907,350, forward strand.
CAGCTAACACAGTCTTAATACACGGCCCGCTACTCGAGCAATCTCTCGTTTCCCATTCCAACATGTCCGACCCATTCTGGCGCTTCCCCATTGGATGCGAGCACCCACGTGATCGCAATCCCTTGTCGATTTCACTCCGACGCCGCGCGAGCTAGTGCTGCAGGAATCTTCCCTCCGTGTAAGGACCCCCATTGTGGACCTACGCAACCTAAAGTCTGGTAAGCCCGTTGTCGGTCCCCAGTATATTCTGGTCGACGCTGTGACCGTAGTAATCTCTACAATTTTCGTTTCCCTATTTCCCCTCGCAGATTGCATTCCCTGGGCACCGACCCATTTGGTAAGCATTTGGCTTGCTGCATGTCATGCACATTGGTCACAATTAGCCCGGATAACCATATCCACTTCTAATTTTCCTCACAGATTCTTTGGTTGCAACTGGCGCGCTTGTCACGCGGCAAGCTTTTCTGGTCATGTAACCCTCTGACTGGAATCGTGAAGGCTAAATATTCCTTCTTCCAATTTGGAATTTTTTCGGAGCTACATACATCATTAGCTCCATCGGTAAGCTAGACTTAGGTCGGTTCTATCTATTGCTAGATTATGTTTTCGCCTTCTCCTTGCACGAATTTCACTGCATCGGCACACCCTGTCATCCGTGTTTTGATGCCTTTTTGGTTCACAATGTGGTTATATATATCCTCACACCCCCAGTCCTTCACGTACTGGCACATTGCACTGTAAATAGATTAGTTCGAGCACTAATCAATTTTGCGTTATTACCACTCCCTGCCCCCTAATTCGTTTGATTATTGCGACCAAATTAAATAAATTTGTGCATGAATATGGCGTGCACACCATACAGCCACCCCGAACACGACGGCATGCTGTAGCATGAAATTGACACAAGTTGGCACTATAAAATGTGTCTGGCACTACTCCAACAGTTTTAGAATGTCTTAAGTATTCATTTTACCGACATGTTTTATTCCTTTTTTTTGTCTCCCTTCTATTTTTGTTACCATTTCTGTTTTGTATGACACAAATACCTGTTGTTGACATTTGATAATTGCATAGTGTGACTTGAATTGGATTGTCACTACTTTAGGCAACATTTGTCTGTCCTGAGGATGAACCAATAATCTGCATGGTTCGAAACGTCGTCGACCATAAATACACTAACTGCATATTTGATAAATAATTGCTCATGCATATGTGTATACGCTGGATCATCTGTTTACAATTCATGATAATTGGATGACCTTTTTCTTGCCTATTATTTGTGTTTGTTATGTTTGTGTGTCTATTGGGTTAGTCGGACATCGGCTGGTGTCCTACTTCCATCTTGTTTAAATTTCCTTATGAATTATTTTTATTGTGGTAATAAAATTGTCCGGCTGGACATGTTTCCTATCAATATAGTTCTATTTAGTCTATATTCATTTATGTAAATATTCTCCCTACTGTCTAAGGACCATTGTTTCTTTTGAATACATGTCAAATGAGCATCACTAAATGCAACAAATCTAGGAGTTTTTTCACATTCAGAATCGGCTATACCTCCCCTCACCCACTTGTCATATGGTAAGGGCAATGGAATTTTTTTCGTATGGGTGGCATGCACCCAGTTCTTTTTACCAGCTACTCTAACAGCAGTTCTAGTGACCAGAAGAACTAAGTAGGGACCAGTCCATCTCGGTTCCAGATTCTTGGTGCGCTGGAAATTCTTAACGAGAACGTAGTGTCCAGGTTCAATGGAATGGCCTGGATCTGTAGTAGCTGTCGGTAAACTGTCATGGACCTGTTGGTGGAGAACACGTAATTTGGCAGTCAAGTCATGTAAGTAATCCACCAACATAGGGTACTCAATACTGCTGTATTCTTTAGGACGAGGCACACCCCAAACATTGGCCGGACGACCAAACACGATTTCATACGGACTAAGTCCCACTCGAGAATACACAGTCGTCCTTGTTGACAAAAGAGCCAACTGCAAGGCATCCGGCCATGTAAGACCAGTGCTTGCTTGTACCTTAGCTAATTTCAGCTTCAAGGTACCATTGTAACATTCAACAAGTCCAGCAGACTGGGGGTGATTCGCTGCATGGAACTTCTGATTTATTCCCAAACCAGAACATACTTTCTTCATGATTTGACCCACAAATTCACTTCCATTGTCCGACCATACAATTCTCGGCAAACCATACCTAGGGAAGTACTCTTTGAGCAAAACCTTGGCTGTAGACAAGGCAGTATTATCCTTTAGGGGGTAGGCCTCTATCCACCTGGAAAAGGCGCAAACAACCACAAGGACATACTTCAAATTATTGCTTCTCTCCATGTCAATGTAGTCTAACTGTATCACCTCAAACGAATACGTTGGAGGAGCAAAATGACCAGCTGGAGTTGGAGTTCCCTTACCAGGATTATACTTCAAACAAATCATACAATGTTTCACCACGTTCTCTGCACATTTCAGAATTCCAGCATTCTGCCAAACTGGAGCCAACAACTTGCATATTCCCTTCGAACTTATGTGAGCCATTCCATGAGCCATTGTAACCACTGGGAGCACATACGCATCTGGCAACAGGCATCGCTGGTGTTCTGACAACTCAACCCAACAACCTGTCGAATCCAACATACCAGTAGTTTCTCTCCAAACACTCACTTCTTTCTAAGTCGCTTCAGCCTGAATCATTTTCACACTTTCTATTGTGTCTTCACACATTCCACCAGCCATAACCCAATTAGCTGGGCCTGCAACATGAATACGGCTCATCATGTCTTTCGCAGTTTCCTTCGCAACTTCATCTGCAAACGCATTCCCTCGACCAACATCGTCCACAACTTTCTTATGCGCTCTACACTTCACAATTGCAATCTGCTTTGGGAGAGTAAGAGATTCCAAAGTTCATTCACCAACTGCCCATGCTGTATTTTTGTCCCATGTAAGGAACCCACGCTCTCTCCATAAACGCCCAAAACTATGGGCAACACAAAACGCATACTGGCTATCGGTGTAAACATTCACTCGCTTTCCTTCTGACAACACACACGCTCTTGTCAATGCAATCAACTCTGCTGCTTGCGCAGAATTCTGTGGTATGCGTGCTGTCTCAACAACTGTATGTAAAGTTGTAATAGCATACGCTGCAGTCGTTTCACCATTCGGAAGCTTAAAACACGAACCATCTACCCATAGGGTACCATCAACATCCGTAAGGGGAGTATCCCTCAGGTCAACTCTAGCCTTCATTTCTTCCTCTGTACGAAGAAAACAATCATGCTGTTCTTGAGCATCCGTCTCTGTAGAGATCGGCAACAGCGTAGCTGGATTTAACACATTACATCTTCTAATGTGAACATGGCTAGCCAACAATGTCAACTCATAACCTGAAAGACGTGCACTAGTAAGGTGCTGTGCCTTTGTCCTATTCAATAAAGTATCCACTGCATGTGGGACCATCACAATCAACGTATTGTCCAATACCAAACCAGCAGACTGTCGGATAGAAACAGCCGCTGCAGCTGTAGCTCTCAGACAACTCGGCAACACCTTAGCAACTGGGTCTGACGTTGCTGAAAAATACGCGCATGGATGCTGCTTGTCCCCAAATGGTTGTGTCAACACTGACAACGCACAACCTTCTCTCTCGTGCACGTACAACGTGAAAGGCTTACTATAGTCTGGAGTACCCAACACAGGAGCCGAACACAATGCATCGCGTAGTTCAGAAAAACGTTTCTGACATTCGTCAGACCAAGGAAGAGGATGCGGAGTATCTTTCAGAGTCATTGCCAACAGTGGTTTTGCTAGCAAGGAAAAATTGGGGATCCATTGCCTACAATACGAAGTGATACCTAAAAAAGGCACGCACTTCTCTCTGTGTGGATGGCACATTCATTCGTATAATCGCTTGAATTCGTTCTGGGGTCAATCTCTTTCCCTCCTTCGACAAGAGATGACCTAAGTAGGTCACTTCTTGGCGACAATATTGCAACTTTCAAGGTAACACTTCATGATGAAGGTCAGACAAATACCGCAACAAAGAAAGAGTAGCCTCTTTACAAATCTTTTCATCATCAGCAGTAATCAACAAATCATCGACGTACTGAATAAGAGTAGCACCAACAGGTAACACAAAACCGTCAAGCTGAGTTTTCAACGCCTGACTATAGATGGAGGGACTTTCACAATAACCTTGGGGAGCTCTCTTAAACCGGAAGCTTCGGCCTCCTAATGAGAAGCCAAAAATATCCCTACTCTCCTCAGCAATAGGAATACTGAAGAAAGCATTCTTCAAATCGATGACAGAAAACCAAGCTGCCGAAGCAGGAATCAAAGTAAACAAAGCAGTGATATCAGGTACCACAGGAAACTGTGGCACGACTATCTTATTTACCTCTCGAAGGTCGATCACAAACCGGTACACAGGTGGCTGAGAAGCATCAGTACGTTTAAGGACAGGCAAAACAGGACTGTTACAAACATTACCTCTCGTTTCCTTAACTACACCCTTCTCAACCAGATCATAAACAATCGCTAAAAGAGCTCTCTTACCATCGCTCGAAATCTTGTATTGTGGAATACGAGGCAGCCTAGCATTCGACTTAAGAGTAACAACATACGGAGGAATCTGCAAAAGACCAACATCATTTGGACCTGTAGCCCAAAGTGTATCAGGAAGCGAACGCAATTCCAGTCGCAAACAATCCTTAGACAAATACATTGGGGAAATCACTTTCTTACCAAGGGTAAGTTGTACTCCTGAAGGAGAACAATGTAATGTCGCATATAATCTTTTCAGCAAGTCCAAACCCAACAGATTCTCACCACAACCAGTTGTTAAAATAAGTGGAGCTTCCAATTCACAAGGGCCAATGGAAAGGGACAAAGGGCTAGAAACCGGATTACGAACTGGGGCGCCTGAAAATCCTACTGAAACATTGGTCAAGCCAGACAAAGGTGCACCAGGAAGTTTAGAGTGCATAATAGAACTCTTCATCGCACCAGTATCCAAAAGAAAAGGTTCTACCACACCTGATGTAATCACTTCAACATAAGGTCCACTCTGATCTACTGGAACTGACACTACTCCCTCACTTTGTCCTTGGCTGTCTTAGTTATCATTATAACCAGAACACTCACCTTCAACATAGTAATCCTCAACATAATACTGGGCAGACTGACAATTCAGAACATTCTGTCTGTCAAAATAATTCGCAGAATTCTGTAGGGAAGAGGAATGCTCATTCTGAGGGATCACACCACGTCCCCTACCCCTAGGAGCTTGCGGAAAACTACCACGACCTCTCTGACCAGATACACCATTCGCACGCTGTAACAAAGCCGGGCAACTATTCTTGTAATGACCTTCCTCTCTGCAATAAGCACACGGATTAGGGCCAGGAAAGAATCGCTGAACATAAGGCTCAGGCTTCTGTAACAATCTCTGAAATTGTGGAGGTTGCTGAAACTGAGGCTGATTCTGACGAGGTGGATAAGCTTGCTGCAAAAGAACTTTCGTCTTTAACTCTTTAGTTTTCTTCTCCACTTTATCCTTCTCATCTTTATCCCTATTCTCGTAATATTGTGCAGTAGCCAATATCTGGGCCGACGAAGAGACAGGCCATGAACTCTCAGAGTCCTTTAACTAATTAGAAAGTTCGGGAAGCAAATTAAAGACACATTTATCCACGAACAACCTTTGACCACCCTTCGTACTCATATCCTGACCACTATGATCAATAAACGTCTCTTCAAACCTAGTAAAGAAATCAGATACACTCTCGTCTTTCTTCTGCTTACATGCTGCTAACTTATCCCAATTCACTCGTAAAGCGGGCATCATCGTTTTCATCAAATTAATAATTCTACCTGGTAATTCTGAAACTAGAGGTTCAGGTTTAGCACCTCCCTCCTGTCTACCATCTGCAGCAACAATATTCGCCCAGGTATCACCTAATTCAGCAGCATGATTTGTGATGTATTCCTATAGGTTCTGTATCGATCCCCCTATTCCTGACCCTATTCTGGTTAACAAATTAACTAGCAGCCATCCCATGATGCAGAAACCGTTATCTGATTACGCCAGACCACGGCACAGGAGCGCGTTATGTGATTAGGTCATAACGCTTGCCATCTAATTAGGCAAGCAATATTCCTCCAGCCCCTGATAAGGCATACGGAGTTCTCAAAACAAATCAAACCTATGACAACCTGGGAAAAACCCTGCGGCCATTGTTTTGATTTCACCGAGAACTTCAGTAAAAGAATGTGCTAACGACCAGCTCGTATGACATCCTTATTGACGTATCTATGTCCATCCTTACGTCAATCTCGGCACCTTACAGGTATAAATATTACCGATATTGCCTTAAGCAAACACACGCGGTGGTGACGAGATCGGAGCAGCGAGACTTGCCGAAGCTCAGCAGAGAGCGAAGCCCACTGACGCTGCCCCGCCTTCCTGACGCGCTGAGAACGAGACGCTGCCTTTCTCCTGCCGAGAAATCCAGCTCCGGCGCTTTCGAGCAGCCCTTGCAGGCAGCCTGGAATATCGAGACCAAAGATGAGAGATACCATCCCTCAATCATCCTAGATTCAAGGTACGGAACTGAATAACCCCTTGCAGAGAATTCTTGAATCAGTCACTTGGCAAAACAAACTTAACTTAAACTACTACTTTCTATCCCCGCCCACGTATTAGGCTTAGGTCAGGTACACTGGGGTAGGCGTAGTTAGAAGCACCAGTTGAGTACGATTAGTCAAATGTTTATATGTATGTATCTATTTTATCCATTTTAAACCACCATATGGCTTAGAAACCATATAAATGTTTTTACAGTATTATTTTATACTTCTGCTTTTATTGTATGCACTTTACTTAACCATAAGTATTGCAATAATATCGATTCATTTCTCTTGTACGAGAAAAGAGACTGATCAATAAATAACATATTTTATTGAACACGCCCGTCTCTTCCTTTTCTCTACAATCTGGTGAAACTAAGAATGCACGTACTGACTGAGTAAAATAAGTTGTCTTTTGTTTTCACACGACTCTAGAGATACACTCTTTATTAGGGGAGAGCAAAGTTGTCATGTTCTATGGTTGTCAGAAACTAAATCCCTTCTTGTCTATCCAGGGAGGTTCAACTCCTCCTTGCCTATTCGAGAAAGTTTCTAGTGAACTCTGAGCTAGCTGGCAAACCCAAAACTTTAAGTCTAATATCGACAGTAGAAAACCTAGTTAACGTCTGGTCTAGGTCTATACTATTGGAGGTATTATTCCAATGCGCAGAGCCTATTGGGATAATAGGAACTACACTACATGGCGCTCAACGTGTTTGGATAGGCGATAAAACTAACGCAAGACTTTAGAGTAACTCAGTCGTGCTTTTTCACTCAGACCCCTTTTTCCCATAATACTCCAAAGACGTCTGGAGTGGGTGAGAGGTAAAATCCGCCAAACCTCGCAGGAGGGAACTCCTATGTATGGTTCTTGGTTCAATCAACGTTGAAGGATACACTGTTCCAAAATATTGTGCATCTCATCTTTGTTTCCACAAGAAACCTGATCTGCAAACAAACAGAATAACCATCCTGACAGTAAAATGCCAGAAAGTGATGATGCAAGAGAGATAGCTAGAGTAGCAGCTGAAGTAATAGAAGCTGATAATACTATGCAAGAAGCAGACCCGGATATAATACTCATCCCGGTCAACATAAGAAGATCTATAACGTTAAAACTTATAGACAATGGACTGACACCAAGAGGTGGTACAGTCATATTCGTAATTGAGGCACACGAATATCGGCAGACAGAGGTATTCTATTCATGGATAAACTTTCCAGCAGCAAATGCTGTAACAAAGGAGTTCCACTGTTATAAAATAGAGGAACCTCCGGATACCTACACTCCTTTCGAGGAAGTGGAAGTACCACTTAAATTCCAAGAGCACCTGCTCTTGTTTAATGGCGCCCTAAAACATAATAATCACATCACCAGGCTCGGTCCACTAGGTAGACCAGGAGCAACGTGGCCGGTCCTAGCCGGATACACACCACATCCAGACATCGAAAGAATGTCTGCAGCAGATGTTTTAGTACAACTAAAACAATTAATTAAAATATATAGACAACTAGTCCAATATGTAATGCGGACTTCAACCATCCAACCTGTAGTTAAAATCCCACAGCTGACCCCTCATCAGGGGAACACAAATAAAATTACACCACAGAACATACAGTCCTGTCTAGGTAAAGTACCAGCTAAACGGGAACAAATACCATTCTGGTTAGCACAAAAAATCACCCAAATAGAGGCGGTGTTTCCAGACACCACCCCTGTGGATAAACACAGGATTCTGACTATCTGTCTTCCAATGGGAATCGCACCACACGTGGAGTACTGTGACACTTGGGGTACACTCTTTCCTTCCATTTACACAAAAACACATGGGGTTCCATCCATGTCAGTAATACCAGATGTGCTAAAACAAATTCAAGACGAATACGGTACAGAACCCGCTTTAACTCTTGGTATGAAATTACTAAAAGACTTCAAGCAGGTCTCGGCAATATTACTAGCCAACATAAAAGGAGAAGCAGCGAATGTGGCGATCCGCCAGAGGTTAAAAGAGACAGATATAGCAGACCAACCAGCTGAAATTGCCAGAATTATAGAAAAATCCTATGAAGAACTAGGTAGAGATAGTTTGGGTGGAATACCAGTAAAGCCCCAACTAATTGAAAGTCCTGAAAAAATATTTATTAAAAATAATCTAAACAGTCAAAAGAAGAACTGGGATGGAAACAAACAATCCAATCCAAAAGAAAAGAGATTCCAGTCCAGAGGAAGGTCTCCTCGGCGGAGAGAAAGATCTCCGGACCAAGGACCCAAGTCTCCCCAAAGGGAGCCCTCTGTGAAAAAATACAACCTTAGAAATAGGGATAACATAAAGAAACCTGATAGATATCAAGACTTTGATACACGTCCCTCTCAATCTTTTCAGACTTCCTCGCAGAAATCGGAAAGAAGAGGACGATCGGAACCCAGGGAAGGGCACGTCAAGTCCAAAGACAAGGAACCTGCTCATCCAAATAAAAAATTACAGTTTCCAAAAAAGAAGGTAGCCAGTATTAAAGTATTCAACAATGCCGAGAATACTGAGGACACAGCTGAAAAACGGAGAGTGGGCTCAGACAATGCTAGACAGCGCAGCAGAAGTGAGCATAGCACGCAAAGTCCTTATGAATCATCTGGAGACAGTGGACACGAATGAATACATTCAGGTGGAAACTGCAGACACCAGAGTTAGCAAACCTCACAAAATATATGAAATAACTTTACGTATAGAAGGGGATAAGACTAGAAAAATAAGGGGCCTTTTTTGGGATAATCTCTCCAAGGGCTATGACATCCTTCTAGCTGAAAAAGATTGGCCACCAGAGTTCGTCAGGGAGTGCCCACATGGCGAATAAATAATTATGCCTGCCTTCTCAAATCATATTCCAATTCATAAAAAATATACACTTGCAAGAAAGTGGGCAGTAGCTCAAGCTCCTGCTTTATATAAAAATCATGTAGGATGGGATGAGGACTCTCCTCCTCACAAAATCCAGTTAAAATCACAACCTACTGCACAAAGGCAGTATCCAATCAAGCAAGAAGCTAAAAAACAGGTAAAAGAAATTCTAGATCAACTAGAATACCAGGGGGTGATTGAAACTTGCACCTCACAAATGAACAACCCTTTGTTTCCTGTCTCCAAACCAGACAATTCATATCGTCTAGTTTTGGATTACAGACACCTTAACTCGTGTTGCAAAACTTTTGCAGTACAAAACTCGCATAGTGCTGCACTAATGAATAACATAGTGCGCAAAAAATATAAAACAACATTAGACATCTCTAATGGATCCTTTTGTCAAAATATAGCACCAGAGAGCAGATACTTATCAGCGTTCTCAATAAATGGCGCTCAAAAAGAATTCTGTTGGTTACCCCAGGGGTACAAGAACAGCCCAGGATTATTCTCAGCGAGAGTAACAGAGTTACTACAAACATATGATGACGAAGCATTATCGTATGTCGACGACATATACCTAACAGACGATGACTTGGATACTCACTTGAAGAGAGTGAACACCATAATACTTGGGTTCGCAGCAGAGGGTTACAAATTCAACTTTAAAAAATCTAGAATTGCCCATCTAACAGTCCTGTTCTTCGGATATGAATTATCAAGTGAAGGCAAAAGCCTGGCTGACAATTTCCTAGAGAAATGTGCCGTACTCCAAGCACCTAGAACACTAAAAAACCTACAGTAAATTCTAGGCTTCCTAAAATTCGGAAGAACATACATTGCAAATTACGCAGAAAGGGTCAAACCCCTTTATGATCTAATAAAACCAGATTTTAAAAAAAACAATTGGACTCAAAAACACACAGAAATTCTGAGATCCTTACAAACAGATATGTTAATTAAAACAAAATTAGAAACACGTGATAACACACGCAACTTTGTGATTCGAGTCATCCCAGGAAGATGCGGATTCACATACCTGACCTCTAACGAGGGAGAAAAGGTACCAATTGCATTCAAATCACACTTGTACACAGAAGCTGAAAAGAAATTCAGCATTAAAGAAAACATTGTTCATGCAGTTCAAACCGCAATAGCTAGAGAAAAAGATAACGCTGACGGTAGACACATCACAGTCAGAACAGCAGAATCAGCCTTTGAGGCATTAACAACCCCGTGTAATTTACCAACAACAGCATTGAATCCGGAATGGATACAATGGGTGAATTCCATTACAATGGACAAAGTAAAATACTACTTTGATCCAGAACTAGAGGAACTAAAATATCTAGAATATGAAAGAATATTCCCTCTGCCAATCGACATTCTGCCATTTCGACAGTACGCTTGTGTAATCTATACAGACGGACATGCTCAACCATCCGTTTGGGGGGAACAAGCATACAACCCCACATGTGAGATTACAAAAGAAGTGTGGCGCGGAGGTATACTAAGACCTCTATTAACAAAAACACACTCAGTAGAAACTAATTCAGAACAACAGACTGAAATAATAGCATTGAAAATGGCGCTAGATAATGCAGATCGCGAATTCCCGACACTCATAGTGTCCGATTCGTATTACTGCGTCAAATCATATAACAGCGATTTACAGAAATGGATTCAAAACGGTTACAAAGATGACACAGGTGCAACAATAAAACAAAAACTGCTTTGGGAACAAATAGTTGTGTTAAAAAAAAGAACTACCAAAGACTCACGTGATGCACTCACTGAGTCATCAGCGTGATGGCGTTCACGTTGCAGGGAATTCATTGGCTGAGAAAGCCACAGCGGTAGCAACTGAATCGGCTTCCGTAGCTAGAAAAAAGCGTGCAGTAAAATACATTGACGGTGAAACAATGCTGGCGGTGAAAACGTCATCAAAAGGCGACTGCTCAGCGTTACCGATCAGTTACCCACTCAAATATACATACATAATCGATGCGAACTCCGTTCCTTTTGCTCGAATCCCTGGAGTGGGGGATAGAGTAATTCCAAACAAGGACAGGAGAACTTTGTTAATAGCAGACGCACATATGGGCGAGGGTCTCAGACACCTCAAACTAAAAGATTCTCTGGAAGAACTACAATCAGTGTACTGGTGGCCAGGCATGAGCCTGCATCATCACATCTTTGTAAAAAAATGCCCGGGCTGCAACAGAGATCGCAGCGGCGAGAGGAACGGGGTAATACCATGGCGTTTCACTCAATAAGGGCTAAACAATAATCAGTGAAACAAGTGTAAATAATGCGTCCCATTAACAAATAAAGACTATTTTCCACTTATAAATGTAGACCCCAGCACTCGGCTGACGTCGGGACTGTTATACAAAGATTTGCGAGTCTAAATGGCATATACGCTAGGAGCATGCTACGTTTGACCAATGTTTTCACTTTAGCCCTCAAGCTTGTGGGAAAGCACGGCCAAATGAGCATAGCGAAGCGGGATTCTTCTCACTTCCTTCCTGAGGGATACGGGACGGTGTAAAGAAAAAACCAAGGCATAAAGCAATCTATAACAGCAAAGGTATTAGGTTCGGGAACTGGGTGGGTCAAACATCTAATAAGTGTCCAACGTAGTCTAAACAACTTGCCAAGAAATTCTCTGAGGGGATTCAGTCCGTACGAATTGTTGTTTGGAACTAGGATGTTAGTCTTAGATCTTGACAGTCAGACTTCAGTGGGAAAAGAAAAAGGCTTTGATATCAAAGACCGTTTGGCTATTTTGCAGGACTTAAACGAAACAAGAAAAGACCTGAGCAACATAAAGTTGAAACAGCAGCCAACAACCACTGAAGAACCACCACCTGTCCCAGCAAGACCTGTCTGGATTCCAAAAGTCGGGGATCTAGTCAGAGAAAAGATCGCGGTAAAGAAGGAATTTGGGCCTTCTTACAGAAAAGCAGTTCCTGTCTTGTCCATCAACGGGACAAGATCAGTTGTACTACCGCCGCTTGCTGGTAAAAAGGAGAACCGAGTTGTATCCATCGACCTGGTAAAACCACAATCATGTGGCCGATAACAAACAGTAGGCCAAGTGGACTCCCGATAAGTAGTAGAACACCGAGGTTTGCTACAAGTACAGAGGTGCTAACTAAAAGGCTAATCACATTCGAAACGCCTACAGAACAACAACAAGGACTATGCAACAATGCAATGGAACTCACACCTCTGAAAACCCAAATAAAAACATTTAGTAGAGACACACCAACCTACAATGAAGTAACAAATGAATATGCTGAAGCTGCAAGAAACAGTAATCCTGAAGCAATTGGAACAATAGACAGAACGGCATCCGGCTACTTCATCAACTTTGATGATTCTTCTGAAGATCTAAGTGAATCAAAGACACAGCCATCAACAAAAACTTTTAAAGATAAAGCTAAGGAACTTTTGAAACAGCTGAAAGAAACCTATCTGATTTCTCCATGGATTGAATTTTGGGTGTCCTTTGGTGTATTTATCCTGATACTTTGGCTCATCATGATACTATGTTTGGGACGCTTCATTGAGGGAAAATATGCTAAAATGGACACAGCAAGCCAGAAAATCAACTTGATCCTCAAGCCACACACGTCTTCACACGTCGAGAAAAGAGAACTTTCTTCAGTCAACTTCACAGCCAATCCTATACCGGGTGGGGTAGCATGGGACAATACTGACTATGAAATTTATGGTCCGGTCGAAATCCTCAAATATCCACACCAAATCAAGATCTCGTTGAGTGACTTTGTAAAACCAAACTCATTTGCTGATGATTGGGACTTTGAAAGTATCAATGACATGATGTCTGACCTAGTGATGTCTGCTAAATTTACCAAACATGATTATTTGCAGGGTTCGTCTAATTATGATAGTATGTACTGCTACAACCACTATGGTAACCATTTTTTACATAAATCAGCACAACCTAGAAATGTTTTAAATTATAATCAATGGGAACATTGTGCAACCCCTCCAAAAGGAAGCTCAAGAACCGTTTATGACAAATATTCATATTTTTCAGGGTTCAACACAAGTAATGCTGAAACATTTTATTTCAAATTGTCAAATAAGACAGGAACAAAAACCATGCTTACAAACACAAAATTGATATATTCGGACTCATTTTTTGAACAAATGAATACATTTGGTTTTGATTATTGGGACAAAAATGTTGAAGTAAAAAGTGTTTGGGGTACAAAAGAATGGCAAGTACAAGGTATAGAATCATTGTTTAGAGCCTGCATGATCCCAGAACAAATTATATTCTTGAATGAAACTATTCAACAAACTACCTGTCTTGGATTAGCCAAAATCAAAGACTTAAATAAACCGTCTATTCCAAAACCAACAATGAACAGCAATAACTCTGCAGATGAAGAGATAGACGTAAACTATGTATTAAACCAAAACAGAACAAATCCTGATTGGAAACAATGGTTAATCTGGCCCACAGATACTAATAACTGTCAAGACAGATTCCTGAACAAAACACAGGGGTTCAAATTGACCAGGCCAGACCCTAGATATTCCCAAAGACAACACCCAGGGATAATCACCACCTACAGTGTGGGCAAACTCTGCCTTCATTGGCTAAAAACTTCCACACTGACAGAAATTAAGCAACACCTAACTTTACTTACTGATGGTGCTGACTTGCGTGATTTCATTATGGGACCACGCAAACAGCGTCAAAAACGCTTCATAGCAGCCTCTATATATGCAGCTTACAACGAGGCCTGGAAGATAACTCAAATTGAGACAGCAGAAAGTATACGGGAAATTGACCGTATTAATTTGGAAAAATCGCTTTCTGTAGTGGACAATGGGTTAATGACTCTGTCCTCGAGAATCTTTTCATTGGACAGCATTGTGTCATCAGCAATCGACATAATATCGCAAGACTTACTGTTGTTACAACACGGTCAGTCTCAATTGCGTTCTATTGTACAGCTTGGCTGGACGTTACAAAATCTGCTTTCAGGCTATGTGCCTTGGCGTTTAATCAACACAACGTCACTATTCAATATCTTTAACCTTACTGATAAACAAATCAGTATGGCACAAAAGGGTGCTGATTATACAATCCTGAGCATTGAGAAACTCGAGAGATTACCATTGACAATGTCAGAACGACCTGTCATTGAATGGATAATACATGGGATAATTAATATTCCGATATCTACTTTCAGGTTTCAATACTGCCAAAAATATATACAGGCTGGCATGTACGAAAAATTGGAAAAAGGGTACATTAAGACAACATGGAACTTGCCCTATTCACATGCATGTGTCAGTAATAAAGGACAGAAAGTGTTTCTTAGTGGCAATAATTGTGCGATGTCACTAAGCGGTACACTTCTGTGTAATGGAATTAGTTTGCATGGAGCCTGTGAAGGGAACTCAAATAACCTTTCATGTCACCAGCTAGGCACACCTGCAACAGAGATAGAACCATTCTTTAAAAGACTCTATAACGGGAGTTACATTCTAATTGTGGATCGCAGATGTTGTAGTCTACTGCCCGGGGTTCCTTATCTCGTTAGTACGACTGCGAAGGTCATGTGCTGTGGACGCTTATTGTTCCCCAGCTCCTTTCCAGACAGGGAGGCAAGGGCATGGCCTAACTTGAAAATTGCTTCTATTCGAGTTGATACTTTAAGCAGAATGAAAACAGTGCTTCTTCAGACGCCGACCAGGCTCACGTCATCAAAAGAAACGTATGATCTCCTAGTCGCAAGGACGACTGCAGAGATTCACTCATTGTTATCAACTAATTCCCCCATACATTTCGCAGAAATCCTGAATGAAATCTTAAATATTTCTGATACCAGTGGAGTCTCAAATGTATTTAAGACAGTATTTTCGATGGCATTAACACCATTCAAAGCCATACTGGGTATTTTTCCAGACTTCGTCCATTCGATTTTTGGAGGAGTTCCCCTCATTCTGGGACTAATTGCAGGAATCCTATTCTTAGTCCTTATATTTCGTTATGGCAAACCATGTCACAGACAAAACACCTGCGACAAGGGAAGAAACGATCCGAGCCATTGGATACCGGGACCGGATATCAAAAATCCTGGGACTAACCCGGCTTAGAGACCTGAACATGACTTGGTTTCTTTCATTTCGGCCGATATGGCAAAGATGTGTTTTACCTGTATTAAGGTGCATGCTGTGCGGAGAAGAATGCGTGTTGGACACCTGTCTGACGCTACAATCGGATGCGCCAATGGATGCAGAAACATTGTTGGGTCCGGTAAAGGCTCATGCATTGTGCTGCCCTCAAAGGCTGCCAATCCTGATGACGGCATTCGTGGAAACTTCACCACCACGATTAAGGGGTAGTGAAGATCAAGATGAAAGCAGCATCGATCAGGTACAACCTTCTGTCAGCAATACTACTCAAAACGTCAATGGAGACAATCATGCACATGAAGGCATGGTTACATCCTTTTCCGAGTTAGTGGAACTCTCACAGGAAGCTGTTGACAGCTTTTTCAGCAGTCTCAACGATATGATGTTCTCACCAGAGCAGAAATAATGACTCTTGAACAAGCTAGCACACGGCGTTCCCGACACCTTGAATTTGGCCTTCAACTTTAATAATAAAGTAGCAAGATCGACTTTTCCTCCAGTTCACGGACAGCAATTTTTTAGCAGCCCCAAAATATTTTTGTTAAATTTTACGGGACACTTTTCTTCTGCTTAAAGTAAGAACTATTCTTAGAGAACTAATTTCTATTTTTAGAAACTTCATAGACATTAGCTGCCCGCTGGTATGTTTATAAATATTTTTGAACTGTGATGAAGTGGTCTCGAACTTTTCTTCTGTATTAAGAGCCATTTCATGTGTAATTCTAATATTCAATTACTAATAATGTATACATATGCGTGATTATTTTAGCATTATTCTACTGCTTGAGTGCATATAGTACATATGACTATTTTTTTCCCGTATGTTACATAATTTCAAAATGCATTATGTGTATTTTGGGGTGGTAAGGTATACACAATACTCTACAGTATGTTTTACTATGCCTAGATTCGTAAATATGGCCATAGTTAGCGTGGAGTGGGTGTGATGTATTCCTATAGGTTCTGTATCGATCCCCCTATTCCTGACCCTATTCTGGTTAACAAATTAACTAGCAGCCATCCCATGATGCAGAAACCGTTATCTGATTACGCCAGACCACGGCACAGGAGCGCGTTATCTGATTAGGTCATAACGCTTGCCATCTAATTAGGCAAGCAATATTCCTCCAGCCCCTGATAAGGCATACGGAGTTCTCAAAACAAATCAAACCTATGACAACCTGGGAAAAACCCTGCGGCCATTGTTTTGATTTCACCGAGAACTTCAGTAAAAGAATGTGCTAACGACCAGCTCGTATGACATCCTTATTGACGTATCTATGTCCATCCTTACGTCAATCTCGGCACCTTACAGGTATAAATATTACCGATATTGCCTTAAGCAAACACACGCGGTGGTGACGAGATCGGAGCAGCGAGACTTGCCGAAGCTCAGCAGAGAGCGAAGCCCACTGACGCTGCGCCGCCTTCCTGACGTGCTGAGAACGAGACGCTGCCTTTCTCCTGCCGAGAAATCCAGCTCCGGCGCTTCCGAGCAGCCCTTGCAGGCAGCCTGGAATATCGAGACCAAAGATGAGAGATACCATCCCTCAATCATCCTAGATTCAAGGTACGGAACTGAATAACCCCTTGCAGAGAATTCTTGAATCAGTCACTTGGCAAAACAAACTTAACTTAAACTACTACTTTCTATCCCCGCCCACGTATTAGGCTTAGGTCAGGTACACTGGGGTAGGCGTAGTTAGAAGCACCAGTTGAGTACGATTAGTCAAATGTTTATATGTATGTATCTATTTTATCCATTTTAAACCACCATATGGCTTAGAAACCATATAAATGTTTTTACAGTATTATTTTATACTTCTGCTTTTATTGTATGCACTTTACTTAACCATAAGTATTGCAATAATATCGATTCATTTCTCTTGTACGAGAAAAGAGACTGATCAATAAATAACATCTTTTATTGAACACGCCCGTCTCTTCCTTTTCTCTACAATCTGGTGAAACTAAGAATGCACGTACTGACTGAGTAAAATAAGTTGTCTTTTGTTTTCACACAACTCTAGAGATACACTCTTGATTAGGGGAGAGCAAAGTTGTCATGTTCTATGGTTGTCAGAAACTAAATCCCTTCTTGTCTATCCAGGGAGGTTCAACTCCTCCTTGCCTATTCGAGAAAATTTCTAGTGAACTCTGAGCTAGCTGGCAAACCCAAAACTTTAAGTCTAATATCGACAGTAGAAGACCTAGTTAACGTCTGGTCTAGGTCTATACTATTGGAGGTATTATTCCAATGCGCAGAGCCTATTGGGATAATAGGAACTACACTACAGATTCTCATGACGAATCTTCGCCACAAAGGTTGAGGGACTACATTACCCCGGAAGCTTGTTTCCTTTCCAGTAAAGAATTGGCTTGGTAGTTTGGTCTGCCCTGTTCCCATGATGCACTGGGCCAGGGTCAGACTAATTTGCATGTAGCCAGGTTCTGAACTGGGATGGTGCAGTGAGCTAAAAAACGGTGATGGATCAAGCCCTGATCTTTTGACTGGGTAGGAGTCTTCTGCTTAATTCAGATACTCTGTCCATCACCACCCCCTTTTGAAGCGTTTTGGCCACCACAAGTGTGGAAGGGTATGCTCAGATGTGAGTCCCTTGCTCACTGCACCATCAGGATTCAAGCAAGCCGGGCCGAAGACGGCTGTAATGCCAGAAACCGGTCCCCGGAAGCTTGTTTCCTTTCCAGTAAAGAATTGGCTTGGTAGTTTGGTCTGCCCTGTTCCCATGATGCACTGGGCCAGGGTCAGACTAATTTGCATGTAGCCAGGTTCTGAACTGGGATGGTGCAGTGAGCTAAAAAACGGTGATGGATCAAGCCCTGATCTTTTGACTGGGTAGGAGTCTTCTGCTTAATTCAGATACTCTGTCCATCACCACCCCCTTTTGAAGCGTTTTGGCCACCACAAGTGTGGAAGGGTATGCTCAGATGTGAGTCCCTTGCTCACTGCACCATCAGGATTCAAGCAAGCCGGGCCGAAGACGGCTGTAATGCCAGAAACCGGTCCCCGGAAGCTTGTTTCCTTTCCAGTAAAGAATTGGCTTGGTAGTTTGGTCTGCCCTGTTCCCATGATGCACTGGGCCAGGGTCAGACTAATTTGCATGTAGCCAGGTTCTGAACTGGGATGGTGCAGTGAGCTAAAAAACGGTGATGGATCAAGCCCTGATCTTTTGACTGGGTAGGAGTCTTCTGCTTAATTCAGATACTCTGTCCATCACCACCCCCTTTTGAAGCGTTTTGGCCACCACAAGTGTGGAAGGGTATGCTCAGATGTGAGTCCCTTGCTCACTGCACCATCAGGATTCAAGCAAGCCGGGCCGAAGACGGCTGTAATGCCAGAAACCGGTCCCCGGAAGCTTGTTTCCTTTCCAGTAAAGAATTGGCTTGGTAGTTTGGTCTGCCCTGTTCCCATGATGCACTGGGCCAGGGTCAGACTAATTTGCATGTAGCCAGGTTCTGAACTGGGATGGTGCAGTGAGCTAAAAAACGGTGATGGATCAAGCCCTGATCTTTTGACTGGGTAGGAGTCTTCTGCTTAATTCAGATACTCTGTCCATCACCACCCCCTTTTGAAGCGTTTTGGCCACCACAAGTGTGGAAGGGTATGCTCAGATGTGAGTCCCTTGCTCACTGCACCATCAGGATTCAAGCAAGCCGGGCCGAAGACGGCTGTAATGCCAGCAACCGGTCCCCGGAAGCTTGTTTCCTTTCCAGTAAAGAATTGGCTTGGTAGTTTGGTCTGCCCTGTTCCCATGATGCACTGGGCCAGGGTCAGACTAATTTGCATGTAGCCAGGTTCTGAACTGGGATGGTGCAGTGAGCTAAAAAACGGTGATGGATCAAGCCCTGATCTTTTGACTGGGTAGGAGTCTTCTGCTTAATTCAGATACTCTGTCCATCACCACCCCCTTTTGAAGCGTTTTGGCCACCACAAGTGTGGAAGGGTATGCTCAGATGTGAGTCCCTTGCTCACTGCACCATCAGGATTCAAGCAAGCCGGGCCGAAGACGGATGTAATGCCAGAAACCGGTCCCCGGAAGCTTGTTTCCTTTCCAGTAAAGAATTGGCTTGGTAGTTTGGTCTGCCCTGTTCCCATGATGCACTGGGCCAGGGTCAGACTAATTTGCATGTAGCCAGGTTCTGAACTGGGATGGTGCAGTGAGCTAAAAAACGGTGATGGATCAAGCCCTGATCTTTTGACTGGGTAGGAGTCTTCTGCTTAATTCAGATACTCTGTCCATCACCACCCCCTTTTGAAGCGTTTTGGCCACCACAAGTGTGGAAGGGTATGCTCAGATGTGAGTCCCTTGCTCACTGCACCATCAGGATTCAAGCAAGCCGGGCCGAAGACGGCTGTAATGCCAGCAACCGGTCCCCGGAAGCTTGTTTCCTTTCCAGTAAAGAATTGGCTTGGTAGTTTGGTCTGCCCTGTTCCCATGATGCACTGGGCCAGGGTCAGACTAATTTGCATGTAGCCAGGTTCTGAACTGGGATGGTGCAGTGAGCTAAAAAACGGTGATGGATCAAGCCCTGATCTTTTGACTGGGTAGGAGTCTTCTGCTTAATTCAGATACTCTGTCCATCACCACCCCCTTTTGAAGCGTTTTGGCCACCACAAGTGTGGAAGGGTATGCTCAGATGTGAGTCCCTTGCTCACTGCACCATCAGGATTCAAGCAAGCCGGGCCGAAGACGGCTGTAATGCCAGAAACCGGTCCCCGGAAGCTTGTTTCCTTTCCAGTAAAGAATTGGCTTGGTAGTTTGGTCTGCCCTGTTCCCATGATGCACTGGGCCAGGGTCAGACTAATTTGCATGTAGCCAGGTTCTGAACTGGGATGGTGCAGTGAGCTAAAAAACGGTGATGGATCAAGCCCTGATCTTTTGACTGGGTAGGAGTCTTCTGCTTAATTCAGATACTCTGTCCATCACCACCCCCTTTTGAAGCGGACTACATTACCCAGCAACATATCGATGCCAGCTAAATTTATAATACATGCTTCAACTGTCTGGGACAACACCTTGTAATAACCAGCAGGATTCTTACGAGGGTCAGGTAAGGTCTGCTTAAGAGCCAAGACCTCTGCTCTCTTCCAAGGGACATGTACCCATACTCGCTGAAAATGAGCCGTAGCGGCCTGAATACCCTGATTTACATTAGCCTGAACTGCTTCTTTCCATACAGGAGGAACTTCTCTCATAGGATACTGTTTCACTTTCCTCCTAACAGAGGAATCAGGTTCATACAATGTCTGAGGCGAAAGTCTAGATCTGAAAGCAAGTATTGTCTCTACGGCATCTGTAATATCAGATTCCACTATCATCCCTTTAGCAAAATCCGACTGAACATCGAGCACATCCTGCGGAATCGGACCCAACTCATTATCTTCCCATTCCTGATGCAGAAAAGTACACATTACATCAAAAACATACCTTTGCTTAGGCGGTTCCCACTGAAAGAGAACATCCATAACCGCTGGCAAATTATACCTTGAAGCATTCAAAATCCATCTATGAGCCAACAATTCCAACACTGTCCGTTCCTCTGAACTAGGAAGCTGACTACGACTCTGCTTACGTTCCGAAACAGGGGTCATATTCAATGACCCAAACAATGGAGACAGCAGACTAACAACAGTCTCGGTCATTCGTTTTCGAGCAGAAGGGGAAGAAGTAGACATAAGAACAGCAGAATAAGTATTCTGAGGCAAAGAAGGTGTAGGGACAAGAACAGTAGAAGTCGAAGATGCAGAAGCAGAAGGCAAAGGAGTTTGAGGCAAAGCTGGTAGCAAGGCTGGCGACCCTAGAATGGGTTGCGCAGGAGGAGGCAAAACCATCTGTGGAACACCGGGTGGCTGAACAACAGCAGGAGGTTGAACAACAAAGGGTGGAACAACCGGGGGTAATGGAGGTGCAGTAGCACCCTGCACATAGGGAGGTGGCAATCTCAGTAAATGAGAGATCAAAGGATCTTTTTCAAGGTCTTCAATCACTTTTGGAGGAGAAGACGGCAAGGCAGGATAACATTTATCTATGGCCATGCAACGCTGTCTATCTAAAACTTCACTCGCACGCTCTTCTCCATCTTCCTTAAACTGTCTAGCAGCTTGTAGTACTGACATATTCTTATCTTTCCTATCTCTTTTTGCTTGTTTAATTTCTCTCTGTTTGGCTTCCTTACGCCAAAGGCGGAAAGAGTCAAACATTCCAGATTATCTAAAATATTTGATTCGAAACTACCATATTGGGGCCATCGTAAAACACCATCCTTTTTAGTGTAGTGGACCCATACTTCATTATAAGTAATAGGGCCCACTCCGTATTTTGAATAGAGCTCATAAGTCGGAGTTCCAACCGGAGGTATCGGACATGAATCCTCCAATCGGGAATCCCTGTTACTACCACAAACAAACCAATTACCAAATTTACCAAGACCAGGCATCTTGCTCACTAGTCTGGTTTCAAACTTCAACAGGAATCAAAAAATGATACACTCGTAAATATACAAGCCCTTCAGCTTTGGGTACTGCAGCAGCCAAATCAAAACCAAGGAACCAAACAAAGTCGTGGGAGCGACCCACTTATACTTAACCAAATATCTGTCACGCCACCAGAAGACCGTCTATAGTCTCGCTTTACAAAAATCAATTGGAGGGTCCAAGACAAGGCGACAGTCAGGGCAGCAGTCCTTCGTAGCCGTTGGAAAGCGGGAAGCCTCGCAGAAAAGACCTTTGGTCCATGTCGACATGCAGGGATCGATGAAGTGGGGGCCCTCCTCCAGAGTTTCCTCACGTGGCTCCTCGCAACCTTCGGGCTTGGACCGGTACCACTGAAGTCGTCCCACGTTGGCCGCGCCAACTGAAGAACTGGAATTTCAACTACCCAGCGGCGCCAGGGACACGCCCAAAGTCCTCTGGGTTCCCTTGCCTTGGTATACAGAGACACGGAATACTTCTAGGTGGAGTCAGAGATCAAATTTATTAGCTGCAGCTAGTAGCAGAAATCCCAGCAATACAACACGGTGTACAACTCAAGAAACTGCTCAATTTTACTAAGGCGAGACATCCCTATTTATACACAAAAAGGTACATTTAAAATGCACGCCCCTGCACCAAAATTCAACCAATAGAAAATACATGACATCACACAGCATCATATAGTAAAGCTCATTTTACAGTGTCCCAACCCACAAGTTAATATTTAGGCATATCTAAATAATAATATGGAAGGCCTGCACAAACCCTTAATTGAAAGCGTAACCCATGAAATGAAGAAACAGTAAAGAAAAGTAGTTTCAGATAATGTGCAAGATAACAGAAACGTAAAGAAACTTAAAAGTTAACAAATGTCTTGAATGGTGATTGGGAAAGTGGATAACGATCTTGCAGGGAAATTGGCTTGGCAGGGTCAATTCCAGGTGAAAGGCCAGCTTCTGAAATTAACTCCAGCGCACGAAGGAAACCTTAGTTAATGTACACATGACCCACAAAAGGTCAGACTGCTTTGCTCGCAGACTAACTTCTGAGGCCTACGTAAAAGGCAATACCAGATGGCAGTCACGACGCATGGCAAAAACCCGTGTTTAGAAAAGAAAGTCGTGCACTTTAAAAGCACGCAAAATCACAGAACCTCACTAGATGCCAGCCCATACAAGTAAGCTAACCGTTCTATCTCAGGGATGGTGGTAGCTGGGTCGAAGGGTACAACAGAGATGTCATCTGCATAGGCAAATGCCAGAAAACATTCCTGTACACAGAACACAGGTTTATTCATCAGGCTGTCCTTCAACATTGTTAAAAATGGATTCAGATATAAAGCAAATAAAAACAGGGAGCCGGGACATCCCTGCCTTGTACCCCTAGAAATGGTAAACAGCTCTGACTCCAAACCCATCATACAAATCCTAGCTGTGCTGGTCCTATACATGACCTGAATAGCTTTGATAAAGCCAATCCCAAACCCAAGATGTTGCAGGGTCGCCCATAGGAACTCCCAGGAGACACAGTCAAATGCTTTTTCGGCATCCAAGAATGCCAGGCCTAGGGTGGCACGATGCATACTGGCACCATCCAGTAAAGCACCACCCTGTTGACACGATTGACCGTGCCTCTTCCGGGTATAAACCCATGATGTCGGGTAGAGACCAATGGGGTGATAACCCTGGCCAGACACATATCCAATATCTTAGCATACATTTTCCCATCCAAATTCAACAAAGAAATTGGCCTATAAGAGCCCGGTAGGGTGGGCGGTTTTTCCTCTTTTTTAAAATAAAGACGTTAGCCTTATCCCAAGAGGGCGACGCGTTTCCACTTGAAATGTGACCAACATGTTAGTTTTTAATTCTGAAAAAAAGGCTTTATAGTCTTGTAGAGGAAGTTTAACTTGGCTGGATGCCTTCTCCTTAGGCAGTGAATGTATTGCTTCCTCTAGCTCTTCCATTGTGACGGGACTATCCATCAGAGCTGATTCTTCATAACCCAGCCTTTCCCTACAAGCATTCCGCAATAGAGCCTCCCCGGTCTGATGGCCGATGTTGCACTCTGTGTAGAGTGCCTCAAAGAATGTACAGAAAACTCTTAAGAACTCAGCTGGTGTCTTCTCTGTTGAATCTGTCAGGGCCGCGATCCCTTACGCCGCTTCCTTAGACCGAAGCCTTTGCGCAAGACACCTTCCCGTAACCTCCTCAAATTCATACCTGTTGGTCGTCTTTATATACTTTATATCTACATGCAATTTCTTTGCAGTGTAGGTTAGTCTTAGCCTTACAGTGGGCTACCTCTGTTTGAAGTGACGTGATAGCCATACTGTCGCACATGCCTTGTATGAGATTCCGTTCGGCTCTTATAAGATCATCAAGGAGGCACTGTATCTGAAGTTTGAGTTGGTTCTGCTTATAAAGCCTAAAACGAAGAACCTCCCCCCTGAACCCCGCTTTGAAGGAATCCCATACCAGGGAGCACGAAGTTGAGTTGCGGTTCAAATCAAAAAATTGCCTGATCCGCTGTTTAATATGACTGATAAAGAGAGAATCCTTTAAGAGTTTCTTATCAAACGAAAAGGTTCTTCGAGGTTGAAACATGCCTTTAACCGGAAAGTCTAACAACAAAGGGCCGTGGTAGGAAGTTATCCTGGGGCACACATTGAATTTTTGACCCTAACATTAAGGACCTAGACATAACAAATAGCCTAACGTAACAAACTTATTACGTGGGTGTGAAAAAAATGAGAAGTCAGGGTCAGGATGTCTCAATGTAGACCACACATCCACAAGCCCATGGTCACCTACCAACTGCTGTAGTGTCTTAAAAACGTTCGGTTTCCTACCCCTATAGCTGGTGGCATTTGGGTGTGCTATCTGACAGTCTATATGAATTTTAAAAATCGACATCAGTACCAAGGGTGTAGGCCATGATGCTAGTTCTACATTTAGGCCTTCAAGTACCTGTGACCCATCCAAGTTTGAACCGTAAACTGAACATACAAACAAACTCGGTGTCACCTGCTCGACATTTGACATTTAGCTATAACCCTTCGACCATATTTGTCTACCAGAGTCCTGTCCGTACCCCATACACTTTGTGACTCTGGGATAGCCACCCCCCCATGTTGTTGTACCATGTTGAGTCGCCAGAATTACCATATAATCAAGCTCAGCTAAATTGCTATGTTTATCCCATGAGATATGGGTTTCCTGTATACAGATCACATCAGGCTTCATCAGCTGTAGCTCAGACGCAACACGCTGTCTTTTTCCTCTATTATTCAAGCCACAGACATTGAAAGAGGCATTCCACAGGCTGACCTACCTAAGCTCCAAGATCTGAGCATACCCATCGAACATCCACATGTTATGGACTACATTACTATTCCAACCCCTAATCCGAGCCCCAGTGCTCCCCATCCCCCACCCCCATGCTCTCTGCTAACCACCTCCCTATAGACCCTCCACCGGGGGCTTCTCCTGACTCCCACACCCTGCCCTCCCCTCCCAAAAACAAGGCAATAGGACCCACAGTCCCGTGAGATGAAAAGCTCCCTGGCTACCCGGACCAGCCCCCTTCCTCTTAATTATCTCACCTTTATCTAACTACCCCTGCACTGCCTGAAGTGACTGTAAATATTCTTTGGCTTGCCCTTCTAAAGAGATAAACATACTCTTGCCGTTATGGTTTATCTTCAACTTTGCCGGAGCCTGAGCGCCCTTGCCCTGACATAGTGGGATTCATTGCTGAAGCTGCCAATTTTTTTCTACAATTTGATGAAAAAAATCACGTCTAAAAAAAACAAAGTCCCCTTTCCTAGCGTCTTCTAATCAGGTCGTGCTAGTTTGTACACCCCCTGGCGAGTAAGAAAGGTATTTAAACAAATCAAATTGCCCTGGGTCTAGAAGTGATTTGTGCCAGTCTCAACTGTTGCCCTCTGTATTTCTTGATTCCAGTTCCTCTGTGAAAGTTCAGGAAAGGCTTCATCAAAGAGGTGAACAATAATTGTTCTAACGTCCTGTCCTTCAATGCCCTCTAGTAAACCCAAGGCTCTGAGGTTATTCTGTCATTGGCGATTCTCCAGGTCCATACGTTTCCATTGTGTGTCTTCTTTCTGAGAGCGCATCGCTTGGATGATAGGTCTTTAAGAAGCAAGTTCATCTTACAAGGTTGAAATCAGTGCTTCTGCTACATTAATCCTGTCCGCAAATTCTGAGAAGGCTTTGGCGATGTACCTTATAGAGTTCTGCAGTTTTCGACATGCTCCCAGTGTCCTTTGGCTCTCAGTGCGAGTCTGCTCTCTGAGAGCCATAATACTTTGATGAATCAAGGCCAAGGATAGATCCTCAGTTTTTTCCAGCAGTATCTCTTCTGGATGCTTAGAAGTGGGCCCTCTGACGGCTCCAAGCTCTGTTGTAAAAGAGTAGTCCCATTGCAGGCCAGAAGAATCTCTAGGTTGTGCAGCTCCCACAAGTATCTTGTGTCTCTTCCGTACCGCTGCACAGCCATTTTCGGGATTACCAGAGGAATCATCCTCAAGGTGTATGATACCAGCTTCACTCCAGCAACTGCTGGGTGACTCTCCTCCATGGCCAGGTCTAAATATAGAGGGGGACTCATCTCCTGATGAGCTTGATGGATCTGGCATGGAGAAGAATGTTATCCTCGGAATCTATCTCTTTTACTTTGTCTTGGTTGCTAGCCTACCCTTTGCCCACTGCTCATCATCGATTGTTGCTTTGGCCATTTTCGCTTTCTTTGTGGAGGATCTTCGTGAAGCAGTGCTACTGGGCTTGCTGGGCTCATTGCGCTCATCAGGAGAGCCCGCCCCCATTACAGCGAGAAGAGAGACTGTTCCTGATCCAACGTTTTCCCCAGATCCAGCATTAGAAGTTAAGGCCCCAAAACCAATTTCACGTTTGTCCTGTTTGCCGGAGATCTCATTATCCAGCAGGAGAGCCTCAGTTCTCTGCCCAGGCTGACCGACCTCCACCGGGAGGTTCTGCTCCCGGTGATATCCAAATCAGTTTTATTTTGAAATGGCAAGGGTGTTTGCGACTTTCTGTTTATAGCAGATGAGAACAATAGAGAAATGTGTTTCTTCCTCTCTGACTCACCTCCATGGATTCAATCCATTTTTTTGGCTGTGACCTTCAGGGTGCCGGTAGCACAGCGCAGACAGCCAGTACCTCCCTTCGATATCCTGGAAGTAGTGGTCAGCACGCGAGGTTTCCACCTCTTGTGGCTTTCAGAGGCATTGCAGATATTGGAGTCGGGGAATCTGCAACAACTCGAGCAGCGCCAACTTCACAGGGGCATGGGTTCTGCCACACAC
The DNA here is from genome assembly GCF_964261635.1 of Lissotriton helveticus. NCBI lineage: Eukaryota > Metazoa > Chordata > Amphibia > Caudata > Salamandridae > Lissotriton > Lissotriton helveticus. The sequence continues at coordinate 818,934,904 of NC_136070.1, forward strand.
ACCAGGTGAAGCACGGCTCCGGAGGAGACCGCAATCGAGGGAAAATGCCAGTGATATGAATCATCCCCAGTATGGGACTATTAGGGCAGGCCAGTTAGGCAGGGCACTCAAAGAAATCCAAGAAGCAACCCTGAGGAATAGGGGGGGGGCTTGAAGCAGCAGCTTACGTGTCCAACACAGCTGGCTCCATTTTGCCTCTACACACACTAATACTTCAAATGCAATAAAGTAAGTAGCACACAATACAGTGGTCACCAGGAGGAGACCAAACCATATACCAAGAAAGTGAAATGCGAACTGCAGAAGAGACAGGATTTGGATCAGAACAACCAGAGGAGCCGGATACACAAGGAACCACCCAAGGTAAGTACCCAGGAACCCCACGGAGGCTGTGTGCAGAGTGAGAACACAGCTGCATGCCCAATGAAAGTCAATGGAGAAGTCGCAGTTGCAGTTTTATAGAAGAAGGACCCTTCCCAGAGGACCCCGAAGATACCCTTGGAGGACAGAAGGTTGGAGAGCCACCCCAACCATGCATGCCCCAAGATCCAGGTTACCAAAACCAGGGAAGCCAGGTACATAGGGGTGAAGAGACGTCAAAAACCTCTGTAGATGACAATGGAAGACTTGGAGAAAAGAGCCTCTGGGGAAGAAGGTGAAGAAGTCTGGTGGAACTCAAGGGTGGATTCTGGAAGTGAAGCAGAGGGGACAGAGTCTATGCCATTCAGGAGTGACTAGGAGGCACGGGAGAGCAATTCCCACCGATGTCGGACGGTTCAGAAGAGTTGACGGTGCCCCTGTCGCAGCAACTGTGAGGACCAGGCGATGCTGAGGAAGACCAGGAGCCATGCACAAGCTGTCCCACGTCAGATGACTAGGTGGTTGGTGTCTGTCGGGAGCACCAACAAGCCTTGGTAACGGCAACTGGCGTAGAGAACATAGAAGGAGCAATGTTGGGACCAACTAGGTCTAAGGGACTCACCAACAAGTCAGAGCAGGCCCCAAGCAAGCAGGGGAGCCCACTGAAGTAGGAGAAGAACCTCAGGAGGACACATAGGCTGAAGGCACAGGAGTCGCAAGAGGACTTTGAGCAGCTCACCAAGAACGAAAGGTCACGGTGCAGAGGATGTGGTAAGGACGCTGAGCTTGGGGGGAAGAGATGCTGGAGGCTGAAGCATCTTGTAGCCAGGAGATCTCTGGAGTGCAAAGCCAACAAGCCTTGACAACGACAAGTCAATGAGGTGCATTGTATGTAAGATGAATTGTATGTAATATGATCTTTGTCAGGAAAACGTAACTAACATTTTGAAAATTTGAAGGGTGCAGGGCCATTTTTTGTGAATGTAGCTGAGGGAATAGGGGGCTTTTCACCTTTCCCCCTTATGGGACGTATAGGGATTGCGTTCCCAGCCATTAGCACCTTCTTTTGATATCCATACTTTTGGAACTTCCGCACCGGTGCAGACATATTAGCCTTGATCCCTAATTTCTGTTGTTGTTAAACCCTGGAGAATCGACGCCAGTGTTTGTATGGGTGTCCTGCTCATGCAGGGGCACCCTCACACTTATAACCAAGCACCCTGCCCTCAGGACTGAGGAGCCTGCCACAGGGGTGACTTATAGGTTTTAGGTGTAGAGATCTCAGCTAAAAGGGAAGTTATAATTGTAGTGAGAGGTGCTAGCAGCAACCTACACAGGCTGCAAAGGCAGGCCTGTAGTCACAGTTGAGTAGACTCCCATGGGTGGCACAATACATGCTGCAGCCCATGGGGTACCTATGCCTTGGGTACCATAGTACCATATAGTTGGGACTTACAAGGGTACACCTGTAGCCAATTTTGGATGTACAAACGTACCTACCATGGTCAATTTAGGAAGAAAGCACAGTGACTGGGGTCCTGATTAGCTGGATCCCAGTCTAACTAGGTCAAAAACATACTCACACCAAGCAAAAAGTGGGGGTAAGCATGCTAGAAAGATCCTACCTACCTACACACCAAACACACACAAATTCAAAAACACATGCATGATAAATTAAAGGAAAGCAAGTTGAAAAAAGAAAACATTGTCTTCTAAACACTGTGGGAATATGCTTGTAGTAACAAAACTAAACATAACAGGAGTCACATGGCTGGTTTTATCAAAATTGTTCTATGGCACACGCAGGCTTAAAAGCAGCCATCAATATCCATTGTAATTTGAAGCAGAAAATGGCAGCATGCACAAGGAGATACAAACAAGTGCTGAAAATAAGAAAACAAGTCATCAAGGATGAGGCACTGGATGAGTTGGAGGAGTCAAATAAAAAAGAATAATACAGCCTTCTGGCAAGTGGTCTATAGACCGCATTACTGAGAACTGGCCAGCCCAGCGCTGGAAGTGGTCATCCCTGACCAAGAGTGGGTTTCCCACTTTAAAAGCACTTATATGTATGTAAGGCCTGAAGTTTGTTGAAAGCACACATGAACAGCCCTCATTCAATTCAATGCAATTAAATTCACATTCTTTATTTCGGTTCAGTTAAAACCATAAAAGATACATTATAAAATCACTTTTCAATCATTTAAGATACAGTTGATGTAAATATTTTAATAACAATTCAACAAGGTAGGGGCGTTGGTAGAAAGAAGGCAATAGTGTGACCTATCCGCACAATCTCTATTAAAAAAATATATACAATACAATAAATACATTAAAACTAGGCATTTGTGTTGAGTTAAAAAATCATTTGAATAGTCCTTAACCTTTTCTTCCATTATTTATACTTTCCCGTGCATATTTTTGTACTAGCTTCAAAATACTACAGATACTTTTTAGTGCAAATACAGGATTGCAGTTTACCATGTACCACCATTAGATCATAAAGTGCATGTGCAAGGTTTACTAAAACCATAGCCTTGAATAAACATAATCATGAACTGTTAAAGCTTCAGCCCGACTTTAGCCCTTATGAGACTTACATTGATTAAAATCTGCTTACACTGGAAACAATTGGTTGGGATGTATCTGTTTTCAATATTCTTTCTGCCTCTTGACAAGACCTTGTGTTCATATTTATACAACCGGGTTTAATCCATTTCTTCCTGGGTTCGTCGTATGACGAACAGAAAAATAGTACATGCAAATCGTTTTCTTTAGTCTCATTTTGGCATAATGCACACAATTCATTACTTTTTCCATTGTGGTCAATAACCCATTTTGATATCTGAACTTCATATATAAGGTTTTGGCTAATTGTGGGCGCACCTCATCCAAAAAAGGCTCAAAGCTTGCTACATCTTTAAAAAGAAGGAACTGTGTTGTTAGTGACCCGGTAGCCGAGCTATGTAACACGCTATTTTGGATGTAGGTCCAAAAGGAAGATTTTAGCAGATTCCTCGAAGGTACTGACAACTGAGTTGGATCTTCCCAATAATGAGGTAGACCAAGCTTCATAAACCAGGAGGAAACATGCTTAAGCCATGGGATGTTCTTGCTCTGATCAATCTTCAGGATCTCCTCTAAGCCTTCCTTATAGTGTGTCAATTCTATGGTTGACCAAAGTGTCACCCAAAATAAAAGGGGCCTTAGTAAGGCATGGTGATCGGTGCGTTTAACATTTAGGTCCATAATAATGGGAATTAGCGGTGTTCGTATTGGGAGGCTTAATAGTTTTCTAAAAAATGTGTTTTCCCCCAGTTCAAAGTTCTTTTTGCAGTGGGCCCCCCATATTTCAGCCCCATAAAGAGAGGCTGATTGTGCTTTATGTTTGAATACCTCCAAAGCGGGGGACACCGCTTTCGAAATACTGCTCCCATGTTTCTTTATTATTGGCAGGGATATTTTTTTTTTTCAGAACAAAATTTTATTGGTTTTCAGAAATAGACAGAATACAGGAAATAATGCACCGCTCCCGGAAAAGAATCAGAGATGCAGCACGTTCATTAGGTAATCACGTTTAGATATATTCTGTCAACATTCCCCCCACAACTCACCCTCCGCTGCCCCACCCGGTACCCTCCCACAACCCCGCACGGTGTAAACATTGTCTATCAAGAGAAGTGTAGCCAGTAAAAGAGCTGTGTGTGCGCCCCTTCATCAAGAGACAGGCAGGACTTGTGCAATGTCAGTGTCTCGAGGCACCGGGGGGTCCAGCAGTAGGCCCCGGTAGTCCGCCCACCGTTTCCAGATCCTACAATGTTTCGTAGGACACACCCTGGCCTCAAATATTGGGCGTTCCAGCCCCATATTATAGTCCAGGCCTCGTTTCCATACTTCTAGCAACGGGGCTCGAGGCGCCTTCCAGGCCTGGGCAATGTCTCGTTTGGCCACCACAAGGCCCAATAGGAGCAAGTGGCGTTTATACACATTCCCCCCCACCCGTTCCAGCACATGCAGGAGGCCCAGCTTCGGTGTGCGAGGAAGGTCCCAGCCTAACACCTCCTCCAAACAATCCCACACTCCGGACCAGAATCTCTGCAGTCGCACACACTCCCATACCGTATGAATAAAGGAACCCGTCTCACTTCCACATCTCAGGCACGCCGGGGAGTCAATCAGTCCCGCCCTCCACAGTCGTTCCCTTGTATAATACGCCCTATGAAGGTATTTAAATTGAATAAAGCGCAGTCGCATTGCGATTGCTGCCCCTCTAGGGGCTTCAAGGGCTTCTCTCCAGTCCTCCTCCTCCAAACTGCCCAATTCTTCCTCCCACACCAGGCGCAGCCTATCAAGGGACATGGAACAGTGGGTAACCAATGTTTGGTATATGCTAGAGATTTTTTTGGATTCCAATTCCCCCATAAATAGTTTGGCTTCTAGGGGACTGAACTCCGGCAGGGAGGTCAAGTCCGCTATAGCGGGGGCCAGGGCGTGCCTGAGCTGCAGGTATCGAAAGAACTGGGACTGGGGCATTTCGTATTCATCACGCAGAGCCTGGAATGATTTGAGAACCGCACCTTTCATAACGTTGCCCAGCGTCGATATGCCGATGGCGTCCCAGCCCTCAAAGCCGCGCAGGGACGCCAGCGCTGGCAACCTCCCCTTGTGCCATAAAGGGGTCTCCCCTGTCAATTTGTTCCACCAACCCATGCGTTTTAGCGCCTCGCGCCACACCCTAAACACCGTGACCACCGGGAGTCTCTTCCTGAGGGCCGCCGAGTATAAGACCGTGTGGAGTGTGTGTGGGTCCATCAGGTACCTTTCCAGAGCATAGGTCGGGTCGCCCCGATCCCCATACCACCAGTCATTGAGGACCAGCAGGTGCGAAGCTTGATAATAAGACTGGACGTCCGAGGTCGCCAGCCCTCCACTATAGGTCGAGAGGAAGCAGGTGCGGAGCGCCACCCTCACTGCCCCCCCTGTCCATAAGAACCGAACCAGGGCTGAGTTCACTTGCCGAAACCACTGCGATGAAATAGGATACGGGTGATTCTGCAGTTGGTAAAGAAGACGGGGCAGCGCTACCATTTTGAAGATGGCTGATCGCCCATATACATTAAGGGGCATCCTGGACCATATTTGCATATCTGACCTTACTCTGTCCCACACGGGGAGCACATTGCGGTTCCACGAGACGCTCGGCTCCTCGGTCAGAAAGACACCGAGGTACTGCAGGCCTTCCGTCACCACCTGGAGGGCCGAAGCCCACGGGCCTAGGGCGTCACCGCCTCCTAGGGCCCACAATTTCGACTTTTGCACATTCAGCGTGAGTCCGGACACCTCGCCAAAGATGCGCATGATCTCCAGGACTCTAGGCCCAGATCTATTTAGGTTCGTAAGAAAGAAGAGGACATCATCCGCATAGAGCGCGATTTTATCCGACGGGCCCCCTATCCATTCTACCCCATGTAGCTGCGCATCCACTCTCACCCATGCCGCCAGTGGTTCCATCGCCAGAGCGAACAGGTAAGGCGAGAGGGGGCACCCCTGACGGGTACCTCTGCCTATCTGGAACAAACTAGAGACTGCTCCCGCTACTCTCACCGCCGCCGTCAGGTCAGTATATAGTAAATGAATGTAGGACAGGAAGCGCGGGCCCAAATTGAGGCGGGGAAGAAGCGCCCGGAGAAACTGCCAGCTCAGGGAGTCAAATGCCCTATCAATATCCGCCAGGAAAAGGGCCGCCGGGATCCCCGCCGCACGCGCAGCCTCCACTATTAACTGTGCCCGTCGGATATTATGTCGTGTCGCTCTATGGGGCATGAAACCGGCTTGGTCAGGGTGAACCAGGTCCGCAATGTAAGGGAGTAGGCGCTTCGCCAGTGCCTTGGCCAACACCTTCGCCTCGAAATTAAGCAAGGAAATCGGTCGGTACGACTCAGGGCGATCCGGCGGCCTTCCCGGTTTGCAGAAGACCACCACTTCCGCGTGTCGCCAGTCTGCCGGCATACATCCACAATCCCTGGCCGCCTCCAGAGCCTTCCTATAGCGCATCCCTAGTTGAAGATGGAACGTCTTCATGAACTCACACGGGAAGCCGTTAGGCCCAGGGGCCTTGCCAGAGTTCAGCTCACCTAGAGCCTCCCCCAGCTCCTCAGCCGACAACGGGAGATCCAGACGGGCACTAGCCTCGTCTGAGAGCGCCCGGGGCGGAAGGTCCGCCAGGAATTTGTCTACCTCTTCCGCCGGGAGCGACTCCCGGGGGGCATACAACGTCGCATAGTATTGCGCAAAAGTATCGGCCAGGACCGTCGGGGCCACTATAGGACCACCCAGTTCGTCCCGGAACCCCGGCAGGGGCTGGGCCTGAAATGTGCCCTGGCACAGTCGGTAAAGCATTGTGCTAGCTTTGTCCCCCCATTGATATATCCTACTCTGAGTAGCTAGCCAAACTTGGCGGGCCTCATCTAGTAATAAGGAGGAGTACACCTGTTGATGATAGAGCAGCTGCCTCACCGCGTCGCCACCATCACTCAACGTGCTTTCCGCCTCCCAGCGTCGGACCCGACTCGCCGCCTCCTCGACGGCCGAGTGGCGGGCCCGACGGTTCGCTGCGCACCACGCAATGTCCACTCCGCGGAGCACCGGCTTCAGAGCCTCCCACTGAGTCATGACATCTGTATCGGGTCCATCATTCTCCGCCCAATAATGCGCTATCGCCTCCCTCATGTGAGACTGATAGTCATCACGCTGCAGGTGCCATGTGGAGAGGCGCCATCGAAACGGCTGGCGCGTCGCTTCTAGGAGCAGCGTCAAGGAGATCGGAGAATGGTCCGACAGGCCTCTCGGAAGTATCGAAGTAGAACCCACCCTCCCTATCCAGGGTTGGGGGATAAAGAGGTAATCCAGGCGTGAGAAGGACTTATGGACCGCAGAGACGAATGTATATTCACGACTACATGCATGCTGGTATCGCCAGGCATCCAACCAACCCATCCCCTGCGCCATCCTGCTCAGTTTTGTGACAACCTCGGGAAGTGGACCCACCCCAGGCCTATATCGATCAAGTCGTCCATTCATCACATCGTTCCAATCCCCACCCACAATAGTCAACACATGCGGAATCTCGGCCCAGACATCAAACAGTCGCTCTATCAGAGCCTCCTGCAGTGGTGGCGGGGCATAGACACTGCCAAATACCATGAGCTCACCACCCACCATCCCCTTGACCAACGCATATCGACCATGCATATCCAACCACTGTGTCTCATGTACATATCGAGCTCTGCGGTGAATCAAAATCGCAACCCCTCTGGACCCTCTCGCAAACCCGGCGTGAAACACCTGGTCGAATCCGGATCTACGCAGACCAAGGGTCTTGGTGCCCATGAGGTGTGTTTCTTGAAGGAGCATGACATCCGCCTTTTCTCTCTTTCCCATCCGTAGCACTGCACCCCTCTTGATTTTATCAAGCACCCCTCGCACATTCCAGCTCAACACTCGTAATGAAGCTCGAGGGGGTTCCCCCTCCTGACCGTCAACCGCCATCAATATGCCATTTTTGCAAACCGTCCGGCAGCAGAGGCCGCATACACACATATACACACTTCCCGACTTCCGTAGACACCGTGCAGAAACCAAAACCGCCCCCCCCCAACACGCCCCCAGTCCCTACCTCCCCTAACAATCCTAACTCCTACCCCCCCTTCCTCAAACTATGACAACCGCCCACCCCCCAACCCCCCACCCCATACCTCAGCAACATTGAAGTACCTGTCGCGGCGCAGCTAGTGTCCAACCCCCAACGGGAGGCCAGAGACTCACTGCTCCAATGGATCCCTCCCAACTACCCACTAGGCTTCAAACAACCCCCACCCAACTCGCGGGCACAAAGTCCGGGAGAAGGCCCGCTCTGTCTCGAGCGTCTCCCGACCCACACTCCACCCGTCAACAAACTGTTATGCAATACAAGATCAAGTGGCATGACCGCAATCAGCATCTGCCCCTCCCCCACCCCAATGGCGCCATCTCGGTCCCTCCGGGCCCTAACCGTCGCCAAGCATGATGCAACTCAGGGTCTCAAGTGTTCTGGGGAGGGGAGGTCGGTGGATCCACTGCCTCCTCCGGTTCCTCCTGGGGAGGCGGGCGCTTCTTGGAACGCGCCCTCCAGTTGCTCCTGCTGCGTGACCTGCGCGGCGTCTTCCCACGTTCCGTTGTGGATGACGAGTCCGACCCCCGTCTCGGCGGAGTATGTACCTTGACCCGCACCGTCTCGTCCGTCTACTCAAATACGTCCTCCGGAGAATTAAAGAATTGAGTGCGAGATTGAAACACCACTCTCAGCCGGGCCGGATATAGCAGGGCATAGGGGATTTTCAGTTCCCGTAGGCGGGCTTTCGCTGCAGTGAAAGATTGTCGCTGCTGCTGAACCAGTCTCGTATAGTCGGGGAAGATGAGAATTTTGTGATTTTCATACATTAGGGGGGGTCCTTGGCTCGGGCCTGTCTCAATATGACGTCTCTGTCGTGATAATTGAGCAGTTTGGCTATCACCGCGCGGGGACGGGCACCGGTAGGTGGCTTTGGGAGTAAAGCACGATGTGCTCGCTCTATGACAAAGCAGCGCGACAAGGAGTCCGGTGGGAGCCAGCCCTCCAGCCACTGAGTCAAAAACTCCTCCATGTTCCCTTTCTCACAGTCCTCCGGAAAGCCCACAAAGCGCAGATTATTTCTTCTGGCCCGTCCTTCCGCGTCCTCAACACGCAGCGCTAGGCCCCTTTGAATCCCCTCCATGGCAGCAACCTTCTTCTTGAGGATCACCACGTCGTCTTCCACCCCCGAAATCCTGGTCTCAGCTTCAGTAATGCGGGCCACCGCGTTGCGTAAATCCTGTCGAAGCAGGGTTACATCTGCACCGACCGCCCCTATCTTGGCATCCAACATGTCTCTGGACTGCGTAATCGCCGCCATCAACGCCGCGTTGTCGGGTCCGGGGCCCTGGTGGCCTCCGGCGGCCCCGGCACCCCCGCTCGGCCCAGCGAATTTGTCCATCGGGCCCTGTTTCGAAGCGCCCCCACTGTTGCCTCCCCTGGTCATGGCGCACTCCAATTCCTCAGCAGTGCTCTAGGGAGCTTGGGGTCCGGTGGCAGCCTCAGCCGTCAACCTGTATATCAGGAGTGGGCACCTCCCAAACAGGCCGGCGCGGTCTCCGGCACCTCTAAGAATGCTCCAGCGGGGCTGCCCTCAACACGCCAAGAAGCAAGCCAGTCTTGTGTCGGGGCCCCACAGGGAAAGTACCGCAATGTTCTCCGCCTCAGGTATCGCCGGCCGCCACCCAGGTCGCGCTCCGCTCTACTCCGGCGTAGGCATGTAAGGCCGGCGCCCCACGGTGACCAACGGCAGGCCCTCCTCACCGGGGCAAGCCCCCGCGGCCCGGTATAGCCGCCGAGTAATAAGGCCTGTCCCTCCAAAGCTGTCGCCCCCAGGAATCCGCTCGGGCTCACCATACAATGTCGAGAGGGGGGGGGCCCACGGGGGGAGGTGAGGCAGACTGGGGACGTATGTGCAGCCGCCCCCTGGTGCTCCAAGGCCCCAAGCCCCGCGGTCCGCTCCAACCGCCGAACGGGGCCGGGGATTGCCTCTGAAGCGTCCCCTCCCCCACTAGGCCTCGCACCACGCCAGCCCCCCTCACCTGTCCGAGCACCGTCCGTGCTCCGGGCACTCAGCTCGCAGATCACTGGTCCAGCCGCCGCACTGGCCTCCGCTATGCCCTCACGTCTGTTGCTGGTCACGCTGCGGGGGCCGCTCTCCGCTCCCCTGACTCCCCGGCGTCTCCTCACTTCCGGGCGGGCCGCCCGCTAAATCGAGGTCCCGGCTCCGGGGCTCTGTGTAGGCCTCCCCTCCGTCCCAGCTCCAGGCCGCTGAAAGAGGCAGAAAGCAGCAAGCGATGGCGCCGAAATCGCCGTCGAGTCTCCCACTGCTGCTTCGGTGCACAGCCACACACTTAGGGGCGGAATCTGGTCGGGAGAACGCAGGATATCTGCCAGGATGATGAGCGGCGGGACGGAGCTCGCTCAAGCCACGTCCGCCATGCCTGCCGTCTCGGCCACGCCCCATTGGCAGGGAATTTTGAAGATAAATAATCTTGTTTTTCTCCAATTGTGGCTTCCAAGATCATTTTGTATCTAGGGTTATACCCAGATAATTAAAACTTTGCACATACTCAAATTTTGGGTTATTTAGCACTAAATTCTTTTTGAAGGATCTATGTGGATTTATTGCCATATACTTTATAGTTTTTCTGGAATTTATTTCAAGGCCTTTCATTGTACAGTATGTATAGAAAGAATCCATTAAGCATTGTAGTCCTTTGGGGGTTTGTGATATTAGTATGGTGTTGTAAGCGAATAAAAGAGCAATCACCAGGTCTCCCCCCAACTTGGGTGAATCATTTGAGCATCCGTACAGATAGTTTGGGATATCATTTACGTACAATGAGAATAAAGTAGGTGCCAGTACGCACCGCTGGCATACGCCCCTTCTTACAAGGATTGCCTTGTTGAGTTCACCCCTCGGGCCCCATCTTACTTTTGCAAAATTATTGGGATGTATGACGTTACAACGCATACTTTTACAACGACTACCATTACAACGAATTTTTTACAACGCAAAAACGTTTACAACGCATACCATTACAACGCAAGATTTTACAACGCAAGTACCTTTACAACGCATACCATTACAACGTAAATATTGGTAAGTATATAATATTTTTTTTAATATAAATTATTTTAAATTATTAAAATATAATTACATTTTATTTAATTTTATTTAATTAATTTAATTTAAATATAATTTTAATTTATTTTTACAAATTAACCCTGTACCCCAAAAACCCAAAACTGACCCTGAACCCTAAAAATATTTTTTTTAATTTAAATTAATTTAAATTATTAAAATATAATTAATTTGTATTTAATTACATTTAATTAATTTAAATATAATTTTATTTTATTTTTACAAATTAACCCTGTACCCCAAAAACCCAAAACTGTCCCTGAACCCTAAAAATACCCCTTTACCCAAAAACCCAAAACTGACACTGAACCCTAAAAATACCCCTTTACCCAAAAACTGAAAACTGACCCTGAACCCTAAAAATACCCCTTTACCCAAAAACTAAAAACTGACCCTGAACCCTAAAAATACCCCTTTACCCAAAAACTGAAAACTGACCCTGAACCCTAAAAATACCCCTTTACCCAAAAACTGAAAACTGACCCTGAACCCTAAAAATACCCCTTTACCCAAAAACTGAAAACTGACCCTGAACCCTAAAAATACCCCTTTACCCAAAAACTGAAAACTTACCCTGAACCCTAAAAATACCCCTTTACCCAAAAACTAAAAACTGACCCTGAACCCTAAAAATACCCCTTTACCCAAAAACCCAAACATATAATATTTAAAAAATAATTATATACTTACCAATACTTACGTTGTAATGGTATGCGTTGTAAAGGTACTTGCGTTGTAAAATCCTGCGTTGTAATGGTATGCGTTGTAAAAGTTTTTCCGTTGTAAAAGTTTTGTTGTAATGGTAGTGCGTTGTAAAAGTTGCGATGTAATGGTTGTTTCCCAAATTATCCTTGTGTAGTCTTATTATTTGCACGAGTAATTCGCCTGGCACTCCTTGACATCTCAACGATTCCCAAAGTAATTTTTGAGGTATAAGATTGAATGCTTCCTTTAGGTCAACAAACGCAATATACAGATGGCCCTTTCTAAAATGTATATATTTCCAGCATAGGAATTAAAACCAGTACAATTGATCAATTGTACTGGTTTTAATTCTAAATCCTGCCTGGAATTTTGAAAGCACATTGTTCTCCTCAATCCAATTGTTTAATCTATTGAAAATATGCTTAGCAAAATGTTTTTTAAAAATATCTATCACTACACGCTGCACTACCGTTTGATTGATTTGACTGGGGAATTGACGCTCGGACCCCCGGGGACATTGCTGTACTCTGTGGGGCAGCTCGATATCGCTGTTAGTCCTAGTATCCTCTATTATTCCAGGTACTCTGCCCTTTTGGGGCCCGAGCTGCCACCTGCCCTGCGGAGAGGCCACACGTGTGTGATCCGTTTCCTTCAGTGGGGTGCCTCTGACTCTCGCGGCCTGAAAGAACCGCTGCTACCTACCATACGGACACATCTCACTGGGGTCCTGCCCATATAACACTTCTCCATTCTGCTATCGCCATAAGTGGTAGAAACTCAAGAGGGGCCACTCAGGGGAGATTGGACAAATATGCCTTCGCCAAATCGCAGGGTGCGGCGCACGACAAGGAAGTTTCTCCACCCGCGGGGGAGCCTGGCGGGGCTGAGCAGGACATCACTCTGAAAGAGATAATGGCGACATTAAATAAAGTGGACACCAGGATTTGAACGCTTGCAGTCGACCTGGCTCTAATCCGGGCAGATTTCAATAAACTGTCCTCCCAGATTTCAGACGTCGAGACCACTACTGAGACCCTTGTTAAGGGCACTTCCACCCTCAAGAAACAAGTGCACCAGTTGGAAGAGGACAATAAGTTTCTAAAGGCCCGCCTTGAGGATCAGGAAGGGCGCTCGAGGCGGAACAATATTCGCTAAGTTGGTGTGCCAGAGAAATTGGGAGAGCCGGCCCATGATCTCTTTGTGGAGGACCTGGTAACGACTCATTTTCAGCCACGAGGGTTATCAAACTTTTTCTCCGTGGAGCGGGCTCACCGGGTCCCGAGTGGCAGACCCAAACCCGGGGCGCCCCCGCGCCCGGTCCTGGCCAGAATTTTTAACTTTCGAGACCGCGATGTCATTTTACAAGAGGCCAGAAAGGCTCCACTGATTGACATCGAGAACGCCAACATAACAATCTTCCCGGACTATACCGCGGCAGTCACGAAACAACGCAGGGGGTTCCTTGAAGTGAAGAAGGCTCTCCGTAAGCGGGAGATAAAATACTCTATGCTATTTCCAGCCAAGTTGCGAGTGGAGGATGACGGAAAGGTGTGGTTCTTCCTCACACCTGAAGAGGCCCAGGAGTGGCTGGATGGATGGCGAAAGGTGGGGAGACAGGGCCGCAGTGAGCATCGTGAACAACAACACGACGAGCGACAGTGCACTGTGGACCGAGCGTGAATGAGAATTGTAGACTGCGGACGCATTGAGGATGGGAGGTCAGCACAGCGGCTGCGAGACTGACCTGGGCTGTGGCCCGGCGGAACTGCGCTAGATTTGGTAACTCGGTTTGACCAGAAGTGTAAGAGAATATACTGAGTATAGGGTGCACATCTTGGGTCACTGTTTGGTACGGGTGGGGGAAGGGGGTTTTCCTTGAGGGATGGCCTGGCTTGACTGCGATTTAATGGCAATTGCAGGACTACTTTGCTGCAGTCTTTCATTCGCTGCTGACACTCGACCGTGATGCTGGGTCATTGACATTGATGTAGTACAAGGGCTCTGTGGAGGACTGGAGCAACTTTCTCTCGCCCTCACCGTTCAGGAATGGGAATGGGTATTAAGCCCTCTGCTTTGTTGGGGTTGCGGGCAGTTCTAGTCCTGTCAGGCAGGGAGGGGGGGAAGGGGGTGAAGGGGGTTCTTTGCGTAATGTTCATGTTTTTTCAGTTCCAAATTTAGGGCACAATCTGAAGGCTAATGTACATGATGCTGCTGTGTGGCGGCGCTGCCTTGGCAGCGGTTTACAATGATGTGTTGTTTATGGCAGGGGAGACAGTGTCAGCGTGTTCCGAAATTGGTACTGATGTTCCCGCTATGGCCCCAGTGCCCCCTTTAACAATACTTACCTGGAATGTGCATGGTTTGGGGGATACAATTAAGAGAGGCCTGGTGTTGCAATATCTGAAGCGCTGTGCGCCAGCGGTGGAACTGTTACAAGAAACGCATCTGGTGGGTTCGGCATGCAAAGCTATGGACCGCTGGGAGTTCAGAATGCTGGTACACTCTGAGTTCACATCGGGCTCGAGAGGGGTGGGCATTTTGGTTCGTAAACAATTCCCGTTGATCATACATCGTACCTGGTCAGATACTCACGGGCGGTTTGCAGCCGTCTCGTGCCAGTGGGAAGGGAAAAGATTCAATATAGTGTCAGTGTATATCCCCCCGCTCTTCATTCTGTAGGTTTTCCAGCACTCAGCGCCTTCCTCTTGAGCCTGCCAGAGGGAGAACTTCTTATAGGGGGCGTTTTTAATGCAGTGGTTGATGGTGCCAGGGACCGCTACCCTAGTAGGCCTACGGGGGCGGGTGGTTCCCGCATGACTGGATTTATTGACGCCTTGGGTCTCACAGACGCCTGTAGATTTAGACACCCCACCGACCTATACTATACTTATCAATCAGGGGTGCATAATAGTCTCTCCCGTATTGACTACTTCCTCCTTTCTGTAGAAGGCCTCCCCTATGTCACTGACGTTGGGATACGCCGTCGAGGCATATCAGACCACTCACCAGTGTACCTGACATATACACTACATATCAAAACGAGGAAGCGTATTTTCCCTATTGCCCCAGGTTACTTACAAATCCCCAAGATCCGTAAAGACATAGTAAGGGCTACAAAGCACTACTTCCACGAAAATGAAACCTCTGTACAGTCCCCGGGCATTTTATGGGAGGCATATAAGACAGTGGTTCGAGGCCAAGCAATTGCTTCTATAATGGGCTATAAGCGAGAGGCGAGGGGAGAGATAGACACCCTAGAGGCTGACCTGGCAGTGCTTCAGGAACTACACGAACGGGACCCCTCTCCAGACACGGCGCAAAGCCTGCGGCTCATACAGTGTGCACTTAAAGAATATCAGAGTGAACAGGTTAAACTACGGCTCCTAGCTACGAGACACACCATATACGAGGTTGGGGACAAGACAGGCAAGCTCTTGGCATGGTTAGACAGGAGGGACAGAACGCAGAGAACAATAGCTCAACTTCACACTTTGACTGGTACCATAGTCACTGCCCCTGAAGACATAGTATGCACCTTGGCTGACTATTTTGAGCAGGTATATACCTATAATTCCCCTATGACAGTAGAGGAAGCTTGTACGTACATAAAAGATATTCAAATGCTGACTCTTACAGAGGAAGCAGCATTGACTCTGGAGGCTGACTTCACGATTGACGAGGTTAAAATGGCCATTCATTCTCTGCAGTCCGGGAAGGCTAGGGGGCCCAATGGCATCCCCATTGAACTATACAAGCGCACGTCCGATTCAACTGCCCCGTATCTCTTGACCATGTTTCTGCACAGCTTGGAGGCCGGTGCCCTGCCGCATGACCAACGAAGGAGCCACTATAGTTACAGTGCCTGAACATGGAAAGCCCCCAGATGACTGCTCTTCTTACCGACCAATATCTCTGCTCAACGCTGAAGCAAAGATTTTAGCTAAGATGATTGCTGCCTGCCTAACCCCGCACCTCGAAACACTTATCCATCCAGACCAATCCGGGTTTATGCCCAACTGCACTTAACCTGCAGAGAGTCCACGCGGCTGTGGCGCGCATGCCCTGTCTCCAAGAACCAGCAGTCATTCTTTCCTTAGATGCTCGAATGGCATTCGACATGGTGGAGTGGACTTACTTATTTGCAGTTCTCGAGCATATGGGCTTTGGTCCCAAGTTCTGTGCCTGGGTGCAATTATTATATTTGCGCCCCCTGGCCCACGTGGTGGCCAATGGCCATATGACTAGGGACTTTGAGCTAGGTCGTGGCACGCGCGCGGGCTGCCCATTGTCTCCTTTACTATTTGTTCTGGCGTTGGAGCCATTGGCGGCCTGGATTCGATGGGACTGCATGATTAGGGGGCTACAATGGACCGCAATGTGGGAGGACCGCATTTCCTTATATGCAGATGATATCCTTCTATAGTTAACTTCCCCTAGGCGGTCTATCATGGAGCTCTTAAATATTTGTGAGATTTTCGGACGGGTGTCTAGCTATACCATTAATTGGTCTAAGTCTATCTTATTTGTCCTCAAAGGCCCATCTCCACAACTTCCGACGGAATGCCCCCTAAGGATTCCTTTAAATACTTGGGGGTGTGGATAACGCCTAATCCTAGTATCTTCCTCCTTAAAAATCTGGAGCCTGCCCTTGAGCGATTCCGGTCTGATTTAAAGCACTGGCACACCGTGCCTTTGACGCTTCTGGGTAAAGCGGCCCTTTATAAGATGATGACACTTCCACGGCTGTTATATATCTTCGAAAACAACACGTTCCCTGTTCCTGTAAAGTATTTCAAACAAATAGACACCCTAGTTTCAGGTCTACTTTGGGGTAATAAGACGGCAAGGATGTCACGTGGCAAGTTAATTAGGAGCTGGTATGACGGAGGCGTTGCCCTCCCAGATATCCAGTTGTATTACTGGGCTGCCCATTTAAAAATAATAAACCAATGGCTTCATGCATCGCAAACGGAGCCGGCATTCCAAGCTGATAGATATTAGATTGGGGAGGCGGGGATTCTTTCTGTACTGTATGACAAAAAGGGCACACCGTCCCTCCTTGGCCCAACAGCACACACAGTGGGCATATGGTACGCTGTGCAGACTCGTCTCAAGGGCAGAGACACAATTACCCAAATGACTCCACTGTGGGCCGCACGCAGACTGGGCAAACTACGCAATCGCAAAGGGTTTAGAGAATGGGACCTGATAGGAATCTCCACGGTAGGCGACCTATGGAAGAGGGGTACAATCATACCATTTGACCAGCTTCAAACCCAATACGACTTAGCGCAAACTAAAAGATTTTGATATTTGCAGGTCAGCCATGCCCTACGGTCGGGTATCCCACCAAATACTGATTTGCCTGAATCAACTCCATTGGAAGACAGGCTACTTACTGAACATATGCATAAAAAAGCGACGTCTTTTACGTATCACAAGCTAGTTAACAATTTACCAGAGGGCGTGGCCGACAGCCGGCGGGAATGGTCGCTGGCTAGCGCGACTCCCGACCCTTGCCCGACGATCCGCCTCAGTGATCCGTCTACAGACGGGGGTTTCCTCTTCCACTAAGGGGAGCCCCGCTAGGAAACGACTGTGCCTGACTTGGCGAAGTGCTGGCCCCATGGGGGCCCCCTGGAGGCAGTTAGGCCCGGAATGGAGGAGTCCCCCTGGGCCCGCAAGATGGCGGCCATGTCTGAGTCCCGGCCGGCCTTCTAGGTGGCTTCCGCTGGGAGTGGCTGGACCCAGATTGGGGTCCGCGCCCGTCCTGCCTCCGTGCCACCCATCGGACCTGCCCTCTACCCTGCCGAGGCGCGGCGGATCCCCCTGAATGTACTTTGGAGCTGTCCCTGACCTGTGAGAAATGATGCTGTGGGAGTCCCTCCCATGCCGGGGAGCGGACTACGCGACTCCCCTGCTTTGGGGCCTACCGATTGCGGAGCTCCGATCTCCCCGTGTCCTGCTGGCCGGACCCGCATCGAAATTGACACCCGTCTTGCTGCTACGCTGCCTACCGGGCCTCCTTCCATACCCCTAGGGCGGGGCAAACTTCTTGCAGGTGCCTGGCTTCCACCCTGGGCCTGAGTGAGGGGAGACAGCGGGGATTGTCTACGCGCCGGGGCGCACTGCAGGTGACGCCCCGGCTTTGGCACTCTTCATTTCTGGGGCTCCGGTGCGCTCTCCTATTGACCCGCATGGACGTGTGGCCCCCGCCTGGGATTCACGAGCAGCACTTTCCTTGAAGCTGCGGGGGGAGTGCCCTAGGGGCCCTGGTGGTTCCTGCTCTCACCGACCCTGCTCCGGGCCTGCTCAGTAGGGCTATACCCGGCTCTATGGGGTACTCCGGAGGCCGAGCCGGTGGATTGATCTCCCAGGGGTGAACTGGACACCTACCTACAGTGCACGCTGCACCTGTCCCACCACTTGGCCCTGTTCTGCAGCGGTGGCGGAGCTCCTAGCTGTTGTGCCCTTCAATGCCCTGACGCCTGGCGCCTCCAGTCTACGCTTGGGGGGAAACCCTCCCCTCCTGAACCCACCATCACCTTGCAGCCACATGGAGACCAGGTACGCACAGTAGCGCCATACCCGGATGGGGCCTGAACTCTTTTAGAATCACCCCGTGGGCCCCGTAGGGCTCCTTTTGTTGCCCCGTGCGCTGCGTCCGGATCCTTTGACGGGAGGCGCCCTGCGCCCATGGACCCATGCGGGGTGCGCCCTGCTGGTGCCGCGACGGTTGGTTCCGAGGGTGCTGTGAAGTGTGCCCCTGATCCGCTCCACCGCCGTGGGGAAGGCCTGGCACTCATCCTATAGCTTGACTCCGCCTTGCTCTGATAGTTCTGAGGTTCCACCAGCCGGGAGGGATGGCGTCCGGCAAGGGGACACGGCCCCCAACTCAAAGACAGATTACTAAGAACTCCTGGGGCGCCAGAGGAGACAACAGGGATGCTGCCCCCCCGGGCGACTCGAAGCTCACGTCCCCCTCGCAAGGGGCAAAGACACTCACCCTGGAGGACGTAATGGAGGCCATCGCTGGAGTCCGCTCCTCTCTTGAAACTCGAATTGACTCCGTGAACATTGAGGTGACCCTCTTGCGTGCTGACTTGCGTAAAATGGACACTAAAGTCAAGGACGTGGAAGTCAAGATGGCGGCCTTGATTGACGATACTTCTACTCTTCAGCAGCAAGTCGCCCAGCTTCAGAAACAGCAGAAGCAGATGAGTGAACAGCTGGACGACTATGAAGGGAGGGCGAGACGGAACAACATCCGTATCCTAGGAGTCCCAGAGAGAATGGAGGAGCCCTCAGCTGACCTATTTGTGGAATCCTTGGTTACGACGCACCTTAAACCGAAACACCTTTCAAGCTATTTCTCCATTGAAAGAGCACACAGGGTCCCGGGAGGCGGGGCTAAGCCGGGTGCCCCCCCCTCGCCCCATCATTGCGAGGGTCTTCAACTTTAGAGACCGCGACGCTATACTGCAGGCTGCTAGGTCCGGACCACCTCTTCTTTTAGAAAACGCTCGGATCTCCATGTTCCCGGATTTCACGGTTAAGGTGCAGGCGAGGCGGCGCAGCTTTCTGGAGGTCAAGAGGGCGTTGCGGGACAAGGGCGTCAAATACTCCATGCTCTTCCCGGCGAAACTGCGTGTCGAAAGTGATGGAAAAACATGGTTCTTTCTCTCGCCGGAGGAGGTGTGGGACTGGCTGGAGGGCTGGAGCAGGGTTGGAGGTTCTCCTCGAAATCGATGTACGCCGGATGAGCTCTCAAGGGAGGACCATCCGCCTGAGAGCCAGGAACTCTTCACCGGACCTCTTGACGGAGTGGAATGAAATCCCTCTGCTGCGGCGGGCCTTCCAAGAACTGCTGTGGCCTCTACCATGCCAGGTTTAGGAAGAACATAAAGACCTGGCTGTTCCAGAAATAACGCTATTGACCAAGCTCATCCCATACCTCTGCTCAGCTATATGTCGTCGGCGCCGGGAAACCCTTTTTGGGTAGCTGTGCGCCATACAAGTGTAAAAATAAAATAAAATAAAATAAAATACCATGCGGCTGCCTCGAGATCGGCGCGACTGCTCGAGGCAACGAGCTTCCTCCTTCTGTATTGACCTCTGTCTCAGGGACCTGTTTCCTTCGGCCGCGGTCGAGCCGCACCAGCTAACTGACAAGTAACTTTTCTATTATGTGAATGTTGCATAAGTCTTATGATATGATCTTACAAGTGTGTTACATTTATAATGTTTTCCGTCGGGCAAGTGGCACTGGCGGCTCATTTAGAAACCCCAATTATGAGTGGGAGGGCGACAGGCACTCTGCCTAGTTGGGGAGTGGATAGTTCTGAATCCGTGGGCAGGGAAGCAGGGTGGGGGGAAGGGGTGGGGGGTGGGGGGGTTGGCAATGTTTTGTTGCTGTTATGTTGTTCACTTTTGTCCTAAGCAGAGTTTCCAATGGTCACCTAGTTTCGCTCACTTATCCTTGTGCCTCCAGCAGAGTTGTCTTTAGTTTTGCCTTCTTGCCTGCCCAGGGTCCCGTGGTGCATGGCCTGACGCCCTGGCTGCTACCTAGTTCCCGGGGTTCACATGTTTTAATCCGTTCCACGCTCCGAGTGGTCCCGGGGCCTGGCCACCATGGGTGGTCCCTTCCTTAACGATCCACCTATTTGACTCTCCAATCATACAGTCATGACTCACCTACCTTCTAGATCCCTTTCTATCCTCACATGGAACATCAATGGGTTAGGTCACAAAATAAAACGAAGTGTAGTCCTTCAGTTCTTTAGGCGCCACTCCCCCGACATAGTTTTGTTGCAGGAGACCCACCTGGTTGGCAATACCTGTCAGGCGATGCAGAGAGGGGGGTACAAGCTTTTGGTCCACGCGGGGTTTACCTCTGGGTCCCGAGGCACCGGGATTTTAGTTAGGAAATCTCTTGCACTCACTCACTCACGCTGCTGGGCCGACCCTCCGGGCCGTTTTGCAATAGTAGAGGCCACCTGGGAGGGGCGTTCCTTGAACATCATTTCAGCGTACCTCCCGCCAACCTTAGTGTGAGCCTCCCTTACAGAACTGGGCACCCAATTGTTAGGCCTCTCCCCGGGTACACTTATAATTGGAGGGATTTCAATACCACTATGTGCGATGAATTGGACCGTAGGCCCAAGAGGGGATCACAACGTCAGAGCTTGGAATTGGCTGACTTCGCCCATGCTTTGGGACTAACAGACATCTGGCGCCTTCACTTTCCAGACACACCATATTTCACGCACTATTCTAATGCACACAATAGTATGTCAAGAATTGACTAT
Organism: Lissotriton helveticus; assembly: GCF_964261635.1. Classification (NCBI taxonomy): domain Eukaryota; kingdom Metazoa; phylum Chordata; class Amphibia; order Caudata; family Salamandridae; genus Lissotriton; species Lissotriton helveticus. The sequence continues at coordinate 818,956,073 of NC_136070.1, forward strand.
TTCTTTTGCCCCGTCGCAGACATTGGCTGCTTTGTTCGCCCGCGAGGTCTCCCTTGTGGTATATCCGACCACTCGCCACTAATGGTGGACCTCACTTATAATCGCCAGTTGGTGCGGGGACCCATCGTTATCAATCCCTGGCTCATGCAGATGCCCAATATTAGAGAAGTGTTGCGGGAGCGTACTGAACTTTATTTTGAGGAAAATGTAGGCTCAGTGGACTCGGCGGTTACGCTCTGGGAGGCCTATGTGGCAGTTGTGAAGGGTGAAGCACTAGCCCTTAAGACGGGTCATCTGCGTAAACATGCGGAGCACATCACACAGGCGGAAACTGATCTCATCAGCCTTGAGGCGTCCCATAATGCAGCACCCTCAGATTCCACTGCTACTCGTCTCCGTACCCAACAACTGATCTACAGAGCGTTGGCCCAAGAGAGGGCACAGGCGCGGTTGCTCCATACGCGTCATCGGGTCTATGAATTTGGAGACTGTGCAGGCAAGATGCTCGCATGGCTGGAGCGTCGTGACCAGGGAGCTAGGTGGGTGTCGTCCATAGCTAGACCAGATGGGTCTGTAGTAGTGGATCCCCAAGACATTGCGGAGGCATTTGCTGATCATCTTGAAAAGGTATATACCCCTGGCAATGGCTATTCGTCCGCTGAATCTAGACAATTGTTGGAGGAAATGCGTCTCCCGACCATCTCGGACTCTGATCAGCTTGCCCTTGACTCAGACCTCTCCGCAGACGAGCTCACCACAACGCTTTTTGCTGTGAACTCCGGCAAGGCTATGGGCCCCGATGGAGTGCCGGTTGAGTTCCTGAAAGGAATGGTCCCTGACATCATTCCCCACTTCCTGAATATGTTTACGGAAAGCCTAGAGCTTGGGGTGCTCCCCCTCGATCAAAGATTGGCCTCCATTGCGGTCATTCTAAAACCTGCTAAGCCTCCCACTGCATGTAGCTCCTATCGTCCGATTTCCTTGATCAGCGCTGGGGCCAAAGTCCTGGCTAAACTACTAGCGACCCGTCTTCTCCTGGTGCTCCATTCCCTAATACACGACGATCAGTCCGGTTTTCTTCCGGGCCGTAACACGGCGTTAAATATCCGTAGGGTCCAAAACGTGTTGAGCCGTCGTCCCACCTTGTCTCAGGATGCTGCTATATTATCCCTCGATGCAGCAATGGCATTCGACTTGATTGAATGGTCCTACTTTTATATACGGACTTATTTGGCCAGGTCCGGGTCAATAACTATACGTCCAGGAGATTTCCTCTCCATCGGGGCACCAGGCAGGGCTGCCCCATCTCCCCCTTGTTGTTCGCCCTCACCCTGGAGCCGCTGGCTCACTGGGTCCGCACCGATGTCTCCATCAGAGGCCTACGATGGGACGACGAGACTGTAGATAAGATCTCTCTCTACGCCGACGACATCCTGATATACGTGTCGTTCCCACAGTCCTCCATTAACAGCCTGTTTCACGTCCTTACCAACTTTGGAAAATACTCGGGCTACGCTATAAATTGGACCAAATCGGTGTTGTATATGTTGCATGGCCCGCCACCTCACCTGCCTAGGGGGTTTTCAATCACGATAGCCACTGAAGGCTTTACATACCTTGGTATCTTCATTACTCCAGACTCCAAACAGTTCTATGACCGTAATCTGTTGGGCCCACTACGTAGGCTTCGTAGCGACGTTGCTCATTGGCGATCGCTTCCGCTCTCTCTCCCGGGACGGGCGGCATTGCTTAAAATGTTAGCGCTTCCACGCTTCCTGTATGTCCTACAGAATTGCCCTTTCCCCATTCCAGACTCATACTTCAGGACGGTAGAAAGCGAGCTCGGATTGCTACTCTGGGATGGCGGTGCCGCTCGGATTGCTCTCTGTAAGCTGTTTCAGGGCTGGTACGACGGGGGAATAGCTCTCCCTAACCTCCGTCTTTACTATTGGGCCTCCCAGCTTGTTGTGATCAACCACTGGATACACGGTTCACCTTTGAATCCGGCCTTCCTATTGGATAGAGATCAAACAGGACGGGAGGGTTACCTGGGGGCCCTATATAGTAAACCCACTAAAACTAGATACGTTGGACCTATGGCTCACACGATAGATGTCTGACACAGAGCCAATAGACGGTTGGGATGGGCTGACAAACTTACCAAAGCCTCGCCTTTGTGGTTCACACAATGTCTGGGCTCCCTTTGCTTCTCCCAGGGCTTTGACAGATGGGACGCGATTGGAATTTCTGAGATTGGAGACCTTGTTCACAAGGGTAAGTTGCTGACCTTTAATGAACTACAAGCTAAATATGCCCTTGTATCCAATGAGTTCTTTAGGTACCTGCAAATCACACACGCTCTTCAGGTCGCTTTTCCAGACTTCGCTTCCATACCTGATACCTCCCCTTTAGAGGATAGGCTGTTGTCGGAACCTCTTCCTGAAAAAGCCATCTCCCTTACCTATCGTAAGCTCTGCAATAACCTCCCGATTCCTTCCTGTCATTAAGGACCAAATGGAAGGCAGACCTGGGTCTCCTAGATGAAGAGGATTGGCGATCGGTGCTAATGTCCCCGAGGGAATCAGCTATATGTCACAGGTTTAGATTGATCCAACTAAAAGTATTGCACAGAGCATACATGTCCGCCCTTACCTTGGCCAAAATTGGTCGGCGACCTGACGCCCTATGCCTCCGTGGTTGCGGACTCCCTGGGACCTTTTACCACATCCTGTGGGACTGCCCTGTGATACGGCGGTTCTGGGCGGCTGCGCTGAGTAAAATGAGCAGCTCCCTGGGCAAACCGCTCTCTGCATCGCCTAGAGAATGTGTCCTCAACATTTGGGGGCCGAACGACTTACATGCTCCGGAGCTACAATGGGCGGCGCTGGGGTTTCTGTTGATCAAACGCTCCATAGCGATGGGATGGGGCTCCCCGGACAGACCGCTGGTGGTGGGCTGGGTAGCTGCAATGGACCAATGCATGATAGCTGAGAAGACTGTGTATAAAGTAAGGGGCTGCCCCACGGTATGGGACAAGAAATGGGGACACTGGAACACATACCGTGGTGAGCTGTGTGATTCTCCTACGGCGGAACTGGCATTGCCCCGTGGGGGATCCAGGGGCGGGTATGTAAGCTAAAGGGTATGAGACTTGTCTTCGCTGTGAACTGCCTATGCCTTTTTATTAAACAGGCGTTGTTCCTTTAATTGTGTCTTATACCAACGGGCCTAGGGCGTTGCTACACCACTAGTTAGTGCTGGACCCTTAAGTTGGACTATATGCCATTTTGACTCTCTCTGCTGGATTTATTTGTTTGAGTATTGTTTCTGTTTAAACAAAAATCAGTGGTGCGACTGCCCTATCTGTGTCCAATGCGGGTATTGACTTGCCTTTACTATGGTTTGCTAAACTGAGATGCCGTCCGACCTCATGGTTGTGGACCGAAAGGCTGTGTATTATAACTTGACCTGATTATTGCTCTTCACCTTTTGCCTGCATGTACGCAGATGTGACTGTATCATTTGTTTTCTAGACGAAATGCCACAGTAAAAAGATTTTTTTTTAAAAACAATTTACCAGATCCCACCCTGAAATTAAGGCACAGTTGGTCTGGAGACTTGGGGGACTTTGACGAGGCGGACTGGCAGACAGCACTATCTTCCCCGAGAGAAGTGGCCATACCCTCTAGGTCCGTCTGATACAGTTAAAAATACTTCATCGTGTATACTACACTAGGACTACTCTGCACACCATAGGACGCGCTACACACCGCTTTTGTCTAAGGGGCTGCGGGGAGGAGGGAACATTCTTCCATACCATATGACAATGCCCCCGGGTCGCTACCTACTGGGCTAAAGTCATGAGGACGATGTCGCAGGTAGTAAATGCATCTGTGTTACCTGAGCCACGGTGTTGTTTATTAAACATCTGGGACCCGAATGACCTTACCCACCCTGCTCAAGACTGGGTGACGTTAGGTATAATGTTTGCTAAGTGAAATATCGCCAAATACTGGGGTGCTGAGGAGGTACCCATGTTGAGAGACTGGTGCACAGATTTAGATGCGGCTATGTTGGCAGAGAGAGTAGTATACCTGCACCGGGGTGTCCCCGAAAATGGGATAAGATTTGGGGTGCCTGGAATGAATACAGGGGGCATCTGTGCGATCCACCGAGGCCAGATGAAGAAAGTGATTCTGAATTTTAGGCGGGAGGGGGTGAGGGGCTGTGGGACTGTGCCGATGGATTTGGAGCAATGTTATTTGAATATTTTACAACTTGTACCGACACTGCCTTGTACATTGAATTGTCTTTCATGCTATATGTACCACTTATCTATCAGAAGCCCTATTATTGTTCTTAATAAAAACAATTAAAAAAATATATATATCTATAAAACTAATTGGGCGATAATTTGCGGGGTCATAACGATTGCCTTTTTAAAAAATTGTAAGGATTTCAGCCCCTTTCCAGGATTCGGGTATTGGTGTGCCCAAGGCTATTGCATTGCATAATCAATTTATGTATGGTCCCCAGACACTGATGTCGCGTTTCAATAAGTCTCCCAGTATTTTGTCAGGGCCAGGAGCTTTCCCTGGTATCAACTGCCATAATTGTTTCTTGCAATCTAAAACGTAGGCTAGTAACCTTTAAGTTAAGTACCAAGTCATCAATAGTAGAGGTTTGTTTGGTTTCACCTGCCACATATAGGCAGGAGAAATGATTGACCCAAGTATTGGCATAAAAAAGGTCCTTAGAGTCCCTGCCTGTCTTATTTCCTTTTGCTATTAGTCTCCAAAAGCCTAACTGGTCCTTAGACTTAGCCGCACTGATTAAGTCTGTCCAAATATCGTCGTCCCAGATTTTTTTTGCATTTGCAAGGGTTCTCTTATATTTGATCCCATTCTCCCTTATGGCAATTATGTAGTTATTGTTTATTGCCAATATAAGTTCAGCTTTTACTTCACAACACTCTTTGTTATACCAGGGGTTTACCCCTATATTTAAATCTTTCCTTCCTCCATTGCTCTCCTTAGGCATATTGCTCACAATCGGAGCTAATGCATCTAAAAGGGCATTATGTATGTCTAACAATGGAATTTTCTCTTCTGGTATGTCTATATAGGGTGAAATGATGTCTACAAATCTATTATAAATATGTATCATAGACTGACTATTTCCTAAAATGTAAGACAACTTTAGGGCTCGACGATTGTTGCTCACTAAGGTGTCGTCCGTAAAAATCCTGTTATCTTCGCTGCTCAAGAAGGTGGAGAAAAAAAGGTGAGCTGCTAGTGTCAATTGTAAAGGTCGATGATCACTCTCAGTTCTGGAGTCTATTATTAAGTCAAGGACGTTTGGCCAGAACTCCATTGATACCATTATATAGTCTATATTACTCTGGGAGTTAACTCTACAAAATGTATAGGCATTCGGTCTGTCCGAAGGTAAGCGACCATTGCAAGCTCTAAGTCCCTGCCCTGAGGTTAATTTCATGATTTGTGCAGCCGCTACGGAGCACGGCACTGTCTTACTACTTTCCATGGCAGGAATATTATTTGCAATGTCTTCCTCTTCAAAGAGATTGTCAAAGCCCGCCACTGGTTCGAAGTTGCAATTTAGGTCCCCCCCTACAATAACCCTTGCCTTCGGTTCTAGTGAGTTTAAAAAGGAATCAAGCTGTTCTATTACTAATGATTCTTTTGTAGCAGGCCTCGGTCTGGTATAGATGTTAATTCAGTATAATTATTTTCCATCCGTGTGATGATTTTCACGCAAACCATATCCTGGGAGGGTATACACAGTTGGGTAATACCAATTTCAAGAGTGGATTCTTGCCCATATAACAAGACCCCCTGATGTCCTGCCTCTTACCGATGGACTGGCATTAACACTAAATGTCATAATGCCAACTCTGTGGGGGGGTTTCTAATGCCCAAGGGCCCGATGTAGGTGGCCATTACCGGTCGGTAACGGCCGAATTCGGCCGTTACCGACCGGTAAATGGGTCATTGAGATGTATGGGCCATTATTACACTGATTCGGTAAATTTACCGAATCGGTAAAATTACCGATTCTGTAAAATACCAAATCGGTAATTTTACCGATTCGGTAAATCCCAGATGTAGGTAGCACTGTTCACAGTGCTACAGGCCTTCAGAATTCGGTATTTTACCACCCAAACCAATTGGGTGGTGAAATACCGAATCCAGGTGTGCATGCACATGTGTGCATGCACACCTATGCCATGTGACAGACAGACATGCCCTTAGGGCATGTCTGTGTGCCACATGGCACACATGCCTGTAAATAGGGTGCCAGAGGGTGTCAAAGTGACACCCCCTGCACCCTTGCAAAATTCGGTATTTACCGATTTGGTAAATACCGATTAGGTATTGCCCATTGATTCCTATGGGCTTCAATGCCCATAGGAATCAATGGGCATTACCGGTTCGGTATTTACCGAATCGGTAAATACCGATTCCTTCCGATTCAGTAATTATTTACCTACATCTGCCCTCCTCTTTTTTACCACTTCTTAAATACCGATTCGGTATGAATCGGTATTTAAGAAGTGGTAAAAAAGATTTACCTACATCGGGCCCCAAGTCTCTTGCAGAAGGCAAATATCACTCTGGTCTATGTATTCAAGCCTTTCCATATGTCTAAGATTCCTATTAAGCCCTGTTATGTTCCACGAAGTAAGTCGTACTTCCAGCTGTTTATTAAATCCTGTGTCTAAATGTAGCCCATTTTTCATGTTATAATTAGTTATGTTTAGCATGGGGCTTTTAATCATTGCATCAGAAGGAGGCTCTAAAAGGGTAGCTGGAGGGGTATTTGTATCTCCTACCCACTGTTGTGCATTTAGCTCTTGTAGTCCAGCAATGTTTGGAGTGTTCTGAGACTCTGCTAGGCCCTCTGCATTTAAAGAACGTATCTGGTCCATATTGCCATTTATCTGGGTGGAAACAGGGGCTTTATTTCCATGGTCTAAAGTATTTTGTTGTCAATCTAAAGCGTCTAGAACTGATAATCCCTGGAACCTTTTTGAAAGCACAACAGAGGTACCGTCATCATTGGCAGTGTTCCTAGGTGGTGGTCTATGGAAGTATCCTAGAGGAAGAGCACAGATGCAGGTGCTTTGGGGGGAAATCACCTCATACATATTTAATAAACTTCGAACCATCTGGGGCCGTCGGAAGTTTATTACTACACAGTCACCATTTATATTCTTAGGGGACTCGCCAACCCACCCTACCCTACGGACCATAAGGATATCTTTCATATTTATTGGCCTACATTTTTTGAATTTGGTTAGCCAATCAACAGTCTTATTCCGTAAATTGGACCAAGATTCTTTCTGCTCTCTTTTAAGAGTAGGGACCCCAACTAGAATTAGCACATAGGGACACGAGGCAGGTGGCAAGCTTAGAACATCAGTGTTTGGTATGGGGTCAGTACTTTTAGGGCTGTGTATAACAGCCCGGTCAGTACGGATTTCAAGTGAATTAGAAGTTGCATGTGTGGAGTGTCTGTCGTGCGACCCCCCCCTTGGTTATCATATAAATACTGTGTTCTGCCCCATGAACCTCTACCCCTGTTGTTCGGGTTAGTATTGTGGTTTGCCATAGGCATGTCTTTGCCCATGCTACTCATTCTAACTTGGCTGGATGTTAGCGGGCCTTCTACCTGTGTTAATTAGCACACCCCTTCAGCGGCATCAGAATGGACTGTACCATTGCTACTTTTCAATTGTCCTATGGCAATATTCAGCTGCTCTATCTTCGTGTCCATTATGCTAAATTTCTTATGAGTTCATTAATCTGCGTTAACATTGACCCACATGCAGATTCTAGTGTCAATGCTATAATGCGCTATAGATTCTTAGCGGTCTCTTTTATTGATAAGGGATGCGGGGCAAGATCTACTTCTGTCTGCGTGCTAACAGATTTTTTTCGATATTTCTACTTGTTCATCTATGTCACAAGTTGAATTAGGCAAAGGCCCGGAGCCCCCTGCTTTCTTTGTTTTAGATTTCCTGGGACCGATGTTTTGGCACTGCTTTTCCCGATGCTCTTTCTCCTTGGGCTCCTCTATTGACCTCGGAGCACGTAACCTAGTTGCCAAGCCTGGTCTACTTAGGTCATCTAGTGCAGCAAGCAGTCAGAGGGGCAAAAGGTGGAGTTGGCAAAGCAGGTAACATTGGCTCATTATGGACAGTTATTATTGGACTTAATGGAGACGGCTGTGGTGTTTCATTCAAATTAGGTGAGCATATTTGTCTATGTGTAGGTAGTTTAGCGGAATCAAGTGACAAGCGCCTCTCTGCTATTTGTATTTCATGTGTTAAGAGGGATTCTGCTCTAATGATAAAGGCATCCAAGGTGCCTGCAGCAACCTTACGCCTACTCATGCTCTTAACACGTTTAAACCAAAGATAAGCCAACAATAGTTCGATATTGGTGGTTCACAAGTCCCAATCAGATGGTATGTAGTCCTACAGCGCTGGCAGTGAGTCTTACCTCACGATCTGGAATGGTCTGGCTTTGGGACGACTTTCAGGGGGGTGGCCCAGCCCAGCCTCTTGTAAATGTAAATGTGGGATTCTTGTAAAGCGCACTGTTACTCTACCCGAGTGTCCTGGCGCTGTAGACTGCTGGGGAACCCGTCCTGGTTTTCCCTGTGAGATGGTCCCTTTCTGGGTATCTCCAGGGTGAAACCAGGCATCCCCGGCGTCTGTGGGGGGCCGTTGTAGAGATGAGACAAGCTTAATGCCCAGAGTTACCGAGTGTGTTCCCTGGTTAGAGCAGGCACTGAGGCGAGAATTATCGAGTCCGTTGACCCTGGTCCAAGACCCTGCCGCGTCAGGAATTGAACCCTGGTCCCGGGCCGTTCTCTGCTTACAGGTCTGCCACCTGTAACCAGTGAGCCACACCACTCTTCCGGTCGCTGAGGGGCGCGGAGGGCCCGCCCCTGGCCTGGGCGAGGCCCGCGCGCATCCCGCACCACGGGAGGTGAGGCAGCGCTTTGTAGCGCGATGTAGGCACCTCACCTGTGGCAGCGGTGACGTGGCGGTAAAGGTCCACAAAGCACCATGGGACTTCGAGTCCCACCAGGGTGAATGGACCGCAAAGTACAGGAGATGGTGAGCGGCCGAAGAGTAAGAGCATACAACACCCTGGGCTTATGCTCCCGCCAGGGTGTTATCAGCAGGAGATCGTGGCAGAAAGAAACCCGCAGTTGAGAACACGCCCACGCTGCAGGAGGTGAGGCAGCGCTTTGTAGCACGATGTAGGCACCTCACCTGTGGATGCGGCGATGGTGCGGTAAAGGTCCTCAAAGCACCATGGGACTTCGAGTCCCACCAGGGTGAATGGGCCGCAAAGTAGAGGAGATGGGGAGCAGCCGAAGAGCAAATGGATACAACACCCTGGGCCTATGCTCCCGCCAGGGTACTATCAGCAGGAGATCGTGGCAGAAAGAAAACCGCAGTTGAGAACACACTCATTCCTAGACAGACAAGTCATTCTCCCAGCAATTTTTATTACCGGAAGTTATTAGTGCCATTGTTAAAAGCCCTAATGCCAAAATTAGAGGTCCAGATGGTTTCCTACCCGACCTCTTTAAGGCCAATATACTGTTTTGGGGCCCTCTACTGACTAATGTTTTGAGGGCAATGTGAAACACGGGCAAATTAAAATTGTAGTTTGAATCTTCAATTATTCCCATATATAACAAGCATTTACAATGCAATGGTTTCGACTTTGGAAAAGTTAGAGCTTTTGGCATTGTAAATGACAACATTTGTATTTATGTGTTGGTTTTGAAAACAAATAAATAAATGGCATTGTCATTTACATTGCCATTAGCTTAATCTCTCGCAAATGTGAGACCTATTGTACCCTACGGACGAGCTCAGCAGACAGCAATTACTACCACACACAGACACCGAGAGCCAGCCAGACACACACACCCAGAGCCACACACACACCCAGAGCCAGCCACACACACACACCCAGAGCCAGCCACACACACACACACACCCAGAGCCACACACACACACACACACACACCCACCCAGAGCCACACACACACACACACACCCACCCAGAGCCACACACACACCCACCCAGAGCCACTCCCACCGACCCAGAGCCACACACACCCACCCAGAGCCACACACACCCACCCAGAGCCACACACACACACTCAGGAGAGCAAGCACAGCGAGGGGGCAGGGAAGCAAGCACAGCGAGAGGGCAGAGAAGCAAGCACAGCGAGGGGGCAGGGAAGCAAGCACAGCCAGGTGGCAGGGAAGCAAGCACAGCCAGGTGGCAGGGAAGCAAGCACAACCAGGTGGCAGGGAAGCAAGCACAACCAGGGGAAGGGGAACCAGGGGGCGGGGGAGCAACCCACCCAGAGCCACACACACCCACCCAGAGCCACACACACACACTCAGGAGAGCAATCACAGCCAGGGGGCGGGGAAGCAAGCACAGCCAGGGGGCGGGGAAGCAAGCACAGCCAGGGGGCGGGGAAGCAAGCACAGCCTGGGGGCAGGGAAGAAAGCACAGCCAGGGGGCAGGGAAGAAAGCACAGCCAGGGGGCAGGGAAGAAAGCACAGCCAGGGGGCAGGGAAGAAAGCACAGCCAGGGGGCAGGAAAGAAAGCACAGCCAGGGGGCGGAAAAGAAAGCACAGCCAGGGGGCAGGGAAGAAAGCACAGCCAGGGGGCAGGGAAGCAAGCACAGCCTTGTTTCCAGTGCTTGGCTATTCTAAACAAACCACACGTGAGGGTGTTACCATCATAAATTGATTACTGCAAATATTCCTCTCATAAATGTATAGCTGCTAGCTCCAGTAATGTGGATGCATATAAATGTTGATATCTTTTAAAAGGAAAAATGTATACAATTAATTTTTAACTGTTTTGAATTATTCCTTGATCAATTCGTACTGTGATAACTACTTGTACTTTTATGCATTTACTAAATGCGAATAAAGTTATTTGACTGATTGATTGACTCAGTTCATCATCCCACCTTTGTACCAGCGTCAGAGACACACTCGACATTACCTTTAATACGTAGCTCACACCTGTGACACACCTGGCACATTTCCTCCTTGCCTAGTTAAAATGCTTCCTAAAAGTCCATAATGCGTCACATGATGTCATGACGTGAAACTCAGGGCAACATGTTGCACACCCAAGTCTGTTCCATGCCAAACACAGCGATGTCAGCATCAGAACCATAACATTTGGTGACATTTTGTTCTAATGCCATGCTAGGTACCATGTACGCATTTTAATGCACACTGTTCCATAGAGCTGCCAACCACAATGACATGCTCAGCCCATTCCAACTCCTTAAGGATCCTCAGCAGAGGCCTGGTTTCCCTTATGCCAACTCCAAAAGTTCACTTCATCCTGTTTTGATGCCAAGTCACGCTAAACAAATGCCACGGTGTCATGATGCCAGCCCCAGAGTCACCTTCATCACATACCAGCCGGTCCTGTGGCTATTCCAAGTGACACAATCTTAACACCAACCGCAAAGACGCCATCAGCACATGCCCCTTATGCCAGCCACGCAGACATTCAGCCCATGTCAGCCTACTCTCATGTCAAACCCAGAAAACACTCTTTGTATGCCATTCCTCGTTAATGCCAACCTCAGAGTAACACTCAGCATGTGGCTTCCTACCTTATGGCAACTGGAAAGACACATTCAGCACGTAATGCCTACCTCAGAGGAATACCCAGGACATGCCATGGTGCCCTCATTCACCCCATGCCTACTTTGGGCATGCCATCTTAACTTAATGACAACTCATGAAAGCACTTGGTACATTCCATCCTCTCCTTTAAACACCTCTGAACTCTGCCAGGGGGCCATGATGCCAAACCCAGGGTTACATTCTGCACATGATGCGAGCCTGTCTTAATGACAATCTCTGAGGGCACGATCACGACATGCCACTCTGCCCCCCTTACATCTTGCTCAAAGTCACCCACAACACATTGTACATCCCGGATGCCACTGGAGAGGCAGTTCAGAGTCGCCAAACAAGCACCTCCTGACAGTAGTGCCCCGGGCCGCCACCCGCCATCCGCTGCCCCCTTACCGGTCTGGGCGCGCAGCACAGGATCCCAAAGGTGAGCCAGAGCAGGGCTCGCTGCGGCGGTGGGCGCCAGGGTGCCATGGTGGCGCACCCTCCCGTGCTGGACAGGACGCCGCCTGTCGGCCGGAACTATCCCTTGCTCTCCGGACTCCCCAACCAGGTTAGGCTCCCTACGACAGCCCTGCAGCGGCGAGAAGCCCTCCTGACGTTATCTGATGCTGGGGTAGGGGACCCTCTTCCACACAAGGCACCTCAGACTCCAGCCATGCTGTCTCCGCTCTGCACCGCAGGGTTCAAATCCCTCCCGGACTCACACGCCCCGCTCTGGCAGGCAGTCAGTCAGCGGAGCGCCCCGGGCTCGCCCACCCGGCGCGTTCTGCAGTCCCAGCAGCAGCAGCCGCCCTCGCAGCCCCGGGCCGCCTCCGGAGCGAGGCTCTCAGCCCCCGGCTCCTGGAGGGGCGGGCTGACACAGGCTGAGGCGGCTGCTACCTGGACGGGGCGTCCAGGGGCAGCGCCGCGGAGTTTGGAAGAAGATGATAGCGAGGATCGGGGGCCGGCGGCGATGATGTGACAATTGAACCCTCACCTCTAAAATCGGCAGAGAGATATAGATTGCAATTTGAATCCTGTCGGAGCATCCTAGCCTCCTGTACTGTTTAATAGTAACAAAAACGGCCATTTTAAACCGATTGCAGCGCCTGGAGGCACTATATAGCAAAGCGCTAGGAACTATATAAACACAATTTATCCTCCTATAAGTGAAGAGATGCAGAATAATTGGTTAGTATATTAGAAGCGCACATAACATCAAGAGGGAGTAGTGTTACTTTGTCTGTATTTCACTCTTTATACTAGTGAATGACTTCATCCACGCACACACTAGAATTGTTCTGTAGTTTCCCAACTAGAATTCAGCTTGTTTTAAAGCTAATACCAAACACGGGTATATCGGACACATCGCCACCCTTTGCTTTTACCTTTTTAGGATTCGGAGCAATTAAACACCATAGCATAGTGCATTGTGTTTAATTTTCGAGGAGAAAAATGTATAAACTGTGTGAAGTAAAGTCTCCCATTACACCGTAAATCAGGCTGATGGAAGAAGTCATTATAGGAAAAACAAGGAAAGGCACGGACAGCGGGAGGGGGGCAGGAAAGGCACGGACAGCGGGAGGGGGGGCGGGAAAGGCACGGACAGCGGGAGGGGGAGCGGGAAAGGCACGGACAGCGTGAGGGGGGGCGGAAAGGCAAGAAAAAGCACTCACCTGGACTTCTTCTGGCGGCGGTCGGCCTGCAATGACCAAAACAAACCTTCCCCCCCCCAAAAAAATAGCACACACCCACCGCCGCGATGACGATCAGAAAAGGGTGGATAGGGAAGAAATCGCGGGAACGCCCACGAATCTGGTCCGGCCATGACGGACAGATCTCTGTTCCAATGGCTAGCCTCCATTTATGGAGCTAGCCGATGGAACAGAGGGCGGATTCCTAAGCCACATAGTATTCTCATTAGGTTTTCGCCTGCGCGAAAAGCTGCGCAGTGCGCAGCTTTCACTTAGGCGAAACCTAAAAAGGTAGTTGGGCTGATCCCAGCTGCTGTTGCCTGATAGCCCTACTAGATGCTCTAGTTAAAGTTGTAGGTAGCATTTTAGTAGCGAGGCAGGAGGAGCTGGCTGAAAACCATTCAATGCTGTCCAACATTCAATATGGGTTTTGCAAATGCATCAGAAGCGTTGAACGATGCTTACATTTAGAACTAATAATCAACAAAGGTACAGTGGCTAAAAAGCGTATAAACTTCTGAGCCTTTATGGATCTGTCATGCGCTTTTGATTGTGTCTCTGATTCCAAATTGTGGTGCTGGATTGAGATTTTGGTGGGTGGAGACTCCAATTATCAATTTTCACAGGAACTTCTATACCGGGTCAAAAGCCGAAGTAAGTTATGGAATTAATGAGGAATGTATGGAGCACTTCTACATAGCCATGGGAGGTTAAGCACGGGTGTGTCCTTGCCCCTTTCCTCTTTGCCTTCATGAATATCAACTTGGAGTTGGTGTTGGCTGATAGATGCAGGGACATGCCTCAAATAGGCCATCGCTCAGTGCCGGCCCTCCTGTATGCCGATGATGCAGTGCTCATGTCTCGCACTCGGATGGGCTTCCAATACTTCTGATCACCTATGCCGATTTTAAAGGCGATCTGAGGGCCACAGCAGTTCTCTTCTTGCCATCTTAGCCTCAGGGACACCCAGCTAAAGTTGATTGGTACCTTCTCAGGTGTGCAATTTGATTCTGGCGGTACATAGAAACAGCAAATTAATATTAGGCAGAATCCATTTGAAAAAGCCATTAATGCTTTATTTATATTCTCAACGGGCCTTAATCCGCTGAAACAGATAGGCACAATTTAAGTGTCTAGCAATGGGCACGTATGGGACTGATATTTGTGGATATATAAACCGCAATACATTTTAGAGTAGCTTTCGAGGATTGCTCTTAGTCCCTGTCAGCTGTTCCTCATACATTAGCCATAAAGGGTTGGATCTAACCTGCTTAAACAATCTCAAAAGGCTCCATCCTTTTCTCCTCTGGCATAGGTCAGGACGAAGGAGTCAACTTAAAGCCCAATGAAGGTTTATAACCCTACTTGGCTCAAGCAACAAACCCCCAATAGATCTGTATCAATTCAAATAAGATGTAATTGAGTCCATCGATTGGTCAAGACAGCTAGTAAATTGTTCTTGTTATGGTACCTCAAAGCAATGAACGGCGCACGTTATGTGTTTTTTGCAGGTTTTATGATAATCCGAGATCTTGTTTTATAAAATCATTGTTGCAAAAATATCACTTTAGACAAGTAGACCTGCTTAGTTTTTTTTACGACAGCTACTGATATACGAGGTCTGTGTTGCTGTACATACCTACATTTGGCATGCCATAGACATAAGAGAGAGGCTCGGAGAGCCCTGTTTAACATCTAAAGTTAGTTGATGATTACTAGGTTTGCTAGAGACTAGGGGCTGGTAATGAAACTAAATAATGTAATTTCGGAGTGATTCTGTGATTGTATTTGCTTTTGCAAGTTTTTTTCATCCCATCGTAGAATTGTAATTCTATATTTTCTGACTAAATCCATGTTTTAATGTATTTGATTATTTGTGTTTCAATTTCAATAAACTTTATTTTGCTCAATAAAACCATAAAAGTGCACAGTGCAGAAACAAACAATGCATGTTAAAAAAAACAGTGAGGAATCAAAATGTTTGAAATTGTCACAAAGCACCCTAAAGGACTAAGGCAACTTCCCGCTAAGAGCAAATAAAACCACTGAACATCAAAAACCCCTAAAAACTCCTAAAAGGAATTGAGATAAAACGGTTCGTCATGCCGTCTAAGGAAGCAAAAGCTGGCAGAATGTATTTATAGGCCAAGAGACATACTGACGTTGTGAAATACATTTGTTAAAAGCACACAAACAGTGCGTGTCAGTAAAATCACATTACAGGCAGCGGCATCGAGCCATTTGACGAGAGAACTACTCAGCAAGTGCTGACGTGATAGAATAAATTGGTTAAAAACATTTAATCAGTGCGTGTCAGTAAAATCACACTAGACTAAAAGACAGCAGCATCGGGGCAATTGCGGTAGAAATCATTATTATTTAGGGTGCAATCATGCGCGCAACGCCTGGGCTCAAAGGGGTTCAGCACGCCAACCCCCCCCCCCCCCTCCTCCCGTACCACCCCCCCCCGCCCTTGTGTGTGTCAGTCCGGGCAGAGACAGCTTCCTGGGCTGGCTGGTCTGGCTCCCGTCTTATTGCAGCTGCACCCGAGTACTTCACAGGTCTTTAAAATACCATTTAATTGTTAACGCAGCGTTGTTGTGTTGTCACCCCTTCTTAGAGCCCCTGCTAAAAGAATTACCCCACACAGGAATGAGCTAACATGGAAACACACTTCAGCGTGTGATAGCTCCCTTAAATATTGATTGATAGCTGCTAGCCAGCACCGTCTTGGGAGGGAGGGCGAGGGGTGAGAGAAACTTAGACCAGAAATTGTTTTGAGTGTGGAAAAGGCCGCTTTATTAGGAAACAGGTGCACATTACAATTATAAAACCTTGGCAACGCCTTACAAAACTAACTCTCACTAAATAAATAATTAACTACAAACCCCGCCCCCCCACCCCCTCCCCTAAAATTCTTTGACCCCTCCCCACCCAACAATACAGCATAACAACATTACAATAACATTATAACATAACATCATCAATAAACATTACGTCATTAATTCAATCATTACGTCATCATTTAACCCCTTCTTCATCAAAACCCCAATCACATATTGAAAGCCAGGCCCTCTTTAACCATAAACCCTGCCTGACCCTTCACTCCTGCCAATACCCCCCAAAACCTGAACGATCAAACAATGACCAGCTTCCCCTGAACCTGTCAATCAAATAATCAATCCAATACTCATCAAACAATGTACCATAAACAGCACCAGGGCAACCAAAAACCCCGCCAGCACCTGTTCCTAGCGACAATACAAAGTACAAGAAAAAACCCCCTGCACACCCATATCCAAGAAAAACAGCCTTTAACAAATTAGCAATAAGGAGAGAAAAAATTCAAAAAGACAAAATCCAGGAGAAGAAAAAACCCAGGATGAAAGATAATAATAATAAAAAGGGAGGGAGGGCGGGACAAAAAGCTACAGCCCTCCTAGCCACCAGGTCACCAAACCTAAAATGGTGGCTAGGGGGCGGGAACAGGGGGGTTTATAATTGGGCTGGCCAGTCCTACTAGGCCAGCCCAAATCCAGAACCTTCTGGTGCTTTCCTATGTATTAACCCCTCGTGACCCTCCCAAACAGCCCGGGGGAGGAGACCTCCCTGCGGTCAGCTCCCTCCCCCAAGCTCCCCTTGGGAGGGAGGGCGAGGGGTGAGAGAAACTTAGACCAGAAATTGTTTTGAGTGTGGAAAAGGCCGCTTTATTAGGAAACAGGTGCACATTACAATTATAAAACCTTGGCAACGCCTTACAAAACTAACTCTCACTAAATAAATAATTAACTACAAACCCCGCCCCCCCACCCCCTCCCCTAAAATTCTTTGACCCCTCCCCCACCCAACAATACAGCATAACAACATTACAATAACATTATAACATAACATCATCAATAAACATTACGTCATTAATTCAATCATTACGTCATCATTTAACCCCTTCTTCATCAAAACCCCAATCACATATTGAAAGCCAGGCCCTCTTTAACCATAAACCCTGCCTGACCCTTCACTCCTGCCAATACCCCCCAAAACCTGAACGATCAAACAATGACCAGCTTCCCCTGAACCTGTCAATCAAATAATCAATCCAATACTCATCAAACAATCTACCATAAACAGCACCGGGGCAACCAAAAACCCCGCCACCCAGAAAGGTAGGAGGGGGAGAGAAACTACACCACCTCCCTTTCTGCCCCCCCCACCGGAAAACGAAAAACAGAAACCGAACCAACCTTAACGGTGCATAGCTAGCGAACGCGCCAAAACCTCGCGTAATTCCAACAAGTATAGGTCCATACCCACTCTGGACAGGTGAACACCATCATCTCTGAAGAATTCCACAGTCTCAAACTTAATTTCCCTATGCGAAATCCTGCTAAAACCAAGACCACGGCAGCAGCGCGAAACCTCTGAGTTCACTTTCTTCCGAGCCCTGTCAACCGCCTTGGGGTTGACCGCTCCTCTCCAAATCCTACGTGGTATTAATTCAGTCCAATAGACATGGCACCCAGCCCAAAGTTCTTTAATAAGGCCCAAATCCTTCTTAATAGCTCGACTTAACACCACACCTTTGGTAGCACAAAGATCATTTTCCCCCAGATGGATGACCAGAATATCAGGACACAGCCCACCCACCATATTATTGTTAAGACAAGGGATTAACTCTCTCCAGAGCATCCCACCTTTCCCCTTCCAAACCACATTGAACATACTAGCGTTAAAACCTAGAAGTTCTCCAAAATAACTCTGTGCTGCCTGGACTCGGGCCCACTTCACGAAGGAATGCCCAACTATCCAGACCGTCACCACCGGAGAACGAGGCCCAGCAACAGAACCTATAAAAGAAAACAGAGTTAGAGCTCATGGGAAGGAAGATGACGCATGCGCCTCCTCCGCCTGACTCCTCACGTAGCGCTGAAAGCAGTTTGAAGACCACCGCCCCAGCCTCATGAAATCCCTTTGAGTCCAACCTCTGTTAAAAGCTTCCGTTGCAGCCCCAATCCGGAAGGAATGTGTCCCATATAAGCTCCCATCAAACCCAGGTGTTCCAAAGCTTTGCGCAGAACCATGCGTAATTGGTATGCTGTAACCGGGGTGCCATCAATATGCTGAAATACGAGTGCATCATCACCACCCCCACACAAAGAACGCCAGCGCCGCGCCAGCAGCAAAGGGCAAGTAATCCTGGGAGCACGCGCTTGCAACCACACACCCTTACCCTTCTTAGTCTGATCAGTTTTAGAGCTGGCTAACCAGATATGCACCCCTTCATCAGAACAGAAAACATCCCGCCAAAATAGGCCACACTTGCATTTCGAACCCAACAACTCTGAAACCCTAAAAGCTCCAAAAAACATGAAGGCCATTAACATGGAAAATAAGCATGACTCAAAGTCATCTGAACAAACCTCAGGGAGAACAGTTATTAATCGAGCCAGGATCTGCCAAGATAAAGGAGCCCTAAGTCTACTGGTGTGCCCCTGTTCTCTGGCCCAACCCTCTAGCATTCTCCTGCCAATCTCCCCTGCCGACGGAGGATAACCCCATAACAACTTGCCCATAAATGCTATCCCCGCTAATTTACCGGCGATGGTCACCTTAGTAAGCCCTTTGTCCATGAGGTCCAAAATGAAATTCACTACATCCTCTGAACGACGCCAAACCTCCTCGCGCCTACAAGCGCCAGACTCCAGAAATTCCCTCCAGGCCAGAGAATAAGCAGAACGCGTAGACACAGACAAGGAACCTACCACCAGTTGTAAGACCCGACGTTGCCTACGTGCCACAGATGAATCGGCATCGGTGTCGGTGCTGGGTCTGCCTCCCTCGCCAGTCCACGGAATCTGCCCCACTGTGAACGAGACAGAGCATCCGCAATGTCATTGTCCACCCCAGGAATGTGCAAAGCACGAAAGTGAATGTTGTGTTTCAAACAACCCAGCACGAACACTCGCATGAGCTTCAAGACCTGTTCGTCCCTGGCAGATTGTCGATTCACAATTTGAACCACAGCCATGTTATCCACACGAAAAAGCACTTTCTTATGTGCCAAGACCTCCCCCCACAGTGTCAAAGCCACCAGCAAAGGAAAAAGCTCCAAAAAGGTAATGCTGCGACCACCATTCAACCATTCATCCGGCCAACGTTCCGCACACCATCTTCCATTCCAGTACAGACCAAAACCATCACTGCCAGCTGCATCCGAAAACATTTGCACATCCCATTGAAAGTCAACGTCCCTGAGCAAAGGAACACCATTAAAGGAAGAGAGAAAAAATCTCCACATTCTCAAATCCTCCTTGACTCCAGCAGACAATCGAACCCTATGGTGAGGCAAATGGTGACCAGCAAGAGCCCTGCCTAATCTACGACAAAAAGTCCTTCCTGCTCTCACGACCCTACAAGCAAAGTTGAGATGGCCTAGTAACACCTGAACATCTTTCACCAACACTTTCCGTTTTGCTAACATATGGTCCAGCAAATCCATCATCTTCACTTTCTTGTCCTCAGGCAAGCGAGCCCGCATTGCCACCGAATCAAGTTCAATCCCTAAAAAGGACAAGACTGTGTCAGGACCCATAGTTTTCTCGGGAGCCAAAGGAACTCCCAGATCCTCCATGAGCCCTTGGAAAGTGTCCAGAGCAGACTGGCACTCCGCGGAGCCCGGGGACCCGACAAAGAAAAAGTCATCCAGGTAGTGCGTTACCAGTGAGTGACCAGACTGCTGAGTAAAGTACCATTGCAGAAAAGTACTGAAGCATTCGAAAAGAGAACAAGATATAGAGCAACCCATCGGCAAAGCCTTGTCCACATACCACTTTCCTGAAAATTGTATACCCAGAAGACACCAGTCATCCGGATGGACAGGCAGCAGCCGGAAAGCAGACTTTATATCACACTTGGCCATCTCAGCAGCTGCGCCCGCGGTCACAACAAGTGACATGGCCACGTCAACTGATGAATAAGAGACTGAAACAGCATCTGGATCAATAAAATCATTGACCGACGACCCTTCCGGCCATGATAAGTGTTGTATAAGTCTGAATTGTCCCGGATCTTTCTTCGGGACCACTCCAATAGGTGATACTATTAAATTAAGGATCGGCCAATCGTGAAAAGGGCCAGCCATCCTCCCTTCGAGTACTTCTTTATTCAACTTGTCTTGTACCACTGTGCCATGCTCAGATGCAGATTTTAAATTAGCAGACCATCTTCTCTGTCTAGGACCTGTGTAACCTAACTTGAAACCAAATTCAAAACCATCCAGCAATGTTTGTTTCCCAGCAGCATTATCATAGTCATGGAGTGCAAGGCGCAACTTTTCCAACCTAACCGGTGTACAAGCCCTTGGACCCAGAACCCCGATTACCTCTGAATCCCCTTCCTCCTGCAGAATGTTGGGACGTCCCCGAACCCCCCGTACCTGACTGAGTCCCCTGATGCTCTCCTGCCGGCTTGTTCTCCCAGCATTTGGACAAGGGGTGTCGCTTACCACAACCTGAGCACTCGTGCCTGAATTTACAATATTCCCTAGTACAGAAGCCTTTATTAAACTCCCAGCATGTGCCGACTGCAGGCTGTGTGGTTGAGCTGCTTCCCACCCCTCCCCTGGTGGGCTTGCCCTGAAAGGGCCGGTATATTATGGGGAGACCACTTGCAGTAAAAATCGTCTTACCTCCCGAAGCCGACCCCATAGTATGTTGCCATAAATCAGTGTCCAGTTCCCCCCACTTAGCCTCCGGATCCCAAGCCATTCTAGCCCTGAACTCCTCATCATATTGAGACCAAGCAAACCCCCCCCCCAGTAAGTTGCGCCTTGCGAATAACATCCATGTATTTAAAAAGGGACACGCTGCGCTCAGGGAATTTTTCACAATATACACTTGCATATATTAGGAAGGCAGCTGTCCAATTCTCAATGGTCAGGGGAACTCTAGGACGTTTTGCCAACTCAAATTCTCCCTCCTTGGACCCTTCCTTAGACCGGACTTCTCTGTGTAGTAACTTAAATATTTCCACATATTCACCCTTCCAAATTCTTTCTTTTGTACTCAACATCAAATGTGCCCCCAAAGGCTTTGTAACTCCCATATAGGGCAATTTTTTGATTTTCAATTCTTTACTTGCCACTGGCTCTTTAGCAATACCTGAGGCCTCTGTACCAGTACTACTTTCAACTTTACCTGCCGTGTCCAGCACTTCATCCGTGCCCACAGCGGTGTCCTTCACATAACGTCCCTTTACCAACCGCCCCTCACCCACCCCAACAGTCTCAGTCCCACCTGTGCCCACAGACACCATACTTGGTTTGGCCTGTGTAGCTATCTGCTCACCTGGCAACAAAGAGACCACTCTCCCCGGCTCCGCCTGTGATGCCGAAACCACTGTGTCACGTCTTGGAGGCGCCCTGACTGACGGGCCGCGTTCTCGTCTCTCCTTGACTTGCTTTTGCACCACTGGAGCCTGAAAAACACTTTCAACAACATGAGAGGGCACCCCCCTTTCCACGTCCCTCAACTCTCCCTCTTCGGGACTCTCTTCATCGTAATCCAGAACCACTGAATCAGGTTCATCAGGAAACATTACACCACGGGTCTTACCATACCCAACATCAGCCATATTACATTTCAGATTTTGTGTAGAAATTCCATGAGGGGGAGCAGACTGTACACGCCCGTACCTCCCCTGGCGCTGACTCTGCGGCTCCATAGCCGCCGGTAAGGTAGGGCACCTATACCTGCTACTCGATGGGGCCAGCGGGGTCACGCCGGACCCTCGTGTGCTGGCCGCGGCGGGCTCCCTCGGTGGAACAGAGAGGGCCGCGCTAGGCATTCTCCTCACTTCACCTTGGCGAAAGTGGACTGGACCGCGCCCTGCCAAGTCTGGACCGACGCCCCTATCCCTGTCCTGAAAAGAAAAAGTTTGGACTGGTGTACTAGGGTCCACGGCTACAATACCTGACACAGCCCTCATCTCCTGCCTAGAAGCACCCACAAACGTGCCCTGCCCCCTATCCAAAGAACGTCCCCTAAACCTCCTGCCAGGCACCTCCCTGACCGGAGAGTCGCCAATCATCTCATCATCGTCACTGCCATCCAAATTATCAACCGCCACCGCTGAAGAAACATGAGCCGGAGCCCTTGAACCCCAAACTTGCCCAACACTATCTTTCCGAAGACCACGTTGCGCCAAACCTGCAGTCCCAAAATGTTCCCACCCCGGAGAACCAAACATCAAGTAGGGGCCACCTGCACCCACCTGCCCATAAGGGACAGCCGCCCCAGTTCCCTGTACCGGCCAGCCACTGAAATGCCTCAAACCCCCCTCCGGCTGAGACACCATACCATGCAACCCAACACCTTCCAAACCTCTGACAACAGGATGTGGCACACCTACCGCCTCCCGTCGCACGGCCCCTTCAAGCCCTGACCTGCCTGTCCCGTCCACATGACCTGTGCCAACCACAGAACAAGAAAAGGCTCCACGCCTCACCTGTGACATACCCCCATCTCTCCCCTGCAAACGGTCATCCACATCAAGAAAACCAAAAGCCCCAGCCTCCTCAAACCGAGAGCCCTCCAAATCCAGAGTAGCGCCAGAAACTGACCCCCCCTCCCCTACTTGTGCCCACTCCCCCTCTCCCCTGGAACCCCCCCCCTACCGACAAAGCAGCACCCCTTGCAGAACCAGGAGTAGAAAAAAGCAACGGACTCCCCACATTACCTTCTAAATCCTGAAAAGACATACCTGTCTGAGCCTCAGATACAACCTGGCCCACCTGTAAACCCGGACCCCCCACACCCTCTGGCCCCTCTGCCGCAAACCTGCCTGAAAAATTTTCCGCAACCACCTGCCTCTGTGACACCATCTGCCTTGAAGGGAGTAAGCCAAACCCTTCCTCACAGCCAAATGTACCTTGCGTTTCCACCACTACCTGAACTGAAGGGGTTAATGGCCGTCCCACCGATTCCCCCACATGCTGCCATGACCCTTGCACATCTACAAACTGCAGGGAGCCTCTTCGCGCTCCCCGCAATGACTGCCCCTACACACGCTCTGCCCTTGACGCTGAAACCGGGTCTGAGGCGGAGCGCTTCCCGCTCGCTCTCCGCCCCCCCCTCTTGCCCGCCGGCTTCCCAGCAGCCGGTACTACGGCTGTAACACCGCTCACCAGCCGAACCCCGCCCGCCTGCATAGACAGCGCGTGAGGTACCGCGCCTGTCACCTCCCGCGAAAGCTTCCCCCACTGCAAGCGCCCCTCCCGCTGCAAACGAAGGGGTCGAGCGCACCACACCCGCCCCAGAGACAAGAGCGCCAGGCAACGCCGGAGCTTCCCCCGCCCCCACCACTGCGCGCGCTTGGCCCGAAGGGGCCGGTTTCTTCGTACGAGACCGGCCCCTCTCACTCACCTGACCAGAGCGTCTCCTCTTCGGCGATGCGCACGCCAAAACAGCGGCAGATACACCAGCGGAGGCCCGGCGCTGGGGGCGCGCCGGCCCCCCACCCACCAATAAATCCATTCGTCCCGCTTCAGCCAACAGCCTCATAGCCTCTACTACACGCGAGTCTTCCATAATAGCCACAGAAAAACCGCCTCAGGAAACAGTAATAAAATATAACAAATTCCAAATCCCTCACTCACACAAAAAGCTACAGCCCTCCTAGCCACCAGGTCACCAAACCTAAAATGGTGGCTAGGGGGCGGGAACAGGGGGGTTTATAATTGGGCTGGCCAGTCCTACTAGGCCAGCCCAAATCCAGAACCTTCTGGTGCTTTCCTATGTATTAACCCCTCGTGACCCTCCCAAACAGCCCGGGGGAGGAGACCTCCCTGCGGTCAGCTCCCTCCCCCAAGCCCCCCTTCGATTTCCAACCTACAATAACGAAACCTAGTATTTCTTGGTAAATCTTCAGTACGAACCAAAAAAATGATAAAATGTGACACAGATTGACCAGAAGGATCATTACAAGGGCGTTGTTGGAAATCGAGCTTATGTTGGTAGCCAGGCGGGAAATATACTTCAAAAAGGAGCCCAGAGGGAAAAAAACGGCAGGGTTGCCCTCCACTCAGCCAACATCAATACACAAAAAACCCTGTCTCGTTTTGTCGGCCAACGTATTTCTCTTCTATTACTGCGCAGAGGATGTCTTACATCAAATTCTTCTACTACGCTACCCTTCTTATTACTAATTTTGAGGGTATGAACATGTGCCGCCCTTAATTTAAAAAAATTTCAAACAAGGAAGACCTCTTTCAATTCTCAATTGACAGTGAAAAGGAGAAAAACAAATCTTAACGTCTGTGCACCAAATCACCAGTACTTTAAAAATGTGTAATGGACAAAATGACCCCTCACGGGCGTACCACCTTCGGTGCAACTGGTAGGTACTCACCAGATTAGGCCCCTTTTCTCATCACAGGTAGTCATTTATGTCCCAGAAAAGAAAAGAACGTGTCCAATTTTTTTTATTTTTTATAAGAGTGTATAAGTGCAGAGGAGTGAAAAGCAGCCTCACTCCATTAGTGACAAAAAGAGATTAAGATCAACAGGCACACCTCTTGTATAACTTTATTCTTAAATCCTAGATGTGCTCTGTCGAGTTAAAAAGGGAAAAGGTAGCTGTCATTGCATACCCACATCCACTGCTGGGACGCCGAGTACGAGGAAGGAGACTAAGTGCTCCGTGAGGCTTCAACGGATTGATAATACAACCGTGGGGTCTATCCCATAGAGGATTCACTGAGGGAGTTTCTTGAGACAAAGTTTTGTGCTTCTGCAGCTGGTATGAGTGACCTACGCTGACAGAGGTTGAAGGAGAAATACGTGTCCAACAAAGGTGCTGTGACAAAGAGTCTAGCCCTGAAGAATTTGCCGCAAATTCGTAGGCAAAGAAACATGTTGGCAGCGGATGTGGGTATGCAATGACAGGGCGACACATGTTCATACCCTCAAAATTAGTAATACGAAGGGTAGCGTAGTAGAAGAATTTGATGTAAGACATTCTCTGAGCAGTAACAGAAGAGAAATACGTTGGCCGCCAAAACGAGACAGGGTTTTTTGAGCCAAGCGGGAAAGACAGCCAGTAGTTCACAGTATCAACCCTAACCCGAAATAACAGTGCTCGGTCTCATCATCCTCCACCTTCCCACAAGTAACTGGTATGGGGCTTTTCTGGGCACATTCGAAGATAACTGGCAACCGTAGGCTTGAGAGGTTTAGCCTGTAACCTTGCACCTCAGCTAATAAGAGGGCTTGAACCTGCTTTTTCTCTGGTAAAGACAAGTTTGGGATGCCATGTTTCAAAAGGCTTGGCTTAGACCAATTCCCTCAAATGAATTCTTTACATAAGCCAGCCAGGGTATAGACAGGCCTTAATCACTTGCTAAGAAGTCACTGATTACATCCTTTGTAAGGGCAACTTCTTTCAATTTCCACACAGACAAGGCAAAGCAAGGGGGGGGGGGCGTGTCCAGCCCGAATTCTGTCAATCATATAGCATAGGCCCAACTCATTGTGGCAGATTAAGTGTTGAGATGGGGGGCGCACAGTATCTTCCTACAGAAGCAGTTTTCCTCGGTTGTATGACATCCAGTGGTCGAAGTGGGCGGGATCGGCAGGGCACGGTGTTCCCCTACTTCTTTAATTCCAAGGATTCCGTTCCCCTACTTTTTAGGTTTCGCCTGGGGCACGGCGCTTTAGCTCCGCCCCCAGGAGAAATCTTTAGTTTTCAGTAAGGGGGACTTGAATATGCCCTCTGTTCCATTGGCTAGCTCCATAAATGGAGGCTAGCCATTGGAACAGAGATCTGTCCGTCATGGCCGGACCAGATTCGTGGGCGTTCCCGAGATTTTTTCGCTCTCCGCCTCTGCGATGTCGTCATCGCGGCCGTGGGCGGGGTTTATTTTTTTTGCTCGTCGAGGTTTGTTTTGGCCATTCCGCGGCCGACCAAAGTCCAGGTGAGTTGCTTTCAGCCTCCATTCCCGTAACGTAATGCACTGCATAAAATCGGGTCGGCTTGGTTAAGATTATTTGAGTTTACATTTGAATTGATTCGTATATGTTTTCCCCGTGTTTCATTTGCATTTTATTAAAGAATTTGTGCCCACCATTCATCTGTAATTCTACATGGAGTTAATTTGTGTTTCGGGTGAATACTGTTAACAGACGTAACCTGTTTGATCCCCTTTAATTATTAACCCGTTGTAGGCTTGTGTACCTAGTCCTCTTTTGAGTGAAACAAGGAGTGGAGAGTGGAGAGTGGAGAGGGAGTGCAGAGAGAGTGGAGAGGGAGTGGAGAGTGGAGAGTGCAGAGGGAGTGGAGAGTGGAGAGTGCAGAGGGAGTGGAGAGTGGAGAGTGCAGAGGGAGTGGAGAGTGGAGAGTGCAGAGGGAGTGGAGAGTGCATAGGGAGTGGAGAGTGGAGAGTGCATAGGGAGTGGAGAGTGCATAGGGAGTGGAGAGTGCATAGGGAGTGCAGAGTGCATAGGGAGTGCAGAGTGGAGAGTGCATAGGGAGTGCAGAGTGCATAGGGAGTGGAGAGTGGAGAGTGCATAGGGAGTGGAGAGTGCAGGAGAGTGCATAGGGAGTGGAGAGTGGAGAGTGCATAGGGAGTGCAGAGTGGAGAGTGCACAGGGAGTGCATAGGGAGTGCAGAGTGCATAGAGAGTGGAGAGTGCATAGGGAGTGGAGAGTGCATAGGGAGTGCAGAGTGCATAGGGAGTGCAGAGTGGAGAGTGCATAGGGAGTGGAGAGTGGAAAGTGCATAGGGAGTGCATAGGGAGTGGAGAGTGCATAGGGAGTGGAGAGTGCACAGGGAGTGCATAGGGAGTGCAGAGTGCATAGAGAGTGGAGAGTGCATAGGGAGTGGAGAGTGGAGAGTGCATAGGGAGTGGAGAGTGCATAGGGAGTGCAGAGTGCATAGGGAGTGCAGAGTGGAGAGTGCATAGGGAGTGCAGAGTGCATAGGGAGTGGAGAGTGGAAAGTGCATAGGGAGTGGAGAGTGGAGAGTGCATAGGGAGTGGAGAGTGGAGAGTGCATAGGGAGTGCAGAGTGGAGAGTGCACAGGGAGTGGAGAGTGGAGAGTGCATAGGGAGTGGAGAGTGGAGAGTGCATAGGGAGTGGAGAGTGGAGAGTGTATAGGGAGTGGAGAGTGGAGAGTGCATAGGGAGTGGAGAGTGCATAGGGAGTGGAGAGTGGAGAGTGCATAGGGAGTGGAAAGTGGAGAGTGGAGAGTGCATAGGGAGTGGAGAGTGCATAGGAAGTGGAGAGTGGAGAGTGCATAGGGAGTGGAGAGTGCATAGGGAGTGGAGAGTGGAGAGTGCATAGGGAGTGCAGAGTGGAGAGTGCATAGGGAGTGGAGAGTGCATAGGGAGTGCAGAGTGCATAGGGAGTGCAGAGTGGAGAGTGCATAGGGAGTGCAGAGTGCATAGGGAGTGCAGAGTGCATAGGGAGTGGAGAGTGGAGAGTGCATAGGGAGTGGAGAGTGCAGGAGAGTGCATAGGGAGTGGAGAGTGGAGAGTGCATAGGGAGTGCAGAGTGGAGAGTGCACAGGGAGTGCATAGGGAGTGCAGAGTGCATAGGGAGTGCAGAGTGGAGAGTGCATAGGGAGTGGAGAGTGGAAAGTGCATAGGGAGTGCATAGGGAGTGGAGAGTGCATAGGGAGTGGAGAGTGCACAGGGAGTGCATAGGGAGTGCAGAGTGCATAGAGAGTGGAGAGTGCATAGGGAGTGGAGAGTGGAGAGTGCATAGGGAGTGGAGAGTGGAGAGTGTATAGGGAGTGCAGAGTGCATAGGGAGTGGAGAGTGGAAAGTGCATAGGGAGTGGAGAGTGGAGAGTGTATAGGGAGTGCAGAGTGCATAGGGAGTGGAGAGTGGAAAGTGCATAGGGAGTGGAGAGTGGAGAGTGCATAGGGAGTGGAGAGTGGAGAGTGGAGAGGGAGTGCAGAGTGGAGAGTGCACAGGGAGTGGAGAGTGGAGAGTGCATAGGGAGTGGAGAGTGGAGAGTGGAGAGTGCATAGGGAGTGGAGAGTGGGGAGTGCATAGGGAGTGGAGAGTGGAGAGTGCATAGGGAGTGGAGAGTGCATAGGGAGTGGAGAGTGCATAGGGAGTGGAGAGTGGAGAGTGGAGAGTGCATAGGGAGTGGAGAGTGCATAGGAAGTGGAGAGTGGAGAGTGCATAGGGAGTGGAGAGTGCATAGGGAGTGGAGAGTGGAGAGTGCATAGGGAGTGCAGAGTGGAGAGTGCATAGGGAGTGGAGAGTGCATAGGGAGTGCATAGGGAGTGGAGAGTCCATAGGGGGTGGAGAGTGCATAGGGAGTGGAGAGTAGGGAGTGCATAGGGAGTGGAGAGTGGAGAGTGCATAGGGAGTGCATAGGGAGTGGAGAGTGCATAGGGAGTGGAGAGTGCATATGGAGTGGAGAGTGCATAGGGAGTGGAGAGTCCATAGGGAGTGCAGAGTGCATAGAGAGTGCAGAGTGGAGAGTGCATAGGGAGTGCAGAGTGCATGGAGAGCGCAGAGTGCATGGTGCAGAGTGCATAGGGAGTGGAGGGTGCATAGGGAGTGTAGAGTGCATAGGGAGTGGAGAGTGGAGAGTGCATAGGGAGTGGAGAGTGGAGAGTGCATAGGGAGTGGAGAGTGGAGAGTGCATAGGGAGTGGAGAGTGGAGAGTGCATAGGGAGTGCAGAGTGGAGAGTGCACAGGGAGTGCATAGGGAGTGCAGAGTGCATAGAGAGTGGAGAGTGCATAGGGAGTGCAGTGTGGAGAGTGCATAGGGAGTGCAGAGTGCATAGGGAGTGCATAGGGAGTGGAGAGTGCATAGGGAGTGGAGAGTGCATAGGGAGTGGAGAGTGGAGAGTGCATAGGGAGTGGAGAGTGGAGAGTGCATGGGGAGTGGAGAGTGGAGAGTGCATAGGGAGTGCAGAGTGGAGAGTGCATAGGGAGTGTAGAGTGGAGAGTGCATAGGGAGTGGAGAGTGCATAGGGAGTGCAGAGTGGAGAGTGCATAGGGAGTGCAGAGTGAGAGAGTGCACAGGGAGTGGAGAGTGCATATGGAGTGCATAGGGAGTGGAGAGTGCATAGGGGGTGGAGAGGGCATAGGGAGTGGAGAGTTGGGAGTGCGTAGGGAGTGGAAAGTGGAGAGTGCATAGGGAGTGGAGAGTGGAGAGTGCATAGGGAGTGGAGAGTGCATAGGGAGTGGAGAGTGCATAGGGAGTGGAGAGTGCATAGGGAGTGCAGAGTGCATAGAGAGTGCAGAGTGCATAGAGAGTGCAGAGTGGAGAGTGCATAGGGAGTGCAGAGTGCATGGAGAGTGCAGAGTGGAGAGTGCATCGGGAGTGGAGAGTGCATAGGGAGTGGAGAGTGCATAGGGAGTGGAGAGTGCATAGGGAGTGGAGAGTGCATAGGGAGTGGAGAGTGGAGAGTGCATAGGGAGTGCAGAGTGGAGAGTGCATAGGGAGTGGAGAGTGCATAGGGAGTGGAGAGTGCATAGGGAGTGGAGAGTGCATAGGGAGTGGAGAGTGGAGAGTGCATAGGGAGTGGAGAGTGCATAGGGAGTGGAGAGTGCATAGGGAGTGGAGAGTGCATAGGGAGTGGAGAGTGCATAGGGAGTGCAGAGTGCATAGGGAGTGCAGAGTGGAGAGTGCATAGGGCGCGCAGAGTGGGGAGTGCAGAGTGCATAGGGAGTGCAGAGTGGGGAGTGCAGAGTGCATAGGGAGTGCAGAGTGGGGAGTGCAGAGTGCATAGGGAGTGCAGAGTGGAGAGTGCATAGGGAGTGGAGAGTGGAGAGTGCATAGGGAGTGGAGAGTGCATGGAGAGTGCATAGGGAGTGCAGAGTGCATAGAGAGGGGAGAGTGCATAGGGAGTGGAGAGTGCATAGGGAGTGGAGAGTGCATAGGGAGTGGAGAGTGCATAGGGAGTGGAGAGTGCATAGGGATTGCAGAGTGTAGAGTGCATAGGGAGTGCAGAGTGTAGAGTGCATAGGGAGTGCAGAGTGCATAGGGAGTGCAGAGTGGAGAGTGCATAGGGAGTGCAGAGTGGAGTGCATAGGGAGTGGAGAGTGCATAGGGAGTGGAGAGTGCATAGGGAGTGGAGAGTGCATAGGGAGTGGAGAGTGCATAGGGAGTGCAGAGTGGAGAGTGCATAGGGAGTGGAGAGTGGAGAGTGCATAGGGAGTGGAGAGTGGAGAGTGCATAGGGAGTGGAGAGTGCATAGGGAGTGGAGAGTGCATAGGGAGTGGAGAGTGGAGAGTGCATAGGGAGTGCAGAGTGCATAGGGAGTGCAGAGTGCATAGGGAGTGCAGAGTGCATAGGGAGTGCAGAGTGCATAGGGAGTGCAGAGTGCAGAGTGCATAGGGAGTGCAGAGTGCATAGGGAGTGCAGAGTGCATAGGGAGTGCAGAGTGCATAGGGAGTGCAGAGTGCATAGGGAGTGCAGAGGGATTGCAGAGGTAGTGCAGAGTGCATAGGGAGTGCAGAGTGCACAGGGAGTGCAGAGGGAGTGCAGAGTGCATAGGGAGTGCAGAGGGAGTGCAGAGTGCATAGGGAGTGCAGAGTGCATAGGGAGTGCAGAGTGAGTAGGGAGTGCTAGGGAGTGATAGAGAGTGCAGAGTGAGTAGGGAGTGCTAGAGAGTGCAGAGTGATTAGGGAGTGCTAGGGAGTGCTAGAGAGTGCAGAGTGAGTAGGGAGTGCTAGAGAGTGCAGAGTGACTGCAGAGATTAAGCTAATGGCAATGTAAATGACAATGCCATTTATTTATCTGTTTTCAAAACCAACACATAAATACACATTTTGTCATTTACAATGCCAATAACTCTAACTTTTCCAAAGGCGAAACCATTGCATTGTAAATGCTTGTTCATTTTGAAAATGCATCCCAGGAGGCAAGAAATTGCCTATAAAGAAAGCTCTGCATTTGTGACGGGCGGGAGAGAAGTAACAGGGTTCTGTCTTTTCCTTATTTTTGCCAGAGAAGACAAAGGCAGTGTCCACTTCTGCTTGGCTGCTTCAGCTGCCCCCCCACTCTTTCCTTCTTCCCTCTCTTTCTGTCTAGCAGTTCTTCTCTTACTGAAAACCATGACTTCAAGACGGGGTTCTCACTCTTTTTCTGCTCCTTTCTTTTATTTGCTCCCCTGTGAAATGGATCCAAAAAAGAAAAACACGTTTGCTCGAAATGTATTTTTCTGATACTTTAATTCCAAAGAGCAGCATCAGGAATAAAAGGTTAGAAATATGAAACATAACTAAATAAAGTAAGACAGTGTGGTGGCAAACTGGACAGATTGATTTTATTCACACCCAAACACATTAGCGCCACTTTTTCAGTTTGCCAGTGAAGCGCTATTTTTTTGTTTTCTTGTCTTTGTTTTCCCTGGGCTTGCAACTAATGAACTAATCCTGGAGGTACTGCAATGTGTAGATTGGAAAACAAAATGTGTACTGTGGCTCTGCGTCGAGGGATGTGGTCTTTTTACCAGACTGCATACGTTTTGTGAACTGTTCTCTAGGCCCCAGGTACTGCAGAACACGGTAGCTAGAATGTCTTTTAACAAATCTAGAAGCACCCCGTCCCGCCCCCTGCTGCAGTCCCTACATTGGCTGTCTGTTAAGAAGAGAGTAGTCTTTAAACTTTTGATCCTGGTGTTCAAGGCAAGGCAAGGCCTGGGTCCTGCATACCTAAGAAAGAAGGTAAGAGCATATGTGCCGGGGCGTCAACTAAGATCTAGTAACCAAAATCTCTTAGCCCTGTGTAAAATCAACAAAGTGAGAATGGGAGGGCGGGCTTTCTCACATCTGGCCCCCTTCCACTGGAACAGTCTACCGGAAGCATTACGGGGTTGTACATCCCTGGTTTACTTCAAAAAGAGCCTAAAGACCTAGCTGTTTTAGGAGCCTAGGCCGGCCAATGGGCCTGTTCTCTCTGTATTGCCGGGCGCCTAGAGATCCCCCTGGGAATGATTTGTTGCACCTTACAAATGTTAAATAAATAAAAAAATATAAGCAATGGATATTGAAATGGGTCCATTCAGCAACCTGTAGTCATATACTTAACTTTTCAGGCAAAAGCACTCACTGATTTCTGAATAATGAGTGTAAAAGCGTTACGGTAACCATGTTGTTCCTGCTTACATTTCACATGGTTTGCAAAATTTAGCATTTCTTCTGAGTGTTTGCTTTTTCAAGATGTTCATACTTTTTTTTGAAGGCCGCATATTGCTCTTATCTAGTGCACAATTTAAATTGAGCCGCATCCAGGTGTTTATAGCCGGCACCAATTGGGTTGTAGTTGAAGGCAGTGCGAGTTTCTCTCAGTGGGGCAGCATGGTGTTAAGTGAAGGAGAAGATGTGGCACTATGGACAGAGCTGCTGAATTTGGAACTGGAGAACCAGGTTCAGCCTTATTAACCAGTCCACCAGACCACTCTCATGAGAGAGCACAATCCCATGCTAGACCTTAGCAGGCTTCGCAAGACCTTAGAAGCCCTGGTGTCTTAGCACCAGCAGATGGACCCTAGCATGACAAGTGTAGGTTAACCTTCAAGGCTTGTCCACCACACTCCATACTGAAGTTCACCTCCAGTCTTGCAGGCAGGCCTATGAAGTAGCACACCCTAGAACAACAGTGACTCTGTCACTGAGGTCACAGGACCTTTGAGAAGGGCCAGCTCTAGGGCGGTGCAACCAGTGTGACTGCACTTTGGGTGGAAGCATTATGTTTGCAAGTATATTATGGTTTTAAAAGTGCTAGTTGGTTCATTCCTGGCCTCCAGGCATTTTCGACAACAATAAAAATGTAATGATGACTCTGCTGATTAACGCTCTTCCTAAAGAGATTCCAAACAAATACAGCAAATTTAGATGTTTGCGCATTCTGGCCACCCCTCTGGCTCCGCCCACTGATCCAATCCTTGAGTTATTCCCGCCCTCTGATTCTCCGCCGCCAGTTCCGATACTTTTTGCCCCCACTTCGACCACTGATGACATCGCCACACATTCATTCACCACACACGTTTTTACTATGCATATTTCACAACACATACCACTACCAGGCATTCATATTCACTCACATTTCAAATACTTCCACCATGCAATCCACTTCCATGTATATTATTACCTTGCTTACTGTTAGTATAAAATCCAGTCACAGTCTAGCAATGCACCTACTGTTCAATAGTTACACAATAATTCTTAATACAACAAATTACATTTATGTCGTTTACAGGTTAGCTAATATTTTAACATTTTATATTTTGGGGGGAAACACTCTAAAACCCCCCTTTCTAATTACCCTTTAAAATATATAAACTACTTACCACATATGTTGTAAACACTTGCTTGTTAAAGACTTGAGTGGTAGAAGTAATTACAATGTAAAAAATGTGTTGTAATTGCTTTTGGTTGTAAAAACGTCGTGGTAAAGGCTGCACCCCATTTTGCTCTGTTTCAATAGCCACACACTCGCCTATACCCCAGATATTCGCCCCATAAGAAGCCACCGGGACACAATGAGAGGTGTAAATCTTGATCAATGGGCCCAAAAGCCTGCCAACCTGGTGGTGATGAAAGACTAAGTAATGAACCAACCGCCTGTGAAAACTTCTCCCTGCGTTGTGCTATGTTTCTAGCCCAAGAACCTGTTGCTCTAAAAGTAATTCCTTATTTGTGTATATGTTACTTGATATCAAAAATAAATTAAGTTTAATGATAACGAAGAGCTGATAAAAGGCGACTAAGATGTAACTATGTGACAAATAGACAGAGTTGTGCAGTTTTGAATTGGTTTCAATATTATTTTGATGTTTCCCTTGCATAGTGCACTCTGTAAAGACTTTAAGCTGGCCAGAGTGCATTTTAAAACATTAATAAAAAGATATTGACTTAACTAGTTGATTCAATGAGAGTCCAGGTACTCTATAAAATGAGCAAGATGACATTTTCGGCCTACGGCCTTCAGTCCTTCCAGCCGATTGTCTCTGCGTCACTGTCATTTTCCTCACACCTCTCCTTTTGGTCGAAAGTTATCTTGGGGACTTTCAGAAAGTTGATCTGGGAATACATTCTGCCTGTTCCTTACCAGTGGCTTTGTGGTTTGTAACTCACATTTACTAGCTTTCTATTTGAGTTCATCCCTCCCGTTGCCCAAACCGCGTTTACTGTATTCTTCCACAAATTTGCTTTCTGTAAACAGGCCTTTAAATCATGTTCTTTTCTTATTACATGTGCTGTACATTCAAAGACAGAGGTCAAATGACAGGCTCTCTCTTCCACGGAGCTTGGTGTTTATTTTTCTTTCTGTGACTTCAAAGTGAGCGAATTTATGTGATAATCCTGCTGAGTACTCATATAAGAGTAGTATGTTTTTCTAGCACACAAAAAAAAAAAATTAACTGCGCTGATGTTTCAGGATATTTCAGAATTAGTACAAATAAAGCACTTTTTTTGTAATTCTCAAGTGTGGTGGAAACAAATATTTGAATACGATCAAAACACATCAATAGGCTAGGTGATGACATTTGCACACATTATCATTTGTGTGCAGTAAAACCATATTTTGGTGCATATGTAATGGTCATTTCAATTGAAAATGTGTCTATGTAATGGCAGTGCACTACCACACCATGCATACTCCACGGATGTATGCCTTTACAACGCGGTTTTTACATCGCATACCATTACAACGCATAGCGCTTTTGGGTGCTGGATAGTGAATAGTTTAACTTACTATTTCAACTCCAGTCCCCGTGGACACTAGGGAAGGTGTTGGATAGTAAAATAAATGTATTCCCTATCCTAGAGCGCCCCCCAGCGCAATGCGTTGTAATAGTTTGCGTTGTAATGACAGCGTTGTAATGGTAGTGCGTTGTAAAAGTTTCGTTGTAAGTGATGTTTACCATACTCCACATAATGCCACTCCACTAGCGTGTTGACTTTGGGCCAGAACGGTCTTTCAGGTGGAAGTTTATGTCTCTAAAGAGGACGAAGACCTTGAAGTAGAGGATGAGGGGAGCGACAAATTCCGGTATGGTGTTGGCGAAGTGGGAGCATGGTCCTAGAGAAGAGGTCTTCAAACTTTTTTCAGTTGAGCCCCCCCAGCTGAATTTTTTTAGATGTCAGGTCCCCCCTCCTTCCCCCACTACCTGACTCTGGTACACTACATAATAGACCGCCATTCGCATATCCGAGGCTCTACCGTATAGACGCTACCCGGTCACATGAATGCCCTAGGTGTCACAGTGCCCACTCAGGGTTCATGCCCAGAAGTACAGCAGAATTGGGACTCCGTGAAGGGGTGAGAATCTTATTAGAGGCTACGCCAGAATAGTGTCTCCTGGGGCTTATACCGCAACACAAGAAATGGAAACATGACCAATAAGTTATTACAGTTAGCGTTGGTGTTGGGCAAACGGAGGGTGGCAATATGCTGGATGGGTAAACGGGCTCCATCGTTTATAAGTTGATTAAGGGATGTGGGAGAGTGGTCTCTGGTGGAGGAACTGCATATGAAAGCCTGTCACAGGGTTGAGAAGCTAGAGGAGGACATTGCAATCTGGAGGGAGTTATGTAGGGAATTCTTAAATCCAAGGGGGACTGGAAGTGAGCAGTCTACATGAGCCCCCTCGCGGCCATCGCACGCCAACACAACCTCAACATAATCTCCTACGCCGACGACACCCAGCTGATCCTCTCCCTGACCAACGACCCCGCCACCGCCAGAGCCAACCTGCACGAAGGGATGAGAGATGTAGCCGAATGGATGACGACCAGCCGCCTGAAACTGAACTCGGACAAGACGGAGGTCCTCATCCTGGGCTCCTCGCCATCCGCCTGGGACGACTCCTGGTGGCCCCCCGCCCTGGGCACCGCACCCAAACCGACGGACCACGCACGCAACCTGGGCTTCATCCTGGACTCCTCCCTCTCCATGACCAGACAAGTAAACGCCGTCTCCTCGTCTTGCTTCAACATCCTGCGCATGCTACGTAAGATCTTCCGGTGGATCCCCACCGAGACGCGGCAGACGGTCACCCAGGCCCTCGTCACCAGCCGACTGGACTACGGCAACGCCCTCTACGCCGGAACCACCGCCAAGCTCCAGAAGAGACTCCAGCAGATCCAGAACGCCTCGGCCAGACTCATCCTCGACATCCCCCGACGCAGCCACATCTCCGGACACCTGAGAAATCTGCACTGGCTCCCGGTCAACAAGAGAATCACCTTCCGTCTCCTCACCCACGCACACAAAGCCCTACACGACCAAGGCCCGAGCTACCTCAACAACCGGATCAACTTCTACACTCCCAAGCGCCTCCTCAGATCAACCAACCACGCCCTCGCCGCCGTCCCCCGCATCCGAAGAGCGACAACAGGAGGAAGGTCCTTCTCCTACCTGGCCGCCAAGACCTGGAACTCACTCCCGACCGACCTGCGCCTGACCCAAGACCACCTCTCCTTCAGGAAGAAGCTCAAGACCTGGCTGTTCGAGCAGTAACGGCACCCCCCCCCCACCCAGCGCCTTGAGACCCTACGGGTGAGTAGTGCGCTCTATAAATGACCTGATTGATTGATTGATTGGGTCTGATAGTAGTAGTAGCCTGTAAATGTTGGTGCTTGAGACAACCCCAACTATGTATGACGCTGGGTTTGCTGCTGTGCCATAAATTTGTAAAGTATAACTAATTGTGAAATGTGTTCAGGACTAAATGTATATAATGGAAATAAGTTGATGGATATCATCTTGAAGGATTCTGTGATTGACCGCTCAGTTATAGTGTGAAAAATTTCATAAATAATGTTTTAAAAAAAATATAACATACCTTACAACCTTTGTGCTTTTTCAGTGAATTTGTAATGTTTTCTTAACGTAAAGTAAAATAGTTTTTCAATTCCAAACTACATCATCACTTTAACCTTTGGTTTTATCAGTAAATTTCTGTTTTTTTTGCATAAAGTGAGATGCCCATCACTGTGTGTGGTGTTGGGTTGGGCACAGGGCCTGGCCGGCGACCAGCCTCTGTGCCCAAAACCCCAGCGGGCACACAACTTCTGCAGTGCATTGGCTTTGGCATCCTAACCCCCCATGTGTACCCAATTCCATGCACAGCAAAAGCCGGGGTGGGTGCAGGATTGGTGCCAACCACCACTAAATAATAACATTTAATTTAGCATTATTTCTTATAAGGTTTCATTTTAAGTTCCTACAGCCATTATTTTCTATTGAAGGTTGTGGAAGCATCAGAGGTTGGCCATGTGTGTTGCTGGACCTCTGAACTGGAGTAAATTTCCTACTGTTTTGTGTCCCTTTTTGGCCGTAGTAACTTTAGAATTGTATTTTTTGAATAGCATTGGACTTATTTTTTATGGTTGTGTACAAATCCCTGCCTACACCCACCCCTCACCCTTCCTGGACAATTCCTTACCCTTCCTGGACAATTCCTTACTCTTATTCATTAAGTAGTAAGTATGGCCCTTCTTCCAGCCACTCCCCAAGGCCCCTCCCTCCTTATAGGTTTGAAGCACTTCCAAATACACTAGAAAAATGCAGTATGTAAATAGGTCCCTTCCTACTTGCAAAATGTTTACCTCACCAGAACAGAGCAATTTGTAATTAGGGCCTAAGTTGAGCAGTTCATCAGACTGAATGAGTGCAGACTGAGTGAGTGAAGACTAGGAGTAAGTGATAGTGGCAACTGCTAAATTAAGGAAACACTTAAAAAAATATTAAGGGAAATGTATGAAGGTAAATCAAATTCACCCAATCATGAAAACAAATT
Source organism: Lissotriton helveticus (assembly GCF_964261635.1). Classification (NCBI taxonomy): domain Eukaryota; kingdom Metazoa; phylum Chordata; class Amphibia; order Caudata; family Salamandridae; genus Lissotriton; species Lissotriton helveticus. The sequence continues at coordinate 818,994,245 of NC_136070.1, forward strand.
CATCCATTCATTTTTAAAATGGCATGTCCCAAGACAAGTCAGAGAAAAAAAAATGAAGAAAGTTAAAAGTGCTATGCAGGAAAATGTATACATCTGCATAGTACATCTGCATAGCTGTTGAACCCTGACAAAACATTCCTAAGTGCATCTGAGCCATTAGCATTAAGAAACACAGCCCTTAACAACCAGGGATAAAATTGCGCCCAGTGACATCCGCAGTTTGTTCCTGTCAAATGTGTTATTGAATGTACGTGTGGCCTATACAACACACAGATTCTGAAGTAATTTATCTCAAACGGCTCTTTAAAAGAAAAGAAGACACTATGCACACGTAAAGTGAGAGATTTTAAAAGCACTGGAATGAAAAACAAAGAACATACATACACACGGCTTGCTCGCATAAAGGTGCTGCTGACGGAAATGTTGGCTAAAATGGGCCCACTTTTACTGGACTTGTTGGGAGCAGATCTCAGGTAGTAAACATGTGTTACTGAACGGAGCTCCGCGTAAAGTGTCAGTCTAAGCCTTAGGGTGGAGTGCGCGCCCCCCTGAGATGGTGTCGGGCCCCCCTGGGGGGTTCGCCCCCGAGTTTGAAGAACTCTGTCTTAGAGGTCTGTAGACAAGGGTTCGCACAAGGTGAAGTTGGCTGTGATGTAAAGTTTACACATCAGATGTTCCATGTTGCTGGTACATGTGTCCTTGGAGGTGGTGCAGCTAATGGCATCCTTAAAGATGATGAAAACTCTGCCTTCTTGCTTTTACTCACTGTGAATCTTGTAGTAGAGATAGACGCCTGCGATGTCAGGTGCTGATGCCTGGTTCAGCCATGTTTCCACGAGAAACTTCAAGTCCTTGGCTTGGACATGGAGCATGTCCCAAATCTCCGTAGTGTGTTTGGTGAGAAAGTGGGTGTTGAGGAGCAAGCATTAGAGTGTGCCATGTTGTGTTCCATTGAGCCACCGAGCCGAGGAGGACTTTGAGGATGTCCGATTCTGGACATTAAGGTCTTGTATCCGAGGTCCCGGTTTCCGACCGACCCTCAGCGCTTCAACCACTTAACTATTGGCCTCCGGCCCCACCACTCCTTGGCAATCTATCGATCACATCCCAGGATTCCCTCAATCGAGCTGCTCCCCATCAGGGACCGCTACATACGGCACATAGCCTACCGCTATTATTAAGCTTCCTGTAATACCATTGTGAAGCTCCGCCTAATAATGCCTGCAATCCTGGTTGGCGCCCTTTCTTGGTTATAACTACCCTTTTAACTCAGCCCTTCCTTCAGGCCGCCTGCCGCCTAGAAGTTTTCACGCACCAAATTGATGGTTGCTACCTGCTACTTCCTAAGGGAAGTCTATCCTTAGCCCACCCTAGGCTTTGTTTGCTCTGGCAATTTATTTCAGTCCTGATGATGATCCCCTATTATATGTAGGATCGAAAAGCCGTCCACAGTTGTGTAGTAACACTTTAATTACCAATGGAATAAACCACTGTGTATACTACATGAGGTCAGCTAGATGACCACTAAATTCTACTAGCGTCTCCCCTTGCTAAAATTGCCTGTATTTATGTACCCTTGTGTCATTGTTTATGTTATATGTATCGGATACAGGATTGTATCCCACTGTATTAATGTCCTTCTCATCAGTATTTATACATTTGGATTGATTAAAATTAGTGTCCGGCTGGACACCTTGCTTATAGTACAGATTGTTGTCTATAATTTGCATTTTTCACTTTTAGCTCTCTAAATTAAGGACCACTGTTGCCTATATATAATATGTTGTGCGAAGCGTCGTGTGTTTGATGGCTGGTCCATGTGAGAGGGTGGGGTGTTGCATGCATGTCGGTGCAGAAGTGGTGAGTAATGGACAAGGTCGTAGCTTGGTCAGTAAGATTGGGGGCGGGGGTGAGCTTCAGATTTCGCAACATTAACGCAGGCTTATAATGTATTGGCTTAAGAGGCAGTGGAAAGAGGGAGTGACCGCTCAGCCCTCCACAGGGCTTGGTCGCCCCACTCACTGCTGCCGCTCCTGCCTGCCTTTGCCGCCTCCTGCCTGCAGATTCCTTCGCTCGCTGCCCGCTGCTCCTGGGAATTTCCCGCTGCTCCTGGGAATTTCCCGCTGCTCCTGGGAATTTCCCGCTGCCCGCTGCTTCTTGGAATTTCCCACCGCTGCCTCCCTGCGGCCCCGCCCCCCTGTGATTCCATTCGCCGCCCCGCTCCCGCCACCCAACTGCTCCTCCCTCCCGGCTCCTTACTTATGATGCCCCCAGAGCGACCGCGCAGCGGACGCGCGCAGCGGGAGCACCGATTGAGCGCCGAAGGTGCGCCAAAGGTAAGCACGTCTGCGCCCGTCCGCGCCTGGCCCGCGCCCAGCGCCAGGACACCTGGCCCTCCCCGCCGAGGCAAGACGACCCGACTGACCTACGACGCCGCCACTCTCAACGCACTCAATGCGGCCTGACCCATGCCTGCTGCCGAGCCACCCGAGACGCACCCACGGACCCTTCACCTGCTGCACCTGCAAGTTCACCTGCCTCTGAACCTGCCCCGCACCCGCCAAGACAAACACCAGCAGCAACCACCTCAAGTGCATCCTGATCAACACCCGCTCCGTCCACAGACACGCCGTGGAACTCTGGAACCTCCTCGACGCTACATCACCGGACGTCGCCTTCCTCACGGAAACCTGGATGAACGCCTCCTCTGCACCCGACATCGCCATCGCCATCCCGGACGGGTACAAGATCATCAGGAGGGACCGCATCAACCAGACCGGAGGTGGCATCGCCATCGTCCACAGGAACACCATCCGCATCACGACCGACGCCAACGACTCCTTCGCCGCAGCCGAACATCTCCACTTCCAGATTCACACCGACCCTAAGACGACCCTCAGAGGCACCCTCGTCTACAGACCCCCGGGACCACGCATACAATTCAGCGAAGACATCACAGACTTCATCAGCCCGCACGCCCTCCCCTCCACCGACTACATCCTCCTCGGGGACCTCAACTTCCACCTGGAGAACAACAAGGACCACAACACCACCGCCCTGCTGGAAAACCTCGCCAACCTCGGACTCAAGCAACTGGTCAACACCCCCACCCACTACGCCGGCCACACGCTTGATCCCGTCTTCTCTTCCAGCAAGTACATCACCTTCAGCCACGCCACCGGACTCCACTGGACCGACCACAGCTGCGTCCACTTCAGCTTCAAAAGATCCACGACCCACCACCACCCGCAACAGGTACCTCACAGGAATTGGAGCAAGATCAAAGCAGACCAGCTCACCACCTCCCTCAGCCAGAGCCCACCCGCCAACACAACGGACCCCAACGAAGCAGCCCGCAACTTCACACAGTGGCTGACCGCCTGCGCCGACGACCTCGCGCCACTAAAGAACCCTCCCAGCAGACCCAGAAGCAAGAAGGCATCCTGGTTCACCGACGACCTCAAGGACTCCAAGAAGACCTGCCGCACCCTCGAGAAAGCCTGGCTCCTTGACCGGACCACCGACAACATGACCGCCCTCAAACACGCTACCCGCAAGCACCACCAGCTCATCCGCACCACCAAGAAGAAATCCCTGAAGGAACGACTGGACAACAACGCCCACGACAGCAAAGAGCTCTTCACTATCGTCAAGGAGTTCTCCAACCCCAGCACCGGCACCAACGACATCACTCCGTCACAAGACCTCTGCGACTCCCTCGCCTCGTTCTTCCACCGCAAGATCGCCGACATCCACAACAGCTTCGGCGCCCCACCCACACACCCAACCGTCGAACCAACGCCCCCCACCGCCACCCTTCGCACCTGGACCACAGTGACCACCGAAGACACAGCCCGCACGATGAACACCATCCACTCCGGATCACCGACCGACCCCTGCCCACACCACGTCTTCAACAAGGCCGACTCCACCATCGCACCCCAACTCCGGAACATCATCAACGCCTCCTTCAACACCGCCACCTTCCCGGAGAGCTGGAAGCACGCCGAGATCAGCGCCCTCCTGAAGAAACCTACAGCGGACCCCACCGATCTCAAAAACTTCCGCCCCATCTCGCTCCTCCCTTTTCCTGCTAAAGTCATCGAGAAGATCGTCAACAGACAGCTGACCGCCTTCCTCGAGACGAACGGATCCCTCGACCCCTCGCAGTCCGGCTTCAGAGCCAACCACAGCACCGAGACCGCCCTCATCGCAGCCACCGACGACATCCGGACCCTCCTCGACAAGGGGGAAACAGTGGCCCTCATCCTCCTGGACCTCTCCGCTGCGTTCGACACGGTCTGCCACCGCGCCCTAGTCCAGCGCCTCAGCAACATCGGTATCCAAGAGAAGGCACTGGAGTGGATCATCTCGTTCCTCGCCGGAAGAACACAAAGAGTCCGCCTCCCCCTCTTTCGCTCCGAGGCCACCGAAGTCATCTGCGGCGTCCCGCAAGGATCTTCACTCAGCCCCACCCTCTTCAACATCTACATGAAACCTCTCGCAGCCATCGCATGCCAGCACAACCTCAACATCATCTCTTACGCCGACGACACCCAGCTGATCCTCTCCCTCACCAGAGACCCCGACACCGCCAGAACCTGCCTACACGAAGGGATGAAAGACGTCGCCGAGTGGATGAAGGACAGCCGCCTGAAACTGAACTCGGACAAGACGGAAGTCCTCATCCTGGGATCTTCGCCCTCCGCCTGGGACGACTCCTGGTGGCCCCCAGCCCTGGGCACCGCACCCAAGCCAACCGACCACGCACGCAACCTGGGCTTCATCCTGGACCCCTCCCTCTCGATGACCAGACAAGTCAACGCCGTCTCCTCATCGTGCTTCAACACCCTGCGTATGCTTCGCAAGATCTTCCGCTGGATCCCGACCGAGACCAGGAAGACTGTCACCCAGGCACTCGTCACCAGCCGACTGGACTACGGAAACGCCCTCTATGCCGGAACCACAGCCAAGCTACAGAAAAGATTCCAGCGCATCCAGAACGACTCCGCCCGACTCATCCTGGATGTCCCCCGACGCAGCCACATCTCCAGCCACCTGAGGAACCTGCACTGGCTCCCCGTCGACAAGAGGATCACGTTCCGGCTCCTCACCCACGCACACAAGTCTCTCCACGACCTGGGCCCCAAGTACCTCAACGACCGCCTGACCTTCTACACGCCCACCCGCCAGCTACGGTCCACCAGCCTCGCCCTCGCAGCCGTACCACGCATCAGAAGAGCCACCGCCGGAGGAAGATCCTTCTCTTACCTGGCCGCCAAGACTTGGAACTCCCTCCCCATCCACCTTCGGCTTGTGGTAAATAAATAAATAATACCTCTCTTTTTGAATGCATAAATGAATAACAGATAGCTCAATAAATAAGAGTCAAGATTCGAGGTAGTAGGAGTTTTGCAGGTTTAATACAGCATAAGGACAGGAACAGGACAACCTGCACAGGAATAGGATGGCAAGCCCTGGCAGCGCTGCCGGGGTCAGGATCTGGAATGGCTAGCGTGGTATTTAATAACAGTACATGAGCATATATACATAACGCAAACACATAGCATTACATTGCAATAGGCGTAGCAGTGGGTGGAGCAATAGGCATGACGCGTAGCAGTCGCGAAAGATAAGGGTGAAAAGAGGTGTAACAGGGCGTATACATAGACATGTGATGCAAACGTAACAGAATATGTCATAAATGGGGTGGAAACCATGGAGGGGGCTACCTAAGGAGCCGGGACCTCTAACCTGATGGTGCGCGCAAACTGGCAATGACGTGTTACTAGGAGAAGCTGGGGGCTATGAACTCTGTGCTAGGAGCAGAGACTGAAGTCTGGAGAGTCAGGGCGACATGTACCTAAGTAGTATCTAGTATCTGATGTTTAGAGAACATGTTGATAGAATCCAAAAGTTATCGGGGTAAAGGCTAACAGACTCTAGGACTGGAGCATGCATTATTCTACATGTAGTGCGTGATGAAGAATATTAAATGACCATTAAATGCAGTATTTCTCTTACATGGAGACGTAGAGGCTAGACAATGACGGAAACTATTGATGCGATTCAGTAGCTTTAGGAATGCAGAGAAGGAGGGCTGTACTGATAACTCGAATCATAACATACTCTTGGCAGACTCAGAGGCAGAGCCAGGCTGAACCGGGCACTGTGAGGCTGGAAGTAAGTGAAGGGTCGAGGATACAGGTGGGGGCTGTATCGCTCCTCAGCGAGGGCTTCAGGAGACAGGAGCTGAATCTGGTGTCCGGGCCCTTTTGAGGCCTAGAAACGGGGACTTTACAATGCATTAACGTGCACACTGAGAAACGTGGCAACGTAGCTTTACATAGGCCTGATATTCGTAGTATTCACGAGAACTGGAAACTGGCATACTAGAGGTGGACACAACTGTAATTGCGTCATTAATCGAACATGGGGAATACATATGCATATTAATCATGCACACATAACATATGATGGAGGACGCGTAGGGACACAGAACATGGCATAATTTACTTTTCCACATTCCCTCCTTGTCACTACGTTTCCATCAGGAAACATCAATATTCATGATACCATCTATTATTTCATACAGTATCATTTGCTCGTCTCGAATTTTCTTGGAACGGGATTTAGAACGGGACTTGGGACTAGGAATTACACTAGGAATACAGGATGTAGCGCAAATGCCGCAAATCGCAGGGCCACATTGTATACAGAGGCAGCAGCTGAATATGATCGCTACTGCAATACCTAGAAAGGACAAGACTTTCCATCCCCAGGCGGAAATTATACTCCAGAACCAACCGGACCATGTCCAGGTGCCTGGATTTTGGTGTAACAGATGGGCAATTTTATGAAGTCTGGTTATAGCTGAATAAACAGACGGCGCGTTATTTGGAATGAAAATGCAGCAACTAGATCCGATGACTCTACATGCCCCGCCCCTATCGGCCAGTATGACGTCAAGGACGAGACGATTTTGCAAAACGACAAATCTCATAGCAGATTGCTCTTCGGTTAAGTTACCTAGGGCAGAGGCAGTCTCATTTACTACAGCTTCAAGGGTTCTGGTTAACCTACGGATTAGCTTACTATTCTGGATAGGTCCTATAAAGAAGAAGAAACCTCTATTGAAATCTGTATACTGTTCTAGAGCAGTTTCAGTATAATCGACAATTGGGGACTCGATCTCCCTTCTATGTCTAATGTGTACTAGATGTGTGTTTCTATGATAATCAGATGGGGCTAGGAAAACAGGTGGCAGTAGGAAGGCAATGTAACAGGTTCCCTCCCAATCGAGGGGCAGACGAACATATGCGGTCTGACCACAAATAAAATATGAATGACGTGAAGCTTTGAAAATAGATTTCCCACTGTCACTATACTTGACAATAGTAGTACAATCACTATGTCCTACATGTACGGAACCATTATTTCGGACACATAATTCACCTTTGACTGGTAGTACTGAAATAGTAGGTAAGTCTGGAGTAGTATCAGACTGAACATTCAGGACCATGAAATTCGAAGAATAATTACCTAAATTGTAAACTTCGTTTTCTAGATCTAACCCTGTTCTGTGGGGAAGACCTTGCTTGTCTGGGAAACATGTACTATTAAGAAAAGACATATCTGTTGAAGATGACGTTAACGTGGACCATGCTCCACACGAACCATTATGTGAAAATGGATAAGGAAAGAGTGGCAGAACTCCCTTCGGTGTCTGAAAAGGGGGGAGTCGACCACACACCCAACAATTAGTGGCATTGCTGGTCTGGTGTGAATAATGTAACATGCGGATAAAAGAATTATTTCGCATAGCGAGGCGGTAAGAGAGTTCATGAGGAGGCAGATCACTAAACGTGTGCTCTACCGTAACATTAGTAGACTTATTTACATGAGAAACTGGAAAATACAGGTAAAATGCATAACTGGTGCAGGAAATCATAATGCTGAGAAATAATATGAAACTTAGAAAAACGATACATCGGATTGAGTTTTGACTAACTCTCTCACTATGGGGGTCTATTTTATACATGTCAGAAACAGTCTAACCGTTTCACCTAGGGGAGGACTTAGACAATCAAACTGGCTGACTTATTTTACTAGACCGGAGTTTCAACTTATACTCCTGCTGCGGAGTTTTCTCTAACAGGGAGGGTGCAGTATCATTGTTCTTTGCGGGACAGTCCTTGAGAATAGTACTTTGGCAGTCTTTCAAATCCTGAGAAATGTTCTTTGAAACGGGCTTTAATCCATAAAATTTCTTTATGTGCGAAAGGTGCACCCAGCCGTTGCGTCCCTCCAACTTCACGGCTGTGCGGGTGGCGAGGAGGACCTGTCGGGGCTCCTTCCAGCGAGGCTCCAGCGGACTTGAGCGGTCAAAATTTCTCACTAAAACCATGGATCCGGGAACGATTTCATGCGGTGCCACCTCGGTTTTGTCTGGAAATGCGGCGGCAACCTGTGAACGACAAGAGTTGAGGGCAGACATCAAGGAAGCTAGGTAATCTGTCAGCATATTACTTGAAACATCGGTAATACTTCGGGGTCTGGGTGTACCCCACATGTTAGGGGGGCGGCCGAAAACGACCTCATACGGGGACAGACCTGATCTGGAATGTGCGACCATGCGCATATAGAACAAAGCGACTGGCAGAGCTACTAGCCAGTCCACACCTTTCTCTTTACATACTTTGGCGATGCGGATTTTCAGAGTCTGGTTATGTCTCTCTACGAGACCTGCTGCTTCAGGGTGGCGTACACAATGGAACTTCCACTGGTACCCTAACAAAAGGGAAACATGCTTCATTAACTCTGAGGAGAATGGCTGGCCGTTATCAGAATATACGACCCTAGGGAGTCCATAACGGGGGAAGAACTCACGAACCAACTGCTTGGCAGTGGTCGCGGCTGTGTAATCTGGGACTGGATATGCTTCTGTCCACCTGGACAAAGCGCATACAACTACAAGGACATACTTGAAACCTCGACATCGCTCCATCTGAATATAATCCATCTGGAGGACTTCAAAAGGGTGGTCAGGAGGTTGGAATCCACCTTGTTCCACCGGGACACTTTTACCTGGATTAAACTGACAACATATCATACAGGTACGGACTTTCTGCTTGGCTGCAGCTCGTAAATGCTTGTTGAACCAAATGTTCTGGATACTGTCTAACATAGCTTTTTCTCCTAAATGTGCTGGACTATGTGCGGTATTGATAATGACTTGAACCATAGAGTCGGGGAGAAACCATGTGGCTTTTCCCTTCGTCACCCATCCTTGATCTGTCTGGACCCCTCCTTGTTCGGACCATTTCTTGATTTCTTCGGGAATAGCATGTAACTGGATATCTATGACATCTTGAGTAGGGTCCTTAATTGTCATACATGTAGTCGGATCTAGAGTGTGTGTCATGTTAGCTGGAATGTCTGGAGTCTGAGCTGTAAGCTTGGCTGTGCGATCTGCTAGATCATTACCCTGGGAAATAATGTCAGTAACTTTCGTATGTGCTTTGCATTTCATGATAGCAATGGATGTCGGTAAATGTATTGCATCTAACAGAGCTTGAATAAGGAGACCATGCTGAATCTTGGTTCCATGAGAAGTCATGAAACCTCTCTCCTGCCAGAGCACTCCAAAGTCGTGTACGACTCCAAATGCGTAGCGTGAATCTGTGTAAACATTAACTTTCAGGTTCTTGGCGTGTATGCAGGCTTGTGTCAGAGCAACTAGCTCTGCTGCTTGAGCAGACAGGGTGTCAATACGGTGTGTCTCTATAACGTCGGTGTCGGTAGTCACTGCATACGCGGCGACTAGTTCTCCTGTACTTGTTCTCATACATGAACCATCCACATAAAGTGTCAGGTCGGGATCTGGTAATGGAATATCTGTCAGATCTTGTCTTGGCTTTGTCGTAATGTTGACTACTTCCACACAATCGTGTGTGGCAGGATTTGGATTAGCTGATGGTAACAGTGTAGCAGGATTGAGAACGTTGCAGCGTCTGATTTCTATGTGTGGCTGAAACAGTGTCAATTCATAACCTGTTAAACGTGCAATTGTCAAGTGCTGGGTCTGTGTTCGATTTAAAAGAACTTCCACGGAGTGTGGAACTTGTACTGTCAGGGAGTGTCCTAATACTATGGAATCACTTTGTCTGATAGCTAGTGCTGTGGCTGCAACTGACTTGAGGCACGCAGGCAGAGCCTGGGCTACAGGATCTAATGTGCTCGAAAAATAGGCACATGGCTTGTATTGTCCTGCTTGATCTTGTGTGAGAACAGATAATGCTGTACCTTCACGTTCTGTGACGAAAAGTGTAAAAGGCTTACTGTAGTTTGGTGTAGCTAGAACTGGAGCTTGGCATAAAGCTTTCTTTAACTCATTGAAGCTAAGTGTATGTTCAGATGTCCAAGGGAGAACAGTCGATACGGCTGCCTCCTGTGTCGTTAACTGTATCAGTGGCTTGGCTAGAAATGCATACTGAGGAATCCATTGTCGGCAATAAGAAGTAAGGCCGATAAAAGCACGTACCTCCTTCTGGGTCTTGGGCTGAGGAAGACTCGCTATTAACTGAATACGGTCAGGTGTCAACTGCCTACCCCTCTTGGACAGTAAGTGTCCTAAGTAGACCACTTGCTGGACACAGAATTGAAGCTTCGAAGGGGACACCTTGTGCCCCATCTCGGCTAGGAAATACAGAACTGTGAGGGATGCTCGCTCGCAAGCACGTTCAGAACGGGCTGTGATCAATAGATCATCGACATACTGGAGCAGGGCAGTGTCAGTTGGCATGTGAACATTATCAAGTTGTCTCTTAAGTGCTTGACTGTAAATACTAGGGCTTTCTGTGAAACCTTGAGGAGCTCGTGTGAACATATAGCTCCTTCCATTTAAACAGAATCCGAAAAGAAACTGGCTGTCTGGATGAATGGGAACACTGAAAAACGCGTTCTTGAGGTCGATTACAGTAAAGAACATGGCTTCGGAATCAATGGCTGTTAATAGGGAAGAGATATCTGGGACAACTGGGTACTGAGGAATAATACATTTATTAAGTTCTCGTAGGTCAATCACTAAACGATATACTGGGGGTGCATTTGGATCAGTACGTTTCATGACTGGAATGATCGGAGAATTGCATACATTGGAGTCAGTTTCTACAACTACTCCTTGAGCCATGAGCTCGTCAATAATTTTGGATAAGGCTGCTACAGCCTCAGGTGGCAATCTGTACTGTCTGATTCGTGGCAGGACTACACCTGGCTTGAGAGTCACACGATGGGGTGTGATTTGCATGTAACCTACATCAGTTGGACCTTGTGCCCATAGATGCTGCGGAACATTAGACAATCTGGGATCAAAATCTCGTAATACATAGTGACCCTTAAAGTCACGCAGGAACAGACGTATTCCCTCTGGGGAACAGCATATAACTGCACCTAATTCTTTCAGTGTTTTAATGCCTAATAGATTTTCTGGACATGACTTAGTAAGTAACAGATCAGTAGTACGGGACAATGGACCTACTTCTAGAGTAACTGGCTTTGATATTTCATTTACAATGGGTTTTCCTGAAAATCCAAGGGAAACATTTCTTGAGCCTGAGAGCGGAGCCCCTGGAACTTCGGCGTGGCTAATTGTGGTCCTACTTGCCCCTGTATCAATCAGAAACTTTCTGTCTTTCCCTAGTACTTGACTGTGAACATAGGGACCTTCTTGATCTACAGGTATCTCGATGAGAGGCAAGCCTACCTCCCTCTCTAGGCTGTTTCATGAGTATGGCTGATACTCTGGATACTCGGACTGTGCATACTGGTACATCTGCTGTGTAACATGCTGTGTTGCAGCGATAGGCTGCGGAGCTGTAACTGTCTGTGGTGCATTCTGTGGCTGAGGAGTCTGTGAAACTTGTTCTTGTCTAGGTGGACGTGGTCTTTCTTTAGTCTTACCGGTAGCTATGTTGTGTTTCAGAACTGCACACTCGTTTATAAAATGACCTGGCTGTTTACAATAATTGCAGTTCCCTTTAACGGGAGCTGCAGGATGACTGGCTTGATTCGGACCCCTTTTCTGACTGTCTTGAGGAACAGATTGTGCAACTAGTACTTTCATTTTCGTGTCTTTCATACGCTTTCTCTCGTGTTCTTGTTCTTCCCTGATTCTATTCTGGTGGTATTGGAGCATCTGTAACATCTGGGACGGGGTATTAGCTTGCCAGGTACTTTCGACTTTCAAAACTCGATTTTTAATTGGTGGACTTGAATTCTCGACTAATTTAGTAACAAAAAGGTGAGGGTATGACTCACTACTTGTCTTGAGGCCACTGTTGATGCTAAAACATTTCTCAAATCTAGAATAAAAATCACTAATGTCTTCGTCTTGTTTCTGTTTACAGGCTGAGATTGCATCCCAGTCTTCCTTTTTCGTTGTTAACAATCTGGGTAAAACTTGAATCAATAATTCAGGTAATTCTTTACATTTCGCTCCAAGACCGGTACCTGGTACTCGTGCCTTGTCTTCAGCTTCTAGGACTGCCCAATCTATCTTTTTCTCTCCCACCTCCCATTCTTTTTCCTTGAGTTTCTCATATACCCCTGCGGGCAACAGGACTTTTAACATTTTAATAATATCTGGATACGTGTATTCTCCCATACGGAGCATGTCTTTTAATTCTCGGTGGAACCCTGCTGGATCTTTATCATGACAGGGAATTAACTTTTTCATCTCTAAGAGTTCCATCTTTGTGATAGGGGTGTAAACAAACACTCGTTGCATTTCACCACCGTCTGTCTTAATTGGATGCACTTCTCGTAACGGATTCTGTCTGTCTATGTAAAAGGGTTTACTTTCTGGGGGTGAGACATGAACAAAATGCGGGTTCAAAAACGTTCTATATTTGTGACGCTGTTCTAGAATGACACTAATTAAATCGGTACCTAGACCTTTCCATCTATACTGGAGTAACTCGTTCAGGATATCATGTAACGGGCCTGGATCAGAGTGCTGACCCTCATACAATGTAATGAGGTGCTGGATCATATACATACCCACCAGTCGCTGCTCGGCTGGGGGTAGTTTCAGAAACATTTGTGCCACTATTTCGTCTGGAAAAGTGGTAGAATCAGTAATCCATCGGACTGCTGATCGGACTAGTTCTTGTTCATGCATGGTACTTAATTCACTGTAACCGATTCGTGATTTCAGAATGTGATCGGTAGCTTGAAATACTTGTTCCAGAGAACCTTGTTCTGGTGCTGGATGATGAAAAATTGACTTGTGTTCTAGGCGCAAATGGCGATCTGGAAATCTAGATTTTCCTACATACGCTATTCTGTCGGGATTCTCGTCCTCTACCTCTTCTGTAGAAGAGTCATTTTCTTTCTCGCTTACTTGTGCTGCTTTCCGTTGATCGTGTAACCTTATTATTTCTTTACGAATTTTCTTGTACATACTTTCCATAGCACTGATGGTCTTGTGCTTACCCTCGGCTATATTATCACTCCACTTTGTCAGGGTTCTCATTTCGACTTGATCTTTGGACGGGTAATCTTGTTCTCTTATTAAACAATTAATCAAAAACTTTAGTATCATGAGCTGGATCTCAGCTTTCCTTTGAGACATGACTTCGCCAATGCTTTCTGGATCATCCCCTGTACGGATGAAACGATATATTCTGTCTAGATCTTCTTTCATATTTGGTAGGGTGACTAGATACTCGGCCACCTTTCTTACGCGTAATGAATATAAAACCATATTATCCTCGCCTGGGACTGGATCATAGCCGCATTCATTAAGGGCTTTCCTTATTTCTGCAACAGACTGATATCTGGGCGTGCGCTGTGACGCTTGAGCATGTAATTCGACTAACGTTAAACGCTTGTGTGGCGGCGGGGTCTGAGGAGGACCTCCTCCTGCGGCCCCTAAACTAGAATCGTCAACTGATACTCTTCGTACTAGTGTGGCGGGAAATTGAAATGCGGGCTGAACTGGTATGGCGGACTGGACCTGGGGGACCGTAGCAGGTACTGCAAGGGGTACCCCGGTGTCTGGAGGAACGGGAAGTGCCTGATTTACAGGGACTGGCGGAGCGCGAACAGGATTTGCATATTCTGGGACTGTGTCGTCCAAATAGGACGAAATGAAAATATCAGCTGCGGTCGGTTTGTGACGTAGCTTGGTCGGAACTAATGGTGGCGGGAAATTACTGAATGCTCTGGGGTCGCTTTTGGCAAACCCTCGGCAAGAAGAGGATACATACCCTTAATAAGGGCATTCCTCTGTCTGTCTGACTGTTCGGTTTTGACTCGTTCACCTATCTCGATTAATTCCCTTTCTTGGGCTCGTTCTAAGGATTCTCTACTTAATTCTGACTTTCTGATTTCTTTTTCGGTTCTTTTATGAGATTCTTTGCGCCATAACTCGATGGCATCTTTCTGTGACTGTCTGGCTTTCTTTTTCCATAATGCTTCTTCTACTCGCATGATGCACTCGGCATCCCATGTGCCTGATACAGGCCATCTATACTTTTCCTCTAACTGTTTGGTATACTCGACCCATAAATCTAGATACAATATGGCGCTTATGCCATGCTTCTGATACATAAAATGACCTGGACTGTCCCTAGGCGGGACAGGAACTGCTGCTTCCAGCAGACCCTTTCTAGTTTTTAACTGACGTAACTTAGAAAACAAGGGCATGACTGAACTGTAACTGAGACACAATACGTAATTACACAATAAACACGATAATTACTTCACACTCATACCACAACATCAAAATACATGAAGAACATTTAGAATAACAGTTCGAACAGAATACTACCTGGAATACGGAACACAGAATACATGAATTTTCTCGAGAACAGAACTGACTAGAACAGAAACTAGATGCACTGCTGAAACAGTACGAAACTTACCGGTCTCATAAAGAGACACGTCAGGACCCGCATCCACCGAAGTGGACACTTCGTTTGTGGGTCTGTGTACCACCAACCCACGGACCAGAGTCAATTAAATTGACCCTGTCTAGATACTACCCCAGTAACGGTACTCACCGGGCAGCAAGAACGGAAGGCCTCGGACTGGACTGGACTGCTACGACGACGGACGACGAACTTCGGACTTCAGTTACGGGTGGACCTCCAGATACCTCGGACCTTGGACTCTCGGCTTGGGCTCTGGTCGGGACTCGCCGCGTTCCTCCACCGCCTCGTCTGGATGCTGGACCGCCTCCTCCGTCTCCTCCGTGGGCCTGAGGGATACTTGAAGCAGAAATATCTGCACGTGCACGGTATGGTTCCGTCACGGCTGCAGAGGGTCAGGGGGCCGGCGTGGCTTCACCGGCGCGTGGGGAAAGGGCAAGTCCCTATTCGGGCGCCATTATGTGGTAAATAAATAAATAATACCTCTCTTTTTGAATGCATAAATGAATAACAGATAGCTCAATAAATAAGAGTCAAGATTCGAGGTAGTAGGAGTTTTGCAGGTTTAATACAGCATAAGGACAGGAACAGGACAACCTGCACAGGAATAGGATGGCAAGCCCTGGCAGCGCTGCCGGGGTCAGGATCTGGAATGGCTAGCGTGGTATTTAATAACAGTACATGAGCATATATACATAACGCAAACACATAGCATTACATTGCAATAGGCGTAGCAGTGGGTGGAGCAATAGGCATGACGCGTAGCAGTCGCGAAAGATAAGGGTGAAAAGAGGTGTAACAGGGCGTATACATAGACATGTGATGCAAACGTAACAGAATATGTCATAAATGGGGTGGAAACCATGGAGGGGGCTACCTAAGGAGCCGGGACCTCTAACCTGATGGTGCGCGCAAACTGGCAATGACGTGTTACTAGGAGAAGCTGGGGGCTATGAACTCTGTGCTAGGAGCAGAGACTGAAGTCTGGAGAGTCAGGGCGACATGTACCTAAGTAGTATCTAGTATCTGATGTTTAGAGAACATGTTGATAGAATCCAAAAGTTATCGGGGTAAAGGCTAACAGACTCTAGGACTGGAGCATGCATTATTCTACATGTAGTGCGTGATGAAGAATATTAAATGACCATTAAATGCAGTATTTCTCTTACATGGAGACGTAGAGGCTAGACAATGACGGAAACTATTGATGCGATTCAGTAGCTTTAGGAATGCAGAGAAGGAGGGCTGTACTGATAACTCGAATCATAACATACTCTTGGCAGACTCAGAGGCAGAGCCAGGCTGAACCGGGCACTGTGAGGCTGGAAGTAAGTGAAGGGTCGAGGATACAGGTGGGGGCTGTATCGCTCCTCAGCGAGGGCTTCAGGAGACAGGAGCTGAATCTGGTGTCCGGGCCCTTTTGAGGCCTAGAAACGGGGACTTTACAATGCATTAACGTGCACACTGAGAAACGTGGCAACGTAGCTTTACATAGGCCTGATATTCGTAGTATTCACGAGAACTGGAAACTGGCATACTAGAGGTGGACACAACTGTAATTGCGTCATTAATCGAACATGGGGAATACATATGCATATTAATCATGCACACATAACATATGATGGAGGACGCGTAGGGACACAGAACATGGCATAATTTACTTTTCCACAGGCTGACCCAGGACCATCTCGCCTTCAGGAAACAACTCAAGACCTGGCTGGTCGAGCAGTAGCATACCTCTCCCCCCAAGCGCCTTGAGACCCTCCCGGTGAGTAGTGCGCTATACAAATGGCATGATTGATTGATTGATTGGAGTAGTGCGGATTGTTAGGGTTACTTAAACCACAATTGTTTTCAAACTCACCAAGTTTTAAGTCAGTGACAAGAGAGGGAGGGTATATGTGTGTTGTGTCTGTGTGCCTATGTAAAAATCTAGATCAAAATCTGACAGACACCTCACCAAACCAGACTAAAAGCACGTCTACCAAACTATTTGATATAGAATACATTGTTTTGCGGGGTGTAACACCCCCAAATAACCCCCCTGAAGCTACACACATCATAGTGGGCATGTGAGAGTACAAAAGAACTAACAGGTGGCAAAGAAGAACGTTATGTCAGTGTTGGGTCGTGCGGTGGTGCAACAGCCCAGTGAGCGGCAGCTGGAGCTGAAAGAACGGTGGGTCCCAGGTGTGGGAGGACTAGGGCTCATTGCACTCAATGAAAATAGGCCACAGATGGGTGCAAAAAGGGCTTGCCTTGGTCAATGGAAAGACCACTTGCACTAATAAGCTGTGAAGATTTTGGAAAGCTAGAGCTTGTGAGAGAGGGACGCAGCACAAAGACTGATCACTTTGTTGTGTAAAAAATGCTGCTTTATTGAAACAGGTGCACATCACAACTTTTCCTGGCAAACCGCCTTACAAAACTAAAACCTAACTATACATCCAAGAGAACTAACCAATGGCCCCACCACAACCCCCACCCCTACGGTGCCACCCATAAGCCCACACCGCAGCTATCTGATTTAATTGCAATATATTTCAACATTTCCAACTTTATATTTCCCATACTGCCTTTGACTGCCTGTAATAGCCTGTGAGCAACCAAACGTCCTAAAAGGAACCTTCAACTACCTGCCTACTCTCCCATTGCACATGATGGTTCAACAACTGACAATGCCAACCAAACTTCTGACAGCTCTTGCAAAACTTTCCAGGGCCCTGTTAGCCATCTGTTCCACACGACGGGTACATATCATAACCCATGTGCCCCTGTCTTAACAACGGGGCCCCGAATATCAAGAATCCCTGGATCGCACACCCCAAAACTAGAGATAAAGGGATGGGCGAGAGGGGAAAAAGGCACAACTAACTCTCTGGCGCCAGTCACCTGAACCTAAAATGGTGCCAGGGAGCCCAACTACCACCTTTATATAGTTTTGGGCTACATTGGACTACACAAGGAGCCCAACACAAAATGGCAGTCTTGGACTACAACACCGTCCCACTTCGCCCGGGGGGCAGACCTCCCAGTGGTCGGCTGCCCCACAAACCTCTCATGAGAGAGAGGGGCGAGGCACAAAGACTGACCACTTTGTTTGAAAAAAAGGCTGCTTTATTGAAACACATGCACATCTCAACTTTTCCTGGCAAACCAGCGGACAAAACTAAAACCTAACTATACTTTCAATTGAACTAACTCAGCCTCCACCCCTATGCCCCCACATGCCCACCACAGAGCTATCTCACTTAATTGTGAAGCATTTCAACATTTCCAAATTACAGCCTTGACTGCCTGTATTAACCTGTAAGGAACCAAACATCCTAAAATGAACCTTGAACTCCCAGCCTACTCTTCCTTTGCACATGGTTCAACAACTGGCAACGCCAACCAAACTTCTGACAACTCTTGGAAATTTTTCCAGGGCCCGCCACCCAGAACAAAGTGAAGCTACTAACTTTTATTCCCCCCGTCCCCCCAACAGCGTGTCCATCTAGAATGGCCCTTCGACTCCTAATGTTAAGGGTCCTGGACAAAACCTCCCTCAGCTCCAACAAATATACATTCATCCTGATGTGCGATAAATACACTCCGTCCCCCCTAAAGAATTTGCTGGCCTCAAATTTAATAACTGAATGTCGGATGCAGCAAAATACAGACTCCCTGCAATAACGGGACATGTCCCAATTCACCTTCCCGCGTGCCCTGGAAATAGCCACAGGCTAGCACAACCCATTCCATCTCCTTCACGGCATGAACTCAGTACATAAAACAAAGCAACCAAACCTATTCGCCTTGATGTGCAACAAGTCCTTTTTCATATTCCTCATCCGAACTATGCCCTTCTTCCTCACAAGATCATTCTCCCCTAACCAGATAATCAATACATCTGGGCACCTACTGCTCACCATTATCCCATTCAAATACTGAAATAATTCCCTCCAACGAATACCCCATTTTCCTTCTCAAGTGATGGGAAACAGATCCGTATCAAAATCTAAAATGAACACAAAACCCCTTTGACGTGCTTTTATTTCCACCCACTTGACGAAGGAGAGTCCCACCACCCAAATGGCCACGTCCTCTGACACTGGACCTGCCACTGAACATGGAATGAAAGAAAAACAGCAGTAAACATTTCACACAGCCCACCCTGGTGCGCTTCCATCATCCCCGAAAACTTGCACATAGCCCCTATAACACTCAGAGGACCAGAGCACCAAACTTATAATGCATTTGCACCCCCATACTCTATTCCCCACCTCCAAAGCCATGCCAATTCAGAAAGAGTAGGTTCCATAATCCCCCGGGGATGCCTAATCAGCCAACTGCCTTACGAAACATAGATAACAACTGACACTCCGTGGCTCTGGACCCAGACCTGTGACGAAAAACCATGCCAGAATCTGTTCCACACCTGTGCTCTTTGATCTGTTTTTGGGCTACTAAGCCAAAGTTCCTGTGCCTTATCCCTCCATGACACACCTTCCCACAGCACTCCTTCCCCACCCTACCACCCAGCAAATCTGACACCCTCAAAGCGTCAAAGAACATCCACGACTTAAGCACTGAAAACAGGCATGCCTCCAACACAACCATGCACACCTTTGGCAACTGCCGTAAAACCTTGTCAATCCAATTTCATGTTAACAGCCTCCTGATCTGTCCGCAAACACATTCTCCTGCGCTCAGCATTCCAGCATCCTGTGCTCAGTTCAACTGCTGATGAACCACGCCCCCAGAACAATTTCCCCATAAATGTGATTCTTTATTGTTGGACAGGCCTCGTGGCTGGGCCGACCCCCCTCCGCACAACGGGGCCCGGACCCCGGCTCTCCCTGAATCCCCAGCAAGATCCACCCCGGCAACCCCCCGAAGTAATCCACAACCCGTCCACAACGGGACTGCAGCTCCTGAACCCTCCCGTACCGGCTGGCCCTGGTCCCCATCCGCACCATGGCCCCGGCCCAGCCGCCATCTTTGGACACGACAGCACGAGGCCGCGAGGCCTCAACTCGACCCTAACCCTGGGCCCGGCCAGGCCCCGACATCGAGGCACCAACCTCCACCCAGGAGGTAGAGAGACCACTTGGCAGGTCAATGGAAGAAGGAGTCGTCAACGGCTCTCCTCCACCAGGTGTCGATCACCCCCGGCCGCCCTGGGCGCTGGCTCCACCCCCCTGCTGAGTGTCTGGACTCCCCCATTCCGGACCTCCCGACCTCCAGGCGCGAGGGTCCGGACATCAAAGGGGACCAGACCTATAATTGGGGCAGCGCCCGACCAGGAAGGCAGTTGTATCCTGGAGTCGAGAGACACCGAGAAGAACTCATCCTTGACGGACTGCCGGCGCTGGCGCAGCCCTGCCCTGCGAACCCTTCACCTTGGCCTGCTGGCGCTGCCGCGGCCCTCTGCAACGTGAACTACCACCTTGGCCTGCTGGCGCTGCCGCGGCCCTCTGCAACGTGAACTACCACCTTGGCCTGCTGGCGCTGCCGCGGCCCTCTGCAACGTGAACTACCACCTTGGCCTGCTGGCGCTGCCGCGGCCCTCTGCAACGTGAACTACCCCCTTGGCCTGCTGGCGCTGCCGCGGCCCCCTTCGTAGTCGACCTTCATCTCAGCCGGCTGGCGCTGCCACGGCCCGACCTTGCAGACTCCTAAGCTCGAGGATTGTGAGCTACCCTCTCGCCTCCCCCTGTACCGACCCGGTACCAAGACTGTCCCGCTACCCCTTTCCCTGTAGAGACTAGAATTGAGAGGACCCTCGAGTCCTGAATCTCCTGTACCGCTGATAACCCTGCCGCAAGAACCCTATATAAAGAGTGTTGATCTCATCCTTGTGTGGTGTCTATCTGTGGGGAGGGAAGTGACTCGTCTGTACGATCGCCGGAGACGGCCCTCATCGGAGGCCTCTCCCCCTGTACTCGGCCGACCCTCCGGGTCCCCGTCTCACATTGGTGGCCAGCGGCGCGATCCGAACCTGCGCGTAATCGTACAGAGGGTCACTCGCCCCACAACACACAACCACCATGACAACAAAAGAGAGCGGAACAACGGAAAAATTCCAGATAGAAAAGTTGGAGGAATACAGCCACCGAGAACTGAAACAATTTTGCATAGAACTTGGCCTTTCAACCACAGGTCTGAGCACGAAAGAGGACTTCAAACGAGCCCTGGAATCTTGGGCGGAGACGGGTACGGCCGTACCCCAAACACGGAACCCCGAAACAAGCCCCACGCCGATGGAGGAAAGAAGATCGGGTCTCTCCCCAGAGGAGGTCCGAGAACGAGAAAAAAGCAGACTCCATGAATTGGAACTGGCGCGACTTCGCTTGGACGGAGAACTCAAACTGGCAGAACAAAAAATAACGCTGGAACACTTACGGCTCCGAGAGGAGCGAGAAGAGAAACAAAGGCAGAGAGAGCTAGAAGAGAAGAAGCTAGCCTACGAACATGAGCGCAACCTCAAGGAACTAGAGATTCAGAAACAGAACAAAGAGCTCGGGGTCCCCGAGCGCCCGAACCCGCCTGCCACTACCGATCCCAAGGTCCACATCCCCAAAGATGTCATCAGGGAGTACTACAAGAACGATGACATTCAGCAGTGGTTTAAAGCCTACGAGGTAGCCATGACCTCCCACCGGATTCCCAGGAGCGACTGGGGAGCCGGGTTATGGGGGAGGTTCGTCAACGAAGGACGAGACGCCCTGCTGCAACTCCCGGACCACCTGATGACATCCTACGACCACATGAAGGCCACACTCCTCACCCGATACGGACTCACACCCGAGATGTACCGCCAGCGGTTCCGCGACTGCAAGCGGATGCCGGGTACAACTTGGGTGGAATACGTGAACTTCTTTAGCCGAGCCTTCGAGGGGTGGATCAAGGGCAGCAAAGTGACCACCTACGAGCAACTTTTTGACCTCATCGTATGGGAGCACCTTTCTAACAACTGCTTCATCGAACTCCGGCAACACCTCCTGGACAGTAAACTGACGGAACCTCGACAACTCGCCGCCGCAGCTGACCGGTGGGAAAGCACACGAGTTGGCCGAAACGGGGCCAGCGAAGCACACCGAACTTACCAAGGGCCCCATCGCCCCCGGGGGGGAGGAGGAGGCCAGGGTCGGGGTAGAGACACCGGCCGATGACTCCCACGAGCCACCCCCCGCCCCCGGCCGGCAGAGGGAGCCCCCCGATGCGACCCGGCTTCCGGGCCAACATTATTTGCCACCGATGCCAACGACCCGGCCACTACGCCAATGATCCCAACTGCCCAAAGAACCAGAACACTATACCCCGCCAGGTCGCGGCTGCCGCCCTGGGGGAAGAACCAACCCCGGAAGACCAAGAAGAGTACGAGACTGACCAGCCTGAGTGGGAACCGGCCGCCATGTCCCTGGTTTGCTTAGGGGAAAGAGACATGATACCGCGGGTCCCCCTCCCCGCCAACACGCAGAAGTACAGCCAGTGGGTCAACATTAATGGCCGCCGGGCGGAAGCACTCCGCGACACCGGGGCCAGTGTCACCGCAGTCCGCTGTCACCTGGTGACCCCAGACCAAATCTTGCCGAACATTCTTTGCCCTGTCCGATCAGCAGACAACTCAGAAAGTCTGTGTCGCATGGCCTGCGTCCCCTTCGAATGGGGGGGAGTATCCGGGATGCTGAAAGTGACTGTCCGCGATGATGCCCCTGTGGATTGCCTCCTAGGGAACGACCTCGAAAGTTCTCCCTGGGCAGCAGTCGAACGGAGAGAACACCTGGGGATGCTGGGCCTCCCTGAATGGGTCTGTGTCACGACCCGGTCCATGACCGCCCGTGCGGTCCCCAGTCCAGAAGAGCCCGAGTGGCCGGAGCCTCCTCCCGCGATCACCCCAGAGGAGGCCGCCCCCGAAGCGAGGCTCCCGACCCAAACCGAAGAAGGACCCGACCAGCTTCAGAGCCTCCCTGACCTGGCGCAGTGGCGTCAGGAGGGGGGCCCCACCCCGGAACAATTCCGACAAGAACAAAGAACCTGTCCCTCCCTCGAGGGACTCCGGCAGCAAGCCCTTGCCCAGAGCGCAGGGGATACCTCGGGGGCCCACTGGATCTACTGGGACAATGACCTGCTCTACAGCGAGCAAAGGATTGCAGAACTGGGGGCCAGTCGGGTGCTGGTGGTGCCCCTCCGCTTCAGAGATTTCCTCCTGAACTTAGCCCACGATGTCCCCCTTGCCGGACACCTGGGACAGGACAAAACGTACGACCGCCTGGTGACCCACTTTTACTGGCCCCAAATGCGAAAGGATGTCACCAACCACTGCAGGGCCTGCCCCACCTGCCAGGCCAGCGGAAAAAGTGGCCGAAAAAATCAAAGCACCCTTACAGCCCTTTCCCGTCGTCACCACCCCGTTTGAACGAGTGGGAATAGACATTGTGGGGCCTCTGGACCCCGAACGGCCCAAGGACACCGGTTCATCCTGGTCCTGGTGGACCACGCCACCCGCTATCCCGAGGCCATCCCTCTTCGAACCGTGACGGCACCCGTGGTAGGCCGAGCCCTGATGGGGATCTTCTCCCGGGTGGGTTTCCCCCGGGAGGTCGTCAGCGACAGGGGCACGAACTTCATCTCGAAATACATGAAGTCTCTCTGGCAACAGTGCGGGGTCACCTACAAATTCACGACCCCCTATCACCCGCAAGGAAATGGATTGGTCGAGCGGTTTAACCGCACCCTCAAAGGGATGATCATGGGCCTAGAAGAACCCCTCCGCCGCCAGTGGGACGTGCTACTCCCGTGCCTCCTGTTTGCCTATCGAGAAGTCCCTCAGAAATCCCTAGGCTTCAGCCCATTTGAACTCCTGTACGGACACCCCGTCCGGGGTCCCCTCAGCCTAGTCAAGGAAGGTTGGGAAAGGCACCCCCAGAAAGCTCCCCCTGACATATACAAGTACCTCCTGGCCCTTCGCAACCAGACCCGGCGATTCAGGGAGATCGCCAAAGCAAACCTTGAAGCTAGTCAGGAGGACATGAAGAAATGGTATGATCAGCACGCTTCCTCCATTGAGTTCGAACCGGGACAACAGGTCTGGGTGATGTCCCCGGTTGAACCCTGTGCCCTACAGGACAAATGGTCCGGGCCCTTCAAGGTGATCGAACGCAAAGGGCCCGTCACCTATTTAATCGACATGGAAACCGCGCGGAACCCCCTACGGGTCCTCCACGCCAACAGACTCAAGCCCCATTTTGTACGCTCAGAACTCAGCCTCCTGATGGCTACCGATAATGGGACGGAAGAAGACTCCGAGCCCCTTCCTGATCTGCTGAGGACCCTCGAGCAGGATGGCTCGGTGGAAGGGGTCAAACTCTCCGAAGCCTTGTCCCCGGAGCAACGCCAAGACTGTCAAACCCTCCTGAAACGGTTCGCATCCCTATTCTCTCTCACCCCCGGGGTCACCCCCTGGTGCCTTCACGATGTGGACACCGGGGACAGCCCCCCTATCCGACACAGGGCGTACCGCGTACCAGATCGGGTGCGCGCCTGCATCCAGACCGAGGTATCCAAGATGCTGGCCCTAGGAGTGATCGAACCCTCTGACAGCCCCTGGGCCAGCCCAGTCGTCCTGGTCCCCAAGGCTGCCGCCCCGGGCGTTGCCCCTGAGCTCCGGTTCTGTGTGGACTACCGGGGACTGAATGCAGTCACCAGGACCGATGCTCACCCTATCCCCCGGGCAGATGAGCTAATTGACCGTATGGGGGCCGCCCGCTACCTGAGCATCTTCGATTTAACAGCGGGCTACTGGCAAATCGGCCTCACCCCTAGGGCCCAAGAACGATCCGCCTTCTCTACCCCGGACGGTCACTACCACTTTAAGGTGATGCCATTCGGCATGAAGAACGCTCCAGCAACATTTCAACGACTTGTGAACCAGGTACTGGCGGGCCTCGAAGAATTCAGCGCCGCCTACCTGGACGACATCGCCGTGTACAGCCACCACTGGACCGACCACCTCCGCCACCTGCGGGAAGTTCTACACGCTCTCCGGCAGGCCGGGCTCACCCTCAAGGCCAGCAAATGCCAGGTGGGCCAAGGGTCCGTGACCTACCTGGGACACCAAGTGGGAAGCGGGCTGGTGGCCCCCCTCCAGCTCAAGATCGCTGCCATCCAGGCCTGGCGACCCCCTACGACCCAAACCGAGGTCCGGGCCTTCCTGGGACTCACCGGGTACTACCGGCGGTTTGTGAAGGACTATGGCAGCATCGTGGGGCCCCTCACGGAGCTCACATCCAAGAAGAGCCCCCAGGCAGTCAACTGGACTCCGGACTGCCAATCGGCCTTCGAGAAGCTGAAGGCCGCCATGTGCACTGCCCCCGTGCTCCAAGCTCCCGACTACGGCTGGGAATTCATTGTACAGACGGACGCCTCCGATCATGGCGTGGGGGCCGTCCTCTCCCAACTCAACACCGAGGGAGTCGATCAGCCAGTGGCCTTCATCAGCCGGCGGCTGCTGGCCCGAGAACAGCGATGGAGCACCATCGAGAGGGAGGCCTTCGCCGTAGTCTGGGCCCTCAAGAAGCTCCGGCCCTACCTCTTCGGCACCCACTTCCGGGTACAAACAGACCACCGACCCCTGCAATGGCTGATGCAAATGCGGGGGGAAAACCCGAAACTGTTGCGCTGGTCCATCTCCCTGCAGGGGATGGACTTCCCGTGGAGCATCGTCCAGGCCAAGACCACGCCAACGCAGACGGCCTGTCACGCTTTTTCCGCCTCGGCGAGGAGAGTCCCCAGGAGGATGGCTGACTCTCCCTGCCTTCAGCTGGGGGGACGCATGTTGGACAGGCCTCGTGGCTGGGCCGACCCCCCTCCGCACAACGGGGCCCGGACCCCGGCTCTCCCTGAATCCCCAGCAAGATCCACCCCGGCAACCCCCCGAAGTAATCCACAACCCGTCCACAACGGGACTGCAGCTCCTGAACCCTCCCGTACCGGCTGGCCCTGGTCCCCATCCGCACCATGGCCCCGGCCCAGCCGCCATCTTTGGACACGACAGCACGAGGCCGCGAGGCCTCAACTCGACCCTAACCCTGGGCCCGGCCAGGCCCCGACATCAAGGCACCAACCTCCACCCAGGAGGTAGAGAGACCACTTGGCAGGTCAATGGAAGAAGGAGTCGTCAACGGCTCTCCTCCACCAGGTGTCGATCACCCCCGGCCGCCCTGGGCGCTGGCTCCACCCCCCTGCTGAGTGTCTGGACTCCCCCATTCCGGACCTCCCGACCTCCAGGCGCGAGGGTCCGGACATCAAAGGGGACCAGACCTATAATTGGGGCAGCGCCCGACCAGGAAGGCAGTTGTATCCTGGAGTCGAGAGACACCGAGAAGAACACATCCTTGACGGACTGCCGGCGCTGGCGCAGCCCTGCCCTGCGAACCCTTCACCTTGGCCTGCTGGCGCTGCCGCGGCCCTCTGCAACGTGAACTACCACCTTGGCCTGCTGGCGCTGCCGCGGCCCTCTGCAACGTGAACTACCACCTTGGCCTGCTGGCGCTGCCGCGGCCCTCTGCAACGTGAACTACCACCTTGGCCTGCTGGCGCTGCCGCGGCCCTCTGCAACGTGCACTACCACCTTGGCCTGCTGGCGCTGCCGCGGCCCTCTGCAACGTGAACTACCCCCTTGGCCGGCTGGCGCTGCCGCGGTCCTCCGCCACTTGAACCATCGCCTTGGCCTGCTGGCGCTGCCGCAGCCCCCTTCGTTGTCGACCTTCATCTCAGCCGGCTGGCGCTGCCACGGCCCGACCTTGCAGACTCCTAAGCTCGAGGATTGTGAGCTACCCTCTCGCCTCCCCCTGTACCGACCCGGTACCAAGACTGTCCCGCTACCCCTTTCCCTGTAGAGACTAGAATTGAGAGGACCCTCGAGCCCTGAATCTCCTGTACCGCTGATAACCCTGCCGCAAGAACCCTATATAAAGAGTGTTGATCTCATCCTTGTGTGGTGTCTATCTGTGGGGAGGGAAGTGACTCGTCTGTACGATCGCCGGAGACGGCCCTCATCGGAGGCCTCTCCCCCTGTACTCGGCCGACCCTCCGGGTCCCCGTCTAACATTTATGTTCCCCAATGTAGGCCTAATTAGCAAAGCAACCTTTTACCCACATTTGTACTACCTTGCTCTAAATAACGTTTCTATCACTGACTGTGATCTCGGATCCCGAGATCCCCATATCCGAGACTATCTATCCCCTCTAGTACCGCCTCGCACCATAGCCCGTCCAGGCAGACGCGTAGAGCCCCCAACAACAGCGTCCCTGACGACAGGCATCCCGCCCCTCTCTCCTGTGCAGGAACCAATCAGAGGTGCCGAAGGACCGGAAGGGATACACCGTGACCCCGGAAGTCCCGCCTTTCCACCGACTGTCGGATACAGAAAAGCCGGAAGAGAAGACACGAGCGGGGTCGAAGGATTGTGGCAGGAGATTTCGGCTGGACTGGTGACGGACGGAGAAGACGGGAACGGAGAACGCGAGGAGTGGTCCGAAGAGTGGTGGAGTCCCACAGAGGTGGCTGGAGAGCGGCCGTAACTCGGAGGAGAGTTACGGCGGAGCGCGTGAGTACCAGTTACTCCCTTGAGCACGCTAGGTGCCCGTGTATATAGTTAGAAACCCCTCCCAGTGTAAATTGTTCCCGCTATCCTAGGCACGTCACAAGTAAGCACTAAGCAGGTTGTAAATACGCACTTCACACTGTATAAAGAGCACCCCTCTCCCCACATCCCTGAGCACTTCCATTCCTTTCCTTTCCTTGATCCATACCCGTACCGCCCTCACTTCCCCTTCGTATCCACACACTCCCGGGTTAACGGTGAAGGTACCGGATCTCGAGTCCAAGCACAGCTAACGGCTCCCTCTTTTCTCTTGTTTGCCCTCCGAGGTATTCTCCGACCACAACGAGGCAGCTACACCAAAGACCCAGCCTTTCCTTGGACCCTCATCCCGCCCAGACAAGAAAGAAGAAGACGTACACCTCTTCCCGGGATTTGGACCGGACTCTCCTACTGTCCCCGAAAAACCTTGTACAAACAAACCCCAATAAACCGCTATCGCCCACTATATCCGGCCTCCTCGCCTGCTTTACCAGTCCGCTGACCGCCCACGATCACACTGACCTTTTACCAAGTTATGTGCAGAATAAATGTTGATTGGTTTCCTTGAAACTAGCTTCATTTGTTATGCATGAGGATTCACATACTCTGTACAAAAGTAATCGCTATCTTTCATCCTAGGGTGACAGAGCTACTTTACATAATTGCAATTATTGATTTTGCCTCATTTACATAATTGTACTAACAACATATCGATTTTGGTAGGAACCCCAAGGCTATCTTTGTGGTATAAAAGAACTGCAACTTCAGTAGGTACCCAGAGGAGACGCTTCCACACTGACACAAGACACTGAGGTCCCTGCATGCTGAAGCTTCAACAGGCAGAGGTCCGACATCCCTTGTGGGGTGTCTAACTCGTGACCAAGATGGGGTTCTTCATTCTCTCCCATCAGGTAACAGCGTTGGCCCTTTCCTAGGGGTTTCTTGACTTTAAACCCACATACATGCTAGGTCTGCATCGTAGGAGTACGCTTGATTACTGTCTTGTTTATATGTCTGCATATATTCACTGTTTTAGCACCATGGTAGAATTCTACCTCCTATTTACTCTGTTGGCGCTTGTAATCTTTTACATTTGCTCTAATGATTGTCGCAGCAAACATCTTTTATACTAGAATGATGCTGGTTCAATAAATGCTTATTGAAAAAGACCGCAACGTTTATTCTGTGTAGCTCCCTGAGACTAGGTAAGCACGATTGACTGAGCGAGATGTACTGTACTGTTTCCACCATCCCTGAAGGGTCAAGGGTTGTCCTGTTTGATGGGTGCCAGAAACTATTCACTCTTGGTAAAGTTAGGGGGCTTATGGTGGCACTGTGAGCTAGATTGCCTATAGGCTGACATATCCTGTGGGGGTGTCCGGAATCAGTCTAGACACCAAATACCTTAGTTTATGGTGTCCAACAAACACACAGCTCCTATGTATTTGTAGGAACTACACAACAATTCCTGCCAATTTTCCTATGATTATAACACCCAACAAGCCCTACTCTATTAAGTCCAAAAGAAACAGAATCACATTCGTAGCCCGCATCCCACCCTCCCCCGTCCCTGCGTCCCTGATGCTAAAAACTCCAACCATGTATGACTGTAAGCATTCCTACCAAAAGTTGTACCATCAAGCGTTGCCAACCAACCACAAATTTTCTGGCAGGGGTGTAGGGTCTCTGTCAGCATCCTTGGACAACCCACGGAATCTCCCCCACTTTGAATGAGACAAAGCATCAGCAATGTCATTGTCCACGCCCGGCACATGTTTCGCTCTGAGGGAAATATCATGTCGCAGGCAGCCCAAAATGAAAAAACACAGCATTTTCATAACCTTAGAGTCCCTGAAGATTGCCTATTCACCACCTCTACAACTGAAATGTTGTCCACTTGGAACAGCACCCTTTTGTGTGCTAATTCTGCTCCCCACAATGTCACTCCGACCACCAGCAGAAACAGTTCCAGAAAGGCGATGCTTCTGCCACCATTCCTCCATTGTTTCGGCCTTGGCTCAGCGTACCACCTGCCCTGCCAATATAAGCCAAACCCCAGACCACCTGCTGCGTCTGAAAAGATTTGTACATCTCATTGCAAGTCATCATGCCGCACTAACGGAATCCCATTGAACGACTTTAAGAAGAAACACTGCATTAGAAGATCCTCCTTCTCCCCCACAGTGAGCCGAGCATGATGATGCGGTAGAGAGAGGCCAGACAGTGCAAACCCCAGCCTCTTAGAGAAAGTCCTGCCTGACCTCACCACCCTGCATACAAAGGTTAAATGGCCTAGCAGCACCTGAACTTCCCTCACCTTCACCTTTTCTCTTGCTAGTATGCACATTAACAAGCTTAGCTTCTTTTCATTCTTTTTTTGGGTCAACCGTGCCTCCATGCGAGCCGAATCAATTGGGATGACCAAGAATAATAGCACTGTTAGAGGGCCCCACCGTTTTTCTGGTGCCAGTAGCACCGTTAAGTCACCCATGAGCTCTTAGAAGCTTACCTGCAGTGCCTGGCAGTCTGTGGAGCCAGTTGCCCCAACAAAGAAGAAATCATTCAGGTAGTGAGTTACCAGTTTATGGCCTGTATGCCATGTAAACAGCCACTGCAGAAATTAGCTGAAGACTCAAACAAAGCACATGAATTTGAGCATCCCATTTTGGTAAGGGTTTATCCACGTACCAATATTCTTCATATTGTATGCCCAAAAGCTGAAAAATATCAGGATGTATCTGAAGCAGCCAAAAAGTTGACTTAACAACACATTTTGCCATCGGTGCTCCTGGGCCCCCCATCACCACTAGTGAAATGGCTACTCACACCGAGGAGTATGACACCAAGACCACATCCTCAAGCAATGAAATTGTTCACTGAACCACCTTCTTGCCAGGACAAGTGTAGAAGCAGTCTAAACTGACCCTGTTCCTTTTTGGGAACCACTCATAATGGGGAGGCAATCAGCTCCTTCATTGGCCATCCTGACTTCAGAAATGTCCTTATCTAACTTGTCTTGTAGCACTTTTTTGTAATCTTTTGCTGACCTTAAGTTATCAGCCCACTGTCGCACCCGAGGACCCTCGGACCCGAACGAGAACCCCCATTTAAAACCTTCCTGCAGCAATTACGCCTCTACTGTGTGCCTGTAAAAACCCAACCAATACTCTAACCTGTTAAGTATAACCGGAGTACGAGCTTTTTGCACCAGATTCCCTGTGCGCCTCTACCTCCCAGGTTGCCAGAAAATTGCTGATGTGACCCCTGTCCGGCCTGTGCTACTGCCATTGACCTGTGCTTTGTCCCTGATAGGTACTACCTGCTCCAAAAGAACTGGTGAGGGGGTGACGGCCTCCACACATGGAGCTCTCGTGGTGAAACGTACAGTATTCACAAATGCACATCCCTTAAAATCCCAGCATGTGCCCCTGATCCCACCTGACTTTTGGCTGCAACACCCACCCCCCTCGCATGGGGCGACCCTGCAGCAATTACGCCTCTACTGTGTGCCCGTAAAAACCCAACCAGTACTCTAACCTGTTAAGTATAACCGGAGTACGAGCTTTTTGCACCAGATTCCCTGTGCGCCTTTACCTCCCAGGTTGCCAGAAAATTGCTGATGTGACCCCTGTCCGGCCTGTGCTACTGCCATTGACCTGTGCTTTGTCCCTGATAGGTACTACCTGCTCCAAAAGAACTGGTGAGGGGGTGACGGCCTCCACACATGGAGCTCTCGTGGTGAAACGTACAGTATTCACAAATGCACATCCCTTAAAATCCCAGCATGTGCCCCTGATCCCACCTGACTTTTGGCTGCAACACCCACCCCCCTTGGGTGGGGCGACCCTGAAAGGACTGGTAAAGTATTGGCAGACCACTTGCTGTAAAAATAGTCTTACCCAGTTTTGCTGCACCCATGGTGTGCTGCCAAATATCCAAATCCAATTCCCCCGAGTTTGCCTCTAGGTCCCATGCTAAGCGTGCCCTAAATTCTTGGTCATATTGCCCCCCCCCCCCCCCCCCCACACACACACACTCAATTTAGACTCTCTGTATCACATTCATGTATTTAAACATGGCAATGCAACACTCTGAATGTTTCTTACAGTAAACTCTGGCATTGATTAAAAATGCCACGGTCCAATTCTCAATCGTCAGGGGCACTTTTGGCCGCTTTGCAAGCTCATATTCCTCCTCCTACGAATCCTCTTTAGAACACACTTCCATATGGAGTAGTTTAGCATTTCCACATATTCCCCTTTCAAGATCCGCTCCTTTGTGGCCAACATGTGGTGAGCCCCTAACGGCTCTGTCAGTCCTATATATGGTAACCTCTTTATCTTAAGCTCTTTGCTCTCCAGCCCATCCTTCTTTGCTTCCTTTCCTGCTGCCCCTTCCTCAATAACTGTCACCTCTCTGCTACTTACACCATTTTGTTCTGAGGGACCTTGGTCTCCTTTTGCGTCTGCATGTCCTCCTTCAATGCCCACACCAATGTCAATAATGTACTTCCCTTTAAGCAGCCGCTCCTGTGTCACCCCGGCAGGTCTCCTAAAACAACACCCATAGACACCATTATTGGCTCCCTTCTAAGAGGCCAATCCTTACCTCGGTCCAAGGACAGTGCCCGTAGTACTGCTTTCGCCTCGCCAGGTGCCATTGCACCTCCAATGCTTTATTTGGCCATTCCACCTAGGCCTGCAATGCAATGGACAAAATGTTAGTTGCGCCTCCACCCCCGCAACATTCCCAGCTTCCTCATCACGCACTTCGCCTTCCTCAACATCATAATCCAACATTGTGACCCCCAGCGGGTCCTCCATTCTGCCCCAGCTGGGGCCCGCATCCACGTCATGTCTGAGAACCAAAACGTTAAGGGGAGTAGGAGGGTGACGTAAGGCGTCCAGGGGGGCTGAAATAACCCCTCGATGGCGCTCCGCCATCGCTCTGCACTTATCCATTGTGTTGAATGCGCCAGAGGCCGTCTAAGACCTTCTGGCCGTTGGGAAAAACGAGGCCATCCCGGACCTTCATCTGTCAGCCACAAAGGGGTCCCTTGACGATGTCAGACAAACCACACAGGTCCCAACCAACTCTTCCCCTCTGTGCTGTTGAGCCACCCCCAGCATTACCGAGACCGATCCTCTGCGTTGCTCTGGTACCTGTAAGGTAGAGGTCAGGACTGTTGTGCTGGGGCCAGGCACCTGCCGTGGCAACTCCGCCACACCACCAGACCACCGGGCAATCCCTTCCGAAAGCTTCCCACAATACACCACCTCATCTAATACTTTGGCATCCCTGTCGTTCTGTTCTCCGCTCCACTCTTACATAGCTGACACTAGCACTGACGCAGGGCCCTTTACCGCCCCAGCCATGCCATCTCTCTCCGCCATATGTCTTTCTGCCACAACCTCGCCCCATCCTCCAAAGCCCATAACGCCTCCACTGCTCCCTAGCATCCAAGCACACCTGGGGGTCTTTTGCAGTGCCCCCCTTAACTCATGTAAGCATCCAACTGAAAAACGAAGTCCCTCCTTCCTTCCCCAATGTTACTCACCTCCCACAAGGGGCCTGCCCTGTTAGAGCCCACCCAATAGGAATGCTATTCTTGGGGTCCGAAATCCCTTTGATCCTGCCCTGAACCAAACTGCAGCCTCTACTACCTAGGCATAGCACTAGCAATTAGTGAATGAGCCTCTGGAGGCCTCTCATCGCCTAAATATCCCTGCCCTCCATCAATACGGCCCTCCCAGGCTCGCCCACTCTCAATGGAATCTCTAAAAACCTTTCCCCTGGTGCGCGCCCTTCCCGCTACACTTTCAAGTAGCAAGACAATGCTGCTCGCCGCCTTCTTGTTTGATACTAAATGGATGTCTGGTAACCAGGTACACAAAAGGGCGCTCTACTGAATATCTGGGTCCAGTATCAAGAATGAATTAGTCAATGTTGGTGCTCTAAAGGGAAGAAGAGTTGGTTACCTTACAACTCCACCTCAACCTGCATATGCAGATAACATGTAAGACAAAATAACCTCCCCGAGCACAACAATTAAATAATAAATTTCAATGTCCATCAATTTATTCTTCTTCTGTGATAATCAATTTTCTTCATTCAGTACAGCAGTCTGATCCATGTGTCAAAAGCATTCAATGTAGTATATTCATCCAACAAAAAATCAGTCCTTTAGCAGCCAACAAAATCTCTTAGTCATATCCTCCAAATTATTCTCAGAATCCTTCTGAACTGAACAATTCCTTCTAGCCCTCAACATTTCGCCATATGGTATGGCGTTAATTTGGCTCCTGGGATGACAACTTTCGGCATGTAATAATGCATTGCAATTGGTCTCTTTACGATACATTTTACTACACAGTCTCCCTTCATTTACAAATAGCTCCACATCCAAGAATTTAATACGATCACTGTCATAATGTGTTGTAAAGCTCAAATTTAAATCATTGTTATTCAGATAGCCAAAGAAATCCTCTAGTTCACTATTAGTTCCAGTCCAAATCAGGAACAGTCGTCAATAAACTGTCCCCAATAGTAGATGTTATCAATCCATTTACTGCCCCTAGGGCCCCAAGTCCACTCCGGCTCATAAAAAGGTTGGCAAAAGACGGAGCAAATCTGGAACCCATTGCAGTACCAAGGCGTTGCCTGTACCATTTATTATCAAACAGAAAAACGTTGTTTTGTAAAATTATATTTGTCATTTCTAAAAGCATCCTTGTATGAGCATAATAAAGTGCCGGTCTCTTATTCAGGAAAGTCTCTAATGCCTGCAATCCCAAATGGTGATGAATATTAGTATATAGTGATACAACATCTAATGTTACCAAAGTCATTCCTGTTGCCCATGATATATCACTCATGATATTTAAAACATGCTTTGTATCCTGTATATAGGAAGGTATATTCTGAACATTGGATCTCAGGAATGTATCTATAAATTGTGAGAGTCCCATTGGTTTGAGGCGGAGTGGATCTGGGGCTCTAGGGGCAGTAAAACGGATTGATAACATCTACTATTGGGGGCGGTTTATTGACGACTGTCTCCTGATTTGGACTGGAACTAATAGTGAACTAGAGGATTTCTTTGGCTATCTGAATAACAATGATTTAAATTTGAGGTTTACAACACATTATGACAGTACATCATATTAAATTCTTGGATGTGGAGCTATTTGTAAATGAAGGGAGACTGTGTGGTAAAATGTATCGTAAAGAGACCAGTTGCAATGCATTATTACATGCCAAAAGGTGTAATCCCAGGAGCCAAATTAACGCCATACCATATGGCGAAATGTTGAAGGCTAGAAGGAATTGTTCAGTACAGAAGGATTTTGAGAATAATTTGGAGGATATGACTAAGAGATTTTGTTGGCTGCTAAAGGACTGGCTGCTAAAGGACTGATTTTTTGTTGGATGAATATACTACATTGAATGACACACGGATCAGACTGCTGTACTGAATGAAGAAAATTGATTCTTACAGAAGAAGAATAAATTGATGGACATTGAAATCTACTATTTAATTGGTGTGCTCAGGAGGTTATTTTGCCTTCCTGTTTGACCTGCCCCCACCTCAACGGGCCTCACGGGCGGCTCCGCTGACCCAGCCCGCTTTCCTTTGCTGCATGTGGTGATCAAGGCGAGCAGCTCCTCAGATGTCGTTCGCAGAGTTCCCCGCCGCATGCTCTTTGTGGTGTCAGACTTCGCAGGCTGCTCTTTCAATGCAGCCCGCTTCATCAGAGGCCTGTGGCCCCATACACACAAAAGCTGCGTGGAGGAGCCGCAGGAAGTGTTTTGCCTGCACTGCTTACGGCGATGTCAAGGCAGTTGTCGGTAGTAAGAAAAGCACCTTGGCAGGCCCCCACTACATCCCACCCACAACCCTCTCAAGGAGATAGAGGGGCAAGCACCTGCAATACCGCCCGGCCCACCCCAGTGCACGAAGCACCTTTCTTTTATACAAGAAGAGAGGTCACTCTCCTGTTATATAGCGGCCCGTTCACGTATCCGCATTACTGGGGACACCGCAGCCCACCATTTGCTCAGCGGATAGAAGGCATCCACGGCGGCGGGCACTCGTGCTGATGCTTGCCTGACTGGGCGGGCCACTGAAACTGCTGCGTAAGGTCGACACACCCAGCACCTAAGGCAGTGGTCTTCAAACTTCATGATGCTGCGCAACCCCATCCCCATGTAAAAAAAAAAAAAAAGGGGGCCCCCGGAACAATCATTTCACAATTATCCTGCTAAATTAGAATGTTAAAATATGTGTAAACATCTATAAACAGTTAAGTTCTGCTACCCTCTTTACACATACACCCAGTCAGAATATAAATGACAAAATATGTTAGTGATGGCCCATTACAAAGTGCCTCACTGCCGCTCATGTTTTTATCACTTAAAACAAATCATGATGCTTCTCTTGGCCAGAGCCTGGTGCCCCCCTGAAATCACTTGAGGTCCGCCCCCCAGTTTGAAGACCTTTGCCCTAAGGAGAAGTATCACGTCTGCCACCCTGCTATCCTCTGAGAACATTATGCTCTCCAAATGATGTTGTGAGCCACTGTAGATACATCGAATACACTAGCTGTACTACTCTCACAAACGCTAAGAGTAATTGACAAAGGGAAAAAGCCACAACTATCTCCCTGCCACCAGGTCACCAGAACCTAAAATGGCTGCAGGTAGCCCAACTACACCACTTATATAGTTTTGTGCCATGGCAGTCTTGGACTGCACCCCCCTCCCAATTTGTTTGGTTGGGGAGGGGGGCAGACCTCCCAGTGGTCCGCTGCTCACCCAAACCTTACCCTTTATTTTATTTATTTATGCGTTTTTATATAGCGTGGACTTTACCCGAAGGCGTCAGAGCGCTTCACAAAAGGAACAAAAAAATACAAGTGAACAAATTACAAAAGCAGACGTTAAGTTACCTGAGGTAAAAGTGACAATTGTGAGCAACAAAATACATGAGGTAGCAAACAGTGCATTACAGGAGGAAAGAGTGACAAGTGTGCAGGTTACAAGAGAAAACAAAGTGCAATTAGAGGTAATATACTGCAATATATGCTAGACACTCGGGCACAAGAACAAACGTTACGTGGGCAATGGTGGCACTTGTGCAAGTATCAAAAGCAAACAAAATGTGAGAGGTAGCAAACAGTGTGTTACAAGAGAAAAGTGGCGTGTGCATGTTACAAAAGAGTACCAATCACAGGTACAAGGATAATACTGCAATAAATGTCCTAAATTCTGTAGTGTTCCTCGTTGCCCCCAATAAGACGCTGCAGCCTCAGTGCTGTTCAATATATTTATTGCTGATTATCTCCCTAATAGAGCGCCGAGCCTGTGCTGCTCGTACCGACTCTTCGCGCCACTGTCGCGCTCCCTGCGTGCGCAGCCTAACATGGCCGCCGGCACGTCACGTAACTCACGTGACGTGCAACACTAGACCGCGCTACTACATATCTCCCTTTTTTCCCAATAATATGTACAATATAACTACAGTCCACTGCTCATCTCATAGTCTCTGAACCTGGCTGGCTTGACCACCACTCTACCCCTGCGGGTCAGTCTTACCGGGGTGTTGAGGTAATCTCCATCGCTTCTTCCTCTACTTACTGGTGCGGCTGCACTTCCATCACCTCTGCTCATACCTCCTCCAGCCCTCTGCTCTCGGTCACTCATCTCAGTCTTTTGTCTTTGTAGATCTTCTCCATTCCCTTCTACTACTGTCTCTGGTTGTTCCTGCATAGTTGTTTCTTGGTTCTCCTCGTCCAAGTCTGTTACTCCTTGGTCCCAACACAAAATCTTGTTGCATCTCGCCATGCGGTCCTGCGACCATACGTTCCCGTCACTCAGCAGTGCCGCCCTGCCCAGGACTTCCTTTACTTGCATAGGCTTGCTATATTTACTCTCTCCTTTCTTCTGCATCGTGGCCAACTTTACGCGTACCCATTCTCCCTTTTCCAATCCAGTGTCCTTCACCTGTCTCCTGTTGTCGTAGTGTTTGGTGTAAGCTGCCTGGGCCTTCTCCAGATTTGCTCGCACCACTGCTGGGGAACACTCACTTTTGACCGTTTTTTCTTTCCACACTCTGTTGTCCTGGGTGAATGGCTCTCGTCCCCTCAGTATTTGGAATGGACTGTATCCCGTGCTTGTGGGGTTAATCCTGTATGCCCAAATCATGTGCCATATCTCCACTTCCCAGTCTTTGTTGTCCGATATGGCCGCTTGGATCGACCCCATCACTACTCGGTTAAAACGTTCCACCAGACCATTCCCCGCCGGGTGGTAAATGGAGGTGTGTCTGGATATGATGCCGTTCCGCTGCATGAAGCTGTTCCAATTCTCCGATCTGAATTGTGGCCCATTGTCGCTGAGAATCGCTTTAGGAATTCCTTCCCTCACAAATGTATCTGCCATGAATTTTATTATTGTTTCTGTGTCCATTGTTTCTTCTATCTTGAGTTCAGGCCACTTCGAGTACCTGTCCACCATGACACATACATACTTCTGTGTGCCCCGTGTGTCCAGAACCGGACCTAGGATGTCCACCGACAACTCCTCCCACGGGTTTTTTGGTTGTTCAAACTGTCCCATTGCTGGTCGCAGGGGTTTGAGTGCCTTGTCTGCTCCCTGGCATCTGGTGCAGTTCCTCACATGTCTTTCAGCCCTTATGTCCATTCCTGGCCACCAGTAATCCTGTCTTGTCCTCAATCTCAATTTGCATATTCCAAGGTGCCCATCGTGGAGCATGTCCAACAACTTGTTGATGAGGTTAGCCGGAGGAATCACTTTCTCCCTCCTGTGCATAAACACTCCTCGGTCCTCAATCGATAGTTCTTCCCTGACTTCAAAGTATGGTTTCAGTTCTCCGCTGATAAATCTCTTTTCCGGCCATCCTTGGATGACATGTGTTTTCACTGCCACTAGGATTTGGTCCTCCTCATATGCCTGTCTCCACTCCTGGAGGCTGATAGTACTCTCCAAGTCTTCTGTCAGCGCTACCCATTCTTCTGTTCCCGCCTTGTCATCCCCGCTCTGTTCCATGGCTGCTGCCCTGCTCAGGTAGTCTGCCACTCTGTTCTTGCTCCCAGGGATGTGCT
The DNA here is from genome assembly GCF_964261635.1 of Lissotriton helveticus. Classification (NCBI taxonomy): domain Eukaryota; kingdom Metazoa; phylum Chordata; class Amphibia; order Caudata; family Salamandridae; genus Lissotriton; species Lissotriton helveticus. Next base: position 819,032,933 of record NC_136070.1, read on the forward strand.
CTACATCATATCTGAACTCCAGTAACTTTAGCGACATCTTGGAGATCCGGGGCGTTGCGTCGGCATGTCCACTAGACGTTAGTACCTTTAGCAAAGGCTTGTGGTCCGTTCTCAATTGGAACCGTGTGCCCCACAGGAACTGCCTGAATCTTGTAGTAGCCCATACCACCGCCAGCATCTCCTTTTCAATCACGCTGTACTTCTTTTCCGTGTCACTCAGCGTGCGAGAGGCGAAGCTTATCGTATCCAGTTGTCCCTGTCCTCGGTCCTGCATGAGGACTGTGCCCAGCCCTTTGTCGCTTGCATCCGTGGTCAGCACCGTCCTCCCTTGGGGGTCATAACCTTGGAGTGGAATGGCTTCCGCAATTTCTTTCTTGACCACCTCGAATTCACCTTGGGCTTCCTCAGACCATTTGAATTCCGTGTTTTCTCGAGTAAGTTGCCTCATATGGTGTGTCTTGGAGGCGAAATGCTGCATAAACTTGCTGTAATATTCTGCCATGCCGATAAACGACCTGATTTCATCCTTGTTGGTCGGTGATGGTGCCTCGCATATGGCTTTCACGTTGTCTGCCTTTGGGGTCACTCCACCTACTTCGATCTCATGCCCCAGGTACGTCACTGACTCCATTCCTATCCGGCATTTGGACCACTCAGCTGTGAGACCTTTCGATTCCAGAATCCGCAACACCTCTCCTAGTTTCGTGTCATGGTCGGTTTTGTCTTGGCCCATCACTAGGATGTCATCCTGGAAGTATTGCACTCCGGTCGTTTTCTGAAACAGCTGGTGCATCAGCTTCTGGAAAACAGCTGCCGCCGAGGCCAGCCCAAACGGCATTCGGCGGAACTGATAGCATCCGAATGGGGTGATGAACGATGTGAGGTGGCGGCTCTCCGGGTGTAGAGCTATTTGGTGGTAGGCAGAGGTCAGGTCGATGGTGGAATACCATTTAATCCCCCTGGTGTTGGCCAACATCTCCTCTATTCGGGGTAGGGGAAACCTCTCGACCACAATGTTCTTGTTCAGTTCGCGTAAGTCGATACATAGCCTGACCTTTCCACTGGGTTTCTTGACTACCACCAAGGGCGCCAGCCACTCGGCGCACGTTATCGGCTCGATGATCCCTTTCCTCTCCAAGTCCTGGAGTTCGTCCCGAACTGCACCTCGTACCACCAAGGGGATGTTTCTGGCCTTGTGGGCTACAGGGACCGCATTCTCCTTTAGGATTATCTTGTGTGCGAATTTTTCTAACTTCCCCACTGTTCCTCCAAAGACTTTGGGGAAGTCGCTTTTCCACCTTTCCAGGTCTGGCCAGTTTTCTGGTTCCATCAGTAGTATCTGCTCCTTACCTCCCGGATCAAGCTTGATGCCTAGGTCACCCTGGTCCAGCCATCCCAGGACCGAGGGGCCTTTCTCTGACACATAGAGTTTGCAGTTGGCCGACCGGCCGCGGAACTCGAAGAGTAGCGGTCTGAACCCTGCCATTGGTATTCGGTCTCCGTTGTATGATACTGGCCGGATGTCTAGCTTCTCCAGTGCTGAACCCAAGTGCGGTGCAAATTTCTCCTCCCATACCGCTCGCTGGACTATGGTGTATGGGGAGCCTGTATCCGCCACTACACTGATTGTGATGCCGCCAATCTTCATCTCCAGGATGGGCTTCATTGTTCTCTTGCCATCGACGCTGAGCACTTGCCCCTCGACGCCCAGTAACTGGTCGTATATGCACAGAAACGTGACCACCTCCTGTTCCGTCGTTTCTTCTTGGTCATCGTTGTCTTGGCCTACGTATCTCACTTCTCCTTTGGAGGCCTTTTTCCTGCACACCTTCTCGTAATGGCCTGTTATACCGCAGTATAAGCATTTGGCGCGAAACGCCGGGCATTTTCTGTCGTGGGCCTCATGCGTCCAGCTTCCGCACCTGTAACATGACTTCCTGTTGTTTCCCGCCGCTTTTCCTTGGGGACCGCCGTAGCTTTGCCATTTGGACTGTCCCTTTTCTGCAAACTTCCTGTTCAGGTGATCCTTACGGGGCCCTTCCTCGTCCACTCTGTTTACCATGGTGCTGGGCACTGTTTCTTTCCTCGTCGCTTCAGCGCACCTCCTAGCCAGCTCAGCCCTTTTGACAATGACCATGACCTCTTTCAGGGTGGTGTCTCCGCTGGCCCATAGTTTGTCTTGTACGGACGTGCACGTGGTGTGCATTACCACCTGGTCCTTTATGAATTCTTCCTCCCAGTTGTCGTATTTGCAGGTGGCCGCCAATCGTTTCAGTGCTGCCACGTATTCCTCTACCGTCTCTCCTGGGTGCTGTTTCCTTTGTTGGAAGTTGAATCTGTCCACTGACACGCATACCGCCGGCCTGAAATGTTCATTGAGGTCCTCAATGGCATGAGCGTACACGTCACTGTCCGTGCTTGTCCTCTGTTTTGGTACTAAGCTTTTGTACACTCTCAACCCCTCGGGGCCCAAGTTTAGTAACAAGATGCGTTTCTTCCGCTGGGGTTTGAACACTTCCTCATTCTCGGCTTCTAACACCCCTATGAAATTGTCGATGTACTCTCGCCAGTCTTCCCACTTCATCAGTGGTTCGCCGGGCCTGGGTAGAAATTGTACAGGCGCCGTCGCATACCCCGCCTGAGTACTCATCTTCTCGCTCTTGACCTTGGGCTCTGCGCTTGCTGGGCCCCTGGGGCTTCCCGGCGTGCTGTCTTGCTCTTCCTCGCTTCCGTGGGCCTGGGGACTACCTGCGTCAGCCCCCTCGCTCTTTTGTACGCTATCCAGCTCTGTGCCCTCAGGTTGTGGTTGGTGGCTGGTTCTGGCGCAATTCTTGTGCCTTCCCGCTCTGTCCCCTCCTGTGGTGACTGCCTTGTTCCAGCGGATGCTTTATAGGCCTGCCGCGCTCTATAGGGTACCTGTGTGGCAGTGTGGTGCCTGTTGGTCTCTTCTGGCCACCGGTGTGCAGTTGGGTTCCCCGGTGGTCTTTTTTCTCTCTGTGGGGGGTTGGGGGATTGCTCATCCCACCCTCGTCGCCATTGTAGTGTTCCTCGTTGCCCCCAATAAGACGCTGCAGCCTCAGTGCTGTTCAATATATTTATTGCTGATTATCTCCCTAATAGAGCGCCGAGCCTGTGCTGCTCGTACCGACTCTTCGCGCCACTGTCGCGCTCCCTGCGCGCGCAGCCTAACATGGCCGCCGGCACATCACGTAACTCACGTGACGTGCAACACTAGACCGCGCTACTACATATTCCTTCTGACTTTAGGATTGGGGAACCAGATTAGAGTCCCATGCCTTGGCTCAACATTCAGCCACTGTAGGCAAATTTCTTAATCTCCCCGTGCCCAACATTTTTTTGCAATTCCAATGTATTTCGTTAGTATGCACAGCGCTTACGTCATGTCCGCGCGATATAAAACTACAATAATAAATAAACAACTTTTTGAGAGCCATCGCACCCTACTTCAAGATCGTGCAAAATCCAGTGTTTGATTAAAATCGCATGCATTCATGGATTAAAACACACAGCTGCACCTTCAGCAGACCTGGTCAAAGTAAACAATTGCGGTCACTAACCCGGCACAACCATTATACCGTACACGGAACAAACGGAATAACAGTCCCCTTAGCTTTATTTACCGTGCCCCTGTCACAACCAGTAAAACGCAAGATAAGGGCAGGCTCTACCTCCTTATCACATCAATCAGCCGCCGCTTGGCTGCGGACTGGCGGTTTTCCAGATGGGCGTGGCCAAATCACTCCAAACTCGACTAGCTGTCAGCGGAGTGTGCGTGGGCTGAAGGGGAGGGGGTGTTAACGTGCGTAGAGGGGGCGGGGACAGCGTTGCTGGACTTCAGAACAGGAGAAACGATGGAGAAGAAAGTCGGGGTCAAGGTGAGCGTGTGGAAGAACAGTGAACAGATAGGAAGCGGGGGCTCGGACGGGTTGGGCCATGGAAGAGAAAGAAGGTGGATAGGAAATTACTGTTGTTGTGAGGGCGGGGGATGCTACAGTCAAAAGGGTACGCGTTTGAGGTTTGGAGTAGTATATACTAAGTGCCGATTGCTGCACCAAAGACGGGGCTATTTCTGGTGAAGGAAGTACTGTACTACCAGACGGAGAGCTGAAGGGATTTCCAGGAAACGAAGCAAGTACTAATGGTAAAGTGGAGGTGTCACTTCTTTCTGGGAGAGAAGATGGATAGCTGCTGGGGGCGGGGTTAGGTATAGACAACCCTCAGGAAGACTTCTTGCCCAAACAGAGCCCTCAGGGCAGCAGTGGGCGTGGCAGATACTGGGAGGTTAAATGTACTATTCTAACTCCAGTCCTAGAATATTTGGGGAAAGAGCAACTTTTACCCAAAGAGGTTTATTTACTCTTCTAACACTAGTCCTGGAATATTTGTATTTTGAAACGTTATACATTCCAAAAGGATTTTTAGGAAGGGGTGAATAGTAGTCATTTTGAATTGGAGAAAGTGCTGTCCTGGGGGTGCAGCTCAGGGAAGAAGCTATGAATAGTAGGGGGAGGGAGGTGGTACAGGACAGCTGAGAAAAGGAACGGAGAACAGGCATCCCTGTGGCAAAAGGGAACGGTGAACAGGCATATGGGAGGGTAAATAAGTGACAACTCATGGAAAAAAATGGGTAGCTGTTTCACACAAGAAGACTAGGGTAGTTGGTACACCTGGGGAGGAGGTGGAGGTGGGGGTGTAGTTGGCAAGATAGCGCACTTTACAAATACAGCACCATAGCTCAGAAATGAGGAAGGAGGCGTGTTGCATCTTGGGATACAGGTGGAATGGCCACCAAGAGGTGGATGGGGTGGTTAGACCGATCCCTAGAGTTGTAGCAAATAGCTGCCCGTAGGAATAAAACAGGACCGGCTTTAGAGCTGGTGGCGCCCAGTGCGACAATCACTTTTGGCGCCCCCACGTCCCATGACCGCCTCTTTAGATTCTTTCACTTCCACGTGCAAAAGTGCCCCTCATCTCTCCTATCTTAAGATATTGCCAAGCCCAGCGCCCCCCCCCCTGAGGTCACAGCGCCCCCCTTCACAGGTCAGCGCCCAGTACGGCTGCACCAGTCATATGCTCTTTGTATTAATGCATCTGATTGTTTATGTACGCGCATCATATCTCTGTATGATTTATAATGATTATATGTATTCCTCCTCTTGTGAAGCCCTCGGTCGTGGTGGATGTAGTCCATGCTATGTAAAACGTATACAATCAAATATAAGCCGGCCTTCTCTTTTGATCTGTACCTGTCCCTCTATGTTTGCAATTTATTCTCACTCAAGGCACCAATTCACAAACCTGTTTGCCCGTCTTAGTTGAACGTGAATGTGCAAAAAAAAAAGTAAAATGTAGCAGAATATTCAAAGATTCAGATTTTTCAGAATCAATTGCCAGATATTTACACATGCAGATGTAACAGAGTGCTACCGTCCACGCCAATCGGTTAACAAGTAGGGAAGGGGCGGTATAGGAGTATCCATACCAAAACTTCTCGGTCTGCATGTTTTTACCAACATTTTGCAAGTTGTTTATCATACGTAAGTTTAAAAAAAAGTTTTTTTTGGGGAGTTTGAAATGGCTCAGCAACTTGGTTTCATAGGTGTCCAGGCCATTGCGAAAGTTTCTGTTCAGAATGCAGTATTGGCTCGGACGACAGTTGTTGAATAGAGCACACTTATTATTTGTATTTTAACTTTGTATACATTGCAGGATTGGCACATACATAACGACATCACAATGCAATGACACATCCTTTAAGTTTGTTGAACGAAGCACACTTATGTTTGTACCTTATCTTTGTGTAAAATATATGTGGCCTAGACTGGTGCCTTATATATTTTTTTATCTACAGCTTTAAAATGTACTTTTATGTATATTTTTTTAAAGTAAAAAATCTGATTATATTGTGTTAACAGATGACTATCAGTGTTTTGGGGTAATGCATCTGTATGCACATGACCAAATTATTACTATTGTTTTATGTGAATAGTAAGTAGATGCCTAGAGTATATTGGAGTGCAAGTTCATGTATGTGACCCAATTACTTACACCAATTGGATTTGTGGGCAACCCAAAGAGTTTAAAATGTGATTGTCAATTTTATTTGAAGCAATGAGGTGCCTAGTTTTAGCTATCAAAACACATATGTGACAGCCGACCCCATATGCAAAACGCAGCTATTTCTGTATATCCCCAAGTTTTCAAAGAAGAGATGTACATAGAATGTGCACACAATATCAACACCTGCTGTCGAGGTGTGGTCCAAAAAAAGACCAATACAACATAAACACACAGTAAGGTGCACCAAATAGCATCTGTAAACAAAAGTCCAAAGCAGTAGGTTTCAGATTTGTCAAATAATCTTAGCAAAGTAGCGGACGAGTATGGGCCAGAAAGCAGCCCATACTTGTCCGCTACTTTGCTGCTTTGCGTACTGATTCTGGTGCCGCATTTGGGGTTTGATCAATACCCCTGTGTTTATTATATTTTGGTATTCTCTGAATTAGATGATTGGCAAATATATGAGTGTGACATTGGTAACGTTGCACTTTGCCCTGAAGAAGTCCAGTCTTGGACGAAACGTGTTGGCTGTTTGAGTGATACATAAAGAACTTTTTGAAACCATGTTCAAAATAAAAAGAAGATTGGTTGACGAATCAGAAACCTACTGCTTTTGGACTTTTGTTTTTGTTTACAGATGTTATTTGGTGCACCTTACTGTGTGTTTGTGCCTAGTTTTAGTGTTTGTGTTTCTGGAGATTAGCTTGCCTAAGTGATTTTGCTGTTTTTACATCTTGTTTCTGAATTGTGTAGTGAACCAGATATAGAACATGTTACAGCAGCTCAAACGTAGGAACACAAGGACACTGGCTATGTCTACCTTACTATGAGCATGGAGCAGTGGGAAGACCTAACAGAACATTGACTGTTGTATGTTGCCACGCTTCAACTGGATTTCGCCTTGGTCTGTGAAGGACATGTTGACTTCATTACAATTTTTGTTTTTGCCTTCATTGCTGTGGTCAGGGTAGGCTTGTATGTGTCGGCGAGGGAACGTCAAAAGGTCTGCCTCACCTAGCGTAAGGGTCTGCATTGACTCGGAAGGCAGAGGATGGGCCATGGATTTGGGAACACTTCCTTTCTCTGATCCAATCAAATGCGGCTTTAAATATCCATGACATACATTTGGAAGGGTTCCCCAAAGCCGTTCCTGGGCCAAATGTATGCATGCAGATGTTGAACAGTGACGTTGTGTCCCAAATTATGGTCTGCAGTTCCAGAACAGGCTGCGTTTCCACAGTACATGAGACATTGCCCTAGTTGGTGAGAGCAGCATATGTTTACATTGTTCCTTCCTCTTTCAGTACATCTGCATCATCAATTCACTCACCCAGTCCCCATAATCATCATCTTCTCTCTGCCCTTCAGTATCCCCCGCCCCATTCACCCTTTTCAGAAAGTGCCCATCTTCACCCCCATTCTGCACCATTCGCTCTGATTTTTAACATCCCTCGTTTACTCCATGCTTGGTATTTTATTCCCCGCCGAGTCAATCCCCGAAAGCATCTCCTAAGCCTACGCTCTCCCCATCAAAGCCTCTCCTCCCACTCGGGACATTCCTTCAGCCTCCCGGAATAAAATAAAGCTCGGCTATGACATCAGCAGCGCTTCCTCCAATAACACGCAGGCGATTATCCAATCATCAGCCCGTGTTCTTTTCTCAAAATAGCTCGCATGGGAGAGAGCTGAACACGGACTTCGATCCTCCCCCGCCCCACTTACCCGCCTCCCTGTTCTACAGCTGCTTTCTATGAACATTGTATATGTTGTTCGCCTGTCTGTCTGCCTTGCACATAACTGCAATTGGGCGTGGGACAAACAACCCCGGGCCCAGGTTTTCTTTTTCTTTTGTGGTTACTTAATCAGCTGAATCGACCCTTGCTCACAGCACGGAATTTTCCAACAGTCTAGATCATTTATAACCACATCCCCAATGGACAGTTACATATGGGAAGAATGCAAGTTACTCACAAAACTTCCTCGAAATAACTAAAAAAAAACACTAACGGGGTTATTGCCCCCCCCCCCCCCCCCCCCCCCCCCCCCCCCACCATCATTCAGTCCATGCCCTGGACTCCCTACACCACTTATATTTTTGGCGAAGTCGGTTCGTCACTTACCTTTGCGTTCTTCCCAGCAATGATGGCATACATTCGCCTCCTGAGGTTTGCCAGTGACTCCCACCTCACACACTGTTCAGAATTTTCATTTAAGCTCTTGTGTAGTTAATCATGGTTGAGATTAATTAAAACTGTGGTGGTGCGCGCTTTTTAGTGTAACTTGGTAGACTTCTTCTACAGTTCGCTGGCCGTCAGGCTGTCCAGGACACGTTGGCAATTGAGTGCTCCAGAACTGGCGCCAGCTTGGTCATAAGAAAGCAATACTATTGTTTGGTGTTCTGGGACAGCTCACCAGTTCTCTGTTGAAAGGGATTATACATTCTTCATTGGGTAAGAAGGACACACAGGGCCAAAGACCTGCACGTAATTCAAGGTCAATGACTTTTTTGTTTCACCTCTAGTAGAAGAGCTGGTGAGAAGTATTATTAGAATTCACTTTCTCGGTTAAGGAAGGTAAATCACTCTATCTTGGCTCCCCTGAGAGTAGTGGTTTCAGGGACCATTATACATTAAAGACTAATTGTGCCAGAGCATGCTACATCAGAGCCTTCAACAATCTGGTTAGGAATGTTAAGTAACTGACAAGCTCTGGGTGACCGGCTCATAGCTGGCCTTTTAAGACAGGGCCAACTCTCAAATGATGGAGGACATCAGTTGCTGCCGAAAAGTAGTGTTTGATTCGGATGTCACTGCATCACACGCAGGTGGCCCTACAACCATCTTTGGCCGTACAACCATCTATTTGGGAGAGTAAATTAATTCGCCTCAAGGCAATCTTATTCAAAGGTTTACCAAAATGGCAGTCTTACCACCGTCCCCTTTTCAGCTGTGGGTGGCAGGAGTTACTTGGACTTGACATTAATGGAATTCTATATTAGAATTCTTTACATTAGATAGCTTTCTGGAAAAATGTAAAAGCAGTGTGAAGACCTTGAGAACAGCTAGTACCTTAGGTATGCCGCAGTTTATAGGCTGTACTGCACCTCGAAATATGTTGGTAACGTGTCAAGTGCTTAATACATCCCTGAGGCTACCTCAAAGAGCCGAGGGCCAGGAGAGATGGAACAGAAGGACCAGGAGAGAGGAAAGGAGAAATCAGCAGAAAGATTAAAGAGGAGCCTCGGTAATACAATTATCTTCTTCTAAACACTCCAGCCATATGGACAGAGAGGGTGGCAATAATGAGTTACGGGTCACCAACTTTGGGCACCTGGTTAGAGCAAAAGAGGCAAGGTTAGTTGTGAAAGGCAAGAATGGGCAAGACTGCAAAGAAGCAGGGAGTGGGAGAGGCTAAGAGATGTTAGTAGACAACGTTTTTGAAAGATCACTGACACTAAAATGATTGGAACCACTTGATCCAGGCCTGTTAGTCAGGGTTGCACCTAAGTTGCAGCCTTGAGACTGCAACAATTTGGCCACAGAAGGCTTCCCTCGAATCGCAGGCAAGCGAACCCCACCCAATATTTCTCCAGCAGTGTCCCTCAGTGTTCGGTGGGGTACAGAGGTGCACCTCACCAACCTAGTTAAATCACACGAAGAAGGAGCTAGTTGTGTTCCATGGCTGTGCGTCAGAACTCCAAGTTACCTCATGGATAGAGACCTGGTCTTGAGCGAGTTTTGTACGTTTCTCACCCATTATGCTCAGTGGCAAGGGTTCCTCATTTACTCCCATATCTTTTTCAAAAGCCACCAGCTTGGTAGCAGTTTAACGTTTTTCGGACAAGGAAGCCATAAATCCTGGCTAGTGTTGACCATCTAGGCACTGTCCATATCCCCTTTCAGTGATGCTAGCACAATACTTGCTGGCCTACATAACACCATTTTGGCACCTTCAATGTCATTTTACATGGTGCTGCATGTTTGATTGACAGCCAGATAAAATCTGACTATATCTTGCCCAGGCTCAGTGAATTAAACATACTATTATTTATAAGGTAATCTAATGAAGCCTAACTACATTGTTAACAAACAGACCATCTCTGGTCATCACCAGAAAGTCATGGACCTAGCCTCTAGATAAACTAAAAGCCCAAAAACCTTCTGTTTAAACAAGCATTGACAAAGCTAATAGGTCTCATTCATGCGAAAGCTATTAGCTTTGCCAATATATTTTAGCTATGTTATACAGCAGCACCGCTGTTGTGCAGCATGGTTAAAAGTTGGAGTAAAAAAGTAAAAAAAATGCTTTGACGTGGCCAGCGCTGGCTTCATCATAGCACTTTTTTCCCTGTTGGGGTTGGGAGAGAAGGGGCAACACGAACAACAGGTAGAAGGGAACAGGACCGTTAAAAAATACAACGCAGCCAGCACTGGCTGCATCATTATGCTTTTAAGGACTTGCCTGGGGAGGTGAGAGGGGAAGAAGCCACACGAAGAATAAATAAAAATAGTACCACGATTAGCGGAAAGAAAGCATTAGCTGAAGCAATCGGTACTTGGCCCATTCTCCAGCTAAAGAAGAAGAGGAGGTGATGCCGGTACATGCTGCCCAATTACAAAACCGCAAATAAGAGTGACAAAGAAGCATACATACAAATGGTAAGCAATGGGCAGGCTGCAAACCCCATGTTGCACACAAATAAGTCTTCAAAATAAGAGTGCATGCACTGGTGCAGGCAAGACCAAATTTGGAGAGCATCCTCACAAACCTAGGACTTTCCTTCCAACAGTTCAGAAAGGAACATGACGCTTTGCTTTACCTACAACATATTAAACTATTTATTGTGCACTTCATATCAACATTCTCTATCCCTCATTTGACTCATCCCAGACCTCATTTTACTACATGATCTCCCAAATAATGCTTTCTCGACCCTTCCCTCCTCTATCCTATTCAATCCAACTAGCAGACCAACATGTCCACCACTCAAATTAACAACTTTTATTTCCCTATGCTAATCCACCACTAGTCCGTCAAAATTCTTCATTCGCCTCTACCGAGCCATTAAAGTCACATCATAAAAGAAATGCACAATGATTGATACATAATTAAAAGGTCAAGAAAAAGAAATTATAAAAATAGGTTATAAAACCTTCAATAAAATCAGAAAAATCCATGAAATAGTGTAGTAGCAGCTAAATACGCTATCATTAATCTTAGAGAATTTAAGATGCAGTGCAAGAAAGCAATACTGAGAGCTTCATATCCCAGACACTACAGATAAGAAAAGGCAGCTGTGTCAGATCTAAAATCCAGAGCACGCAATATGGGGCGCAGAAACTGCCTTCTTTGGGGTAACAAAAATGTGCAGAATAAAGTAAAGTGCGGAGTGCTTTGTTCGGCGAGGATTTCACAATAACAAGGGAGGAAGATATGAAAACCAGGTGCCTTTTGGTGGTAAAGGCTACCAAGAAGTGTTTAGCTTTAAGTCGGAACCTTGTGAATAAGAACCACTATCTTTCATCTGCAATAAACTGTAAGTAAAGTGCTGGGGGGGGGGGGCTAGTGGAGCCCATAAAAGGAGTCCCCTCTCTTCCCAGCTATATCCCTGTGCCGTGCCTTTACACACGTTGATAAAAAATATATTTGATATGCATTGAGGGGAAATTGGATAGATTAGCTGGATTGTGATTAAAAAAAACTAGGCTGCACAAACTTTCAAAGCTTTTTCTGACACATTTGAGCCAAGGGATATTTAGGCAATTATCCATATTCATACAATCTAGCAACATTGAGCTACAGAATTGGGCTTCTGGGTTTTTCCAAATTCGCTGCCACAATAAGAGGGGTTGTAATTTGATGTTATCCAGATCTTTAGTTCCTGCACTCGCGCTGTATATGTAACAGCTACCTTGCTTTTAAATCTTTTAAATCATTGCTCGTGATTTGCGCCGAGCGCTTGCTTTGTAATATTTTTCTTTTGCTCTACCGCTTAGTGGGAATTGAGGGAGTAACTCACCCGCATTTAAACGCCTGCACACCCACACTTGTGGGGTAGAAGGGACTCGGGGGCACTGCATACTCCTCGCGCCGATTTGGAGAGCGCCATCTTGGATTGGGGGAAGCTTTCTCTTGAGGGAGCGCCATCTTTGGTGAGGGAGAGCCACTCGCCCTGCCAGGACCCACGTGATCTTTTGGCCAGGCTTCTTAAGATGGCTGCCAGACAGGCGCGCAGCGACGGCGCGCAGGGGACGCGCCGTAGACGCGCCGGAGGTGCGCCAGAGGTAAGCCCGTTTGCGCCCGTTCGCGCAACGGACGCGCATAGGGCCGCTACCTCTGGCCACTTGGATTCTCCCCGTCTGGTTTATTCTCAGTCAGACTTGCGGGCTTTGAGACCATCTTATGACTCCTCGACACGGAGACCCACAGCTCGGTTTCCGCCCCAGTCACTCGCATGTGGTCTGCTTAATGTGCGGTCGCTCTGCAAGCACCACACGGAGATCGCCTTTTTGGTCGAGTCATCTGGGCTGGACGTGTTGTTTCTGACGGAGACATGGACTCGGGAGGACTGCCTAGTTGAACTAGGCCTGGCCTGTCCCCCGGGTTTTAAAATTATTCATACTCCGCGCCCATTGAATCGTGGTGGCGGAATTGGCATCATTTACCGCGAACAGCTGGATGTTTCCCAGCTCAAAATCTGCGAAATCTCGGGCTTTGAGCTCATGGGTTTTTCCTTCAGAAACCTGGAGAGAACACTGATATCCGGCGTGCTATGTTATCGGCCGCCGGGCTCGGCCTCTTCTCTGCCGGAGTTCCTCGACTTAGTATATGATCTCTCAAACACTCATTCTAACTTGCTAGTCCTGGGAGATTTCAATCTATGGCAGGGGGTCCTTTAGACGGAGCGTTTACTTCACTCTGTCAAGCCCTGGCCGACATCCATCTGCAACAACTGGTTGGCTCCGCGACTCATAGGGGCGGTCATGTGCTGGATCTCATTTTTGCGGGCGCCCACTTGGCTGTGATTATTGACATCTTAGTCCAATGTTGGACTGACCACGCGCTTGTGGTCTTTTCCCTATGCTTAGGGGATCATCTTCCCGAGGCCGCAGGGGTAGGACTCTCGCAAGTGGGTCGACCTTGGTCCCGACTGCTCAGTCTAGCTCCTCTGCCCTCTTTAATACCTGCCAACTTCTGCCTGAGGAACTCAGTGGAAGAAAGCTACTCCTCCTTTTGCCGGTCCATCACCGAGTCGCTCGATAAGATTGTGCCCCTTCGAAAGGCAAGAGCGAGGGTGAATCGGGCTTTTCCTTGGTACACGGTGGAGTTACAACACTTGAAACTGAGCTGTAAACGGGCGGAGAGAGCATGGAGAAGGGAGTATTCCCCTTCGGCTAAAGTCTTGTTTAGACTCGCACTGAGAGGCTATAAGGATCAGATCAAGCGGGCTAAGGCGACTTTTATACAAACGTCCCTGCTACAGGCGCCTAATAAATCTCAAGCCCTGTTTAAAATTGTCAAGGACTTGTCTCATCCGGTTTGTGCGGCTAATTCTGTCCGGGCCTCACAGGCTTTGTGCGACTCGTTGGCTCTTGCCTTCGAGGAGAAGACCGCTAAGATCTTGGCGGGCTTAACACATCCCGCATCTGCGGAGGCCTGCCTGGGAATGGCCGCCGACCTGTCTAGTCGTCCTTGCATCAGTGTTGTTGACAGGGGGCTGGGAGCTCCGGGCAGCTCACCCAGTCGACCCCAGACGATCATTGTAGGAGCTCCGGTGGAGCAGCCCAGTCGACCCCAGACGTGCACTGGTGCTTCTGATCTGGGAGCTCCGGGCAGCTCACCCAGTCGACCCCAGCCGGTCGGTGTGGGTGCTCCGGGGGAGCAGCCCAGTCGACCCCAGACGCGCACTGGTGTCTCTGATCTGGGAGCTCCGGGCAGCTCACCCAGTCGACCCCAGCCGGTCGGTGTGGGAGCTCCGGAGGAGCAGCCCAGTCGACCCCAGACGTGCACTGCTGCCTTTGATCTGGGAGCTCCGGGCAGCTCACCCAGTCGACCCCAGCCGATCACTGTGGGAGCTCCGGGGGAGCGGCCCAGTCGACCCCAGACGTGCACTGTTGCTTCTGATCTGGGAGCTCCGGGCAGCTCACCCAGTCGACCCCAGCCGATCGGTGTGGGAGCTCCGGTGGAGCAGCCCAGTCGACCCCAGACGGCTACCATTGCCCTCGGGTCGGGTGCCTCGACCATTTCACCCAGGCTATCACGGCTGAATTCTTTCCCCCTCCCTTCCTTTGAAGAATTTTGTAAGATTGCTCATTCGGTGTCATCGGGGTCTCCACTTGATCCGCTGCCCCCCAAGTTTTGGAAGGCCTTTCATGCAGAACTGCTTCCGCCTCTGTTTTCGATCTGCCTCCAATCCTTGGAATCGGCGTCGGTGCCAGAAAGCTGGAAGTTAGCAGTGGTGTCGCCTCTGTTAAAAAAGCCAACTTTGGATCCGGCTTGTCTTTCCAACTACAGGCCGATCTCCTTGCTTCCTTTTCCGATCAAGATCTTGGAAAAGTGGGTAACTCGTTCTCTCTCTGGCTTCCTGGAAAACATCGGGTGGTTCGATGAGGCCCAGTTTGGCTTCCTGGACATGGGACGGAGACCGCACTGGTGACCGTGTTGGACAATATGCGTTCGCGTGTCGACAGTGGTCGGGCAGCCTTTCTGGTGCTGCTCGACATGTCGGCCGCGTTCGACACGGTCTGCCATCGGACCCTGGTCCGGAGGCTGGAGGAGTGCGGGGTCAATGAGACTGGCTGATTTCGTATCTTGAGGGTAGACAACAGTTGGTCTCACTTCCGCCTTTCAGCTCTGAGCCAAGGAAAATAGGACAGGGGGTTCCACAGGGCTCGGCCATCAGCCCGATATTGTTCAACCTGTACCTCCGCCCTTTAGTCCAGCTAATAAAATCTTTCGGCGTCTCGGCATTTAATTATGCCGACGGCACTCAGCTGGTCTTCTCCTTGGAAGGGAATAATGCGGTCTCGCTGGGCACCTTCCATCGCTGTATGGCAGCCACAGCGGACTGGCTACGAGCTAACTCCTTGCAATTCAACAGCTCGAAGACGGCGGTGCTCCACTGTTCTACTGACCGTATTCCGCGGGCACTGCCCGCGAACTTTTGGCCTAGTACCTTTTCCGAACCAGTGCTGGCATCGGAGTCAGCACGCAATTTAGGGGTAATGTTTGGCCCTAATCTACAACTGGACCTACATGTCAACAAAACCACGGGAACATGTATGATGCTGCTACGCATGTTACGTAGAGTTTTGCCTTTTCTCCCTGTTCAGGCCAGGCCGGAAGTAGTCCGTGGGACTATATTAAGTCGGCTCGACTACTGCAACGGACTTCTTTTGGGGGCCCCAAAAAATTTGATTGGGAAGCTTCAGCGGGTGCAGAATATGGCTGCTAAATTGGCCCTTTCCCGACCCAGGTCGGAATCTGATGCCGTTTGTTGTCTGGAGGTGCGTGTTGCGGCATCTCTATGTGATTGTCACCATATTTGTGCCTGTGATCTAGCTCTAGCTCTAGCTCTAGCAGGTCTAGCTCCTCCACTCTTGCGCTACGAGATCTGCACTGGCTCCCGGTAGATCTACGGGTTCAGTTTAAAGCGGCATGCTTGGTGTTTAGAGCTGTACACCTTTTGGGCCCTATCCCGCTGCAAAATAGGTTTGCATGGTATTCGGCCCCACGGCTTCTGCGGTCTTCATCGGCCCACCTTCTGGTGGTGCCAAGGTTTCAAAGAGTGAGGATGGGCGGTCGCTCTTTTAGCGTGGCTGCAGCTAAATTATGGAACTCCCTCCCACTCTCTCTTAGGAGTTACAAGGACTATCTTCCGTTCAGAAAGGCCTTAAAGACGCACCTATTCCCTAAGTAATGGTTGCGTGACTGCTTCCGTCCAGTGCTTGGTTCTCTGATCAAAGCGCCAGGATGCCCTCTGGGTGACAGGCTTGCGCTCTACAAGTATATTAAATAAATAAATAAATAAATCCTCCAGATAGTTTAGCCCTACCTCATCGTGCCAAAATGATGTTGGAGTGGAGGGCAGCCAGAAGTCTTCTTATAAACGTATTCTGTACAATCTGGAGAGATTTACAGTTTGTGCGTCCCCAATCCCCCCTCCCCCCCAAATGTTGCAACAGATAAACATTTACTTTTGAAAATACATGGCAGTTCACTTATGGGTTTATGTTCCAGCCTTACTGCGAATCTAAAAACTGTGTCAATTGCCCTTTGGAATTGCAAGACTCTTACATTAAATTAGAACTTCTAGTTAAAATCAATAACAGGCAGACACCCAGGTACATGAAGTAGGGGTGCTTTCCACTTCTTTACCACCAAGTAAAGACTTTCTGGTCCCGGACAATTTTGGGCCGTATTTCATTATAAATTACTTGGTTCAGTTCGTTTTTAGTCCTACGTTGTCCATAAAAGTATTAAAAGCATCTAACAGGGAATGAAGGCCATTAGCTATTCTGGCAATAAGAACATTAACTGCATAGAGTAAAACAGGGATTTCTCGTGAATTTTAGGGCTCTCTTTTCCGGCCTTTACTAAGTGGTTTTAAAGTGTGTTAATATAGATTAAAAATAGGAATCCACCACTAATCTGTTTTGGATGGATTTTGACAGGCATAGTAAGCTGTCACATAGAGGTTATCACTAACCTGATCAGCCGGATACAGCAGGAGCGATGTAAGATGCATATTTCTCTCTCCCCTATTTTGGAAGTATCTAGGAGTACTAGAAACACCCACTAGATAATACCACAATTGAGGAAGGGGAAAAAAGGGACAAAGGAAACAATAAAGTCGCAGCCGTCATAATGTTGTCCCCAAACACTGATGTGGAGTGGTGCAGACCTCTCTCTCTGTAGTGACTCAGTGTTCTGTATAGAGATCCAACAATCCACACATAAAGAAGCACACCAATATAAGCAGTATCTATCAATGTAATATGTGTCTGTAATACACTTACGGTTTAAGACTGCTGCAATTACTTCATAACAAAAAAGGCACAAAAGGAAAAAATAAAGGAATGAAATCAAATAGTTCTTTGTGTATCACTTCACTTAACAGTGATATAATAGTTTCTTAATCTCAAGTCAACATAACTAGTTGATAACCAGATAATAAGTACTTATCTGTTGCCAGGCCGATCTCTGGTAAATCTTGGAGTCGTAGTGGAATGTATATCACTTGAGGCTCAGAAAGGATAATGATGCAAGAAGGGAAATACTAATCCGAGCCCTTAACAGCTCATGGGGCTAGCAGGTTAATGCTCTCTAGTACCAGGAGTTGAATGCAAACAATTATGCCAAAAAATAAACATGAAGGCGCTCCTGCGCGTTTATCAAAAACAAAATAAGGGTTGTCAAGTCATTGTTGCCTTCCGTATTTCTCAGCAATCAGAAGGCACTTTAGCGATTTATGGTCCAACCATAAATCGTTTCCAGAGTTAATTCACGCTCCGAATATTTAGACGACAGCCAGACAACCACAAGCTCCCCAAGCGCGAAGGAGCCAGAAATCAATAGCGCTTCTCGCCGCACTATGAAGGAAGGCTCTGAAAATGCCGGAGGGCGTTCTCCTCCGCCTCGCAATAGACGCGAGTGAAAGCACACGAGAGAGAGCCGTTGCCCGCTCTCCTTGATCCACACGATACGAACAGGAATCTGCACGGGCCGGTTCTCCTCCTCGAGAGTTCGCGGTCTGCCAAATCTCCGACTACAGGTGACGAGCACCGTTTCCCGGGCAGGAAGAGATTAAGAAGGTGAAAAGACAAAAAGAAAGATAGGACTACATCCTCCCGAAGACTTCTGGGAGATGTAGTACTCTCACGCCGTTCCTCATTCATTCTATCTAGCCCTTGGATTATGTCTGGACGTGACAGTAAGCGTTATATAAATACAATTCCAAATTAGTATTGCTATATTACTCTTCTCATCTATGTGGCACCCAGCAGTGTGTGTGATCCCTTTGAGTTATCTAGCTACCAGCATTAATACCATGCACCCTGCTTCATAAAATATGTATCAACCCACCTGCATTCTCTTGCCTTGAGGTATGGTATTCTATTCTAATATTCTAAATTGTCATAAAGAGTTCATTGAAATAAAATGAGTTGTAGTGCCTCTCTGAAAGGAATGTGCTTCTCATAATGCCTTCCTGTACCTTGGTGTTGAACGACGGCCATAAGAAAGTTACACGTACCAAACTCTGGAGGGGGGCAGAACCAGATGCATCTTGAAGGAGCTTTGACCGCACAGTGCCATCCTCATAATCCTTGCTGACGCAATGCAATCTAGCCAGAGCGAGTAACAGTCTCTCGACACTACCCGGGCTCCCTGCTGGCCCGAAATATTAGCCGGAGGTGGTTGCGAAGGGAGTGATCAGCCACAAGCTGGGCTGACCGTACAACTGGAATGCTCTCCCTGGGACTTGGAGCACCAAGACAGGGTGAGCAGGCACAACTGCCCTAATGCGAAGATCCTGCAGTTGGAGACTGTGTGCTGCCAATTGCCTAAAGTGTGATAGGGCTGCCATACAGACCCCGGTCCTCATGGACCTTGTCTTTGGCCTCCCGTCCCCCCCACCCACTGCTGGTTGGCCTCCCCGCTCACTGTCTCATACTAAAGCCCAATGTGGCTGTTGGCCACATAAGACAGCAGCCCACATGGAGACCCCTTACTGGAGACTAGGGTGCCACCTAGGACTGCTCAAAAGAAACATGCTTTCTCTCGGGGTCCTGAGGGGAGAGCATGAGAATGGATAACTTACTGTGCAAATATCCCAGTCCGCCCCTCCCCGTGACTCAGTTGGCACAACACTAAATATAACCTTCCTCCCCGCACCCCTGCAACTACATGCTGCAAATCTCTTGCTGGGACCGGAACCATGGGTATAACACAAGCAGCATCTGTGCCCCAACGGACCAACGAGATAGATAAATATACCATGTCGACAGCTGACCTGCAGCACCCAGAGAATCCTGGAACATCCTACCCAAGAAGATTCTCCAAGCCATCTGCGACATCCGTCCACTCTTTGAGGCCAGATAGAGGATGTGGGGGTCTAAGTGGGCCTCCTGTATTAAGACTTAAGGTGGCAAATAGGTTCAGGGAGGCAGAAGATAGTTTATCTATGGTGGAAGATGCTATTCATATGATGCAAGCTGAGTTGGTATCCCTCCTGGAACTAAGAAGGTTCCTAGTAACAAAGAAGAGAGTAGGGGAAGAAACAATCAATGATAAAGGAGGGGATGTTCTAAAGTGAAGAAGAACACCTGACCGAGTCTACACCTTGCTGATCCTCGAGGTGTAGACTCTGTCAGGTGTTCTTCTTCACTTTAGAAAACCCCCTCCTTTATCATTGTTTCTTCCCCTACTGTCTTCTTTATTATTAGGAACCCTCTTGGTTCCAGGAGGGATATCTATTCGTTAAACCAGTTATACATAGAGAGGATATATCCCTTCCCACCTCCTCAGTGTGGACCTCTCCACCCTTTTCGAGACCCCACCAGGGCCCCAAATTATTTGATACAGGCAAGCTGTGTTGACCCACCTAAAGGAGATGGCTGAGTGTCTGGAATGGTGGGCAGAGGACACGGAGGGCTGCTCGCAAGAAGAAAACCTCTGCTTTGTGGGGATAGTGGAGGGGGCGGGAGGCTGCACACCTAAGAGCTTCCTGGGGGACTGGTTGAGTACCTGGAGGCTGCAGGGGCCCTTTCGTTTTGTGATTGAGAGGACACATCATGCTCCCACGGCTAAACCACTCAGCAGCCCCCCCATGGCCAACGATAGCACTTTCCATTAACGATGTCAACCGAGATGCCATACCAGTCCCTTCTCCTACTGGACCTATTTCACACTGTGGCGAGGGTTCATATATACCTGGACTATATGACACAGGTCCAGTAGCAACGATGATCCTGCCTCACCTTCAAAGAGAAAGCTATGTAATTTATATACACGCTTCTATTTCCCAGAAAGCTGAAAATAATTCAGGAACACAAAATGCATTTATTTTAACACCAGCAGGATGTGTGGGACTGGCTTGTGGTCTGGATGCTCGGTTGATGGTGACAGCAGGAGACCTTGAGACCTATGGTCTGACTCCAAGAACATGGAACCTTCCAGAGAAAAATTGCTGAACAATGTCAGAGGGGACAATGGTGGCAGGGGTTCCATGATTGAGGGCTTCCCTGAACTCTCTCCCCTCCCTTTTACACACAATTCTTGTTTTGGACTGTGTGGAGATCCTTTGCAGCATGCAAGTGGTTACCTGCAAATGGGGATGAGAGATCAGTACAGGATCCCCTGGGCACATGACATTTTGATCATTATCCGATGATAGGCCGGCTATTGATAGTATTTTTCATCTAGGTGTGCTAGGCTGCTTCCTCTTCAGGCTATCTGTCCCATTGATCATGGTTTAGGAGTT
The DNA here is from genome assembly GCF_964261635.1 of Lissotriton helveticus. NCBI lineage: Eukaryota > Metazoa > Chordata > Amphibia > Caudata > Salamandridae > Lissotriton > Lissotriton helveticus. The sequence goes on from NC_136070.1 coordinate 819,053,496, forward strand.
GAGCAAGGAAGACAGATACTTCATGTTAGGAAGTGTAGTGTGTTGGGGGGTATCTTTAGTAATTTTTCTACTTTTGTTTCAGTAACCTATTGCCAGAACCCCTTTTAATGGCCCATGGGTAAGCAGGAATTTCTGGGCCCAACCCCAGTGGCTGAGGCCTTTTACTCCCATGTCCCGGGGCCTGACCTCCATGTATCCCGCTCAACTGGGCCAAGCACCTCTTCTGCACCAGACTCTGTTAGGTAGTGTCAGATGAGCAGTCAAGACTCCATTGGGAAGAAATCGCTGATACAGATAAGGGAACACGACTCATAACTCAATGCGCAAGCAGTGCAAACAATAAACTAATGTCCTATCAAATACTTGTTTTTATGTAAAAAGAAGTATTTTTGTTAGACACAGCTCTCAGGGCACTCAGGGTGGGGGGGGGGTACTGTGCTCCAATTGCATCAAATGGAGTGATACCCGCTGGTGTCCTGGGGACTCAGTACCAGTGGACCCAAAACTGGTTAACCAAGTACTCCTCTCCAGCACTTGACTCTCTCAGGGTAGTGTAACCGAGCAGTCCAAGCCTTACTCAAGTAGGTGAGGTGGGGTTAGACATTCAGAATACAGTGCTTACCGTACTACCAGCTGATAAAATCAATGTCCAGTCAGTGCTTTACATTTTTATAAAAGAAAAGTACTTTAATACACACGAGAAATATACTACACATAAAACTAGGATAAACAGTGAAAACTAGATATCTCTACAACCCTCTGGGCCAGAGTTCTGACCCCAAACAGTATTATAGAGCTTAGACTGTAAGCACTATAAAACCTCATTTAACATGTAGATATATAATTAGCATTGCTTTTCTGTTCGAGTGAAGTCCTTGCTGCATTTCGCCTTGCCGCCCACTAGCCTCTCTGGGACCATCAGAACTCGGGTGCCTGCCCTCCCGCCTCCCGCTGCCCGACTCCTTTAACACCTGGGAGCCTGGTAGCCGAGTGGAGCGCGGTCGGAAGGGGAACGACTACACTACCCAGCATCCCGAGCGGCGCACGCTGCGTCAGTAGCGCGCCAGGAGGCGCTGAAATAGCGCGTCACCCCGGTTGAGTGGGGGAATCTTTTCTGTTCGAGTGAAGTCCTTGCTGCATTTCGCCTTGCCGCCCACTAGCCTCTCTGGGACCATCAGAACTCGGGTGCCTGCCCTCCCGCCTCCCGCTGCTCGACTCCTTTAACACCTGGGAGCCTGGTAGCCGAGTGGAGCGCGGTCGGAAGGGGAAAGACTACACTACCCAGCATCCCGAGCGGCGCACGCCGCGTCAGTAGCGCGCCAGGAGGCGCTGAAATAGCGCGTCACCCCGGTTGAGTGGGGGAATCTTTTCTGTTCGAGTGAAGTCCTTGCTGCATTTCGCCTTGCCGCCCACTAGCCTCTCTGGGACCATCAGAACTCGGGTGCCTGGCCTCCCGCTGCCCGACTCCTTTAACACCTGGGAGCCTGGTAGCCGAGTGGAGCGCGGTCGGAAGGGGAAAGACTACACTACCCAGCATCCCGAGCGGCGCACGCCGCGTCAGTAGCGCGCCAGGAGGCGCTGAAATAGCGCGTCACCCCGGTTGAGTGGGGGAATCTTTTCTGTTCGAGTGAAGTCCTTGCTGCATTTCGCCTTGCCGCCCACTAGCCTCTCTGGGACCATCAGAACTCGGGTGCCTGCCCTCCCGCCTCCCGCTGCCCGACTCCTTTAACACCTGGGAGCCTGGTAGCCGAGTGGAGCGCGGTCGGAAGGGGAAAGACTACACTACCCAGCATCCCGAGCGGCGCACGCCGCGTCAGTAGCGCGCCAGGAGGCGCTGAAATAGCGCGTCACCCCGGTTGAGTGGGGGAATCTTTTCTGTTCGAGTGAAGTCCTTGCTGCATTTCGCCTTGCCGCCCACTAGCCTCTCTGGGACCATCAGAACTCGGGTGCCTGCCCTCCCGCCTCCCGCTGCCCGACTCCTTTAACACCTGGGAGCCTGGTAGCCGAGTGGAGCGCGGTCGGAAGGGGAAAGACTACACTACCCAGCATCCCGAGCGGCGCACGCCGCGTCAGTAGCGCGCCAGGAGGCGCTGAAATAGCGCGTCACCCCCGTCTCGCGGGACGCCGGGCCAAGGGCGGGCCCGTTCTAGCCCGTTACAGACCGGGTAAGACTGGACTGGGCCACCCTATTGACATTTATCTGCCCGAAATACAGACTTCCTATTGTAGCATCTCCTCATACCCCATGCCTATGTAGATTGTAAACTTACATTTCTGTGTTTTTCCTCCTTACTGCATTATAACTATGACGCCCAGAAAGACCAGAAGTACCAAAACATCCCACGCAGCCCAAACCATTGGCCCGATTGACCACTTCATCGCACGAGCCAATGATGCGATTAATCAGGGAGCTCTAATCCTGGAAAGGCGGGTCTCTCAGGACCTGGCTGCAGCCAAACGTTCCTCTCTGGGACTATTGGCGGCAGCTAGGACTCCTATGCGCACTACTAATCATCGCGCATCCTTGGATTCACACACAGTCCCTGGCATCGTGGACTTATCTGTGTCCATTGACCTCTCGACCACCCAGATTTCACAGCCCCCCTCTCCCCAAATTCGTCAATCACCCGAGAGAACCCCGATCCTCTTCCCTAATGTTAGTGGGGAGGACTCTCATACTCGGGGTCTCAGGGAGGGCGCAATTTCCAAGAAAAAACGTGGAATAAAACTGACCAAGACCATCCCTCCAACTACTGTCCCCCTACCTCCACCAGACTCTCAGATTTATTCTACCACGCAATTGCCATCTTTAAACCATGATATAACCCAACCAACATTATATCAGCATGAGGCCCAAGTCTACACCCCTGATGTTACCAACCTTTCGTCAAGTATACCCAACATTATACTCAATGATGACGAAAATAGCAGGGATGTCCTCCTTAACCACGACCCTCATATGCTGCATAGCATAGAACTACTAATCAAGTCTTATATGCAACCCATTATATCATCACTAGGGAAACTGGAGACAGCTTTAGACGTTCTAACCAAAGAACTTAAAACCAGTAAGAATCCAATTCCTACCACTTCCAAGGTAATTCCCAACTCCAATCCCAATTCCAACCCCAATCCTATTAACACCGGGCCAACACTGCCCAGCCATGTTCCCAAATCTATAACTGTCACAGCTGCAGTACATCAAAATCCACCAAGTTCGGGTGCCCAGCAACCGAAACCAACCATAGCCGCAAAGAGGGGCCTAGCCACTCCATCGGCTCCAGTCTCCTCGTCGGCCGCTGGTCTAACCCGTCCTTTATCCCAAGCACCAAATTTACCCAAAACTCCAGCATCTAAAAACGCCGCTTATAACACCAAGCGGAAAGTCAGTTATTCCCATCATCTCCCTCCGGACGCCTCCCCGTTTGTTGTCATCATGACGGGGGTCCCAGAGTTGAATTCTAATGCTGATGAACCAGTGTGGTCTTTAAAAAACAAAGTGCTACACTGGTTGTCTGCCAATAGGCCCCCCCCCACCCTATTCTAACAACAGACTGACCACCGTCCGCAGGGTTCCGTGGGTTGGCAACGAGCCAAAAACCATTCCTGGGGATTGCATTATTATAAATTTTGAAGATCCCCAAGCAGTCGAACATATTTGTTCCTGGGGGTTGCACCCAACCCAAGATGGAATAGGTACAAAAAGATTATCATTCTTTTACCCCCCAGCTAAACGCTTTATGTCAGGCCCAGACTGGAATTGGACCCAGGTAGGAAATTGGAACAGGAGACCTGATTGGCTAGACTGGTCAGTCAGGGGGGTAGGGAAGCAGGGTCATCTTTTGGCTGGCGAGGAGTCCCTACGCACAACAGATACGACTGTCTGGAGATGGTGGATTGACCACCATCTGTTATCACCTGGTATAATGCGTACTCTTCTCCTCCCAGCGTATTGTTATCCACCACACCTAAATCTATCCCCTCCCACATCCTCCCCTCAGGTTCCCCGCAACTGCTCACTAACGTTGCTACTTTCATATCAGCGGATCCACTTACCCAATCAACTTCTGTAATTCAACCCCTCACAATCTTTGAAGCAAATTGCTTTCTCCCTTCTTCATCCCTGCACCCAGTTAGTACCGTAGACAATGTTCCAACTTCTCCTACCTCACAGTTATCCGTATTATTCTGGAATGTAGCTGGCCTCTCAACTAAGATTACCCTCAAACCATGGCTGAACTTCGCCCATACTCACCAGATAATTTGCCTCCAGGAAACCTGGACATTAGATGCATTACACTTACAAGGCTATAAAACTTTTCACTCCCCAGCAAGTACTACCACCCATGGTAGGCACAAGGGAGGTTTAGCAGTGTATATTTCAAATAATCTGGTTGTTTTGAATATTACAGTTCTCCATACCACTGTCAATTATCAGATTTTAACGGTTAACTTTACTAGGTGTACGTCGTACTGTATTTTATTAATTTTTATAACAATTTAACCCCTATAGAATGTGCGAAGACAGTGTCAGATATTTCCCATATTATTAATGAGAAACGATCTAAACAACCTTCACTCGTCCTCAAAATAATATGGGGGGGGGACTTCAACGTCCCACTGTGTATCAACTATAAGAAAGGCACTTGTGGCCTACAGGACGAAGATGAATGTCCCCTGACTCATTTTTCGCACTCCCAACCAGGTGAATCAATTAATGATTGTCTCACCCTACTGGAATTAATGTATGCTAATGAACTTGTAGACCCTCCTGTAGATTTTAAACCAACATTTCATGGTAGGGGTTTTTCAACTATCATAGATTTCATTTTATGTTCATATACTTTAAAGGGCAATCTACTAAAATTTAACACAGGCTCCGAGTTTTTTGGTGACCACTTTCCGAATAGCATCTCCCTTAGGATAAACGCGGGTGATGCCTTAACAAATAGAAAGAGTTTACTGACCCAGAACAGCTTGGTTATGGATAGAACCAATGGTTTTTCAGTAAAATGGTCAAAAATAGACCCCATAACAACTTCTACAAAAATCATTTCTGATGGTTCAAGTTTCTGTTGGGATACAGCCCTACCTTACTTTTTATTTATCAAATTATGAAAAGTACTTACTGACCAGGTTTCGTTTAAATTTACTGTTCCGCCTTGTCACTTTTCCAACTGTGTCTGATTGGTCCCATGAATTAAGTAAATGCCCTTGCGACTACGTCTCCTCCTAATCGACTATACATGTTGTCCTGTTTTGTCGTTATTATAAGCAAGCGCGCAAGCGCTGGATTATTCCACTCTTGCGACAAATGGGGTTGAGGACGTGTCGCCCTGCATTTCTGGCACTACAACTGCTAGATTCCCAATACGTAGCCAAAAATGTTGCCCTGTTCTTGAAATCTTGCCTGTTGATTCGAAGCAAAATTAATTCTAGTATTTAAGTACCGCTGCTAATATGATCATATTTTAAATTTCTTGCATTTGACTAAGAATGTATGTAAAGTTTCTGATTTGCACTTTTTACAATGTAATAATGTTTTTTATACCAATTGTACTGTATGATGCACTTTTTATGATTATCATAAGTTAATCGAATAAAAGTATTTTGATATATTGATATATAGCATTGCATATTACAGATCATGTTGCACAGGGTTGCTCTCCTTCGCTAGAGCCATGATACCAGTCCTTGTATTGAAATGAGATCGTTTCAGCTTTTGATGTGAAGTCCAATGTTCTTGATCACCCCTTAACCCCCCACCCAAAGCAACTGAAGTGTCCTCCCAGCCTGAGTGAGGTCACCGCTCTAGTGGCATCAGGGATTTGATCACAGGGGCCTGATGTCATGGCACAGTTTACTGGAGTCCCACTAGTCCAGTAGCCACTGGCTAGCTGTATGAGGGTAGTGGCTGACTAGAGTGCTAGTACACCCTGATATCCCTAGATGCCACAAAAATAAAAGTGGAGGCCTGTACCACTGGACTCCATTTACCAGCTACAGAGTGTAATTGGAAGTTCCACACTGGCTCACACTGCACAGGAGAGGGGTCTGGGCAAAGTCCTCTCACCTTCAAGGACTAAGATCATGCTTCCCCATCTCTCTCTCTGCCTCTGTTGATGTGCTGCAAGCTTCCTTATCTTGAGCAGCTGTCTGCAATTCCCTTGTACAGAGTGCCAATTCCTAAAGCCTCACAGGAACAGCTGGTACTCTGACCGATGCTGCTGATTCTTGTCAAACTGGCAAACTACTTTGTAGCATAATCCATCCGTCACAGAGAAAACGTCCTCAAATTAACCCCCATCCAGGGTTGTGCAGAGACTCAGTGAGCAAACCGCTTCTGTTGTCTTTACTCCACAGGCAGTAAATGACTTTCTCTGATGGACTCTGTATAGGCTCTCCTCTTCAGAATCGTAGACCAGTCTGGAACCACAACTGACCGCTAAGGTAAGACTTTTATCTCCTCTGATTGATAGGCTGATCCATTTAGAGGGTCTGCTACTTTTAAATCCTGGGTGCCCCTCCAATTCGTAGGCACATTTGTGGCATGTTCACTGCATGTCCAAGCACGCAAAGGATGACCTAATGTCTTTCCTCGTACTAGCTCAGGCTATTCCCCAGCAAGTAATGTTGATTAACTCCAGACCAGGGAGGCCTGACCATCACACAACAGTAAGGGTCCCTCATAGTAGAGCTAGTGCTGCTGAACACAGATAAGTGCAAGTGTCTAACCCTAGCTCACTAGGCTTCTTCAATGAATAGGGAGGGTCAGAGGGGAGCGGGAATGTCCAGCAGAACAGCTCACATTACACAGTGGCTCGCAAACATACGCCAGGTAGAGGAAGACAACAGGACCACAGCCATGGAAGTCTGCACAGACTTGATCAGAAGGGGGGCTCGTCATCCACCCTTGTTAGAATACACTGATACAGGTATCCCCGACTATAGATTTATTGCTACTACCACTGTCTGTCTATCACAGCCTGTGTAGAGAGGGCAGCAGCCACTCTCTGTGAAATAGGGGTGCTCTATTCATGCCTCCCCTCGACCTCAGAGCCAGGCTCTTGGGTCTCAATCCATGTAAACAGCGAGACCCACAGTGGACATGTATGATTGTCATGCTCACTGAGGTAAGGATCTAGAAACCATGCAGTAACTTCTAAGTGACTTGCTTGGAGTTCAGCATATCGCTTTGTTCGCCCTAAGTTGGCAGGGTATGCTCGGACGTGAGTCCCTTGCTTACTTTGCCACTGGATTCAAGATAGCCCTTTTGTATCGCTGGAGTTCAGCATACGCAGGGGAAGTATGCTTTCCAGAGACATGCAGAAGTCTTCCGTCCCAACAATTTTAATTCTAATTGTACACATGCGAAGGTAAACAACATTTAAAAGGAATACCACAATCCCCCTTGAGGTTTGGGCTGTAGTAGTTGTCAGGTCACTCCCTGTCCCACTAACTTTGGTGCAACGGGTTCGATGTTATTCCCCATTCATTGATGGCCACATCCAGGGAATGTAAACAATTCATCCATACTTGAGTGCTCCCTTGACTCATTAAGAAAGTTGAGTCACAAGATCTCTTGGTCGCAGCACCAATCACAGTATGTCCCCCCTGGGTCCCAAAGACCCTGTTCATGGCTTACCTGCTCTGGCAGTATGGAAGCTCTCAGCAGTGCAACGAAGATCCGCTCTGGATTGGCAAAGTCGAGCTGCGCATGGTCGCAAATGGCATCAGACGGCAGGCGCATGCTCTCTCCTTTGAGCCACGCTACTGGCTGTTTCTAGCGATTGGGGTTGCCCCCGCTTCAGTGTTCGCACAATAAGTCACACTTCCCTTCGAAAGGCAGTTGGTCTCCTTGCTCCGGTGATGTCCTTTGATCCTCAGGCTTCCTTTAGTGTAATTTACTGTATGTTGGCCAGGCCCTCCTTGGTTACAGCAGCAGTTTCACGATCCTAGCTGACGGCCCAAACAATTGGCCTTGGAGTCTCCGGTGGCCCCACCTGACATTTTGGGTCGCTGCCACGGCATTCACAAGTCCGGTCACAGTGGCCTCCTTTCTGGCACACTGGGCCACCCACCACGAGGTCATGTAGACCTGGCACCCTCGACACAACCCTTGCTCCTCATCTCAGTCTACAGTGGCCTCTCCTGGCACATGGGGTCCTCGAATAAATTCTACACACTGGCTACGGGCCTATCTGTGAACACTTGCACTCAGTGTACATCCACAGCACACTTAATGCAAAGCTCTGTTCTCCTCCTGTATTATGCCATCACTAGAATAATTATATGCAGCAAACTAATTCAGTCTGTGGACGCTTTTCAGCACTGTAGCCTTTCAGTATTGTACCAGAGTGTGCTATTTTAAAAATGCACACTGTCAGCATACGCACATTTAGCGTATGCGCAGTGTACCACACTTCACCGCTCGTGTAGTGTACTTCCTGCGAGCACACGTGCACTCAGCACCTTTCCATCCAGCACGCCCTTCCACATCTACCTGATGTAGGACTGGGGTGAATTAAGCACATGGCAGCTTTATATAGGGGAGTGAGCATGTATGCCTCGCTCCAATGACTTGGGGTATAAGGGTCCTGTTCATAAGTAGAAATACTCTACTTTGGTCATAGGCTAATAAAGTAGCAGAATAAAACAAATTAAAACACAGTACATTCGCTTCGCAAAAACAGTACAGCGAATGCACCAGCACATACCATAGATAGACAAAAACCTAAAGTGGTCTGCCATGTCTAAAGGTACAGTTCATGCATATCGCAGTATAGTAATAATTGTATTAGGATGAAATCACAGACTATGTAAACAATTAAAACATTAAAGTATACCAGTAAAATTCATTAATGCACTTTGTTAGTGTACAAAATAAAAACAAATCATAAATATCTAAAATATAACTGCATAGCTCTCACATGTGCTCAGAGGTAACAATGGCGTCTCGCATATCAGCTACACATACATGCGCTGCATAATGCCACGGGTCAGCCAAATTAAGTCCGGGTGCTCTAATACGATGGCGGGTGCCAAGTTACTTCCTGGTTTCGCCCACCACCAATTTGGCTGAGGTGCAAAGCTCTGGTTTTATAGTGGCAAGCAACATAAGATCCCGAGTAATAGCCTCACAATGACATCACATGTTCCCTGCCGTCCCAAGGACTTAATCAACTGCAAAAGCACTCTTTGCAGGGCCTTGGATGCCAAGAAAAGAGGTGTCAAATTAATTGACGGCTGTTAGAAATGGGATCCCTGGCTGGCCAGGGCTTGCGCCAAAGTCAGTCAGAGACCACCACTTCCAGGTCAGGGCAAGGGAGGTACACGACAAGATAACCCCTGCTCACCCCCTTGGTAACATAGCATGAGCAGTAAGGCTAAACTCGGAGGCAATGTGAGTTAAGTGTTTGCGCGCGCACCCAGCAACAACACCCAAGGCCCACCACAAAGGAAACTCCACACAAGGTTATATGTAAAAATAGCCTTTGTATTACACCAAAACACATTAGATAAAAACACACACTTTACAATGTGCCAACAGGCACGGGCAAAATTTACAGGGGATATGTACAAGACAGGGCCACCTGGACCACTGTCAGGAATCCGCACTTTTAGAACTAGAAATACTGTTAGAATTAGCACTTAGAACATAGAGTATAATCACTTTAGCACACAACCAGTAACTACTGGCACCAGGTAAGTACCACCTACGCAACCCTAACCACCTTAGGAGAATATTGCGCAGGGAACCAGGACCTCACTAGCAACACCTGCACTAGGAGAAAAACAACCACCTAAGTATCACAATACCTGTAGGGGTATAAGCAAGAACACATTACACTTGATGCATCACAACATTCAGAGGTGTAGGGAAGAAAAACACATGATGTATAACTAACACATTCAGAGGTGCAGCAAAAGAACAATTGCGCCAAACTCACATAAGTCACCACCTGTGACTGTCCCTAGGCCAACTGGCCTTGTGGGGGCTAGGACGCCCTGTGTCCCAAAGTCAGGGGCCTAAACGTAGCAGCTGCCCACTAAGTGCTGGGCAGCTGTGTAGATACTGAGGGCCAACGTTGGAGCCTCGCAGGCTCTGTGCCACTGACTGGGCCCTCAAGAGCCTCTCTGGGCTTTAAACACAATGTGGGCTGTGAGCCTCTCTGGGCTCTAAAACAACTGGGGCGCCTGAGCCCCTCGTGGGCTCTCAAAAACAGATGGGGGCAAATGCCGGGTGGGTACCGGCTGAGACAATTAAAGCGCTCCCAAGCGCTATAGACCATAAAGCGCCCCTAGGCGCTAGGACACAAATAAAGCACTCACAGGCGCTTGAGGGGTGAAAGTAAAGCGCTCCCAGCGCTAGAGCACAAATTACAGCGCTTCCAGGGGCACTCAGTTCAGCAGGAAGCCTCCAAGGGTAAAGAAATGACGCCAAAGTCTCTACAAGGTCCCAGAGTAGAAGCTAGGCAGCAGGTTCCTAGCAACAAAGTCCATCAGGCATACAGGGGCTGGGCAGGGCCCAGGGAGGCAAGCCTTCCCCTGGTCCCAAGCAGCAGCACGCCCCTTGCAGGATTCAAGTTGGCAAACAAGAACATTTTTATACAGTGAATTCCTTTGTCTCAGGGTGCAGGGTGGGGGAAAAACCAGTCGCAGCTGGTTTTGGAGCACTCTTGATGTGCTCAGCCACCCTTCCTATTCACCAGGCAGGCTAGGGACATTAGACGCACCACAGGGGGCGGAGCCAGCATTGTGTGGGGAAAGCCCACCCCTATTCAGGTCCCAGGTGCACCACTCCCTCTCATCACACATGCTAATCTCAACACTCACCACCGGGCAGACCCATCATGACTCATGGAGCCTGGCACCCCAGCCAATCACACACCAGCACATTCACTGCACAGACAGGCACACTTCTAGAAGTGGCACTTCCATATTAGACACACACAGGCTGCATGCATCCTTGCGCAGCATTCAATCACACGAGTCTGCACATACCAGACTCGAGCCTGCACACTCCACACATCAGGAACTACCAGGGACACATACATTCCCCATGCATTCCTATGGGAGGGCAGGCCTATCTCACCACATGCACTCAGAGTGCGCATGCACATTCCACTGGGACACAGTGAAAGTGCGTAGAGACCAGATATCATTATAATTATTTAATAATACTAGGCAAAAAGTTCAGGGGTGAACCTGCCAGAAGGGCCAAGTCCAACAACGGCCAATCTATTACTGCTCTGAGGTCAGCCTACAACAAGAAAGTATGGGAGAGTAAAAGGGAGCACATCGAAACGGAATGGCTTAAAGTTTTTTTCTCTGATGAAGTAGAAGAACCACTCCAGGCTGTGGAGGCACCTCAATCCGCTTGAGAACTTAGGAATGACTATGGAAAATGGGGTTGCCGAACACACCTAGAGAAGGTATGTACAACATCTGTATTCAACCGATTCATCAGAGAAGGGGGCCACCTCAATTAGTCGCTCTGGAACTGTCTGTGTCAACTCCCAAGGCACTTCAATCTCTGACGGCAAAGTAATAGAGATCTTCAATAAAATGAGTAAAGATGGAGCACCAGGGCAAAACGAGACCCTGTGCCTCATGGGAACAGTCCAGCCTGAACTGCTAAGCCATGTCTTTCCTGGACCAGAATCAAGCATCCTAGGACCGGTTTCTGGCTATCAGCCGTCTTCAGCCAGGATAGCTTGACTCCAGTGGCTTAGTGAGCAAGGGACCCACGTCTGGGCATACCCTTCCCACATAGGGTGAACAGCAAAACACACCATCCATCACCACCTCCTTTGGTACCGCTTTGTTTGCCATAAGTTGGCAGGGTATGCTCAGACGTGAGTCCCTTGCTCACTTTGCCACTGGATTCAAGCAAGCCTGGCTGAAGACGGCTGTAATGCCAGAAACCGGTCCTAGGAAGCTTGATTCCGGTCCAGGGAAGGCATGGCTTGGCAGTTCGGGCTGGACTGTTCCCATGAGGCAAAGGGTCAGACTGATTTGCATATAGCCATGTCTGAACTGGGGTGGCAAAGTGGGCTAAAGAACGGTGATGGATCAAACCCAGATCTTTTGACTGGGTGTGAGTGTTTGATTGGTTCAGATGCTCCATCCATCACCACCCCCTTTTGTACCAGTATTTAAATCGGCACTGGTTTTTTTTGGCATCAATTTTAACCCTTTTTTGAATCACGCTTTTGTCACTGCAACAACGCCGATGTTGGAGAGGCTACTTACTCTTACCTATCCACAAAAAAAGATGATTTCCAGTCTGGATTTAGGTCACACTGCTCAATCATGGACAACATAGGCATATCTATCTACACAAGCGGTCAAGAAGAAGCATCCGCCCCTGATCTGATATTTTATAGACTACAGCACCGCTTTTGATAGGGTTGACCGCGGTAGACTACAGGGGAATTTGACCGCATGGGGGAATCTCTCCTATGAACTACTGAAGGCAATTACATCTTTATATCAGTGGACATTGGATCAGATCAAAACAAGCCCTAACCCATTAACCTTAAGACTCGCCACAAACCATGGGCTCAAACAGGGCTACGTTTTGGCCCCTCTCCTTTTTAATCTCTACTGCAGATTTGGGGGCCGCCCTACAAGGCACCAGCCTAGTTGCTCCAGGGCTAGTTGGGTGTGACTCCCCATCTTGGAATATGCAGAAGACACTGGAATATTGGACTATACCTGGGTGGGCCTCCAGAGAGCCCTCGTTGCACTCTTCTCAATCAGAGCAAAACCAAGGTAGTAGTATTTGGAAAATATCCACATAAAATGCAAGTTCACTTGCAACTGGGAGACCTGCAAATAGGAACTGCTACAGACTATAACTACCTTGGGGTCTGGCTCTTGGAAAGGGCAAAACCGGCCACCCACTTAAAGCACCTTATCATACCTTATCATAAAGGCCAACCGTCTTATCCACACATTGAAGCGACTGAGCCACCACCTGTTAAGTCCAGCTGCCGAGCCAATGATGACAGTTTTGTAGACAAAATTGATAGTTTCCATCAACTACTGTCATCTGGTCTTTCCTGGCACCATCGATAGGACTTCAAATGCTGCACAGGCCAAGGCATACAAGTCATCACTGCTATCCAATAGGATGAGTTCACGAAGGCCTTGCCTGTATGGTTCCAGCTCTGGGCACGGCCATATCCTAACCCAGTATTCCAAAGGTCTCAGAACAGCCAGGTCACCAATCTGCTTTAAAGCTAGGTGGATGTACAAGGGGACAAGTGGCATAGATTGGGGAGGGATAGTAGAGACCTTTATAAAATGTTTTTCAGTGAGGGAGTTCAGATGATTTGTACCCCAAACCTCTGCCCCATAAAGTGCATCTGACTAGACAGCGACTTTGTAAACCTCCACTGCTGGGGATACTGCCCTCTGGATGGAATCCTTTTGCATCCTTCCAGTAGCGACTGATTTATATAGTAAGATTGCCCTGGACTTTTCAATATGAGAAGACCATTACACAGAGATGCCATACCAAATACCAAGGTAATCGAAGTGCTTGACTTACTCAAGTACCGCAGTCCCCAATGTCAAGTTTCTACAAAAGGATCTGTGCAGCCTTAAGGTCCTAAATTTGATTTTCATGACCTTAATCTCAAGCCCCATGTGATTACAGAATTCTTGAAATTTGTTTAGGAGATTCTGTATCGTAAAAGAGTTTCTTGAGAGAAGAAGCATATCATCGGCAAACAGGCTGGGTATGGAAACACCACTAAGTTTAGGGGAGTTGTTGATAGAATCATAGATGTAGTTGAACGCATCATTAATGTTCAGGTAGAACATCGTAGGTGCAAGGACGCAACCTTGCTGCACCTCCGTGTAAAAATCCTCTGCGGTAGCACCCCATCCTTCCTCCATTGCACTTGGGCATAGTTGTTCTCGTGCAGCCTCACCAAGATCCATACCAAGGTGGGTAGGATTCGCATTGACCCGTGGAGTCCCATAAACCAGTTTTAGGAGCCAGATCAGAGGCTGCTCTCGGGTCAATGACGGCATCATAGAGATGGTCCTTCAGAATCTAGATATACTTCCAGAGTATCAACAAGAATCTGAATATTTTGTCCACTGTTCCCAAATTGTATCTGAGCCCTGCCTGGAATGGGGAGAATATAATAACGTCGGTAGCACACACTTGATTATTTGGCTAAAATCTGGTGGCAAAACTCCTTCTGTAAGATGTCAATCAGGCCTATAATTACTTGGGTCTGATCTGACCCCCTTTTGGAAGATTGGGATGATCACCTGTCCTCTCCATGAATCAGGAAGGGGAGCACCTTTCATGATGGATTTAGACATGATATTAATGTACGGGGCCCAGATCTTCATCAAGTAGCTAGGGACAAGATCTAATCCGGGTTCTTTTCTTGGTCAGAATCTCTTACTTGGTGTTATCTAAAAAAAGATTATAGGATCCAACCCCACAGAATCTACATTCGACTGCAAGTGCAAATTGGTGCTAGAAGGCAGCTGAGCTAGGGAAGGCATAGAATAGAGCTTTCCAAAGTGTTGGACCCAGGTCTGTGGTTGGATAAGATGGACTGTTGTAGTTCGGGCTTCGGCACTATAATGAGCAATTAATTATATAACAAAAGGAGGAAACCTCCTTCCTTTTAGAAGCTTCTAGAAATTCCAACCAGTTTTGCTGGCCTCTACCCCCTTTTGGCACACGCTCCTTCCCTCACGAATTTGCACAGGGCTTAAAGTCTTAATGGTAGTTAACAAATGTGTTTTGGCCTGTTTGCAGCCCTAGGAAAACCAGGGGGCGAACTCAGAGATAGCTCTTTTGTGTATGCCAGTTCCCACCTCTATTTGAAAGAGGCGACTTAAAGAGCCAAGGAAGTGGCCAAAAAAGGTAGAGATGTAAATGTCGAATACGTTGGCGTCCCCTTAGGAAGAAAGAACTGTAATGAAAATGTTATAAATTTGTGAGAACCGCGTAGGGCAGGAGTTGATTTTTGGCCACTTGAGAGCCCTCCTGGAGTTCCCAACATTTACATCCCGAGGTAGCCTGTTCTGGTGCAAAATCTCAAACAGCCCTTCTTTATGGTGAGGTTAGAGTGGGTTGTGATCGCTCTCTAACCAATTAGTAACACAGAAATCCACCAACCAGTTCCATAGATCAAGGGATAACAATATGTTATTGATTCTGCTTTTACTAGACCCCTGGTGAACCCGAAAGCCCTATCCTGGTCAGTCAGTCAGTCCTGCCATTGCACACCCGGACCTTATGGGCAATGGTGCACAGGGTCATTTGAGTGGTCACTGCAGAACATGTTTTTTAATTGAGGGGGCATTCAGTTCGGGTATGGCCAGGGCGGCATCTCCTCTTTGGTTACCAGTGTGATATAATACGGCTGTCCTGTTCACAACTATGGCTCACTACACAGTGTGCTGCCACTACAGCGCATGTGCTGGCTAACTCCTGGTGAAGAATGTAGTGTTCACCACTATGAGGACAGCGCTTTGGGCACCCTTCCTGGTCAAACAAGACTACAATCCATGAGCCATACCAATATCATGGCGAACACGCATAATTCTTGTTCGCCGACGACAGAAAATCTGCATTGGGGATCCAAACAACAGAACAGTTGGGCACTCAGGTCAAGGGTACACGTCTCTTACCATGCAGGGTAGTTTTCTGTCCCAACACATATATACATACACAGCAGCGCGCAACTGACCCCTACACTGACATTATCTAGTGGGGCTATTACATGGTGATGTTGAAGGATACTTTATCGCTGCTTTCTTGGAACATTAATGTCCTTAACGAAAAGATAAATGGGGGAGCAGTTCATTAACATCTCCAGCAACATGCCTCACAGGTAGTTCTCTTACACAAAACCCAATTATTAGGCACACAATATCTATTCTTGGCTACACATTGGTCTACCTTTGAAGCTATACAAGACATTCCTGGGGCACAGCAATCCTCATACACAAACTCCTTCCATTGCAGGTCGCACAAGTACACACGGACAAGAAGCAATATGTTTTTGTGGAATGCACAATGGGGGACACCCACTGGGTGTTTGCAGGTGTCTATATCCCACCAATACTCCTGGATCCCACATCAACAGCACTTGCTGAGGTACTGTTGCAGACCCCTGTAGGGCTGACTAAAGGGGGGAGGGTGACTTTAACGGTCATGCACCCTGGTAGTGACACCAGAAGCCCAGCGGCCCAATGTACCCTCTTCACAAGTGGTTTCATTTGCTAGGCTTAAGCAATGTCTGGTGGACACTGATCCCTACCGAGAGCGAATTTACATATTACTCCGTCCCACACCAGTCCTCGCATAGAACTCCTTATCAATCAATCAATCAGAGTACTTGTAAAGCGCGCTACTTACCCGTGAGGGTCTCAAGGCGCTATGGGGGGGGGGGGGAGGGGTGCTGCTACTGCTCGAAGAGCCAGGTCTTGAGGAGTCTTCTGAAGGCGAGTAGTTCTTGGGTCTGCCGTATGTGCCTAGGGAGGGTGTTCCAGGTCTTGGCGGCGAGGTAGGAGAAGGATCTGCCGCCAGAGGTCGTTCGTTGGATATATTATTTCCTGCTGCCAACATTGGTACAGTGGCATGTGCACATATTTTACCCCATGTTCTCACAGACCATGTTCCAGTACAGGTAACTGTCAGCTGACTGGGATGACCACGTGGTTGAACATGGAAATTGAACATATGGCATCTCTAGGACAATCAGTTCTTGGAACACCTTTACTATCATATTGCAGACTACTTTAAGCTCAAGAGGGGATAGATTGAATCCATGGTCACACTTTGGGAGGCCTTCAAAACTTTTATCCTGAGTCAAGCCATATCTTATCAATTTGAGGCTTGGAAAAAGAATCTACAGAGGTTGACACACTGGAGGGAGCCATTGTTGACATAGATCGACAACAAACACACAAGTTTGACATGTTGGTGCAACGACAGCTGGACCTACTCTGCCTTACCCTTGAGCAAAAGCTACTTGCTACTGCTGTGTAGGCATGCGCCGCAATGCAATATAGAATATATGAATCTGGAGATAAAGCATGGAAGCTCTTACACTGGCTGGCGAACAGAGACTTAGAACTACGAATAGTGTCCTCAAAATGGGTTGAGGATGGACAGACGGTCCAGGTTTTTGCTGACTATTACCATTCACTGTATCAGGCAGAATCCTCACTAGCAGAAGCCCCGAACTCTAGTAAGGATTTATAGATCTTGCGTGTCTCCTGTTTGGAAAGTCTGCAACTGGATGAGCCCTTCCTAAGGGAGGAAATCCTTGAATCAATCAGCGTTATGCCCTCTGGAAAGAGCCCTTGTCGAAACAGCTTCTGTCTTGAATTCTTTAAAAACACGCTTTGATCTTGACCCCTCGCTTTTTATTTATATTTTTATGAGGAGGCCTACAAAGCGGGAAATTTGCCTTATGAGCTATAGGGTGCGATGATCTCTGTTATCCTGAAACGGGACGACTACCAGCGCACTGTTTATCCTACAGTCCCATTTCTTTGATTAATTTAGAGGCCAAACTTTTGGCTAAAGTCCTGGCCAATAGGTTGGCCAAGATCATACATACACTGATACATCGGCACCAAAACTGCTTCATACTGGGCTGTAGTGGATGTATGACGTTACAACGCATACTTTTACAACGCCTACCTTTACATCGCATTTTTTACAACGCATACCATTACAACGCATAATGCTTTTGGGCGCTGGATAGTGAATAGTTTAATTTACTATTCCAACTCCAGCCCCGTGGATAGTAGGGAAGGTGTTGGATAGTACATTAAACCTATTCCCTATCCTAGAGCTCCCCCAAGCGCTATGCGTTGTAATAGTTTGCGTTGTAAAAGTTGCGTCGTAATGGTAGTGCGTTGTAAAAGTTTCGTTGTAAAGGCTGTTCACCGGCTGTAGTACACACCATTGCCTGCAGCGTTTAAGCATTGCATTGGATCGCACCTAGAATTCTACCAAGAGAAAGGCTGTTGTCATGATTGATTTCTAAAAGGTCTTCAACTCCGTACATGATCTTTTCTATTTTAATTATTGACCCTGACGGATTTCGGTGCATGCTTCCAAAGGTAATTGTGGGTCTTATATAAGGACCCATGGGCGGTAGTCAGGGTTAACGGTAATCAATACACTCCATTCCCTATCCAGAGAGGCACAAGATGGATACCCTCTCTGCCCCCTTTTGTTTGCACTGCCTATTGAGCCTGTAGCCAAATGGATATGGCTGGATGTGCAGATCGGCGGCTTCTCTTAAGGCTCACGCAGGGAAGATAGAATCTCACTATACAGGACACAAAAGACATCCTACTCAAATTGAACACCATCCCATGGGACAGAGATTGCATAGTGACTACTATTGATGTAGTACGCCTTTATACCTCAATTCGCCATGAGGATGGAATGAAAGCAGTTCGGAAAGCACTAGCCACCAAACCTGTTCACTACATGGAATCAAACCAGATGATCTTGGAGATGCTGCACTTTTGTCTTACAAACAATGTATTTTCTTTTAATTCCAAGTACGACTTACAGCTACAGGGAAGTGCAATGGGAGCCAAATTTGCTCCACCATACTCATGCATTTTTATGGGGCTAGTTGAAAAGTATTGGCTGTTGGATGATACTTTCTCTGACTATAGTCCCCATATACTATACTGGGGATGTTACATCGACGATATTCTGTGCATTTGGCAGAGCACAAAGACAACCCTCAAGGAATTTCTTCAAAAAATCAATGTCAATAGGTGGACTATCCAGACCACATCCAACACCTCTACATCGGAGATTTTCTTTTACTTTTTGAACATTTCAATTTACGTGGAAGATAACAAACTACAACCCAAAGCCTTCCGCAAATCAGTATTGGCCAACTCCATCCTTAGAGCAGATAGCTGTCATCCGCTGAAAACTATACAAAACATCCCCAAAGGTGAATTCAAACGGATGAGAAGGAATTGCAGTGATTTGAACACCTACAGAGAGAAATTGCAAAACCTAACTGATAGACTGACACAACGTGGGTACCCCAGAGACCTACTCGTGAAAACTGCCAATGACTGTGAAACCCTTTCTCTGGATGATCTACTCCAACCAAAAAACCTTACCAAGACAGATAAGCCCAACAAAATCAGATTTCTGACTGATTTCCATAATGGTCACCATCACATCCGGAAAATCTTAAGAAAACATTGGTACCTCCTAAAGAATAATGCATCATTAATGGACCACATGGAAAACTTTCCCCAAAGGGGTTTTAGGAGAGCTAAAAACCTGAAACAAATCCTGTTTAGATCTGAATTTGTGGACAAGTGGAAACTGTAGAGACCTAATTTCCTGACCAAACCTGTGGCTTCTACACTTGCCACGATTGTAAAGCACGCAAACTGGGCATCAACAAACAATTGGAATTCAAGTACAACCAACTGAATGTCTACAAGATCAAAGACTGGATCAATTGCAATCCCACCTATATATTCTGTCATAATTTGCCCATGCAATAAAGCATATGTAGGTAGTACTATTCGACCCCTCAAAACCAGGATCTTAAAACACTATCGGAACATCAATACAACCGAAGTGGGCCCCCACTAACAGAACATTATCATGAATACCACCCACATCAAATCAACTTCAAATTCTTTGGACTGGAACAGGTGAAACCTTCATCAAGTGGTGACAAATGCGAACTCGTCCTGAGACAGAAAGAGAGCAAATACATCTTACACATGAACACGGTGGAACAAGGACTGAACAAAGACGCCCAAATGCATTACTGGCTCTATTGAAGGATCTTTTCCCCTGTACTAGTGCATGTAACATACTTTATCAGCCTATCACCTTGTTACTCTGTGAAAGTCACTCATAATTGAGATCTAGCATGTGACACTTTAACCAGACCTTAATGGTAATATATAGGATGAACCATATTTCCCTTTCCTGGTGTATGGGAGCTAAGCATTTCACTTGTGGTTCTGATCACATCTCTGATATGGCAACTCCATAGGGCCTCAAGAGTATCACATATGTTTTCTGTCCTTTTCCTTTTCCTTTGGTTATTTTCAGGTTCGCCAAGAAGGACTCCCCCCCCCCCCCCCCCCCCCCCCCCCTCTTGAATCTGGAACACTTTGCCACCTGATGAGTAAAAGCACCAAGCTTCCTAATTATGACTCGAAAATTACATTTAATGTGATGAGTTCACTCATCTGTTAAAAAAAATCCAGTTTTTCTATTTTCAGTTTTTGCCCAATTTAAAGGTTTTTCTTTGAACATTCCTATATATTTTTCTTCATCACATTATTTTACTGGTCTGACATACAGTAACTCTTCTATGTCCCTTTGACATTATTTGTTGATGAGCTCATTCTTCTGATTACAATTCTCATTTTTTATTTACTGCTTTTGTTTAATTTGAGGGTTTCCTCTGAACATGCCAAAAAGTATTTCCTTTAATATTTTCCTTTATTACATTATCTTACCGGTCTGACATGATGTAACTCTTCCATGGCCCTTTGGTTGGCTCTACTCTGATGACACCAGACGTCTCCCGCGTCCGGTGCGAGTTCATCAATTAGAGCGCGGCCCGGCCCTGAACTCACTTTGTTCCCGGGACCGCAGAGACCACGTCGCATATACCACACAATTAAGTAAGTTGTCAGACCCTGAATGATCCTTTTTCAGTTACACATAGCACTTGCTTGTATTTTTTTTTAAACCTAGTTTGTTTCAGAACGTGACCTTTATATCCGTCTGTTAACCTGAAGCCTCAGTAGCTATCGCGCACACAGGGCTTTAAGTAGAGAAAAAAACTGGTGGTGTTCTAAAAGGGGCGTGGCACATTTCTTAAAGGGGTGTGGCCTATCCGAGTAGGGGCGTGGTCTAAAGCTCTCCCAGACTCGAGGGCTATAAAGATAGCGAGGAGGCAACCGTTTGTGCGGTAAGGGGGACGGTGGCAGCTTCTCCTCACCCCGCTTGGCGCCATTCTCAGAGCATCCTGCTCTCAATTGTTTTATTTCTGTTGAAACTGCTAAAATAGCTCATTTTAAATACTACTCGCTAATCAGGAATAGCGTTTTAATAAGGGGTCAGAATTGTTGCTGTGTTGTGACTGATTTTGCTAGTTGCACTCTGTAAAAAACAATCGCATACCCACACGCACTGAGGGACCAGCTCATGTGTTGTTTGACCTGTGCCTGCTCGCCCAGTCCGACCCTCCAGCCAATCACGGGTGCGGAAGGCGGGGCAGAGCCAGGAACATCCGGGGAGGCGAGCGCTTCGCGCTCTAGCTCTCCCAGACTCGAGGGCTATAAAGTAACTCGTCGGCATTAACGCGCAGTGTTGACGCGCAGTGTGGCGCCTACTCCTGCGCCTAAGACGAGCCAAAGACCAGCCCGTCTGCGCCCGTCCGCGACTGGACGGGGCTAGGGGCAGGGGGCTATGGCGGATTCTATACATGCCCTCGATTCGCGTCTCCGGCATGGTCTCACCTACACCAGTCAATCCCTACTTGCCTTAAACAGGTATGCCACCACATTGTGCTCACATAAGGTACTAGGTTTTCTGGAGGGACCGTTTTCTTGTAGGATCTGTCGTACTCAATTCACTAGTAGTACTGTAATCACTCCTTGCCAGCTAAAATCTACTAATTGTCAGCCAAATTCGCTTGACTGCTCTAATGATTTAACTTTGTCTTGCAAAAACCTACTGTGTAATGTTCGCTCTTTAGTTACCCATTCCACCCAGGTCTGGGATTTGATAACATCAGAAAAGCCACATCTATGCTTTTTAACAGAGACGTGGTTGAAGCCCCACTCTGTTCCGGCCATTACTATGGGGGTACCACAAGGATACAAATTAGTAAGGATGGACAGGCCTATTAAAACTGGAGGGGGATTAGCTATTGTTTTTAAACAAGAAATTGAGGTAGTGGTCACTGAGACCGTATGTAATCCGCAAATGGAGCTCCTCATTTTTACTGTAAACCCTAATTCTAAAGAAACAAGGAAGGGAGCACTAGTTTATCGACCCCCAGGTCCACCCGGGAATTTTTCTCTCCAACTTGTTGAAATACTGGCCCCACACATACAGATAGACTCTGATTTTATCTTGGTAGGGGACTTCAATGTCCATAGTGAACTTTCCTCCTGTGTGGAGGCACAGACACTCTTGGCAGATCTAACCACCTTAGGTCTGCGCCAAGTTAATCAGGGACCCACGCACTTAGCCGGTCACACTTTGGACCTTGTGCTATATAATTCCACTTCTATAAAGTGTCTACCTCCCTGCCAAGTGGATTGGACTGACCACTCTATTATTGAGTTTTATACTCGACTCAATCATGTGCCTAAGGGAGTACAGAAAACCTTGGCCAATGTTAGAAGACCCTGGGACAAACTAACGCCTGAGAGCTTTAGGGAGAATTTTATCGAACCTAATTGGGCTGAATATGGCGATAATGTCACTGCGGCACTAACTGCTCTCAATGAAGCGGTAACTATCTCCATTAATCATGTTGTTCCTTTTAGAACATACAAACCCCGACCTGCCCCAAGACAAGAAGTCTGGTACACAGACGATCTCAGGCAACTAAAAATTACGGCACGGAAATCGGAAAAACAATAGAGAGTCACACATAAGGCTGAGGATAAAGACATTTATAGGACCTCCCAGAAAAATTACCACAAAGCTATTCGATCTGCTCGGAAACATCATATAGCAGACCAAATAACAGCTGCGGGTAAAAATGCGAAAGTCCTTTATCAGATCTTACAGACCTTTGTCAAGCCTGCAGCCTGTGAAACAGAGGGGATTGAGTCCCAAGTACTCTGTAATAACATCTCGCAGTTTTTTGTAAGGAAAATAGAAGGCATTTATGCAAAGATCTTAGCCTCGAATTCCTCCTCTAACATCTTGAGAACTGTTGATAGTATGGCTCCCCTTCACCTCTGTACAACAGAAGACAATGCTAACAAGCTTGTTGAATTCCCCCCTATATCAACCGAGGAAATTGGCACTCTAATTAATCAAACCAAGAGTGGATGCCCGTTAGATATTGTTCCAGCTCGGATCATGTCTCTATTAAGGGATGATCTAGGAGTAGGGATTCAACAGGTGCTTAATCTATCCTTAGGATCAGGTGAAGTTCCCCTTGATTGGAAGCGTGCTTTGGTGAGGCCTTTACGGAAGAACAACTCCATCCCATGGACTGACCTCACTAACCTGAGACCCATCTCTCTTCTCCCTTTCTTAGGGAAGCTTGCCGAGAAGTTTGTTAACCGGCACCTATCTAATTACATCGAGAGTGCAGGGGGACTAGATCCCTCTCAATCGGGTTTCAGACCTAGGCATAGCACCGAGACCGCCTTGCTGTCCGTCACTGACAATCTTCACATGCTTCAGGATAAGGGGTACTCCGTTATCCTGGTGTTATTAGATTTGTCAGCGGCGTTTGACACGGTGTCACATGAGATCATGACCTCCAGACTAGTTAACATCGGTCTGGGTGGCAAGGCGCTGGCTTGGCTAAGGAGCTTTTTCAGCAAACGCACTCAGAGAGTAATACTGGGCCCCTACCAGTCAGAGGAGGTGGAGATCTCAAAGGGGGTGCCACAGGGCTCCTGCTTGAGCCCAACGTTATTTAATATCTATGTGGCACCCCTAGCTAACATCATGAGATCCCACGGGTTTATCCCTGTATCGTATGCAGACGATACACAACTCCTCTTTCCGTTTAAAATCATGACTCCTGAAGTGCGCCACTCCTTTGCCCAAGGGATGAAAGAAGTGGCACACTGGATGGCAGCAAATCTCCTTCAGTGCAACGTCTCCAAGACGGAGGTGATGCTCTTTGGGGAAGCAAAACGACTGTGGACTCCGGACTGGTGGCCTTGTGATCTTGGCCCAGTCCCAGAGCCAAAAATGGTAGTGAAAGATCTGGGAGTCAAACTGGATCAGGAGCTCACCCTAAAACATCACGCTACTCATGTAGTAAGCTCCTGTTTCCATGTTATTGGTCTTCTCCGAAGGGTGTTCCCCATGCTACCTGATTCCACCAGGAAAACTTTAGTTCAGTCGCTCGTGTTGAGTAGACTGGACTACTGTAACGGTCTGCTGCTAGCCGCCAACGAAGGGGTCATCGCTAGACTTCAAGTCGTGCAGAACACGGCTGCTCGCCTTGTTCTTAATGCCCCGGCCAGGACTCCTTCAAAACCGCTTCTTAAAAAACTCCACTGGCTCACCATAAAACAAAGAGTGCTGTTTAAAACTTGTTGCACTATCCACAAGTGCCTGTCTGGTAGAGGCCCGGAGGACTTAATTAAGAAATTCATCCCATATATTCCCGCAAGAACTCTGAGATCCGGAGACCATGAACTATTATGTGTCCCCAGATTCTGGAAAACACGACAAGGTGGAAGAGCACTGTCAGTGGCAGGCCCGAAACTTTGGAATGAACTTCCATTGGAAATCAGAGCTTGCAGGGAACATTTTCCCTTCAGGAAAAAGTTAAAAACTTTCTTGTTTAACTATTGATACTGTGGAATATTAATAACACATGACAGGGCTATTTGCTTTCTGATGTTGCCAATGGCGCGGAGATACTCCCCAGAGAGTCGATTCCCAGCGCGGTATAAGCTTGCAAATAAATAAAAATAAAATAAATAAATCAAGATAACTAGCATTGTGTGCTCAGGAAAATCATGAAGTCGCATCCAGCAAAGGATAATAAAATAGGCAAAAAAGTATACCAAGTATGAGCCATAAAATACCAAACACTTTAAAAAAACATGTAAAAATTAGTTACATTACTTAGAAATCTTTTGTAGGATTTCCCAAAACCCTTGAAGATATTCACTGTGTCTATTTTGCTGGGGTTTCTCACAACAATTTTCTTCAGCAGGCCTTCTACCTTTTGCCAGCCAACTCTTTACATACTGCTTTGCGTCAAATGTTTCAATTGGAGGACCATTGAGTTTTACCCAAAAGCATGAAGAAATGGTCTCTACAAGAATAGAGGCCCTTGTTGGACTAGCAATTAGGTTCATTTTCTGAAACCTCTCTCGCAATCCGCATTACTTGCTGGCAGGGTTTCCATGCAAACTACTAACTTTTTTAATACTTCAGGGGTTTTCTTTCCACCAAAATCTTTGACAATTCTAAGAGCTTGGATAGTATCTCTTGCTGGCAGCTGGAACTCTGAACACAGTTTCTGGATCTCTGTTTCACCATAAAAAATGCATTCATCACCAGAAGGCAAGTTGCCTGTATTTAGCACACTGAAGCTAGCTATAAGTTATTTCTCAGAATCCGGGGCACATCGTTTATTGATATTTACAGACAGACTTTGGTAAAACTGATTTGGATTAAGGGCAACAGAGTTACTTCTACCATGGAAAAGAGTAACATTCTTGATTTGCCCTCGTCAACTCCCCTGGTGAGTCCTTCATTGCTCTAAATATACGTACTTGACTAACCAAAAGTCTGTGGGCATTAACAATTGTAATGTCCCTTCTCTGTAAGGAGAGTGATAAGTCTTTGAGCTCTTGAAGTGCATCACACATTACCCCCAAATCTCTGATAAAAGGATAGGAAGTAAGCTTCTTCAAGAGACCTTAATACTTACTCCGGCCTCTTATGGGTCTGGATTGGTCTTTAGAAGCATTCTCAAAATGTTTGCACAAGGCAGGCAAGCAGTTCCAAACAGCTTTCACAGATCTGTAACTGGATGCTACCCATCAAGTATCAAGCATTTTCCCTATCTTCTGAAGCTGTACACAAAGCTCGCTGGTGTCCAGATTTAGCTCTCTCTGGTTTTTTGGTGACATGCTGTATGTGACATACAATGAGTCCATGGAAATCTTGAAGTGATTGACCCCGGCAACCTCATCAACTGTATCTGCCACAGCAAGTTCTAGTCTTTGAGCCAAACAGTGCCCTGTCAGTAAAAGATTTGGAAATTCTGATTTTGGCAATGCTACTCCTCCTTTTTTACCTAACATTACTGCTGCTTCATCTGAACATACTGCAATCAAGATATCATGTAGCATCTTCACTAAAAGATGTGTTATTACATTCTGAATTCAGGGATAGCAGATTTCATATGTCTAACTTGCTGTTATGGGAAGATATGCAGGTAAACATGTTACACAGCAATCCCCATGTTATCCTATGGGCAGGATAGCCTTTCAATAGTGAAAAACGAAATTGGCAGTATTTCCCTATCAAGACATGTTACCCACACTAGTAACACCAAACAAAAAACGGAACTCTGGTCACCCTACCCTTGACCTTTGAGGCCCGAAAATAGAGCCCCCTTCCGAGGACCCCCCCAAAAACTGGGGGAGCTCAGAACCCCCCCCCCACTTAAAGCCCAGTGTACACATATGATCATGGGAGATCGAACTCGTTAGGTTTATTTAGTCCCCTCCACTGACCTCTATTCCTGGATGCCTACCCTAATCAGCTCACTCGTGCACATGACCCTCGGGGCACAAGCTAATTATGTAATCCGTACAGTCCTTTTTGACCATCTAAGCCTTTTCCAACTTTTTTGTTTTTGCCTAGCCCTTTTCTGCTTTCCTCCAAGTTTATACATCGCCCCACAGACCTTATTCTGGCACACCGCACGCCTTCTATTTAAATTGCTTTCAAATTTGCCTGGTTATGCCTTCCAGGCACTTTCAGTCCAGATGCCCATTTTAGCTCATCCACGCTACTAATTTGGATGTTCTCCTTCTCATGTAAAACTGATCTCCATTATCATTTTCTTATGTTCAGTCTTTAGGACCATATATCTGAAACCTCTGTAAGCATTTTTAATTTTCCCTTCAAGCATATGCAGTACATAGATGTATACACGTGTGTGGGTGGTGCATTGTTCATCTTCGTTGAAATTTGTTTGGCAACTTTAATACATACACAGGATGACTATCGTTGCACATGCTATTGGGAGAACAGCCTGTTGATGTACAGCATATTCATATATGTGTATGTGACTCTTTCCTTTAACTTGTGATTTAAAGAAATTGCATACCAGGTAACTCAGAGTCATGACGCTACTTTGGTATAATGGCATTCGCGATGTGACATTTATATAATAATATTAATAATAATAATAATAAGGGAGCTTGTAAAGCGCCTGGTTACTCCAGATCGATACAAAAGGGGATGATGGACGGAGCGTTTGAGCAAATCAAACACTCACCCCCAGTCAACTGATCTGGGTTTAATCCATCACCATTCTTTAGCCCACTCAGCCGCCCCATTTCAGACATGGCTATATGCAAATCAGTCTGACCTTGTGCCTCATGGGAACAGTCCAGCCCGAACTTCCAAGCCATGTCTTCCATGGACCGGAAACAAGCATCCTGGGACCGGCTTCGGATTCATAATCCTCATCAGCCAGGCTATCTTGAATCCAGTGGCCAAGTGAGCAAGGGACTCACGTCTGAGCATACCCTGCCACACTTAGGGCGAACAAAGCGATACAAAAGGGGATGATGGACGGAGCGTTTGAGCAAATCAAACACTCACCCCCAGTCAACTGATCTGGGTTTAATCCATCACCATTCTTTAGCCCACTCAGCCACCCCATTTCAGACATGGCTATATGCAAATCAGTCTGACCCTGTGCCTCATGGGAACAGTCCAGCCCGAACTTCCAAGCCATGTCTTCCATGGACCGGAAACAAGCATCCTGGGACCGGTTTCGGATTCATAATCCTCATCAGCCAGGCTATCTTGAATCCAGTGGCCAAGTGAGCAAGGGACTCACGTCTGAGCATACCCTGCCACACTTAGGGCGAACAAAGCGATACAAAAGGGGATGATGGACGGAGCGTTTGAGCAAATCAAACACTCACCCCCAGTCAACTGATCTGGGTTTAATCCATCACCATTCTTTAGCCCACTCAGCCACCCCATTTCAGACATGGCTATATGCAAATCAGTCTGACCCTGTGCCTCATAATCCTCATCAGCCAGGCTATCTTGAATCCAGTGGCCAAGTGAGCAAGGGACTCACGTCTGAGCATACCCTGCCACACTTAGGGCGAACAAAGCGATACAAAAGGGGATTTTGTATCGCTTTGTTCGCCCTAAGTGTGGCAGGGTATGCTCAGACGTGAGTCCCTTGCTCACTTGGCCACTGGATTCAAGATAGCCTGGCTGATGAGGATTATGAATCCGAAACCGGTCCCAGGATGCTTGTTTCCGGTCCAGGGAAGACATGGCTTGGCAGTTCGGGCTGGACTGTTCCCATGAGGCACAGGGTCAGACTGATTTGCATATGGCCATGTCTGAACTGGGGTGGCTGAGTGGGCTAAAGAATGGTGATGGATTAAACCCAGATCAGTTGACTGGGGGTGAGTGTTTGATTTGCTCAAACGCTCCGTCTATCATCCCCTTTTGTATCGCTTTGTTCGCCCTAAGTGTGGCAGGGTATGCTCAGACGTGAGTCCCTTGCTCACTTGGCCACTGGATTCAAGATAGCCTGGCTGATGAGGATTATAAATCCGAAACCGGTCCCAGGATGCTTGTTTCCGGTCCAGGGAAGACATGGCTTGGCAGTTCGGGCTGGACTGTTCCCATGAGGCACAGGGTCAGACTGATTTGCATATGGCCATGTCTGAACTGGGGTGGCTGAGTGGGCTAAAGAATGGTGATGGATTAAACCAGATCAGTTGACTGGGGGTGAGTGTTTGATTTGCTCAAACGCTCCGTCCATCATCCCCTTTTGTATCGCTTTGTTCGCCCTAAGTGTGGCAGGGTATGCTCAGACGTGAGTCCCTTGCTCACTTGGCCACTGGATTCAAGATAGCCTGGCTGATGAGGATTATGAATCCGAAATCGGTCCCAGGATGCTTGTTTCCGGTCCAGGGAAGACATGGCTTGGCAGTTCGGGCTGGACTGTTCCCATGAGGCACAGGGTCAGACTGATTTGCATATGGCCATGTCTGAACTGGGGTGGCTGAGTGGGCTAAAGAATGGTGATGGATTAAACCCAGATCAGTTGACTGGGAGTGAGTGTTTGATTTGCTCAAACGCTCCGTCCATCATCCCCTTTTGTATCGCTTTGTTCGCCCTAAGTGTGGCAGGGTATGCTCAGACGTGAGTCCCTTGCTCACTTGGCCACTGGATTCAAGATAGCCTGGCTGATGAGGATTATGAATCCGAAACCGGTCCCAGGATGCTTGTTTCCGGTCCATGGAAGACATGGCTTGGCAGTTCGGGCTGGACTGTTCCCATGAGGCACAGGGTCAGACTGATTTGCATATGGCCATGTCTGAACTGGGGTGGCTGAGTGGGCTAAAGAATGGTGATGGATTAAACCCAGATCAGTTGACTGGGAGTGAGTGTTTGATTTGCTCAAACGCTCCGTCCATCATCCCCTTTTGTATCGCTTTGTTCGCCCTAAGTGTGGCAGGATATGCTCAGAAGTGAGTCCCTTGCTCACTTGGCCACTGGATTCAAGATAGCCTGGCTGATGAGGAT
Source organism: Lissotriton helveticus (assembly GCF_964261635.1). Lineage (NCBI taxonomy): Eukaryota > Metazoa > Chordata > Amphibia > Caudata > Salamandridae > Lissotriton > Lissotriton helveticus. The sequence goes on from NC_136070.1 coordinate 819,083,032, forward strand.
TATGAATCCGAAACCGGTCCCAGGATGCTTGTTTCCGGTCCAGGGAAGACCTGGCTTGGCAGTTCGGGCTGGACTGTTCCCATGAGGCACAGGGTCAGACTGATTTGCATATGGCCATGTCTGAACTGGGGTGGCTGAGTGGGCTAAAGAATGGTGATGGATTAAACCCAGATCAGTTGACTGGGGGTGAGTGTTTGATTTGCTCAAACGCTCCGTCCATCATCCCCTTTTGTATCGCTTGGTTACTCCAGATGGCGTGTCCCCGTGCTATAGTGAGTGGCTGAGCAAACCCACCCCCCATCCCTGCAGATTGCAGCGTGCTCCTCTATTGTTGGAACAGGTACGTCTTGAGCTCTGATCTAAAACTGCTCTCCGATGGCTCCAGCCGGAGCTCAGTGAAAGTTCATTCCACTTTCTGGCCGCCAGGAGCCTAAAGGACCTTCCACCCATCCGATCCCTCTTCACTCTTAGGACGAGTACCAGACCCGTTCCACTAGATCTAAGGGACCGTGCGGGCTTGTATAGTGTGATGAGACTTAGGAGATCTCTGGGGCCCCTACCTTGGACAATGCGGTGGCACATACAGAGCGCTTTGAACATAATTCTCTTCCTGACCAGAAGCCAGTGAAGAGTATCCAATGCTCTTTTAGAATTGGCCCGCCTCGGTCGTCTCAGCACAAACCGTGCAGCAGCATTTTGCATAACCTGGAGCCGGTTCAGACTTTTAACCGTGGCACCCAGATATAAAATGTTGCCATAGTCCAGGCGTGACGTAACAAGTGCGTGCACTAGCGTCTTCCTGGCCTCAATCGGGAGGAGATCCATGGTTTTTGGTAGGCTTTTCAGGACACCAAAACACGTCCCCACCACGCGTCTGATCTGGGATTCAAAAGTTAGGTCGGAGTCTACCCATACACCCAAGTTCTTTGTCAGGGGGCTAGGTGTCGGAGCAGGGCCCAAATCCGATGGCCACCATGCCGATGACCAGATAGATGGGCTCCCACCCACAACAATCACCTCCGTCTTGCTACCATTCAACTTTAGGCAGTTGTCCGCCATCCAAGTGGCAAACTTCTGCATACATGCTTTGAAGTTGGATGCATCAACACCCGGCGTCCGTGACATCGAGATGACCAGCTGGGTGTCATCTGCATATGACACAATCCGGACTCCAAAACCCTCCACTAGCCCAGCCACCGAGGATACATATAAATTAAATAGGGTAGGGCTAAGGGCAGATCCCTGTGGCACTCCCTGGTCCAGATTAACCAAATCAGAGTAATATGAACCTTGCCTGACCTGGAAGCTGCGTCCCATCAACAATGATTGTATCCACTTGAGAGCAGAACCTGAGACACCACCTCTGTTAAGACACTGTAGCAAGGTGTAATGTGCCACAGTGTCAAAGGCGGCGCTCAAATCTAGGAGAATGAGCGCCATTGTCTGACCGTCAAGGGGGGGGGGTCATAAAGCATTCTAGCCTTAAGCCTACCTCCACCTCTCCAGATTGTTCCATGAATTCTGCCGCTGTTTTCTTGAGGCCCGGAAAGGTGGAGTATATCTTTTCCACTTTATCAGAAAAAAAAACTGCAATACGATTGCAAGAATCTACCAAGCCCTCAGCATCAACAGTATGAGCTGCCAATGAGGAGATCTCTTTATAGATCTTGAATAGTTCCTTAGAGGAGCTACCCACTGCTCCAATTCTAACTGAATAATTATGCTACATTTTTGTGTGATTGCTGATCACATTTTAACCTTTGATATTTTCACTTTCTTTCTTCTTTTTTCCCTCCTTTCTTTCCCTCCTCTTCGGTTTCTCTTGTTTTTCTCTTCACTTGTTGTTCTTATTTTCACTGTCTTCCTCACATCCTTTTTACTTATTTTATTCACCACATTTGTGTTCGCTTGTTTTCTGTTTATTATGCCCTTCTGTAACCATTTGATATTTTTGTTTGTTTTCCCATGTACCACTTATTTCTGTTGGGTTTCGCACATATCAGCCTTGAAATAGCACTTCGCCAAACGGCTGCCGGGCGAAACACGTGTCGGCTGTTGTTGCTTTTTGCATATATTATGAATGTTGAAAGTAAACAATAAAAAAATGGCAACCTCTGCCTAATGAGACATAACTCTTGGAAATTATTATTCCGGAAATCATATCAGGATTAAGGGGTACAGACCTCCAACCACAACTTGAAGAATCTTCCTATATGCAGACAACATTTTCCTGTTCTTTCAAAGCCCTGAACATTCACTGCCCAGACTGATGCCTATCTTGGATAAATATGGAGATGTCTCTGGACTGTTTGTTTACTGGGAGTTAACGCCTTATATGGCGTTAACAGGAGACCCTTCTGATATAACACAAGTTTCCACTCTGTGGGAGGCAAACAGGCACTCTAAATATTTGGGTATGCAAATCGCCCTCGCCCACTAAAAGGCTTGGGAACTAAACGTGGAACCTCTGATGACTTGTGCTACAGACATATAGAGTGGAGACATCTGCCACTCACCGTGGCCTGTAGGGGTACACTTTTCAAAATGATTTCACTTTCTTGACTACTTTACCTGCTACACAACTTCCCACAGGTGTTAGCAGATACTGTGTTTTAGTCCCTGCAGTCCTCCATGAACTACTTTCCATAGTGGATGGTGGTCACGCCCATATTGCCTTTTGCAGGCGTACCATGTCGCCTCGTGATGGTGGGCTGGGCCTGGTGGATGTCCAATTGTACTATCTGGCTAGCTAAATTACACCTATAAATGACTGGCTATTTGCAGACCAGGACGATCTGTTGGTAGCACCAGAGCTGGAATGTATTGAACATTTGGGGTCCTTGATTTACTTTATTGAACATATAGATGTTGAAAGTTACCACACACGACAAACGTCCCTGGCTTGTTGGCATTGAGCACTCAAGGGATGCGGGGGAAGGGGGTCCCAACAGGGAAGATCCCGCTTCGGTGGGGAATGTGGCTCCGAAATGCAGCAGCCCTTGGTGATTTGCATTGCTGGGATAATATAAGAATCTCCAAATTAGGGGACATATGGGAAGGTAATCACATGAAATCATTTGCACGACTGGTAGAAACTTGCGACAATTATCAGATGCAATTTTACAGATACCTCCAATTGCGCCAGACATTGGAAGTCCATACACAAGGAAGGGATGCAATCCTGGAATATAACACATTAGAGGCCCACTTGACACTTGATACATTGGAACATAAAGAGATATTGCAACTCTGCCGTTCATTGGTGCTTAATACAAGGATATCCTCCAGTAACTCAGAGATAAATAGATGCAGGACGTGGGTCAGTTAGACGATGACTGGACTGAGGCGAAGATGGCTTCCCGGGTCCTTGCAGTCTAGACTGATCCAACTGCAATATTTCTGTTGAGTGGACTACCAACCTACTAGATTGCACAATATGGATGCAGGGGTAGATCCTTGGCTGTTTGCGCTTTGGAGACAGCTGTGGTACCTTTTTTCACGCCGTGATACACACCTACTGGCAAGAAGAGCACACGGTAATATCAAAGGTAACTGCCATACATATAACTCCTGACCCTAAAATTACACTAATGGGTCTGATGGATGAGTAGGGGACCAAGATGTACAAGGCTTTTCATTGCTTTGGGTTTTTTGATAGCCGAACATGCTATTTATTGCCTTCCACTGGCGATCAGAAGCTGCACCCTCCACGGTAGAATGGATGTGTGGCATGGACTATTGTGCCAAAGTGGTGGAACAAATATGCCTCTGAGATACAAATACTGCAAGATATGGAATTAGTGGTGGACTTATCAAGATGTTAATCAACTGTAGGGGGATATTGTGATGTAGTAAGATTTTTCCTCTGCTTACATTGTAGTTGTATGGAAACAAAATGATGCAATTCTGTGCTACAGCTGTGCATTGATTAATTAGGTGTTCTATATCATTACATCACACAAGTCAACTCCCAAAGAACCTCTAACCATGCTTGAGTCCTCCAGAGGGGCCTTAAGACCAGCTCTGCTGACTGCTTTCAGGCCTTAAAAGTGCCCCATAGCATCAAGGAAAAGGGGGTGGGGGGAGGCATAATTCAATTCCACCAATCACACACAAAGTGATAATAGATTGATTGTAAATAGTTTAACTCAGTGATTTGTACAAAAATAAGTGCCAGGGACCTGGTCAGGAAACCATCGCTGCTAGCACCACCAATTGCCACTGCCAATGACAGTACCTACTCAATTGCCAACTATCACACTGCTACAAGTATGACAATTGTTATGTTATGTTATGTTATTTATATTTCTAGAGCGCACAGCTGCCCCAGCAAAGGGGCGTCCTGGCGCTTTTGACAGGCACTGTAACATAACACAGAATAAAATAAGGGAAGACTATTCAGAGGCGGGAAACAGGAAGGTTTTGATCGCCTGCCTAAAGGCGAACAAGTCATTAAGAGCTCGGATGCACACCGGAAGCGAGTTCCATAGCCCTGCTGCGAGCACCCTGAATGAGCGGCCACCCATTCTGTTCAATTTAAAGCGGGGGCAGACTGCCAAGTGGAAAGCCTCCGATCTCAAAGATCTCAGAGGGATGTAAGGAGTAAGTAAGTTGGCAAGTGCTGGCGGCGAAGAAGATTTCAGAATTTTAAAGAATTAAGACTGTTCGGGCCCCTAAGGCTATAGAAATGGCTTGGGCTAAAGACATTCGTTGTTTTTAATGTAAATTGAACTAATAAGTGCTGGTGTTGACAATTAAGCGCTGGTGCCGAGCACCTGTCAACCACAGGCTCAAATTAAGCACTAGTTTAGATTACTACCCTGAGTAATTGCCAGAGGTTATACTATTTGTAAATGTTCCCCTTGTCACGTTTTGTGCATTTAGTATTTCAATCCAATCCAGTACTCCAACGGTGCAGCTGTTGTTAATGCCAAACCATCTAGTCTCGAGCTAAATATATTGAGAGCTAAAAAGTAAGGTGAGCCACAAATAAGTCCCTCCTGCATTAGTTCCACAAACAGTACGATCATTTTCCTGGCCCTGGAATGCTTGAAGTACAGTGAGTTCTGATCTGCCACCTTGTTCTCCTTGCCCGTTGATGAGCCGCCATCACCGCACTTTTATGAGACAGGCAGAAGTGCCAAAGTCTTTGGCTATCTCAGCTAATATTTGTGATTTTTGTACCTCCTAAGCAATTGATGTATTGAGCAACTGGACGTTGCCCATTCTCTGTAGAGTGCAAAAATTGGAGGTTTGAGGAGCCAGAGACAGGATCGCAAATAATTCAGCCAAGAGCTCCAGACATTTTATATGAAAATTAAACACTTTCCCAGACCATCTGCCCTCTGTGGTCTCCTCTCCACATCTTGTTCTCTAACCGTGGTGACTGGCAATCGACTTGATTACCATGTGGGGAATAAGACCGAAAATGACTGCGGTTCCATGCTTTCATGTGTGACAGCCACCATTTAAGTACTTGACAGATTTACTAGTTCAGCTGGATCAACTCTCATAGGAAAGCCCATGCAAATGTGAACGCTTTTCATTTGCTATAGGGGCTGAAAAAATTGCCTAGAAGCATCTTATAGGCTGACAGGTCTAGCTTTCCAGCGAAGGGAGACAATAGCAGATTTTGAGTGTCTTGAGAAGGCCAAGAATTACAGGTATTTGGAGTGGGCAATGTTTGACTTTTCCTGGTTGATGGAAAAAAACTAGATCTTCCAATATGTTCATTTTCATCACCAGATGCTGAAGTAAGATCATTGTGTCTTGGACCATGAGAAGCAGGTTGTTTAAGTAAATAGACAGACGTGACTCCCTTGCTCTTAAGAATTCTATCATTGGTTTCACCAGTCCTGATGGTAGCCAAAAGGTAAAGCAAAGAATTAGTAAGTGAAAGTGTGGTATCCTTCTCTATTATGTTCTTCTTAGTGTTGGTACTGAATGTAGAATGTAGATGATGTAATCTAGAATAGAGAATGAGGCGAAGCTGGAAATGCTTTAGCAGACATTTGGAGTTGCTGCTTGTCGTGGATGGGATCTTGTATTACCTTTAACTCAATAAAGAAGATTACTTCACTATAATACTGTCTACGACTTCTTCACAGAAAGACCTCGATTAGAACTGGAAAAATTGGCAAAGAGGGTTTAAAATAGGGATCAAGAATCCTCATCCTTCAGGTCTAGATGTACTGTGAAGTCCCCATTCTTAGCAAGTCCGCGAGGAGGTAGATGGCCTCTCTTCTTATGTGCTCTCCATTTTGATATGGCCATTATAATATCCAGGCATTCTGGTTCTATAGGCTGATTACCATCTTTTTTGACATTCAAGAACATATTGCCGTGGATACCCTTTGAATGAATGGAGCCTGTCTGGATTGAGCGCTTTTGTGGAAGAGATTAGATCTGTTGATCTATAAATGTCCTCATGTCTGGTGCGTCTGCTTCCTACTGGCCCTCAAGAGTTGGTCTGGGAAGTTCTTCCCTGTGGCGATCCCTCACCTCTTTACGGAAAACATTGCAAAGCGGTGCTTGCACATAGACTTCCATCTTAACTAATGGATCTAATCCGTAGAATGGGTATGACCATCTCCTCAAGGTAAAAGGTGTTTCTTAAAAGGGTACAAGGTGAGTGCTATCTAGATGATGTTACCTCCTCGCCTGTGAACTCCTCATCTCATCTGGAGAAGTGGAGAAGTGTGGCTCAATGGTTAGAGCGGCAGACCCAGATGCAGAGGTCTAGCCCGGGACCAGGGTTCAATTCCCCGCCTCGGCGGGTCTTGGGCTCAAAATTCCACGGACCTGATAATTCTCGCCTCGGTGCCTATTCCAATCATGGAGTCCCACTCTGCAACTCTGGGCAATAGCTTGCTTAATCTCCATAACGGCCCCCACAACGCTAAGGATGCCTGGCCTCCACCTTGGGGGTGCCCAGGAGTGGACACCTCACAGGGAAAGCCAGGATGGGTTCCACAGCGGTATTCGTACAAGCGCCTTGAGACCCTTGCGGGTGAGTAGTGCGCTATACAAGTATCAATTTACATTTACATTTACATCTCTTTTTTTTGTTTTAGATCCCAGCTGCCAAGTTCTAGCTTGATCTTCATCTGAGAGGACCAAATTCATGTCCACCTCAAAGTTCGTCTGAAGCTTAACATAGGATCAATTGACAGGTCTCCTTCGTAGCCACTGCTGTGGTTAGATTTTTCAAATACCCCCCCTCCCCCCATAGAAGGGTTGTATGCCTATAAGGCCAGGTGGCATCTGTCCTGCATAAAGGCACTTCATAAGGAAAGGAGATTTCTGAAGAGAGTGAGAAGTGGAGTGAGGGAAAAGAAGGAAGTAACAATGATAGTCTTGGCTCAAGCGGCATAGTAAAGTCAAGCTTGATTTTTTTATTTTATTTATTTATTATTTTTTTTTTTTGTTGGTACCTGTTATTTGCTTGATCCTAGAGTACCTTGTTATGGCCAGAAATGCAGTTCATGCCCTTCTCCTGAATGGGGTCTACTGCGGCCCTCATAGGGGTTCCATGCATATGATATGTTCAAATGAAGGAGTATCTCAGTTAACATCAGCATCAAGTTCCCAAAGTAACACGCTGGGAATTCGTAGGGTTACTTGCTAACTGCCAACAGCACCAAGAATTAAGCTCCCTCGATAGGGCTGAAAGGGAAGGCAGTGGCAAGACTGGGGCGAGAGTCCCAAGAAAAATGCTCGGAGTCCTGGAGTCGACACAAAGTTGTACCTTTGGATGTGGATCCGACCTGAGAGCGCACTAAACATGCTGAAGCCCACAATAAGGAACAGTCCAGTTGCCAGGGTCAAGATAATGGTAAGCTGTGCACTGACAGCTGTCCATACAGCACTGCTTAACAGACCGTGTGCTGTAAAAGTGAAATAATTTCAGCATACAACATGAGTAACAATACTAGTAATGATTAGTTATGGGTTCTGAGCAGCAATAAAGAGGGAGTACTGAAAATAGGCACTTGTTAAAAATAATGCAATGTAATTGGTTATTGTTCTGAACTGACCATTTTGATATGTTGTCCTTTACACCAAGCTGTTGGCATTTGTTTTCTTAATACTGATTTGGTGCTTTTAACTTATTTTTGGCTGCTGTTCATTAAAACAGAAAGGAATGTGCATAAGTATTGCCTCTGATCCTTCCATAGGATAACAATCTCTAATTGAGCGGGACCTCTGGAGAGAATATTGCAATCTGGCACCAATGAACATTGTTCTTTGAGAGAGCAGTGCTCAATCGTGCCTTCATCTCAGAAAAAATCACATACTCGAGAATTCACTGAGCTTGTTTGCTTCTTTAAATAGATGAGTCTTTGTCCCTGGGTTATTGGAGGATAGCAGTATCACCGGATCAATTACATGCATTAAATGTTCATGGAATCTAGCTGGGCCATATAAACAACTTGAAATATCCGAAGAGAGTGTACCACAATTTTTTATTTGAAGTGTAAGACGTCCAGAGTAATAGGTTTACAGAAACTTGGAGTACCTTTAACTATGAAGAAACTGTTTCATGGTACTAGAGAAATCAACTAACAGTGGTGGCCAGCAATGCTGATAAGCTGTTCCTGGAAAGTCAAATACAAGTATCTCCAACAAGATCAGAGTTTATTTTAGCAGCTAAGATCCAACTGATTAGGATTGAAAGTGCTAAATGAGAGGTCTTCAACCTGGTCAGGGGGCTGAATTAATCTAAGGGGGGCTCCATCCAGGCAGTGGCCAAGAGGAGCAACATGCTGTACACAGTGCTGTGTTTTTAACGATAAACAAAGTGGAAATGAGCTACTGTGTAATGGGCTACCAGTAATGTCTTTTTAGGACTCGTCTGAGACAGCGAGCATGCACTCTTGCTTATGAAAATCTATTGCTTCTTAAAACCAAAACAAAAAAACTATAAAAAGAGGCTTTCAGCCCGCCTATTACTTACAATTGATTGGCTTTATGGTCCCTCTTATTTTTCTCCTCTTCATTGGTGAGCTCATGTCTGCGCGTGTTGGCTTCATTTTGTCTTCATGATTGTTTACTTCCCTGCAGCATGAACCCAGTACTTATTGATTTTTAGGCCGAGCCTAGCGCAGCGCGCATGCGCTGCTCTAGGAAAACGACCTCTTGGAATCACTCTAGACTTTTCCCACGCTTGTGCGTGTGGTTTTTTTGTTATTTTTTTAGTATTTTTTCTATTGGGCTTTGCGTTCGTCTTTCTAAAAAGACAGCACGCAAATGGGCAAAGGCGGGTGCATGTCCCACCTTTCCCAGAAAATTTATCCGCCCGCGGCTTACGGCTTGCACTTAGGAACAGGGGCGCCATCTGTTCGGCGTCAAGTCACCATCTGTTTTTAATTAGTGCGTTCGCCGCGCTGCCATGCTCACTCGTTTTTAATCTGGTCATCCTAGCTCCGCGCACTTTTCTTGCTGCTCGGTTCTGCCTGTAAGTCTCAACACTGCCTGCCTCCCCGAACATGCCTCTTTTATTCTGTAGCCTAACCCCCCCCACCACTTGTACAGCGATCTATTTATTTATAGCTAGGGTTGTGATATATTTCACACACGTACATACATTTAGATAGAGCGCTATCTGAGCTCCAAGGAACAACGAAGCGCTTTTTATGTATTTTTTTTGTTGCCGATATCTTAATTGTCAAATGCCATACACGTTCCCCTCTTCGCAGAAACAGTGAGCGCAAGATCGGTGCTACTTTAAGGCCGCTGTCAGCTGCTGCCTTACGACTCCACTTAACATGGCAACAACAGCATTCCAAACTGCAGCATATGGCGTTGTTGCTGGGGGAAGCGGATCAAACCTGCCTCCTGCCGCTTCGTCAGACAGAGTCGCGTTGCCATGGACTGTGGTGGTCCTCTCTGCTGGTGTGTACTTCTCAAGGGGGATCGCGTCAGCGCTTCAGTACTGGCCCAGTGATGGCTCCCGACTCGAGCACTGCTACTCACACCCCAAACAACATGATCCAGGTAAAGTGTGGCTGGGGCATACAACGCCGCTTGTCCAGAGCAGGAGGGGCATAAGTGCCTCCATTTTACTAGGATCAGGACAGTTTAGCTTCACAATGGTGAGAACCACACCCAGCTTTCAGCTTGCCGGACTGGGGACCTCCTCGTAGGAGCGCTTCCTTCCTAGATCTGTGAGCGGCGCCAATTTGCATTGACAGTTAAGGACATAAATACAGGATCCGAGACCGTTTTAATTTCTGTTTTAAATCACTACTGTGTTAGAGACACAGAAGGACCCGACCCACTTGAAGCCCTGCCTACACCCAACATCTATGATAAATGCTCCGTTTGCATAGCTCACACCTCCTCTATTTCTTCTTCAGCACCCTCTTTTCACCCTCTCCAGCATGTACTTCCTTTTATCTCCTTCACCTCACCGTCCCCACACACCACAGACGCTCACTCACCTGTCCACACTTCATTTTCTTTTATTTTCGCAGTGTCAGTGTTTCAGCTGCTGTGTACCTCTTTCTCATAGTATCACAATTCCAGTTGGGCCACATGACTATTCTTGTGTGCGATCTGGAGAGTGGCCAATGAGTGGATGAGCATGTATTCTTAACCCCTTTATGATCCACAGATGGGCGCTGTGAGAAACTCGCACTGCCTCCAGCCTAAACTGAACACTTACAAGGACCCAAAGGCGAGACCTATTGGCTATGCCAATGCTTGTTTTCATTAGAGTTCTTCCAATCAGAGTGTGTATTGTTTGTATGTATTTTGTTTTGTTTTTTTACACTGTCCTCTTCCTCTCTGTCTTGTTTTTTAGCTGTATTTATGCCCCTTCATGTTTTTTTGTTTTTTTGTCTTCGCCTCGTCGCTCCCCTCGCTCATTATTTGCTTTGCAGACTTTTCAAAACTTTGCTTTCTAGTAAGCTTCTTTTTTTCCAGCCAGTCTTGCCTGAGCTGCATAACAACACAACTTATTGAATTTGAACAATGCTGCATGTTGCGGCATTCACTAAAGGTACCTTATTTTATGACTCCTCCTTGTTTTGGTCGCATTCTGTGTAATTTCGCCTTTGTTCATAATTTGGGAAAGCCAATGTAGGTTGCATGTTTTTTAAATTGTCCCAACTGTTGATATTAACGCTTGCCTACATACATATGTATGCATGCGTGCTGTTAGCAGTTCATAGGTTGTACGCCTCAATAACATGCCATACTTCTATCATGATATAGTATACAATAATAGGCCATGACATACCATACTGTACAATAACATGCCATAAAATGCAATAACAAACCATACCATACCATGTCCTACTATGCAATACCATGCCATACTACATCATACAATACAATGACAGTATACTATGTCCTACCATACTATACAAGAACAGGCCAAACCATACCATACCATACCAAACCATTCCATATCAAACACTAACAGGCCATTCTATACTATAAAATGACAGGTTATACCATAAGGTACAATGAGAGGCTCTACCATATCATGGTATCAAATTAAGTCACCTCAGCCCACCCTTGAAACTTCAAGCCTCCCTACGTCCCTTTACCCATCCCCTGAACCCTCATGTCACCCTCACCTTCCTTAACCTCTACCCACCCCTGCAATCTCAAGTCATTCTTGCTTCCCTTTACCTCTACCTATCCCTGAACTGTCCTCCTCACCTTTCTCCACCTCACACCCACTCTGCAACCATTAAGTCACCCTCCCCTCCCTTCACTTCTATTTACCCCTGAACCCTAAAGTCAATTACCAGCCTTTTTCACTACCTGTCCCTAAAATAATCTTTTTTAATAACATGAACATTATGTTGTTTAAAAAAAATGCTTACCTTCTTGGTAAAGGGAGTTGTCCGCCAAGGACCCGCAGGAGTAAAGTGGACTTCATCCCCCAACCAGTAGTGCGCCAGGAGGCACATTTGAAGAGAGGTGAAGAAATGGGGTGTGGCCGCCAAAGACCACTCAGCAATCCCACTGTGTTGGACTTACTGGAGGTAACAGAAGGGCTTGTTGGCCCCCAAGGACCATCGACATCCAAGGTGACTTCATCCTCAAACAATATTTCACACATGGCATAAAGGTGTGGTCCCCAGCCCTAAGCTCTCAACTGCGTGTAGAGCTGGTGTCCTGACTTTCTAGTTTGGCCCTGGCGTCCTGCTAATCAGCATGTGTGCAGGGGCCTATGATTATCCTTGGAGATGAGAGGTCCTGGACTGTACTGTGATCTGGAGAGGCGCACCAAGTGTGCTCTCAGCACTGACCGTGAACTAGTGTCACAGTCATGGGTATAGCACATAGAGGGGTAGTTCCAGCATGCTGCAGTTAGGAGACTTCTATAAAGTGACCAGACCTTTTTTTTATTTTTTTTGTAATCTGGATCACTTGGGTTGAGGCCTATTGAAGTCCACCTCTTATATGTATACCTCGGACTTAACTGACATCCTGTATGTGTAGTGAGTGGAGCACATGTATGGTGTGTGGGTGAGCTAGAGTAATTGAAGTCAGTAGCATCAATTTTGGATTATCCTGGCATGGCTTAGCAAAAGATGGAAGGTGAGGACTGTGTTCCCAGACAGTGGAAGTATATTGCTGGCGTTCCTGTAGCTGGAGGGAGGAGACTAGTACACTAAAACGAGAGAAGAATATTTTAGTTAACAAGGAGCTGATGATTAGTCTCCATGAGGGTACCATTTTGTTGATGAAAGTTGTGCGGGTGGGACTGCAGACTGTGCTTTGTAAGATGAGGAACTCTGCAAGTGAAGCCTTCCCTTTTGTCCTTTCATGATAACTCCTTCAGTGTTGCTGATGTCAGCCAGATGAAGACAACTCGCACCTCTTTGTGCCTCTATTGTGGTTGCTCCAGGTTGGAGACGCCTCAATTCCAGCTGTAAAAAGCTTCGCCCTAATTAAATGTTGTGTCTGGAAAACAACCTGAAGAGGACAATTGAAAAGAGAACCACCCCAAACTAGTTCTACAGTTTAAGACAGTTTCTCCATAGCCCCTGTCTAGAAGTTAAGTTTAATAGATTGATCCAAACCACCTCTCTATGTTCCAGTTCCAAGTCCTTTATGACCAAGAAAGGGAATGCTTTCAGCGGTACTCAAATGACTGCTGTTCAACCAGGGCCAGTGTCTGCCTGACATCCAGTCTCCCAAAGATGAGCGGACCTGAAGTTTAGACCTTGTGCTGGAAAAGCTGTGAACCTGCCTAAAGCGCTTAGGAGCCTGCATGTCAGCTGAGGTAAGGAGTTTGCCTTCCCCTTCAGGAGGAGCACTGTCCAGGGGGGATGAGGCCCAGTACTTCCCTGGTGGCTGCATGATGTCCGGGAAGAAGCGTTGCGCTTGAGACCGATTTACGAAGGAGGCTGGTGGTCAAGGGCTCTCCTAGTCTCTTATCCAGTTCCTGTTCGAAACTGCACCACTGTGCTCCATGTCGACCCTATCTGGTTGCATCTGCCAGAGTGCCAGAGGTTTGAAAGTGGCCGGAGTCAACCTGATTAATAGTGACGTGGTAGGTTGCTTGGGCCTGCCTCCCAGGGGGGTGTACACTTGGCATGTATGTGCCTGATGCCATATGCCCACCCAAACAACTGACTACTGATGCCCACCTGGAAGCTGGCATTACCTGTTCAAAGCAACCGCAGCTTGTCCATGTGAGCAAGGCACACCTCTCACCTTTTTCCCGAGAGGAACAGTGTCTGTCAGACTGAGCAAAGGTCAACCTGACAGACATTGTTCTGGTTCAAGTCAGGCAGCCGGAAGCAAGACTTGCACTAAATGTGAAGGCTTCTGGCTGCATGAGCTGAACTTTGCTAGGCTGAGGATTTCACAGCTCTGTGGGCGGGACCGGCTCAGCCTGACAAAAGTGCCTCAAGGCCCTCCCCTTGTGACAAAGAGGAGCGCCATGATTGCCTCGGACATTGGTGCTTCAGTTTTAAGCCCTGAAGTGCCCCGGGCGGAGTGTCAGTCAGTGACACCTCGTCACAGAATGGGGTGGGGTCAGCAACTCTCACTAAACCCATTCCACTTTGTGATGAGTGTGGGACTGCGTCCCTTTATTGGCTGACCTAGGGTCAGCCTATGAAGGAAGGCATCAGTCACTGACTTCTTGGGACCTCTGAAGCTTTCCTCTCCCAGAGCTGCAGAACAAGCACGTTTCGGTATTTGAATGGTTGGTGCGTCCGTGTGTGCTTGTATAAATGTATACATTTGTTGTGAGTGTTGTGAATGGGTGTGTGCATGTGCATTGTGAATGCATGGGTGTGAGAGAGTGTATATGTGTGGCCTGCCCGCCTCTCCTCCTTGTCAAAATTACTGGCGGCCACTGGTTTAGAGGAAGCAGCTCTACAGATTAACTGCCGCAATCAGAGCTTTGCTGACCAGATCATAGACCTGTGCTGCAAATTCTGACAGAGTGCTGGGCCCGGGACTTTGCTGGACATGACCTACGTATGGCCCTGCCATACACAAAGAGACTTGCCAACTGCCCATTGAATCCTGCCAGCCCCAACGAGCGGTTAGATTTTGAAAATTAGCACAGTTGAACTTTGGGCATTTACTGACTGCACTTGAGTCTAACTCAGTCCACTCTGACTACCGGTGGCCTCCGTATAAAGGCCCTGGATATATATATATATATATATATATATATATATATATATATATATATATATATATATATATATATATATATATATATATATATATATAATGTCTTGTGACTACTAAAGGTTTTAATAAATGTGCAATTAACACAGGGGGACCTTCTTAACCCCCCAAAACCTAACCTCCTATCCGTCTTCCTGCAACTGTAACTAATGAGCTCCAATGTAAAACCTCCAACCTGTTTAACCTTTCCCGTTTCCTGAACACCCACTCCCCAACTTAACGCTAACTACCAAAACTCCAGTCAAACTTGGCCAACTTCCAAAACAAACACCGCCAGCACTTGTTCCAAGCGACAACATACAATTCAGAAAACCCCTGTGCACCTGTTCCAAAAACGGGTCCTGTCGAAACCTAACAAAAAACTCCCAAAAACCCCAGAACCAGGGGAGGGCAGGCGGGGACAAAAAACCTAGACTGCCAGCGCTCCCAGCCACCAGTCTACCAAAACCTAAAATGGTGGCTGGACAGGCGCTGTAACCCCTCAAATTCCCTTGGGCTATAAAATTAAACTTGGGCTGTCTTTGGGCTATCCCAAAAACAGCCCAACAGCACAGAATGGCTGCCGCCATCTCGCCCCCCTCCCCCTCCCAATCTGCCCGGGGGGCAGACCTCTAGGCTCGGCTACCCCAAAACCACCTTGGGAGGGAGAAGTGGGGCAAGCCAGACTGACAACCGGTTTGTGTGTGTAAAAGGCCACTTTATTGAAACAGGTGCACATCACAAAACTTTATTAAAACTGGCTCTTCACCTTACAAAACTAAAACCTCTCTAAACATCGAGTTACCTGACACCTTGCCTTTCCTCCCCCGCCGCTACGATCCCCACATGATAAAAACATCCCCCCACCCTGCAAAAACACAATACATAAAATGCAAATACATTAAATAAATACACCATAATACACAATCTTATCCCATAACCTTTGACCTTCTTTACCCCCCAAAACCTAACCTCCTATCCGTCTTCCTGCAACTGTAACTAATGAGCTCCAATGTAAAACCTCCAACCTGTTTAACCTTTCCCTGTTCCTGAACACCAACTCCCCAACTTAACGCTAACTACCAAAACTCCAGCCAAACTTGGCCAACTTCCAAAACAAACACCACCACCCAGGAAAAGTCGGGAGGATAGGTGTATACACCGCCTCCCTACTTTTCCTGCCCCCCCCCGATCCCCAAACACCCAGGACCACCGACTCTCTAGCGAACACCCAACAACCGTGACAACACCTCGCGTAGTTCCAGCAGGTAAAGATCCATGCCCAGATGAGACAAATGAACCCCATCACCCCGAAACAGTTACGGGGCATCATACCATATATCCTTGTGCCAGATCCTAGAGAAACCCAGGTGCCTGCAGAACCTCACCATCTCCACATTCACCTTCCTCCTTGCCTTATCAATTGCCTGAGGGTGCACCGCGCCCCTCCACACCCGACGCGGCACAAACTCTGTTCAAACTACAACGCACCCTGACCACCGTCTTTTAATCTCCCACAACTCCCTCTTAATGGCCCTCATAAGCACCAAACCAGTCTCCCTCACCATATAATTTTCACCCAAATGTAGCAGCAAGACGTCCGGATACCTACCCACCACAACCACGTATGGTAAACACGTCTGGTAAACACATTAGGGTTGAAACCCAAATTCTGGCCAAAGTAACTGGATCGTGCTTGCACCTGGGCCCTCCTAACAAAAGAATGCGCCACGATCCAAACCGCCATGTCTCTGGCGAGGGAACCCGCCACCGAACCTAAAAAAGAAATAAACAGTAAATACAATGGCCACCATACCCACTGCGCGCTTCAAACGCTGGGCGGCCCCGTACTTAACGCCGCTAACATTCCAAAAACCATCTGCCTAGCCGCATGATGTCCCCTCACCCTTGCCGATGCGCCTCCGACGCTGCGCCAAGAGTGGGTGCATGTTGGGGTTCAAGGGGGCCTGGTTCCTCCTGTCTAGTTCCCCGTTAGCGGTTTTTCTTAAAAGTGCCAAGTGCATATGCAAATTTATGGACACTCCCTAAAGCTCGCTTTAAAAGGGGGCTGCCAACAGGAAACAGGTGCTTGGTTTCTTTATTGGTCCCTTGCCGTGTGTTTCCTGTTCCTGTGGTTCTACCTTGTTTCCCTTCCTTCGAGCTCCTTTCCAGCGGTCTTTTCTAGTGCTGGGTTTTGATCCCCTTTTTCCCCTGTCCCCTTGTTTTCCTATTCCCTTGGGCATTTCAGAACCCTTTATTGGGGACCTGTTTTTGATCTTCGGTGACATTTTGGGATTCGCGGCTGCGTTTCCTTTGAGTTTTAACGTCCCGTTATTATCCCTTTTTTTTGTATCCAAACCATCTTGTTATACGCTGTTTTTGGGTGGTTTCACGAACGAGCTGAATAAAGGCTTTTTTTGTGCTACCTTCGTGTTCTTTTTTAGATTCCAGGTTTTTTTTGGGTGTCTTTCGTATTCCCTTTGATACCATTTTTCCCCTGTCCTTTTTTGTCCTAAGAATTGTGAATTCAACCCCCTTAGTCATTCTCGGTGTTTCCCGAGGGGCCGTGGTTGGTCTGGGGTTACGCAAGAAACAACCAATACGATTGCAGTGGAAGAATTCCTGTTTCGTATCAAGCCACTCCCGTTTGTTATCTGGGGTAAGCAGGGAGGTCGGTGGTTCGTGTGTGTACTTGGCACTGGTAATCGTAGTAGGGGTGTGTTTAATCTTGTCTCCTTCTTTCATTTCAGCGGTCTCGTCTGTGTCAAGCTGTCAGCTGCCAGGAAGCCAGAGGAGACGAGTTGTGTTCCCCAAGACCTTGGGTTCCCTTGTTTTGTTACCCACCTTCTCCCGGTGTCGTGTATTCCACCATCCGTTTTGATTGCGGGTGTTGGGGGTCACGGTGAGGGTAGAGGATTGGGACGTTCTTCACTCCTGCGGTGTTGGGCCGGTCGGCATCGGAACAGAAAACCAAGCCCACGAATTAACACACCGCCCGAGTGAAGAATGGTTGAGGAGGCAGCAGGGGGGGCTTCTTCGATGCAGGAAATCATGCAGGCTTTAGCGCACATACAGGGTGAAGTCCAATCCCTGCGTCAGGAGAATCAGGAGTTACGGGGGACACTGAGTGAGGTGAAGGAAAGCACTAAAAGAAGAGGGAGGGATCCCACAATTAAGGCTAAGCCCCCATTGATTCAACCAGCCACATTTCAATATGAGAGGAGTGGGGGGCAGAGTGGGTCTCCTTCTCCTTTGTCCGTTACAGTGAACACTCCCGTGCCGGTGCCTCTAGCAGCTCCAGAGAGGTTTTCCGGGGATAGTAGCAGATATGCTATATTTATGAACCAGTGCCATTTGCACTTCATGTGTCGATAAACCGCTTTTCCTGACGATACTACTAGAATAGCGTTTGTGATCTCATATCTTTCGGGTACTGCAGCTAGTTGGGCGGTCCCCTTAGTGGAAAACAATGACGCTGTGTTGAATAGTTTCCCGGCCTTTAAGAACCAGATGCATAGTCTGTTTGCTAAGCATGCTTTTATGCAGGCTAGCGATGTTGAATTGTTAAAGCTCAGACAGGGTAAGCAGGATCTTTTGGGTTATGTGGCTACTTTCAATCGCCTAGTAGCAGAGACACAATGGCCCATGGCAAAAAGAACCTCTTTGTTTTATCAGGGCTTGTGCGAGGACTTAAAAGATATAGTCTCTCAGGTTGTAGACCCCCCTGAAGATTGTGTTGAGTTCATCGATTTGGTTGTCAAACTCAACCATCGCATGAGTGAAAGAAAAGTGGAAACGATTAGGTTTCAACCCCCAAGGACAACTGTAACCAAAAGAGAAACATCGGAGAATGGGGGCGTGAAAACAGATCCTGAACCTATGCCTTTGGGTGGGGTGCGGGGTCCCTTATCCAAGGAGGAAAAGGAGCGAAGGCCCTTGTTGCAGTTGTGTTTGTATTGTGGGAGGGGTGGACACTTTGCTCGAGAGTGTCCAGTGAAACCGTCTCGGATCCCGAAGAATAAGGCTGTGGCTTTCGTGGGAAGGGATTGCGAGAGTCCTTTAGTCCATGAAAGAGGTTTTTGTAACCCATATGAGGTACAAGGGGCGGTTCAAAGAGTCCTGCATCATTTCACGGTATCGGCTTGCTTCGCTTACTCATCTTGTGGTAGAGCTTCATTGTCGGTATTATTGGATTGTGGGGCCACAGGGAACTTTATGGACATTGGGTTGGCCGAGTCGTTGATGGTTCCTTGTGTGATGAAGAAACAACCTGAACCCGTGAGGGCTATTGACGGCACGGAGCTAACCTCTGGGTCGATTGTGCGACAAACCGAACCTTTGTTGATGACATTTGATAATGGGCATTCTGAGACGGTCTGTTTCGATCTGATTGCCGCACCAGCATTTGGGGTGGTACTCTGGGTACCCTGGTTACAGGCCCATAATCCCAGAATCGATTGGGCGCGGAGGCTGGTTACGCTTGATTCGGAGTATTGTCTTCTTCACTGTTATTGTGAGGCGACTGATAGGGTGTCTCCGTTGTCTTGTGCAGCGAGTGGTTGCGATCAGAACGGTTTGCCTCCTTCGTTTGTGGCATATAAGGAGGTGTTTGATAAGAATCAGGCGTGTGTATTGCCACCACACAGGGCTTTTGATTGCCGTATTGATTTGGTTCCGGGGGCCATTCTGCCCTGTAGTAGGGTTTATGCGTTGTCGGAGCCGGAGGAGAAACATCCACGGCAGTATTTGGATGAGATGTTAAAGAATGGGTTTATTCGGCCTTCTTCTTCGCCTGTGTCTTCCTCCATATTTTTTATACCGAAGAAGGAGGGTGATCTTCGCGCTTGCGTGGACTACAGAGCGTTGAATAAGGTCACAATAAAGAACAAGTACCCATTACCTCTTATACCGGTGTTGTTAGACCAGCTGCGACATGCCAAGGTGTTCACAAAGCTTGATTTAAGAGGTGCTTACCATCTCGTTCGCGTCCGCGAGGGCGACGAATGGAAAACGGCGTTCCGTACTAAGTTTGGTTTGTTTGAATATTGTGTTATGCCTTTTGGTTTGTGTAATTCCCCTGCCGCTTTTCAGTTTTTTATAAATGAGGTTTTGCGTGAGTTTTTGGATGTCAGTGTGATTGTTTACATTGATGATATTTTAGTTTTTTCCCCGTCCTTTGAGGAACATGATGCTCATGTTTCGCAGGTTTTGTCTAAGTTGTTGGAACACCGTTTATTTTTCAAGCTGGATAAATGCACTTTCGGTGCGACACATGTTGAGTTTTTGGGATTCCTGATATCTGCGGATGGTATAAAGATGGATCCCCGGAAGATCGAAGCTATAGTTAACTGGCCCATACCCGCATGTGTTACAGGTGCTACTTGGTTTCGCCAACTTCTACAGGCGTTTTATCAGTCATTTCTCTGACATTGTTTCGCCTATGACTTCATTGCTGAAGAAGGGAGTGGTGTTTGAGTGGACGCCTGCAGCACAGTTGGCTTTGGAAAGATTGATTGGGCTTTTTACATCTGCTCCTGTGTTGATGCATCCTGATCCTGCTCTTCCGTTTTATGTAGAGGCGGATGCGTCCCAGCTAGCCGTTGGGGGTGTGTTGTCTCAGCGTGACAATGAATCTGGGTTGATGCATCCAATTGTGTACTTTTCAAAGAAACTACTACCTGCTGAGCAGAATTATACGATTGCCGAAAGGGAACTATTGGCCATAAAGTTGTCTTTTGAGGAATGGCGCCATTACCTTTGGGGGGCTCGTCACCCCATTACCATCTATACGGATCACAAGAACTTGGAGTTTTTCCGGTCCGCTAGGGCTTTAACTCCCAGACAGATGAGATGAGTGCTATTCTTCAATGAATATGATTTTACCATCACGTATAGGCCAGCTGCTCAACAGGGGAAATCTGACGCATTATCTCGGATTTATGCGGATCCGTCACAAGGAAACAAGACGGAGGAGTCCTGTTTTATGATTCCTGGTGATAAGATAGTTGGTTGTGCTTCCATGGACGATTTCATGGTTAAAGTGCAGGATGAAATGAAGCAGTTAGATCTGGCTCCGTGGCTGTCGGAACCTGCAATCACGTTAAAGGATGGGTTATTGTATCAGGCAAAGAAGTTGTTTGTGCCCCCCGAATTGCGTACACTGGTTCTTACATATTGTCATTCATCATCCTTGGTTGGGCATCCGGGGGTCAATAAGACCAAAGAGTTGTGTATGCGTTGGTTTTGGTGGAAGTCTCTGGCCCATGATGTACAGGTATTTGTGGCCTCATGCCCGGTGTGTGCTGTTAGTAAGTCCTCGCACATGTCTCCGTCTGGGTTGTTGCTCCCATTGCCAGTGCCTCCTTCCCCCTGGCATACGGTCAGTATGGACTTTGTGACCGATTTGCCGCTTAATTCAGGGTTTACGGCCATTTTAGTTGTTGTGGATTTAGTCACAAAAATGGCTTACTTCGTTCCCTTGCCAGGGTTACCTACATCTAGAGAATTGGCTGATGTGTTTATGGCCCAAGTGATCCGACTGCATGGGGTTCCTACTGCCATCGTTTCAGATAGAGGGGCACAGTTTGTTTCACATTTTTGGACTGCCCTGTGTCGATCATTAAAGATGGAAGTACGTTTGTCAACAGCTTACCATCCACAAAGCGACGGGCAAACAGAACGTACCAATCAAACCATGGAGCAGTATTTGCGCTGTTTGCTAACGTCACTGACGGGCAGTTGGGTACAAGCCCTTCCTGTGGCTGAGTTTGAATATAATAACAGCATGCACTCAGCTTTAGGTATGTCACCGTTTTATTGTTCAATGGGGTTCCATCCCAAGACCATTCCTATTCAGCCATCTGAGAGGGTACCAGCAGTGGATTCCCTGAGTAGGGGTTTGATTGAAATCTGGAAGAAAGCCCAACAGCATTTATTTGAGTCCAAGAAAGCCATGAAAGAACAGGCAGATAGGCATAGACGGCCAGCTCCTCTGTATGCAGTTGGGGATAGGGTTTGGCTATCAACGAAGAATCTGAAGTTGCCAGGACCAAGAAAATTACAGCCTCGATTTGTAGGTCCCTTTCCTGTCCAGAAGGTGGTGAATCCAGTTGCGATCAGGTTGGCTTTACCGGCTGAGTATGGTATTCATCCTGTATTTCACACCTCTTTGTTGAAGCCATACATCACCACTTCTCAAGAGTTGCCACCTCCTACTCCCGTTTTAATAGATGATAACGTGGAGTATGAGGTTAAAACTGTTATGAATTCCAAGCGGATGAAGGGACGGCTGTATTACCTAATTGACTGGCAGGGTTATCCCCCAGAGGACCGTTCTTGGGTTCCGGCAAGTAGGGTTCATGCTGCCCGGTTAGTTCGTCTGTTTCATCGCCTGCACCCTGGGAAGCCAAGGCCTGTAGGGAGGCTTTCGGGAGGGGGTACTGTTGGGGTTCAAGGGGGCCTGGTTCCTTCTGTCTAGTTCCCCGTTAGCGTTTTTTCTTAAAAGTGCCAAGTGCATATGCGAATTTATGGACGCTCCCTAGAGCTCGCTTTAAAAAGGGGCTGCCAACAGGAAACAGGTGCTTGGTTTCTTTATTGGTCCCTTGCCATGTGTTTCCTGTTCCTGTGGTTCTACCTTGTTTCCCTTCCTTCGAGCTCCTTTCCAGCGGTCTTTTCTAGTGCTCGGTTTTGATCCCCTTTTTCCCCTGTCCCCTTGTTTTCCTATTCCCTTGGGCATTTCAGAACCCTTTATTGGGGACCTGTTTTTGATCTTCGGTGACGTTCTGGGATTCGCGGCTGCGTTTCTTTTGAGTTTTAACGTCCCGTTATTATCCCTTTTTTATGTATCCAAACCATCTTGTTATACGCTGTGTTTGGGTGGTTTCACGAAGGAGCTGAATAACGGCAGTTTTTGTGCTACCTTCGTGTTCTTTTTTAGATTCCAGGTTTTTTTTGGGTGTCTTTCGTATTCCCTTTGATACCATTTTTTCCCTGTCCTTTTTTGTCCTAAGAATTGTGAATTCCACCCCCTTAGTCATTCTCGGTGTTTCCCGAGGGGGCGTGGTTGGTCTGGGGTTACGCAAGAAACAACCAATACGATTGCAGTGGAAGAATTCCTGTTTCGTATCAAGCCACTCCCGTTTGTTATCTGGGGTAAGCAGGGAGGTCGGTGGTTCGTGTGTGTACTTGGCACTGGTAATAGTAGTAGGGGTGTGTTTAATCTTGTCTCCTTCTTTCATTTTAGCGGTCTCGTCTGTGTCAAGCTGTCAGCTGCCAGGAAGCCAGAGGAGACGAGTTGTGTTCCCCAAGACCTTGGGTTCCCTTGTTTTGTTACCCACCTTCTCCCGGTGTCGTGTTCTCCACCATCCGTTTTGATTGCGGGTGTTGGGGGTCACGGTGAGGGTAGAGGATTGGGACGTTCTTCACTCCTGCGGTGTTGGGCCGGTCGGCATCGGAACAGTGCCAAAGCGATTCCCGTCCAGCCCCAGCCCCAGCCCCTGCAATGCCTTACGCAGAACCGCCAGTAGTTGCGAACCCGACACCCGACGGCCGACCGCATGCCGGAAAACAGCCCCATCCAACCGCGTCGCCGCCCTCAGTCTCGGCGTCCACCTCACAGGGCACCTACCCCCCCCGACGCGACTGCCGGCAAAGAAACCCAGCGACCTACCCCCCTCTGATCCGTCTTCGCTTTCCTCAGCCACAAGCGCACCTCCACCTCCCCGAACAAAACTTCTGACCACTGGAGCCCCGCGTCCTTCCTCACGCCCAGCAACTCGGATACCCTAAAGGCTCCCGCAAACATCCATGCCATCAGAGTGGCGAACAAACAGGCTTCCCCGGCATTGAAACACACACCTGGCAAAACCTCAATGACCTGGTCCAGCAACCCCGGCGACAAAGGCTGACGGACCCTGCACTCCCTCCTGCACTCTCGGGCCCACTCCTCCAACATGCGAGACCCAAGTTCCCCCGCCGACGGTGCATACCCCCACAAGAGTTTACCCATAAACGCGATCCCCGCCAGTTTGCCCGCTATCGTGACCCGCGTGAGTCGCTTGTCAATTAAATCCAGGATGAACTGAACTACGTCCTCCTGCCTCTCCCCTCCCGGGGCCCGCTGCCGCATCCTGGACGCCAAGAAATCCTCCCAAGCGGTCAAGTACGCCACCTTCGTCAACAACACCAAGGACCCTAGAGCCAGCTGCAACATCCTGTGTTGCCTACGTACCACATCTGAGGTGGGATGCTGGTCGGGTCCCGATCTGCGTCCTTGGCTAAGCCACTAAATCTCCCCCACTGCGAACGAGACAAAGCATCCGCTATTCCATTGTTGACCCCGGGCACATGTACCGCGCGAAAAGCAATATCAAAGCGCAAGCAGCTCAGCACAAACACTCGCAGCAGCTTCAACACCTGGACATCCCTGGCCGACTGCCGATTGACCACATCCACCACCGCCATGTTGTCCACGTGAAACGTTACACTCCTGTGTGCCAGAAGATCCCCCCCATAGCGCCACCGCCACCACCAGGGGGAAAAGCTCAAGGAAGGCGATACTCCTGCCCCCCTCCCCTCCCCCCCACCCATTACGGGGGCCACTTTTCGGCACACCACCGACCTTGCCAGTACAATCCAAAACCGTCGCTCCCCGCCGCATCCGAGAAAATCTCAACGTCCCCGACCAGGGCCTCCGCCTACTGCATGGGGATTCCATTGAAATGCTGTAAGAAAAAGCGCCACATCCGTTAATCCTCCTTGACTCCTGCGGGGAGCCGGACGTGGTGATGCGGCGGGTGACGCCCCGCCAAAGCCCTGGCCAGCCTTCTACAAAAAGTCCTCCCCACGCGCACAACTCTGCACGCAAAATTGAGGTGGTCCAGCAACACCTGAATCTCCAGCACTGTAACCTTGGGTCGTGCCAACATTCCTTCCAGCCGCTCCAGCATATGCTGCTTTTTCTCCACTGGTAAACGGGCCTCCATAGCCACCGAGTCCAGTTCAATCCCCAAAAAGGACAGTGCCGTGCCGTGCCCGGCCCCACTAGCTTTTCCGGCACCAGTGGCACCCCCAACTCCCCCATGAGCTCCTGAAACCTGTCCAGCACCACCTGGCAGTCCGCGGAACCGGGGGAGCCGACCAAAAAGAAGTCATCCAGGTAGTGTGTGACACCGTGGTGACCCGTCCGTTCCGTGAACAGCCACTGCAGGAACATACTAAAGCACTCAAAAAGTGCGCATGACATCGAGCAGCCCATCGGCAATGCTTTGTCCACGTACCAGCGGCCGTCAAACTGAATCACCAGTAGGCCCCAATCGTCTGGATGGACTGGGAGCAGCCGGAAAGCCGACTTGATGTCGCACTTTGCCATCCTTGTCGTTGCGCCCGCCGACACTACCAAGGCCATGGCCGCATCAACGGAGGAGTAAGACACCGTAGTCTCCCGTTCGTCAATGTAATCGCTCACTGAGCCCCCTTCGGGCCAGGACAGATGCTGAATGAGCCGAAACTACCCTTTCTCTTTCTTTAGCATGACCCCGACCGGGGAGACAATTAGCTCCTCCAACGGTCAATCCTCAAAAGGACCCGCCATGCGGCCCTCACACACCTCCTTTTCCAGCTTGCTCCGCACCACCTCCGGGTGCTCCCTTGCGGACTTCAGATTGTCGGCCCACCTCCGCCGCCTGGGCCCCTCATACCCCAGGCGGAACCCTTCCATGAATCCCAACTTTAAACATTCGGCGGCCCCCGCGTCGGGGATAATCGCGTAACGCCGCCACCAGCCGGTCCACTTTAACCGGCGTATAAGCCCTTGGGCCCAGGACCCTTATCACTTCTGCCTGCCCCCGCTGGCTGATGAGAGCCCGCCCTCTGACCGCCTGCTGCCTCTCGCTGACCTCCTTTTGATGTGCCTGCCGCACCCCAGCACTTGACGTGGGATGGCCAAATTTCCCGCAGCCGGAACATTCATGGCGGAAACAGCAATGCTCTCGTGTACACACCCCTTTGTTGTATTCCCAGCAGGGACCTGCAGCGCCGGACTGGTTTTTTGCCTCTGCCCCCACCCCTCCCCGGGCGGGGCGTCCCTGAAAGGGCTAATGAATTATAGGCAGCCCACTTGCCGTAAAAATGGTCTTCCCCGACCCTGCCAATCCCATCTTATGTTGCCAAAGTTCAGTGTCCAGCTCGCCCCATTTCGCCTCCGGATCCCAGGCCATCCGTGCCCTGAACTCCTCATCATACTGAGCCCAGGCGAAACCACCCCCCGTGATTTGGGCCTTCCGAATGACGTCCATGTATTTAAACAAGGACACCGATCTCTCCGGAAATTTCTCGCAATATACACTCGCGAACATTAGGAAAGCCGCCGTCTAGTTCTCTATCGTGAGAGGCACTTTTGGCCTCTTCTGGAGTTCATACTCCTCCTCTTTCGAGTGCTCCTTCGCCCGCACCTCCCGGTAAAGTAACTTAAGTATCTCCACGTACTCCCCTTTCCAAATCTGCTCCTTCGTTGCCAGCATCAAATGGGCACCCAGCGGCTTCGTAACCCCATGTATGGCAGCTTCTTAATCTTCATTTCCTTAATCTTCATTTCCTTACTCTCCGGCTTTGCGACGTCCTCCCCCGTCGCGCCCGCGCCTGCCGGTCCTGCCCCACCAGCGGACCCGGCCCCCACAGCCCCTTTTGCCCCGTCCCCCGACAACCCCGGGGCCCCCTCCTTTCCTGCTACTCCCAAGTCCTTCCCCGCCGGCTCCACCAACACCACGTCAGGCCCCACCCCCTTGTATGTAACATACTTTCCTTTCCGCAGCCACACCCCCCTTACCCCCCATTCCGACAGACACCAAACGTGCTGCGGCTGCCCCCGTACCTGACACCAAGGAATCCACAGTCCGTCCTCCACCATGCCACTCCATCGACGCCGACCTCGGCTCCCGACGTGATGCCCGGGTCGTCCGCTCTCGTTGGCCCCGTGACATCTGCAAGACAGTAGCAACACCATTATTACGCCCCCCTGCGCCCTCGACATCCCTCAACTCTCCTGCCTCCAAACTGTCCTCATCATCAACCACCTGCACAGAACCCGCACCATACACCCTTCCTGTCAGCGGCGCCGACTGCCCCCTGCAAGCAACATTAAAAAACACGCGCGTGTCGCTCCTCCAACGGTGAGACTCCCCAGGCCGCTGTTGCCCCGTGGGTGCTGGGGTCGGCGAGCCCTCCTCAGGCCTTCTTCTGCCGGCCATGATGGGATCCCCCACCGGTACCGGGCTCGCCGCGGGAGGCTCTGCCCTCCCTTCGCCTTGGCGCCGCTGGGCCGTCCCCAGCCCTGCCAAGTCAGGAGCCCCTCGCCGCTCTTCTTCCTGCAAGAGAAATGGCCGGACTGGTGTGCTGGGTCCCTCACTCAGCCGGAACCCCAACCCCAACAGCAACAGTGGTGATGTGTCGTGTCCCTTTGTTCACAGTCCATGAGGAAGGGGTGGAACAGCCGTGAAACGCGTCGGGCTTGGATTCAGCTGAGTGAGACTATGGTTTGCGAGCATCAGCAAGGCGAACGGAACCAGATGGTGGGGGAGGGCGTAGAGTGCCCTATTGGAGCGCAAGGGCTTTTTTGTTGATATCTACAATCGCATGGCTACCATTGGCCTGGATAGGAGCACCAATTCCGTCCTTGATGAGAAGCGGAGTTAAGGAATGGGAAGGCTTCTGAAGGGAAACTGTTTCCTTTCTGTGAAGTATGCTCTGCCAGGTGAAAACAGCACGCAAACCGGACTGTCTCATGCCTACTAAAGGTTTTAATAAATGTTAAATTAACACAGGGAGACCGAGCCTACTTAAGGTAATTACTGTACTCACCCTGTGTTGGCTGCAATTACCAGCATGCAGCTGCTTGGTTAGAACTGTGGCACGCCCATTTAGGGCGATCTTTCTGTCAATAAAGGGATTGAAAGCAACAGTGGTGATGTGTTGTGTCCCTCTGTACACAGTCCATGAGGACGGGGCGGAACAGCCTTGAAACGCGTCAGACTTGGATTCAGCTGAGTGAGACTATGGTTTGCAAGCATCAGCAAGGCGAAGAGAACCAGATTGGAGCTCAAGGGCTTTTTTGATATATATATATATATATATATATATATATATATATATATATATATATATATATATATATATATATATATATATATATATATATATATATATATATATATATATATATATATATATATATATATATATATATATATATATATATATATATATATATATATATATATATATATATATATATATATATATATATATATATATATATATATATATATATATATATATATATATATATATTTGTCCCCAACTGGCGAAGCCACAACTCGGCGTGGTATTCCATGTACTCAGGTAAGTAGCAGCCCAGCAATGTACACAAATAATGCCATACGCGTTTTGAGCTCGTATCAGCTCTTGTTCACTGGCGGCAAGAAGACAGGAAACGGGATTCAAGAACATGCAATTTATTTGAATAAAGAGTCCCGCCCTAATAGGCACAGTGGCATGCTGGTCATTGTAGTCTCCATAGCTGCCATGACTCTCTGTACACAGTCCATGAGGAAGGGGCGGAACAGCCTTGAAACGCGCCCGACTTGGATTCAGCTGAGTGAGACTATGGTTTGCAAGCATCGGCAAGGCGAACAGAACCAGATTGGAGCTCAAGGGCTTTTTTGATTGATATATATATATATATATATATATATATATATAACCTACTGGCGGTCGCCAGTAGGTATATATAGTTAGGATTTTTTCTCTATGGGATTTTTGAAAATTCTATGTCTAATAACTTTGGCGTTTGTTGACGGAATTGGCTGAAATTTTCTGGAAAATGGCACATTGTGTTTCTGAGCAGCCCCTGGAAATTTGGGGGGGGGTTCGTCAAGGGGGGGCCGAGAAAAAAGGGGGGTCCCAAAACGTGTTTTTCCAATGTTAATTTCCATAGGGCAGTTGGCCTCACTTTTAGCCCGAACGGCTGAATGGATTTGCACGAAACTTGGCAAAATTGTAGGGACTGGTAGCCCGATGTGCCTTTGCTAGGTCTCAATATATGTGCTCCAGTGGATTTTGAGAAATTAACGTTTAAAAAAATATATATATCTGTAACAGCGCTCCGGGCAGCGCTCCGCTTCGCGTACTTTTCGCGTTACGGAGCTTTGTGAAGCGAAGCTGATTGGTTCTCCGGCGTCTGTAAACATTCCAAACAGTCCGGAGCGGCCGCCATCTTGTCTCTCGGTAGGATCGAGAGACAAGAGGAGGCCAAAGCGAAGGGGCAAATGACCATAAGGGGGCATAGTAGATCCTCCCTGACCCCCTAGGTTTGATGTGGAGGTTTTAAAAGGGCCCCGCGGGGCAAAAAAAAAAATAATAATAATAATCGAACGGCTTTGCACGAAAGTTGGCAAAATTGTAGGGACTGGTAGCCCGATGTGCCTTTGCTAGGTCTCAATATATGTGCTCCAGTGGATTTTGAGAAATTAACGTTCAAAAAAAGATATATATCTGTAACAGCGCTCCGGGCAGCGCTCCGCTTCGCGTACTTTTCGCGTTACGGAGCTTTGTGAAGCGAAGCTGATTGGTTCTCCGGCGTCTGTCAACATTCCAAACAGTCCGTAGCGGCCGCCATCTTGTCTCTCGGTAGGATCGAGAGACAAGAGGAGGCCAAAGCGAAGGGGCAAATGACCATAAGGGGGCATAGTAGATCCTCCCTGACCCCCTAGGTTTGATGTGGAGGTTAACCCAAGTATCGACAATCTTATATCTCCCTTCGGGGTCGGCTAATTCTTGCAAGCAGGGGCGGTATCGTCATGAAGAAGGGGGAAGGGGCAGATGTAAAACATGGCTTTCCTGGGGAATGACCGTTAATCAAGGTCATCAATTACGTTTCGTGGGTAGCTGACATGGGGCTAGGGTTGATCGGGGGCGCGTGGGTGCTTTGGACAGGGAGCTGGGGTCGATCGGGAGGAGTGGGGTACTCTGGACATCCGCACTTAGGTGCAGGGGGGTGGGGCAATCGGGGCATTGGGGATCGCATTTCTAACGAACTGAGGAACAGAAGACCATTGACGTTATAGTTCCCTTATAAAAGGCCAGATTAGGGGACATCCGTCGTCTTACCTGTCCTTTCCTTCATTACCAACTCGGGTTCTATCGTTTGCAAAAAGGAGAGGTAGTAATATGGCAAGTCACAATCGTTTTGGTTTTGGTCAATTTTGCTGAACACCTTTGCGTTCGAGGAAACCCAATTATGTTTTGTGCCGGAGGGGCACAACGTCACCATACAAGGAAAAGAGGAAACAGGGGGCTTTTGGAGAGAGAAAGAGAGAGAGAGAGAGAGAGAGAGAGAGGGAGAGAGAGAAAGAGAGAGAGAGAGGGGGAGAGAGAGAGAGAGAGAGAGAAAGACCGCACCCTAAATGGTCCATTCGGTACACGTATGACATGGAGAGAGAAAGAGAGAGAGAGACGTGTACAATAATGGGCCATTCAGTGCGCGCACAACACAGAACAACAGGGGTTAAGTGACACAAAAACACAGGCAGAGGGATGACGTATATTCATGCATCACGTACACACAAACTCAGACAGGGGAGACAGTACATGTATTATATACAGAAATCCAAGACAAACATAGAACAGTTATTGGCCAACAATGATCTCCTCCGGTACGCTGCGCATTCTCAGTATCTTAAGCTCTCTTTACTTGTTCTTCTCTCTTTATTGTCGGCTGCCTTTACTGGAGGTTGTGGTTGCGCACACTTACGTCTCTGCCACTTGGTCATGAACTAGCCTGATCGGGCTAGTGCTCACGGTGGTATTTTCGAGTCATTTTAGCAAATGTGTTTCCAGGCTGAGACAATAGTCGGTGTCAGTTGGAGAACAATGGGGCAGCTTTGAGTTACATGCCTATGAGGATGCGAAAAAGGAGGTAGTAGGTTTTCAAATATTGGCAATATCCCTAGTCCTCTCGGCGGAGGATACTTGTGTAACCCTTACCTCGAAATACCCTAAACTTTTCCCTACTTTAGTTAAAAGTAGGAATGTATTCATTATTGTATGTTATTTTTCGTTGCACTATTCGGGGTTTGTCGTGGTCAGGCACCATAATCAAACGCCTTTTTCCCGTCTCGTCGTTCGTTAGATCACCATTTTCGTACATTAGTCGACATTCCGATGTGACCTGCAGAGAGAGGGAAAAAGAAGGGAGGCAGGGGCTACATTGATAGACACACTAGCGCGCATAAACCCAGAAAGGCTTTTACTTACTGCGTACTCGGCCTATCTCCACGGGCTGCAGTCACTGCCAACTGGGCGTTCAAGCCCAGGTGGACCGTTAGTGTGATTTTTCTTATACAGGCAGCATATAAAGTATAGGCTAAATACCAGGATCTTTAGCGGTTGCCTTTGGCTGTACAAAAATGTGCAAAGTACATACAACAAAAACCTGGACCGTTCATGTTTGCAGTATTTCTGCGTACTATACCCTTTTAACCCTTTTTTTTTTTTAAATCAAGCTGAGTCGTTTCACCTGTACTTAAGTTATATCGGATCATTTATTCGAAACTTATCAATTTACGCTGACAACTATATTTGCTTTCTCAAAAACAATCTTTAATGAGAATGTCGGTGCACAAATACGGGCCTACAACCCCGTGGGCCGGCCACGGAGCAGGCTGGAAATGTAGATGTGGGGATACTTTATTAGTGGAAAAGTTAATGGAGTCAGTGGTCGTTAATTTCATAAAAAGTGCGCCAAGTGCAATAAAAATCATATTGAATCTTTAGTGTGAGCGAATATCATAAGCATCGAAATTTCGAACTTTCAATAATCATGATGCGCCAAACTCAACAACAATTCATTGTCCGAATGTTCAATCGGTACCCATCTTATGCTAATTCATTGTCCTTCATTGTCCGAACACCTAATCAGTACCCATCTCATATCAATTCATTGTCCGAGCTGACCGTATACATCCTATATCAATCCATTGTCCGAACTCATAATCAGTACACATCCTATATCAATCTATATGTTTAAAAACTTCATACATATCCTATGACACCGAGGCTGAGCAATCGGGGTACAATAACGAGTTGAGGGTTTCATTTGCATCGGCGCCATTTTGGGTGCAGTCAGGCAGAACCAGGCATAGTCTAAATCTCTATTAACTCGTGGTTGGCCCAGAGCTTCCTTTGGCAGTCCAAAGTTCCGTTAAAAGGGCAAAAGAAAGGATCGGTGGTTTGAACCATCAGTCAAAAAGGGGAGGGGGTGCAACAATTTTTCCTACCGGGTCACACTGTGCTTTCACCGGAACTGATCCGAACTGTGGTCTGCAGGATTCTAGTCATTCAAACTGAGGCTGGCGCCAGCATGGGAGCGCCGACGTCCCGCGGCTACAGTTTCGTCGCTCCACGGGCGATCATGGCAGTCATTCCCCATCGGGGGTGTCTGCGGGGGTCGGGGACTCTCGCGGCTCCTCTAGAATCTTCAAGGTCGTGGAGGACTACGGTGGTGGAGTCAACCAGTGACCGGGCCATTTCTTCATGCTGGGCCCGCTCTTGCCAGGTCGATCGCCATTTTGAGAGTTCGGCAGCTACCGGCGATCGCGGGGTCAAATGAGCGGACGGGCTCCACCCTGCCGGGCGAGGCGTTGCAGCATCGCCACAGTGGAAGAACCCTTTTCCGGGCGCCTGGAGCGCTGAGGGTGCAGCTGGGAAGCCTCCACCTGGGGAGGCGGGAGAGGCCTGTTCGCACCGTCTCTCCCTCCCAGTGCACCCCACGGCGTTTTGCTTGACATTTGTTATGGCCGGACCAGGCGATGAGGACGAGGGGGGGTCGGAGGCATGTGCAAGACATCCCCCCCCAGGGTTGTTGCAGCCATTATGGAAGAAAAAAGAAATGTCCAGTGCGTCTTTTGGGGCGGGCCTCTGGTTGATGGTGGCCGGACGCTCCTTGCCACGGCCCCAGGAACGGGTCCCTTAGTCCATCCTTGGGACAGACCTTGGCGCGTGGCGCCTCTCCTAGGCCTTTCGTGCAGTGGCCTCTCCACTCCCAGGCCCTCGATGGATGCTGGTCCAGACTGGGAGAGAGGGGGGGGGGTCAACCTGTAACTCTCCAGTGTTACCGCGGCCGGATCCCGTCGGCCTCGGCCTCTGGTTGATGGTGGCCGGGCTGGGAGAGAGAGGGGAGGGTCGAGGACACGGACATTCCCCCCCCTTGCAACTCTCCAGGGTTGTCGTAGCAATCCCCCTGGCCGGGTCCCATTGGCCTCGGCCTTTCCTCCGGCTACACCCTACGTGATGATCTTCTGCCGACGGTTGGCAGCAGGACCCGCCTTATATGTGTTGCTTCCGGCTGGGCGTAGCCGCAAACCTGTTGCACTTTGGAAGTTTCCAGAATGGGGCGGATGTCTGCTGACTTATATCTTTCCCAGTTTGCCGTTATTTGGGCGTGGCAGGCGGTGGGACAGACACGTTTTGGGGCAGTGAGGGGCGATGAAGCCTCGTTGCCTTGTGGCCGTTGCAATGTCACACTTGGTTTCTCTTACTGTTTTCAGGTTTCTTATTACGGGCTTACTTCTAACGTTTCTTGTTTCTAGGACAATAATAGGTTTTATCATTACGTATTGTTATCGTTTCTTTGTTTGTTATTTTGTGGAAAAGTAAATTTTGCCATGTTCTGTGTCCCTACGTGTCATCCATCATATGTTATGTGTGCATGATTAGATATGCATATGTATTCCCCATGTCCGATTAATGACGCAATTACAGTTGTGTCCACCTCTAATATGCCAGTTTTCAGTTCTCGTGAATACTACGAATATCAGGCCTATGTAAAGCTACGTTGCCACGTTTCTCAGTGTGCACGTTATCCCATTATAAAGTCCCCGTTTCTAGGCCTCAAAAGGGCCCGGACACCAGATTCAGCTCCTGTCTCCAGCAGCCTCGCTGAGGAGCGATACAGCCCCCACCTGTATCCTCGACCCTTCACTTACTTCCTGCCTCGCAGTGCCCGGCCCAGCCTGGCTCAGTCTCTGAGTCTGCCAAGAATATGTTATGATCCCAGTTATCAGTTCAGTCCTCCTTCCCTGCATTCCTAAGCTACTGAATCGCATCAATAGTTTCCGTCATTGTCTAGCCTTCACGTCTCCACGTTAGAGAAATACTGCATTTAATGGTCATTTAATATCCTTCATCCCGCACTACATGTAGAATAATGCATGGTCCAGTCCTAGAATCAAGTCAGCCTTTCCTCTCCTGACTTATAGTTTATATCAACATGTTCTCTAAACATCAGATACTAGATACTGTTTAGGTACATGTCGCCCTGACTCTCCAGACTTCAGTCTCTGCTCCTAGCACAGAGTTCATAGCCCCCAGCTTCTCCTAGTGATACGTCATTGCTAGTTTGCGCGCACCATCAGGTTAGAGGTCCCGGCTCCTCAGGTAGCCCTCTCCATGGTTTCCGCCCCATTCATGACATATTCTGTTACGTCTGCACCACATGTCTATGTATACGCCCCGTTACACCTACTTTCGCCCTTATCTTTCGCGACTGCTACGCGTCACGCCTTCTGCTCCACCCACTGCTACGCCTACTGCAATGTAATGCTATGTGTTTGCGTTATGTATATATGCTCATGTATTGTTATTAAAAGTCAGCGCGCTCATTCCAGACCCAGCCCCAGCAGCTGCTGGGCCCTGTCATCCTATTCCTATGCAGGTTGTCCTGTTCCTGTCCTTATGCTGTAATAAACCTGCAAAACTCCTACTACCTCGAATCTTGACTCTTATTTATTGAGCTATCTGTTATGATATATGTCTAGTCAAAAATAGGGTATTATTTATTTATTTACCACATAATGGCGCCCGAATAGGGACTTGCCCTTTCCCCACGCGTCGGTGAAGCCACGCCGACCCCCTGACCCTCTGCAGTCGTGACGGAACTCTTCTGTGCACCGGCAGATATTTCTGCTTCAAGTATCCCTCAGGCCCACGGAGGAGACGGAGGAGGCGGTCCAGCATCCAAACGAGACGGTGGAGGAACGCGGCGAGTCCCGACCAGAGCCCAAGCCAAGAGTCCAAGGTCCGAGGTATCCGGAGGTCCACCCGTAACTGAAGTCCGAAGTTCGTCGTCCGTCGTCGTAGCAGTCCAGTCCAGTCCGAGGCTTTCCGTTCTTGCTGCCCGGTGAGTACCATTACTGGGGTAGTATCTAGACAGGGTCAATCTAAATTGACTCTGGTCCGTGGGTTGGTGGTACACAGACTCACAAACGAAGTGTTCACCTAGGTGGATACGGGTCTTGATGCGTCCCTTTACGGGACCGGTATGTTCCGTACTGTTTCAGCAGTGCATCCAGTAACTCTAGTCTGTTCCGTTCTCGAGAAATTCTTGTGTTTCTGTTCTCAGTATTCCAGGTAATATTCTGTCCGAACTGTTATGTTATGATGTTGTTCAATGTATTCCCAATGTCGTGGTATGCCTGAATTGTTCTCCAAATTGTTATTGTTTCTCGTGTATTGTATTGTGTTCCGATTCAAGTTTACAATGTCTCTCTTTTCGAGATTACGTCAGCTAAAAACTAGAAAGGGTTTGTTAGAAGAAGCAGTTCCTGTTCCGCCGAGGGATAGTCCAGGTAATTTTATGTATCAGAAGCATGGCATAAGCGCCATATTGTATCTAGATTTATGGGTAGAGTATACCAAACAGTTAGAAGAAAAGTATAGATGGCCCGTATCGGGTACATGGGATGCCGAGTGCATCATGCGAGTAGAAGAAGCATTATGGAAAAAGAAAGCCAGACAGTCACAGAAAGATGCCATCGAGTTATGGCGTAAAGAAGCTCATAAAAGAACCGAAAAAGAAATCAGAAAGTCAGAATTAAGTAGAGAATCCTTAGAACGAGCACAAGAAAAAGAACTAATCGAGATAGGTGAACAAGTCAAAGCCGAACAGTCAGACAGACAGAGGCATGCCCTTATTAGGGGTATGTATCCTCTTCTTGCCGAGGGCTTGCCAAAAGCGACCCCAGAGGCGTCCAGTAATTTCCCGCCACCATTAGTTCCGACCAAGCTACGTCACAAACAGACCGCAGCTGATATTTTCTTTTCGTCCTATTTGGACGACACAGTCCCAGAATATGCAAATCCTGTTCGCGCTCCGCCAGTCCCTGTAAATCAGGCACTTCCCGCTCCTCCAGACACCGGAGTACCTGTCACGGTACCCCCGGTCCAGCCCGCCATACAAGTCCAGCCTGCATTTCCATTTCCCACTCTGCCAGGACGAAGAGCCTCAGTAGACGACTCCAGTTTAGGGGCCGCAGGAGGAGGTCCTCCTCAAACCCCGCCGCCACACAAGCGTTTAACGACAGCCGAATTACATGCACAAGCGTCACAGCGTACGCCTAGACATCAGACTGTAGCAGAAATAAGAAAATCCCTTGCCGAATGCGGCTATGATCCAGTCCCATGCGAGGATAATATGGTTTTATATT
The DNA here is from genome assembly GCF_964261635.1 of Lissotriton helveticus. Lineage (NCBI taxonomy): Eukaryota > Metazoa > Chordata > Amphibia > Caudata > Salamandridae > Lissotriton > Lissotriton helveticus. The sequence continues at coordinate 819,119,220 of NC_136070.1, forward strand.
CATTCCGCGTAAGAAAGGTGGCCGAGTATCTAGTCACCTTACCGAATATGAAAGAAGATCTAGACAGAATATATCGTTTCATCCGTACAGGGGATGATCCAGAAAGCATTAGCGAGGCCATGTCTCAAAGGAAAGCCGAGATCCAGCTCATGATATTAAAGTTTCTGATCAATTGTCTAATAAGAGAACAAGATTACCCGTCTAAAGATCCGGCCGAAATGAAAATCCTGACAAGGTGGAGTGATAATATAGCCGAGGGTAAGCACAAGACCGTCGGTGCTATGGAGAGTATGTACAAGAAAATCCGTAGAGAAATAATAAAGATACACGAACAACGTAAAGCAGCACAAGTAAGCGAGAAAGAAAGTAACTCTGATACTGAAGAGGTAGAGGACGAGAATCCCGCCAGAATAGCGTATGTAGGAAAATCTAGATTTCCAGATCGCCATTTACGCCTAGAACACAAGTCTATTTTTCATTCTCCAGCACCAGAACAAGGTTCCCTAGAACAAGTGTTTCAAGCTACCGATCACATTCTGAAATCACGAATCGGTTACAGTGAGTTAAGTACCATGCATGAACAGGAACTAGCCCGATCAGCAGTCCGATGGATTACTGATTCTACCACTTTTCCAGACGAAATAGTGGCACAAATGTTTCTGAAAATGCCCCCAGCCGAGCAGCGACTGGTGGGTATGTATATGATTCAGCACCTCATTACATTGTATGAGGGTCAGCACTCTGATCCAGGTCCGTTACATGATATCCTGAACGAGTTACTCCAGTATAGATGGAAAGGTCTAGGTACCGATTTAATTAGTGTCATTCTAGAACAGCGTCACAAATATAGAACGTTTCTGAACCCGCATTTTGTTCATGTCTCACCCCCAGAAAGTAAACCATTTTACATGGAAAGACAGAACCCGTTACGAGAAGTGCATCCAGTTAAGACAGAGGACGGTGAAATGCAACGAGTGTTTGTATACACTCCAATAACAAAGATGGAACTCCTCGAGATGAAGAAATTAATTCCCTGTCATGACAAAGATCCAGCAGGGTTCCATAGAGAATTAAAAGACATGCTCCGTATGGGAGAATACACTTACCCAGATATCATTAAAATGTTAAAGGTTCTGCTGCCCGCAGGGGTGTATGAAAAGCTCAAGGAAAAAGAATGGGAGGTGGGAGAGAAAAAGATCGATTGGGCAGTTCTAGAAGCTGAAGATAAGGCACGAGTACCAGGTACCGGTCTTGGAGATAAATGTAAAGAATTACCAGAATTATTAATACAAGTTTTACCCCGATTATTGACAACTAGAAAAGAAGACTGGGATGCAATCTCAGCCTGTAAACAGAAGCAAGATGAAGATATCAGTGATTTTTATTCTAGATTTGAAAAGTGTTTTAGTATCAACAGTGGCCTCAAGACAAGTAGTGAGTCATACCCTCACCTTTTTGTTACTAAATTAGTCGAGAATTCAAGCCCACAAATTAAAAATCGAGTTCTGAAAGTCGAAAGTACCTGGCAAGCTAATACCCCGTCCCAGATGTTGCAAATGCTCCAATACCACCAGAATAGAATCAGGGAAGAACAAGAACACGAAAGAAAACGTATGAAAGACACGAAAATGAAAGTACTAGTTGCACAATCTGTTCCTCAAGACAGTCAGAAGAGGGGTCTGAATCAAGCCAGTCGTCCTGCAGCTCCCGTTAAAGGGAATTGCAATTATTGTAAACAGCCAGGTCATTTTATAAATGAGTGTGCAGTTCTGAAACACAACATAGCTACTGGTAAGACTAAAGAAAGACCACGTCCGCCTAGACAGGAACAAGTTTCACAGATTCCTCAGCTACAGAATGCACCACAGACAGTTACCGCACCGCAGCCTATTGCTGCAACACAGCATGTTACATCACAGATGTACCAGTATGCACAGTCTGAGTATCCAGAGTACCAGCAGTATTCATGAAACAGCCTAGAGAGGGAGGTAGGCTTGCCTCTCATCGAGATACCTGTAGATCAAGAAGGTCCCTATGTTCATAGTCAAGTATTAGGGAAAGACAGAAAGTTTTTGATCGATACAGGGGCAAGTAGGACCACAATTAGTCACGCCGAAGTTCCAGGGGCTCCGCTCTCAGGCTCAAGAAATGTTTCCCTTGGATTTTCAGGAAAACCTATCGTAAATGAGATTTCAAAGCCAGTTACTCTAGAAGTAGGTCCATTGTCCCGCACTACTGATCTGTTACTTACTAAGTCATGTCCAGAAAATCTATTAGGCATTAAGACACTGAAAGAGTTAGGTGCAGTTATATGCTGTTCCCCAGAGGGAATACGTCTGTTCCTACGTGACTTTAAGGGTCACTATGTATTACGAGATTTTGATTCAAGACTGTCTAATGTTCCGCAGCACTTATGGGCGCAAGGTCCAACTGATGTAGGTTACATGCAAATCACACCCTATCGTGTGACTCTCAAGCCAGGTGTAGTGTTACCACGAATCAGACAGTACAGATTGCCACCTGAGGCTGTAGCAGCCTTATCCAAAATTATTGACGAGCTTATCGCTCAAGGAGTAGTTGTAGAAACTGACTCCAACGTATGCAATTCTCCGATCATTCCAGTCATGAAACGTACTGATCCGAATGCACCCCCAGTATATCGATTAGTGATCGACCTACGAGAGCTTAATAAATGTATTATTCCGCAGTACCCAGTTGTCCCAGACATCTCTTCCCTATTAACGGCCATTGATTCCGAAGCCATGTTCTTTACAGTAATCGACCTCAAGAACGCATTTTTTAGTGTTCCAATTCATCCAGACAGCCAGTTTCTTTTCGGATTCTGTTTAAATGGAAGGAGCTATATGTTCACACGCGCTCCTCAAGGTTTCACAGAAAGTCCTAGTATTTACAGTCAAGCACTTAAGAGACAACTAGACAACATTCACATGCCAACTGACACTGCCCTGCTCCAGTATGTCGATGATCTACTGATCACAGCCCGTTCTGAACGTGCTTGCGAGCGAGCATCCCTTACAGTCTTGTATTTCCTAGCCGAGATGGGGCACAAGGTGTCCCCTTCTAAGCTTCAATTCTGTGTTCAGCAAGTGGTATACTTAGGACACTTGCTGTCCAAGAGGGGTAGGCAGTTGACACCAGACCGTATCCAGTTAATAGCGAGTCTTCCTCAGCCCAAGACCCAGAAGGAGGTACGTGCTTTTATCGGCCTCACTTCTTACTGCAGACAATGGATTCCCCAGTATGCATTTCTAGCCAAGCCACTGATACAGTTAACGACACAGGAGGCAGCCGTATCGACTGTCCTCCCCTGGACATCTGAACATACACTTAGTTTCAATGAGTTAAAGAAAGCCCTATGCCAAGCTCCAGTCCTAGCAACACCGAACTACAGTAAGCCTTTTACACTTTTCGTTACTGAACGTGAAGGTACAGCATTATCTGTTCTCACCCAAGATCAAGCAGGACAATACAAGCCTTGTGCTTATTTTTCGAGCACATTAGATCCTGTAGCCCAGGCTCTGCCTGCGTGCCTCAAGTCAGTTGCAGCCACAGCACTAGCTATCAGACAAAGTGATTCCATAGTCTTAGGACACTCCCTGACAGTACAAGTTCCACACTCTGTGGAAGTTCTTTTAAACCGAACACAGACTCAGCACTTGACAATTGCACGTTTAACAGGTTATGAATTGACACTGTTCCAGCCACACATAGAAATCAGACGCTGCAACGTTTTAAATCCTGCTACACTGTTACCATCAGTTACTTCGAATCCTGTCCCACATGACTGTGTGGAAGTAGTTAACATTACGACAAAGCCAAGACAAGATCTGACAGATATTCCGTTACCAGACCCCGACCTGACACTTTATGTGGATGGTTCATGTATGAGAACTAGTACAGGAGAACTAGTCGCCGCGTATGCAGTGACTACTGACACCGAAGTTATTGAAACACACCGTATTGATACCCTGTCCTCTCAAGCAGCAGAGCTAGTTGCTCTGACACAAGCCTGTATACACGCCAAGAACCTGAAAGTTAATGTTTACACAGATTCACGCTACGCATTCGGAGTCGTACACGACTTCGGAGTGCTCTGGCAGGAGAGAGGTTTCATGACTTCTCATGGAACCAAGATTCAGCATGGTCTCCTTATTCAAGCTCTGTTAGATGCCATACATTTACCGACATCTATTGCTATCATGAAATGCAAAGCACATACGAAAGTTACTGACATTATTTCCCAAGGTAATGATCTAGCAGATCGCACAGCCAAGCTTACAGCACAGACTCTAGACATTCCAGTTAATCAGACACATACTCCAGATCCGACTACATGCATGACAGTTAAGGACCCTACACAAGATGTCATAGATATCCAGTTACATGCTACTCCCGATGAAATCAAGAAATGGTCCGAACAAGGAGGGGTCCAGACAGATCAAGGATGGTTAACGAAGGGTAGAGCCACATGGTTTCTCCCCGACTCTATGGTTCAAGTCATTATCAATACCGCACATAGTCCAGCACATTTAGGAGAAAAAGCCATGTTAGACAGTATCCAGAACATTTGGTTCAACAAGCATTTACGAGCTGCAGCTAAGCAGAAAGTCCGTACCTGTATGATATGTTGTCAGTTTAATCCAGGTAAAAGTGTCCCGGTGGAACAAGGTGGATTCCAGCCCCCTAACCACCCTTTTGAAGTCCTCCAGATGGATTATATTCAGATGGAGCGATGTCGAGGTTTCAAGTATGTCCTTGTAGTTGTATGCGCTTTGTCCAGGTGGACAGAAGCATATCCAGTCCCAGATTACACAGCCGCGACCACTGCCAAGCAGTTGGTTCGTGAGTTCTTCCCCCGTTATGGACTCCCTAGAGTCGTATATTCTGATAACGGCCAGCCATTCTCATCTGAACTCATGAAGCATGTTTCCCTGTTGCTAGGGTACCAGTGGAAATTTCATTGTGTACGCCATCCTGAAGCAGCCGGTCTCGTAGAGAGACATAATCAGACTCTAAAAATTCGTATCGCAAAAGTGTGTAAAGAAAAAGGTGTGGACTGGCTAGTAGCCCTGCCAGTCGCTTTATTTTATATGCGCATGGTTGCACATTCCAGATCAGGTCTGTCCCCGTATGAGGTCGTTTTCGGCCGCCCCCCTAATATGTGGGGTACTCCTAGACCCCGAAGTATTACCGATGTTTCAAGTAATATGCTGACAGATTACCTAGCTTCCTTGATGTCTGCCCTCAACTCATGTCGTTCACAGGTTGCTGCCGCATTTCCAGACAATACCGAGGTGGCACCGCACGAAATCGTTCCAGGATCCATGGTGATGGTCCGCAACTTTGACAGATCAAGTCCGCTGGAGCCTCGTTGGAAAGAGCCCCGACAGGTCCTCCTCACCACCCGTACAGCCGTGAAGTTGGAAGGACGCAAAGGCTGGGTGCACCTTTCTCATGTCAAACTTTTTAATGGACTGAAACCCGTCTTAAAGAACATTTCCCAGGATTTGAAGGATTGCCAAAGCATTGTTCTTAAGGACTGTCCCGCAAATGACATTGTTACAACCCCTCCCCTGTTAGAGAAAACTCTGCAACAGGAGTATAAACAGAAATTAAGGTCTAGTAAAATAAGTCAGTCAGTTTGATTGTCTAAGTCCTCCCCTAGGTGAAACGGTTAGACTGTTTCTGACATGTATAAAATAGACCCCCATAGTGAGAGAGTTAGTCAAAACTCAATCCGATGTATCGTTTTTCTAAGTTTCATATTGTTTTCCAGCCTTATGATTTCCTGCACCAGTTATGCATTTTACCTATGTTTCCCAGTTTCACATGTAAATAAGTCTGCTAATGCTACAGTAGAGCACACGTTTAGTGATCTGCCTCCTCATGAACTGTCTTACCGCCTCGCTATGCGAAATAACTCATTTATCCGCATGTTACATTACTCACACCAGACCAGCAATGCCACTAATTGTTGGGTGTGTGGTCGACTCCCCCCTTTCCAGACACCGAAGGGAGTTCTGCCACTCTTTCCTTATCCATTTTCACATAATCGTTCGTGTGGAGCATGGTCCACGTTAACGTCATCCTCAACAGATATGTCTTTTCTTAACAGTACATGTTTCCCAGACAAGCAAGGTCTCCCTCACCGAACAGGTTTAGATCTAGAAAATGAAGTGTATAATTTAGGCAATTATTCGTCGAATTTCATGGTCCTGAATGTTCAGTCTGATACTACTCCAGACTTACCTGCTATTTCAGTACTACCAGTCAAAGGCGAATTATGTGTCCGAAATTATGGTTCCGTACATGTAGGACATAGTGATTGTACTACTATTGTCAAGTATAGTGACAGTGGGAAATCTATTTTCAAAGCTTCACGTCATTCTTATTTTATTTGTGGTCAAACCGCATATGTTCGTCTGCCCCTCGATTGGGAGGGAACCTGTTACATTGCCTTCCTACTGCCACCTGTTTTCCTAGCCCCATCTGATTATCATAGAAATACGCATCTAGTACACATTAGACATAAAAGGGAGTCCCCAATTGTCGATTATACTGAAACTGCTCTAGAACAGTATACAGATTTCAACAGAGGTTTCTTCTTCTTTATAGGCCCTGTCCAGAATAGTAAACTGATCCGTAGGTTAACCAGAACCCTTGAAGCTGTAATAAATGAGACTGCCTCTGCTCTAGGTAACTTAACCGAAGAGCAATCTGCCATGAGATTTGTCGTTTTACAGAATCGTCTCGTCCTTGACGTCATACTGGCCGATAGGGGCGGGGCCTGTAAAGTCATCGGATCTAGTTGCTGCATTTTCATTCCAAATAACGCGCCGTCTGTTTATTCAGCTATAACCAGACTCCATAAAATTGCCCATCTGATACACCAAGATCCAGGCACCTGGACATGGTCCGGTTGGTTCTGGAATATAATTTCCGCATGGGGATGGAAAATATTGTCCTTTCTAGGTATTGCAGTAGCGATCATATTCAGCTGCTGCCTCTGTATACAATGTGGCCCTGCGATTTGCGGCATTTGTGCTACCTCTTGTATTCCTAGTCCCAAGCCCCGTTCTAAATCCCGTTCCAGGACAATTCGAGACGAGCAAATGATACTGTATGAAATGATAGATGGTATCATGAATATTGATGTTTCCTGATGGAAACGTAGTGACAAGGAGGGAATGTGGAAAAGTAAATTTTGCCATGTTCTGTGTCCCTACGTGTCATCCATCATATGTTATGTGTGCATGATTAGATATGCATATGTATTCCCCATGTCCGATTAATGACGCAATTACAGTTGTGTCCACCTCTAATATGCCAGTTTTCAGTTCTCGTGAATACTACGAATATCAGGCCTATGTAAAGCTACGTTGCCACGTTTCTCAGTGTGCACGTTATCCCATTATAAAGTCCCCGTTTCTAGGCCTCAAAAGGGCCCGGACACCAGATTCAGCTCCTGTCTCCAGCAGCCTCGCTGAGGAGCGATACAGCCCCCACCTGTATCCTCGACCCTTCACTTACTTCCTGCCTCGCAGTGCCCGGCCCAGCCTGGCTCAGTCTCTGAGTCTGCCAAGAATATGTTATGATCCCAGTTATCAGTTCAGTCCTCCTTCCCTGCATTCCTAAGCTACTGAATCGCATCAATAGTTTCCGTCATTGTCTAGCCTTCACGTCTCCACGTTAGAGAAATACTGCATTTAATGGTCATTTAATATCCTTCATCACGCACTACATGTAGAATAATGCATGGTCCAGTCCTAGAATCAAGTCAGCCTTTCCTCTCCTGACTTATAGTTTATATCAACATGTTCTCTAAACATCAGATACTAGATACTGTTTAGGTACATGTCGCCCTGACTCTCCAGACTTCAGTCTCTGCTCCTAGCACAGAGTTCATAGCCCCCAGCTTCTCCTAGTGATACGTCATTGCTAGTTTGCGCGCACCATCAGGTTAGAGGTCCCGGCTCCTCAGGTAGCCCCCTCCATGGTTTCCGCCCCATTCATGACATATTCTGTTACGTCTGCACCACATGTCTATGTATACGCCCCGTTACACCTACTTTCGCCCTTATCTTTCGCGACTGCTACGCGTCACGCCTTCTGCTCCACCCACTGCTACGCCTACTGCAATGTAATGCTATGTGTTTGCGTTATGTATATATGCTCATGTATTGTTATTAAAAGTCAGCGCGCTCATTCCAGACCCAGCCCCAGCAGCTGCTGGGCCCTGTCATCCTATTCCTATGCAGGTTGTCCTGTTCCTGTCCTTATGCTGTAATAAACCTGCAAAACTCCTACTACCTCGAATCTTGACTCTTATTTATTGAGCTATCTGTTATGATATATGTCTAGTCAAAAATAGGGTATTATTTATTTATTTACCACAATTTAATAAAAAGTTCATCAGTGGCCTACTGATTTTCGTTTTCCTATTCCTTTCTTTCCAGGTTGTTTCATGCTAAAGTTTCTGTTAACAGGATACAGTGATCACTTCGTTATTATTGCATATGTCCTTTTCACTAGGGGTGCTCTCTGGTCGGGCCAGATGACCTATCTCTAGTACATTGCTATTTTCAACAGGTTGTTCCTAATGTTTCTATTTTAGCGAGGTCAAAAAGAGATCCCATTAGTGGCCTACTGATTTTGCTTGATTCCTTTTGTTTTTTTACACGATTTTTCGCTATCTGCAAAGACTAAACAGAGTATTGCGACTCTGTGCTTGTTTGTAAATAGAGAATGAACCAAAGAGAACCAATTCTAAAACAGTAAATGCTTGGATAACAATCAATCAAATGGAGAGAGAAGCAGGCACGACGGATTACAACGGGGGCAAAGGCCTGCGTTAACTACCCTTCACTATCTGCAAAGAGAGAGTACTCCTAATAGAAATGAGGGGGGGGGCAGCATTGAAAGCAGATCAGTGTGCATAAACACGAAAATGTTTTTTCTTACCACGTACTTGACAATCGACAGCTTATGATATTTGCTATTAATAAACCATTGAAATTCACTGAAAAAACCATAGGTTATAGACCATATATAGTTAGGAATTAGCATTTACAAAACCTTGAAAATTCACTGAAAAAACCATAGGTTATAGACCATATATAGTTAGGAATTAGCATTTAAAAAACCTTATTTTACTCACACAAAACCATTGAAATTCCATATATAGTTAGTTGTACTAACTATATATCGCGCACCCGCAATCCACTGCTGATCATGTCACATATTACATCATTCATGACATGGTCAGTGACATCACTGATGACATCACTGATGACATCTCAAATGACATCACTGATGACATCTCAAATGACATCACTGATGACATCACTGATGACATCTCATTTGACATTACTGATCACATCACTGATGACATCATTCATGTGATAATACGATGAACCTCTTCAGACTCTAATATAACCTTAGATACACTCAGTGTAAACAGACACTCACAGACTGTCACTCATTCATGAAGTTGCACACACACCTACTCAGTTATGCAAACAATCAATCACACCTCCATTTTCATAACTATACCGTTATACACACCTTACTTATTCAAACATATACTAAAACATATTTACTCTCTTATACAATCCTGGATACAAGTTCACAATGATCCATACAGCCACTCACACATTCACTGGCTCTTATGCACAGTTATTTATATATGTCAACTCTCACATGTACTGTGTTTTGCATATGTACTTACTTTGACATGTAGCACTGAGATATCCATTCACTCACCAATACACTCATGCACACAGTCAATCGCCCATACAGCTGTTTCCACATGCACTTTTGAACCCATACATCTAGTGAATCAACTGCTCACACATCTATGCACAGAGTCATACACCTCCCAGCCACCCACACACACACTCAGTCTCCCATACAAATACTTGGGCAACCAATCAATAACCCATATAGTTACTCATATAGCTACTGATCAACACATGCAGCAGTTTACAGAACAACAGACATAATGATGCACAAATTAAGACAGTTTAGTCACTAACCCATGCACTCAGTGACACACATTTAATCACTCACTCATACAGTCAGTCATGCACCTACTAAATCCTTCAACAAGACACTTATACATCCACTCATTCTTCAATATGTAAGACATATTTTAACTTTACAGAAACATACAGTCACTGGATGTTGTCATCAGTGATGTCATCAGTGATGTCATTTGAGATGTCATCAGTGATGTCATCAGTGATGTCACTGACCATGTCATGAATGATGTAATATGTGACATGATCAGCAGTGGATTGCGGGTGCGCGATATATAGTTAGTACAACTAACTATATATGGAATTTCAATGGTTTTGTGTGAGTAAAATAAGGTTTTTTAAATGCTAATTCCTAACTATATATGGTCTATAACCTATGGTTTTTTCAGTGAATATATATATATATATATATATATATATATATATATATATATATATATATATATATATATTCACACTCACACACACACTCACACTCACACTCACACACTCTCTCTCTCCAGGTCAAATCGCTTCTGTGGACGAATAAAGCCCTTGAGGGCCCAGGACTAATGTGGGAAAAATATGTGGCTTTTGCAGCACAGTATTCTGGTGCCACTGTTAGACAGTAGCCCATGTCGAGGGCTTGGGCCACATACCTTCCATTCAAAAATATTACAGACCATTACTACGTGTTGAACAGGGCACAGGTTTGGGCTTGCCACTTCTGAGGGAATAGGGCTCCCTGGAATATGTTCGAGTGGTGTTCGGGTTGCTGTTGATACTCAAGGTACGGCCCAGGAGCTGCACGCGGCCCTCCTGACCTTTGCACGCGGCCCTCTGGGAAACGACAGCACTGAACTGCTTTTTACTCGACTCAACACAAATATTACAAAAATGTTAAATAAAAAGCAATCATTTTTTTAAAGGTTAATTACAGTTAAATAAAGGAAGTAACTAGTGTGTCCTGCACCTCATAACTTTAGGAACACCTGCATTTTTAAAGACGGCAAACATGTAAAAATATGATTGGCTCTTCAGAATTCAAAAAGTGCATTCAATTAACTTGCAGAACCGTTTTACCTTAGTAAATCAGATTTTAGCAGTGCATTCATGAGTATTTTTTTTAAAGTGATAATTTTCAAACATGAATTTAAATACGGTTGTCGTCCCCCCCGCCCCCCACCCCGCACAAGAATGCCATTAGTGATTAAATCCAAATTCAGGAGAGAGTTTTGTACAGCACACATCCTGAAGGCATGTATTTGGAGGTCCACTTATGTGTAATAATGAAGAAAAAGGAGGGAAATTGAAATTAAGTAGTTGCCCAGGATCACACAATTTGGTCAAGTGGTGAAGCCGCCGCCGGGATTCATCCCAGGTCTTCTCGTTCCTCATTGTGCAATTTAGTTCAGCCACTAGTTGGACATGCTTTGCTTCCTTTATACCCACTTTATACTCCCCATTTCCCCCCTGACCATCAATGAGGCCCTCCGTCATTCCAAAGACCTAACTTTTTGGCCCCCCGGAAAGATTTTTGCGAGTACCCATGCTGTAGACAGAACGCCCTGGGCCTCAGTGGCACCGAAGTCCAACTGGCATTCAACAGCCTGGGGCACCTTACGGGTTGTATTGCCTGCTGGTACTCGGGTACTCCATGGAACAAACTTTCTCTGTAGCCTAATGCCCAAAGTCTTTGTCGGGCAGTTGTGTGCCCTAGCAGGGGAGAATCCTGCATTTAGGACCGCACCATGGGCAATTCTGAATTGCCCAGGGCTCCTGTGGGAGAGTTATGCCACCTGTGTGAGGCCATCCCTGCAGTGAAACTTTAGTGTAACTACTACACTCCTCCGTTCGCATTTTGTCGCCACCCATTTTCAAACGGTGCATAGTTTTCACAATATCCCCTTTTGAAACTTTTGTTTAGAATGTTTGTTCCTATCGTTGAGTTCTCGACGAAAACGAAACCACGTGAAGAAATTCTCCCTGACACCAAAATAGAGCACATCCTTATGTCCGAGAACATTTCGTCCCCTGAGTCACTGAGGAGGAGGGTTGTTTGGTGTTGAGTCTGTTTATACAAAACCAGCCCGGCTCAGAATGCCCAGTCCCTTCGTGTTGTTGGAAATGGCGCCGCCTGGAGCTTAGCGTCCCGGTGCCCGGGCATTTGTGGCAAAGAGTTCGCCGTGGCTGGGGTTATGCTTTCTCCTCGGGCCCCCTGGATGATGCGCGTGCTATTTAACAGGCATGTGTCACCTGTTGCTGAATGTCGTCAAAGTTAACCCTTGCCTGCACGGCTTGTGCAGAGCCAGGAGTGCACTGTTTGTATTCTATGGGATGACAGGTCTAGCCGTGGTACCGCCCAGGACCCGAGGCACCTGTAATCCGCCTGCCCCCGTTGTCATTTTGAATTAATTAGTCAGCTGGAACAAGAGGTAGGACAGACCTTATGTGAACAAACAGCCTTCAGCACCTTTCATCATACACAGAAGCCACGCTGTGACGCACACGGCGTCCGTACAGCGTCCCTTAATGCATCTCACCGTCGTGTGCTCATTATGCTAATCACGCTCAGAACACAATAATTATAATCGGTACACACACGTAGAGTGCACTCTCCTAACCAGGTTGCCGCTCACGGTTGATCACCTGTGTCATTAACCGACGATGCTGCTCCGTTTACAGAGTTCACGAGAGGACTCGCGTGGTTGTAAACACGTGACATTCGAAGAGTGCGGCTGCGCAGATCTCTGGCGTAGGTGCATTTACCCATTGGGCTTATTTTAAGAACACTGTAGGGTCGATGTCAACGAGTAAAAGCACCATTGGACATGCTTGGTCCGTTTTTAGGCCGAAGCGTACCAGTCTCGTTTACTAAAGCAGTCTTGGGGAAATTCAGAAAGCTTCCCTGGGAATGCATTCGGCTCATTGTTAACATTGGCTTTGTGGTTTGTTGCTCACATTTTCTGGCTTTCTATTTGCTGACTTTATTTGTTTTAGGCTGTTAAGGTACATTTTGTCCCTCCCAAGAACTAAAGCCTTTTCACTTTGCCTCTCCTTGTATTCTTCTACAAGTTCCCCTTTCTGTAAACAGGGCTGTAAATCTTGTTCTGATTTTGTCACATTTGGATTTATGTGACAGTCTTGCTGGATATTGGGGATAGGAAATGTTATTTTTTTACCTAGCACACAAGTAAATGAATTATGCAAGTATTTGTGAACTGTATAGTTGTATTAGTAAATCTGTATGTCTGTGCAAATGTAATAGTCATTCAATTGAAAATGTGTTGTCTGTAATGGCAGTATGCTACCACACCATGCATACTCCTTTTTACCCCACTCACTTGTACTCTGCACCATTGCACACCACTACACTGTACTTTTGCACCACTCCACTTTACACTTTACCTCACTGCACTCTACGCCCCTCTACTCTGCACCACGCTACTCAGTGGCAATGCTCTCTATGCCACTGCTCTCCACACCACTTTCCTGTACGCCACTCTGCTCCACGCTATGCACTCTACCCTGCACCACTCTTCTCTGAAACAATCTACTCTATGCCACTACACTCTGTCACTGCACTCTACGTCACTGCACTCTACGCCACAGCACTCTATCCTGCACCACTATACTCTACCTACGCCGCTGCTCTCCATGCCACTCAGTGCCACTCTACATCACTGCACTCTATGCCACTTACCTCTACAAAAATCTACTCTGCACTACTGCATTCAATGATAGTGCACTCTACGCCACTCTACTCTGCATCACTCCACTCTATGCCACTGCACTCCATGCCACTGCATCCTGCACCACTCTATGCTAATGCACTATCTGCCACTCCACTCTATGCTCTCTATTCTGCACCACCATACTCTACGCCACCATATTCAACGCAACTGCACGCTATGCCACTCTACTCTGCACCACTGCACTCTGCTCCACTGCACCCCACTATACCCCACTTTAATCTACGACACTGCATTCTACAATGCTGCATTGTGCGCTACTGAATTCTGTGCTGCTGCACTCTAAGCCACTTTACGCTGCAACACTCTATGCTAATGCACTATATACCAGTTCGCTCTACTGTACGCCATGCCACTGTATGCTACTGCACTCTACTCGGCACCACTCTACTCTATGCCACTTGACTCTACTGTATGCCACTGCACTCCGCACCAGTGCACTCTAAGTCACTCTACTTTGCAACACTACACTTTATGCCGGTGCACTCTACAGCACTCCACTCTGCATCACTCCATTCTATTCCACTGGACTTCATGCCACGGCACTCTGCACCACTCTATGCCAATGCACTATCTGCCACTCCACTCTACTTTCTCTATTCTGTACCACCATACTCTACGCCACCATACTATAGGCCACTGCACTCTACTATGGACCACTCTAATCTACACCACTGCATTCTACGACACTGCATTGCACACTACTGAATTCTATGTAGCTGCACTCTACGCCACTTTACTCTGCAGCACTCTACTCCTATGAACTCGACACCAGTCCACTCTCCTCTACGCCATGCCACTCTGCAATGCACTCTACTCTGCAACACTCTACTCTGTGCCACTCCACTCAACACAACTCTACTGTATGTCACTGCACTCTACGCCACTCTACTGCACTTTACGACACTCTACTCTGCAACACTGCGCTCTATGCCACTTCACTCTATGCCACTGCACTCTGCATCACTCCACTGTGCCACGCTGCACTATGCAGCACTCCACTCTATGCCACCGCATTCTGTGTCTCTATACTCTACGGCACTATCCTCCACTCTATTCCACTACACTCTATGCCACTGTACTCTGCACCACTGCACTCTATGCCACTCTTCTTTGCTCCACTGCACTCTACTATGCAACACTCTATTCTATGCCATTGCATTCTACAATGCTGCATTTTACGCCACTGAACTCTACGCCGCTGCACTCCATGCCACTTTACTCTAACAGTCAATGCCAATTCACTCTGTCACTCCACCCCACTCCACTGTGTGCCACTCTAATACATGACTCAGTGCCACTCCCCTCTACGACACTCTACTCCACTCTTTGCTATTCCACTGTGCGACACTCTACTCTACGCCACTAATTTTTAGCCATGCTGAACAGCACACATGCTGGTGTACAACATTGGAAAAGTCAATAGCTCTTGAGAGACCTATTGGCTTTGCCGATGCTTGTTTATAAACTGCAGTCTTGTAGTTTTTAAAAGGATCACCTAGTGTCCAGAATAAGATTGTGAAAGGGGGCATTTTATTACTTCTATTTAACTCCGCAGATACTTAAATTATTGTTGAAATATGGCGTTTTGGCCAGCCGCGGCTCCTCTGCTATGGTCCCCCCCCCCCTTAGCAGCCAAACAAATGAAAAATAAAACCGTTATTATCGTTTTATTTTTGCTCTGGGAGCCTAAACTTGGGGGAGGGGCCAAGTGGATGACCAGCACTAGGGGGAGTGTTTTGAACTGACATCAGTGTGCATGACAGTTTGGCTCGCCATCTCAGGATGCCCAAACCGTCTTGCGCACTGAAGCTCTCTTCAACCCGAGCTGTGTTGCCGGGTTGGAGAGAGCAGGCACAGACTCCCAGCCTAACTGGGTTATGTTATGTTATACCTTTTCTAAAGCGCCCAGCTGCCCCAGCAAAGGGGCGTCCCAGCGCTGATAGCAGAAAACTGCAAAGGTACCAAAGGGAAAGCCTAGGGCAGAGGAAAGAGGTACGTTTTGATTGCCTTACGAAATGACAAATAGTTATCCATGCTACGAATATGCAAAGGTAGCGCGTTCCAGAGTTTGGCTGCCAAAGTACAAAAGGAACGTCTGCCAGCACGCACCCTCCTCACCAGTGGAACAACCGCCAGATGCTGCCCCTTCAACCGGAGTTGGCGGGCAGGAATATAAGGTACAAGTAGAATAGCCAGGATTGCTATTCAGAGGGACTTAAACTCTACGCGTTTGGCCACAGGCATCCAGTGTAGCCGACGGATGGCGTTCGTCGTAGAGCACATTCTAGGCAGGCCAAGGAGAGTTCTGGCAACAGAGTTTTGAGCCCTCTGCAGTCTCCTCATTTAAGTCTTATTAGTCCCCAAATAAAGTGAACTAGCGTAGCCCAATCGCGACAGGATGGAAGCCTGCACAATAACCTGCCTAATGGACGTGTCGAAAAACCCCAACAGCGGTTTAAGCCCACGCAATATGCCAAAGCAGGTCCCTGCCACTTTCTTGGTTTGAGTCTGAAAGGTAAGGACTGAGTCCACCCAGGCACCTAGATTGTTTACCACCTGTTTATGGGCGGGTGCACATCCCAGGGTGGCCGGCCACCAGAGTTCACTCCACAGCTCATGATCTCTCCCTACCAGCAAGACCTCCGACTTGCTGACATTGAGCTGGAGACAGTTGGCAATCATCCACTCAGCAACAGCCTTGAGGTCGCTCCGAAACTTATGAGCGTCCCGTACGTAGTTGTGAGTGCAACTATCAACTGAGTATCATCTGCATATGATACCACTGTGAGCCCTCTGCTCTTGGCCACCGCTGCTAAAGGTTGTACATAAAGATTGAAAAGTGTAGGACTCAAAGCTGCGCCCTGTGGCACCCCATGTTTGGAAGTATGGAACATGGAAGCAAAAGGGGGAGCTGTTACCTGGAAGGTCCTCTCAGCAAGAAAAGAGGCAAACCAATCCAGGGCAGAATCCACAATGCTCACTTCCTCCAACCGCTGTAACAGGATCTTGTGAGAGACTGTCAAACGCGGCACTGAGATCTAATAAAATCAGTTCTGAAGTGCGGCCCTCATCGAGAGCCCTCCTCAGATGTTCGGTCACAGCGAGGAGAGCAGTCTCAGTGCTGTGGCCAGAACGAAAACCATTCTGGGTGGGGTCTAGTATGTTATTATCCTCCAGAAATCTAGATAGAATGGAGTTAATATAGGCCTCAGAGATCTTGGCGACCCAAGTGATTTCACGAATTGCTCAGGCTTAAGGGGGTCAGTCGGAGAACTGGACTTGACCTTATTACAGAGCACATACAACTCATCCTGAGAGATCGGCGGGAGAGCAGCCAAAGTGTGCGTCAGAAGAGATTTGGACCTAAAGTCAGGGCACGTAGTCGCTTCAGGGAAGGTCTTATAGATATTTTTCACCTTCTTAACAAAGGAGGCGAGAACCTCACATTGCTCATTCGACGAAATCACAGGTGCTGTAGAGACCGCCGATGATTTAAGATCTTTAAGTATCAAAAAAATACTTTAGAGGAATTACTACTGTTCCTAATCTCAACCGCGAAGTATGCGGCCCATTTGGCCTGAATAGCCCTATGATCCATCTTAATGGCTACCTGATAATGCCCCTTTGAAGTTGGGCCGTAGTCCCGTCTCCAGGCTCGCTCCAGCTTTTTACAGGCTTTACGTAGAGTGATCATCTTTTCTGGCAGCACAAATCGAGGGCGCTCCGGCCAATCCTGCGCTGCTCGCCGGATTGGCTGCGCTGGACTCTGGGACCCCGTGCCTGCAGTTGAGAGGAACGTAATGCGGCAGATAAGGGGTTTTTTGTTTTTCTTTGTCTCATCATTCGTCCGTTCCCCCCCACCCCGCCTCACCACTCTATCGAGACACCGTCCACTTCTGGTTTCGTCTCCATTTTCACGAAGACAAAATAATGCATTCCTAACGTGGCACCCTGCTGTTGGGCGTAGCTTCTAGTGGTGCAGCAGGTGCAGTGGCTCTGAGCCCAGCAGCCCTAGGGGTCCATAGACCCCTGATTGATGCTGCATTTTATTACCTAAACATCAATTGTAGGGCGTTATCATTGCTTGCGCTGTGACACATGCACTCATTCTAGACCTCTGTCTCTGGTGCTGCTAAGCAACTCATTGGGGGCATGGAGCTGCAAACGTTTCACAACAGAACAGATTTGTAAGAACATATAGGGCTGGTCACCACCCTTACTTTTAGATCTATCTGACAGCGCAGCCGTCTTTGGCGTATTGTGATCAGTGCTTTAAAATACACATAGACAACTTTGGCTGCATCTAGATGACTTAAAATATGTCACAGAAAGCTGTTGAGTGTATCATTACGCCTTCTAGGAACATTCTTTATCTCCTTTATGCGTTCTGTACTGAAAGCACTGGCTAAGGGTAGACATTAATATGATAGGAGATATGCAGTGCCTTCAGTTGGTCGTAAAGTTTTTTTTAATTATTAACAGCATATCACCTGGACTTGACTCTGGTGTCGTAGGCTATTATTAGCGATCCTTTTAATATGTTACTGTAGAGGTGGGCGAGCCAACAGATTAACAGAGAGAAGGGGGGTGGGCGCACACTGCCTCACACTCCAGCACTGTTTGCCCCGATGCATCATAATAAATGCAGTGCATGATAACACTTCATTCAGTGTCAGGCTTTTAACAGAGAGAACCCAGCCAGAGTCAAGCTAAGGGCGTGTTTTGTCTCTAAGACCCCGAGCACGAGCTGAGCCATGAAAATGTTTGGGCTGTATCGTGTTACAAAACTCAAGTAAAAAAAATGATAGACCCTTCAAAATGCAAAAATTTCTCTAACATGCTGAAGCAGTTCACCTTTTTAGTACATTAGATTATATCACTGTGTTGAAGTATTTATTAAATGCTATAGTATTCAAACATATACATAGGAACTTTTCTGCCCCCTTGCCATGACCACAGTGCCATTAGTGAACCAGGAGGCAAGCTAGTTTAATGTGGCCCTCCTCGTCTAACTGAAATGCCTTATCCTATGTTAGTTTAACGCACAATGTAACTTTTGTCTTGATGTTGTTTACTTATCTGTAAAGCGCTCTGATACTCTTGGGTCCAGTAGCGCTATATAAAACCTGTTTAAATAAAGAATAAATAAATAAATATGTCAAACACAAGTTTTTTGTACAGTGTACATCTAGAATGCACCCATTTGAAGGTGCTCTCATTTGTTGTAATGAGGAAAAAGCAGCTTCTGTGAAATAAAATAGTTGCCTAGGATAACACAGTTTGCCCAAGCAGGTAAGCCAGGATTGATCCCAGGGTTTCTTGTTTTACATTGTGCAATTAAGCCACTAGATGATTATCTTTCTCACACTCATTTGATATCAAAGTGTGATGCTTTGTTTTCAATTCTTGGTGCTTGATGTTACAGCACGGGTGGCATGCAGAAGCCACATGAATGCTGTACTAGTTTCTGGCTCGAGCCAGGCTCGAGAATTCAGTGTCTCGTCCAGCTGTACTCTACCACAACACAGCCGCAATTCTTTTAATTAATACAGTTAATTATTACACATTATCATTACCAGTGTACCTATACATAGAGACTGTGGAGTTCTGAGCAGGAAATCCTTTTGGTTTCAGGTCTTGTCTGTAAAAAGCGGATATGCAGTTTTTAGCTGTCTGTTATGGGAGATCTTTTGTGTACAAAAACAATACTTAGTAGGCTTTAGGCCAGTCTGTTGCTTACCACTGGTTGGCTTATATTTTAATGTCGTTTGCTTGCTTCTTATTCAATGGCTTTGCTTTCTCTTCTTGTGTTTGTCCTCCACCTGAACATAGCTTCTTTTGATTGGATGATTTGTATCCTTCCATTGCTCACATTCATGGGACTTCTACTCTCAAAGCGAGTGCATGCATTTCCTTGTTTTCTCCCTTGTGTACGTCAAAAATCACCTTCTCCATTGTGCTCTATCTTGCTTCCCAGCTCATCTACGTAGCCCCACATCTCCCTCTGTCTTCTTTTTTAAATTGATTTTTATTTCATAATTTACCCATCCCTCAGCACGCCTCAAATTCCTCCTTTGCTCCCCCACATGCTTCTCCATTGGTCACCCACCCTTCTTAACACATTTTGTTTTTTTGAAAACCTGTTGCTCACCCAATGCTTCTCCCACCTCACATTCATTTCTTCATCACTTTCTCTTCCATTGCTCACCTGACCCATCCACAAGCCTTTGTTATTTTTGTGTGGTCCCAAGGCTGCACTTTGCTGCTGTTTTCCCAAACCATGTTTTCGTGCAAGATAATTATTCTTTTTTTTTTTAAATTAAGTTTAGCACTCAAATTTGTGCCCATCTTGGGACCGTAACAAAAAAAAATGGAGGCTGCACCATGCTACATGCTACCCCTATGCATCTTCACACTGGGCTGCTGTAGCATCATGTCGCCTATGTGCACATAGATGAGGATGCATTCGTACGTAAATATCATACTTTTATAAAACAAAAAAATTCTGCTGATGCTGCGAAGCATCGGCAACGCCAACATATCTGCATTGGCAGCCACAGTGCTAGACCTATTGGCTTTGCCAATGCTTGTTTGGATTACAAGTCCACTGTCTCTAACCTTGACCCACTGGTGTGAGAGACCTAAACTATTATTATAAAGAGCTTATTCAATTGTCAGCTTATTTCCAAGGAATGTAAATGGTCACATTCCCTTAAATGTGATCCTGAGTAGCAGATGTCTACGTGGAAGCATTTTCACCATGCAGAGAGGGACTGTATTTTTTGGAGGTCTTCCTCAGGACTGGTATCTTGACGCAATCGGGACTTTTTTGCCGGATTTGTTAAATTCTTCAAACTCCTTTCTTGTTTTTAATAATTCTTTCTCCTTTCCTTATTTTGAAGGGGCTGGGGTACTTTTCTCCCCAGGAAGAAGTTATCTACCTTCTTCCTTTTGGCTACTGACAGACCAATAATGAAGCTGGGTGATGTGGTGTGCTTTATTTGTCAACTGTTCATGCCAAAGTGTGTATGCCCCCTTCTTCTCGGCCTGCTTCAGTGATTCTTGTTTTCAGTATTGATTCAGCTTCTGGCCACAGACACATTGCAGGTATTAACTTCCTGTGGCCATGAGGACACATAGGTGATAAACAGCATCTGTGAATGCAATGTATGTAAACTGCATTTGTGAATGCCTGTGTTTTGGACCTGGCCTTTTTGCAGGGTTAGACACAAACTTTTTGCCATCTGCCTCCTATTTTTCTGACCTTTTTGTAGGCTTTAGAGCTCTGGGTACGCTATCACTGCTAACCAGTGCTAAAGTGTATGTGCTCTCCTTCTAAAACATGGTAAGATTGGTTTACACCTGTTTGACATATTTGTGTTCACATGTCCGTCCCTTGCACAGTGGTATCCCATATACGTAGTAGGACCTGCAAATTAAGTGCTACTAGTGGGTCTGCAGCACTGCTTGTGCCACCCCCAGAAGTAGCTTTTCAAACCTTTTGCAGTCCTACCACTGCAGGGCCTGCGTGCGCAGTTACTGCTACATTAACTTGGCAATTAAAAGTACTTGTCAAGTGTAAAACTCCTCTTTTATTACACCTAAGTTAGGCCCTAGGTAGTCCTATGACCAGGGTGCTGTGTAAGTAAAAGGTAGGACATGTGCCTTTATTGCGTGGGTGGTATATTCTAGTATTGACAGTCTATTTAGTTTCTCACTGCTTTGAGATCCACTCCTTTGATAGTCTAGCATTGGGCAATACCTTATAAATGTTTATGTGGTAATTCCTGATCTGAAAGAAGCAGCTTTGTCATGTTTAGAATGATAGTGATAAATCCTGCTTACTGGTATAGTTGGATTTTACATTACTATTGTAGAAATAGTACTTTTAGAAAGTGGGCATTTTTCTGTGCTTATCACTCTTGGTTCTTTGCAGTCTGACTACAATCCATGTCTGGGCCTGGGTAACAGCTACACTTTGTGCTTATTTTCCAGACAGCCATCACACAGAAAGGGTTGGGTATGGCAGGGTATATACCTGCATTCTTCTGCATACTGGTGGTCTTCTTGGGCTGGGGGAGAGAGGGACATTCACAGTTTACATTTGTATAGGCTGTGCCCTGCCCTCACACAAATGGCTTACTTACCCCCTACTGAAGTCTGAAACCAGGGCTGTGTTTAAAGGGGATTATTGTGCATCTGAAAGGGTTCCTGTGAAGTCACCCCTTGAACACAGACAATTATGAGTGTAAGTACATGGGCTCTGACCCCGTGATTTTAGACACTGTGTGGGACTTGTAATCAGACCTTGCTGGCGCTACATACTGCACCAGAGGACTGCTGTGCTGCCAGGAGGAACCACCATTTGGGCTACTTGCTCTGTTGTGCTAGCCTGCTGTCGGCTAGGCTGCTGAAGGGAGTGCCACTCTGCAAAGTGACCCTATGTGCTGGCCTGCCTACTGCCAGAGTGCTCCCAGTGTTCTCCAGGGCTGGTTGGCTGCTTCCCCCCCACCCCTGTTGGTTTGGAAGCCTGGGGTTTATGAGCCTCCAGAAAGATTCTCCCTAATCGTTTGCATCTTGCTCAAAGCCAGCACGTGGTGAGCGCTTAATTTTTCATGTCATTTTGTGCCTAAAACGAGCGCTTTATGTTTTGCTTTTCCAGCACATGTTGAGCACTTTGCCAGCAGAGCCTCTATCTGTAGTACGACCCCCAGCTGAGGGACAGCGACGGCCAAGCTGGTGGTGAGCAGTTCCGTTCAGTAGCACAAACTCTCCCCTTCAGGATACCCTGACCAGCTGTCCTAAACCACCCAGTTGGGCACCCTTCCAGGAGGTAGCCACTGTGCTGGGAGAGGATCTCTCCTTTGCTGCCTGCCACAGGCCTGTCAGTGTGGGGTCTCTGCCTGATCCCACCCCACAGTTCGAAAAGGTTACTGAAATAAGGTAAGGTCCTCAAGTATATATAGGTAATTATATAGCTTTATTTGAGAAGCTGTTAAGATGTTAATATATCAAGCCTGGGTCTAAACTGTCTCCACTGGAATCTGGGACATCCCGTGTTCCAGATTCCAGCTGTGACATCACCAAGATACCACACATCCCCCTTCGTAGCAATTTAACAATGTTAACAAAATGAGAGAACAGAATAATCAAATATAAACTAATAGAAAACATGAAGTGTACAGAAAAAGAAATTACACAACATCAATAATAAACAGACGGTGATCAATAATCCACGTAGTAATCCTTGTACCATGCAGGACGTTGACGATATCTTTGCACAAGTTGATCAGATGAAGAACCATCACATGTATTGGTGAACTTTCTCCAATTCCTACTGTTATTGACAGATCTGGAGAACTTGTGAGAAACAGAATTATCAGATTTTACATCAGGCCATAACCATTGTGGAATTTTGACAATTTTGGACATATTCCACACATTACCATCAGACAATTCCACAACCTGACGCCCAACTCGAAGAACTTTCAGTGGATTTGAAAATTTAGATTCACCGGATTTAACAAATCTACCTTTTTTTACTCTAGCCCAGTCATTGACATTGATAAGAGAGTTTTTCATATTTCCACTCTGAACAACTCTACCCCTCTTATCCTTTTCTTCAAGAAACAGGTCTTTCATCCAAGATTGATACATGTTGGATATACATTTCCTACCTCTCATTTTTTCAAAAGGGGTTAGATCATTCATACTTCTAGGAGTATTTCTGTAGCACCACAATATTTCACTCAAAGTTTGTTTACAATCCTTCCCATGAGTCATTGCCAATTGTAAACCTTCTTTAAATACCCTAATCCACCTTTCCACAATACCATTACTTTGTGGATAATAAACCGATGCACGTTTGTGAATAATCCCATGACGTTGTAAAAATTCTTTCATTTCCAAGGAAACAAATTGTACCCCATTATCACAAGTGATGGATTCAGGAAAACCTTCTTTCTCAAAAATTTAGTTTAAAAATTGTATAACTACCTTAGAAGTCACGTTAGATACAATTTTTAGGTCTCACCTCTCAATGAGCATGCGCATTGAGCGGAGCGAGACTATAGGGGCTTAAACAGCGTTTAACCAAGCACACGATTCCACTGGCGATTCCTTGCAGTGCATGTGCTTTTTAGGTCATTGCGCAAGCGCAAGCCCTAAAAAGCGTGTGCACAATGCCACCAGCCGCCTGCCTCGCATTACCACATCAAAGGCAGCCCAGCCTCCCTCCCACAAGCTTATCAGCGTGCGCTCATCCCCTAATTATTCACGGCCGGCCGGCCGTACTTTCAGTTTCACGGCCACCGGCCGTGTCTCCTTTTATGCATCTACTTTGGTTTACATTTCTCTTCTCGTGTTTCCCTTTGCTCCCCCTCCCACGGAGCCTTGTCCCTCTCCTCATTCTCCACCTCGTCTCTCCTTTCCTCCCATCTACTTTGATTTACATTTCTCTTCTCGTGTTTCCCTTTGCTCCCCCTCCCACGGAGCCTTGTCCCTCTCCTCATTCTCCACCTCGTCTCTCCTTTCCTCCCGCTGGTATTCTCATCTCCCGCCGCTCCACTCTCCTTTTGGTTCGTCTCATAAACACCTCTATCTTCAAGTTACGCCTCTCGTGAGGTTTTTGTCCTTACTCCTCCTCCTGCCCGGACTCAGTCACTTCATTCACCTTTAGCCGCCCGCCCATAGATCACTCTTTTCTCTCTCTCACAATTCCCATGCTCACTCTTGCCCCTGTCCCCTGCACCGCTCCCTCCGAATCGGCGTGCTCCCTCTGCCCCTTTGCTTCTCAGCCTTGACGTCTCCTCCCGCTCTGCCCACCCCCTTCCCAGCTCTCCTCTGTGTCACCCGTGCAGGGGCTCTCCTGGCCAACACCCTATCTTTGTTGTTCAGCCCCAGAGACCCGAGGTACTACCTTCCACCTCATTAAGAAAGACAATTAATATAAAGAAACGCTCTGCGTAGAAAAGACCCTCAGATTTCACGAGGGGCTTCGGCGGTTAAAGTGCTAAATTTGAATACAATGTAACGCACACACCTTAAATAAAAAACATAACTGTAAGCTAAATGAATCGATAAGAAATGCACTCTTGTGCTATGAAAGATCCTTTAGGTAATGCGATCACTGCAGATGTGTCTGAGTGTGTAACTAGACAGACACAGAGCTGAATCGTGATTGGTGCAGTACAAATTAAATGCTTAGAACGGTTAACACTTTTCCATGTTTGTATGTGTGCTGTGCCGAGCACACATGTACATTTGAAAACATTTGGTGAAAAGAAAAATGTTCTCAACATTACACCGTCCTAGAGGAGGCATAATTTTTTATGTAAACCCCTCACTATCAATGTTAAGAAATACAGATGTGTCAAAACACATGAGTCGTTGTATTTGATCACACACGTACCAGCATTGTCACATCTCCTTGACACAACGTATCACAAAGTGCCAGTCTGTTACTTTAGGTCTTCTTTCCAGCACAAATTAGCATTTACATTGTAAAATAAATCATAAGTCAAACCTTTGCACCAGTTTGCATCACTTGTGTGACGCTGCACTGGTGCAAAGGTTTGATAAATATCACCCTGCTTTTTGAAAATAAAAAAAAGTGCTCTCAAAATACATTTTCTTAGTCAGACTGTATTTAGTGCACTTTTGTAAATAGGTTCAGAAGGACACACTCCAGTTCTAAGCTGGTAACACCCTTGTATTACCTCTCAAAAAGAATAACTCTTTGTCACTGTGAAGCTCCAAAGGACTCATCAATTAAAGTATACACTGACTCGCAAGCAGCCTTTATATTTTGCTGATTTACCAATTGCACACATTTATATTTGTTTCTAGTAGCAGGCACCCTGGCACCACTTGCATTTATTACGCGCGTGCTCCTCAGCGCTGTAACTGCTTTTTTAAATCACTGTTTCGCTATTGCGCTTTGCGCTTTTATTTGTGGGCGTGTGTGGCTGTATTTGAGGGGCATCCAGGGGGCTCTTAAGCAGGGACTTACTTGCACCATAATAGTTATCTTCACCCGCATTTGCGGGGCTTAGTTAGTGGTAGGGCTTCATCTGGGCGCTGTGTGTGACTTTGGCCGCCATCTTAGGTGGGGGTGTTTTCGTTTGGGCCGACTTCAGGCGCCATCTTGCAGTGGGTCCAGTGGTTTTACTCCCAGGACTCCCGCGCACTGGAAGGGTATTTAAACCACTCCCTTACTTATCTCTGTTAGACCACTTGCATTTATTACGCGCGTGCTCCTCAGCGCTGTAACTGTTTTTTTAAATCACTGTTTCGCTATTGCGCTTTGCGCTTTTATTTGTGGGCGTGTGTGGCTGTATTTGAGGGGCATCCAGGGGGCTCTTAAGCAGGGACTTACTTGCACCATAATCGTTATCTTCACCCGCATTTGCGGGGCTTAGTTAGTGGTAGGGCTTCATCTGGGCGCTGTGTGTGACTTTGGCTGCCATCTTAGGTGGGGGTGTTTTTGTTTGGGCCGACTTCAGGCGCCATCTTGCAGTGGGTCCAGTGGTTTTACTCCCAGGACTCCCGCACGGGACACCATAAGTAGAGATGTCTAGGCAAGCGCGCAGCGTGGGCGCGCAGCGGGCTCGCCGGCGGGGCGCCGGAGGTGCGCCAGAGGTAAGCCCGTTTGCGCCCGTTCACGCTCCGGACGCGCTTAGCACTAGAGACGCTGCCCCAGCACGCCTGACATACTCCAAGGAAGAACTTTGCCTGATGACCCAACTCCCTAGTGCGGGTGATCGCTCAGCCCCTCTATCGGCCCCCCTGGTGAGCGTTAACTGCGGTCTATTGAATGTCCGCTCCCTCTGCAAACATCATGCAGAGACGGCTCTTCTGATTGACTCATTGCAGCTCGATATTATGTTTCTCACTGAAACCTGGACCAGGGCGGAGAGTAACGTAGAGTTGGGATGGGCTTGCCCGTCAGGGTATTCTATCAGGCATATCCCACGACCCAATGGGAGAGGCGGTGGAGTGGGTTTTATTTTTAAAGACTCTCTCTCGCTCTCTCATCTCGAAGTCAAACCAGTCAAGGGCTTTGAGCTCATGGGTTTCTCTCTAAAAGATCTGAGTGGAACACTGGTCTCGGGGCTACTCTGTTATCGCCCTCCCACCAGTGCGACATCATCTGTACAAGATCTGATAGATCTAATTTATGACCTATCTAATACCCATGCTAGACTCCTAATCCTGGGTGATTTTAATCTTTGGCCCAGTGGTCCTTATGACCTTGCATATCGTGATCTGTACCAAGCTTGCAATAATTTGCATCTTACGCAGCTTGTGTCCGTCCCGACTCATGTTAAAGGCCATGTCCTGGATATGATTTTTGCAGCGGAGCCGTTGGTCTCGATTAAGGAGGTCGCGCGCCAATGCTGGACAGATCATGCTTTGATCCATTTTTCTATTCTGATACCAGCTGGATCGCTGAGTAATAGCGTTCTGGTCAAGCCTAAACTCAGGAGACAATGGGCTCGGCTACTTACGGGCTCCAGTATACCCACATTACTGCCCAGGGCTTTTTCATTGGGTCAGAATGTGGAGGAGAGTTATTCAACTCTGTCATCAGCTCCTCGAATCGCTTGATAGGATGATTCCAATGCGTAAGGTGAAAGATAAACCGCAAAAAGTCACTCCTTGGTTTTCCAGTGACCTTCTCCAGCAGAGACTTCATTGTAAACAGGCGGAACCGGTCTGGAGAAGACACTATTCAGAAACAGATAGACTGGTTTATAAAAAAAACCTCCAGGAGTATAAAATTCAGATTAGGCTGGCTAAAGCTAAGTTTCTCGAGGCCTCATTGGCCAAAGCTGGTAACAAGTCACAAACCTTGTTTAAGTTGGTTAAAAATCTCTCCAACCCAGCCTGTGCTACATCTGCCATTCCGGCCTCGCAGGAACTATGCGACTCATTAGCCTTGGCTTTTGAGGATAAAATCAATACCATCTTGGCGAGACTCTCTGCCCCCAACATATCTAGCCACCCTCATTTCTGCTCCTTGGAATTAGTCAGCGGAGTAGCTCGGGAGGTGATTATGGAGGAAACAGTACAACCTCGGCTGACCTGTTTTCCTACTCCTTCCCTGGAGGATTTCTGTCTGTTGGCGAATGGTGTGTCATCCGGTTCCCCGTTAGACCCCTTGCCACACAAGTTTTGGAAGGTGTTCCAGGCAGAACTTTTCCCTCCGCTCCATTCCATCTGCTGCCAGTCATTGACCACGGCCATGGTCCCGGATAGCTGGAAACTGGCAGTGATTACCCCACTGCTAAAAAAAGTCACCTTGGACCCTTCTTGTCCGACCAACTATAGGCCTATTTCACTCTTGCCTTTCTCAATAAAAATCTTAGAGAAACTGGTCACTAGGGTCCTGTCCAGCTTCCTTGAATCCAACGACCTTTTGGACGTGGCCCAATTTGGATTTAGGCCGGCCCACGGTACGGATTCTGCCTTGGTGGCCGTCTTGGATGACCTGCGTTCGCGTGTCGACATGGGAGGAGCAGCGTTTCTGGTGCTGCTTGACATGTCGGCCGCGTTCGACACGGTTGACCATGCGGTTCTACTGGGTAGGCTTCGGGAGTCCGGGGTAACTGGCTTAGCCCTGGATTGGCTGGCATCATACCTCTGTAACAGGCGGCAATCTGTGGCCATGCCGCCGTTTCGTTCGGTGGTGAGAGAGGTAAAACAGGGAGTGCCGCAGGGCTCCGCAATTAGCCCGATCCTTTTCAACTTATACCTTTGCCCTCTAATAAGTCTGATTAAGTCATTTGGCATGTCTGTCATCAATTATGCCGATGACACTCAGCTTATTTTTTCCATCAAGGGCAGGGACGCGATCTCCCTGGAATCCTTTCACCAATGCATGTTGGCAGCTGCGGATTGGTTGCGTCAGAACTCGTTACAGTTTAACGGGGCAAAAACTGAAGTTCTCTACTGTTCGGCAGATCGTACGCCTCGCCCTCTGCCAGAGGGTCTCTGGCCTTTTTCTACCTTAGGCACTGTCGCAGCGACAGACTCAGTCCGTAACCTAGGTGTCCTGCTTGGGCCTAGTCTCCAGCTGGACGCCTTCGTTAATAAAACCACGGCGACCTGCATGCTGCTGTTACGCATGTTGCGGAAGATTCTTCCGCTACTCCCTCACTCAGCGAGGACGGAAGCAGTGCGTAGTATCATCCTCAGTAGGTTAGACTACTGTAACGCACTGCTTCTGGGAGCCCCCAGTACTCTAATTATGAAGCTACAGCGGGTACAGAACATGGCAGCTAAACTGG
Source organism: Lissotriton helveticus (assembly GCF_964261635.1). NCBI lineage: Eukaryota > Metazoa > Chordata > Amphibia > Caudata > Salamandridae > Lissotriton > Lissotriton helveticus. The sequence continues at coordinate 819,148,302 of NC_136070.1, forward strand.
CGCTTTCGCGGCCATGGTCTGCGTCGTCCTCTCTTGCCCTTTCGGACCTACACTGGTTACCGGTGCAAAAACGGATCTGCTTTAAATCAGCTTGCTTGCTCTTTAGAGCCTTGCATGGGCTGGGTCCAGTGGTACTGCGAGGTCTTTTTTCCTGGTACTCTGCTGCCAGACTCTTGAGATCCTCCTCGGCCTTCTTGGTGACTGTTCCCAAGATAAAAAGGGTGAGGATGGGCGGCCGCTCATTTAGCTTCACGGCCGCCAAGCTTTGGAACTCCCTACCTCTGGCCCTAAGGTGCAAGCAGGATCTCCTGTCTTTTAGAAAGGATCTTAAAACTTACCTTTTTCCGGGGGCAGTGTAATTGTTATCTGTAGGAATGTCTGTGGTCAAAGCGCCAGGATACCCTTTGGGTGACAGTTGCGCTCTATAAGTATGCCTACATACATACATACACATACAAGCTAATCACCAGAGAAATAAAATACACCCCACCTCCCAAACCATATCCTGAATGGCGGTAAGTGAGCAAGTCTCAACCTACGTAGGAGACTACATGGGTCAATACAAATCGTGATGCACATCGTATGCCTTACATCGATGAGGTCTCGTGAACGTGCTTCTATCCGCCCGAGCTGCCTGCCTCCACATCAAAGCCATCTGTTGCTTTGCGCTCGGCCTCAGGCCGGCATTTCTCCTCCCATAAGTATTCACTGCATGGCCGGCCGGCACATCAAAGGCTGCTGCTCCCCATGCGTCTCGTTTATTTATTTATTTTTTAGTCCCCTCTTGGAACAGACCTCGCCCGACCCCCTCCCTGTTCTCACAGTGCCTGCCTCCCTGCCCCCCAACCCAAAATAAAATGTTGTTGGAATGTTTACCATTCATTGCAGTATTATCCTTGTACCTGTTTTGGGCACTCCGTTATAACTTGCCCACGTCACTTTCCTCTTGCATTACACTGTTTGCTACCTCTCATTTTATCTGCTTTAGATCCTTGCACAACAAGTACCACCATTGCAAAACGTAACGTTTGTTCTTGTGTTTTAGCGTCTGCACTTTATTGCAGTATCAAACCTCTTCTTGTACTTTGTACACTTTTGTAACCTGCACCCATGTCCCTTATTCCTCCTACCGTGTACCGTTTGCTACCTCTTGCATTTGTGCCCACCATTGTCGTCCTGCCTCGCAAACTTAACCCTTCCTCCAAGCAAATTCCGCGCTACATAAAAGGCATTAAGAACTCTATAACCCCGCGCTGCACGCATCTCAGCCACCCTTCTCCTCCCTCCCTCACCCACAAGACTGCACCAACCTCCCAGTGCGTCCATCGTATCACCCGCCCCGAGGGGCCCCTGTTTAGCTGCGGCTTTGTTTCCTGTATAGCGCCTCCTTCTCTCCCCCCCCCCCCCACCAGACAGCACTTCAAATGCTAGAGGTGTCACGTTCGCGAAAGTTATAACTATTGGCATTGTAAATGACAAAGCTATCAACTTGTTACTTCAGGCCACTGAGACATCTGATCAACAAGAATGATGGCATAGACTGAGTTCTTGTTTAAACACAAAGGACCTGCAATATCCAATGAAATGGATTGCCATGCACGATAAGGCCTTGACACTGGAGGATGCTCATGAGTAACAGTTTTCTGGGATTTATCACTTAGGCAACACTCCATGCAATCTCTAACTTTACGTTCTATTGCTTTATCCATGTCTGGCCACCAAAATTCACTCCTAATTTTCCTTTTCATACTTGTCATTCCTGGATGCCCTTCATGAGCCATTTCTAAAATGTCCTGTTGCAAATTACATGGTACTATTAATTGCAACCCCCTAACCAAAAGTTCATTTTTCAGAGATAATTCATGTGCAACCCGAAAGAAAGGAGGAATATCTTCTGTCAATTCAGCCTTCCTAGGCCAAGATGATTTTACATATTCAATCACTTTCTTCAAGATTAAATCATTATCACATGACAATCTCCATTCTTTTTCCTGAATACAACCCTTAGACACCTCACATATTGAAATCACATTATCCAAATTGTTATCTTCTTCAACCACATTGTCATCAGGGACTGGTAATCTCGATAAACAATCTGCCAAAATATTTTTTATCCCTGGAAGATATTCAATTTTAAAATGAAAATTTTGCAATTTATATTGCCATCGTGCAATCCTAGATGTAGCTTTACCACACCCCTTTGTCGTGAATAGATCAATCAGAGGGCGATGGTCTGATCTTACCTTGAAAATGGTACCATAAACATATTTTCGGAAATACTTAATTCCCCACCAGCATGCAAGTGTTTCCTTTTCCAATGTGGAGTATTTAAATTCTGCTCCCCTTAACGGTCTGGATGCAAAACCAATGTTAACCAAATGACCTTTTTGATCTTGCATCAACACCGCCCCTATGCCTACATTACTAGCATCCAATACAATTATTGAACTATACGCAGTGTTAAATGTAGCTAAAGCAGGAGCAGCAGAAATACATTTTTTCAGTTCACCAAATTCTTTTATACAATTATCATCCCACAAAAACGATGAGTTTTTTTTCATGAGATTTCTCATATGTACTGTCTTGTCAGAAAACAAAGGTATAAATTTCGCGTAATATTCTGCAAGTCCTAAAAAGGATCTAAGCTGATCCTTGTTCTCAGGATCAGGAGCAGATTCAATGGCCCTAATCAAATTTTGCTTCGGAGAAATACCATTTTTGTCAATCGAATGGCCCAAATAATCAACTGACGAAACCCCAAATTTACATTTCTCCTTGGTAAATGTTAAACCATTGTCTTGTAAAATACAAAGAACCTTGTGTAAAATATCTGTGTGCTCAGATGTATTAGCAGCAAAAATTAAAATATCATCTTGAAAATATAGAACATTTTTAATATTTTTGAATAAATTGTGCATGACTCTTTGAAAAACAGATGATGCAGATATTAAGCCGAAGGGCATTCTTTTATATCTAAAAGCACCTTCGGACGTAATAAAAGAAGTGAGATGCTTACTTTCTTGATGCAACGCAATCTGATGGTAGGCATTAGATAAGTCAAGGGTCGAAAAAATGGATGCGCCTTTTAATTTAGTAAACATCTCAATAATGTTGGGTAATGGATGTCTATCAACCCACACACAGTTGTTCAGATCCCTTAAATCGACACATAACCTAACTTTGCCATTGGGCTTGTGAGCGACTACAACTGTAGATAGCCATTCTGAAGATTCTATCTCCTCTATGATATCTAGGTCACATAGTCTTTGAAGTTCAGACATAACGGCTTCTCTAAGATGTAAAGGGACATTTCTCACTTTATGAACTTTGGGAATTACATTTTGCTTGAGAATGATTTTATGTACAATTTGTTTTTAGTAAACCCAGTTTAGATGACGAAAATACACTAGGAAACCTTTCATCACTCTCTATATGTAAAATTAGATCAGAATACCCTAACACTTGGTCTGGATGATTAGGATCCAACTTAATCATTAACTCTCTTTGTTGAGGCCAACCTAAAAGACATGAACCATCCTTCGCCACATAGACTTTAGAAGTAATTGTTTTGCCTTTAAAATTCAAAGTAGTGACAAAAAATCCTAAAACATCAATGTTTTTTTTTTCCATAGCCAACTAATCTAATATCGGGAGGTGATCAAGAAATGCTAGAAAACTCTTTTAACCATTCTTCCCCAATGAGAGTATGCCTAGCTCCAGAGTCAGCCATTATCTTTACATCAATGCCACCAATGTTCACAGTACAGTAAGGTGCATCTTTAGGATCAGTATCAATTTCATACACAGTCAAAAGATATTCATCATCATCACAATTGACTTCTCTTATGCTTTCATCGTTTTCACTTCTGCGATCAGAATTCGTGTTCTTAAATCTGTTCTTGTTTCTGCACATTCTGGTGTAATGTCCTTTCAATCTACAGTATCTACATACTTGACCTATAGCAGGACACTTTTTGTCATTTGATAAATGACCTGGAATCCCACATTTGAAACATATATAATCTTTTTTAACATGAGAGAACTGACTTTTACACTTTGATTTAATAGCATTAGATTCATCAGCGTTGCTTTTTTTTATTGCATTAACTTCAGACACTTTTTGTTCAGCTAATTCTTTCAAACCCAACTTCATGTCTTCAAATTTATGAGCTATATCCAAAGCTTTGTCGAGAGTTAAATCCTCCGCATCTAGTAACTTAGCTTGAAGTTTGACATCAGCCACTTTATGCACCATTTGATCCCGAAGCATTTGATCATGAAATGTAGAATAGTTACATTTTGAGGCTAGAATTCTCAAGTCGTTCATGAATGAATCAATAGACTCGTTGACGAGTTGACCCCTACTGAGAAATTTGTGACGTAACACAACTTCATTAATTTTTTTTATATAGCGTTTGTCCATTTGTTTAATAGCTTCTAGAAACACATCCACCTCATCATCGGTTTGATTACTAATTGGTGGAAGATGCTTCAAAATGTCTCTTCCTTCTGCACCGAGACAATGTTTCAAAATAGCAAGTTTTTGTTTATCTGTATAGTCATCACCACCAATAGCTTCCAGATAAGCAAAGAATCCTTCCTTCCAACGTTTCCATTCCAATATTGGTTCCCCAGGAGAAGACAGAAAAGCTGCAGGCGCAGTTAGACTCTCCATATTTGCGTTTGAAAAATATACACAACTGTTTGTAGGAAAATTTGATCACAGGTTTGAACGGTGAGTAAAACTAGGAGATAATATAGAGTAAATAAAATGAACTTGGCATGAAAAGTGTATTTAGTTCATAAAATATCGTTTAAAATCAATGCTCAATGACTTTTTTTTTTTTAATAAAATATGAAGCAAAAGAAACCATTTGTCAAAATTCTTTTAGTTCAATCAAAAAGAAATAATTTGGCACATATTTGTAAAGTTTCTAGTAAAAATAGTGATATTTGCGTATTTGGAACAATTTGCCAAGATTTCTAACAATTTTTCTCCATAAATTCTGATCGTCGCGCTGATTCCCGTTTTTTTAAAAATCCAAAATGGCCTCGACGTTGCGTGACGTTTTTCCCAATTCAAAATGGCCACCACATTTTAATATTGAGAAATCCTTTCTTCCCAATTCAAAATGGCTGCCGCGTATTAGCGTGATGACGTCATGCGTCTTCGCGCATGCGCATTGAATATAGAAAACGCCGATATTGGGAAAAGCTGCAAAACAGGCAAAGTCTCTCACCGCTCTATTCCTGAACACGGAGTTTTCACGAGGAGTGTCTAGGAAACACCAGCCACACTCCGAATTACACCTCAGCACGAAACGATGCTTCAGAAGAATGGACACCACGATCTGCACTGCGCAGGACTCCAGGCTTTGACGCTCCGTTATCTCCAATCGTCGCCAGTGAAATAAGGTAAGGTCCTCAAGTATATATAGGTAATTATATAGCTTTATTTGAGAAGCTGTTAAGATGTTAATATATCAAGCCTGGGTCTAAACTGTCTCCACTGGAATCTGGGACATCCCGTGTTCCAGATTCCAGCTGTGACATCACCAAGATACCACAGTTACCAAAGTGCTGGGGCAGTTTTTAGGGACGGATGTGTCCCTCTAATGTATCGCGCAGCACCTGCAGTGCGTGTCGTCTCAGGAAGGTAGTTCCACAACAACGCATTGCTGAGACGACGCAAAGACTCTATTGTTGAAATCGGAGTTACTCCACTCCCCCCCCCCCCTTACTTGTAGGCCATACCTGGGGGCGCTTGCTCGGTGGGACCCTTGTTCAGTGATACCTCATACTGAGCGGATCCTCAACGGATTCCACCGTACTGTGGATCTAGAAACCTGCTGAAATTACCATATCCCTCGCAGTAGGCGCACAGGTGCTCCTGCGGCCTACGTTGTATGCCTACCTAAAATCATTGCACCAGGGCTCCCAAAGATTTCCGTAACTTCCGCTAAGGGGGGCATAGGGTTTTCCATGCCCACAGGGTCTTATTGCAGATGATTCTGGTGGTATTACGTGATTTCTGCATTACTGCTGATATTTTGAGATCTGTCATGACTCTAACCTAACTGCTGCATTTCATGCTCTGACGTTCTAATGTATGTCGATTTGATTCTTGCTCTGTCCGGATAAGAAGTACTATCTTCGGTTGTGCATAATATACACAGTATTCATGATTTGTATATCGTTGTGTCCCTTATGCATTTACAGTAATAACTTGAAAATTGTATAATCTGCAAGGTAATTATTGTTTCATGTTGTTTTGGTCTGTATTGTACAAAATATTTTATATAATCCTGTGTGGAGTCTCCTTTGTGTGGAATTCATTGTGTCATTGGTGTGAGTGTGTTGTGCATACGCTTTACTCATTGCCTCTGATGATACACCTGACTGCTCCGTGCCAAGCTACCAGAGGGTGAGCACAGGTTATCTTTGGTATGTAATTTCTTACTCTGACTAGATCAGTGGGTTCTGCCTGGTTTAGGTGTGTATCCTAACCAACCAGAAACCCCATTTCTAACACTGTGTTTTATATGCTTTGGTACATTAAAGCCAGACCTGTTGACTTTGACAATGACCCTTGTATTTTGGGGTGTGAGGGAGTTTGCAAGTGATTTAAGGGATGTGCCTTCACTAGGTTTACACAAATGACCAAAGGTGCATTTGTTTATGGACAGGAACATGCCAGGGTTTCTTCATAGAGCGGCTTAGGGCCAAATATTATCTTTTTAGTACTTGGGTCTTGACATTGTATTTCAAACCGTTCGTGTTCCCAACCTCCAGCACCATACCTCAAATCTCCCCTCCACCTAAAGAAAAATGAAAGAAAAGGCACAAATTTTATTGGGTTTTAACAAAGATGCATTGCCGCTCGGGCCGAGAAATACCTATAAACGTAGACCTAGAAACGAAAACAAATTAACTTGCACAGTCAATCCCACCCAGGTACCATATGACACCATACATGTCCCTCAACAGATTTAGTGTTAGTCACATACATCATTCCCTTGTGTTGCATCTCTGTAACCCTGAATTTCCTCCGCAAGAAGTAAATCAGCAGAGCAAACAGGATCCACGAAAATTCCCCTGTAGTTGGCCGAAACTGGATATATTTTTAATCAGAGGAGGTTGAGAGAAAATGGTAGAGAAAGGTGGGAGATGAGAAAAACGGCAAAACGGTGGCAAATGGAGAATTAAGGTTGAAAACGAACCTACAAGAGTGAGATAATGAGACCAGAAGTGGTGGGTGATGGAAAAGAGATGCTTGACTTTTAATAAAGACCAGGCTGTGCAGGTAATTAATAGCCTAGCATTCTGTAATGCTGACAGCGGGCTCCTGAGTAAACATTGGGCCTTCAAAGTTATTTTTCTTGTTTTACCCATTTAACGTGGGAGAAGAGAGATTTGTTTGAGTATTATTGATTTCTGTTTAGATACCTCTCTTCTCATCCCAAACAGGAGTGGGGCGAAAAGCTTTCAAATAGTATCAAGTGAAATTGTAAAACATAAAGGTGAATGCTTCAACTCCAAAGTGAAAAGTGTAAGAACTGTTATATTCATCAATTGTAGTGGAACTATAAAGTAGTAGGAAAAAACAGAATTGGATCACTTTTCTATTAGTTTGCGATCTATTCAACTTCCAATCTTATGCATTTCTTTTTGAACTGTAAAAGGCACTGTAGTATTGTGCAGCACATCATGGGGTGTTATACACGAGTAATCAGAATTACCAGGAAAATTGTAAAAATAACTTTTGATAAATTGTAAAAATAACTTTTGATACATAATATTTAGGTTTGGTATACTTACCAGAGATTCATGCGGAAGCAGCGCTAGAATTTCCAAATCAGGTAACTTATGTGGACTCTGCTTGAGAGTTGGGTAACTTGACATTGTGATGTTGGACCTAGCCGCTCAAGGGCCCACCCTGAATTATTTCTAAGATATTACATTTATTGAATGAAAATAATGTGTAAAGCATAGTCCTGATGCTACCAGCCATGCTACGTTCAGAAACAAATCTGCTAATGCAAATTATTGTGTTGAAATGGAACCTAGTGATGGGATAACGACTACTGTAATGTAGTTTTAAAAGCTACCCGTGGAAAGCTCAGATTGCAGATACTACAAACTCATGCATCTCTAAACTTTGCATGAATCGCAGGAAAATTGACCATACGAAACTTGCTCTCTGCTACCTCCTTGTGAAGTCATAGACCAAATTCAAATTCCTCTGCATCACGCCCCAGGGTACTGAAGCAAAGATTTTAGTTACTTCTAAAATATAGTTCCAAGATATTTATTTTTTGAACCCATGCTTTCAATGTTAAAAGAAAGATGAACCTAAAAGTAATGAAGGTCACAGTTACCTAATCAAACCATTCCCTCGTTGTACCCCTTCCTCATACCTTTACTTGGTAATTGAGGACATACCCAAACTTTACTTGATGTGACTGTATAACCCAGACCAGAAATCTATATAACAGCCAAGTTGTAGTAACACATGGATTTATTAAAGATTAACTACTTAATTCTGCTGGACAACAGGCCACACCTTGCTCTGAAAATTCAGCTGCATTTCTACTTCGACTAGCAAGTAGTGAGCTAGCCATAATACATTAGATTCTATTTATTGCTACAATATTATTCTGTGGCTATTGTGCTTGCTGTTTTTTATAGAAAATGTAGCTTCATTAACTAAATGCAAATGTTAGTGTTGTATTATAATTAAGATGTCTTTGTTTATTAATTTGTTTGTGTGGTGTGAACAAAGGCTTAATACAGTAATATTTTTGATTGATTGCTTTATTTCGATATGCATATATCATAAAAGCATTACAAAAGATAAAAAGGTAAAACAGCATATCGAAAATGTGACTGTACATTAAGAATAAAAGGAATAAAAACACAATTGTATAGAATAAATTATCTAAGACAGAATTAAATTGATACAGACAGTCTTTTTAGTCGAATCAACCAAGCCCATTTTAAAAACTTAGAAACAGCACAAACAATAGTGGGGGCTGTATTGGTTAATAAAATCCGGAGGGCGACCGTGTGCTGGCGGGTGCCCAATTCTCTGCAAATTGGTTTGAGCCATCGAGATCTAGGGCGCCCATAGTCCAGGCATTCGAATAAAAGATGAGGCACAGTCTCTGGTTTATCGGAGCATAAAGCACAATAACGTGATGCTGGCTGAGACTTATTCCACCTGGAGCAAAGTTCAGCAAGAGGTAAAGTTCCTAATCGGAATTTAATGTACAAGGACCGGTCCATGGCGATGGTAATTAAGTCCATGTAGGGCTCAAAGGCAACAGCATCTTTTATTAGCAAAAAAGCTGCAGTGGCATTGCAGTGCTGCTGGTTGCTGGTGCGCTTCATGGAGACCCATTCCCAATATAGTTTTTTTAAAGAGTCCTTTGGGGGGGCGGTGTGGCTGGACCAGCAAAATTCCAAACCTAGATCCCTTAGGAGTCGATTAATGTCCCTGAGCCATTTGATCTTCCGCCAACCAACAGAGCACATCACCTCTGCTAATCCGTCAGCATAGGGTTTTAACTCCGGAACCCTCCACAAACGAGCCCAGAGCAGGAGAGGGCGAAGGCGCGCCTGATCCCCAATTGCTTTGCAGCCTACATCCATTAGCACCGGGGCTGTCGGGGTGCTCATCGGGATGGCAAGGAGATCTTTAATAAATTTGTTCTCGGCCTTGCTCAGAGCGTCCAATTTGCCTTGGCCCCACAGTTCAGCTCCGTAAAGTGACGCGGAAACAGCTCGGGCTTTGTAGATATCGATTAATGGGGCAACACAATGTTTGGTTGAGTTGCTATACTCCTTGAGGAGGGCCCCCCCCCCCACCCTTTTGTGGCTGATAATCATTTTATTGATGTGGGCGGACCAGTTCATCGAGTCACTTAAGCGGATTCCCAGGTAGTCAAATTCTGCCACTCTTTCGAGGGGGGTTGAATTCAGAACAGGGGGACGGCCAAGTTTGCGAGGGGGGTGCATGACTAAATACTTGGTCTTGTCCACATTAATGACGAGTCCTCTGCTAGTGCAAAAGTGCTGGAAGCGATTCAGGAGTTTCTGGAGTCCTTGGGGGGGGTTTTTGAAATGAGGAGGGTGTCATCGGCGAACAGCAATGTGGGAATTTTTACGCCTTCCAAAGTGGGGGCGTCTGCTGGTTCGCCGAGCAGGTGCTCTACCATCCCATTGATGTAGAGGGAAAATAGGGTGGGAGCCAAAACACACCCCTGCCGCACTCCCCTCTCGACCCTGATCTTTTCGGTCTTTTCCCCGTTTAGGCCCCATCTAACCTGGGCATAGGTGGCATTATGCAATTTGATAAGCAGGTTTAGAATGTACGGGGGCAACCCTAGGCCGTGCAGCACCCTCCAGAGTTCCTCCCTCGGAACTAGGTCAAAGGCAGTCTTCAGGTCTATAAAGGCCAGATAAAGACTGCCTTTGCCCAGCTCCACCACCTTCCAGTACAATACCATGAGCCTGAACACTTGTTCTATAGTTCCGGTTCCTGAGCGGAACCCGGCTTGCATGTCAGACAGAATGTGGTTATCATCCACCCATTGTAAAATCCTCACCAAAATAGCTTTCCCCGCTAGTTTCTGACTCGAGTCTATTAGGCTTATGGGCCTATAATTCCCAGGTAGGTCCCTGCAACCCTTTTTAAAAATTGGCACCACCACGGCCCCTTTCCATGAGTCTGGGACAGGACCTCCCTTGATGATTGCATTGAGAAGGGCCGAGATCAGTACCCCCCATTCTTCTGAGTAGGCTCGAAGGATATCTCCTGGGAGGCCGTCCGGGCCAGCTGCTTTTAGTGGCACCAGGGTTTTAATCTGCTTTATAACATCCTGTGCAGAAAACAGGTCCAGGTCTCTATCTAGGGTGTATGGCGGAAGAGTGAAGGAATCATTAAGCTGGCCTTCTATGGCGGAATAGAGTGTTTGGAAGTGGGTAAACCATGTCTGGGCATTAATGCTACAGGTCCTCAGTGTATCCTCAGGACGATTCCTGTTTCCCACCAAGTCCCAGAAGCCTTTAGAATCTCTCCCTAGGCTGGCTGCCAGGAGGTCCTGCCAGTAGTTATCCTCCCACTCCTTAGCGTTTTTTAACAAAGGGAATAGTGCCTTCTGGCCACCCTGGTCCTAATAGGTATTTTAGACTTAACAGCTTCAATGAGGAGCAACTTTGCCTCCCTACACTTCTGGTTAAACCAACCCTGTCTAACCCTTAAATAGGGATTCCTCCTGTTGGTACTATCTGGGACTATAAAGAGGTCACTAATAGCCTGGGTTAGAGCACAGAACCTGGTAGTCACATTCGACAATCCGGACTCGCAAGGGACAGGGTTATCTAAAGCTGCAATGAGAAGCTGCCTTATGGCATTAGTCTTCTCCTCTGAGAGTAACAGCTTAGCCCACTTTAATCGTCGACCGCAGTTGGAGACTGCTGTCGAATCCTGGGTGGGATTGCAAGCAGTTCTACTCGCAGTGCCAGATAGCCACCTATGGGACAAAGTGAGCGAGAGGAGATTGTGATCACTCTCCACGGAAGGTAAAATCACCATGTCATTAACCATGCTCCACAGATTCACGTCAAGAAGAAAATAGTCAATTCTTGACGAATGTCCAGGCCTGTTGTAAGTATGGGCTCCTGCTTTATCAGAACCAGTCCTACCATTAGCGGCCCTCAGACCAAACTCCATGGTTATGGAGTTAATCTGAAGGGCCACTTCTGTCCACTTTTTAATGGGGCTAAGTTCTAGGGGCGGAATCCCCCAGCTATTATCATGTGCCTCTTGGTCTTGCGAAATTTCGGGGCCCAGGGGCTCAAAAGTACAATTAAAATCGCCTGCCACCAGAGTGCAATGCTTATGTGGGGACGAACGAAGCAGGGCTTCCAGACATGCTATAACTGGAGATTCTCTGCCCCCCTTCGTACCTCGGGCATAAATGTTAAAAATATTTAAAATAACTCGACCCTGAGGATTTTTCAGGGACATATTAAGAAGGTCCGGGCATTTAGTATCCCGCTCCACCACCCTGCAATTAAGTTCAGAGGCCACCCAGATGAGGGGTCCGCCAGAGGGGCGCCCCCTACCAGTTACTGAGTGGACAGCTGGTGAGTAATGGGAAGAGTATCCTGCCTTGTGTAGAGGCTCCTTGCTCCAGGTTTCCTGGAACAAGCATATGGAGTATTGCTCCACAAGCGAGTTCCAGTTAGGCAGTGCCAACTTTCTCTCAAGGCCTGCAACGTTCCAGCTGAGAACCCTAATGAGTGGGTCCGCCACAGCCGCAACGCTACAGGCCTCGGCAGAAGCAGACAGATCTACGACACCCACAGCTGGGGAGCCAGCTGAAGGGTCAAGTGGCACCTTCGCCTCCCCTGGTACCCCTGAAAACTCAACAATGACCAGGTCTTCTGATGTGGGCGGAGGGCTATAGATTTTAACAGAAAGGGGGGACTCGACCAAGGTCACCTGAGCAGTGCCACGAAGTCAACAACCCCCGAAGCCCCAATTCGATGGAAGGGGGCGTGTATACGCCTGCGCTACAGTATTATCTGGAAGAAATTGGCCATTGGGCATTGTTATTATGAGGGGGGAGCCCAAAATGGATAAAAGGAGTAGTCGGGGTCGTCCGCGGATAGAAGAATGTTAGATCAACTGCGTCAACACCCGTGCCAGCCGCGGATCGCCCTTGGTGGCATATTAAATGGGCAACTCTTGCGTCTTGGAAATTAACCACCACACAGTCACCTTCAAGGGATTTTTTACCATGTCCGATCCAGCCCACCCTACGTACGCCAAGAATTAGGCCATCCACCCCCAATGGGAGGGGTCTATTGGTTTTCAACCAGTGGATGACCTTGTTCTTTAGCGCCTGGTGAGTTTCCTGCTGAGTATCTTTTATGGGGGGAACTTTGATAAGAACAGCAACATACGGGTGGCACTCAGGGGGGAGGTTGACCGGAGGGCACTTGCGTGTTGTTTTCTGTGGAATGGCCACTGAGGAGGGATTTTGGGCAGAGGGGTGGGGGGTTTAGCCACAGACTTTGTCGCTGTTCCGCCAGTTTTAACGTGTGGAGCAGCCGGGGATTGAGAGATTAAGTCAGTCCCTCCCCTCTGTTGTTTCTTATGAGCGGGGTTGAACACGGGAATTGTCGCTACTGGGGAGGGAGTAGCATGCACTTGAGCAGCATGAGTAGAAACACTCGGCCTTGCCTGCCTCACGCCGGCCTGGGGGGCATTCCCGGAGGCTGGTGACTTGGCTGGCAGTGTCGACTGATCTCCCGGGAGTTGGCTCGCTAAAGCCCCTTTTCCCACATTCCTATCTGTCTTGTCCTCGCTAGGCTTTGACTGCAGTTTAAACAATGTTTTCAGGGAAAAGAAATTGTCCCTGGTAACCTGTTCGAATCGGTCAAGCCTATCCCCCAGACTTTTCACTTGGTCAATAAGTGGTACCAGGAGAGACTTTACCAGTTTCTCAAAGGGCTCAAGCGAGAAGCCCTCGTTAGCTGAGGTAAGTATTGCTGGGACCAAGGGGGGAGGTTGCGGGGTGTCGGCTACAATCTGTGCGGAATTGGAATTCCCAGGTATTACAGGCCCTCCGGAGTCTGGATGTATAAGACCCCTTTGGGGCTGAGACCTAGGGCGCTTATAGAGTGTGGAGTAACAACCCTTCCGAATACTGGTTGCCCTTTTCCTTTTCCTATGCACCTGGGTCGGTCGAGTCTGGGACAGTGGTTTGGGGTCGGGTGTAGGAACATTAGGGCTGGATTGAGACATGATGCTGGGAGAGCTGACTATGAGGTGAGCGGGGCGAGACTCTGCTACCACGGTACAGGGACTAGTAGGAAGAGAAACAGATATCAAACTTTCTCTCCTGTCTGTTTCAGCCTCTAGTGCTACAATATGTGGCTCCCCCGGAAGAACCACAAGCGGAGGTGCGGGGGGGATGGAAAAGATTGGGGACATGACATGTGCCACAGCTCCCAGGGAGGAGCGTTTAGAAGGGAGGAGGTCTAGTGAGAGGCGGCGTTCCGATATTGCAATCTCCTTGTCAATAACAGCCGCCACCCTAGTAATGAATTTATCCATAGAGCCAATCAGCATTGCGCCCCCTAAGGCACTTTCTCCACCTCCCCTTAAAGCCTTACCAGAGCGGGTTGACATACTGGCTTCGGGGCCCACAAATTAGCTCCAGAGTCTTGGACCAGTGGCAATAGATGTAAGGGGGGAGGCCCAGCCCAGCCTCTGTCAGCCCCTGACGGCCACAGACGGCCCGCCCTCTGCCCGGCGACGCGGAGGGAGCTCTCTGCTTTTCAGCGCCTCCGGGCGCGCTCCGCCGGAAGTGGCCGTGGTTCTGGTGCAGGGCAGGCTGGGAGCTGTAGTTCTCCCCTGTCCGCGGCCGAGTGATGGCAGCTACTCGGCGACAGGTGAACACACAGCCTCAGGGACCCAGCGCTGCCAGGGACCTCCGGTGTAGCGTCCGATCCCCTCCGCAATCCTTTTGATGTGAAAGAGCCTCCCGCTCCTCAGTGGGAGCTCTCTGCTTGTCAGCGCCTCCGGGCGCGCTCCGCCGGAAGTGGGCGTGGTTCTGGTGCAGGGCAGGCTGGGAGCTGTAGTTCTCCCCTGTCCGCGGCCGAGTGATGGAAGCTACTCGGCGACAGGTGAACACACAGCCTCAGGGACCCAGCGCTGCCAGGGACCTCCGGTGTAGCGTCCGATCCCCTCCGCAATCCTTTTGATGTGAAAGAGCCTCCCGCTCCTCAGTGGGAGCTCTCTGCTTTTCAGCGCCTCCGGGCGCGCTCCGCCGGAAGTGGGCGTGGTTCTGGTGCAGGGCAGGCTGGGAGCTGTAGTTCTCCCCTGTCCGCGGCCGAGTGATGGAAGCTACTCGGCGACAGGTGAACACACAGCCTCAGGGACCCAGCGCTGCCAGGGACCTCCGGTGTAGCGTCCGATCCCCTCCGCAATCCTTTTGATGTGAAAGAGCCTCCCGCTCCTCAGTGGGAGCTCTCTGCTTTTCAGCGCCTCCGGGCGCGCTCCGCTGGAAGTGGGCGTGGTTCTGGTGCAGGGCAGGCTGGGAGCTGTATTTCTCCCCTGTCCGCGGCCGAGTGATGGAAGCTACTCGGCGACAGGTGAACACACAGCCTCAGGGACCCAGCGCTGCCAGGGACCTCCGGTGTAGCGTCCGATCCCCTCCGGAATCCTTTTGATGTGAAAGAGCCTCACAGTAATATACAATGATGGTAGGTGGAACTTCCCAGTAGGCACCTCTACAAATAGCCACATTGGAAACATCCCGAACCTCCATTCAGGATAAGGGCACCCTATGAGTTGATTTCTCATGCATTACTTCAGGAGCGTTTATGGGGGAGATGAGTTGGCCTAACGGCTAAGGCGGTCGACATCGAAACTGGGGAACTGGGTTTGAGTCTCGGCAATGACGCTGATCATCCTGTGATTCTGGGCAAATCACTTGATCTCCCCGTGCCTAGCAAAAAAATGAATGTGTCCTCATGTAATGCAACTGGTGCTATGTAAAGCGCTCTGATACCCGATTCGAATCAAGTTTGCGCTATATAAAACTCTGTGAAAATAAAAAATAAATAAATGTCTGTAGATGGAATATAACTACACATATCACAGCTTATTCAGGACAAAGTTAAGTGACCAACAACACAGGCCCGACTAAGCAGATCCATTATTAAAACAGAACTGTCACAGTGTCCGGTATGTCAAGAACTATGCACATAGCTAAGGAGTTGATCTTCACTTCCTTTGGGGATTTAGCTCTAGCTCTTTTTCCGAGTTTGTAGCAGATCTAAAAGGAGTAGTGTGAAGAAATCTTGACGCTGGGAGGAATACTTGAGTCAGGATCTCACAAACATTTAGCGGCTAATAACCGCTTTAATCAAAGCCAACTTGACGAAGAGCAAAGGATAAACAACTTCCAGGCTTCACCAGCGTTTGAAGCATAATGTTGCACTGTAAGAGAGTGGACACTACAGGCTCTTCTGAATCCCTTCCTGAAGAGATGAATGCTGTGTCCTTCCTCAATTCATTCCATAAACTAAGATTTCTACTAGTACCCCATTTCGGGAAGAATGCCCAGTGGCGATAGTGAAACTTCTGAGCTGCTGAAAATCCCCTTTAGGCAAACACACCTGCAGAAGTAAGAACCTCTCGAGCTGTGGTAACAAAACTAGCCCGGCAGTTCTTTATCAGCATATTATAATTTTCAACTGACTTGAAAACTCTGTTAGCACCGATTACTCCATAGTCCTTTTTCTCCTGAGAAGGCTAAGCAAGTCATACAGGTCCAAAACAATGTATCCAACAAGACCTTGACAGCCACTCCTAAACCTCTGATTCAGCTATGAACGTAGCCAAATTGAAATACAAGTGTAAAGTAGGCTTTCTAGATAGGCAGGGCATCCTCCTTCCATTCCAAACTAAGAGTTTTACCACACCGAACCACATGCAGATTAAAAAATATATATAACTAGCAGCCCGTCCCGACGTTGTCCGGAGGGGGTCCCCGTTTGCGCACCCGCCACCTTCAGGGCCCCTAATTAGCTGCACACAGTTCACCGCTCCTCCCCGCGCTAACGGGCCGCTCCTCCCCTTGCTTCACCCACCTCTTAGCAATAACCCTCATCTCCGGCTGACCAATGCCCTGTGCAAACACGCACACATGTCTCTCTTTATTATTATTTTATTTTGCGTTCTGTCTTTTTTTTCCGTTGTGAATGTGGTACCGCAGTGGAGACTTCCCGCAGGCGTGTGTGAGCGATAATGGGCCGCTCCTCCCCCTGCTTCACCCACCTCAGCCCGAGTCCTTTCCTCCGCTCCTCCCCGCGTTCCTGTCAGCCGCATATTGGAGACTTCCCGCAGGCGTGTGTGAGCGCTAACGGGCCGCTCCTCCCCTTGCTTCACCCACCTCAGCCCGAGTCCTTTCCTCCGCTCCTCCCCGCGCTTCACTCAGCCGCACACGTTCCGATCCTCCCCGCGCTTCACCTACCTCAGCCTGAGTTCCTCGCTCCTGTCCGCCGCTCTTCGACCTCTTCGCGCTCCTGTCCGCCGCAACCCCCCCGCGCTAGATGATGTCAGCACACATGTTCACGTCGTTAGCGCACACGCCCGGCGCTACTTCCAAGGGACTACTTTTTTATGAATGTATATTTTTTATAGAACGTATATTTTTTGGGTATATATAGCCTATGTAACTCTGCAGACCCTGACAATTCTAATGATGTATCGTGTGTTTAGATTGGCGCTGTGGTTCCCGAGTTTACCCGCCTCAAAGGTTCAAAGTTCTTACTTTATAATAGTAGTATAGATTGAGGGTAATCTGAAGTCCGAAAATGAGGGTATGAGAAATTCTATGAGCAAATTGCCACACTGTGTAAAATAATTGCGAGGAGAGAGAAAAAACGCTTTTATTTCTACCCTGCGTCCGATTTCTATTGCTAGACTCCAAAGTGCCCTGCAGTGGGTACCGGACTGATCATTTTTCTGCGTCTTCGCCATGGTGTTGCGTGTACCAGGAACACATCTCCGCGAATTACAAATTCCCAGAATTCTCTCAAAATAGCCCCTAGCTCCTTCCATTTGGACACTTGGTACTTTCTTGCAGTAATGTTCCAACCATGACTGTAGTGCTTCAGCATCAACCCATTCTGGTGGCATTTATTAGGACTAATAGGTCCAGAAGGATCCGAGGCACCACCTCTTACAGACTGAATGGAAACCACCTCAGGTCAATGTTACGTTTGACCTCTAAAAGTACCAAGGTACTGGATTTGGCATCAAATGAGCAACTGGACAAAAACAGAGGTTGTCTGCCTAGGCTACCTTTATGAACTGTGGCTCACAGCTCAATGAAAAGACAATGTGACGTCCGGCTTAAGTGCCAACCATATCCCAACTTGCCTATGCTTTCCCTAGCTGCTTCAACTCACACTTTGCAGGCAGACCTACTGAATCTAGCTAAGCCTAATCTTACTGGCTTTGTTGCTTTGAAAGCCCTACGGTGGTGCCAGGTGTGATTTCTTCCAGTTCTTTAGAAAATTATATTATTGCAACAGCTTGTGTACTGGTCTTCTCCCTTGGAGACTGCTCCCTGCAGAGGTGTGAAACTGTCACTAGTTAAATTAGATGCATGCCACCTGAATCCACCCAGATGATAGGCCCACCAGTGCTGTGAGGACCTCAGTGAAGACAAAATAATGTCTCTGAGGCTGAAAAAAGGAACATCGGGGCGGAACCGATTACCCGGGATTGTGAATCAGTGGAAACTGATAGCAACTTGCACATACACATCTGCCATTCTCTCTCTCTCGGGAGGGGGCGGGCATGAGCTGTGGACATTTCCTTCTAACACTACATGTAATGAGGCACCAATGTCCTAGTTCCGATCCAGTGGGTGCTCTTCCGCACGCTCTGTGTCTGTGTGCATCTATATTGCCCCCTCCCCCCCCCCCCCCCCCTGTGTCAAATGAATCGTCCCTGCGAGTCAGCGCCATTTTGCATCATAATAAAAGGAAAGTGCCGTGGGGTCCATATTTCATTCATGCTGCAGTTAGGGTTCACAAAGAAAGCTACTCAGCGTGGGTGTCCAGGCCGAGCCGTACAGAACAGAAGAAACCAGTCCACCCAGGGCACAGATGCATTTCCCTGGGGAGTGTCACGGGAAGCATGATGCTGTGGTAATTGGATATCGAAAATGACTGTTGGTGCGTTCATCAGAACTAATTACAGGCGGGTCAAATGCAGAACAGGAAGCCCTTCAGAAAAGTTGTGCATTTAGCCGCTGTCACATCTGTTCGATGTTACTTTTGGTCGGGCATAGACAAAAGCAGCTGTGAAAAGTAGGGCTTCTTTAACGGTTTCGTGTTCATTGTCTTTGACGTACATTTCACAGTGATTTCAGGCCCAGCGGTGTAGGACCGTATAAAGTTGGAAATATGTTTGTGAGGCCATTCAGAGTAGCTCCGTTCCCGTGAGGACAAGTAAAGTGTCCACTCTGGGATAGTTAAGTTCACAGTACAATGCCTGTATGAGCTCAGTGAGCACACAGGGCAGTCCTCTCGGATGGAAATTGTATTATGTGGCTAGGAGAGATGTCTTCGCCCAAGTCGTGGGCAGTATCTGATTGACATATTTCAGCCCCTTTGAGGAGCAGTTTAGATGGTAGCTCGGGCCCTCTGTTGGGCAGTGCACTATGTGTGTGTTGGGGCAGGGACACTTAAGGTACTCGTGCGGTCCGGAGACTGCGCCTCCTCCTTGGAGTTTCTTAAACCCTCTGCACATTGTGTCGAGGCTGGCACAATCCATGTGGAGAAAAGTACAAGCGCCACTACTGGCTTTGCTAAGCCCCTTGTGCCTCACTCCCTCTAGTGAAAGACCATATGTCCATCACCAGGAAGATAATGTACTCAAACCCCAGATAGGCAGGGCACGCGCCTGTCCGGCAATTACACCAGGTTTAATGCATGCGTGAAAACGAAATACGTTCTTAATAGGGTCGTTCAGTCCCAGCAGGAGGTGCTACCGTGTCTGGGGCACGTCAGTCTCTTTGGTGAGGGGTACTGATGTTTACTTTGAGAGGTCGTCCCATATGTTGGGCAGTACACCGTGTGGGGGGAGGGGGGTTACTCATTTTATTTATTTATTTTATGTATACAGATTTATATAGCGCTAGACCCATAGATATCAGAGCGCTTTAGATACACAAAGGAAAAGAAAGATTGCATAACATCGCAGGACCTGAGGGTGCATAAAGAGATAAGCAAAGACCTAATATGTATGTATCCTGTGAGGGGAGAGAGACGCAGGGGGTTGACACAGTCAGATTACCACCATCCTTGAAGGTCAAAGTGAGGGGGGGGTCCATTATGTTACTTAGTCCTCGTGGTTGTCTGTGCACCAGGGGGCTTGCTCTGTTTCTCTCTCTGGTAGTTACTTTTTGTGGAAAGTAAATGTGCCTTTCTTGGAATAGTTCAGTTCTCTTTTGAGCAGGACATGAACCCACCCCACCGTAGCTTAAAGTCCCTCTGCGAGGGGAAGTGGGGGTTGTGTGTCTGTTGAAGGGGGGGGGGGGGGGGCGCACCTCTTTATCTTGGTGAGGGGGGGGGAGTAGTACAGCAGTATCAAGAGCTGTCAAGGTTTTCACAGCCACGCATCAGTAACCCGTCCAGTCAATTTTCTTTTTTCTTTGCGTTCTGGGATTTTTTGTTGTCTCGTTTATTCCATTAAAAAATTCAATTGCAGAAATCAAAGGGAAAAAAACATGGACTGTGTGAGCTACTGGGGAATGGAGCTGGGAAACTAACTGCCCGTCTGCCGGGCTTAGCACATTATGGCAACTCAGTCTCTTTGGAGTAAGGGCGATTTCTTCCTTGGTTAAGTCAGTCCCTGTAGTGGACAGTGGCACTGGTAGCTCAGTCCCCCCACACACGTGTGCAGCGCAGTGCCCCGCGGGGGCAGTGCACGTGTGTTGTCTGTGTCGAGGCGGCTCTTTGTCTGCGCCTGGCACACGCTGCAGGGAGTCGCTCTGTTCTCACAGACAGATAAACAAGTGGTTAGAACAGGATGTTCTGAGCTCGCAGGCCCTTCCTCTGAACACAGAAAGCGAATGAGTGTGTGTGTGCGCGCGCTGTACAGGGGGAGTGGAAACAATGAACGCCAACAGCATTCAGAGCGCCTAGCTTTTAAACCCCATTTCTAACCGCCCCACACCCTCCGAATTACTGGCTCCCTGACCCTTCCAACTCCTCAAACGCCCCCTCCCCCATGTCTTTGCCGTTCCTACTGTGTACCTTCTCGATTTCTCTTCTTTCACTCGATTTGTTCCACGAATCTTCCCTGAAAGCCGCCGCATTTTACTCTTCTCGCCCACTCTGGCCCCAACGATCTGGATGTTTTACCCTTGATGTTAATTCTTGTAATTTCCTACACATTCTTGTTTCTGCTCCTGCCCTCTCCCATTTTCATCCGCGCCTCTTCTCTTCCTATTGCCCCTCCCGCGTTCCTCTTTTTGGGACCTGGATTGCTGCCTTCTGACCCTTTGGCCACCTGCCAATCCTTGGTTGAGTTCCGCTCATCTCCTTTTCCCCTACTGTCTCCCTGCCTTTCTCTCCTTCGCCCCCCTACATCACCTCTTGTCCCCAGTTCTCGCCTTTGCTTCCAGCCAATCCCTGTTCTTTCTTTCTTTCTTTGTTTCTTTCTTTGTTTCTTTCTTTGTTTGTTTCTTTCTTTGTTTGTTTGTTTGTTTGTTTCTTTCTTTCTTTCTTTCTTTCTTTCTTTCTTTCTTTCTTTCTTCATTTTTATATAGCGGGGACTTTACCCAAAGGTGTCGGAGCGCTTCACAATAGGATCAGTTTCATGAAGAGAATGTTATACATGTACATGATACATCAGCAAATGAAATACAGGAAAAACGGCAATAGATGACAGTCACTTAAAAACGAATGTATGACGTTACAACGAATTCCGTTGCAACGCATGCCTTTACCACGCATGCGTTACAACGGAATTCGTTTTCCACGCATAAACTTTACCTCGAATACTTGCGTGATGACGTCATATGTCGTTAAGAGAAAGCGGAAGTTTATTTTCCTATTTCTCTTAAACGACGTTGATTTTCTGCATATCCCGACGTGACTTCAGGTGAGTTTTTTTTTGGGGGGAGACCCCCCCAAGCCCCACCTTTTTTGCATTTTTACCTTTACCACATATGCCTTTACTACAAACCTCGTAGTAAAGGTATGCGTGGTAAAGGCTTTCGTGGTAACGGCTTCGTTGTAGGGCCGTTTCCCCTTAAAAACACACTGGGAGGACACTTGTACAGGCATAGAATACAAAATTTACAATAGTGAAAGAACTTCCTTGTGGTACTTAAAAGGGCGTGTATTAGTTCTGGAAGTGTCTTTGGAAGAGAAGAGATTTAAGGTCAATTTTGAAGGTCCGGGTAGAGGTGGTGGTGGGGAGCTCCGGCGGAAGCGAGTTCCAGATTCTCACCGCATTGCCTGAGAAGGATTGCGCCATCTATTCTTTGACCCTACATGCCCCCTCTTCCCCGACTTTGCTTCCTCCTCACATTCGTCTTGGACTTAGAAGGTCCACCTCCTTTTTAGGTCTCGCCTGTCGATGCGCATGCGCATCGAGCAAGCGAGACTATAGGGGCTCATCTACTCTTTATCTAACTTGCAAGGAATCGTGGCGATTCCTTGCAGTGCCCGTGACTTTTAAGCTCAATGCGCATGTGCATTGAGCTTAAAAGCGCGTGCACAGCCGCCCGCATTCCTCCGACACCTTTGAAGTGAAGCTTAGCTTCACTTCAAAGGCCCGGCTTCTTCACACCTACATGCCGCTCTGCCCCGCTCCGCCCCCTCCCCTGAGTCATCCTGCCTGCCCTCGACGTTCCCCCCGCCCCCTCCCGCCACGCAATGCCGAAAGCTTGTTTTTATTAGCAATGGCGGCTTTGCTCTTCAGTGAACTTCTCCCTCCCGCTTTGGCTTTCCACCAGCATTTGCATGTCTTTGCTTACTTTCATCAGAGCGGTATACGGGTGCCTGTTCCCTGCTCTTTCCCCTCCCATTTGAGCAACATTTGCACTCCTTTGTTTTAAATGCTCCACAACGTGATCACCCGATCCTGGATGGTTTAAAGGCATTCCCTACATCGTGTGTAATTGTGCATCACGATAATAGATCCGTACTCCGGGGATGATTAATATTCCTTTTTTTTCACACTATGCATTTATAAGCTCTGTGAATAACGCTTGCCTTTATTTACAAAATACGCGCCTCACCCTCCATTGCATAATTTTTATTAGCCTTGCGTCTCCCGTGCAATTCCCCCTTCCGCTACGGCTTTCCACCAGCATTTGTTTGTTTACTTTCATCAAAGCGGTACAAGGGCATCTGTTCAGTGCACTTCCCTCTCCCGCTTCGGCTTTAAGATGCATTTGTATTTTTAATGCTCCACGTTTATTCACCCGATCCTGAGTGGTTTACACGCGTTCCCTACATAACGTGTAATTGTGTGTCCCGAGCATGGGTCCATACTCTGGGGGTGAGTACTACTCCTTTTTTTATTTATACACATATTGCACATAATGCGACACCCAGTGGCCATGGCTAACAGTGCTTCAAATTACGGAAAGCCAGTGTCTATTAAACACGGCGCCTTGATAATATTTTTTTTAAAACGATTCGTCCGCAGTCATGTTGATCATGGCATTTAAATATTGTTGTAAAGGAATATTGAAGACCTGGTTTGTGAATGGGCCTCATTATCTATGCAGGTTCCCCTCGCTCCATTCAAGCCTCTCTCCCTCCTCTGCTCTTTTCTACAGACCCCGTGGGGAGGAGGAAGTGCTCTCTTCATGACCACAAACTTTAACGCCCTCGCAATCTCCTACTTTGGCACCATTGGTGCACCGATTTTATATAATTGTCTGTGCGCGTATATGCCTTTGTTTTTAAAATAAATTAAACACTGCTCTTAGTCCCAAATCAGACACTCTATCACTGACGCTTTGGGATCTTACGGGATTATTGCCCCAGCTACCATGTCAGGGAGGGAACGAGAGAAGCACCGGGAAGCCAGCAGCTAGCCCCCTCCTCTTCTCTGTGATGGATGCAGCTAATTGCACTCAACTCCTTCTCAGCAGAGGCTGCGAGCATCTCCCCTCCCCCTCTCCGTGCATTTTTTGTGAATGGGCCTCATTATCTATGCAGGTTCCCCTCGCTCCATTCAAGCCTCTCTCCCTCCTCTGCTCTTTTCTACAGACCCCGTGGGGAGGAGGAAGTGCTCTCTTCATGACCACAAACTTTAACGCCCTCGCAACCTCACCCTCACTCACCCTCACCCTCACTCACCCTCACCCTCACTCACCCTCACCCTCACTCACCCTCACTCACCCTCACCCTCACTCACCCTCACCCTCACTCACCCTCACTCACCCTCACCCTCACTCACCCTCACCCTCACCCTCACTCACCCTCACTCACCCTCACCCACTCTCACCCTCACTCACCCTCACTCTCACTCACCCTCACTCACCCTCACTCACCCTCACTCACCCTCACTCTCACTCACCCTCAACCCCTCACTCACCCTCACTCACCCTCAACCCCTCAACATCAACCCCTCACCCTCACTCACCCTCACCCTCACTCACCCTCACCCTCACTCACCCTCACTCACCCTCATCCTCACTCACCCTCACCCTCACCCTCACTCACCCTCACTCACCCTCACCCTCACTCACCCTCACTCACCCTCACCCTCACTCACCCTCACCCTCACTCACCCTCACCCACTCTCACCCTCACTCACTCACTCACCCTCACTCACCCTCACCCTCACTCACCCTCACTCACCCTCACTCACCCTCACTCACCCTCACTCACCCTCACTCACCCTCACTCACCCTCACTCACCCTCACTCACCCTCACTCACCCTCACCCTCACTCACCCTCACCCACTCTCACCCTCACTCTCACTCACCCTCACTCACCCTCACTCTCACTCACCCTCAACCCCTCACTCAACCTCACTCACCCTCACCCACCCTCACCCACCCTCACCCTCACTCACCCTCAACCCCTCACCCTCACACAGTGCAATAGGTCTCGGAGCATTTGAGTTACAGCTTTTAGAAATGTTTATGGCTTTTTTTTTTTAATTCTTTACCATTGGCTACAGGAAACAAAAATGCTAAAGATTTACAAAAAAAACCATAAACAATTCTAAAAGCACTAACTCTAATGCTGCGAGACCTATTGCATTTCCAATGCTTGTTTAATTTGCTTTATAGTGGTAGGCGAGCCAACAATTTAATAGGGGAGAGCCGAGCCAAGGATAGAGCCGAGCCAAAGGTATGCTCGGCTCTTAGACCCCGTGCAGGAGCCGAGCGCTGACAATCTTTGCTCTGTAAATCATGCAACAAACATCACATAAAATGGTATAAAGTATCTTCAGAATTTAAAAAAGTGTATTTCTTTCACACGTGAAAGTTTTGACATTAATACGAAGTACTTTTTGAAAGCAATGGATTTTAAACATAAACCATGAGTGAACTAAGAGGCAAGACAGTTGTCATGTAAACCCTGTACTTGGCCCTGATTATTATAGACCGATAGTGTAGTCTATTAAAGCAAGCACTAATGGCTTTGTAAAACTGGTATTCTGAACTCAAATATTTGAAAGTGCTTTCATATGCAATAACGAAAAAAAGAGTTTGTGAAATGCAATTTAAGCGGGAAAGCTGTGATTTCTTAATGTTTTCTGGTTTCAATTTGTACAAATCGGTCACTAACTTGGTATCTATTAGTCTGTCCTTATGTATGTGTTTTGTCCTTAACTCTTTGTGCGTTTTTCTGCAATTTTTATATAGGGCGAACTTGACCGTGAAGGTATTAGGGCACTTTACATGAGCATTAGTTACATTACACAAGACCACATCATTTCTTTTTATACGCACAAAGAGAATAAGTGATTTGCTCAGAATCATAGGATGTTAAGCTGACGCAGACACCACAACCTGGTTACCCAGTTCCAAAGTTGGAACATCACATCATGGGTACAGTGAGGGTGACAGATGGAAGCCACATGACAGCTCAGCTCAATATGGGCTTGAGGTTCTAATAAGGCCTCGAGCTGAGCCAGAGCCAAGCTTCAGGGTTGAGCCGGGCTCAAGCCCTCAGTGGCTAGCCCACCTGTACTTGTTGATAACACCAGTCATCTGGGCCTTCTTTTCTCACCTGGATCCTTCCCCTCCCCAATGTTCTTAAATATTTCGGCTCCCTGATTAACTCAATCACCCAGTCCAGTTTTTTCATTTAATTCTGATACTTTTATTCCTGCCTATATTCGCTTATGAATTAAAAGCGACAGGTATTTGCATGCAATGGAAAAAAATTGGGATTAATAAGTTATTAACGCATGGACCTAGGAAGCTTTGATACCCCTTACCCTCTTTCTTACCCACTTGCACCTCCGTGACCGGATCCATTGACTATTGGTGAAAGTTAGAAAATGGTGTGGTGGCGTGTTTTTCATCCTTGAAATTGTTTTAATAAATGGTGCAAAACAGTGCATTTCCCAGCCTTTCTACAAGAATTCTCAAAATATCTGAGAACTTTACTGCAACACAAAAGTTATGAGTTCTGCTAGTAGTCAACTGGAATGGCAAAAATCACCCCAATTACTTTCCTTCATGCAAAGACATCACTCTGACTCATGGGAAAGTTTAGATTACCCTGACCTAAAGGCTCTTGCAGAATGGTAATTACACAGCAAGAAAAAAGTGTCTTCTTTTTATATATCTCTAGATAGATATTACAGCAATTGTATGTTTAAGTTTAGAATGCTTTATTAAACATTATATAAGTCAAGCAATGAGACAAAAAGTACAAACATTTCACTCCAGGCAAGAAATTGTTTCTGGAATGTAAATATTTTCTGAAGGGGCTGAATTTGAAAATACTTTTACGTTTAATTACCCACTGAAGTGTTGTATTTATAGTGTGAGAAGTTATGTCTGGGACCAGCTCTGAGTGCGACTAACTGACGGAGATGAAGAGAAAGACAGTCTATTTTTACCGAAGAGCATGTCTCGCTTTGGCATAGAGAGAGAAAAATCAAGCATTGGCTAGGCTGATGGGTCTCGCCTAGGTCAACTCTATTAGCTTTGGTGGAGTGGAGAGGCATTGTATGGCAACTAGGCTTGAACTTCGAGGGGGGCTAGTACTAAACATTGTTGGTGGGGCGATCATTTCACACACTGGGGTTCCACACAGCATTTGAATACACGTTTGGAAGGCCAATAGGTCTGGCTTGAACGTGCTAATGCATATGTCCATGCCTTTTCTTTCCTGCAGTGGCACATTAAATCCTGATCTTTTGTCTTTGCCAATGCATTCACCTGAGACAACAAGCACAGCTGGAGTTTAGTGTCCACCAGACCTGCGAGCATCGGATGCCTGCAAGATGGTTGGTACCAAGCGAGTCCTGTGCATGTCAGAAAAGAAAGCACTGAAGACTTACTGGAATAATTTATTTTCTGATTGAAAATAGTATGAACTGCATAATGATAGCATGCTTCCAGGGAACAAGAAGATTTTGGCGTGTGAATCTTCCAATGTGCCCAATAAAGTGCTCCCACAGACACTCAGAAGTAGAGTTTGCGTTTGAAAAATAAACCAGGATAAAGAAAATTGTGGGACCTTCTATATTACTGTCACAAATTGAGGTGGGCTCACCAACTGCTCTAAAGGAGGTGGTATCCACAGAGAATAATAAGCTAGGTGCCTGTTCACAATGTAAAAGCTTGCATGTGTAGCTTTTTCAATAACATGAACTTAGTCCGAGAGCAATAGAGCGTTGCCCCTTTTGGGCGTTGATGAAAAATGATGCAAGATTGTATTCGTCAAGTGGTAGCTTCTAGCTTTTTGTTACTTACATTAGTATATCACACATTGACATTTTAGGCACATCATGATTAAATGATTTCCCAGAACTGCACAATTTTCAGTCCGTGCCAAACTGGGTTCAAATCAAGATTCTCAGAGCGATAGCTTAGCCACTAGACCACATCTCCTCCCTTAGTTGATGTGCTAGAACTTAATTTTTACAAAAAACTTTCAGTTTCACCACTCCGTGTGAAAGCTCATGTTCTTTTAACACATCTTAAGAATCAAAAGAAGGAGGGAGAAGTTAAAGTTCCACTCAACTTCCCTTAAATGAATATGTAAAATCAAAAGGAGTGGAATAGTTGTGTTGAGACAGGAGGGCAACACAAAGGACACACCTTTGCCCAGACCTATGAAGACCTTCAAAAACAGAAACTAAGGACTGGACAAAGAGCCCCATATGACGAAAAAAGAAGAAAAAAACTTCAGTAGTTAGAAGGAAAGTGCCTAATTTAATATGATTAAATTTGACTTTCTGAAGGGATCCTATAAAACAACCTTTCGGTCCTGACGAAAGTCATCAACCCCTAGGGTGCAAAGTTGGCTGAAACATGTTGATCTGGTTGTTCCAGAGATAGATGTGAGAGACACCTAATACCTCTCTTTCCACGTCTCACATTTTTTTTTTTTAACAACTCTTTTTATTGACAAATCGCATAGAAGACACAGCACTCCGTACCCCGGAGGAGCTGCAGCAAGGACAGTACAGCATAGTCCGCGATTCATTTAACATTATAATACTTGCCCTCCAACCCCCTGCCCCCTTCCCCCCCTCCTTGGCCCACCCCCTCCCCTGCCCCCCCTGCGCAGCGTCTCTCCGTTTCTGCAAATAATTGTTTATATATAAAATTTATATATAAAACAGTGTGTATAACATCGCCCCCATGTTCCCATCACATCTGCCCCTCTGCGTCTCTTAGCGGTGCTGGAGGTTACAGCCATAGACCCCTGTAGTCCGCCCACCTTTTCCATATTTTATAGTGTTTCCTGGGGCAGCCTCTGGCTTGAAATACTGGCCGCTCCAATCCCATGCAGAAATCAAGGCCTTTTTTCCATACAGCCACTTTGGGAGCTCTGGCGTCCTTCCATGCCTGAGCCACATCCCTCTTTGCCACTGTAAGGCCCAGTAGGAGTAGGTGTCTCTTGTGTATGTTACCACCTACCCCCTCGAAAACAAGAAGTAGTCCTAATTTTGGGGTGCGAGGGAGGTCCCATCCCAACACCTCCGATAGACAGTTCCACACCCCGGTCCAAAAGCTTACCAGGCCATCACAGCCCCACACTGTATGTAGGAAATCACCCACTTCGTGGCTACATCTCAGACACGTGGAGATTCAATCAGGCCTGCTCTCCACAATCTCTCCCTTGTATAGTAAGCCCTATGTAGGTACTTAAACTGTATTAAGCGCAGGCGCATGGCAATAGCCGCTCCTCTGGGGGACTCAAGGGCTTCTCGCCAATCCTCTTCCTCCAGCTCTCCCACATCTCTCACCCAGCGATCCCGTAGTATCTGCAGATTGGAAGAGCAGTGCGTGACCAGTGTCTGATATATGCGGGATATTTTCTTTTCCCCCAGGTCCCCCATGAACACCTTTGCCTCTAGTGGGCTGAATTCGGGCAAGGAGTCTAGTCCCTCCAGTGCGGGTGCAAGGGCATGCCGAAACTGTAGATATCTAAAGAACGTCTCACATTTTTTAATCATACCACTACCTTTGATCTTTTTAATAAAATGTGTCCTTTTTAAAGGTAGGAGGTATTTTTTAAACTTTTTTCCTCACATGGTGGATCCCATATGGTCTCCGATTCAAGAGACAATCCTCCCTGGTGGTGGAAAAGACCCTATGATGTAATGATCAGTGGCTAAGTACGCCAACGGGAGACTTGGCTTAGGTGGAACAACACTGTTGAGGGTCTCACAACAATTTTGATGTTTTAACATAGCCATAAGGCTGAATTCCTCATGTTGTCTTGTGAGTGGACTGAATGCAAATGATTTGATATTTGTTTTATACATAGGTAGCATCTAAAATAGTTGTCCTTGTTTAGGGTTGAGGTTTATCTATCAGCAATTACACAATGTTTTAAGGTAAGTACATACAAAGCATGCCTAATGTGTAACTGTGTAATCTGGTCCAATATTACCATTGAGGGGTTCTGGTGATACCTACGGCTTTGTAGTTTGTAAATGTCACCAGAAGTCTGAGATAGGAACCTATTTTTATATTACAAACTGTGTTATTCCAAGTGCAGCTAACAATGAGCATGGACTGGAATTAAAACTCTGAGGTTTTGTTTACTTGTCACAAATACATTCTTGATAAAACAGTAAACAGTGACTAGGTCATTGGATTTTTTGCTCTGTGTCTGCAGAGTTTACAGCATAATTATGGAATTACTACATTTGCCAATACTATCCAAAATATGCAGATTTCACCAACATTGTTGTTTCCAGCTACAAAGGATGAAATTATTGCTGGACAGAGTCCCACATAAATTACTCCAGCTTCTAACATAAGTGTTCTTACCCATCTAGAGATAGTGGCTTTAAATATTGCTTTATATGTTTTCACAAAGGATATTACCAATTGATTCTCACCAACTGGTCCAACATCAGACTATTTTTTTTTTCTCATAGGTTTTTTGAGACCGCTTACAACACACCGTTTTTTACAACCAATATAAAGTTTGTCTTAGCATTATTGTTGTGGTGGTGTTTATACATCTGTAGTATGGACCTGGACTGTAGTCAAACCCAGATGGAGAGCAGGGAGAGGTTCCTGGCGAGGGGGTATCCGGAAGGTGTAGTTCAGACAGCAATTGAGAAGGCGAACAGGTTACAGCGCTCAGCGACACTAATGCCCAAAACACCTAAAGTAAATCCAAATAATGAATCGACAGCAGAACCAACCAGACTAGTGTTAAAATGTAACCGTCAACATAAAACCCTCCACAAAATTGTCAATAAAAACTGGCCATTGGTACTTAATGACCCAGTATTAGGAGGTGTTTGACAGCAACTCCAAGCATTTCCTACAGGAAAGCGCGCTCTATGAGCAATGATTTGGTAAAGAGCAGCCCCGAGGTGACAGTGACAAAAAATTGGCTCAGCAGCAGGACAGGCTTTTACAAGTGTGCGACTTGCAAAGCCTGCAAACGGGGAGTGAATAGAAAAACATACACCACTCCCTTCAAACCTAGACCTGTTGCAATTACCAAGGTCCTAAACTGCAAAACAGAGTTTGCAGTATATGTACTGGAGTGCCCGTGTGGCCTGCGCTATGTGGGGAGCACTAAGCTGCAGGTCCACAAATGTGTACTCCAGCACATGAGGGCAATCACTAACAAGGATGACACTTATACGGTGGCAAGACATTTCCAGGAACACCACAACAGCAACATACAACATTTGAAAAACTTTGCTGTGGATACCGTCTTGCCCCTTAGAAGGGGTGGCAATCGTGAGTACCTCCTTAGAAAACTGGAAACCAAATACATCTTGGAGCTCAATTGTAAAACACCACATGTCTCAACATCAGTGAGGATTTTTTCACCTGTCTTTATACTATACTGTTCCCACACCCAGTACCTTTTAGCTGGCATCAGTCGCGAATCTATTGAATTTAAATGTAAAGAAAATGTATTTTTCTTCTGGTTTTATGTTTTGGATTTACAGCTGTAATTCAAAAATGGTTAGAGCTCGATTTTTATTATGCACTATCACTTAGCACTTTTAAATGTTGCACATGATTATTGGCCCACTTGGGCAGGATCTTTCTTGAACCTATGAGATAGTATTGTCATAGCCAGTGTACAATCCAGCTTTTCAGGTAGAAATGGAGTCAGCATGATCAGATGTACCATTGGGTCATCTATGTGGTTCTATGACAGATTCTTTAGTAGGATAGATATTGTCCGCTAATTAACAAGAAGATCAAGTATATATTGATGTATGATTCATTTTATAACAATTTTATACTGAGACATTTTTAGACTGTCTATAATAACAAAACCTGAACTTATTTAAAAATGTATTTATTTAGGTTGCCATGCTGATTTTAAATATTTTACACATTTTAAATACTTTAAATATTTTGAATAATTTCAATATTTACGATTACATGAATATTTATTGCGGATTTTTGCACTTATGTATTATTATATACAGGCTGAACAGCATTGGGTTCATTATACAAGCTCATTGTGTAACTTCTATGACTATTATGCACTTTCCACGTATGCTAATTGCGCTGTTACTTTAAAATTAAAAAAATGCTTCTGAAACGCGTCATGTGATCAAGGCCTCGGAGGAGGCTGAAACGAGTTATGGCGGTGGTGCGGGCGTCCTCTGAATAAACACGTTATCTGCACCATACCTGGGTCTGCCTTCTTGTCTTTGGATGCTGTTGACATGAAGAGTTGCGGATATATATATATATATATATAATATATATATATATATATATATATATATATAT
Organism: Lissotriton helveticus; assembly: GCF_964261635.1. Taxonomy (NCBI): domain Eukaryota; kingdom Metazoa; phylum Chordata; class Amphibia; order Caudata; family Salamandridae; genus Lissotriton; species Lissotriton helveticus. The sequence continues at coordinate 819,180,294 of NC_136070.1, forward strand.
ATATATATATATATATATATATATAGATATATATATATATATATTCACGGAAAAAAACATAGGTTTTAGGCACGTTCTAGTTAGGAATTAGCATTTAAAAAACCTTAGAAATCCACTCAAAAAAATGGGTTTCAGGGACGTTATAGTTAGTTGAATATTTGACTTATATCAAACCAGAGAAATTCGCCTGTTCCAGTTAGTTGAGCTAACTATAACTTGCGCGCCCACAATGCACTGCTGATTATGTCACATATTACATCATTAATGACATGGTCAGTGACATCACTGATGACATCCCTGATGACCTCTCAAATGACATCTCAAATGACATCACTCATGACATCATCCACGTGACAAACCGATGCACATACTGATGCTCTAATGTAAACTTTGGTACACCCATTCTAAAATGCTGACTACTATTTTTGAAACCATACACAGAAGAATGCCATATACTACATAGCACTCACTATTTCTTAGGTCTACACACACATCCAGTCACTTATACCTGTAGTTACTCCTCAATACAGGAATATAATGTGCACTCATACATCTATACATACTGTCACACTCCGCCACTGATCCATGGAGTTACACACCTAGTCAGTCACGCAAAGAATCAATTACATACCCATTTAGTCATGTATACAGTTATACACACCAACTTCGTTATTTTTAGACCTACCACATCACTTAATTATACAGATACTAACACATATTTACTGTCTTATACAATCACTGATAGAAGCAGACACTTATTTATACACCTACTCTTAAAATAACTTACTCTCATGTATAGTCATTAATATACTCCAACACTCACGTCTACTGCCTTAAAACATATGTAGTTGCTCACAGATATACCACTGAGACATTTATTCACTCACCAACACCCCCATAGACACACTAACTGACCCATACAGCCCTTTGCTGATGCACTTTTTAATCCATACAACCACTGAATCACCCACTCAGACACCAGACAACCGCGTGGGTTGCTGTTGCCAAGGCTTGTTGCTCTCCAATCCAGGCACCGACCCCCCAGCACTCAACATCCTTCGTGGGACAGCTCGCCTGTGGACTTTGGTCGTCTTCGACTTCTCCTGGTCCCTGTGGCTGTAGAGTCAAGCTTCACCTCTTCGCACCTGAGGCACCCGACATCGGTGGGCATTCGTCTACTGAGCCCCAGGTCACTGGCAAGTGACCCAGACTCTGTCTCCTCTGCTTTCAGGTTCTTCTTGGCTCCGATCCAGGTTTGGATCACACCGGACACTTTCCTCCTTCACGGCAGCAGCACTTTGCAGCATCACACCATTGAAAACGGCGAAGATTCCCGACACCATTTGACACCTATCCACCCGGCTTCCCTGGGTTAGGTAACACGAGTACTCTGGTGCTCACATGAGTGCTCGTCTTAGAACCTTCTAAGTTTAAAACGGTTTGCTCAAAGTCCTCTCCTAAGTGTCCTTAATCTTTAAAATTCCTACTGCAACTTTCCCATAGGATTGTACGGAGCTCGCGGCTGTGTTCTCACACTGCACGTGTCCCCCTGTGGGTTCCCCTGTCACTACCTTGAGTGGTTCCTTGGGGTTCCAGCGATTCTACGTGCTCTAGGCACTGTGTCTAGTCAAGTCGGGGTTGTTATCCCACTTTCTTAATATATGGTTTGCCCCCGCGTGGGCCCTACCCCCCCGGAGCCCAACCCCCCTGGAGCCCACTATGTATTGTCCTATTTACTTTTTTCTATTGCTTTAATATTGTGTGCCTTGCTCTCTAATCTCATAAAGAGGTCAGTAGATCGTGTTTAGTTACAAATAATTATATATTTTATATATACCTTGTGTGGTTCTCCTTTCATTTGGTCATTCAAGAGGTTATAATCTGGTTAACCAAGCTGCTTTACATTCCTTCGAGACTTAGCCTGAAGGCTGCTCTCCATAGCTACCACTAGGATAGCTTTCAATAAAAGTTACCTTTTAACCAAATCATCAATAAAGGTTGTTTGGACTGGTACAAGGTGCCCACTATAACTAGGGAACAGCATACACCAGGCTAACTTCTCACATGAACTATCTCTGAGCACCAAGTTTGAGCTTTAAAACAGGTAGACTCTGAAAGAGGGGAGTAGGTTGGACCGTGTCTCTCAACTCCGCCCGACTAATGCGGTCGACCGAATGTAATATTCGTTTTTACATCAACATCGCGGTATGTCTCAGCCGACCACTTAAGTGATTATGGATACCGCCTCAGCGGCTGAGTAAGCATTTTGCTTTAGCTCCCGCTACCTCCCCATACAGCTTCATTAATTGGCTCCTGGAGGTCCCTGGCAATTATTGCACAGATCCGCTTTCGGGTCTGGATTCCTTTCTGTGACCCTCCATGAGCCACTCCTACCAAATTTCTGGTTTCAATTCAATTACCGGCTTCGTCCGGGTCACCCAATTCAACATGCTCACATTCTGGTCCTCATGATGATCTCAATTCCTTGAGATCAAAACGCCGTCTACCTTTTTGTACAACAAAAAACTCCTTTAATATTTAAATTCATCGTCAGGAAATTCTGTTTATGTTGTCAATGGGATGTATATTTTAAATGTCACCTTCACTCGTCACATCACACTTTTTTCACTTTTTGGTGAGCACATGAACTATATTTCCAAAAAGATTTGATATATTATTTATGAAATACATATTTTACTCTCAGTGCCCATCTGTGTCCCTCCGTACATTTAGAATCTGTCTATTATTGCTTCTCCTGGCATTTATTCAATACTATATTCCATAAACTGTAAGCTAAGTGATTAACTCTTTCTTAATTCAACAGCTCTCTCTGCTTTAGGACCTCTTTTGTCCTTATATGAACTATTGTTACCTCACAATACTATTGACTACCCCAGGTTCAAATATTGGGGCTCCCTTGTTTTGTAATACATTGGATCTGGAGCAGGCACTCTTTTCCATTTGATTCAAGGTTTTCAAACCACCAACGGCCACTTGCAGAGACAGTAAGGATGATCATGAGGTAGAACACACTAGGACAGAGCAGTCTGAGTAATACCATGCTGCTATGGCACTTAGCTTTGGTGAGGGAAGTGCCAGGTGTTGTCTATCCACAGTGTCATTCTGATATGCCTCTTCAGTATATTATATATCTGTCCACCAAACAAAAACGGGCAAGGGGGACCCAGGACCTTCTGGGAGGTGGACTGTGAGATGTCTGAGGGACGTTGTTCAACTATGACAGTCTAATACAGGCACAATCCATTTTATTTAACCGACATACTGCACCTGCCTCGGGCACCACAGTATATCTGCTAAAATGGGATTGCCAGGGCACACATCAGTGCTTCACTGAAGCCAATGAAAAGCCACAAAGTGCAGCTAGGACAGGATCCCTAGTACTACCCCAGCTTCTTATGAGCTTGTGCTTCCAGACCGATCAACAGGACCACTGGAAATATGGGATTGCAAGGCTGCTGCGTTTTTCTGCATAATTATAGTTTTGCTGCATTCGACACATAATCAATCCATCATCTACTGCATAATCTCCAGATTTTATTATAAAAAAAAGAAATATCATTAAAAACGCAGAGACCTGTTGCTGCATAAAGGAATGCCATTTGCAAAGCTTGACTGGCCACCTTTCTGCTGCTTATTGCTATATTTAGTTGTTAAATTGGTACAATTGAGGTGCAACCATTTCCCCAGAAAGTCTTAAGTGTAAAAATGACAAAATAATGAAATGATACTATCACATGTGCCACATTACGCTGCATAATTTGCCTTTTCTTGCCTCATAATTTAGTCTACCCTGCCGCATAATTTGGGCCTCACCTGACACATAATTTCAGTGGCTCTGCCTATCAAGACACTGGGAGAGGTATTGAGGTGGGTATTCCCCTTTACAATCCTGCCCTTGCTGCTCCATTGGCTCCTCGTTGGGAATCCTGGTTTGCTGGTTGCTATGGCCGGCACTAGATTCTTGCATTGCTGCTGCCATAGAGGCTCTGAGTTGCCAGCTAAGTAAGCCAGGTAAGTAAAACAAAATTGTTATTTCTCTATTCATTTGTGTATGTGTTTGTGAGGGATTGAGAATGAATGGGATTGAGTGAAAGAGTGTGTGTTTGAGAGTGTCAATGAGAGGGAAAGTGAGAATCAAGAGTTTGGGAGTGTCCATGAATAATTGAAAGTTAGCACGAGGGAGTGAGTAAAGGAGTATGAGCGTGTTAGAACATGTTATTGAGTGGAGGTTGTGAGAGAGAGTGGAAGCACATTGTGGGTGTAGCTATCAATGGTGCAGTAGGTGCAGTTGCACTAGGACCCAGAGTTAGTGAGAGTGGGCAGGTGTGTTACTAAGTGACTATGAGACTCAGTGAGTATGAGTACGTTTGTGTGTGAGTAACAGTGGGTGGAAGTAAGAATGTTCAAGTGAGCAAATGTGAATTAGGGTGAGTGAGGGGAAAGAGACCAAAGTTCAGACTATCAGACCTTTCACAAAATGCAGCGCAGCAGCCAAAATTGCTGCGTTGCATGTGAGGGAGACAGGCCCGGTTCTAGCGGGTGGGCCGGGTGGGCCAGGCCCACCCAAACATGAGCCTGGCCCACCCAAACAGGAGCCTTGGCCCTCAGCAGTGAGGGCTGGAAGGCAGGCGCCCAACACGCAGGTCGTGTGTATCAGCCCGGGCCGAGACAGTTTTCCCGGGCGCACGCACACAGACAGTTTTAGAGATTATCGCAGCCCCACACCTGAGTACTTCACAGGTCTTTAAAGACCATTAACATGTTAACGAGGCTTTGTTTACTTTTTTCACCCCTTCATCTCGGCATGGCGAAAGATGACAAATCCTTTCTTTGACACTGGCAACCTTTGGTAACCTTTGCCTACTGTCCTGCTGCGTTGATATTTCTTTTTCTATGCAGCTCAGGCGAAAAGAAGTTTGTTTATTCTTAGTCACCTTTCCTAACCCCTGCAGTGGCTTATCACATAAGGCTGTGACGCAAAGTTTGACTAATGGAGTAGGTTAGAGAATGTGTTACTACATTTTTTTCTTTTTAAAATCTGCACAGGCCCAGCAGGACACATACTTCGTGTGAGCTTCATTTAAACAGTTTTTATCCTTATCATGGCCGATGCAGGACAGCAATAAGACCATCCAAAATGCCCAGATAACGCTGGTGATTAATGATCCTTCTGGAGAGCAATCATTTGTTTGTTAGTAGTTTTTAAATGCAGATGAACTGTATTGTATCTGGATAGCTCAGTGGGTTACTGCCTTTGTCACAGAGATCCTTGTGTTACTTGGAGTTCAGAAGTTACAATCGTATCATAAGACAGTGACCTATGAACTGTCATCTAAGAGCTGCCTATAAACATGAATGGTATAGTTAGAACTTCGCTTTTTTTGTTTTGTGATATAGTTAGAACTTCTCCAGTCTTTCATTATTCTGTTGTTGCTAAATGAGTATGTTTGGACAGATATACATTTTTATCAGTAAAGCCGACCCCCATGGAATAGTCTTTAAATCCTAAGGTTGTGTTTCCCTATACCAAACCCTTTTAAAATATACTGCCCACCAGTATGGATGACATGTGATTCTTACACCTTGTAATCCTCATTGGCTTATGTGACATTCCCTATAGACTGATTTACATACTTGTATGATTCATTGTCTCTGTATAATGTGTGTGTGATGTAAAGTACTGACACATACTACATTGATATGAGTAGCGCTATACAACAAATGAAATGCATATGAGAGAGGGGCTACGTAAAGATGAGGGGCACTGTTGGAGGGTTGCAGTGAGGGAATCCGAGGAGGAGTTAGTGGGAGGGGCTAAGGAGCGATGAGGGGCACTGGTGGAGGATGACAGTGAGGGAATCCGAGGAAGAGGTCATGGGGTGGAGGGGGAGCTAGGGAGAGATGAGGGGCACTGGTGTAGGGTGGTAGTGAAGGAGTCTGAGGAGGAGGTCTTGAGTGGGAGGTGATACAGAGAGATAAGGGGTACTGGTCTCCAAGGAGGAGGTCATGAGGGGCAGGGGCTATGGGGATATGAGGGGCACTTGTGGCGTGAGGCAGTGAGGAAATCTGAGGAGGTCAATAGGGGGGGTCATCGAGGGATGAGGGGCACTGTTGGAAGGTGGTAGTAAAGGTATTTACGGAGAAAGAGGTTATTGGTGTGGCACCAAAAAAGACTTTCGCATCAGCGATAAAGCTGGCCCTGTCATGGCCTTTCTGTTTTTGTTTATTTAATTAGCAGTCGGGTCATAAGGGCTACCGTGGAACATACTTTAAAGTGCGTGCTAATTACATTTACTGCTATATTCAATGTTTTTAGTTTGAAGGTGATTTTTCTAATGTTTTTACCGGGCAAAATGAAAGTGGAGCCCGATGGTGCCTGATATGGGGCTGGGGCCCAAGGTCAGCTGTGACATAAGGTGCACTGGAGAGGAGTAGTGGATATTCAAGCCTGTAAGGGAGTGTGTTGCAGAGTCTGGGGTCAGGTGGAGGTAGTAATGAAGAGGGATTCTCCCTGAAGGCTCGCACAGAGGGAGCCCGATAAGTGTCATTTGCCTGATACCCCACCTCAGAAACCTCCTCTTCCCATCAAAGGAACATTACAAGGAAAAATCACTTTTTGAGAGTAATAACATTTAGAAAGAGATTTGGAAAAAAGTGCGTTTTACTGGGCCTTGCAAGAGTAAGAAGAGATAAATGAGGGCCCTGAAGCAGGCCTGCCCAGAAATATATGCGACAAATTGAGTCCCAGTGGCCCACCCAAATGCACCCTTGGCCCACCCAAATAAAAATTCCTGGAGCCGGGCCTGAAGGGAGAGAGGAGAAAAGCACCATATCCACAATAGACATGGCACTATCCTGCTCTCTCTCCCTAGCGCTAGCACACAATTATGCTGCTGATCGGCACGGACACACCTTCATGCCATAGTGCGAAGGTGTTTGCACGAGTCTATAACATCAATGGATTCAAGTTAGCCTGGCTGATGAGGGGTGATACCTCAAAACCGGTCCCAGGAATCTTGTTTCTGGTCCAGGGAGGTCCTGGCTTGGTGGTTTAGGCTTTTGGGCTGGACTGTTCCCATGGGGAGCAGGGTCAAGACTGATCTGCATATAACTGGGGTGACGTGGCGAGCAAAATAACAATGGATTATACCCAGACTGTGACTGGGGGTGATTGTTTGAAAAGTTTTAACACTCCATCCATCATTTTAGTTTGTGACGTTAAATTGTTTGCGAGTCTAGCATAGGTTTTGTACTGGAAGAGTGCCCTTCCAATACAAAATACTATGCTCTGACTAACTTTAAAACCTTTCCTACTTTGGATTTGTGCTCTTCAGTGCAGTACTTAAGCAAAGTGTGAAAAAGGTAGGAGAAATAAAAGCATTTCTCTTTTTTTAACATCGGCTTTCAAGTGGCTTTTATTTTTTGATGCAAAACACTGTCTGCTATTGTTAGTAGAAAAGGTTTTACGTTAAACAAAACATGGGCGATAGCATGGGAATTCACAGATGCTGCCCATGGAAGGGCCCCTTTGACCTCAAGTAACACAAAGCAGCGCTTTGCACTGCTTTGCCTTACTTTCAGGCAATTTTCCAGTGCAAAACAGGTTTTTGAAAAAAATAAAGGGTTAAACTCCTGGGCAGTATTGCGTCTCACGGCTTTCAAAGATCACTAGCAGCCACTGACTCCAAATCTAACTGACTAGATGTGACCTAAAAGTCTGAGCTGCCAATTTAGGAACTTAGGTACAAGGTCGGAATCCCAGCGTCAGCTCAACATCCTTTGGTCCTGGGCAAATTACTTAATCTCTCCATGCCTAAAAATTATCTGATTTTGTGTAATGTAATCTGGTGCTCATATAAAGCACCCTGATGCCTTTGGTCTGGGTTTGCTCTATGTAAAACTGCACAAATAAACAAGCATTTGCAATGCAATAGGTCTCGCATTTGTCAGATTCAGAGCTATTGCCATTATCTACGTGTTTTGGTTTGGAGTGCAGTGAATGTATGAAGAGACACAGCTGCAGCACTGCCTATAGGATGTAGAGTGAGGAATTACCCCTCGGAACAGAGAAGCAGCTGCAGCACTGTCTAGAGGACTAAGAATGAGGAAGGCATGCGAGTCTCCTACTACTCAGCCTAGTCATGACCCTCTGCATATTTTGTTATTGCACAATAGAAGAACACACAGTACCTCTCTTTGTCTCAGATTTCCACTTCCCTTTTTAATAAACAGACACATGATACGGATTTAGCATTTAAAGTCGGGGGACCCTCAATACACGGCATGCCAATGCTTTTTCATCAGCAAATTTCATCATTTCAGATTGACAAATTGTGATACAAGTCCCGTTTTCCTTACAATAGGTGTAATAAGCTCAGCCCCCCAGCTGAGGTATCTTCAAGTTTTGGACACCATTACACTATCTATATTCTCTTCCATTTCTCCTTCCTTACTGCCAGCATAGAGATAACCATGTTGCATATCAGCACATATTGGGAAACTTAATGTTTGGATTTGTTTTGGAATACCCAGAGTCTCCTTCTCAACCCACATTCTTGTTTTCTCTGTCCTTTCACTTAATATAGGATGAGATGACTCCTTGAGCACCACACCAGGTTAGAAGAGGCAACACGCCCAACGACAGCAGGTAAGCCATGCCTCCCTTTTTTTTTAAATGCATGCTTTGTTGTTCTGAAGAAATATGATGACGATGCTACACTTAGTAGTGAGTGGGCACCTAGCAAATATTCAAGGGCTGTCACTAGTTATGTGAAACCACGTAATCTCTAGACCCTTTCAGTGGGTTTTGGCAAATTAATACTTATTTATGACCTAGTAGTCTAAAGTTTAATTGCATGGTGCACTCAATGAAGATATTGTAAATACTGTCTTTCAGTTAAGTTTGCTAGTGGATCTCCAATTACGTGGACTGCCACAAAGACTGCTGGTTTTGTATCGCCCTGTGTTTTACATTTATAATTTTTCCTTTAAACAAGCACTTTAACATACAGAAGCTTCAATAATAGGTCCTGAAGAAAGCCGCTACACCTCGGTTGAGGGTATTAGGCTGAAACATGTCGACCTACCATTGATACTTCACCTAGAGGCAGGTTGAATTACTTCTAGTTTCGTTTTTAATCCTGGCCCAGAGATGCACTAATAAAGTCATTTGCGGACCCTGGAGCTAGTTTTGGATATATTTTTCATTTATTTTTGCTCTGCTTTCCTCACAACACTTCAGCTCATCTGAGATAATTAGTACACCTCCTCTTAAAACATCCCTGAGCTCCTCCCTCTCAGAGAAAGTGTTGTTGCCCACACCGTGACTAGGTTTTCACGGTGTGAGGAGGTTATCGCTTCATCAAGAATGCAATTTTTGGATGGCTGAGGGAATCCATCCTTAAAAAGGGACACTCCATCAGTACTAGGTCTTTCTCCTCTTTTGTTTTCTATTTATTGTAGACCCGGGGATTCCTTTTATTCGTGGTCAATATTGTCAAATTGGGGTAGTTAAGCCCTTCAGGTCATAAAATCTCTCCTGGCCCTCTTTGTGTTGAAGAACCTCTTCAGATGCCACCACAATCCTGGTTGTATCAACATAGGATTCAACCATAAAGCTCACACAGTCTTCAGGGAGGTTTAGAGAGGAGGTGGTAGAAGGGTTCCATTGTGTTGTCTTGTAATAGGAAGACAACACAACACAAGAGGAAGGAAGGAAAGGTGTGAAGGAACAACTAATAGACCAAGCAAAGAGATGGAGGAAAAAAAAGAGGTAGCAAGAGTGGTGTGTGGAGGCGACAGGAGGCTGCCAACGCGGGCTGCAGTGTTGCTATTGCTAGAATCTGCTCAGAGATTTTGTTAGAACTTAACTCCCCTGGTAACCCCAAAAGGAATCGCTGCCCTTGATAAGTACCCTGATGTGGACGCAGGAGACCTACTGCAATAAATACACGAGCTCGTAATCCTCATTTAGTGCTTTATCACTCACTGTGGACTACTCTGCACTGTAGACCTGCATAGCGCAAGATACTGCAAAAGTCCATTTGAAAAGACACAGCAGACATATGGGTCCTAGACTAGTGTGTCTTTTCTAACCTGATGCAAGCAGTCCTAAGAAGTCAAATGTAGAAGTAGTGGGTGGGAGGGAGAGAGGAGATGTATGTGGCACTATGACCAGAGCTGCCATTTTCGGACCTGGGATCCAGGTTCAAGTCTCTGAGTTGGATCAACATCCTGTGATTCTAGGCAGATCACGTAACCTCCCTGTGCCTAAAAAACTGAATGCGAATTTGCGTGATGTAATAGGTGCCCATGTAAAGGGCTCCAATACTTTCAAGTTGGTTCGATTTGAGTGATAATAAAAATGCAATATTACGAAGAAATAGAACCTCAAACACAGCACGAGTAGCAGATGGGCACTAATTAAACTGGCTCACAGAGCCAAATAGGAGTAAGCAAAGAAGAGTGACAATTATGCCAATTAATGGTATGCAATAGGTGGGCTGATAGACCTTTATTGTAAACAATATACCACCCTGTGGGCAGCGCATGTGCTGTTGGCAGGCAAGACCTAAAAAGGTTGGAGGGGAGGGAGAAAGAAGAGAGTGCGATCAGAAGATTACCAGTTCTGAAGGTGACGAGCTGATGCATTTTACACCAACTAAAAGTGTATGGGGTGCAGAAGTGCCATACCATGACATTCTGCCTTGTTCATGCTTTTGTTCCAAGGACACTGCCCTCTTCTTTCAACTAAAGCCTCGTTCCAGGTATTTAAATAAGTTCACACCCTTCTACTCGGCACCTCAGTGTTTACACAACTTCAGTACAGACCGTAAATCAATCCCTAGTTATCCAGTGTACATGGCATGCAGGCCCACTGCCCAGTCATGGATTTAGCTAGTGACCATTCTGGGCCAACATTTACTTCAGCTTAATTTAGGATTTCAAAATACAGGCAAAGCTTGGCAGGTGGATGTTTTATTTCATCTTATGAATTTCTGAACTCAATGGCGCCGCAGTCGTGGTACTTGGGCACTAGACCAGATGCTGCAGAATTTAACCTATTTACCACATTGCTATAGCGAGGAACTCGTCAAGTGCAGCATTTTACAGTGCAAAAGATAAGGCACAACACATAATTTACAAAGATAATTCGATTGTATGAATTAAACAAGCAATGGCAAAGCCAAACGGTCTGGCACTGGCTGCCAGGATTTTCGCTGTGCTAGTGCTTTAGTTTTACTTGGTCAGGTTATGTTTTTGCAAACCTTTTTTGTTGGGGATCCTCTAGGCCCTCATGCCCTTCTCAATCTAAAAAAAAAAGACGGGGCTGAAAGCAAAAAATATTTTTGGGTCTCAAAAAGCGCGCTTTGCAATAGTAGTCCCTGGCGCTCAAAGGTACTACATTATGTGTAGATGTGCTTCTTGTGAAACTTGCGAATGTTGTTTCTCACTGTGAAGTTAGCCAATGGCTAAAGTGGACTGACTCACTGCCCCATGCTCAAGGGTGTAGTGAGTAGAAGAAAATGTGAATGAACAATAACAGGCTAATGGATAATGAGGCTCTGTGTAAGCCCATGTAAGCTAATATATTATACATACAATTTTAGTAAAATCAAAAGGTCTTGGACAAGTACAAAAAGGTAACCTGTGATACAAAAAGTAGAGAAACATGAGAGAGCCCAAGCTGCTTAGACAAGCTATCAATTATGGCCAAAATAGGTAGAGTTGGAGCTTTTCAAAAGGAAATGGTTAAAAGGTACAAATTCTCACGGCAGTGCTCATGAAATGTAGATTGTAAACCAGCTTTCTAGGCCCGAAGGGTAAATCGGTTGGCAGCTGTTTTGCTTCTAGTTGAAAGCAGTCCACATTAGTGACAGTCTGTGAGAAAGTCAAACATATTTACGAGGATGTGAGGCTTTATAAGAACAAGCATTTTGTCGGTGAGATTCTCGCCAATCTGGTCGTAAATAACTCACGGATTGTGGTTTTAGGTGATTTTAATTATTGGCCCGGTGACCCCTCGGAGGACCCTCATTCCAAGGAGTTCTCTGATCTGCTCACTCAGCTTAATCTAACGCAACTGGTCCATATACCGACTCATAAACTCAGTCATACTTTGGACCAAATTTAGTCAGCCAATTTAGATACTTCTTTACTTTCGGCCCTCCCCTGCCTGTGGTCTGATCATTATTTGGTTTCATTTTCTTTGTTACTTTATCCCACGATTACAACTCCCTTACCTACCAACATTAAGGTTAGAAATTGGGGTCGAGTCAACATCAATTCTCTCTGCTCATTGCTTTCCACCACTAGTCCATCTAATGTCGACTATTCAGACTCCTCCCTGCACGACCAGGCCTTAGCCATTAATTCCTGGCTTACCTCATCTTGCAATGACTTTGTCCCCTGGAAGTCAATTCGGCTTAAACGCTCTCATGACACTCAAATATGGTTTTCCTCCTCTTTACAAGCTAAGAAACTTCAGCTCAGACAGGCAGAACGTAAGTGGCGTCGGCTCTATGATCCTCTGGATAAAATTGTTTATTCTTCAACTTTGAGGGAATATAAACATGATATTCTTACTGCTAAAACTCAATATTTTTCAGCTATGATTCTATCCTCCTCTAATAAGCCTAAGGAAATCTTTTCCACTTTGACTAGCCTCTCTAAACTTGATCGAGTCACTGCTAAACCTCTCCCTTCTCAAGATCTCTGTGACTCTCTCCATGATTATTTCTTTACTAAAATCTCCACTATCAAACGTCATATTTCCTCTCCCTCGCCCTCTTTTGATCCTCCCTTACCCTCTCCCAGCATACATTCTTTCACTGGCTTTCCACCCATCTTGACCGAGAATTTTCTCAGTTTGGTGGGTTCTACGAAATCTGGCTCCCCCACTGATAGTTGCCCTTCACATATTCTCCGTGAGATTTTCTCGGCCTGCCCCGACCCTCCCCTTGCCCTTCTCAATAAATCTTTGGCTATGGGCATTGTCCCTAATCTTTTTAAATCAGCAAAGATTGTTCCTGTTTTGAAAAAGGTAGGCACCGATCCGACTATTCCATCTAATTTCCGACCCATTTCCCTGCTCCCCTTTCTAGGCAAAGTTCTAGAGAGATATGTCACTCATTGCCTTAGCTCTTTTATTGAAGCCTCTGATTATTTTGATCCTTACCAAGCTGGCTTCCGTCCTACTCACTCGACAGAATCAGTCATCCTTTCAGTTTTGGATGAGCTTAGAGTTAGTGCCGATCATGGATCTACTCAGGCCCTTGTACTTCTTGATTTGTCGGCTGCCTTTGACATGGTCGACCATCTTATTTTGGTCGACCGTGTCCAGCTTGCTGGCATCTCAGAGGTGGCTTTGTGTTGGAATTCCTCTTTTCTGGAAAACCGTCATCAGGTGGTTTAACTTTCCTCCTTCTCTTCTACCCCTCGGGCGGTAACCTGTGGTGTTCCTCAAGGTTCTGCCCTTTCTCCCCTTCTCTTTAATCTTTATATTTTTCCTCTTATTTTTGCTTTACGTCAACGGAAGGTCACAGTGTTTAATTACGCTGATGACCTTCAACTTATTTTTACGTTTTCTGCTTCTCCTGATTCTATTTCCCATTTTCAGAACACTATGATTTTTATTCAGGACTGGATGAGCTCTAACCACCTTAAATTAAATCCCGATAAGACGGAATTGGTCCTATTCGGAGGCTCATCCAATCCCTGGTCTTCTAATTTTTGGCCCCCCTCTCTTGACCCTGCTCCCTCTCCCGTGAAATCCGTGAAGAGTCTGGGCATAAAAATCAGTGACAACCTTTCTATGCACACTCAGATTAGCATGGTCGTCTCATCCTGTTTTCTGAGTCTCCGTACCATTCGAAGGGTTGCCCGGTTCTTTACCATTGATGCTCTTAAATTCATTCTCCTTGCTCTTGTAATCTCTTGGGTTGATTATGCTAATTCCCTCTATATCGGTATCCCTGCCTATGAACTACGCCGATTACAGCTCATTCAGAATCAGGCTGCTAGACTGATTTATAGTCGGTCTAGATACCATCATGCTCTTCCACTTTTGAAGCAACTGCACTGGTTACCGTCACCCATCGATGTTTATTTAAATTATGGTGTCTCATTTTTAAATCACTTGCGGGTTTAGCGCCTCTTTTTGTAGCATCTAGGCTTAGAACCTACATCCCTTCCTGAAACTTACGTTCCTCCTCCAAGAACCTTTTTGGTTGTCCCTCGGTTTGTCAGGAAAAATTATGGGGGGCTGAGCTTTTCTTTCCAGGCCCCTCGATTTTGGAACTCTCTTTCTGACTATCGCAGGTCTTCCCATTCTTACTTGGAGTTTCGTAAAGATCTGAAGACCTGGCTTTTTACTAAAGCTTTTGAGGTCTAATTGCCGCTCTGTTCTGCTGCCTGTCTGATTAGCGCCATGAAACGTTCCTGGTGTACGAGCGCTTTATAAATTCCCCCAACTTCAACTTCATTTACAATGCAATGGTCTTGGCATTGTTAAAGTTAGAGCTATTGGCATTGCTCATGACATTATTTTTATTTATGTTTTTGTTTTTAGAACATATAAATAAATGGCATTGTCATTTACAATGCCAATAGCTTAATCTCTCGCAAATGCTAGACCTATTGCATTCGCACCCACACACAGAGCCACACACACAAAGCCACCCACACACACACACATACAGAGCCACCCACACAGAGCCACCCACACAGAGCCACCCACACAGAGCCACCCACACAAAGCCACCCACACAGAGCCACCCACACAGAGCCACCCACACAGAGTCACTCAGACAGAGCCACACACAGACAGAGCCACACACAGACAGAGCCACACACACACAGAGCCACACACACAGACAGAGCCACACACCGAGACAGAGCCACACACCGAGACAGAGCCACACACCGAGACAGAGCCACAAACACAGACAGAGCCACAAACACAGACAGAGCCACACACACAGACAGAGCCACACACACAGTCAGAGCCACACACACAGACAGAGCCACACACACACAGAGCCACACACACACACACACCGAGCCACACACACACACACACACAGAGCCACACACACACAGAGCCACACACACACAGAGCCACACACACACACAGAGCCCCACACACACAGCCCCACACAGACACACAGAGCCCCACACACGGAGCCCCACACACGGAGCCCCACACACGGAGCCCCACACACGGAGCCCCACACACGGAGCCCCACACACGGAGCCCCACACACGGAGCCCCACACACGGAGCTCCACACACGGAACCCCACACACGGAGCCCCGTACCCAGCAGCGCTTGTTTGTCCTCTCCACCAGTATTGCAAATTAAGTCCGTAATGTCGCGCAAGCTTCAGCAGAGGCGGCCAGTGTGCAGAGACAGGAAGCCTGTCACACCTTAACCGCTGTGAGGTGCGCGCTGCTGATGCCTCCAATACACAGATTTAGTCGGATTATATTTCAAGGTGCTGTAGTGTGGTGCCGTGTGATATCCCATGCATGCCTGCTGCAGCAACACCTTACTTGTAACGCTGTCTCTGTATTGTAGTCCCACTCTCAGTCCGACATGCAAGCCACACAGGGCGCCGCCATCTTAGCAAGTATGAAGTTGTTCCCAGAGTCAGCCTCCAACTTGTTTTTTGGAGCGTTCGTTCCTATTTCTCACATCGCTAATGCTCCTTTCACGTTCCGGACACTCCCCGATTTACATTTCTGGTGATGTTGGTAATTATTTACCTGCTCGTCACTGGAAGTCGCCGTATCCAGATTTGTCCGCCATTTCGTATAGAGGCCCACCGAGTCTCACCTTCGTAACTCACCAGCTCTCTGCAGTGTCGTTTAGGTAGTCATTACACAGCCCGTACAGTCCGTTATTCCCTACATATGGTGAGTTCCCTAACATGCGTGTGCCTCCAAGGCCTGGTCTGTACCCCGGTGGGTGATCCCCAATAACTCACCGCCAAGGGCAGGCTGCTCAGATGCCGAGATCTTCGCCAATGTGCTTGCTAGTGTGCCCGCACGGCATGTGAGCTGCAGACGCCGGTCTCAGGCCGTCTCTATTGCACGCAACACGGGGCCCCTAACTCAGTTCACGGGCGCCCTCTTGAAGTCAGGGAACCGTCAGCTAGTCTTCTAGGGCAGTCCGATCTCTCACTATCCCCCAAACATGGGCCAGGGCGACTCACCGGGTCTTTCTCTGTTCGCACGGTGCCCCCTGCAAGGCTGCTGCCCAGTCTACTTCATGCCGCAGCCCGGTGCACTGATCCTTTATCTCCCGGGCAGGCGGCCATGTCTTGCAGGCTTCCCAAGTTCCGAGGGAGGTTGCGGAGTGCTGCGTCTTCTCTTCGTTGCGGGTGACCCAGCAGGTAGGGATTCGCTGCCGCGCAGGGCCCGGTCCCGCAGTATCAGCTGCATCGATAAGCGTCGTTAGAGCCAGGTGCCGCTGCCGATCAAAAAATGGCGGCCATCACTGCGAGCAGGTCCGGGATGAAAATGCCTCTAAGATCTATTCACAAAAACACAAAAGATCTAAATGTAAAAGAGTTCCCCTGACACCGCCTTTTACAATTAAATAGTTGCAGCATGATTATGGATGCAATCATGGACTGCATGGATTTCCCTAGATTGTACATACGAACAGACGTACCAGG
The DNA here is from genome assembly GCF_964261635.1 of Lissotriton helveticus. Classification (NCBI taxonomy): domain Eukaryota; kingdom Metazoa; phylum Chordata; class Amphibia; order Caudata; family Salamandridae; genus Lissotriton; species Lissotriton helveticus. Next base: position 819,196,993 of record NC_136070.1, read on the forward strand.
AGTGAAATTGCACAGTAGTAGAAAAGTTACCGGCTCAGGGCGGCCGGTCCGACAACGCCATGCACACCACCATCTTTCTCGGAGGCGAAGCAGAAATGCCTCGGAGAAAGCAGCGTCATTTTCGGATTCGGGGGCGTGGTTTTCTTTCTCTCCTCTTCCCATTGGCTGGAATGTAAAATTGCAGCCAATGGGAAGAGGAGATAAAGAAAACAGAAAGAAAGTAAAGGAAAGTAAAAAACACCAGCCGAATCCCGTCTTCAACGGGGCACACCCCTCTCCTCCAATGGCTGGCCTCCGTTTAGGAAGCCCGCCAATGGAGAAGAGGGGCGTTCAAGCCCCCATACTGTAGACATAAAGTCTCAGAGCGAGAATTCGCAAGCGCAGCCTTCGCTAGTCCGAGACCTAAAAATAGCCCAATCTAAGAGCAGACCTCTTTCCCGCATTCTTCTGGCTCGTCAAGTAAATTACTTTTGAGGCCCTTCTTTGATGCCTTTTGGTGGCTCACTGCTGAAATCTCCCACAACCCAATGTGAAATAAAACTGACACTCGGAAACGCTCATGGATGTCTAACACATGTTTAATACAAGATAGCAAGCATCAAAAATATTCTGGGCGTGAGTCACAATGTCAGTGGCTCGGCCCTCCACAGTCTGAACCACTGGAGCACATTGTGCTAAATTCTATATATTTGAACTCTTCTTTTTTTTTTAAATTTTATAAAGTATAGTAAATAGAGGATCACATCAAATCTCATATTGGACCTTAATGAGTAGGTGTCTAGCTCTTGTTATGGGAAGAATGTGAAAAGGCCTTGAAGTGGGTTGAATGGTGAACAGCAGAAAAGCGGATTTAACTAAATCTGCAGTTCTTTGTTGGCTATGCAACTTCAAAACGAGGCTACACTTACTCGAAGAATTAGGCTAACAGTGCATTGTTTAACACTAAAATGCAAAAAGGCTGTATGTTTAAAATGCCTGTCAGTGTATACTGATGGGACACTGTTACCATGCATAGCCTTCACCGTGCATTTCTTAACAACGTATGTGATGAGGGACTATGCTGGAAACTGTGGCAAAGGCACCTGCAGGGTTACGGCTATCAGCGTCGTTCGACGAGTGAAGAAATCCTATCCCTTCCTCTTGACCTGTGCCACACCTTACAAGAGTTGCCTCGTCGTCTTGTTAAAGTAAGGGGATTGTTTTTAGGTTGGATTGTGGGCTTTGGACTGGGGGTGGTGTTTTTTTATTTATTTTTATTTTTTAAAGCAACTGGGGGCCTGAGGTGGTGTGTGGGGGGAGGGGTCACGACGGGGTACAGATTTAGGGTTCAAGGCAGGGGCCGTGTATTTATTAAAGGGCTGGGGGCCAGGAGGGGGTCGCGCTAGGGGCTATTTTTAGGTATTAGGACAGGGGTTGGGTGATTTAAAAAAGGGTTGGGGTGGAGGAGCGCCGTGAACCGACTTGAGGACTGAGGGCAGAGGTCAAGAAAAACGTTTATCATGCATAGGCCTTTAATATACATGCTTTATAACAAGATACCTTGTAAAAGCATGCATGGCAAAGGTTATACGTGGTAAAGGCATGGTTGCAACGGAAAGCGTTGTTCCATCATACAACCGCTTTAAGCAGTTATGAGAACAATTTCACATGTTATTTCAATCACAAATGTGAAGATATATTTTCAGATCTCTCTATTTACCTTGAGGTGAACACTCACAATTCACTTGCCCACGGTATGATCATTTCAGCATGAAATTGCACCTTTGTTATATATTTTTTTCTTCATAATTTACTTAATCTTCAGCAATATCATGTGGATAAGCATGGGCAACACTTTTATTTCTGCAAGCACAGTGGATGATGCCAAGGCTCAGTTTAGTTTTTTTTAAAAAGATGGTTAATACAGCAACAATTACTCCTAATACTGTTTCATAAATCTTCAGTCTCCATTTTCCAAATAACGGAGATATCCATGCCCAGATGACTCTTCTATTCATTTTTAAGCTACTTTTAATTTTGTGTAATTCCTTAACACTATTATTGATGTGATCTATCTGTTCATGGATGCTGAGATACGTTTTAGTAATGTGTGCGCAACATTCTGATGCAACATTGGCACACACTTCCCCACCCCTTTTACTGAAAGGATATAGTCCAAGGCCAGTCAATTCTGCAAGAGCATGGTTTTCTGGACGTCTGGCCTAAAGAGATGTCTGTGGCATTTTCGATTTCTCCTGTTTTTTTGGCACAGTGTTTAGCTTTAGGTAGCCTGCCAGTCACCATAATTAGGAAACGAAATAGAGAAGATCTGTTTGTGTCAGACGCCCTAGGGCATCTCTTCCATTGTTAAAAGGGATGTTCTGCCTAATGTCTGATGTCATGAACCATGAATCCAGCCTTACGGAATCCGGCCCGTTCTCTGGTCATCTGAGGTTATGCTTTCTCATTACATTAAATGGGTTTCTTTCTTTTGCTGGTTGGTTCTTTTTTCTGGTTGGTCGCTTTTTGGCTGTGTGGGACCCCAAGGTCCAGGAGCCCCGGGATTGCTATCACCTGTGTCCGCCCGCCCACAACTGCTATATTACTTCTCGCGGTACCCGCTGCGCGCGGGCGCGCGCCGGGCGCGCGCCGGGCGAAACCCGGGCCAAGGGCTGGCCATTTGAGCCCGTTGGAGACCCGTGGAGGCTGGGCTGGGCCCTCCCTCTAACGTCTGCAACTCAAGGTCAGTTATTAGTAATCCCATTTGTTATTACGAACTAATATCTCTCATCTGACTTCAAATATAGTCATCAGTTTGGTTGCAATGCCTGGTCGTGAGGGAAAAAGCAGGAAAGTAGCCACAGGTGGACATGTAGCTGGGACTCTGGATCACTTTATTACACGGGCGACTTCGGTATTGGCACACAAAATCGCACTGACTGAGCGTCAAGTTTCACAGGAACTGGAATTCGCCAACCGTTCATCGATGGGGGATTTGATTATTGCACGAACCCCAGAGAGAGTTAATGGTAGGGCCACAGCTCGTTGAGCCTCACACGTAGGTGGTAATTTTTCTCTGGGGGTGGAGGTGCGTGTTCCAATGGAGGAGGAGCTTGACCAGTCAAGTAGAACCGTGGGTAAGAACATTCAAGCTTCCACCAGGGCACCAGTGGGGGACCACCGGAAGCTCAACGGGACAAATCTGCACAGAGCACGGGGGCAATTCCAAAGAGGAAACGAGGAGGGGGCACCCTGGGTAAAAAAAAACAAATCCCTCAGTTGAACAAACACGGAGACTTATCCGGTGTTAACCATCCAAGCCTAGGCTCGCCACACGAGAATACACCTTCAGTTGCTCCTCTTGCTGGCTTTTTGTTGTCAATAGACGATGGACTCTTGTTAAAGCTTGGTGGCCTCATCACTTCCTCCATGCAACCCCTACTCAATAGGCTTTTAGTGATAGAGGAAAGGCTGGTGAAATTCAAACTTTTGGCAATGACTAATTTAGACGGTATCCAGAAGAATCTCCCAGTAAAAAACCTGGATAAGAACGCAACCATTGAAGGATGTAGGGCTGTGAGTAGCACTAACTCGATTTCGGACACTCATGTCACAAAATCAATGGAAGGTACTTCACGTGGGAATATTGTACCAAGTGCAACCATTGATAATGGAAGAGCACCCATGGGAAACAGTGACTATATGAGGGGTGGGAGTCAACAATCTCAATCATTGGAACTGGGCTCTGTAATAAGGACACGGGGGGTCTCCAAGGGTTCTGACATTAATGTGAATACGTTATCACACATTGATTTGCCACCTGAGTCAGTACCATATGTGGCTGTTTTGGCAGGGGTTCCGGGTCTAGCTGAGGGTAGGCCAGAATCGTACACTGAGCTAAAGAATAAAACTATCCATTGGCTAAATACCAATAGGCCCCTTCCTCCAAATATACACAGTCAAATCCTGTTTGCGCGTAGAGTAAACTGGGTTGGTCGGAGGAAGAAAAACATCCCAGGGAACTGTATAGTAGTTAATTTGGAGATAGGTGGGCAGCACCCCATATTTGTAAGGGACCATATCACAATTCCAAAACCTCTATTCAGGCTCTGGATCTTAGTTATTTTTATACCACTCCATTACGAGGCAAGCAGCTAGGTTATCAGGAAAAGATCTGGGAGGGGCGACCCCAACCTGGAAACATGACCAACAGCTCTGGGTTGGATGGTCTTGGCTCTGCCTTTAACATCCCCGTAAGAAATAGATACAGTAGTATCCTGGATATGGTCGACTGCCTGGAGCCAAACCATGCACCACCCCCAATTTGCCCTAACTATTTTGGTGAGTCTATCTCTGGTATGGGGGATGAGCCTTTGGGACAACTGCTAGAGCGAAGGAGCGATAATGGGCGTGAAGTAAGTCCGAGGATTAGTATCTCTGGTGCATGCGAGGATGTGGGAAATGTGGTGGTTGGGTTAAAATCTAACAGCGTAACAGCTGGGGAGGAGGGTATACCCCACCAAACCATTGTTTCTATCAGTGATTATCTAGAAACGTCAGAAAATCCACCGGGCAAGAAGTGGATTTGAATCCCGAAGGTGAAGTGGATGAAAGCTCCAATGGTACCAAGATTATGTCTTGGAACATAGCAGGATTACTGGGCAAACTAGAGCAGCCGGACTGGGGTAATTTTGTAGATGACCATGAGATATGCCTTTTTCAGGAAACCTGGGCTCTAAAAACCTTACATAGAGTAGGATTTGCATCATATAGTGAGCCAGCAGTGAAAGGTCCAAGAGGTAGACCGTCAGGGGGTCTATGCATATTGGTGGGCTCCCATTTAGGGTACACTGTAAAGCGCTTAGACACCCACACGCCGGATATTTTATGCATACTCCTCTCTAAGGCTGATTTACCCAATGTGGCAGTTATTAATGTATACTCTAGACCAGTAAAACATGGGTATACATCACCAACGTTGGACCACATGGCAGCCCTATTGGAGACACTCTTGGGGAAAGCACTTTTCATCATAGGTGGTGATTTCAACTGCCACTGTGAGCCCCTTAAGGGTTTGCTGTTACCAATCTTGTCTGAGGAGGATGCAACTCTATCGATCCCTGCGGCTAAAGCCTATCCAATAAGGGGATGGACCCCCCTGGTCCTCCAACTGACCTCCTTAACACTTATATATTTATAGAGGGCCTGTAGTGGCCGGTTCGCTGATGATAACCCGGGCCATTTTACGTACAATAAACCGGCCCATGAATCCATAATAGATTACATTCTAATAAATACTGAAATTTGGCACAAAGTAATAAAGTTCTGTGTTTTTCCCCAGCCAGAAAGTGACCACAACCCTCTGGTTCTGACATTGGAAGTAGAAGCGCCAGAAACTGGGCAAGTTTTGGAACACAACCGACAAGATCATTTAACAGTGGTTGGTGGAGGTCGACGCATCCGTTGGGGTGCAATATCCCAGTCGCAGGATACAATAAGAGAAATGTATTCATGTGTTATTCCTATTTAGGAAAAGGCAAACCTCCTTATTTGCACGGGAGCCTGTGAGCTCGCCAATGCAGAGCTAGGAATTGTCCATTAGGATCTGGTTGCAACATTGGCACAGTTTTTTTATAGTAATAAACTAACTAAGAGTATTCGACCCAGGGGAAAAAGCCCCAGGAAAAATACGGCGTGCAGAGATGCGAAAAGTGCGCTTTTGACATCGCTTAAAAAGGGTGATAGTGCAAGTATTAGGGAAAGTAGGTCTCTTTTTAAAAAGGTGATTTTACATGCGAAGACAGAATGGGAAACGGAAAGATGGCAGGCAATAAAAAATGCATTAGACCAAAAAGATATTAGAGGCTTTTGGAACTTAGTCCACTCTGGACGAGTTGAAGGTAAGACCGCCATTGAGCCCAATATCAGTGAGGAAGCCTGGCGTCTCCACTTTAAGGATTTATGTGCAAGCTCAACAGAAGAGCAACCTATGAATGTCAATATATGTAATACCCGAACTTCAGCCGTTTTTAGGGATTCACCCACTTATACCTTGGCTGAGGTCTCCACTGCAATCACGAATATACTACCAAACAAGGCCCCTGGGCTAGACAGAATCCCCGGGGACCTGTATAGAAGCGAACAGGCAGGGTGGGCCCCTTCTCGCCAATTGCTCTTTAATGCGATTCTCAATGGGATGTCGCCCCCCCCCCCCCCATCTCCCCCCGTGGGCCGGGGCAGAGATCATCCCGATTTATAGAAAGGGGTCACCTATTGACCCTGCAAACTACAGGCCGATAAGTCTCATAGATGTGTCCCAAAAAATATACGCCAGAGTGTTATTAACTAGATTGCACGAGTGGATGGAGGACCATGATATTTTAACCCCCTTCAAGCTGGCTTTAGAAGCAAAACATCGACTATAGACCAGTTGTTCAGGTTACAACTGATCCACTGGAAGCATATAGTCCTGGAGGGTGGAAGTCTGTACCTCCCGTTCGTGGATTTAAAATCAGCCTTTGATATGGTGGACCGCGAACAGCTGTGGGGCATCTTGGTAGATATGGGAGCCCCTCCGTATTTATGCCACCAGTTTAGGCGTCTTCATGAGGGAACTTTTGCAAGGGTGAGGTTTGACAAGAATGGCTAACTGACTTCTCCTTTTCCCGTTGAGAAGGGGGTGAGACAGGGGTGTGTGCTTGCACCGACCCTTTTCTCCCTCTTTCTCAACGGGTTAATTGAAGACCTTCTTGCTGTTAAAGATATTGACCCCCCCAAAAACTGGCGAGCCGCAAATTCCCAGCACTAATGTTTGCGGATGACACCCTGCTCCTCTCGAAATCATCTATGGGGATGCAGCGTGTCCTAGAGGAATTCAGCCAGTTTTGTAAGAGGAGAAATTTGGTGGTTAATATTACAAAGACTAAATATATGGTTTTTAACGCGAATTCCACTAATTGCCCTCACCCAACAATGGAGGGTAGACTTTTAGATAGAGTTTCTGTCTTTGACTATTTAGTCCTCTCCCTAAATGATAAAATGGGGTGGGGTTCACAAATCATCAAGGCCAATCTAAAATTGACTCAGACTATTGGAGGGATATTAAAACTTCATAAAACTTCGGCCTTAAAAGCCATAAGTCCTCCAGTAGAAATTTTTAAAATACAAGCCTGGGGATCAGCCATATATGGTGCAGAACTGTGGGGGCATTGTGCAGTGAATGCCTTCACCTTAACTGAAAATAATTTTTATGAGACAGATTTTGAGTCTGCCCAAAAACACGCCCATAATACCACTCAGAATGGACCTGGGCATTAGTCCCCTAGCAGATCTGATATCGTCGCGTCCACTGCTGTATTGGCGGCGTCTGTACTGGTCCACTATAAGGACGATTTAAAAGCTGTACTGTCCCCCTTGGGGGCGGGTAAAATCCCCTGGCTGGCTTTTATTAGGGACACAACTAGAGCAATGGGCATGGGAGATTTATGGACTGCACCGGAAGCTTCATGTGTTGAAACCTCAAATAAATCCCTAGTATGTGTGTTGAAAGACTATAATCTGGCTCGTTTCGCGCAGATGGTTGATACCTCAAGTCTAACCTATGGATTTTTAGATTCCAAGTGCCAATATATATTTGAGCAAGTGATAGACACTATGCAACAAGTATTAGTTAACAAATTGTACCTACAATTTAGGTATGGGACCCTTCCATTTAACTCTTGTACTAACAGGTGGGCAGGCGGGATAGGCCGCCTTTGTCCAGGGTGTTCAGTGGAGGCAGAAACCGTTATTCACGTGGTATTCTTCTGTCTGGCACACAAGAGTCCCCGATCCAAGTGGGTGATCCAATTTTGCAGAAACATGGGCATTAGAAACTATAGAGAAACTTTAGGATTCTAAAACAGATACTGACCCGGTTACTGCTGTTGTGATCTCAACATTTTTATTTGCAATGTGGTCTAAGAGAAGGCATCTCCTTGATAGTGGCCTTGTGAATCTGTAAAATTTGTAGTTTATCTACCCTTGTCTAGGACTCTGCGAAATGAAAGGATAACTTTCCAGGCACTTGTTGATTATAAGGACTGTAATATATCAAATGGTTGCTAGGGGTTGTTGGGCTTAGTCATTCTTTTTACATGTTTTTTAATTGGGTTTTAATATTTAGATGTTAAATTATATTTTTAAGATATTTATACATTTCCCATACTGTTGAATATTAGCGGCCTAGTTCCCCTAAACGAACAAAAGTGTGTATTTTTGGTGTATTGTATATCTCTGTATTTGCAACTGGACTGCTTTCCTGATCTTTTAACATGTTGTCAAAATTGCATTTTCTTTTATGTACTTTTATGGCTGTAATAGCCGAAATAAAGTTATGATGATGATGAAACAACATGATAGTGGGGAAATGGTGATCAAAGTGGGTAGTATTGTGAAGTATAGCTTCTACCACAGTATTACACTCAGTTTAGCCCACAAAGATTCACCAGTTATTTTAATCCTGATATTCCCAAAACTGTCTACTTTCTGAATATGCAAGATGTGTAGAGTCGGACAAGAAGTAAGTGGTGGGATTGTAAAAATCATCTAGATCGTACATAGATTCTGAAGAGGTCCCTACACACTCAGACCGACAGAGCCCATGGTTGAACAGGTCAGGGATTATTATTTTTTACAGGTACCTCAGTCAAATGCACACCCCATTGCAGTACACTGAAAATCGGCTCATTTCTAGGACAGGTTCCATACAGTTTGGACTTCCGACAACTCCTCCTTTCTTAGACATGAGATATCCCACAAGAAGCCAGATGGTGAAGGAGTTAGCAAAGAGAGGAAACCAGACCCAAAGGGGTTCTAGTGTATGGAAGACAGTGAGTCACCTTGAACAGAGGTGGTAACGTTGAGAGGTGATGGGCGCATCTTAGTGTGGATGCAGAGTGCGCATGGCTGGTTTGGTCGGCCCCAGAGGGCAGACCAAACAGTCAGAGCCCTCAGCAATGGGCAAGATACTCCTCCCCTGACCTAGAGCAGACCCGCCCGCCCCCAACCAAACCCTTCTACTTTCTTTGCAGTGCGAGAAGCTGAAACATAAAATGGCATTTATAATACCATTTTATGTTTCTGGTTCTCTCACTGCGAGAAAGCAGTGGGGCGACGCTCCTCTGCCCGCATGGAGTAGCCGGCCCTGCTCTCGGTCTCAACTGCGCCACAAAAAGGAGTCTGCATCCTGTCTCACAAGTCGTGCGCAGTCTTCTAGTGTTATACTATCAGGTGCTTACATCGCAGTTCTCGCTTGTTTATTACCTCCTGGTACTCCTCCCACCATTGGTGCTACTGACACTGCCCCGTTAGTGCACTCCCAGCATAGCCAGCCGGCATTAGGAAAACATACAGGGAAACCCACTTCCCTTGGTTCTCTCTCTCTCTCTCTGTCCCTTCTTATTTTTTTTCTCCTGGTTCAGTGATCTCGGGAAATAGATGGGGAGGTGACAAGGCAGTAGGAGCACACACCAAAACTATCTTTAAAGTGGCCTATTTAGTGTTCCAGACTCCACACATTTGGTATTCAAGTTTGCGTTTGTTTGCTTCCTCATACCAATTCATATATGCAGGCAATTGTTCAGCATCTAACTTATTTTTATGATCCTTCAATTTCTGTTTCAAATTATTCAAACAATCTAGGTCAAAGGTCCTGTTACCAAGAAAGGTTTTCTTCCCATCCTTAATGGTGAGTCCCACTGACTGTTTTAAAAATTTGAAAGTGCCTTTACTGTGCTGGTGGAACATGGCGTGACCAGGAGTCCCTTCTGGTAGAGGTTTGCTTTATTCGAATTTTTCTGCCCTCATTTCATTTAATTCATTCATAAAAAACAAGTAGGTCCCGGGCACTTCGGATCTCTGTTGGCGGGGTTGTGGGCTGCAAGGGGATTTCAGGCACATCTGGTGGGACTGCCCCAAGATTCGGCCATTTTGGGACGAAAGTTTATCCCACATCAAAGACATTTTGGGCTATCCAATCCCGGTTTCTATCGACTTTGCTCTCCTTGGCATTAGAGACCCCTCCTTGGTCAGGCAATCTAAATCTGACAAAGCGATCATGTGGGCCTGTCTAGGTGCAGCCAAGCTCACTGTTGCCGCTGCGTGGAAGAAGACAGATACTCCGGCGACCTCGTTGTGGCATGCCCGACTGTGGAGGATCCTTTCTATGGAACGTCTTGCGGACATCTTTCGGGACAACTACGAGGACTTTGTGCTCAGCTGGGGCCCACTGGTAGCCTTTTTGTCTCGAAGTCTGCCTGCTGCGTTCTGTCCTCCGTCGGTACGGGCCATGCACCTCTTCCAACTGTAGATCTTATTTTTGGCACGTCGCCATGCTGAGTCCCCTAAGATGTATTCAGGGTTTGACTTCAATCTCTGCACTAATCAATCTGCCAAGTCGAAGCATGCCCCCCTATGTTTTATTTTCTTTCTTTCTCCCTTATACTTTAGTCACCACCGGGCGGGGAGGGGGTGGGAGGGGGTAGATTGTTTTAGGGGGGGGGGGGACGTTTCATGTTTAGTACTTTAGCATCATTTACGCTGTACAGTGCTGTGGCAGGCTGAGGGATCGTGTGACGCTGAGCCCCCCGACAGCTGTCTATATTGCAATCCCGTCACCTGCATGTACTGGGGTGCCCTAGAGGGCCTTGCTCCTTGTGTTATGCGTTATATTGATGCACAATAAAAATAATTTTTGACAACAAAAAAAAACCAAGTAGGTGTCTACCGGCCTTGTGCTGCAGCTAATCCCAAGTAGGAAGGTGGAAAGAATATCGATAGTAAGTTAAGATGTCCCGTAATTATGCGCTAACTTATCTTATGGAGGGAGGGAGGGAGGAAATTATTCTGCACACACATTCAAGCAGACCCTTTTATGCGGCTGATCTTCAGTTGTGCGCCCAAAGGGGCTAGTGAAGGGGCCGGTAAAGCTGGATCAGAGTGCCATGTTCTCACTCACATTCATCCTTCTAGGGTCTGAGCTTTGAAATCTGCCGCTCCAGCAAATCTTTCCCATTCCGTACCATTCTCCAGAGCCTGTTCCCTCTACACCATCTTTGCTGTAGGGCTCCTCCAATTCGTTCCTTCTCAACCAATCTATTATCCCATGGGCTCTTACCCAGAAGACTTGTTTATGCACTTTTGCCACATCAGAAACATGGTAAAATAGTACATTCAAAGAGCAAAGGAACACATAATAAACATGGTCAGACTTCACCTTAATTTAGTGCAGCATCCTTACACTGTCTAGCCATATCACCAGGTCCAGTGCTGTGCCAGGCTGTGCTCCACCCCAGTCCCAGAAGGAAATCTCTTGCATAAATCCGGTGCCTGGGTTCCTTGTGTGGAGATGGGTCCTGCGCTCTTCCCCTTTGGTCTCCGAGTAAAGGCTTTTCCCAGCACACAGTGCACTAGGTTCTATTAAAGAAAACTGAAGCTTGGCAATATCATAGCCATCTTTCATTTTAAATGTAAAAGTGTCTGGCAAGCATTATATTCTATTCTTCGCAATTGTAAAGAGCATGACTACTCGAAGGGCCTCCCAGCGCTTATCACACCAGTACCCTTATCCTCACAGAGTTAAATAAACAACAAAGTGTTTAGCTGTTTCCTGTAGCTTAACTCATCTTTAGTCTTTCTCAACTCCATAGGCAGGTAGTTCCATCTTTTAGGAACCAGGTAAGCAAAAGATCTTCCTCCACTTCTTGATTTTTTTAAATCCTGGGAACTGTTAAGCATGAAGCAGGGGAATGTTATGTTCTCTTGAGGAAGCGGGTACAAACCAGTGGTTGTTATAGCTGTAGGCCCTTTTTGTGTAGAACCCAGTGGGTCATGCATAGAGACTTGAACTGTATCCTTTTAGAAACAGGCAGCCAGTACAAAGAGGTAACTACAGCAGTATCCAAGCCGCTGCAATTTGTAGCACTTGAAGTCTTTTTACGACATACTGAGGGCTTCCAAGGTAAAGCGAGTTACGTTAGTCCAATCGTGATAACACCAATGACTGTACCACCACTCTCCGCGGTGAGAAGAAGGTAACAATTCCAGCAGCATTTTTCTGAGTGTCCTCAATAGACCAAAGCAGCTAGCGGCTAGCTTGTATCACCAGGGTAAGCTTATTATCAAGCAATAGTCCCAAACTTTTTACCTTGGTCAAGAATTTCTCAGCTCTTCCATTACTGCTAAAAGTGCGGTCTCCATGCTACATCCTGGATGGAAACCTGCATGGGTAAAATGAAGTAATCTATGTTTTTGAACAATGATGACAACTGTTGGTTAATAGATTTTTCCAACACTTTACTTATACTCTGTTGCAGGGGTATTGGCCTATAGATTTATGCTAGTGCCGGGTCCAGTGAAGGTTTCTTTAACAGAGGTCTCTCAAAAGCGTTTTTCCAAGAAGGCGGCACCATGTTGCTTTGACGAGCCAAGATAAAATTATCTACTAAAACAGGGTTGATTACAACTTACCATTGCATAAGTACATCAAGAGGGGCCTGGTCCAACGGGGAACCTGATTTCACTCTTCAACAACCCTTTCACATCTTACTTCCCAACAGGGGTAAAGGCAAATAGACCATCATTTAACGCACTGGCATGAAGGGTCCAATCAAAGGAATTACAGTGCTCTACTTTGTCTGCTAAGGTGACATAGATGTTATTAACTTTTTCTAGAAAATACTTTGTCAGCTTATTACAGCGGGAGTCAGAGGGGGTGTAGTGTGCATTTTAAATGTATTTATGAAACAATTAACTATTTTAAATAGCTTTTTTGCTGAGTGCGAGGCATTATCAATCTGAGTAGCAAAGTAGGTGGAGGGCGCTTCCCTTATGGCGTAGTAATATATTTTTACTGCTTTCTTATAATTTAGTTTACTAGTTGCATCATAATTTACCCTCTGCTTCTTTTTCATCCTTTTACATTCTTTTTTTAGTTCTAATAGGTGCATATTGAACCGGGGGGCCCGCCCTCCTATCGGCCCATTTTGTGAATCCTCATAGGTATGAGCCTTTCTAACGAGGCCTTGATCCAGTCATTGAATATTGAAATTATCTCCGCTATTTCACCCTTTACTTCAATTCTTGGATAGAATTTAAGAGGGTGTTTTCCTAGTTGGTAGGGATCAATTTAGCGATATAGTCTCTGCGATTGGAAGGGAAAATTATTGCTCCCTTCCCTAGCAAGGCAGAAATTTACAATATACATGATCATAACATCAGAAGGGGGTTACGTACTCCTATTTCATAGATTTGTAAATATTGGGTGAAGAAGATGGCCTTTTTTAGGTCGAGCCTAGACAGCACTTGTGCTGTCGCTTAGCAACCTGTTTTATATGCTTTGTGTCTCTAATAAAAGAGAGAGGGACCCAAATGCCAAAGGGATAGGGTACCAGTAATAGACTTTATGTCAAAATAGAAATTCCCTTTGGGCACATTCGGTGTAAAGACATCAACTTTTCAAAACAGTTTAGACACTAAACATTCAGACAAACTTAGGAGCAATGCATAAGCAATAGAATTATGGATTTCAGTTGAAGACGACCGGATTACACGCGGGATACGAGACGCATTTGAAATCAAGAGGCCGTGCAAAAAGAGAAAGAAAGACTAAAGAGGCCCTTGATACGTGAGCACGCATATATACAAGATTATGTGTTGTTTGACAAATTCTGGAAAGTGTTTGGATTTGTAGCACTTTTCTGCGATCTGGGCAGTGTACCGCGTGTAGTGGGGACCCTAAATAACGGCCGAGAAGTGTCGCTATTACTCGTTGAGAATCATCTTATTTCCAGCCATATGAGTACTTACAAGAAGTAAATAGGATTGATCGAATTACTGTCTACATTATCATCGTCTATTCTGAGAATTTTATTCCAACCGAGAGAAAGGAGGCATTATTCCCCTATTCAGATGATTAGCATTGTTTACAAGATATCTTGGGAAGACAGTCAATATTTTCCTGATGAAGGCGGCCATATACTAGGTGTCCGTTGAAACGCGTCGAAACTAAGGGAATAGTACAACACGTATTGATTTAGGAATATTCTGATTGTTGCTGAATATACCTTTCTGTACCTTCCCTTATAGCCTTAGGAGATAGATTGAATGAATTCATGTATTTGATTTGTGCCGTTGATTTATTCTCTGTGTTCCCAAGTTTTACATATATATTTTCAATATATTTTTAATCTGTCTTTTTAAATTGCTGTTTTATGTATAAATAAACTGTGTATACTGAATTGACTGTTTTTACATAATTCTGTTGCTTATGCATTGCTCCTAAGTTTGTCTGAATGTTTAGTGTCTAAACTGTTTTGAAAAGTTGATGTCTTTACACCGAATGTGCCTAAAGGGAATTTCTATTTTGACATAAAGTTTATATGCTTTGTGCCCATTGCTTGTCATTGCTTTTCAGTTGTCTATGTCAGTGTCCTTTGAAAATCCTTGCTTGCTAGTGGTCATTCCTGCCTCTTTGTCCTTCCTTTTTCTCTTCCGTCCCTCCCACTTAGCAGAGAGTGCATTCTCATTATGCTATGGATCTTTATCTGTTCTTTAGGGGACTATTTTTTTACTTGGTTTACTGCTCTGTAACTGTTTGCTTGTGTTCAGCTTCGGTGCCATAGCTGCTTACAATTTAATATAGCATTCCTCCCTCCCACCTCCTCTGAATGGCACAGTTGTGTTAGTGCTGCCTCCTGCACCGCGACACCCACTCTGTTGTATGTATTTTTTTAAGCCTTTTTGTAATTTTGTATTTTGGCCTTCAGTGGGCTTATTCGGGTAAGATATTAGTATGGTTTTGGGCTTCCTTTTAAGGGGGATTGGGCTGATTTTTAGCCTTTTTTTTAACAGTGACCAAACGCGAATTCACGTGCCAACGCTGTAATTGCTGCTAGGTAGATTGGGGTGGTACTAAGCAGTGTGGGCCTCATTCCACGTGCCTCCTGCACTGTTGCTTGCATAATTATTATTTTTTGTTGCCTTTTTGCACTTTTGGATGTCGACCATCAGTTTGGCTTCATTTGTTAAAGCATTAGTTTGGTTTTGGACTTCCTTTTAAGGGGAATATGGCTTGTTTTTAGCCTTTCACACAACATTGCTGTAACTTCAGCCAGGTAGATGGGGCGGTACTAAGCAGCAAGGGCCTCCTTCCATAAAGTCGCCATGTTGGCCGAGGTATTGGAGCACTGTACATTACTTGAGCACCAGTTACACATTTTACATATTTTATGGCACGAGAGGATTGAATGATTTGCCCAGAATCACAAGATGTTGAGCCCATGTCGGGACTCGAACCAGATTAACACATTTTGAAATCTGCAGCTCTGATGTGCTCTGTGCTATGCCTCGCACTGTAGATATTTTTCTAATCTATCTCCGTTTACCCCAGAGGTCAAGTGATCAGTTTTACTATCCCTGCAAAGAACATTTTTGCATCAGGTTGAGTGTCATTACACTTCATTTTCACATGCTTATAAGGCACGGGGGTGCGCTGTGGGTTAATTTCTGCTTCAGGAAATAACCCATTACCACCCACCTTGGTGAGTACCAGAGTGGTGTCCTGGAAGCTCCAGGGGATGCCGGCTCTCCTCGTGTTACACTGCTTGTGCCATACTGGTAGACAAGGATGTTCTGTGTGACGTGAAGGTTACAGGGAGGGCCTTGGATGCTTGTATCCTGGCTACATGATGACGTTGGCACTCCTCGAGGCACCCTATTTGTAACAGACTAGAAGAAGGTGCTCTGTGATGTGGTGGGAGGAGCTTGTTGCCTGGCTACAGGATGACACCAATTAATGGTGCTGAGTCGTCGTTCCCGGCTTTGGTGGGTGCATTTGAGTCACCTGTACACCTGTTTTTACTGCCCTACAAACAGCATTTTGGATTGCTTCCGGTGTAACTCCCTTGTTCCCCACACCTAGTAGCCTCTGTACTGCGTTGTCCATCATGTATGGTGGCATCCGCCATTAGCGCAGACCAACATATAGGAGAGGGTTAATCTAGCTAATTGCTAATTATATAGGTTCTGCCCCAGAACATCACTACCTCAAAACGTAATTCAGCACCACTTCTTACAGCCCAGAAGCTAATTATGCGTATGAACTCAAGACTTCCATGTAATTAGTTGGTTGTGTGAGTGAGATATACTCTGTTCTAACCGGCAGGGCCGCAGGAAAAATGCGACAGGAGAGGATCAACTTGTGCAGCATAATTGACTAAATTATGTGGCAAGAAAAGGCAGATTATGTGGGATATCTCGTTACAGTATTTTGTCTTTTTTACACACTAAATGTCTGGGGAAATGTTGCACTTCATCAGAAACAGTTTAACACTGAAATGCAAGAATAGGCAATTGAAAGGTGACAATTCGACGTTTGCAATGGCTTCCAATGAGCAAAAACGTGTCACTGCATTTTAGAATATGCCTAAAAACCACTAGCGAGCGATGTAACCAGCCCCATCCTACACACAAGGTCAATATTGTCCCATACCAATAGGGCGGGGTATAATCGGTAGAGGTGGCCACTCACCCCTGGATAGAGGAGAAGGTATTGTAGCGGTGACCTAGCCCTTCGGGCACCTGGTTAACAGTTTGTCCAAAAACCATACACCTGCAGAGGCCCCTCACGGGCCAAGTTCCCCATGAAGGAATATCACTCTGCCACACTTTCGCCACGTGCAGCATTTCATCCTCTCAGTGAGACTCACTACCAACCACCATACCACTTGGACATACTCTGCCAATTCCCTGCAGCTAAGGAGTCACTGATTCACACTAGACTCCGCCTTTGTATGCTGCAGACATGCCCCCTGTCACTTACAGGTAATGATGTATTTTACTACACTCTGTAGCTCCCCCAGAGGGTTTCCAGGGCCAACACGCCAGAAAGCCATGTTCAAGCTTTAGATCTGCTCTGTTGGTCAAAGTTTTATGGTCAGGGACCCTACCCCCATTTATTTTTGCTTACTTTTTTCTCTTTTGAGACATTTATGTAAAGCTGCTGCTGTTTGTCGTCTTTGAATCTGTAGTCCGTTTTGGATGTTTTAAGAAGAATCGGTAGGGAAATATTTGTTTTACCACTATAAAGATTTGTGCATTAATGGTGGAATTTATTGTAGCCACCATCTGAAAGCCAGTGGTGCTTAATCACAAAACCCCCTGTGGAAACGCAGCTCCTCTGCTTATCCATAGAGTGCAGACTGGAATGGGGGCGCAGGCCCGAGCCTTTCTAGCAGCTAAATACAGAGTGTTCAGGTCGGGATGCCAGGTCTAGACTGTCTGTGCCATATGAACTTTTTTGTGTTTTCAAAGGGATTAATACGATCTTCCCTTCACTCTGCTAGTCTGGTCTCTTTCTAATCTCTGTCTGTCTGTCTCTCAGTCGATCTGTCTCTTTCACTACCTCCTGGTTGTCTCCCTCGTTGCCTTTTTCGTCGCCACCCCCTTGATTTCATTTACGCCATCACATCCAATTTCCCAGACATTCACACCTACAGAATTATCTTTCATTATCACCATTGTGTTTCTCTATCTCTGGTATGGAACCTTGTGACCGCCTCACCTATAGTTGTTTCTGCTTGTTGAATGCACCTAACTAGCAACTAACATGATAAAGCAACTGCTAATATACAGCAAATGTTCAGTACACCCCCAAATCAGCCGCATTCACATGAGCTGTTGTGCACATTACTGAGTGCGACAAGGTGCCAGTGAAACCGATTTCGGACAAGTAAGCAGCACTCGAGCCCTCACCACAACTCACTAACCATCCAGTACCCACTAGTGCCTCACTGCAACGCCATACCACTCCAGCACTCACTAACCCCCTCACTTCGACACACTTCCATTCAAGTACTCATTACAACCCTCCCACTCCAGCACTCACTAACCCTCACGGAAACACACTTCCACTCCAGAACTCACTACAACCCTCACTGCAATACCCTCACCCTCCAGCACTCACTAAAATTTTCACTACAGTGCCCTGCCACTCCAGCACTCACTAAACCACTCACTGCAATACACTCCCACTCTGGCACTCATTACAAGCCTCACTCCAAACTAAAACACAAGAATAAAACACATTATCATTTACAACGCCAATAGCTGTAACTCTGGCAAATGCGAGACCTATTGGCATTGCCAATGCTTGTTGTGTGTTGTGTCTTTCACCAACTGATCAAGTTGAATGGCAGATAAATCCTGACGTTGGTTCCTTGCACTCTTCCAACTAATATCATCAAAGTGCAAGTTTAGATCAACCAGGAATGCAAAATTAGCCTTCAGTAGGACCTGTTTGGCCCAAATATCAGGTAAGCCTTGTAGAAACTGGGTAAGCGGGCCAGGAGGGTGGTATGCCAGTACCCCTGAAAAGTAAAAAGTTTAGGAGAAGTCTATGGAAAAGGAAACACTCTCCAACCTGGGATATTTAGTGGAATAAACACCCCACTGAAAGCTTCCATATCAATTATGGCGACCCCGCCCTCCGTTTTGTTTAGCCGTCCACATCTAGCTTTAGCATAGCCCATTGGAAGAGCTTGAGTTACTTCTGGCATGGGCGAAGCCGAGTTTTACTCAAAAACAGAGCCTCCAGCTGACATTCATGGAGAAGAGCATACAGATCTAATTTGTGCCTTGGCAGTGACCTTCAGTTAATCAAATACATCTGCCACATCTCGCTTTTGGCAGCAGAGGACTTTGGTGTCTCCCGTTGGTGAGATGTATGTTGCGTCTTAAAGTTACACTCACATATGTTACATAACAAGGATACACTCATGGGGTCATTAGAGTGATAGATAGAGCAGCAAGAATATCCTAAGTGATATTCCTACCAACTGACTGGTGATTTGCAGTCCGAACTACTGGGGCACATAATGTTAAATTCCATACGTTTTTACTCCGCTCTTATACATGTTCTTCAATGCAGTGGCAGGAGCATGTGTTCAGATTGAAACGCCACATACATCCTAATGAGCAGATGCCTTGCTCTTGTCATGGGAAGAAGGTGAGCAGGTGTTGAGGTGCATACAGTGGAGTACAGTAGAACAGCTGACTTCACTGAACCTGCTGTTCTCCCTTGGCTAAGCCAACCTGAAGACAAGGCTACACTTATTTGAACAGTCAGGCTAAACATGCAGTAAATACCAATGACAAAATAGCTTTACCTTTAAAATATGTCACTGTAATAACACAAAGGTTTTGGTAGTACTTTAGGCAGGTGAAAAGGGAATTTGCAGGTGTTATTACAAATGTATTTCTCACCAGGAAGCAGTAGTCATTTATTTGCTACATCAACCAACATACCTTCCTAACTCTATCTCAGCCCAAGTGCCGCCCTGTATATGCCTGATCTCAAGTCGTATTCAGGCAGCAATTCAAGCCAAGCCAGAGAGAGGATTCTGAGTTTAACTGCCTCGAGTAGTTTACTGACATTTTAAATATGTTTAATTACCTGCTGTGCTTGTCGCTCGACTTTGACTAGCATAATTAATTCAAAATGGGGCTCTGTGCAGCTGCAGCAGTGCACACTTCCCTTGGTGTCTAAGGAAAATGCAGTGTTGGAAGCAGACAACAAGAGTCTGTGCAGGGGTCGTCAACTTTGTGATGGTGTACTGCCATACAACCTGTACCCAACTATTTCCCAGCTTGACCCAGGGTGGAGAAAGCTAGGGTCAGTGACGACCATGTCATCCCAGTCCCTGTTTGACGTGAAGCCCTCGCGCAGAAGGTCTTGAGGCTGTTGCATCCCTGGCTAGCTTTGCATCCACTGTCTCTGGGCGTGGGGGTTAGTCCACAGGGCTATGGCTTTGCCAGACTGATGACCTCACAGATCTCCAGGCTGAGAGATTGTCAGCACATCAGATGATATTTGCAGGCAGAAGTCACATTTGCGCGTGCGCATGCACCAACAAGGGAGCAAGTGCAGCATTGGTAAGCGCAGCACCCCCAGCCAGTGAACGTGGCTGATTTTATTTTAAGAATCACTGCCTTTGAGTTGTGAAAAGTCTGTGAAAACTAGAACTGCTTTTTTCCTGGAGGAAAAAATGAATGGGGCGAAGCCTCCACTCCCATTTCGGCAGGCCGCCACTTCTGGAGCCTCCTCATCTTTGTCTGCTACCTTACTCTCATTATCTCATCTGGATCACCACCTTCTTTTCATCTTGAAACGCAACCGGTTCTTTCACATCTCTGGGACCATATGCTAACCCTCTCTCACTCGGGCACATCTACTTATTCATCTTATTAAGGGGAAGTGGAGTGCACCTGCCTACTCATGGGCCCTGGAGCACCCTCTCCTCATCTAGTGTCAACCACCCCCCTCCTCCCTTTAAACCCTGTCAATAGTTTTCTTATTGCTCGACCTTCTCCCATCCTTTCCTTTAGCTCCTAAGTCTCCATTCCTATAGCATTACTCTAGCTAGTCTTTGCCTCCACAGCCATTCCCTCACTCTTCTACTGTCCTCCTGAACTCTTCCACATCCCCTTACACTCTGTATCCTTGGTTCTCTCGTGCTTCCTTCTCATCACGGCCCTTTCTGCTGAAACCTCTCATTCCATTTATTTCATTCTCTTGGAGCACTTGCCAGTCCCTTTCATTTTCTTTATGCTCTGCTGAGGCCCCAGCATTCTCTTGGCGATTTCCACCACCCCCTTCATCACATTGTTTTGGCCACTTTCTTCATCCTGCTTTTAGATTGGCTTTTCCAGTCTTGGTCCCATTCTCTTTATTTTGGCCTCCCACTTTTAAGTTTATTATTTCCAATCTCCTCTATTTCTTTGGCATACTGTGGTTCATTCCCCAGCCGCCCCACTCTCCCCTGCCCTTTCCTTCTGTCCTCCATGCCATACCCTCTTTTCCATGACCCAATACCCTTCCCAGGCCTGTCTGTTTCCTCCCAATCCGCTCTGCTGTCGTGCCCTCAGGACCTCTCCCTCCTCCACTGCCTTCTTACCCCTCCTCCATTTTGTCTTCGCTTCCTCCTTTTCTTGGATCACTGCCCTCTTTTCTTCCTACGTTCAGCCCCACATATCTCTGACTCTTCTTGACATTAATTGCTTTTCCTCACCCCTCTTCTCTGTCTTTTCCTTTTCCACTACTCACTCCTTATTTTTTGCTTTTTCTGTTTTCCTTGCCCTCACATTCCTGTCACTTCACCCTCTTTCCAAATCCACGCCTAGCATCATACTGTCACACTCCAACATCTCAACAACCTGCACATTCTCTCTTCCAGGCCTTTGTCCTTCCTGTTGCCTTTCCTCTGGGCATATGCTGTCGTGCCAGCCCCATAGCAATGCTCTTTCTCCTACCTTTCCATGGTCCTATTCTCTTCTTGACATGTAAATTAATAACTCTTTGCTGTCTTCTTAATAATAATAATAATAAAAACATTTGTAAAGCGCCTGGTTACACTATAGAAACAGTGCGTCCCCGCGCTGTGGATGCAGTCCACAAGGACTCCTGAACACAGACCCACAGAGAGGGAAAGGGACAGGAAGGACAAGGACCCCTCAATTCTAGTCTTTGGGGAACAAGTTCTTAACCCAGCTCTCTTTACCAAACCAGACGTGCACGTGCTCTGTTTCTGTTCTTCAATGCCCAGTGAGTCTGAAAGGAAGATTAAGCCATGAGGCAACACATTTAACCCCTTCGGGGCTGATGACGAGCTCAGCTCGTCATGAGCGTAACCTGCCGTGCGCTCATGACGAGCTGAGCTCGTCATGTAACGCGGTAATTTCAAAATTACCGCGTACAGCGGGAAAAGCCGCCGCATTGATGCGGTTAAGCTAAGATATGAAGGAATTATTTGAAAGGTAACTGGTATTGGCTTGCTCTGTTTTGTACCAACATTCCTAGGTGAAATTGTAAAGATAATATATTTTGGCAAATGTACAATATTTTGTGTGGTGTCTGAAATATTGGATATTGATGATGTCACTTGTATTAGAGATGTATCTATTTTATTCTTGCTTCAATTTTATACACCTCAAGGAAAAAAGGAAAGAACTAGCCTTAAGGTATTCCCATTTGTTCCCACTTCGGCTCACCTGGACATTGCTTCCCCCCCCTTGTGTAAAGGCATTGACCAGTTTCATTTAGAGTAATGTTTACTTAGGCAAATTAGTATGTCAAGCCACTACAATACAAATGAAAAAAGGAAATATGATTTTCTGAGCCAGTCGCCACATCTAAGAAATACTTTGCAAGTCATAGCACCCTACTTAAAAAATTAATGTTTTAGGGTCCTTGGCGGCAGACTTAAACCTCAGACCATCCGTCCATACTTAGGAACATGATGTAGAGCAGGTTCCAAGGTTGCCTTTAACAGTGGTTGATTGACAGTTTCCCAGAACTATCTCTGAGATGACTAGCAGCCAGCAGCTGCTCCCAAGCTTCTGCTCCCAGGAGCATCTTCCACTCCTTCAAGGAGCTCTTGTAGCCATTTTGAGAAACAGAAACCTATTTACGTCTCGGGAAACAGCCTTGACAGCCTGGAATAAAACTTGATGTGTTCTAGCTAGTGCATTCCCTAGTGATAATGTCAGTCAAATTGTATATTTCTTTTTAAGATACTCAAAATCATTTCTGATGAAGATCTGTAAAGCAGACTCCTACAGTACCTGTTTCAAAGGGATCGTATCCCATGCCCCATTTACCAAGTGTGACATGCATCTCTTAAATAGAGTTATCTGCTTTACAAATAGCCTTGCCAACTTCTTTTCACTTACTTAAGCCACTTTTTCAAAAGTTGAGAAATTGTCAGGTGCTACCTGCATGATAGGCATTAAACCAATTTTACTAAACGTACCCCAGCGAAATCTGACCATGAGATTAAATTTAATTCGCACATGATCGCTTGGATCATCATATTAAACAGCAAATTTAAAATGCATTTTAAACACAGACACTCCACAGGATCCCAAGAGACCTACGGATCGCAGTTTGGTAGCTCTGCCCCATATAGACCAAACAGGTGTATTTTGACTGTAGAGTCCTGCAAAAGTGGAGTCCTATAGTAACCACCGTATACCTAATTAAACTTTGGTATTGCCCCAGATTAGGTCACGGTTCGAACAGCCATGTTATCAAGATGTTCTGCCCTGTTGACATTACTGGAGAAGGATCGAGCAGTGTATTTGCGGTTTCACCTTCTCTACTCTTTTGCCAGCAACCTGCCATGAAAACTTGGGCTTTTATTCTCGAATGCTAAGATTTTTGTTTTGTCCACATTTATTTATAGGTGATTAGTTTGCAATCGTTTTGATGTGCCCATAATTTACTTTGCATCCCAATCACAGTGTAGTGCATTAACACTAGATAATCTGGTTTTATTGGACAAGATACTTGTGCCCCACTCCTTTTAGGCGCGCATGAATCTAATTTTCTTAATTGTGAGGAACAATCTGACAGATATAAGCCAGGTAAGACTAGGGTAGAGCACATCTTTGTGATAGGCCATTATCATTTCAAGTACTGCTTTAGAGGTACTCTGAAAAGGGGGTAACCCACAGACAACAGGGCGCTCTGCACGATCAAGGGGATACAGTTAAAATAGCACAGTATAT
This sequence comes from Lissotriton helveticus, assembly GCF_964261635.1. NCBI lineage: Eukaryota > Metazoa > Chordata > Amphibia > Caudata > Salamandridae > Lissotriton > Lissotriton helveticus. The sequence continues at coordinate 819,220,573 of NC_136070.1, forward strand.
ATTATAAAGGGTGCTCCTAGGGAAGAAGATGCGGTTACCATACACCCACCACGGTTTACCACAGTAAACTCAAATGTTAACAAATTACTTCCCGAGCACTCATAATAATGAACACATATTATTTCATGGATATAGTAAAGTAATGAGTCCAAATCAAATCGACACAGTCACCACGGTACAAAGTCCAAATATAACTCCAATATTCCAGAGTAAGTGATCCAAAAGTGTTTTAATTCTTCAAATTCTCCTTCATCTCAAAGATACAATAGGTTTCTCCAGAAAGTAGCAGCCAACACGTGTTTCGTCGTGACTTGAGTAAACACATTGACTTCCTCAGGGCTGTTTGTAAAGTACGATAATCATGTTCATCATCCTCCAATAAACATGTCTAACCATCAGAACCACCGTGTAATCATATTCAAATCCATGAGCCAGAACGTTCCTATATCATCTAGAACAGTTCTCAAGTCAGAGTCAGCAATTCCCCTCTATTTTCGTCCTGCTTTGTATTAATATTCATACCAATGTGATAAATCTCGACTGAATCAATTCTTCGCATAATATTCAAGTTCGTAAGAAAGGGTAGCGAATATCATCACTCCTCCGAACGCCGGTTCGGAGGAGTAATGATATTCGCTACCCTTTCTTACGAACTTGAATATTATGTGAAGAATTGATTTAGTGGAGATTTATCACATTGGTATGAATATTAATACAAAGTGGGCCGAAAATAGAGGGGAATTGCTGACTCGGACTGGAGAACTGTTCTAGATGATATAGGAACGTTCTGGCTCATGGATTTGAATATGATTACACGGTGGTTCTGATGGTTAATGTTTATTGGAGGTGATGAACATGATTATCGTACTTTACAAACAGCCCTGAGGAAGTCAATGTGTTTACTCAAGTCACGACGAAACACGTGTTGGCTGCTACTTTCTGGAGAAACCTATTGTATCTTTGAGATGAAGGAGAATTTGAAGAATTAAAACGCTTTTGGATCACTTACTCTGGAATATTGGAGTTATATTTGGACTTTGTACCGTGGTGACTGTGTCGATTTGATTTGGACTCATTACTTTACTATATCCATGAAATAATATGTGTTCTTTATTCTGAGTGCTCGGGAAGTAATTTGTTAGTACTGCTTTAGAGATGACCTAAATTCTTTCTCAAACCTTGACCAGTTCAAATCTTGAAGTGCTCCTGCAATTGACGACCTAACTGGAAGAATGCAGTTTCCTCAATAGACAGTGTCTGTCGACTAGGTCAAAGGCTGCTTGAAAGTAGATTTAAAATAATAATAATTTAGATCACCATTAAGTACAGTTGAGGTCTAAGCTAATGTCCCTGTGCAAAACAGTGGTTAGCTGTGAAATGATTCTCACAATATCCATCTTGCTCAATAGGTAATATGTACTGATTTGAAGGTCCATTCTTCCTGATACTGGAATTTAATTTTATGAGTATGCTTTAGCTTTAATATATCTTGGTTTGTTAGCCTGTAGTATGCTGGAACAGCTGGCATCTCCTTTCTTAAATATTATTGCTTTTACGGTTGTGCTATTCCCTGAAATTGGCAAGTGACATGTTTCAATCACCTATTGAAAAACCATTAATTTTAGTGTCCACCAAACCACATTTGATTTTTATCACAAATAGAATATTTGCTTCCTGGTTGTCTATTTGTAATGCCACTTAAGTGCTTTTAATTTGTGGCAGATATCTTTTAAGGATAACGTTGTGCCAGGTATTGCATTTTACAAAATTTGCTTTTTAAAGACAGCCCTATTTTATCACACCATTTTGACTGACTGATTTTTAATATGGAATTTGTGTTGGACAGTGTTGTACTTTCCCTGGGACAGGCTTGTAAATCTGTTACTACTACTTTAATCATTGAGTACCAGCCATGTTAGTTCTCTCTGAAGTGAAAATCGACTTTTTGAGCCATTAGGTTTTGAAGGGAGGCCAATATCTAGAGAGTATGTTGATTGAGTTTTGTGGAACAATCGTCAAGAGTAGTCAGCTGAGGTCTTGTAGGACCCTTTGAGCTGTAGTTTGAATTATCATGCCAACATTCATCTGTCATGGCTAGGGGTCACTGCCTTGATATGTTAAGATTTTAAAGTTAGTGAAAAACCGAGAAGGACAAACGGGGCAAATATATTGGGCAAAGCTGATGTTTAATCTGAATTGTCTGGCCTGCCAGTGAGTCTGATTTACTATGTCCAATAAGATGGACCATTCCCTTATTAGCAATCAATTTGCATATCCTTTCTGATAATTTTGAATAATTTCAATTAGAAAAATTAGCGAACAGCATATACATTTTCAAAATGTTGCTAATTAATTCATGAACGATAGATGGTAACACTTAAAATTAAAATGCTCCTGTGAGTACCGTAATATGGTAAACTGACAAAATTTTAACCATCTCCCTTCGCATAGTTGTCATAAGAATGCCTTCTGAATAATGAACTGCAATTTGAATATAAACCTTTATCGGATTTAATACTACACATGTTGAACTCTGAGAAGATAAATAAATGACACAAAACCCAATGGCATTCTGTTTGTGCTAGGTCTACATTTTTCACAACTTTGGTTGAAATCAATCGAAGAAGGACGCTTGATGGATGGCCTCAAGACATTGGTTTAGCATGCTTATTACCAGATACACAACGTTGCATGTTACGACACTCTCATAACCAAGTCTCCTGTATAACATGATGTAATTTTGCCGTCCAATCCAATCCCCCAAAAATCTCTCTCTCTCCCCCACCCACCTCGATCAAATCTGTGGCTATTCCAAGTAAAACAAGCATTGGAAATGCAATAGGTCTCGCAGCATTAGAGTTAGTGCTTTTAGAATTGTTTATGGTTTTTTTTTTGTAAATCTTTAGCATTTTTGTTTCCTGTAGCCAATGCTAAAGAATTACAAATAAAAAAAGCCATAAACAATTCTAAAAGCTCTAACTCAAATGCTCCGAGACCTATTGCACTGTGTGAGGGTGAGTGAGGGTGGGTGAGGATGAGTGAGGGTGAGGATGAGTGAGGGTGAGGATGAGGAGTTGAGGGTGAGGAGTTGAGGGTGAGGATGAGTTGAGGGTGAGGATGAGTTGAGGGTGAGGATGAGTTGAGGGTGAGGAGTTGAGGGTGAGGATGAGTGAGGATGAGTGAGGGTGAGGAGTTGAGGGTGAGGATGAGTGAGGGTGAGGATGAGTGAGGGTGAGGAGTTGAGGGTGAGGATGAGTGAGGGTGAGGATGAGTGAGGGTGAGGGTGAGGAGTTGAGGGTGAGGATGAGTGAGGGTGAGGATGAGTGAGGGTGAGGGTGAGGAGTTGAGGGTGAGGATGAGTGAGGGTGAGGATGAGTGAGGGTGAGGATGAGTGAGGGTGAGGATGAGTGAGGGTGAGGGTGAGTGAGGGTGAGGGTGAGTGAGGGTGGGTGAGGATGAGTGAGGGTGAGGATGAGGAGTTGAGGGTGAGGATGAGTGAGGGTGAGGATGAGTGAGGGTGAGTGAGGGTGGGTGAGGATGAGTGAGGGTGAGGATGAGGAGTTGAGGGTGAGGATGAGTGAGGGTGAGGATGAGTGAGGGTGAGGAGAGGAGTGGAGGCAGCGCAGTGTGAGTGAGGCAGCGCAGTGTGAGTGAGGCAGCGCAGTGTGAGTGAGGCAGCGCAGTGTCCAATGTGTGGAAGGCCCTGGTTACTTCAGCATGAATGACGCACCTGCACTTCCTAGCAGCTAGATTTAGACCAGCACTGCAGGATTATAAACCCCTTGGAAGCCCTTGAATCGTCTGTACATCCAGTTCTATGGTCACAAGACGCATTCCGTTTTATCTATTTCCAATACACGTGGCTGTGTTTATATGTGACGGGGTACTGCTTGGCCCAAAACATGGGCTTCAAACGTCTGGTCGCAGAGCGGTGCAGCCGCCTGCAGGCTGGAAGCACACGGCTTGATATGGAATGATTTGCATTTAAACAAAAACAAGCTGCGAGCAAACACTTTAAAGAGCCAGCCCTGCTAGAATTAGTGTTAATGTATTAACAGTGTTTTGTATCATATAAACGAGCAGAGTAATACGTGCAGGGGTGATTTGGAACAGCTGGGCTAATGCACGCGATCGCAAAAAGCAGCAGGTTAGTTTTTGTAGCCACAAAGAGGTGTGCGCAGATGTATGTAAGCGCTTTGGTGCCGGGCGTTCCACAAGCTGCGAGCAAATACTTTAGAGAGCCAGCCCTGCCAGCATTAGTGTTAATGTATTGGCAGTATTTTGTATCACATAAACGAGCACAGTAAGTGCAGAGATTTGGAACAGCTGAGTTAATGTGCACACTCGCAAAAAGCACCAGGGCAGTTTTTGTAGCGCCAAAGAGGTGTGCGCAGATGTATGTAAGCGCTTTGGTGCCGGGCATTCCACAAGCTGCGAGCAAATACTTTAGAGAGCCAGCCCTGCCAGCAATAGTGTTAATGTATTGGCAGTGTGTGTCCTGTGTTCGCACTGCTGGCCTCAGACCAATTGTGAGTCCTGTCAACGGCTGGAAAACCAGGGTTGGGGTGTTAGGGGGGAGGGGGGGTTAAGGGTGGGAGTAAGTGAAGGAGCAGACATGGGGCGAGCAAAATGAAGCCGCAAGAGGAGCTAGAAAAAAAGTACGGGGATTTTAAAAAGCAGCTATAGGAAAGCTGCTAACGAGTTAGCTGGCAAAAGCATACGTTTTCAAAGCACGAGCTAAGTGTGACGGACCTGAAGCATGTAGGGGGCCACCAGAAATGCATGTTTGAAATGCGAGTCTGCCATCGCACATTAAAGAGAAAATGGTCTCCTTGTAAGCGGGATGTAAGTAGGGGGGAGGAGAAGTCTGGGCAGGCAGGATGACTCAGGGGAGGGGGCGGAGCGGGGCAGAGCGGCATGTGGGTGTGAAGAAGCCGGGCCTTTGAAGTGAAGCTAAGCTTCACTTCAAAGGTGTCGGAGGAATGCGGGCGGCTGTGCACGCGCTTTTAAGCTCAATGCACATGCGCATTGAGCTTAAAAGTCACGGGCACTGCAAGGAATCGCCACGATTCCTTGCAAGTTAGATAAAGAGTCGATGAGCCCCTATAGTCTCGCTTGCTCGATGCGCATGCGCATCGACAGGCGAGACCTAAAAAGGCTTGGGTTAAGAGTGCTGCCTCCTTATTATAAACCATCAATAAAAGGCACATATTCACCGGGATCTGTATAATTACATGACCAGGCAGCATATTGATTCTTATACTGAAACAGTTGGTTATAAACAATTGTGAAATGTCAAATCCAGTTTTTCACTATAACTTGAAGATTTTGTTATTGGAAACTCTGTTGAATGCGTTTCTTTTACTGCATGTAGTGTTGAATATTATGTGGTCTATCGCCCAAGTTTATGAGCTGAGAGTACAGATTTAAACTCTGTGGACTTGGTTGCACTTAATGAAATCTCTCCTGGGAATGATTGCTTAAACCAGACTTAAGGAAATATTTGAAGCTTTAAGAACTGCTGATTTGACCAAAGAGGAGTAACTTTCCTTCCTTCTAGACTTTTTCAAAACTAATCAGTTTGAGATCTGTTGTTTTGAATTCATCTAGTTGTGGGATTTGCTTGAACAATAATCAATGTTTTTTTTTTTGCACTAAACCTGATTGACTTGTTGTTTGTGGGTGTCACATAAAGTTCTTTAAATCACGAAGGACATTAACTGAGCTTCAGAATTGGGCATACTTTATGTTCAAAGTGCCACGGGTGATGGGCGAAGGTTAGACCAACAGTTGATAACGAAGTGCTGGAAAGACCTGAGAGGCATGTAGCTAATAAATGGGTAGTCGAATTCTAGATTTTTTTTATTGGTGGTACCCAGAAATCCGTGTCACCAAGTGAAGTCAGTGACACCAAGCGGAAATTGGCATATTGTGCTTCTTGGTTATGGGTACCTAAAAATATCTACACACAGTAACTCTGGATTGCCATGTTGATTGATGGGCATGAGTGACCAGTGGTTGTGTTAACCTCTTTCTCAGGAATGTTTGCTATGGGTACCGCTAAATGTAAAACGTGGTTCACTTGAAACCACGGTTGACATGGTGGTGTTGCCCCTGACACGCTCGGTCACAGGCCAAACATGATGTACCTTGAAAGCGAAAGGGGAAATTCCTGTCTTAAAAAGACTCGCAAAATGTTTTGCTTTGCATTTTAGGTGGTTTGCAATCAGGTGAGTTAAAGGATGTGTCCTTCTTCCAAGGATTTAGTCTCTTGTTTTAATTTTTCCTCATTCCTAATTTCTCTCTTTTTTTTCTCTGCACGTTTTGTTTTTGGTGTAACGTTTTCAAACTTTTACGTATTTTTGCTTGCTTTCTGTCGTGATTATCTCATTACATTTTTATTGTTTACTTCAACTTATGGATTCATTAAGTGCTTTATTGCTTCCTGTTTTGTTGTATTCCTGCATGTATTATACACTATTTTCACACCCCTTCTCTCAGGTTTGAGGCTTTGCCCTAGCCTAAGTTCCAAAAGTTAACCTAATTGAAACCTGCTTATCTCTGTGGACATGACGTGTGTCATTACCCAACCGGCCACTTTCTCACAATTCTTTGCAGAGGTCGCAGTTCAGCCGGGCCTTAACTCTTGTCTCATGGCCAAGTACAGCTCCTCCTTACATGGCAAGCTCAACTCTCGTGTTCCAGACTGGTCAAAGCAATTTTGGCAGCTGCTCAAAGAGTACAGCGAGGGAGTCCCGTTCATAGTGCATTGTCTTCTTTGTGATACCTTAAATGGGTACAAAATACTAGTTCCACATGGTTATTATATGGCTGGCAGTTGAGGTATAGTCCGTGGGCAGTCACTGGAGCAGGGAGGATTTTCACTGGCTTATCACTAGGTCTGTTGCACTACAAATGCGATTGGGCATTACAGGATATGTTTTTGCGCATGTAAATTCAATATCCCAAACCAGATATCTTTCTGGATGGTGCTGCTGGGTATTCCCAAAGTCTTATGTGCGTTTGGTTTGACTAGACCAGTCAAGATGTAGCTTTTACAGCAGAAAGACAGATACAGGGTCTCTGAGGCACAGGCCCTATACCCTGCATCTTTATGTAGCTAATAGTCGTGTTAATCTGTGACTGTGTATAATAGGCACACCCACCTCGCAATCAGAGCGATGCGAATGACCAGAATAGTTGGGTACTTAACAGCTTTTTGTAATTGTACACCCCTCTTTGAAGGATGCTAGATAAAAAGCGCTGTACACTGAGCTACTAAAATATCAGTGTCAACGGTCCGTCTCCCATAGCCTGATTTTTGGACAGAAATTCTACACATGGCTTGTAGATGCTGTGCAACCATGCCCTGTGTTGTAATGTTGGTAATAATGTTTTAATGCATCTCGAGGGCAGTACGAGATGCATTCAAACCACATTGTTGTAATTCTTTGAATGTGGCTTGTGCATGGAGTGGTCACTGGTCGGGGTACGAATGGCGTCCTCCAGTTGCCGTTCGATCACCGGACTAAGAGGACGCTCAGTGTAGTGGGTGGAGTATTAACCCCTTGGCTGTGGCGGTAATTCCGCCGCAGCACTAGGTGGGGGGGCCGCGCGGCGCCGCCATGCTCGTGACGGAACCACTCCATCACGAGCCTCGGGCGCGCTGTGCTTGTGATGGAGTGGTTCTGTCACACCCCGCCTGCTCAATAGAACGTGCCACGCAGGCGCGAAATCACCGCCGCGCAGGCGCGGCGGCCGGGCCCTGACGGAACCACTCCGTCACCAGCACAGCGCGTCCGTGGCTGGTGACAGAATGGTTCCGTCACCAGCATCGATGGTGTTAATGAATAAACACTTCCTCTTTCAAGAAAAGCCTTCCTGCTCTATAGTTCATCTGGCGACGAGCGAAGACCAACTCCACACACTAACCCACGCCATTGTTACCTGGTTGTTGTGCATTAAATTCGCCGATGCAGATTCCGAATCGACCATCGTGAAGCTTTCCTTTATCTCAGTCAGTTTCAGCAATTTAAGGTCCATGTGTTCTTTGCAGGACATAAGAACATACCAAGAGGTACGTGTGCCTATTTCTTTATTCTTCCGGAGCCTACGCGGTCGCGCTCTTCGTCCTCGTGACCTCCCTGGTCTCGAGCTTCAAGCGCATTCCACGTTCCATCGTCGACACAACACGCCTTTTCCCTGCTGTCGTCAACACGCTACACGCCGCCATTTTGAATTGGGCTAAATTCGGCACACAAATGGGAGAAGCGTTATATATTATGCTGATTCTGCCAGCGTGTTGCATTTCTGCATTTTGGCGACACGCACACCAATTACCAGCATATTTATATATTATACTAATCCTGCCAGCGTGTTGCATTTCTGTATTTCGGCGACACGCACGGCAATCACCAAGCATATTTACATCTTCTACTAATTTTACCAGCGTGTTGCATTTCTGCCTTTCGGGGACACACACGCCATTTGTCAGCATATTTGTCATTTTAAACAAATCCAGTCAGCGAGTTACTCCTTTGCATTTCAGCGGCACGCATGGCAATTATCTTACAAATGTTGCTGTTTTAAAGTATATGTACTGTACACAACCTCCTGCAACTTATTTAACAGTGATTAGAGATCTTTCTCAGCGTGTTACACTCCGGTGACACGCACACCTTGTTGTAACAGCGATTACAGACCTTTCTTAGCGTGTTACACTACAGTGACAATTTTTTCTACTTTCTGCTGTTCTATAGATTTGTACTGTTCTTTCTAAATATAATTTCAGTCATAGCTAATGCACAACAAATAACACAACCTCCTCCATTTTTTAAGTAAACCTGACAGACCGGCAATCATTTGGTCAGAATAGTGTAGACTCTTTGAAAATCACTTGCTGGCTATGATGCTGTTGGCTGTACCCCTGCACGAAAAGTTGCCTTACTGTTTGGATCCCTTGGTCAAGCTGCCTAGAAGATTTTCGACAGTATTGTACCCATCTCTCATCTACCATCTCATTCTGGCGATGGCCAATGGAACGTTTACTTAGAGGCTTTTGCGCAACTAAAGAAACAATTTTCTGACGAGCTCAATATCATGCTAGAACGACATAACTTTTACAAAAGATAACAAATGGAGGATGAGAAAGTGGTAGAATATATCTAGGCTCTCAGGGTGTTAGCAACCACATGTGGCTTCGGCCCTTTAGCAGACAACTATATCAGTGACTATTTTGTGTTCAACTGCGCATCACAGAAAATTAAAGAAAGTATTCTTGGTTGCAAAAATCCACCTTTGACTGAAGTGATTGACTTAGCCTTGAGTATTGAACGTTCTGCAATTTTTAGCAAAGTCATGCAGGGTGACACCAAACCGGGGGTCAATATGGTGAATTCTCCTGATGTTGATCAAGGGAATTCTTTGTGCTGTTAATGTTAAAAGTAAACCTGTTAAATTTCCTCAGGGAAGGCAATCTATTTTTTGTTACAGATGCGGCTCAAAGATTATATCGGGGAATTTTCCAGGTTGTCCCGCTATCAACAAATGTTATGTCCTTTGTAAAAAAAAATGCTAATTTTCAAGGGGTGTGTAGAAACTCCAGGAAACCTGTTAATGTAAGGTGTATTGAAACAGATGTAGAATCATGTGCTAATTCCCTCAGTACTGTGATTGTAACTCTAGACTGTGTGGGAGATTCAGGATCCATAAAGGGTCCTTTGTGTTCCGTTTTAATTGATCATGATCCTCTCCAATTTATGGCCGACTCCGGTTCGCCAATTACCATTTTAAGTGACACCACATTTAATGATTTATGGAAAGAGGGTTAAGTTATTACAATCCGACATTGACCCTAAAGCTTTCCGCGAGAAGGATATCAACATGATTGGTTATTTCTTAGGAGTGGTATAATGTTTAGGAAGAGAAACGGAAACCAAGATTTATGTGGCTGAAAAAGGGAAAAACATTATCGGGTGGAGAATGTGTTTAGTTCCAGGCAATGAAAATCCAATCAAAGTATCTGTGTGCCATGTTGAGTGTAATAAACCGAATGTGGGTGGTGACATATTGAAAGACATAATTTCTAGGAGGAGGAGCCTAGCCTGCAACCGAGATGGCCGCCTAGACTCTCGGCTCCGCTGATCCTAGCGCTTTCCCCTGTCATCCTGCTCTTTATCCTGTCTTTCCACCCAGCGATTGGAATGGGGACACGATCCTGAACGTGACGGTGTGTCTCCCTGCACATTCCGTGCAGTATCGGTGGTAAACCGTCCCCGCTCCATTCCCGGCCCTGCGCGGCAGTGAGACCGGGTCTTTGTCTGTGGAGTCGGCCGGACGCGGCCACGGCGGCAGCGGCCATCGCAGGGGAGGAGGAGTTGCTCGGCGGGTGAGAGGCTGCCGCGCTGTGCTCGTCGCCGCGGCGCCTCGTTCCGCCCTGTGATTCTGCATGCCTGGATACTTTGTGCCTGTTGGAAACACTTTGTATCTTTGTCCGGCTTGGAAGTGGACGGAACAGTTTCTTTGTTACACCGGCCCGTACCGGACGCCATTTTATGCATCGCACTTCAGCGCCCGGCAGTGGGATCCTCGGAGCTCAATTGGGGGTCCGGATGCTGGTCGACAGCGAATGAGCCTATATTGCGATGTCAACGGTCGCCCCCATGTCTCTGGCCCAGTGGTCATTGGCGGAAGGTCTGCGGAGTGATCTGTGGATGGCGAGTGACAATGGCGACCGGCTCCCTGAGCTGCCACACGTCCGTGAGCCTGGGATAGAGGACACTGCTGTACTCTTTCTTCCTGGAACACCGCTGGGGACCGGTGCTGTTCTGTGTGCTCTGGAGGCAGTTAGAATTGCTTTTCTTGTCACCGCCCGAGATTTGGAGTGCCGGCTTGATGCTATTTCTCCTGTGGGCCGTGGCTGCCCCCAAGTGCTGCACACTGCGCCACACTCTGCACCGGTCCACCTTGATCTCCTTGCCGAGGTGCCTACTGAGATGTTGGCGGTTCACGGTTCTGATTCTGCTGAGGTGCTGCCCTCGATGGTTCGGAAGAGGACTGGAGTTCGTGGTTCCTTGCACTGGCTGGTATATCGTCCACGGGCGCCATGTTTGCCATCTCCTTTGTGTACTGGTGGCGTGAGTTTTCGATCCTCCCTGGGACTGTTGTTGTCGCTCTGGCCGGCTATTTCCGACGGACTGATGCGCTGCCTTGCTCATGTATGTATCACTTTCGGACATGCAATGGTGACTTGCGAGGACTTTTGTGGGCGACCCCCCATTCTGTGTTGGCCATCCCGGGGGCCTCTCTCATCCACGGCGCAGGCCGTATTGTTGGACTCCATCGACCAACTTGATCGCAGGGGGCAAGGTTAAAGCAGTTTATTTGGGTCGCTATTCCTTATATTGCTGGGACTGTGTTGGGTGAGCGGGACATTGATTACATCGACCGTTGGTCACATATCGGATGCAGAGACCGGGAGCGGGCGGCCGGGAATATATCTGTGGATTGTTTTCCTCCTTCGCTGATCCTTACCACCTTCGTTGTTTCTTTCTCTCCTCCTCCACTCTAGTACTTGTTGTACTTTTTCCCTTCTTTGGGGCAGTGTCGGGGCGACAGGCACGCTGTTTATGGGCTAGGCCGTAGCCATTACAGGGGTGCAGGGTGGTGGGTGTGGGGGGGGTTTGTTATTTTAGTTTATTTTGTTCTATGGTCCCTTCTGCTCTTTTCTAGCTTTGGGAGGGTTCTTTCCTCTTTCGTAGGGTTGGCTGTCCCTTGGTTTTGCACCTTATTTCCTTTTCGGGCGTCTTCTTTGGCCCCTGTCTTTCCCTCTTTTGGGGTGGGATTCCTGGGGTGATTTTTGGGAATGTTGTTTATTGTATTATGGCCTGTTGTTCGGTATTACCGTCTCGGTTGCCTTGATTACTTAGTCGCTACAGACATTGACCGCCTCAGTTTGCCACTGGGGTATGTTCCCCTTGTCTCTTGTGATTTTACGTGCGGTGCTATATTCCTGTGGTGGCAGCCCCTACTTCTCTTCATTTTAAAATGAAAACCTCATATCCTTTGTTACAGTCCCCACAACCGTGTCTGGTGTGTCTTAACGTATCCTGTTGCCGATTGGTACGCATTTCTCCTGTTTTTAATTAAATGTTTTGCGGCCGGCCATGATGGTTGTGGGCCTGCGCTTGTATCTCTTTGTTTCTCCGAATAAAGGTTTTAAAAAAAAAAAAAAAGAAAGACATAATTTCTGAATTTAAACCTGTAGTTAGCGAACGGGTTGGTCTGGTTAAAGAAGTGGAGCACCATATTAGATTAGTACCTGATGCTCATCCAGTGGCACATAAAGTATGTTCCGTCCCCTTGAGTGTCAGGAAGGAACTGAAACATACATTACAAAGTTTATGTAATCAGGGCATCATCAAAGCTACGAATACATCTCAGTGGGTGGCTCCCATTGTTGTCAAGCGCAAGAACTCAGGTGAGATCAGACTTTGTGCGAACTTGCACGCCCTTAATAAAAACAAAATCGTGGATTGTCACCCACTGCCTCGAATACATGAGTTATTGGCGAATCTAGGTGGTGCAATGTGCTTCTCTTTAATAGATTTAAGATCAGCCTACCACCAGGTGGCTTTGTCCGTCGAATCACAGGATTTGACTACATTTGTGACTCCTTTCGGGGCGTATACGTTTTTGCGCCTACCTTTTGGCCTTGCATCGGCCGGTAGTGTGTTTCAGAAATTTATGGACAAGCTATTTCATGATATTAAGGGAGTTCAAGCGTACTTGAATGACATACTATGCTAAGTCTTTCGAGGAACACAACGCCATTTTAAAATGTGTACTATCTATTCTAAAGTCCAAAGAAATGACAGGTGAAAGCCCCCACAGACAAAGATGCATTACGTTCATTCTTCAGTTTAGCCGAATATTATGCAATATTTGTACCTTGTTACGCTCAAGCGGTAGAACCATTACGAGTTTTACTTAGAAAGGGTCAGAGTTTTAAATGGACAAAATAATTGGATGTAGTTTTTGGTAATGTGAAAAAATTGATTGTTTCTGTTCAAGCATTACATGCTTTTAGGGATGACTGTGTTTCCCTTATAACCGTGAATGCCAGTGTTTATGGACTTGGACCAGTACTGAGTCAAAGAGTGGATGGCCGTGAACACATTGTAGCGTTCGCATCTAGATCTCTTAAACAATTCGAACAGCAATACAGCACGATAGAGCGAGAAGCTATGGCGTGTGTGTGGGCTGTTCATAAGTTTAGAATGTATATTTGGGGACATAAGTTTGAATTAGTGAAAGATCATAAACCTTTGGTTTATATTTTCAATTAAGTGAACAACAACAGCATATCTGCCAGGCTCATGAGACTAGTGTTGAAACTTCAATAATATCATTTTATTGTTAATCATATTCAGGGCGGGAAACATTTCCGTGCTGACTGTTTGTCCAGGTTGCTTATGCACAATGATGATGAGGAAGGTTCTTTGGTGGAAAACATCAAATGCATTGCCGTGGTGGACGCTGTGAAGGAGTATGATTCTGTGTTGTCTGAGGCTGGTTGGAAGACAGCCTGTGAGAGTGATTTGGTTTTACAGAAGGTAATTGAGTATATGACACACATCTGGCCTGACCCTAGACGTTTGAATGGTGATTTGAGAATTTTTGCTCCGGTGTCTGACAAATTATCTGTTGAAAACAGTATTGTACAACGGGGGGACAGATTTGTGCCTCCCGCTGGGTTACGCAGTTCGATCATTAGCAAGGCACATCTTGGGCATCTTGGATCTACCAAGACCGGGATGAAGATTAAGCAACATTACCGGTGGCCCTCCCTGGATAGCCAATTTAAAAACGTAATCGACAATTGTCCTGAGTGTCTTCTTTCCAATAAACATTGGCGAACATTGAAGACCCCTTTACACCCAACAGAGTTTCCTAATGCTCCATGGGGAAAAAGTAGGCCTAGATTTTTCAGGACCATATTCTGTACTCAATCATGATATGAAATATGTAATTCTAGCCGTCGATTACTTTTCAATATGGATGTATTACAGTTTTGTAGAATCACCTGATACCGAGTCTACCATCACGTTTTTTAATAAGATATTTTTATTGGAAGGGGCCCCAAAAGTTATTGTTACAGATAACAGTACACACTTTGTTTCAGAGAGGATTCGTAAGTTTATGAGCAATTTAGATATAAAACATTTAAAAGTGGCATGGTACTCTCCCACATCAAATGGTCTAGTGGAGAGAGGAAATAAGGTTGTGAAAGAGGGGATTCAGACAGCATTAGCATCTGGGTTGGATGTGAGTGAGTTTATCAAGCAATAAATGTTGAATTACAATACGTCTCCCCACTGTACTACCGGAATATCTCCTTTTACTTTATTGAGGGGCAGGGAAGCATATACTCTTCTTTTCCCAATGTGGTTGAGAGAGATGTCTGGTGATGACAAAATTAACTTGAAGGAAGTGTCGGACAGGGTGGTCTCTAAACAGACCCCTATGAAGGAGAATTTTGACAAGAACTGTTGCTTGAATGGTGAGGATGTGTTGGTTGGGGACTGGCTTCTTATTAAGAAACCAGTAAAAGTAAAGAAAGGAGAGTCAAAACTTTTGATGCCTGAACAGGTGTACAAGGTCAGTAAAGGAGCTGCTTTTGTGGGAAATAAGGGGTGGTGGAACAAAAGACAACTTGTTACATTATCTCAGCCTGTTCAGGTGATACTTTATCATAGAAGAAAAAGGATTGAAGACGATCTTGATTTGGGGCATTGGTTGAATTCGGAGAGATTCTCGGTTCGTTCGGCCCCACCTCAAGAAACTTCTCCATCTCGGGTTGACACTAACACCCCACCCCAGGTTGACACTATCACGTGCATTATTAGCTCAACCAAGAGACGTGTCATCAAGACACCAAAAAGGTTTGCAGATTTCATTAGATATTAAGACACCTATGTCCAGGGTTTATTCCGATCGTTTTGTTTGTTTAGTAAATGTTTGATTTAGTTAAAACTTTGCTTTTGTAACATAACTTTTTCTTGTTTCATTTCTGTAGGGGGGAAGGTGTTGTAATGTTGGTAATAATGTTTTAATGCATCTCGCGAACAACGCGAGATGCATTGGAACCACATTGTTGTAATTCTTTGAATGTGGATCACGCGTGGACTGGTCGCTGGTCGGGGTTCGAACGGCATCTGCCAGTTGCCGTTCAATCACCGGACTAAGACGGGATAGGAAAAGCCTTCCTGCTCTTTATTTCACCTTGCACGTTACTTTTGACCTGTCCTATTTTCCCTCCAGTGAACTCGATGATATTCCAGTACACTGTATCTTACTTTTGCTGAGAGAGTTTCACCCAAAATGAACATACTCTAAGCGAGGGTGCCCATTTGCTACCTCGGCCCAGTCTATGAAGAGACTGACCGTGGGGGGCTCTCATTGCAGGCCAGGTGCTTGGATACTTGTTATCTCTGCTCCTGTGGCAGGGTGCATAGTCTATAAAGGTCCATCTGGTTCCCATATAATTGTATTGAGGTCCTTTACTAATCCTCATGTGAGGCATGTGCATAGGGACGTGGTCACAAGGCAAGGGTAAATTGTGTTTTTAATTTTTGAGATGTGTTCCTGCTGCACAAGATGTTTGGTTATCTTTCAGGTGTGTTCTTCTCCATATCTGCAAGTGATCAACTACATGTTCTTCCGGGGAGAGGGGGCTACTCCCTGAAAACCGTCACACCTCCTTGTTGGAGGAGGCATGATGCTGGACTCTGTCTGAGGGAAATCCACAAAAAGAGCTTGACTAGTTTAAAGTGGTTTGACCTTGACGAGGCACTTTGGGCTGTGACTTTTGAGAAAGGAGGAATTTTGGTTGGCTCGGCCATGATTTATTGCTCACCAAAGCTGGATAATTACGAGCGTCCTTGAGTCAGGATTATTTCCATTGTTTATGCAAACATGGGAGCCTGCATCAGTCCAGCACAAATACATGATCAGTTACCAACTGGGTTGCAGTTATGTGGCTCAGCCTAGACTGATGGAAGATGGAATAGGCCTTGCTGCAGTTGGATGTGGAGATAAGAGGAGCAGGCCTGCCCTGAAAATAAGATACTGCTGAGGAGCTGCCTAGATTCTGGAAAGACCTATGCAAGGCCCAGCTGACCGGATGCCTCTGTGAACCAATACTTTTTACGAGTAACAAGATCTCTGCAACCTTGCTGGCCTAGAGGAGCAAAGGAAAAGCCTCGTCCAGTCATGGAGCTATACATTTTTTTGTATAAATATATCTTGATCCTTCACCATCCCTAGCCATTCCTGTACCTTTAGGGTGCCCCTTATCACCCTCTCCCCATGTTCCAGATGGAACAGGACATCTTTCATTCACATCCCAGTACAAGGTCCAATTCTGTTTATTAGAAAAATATTTGAACGTCTTTAAAGCGTATACTTTTTCGTAGGTGTTGTTTGAGGTAATGGGTTGATGCCACCCCACCCCACCCCATCCCACCACTCCCCTTCCCAATCCCAGAGCGTACTTCCCAAAGGGAATTGGTGAATGCTTGGGGTTAGTGGGTGCTCTGGAATTCTGGGTGCCCCAACCCCCTGCATTTCTAGAAATATGGCCCACCCAAAGATTGGTGTGCCCAGGGAGGTTCATGGAGAGTTCTGATTGACTGTTATCTCTGCCCATTATTTAAAAACACTGAATTGTCTTGAACTGATTCGCTGACCATACTGAAGTTCCCTGTTGACTTGTACTCTAAGACTCTTAAAGGACCTTGCCTACACCATTAGGCTCGTTGGGTGGGGCACTTGTAGTTTGGGTGGTGTTTTTTTGGATTCAGGGACATTTTACTACTACCTTTTGACTGTTGGGCTGGAAAGTTAGCTGCTGAGGCTTCAACCCACCAATATTTTGCCTAACGCCCAAAGCTAGAGCCATTGAAACGGAGAGCCGAATGTATTGTCGCACGTTTGCTACATTGTTTTGTTTCCGCCTGGAACTTTTGTCTTATTGACTGCGCAACATGAAAGAAATATGTCATAAATTTACAGTAAAAGATCTGACGAGTCCCGAAGTTCCTCAAGCTGACCAGAGTGCAGAACCTGTAGAATAAAATTGCCAGTTGGTCATGTGGTGTGCAGGACACTTGACATGCAACTGTCTGCCTCAGCCCTACATGCGTCTGGCATATGACTGCCTCCCCATGTACCTGCCTGTGGTGTGCCTGACTTGTTAATGGTGTTGCCTGAGCTCTGTTCAGTTGTCAGATGTCCACCTGACATGTGACTGGCCTTTCCAGAGATACAACTGACGTGCGACAAACTCTTTCTCAGCCCTGTCTGCCTGTTGGATGCGCACCATGCAGGTGTCGGACATGTCTCTTGTTATGAGGGGTGTCTATGTCATGTGACTGACAGTTCTAGACCAATTGACCTTTCAGAGGTGTAGCTGGCATTACATCAGCTCTACTGACTTGTCATTAGTAGATGTGGGTATGATTAACTCCACTCCAGCCACACCAGCCTTGTATAGGTCTGTCAGGAATTTGACTGTTTCTGTCCAGGTCCTACTCGTCCGTCAGAAATGTGAGTGACCTTGCCCCAGCCCTACTGGAGGCTAGTCTTCCATTCTTCAATATTTGCCTTATGGGCTCTTTTATGAACTTTGAGTATAAGGGGATAAAGGCTCACATTGTTAAAAGCAAGTTACACATTCTTCACATTTTAAATGGGCTACGAGTCCTTTGTTTTTCTTTAATTGGAAGAAAACATCAGATTTTAATACTCCATTTTGAGGTATGTGGTCACAGAAAAACCTAATTCATGCTCAAAAAGGTGTTCCCTCAACTCACAAAGAAAATAAACGTGGGTCCAGGCAATCTATTTGACTCTCATATCTTAAAAAAGATGTTACCATGCATTGCCGCACAGGACAGGCAGGCACGGCAGGGCAGCAGCCGCAGTGCAAGCGTCTCTAACATAAGCAACATGTACAAGGCAGCCAGGGATGAGAGTGCTTCCTAATGAGCAGCTGGGGAAACTGGTGACCCTGTGTGTACTATCCGGCTGGGTATCCAGGGAAATGCCTGGCCCAGCTAAAGCCTGAAGCAGGAGTACAGCAACTGTTGTCTTGTAATCACGACCCCCTGATATACCGCCGTAAAAAACAAAATTGGTGTCAAGAGATTTTCATTTTTGATGTGTGTTTTTGGATCAGTAGAGAAGTAATGTAGCTTGGGTAGAAATTGCTGATATATTAAAAAAATGGCAGATGTGTTGTAGTGATGATGCAATATTTCAGGAACCATGAGACCTATATACATTATTTTGGTGTCAAAACATAGGTTTTGTGGGTCAAGTAGTCTTATAGTGAGCGAACATAACTCCTCAGAGCAACCCTTCTGCCATTTTCCAAAAAGGCGGCTATAATAGAAGAAGAGACATTTATAGAAATGAAACAAATGATAATGGTTTTTAATCCTTTTATGTACACCACATATTATTACGGGTGATGAAAGTATGAGCAAAATTGGAGCACACATGCACAAGGTATTTTGCTACATCTTTAAAGTCAGATTCTTCTTCTGTCTCAGAAAATCCTTATATTACCTTCACAGGTTCAGCAATTAAAGCTTCAAGCTGTGTTCCAATTTTGCTCATACTGTCATCACCCGTAATAATATGTGCCTTGAACACTGGGAAGTTCTGGGTCATGCAGATTAAGTGTCTTTTCTTGTCTGTTCCATAACATATCCATAACTCTGACAATTCTTGACTTATGAACATTGTAACAAATCGAAGTAGCACAATAATATCTGTGTAATTTGACAGTACAATGACTCGATTGGAACCATTTTGAACAGCCCACTCAACATGTGGCACAACACGAAGGTCAGCTTCCTCCAATTTGCTGTTAAGTTCTTTAACAATATGGCCTGTACGTTTTGAATATACCTCTGCAGGCACCTCATTGACAATCATTCCGCTTGAAATAATTGGAAGTCTAGTATTTACTGAAGCATTAGCAATGTTTTGGCGCATTAATTTCTCCAAGTTCATCTTGTTAGATGTTGATGCCAGAATCTATCAAGTTGCAGAAGTATAGGTGTCTAATTTTGATGCAGGCAAGGTCAATTGTTACACTTGTAGACATTCGTCTGATTCTCTCACATTCTTGAACACATTCTTTGACAGATAATTGAAGGAAGTGGCCCAATCTTTGGTCACCCTGGTCACTCACAACATAGTTCAAGATAACTGTCAAAGACAATGTGCAGTTCTTGTAAGGTGCACACTCACTTTGATATTTGTAGAACAGTCTGAACGATGTCTCCAAAGTTTTGCATGGATGAAATCTTGGTCATTCGCAATTGTGAATTATAGTGCACAATAGCAGCAGTTTTCAATGATGACACCTTTTTTAATTGAAATTCTTCAGATGAAAGTTTCTTTTCAAACTCTTGTACGAGTTTGTGCTTTACTGGTTTGGTTGCAGCATCTTCATCAAATAATGTGTTTGTTAGAAGATCATGTGACACCCCTTTCTTTTGCATCATCCATCTCTCTATGTGCTTGTGAAAGTTGTTTTTTTTGTAACCTGTTGTGTAGTGGCTTGTTGGACGAAACTCTTACTATGGCAATTAAAGCATGGAAGTTTAGCTTTAGTGATTAAGACAACCCGCTTTTTCTCTTTCAATACAAATCTCTCCTGCTATAGTTCTGCGTATACTTTCAATCCATGTTACAGGACATCTAGTAGACGTGTCTCTATCGTTATCCACAAATTGTTTGGTCAAGAAGTTGTGTAGTTGCACAGGCTCAGTCATTTCAAAGGGGTTTCCTTGCTTCTGCATGAAATTAGGAATGCTGTCAATATGTTTAATAAAACGTTCCCCTCTCTTTGCTACAAGTTTGCAGTGAGGAACAGTTTCATGATGGTCCATTAATTTTGAATGTCATCTCTCTGAAAACATTGCAAATAGAAAGGACTTTGTGGTAAGCTAGCTGCCATTTAGCAACCTATTCACTTTTATGTGTCTGACCAACAATTCCCTTTCAGCTTTTCTGTGATCTCTGGATCGTCTGTTCCAGTTTCGTATCTGGAGCCACAGCATTGAACCTGCCCCGTCATTCTTTCACCACAAAATGTCTTTGGATGAATTTTCCATAGAGGTATGGTTTTTCCACCTCTAGCTTCTTCACTCTTTCCAAACAACAGGACCCATATCTCAGGTAGTATATGCAATCAGATTCGCGAAACACAGTAATTAGTGACTCCACAGTCTTTATGTGCAGCTCCCAATCACCTTCCCGATCAGCATGTAGCAAGTTTTTCACGAGAGCAGTCATGTGTAAAAACATTTCCCCAGTAATTTCAAAGTTCTGTTTTTTCTTCACATTCTTTGACAAACTCTACAAACTTCGTTTTCTGATTTTGAACTGAGTATATTGAACATTGCCTGGCTTTGCATTATGTCTTTTGAATGAAGCACACCTGGTGCCCTGTTCACTTCTGAGAGAAGATATGCAAAACCTAATTTGTCATTCTTGTTCCAGAACGCATTTCAACACAATGCTTCTCTAGCCTCAAATATAATGAGAATACCTTGTAATGACAGTTTTGGTCCCAATGATTTCATCCTCATTAAGTGCATCGTCTATGCCACATCCACCAAGGTTAATACCTGCACTACGCAACGCACCTTTTGTCATGTGGGAAACACCCATAATTTGATAAAGATCCTCAAATTCTACTGGATTGCTCATTAATGTCAACTACAATATGGAAAAAACCTTAATCGCTGAAAATTGGAAGGATAGGCTGGTCTTCAAGCTGTGCACGCACATTTTGGAAATTATTTAGAGCTGTGTATATTGTTGCGTAGTTTGTGACTGGAGATGGTATTACTGGAAAAACCCAACCTTTTTTAGTGGGACGGTATTCAGGGAGATCAGAGCATGAATTCCAGCTCACAGAGGAACTGGCTTTTCTTCATCCTTCAGTCTGCACCGAATAAGCAATATAATGAATTCAGTTAAATCCTCTTTGTGGAATGCAGCATCTGGTAGAAAAAGATCCATGTCCTCATCCACTTTGAAACTTTCTGTAAGACTGGGAGGTGTTGATGGCTTGTAGTAATTTTGCACATGTTGGCAAGGCAGTTGGGTTCAAATTTTGCAGCTGTGTTTATACCTACAGCTGACACCGCTTGTTTTCCAGCAGCTACTTCATGGGTACAGTTTTGAAAAGCACCATGATACTATCGTATGTGCTGGATGTTCCAGACAAAGAAGAGCTGTCTGCAAAATCAAAATTATCAAGAGTACATCCTTTCCTGGTAATTTGTCTTGGAAGTGGTGTGCTGTCGGATTCACAAGATTTTACAGCATGAGCTGCAAACAAGTTCCTGCTCTGTACTATGTTATTATAACTTGTTGGTACACCAATCCTTTCATTAAAGTGATTAGTGCTCTACTTTTGCACTTGTCATAGATTGAGTGGGCAGCCATCATGTGTAGCAGAGTTTTATTTTTGCTATGATGTAATTCTTAAAACATGATTTGGAAAAGACAGTACATTTGCACAGCATAAGCCTGTCGGCTCATGGGATTGTCTTCCACTTCTTCACTTATATCTTCAAAGCCATCATCAATGTTGTCTGCTTATGTTCCAAATTCAAGAACTTCAGTTTGCAACAGTTTTACTTTGCTGATATTAAACAGCGGCATCCTTTTTGACTCCCATGATTTGCGGAGCATCACAAAATTTGTCATTAAGTCCAACATTTAAATCTTTCATGACTTTTCTTAAAAGGGTTCTTGTTGATTTTACTGCATCCTGTGATCTTACTTTGGCAGCAAGAACTTCAGGAGACTAGTCAGCTGAGAACACCATTCTTTTTGTTGGATTGTCAAAATCAAATTCTGTAATTGTACATGGTCACCAGTAAAATCTTAATTTCATTATTATGGATTGTAGGAAGGTAGGATCGTTCTGCATGGTTACCCCCACTTTTTGCTTGGTGCAATGATGGTTTTTGACTAGTCTATCTGCTTTCTCCATTCAATTGGTATGTTCAGTACTTGGGTACATTCAAGATTGGATACCGGGGTACCCTTATCAGTCTCTAGTATATGGTACTAAGGTACCCAGTGCATAGGTACCCCAGAGGTGCCCCATGGCCTGAAGCATGCATTATGCCACCCATGGGAGACCATTCAAAATGGAACTACAGGCCTGCCATTGCAGCCAATGAAGGCTGGTGCTAGCTCCACTTACTACAGATATAGGTTTCCTATATGTGGGGTCACTGCACTTAAAACGTATGTCACCCCTATAGCAGGCCTTATAAATCCTGAAGGCAGGGTGCTTGGTTCTAAGTGTGAGGGTGCCCCTGCATGAGCAGGACACCACTACAGCCTACGGAGTCCATTCTCCCGGGTTGTAAGTGAAGCAGCCATATACTATATAATGCTGCATTGAAACTCGCTGCAATGAATCCTATCATATTTGGTATCAAACATGCTGGAATCTTACCCCCACACCGTAAACGGTGTGGGAGGTTGATTCCAAGCACTGGAAGAGCCCTCCTTTAGGCTCTCAGTGCTCCAGGTACCAGCCTTCTTGACCCAGACAGCACAAAATGGTTGCTCCCACCCAGAGACATGATTCTGTCCTCCTGCTGCTGATCCAAGCTTGAGCAGGGGAAGGCAGAACAATAGACATCCTGTCACAGGGAGGTGTGACCATCTCCCAGACAGGATTTCGTGTATTTGGGCAGGGTGGATGCGCTTGCCAGCACCACTCAGTCTGCATGTGGGGCATATTTGGTGTCCCCATGCATAGACCAGTTCAAACCAGCTCTGGGAGCCGTTGGCTCCTGCTCTGGCGCAAAACTGGACAAAGGACATGGGAGTAACATCCCCCCTGTCCAGACGATCCCCTGAGATTGTCCCCAGAAATGTCTCAACCCTTTCCTGAGGGTACTTAAGGGCTTACCTGTGGGTGGGTCCCTAGATTCGTTGTGGGACAAGATTCAGATCAGATACCACTTCTTCTTCTACCATCTGGGCACTCTGGGCTTCACTGGCCTTCGTTTGGGCTCGACTTCGTCTCCCTCCCTGTCTGCTGCATCGTCTGTGCCTGCAATCGCAAGCCCCGCAACTAAGTCGACCGTTCTGCTGATCCCGAGCTCCTCCGGGCTCTGTAAGGTTCTGCAACACAGGTGGTGGTTTTCCACAGCTCCCTAGGCCTGCCCTGCCCTCTCGCCAAGTTTGAGGCCAGTATCCTTGTGGGTTCTTATGAGGGTCACCGTTGTTTCTTTTGGGCTCTCCTGATTGCTCATGCCTGCCCAGACTCCCTTGCTTTTGGTGAGTCCCCTGGATCTTGCTGGTCCCGACATTGCACCTTCTTTGACTTTTTTTTTGTTTGTTTTATATAGCGCGATCTAGACCTGAGACATTGGGTATCAGAGCACTTTACATAAGCACCAGTTTTGTTACAGAAGGACACATTCATTTTTGTTAGGCACGGGGAAATTACGTGATTTGCCCAGAATCACAGGATGTTGAGCTTCTTTGCCGAGACTCGAAACCGGTACCCCAGCTTCGAGGTCAACTGCTCTAGCCGTAAGGCTACATCCTTGCCTACATCCTTCTGCGTGTGTTGCATTTGCCAAGGATTGTTGGTGCTTCCGCCGTACACCGACCCGTCCGCAATCGACATCCAACGTGGGACAGCTTGTGCATGGCTCCTGGTCTTCCTCAGCATCGCCTGGTCCTCACAGTTGCAGAGTCAAGGTCATCCTCATCCATCCCGCAACACCCGACATCTGAGGGCATTTGTCTTCAAAGTCTTCTGGTCACTCCTGAGTGACATAGACTCTGTTCCCTCTGCTTACAGGTACCTCTGATCTAGAATCCACCTTTGGATTCCACCGGACACTTTCTTCTTCTTCTGTAGCTGCATTTTCCTGAAGTCCTCCATTGGGTTCGATGGCGGTTTCCGACACCACGTCATACCTATGCATCCGATTTCCATGGTGTAGGTAAAGTGGGTATTAAGGTATCCATAGGGGGGATGGCTCCCCAACCTTCTGTCTGCCACTGGGTTTCTTCATCGTCCACTGGGAAAGGTCCTTAATCTTTAAAAATCGTAATGCAACTTACCCATAGAGTTGTACGGAGCACACAGTTGTGTTCCCACACTGCACACGTTCTCCGTGGAGTCCCTATCTACTCACCTTGTGTGGTTCCTTGGTTCCCCAGCACTTCTACATCCTCTCGACACTATCTCGACCGCGTCGTGGTTCTTCCAGCCTTCTGTCTTCCACGGGGTTCCTTCAGGGTCCACTGCAAAGGGTCTTTAATCTTTAAAAATCCAACCGCAACTTACCCGTAGAGTTGTACAGAACACGCAGTCGTGTTCCTACACTGCACACGCTCTCGGGAGTCCCTATCTACTCACCTTGATGGTTCCTTGGGTCCCCAACACTTCTACGTCCTCTCGACCCTGTCTTGACCCAAGTGGTGGTTCTTATACCACTTTCTTAATATATGGTTTGGTCCCCTCCCTGGGGCTCACTGTGTATTCTGTGCTATTTACTGTGTTTCTTTGTAAAGTATTATGTGCATTGTGATTATCTCCAGGTAGGAGATATCTAAACCTGTTAGAGAGTAATATATAAAAATTAAATATTTTTGTAAATACCTTGTGTGGTTCTTTTTCACTTAATCTATACTATAAGATTGCATTTTGGTACAACAAGCTGCTTTACACTCCTGGACTAAGCCTGAAGGCTGCTCTCCACAGCTACCACTAACAGAGATTCTAAGGTTGTCTAAGACCTCTTAAATCACTATAAGGGTTGTCTGGACTGGTGCAAGATGCCCTCTTACATTAGTGGACATCATATACCAGGCCAGCTTCTCACATGGATCAGTACAGTTTCATCACTGTTGACCATTATTTCTCTGATCTCACGGAGTGTGAACCGGTAGCCAGCACTCAAGA
This sequence comes from Lissotriton helveticus, assembly GCF_964261635.1. Classification (NCBI taxonomy): domain Eukaryota; kingdom Metazoa; phylum Chordata; class Amphibia; order Caudata; family Salamandridae; genus Lissotriton; species Lissotriton helveticus. The sequence goes on from NC_136070.1 coordinate 819,245,606, forward strand.
GTGGCTTTAAAACATCATTTGCATTTTCAAATAGTGTAAACTTAACTGAAGACTGGCGGTTACGTTGCTACTGGGAACTCCTTGTACAAACATTTTTGAATGTATGCACACATGCAGTTCAGGTGGCATACAAATCCGCTGCAAATATATTCACCTTGCTGTTTAGATCAGCTACTCAGCTGGAATCTTCATCCTGGTAGAAACTAGCTGCAAATAAAAACATGTTCGCCCTTTGAGACTAACATACTGTGTACTTTGTTCTTTCGTCAATTCCTTTTGCCCTTGTTCTGGCTAAACCACAGATAACACAGTGAAGATCCTCTGCTTTCTGATCAGTTGTTGGAGGTAGATGAGGGGTAGCCATTTAACTTCTAACTGGATGGGCATTAAGTTTGGTGGTTGTCGGTTTCTTGTGAGTCACTGGTTTCTGCTATTTTTGTACTAATTGTTTCCAGGTTTTTTCATCATTATAGAGCCACCATTTTGAAAAATGGCGGAATGGTTGCTCTGAGGAGTTATTTTCTGTCTCTGTATAAGACTTCTTGACCCCCAAAACCTATATTTTGACACCAAAATGAAGTATATAGGTCTCATGGTTCCTTAAATATTACATCATCACTGCAACACATCCACCATTTTAAAAAATGCCCAGAAAAATTAGGCAGGGAATAGCAATTTCTACCCAAGCTGAATTACTTCTCTAATTATACAAAAACATAAATCAAAAATTAAAATCTCTGGACAACAATTTTTTTTACGGAAGTATATCAAGGAGACAGGACTATTGACTGCGAATCATAGAGGATGAACCAAGCTCATGGCACATGCCTTCCCGGGACAAACGACTGATTGGCTATTGGTCCAATAGCTCCCGGGCAGAGTAGACATGGACACCATTTTTAGATCGAATCATCGCCCTTCCTTAGTTCTTCTGCTCAAAGCCTCTTCTTAGCAGTGCCGTATCAAGGGTCCCTCGGCCCCCAGTGCATGCAATGACAACCTTCACCCAACTGCTGATTAGGTAATACAGCTTTAACCAGGGGTTTACTGGTCCCTCTAGGCCCCTACCCCACTGCAGCACCACTGGAAGCAGTGCCCCTCTTAGTCGTTTTAGAAAATGGCTTTTAATCAGCAGCTTTTTCTACATAAGGGCGGAGGAGCGTCGCACCCCTCTCCCACCCACCCAATCAGAAATTTTGAAAAATAAAATGGCAGTGAAATTATTTCAATGCTAATTTTATTTGTGCACTGCAGCCTGCCCTTGAGCCGAGAGAAATGTGGGGCGTTTTCTCTGCTGCCGGTTGGCAGCATGGAGGACTGCAGCAGTGGCTGGCCAGACACTCCAAAGTGTGCATGTCAGTTTGGCCAGCTGTCTTGTGACAACCATTTCCAAGCCGAGCTGTCTTACCAGCGGAGTAGAGAGCAAGTACAGGCCTCTAAGACCTAAAGAAGTGTCCAGCCAACCATCGGGCCAACTAGCAAGCATCTTAAGGTAGCAAATGCAAAGCTCAGTTAATTTTTTTCCCCATGTTTTTTTGAAATCAAAGCTTTAGTCAAAAATTACATTTCCAAAGTTTTATGTAGGAGCAGTTGTAGACTCACCTGTGCCACGAAAACAGTGCTGCCCCAGTGACTGCCATTCTGAACCAAGGTGTCTTCAGGGTGTGAGGAGGGGACAAGAGAAGGTATTGATAATTGCAGCCTGAAGTGGATACCTAACCTGCCATGAATGGCACCTGATAAGCACTGCAACAGTTCTCTGTCCTGCAAATATGCTCAGAGCCTTTCTCTGAGTCATCAGGCTGCTACTGGCACTTTTAAATTGTGCTTCAGATCGGAGATCAAACAAAATGTGTGCTGTGAACAGACACCATAGGGCAGAGGAATTAATAACAAGAAGTTGTCAATTAAAATCAAACTGAAATCAATGCATATGGGGCTGGGTGCTCCAGAAAGAGTAACATTTGATTCAAAGTAATAACTTAGCCGGGTTCAGGCAGGCCATCACCATAGCAACCAGTCACCAAAGCTTCCGGTAGAGCCTCATTTTGCATTAGGGGCTAGACTATGGGTGATATTAGCATTTCAGTGTGGTAATCGGAACACCTGCACTGCAATGTGTTCGTTCTGATCCCTGGTGTGTTGTACTTGCCTGGGCTGAGATGGGGCAGGCAGACAACACAGTCCAGTGGATGCTAGACATGCCATTGGGCAATGGGGAGGAGAAGCTGAGACTGCCGCCTCATGCCCCGGCACATTGAAGAGCTGCTATGCTGTCTCCCATTTCTAACCAATGCTCTGTGAGCTGGCAACTGGCCGATATAGCATCGATCCGTGATATGGACTGCACCCAACGGCCCCAGCTTCAGTGACTAGGCCACAATTCATGCAGGTATTTGCGCTTGTCAGTTCTGTAGCTCGGTCTGCTCATGCCCCCCATGGTTTGAGTGGCAGAGGTGAGAAGGGACCGAGTGCAGGGGGACATAGGACGTGGACCACGTGCCCGTGGGGCCTGGTCTTTTTGATCACCCCAAAGTTGGGAGAACTATGCAAAACAGTGGGTGTAAAGGCAGTGGTGCAGTCACTATGGGTAAGGCTTATGGCAAGCAGTCAGAGCTGCATTTTGAATAACGCAGTGGGTCTAGGTCATCTGTGACTGATGGAGACACTAGGAGCACCCCAGACCTTTTGCAAAACACTGCAGCCAAGGACGATGACATGAAGACGCTCCTTCAGTCAGTGCATAAATGCTTGGTCTCCATTGATGGAAAAATGGACACTATGAATGCTCATGTGCATACTATGACAACTAAACTTGAGCATCATAATCACAGGCTGGTTGAAGGTGAACAGAATATTTCTGCTGCTTAAGATTGACTAGCCACCAAAGGAGAGACTGTAAAAAATATGGAAAAAGTCATTATCATAGCGGCCAAAAATGAAGATCTAGAAGCCTGCTCCAGACATCATAATATCAGAATACTAGGGGTCCCTGAGTCTACCAACACCAGAAAGATGGAAGAATATGTTAAATATATGCTACAAGCGCTCTTTGGGGAAGAATCATTCTCTAGAATGCTGATAGTCAAAAGAGCACATAGATCACTGATGACCAGGCCCCTACCTGGGACTTCGGCCCGATCTATCATAGTGCATTTTCTCCACTATAGAGACCGGTACACAGCACTCCGATTAGCCCAAGATAAACACGACCTGTAATATGACGGCAAACACATCTCTCTCTTCCCAGATATCACGTTGGCTGTGCAGGAAGCCAGGCAGAAATGTTGTCAGGCAAAACAAAACCTCCTGAAAACTAACCTATATTATGCCATGTTATATCCAGCACATCTACAAATCACATATTGGGTTACTCAGCTGGTCTTCCAGACGCCAGGGCAAGCAGAGGATTTTCTGAAAAATCTTCCTTAGAGAGATGGATGCCGTTGGGATTCCTGGACATCTAACTGCTCTCTCTTACACCGTGGTGATTCTCAGTAGCTGGTCTATGTGGCAAGGGGCTCTCCCTCACTGTTGAAGCCCTATCATGGATCTCTCCCTTCTCGCCTTCACATGAGAGGTCACTGTATAATGCTCTATGATCCATGCACGCTAAAGTTTGTGGCGGACCCACTCCATTTAAACATAAGTCAATCAGTCCTGTATGCAGACTTACCTTAACCTCCTACGCCATTCCAGAGAAGGTTAAGTCGATGGCTGTCTGTATGTAACCCAGGGGTTACTCCCACTACTTTGTTCCTTATGTATTTTACAGATTACTTACTATGTGCCATTCAGAATTTAATATTGCACGGAGGGTTATTATACCTAATGGGTTTGGCCCATCATATTAAACCTGTCTGTATCTGGGACATCCCAAATACTTTGAATGTCTGGCTACATTACAGGATATTAGTTGGAAGGAACTAAAACAAGGATTGTTTTCTTTAAGGATCATAGACTCTCTACAGAACTTAACAAAACCCAGCATTTTCAGGAATCAAATGATTTTGGTTACCTACAATATAGACCCTTTCTCAAATTTGTACATAACTGTCATCATAGGTTTATTATATTTGTTTATAATCACAACGTTCCATATTATATTATTTTGTCTGCTTTTATGATTTTTAATGCGGAAATTGGAAAAAGCTGATCATGATTCTGATTGGATCATCAGAGTGGGAGGAGGGATTTCTTAGGATACAGTTTATTTTCTTCGCAGCTTTTTATTGTGCATGTTTTCGATGGCAGACATGCACAAATTATGGCTTTGGACAACAACGCAACAGTATGAACTACTCCCCAGACATGAAATGACACACAAAGATAGGGACTCGTGATCACCTTCTGCACTGTATCACTTGTAATGTGCGGGGCTTAACAATCCACGCAAAAAGAGAGAAGTTCTTGCCTGTTTGCACAGACATAAGGTCAATGTAGCTCTGCTGCAGGAGACTCTTCTCACACCGCACATTGACAGACCACTGGCAAGGAGGTTGGCCTCATATTGTATCAACTCCTGCTACTCCTCGTATACATGTGGAGCAGTCATTATCATCAAACAAGGCATACAATTGACTCAACCAGGCATTGTTGGTGACCAACTGGAACGTTATATTATCCTGGGTGGGTCTGTTTCCTCCTAATAGACTTGCCATAATCAATTGTTATGGGCCTAACATGGATGATCTAGAGTTCTTTGACCACCAGATGCTTTCCTTCGACCCACAGTCACTTAAATGGGGAGTGACTTTAATTGCACACTACAAGATGGCATGGACTGATTCCACACGTCCCCCCACCTTCCCGGCAGGTCAGTGTCAGCCACTCATATCAAGGAGATAATGACTGTTCATGATATAGTGAATATTTAAAGGGATAAGACACCCAGCCACTTCAGAGGGAACACACTATTCCTCTGTACATAGTAGTTGGTCCCACCTCAACTATTAGCTGTTGGCTGATATCTAAAGACACTAGTGCCTGGGTGAAGAAGGTCATGCTCCTCACCCATACACTTTCAGACCACACACCGGTGCTGTTGTCCCTGACCCTGCCTGGACGGCTCTGGTCGGGCTTTGCCTAGATTAATGTAAAAAGGAAGCCCCCTCTGAAAAAAGCATGAGGTCAGGGAGAAGAGGTGAAATAACAATAAATATGGATGTACGTTGTTACAACGCATGCTTTTACTACGCATGCCTGTACAACGCAGGATTTACAACGCAAGTCGTTACAACGACTTGCGTGGGGGGTGCTGGATAGTGAATAGTTTAATTTACTATTCCAACTCCAGTCCCCGTGGATAGTAGGGAAGGTGTTGGATAGTAAATTAAACTATTACCTATCCTAGAGCACCCCCCAGCGCAATTCGTTGTAATGACTTGCGTTGAAAAATCTGCGTTGTAAAGGCACTGCGTGGTAAAAGTTGCATCGTAAAGGATGTTTTCCATAAATATGATAAACAAATAAGCTCCATCACAACCTATATTTCTTTCATGTAAAAGACTGAATTTAGTATGGGCAGAACATGTGTATAGACAAAGACTTTATCAATACCAGTTAATAGTTAATTTTAAACGTTATAATTTTTCTTAAATATTCATCACAATTTTTAAATATTCTCTTTTTTTATGAAACAAGATACGATGGGGTTGCGTAAGTAGTTAGCCTAGAGACACTACACCCAAAAACCCTGCTAGATTCTACCTTCATAGCAGAAATGCGGGCAGACATTGACTATTATTTTGAACTAAATATAGGGAACATAGATTGCACGTTCTTTATATGGGAGGATTTCAAGGTCACTATACGGGCAAATGCATGGCTAAATTCAGTTGGGTCCTGTAGGCTGTTCGTTCCCATCTCTCCAGACTAGAGTCAGACCTTGGAGCACTGGAGCAGGCCCTAGCACAAACTAAAGTACAGATGCACAACTACTCAAGCAAATCCAGGCCAAATTTGAAGAATATAATCAAATAGCAGCCAGGGAGTGCAGCTATTTAGGAAAGTATGTAGTGGCAAGGCGCTATGGGGAGGCAGAGTCCTGGTAGGTTGCTTGCTGCCGTGTTAAAACTACAACGGGCATCCAACTCAGTGGGGGAAATTGAAGAATCACTAGGCTGGACATGCCGGTACACCAACCAACTCTGTCGGTCTACTCCACCTTCTTTAGGCTGTGACATTACTGCCTCTATGACATGTTGGATTCATCCGTTTGAACGATGAACTCCTTGGAGAAGTAATGGGCCTTGAGCACAGGAACTGTGAACATGGTGTGCTTAAAAGAGTACAATGCAGTAGTTTGGCATGCCTCTGTCCAAATCACATTTCTGGGCTGCTTTTTAGAAGTTACCTCTGTCAAGGGGGCAACAATGGTGCCATAACCCTTGAGAAACCTCCTGCTTGTATCTAGTGAGTCCCAAGAATGCTCTGACCTCAGTCTGGGTTTTGGAGGTTCCTAGGCCACGATCGTCTCTATCTTGACCTGAAGAGGCTGCGCCTTACCCCTGTCCACCAGGAGTCCCAAGTATACCACAGACTCCTGGCCATTCAGGCACTTACTGGCCCTGATAGGCCTGCCTGTAGCACTTCCTGGAGGTGAAGAAGGTGGTCCTTCCAGTGGCTACTGAAGGCAGCTATGTCATCTAGATAGACAGAACTGAAGGCCTCCATACCTGGTTCACCAACTTTGGAAGGTGGCAGGGTCATTCTTGATAGTGGCCCTCTAGAGTGGAGAAGTCTGATCTCTCCTTTGCTCCTTCATTTAGGGTGTTTATGTAAGATCAATGGTACTTAAATATTGGACAGATCCTAATCTGTCATTAAGCTCATCGGTTCAAGGGATGGTATGAGTATCTGTCTTTGTGACTGAATTTAGCCCTCTATAATCCACACAGAACCTAAGTTCAGGTGGATTATAGAGGCCTGGTGGGCAGCTTTTGGTTCCAGAACCACAGGACTGGACCAAGGGTCACTGGAGAGTTCTGTCACCCCAATCTCCAGTATTTTGAAAACCTCTTCCATAATGCTGGGTCTCATCTTATCAGACAACCTGTAAGATTTGTTCTTTACAGGAAGGTTGTCTCTTGTGTCCACATCATTGGTACATAGGTGGGTAGTCCTAGGGATGAAGGAAAACAGAGGCATACTACTGAACACACAATGGCAGTCCCTCTGCTGGTCAGGAGTGAGACCGGGGGACAGGATTACTTTCTTCACAGACCCATCTTTCTCCTTGGAGTCTAAGAGGTCAGGGAGAGGTTCACTCTCCTCTTTCTCTTCTCCATCTGTCACCAACATCTTGTCGACCTCTGGCCTCTCATAGTGGAGTTTGAGGCGATTGACAAGGAGGACTCTGTGGGGGTGCCTAGGTGGTCTTATGCTCTATCAGGTAGGTGGCCTCACCCTTCCTCTCAACCTCACCAAAGGTCCTAGTCTAACAGTCCTGGAGGGCCCTGGGCTACACAGGTTCCATAACCCAATCTCTCTGCCCAGGTTGAAAGTCCACTGTGGTCATACAATTGTTTCATTACATCCTGACTGACTTCTAAGTTGTCTGAAGATCAACATGTAGCTCTCTACGTCCTGGGGAATCTTCATGGGAGCTTGCTCCCATCCCTCTTTCACCAAACTCAGCAGTCCTCTGACAGGATGCCCATACAAAAGCTCAAAAGGTCTGAAGTCCACACCCTTCTGTGGTAGGCAAACACCAGGCATGGCAAGAGGATGTCCCACTTACTCCTCAGGTCCTCAGGCAGGCATTTAATCATGCCCTTCAGGGTCTTTTTGAATCTGTCAACAAGCCAATCTGTGGATGGTAACGGGGTGGAGAACTTGTAGGTTACCCCACACTCCTTCCACATTGACTGCATATGAGCAGACATGAAGTTGGTGCCCCTGGCACACACAACTTCCTTGGGGAAACCCACTCAGGTAAAAATCCCCATCTGGGACTTTGCCACGGCAGTTGAAGCTGTGGTCCTCAGAGGAATTGTCTCTGGATACCTTGGCATGATCCACCAGAACCAGGATAAACCTGTTGTCTGAAACAGTCTGGGGATCCATAGGCCCAACAATGTCGATGCTCACTCTCTCCAATGGTGTTCCAACTGCAGGCAAGGGATTAAGGGGGGCTTTGAGCCTCTGCCCTATCTTTCCACTGGCCTGGCAGGTTACACAAGTCCTACAGAAAGCATCTGAGGTAGATTTGATCCTCGGCCAATAAAAGTGGGGGAGAAGCCTTGCAAATGTCTAGGCCCAGATGACCTGCCAGGCGACTTTCGTGAGCCAGCTCTAGTAGGAAGACCATGTAGCATTAGGAGAACCACCAGGGATGCTGTTGTCCCATGCTCAGGAGCCTTAGGTTCACTGTAAATGAGGTTGTCCTAGTAAATGTGATGACTCCCAGAGGCATCACCTGCTGCTTGACCTTTAGTCTGATGCCTCATGCTCTTTAGGGTTGGGCACTCCCTCTGTGCCCTATAGAACTCCTCCTTGGTGGGTCATCCTTCCACATGCCATCCAGCAAGCTCTGGTACGTCACCAAGGGGCGGAATACCCTCCTCAGTGGGCTCCGGGAAGCCATTGCAGTTGCCCTATGCACCTCACTGGATAGACGCTCCGGGGCTGGTTTCTTATGCCCTCTGCCTTTCCCCTTCTTAGCAGCTGGCTGGGCCATTATTCCAGGCTCCAGTCCTTTTTGAATCCCATACTGGCCAGCCTGGGGCTTTGTCATAGCACATATCCAGTCAGGTAACCTCGAAATCTCCACATGAACCCTGAGATCCAGTTTCTTCCAGGTAGTTTGCTCAAGGTTATTACCAAGCTAACAGTTCACAGGCATGTCATGGCTCACAGCAACCTTCAGAAGACCTGAACACCCTCCCAAATGGAACAAGGACCACAGGGTAGTGTCTGTTTGTCAGCCACCAAAACCTGGTGGAATGAATTGGGAATTCCCTGCTGTGGCGACAAAAGCTGACTCCTTGCCATAGTCAGGCAGGCACATGTATCGCTCAGAGCCTCAACACCTTGCTCATTGATGGTGTCCCATTGACTATATGTTGTAGTATTAGAGGGCACATAAATCTTGGGAACCATCTCACTGTCTCCCTGGGACACTAGGGTAACCTGACTAAGATCCTCTCATCCCCCATTAACTGGGACAAACTCCTACCCCAGCACTAAATTGGCCACCCCAGCAACTTTTTAGCCAGTGCTCTTTTGGGGCACTTAGGAACCCCCTTGTGTCCATACTCAAAGCATTCATATCACTTGTTGGACTTGGGCTGCTGACTCTTGTCAGGGTAGTTTTTCTTCCGGTGGTCCAATTGGGAATGAGAACCAGAGCCATTCCCCTGTGAGTTGTTTTGGAGGCCTTTAGAGAACTCTGTCTTTTTATCCCCCCCCCTCTTTCTTTTGATGGGAACCCTGACCACCCTTTTGGGAGCCCCCCAGGCATTTTCTTGGACACTCTGGTGCTGACACAGATGTCCGCCTCCTCAGCAAGCTTCCTGGGGTCAGAAAGCTTACTATCAACCAGGTGTTGGTACAGCTCTGTAAAATAAAGATCAAGCATGTACTCCTTCAGAATCAAGTTGTACAACCCTTAATAATCATCTTCTTGGCTGTCCCTTCCTTACCCAGCCCTTCAGTGACTTACTAGCATAGTCTAAGAAATCCACCCAGCTCTGTGATGTAATCTTGTGCCTGGCCCTGAACCTCTGTCGGCATTTCTTAGGTGTCAGCCCAAACTTGTTGACTATTGTTGTCTTCATTGCAGTGTTTAATGTCTGGTGCCCCACCTCTAGTGTGAGAAGTGTATCCCTCCCCACTGTATGCATGCACCTTCACAAACTACCACCCCAGGACTCCTCTGGGACCTTTTGCATTCTTAGAGCCTCCTCATAGGCGGCAAACCATTTGTCTAGGTCATCCCCCACCACATAACTGGGCACACATCCTTGGATATCCAGACTCTTACTTCTGTAGTAGAGACTGCAGGTATGCCACCACCATTGCTGTTGCTGGGCCCCACTTGTAGGGCTGTTATGTCCACCTCTGTGAGTTTGAGCTCAAGGGTTAGATGCATTTCCTCCGGAGCCATCATCCTTTCCTCCAGAGCTTGCTCCTTCTTCAATTTCATTTTGGCAAGCTCCAGCTTTAGTTTTCTTTCCTCCCGCCTGTCTGCCAGCTCCTTTGAGGACAGGTTCTTGCAGGAGACACTGCTCCCTGATCTGAGACCCGCTTCTGGTCCTGGCAAGTTGTTGCCCCCCCTCTACAGGCAGTTCCAGAGCCACCTCAGACTCCAGAATCAGGTCATTCTCTTCATCTGGAATTTCCTACTCCTCCTCCTCTGGGGCATCTGCACCAGCATTACGGGCCTCTGCCCATGCTCTCAAAGCAGCCTTCTGCAACTCCACCTTCTGGGTGAAGCCTCTCATGGAAACCTGAAACTCCTTGCAAAAGCTCTTTAGCTGGACCACAGCATAAGACTCTGACTGGGCCAGCTCAAAATCAATGGCTTCAGGTGTAGGTGCTACTTTCTCCAGATTGAGACATAATTTAGCAGAAAAATCAAAAAGGCCAATTTGGGAGACTTGAAAAGGCTTGAATTGGTCTTACTATAGAGTTATAGTGTACAATGAGTTTTTACATAGTGTTGCACAAACACAAGTCCTATCCTCATCGCTGATCCCCAGTGTTAAAAATGGTATCTCTTATTGCAGAGCTATGCACCCTGTCCAAGTATGGACTACCACTCTAATCCGGATATGCCACATACACACTAAATGATAACCTTTGCTCACCCTCTGGTAGATTGGCACAGAGTAGTCAGGCTTATATAAAGAAGCAATGTGTAAAGTATTTGTGCAACAGACAGTAACACAATTAAAATACCACAAAAAGACTCCACACAGGTTTGGAAAAATAGGCCATAATTGTATAGCTAAATCAAGACCTAAATTACAAAAATCTAAAAAGTAGAAGTTTATCCATTTTTTAAAGAATAAAGAGTTCTAGCCCTTAGAAGCAATAAGCGCCTTTGAGAGTTATCTGGTCGTGCTGGAAAGGAGCAAGTCAACAGTTCAGTCTGACTGCGATAGAGTGCAGGCCGGGAACAAGAACCACACAGGCCCAGTCAACCGAGTACCTTGATCCTGGTCACAACAGAGCGATGCAGGGTGAAGACAAGCGATACGTCAATGTCGGGACCCCAGTCAAGATGATGTGTTGATTTTCTTCATGCAGTGGCGGCGATGAGTGGAGTCCATTGAGCGAAGCGCCAGTTCTAAGTGTGACGGTTCTGAAGATAATGCACCGGATTAATCCATGCAGGAGGGACGATGCATCTATCTTCTCCACGCAGTGGCGGCGATGTGGTGGTTCCAGTCATGATGCGGCGGTTTCATGTGCGATGTGCCGGGCTCTACTCCTGTAACATGGACAATGCTCCTGTTCTGCTACACACAGATTAGAAATGCTTTGATTTCTGTGGTGCAAGTGTCTGGGTCCACTTCCAGTGAACCAGGCACAGAAGCAGGGTTAGAGACTCTTATATCCCTAGTCTCAAGCAACAGTAGACAAGCCAACAAGCCCTTGGAGATCACTTCAGTTGCATGGTGGTCAAGCTCTCCTCGGCATGGTTAGAGGACAACAGGCAGCAGGGCAGCACAGCAGAAAAGCCAGCCTTCCAGGTCAGCTGTTCAGCAGAGTGTTGGTCCTTGATACAGCTCAGCAGTTCTCCTGACAGAGAATAGTTGTAGGTCTAGAAGTGTCTGATTTGGTGGGGTAATCGGCCCCTTGTGTGTGGTCAGGCCACTACCTATTCATGTGAAACCACAGAATACCGATGAGTTCTCAGACACACCTAACCTTCCTGTGTTTGTGCATTCCTTTTAGACAGCCACAAAGAGTAGTTGTCACCCACCTGAGACATGTATTGAGGATAGGCTGCAGGAACACAGAGCAGTAACAGCAGAGAAATATCCTCTTTTCAAAAGTGTAATTTCTAAAATAGTAATGGTAAATTCAACCTTACCAGTAAAGAGGATTTATCATTACCATTCCAAAGATATACGACATGACCCACCTACTCAGTTCTGATAAGGAATTGCAGCTTAAAAATGCATTAAGGTATTCCCAGTGTTAACCTATAAGAGGAGTAGGCCTCACTTTAGTGAAAAACGAACATATGTGTTTTTCACTACCAGGACGTGCAAAACTTAAAAGTGCATGCTCTACCTTTTACTTACACAGCACCCTGCACTTTGGGCTACCTAGGGCCTACCTCAGGGGTGACTTATCTGTAATTAAAGGGGAGTTAGGGCTTGGCAAAGGGTTTTAAATGCCATGTTGAAGTGTCAGTAAAACTGCACACACAGGCTCTGCAGTGGCAGGCCCGAGACCGGTTTGAAATGCTACTGGTGTGGGCGGCACAATCAAAGCTGCAGGCTCACTAGTAGCATTTCATTTACAAGCCATGGGTTTATAGTTTACCACTTTACAGGGAGGGGACTTGTAAGTAAACTAAACATGCCAATTGTGTTGTACCCAATGTTATCATTTTTAGGGGAGAAGCCCATACACTTTAGCACTGGTCAGCAGTGGTAAAGTGCTCAGAGTTCTAAGGCCACCAAAAAGAATCAGCAAAAACCAGAGGTAAGGAGGCAAAATGTTTGGGGGAAACCACCCTTAGGATGACAGGTCTAATACTACATGTGTGGATAATATGGGATTCCTTCACCTTATAACTTTCATTGCCTTATGTGACATGTCCTGTCCATTGATTTAACACTTGCATGATTTATTGTTCCTCTGTGTGTGAAATCAAGTGCTCTGACGCCCCACACCGGGATGTGTAGTGCTATAAAAGAATTACATTTAAAAAAAGTAGTAGGGACCACGCATATCAAGATATGTGTAAATATATATACAATCAGATACATCTTGCGTTCTTGCAGTGCAGGCCTATCTCTCATATAGGGAGCTGAGCAAAGCCAAAAACCTGCTTCCTCTTAAGTATCTGTGAAGTGATAACAAGCTAGGGTGCCTTTGTTTCCTTCCATTGCATTGGCCTAGGTGTTAGGCTGTAGATAGCTGCCAACTAAGTTGACACTTGACCAAAACAAGGGCTGACTGCCATTTAAATGAGGCCTTTGTTCTGGGCCCAGCTGGATGGATGGATGGATGGATGGATGGATGGATGGACATATATATATATATATCCATATATCCATACGCTACCTGCTGGTTGCTGCTCCGAATGGAATTCAGGCAACGTGGGGGCGCTTCCGAATTATGTCCCAGTGTCGGAAAATGACACAACGGCAAATTCAGTATGTTACCCCAGGTCCCCCCTACTCTCCAACACTGATTCAGTCATTTGCTCTATTTTGTTTTTATCCTACGCGGTTTAACATCAACAACACCTCTTCTGGTTTTTTCTTTCTTTTCGTTCTGTCATTGCTGAATGGCATTGGCAATGCCGAAAGGTCGAATAATGCCTTTAAAGGCGAGACAAATTGACTTTGACAATGCCTGTTTTCTATTCTCGCGTCTTCGTCCCTTCCTTTGTGGTTATGCCCCTCTTGTCGTCCTTCATTGTTTCTTTTCATTCGCTCCCTCAGCTTTTCTCTTCTTCCCTTTTTTCACCTCCTCCATCGGCCTGCCTTTTCCTTCCTTCCCCTTTCTTTCCCCCAGCTTTTGACGTTTCCTTTGCCTTTTATTTTCTCCTCACCGCCCCCTCCTCCCCCATCATGGTCTCATTAATCCAATTTCTAGTGTGCAGACGCTGCTGTTCTCGCTCTCTTGACCCTCTTTTCTAAGAATCTTTCAGCAGGGAGTGTCCCATAAATGCACAGCCGGCGGATAAGACAGGTATTCCTGGAACTGTTCGTTCTGTTCTGTTCTTTTGCTAATTGCTTTTCTGTCCACTGCAGCGTTCAGTTAAAAAAAACTGCTTTATTAGCTTATTTCTGCCATGGGTCCTTCGGCGATGCACTGGCGGACCCACGCTGCTGACAGCCTGTATCTGCAAAATCTGAACTCAAAATGTAATGGAGGGCGCCCCCTCGCCTCAATTGGAGATGCATTGTAGCCCTGCTAATGGCTCCTGTTCCCTCTGGAGGCAACCCTTCGAGCTTCCTGAACAGAACAGGTTGTTCTTTCCGAGATGAATGGCCGGTTACAATGCTTCAGCTGAAGAGCCCAGCGCTGGGGGAGGAGGGGTGCTCCGGGCGGGGCGGGCGCGGGTCAGCATTCGCTCACGATCGCTCTCTTCCTAAGAAATTCTGTTCTCTTTTCAATGATTTTGTGGAAGTTGTGAAACATATTATGCTAGAACATTGCGACCGCGTTTCGAAACCGCAATGATGCGCTCGTCGTCTTTAAAGTGAATCAGCCGTGAACAAGAGCCGAGAGAGGTCGGGGAGGTGGGGGTGTTTTGGGCAGATGGAGGAGAGGCAGAATAGATGCAGATGTGTTGGGGAGGGGTAAAGGGCGAGATTGGGGTACGAGTAGACGGAAGAGATAGAGTATGGTTTACAGTGGTGGGCCGGAATTGAGATATGTATTTATGCTAATTTATATAGCGTGGAAATTGCCCAAAGGTGCCAGAGCACTTTATAGGAGCAGTGTTTGGTTACACGGAAGTTACAGATGGTTTAAGATAGATGACAAGGAATTACAAAGGTTGAAAATACAGCAAGGTAGATCATTACATAAAAGAGAGTAAACGGGCTGTAAAAAGGTTGAGGTAGTATGCAGAGTGTACAAAAGGTGTATATAAACATAACAAGCATTTACAATGCAACGGTCTCGCCTTTGCAAAAGTTAGAGCTATTGGCATTGTAAATGACAATTTTTTTACTAATGTGTTGGATTTGAAAACAGATAAATAAATGGCATTGTCATTTACAATGTCAATAGCTTAATCTCTCGCAAATGCGAGACCTATTGCATTTGCAGCCACACACACAGAGCCATACACAAACACACATGGATGTGGTGGTGGATGTGGTGGAGGATGTGGTGGTGGATGTGGTGGTGGTGGTGGATGTGGCTGTGGTTGATGTGGTGGTGGATGTGGTGGTGGTGGTAGATGTGGTGATGGTGGTAGATGTGGTGGATGTGGATGTAATGGTGGTGGTGGATGTGGTGTGGTGGTGTGTTGTGACGTCATTCCATTCCGCGCTACGCCGTGGAATGTTGGAATGACAAACGTTCTAAGTCGAGCGCCCGACGCCAGCTGTCAGTTCTCCCCAGCTGGCTGAAGGCGGTGGGCGCGCTGATGTCTTGTTGCTTATGAATAAAGCTTCATGTTTAAACTTAACCCCTGTCTCATGTTGTGGCTACAACATGTTCTTGGCAACGAGGGTGGGATCCCAAACCGTCCCTAATTCAATCCATGATCCGGGTGTAGTGTGGCACAGTGTATGCCTCGATTTTATCGGGCCTATGCCGGGTGTCCACCCCAGTAAAAGATTTGGGATGGTAGTAATGGATGTGCATACTCGATGGCTCATTGTCTATTTACTTCCTGAAATAACCACCCGAACCACCATTAAGGTTTTGCGCATGATTTTCAAAGAGGAGGGTCACCCCACTGTTCTTATCACGGACAACGGGACCCAGCTGACTTCTGGTGAGATGAGAGACTTTCTGAGCGAGTGTGGTATAAAACATACATTCACCACTTTGTATAACCCACAATCCAACGGGATTGTCGAGAGGGCCAATCGCATGATTAAGGGAGCAATTGGGTTGGCCATAACCAATAACCTTGACATTGAGGAGACTCTGAGCGAGTTGGTATGGGCCTATCGCACAACTGAGAATGCTGCCACCGGAGTTGTCCCCTTCGTCGCCATGCGAGGTAGGAAACCAGCTTCTAAACTGGTGCCTCCGTGGATCAAAGAACTGATTGAAGGGAAGAAAGATGATGGTTGTAATGTGAGAATTCCTGAGCATTTGCACGATTTCATTGTAGGATGATCTGTTAATGTTCTTTGTTTCTTACATTTACATACCCTTCCCTATCATTGTTTTATTTTATTCCCTACCTGCGAGTAGAGGAAAGTGGGGTATGTTGTGACGTCATTCCATTCCGCGCTACGCCGTGGAATGTTGGAATGACAAACGTTCTAAGTCGAGCGCCCGACGCCAGCTGTCAGTTCTCCCCAGCTGGCTGAAGGCGGTGGGCGCGCTGATTTCTTGTTGCTTATGAATAAAGCTTCATGTTTAAACTTAACCCCTGTCTCATGTTGTGGCTACAACATGGTGTGTGGTGGTGGTGGATGTGGTGTGGCGGTGGATGTGGTGGTGGATGTGGTGGATGTGGATGTGGTGGATGTGGTGGTGGTGGATGTGGGGTTGGTGGTAGATGTGGTGGTGGTGGATGTGGATGTGGTGGGTGTGGGATGTGGTGGTGGATGTGATGGTGGTGGATGAGGTGGTGGATGTGGTGGTGGATGTGGTGGTGGATGTGGTGGTGAATGTGGTGGATGTGGTGGTGGTGGATGTGGTGGTGGTGGATGTGGTGGTGGTGGATGTGGTGGATGCCATATTAAGAAATACCGAGTCAGAAAACGATACACACTCCAGGCCAAGATGGATTCTATCACATAGAAAACAAGAAAAGGCACAAGCTTGAGCTGATGCTCGGTTTCTTGTCTCTGAAGACTGTTGTCCCTCTGGAGAAGGGAAGCACCATTGAGGGGAAACGCCTTCTGTTATGTTGTGCTTCAACTCTCGAACACGTGTCGGACCGAGCTGGCCTGTTCAAATCATAAACTTCCTGTGAGGCCTTTTCTCCAGGTCTTGGGACTGTCAGTAAATAACAGGTAATATCTGACCGATATTGTCGTTTGCCACTGTTTTCCGGAGCCTATTGCATTATTGTACTGCAAATAGGACTCCCTTTGCATGCCGAACAGTGCCGGGGTAGGTCGATTGAAGGGTAAATGCGTTCTCTAATGTTTTTTTTTAGAAATCAGAAACTTTAGGACTCTGTTTTACAAGGAAGATCCGAGCCCACAATTCGAGTCACTTTAGAGGAGAAGTGACCCTTTGGTCAGAGCGGGCGACCTTGGAAATAGTGCACCTGGTTCGAGTCCTGGCTCTAGTTCAACACCCTGTGAATCTGGGGAAATTGATTAATTACTTTTCAACAACACCTTCGTTCTCCGCCCCCCGTTCCACTCCCTGGGTATTGTAATCTGGCGCAGCGCTCTATTGTCCTTGGGCTAGGCCAAGTTTGCTTTACATAAAACTGCAAAAAACAAAACAAAATGTTTTTAACTGTACTGTTTGGGTTGGTTAAGGGGGGCCCTGAATGAAAGAAACGCGAGTAAGCGCGTGAACTTGTTCCCTTTTACAACGCAGGAGGAATCGTGGTTTGCGGCAAACGTCGCCGCAGGCCAAGGCCTGTACCCCTTTACCAGGTGCTTCAAAGACACCAAAGGAGGGGAAACAGGAGCTGGCATGAGGGGAAGGGCGGGGGTCGTCCCACAGCAGTAGCAGGAAGGACCGCTGCACCGCACGGTGTGAAGGGGTGAAACTTAAGGGTGGGCGTCTAAGCCAGAGGCACAGCGAGTCTTTGAGCGAGCCAGGAAGCATGAAAACAAACAAAAGTGCGAGAGGGTTTCAGAGAAGCGTGTGACTGAGCGGAGGGGGAAGTGGAACACGGACCCGAAGCCGCATTTCTGCATATGCTGACACTTCTCTGCGATGCCCTCCAAGCGCAGTAAACATTTGACAGTTGTAAACTTCCAGTCAGTAACTTGGCAACTACAGATAAAGTGTGTCAGGGGATGCGCTAGTTGGCTTTCTTTCAGTAACATGACGTGTTGTAAGAGATTCTGTAATATTTGCAAAGGAGCAAGTTTCTTTTGAAAGGACGCTGAAGTGCGAAAGTTGTTTTCAAGAGCTGCTCAAACATAAAACATTTCCCGGCAGACTGAAGTGTGCTGTACATCCACGGCCACGCGCTTTAAGGCTGCACCGGAAGTCTGCAGGGGGGCACGCTGTCTGGGTCTATGTTCTTGTCCAATGAACACAACCATTCTATTAATTAGTATCGCTTGTTGGAGCGGTGTTCTAAACGTTTCGACTCATTTGTAGGCAGACTGAGGAATATCGGTTATCTGTGGCCAGTGCTTCATTTCTGTAAAAAAAAATGCCGAGGCAGCATGGCCGCTGGAGAGGGAGGGAGGGGTGGGGGGCCGGGGGAGCGGCAGAGCGGAGTCGAGAACGCGACGGAGGAGAGCTGCGGCAGAGGGAGGGTGGGCAGGTGAGAGCACGACGGAGGAGGGCAGACGGGAAGGGGGGGAGGCGAGCGGAGCCGAGCAGCTCCTGAAAGAGATTGGCAAACACTGAACCCAAACCACGCCGTTTTAATTAAATGAAAAGTGCAATGCTACCTAAGCAGAAGGGAAGGGAGGCGAGCAGCTCCGGAAACACCAACACGTTTCTCCGAGGCGAGGCGGAAATGCCTCGGAGAAACACACGGTCATTTTGGGATTCGGGGGCGTGTTTTTGCAGGTGAGTGACGGATGACGTCACGGCTTAAAAACTGCAAAAAACATGCCAGAATCTGCTAAAGACGGGGCCTGAACCGAGTGACGCCCCTCTCCTCCAATGGCTGGCCAGCATTTACGAGGCCAGCCAATGGAGAAGAGGGGCGGGTTCAAGCCCCCATACTGGAAAACATAAAATCTTCGGCTCTGCCCACTGCTTACAGCAGTGTGGACGAGGCCTCGACCTAAAAGGTGGAAGTAGTAGACAATCATAAAGACTGTTGAGGTAGGATAAATGTCTGTGCCAAGAATTGTTTACAGTGTTTTAGAGATGAAATCCCTTAGGAAGAGAAGGGCTTTCAGGTCCACTTTGAAAGTCGTCAGCGAGGTAGTTGTATGCAGATTTGGAGGTAGTGAATTCCAGATTCCGGTTGCGCCTCCCAAGTAGGATTGTGCCATTAGTCGTTCCTTTTCAAAGGACGGGGGTTCGAGTAGCATTGCTTGGGCGTTTCGTGAAGGTCTGGAGCCACCTGAAAGCTTGAGTTTGTTTGCCAGGTATAGGAAAGTAGGATCTGCTTTTATGGTTACCCCCACTTTTTGCCCGGTGCTAAGCTTTTACTGATTAGTCTTGACTCAGATCCTGCTAATCAGAAGCCCAGTCTACCTGCTTTCTCCCTTAAATTGGTCTGTTCAGTACGTAGGTACACATCAGATTGTATACTGGGGCAGGATTTTGGACCTTGGCGTTCTTTTCCCTTACCGGCGCTGACATACATCCTGTGTTGGTTCCCTTACTGAGGCCACTGGGAGGCTGGGAGTCCGTGGAGTTACCGGACTGCGAGGAACTACAGCGGGCGCCCAGGACTGCGAGGACCAGCATTCCACCAACCATCCACAGCTGGTGCCTCTTCCCGGGCGTGCCCCACCTCCTTTTCTGCACTTAATCGAGTTCCCATCGCGCATCGCGGGACTCAGCCCGGGGCTAAGCCCGGGCCAAGGGCGGGCCCGTTGTAGCCTGGAGGAGACCGGACCGGGCCACCCCTCTTGGCCCCTGTGTAGCCGCTCAGGTCCACCCATGACTGACTGTTACTGTCTGGCTGGGAACAAGGTATATCGAGACCGCAAGAACATGGCAACGAGGGAGACTAGAAACAAAGCCACAGGATTATCCACCAAGGCTGCAGGTACTTTGGATAGTTTTCTTATCAAAACTAATACCGCTGTAGATAATAGCATGACAGCCTTAGAAAACCAGTCTGTGGAAGGAACTGAATCCTCCCCGTGCCTAACCACGATTGCCAAATCCCCAGACATTGTGGACGCCCCTCATCTTTCTCTCTTGGACAGTATAGACCAAACCATAGAATCTGTTCTACAACAGCTGCGGACCCCTTCTAATCCACGCCGAGATTCCTGTCATACAACATCTGAGGTCTCTACTTCTCCAACACCTAACCCAGTTATTATTCTGGATGAGGGTAGTGACTCAAATCTAGCACATTCACGGGGTCTTCGGGAGGGTGCAGTCCCAAAGAGAAAAAGAGTTAGACAGTCGAAGGGTAAAAAAAGGGCCAAATTGGATCAAGTCCTAAACTCAATTGATAATGGGCCTGAAACGATGGAACTCCTTTCAACCGTGATGGTTACTGAAACGGCGAGCCCAATGCATCCTGTTGATACACAGATACATTTACCGGCTGGCCCATTCATTTTTGGCGAAGGGTCTTGTGGCGCAAGGGACCAGTCCATCAATATCATTGTAGATGCTGTTAAGAAACTCCTAGATCCCCTGTTGGCCAGGCTTGATTATTTTGACATCAGATTACAAGCATTAGAAGAAGCAACCGGGGGGATGGAGGATCAGCTAAGGACTTGGATGAGCACTCAAGGTGCAACTACGATGAGTACGGGGTCTCTCTCTCCCCTTAGTGCTTCTAGTACCCCAATATCAAAGAAGTCTAACGCCCCCTGCACTGAGAGTGTACCCAAAGTCACTATACCCAAACCCAATCCAATACCCCCACGAAGGCAACTCCCTCCCATGCCTTTAGTGCGGAAGTCAAAGTTGCCTATTACAGCGTCTACCCAGAGGCAAGAAAAGACGCCCACTAGGATGGTTGACCGCCCTCAACGGGTTGCTAATAGCCTAAATTGGCCAAATATAGTTAATCTACCCCCAGAGGCGGCAGCCCACACCGTGATTTTGACTGGGGTCCCTGAGCTCTCCGACTCTGCACTGGAACCCTTTGATTCACACAGAAATAAAGTCATCAGCTGGTTGAATATTCACAGGCCACTACCACCCAATATGAGAGGGGAAATATTGATGGTCAGGAGGGTCCCCTGGGTAGGACATACTGTAAAGAAAATAGGGGGCGATTGTATTTTGGTAAGTTTTAGGGACTCCCAGATTGTTGCTGACATATGTAATTGGCTGGGGAGCATAGGAAATTCATCTATACAACTGGTACTGTTGTCTTTTTTCTATCCAAGAAACATTAATCCGCATTCGGGAGGGAATGATGGCTGGACTAGGGTGGGCTTTGCCATCGACGGCACAAGATACAGGCCCCTTCACCATGACACAATAACGCAGAGCAATTTTATTCATGCCAATAGGTATAGCTGCCTTAATCAGGTTGACTGACTTTCACGGGCTGAGTCTATTGGGGAGGGGGTGGATCCCCATACAGGTCAGTTGAGGACAATGCCAGATACCCTATACAATGGCAATTCTGGTCTTGCCCTCTTTTCTCCTGATCGGCCAAGTACCGCCGGTACTTCTCAATGTCTTACACATCTCGCCACTACGCCGTCTGGTACCGATGTACTAGAAATCCCTTCCCTGATCACGCCATCCTCAGATGCAATAGACGCTGAGGTTCTGGAAGGGCAGGCATCCTTGGAAGGGGTATTAGTCATTCATCAAGATCTGGGTTGAGAGAGCGTGCAGGGAAATTTACCTAGCTCTGGGCCAAAAAGCATGAAGGTTCTTTCATGGAACCTAGCAGGCATCGCTAATAAAATAGATTGTAGCGACTGGGGCTCCCTAGTGGACAGTAATGATATCTGTCTATTTCAAGAAACCTGGGCTAGGGAAGTTTACCCCAGGGTGGGCTTCGCAACCTTTTATGTCCCAGCTAGGTGGGGAGGAAAAGGGAGGCCTTCTGGTGGACTTGCAATCTGGGTGGCGACCCATTTGGGCTGCACAGCAGAAATTATGCCAACACAATCGGAAGACGTCCAATGCGTTCTTCTAAAATGGCCATGTGCCTACAATCTGGCGATTGTTAATGTCTATTCTCGTCCAGTGAGTGTGTCTATGGAATCACCTACTTTAGGTGATCTATCCTTATTTCTTGGACTACTACCCGCTGATTGCAAGATTCTGATGGGAGGAGATGTCAATAGCCACTTCGAACCGTTACACGGCCTAAAGGAGGGCGCCTTGACGGCTGAGGACGACTATTGGGGGATTCCACCCTGTCAATCGCCAAGTCCGAAAATATGGTCTCCCCTGGCGCTACAGATCATGTCACTCACCCTGAATTACGCACTGAGGGCTTGTAACGGGCGCACTCCATCTGACAGCCCCTCAGTGTGTACCTTTAATAGGAAAGGCCATGAATCCCGTCAAAACTATATTTTTGTAGATACTAGTATGTGGTCCAGCGTCTTGGATTTCAGAGTGGTGATGAGAACGGATAGCGACCATAATGCTCTCTGTCTGGATTTGGTGCACCCAGGCCCTAAAGAAACTCTACCATTAAACAATGCAGAACTAGATACAAGGGCCCTAGTTTTATCTAATAATAGACGTAGGGTAAAATGGGGAAAATTAGTCAATTCCACAGAGTGTATCAGGAAAATTTACGATTTGGCGCTTCCCAAATTAGTTGAGATGGACGACTTGATAAATAAACCCAAAACTACTGTCTTCCATGAGAAACTAGGGCAAATTCATGTAGACCTGGTAGACCGGCTAGGAGAGGTCCTCTATCCTGTCACTACGAGTAGGAAGAAAAGGACACCAACCTCAGCCTGGTATAATTCTACGTGCAAGAAGATCAAGGCTGAGTTGATCTCCCTGGTCAAGTCCGGTACGGCCAAAAGTAAAATACATGAGGTGAGAAGGAAATACAGGGAAGCCATCGCCCTTGCTAAGTCGGAATGGGACTGGGACAGATGGCATAATCTTACAATGGCGTTAGAAACCAGGGATTCTAGAAAGTTTTGGTCATTGGTCCATACAGGCACAGGGGAACTGAAAGCTGCCGTAGAGCCAAACATTGCAGCTTCAGTATGGGAATCACACTTTAGCAAACTGTATGAAGACAGTCTTATAACTCCTTTAGAGGTAGCATCTGACACCTCCACCGAGCCCAATGAGAATGAGAAATTAGAGTTTACCTTGGAAGAGGTATTGAATGCTATAGGGAGACTTGCACGAGGGAAGGCTCCAGGTCTTGATAAACTCCCTGGAGACCTATTTAGACATCAACCAGAAATCTGGGGTCCCTATCTGCATATCATTTTTAATTCAAACCTGAGAGGGATGGAGATCCCTTGTACTTAGCTGGGAGCAGAGATAGTACCAATGTTTAAAAAGGGTTCTCCTCTCCTCCCAGCCAACTACAGGCCTATCAGCCTTATAGATGTACCCCAAAAACTTTTTGCTCGCCTTCTGCTGGATCAGCTCCTGGACTGGATGGAGGGCAACGCAATCCTTAGTCCCCTCCAGGCAGGATTTAGGAAGAACACATCCACCATGGATCAGATTTTCCGCCTTGTTCTCCTCTACTGGAAAACGGCGGAGATCGAGGGGGGAAGTCTGTACATGGTGTTTGTGGATCTGAGGTCCGCATTTGACCTAGTACCACGTGCAAAATTATGGGCGGTACTCAGGGAGCTTGGTGTCCCACCACAGCTCCTTCAAGTAATAATCCGCCTCCATAATGGAAATTTTGCCCAGGTTAGGTGTGGGAGGGATGGGGCATTGTCGTCTAGGTTTCCAGTTGGCAGGGGGGTAAGACAGGGTTGTGTCTTAGCACCAACCCTGTTCTGCCTCTATGTCAACAATGTAATATCTTACCTTGATAATGTCACCAACAACGACGCTCCCAGGTTGGCAGGCAGGAGGGTTCCGGCAATAATGTTTGCCGACGACACTCTCCTGCTTTCAAAATCCCCGATGGGGATCCAGCGGATACTGGACGGGTTCGGGGAATTCTGCAAGGCGCACGGCCTAGAGATCAATGCAGAGAAAACCAAGTTCATGGTATTCAATCCCTTGGTAACCACTAGGCCAAATCCAACTCTGGGATCGGATAGGCTGGAGAGGGTTAGAACGTTTCAGTATCTGGGGGTAACCTTACATGAAAATCTATCTTGGGGTCCACAGATAGCAAGATCTCGTTTAAAGCTATCACAAATGGTGGGGGCCATTTTGAAGGTCTCGAATTCTTCAACCTTCAAGCCAGTTAGTCCAGCCCTAGAGATGTACAAAACCCAAGCCAGGGCAGCCTCACCCTATGGGGGGGAATTATGGGGTAACAAGGCGGGGACAGAACTAGTCACGGTAGAGACCAGCTTCCTTAGACGACTGCTGTTGCTACCTCAAGGTACGCCCCTTCTACCATTGAGATTGGATCTAGGGCTCCCCTCAATAGGAGACGATCTAGCCCTAATGCCACTGAGGTTTTGGCATAGGCTCTGGTCGACCCCTGAATCGTCCCACTATAAGCAAGACCTGAAGCATATCTTGAGTTACAATTGCGCAGACAGAATACCATGGTTGGCCTATGTGAGACGAGAGCTCTATCGATTGGGTTTGGATGATCTGTGGGATGATCCCGAAAGAGGTTGCTCTGGGGTATCTCGTAAAATGCTCAGTAAGATTTTTAAGGACAAAAGTCTAGCCACGCTCCTGTGCGCCCCGAAAATTGGCACCCGCACTGAACAATTTCTGGTTTCCAAAAGTTAATTTAAATTTGAGGATTTTATGGATATCATTTTTCCTACTACAGCAAGGAAACTTTTTATCCAATGGAGGCTTGGTATACTACCACTTAAAGATTTCACGAGTAAATGGTCTACATCGGACGATAATATCTGCCCAGGGTGCAACAAGTGCGTGGAGGATGAACTACACGTGCTGTTTTTTTGCCCTGCTTATAGTAGATCAAGAAAGTACTGGTTAGTACCCATGTGTAGGAATCTTGGCTTCAGACACTGTTTACAATCATATAGAATTCTTAAGACAAGTACCCTTCACTTTATTGTATTTGCACTCGCTAAGTTTTTAATGGCTATGTGGTGGAAAAGGAACAATATACTGAAAATGTAACCCATAATCATGAAATGAACTGTAATGATAGGCGTCTGGAATTTTATGGATTGTCATATATACTGTATTACCGTGTCCTTGTTCCCTTGCTCGCTTTTATTTTTTGGGTTTCGCCTGCCGAAGGCTGCTGCGCAGCCTTTCAGCGCAGGTGAAATCCTATGTCCCCAATAAGCACTTCGGGAACGTCCCCCGGCTCTCATTGGCTAGCTCCATAAATGGAGGCTAGCCATTGAGTGCCGGATCTGTCCGTCAAGGCCGGACCAGATTCGGGGGCGTTCCCGAGATTTTTTCCCAGGGCGGAGTTACGTTTTTTCCTGTTCCCTCCCCTTTCCCGCCGTCCGTGTCCTCTCCCGCCCCCCTCCCGTCGTCCGTGTCCTCTCCCGCCGTCCGTGTCCTCTCCCGCCCCCCTCCCGCCGTCCGTGTCCTCTCCCGCCCCCCTCCTGTCGTCCGTGTCCCCTCCCGTCGTCCGTGTTCTCTCCCGCCCCCCTCCCGTCGTCCGTGTTCTCTCCCGCCCCCCTCCCGTTCGTGCAACTCGAGTCAGCTGTGCCCATCAGCGAAAACAGGCAAGAGAGAGACTCTGAAGGGTACACGCCCTCACTGCTCTCCCCTCTGCTCAGGAGAAGGCGCCGCTTCTGGATTGGCGAAGAGGGGTTGCTGTTGTCACCAGCCACTAAACGGAAGGCGCCAACGCGGACCCTGTCCCAGGAGGGGACAGCAGATGCGGCGCGGTCGGACCCAAGTCGGCAGTCAGGTAAGTTTTCTTTTTTTTTTTTACTTTTCTTTTTAATGCCCCCGGCCTCTCATTCCAGCGCTTCCCCACCAAATCCCCCCCAACCCCTCCGCAGCCATTGTGCTGGATGTTGGGTGCGGACACAAGCAGACGACTGGCCCGGGGTGCTCACACTTCTGGGATGCCCTCCAGAGTCTCCCCGCAGCACCGCAGGTCCGATCACTCGGGAGCCGCCGGGCCTCACAAGGTCGACCGGGGCACTCCCGCTATCCGCTTTGTCGTCTTATTTTTGGCCAGATAGTTTCATTCGCGAGAGAACCTAGTTTCTGCAAGGGTATCACTTATTTATACAGTTTCTAATACTACTTATTATATGCTCCACATGGCAGCTTCAAGGCGCTTTGATATAGCTCAAAAATCGGCATACAGGCAGAGTCGCTACGACATTAGACACAGTGCACAGCCGAAACCACACAATGCCAGTCTAATGCACAGTTGTCTGGGACACTGCAAGGCTTTCACGGTGGGTTTGTGCTTGCTCGTCCAACGTGGGCTTCAGTGCGCTTTGTAATTGCTATTGGTTGTTGAAGAGGTGGGTTGATAATTCTTAATTTTGTCATCACAGAGTGAGTTTTAGCAAATTCAGATATAGATGTTCATTAATTATAGACTGGTTCCAGCGAATGTACTATGTATTCTAAACACAATCAAGTTACATTTAACTTTACGCTTACGTACACAGCTCAATGGGTGAAATTGACGGGGGTTCTAAAGGTCGATCCTTAGCACAAAAATGACCTCATAGTTTTGATGAGTTGATAATTCGGGTGATATGTGATCATGTGCCTAAATGACTAAAATAACAGGTGTAGTCCAGGATAAATGGATTCTAAAGCCAGCATCCCCGCTTGATCAACAGTGTGATCCTGGGCAAATTTTTTGCCGCCCTGTGCTTCACTTTCTCTGTATAAAAACGGTATAATATTGCGGAGCCAGGGTGCGCCTAGAGCTCAGACCTTTCTAAAAGTGCGCTGGCTCATCATGTGCTCTGTTTTTTGTGCCTTTACAACCTGCTCCCTCTCAAAACCGTGCACATGTTTACAATTCTGTAACATGGCTTCTTTCAAAGAAAATAAGGCACACCCAGAGACACTGGAGCCCTGCTCGATTCAGAGCACATCTCTCTCGCATGCTTTATTTTCCCGTCAGCTACCCATCACAGCACTTAGAAACTAGCGATCTCGCGGTCGGCACTATACTAGTATACCTGACACACGCAGTTGTGTTTTGCAGGGCTGGACAATGAGCCGGGTTGAGAAGCACGTGTTCTACTATCTGCACCCACTCTGTTTCTGCTGCTCTGGTGTCATTTATTTCTTGCAATGTAAAACGTGGCTCGTAATAATACCCCGCCTGTGGGACCAGCTCACAGAAAGAGTGGTGCACACCGGGCTTTTCAAAGTCACTAAACAATCCGTGTACCTCTTCTGTAGTAATCTATACAACCCGTGTGCCTATAGTGATCCGAGAACCAAGGCATCCGTTAACCTCAACACCTTACTTCTGCGTTAACGTAGAAAAAGCACTTCTTCTTAGATATGCATGTATTGTAATACAACACTTACTAAAGTTCTGGATCTGTTACGCCCCTCTCCTCTGTGACCACACACCACTTTCAAAGTGTTTTGTATATCTCAGACTCGTGCTCTTTACCTGCACAGAAGGAGCCCTCCCCTCCCACTGCTGGGCGCGCCTCGGCACAGGGGCACTTGTCACTTAAGCTGCACTCCTTCGCTCTATCCCAGACTTGCGTGCGTCTGTGTGTGTGTGGGGCTCTGTGTGTGTGTGTGTGTGTGTGTGGGGCTCTGTGTGTGTGTGGGGGGGGGGCTCTGTGTGTGTGTGGGGGGGGCTCTGTGTGTGTGGGGGGGGCCAAGGGAGACCATGACCCTGTCCACCTGACAATCTCACAGGTCCACAAAAAGTTGCTTGTGCTTGCTGTCCTTCCCCCCTCGTTGCTTGTGCTTGCTGTCCTGCCCCCCGTTGCTTGTGCTCGCTGTCCTGCCCCCCCTTGCTGTCCTCCCCCCTCATTGCTTGTGCTTGCTCCCCTGCCCCCCGTTGCTTGTGCTCGCTGTCCTGCCCCCCTTGCTGTCCTGCTGTTGCTTGTGCTTGCTCCCCTGCCCACCGTTGCTCGTGCTTGCTGTCCTCCCCCCTCAGTGCTTGTTCCCCTGTCCCCTGTTGCTTGTGCTCGCTGTCCTGCCCCCCTTGCTGTCCTGCCGTTGCTTGTGCTTGCTCCCCAGCCCCCCCGTTGCTCGTGCTTGCGGCCCCCCCCTCCTCATTGCTTGTGCTTGCTGTCCTGCCCCCTCGTTGCTTGTGCTTGCTCTCCTGCCCTGCTATTGGCATTATAAATGACAATGCCATTTATTTATGTTTTTTTTTAAAAAACATAAATAAAAATAATGTCATGAGCAAAGCCAATAGCTCTAACTTTTGCAAAGGCGAAACCATTGCATTGTAAATGCTTGTTAAATGTTATGTGATTTTATTTGCTTTTTTTCTACTGTATCTTTTATGGTCTTGATGGCCGAAATAAAGAACTTTTGGATTGTATTGGATACTGGGGTACCCTCATCAGTCCCTAGTATATGGTACTAAGGTACCAAGTACCCCAGAGCTCCCCCATGGGCTGAATCATCATTATGCCACTCACGGGAGACCATTCAAAATGGAACTACAGACCTGCCCTTGCAGCCTTTGTAAGCTGGTACTAGCACTACTTACTACAGATATAGGTTTCCTATATCTGGGGTCACTGCACTTAAAACCTATAAGTCACCCCTATAGCAGGCCTTATCAATCCTGAAGGCAGGGGGCTTGGTTCTAAGTGTGAGGGTGCCCCTGCATGAGCAGGACACCCCTACAGCCTACGGAGTCCATTCTCCCAGGTTGTAAGTGAAGCAGCCATATACTATATAGAGGGGCACCGCGTAATTACGCGATGACAATCTTCAAACTGGCTGCATTGAATCCTGTCATGTTTGGTATCAAGCATGTTGGAATCATACCCCCACACCTTAAACGGTGTGGGAAGTATAATTCCAAGCACTGGAAGAGCTTTCCGTTAGGCTCTCCGTGCTCCCGGTACCAGCCTTCTTGATCCGGACAGCACAAAATGGTTGCTGCTGACCAGAGATACGATTCTGTCCTCCTGCTGCTGAGCCAAGCTCGAGCAGGGGAAGGTAGAACAATAGGCATCCTATCACAGGGAGGTGTTACCACCTCCCAGTCAGGATTTAGTATATTGGGGCAGGGTGGGTGCCCTTGCCAGCACCACTCAGTCTGCATGAGGGGCACATTTGGTGTCCCCATGCATAGTCCAGTTCAAACCAGCTCTGGGAGCCGTTGGCTCCTGCTCTGGCACAAAACTGGACAAAGGACACAGGAGTAACCTCCCCCCTGGCCAGACCCTCCACTGAATCGTCCCAACCCTTTCCTTAGGGAACTTAAGGACTTACCTGTGGATGGGTCTCTAGATTCATCGTGGGGCAAGATTCAGATCAGACACCACTTCTTCTTCTTACCGTCTGGGTACCCTGAACTTCGTTTGGCCTCGACTTCGTCTCCCTTCCAGTCTGCTGCATCGTCTGTGCCTGTGCACCATACAGGATTCTTCCAAAGCCTTTGGGCATTAAGTACACCTGAAGGAACCTCCTTTGGAGTGAAGGAGTCCCTCCCCTGCATTCACAGGCACTGCAACTAAGTTGACCGGTCTGCTGATCCTGAGCTTCTCCGGACTCCGTAAGGTTCTGCAACACAGGTGCTGGTTCTCCACCGCTCCCCAGGCCTGCCCTGTCCTCTCACAAAGTTTGAGGCCTGTATCCCTCGTGGGGGTTGCAGTAACCGAACCCCTGTAAACCGCGTCAACTTTCAGTTGCAACGGTTTGTTGGCTTCCCTCCAAGAAGATCTTCGGGCTCAAAGTAGCCCCAACCTCGAGCACCTCCACTGACCAGAATCTTCGGCCACACCACATCATTGTGCATCATGGCCTGCATCTTTTGGTGAGCTGCTTGAGGCACTCTTGCAACTCCAGTGCCTCTGGCCTGTGGGTCCATTTGATGGTTTCTTTTGGGCTCCCCTGATTGCTCGTAGCCTGCCCAGACCCCCCTGCTTTTGGTGAGTCCCCGGGACCTTGCTGGTCCCGACGTTGCACCTTCTTTGATTTCTGTATTGGTTGCATTTGCCAAGACTTGCCAAGACTTGTTGATGCTCCCTCCAGCCATCGGCCCCTCAACACTCGACATCCGACGTGGGGCAGCTTGTGCATGGATGCTGGTCTTCCTCGGAGTCAAAAGCAACCTGAATGCACTCAATATATGAAAATAAACAAAAAATAGTACAATAAATTCAATTTTAGACAATATATTCAATTGCGTGCAAAAGGGACAGGCCCTGGTCTTCCTCTGCATCGCCTGGTCTTCACAGCTGTAGAGTCAAGGTCCTCGTCAACTCTCCTGCAACTCCCGACATTGGTGGGCATTTGTCTTCCAGATCTCCTGGTCACTCCTGAGTGACATAGACTCTGTCCCCGCTGCTTGCAGATACCTCTTAACGAGAATCCACCTACGGATTTTGCTGGATGGTTTCTTCTTCTTCATCAGCTGCACTTTCCTGAAGTCATCCATGTGAGTTTGACAGCGGTTTCCGACACCACTTCACACCTATGCACCCGGCTTCCCTGGTGTAGGTACCATGGTTACTAGGGTAACCATGGGTGGGGTGGATCTCCAACGTTCTACCTTCCTTGGGGATTTTTCAGGGTCCCCCCTTAAAATTCCAACTGCGCCTTACACGTAGAGTTGTACGGAGCATGCAGTCGTGTTCTCACACTGCACACTCTCTCCGTGGGGTTCCTAGTCGCTCACCTTGGGTGGTTCCTTGGGTCCCCAGCACTTCTACGTCCTCTCAACATCGTCTTGACGCGAGTCGTGGTTCTTATACCACTTTCTTAGTATATGGTTTGGTCCCCTCCCTGGGGCCCACTGTGTATTCTGTTCTATTTACAGTGTTTCAATGCAAAGTATTGTGTGCATTGTGTTTATCTCCGGGTAGGAGATATCTAAACGCGTTAGAGAGTATTATATACTAAATACATATTTTTATAAATACCTTGTATGGGTCTTTTCACTTAATCTATACTATAAGATTGCATTCTGGTAAAACAAGCTGCTTTACACTCCTTCTGGACTAAGCCTGAAGGCTGCTCTCCACAGGTACCACTTAGAGAGCTTTCTAAGGTTGTCTAAGACCTCTTAAATCACCATAAGGGTTGTCTGGACTGGTGCAAGGTGCCCACTTACATTAGTGGGCATCATATACCAGGCCAGCTTCTCACACCAGGTGTCGGGGAGTGGAAATGTGGAGCTTTATGAGTGATACAGGCAGTCTTGTAGCTGGCCCTCTCTTCGGTTGGCAGCCAACGGAGGATGATGATGTAATTTCTTTTGGCCCATTAAACAAACCGTTTTGCCAAGTGTAGAATCGATTTCAAGGGGGTGAGATTGGTTTTGGGTAGACCAGTCAGAAGAGTTACAGTAGTCTATTCAGGAGATTACCAGTGTATAAGCAGTACATTTAAGAACTTTTTCTGGGATGTAACCGCGAATTCCCTACAGAAGACGTAGTTGATAGCGAGGGTTTTTGGCTATGGTGCTGATTTGAGAATGTAGGTTGAGTCCTTTTGTCTAGCATGACTCCTAGTGACTTGGCACTGCCAATTATGGTGGGTTTATTGCTGAGGCTGTTGTGTGAGTCCATCCAGGATTGCAGCGGAGATGATGTTTTCAAAGGGGAGATATAGAGAAATTCAGTTTTAGAAGGAGTTAGCTGTAGGTGATGAGAGGTCATCCAGCCATGAACAGAGTTTAGGATGACGGTGGGCAGCGAGATATCGCTTGGTAAGTAGGTCTTTTAGATACAGCTGTGAGTTGTCTGCATAATGCTGACAGAAGATCCTTAGCTTCTTGAGAAGGACTCGGGGTGGCTCATAGTATAGGTTGAATGGGATTGGGGCAAGCATGGACCCTTGGTGGACCTCTTTGCCCACCATAATCGCTGAGATGAGATGGTCATTAATTTTAACTCTCTGCGACCTGCTCATGCGGAATAAAGCAAACCATTTCACGACCATGCCATCAATGCCCAGTCACTTGTTGAGGGTGTATTGGAGCGTGCAGTGGTTGACAGAGTCAAGGGCAGTGGGCAAAGTGACTGAGATGCAGAAATTATGCAGCATCATTCTAAAGTATTGATTGATTGTTTGGCAACTGCTCTCTTGTAAAGCATTCTTATGCCATCAGACCATGTCCACACAGTATAAAATTGCAAAAATAATACAATAACTAGCACTGGCAAAGCCAATAGGTCTCACCCATGGGAGAGCTATTGGCTTTTCCATTGTCTTTCAGCTACGATGCACAGAGCATGGCTAAACATTTAGTAGTGTGTCACAGATTAAATTGGATTAGAAAGGCATAGGGGGGAGTAGTGTAGGTTGGAATGGCATAGAGTGGTGTACAGTTGAGAGAGGGGTGTAGAGGGAAGTGGCATAGAGGGTCATAGAGTGTCATTGTGAGGAACGGTGTAGAGTGGCATTAAGTGGAATGGAGTGGTGTAGTGCGATATTTAGTGGTGTGTAGAGTAGTGTAGAGTGGATTGGCATAGAGTGCAGTAGAGCAGAATTTTTGTGGGGTCGGGTGGATTGGGGTTAAGTATAGTAGTGCAGTTGTGGATGTAAGTTAAGCGTTAATATAGCTAGCAGATAGGATAAAAGCAACATAATCAAGTTGCTGTATGCCTGTGTTAAACATAGGAAAGTACATTGCACTCCCAGAAATAATACCAAAACGCTTATAAAATGAAAAAATAAATTGTGTGTTTTAAAAAGAGGAGAAAGACCACATGTACTCGGCTCATGCTTTAGTGAGGAGCTAACACAAGAAAGGAAGGAGAGCATACAGGAGCTAATGTATCGAAAGATTGCAAATAAGAGTGACAATGAAAACCACTAATAATATGCTGTGGTCGGGTTGTAAGCCCACTGAATTGTAAACAATATGCCTCACAACACACCACATTCACTGTTTAGGCGAGACCTCAAAAATGGTGAAAGAGTGATGGAGATTTGCTAGAGGGGTAGAAGAGGTGGGAGGGGTATAATAAGGTACATTCTGAGAGGAAAAGTTGGTAAGGAATTCGGATTAAAACCTGGTATGAGGCATGTTTTTATTTATTTATTTTATTTGTAAAGTTTTATATAGCGCTGGCTAGACCCGGAGGTATCCGAGCGCTTTACATGAGTATCAGCGAGTTACAGGTTACATAGTTACATCAATTAGATCAATGAATCACAAAGGGAGGAGGAGGGTGAGGGAAGGAAACACAATGGGGAAACTAGGAAAACAATGTCAGATTACCGGCTGGGTAGGTGACAGCCGAGGGGGTGAATCAAAGGACAGACTCCTCTATAGCTGCATATGACAGCTTCACTGGGCATTGGCCAAGGTTGCTCCTGCACAGAGGTAAGTACAAACAGTTTTGGTATCCCCCCAGAGTTACAGGTTACATAGTTACATCAATTAAATCAAAGAATTACGGGGAGAGGGAGGGAAGGAAACACAACGGGGAAACGAGGAAAACAATATCAGATGACCGGCTGGGTAGGTGACAGCCGAGGGGGTGAAACCAAGGCCAGACTCCTCTATAGCTGAATATGACAGCTCTACCGGGCATTGGCCAAGGTTGCTCGTGCACCGAGGTATGTACAAACAGTTGACCGGCTGGGTAGGTGACGGCTGAGGGGGTGCATAGTAGTGGCTAAAAGGCACAAGTGAGAACAGAGAATGTCAGAGGGACAAGCATGTTAGGGTAGAGCGCCTACCCTGAGAGAGGGTGAAGTAAGTGAAATGCCAAAGAAAAGAACAGAAGGTGGGGGGGTAGAATCTAGATGTAAGAGTGTAGAAAAGGACTGAGGGTAGTGGAGCAGTATGGAGGGTGGGAGAGAGTGTGAAGAGATTAGGCAATCAGAGACTGCATGGTTGAATGTAGGTTAGGAGATATGGGAGGGATTTTGGAGAATTAGAAATAGAGAAGGGGCAGAAAGGTAGCTTGGGGTAGGTGTTTATGTTTGGGATGATTGGGAAGAGAGCACAATGGAGAGAGCTGTTTTTTGGCCCTCCTGCTTAGGGAGTTCCTGATTCCCTGCCCTCCCGCTTTGTTGCTCACCTGGATACAGGATTTTTGTTGCATTAAGACTGTTTCGTCGCTAAGACCTTGTAAGTGTGCCCCAGAGGCCTACGGACTGTGGTTGAAAGGGGCACAATTTGCAGCTGGGGATGTAACCAATAGGACTGGAAAGTCAGGGCCTAATTCATTGATTTACTGTCATGCCGGAGGCTCCGTAGTGCTGGCGGGATTTCCACACTGCAGTTTCTTATTCCGGAGAGCCTGCCACAGCTGCGGAGGCTCTTTGTGAAACGGGCCCTTGATGTGCGAAAACATGTATCAAAAGGGGACAAACAAAGGTAAAGCAAAGTGGGAAAATAGGCAAAAGGGAAAATTAGAAGAAAAACAGATTTGGGTATGCCAAGTAACTGGTGAGAACCGTCCTGGGAACATAACCTTGCTGCATCCCGCAAACTCCACATATAGAGCAGGGTAAGCAACCTAGAAAAAAACAATGAGGTCAGGAACCACTAGACCACGCCCAATTTTTTTTAAAAAGGGGGACGGTCTGCTCATGGTGCCATATTGGCGGTAGGTGTCAGGGATCCAGTAATGCATCCAGGGGGCATACAAAAACAGGTATGCGAAAACAACAAAATACCAATATGCAAGATAATAAAATAAAAGGGGGTGGGGAGTTCCAATTGGTATACATAGACCAATCGAGGAAAACTCTTAAGAAAAAAAAATACTAAAAAAATAAAATAACGCATGGAAAACTAGGAGTGCTGGTCAATGTTGTTAGACGAGCACAAGCAAGTTTCATTGCATTACTTTGGCCGACATCATGGCCAGTGTCCATTATTTCTTAACCTACACTCTTCTTTTTAATTACCCCTTTAAAACATTTTGGATGCATGCGAGTATTGTATGCTTCACTTCTACACACTATTGTCCAGAACACTTTTCACAATAGGGCCTTCAGTCTCTTCTGAATTCCTCTCTCTTTTTGCATCCAAAGCTTCGCCCTACTTCATACTATTCTCTACCTTTCTTTCAATACTGCCTTGTTCAAATAATGATCCCAGATCTGTATGGGATCGAAACGTCCTCAACCGTACCCTGTAAGCCTTCAAATGAACGATTTGTATTTCTTTGTTTTGACCAGATGGATAATCACTAAGGGGTTGATTACGATGAGTGCCGGAAAGCCTCCGACCTCAGGTCAGTTTCACTTCCGACAGCCTAATTCCAATCTAGGCAGTCAGGATTGAAACTAGCCAGTCATAGACTGGCCCGTAATCCCAAAAGACGGCGCTTCCGCCTTTGGGATTACAATGCTCATTTTCCCACAGGCTTTCCATGCCGAGCTTTTCGACATGGAAAGCCTGTCGGTAAGCGAGTTTGGGGGCCCCTAGCAGTGCCTCCTTCACCCTGCGGCCTCCGGTTGGGGGCCAAGGGTGCACCTATAATGCCCCTCTGTTGATCCCTGCACCGTGTGGCAGGCACCTTGATGTGCCTGCTACGCGGTGCAAGGATGAACACAATCTCCCATTCCTTTATGGGAGCTTGTGCTATGGCCAATTTACAGCCGAGCACAAGCTCCCATTGAGAAACGGGAGTATACGACTGCACCATGTGCTGCCGCATTATAATTACGTTGTCGGTCCGAGGCAACTCCGACCTACATCGTAATAAGGCCCAACGTGTTTCACACTGGAGGGTGTGTGTGTGTGTGGTTTTTAATCGCAGTGTGTTACATGTGTTCGCACCAAACACTTTTCTTTCACTGAATTTCAACGGGAGTATGATACTTTTATTATGGTAAAAGTAAAATGGTTTATTGACAGTTGTTCATCACATACTCTGCTAAGGCTTAGTTTGAGGACCATAGTCAGAAGTTTCATAGGCTGCACTGTCCTTCTCACAAACACAAAGGTGTAATGCTTAGGTTCAGGAGGAAAGCTGGAGTCTGGTAGAGTGGGGTGTATGAGGAGGTTAGGAGGCAGGCATGCATGGCTTTGGGGGAACGTTGCGTTTTGTGGCAGAGCCTGCTCCGAAGTCTCTGCTCCCCATATGGTCAATGAAGATGCATTATTCTATTGGTTATGCATGACTTCCATAGACTCTAATATTTACACCAGATTCAAAATCTGGTAATCCATTGCTGTGGTGTAGCTACAGTTGAAAACTAAACTCGAGGCCAGGCTTACTGGACTCTCTTAGACTGTCAGCACAGGACTGCTTCTCTGCTTTGACTGAAAGCACAATGCGCAGCTACAAGGGGAGGAAGGAAGGGAAGAAAGTTAGAGGGGTTTGGTTAAGGATGGCAGGTAAAGTATTTTTTCACATTTGGGTCGGGAGGAGTGGCTTTTTTATGTGTGGCTTCCCATTACTCCTTTTCGTCGGAGTAGCGGATGATTATGTAGGCCTTACACAATGTAAAATTATAGGTGGGTAATTGTAAGACACAGGGATGGTTTTCACCCCTGGGTTCTGAGTAACCTCATAGATAACTTGAGATAAGCACTTGTTGTCTATCTGATGTCACTCAGAACCTCTCAGAAGAAAACATCCCAGTAACTCAGTTACCCATCTCCAATTCCATAGGTTATGCATGACGCTCATAGAGCTGAATCAGGGTGAACTGCATTTTGAATCCACTAATTTGCTGCTAGGGCATAGCAATAGCGGAGTAACAGAGCTTGTTAACCACTGCTGCTGTTTCATAAAGGAATCACAGGCTGCTCTGAGCGGTGCTGCAAAGCTGGTAGCCGAGCCTCTGGAGGAGAGGGAAGCAAAGACCGAGCGAGGGATGAAGGTGCATCGCAGGAGGCCATTTAAAAAAAATATCGGACAGGGAGGAGAGCCATGTTATGTCTGGGCCCTCATTACCCCCCTGCCCCGCGTAGTAGTTGAAAGTATGGGCAGGTAATTTTGGGGCATATTTATAACATAAAATTAAAGATGGATAGGTAAAAAGTGAATTAGGGAGATGTTTTTCTCTTCGGGCCCTGAGTGAAATTATAAAGACAACTCGAGTGTTGCCCACATTATCTCTTTGATGTCACTCAGGCCCCTCCCGTGTAAAACATCCCTGTCATTTACTGTTACCAATCTATAATTCTATCTTCATGATCTTTATCCAGCTTTGGGGAGGCCTCGTGTGAGAAGTGCATACGCTGGTCACTAGTTTGTGTATGGCCCAGCTTTTAGCGGAAAGCCTTGCACGTGGTTATGGTATGATGAGGCGGGAATGAATATGCCCAGATGTGTTGTACAGAACTTAGTTGTAAAGTTGGACCTTGTTCAGTGTACAAAAGAATGATTGGGGTTCTCTGGTTGGCTATTTCAGTCCTGTCTGATTAGCACAATCCAATTAGTGCTTCGTTTGTGCCTAATGGGCTGAGAGAGCTGTTTAGTGTAGGTTGGTTATTCACTTTCTCTTACGGTGGGGGTAGCCGCAGGGGTGTAACAGACACCCCTGCAGCCCGCGCGGTGTCATCTTCTATACATTAAGGGGGGGCTCAACTTATCAGCAAGAGTGTATGGGTATTGCCAGAGGACCCCCACCATCCCTTGCGCGGGGGGTGCTAACGTGTCCCTCCGCCACTGGTACCAGCATCTGTACTGTATGTCCAGCTCAGACATGAGTCAGGCCGAATTGAGAAGAAAGGTCTGGGCAGTGAGGAAGCCGCATGTACGGCATGTTCAGCTCCGGGGGGTGACTCAACTAGGACACATTTCTCTCTGGTTGAATAACTCGAGTTTTGTGTGTTTTCAGTACGTTGTTCTCTAAAAACAGGCTTTGTTTCTCAGAGCCTCACTTCCTTCTGACAGGACTCCCTTTCCTGCCCGCCCCTCCTCGCCTCGCTCTGTCTCTGGAAGCCCGACTCCCACTGGCAAAACAGCCTGTTCCTCTGGGCAGAGCCCGCAGAGGTACAGCAGGCCGGGGGCCAGGGACAGGAACAGGACGGGATGTACCAGGAGGTGCGGTGACGGGGAGGGACGAAGCCGGCGGGAGGTGGGGGGAGCCGCGCGGCCGCGAGACGCAGTCACCAAAAGGAGGTGCGACGGTGGGAAGGGTGGGACCGAGGAGGGGGGGAGGGGCTTACCCGAGGAAGGAGCCGAGGAGGTGGGAGGGACAGCGGAAGGGTGGGAGTGGAAGGAGTGTGCCTGAAGTGGGAGCGCAGAACAAGGCTTCCCCACTCTAGAGGAAGTGCGGTGCCGCGGCGGACATGGCCCTCTACCTGTCACTGATGAGGAGGCAGCGGCTGCGGCAGAGGCCGAAGAGGCTGAGGAGGTGAGAGCCGCGGGGGCAGGAGAGCTTCACGGGGGCGAAGAGGATGCAGCCTGAGACTTGAGAAGTGACATGTAGTTAAGAGACCCACGGGTGCGACATTACAGTGACTGCGAGCGTGGGAGGCGGGAGTAAAGTTGAAGCACCCGGAGTTGGCAGCAGGAAAGGGGAGGAGCCGGAGCGACACCGGCTCGCAGAGTGACGGGGCTATGGGAGATTGGGGAAGTACAAAGAAGAGGTGTACGGGCGGGTACCCTGGTATTAGGGCCCGAGCAGAGGCATTCAGTGAGAGCCTGTGAAGTGATGGGATCCCGAGAAACGGACAGGGAAATGGGGCAGCCTGCCATAACAAGAAAAGGATGGGCAAAGGTGGCCCTTGGGGCCCGGGGGCTCATGCAAGTGAATGGAGCCTCTTGTGCAGTGGAAGAGTGAAGGCAGTGGTCGTAGCAAACCCAAATCAAGGCGGGGAGTCTCTCGAGCAGTGGTAGGGACTGGGCTTTAAGTGGGCCAGGTATTAGTTCTGAAAGCAGGTGCCGAAACGGGTCTCTATCGGGCTCTCCATTTTTGCCCTCACCCTCGGGGTGAAAAAAATATGTTAACTCTGTGCAGAACCACCCTTCACTGCCTTTGAGGTAACTTCAAAGAGACCAGATTTAGTTATATTAGTCTCATCATTTCAGTACGGAAGTATTTTCAATATTATATGCAACAAAGCCATAGTTGTTGCTTATGTATCCTCCTGCAACTGAACTAACATCCATTGACAAAGCCAATAGCCCTAGCTGGTTGTAGGTAGTCTTACTTTTTGTATTATATATCAGAAGCAGCAAAATGCCAGTCAGTGGCACACTGTGCTAAGCAAAGATGTTTAGCTTATGCGTTTTAAGCCACGCCCTTAACTGCATCGGTCACGCCCCTTTGAGAGACCGCCCCCCCCCAGTTTTTCATACCACTTAAAGCCCTGGGTGGAGATGTGTGAGGGGAGCCTCGGGGAGGAGGGATGCAGTGCTTACGGTCAGATTAGGGATGCACAGTGAAATGCAGTCTGGGGTATCGCGGTGAATGAGGGGCGCTGAGACCGGAGACCTGATGGGGTAGTGAGTAGAGGTGGCGGGAGGGAAGGAGAAGGAAGCCTGGGGTCACCAGGCTAAAGAGAGGCCAGGGTAGCAGTTCTAAGGGTCAGTAGGTTGAAAAAGATGGGGCACGCAGGCTAGGAAGTAGAGATGTGGGTTAGCAGGGCGAAGAGATAGGAGGTGGCGATGGACCTGACACTGGAGTAGGGGAGGAGGTGACTGCTGTGAGCTTTGTACATGCCAGAGTCCAATGGGGTTGTTGGGTCTGCAGCGCATGCTGGTAGCGTTACTTTATTTTCCCTATTTAACGATGGCCAGTACTTCTTTATGGGCTGTGTTCTGGTGCCCGCTACCGCTGCGTTACTTCCTGTGAGCCTGACCCCTTCCGTGCCAGGGGTTCACCTTCCCACATCCTTGCGGAGGCCTCTTGCCCGGTCTGGGTGTCTCTGACCCGAGCTGCCTGTGTGTGCGCCTCCCTTCCCTCTGGAGCTCCTGTTCTCTAGCCCACCGGGCAGTGCTTAATTTGTAAAAAAAGAAGTGCAGGTGCTGGAAATGTTGCCAGGGAGGCCTCAGCTCACTTCTTCCTCCAGTGAGCTCCACTTTCAACACTCTCACTGCCTCAGTCTCTATCTTCTAACCTTGATCTGTTATCTGTCCCCTAAGTCTTTGTTCTAAGAGTATCCTCTCACTTCTCTAATTGTTTTTTTATCATCTTTGTCACACCTGGTGTGATACCATATTCCGTGTATTTCTGATTTGCCCTCTATTCATTCTAGTCCTGCCCTTTTTCCTCTTTACTCTTATCCATGCTCTGCTCTCACTCCCCTCGATCGTGGCTCTTAACTATCACTCTTTTAGCAGTGATTAGCTGTGTCTCCGTTTTATAATTTGTCTGCTTTTTTTTCCTCTGTCCTCTACATCCTTTCATTCTATCTTCTATCTTCTCTCTTCTTAATGTTCTCTTCACATCATGGCTGCTTTCTCTTAGTATCTGATTTGCTCTCCTTTTCTTCTACTTAGCTATATCTTATCTCTCTCCTCTCCTGTTGTTTCTTTCTTCTCTTTACTCCTGTTCTCTCTCTCATCTACAACACTGCTGTTGCCTGTGACACCTGTTGTCAGCCTGTACATGTCCCCGCAATTTTGAACTCTGCGTTTTCCTGTTGTCATTCCTAAAGAAGTGGAAGATGGCGTGTTTTACTTTCTTACCTACACCGAGTGCATAAACAAAATGTCCCCCAAATGAAAATGCTTTTTTTGCATATATTAATCAGTGCGGTATGACTGGGTTTATTACGGAACTGACGGCTGCTCGAGCACAGCAGGTGATGTCACTGCTAGTGCTGCCTGTAATTAGTAGGTCCAGGGATGGCGGCGGCATCGGCATCCACTGCTCAGCTTGCTGTGACCCTGCCTGCTACAGCACAGGCATTGTCCCCAGCCTACTGGACTCACGAACGCTCAGCAATTATCATGCTGCTGTGCAGTGCACAGATTCTACAGATGACGCCATGTCGACACAAAAGCTGTGTTGATCCACAGCCACATAGAGCACGTTGAGGATAGCAGCAATGCAGGGCTGCAGGATATGCTACTCTGGCTACGCAGCAAGTGGAAAGTCCACACTTACTTTCATTTATTCTTCCTCAAGCACCCTCGATCCCAAGTTCCAAATGCGCTCTTGCAGCTTCCTTGCCTCAACTCCGTCATGAGCTAGCCCCCAGCTACAATTATCCAATGGGAGGCTAAGGCTCAGGCATTGGCAGGGTGCAGCAGACTCGGGAATAGAATTCAAGCCATAGTTTGTCGATGACTTCTTGGATTTGTGATCGGCGTGATGATACACGTTAGTATGCTGGCCTGTCTATGAAAATTTACCAGCCAGTCACCATGCAATGTATGTTGTTCTTTTTATTTCGAATTTGAACAATTAATATTGAAACCACCACCTGCAGGGTCAGAAATTGTAGCCCTGACCCTGTGAAAGAAGTGCCGGTGCTGAGTACCTGAAAGCACCTGCTCAAATTAAGCACTGACACCGGGCCTTCCTTCCCCGAGGACAGTGGTAGACCATGGAGGGCAGCCCATCTTGCCAGATTCTTAGTGTTCTGATCTTCAGTGCTTTTAACATGTGAGGTGGTGGATGAATGAATGGATAGATGTACACTACAAAACAGCAATATATATTGGAAGTGAGCCAAATAGAGGAGTACAGCCAATCTGTAAATGGCTAGACGGTACGATATTCGCAGAAGAGTAATATGGCAATGTTTTCCTGATAGACACCAATAGAAAAGGTAAAAAATCAGTCCTGTCATTTCCAGGGAGTCCGTCTGTGTCGTGCGTGCTTTCCTAGTTAGGGTATCTCCATAGCAGGTGCTGTCTCCTTTGTAGTTCTGTGTAGCCAGGGTTGGGTGACCAGGCAAACCGGAATTGCCCGGAGGGTCTCGATTTTTTTTCACCAGCTGTCCCAGCAGATATCGGGAAATGTAGCTCCTGTCCCGATTTTTAGAGAGGGTCGACTGAAAACAGCAGGAGGTGCTTTTTAATGTTTTACAAAGATGAAAAGTTATGAGTTGTTTCAAGACAGTAATGTAATTATCAGGCAAGCTACTGGGTTTAAAAAATGATTTTTATTATGTTCTAACTGCCTGTTCTGTAAATCTCAGCTGAGGAGCGCTGTCATTCTGTCCGCTCGCTTGAAGTAAACTTGTAGTCCTTCTTCTATTTCCTTGAAATGTCCCGGTTTTTGGCTTTAAAATTCTCGTCACCCTAAGCCAGGGCCGACACACAATTCATGTAATACAAGTAGCTGCCAGCAGAAAGGTGCCACCAGATTCACCTAGGAATCTCAAGGGCGTCAATATTTACATGGCAAAGAGCAGCAAAACATCATGTTTGTCTATATCGGCAAAATCACTCCGCCTTTCCTGAATGCAGTTATTCTCGAGAATGACATTTGGCATATGCCAGGTCTCCTTACTGTTACTGAACATCAAAGACATTAATGCATTTTCATTTTTGTACCTTGTAAAGATACATGAAGTCTGAACTCGCCTTTTGGGTTGGCTTGATGCTCAGTGGGGCCGTCTGAGAAGCCTGCTCTTTTGTGAGTGACTGCAACCCCTACTGCTTTATAGGTGTTCACTCTGTGCCTCTCATGGAGGCGCCTGTCCTAGTTGTCCTCTTTCCTTCACATATTTGACAGGCCCTTTTGCACTCTTGTTTTCTGGTTACCTTATAATCCTTGTGAGACTCCCCCCAAAATCTGCAAATATATTCTAGTGTCCTCCACCCCAACCCCACTCCCTCCTCCACCTCACAGTTTCATATAGCAGCTTGGTTTAGGATGGCAAATTTAGGCTCTGCTCTCACCTGGCTCCGTGGCTGCCAACCTAGCAAGGTAAGAGACTTTGGGGGAGG
This sequence comes from Lissotriton helveticus, assembly GCF_964261635.1. Lineage (NCBI taxonomy): Eukaryota > Metazoa > Chordata > Amphibia > Caudata > Salamandridae > Lissotriton > Lissotriton helveticus. Next base: position 819,288,214 of record NC_136070.1, read on the forward strand.
AATATATTTCTTAAAAAATATATTTTTATTGGTAGTATGCATGTACGGATCAATGTACAGACATCCTATTTCAAGCTTCAATGCAATATATTGTTGCCCGGCTATAACAGCTTGGCGCAGTTCCCAACACGTGGAATGCTGCCCGTAGGAGGTGTCATACAGGAGTACGTTTTACAGTATAAACGTGGCCATATTACTGATGCAACATTCTGGGGACCCTTTATATCCCACCATCTCAATGGCTCATTTGCAGTTGCGTCCCGTGATCACATTACTACTTATTTGAATTGCGTTTTCTGAACAAAAACAAAACAAAGGCTACAAACATCTATCGCTATTGGTTAATCTACTTGATTGTGGTGTTAGTTATAGGTTACTCGGCACCACTTAGAATATTAACACAATATATTTTTATACATCTGCTATCTTACGGTGCTATAAGGTAAAGAGAACCACAAATCATCTTTAAAACTGGCCTCAGCCTTTTAGAATCAAACCACTCCTTAGCACACGTAACAATTTTGTTAGACACACGTAAATGAGTGTTTCCACGCGTTTTAGATGTAATCTAAAACGTGTGGAAACACTCATTTACGTGTTTCTAACAAAATTGTTACGTGTTCTAAGGAGTGGTTTGGATCTGTCGCTATTGGACAGCATCTGCCGGAGTGGACGTCTCTCGGGGGTAGGCTTTGAGCACTAAAGTAAGATTTATCAAGCCGCACAAGGCCACCTGCATAGCTTGATAAATCTGGAGCAACAGAGAGCAAATCTTTGTGTTGTGTTACTTTGTCCCAGGGCGGCGGTCCATGGGTAGAGCATGGGTGTTCCCATGCATTCACACATGGGTTTTGGCACATTTCCAGATTTACCAACATTGGTAAACCTGGGAATGTGTCACAATGCTACACCTTCCCAGAGGCGGAACAATAAGGAAGAATATCTTTATCCTCGTTGTTGGAACGTAGAAAGGGGAAAAGGCCTCTGACGATAAATCCTGCCTACAACGCAGGCATCCTTGCATCACGACGCAAGGGTGCCTGCTTTGGCGCTTGGCAGTCAAAAGGGTGCAAGGAAAGGACATGAGAGCACTGTATAATGTTAAATACTGCACATTCCGGCCCTTTCATGCAGCACTGTGTAGCAAGGTGGATTGCTTTGCTGCGCAGCGCAGAAAGTTTGATAACTCTGCCCTGGGTGTTTGAGCATAGAGCCGTAGAATCTGGACTTTTTTTTGTGCCTCCTTCTCAAGCCAGGTATTGCTGAGAAAATAGGTGTGTGCCTGAGTGCTGGTTTGAGAGCTGGACAACTCCTATGTTCTCACAAGCAGCGAGGGCCGCCACAATTGGGATGGATGTATCCTGGATTTGTAAAGACTGGCTAGTCACCTCTTAGGGTGGACTGGTTTTGGATTTGTAACATGGATTTTCATTCCTAAAGGGGTGACTTATGTGTATGCAGAGATGATGAATCCTGGGGATGGGGAGGGTGGTTGAGCCGGCTTCTGAATTTGCAGACATGGCCTGGATTGGCTCTTGGAATTGCAAACTTGCCTGGTCGCCTGAGGTTGGATGCTCTCTAGGTTACAGACAGAAATTACCTCTCGGAGCTAGGGTTGCATTACTTTTGGTCCCCCCACAAGCACATATGGCCTCTCGCCCCACTGGAGCTGGATACCCACTGCTATACTTGACCCTTGTTCTCAGGATTCTGTAGCTTTGACATTTCCCATGTCAATACACAACCCCATACCTCTAAAGCTTTCGGGGTCCTGCAGGAAAACGCAGACTTTTACTCCTCTTTGAGCACACAAGGTGTGGATGCAGTGACTGCACAACTTGAGGAATGGGAGGGGGCACAGGTACTAGGACCTGGTGACATAGGCACCAGAGACAGGTGTTGGAAGATGCTGGGGCAGTATAATGCATGCAAAGAAAGGGTACATGAGGACTCAGTGCTCTGGAGACATGCCCTGGCACTGATGCAAAGGTAGCTTGGCATAGTTGCATGGGTGCTGGGAGCCAGACACCTGCGCCAGGAGATGTTGGGAATGGGAGAGACTCAACCACAAAAGAGACTCTTATCTAAATCTAAGAATTCTGCAAGCAACTAGTCACACTCCCAAGACAAACACAATGCGAGGCAATAACAATGGCACCATTGTACCATACACAAAAACAAGTAACATAAGTAAGTCTGGCCTTGGTAAGTCAGCAATTGTTTTTACTTTTTTGCAGACATGTGCACAAAAAAAAATGGTAAACATGTAAAAATATAGGAGCTGTCCAGTGGCCCTGAAATGCGCTCCTTTTCTTGCAGCAGTGCGCATTATGAGGCCAAATGCCGACACACAGAGCAAGGCAGTCAATGAATGAAGTGGGCAAGACCCTCTCCTCCTAGGTGAATGCTGTGGTGGACAGAAGCAACATTTGAAAGACTGATGGATGGAGAGGGCTGATTGAAAGCCCCTTATGTCATTATCAATGTGTTTTAGCATGATTTTTTAGGGGGAAAACATAAGGCTGGAAAGTTGGGTAAAGCTGTCTTTAGGCTAGACCTAAAGCCATGGCCTGTCTGGGTTTGAATTTTTTTTGTTTGTAGACATTGACTATCACTCCTAGAGTTGGATAGTTCTGAAATTGAAAAGGCAGCTGCTGCTTATTAGTTTAGGGGTAGATTCTATTTGATTTGGTGTAGTGAAACATAGTCTTTATTTTTAGGTCTTGGCCAGTACTTTAAATGGGCCGGTACGTAGTACCAGCACTTTTTTATTTTGAGAGGGAGAGTGCCAGCACTTCTCAAGAGAAATGCAATACTTTTAGTTGGAGAGTAGCAGCACTTCTCAGAACCAAGCCAGTACTCTAGTACAGAGTACATTCACCTCTGTTTTTCCATTTCTTGGCTAGCAAAGCTGTCTGTAAGCCAAGGCCACTTATGGACCTTAAGTACAATTTAGAGTGGGCTAAGAGCCCACCCATTGCATACCATTGGTTGGCTTTATCTCTTGCATGTGCTTGCTTCTTGTTCAATGGCTTGCCTTCCTCTTCTTGTGTTTGTTCCTCTCCTGGAGCGTAGCCTGTTTACCATCCTTTTGATTGGCTGACTTGTATCCTTCCCCTGCTCACATTTAGGAAACTACTTTTTTCTTTGTGTTTCAACATTTTGAGAGTGCACATGCTTTCTAGCTCTCTCCCCCTTGTGCTGCTCCATCCCTTGCATGCACACCGCATTTGCTGCACTATCCATTTGTTCATTCTCCCACCCCATGTGTTGCTCCTACCTCCACCCTAGTGTTACTTTTTTTAGTTAATCCCTCCCACTGCCTAAAGCTCGCCCAATGCTTCCTGTGGCTTCTTGAATCCCCAGACCCTTCCAGTTCTATTAATGTTGTGTTTTTTGAGGGCTCGGCAGCTCCTACTTGACTCAGCTTTAAGAAATGGGCTTTTGCACAAGTGGCTTTTTTTCTATGTACCACACTCCGAGTGGTGTCCTCCATTTTGGATTAGTAACAGATTACAAAGGCACGATCCATTGGTTTTGCCAGTGCTTCTTGCATGCTATTTGGTATATTACATGTTTCCAAATATGGCTTCAGAGCCTTGAATGCTTGACTGTAGCAGAAAGTTTTGCAAGGATAGGTGGCCTTGATGAAGCCTCATGTGAGAATGAACGCCTCGGTATACAAAAATAAAAACTGTTGAAAGCCTCATCTGACCTGGCCCCTTGCTGTTTGTGGAACGGCTAATTTGTGCTATTTCGTGATGCTTAACATAGTTTTTCATAATGGACTTTTTGTTGCTTTTGGCATTGACAAAGCGATACAAAACTTTATCACTTGCCCGGGACTGCTTGTGCCTTGGAACTGGCACAAATTCACCGAACGTTTCCTTCCAGCACTGGCTGTTCTTTTCATTTGGCTGGGATACAAGTCGTCTCCTCCCCAGTGCTAAAACCCCTATGGGGCCAAGAAGGGACAGGCAGTGTCTACTACCGGTCTGGGTGCAGATTGGGACTAGACAGAGAATCTTTATCATCCTGCCCTGAAGAAGGTGTTGAGCCACGGGATAGAGAGCTTCTCGCTCCCCTGAGGTGCTGCACTTTCCTTCATAATAAAGAAATCCGTCCACAGAGGCCTAGAACTGAATGGGCGGGACCTCTCCAGTAGCGGTTGGCCGGCGATGCTTTATTATTTCCAGGGGTTTTGTCAGTTGAGTGATCTCTCCGCGTCAGTTTCACGTCCGTTAGTGTCTTTGCCAGCCCTTGCTGTCCGTGCATCTGCTAAGAATTTGTCCTTTCGTTCGGGCTCTCCGGCCTGAGTTTGGCGCCACCCTCTGCTTCTGCCTTTGTTTCACAGGAGAGGAGACTGTGATAGAATTGAAGCCTACCTCATGAACACACTTAGTTTGTGGATAACAACCCGGCATCCATGCACACCCATGGTGTCACTCGGCCGAAAATGACCAACTTTGGGAGTCGTTGTCCTCTCCAAAATCAAGGCGGAAGCTGATATGCATCGGACATTGTTTTGTTTTCTTTTTGTTTCGGGTTGTTTAGTATTCAGTATAAATCGGGTTTGTTGAAGGAGCACTTAGTTCCCGGCTGAACCCTTTGGAGCCGTGAACAACGTACGTTGCTTCTGTTCCGAGGAATACTTTGATTCTGATGCCATTTGTTGATTTCATGTGTAAAAAGAACAAATGATGGACAGAATGTTGAACAATGTCAAAAATTCACACCAGTACAGAGATCTGGGCCTAAATCCATCGTTCTTTTGCTCCCCATGTCATTCCAGTTTAAACCCAGCCTTATGTAAATCAGTCTTGACTCTGTTCCCCATGGGAACAGTCCAGCCTGAACTGCCAGGCCAGGTTCTCCATGGACTCGAAAACAAGCATCCTAGGACCGGTTTTGGGGTTTCACCCCTCTTCAGCCAGGCTAGCTTGACTCCAGTGGCATGGAAAGCACAGTACTCATGTCTGGGCATTCCCATCCCACTCGGGGTGACAAATGCAAAAAGAACAATTGATGGACAGGGTCCTGGGCTCACTGTGTCACTGGATTCAAGCTAGTCTGGCTGATGAGGGGTGATGCCCCGAAACCGGTCCCATGATGCTTTTTTCCGGTCCAGGGAGGACCTGGTTTGGCATTTCGGGCTGGACTGTTCCCATTAGGCACCAGGCAGTCTGATCTACATATGGCTGGGTCTAAACTGGGGTGGAAGGGTGACCAAAAGAAGGATGGATTTGACACAGTTCTCTTGACTGGGGGTGAATATTGGATTTGCCGTGCAAACTGCGAGGAGTATGCCCGGATGTGGGTCCCTGCTGGCTATGCCACAGGACTTGCCCTCCAACTCACCACTGAAACCGGCCTGTGGCTCAGTTTCCTGTGCTCCGTTCAAAGGCCTCCAGGCATGGTAGTTCAGAACAGGCACTTCCTTTTGTTGCAATCCCAAGTGTGACTTGCCTTAGGCTGTTCCCTGTTTGGAGTTCCACAGAGTGTAAAAAAATGGACTGAAATGTGGCCCGACTGAGATTTCCTGTGCGTGAAACTTTTAAAACTATTTAACTCATCCACCCCCTTTCTGTGTAAATGTATCTTAATGTAATTTTCTTTTTTGCATTTAGCACCCCCCCCCCCCCCCCCCTCGTCTTTGCCCCTACCCTTGTCCCCTTGCTCTCTTTACTAACTGTGCCCTGTCATTACCCTGTCCGCTGCCAGCCTCCCCCCCACCCTAGCCATTTGAAAGACATTTGGACGATGAAGCGGTTTTGATCTCCCCACCTCCGCGCGTTAGCAGCTCTGTGGAGTGATTGAGCAAGCACATCTGAGGAGCGGCTCGTCTGTCAGCCGCGCGGCGTGTGGGCGCGGCCTCCCGCCTGCGTCATGAACTGCCAGTTCCAGGTATTCCCTTCCCGAGAAGCCTCGAGGCCGGAGCGGAATGTTCTTACCGCAGGAATCCTGTTCACCTGGGAGGTGAAGTCACAGCCGAGCGGCTCTGGTATTGCGGAATACGCGGACTGTACCAGCCGGGAATGAGGGGGGTTTTATTCAGCGGAGCGGCATTTGGCTGACTCTTCCCTAACCTTACATCCCTTTCAGAGGCAAAAGCCTGCAGAGAAAATGCTCCAGTCCCGCACAGGAGATAGTCCACTTCTTGGCATACCTCACATAGAAGGCCACCCACGGGTCCATTTCTTCCTAGTTACACATTAAAGCCTATGGGGAGGAAGACGTCGATTGTCCCCATGTCTTGAAGGTGATGTACAGACAGTCCTAGAGTGCTGATGGATATAACATTACTGGCTTGAAGTTACCCGTGTGACTGGGCCGATTGGCAGCTCTAAGTAATTGTAATTGCATTTATGTAGCGCTTACTACCCCTGATGAGGCGTCGAGGCTCTCTTTTGGCGAGTAGCAAGCTACTCCGGAACCCAATAAGAATTAGTGGTGAATTAGTATGGGGAGATATTGAATTTGGGCGGTGCACATGTGAGTTTATTCGGCTTGAAAATGGAAAGTGGAGGGATGGAAGAGTTTGAATTAATATAGCACTTGCTATTCCTGATAAGGAGTTGAAGTGCTTTTCGGCGGATAGCACGCTACTCCAGAACCCAAACCGTATTAGTGGGGAATTAATATAGGGAAATATGAAATTAATTTGAGCAGTGGACCTGTTAGTCTGTTAGTTTTGATTGAAAAGGATAGTGGAGGGATAGAAGAGGGATGGGTCTAGAAAGTGGTGATTTGTTTTGAAGCTTATAGCAGTAGGAGGAGGTTTGAGATGGGTAAGCGGGAGGTGGAGGGGGGAAGAGTCCTAAAAAGTTCACTGCTTTGGTTCTTAATTAAAACACATTCACGAAGGGTTTTGGTCAAAGAAAATAAAGTATCATATTATCAAGGGGCCTTTCATTTATTTCAAGCTTATAGATTCAATAAATGGGGTCTGGTGTTATGGCTTTCATGGAGTGCAACCAGAGTGTGCTTCTTGAATGTTGCATGCAGCTGTGCTCCCACCACAGGGGCTGCAGCATTTTATTTCTGCTTTCTTAGGGCCTGCTCGGCATTGCTGGTACAAGGCTTTCAGCACTCCATAAGTGCAGCAGCTGGCAGTGGTGTTAATGCATGCATGGTTGTTGGAGGGACCACTGCCCTGCCAGACAAGACCTGCTTTGTGACGTGCACTGTTCCAGGTGGGTGTTTTGTGGGGACTTAGGAATGAGGCGATGCGCTGCTCAAGCAGTGCCTTTTATATTGTGCCGGTGAGTTTCATCGTTTCTGCCTATGCTGCCACCAAATACTCACTTTCTTGATGCTACAGTCGGCATGTCTTTTTAGGAGACATCTGGCACATACTGCAGCTTCGAGGGACCTATGTGCAAAGTGTTACCTCGTTGTGACGTCCAGCATCGTTTTCAAGGGGATTTACTCTCCTCGGTGTCGGCTTTAGGGCAGTGCAACGGGTGCCACCGGACGAGGTGCTGACCTGTGGAGGGGGGCTGACCTCGGGATGGGGGGGGGGGGGGTGCTGTGTTTAATAATAACTTATAATTGGACAGATATGGGGCACTTTTGCCAGGTGGTAGTGAAAGGATCCGAGGAGGTGGTCGTGGGGTGTGGGGGCACCAACAATGATTGTCGCACGGGGCGTCACTAGCAATAAAGCCGGAGCTGACTCCTAGACCAAGACAGACCAGACAGCTCAAATAGCTCTTAACACCAAGTGCACATTGTTTCTAGAGGTGGCCGAGCCATGGAAAGCTCGAGCCTGATGTCTGGCTCAACTCGAGGTCCTGTTGGAACCTTGAGCCCATAATAAGCAGAGATTTCATGAGCCTCCTGCATCCCCCTACCCGGATGTGGCGTTCAAGAGCTGCCGACTGTGGAACATGGAAACCGCTTCGAGTTCGGGTCGGCTCAACATCGTGTAATTCTGGGCAAATCACTTAAATCTCCCTGTGCACGTAAGTTATGTAACTGGTGCTCATGTAACACTCTCCAATACCTTCTGGTCGAGTTTGCGCTATATTTTAAAAACTGCAGAAGAATTCCGCATGAGGTAAGTCCAAAGCCTTCACATAAGGAAAGACAAATAGATACCCATTTACTGGTTTATTTGTACTGAGTGAAACCAGAAAACCTAGATAAATTGTAGCTTCCTTGCTTAAACAGGATGATCTTGTATGATTTACATAACATATATTTGCAGGACTCTGCTGATGCACAGGCTCGAAGATCTGAATCAGTCCCTTGGCTCGCCCTGTTAATTTGTTGGCTCGCGCACCTCGAACACTTTGTAACTGTAGGCATGTTAATCATCTAAAGTAAGAGTAAGCAATCAGAAAAGACTTTTGGCGCCATGCTGGGTGAATTATAACTTCCCACCAAACCACTCAGCACGACCAGAGATAATCTGTTTAAATATTAATCTAATGTTCAAACAATCCCCTCCCCCACTCAAGTTACACTGCAGAGTCAGAGATGGACTAGAATATAGTATCCAAAACATTGGAGTATCTAGACCCAGCCTGACCCTTGTCCAGTCACCCACATTACAAATGTGGCGTAGTTGGGGGGGGGGGGGGTCAAGAGATGGTCTCAAGGCTCTCAGTGAAATGCTGATCAGATAGGTCTTCTTGCTGTGAAGCTGTCCTAGTTATGCTGGTCTCCTGATGGGGTTGCAGTTCTGCAGATTTTTCATGTATCAGAATGCGAGTGGACACAAGTGTACACTGCTTGTACAAGACAAAAAGGGCTTGGGTCTCACCAAGTCTGCTACGTAACTATAATGTGGGTAGAAACTTCTGCTGCAGAAATGCCTGCCATGCAGAGTACTCTACAGTATTGATGAAGGGCAAACTGGCTGCTCCCAGACCTGTGGGGTAGGTCATTACTTTCTAGGATTTCTGTGTGTTCTGATCTTAATTCCTGGTATGACCACCCTGGTGGAGGTTATGCAAGACTGCACCACTTGTGTAGGTGGGAGACCATGTTTTTTTACAGCAAGATGTTACGAGAGATCACACGTAGGTTGGAATCTCTATTTTAGTTTTAATCACATGCACACATGCACCAAGCAAGGTTAAACAATCCTGTGGTATTTATAGAAAGCTGAAGCAAGGCCGCCTTGTCGCGAGTTACATTTGCCCTCAGCAAGAGAAAACTCCATGTACTTGGACGTAAATTGTTTATGCCATGCATAGTTTATCAAACATAATGACCGTTCTTTTGAGTCCTGCCAAATTTAGGCCATTTAGGTGTCTTTTAAATTGTCTAGACCTCTTTAGATCCTGCTCCACCACATCTTAATGGCTGTATACATACCAAAGCCTAAGATTTCCCTTGGTTTAAATTGGAAAGGCATGCAAAGTTTGGTTGTTTTCGGACTCTCTCAAGTTCCATAGACGATGCCCACATGTTCACACGTACTGCTTTGCCTCTTGTGATTATGAAGACTCTGTAATGACGTGTTTTGTGTTTGTGTATTCTGATCTTATTTCGTTTGTAAGGTTTTTTTAAACACTTTATTGAAAATTAAAATTTTGCATCGTAAACAAAACAATAAGCACTGAAAACTGTGGAGCAGGGTGCTACTCAAAAAGAGGCAGTGAAATAAGGGGGGGCTTCGATCTGGGCGGTCCCGCAAATGTAATTAGGATGCAGCCGCCACCACGGCAGCCACAAACGGCATGTTTAACATTGCGGCGGGTGCTGCTGGCTGCAGCACCCGCCGCATTGTTAAACAAGCATTAGAAATGCAATCGGGCTCGGATTTATTTGAGTTTGAGCTAATGGCATTGTAAATGCCAATGTCTTTTTGCCATGTGTTATGGAGTGTCTGCATGTGGTGTGTAGTGGAAGTATGTTTGTTGAATTGTAATTTTACCAATGGTGGCATGCTGTGCTTTATATGAATATGTTTAAAAGTAAAGTGTACCATACTGCGATTGCTTGGTGGAAAAGTGCACTGCCGGCTGGAGGTGTGTGTGCCTGGTGGAAGGGTGCACTGACGGCTGGTGGGTGTGTGCGCTTGGTAAAAGCGCGCACAGATGGATGATGGTTGTTGGTGTTTGTGCATGGTGAAAGCATTAATTGACGGCTGGGGGTGTGTTGTTGTGTGTGTTGTTTTCTGTGTGCTGGTGAGTGTGTGGTGGTGAGTCTGTGGGGGTGAGCCTGGGGAGTGAGTGTGGTGGTGAGTGTGTTGTGTTGAGTGGTGACAAGTGTGTGGTGTTGAGAGACTGAGGTGTGTGGTTTGTGTGTGCGTTATGTGTGTGTGGTGTATGTGTGTGTGGTGTTTTCTGCACACTCACACACTGCCCCGTAACATTCACACACTGCTCACCCGCACACTCCCAATGTCACCCTGCATAGACACACACTGTTTATGTTTATCGGCCCCCTTGTGTTAAGGGCTTGTGTGTCTGTCAGCGTGTTTGTGTGTGCCTACATTTCTGCGTCTGTGAGTTTCGGCATGTGTGGGCATCTGTGTGCGTGGGGGTGGATGTGTTTGCCTGAGTTGTTACAGTGTCGATGTTTGCGTATTTGTGGACACCTGTGTGGGCCAGTGTGTGGCTGTGTTTTTGTATGTTTCTGTTTGTGTGCGCATGTGTGGGTCTCCCTGTGTATGTGTGTGTGTGTGTGTGGGGGGGAGGGGTGCATGCGTCCCTGATTCTGAATGTGTGCGGTATGGGTACTGTGTGTGATGGAAAGATCTGGGGTGTTTATAAAGAAGGTGTGCACGTGTCTGCTAGCCACACTTCATCCACATGTAACTATTTGCGTGCTATGAAGTCTCTGCCTCCGCTAGAGTCGTCTCAGCCCGATTCTAAGCCGCCGGTCCTTAAACGCCGAGACGCTGGAGCTGGCTGCACGTATCCAACGAAAACAACTCCAGCAGCAGCGGCTAAAACAAACTAAAAGTGTAACTCTGAGCTGAGCTGGAGTGAGGGCTGAGCGCTGGGAGAGGCGTCGGCGTAGCGCGCACAGACACACGGCACTGCCAGCTGACAGAGCTGGAAAGAGACATCACGCTAAGATCAACACTGTCAGCCCCACTGGTGGCCAAAAAGGGCATGGGCGGCGCGGGACACCAACGGGTTAAACCAAACAGCGGGGAGGGGTGTCCTGCGCTGAGTGCAGGGGCGCCTGCGAGCTCCCAGCAGGGGCAGAGCGGTGCCCTCTGCCACCCCGGGGTCCGCCGCGCGCACGCAGACACCGGGGTCGCCGGCTCCGGGAGGCAGCTTCCAAATGATCTCATCTCTCCTTTCTTCCCCGACACTATTAATGCTCAGATGGGCAGAATGAAGTGAAAGTACGTGCAAGTCATGTGTAAACTGCCTCAGCCAGGGGGCTTTTATCCCGGCGTGTATATTCCAGTGGTGCCCATTTATCTACCCCCGTACACACGGCACCCCCCTGCAGCTCCTTAGCTCTAACGAGCCTCGTTAAGATCACAATAATATTCCACCCTCTAATTGCTCGTCCCATTCAAAACAAGAACGGGGTTCGTGTCTCGGCAACGACGCTCAACATCCGTGATTCTGGACAAATCACTTAATCTCACCGTGCCTAACAAAACAAGGAAGCTGCGCGCTGCAGAATTGTGAACGCGCCCGGCCATCTGGATTCACTAACGGAGGCACCCTGACAGCTCCTAATTATAATTTATGTACTTCTTTGCGCAAGCACGCACGAAATATGCCCAAAATGGCGGAACAAAACTACATTTACCCTATCACTTCAAGCCTATTAAAACGAAAACACAAGGAAGACGAATCACTGGCCAGATGACAGAAAACGCTAAGGAATGTCTGGAATTCCTCTCACCAAGGCCCTAAGGATACTTCTTCTTTTTTTTCTTATAACATTAGGATCTCGAAACTCCTCCCCCACTTACAGTGGGGAGGAGTCCGAGCCCTAAAAAGCACTGTTTACATTTCCTCGTGCAAGGAAATGTCATAGGTGCCCCCCAAGTGCACACACCAACTGCCCTTGCACAAGGGGGGATAGCAACGGGCCCCCAAAGTACATCCCCGCAAGCTTTTCCATGGCGGTTGAACCACCATGGAATAGCTGACGGGGATCCAGCATCCTGATCTGGCAGACGGTGCCTGCTAGGCGCTGCCACCATTCTGTGGATGTGGCACGGTTCGACAGGCAACCGTAATGATTACCTCTGTAGGAGCCTTGGCGTACGGGCTTTCCGCCCGCCAGGCACACCGCCCGCCATCTGGCGGGTGGTAATTGGCCATGCGACGGCGGTGAACTCGCCACCGGCAGCCTGCCGGTGGCGGGTTCGCTGCCATTATAATCAGCCACCATGCTCCTAGTCTCTAGAAGAGTCATAGATTTGCCAATACTGTGTTATGCTGTCTCGGAATTGCTATCCCTCTGCTGCACCTTGGCACACTTGCCTGTTCATTTGACATCTTTTGCATGTTAGTGCTATCTCAAGTAAGCAGCAGCCTAGTGCTGTCTTAGCAGGGGGGTCGCATGTGAAGGTCAGAAGGGCAGGAAGCGACCCCCCGGGCCATGCTGATTATCGATAACATAGACTGTATTTGTCTTTACATTTTGAGAGTTGCTAGAAATTTTCTATGTCGAGCTGAGGGGTGAGTAAGGACATTCTGAGAGAAGGAAGTATTGCATGACTCCATAACAGGCCCAGCCCACCCAGACCCCTAATACACTTCAGCTTCTGTTTCAAATTATTCGGAAGATCGAACATCCTGTGCAACTGCCCCTTCCTTAGCAAGTCGGGGGGCATACCTTCCCATTTCTTACCTTCCTAATTGGTTCTTAATCTATGTTTTGAATGACGTCCATGTCCTTTCGATCCAATGATTCCTGTTTGCTATTATTGCAGTCAATTTCTCCATTGATAAATATGTACAATTTTAGTCCACCATATACCCAGTGGAGTTGGGTGTGTTGCATTGAGCTTGAGCCAGCCTCCCGGTCAACAAAGTGCACAAACAGTTTTCCCGACCGAGAGTGCAATATGATATATCCTATCCTCCCCGGGTGGCCTTACAATTTTATAATTGGAGCAAGCAGTAAATCTTTATTTATTTAAAAGGTTTTATATAGCGCTGGCTAGACCCGTGGGTATCGGAGCGCTGTACAGGAGATTGGGTGATGAAATAATTACAATAATAACATTTGTACAAAAAGGTAACATGCAAAGAACAAATAGAGCAATATAAACAGTACAGTTATAAAATTTGAATATAAATACAGACCACCTATAGGCCATGGCAAGTATTGGATAGTGACGCTAGCGAGGATGGTGGGGGGGGGGGGGGGGAGTATGGAAGTAGAGGGGAGCTGAGGCAGGAGAAGTGATAGGTGATCACATGCTGGAGTAGAGCGTTAATTACAAGAAAACATGAAGGGGGAGGGTGGTAGTAGAAGTAAGAATGGGAAGTGGGGAGGGAAGGAAGTCAAGAATAAAGTAGCAGAAACCTAATACGGTCAGACGCAAAATGTGAAACTGGCTAAAGGAGGCAAGGATTAAGGACCACAATATTATGAGAAGCAACAGATATGCCCAATAAGGTTGGACCCCAGAGCACACCCACCATTGCCCCCCCTATTCCCCCCCCCCCCCCCCCCATTTGACGCTTCCTCCCGTGTGTCCATGGCCCTAAGCGTGGTCGGTGTCAAGTACGACCTGGTTGAGACTTTATATGCGTTCTCTTTGTACTTTGTAGAACTAGGAATTTTTGCTGCCCTCAACTAAATTGCCTTCCCAGTTCTCCTGGCCTGATGCCATTCTAGTTCTTCTTCCCACTTTCCCATATAACTGTTGGGATGGGGTCATATCTAAGGTTTGATAGTATCAGTAGGTCCCTTTCCATATGGAGTCCTTCTCGAGAATAGTTTCTACTGGAATCCACTCTCAACCACCTAGGGCCCGTCTCTCGCCTGCTCCTATCCAATGCTGTGCCCGCAATAATATTAAACTTGGTTCTGGGCTGGAATTGGTATAGATCCTCACATTTCTCCCCAGTTTTAGAGTTAATTTGTCAAATAAATCGCAGTTTCTGTGGGCCATGGTCTTGTACCCTGAGGAAGTGTGGGTGGTGCAGACCTGGCTGATTATGTGGATTACCTGTTGGGGGGGGGGGGGGAGAACACAAAGGCAGATTAAGTACGTTATTTGTGAGTTTTTAATGCATTTATGCAGTTATCCTGGGAGCTGCTTGGATGAAAAAAACTGTATTGTAGGTATAAATGGCAGCAGGGTCTTTACCATAAGTAGTAAGCTCACAACGACCTGAGGCTTCTACCATGGAGTTTGCTAACTGTTGCATGTTTTTTCGTCTGTGGTTAACAGATTGTTTCCCATGGCCTTTGCAGGTCCATAATGGAACTCCGGAAGGAGAAGTCACGCAATGCTGCTCGAAGCCGCCGTGGCCAGGAGACGGAGGTGTTCTATGACCTAGCACATGCCTTGCCTGTGGCCCACAATATCAGAACCAACTTGGACAAAGCTTCAATCATGAGACTGGCTCTCAGTCATCTAAAAATGCAGCGGCTTCTTGCAGCAGGTAGGTTTTGGAAGCCTGACGGGTTAAAGTTCCTGATTCTCTGTACAGTGTATTTTGAAGGTTTGGGCTTCTTCTCCCGATTAGACATAGCTTCATCTCCAGATTAGACATATCTTTGTGAACGCCAGAGCCTGACCAAGCGTATCTAGGTTCTAGTTGAGGGCATTGTCTGTTCATTTTCTAATCTTCATTCTGAAGTTCTCGTCCACCACTAACATATGAATCATCTCATGTAGTTCTCCTGTCATGCTTGTTCAGTGCTGAACTTCTTGCTGAGTTTTTCCTAACGCTTCTGATCTTTGTCCTGCTTCAAGCCACATCAGTAAAGAACGTGTTTAGAGTTGAGTTGCATGAAGGGAGCTTTTTCCACAAGTAATGATCGTTTTTTGGTCTCGCCTCCCAGACTGCTGTTAGCGGTCTGTAGACAAAAGCCTCTTATGGACCAAAGAAAAACTTACACTGATTGGCTTTGTCAGTAATTTGGTTCTTGTTTAGTCGATGGTTTTCCTTCCTCCTCTAGTGTTTATTCCTGCCATATAGCTTCTTTGCAATACTTTTAGGGCTGATTTGTATCCTTCCACTGTTCCCATTCAGGGAACTACTTTTTCATTTTATTTCAGTTCTCTAAGTAAATATGTTTTCTAGATCTCTCCCTCTTGTACTGCTTTCCTCCCAAACACTGCTCACCCCCGCTCCGTACTGCTCTTTCAGTCCCCTTCTCAAGCTCGTCCATTGCTTTCAACAGCTCTTTCTGACTTAATATTTTTTAGTGACATCCCAGGACCCAGCCTTGAGGGCCTCCTTTGCTCCTTCGCCCTCAGCCCACCCCCCATTGTTTCCCCACTACCCACTTCTTTATTGCTCTGGAAACCGGTTGCAGTGCATTTTTTACATTTTCTTCACATTTTTTTGTTGACGTGTGCCATTCCGCACTGTGAAAAGTCCTTTTGCACCACCAAAATCACATTTTTTTTAATTAACCAAGCAAAGTTGTATTTGTATATAAAAATGGCCCCTGTGTCATTTGCCAGGTGCGTGGTGATGCTTGCATTGGCATAAGTCATCACATATTTATTTTATTTTATTTATTCAAAGTTTTATATAGCGCGAACAAGATCCTTACGGATATCAGAGCGCTTCACAGAGACAGGGGTAGGGGCAGCAGGAATGGACAGAGATAATGGGAGCAATATAATAGTCACTAACATAATAGGATAACAATAACGTACAGAAAACATAGCAATATACAATCAGGTAAACAAGTAATATAAGTCGGCACAAGTCATGCCCCTAGGAAATGCCACAACTGCGTCTACTTTTTTTCTTCCCTTTTTGATGCCAATGCTACACAGCATCAACAAAAAGCATTTAGCTTTTAACGATGCTGCTCAGAATCAGAAGATAACATTGCGGAGCTAATATGGCAAGACTTGTCAACTGCGCCAATCGTTGCTAATGGATTTTTACCTCTATTTGAAGCCGCTGTAACCCTATTTAACCAGTTGTCGACTTGACCTTCCATTTTCCGCCAAGTAATTCAAGATTTATGCAGAAAAGTTGCAATACATGCCGTCCCTGGAATAAGGATGGAGAGTTTAGAGTACTTGTCAAACCTGATTTGGAAGGAAAGTACGTCTGTTGCATCATTTGCGTTAAAAATCCAAGGGCGACTTACCTTTTAGCAGTAGAAAGCGGGTGCTGCTGAGCGATTAATGGAATCTGATCATTGTAGTCCTTAAGCGATATATCAGAGACACCATTTATAATTGAATAGTACTTAAAATGGTGCACATTTCAAGGTAGAAGTTAGAAAGAAGTACCAACTGCACACAAAGTGCAAGATAACATATTACAAGAGGTCCTGAAGCAGGCTGTCATTTATAATGTTTCACAAGCTGCGGCCTCCCTGTTCTAATTTGTGGAGACAGTATGACGAGGAAGTGGAAAGATTATAGGTCCAAGAAAGAATAATATGCTATCATCTGCAGCTGCACCAGTCTAGGCTGCCTTGTCCTGTGTGTGTGGATGTATCTAATAGTCTGACAGAAGTTAAGTGTTATGCCTTAGTTAATATAGCATGGTACAACTTCAACTCTCCAAGTGGCTTAAACTGCTGTGCAGTAGGTGAGACTTGTGCAACGTGAAGCTGTACTGGGGGTGGAGAAGTAATATGACTGGGAAAGTATGACAATTTGGGAGTATGGAAATCTGGGTAAGGGTGTATGTCGGTGTTTACTAATAAGCATATCTCCCCTTTGTAGTGGAGTGGACCGATAGTACAGAAATGGATATACAAACGGAAGGCTGTCCGCTGCGATCCTTGGATGGTTTTCTTATGGTCCTGAGTGAGGATGGAGATATGATCTTCCTGTCGGATAACGTGGACAAGCATCTGGGGCTGGGCCAAGTAAGAAAAGAGGGCATGTAAGGGGCATACCAAAACACTCTGGGGGGGAGGAGGTATGTTGCAGAATCCTACAGCAGAGTTATCGGGGGCACAAGATATAGATTTGTGGCTAAAAGAGCAGAGGGCGATATACTGGCAACTTGTTTTCATACAGATATGGGTTACTCCTGACATTGTGTTTAATTTCTGATGCCCTATCCTACACCCTCGTTTCTCCTACAGCTGGAGCTGATTGGACAGAGTGTCTATGACTTCATCCATCCATGTGACCAAGATGAGCTACAGGACCTGTTAAGCACGCGGGGTGAGTGCTTTTACCTGCAATGCAATCATTGTGTGTCCCCTGTGTTGTATATGTCTCAACCTGGCGTGCTTAATGTATACCTGTGGCTCCCACTTAAGCTTTGCTTGGAAGGGGTTTTCCCTATTGAGGGTTTGGCACACTTCCTTTCTTGCACCCCTACCAGTTGTCCTCTTCAGAGGCATAACATCTATAGTCCCCATCCATTCTGTCTTTCTCCAGTCGCATGCTGTTAAGATGGCTCTTGGCCTCAAAAACCTCAAGGCAACCCTAAGCCCCTTTGACAACTAGTTTATTTAATGTAAATAGAGGTGGGTGTTCTCTGGGGGTCGTTATCCATGACCTTATTTTGAATTCTGAGTAGTGTACAGGTAATCGGGAAAATCGAAAGGTGTGCCCCGTTATCACTATGCTAAATTATTTTGGTTGTCGAGGAAAACAGACATGTTATCTGTTGTTCAACACAATGCTTCTACATATAGACCGGGTATCGAGTGTGTAATCTAGTATTACACTTATAATACTTGGTGACTAGGGAAGTGATAGAATTTTTTCAAAAAGGCGTTACCCCCGGAGAGATAAGCAAGAATAATCAGAACAACTTTAATCTTGTGTTGCAGTTGGAGACTGCTAACTTCAATATGTGACCAAGCAAAACCAGTTTTATGAACAGTACATTACATAGCATTTGAATTTACCTCAAAAGAGGCCAGATATTATGTGCTTACAGCTCCCCTGAAGATAAAACAAAGTCAACTTTAGTAGAGACACATCTGTGTGAGTTAGAATAACGCTTGATAAAAGGAGGAAACTAGCTCAAAAGTATATTTTAAAATGTCACGTTTTAGACTCCCAGTTTTATTAGGCTGGCCCAAATTGTTTCTCTTTCTTCACAGATTTCCTCCTTGGCTGTTAGTCATTGAAAAAAAAACAGTTTTCAAGGTCTGTAGTTTTTCCTTATGGAACATGTTTATTTGACCGTCATGAGGGGTGTTTGCAATGCTTGCTGTCAGACTAAGACAACAGGCTGCGAAAGCATTCATCCCCCATGCACTTTGGGTGATGGAAATTATCTGTGCGCCGAGAGTGGAGCACGAGCCAAAGGAAGATTACCTGTTTTTTACTATTGTTTTTATTTGAGGATCTAGAGCTGAGGTACACCTTTTGTGTTTCCACTCATCAGTCAGGATGGACACCTTCTAAGATGGAGGAAGTCCACTGGACACATTTAAATCCCATGTGATGGATACCTCCACAGAATAAGTTATCAACCCTTTCATCAATCCCAGCTCAAAAATAAGTGCCCCCTTTCCTAATCTTTTGTGGTTAGTGATGTCAAGATCAGATCAATATCCCAAGAAGTTGCCCACGGTATCAGTCATAGTTTTTGTTCTTGGATAGTTCACTCCTCTGTCATGAGTCCTCGAGTATTCTTAAGATTGACGTAGTCTCCTTTGGGTATTCAGAGCATCTAGAACTAAACCTACCCTTTGTATGCTTCCGCCTATTTCTCCACTAAAGATGGCACCGGTGGCAAGCCACTGCACAGCCGCTTCTCCAGGCTTTACACGTCTCATGCAGTTTGCCCGTCCTCTCATCCGAGGAGAGGTTTATGCGACCACATGTATCCTGTTCTATAATTATGTCAAGGAGTGAGACACGTTTGATATTCTCAGCATTAGTGCCTCGTTTGGGACTTCAGTCTAAATTATTCCAGTGGCAGAAAAATGACATTACCTAAATGTTTCTAGGATTCAACTCCTGAAACCATGTGAGTTGTTAATCTTGCGTACATCCTGGGAGATGCTCTGCACGCACACCACACATATATACATATATATGTATACACACACACATATATACATATATATGTATACACACACACACACACACATATATATATATATATATATATATATATATATATATATATATATATATATATATATATATCAGATTCCAGCACTTCCCCACTCAGGAAGAAACAACAGGGACACCTAGCGGTGCAGTCCTACAATAAATTACCTGCAATCCTTGCAAGGTGTCCGTGTTGTTTCTTCCTGAGTGGGGAAGTGCTGGAATCTGATAGTACACAGGACTGCCGGTGCCCTGATCACGGACCGCCCTGCTGACGGCTTCTTTCGGAACCGGAGTTTGTTGACTCGTATATATATATATATATATATATATATATATATATATATATATATATACTTATCCAATAATTGCTTCTCTTTGCAAGTTCCACGCCTATGGTCTTTGGAGTGAAAACCTACAAGAGTTCCCGTTTTTCTCCTAGTTCTTTCATGTGCATATGCACTAGGTTTTCAGGCCTTCGCCTACCTCTGAGGGATCATCGCTTTGTAGAGGAGATTCAAGTCTCCGCTTCCGTTCAGCTCTTAATTACAGTGCCCTTTAACAATTCCACCTTTGCCATCGACTGTTCATCTCTGAATGCAAAGCTATGTTTGCCACCCAATGCTTTTTAGGTCTCGCCTGTCGATGCGCATGCGCATCGAGCAAGCGAGACTATAGGGGCTCATCCACACTTTATCTAACTTGCAAGGAATCGTGGCGATTCCTTGCAGTGCCCGTGACTTTTAAGCTCAATGCGCATGTGCATTGAGCTTAAAAGCGCGTGCACATGCACCCAGCCGCCTACTCTCTCTCTCAGCCTTCCCACAACTCCGCCCCCTCACTACTTGATTGCACGGCCGCTAGGCCGTGCCTCCCCTACTCTCCTCCCCCCTCCTCCTCTCCTCCCCTGCCTGCCTGCCGCTAGGCCGTGCCTCCCCTACTCTCCTCCCCCCTCCTCCTCCTACTGCCGTGTCGCACCTCTCCCCTCTCCGCCCCCTCCCCTGCCAGCCGTGTTACGGTGAAAGGCTTGTTTATTTTACCCGCCGTGTCTCTGCTGCTTCCCCCTGTCCTGTCTCTCCTCCTCCCCCTCTCTATACCCTCCCCCTCCCCCCCACCACTCCCATCAAGTCCCTCTGGCCCTTCCCTCCTCCCCGGACCCCTCCTCCCCTGCCCCCTCCACCCTTTCTTGTTTAAATTAGGATTTAAATATAGTTCAAACAGCTTCATCCCCAACCCTAACGCTCTTTTGGAAGCTGCAGCTAATTGTATGCAACAGCTTTGAAGATGAATATTTTCTACTTAGCTCAACCATCCGGGCTAAAGGCACAATTTTTATTAACCATTTCACTCTCATATAATTGGCGGCTTTGTTTCTTGCTTATCCGGCTTATGCATCAGCAGGTTACAATTTCTAACTCTAGATGTGGCGTATAAACACTGCCGCGGCCCTTTCCACTCATTTATGTTTTGGACGGCATTTATATTACCCCCGCCTCAACTTTCCCTTCTGTTGCTTCCTCATCGTTTTTTTGGCTTTCTCCTCCCTCCTCGTGTTCGGAACCCTCTCCAACCTGGAAGCACAAACGCAGCTGTGGATTTCTCACAGAGGAGAGCCAACGCTGAGACCTCGCACTGCATATCCACTCCCCCCTCCAGCACTCTCACATTGCCTGCCTCTGTTTACTTTGGCGGCATTTTCAGATCATTAACCCTTTCCCCCTCTGCCGATACTTTCAACAATGTGCAGTGCTACGTGGCCTACTGCCGCTTTAAATTTGCCCTGTTTCCTTCTGATCCTCAGCAAAGCACTTTATCACTCTGTACCCTAATCCCCTCTCATCATAACATTTGAGACTCCTCGAAAGAGTCTATCCTGATGCTGCCTTAATCTTTGTATACAGAACTGAAGTGTTCATCACCCCAGCGGAGTAACACGGGTCACCTGCAGAGCGGCAGGCGCCACCCTTCAGGGGCCCACTAACCCATCATAAGCCAAAGGACAGTGAGTATCTGTGAGGTATGGGGGTCCTCTTCACATTCTGCGGGGTGGGGCATTATTTGCATTACATCACTGCATCTGCCACGTGGAACACCAACAGCTAGTCCTAGCTGTTTTGGACAGCACTTTGCATGTTGGGACTCGTATTCTATCACCAGTTTCCGCAATAGGTTAACATCACAGCATTCAGTGCAGTTGGTCAAATGACTAGGCTCATTAAGTCTCCCGACGGCTTAAGTTACACCTCCCTCGACAAGAGGCGTCTACTTCTACTTCGTTTCTAAGCGCTGTAAATATGACATGCCATTTTACACTGTTTAACAATACTCATTTTATTTGATGGGAAGCTGGGTAGGCCTTGTCTGAATTGAATTGAATTGAAGGCTCTGCCCACCTTCCAAGGGTCGCACCACGTGCGCCCCACGGGCCCCTTCACTGACCGCAACCTACTAGCAGCCCGCGCCCCATACAATGGCTTCTTACAAACTTTACCCATTTCTTTTTTTATTTGAACCGGATTAAGTTGCTTGCGCGGTTAAATGCTGCGCTTTATTTGGCCTCTTGTCCCTTTCGTGGAACACAAGAGTGAAACACGGTAAATGAAAATGACCCCCACCCCCTACTTCCTACCCCAAAACCAACTATTCGGGATTGTTGTACCTGAGCCGCTATTAGTCCTAGGAGGGGCTGGCTCCTTGCATCTTCGCCACCTACTTTTCGGAGGCAGTCCGAATGGTCTTCGATTAAATTCCCAAGTTTGCATTTCTGAGCGTTCGATCCATTCTAGAACATTGCTGTTTGAAGAATAGTGCACGCGGGTGTAAATGTTTCAATAAACCGACCACGACTACCCTGCATTATAAAGGGGTACGAAACTGCGTAAAATATGTATTTTTTCTGTTAAGATTTTGTGTGGCAAGACGTAGAACCTCGTAAAAACGAAGCTTTTTCCGAGTGTAGAATGAATCACTAGAGGTGAGTCTCGCCGCTGGGGTCAGCTATAAGAGTTCCCCCCCCCCCCATGGTAAGCTCGGCCTTCAACCCTTAGGAGGTTGTTAAATCCAGTACCTTTAAATTAGAGCAAATAGTACCAATTGTTATTTAGCGCTTAGAAAAGGGACCACTCGGTGTTTAGGCGCTATGTAAATAGCACACCATTGTTGTGTGAAGGTTATTTGTCTGCAAATATGAACATATCGCGGATTCCTTGTGCTCTTAACGATGCCGCATAGGAAGCACCGTTTAACACGACGCTGGTTCATCCAGCCGCGCCGCCTTTGAAGGAAGGACTCCAAACAAAAATGCGAGCAGTTGCATGTTTTTGATGTCTCTAATTCCTGGCATTCCCGCTGCCTGCGAGAAAGGCAGGCCCGACCCCCTGCCTGGCTTGATTTAAACAGCCCGGTGTGTTTTCTCCCCTTCATCCTCCCGTGAATAAAAGATAACCTGACAATTCCGTCAGGCGGAGCAGCCAGACGACGCCCAAGCAAACCAGCAGCACAGCAAGGGAAAAAAGCCATAAAAAGAGAAGCTTTTCACAAAAAGCTATTCTACTCGCTGAGCAGGCTGTGGATTTCTGTTTGTGACTACCATTTTTTTTTATTAACAAAAAAATCTTTTTCTGCTCCTTTTGCGTGCGACTGATGGTGGATTTCTTTTAAGACATTCTTTGCAAGGCACAGAATATAAACCTCTTTAAAACATTTTGGTTCTTGAACCTTCGTGACGCTGGCGACCTGGAGTTCCCTTCCCCTCCTAGGTCTTGTAACCGCAATGGTATTTGAAATTTACCAAGTGTTAAAAACACAGGAACATGTGAGATTGTGATGGACTCGACACCCTGTGTATATGGCTGGCTGAGATGCTTTACCAATTCTAAGCAGTGCCCTCTCGGGCCACGAGATATTATACATAAGCATGGCCGGAGTCTCACATTTTTGCTGGGCATTGTATCGAGGGGAATTTTACTGTATCTCTCTTTGCTTTTTGAAGTTTGTGGTGGACTTTGCGAAATATAATACATTTATTTAGCACAAGCATTTGGGCACTAAATAGGTCTTCAGGATTCCTCGTACAATTAAGTAAGAGGCTGATTTTATGTGACTTCTCACGTGTTTAGTTTAGCCAGTGAAGACCACAGTAATTACGCATGTTTCATGCTTTTTTCTCAGACAGGATTCCCTGGTTTTAAAAGCAATCCTGAGTTACAGGACAGTGATAATTTGAATGGGCAATCAACCTGACATTAACCTAATTGCACTCACCCTCAACCCCTCACCCTCACTCACCCTCACTCACCCTCACCCTCACTCACCCTCACTCACCCTCAACCCATCACCCTCACTCACCCTCACTCACCCTCACCCTCACTCACCCTCAACCACTCACCCTCACTCACCCTCAACCCCTCACCCTCACTCACCCTCACCCTCACTCACCCTCAACCCCTCACTCACCCTCACTCACCCTCAACCCCTCACCCTCAACATCAACCCCTCACCCTCACCCTCACCCTCACCCTCACCCTCACTCACCCTCACTCACCCTCACTCACCCTCACCCTCACTCACCCTCACCCTTACTCACCCTCACTCACCCTCACTCTCACTCACCCTCAACCCCTCACCCTCACTCACCCTCACCCACCCTCACTCACCCTCACTCTCACTCACCCTCAACCCCTCACCCTCACTCACCCTCACCCACCCTCACTCACCCTCACTCACCCTCAACCCCTCACCCTCACACAGTGGAATAGGTCTCGGAGCATTTGAGTTAGAGCTTTTAGAAATGTTTATGGTTTTTTTTTTTAATTCTTTAGCATTGGCTACAGGAAACAAAAATGCTAAAGATTTACAAAAAAACCCATAAACAATTCTAAAAGCACTAACTCTAATGCTGCGAGACCTATTGCATTTCCAATGCTTGTTATTTGTTTTGTGTGTGTGCTGCAATTCACTTTTGACTTGTTGGAGACTTGTATTCATATGTCACCTATATTTGACCACAGGTCTGTCGCAGAAGGAGATGCTCGGTGCCGAGTGCTGTTTCTCTCTCAGGATGAAGAGCACCTTGGTCAGTAAAGGCCGAACAGTTCACCTTAAATCAGCTAGCTGGAAGGTGAGGACAGAGTCACGATAGAGCTCTGGCTAAGCCGAACCTGTGTTGTGGGTGAAGAAAGAGCCACAGGGTTTTGGCATAAACAGGAATAGCTAGCTGTGAGGTACATGTGAGACACAGCAAGAAATAGGCTTTTACTAAGCATCAGGTACCGGTGCAGACTGAACCCTAGGGTGTGGCTCATTGAGAGCCAGGTCTGAGTTACAGATCTGGGTTATGGATGCAATGAATCATGTCTGGGAACTGGCACACCAAGATCCTAGCCTGAAATTCGAGCAGGGCTTTTCTGCTAAGGAAAATGCATGATGGGAAGAGCTAGTCATTGTAAGGTTTTGGTACCATAAGAGATAAATGCAATCTAAGTCATGTATGGTATGGGGCTATGAGGCACTGAGGGTCGGGTGAGGAGAATTATGTAAGGGTCTTAGTGCAGCAAAGGTCAAATGTAAGTCTCACCTGAGATACAGATGTAGTCATGATAGGATACGTGACCAGCAAAGAGCACATCTAAGCCTAACCTAGAGAATGGGTGGAAGCAGTGTAATATTAGAATAAGTACATAGAGGGGGGGATGCAGGGCTTAAGTCTAAGGTGTAACTAATTCCACTGTCTTGATAGGTCCTCTGTAAGTGGCTACAGTCTTTCAAGGTTTAGGTTACTTTGCACTCCAGTGACGCTCTCCCTTTCCTTCCCCTAGGTCCTGCAGTGCTCCGGACACTTGAAGACCAGTCGTTTTCACATCCAGGCGGCGTCCGGGACCGGTCCAGGGCCACAAGAGGCTCCACAGAGGTTCCTCGTTCTGGTGTGTGAATCCATTCCACACCCGTCTCATATAGAGTATCCTCTGGACAGCTGGACCTTCCAGAGCCGTCACACCCTAGACATGAGGTTCACGTACTGTGATGAAAGGTGAGCAGAGGGGCCCAGTGAAGGTGTGTGTGTGCGCCGCAAGCTTAAAACAATCTCACCAGAAGCATGCATGCCAACAGACCCGATTCAGGCAACAGACTCCCGATTTTTTAAGCCAAAAATAGCTTTATTTGAGCTGTCTCCCACCTAAAATTACCCCTGCTTCAATCAGTCAACGGGGAAAATACATTCCTCGGATTTTGTTTTCAAAATCTTCCACTTTACAGGTTTAAAATATGGGCATATATGCCTGAGAATGGAAGGGTGTTCAGGATACATGTTTAACCCCAGGTATGGCGTTGTAGATCTTGCTGCAAAGAGTCCTGGTTCCGTTACATATTATGCAGCTGAAGGGGGATATAGTATGAATGTGAAGAGCTCATAGTGTGTTTTTTAGAAGCACTTGTCCTGCGTGATGACGTGTTACCAGTTTACAGGGTCTCCAAGACTAGAGACACCAGTGCTTTAAGTTTGATATATTTCAGAGCACTTCATCCTACTATCCTACTATCGACTAGCCGAAAAATATATTATCTGGATGCTTGTTAACATACTGCATGCCTTCGCTATATGGTGGGTGCAGTCTGTTGGGCTATTGCAGCCTCTGGATCTGGTTAGGTTATTGTACGATGTACGGGTTGTTGCAGTGTTGGCTGGCTGGGGAATTGTTGGTTGGGGCATAATAGGCACTGGAACCTGTGCGGCTGATTGGGCCATTCTAGCTGTCGGGGCTGGTTGCACTCTTGGTAGAGAGAGGGTGATCCGGGCAGCTATTCATACAGATATCGGACTTCTCTCCCCAGGATATCAGAACTTGCAGGATACTCATCAGAGGATCTAATTGGCGGCACACTCTACGAGTACGTTCACGCACAGGATTCAGATTCTGTTGGGAAAAGCATTTACAGCTGTGAGTATGGCACCTGCTTTGTGAGTCTGGGGCCCAGTTTTCTTTTCTTATGTCCTTCTTTTTGTCTGTATCTTGCCCCTTTCTATTTTGCTACTTTAGAATTCTCATTCCAAGGTGTTTCCTTGCTAATGGTTTTGTCTGGACTCTTCCCGCAGTACTGAGCAAAGGTCAGGCAGTTACAGCGTACTACCGATTTCTGGCCAAGAATGGTGGATATTTTTGGGCACAAACCCAAGCCACGACGGTGGGAATTGGAAAGAGCGGCTTGCCCGAAGGCGTGGTCTGCCTCCACTCCGTGCTTAGGTGAGTCTGGCTCAGATAATGGCTTGTGTGGGTGCCACATTTGGACGTTGCTGGCAGTGGTCTCCTGTTGGGTCTCTCACCTACTGTTGCTGGCATTGTTCCCCTGTACTGCTATAACATATTAATACATGTTTTGTGTCCCTGATGCTTTCTCTGAGGTCCACATATTCAAATCAGGAGTGGGAACACCGTACCATAATCACACTATTATAAACTGAATCAGACCAAGTTTCTGAAGGACATCGCAAAACCATGTTGAGCAACTACCCAAACTGCTGTCTGAGCTAAGGGGGCGGGGCCTAACCGTGGCAGAATAAGTGCTTAACAAATGCCACTAACCAAACATTACATTCTGGTGTATGCCTGCTCTATGTGCTCTGTACTTCCAATATCTGCTATGGCCCAATAGCTTTTATATGTGCTGAATCATGTTGCCAGTCAGCCTTCTGCGGACCCCTTCTGTCTGGTCTGTGACTCCCTCTGCTTGCTGCTTGGACCCCCTTCCTTCCATCTCCGAGCCCCTGCTTCGGATAAAGGTCTTGCTGCTTAGACCCCCTTGCTTCCATCTCCGAGCCCCTGCTTCAGATAAAGGTCTTGCTGCTTAGACCCCCTTGCTTCCATCTCCGAGCCCCTGCTTCAGATAAAGGTCTTGCTGCTTAGATCCCCTTGCTTCCAGCTCCGAGCACTCTGCTTCGGATAACGTTCTTGCTGCTTTGATCCCCTAGCTTCAAGCTCAGAACACCCTGCTTCGGATAACGTTCTTGCTGCGTGGATCCCCTTGCTTCCAACTCCGAGCACTCTGCTTCGGATAAAGGTCTTGCTGCTTAGATCCCCTTGCTTCCAGCTCCGAGCACTCTGCTTCGGATAAAGGTCTTGCTGCTTAGATCCCCTTGCTTTCATCTCCGAGCCCCTGTTTCAGATAAAGGTCTTGCTGCTTAGATCCCCTTGCTTCCAGCTCCGAGCACTCTGCTTCGGATAACGTTCTTGCTGCTTTGATCCCCTAGCTTCAAGCTCCGAGCACCCTGCTTCGGATAACGTTCTTGCTGCTTGGATCCCCTGGCTTCCAACTCAGAGCACCCTTCTTTGGATAATGTTCTTGCTGCTTTGATCCCCTAGCTTCAAGCTCAGAGCACCCTGCTTCGGATAACGTTCTTGCTGCTTGGATCCCCTGGCTTCCAACTCAGAGCACCCTTCTTTGGATAATGTTCTTGCTGCTTTGATCCCCTAGCTTCAAGCTCAGAGCACCCTGCTTGAGATAAAGTTCTTGCTGCTTGGATCCCCTTGCTTCCAGCTGAGCGCACCCTGCTTGAGATAAAGCCTTTGCTGCTTAGATCCCCTTGCTTCCAGCCCAGCGCACCCGGTTTTGGATTAGGTTCTTGCTGCTTAGAATTCCTTGCTTCCCTCTCAGAGAACCCTGCTTCGGATAAAGTTCTTGCTGCTTAGATCCCCTTGCTTCCAGCACAGAGCACACTGCTTCAGATAACGTTCTTGCTGCTTGGATCCCCTGGCTTCCAGCCCAATTTACCCTGCTTTGGATAAAGTCCTTGCTACTTTGATTTCCTTGCTTCCAGCTCGGAGCACCCTGCTTGGGATAAAGTTCTTGCTGCTTAGCACCCCCTGTACTCCGCATCAACCTGTTACATTTTAGGGCCCTTGATACCTGTTTGGTGCCCATGTCGAATATTTCAGAAACTTGATAGTGAACTGCTTTGTTGTTATGTTATTATGATGGGAGCAGGATACACTCGTTATGTTTCCTTCAGTGTAATTATCTTGACTACTCACTGCCCCATCCCATCTCCTTTCACGGATCAGGCAGCTGAAGTCATTTCTCTCCAGCCATTGTGTCACATTCCACTTGCCGTCTGGGGAAATAAAAAAAATTCAAAAAAATAAAAAAGTAAAGGAAGTTAGCAGCAGGATGAGGCTTTATTAAGGACTTAAGTGCATTAAGGTTTTTTATCTGCAAATAGAAATGGAGACTGGTACTAATAGAACTGATTTCTTATTGATAGAGCCGGAGGGTTGGTAAAGTTTGAAGCTTTGTAAGCCCTTTGCAGATTCATTGCTTCAGCACTGCTGAGAACGACTTACTTCTCCTTAGAATTCACTCAGTGACTATCACCAGCTCGTTCTCTCTGCCTCTTTCTCTGAATCCCCACTCCAAGGACTCCCTCACCCAGAGTACATTTTCCTCATTTTCATTCGATAGCACATCCAGCGTATTCTCATTGGTCTTTTACCCTCACCGTGTTTTTTGTATTTTTTTGTAGGTATCCTTCCTCCGGATTGGGCCCTTCTTTATACTTTTTAAAACAGACATATTTGCTTCTTCCCACAGCACCATCCAAGGGGCGGAAACCATCCTGTCATTGGAGCAGACTGAAGGCAAACGCTCGCAGCCGGGCCCTGGGAGCTCACTCGAACTTGTCAAAGTCACTCCAGAGACAGACATGCACCCTAGGCAGGCTGGAGAGGTGGAGCCATTGTGTGCAGAGATCATCATGGCCCTGGCCAACTGCAAGTCAGGTAAGTTGCTCAAGAAGTGAAAGCATTATTTCACTTGTGGCATTTCTGTGGACAAGTTGGCTTTCATTTCAGACGTGGTTACAGTGTATGAAATAGGAAAATATGGTTCCAAGATCAGTCACTGTGGGAAGCAAAGTCAGAAAAGAAGGGGTCACATGGCGGTACATGCATCAACATGCAGTGTGTGTATCGCCAACCCTAAAGCAAGAGTGGTTACAGAATGGTACAGAAAGGAAAGTTGCATAATGGCATGTGTATCTACAGGAAGGAAAGTGTACTATGGTTATGAACTACTGTGTAAAGGGAGCACTGCACCAAGCATAAAACATCAGATGATGGGAATCTTTGTTTGTGCACAAGTAAAGATTATGTGCCACTAGCCAGAAAAGATGTTGATATCGGCGTTAAACCGTTCCCTATGTATAAGAAGAAAATAAAACTGTCTCAAAGGAGATTTCAACTAGAAATATGCCTAGATGTCAGGTGAACAGAGGGTAGGAGGAACATAATACATTAAGCAAGGGCCTCTATACTCAGACTTGCCTGTCTCCCATGCAGGGTTGAGCAAGAACAAACTCCTGGTTTTCCTTCGCCCTGCGGATCTCAGTGATGAGGACATCGAATCTGACCCACGCCAGTTCTCCAGCCCAGACCTCCAGGAGCTCCTGGGGCCTATTTTTGACCCGCCCAGAAAGGGACCTTCGGTGACACAGAAGCTTTTGACTGAGGAGACCTGCAAACCCACAAATGGCCTGGGGCCCTCAACGCCTGTGCCAGCAAACACCTCAGACAGCACGCCCCTGGTAAACGCCAGTCTGTGGTGAGGGAGCAGCTAGGGCCTGGGAATGGGCAGGGGATGGAGTTATGGGTGTGCAGGTTGTTAGAATGAAAAGTGTGAACTGGTGTGTGAGGAAGTCGATGGCTTTGGAAATAGACTACTGATGGTGTGACTGGGCAAGTAGCTTGTTGGGGACTGTTCTATGAAGCTCAGGAAGCGTGTGGGAGGGGTCTGATTAGGGAGCACCAACAGTAGAAGAATTAAGTTCGAGTTTTTGGGCACACACATGATATAACCCTGGTCTACCATCAATCTTGCGTATCCCAAACTTTGAACTGTACTTATTTTATTATTCCATCTCTTTACTTTCATTCTTTGTTTGTCTCACTCCTCCACATTTACTCAGCACAGTCACCTTTTCCTTTGCCTTTGTCTCTTCTCTCCTTCCATCCCCAAAGCCTCCCTATTCTTCCCTTTCCATATCATCTCGCCCCTTATATTGTTCCTACACATTGCTTCTACATCTCCACCCCTCCTTTCTCTTTGTATTTCCAGTGGCACATCTCTCTCCACCTCCAGCTCTCTCTCCTGCCTTGTGCTCTTTCCCTACATCTTTCTGCCTGTTTGTTGTTATACTGTTTTGGGGACTCCTCTTTACTTCCTTAGTCCTTCTCGATCTCTCCTTCCTTTTTTCCCCAGTCTCTCATTTCCCACTTCCCCTTCTGTTTTCCTCTGTCAACTGTCCTTCCAAAAATTGATCTGAAGCCATGGGATTCGTAACCTTGAACTGTGGATGCCTTTTATGGCTCATTTACTTGAATGGAGGCCAGTGCATTCAGCCATATATATTTTTGCATCAAGGGTGTTCACATACATTTGAAGTTCTTGCTTTACTTTTCTGGAGAAGTCAACCACAGATTCTGTGCCAACCACAAGTCAACAAGGGGCACATGTGTTGGGATTCACCTTAATGACTCCTAAACTAGCAGCAATTGCCACCCACTTTTAAATCAGATCTTGGAACTCATGGGACACTGAGGTGGGCAGGTTTCTGGTTGCAAGATACAATGCAGTCCTGATAAACCCAAGTAGTCAAGAATGACCCGCATTTTGTTGCGAGATGTAATGTAGTGTAATATGCATGGTTGAGTGAATATCAGTATTTTATTGGAGAACATTTCCTAATTTCGTCTGCCTCTAGTTTTTATAACCTCATGGAGGAAATGAGGGATAGTTGAAAGTTTACTTCGTAATGATACAGAGTGACTACTAAAGCGTAGTGCTGTTGAGGAGGACTTACTGACGCTTTCTAGCATGTTCAGCGAATTTAATTGAGCAAGCAAGGGCTTCCTAAGAAGATACCAGCTTTGCTGTTCTCTTTGTATAAGTTAAAGGAACTATACTGCTCTACATTTCTAGGAATTGGAAACTCATCCATGAACAAGAGCGTTACTAGTGTGTATGCTGGATGTACGAAAGCCTCTGTAGAGAATTAACTGCATTCTCAGTGATACAAAAAGTCAGTGTTTTAAGTATTTTTTAGCACGTCCAACTAGATGTAGTTTAACATGTTAATTGCATGATGGTAGCAAATTCAGTAAAAGTAAGAAAACCCTGATGAGTACAATCAAGCTTGCTCGTTGTTAGGTCATCTGTGTTAATATTTTTGTTTGAAATTCTCCCCCATGTGTGCTTATCTCCTTTACATATAATGGTAGGACTGCGTGACAAGAAATTAGATCAGGTCAGCAGAGTAATGCTTCTTTCTAATGGCCACTTTTAACAGGTGATTCCTCACATTATGAATATACCCAGATGCCATACTGAATCTGAAAAATTCAAAGCAGTACTCCTGTTCACTTTGGACTTTGCTGCTCTGGAAGTGGTGAACTGAGCATCATTTAAGCGCCACCCATACTTGCTGACATCAGTTCCTTTCTTTCTGTACCTTCAGCTTTGGATACAGAGCTCTGATCCTCTTTTACCTTCATTTTTTAAAAGATTTGTCATTAAAAAAATATTTTCAGTGTGCAAGGGATGTGACCCTCCTGCCCATAAAGTTTAAGTCTGGTTGGGACTGTTTAAAAAAAAATTGTCTGTGGCGTATCCCCATAAGGTCTGCTTTTGGTGCTTATGCTTGTCGTATGACTCAAAGGCCCTGCTACAACTGCACCCAGATGAACTCAAAGCCATCAGAGATTGCGAGACGCAGCTCTACATGGCGATCCACCAGATGGCTTCTTGCAGGTCTTGCTCCAAATCAAAGTAGAGAGTGCAGGCCCACTGCAGTTCCAGCTCACGTTCCCAAAATCATTCCAGAGCCAGATCTTCCTGAAGGTCGAAGTCTTCAGATAAGTCAAAAAAGAAACATAAGAAATTCAAGGGGACGCAGCCCCTTCCCGCCATGCTCTGGGGAAGGTGCGAGGGCAACATATGCCTTTCTTTGTTGCTCCCGTTTCATCCCTAGTCTTGATGTACCATGAATTACTGGGCTCATCCTTGATGTTTAAGTCTTTAGAGAGGCTATGCTCTTCATTTTTGGCACACTTGCAGCTCTCACTAGCGCACCTTTCGGCCCCAAGGATCCATAGGGCCTCCATTCTGGTTCCCACTATAGCGTTCACCCATGTCCCATTTGGGCCTCTTGAACCCACTTTGATTTGCTGAGCTTATCAGCATCTGGCTGGGTACCACAACCCATGTCCGCTCCTTGAACATTGGCATTGGTGTCCGAGAAGGACCTGCAGCCTATTGTGTTGTCTGACTCCCAGCTGGCACACACTCTGCCACAGTCACGTCCAGATCTTGAAATGCCGCAACCTATATTAAACCAGTTGTACTCTGATTCGATTCCTCTACTGCACAGATGCACACTCATATTACACCAGCTTTTTGTCAGAACCTGACTTGTACCAGCAACAGGAGAGAGCTATTCTTTCAAAACTGTTATCAGGAGGGCTACTGAGGTCCTTGATCTCCACATCCTCACTGTAGAGGTGAAAAAAAACTTACAGAGCTCCCACAGCCTCGCCAGGTACCAACTGGACCTCTTTTGCCCTTCAATGAGGCTCTGACACAATGCTGGGTACATGAGCTGACCATGTGCCTCCCCCTCACACCTAATCTTCAATTCAGCTGACAAATTGTCTGTCTCCATAGACTTGCCCCTGGCGACCAAGATTTTGTGGACCAATGCAACCCAAAAAGTTTGGTGGTGCAAGCATCCACCAGTAGAGTGAACTGTAATGCTTTTCCAACAAGATAGGGGCTCAAAACAAGGGGGGGTATGTTTGGCAAGCATAATATGTTCTTCAGCCAGTCTGCCTCCTTAGACGTTATACTCATGCTCTTTGAGTGATGGTGGGTGAGATCTTTCCTGCAATTACATAATATTTTTGGGCTTCCATAGGCCAAACCATTCAAGATGGTTGGAATGCAGCCAGATTTGTCATCCGATTGTGCCTGTACACAACAGATTGTCCAGTCAGGTCCATGAAAACTACTGTGGTGGTTCAACGTTACACATAGATGACGTCCACAAGCTTCTCTGGGTGTATCCAGGCTTTTTTAATGGACAAGCTATTCAACTGCTTCTTCTTGTTTGGGTACTGCACCCAAGCCTGTGCAATCTGCACCTCCATGTGTGAAGACTGAGCGTCAGGGGTTGAGTTCTTTTGATTTCACCTCTGAGGTTGTTGTTGTCATTGTAGCTGCTGGGCACCTTTCAACAAAATCTGTAAACCAGGGCACTGGTACGAGTTTGTAGTGTGTTACCCAGCAGTTAGACCCATGGTAAAACTGTTTGGTGTGGTTTTTTTTTTGTCCAAGCAAGGCCTTGCTGTGTGCAGAGTTAAAGGTTCGCTCTTTCGTCCTTTTTCCAAGAGCAGCTGTCCTTGCTCAAATCACCAGTTAAATGTTGCTTACTTTTTATAAATGTGTCGTGTTTCCACCACCACACATTGTAATCCACAGTGGGACTTGAATTTAGTCCTAACTTTACTGCTGTGTACCCCTTTAAAACCAATGCACAGTTGTTTGTTACGTCTGTTAGTTTTCAAAACTGTCTTCTTGTTGGCGACAGCATCCGCATGCCAGGTGAGTGAACTTGAGGCCCTCTCTGTCCACCCTCTTTATACCACCTTTTCCCAGACAAACCGGTGTCCAGAACTGCATTTCTGCAAAAGGTGGTGACCCTTATAACGTCAGACAAGCCCTCACGCTCCCTACCTTCTGTGCTCTGTCTCATATCTTGAAAGAGGAAGAGAGACTCATTGTTTGGACCCAAAGAACACTCGGCTTTTAAATCAATTGTGCAAAAGAACATTGAGGGGACTACCAGATCTTTGTAGGGTTCTCTAGGGTAATGAAGGGCAAGGCAATGCAGAAACGGACCGTCTTGATGTCTAGTCCTTTGCATTGAAATCTGCTATGCATTAGCTAAGAAGCAGCCTCCAGAAGGCTTGTGGGCTCACTCCAAAGCTGTTATCATTGCGTTGGCACGCCAATTACATGTCCTCAATATCTGTGAGACTGCTATGTGGGCATCCGTGCACTCTTAAAAAGAGCACTGCTGCCTCGACAGTGTGGTCTGTAGAGATGGGCATTTTGCCTGCTTGGTCCTGCAGGACTTAATAGTCTGAGCCATTCCACAGACCCATCACCTTTGGAGGTACTACTTTGATATCTATGGTATCTATTCATAGGCTGAGCAATCTGCAGTTGGAAGTATCCATCAAAAGAACAAGTTCCATACCTTTGGTAATGCTCTTTTCAATGGATACTTATCTACCCACAAAGTCCTCTCAGCCCTCCCACCTCCCCATTCTTTGGTACAGTCTTTTCCATCTAAAAGGATCCCAATCTAGGAATCTGCACCCTGGTTTGTTCAATTCGCTAACATGCTCCATGTATGGCATGGGTGGCGCTTATATGCAGCTTTGTTGATTCAGATCGGAGCTAAACGACTTAGTTGCGGAGTTGCACGGCCCCACCTGCCTGAGCGTAGGAACACTGCTTTGAATTTTCTAGGTCCAGTCTGGTGCCTGTGGATATTCTCAAGGTGAGGATTATGCAGTTAGAGTATCTACAGAAAGATTGCTAGCGGAGATAAACTTTTACAGAACTGTGACCTAAAATAGGCTTGTGTGGCAGGTGTTTCAAACTTTATCATTATGGGTAAAATATAAATTCAAGATTAACCCATAAGCTTGATCCTTCTCATTGCTGATTTGATTATTTGTTCTTATTTCAATTATTAAGTTGCCTCTGATGACATTAAAATCTAAATACATGCTCTCTTGCCACAGGCACAGCCACAGCCACAGACGAAACGCCTTCTGGGCATGGAAGAGATTCAGAAATTCTTCGCTTCTGGCAAAGAGGGTACAAGCGAGGAGACGCTGCAGGTGAGTGTCTGGCGGTATCGGTTTCTGGTTAGAGGATAAAGAAAACTTGCAATATCCGTAAAAACTTGAAGGTTTCACTTGGGTTGCAATGGATTTTGTTAAGCTAGTCGATTTCTCAGGTCAATGTTCTTGTCAGAGGTGAGGGTCTTTGTTTCTTTATTGAACTGGTGACATTTTAAGTGACAACCCGGTTTGTTTCAGGAATTGGAGTCACTGGACCTGGAGATGCTGGCCCCGTACATTTCAATGGACGAAGATTTCCTGCTGAACTCTGCAGGGCAACTGTTCTGGGAAAGGAAGGATGCTAGAGTGCCAGAGATCTGTGTTCAGAAGTCCACCTTATCTGCCTCTTTAGTTGTACTTACTACCAGTACCCAGCAAAACCAAAATCACTTTCAGATTAGAGAGAACCTTTTTGGTTGGGAGGGTGAGACTTGTTTAGCACCCTCTGGAATAACTCGGTCTACAGAAGAGATTAATTTGCATCCACTTGACATCAGAGAAGGTGCAGTGTTGGATTCAACAGAGACTGAAGTGCCTAAAGAGAGGAGGGAAGGAAGCCACACCGGGACACAGCTTAAGAACCGGAAGAGGTAAGAATGGCCTCGTTGGGCAGCTTTTGATATTTTGTGAGCGAACACTGGTTGGGTCAGACGTGTGAATTTAGTGGAGCAAAGTATGAACACTAATCTATGGCTCCTCGTGTTTTAAAATTTAAACGAACTCTATGGGGTAAGGAACCTTGTCTCACAATTGGTATGATAGGAAAAGGATTTGCGGGTGGGAGTTGATGAGAATTGTTCGCCTCTCACATGGATTTTGGTGGTCATCTATCTGTCTGTCACCAATATAACTGTAAATCAGTAAAATACACCACTAGTGTTTTCCTGCATCATAAACTTGAGTCTAATAGGGAGGATGGAGAAGAGGGGGGGGCAGCAGTGTTTTCTTTTCCAGGAGGTGACTTTACTAGAGTCCGATCAGGCCTGTATCCAGTGAGTTTTGTTTCAAATCTGAATTTCCATCTTTGATTTTGTTTCTCAGGGCATTTCAGCAGACCGAGGAAGAGGAATCTGAGGCGGCAGATGTCCCTAAGCGTCCTCGTCTGTCACAGTGTGGCCACTTGGACCCGTCTGTCCAGAGAATGGTAAGTTTCACATCAAAGACCCCAAAAGCAGGCGTGAGATGTTTGTGCTAACTGTGGAATGTGGCAGTGTGTATGTATTGATGAGGGTTTGGAAGGTAGTATTTTGCTTTTAACGGGACTTTATTACAGGGGTCCCTGAAGAGTGCTGACCGAAACAACACGGAAGGGCGTACCCAAGAGGGAGTTGTCACACAGAGGAGGCTGTCTATGCTGGATCAGCCTCTAGGTGAGTAAAGTGTAGGATTAGTGGCCAGTGATCAAAGGGTGCCAGGGTTGGCGAGCTGAAGTTTCTTTCACTTCGTGGTTTTACTGTTTTATATCATTTATATGAGCGCTTCATTCCGTGTTGAGAGTCACCGAAGAGCATTTTTTTGATGGGTAGCATGATACACCATGCTGGAGTGTGTGATCGGCGTGTTGTATTTCTGGTGATCCCATGTGGCAAGCTTTTTTGTGTCAAACACGAAAAACCAGAGAGGTGCTCTTATCTTGTGTAGTAGGGCACAGTTATGAAAGAGGTGAGAGAGATGGGTGTTCAAAATCTAATTGTAATTAGATGGCGTTTATGTAGTACTCTACCAGTCCTGTGTTAGGCTTCACGGTTTCTCTTATGCTAGAAGCAGAGAAAGAGGCAAGGATTTACCTGGATGAACTGTTATGGGTAGTTGAGTTGGGAGGGAGACTCGAGCATACAGGCAGCAACACAGCAACATTCAAGCCAAACGGGCAATGGGGTGCTCGCGGATTGCATGGCTACTAAAAACAAGAAAGAGGGGTAATCAAAGAAGGCCCAGCAATCCATAGGACAACATGGCAAGGCACAGACTGTAAAGTGATGCCAAATGGGTCAGAATGGACGTTTGTGACATGAGCAATAGTCGTGGAATTCAAGTCCGGGAAACCTTCTAGTGTGAATCCACTTCAGGATCGAGGAAAGAAGGGTAAGAGAACTGAAGGTAGCAACCTAAGCAGAAGCCACACAATCTGTAGATTACCCAGATTGCGCCTTCCCCCTGCTAAACTGAAGGACGCCAAGATTTAGAACATGAGTTTGCACCCCAAGGTCCTCCCACGTCCCAGGAGGATTCAGAATGCAGATGAGCAGGATTCTGGTGGGCCCTAGTTGGCTTATGTCTCGGGCATTAGCCAACTTGGCATCCTGCATTTGAGAAGGGTGGAGACGAAGTCTTTTGTAAGTTGCTTCACTCACAGCACACCAACTAATGGGTCTGCTTCGCGTTACCCTCCGCCCTCACCTCTTCAGACAAGCATAATTGTTTTCTTATATCCCGGAGACCATTGCTGTATTTTTCACCTGAGGTGGCATCTTCCTTCTCTTCTAGAATTTTACTCCCAGACACCTTCCATGTTCATTATTATTAGGCAGTGTCCTTTCAGGATAAAAAAAATGCGGTGAAAGAAAGCTTGTCCCTCTTTTGTTTCAGCTAGTACAGGAGAAGGACAGATTTTGTAGTTTGGTTCAGTCTTAACACACCTCTATGGGGAAGCTAGAAATAATTATGCTCAGGAATTGGAAAAGTGAGACAACCATGCTCTAGTTGTACATGTACTCCAGTATTTGTGGTTTGAAAGTGTAGAAGTTACAGATAACCATGATTTTCCAGAACGTGCATTCACGTACTGTGATGATCTAAAAGGGGGATGCTAGAGTGCATTTCGCTGAAAAAAGTCCTGTAATGTTTTGTTCCATCAGTGTCTTTAGGAGATAACTCTAACACAGAGATAAAACAAAATCTCACTTTGAAGTGATCTGGGTGCCCACTTTGAAGTGATCTGGGTGCCCACTTCCATTCTGTAAGATGCTGAGCCTATTGCAAAATGCTGTCAGTGATAGTGGGGCACTGACAGCTGGTTTGAGGAAAGGATTCAGCCTGTAGAAATATGTGCTTTCTACCCCTTCAAGACCTGCCCAACCCAGTGTTGAGATCAACAAACGTATTTCGCACACTTTCACCTATTAAGTTTCCAGCATACCCTTTCGGGTCTCACGTCAGATTTTGTACTTGCCCAATATAGTTTTTTTCCCCTTCAGTTTTGCACTTTTTCAAATAGATTTTCCTGGTTTACACCTACAGTTTTAGTGTTTAGGTCATAGATTTTTCAAATTTAGGTTTTTGCCTTCAGTGAAATTCAAAAATAAAGGATCATTTTTTACGTGTAGTGTGCGTAATGGTGCCTCACATAAGCTATATACTACATATCAATTTTGATTTATTTCAAATTTACATTAATGGGAGACTGATATAGTCACATTAAAAGCAGGATACGTTGACATAAAAAATCTGCGGTATGTAAACTTGAATTTCAGTCGATAAGTTCTATAGATCAGAGTGTAATAGCAATAAAGGGTCCTCCGTTGTGCCTTCTATTGTTAACCTGGCACCAAAACATCGCACTATGCGGTCTGTACGAGATTTGAGTCCAAATCAATCCAACTTAATAAAACACTTATAGTTTCTGGCTACAATGCCGTTAAAGCTTGAAGACTAATTGTCCTATTTTTAAATTAGGTGTTTTAAGTGACTTATTTATCTTAGTCTGGCAAGGGGCCTACCCTTCTTTAATTAAAAAAATTAAATAAACACACGAGAAAAACCTTATTTATTCTCATGCACATTTTCAGCTTGGAGCGACTCGCATTCCTAGCATTCTTACGCCATCTTGTGGCTGGCTGTGGGCAGTTTCCCAAAGTTTTAAAATCACCTCGTTGGCTTCAACAGTGTCTGGGATCATCAGACTCTCTTCTCTCCCTTAGGTTTAGATTTTTTTCTACCGTTTTAATTGTGTAAAGGATAGTTCTGATCGTCCTTTTTCACCGAGGACTGCAAGTAAAGAGATTCTATTTATTCAGCAGTTTAAAGAAAATATAATTGGCATATAACTCCCTCTTTCAGAGCACTTTACATATAATCAGCACCATATGGAAAGATAATGCAACACCTACGACAGAGTGGGATAAGAAAAGAAAATGTATTACCATCCTGTCCTGTAGAGTAGGAATAGAAAACTGAAGAATAAAATAGAGTTAGTCTAACAGTTCGGTATTACATTTCCAAGCTCACAGTGTCCAGCAGCCTTGAAGGTGCGTAATATTGATTAGCAACAAATTAACAACTACGTGTGTGTGTATAGTATAATCTGGTAGTGAAAATAAATACTATTTAGAGCAATTGTACTACTAAACACATTTATTACTAAAGTTAAAAATGAGAATTCGAGTTTATTATCATAGTCCAGCAAAAGTGCATGAGAAACACGTTTTACTGCCTCACAGATTGCATGTAATACCTACCGTTGTTAAGGTAGGGGCAGGGCATTGTTGCACACTCGAGGCTTTGCATATTGTGAGTCACTGCTCCTCCCCACACCCAACAATGGTAATAAATAGCATATTGCACTCTGTGCATCTGCATGTATGTTATATGTATATATATTACCTACTGGAAGTCGCCACTGTGTCATGATTCACTTGTACTTTCCAGTGAAAAGGCATTTTTTGATTTTCCTATGACTTTTGACTCCATATTCGGATTTGCGCCAAATCTGGTAGTTGTATGGTGTATTTCTCCAAGGTCAGGCTTGCCAATTTTCATTTGGATCCATGCAGGGGAAAAAAAGTTAAAAGGGGTGGGGTTTGAAAAACCATGTTTTCTCGTTTAGCTCCCACTGAAAAGTTTGTTTTCACAATAGCCCAAACCGCTGATCTTATTTACACCAAACTTGGCATGAAAGTATTTACTTCGGGTGCTTTCGTTGCTTTGGTGTAAATCTGCTCGGTGGTTTTGGAGCTATGATCATTTAAAAAAGCTGCAGCTCAAGTTTGAGAGGATTACAGCTTCTTTTGCATCTGTTCCATTTAAAATCACAGTTTAGAAAATCGCAAATTTTGTCAATTACATTTTAATTTTATCAAACGTGATTGGCTGATCGAGATTTCGTTTTTCCACCAGTATGAAATTTGTGATTTAAAAAAAAAAGCGAATTTTGTAATGCCAGAAAAAACTTCCACAGTCGTTGTGGACCCAGTTAGAGGCGCCTGACCCAGGAGAGTGCTGTGGTGGAAATATACACAATTGTTATTTAAATGAAAATTGCGATCTAAAAGCAGAATTTTACGACAAGCACAAAAATTACTGTTTTGTGCAGAAAATGAACGAAATATAAAAAAATTGCAAAATAATTAAAAAAGAAAGAAACCTCCCTGCGCACAGCCAAATGCCATTTATGGCAGGGGTTGGCTGCCTTTCTGGCCTTTGGCTGTTCACGGTGGGTTTTGCATGTTTGAGCTAGAACCATAACTCAGTTTTTAGCTTTTTTTAGTGAATTCACTCACACTTACGTATTATGCTCTTTACTACTTTGGTGAGTGTGGGGGAAGCACTGTTACTCTCAAGAGGTGAAACGCTTAGTAATAGTGAGTCATAATGCACCTTCCTCAAACAATGATAACGAGTAGCAAATATGTTTTATGCCATGGCAGTTTTTATCATGGGTATTTGATTTTTTAATTAAAGTTTAAGAATGCGATGCGAGGAGTTACGATAATGGCGTGAGGTAAAATCACATGAAAGAAGTCAATAGTGTGTTTCTCGTGTCAGTTTGGCTGTAATATGGTAATATGAAATTTGACCTTTGAGCTATAGTAAATAATGTTATAAATAATGTGTTTATTACTACAACTAAACAGCATGTTTTGTTGGGTACATTTATTTTAACTAGCATGGGATAAATATATTTGTTTTGCTACTGAAATAAACTGTGGCCCATTATTAGCTATTACCATAACAGAGCGGAACTGACTTCAACACATTGAATGTCTCTTCCTATTGATTCCCATATATGACCACTTTAGAGAAGAAAACAGCTGGGGACATAGTCACACTTGCTGTTTACTGTGGGTTTATTTCACTACAATGATTTAGCCCCTTGTGTCCTGGTTATGGTCAAACACCATTGTTTAGAAGTAGTGTACATGAAAAAAACAGCACAGCGTAAACCATATATGAAGACATTTGATTGAAAGTTCCGGAGTTGCACTCCAAACATACTCTTGAATAAGCTAATAAATTGAAACCAATTCAAGACGTGCCTCTTTGGTCTGCCCTTTCTTCTGGGTACACCGCAATGAAACAGAAGTGTAGTCGCTTCCACTACCATGTGGTAGTCCCAATAGGCACAATCGAATGGCCATGAGTTGCTTAGTGGCTTAAACAATTACAAAATCAAATCACCAAAAGTTGTAATGTTTATTGGTGATTTTTCGTGCCTTATGGCGTCTTCGTTCATGCTCTTGTAGAAGTTCAAAGTTTCATATCAAACTCATGTTTGAAGTCGAAGGTTACTAATCCATGTTTACATTGAACTGTTACTGTGACGTTTTTTTGTTGTATTTATAACTTTGTCGCCATTTGACAAATCTGCTAAAAACGTTCCCAAAAAGATGTCATGCACCTCAGCTCCTTCCTGGAACGGTTTGGAGTGACCCATTAAGTGGTTGCACAAAAAAGGGAGCCTCCCAATATGTTGATTTGCTATGTTAATTCCCCCAGGAAATGTTTCGAAGGACTAGAAAATACGGCTAATCAGAATTGCACCAAATTTGACAGAAAGTTAGAACTTCACTCCAAGTGTGACTTTTGTGATTTGGTGAAAACATATAGCTGTTTTTGAAAACTAGCATTTAAAGAGCTTCCTAGGAATGGGACGATTGGTCAGATGGTACTGAAAATTAAAACAAATAGGGTGCCCTGACAGTCTAAGGAAGTTTTTTCTACTGCCAGCCATTTTACTGCTGCGGGATGAGAGAGCTGATTGGCTGGTGCAACCCAGAGATAAATGTTGGGACTGTTATTCTAGGACTTGGAGACTCTGTGCCTGTGTCCGAAATGTGTTTCAATAAAGTAGCATAAGGGCGTAGGGACATCCTGACACTGGTGGGGACCCAATGCCCCCCCTCCCCCCAAAAGGTCCAATAGTGTAAAAAAAAAAAATTATACTTTTTTTATTATTGTACCACGGTACCTCCTGAGAGGGTAGGTCTGGATCTTTTTAAAGACTATGTTTAGGCTTCACTTCCTGGGTATCACTGTACCATGCAACTTCTCCAAGAAAACCCTTGCAAATAAAATTTAGGGTGGGGATCCATTGTGGGTTGGGTGCTGAACCCACCCTCTTGCTGCACATGGCCAAAAATTAGCTGAATAGGATTTAAAAAACAAACAACAGAATTTCACTGTACAATAGTGACATTATAGTTAGGTATGGTAATAAGATCTTAGCATACACAAAAAAACAAGAATTCACAGGGAAAAAAACAGGTTAAAGTGACAATATAGTTTGGGGTTAAAATAACATAAAAGCTAATGTTTAAACCGATAAAACACAAATTCACCAGTTACTGATTACTAACCCAGCTATCACTTGCATCCCTGCTTATGACCTCACTTGTATTTTTGTGTTATTTCAACTCCGAATTATAACACCACTTCAACCTTTAGTTTTTTTTCAGTGAATTTCTATGTTTTTTGTTATGACATTCTGCCAGCTTTTATCCTTGTACAGCGGGATATTGGCTGCAGGGCTTCTGTGTGCAATTTATTCATTAAGTTACTCTCAGAGAAGCTTGTATTGTACCATGGCACCATGGGCGCCAAGCTGGAGCAGCGGCTCCCACGGGGCCCAGCGCTGCACTCCCTGAAGGTGCCAAAGAACTTCTTTCAGTTTTTAGCTCTTGGGGGGGGAGGAGACCCAGCTGTGGCTCCCTGGGGGCGGGGACCCACCCCAAGACTAGGGGGGGGTCAAGGTGTCCCTACCCAGTCTCCTTGTACTACTTTGTTGGAACAAATTCAGGACAAGGGAACAGAGTCCCTCTCTGACTCCTGGAATGGGGAGCGAAGCATTTGCTTCGGGGCTGTGCCCAGCTATTCAGATCTCTCGTCCTGCATTAGCAAAATTGCTGGCAGCCAATAGGTGTTTTTAATGGTGAGCTATATATATGCAGATGTGCAGAGTGTAAATTGCAATTTATTACCCCTGCAGAGTGTGGGGAGGGGCCATGATTTGAGAAAGCCCAACTGTTGTTAGAGATATGGTGGCGCATAGGAAGGAGATGGTACTACCCCTTTATCAAAGTCCTTCCATCGTAAGCCAAGGAATAGCAACAGAATAAACAGATTCATACAGCCTCTCTCACTAGGGAAGGGAGAGCTAGAATAATGTAATCAAACTCTATCGCTTATGGCATTTTTGCATGATTTAATGCAGCCAGTCCTCCATACATTATTCTCTTCAGAGAGGATTTTAGGTTTTCTTGTTACTAGTGACAGATAATCGGGTTTCCAGCATAACTGTGATTTGGGAATGAGGGAAGGTTGGTGTACCATTTCAGGATATTAAAGAAAGGGTGAAACTTGATCAGTAGCTGTCTGGAGTTTACTAAAAAATGAGAGTTTTGACTGTGACCATTGAAACAAGGGATATTTGGGTGGTATAACTTGTACCAAGGATAGGGGGATACCACATTCACCAAGTTGAGGAATAAAGTGGGACTTGGCATAACTGGTTCATGAAATGAATAGGAGGCTGTGCAGGACTGTAGGCACGGAATGGAGAGTTCATAGTAATTTGTATTAGGTAATGGGGACACTTTGTATAGTCTGGGTTACTGAATGAGGAGAGTTTGGATTTGAGGGTAGGGAATGTTGTGGTGGGCCCGGAATATTTGTGTTAGCATTTGGGTGTATATGGAACACAAGTATTGAAATCATTCAATGACAGTTAAGGAAGATATCAAGTTTGCAGCAATACATACATAAGCCCCCAACTACAGGGAAGCTAAAGTTGGACTTGGTACAGCTAAGCATGGGATATTAAAATGCGACCTACCACACACGTATTCACATTTGGGGTTTGTAGCCATGATCGTGAGTTGCGCAGACTGTGCTGGTTGACGTAGTGGACCTAATAGTCTCTTCATTTCTTTCACAGTTCTTTTCGGCAGCCTTCACCCGTTTGTGACGGAGGATCCTGCACTGTCAGAGCTGGCACAGAGCGACGATGAGCAAGAGCCTCTGCAGTCAAGTGGGGCACACTTCCTTTCTGAAGACGAGTTTATGTGGGACCTGGGACAGGCCACCTGAACATCATGAAGATCACTGAAACCATGCACAACAAGAAATACCTCACTCCACAGGCTGCCAAGTGAATGCTCGCAGCCAGGCATTGACACTTGCAACGCAATACCTCAGCACTCCATCAGTGGAGCCAGAAGCCTCACCCCAAAGGAGGGCCACTTCA
This sequence comes from Lissotriton helveticus, assembly GCF_964261635.1. Classification (NCBI taxonomy): domain Eukaryota; kingdom Metazoa; phylum Chordata; class Amphibia; order Caudata; family Salamandridae; genus Lissotriton; species Lissotriton helveticus. Next base: position 819,332,747 of record NC_136070.1, read on the forward strand.
GAGACTGTCCTCACCAGCCTAGGTGGGCATCTGTCCCAATAACTGTTATCTTCCACCTACAAGAAGGAGAGATGTCCTACAAGTTGCATCATTCTCCCATGTCGGAGTACTCTTATTGTTTGTCAAAGTTGAGCACCTTGTCTGCTGCATCCTCCTCTTCTGAGCACTTGAACATCATGCTTGTCACCATTGAGTGACAGTGCCACTAAACGGAGCTTTCTTCCAGCGCCATTCTGCGCTCAGTGTTGCACAGACAATAAATTCGGGTCCAGCATTAAGCAAAGACTGATTGCGTAGTGTCGGGACTGTTATTTCCAAGAGAAAAGGCTTTGATTGTTTTTGTCTGAAAATATTAATCTGCCAGAAACTTGGATTGTAAAATGCATGCAAAAAATATTCACTCACGGATTTAACTACCCCAACTATTCACTCCACTCCAGACTGCCGATTTTGACATAAATACAAACCCCCCTTCCTACCTCTGCTCACACATCCCAAACTGTGAGCCATGGATCAAGTTCAGGAGTGCTGTCTTTGTTCTTGGCTGGTGTTAAAGTAACGGTTTAAATGTATATTTTTCTTTTTTCATACTGAATATTTTCTTTGTTTATACAAATGAAAAAAATGGCAGCTATATAAGCCGTATGTCGTAACACACACAACTGAAATGGGGTGACCAGAATCCATTGCGGTCCAGAACAGCTGTGCAACTCCTTAATGGCAGGGTCCAGCAGCTTTAATTGGGTTATCCAAGATATTTGTCTTTTCTGGAAAAAATATGTTCAGCATCTTCATGTGATGCCATCAGAATGGAGAACGAATGTGGAGCCCTGGGCAAACAGCTTTGGGAGCCTACGGGGGATACTGCATCTCTGTAAGGTACCAGGCTAAGTTACTTTACTTGGCAAGACAGATGCAACACATCCACGAAGTGTGACACCAGTACAGCATCTCTATGGGCAGCCAGATGGGTACAAGACTTGTAAGATGCACATGCTATATTAAGCACACCTGATTGTCTGGTGTTTATAATGCATCTGTGGAGTACTAACTTAGGTTCAAGGTATTTGAAGGGTTCTAGATGGACCATGCCTTCTTTGTGTGGTGCTTGGGACATAGTGGGTATGTCTTGGTCATATACCATGTAGTGTACAGCATCACTGCTGGCAGGTTGGTGGGGAAAAACATTTAAGAGATGCCAGGTGAAGGAGCATCATCAGCTCGTGTGAATAGTAAATTGGTATGAAAATATATGCGGGATGCAATTTGGCTGTCGGGTCTCTGTAGAAATGTAGGTTTCTGTAGCTTCTCTGCGGAGTGCCAGGCAAGAATCTTTTATTTAATGGTATCCAGGCAAGTGTAGATTCCCTGTTGGAGGGTAGGAAGGATTGTGTCTACTTAGAGTGAATGTATAGTCCAATGTGCACATGGAGTGCCAGACAAATAAGTTGTATGTGTTTGGTATCAGGGGTATACAGGCTCTCTTTGCAGGTGCATGCTCGTCCTAAATTTCTGTTGTGTGCTAGTTGGGTCTAACATTTTGTAGTCTACTAAGAGGGTACAGTGTGTCTTGTGGCGTAGTATTTTGCTAGTGTACCAGGCAGCTAAATCATCTATAAGATGTTAACTAAGACCACTGGGTGCTTGTGGAGTTGCAGGGAAGTATGTTCTACCTCTGCTCTGTCAGTTAGGCTACAGCTACTCTACAGTGCCCGGTGGGTTCAAAATCTCTGCAGGATTTCAGGCAGGTAAAAAAGTTTATTGTGGTTCCAGTCAGGTGAGCCAACCCCTAGTAGTTGGCCAGACATCAGTGGGGATGCTGTTAACCAGCACTATGTGTGTTTAATCCACCAGTAAATTATATCTATGTACTGAATTGTTTGTTCTGACAGTTGTCTGAATTTGGCAGTTTCTGTTCCAGCCAATTTGAACTCCTGATTGAATATGCAATAAAAAACCTTTATTTAAAGAAGAAAATTAGTGTATGAACTGACTGAAGACCAACAACTCTATATTGCTGCTCTTGAATTGTTCTTTGTATTTTGGGTCTTGCTTTCAAACCACTGGAAAACACCATTGCAACTGAAAGGAGGGTTCTGATTGACATTTCTAATTGCAGATCCCTCACATTTAGAATATCTTCCTGGTGCCAGACAAGATCTGGACGTTTTCATAGCAGTGCTCCCGTGAGCCACTGGTGGCTCCGTGGGACTCTGCATTGACTTTATTCTACTCCGTAGGTGACTCAGAAACCACCCCTGTGCGCTGATGTTTGTTTCTGTTCGAGGCATGTGTGCTGTAGATACACATGCTTTGCATACTCCTGCCATCTAGTGTTGGGTCCGGATGTTTGCAGGTTGTTTTTCTTCAAAAAAGTCTTTCCAGTCACAAGGTAAAGTGACTCCTCCTTTTGGTGGCAGTGCGCATGGGCGTCGACTCCATTGTCAGATTAGTTTTTTCCGCCGTCTGGTTTGGATGTGTATTGCTGCGCTCCAGTTTGTAACCGCTCCTCAGGTTCCCCTCGGTGCACAATCCACTGTACCCTCGACGGTACTGTTTCCGTACGCGTTTACATGTTCTACGCATCTCAAATTGGTCAACAATTTCTCCATCTTCGATTGAAAACCTTGTGGGGGCGCCCGTCGGGACAGCCTTCTCCCAATGGAACGGACTCCATTCCAATTCTGCCCTTGGTCCTCACACCAACCAACATCAAGTTTGTAACTTTTGCCTCTCTCCGGAGCACAAGGAGGCTGACTGTGACGCTTGTAATTGATTAGACTAAGCGATCGTCGAGCTCGGCGACGAGAAATGCAACGTCAAAGCATTCATCATACTCTGGATATCTTCAGGGAAGAATCCGAGCAAGAGGAGATCGAAGCGTCCGCCGCAGAAAAAGAAAAGGCGTTCTTGGTTTCTGAGCTGGAGATCGATCTGGAGTCTGAAGTTGTGCCTCTGGGACATGGTGATGTGAGTACCGAAGACCCCCTTCCCCGTAAAACCTCTTCCAAAACACATAAGGCTTCGGCACCACCTCTGCCTTCTGGCCAAGGTCTGCAGCAAAACATTGTTTCTGAATTCCCACCTACCGGCTCACCCCCGAACCAGACCGTCAAGCCCTCAGGCTCGGGACTGAGTCGAACAAAATCATCTACCGATCCGAAACAATCAGGATCCAAGTACAAATCTGGGTCGGAGCCTAAACCCTCCGATTCGAAACAAAAACATGCTCCGAAACAGAAACACAAGTCAAAACCTTCAACTCCCAAGGACACGTCCTTTTCTACGCCGAAATCCAAGGACAGCCTCCCTGAGCCTCCAGACCAATTATAGACATTCTTAAGGCCAAATGAGATCCTAAGCAGAATTGTTTTTATATTAATCTTGATACAGGACATATTTCTGCTAAAACACCATCAAAATGGAAACTTCCTTCAGAGGGCCCTGCCTACAAGATTCCTCTGAAAAAGGACATGGCTACTAGCCGTGCTTATTCTGCCCTACAACCTTCTCCACCTCCACCATTTTCTCCACACTTAATAATTGAGGATCCCTTATATATAACTCCGCAGGGATCTCCACATACAGATCCAGATGGGAATCATATTGATGAGGACATTCATTTGCCTTTAGACCCATGGAATGATCACACATTGACCCTCCAGTAGATAATGACCGAGACCTTTATCCTGCAAACCCATCACCTCCAAACGATAATATGACATATCAACAACTCATTGCTAGGGCGTCAGAGTATCATGGGGTGGCCTTACATAAAGAGTCCTTAGAAGAAGACTTTTTATTTGAAACACTTGAGTCTACAAACAAGTCCAGTCAGTCACTCCCTAAGCTTAAAGGCATGATGAGGCATGCAGAAGATATCTTTATGGGCAAGTATTTTAACTCCAAGAGTAGATAAAAAATACAAACCCTCACTATCGGATCCTGTGTTTATCAATGGACAATCACCTCTCGACTCCCTATTAGTGTCCAATGCTCGTAAAAGAGCTAATTCACAAACCTCTGGTGACGCACCTCCCCCAGACAAAGAATCTTAAGCTCATTGATTCATCAGAAAAATGAGTGGCTGTTCAAGCTGCTAACCACTGGTGCAATACAAACACACAGGGTCTACTAGCCAGGTACGACAGGGCACACTAGGATGAAATGGAGCAGCTGCTCCAATGTATCTCAAGAAAAAAGAGATTGACCCAAAAACCAAAGCTGCTCCAATACCTTCCAGAAGAACACAAAGCTAAGGCACAACAGTTGGTTGAAGAGGGAAAACTATTCTCTAACTCATCAATCAGTTGTTCTCGAGATACAGCTGACACCCTACTAAGGAGATCAATACCAGCATTCTCCTTCTAAGGCATGAGTGGCTTAGTATTTCGGGGTTTAAGCTGGAGGTCCAACAGTTCATTTCAAACCCCCTCTTTGACAAAGAACACCTATTTGGTCCTGTAGTCGACCAATCTCTAGAAAAAAGGAAAAAAGATAGCCAAGTGGCAAAGTCCACGGGAGCGCTCCAGTCCCCATCAAATAGAGGCTCCTTTTGCCGCTCCTTTTACAGAGCAGGCTCTAAAACAAACAACATCCTCAGACCCAAATGCTTCCGTCAACAAAAACAAAACCCAATTCTCTCCCTCTAGAGGTTTCTATAGAGCAGGGTATAGAGGAAACTATTTCAAGGGTAGGAGTAAAGGCACCACACCGCATAACCCTATCAAACAGTGACTTGCCCACACTTCCCCCGATCACTTTACACCTGTCTGGGGAAGACCTCTATAATTTCTCCCCATTTGGCAATCCAGAACAACTGACAAATGGGTGATCGAAATTATCCAACATGGTTATTGCCTGGAGCTTACCACCAATTCTCCAAACATCCCACCTCGCATTCAGAAACTGTTTTCAGACCACTTAGAGTTACTCAAACAAGAGGTGCAATCTCTCATAGAGAAAGGAGCTGTAGAACCAGTTCCTTTACGGTACCAAGGTTCAGGGGTGTTTACTCTCTATTTTCTAATCCCTAAAAAAGACGGTTCCTTAAGACCAATTTTGGATCTCAGAGTATTAAACTACTACATACTGTGAGAACACTACCATATGGTAACGCTTCAACAAGTCTTTTCACTTCTACAGCAAGGCGATTTTATGTCTATGCTAGACTTAAAAGATGCATATTTTCAAAGTCCAATTCATCCAGCTCATTGCAAATATCTCAGATTTGTGATAGCAGGCAAACACTACCAGTTCAAAGTACTCCCATTCAGAGTAACTACAGCTCCCAGAGTGTTTACCAAATGTCTAGCAGTAATGGCCGCTCATCTCGGAGGACAACAAATTCACGTCTTCCTGTACCTAGACTACTGGCTCATCAAAGCCAGCACACACCAAATGTGTCTAGAACACACACAGACCACCCTACACCTACTCTACCAATTGAGTTTCACGGTCAACATGCAAAAGTCTCACCTATATCCCTCACAGATACAATCCTATCTAGGAGCCACTCACATGGATCTAGCCTCTCCCAATGCAGCCAGAATTTTCAGTATACAGACTCTATTGCTGCAGTTCCAAATCGACCAATCCTTGGCAGCCAGGACTTTCATGCGCCTACTTGGAATGATGGCGCCATGCGTTGCAATAGTGCCTCATGCAAGACTACACATGTGTCCACTACAATAATGCTGCGCATGTCCGTGGAATCCGTCACAGGGTCAATTAACCCCTTCAGTGCTAATGACAAGGGTAACTCGTCATGGAGTTTCCATTGATTTCAATGGAAAGTCAATGGACCTACATGCACACCCCTTAGCAGCCAAGTGGTTAATAGATCTAGTGTTGGTAGACAGCCGAACCCATCGCTCTCTACAGTGGTGAAACCCACCAAAGGGTGGCCTTTCATCGAACCTGTTTCTCAGATTGTGCTAACAGCAGACACATCTCTCACAGCTTGGGGTGCACATCTCCATCATTACACAATTCAGGATCTCTAGGACGATAAACACCAGCGTCTCTACATCAACTATCTAGAGCTTCTAGCAGTATTTCTAGCGTTGAAAGCTTTTCAGTCTCATCTTACAGGCAACGTTGTCCTAGTCGGCAAAGACAACATGAGAGAGATGTACTATGTACAAAAACAGGGAGGGACACACTCTCTCCAACTTTCACGCCTGTCTCCGACAATTTGAAAATGGGCAATCCATCACAAAATTCACCTTCTGACAGAACACCTTCCAGGATCAAATTGCTGACCTCCTCAGAAGACAGAGGCAGCAAAAATACACAGCAAAAATACACGGTGGGAACTTCATCCCCAAGTTCTCCTTTCGTACTTTCAACAGTGGGGATACCCGCAAATAGATCTGTTTGCCACAGTAGACAAAGCACAATGCTCAAACTTTGCCTCCAGGTTCCCACACCCTCTATCCAATGCCCTATGGATGAATTGGTCAGGGATATTTGCCTATTCTTTCCGCCTCTCCCACTCCTTCCGTTTCTGGTTCGGAAACTCAGGCAAACATCACTCACACTGATTCTAGTACAATTTCATCGGTAGTAATGCAACGAAGGCGCACCTCATATACATTTGCATTCAGATAAGGACATATATTTGGGGGTTTGTATTTCTCAAAACAGTTAGCACTTCGAAAACTTTCAATTAGGATTGGTGCTTCTCGGGATATATACGCACCCTACTACCTAGGTGCACAATTACACAAGGTATGTCAAAGACACTTCTTGTGTGATACAACTTTTTATACACAGAATATCCCAGCACTCTACTGTAGTTAATCTAGGTCAGTTGTGTGTTGGATTCAAAACAGGTAACAAAAATTACTAAATTCGCAAAAATTCATGTACTACCAACCAGTTTCGTTCTCGTAGGAATGGAAAATTTATTTTATTTGGATATTGATACTAGTAATTTCGGTAATATCCGTCTCTCTAAGTCAGAGACAAGTAGTATATACCGTCTTTTCGTCATCAATCGGTTTAGAAAGAAACACTAGATTCATCAATTTTAAAACACACATTCCAGTCACTGTATGAGGAGAATCAGACTCTGATAGGCCTGATTTCGTGCAGTCAAGCACCAGTTGCGTGTCCTCCGTCCTCAGCTTTCAGTCCTGAGGACTGAAAGCTGAGGACGGAGGACACGCGACTGGTGCTTGACTGCACGAAATCAGGCCTTTCGAAACCGATTGATGACGAAAAGACGGTATATACTACTTGTCTCTGACTTAGAGAGACGGATATTACCGAAATTACTAGTCTCAATATCCAAATTGACAATATTGAAGACCGATATGCGACAGTACGAATGTACGGAGAACAACACAAATTGAGATAATAAAGTTTGATGACATCTGGGGAAATCTAAGAGCCTTGAGAAAGTCACATGACGTGACGAAACACGTGTCGGCTGTTGTCGTTTACGAATCTGCGAGAGGAGAACATACAACTGTTGTTAATATTGAACAACGACCCTCTATCCATCAAGGATATGTCGAATTGATTGCCAAATTCCTTGCTTGTTTGTCAATTATGAAATGACTTATGTGTTGTTTTGATGATACAACTCAAATTTGGTATAAAAATAAATTTTCCATTCCTACGAGAACGAAACTTGTTGGTAGTACATGAATTTTTGCCAATTTAGTAATTTTTGTTACCTGTTTTGAATCCAACACACAACTGACCTAGATTAACTACAGTAGAGTGCTGGGATATTCTGTGTATAAAAAATCACTCACACTGATTTTGGTCGCTCATACATGGCCTGTCAACCGTGGTACACCACCCTGTTAAAACTGTCAGTAGTTCCACATCAAAAGCTACATCTCACCTCCAGCCTACTCACTCAGAACCATGGAGAAATCAAGCATCCAAATCCCAAACAACTCAACTTAGTGATTTGGCTCCTGAAGTAATAGAGTCTGGATATTTAAATTTGCCACCAGACTGTATGATATTCTGAAAGAAGCAAGAAAACCTACCACCAGAGCTTGCTATGCAGCAAAGTGAAAAGGATTTGTTATCTACTGTAACAGCAACAAAATGATTCCCCTAAATGCTTCTGTTCAGAACATTATCTGTTACCTTCTACACTTACAGCAATGTGGGCTAGCTTACACATCTATTTGTTTGCCTCTTGCAGCAGTAGCTACATATTTGCAGAAAAGACAGCATTTATCTTTATTTAAAGTTCCTGTCATATAAGCCTTTATGGAGGGCTTAAAAGAGTAATACCACCGAAAATCCCTCCGGCACCAGTATGGAATCTTAATGTTGTACTTACAAGACTTATGGGAACCACTACACAATTGTATTTTACAGTTTCTTTCATGGAAGGTTGCCTTCCTCGTTGCAATCAATGAAGGAGAGTTGGTGAGCTACAGGCTTTAACCTTAAAAGAACCATTCTTTCAACTATATAGAGATAGGGTAGTTCTTTGCACCAATCCCAGATTCCGTCCTAAAGTAGTTTCTGCTTTTCATATCAACCAATCAGTTGAGTTACCTGTGTTCTTTCCTCAACCTGATTCAATAGCCGAATGGGCTCTTCATACACTTGATGTCAGAAGCGCTTTATTGTACTACGTTGTAAGGAGAAAAGATTTTTGTAAATCAAAGCAAATGTTTTTCATTTGCACCACTTCACAAAGACAATCCTATCTCTAAATATGCAATTTCAAGATGGATTGTTAAGTGCATTCAAACTTGCTACACAAAAGCTTAAAGAACTTTATACTCCCTAGAGCACATTCCACTCGCAAAATAGGGGCATCTATAGCTTTTTTAAGTAATAATCCTATAGTTGACATTTGTGAAGGAGCAACATGGTCTACGCCACACACATTTACTAAAACACTATTGTGTAGCTGTACTAGCACGCCAACAAGCCAATGTAGGGCAAGCAGTGCTAAAGGCACTTTTTCAGACAACTGCAACATTTACTGATTAGCCACCCCTTTGGGAGAATACTGCTATATTGTCTATGCAAAGCATGTGTATCTACAGCACACTTGCCTGGTGTTGAGCCATATATAGACACTACCTCGGCATGCAGACATCTGTTCTTTTTCTTCTGTGCTCTTTGTTGCCGATAAGGGGCTCCGCTCCTGAAATTTATGGTTTGTCACCTCTTTTCTTCCAAAGTGGTATCTTTTCAGTGACAGTCATATATAGATGAAAGGATCAATTGCAACACTTTGATAGCTAGTGGCCCTATTATTTTTCAGAGACCGACATTTGGCTGTGCAGTACCTCCTCCGGACTCAAATCTCCAAAATGTTATGAAAGTGTAATTAATGATCCTACTCACTGGTGTACATAGCCACCCCATATTTTTAGGGTGGCCAAATCGCGATCCACAAGTCTGCTTTTGGTTTCCCTGTCCACATCGACGCCACAGAGATAATTTAGCATATGCCTGCTGGCACCCTATTTTCAGAGGTGGTCATCTCCATTCACTTTGCAAGAAATGCTTTGCAATCTGAGCCCTGCTTGGAGAACCATAGTGACACGTAAAGTGCTAGGCTGGAAATACACTGTTAAAACAAACAGAGGGTAACAATAAAATACTAAAGGTATTCCTCAAAAGGACTGCAGAAAAAAAGCTTCTAAAAACATAAATTAACTTAAAACATAAGGAAAGTAACAAGCGTGCAGTTCACAGATGACAAATTGTCTCCTGAAAACTGAGGAAATTAAACCGTCCTTATGAAAGCATGTTACACTTCTTGCTGAGCATATCGCTGCCAAGCTATGAAGAAACACCTTGTTGCAAAATGGACAGACTGACATAGGCCGGGAAGGTAAGTGAGCAATCATCCCCACCACTGGAGCGCAGATTATGCATGCAGGAAAAGAAAAACATTCTGTATTTTACTATCCAAGAACAACAGTTTATGGATTTTTTTTAAAGCCTATTTTATTGAGTTTTTATGGTACCACTTGGGCTGTTGCCCGACATAAACCAATTTAAGACAGGATAATGGCAAAGTACCAAGCTTGGAAACATCATTGTGTACAGTTTGCATTTGTAGCAACAACAAAAACAAGAACTTTGCGCAGACATTTCCACACCCCCTACATTGAAGAGCATGTTTAAGTATCTGTGTATGCCACAAGGAAGAATACAATATGCAGTGTGTTATGGCGCAGAACATCCGATGAAGACCGCTTGTCAAGGGGTTTAAGAGGGAAGGGGGGAAGGTCTATACCCCGGTACATAGCCCATCGAGACCACATTTTTCTATGCTTCTGAGGGCAGCCCCGCACCTGGAAAACTGCTATCTCCGCACCCATGCATTTGTCTGATTTATTTTGCCATTTCCCTATTGTCGGGGGGTGGGGGGGGGGTCCCCTTCCATAGCTGAGCAATATCACGCTTGGTGATAGTGAGGGCAAGGAAGAGCAGGTGTTGTTTGTATCGATTCCCCCCTTTGTCGTCAGTGCTATGGAGTAGGAACAGTCTATGGTCGTGTGGGAGATCCCAGGACAGCATTTCTTTTAGACAGGTCAAGACTCTGCGCCCGAAGGGCTGTATTTCAGTGCAGCTCCATACTCAGTGGAAAAACGACCCCTCCTCCCTTTCGCAACGTAGGCACTGGGGGGTATGCAATAACCCCAGATTCCAAAGATGGAGGCACGTGTAATAAATGCGATGGACATATTAAAATTGAATGAGACTGTATCTAGAGGACACTGCAGCGCCCCGGGAACTAGCTATAGCCTCAGCCCAGTCATCGTCTGTCAGATCTGGGATATCGTCTTGCCACACCTTTCTGGTCTTAATGTAGGGTCGTAGTGGAATGTGTTGTCAGTTTCTGATGGATATATCTGCCTGTGGATTCCTCAACTTAAGAATATCCCCTCTGCGCCCGCATTCCGGAAATCTTTTGTAGCTCTCTGGGCTGACGAGGTCGTCACAGCATCATGGCTCCGCACACGGCTCAGCATTACATCACCGGAGCCATAAGAAGACCAAGTCGGCGTGATGACGTCCGTTCCTTTTTTTCCGTGCTACAAGCTCACGGTTTTTCTGGGACTCTCCTGTCTTTCTACTGTTACTTTGTTTCAAGACTTTTCTTGTTACTGTTTTCGATTATGTCTGTTCCTAGGAGGTTGGGTTTCAAGCCCTGCAAGGAATATGGAGGTCACATGTCTATTACTGACCCGCATGATGACTGCCTTTGGTACCTTTCGAGTGATCACGACGTCGAAGGTTGTTCATCCTGCATGAAGATGAACCCTAAGGCACTGAAGGAAAGAAAGGCTAAGCTCTTCATGTCCAAGGTGAGAAAGGAGAAAAGAGGTCGTAAAAGATTGAAGTCGAGGTCGTCGACTTCGCATGGATCCAAGAAGAGGCACGAGAAGAAGAAGAGATATGGGTCTCAACGTCGTTCGTCCAAGTCTCGTGCTTTGAAGTCGCCTTCTCCAGCTCCTCGACGTCGTGTCAGAGACTTTGTATCTCATTAGCCTTCTGAGTCTCCTCAGGCGTCGCCTGCCCCGGTCTCCTGTTGTGGGTTCTCCGGTGCAGTCTCCGGCGCCGGTTGATTCTCCGGCTTCAGATGGAGTTTCAAAACCAGTGGAAGAAGAGTCTCCTGCTGCTCCTGTGGCTCCACCTGTGACTCCAGCGGATCCGTCTCCGGAGACTCCTCGTAAGGAAGTCGAACCGGCGCAATATCCTTCTATCCCGGCACCGGGTTCGGATCCGTCGCACTTCATGAATGCGATGTATGGTATTTTTACCAGAGCCACGTGCCTCTCTGGAGCACCTTTGGGTCCCATGGGTGACCGTCCTGATCTGATCAGAAGCGATCGCTCCTCACGCTGCTCCCAGCTCCCTGCTGATTGGTATCGTAGCGCCAGACTGCCAGATTAATACTTGCTAGCTCGCATTGCTCACGAAATTAATAGTGCCTGACTGCTCATTATATTTGTATAATAGCGCTATACTGCGATAGTGCGCTTTGACGATCATTGTACTGTGCTGTGCTGCCTTTGCCTAACTATATCTCCTGTGACTGATTGTGCCGGTGCCATTGCCAATTTGATCGCGTTTTAAAGTTTGTGCCCCAATCCTCTTTCGCTTTTGGCTCGCAGCCATCCATTTTGTTGTTTGTTGTTGTACCTCCCTGCCCGGCTCTCCACCCCGCTCCCGCGTCTCAGCTGCTCCTCCCTCCCACTGATACTGCAGGCTCCGCTCTCCCGTGGTAGCGCTGTGACCGTCCTGATCTGATCAGAAGCGGTCGCTCCTCACGCTGCTCCCAGCTCCCTGCTGATTGGTATCGTACCGCCAGACTGCCAGATTAATACTTGCTAGCTCGCATTGCTCACGAAATTAATAGTGCCTGACTGCTCATTATATTTGTATAATAGCGCTATACTGCGATAGTGCGCTTTGACGATCATTGTACTGTGCTGTGCTGCCTTTGCCTAACTATATCTCCTGTGACTGATTGTGCCGGTGCCATTGCCAATTTGATCGCGTTTTAAAGTTTGTGCCCCAATCCTCTTTCGCTTTTGGCTCGCAGCCATCCATTTTGTTGTTTGTTGTTGTACCTCCCTGCCCGGCTCTCCACCCCGCTCCCGCCTCCCAGCTGCTCCTCCCTCGCCCCTCCCCCCTCCACTATCCACATATGACAGATGCATTTGCGTGCAGCGTTCACGCGCAGCGGTCGCGCCAAAGGTAAGCCCGTCTACGCCCGTCCGCGCCTGGACCGCGCCCAGCGCCAGACCCCCTGGTCCTCGCGATTCCCATTCCACCCGCATAACATATGACGCCGCAACCCTCTCAGCACTCAACCCCGGCCGTCTCCAAGACTGCTACCAAGCTGCCCCAGGACTTACTCATGGACCCTTCGCCTGCCACTCCTGCAAGTTAGACTGCACCAAGACCCACACCAAATCCACAATCTCCAAACAGAGCTCTGACACTAACCACCTAAAGTGCTTCCTGCTCAACACCCGCTCGGTCCACAGACACTCCATCGAACTCTGGAACCTACTCGATACTACATCGCCGGACGTCGCCTTCCTTACAGAAACCTGGATGAACGCCTCATCAGCGCCCGACATCGCCATAGCCATCCCGGACGGCTACAAAATCATCCGAAAGGACCGCACCAACCAAACAGGAGGAGGAATCGCCATTGTCCATAAGAACACCATCCGCATCACGACCAGTACCGACGATAACCTTGCAGCCGCCGAACACCTTCACTTCCAGATCCACACCGACCCCAAGACCACACTCAGAGGCACCCTCATCTACAGGCCACCAGGACCCCGCACACAATTCAACGATGACATCGTTGACTTCATCACCCCACATGCCCTCCCCTCCGAGAACTACATTCTACTGGGAGACCTCAACTTCCACCTGGAAAAGACAAACAACAGTAACACCACCACCCTCCTGGACAACCTGGCCAACCTCGGACTCAAACAACTTGTCAATACCCCCACCCGCTATGCTGGACACACGCTCGACCCAATCTTCACCTCCAGCAAGCACATCTCCTTCTATCACACCACAGCTCTCCATTGGACGGACCACAGCTGCGTTCACTTCAACTACAAAAAAACCATGACCCTCAACCCCCCACAACCTATTCCCCGAAGAAACTGGAACAAAGTTACCACCGACCACCTCTTCACTTCGCTTCACCAAAACCCTCCTGCTATTACATCGGACCCAAACCAAGCAGCCACCAACCTCACACAATGGATCACCCACAGCGCCGACGAACTAGCACCCTTGAAAAACCATCAAATCAAACAAGATAGCAAAAAAGCCCCCTGGTTCAACGATGACCTTAAGAAATCCAAGAAGCTCTGTCGTACCCTCGAGAAAGCCTGGAGAAAAAACCCAACCACGGACAACCTGGCCACCTTCAAGAACGCCACCCGCAAACACCACCAGCTGATCCGATCCACCAAGAAATCAGCATTCAAGGATCGACTTGATAACAACGCCCAAAACAGCAAGGAACTATTCAATATCGTCAAAGAATTTACCAACCCCACCGCCGGCAACAACGACATCACTCCCTCCCAACACCTTTGCGACTCTCTTTCATCATTCTTCCACAACAAAATCATCGACATACATAACAGCTTCGAAAACCAGTCCGAAGACCTATCCACTCCACCCACCTCCGAACCAAAACCACACTCTAATAACCTTAGCACCTGGAACCCAATCACCACTGAAGACACCATCCGCCTGATGAACTCCATCCACTCAGGATCGCCAACCGACCCTTGTCCCCACCACATTTTCAACAAAGCAGACTCCATTATCACACCCCATCTCCGCGACGTCATCAACTGCTCCTTCAACTCCGCCACCTTCCCGGAAAGCTGGAAACTTGCCGAACTCAGCGCCCTTCTGAAGAAACCCACAGCAGCCCCCACTGAACTTAAGAACTACCGCCCCATCTCGCTCCTCCCTTTTCCTGCCAAAGTCATTGAGAAGGCCGTCAATAATCAGCTCGCCGCCTTCCTTGAATCCAACAAATCCCTCGACCCATCTCAGTCCGGCTTCCGAGCCAAACACAGCACAGAGACCGCCCTCATCGCAGCAACAGACGACATTCGAACTCTACTGGACAACGGAGAAACAGCCGCCCTCATCCTACTTGACCTCTCCGCAGCCTTTGACAGTCTGTCATAGCACCCTCATACAACGCCTCAACAACATCTGTATACAAGGAAAAGCATTAGACTGGATCATCTCGTTCCTCGCCGGAAGAACACAAAGAGTCCGCCTCCCCCTTTCAAATCAGAGGCCACCGAAGTCATCTGCGGCGTACCACAAGGTTCATCACTCAGTCCCACCCTCTTCAACGTATACATGAGTCCCCAGGCATCCATCGCGCGCCAACATAACCTCAACATCATCTCCTACGCAGACGACACCCAGCTGATCCTTTCACTCACCAGAGACCCAAACACCGCCAAAACCAACTTACACGACGGAATGAAAGAAGTAGCCGAGTGGATGAAGAACAGCCGTTTAAAACTAAACTCGGACAAGACGGAAGTCCTCATCCTTGGTTCATCCCCTCTGCCTGGGACGACTCATGGTGGCCACCGGCCCTGGGAACCGCACCCATACCCACGGATCACGCACGTAACCTGGGCTTCATACTGGACTCCTCCCTCTCGATGACCAGACAAGTCAACGCCGTCTCTTCATCATGCTTCAACATCCTACGCATGCTCAAAAAAATCTTCCGTTGGATCCCCACCGAAACAAGAAAGACGGTCACCCACGCACTGGTCACAAGCCGCCTGGACTACGGAAATACCCTTTACGCCGGAACCACAGCCAAACTACAAAAAAAACTCCAACGCATCCAAAACGACTCAGTAAGACTCATCCTAGACATCCCCCGCCAAGCTCACATCTCCGATCACCTGAAAGACCTCCACTGGCTTCCCGTCAACAAGAGAATAATGTTTCGTCTCCTCACCCACGCACACAAAGCCCTTTACAAACTAGGACCCGAATGCCTCAACACATGACTGTCCTTCTACACCCCCACCCGCCATCTTCGATCGTCCAATCAAGCCCTCGCCGATATTCCGCGCATCCATAAATCCACCATGGGGGGTAGATCCTTCTCCTACTTAGCGGCAAAAACCTGGAATTCTCTCCCCGCCCACCTCCGCCTTACACAGAACCACCTCTCCTTCAGAAAGCAACTAAAAACTTGGATATTCGATAAGTAATGCACCCCCCCTCCCTCAAGCGCCTTGAGACCCTATGGGTGAGTAGTGCGCTATACAAATCTCCGAACTTGAACTTGAACATGGGCCCTTTGGCATTCAATCTGGGTGTGACTCAGCATTATCCTCCGGCCCCCTTTATGCCTTATATGCCGATGGCGCCGTCATGGCAGTTTCCGGCGCCGAGGGTGTCGACGCCGTTTGAGCAGTCCCAGGCTCTGTCTGGCGTCCCTTCTTCCAGGGTTCGTTCGACGCGGGTCGCTGTCACTGAGCCTTATTTGACGGAGCTGTCGGAGCCGTGGATGGCGGCTCCACCGCCGCCGCCGAGGATGCGCTCTAGGAGAGAAGCTCAAAGACGGATTGAACAGCAGCAATATCGGGCTGGTGACATGGAGGAAGGTGAAATTTATGAGTCCGAGGACTTATTGGAGGCCTTGTGTGAGGCGAGTGGTTTGGATGTCTCTTCAAAAGGGGATTTTGCATTGCAGAAGGCTTCTCCTTCTAAGGATGTAGCTCCTTATCATGTTTTCATCAAGAAGGCAGTTGAACTGTTGGATCTACATCTTCCTATGGCTGAATATAAGCCTAATCTTCTAACAGAGGTACTTCATTCTCCTTCTGCTTTGGTGGAACCTCTTTTACCTTTCAATGATGCCCTAACGGAGCCAATATTAGAAGTCTGGAGTAATCCTCTTTCTGCTCCTGCAGTTTCTAGATCTGTTTCTAGAAGATATAGACCGGCACCAGGGGACCCTGATTTTTTTTCGTCTCGCCCATCACCTCAAAGTTTGGTGGTTCAAGCTTCATGCTCAAAGCAGTCTATGGGTTCCTTTCCTCAAGCACCGGCTAACGGAGATTCAAAAAAGCTTGAGCAGTCTGCAAAGAAAGTTTTTTCGTCAGCCAGTATTGCTTTGAAATCCACCAACGCAACTTGTTTGTTGGGCAGATATATTCACGTCCTTGTGGACTCTGCCAAGCAGATTCTCCCTAAGCTATCGGAAGAGGATCGGAACAATTTAAGTGAGGGCTTGTCGGACTCTCAGGCGGCTGCTCGCCAAGTAATCCAGTCGGGTCTGGACACTGCAGATTCAGTGACAAGGGTGATGGGTTCGTCTGTTGCTACTAGGAGGCGCATGCATGCTTAAGATCTTCAGGATTTTCACCTGATGTGCAAGCTGCTCTTTTGGATCTCCCCTTTGATGGTTCTAAGCTCTTCGGGGATAAAGTTGACTTGGCATTGCAGAGGTTTAAGGACAGTAAAGCCACAGCAAAATCCCTGGGTTTACAGTCTGTCAAGAGGGTATGGTTACAAAAGATACTGTGATTTTGGGAAATCTTCCTTTCGTTCCCGTCAGCCTCAGCAACAACAGCAGCAGCAAAACCCACTGTATAAATCCTACAGAGGTAAAGGCAGAGGTTGCCTACGTGGAGCTGGACGACATCCCTCTTCCTCTTCTACCTCCCCTCCCCCTTTCGGTAATGCAGGAAGGCAGCCCTAGATCCGCCATCCTTGATAATGTGGGTCCTGTGGGAGGCCGGCTTACCCATTTTCTACAAGACTGGAAATTAATACCTTCGGACCTTTGGGTTCTAGATCTTGTGGAAAATGGGTACGCCTTTCCCTTCAGGGAATTCCCTCCTCCTTACCCTCCTTGCCAAGGGTTTTGCACGGAGGATCATTTGCTTCTCCATCAGAAGGAGGTTCTTTCCCTTTTACAAAAAGGTGTGATAGAGGTGGTTCCAGAGCAGGAAAGTGGTTAGAGTTGCTACTCCCGGTATTTCCTGATTCCCAAGAAGGATGGCAGGTTACACCCCATCCTGGACCTCAGAATCTTGAATCTGTTTCTCAAACAGGAGAGATTCAAGATGCTCACCCTAGCGCAGGTTTTTCAGGCGCTGCAACAAGAGGACTGGATGGTGTCCATCGACTTACAGGATGTGTATTTCCACATTCCAATCCTGAAGTCGCACAGGAAGTATCTCCATTTCACGGTTGGGTCGCAACACTACCAGTTTGCGGTCCTTCTGTTTGGTCTTACTACTGCACCTCAAGTCTTCACCAAGGTAATGGCAGTGGTGGCAGCCCATCTCAGAAGGTTGGGGATTCCGGTTTTCCCCTACCTGGACGACTGGCTTCTGAAGGCAGAGTCTCCAGAGATGGTGTGTCGTCATCTGCAGGTAACAACCGAGCTGTTGTACAAATTGGGTTTTCAATAAATGTACTCAAGTCTCACCTGGTGCCCTCACAGCGCAACCTGTTCATAGGGGCGGTATTGGATACCACTGTGTGTCGAGCATTCCTTCCACCTCAAAGGATTCTTGACATACAGGAAATGATTCCCAGGTTTTACAATGGAGCGGTTGTTCCAGTTCTGAAGGTCCTTCGCCTGCTTGGTCTTTTCGCTTCCTGCTGTTAGGAAATGGGGTTAGTCCTATGTCAGTGACCATGGACCACCATCACATGACATGGGCAGCACGAATAAATGTTGGTCCTACCTTGCTTTCATTGCTCGATATTGCCTTTGTTTGGACTTCGGTATCCTGCTCCCCTGTTGCTGTGCTGTTGCGGTGGATTCCTGTTATCTGGGGTTTATTTTTGTCCATTCCTCCCTTTTTTGTCTCTCACGGGATCGTGGGAGATTCTGTATTCATTCCCATTCCTTTCCTTGTTCCCCTTGTAGTTAGATTAGTTAGTCCCTTGTTTTCCTAGGCTATTTTTCCCTCCCTCCTTGTAATCTCGTTCCCATTAGATTCCCAGCGTTTGTTTGCTCGTTTTTATTGTATGTGAGCGGGGGCTCCCGTTCACGTTTATTGGCCTTTTTCAACCTGTGCCCGCTTGTGAACCGAGTAACGCTTGGGATTACGGCGTTCTTTTCTCGGTGCAGGGCGTTTTCATGTGCGCCTTTCTACCTCGTTTTGTGCGGATGTGACGTTTTGGGTCACTCCGCTACTGGCCAGGTTACCAAACAACGCTGGGGAATCACGGAGAATTCGAGTGTCTCCCTCTTGTTAATGCCAGCCCATTTCTATAAATAATTGAAGGTTTTTTTAATATTTGGCTGAGTGTTCACTATTCTTGGCCTTAGTTTTTCCCTTCATTTGTGCTTTGTTTATTTTTGCACTTTAAATGAACGAAGGACGCTGTGTATGAGTGCCCCTGACTGGTTTCAATCATAATTGGAGTATCTTTTGTTTTGGATTGTCCAGTTCCTTCACGAAGCCAAGCCTGTGCTTACCACTGGTAAGGAGGAGGTGCATGTTGGGGTGGGACATGGTCACTGAAATAGAGGCATTGTAGAATCTGTGCAAACGGAGGTATTGCTTTTCCCTTGTTATCTCCAGGTGCAGAGGCGTGAAGGAGGGAGCCGTGTCCTGTCGTTCTACAGGGTGGGAGACTTGGTGTCTCGTCAATATACCACCCTCTTTTCGGGTTCACTGGAACGCTCACAGTGTATTTGTCCTGTGAGTCTTTAGTGGACAAGGGAAGGGGATTGGTGCATGCTACGTTCCTGCAGTGCTTGGGCTGAGCGGGGTCCAACAGAATATCGAGCCCACGTTTTTAGCACTGCCTGAGCGAGCATGGACGAGGACGGGAATGCATTAGGGAATGGTACAGGAGGTCCTTCAATGCAGGACATCATGGGGGCAGTGCAGACGTTACAGGCACAGGTTCAGGAGTTACAACAGGAGAATGCTGGGTTGAAACAGGAATTGGTGGCTGTCAGGGCCCGAGAACAGATGCAACACAGAGGAACCACTCCCGTTATTCAACCTGCAACCTTCCAGTATAGCGGAGGGGCGGGACAAAGTGTGGTGGGTGGTAGCAACCCCATTAATGTGACAGTGTCTTCTCCAGTTGCGGTTCCATTAGCCCCCCTGAGAGATTCACGGGAGATAGCGAGAAGTTTGGGATGTTTATGACCCAGTGTCAGCTACATTTTATGTGTAGACCGAGTGCCTTTCCTGACGACTCCGCTAAAGTTGCCTTTACAATATCTTACCTGGCTGGTAACGCGGCTCAGTGGGCTATACCTTTGGTGGATAGCGACGATCGTGTGTTATATAACTACAACGCATTTAAAGAACTGATGCGGGGATTGTTTGCCAAGCATGCGTTCATGCAGGCTAGCGATGCAGAACTGATGAAGCTCCGGCAGGGCAGACAGGATTTGTTGTCATACATCGCCTCCTTTAATAGATTGATATCCGAGACCCATTGGCCCACTGAAAAGAGGACATCAATATTCTATCAGGGTCTTTGTGAAGAGCTGAAGGATATCGTATCACAGGTGGTGGATCCACCAGAAGACTGTGCGGCGTTCATAGATCTTGTAGTTAAATTGAACCACAGGGTGTCCGAAAGACGAGGGGAACGTAGTCGGTTTCAGGCATCCAGAGGTAGCTTTGTGAAAGCCGAAATAAAGGTCGTGGGGGAGAACAAGGTGACGCCTGAACCCATGGAACTAGGTGGGGTGAGGGGACCTTTGGCTCCAGAGGAGAAAAGGAGAAGGAGAGAGAACAATCTGTGTTTGTATTGCGGTCAGGGAGGGCATTTTGCTCGGGAATGTCCTGTGAAGCCCTCTGGGGCGGGATTCAGTAAAAAGGTAGCATGTGTTCAGGTAGACCGCGGGATAGTCGGAGGACAAAGTAAACTGTATGAGGTTGTTGGATCTGTAGACCAAGCCCCAAGACATTTCGTTTTAAACGCCCAGTTATTGCTTCCAGTACAGGATCGTGTTTCTGTTTCGGTGTTGTTGGATTCTGGCGCCACCGGAAATTTCATGGATATTACTATGGCAGGGAAGTTGGGGGTTCCGTGTCAGCTGAAAGAACGACCTGAGCCTGTGAGGGCTATTGATGGGACTGAGCTGACGTCGGGGTGTATCACCCGTCAGACTACACCTTTGTGTCTCTTATGTGAGAACGGGCATTCTGAAATGGTGGTATTCGATCTAATTGATGCCCCTTCTTTTGGATTGGTGTTGGGGGTACCATGGCTGCAGAAGCATAATCCCAGGATCGATTGGGTGCAGAGACTGGTGACGTTAGATTCAGCACATTGTTTGAGACATTGTTACGCCATCGCAGGCGCACAGATCGATCCTTTGGTTTGCGCCGTGACGGATGTGGGATCTGTCCCCCCTCAGTACATGGCATTTAAGGATGTTTTTGATAAGAGATACGCCCAGGAACTTCCCCCCAATAGGGCTTATGATTGTAAGATCGACCTGGTACCGGGGGTCTCCTTACCTTGCAGCCGGGTGTATGCGTTGTCGGAACCCGAAGAGGAGCATTTGAAAGATTACATCGATGAGATGTTACAGTTGGGGTTCATTCGTCCCTCTTCCTCTCCTGTGTCTGCTATATTTTTCATTCCTAAGAAGGAGGGGACTTTGAGGGCATGTGTGGATTACAGGATTTTGAATGCGGCCACGGTGAAGAATAGGTACCCTCTTCCACTCATCTCCGTGTTGTTGGACCAGCTCCGCAAGGCTACCGTATTTACGAAATTGGATTTGCGGGGAGCATACCATCTGATAAGGGTGAGACCCGGAGATGAGTGGAAGACGGCTTTCAAGACCAAGTATGGTCTATTTGAATATACCGTTATGCCGTTTGGCTTATGTAATGCGCCAGCGGCGTTTCCGTTTTTCATTAACGAGGTTCTCAGTAAATATCTGGATCGCACAGTTATCGTCTATTTAGACGATATCCTTGTTTTTTCTGAAGTAAGGGCAGAACATACAGACCATGTACTCCAGGTGTTACAGACACTTCAGGAACATCATTTATATGCTAAACTAGAGAAATGCCAGTTTGATACCCAGGAGGTAGAGTTCCTTGGATTCATCATTTCAGCAGAGGGGATCCGAATGGACCCGAAGAAGATACAGGCCATTGTGACCTGGCCTGTGCCTACATCAGTGAAACAGATCCAGGTACTCCTGGGTTTCGCCAATTTCTACCGGCGATTTATTTCGCATTTCTCGGACGTAGTATCACCGATGACTCGTCTGTTGAGGAAGGGTGTCCCCTTTGAGTGGACCAGTGAGACTCAGAAGGCTTTCCGGTCTTTGTTGGAGCATTTCACTTCGGCGCCTGTATTGGTGCATCCTGATCCTGCCCTGCCGTTCTTCGTAGAAACCGATGCATCAATGTGTGCTGTGGGTGGGGTGTTGTCCCAGCGTGACGAAACTACCGGTCATATGCATCCCATCGCCTTTTTCTCAAAGACCTTGTTGCCCGCTGAACAGAACTATACGGTGGCTGAACGGGAATTGTTAGCTGTAAAATTGGCATTCGAGGAGTGGCGACACTATTTGCTGGGTGCCAGGCATGTTATCACCATTTACACTGACCACAAAAATCTTGAATTTTTCCGTTCTGCTAGGGCATTGACACCTCGTCAGATGCGGTGGGTGTTATTCTTTAATGAATACGACTTTGTCATCACCTACAGGCCGGCGGCCCAGCAGGTTAAATCGGATGCTCTTTCTCGGATTCATGGTGATCCTAAAGGTGAAGGTCCTGTGAAGGAGGATAGGGCTATGATTGAGAGCAAACGGATTGTGGGGGCTATGGGTATGGATGATTTTCCCGTATTGGTGAAAGAGCGATTGAAGCAGTTGGATTTGGCTCCTTGGTTATCCTTGCCCCAGGTTACGATGAAAGAAGGGTTGTTGTATCATGGTGATAGGATGGTGATTCCTCCTGGATTGCGGAATGAGGTTCTGGAGTGGTGCCATTCGTCTGCATTGGTGGCACACCCAGGGATAAGGAAGACGAGAGAATTGTGTATGCGGTGGTTTTGGTGGGACTCCATGATAAGTGACATTCAGGGATACGTGAGGGCCTGTCCTGTATGTGCCATCAGCAAGCCCTTGCACTGTAGGCCTTCAGGGCTTTTGTGCCCCTTGGAGGTGCCTCCTTCTCCGTGGCACACCATAAGCATGGATTTTGTGACCGATTTGCCGTTAACCTCTGGTTATACTGCCATAATGGTGGTGGTGGATTTATTCACCAAAATGGCCCATTTTATTCCACTTTGCAAAATCCCTACGGCAAAAGAGATGCCTGTGGTCTTCATGTCCTCAGTGGTGCGTCTACATGGGTTGCCTGAGGTAATTATATCTGATCGGGGAGCGCAGTTTGTGTCTCATTTTTGGACCGAACTGTGTCTGGTACTGAAGACAGAGATACGTTTGTCCTCGGCATACCATCCTCAGTCTGATGGTCAGACTGAGCGAACCAATCAGACGATGGAACAATATCTGAGATGCCTGGTTTCGTCTTTGTCGTGTGAATGGGTGACAGCTCTGCCCATAGCGGAGTTTGCCTACAACAACAGCCTACACTCCGCTTTGGGCATGACCCCATTCTATTGTTCGCTTGAGCGGTAGCTATTCAGCCCACGGGACGCGTGCCAGCCATTGATGAGGTTTGTAAGCGACTGAGTGACATTTGGGGCTTGGCCCGGGAGAGTTTGGTTGAAGCCAAGGCTGCTATGAAAACACAAGCAGATAAACATCGGGCCCCAGCTCCCTCCTACAAGGTGGGCGATTTAGTGTGGTTGGCATCCCGTAACCTGAGGTTACAGGGGTCACGTAAACTGCAGCCCCGGTACGTGGGTCCCTTTCCAATAGTCCAGGTTATTAGTTCGGTTGCAATGAAGCTTGAGTTGCCACAGGACTATGGGGTGCATCCTGTGTTACATACCTCATTGCTGAAACCCTACGTACCCTCAGTACAGGTGTTGCCTCCACCACCTCCTCTGACAATTGATGGACAGGAGGAATTTGAGGTACATGCCATCCTCGACTCCAAACGGATCAGGGGTCGTCTCTTCTATCTGGTGGACTGGAAGGGTTATAAACAGGAGGATCGGACTTGGGAGCCAGCTGGTGGGGTTCATGCCCCGCGACTGGTTCGATTGTTCCATAGGCAGCATCCATTGAAACCCCGTCCTGTGGGGAGGGTCATAGGGGGGGGTACTGTTAGGAAATGGGGTTAGTCCTATGTCAGTGACCATGGACCACCATCACATGACATGGGCAGCACGAATAAATGTTGGTCCTACCTTGCTTTCATTGCTCGATATTGCCTTTGTTTGGACTTCGGTATCCTGCTCCCCTGTTGCTGTGCTGTTGCGGTGGATTCCTGTTATCTGGGGTTTATTTTTGTCCATTACTCCCTTTTTTGTCTCTCACGGGATCGTGGGAGATTCTGTATTCATTCCCATTCCTTTCCTTGTTCCCCTTGTAGTTAGATTAGTTAGTCCCTTGTTTTCCTAGGCTATTTTTCCCTCCCTCCTTGTAATCTCGTTCCCATTAGATTCCCAGCGTTTGTTTGCTCGTTTTTGTTGTATGTGAGCGGGGGCTCCCGTTCACGTTTATTGGCCTTTTTCAACCTGTGCCCGCTTGTGAACCGAGTAACGCTTGGGATTACGGCGTTCTTTTCTCGGTGCAGGGCGTTTTCATGTGCGCCTTTCTACCTCGTTTTGTGCGGATGTGACGTTTTGGGTCACTCCGCTACTGGCCAGGTTACCAAACAACGCTGGGGAATCACGGAGAATTCGAGTGTCTCCCTCTTGTTAATGCCAGCCCATTTCTATAAATAATTGAAGGTTTTTTTTATATTTGGCTGAGTGTTCACTATTCTTGGCCTTAGTTTTTCCCTTCATTTGTGCTTTGTTTATTTTTGCACTTTAAATGAACGAAGGACGCTGTGTATGAGTGCCCCTGACTGGTTTCAATCATAATTGAAGTATCTTTTGTTTTGGATTGTCCAGTTCCTTCACGAAGCCAAGCCTGTGCTTACCACTGGTAAGGAGGAGGTGCATGTTGGGGTGGGACATGGTCACTGAAATAGAGGCATTGTAGAATCTGTGCAAACGGAGTTATTGCTTTTCCCTTGTTATCTCCAGGTGCAGAGGCGTGAAGGAGGGAGCCGTGTCCTGTCGTTCTACAGGGTGGGAGACTTGGTGTCTCGTCAATATACCACCCTCTTTTCGGGTTCACTGGAACGCTCACAGTGTATTTGTCCTGTGGGTCTTTAGTGGACAAGGGAAGGGGATTGGTGCATGCTACGTTCCTGCAGTGCTTGGGCTGAGCGGGGTCCAACTCCTGCATCCTATTGGTCAACCATGCATGCTGGCACATGAGGGCGCTCCAGTGGTGTTTCCGCAGGCAGTGGTATCACCACAACGGAGATCTCAGGGAGTCTGTGAGGATCTCCAGAGAAGCTGCAGCGGACCTGTCTTGTGGAGCGTGGAGGGCACTCTGTCTCAAGGAGAGCCCTTCCATCTTCCTCCTTCGGTGGCCACAGTGATAACGGATGCCTCTACCCTAGGGTGGGGAGCACATCTGGGGGACCTGAAGATCAAGGGTCTTTAGTCTCCAGAGGAAATGTTGTTTCACATCAACCTTTTGGAATTGCGGGCGATACGTTTGGCGCTCAAGGCCTTTCTCCCTTCCCTTCGCAGTCAGTCGGTTCAAGTCCTGGCGGACAACACTGCAGCTATCTGGTACGTCAACAAGCAGGGAGGAGTAGGGTCGTACCGTCTCTGCAGAGGCGTTGCAACTCTGGCCCTGGGTTCAGGACCATCGGATTCGCCTGATGGCAAATCATCTGGCTGGGGTGTTGAACGTTCGTGCGGACAGTCTCAGTCGGCAGTTCTCCGCCAACCATGAGTGGAGGCTTCATCCGGAGGTAAATCAACACATCTTTCAGAAGTGGGGAATTCCTCGGGTAGACCTGTTTGCCACTCTCGAGAACGCGCACTGCCTGTCATTCTGCAGTCTCCAGTTTCCGAGGCAGGGAGCGTTGGGGGACGCGTTTCAGTTGGGTTGGAGCTCACAACTCCTTTACGCGTTTCCTCCTATACCCTTAATTCCTCGGGTTCTGAGGAACATTCGCCAAGACCGGGCCCAAGTTATATTGATCGCCCCGGCTTGGGCAAGAAGGTTGTGGTAAACGGATCTTCTTCACCTCTCGTCGCACCCTCCGCTCTGTCTCCCTCTCAGGGCAGACCTCCTCTCTCAGATGGAGGGGCAAGTTCTAAACCCCCACCTCCAGAGCCTGCACCTTCATGCCTGGAGATTAAATGGGTCAACTTGAATTCTTTTTCTCTGCCGCCTGACATGGTGGACGTTATATCATCGGCCAGGGGACACTCCACCAAGTCGATCTATTCGTACTGGTGGTCTAAATTTGTTAAGTGGTGCGGAGAGAAATCTATTGATCCCTTAAAAGCTCATCTATCTGATGTTCTTTGTTTTTCTCTTCATTTGGCCCAGCAGGGTTTTGCTGTGGCCACTGTTAAAGGGTATTTGTCGGCTTTGTCAGCATTTTTGTGTTTACCTGATCAGCATTCTTTATTTAAGTCTCCTATAGTCTTAAGATGTATTAAGGGGCTGACAAACATGTTTCCTCCCGCTCCTTTTATTATGCCCCAGTGGGACTTGAATTTGGTGTTAACTTTTTTAATGGGTTCGTCATTCGAACCAATGCATAGTTGTCCTTTAAGACTTTTGACTTTTAAAACGGTCTTCCTGGTAACTATCAACTCGGCCAGGAGGGTGAGTGAACTCCAGGCTTTGAGTTAAAAGCCGCCTTTTCTGACCATATATGCTGAAAGGATGGTTCTTAGGACCAGGGCTGATTTTCTACCTAAGGTGGTGACTCCCTTCCACCTAGGTCAGTCCATTACCCTTCCTACTTTCTATCCTCCCCCTCACCCTTCAAAGGAGGAGGAGAGACTTAATCGTTTAGATCCAAAGAGGGCTATTAGCTTCTATTTGGACAGAACAAGGGACTTTCGTCAGGATGACCAGTTCTTTGTTGGATATGGTGGTCATATGAAGGGCAAGGTGGTGCACAAGCGCACTTTATCACAATGGATCATCTTGTGCATCAAGATATGCTACTCCCTGGCTGGTAAGGAGCCTCCTGTAGGCATTCGTGCTCATTCCACCAGGTCTAAATCGTCTACTTTTGCATTGTCTAGAGGTGTTCCTGTTTTGGACATCTGTAATGCCGCAACTTGGGCCTCCCTCCACACTTTCGCGAACCATTACTGCTTAGATTCCGAAGTGAGGAGGGATAGCCATTTTGTACGTTCTGTTTTGTGGGACTTTTTGGTTTAGAAGGGTGGACACTCTCCTCCAGGAGAGGTACTGCTGTGGGATTCTATTCATAAGGTGAGGAATCCACAGGCAGATGTATCCATCAGAAGAACAAGATACAAGATACGTACCTTCGGTAACGCTTTTTCCGGATTCCCCACAGACCCACCCACCTCCCCGTTGTCCACCCTTTCATACCATAAAAATTGAGGTTTTAGTTTTTGACGTATTATGTGTACTCAAGACTGTTACCTCTGTTTATTTACTATTGTCTTGTTGAAGTGCAAGCTTTCTTCTTTCTTTATATACTGAGTGTATTTGTGTAAATTCTGTATACTATGTATACGTTGTCTCTATGTCGGTCTGCCCATTTTGCCTCTGTGGCACGGAACAAATGGGTGGAACTGACGTCATCAAGCCGACGTGGTCGTCTTATGGCTCCGGTGACGTCATGTGGAGCTGCGTGCGGAGCTATGACGCTGTGACTACCTCGTCGGCGCGGAGAGCTACAAACAATTTCCAGAATGCTGGCGCTGCAGGGATATTCATAAGGTGAGGAATCCACAGGCAGATAGTGTATCCACCAGAAAAAGCGTTACCGAAGGTAAGTAACTTGTTTGTTTGGTACATCTGTTGAATTTTGTGGGCACCCAAATCGCCCATGAGGAGGCGACCCTCTAGGGGTTGGAACTCTGGAAGGCTGTCCAAGTCGAAAAGCATGGGGGTAAGAGCATGACGCAATTGAAGGTATTTGTATAACTGGGTTTATGACGTTGGAATTCCTCCTGCAACTGTTGGAAGGATTTTAGGGTAGTGCCCCATAAGACGTCCCCCAGTGTGGATATGCCGATCAGGTCCAACTGGCGGAACCCCTTTAATGTTGCCACCTGGCTTAAGTATGTACCATGCCACAGGGGTGTTGCCGGAGTCAGACGCCCATGCCACCCCATCCGCCGAACAGTGTACCGCCAGAGCTGAATCATTGTTCTGCTAGCATGGGGTGGAGAATCGAGGCTCTGTGCACTGTATAGTAACCAGAGAAGGGGAGCACCCTCCATTGCTGCATGTTCTAGAGCAAATGCCGGGTCTGTAGGTGTATTGTACCACCATTCGTTAATGACCAAAAGGTGAGAAGCCACATAGTATGAATACACGTCTCCCGCAGCAATGCTGCCGCATGAGGTAGATTGCACACAGGTCTGTAGCGCTACTCTAATAGCTCCCCCACCCATAGTAATTTTTATTATGTATGGCATTTATTTGTACGAACCGTGAGCGCGGTATATGATACGGGAAATTTTGAAGCCAATAAAGCACTCTGAGGAGATATACCATTTAAAAAATCGCTGATCGCCCATACAGCGAAAGAGGTAGGGATGACCATATTGTTGTCTCGTCCCGGAGGCCGGCAAGAAGTGGATCAATGTTGCGTGTCCAAGCGATCTTCGGACAGGGAGAAATATATATACCCAGGTATCGCAATCCCTCTTTTGCGTGTGTTAACTGAGCTGCCCACGTATTTCTACCCTGAGAACCACATATTGGAAACAGCACAGACTTGGAAGAGTTAGTATGGAGCTCAGTGGTCTGACCGAAGACTCTGAGGATCTGTAGGATACACGGACCCAAGATCCATGGACCAGTCATGAAGAATAAGACGTCGTCTGCATATAGTGCAATGCGGTCGGGTTGTGACCTCCGCCATTCAAAGCCTCGAAGCACTGGGTCTTGGCGAGCCCATACTGCCAGGTGCTCCACCGCCAGGGCAAATAAGAGTGAAGACATGGTTTGTGCCGCGACTGACGGGGAAAAAAGGGGGAGCGATGACCAGCAACACGCACTGAGGCCATTGGTTCCATGTATAATAGCCGAATGTATGCCAGAAATCTTGGGCCAAAATCAACCGCCTCCAAAAGCTGGAAGAGATACTCCCAACTTAGAGAATCAAAGGCCTTATCAATATCAGAGAGGAGTATGGCCGTGGGGCAGCCCAGCTCTGGGGCAAATGCCATGGCATTATGGACCCGGCGAATGATATGGTGAGTGGCTCGGCATGGCATAAAGCCAGATTGGTCTAGATGGATCAAATCCTGGATACAGGTCTGCAAGTGATCAGCAAGTACTTTTCCTAATAGTTTAGATTCAAAATTGAATAGAGAAATAGGACGGTATGAGGATGGGTCCTCTCTCCGGTGGTCGACCAGGCGTTTAGAAGAGAACGATCTCGGCCTGCCGCCAGTCTTGGGTAATATTTGACATTCGAGGGCATCATGTATTGTCTCTAATAGGTGTGGG
Organism: Lissotriton helveticus; assembly: GCF_964261635.1. Lineage (NCBI taxonomy): Eukaryota > Metazoa > Chordata > Amphibia > Caudata > Salamandridae > Lissotriton > Lissotriton helveticus. The sequence continues at coordinate 819,361,920 of NC_136070.1, forward strand.
TCCAGTGTGGACATATATGGGCAAAGGAACTCCATGGGAAACCCATTGGGGCCGGGGGCCCGGCCTGGACGCATCGCGGCCAATGCAGCCGTTAAGTCATCCACTGTAATGGGAGCATCAAGTTGGTCTCTCATCTGGTCCGTTGATCTCAGGCTGGGGGGGGGGATATCCCGAAGGAACTCTGCGATGAGGGCCTCTGAGAGCTGTTCCTTCCAAGTATATAGTGTAGAGAAATAGCGTGCGAATTCTGCGACAACTTCTGCAGAAGTACGTAAGACACCATTCATACCCTGAATGATTGGGACGGTGGCCGGGGACCCCTCAGTTTAGCACAGTCTATGCAACAGTTTGCTTGATTTGTCTCCCGACTGGTATATATTCGATGTTGTGACGCTAACCAAATTTCTTTCGCCTCATCCATCAGGTGTTGTTGCAACTGTTGAGGGACAGGTTGCCCTGAAGGGTGGGAGTGGGATTATGTATATATCACATCTCTAAAGATGTATGCTGAGCCTCCATCTCAGCACGCTGGGCGGAGCGCTTATGTTTTTCCTTTGCCCAGTAACTGATGTCTGCCCCACCCCCAATTTTGGATTTTAAGGCTTCCCAAAGGGTTTCTTTGGACCAGACCGAGCCGACGTTTATGTCTAGATACTCTTGGATTGCCATGCCCAGACACTCTTGGTAATAGTGGTCTCGAAGGTGCCATGGAGACATTTGCCACCTAAAGCAAGGCTTTTGAAATTGTAGAAGTAGTGTCACCGTGACCGGGGAGTGATCAGATAACCCTCTGGAGGGTTTATGGACTGTTTGGCCTGAAAAAACGAAACGTATTATATGGAAACCTACCCAGAAAATCGCCAAACAAAATACAATAATAACAAAGGTTTTTAAAATGTTCCAGGTTAGGGGGGAAAAGGTCTTTTTGTCCGGTTTTCTCTCACTGCATTCTGGTACTTGTAGTCCCCTGTTTATGAATGAGAAAGTAAAGAAATTAACAGATCTAGGTGAGACACTCGAGCATGTCATGGTCCACTTTGTGAGCTCTCTTAGAACAACTGAAATTGCAGCCTCTTTCAACTTAAGCCCTCCGGTCTTAAGTGAACAGTACTATAGTGGTGCTTTACAGAAACTGAAGATTTTCAGGTGACAAACGACTTTAGCATATTCTGTTTTTAGGTCGAGCCTAGGCAGCGCTTGTGCAGTCTGCAACACCTACTGTATTCATTCTATGGGCTTTAAACATGCCCAGCGCTTTTGGTTTGTTGTTTGGCCTGCCTTTCGAAATTCCTGTGCTCTGATTGGTGAGTAGTGTACATCTGTCCGGCATTTGGGTTCTTCATTCCCTCCCAGCAGAATTCAGTGTTTGTACCTTTTTCTCGGCCATCTCTGGCTATATGTTGCCTCCTCGCTTGCACCCCTCCTTCCCAACATTGCTTTTTTTCTTTTCTCCAGAGTTTTATATAGCGCTAACTTGACACAAAGGTATCAGAGCGATTTACATGGGCACCAGTTGCATTACAAAAGGACACATTCATTTTTTGTTAGGCACAGGGAGATTAAGTGATTTGCCTAGAATCACAAGATGTCGAGCGTCCCTGCCGAGACTTGAACAGCTGGTCCCCAGCTTCGAGGTCGATCACTCTAGCCGTAAGGCTACATCCTCTCCCTCATCCTATCTGCTAGCACAAAGATTTAAAAGATGCATCATGGATCTCGATTCACCAAAACGCTAGGGGTAGCACAAATAACTTCTTTCCGTCAGTAACATGACAGGAATTGTCATCAGATGATCTTTGACAGCATTCACAGGAAGTGATTTCACATGACTTCTGACCACACACCATCACACAAATTGACATAATTGTTAAGAACTGTATAAGAAGTGCACAATGAGTAGTTACTAAGGTACCATGTGTTTTCTCTATACCACCTATATTTTAACTAGGGTATTGCCGCAATATGCCAGAGGCTCAGTCATCACCTGCCCAAGTACAGCCATCATATACCTAACACAGTATATGCAGGTACAGCCTAAAACACCTGGGCACAGCCATCGTATATACAGCCTTTTATTCCTTATCTGTTCTTGCCAGTATTTACTGCAATTCAGTTGCTGCTCCTTCATCAAATGTTCAGTGTAACCTTACCTTCCGTCTCCAATACACTAGTCCAGCCTCCAAAACCAGGTACCCCTCCCAGGCTCAGCACTGGTGTCCAATGCCTGGTGCAATCTCCTTGGGAGCAACCCAAGCTGTCCACCGCCTAGTCTGCAGTAAGTGTACTCAAGTTTGATGTTCTCAATGAGGTCCAACAGATCTTATTTTACCACTTTGGAAATAGGATTTACGTGCCTGTCTAATGTAATGTCATTAGTGCATTGAATTACTTCTGTAATCCATTATTTTTCAGTATGATTTGGAAAGTCACAAAAGTATTCAAATGTGTCTTAAAACAATGGACAATGAATAAACTGACAAGTAAAATTCAATGTCATTTGTGCAAGTCATTCAGTATTGAGAAGCAAAAAGGCTGCCTTGGTGATATTATATTTAAGGAACAAAACATGTCACAAATAGAGTACTTGAAGCACTAAGCACAGTTCAGCTCTGTTGTCGTACACAGTAAATTTAACATGCTGAACACTTCTCAATATTGCTGCTTTATTATAGTGGTAACATGAAAGGCATAATTTGACAGTGTATGTGCATACAGCCAGCTTCTTGATAAAATACAGATGCTTATTAGCACCCCACTCAATGGCATTCATTTTCTTTCTTCCAAATAACAACTCCTGGTTTGGCGAGGCTGGGCTTACATTTTGACCATGGGGTCAAGCAAAGACAGCTGTAATGTATGCATGAAGCTACTGATCAGACCTGGAATAAAATTATGCAATTTCTGCACTGGTCAGCAGAAGTATTGTACTATTAATGGACAGTACCAGCACTTCTTGGAGGATATTTGTTGACTAATTACTAGAATCTGCACAAAAACAATGGGGGTTGCCAAAATACCCCTCCACCTTCTGAGCAAGAAATATTGCATTATCCGACAAGTGATATGGAGGAATAAATACATTCAAAATAGTCATAGGATACATCAAATTACTCCATTTCATGGTACATAGTCACATCTTATTTAGCTACATCTCAAAAAGCCACATACCATCGTTTATTTCTGGTTGGAACAATAATTAATTTCTTTTTAATTGTTCTCCATTAAGTCAATGTCAAAAAAGCAGTACATGGAAAATGCAATAAATACAACGTACATAAATCATCACAGAAAGTCATCGATTGTTTCCTATCCCCCGATTTTACAATGAAGTGTTCGTTTTCTAATTAGCTGCAATCCACTGTAAGGTAATCCTGTACACACTTCAGGTACCAATTACACGTCTAAACCGTTTTAATAATGTGCACATTTGTTATAAATAAAATCTTTTCAATTTTATGGATTCCTCCTTTCTTCAACTGTCGACGCGTTTCAGCCCTTTCATTCAGGCCTCATCAAGACAAGGGTATAAGGAACAACTTGTGAAACCTCCCACAGGTGCATAATGTGCATCTGTGTCACCGTCTCAGGTTACCGTGTGACAGGAGGGAACCAAACATGAACTGCACTTGAGCTGGCACACTGTCAAATATCACGGAACACCTGATCTTTAAAATCCCATTTTTAAATCCTTTGTGTGCGTGTTCCAGCACAGTCCTCATAGAGCGCCCAACACGCTGCTTTCTAGGCGCCAGTCTATTCCTCCTCTCAGGAAAGCACTTGGGTGGGACCCGCACTGCGTCCGCATTTAAATTACTGGAATCGAATGACAGAAAATACACATGAGATCCAAATATTTCTTGTTATTGTCATTAGACCAGAAGTCTACACTTTTAGGTCTCGCCTGGCGTCCACTGCGCAGCAGTGTTCGCGCAGGCGAAATCTTTTGAGTTTCAGTATGGGGCTTTAACCCGCCTCTCTGTTCCATTGGCTAGCTCCATAAATGGAGGCTAGCCATTGGAACAGAGATGCATCAGTCATAGTGGGAGCAGATTTGTGGGCGTTCCGGTGATTTTTTCGCTCTCCGCCTCTTTTCATACGTCATTGCGGCGGTGGGCGGTATGTTTTTTTTTTTTTAACGGCATGTTTTTGTTATTTCTCCGAAGATGGCGCCCGGGCCGTAGCTTACGTGCGAAGCTCCGCATTGTTCCGTCTTAGTAAGGCTGTGCGTTTCTCAGCAGTTCCCGGGGGTTGGCGCACTTTGTAGCGCTCTGGTACGCTCCGTGCAGCTTCCAAGACGGGGCCCTACTAAACCTCACGCATCTAGCGTGAGTCGGCGTTCGGTGCGAACACTGTGAGCTCCGTAGTACGATGCTCACCCGGCTCTCAGGAGCAACAGAACGTTGCGAACCAGCTCACAGCATACAATGAGGCGTACCAGCCTCGGGGCCAGAGCAGAACATTGATTACAAAGGCGCTGCAGTCACCATGTGCTTTGAAGTCCCGAGGAGACCGGGGGCTCAGGGTTCCGCTTCCTCCTTGGGTTTCGGTGAACGCCCCCTGAATGCTGTGAGCTGGTCACTTGGTTCCTGCATTCGGGTTGGACCAGCGCCGGTGTTTGCCTTCACCAAGTCTGTGTTGTCGTTCGCGTTCAGATAGTCTGTTGACATTGCGTGAGCCCTGGGCACTTGCCGGCCCTAGAATACAGCACCGGGGTCAGGTTTTCACCCCTCCCCTCCTGCCCCGGCCGAAACCACAAGGGCCGTGGGAGAGCAATGCAACAATTCCTCTAAGCGGGGCAGTCCAATATATGATCTCAAACCTACAGAGTTTAATGTTCTTTGGCAAGGAAGATAAATAACTTGTTTAGGAGAGGATGTGACTTTACGGGCAGAGCTGCCGATTGTGGAGCTGGCTGGGGAACTGCGGTAGAGTCTCCGCTTCAGCTAAACACCCTGTGATTCTAGGCGAATCACTTTATCTCCCCGTACCTAAAAAAGAAAACAAAATATGACCCTGTATAATGGAACTGGTGCTCGTGTAAAGCAGTTTTCAAGAGCACCCCTCGCACTCGAGTTAGGTCATGAAAGCATCCGGTCTTTCAATGAATATTGCGAGCTCCTCTTAGCTGATGGTATGCGCCACGTAGCTGCCCTGAGGCTTATTCCTAGGAGTGTCTGTGGGGGCCCACGTGCAGTGTGCGCATACTGGAGTAACACTGCGAGGAAGTTGTAGTTTTGTGGAAGCTTGCTCACTTTACAAACCCAAGGGCTGCAGTAGGGTATGGTGGCCATCTTGCTCCTGCTGGGTGTCCTTTCATGTGCCTGCCATACCTTCCAATAGCACTTTCCGCCTCAATATTGCACTTTTGATAGCGTCGCTCATTACAGATGCTGCGTTTTGTGTATTGAGACCTGCATAAATGTCACGATCTTAATCAACCATCCAATTCGATGGTTCTTTAGTTCATTGACCTTATTTAATGGAAAATTCGAGTTCCCCTGCAGCCTCGCCTATGTTAAAAATCGTGATCTGTAAGCTGTGTACATACCTCTGCTGCAGCGTCATTCCACCGTTTTGCTGGGGAAAATGTGACTGTGTTCTGCATTTGTAGTCCTTAACTCGGTTCTTCGAGTCATAATGGTGATATTCCAGTCATGTAGGCTTAAGTGCTTTCACTGCATCCGACTGGCGCTATATAAAACTGCCAAAAAAAAAATGAAATGTAGAGTAGCCAGCACTACAAGTACGATAGCATAAGCCATAATGCAAGGAAAATGGCCTCCGAGCACTGTGAGTGGGCAGGCAAAACACCCACAATCGGATTGCAGTAGGTCCTCACACGCTCCCAGGCATTGGTGTTACAGCACCTGCTGCATCACCCGGAACACCCAACCTCTCCTCTGACTGAGTGACCGCCGCAGAGCCTCGCCCCGCCTGTGTGGGTGTGGCTGTGTGAGTGTGTGAGTGTGTGGCTCTGTGTGTGTGTGGCTCTGTGTGTGTGTGTGTGCGCAAATGCAATAGGTCTCACATTTGCGACAGATTAAACTATTGGCATTGTAAATGACAATGCCATTTATTTATCTGTTTTCAAAACCAACACATAAATAAAAATGTTGTCATTTACAATGCCAATAGCTCTAAAGGCGAGACCGTTGCATTGTAAATGCTTGCTTAAACAAGTCATGAAACAACCACTGTGTGCCAGTACTGCAAACCTATTTATCACAATATCAAACTGAAGAACAGAGTAAAACTACTTCTCCAGAAAGGAACACTCATTTGAATTAATCCATTTATTTCAAATAGCGAATCAAAAACTCACATTTTTTCTTTTTATCAAAAAAGTGACATATTGAATCAACAGGAGAGAGAAGGGGAATAGGGGAAAGAATCCCTTATCTGAATAAGGTTTGTGTTTTCTTAAAGATGTCACACTCTTACAAACATGCATTCATATTTCTCATACATACTCATATATACAGTTTAACCAACAAAAATGTGTTGTTTGAAGAAGAAAAGAAAGAAGGGGGAATGGGAAAGAGTCTAAGCAAAAACAAAAATCCAATTCCACATCCTAGTATAAAAAAGAAGAATATTTAGAATTACATTTATAGATTTGAAAATAGGCCATCTGAACCATTAAACCTCATTCCACAATGATTTACTCTCAATAAATATCGATTGGCCTAACACAATGCTGGTCGACGCGTTTCGAGTTCCCAGTGTAAGGAACTCTCTTCAGGACCTCTGATGGATCTGAAAAATAAGGAAAGAACTATGTCTTATTTTGTTATAACAAAACTTTTGGTATTCACACCCACTCCCAGCCGGGAGCACTGACTCTCTTACCTTAGCTAATTTTCTTATACACAGTGGCTTCCATAGTGACATTCATTCTCTAAAAAATAATAATAACAATGACCCTTGTAAATGTTTATATCTAAATGGCTACAAGACCAGTGTGCAAGGGTTGTAAGTGAAAAGTCCTTACTTATAACTGCTTTGCGCTTGGTTGAAATGAACACTTTAGTTGCCAGCTGATCTAGGCTAGAACGAAGCCTGCAACCAAAAGCCGGAACATCTTATTAGTGATTTATTCATTCTAATAACATGGCACATCAAGATTAGGTTGTTTAATTCTCATACCTCAAATAACACCTTAATCCAACTTCGTCCGAGACTCTCGTCGATTTGTCTAGACAGTCTATGAAAACGTCAAAGAAAGCAGTGGTTCAGTAATTGACAGGGGCATTGTACGGGCTACAAATAGGAAGTCGTGATCTAATCCATGTTTTCGCGATGGCGTTTGCTTGAAAGCCAGTGTGTTAATGGCGGCATATGGCCTGCCTTGCATTCGTGCCTTGATTTCTGGGGCGCGCTGTTAATACAATGGCTCTGCAATCTGCTTGTATCTATACTGGCGCAGCTCGCTACTGTATTCCGCTGATGATCACATTACCTGCGGAGTAGTTCTATGTCCCGTATCTCTCTGCTTGGCGTTTCCTCTGTTTTGGCTCGCCTCCGGCGGATCCCGTACTAATGTCCCGCGAGCAGTTGTCTGAGACTTCTGTGATTTGTAGTTCTAATGTATTTCTGCCTGCACAATCAAAATTCGTCGATTCCTCCCACGAGCAGTTTCTTAAAGCCTTGTGGGATTTGTGGTCAATTGTATTCTGTCAAAACAATAAAGTTTTGTGTATTGATGTCCGTGGTTGACCTTAATATTGAAGTGCTCGAGCCTTCCTGGTGAATTCATAAAATCTAGAGGTGTTTATACTATGCAATGTGCCAACGGTGGAATTGTTACAAACGTTTTTGGCGATGGGGCCAGAAAGTTGTTTCATGGCTATTTTTCTTGTGCATATTCACAATCAAAACGTAATTTTAAGCAGCTTTTGTGATTAAACAGGGACATACTTTAGAGATTAAAAATCTCAGACAATTCATTCAATCCTTCTGTGGCCATGTTAAATTTTATAATTAGCATTGCCTCTTGTTTAGATAGCTTTACCTCTAGGTCACCACCTCTGGCCTCGTGTTCTACTTTAGATATTACAGTCCATTGTAGCTGTTGTTCTGTGTGAGACTTTGTGTACCAGTGATTCACAAGGGGGGCAGTTTGTACATTTCTTCTGATTCTGGATTTATGTTGGGATATCCGATAGCGTATTTCTTGCGATGTTTTCCCGATGTATATTTTACCACATGGGCACTGAATTGCGTAGATGACATATTTCGATTTGCAATTTGTGAAACTTTCATGTTTCCAAAACACCCCTTTGTGGCTGAACAGATCTCCTTCAATTGTAGATTTGCAACACACACAGTTACCACATTTATGGTGGCCTTTCACAGGGGGTAAGTTGACAAAATCCCGCACTGTTGGCATATGATCTTTTGGCATGGCTGCTCGTACAATTTGATTCCCTATACATTTGTCCTTCCTGAAGGCAAACAGGGGAGTGTCTGTTAGTTTTTCATCTAGCCCTTGTACTAGATGCCAGTTGTTTCTTATTTGTTTTTTGAGCCAGTTTGATGTCGGACAGTAAGTAGACATGCAAACTAGCCGGTCCAGTGGTTTTTTCTGGTTGGATTGTAGTAATGCATCTCGAGGGGTCCACCAAGCTCTTTTTATTGCTCTTTTCAGTAGTTTTTTGGGGTAGCCCCTAGCAAGCAGGTTGTCTTTCAACTTACTTGCATGGAAGAAAAATTCATCCTTATAGGTGCAATTACGTCTGATTCGCAGAAATTGCCCCACTGGTAAATTATCCTTCAGACTTCGCGGATGGTTGCTAGTGTAATGCAGGGATTTATTTCTGTCAGTCTTTTTCTTGTAAAGGGTTGTTTTTAAGCTTCCTTCAGAAGGATAGATTTCTACATCAAGGAATGGTAATTTATTGCGTGAGTGGTTTAAACTGAATTTGATATCCTCTGTCTGATTATTCAGCCATTCATGAAATTTATGTAGCTGATCCTCAGGACCTTTCCATGTCAGAAAAATGTCAACAATATATCGGATATTATCATATTGTGACATGCTCTGAATTTATTTTAGAGCTTGCGGGTATAGCTCTAAAAAGGAACTATTTTAAGTTCAAAGAAGACTTCTACTACCAAATCAAAGGTGTAGCGATGGGCTGCCCCTTTGCCCCAGAGCTGGCAGTCTTGTACATGTCACAATATGAAGAGAAATTCATCTATGAGAATAATCCTTACCATCAGTATATCGGATGCTGGATCCGATATATTGATGACATTTTGATTGAATGAATTGTCGGAGATTTTTAATCTCTAAAGTATGTCCCTGTTTAATCACATTATGAAAAGTAAAAATGTGAGTTTTTGATTCGCTATTTGAAATAAATGGATTAATTCAAATGAGTGTTCCTTTCTGGAGAAGTAGTTTTACTCTGTTCTTCAGTTTGATATTGTGATAAATAGGTTTGCAGTACTGGCACACAGTGGTTGTTTCATAACGTTAAGGCTTGGCCTTACTGCAGAAGAGCCAAACCCTTGCTTGGTTTTCGCTGTTTAAACAAGTCGGCATCCGCTGGATGCTCCATTTAACCAGCAAAAACCGACCATGGAGTATCTCTGGGATCCCGCGTCGCATGACCACAATAGATACCCACGTGGGCTGCCAACCTTGATGCAGTAAGCAGGATTAATTGTAGAGAGGGGGGAGGCCTTGCAGCAACCAAGAGATATTTGCTTACAGAGATGGTCCAGTCTTTTCTCCTCTGTCCCTAGTGTGTGACTACAGGTCCTGCCCCCCTCCCGCCAGGATCCATGCTGCAGTTGCGCTTATGTAGGATCTTGGATTTGTTTAAAACTAAGTGATTAGTTGTTCTCTGCCAACATTTTCATTAAGAAATTTATTTTCATAAAAAAACCTTTTTCTGTTGCGATTCACTTAATACTGAGGTTTGTTTCATGCTTTAAATTTAATTCCACTTTTCAAGGGTTGGGACTCAAATAAGGATTACCCATACCCTCACAATGCATGGATATCCGCTGTTAATCTTGACTCAATGGACAGCATTCTATTTCACGAAGAATGTAATATCCACCTTTGATCTGAACTATGGTTCAATGGCACCTCATTATAACAGTTACTCACTTAGGTTATATTGTAAGAAATTCACCGTTGCATACCTTTTTGGGATTGTTTTTAAAGGTATGCCTACAGGGGATCCACATGTATGGTTTTTATCACGCTCTGCGCTAACTTATGCCAGAAGTCACCGACGGAGCCAATCCAGCCTCACCGCCGTGCGGAATGACGTCCCGACCGTCAGCAATATTACGTAGTCGCAAACAAACCAGAACACCGCAGCGGAAACACCACCATCTCATAGACGGCAGAAGCACCACAACGGAGAGAGAAAGCAGTGCCTCGAGACCCACCACACGGACCCGACCGCCATGGACCCAGCCCTACACGCCTTCCCGGCCCTGTTCGCACTTCACTACCAGCAAGTCATGCACCGTCGTGGACGCCGCCGCAGGTACGCAAGCATGCAATACACACATACCACGCCACAGCATACATGAACCCTGTTACCTGTTCACACCTGCTGCGTCGGATTAGCAACGAGGGCACTAGGGCACTGCCCGAGGGGCCGGTGTCCAGTCCCAGCTGAGGGCTGCTCCTGTGGGCAGCCGTGGTGGACCGATTTGGGCGGTCCCTGCATTTGTAAATGACCGCCAGCGGCGCAGTGGGTGCCTGAGAGGGCTTCCTGTAAGTAAATGTGTGTTCATTGCCACCCTCCCATCAATGGCAGAGGTGTCACTCCCTTACTCTTGCTGTCCCGGACCAGTAATATATGAATATTGAGCGGTGCAGGGGGCATGATCAAAACTCGCCTCACTTGTTGTCAGGTGCGTCACCAGTGTGAACTAATCCGTGGTAGACAGGGCATGTTGTAAACACAAGAAAGCCACAATGCAAGTACACAACAAGCACGGACACTGACAAAGTACACAACATGAGTAACTGACTTTATTAAACATCACAAATACAGCACTCTGATGTACCCAAGAGCTAGCCCAGTGGCCAGTACACATTGCAGAGCATGTCCATGAGAAGCTGCACAACCAAGGGGCAAGAAGCAGCACAGTTCCCGGCAGGGCAATGAGAGAGTGCAGAGCATGTCAATGAGAAGCTGCACAACCAGGGGCAAGAAGCAGCACAGTTCCAGGCAGGGCAATGAGAGAGTGCAGAGCATGTCCATGAAAAGCTGCACAACCAAGGGTAAAGAAACAGCACAGTTCCAGGCAGGGCAATGAGAGAGTGCAGAGCATGTCCATGAGAAGCTGCACACCCAAGGGGCAAGAAGCAGCACAGTTACCACAGAGCCAGTGGCCAGAACAGAGCATGTACATCTGAGGCAGCACATGAGAGGGGCAAAGTGCATCATAACTCAAACAGGGCCAGTGGCCAGAACAGAGCAGGTACATCTGAGGCAGCACATGAGAGGGGCACATAGCATCATAACTCAAACAGGGCCAGTGAACAGAGCAGGTACATCTGAGGCAGCACAAGTGAGGGGCACATAGCATCATACCTCAAACAGGGCCAGTGGCCAGAACAGAGCAGGTACATCTGAGGCAGCACATGAGAGGGGCACATAGCATCATACCTCAAACAGGGCCAGTGAACAGAGCAGGTACATCTGAGGCAGCACATGAGAGGGGCACATAGCATCTTAACTCAAACAGGGCCAGTGAACAGAGCAGGTACATCTGAGGCAGCACAAGTGAGGGGCACATAGCTTCATAACTCAAACAGGGCCAATGGCCAGAACAGAGCAGGTACATCTGAGGCAGCACATAAGAGGGGCACATTGCTTCACATTACTAACAGGGTCAGTGGCCAGAATAGAGAAGGTACATCTGAGGCAGCACATGAGAGGGGCAAAGTGCATCATAACTCAAACAGGGCCAGTGGCCAGAACAGAGCAGGTACATCTGAGGCAGCACATGAGAGGGGCACATTGCATCGCATTACTAACAGGGCCAGTGGCCAGAACAGAGCAGGTACATCTGAGGCAGCACATGAGAGGGGCAAAGTGCATCGTAACTCAAACAGGGCCAGTGCCCAGAACAGAGCAGGTAAATCTGACGCAGCACATGCGAGGGGCACATAGCATCATAACGCAAACAGGGCCAGTGAACAGAGCAGGTACATCTGAGGCAGCACAAGTGTGATGCACATAACTTCATAACTCAAATAGGGCCAGTGAACAGAGCAGGTACATCTGAGGCAGCACAAGTGAGGGGCACACAGCATCATAACTCAAGCAGGACCAGTGGCCAGAACAGAGCAGGTACATGGCAGCACAAGTGAGGGACACATAACTTCATAACTCAAACAGGGCCAGTGAACAGAGCAGGTACATCTGAGGCAGCACATGAGAGGGGCACATAGCATCATAACTCAAACAGGGCCAGTGAACAGAGCAGGTACATCTGAGGCAGCACATGAGAGGGGCACATAGCATCATAACTCAAACAGGGCCAGTGAACAGAGCAGGTACATCTGAGGCAGCACAAGTGAGATGCACATAACTTCATAACTCAAATAGGGCCAGTGAACAGAGCAGGTACATCTGAGGCAGCACATGAGAGAGGCAAAGTGCATCATAACTCAAACAGGGCCAGTGGCCAGAACAGAGCAGGTGCATCTGAGACAGCACATGAGAGGGGCACATTGCATCACATTACTAACAGGGCCAGTGGCCAGAACAGAGCAGGTACATCTGAGGCAGCACATGAGAGGGGTACATTGCATCACATTACTAACAGGGCCAGTGGCCAGAACAGAGCAGGTACATCTGAGGCAGCACAAGGACGTGTATCATACCATGGACAAGAATATTACAAGGGTGGTTACAATGAACAGCCCAGACATCAAGTACAATGAGATTTGAGTGATGGGAACTGCACCTCACAGCACAGAATCAGGTGGACTGTGGGACGTCGTAGCTTCGAACACACTGGCAGGCCCTGATACAGGAGTGTTAGAAACAGCCACAGCTCTAGTGACTGACACATGAGCGATAGACCCTGACACACTGGCAGACCTGATACAGGAGTGTGAGAAACAGCCAAAGCTCTAGTGACTGACGCATGAGCGATAGACCCTGACACACTGGCAGGACCTGATACAGGACTGTGAGAAACAGCCACAGCTCTAGTGACTGACACATGAGCGATAGACCCTGACACACTGGCAGGACCTGTCCCTGGACACTGACCAACAAATACCATGCCAGCATCTGAGACATGAGATTGGAGAACACACACAGTGGCAGTACCTGAAACAGGAGACGGTGCTACTACATGAGGCATGACAGTGAACAACAGACACAGTGCCACTCTCTGACACATGAGAGTGAACTGCAGCTGACCCACTATGACCACTGAAATGAGCCACAGGGCTGTATGGGCCAGGAGGCAGGGTGGCTCTGGGAGCTGGGGACAGCTGTACTTGTGCGACATTGGGGTGGTCAGGTGTCACCGGTGTGTGTTTCTGTTTCTTTGGGATTTGTAAGGGCACCCTGGACATGACTGGACTGGTAAGTGGTGCGGGCTCATCTGAAACATCACCCATCAAAGGTGGATCATGTGCATGTGGGGGTCCGCTCTCTGGGGACGTGCTGGAACCTGCTTGACGCTTGCTCTGGCCCTGCCTTCTGCCCTCTGCATCATGTGTAATGGGGGATGCAACAACAGTATACTCCTTCCTCTGCTTCACCGGGGTGTGGATGGGAGTAGAGGTATGGGGGGCCTCCACCTCTGATACATGTGCTTTCCGTTCCTTCACCAACACCAGCTTCAGGGGACGCATGGGTGATGGATGTCTGTCCTTGGTGGATGTCCTGTCCATGGGAGACGCCTTGGCCCTGGGAGGTGCCTGCTCCCTGGGAGGTGCCTTGGCCGTAGGAGACGCCTTGCCCTTAGGAGGTGTCCTGTCTTTGGAATGTGCCTTATCCGTGGGCGGTGCTCTGTCCCTTGTAGGGGCCCGGTCCTTGGGATGTGGCCGGTCCTTGGGAGTGGGCCTGTCCTTGGGAGGTGCCCTGTCCTTTGAAGGTGCCGTGTCCCTGGGAGGTGCCCTGTCCTTTGAAGGTGCCGTGTCCCTGGGAGGCGCCCTGTCCCTGGGAGGTGCCCTGTCCTTGGGAGGTGCCCTGTCCTTGGGATGTGCCCTGTCCTTGGGAGGTGCCCTGTCATTGGGAGGTGCCCTGGTCCTTGGGAGGTGCCTGCTCCTTGGGAGGAGCCCTGTCCGTGAGTGGTGTCTTGTCCTTTGCGGATGCCCTGTCCTTGGTCTGTGCCTTGTCCATGAGATGTTCCTTTCCCTTGTGATTACCTTTTGAGGGGGATGCCTGGGTGTCCCGTGAATCTGTGCCCCCCCCATCACCCCTTGAGGGTCCTGTGTGTCATCTCCAGGGTAGCTGATTTTGTGTTCTATGAAAGATTTGCCTTTCCCAGGGGATGGTGTATGTGGCCTCCTTTGCCTGCCTTGCTGCCTGTGCATGCTTCTAGTGCAATACCCTGAAAATGAAGCATGTTCAGAAGTGTCACTCTCCCCTGAGACAGTAAGTTGTGTGGATGGGGGAACTGAAGTAGAACCTTGTCCATGTGACTGTTGAATAGCTGCAGACACTGTGTTTGATAAGGACTGTACTGTCCTGTGGAGACCAGCAACATCACCATGCATCCCCTCCATGATTGCTACCACCTGTCCCAACTTCCTATCGTGGTCCATGTGAGAAGTTGGCCTGATGTATGATCTTAGGCTTAACTCAAGAGGCCATGTGAAGCCAGCTGTTTTACCATATGCAATCCTGTAATATCAAATGAAAGGACACCACACAAGTTATATATTATAAAAATATATGTATTTATTACTAGAATAATCCTCTGTACTCTTTATGAGTGCAGAGGCACAAGCGTTTAAACAAAAGCACAGTTAAACATACAAAAGTTGCACAGTTATGGATAGGGCCGGTGGCCACTCAAACCATATATTAAATAAGTGGTATAAGAACCGGTTTACGAACAATGGTAAGGCCTAGGGCCTTGGGAATCACTGGGACTACACTGGACTAACTGTAGTTAGGACGGGAGTAGCCCGCGGGATTCGGGTGCAGTGCTAAAAGCACACGCATGCACCAATGCAAAGTCAATGGTGCGTAAAAGTTACAAAGTTACTGTTTTAGAAGTCTTCCGACTGGACTAGAACTTAGCCACTTAAAACTAGGACACTAGAGGTGTAAACCACTACAGGAGCACCGGCGTTCAATAGTTACCTCACCCACAGGAAGCGTGTGCATAGGTGCCAAAGTGTGTCGGGTTTCGTCGTGGAGTTCTATGGAGCCTGGAGATGAAGATGCTGCAGGCGGCCAGGAGAGAAGAGTCCGGTTGGAGCCAAGGGTGGATCGAAGATGTAGAGTATCTGAAAGCAGAGGGGACAGAGTCTGGGTCACTAGCCAGTGACCAGGATGGAACCAGGAAGGAACCAGGCAATGTCGGGCGCAATCAGGTCGTTGTTGTGAAGCTTGTCTCCGCTGCCACGTGGACTCGGGGGCATCGAGGGTGACCAGGAGTGGATCACGAGCTGTCCCACAAAGGCTCTTGCTGTCGGCGGTGTCGGCTTCCGGATCGGAGTTAACAGGCCTTGGCAAATGCAACCCATGCAGGATTTGAAGATCGCTTATTACTCGGATCAGCAAGGTCAGAGCGGTGGCTCCTTTTCAGGGGAGCAAGGGCCAGTCTGGAGCAACCAGACCAGTGGTGTAAATTTAAAGGTTCGTCGATACTGGGGCCACTAGCCAACGGGCAAGTGACCGGACCAACGCGTCGAGCAGGAAAATGCAAAAGGGCCCCACGCAGCACTCGGTGAGTGTAGAGGGATGATCTTCGGTGCCCCCATGCACAGCTTCGAGGGTGCCTCGGGAGCTGCACGGTCAGCACTTCGCAGTCTTTTCAAGATGGCCGGCCCCACGCTTCAGGTCACCTCCACAGGTCTCAGATTCGCTGGGACTGTGGATCGGGCTGTTAGAAGTCAGGGAAGCTGGGTCTTGTTGATCTCTGTTGCTCGAGTTCCGGCGGGAACAGCAACAAAGCAAACCGTTGGGCGCTGGATGGTGCCTGTTTGCACAGGGTGGTCACTCCTTGACCACAAGGGAGATTCTTCAGTCTTCCACGTCGAAGGGTCCAGAGTTTCATTTCAAAGTTTCAGTCAGGATTATCTGCCTTCAATGGGCACAGCTCCTACCTTTATTCCAAATCAAAGGGCTGGATATCCTACTAGGTCCCTCCTATGGGTGGGACCCAGGAAGGGGGTGGTTACACCCCTTTCCCTATGTCCAGTTTCGCGCCAGAGCTGGGGCCGGAGTGCCCCAGAACCGGTTTGACTGGATTTTGCATGGGACACCTTGTGTGCCCCAGGCAGTGTCTAGTTTCATTCAGCCCTCCCTGCCCCAATCCACTATCTCCTGTCTGGGGTGGTGTAACACCTCCCTGTGACAGGAAACCTTTTGTCCAAGCCTTCCCTGCCAAGTTTCGGTCAGCAGCAGGAGGCCAGACTTGTATCTGTGGCAGCACCATCCATTTTGTGATGCGGAGGCTCTGGTTAGTTTTAACCGCATTTAAGTAAAGTTACATGTCTTCTCCCTGTAGAAGGGTGGAATGCTACCCCCGTCGCCAGAACTGGCAAGGGGGTAGTATTCCAAAGTGTATGACACCTTACACGACATGTTTTGATAAAGCCAAACCAAAGTTAGCAATAACCGCGAGGATTATAATGCACTTAAGAGTATATGGTGTGGCAATACCCTGGAACAGCTATAAGGAAAGGGTTCGAAAGCTGCAGACAGGCTCAGCTCATGCTAGAGCACCATCTCACTTAAAACCAAGCACTCTGCCTCCAGGATTGTTAAGGCCTGCCATAGGAGTGACATAGGTATATATGTGTCCAGATATAGGTTTAGATATAGGTATACTATATCTAAGCAAGGGGTGATTACACGACCTTGCCCCAGCTGAGTGATCAGCCAGTTGTGTCAGTTTGGATGGCCAGCCAGGGGTGGCAAAAGATATGCTGCAGCACCTGGTAGGCCTTGGATGCACCTATGCCCTGGGTACCTATAGTACACTGTACAGGGGCTCATAAGGTGACCCAATCCAATTAGGTATGTACCTAGGGTACATGGAGTCCATTTTACAGAGAGAGAAGATAGCCTGGGGCCCTGATTAGCAGGGTCCCAGGCCAACTAAGTCGAAAACCAGCTAAACACAAGGCAAAAAATCTGGGGTAACCATAGTCAGCTATCCACCTTCCTACAGTCCAGGAAGGCGTTTATCATGTTTGTTTGCCCTACACACAGCTGTCGCAGCAGATCAACCGCCTCAGCACTAAGGGCAGTTTGTGTTACAGGGGCAGGGGCAGCGGTGCCTGTACCAAAGGTCACTCTGCTCCCCCTACTCTTGCGAGCATTAGCAGTGACTCACCGCCCATGGCCATTCAGTCCAGGGGCCCGCCATGCAAATAGCGGTACCCACCACCGTTCCCTGCCGGTGACTCACTGCCCATGGCCATTCAGTCCAGGGGCCTGCCATGCAGATAGCGGTACCCACTCACCGCCGGGGAACGGCGGTGGGTACAGCTATCTGCATGGCGGGCCCCTGGACTGAATGGCCATGGGCGGTGAGTCATCGCCGGGGAAGGGTTCCGCTATCTGCATGGCGGGCCCCTGGACTGAATGGCCATGGGCGGCCGGGGAACGGTGGTGGGTACCTGGACTGAATGGGCATGGGCGGTGGGTACCGCTATCTGCATGGAGGGACATACCAACTGCCATTTTACAATGTCAACCTCCACAGAGGAATGAAGGCCGTAGCCGATTGGATGAAGGACAGCAGACTGAAGCTGAACTCAGACAAGACGAAGGTCCTCATTCTCGGACGCACCCCGTCAGCCTGGGACGACTCCTGGTGGCCCACATCGCTAGGCACAGCCCCGGAACCCACAGACCACGCACACAACCTGGGGGTCATCCTTGACTCCACCCTCTCCATGACCAGGCAAGTCAACGCCGTCTCCGCGTCCTGCTTCAACACCCTCCTCATGCTTCGCAGGATCTTCAGATGGATCCCTCCTGACACGAGAAAGGCTGTCACCCAGGCCCTCATCACCAGCAGATTCGACTACGGGAACGTCCTCTACTCAGGAACAACAACCAAGCTCCTGAGACGACTACAACGAATCTAGAACACCTCGGCGCGACTGATCCTCAACGTCCCCCGACGCAGCCACATCACACCCCACCTAAGAGGCCTGCACTGGCTCCCCGTCAACAAGAGGATCACCTTCAAACTCCTCATCCACGCACACGAGGCCCTACACAACACCGGACCTACATACCTCAACAACCGACTCAGCTTCCACACCCCCACCCGAAACCTCCGCTCAGCCAACCTCGCCCTTGCCGCAGTTCCTCGTATCCGAAAAACCACCGCCGTTGGCAGATCCTTCTCCTACCTCGCCGCCAAGACCTTGAACGCTCTCCCCACCAGCCTACGACAGACTCAGGACCTGCCGGCCTTCAGGAGACTCCTCAAGACCTGGCTCTTCGATCAGTAGCGCCCCCCCCCCCCCCCCCAGCGCCTTGAGACCCTCGCGGGTATGTAGCGCGCTTTATAAATGGATTGATTGATTGATTGATTGATTGAATGGCGATTTAAATGTTGCAGAAAGCTTGGCCCGCCCCGCGGTATGCGTGTACCTCCATCGCGGTGCCGGAAACTGGATGCATTTGAAAGATGCACCCTAGCTGCAGCGCACGCATGACCGCGCCGGTGTGTCCACGCCATGGCACCCTATTCAACAGACAGTGGGAAACGCATTTGTGGAGGCTGAATGCAAGACTTGTATTTGCGGCAGGCGTGCACTGCCAGTGCGAGGCGAATTACTGCATGGTCAGGCACACATTCCGTGTTGGCAAGGGGACATGGGTGGCTGGGCAGGTACATGGTACCTGACAACACTCCATGCTGTGGCGAGGGCGCTATCCAAGGGTGTCCATTGGCCATCATGAACATGCAACAGGGTAGTGCAAACGTTGCAAGTTACCCACCCAGACCGGTGCTGAGTGCACCTGCCAGGCCAGTGCACATCTGTGACAATGTAGTGATGTGGTGGCTCACATGTGTAATGGGTTGTTGGTTAACATTTACACAGTTCAGTGTTACCATGGACCTGCAGATTGTGTTAAATGTGAGTCTGTGCATGGTCTGTGCAACAACATGTGATGATGTGATGGATGCACTATGAATTTGTGGCTGTGTGATGTATGCTTGATGGATTGCCCTCTCATGTGTCCTTGTTCAGCCTAGGCAAGTCTAGTCCGAGGTGCATGACCTCATGGACTGTGTATTTATGTATTGGCATGGTACAGCACAGAAATTGGGGCCTGTGGGGATGCAGATCCACACATGAGGTGTATGTTGCATAATCAAGGCTGTCTGTGCTACATGTGGAAACGTGCCTTTGTGCATACACATGGCTGTGACGTCATTGTGGGGAGGTCAATGTGTGGCAAGTCTACAGGTGTGCCATTGTTGTGTGCCGGGGCCAACCCACATGTAGTCTGTGGTAACATCACTGGTGATGTCAGTCATTGTTATTGCTGTGTCTGTCATGATCACAAATGTGGTACTGCTGTGTTGTGTTTACAATTGACATGTGCTCCCATCCTAGGAGGGCTCCGAATGTGCACCGTCCATACACTGTGCTGGAGGACATTGTGGACGACGAGGTGATACACAGATTCCGCTTGGACCGTCCCACATTGCAGATCCTGGTTGCCCAACTGGAGCCCACCTGCAGCCACGCAGGGAATATCCCGGTGCAATAACACCAACGGCCAAGGTGATGGCGGCACTTCACTTCTTCGCTACTGGCACTTTCCAGCATACGATTGGTACAGCAGGGGGGATGTCCCAACCCATGTTTAGTGTGGTATTGCGTGATGTCCTGGCAGCCATGATGCTGTTTAAGGATGAATATATCCATTTTCCACAGGCAGCTGAATTGCCAGCTGTGAAGGCTGATTTCGACGCTCTGGGTCGGATTCCACATGTGGTGGGTGCCATTGATGGCACATATATTGGTCTGGTTCCACCACAGGCACGTGAACAAATTTTTCGTAGACGGAAGCATTACCACTCCATCAACGTCCAAGTGGTGTGCCAGGCCAATCAGATCATCTTGCATGTGTGTGCCAGATTTCCAGGCGCTGCACATGACTCCCACGTCCTGCGGAGCAGTATTGTGCCCCAACTGATGGTGAATATGCATCCGGAACGTGGCTGGCTTGTTGGTGAGTTGTAAGTGTAAACCACTGTGTTGTATGTGTGCCCTGCTGACCCCCACCACAGTGGTAATGTTGGATGTGCCTGTCCACCTCTCCCATAGGTGACTCTGCGTATCCGAACCGCCCATGGTTGTTGAGCCCAGTACGGAATCCCACTACCCCAGGCGAACAGCGATATAATGTGGCACATGTCAAGACACGTCGGGTGGTGGAGCGCACATTCGGGCTGCTGAAGTCAAAGTTCCGCTGCCTGGACAAGACCAGAGGGGCCCTGCCTTACTCACCCGTAAAGGTCTGCAAAATCGTGGTCGCCTGCTGCATGCTCCACAACCTGGCCCTGCGCAAGGGGATCCCCCTGATCCTGGACCCTGCAGACCAACAAGTGGCTCCGCATGCTACCCTGCCCGTGTCCAGTGATGATGATAGTGGGGAGGAGGAAGGTGTGGACCAGAGACGTCAGCTCATTGAGCGCTACTTCCCTTGAAGGTGGGTGTCAACGTGCGGTGTTGACATAGTATGCGGGAGGGGTGGTTGGTGATGATGTCTGGATGTGGGTTGAGACTGCTGCCTGTGGTTGGCTCCGTGCTGGATGCAAATGTGTGTGGGACATGGTAGTCATGCACGGCTCAAGAATGGGTATGTTGTGACTGGTGCAAATTGTGGAGTGGATAGATAGCACAGCCGTGAAGTGCGGTGTGGTGTGAAGGCTGTGATGCAGTCTCCTGACATGTGTATGTTGTTCTCTTGTTCTCCCTAGGTCGCTTAATTTTCACCATGAGTACAGACAGGCATTGCTCCTTGGACATGGTAACGTTTACATCATTGTACACCCTGTGATTAAAACATGGAGTACACACAGACATGAGTGTTTCAAGGGTGTTTATTTACAATGGTGGCAGTGTTGGGGGAGTGCATATTTACAAGATGGGGGTGGGGATCAGCAAGTTGAAAGTCATGAAGGATGAGAACATCGTGTTGAACCCACATTGTTGTGGGGACCCAGTACAACAGATATATGCGATGGCCTGGCGGTGTGGGGGAGGATAGTCAGCAGGGTGAATCACAGGCTCAGGGTATGGTGAAGTCAGTGCTGGCTCCTCGTTTGGCAGCTGGCTGGTGCTTTGCCACTGGTTTCACCTGGCTGTTTCCTCGGACGTCCCCTCTATATTTTGGCCGGAGGCGGGCCTACTGTGGGGGCAGACTGTACGGGAGACACATCCCTCTCTGTGGCCTCAGGGGATGTTTGTGGAATGACATCCTGCAGGCCACTGGGGGGAGGGGGGGTGGTATATGGCCTGCAGGCTGGTCCCTCCGAGCAGCTGCTTGCTGCCCCATGATGTCCACCAGTTGTGCCATTCTGTTGTCGATGG
The DNA here is from genome assembly GCF_964261635.1 of Lissotriton helveticus. Lineage (NCBI taxonomy): Eukaryota > Metazoa > Chordata > Amphibia > Caudata > Salamandridae > Lissotriton > Lissotriton helveticus. Next base: position 819,383,668 of record NC_136070.1, read on the forward strand.
ACCTCAACAGCTGCCGGTGCTCCAGTGTGTCTTGGCGTGCCTGTGTCTGTACACGCTCATATACCTCCACGACCCTGTTGATGGCTTCCAGTGCCTCGGCACCACAATTGGGTGGGTGTTGCTGGCCACCTGCCCTTGCACCTGCCCTCCTGTCCGGGACTTGTTGCCTCACCTGGGTCCTAGCTCGGAAACTCTCCCTGCTCTCCTGGGATGTTGAGGGTGCTTCATTGTCCAATGGGTCGGGGACAGTGGCACAGGGAAGACTTGTTACAGTGGTGGTAGTGGTAGTAGTGGCAGTACAGGTGCCGATGGCAGGGGCCACTGTTGGTGTTGTGGTCAAGGTGGTAGTGACAGCAATATCCTGGGACCTTGAAGGCACCGGCGAAACTGGTGTACTGGTTTCATCCACAGCATCCGAGGCGTCAGGGTCATCTGCACCGGAGAGTCCATGGTCTCAGGGAGGTGCCTGGTGCAGTCGGTTGCTGACATTTCCTGCTAGTGCACGATCACCTGTTGTACAAAGGATAGATAGTCATTGATGTGTACTGCACAGGTTGGTTGTTGTGACAATTGGGATGTCATGTCATGCAGCACACGATTGACAAACTCATCACATTGTTGTGGTACACAGTACTGGGCATCATAACGGGTTAGGGTGGCATACGCCACTTGGCTAGGTATCATACTGTGCTGGCCCCTCAACTAGGTACACCCCTCCCTGTGAAGATGGCTACCTACCTGTAAGTTTGTTGGGGGGGTTGCATTGCTAGCACATGGTGGAGGGACTCCATCTTGCTGAGCTGTGGGTGAAGAGGGACTGTTGGGAGTTGTAGTGCTGGCCCCTCAACCAGGTACACCCCTCCCTGTGAAGATGGCTACCTACCTACCTGTAAGTTTGGTGGGGGGCTGCATGAATGAATGAATGAATGAATACCTTCTTCTATAGCGCATGGCTACTCTTGAGCATCCCAGCGCTGTAAGACAAAGGAAAATAAAGACACTATTGGAAAAGGTGCGTCTTTAAGCGCTTCCTGAAAGCAAGGTGGTTTAACTCATGCCTAATGACATCAGGGAGTGCGTTCCATTCTTTAGCTGCATGCACCGAGAGTCGACGGCCACCCATCCGGGCCAGCTTCATCCTGGGAACTACCAGCAGGTTCCGCTGGTTGGATCTCAGCGATCTCACTGATTGGTGGCGATGAAAGAGGGGATCCAGGATAGGCGGGCCAGCACCATGGATGGATTTGTGCGCCATGCACATGGTCTTAAAAGTTATCCTTCCCTTAATGGATAGCCAGTGCAAGGATTGAAGTGCGGCTTTTGCTGAACATCTTTTAGGGACTTTCATAAGTAGTCGAGCAGCACAATTCTGTACCGATTGCAGAATTTTTATGGTGCCGACTGGGGCCCCCATGTAGACGGCATTTGCATAATCCAGCCGTGACATAATCAATGACTGGACTAGCAGTCTTCTGGCTTCGAATGGCAGAAGGTCTAGCACTTTTTTTAAGACTCTCAGCAGCCCATAGCAGGTTCCGGCTACCTTTTTTGCTTGGTATTGAAATCCTAGAGAGGAGTCTAGCCAGATCCCTAAGCTCTTTATATGAGTCTTGGGTGCTGGGGGAGGTCCTAGGCAGTGAGGCCACCAAGGATCAAGATTAATTGGGGCCTTATAACCTAGGAGCATGATGTCCGTTTTGGCCCCATTTAACTTTAAAAAGGAGGAAGTCATCCATTCCAGAACCTTGGTGAGACACGGGGTCAGATTGTTGATCCCCTGATTTGAAACATCGTTCCTCACCAAGGAAACCACCAGCTGCGTGTCATCGGCGTAGGTAACGAGTTGGATTCCCCAGGGAAGAACCACCTCAGCCAAAGGTCTGCATTGCTAGCACATGGTGGAGGGACTCCATCTTGCTGAGCTGTGGATGAAGGGGGCCTGTTGGGAGTTGTAGTGCTGGCCCCTCAACCAGGTCCACCCCTCCCTGTGAAGATGGCTACCTACCTGTAAGTTTGGTGGGGGGGCTGCATTGCTAGCACATGGTGGAGGGACTCCATCTTGCTGAGCTGTGGGTGAAGGGGGGCTGTTGGGAGTTGTAGTGCCGGCTGCTTAGCCACATGTGATCCAGGAAATGGTGGTTGCTCCGTGTGTGGGTTGTCATGGTGGATGCATTTTGTCCCTGGCATTCACACATTTGGATGTATGTATGCTCAACATGCATGGTGTGGGGCCTAGGCGGAGTATCTTAGCAGTTGTGCAAGGCAGTACTTGGCATTGTGATTGTGGTCATTAGGTTGTACTTACCAGCCTCCATTTCCTCAGCTATTCCTTCCAGGCTCTCCGGGTACAGTATTCCAAGCACCTTCTCCTCCCATTCAGTGTATGGTATTGGCTAGATAGGAGTGCCGGCGCCAGTACGCTCGGCCCGCTCGCGGTTCTTGGCTCTGATTGACTTCACCTTTGCCTTGAGGTCGTGCCACCGCCTCTGGATGTCTCTTTTGTTGCGTGGCTCGGTCCCTGATGCGTTCACTCTGGTGACTATCCTTTCCCACATTCTGGTTTTGTTGGCCAGTGTGGTCTGTTGTACAAGGTTTCCAAACAGGTTGGGTTCTACACGTATTATCTCATCCACCATGACTTTCAACTCACTCTCTGTGAATTTAGGCTGTTTCTTGTGGGCCATGGTGTGTGCCTTGCAGGGTGTTGGGGTGCAGGTGTGTGGTTTGTTGGGATGGTGTTGTGGTGGATGGTGAGGTGTGTGTGTTGATGTGCAGGTTGTTGTGTGGCTATTGGTGTATGTGGTGCTGTGCTCTGCTGTGTGCCTCTTCCTCTCAGTTCTGCTGTGATGCAAAGGATTGTGGGGATGGGAGGGGGCTCCTTTTATTTTCTTCTTTGTGGCTGTGTCCCAATGGTATCTTGCAGTCAGGTATGTTGTGGGTGTGGACCCTTGCCTGTCAGGTGTTCCACCACGGGGGTGTGTTTTTGATGTGGGTTATTGGGGGAGGGGTGTGTTCATGGTAGGTTTGGGTCCTGAATTGCTGGATTGCACTGTCGGGCCTGTTAACATGGCCACTCCATCCTCGGTGGTCGTTTTTTTCAATGGTTCCGTCCGTGGTCAGTGGGCTTTGGTGGCATCCCTCCGCCCCGGAAGGGTTTTCTATGCTTCCGTCCACGGTCGGCGGTCTTTGGTGACATCCGTCCGCTGCGGTCGAGGTTTTGCTGGCGGAGAATCCTAATTGCACCGCCGGTTTCCCCACGGTGCGGTCGGACGCTCAATTCCCGCTGGACTGGCGGTCAGGACTCTTTCCGTCCGCCATCCTAATCGGCCCCTAAGTACGGGATCACCCCCACATTGAAAGTACACCTTAGCGTGTGTACTACAATTTCTCTTGGCCCTTTGACCTCAAATCACTTTCTGGTCCTGAAGAAAGCCTATCAAGTTAGGGTGCAAAGGCTGAGACATGTAGACCATCACAAGGATATTCTAGACCAATTCAGTCTTAATATTATCTGCCTTTCCTTCCTTTTTAAACTTGTCCCAGGACCTCAGCATTAAAATACTTAAGGCTTGAAGGGGGATTCTAAAGATAATTTTAGCCTTTACACAGAATTCATGCCTATCATAGAAAACTACCTGCTTCGCTGTAAACAGGTGTCGAAGCACACCTAGGATGCACTTGGGAACCTGATGATGAAGCATGCCACCAACTAGGTTTCCCTTTTTCCCTGGCCTGTTGATGCAGTAAATTTGGATTTCCTCCCAGGCCCCGTCCCTATTGTTGCTTTTTATCGTTTTCCAGGGAAGAACACATACCCCCTTTCCTCGCTCTCTCATTGAAATATCAGCCCACACAAACTGTACCAGGCCTCCACCTCCTTCAGCCATCAATACACATTGCCTCTAGAGACTCAGGAATCCTGACTTGCTGTACCTTTCTTTTCATGCTCTAGTTTTGGAAACGTCCCCTTGCTGTAGGGTCACTCAGGATTTTTTTTGTCTTTTCACTGAATCCTATTTTTGTTGGCTGTAGAAGTCTGCACTTTACCTCTGCTAACCAAGGGTAAATTGCTTGTGCCCTCCTTTTCAAACATGGTAAAATTGGTATACCCCAGATTGTCAGTTAATTTGCTTTTAAGCCCCTAGTATATGGTACAATCTGTACACATGGCATGCACATTAAATGCTACTAGTAGGCTGCTGCACCCATTTTGCCACCCACTACAGTGGGACTGCATATCATGTCTCCAGGCCTGCTCTTGCAGCCTGTGTGTGCAGTTTTAAATTACCATTTTGAACTGGCAACATAAACCTTTTACCAGGCCTAAACCACACATTTTTATATCAATAAGCTCCGCCTAAGGTAGGACTGTAAAAACCCATAGGGTAGAGTGCATGGAATTTAAAAAGTAGATAATGTGCATTTAACGTTTTGCTTTCCTGGCAGTGTAAAACCTCCAAATTCCTGTTTTGCTGTGGCGAGGTTGGCTCTCCCATAAGTTAACACTGGTTTACACTATTATTTACCATTAAGAAGTGTTAAATTGAGTTGGGGAATATTCAACCTAATGGTCAAGTCTGATTTTATATTACTATTTTTTAAAAGGCACTTTTACAAAGTTGTCATTCTCCTGCCTAAAACCAAAAGGCTTTCCTGCCGGTGTCCATCTGTCACCTGACCTTGATAGCTACCCTACAGTGAGATGTGCATTGCTCCCTGATAGTGGGTAAAGGGCTCTGGGTTTGAGACTCCTCCCATGGCAGGAATGCTTGGGGGGTGGGGCTTTCCCCTCAAAATCCAGTTGAAGGGGAGGAACGGACCAAATCTGGTTTAGGGGGTGGAATAACTCTTGCCCTCCACCACATACTGACACTGGGCATAACAGTAGACTATACAGACCTCTCCTCAGAACACACCTGCACAGGTGAGGAATCAGACAAAAGGCTGCCCAGCTGTCCGAAGAACCCAAAGGTTGACTGGTCTCTGGTGGAGTGACATGGACCCAGCAAGGTTCAGTTCAGTTCAAGTCAGCTTTATTTCGATTAATAAAAAATCATAAAAGCACACAGACACGGTAACATAATCAGGGGAATACAATTGCAGTAAATTAATAATACTGTTTAAATTTGGGCAATTTAAAATATTTACATAATTTAAAAAGAAAAAGCGGTTTTTCAGTAGATTCATAAATTGTCACTAGAGGTATTATGTTGTCTGTTCATGGTACATTTTTTAAAACGATAAGCAGCCACCAGAAAATTTGCAACACCAAACATAATTAGCGGGGAATCTAATTGTCTAAGGTAAAGAAAAGCTGGTTTCGCTTGGACAAACCCCTTGTTTTTAAGTAGTGGGATAATATATTTTTTCCTAGGCAAATCATGAAATTTACAAAAAAACATGAAATGTAGAGTGTCCTGCAAAGAATAACCATCGCAGTTACATACAGGCAAATCCTTGGGCTTAGCCCACACATTAGAGTCATTTAACAGGAGGTGGATCTGGTTAAATCTTAGTTTGGTAAGTAACCAGCGGTGAAGCGGAATTGACACAACTTTTAAGTAAGGTTCAATACAAATAGTAGTCTTAGAGATGTAGTGCTCCCTCACTGTTAGTTTCACAAGTTCACTGCTCTCCCGCTCTAATTCTCTGTGTTTAATAAAAGTCGTTTTTAGCCATACCAGGTCGGCTTTAACAATACATTCAGGTTTCAAAAATAAATCAGGACGGCCCAGGGAGCTTAGGGTATTATTGATGTATGCTAACCACGGAATATTTTTCATCTTGTCCATACGTAGGCAGTCCCTTAAGATTGTATGGTTCAGGGTTAGGTTAGGATTTAACCAAGTTTTTAGCCACATCATGATTGGAGATTGTTTAATGATGTCACTTATATACCCCTGACCTAGCTCCGTGTGGACAGAAAAAGTGGCCGTGGATTGTGGTAAACCAAGAAGCATACGTAAGATTTTATTTTCCTCTACCTGAATCGCTACTACATTGTTGGTGTAGCCCCATATAGAAGCCCCATACCTCGCTATAGCAATTGTTTTGGCTCTGTAAATAGCTAGCATGGCTTCTGTGGGTTTGCCGCCCAGTCGTTTGGCAAAACCTGCGATAGCAGCCGCAGATCTTTTCATGGCATTAACTTTAACCGATGTGCCATTTTCGTCGTAAACCACCCCTAGATAGGTAAAAGTTTTAACGCTGGAGATGGGTGTGTTTGCGCAGAAAAAGGACTTCAGCTTTTTGTTCTTCCTCCCACCCACTGACATGACATGTGATTTGTCTGTATTTATTTTCAGGTCGAGGGAGGTCATGAAGGCGTCAAAAGCCGTCAATAGTCTTTGTAGTCCAAGAGGTGTTCGTGCCACAAGCACGGCGTCGTCCGCGTAAAGGAGGACCGGGATGGACAGCCCTCCAAAACGCGGGACGTCTAATGTTGCCAGATCCAGAGTGGATTCGAGATGGTTTATGTACAATGTAAACAGCAGTGGGGCAAGGATGCAACCCTGTCTCACCCCTCTGGTTGACTTAAAGCCAGCGGTACAAGCTCCCCCCTGAGTCATCCTGTTTGAGGCTTCCAGATCCCGGTGCGCCTCAGCCAGAAAATGTACCAAAGAGTGGTCCATCCCTAGGTCCAAGAGAATTGTCCACAGCCTGGACCTGTTGACCAGGTCGAAGGCAGTGGACAAATCCATAAACCCTAAGTAAATAGAGCCTATTGATGCCATGGTGTACTTGCCCATGATCAGGTGTAGGTTAAGGCACTAGTCCTCAGTCCCCCTTCCCCTTCTGAACCCATATTGGGCATTAGATACAATATTATTGCTGGCAGCCCACTCATCGATTCGAGCCAGTATCACTTTCCCCAGGATTTTAAAGGAAGAATCGATGAGTGAGATGGGGCGATAACACCTTGGGTCTCCCCGTTGGCCTTTCTTGAAGATAGGAATAATGGTTGCCTGTGACCAGGAAGCAGGCAGATTATAAGTGGTGGCATTATTGAAAACATTTGTCAAGATTTTGGCCCAAAAAGGGATATTAGCTTTGTACATATCGGCTGGGACGCCATCTGGGCCTGGAGCTTTTTTCCCTTCGGTGTTGGTTATGGCCTTTTCAACTTCTTCCACGGAGAAGGAAAGTGCCGTCGGGGTGAATTAGTTGCGAAAAGAGTGGGAAATTCACAAACATAATCACTCCTATAGATGATTTTTAAATGAGCTAACCAATCTTCCAAGCTAATGTTGGCCTCCAAATTATTATTTACTTCACCGGTAAAGAGGGGATTATTTATTATGGCCCAAAAACTGGCACTATCTCTTAGTGTAGCCTTTTCCATAAGTGCAGACCATGCCTCCTTTTTAATGGCATCCTTACGTGCATGGGTAATAGTTTTGTATTCTTTTCTTAATCTGGACACTTCCCTCTTATCCCTTGGTGATTTTTTAAGTTCTGCCAGGAGTCTAGTGTGTGCTTTTGAACAGGCTCTATCGAACCAACCCTTGTGTGGCTGAACGTTCTTTCCGGCTTTGGCTGTGAGTTCATTAGAAACGAATGCGCACAGGGTTGTATAAGCAGGGATCACTTCCTCCCCCTGTTTTGAACTGTCTAGGCAAATGTCTATTTCTTTGCGGGCTATACATGTTATATTATTAAAAAAGTCTTCGGGAACTACTTTAGTCCACTTCACCCTTCTGCCTTGGTCCGTGGACCGCACAGCCGAGACTAACGGTTTAATGTTTCCTTCCTTGATCAAACCAACAGAGTTAGCGAGTTCAAGGATAACTGGGTTGTGATCACTAAAGGCAGCCACAGCTGCATTATAAAAAAGAACCAGATTTAATAAACCAGGGGAAACAAAAATGTAGTCTATAATTGATTCAGAGTTTCTTGCGCTATATGTCATGACACGGTCACTAGTGTCATTAAACCCAGGTTCATAAAGATCAACAGTAGATAAGAGATTTTCTAAAGCATGACCTTTAGAGCTGTGTTCAAAATGTTGGTAATGTGCAGAGGTGGGACAATCTATATCTTCTATATGGCAAGAGAGCTCGCAGAGGTGAGTATTAAAATCCCCCATGACTATGGTGTGCACAAAGCTTGTTTGAGTATGCTACTGGAGCGTAGGCATATCCCTGCTGTGGGCACACTTGTGTGGTCCGAGGGCACCCGGGATGGTGCGTCGAATACCAAAAAGTTTAGTTCAAAAAGTTGTGTTAACGTTTTCAATTTTTATTTTTTCCATTGGTTTCTCATGGTAATTCATATTAATATCATATGGAACATCACGATGAAGTTAGGCGTAACTACATAACGCTGGATTAACTCCAATGCATTTCGGACCTGGGGTCCTTTGTCAAGGAGCGCTACAACAAAAAGAATCAAGAAAATACAAATCAATGCGTATTCAGTGTGAGCCACAAATAATCACATGCAATCTTATATGAACTGTAGTTTTTAAAGAAAGCAGTCAAAAGTATTCAAAAATGGCTGGCTGTGGTGATTGGACAGGTTCATGCAAGTTTCCAAACGTTCGAAAAATAAACGGGGTTCACAAAGATGTGCTGAAACCAATGCGCTTGGTGCAGAAAAAACGGGTGAAGAAGCTTAGGCTTAGTGCAGGTCTCGTTAAACAAACAAGGGATACAAAGTGCGGTCTCAAACAGGTCTCATTAACCAAACAGGGGTGCAAAGTACAATGATCAAGCTGGTGAACATGCAACCGAGGCTGCTGGCTGTAAATAAAGGAATAAGTCCTCTCAGTGAGTTAGCTGCGGTAGAGGTGAAGGGAGCTTACTTGAAAAGTCAGCGTCTCACTCCCAGCGAGTGGGTGTTAGCGTGGTTACTTCGCGGAGTTAGAGCGGAGTTTCAAAAAAGGGTAGTGGAGATAGAGGAGGGACTGGATGAGTGACGCAAAAATGAAGGTAGGACTAGGTTAGAAAACTTACATGGGAAGTGTCACATGCGTGGCCATATTGGAAGGGGTTGTTAGAAAAAACAGTGACATATGATACAGTGACAAATAATACAAACATTGTAGCCAGTGAAAAAACAAAGTACTATGCATCAAACATGGGTCTGTTACAAGTAACAGCTTAATTCAGTACGGTCATTAAGACCAGCCGGTTTCTGAGACTGGAGTCTGTATATCCAGGATGTTTCACGTTGGAGTAAAGTTTTGTTATTGTCTTTTCCTTCAACAATCGGGACTTGTTCTAGTACCAGAAATCACAATTGTGCCACGTTATGGTTGGCCTCATTGAAGTGGAGAGCTACATTGGATTTTACGTTCCTGGTTCGAATATTCGATTTATGTTCGTTGAGACGAGTCTTAATCTTGCGGGTGGTCTTGCCCACGTAGATTTTGCCGCAAGGGCATTTCAAAAGGTAAATGAGGTTTGAGGAGTCACAGGTGGCATTCACTCTCAATTTGATGTTGAACCCCCGCATGGGATGGTTGAAATTATTTCCTTTAATGATGTTATTACAGTTGTTGCAATGATAACAGGGTCGGGTTCCGGTGTGTTGAACAAGGGCTGTGTCACTGTGAGTTTTGGAGAGAATTTCTTTGAGGTTCATAGGACGGGTGTACGCAAAAATGGGTGGTTCCTTGAACATGTCCTTGAAATCCGGTTCTGACGATAAGATGCGCCAGTGTTTCAAAATGATGTTTTTGTAATTTCTACTCACGGTGGAGTACCTCGATACTAGGACCATTCGGTTATCATCAGCTTTGGGTTGATGCTGTAATGCTTCAGTTCTGGGAATGGTTGAGGTGCGTTCTACTGCTTGTTGCAGGACGTCATCAGGGTACCCTCTTTGTCTGAATCTAATAGCCATGGATTCCATTTGGGTGGTTCTGGTGTCCGGGTTGGAAACAATGCGTACAACTCTCAGCATTTGGCTGTAGGGTAGGTGTCGTTTTAAGGAATTCTGATGGAAGCTACTGTAAAGTAGAGAGTTGTTGCGGTCGGTAGGTTTTCGGAAGAGGTCAGTCTCAATGCCGTTGGGGGTGAGTTTTAGTGAAACGTCAAGGAATGTTATTTCTTGGTTACTAATGTTCCACGTGAATTCAATACGGTCGTCTTTAGTGTTGAGGTCTCTGAGTGCCTGTTCTAGGTTCTCCCTGCTGTCCTTCCAGATGAAGAACAGATCGTCAATGTAACGAACATAAAATTTTGTGTGGCTTGTCCAATTATCATTCTGGTAGATGTTGTTGTTCTCAAAATTGCCCATATACAGATTCGCATACGTCGGTGCTGCACAATTGCCCATGGCCATGCCGGACATCTGGAGATACCATTCATCTCTGTGTTTGAAGTAGCTGTGGTAAAGGGTGTATACCATTAACTCAAGAATGAAAGGTTTAAATGAGTCATCAATTTGAGAAGATAACAGTGCTTGTTCTACTGCGTCTATTCCTCCTTCATGGGGTATTGAAGTATATAGGCTCTTTACGTCAGCCGTGCATAGGTATATTTCTTCATCTTCAAAGATTTGAACTTCGGAAAGTTTGTTTAAGAAGTCTGTAGTGTCTTTTATATAGCTTTTTAATTCCAGAACCATGGGCTGGAGGTACCGGTCGATGAGTTTCCCGGTAGGTTCATGAATGGACCCTCTTGTGGATACTATCGGACGGAACGGGGGATCCGTCAGATTTTTGTGGATCTTAGGGAGCATCGTTATGGATGGGCTTCTTGGATGTTCCACTATTAAGTATCTCTTTGTCCTGTCATCAATAATGCCATCAGCGTTGGCTTTTTCAATGATCAAAGATAGTTCCTTCTTGAATTCATTGGTCGGGTTACCTTCTAGGAGTAGATACACATGGTCGGTGACGTGTTCATGGACCTTTCGATCATAAAGTGCAGTGTCCAGGATGACGAGGGCCCCGCCCTTGTCAGCCTTTATGCATTTGATGGAGGGATTTTTCGCTAGATTTTTGAGGGTATCCAGTTCTTTGTTTGTGATGTTTTTGTGAGCTTTTTTCCTGAAATTGATCTTAGATATGTCCTGTTTCACCAGGATTTCGAAATTGTCTATGCTCTTATGGCTGATGGGTGCCATGAAAGTGCTGTGAGGACGTAAAATCCAATGTAGCTCTCCACTTCAATGAGGCCAACCATAACGTGGCACAATTGCGATTTCTGGTACTAGAACAAGTCCCGATTGTTGAAGGAAAAGACAATAACAAAACTTTACTCCAACGTGAAACATCCTGGATATACAGACTCCAGTCTCAGAAACCGGCTGGTCTTAATGACCGTACTGAATTAAGCTGTTACTTGTAACAGACCCATGTTTGATGCATAGTACTTTGTTTTTTCACTGGCTACAATGTTTGTATTATTTGTCACTGTATCATATGTCACTGTTTTTTCTAACAACCCCTTCCAATATGGCCACGCATGTGACACTTCCCATGTAAGTTTTCTAACCTAGTCCTACCTTCATTTTTGCGTCACTCATCCAGTCCCTCCTCTATCTCCACTACCCTTTTTTGAAACTCCGCTCTAACTCCGCGAAGTAACCACGCTAACACCCACTCGCTGGGAGTGAGACGCTGACTTTTCAAGTAAGCTCCCTTCACCTCTACCGCAGCTAACTCACTGAGAGGACTTATTCCTTTATTTACAGCCAGCAGCCTCGGTTGCATGTTCACCAGCTTGATCATTGTACTTTGCACCCCTGTTTGGTTAATGAGACCTGTTTGAGACCGCACTTTGTATCCCTTGTTTGTTTAACGAGACCTGCACTAAGCCTAAGCTTCTTCACCCGTTTTTTCTGCACCAAGCGCATTGGTTTCAGCACATCTTTGTGAACCCCATTGATTTTTCGAACGTTTGGAAACTTGCATGAACCTGTCCAATCACCACAGCCAGCCATTTTTGAATACTTTTGACTGCTTTCTTTAAAAACTACAGTTCATATAAGATTGCATGTGATTATTTGTGGCTCAAACTGAATACGCATTGATTTGTATTTTCTTGATTCTTTTTGTTGTAGCGCTCCTTGACAAAGGACCCCAGGTCCGAAATGCATTGGAGTTAATCCAGCGTTATGTAGTTACGCCTAACTTCATCGTGATGTTCCATATGATATTAATATGAATTACCATGAGAAACCAATGGAAAAAATAAAAATTGAAAACGTTAACACAACTTTTTGAACTAAACTTTTTGGTATTCGACGCACCATCCCGGGTGCCCTCGGACCACACAAGTGTGCCCACAGCAGGGATATGCCTACGCTCCAGTAGCATACTCAACTATCTGTTTATCCAAGTCGCATTTGCACAGTGGCGACACCTGCAGGAGCACCTTTAATTTCTTTGAGCAACCTTAATTTGCACCTAAAATACTTTACCACATGCTGTGCGCCTAGCCCCCAACTTTTTGATTCACAAAGCTTGTTTGCCTTTCTTTATAATTAATAAAAAAATGCTCTAAAAAGCTGAGGTGCTCATTCGGGTCTCCGTCTAATACGGAGTTGTAAAAGTTAATAAAAATAAATTTGAGATCATTAACTAAACTGATCTCTAGGCATAGAAGGTTAGGGGAACAAGTAGCAATTTGTTTAACAGTTCCCGCCAGGTGTACAGTGATCAGGATCATGAGGCCCCCTTTGTCCCTACCAATGGGAGATGTGGTAGCTGGGACAAAATAGGATGTGTACCCAGGGACCCAAAAATTGCTATTGCAGTCCCATGTTTCTTGCAAGGCTATGATGTCATATTGAATTAGAAGGTTTAGCCATGCACTATCCTCCCTCTTTGAGCGGAGGCCGGCTATGTTCCAACTTACTATTTTAAGCCTTCTACTAGGATTTCCTGGCGGGGAATCATTCAGTAAGGGTAGAGTAGGCGGTGGGGCATTAAGGGTTTGGCGTCAGTTCTGCTCGGCAGCCCAAGTCAGAGGCATGAATCTGTTGTGCAGAGGTAAAGGTCTGTTTAGGGCCGATGATGTATATGTGCCAGATTTAAAATTATTCGACCTATTACTCTTGGTCCAGCTATAGTCAGGTTCCTGAGGAGAGTGCACTGATTGGATAGGCCAGGGGGTTATCTGGTCATGTTCCTTTCCTTGGGCACAGCCCTTATTCAGGGTTAAATAAGGTTTGTTGATGGGGTAAAAGAAGCCCAAAGGTACCGCTCTGGGCCCAGCATCCAGTCCTTCCAAAGGTGAAGCGTCCCATAATAATCTACTCGCTTCCCCAGGATTATTAAAATTAATTATCACACAATCACCCTCTACTGATTTAGTTGTGCGCCCTATCCAACCCACCCGCCGGGCTGAAAGAATCGCGCTAGAAATATCATTGTCACCTGAACAAATTGAATTAGACCACGTCTTTACCCTTGCTAACAGTTGGCGGGGCTGTTCATACTCTCTTGGCTTGAGTGGGGAGACATTAACCAGAATGGCTACAAAAGGCACAGCCTCAGGCGGCAAATTAATAATGAGTTGACGTGCCGAGCCAGGTAAGTTGGGTGACTTCTGAGGTACCGGGGTCTTATTTTTAGGTGGCAGAGGGTTCCCTCCTGCTATGTTCGATGTGTCTACCCGGGTAGTGGCTAGGCCACTAGAAGAAATGGTTGTGGTTGCCAAGACAGATGAATTAAATGGCTTCTGTTGTACCGGGGTCTTATTTTTAGAGGGCAGAGGGTTCCCTCCTGCTATACTAGGTGCGTCTGCCCGGGCGGTGGCTAGGCCACAGGTAGATGTAGTTGCCGCACTCTTTGCTACTGGGGATTCCTCTCCAGGTCTTTTAGAGCCACCAGTTAGCTGAGAGCAAGAGGGTCCTGGTGCCAGAGGCGTATTCCCTTTAAAAACAAACATGGGAGGTTCAATGGTTTTTAAGCATACATTCAAGCGCTCACATTTCCTTAGAATACCGTCAACACACTGATGTAGGACGTCAATAATGTCTGAGGCAATTTTTGTTAGCGTGGGTTCAACCTTGTCTATAATAGCTTTTTCCACCATGCCTCTGATAGCTCTTTCCAGTGAGCCCACAGTGCTCCCTTCCTCCCTTTGGTTTATATATGTACTTTTTCTTGTACTGCCTCTTAGATGGTTTAGGGCATATAACAGTGCTTACTCCAACAATACCAGGAGGGGTTGGGGTCACCCCAGTAGTCTCAACGATGGCCGGGATAGGGATAAGAGGAGTGACAGACTCATTTGGTGGCCCAATTACGATCCTTGGTTCAAGAGGGATAGAAGTAGTGCCCCCCTTGATGTTTGTCGATGAATCTAATCCCAATTTCCGTTCAGTCCTAGCGATTTCTGTGGTCAGCTTCCCCACCTCCGTAGTCAGGAAGGATAGGATACGATTAGAGTTCCTGGGTGCTTTTACCTTTGGGGTCCCGCCGGCGACAGGGGAGGGCAGCTTTCTCTTACCCATTATGCGCTTGTGTCCTGGCTCCTGGGTGTAAGGGAGTGAGCCCGTCCCGTCCCTCGTTGGCCCCGGACGGCCCCAGACGGCCCGCCCTCTGCCCGGGCTCCGCCCGGCGCCGTCCGCGCGCGTCCGCGACGCGGAGGCAGCTGTTTCTTTTTGTGCGCCTCCTGGCGCTGTGTGCAGGAAGTGGGCGGTGTTGGAGCAGGGCAAGCTGGGAGTTGTGGTCCACCCCGCTCTCTGGCCGAGTGTTGGTACTACTCGGCGGCAGGGACGGCCACAACGTCAGGAACCCAGCGGCGCTTTGCAGGTGGGTGGAGGTCAGTATAGCAGTACAGCGTACTGTGCGGCGCAGTGCCCCCTCCTAGGGCCGGTTTCTGTTTGCAAATGTCCCCCCGCAAGGTTCCATCGGCTTCTCTCTCTGCAACTGCCCAGCTGACCAGTTTTAACTGGACCTGCCCTGCACTTTTCTGCCGGCCTCTGTTGGAGTGAGCCCTAAGTCCCAAGTGGTGCCCCGCAGGCCCTGGACCCTTGGCTGGTGTTAGAGTTTACTCTTGTTGTCACTAAACTGTAAGAAGTAGGATTTCAAATATTTTTGGTATCTTTCTGTCTGGAGAACCGATAGAGACCGGGATCAATGCCAAATTGCCAGCTGTTGATGCTGAATCGTCAGTTAGTCCCAGCCTCAACTTGCTAGTTTGCCCCGCTGAAGGATGTCTGACTTCCAGAAATGTTTCTAAGTCTGAACATAGAGGGTTCATCGGGACCCATGCCGAACAGCATCTGATCGTCATTGAGCCTTCCGAGGCATAGTCTTCGCTGGCTTGCTTTACGGCCTTCATTGACGATGGCACCGGCTCATCAGCAACCCCCCCCTTTGTTGAGCCCTATATCAGATTCAGCTTTCCCCGTCGATAACTCACCAGGGACCACTTTTACACCCTAAAATTTTCTATGTCAGAAAGTAAACTTTCCACCAGGACGAACCTGGTCCCTGTATCCGACCTGCACTTCATTGTGGTCGGCCTTAACTTTTGACTTTGACCCAGTCTAGCACAACCAGATGACAGCGGTTGGCGCTTTGTTCTTTTTAGAGCTATTTTTAATTCAATCTTTAATAATTCATATCTCTGCCAATTGAATTTGTATCATTTTGGTGTCATCCTATATATTAAAATGTACAATATTGGCCTGATTCACAAAGGTAAACTTACACTTTTTTGTAAGTTTACGTTTGTCTATTCACAAACATTTTTACAAGTAGTATCTTTATGCCTGCAGAGTTTCAGCAGATGAAAAGATAGGACTGTCCTGTCTTTTTATGTGCGGAGAGTCTCTGCAGTCGTAAAGATCCTACTTGTACAAATGTTTGTGAATAGCAAAAAAACGTAAAGTCATTCAAAAGTGTAAGTTTACGTTTGTGAATCAGGCCCCATGTTTTTAAATTGGCTTGGGATTTTTCTTGTGTTGTGATTTCATTTTATTACTGTTTAAAGTGCTGCATAAATATTTTACGCTTTACCTCCAAGTTGAGCCTAACTGCTGTGTGCCAAGCTACCAAAGGGTTAAGCTTAGGTTTATTTAGTGACACTCGTGGTTTACCGTGGCAAGGCTTGTGATTAATATTTGAGGTGGGTTCTCACCCTCTCATCTAATGCTTCAATGTATTACATCGAGTAAAACTGACAAAACACAGTTGCAACCATTTTGTTAAATTCAATTATGGGTTGTTATTCAATGCACTATTTGAGCAGTGTAGGTTTAAACTGCCTTGGACACCAAGCTCTGTAAAATCCATTATGAAAGATGTTAATTGTGAATGATGCCAACAGATCTAAAAGACTCTGGACACTGACACAGTCAGAATACATCTCTCCTTTCAGGCCACCAAAGAAAGACTGCATGTGCATGATGGAGGAGGCCATGCTGTAATAAACGATATTGATTGATTTGAGATGGAGAGAAATAGGGTACTAGTTGTTTCGTATCAAGGCTGGCGTCTTCATTTTCCTTTCTTTTCTTCTCCCCCACTTTCATTTATTTCCTCCCCTCTTTGCTTGTCCTTCCAAATCCTTAACAGCACCCTGTTTGTCCTTCTCTCGCAACTTGTTCTCTGCCGTCCATCTCAATGGTCCTTCAGACCAGTCAAGTCAGTTTCTCATCCAGCTTACTTATGACACTGCAAATGAGGGTTTAGCTCAAAGATTTAGGGGTTAGGGGTTGGTGGGAGCACAGAGATCACTTAAATGCTTGCAACACGATGCCAAGGAAGCAACACATAAGATTTCTCCCAAAGGGTGCAGGTTGACAGGAGCAGCTGCATTTTAAAACTAACTCATATGCAGTACTGGTACTGTCAGATAGCATTTGCAGGCTTCATGCACACACAAAACAGGTAGAACACGGGCCAGAGGGTGGGATTTCATCACACAGAAGCGATATACCGTAGGCAGCAGTACTACAAGCTTTGCTTACACAAGCAGTAGTGGTAAAGCACAAAAGTAGCTATGCAAGCTTCCTTCAAACATAGAAACATTGGCAGATGCAGAGCAAGCTTCCCTCGGACAAGGACAAAAAAGGCACAGTATAGACAGCAACTATGAAGATCACTGTCAGGAAAAGGAAGTGCACCACAGAAATGAGCTGGACAGGCATTTCTCACACAACATGGTGCATCACAGTTGTGCAGGCCTCCTTCATATAGTTGTATGAAGTAGCAGGAGAAAGCTCCCTCACAATGCAGGTAGAGGATGGTAGGAACTGATGGCAAACCTTCAGGTAAAATAAGAACACGAGCAGCAGGTCTTAAAACAGATAGAGCACTGGAAGCAAGTGTTATGCATATTCGTAGAGTGTACCATCACCCGGGAGGGTGTCCTGGCGCTGAAACTCACCTTCACAAAATAAACAGCGTAGACAAAAGCTCTTCAAACCTCACAAAAATTGCAAAGTGCGATTGGATTAAAGGTTAGGGTGGTGGATGGTGTTACACAAAATGGGGCCCATTGTCAGCAGCTATACATGTGCAACCAACAATTCTGATATTCTGTAAGTAAATTAGAACACCAAGTAGAGTCATCCTGACAGTGACGTCATTACTGTTGTTAAAATGCACCTTACAGCTCCAAGCTATAACTTACAAGGATTTCTGGGATCTGGCTTGCAGCACTAACCTGGTTAGTATTTGTTTTTTTGTGTTTATTTGTTTTTTTTGTTTGTGTTCTTGTATTGATCTTTGCACAATGTATCTGAAGCAGGAAAGTTGTTCACTTCGACTCTTTCGGAAAGGCTGTGTAAGTGAAGGAAATGAGAAACTTACCCACAGTTTACAGGGGGAGTCATGGTCTGGGGAAAGTTTCAGTTCCTTTTCCCGTGTCGGAAACATTCAGGCAGGGACTTTCTGTCCCTCTCTGGAAGCGCTTGCCAGCTTCTTTTCTCTAGTCCAGATCAGAGGCCCGGCACGTGCACTTTCAAAATCCAGACGAGTGCGAGGAAACTTTAGTTTTTTATGCAGAGACAAGGGTGAGGAAACTTACGTTTTCATGCAGATGGTCTATTGTGCCTCCCTCACAGAGGTCATCCTAAGGACAAACCGCCGGCCTTGTTCTGCAGGATGACTGTCACCAACAAACTGATGTTTGAAAGTGCCACATTTCAATGTTTTTCTTTCAGTAAAGCTGCATTTTGAGGCTGAATATGATCATTTTTACATTATACACATTAAAATTTGAATGCAGTTTGCTTAAATAATCAGAATGTTCTTCATAGTGTGCCAGTTGCCTGAGATATTTTGTGTGTGTGTGGGCGGGGCGGGAGGGAGGGGGGGGGGGGGGGGGTTGTTGCAATAATTTACATGGACTGGCCCGGCCTTCAAATGTCCCCCGTGGCTACAGCCCTGAACCCATCTAATTATGGGGTCACAACCAGTAAATAATTGTGAATTATACAAATTACCACCATAGACAATGACAGGCTAATGGGACGGCACAAGATAGAGAGGGGGATACATGCCCGCCCCCAACTCCATCATGTCAGACAAAGAGACTGTAGGATAACCAAGAGAAAGCAGGTTAAAGCACAGTAACATAAGCCATTTAAGGGATATTATCAGCAGTTCGTGGTGTGAGAGCTGGGCCCAACCATGGGTCAGCATCACGATCAACATGATCCCCTTTCTCACTAGCCATCGTTGAGTCATCCATGTCCAGTGAAAGTTTAGAGGGTCTGCGGTTAGTCAATTATACCAGTTCTAGAGAGCGTTCAATGGCCACCTGTTCCTTCGTAGTTCCGCCTGTCGCTCGACTCTATCTAGATCTTTTTCCCTTTCAGCGGCTACTTGGCTCAATCAGAGAGGCAGGTCTCAGGTGGAGTGAAGACTTAAGACTTATTTTTGTAGATGATTCCCAACTGGGCCAGGAAGAGAGGTGCATAGGAGATTTCCAGTTGGCGCAGTTTCCACTTAACAAAAAGAAAAGGGCTATGTCACCTCTGGACATCCATTGTGTAGTCAAGAAAAATGTGCAGGTCCTCTACTTTCCAGTGGCCAAGCTTCTGAGCACATTGTAGTGTTTGGTCCCTGTCCCTGTAGTTGAAAAGACCGTCTACCAACACTTGAGATAGAACTTCCAGCAAAGGCACTCTCCCCAGGACCATGCAAGCTCTTTCTAATGATAGGAATTGTGAGCGGTGGTCATTACATATATCTCTTTTATCAGCCATCCTTCCAAATACCGTTCTGGGGATGGGTGCTTCACCCTCCTAAGGTATGCCTACCACATGTATATTATTGCATCAGGATCAACTCTCAGGGTCCGCGGCTCTGGCTTTAGTTGAATTATGTCTCATCTCTGGTCTTCCACTATGCGCTATAGCACTGCGACAGCTGGCACCACATCCCCCAGAGAGGCCTTTTTAGCACTGTGTCTTGGAGTTATTTATGTAAGGAGTATGATCTTCTCAGAGATTAGTGTCTTTGGTCACAGTGTCTATTTTGTGCTCTAGGGTCTCTTTCATGTCAAGCATAGATTTCAATATTTTAGTGAATTTGGAAGAATGGGAATCAAGTCTTAGAAGTGATGAGATGTTAGTGTTTCGAGTAGATGTTGCAGTCATTTCGGGGAGCCTATTGACCACCTACCCTTGCATTTTTAAGTTTCATCATCTCTGCCCCACACAGATATCTCTCTTCTCAGATATATCCAAAAAGCTATCTGCCAGGGCAAGTGACACCAGCCAATTCTTCGAGGCCACCCTGGTTCCAAGTTCGCAGGTACAGAAGAAGCAAACCAACGCGCCACACGCTGGCCTGCCCAGCCAAATCTCCACAGTCTTAGTGGGTGATTCTTTGCACAATTCGCAAAGACTGCCTGCAGCACATTCACAGATATTATTCCACAGTTGATCATGGGATGACAGGCGGCTGGGAGGAGTCTTCCCCCAGTGTTACATAGAGGGGCCTCCTTCAAGTAGTCAAGGTTCTGAAAAGAGGCAGGAGGAGTGCGATTGGGGGGAGTTCCAGGATACACTGTCCTGAGGGAGATCTTGTAATGCCCTATGCCCCAGCTAACATGGGTACAGCATGGCTCTAGCAATCGTGTGGGATGAAATCCTTTCCACTTCCAGGCTTCTCCCACTGAGGAAAATCTGCCAGTTCATCTCAAAGAGGACAGGCTATTTAGGGTGTTTGAGGGTCCCAGTGAAACAGGTCTGACCCCTGTCATCCAGCTGCCTCAGTCAACTTACTGCCCAAGATGCAAGTCACTATCTCTCATGGTCATGGGTGTAGTGTCCTACCCAGCCCTGGCACTCACCAGTAAGTACGCCACAAACGGAGAGCAGTTATACACGTCTTTATTCTTCAGCATGTAAGGAAGAACTCAACGTTTTTGACGTGCATTCACTTCATTACCCTCCATTGCTTAACTTCACAGTTCTACAGAGTCCATCAGGAATCAAAAGAGTTTGGTCAGTCTTTATTTACAAGACACTAGATCTCCCCCTTTGTTAAATAAAAAGTTACAACTTTATACAAAAAATAAATGACTATATTAATACATATTTAATTGCAAATACATACACTTACAACTCTCCAATGAGCCTTTGTGGCGCTTTGATCACACGTCCCGATTGGGAGATCAGAAACCGGGAGCTGGCAGTCGAAGTATCAATGATCTGCATAAGTGAGATGGAAAGATCAGCACTTGCAGGTTCATTAACTGTCTGTCTGGACCCATTCTCTACGATGACATCAATGTTTGGTAAATGATGAGCCACATTTATGAAGTGAGAAGAATCTCTTGTAAGGGACTTCCCAGGATGTTGGGCAGTCACCGTGTGTCCTTTGGTGGTTATGGCAGTAAAGAGCTCTGCCTCAAAAGGAGCATCAGATTGTTGTTTTCTGGATTGTTGAACTAGTTCTCGATCGCCTCTCTTGAAAGTGATATTTTTTGCATGATGTTGCTTGTCAGCATATATTTTCATTTTTCGGTAGTGACGAGAATGCCTTTCTCAGTCTTTGATCTGAGGTGGGTCCATTGAGATAACTTGGTTGTCATGGCTCTCCCAATCATTAAGGTTGTAGGGCTTTCCCCTATAATTGAGTGAGGGATCGATCGGTAAGCTGATGGACTGGTATTCAAAACATAATTGAGGTTGAGCTTCTCTAATGCAGCAGGCTCCACTGCTTTCTTTAGATTACTCATGAATCGTTCTACAAGGTCATTGACCTGGGTCCAAAGATGAGTGCTTTTCTGATGCTTTACATTGAGATGGCTGAGAAAGTCTCTCAACTCTCGACTATTGAAGGGCGGCCCGTTGTCAGATTTCAAGATCACAGGGACACCCCATGTCGCAAAGATGCCATCTAATCTCTCAATACTCTTTTCATGAGTGATGGATGAAAGATCTTCTACCAATGTAAAATGGGAGCATTCATCAACAATGTCCATTAAATAATATCGATTCTCAAGAGGGCCATAGAAATCTACAGCAATTCTCTCCCAAGCATGGTTAACAAATCTGACATGTTTAAGGGGTGCAGAGTAATGTGTGATGTGAGACAATTACATAAGTGACAGACCTTTAGTTCTCTTTCAATGCTTTTGTTGAAATGAGGAAACCAGACCCAGGCTTGAAGAGCTCTCCTTGTGGCAACTATTCATCTGTGTCCTTCCTGGGCTACTTCAATTACTTGTTGTCGTAGACTCTCCGGAATGATAATTTGTGTACCTTGCAAGACGAGGCCTTCCTGAGTTATGGAGAGTTCATCTGTGACATATCAGAATTTTAAGTACTGACTTTCACTAATGAGCAGTTGACAGTGCTGGTTCCAAGATCGGCGAGCAATAATATCTTTCAATTTCTATATGTCACTACCTTGGCTTGTAGCAGGGACATTTTTTTCTAATGACATGGCAGCTGGTGTGCTCGATTTTACAATGAAACTTATGTAGGTTTCAGCTGTGTTAGCTGGGGTACCAGGACATTGTAATTGCACGCTTGAAAAATAATTGGCAGGATTTTTATATTTTCCTGGACGGTGAACAATTGTGTAGTTGCATTCTTGTACGAGGAGGCATCTTGGTTTTAGGATTGACAAATATTGTCAATCGTGCTTGATGATCGGTCACCACTGTGAAAGGCTTTACATAAAATAACGCATAGAAATATTCACAAGCCCACACCACTGCCAAGCTTTCTTTCTCAGGTTGTAAATAAGCACCTTCAGTTTGTAACAAGCTTTTTCTGGTGTAAACTTTCAGGTATTTGGCTGTCCATTGTGCTGTGCAAGAATTGTGCCCAGCCCGACAGGGCTAGCATCAACTACAACCTCTGTATGAAACTTGGGATCAAAGTAGCCCATTTCATTGGCATTTTTGATAGCTGGTTTAATTCTCTTGACACTTTTCTCGCACACACAGGACCACTGAAACACCGTATTCTTTTTCAGCAATTCTCGTAATGGTGCACTGACCGTGGCAAAGTCTTGTGTGTAGCTAGAACAAGGAATGAGCATAACATTGAAATGTCCTGTGTGGGATTAGTAGTAGATAGCACTTGCACTTTGGCCAAATCAGATGTCATAACCCCATCAGAAAAGATATGGCAAAAGAATTTCAATTTTGTCTTATGGAATTCACATTTGTCGGCATTCAAAGTCAAACCAGCATAATTTAGCAAAAGACATACTTGCATGAGAGCTTTTTCATGCTCTTTCTGAATAGTTCTGAAGACTAATGTCATCACTATAGTTGAAGGCATTTACAACATACTACATGACACGTTGAACGACATCTTGGAGAAGTTCTGAAGCAGAGGATACACCGAAACTCAGTTGCTTATAGTGAAACAGACCAATGTGTGTAGAAAAGGTTGTAATTTATCTGAATTTCTCTTCAAGTTCGAACTGGTGATACCCTTTGTTAAAGTCGAGTTGAGAGAAAAACTTTGCACCATTCAATTGAGTTATCATAACAGCAATATGTGGTCCTGGATGCCGTTCTCTCTCAATTGCCTTGTTGGCCTGACGCATGTCAAAACAATTTCATGCAGCTTGTTTACTGTCTCTTTGAGGCACTACGTCTATGGGAGAAACCCGTGGCATTGGACCAATGAAGCGTTCAATGATATTGTGTTTGAGCAACAAACTAAGTTCTCTTTCAACAGCTTCTTGCAAGTGAAATGCAGATCAGCTGTGTCTTTGGGCAATAGGACGAACATCCTCGTTTATATGTAACTATACTTTCATAGTCTTGAGCTTTTCTAACCCATGAAATAATTAAGGAAATTGACGTATTATTTCATGATACTCAGTGATATTGTAGTTCACTAATTTCAGTACCATATCAGCAGCGGTGCTGAAACTGAGCAGACAAGCACTTGAAGTCGTACCTTGAAGTACATGAATAGGCGTTTGTACCACTGTTTTCTTGTGTTTCCTTGTAGCTACGAATTAACTAACTTTTTTAATGTGTTGACGTGGCTCTTGTATATACTTTAGTTTTTGTTTGCGTCAGTTGTGGTAATGGAGACAATTCACAATATTTCTCCTCAGGCATAATGTTGATCAGTGCACCGCCATGATTAATAAAAGCTATCAAACATCCAGTTATATTCAGGGTAATCTTTGGACAAAGTTTGTAGGTCTTTGGTGCTATTCTTTCATCTGTGTTGTTCCTTACAGTTGACTATTCTCACGTGTGCATGCCTCTCTGAAGTAGACATCAACATTGTACAGTTACCATTGTCACTTTCACTTGAATCCAAAACTTAGGAACTCTTTGACGATAACTTTGATGTCGATCGACTTCCTTTGGTGTTGATTTGCCTCCGTTGGTGTGGGCACTTGGCCTTGTGGGAGCGGCCATGAATGATATCAATGCGATGCTCCATTGACCATTCTGTCTTCACGCTGTGATTCATTTACTTTTCCTTTCGCCTTGCAAACCATCACAAAATGGTTCAGTTTGCCACAGCTGTTGCAAATCTGTTCAATGGCTGGACACCTACTATTGTGAGGAAATTACAAGCACATTTTCTTTTTCTGTGGAGACATCACTTTGCATCCCTTGGCTTTATGCTTTGGCTCACTTTTTATGTTCATGAATGATGTCCTCTGGACACTTCATTATCCTGTGGTATCTTTTTAATGACCTCATTTGTATATAAAGACACTCAAAATGATAGTACTTTGAGTTAGTCCACAGAACCGTTTCTGTATGCTGTACTCCCGGATGCAGTGTTTAATTAAACCAACTGTTCCTGTTTTGCCATGTGCCTCTTGTCTTGTTTTTTCAAGGAAAATTCATATTTGAGCAACAGTTCTAAACCTGCAATCACTTCATTACCCTCTGATGCTTACGTCACAGGTCTATGGAGTCCATCGGGAACTAGAACAGTTCTGTCATTCTGTATTTACACAACACTACAAGAGTGGTGAGTGGGACTCACAGCTCCCACATTAAGGGGACCATCCCTCTGTATGTCCTTGAAGACCTGACTCACCAAGGCTCACTGCCACCCATGTAGGCTTTACCACGAGGCAGGCCACAATTCAACGACAGGTGGACAGTCATTCCAGGTGCAGTTGACCAGTACAGAAGTTAGTTCCACAGCCTCAGCGGAGGGCATACCACTCTATCAGGGCCTCCACCCTCTTCTCGCTGCATGCACCAGATACCACCACCACTTGTCACAACCATCTGGCCCCTTCCAACTAGGGGTCCTGCTGGACAATAACAAGGGTCACCAGGTACCTACTACTGCCTCCATAAGGAGGCTTCTGTCAGCCTCCTGCATCGTTGGTGTCTACTGCTCCAGGAGTGACCCCAATTTCCAGGCGTTGCAAACTCACTAGATCGCCACTGCCATTTTGGGACTCACATTCACAGACTCTCGTGTGAACTTCAATGAGAACCTCCACCTCATTGGTTGCCCACCGTCACCCATCTGTCTGGATTCCCTGTTATCCCCTGTAGGGCCCACAGCCAATCCGTCTGACCCCCCCAACAGCAGAATATTTGATGTAACAAGGTCCAGGAGTGGTTCTCAAGTGTGACTGACTCCATTGGCCTCCAGCCACACCCCCACAGTTCCCCTATATTTAGGAACCATAGGCCATGAACTCCCAAGCAGTCTCCCCTACATTCTCTTTGCTCGCTTGATGCAGTCTTGATGCAATCTTACAATTACTTGTTCTTCTGTGTTGCACCTATGAGTAGTTGGGGTAAATACTGTTACTTTATCCCTTTAAATTTGTCAGGTCGCATCCTCAAAATTTAAAATAACCTGCATATTCAGATAAACCATCCCATACAAAACATTAGCAAAACATATAACCATAAACTCCTTACTTACATCTGAATAGACAATTTTCAGGGTGGAAGCAACCATTCCTTAAAATAATCCTTGGGTTAGATAAACAATGCCTCCATGTCCGTAATAGAAAGAAACCTTATATTCCGGATGAATAGGAAATTTTACATTGCATGCCAGGATCAAATGTAAGGATTATGCATGTTTAAAAGTTCTAACATCCAACAATGGCACCTCTGTAAATGGCTTAAGGTAAATGTAGTATCTTCATGTTTTGTTATTATGTACTATGTTATCTTGTTCCTAGCTGCTCAGCCAGTGTGAGTGTTCTGTGTGGAATGTTGGTGTGAGGGCCATGAGTGGAATGCTTGAGTGACTGGTGTGAGTGGTGACAGTTGGTGGAAGGGCTGAGCAGCTAGCAGTCTGCTCCTGGCAGGGCTGCTCTACAGAGCTTAACTACTGCTTTGTGTAACTTGAATAAATCTACTTAAACTTCATCTACCAGAGTGGACTAAATTACTACATGTATTTTTGGACTACATGACTACATTAAAGCTTTTAGAAAGTAAATTCCAACGACCAGTTTACTGCCTTCCTAATATCTTCCAGAAATCTACCCAGTACTAATATTTAAATGTCATGGGACTTGAAAGGCTTCTTCAGAGTAATCAATGACTGGTGCCCTCCTACCAGTATCAGGTCTGAGGTCATCTCCTTGTAAGCTTTGATACAATGATACAGACATAGTTTCGGCTTCTCAGAGAAAGCCAAATTGGAAATTGATGAGTTTTGGTTTTGGTCTGTCAGGCAGTAGTACTAGAAGTTACTCCCTCTGAAGTTAACATCCTCCCAAAAATATCCAGAGCCCAGACATCAGCTGCATGTCTTCAAGAGAGAGACCAAGCACACACCATTAGGAGTTTCGGTGACTGCTCTTTTCTAGATAGGAACTCATTAAGCTTCTAACACAGAAAAACATTAAACTCTACATTAACGCCCCAAAGGCAGGCATACCTTGCTTTTAGTGGCCTGGAACTCCTCATAAACTTGCAAACCCTGGTAAGATCCCCCATGGCACTTCATTCCCAAGCTAAAGGCCAGCCAAAATTGCAGATCTTTTCTGCAAAACCGAATTGTTTAAATTTTTAATAATAGCGGTTATTGTCTTTAAATTCTGTTATCACAAATTTGATGTAAGTTACGCTTCACTGATGGTGGACTTTTATCTTATGTGGACTCTGGACTGCCATCTGGTTTATTCCCTGAGCTAACACTCTGGCTATCACAATGAATAAGTGAAGAGAATACCTCTAAATGCCTGTGCAGTGCTATAAAACCCATCCACTGCTCTTGCCCAAGGGTTCGGATGCCAGCTGAAGTAATCAGGGAGTTAGTTCTTCAACGTGTATTCAAAGGCCCCATCTCTGCTGCAAAGACTCAATGGTCCAGTGGCCAGTTGCTTGTGGCCTGAATGAATCCGTAGTTTCATTCTGCCACCACATTTTGGTGACCCAGTCACCCAGAAGATATTTCCCTATCACGGAGATCTGGAATTTCAAGCAAAAGTGATAGAAATATGTCATAATCTCCGCCAACATTCCGCATTAAGTGCTCCCAGTCATTGATATTTTTCACTGTGGACACATTGTATATTTTCAGAGGATAGAGTACTGTACTTTGTTCTTCAACAATAATTTGGTAGTGAACAATCCCGCCAGTAGCTACAGTAAATGCAATTACAATACAATACTATACAAGCAGTTGATTAAGAGATCTAATTCATTCTGCATCCATCTGTCTCTTGTGGAGATGTCTCCACACCTGGGTCTGTTTTCAAAAGGAGGGAGAAGGTGATCCAAATGGATCGAGAGGGGCGTAATTACCACTCACATGGAGTGGAAGGTCCAGCCTTAGTCAGTGCCCTCAGTCAATATTAATCAAAAAAGATCGACAGGGCTGTTCCTCGGGTAGAGAGGGAGGGGAGTGAGATGTACTGGTCACGGAAAGAGTGGTGGTTAAAAGGTGTTAGCCTCCCACTGGGTATCCATTATGTTGGACATGTTTGCCTCACACACCCTTGCAGGTGTCATGCTTCATCATAGGCGTTTGCTCCTCGTCGGGTAGGCGGTGCAATTCCCAACTGGCTCACCTCAGAGAGGGGCTCTTTGGCGGAGATCTTTTGAGTCCAACTGCCTATGGGTGAAGTGTGGGTATGGGGCCAGTAGGTTTGTAGACGGAAATGTGAGTTAAAATGTAGCGTAGGGTACCTAAGACTATTTTATTCGGGTGGTCCCTCGTTACAGATTAAAAGCGTGGATCTAGACTAGACTAGCTTGAAAAATAATGTTTCCTTGTTCTAGACTAGACTTAGAGAAAATAAAGGGCGGTCGACATGTTTCTCGCTATGTGCAATGACTGCGATTCATCAGGACCTATCTAGTGTTGTCTACAAAAGAAATTGATTGTTCAATTATTGTTACTCATGCATCAAAGTATAGGCAGAAGTATTACCTCAATGATGATGTTCCTTGTCTGAAGTAGGGAACAATAAGAGGTTGATTAAGAGCCAGAATAACATAATAACAGTGACCAGGAGTATACATGGTGACATGCTCTGTGGTGCAATTACGCGCTAAGCATGTAACCAGTTGAGAGCTGGACCACATGTCATGCTTGATGTGGAACAGCGTGGATTAAAGAGTGTAGCATACAAGTGTGTGGCTGCATGCTAGTGGATCAAGTGATTAAAACAATGCAGCAGCAATCAAGTTGTTGTATTGGGAACGGATATTCCCAACTTAGCTAAAGGTCAGGAATTATCCGCCTCATCAATACTCGGCGGGTTGTACAGCTAGAAAAGTGCCTCTGGATTTGAGGCTGGGTTGTCAGGGGTTAAAAACAATCTTTGTATCATAAGGTATCTTTCAATTCACATTTATAAGTTATGGGCTGGTCTATCTAGTTGGTCAATCGGGGACGGGGGTTATCGCTAATGGGTGGCCCTGTCCTTGTACCATGTGTGTGGGCGCTTGGGTCCTCTTGTCCCGGGATTACCACTAAAGCCAAAATTACAATTCCCCATTAAATGACAAATACAGATGAATGAGGGCAATTGCCTGAAACAAGACGCTGGATGGGTGATCAATAGCCCACTCTTGGCCGATGATTTTTTACAGACCATCGTATTGTTATTCCCGGAACCTGAGCTAAATTAGCGTTGCGTGTTGTCACGCTGGTTTTGGAAAGTATGGGGAATAATGGCCCATGTCCTATCCCGCTTGCCGGTGCCTCTGCACGGCGTGTATCACTAGACTCACTCACCTATGCATTTCCGCGTAGTAGGCATGTATCTGTCAGGATCCACGTGTCTAACAAGAAAAGACTCGCAAAGAGAAGCCCGTGCTGGAAAACGTCTCTGCGGTGTTTATTGAAATGCTGTAGAGCTCAGCCATGTTGGAAAGGCAGAGTTCCGTCCCCACTGAGCAAAGCACCGCTTAGCAGTCTAGTTGTTTGTGCAGTGGCGAGAATTGGAGGTAATGCGCATGCGCGCGCCTCGCTCTGCGCACTTCAACCGACTTTCTTCGTCCGACAGGAGCCTTCAGCGCTCGCTGTCATTCCTCTCTGAATAGAAGTGTTTCTGAAGAGATTCGTCTTGCCTTCTTAACTCTGTTTTACAGGGAAGTACAGAAAGACAGTTTTGGCTCTAGTAAAAAGAGCATTTAGTAATTATTTTTTCTCCTCAGAGAATTCATGTGACAACAGTGTTTGAAGACGCTAAGCAGAGTATTTCTGGGAAGCAGTGGAGCAGGCTTCTTTGTAGAGTCTTCAGTCAAGAGAAGACCTCGAATTCCAAGTAAGAGTATTTATTCGACGTTATCTTGAGTCTCATGGCTATGACTGAGGTGATGTAATCTTCGGACTTCAGGTGTTCAGAAGTAAGAGGATCCTTGAGCCTTTTTGAGACTGGTTATTAATCTTGAATTCGACAAAGACTTCAGAGTATTCAGTGCCCGGGTGCTGTAGAGACAATTAAATATCCGTTCTTCTTAAGCTGGCAGCTCATGAACTTGTTCGTTTCAAACTCCTCTTGTCAGCTTACAGTTCAAGGAGTTCTCAGAGACTTAACAACCGTTGCTGGAGACTTCCATGGTGATCCCACCACGCAGTTTCCAATAAGGTGTCCACTTGTTCTTTCAGTGAATCAGTATGTACATCATTCCAGACAAACATGTGTAGGGAGGAGCTAGCTTCTGGTTAGACACTGGTAAGAATTAGTTCACGTGAGAAAGCAATTATCACAATCAACATCATACTTAGTGTGTTAGGAAACTAATAAGAATTTTGCTTTACAGTGCGCTTCCAGACCAGACCAGACGGGAGCCAGTGTCCGAAGCAAGTCTCTCTTTGTTTGTCTTCCACTTCCCCTTTCCCCCGCGGGGCTAATTCTATGGACAGCAGATTCTAGATTGTTCCTGGAGTTGTCCCTGGGGAGGATTTGGGGTAAGAGCTTCTGTTCCTGAGGGGGCCGCTTCAGTGTATCCTTTGATTCTGACAGTATCCTACCCCTCATTCCGCCAAGATCGGGCTGGTGAGGGCTGTCCCGTCTCTCCCGGTTAAGAAACCAAATTGTTTGGGGCGTGGCTACATCCCTGGAGGGGAGGAGGGAGGGCGGGTGTGTGCTGATGGATGTGCGCGTCATGTGATTTAGTGGGATTATGCGGCGGCCATTTTGTAGTGGTATTGGGTTGCGGGATAACTGTGTTAGTGAATGGGACCCTCTTGGTTAGCTGAGCCTTGAAAATGGGTCTTTCAGGGTTTATTTATTTATCCAGCCTAGACCGGGCTGGTGTAGTAAGCCCAGTTTCTCCCGGATAACCAAGGAGTGTTAGTGGTATGGTCTCGCCCCTGGGGGGAGGAGGTTAGCGGTGTGGTTACACAATCGAGTTGGATAATACGGCGGCCATTTTTATAGAGGCTTAGGATTATGTGAAAACTTTATCCAGAGATACCCCCCGCTGGGATGCCTAGGACCCATCTAAGTCAAGCAAGCAGAGTCTATTATGTTGTCTTATTCTTTGTTGGTATTAGTCCTCCGTTCTGTAACTACATAGCTGGGGTGTTGTGAATTGCATCAACCATATAGCGCTCCACCTGTGGAACCTAATGGGGAGGTATTGGGAGGTAGTTTTATGTGGGGATGTAACCTGCCCTTATAATGAACTCCACGGGATGTCTTTGTTTAATCCCTCCCTGTCTGTGGCCAAACGATGTACCCACCGTTGCTCTTTGAAGAAAAGGCTTTGTTTGGAGCAATTGGGACTCGCCTCTAAGACTAACCACTTCAGGGAGTCTGCAGTGTGGTTGTGCTCAATGAAGTGTCTGCACATTTTGGTGTTATCCTTTTTGCAGCGGAAACTACTCCGGTGTTCTGTGATGCGTGTCTTGATGGGGCGTAAGGTCATGCCCACGTATTGTAAATCGCATGGGCATTTAAGCAGGTATATGCAGTGTGAGGTGTTGCAATTGGTATGCCCCCTTAGCTCCCATTTAAAGGATTCTGTAAGTTGAATTGTCTTATGTTTGGCTGTATATGGGCATACACTACAGGACCCACAGGGGTAATGTCCTGTCACTGGAGGTAGATGCCAAAGGGTAGATTGAGTGGGTTTCCTGATTGGTTTTGGTCTGGTCCTAATCAGAATGTCCTTGACGTTTCTAGATCTCTTAAATTCGAATCTTGTCAACTCGAAGGAGAGGTCCCCAGTGTTCAAAATTTGCCAATGGCGTTTGATAATGCTTTTGACCTGTGTTGAGGCTGGTGTGAAAGTGGTTACACAGGTCATTGGTTCGTTTTCACTGGGGATTCTCTCCCTGTGTTCAAGCAGGGCATCCCTATGATTATTACTGGCTCTTTTCTGAGCTTTTGTTATGTCCCTGGCCGGATAGCCTCTCTCCAGTAAATTTCTGGATAGGATAGTAGATTGTTTCTTGTACTCGGGTAGGCTGCTACAGTTGCGCCTCACTCTAAGAAACTGTCCGAACGGTAGATTCGTTCGTAGTGCTTTCGGGTGATGGCTTGAGAAATGCAAGGAAGGGGATCTCTGTTTCAGACACTGTCATGGTGAAGTGTAGGTAGGGATTTAGTGTATTAATCCAGTCAAAGAATGCCTGGTAGGAGTCGCTTGTTCCCATCCAGAAGATCAGGATGTCGTCAATGAATCTCCTCCACAGTTTGATGTTGTTGTGGTAGGGGTTCATTCCTTGGTGTATGTGCTTCCCCTCGAAGTCAGCCATGTACAAACAGGCTACCGACGGGGCAAATGTACTGCCCATTCTGGTGCCCTGCGTCTGGTGGTAAAATTTCCCTTTGAACTCAAAATAATTCTCTCTCAATGCCAGAGTTGCGCAGTCCATGATAAAAGCCGGTGGTGTATTAGACCCCCATTGGACACTGCTGAGAATTTCTTCTATCACCCTCAATGTTGCCCTCTGCGGGATGTTGGTGTAGAGTGCCTCCACATCTAGGGTGATTAGAAAATTGATCTGTCCATCTGTCTGCTTGCTTCCCTGAAAGGTCTCAATGGTGCGTAGGACATCTGTGGTGTCCTGTATGTAGGATGGTATTTGTTTGACCAGCGGTTGTAGGAAGTGGTCACAGAACTGGGACAGAGGCTCGAGTATTGAGTCTATTCCCGACACTATGGGGCGTCCAGGTGTGGGGGTCGTCTCCTTGTGGATTTTCGGGAGTATGCAGAAGTATGGAGTCCGTGGGTCCTTCTTGACCAGAAACTCTGCCTCCTTTTTACTTATCCATTCTTCACTTTCCGCTTCCTCAATTAAGCCTGTGATAGTACTTCTCAGGCGTCGATGGGGTCAGATGGAATGGGGGTGTAGTAGCGCCTATCTCCCAGTTTTCTAAGGCATTCTGTCTCATAGTCCTGAGTATTCATAAGTACAGTCGCGCCCCCCTTATCAGCCTGTTTAATTGTGATCACTGGGTCATTGGCTAAGGATTCCAGTAAAAGTAGTTCGGCCCGCGAGATGTTTTGGTGACTCTGTTGGAGATT
Organism: Lissotriton helveticus; assembly: GCF_964261635.1. Classification (NCBI taxonomy): domain Eukaryota; kingdom Metazoa; phylum Chordata; class Amphibia; order Caudata; family Salamandridae; genus Lissotriton; species Lissotriton helveticus. Next base: position 819,415,950 of record NC_136070.1, read on the forward strand.
TAAGGTCTTGATTTCTTTTAAGACTGCCTGTTCATAAGTGAGGACTTCATTCGGAACCATCCCGCTATGTGGGGTGAAAGTAGAAGGATTGTGTAGCCCAGATTCCTCAATCGATTCATTAGGTTTCCCTTCAAAGAAGGCCCTCAATCTGATTTTACGGAAATTTTTTGTATCTCGCATGTTTGTTGGAACAGGTCTATTTTGGGAGTTGGTACAAAACCAAGGCCTTTCTGTAGTACCTTTTCTTCCTCTTTTGAGAGTTGGTGTGCTGAGAGGTTCACAACCAGGCTTACTTGCGTGCCGTCATGCTCCTGGTGTCCATCCCTTGTTGGGGTGTTGCTTCCCACTGAACTCTCTTTTCGGGCGCGTTGCCTCGCTTTCGCCCTCGCCCTCTGCCCCAACTTCTGCCTAAAAAAGGTCGGTTATTACCCTGTGGGGCAAATTGGGGAGGAAATTGTGGGCCATAGGGTGGAAAAGTTTGTGGGAATTGGGGGAATTGCCACAATGGTGGTATTGGGTATGGAGGATGCTGCTGGAAGTTCTGATTACCTTGTCCTCCCTGTCCTCCCCCTCGTCTCCCCCTACGTTGTTGTTGTGTTTGCCAGTCATCACCACTGGAATCACTTCCACTATTAGAACCCCTTCTAGATGAGGTTGCACTCGAGTCTGATTGGTAGTTCGTTCCCGGTGGGACATAGTCGTCTTTTAAGTATGGGTATACCTTTTCTTTGGAGAACCGTTTGATGTCTTTCTGTAATTTTGTAACTTTCTGGTTCATAAGGTATTCCTTATGTTCGGCCAACTCCTTGTTGAGTTCTGTTAGTTTGGTTTTGAAACCGGGATTCGGGACTGCTGATTTAAGAGCACTCTCCGCAGCTTGTATACGGGTAAGTAATTTGTCAGCTAGACGTTTAGATGTATTCACGATCAGGATTAGCAGATCATGGGTGCATTTCCATGAGATCTGTGACCACTCTATTTTAAATTGTCCGTCCTCCCAGAAAATTCTGGGAAAGTTCTTTACAATTAGTCCATTGGGAGCAATTTTGGCCTTGAAGTATTCTGCCATTAGTGCGCCGTGGAGAGTTATTCTAACCCATTCCCTTTTCAAATCGGAAAGGGCTTGCCAGTCGGCTGTGTTACTCCCTGTGGCTGTACTCAATTCTAGACCCAGGATTGATGGAATTCTTAAGATAGCTACTGCATCTTCTTCCCCAAAACTCAACCCCTGGCCTTCCATTGTGTGGAGTCCAAAGGGGAATCAAGGAGAAGGGGTTGTTCCTAAAGAACAGGGGAATGTTGGATTTGATATGTGAATAGGTCGTGCCACTCATATGCGGGTGGTGTTTGTACCTTCCACCAAATAGGTCTGGGTACGCGTTGGGGGATAGAGCCGGTCTTACCCACCAGAAAGGAACTCCCACGGTGGTTAGCCGTGCTGGGAATGTTTTCAAAAGGAGGGAGAAGGTGATCCAAATGGATCGAGAGGGGCGTAATTACCACTCACATGGAGTGGAAGGTCCAGCCTTAGTCAGTGCCCTCAGTCAATATTAATCAAAAAAGATCGACAGGGCTGTTCCTCGGGTAGAGAGGGAGGGGAGTGAGATGTACTGGTCACGGAAAGAGTGGTGGTTAAAAGGTGTTAGCCTCCCACTGGGTATCCATTATGTTGGACATGTTTGCCTCACACACCCTTGCAGGTGTCATGCTTCATCATAGGCGTTTGCTCCTCGTCGGGTAGGCGGTGCAATTCCCAACTGGCTCACCTCAGAGAGGGGCTCTTTGGCGGAGATCTTTTGAGTCCAACTGCCTATGGGTGAAGTGTGGGTATGGGGTCAGTAGGTTTGTAGACGGAAATGTGAGTTCAAATGTAGCGTAGGGTCCCTAAGACTATTTTATTCGGGTGGTCCCTCGTTACAGATTAAAAGCGTGGATCTAGACTAGACTAGCTTGAAAAATAATGTTTCCTTGTTCTAGACTAGACTTAGAGAAAATAAAGGGCGGTCGACATGTTTCTCGCTATGTGCAATGACTGCGATTCATCAGGACCTATGTAGTGTTGTCTACAAAAGAAATTGATTGTTCAATTATTGTTACTCATGCATCAAAGTATGGGCAGAAGTATTATCTCAATGATGATGTTCCTTGCCTGAAGTAGGGAACAATAAGAGGTTGATTAAGAGCCAGAATAACATAATAACAGTGACCAGGAGTATACATGGTGACATGCTCTGTGGTGCAATTACGCGCTAAGCATGTAACCAGTTGAGAGCTGGACCACATTTCATGCTTGAAGTGGAACAGCGTGGATTAAAAAGTGTAGCATACAAGTGTGTGGCTGCATGCTAGTGGATCAAGTGATTAAAACAATGCAGCAGCAATCAAGTTGTTGTATTGGGAACGGATATTCCCAACTTACCTAAAGGTCAGGAATTATCCGCCTCATCAATACTCGGCGGGTTGTACAGCTAGAAAAGTGCCTCTAATTTAGCTCAGGGTCCGGGAATAACAATACGATGGTCTGTAAAAAATCATCGGCCAAGAGTGGGCTATTGATCACCCATCCAGCGTCTTGTTTCAGGCAATTGCCCTCATTCATCTGTATTTGTCATTTAATGGGGAATTGTAATTTTGGCTTTAGTGGTAATCCCGGGACAAGAGGACCCAAGCGCCCACACACATGGTACAAGGACAGGGCCACCCATTAGCGATAACCCCGTCCCCGATTGACCAACTAGATAGACCAGCCCATAACTTATAAATGTGAATTGAAAGATACCTTATGATAAAAAGATTGTTTTTAACCCCTGACAACCCAGCCTCAAATCCAGAGGCACTTTTCTAGCTGTACAACCCGCTGAGTATTGATGAGGCGGATAATTCCTGACCTTTAGGTAAGTTGGGAATATCCGTTCCCAATACAACAACTTGATTGCTGCTGCATTGTTTTAATCACTTGATCCACTAGCATGCAGCCACACGCTTGTATGCTACACTTTTTAATCCACGCTGTTCCACATCAAGCATGACATGTGGTCCAGCTCTCAACTGGTTACATGCTTAGCGCGTAATTGCACCACAGAGCATGTCACCATGTATACTCCTGGCCACTGTTATTATGTTATTCTGGCTCTTAATCAACCTCTTATTGTTCCCTACTTCAGGCAAGGAACATCATCATTGAGGTAATACTTCTGCCCATACTTTGATGCATGAGTAACAATAATTGAACAATCAATTTCTTTTGTAGACAACACTAGATAGGTCCTGATGAATCGCAGTCATTGCACATAGCGAGAAACATGTTGACCGCCCTTTATTTTCTCTAAGTCTAGTCTAGAACAAGGAAACATTATTTTTCAAGCTAGTCTAGTCTAGATCCACGCTTTTAATCTGTAACGAGGGACCACCCGAATAAAATAGTCTTAGGTACCCTACGCTACATTTTAACTCACATTTCCGTCTACAAACCTACTGGCCCCATATCCACACTTCACCCATAGGCAGTTGGACTCAAAAGATCTCCGCCAAAGAGCCCCTCTCTGAGGTGAGCCCGTTGGGAATTGTACCGCCTACCCGACGAGGAGCAAACGCCTATGATGAAGCATGACACCTGCAAGGGTGTGTGAGGCAAACATGTCCAACATAATGGATACCCAGTGGGAGGCTAACACCTTTTAACCACCACTCTTTCCGTGACCAGTACATCTCACTCCCCTCCCTCTCTACCCGAGGAACAGCCCTGTCGATCTTTTTTGATTAATATCCACACCTGGTCCCCAGCCCCAACAACTGGCATCTGACTGTGTGCTCGGATCCAGGACTAAGCCAAATATCGCTCTGCCATTCCAGGTTTCTATACGATACAGCCACATCTGAGTCTCCACCCTTGCCTCCTGGGACAATGTTAACAATGTCTGTTGTAAGGGAGATCCCCCATGATCACAGGAGTAGTGGGCTCCAGTTCTTGGGCATCTGCCTTGTTTTTAGTACTGATTGCTGCAGAGAAACACTCCAGCTGTTCTCCTGGCCTTTATTCGGTGCAGTAATGCACATTGGAGGTGGGCAGTGGGTGCCCCCAAGGCACCCCCGTAGTGCCAGTATCTCTGATTCTCATTCCTTGGCCTGTCTATTTTGTTGAACTTACTCTGCGGACACTTTCCATGCTCCCCGCTCACCAGGCAAACAGTATAAATAAGCAATTTATGCCTATATCCTGCAGACATTAATATTTGTCCTAGAGGCATACTTCTAATGAGCTAACATTTTTAGGTCTCGTGACCTACAATGCGCGCAAGCGCATTGAGGGATCGAGAATTCAAGTGCTCGAAATCCTCGTCAAACCAAGGGCTTCGTTCCTTGCAGTTTTCTTGAAGTTCACGTGGCCACAGGCACGCGCTTTTGGGCCATAAACTCTGTTCCCCACAGCCTTACATTAATTTCTCCTCCCCCTCCCCAGCCAGCTTCCCCCAGGCCGTAGCAGCACTCCTCCCACACTCCCATACTTCAAAGGCTTATCACTTCACACGGCCGCAGGCCGTTCAAGGCTTATCACTTCACACGGCCGCAGACCGTGCAACCAGAGCACTTCAGTTGGTGCGCAGCCCCCCTCCCAGCACTGCCTTGTTACTCTCGGCAGCCAACTTTCGTTTCATGGTGGAACAAACCTCACTGATAACTATCGTCTATTGTAGCGAACAACACCAGGTTCAACTTGTGACTTCAGGCGCTACACGCATCTTTGCAGGGTGTGTGCACAACCTAACGCCATTTTTTGTAGCTACCTTTACGAGTATCATTGGGTATTACGACCCTGTCTACGTGCCTTGAAGTAGCATCCTGATGGCTTAAGGCGCTTGCTCACAAGTCCGCACTCGATGCACTCTCTTATCTTCTCCTTCCTGCTACCCAGGCTCCGCATTTCACCCATTGAAATAACTTTAGAGCAGCATAAAAGGGTATACAAACAAAGTAATGTAACTAAACAGAACATATATTCTTAACTAAATGTGGCATATACATGGATAATATATGGAACGTATGTAAGCATAACATACCATATGTAGAGTGCAGAGTGCAGGTTCAGAGTGCAGTGTGCAGAGTGCAGATTGTGAGTGCAGATTCAGAGTGCAGATTGTGAGTGCAGATTGTGAGTGCAGATTGTGAGTGCAGATTGTGAGTGCAGATTGTGAGTGCAGATTCAGAGTGCAGATTCAGAGTGCAGATTCAGAGTGCAGAGTGCAGATTTAGAGTGCAGATTGTGAGTGCAGAGTGAAGATTTAGAGTGCAGATTGTGAGTGCAGAGTGCAGATTCAGAGTGCAGAGTGCAGATTCAGAGTGCAGAGTGCAGATTCAGAGTGCAGATTCAGAGTTCAGAGTGCAGATTCAGAGTGCAGAGTGCAGATTCAGAGTGCAGATTCAGAGTGCAGAGTGCAGCTTCAGAGTGCAGATTCAGAGTGCAGATTCAGAGTGCAGATTCAGAGTGCAGATTCAGAGTGCAGAGTGCAGATTCAGAGTGCAGATTCAGAGTGCAGATTCAGAGTGCAGATTGTGAGTGCAGATTGTGAGTGCAGATTCAGAGTGCAGATTCAGAGTGCAGAGTGCAGATTCAGAGTGCAGCTTCAGAGTGCAGAGTGCAGCTTCAGAGTGCAGATTCAGAGTGCAGATTCAGAGTGCAGATTCAGAGTGTAGATTCAGGGTGCAGATTCAGAGTGCAGAGTGCAGAGTGCAGATTCTGAGTTCAGAGTGCAGATTCAGAGTTCAGAGTGCAAATTCAGAGTGCAGATTCAGAGTGCAGATTCAGAGTGCAGAGTGCAGCTTCAGAGTGCAGCTTCAGAGTGCAGATTCAGAGTGCAGATTCAGAGTGCAGATTCAGAGTGCAGATTCAGAGTTCAGAGTGCAGATTCAGAGTGCAGAGTGCAGATTCAGAGTGCAGAGTGCAGATTCAGAGTGCAGATTCAGAGTGCAGATTCAGAGTGCAGATTCAGAGTTCAGAGTGCAGATTCAGAGTTCAGAGTGCAGATTCAGAGTGCAGATTCAGAGTGCAGATTCAGAGTGCAGAGTGCAGATTCAGAGTGCAGAGTGCAGATTCAGAGTGCAGATTCAGAGTGCAGAGTGCAGATTCAGAGTTCAGAGTGCAGATTCAGAGTTCAGAGTGCAGATTCAGAGTGCAGATTCAGAGTGCAGAGTGCAGATTCAGAGTGCAGATTCAGAGTGCAGAGTGCAGATTCAGAGTGCAGAGTGCAGATTCAGAGTGCAGATTCAGAGTGCAGATTCAGAGTGCAGAGTGCAGAGTGCAGATTCAGAGTGCAGATTCAGAGTGCAGATTCAGAGTGCAGATTCAGAGTGCAGAGTGCAGATTCAGAGTTCAGAGTGCAGATTCAGAGTGCAGATTCAGAGTGCAGATTCAGAGTGCAGAGTGCAGATTCAGAGTGCAGAGTGCAGAGTGCAGATTCAGAGTGCAGATTCAGAGTGCAGATTCAGAGGGCAGATTCAGAGTGCAGAGTGCAGATTCAGAGTGCAGATTCAGAGTGCAGAGTGCAGATTCAGAGTGCAGAGTGCAGATTCAGAGTGCAGAGTGCAGATTCAGAGTGCAGAGTCAGAGTGCAGATTCAGAGTGCAGATTCAGAGTGCAGATTCAGAGTGCAGAGTGCAGATTCAGAGTGCAGATTCAGAGTGCAGATTCAGAGTGCAGATTGTGAGTGCAGAGTGCAGATTTAGAGTGCAGATTCAGAGTTCAGAGTGCAGATTCAGAGTGCAGATTCAGAGTGCAGATTCAGAGTGCAGATTCAGAGTGCAGATTCGGAGTGCAGATTCAGAGTGCAGAGTGCAGATTCAGAGTTCAGAGTGCAGATTCAGAGTGCAGATTCAGAGTGCAGATTCAGAGTGCAGAGTGCAGATTCAGAGTGCAGATTCAGAGTGCAGATTCAGAGTGCAGAGTGCAGCTTCAGAGTGCAGAGTGCAGATTCAGAGTGCAGATTCAGAGTGCAGATTCAGAGTGCAGATTCAGAGTGCAGAGTGCAGATTCAGAGTTCAGATTCAGAGTGCAGATTCAGAGTTCAGAGTTCAGAGTGCAGATTTAGAGTGCAGAGTGCATATTCAGAGTGCAGAGTGCAGATTCAGAGTGCAGAGTGCAGATTCAGAGTGCAGATTCAGAGTGCAGAGTGCAGATTCAGAGTGCAGATTCAGAGCGTAGAGTGCAGATTCAGAGTGCAGATTCAGAGTGCAGATTCAGAGTGCAGAGTGCATATTCAGAGTTCAGAGTGCAGATTCAGAGTGCAGATTCAGAGTGCAGATTCAGAGTGCAGATTCAGAGTGCAGAGTGCAGATTCAGAGTGCAGATTGAGTGCAGATTCAGAGTGCAGATTGTGAGTGCAGATTCAGAGTGCAGATTCAGAGTGCAGATTGTGAGTGCAGAGTGCAGATTTAGAGTGCAGATTGTGAGTGCAGATTGTGAGTGCAGAGTGCAGATTCAGAGTGCAGAGTGCAGATTCAGAGTGCAGAGTGCAGAGTGCAGATTCAGAGTGCAGATTCAGAGTGCAGAGTGCAGATTCAGAGTGCAGATTCAGAGTGCAGATTCAGAGTTCAGAGTGCAGATTCAGAGTGCAGATTCAGAGTGCAGATTCAGAGTGCAGATTGTGAGTGCAGAGTGCAGATTTAGAGTGCAGATTGTGAGTGCAAATTGTGAGTGCAGAGTGCAGATTCAGAGTGCAGAGTGCAGATTCAGAGTGCAGAGTGCAGATTCAGAGTGCAGATTCAGAGTGCAGATTCAGAGTGCAGAGTGCAGATTCAGAGTTCAGAGTGCAGATTCAGAGTTCAGAGTGCAGATTCAGAGTGCAGATTCAGAGTGCAGAGTGCAGATTCAGAGTGCAGATTCAGAGTGCAGAATCAGAGTGCAGATTCAGAGTGCAGATTCAGAGTGCAGAGTGCAGATTCAGAGTTCAGAGTGCAGATTCAGAGTTCAGAGTGCAGATTTAGAGTTCAGAGTGCAGATTCAGAGTGCAGATTCAGAGTGCAGATTGTGAGTGCAGATTGTGAGTGCAGATTGTGAGTGCAGAGTGCAGATTTAGAGTGCAGATTGTGAGTGCAGATTGTGAGTGCAGAGTGCAGATTCAGAGTGCAGATTCAGAGTGCAGATTCAGAGTGCAGATTGTGAGTGCAGATTGTGAGTGCAGAGTGCAGATTTAGAGTGCAGATTGTGAGTGCAGATTCAGAGTTCAGAGTGCAGATTCAGAGTTCAGAGTTCAGATTCAGAGTGCAGATTCAGAGTGCAGATTCAGAGTGCAGATTCAGAGTTCAGATTCAGAGTGCAGATTCAGAGTTCAGAGTGCAGATTCAGAGTTCAGAGTGCAGATTCAGAGTTCAGAGTGCAGAATCAGAGTGCAGATTCAGAGTGCAGATTCAGAGTGCAGATTCAGAGTGCAGAGTGCAGATTCAGAGTGCAGATTCAGAGTGCAGAGTGCAGATTCAGAGTGCAGAGTGCAGATTCAGAGTGCAGTTGCAGAGAGAACTCAGCAGCACCACCACAGCATCACTCAGCAGCACCACAGCATCACTCAGCACCACCACAGCATCGCTCAGCAGCACCACAGCATCACTCAGCACCACCACAGCATCACTCAGCACCACCACAGCATCACTCAGCACCACCACAGCATCACTCAGCACCACCACAGCATCACTCAGCACCACCACAGCATCACTCAGCACCACCACAGCACCACTCAGCGCAATCCCAGCATCACTCAGCACCACCACAGCATCACTCCGCGACATCACAGCATCAATCTGTGCAACCATTCAACAACAACTGGTTCAATCATGTTCTCTCAATGTTTCAAGCTTTATTACAAATGTCACAAAAAGATGTTATTTCACTTCTGTTCTTGGATTTTCATCACAATAAAATACACTGAACATAATCTTCACAAACGTTATTTACAAAAGTTTAAGCTATTGCCAATATAAATTACAATCACTTTTATTTAAGTATTAATTATTTAAAAAAATTAAAAGCCGTTGCTATTTGTAATATCAATACATCTAAGTCACGTAAATACAAAACATGTTGCATTACAAATGCTATAGTCGTCACATGTGCGAAAGTTATAACTATTGGCATTGAAAATGACAAAGCTATTAATTTAGCTATTTTCAAAATCAACACATAAATAAAAAAATTGTCATTTACAAGACCAATACCTCAAACTTTCATAATGCGAGACCTATTGCATTGCAAATGCTTGTTTTAATACTGCATTACTGGTTTAAAGTTCGGGGATGGCTGGTAAATACTAGCTCTCTCCACAAACATGCTTTCAACATTTGTAACCTTAATTAATTGGAATTGGATGTACTATTTTTAACCGAAACCTGTTCCTGTCCGGACTGGGCTCAAGCCATTCAAGAGGGCTACAGTATTTCTTTATGGGATCATTGAAACTGATGGAGGCGGGATTTGCTATTATTCACTGTTCCCATGTTCTTCAACTATTCCCCTCGTGGACCTTGTGGGACGCAGAGTATAGTGTTTTTACTTTAACTTACTGATGCTTTCTCCCAGTCCATGGCACTGATCTAGCACCCACCTGGCCTAACTGGGAACTTTACATATACACTAGCTCTTTCTGCATTACAATGTGCTATGTTTTCTTTATGAACGTACTTTGATCTTTATTTGGCTAGTCCCCATTATACCCTAACCAGAGGAGTGTCTCAACCAATAGGCTCACTTGGACTTGAGCAGAAGGTTAGGCTTCCAACACATCGCTGGATGTCTACGGACCCAAAATTTACTAACCTTAATCAGTTGGCCCTGGAAATGCCCATTTTCATGACCTGGACTGATCATTTACCTGTGACTTTCTTGTGCAGTGTCAAATCAAAGGGCCATATCCAGTATACTTATCACTAAACCTACAAGTGCCTGGGATACATTTTAGTCAATCAACTTCCCCAATACTAGGAACAATGTAGACTTTATCCAGTGTTAAGGATATCAGTACTGTAGTTTCAATTTTAATGGCTAGATCTCTTCTCCTTCAGACACATTTGTTCCCTTTAATCACCCACAAATGCATCTGAAAAATTCCTCTGTTCCATGGTTCACGGAAGAACTCAACTTAATGAAAACCATTGCAAAATATTAGAGCATAGCTGGCATCACAACTATGACTTGGAGATTAAACCAGCCTAAAATGTGCTCCTAGATAAACATCATGAATTGATGCATACCACATGTGCCACGTTTTTCAAGGATTCTAGTACTGCGGCTTGTGAAGTTTTTAACATTTTGAAACAACCACTCTATCCTTCTACACTGTGTCAAAAAATCACACTTTCTCAAACTTTGTTAGGATCTTGCTCAATTGTTTCGAGATAAAATAGCAAATAGCCACACTAAGGGGCATATGTATCAAAGAATTGTTTTGCTATTCTCAAATAGCGATTTTTAGAGAATTGCTATTTGAGAATCGCAAAACAAGATGTAATTAAAAATGTGCAAATATTTTGTGATTCCTTAGCATTCCTTAATTGCGAATCGCAAATTGCGAGTCGCCATTAAGGAATGGCTTCCCATTAATTTCTATGGGCCAAGAATCGGAATTACATGAGCAATTTGCGAGTACCCAATTTCAATGGTGCAAGGGTTCCAAAAGGACACCCTATTGCACCCCTGAAATGTGCAGGTATGCACATGTGGCACACACATACATGCCCATGTCTGTGCACCACATGGCACTTTGAAAAATGCAAAAACTGCATTTTTCTAGGAAATCGCAAATTACCACCAACTTGAAGTTGGTGGTAATTTGCGATTCTTTAAAACAATATCACAATTTGCGTGGGCTACAAGAATAGCCTTTAGGGAATCGCAAATTGTGATTCCCTAACTGCATTCAAAATTTAGGTAATAGGAAATAATTGCGATTACCCATATTGCGAATTCTTAAAGCTTGATACATTTGAAAACGCATTTTTGCATTCGCAAACGGGCCGATTCTGAGAATCGTCTCGTTTGCGAACGCAAAAAGGGTTGCTACATCTGGCCCTAGGTTTGCAGACCAACCTAATTTAGATTAATTGTCTTTATATGAGACAGTCTCCTACATCCACTCAGGAGTCTCTTCGAACAATATTGGGCCACTTCTGTCGCAGGGACACATAATGCTACCTTTTTCAGGTAATCCCACTCAATGGAAGATCCTTGTCCAACCTCGATCTTATTTGTCATTAGGCACTGAAGATGTTAATCCTACATTCACTACTCAATGTATCTCTTGACTTTGCTGTGGTTTCTGCAGCATGGGCACATGCCATGGTACTCCTCTTTGCATAAGGAAAAGAATGTTGTGAGTTTTCTGTTAAACTACTAATCATTACTGCATCTGGTGCCTTTCCCTCCCTGGGGGCCTTGTTGGTTAAACCGGCCTAATGAGAGCCTCCTGCCTCATCGAGCTTTGGCCCAACAAATATCTTCTTTACAGACCATTGGGCTTCTCAGTGCCTAATTTCTAATTGAAAGAGTGCCAGTACACAAAGCTCTGCTTTTAAACGTGGCTGGTACAATTAAGTGTGTGTACACGAAATACCAAGTCTGCGTAGTCCTAAATCCCTCTCATGCCTCTTTAATCCACCCGTTGCTCTTTATCTAACTCCTGCCGGCTCCTGCTTTCTCCCTTTGTGGTGCTTTTTTCCATCTTTCTCTTCCTACTCTTTTTTAAAATGTTTTCCGTCTCTTGCCCTCTATAAACGTCTAATGCCGACAAATAGGTGCTGGTACCCAAAAATAAGTGTTAGCCCCCCCCCCCCACTGCAACTACCGGCTCAAATTAGGCACTGGGCTTCATCCAGACAGGTGAACATAGCTACCAACTTGCCAGATGTTTTTTTATGAAAGGGACCCCAAATATAGAGCGCTAATCCTCCTGTCCACGAGAGATACATACACCTTGTGCTGGGAGTAGTGTGTGAGGGCAAGGCCCTCTCCAAGGCATGGATTTATGCCCACTGAGTGCCAATACAGAAGAAGGACTATTTACATGCCCTTTGGCTTTCAGCAGCAACCGCTTCACTGTCGGCTGCCACGCTCTTAGTGACAGGCCTTGCAGTCTTTGATCATGTGCATTCATGTGATCCGAGGATACGAGATGTCTACCGTTTTCTGAAGTACCCCCATCCTCACTTGGCGGGGCTGTTTGATAAATGAAACAATTGTTAAAGCCATAATGTGGGTGATCAATCTGTGCCTAATTTAGGTATTGGTAGGGCTAAATATGTCCCACCATGTGTGCAGTTCCAAGTACTCCGTCAAGCTGACAGCGGTCTGCCCGCCTTATTTAGATGTTGCGGCAATAGACAGTTGACTACCGCAGCGGCGGTCTTCTGTGCTGTCTCACAGTACTCCATTGCCATCATGCTGCCAGGTTTGCGACGAGCCGATCTAGATGTTCCTGTTGTGCTGGTGGTGTTCTGTCGGCGGAGTCCTGATGGAGTGAGACCATGGTGATGTGGAGACAGGTAAGTACTGCTCATCATTATCTTACTAGACATATATGTTGTGAATGGGTCATAATGTATATATAGGTAATGTGTAAGGCCCCTTTTTTTTACATATAGCAGTGCACACCAACAACATACACACTATTGAATGTACACCTACCTGCACCACAAGCCCAACACCCACAACTACCACCACCCAAAAATATTTGTTGTGTGTCAATACAGGTGTGTTCATTTTACCACAATAATTTCTTAGATGAACGCTTATGAATAACACATAACAAAAGTGCATGTGAAAGCAATGTTAAAAAACACAAGAGGAAAGCAAATGTTAACATACAACTCATAGTGAGACAAGTGATATTGAAGCCTTACTTACATTCTGACGATAACAGGGTTGCTGAGCATTGTGGTGAAGCAGCTGTAGCACAGGAAGGACCTAGACATTGAGATTCAAGATGGAAACGGAAGCTGGAAACAGAGAAAGGTAAATTTTCACCTCTTTTTCTTCCATTCCGCCAACTCGAGTTTGGAGGTTTTCCATGCCAAAGTTGTCTCGACGGAAAGGCACATCATAATCGGGACGGCAGGAATCTTGGCTGTACTTACAGCCACTTCTGCCTCTGATGCAGTCAACGTGTGTTAGACCTGGCTCTTTTGGCGTGTTTCCCCTTTGTTTTTGATTTCTGACCTCCCGGTTTTGGCTCTGTTTTTGCTGGCTTAGTGTCTCTGGGCACTTTCTGACTGCTGTTCAGTGTTAAAGTGCAAATGCTCCTTTTTAAAAAAAAAATATTTTTATTGAGAAGAATTTTATCACATACAGCACAGCATATTTGTAGAAAGAAAAAAACAAAATACCCGTAATATATTTATACAATCAAAATGCATTGAAGCAAAAAAGAAGTGATTTAGCAAACAGAGCATCAAAAGGTCACAAACATAAAGTTAAGTAAACGAAAAACACCTTTTTTTTTTTAGAAGGTTCCAAAAACTCCTGTATATCATTACTACCATCCCTCCTCTATACCTCCACCCTGTCCACTTTCTACAGCATTAAGGGTTTCCAAATCTTCCTCCCTAATGCTCTCCCCCTTTTGCCTTTCCTCTCGTATATTCCTTTTTAGGTCGAGCTGGTAAACTGCATCCAAAGGATGCAGGTGTCCAGCTGGAGACCTAATGTTGTCTGTTACGGGGGAAGGACGGACAAGAGGGTGTTACGAGCTTTTTCCCTGGATTTGTGTGCGCGAACGCGCACGTTCTGTCCAGTGCCGTGCACATGCGCGCGCATACAGACAGACACTCGCTCACCCCCCCTCCCCTCCACAGTCACACACACATGCACTCCAAGACACATACACACACGCACGCACACACATACACAGGCCCACCCCCGCCACATGCGCGCGCGCACACACAGCCCCCCCCGCCCTCGCAGCTCAGCAACCCACTCACCGGCTTCCTTGGTGCGGCGGCTCTCCTCAGCTGCAGGGCCTGGCAGCAGGACTCTTCCTCCCTCCTTCGGCACCGGGGCGCAGGGTAGGCTCCTGCCTGCTCCGGTGCTCCAAACAATCGCGGCTCTTCCGTGGGAGGCGGGGTAGGCTCCCGCCCTCCTACTTCCTGTTTCCGGTTGTCGCGCCGGCCTGCCTGACTTCCTGGTCGCAGGCCGGCGGTACTTGAAAGGGGGAAAAACAACTCCGGCATAGTAAGATATTTTTGCAGTATGGTTTTCACTGGACCCACGAGTTTAGCTCAGGTTTTTACAAGGCCATCTGCTTCTGACAGACTATTGTCTTTTGCTTGAAACAGCATGGCAGAGTCATGGCAGAGTCGGATTACGACGCGCGCCTTAGGATTTGGTCACGCGCGTGAGCCTCTTAAGTTTCGGTTTCGTTTTTACCTCGGAGACCCGGTGTGAAGAGGAGCAGGGCAGTGAGGAGTTGGGGACGAGCGTCGGCGCCCGCGGAGGAAACACGACGAGCAGCAACGGAGGCGGAGGAAGGGGTAATGCTTGTAATGTTTTCCCTGCTCAGTGCTTGTTTAACAAGCGCCCGTTGTGCTCTTTCGTGTAATGGCGGACATGCCACTTTGTTTTTTACCAAGCGCTCTGTTGTGCGCTTTCATTTAATGGGGGCCGCGTCACTTTATTTGCACGCGGGTCCGTTATCTTACTTTTATTTTTTAATAGGCGCCCCGTTGTGCCATTCACGTAATGGCATCTGCCCGACTTTGTTTACAAAAGCGGGTCGTCGAAAAAAAAGTGCTGGCCGCTATTAAAATGCTAGACCCATGCACAATTCCACTGTCAGGTTTCAGGGTCACGGAGGATCAGCTTTCCAGGATCTTGGAGTTGGTAAGGGGTTCTTGCAGGGAGTACCGGGGTCAGGAGTCAGCCTTTAGTGGCTAGAATGCAGGCATCAGTACTCGTGCTGCTTGCTGTTTACCGTGGGCGTTTCGTGGGCCAACACAGCCTCACACATACGCTGCACTTCATCTTTAACAATACCCGTGTACAAGCATGTCACCGCTTAGCGAGCAACGTTAAAGATGAAGTGTGGCGTATGTGTGAGGCTGTTTCTGCCACCTACAGCCACCGTGCGAAAGTAACATAAAAAAAATTAACATGAAGCGCGGCACCCGTCCGTGAAGCTGCACTTTCCAAATAATAGCCTGCACTGCGCCAGCAGAGAAAGAGAGCGTGGGTGTGTGGACCCTGGCTCTGTAACCATCATGTGGCAAGAAAGTAGATCTGTACTAGTAATTGTTTTGTATTTATGGAGATTATGCAGTTTCGTAAAACTCCCTGCATACAGACAGAGAAACGATAGTCCTTGTTGTGGGAGTCCTCTGCCATTTAATCCTTCTCTTTTGTGATTTACATTTTACACTATGCCGGTGAAGAAGGCTCAGAAATCATCTCTTAACACCTTAGGAGCTAGTAAACAAACCTCCCCAGTGCTGCGCTGTCCATTATCCAGTGCTGAACTGGACGTCCAGCGGTCGCACGCAGCACTGGGGAGGTAGTGCCCGTGACGACCGTTGGCCGACGGCAGCACCTAAAGGGTTAATTAAGCACTGGAGTTGAAGGTTTGGACGGCAGACTGAGTATGCATTTGCATGTGAGGGGTAGACGCTAATGTGCCCATGCCCCTTTAAGAGTGCCTAGGTGTGTGTAAGTGTGCAAATTACAATAACTTCGATTTAAGTATTAGTTATTTAAAAAAATTAAACGCCATTGTTATTTGTAATATCAATACATCTAAGTCATGTAAATACAAAACATATTGCATTACAAATGCTATAGGTATCACATTTGCGAAAGTTATAACTATTGGGATTGTAAATGACAAAGCTATTAATTTAGCTATTTAAAAAAAAAAACATAAATAAAAACTTTGCCATTTACAATACCAATAGCTCAAACTTTCCTAATGCGAGACCTATTGCATTGCAAATGCTTGTTCCAGATTGTAAACTGCCAACAAACTCGCAAGCCATTGCTGCATAGCTGGGGGGGATTTATCCAGCCATGTCCTGGCGAGCAATAATCTTAAAACCGCCATAGCTAGGAATAGGAATTCTGCATAAATACCAGAATATTCCGCTGCAACTCCTAGCAACATTAACCCTGGAGTGAGGTTAATGCTTACCCCTATGACCTGTGATAGCAAATGCTCAATATCTTTAATGAGCGTATACAATTGTGGGCATGTAGAAAAGATGTGTATAATATCAGCTTCTGGTGCATCACAGCGGAAAGCACGTCTTCCCTGAAGTGCCACCCCACTGGGCAATTCTCGCCGGTGTGTAGTAGAGCGAGAAGAGTGTTTTGTAGTGCTGAGACTGCAGCGGGGCTGAACATAACACTGTACATCCTAACTCCAGGGAATCTTGAAACCTAACCATTTGGATCCCAGTTTGTTCGCCCACTTGTCACCGTGCTTCTCCATATCATCTGGCTTAGTGATAATCAGGTTTGCATAAACACTGCGAACCGACACCCAACCTCCCCTTTCTATCAAGTCCAATATGCTATTATTGTTAAATCCTTCCAACCCCCCCTGCTTATTACCCAAAAAGCTGCGAACCTGCAGGTATTTAAAAAAGCTATTCCTGCTTATATTAAACTTAACCTGTAGTTCCGCAAATTGAGCAATTCCCTGGGGGCCCATTAGATCACCCAATTTTCCAATCCCTTTCTCTGCCCATTCTGCCATGACTGAGTCTGAAAAAATCTCTGAGGGGAGGGATCTGTTTTTAGAGAGCCGAGTGTATCTATTATATCTTCCTAATCCAGCTCTCTTTAAAAAGGCATCCCATATTTTATATGCAGCCCTTACTGTCTTGAACCGTGTCCTTTTAAAATATGACGAGTCCAGACAGTTAAGAAATGCGTTCTCCGCTTCGGTCCCAAGAACAGTAGCATAGACCTTTGTAGAATTAGCCGTGATACTAGGCTCCAGCCCACCACCTCCTATCATACCCTGAATATTTTGTATAGTGGCTGCCCAATAGTACAGCCTGAAATCTGGAGCCCCCCATCCTCCTCTATCCCTGGGAAAGGAAATGTATCTATATGCCCTCCTTGTCTTTCCATGGGCCCATACAAACTTATTCAACACTGCCTCTAGCTTACCAAACCAGCTAGATTAAAAAAACAATGGAATTGCCCTAAAAAAATATAAAAATTTGGGCAAAATAATCATTTTAATCACATTCGTACATCCTACCAGAGTTAAATGTAAGTTATTCATTTGTATCAAATCTGAGGCTACTTTAGCCAATAGTGGTGTCATATTACATCCTACTATGTCATCTAATTCCGCGGAGATCTCAACCCCCAGGTATACGGCGGATTTCACTACCCGATGGTCTCTACAGATAGCATGTGAGTTCTTGACTATTTGGGTCTTCTCTCTATTTAACCTATAGCCTGAAGCCACCCAAACCGCTGAGCTTCCGCTTCAATCTCACGAATGGCTAATGTGGGATTAGGTGAAACAATTGCCACGTCATCCGCGTAGGCGAATGTTTTATATTGCCTGTGGTTTATAATCACTGCGGGTATGTTGCCATTAGCTTCTAATGAAATTGAGTGTGCTACTGGAATGTAGGCACATGCCTGTGGCGGGCACACTTGTCTGGTTCAGTGCACCAGGAACAGTGCAATGAATTCCAAATGAAGTTCAATTCAAGAACGATGTGTGAGGTTCCAAAATGTATTCAATGATTTCCCTTTAGGATGAGTTTTCATATTTTCATCATATGAATCATCAAAACGGTAATTTTTAGCGACATCACAACGCTAGATGGGCTCCAATGCATTTCGGACAGGAAGTCCTTTTTCAAGGAGCGCTGCAACAAAAGAATAGGCGAATTCTAAATCAATGGAGGTCCTAAACAACAGAGTGTAAAATGTTACAAAAACGTGTGGGTGAGTCAACCTCATGCAGCCCTGGTGCGGTCGAATGTGAAAGGCGAAAGGATCCCGGTGTCTAAATAATCAATGGTATGCAGGAAGGTAGGTTGGGTGTGCGGGAAAATGAGAGCTAACAATTAGAGTGCAAAAATGGTGGAACAGTGGGTTTTAAAACAAAGGAGTGGACTGCTCAACGGTGCGTGAGACTTATGTCCTCGTTTGAGGGAGTGCAGGCGAATTGCGGACAATGACTCGGGGCATTGAGACTGATTTGTTCCGCAAGCCTACGGATCGCAATAACTCTCTGCTCTTCAGCAGTTTCCACCAGAACTCACTGAAAAAACACCTGCCTTACAGTCAGATGTTAAGAATAACACGCATCGTTTCTGATTCTGACACAAGGACGACCCAAATTGAATCCATGACAGCAAGATTTCGGAATAGAGGATACCCCGAAGAAATCCTGAAGGAGGCTGTCAATCGGACTTCTGCCATCTCCAGAGCAGAATCTCTACGAAGCATTCCTAAAACTGACGATCAAAGAATGGTCCTTGTCTCCAGGTACTCTACCTCTAGCAAATGTTATAAGAACATTATATTGAAACACTGGCGTATTCTATCATCAGAACCAGATTTCAAGAACCTCTTTAAGGATCCGCCTATCTTTGCATATACACGACCAATGAACCTCAAGGAAATCCTATCCAAAACCACTACCACCGCTGCATCCATTCAACACACTGGCACACGTCCTTGTCACCATTGCAACAATTGCAATAACATCATTAAAGGCAATAACCTTAACCATCCCATGCGAGGCTTCAATATCAGATTAAACGTGGACGCTACTTGTGACTCCTCTAACCTGATTTATCACTTGAAATGCCCGTGTGGCAAAATCTATGTGGGCAAGACTAGCCGGAAGATCAAGACTCGACTTAATGAACATAAGTCAAATATTCGCACTAGAAATCCCAAATCTAATGTAGCCACCCACTTCAACGAGGCAAACCACAACGTGGCTCAGCTCAAATACTTGGTCCTTGAACTGGTCCCAAAAACCGAAGGGAGAGACAACAACAAGACTCTTTTGCAACGTGAAACATCATGGATGTACAGACTCCAGTCACAGAAACCGTTCGGTCTTAATGACCGTACCGAACTGAGCTGTTACCTATAACGGACGTTTACTGTTGCATTGTATCCATGTCCTGCTGATTATTTACCTTTAACTGTGATTCTCACTGTTAGTCCTCACCCTCACTCCCTTCCAAGATGGCCGCACGCATCCCGTCACTCCCCAGCCTCCACCTCGCCCGCAGTAGTCCTTCTTCTACTCTCACCATCACCCTTCTGCTCAAACTCCGCATTAACTCCGCGGAGTTGCTGAAGCCGACACCCGTATGCCGCACGCCAGACGATTTCCTACCGAAGTAAGTTTTACCCCTTCGCACTTCGTTGTCTTTAACGACAAGATTGTCCGCAATTCGCCTGCACTCCCTCAAACGAGGACATAAGTCTCACGCACCGTTGAGCAGTCCACTCCTTTGTTTTAAAACCCACTGTTCCACCATTTTTGCACTCTAATTGTTAGCTCTCATTTTCCCGCACACCCAACCTACCTTCCTGCATACCATTGATTATTTAGACACCGGGATCCTTTCCCCTTTCACATTCGACCGCACCAGGGCTGCATGAGGTTGACTCACCCACACGTTTTTGTAACATTTTACACTCTGTTGTTTAGGACCTCCATTGATTTAGAATTCGCCTATTCTTTTGTTGCAGCGCTCCTTGAAAAAGGACTTCCTGTCCGAAATGCATTGGAGCCCATCTAGCGTTGTGATGTTGCTAAAAATTACCGTTTTGATGATTCATATGATGAAAATATGAAAACTCATCCTAAAGGGAAATCATTGAATAAATGTTGGAACCTCACACATCGTTCTTGAATTGAACTTCATTTGGAATTCATTGCACTGTTCCTGGTGCACTGAACCAGACAAGTGTGCCCGCCACAGGGATGTGCCTACATTCCAGTAGCACACTCAATTTCATTTCAATTCAGGTCGCACTTGAACAGTTGCGACACCTGTAGGAGCACCTTAAAACTGACAAATTACCTCAACACGTGTTTAAACTTGACACAACCGGCTGTGCGCCAAGCCCACATTTCTACTGCCATTAGCTTCTAGCCTCCTAAGCAGGGGGTCCATATACAGTGCAAACAATAGTGGTGAAGCTGGACACCCCTGTCTTGTCCCTCTAGAAATCTGCACCGAGGCAGTGTACCCCCTGTTTATCTTGATCCTAGCTGTTGGCCCTGTATAAAGTGCCTGAATCGCTTGAACATAACCCGCACCTATCTCATAGTGTAGAAGTACCGCCCATAGATAGTCCCAGGAAACCCTATCGTACGCCTTCTCGGCATCTAAAAAGAGAGCTGCGATAGGATCCCCTGGGACCCCTGTGGCATCAAACAGGGTGATTACCTGTCTAATATGGTGCGTGGTTCCCTTCCCCGGAATGAACCCGTGCTGGGTACCACTAACCAGGCCCTCGATCACTTTTGCTAGCCTGTTGGCTAGAATCTTTGAGTACACTTTTGAATCAGCATTCATCAAGGTGATTGGCCTGTAAGAACCTGGGGCTGTAGATATCTTCCCTTTTTTAAGAATGACAATGACATCTGCCCCACCCCAAGATTTCGGGATGGAATTCCCCTGTTAAGCCTGCAGCAACACATTCAGCATCTCTACGACAGTCACCCCTTGAAATACCTTGTAGAATTCGACTGGCAATAAATCCGGGCCTGCCGCCTTCCCAGCCGGGAGGTCTCCTACTGCTCTGAGCACTTCTTCAAGGCAGATCGGGGCCTCTAAAGCTGCCTTCTCTTCAGCCGGGAGGTGCGGGACAGTTCCACCTATGCTCAGATTTAAGTATTCCGCTATTCCTATTCCTCAGCAACCATCTTCTACACTATATAGCTCTGCATAGAATTGTCTGAAGACTTCTCTAATTCCCTCTGCGTCCCTTGTGAGAGTCCCTTGATTGTCCATAATCTCCTTAATCTCCCCCGAAGCTAATTGCTGCCTGGTCCGGACTGCCAGGATATGTCCGACTCTCTCGCTTAGTTCAAACGCTTGCTCTTTTTTAACTAAATATTTCGCCGCTGCCTTACTGCTAATATCCTCTACCACCTCCGCTTTAAGCTGGATAATTCTAAGTAGCTGCTGCTCCAGAGGCGCATTCTGCTGTATTAGAGAACTCAGTTCTTCCTCTGCCTGCCCAATTGTCCTCACAAGCTGCTCTACCCTGGCTCTTTCCCGTTTCTGATTAGACAAAGTATAGCTCATTGTCTCCCCCTGGGTCCCTGCCTTAAACATATCCCACACAACCCCCGCTGACACACTCTCTCTATTAAACTCCCAAAACTCCTGTATCCACTTATTCATATGCGTGATATATTCTGAGTCCTTCAGGAGAGCTCTCTCAAATGTCCAGCCGTTATCCCTAGCTGTCACACACTCCAGATTAACCGCCAGGACCAAAGAACTGTGGGCTGATATGATCCTCGGATATTTCTGAATTCTAGATTTTGCCAGCACGGTGTTGGAAATTAAAAAATAATCTAGTCTTGCCAAAATTCTGTGAGGTGCGGAGTAAAATGTGGTACCATCTCCCTGCGGTTGAAGCCCTGCCCATACATCACAAAGTGAGTTATTTTGTGCCATGGCTGTGACCGCTCGAAATACTCTTTTTTTCCTACCAACATATCCCTGACCTACTTGTACTCCACTACCAGAGGGCATGCTAATGTTGAAATCCCCACAGCATATTATTGGTTCTGGCCAATGCGCCAGCTCTGTGTCAAGGAATTCAAACAACTCTGGGTCATCCTCCGTCGAGCCATATACCGAGACAATTGTAACCTTCACCCCCTTATGCCTTATTTCAGTAAACACCCACCTGCCCCACTGGTCTTCAAGTTTCTTAATCACTACACTATCCCTCCCTTTGGCCAATATAGCCACACCCCTTGTGCTGGATCCCTGCCTTGTGCAAGCCAGCATATTGAAGCCCAGCTGATCTAGGAGAAATGTCCTCCCTCCCTCGACATGCGTTTCCTGCAGGCATACAACATCTAACCTCATTGTTTTAAGCAATGCGGCCACCCGAGTCCTTTTCTGAGGATCATTCAAACCGCAGACATTAATTGAGGCTATTCTGCAAATCATCTAGAATACATCAAAAGGTTCCTCCAGATACCTATCTGACTCTGTTGCTAAAAAAAAGAAAACAAGTGCTGTGCTGTATGTGCCCCCCTCCCCCTCCCCCTTGCTCCCACTCCCCTCCCCATGACCCCTCCCCCCCACCTTACCGGCAAATAGGTCAGGCATGACCTATGTGTGTCCGCTTCAGTCTGCGCGTGCCCCATCACCCTGGCCCACTACCCCTCTATTAACTCAATTATTGATATTTGCCCAAGCCCCGGCATTCCCATCCCCTGCTTTCTCTCCTTTTTTTTTTTTTTTTAGGGAGGCCTTTAGTTCCCAGCATGTCAGCGCCCTAGTTCACTACGTAACTCATCCACATATTCCTGTGCTTTTATCTCCGAGAAGAACATTCTTGTTTGCCCCCTAGTCAATACTTTTAGTTTGACAGGATACAATAGGAAAGCCTCTGAGCCTAGGGCCTGCAGGGGGGCTATAAGCTGCCTCAACCTCCATCTCCTCTCTACACTCACATGACAGAAGTCAGGCCTTGCGAAAAACGTGATGTTGTTGACTGCCCTCTTAGCCTCAGGCTTCGCCTTATCCAGGATTTCTTGCCTGAGTAAGTAATTGCCGACATATATTAAGATAGCCCTGGGGGGGAGGAGCTACGCTGCTAAGCAAGATGGCCGCATAAGCTCCCGGCTCCGCCGACCTCCGCCGGCAGCTCGGATATCCTGTTCTCTATCCTTTCCTCACACTGGACTCCCGTGCGCATGAAGTGCTCCTGACTCCTGCGGTGCAATCCCGGACTTTTCAATTTATCGGGTGACGAAGATATGTCGTGTTCTATTCTCGGCCTACTTCAGGGCTGAAGCTGGGGCCTCGATTTCTAGCCCATCCGGGTTAGAGTTGATCAACATCGGCTGTGGGACCAGGGTTGCGTCCGGTCCTCCGAACTCGGACCATACTTTGCATTTACGATTGGCTAATCGGTAACCGGCTTCCACTAAGGACACGGTACAGTGACGCAAGTGCACATCGGTAGCCGCGGTCGGGGGTCCAACGCCCGGAGACCCTGCTGGGGGGGACGGGGTTGACAGGCTTGGCCCCCGCGGGCGGCGAAGGTGTCGATATTGCCAGTTTTGAGAGCGCCCACTGTTGTCATCGGCTCTGTGTGTGCCTGGTGCCTCGGAGTAGTCCCTCTCCGGGGTTCGAGTCCTGCTACGTCACTTCACGAGAGGAGATGGAGGGGACGGACGGCACGCCATCGTTGAGGTCCGTAATGGCCGCCATTGGGGCGCTCCACTCGCACATCACCGTCATGTACACTCAGTTGTCTGTAGCGCTGGACAACGTCTGTCTGAGACCGGATGAGGACGCTCCGACATGCATTCAGCAAACTGTGGTTCCCGTGGAGTTCTCTGCCTACCATTTTGAGGTCCCCGTGCAGAAGCCTGATTTAGCCCACTTTGATGACTTAGGCTTAATAGATAGCGCACCTATGATCATCGTCAGCTTTTCCTGCTCAAACCCTGCTCGGCGGAACATCGTTGCTAAAGGTTTTGATCGCCACAAACAGTTCTTCAGTGACTATCGGAGAGGTTTGCCATTCCTCTTCACTTTTCCTTGCCGGCTTTGTGGATGTCGCGAACTTGTATCCTGTCTTCGATCCGATTTCATTGACTTGAACTTTTATGAACGCTTCAATTTCCTCATGGCGACTGTGGCCTGGGCGACAAGGGCTCTCGTAAAGAACCGTACTGGCCAGGGTTGACTTTGACTTTTAGGGTTTGCAAAATTACGTGTTATGTGCCGGGATTGTACCTTATAGCGTAACGGAAGTCAGGTGGTTTTGTTGATGTCCTCCCCAGGTTGGGGTTTGATATTTTGCTTCAAACAGTGGATAATACAGCTTGGGGAGGTCGCTGATGGCGGGGGGTATGGGAGACCGGGAGTGTGTTTTTTGTTCTCCTCCTCCGCTTTTCTTTTCCTTCTTTTAGGGCAAGTTCCGGGGCGACAGGCACGCTGTTAGTGGGGTAGGCCTTAGCCATTACAGGGGTGCAGGGTGGGGGGATACGGGGGGGTTTGTTATTTTAGTTTGTTTTGTTCTATGGTCACTTTCTTTTCCTTTCTTTCTTCTCAGGGTGGTTGGCTGTTTATCCTTCTGTTACTGCTTACTCTATTGGGCGTCTATACTAGCTTTTACTTTACTGTCTCCTAAGAGTTGGTTTTCTGGATGGTACTCGCACTAGATCGCTTGCTAATAGATTATCCTTTACTCCTTGTCTGCCTCTGCTAAGGCGATGCGTACCTATGGCGATATTATTCGTTACCTCTTATTGACTGCAGTGCGAGGTGCATCCCCCCATCTCTTATTGCTCCTTAATGTATGGTGTGACGCCTCTTATAGTAATGAGAACAGGTTGTGTATGCATGAATATGCTAATACATCCCCACTGGAGGCACACCTTAGGTGCTCAAAATGAGTTCAACAGGTAATTGTTCAAAGTTATTTTATTCTTTTCTGTAGAAATCTTCACGTTGGTTTATTTTTCCAATGATATTAATGGCATATCATTCCATAATATGGTGATTCATCAATAGTAAACATGTGAACGCAAACTTATCCAATACATTTCGCGCAGAGCCCTTTGTCACGGAGCGCTGTAAGGAAGAGAGGTCAATGTAAGGGTCATGGTTGAAAAGTGGAATAAACGTTAAGGGGGGTGTGTATGGGTAGAGAATATATCGTGCCGATGGGGCGAAGTGAGTTCTATCCGTGTATTCGGAGTCTAAATAAGGAAACCGGTGGGGTGAATAGAGGTGCAGTGATCCTCGAGAGTGGAGGAGAAAGTAGCCAAGGGATACCATGGGGTGATCGGGGATAGGCGGGAGTAAAACGAAATCTTACTTCATCTCGGCGGTAGCGGGACTCGCTACTACACTGGTGTGGAGGGCGTCTATGGATTGGGTTGTGGTGACTGTTGGGTAAATGCAAAGGGGTAGGCGAAACAAACGTGGGACTGTGGGGTTGGGAAAGGGAGCGCCATGGCGGCCATGTTGGAGTGGGAGGCGGTCAGGGGCAATCGTGACTCATACTGGAAAAACAAGTATATAATGTAAACAGTGTACAAAAAATGACAAAGCAACGCCTCTTATAGTAATGCCACTACTGCTTCTTCAAAAAGAAAAAACGAAACCTCGGTTTTATCCTGTTGGTCGATGGCGCATTCTATCATACGCTGTAACTTGTATCGCAGCTGGTGCCCAGGGTTGTTCGCTGATAAGTAATGTCCAATTTGATCTGCTGAGTTTACGGCCGGCCCCTGTGGTTGTAGGCCTGTGCTTGTACTACTTTTGAATGCTTCAATAAAGGTTTAAAAAAAAAAATGATAGCCCTGGGCCTGTCAATCCTGCTTGCCCCTTGTGCCTTCCTAACCAGAGGGAATCTATGTGCTCTCTGAATTTCGGTCTCCCACTGCCAACTAGTTAACTCCGGGAAAGCACCCTTCAGCAGGCCTACCACAAAACGTCTCATATCTTGCCCCTCCAGCCCTTCCTCCACTCCCAGCAATCTTATATTGTTCCTTCGCTGGCGATTTTCATAATCTTCCAGCTTCCATTGCATATCCGTCGCCATCGTCTGCTGTTCTTGCTTGAAAGACTGAAAGGAATTAAAATCGTCCTCCAAACGACCCATTCTTTCTTATACTTGCGTTACTCTTACTGCTACTTCTTCGTACAGTTTATTCATCTTTCGCAGTGAGCTCTGTATTTTTTTGTTCCTTGACTAGCTCTGCGGCTCTCTGCTCTTGCTTCGCTCTGCATCTGCTTCAGCATCCCAAACAGGATATCTAGTGTAGCAGGTTGCGGGGGGCTGTGGCTCTGGCCAACAGCCTCTGCCTGCGGACTTCCCTGCTCCTGATAGATCAGCGAAGTTGCCGAATAATCCCTAGTACGTTTTTTAGAGGGGTCAGAGGGGCTTGCTGATGAGTTGCCTCTCCTCCTGGACCTGCACCTTATTTGCGTCGATTTCTGGGCCGAAAGGCTACTGGCAGAATCTGTATCTCTGCCTGTGTCCACTTCGGTTGAGGGGAGAGACCCAGAATCCTCATTCACCGAGTAAAATTTGTCTGCCTCCGGTGATCCTCCTCCCGCCCTCGCCTGAGCCCCCTCTCCACCAGAGTCTGATGCACCAAATTTTGAGTTAGTACCTTTGTGCACCGCATGCGTAAAAACCCTCAACAGTCAGCTGGCTTCCCACCTCGCAGTTGCCCTGTCCCCTTCTAGCGCCCGACTGATTTTGCCGAGTAAATGCTCCCTCTAGGGTCACCGGTGTATTTACAGCAGCGCTGGGGGCTCTCTCTTGTCCAAACTGCTACTGCTGGTTTCCATTCATGCCGGTCTGTCCTTGTGTGACCGTGCTCTCCTGCACCAACGCTGCCTGCTCCGTCTCCTGGTGTTGCCTGGCAACCACGGGTTCTGCGTCCACGAGGACGTCGCTGCTTTCTGCGCGTGTACAAGCCGTCAGTCCTTGGAACCTGATGACTGAAGCTTCTCCTGTCGGCTGGATTTCTGCCGGTCTCCCTCCGAAGGCTTCTGCCAAGGTAGGCTGCCTTAGGGTATCCTTATTTTTAGGTCTGGCCCCCAGACCCTTCTGTCCAGGATCGGAATGCGTTTCGCTGTAGTTTCCTGCTGCTGCTGGTGTCGGAGCTTCGGGATTCTTACCCTTCTGCTCACCACCTTTCTTTTGTAGGATTTTACGTACTGTACTTGCCGCCGTGCCACTCGTGCGTTGTCCAGCATTTATTCCGGTGCCCTTCAAGTCCGCCTTCCCTCTCTGGGGGTCTTCCTTCAGATCTTTCACCTCCTTGAAGGGTTTTGCTGATCGAAACAACATAGCCAGTGAACCCTTGACCATCGAGGCCACAAAGCCGTTTAGACTGAAATATGCACGATCACTGAGTTTTTTTAAAAGTCTTTGTAAATTCAAAATGTTCAATATGTTCGTAGGCTTCCACAGGGTCGTTTCCATGCTTCACTCTCTCGCCGTATTGAAAATCATCATAAAATCCACTGCTGGGCTCGAGCTAGATCCATCTGCAGGGGAGCCAGGGTTGTTGCGACTGACCGCTACAGACTAGCCACGGCCAGTGCTCCTATTGTAAATTATGTTATGGATTTGTGTTTCCATGATCGGCATATTTGATTTACTTGTAAGTCCCTAGTAACATGAACTGAGGGTTCCAGGGCTGGTAAATCAAATGCTGCTAGTGGGTTGCAGCACTAGTTGCGCCAACCACACGAGCAGCCTTTCAAAGGGTTCGCAGACCTGCCACTGCAGTGTCTGCGTGCAGTTTTTACTGCCATGTCAGCGTGGCAAGTGCACCCACTTGCCAGGACCTAACCTTCTCTTTTATTGCATGTAAGTCACCCATAAGGTAGGCCCAAAGTACTCCTACGGGCAGGGTGCAGTGTATGTGAAAGGTAGGACATGTCCTGGTGTATGTGACATGTCCTGATAGTGAAATTACATGTATTTCATTTTTCACTATTGAAAGGCTATCCCATTGGATATAACATCTTATAAGCATAACTTCCCATTGGGACAAGATTGTAAAATGGAGTTTAGTATGCCTGAACTCAGAATATAAAAATGCATCTTTTAGTAAAGATGATTTTTATATTGTGTGTTTGCAAATACTACCTTTAGAAAGTAGGTATTTTCTTGCTTAGCAATCCTGTGTGCCTCTGCTGGTTTATAGATTGACTGTCTGGCTTTGGAGTGACAGGGGCTGGGGATGTGCATTCTCTTCAGACAGCCACTGGGGTGGGATCAAGGTGTGTCTTGCCTTTTCTGGATGAGTCAGGGATGGGATAAATAGACCTGGGCTGTATTTAGAGTAATGGGAGGCGATTTCCTTACACCTGAATGGGCCTGGTCTGCCTTGGACAATGCTGTCTCCACCTCCTGCTGGGAAGCTGGGCCAGTGAGTATCAAAATGGTTTGGACTAAGGACAGACACTTTCTACCTAAGAGAACAAAGAGAAATGCAGTATAAATATTGGGGCCCAGACCCCAGAACATTAGAATTCGCTGGAATCAAGGAACCTGCCAAGAAGAAGAAGTGGAAGAACTGCCAGGAGGAGTACTGCCTCTTTGCTGTGTTGTTGCTTTGCTGAGTTGGCCTGCAGTTGCAGCTTCTGCCTTGGGCAGTGAAAGGACTGGACTGAACTCTCTCTTCTTGTTGCTGAGTATCTCTAAGGGCTTGAAGTAGTGCTTGCCTCCTGTTCTGAAGTCTCAGGGACCGCAAAGACTTCACAGACTTCACAGACTTCACAGACTTCTGGGTACCACCTCTGGAACCATGGTGAACCAAAATAGCTGTCACTACGACAAAGAGTGTAAACGCCAATTGGCCAATACTACTCATTATAGACCACTGACTATAGACCCCACCAAAAGACTCACAACTACCATCACCAGCCTTATTTTAGAGGGTGAAACCAATGAATGGATTTCCAAGAATGAAACAGCATTCTTACTGACCACTGACCCAGTGATTCCCTACTTTTACACCCTGCCTAAGATTCACAAGGGGCAGACACCTGTCCCTGGGAGACCAATCGTGTCAGGCATTGGCTCATTACTGGAGCCCCTCTCCAAATTCTGTGATGTCTTCTTACAACCAGTGGTTAGGAAAATCCCATCATTCCTTCAAGACACCAGGGTTGTGCTCCGTCTTATTGATTCCATCGAAGGGAGAGAGGGCGTTGACCTCCTCCTCACTCTTGACGTGGAAGCACTTTACACCAACATCCCCCAACAAGCCACCTTAGAAGCCGTTGAGTCTACACTCTTACTTTAAGAGTGGTCTTCACCCACACCGGTTTCATTTATCATGGACTGTGCAAGTATAGCCCTAACCGAGAATTTCTTCCAATACGGCACACAACTGTACCATCAGATCAGGGGGACTTCTATGGGTTCGACTTTTGCCCCCAGTCTGGCCTGCATCTATATGGCCACCTTCGAAGAGAAGATTATCAGATCTGCTCTCAATCCATTCTGTAACAACATCACACTCTGGCGCCGATACTTAGATGATATTCTGGTTCTATGGAGAGGCGACCGTGTGACCTGTGAATCCTTTTGTGCATGGATAAACCAACAGAATCCTTTCCTCAAATTTACCGGCACCATGTCTGACACAACAATACCTTTTCTTGACCTGAGTATTGTTCTCAACGATACAGGCATCAGCACTAGCCTTTATCGCAAAAATACTGACAGGAACAGTCTTCTGCTCTATGAAAGCCACCATCCGAAAGCCCTGAGGGACAATCTCCCCTTCAGGCAGTTCCTCAGGGTCCACAGAAACTGTACCACCAGATCTGATTACCAACAGGAAGTGAGGCTCCTTCAACACAAATTACAGGACAGAGGGTACCCCACCAGACTCATTCATAACTCAAACAAAAGAGCTTTGAATAACCCCAGGGAAGCTCTACTTGAAACATGCTCTAAAACTTCTGAGGAGCTGATCACGTGTGTGAGTTGCTTTACAAAAAACTCAGCCTTCATTAAGAAAACAATAAACAAACATTGGAATATTGTCAATTTAGGGGGCCTAGACATCCCACGCCCTCGTTTCGCTTTCAAGCGCACTTCCAACTTGAAGGACTCCTTAATCCATACTAGGCCTAAGAAACAAAACATGACCAACCAGAACACACTATGGGGTCTTCCACCAGTAACTGGCCATTTTCCCTGTGGCGGGTGCGCTGCCTGCCCCCAAACAATCCAATGCAAAGACATTCAACTCACCGAAAACTGTGTGTGGCATCTACAGAGACACACTAACTGTAACAGTAACAGTACAAGATGCATCTACATACTCACCTGCCCCTGTGGTAAACACTACATTGGCATGACGATGAGACAAGTCAAACTAAGAATTATGGAGCACAAAAGCAACATTAGATGCTCTAAGACACACACAAGACTTTATGAACACTATACACAGCATGGTCACCAAGCAGACGATGCCCGTTGGCTGGTATTAGAATACCACCCGGGTATCACACAACAGGCACTGTTCAGGATTGAACAGAGATGGGTGCACCGGCTTAAACTGGATACAATGGGTCTAAACGACTCAGTCCCTTGGTCATCCCTGGCATGATAGGGATACCCTCCCTTCCACTCCAAGATGACCCGAGAAATACACCATAATTTTCTCTGATGCAGTGTCTTATTATCTACTCACACTTTGTTTTGCCTCCCTGATTTGTTAGCTATAGTACTATTTTCCAACAATTTTCCCCAGTGCTCTCCTAGATGCTTGAGTCCAAACAGCTACCCCGATACTGAATTGTTTTGTATCTTAGCCCCTGGTGCTCCCCTTGATTATACCATTGCTATCCCTTAAATAGCTACACTTCTGTTAAGTCAGTCACAGTGGGTCCACTCCCATTAATGAGGTTCTATACCCATAGGATATTTTAAAAAAAAAAAACATTTTATCTTGAATATATCATGGCCCTCTCTGTATGTAACCACTCCACCGTGATTAATGACTTTACCATATGTTGGCAATTACTGCCTTGACTTCCCATATACTTTCAGCTCTAGTTAGCCGTTTTGGCTAACTTGTACGTAGGCGATTCAACCTTGTCCCTTAACCGACACTTTGAGCACATTTTTCAACTATGCCCTCGCCTGACTGTCAGTAGGTTGGCTTGTCCTACTCTCTCCCGGACAGTTGTTTACCTCTATTCCTTTAGACCATCGTTACACCCAAGATGGCCGCCACGTTTTCCCTTTAGCACCATATACGGTCCACAGGTCTACCGGCACCCAGTTTCCGGCGTGGCGCATGCGCAGTCAGATGCTGTCCGCCACGCCCACTCTCGGCACGGACATGGCGGGAGTATGTGGTCTTTATGTACAGCGTTCCGTGATGGAGGGCGCCACCAGCTGCTCTACGCATTGACCCGGCGCTGATCGTGGGGGTAGGTGTAGACGGTAATGACCGCACACCATTAAGGTAAGCTAAGCTTCGGATACCGAATCTGCCGCTCCTTGGATCACGCTGCTAACGATCGGGCAACGTACACTTCTGCCTACTTGTTGGCACCCGTACCTCCATTGTCGTGATTTGCACTACAGTGATGCCTCTATCCATGGAAAGCTCACGGATGGTTGTTGTTGATGTTACTGGCCTGTGGGTTCGGTCGTACCGCGTCCACCGGTCCCTCTGCAAGTTCCTCTGCTGGGGATCGAGTGTTCGCGTGTCGTCCCTTTCGGCGGGCTGGTGGCGTCTAGCAGCACTCTTGGCCTCAACTACTACAGTGCGCCTATGGGGCTACCATGATACTCACACAGTGCTGGTCTTTGGGGGTTATCTTTGAGGCGGTCATCTGCCCGTGTTGTTGCCAACGAGCCCCTTGTGACTAGCTACATTATAAGTAGTCCTCCCTGCCCTGCTCTTTATTGGCATCCAACCTGGCATATTCTTTCCTCTAGGTACCATACCAAACTCTGTGCAGGTCCCACGGGAGCAGACTGCGAGGCACCCTAGGACAACCCTTAGGGTAAGGATACTACTCCATACCTCTACATTGCCTTCGTCCTCAGTCTCCTTTTGAGCTTGTTTTTACTTCCATGATGCTTTTTAGCATCCTGGTTTTTAATTGTGTGTGTGCAACATGTAGATGTCTCAACGATCTACTAGGCAATAGAGCCTTTACTGACTGCATTTCTCTATTGCTTTCACATTTCTAGGTCGCTTGATCATAGTAGGACCAATTGGCCTGCCCTTACTGACCTACCGGATGAGGTTGTAATTTTTTCCTAAATTTTCTTTCTTTTCACATTGTGTAGTACGTTACACCTAGGTCCTGAAGAATTGCCATGACTGCAAGAAACATGTTGACCTGACCAGAGGGTTGTAGATAATTTAATGTGAGCCTCCCCAGTTTATATCTCCCCTCCCACCCCTTTTAACCAAGGGAGTCTACCACCTCAATAAAGCATATTGTGGATTGACTTACCTTTTTTAATTCACCTTCACTTCACGGCTACACTTCCTTGCCCTCTCACACGCATGCACCATAAGGCTGGAACAAAAGATCTCCGATAAAGAGCCCCTTTACGGGTGCCCGTCAGACATTGCAGCGCCAGTCTGACGAGGAGCAGAACCCATATGATGAAGCATGACACCTAGCTTGCTGGGTGTTTGAGGGTTTTAGTTCCAAAAAGGGAATTTCACCCTTTTTTCCTTTTTCTTTATTTCTACATTGCACACTAACTCTGTCCTATTATTCCCACTGGGGAACTTTGTACTCTCTTAGTGTTACTAGTTGGTTGGAATTGTACACTGGACCCCGTTAAATATAGTCCATTATGGTTCCACCCCCTTTTTGTTGATTGACTGTGCGCGGGATTAATTCCCGCGGAACCAGAGAGTTTACCTACAGTAACAAATTACTGAGAGGACTGCCTGTTCCCTCCTGATACCGTTCCGGTACTTCGGGGTCCGTTTGTTTCCCTATCTACACCCACTTGACTCAGCACCCCCCCCCCCCTTTAACTACTTCTCCCAATCATGGAGGACGTTCCAGGTCTGAGTTTTTTTCACAACCGTGTTTATTAGAAGTTTAAGCAGATCATATGTACAGTCCTCCAAAATCAGGAGAACACGTCAGTGGTCTACATACAATAGAGTATATGCATAGCTTAAACGTTTAACTGGCCCCACCCACCCCTCTGTCCCCCCCAACAACCTTAATATTCCCCACTACCCACCCCTTATCCCGCCCTAACCCGGTGCACGTGATCACAATCAGCTGCATTATATACATTAAAGCAAAAACAGGTGTCATGGAGCCACCTAGGCCCCGAGGTCTCTATCAGTAGACAGTCCATCATCCATTTCAATGGGAGGTTCCAAGGTCAGGTCCCTGTAGTCTGCCCACCGCTTCCAGATCTTATAATGTTTCCGAGGGCAGCCCCTGGCCTCAAACACTGGCAATTCCAACCCCATGAGGAAGTCTAAGCCCGCCCTCCAGGCGCCAAGTGGGGGAGCACGATCACTCTTCCAGGCTCTCGCCAGATCCCTTTTGGCCACGACGAGGCCCAGCAGAAGGAGATGACGCTTATAGATGTTACCACCCACTTGATCTAGGATATGAAGAAGACCCAATCTGGGTGTACGAGGAAGATCTCACCCCAGCACCTCCGATAAGCAGTCCCACACTCCATTCCAGAACCGGACCAGGCCCACACACGACCATACAGTATGCACCAATGTGCCTCTCTCAGTCCCGCAGCGCAGGCAGTCTGGGGAAGCAATAAGGCCCGCCTCTCTCTGGTGTAATAGGCCCGATGCAGGTACTTATATTGTATGAACCGTAATCTCACTGCAATTGCCGCACCTCGGGGGGACTCTAGTGCCTCCCGCCAGTCATCCTCATCCAACGGACCGACATCCACCTCCCAGGAGGCCTTCAACGACATAAGGGAAGAGGAGCAGTGAGTGACCAGCGTCTGGTAAATTTTGGAGACTTTTTTATCCCCCAGGTCTCCCATGAAAAGCTTAGCTTCCACGGTGCTAAACTCCGGAAGCCGGTCCAGCCCTACCAGACTCGGCGCAAGAGCATGTCGAAGCTGTAGATATTTGAAAAATTGGGTCTTAGGCATGTCAAATTCAGTGCTGAGTGCTTGGAAGGGTTTGAGGGTAGTCCCGGTAAGGACATGGCCAAGTGACGAGATCCCTATGGAGTCCCAGCCACCTAACCCCTGCAGCGAGGCCAGCGCAGGGAGCTGTCCGTTATTCCAAAGTGGAGTTTCGGCCGTCAGCCGTCCCCACCAGCCCATGCGACGCAGTACCTGTCTCCAAATCAGGAAGACTACTTGAGTAGCCTGCGGCAGTTTCCTCCGCTGCCCGGCCGAATACAAGAGTGTATGAAGCGTGGCATCCCCCATCAGAAAATGTTCCAGGGCGTATGCCGGATCGCCATGTCCACCGTACCACCACTCGTTTAAAACCAACAAATGGGAGGCTTGGTAGTAGGACAAGATGTCTGACGTTGCGAGACCTCCACAGTATGTGGATAAAAAACAAGTCCGCAGTGCCACTCTGGAAGCGCCCCCAGCCCATAAAAAGCGGCCCAGCAATGAATTCACGCGACGGAACCACTGCGGGTCCACCCTGTGTGGATGGTTTTGCAGTTGGTATAGTAGTCTAGGAAGGGCCACCATCTTGAAAATTGCAGACCTGCCATAGATATTAAGGGGCATGCGCGACCATGTTTTGACGTCTGATTGAACCTTGTCCCATACCGGCTGTATGTTACGCTCCCATGCAATGGCAGCAGACTCTGACAGGAATACTCCCAGATATTTCAGTCCACCAATCGCTACTTGCAGATCCGATGCCCAAGAAGACACCTCGGACCGTCCCCCTAGCACCCAGAGAGTCGACTTTCGCGGATTGAGGTAGAGTCCCGAGACGTCACCAAAAATGCGCAGTATCTCCAAAATTCGAGGGCCTGAACGATCAAGGTCCGTTAAAAAGAAAAGGACATCATCCGCATAGAGCGCGATCCTGTCTGAGAGTCCCGCCCCCCATACAAAGCCACGAAGCTGCGCATCAATGCGCACCCATGCAGCTAGTGGCTCCATGACCAACGCAAAGAGATACGGGGACAGGGGGCACCCCTGTCGGGTCCCCCTAGCAACCGGAAACCTCTCCGATATGGCTCCTGAAATACGTACCGAGGCGGTGATGTCTGTGTATAGCAGTTTGACGTATGAGACAAAAACCGGACCCAGATTGAGGCGCGGCAATAGAGCAAAAAGGTAAGTCCAGCTGACAGAGTCAAACGCTCTGTCGATGTCCGCAAGCAGGAGCGCCGCCCGCTCCTCTGTCGCCCCCATCGCATCCACCGCCACCTGCGCACGTCTGATATTGTGCCTTGTCGCTCTGCCTGGCATAAAGCCCGCTTGATCTGGGTGGACCAAATCCACTATATACGGGAGGAGACGATTCGCTAACGCTTTAGCCAACAATTTGGCTTCAAAATTGATTAGAGATATTGGGCGATACGACTCGTGCCTATCGGGAGGCCTGCCCGGTTTCTGGAACACCACAATCTCAGCCTGACGCCAGTCCACCGGCAAGCTACCGCACTCCCGCGCTGCTTCCAAAGCCCGTCGATAGTGCGGTCCCAGCTGCAAGTGAAATTTCTTGTAGAATTCACTGGGAAAGCCACTCGGTCCGGGCGCCTTACCAGCGTTGAGTTGTCCCAGTGCATCACCCAGTTCCTCCGCAGTCAGGGGAAGGTCCAGAGCCGTCCTGGCCTCATCCGATATCGCCCGGGGGGGAAGGTCAGCTATGAATTTGTCAATTGCCTCCGGTGGGAGACTGTCCCGTGGGGCGTATTGTACCGCATAGTAGTCAGCAAAACTCGCCGCAAGGGCAGCAGGATCTGTCATGGCAATCCCCTCCCCGTCCGTGAGACCCGGTAGAGTGATCGGCTGTAGAGTTTGTTGACACAACCGGTGGAGCATGGTGCAGGACTTGTCGCCCCATTGGTAAACCCTGCTCCGCGTGGCTAGCCAGGCTTGTCGAGCCTCGTCTAGTAGGACCGAGGCATAGGATTGCTGTGCCTGCAGGAGCAGTCTTAACGCTACATCGCCATTGTCTTCCCTACACCGATCCTCCAATGCTCTCACCTTAGCCGCAGCTGCCACTGTGACCTCCCGGCGCTTTCGACGGGCGGCAGCACACCAGGCGATGTCCACGCCCCTCAGCGCTGGCTTCATGGCCTCCCAGACCGTCACACTATCTACACCCTCAGTCAAGTTCTCCTGCCAGTATTGGGCTATCGCTCCGCGCATGTATGTCGTATAATCTGACTGTTGGAGATGCCACGAAGACATCCGCCACCGGAACGGCCGGCGTGACTTGCGCAGCTCGATCCGCACCACGACCGGGGAGTGGTCCGACAGCCCTCGAGGTTGTATCGCGGCCTGCTTCACCCTATCGAGGAAGGCCCCTGGTACAAACACACAGTCCAGCCGGGAGAAGGAGCCATGTACTGCTGACACATACGTGTATTCACGCGTCCTGACATGCAAATGTCTCCAAGCGTCCACCCAGCCCAACCCATCCACCATTGCCCTCAGACATG
Source organism: Lissotriton helveticus (assembly GCF_964261635.1). NCBI lineage: Eukaryota > Metazoa > Chordata > Amphibia > Caudata > Salamandridae > Lissotriton > Lissotriton helveticus. Next base: position 819,452,283 of record NC_136070.1, read on the forward strand.
TAGGGGAGGTTGCCACTGCGGCCCCTTGCATTCTCTGTCTGTCCAGACCCACATCCACCACATCATTCCAGTCGCCACCTATCACAGCCAAGCAGTCCGGAATCTCAGCCCACAATTCAAACAGGAGCTCCGCCAGGGCCCATTGCAGAGGTGGGGGGGCATATACACTACCAAACACCACAGGTTCCATACCAATCATGCCCTTAACAAACACATATCGACCCTGGGGGTCGAGCCAATGGCGTTCGTGAGTATAAGACAGTCGTCGATGAATGAGGACGGCTACCCCCCTCGACCCCCTGGTAAAACCTGCATGGAACACCTGGGTATATCCAAACCGTTGCAAGCTTAGAACCTTCGTTCCCAACATATGCGTCTCCTGCAACAGCATGACATCAGCTGAGTCCCTCTTACCCCAGCGCAGCACTGCCCCTCTCCTAATTTTGTCCAGCATTCCCCTGACATTCCAACTGAGGATTCGCATGGAGCCACTAGTAGGCGCCTTCTCTGGGGAATCACCCATAGTCTCGATGGGAAAGTCTCTGAAAGTCCCAGGACCCAGCCCAAACTCCCTGTACTACAGAAATCTTGGCAGCAAAAATCACGTGCATCCCTATCCAACCACCCCATACCCCCCCTCCCTGCCCACCAACACAACCCCCCAACTACCCAACCTCCGCCCATCCCCCCACCCCCACCCTTATACCTCACGGAACTTTGAAGTATCTGTCGCGGCATGGGGAGCTCCAGGCCCAAAACAGAGCGCTTAAAGCCACCCATACCAATGGATCCCACTACTCTCCACAACTAACAGTACCTCCTCTTAGGGCCCCCCCTCGAACGTGAGAGGACTAGGCCGCCCATGGGTCAGTACCCCGAGCCCCATTGAACCACATGTGACCCACCGCTGAAACGGAGCGGGACAGTTCAACAACACTCATAACGCCCCTCCTGTGCCAAGCCATGGCCCAGATCTCACCACACCAGGCGCCAGGTAATTGATCAGTGAGGCAACCACTCAGGGCCACTAGCATAGACCAGTGACGAAGTGTCGCCTGGGGAGCAAGAAAGGGGCTTCACGGCCCTCAGGTCCCAGACTCGGATTGAGTAGTGTCAGACTGTGCACCATCCAACGGGCTGCCCCCGGATCGGGAGCGTCGCCGTGATCGAGACTTCCTGTGTCTTTTACCCTTGTTGGAAGATTCGCCCCTCTCCTGCGACGACCCACGCGATGCTCCGGGGTTCAAGCCCGGCTGGGCATTCGGTCGGATCCTGACCGTCTCATCAGTCCAGCTAAACACTGCCTCCGGGGTATCAAAATAGTGGGTCTTGGATTGGAAGACAACTCGGAAACGAGCCGGGTACAACAGTGAATATTGAATTTTCAGACCACGCAATTTGGCCTTCGCATCTTGGAAGGATCGACGTTGCTGCTGCACCAGCCTAGTATAGTCCGGGAAAATCATAATCCTGTGACCCTCGAACAACAGATCTTCCTTGGCCCTCGCTTCACGAAGTATAGTGTCCCTGTCGTGGAAATTGAGGATTTTAGCGATGACCGGACGTGGCCGCTCTCCCACCGGCGGTTTCTGCATCAGGGCCCTATGGGCGCGCTCCACTACAAAGCAGCGCGACAGGACGTCCGGGGGAAGCCAACTCTCCAACCAGTGCGTCAGGAACGCATCCATGGACCCCTTCTCACAATCCTCTGGAAAGCCCACGAAGCGCAGATTATTTCTTCGCGCTCGCCCTTCCGCATCTTCGACGCGTAGTGCCAGCCCCTTTTGGATCTTGGCCATGTCCTCCACCTTCTTTTTCAGGGCCACTACATCATCTTCCACCCCTGTAATCCGAGTTTCCGTTTCTGTGATGCGAGCAACAGCGTTGCGGAGGTCCTGGCGCAGCAGCATGACATCAGCTCCAACCGCACCTATCTTGGCATCAAGCATGTCCCTGGATTGTGTAATGGCGGCCATCAAGGCCGCATTATCAGGACCCGTGCCCTGGCTGCCCCCGGAGGCCCCGGATCCCCCACTGGGTCCAGTGAATTTATCAATCGTTCCTTGTTTGGTGGAACCAGTGCCGCCCCCACCTCTCGTCATGGTGAGCGATAATTGAAAGGTCCGCTCTGCACCTGCGGTGGGGCCTTCCCAAACAGCAATCTAACAGCAGAGTCCACTTGGGGGGCCAAGAAGACACTGTCGAAGCCTGGACGCCGTCTCCAGCGAGCACCCCCAGATAACGTGCACCGCAGCCAAGTTCCGGGCGGTAAGCCCCGGTAGAAAACGTTCGTCCCCACCAGATGTGCAAAATAAGTCAGTCTCCTTACTTGTTCAGGGCCTCCAAGTACCAGGTCCGGACCTCCACCAGGACCTATGAGCCAGGGCGCGTACAGTGTAGTCTCAATTCACCGGGACGCCCAGCCGCGTCGGTCCTCCTGGCTCCCCCACACCCTACTCGGGTCTCAGATCAGCAGATGCAGGACAGGCACCCGGGCCCCCAAACTGAATAGTACAGATCACCCCTCGGGCCACGATTCTCCTCACTGCGCCATAGAAGCAGGCCCACCAGGGAGGAGGAGGGGGGGGGCACTCACAGTTTGTCGCGGGCCATCTGTGGACAACTCCCGGTCCCCACCAGGGCAGCAGGCGCGTACCTCCAGGCGCGTATGTAGGTTCCACTGGACGGCACTACACAGCGTCAATCCACCGCTCCATCCAGCACTGCGAAATCAGTCCCAGCCCTCCAAATCAGACGTGGCGCTCGGCCCTCCAGCACCCCGGCTGCACAGTGCTTGCACCCTCGTCCAGGAGCCAGCGAGGATACTGCCCGGCGGGGGGTCGCCAAATTCAAGGCCTCGGCGTCCCCAGGGCCAGGCAGGCCGCAGTCGCACTCTGATGCCCCAAGTGCCCGAAGCAGGATCCAGCAGGGACTCCCTCCGTCGCGCCGCAGGTTCCAAGCGGCCCCGGGCCAGGCCAGGGGAAGCGCGCCTCAGGACTTACTTCACGAGCAAAGTCTAGGCCACCGGGCAGCCGGGCCCCAGCTGTGATCCACCCCTTCGTGCTCCTCCTGTACGTGCCCAGCGCTCTTCGGGCGCTGCAACCGCCCCACCAACACCAGGGGTGAGCCTCGGCGACCCACCGTCATCCGGGCCCGGGCCGGCCCGGGGTCGCGAAACTCGAGGCCCCGGCTGCTCGGGGTCCGTACAGGCCTCAGCGCCACCACGCCGTCTCAGAGTCGCCTCAAGGTACTAGGCCGCTCCACAGGGCCCCACAGTGGCGTCCACAAGCTCCGGTGTTGCTGTCTCCGGGTGGGGAATCGCCCGACCGGCCCGACCACCGGCCGTCGGCGTCCGACCCCGAAAATCGAGGTCCCGGCTCTGCCCGTGAATTCCAGGCCGCACCTCGCTGCTGATGATCTCGGGTCACTGGGACGGCAGAGGGAGCGGGTCGGCACACCGGAGAGATCCGGATGCCACCAGGAACACTCTCCACACCGGTAAGGCAGTTAGCGGGCTCGGGGGCCAGGATAATTAACAGATTATGACTGGGCCGGCGGGAGCTCCTCTAAGCTGCGACCGCCATCTTCGCCCTCCAAGCCACGCCCCTCCAGGTCTGAGTTTTGACGAAGAGGCAATAGCTGAAGCCCTGAGATCCGCCCCCTCACTTTTTGGAGTAGGAGGAGCGACTGCCTCAGGCTCAGCGAACGAGGATTGGGCTACACTTATGATAATGAAAAAAGAGTGGCTCAGGATTACTGTGCACGGGGCTATAATGACAGAATACTTAAGAGCCAATATAGCTCCCCAGGGACTTATTGTCAACATCATGCCGAGACTCTTCCTTGAGGATGGTCAATTCAAGGGAGACTGGTGCAAAGTCTCGTGGAAATGCACGAAAGATCTACTGTTCCTGATCGTAAAAACAGCCAAAAGACTGGCAGATGCCCTACTTGTAAGAATCACAGCTGTTGAGACGGCCATCCGTGGCACACTAACCAAAACCCCTTTCACTACTAAGCTGGCAGAGATTGATCAAGAAATTACGGAGAACCAAGAGTTTCTCCTAAAACAAAAAATGACTAAGCTACAGAAGGATGTGGCCAGATTTGATAAAGAAAAGGTATATCCATATCTAAAGGAAGGTTACACCAATAACAGAAATGGCTACTCCTCCGATGAAGGTTCAGACAATGGGAGTCGGAGGGGATCCTCCAGCAGTGACTCCAGCGCCAGTAACCCACCCCATAATAATCGCAATCAGCGCCGCACCAACTGGAACCAAGGGTATAACAACGGACCCATGTTCCATGGGCCACCACAAATGATGCCACCGTGGCAATATCCCTTTTACCCACAGGGACCACCACAGTTCTTCCCTATGATCCAGCCTTTTTTAGACAGAGGTTGGGGCAGAGGAAGAGGGCACAAGCGAGGAGGTCAAAAGATCGTACAATGGCAAGATCAGACAACTCCATCAACCTCGGTAGAAACCAGGAGCACGACCCGGGGAAAGAGAGCCTGATTGTGAATCACTCTGACAGGACATTGACCCCGATCGAGACCAGGATTCTTGAGAAGGGCCTGGGCTTTGTTCCCACCCCTACTCCTGACAGTTTCAATTAAATGTGCGAAATCAGACAGCTGTTCAGGAAAATACGGCTATGTTCCTTCGTCAATGACAAACCTGAAAACGAGAGAACTAATACCGGGTTACGAAAACCATCAACCTTCACGCCTACTGACAACATGGTTCCTCCGGAGGTTCTATCCTTTGAAAAGGCAGTACTCAGGAGCTTGGAAAACAAACCGAATACCAACAGTTTCAATAACCTGAGCACGTAGAGAGACAAGCAGTGCTATCACTAGGCAATGACACTACTATTGTCCTAAAACAGGCGGACAAAGGGGGCGCCACAGTGATCCAAAATAGCTGTGAGTACGACAAAGAGTGTAAACACCAATTGGCCAATACTACTCATTATAGACCACTGACTATAGACCCCACCAAAAGACTCACAACTACCATCACCAGCCTTATTTTAGAGGGTGAAACCAATTAATGGATTTCCAAGAATGAAGCAGCATTCTTACTGACCACTGACCCAGTGATTCCCTACTTTTACACCCTGCCTAAGATTCACAAGGGGCAGACACCTGACCCTGGGAGACCAATCGTGTCAGGCATTGGCTCATTACTGGAGCCCCTCTCCAAATTCTGTGATGTCTTCTTACAACCAGTGGTTAGGAAAATCACATCATTCCTTCAAGACACCAGGGATGTGCTCCGTCTTATTGATTTCATCGAAGGGAGAGAGGGCGTTGACCTCCTCCTCACTCTTGACGTGGAAGCACTTTACACCAACATCCCCCAACAAGCCACCTTAGAAGCCGTTGAGTCTACACTCTTACTTGAAGAGTGGTCTTCACCCACACCGGTTTCATTTATCATGGCCTGTGCAAGTATAGCCCTAACCGAGAATTTCTTCCAATACGGTACACAACTATACCATCAGATTAGGGGGACTTCTATGGGTTCGACTTTTGCCCCCAGTCTGGCCTGCATCTATATGGCCACCTTCGAAGAGAAGATTATCAGATCTGTTCTCAATCCATTCTGTAACAACATCACACTCTGGCGCCGATACATAGATGATATTCTGGTTCTATGGAGAGGCGACCGTGTGACCTGTGAATCCTTTTGTGCATGGATAAACCAACAGAATCCTTTCCTCAAATTTACCGGCACCATGTCTGACACAACAATACCTTTTCTTGACCTGAGTATTGTTCTCAATGATACAGGCATCAGCACTAGCCTTTATCGCAAACATACTGACAGGAACAGTCTTCTGCTCTATGAAAGCCACCATCCGAAAGCCCTGAGGGACAATCTCCGCTTCGGGCAGTTCCTCAGGGTCCACAAAAACTGTACCCCCAGATCTGATTACCAACAGTAAGCAAGGCTCCTTCAACACAAATTACAGGACAGAGGGTACCCCACCAGACTCATTCATAACTCAAACAAAAGAGCTTTGAATAACCCCAGGGAAGCTCTACTTGAAACACGCTCTAAAACTTCTGAGGAGCTGATCACGTGTGTGAGTTGCTTTACAAAAAACTCAGGCTTCATAAAGAAAACAATAAACAAACATTGGAATATTGTCAATTCCGGGGGCCTAGACATCCCACGCCTTCATTTCGCTTTCAAGCGCACTTCCAACTTGAAGAACTCCTTAATCCATACTAGGCCTAAGAAACAGAACATGACCAACCAGAACACACTATGGGGTCTTCCACCAGTAACTGGCCATTTTCCCTGTGGCGGGTGCGCTGCCTGCCCCCAAACAATCCAATGCAAAGACATTCAACTCACCAAAAACTTTGTGTGGCATCTACAGAGACACACTAACTGTAACAGTACAAGATGCATCTACATACTCACCTGCCCCTGTGGTAAACACTACATTGGCATGACGATGAGACAAGTCAAACTAAGAATTATGGAGCACAAAAGCAACATTAGATGCTCTAAGACACACACAAGACTTTATGAACACTATACACAGCATGGTCACCAAGCAGACGATGCCCGTTGGCTGGTATTAGAATCCCACCCGGGTATCACACAACAGGCACTGTTCAGGATTGAACAGAGATGGGTGCACCGGCTTAAACTGGATACAATGGGTCTAAACGACTCAGTCCCTTGGTCATCCCTGGCACGATAGGGATACCCTCCCCTCCACTCCAAGATGACCCGAGAAATACACCATAATTTTCTCTGATGCAGTGTCTTATTATCTACTCACACTTTGTTTTGCCTCCCTGATTTGTTAGCTATAGTACTATTTTCCAACAATTTTCCCCTGTGCTCTCCTAGATGCCCGAGCTGTAGAGTCCAAACAGCTACCCCGATACTGAATTGTTTTGTATCTTAGCCCCTGGTGCTCCCCTTGATCATACCATTGCTATCCCTTAAATAGCTACACTTCTGTTAAGTCAGTCACAGTGGGTCCACTCCCATTAATGAGGTTCTATACCCATAGGATATTTTTTTTTTAAAACCCAAATTATCTTGAATATATCATGATAGCGCGACCCTCTCTGTATGTAACCACTCCACCGTGATTAATGACTTTACCATATGTTGGCAATTACTGCCTTGACTTCCCATATACTTTCAGCCCTAGTTAGCCGTTTTGGCTAACTTGTACGTAGGCGATTCAACCTTGTCACTTAACCGACACTTTGAGCACATTTTTCAACTATGCCCTCGCCTGACTGTCAGTTGGTTGGCTTGTCCTAATCTCTCCTGGACAGTTGTTTACCTCTATTCCTTTAGACCATCGTTACACCCAAGATGGCCGCCACGTTTTCCCTTTAGCACCATACACGGTCCACAGGTCTACCGGCACCCAGTTTCCGGCGTGGCGCATGCGCAGTCAGATGCTGTCCGCCACGCCCACTCTCGGCACGGACATGGCGGGAGTATGTGGTCTTTATATACAGCGTTCCGTGATGGAGGGCGCCACCAGCTGCTCTACGCATTGACCCGGCGCTGATCGTGGGGGTAGGTGTAGACGGTAATGACCGCACACCATTAAGGTAAGCTAAGCTTCGGATACCGAATCTGCCGCTCCTTGGATCACGCTGCTAACGATCGGGCAACGTGCACTTCTGCCTACTCGTTGGCACCCGTACCTCCATTGTCGTGATTTGCACTACAGTGATGCCTCTATACATGGAAAGCTCACGGATGGTTGCTGTTGATGTTACTGGCCTGTGGGTTCGGTCGTACTGCGTCCACCGGTCCCTCTGCAAGTTCCTCTGCTGGGGATCGGGTGTTCGCGTGTCGTCCCTTTCAGCGGGCTGGTGGCGTCTAGCAGCACTCTTGGCCTCAACTACTACAGTGCGCCTATGGGGCTACCACGATAATCACACAGTGCTGGTATTTGGGGGTTATCTGTGAGTTGGTCATCTGCCCGTGTTGTTGCCAACGAGCCCCTTGTGACTAGCTACATTATAAGTAGGCCTTCCTGCCCTGCCCTTTATTGACATCCAACCTGGCATATTCTTTCCTCTAGGTACCATACCAAACTCTGTGCAGGTCCCACGGGAGCAGACTGCGAGGCACCCTAGGACAACCCTTAGGGTAAGGATACTACTCCATACCTCTACATTGCCTTCGTCCTCAGTCTCCTTTTGAGCTTGTTTTTACTTCCATGATGCTTTTTAGCATCCTGTTTTTTAATTGTGTGTGTGCAACATGTAGATGTCTCAACGATCTACTAGGCAATAGAGCCTTTACTGACTGCATTTCTCTATTGCTTTCACATTTCTAGGTCGCTTGATCATAGTTGGACCAATTGGCCTGCCCTAACTGACCTACTGGATGAGGTTGTAATTTTTTCCTAAATTTTCTTTCTTTTCACATTGTGTAGTACGTTACACCTAGGTCCTGAAGAATTGCCATGACGGCAAGAAACATGTTGACCTGACCAGAGGGTTGTAGATAATTTACTGTGAGCCTCCCCAGTTTATATCTCCCCTCCCACCCCTTTTAACCAAGGGAGTCTACCACCTCAATAAAGCATATTGTGGATTGACTTACCTTTTTTAATTCACCTTCACTTCACGACTACACTTCCTTGCCCTCTCACACGCATGCACCATATGGCTGGAACAAAAGATCTCCGATAAATAGCCCCTTTACGGGTGCCCGTCAGACATTGCAGCGCCAGTCTGACGAGGAGCAGAACCCATATGATGAAGCATGACACCTAGCTTGCTGGGTGTGTGAGGGTTTTAGTTCCAAAAAGGGAATTTCCCCCTTTTTTCCTTTTTCTTTATTTCTACATTGCACACTAACTCTGTCCTATTATTCCCACTGGGGAACTTTGTACTCTCTTTGTGTTACCATGGTTTCAGTTGCCATAGAAGGGCGAAAGCAACTGACTACGTTGTTGGCTCCGTTTCCTGAAGGCACCGCAAAGGGCACCGCCACATCACGCACTGCAACCCTGGTCTCACCGACAACGCCAACCACCGCCGCCAACGAGCCGCTACTTGCTCAGTGACCTGTGGGCCCACACTCCACTCCTCCTAACATCACTTCGCCGCCCTGGTCTCACCGACGCCGGCACTGCCCACTGACTTTGACACCTGTGACTGCATCACGCCTTGGGGGCACCGCTTGTAAATCTCGCAATGCACGCCTCGTTCCACAAAGCAGCCCGGACCGAACAATGCCAGATCCCTGCAACCGGCTCTATCTCCAGCACCATGATCTGTCAGCACCGCAACGAGCACCGCCTTACTCCACACCACAGCCCTGGTTTCATCAATGCTGCTGGATGGCTGTCATCAAGCCACTGCTTGCGCCGTGCCTTGATGGCACTGCATGCCACACTGCTACTCTTCGCATCGCAACCCCAACGCTTGCCACGACCGGCCCGCACCAACGTGATTGGCTGCAACAAAAAAGTACTGTTTATGAGTTTATGAGTCTGCCGGCACCAAGACCTACCCACTCGGATGAGACTGTTGTTATTTTCAGCACCGGATGGAACTGCCTACTTCAAGGAAACTGCATTTTTTTTTTTTTTTTTTTTTTAAAAGACGTTTATTAATGTTTCAGTAATACACAGCGTCTTGCACACAACCCGGAGGCTGGCCGCTATTTATCATACGTAAAGTATCGCAACAGCAATGCAATGGTAACGGCCAACCTTGCCAAGTCGTAAATCGTGTAAATAACATCTGAATACCTTCGGATAGTAGTGTTCACAGACCTAGTCCGTCTCATTTTATAATAAAGAACCATAACTTGTCTCTATGAGAAACAGGATTGCACCAGTCATTATCAACTTCCTACAGGGTTACATAATACAAGCATTTTCAATCGGGTCCTAAGTACTTCATCATATTATGGAGACAGTCCCCTTCACAAGCCACATCACTAGCCTTGCCTGGCATTCCCTGCGCCTCCCCCCGTCTAGTACGGCACATCTCGTAATCGCAACCATGACCCCCCTCCAGATGTATTCCAAGTTACACAGTATATATCGCAGCGACTTAGACCATTCCTCATCACACTGATTCCAAAGACATTTCCTCCATGCCCCCAAAACACATAGAAGGCTATCATAGAGCAAAGACACTGTATCACTCCCTCTATGGGTCATCATCAGGTTCTAGCAGTTCCTCCGGGGGCTCGCATAGGTTCCCTCGATATTCGTTCCAATTATTCCATATTCTCGACCATTTCTTAGGGCACCCTCTATGCACATATACAGCCCTTTCCGCTACCATTGCTGAGTCCATATCATTACACCATCGAGTACATGAGGGTTTCACACCAGATCCCCATCTCCTAGCAATGTTACGCTTTGCAATGGCCATACCCAGTGCCGCCCAGAGTTGCAATCCCTTGTTCATATCAGTAGGAGACCAAATGTTAAGGATACAACACTTAGGTTCATTCTGTAGTACAACCCCCGTCGCCTCAGATATCTCAAACAACACTTCCTCCCAATATGATTGTATTTTGGGGCAATCCCATAATATATGATAAAAAGTCCCTGGGGATCCACAACCTCTGAGGCAGGTAGGTTCCGGGGTGCGCCCCAGTTTATGCAGTAGAGTACGTGAATAGTACACCCTATGTAGTATTTTTAATTGTACCAGTTTCAGTCGTGAAGGTATGGTGGTCTCCCTGGGCGAGGCCAGTGCATGTAACCAGTCCTCATCAGCTATGTCTCCCAGATCCACCTCCCATCTGCTGCGAAGGACTACCGTGGGGTCAGGGAGATTATTGACGAGCTTCCGATAAGTGAGGGAGATCGCCTTCTTATCTAAGTGGTCAGTGAGGAGTCTATCCTCCAGGGGGGAGGATGCGGCAATGATTGAGTCAGATGGGATGGCTCCCTTCAAGGTGTGTTTGATTTGTGCATATCTATAGTGTTCATTATCCCCCATTCCATACTTCTCTCGCAGGGCTGGGAATGAAATAACCCCCCCCCTTATCCATAGGTCTCCGATCGTCGAGATGCCAATTAGATCCCATTGCCTGAAACCTTTCGAGTTGGACAGCGTGCCAAGTTTGGGGGTATCCCAGAGCGGTGTGGCCAGTGTAAGGACTCCCTCCCATCCTAGAGCTCTCTGTGCAGTATGCCAAATCTTGATTGTGTGGGCCGTAGGGCCCGTGAGTGTGTGCCGGCGTTTGTCTGAGTATAGTGCCTTCATAAGTTTGTCTGGGGGGAGAACGGTCCTGTCAAGGGCGTAGGCCGGATCCTGTTGCGGGGCATGCAGCCATTGGTTCACCACCATAAGTTGAGCTGCCCAGTAGTATAGCTTGACGTTCGGCAAGGCAATGCCCCCGTCATACCAACTACGTGACAATTTAGCCTGCGCTATACGGGCCGGTTTACCGTCCCATAAGAGTGCGGCGATCTCAGCATCGATCGACTTCAAATATGTGAGAGGGACCGGAAATGGGGTGTTTTGTAATGCATAGAGGAGTCTTGGGAGTGCGAGCATTTTAAAGAGGGCCGCCCTGCCCAGTAAAGTCAAAGGAAGGGAACGCCAGTGCTTCACATCCGACTTTAGCCTCTGTAGAGGTTTCAGTAGGTTTTCTTCCATAAAGACTGTCTCCTCTGGGGTGACGTATATCCCGAGATATTTAAACCCTCTGGTTACCGTTTGCAAGGTGCAGCCATGGGGTAGCATGGGCGTCGAACCGCGCAACACATACAGGAGCGACTTGGCCCAGTTAATGGTATACCCCGAGACGTCACCATAGGTCTTAAGCATGGCCATTAGCGTCGCTAGGGACGGGGTTGGAGACGTCAAATATAGCAGTACGTCATCCGCATAGAGGGAGATGCGGTCTTCCCAGCCCTCTCCCCACGAAATGCCTCAGATCTGTGGATCCATACGGATTTTCACCGCTAGCGGCTCAAGTATGAGGGCGAATAATAGCGAGGACAGGGGGCAGCCCTGGCGGGTGCCGCGACCCAATGTGATCACGCGTGACGTGTGCCCATTCGCAATGATCTGTGCCAAGGGTGCTGTATAAAGGAGTCTAACCCAGCCACAGAAGTTAGGGCCAAAGCCCATCTTCTTGAGCACCGCAAAAAGGAATGGCCACTCCACAAGATCGAACGCCATGGTAGCGTCTAATGAGAGAATTGCGGCATCTTCCCGGAGTAAGGGAATGCGGTGTAGTATTCCGTTTAGTCTCCGCAAATTAAGGGAGGTATTACGCCCAGGCATAAAGCCTGATTGGTCTGGGTGTACCAGAGTTGTGAGGTGAAGTTGTAGACGTAGAGCCAGGAGTTTTGCTAGCACTTTTGCATCGGCGTTCATCAGTGAGATCGGCCGGTATGAGGAAGTCAGGTCAGGTGGTTTACCAGGCTTGTGTATAGTGACAATAGTGGCCAACCTCTGATCCGGCGAGAGGGAGCCCCGTTCCAAGCAGTCAGCGTACATGGGAAGCATATGTTGGGTAAGGGTCGATGACAGTGTCTTATAGAGTTCGATCGGTAGACCGTTGGATCCCATCGCCTTTCCAGTGTTTAGGGCTGCTAGGGCCACCCCCAACTCCTCCCCCGTCAGGTCATCCTCTAGGGATTGCGCATCTTCCTGCGAGAGTGTGGAGAGAGGAATGTCACGTAGGAATTGTGTGCAGTCGTCTTCTGACACATCCGCACGTGCTGTATACACTGATTCATAGTAGGAAGCCAGTTCCTCCACTATGTCAGGGGGAGAGGTCGTGCAAGTACCGTCTGAGAGTGTCAATGCGGCTATCCACCTACTCGCCCTTTCCTTTCTTTCAATCCATACGAGCATTTTCCCAGTTTTATCTCCTAATTCATAGACCCTGTGTAACGTGTCAGTTAACCTTGTCTTTGTCATGTCCTCTGCGTACGATCTGAATTCCTGGGAAGCTAACGTCAGCGTGTGTGCTGTGTCCTTCGTGGGGTCAGAGGCGTGTGCCAACTCCGCGGTCTGGACCGCTGTCTCGAGCGATTCTATGGTTGCCTTCTGTGCCCTTTTATGCCTAGTGATAGTGGAGATGGCTTGCCCCCTGACCACTGTTTTGTATGCCTCCCATAGTACCGACGGTGATTCGACCGAGCCCACATTGTCTTCGAAGTAATCCGTGGAAGCTGTTTTGAGCGCTTTAGCAATGGTACTATTTTTAAGATACCCAGGATAGATCGGATAAATTCGTTGTCGTCTGGTGGGGTGCACTGTGTAGGTGAGTAGCACTGGGGAATGGTCAGAGATCCCCCGCGGTAGATGTTCTATGGATGCAATCTTTTCTGGGGGAACGGCTAGTGTCAGTAAGTAGTCCAGCCGGGAAAGACTACCATGTACTCCCGAAATAAATGTGTAATGTCGATCCCGGGGATGTTTGAGTCTCCATACATCTACCAGTCCCAAGGCATCTAAGAATTCTCGGAACAGGTGGTCTGCTCTGGTAGCCTCACGAGGAGGCTGTCGGTCCAGAGCAGCGTCCGGCACCGCATTGAAGTCGCCACCAATAATTAGTTCCCCCTCTGGGAGTCCAAGCAGTAAGTTACCCAGGTCTTGGAAGGCTCCTTGATGTAACGCAGGGGGGATGTATACTGTCAATATATTATATGGCCGTCCCTCCCATTGGCAACTGATCGCTGCAAAGCGTCCCTGGTCGTCAGCCCATGTGTGCTTGATAAGTAGGGGTGTATTTTTGGAAACCAGGATACCAACCCCACGTGAACCCGAGGAGAATTCTGCGTGTGTGACCATTTTAAACCCCCAGCGGTTAAGGGCCTGACAGGTTGTTCCCACCAGATGTGTCTCCTGGAGCAATACTATTGTCGGGGCCTTTCTCTTAAGGAATTGGAGGACCAAGCCCCGTTTAATTTTGTGGCCCAGCCCATTGACATTCCAAGAGATGATAGTAAGCGGGGCAGTTACCAGCGGTTGTGAGTGTGGGCGCGGCGTTAAAAGGTCTTGGTTAGCCATGACCGTAGGTGCTCTTGTGTGTTAGGAACTTTGGATATAGCATTCGGACCGGGGTCCAGCAACATTGAGTATGGGATGCCCTGACTGCAGTGATGAAGAGTGCCTGGCCCTGTGTAGAAGCAATACAGAGAGTGTCCTGCGCCAGTGTGCAGAGTCAGCCTATACAGGAATCTGTGACTATTGAGACTTCGGGACCTAACTAACGAACAAACACTGTTTACTAAGTGCCGGGGCGGTAGTGTCCCTGAATAAGAAACTCGGTCAGGGGTCCAATACCAACTATCGTACCGAGTAGTGCCTAGAGCGGTTACAAAACCCTCTCCCTGTCGAGCTAGGTGGCCTATAGGGAACACCAGGCGTACTAGGTAGTCCCGCCCATGCTGGCGTGGAGGACCCAGCAGTGTGCACTGGTTCCAGAGTAAGTGTCCTGTGGTCGTGTGTACATATAACCCTAGGAAAAACATGAGACTTAAAAGAGAACAATAGAACTTGGCAAACAACCCCCCCCGCCCATCCCCCCTCCCTGCCTCCCTGCTATACGGACATAGAACCGCCCGCTCCCCCAACTTAGCAGAGTGCCTGCTCCCATTTCCCCCCAATGTACTTGCGTGCGGGGTAAGTGTTCCGTGGTACTAGTGACCCCATCAGTCACATGCTGCTCTTCTTGTTCATAGTTCGACGGCAGCCCTTTCACCTCTCGTGGTCACCTGTGGATAAGACTGTGCTAATAAGGAACTTATATATCAGGACATCGTTCGTCGGCTTCCGGTCCCTCCTCCAGCTCCTTGTCACGATTTTCTCCGGCCGCCGCTGGTGAAGCTCCTGCACTCTCGAAGCGTTGATTTCGCTGGCCTCTGCCCGTGCGTCCAGTCCCTTCCACCCGACGCCAACCGTCCAGCCAGTCCCACGCCGCCTCCGGGGTATCAAAAAAACAAGCTTTATGATTATCCACGACCCTAAGTTTCGCCGGGAACAGCATCGAGTAGGGCAATTCCTTTGCTCGTAAGGCCTTTTTTACCTCAATGAAGGTTTTGCGGCGCCGGGCCACCTTGGCAGTATAGTCAGGAAAGAAGGCCAACGTTGAGTTTTGTATTTTGATGGGTGGGGCATTTCGGGCCGCTTGTAGTATGACATCCCTGTCTCGAAAATTAAACAGCCTGGCCAATACAGGTCTTGGTGCTGCTCCCGGTTTCGGTGTTCCACCCGGGACCCTGTGCGCTCTCTCCACTGAGAAGAAGTTCGACAGACCTTTTGGTCTCAGTTCGGTCTTGATAAGGTCTTCTATGTAAAGGTCCATTGCCCGTTTGCCCTCCGATTCTGGAATTCCTAGGATTCGGACATTGTTACGCCTAGCCCGCCCCTCCTGATCGTCCAGCTTGTCCTGCAATTTCTTAGTGACCGCTTCCATCCGTTCCATGGCCTGCTGCAGTTCGGAGGTGTCCTCAACCAGGGATTTCGTGACCACTTCAACCTGCGCCACCCTCTCGGTCATTTTATGAAGGTCCGCCCTCAGTAAGCCGACATCCGAGGAGATGGCCCCCACTGTAGTTTGGACATTAGTGAGCGTCTTCATTAAATCCTCGAGTGTCACCTTCTTCCCTCCGTCACCTTCGGGGCTTTTGCCCACGGACGTGCGCCCTTCAGGGTGTAGCGAGGGGTTCTTCTCGAACACGAATTTGTCAAGTCTTGACTGGGCAGCGTTGTGTCGCGTTCCTTTTCCCGCCATTCCGCCGTCCCTTCGTGGGCCGTCAGGTGTGTCAGCTCCGGCTAGAGTCCCAATGCGTCTTGATCCCCTAGGGTTCGGCCGCACAAGTATGACGGGCCGTCGAAGAGGCCGTTCCAATCAGGCGTCTGGGGTAGGCTCCGAGAATGGCTCAGTGGGTGGGACCTCCAATTCCGAGGCCGTCCAATGCTGTGAATAGAAACAGACCGGGGCGAGATGAGGCTCTGGCAGAGGGGAGCCCTAATGCAGAGCGTCTGGTGGTTTTCAGGCCACTATGCCACATCGGCCCCACTGTCACCTTGGGCGATCTAAGTCCCGGGGGGGATGAGGGTGCACACAGTAGTCAGTACTCGTTACCCACGTAGCGTGAAATCCTCGCTGGTCCAATGCACCCCCTCCAAGCTATAACGAGTCCGCAGTATGTGTAGGCGACTGTGCCACCGGGCCTACACGTCGGTGGCCCCCGTCTGGGGCGTACCGGCACTTGCTCGATCCCAGGTATAAGCCCGGGAAGTCGTCCCCTCACTAGCGTGGTCCCGTGGGCAGCAGTAATGCAAGCGGGGTCGGAGCCTCAGGATGGATGACTCGCCTGGCAGCAAAAGGGCAGGGCCGCTCCAACTCCGTAGCAATGGAGTTCTCCCCTCCCTCCGGTAGCATAGGCGATGACAGGTGTGGCGAGGGGTGGGTCGGATGCTGGCCTGAAGCCACAGCGGCGGTCTCACCCGCCGCCAATGACGTCTTCGGGTCCCCGGCCTCCAGGAGTTCTCTACCGGCCCCCTCGTTCCCAACCAAGCCAAGGGAGGGGGGGGGTGTGGGGGGGTCGCCGACCCACCTCAGTAGCGCGCCGCCACCGGTGATGTCGTCCGTCGTCCGATGCTGGATGGTTCCTCCGGGCGACGGTCAGAGTTGCAGCGCGGGAACTTCCGGTCCGGTCTCCCGGCAGTCTACCACTTCCGGCCGGACAGTGCTCCAGGCCAGGCCGGTGCAGCCACGATGTCAGCAGGCCGCAGGCAGGCACTCCAGCACGGGGCTGATTCCGGTGTCGGAGGGACACCGGGGTTTCGGCAGGGGATGCCGCTTGGAGTCGTCTCGCAGAATCGATCGTTAGATCAGCAGAGATCACGGATTAATGAGCGGATACAGGGATGGGGTCTCATTCACCACGGAGCTCCTCTGCTAGGCAGCCATTCCAGTCGGCTGCTAGCCACGCCCCCGAAACTGCATTTTTAAGGTTCTTGAAAAGTGCATATTTTTATGTACTGTATGGTGGATTTTTATAGTTTTGGTCTTGTTTTGAATATATAAAGCATTGAATATTTTTCTAAACTGGTGTGGGGTCCTTTTGTGGTGTTTTCACTGTATTACTGTTGGTTATGTGCAAATGCTTTATACACTGCCTCTGAGATAGGCCTGACTGCTCATGCCAAGCTACCAAGGGGGCGAGCAGAAGGGCCCCTACTTGGACAAAGGTCCAAACCATTGCCCACTAGAGACCCCCATTGCAACACAACCTCAACATCATCTCCTACGCTGACGACACCCAGCTGATCCTTTCCCTCACCAAAGACCCTAACACCGCCAAAACCAATCTTCATGAAGGCATGAAAGAAGTAGCCGAATGGATGAAAAACAGCCGCCTAAAACTTAACTCAGACAAAACGGAAGTTCTCATCCTAGGATCTTCACCCTCTGCCTGGGACGACTCTTGGTGGCCATCGGCCCTGGGCACAGCACCCATACCCACAGACCACGCACGCAACCTGGGCTTCATCCTAGACTCCTCCCTCTCGATGACCAGACCAGTTAACGCAATTTCATCCTCTTGCTTCAACGTACTCCGTATGCTCAAAAAAATCTTCCGTTGGATCCCCACCGAAACAAGAAAGACGGTCACCCACGCACTGGTCACTAGCCGACTGGACTATGGAAACACCCTCTACGCCGGAACCACAGCCAAATTACAGAAAAAACTCCAACGCATCCAACATGCATCGGCCAGACTCATATTGGACATCCCTCGCCAAGCTCACATTACCGGCCACCTGAAAGACCTCCACTGGCTTCCCGTCAACAAGAGAATAACGTTCCGTCTCCTCACCCATGCTCACAAGGCCCTCTACAAACTAGGACCCGAATGCCTCAACACACGACTGTCCTTCTACACACCCACCCGCCAACTAAGATCCTCCAACCAAGCACTTGCTGCAGTTCCGCGCATCCACAGATCCACCATGGGAGGAAGATCCTTCTCCTACCTGGCGGCCAAGACCTGGAACTCTCTCCCCACTCACCTCCGCCTCACACAGAACCACATTTCCTTCGGAAAGGAACTTAAAACCTGGCTATTCGATAAATAATGCACCCCCTCCCACAAGCGCCTTGAGACCCTATGGGTGAGTAGTGCGCTATACAAATTTCTGAACATGAACTTGAACTTACACAAAACCAACTGCTAAGAACAGCCTTTTGTCTTACAAGAGTTATCACCCTAAACCTTTGTGAGATAATCTTCCCTACAGTCAATTTCTTAGACTGAAGCGCAACTGTAGTAAGAACAGTGATTACTCTGAACAAGCATATGAACTGAGTCAAAAATTAAAGGCTAGAGATTACACAGCCTCCACGATTTCCAAATGCCGTAAACGGGCCAAACACCAACCTAGAGAGTGCCTCCTACAAACTACCCATAAAGAACCAATCAAAGATCTGGTTACATGTGTCACAACTTACTGTCCAGCAACGTATGAAGTACAAAAGCTGATCATAAGAAATTGGAGTATCATCTCATCTGGAAAGCATAAATGGCCAAAACCAAGGTTCGCGAAGAAACGTACTAAGAAACTTAAAGATGTGTTGGTTCACACCCGCCCAAAAAAGAGTAAAATCATCCCACAAATTAGAGACATGAACATGATGCCCATAACCGGACACTATCCTTGTGGAACTTGTGTGGTGTGTAAACTCACAGATACAACTAAGACCCTACAACTCAGCGAAACGCTCCTTTGGACACAACGACAACACACGAATTGTAATTCCACCCATGTGGTTTATCTAGTGAATTGCCCTTGCCAACGGAAATATGTGGGCATGACCTGCAGAAAAATAAAGTTGAGAATTGGAGAGCACAAGAGCAATATAAGAATGAAGAAAAATACCACCAGACTTTGCTCCCATTTTGTAGAAGCGGGCCATGATTGTGAAGAACTCTGATGGACAGTGCTCGAAATGCTGACAGACAAATAGGAATGCCGAAAAAATCCTGTTTGAGAAGGAACAAAGATGGGTAAATCGCTTGCAGACCCATCTTACTGGCCTAAACGAGAATATACCATGGCATCAATTCACATAGCATAGAGAATCATTTCCTTCTGCCAGATCCCTGTATAATCAGGGAACACAGAGATACTTGTATATGATACACCCCTTTTTTCAATACATCATGTATCTCTACCGGAACAAATCATGGTAAGTGTGACCTTCTGAACATTATGGCAACACGACCATTTAAAATTGGTCTCCCACCCCTAGAATATGCAAAAGATACCTTCTGCTTAAATTCACATATCGTTTCTTGTCCCGTTAAAATAAAAAATGTATTTTGGGGCAATAAGATAATTCTTGTTTCAAAATAAATAAGGATCTATGGGCCAGATGTAGGTAATTCATATTTACCGACTCTTAAATACCGAATTTTACCGATTCGGTATTTAAGAGTCGGTAAATATGAAGGAGGGAGATGTAGATATTACAGATTCTGTAAATACCGAATCGTTAAGATTCGGTATTTACCGAATCTGTAAATACCGAATCGGTATTGCCCATTGATTCCTACGGGCCTTGAAGCCCATAGGAATCAATGGGCAATACCGATTCTGTAATTACAGAATCGGTAAATACCGAATTTGGCAAGGGTGCAGGGGGTGTCACTTTGACACCCTCTGGCACCCCAAAAATAGGCATGTGCGCCATGTGGCACACAGACATGCCCTAAGGGCATGTCTGTCTGTCACATGGCTAGGTGTGCATGCACACATGTGCATGCACACCTGAATTCGGTATTTTAACACCCAATTGGATTGGGTGGTAAAATACCGAATTTGTAGGGCCTTTTCGGACTCAGAAGAGTCCCACCTACATCTGGAAGGTACCGAATCGGTAAAAATACCGATTCGGTATTTTACAGATTCTGTAAATTTACCGATTCGGTAAATTTACAGAATCTGTAAAATCTGGCCCCCTACATGTCAAGATGCCAAATACCGGTCGGAAACGGCCGAATTCGGCCGTTTCCGACCGGTATTTGCCACCAACATCGGGCCCTATATCCCTTTTTTAAATTACCATCACGGGAATATAGCAGCCTCGAACCGCCCTTCTGATAAAATACGATCGACTCTAGTCCTACCTCTATTACACTGTATTTAACCAACCGGAAAGGGCAGTGTCCTTTGTATTTCCGGGGGCAGAGTCAGCACAAGACGGAGAATATCCCTAAACACGCGGGTAAGAATGGCGGCTTAACCTAGCGTATTACAACCTTTACAAATGCTCTTAAAGCCTATTTTCCGAACCCGTGGTTGAAATCCTTAATGGTACTTTCGTTTCTACCCAGCTCGGGCTCAAACGGTACCCAGGCACCCCGAGGACGATCAATATACTAAAAACCGAGGTAACGACGTAATTTCTGCTCCTCGAGCATTCACTTTCAAAGCAGCATCTCATTTGTCTTCAATATCACACTACAGTTAAGCGCGTAGGTAATGAGAATTTTTCTCGACTTTTAGGTGTTTTATGTGACGCTACACCACATATGAATTCGTTGCAATAACATAATGACGCGATTCATATGAACTAAGTTAAAATAATGTTGCCATGCTCAGTTCAATCTCTGTTGCGAAATACTCAATTAAAAGAGGAATGTTAAAACTCATTTAACAAAGGTTTGTGAAGTGACACCCTTCGTTAGATACACACTTTATGTCGTCTTCCCAAGCCTCTCAACTAGATACTATCCCGGCTTGTTTTTTCATCACTAAACTTAAACCTTTGACCCGATAAGCCTCCTTTAACTCCCCATTCATTCATGTCTTTTGAATACAATAATGGAAATGCTATTTGATTGTTCATTGCTCTAGAATTGGAGTATGTTGACAGTGCTATATTGTAGAATCATGACATGCATAATATGGATGTTTGTTTATTTGTTTCTCTATCTTAGGAATTCAATTAATTTCAGTCAAGTGTTAAGAATTCTGACACTTTTGAGAACTACACAAATGGTGTGAGTACTTATATGTTTTGTATGTCCTGACGAATGCTCTACAGACCCGGCTGGGCCGAAGGAGCAGAAACATGTCGACCATTTTGTAATAGATATAAGGTGATCCAGTAACTTGATTGACCACTATATCGATATTTATTTTAAACAACACTACCTCTCCTTTTATATTAAAAAAAACCCCGAGAGGAATTGTTTTTTACAGAAAGAAAGTTCTTTTCTTCTCTCACTTTTTTGCACCTTCCCTATGGGAGAGTCCTCCAATTTCTAGACACTGCTACCCAGACCAGAGGTTGCCTCAGGATGAGGCTGGCATATAGCACGAATTTTGAACACCCGAGGACTATGCCATAACGCTGATAATGGGCGGATAACAGATATATACCGCATCTAACATCATAGCGTTTATGAGGGTGCTTCAACTATAACCAATGGTTATGAAGCTACAAGTGTCCATTCTTCCTTTTGATTAATCTGATTATTACAATGGGGATTTGAATGGACTTCTTTCCCTCCTCCCTATTGATTGATTATCCTAAATGTATTGAAGTGTCACGTAAAGCGTTAAAAGAACTAACTCGTAAGGACACTACGGATGTGTCTTTTGTAAATGAAAAGACGATCTCTAGACAAAACAAAAGTTTTAAACAATATCCCCCCCAAAAAAAGAGTATAAAGGTGGGTTTTTCTCAGAAAAACATTTGTTTTAGGTGTGGATATTCCAATCATTGTCCAAATCTGCCTTGGCCTGCAAAAAATATAAAACTTAAGTTGTGTAGCAAGGTTGGACATTTTGCAAAAGTTTGTCAGTCACCCAAAGACAAGGTCAATTCTGTTCCAGACAGGGATCCGTGTGACAGTTCAGATGAGGAACAAAGTTGTGTAAGAGGAATGAGAGATATGATTGTTGTTGTGCAAGATTTTTTTTAACACACTTTATTAACAGCTGTTCAGGACACAAGAAATCAGTTATATATCAACATATGCAGTCATCAACCAGCTTTTCCATTTTCTCCCCAACAAAGTCTTCCCGTAGTCGCAGGTTGTTGTGCAAGATGATGAATCTGACTGTGTAGATCCTTACGAAGACATTGAAGTAGATGGGAAAAATTTAAGACTCCCTATTGATTCTGGGGCAAGAATGACAATAGTGACTGATGAATTGTTTGTTGAAGTCTGGGGAAGACAAGAGTTATTCCCCCCAGACAGGAATCCAGTAACGTATGATGGTAGGAAAATCGAATTGTCTGGGTTTTTTGAGTGCCAACTCAGGTTTAAAAATAGCACCATTTTTGGAAAAGTATACATTGCTAAGAAAGGACTAAATATTCTCGGATGGTATCACCAAGGTCTTTTTGGGATGTCTCTTAGACCTGGCAGAGACATTTAAGTTTCTTTAGTAACAGAGTGTGAGGATAACAAAGAGTCATTTGAAAGGCTTGGAAATAGTATGGAATGGATTGAAACATTTTCTGCTGTATTTGATGACAGGTTGGGTAAAATTAGAGGCTTCAAGCACAAAATTAAAGTGCGAGATGATGTCACACCAGTGAAACATAAGTTGAGGAATGTGCCTTTTAGTGTGCGTGAAGACTTGGCAAAGATTCTTTAAAAATGTGTGATGATGGTGTGATAGAACCTATTGAATCATCTTTATGGTTAAGTCCATTGGTTATTGCCAGGAAGAAGAACGGCCAACTGAGAGTGTGTGTGGACTTAAGAAGTCTTTACAAAGTTATTTGGATTGATTCCCACCCTCTACCTAGAATAGATGACATCATAAGTACATTCTCTGGTGCTAAGTTTTTCTCTAAGATTGATTTAGCATCCGCTTATCATCAAGTTGTACTTGAGAAATCTTCACAACACTTAACTGCTTTTCTTTCTCCTATGGGTACCTATCAATTCAAAAGGATGCCTTTCGGCCTTGCGTTGGCGGCAGCCGTTTTTCAATGTGTGTTAGAAAATGTTTTAGAAAGGATTGAAGGTGTCGTAACGTTCCAAGATTATATTTTAATAGCAGGGGAACATCTCTCAGTTCATGATAAACGCATGCGTGCAGTCTTGGTGAGGTTACAAAAAATTGGAGTTGTTGCGAATCGTGGGAAGTGAGAATTTGCAAAAAATACTATTGAGTATCTGGGCCATGTGATTTCTGAGAAGGGAGTTGAACCTAGACCTGGATTAGTTGATGCAATAGTCAAAGCTCCTACCCCCAAGAGTAAGGAGAATGTGGCCTCATTTTTAGGGCTTTGTGAATTTGACTCTAAATTCATTCAAAATTTCTCTGCTAAAACCGTTAGTTTAAGAGAATTGTTGAAGAAAGAGAAGAATTTTGCATGGGAGAAAAACTGTCAACAAGAATTCGAGACTCTAAAAAATTAAATTATATCAGCAGGTGTTCTTGCACCATTTGATCCTACACAACAATGTATTATCACAGTAGATGCAAGTAATGACGGTTTGGGTGCCACCATTGCACAGATGAAAGGGAAAATTGAAATGACCATTGGGTTTGCTTCTAGGTCTTTGAGATCTAATGAAAAAGTTTTTTCTGTTATCGAAAAAGAACTTTTGGGCTGTTGTTGGGCAGTCGAAAGATTTGAATGTTTTGTTTGGGGAAGAAAATTCATTCTCAAGACCGACCAAAAACCGTTAGTCAGTATTTTGAGTGGTTGTACCATTAAAGATCACACACCGAGAATAGCAAGGTTTTTATTTTTTGAAAATCGTTTTTTTAACATCGCTCACAGACTCGCAGAATACATAGTAGTGATCAAATAGCTAGAAGTAATTAGCAATACATTGTACATTCAAGTGCAAGTCATGCTGAATCGTTGTGACATCCCCCATGTCACGCCTCTCCCGCTCCCTCCCGCGTGCCCCGGTACTTCCGCCATGGGCCCTAAATCTTCCTCCATTTCTTCACACACCCCCTGGCTTTATAGACTGTCTCCTCCGCCCTCTGACACCAGTCTAAGTCCTGTTGCCACTACTCCCATTGTGGGGCCTTCTGTGCCCCCTAGCCCCTTGCTACATTTCTTTTTGCCACCCCGGCCGCTAAGGCCAGCCAGATCTCGGTGTACTTTGACCAGTCCGTCGGGCCCTTGATCATTAATAAAAACCATCTTGGCTCCACCGGGACCGGCGACCCCACGACAATCTCCATAGTGCGAGCCACCTTGGTCCAGAAAGGAACCACATTCGGACAATCCCAAAGGATATGGTATGAAGTTCCCTCTTCCTGTCAACCCCTCGCACACAAAGGAGACAAACACCTGCCCCAAGAGAACAGGTGCATGCGCGGGTAGTATACCCGATGCAAAATTTTGAATTGGACCTGCCGGAACCGGACCCTCACCCCTATTTCACGCGGGCTCTGCAGAGCATCCTGCCAGTCGTCATCTTCTAGGCTGCCAATATCCCTCTCCCACTTCACCCGCAGAGGCAACAGGGAGTCAAGCATATTATTTATCAATTTACGATAGATAGTGGCCGTGGGCTTCTCCAAGATGGGGTCAAGCAGGAGCCTGTCCTCCATTGGCGAGTACTCGGGAATTGAAGTCCCTGACGGGATATGGGCGCGTAGAGCGTGTGAGAGGCGCAAGTAGTGGTAGTGTTGAGAGTCATGCATTTGGTACTCCTTTTTTAGGTAGTCAAAGGATCTGAGGGCCCCCGCCTTCCAGACATCCCAAAGGTATTCCATTTTGATTAACTTCCAGCCCTTGAAGCCAGTGAGCCTCTTCACCTCCGTCAGCTGATCCCCAAACCAGAGCGGTGTCCTGCCCGTTACAGTCCCTGTCCATCCCAGAAATTTGTTGGCCTCTCTCTAGCACTGCAGCACCATCCCCGTGTGCGAGGGCAAATCCCTCTGATGCTTTCGTGAATAAAGAAGGGGTTCGCAATTACCGTCCAGCATGGTGTACCTATCCACCCTGTAGTCTCGCTCCGAGGCCGCCACATAGACCCAGTCATTAACGACCTGGAGCTGAGACGCCCAGTAGTACAGCCGAACATCCGGTAGGGCCAGCCCACCATCATACACTCCCCTCATGAGTTTATTCAGCGCTATCCTCGGGTTCCCACCTTCCCAGAGCAGCGTCCGCAGGGCCTGGGATATACGCCAAAACACCCCGTCCGGCACCGAGTAAGGTGTGTTCTGCAGGATATATAAGAGACATGGCAACGTCAGCATTTTGAAGAGCGCAACGCGCCCCATCAGAGTGAGAGGCAGGGATCGCCAATGAGCAACGTCTGACGCTAGCCTTGCCAGGTGCGGCTCAGGTTTTTGGTGAAGAACTCTGCCCTGTCTCCGGTGATGTGCACCCCTAGGTACTTAAATCCCTGAGTGACGACCAAGGACGGGCATCGCAATGGAACCCTCGGGGGCCCCGAAAGAGGGTATATCAAAGACTTGGCCCAATTGATCCTGTAGCCGGAGTAACTTCCAAATAGCTCGAAGAGGTGGAGCGCCTGCGCCATAGAGTGTTAGGGTCTTGCCATATAGAGGACTATATCGTTGGCATATAGAGATATACGCTCCTCCCACCCATCCGGGAGCGCCAAGCCCCAGAACGACCGCTCTCTTCTAATCCAATGGGCCAATGGCTCCAGTGCCAGGGCGAAAAGGAGAGGGGACAGAGGGCACCCCTGTCGTGTCCCACGCCGC
Organism: Lissotriton helveticus; assembly: GCF_964261635.1. Lineage (NCBI taxonomy): Eukaryota > Metazoa > Chordata > Amphibia > Caudata > Salamandridae > Lissotriton > Lissotriton helveticus. Next base: position 819,477,967 of record NC_136070.1, read on the forward strand.
AGGGAGAACGCACGAGACGCGACTCCATTCACTCTCACCCTTGCCACCGGCTTCTCATACAACAGACGCACCCAGCGACAGAAAACTGGCCTGATGCCCAGGAGTTGCAGAACCATGAATAAATACGGCCATTCAATGCTGTCGAAGGCCATTGAGGCATCCAGCGCCATCAATGCTGTTTGGGTGTCGCCCACCTCTTTGGTCATGTATAACACCCATAGAGGCACCGCAAGTTGTGCCGGGTTCTCCTGTGGGGCATGAATCCTGACTGGTCAACGTGTATCAAATCAGGAAGGACTGCGGGCAGACGCGTCACCAGGGCTTTGGCCAGATCCTTGGCCTCCACGTTGATGAGTGAGATGGGCCGGTATGATGAACACTGGTCCGCCGGTTTCCCGGCCTTGTGAATGACCACAATCGTGGCCTCCCGCTGGTCCGGCGGGAGTATCCCCACCTGCCTCGCCTCGAGGAACATGCTTCTCATGGGATCTATCACGACGTTGGCCTGTCGTTTGTATATTTCTACAGGGAGCCCATTAGGCCCCTGCGCCTACCAGGCTTGGAGCGCGTTGAGGGCTTCACCCAATTCCAGGACCATGAGGTCTGCCTCTAGGCTGTCAGTCTGCTCCTGAGATAGCGTGAGAAGCGCAAAGTCCCGAAGAAACTCCTCTCAGTCAGACTCGGATCTGGTGCGTACCGGGGTGTACACCGCCTCGTAGTAGGACGCGAAGGCCTCTGCTATATTGACACCCGCCGACACCAAGGTTCCCGCCTCGTTCCTCATTTCCGCAACCCAGGAACGCTCCCGATCCCTACGTTCTAACCAGACTAGCAGTTTCATACTTTTATCCCCGGCGTCATAAATCCGGTGTTGCTAGGCTAGGGAGTAGGCCCGCGCCTCACCCTCCGCCAATGAGCGGAGTTCCCTCTGTTTGAGGGCAAGCGAATGACTGCGCTCCGTCGATGGGGCCCTCACCACCTCCTGTTCCAACGCCTCTACCTTCCTCTCCACTGCGCCACCTGGAGTGCCTCCTCTTTCTTCTGTGCACCAATCAGCGCCTGGACTTGACCCCTCAAAACGGTCTTAAAAGCTTACCATATGGTGACATGGGAGTCGACCGAACCCCGGTTCTCATCAAAGTACAATTGGGAGCCCTCTCTCATCTTATCTACTATGGAGTCGCCCTTGAGGCGCCATGGGTCAATCCGCTGGAAGGCCGCCCTTGCGGCTACCGCCCCTTTGAGAGTGACACCCACCGGTGAGTGATCCGATATTCCCCGGGCCATAATGCAGGAGTCTACAAAATCACCTAATTGGTCCCCCCTGGCTAGGATATGGTCTATCCTGGAGAACGACCCGTGTCGGGTAGAGTAAAAAGTGTATTGCCTTTGTGTAGGTTGATGCCTTCTCCATATGTCGCAGAGGCCCAGCGCTGAAGTAAAACTTTGCAATCCCGCCTCCCCCTATGGCCCTGTCTCTCCCCATAGTCCATATCTGCGTTGGTATCACTCCCAATATTAAGGTGCCCCACGGAAGATCTGCCAAATGGGACCCTAGTTTCGTGTATGTCGGGGCATGCAACCCAGGGGGAATATAGCAAGAGCTAAACGCTAACGTGCGACCATCCCATATGACCGCGACTGCCACTAAGCAGCCCGAGTCCTCCTCCCATTTACCCGTCACAATCAGTGAAAGCGCAGTGCGGGCTAGAATCCCCACCCCCCTGGAGCCTGATGTGAACCCCGAATGGGCCAGCAGCTTATAGCCGAACCTGTCTAGTGCCCTGCAAGTATTCCCGCGCGAATGGGTCTCCTGCAGGAGAACAACATCCGGGCCATGGCGTTTCACATATTGCAGGACCAGTGTGCACTTTACTTTATTGCCCAACCCGTTCACGTTCCAGGACCAAATCCTTAACCGTGACTGATCACCCATTGAAGTACAGAAACCTAGAGTGTGCCGATTCCTCTTCGTACCACTGCTTATTACTGAATGGAAAGCGATATGCCTGCGAGATTAAAACACCATGAGCCAAACATGAACCATCCCACAACACTCGTACCCTCCCCCCATCCACACCCCCCTCCCTGCACCCCCGCTAGGTGGGCCCCCAACCACCCACCACTGAACAATGCAGAGTGCCTGTCGCACCTTCAACCCCATACCAACTAAGCGAGGGAACATAAGCCTGCATCCGCTGAAGAAGTCATACTGTTGTGATGGAGTTCACACCCCATGAAAAGATCTAAAAAACGAGACCACCCCTCCCCATGCCCCCCCCCCACCCCGCAACAATGTCCAAAAAGCCCCCCGGAATGCAGACCAGAATCGCATTAACGGCCCAAACTTCCCTCCAAAGAGGAGTCAACTGTCACGGTGCCTTCCGTCCGACCCCCGCACATAGCCGAAGCCCGAGAGGTATCTCGCCTCTCACACTACCTTTCACCACAGTGACTCATGTCCGCCTCCCCCCTATTGTCACTTGATCGGTGACTGCCCCGTCTGCTGAGGCTTTCGTGCTTGACTGTCGCTGATCTGGGTCCCCTGACCCGCACGGCTGCGTGGACGGGTCATGCCCCATTCTGGCGGCCCACAGTCCGCCAGCCCCCCATCCAGTCACTTGCCTCTGTTGGGGAGTCAAAGAAAAACGCCTTCTCACCATCCAGGATCTTGAGACCTGCTGGATACAGCACCATGTATTTAATGCCTTGCTCTCTAAGGGCTCTCTTGACCCCTTCAAAGGATCGACACTGGCGCTGAACGTTGAGCGTAAAGTCTGGGAAAAAACGAATCGTAGCATTGTCCATTCGTAGGTCCCCCGACTCCCTTGAGGCCTGCAGGATGGCGTCCTGGTCTCTATAGTTTAGGATACGGGCAATGATGGTGCGCGGAGGGGCCTCGGGCCTGGGCTTGTCTCCCAACGCACGGTGCGCTCTTTCCACAAAGAACATTTTTTATAGGCGCTTTGGCTTGAGGTGCCGACTTATAAGATCCTCCACGAATCAGTCTGTGGATGGGCCCTCCATCCCCTCCGGCACCCCCACTATTCGGATATTATTGCTCCGCGCCCGGCCTTCCTGATCTTCCAGGCAGGCGGCCATGTTAGCTTGGTTCTTCGTGAGCGCGGCTACCTGCTCCTGAAGCCTCTTTGTTTTTGACTGTAGGCTGACGACCCCACACTCCACCTCTGCAACTTTGTCCGACATTTTACACAGGTCCGCGCGTATCAGATTGACCTCCTCGGTCACCGAATCAAGCTTGGGTTCCATTGTGCCCCTAATTTCTGTGATGGCGCCACGCATCTCCAAGATTACCGCCATGATGTCCTTTAGCAAAGTGTCCGTCCCGTCATGTGTTCCCTCACTTTGCTGGCTCCCCCCTGGATGGTCATCCTCCTTCCCCATGCTGACTGTATACCTTTCTATCTGATTGACCTGTCCCTGCGTCAGGGGTCTGTTACGGCCCATGATCCCGGTCTCCACTCCAATCAGGGCTGTCACTCGCTGCTCCCCTCCTTATGGCAAATCTCCAGACACTCACCAGGGCGCGACCTCAGCCGCAATGCACCCTGCAGCGCCCGCCCGATATTGCGCTCCTCTGCGTACAGTGTCCCGGGGCACCGCACTGTCCGTCCAACCGCTCAGCTGGGCCACACACCTGACAGCACTCTATCCATCCCAGGCAGAGGCCTGCGCGCTAGTGCCAGACTAAACAATGTCAGAGGGGAGTTCTGTTATACAGCAGTGGGGCCCACCATGCCCCCACGGCACAAACGAACCGCCGTCTGTCACCTGGTGAAGCCCAGAAGCCCTGCACAGTCACATTGGTTTATCCTCGAGCGGGAGGTCTCACTCCGATGTTCCGATGGCCTTAATGTCTTTAATCGCTGGACTCGGCGGCGGCAGGCGCCATTTGCTTTCTGCCTGACTAGCCTCCCGGGCCCCAGATCGACTGCCTCCAAGGTTCACAGATTAAGCGCAACAGGACTGTGAAGTCGTCCAACGTCTCTCCTCCGCTACCTCATGGGGTAAGTGTCCCTCAAAACTCGGATAGTGACGGATGGTGAGTGTATTTGGAGATTCTGCTAGAGCAGCTCCTCTAGTGGGCGCCCACCTTCGTCGGCTGCTGGCCAAGCCCGCCCGAGAATGGCAAGGTTAAGCTCTAAACTGTTACAACATAATTTTGTTATTGAATACATCCCAGGCGGTAAGAACGTAAGACCGGATTACTTATCTCGTTCACCTTTAAGTTCAAGTTCAAGTTCAAGAAATCCTTTATTCGGCTGCTATTTAAAACAGACATAAAAGCACAGCACAATTATATACAAAATTCATTACAGATTCAATACAAAAAATTAAAAGAAACACTTAATTTACCGTTAAAAAAAGGAATCCAATTGCAGCCATTAGCATTCTGGAATATTTATTTTCCTGATATAAAACACAGGTTTTAAAAATTGCGCTAGTCTCCACGCTATATGTTCATTATCTAATAGATGAAGTACGAACATGGCTTGGCGGCATTGTCTGAGACCTACGTTTTTTAAAAGTGGAATAATCCAGACTTTCCTCTGTTCCAGGTAAAATTTACAAAACAGGACTACATGCATACTAGACTGGTCAGACATATTATGGCAGGGGCACAGTATTAATTCATGTGACCAATCATTACGTTTTGGAAACAACACAAGTCTATGTATGATTCCCAGTCTGAACCTAGTTAAAAGAAACCCAGTACAAATAATAAATAAGGCTCCATCCCCATAGTGGTTCGTAATAACAGGTGATGTCTCACTGTGGTTTTTTCTGAAATTTCCCCCACCAATCTATTTGCTTCCAGAAGCTGGAGAGCATCTTTCCCTAATGTCTTTCTTGGGATCTCCGTCATAGATATAGGGTTTAGGAAATATTCTGGGTGTCCCAGATCGTTCATAAAATCATGAGCAAATTTGAGCCAGGGTATTGTAAGTGCCCTCTCTGATTTAAGAATATCTTTTAAAATTGCCCTATTTAACTTTGTCTGGTCCTTGCACCAGACTCTATGCCACAACAATATAGGCTCAATTTTTATAAGATCCACTATGTAATGTTGTGCTAGCTCATCATGGCAAATAAAGGAAGAGTACTGGGTGGTACAGAGAGAATGTGCCTTAAAAAGTTATTTTCGACTGTTTGAATGGAAGTAGAATCTGTGAAGCCCCACACCCCAGCCCCGTAAATTGCCATAGACACGCATTTTGCTTTATATATATGTAGCAATTCCGGGGGATGTTTCCTAGCTAATTTTTTAGCAAACGATAGCAACGCCATTGTGGATCTAGAGAATGCCAGTTTTTTGGCAGATACAGCTGCTACCCATGAATCGTGCGAATTAAAAAGTATGCCTAAATAGGAAAAACATTTTATAGATGATAGCTTCTCGCCATCAATATACATTTCACGGGTCCTCTGGGTCCCTTGCCTGCACCTCATGACATAGGTCTTAGCTATGTTAATTTTGAGATCTAGATCCCTCATAAACATACTAAAGTCATCCAGGGCACGTTGAAGGCCGTTTGGAGTGCGTGCCATCAAAACGGCCTCATTTGCATACAATAATGTGGGAATAGGGCGGCCCTCTACCTGGGGGTAATCTTTGCCCTGGAGGAGGAGTGCAGCTTCGAGGCCATTAATGTAAAGATTAAAAAGGAAAGGGGCCAAGACACATCCTTGTCTGAGCCCTCTTCTGACCGGAAAGGCTTGAGTGCATTCACCCTTCAGACCAAACCGAACGCTTGCGGAGGCTCCACTGTACAGCCGCTTTAAAAACATAATAATTTTATAGTCGACCGCTATCCTTTCAAGGACCACCCACAGCTTATGGTGTCTGACTGAGTCGAAGGCTGCGGTGAGGTCAACGAAGGCCAAGTATAAGCTACCTTTTTTTGCTCTTGTATACTTGCCTATCAGAAAAGAAAGGTTGAGGGATTGTTCAACGGTTCCACGACCATCGCGAAATCCATATTGGAGGTCAGATAATATCTGGCTATTATCCGCCCAATCAGAAAGGCGGTCCAAGATGACCCTCCCTACCACTTGAACTGTGGAATCCAAAAGGGAGATGGGTCTATACCACCCCGGATCTTCACGATCTCCATTTTTGTAGATTGGAATTATTATGGATTGTGCCCAGGTCTGAGGAAGAGTGGATTTTATACTAGCATTAATAGCCTGGGTTAATATAGGCCCCCACAAGGGAATATTATGTTTAAACATGTCGAGCGGGACCCCATCGGGTCCTGGCGCTTTGCCGGCCGAACTTCTTGCTAGCGCCCTTGTCACTTCCTCCAGGGTGATTTCTAAATCAGTTTGTTCAGCAATGTTGGTATTATCAACTATGGAATACCCTACAGGATTCCCCTGCTCATTATACAGCTTTGAAAAATGGGCAATCCAAGTTTCTTCTGTGATTGCTGTTTCCACATAGGGGCAGTTACAAGGAGAAAGGAAAGGGGTCCTCAATACCTTCCAGAACGCTATATTATCTTTCTGCTGTGCGGCACTATGCAGTGAGTCCCAAGCTTCACTTTGCAAGGTTCGTTTTCTGTCTTTTTGCCCCTTTGTAATCTATTCTTGCTTGTCGTATTTTGGTCGGCGATCTGGGTCGTGTATGCAAAACCTTTTTTAGGTTGGCATATGTCCTAGTGCATTTAGCATCAAACCAACCAGAGGATTTCACCTTATTAATAAAATGAAGTGTCAGCAGATTTTTAGTCTCCCTCATAATATCTCTGAAGGAGTTCACAATAGCCTCATCCAGGGCGACCTCGCTCAAGCAGGTGTCCAACATGGGCCTACATTTGCCCATAACTTTTTCGATAAGTAAATCTGCTTCCACTTTCTCCCACTTTAGTGAATAGCCATTGGTTTTGCTCAGTGTAACATCCCCCGTCATTTGAGTAGATTTCACTATCTTATTAAAACTGTAGAGAGGTAGTTTAAGTTTTAGGAGGAGGGGGAAATGGTCACTTAGGGCTATTTCGCCCCCTTTAAATGATGAAACCAAATGCGAGTGAGAGCGTGAGATCCAGATGAAATCAATGGTGGCAGCGTATCCTCTTCCATTAAAGGTGGGGGCATACAAGAGGGATTAATTATTAATTCATTGGCTAATCCAAGATCCAATTTGAAAACAAGCATCTACAATGCAATAGGTCTCGCAGCATTAAAGTTTGAGTTATTGGCATTGAGTATGACAATGCGTTGCATAAAATGTTTAGCCAACTTTGAGTTGGTGAGCAGTGAGAGTGTGTGCAAGAGTATGCTGTTCTTGAAAGCAGTGTGGTAGAGAGTGCAGGAATTTGGGTGACATGAGCAATGTGGATGATGCACCTCAGGCAGGGGCTGGCTCAGTTATTATTCACACAGCTCTGATGATGCACCTCAGGCAGGGGCTCACAGCTGTTATTATTCACACAGCTCTGATGATGCACCTCAGGCACGGGCTGACGCAGTTATTATTCACACAGCTCTGATGATGCACCTCACACTCGGGCTCACAGTTGTTATTCACACAGGTCTGATGATGCACCTCACGCACGGGGCTGACGCAGTTATTATTTACACAGCTCTGATGATGCACCTCAGGCATGTGCTCACAGCTGTTATTATTCACACAACTCTGATGATGCACCTCAGTGAAGTTAGCAAAAGGCTGATGTGGGCTGACCTCTTCAACCTGTCAAATTTCCTGGTTTTGTGTGGTCCACACTATACAGTGGGCAGTTCAAAACAAGATAGATGTGTCCAAAGCTGAAATGCTGTGGTTGCATAGGTCATGTCCTAATGCAGTTTCTGGTCTCTCACCATTTGAAATTCTAAGGGGACGTCCACCTGCTTCTAGGTTGTGTCCTGCATGGTTACGAGAGTGTCGGAACAAGAATGAACATATGTTAAATGTCGATAAAGTTGTGAGACCTAACGTGAAAAGATTTCAGGCAAAAATGAAGTATCACTACAACACTACACATAGAGTAAAGTCTACAAAAAGAGATTTGTGTGTAGGAGATTGGGTTCGGGTCAAAGATGCCAATCATGTCCTTAAGGGGATGTCAAAATGTAACCCTCCTGTCAGAATTGAAGTTGTGACCAGGAATGCAGTGAGAACCAGCAGGAATGAATGGTGGAATAAAGGAAGGGTTGTGAAGGTGCATTCTCATGATGTTACTTCTCGTGATCTTTCTGCTCCATCTAATTCGTCTTTGCATTCTCGTGTTGTTCCTTTTTCATCATCTTCTTCTGACATTGATGTTTCAGAGTCTAAGCGTTCTGTTCATCCCTTGTCTGAACGAACGGGTAGTATACGGAATATTGTTGAATATTATTAAACCATTGAGATTTTGTGATTTAAATTATTTTATATTTACATACTTATATTGTTTGTATTTAATTTAATGGTATATTTATGTAATGTTTTACTTAGTTTTTTGTTTTGCAGTTATGTATTGTAAAAAAGGAGATATTGTGGTAATCTCGTTCACTACATTCCAGCATTGCATCACTGGAATGTAGAATGTCCTATGTGGGCTCATGGTTGAGAGATTACTTGTGTGTCAGCAGTGCTTAATTTGTGCCGGTGCTTTCCGGTGCTTAGCACCGCAGAGTACATTACATGCAATCATGACGTATGCTCTGTAGTGTGAGTTAACCGGTCTCCTCCCTGCATACCGACCACCAGAAATGCTTTTGAGGTGAAGATCCGTCCCTGCCTCAGCTCAGCCTAAGTAACGAACATTCTAACACAGGCAGCAAATAAATTATCGCTGGTGAACTACGGCCGCAACCAATATACTGCTGTAGTCTTGCTTAATTAATTATTTGCGTGGCCCCGGGCGTCGTCCCTCCTTGGCGTTGAATCGTCAATTTTTTTTTTTTTTTTTCTGGGTCAGCCTAACGAATGCAGATCAAGATCCGACTTTTTGCCCACCCCAGCGTACTGCGCAGCTGCAGCGCCAGTCAGTCGAAGAAGCAACTGCGTGTCAAGCATCAGCATGCCTATAACTTAAACAAGCATTTACAATGCAACGGTTTTGCCTTTGACAATGTTAGAGTTATTGGCATTGTAAATGTTAATTTTTTTGTTGTTGTTGAGTAAACAGATAAATAAATGGCGTTGTTGTTTACTAGTAAATAGCTTTATGTGTAGCAAATGTTAGATGTATTGCATTTGCACTTATATACACACCTAGGTATATGTATACAGAGACATACACACACACAGAGCTCTCCTTCTACACATATTGACTGGCTTTGTATAGACAACTACACACAGCACGAGACATACATAGTTATACAGTTATACACAGTTACACTGTATTATACATACATAGCATCACACACATAGCATCACACACAGACAGCATTACTCAGCTCCTGGACATATATCTTCATACATACACAGCTACAGACACACACAGCCACACGTTGCTACATACACACACATAGCATCATATACACATAGCATCACATACACAGTATCACTTAGCTGTTGTATACATAGCTGTACAAATACACTTGTACAGAGGTACACAGTTCGACCTTGCTATAGACACACACAGTATCACACACATATAGTATCACACACACATTGCATCACACATACATATAGCCTCACTCAGCTCCTGTACACATAGCTCCACACATACACAGCCACACACAGCATGACATTTACACACATAGCATGACTCTGCTCTTGTACTTATAGCTCCACATATATAGCCACAGAGACACAGTCAGACATTGCTATATACACACACATTACACACATATAGCATTACATATACATAACATCACACATACACATAGCATCACTCAGCTATTGTACACATAGCTCCACACATACACAGCTAGACAGTCACACACTGCTACAAACACACATAGACAGCATTATATGCATACAGCATCATGCACACACAGCATCACACATATAGCATTCCACACACACAGCATTGTACACACACAGGATTACACACATACAGCATTATACAAACATAGCATTACACACATATACAGTAACATACACACACAGTTGTTCACACACATTACTACACATACAGAGCCTCCCTACACATTTTAAACACAGAGTTTACACACATACTGAGTTCTACACTTATACATAGAGTTCTACACACACACAATGCAAGCTTAGATGATGGTGTCATATAGCACAGTAGACCAACATCCTCAAATAATGGGTGCATAATAAAAAGTATAGTGCAGTTAAGCAAGATAATGCTAGGAAAGGCATATGGAATAGAAAGAAGTGAGCATTGTAAGACAACACATAGTAAAGTAGAGCAACAAGTTAAGCTAAGGTAATACAGGGTGTATTGATATTTTTCCTCCTTTACTGTTTTTGAAAGTATACTCTTGAGGCAAGCATTACTCTGTTGGCTGAGTGTTTGTTTATCAATTGTTATGGCGATTATTAGGCTTCTTTTGTTAACATTGTATTGATATGGGCATGTTAGATGCTTTGTTTTTATGACTTTAAGAGCTAAACGTATTCACAGTCATTGTTGCTTGCTGTTAGTCTCACTACTGAGACAGGAGTTTCTTAGTTTTGTTTTTGGCAAAGTTATAGATACTGGCATTGTAAATGTCAATTATTTTATTTATGTGTTGTTTGTCACTGTACCTGCTGCAACAATGATAGCTACACTACACTGGTGACACTGCACCTGCTGCAGCAATGGTACCTATGCCACACTAATGCCACTGCACCTACTGCAGCAATGGTACCTACACCACACTGGTGCCACTGCCCCTACTGCAGCAATGGTACCTACACCACACTGGTGCCACTGCACCTGCTGAACAATGGTACCTACACCGCACTGTTGCCCCTGCACTTGCTACGCCACACTGGTGCCACTGCACCTGCTGCACTAATGATAGCTATACCACACTAGTGCCACTGCACCTGCTCCACTAATGTTAACTATACTACACTAGTGCCACTGCGCCTGCTGCACAATGGTAGCTATGCCACACTGGTGCCACTGCACCTGCTCCAGTAATGACAACTATAGCATACTGGTGCCAGTGCTAGTACCACTGCACCTGCTCCACCAAAGATACTTACACCACACTGGTGCCACTGCACCTGCTGCACAATGGTAGCTATGCTACAGTAGTGTCACTGCATCTCCTGCACAAGGGTAGCTATGCCACACTGGTGCAACAGCACCTGCTGCACACTTGTAGCTATGCCACACTGGTGCCACTGCACCTGCTGCACAATGGCAGCTACGCCACACTGGTGTTACTACACCTGCTGTGCAATCATAGCTAAGTAATACTAATAACACTGCACCAAATGGTAACTATGCCACACACTGGTGCCACTGCACCTGCTGCACAATCATAGCTAAGCAACACTACCACTGCACCTGCTCCACCAATGGTAGCTACCACACACCGGTACCACTGCACATGCTGCACCAATGATAGCTACGCCACACTGGTGCCACCGCACCTGCTGCACAATTATAGCTAAGTAACACTGCTAACACTGCACCCGCTACACAACGGCAGCTACCACACACTGGTGCCACTGCACCTGCTGCACAATCATAGCTAAGCAACACTACCACTGCACCTGCTCTACCAATGGTAGCTACCACAGACTGGTACCACTGCACCTGCTGCACTAAACTGGCACAACAGCACCTGCTCCACCAATGGCAGCTACGCCTACGCCACACTGGTACCACTGCACCTGCTCCACCAAAGAAACTTACACCACACTGGTGCCACTGCACCTGCTGCACAATGGTAGCTATGCCACAGTGGTGCCACTGCACCTCCTGCACAAGGGTAGCTATGCCACACAGGTGCAACTGCACTTGCTGCACAACTATAGCTAAGTAACACCGATAACACTGCACCTGCTACACACACACTGGTACCACTGCACCTGCTCCACTAAAGATACTTAGACCACACTGGTGCCACTGCACCTGCTGCACAATGGTAACTATGCCACAGGGGTGCCACTGCACCTCCTACACAAGGGTAGCTATGCCACACAGGTGCAACTGCACCTGCTGCACAACAAATAGCATAATATCAGTAATTTTGTGGAGAAATGTAATTACAGTAAAGGATGTGGGTATTTTCAAGAGCGATAAGAAGTGTGCTAGAATCTTAAAAGTAGCACATATTTTAATCGCAGAATTACAATAAATAGCACACTAAAAGCAAGGCTTAGGCGCAAGGATAAAGTGGGCCCTATGCTACTGGTAATGCGCTGTGAACAAAGTTTTTTGCAGCAGATGACGTGGGAATTTAGCAGGGCAAAAATGGCTGGGGGAGGCTGCATAGAGAAAGGTGACTATGTAAGTGATCCGACTACATGAGATCACAAAGTACAATACAAAAAAGAATGGCATGTATATACGTGCTAGTAAAGTAGTCTAAAGACAATGTAAAATATAATACAGCATTATATGGCAGATATTCCCAAAAGCAAGCAAACGTGTACAACGTTACTGGTGGCAGTAAAGGGGAAGTGTGGCATGCAGAGTGGCATTTAAGCATAGTACGTCTGTAGCTTTTAAAAATGAATTGTGCAGCTGAAAAGATGCTTACAGAGTGATAGATAGAAAAATAAAATACAATCAGAGGTGTAATAATGAGTGGTATTAATGCGATGTGAAGGAACGGAATTGCAGTAAAAGATGTAGGCATTTGCAAGGAGGATAATGCTAGCGCTAAATAGTAGCCTAATATCAGAAGTAATGCACTGTGGGCAAACGTAATTGCACTACAGGATGTGGGCATTTTCGAGAGTAAATGGCATAATATCAGTAATGCGCTGTGAGTAATGTAATTACAGTAAAGGATGTGGGTATTTACGAGAGTGATAAGAAGTGTGCCAGCATCCTAAATGTAGCATATATTTTTATAGCAGAATTACAATAAATATCACACTAAAAGCAAGGCTTAGGCGCAAGGATAAAGTAGGTCCCATGCCACCGGTAATGCGCTGTGAAGAAAGTTGTTAGCAGCAGATGACGTGGGGATTTGGCAAGGCGAAAATGGCTGGGGGAGGCTGCATAGAGAAAGGTGACTATGTGTGTGAGTGATCCGACTACATGAGATGGCAAAGTACAATACCAAAAAGAATGCCATGTGTATACGTGTGGGCATTTTCGCTGTTGAAAATAATTGGCTAGTAGTAACTAATAATATAATGTCAGAGCATTATAATCCTACAAAAACAAAAGAGAAACAGATCAGATTGATGTAAACAAAGATGTACGGCAACAACAGACAACAACAACCACACGCAGCTGCTTACCTGATCGCAAACGCTACTTCGAGGCACACGGACAGCGGGAGGAGGGGGGGCTGATCACAAACGCTACTACGAGGCAACACGGGGCATCTTACACCTACAAAATAAAAGAGAAACAGACGACGGCGGAAGGGGGAGGAGAGGCGAGAACGGCCAAAAGCACTGACGTGGACCAAGACTTCCTCCGGCGGCGGTCGGCCGCAGAATGAACAAAAGAAACATAGACACGACAAAAAAAATAAACACCACCCACCGCCGCATGACGATTTCGAAAGGGGCGGAAAGCCTAAAATTTGCAGGAACGCCCCCGAATCTGCTCTCAGGATGACGAGCAGATGTCTGTTCCAATGGCTAGCCTCCATTTATGGAGCTAGCAGGGGCGGTGGGTGACATTTCAAAGTGGTGGGCGTCAAGTGATTTGCATACAGCACCTTAGCGAGCGAGCCCGAACCCCAAAAGGGGGGTTTGGGGGGGTTACCCCCCCTAGAAAATTTTGAAAAAAAAGAAGAAAATCATGCATTTTCAAGCAAATTTGAGAAAGCAGGAAGGTTAATAAAGCAATTGTGAAAGTGCAGTTATTACATTAATAGATGGCATAACATAGGTAGCTGCTTATTCAGTATAACCACAGAGCTTCATTCATTCCGTCCTATTACGTTCAGGTGCTGAATTCAGACTATAAGATTTTCATGAAAATCTCAGCTCTAAGAGTAGAAGAAGTTGCACAGCAGTTGGGAAACAGCCTTCACAAAGCATTGGGAAAATGAGAGGCAATTACTTGAAAGCAAACTGGAAGCAATGCATCAAGTAGTAACTTAAAGCAATGCATCCAGCAAAACAGTGCATGCAGTCAACCATACAAAAGTAAACTAAAGCAAGTGTGAACCTGTGAACCTTCACTTTGAAAGCAGGGTGCTAGTCAACAGGCCAGTCACATACATTTAAACTGAAGAAGAGTACACCTCAGCATGCAGGCACCAACATAAAAGCACCAAGCAAGTCAAACAGTTTAATGAAAGAAAAATGAAAGCAATACATCCAGCAAACTAGACAGTGACTCAAAAAGTAAACTGAAGCAAGTGCACACTGAAAGGAATGCGCAGTCATAAGTCGCCTTCTTGAAACAACTGCTAACTATCCCTGCTTTTGTATTACATAAAAAGTGTCTCCCACCGTTTTCAGTCGACCCTCTCCAAAAACGGGGACATGAGCTAAATTTCTTGAAATTTGCTGGGACGGCTGGTTAAAAACAGGGACCGTCCTGGCAAAACGGGGAGGTCTGGTCACCCTATATGGCTGAGTGGGATCAGTGTCGATCTAGGAATCTGTACTTCACGCTTGGTCGACTCACCCTTTCATCCAACTAAGTGCAGGTGAAGAAAGCCACTGAGCTGGGACATAATAAAAGCTGCTACGTGCCGGATCCCCGCCCCCGCTGTAGGAAAGACAAGGAAAGCACAATCATTTCACTCCTTGCACTGTAGCGCCACGACTCGCTCCTGCTTTCAGCAGCACTCGCAGGAGTGCAGAGCAGTCACGTTTCCCCCGGTGAAGCGCAGCCCGAAGTGCGTCAAAACACAAAAAATACACGGCGACAATGATAAAGAATAAAATAATACACACCTGGCAATGGCACCAGAGGGGCTCGTCTCTTCCAGGGACTTTATGGCAAATTAAAACCCCTTATTACACAACCCAGAGCTCAACAACTCTTCACTGCCCATAAAGCCAATTTTAATGTCATTTTGCATTTTTTCCTTAAAGATGCGGCCTCGAGAACTCACTCACTTCACGTCTCCGAGTGCCGGGTTTGCAGCAGTCCCTCGTGGTCTCTGCTGTCTTGTGAACTCACTCACTCCACAAGTCCGAGTCTGGAGCAGTCTCTTCGGGTGTCTCCTCTCTCCTGAACTCACTCACTCCACGTCTCCGAGCTCCGAGTCTGGAGCAGTCTCTCCGGGGTCTCTGCTCTCTCTTGAACTCACTCACTCCACGTCTCCGAGCTCCGGGTCTGGAGCAGTCTCTCCGGGGTGTCTGCTCTCTCGGGAACTCACTCACTCCACAAGTCCGAGCTCCGAGTCTGGAGCAGTCTCTCTGGGGTTTATGCTTCCTCGGATAATCACTCACCTGACAAGTCCCAGCTCTGGAGCTGCCGCCCGAGGAACTTGCTTCTTTGGGCACTCAATCACTCCATCACTCTTCATCAGTCCGAGCCCCGAATCTGGAACAGCCTCCCGGGGTGTCTGCTCCCTCGAGATGTCACTCACTCCCTCAGTCCGAACTCCCTCCTGGAGCAGCCTCCCGGTGCGCTTGTTTCCTCAGGAACTCACTCACTCCAGGAGCAGTCTCCCGAGGTCATCACTCACTCCAAAACTGCGAGCCACGGGTCTGAGTCCCCTCCCGGGGTGTCTGTTTCCCCGTCTCTGGCCCCAATGTGCGAGGGAGCTCCAGCAGCGAATAAGAAGCCGGCCCAGCGAGGAGTGAGTTCCAACTTAAACACATAAATTGAAGTAATGTCCCCTGAAGTAGAGCACTGAATTAAATACCAGAGATTATTTTTGTTCCTGGAAAGTGAGACCAGCAATCTATACACCTTAAAAAATACACACGCACAAGTATATTCCAAATTAAAAGGCATTCTATGAGTTAGTTTCTATGAAATGGTGCCTAGTAGTCCAGAGTTCTGGAGTAGCGTGCTACTCGTAAAAAAAAATAAAAGCGCTTCAACACTCAGGAGTAACAAGAGCTATATAAATACAAACCTTTTCCCCTCTTCTATCCCTCCGCTATCCTTCTGAATCCAAATAACTGACTAACCTATCCACCACTCAAATTACTTTCATATTTCACTATACTGATTCACCACTAATCCTTTATGGGTTCTGGTGTAGTAGCGTGATATTGGCCAAAAAAGTGCTTTGACGCCTCGTCAGGGGTAGTAAGCGCTATGTGAAAGCAATTACAATACAATTCATCTAGCAAGGTTCTATTAAATAATTTCGGTCAGGTTTGCTTCTTAGTAATGGTATTCCAAGAAATCGCTTTTCTATGAAATCATGTACAACCGTGGTAGACAGACGGGTGGACAGAGGGACCTACAGAGGGACTGGAATGGTCTGGACAGAAGAGCTGAAAAGAGGGCTTGCAGAGAGGGTCTGAGAGGAGCGAGACAGACGGACTGATAGAGGAACATGACAGAAGGGCTGGACAGAGGCTCTGGTAGGGACTGGACAGACTGACGGACCAGTACCAGAGACAGGAATAGAGGGGGGCCTGTGCATAAGACTGGGACAGACAGACTGGACAGAAGGGCCGGAGAGGGACTGGACAGAGGGACATGGCCTCCATATACAGGAGACTTTAGACAGAGCGTCTGCATCGAGGTGCTAGACAGATGGACTGGATGGAGGGTACGGACAGACGGACTGGTCAGAAGACAGGAGTGAGGTGCTGTAGGGGTAGACGGCCGCCCCATCACGGTGACTTTAACAAGAGGACTGAGGAGCAGGGTCCGCAGCGTTCCCGTAAGCTGGCTCAGCATGTTATCAATTCCGAAAGAGATAAAAGGAGTACCACGGTGCTAGGTACCCACAACAACACTTGTAATAAACAGCGCTGCAAATTGCAAATCATTCTTTTATTTCAGGACGTTTCTGGGGCGCCTGGACGCGGGGGAGACTCGGGCGAAATGTCCTCCCGACCTGTCCCGGGATAGGAGGGATGTACAGAGTGATTTCTCATCACACAAACTCAATGAGAGGAGAAGAAATGTTACCGTCCTGAAAGACGACTCGCTGCGGCCTCGAGCACTCACTCACTCCACGTCTGCGGGCTCCAGGTCCGAGCTCCGCGTCTCCAGAAAGCCTCCCCCTGATGCCTGCTGCTTCGGAGCTCACTCACTCCACCAGTCCGAGCCTGGAGCAGTCTCCCCGGGGTACCTGCTCCCTCGGTTACTCACTCACTTCACAAGTCGGAGATCCGGGTCCGGAGCAGCCTCCGGTGTTTCTGCTGCCTCTGAAAATCACTCACTCGAGATGTCACTAGTCCCTTTCTGGCTTGTAGAGAGGGCTGACAGCAGTCTCTGGTTGTGTACCACCATACAGTTCGGGTCCCACGCGCGGCATCCAATGGGATGCTGCGCCGGTGGACCAGCCCATCCTGGCGCTGCATGCAGCGCCAGGATTGGCTAGGGGGGCACATTTGCTGCTCGCCCTGTCGCCCTTAGGAAACCCGGGCAGGCGAACAGCACGGTGAAGCACCCCTGGGTCCCACTGGGGAACTTACAGTGCGCATGCTTGAGAAAGTTGCCAACTTTCTCAAGCATGCGCACTGTAAGTTCCCCAGCGGGACTGCGCACTACGGTCTGCTGCAGCCTGTCACTCAAGCTGCAGCAGGCCACCCCCCCTGCGCAATTCAGCGCAATGTATTTTATTTATAGATACGGCCGGCGGCCGCGATGCGGGTCCATGGTGGCTGGTGGGGCTACGCACCTACGCCCCAATCTTTGGTCTGTTCTCCCTTGTAGAGTCAGAGATGTCAGCTCCTGTCTTCACTCATCAAACTCCCATACTTTATGTGCATGCCCCTGGCTGCACTACTGCCTTCACACTCCGTGCTCCAAACCCTTCTAGTCTTCAATATGGCTACATTATGCGAGCAACTACTGTCACCTGTCACTTTATTTCCATAGTAACAGACCTTGATAAAGTGAAGTGTAAAACAAACTCAAAGTAAACTGGGTTTTGCTTGAAAAGAAACCAGGTGTACTATGTTTTTCACAGTGGTGGAGCCACATTGAACGAAATCACTACCTAAAAGAAGTCATACTTAAGTATGTTGTATTTCGAGAGCAAACTATTTTCATAGGCCGAGGCTGTGCTCACTGCATTTCAAATCGAAGCTTGAAATGCTCTCTTTGCAGCATGTTGATTCACTTAGTACCCATATTGGAATGGAAACGCCTGTCAACCCCACAGCACTGCACTAACCCAAGGACCAATGAAGAAAAATGTAGTCAGAGACATATGTCATAGTAAATCTCAGTCAGGCTCGTGGATTGTTTATTGCAAAAGGGGCTTTGGGTGTACAGTATCTTATTTCTTGATTAATAAGAAGCTGCTGCCATAATAGGGCAAAGGGTCTGCTGATTGCAGGGTTGTGGTGCACTCTCGCCTAAGAATGATGAACTTTTAAAAAGCAACCAGAACCAAAACACTGCGCCACAGAAACTACAACTACTTAGAGGAAAGAATTTTTGAAAAGCAATCAGGATCAAAACATTGGGCCACAGAAACTAAAACTACTTAGAGGAAAGAATTTTTGAAAATAATCAGAACCAAAATACTGTGCCACGTGAAACTAAAACTACCAAGTGCTTCGTTTCTAGACGATGTTGACTATTCTCATGGCCTTACTTTCAATGATGTCACTTCCCATACATCATTTCCAGTAACGTCACCTCTAGATTACCTAGTCGGATTAGAGTTCCCCTGCCCTTGTTTTGTTGGAATTTGTGCATTGGATATAGGAAAACAACTGATAAAATGTTACTCTGAAATATGCTGAGATGCAAAGCAATTGAAAGGAAGCCCCTGGCTATGCACTGTCCTGTGTATTGTGCGGGGGCATTTAACTATAATTCAGCTAGCCACTAGGAGGCAGTCAAATGGATAATGCTGTCCAGGTATGGTTAGAAAGTGGAGCAGTCCTGGCATTCTGGATAGGCTTAAATCTTTACGTTATCTGCAAAGTTGGAAAGGCTTTAGTTCGTGAAATTCTTGCAAATATTATAATTAATTGATGGCGGCAGTTCATAAAGTTTTAAGCATGTGGGTTTCCACATAGTCATTTCTTTTAGAGAGAAACAAAGAAGTCTATCCCCCAACCAGTTTCAAGTCAAGAGCAAAATGGGTTTGAAGTTAACTCGCATGAAAATGGTACCTCAGTTTTCAACATCAACACATGCAAGGAAATATTGGTACTTACAGTTTGCAGAGAATAATTATATAAGCGCCCACATGTCGGAAATGTACGAAAGTAACCCTCGGTTACTCACTCACTTCACAAGTCGGAGATCCGGGTCCGGAGCAGCCTCCGGGGTTTCTGCTGCCTCTGAAAATCACTCACTCGAGATGTCACTAGTCCCTTTCTGGCTTGTAGAAAGGGCTGACAGCAGTCTCTGGTTGTGTACCACCATACAGTTCGGGTCCCACGCACGGCATCCAATGGGATGCTGCGCCGGTGGACCAGCCAATCCTGGCGCTGCATGCAGCACCAGGATTGGCTAGGGGGGCACATTTGCTGCTCGCCCTGTCGCCCTTAGGAAACCTGGGCAGGCGAACAGCACGGTGAAGCACCCCTGGGTCCCACTGGGGAACTTACAGTGCGCATGCTTGAGAAAGTTGCCAACTTTCTCAAGCATGCGCACTGTAAGTTCCCCAGCGGGACTGCGCACTACGGTCTGCTGCAGCCTGTCACTCAAGCTGCAGCAGGCCACCCCCCCCTGCGCAATTCAGCGCAATGTATTTTATTTATAGATACGGCCGGCGGCCGCGATGCGGGTCCATGGTGGCTGGTGGGGCTACGCCCCTACGCCCCAATGGACGCACCGTGGCTGGGAGCTAGCCAATGGAAACAGAGGCGGGGACCAAAGCCACTCTACTCTTCTCATACGGTTTTCCCTGCAGCTGCGCAGTGCGCAGCTCGCTAGTCAAAACCTAAAAAGGCAGTAAGTGATTATTTCATTTTTGTTTCGGAACGCTAAAGTGCAACCACCGCGGTCTGTCTGGTCTGGTCATAGGTTAGGGTTAATTTGCAAATGCACTGCAGATGACGACCTGCTGCTGTAGAATCCTGATTGCCGGGCAACCTGGCCCGAGTCACGAGTAACAATAAATAATGTGTCTATATTTCTTAGCACATTAATCCAACGTTCAAAGGGAAACACTATTTGTCCTGAAAACAAAACAAATCGGTTTAAAATTGCACTATGATAGAGACATCCATATACTGCCCGGCACAGTTCAAGACCTCAGAGCAGCTTCAAAGAGATCTAACGTAAATAGCCAAAAGTAAGTTTCAGTCTGACAGAGAAAAATAAATGAAAAGTGAACTAACCACATCAGTCTCTTCAAAAGATTAAAAAACGGACTTGCACACAAATGTTTCATTACCAGAGGAAAGAACAACTACACAGTCCAGCAAGACATGTGAGGAGAAAATACATTTAAAGAGATTTTTTTCTAAGAATGCAGCTACGCTGCAATGTCACAGTTAAATCTTGAACTGATTAAAAATAAATTTTGCCCAACAACATTATTCCTTTTTAGTACTCAAATTGTGATCTACTACATGCTCAGATGTAAATCGTGTATCCGCTCTTTTAGGCTAAAACCTAGTTCAGAGGAGATGACACATCATTTATAATTCGACAAACATCAGAGAGAACTCAAGGGACAGAATGAACGATGAATTAAATGGAATTGGAAGTATCGGTATTATCTATTCCAGAATACCTTGTTGCTACAGAGAAGTGCTGGTACACTCCAATTAAACGTATTGAACCCCTGCTGGGAAGTGCAGGTACTCTAACTTGAAAAGGAAAGAAGTGGAGGTACTCAGTCCCCTGACAGTACCAGCCCATTCAAAGCACTGATTAGCAGCACTACATTAGCTTTTCAGGAATAAACACACATTTGCAAATGTGGATGGTGAACCGTTACACATTTGTTAAAGCTTATGAAAAGGAGGTTCACACATAACTTCTTATTTCTTTAAGGGGATGCTAATTTTCCCACAAACAATCCCCTTCTCCTACACCTCACAAGTTTTTGAAATATTCCCACCGCAGTGCGTCCTTGGAAAAACAATGAACTTTTCCATTGACAATAAATCAACTTCGAAATGTACCTTTGTAAACGCCTGTAAATTTGTGGGTCTTCACATAATTTGCAAGGCATTCTTGCCATTGGATGTCCACTCTCCAGGCTTCTTACTCAGATTAGGGGAGAGGATGTGGCATAGCTACCAGTGCTGCATGTTGAGGAACTGGTGAAACAGGTTTGAGTCTCGGTGTCGGCCCACCAACCTGTGATTCTGGGCTAATCACTCAATCTCCCAGTGCCTACCAAAAATGAATGTGTCCTTGTGTAATATAACTGGTGCTCATGTAAAGCACTCCAATATCTTTGAGTCGAGTTCACACCATATAAAACTGCAACAAGAACAGAGAGCAGATTTCCTCACAATTCATATGATAAGAGCTATTAATATTAGTAGTTATTGTTTGAAGAAATAATTTTCTTTCCAG
Source organism: Lissotriton helveticus (assembly GCF_964261635.1). Classification (NCBI taxonomy): domain Eukaryota; kingdom Metazoa; phylum Chordata; class Amphibia; order Caudata; family Salamandridae; genus Lissotriton; species Lissotriton helveticus. The sequence goes on from NC_136070.1 coordinate 819,499,611, forward strand.
AAGTTATATATTTTAAGTATTGAGGTAATAATGTGCGGTAAGAGTTTATTATTTCTCAGACTGAGTTTTATGAACTGCTGACTTTGAGGCTTGCGGTGCTAATTTTGTCCATGTAGTAGTGACGCTAGTCAGTTTATATGTATAATGAAGAATTTTGGCTATGAGACCCTTTAAAGAGAACATTACAGCCTTGAGAAGAGCATTGCTGTGGCAGTAGCATTGAGTTCAGATTATGGTCTGACTTTACCATGGTGACATAAGTTTGCTGCACTCTGGGCTACTTTGAGTATCACAAGGTTTTGTGGTGCTAGGAGGTTCTTTCAAGTCTTTTAAAATTTGAGGATGAAAAATTAGGAGTATCTGTCTTTAGTGTTCAAGATGCTTGATTTACAATAGGCCATCACTCCCTTTTGGTTAGCCAGCATGGTGCCTTGTATAACACTACAAGACTTCTTTAAGGGCGTATGTTATTTTTTTAAATCTCAGATGATAGATTACAGAATCACTTATTGACATTATATTAGTCTGTATCATGTAAAAAAAAGACAGGTGACCTGGAGGCATTTAGGCCCAAAAGTCCTCATGATATTTGTTAAAATGTATTACTTGTGGATCTTGAGCAAAGTCCAGAAACAGGCAGTTGAAAATGGAGTTCTTCAGTTTAATCAAGCTGTCTTTTGTGAAGGATTCTGCGCCAATGAGAAAAGCAGCACACTCTACATCTTTATTTAGCATTCATTGAGCTTGCCCAGGCTTTTGATTCTTTGACTCAGAACAACTGTTGTCAAAATATGGAAAAGTTGGGGATTGACAAGGGTTTGATATCTTTAAATGGGATTTTGTGCAATGATTCCTCAATAACTGTACCCATGGCCTAGATAAGGATTTAGTTATTCTCAATATGACAAGGAAGGGGGTGGGATAGTGCTGCTCATGGGCTTCTGTTCAATTTTTTCTCCACATCACTAAATTTTCCAATGGAGAGAATGACTGGAATAAGGATGTGTCCATGTAAAGTAAAAGTAAAGTCCTTCTCCATGCACATTATACAGCCCAGGGTCTGCATTATGGCTGTGGTGCACTGTTCTATTCTGTGCCGTCATGCACAATAAAATCTATGCGCAGAACTGGACAGATTCAAAAGAGGCACATTTCTACAATGGGCAACATTATGAGGTGTAGACAGAGAGGATTTAAAGTGGTACTATATTGTTATACATTATTCCGTTGAAATCAGTGCTTTAAATTGACAAAAATAAGTGCAGGTACTCATCAAAATGAGGGATAGACAGGGGGTGGAGCTTGGGGGCGGGCATAAGGGCAGTGCTAAAGGCGGGACAAGGGGCGTGGCTACGTTTTTATCCTTTCCAAGGTTTTTATGCAAGAAATCTGCATGCTTTTTTTGAATATTGGATGTATCTGTCCATTAACATTTTGCACTAATAACCATTTATATAGCACTTACTAATACGTGTTTATTACTACCCAAAGTAACCCTTTTTTAGCAACCTTAAAAAATTAAAAGATTGATGAAAAAAACAGTAAAGTTCTATATATATGCCTTGTTGTTGCATGGAGGTCCCTGCTGCAGCGGCATAATTCACTAAGCTACATGCCAAGGATGTTAACTTGTGACCTACAGGGAAGACAAGGATCTATGCAACAAAAACAGTATCCATTTGAACTATCTACATAAAAAACAAATATCTTATCTACATGATGCATGCTATGCTTTCCAGCAGGCAAAATGACCCTCTAGGCAATTTTATGGTGAGCTGAACCTTAGATTAGAATGCACACAGATCTTTCTAGCAAGTGCATTAACCATAGCTGTCCACTTTATTGCTACTTATGGTGCCCCAATCTTACTTAAGAGAAAGGCACTGGCTTCTGTTTCATACCATTAGTCAGACCCTCCAGGATATCGCAATTTCGCGGTTTGCCGCGAAATCGGCACTTTTGTTAAAGTGCCAGGATTTTTTTTTAAAGTGCCGCGAAATCGGGACCCATGCAGCAGAGGGAAGTGCGCGAGCCGCAGAAGAGATGTATATCCCGTCAGGGCCGGCGCTAGGCTAACTGCTTTTACTCTGCCTCCCTACACCCATAATTGGATGTGACATCTCTGAGCCCCTCTCCCTGACGGCCTGGCCTTGGAGTCGGCAGGCCCAGCGCCCCGGGCCAGGCTGAGCCGTTGGCATATGTGGGAGATTCTGAGACATGTATGTGTGTGTGTGGGGAGGGGCGTTTTACACACACTCCTTACCTGTTCAGGCCTCTCGTCCACCTCAATGCACAAAGTGCACTGGAAGGACACACATCCCACATGCCCTGATATGCCTAGCACTTGCTGCCACCGGATGTCTTGCACACATACGCAACAGACAGGCAACAGGCATGCCTGCCGTTCTAGAAGATTCGTTAGTGATACCGTGCCGCCCCACAGATGAATACGAGCACTCACACTCGTGTGCACCCACGGCTCATTGAAGATGGGCTTCCTCTGACACAGGGACACATCCACTCACACGACTAATGGTGCAGGTGCACTAGACTCCACTCGGTGATGGAAAGCTGGTAACCTCATGGGAGAGACCCCTGAACCAAAACTACACTGATGCCACATCAGCGACAGATTGTGTGCCAGACACGTGCCCACATGACAACAGTGCCAGGGCCCCCGCGCCGGTTCGCAGCCAGGGGGCCTCGCACTTTCAAAAGCTACAGAGTTTGGAGGCCCAGGGGGCCCAGGAGGCCCAGGGGATTTTGATCAATATCTGCCGGCTGGTCCGTCTCTCTGGGCCTAATCGCTGCATCTGCATGAGGATAGCAGCGATTAGACAGATAATTAGGGAGCCCTTACCTGTGAATTTCGCCCTGCCCCTCTTTGAATGAAAAGCAGGATAACCCGCAGGGCGCAGAACAAAGGTGGAATGACGTCGCCTTACACTGAAAACCCCTCAGCTCACCCAGGATGAGGGAAAGGGAGCACAGAGTGAATGAAAGGGGTACGAAAAGCGTAATAAAGTAAGAGGGGAGAGCATATCAAGGGCGTAACAAAGGCCCCCCACAGCCCACACGGTGCGGGGAGGGGGCCCCGGGCTTACCCGTCCTTGAGGGGGCCCCCCTCAGCCACTACTGATGTGCGGCCCCCTTCCGCACATCTTGCATTTTCCTCCAGTGTTTTTTAGAGATTGTAATGTCACCCTAGTAGGAAAATGTTCACCCTCATTGCAGACGTGCCCATTGCTTTGTATGTGCAGGCAGTGATTTGAAAAAAGTGCCAGTCTCAAGAAGGCTTTTTATCTGAGCAGCGTTCGGGCAAGCAGCCGTCTCAAAGGCTGCGCTGCCTGAAGAAATCCCAGGCTATGCTAAAGCAAATGGAGAATTGCATTTCCAAGGGATAACAGCCTTCACCTGTGGGCTGCTTCCTCTATTCCATATTCCAGGTTGCCTATTCAAAGTGGAATACTCTGCTAAAACGGTTTCCCTTGATTTAAGGCTGAAAATGAATGATTATGAGTAAAATAAAGTGCCGCAAAAATGCCGCTAAATTTCCATATTTGTGCCGCTAAATTTCCATATTTGTGCCGCTAAATTTGCGAATCCATGCCGCTATATCCTGGGGGGTCTGATTAGTAAATGCTTAGCTGTAAAAAAGTGAGCAATTCATCAGACAGTCTTTTCATTCCCGGCACTAGAGGGTGTTTCTGTCTAAAATGGAAACCAGTGTTGCTTTCCAAGGGACATACTTTGTGTAACTTCAGTAAGCAGCATATTCTGTCTCTTGCTACCACTGGATAAGAAATGTTGACACAGAGACACTGGTGAAGTTGCTGCTGGTGGCTCAACCTTTCAACATTCCATTTAATGTGTTTGAAAAGGAGTGGCGGACAAAATAAACAGGTTGCACATGTGATTTTAGATGAATAAAGGTATCTAACTGGGTTCTCTGAATACACTCTGTGTAATTAAATATACACCCATATATGTAACACTCAGCAAAGCAAAAAGGGGTAACCCAGTGATGGAGCAAGGTTGCACACGTAAAGTGACATGCCTGTATTCAGCCCTCTCGAAAATAATATTAATGTACTAACTAACATGTTTTGTCATATTAATATAGCATTACACAACATATAAGGTATCTAGGGGAAGCTTGATAATGTGCCTTTACTAACTATAATACGCTTGCATTAAAATGGCTGCTGTTACGCGGTATTTTCTACTGCGCATGCGTCTGTCACACTCATGTGACATGCTTGGTGGGAAAACTATTGCTTCTGCGCACTAGAACTAAGATGGCTGTTCTGTGTCCTAACGTGCAAGAAGCTTGCATCACTGCTTTGCTAAGCTGTTTGTTTTGCTTAACATTTAATGCAATAGTTAAAATAAAGTAATGGGAATAGAGTAGAAAGAAGCGGTATACAGTGCTTTCATTTTATTCTGTGACTCTAAAACGGTTTCTTTTCTATTCTTACATGTATCGTATTTGGACCTAAATGTACCTCTAAACTCCATCTTTGGAGAGACTGCGCCTGTGTGAAAGAAACCCTGAGCCACTGAAGCTGTGGCATTGAAATGGTGCCAAATCTGACATGGATGGAAAGAACTATGAGAAGAGTGAACTCCTCACCCTGCCAGAGGAAGCTGAATTGAATAAAATGTTTAAATGTCTTATTGTTACATTCACTACCGGGCGAAATAAAAAGTACATGGAAGATAAAGTTATGGGAGGGAACATTTAAATACATGATTGACAAGTTACCTCATATCAATATGGTGTGTTGACTACTATTTTGTCCAATAAAATTGTGGGATTCACACATTTGCAACATTTGGGGGTGGTACACTGACCTGGAAAATAGTATAACTAGGGTAGACTTAGCTAGCTAGATTGTCCGACTTGTCCGAATAGCTGACCTGTCACTGACCCAACGCACTCAATAGGTGTCAGAAGATTCGATAACACAATCGGGGTTCTGGGAAGGAGTTTGATGACCCAATCGGGGTTTGGCTGTTAGCTGCAGAGAGTGGTGTGACGCAGGCGTTGCACTTTAGCTGTGGATGCTGGTCTTAGCCTGAGGTGGTCCTGTCCTAATCCAAATTGGTCCTTAACCTGTCCTGAATCTGATCTGCACCTGTTCTTTCCTGCTGGCACCTGCACTTTGGGATTCTTATTCTTTGTCTCAGCCCGTGGCCAGGGTTGGTCATCACACCCTTCTAGGTAACTATAAAGTGTGGGTTTGTCATTGTACTGCTTTCCCTTTTCTTTACACACCCTTTGTCTAAATGCTTAATGATATTTTCTTTCCAAATTATTTGCATATGTTTGTTTTCAAATCTACATCATTCTAAATAGAACAAGAAATGATTGATTTCATGGTTTCAACATTTAACGATTTATTTAGATAAAAGAACTTAAACCTTTCCTGAGTTTGTGGTTTTTGTGAAATGCTAAATGTTATTATACTACCTATTTTCTTGCTAACATCCTTGATCCTTTAGGTATCAGTGACTTGGATTGGTAAGACAAATGGTACAGATCCTGAATGGTAAATTCAAAATTGATTGAGTGTAGGTTTACCTGTATAAATATATACTTAGTTTGATGGGCCCAGGTGAGTATGTTGAGCAGGTGAGCTTGCGCTCTATCAGTTATTTTGGTAGCAGAGGTAAGGTTAGGGTTTAGTTAAGGTAGGTAGTTAGTTATGATTATTGATCGATAATTGATTATTGATTGTTTTGATTTTATGCATTAACCAAACTTGTTCGTACCTGTTTTATGTTTTGTATGGAAACCCCGGGGGCAGAATATCAGGTGGTAAATGGAAGCCACTCTGTAGTGAGGTCACTTGTCCGAGGAAGTAAGTGCATGGTAAGGTAAACCGGAAGCACTGTTTTAGGGATTTTTCTGTATAAATGTGTGAATAATTGATAGCAAAGAGTTTGCTAGTAAAACTTTGGTGTGATATCACATAGAAAGGGTCACACTGAAGGAGTAACAGGTTCTTCTGAGCTTGAATGACGGCAAAGGGGTTCGCTGGTGAAACTTTGGCCTTACATTACCTAGAAAAGGGTAAGCCTGAAAGCCCGAGGGCGTAACAGGTTCTCTGATGCTTGCGTGAAAGGTAGACGGAAGGGATCTACTTGTAGTATATGAAGAGTAAATGGAAGGGAGTTACTCGCAGTGAAAGCAAATGATCTTTTCTTTGAATTAATTACTTAGGCACAGTAGCGAATGTTTTTACGTCGTTAATAAATGAAAATGAACATTTAAAGTGAATAAAAGGAAGTTCTCGTATTACCTTGCAAAGGAGGGAGTCAGTTGCGGAGCTGCGCTGACGTCACTCAGAGCCACGCTGGTATTGGTTGAGACAGCGGGTGTGTAGCTGAGGAAATATTGTAAAGGAGGGGTGAGTACAGAAGTGTGAGAACTCGTCTCACGAGAAAAGCAGCGCAATTATTGGCTGGATTTACTTGAATTCAAAGCGTTGATTGGTCATTAAAAAAAGGAAACGCAATGGTATTGGAGGTTTTTCGTAAACAACTGAGTGTCATCACAAAGTAAAGCGGTATAAGATATGTGTGGCATTTAGTTCCGGGATTCAACAGGAAATAGACCAGATACAAAATATCTAGGTTTTGCTAAAGAACAGATGATTAGAAGGAGACTGTAGTGGGCGCGGACTCTTTGGGCACCAGAGGGAGAGGCAACAGACGTGTTTTAGTCAATGCAGGTTTTATTGACTCCAAAAGAAAATCAGTACAAGTCTTTCTACTGGAGACAGGTCTCCGTGGGGAACGGCTCCGGGTACTTTTCCGGCTTCTGGGCTTGACAGTCTCAGTCCTACGATAGCTGTCCGGGCTTCGGCGGGGCCTGCAGTCCTCGGTGTCCGTCTTTGCTTTCGTAACTCAGGACCCAAAAATAAACAAAAGAGAGCAGTACGTGAGAACAGCGTCCTACGCGGAACCGCTGAGGGGAAAGGGAGTGAGGAGATACAACAACCCGTGAGTCAAAGCTATGTACAAGTGCAGTGACGGGGTGTGCTCGGGAAAGGGGAACCAGGACAAAGGGATACCACTAATTTACAAGGCGGTCGCCCTTCCGTCCTACCCAGCCCCTGATCTTATTACGCACCTGTGCTAGCCACACACCTTCCCCGGGTGAGTGGCTGGGCGACTCGTGGTGACGTTGGCCTCCGGGCGTCTTCTCCGTCTTCGGGCTCTCTTCTCCTCGCTCCAGCTCCTCCATTTGTCTCGTCTCCGTCCTTCGACTGCTCCCTATTCTCCGCTCTCACTCGTCCTCTTCCATCTGGGTGTACAAGCACACCTGGTCCACCGGCACTTCCGTATTTGACGGGAACGCCTCGTCTCGGGGTCCCGCCCACTCATACTCTGGGTCCGAGTTAAAGGGCCAGTCACGCTCACTCTCCATGCGTGAGGCTATCCCGTCTTCGATCCCTCGGTAGTCCGTCTGCTGTGGAAGACAAGAGGAGGGGGGAGTGACAGACAGTTCGCTTAGGGTTCCCGGGTTCTGTACAGTGTCCTCCACAGTAACGGGTCGAGTTGGCAGGGCCGCCCCGTTACAGAGACCTTATATCAAGTACAGAGATAAAAGAAAAATGTCAATAGTCAAGAAAGTAAAACATTTCTTTAAAAAGGATAAACAGAAAAAACCAGAGAAGGGATTATTATTCCACCACCGAATACGCCTGCATCATACATGATGGTTGAAAGGGGCTATCACACTTGCATCTGGTTAGAAAACTGGATAGAATATACAAAAGATGATGGAAGTTTGGCATTACCAGAAAATGGTACCTTTAATGGTAGAGTTTTGTACAATTTAAGAGCACGCATGAATGAATTAGATCCAAGACCTAGGTTAACCCAATATGAAGCATTAGAGGAATGGGAAACAGAGGCTTTTGAGCGAGATAGATCTAGAAGTGATAAAAGTTTAAATAAACTCTATCCCAAATTTCCTAAAGAGACGAGAGATAAACAGATGAAGCAATGGAGGCAGTCCATGTTAGTGGAAGGATTATATCCTGTCCGAGCTCTAGAAGAACAAACAGGGAGTAAAAGTATTGAGAAAACTAAAAATCTAATGACAGGTGCTGATCCAGAAGATGATTACTTTGAGGATCTGCTAATAAAAAATCTGCCACCTTATAATGAATGGCAAAATCAAGTTCATCCTAGTGTTCCGTTCTTAAAGCCACCTTTAGTTCCACAAGTGATACATAAGGCATTAGAAAAAGTGTTGCAGGAAAAGGAACGAGAAGCAATAAATAAACAAAGAAATTAGTTAATTCAGAAAATTACACAGTTAAATGTAAGTCCTGAAACAGTAACGATTCCAGTAACTATAGGTCTTGTTGTTCCCTTATATGGAGATAAACAAACCAGTCCTAGACCTCCTGTTTTAACTACACCTGTGGTGCAGTCAAGAAAAAAACATTAATAGTGGATGAACAAGCAAGTAAATGTGAGTCAGAAATATCTCTGATGGATTTACCTATAAGAGAACCAGTAAGTAGCTCAGCTAGGAAAACTACACCTGTAAATTCTAGAGAGGTACAAATAGAAACTTCCTCAGGTACAAGAAGTTCTACTGTAGTTACCCCAGAAGAAATTGAAAGATGGTCTTGTGAAATAGAAAAAACAAAATCACAGCCAAAGACATTGGATATTTTTAAATTAGGAGTCGAATTGGAAGAACTGCTTGCTGGGAATGTGAGATTAGACCGATTAAATGCATTAAATGAAGATGAATTGCTGTTTATATGTTGAAGTATCACTCGAAATACAAAAACATTTCATGAAAAGTTAACAAGTTTGGCAAATGAAATGGGAATTGATATTGGTAAATCAAAAGTGTTACAGAAACCATATCGAGCTGAATTTTCTGACAAAGATTTAGAAATCATGAATGTGTCAGGACGAAAACTACAGATCAAAGAATTATTATCACTGTTGCAAAAAAGGGGTGATTTAGACAGATGGAAAGCTAGATGGATAAAGAAAAAGGAAGAAGCTCAAGGGAAAAGCACTGCATCAGAATGTATGTTGAAAGAAACAGAAAAAGTGGAAAGATTGTGTCCAAGTAGAGAAGTGCCAGGTGGAGGTTATGTACTTGTCCCATGATCCTGACAGGATATTTTATCATTTGCAAATTATTTCCCAAAACTCAGAGAGAAACCTGTAGAATAGTATAGGCAGGTTGAAAGGTTTGTAAAGGTCTCAAAAGTGTTGTTAAAATAATTAGATGGTTTATTTGATATTGTTGTTCCTGTCGATTTATGGACAGAATGCAAAATTGCAGTAGACTGGCCAAGCGATGAGTATTCTAGAGACCCAAAAACAGGAGCACCATCAGATGAGGTGATGAAGAAGTATAATCAGGTAATATTGTACTTGAAAGGGAAGGTACCTCCAAAAGAGACTGATTGGACTAGAATAGACAGAACTACACAGAATAAAGTTGAATCTGTGCATGCAATATTATGAACACCTTTTACAAGTTTTTAAACAGTATAGTGGATTAGAAAACATTGACACTAAGGACATGACGCATTTTATCTATCGGTTCGTGTCTGGACTAAACCCAGAAATTTCACAATGGATTAAAGATAATAAGATCTGCTGGCAGGCCAAACCTATTGATGAAATACTCAAATATGCAAAATATTGTGAAGATGAATAAGCGAAAGAATTTAGAAGAAAAAGTAATGTGGGCACAAGTAAAATTAGCAGAACAACAAGAACTTCAAATGAAAAATATTCAGACCCAAGGAGATGGAAATGGTAGTAAACCTAGGGGAAAATATAACCGTGATAGAGCTAAAAGGAAATTTCCTTGTCATGGGTGTGGCAAGTTGGGGCATTGGAAAAATGAGTGAAAGGCTGTATTAAATAATAATGTACAAAATAATCATTTGAATTCACTGACGCAGAATGAGGTATCGAAAAAGCAGCAACAACAGGTGATTCAAAACCAGTTACCATTGGCGCCTATGCCAAACCCTGGAAGTCAGCCTACATACTGTGTAGATACCACAAGATGGGAAGGAAGTGGTAAAAGGGATACACTCACACCTCAATTTCTTTTGAGTGACTCATACTTTGATGAAGACAGTTTCTGACGGTGCCTGAGGAGGGAGGACGAGGAGTGCGTACCTGGCGCATCCTTGCAGGTAGATCAGTCAGGTCCATACATTGAGGGAAAGGTTGAAGGAAATGATGTTACCTTTCTGTTGGATACTGGCGCTACCCGTTCTACTGTGAGAACAGCAGACGTTCCAAACCTACCCCTCTCGGGAGAAGCGATCCAAGTAGTGGGAGTTTCTAATAAACAAATTAGTACCCCAGTTACAGAACCAATGGAAGTCAAAATAGGCAATTTTAAAGTAATGCACACATTTGTTGTATGTGACTCCAGTCCAGTAAACCTGTTAGGTTGGGATTTGTTGTGCAAAATGAATTGCACTATCTTTTGTACACCAAATGGTGTTGAAATTCAAACCCCAGATGAAGATGGAATTCATAAAATCATTTTAGCAAAACAAGAAACTGAAAAACAAAAATTTACTTTAGAAGACTTGCCAAAAGAATTACAACATACGGTAGATCCTAAAGTGTGGGATTTCACGGGAAAAGATGTAGGATTAATGGCAGATGTTGACCGAGTAAAAGTGACAGTAAAAGAAGGTGAAGTTTAAGTACAGGGTTGTACAAGACCTTCGCAAAATTAATAAAATTGTTGTCCCATGTTGTCCAGTTGTGCCAAACACAGCTGTGATTTTGTATCAAATACCGTGGGCAGCAGGTTGGTTTACTGTAATAGATCTATGCCAAAAATATCGACTGCAAGAATATCGACTTCCTATCTTCAAACAGGTAAGTACAAAAATATAGACTCCAAAATATCGAGTGTAAAAAATATAGACTGTCAAAATATTGAATTTTTTAAATGTCTTAAAAGTAATTTAAAAGAAAAATAATAATAAATAAAATTTATTTTAACTTATTTAAAATACTTAAATAAACGTAAAATTAAGAAATAATTAATGTAACTTAAGAAAACATTATTTTATTTTTAATACATATATATATATATTCACTGAAAAAACCATAGGTTATAGACCATATATAGTTAGGAATTAGCATTTACAAAACCTTGAAAATTCACTGAAAAAACCATAGGTTATAGACCATATATAGTTAGGAATTAGCATTTAAAAAACCTTATTTTACTCACACAAAACCATTGAAATTCCATATATAGTTAGTTGCACTAACTATATATCGCGCACCCGCAATCCACTGCTGATCATGTCACATATTACATCATTCATGACATGGTCAGTGACATCACTGATGACATCACTGATGACATCTCAAATGACATCACTGATGACATCACTGATGACAACATCCAGTGACTGTATGTTTCTGTAAAGTTAAAATATGTCTTACATATTGAAGAATGAGTGGATGTATAAGTGTCTGGATGAAGGATTTAGTAGGTGCGTGACTGACTGTATGAGTGAGTGATTAAATGTGTCTCACTGAATGCATGGGTTAGTGACTAAACTGTCTTAATTTGTGCATCATTATGTCTGTTGTTCTGTAAACTGCTGCATGTGTTGATCATTAGCTATACGAGAGGCTATATGTGTTATTAATTGGTTGCCCAAGTATTTCTATGGGAGATTGAGTTTGTGTGGGGGTGGCTGGAAGGTGTGTGACTCTATGCATAGATGTGTGAGCAGTTTATTCACTAGGTGTATGAGTTCAAGAGTGCATGTGGAAACAGCTACATGGGCAGTTGACTGTGTGCATGAGTGTATTGATGAGTGAATGGATATCTCAATGCTACATGTCATAGTAAGTACATATGTAAAACACAGTACATGTGAGAGTTGGCATATATAAATAACTGTGCATGAGAGCCACTGAATGAGTGAGTGGTTGTATCGATCATTGTGAACTTGTATCAGGGATTGTATAAGAGAGTAAATATGTGTTAGTATATGTTTCAATAAGTAAGGTGTGTTTAACTGTATAGTTGAAGAAATGGAGGTGAGATTGTTTCTTTGCATGACTGACTGGGTGTGTGAGTAACTCCATGGATGAGTGGCAGTGTGTGAGTGTCTGTATACACTGAGTGTATCTAAGGTTATATTAGAGTCTGAAGAGGTTTATCGTATTAGCACAAGAATGATGTCAAATGAGATGTCATCAGTGATGTCATCAGTGATGTCATTTGAGATGTCATCAGTGATGTCATCAGTGATGTCACTGACCATGTCATGAATGATGTAATATGTGACATGATCAGCAGTGGATTGCGGGTGCGCGATATATAGTTAGTGCAACTAACTATATATGGAATTTCAATGGTTTTGTGTGAGTAAAATAAGGTTTTTTAAATGCTAATTCCTAACTATATATGGTCTATAACCTATGGTTTTTTCAGTGAATTTTCAAGGTTTTGTAAATGCTAATTCCTAACTATATATGGTCTATAACCTATGGTTTTTTCAGTGAATTTCAATGGTTTTTTAATAGCAAATATCATAAGCTGTCGAATGTCAAGTACGTGGTAAGTGAAAACATTTTCGTGTTTATGCACACTGATCTGCTTTGAATGGTGCCCCCCCCCTCATTTCTATTATGAGTACTCTCTCTTTGCAGATAGTGAAAGGTAGTTAACGCAGGCCTTTGCCCCCGTTGTAATCCGTCGTGCCTGCTTCCCTCTCCATTTGATTGATTGTTATCCAAGTATTTACTGTTTTAGAATTAATTCTCTTTGGTTCATTCTCTATTTACAAACAAACACAGAGTCGCAATACTCTGTTTAGTCTTTGCAGATAACGAAAAATCGTGTAAAAAAAAAAGAAAAGGAATCGAGCAAAATCAGTAGGCCACTAATGGGATCTCTTTTTGACCTCGCTAAAATAGAAACATTAGGAACAACCCCTCATGACAAATACAAAACTAGTGAGATGAACTGAACTCCACACAATGATGGCTGCAAAACAGCTCGGCTCCGCCACCCACCCCGCCCAAAATAACGATAAAGAACGGCTGCCATGATTGGTTGCGGAATGACCACGACGGAGCTACGAAATGGTGCTGCTCTCATGCTAACCCCAGCTTCAGTCTTAAACATCCAGAAACACTGTAGACTACCAATTCGATCAGTTCCGGTAGCGCCCCAATGTAACCCGGTAGAGAAGAACTAGCCCTCCCCTCTTTGACTGATGGTTCTTGTTGCCTGTCCCTTCTGTTGTCATTTAACAGAACTATTTAGCCTGCTGAAAGGGGTTGTGTTCCGACCGCTGGTTGGTGGAGACATTTTGACTATATTCTGTACCTGCGTTGTCGCGTAATGCGTCATATGATGCGCCGCGTTAGCGCATCCGGAAGTCATCCGGGGCGCGCAGCGCGTAACGTAAGCATAACAAGTCATGTGACTTGTTAATAAAACTTTTCATTGGTTCATTTTACTTTTCTTATTGTAATGATGAAAGGCTTGGTCATATGACCTAAAAATTACGCTTTTCATTACTTCCGAACATTATTTTTTCTTAAATATATGTTATAATGTTCCAGGCTAATGTACTTTCCCGGAAATTTTACAACTGTCCTGCAAGTAAAATATATTCTTTTTTCGAGAAAAAGAGCGTTTCTTCGTCCCATGACGGAGCCGTTGAGCAAAAGAGGGTCGACCTGCTGTCTTAGTCGCCGATACGCCTGAATATGAGATTCTTATCGATCACTTTATGTTGCAGGAATAGAAAACACAACAGCCCTTGACCATTTATCTTTACTGCATTCCTTCGTATTATACCTTTTACCCTTCATGTAATTGGTATGCTTTATTTCACTTGCCTTTTAATGATTCTAAAACAGTCACTATTATTAAAAACTTTACCAATGTATATACTACTACCATGTTTTCTTTTAAAAACCTTTATTGTGAAAATTTCATTATACAAATACGAGCCTATAACCACGTGGGCCTGCCACAGAGCAAACTGTAATCGTATATGATGAATAGACATTTACACTGTAGAGGAACGTAACGGGCGGGCCATTAGGTTGCAAGAACTAAGGTGTCTAACAGTTACGGAATCGGTGGACGTACATTTTATAATTAAAATACGACAGGGCCAGTTACAATAAAATTATCTAGATATACATTTGCGGGCAAGTACCATGGGTGACGTTAATTCGAACTTTCAACAGTACAGTAATCAATAACACATCAGAACTTAATATCAATAGGGATGTCGAAATAGTCAATCAATTCTCGTCCCCGCCCGCCATGTGCTTCAAAACTGCATACGTATCTCGTGATTTCAAGGTTCTGCAACCAGTACACAACAAGGAGTTACGAGTCCCATTTATTCCGGCGCCATTTTGGGCGAGGACGGGCAGGTCCAGGATATAGTCAAAATGTCTCTACCAACCATCGACTATGATGATGTTCATATGCTGTATTTATTAGAGTAACACTCATCTGTCCACATGAAATTAATTTGCCACAATCTAAACATGTCATTTTAATCTTTCCAAAGTTCTTCTAAATATTTGGGACCGTTTCCCTTGCCTCTGAAGCTCTCAGTGCCACTTCTTTGATGAATGTACTAGCAGGTCAGGGGTTCTCCTCCAAATCTCTCTTTTATGCAGCACTATAATTAATTGGTGCCACCTCTCCATATGACGATGCATGGTATAGTTACCACAACTATATTTTTTTTCGGTTCCTCTGGAGAGTTCATCGTGGCAGATGAAGCGTGTAACGTACCGGGCATTTACCTTTTTTTGCATGTACAGGAAAGGAAAAAAAAATCGAGCGTCCGAGTTCTAAAGTGTCCCAGGGCCATTTTAGTGGACCAGGCCCAAATCCAAAGAACAGGCCGCCATTTTGAGAGTCCTCTTGCAGCCGCCTGTCGCTGTAGCATCAAGAGCAGCCGAAACTCAGCTGAATGGCAACTGAAACGGTAAAGGGGCGCCCCACTACAGCAGACGAGCCTCCACCTAGGAAGGCCCATTCACGCCGGCTCCCCCCCCCCTTCGGGCACCCCACGCCGTTATTCGGAGCAGTATTGTAGGATGGCCACACCAGTGCGGCAACTTGCTAGACATCACCTCGGTGGTAACCGAATCTCAACGCCTTGTGGTGTCTTCTATTCAAAAAACATTGTTATGCTGCCTTCGACCTATTCGCCGCAAGTGCGCACACAACTCAACTGCATAGCTTGCTAGACACCACCTCGGTGCCATCCGGATCTTGGAATGTCAGCACCTTTTGGTGTCTTCTCTTCAGAAAATATTGTTGCGCTGCCTTTGGCCCCATTCGCACATCAGTCCGCTACTGACGCCATCTCACAGGCCAACGGGGCGCCCCACGCCGACTTTCAACATTGTAGGATGACCACACCAGTACAGCAACTTGCTAGACATCACCTCGGTGCCATCCGGATCTCGGCGCCCCACTGCAGATGAAGTGCCTCTCAACTATGAAACCACCACGGTGACATCCGGATCTTGGCGCGTTGTGCTGCCTTCGGCCTATTCGCACATCGGTCCGCTACTGACGCCATCTCACAGGCTAATGGGGCGACCCACGCCGAGTTTCAGCATTGTAGGATGACCACACCAGTACAGCAACTTGCTAGACATCACCTCGGTGCCATCCGAATCTTGGCATCTCAACGCCTAGTGGTATCTTCCATACAAAAAATATTGTTACGCTGCCTTTGGCCCCATTCGCACATCAGTCCGCAACTTAGACATCACCTCGGTGCCATCCGGATCTTGGCATCTCAGCGCCTTGTGGTGTCAGTCAGAAAATATTGTTGCGCTGCCTTTGGCCCCATTCGCACATCGGTCCGCTACTGACGCCATCTCACAGGCCAACGGGGCGCCCCACGCCGACTTTCAACATTGTAGGATGGCCACAGAAGTGCGACAACTTACTAGACACCACCTCGGTGCCATCCGGATCTTGGCGCGTTGTGCTGCCTTCGGCCTATTCGCACATCGGTCCGCTACTGACGCCATCTCACAGGCCAACGGGGCGCCCCACGCCGACTTTCAGCATTGTTGGATGGCCACACCAGTGCGGCAACTTACTAGACACCACCTCGGTGCCATCCGGATCTTGGCGCGTTGTGCTGCCTTCGGCCTATTCGCACATCGGTCCGCTACTGATGCAAACTCACAGGCCAACGGGGCGCCCCACGCCGACTTTCAGCATTGTAGGATGGCCACACCAGTGCTGCAACTTGCTGGACACCACCTCGGTGCCATCCGGATCTTGGCGCGTTGTATTGCCTTCGGCCTATTCGCACATCGGTCCGCTACTGACGCCGCCTCACGTGCCAACGTATTTTCTCCGCATTTTATACCCTATGCCGCATAACAGGTCATGTGACTTGTTTATAAAACTTTTCATTGGTTCATTTTACTTTTGGTTTCCTAATGATGGAAGGCTTGATCATATGACCTAAAAACAACACTTTTCATTGGATGAAAACTTTTTTTTCTCCCAAACGATGAAAGCCCCACCTTGTTTCTGGATGTTTCAGACTAAACTGGTGTAGTGTAGCTCCTATCTTCCCAATAGGCTCTGCGCATTGGAATAGTACCTACAGTAGTAAAGGCCTAGGCCAGACGTTAACTAGGTCTACTACTGTCGATGCTAGACTTAATTTTTGGGTTTGCCAGCTAAGCTCAGAGTTCGCTAGAAACTTTCTCGAATGTTCAAGGAAGGAATTAATTCCCCTGATTAGACAAGAAGGGATTTAGTTTCTGACAACCATAGAACATGACAACTTTGCTCTCCCCTAATCAAGAGTCAATCTCAAGAGTCGTGTGAGCACAAGGCAATTATTTTACTCAGTCAGTACGTGCATTCTTAGTCTCATCAGAATGTAGAGAAAAGGAAGAGACGGGCGTGTTCAATAAAAGATGTTATTTATTGATCAGTCTCTTTTCTCGTACAAGAGAAATGGATCGATATTATTGCAATACTTATAGTTAAGTAAAGTGCATACATTAAAAGCAATAGTATAAAATAATACTGTAAAAACATTGATATGGTTTCTGAGCCATATGATGTTTAAAATGATTAAAATATATTTACATACACATATACATTTGACTAAACGTACTCAACTGGTGTTTCTAAATACGCCTACCCCGTGTACCTGACCTAAGTGTAATGCGTGGGCGGGAATAGAAAGTTACAGTTTAAGTTAAGTTTGTTTTTGCCAAGTGAATAACTAAAGAATTCTCTGTGAGGGGTTATTCAGTTCTGTACCTGGAAGTTAGGATGAATGAGGAATGGTATCTCTTTCTCTGCTCTCGATATTCCAGGCTGCCTGCGAGGGCTGCCCAGAAGCGCCGGTGCTGGGTCTCTCGGCTTGAGATAGCAGCGCGTCTCTCAGCGCGTCAGGAAGGCGGGGCTGCTGCCAGCGGGGTCTGCTTCTGCTCTCGGCTTCGGCAAGTATGGCTGCTCCGTCTTGTCACCACGCGTGTGTTTGCATAGGGCAAGGTCGGCAATATTTATACCTTAAAGGTGCCGAGATTGACGTAAGGATGGACATAGATACGTCAATAAAGATGTCATACGACTTGCTCGTTAGCACATTCTTTACTAAAGTTCTCTGTGAAATCAAAACAATGGCCGCACGGATTTTCCAGGTTGTCATAGGTTTGATTTGTTATGAGAACGTCGTATGCCTTATCAGGGGCTGGAGGAATGTCGCTTGTCTAATTAGATCTCAAGCGTTATGACCTAATCAGATAACACGTTCCTGTGCCGTAGTGTGACTGCGTCAGATAACGGTATCTGCATCATGGGGGTTTTCTTGCCTCATGGGCTGACTGTTAGTTAACTTGATAGTTAGTTTAACCAGAATAGGGTCAGGAATAGGGGGACTGATTCAGAACCTATAGAAATACACGACACCCACTCCACGCTAACTATGGTCATATCTACTAATCTATGCATAGTATAACATAGTACAACATACTATAGAGTATAGTGTATACCTTACCACCCCAAAATACATAAATGCATTTCGAAATTTTCAAATATACTGAAAAATTGCAGTCATATATATTGTATGCACTTAAGCTATGAATTAAATGCAAAAGTAAACACGCATTTTTATGCATAATTGCTTATCGGTATATGAGAAATACACATGAAATGGCTCTTAATATGGCTATACAGAAAGGAAGTCCGAGACCATTTCATCACATAATAAAATATTAGTGAACCTACCAGCGGGCAGCTAAAGTCTATAAAGTATCTAAAAATAGAAATTTTAGTTCTCTAGGAATAGTTTCTTACTTTAAGCAGAAGATCAGTGTCCCGGGAAAAAATATGTAGAAAAATATTTTAAGGGGCTTGCTGAAAAAAAATTGCTGTCCGTGAACTGGAGTGAAATTGTTCATGTGACTTTATTTTTAAAGTTGAAGGCCGAATTCAGGGAACGCCGTGTGCGAGTTTACTCAAAAGTCTCTATTTCTGTTCTGGAGAGAACATCATATCATTCAGGCTTTCGAAAAAACTGTCAACAGCTTCATGGGAAAGTTCCACTAAGTCGGAAATAGGGGTAACCATGCATTCGTGCGCATGATTGTCTCCATTGACATTCTGATTCGCATTGCTGACAGAAGGTCGTACCTGTTCGATGTTGCTTTCATCTTGAACTTCACTACTCTTCAATCGCAGTGGTGAAGATTCCAGGAATGCCGTCATCAGGATTGGCAGCCTTTGAGGGCAGCACAAAGCGTGAACCTTGGTAGGAACCAACAGTGTATCTGCATCCACTGGCGCATCCGATTGTAGCGTCAGACAGGTGTCTAACACGCATTCTTCTCCGCATAGCAGACACCTTAGTACAGGTAAAACACACCTTTGCCACATTGGTCGAAATGATAGAAACCAAGTCATGTTCAGGTCTCTAAGCCGGGAGAGTCCCAGGATTTTTGATATCCGGTCCCGGTATCCAATGGCTAGGATCGTATCTTCCATTGTCGCGAGAGTTTGATCTGTGACATGGGTTGCCATAACGAAAAATAAGGACTAGGAATAGGATTCCTGCAATTAGTCCCAGGATCAGGGGAAGTCCGCCAAAAATCGAATGGACGAAATCTGGAAAAATACCCAGTATGGCCTTGAATGGTGTTAATGCCATCGAAAATACGGTCTTAAATACCTTTGAGACCCCAGTGGTATCAGAAATATTTAAGATTTCGCTTAGGATTTCCGCGAAATGTACGGGGGAATTAGTTGATAATAATGTATGTATCTCTGCTGTCGTCCTTGCGACTTGTAGATCATACGTTTCTTTTGATGACGTGAGCCTTGTAGGCGTCTGAAGAAGCACTGTTTTCATTCTGCTTAAAGTATCTATTCGAATAGAAGTAATTTTCAAACTGGGCCATGCCCTTGCCTCCCTGTCTGGAAAGGAGCTGGGGAATAAAGAACGTCCACAGCACTTGACCTTCGCCGTTGTAGTTACTAGATAAGGAGTCCCGGGCATAAGACTGCAACATCTGCGGTCTACAATAAGAATGTAACTCCCAGTATAGAGTCATTGAAAGAATGGTTCTATTTCAGTTGCAGGTGCGCCTTGTTGGTGACATGAAAGGTTGTATGAATTCCCTTCACAGGCTCCATGCAAACTAATTCCGTTACACAGAAGCGTGCCGCTTAGTGACATAGCACAATTGTTGCCACTAAGAAACACTTTCTGTCCTTTATTACTGACACATGCATGTGAATAGGGCAGGTTCCAAGTTGTTTTAAGGTACCCCTTTCCTAATTTCTCGTACATGCCAGCCTGTATATATTTTTGGCAGTATTGAAACCTGAAGGTTGAGATTGGAATATTTATGATTCCGTGGATTATCCATTCACTGACAGGTCGTTCTGACATTGTCATTGGTAATCTTTCTAGTTTTTCAATGCTCAAGATTGTATAATCAGCACCCTTTTGCGCCATACCGATTTGTCTATCAGTAAGGTTAAAGATTTGGAATAGTGACGTTGTGTTGATTAAACGCCAAGGCACATAGCCTGAACGCAGATTTTGTAACGTCCAGCCAAGCTGTACAATGGAACGCAGTTGTGACTGACCATGTTGTAATAACAGTAAGTCTTGCGATAGTATATCGATTGCTGAAGACACAATGCTGTCCAATGAAAAAATTCTGGAGGACAGAGTCATTAACCCATTGTCCACTACAGAAAGTGATTTTTCCAAATTAATACGGTCAATTTCCCGTATTCTTTCTGCTGTCTCAATTTGAGTAACCTTCCAGGCCTCATTGTATGCTGCATATACAGAGGCTGCTATGAAACGCTTTTGACGCTGTTTGCGTGGTCCCAGTATGAAATCACGCAAGTCAGCACCATCAGTAAGTAAAGTTAGGTGTTGCTTAATTTCAGGCAGTGTGGAAGTCTGTAGCCATTGAAGGCATAATTTGCCCACACTGTAGGTTGTTATTATCCCTGGGTGATGTCTTTGGGGATATCTAGGGTCTGGCCTGGTCATTTTAAAACCCTGTGTTTTATTCAGGAATCTATCTTGACAGTTATTTGTATCTGTGGGCCAGATCAACCATTGTTTCCAATCAGGATGTGTTCTGTTTTGGTTTAATATATGGTTTACGTCTATCTCTTCATCTGTATCAGAGTTATTGCTAAACATTGTTGGCTTTGGAATAGACGGATTATTTAAATCTTTGATTTTGGCTAAGCCAAGACAGGTGGTTTGTTGAACAGTGTCATTTAAAAATAGCATTTGTTCTGGGATCATGCAGGCTCTAAACAAAGCTTCTATACCCTGTACTTGCCATTCTTTTGTACCCCAAACACTTTTCAAATCAACATTTTTGTCCCAATAATCAAATCCAAAAGTATTCATTTATTCAAAGAATGAATCTGAATATATCAATTTTGTGTTGGTTATCATGGTTTACATCCCTGTCTTGTTTGACAATTTAAAATAAAATGTTTCAGCATTACTTATGTTAAAACCTGAAAAATATGAATATTTGTCGTAAACGGTTCTAGAGCTTCCTTTTGGAGGTGTAGCACAATGTTCCCATTGATTATAATTTAAAACATTTCTAGGTTGTGCAGATTTATGCAAAAAATGGTTACCATAATGGTTATAGCAATACATACTATCATAATTTGTAGAACCTTGCAAATAATCATGTTTTGTAAATTTAGCAGACATTACTAAGTCCGACATCATATTGTTGATGCTTTCGAAGTCCCAATCATCAGCAAATGAGTTTGGTTTTGCAAAATCACTCAAGGAGATCTTGATTTGGTGTGGATATTTCAGGATCTCGACCGGACCATAAATTTCATAGTCAGTGTTGTCCCAGGCTACCCCACCAGGTATAGGATTGGCTGTGAAGTTGGCTGAAGAAAGTTCTGAAGAGAGTTCTCTTTTCTCGACGTGTGAAGATGTGTGTGGTTTGAGGATCAAGTTGATGTTCTGACTTGCTGTGTCCATTTTAGCATATTTTCCCTCAATGAAGCGTCCCAAAGTAAATACCATGATGAGCCAAAGTATGAGGATAAATGCGCCAAAACCCACCCAAAATTCAATCCATGGAGAAACCAGATATGTTTCTTTCAGTTGTTTCAAAAGTTCCTTCGCTTTGTCTTTAAAGGATTTTGATGATGGCTGTGTCTTTGATTCACTGAAGCCGTCAGAGGAATCATCGAAGTTGATGAAGTACCCGGATGCAGTTCTGTCAATTGTTCCAATTGCTTCAGGATTTTTGTTTCTTGCATTGTCACTCGGCACTTCATTGTAGATTGGTGTGTCTCTGCTAAATGTTTTTATTTGGGTTTTCAGAGGTCTTAGTTCTATTGCATTGTTGCATAGTCCTTGTTGTTCTTCTGTAGACGTTTCGAATGTGATGAGCCTCTTTGTTAGGACCTCTGTACTGGTAGCAAACCTTGGTGTTCTGCTACTTATTGGGAGTCCACTTGGCCTACTGTTTGTTATCGGCCACATGTTGTGGTTTTACCAGGTCGATGGATACAACTCGGTTCTCCTTTTTTCCAGCAAGTGGCGGTAGTACAACTGATCTTGTCCCGTTGACAGACAAGACAGGAACTGCTTTTCTGTAAGAAGGCCCAAATTCCTTCTTTACCGCGATCTTCTCCCTGACTAGATCCCCGACTTTTGGAATCCAGACAGGTCTTGCTGGGACAGGTGGTGATTCTTCAGTGGTTGTTGGCTGTTGTTTCAACTGTATGTTGCTCAGGTCTTTTCTTGTTTTGTTTAAGTCCTGCAAAATAGCCAAACGGTCTTTGACATCAAAGGTTTTTTCTATTACCACTGAAGTCTGACTATCAAGGTCAGAGATCAACATCCTAGTTCCGAATAATAATTCGTACGGACTGAATCCCTTCAGAGAATTTCTTGGCAAGTTATTTAGACTACGTTGGACACTTATTAGATGTTTGACCCACCCAGCTCCCGAACCTAATATCCTTTCCATTATAGATTGCTTTCTGCCTTGGTTTTTTCTTTACACCATCCCGTACCCTCAGGAAGGAAGTGAGAAGATTCCCGCTGGGCTGTGCTCATTTGGCCATGTTTCCCCCCCAGGCTGGATTGCCTGAGTGAAAACAATGGTCGAACGTAGCATGCTCTTAGCGTATATGCCATTTAGACTCGCAAATCTTGTATAATAGTCCGGACGTCAGCCGAGTGCTGGTGATCTACATTATAAGTGGAAACTAGCCTGTATATGTTAATCGCAAGCCATTCTTTTTGCTGGCAATATTATCTGCCTTGATACGACGAGGTATTAAACAGCTTCTCTCCCCACTGCGATCTCTGTTGCAGTTTGGGCAGTTTTTTACAAACATGGTGTAGTGCAGGCTCATGCCTGGCCACCAGTACCGTGATTGTAATTCTTCCAGAGAATCTTTTAATTTAAGGTGTCTGAGACCCTCGCCCATGTGTGCGTCTGCGATTAACAAGTTTCTCCTGTCCATGTTTGGAATCACTCTATCCCCCACTCCAGGGATTCGAGCAAAAGGGACGGAGTTTGCATCGATTATGTATGTATAATTGAGTGGATAGTTGATCGGTAACGCTGAGCAGTCGCCTTTTGATGACGTTTTCACCGCCAGCATTGTTTCACCGTCAATGTATTTTAATGTACGCTTTTTTCGATCTACGGGAGCCGATTTAGTGGCTGCCGCTGCGGCTGTTTCAGCCAATGAATTCCCTACAACGTGAACGCCATCACGTTGATGACTCAGTGAGTGAGTCACGTGAGTCTTTGGTAGTTCTTTTTGTAAAAGAGCTATTTGTTCCCAGAGCAGTCTCTGCTTTATTGGTGCATCTGTGTCATCTTTGTAACCGTTCTGAATCCATGTCTGCAAATCCTTGTTATATGCTTTGACGCAGTAATATGAATCTGACACTATAAGTGTCGGGAATTCGCGATCCGCATTATCTAGCGCCATTTTCAAAGCTATTATTTCAGTTTGTAGTTCTGAATTAGTTTCTACTGAGTGTGATTTTGTTAATAGAGGTTTTAATTTACCTCCGCGCCACACTTCTTTTGTAATCTCACATGTGGGATTGTATGCATGTTCTCCCCAAACGGAGGGTTGAGCATGTCCGTCTGTATAGATTACACAGGCGTAATGTCGTAGAGGCAGAATGTCGATTGGCAGAGGATACGTCTTTTCATATTTTAGATTTTTTAATTCTTCTAGTTCTGGATCAAAGTAGTAGTATACTTTGTCCGTTGTGATTGAATTCACCCATTGTATCCATGAATAGTATACCTCTGTCTGCCGATATTTGTGTGCCTCGATTACGAATATGACTGTGCCACCTCTAGGTGTCAGTCCATTTTCTATAAGTTTTAGAGTTATAGATCTTCTTTTGATGACCGGAATGAGTATTATATCCGCGTCTGCTGCTTGCATGGCAGCATCAGCATCTGCGAGTTCAGTTGCTAATCTAACTGCCTCTCTTTCTTCATCACTGTCTCCCATTTTACAGACAGGATGGTATTATGTTTGTTTGCAGATCAGGTTTCTTTATGGAAACAGAGATTAGATGCACAATATTTTGGAACTGTTTATCCTTCAACGTTGACTATACCAAGAACCATACATAGGAGTCCCCTCCTGCGAGGTTTTGGAGGATATTACCTTTCACCCACTCCAGACGTCTTTGGAGTATTTGGGAAAAGGGGTCTGAGTGAGAAAGCACGACTGAGTTACTCTAAATGTCTTACGTTAGTTTTATCGCCCTTTCCAAACGCGTTGGGCGCCATGTAGTGTAGCTCCTATCTTCCCAATAGGCTCTGCGCATTGGAATAGTACCTACAGTAGTAAAGGCCTAGGCCAGACGTTAACTAGGTCTACTACTGTCGATGCTAGACTTAATTTTTGGGTTTGCCAGCTAAGCTCAGAGTTCGCTAGAAACTTTCTCGAATGTTCAAGGAAGGAATTAATTCCCCTGATTAGACAAGAAGGGATTTAGTTTCTGACAACCATAGAACATGACAACTTTGCTCTCCCCTAATCAAGAGTCAATCTCAAGAGTCGTGTGAGCACAAGGCAATTATTTTACTCAGTCAGTACGTGCATTCTTAGTCTCATCAGAATGTAGAGAAAAGGAAGAGACGGGCGTGTTCAATAAAAGATGTTATTTATTGATCAGTCTCTTTTCTCGTACAAGAGAAATGGATCGATATTATTGCAAAACTTATAGTTAAGTAAAGTGCATACATTAAAAGCAATAGTATAAAATAATACTGTAAAAACATTGATATGGTTTCTGAGCCATATGATGTTTAAAATGATTAAAATATATTTACATACACATATACATTTGACTAAACGTACTCAACTGGTGTTTCTAAATACGCCTACCCCGTGTACCTGACCTAAGTCTAATGCGTGGGCGGGAATAGAAAGTTACAGTTTAAGTTAAGTTTGTTTTTGCCAAGTGAATAACTAAAGAATTCTCTGTGAGGGGTTATTCAGTTCTGTACCTGGAAGTTAGGATGAATGAGGAATGGTATCTCTTTCTCTGCTCTCGATATTCCAGGCTGCCTGCGAGGGCTGCCCAGAAGCGCCGGTGCTGGGTCTCTCGGCTTGAGATAGCAGCGCGTCTCTCAGCGCGTCAGGAAGGCGGGGCTGCTGCCAGCGGGGTCTGCTTCTGCTCTCGGCTTCGGCAAGTATGGCTGCTCCGTCTTGTCACCACGCGTGTGTTTGCATAGGGCAAGGTCGGCAATATTTATACCTTAAAGGTGCCGAGATTGACGTAAGGATGGACATAGATACGTCAATAAAGATGTCATACGACTTGCTCGTTAGCACATTCTTTACTAAAGTTCTCTGTGAAATCAAAACAATGGCCGCACGGATTTTCCAGGTTGTCATAGGTTTGATTTGTTATGAGAACGTCGTATGCCTTATCAGGGGCTGGAGGAATGTCGCTTGTCTAATTAGATCTCAAGCGTTATGACCTAATCAGATAACACGTTCCTGTGCCGTAGTGTGACTGCGTCAGATAACGGTATCTGCATCATGGGGGTTTTCTTGCCTCATGGGCTGACTGTTAGTTAACTTGATAGTTAGTTTAACCAGAATAGGGTCAGGAATAGGGGGACTGATTCAGAACCTATAGAAATACACGACACTGACGTCAGCATGAGAGCACCACCATCTCGTAGCTCCGTCGTGGTCATTCCGCGAGCAATCATGGCAGCCGCTCCCCACCAGAAGCCTGCAGGAGTCGGGGCCCCCAAAACTTTTGATGAATTCTCAAGGCGGAGGGGACGCTTTCGAGAATGGGGTCCAAGACCTAGCAGACAAGCGTCCGATTTCCAAGGTGTCCCAGGGCCATTTCAGTGGACCAGGCCCAAAAAGGAAAGAGCCTGCCGCCATTTTGAGAGTCCTGTGACAGCCGCCTATCGCTGCACCGCAAGAGTGGGCGCAACTCAGCTGAATTGCGGCTTTTGACACAGTGGACCAAAAACGGACGGAATGGCAACTGAAACGGTAAAGGGGCGCCCCACTACAACAGATGACACTCCACCTGGAGAGGCCCGTTCACGCCGCCTCCCCCGGGGCGCCCCACGCCGTTATTCGGAGCAGCATTGTAGGATACCAAAACCAGTGCGGCAACTTACTGGACATCACCTTGGTGCCATCGTTCTGCTGCCTTGGAACTATTCGCACAACAGTTTGCTACTGATGACCCACCCCCCGCGACGCCCCACGCCGTTATTTGCTGGGTGGCAACTTACTAGACATCACTTTCGTGTCATCTAGATTTCGGCGCGTTCTGCTGCCTTGGAACTATTCGCACAACAGTTTGCTACTGATGACCCACCCCCCGCGACGCCCCACGCCAGAAATCTGGACGTTGTGCTGCGTTGGGACTATTCGCACAGCCGACTGCTACTTCGTTGTTTTTCCCTAAAAATGTTTATATGTTATTACTATTTTTGTTTTCTTGTATATATTTATAAATTATTAAAGTTTTATAATCTTACTACTTTGTCGGAGTGCTATATATTTTTAATGTGACACATAATTGTAAAAACTTTGATGTAGAAAGAGTCATCCCTGGAATCTTCCGCTTCACGCTCGGTCCCCTCCCCAATCACAATACAGGATGGTTTTCAGATAATAGCAACGCTTCTGCTGTGACGGATCTCATCGAGTGTGGGCCTTGATCTACTATAACTCCTTTGAAGAGGGGTGATTCTTTACAGCTGTGGCCATAAACTACATCTGCAGGGCTAGCTGATAGCCTAGGACCGGCCTGGACAATCGGACACAGAGGAAAAGGAGTGTAGAGGGTGCGGTAGTGAATAGGGCGAAAGGGAGGTGTCGGGCGGGCACAGGGTGTGATTCTCAGGGAAGAGCAGCGCAGATGGGGGGAGGTTTATTACCCATGCATAAGACAGAGAGCGGGGGTGACCACTGCCTGGGTGAGATGCTTGCGAGGGTGGGGAGCCATGCTAAGGATCGACAGCGTGCACAGAGTGGGTCTGGTCAAGGCATCTAAAATGGCTGCCGTGCACGACAAAAGTGTGGCATTTGAAAAAAGACAAGATGGCGCAGACAATGTTTTTCAACACTTCCTGATTTCCTTCGAATCGAACGTTAACAGACGTTGGGGCATATTACCAAAGTTAAGCGATATTTATCCCTAACGATGCATTGCAAAGATTTTTTTACCGTCAGAAATTATCGCAGATAAACCTTGCTATTATCAAGGTTTATCGCAAATACGATAAAAAACGACCGCAATGCATTAATATCGCTGAAAACTCAGCGATATTCATGCATTACCGAGCTAATGCTCTTAGCCATGTTATCCACCTCCCATTGGATAACATGGCTAAGAACTGCTCAGGGCAGCTGTTACTTTTTGGAGATATTCGCGCTTATCTCGAATATTTCCAAAAGTTGATAATAGGAGATAGCGATGTTAGCGACTGTTTCCAGTCGCTAACATCTTGGCATGCCCACTTTGCATGTCATTAGTGATAAATATCACTCACATGCAAAGTGGGGCCCAAGATGGTCGCTATCTCCTACTAGCCGTCGCTAACTGGTGTTAGCAACAGCTAGGTAATACAGATATAATTTTATCTCCGCGAAGCGGAGCGCTGTTACAGATATATATCTTGTTTTTGAACGTTAATTTCTCAAAATGCACTGAAGCACATATATTGAGACCTAGCAAAGGCACATCGGGCTACCAGTCCCAAATATTTTACCAAGTTTCGTGCAAATCCATTCAGCCGTTCGATTATTATTATTATTTTTTTTTTTTGCCCCGCGGGGCCCTTTTAAAACCTCCACATCAAACCTAGGGGGTCAGCGAGGATCTACTATGCCCCCTTATGGTCATTTGCCCCTTCGCTTTGGCCTCCTCTTGTCTCTCGATCCTACCGAGAGACAAGATGGCGGCCGCTACGTACTGTTTGGAATGTTTACAGACACCGGAGAGCCAATCAGCTTCGCTTCGCAAAGCTCCGTAACGCGAAAAGTACGCGAAGCGGTGCGCTGTTACAGATATATATCTTTTTTTGAACGTTAATTTCTCAAAATCCACTGAAGCACATATATTGAGACCTAGCAAAGGCACATCGGGCTACCAGTCCCTACAATTTTGCCAAGTTTCGTGCAAATCCATTCAGCCGTTCGATTATTATTATAATTTTTTTTTTTTGCCCCGCGGGGCCCTTTTAAAACCTCCACATCAAACCTAGGGGGTCAGCGAGGATCTACTATTCCCCCTTATGGTCATTTGCCCCTTCGCTTTGGCCTCCTCTTGTCTCTCGATCCTACCGAGAGACAAGATGGCGGCCGCTACGGACTGTTTGGAATGTTGACAGACGCCGGAGAACCAATCAGCTTCGCTTCACAAAGCTCCGTTGCGCGAAAAGTACGCGTCCTGGAGCGCTGCCCGGTCCGCTGTTACAGATATATATCTTTTTTTAAACGTTAATTTCTCAAAATCCACTGTAGCACATATATTGAGACCTACAAAAGGCACATCGGGCTACCAGTCCCTACAATTTTGCCAAGTTTCGTGCAAATCCATTCAGCCGTTCGGGCTAAAAGTGAGGCCAACCGCCCTATGGAAAACTCAATGTTAAAAACACGTTTTGGGACCCCCCTTTTTTCTCGACCCCCCTGGACGAACCCCCCCCCCAATTTTCAGGGGCTGCTCAGAAACAAAATGTGCCATTTTCCTGAAAATTTCAGCCAATTCCGTCCACAAACGCCAAAGTTATTAGACATAGAATTTTCAAAAAACCCATAGAGAAAAAATCCTAACTATATATACCTACTGGCGACCGCCAGTAGGTAATATATATATATATATATATATATATATATATATATATTGAAGCTCAGGGGTTCGTCACACAGGTAGGAAGCACCCGACAGCAGTGAAGGTTCAACCCAAAAACCTTTAATCATTGGTATGGATGGCACGCATCATGGCGGAAGGTTAAAAACAGTCTCTCCGTACGCCGTACGCGTTTCGAATTCCTTCTTCCTCAGCGGCATAGTACGAAATGGCGTGTGATCCCATGACTGCATGATTAGTTTATAACACGCCTCTCAATGGCTGCCCAGATGGGACTGTGTGTGATGCAGTATGGGAGTTGAAGTTTTCTTTAATCCTGGATGGATACGCTTGTTTGACTGTTCCACCTATAAGGCTCTGGATGAGCCCCCGCATGTGCTTCCATCCTCATCCAGCACCGCTGCCCCAAAACCGAGGTAGGTCAATCACTTTCCTCTTGGCCCCCCCTTTGCTCGCAGGGTGGTGCCATCCCGACGGCTGGACTGCCGCCAAATATTGAAGCTCAGGGGTTCGTCACACAGGTAGGAAGCACCCGACAGCAGTGAAGGTTCAACCCAAAAACCTTTAATCATTGGTATGGATGGCACGCATCATGGCGGAAGGTTAAAAACAGTCTCTCCGTACGCCGTACGCGTTTCGAATTCCTTCTTCCTCAGCGGCATAGTACGAAATGGCGTGTGATCCCATGACTGCATGATTAGTTTATAACACGCCTCTCAATGGCTGCCCAGATGGGACTGTGTGTGATGCAGTATGGGAGTTGAAGTTTTCTTTAATCCTGGATGGATACGCTTGTTTGACTGTTCCACCTATAAGGCTCTGGATGAGCCCCCGCATGTGCTTCCATCCTCATCCAGCACCGCTGCCCCAAAACCGAGGTAGGTCAATCACTTTCCTCTTGGCCCCCCCTTTGCTCGCAGGGTGGTGCCATCCCGACGGCTGGACTGCCGCCAAATATTGAAGCTCAGGGGTTCGTCACACAGGTAGGAAGCACCCGACAGCAGTGAAGGTTCAACCCAAAAACCTTTAATCATTGGTATGGATGGCACGCATCATGGCGGAAGGTTAAAAACAGTCTCTCCGTACGCCGTACGCGTTTCGAATTCCTTCTTCCTCAGCGGCATAGTACGAAATGGCGTGTGATCCCATGACTGCATGATTAGTTTATAACACGCCTCTCAATGGCTGCCCAGATGGGACTGTGTGTGATGCAGTATGGGAGTTGAAGTTTTCTTTAATCCTGGATGGATACGCTTGTTTGACTGTTCCACCTATAAGGCTCTGGATGAGCCCCCGCATGTGCTTCCATCCTCATCCAGCACCGCTGCCCCAAAACCGAGGTAGGTCAATCACTTTCCTCTTGGCCCCCCCTTTGCTCGCAGGGTGGTGCCATCCCGACGGCTGGACTGCCGCCAAATATTGAAGCTCAGGGGTTCGTCACACAGGTAGGAAGCACCCGACAGCAGTGAAGGTTCAACCCAAAAACCTTTAATCATTGGTATGGATGGCACGCATCATGGCGGAAGGTTAAAAACAGTCTCTCCGTACGCCGTACGCGTTTCGAATTCCTTCTTCCTCAGCGGCATAGTACGAAATGGCGTGTGATCCCATGACTGCATGATTAGTTTATAACACGCCTCTCAATGGCTGCCCAGATGGGACTGTGTGTGATGCAGTATGGGAGTTGAAGTTTTCTTTAATCCTGGATGGATACGCTTGTTTGACTGTTCCACCTATAAGGCTCTGGATGAGCCCCCGCATGTGCTTCCATCCTCATCCAGCACCGCTGCCCCAAAACCGAGGTAGGTCAATCACTTTCCTCTTGGCCCCCCCTTTTGCTCGCAGGGTGGTGCCATCCCGACGGCTGGACTGCCGCCAAATATTGAAGCTCAGGGGTTCGTCACACAGGTAGGAAGCACCCGACAGCAGTGAAGGTTCAACCCAAAAACCTTTAATCATTGGTATGGATGGCACGCATCATGGCGGAAGGTTAAAAACAGTCTCTCCGTACGCCGTACGCGTTTCGAATTCCTTCTTCCTCAGCGGCATAGTACGAAATGGCGTGTGATCCCATGACTGCATGATTAGTTTATAACACGCCTCTCAATGGCTGCCCAGATGGGACTGTGTGTGATGCAGTATGGGAGTTGAAGTTTTCTTTAATCCTGGATGGATACGCTTGTTTGACTGTTCCACCTATAAGGCTCTGGATGAGCCCCCGCATGTGCTTCCATCCTCATCCAGCACCGCTGCCCCAAAACCGAGGTAGGTCAATCACTTTCCTCTTGGCCCCCCCTTTGCTCGCAGGGTGGTGCCATCCCGACGGCTGGACTGCCGCCAAATATTGAAGCTCAGGGGTTCGTCACACAGGTAGGAAGCACCCGACAGCAGTGAAGGTTCAACCCAAAAACCTTTAATCATTGGTATGGATGGCACGCATCATGGCGGAAGGTTAAAAACAGTCTCTCCGTACGCCGTACGCGTTTCGAATTCCTTCTTCCTCAGCGGCATAGTACGAAATGGCGTGTGATCCCATGACTGCATGATTAGTTTATAACACGCCTCTCAATGGCTGCCCAGATGGGACTGTGTGTGATGCAGTATGGGAGTTGAAGTTTTCTTTAATCCTGGATGGATACGCTTGTTTGACTGTTCCACCTATAAGGCTCTGGATGAGCCCCCGCATGTGCTTCCATCCTCATCCAGCACCGCTGCCCCAAAACCGAGGTAGGTCAATCACTTTCCTCTTGGCCCCCCCTTTGCTCGCAGGGTGGTGCCATCCCGACGGCTGGACTGCCGCCAAATATTGAAGCTCAGGGGTTCGTCACACAGGTAGGAAGCACCCGACAGCAGTGAAGGTTCAACCCAAAAACCTTTAATCATTGGTATGGATGGCACGCATCATGGCGGAAGGTTAAAAACAGTCTCTCCGTACGCCGTACGCGTTTCGAATTCCTTCTTCCTCAGCGGCATAGTACGAAATGGCGTGTGATCCCATGACTGCATGATTAGTTTATAACACGCCTCTCAATGGCTGCCCAGATGGGACTGTGTGTGATGCAGTATGGGAGTTGAAGTTTTCTTTAATCCTGGATGGATACGCTTGTTTGACTGTTCCACCTATAAGGCTCTGGATGAGCCCCCGCATGTGCTTCCATCCTCATCCAGCACCGCTGCCCCAAAACCGAGGTAGGTCAATCACTTTCCTCTTGGCCCCCCCTTTGCTCGCAGGGTGGTGCCATCCCGACGGCTGGACTGCCGCCAAATATTGAAGCTCAGGGGTTCGTCACACAGGTAGGAAGCACCCGACAGCAGTGAAGGTTCAACCCAAAAACCTTTAATCATTGGTATGGATGGCACGCATCATGGCGGAAGGTTAAAAACAGTCTCTCCGTACGCCGTACGCGTTTCGAATTCCTTCTTCCTCAGCGGCATAGTACGAAATGGCGTGTGATCCCATGACTGCATGATTAGTTTATAACACGCCTCTCAATGGCTGCCCAGATGGGACTGTGTGTGATGCAGTATGGGAGTTGAAGTTTTCTTTAATCCTGGATGGATACGCTTGTTTGACTGTTCCACCTATAAGGCTCTGGATGAGCCCCCGCATGTGCTTCCATCCTCATCCAGCACCGCTGCCCCAAAACCGAGGTAGGTCAATCACTTTCCTCTTGGCCCCCCCTTTGCTCGCAGGGTGGTGCCATCCCGACGGCTGGACTGCCGCCAAATATTGAAGCTCAGGGGTTCGTCACACAGGTAGGAAGCACCCGACAGCAGTGAAGGTTCAACCCAAAAACCTTTAATCATTGGTATGGATGGCACGCATCATGGCGGAAGGTTAAAAACAGTCTCTCCGTACGCCGTACGCGTTTCGAATTCCTTCTTCCTCAGCGGCATAGTACGAAATGGCGTGTGATCCCATGACTGCATGATTAGTTTATAACACGCCTCTCAATGGCTGCCCAGATGGGACTGTGTGTGATGCAGTATGGGAGTTGAAGTTTTCTTTAATCCTGGATGGATACGCTTGTTTGACTGTTCCACCTATAAGGCTCTGGATGAGCCCCCGCATGTGCTTCCATCCTCATCCAG
The DNA here is from genome assembly GCF_964261635.1 of Lissotriton helveticus. NCBI lineage: Eukaryota > Metazoa > Chordata > Amphibia > Caudata > Salamandridae > Lissotriton > Lissotriton helveticus. Next base: position 819,532,643 of record NC_136070.1, read on the forward strand.
CACCGCTGCCCCAAAACCGAGGTAGGTCAATCACTTTCCTCTTGGCCCCCCCTTTGCTCGCAGGGTGGTGCCATCCCGACGGCTGGACTGCCGCCAAATATTGAAGCTCAGGGGTTCGTCACACAGGTAGGAAGCACCCGACAGCAGTGAAGGTTCAACCCAAAAACCTTTAATCATTGGTATGGATGGCACGCATCATGGCGGAAGGTTAAAAACAGTCTCTCCGTACGCCGTACGCGTTTCGAATTCCTTCTTCCTCAGCGGCATAGTACGAAATGGCGTGTGATCCCATGACTGCATGATTAGTTTATAACACGCCTCTCAATGGCTGCCCAGATGGGACTGTGTGTGATGCAGTATGGGAGTTGAAGTTTTCTTTAATCCTGGATGGATACGCTTGTTTGACTGTTCCACCTATAAGGCTCTGGATGAGCCCCCGCATGTGCTTCCATCCTCATCCAGCACCGCTGCCCCAAAACCGAGGTAGGTCAATCACTTTCCTCTTGGCCCCCCCTTTGCTCGCAGGGTGGTGCCATCCCGACGGCTGGACTGCCGCCAAATATTGAAGCTCAGGGGTTCGTCACACAGGTAGGAAGCACCCGACAGCAGTGAAGGTTCAACCCAAAAACCTTTAATCATTGGTATGGATGGCACGCATCATGGCGGAAGGTTAAAAACAGTCTCTCCGTACGCCGTACGCGTTTCGAATTCCTTCTTCCTCAGCGGCATAGTACGAAATGGCGTGTGATCCCATGACTGCATGATTAGTTTATAACACGCCTCTCAATGGCTGCCCAGATGGGACTGTGTGTGATGCAGTATGGGAGTTGAAGTTTTCTTTAATCCTGGATGGATACGCTTGTTTGACTGTTCCACCTATAAGGCTCTGGATGAGCCCCCGCATGTGCTTCCATCCTCATCCAGCACCGCTGCCCCAAAACCGAGGTAGGTCAATCACTTTCCTCTTGGCCCCCCCTTTGCTCGCAGGGTGGTGCCATCCCGACGGCTGGACTGCCGCCAAATATTGAAGCTCAGGGGTTCGTCACACAGGTAGGAAGCACCCGACAGCAGTGAAGGTTCAACCCAAAAACCTTTAATCATTGGTATGGATGGCACGCATCATGGCGGAAGGTTAAAAACAGTCTCTCCGTACGCCGTACGCGTTTCGAATTCCTTCTTCCTCAGCGGCATAGTACGAAATGGCGTGTGATCCCATGACTGCATGATTAGTTTATAACACGCCTCTCAATGGCTGCCCAGATGGGACTGTGTGTGATGCAGTATGGGAGTTGAAGTTTTCTTTAATCCTGGATGGATACGCTTGTTTGACTGTTCCACCTATGAGGCTCTGGATGAGCCCCCGCATGTGCTTCCATCCTCATCCAGCACCGCTGCCCCAAAACCGAGGTAGGTCAATCACTTTCCTCTTGGCCCCCCCTTTGCTCGCAGGGTGGTGCCATCCCGACGGCTGGACTGCCGCCAAATATTGAAGCTCAGGGGTTCGTCACACAGGTAGGAAGCACCCGACAGCAGTGAAGGTTCAACCCAAAAACCTTTAATCATTGGTATGGATGGCACGCATCATGGCGGAAGGTTAAAAACAGTCTCTCCGTACGCCGTACGCGTTTCGAATTCCTTCTTCCTCAGCGGCATAGTACGAAATGGCGTGTGATCCCATGACTGCATGATTAGTTTATAACACGCCTCTCAATGGCTGCCCAGATGGGACTGTGTGTGATGCAGTATGGGAGTTGAAGTTTTCTTTAATCCTGGATGGATACGCTTGTTTGACTGTTCCACCTATGAGGCTCTGGATGAGCCCCCGCATGTGCTTCCATCCTCATCCAGCACCGCTGCCCCAAAACCGAGGTAGGTCAATCACTTTCCTCTTGGCCCCCCCTTTGCTCGCAGGGTGGTGCCATCCCGACGGCTGGACTGCCGCCAAATATTGAAGCTCAGGGGTTCGTCACACAGGTAGGAAGCACCCGACAGCAGTGAAGGTTCAACCCAAAAACCTTTAATCATTGGTATGGATGGCACGCATCATGGCGGAAGGTTAAAAACAGTCTCTCCGTACGCCGTACGCGTTTCGAATTCCTTCTTCCTCAGCGGCATAGTACGAAATGGCGTGTGATCCCATGACTGCATGATTAGTTTATAACACGCCTCTCAATGGCTGCCCAGATGGGACTGTGTGTGATGCAGTATGGGAGTTGAAGTTTTCTTTAATCCTGGATGGATACGCTTGTTTGACTGTTCCACCTATAAGGCTCTGGATGAGCCCCCGCATGTGCTTCCATCCTCATCCAGCACCGCTGCCCCAAAACCGAGGTAGGTCAATCACTTTCCTCTTGGCCCCCCCTTTGCTCGCAGGGTGGTGCCATCCCGACGGCTGGACTGCCGCCAAATATTGAAGCTCAGGGGTTCGTCACACAGGTAGGAAGCACCCGACAGCAGTGAAGGTTCAACCCAAAAACCTTTAATCATTGGTATGGATGGCACGCATCATGGCGGAAGGTTAAAAACAGTCTCTCCGTACGCCGTACGCGTTTCGAATTCCTTCTTCCTCAGCGGCATAGTACGAAATGGCGTGTGATCCCATGACTGCATGATTAGTTTATAACACGCCTCTCAATGGCTGCCCAGATGGGACTGTGTGTGATGCAGTATGGGAGTTGAAGTTTTCTTTAATCCTGGATGGATACGCTTGTTTGACTGTTCCACCTATAAGGCTCTGGATGAGCCCCCGCATGTGCTTCCATCCTCATCCAGCACCGCTGCCCCAAAACCGAGGTAGGTCAATCACTTTCCTCTTGGCCCCCCCTTTGCTCGCAGGGTGGTGCCATCCCGACGGCTGGACTGCCGCCAAATATTGAAGCTCAGGGGTTCGTCACACAGGTAGGAAGCACCCGACAGCAGTGAAGGTTCAACCCAAAAACCTTTAATCATTGGTATGGATGGCACGCATCATGGCGGAAGGTTAAAAACAGTCTCTCCGTACGCCGTACGCGTTTCGAATTCCTTCTTCCTCAGCGGCATAGTACGAAATGGCGTGTGATCCCATGACTGCATGATTAGTTTATAACACGCCTCTCAATGGCTGCCCAGATGGGACTGTGTGTGATGCAGTATGGGAGTTGAAGTTTTCTTTAATCCTGGATGGATACGCTTGTTTGACTGTTCCACCTATAAGGCTCTGGATGAGCCCCCGCATGTGCTTCCATCCTCATCCAGCACCGCTGCCCCAAAACCGAGGTAGGTCAATCACTTTCCTCTTGGCCCCCCCTTTGCTCGCAGGGTGGTGCCAGCCCGACGGCTGGACTGCCGCCAAATATTGAAGCTCAGGGGTTCGTCACACAGGTAGGAAGCACCCGACAGCAGTGAAGGTTCAACCCAAAAACCTTTAATCATTGGTATGGATGGCACGCATCATGGCGGAAGGTTAAAAACAGTCTCTCCGTACGCCGTACGCGTTTCGAATTCCTTCTTCCTCAGCGGCATAGTACGAAATGGCGTGTGATCCCATGACTGCATGATTAGTTTATAACACGCCTCTCAATGGCTGCCCAGATGGGACTGTGTGTGATGCAGTATGGGAGTTGAAGTTTTCTTTAATCCTGGATGGATACGCTTGTTTGACTGTTCCACCTATAAGGCTCTGGATGAGCCCCCGCATGTGCTTCCATCCTCATCCAGCACCGCTGCCCCAAAACCGAGGTAGGTCAATCACTTTCCTCTTGGCCCCCCCTTTGCTCGCGAGTTATATAATTGGAGAAGTGTAGCGGGTGCGCACACCGCTTCCGTTAAAGCCCCTGAAGAGAAGCAGATGGAGCTTCGAAACGCGTCGGGCAGATCCATTACGGAGCGGCGTCTACAAGCGGATCCCCGTCCTCACCTACACATAAATAAAGCTGCTGCTCGCGTGCTACTCACATGGTGGACAACCTTGGAGCGTGAATCTATATGCGGCAGTCCAGCCGCAGAGTATGCACCACCCCGTTAACGTGGGGGTCACGGCAGTGAAGTAGCAGCCGTACATGGAATCGAGGACGGGCCCACTTGTGGAGTCCATACAGGACTTGATTGTGTGCTTTCCGTACTACACTTCCCAGAAGTCTCACTGGAGCCTCCCATCGACGGGCGAGTTATATAATTGGAGAAGTGTAGCGGGTGCGCACACCGCTTCCGTTAAAGCCCCTGAAGAGAAGCAGATGGAGCTTCGAAACGCGTCGGGCAGATCCATTACGGAGCGGCGTCTACAAGCGGATCCCCGTCCTCACCTACACATAAATAAAGCTGCTGCTCGCGTGCTACTCACATGGTGGACAACCTTGGAGCGTGAATCTATATGCGGCAGTCCAGCCGCAGAGTATGCACCACCCCGTTAACGTGGGGGTCACGGCAGTGAAGTAGCAGCCGTACATGGAATCGAGGACGGGCCCACTTGTGGAGTCCATACAGGACTTGATTGTGTGCTTTCCGTACTACACTTCCCAGAAGTCTCACTGGAGCCTCCCATCGACGGGCGAGTTATATAATTGGAGAAGTGTAGCGGGTGCGCACACCGCTTCCGTTAAAGCCCCTGAAGAGAAGCAGATGGAGCTTCGAAACGCGTCGGGCAGATCCATTACGGAGCGGCGTCTACAAGCGGATCCCCGTCCTCACCTACACATAAATAAAGCTGCTGCTCGCGTGCTACTCACATGGTGGACAACCTTGGAGCGTGAATCTATATGCGGCAGTCCAGCCGCAGAGTATGCACCACCCCGTTAACGTGGGGGTCACGGCAGTGAAGTAGCAGCCGTACATGGAATCGAGGACGGGCCCACTTGTGGAGTCCATACAGGACTTGATTGTGTGCTTTCCGTACTACACTTCCCAGAAGTCTCACTGGAGCCTCCCATCGACGGGCGAGTTATATAATTGGAGAAGTGTAGCGGGTGCGCACACCGCTTCCGTTAAAGCCCCTGAAGAGAAGCAGATGGAGCTTCGAAACGCGTCGGGCAGATCCATTACGGAGCGGCGTCTACAAGCGGATCCCCGTCCTCACCTACACATAAATAAAGCTGCTGCTCGCGTGCTACTCACATGGTGGACAACCTTGGAGCGTGAATCTATATGCGGCAGTCCAGCCGCAGAGTATGCACCACCCCGTTAACGTGGGGGTCACGGCAGTGAAGTAGCAGCCGTACATGGAATCGAGGACGGGCCCACTTGTGGAGTCCATACAGGACTTGATTGTGTGCTTTCCGTACTACACTTCCCAGAAGTCTCACTGGAGCCTCCCATCGACGGGCGAGTTATATAATTGGAGAAGTGTAGCGGGTGCGCACACCGCTTCCGTTAAAGCCCCTGAAGAGAAGCAGATGGAGCTTCGAAACGCGTCGGGCAGATCCATTACGGAGCGGCGTCTACAAGCGGATCCCCGTCCTCACCTACACATAAATAAAGCTGCTGCTCGCGTGCTACTCACATGGTGGACAACCTTGGAGCGTGAATCTATATGCGGCAGTCCAGCCGCAGAGTATGCACCACCCCGTTAACGTGGGGGTCACGGCAGTGAAGTAGCAGCCGTACATGGAATCGAGGACGGGCCCACTTGTGGAGTCCATACAGGACTTGATTGTGTGCTTTCCGTACTACACTTCCCAGAAGTCTCACTGGAGCCTCCCATCGACGGGCGAGTTATATAATTGGAGAAGTGTAGCGGGTGCGCACACCGCTTCCGTTAAAGCCCCTGAAGAGAAGCAGATGGAGCTTCGAAACGCGTCGGGCAGATCCATTACGGAGCGGCGTCTACAAGCGGATCCCCGTCCTCACCTACACATAAATAAAGCTGCTGCTCGCGTGCTACTCACATGGTGGACAACCTTGGAGCGTGAATCTATATGCGGCAGTCCAGCCGCAGAGTATGCACCACCCCGTTAACGTGGGGGTCACGGCAGTGAAGTAGCAGCCGTACATGGAATCGAGGACGGGCCCACTTGTGGAGTCCATACAGGACTTGATTGTGTGCTTTCCGTACTACACTTCCCAGAAGTCTCACTGGAGCCTCCCATCGACGGGCGAGTTATATAATTGGAGAAGTGTAGCGGGTGCGCACACCGCTTCCGTTAAAGCCCCTGAAGAGAAGCAGATGGAGCTTCGAAACGCGTCGGGCAGATCCATTACGGAGCGGCGTCTACAAGCGGATCCCCGTCCTCACCTACACATAAATAAAGCTGCTGCTCGCGTGCTACTCACATGGTGGACAACCTTGGAGCGTGAATCTATATGCGGCAGTCCAGCCGCAGAGTATGCACCACCCCGTTAACGTGGGGGTCACGGCAGTGAAGTAGCAGCCGTACATGGAATCGAGGACGGGCCCACTTGTGGAGTCCATACAGGACTTGATTGTGTGCTTTCCGTACTACACTTCCCAGAAGTCTCACTGGAGCCTCCCATCGACGGGCGAGTTATATAATTGGAGAAGTGTAGCGGGTGCGCACACCGCTTCCGTTAAAGCCCCTGAAGAGAAGCAGATGGAGCTTCGAAACGCGTCGGGCAGATCCATTACGGAGCGGCGTCTACAAGCGGATCCCCGTCCTCACCTACACATAAATAAAGCTGCTGCTCGCGTGCTACTCACATGGTGGACAACCTTGGAGCGTGAATCTATATGCGGCAGTCCAGCCGCAGAGTATGCACCACCCCGTTAACGTGGGGGTCACGGCAGTGAAGTAGCAGCCGTACATGGAATCGAGGACGGGCCCACTTGTGGAGTCCATACAGGACTTGATTGTGTGCTTTCCGTACTACACTTCCCAGAAGTCTCACTGGAGCCTCCCATCGACGGGCGAGTTATATAATTGGAGAAGTGTAGCGGGTGCGCACACCGCTTCCGTTAAAGCCCCTGAAGAGAAGCAGATGGAGCTTCGAAACGCGTCGGGCAGATCCATTACGGAGCGGCGTCTACAAGCGGATCCCCGTCCTCACCTACACATAAATAAAGCTGCTGCTCGCGTGCTACTCACATGGTGGACAACCTTGGAGCGTGAATATATATATATATATATATATATATATATTCACTGAAAAAACCATAGGTTATAGACCATATATAGTTAGGAATTAGCATTTACAAAACCTTGAAAATTCACTGAAAAAACCATAGGTTATAGACCATATATAGTTAGGAATTAGCATTTACAAAACCTTATTTTACTCACACAAAACCATTGAAATTCCATATATAGTTAGTTGCACTAACTATATATCGCGCACCCGCAATCCACTGCTGATGATGTCACATATTACATCATTCATGACATGGTCAGTGACATCACTGATGACATCACTGATGACATCTCAAATGACATCACTGATGACATCACTGATGACATCATCCAGTGACTGTGTGTTTCTGTAAAGTTTAAATATGTTTTACATATTGAAGAATGAGTAGATGTAGAAGTGTCTGGATGAAGGATTTAGTAGGTGCGTGACTGACTGTATGAGTGAGTGATTAAATGTGTCTCACTGAGTGCATGGGTTAGTGACTAAACTGTCTTAATTTGTGCATCATTATGTCTGTTGTTCTGTAAACTGCTGCATGTGTTGATCAGTAGCTATATGAGTAACTATATGGGTTATTGATTGATTGTCCAAGTATTTGTATGGGAGACTGAGTGTGTGTGTGGCTGGCTGGGAGATGTGTGACTCTGTGCAGATCAATGTGTTCTTGTATCAATGATTGTATAAGAGAGTAAGTATGTGTTAGTATATGTTTGAAAATGTAAGGTACTCTATGTTTAACTGTATAGATTAGAAAATGGAAGTGTGATTGATTCTTTACAGGACTGACTAGGTGTGTGAGTAACTCCATGGATGAGTGGCAGAGTGTGAGTGTCTGTATAGGTGTATGAGTGTATATGATGGTGTTGTAAAGATGAGTGATTGTATGTATGAATGATTGTATGGGTGAATGAGTGAATGTGTGTGTAGACATAGGAATCAGTGAGGGCGTATGTAGTAACTAGTATTGGTGTGTCAATGGTTTAAAAAATTATATTCTGTATTTAACACTGGGTGTAACAGAGGTTATATTAAAGTGTGAGGAGATGCATTGTATTGTCACATGAATGATATCATCAGTGATGTGACCATTGATGTCAAATGAGATGTCATCAGTGATGTCATTTGAGATGTCATCAGTGATGTCATCAGTGATGTCATTTGAGATGTTTTCAGTGATGTCATTTGAGATGTCATCAGTGATGTCATCAGTGATGTCATTTGAGATGTCATCAGTGATGTCATCAGTGATGTCATTTGAGATGTCATCAGTGATGTCATCAGTGATGTCACTGACCATGTCATGAATGATGTAATATGTGACATCATCAGCAGTGGATTGCGGGTGCGCGATATATAGTTAGTGCAACTAACTATATATGGAATTTCAATGGTTTTGTGTGAGTAAAATAAGGTTTTGTAAATGCTAATTCCTAACTATATATGGTCTATAACCTATGGTTTTTTCAGTGAATTTTCAAGGTTTTGTAAATGCTAATTCCTAACTATATATGGTCTATAACCTATGGTTTTTTCAGTGAATTTCATTGGTTTTTTAAAAGCTAATATCTGTAGCTGTAAAATGTATTCTTCTTTAAATCCAAAAATATATTTTATATGTTTATTAATAAATTTTTTTTAAATATTTTTTTTTCTTCGCTCCCGCTTCGCGAATCGGGAAGCTTCCCGTTAGCTCACCTTGATGCCGCGAAATAGTCCGCGAACCGGTAAACGTTCCTTTAGCGCAACTGCCGCGTTAGAAAACAACATCGTGACGCGTCGCGTCCGCATGACGTTTCGCGTTGTCGCGTGATACGTCATATGACGTGCTACGTTAGCGTACCCGGAAGCGAACTGGTACGCGAAGCGAGGCGCGAAGCGCAGGTTCCCGGAAGCAAACCGGGAGGCGGCGCAAAGCGCGTAACGTAAACACAGCAGGTCATGTGACTTGGTAATAACACTTTTCATTGGTTCATTTCACTTTTGGTTTCCTAATGATGTAAGACTAGGTCATGAAATCTAAAATTAACACTTTTCATTGGTTGAGAACTATTGTTTTTCCCAAATGATGAAAACCCCTCCTTCTTTCCTCACTCTGACTTTCATCTTTGTGAGAGAAAGACCCTTTGTTACCAGTGAGCAATGGCTTCTTTAGTAGCTTCAGCTGGTGCTTCCCCACCACCTCCACCACATCCAAGGAAGAGAGGACCACCTGCTGAAGTTATAATTCAGCAAGAAGAGGAAGAAGAGGAAGAGCAGGAAGAGAGGCAGTTTTTGCCTGAGGAGCCCAGGAGGTTTCACCTGAAAGAAAATTTTATTTGGCAATTTCTTTAATTTCCCAAAGGCCAGAAAAAAGTAAATGCAAGATACGTAACTTGCCTTATATGTCAAGATAGACTGTCCAGAGGGACCGAGAAGAAATACAGTTACGGAAACTACACAATGCATCGCCATATGACTAGGTGGCATCCTAACAACTACAGTGCTGCACAGTTACGTAACGAACTAGATAATCCCCCTATTATGGCCAGAAGATCTGTTGTACCGGAAGTGACGGGACCAGAGGGCAGGGAGATGGTGCCAAATATACAAATGAGATTCGGGGAAGTAAAACAAGTCTGCGTACTTTGCAATGGATTCATTTGCTACAGAGAAAGTAGCATCACTCTGATCAACAGAGCTATTGACAATCATGCTCATGTTTGTCCGAAACGCCCCAAACAATAAATTCTTTTTTTTTTGTTGCTCCTGTTGAGCCCTTTACAATGAATCGTTTTCATTTCACCCCCCCAAAAAACCCCCCAAAAAAATATAAAACCGTTGAGAAAAATTCAAAAAAAGTAAAAAAATGTTCAGAAAAATAATAAAAAGAATATAAAACAACAAAAACAATAAAAAAAAAGTTCTTTTCAGAACTACCTCCCCGTTATAAAAAAATTGGTAGAATATTTGGAACTCTGCCAACCTCTATTTCTCTTGGTTCGCTTCCCAGTTCGCTCGCCGGTACGCGAACCGGGAGCGAACCCAAATTAAAAAAAAAAAAAAAAGAACAGTAAGTATAAGGGAAGGAAACAGACAGTTATGTTAAAAGAAAGACAGCTATAGGGGAGTAAACTAGAGATACTGTTACCCGTAATCCACTGCTGATGATGTCACATATTACATCATTCATGACATGGTCAGTGACATCATCAGCAGAGGATTGCGGGTAACAGTATCCCTAGTTTACTCCCTATAGCTGTCTTTCTTTTAACATATCTGTCTGTTTCCTTCCCTTATACTTACTGTTCTTTTTAAAAACAATTTTTTAGATCAGTCAGAAACAGTGAAAGTAATAGAGACAGAGTGAGTGACCAAGAGTGAAGAAGTATGAGAAGAGAGGGACTAAGAAAAATAGTGAAGGAGTAGAGTAATTAAGTAATAGAGAAAGGAATGAGGGAAGTAGCAAAGGCAGGAAAGTGATGCTTAAAGAAATGAAGCAGTGGAACTAATAGAAGTTAAATGTGATAGAAATATAACGAAAAGAGTACAAAACATTTACCTTATAATTGTCGTTAAGTTAGTCATTTGATCTTTTTATACTTTCAATCTGTGAAAGAGAGAACAAACATTTGAAAAATATTAAAACATGTTTTTAATAAATTAGAAAAGACAAGGGAAAAGATTGAAGGACAAATAGTTTTTCAAGAACTTTGACACTTACAGAAGCCTCTGCTTCTCCATGCCCCTACACAGTCCTAAAAACATACATTTTAAACTAACAGTATCTTGATGCAGATGAAGTGAGTCCTATCTTGCAACATTGTGCATCTTTTGCATGACTGCTGCATCGGTTTCATGTGGCATTGTTTTTTTACAGCATGACACATCTGCCTAGATGCATCATTTTATAATTTTGTCGCCTCATAGCAAATCTTTTCAACCGCGACTGCGTCACAAAAGTGACGCACAGTGGCGCAAAAGAGGCATACACCTATCATAAATCTGTCCCTAACATGTTAAATAATTGATTCAGGATGACAATAAGGTGTGGCCTATCCAGAGGTTTGTTTAAGGTGAGGCCTACTCAGGGTTGCAGATCAAATTTACACTTGTTGAAGAATACAGAGGAGATAATACATGTGAAGGCCTACTAATGAAGTAAGTCATGTGCACTTCACTCTTGAACAAAGGCCAGACCTCTTCTGTGTCCGTGGACAGACCTAAACTTCATCTGCACAATGTCATTCGTAAACTTAGGAAACACAGGTGATGTAATTGAAAAATGTGGAGTTTATTTTCCTCATTTCACAATCACATCACCTGTGTTGCCTTTGCTTAGGTATCTCATAGTGCAGATGGAGTCTAGCATATCAAACAGTACACAGAAGTTGAGCAGTGTATACAACAATTTTGACACTTAGAAAAGCTTCAGCTTCTGCATGTCCCCTACACAGTGCTAATTATATACATTTCAAAGTGATGGTATCTTGCTGGAGATGAACTGAAACCTATCTTGCAACATGGTGCATCTTTTACACAAAAGTGACCCACAGCGGAGCAAATGAGGCGCACCGTCATCATAAATCTGACCCTAACATTTTAAATCATTGTTTCAAGATGCCGATAAGGTGTAACCTATTCACAGATTTGTTTCAGGTAAGTCCTACTCAGAGTTGCAGATGAAATTTAGGTTTGTTGAAGAATACAGAGAAGAAAATACATGTGCAGGCCTACCAACCAAGTGTGTCATGTCCACTGCACTCTTGAACAAATGTCAGACCTCCTCTGTCTCCAGGAACAGGCCTAAACCTCATCTACACAATGTGATGTGTAATGTTAGGAAACACAGGTAATATAATTGAAAAACGTGCAATTTTTTTTGCTCATTCCACAATCATATCACCTGTGTTTCCTTTGCTTAGGTATCTCATTGTGGAAATGTAGTCTATCATATCAAAGACTACGTAGAATATGAGCACTGTATGCAACAACTTTGACACTTACAGAAGCCTCACCTTCTCCATGCCTCCTACACAGTTCTACATGTACATCATAAATGCAAACAGAACAGAATTAATTATACATGTTAAATGGTTTATTTTTGCTGTTCTCAGAATGTATCAAATTTCACTAAAAACAGTGACTTGAAGGTATTCATCATATAACAGCGGGGAAAAAAACACAATCAAAATGATTGTGTTTAAAAAACCCATACAACATAACAAATCAGAATTCAGAACTCCTTAAAGTTAACTTACTTTCCATGACGGCGAAGAATGTCCTATGAACAGCTTACACTCTGTTGTGCTGTTATTACTTTCAACCCGCCACTTTCTGAAAGAAAACCTCCATCGTTTTCAAAAACATGTTACATACAATAAATGACTTCTCGCTCTCTACCACACGTTTCCACAAGGCCAAATCGTGTCAGAGCCATTTATAACTCTTGGAATTCTTCTAAGCCAATCCCGTCATGTTGTATTTCCGCAACTTTCAGAATTAAAATGTTGAAGATCATTTTCACAATCCTGGATTACTAATATCTTACCTTTCTTGCTCACTCATGTTCTACATTTCCTATGACACTGATACTGCTTACTATGAAGCAGACTTACACTATCTCTATGACTACTACAATTATTAAATTCTCTACATCACTTTTACTCACAAAGCAATATAAAACAGTAGACAGCATTGCAGACTTACATTCCCTCTACTCCATGTTTTGATTGGCTGCTTGAATTTGCTTATAAAAAGAAACAGTTTTTTCTGAATTCATTCAAAGTGCAGTTATTTCAACATGACGTCCAGTGTTATGGTAAGAAGTTATGTCTCTGTACTACACTTATCCTCAAGGCCAAATCGTGTAGGAGCCATTAGAACTTCTTGAAATTCCTCAGAGCACATCCTGAGATTCTTTCCCTAAAATTTTGGTTTTAAAAACACCAGGTAAGAGTTTTTAAGGTCATACGGCAATTTTTTTTTGAAAATTAAAACAGAATCATTGCAGAATGACCAGCCGTTTCTAGACTTTAAATAAGCTGTGTAATGTCCTGATGTTATTGAAGGACCGTCATGATATATAATTGCTGCAGTTACAAAAGTCCTTCCTGATATTGACAACTGTGAAGCCACAAAATTTTTAATTAAAGTTGTCAATTTTGTTCCATCAGGCCTACATCGTTGGAACATTAAAATAACATACTGGCCATATGTTCGTATAAATAATGTGGACATCATTTCAGATTTACATTGGCTACACTCCATGTTGTGATCAGCTGCTTTTACTAGTTTATTAAAAGAGACTGATTTACTGTCTGGCAAAGTTAAATATATAAATCTTTCTGAGTCTACACTAGTACTACTTGATACCCTACAGTTCTCGCAGTCATGCTGCCATTGATAAGAAAGCCCAAACAGGTGATCTACATCTACACCTTCAGCATGCAATACATCAAGTATATACATTAAAAACTCCTGACAATCTTGCTGAATATTTTGAGAGAATTGTGTTTGGCCTGAACATCTGTCTAACAGATTTCGAATTTCAGACACACTTTCTATTTTTGTTCTATCTGTGCTACATTTCTCTAACACAGAATTTAACAAACTGCAAAATCTTTGATCAGAATTGACCACAATCTCTTCTTTTACATTTTCTAGAGAAAACAAAACATTAACCACTACATTAGCATAGCAGTTGACACCAGAACTGTTTTCAAATTGAAAACCAACAACATCTTCAACAGAATCCTTTTTGTTCCTGCTTATAATTTCAGGTTCATCGACTTTTCGTCTTTTTGCTGCAACCTCCCTAGTATTTGTCACATTTCTTCGTTTCCGGCCTACCACACGTTTCTCAAACAAAGGATATTGAGGCAAATGTGGCGCATACTCTCTTCTCAACCTATTGTATTCCTTAACACAATCTAGATCCGCACAAATGTTTGTGACATCACACTCAATCAAGTACAATCCCGATAAAGTTCTAACTCGTGACAATGCCACATATGCCATACCCTCCTTGAACACAGAACTGCCAATATTCACCAATGCACTGTCTACACTAAAACCTTGCGATTTATGGATTGTCACCGCATATGCCAAGCAAACAGGAAACTGCTTACGGCGAACATATAAGTCTTTTACAAGCAAAAATCTAGCAGAGCAACGACCAATTACCTGTACTTCCTCAATGCCATCAAATTTAATTTTTAAAAATTCAATTCCATCTCTATTTCTGTATTTCACAAAATCAACAACATTACCCATTGATCCATTTACCAGACCTCTTTCAACATGTAAATTCCTTCTTAAAATTATACGGCAGTTCAAGCACACATTCAGAGTCTTTTCAAAACCTGCAGTTTTAGATATAGTCTTCTCTAATGAATCCAATTTTGATTTCAAATTCTCAGACAAAATAATTGTTGATCGCATATGCTCTACTCTGTCAATAGCTTCTAGTTTCACAATCTCCTGCTTTTCCAAATGCAACATTTTGTTGTTGAATTTGGCACATTCTGCAAGAGTTGGCATCAAACATATTCCAGATTTCTTCTCAGTAATTTTCTGAAAAATATTCTCAGGCACAACATCTTGTTCTGGATATAAATTTGACAGTAATCGTGCATGTAAAGCTTCTTTCCCATGCTCGGTCACTTTTCCAATTCTAACATCTTGTAGAATACTCTTGTAAACTTCATCCTTCGCCTGACGCATATTTTCATGCAGTTCAGCATAATTGAAGTTTAACCATATATTGACGTTGCCAATGCTCCCTAGGCACTTCCTGGTATCTTCATGCGTGAGCATTTTGAACACAGGTTGCCCTTTCACTGGTGTCAGCTGCAGAAGATCTCCGAAAACAATGATGTGTTTGCCACCAAATAACACATCATACTCTGTTTTGAGAACTTCTTGCATTCTCAAATGCACAAACGCAAGCATGACATTGGAAACCATGCTTACTTCGTCAATGATAAGAAGTTTCATTTTCCTCAAGATTCTTTTTTTTAATTTATTTTTTTATTTTTTTTAAAACCTTTATTGTACAAAGAGTGCTCACAAATACGGGCCTACAACCCTACGGGCTGGCCACCACATAGCAAAAGCATAATTAGCAATACAAATTTGTCCACAGGATATGACAGCAAGAACACAGGAGATACACCAAAAGCCATAAAGCAATCAGCAGGGACAGGATATTGGAAGGTTGATTTTCTTTTACGGGAACGGGGAGTACAGGATCATGACGGGCAGTGAGTCAAACACCAAGGGAGGGGCCGTGGTGAGCCGCGATCCGGCGATCATAAAAATACAGGATGAAGCCAACACGAAGTAAACATATCGATAAATACAAGCACAATTGGAGTACCACAAGGAGAGGCAATGGCGTTCGCCGTCCAGCGCCCACCCACCACAGCAACAACCCGACTTAACAAACATAAGTAAAAAAAAACCATTGTAAAAAGCAATACGATACGTACCCCAACGAAAGGAAGGAAATCCCCCATGAAGAGGGAGGGGAAGGAAGAAAAAGGAAAAAGGAAGGGACTCCTACCCAACCACGCGCCCCCCGGCGACAAAGCAGGAAAACAGAAACCGGTACACGGCACCCATTAAAGGTCGATGACAGAACACATAGCGAGCCATAATCACAATACGACCGGAAGGTCAATGCATCAGAAACACCCCAGGGGGACACATGACGAGACATAGTCCCGAAAAAGCGAATACTCAAGAGCCATAGAACAAAAAAAGGGGAGAAAAAAGGGGGGGGGAAAGACCCCCCAAAGTGACAGACCCCCCCACCCACCCCTCAAGCCCACCCTGCACCCCTGCAGAAGGGTATGGCCTACCCCCCAGCAGCGTGCCTGTAGCCCTAATTAGAACCCGAAATATAGAAGAGCAAAGACAAGACGGAAACAGAAGACAAAAACGGGGGAGGGGAGGGGAAGGGAAAAAAGGAAGAAGACACACATGGGAGAGGGCCAAGGGACAGTATTATCTGCACCCACCCACCCGCCTGAGAAGAAGGGCAGAGCCCTCGGGAAGTCAAAAATTATCAGGATACACTCCAGGAGCACCATAAAGTCACACATAATCATACCGTTACATGCCGCTCATCCAAACCAGTACAAGACTACCGCACACAGAGGCAAATTTGTATCAGCCCTGTCCTTGTTTGTCCAAAGTTATAGCCGTCCGATCCACTAAGAACCAGACCGCGAAGAACCGAAGGCATAGAACAGGGAGATCAGACGGCAGTCCAGATAAGACACGTGGAGTAAAACACGGAAGATCCAGGAAAGTCATGGAACATCGCACACAATGCAGGCACAGTTTCAGGGACAGTTCAAGAGAGGCCGACCCAGCTGGGTTGGCACAGGAGCCATGGCCGGGCAGTCGAGGCGAAAAGAGGCAGGAAGAGTCATCGAGTCCAGGCCAGACGGAAGTCGGTCCCCGGACCAGCGGCAAAGGAGACAGCACAGGACGAAGAAGGGCAACGGAACTCCGCACACCCACAGACGCGGCTGTCGCCGGGGCCATATTTCCTAGGATAGTTCCAGCCGCACCCTGCAACGGTGAAGCCACACCCGGTTTTGGGGGCACGAACAGCCCGAAGAGAGGATCCACCTCCAGGGCGAAGAAGGGTGCAGCCACAGAAGCTCGCCAGGAGTGCAGGGCGTCCAGGATATCCTTAAGTGTAGGAAAACCTTTACAGTATCCGGCACCCGGGCCATGCGGCGGGCCTCCAGCGCTCGTCCAGGCCTGGCTGAGACACTCAGGGTCGGCCGCCATCTTGGAAGCCCGGCGAGGCCGCGGCGGCCGTCAACCTCCGTCGGGGCAGCAGCGAGGCAAATGAAGACCAGCCGACCGGCGGCAGGGCACCCCGGGGCAGGAAGGGGGGCCACCAGAAGATGGGGAATCGCCGGCTCCACCAGTGCCGCCGGTCCCGTTCTCCGAGTCCGGGCGGAGGAAATCAAAATGGCCGGACCGGAGAACAAAGGGGGAGCAAGCCAGATGTACGAGTAGCCCCGTCAATGGAAGGCAGCGCCTTCACCCAAGGCCCCCGGCCCACCGGAGCCGGCCAGCAAGCACAGCCGGCCTACACGCACAACGGCCTCCACGACCACGTCCACTGCGCCATCAAGGGCCGATCATCGTGCTCCGTCCCGTCCGGGCGCCGCCGAGAAGGTCCAGGCCAGCCCGCCCCGGAGGCCCCGAAGCGAGCGGGAGCGCCGCACAGGATCCACGGCACCCAGGACCACCGGAGCAAAAGGTGAGTGCCTGCAAGGCGTCTTAGCACTACAGCACAGCAAAAAGGGCTTCCCGGGGCAGGATAACGGCAGGATAGATGATAAAAACAGGCAGGCGAACGGAGCCGAGCTAAAACGCGGCCATCTCGGACGCGAGCTTGACCATGAGCTTCCTCAAGATTCTTGAAACTTCAAAACAAGCATCTCCAGATAGCTTGTGATATTGTAATTTGTTGTCATGCTCCACTGGCAGCATCAGTAAATAATGTAAAGTAATCCCTTTAATGTTATGTGCTGCCAGTCCAGTTGGAGCGGTGACAACACAAGACAGCGATGACTCTGTCCTTTCCTGCAAATAGCATGAAATTGCTTTAATAAGGAAACTTTTTCCAGTTCCCGCTTCTCCACTCACGTACAGTCGGACAGGCTTCAACGACGTACATGAACACTCTTTCTTGTCATGACTTAATCCATGATCAATTTGCATGGTAACTTCGTCATATATTTTCCTCTGCTCAACGTTGAGTTGTCTTTCCAACTCTTCTAAGTTAACCGCATCCTCCTGAACATGTGCCATGGCTCTTTCCACTTCATTCATAGCAGTGGCAGCTTCATTTTCGATAACAGGTCCTCCTAGTGGATCCTGACTCAATGAAGCAGAACTCTGACTGTCCTGAGAACTGTCTCTGGCAATCTCGGCTGCAATCGTTGCTTCCTGCTCAATTTTCGCATTCAAAATTTCTACATATTTGGGAAAAGCAGGACATTCTATGGTCTCCTTGGCAGCATTGAAAGAGTCTTCGTAACAGAGGAAATCTCCAAGCAGTTCCTCTTCTGCACGCCAAGGCTTGAAAAGTTGCAAAAGTGCTAAATAGAAAAACTCCTTTTTTTCAGGAGATTCGCCACTCAATTTTCGATGGTTTACCAAGTGGCATTTTCTTTGCTTGACCAGACATCCCTCACTTCCTATTACAGCATACACTCCTTTCTCAGTATCTTCTTTGATGTTCCTCTTGAATATGTAATTTTGAAGAACCTCATACAGACAAACATTGTCGAGGTGTTTGCTTCGATTTGGATAATATGTATCCAACATGTTGGTCTTCAAAATGTCGGTACTGTTTGGCTCCTTTTCCGCCAAATACTCAATTTCCCGCACAGGTTTCAGAACTCGATTACGCGTTGCAGCAAGACCAAGACTCGCCCAAACGATACTCCTGGACTTGGCATAGAGACTTGCTGAAGACAACCGGTCAGAGCATTCGTAAGCTCCGATTTCTCTATGCGACAACATCTTCAGACTGAAACTGTACAACTTCTTGCTGAGGCTCTTTTCATGGGAAATGTCCTCCCACATATCCTTCAATTCTGTCTTCTCTTTTTTGGTGATGTAAGATGTCACATACCGAGCCACAGCCATACAGTTATCAGCCACAAACTGTATATCCATGTTAGCATTCCACATGGACAAAATCACCGGGTTGTAGTCGTTGATGTACTTGGACTCTTCGTTCCTCTTCAAATTGTATGTGTTTTTAGGTGATTTCTTCATCACATTATGTCGCAGCGAAGACATCAAACTGTTTACTCTTCCTTTAGAAATCACCGGTCGTGGAAAGCCGAAACGACATTTGGTGTAGAACTTGTCCTTGTTTCGGAATTTACGACGACAGTACTTTCCACATCGATGGCTTTGGAAACGTAGAACTTTTTCTCTTAGACTTTTCTTCTCCTTTGCGTTTGGAACAGCACACGTAGAATACTGTTGTATGAAACTCATCACTGAGTCTTCTGGATCCGTTCCAAATTTAGGTGCATCCTTGATCCACAGCAGCATATGTATATGAGGAGCACCTCTTGCTTGGTACTCCTTTCTCCAGAAGAAATCCAACACCTCTCCAAGAGGTGGATTCTTCTTATTCATGATGAAAGACATCATAGCTTCAAATCTATGATTGAAGTACCTGCATACATTGACTGGATCCAAAGAGCACAGTTCTCCGGGTGTCTTGAATTCGATGTTTTCGATGTTTGCATTTGCCTCTCGTAGAAATTCAAGTAAGTCTTCCCAGCCATACTCCGCACAGCTCAGAGTGAGGAACCATGTGGGAGTTCCTAAGTTCCTCAGCATACATTTTAAATCACCATGACGACGGTACCAGTACTCATTAGTACCACGCTGACACGCCATGAGATTAATCAGGTGAGAATCCAAAATACTGTCTTGGACATTGACTTTATCCATAAAGTCACTTGCCGAGATGTTTTGCATGTGTATACCACTTTTCAAGATGTGGTTCACTGCATATGACAGTCCAGACAGATCGCTTTCAAACAGGAGATGAAACAAATAGGGAATGCATTGTCGAAACCTAGCATCTCCTGCATACAATCGCAAAGTCCGGTATTCAGAAGCAGGAATTTGATGAGGTCGCTCATCATATCTTCCTCCCTGACCTGTTGGAAAAAGCTGTGGGAAACACCGAGCTTCCAAACTTTCCTCCCAAACACTAATGGGACTCCCTTTGGCTTGTTTCATTTGAAACAACTCAATAGCATTCCCCATGACTTCCTTGGAATGCAAAGGATGAACACTATAATGTTCATATATTTCTTCACTAGTACAGGGTTCTATTTTCTCAATTTGACCAGCACACAAATCGCTATCCTCTTCCTCACTTACTTCCTCTTCTGCAACATATACATTTTTATAGTATTTATTATTTTTTTTTCAAATACAATGTTGCCTTTTTGACTTTCCTAACATCCACTAAATCTTGCCATATTTTCTTATTCTTTGTCGGAACCCCATTAACTAAGATAACCAGAGGTTCCTCTTCCACTTTTTCTACTCCAATTGTGTTAATGTTTTTCTTCAAATCTAGAGGCAAATAAACAACTCTTCCCTTTAATCCTCTCTGTAAATCTGATGGAGGCAATTTCCCTGTCTTTGGCTCCATTCTTACAATAGCCTGAAAGGGATGGATACTTTGAATCAAAATAGATTCATAAGTATTTAAATCCTTCAATTCAGAAGGAATCTCAACCAATTCCAGATTATTATGAACTGCTCTAGCAGGCATCTGGTTTTGATTTAATTTGTTACAACAATAAGTACACACACGTTGATCCAATCCCAAATCAAAACAATTTTCTACCATCAAGTATGTTGTAAAATCCTTCCATTCACTATTATTTTCCCTTTCACTTTTTGCATATAAATCCACTAA
The DNA here is from genome assembly GCF_964261635.1 of Lissotriton helveticus. Lineage (NCBI taxonomy): Eukaryota > Metazoa > Chordata > Amphibia > Caudata > Salamandridae > Lissotriton > Lissotriton helveticus. The sequence continues at coordinate 819,553,170 of NC_136070.1, forward strand.
CTTAGTCTGATTCTTATAATAAGTGCGTCGACAACACACACAAGTGAAATTTGGCCTCTCACTTGATTTCACCTCAAACGTCGCAATTTCCCTCTGGAAATTATCTGTACTGGAAACCTGTACACTATCTTCCACATTACTCTCTTCTTCTTGGTCAATTTCAACATTCTCCTCTTTACTTCCAAAGTAACAAAACTCAATTTCTTCACATATATTCTTCACATCTATTTCAGAACCATGCAAAAGAGCAGCGCATAATTGTTTAAGCATAATTGCTGGACTCTTAGCATAATACAACATTCTAACTAATTTCCTCACTTTATTATGATGCACTGCTAGCATCCTGAAATGATGAAAAACACTCTGGCATACTCTCCTGGAAAGACAAGCCAGTGAATGACCATGCAAACCTGTCACTTCTCTCACTCTGCAAGGATCTAATTCTTGCAACAACTTCATTTTCTGCTTCAAACTTTTCTTATTAAATGACCGTATAAAATCACAAAGCAAATTGATGGAATCCTGTCGTACACTGCAAATACTACTACACTTCCAGGTGTACACAGGACCCTTAGGACGTCTTCCTAAAACCTCATTACCTAACACCTCTTCTATCTCTGTTGTCACAAGTTTTTCTTTTTCAACTGGACAACCATCTTTCACTTCATAAGCTCGACCACTGGTGTCAACTGCATGCACCAAATCATTATCCTGGAAATAACTCTCCTCATTAAAAAATGCCTCAGAGCTTGAACTATGCATCCATTCTCCAGAAAAAACTTCACAAAAATTACTACGATTAACTATTCTCTTCCATCTACTATTTCTTTTGAAATCATAAATTGCCTTGTTTAGCTTCCTAATTCTATTGATTATCAAAATAAATAACTTACGTTTAATTTCAAATGCCTGATCAATAACTTTCTCAACTATTTTTTTTCTCTTATAAAAAACCACTTTCTGTTGACCTTTCTTAATATTTTTTAACAAATTGCCAATTATCCTGTTGCGGAACATTCGTTTACGAATGTCCCTAAACTGTTGTTTCCTTCTACTATCATGCACAGAGTTATCTCTTGCTCTAGCAGTAACATTTTTCATTGGCCTTTCCTTTCCGTTTGAATTGCTTCTCCTTTTCTGGACTGAAACATTTTCTGTAGTAATTTTTTTTTACTACAGATATTTCTTATGAATGTTTTTGTACTCTTACCCGGTGCTTTCTTGGTGACTTGACAAATATTTTTGTTAGAGGACTGCTGCTTTTTTTCATTGACCTGCTGTCTTTGACGTTTTGCAGCCTTTCTCAGTCTTTCTTTGGTTGGCATGCTGAAATCTTGAAATGATCTGCAGTTGAATCTGTGGTAAAATATAATAAAAAATGTTATTAACCACTATTACCCAACAGTAAATCAATAACAGTCATCAAAAACTTAACACACTACTTAACATTTTTACATAGAAGATTTTTTACTGCTTGGCAAATTTAGAATACAGAAATAGCAGAAAAGAAATGGAATTTATATTCATTTTACCTGTGCTGTTTTATATGTGAATCTGATCTAATTTTATGAGCATATTTTAATATTTTATTGAAGACACTACACATAACCTGTTTTTGAAGGTGTCTTTATTTTTAAATTAAACGGTTTACATTTTTACTTTTTATTTATTATAAATTTTTTAAATAAATGTTTATAGTTCCATAGGCTCAAGCACGTCAGCTTCCCATCCTATGTCATACAATTCTGACAAATCTGCATCCTCATCACGTTCTTCTTCATCCTCAGGATTTAAATCATCCAAGGGATCAACATCCACTGATGTTTCAATTACGAGTTCAATGATGAGGTCGAAATCAACTGATTGCTGATTGTCGCTCATGTTGATGTTGTCTTTATCTTTAAAGAAAGATAACAACAATGAGATGTTCCAGAGTAAGAGACAAATCTCAGAGATTATAATAGTAAAATTGTTTAACAAGAGTAACATTTTGCAGCTATTATTTAGCCATGTCCAGCGATGCTGAGGAGGTGAAGCCTATGTCCAATTTTTCAGTGAACAGGACTCATCTCTTCTTAACCTTGGATAAGCCTCACCGACTCTGTGTCCCCTGCACATACTTAAATGTAAAGGGGCAGATTGATGTTAACTAGCACATCCCCAGGGATGCACCAGTTAACGTGCACCGCTGCTCTGCCACCCATGGTGTGCCGCATTTACAATCAGATAGGACAAAGCTGCGTCAAAACCCTGCGCCTGCTTGAAGCAGGCATAGGTCTTGACGCAGGTAGGCTGAAAGCTAAAGCAACAACTAAGTGTCGTGTGCAGAAGTTGCAAAAAAGGAAAAATGGCGTTTAAACCGGTAATGAGCCCATGCTAACTTAACACGGTGTAAAGATATCCAGGATCTACATCAGTTTGGGGTTCACAAACCTGGCAGGTACAAGGCACTGAGGCTTTGCACCGTGCATGTCTCATCCCGAATCATATGTTGTTTCTGAATGAAACAATTTCCCAGACCACATGCTTTGGATTGGCTACTTCTAAAAAATTAAACACCCCTACTATCCCGGAGTTAGAGGAATATGATGGTTGGAGTAATTTTACTCGGTTGTCCATTAGTGATTTACAGGCCCTACTCCGTAATTCTTCCTTTAACATTTCCAGTATGAATCCAAAAGGTTGGCTGCTTTGGCAACGTAGTTCAGATTCTTGCCAGAATCGATTTTTCGGTTTAACAGAAGGTTTTAAAAATGTTAGACCTGATCCCCGGTTTGACTTGGTCCACACTGTCACGACTTACTCTGTAGGAAAATTGTGTCAGAATTGGCTGAAGCATTCAACTTTACTTGCAGTTAAAAGTCACCTTTCTAAACTGAATGCAGACGTGGATTTGAATGATTTCATTAAAGGCCCGGCTAGTGGCAGGTCGAAAAGGTGGATATATGCAGCTTACAATGAAATTTGGAAACTGACTCAGATTGAGGCTGCTACACGCCTTAGGGCTATTGATCAAGCGAATCTTGAAAAAGTGCTTGCAGTTGTTGACAATAGTATTAGCGTTCTTTCATCTAGAATTTACACACTAGATGACATTGTGTCGTCAGTTGTCGATATTGTGCATGATGAAGTGTCAGTGTTATACCATGGTCAGAATCAATTAAGATCAATCATGCAATTTGCTTGGACCCTTCAAACTCTGAAAAATGGTAAAGTTCCCTGGGGATACATGAACGTTTCTTCTTTATTTGCCCCATTCAATTTGACTGACAAACAACGCTTGCTGTCAATGCGTGATGCTTCCTTTTCTATGTTACATATTGAAAGGTTAGAATCTTTGCCTTTTTCAGTGGCAGAGGCCAATGCTGCAACGTGGCTTATCCACGGTTTAATAACGCTGCCTTTTGCTTTATATAAGTTTTCAAATTGTATGAAATATGTACCAATAGGTCGTTATGAACCTTTAGGTAGTGGTTTTCTTCATGAGGTCTGGTCGCTTCCATACACATACAGATGTTTCAAAGATGATCAAGAAGTTTATCTGAATGGAGAGGAATGCACTGAGACGCCAGATCATTCCCTAATGTGTAGGCACATACAGTTACACGGTTCATGCAACAAAGACCGACCAAATATGGCTTGCGTGTTGCAAGGCACGCCAGTTCCTGCTATCATCCCCACGTTCAAGTTGTTGGAAAATGGTAGTTATTTGATGCTCAATAATGAAGATTGTTGTGGGTTAATTAGAAGTATTCCTTTTATCGTAACAGTAAGTGAACGGGTTATTTGCTGCAGAAATGTTCTATTTCCTCCCACACATGAACATAAGGAGTTTTCAATCTGGCCACAAATACCAACCTTGGGAGCAGATTTCAACGGCATGGCAAGAATAAGGGCTCTTTTGTCTCAGAGAGAGGTGGCCTTGAGTTCGGCCCGTGAAACTTTCGTGCTTCACATAGCGAACACTCGTACAGAGGTGCAGGCCCTTTTAAATACTGATTCGCCTTTGCATTTCAGCGACATGGTTCGGACTATCTTTAATGCGTCCTCCACAAAGGGCCTGGCGCATTTTTTTAAAGTTGTTAGCAGTGGTCTCGTGACTTCATTTGAGAAAATCTTTGGAGTCATCCCTGCTTTCTTTCATTCTATTTTTTCCACTTTGTTTGGTGGATTCCCAGTTTTACTTGCATTAGCAGCGGGCGCTCTTGTGGTTTTTTACATTTTTAAATATGGATGTCCTTCCTGTGCAAGGTCCCGCCCTGCAGCTGCTGACGCTGTTCCGCAATCGCATGCTTGAATATTATGGCACAATGCCGTTGGCGATATTAAGCACGGCATATGGATTATCTTTTCGATTCTCCTACTTCACCTGTGTCCAGCCTGTATTTCACTGCCTGACCTGTGATTTCGATTGGGCCATTGATTTGTGTCTCTGCGGACCGGTTTCTCCTGACGTCGACTTTAATCAGCTAATGAGTCCTATCATTACTCACGAGTTGGTTTGTCCTGGCGAAAGGATTATGGCTGTGGCATTGATGCATGGACTAATTGGTCCCTGGAATTTACTGGCGGCAGCACAGTCTTTTTTGGAACAGAGCTTTCTTGAAAACCCACCGAGCTGTCCTCTGATGGTGATAGAGGATCCGGTGCTGGGAGAGCACGTATGTTCTTTTCCGCTTTTAAGTTGGATGGCTGAACTGTTTTCGGATGAAGACGGTGACTTCCTATTGGAGGCTGTTGCAGCTTATTTTGCATACACAGTTATGTCATAGACCTTTTTCATGTTTGACATGCTGAGTACTAGCATTTCATTGACAATTCATTGACTTATTTGTCAAGTTTTTATTATTTAGCTTGCCTATTGGCTTAAGCCTCGATAAAGTAGTTGGCTGCTTTATTTTTTTTTAGCATTAAATTTTGCTAGTTTTTAATGTTTTACCTTGCGGACCGTGCACATATAAAGTTGCAATCTGCTCTCATGAGATGGCACTTCTATTATCTTATTCAGTTCGTTTCCGGATCATGGGGGGGTGTCATGTAGATCCTGGATATCTTTAAACCGTGTTAAGTTAGCATGGGCTCATTACCGGTTTAAACGCCATTTTTCCTTTTTTGCAACTTCTGCACACGACACTTAGTTGTTGCTTTAGCTTTCAACCTAGTAGTTCATCGTGGTTTACATGAGAATAATATGTTATTGCTCTACTATCTGCTTTGCTTGTTAAACTATGTCTGTACAGGGAGTGCTGAAGTTTCAAGAACAACACGATACAGAATTGTTATGAGGTCTGATCTCCACGACTTCATAGTCATAACATAAGTGCAGCTTCTGCCAATTCTGGGCATGAGGCGGGTTTTATATTGCTTTGCCGAACACACATACACAACACTTGATGCGGTTCACATGAAGAGAGAGCTGGTGTATGCTGATGTGATTCCTTCAAATCTAGGACACTAAGGTATGGGCCCGCCCTAAACCAACTCAAAGAGACCTTCTTAGCAAATAATATAATATGTGTATTAGGGAGGGTGAGATATAAGTGTTGCTAACTCTTATTCATTTACAGCATGTTAACATGCTGTCACCATTCGCTTTTTATGTACTAGTAACTATGCTGGTAATTTTGCTACTGATAATATGTGTACTTGTATTATCTAAGATACTACGCCTGAGAATACGGCATTAGTAAATAAACATTTCAAATGCACATGTGTTCTTCTTAACTCCATGTTCTGGTTTGTAATGAATATATAACGACCGAGTGTTCATGAGTTCCACGTATCCTGAGGTACTGTAAGATCATGTTCTGGATTGTCTAACCATTGGGAGTTTGTTATATCCAATGTGACACTGTAGCTAGCTTGGTAAGGGGTTTTTGGGTACTAAGGTGAGTTTTGGGGCACCCTAATTCACCGAGGTTCCAATCCTCTGTGCACAGTTCTGTGTGAGAACAGAAACCCTGCGACAGGGGCACCCCTGAGCCTTGCTGGAGCTTCATCACACTTGCGATACAACTCCAGCAATGCGCCACCTTTACGACACAGATGCGTCACGCATCTGTGCTGTTTTTGCCCCATGGTGCGCCGCATTGTAAATGCAGCACACCATGGGTGGCGGAACAACGGCGCAGGATGACTGGCACATCCCTGGTGATGCGCCAGTCATCATAAATCTATCCCTAAGCTTCTTATCTTGTTAGAGATGAACCGCCATATGTATCATCAAAGTTTTTTGCATTTCCTAAATAGCGAACTTTAAGGAATAAATAGCGATTCTTTACCATTCCTAATTTGCGATGAGCAAATTGCTAATTGCAAATTACCCATTCATTTCCATGGAGCAGGAGGCCCATAGGAATGAAGGTGCAATTTGCGATTAGCAATTAGCTCATCGCAAATTAGGAATTTTTCCGAGGGTGCAGGGGTGTCTCAAGAACACCCTGCTGCACCCCTGAAAAAGAAATTTGGGGGCATATGGCGCACATAAATTTTAAAAACATTCCTTTACCTCAAAAACGATTTTCAACTCATAATTTGAAAACACTGCCCACGGGGAAATGACTTAAAATGTCCTCAAGACACATCAAAGTGTTTTTTTAAAGCCTTTGCAACTTTTTTGGGTCACTTTTAACATGGCTATGTAACTCAAACAGTCAAAATCTAAATTTACCATGCACAGGTGGGAGCATATTTACAAGGAATTTGCTCCACGGGGAAAGGTCTTTTAATTTAATATTGGAAAAATAACATCAGAGACACTGAAATACCTCAAAAACGATTTTCAACTCATAATTTAAAAACACTCCACATGGGGAAATGACTTAAAATGTCCTTAAGACACATGAAAGCGTTTTTTTAAAGCCTTTGCAGCATGTTTGGGTCACTTTTAACATGGCTATGTAACGCAAACATTCAAAATCTAAATTTGCCATGCACAGGTGGGAGCATATTTACAAGCAATTTGCTCCACATGGAAAGGTCCATAGGAATGAAGGTGCAATTTGCGATTAGCAATTAGCTCATCGCAAATTAGGAATTTTTCCGAGGGTGCAGGGGTGTCTCAAGAACACCCTGCTGCACCCCTGAAAAAGAAATTTGGGGGCATATGGCGCACATAAATTTTAAAAAACATTCCTTTACCTCAAAAACGATTTTCAACTCATAATTTGAAAACACTGCCCACGGGGAAATGACTTAAAATGTCCTCAAGACACATCAAAGTGTTTTTTTAAAGCCTTTGCAGCATGTTTGGGTCACTTTTAACATGGCTATGTAACGCAAACATTCAAAATCTAAATTTGCCATGCACAGGTGGGAGCATATTTACAAGCAATTTGCTCCACATGGAAAGGTCTTACATTAAAATGGGAAAAATAACATCAGAGACACTCAATTGCCTTATAAAGAAGCATAAACCATTATGTCCTTGTCATAAATATTAAAACCATTCCTTTTCCTCAAAAACGATTTACAAGTCATAATTTGAAAACACTCCACAGCTCCTATGCACATAAAAACCCTGTCAGTACTAATACTTCACATTTTCTCCAATTACAATTTCTCAAAGAAACAAAATCTATTTGTAAAACACTTGAGACAAAGCAACATTTGAAAAACACAACTTTCTTCATAATTTTCTCCTTAAAGCACACTATTCTCTATCTAAATTAAAGAAATCTTTTCTCACCTTAGCAAATACTTTGAGTTTCAAAACAGTCTCAGAAACACACCAATTTGTCTTCAGCAGAGCAAAAGGTATGCACTCCAGAGTCTGCAGCTATCAAAAGCACAGAAATGCTGTAATTCTTCACACATATCTCTCATGTCACCCAATCAAAACTCTTCCCTCACTTTTTTTTCAAATCAAAACCCTTCCCCCCTCTGCCCTCTCTGCTTTTTTTTCATAGCAACCACCTCTTGGAAGACCTCTGGTGTTTGCAAGTTCACACAACAATGTTGCAATTGAACTCTGAACTCTCAGTGCACCTGCATATCCAGTGCATTCTTTCATTTAATGATTTTTTCTTGACCACTCAAAATACATCTTTCAAAGAACTCATCCATGCACCCTAACTTTCTGTTTTCAGCAATCAAAATCCACCAATCACTCTTACTGCTTCATTAACACAGAAACTCCACAGTTTTTTTCATTTTACACTCTTATTTTTTCAACTGCCATTTCATTGCCACACTTCATCTGACTGCAGGAGAACCTTCTCTCACCATGTTTTCTGTCTGGATTGTTGGACATAGTTACATCTATTGGGCTCAGAGGTATGCTGAGAACAGAAATTTACCTAACCTCAATTTACAAGATGTGGAAATTAAGTGGTTTGGCCACAGAGGATTAAAATGTCACCAATTGATACCATTGGTGAAAACCTTTATGCATTTGCCAAAACCTGACCTGTTAATTGTGCACTGTGGAGGTAATGATTTGGGCACTTTGACTGGGGTAGGTCTGGAAATGCTTTTAAAGGACACCTTTGAGCAATTGATGGCACTTTTTCCTCAAACTGCCTTGGTATATTCAAATATAAGCCAAAGACAGAAATGGAGGTGGTCGAACCAATTTTGTCCACAAATTGAGAAGTCGAGGAAGCATGTAAACAAATCTGTTTCAGCTTACATGAGAGACCATGGAATGGGCTCCATGTACAACAATAACTTGCGTTACTACATGCAAGATATCTACAGAGGAGATGGAGTTCACTTCTCAGATGAGGGCAACAGAGTTTTCATTTTGAATTTAAGACTGTGCATTGGTACCTACTTATAAGTACCTAAATGTACCATAAACCCAAAAGCTCTTCTCAGAGCTACCCTACATCTGATCACTCACAATTATTATTTTACTCTAACTTTTTTCACTAATTTTCAACAAAGTACGCTCCCCAGAACGCTTCCCGGTTCGCGAACCGGACGCTCCCCACGCAAAAAAAACGAAACATTTTTTTATTTTTTTTTGCCCTGCGGGGCCCTTTTAAAGCCTCCACATCAAACCTAGGGGGTCAGGGAGGATCTACTATGCCCCCTTATGGTCATTTGCCCCTTCGCTTTGGCCTCCTCTTGTCTCTCGATCCTACCGAGAGACAAGATGGCGGCCGCTACGGACTGTTTGGAATGTTTACAGACGCCGGAGAACCAATCAGCTTCGCAAAGCTCCGTAACGCGAAAAGTACGCGAAGCGAAGCGCTGCCCGGAGCGCTGTTACAGATATATATCTTTTTTTGAACGTTAATTTCTCAAAATCCACTGGAGCACATATATTGAGACCTAGCAAAGGCACATCGGGCTACCAGTCCCTACAATTTTGCCAAGTTTCGTGCAAATCCATTCAGCCGTTCGATTATTATTATTTTTTTTTTTTTTTGCCCCGCGGGGCCCTTTTAAAACCTCCACATCAAACCTAGGGGGTCAGGGAGGCTCTACTATGCCCCCTTATGGTCATTTGCCCCTTCGCTTTTGCCTCCTCTTGTCTCTCGATCCTACCGAGAGACAAGATGGCGGCCGCTACGGACTGTTTGGAATGTTTACAGACGCCGGAGAACCAATCAGCTTCGCTTCACAAAGCTCCGTAACGCGAAAAGTACGCGAACTGGAGCGCTGCCCGGTCCGCTGTTACAGATATATATCTTTTTTTGAACGTTAATTTCTCAAAATCCACTGGAGCACATATATTGAGACCTAGCAAAGGCACATCGGGCTACCAGTCCCTACAATTTTGCCAAGTTTCGTGCAAATCCATTCAGCCGTTCGGGCTAAAAGTGAGGCCAACCGCCCTATGGAAAACTCAATGTTAAAAACACGTTTTGGGACCCCCCTTTTTTCTCGGCCCCCCCTTGACGAAACCCCCCCAAATTTTCAGGGGCTGCTCAGAAACAAAATGTTCCATTTTCCTGAAAATTACAGCCAATTCCGTCCACAAACGCCAAAGTTATTAGACATAGAATTTTCAAAAATCCCATAGAGAAAAAAATCCTAACTATATATACCTACTGGCGACCGCCAGTAGGTAATATATACATATTATTAACAAAACATATACAATATTTTTACCGTAGGATAGCAAGAGGTTTAAATTTACTGTAACAACTCCAGTGAGTGCAACAGTAGGGAAAGCGTTGGATAGCGTAGGGGTAAAAATTTACTATTCCCACTCCAGCGAGTGCAACAGTAGGGAAAGCGTTGGATAGCGTAGGGGTAAACATTACTATTCCCACTCCAGAGAGTGCAACAGTAGGGAAAGCGTTGGATAGCGTAGGGGTAAAAATTACTATTCCCACTCCAGAGAGTGCAACAGTAGGGAAAGCGTTGGATAGCGTAGGGGTAAAAATTACTATTCCCACTCCAGAGAGTGCAACAGTAGGGAAAGCGTTGGATAACGTAGGGGTAAAAATTACTATTCCCACTCCAGAGCGTGCAACAGTAGGGAAAGCGTTGGATAGCGTAGGGGTAAAAATTACTATTCCCACTCCAGAGAGTGCAACAGTAGAGAAAGCGTTGGATAGCGTAGGGGTTAAAATTACTATTCCAACTCCAGTGAGTGCAACAGTAGGGAAAGCGTTGCATAGCGTAGGGGTAAAAATTACTATTCCAACTCCAGTGAGTGCAATAGTAGGGAAAGTAAATACTTCATATATAAATATAAATAATATAAATAGTAATACCAATTACAAATTAATTAAAATATTTTACAATTGTATAAAATATATTAAATAATTAATAAAAAATAAAAATACAAATTATTTAATAATAAAAATTACCTACTAATACTAATTAATTACCTATTAACAATAAATGTATTTACAATTTAAAAATGAACCAATTACATTTAATTACCAATTATATTTTAATTAATTACCAATTAATAATTAATTATCAATTAATTCTAAATAAATACCAATAAATTAAATACCACATTTAATTAATTATAATTAAATTACTTCCCACCCTATTCCCCTATAAACCCACAACCCACTACAGAAAATAAATTAATGAAATTAACATATTTATCAATCAATTAATCAATTAAAATTAATTACCAATTATATTTTAATTAATTACCAATTTATAATTAATTAACAAATAATTCTAAATAAATACCAATAAATTAAATACCATATTTAATTAATTATAATTAAATTACTTCCCACCCTATTCCCCTATAAACACACAACCCGCTACAGAAAATAAATTACAAAAAAGAAAATATTTATCAATTAATCAATTAAAATTAATTACCAATTATATTTTGATTAATTACCAATTAATAATTCATTAACAAATAATTCTAAATAAATACCAATAAATAAAATAACATATTTAATTAATTATAATTAAATTACTTCCCACCCTATTCCCCTATAAACCCAAAACCCCGCTACAGAAAATAAATTACAAAAAATAAAATATTTATCAATTAATCAATTAAAATGAATTACCAATTATATTTTAATTAATTACCAATTAATAATTATTTAACAATTAATTCTAAATAAATAACACTAAATAAAATAACATATTTAATCAATTATAATTAAATTACTTCCCACCCTATTCCCCTATAAACCCACAACCGGCTACAGAAAATAAATTACTAAAAATAAAATATTTATCAATTAATCAATTAAAATTAATTACCAATTATATTTTAATTAATTACCAATTTATAATTAATTAACACATAATTCTAAATAAATACCAATAAATTAAATAACATATTTAATTAATTATAATTAAATTACTTCCCACCCTATTCCCTATAAACACACAACCCGCTACAGAAAATAAATTACTGAAAATAAAATATTTATCAATTAATCAATTAAAATTAATTACCAATTATATCTTAATTAATTACCAATTAATAATTAATTAACAAATAATTCTAAATAAATACCAATAAATAAAATAACATATTTAATCAATTATAATTAAATTACTTCCCACCCTATTCCCCTATAAACCCACAACCGGCTACAGAAAATAAATTACTAAAAATAAAATATTTATCAATTAATCAATTAAAATTAATTACCAATTATATTTTGATTAATTACCAATTAATAATTAATTAACAAATAATTCTAAATAAATACCAATAAATCAAATAACATATTTAATTAATTATAATTAAATTCCTTCCCACCCTATTCCCCGATAAACCCACAACCCCGTTACAGAAAATAAATTACTAAAAATTAAATATTTATCAATTAATCAATTAAAATGAATTACCAATTAAATGTAATTAATTACCAATTAATAATTATGTAACAATTAATTCTAAATAAATAACACTAAATAAAATAACATATTTAATTAATTATAATTAAATTACTTCCCACCCTATTCCCCTATAAATCCACAACCCGCTACAGAATTATATTACACAAAAATTAAACATTAATATTAACTTACCTTAAATTCGATATTTTTGTTGTGTATATTCTGTCTAGTCGATATTATGCCCATTCTATATTTTTGATTCAATATTATTGCTATTCTATTCGATATTATATTTTTCTATCCGATATTTTTGTAGTCTATATTATGTCTAGTCGATATTATGTCTATTCTATATTTTTTACTCGATATTATGTCTAGTCGAAATTAAAAACTCGATATTTTGACTATTTACCATTTTCTCCATACCATTACATCCAGATAGCAAGTATCTTTTCTCGTTCAAATTCGACAACCATATCTACATTTGGAATCGCGTCCCTCAGGGGTACAAGGAAACTCCATAGAGTTTTAATCAGATTTTGAAAAAGTGCCTTGAATCTCTGATATTGCCTGGACAATCAGTCCTGGTGCAATATATAGATTGTCAGGTCTAGCTCCGCAGGATCCGGATGTCGTAATAAGGGTCCACCTACCAACGTCACCAACACCCTGAATGTCATACAGGGTGTTCGAGTTATCGGGCGAGGGAAAAAAGGAAAGGGAAGGGTCAGCAGGGACAAGAACCTGAAACGACAAAACAGTAACAAACAATATAACTGATGTCATATACACACCCCTACTCTCAGGAATTCTTTCTAGTTTTGCATACCTGTGAATGGTTAACACAATCATTGTTCGCAGTGAAGCCTAAGTGGTGCATGTATGTATGTATTTCCTGTAAGGGAAGAAGGATAACAATGAGAAACCCTAGAGTATATATGCTTCCTAATATTTACATAGAAATCATTTCGAGCTCTATAGCCTACCATAGACTGCAGGAGCAAGTCGTTGTAATTTGGATTCAGGTAATCACACACTTAGATAGATTCAATATCCCAAGGAACAAAACAATAGTTGATAATAAGTGGGCAAGTTGAGAGCCAGACAGCTTAATGCACTCCGTCAAACACCACTTCCCTTGAAGAAGAAAGCAACTAAAATAATCCTTATTCTGTTTCGTGAAAATCAGCGAATGTATTTAAACCGGTAGCGTGTGGTTGCGACCACCACTCCCGCTCCGGTTAACAATTGCCATAATACAAAGTTCCTTAGACACATGTGCCTGTTACCTTCCACTGTCCAGCATTCTTTGCGAACTACCTCTGATGTCGGAAACGGCAATACGAGGTTTCGACCACCTCTGTATTCCGCTCCGATAATACCAACACTCTGCAACCAGAAGAGAAACGATAACACGAGGTTTCGACCACCTCTGTGTTCCGCTCCGTCCTCCCCAAAACACAAGACAAAAGGAATCGGCAGTGTGAGCCGAGCCGGACTCCACACTCCGAAGGGAATGGCGGGTACAGCGAGGGACTCGGAAGAGATCTCCTCCGTCCACGTCTTTTCTTACCCGAACAGAACAAGACCACTCCAGGATGCCTGAATCCCCAGCACCACTTACTTCAGCCTCTGGAGCAGCATAGCCATAATCCGAATCAGAAACACTGGAAACAAAATTACTAGCACCGAGTGCTCGCGTAAGCCCATTAAGTACTTCCTGTTGTGGAGGTTCTTGGGTAATATAGTCATTGTATAATTCCTAGGCAGGCGCCGCGATGCACATCCTGACATCATGTCCTCCCCCCTAGTGCCTCCTAGGGCCAGGCGTCGCAGGGAAACGCCTATGGAAGGAACGCACAACCACTGGGGCGTGCACATTGGTACAGGGCTCCCACAAATCATCCTCAGCAGAGTACCCTTTCCATGACACCAAGTACCACAAGACACCCCTATGCCATTTCGAGTCTTTGATGCCTTTCACCACGTACTCCAATCCACCATCACACATCACAGGCGGAGGAGCACGGCGACGGGCAGCTAAGGCAGGCTTCAACAAACTGCAGTGAAAGACCGGGTGTACCCTGATCGACATGGGAAGCTTCAATTTATAAGCCACAGGGTTTACACTTTTCAGGACAGTGTACGGGCCAATGTAGCGAGGGTGAAAAATACTCCTCAACTTGAAACGGAAGTTCCGAGTGGACAACCAGACCCTGTCACCCACCTGAAACACGGGCCCCTCGGACCTGTGTCTATCAGCCCAACGTTTGTATTCTTGTTTCGCCTTCAGCAAATGTCTTTTCACCTTCCTTTGGATAGTGTGCAGCCTTCTGACCATACCCATTACCGAAGGCTGATTAGCCACCTCTTCTGGATTGCATATGGGTAGGATCTTAGCATCAAAACCATAATTAGCACAGAAAGGCGACATCCCCACTGAACTATGCCATGCATTGTTATATGCCAATTCCGCCATCCACAACAAAGATACCCTAGATTCTTGGGCTTCCAAAGCATAACACCGCAGGTATTTCTTTAGCGTTTGGTTTAGCCTCTCAGTCTGACCATCGGTCTGTGGATGGAAACTGGTAGACAGTGAAGATACAATGTGCAGGGCCTGACACCACGATTTCCAGAATCGAGCGATGAACTGCGGCCCCCTATCGGAAACAATGACCCCAGGGATACCATGAAGGCGAATGATCTCAGTCAGCAACAACTGAGCTGTTTGACTTGCTGTGGGGAGATTCCTACGGGGTATGAAATGACCCATCTTGGTCAAACTGTCAATAACCACCAACACAGCCGTTTTCCCCTGATTGAAAGGTAATCCAGTGATAAAATCCAAACTTATGTTCTGCCAAGGCCTCTGTGGCGTAGGTATGATCATGAGTTTCCCTTTACTTTTGCAGGTTACACTTTTAGCACGCGCACAGATCTCACATTCAGACACCCACAAAGTCACATCGGCTTTTATGGTTTACCACCAGAAATGCCTTAGCAGCAAAAGCATTGTCTTCTTCGCCCCCTGGTGTCCCGTTGTAGGAGATTTATGGCACCACTCATAAGCCTTCTTCTGGATTTCCCTCGAAGGCAAGAACAATTTGTTACACACAAAAGGCAACCCCTGTTTCAACGAGCGACCAACAGCCTTAGTACTCCAAGACACCCAAGCATTCGGGGTTTTGTATTCCTTAATACTCTCCATGAAGTTATCTGCTCTTAGCTCACAGATCACTTTAGCTGGATCCACAATAGCCTCCAAAACCTGATGCTTACATGTTTCCTCCCTGCTGTCTAAGCGAGACAAGGTGTCTGCTTTTTGGTTCTCACAACCTGGTCGGAAAGTGATTATGAAATCATACCCAGCAAAAAACAGCATCCACCAGATTTGCCTCTGCGACAAATGTCTAGACGTCTTCATATACTGTAGGTTGCGATGATCTGAATAGACTGTAACCGGAAACACTGCCCCCCACAGATACTACCTCCACTCCTGAAAAGCCCTTTTGATTGCCAACAGTTCTTTTTCGGCAATTGTATAGTTCTTCTCTGCTGTACTTAACTTTTTTGACAGATAAGCCACCGGATGCAATTGCCCAGTATGTTGGTCGTATTGAGACAGAATGGCCCCAATCGCCTCATCCGAGGCATCGGCCTCAACAATGAAGGGGAACTCAGGTTTCGGATGACCTAAAATGGGAGCGGAAATGAATGCTTGTTTTAGGAACACAAAGGCGTTTTCAGCTTCAGAGGACCAACTAAATGTAGCTCCTTTTCTAAGTATTCGGGACAAAGGGACTGCTACCTGTGAAAAATGCAAGATAAAACGTCTGTAATAATTGGCAAATCCCAAAAAGCATTGCACATCCCTCACGCATTTAGGGACTGGCCAATCCTGCACTGCCTGAACCTTTCTTTCAGCCGTTTGCAGACCATTGGAACAAAGCATTACGCACTTGCTTAATTTGCAGAAAAGGCAATGGTCTCTCAAACGTTGCAAAACCTGAACAACATGTTTAGTGTGCAACCGGACATCATCCGAATAAATGAGGATATCATCAATATACACCACAACGCTGACGTCCACAAACTCGTTCAAAACATTGTTAAGAAAAAACTGGAATGCCGCCGGGGCGTTACACAACCCGAACGGCATTACAGTGTATTCGTACAAACCATAACGTGTTTTGAAGGCAGTTTTCCATTCATCCCCCTCACGTACGCGAACCAAATGGTACGCTCCCCGCAGATCTAACCTGGTATATATCCAGGCATCTCTTACTTGATCCAGCAATACTGAAATAAGTGGCAAGGGCTATCTATTGTGGATGGCGTATTTGTTTAACATTCTGTAGTCCACACACGCTCGCAACTCCCCGTTCGCTTTAGCAATAAAAAACAAAGGGGAGGCAGCTGGGGATTTGGAAGGTCTAATGAATCCTAACCTTTGATAGTGTTCCAAATATTCTTTCAAATGGTTAGTTTCAGGGACTGACAAAGCGTAAACACGGCATGTGGGTATAAGCGCCCCATCCACTAGATCAATGCAACAATCTTAGGCTCGATGCGGAGGTAACTGCTCTGCCTAACTTTCACTAAACACATTGCTGTACTGCCGGTATTCTCTTTTAAAAAAAAAAAATATTTTTATTCAAATTTTTCCCCATTTTATATTTGTACAGGGCACACATTTACATATAGGATAATAGAAATTAACATATAAAATAATACAACATAACCAGTTAATCCAAATCATATGATCCAAGAATATATCTTAAGCTATACAGGTTAAAGCGGCATAAACAATCACACTACAATTCTAATATTTCTTCATCAGATATAGTCAAAACATAAAAACATCCTACCCTGGATCTATGTCTCTCCATCTTTGAATAGGTTCCCATATTTCCTTACCTATTTTCCTAGCATTTGCACCTTTCCTAGCATAAATTGCTTTTTCAAGGTTATACACAGTCAATAGCTTCGCTAACCATTGATGGAATGTAGGTGGTATACGGTCCAGCCAAGCTGTGGCAATACATAGTCTCAAAACAGCCATAGCCAAGAATATGAAATATTCATAGGGCACCTGGATAGCGCGCTGATTTATTCCAAACATCACAACTGCTGGGGTAAGTATAATTTCAATCCTTAACGAATTTTTTTAAAATAGTTCAATTTCATCACAGGTGGTTTTTAAATGGGTACACGTTGCAAGCATATGAACAAGATCAGCTTCATCGCTATCACATCTTGGACACGTAACTCCAGCTATCCCTCCCCATTGCGCTATCCTGGCGGATGTGTGATATAATAGAAAAAGGGTCTTATAATGTTGTGCCTGGAGTGGTGCTGAGCACAAAAGTTTCTGACCCAATTCCAATGATCTATGGAAACACTTCTTCTCCACCCCCAGTTTCTGTGTCCACTTATTCTCGAACTTTTCCAAATCATCAACTTGATGCTCTATCAACTCAGAGTAAAATCTTCTTATTGTACCCTCTGTACCATTCTCTATGATATCCAAAATGGGGTTCGAGTTAAATCCTGCCAATCCTCCAGTTTTTGTCGTCATAAAGCTTCTTATTTGCAGATACTTAAAAAAATGAGTTGAATCCAAACCATATATTGCCTGCAAACCAGAAAACTGCATTACCCCCTGTGCTCCCATCATATCCCCCATCTTCGTAATCCCACATCTTACCCAATCATTAAAAACCACTCCTGAGAATATATCATCAGGAAGACTGATATTATTTTTCAACCTAGTGTAAGCATTATACCTACCCAGACCAAACTTTTTCGCGAATGAAATCCAAATTCTATGTGCTGCTTTGACTGTTTTAAATTTAGTCCTTTTAAAATAACTATGGTCAGTAATTTTCAAAAGAAGATTCTCAGCATGATCTCCTAAGACCAATGTGTAAATTGCTAGGGTTCCTAACTGGTCTTGTCCTTCATTTTCTCCTCCTCCTAATAACCCTGCCATGTTTTGGAGGGATGCCGCCCAGTAGTATAATTTTAAGTCTGGCAAGGCCCATCCACCACGTTCCCTAGGTAGTGCCATAAATCTCAATGCCCTTCGGGTCTTTCCATGCGACCAGACAAAGCAGTTTATCATATGCTCCAGAGTTTTAAACCATTTCGCCTCAAATAATAAAGGTATAGCCCTAAATAGGTATAAAAATGTTGGTAAAAAGATCATTTTAATTATAGTAGTTCGTCCTACTATTGAAAAATGGATGTTATGTAACCTGTCTAGTTCCTTCTTAGCTTTACTTATTACCGGTGCTATATTTACCTCCACTAATTTGTCTAGATCTGCTGTGATTGTTACCCCTAGATATACTCCACTCTCCACCACCCGATTATCTGAGCAATGAGCTTGGCTATTTTTAATAATCTGTGTTTTAGTAGTGTTAAGAGCGTAACCAGACACTTCTCCAAACTGTTGGGCTTCCATCTCAACCACTGCCATGGCTTCCATAGGTTTAGGAGTCACAATCGCCAAGTCATCAGCGTAAGCCAGGATTTTGCATTGGGTGCCATAAGTCTCTAGTGGGGAGATATTATTATTTAATTCTATGCCGCGTATGTAAGGGTCCATATAAAGAGCGAACAGAAGTGGGGAGCAGGGGCACCCCTGTCGCGTCCCCCCTTTTTATTTTAAATGGAAGCGTATATCCAGCATTTACTCGAATACGAGCGGTCGGAGCCTCATATAACACCTGTAACGCTCTTACAAGCCCCCCTCCAAAACCCAATCTCCTCAATATAAACCACAGGAAGTCCCAGGAGACCCGATCAAAGGCTTTTTCAGCATCCAATAACATAATCGCCATCTGGTCTCCTGTTACTTCTGTAGCATCGAGAAGGATAATGACTTTTCGTATGTGATGGGTGGTGCCTCTTCCCGGTATAAACCCATGCTGGTTAATGCTCACAAGTCTGTTTATGACTTTGGCAACTCTGAGAGCCAATGCCTTCGAATATATTTTTGTGTCCGCATTCATCAATGTTATGGGTCTATATGATCCAGGTTGGTTAGGGGGCTTTCCCTTTTTCAAAATGATGACAATATCTGCCCCTGCCCAGCTTTTCGGGATTGATATCCCTCTCTGCGCATGCTGCATTGTAGATGTCAGATCCTGTTTAATTATATCCCAAAAAATTTAAAAGAAGTCCACTGGGATCTGGTCAGGTCCTGCGGCCTTCCCAGAGGGTAAACTAGTCAAGGCAATATAAATCTCATCGGAACTAAAAGGGTCTTCCAGCCCCTTTGCCTCGTTCTCCAATAACATTTTTACTGGAATATCTCGGAGGTAATCACCCATCTTAGAGGCATCCGCTGGGTTCTCTTGATTATATAATGAGGTATAACATTTTCTAAAAACTTCTCTTCTTCCCTCTGTATCCGAAACCGTTGTTCCTACTTCATCCTGAACCTCACGGACTTGACTGGTAGACACATTCTGCCTGGTTCGGATTGCAAGAGTTTGACCCACAGATTCATTAAACTCATAGCATCTCTCTCTATTTGCTAAGTATGTTTTAGCAGCTTTATTGGCTATGCTCTCCTGTGCTTCCATCTTTGCCTTAGCTATTTTTATTAAAACCTGATCTAGAGGTGCTCCCCTTATAACGTTACTAGTTAATTCATCCTCTGCTTCTATCACTGCTTTAATGAGGTCTTCATCTTTTTGCCTTTCCCTCCTCAGTCTCGCTACACTGTAGCTTATTGTCTCCCCTCGAATAGCTGCCTTAAATGCATCCCAGACATTCCCAACTTCCGTACTGCCTCTGTTGATATTTAAAAAATCATTAATCCACACTTTCATATGGGTAATATATGCCTCCTCCTTTAACAATCCCCTCTCAAATGTCCAAATACGATCCGGTCTTTTACTACTAAGGCTTACTGTTAAAATAAGAGGGTTATGGTCAGAGACTATACGTGGTAGCTTTTCGATTTTTAGTTTTGATTGAAGAGAGTTTGAAGCAAAAAAGTAGTCCAACCTAGCACATACCCTATGGGGTGCTGAATAGTAAGTGAACCCCTGTTTGTCGGGATAAAGTGTCCCCCATACATCCATCAAAGCATTATTCCTTGCGAGGTTACCCAATGAGCACCAAACTCTCCTTTTTCTACCCTGATACCCCCTATTAGAAGCCAGTCCAAGCCCCCCTGCCCCATTAATGTTAAAATCACCAGTCAAAATAATAGTTGGTGACCATGTGGACAACTCCAAATCCCAAAAATCAAAGATATCAGGATCATCCTCCGTTGAGCCATATACACACCCTAAAGTAAACCATTCCTCATTGATTTTACACTCTATAAGGACCCATCTCCCCATCTATCTTCGAGTTTTCTCCTTATTGTAAGATCCCTTTGTTTATACAAAATAGCCACACCTCTGTTTTTGGCACCCTGCTTAGTGTAGGCTAGAACTTGATATCCCAACTGATTTAACAAATGCCCCTGGTCTCCCGCTATATGAGTTTCTTGGAGACACACCAAGTCCACATTTAAAGATCTTAGCCATGCCGCCACCCGCTGCCTCTTGGTTCGATCATTTAACCCGCAGACATTTACAGTAATTATACGCGTACCCATTAATGCCTATCGATTACTTGTCCCAACAGATTAACATCAACAGCACACATTATTTTATCATTTCCTCCTTGAAGTGATCTATCTATCCACTGAATGTTGCATATTTCATAAAGTCTTCCCTGTACATAAGTATTTAACCAAAAAACAACCAAGTGCCCTGTATCCCTCCCCCTCCCCTCCTCCCCCCTCTCCCCCACATACAGGCAAATAGGTCAGTCCTGACCTATGTGTGACAGCTGGAGCCCCAGGTGTCACCCGCTCCCTCCCTCCCTCCCCCGCTCTAGTTACCATCCATTTCTTTATGCCATTCTACCATTTTTTTTTTTTGGACACATAAATTAGGTTTTTCCTTTCAAGTAATCCACCTTATTGTTAAACTTTTTGTTTAGTCTGGGTTAGTGCAACCACCATATTTTTTTTTGTGCCCCCTTTTCTTTGCTTGATCTCTTCGAGGTACTCCTGCGCTTTAATCTCAGAGAAAAAGATCTTAATCTGTCCCTTATCTATTACCTTAAGACGAGATGGGAACAATAAATATGCTTCGCAACCCATGTTCTGAAAAGGGGTTATCATTCTCCTCATCCGCCACCTCCTCTCAACCGTGACATGACAGAAATCGGGGCGGGCAAAGAAAGTCATACCATTATATGTCCGTCTAGCTTCAGGCTTGGCTTTGTCCATAATCTCCTGTCTTAAAAGGAAATTCCCTACGAATATCAAAATTGCCCTAGGTTTATCAATAGGTGAGGCCCTTTTTTGAACCATAGGGAACCTGTGCGCTCTTTGAATCTCCCTTTCCCATGCCCAACCCGTTAACTCAGGAAAGGCCCCTTTAAGCAACTCAATGACAAATGCCCGCACATCCTGCCCTTCCCTTCCTTCTGCCACCCCCAATAATCTTATGTTGTTACGGCGTTGGCGATTCTCATAGTCCTCGAGCTTCCAATGTACATCGGTTGCCATCTTTTCCTGTTCCTTCCGAAACTCGTTACAATTCCCAACTTCTTCCTCCAATTTCTCAGTTCTTGTTTCTACTTCAGTAACCCTTGAAGCCATATCTGAATATAGTTTATTAACTTTTCGTAGAGATACTTGTATCTTTTGATTAGCTTGCTTCGCCCTCCGGGACTCAGCTCTAGCCTCCCCCTGCATTTGTTTTAATTTTGAAAACAGCATATCCATCGTTGTAGCTTGTGCAGAGGAGTTGGGTCAAGAGTCAGGCCCAGCAACAGCTCCCTCTTGATAAAGCTGCGAGGTTGCTGAATAATCCCAGTCTAGCCTTTTCGAAACTTCTGTATGTGAGGTACTCATATTCGTTTTTGATTTACTGCGTGATATATTTTTTAGCCTTTTCCCCCTTCTTTTAGTGGTCACTTTGTGTGTTTCTTCACTGTCCGAGGTCACAGGCTTGGATTCCAACTCAGATTCGGTCTCAGAGACCCCAATATCACTCTCAGAATTGGTGACTCATTCTCATTACTATCTTCCTCATCATTAACCGAATAAAAGCATTCGTCACTTGGGGATCCCAAATTCATAGAAGGACCAACTGGGGGTTGCATAATAGAGGTTGGTCTGCCTTCTATCGCAGTTATCCCTGATCCCTGGTTTCCACCATCTTGTTCTGTTTGTTGAGTTATACCACCCTTCTCTCTAATTGGAGCTCCAGAGCGTTCTTCAATGCGATGTAGGGAGGATGGGGATAGGGTTATATCAGAGTTACCAAAAGAAACAGACTGCACATCATTCACCCCGTCCGGGGTCAGCTCGACTGCAATGTCCACCCTCTGCGTGGATGCTGGTCTCTCTACCCCATCTACCCCATCCACCAGTTCCATTAGTCGGGTCTGTATCCCATCACTAAACACATTGTCGAGACCCTCAATTGCCCTCCTTACCGGCAAGAAGAACTTGGGTCGTAGTGTACTGTTCTCTGTCCAAAACTCCCAAGATGTTCTGATCTCCTAGTAAAACGGGAGACTGACGTCCCCCGTCTCGAGTCTGATCGCGTAGCTCTTGTTGATCTTGTTCAAGATGCGGCGTCCTCTCAGTCTCCAGCTCATTCTCCAGCTCAGTCGGGTGCACATCCGGCGACCGTAAGGCATCCTCTGCTCTCCGAGCATTAGTCTCACCTGCGCTCTCTGTCTGAGCCGCAGCTCCGCTAACTCCGCCAGACCCGGAGTCTGCCTGTGGTAATGCCTGTAGTGAGGTGGTTACTGCTTCCGACCCTGCCGCCACCGCCGTTCCTGAAGGTTGCATCAAAGCGGGCACTGCAAAAGATTCACGAAGGGTAGGCTGTCGCATGCTTCCCTCTTTACCCGCAGCTTTACCAGCGACTTCATTGTTCTGGCGCTTTGTTGTTTTTTTATTTACTTGGGCTTTCTCCTTTTTCTCTTTTCATTTTTCTTTTAACTCCTTTGACTTTGGTTCATTTCTCTTCTGCTGTTTTTCAGTATTTTCTCCCTCCTCCTCCTCTGCATAATCTGCGGTATCCAGATTATCCCTCACCATATTTCTGAGGATTCGAGTCTGTGTCATAGACCGAAGATTAGAACTTGGGGCTACACCAGGGTTGCTTAGAGTAGCGTAATCCTTTTCTCTCTCTTTCTGAGAGTCTTTCTGCGGTCTTGGACCGCGTGGGGCCATATTTTGCATCAAAACTTGTCGAAGAGCAAACAAAGAGTTATCCTGAGATCCAAACCAGCAAAGCATGCTAGCTAAGCTCAGTCTACTTCTCACTATCCAGTGAAAAAGCCGTTTTACAAATCTCACTGAAGGCTGCATACTATCCTTCTGTAGAAAGCGATCGTCGGCATACTGCCGGTATTCTCTAGGTAACACATTTCTTTTTTCACCGCTGTGGCCACTAAGAAAGGGAATGACAAAGCAGCTGCTTGAGTGGACTGTTGTGGAGTGAAATGGTCTTGACAGTCCTTTGAAAGGAAGTGTATGACTTTGTTTTTCCAATCAATGGAGGGATTATGGTAACTTAACCACGGCATCCCCAGGATCACCTCATACTGAGGAGCCTCTATGATGTTTAATACCAATGCCTCCCTATGTTCACCCTTGGGGACTGAGACAGACAATACAACCAGTTCTGTTTGTTCCGTAATTAATCCTGACTTAAGTGGCTTCCCATCTACAGCCCATACTTCTTCAGGTGTTTCTCTAGTTACTCTATTTAGCGCCAAACTGGTAACCAACCCTTGGTCAATAAAATTGCCAGTAGCACCTGAGTCAATCATACCCAAAACCTGGTGTACTTCCTGGTTACTCTCTAAACACATGGGCAGCACTGTGTGCGAAACTGAGTCCTGCACAGTTTCGACCGTCAAAGAAGGAAGCTGCAAAAGCTGAACCTTTTCTAGATCCTCTTCACACTTCCTACTATCACTGCCCATAGAGGACACCGCTACTTTCTTCCTGGACCAACCTTCCGTATTTTTGGCTTTAACAGGGCATTCTCGTACGCAATGGCCTTTTTTTATCGCAGTACATACAAAGCCCCTGTACTCGGCGGGTTTCTCTTTCTTCCCTGGATAAAGGAGCATGAACTGCGCCTATCTCCATTGGCTCAATACCTTCGGTCTGAGGGGACATGACTTTACGTGGAACATTTTCACTCCTAAGATAGCCCCTGTCCCATCTTCTCCTCTCACCCCATCTCTCTGCTAATCGACCATCTAATGTGAGAGTTAGGCTGATCATATCGGTACAAGTGGTAGGATGAAGATCTATCTGGGCTATTATGTCCTTTAACCCCTCTCTCAACCCTTGATAAAAAATCGACATGCGTTTCTCTTCGGGCCAAGAGGTCTCTGCCACTAATCTATTAAATGTGGTTAAATAAGTAACAAGATCATTCCTACCCTGACGTAGTTCCAATAATTCTTTGTCTGCCGCGAAAGTGGTGTCCCTCCTATCAAAAACCCTTTCAAATACTTCTCTATAAGCTGACCAGTCGGACAACACCGCATCATCAGCACAAGAGGAACTGTCCAATTGGCTGCATCACCAATTAGATAAGATATGGCGAAAGCCACCCTTGAATGGTTATTCGGAAATGATGCTGGTTTGCCGGAGAAATGCAGTAGAATTTGAGTTAAGAACACCTGTGTTTTAGAGGAATCCCCTGAATAACGTTCAGGGCTGGCCAAAGGAATGGGAGGGGGAACCGTAACCTGAATCGGAGGGCTGGAGGTGGATGCATCAAAAGGATTCCTGGTTAACTTGTCCACCCTTTCTTTCAATGCTGTAGTTTCAACTCTAGAAGCTGCTAGCTCCTGCTGTACTAACACAAGGGCCTGAAGGACATCTTCCATAGAGGCCATTATTCCCGACAACCAGATCGGGTGGAGCTCTTTTCGTGGGCTAGTAATCCTGTCAGGTCTAGTTCCGCAGGATCCGGATGTCGTAATAAGGGTCCACCTCCCGACGTCACCAACACCTTGAATGTCATACAGGGTGTTCGAGCTATCGGGCAAGGGAAAAAAGGAAAGGGAAGGGTCAGCAGGGACAAGAACCTGAAACGACAAAACAGTAACAAACAATATAACTGATGTCATATACACACCCCTACTCTCAGGAATTCTCTCTAGTTTTGCATACCTGTGAATGATTATCACAATCGTTGTTCGCAGTCAAGCCTAAGTGGTGCATATATGTATGTATTTCCTGTAAGGGAAGAAGGATAACATTGAGAAACCCTAGAGCATATATGCTTCCTAATATTTACATAGAAATCGTTTTTTAGCTCTGTGGCCTACCATAGACTGCAGGAGCAAGTCATTGTAATTTGGATTCAGGTAATCACACACTTAGATAGGTTCAATATCCCAAGGAACAAAACAATAGATGATAATAAGTGGGCAAGTTGAGAGCCAGACAGCTCAATGCACTCCGCCAAACACCACTTCCCTTGAAGAAGAAAGCAACTAAAATAATCCTTATTCTGTTTCGTGAAAATCAACTAATGTATTTAAACCGGTAGCATGTGGTTGCATCCACCACTTCCGCTCTGGTTCTAAGTTCCTCAGTATACAATATTTAAAGAATATGTCAGCCGGCAGCGTGTGGTTGCGACCGACCACTCCAGCTCCGGTTAACAATTGCCACAATACAAAGTTCCTTAGACACATGTGCCTGTTACCTTCCACTGTCCGGCATTCGTTGCGAACTACCTCTGATGTCGGAAACGGCAATACGAGGTTTCGACCACCTCTGTATTCCGCTCAGATAATATCAACACTCTGCAACCAGAACGGAAATGGTAACACGAGGTTTGGACAACCTCTGTGTTCCGCTCCGTCCTCCCCAAAACACAAGACAAAAGGAATCGGCAGTGTGAGCCGAGCCGGACTCCACACTTCGAAGGGAAAGGCGGGTACAGCGCGGGACTCGGAAGAGATCTCCTCCGTCCCCGTCTTTTCATACCCGAACAGAACAAGACCACTCCAGGATGCTTGAATCCCCAGCACCGCTTACATCAGCCTCTGGAGCAGCGTAGCCATGATCCGAATCAGAAACACTGGAAACAAAATTACTAGCACCGAGTGCTTGCGCAAGCCCATTAAGTACTTCCTGTCGTTGAGGTTCTTGGGTAATGTAGTCATTGTCTAAATCCTAGGCAGGCGCCGCGATGCAGATCCTGACATAGATGACCTGTTGGTGGCATCTAAGAATCGAAATGACTGTGTTACTGATACTATTGCTTTACTGAATCATTTAGGTAAAGGAGGACACAAAGTATCACCTGAGAAACTGCAATATTGTACCACATCAGTGAAATATCTGGGGCACCAGATAGAGAGAGGTGTCAGAAGGGTTACTTCTGAAAGAATCAGAATAATTCAAAACATGAATCTACCTCAAACGCAGAAAGAAATCAGAATGTTTCTTGGAGTTGTAGGTTACTGCAGGCAATGGATTGTGGGATTCGCAATCCTAGCAAAACCATTGATACAAATGACAAAGAAGAGAGCAAAAGACCCAGTAGAATGGGATGATGAAAGCATGTCATCTTTCCTAAAATTACGAGATTGTCTGTGTTCAGCTCCAGTATTAGGGATGCCTGACTATTCAAACGATTTTGCATTGTTTTGTGATACAGGAGACAATTGTGCACTTTCAGTTCTGACTCAGACCCATGGTCTGATGAGACGTCCTGTTGCATATTTTTCTTCTACACTGGATCCAGTGGCAGCAGCATTGCCAGGATGTCTGAAAGCAGTAGCAGCAACTTGCATGAGTCTTGAGCAAAGTGAGTCCATTATTATGGGACATCCAGTAACCGTATATGTCCCACATGCAGTTGTAATTTTGTTGACAAGGACTACAACTCAGTACCTAACACCAGCCTTCTGACTAAATATGAACGAATTCTTGTAGGTGCAGAAAATGTGGCTATTGCTACGTGTAATGTTCTGAATCCAGCAACATTATTACTTGATTCGCACATTGCAGAAGTTAAAGATGAGATTGAACATAATTGCATTGATTTTACAGAATACTGTACTAAACCTTGCCCAGATATAAGAGAAGAGCCACTAATAAATTCAGAACATTAGCTATTTGTAGGTGGTTCATGCATGTGACATGAGGAAGGAGGTTTGAGTGCTGCTTACGCTATTTGTACTCTATGGGGTCCAGTTGAAGCATCATATTTACCTGGAGTCAAATCTGCACAGGTAGGTGAACTAATTGCATTTACAAAGGCTTGTAAAATTGGAAAACATTTGAAAGTGACTATTTATACTGATAGCCAATGTGGCTATGGAGTTGTGCATGATTTTGGCCAACTCTGGATGCAAAGGGAGTTTCTGACTTCATCAGGCACTCCTATTAAAAATGGAAATTTTGTGAAAGATTTGCTAAAAGCAATCCAATTACCAGAAACAGTGGTCAAGTGTGCTGCTCACCAATCTGGCAACGACAGAGTGACAGCAGGTAATCGATATGCTGACCAATTAGCTCAATATTGTGCCAAAAATAAAATGGCAATAAACAAGAACATTGAAACAAACAATAGAAACAGCTGCCAACTTATGTTGCTTGAGAGAGTGAAAACGTGGGAAGAAGTGAGAAACTTGCAAAATGATACAAAACAAGAAGAAAGGGAAGGATGGGCAAAAATAGGGTGTCAGGGAAGGGCTGGAGATGGTGTCATTGTTTACCTTGATGGAAGGCCTGTGTTGCCAAACTGTATGCTTGCTCCTATGGCTAGGATGTATCATGGTGATTCACACCTAGGACGGGATGCCATGACTAGATTATTCAGACAAACTTGGTTCAATGCAAAGTTCAGGAATGTTGCAGAGAGTCCTTGCCATAGGTGCTTAATTTGCCAACAAATGAATCCTGGGAAGAGAACTGTAGTGTTGCCAGGAAAGATTGGGAAAGCAGAAGATCCTTTTATTCATCTTCAGATTGATTTCATTCAGTTACCACCTTGCAGAGGAATGAAGTATGTTCTTGTCATTGTCTGCCTATTTTCAAAATGGGTGTAAACTTATCCTACACACAGGAATGATAGCATCACAGTAGCAAAATTACTACTTAAAGAGCTCATACCACGTTTTAGTTTTCCAGTAACAATTGAATCAGACCGAGGAAGACATTTTAATAATGAAATAATTGGTCTAATCTGTGAAGCATTTAAAATTGAGCAAATGCTGCACTGTGCATACCGCCCAGAGGCTTCTGGAGTGGTAGAACAACTAAATGGCACAATCAAGTCAAGATTGGGAAAAATATATGAATCAACTCGATTAGAATGGCCAGATGCTTTACCTCTTGTTCTGATGGGACTCAGAAGCATTCCAGACAGAAATACAGGCTTGATTCCTCATGAAATACTCATGGGAAGAGCAATGAGGCAGGCATGGGTGCCAGGACACAAGCTGATAAATATATCTGATGACTTAGTACTAGAGTACTGCAAAGAACTGGCTGACCAAGTGCGTTCTATCTCTCATCAGGTTGGCGAAGACGCTATCACCAGACAATCAACTCCAGCACATTGTTGTAATTTGGCAGCGATGGGGTTAGCATTAGCAGAAGCAATACTGTATTTAGAGACTATCTTGTCCGTTTTGTGTAATCCATTTTGTATTTCTGTCGGCCATTTTGTTTGCCATGTGCTACCATGTGCTCACCATGTGCTCTGTCCTACCTTCCTGTTAACTGCTCTTGAAATCTGCCTAGAGACGAGATATATTTAGCCTTTTCTGCTCCGCACATGCTCAGTTGAGCTTGCAGCTGTCCTTGCAGCTGTCCCCAGTCTGTAACTGTCAGGATGTGTTCACCAGAATTAGCAACTGTTAGCTCCTCCCACTTGTTGACTGTGCATTTTCTGTATGACCTATTATGTACCTAAAACCAGCATTTTGTACCTGTACCGCCTTCATTTGAGCCCCTGTGTGGGTATAAAAGGACCAAACTCCTTCCATTCAGTGTGCTACTTCATACATTACTGAAGGGTGCTGTGTGAATGTAGTTCCACCTCATGAGGTTTAATAAACTCTGTATTTTCTATTCCAGCTTCTGTGCAAACTTCTTTCTATTGGTCTGAGGACTCTGTGCAGAGAAGGGAGAACCCCTAGCACCTGTAGGCCTTGCTGAGGCCCACTACTACAAATGATCTGATTCCAGGTGACTGGGTTGTGATAAAAGAACATACACAATAATCTTGCCTAGCTCCGAGGTGGGGAAAGCCAAAACAAGTGATATTGGTTACCACTACAGCAGTAAAATGTGAAGGAATTCTGAACTAAATCCAAGCAAGTTGTACTAAAAGAGTAGCTGAACCTGATGAAACTGAAGCTGAAGGTTGTGTAGCTGAGGAATCCCAAGAAAGTGATTCCGAAGTAGTTGATGATGAACAACCGAGCACCAGTCAAGATGAATGGATTCCAGTGATTGACATTACTGCAGATGTTGTGAGAACTAGAAGCCAGACTTATTTAGATAGACAGAGTGATAGTGAGGATGAGTCAGGGATAGAAGAAAGTACTCAGATTACAAAAATCAAAGTCAATAGTAATTCTGAGGAGGAAAGGGATAAGGAGAGATCAATATACTCAGACATTCCAGATAACTGTCACAGTTCCAAAGTCTGAGGAGGGACAGATAGGTAATAGGGCGAAGGCTCAGGAAGAAGAAAAACAAAAATTCGAGATACCTGAGCAGAATCAGATAGATGTAGTAAAACGTGTTCAGGAAAATGAAAGTGAACCAAATCAAAGTCAATTACAGAACACTCCTGAACAAGGCCAGATTAGCATCCAGGCAGAAGAAACAGAAGCAAGACCTGGACCAAGTCAGATAGAGAGGGATACAGACGACGAAGAAGTACAAATTGTGCCACAACTGAACGAGAATAAAAGAGCAATTGAAGAACACCAAAGCACAGTGCCAGCTAAAAGACTCAGAAAGGGAGATAAGTGGCGTGGATTTGTCAAAAGATTTAAATTGCGCCTTAAATCCATAAATGAAGAACCAGAGCAAGTAAACAAAATATCAAGTCAAACTGGACTTTCCACAGAACAACCAAGAAGGAGATGTCCACGCTTGAAAAGATTGAATAATAAGTTCAGAGGCCCTGAATGGACCTATGTCATCCTTGAAGATTTTGATAGACTTAAGTGATGAAAATGATGAAAAATTAATTGATGATCCAGCAAACGAAGAAGTAAGACCAACTTGAAAATTTCACAGGTTAAAATTCAGTGAAAAGTTTCAAAGAGGGGCTAAGTCTCCTAAATCGAAAAATGGCTGATCATACTGTTAATGGTAAACCAAAAGGAACTGTTTAAAAAAATGCTGTAGAATATGCACATGTAGTGTAGTAATAGTCCTCATAGTATGGTTAGGACTGACAGTAACTATTCCTTACCTAATGGATAAAAGTGAGAAGAATAACACTGGTATTCATGTGAAAATAGAAGTACCTGAAAAGTTGAATATACATAAAAGAATAGATAATTTTAGGCAGCAAAGAGTAAAATTAGAAGCATCAGATGAGGAAGAATTGCATTACGATAAAGTTAGAAATAGAACACACTTGAACGTATTCGCAAATCAGTTAGTACATTATGTAGAGGCAATGGAAATAAGTGATTGCTATGTTTGTATGAAGCTACCTTTGTCTGTAGCAGAAGGTGTCACTTATCACCATTTGCCCCTGACTTATGGTATTTCATGTAGTATTTTAGCTAGTTTATTTTATAGAAAAGGATCCTTACAGTATTATTATTCTAACTCAGACGTGATTTTCTCTGAACTTCCTATTCATACAAACCTGAATCCTGTACATACTAAGAGTGACATAACTTGTTATATGGGTGAATATTTTCTAACAATAGGTACAATAGACATGGCTGAAGCAAACAAGAATAATTTAACATGCATTTTACATGAAGAAGAAAATATATTTTTTAATTTAGTTGAAAAAAGGAGAGAGGATTTCCAGTGGAAAGCTACAGAACAGAAACAAAAAATTCCTAAATGGGCAGAAAATAAAGAATACACCTTGAATGGCACAACTCATGCTGCTATGTTGCTGGACTTTGAAAAGAAAGGAAAACTCTGTCTCCACAGAGAGGGAACAAGTTATTATAACAATATATTCACTGGTTCTAGTGAATGTGAACACAATTATAAGGTAATTGGGGGTTGGGGTTTCAAAGATGGAACCGAACCGGTATTTCCTGGAATTTATTATATAAGTGGGAACAAAGCATATTACAAATTGCCTGATCATTGGTATGGGAGTTGCTATTTTGGAATAGTATTCCCTAAAGTAAATCATGTAAGCACAATCACAGGAAACAATGAAGAAACTAATGGACTAATACGTAGTAAAAGAGCTAGTTTTTCAGAAATTGTAGGTGATATATTTAGTGCATTGATACCTTCAGTGGGAGTGGTTCTGAATACTCAAAGAATTTGCAAATTGTCGACAGTGGTGGATCGTTTATCAACTGACACTGCTGGAGGACTGTTAATGATCAATACTGAACTGGTTGCGGTAAGGTCAATGGTTTTACAAAATCGACTTGCTCTTGATACATTGTTAGCAAAAGAGGGCGGAGTCTGCAGAATGCTGAAAGCGCAACATTGTAGAAAAGTGTAGAACTGAAAGGGTATGTAAAGAATATTACATATTTAGAAAAAGAACTCAAACCACTGGAGGTTGATAGTGCATGGAAGAGACTAACAGATGGTCTCTCCTCTATAGGTAGTTGGTTTTCTAACGTAGGAGAAAGTTTGGTAGGTAGAATACTGATGCCCATGGTGGGAATAGCCCTAATGGTTTTAGGGATAATAACTTGTTGCAAATGTCGCAAGCATAAAAAGACATATACAGTAAATGAGAGAGGAAAGAAAAGAAATATTAACGAAATTGAATTAGAAGAGCATAATGGACATTTGTACAAGAAAGTGAAAGACCTTCATATGAAAAATGAAAAAAATTCTAATAGAAAGTTTGAAGAAATTGAGTTGGGTGAAATGTGAAAGTTGGCATCTGTTTCATTAATTAGTGATGATATAAAATATCATCAAAGAGGGGATTGATGGAGCAAGGTTGCATACGTAAAGTGACTTGCTTGTATTCAGCCCTCTCGAAAATAATATTAATGTACTAACTAACATGTTTTGTCATATTAATATTGCATTACACGACATATTAGGTATCTAGGGGAAGCTTGATAATGTGCCTTTACTAACTATAATCCGCTTGCATTAAAATGGCTGCTGTTACGCGGGATTTTCTACTGCGCATGCGTCTGTTACACTCACGTGACATGCTTGGTGGGAAAACTATTGCTTCTGCACACTAGAACTAAGATGGCTGTTCTGTGTCCTAACGTGCAAGAAGCTTGCATCGCTGCTTTGCTAAGCTGTTTGTTTTGATTAACATTTAATGCAATAGTTAAAATAAAATAATGGGAATAGAGTAGAAAGAAGTGGTATACAGTGCTTTCATTTTATTCTGTGACTCTAAAACTGTTTATTTTCTATTCTTGCATGTATCGTATTTGGGCCTAAATGTATGTGACCAGGGGGCGGAGGGGGGTCCTCCCTCACCTACACCCCCTCGATGTCTTGTCCCATCTTTTTCTCCAATGCAGCGGCCTGAAGACTGGAAGGGGGAGACTTCATGCACTTCGACAGCCCCACGAGAAAACAAAGGGGACTGTTTCTTTAACTGGGCTGAGTTCGAGCCCGGATACGCCCCCTGGTCAGCTGGTACGGCGGAAGTAAATACCG
This sequence comes from Lissotriton helveticus, assembly GCF_964261635.1. NCBI lineage: Eukaryota > Metazoa > Chordata > Amphibia > Caudata > Salamandridae > Lissotriton > Lissotriton helveticus. The sequence continues at coordinate 819,586,297 of NC_136070.1, forward strand.
GCTCCCCCAGGGCTCTAGTGTGTTCGGCACCCGGAGAGGAAGAGGAAGCGTGGAGCAGAGGCGGAGGTGAACGGAGGAGTGAAGGCACGGAAGGCGCGCAGCAAGAGACCGGTGTAGAAGCGACCGAAGAGGCGAGACCACCGACTGGAGAGCCAGGAGGCCAACAACAAGGCGCTTCGCCCAGCCACGCTTTGAGGGAAGTGTGGCTCAGCCAGGTACGTGATCGTATCGTGTGCTGGGCGGGGAGAAGAGGTCTTAGACCTCCATAGAGCACCCGACAGCGACCTCCCTTCACTGTTCCTCAAATCCCCACAACGCACCACCGGCACGACGAAGGGTTTGGATGCACGTGTGTTTGTCCTCACTCCCTTCCCCTATGCACGTTAGGAGAACCCGAGCATTCCACTAAAGCGGGTATCTTCTTTTCTGTTTGTTTCCCGAGACACACCGGCCACGACGGACTCAAGAGGGACCACAACTCCCAGAAGTCCACGGGAGGGAGGAAGAACCGGCGCGGACCAACGAAAAGAAAGAAGTTCCCCGGCGCGTCGAGACACTGAGCCTCCCTTACCATACTACCGAAATGTAACACCGCGAAGGCGATTGCTGAAATCAATAAAACCACTGTTACCCAGACCTAAATCTCTCGTGCTCTCGTCCATCCCGCCACAATGTACTTCTAAACTCCAATATGGTGTGATCACTACTCCTCGTCTTTTGTCCAATAAAATTGTGGGATTCACACATTTGCAACATTTGGGGGTGGTACACTGACCTGGAAAATGGTATAACTAGGGTAGACTTAGCTAGTTAGATTGTCCGACTTGTCCGAATAGCTGACCAATCATTGACCCAATGCACTCAATAGGTGACCGAGAGCAGAGTTGCTGGCGGAGCACTCTGTCAGAAGATTCGATAACCCAATCGGGGTTCTGGGAAGGAGTTTGATGACCCAATCGGGGTTTGGCTGTTAGCTGCAGAGAGGGTTGTGATGCAGGCGTTGCACTTTAGCTATGGGTGCCGGTCTTAGCTTGAGGTGGTCCTGTCCTGATCCAAATTGGTCCGTAACCTGTCCTGATTCTGAGCTGCACCTGTTCTTTCCTGCTGGCACCTGCACTTTGGGATTCTTATTGTTTGCCTCAGCCCGTGGCCAGGGTTGGTCATCACACCATTCTAGGTAACTATAAAGTGTGGGTTTGTCATTGTTCTGCTTTCCCTTTTCTTTACCCACCCTTTGTCTAAATGCTTAATGATATTTTCTTTCCAAATTATTTGCATATGTTTGTTTTGAAATCTACATCATTCTAAATAGAACAAGAAATTATTGATTTCATGGTTTCAACATTTAACGATTTACTTAGATAAAAGAACTTAAACCTTTCCAGAGTTTGTGGTTATTTATGAAATGCTAAATGTTATGATACACCTATTTTCTTGCTAACTTCCTTGATCCTTTAGGACTACAGGTATCAGTGGCTTGGATTGGTAAGACAAATGGTATAGATCATGAATAGTGAATTCAAAATGGATGAGTGTAGGTTTACCTGTTTAAATATATACTTAGTTTTATGGGCCCAGGTGAGTATGTTGAGCAGGTGAGCTTGCTGCTGGTGACTCAACCTTTCAACATTCCATTTAATGTGATTGAAAAGGAGTGGCGGACAAAATAAACAGGTTGCACATGTGATTTTAGATTAATAAAGGTATCTAACTGGGTTCTCTGAATACACTCTGTGTAATTGAATATACACTCATATATGTAGCACTCAGCAAAGCAAAAAAGGGTAACCCAGTATCCCTCAGAACCCGGGCATATACACTGTAAACAACAATGGTTCTGTCGGGTATAGCTATTTCTTTGTGAGTTAGAAAAAATCATGCAAACAGTAAAAGATTGACTGTTTGCATGATTTGTGCGAACTCACAAAGAAATAGCTATACCCGACAGAACCATTGTTGTTTACAGCATATATGTAACACAGCACACATGTTGAAAAAACATCTCTGTTGGATAATTTAAACTGCTTTAAAATCTTTTGTTGACTTTTAAATAGTGATCTACTTCTTGTCTTGTGATAGATGTACTGGTGAATTTGTGTAAAAGAGTCTAATGTTAGCAGTTTACATACAGCGATTTCTCCTACAGAAGCGTCATTGCAGCACTGTGTTACTGTGAACAATGCCTCTCTAACCTTCGCCCATCAGGTTTTATAGCCACCTCTCAGCGCCCGCTGTGGAAGGACAAGGGATAAACGAATCGCTCTGCAGACACACCTCTGCTTGGATGGCTTCCAGAGCATATGCAGATAACTGTGTAATGGTGACAGGAGCAGCTGTTATCTTGTACGAGCCCAGCACAGGCTTCCAATGTGATTAAGAGTTGAAGGTGCTGCCGGCCGAGGTACGAGGTGATTGATGACAGAGCGCTACCTGCATCAAAGCCAGGCCCCCTGTGAGTACCGGTACTCTCCTTATTCAAGGAAAAGTGCCGGTACACGATGCAAGAAAATGAAAAGGTGCTGGTACTCAGTACCAGTGAGTACCGGCCCATTTAAAGCATTGGTTGAAATATTGCTTCTGAAAGTATCTTTCAGAATTAGTGGGTCCCTCAAACTCTTTTCTACGCCAGTTGAGGATGTGGGTGGAGCCAATAGAGTAAGTGGGTGGAGCCAGTTCAGGAAGTGGGTGTGGCCTCCTATATAAATGTGAGCACCTGGACTTCATATTCTATAAATTAAGCACTGTGTGTCAGTTACTTGGAGACTGCTGAGGCTGTAGCTAATAAATACAAGATGTGAAGTATTCCTGTTTGCTGGCATTTATTACACATTATTTCACCACACATCTGTAGTAGACTTATATACTTGCTACCATTCTTACGTGAATTTAGAGTTTAACTGTTTGTATCATTTATGCAATTCATGTACTCTAAAGTCCTTACGTAATGTATCTGGTTCTATTGTAGAGCGCTCTGACACTTTCGGGTAAAGTTCGAGCAATATAACCACGTACAAATAAATAAATACAGGTTCCTGCGATATGCTCTTTTTTTCGGTTTCTTCTTGCTACATTACAACTATTTTCATTTTTTTTCTAACCAAGTTTTGCCTTATGCTTTCTTCAGAAATGTATTTTGTTTTTGTATTTTGTTTTTAGGTCTCGACCTGCCAATGCGCTTGCACATTGCTGTCGAGACATATAGAGGGCCACCAGCAAATCCTACCAAGAGGTTTTGGATTGCGGATTCTCCCCAATGCATGGGAGGCATTCAAGCGCGAAGCTTCGCCAGCGTGCGCTCGGCCTCATTTCTCACTCACACCCCATATGCTTGTTCCCTCCCACTCGTTCGCTCCCCTGCGCCCCCCATCCGACTTGAAAGGAAGACGCTTGCAGACCACCATTCCACCATTTGTCTGAGCTTCGGCATCAGACTACAAAGGAATGCCTCCCGCTCCCCCGCCCCTGACTCACCAGATGCTTCCGAGGGTGCCTGTTCCTGTTCCGTGCACATCCCCCTCTTGTTTCGTTTGGCATCATATTTCGAAACTTGTGTGCAAGTGCATGAAGCGACCATTTTTAATGAAAGTGCCTTTTCTCCCCCCGCCCTCCCTCCTATTGTCCGTGCCTCCTCACCCTGGCATTTTCATCCCCACATTGCACATACTTGTTTTTATTAATACCAGCGGGCCACCCCTTATGTTTCACCGCTTCCAATGCTCAGAAGTAGCAGTATGCGTAAAATATTTATCCCCCCAGACCGCATGCTGCACTAGATCTTTAATCTTTAACACTGAGCCCGCTTTTACATTCAGAAAACGGGAGCACACATTTAACAATGTCACCCGTGGCTCGCTGCCCGTCACCCTCGTCCCCCCCCGTCCCCCAGGGGGCGACATGCTTTGGCGCCTTCTTTACCCATTCCCTCCCTCCCGTTGTCGTGCCTTATCCCCTCCCCCCGCCCTCCCTCCTGTTGTCCGTGCCTCCTCGCCAATAAAAAGAAGATGTCTGGTGCAAGTGAGATATTTATGACCTCAGCTGCCCTGTAAAATTGCCACCAGTGCATCACATTCCCCCACTCAGCCCAGACTCCCTCTTCCCAACTGTCCGCCCCAAAAATCCTCACCCCAACCATACACATCAACCCTGACGGCTTCCTTAATTCCCAACTTCCTGCGAACCTCCCTCCTGACCCCATTGACTCTTAATTGCGTCCTCTGGGGGATCCCAGCCCTGCCTTTCCACTCTCTCGACCTCCCATCTCCCCTACCCTGCGGGTCCCCTCCCCTCCAGCCTCTTCTCGAGTCCAGCCCAATTGGTTAACTCTACAAAGCCCTTTTCCTTTCTAGCCCTATGTGTACCCTTGCCCCCTTCAAAGCCCCACTGCACCCCTGTCCCCACCCTCCTGCCCCATCAAGATCTCACACCCCATCCCTTTACACTCTCAGCTTCTTTACCTTCGCCCCCCCCCCCTCTCTGCTGCCTCGAGCCCTGGTTCCCTGCCCCTTCTCCCTCTCTTACTAACTCTATAACCCAACCCCTCTCCCTCTTCCACTCCCTACCCCTATCGCCCTCACTCACTCTATCTATCTATCTATCTATCTATCTATCTATCTATCTATCTATCTATCGCCAACACTCTGTCTATCGCCCTCGCTCTATCTATCTATCGCCCTCACTCTATCTATCGCCCTCACTCTATCTATCTATCTATCGCCCTCACTCTATCTATCTATCGCCCTCACTCTATCTATCTATTTCCCTCACTCTGTCTATCTATCTATCTATCGCCCTCACTCTATCTATCTCTTTATCTATCGCCCTCACTCTATCTATCTAGTGCCCTCACTCTATCTATCTATCTATCTATCTATCTATCTATCTATCTATCTATCTATCTATCTATCGCCCTCACTCTATCTATCTATCGCCCTCACTCTATCTATCTATTGCCCTCACTCTATCTATCTATCTATCTATCTATCTATCTATCTATCTATCTATCTATCTATCTATCTATCTATCTATCTATCTATCTATCTATCTATCTATCTATCTATCTATCTCCCTCATTCTATCTATCTATCGCCCTCACTCTATCTATCTATTTATCTATCTATCGCCCTCACTCTATCTATCTATCGCCCTCACTCTATCTATCTATCACCCTCACTCTATCTATTTATCGCCCTCACTCTATCTATCTATCTATTGCCCTCACTCTATCTATCTATCTATCTATCGCCCTCACTCTATCTATCTATCGCCCTCACTCTATCTATCTATTGCCCTCACTCTATCTATCTATCTATCTATCTATCTATCTATCTATCTATCTATCTATCTATCTATCTATCTATCTCCCTCATTCTATCTATCTATCGCCCTCACTCTATCTATCTATTTATCTATCTATCGCCCTCACTCTATCTATCTATCGCCCTCACTCTATCTATCTATCACCCTCACTCTATCTATTTATCGCCCTCACTCTATCTATCGCCCTCACTGTATCTATCTATCGCCCTCACTCTATCTATCTATCACCTTCACTCTATCTATCTATCGCCCTCACTCTATCTATCGCCCTCACTCACTCCATCGCCCTCACTCTATCACCCTCACTCTATCTATCGCCCTCACTCTATCTATTGCCCTCACTCTATCTATCGCCCTCACTCTATCTATCTATCACCCATACATTATCTATCTATCGCACTCACTCTATCTACCTATCTATCGGACTCACTCTATCTATCTATCTATCGCCCTCACTCTATCTATCTATCTCCCCCACTCTATCTATCTATCGCCCTCACTCTATCTATCTATCGCCCTCCCTCTATCTATCTATCTATCGCCCTCACTCTTTCTATCTATCGCACCACCACAGCATCACTCAGGGGCACCACAACATCACCATGCGCTACCACAGCATCACTGAACGCCACAGCATCACTCGTCGCCACCACAACATCACTCAGCGCCACCACATCATCAATCTGTGCAACCATTCAACAACTGGTTCAAATATGTTCTCTCAATGTTTCAAGCTTTATTACATATGTCACAAAAAGATGTGTTGAAAAGATGACACTCTGAAGCAAGAGAAGGTAAGAGTTGCCTTTATTCTGTCACCCACTCTCCGAGACTGCCTGAGGGATGCCAACATTCCAAGGCAAGCTCTGGCAGAACGTACCAACAGGGAGGGGAAGGAGGGGTGGCGGAAAGTACCAAAAGAAAAGGAAAGAAAGAAAGGCAAATTACAACACATCTCCCCTCGACTAACAGAGTAGTTAAGCCACTGGAAAAGGAGAGAAAAAAGGGTAAAGGAGGAAGGAAGAGGACCTTCCTGGACAGGATGCAAGTGAGGATAGAGGACAGTATGCAACATGTTAATACCATCATAAAGCTAACAGAAAACATGCAACCAAAAGTGCGATAACGAATGCATCTTATATATACTCCATAGAAGACCGATAGCTAAATAATACTGTTAAGGCAATTAAGTCCCAATGTTTGAAGAAAAAGAACTCAAAACTCTTTTCTACGCCAGTTGAGGATGTGGGCGGAGCCAATAGAGTAAGTGGGTGGAGCCAGTGCAGGAAGTGGGTGTGGCCTCCTATATAAATGTGAGCACCTGGACTTCATATTCTATAAATTAAGCACTGTGTGTCAGTTACTTGGAGACTGCTGAGGCTGTAGCTAATAAATACAAGATGTGAAGTATTCCTGTTTGCTGGCATTTATTACACATTATTTCACCACACATCTGTAGTAGACTTATATACTTGCTACCATTCTTACGTGAATAACGTGAAAAAGAACATTCCATATACTCATGATGTGCGGGAAAAAATCAGATCAGATATCTCCATACTTCCTCCTTAAAATATGTACTTAGGAGATTGCTCTTCTTCGCGACATACCATTTTCACTTGATTCATCTCCCCTTCTCTGCACACTCATGCGAAATGGCCCTTTTTATTACACTTCATGCAAGTAGAATTACGGGCTGCACAATGAACACTATTCGCAAGGTGGTTGCTACTACCACACCTAAAACATTTTAACCCTTCAGTGACGCTAGCAGGATTTTCCCCCTTAATTTCTTTCAACCTGAACTTAAGAACTTCATTGTCATTGTTATCCTCAAAGGTACCTTTAGCATAGCTTACACTACAGACGGGTTCTTTTGGTGGATTCATCTCCAAAATACACTTAGCAGTGTGTTCAATAAACTGGGCCATACTGATAGCTTCTCTTAATGAGGGTTTTTTAGATAGAACTTCTCTTTTATATGAGGATTGTGAGTACATCTTACCAATTGATCCCTGATGAGTAAGTCATTTAACTCGCTGAACTCACATAAACGAGTTAGGCCACGAAGTGCAGCGATATAGTTAGTGACCGACTCCTGTTTGCCCTAAACACGAGTAAAAAACTTGTGCTGTTCTAAGACTTCGTTCACCTTGTCCCCAAAGTGAGTTTCTAGTTTCAACACGGTGATTTTAAATACATCTAGATCACCCTCATCATCCTCTAACTCGGGGCTGGGAAGGGTATCATAAATGTTCCTCCCCTGAACCCCCAAGTTATGAAGTAAGACATGTTGTTTCCGGACAGCAGAGAACTTTTCCCCCCCAATGGCAATCAGGTAGGAATCAAACAAATTAATCCAATCCTTCCAATGGTTGGCTCATGGATGACGCCGCCATGGGGAGAAAATATAGAAATGACATTGCTATAATATAATTGGAACTAAAAGGGATACTCACACAAGTAGGGATGAAATTACAACTTTAGCTTAGTAAGAACCCCGTCCAACCTAGGTACACCCTAACCAGAAAGCGTTCCCCTATGTACTAACTTACTGTGAAAGCATTGCACAATCGCACAAGTAGACAATGTACAGGGTGCACTGAGAGTACAAGAATCTAATGGAATAAAATAACATTAATATGTGGATTTGATGTAGGACCTTCAAGACAACACATAAATAGTGGCTGTACAATGAAGTGTAAAAGAACAGAATGACATCAGGTTACAAGGATTGCAAAGCCAATTAATAAACACTGACCATGAAATATTAAAGCTGTGCCTATCAGCGATGAATTTATTGCAGGCAACCAATGAACTTGAATGAGCTGTGCTTGTCAGCGATATGATGTACTGACTGATTACCCATACATCAACTGACAGGCTAACCTTAATACCAAATGCTTAGGGTGGCAATCTATTCCCAATATAGGCCATCACTATAAATAAAATTAAACTATACCAAAAATGAGACAGTCATGAATGAATGATGCCAGTTCTGATAGGGCTGCAAGCACTACATTACAAGGTTAGAATAAGCTGTGCCTGTCATCGAGGTATTATCTGGCAGGCTGGCCGTAAACACTGTGCCTCAAATGAATTCCACTATTCCCACAAATTGAGACAGTCATGAATGAAGGATGCCAGTTCTGATGATGACGCTTCTTAGACAACAAGAAAATCCTCCCTCCATTAAGTTTTACAATAGCGTCCTAACTGAGTGGCATCATACGTGAAATAAGAGAAAACTTCCACAAAAGTACAATAAATGTCCAGTAGATGGCGCACAGAACTAATATTTTAACATGGAGGATTTTCCTTTATGCCGGCTCAGCTGATGGCAACAATCGGAGTTAGCGTTAGAACGTTCACCCAGGGGCGCAAACAGATCAGGAACGCTTGCTTCGCTCCACCACAGGATCGCTGACAGGAACACTGAAGCAGAGGGAATTGTAATAACCAAAGGGAAATAAATACGGCAAACTGTCACAGCAAGAGCGCGGACAAACCGGGAACATTAGGCTGGAAACGCTCTCCACACATCGCTGGCCCCACCATTAGAAACTGCCGTGGAAGTAATCCACAAAACAATGGTTTACAAGTTTGTAACCTCACCGTGTTGAAGTTGACACTGCGAGAATTCAAGTCCCCGGTTGATTAAAACTGAGGAGAAGGCAAAGGCTCCTGAAACACCTCTCTCCACTCGATGCTTTCACAGGAACACAGTAACATAAAGCAGGCGTTACTCTGAGACACTACTCTCCGTGAATGAGAGATGACGAATTTGGCGATAAAACACGCAGGCGCTCACCGTAGACACCACTCTCCACAGAGGAAACAACACGTGACAGAGAAGAGGACTGGCAAATGCTGACGCTGTTAGAATGGTGAGCAGGCGCCCTCCCAAGATACTGCTCCTTAGACCAGTCATCAATGAGGAGCACTGTACATGGAAAGGTAGAAGTCACTGCCCCGAACACTGTTCTCCACCAGGCGCCCTTCCGAGACACAGCTCCCTCAGAACAATCGCCAATGAGGAGTGCATATACCGGGGAAGATAGGATTAACCGCCTCAAACCTTGTTCTCTCCGGGAGGTTAATGGGGAGGTAGGCGCTTGGGGATCAAATAAGGACAAACGGCACCAAAGCATCAGTCAGCACAACTCTTGCAAAGTAGATCCTACCAGGATGTAGTTCCAAACTGCCTTTAAAAGTAAACAATACTTCCTCAGTTGGACCTGCAGGTCGAGTATCACTTGAAAAGATGCAGGTACCGATATGAGATTTCCACAGGAACTTTCTAATCTCATCAGCATTGAAGCACGAACATCACCACAGCACACGTTCACAGGCTGGAGAGAGCACTGAAAGGGGAGGTGACAGCGAGGCCCCCTGCGCCGAGTTCGTCGCCAGTGTTGAAAAGATGACACTCTGAAGCAAGAGAAGGTAAGAGTTGACTTTATTCTGTCACCCACTCTCCGAGACTGCCTGAGGGATGCCAACATTCCAAGGCAAGCCCTGGCAGAATGTACCAACAGGGAGGGGAAGGAGGGGTGGCGGAAAGTACCAAAAGAAAAGGAAAGAAAGAAAGGCAAATTACAACAAGATGTTAATATTTCACTTCTGTTCTTGGATTTTCGTCACAATAAAATACATTGAACATAATCTTCACAAAAGTTATTTACAAAAGTTTAAGCTATTGCCATTATAAATTACAATAACTTTTATTTAAGTATTATTTAAAAAAATTAAAAGCAATTGTTATTTGTAATATCAATACATCTAAGTCACGTAAATACAACACATATTGCATTACAAATGCTATAGGTGTCACATTTGCAAAAGTTAAAAAAAGTATTGGCATTGTAAATGACAAAGCTATTAATTTCGCTATTTTCAAAACCAACACATAAATAAACAAGCATTTACAATGCAACGGTTTCGCCTTTGCCAAAGTTAGAGCTGTTGGCATTGTAAATGAAATATCCTCCCTCTGCCCGTGCTCTGTGTGTACACCAGTAAGAGGAGCTGTGAGGGGACGTTCCGGGCAGCCCTGCGAGCTCACACAGAGGGAGCCCAGGAGAGCTGCCCCGGGCGTGTAGGAGGAGCACAGCCAGCCTTTTTAGCAGCAGGGGAGGGGGCATACCCTGGGGGGCCGCACCCTACCCGCCGTGGGATTTCCCGCAGGCACGGTGTGCTGGGGGTGGAGTCGCAAAGACTCCGAGCTACCTCCTTCCTATTTCCACAAACAAACTTGGCACTCACCTCGTGCTTCCACACCCGGTTAAATCACAGATCAGTCCACTCTGTACAAACCCATGCCTTCGCCGCTGCTTTAATCTGCTATCACGAAATTAAGCTTGCCTATGGCTGGGAGCCCCCAGTGAGCCTGCCCTGCACTCTCTGCGACCACGATCAGCGCGAGGGGAGGAGCTGGAGGGGGGGACGGGGACAGAGATGGCGCGCACTCAAATGTAGTGTCCTGCTGAAAAGACATAGTAGCCAGTGAACAAGGTGGACAACAGGGAATCCCGGTTCGACTACCCACGAGACTCAAAAGTCAGCAACTGCTTAAAGGCATCCACGTGGCGTCCGAAGACGCGTCCTCCAATAGTAGGGCTGGTGTTCCCAAATAAAAAGACACATTGAACGTGAGTGCAACCCTGTGGTCTTTGTAATGAACAGGGAGTCAGCCGTGTGCACTGAGCTAGGGGAACCGACCCCAGCGACGCTAAGGGTCAGGCTGTGACTCGCGCACGGAGGGAGACTCCCACCGCACACAATGGTACCAAGGAACGGGCGAGACTACGGGTGCTCCGTGTGGTGGGATGGATGCATGGGAGCAAATGCGGGGAAAGTGGTGAGAGCCAGTGCCCCAAGTAAATTGGAAATCGGCAGATTCAATATCTGGCGGGGTAACGTGGATTCACCAAAGCTCCTCTTAGGAGTTGTGCACCCTCCCTCCCGTACAGGCGGATGCCTGTCATGTGGGGAGCTAGAGTACATATCATACTCACAACAGATTGAGGAAGCACTCGCGTGCTGCGTTCAGCCCAGGGTGTCTGTCCTACCCTCACATGGTTGTCCAGGAAAAAGAAAGTGAGCCACTGTGCCATAGATAAGAACCCGCGGCCACCCAGGAAGAGAGGGGCGGGACATCCGGTCAAGTGCCGGGGTACCACTGGAAAAGCTAGAGCGCGAGTTGCACGTCGGGCGCCATATTGGGAAACCCGGAAGCAACAGAAACAAGAGGAGTTACAGTCAGTTGACCACGGGACCCGCAGCAATCCACCTAGCTCAGGCGGATAGTGGACTGCAATTGTGTCGTAAACACGGTAAAGGGATTGCACAAATGGTGTCATTGGTAGTGTGGGAACACCCCTCTAACTGTTGTCGTTTGGTAGGAGACCAACACGGAAAGGATTGTGTGTGTCAGCCAGTCGGGGAGATTCATGCAAGTCAGGGGGTAGGTCTAATGAGCCTCAGTCTTGGAAGTAATGTCATGGATGTACTCTGAAAGGGGCATCAGTTGGGTTAAAAATCTGCTATAAAATACTTAAACAAGAAACAGGAAAATATAAAAAGGATCGATCAAAAAGATAAGAAGCAAGTCAGGTCCCGGGCCGGCAGCCAATCACAGCGCGGCCAGGGGAATGACGTCACGGGGGTGTCCCGGGCCGGCAGCCAATGACAGCGCAGCCCAGGACAAAGGGGCGGGACTTAAAAAAAGCCCGAGAAACGCCCCCGAATCGCGTTTTCAGGGGAAAGCGTGATTGACAGCCGCTGTCTCCCAATGGCTAGCCTCCATTTATGGAGCTAGCCAATGGGAGACAGAGGCGGGACCAAAGCCCATATGTAGGATCATGAGATTTCGCCCTGGGCAGAGCAACTGCTACGCAGTTGCAACGCCAGGGCGAAACCTAAAAAATTGTCATTTACAATACCAATAGCTCAAACTTTCCTAATGCGAGATCTATTGCATTGCAAATGCTTGTTTCCTCTTGTAACGTATCATTTGCTACCTCTTATATTTTGTTTGCTCTTCATACATGCACAATTGTCACTATTGCCTTAAGTAACGTAACGTTTGCTTCTGTAACATGCTTACTTGTAATTTTTCCTCATGTTTCACTACTGCTTTATTTCCTGTACATCTACATGCACAATTGTCACTATTGCCTTATGTAACATAACGTTTGCTTCTGTAACATGCTCCCTTGTAATTTTTCCCCATGTTTCACTACTGTTCCTGTTGTGAAGCGCTCTGACACCTTCGGGTAAAGTCCGCGCTATATAAAAACGCATAAGATAAAAATAAAAACATACATGTACGCAGCTCTGATGGAACATTGAGTGTAGCGGTCTAGTGTTCTGTACGCCAACCTGTAGTTTTCTGCACTACTCGCGAAAGAGTGCTCTGCGCAGGCGTACTGTACACTTGCTTAAAGTAAACGCCTGTCCCTAAGACCGCACCCCTTGAGCGCGTCCGGTATCTAGGAGACGTCACAACAGCGTGTGTTAGAGACTGCCTACCTTGCCTTTTCTAGGTGACGTTCGGTCGCGCGCGTGCGCAGAGCTGCATGATTCGCGACACTTTGCGCTCCCTTAGTTTGACAGCGCTTCGCTTTCCCATGTGGAAACAGGCTGCTTTACGGTGGTAAGATGGCGGAGGGAGAACCGGCTGGGGCTTCAAGCCTTCTGGAGAAGGCCGAAGCGCTGAAGATCAAAGCTAATGACTATTTTAAAGGTACGGAAGCTGTTTAATGCCGCCGGTATAACTGTCAATATAAAGTTTTATCGGAGGAGGGCCCGCTGTATAATGAATGGGTATAAACACCTGATATATAACATTGTAACTCACCGGAGTGGAGTTCGGGCGCTCTAACTCAACCCTTGGAAGAACTGCCTTAGTGTGAGACGGCTTAAAGTATAAAGGATAGGGAGTTGGTGGTGAGCAATGCCATATTCTTTATGTAATGAACTATACACGTGTGCTCATATGTAATGACATAACTTTGGGAAGGGGAACTGCTATGTTGCCTGTCGGGATTAGCAGTAGTACTGCCCTTGAAAGAGGTGCGCAGAAGCATGAGCTCACTCTATGTAGGGAGAAGTATGTCATGAACTGGGCCAGCGTTTGGAGGAGCCTCACTGTTGAGTGCTCCTCCGGTGTGTCGACATGTATTTCTATTCAACGTTTGTAAGAGATGCTCAGTGCACATGATGGTATTTATTCTCGAGTACTTTTGTCACTGACAATGCCAAAGGTATGCATATGCCGGATTGAAGTTGCTGGACTTATGTTGTTGGGTACTTTGGTGTCCAGTAAGGGAAGTATTTTCTTTTAATGACCGCAAAGGTTATGTTGTCAGGCGCTACATTGATCGCATGAACCACGTGCTCCATGGGCATGATGTCTTTGCCTACTGAAATGCTGCGGTCGTGGCCAGTGTTTGTAATAACTGGAGCGTTGATTTGTGGTCACTGGAACGTTGCATTGTGTCACTGGAACACATGTCGAGGTATTAAAAAGCAATTAAGGGTGTTATTATGGCTCTGTATTGCAATGTGCGTTATTACGTGTTTATGTAATTATAGGCCGTGATGGTTGGAAAGGAGCAATGTCTAATCCTCCTTCACAAGTCCAGAAATGTCAAATATTGAGGTAGAAAGGTTCTAGGTTCCATGATTGGGTTTATTCACTTGTGGTCTAGGGACACAGCATAGTACATGACTTAGACTTTTTTGAAAACGTATACATGTGATATGTTTTATTTCCTCTACATCTGACGTTAATCCTTGCAGTTAACGTTAATGCATCGTTAAGGAAGCCAGGAGAATGATCTACTTTCTTTGAATGTGTTTGGTCCATGATTCGCTGTAAGTCAGCTTGTCAGGTATGCCTGATGAGTTGAAACTCTCGAGAAATGTGTGGTCCCCCTTTGTTATTGTTTTGCTTATCCAGAGCACAGCAAGACAGTGCACCGTAGCAGTCAATCTAGCTCCAGATTATCCACTTTTGCGCAAACCTGGAAGCCGTGCAAGCTTTTCTCAGGGTTAGTATTATGGCTTAATCTACTTACCTCTGATGCCTGTTGCAAATTATGGAGCGTTGGTGGAATAAGGGCCACTCGTTATGGTAAAGTGTATTTTTTCTCTCTATAGAGAGCTTGCAAGTTTTGTTTCCCTTTTTCAGGTGTCACTTAGTCATTCAGTCCCTCAATCACCACCATACCTGCATGGCTGTGTCATGATCCTTATATGATAGGTGCTCGCCCTTGCGTCACAGCCTTGCTTGTCTAGGTGGCGCCCATCTTTTCTCAGTAACTGGTGCCTATAGCTTGAATAGGGGATCCGCCATATGACCCTTTGAGTCCTCTTATTTTTTTCTGGGTACAAGAGAGAGAGTAGGTCCAGGCCTTTAGGCCTCTTCTCGGGTCAAAAGAGCAGTTTTGGTCCTCGCCTCATCTTCCACAGGTCCTGATGTGTTCTGTAGTGGGTGCCTGGAGATGCCACATTTATGTATGGCACAAGCTTTTGACTAGGCATGTTTATTAAAATTAATGTTGTATCCCAACACTTCCCTATGGAACAGCCAACCCTGTTACAGTAAAAATAGCTTTGAGGGTATTTTCACTGTTAGGACTTATTTAACATTAAACTTTTAGATGGCTTACATTTAAATATCACGCACCTTGCCCTACGGGAAATAAGGCCTATTTACAGGTGACTTACAAATAGTTGAAAGGAAGGTTTAGATTGGATTCTAACTTTCAAGGCGTGTCTGTTCTAACGTGGTTGTACCACTAGCGTTCCCAGCCAAATGCCTTCATGCTGTCTGGAAAGGGAAATAATGCTGGCTTGATTTTTTTCTCCTAATATATAGGCACAGAAAGCCTCTCCCCTCACAGTGGCCAAAAAATGCCTGGAAGTATATGTCGGGGAAATTACTCGAGCAGTGAGACAGGATGGTATACCTGAGAGAGGCCCTGTCTGTGGTAAAGGGCTGGTCCTCGCAAGTCTGCTCTAATTTAGCCATTTTGTTTTTTCTCTTCAAGCTTAGTAGAGTTTGATGAGAGCCCACATATGGAGCTTCAGTATCGAGATGTTACTTCTAACATTTATTAGTATAAATGTCCTGTTGCTTTTTAAATGCAGACGACTTTTGCAGATACCCTCTATGTTGGTATATGGATACTGGGAAGGTTAATTAACCTTTGACTGTTCCTAATACCCCATTAGCTTATATACCAAATGTTTTTTTTTACGCTATTGGGCTACGATAGACTCTTGTTTATATTCTTGAGGTACTATTAAAACTAAACGAGCCAGTGTTAATTTGTCTGGATGATGAGTTGAAACCTAATATTATGTGAAAGGCATTCGAGGAAATTAGCCATTAAATTCAATAGAAACTTAATTCAGCCACTTTCTGGCCATAAAAGTACATTTCACATAAGAGGACATACATTTTGGGGTTTAAAACGACACCATGAATATAATTAAAAGCACAGATAAAATTCATTTGTATTAAAAAAACATAGTCAAATAGGACAAAGCCATTGCTGTTATCAACCCATATTTTTTCTCTTATGAATTGCCCCTGATAAGAAGCTTGCAACCCTTTAACAAATGAGTGAGGAAGAAAACATTTGTAAATAAATCAGTGCTGGTCTTACTTATGCAAAATATCAACCTCTAAAAAGTGGTAGGATATGTTTAGCTCGCAGCTCAGTATAAAAGCCACAGAAAAACATAAAGTGCAAAAGGTCTTGGTCAGAGAAATTATCGCATGCACATGGTTGCAGGGTTCCTAACTTTGAGAAACCTTTAGGTACAGGAATGGACCAGTGGATACAATTAAATCTAAATCTGGATAAAAGAAAACGATGATGCAAATTATTAACAAAAGACCAAAAAGGTTGATTTAAAATTTCAAGACATATAATCATAAAATGTCTGCATATAGGTTTCTTAAGTTCATTTACTTCCCTATCCAGATACCTCCTCGTTAAAAATTGAGTTTTTCTAGCTTTCACATCTTCAGGGTGCAGCTTTCTTGGTTGATTTTAAATAGCTCTGGTTGCCTGAGAGCCGAAATCTGCTGGGAGACATATTTTAACCAGAGAATGTCTGCGACTGTGTCTAACATCCTGCAGTCCTCTAAAATAATTTGGTTTAGGTTTGGCTTATCTCTAGACCAAATGTTTAGCAACCAAATCAAGGGTGCTACAGCACTATTGTCTGTAATGTTGGCCTGCCTTAATTCCTCGTGTACCATAAAAGCTGGAATGCATACTCTGTCCCCGAAGCTACTAGCATTCCCACAAACTGGCCATCGGCAGCCCTGCTTGTTTTTTACTAGCACCCATGCGGCGCTTTCACATTCATAGAGGCCGCACCCCTTTCTTTACGCAAACGGCATCTACAGAAAGGTGCGTGGCCGACATTAAAGTGAAAGCGCGGCATGGGTGTTTTTACCAAAGAAAAAACTAAAAAACATCTGTATGTCAACTTGACAAACAAGATGATGATTTTTTTTTTTTGTCAAAGCCTCCATGCCACTGTCACACGGCCCTTTCTTTAGACGCAGCTTGTCTAAAAAAAGGGGCGTGGACTTCATAAATGTGAAGAGCTTAGTGTGCGCTAGTAATTTGCAATGCAATAGGTCTTTCATTTGTGAGAGTTTAAGCTATAGCATTGTCAATAGCTCAAACTCTCGTAAAATGCGAGACCTATTGCATTGCAAATGCTTGTTTCTTCTTTTTTCATATGAATGATCTTGAGGATTTGCTCAACGAAGAAGAGGTCAGTAATCCAAAGGTTGGCTTGAAGAAGCTACCCGCTCTTGGCACGCTGATGACTGTCTTTTAATTGCAAGAACGGGAATAGCCTTACATAAATTAAGCTTAAATGCAGCTCTGAGCTAGCACAGTTCGGTTGTCCAGACTATGAAAGATGTACACCAAACGGAAAATAATTTGTTTCCTTTACATGAACTCTTAATCTCCCTGGTCAGATTAATATAATTGCTCTTTGAGGTCTACATTTCAGAGTCAGTCTACATTATATTTTGTTATGGACTAATTTAAAGATTGAGGCAGAAGAGTGCCATTTATTTTACTCATGTATATTTATTTTGTAGCTTTGCTATTTGGAAATATTGTTTTGCTATTAGAAGCAAACCATTTCCAATTGAAGAATTGTGAAGGAGCATGTTTAAACTTTTGAAAATGACACCAGAGAGGATAAATTGGATCTACTTAATACTGAAATTTGTTTCCCTCGTAGTTACACAAACAGGCAGTTTTTAATAAATGCCCACGGATAGATCTAAGTATCCTAACTAGGACTTAGGTGAAGTGAAGTTTAAATTGCATCCTGCTCAGAAAAGTTGTGGCTTTCAAGAAATAAAATGACTTGGCATTTGTAATACATATTAAAATATGGACTTGAAGGTACATAAAGTAAAGATACAAATACATTCACACTTAAATACTCCAAGAGCTTTGAAGTAGAACAATACATTAATCGTTTCATTTTGGTTGCTGAAAATATGAAAGTACTATTGGTTGTTATTCTAATAATAACCTGGCACTGGAAGCAAACTGAATCGATTGGTATTGCTGAATAGTGGTCTCCTTTCAGAAATGATATTTAGATTTGACCCCTTATTGTGCTAATTTATCGAGGACTGTGTTTTATAAGATGTTAAAAATTGTTTAGAACCTGTTCGCTGGCACCTCAGTTGATGCCCTTTAGTACCTTATAACCAGGATTCTCAAATAACACGTACATCAATGCCGCTCACTTAGTATGGACACAGCCCAGAGATTCCCTTAGCCCTATTTTAACTAGGAGTAGGTAATGATCTGGTTTGCTTAGGGGAGATGATCTGAGACCATTGAAGTGTGGATTTCTGCAGATGGATTTATTTATAGAACTCCTCTTTTAGAGAATTGTAGCTACTATATTTTATTGTGAATTCTGAATTTTATGAAATTCTAATTGTTCAGTTGACATGATGTATGAGTGATATCTGCAAAAACAACAGTTGATGGACAGAATGCAGAACAATGTCATACATTCACCCCAGTACAGAGATCTGGGCCTAAATCCATCGTTTTTTTGCACTCCACACCACCCCAGTTCAGACATGGCCATATGCAAATCAGGATTTAGGCCCAGATCTCTGTACTGGGGTGAATGTATGACATTGTTCTGCATCCTGTCCATCACCTGTTGTTTTTGCATTTGTCACCCCGAGTGGGACGGGTATGCTCAGACGTGAGTCCCGTGCTCTCCATGCCACTGGAATCAAGCTATCCAGGCTGATGAGGGCTGAAAACCCGAAACCGGTCCTTGGATGCTTGTTTCCAGTCCAGGGAGGACCTGGCTTGGCAGTTCGGGCTGGACTGTTCCCATGGGGCACAGGGTCAAGACTGATTTGCATATGACTGGATTCAAACTGGAATGGCATGGTGAGCAAAAAAAAGATGGATTTAGGCCCAGATCTCTGTACTGGGGTGAATGTATGACATTGTTCTGCATTCTGTCCATCACCTGTTGTTTTTGCGTATGATTGATATCTTCCAAAAAGAAGTAAAATGCAAACCTTTGTGTCATGTGTGAGAAGTTGGCCCAGCATATGCTGTCCACTATTCTAGTGGGCACCTTGCACCAGTCCAAACGACCCTTATTGATGTTAGTTTAAAGACAACCTTAATAGAACGCTATCCTAGTGGTAGCTGTGGAGAGCAGCCTTCAGGCTAAGTCTTGGAGGAATGTAAACCAGCTTGTTTTACCAGTCTATAATCTCGTGAATGATCAAATGAAAGGAGAACCACACCAGGTGTATATATAAAATATATGTATTTATTCTAAACACATCCCTCTAGTCCCTTTATGAGGCTAGAGGCAAAAGTACATTCAGTAAACTTAATAGCACACAGTAAATTAGCACAATATACGTTGAGCCCTAGGGGCGTACCAAACTATATATTAAGAAAGTGGTATAAGAACCACGACTGACATAGAGACAAGGCCTAGAGCCTTTAGAACCGCTGGGGCTACCAGGAACCACCCAAGGTAGTGACACAGGGGACCCACGGGGGAAGTGTGCAGTGTCTAAACACAGCCGCGAATCACCATTAACTTGTATGGGGAAAGTTGCGTTGGAATTTTAAAGATAAAGGACACTTAGAAGAGTACTTGTAGCAACCCCCTTTAGAACTAGGAGGTTCTAGAGTCAATACCCAAGGGAGCCACAGAGTACTCGAGTTACCTCACCCGGGTGCATAGGTGTCTTTTTGTGTCAGGTTTCGTCGTCGTTTTCAATGGCGATCTGCTGCAAAGTGCTGCTGGCGTCCAAGTGGAAAGTGTCCGGTGTGATCCAAGCCTGGATCAAGGATGAGAAGAACCTGAAAGCAGAGGGGACAGAGTCTGGGTCACTTGCCAGTGACCAGGAAGACGATAGGCGGATGCTCACCGAAGTCGTGTGCTTGCAGGTGAAGACGGGGAAGTTTGACTCTTCAGCCACGAGGACCAGGATGTAAAAAAAAACCACATATTGCCCAAAACCAAAAAGCAGACAGCCAATGCCAGACTATCAATTTTGTCAATGATGGTTTATTTCTATGTTTCCTGTAATCTTTCCAAAACTGGTTTTACACTGATTTTTCCACTAATACTTTTTTTGCCGATACTGGTATGTATAACACATTTTACCAAATAACGCTTCCAATAAATGATACCTAAACTTCACAGTAGCTTAGCTTGGTTTGTTGCATATCTAACATATTTTTTGTGTGCTTTTTATTTTGAAAGCAAATACTTATCACTCTTGCGTTCAAGCTTCTGCAAGCATTTGCTTCTAATCAAAGCATTCCGGGGGCATTATAAGTAGCCCCCGGAAGTAGTAGTAGTATAAGTAGTATGCAAATCAGGTTCGCCCCTGCTCCATTGGGAATAGTCAAGCCTGTACTGCCAGGTAAGTTTCTCTGTGGAGTGTGGCACAAGCAACCTAGGACGTTTGCCCTAGTTACGGCTCTTCAGCCTGGTATAGCTAGTAGAAATGAAGAAATTAGCTTGTTGTGATATGCCAGGCAGGTTCCATTGTTTACCGAAATCCTCCAGGCCATAAGAGAAAATTGTCCCAATGGTACAAAGTGATTTGGAAGGCCCATTAGATCTGACAGAAGTTCCCAGAATGTTGGAAACTTCTTTAGACAATCGCAGGGCAGGTCATGTCATACAGAACCGGGTATCAATGTTGTTCTCTCCAAACCGGAGTCACTAGAATCAACTCCCCACCCCCGACATCGCTGGTGAAATAACACCTTCGGGATCATCACAAATGAGGGGAACTCATAATGCAGATCTTCCCCACCACCCAGTCTTGAAGAAAGGCATCAGTGATTTGAGCCATGGATCCGGCCCCCTACGGAAGAAATTGTGCACCCATAAATTCAGTTGAGATTTAAAAAGATCCATTGAGTAAGGACACCAACGTTGATTTAGAGTTCTGAAAACCTGGGGTGACAACCTCCTGTTTCTTTTGCCCCTCAGAAACCTGCCCTTTGTCCGCAAATGTGCGTTGTCATGACTGAAATCTACTGTCGCAGGCAGAGGTGCCAACAGTCCTTTGCTATCTCCTGGCTCAGTTGTTCTTAAGATTTCAACTACTGTGGGCCCTCACTTAATCATTCCTGGAATCCATGGGCCCCCAATCAATCATCAAACCTCTTAGACCTCTCTCAGAATGGCTTCCGCCCAGGCCACAGCACGTAGTCTGCCCTCCTAGCAGTGACTGAACATCTAAGGGCCGCACTGGATGAGGGACATACGTTGGCACAGATTTTATTAGACCTCAGTGCCGCATTTGATACGGTCTCCCACCAGATTCTGTTGCAATGGCTGAAGGAATTGGGGATTGTGGGCTCTGCCCTCGACTGGTACGCCTTCTTCCTCTCTGAGAGGACATTTCAGCTCTCGAATCCATACTGTTCAACAAGGGGTGCCACAGGGGTCGGCACTGAGCCCTACACTGTTTAATCTCTATGTTCAACCTCCTGCAGCGGTGGCTAAGAGCAGAGGCCTGACAATAGTATTGTATGCCGACGATACACAGTTGATAGTGGCACTCTCTGGTAATTCAGCGCAGGATGCCTCCATGTTCTGGAGCAATGTCATGGCTATTGCTGGGTGAATGTCTGCAAACTGTCTGCAGCTTAACACTAGCAAGACTAAAGTTCTGTTGGTTGGGCGGGATGGAGAGCTGTGGAGTGTGCATTGGTGGCCTACAATCCTGGGCTGTGCTCTTACCCCCAAACAGTTGGTAAAAAATCTGGGTGCTGGGTGGACTCTGCTCTCAGCTTTCTGGTCCAAACTAAGAAACTGACGGGGACCTGTACTGGTATTCTGCGGGGGCTCAAACTACTGTTAGGTTACTTTGACCCATCCACCCGACAGGTTATCATTCAGGCTGTCATTCGGCACCTGCTACGGACTATTGAAATCGTGCAGGAAGGTACTTCCCCTACTGCCTTTCCAATCGCGTCTCCTGCTGATCCAAGGCCTAATTTTATCGAGGCTGGATTACTGTAACGCCATATACCTAGGATCTCCAGAAGCCACGCTCCAAACTCTTCAAAAAGCCCAAAATGCCGCAGCCCGACTCCTGACAAACACCCCGGCAAGAACATCTGCCAAGCCCGCACTGAGGACGCTGCATTGGCTCCCTATTAGGGAAAGAGTAACCTTCAAGGCCCTCTGTCTGGCCCACAAGGTACTGCACAATGCTGGCCCTCCTATCCTTGGGAACTGGATCACACCTTACAGACCCACAAGAGCGCTCCGTTCCGAACATGGGAACTTCATCACGATCCCCAAGGTGAGGAAGGCCCGGTTCGGTGGCCGTCGCTTTTCGGTCAATACGGGAAAAAAATGGAACACACTCCCCCTGAGCCTCAGATCAGAACCAAACCTTCTAAGGTTTAGGAAGGCCCTCAAAACCCTACTTTTTCCCTGAGCCATCCCTCCCACTCCCGACTATCTTCCACTGGTGGTAATAGGTTCAGCGCTGGGATACCCCCTGGGTGACTACGCGCTTTAGAAATCTTTAAATAAATAAATAAATAAATTCTGTTGAGACTGGACTATGCCAGCTCGCTCTACCTGGGGATCAATAAGTCAGAGATGTTGAGATTACAGAGGGTTCGGAATGCGGCGACCAGAACTCTTCTTGGCCTCCTGAGAACTTGCTCTACCGCCATTCACCGGCTACATTGGTTGCTGGTGGCCAGACGTGTGGAGTTTAAATCCCTTTGCATCGCTTTTAAATTCTTGAACACTTCTTCCCCTGGCACCCTGCTCTTGCCCTACATTCCCTCCCGCCAACTCCGTTCTACAGGCCAATATTTGGCAGTTGTTCCTATGGCAAGGAGAGCACGGCTGGGGACGCGCTTTCTGCACACTGGCAGCCAAACTTTAGAATTCTCGCCCATTGTCTATTCGTAGCTCAAATAACTACTTGGCATTCCGTAAGTCAACTAAAACACATCTCTTCCCTTCACTATAGGCCCTTTGCTTTCATCTTTTCGGGTGGTCCTGCCATCTGAATGTTATTAGAGCCAGGACGCCCCTTTGCTGGGGCAGCTGCGCGCTCTATAACATAACATAACATCATTAATGGAACTCTGGGACCCACACTGAATCCTTATTGGAATACGGGGACCCGCGCTAAGTCTTTACTGAAAGCCGGGGACCCCAGCCTTAACATTTTTAATGATTTGAACTGCAAAACAAAGCAAAAAAATACAGAAGCCAGAATTATTCAAACTAATATACAAATTATGAACTATTTAAATTAATTCACAAATATAAAAAAACAATTTTATTTTAAATGGGAAGGTTGGAGCTATTCTAAAGTCCATTGAGGCCGCTCATTTTCCATGCTTTGTTGCACTTGCACAGCTCCCATGGATCAGTCTGAGGATACTGATTTCATGTTTAGCCTCCAAATTCCTACACATTTACAGAACAGTTGAAAAAATTCTAAGTTACATTTTGCTTATTTTTTTACACACGCTTTATTAATCTGTTAATGATATTTCCTTTTCTTAGCAGTCACGGACACCTTGGACTAGCTTCAGGTTAAGAACCACTGCCCTAGCCTGTAGATATAGTGAAACATGGTTATGTTTTCCAATCACAAAAGAATACAGTAGATTGGCGTCTTGGTGGACAGTAGTCTGATGGCAAATTAGCCCGATCATATCTCCAGGCAGTTGATATGCAGATATAATTCCGACTTGGAGCAGTCTCCACCCGTGGATACTGGGCTGCATGTTGTCTGTCTCACCTGCTGACTCCATTATTATCTCTGGCCGACACCCACAGATGGTTTTGCCACTCCTAGGCTTCATGTTGCTTGACCACCAGGAAAAGCTTGGTTTGGGTTTCTGTTGACCGAGAAATCTATTCTGCATAGAAGAATCTCTAAAGGGCACTATAATATAGTAGGCCAGGAAATTTCGCCCAAATTGAGGAAGGTAACAGCCGCACTTTCCTGGCTAGGGACCTCAAGGACCCACACTGGTTATACAATGCTAACCTTAATTATTTCTTGACAAACTTCACTTTTTGCATGGGCTACAGGAGTCTTGCATTGACTGGCTTTTTTTTTTAATTGTAGAAAATCTATGCATTACATTGGTCTCAGAAATGACTTTGTAGTATTGAACTTTTGATCCTGCAGCAGTTGAACTGCCCAGGTCAGATGCATCCTCACCGTGGACTGCTCCTGGGCCATTGTAATCAGATAGATGCTCAGTCTCACACCGTTCACTCTGAGGGTTTCCACCACAATTTGGTGAAACACCATGGGACTGAATGGAAGCATTTTGAACTTGTACCAACTTACTTGCCACTTAAACTGAAGAAATCAATTACGCAGACGAATGATTGGAACTGAGGGGTACACTTCTGTGAGGAACAGGGATGCTCGCACGACCCCCTACCTTGGCTGTGCTATGCTGATACGGAGGAGGCCTTCTGTGTTTGCTTTCAGGGTTTCTCAGAGCCTTTTCTCTTTAATCGGTACTCCTCAGAGGCAGAGGGGGCGGGTCTTGCCCCTTGCCCAGGAAAGCAAATTCCTACATGAGAGAACAGACTTCAACAGGATGTGTGCAGCCTCTGCAGGAAGGACGCTGAAGGGACGCTAAGCCAGAGAGAACTTCGACCACCAGAGCAGCCTGACTTCCAGAGGAGGAACCGCCTGATAGTCTGGGAGCCATGCTGACTGATGCCGAAAAGAGCTGACAAGTGTCCGATGTCCGGACAGAGCTATTCCAGTTCAGTAGCGCTCATAGCCACATACCTGGAGGTGCGTGGCTAATACAGGTGCGTAACTGACTTCAGGGTGGGGTTCGGTGGGAGAGTGGTATACAGGGCCCTACGAGCACCGCTAAGTAAGGGAACCCAGCGGGGCGGTCTCTCCCTCAACCATGGGTTACTGTTCACCGAAACAATTCCTTTTTCACCAGCATGTATTTCTTGAGCACCATTCCCTAAATCCCTTGCACCCCCCCCCCCCCTTATTCTGCATTAAGAAGAACTGGTGGAGAATACCAGTACCTTCTTAAGGATATTTACTTAACTGTGCTTTCCTTATCTCTGGCGGGAGGCTTCCTGTGGACCGGATCTGAAATAAGAAGATAAAGAAAAGGTGCCTAGTTATTGGCAAACGTTGTTCAGAGAAAGCAAAATACAAATAGAAAGATGTACAAAATTGCAACCTACGCTTTGGTCGCTGGTCCTACCTATACCAGTGTGTGACAACGTCCTTTCATTTATTTATTTTCACTTTGAGTTTTACAACTTGATGTACACACATTCTTGTGATGTTAATATCCCAGGCTACAAAGCACATTTTGTACAGTCATTAGCATAGTCTGTAAATAAACAATGTGGGCCCAACACACAGCTCCAGTCGACCTGAAAATGCTCTACATTAGAGGTATATGTCCTTGAGATCGAGATGGACCAGCCATTCCTTTTCTTGTAGAAGGTCTCTTAAAAGATGGATGCCAGCATCTTGACATGCTTATATTGGATCCAGGTGTTAAATTCATGAAGGTTTAAAACCAGTGCGTAACCCCCACCCTTTTGAAATAAAAAGATAGTGCTGACAAACTCTCTTTGATATGTTTGTGTGAGGCAAATAACTTCCTTGCTCGATTGCTTCTGTGACAGGCTGGGTGAAGTTCTGCAGCAGGAGTATCCATCTCATGATTATCTATTATGTAGCTTTATTAAGCAAGCATTGGAATAGCCAATAGGTCTTGCCCATGCAAAACTTATGGGCTTTGCCAATGCTCTTTTTCTTGTGCTGACGGTAGGGCATGGCAGCAGTCATCCTAAAGATGGCTTTGCTAAATGACTCAGCCGCTCCTAGCCTGGACCTTTTAATGCCTCCCAATTTTGATATCAAAAAGCAAAGCAGTACCTGCTACGGAGAGCTGAGGAGCAGGAGAGAGCCACAGGAGGAGTTTAGCGGGCGCAACACTGCCAGAGACCGCCATTGTTACACTGCCATAGACCGCCAGCACCAGGCACGCCACCGCCGCACCGGGACTCCAAATACCGGCAGTCTTAGCGGCGGCGGCGCGTTCCCTGACGCGAGTTCAAGGCGCCAGGAGGGGCGATAAATTGAGCACGCCCTCAGCTCCGCGGGACGCGAGCGGGACGCCCGGTGCGAAGCCCGGGCAAAGGGCGGGCCGTCTGAGGCCGTCCGAGGACGGGACGGGCCACCCTACATATCCCCTCGTCATCCCAAAAAAAAAAAAAAAAAAAAAAAAAATCGCCTGCAAGATCTCTTAATACGATCCACTCATTTCAACCTCGCCCCAACAGGTGTCGATCCTAGATATTTTCCGCCATGTCCACAAGGGGCAGTCGGAGCAAGACTGCAGCTGGAGCAGGTAAAGTCACCGGCCCAATTGACAACTTCATTTTCAGGGCCAATGAAGCAATCGATCATGGAATATCACTTTTGGAGCGTAGAGTCTCCTTGGAATTGGCACAAGCCAAACGCTCTTCATTGGGACTACTTGCCTCAGCCAATACCCCAAATAGGGACAACCCCACCGACGGCACTCGTGTAGTTCGAGCTAGCGCAGAGATCCATACTATGCCCAACACAGTGGACTTATCAGCAACACAGTTATTATCAGATTCATTACGGAGTCTGGAAAAATCCCCAAACCTAGATGTAACTGATAATTTCAACACACAATTAGAACTTGCTACCAACTCGATTCCAGCTGTGAGTACCGCTGAGAATTTGGTTACTTTCCCCACAATGGAGTCTCAGTTACCCCCTACCCCGACAATAGATACCATATGCGCTCCTGCTACTGACTCGATTTTGATTATAGATTCTGACTTGATGGCCGTTAATTCGTCACCCCCCCCCAGAGTCGGTCATTACACATACATTAGAGGAATCAACCCCAAATTCGAGAGCACTGCGAGGTTTAAGGGAGGGAGCCATACAGAAACAGCCTAAAGGCTTAAACACATTTATACATAAGGGGAACCCTCTACCCCAGAGAAAGCAGGGGAAAGGCCAATCTAACATCCCAAAAAAGGGCAATAAGAAAGCTAACACAGGGCTGGATCATAAAGGGGACTTGTCCATCATAGAATCACTATGCAAAGACTGTTCCTCAAACAATCAACTGATAACGAAGGTTGGGGAACTTATAAGTACCCACTTGGCAACCATAGACGCGAGACTAGGGAACATAGAAAAACAACTAAATGAATTAAGCACCCTAGTCAAAACTCCCCCCATAAAAGGAACATCCACTCTAGTGACAGCCAGACCACGTACGCAACAACCCCTGGGCCAACCCGCGAAAAAACTCGCTGCAGCTTCTAACATCACACCCAAATTAACTTCACCCTCTAAGGATGCTGTGAAAAAACCGAGCCCTCCCACTACAAACACAAACCCGCAAGGGAAACAACCAAACCCGTCACAATTGAAGGGAGGAAGCATTACCAATTATAAGGATAGGAATAAAGGAAATCAAGAGAGATTTGCCGCCAACCTGCCCCCTGGATCAAGCCCCTACGTAGTGGTGATGACGGGAGTTCCCGAGATACCAGATAACATTGATGAACCTACTTGGTCCTTATTAAATAAAGTAAATTATTGGCTAAACAACAATAGACCTCTACCCCCACACAGCAGGAGTAAAATTCTAACAGTCAGGAGAGTACCGTGGGTGGGCCACGAGAGAAAGAAAACACACGGTGACTGTGTGATTATTAATTTCGAGGACCCTCGCACGGTAGATTTCATCTGTTCCTGGAGAAGTGAGGGGTATAGTGAAGGCATAGAGACAAGGCATCTCTCCTTTTTCTATCCATCTAGGAATCACGATAGGTTTGATTACTACGACCAGACCTTTGATGGAGGTTGGTGTCGGGTGGGGCAGAGGGACACGGGGAATAACTGGGGTGAGTGGGGGCGAGACAACTATAGATACCCTCAGAGAAATACAATAAGCAGGGATGCCCATTGGGGAATTCCAGTTTTTAATAGATTTAGCGGCCTAGAGATGGTTGATTGACTCTCATCACCATCCTGGCCGCTAAATACTGAAACGGAGGGAGTCAAACAGGGTATTCACATCGAGACTATAAATATTAAAGAGGCGTGTACTAAGGAGGTCCCCAGTATACACCCAGCTCAAATCAGTTTAAGGATGACACCGATAAGACAAGAGCAAGTAGGCGGTAATATTAATGAGCCCGTAGCACTCGAATTCCAAGACTCATGCAGCCCCCAAAAAGTTCCTGATACACATACGACTAATGGGAAACAATACCCAAATAAGCGATCTAAACACGAACTAAAGATCATTAGTTGGAATGTTGCTGGACTCCAACAGAGGGTGTCGGACTTGGAATGGCTAAAATTTATATCCGATAAAGATATAATAATGTTACAAGAGACATGGGCTACCTCCGCAGTAGCCAGAGAAGGCTTCGATTGTTACAGCATTAAAGCACAGAAACCAGTTTTTGGACGCCCTATGGGAGGTCTCTTGATTGGACTCAGGATAACATTGGGGGGGGTCCATTAAATTAATACCTACTAAAAGCCCAAACATTCAAATAATTGAGTTCACACGCAGGTTCCCTTTGTACTTGATTAATTTCTATAACAATGACTTTCATTCGATTCCAAATAAGAACTACATAGAATTATTCGGCAACCTAGCAAAAATAGCTGAATCCCCTAATAACTGTGCGAACAACAGGATTATTTTAGCTGGGGATTTTAACGCTAAACTGGCCAAAACTAAAGAAGTGGTCACTCAATTAGATAGGGCCACCAAACGCGGAAAGGAACTAGAAAGTTTTATAAACGCGTACACCCTAATGGACATTATGGACACAAGTAAAACTAATGAATCTACATACATACCAACCTTTAGAGGCAGAGACTTTTCAAGCACGGTGGACTATATCTTCATGTCTGTAGAACTTATAGATAGTCATTCTGGCTAGAGTCCTAGAAACAGCCTTTGGCGACCATAATGCACTGGAAGTCACCATTAAACTAGGACTTTCCCAAGCCCCCGCTCGCACTCTTGGAGCTAGGGATATCACGCCTTCAACTAACAACCTAAGGCTGAAGTGGAAGGGGGTGGACAGTGGACGCGTTATGAACACAATTACAAATAACCACCAACCAATAGTTGATTCGTGTTTACTCACTGATGGAAATCATCAAAGGATAGTTAAAGATTTTGTCAACCTTTGCAATGTCATAAAAACCCTCCTAACTGTCCCCAACATAAAACACAATTATGAGCCTAGGTGGTTCGACAGTCGTTGTTCAGCGGCAAATAAGGCTCTCCGTAGGGCTTTAAATTCTAAACCTAGAAGCCAAACAGAAGTACGGTCCGCTAGACAAACCTACAAAACAACTATAGGAACAAGGAAGGCTGCCATAATGGAAGAACATTGGCAGGAACTAACTGTTTCTGCTGCTGTGGGAAATAGTGCTACCTTCTGGCCTGCAGTAAGGAAGATGCGGGACATGGGAAAGCAGTTATCACCAATAAGCTGCACCATCTCAAGCCAGCAATGGGAACAACACTTCTCTACAATATACGCCAACCCTCTCGCTTCTATAGAAGATTATAGCCCCAGGAAACTGGAATTATTGGGCATAACCCAGGGGGAGGTCATTGTGGCCATCAATCAAAGCCTTGGGAAGAAGGCGCCTGGGCCGGATGGCTTCCCAATTGACCTAATTAAATATAAGCCGGAATTCTGGGGACCCATTCTGGTTAATGTCTTTAATTGTTTGCCGCTGGTCCCTATTCCTGACACCTGGTCAACCAGCATAATAGTTCCTATCTACAAAAAGGGTGAAAGATCTGACCCTGCAAATTATAGGCCCATTTCGCTCTTGGACAATACCCTGAAAATCCTGGGCCGGGTGCTGTATAATAGAGTGAATGATTGGGCTGAGGAAGCAGGGGTGGTGGACAGATGCCAAATGGGCTTCAGAAGCAAGGTCGGGACAATTGAACAATGTCTGAACCTAAACCTTATAATTGGCAAATATAACATAGCTAGGGTCTCACCTATTTATTTAGCATTTATGGACTTATCGTCCGCATTTGACTTG
Source organism: Lissotriton helveticus (assembly GCF_964261635.1). Lineage (NCBI taxonomy): Eukaryota > Metazoa > Chordata > Amphibia > Caudata > Salamandridae > Lissotriton > Lissotriton helveticus. The sequence continues at coordinate 819,616,328 of NC_136070.1, forward strand.
GTAAACAGGTCAAAATTGTGGGCGACTCTCCTGTCCTACGGCTTAGACGAACCTTTGGTGCATTTCCTGGCTTATTTACACGCAGACACAAAAGCACAGGTACGGATTGGTATGGAGGGCGAGATCTCAGGGGCAATCGAGGTTGAAAGAGGTGTGCGACAGGGGTGCGTTCTAGCACCCCTGCTGTTTATCATTTATATAAACGGACTGAGTGACTCTCTGAAAAAGGCGACCACTGATGCCCCGAGAATCCAAGGGAGATTGCTACCCGCACTTCTGTACGCCGATGATGCGGTGATTATGGGCTTGACACCAAATGCCCTACGTGCTTTGGTTAAGAACTTTGCACATTACATGGGGAACCTGGATCTTAAAGTGAATTTAAAAAAATCTTTTATTATGTCCTGCGGGCCAGGGGCCAAACAACTTAATTCTATCTCTATAGGACAAGATAAGTTGTACTCTACAAAAACATTTCCTTACCTGGGTATGGTCTTTGCTGCGAACGGCCTGTGGAGTGGGCATCTTGCCCACGCCACAGGCAAGTTCTCAAAGGCCATAAACTCAATTCTTTCCCTCCCACGGCCAAAGAGGACCGAAGCAACAAATACAATTTTGAAGATATACAGACTGCAGTGTGCCCCGGTAGCAACTTATGGCGCTGAGATTTGGGGGATAGTGAAAACACCCAGCCTGCAGACAGAAGAGAACCGGCTATGCAGGAAATTACCGGGATCCCCAATTTCCTCTTCCGGGTACATTTGCCATGCTGAACTCAACTTGCCCTATATAACTGACTTCATCGCTACAAGACCTGCCCTATTCTGGTTGACTATCTGGGTCAATGACCGTGCTACCCTAACACAGGAAATTTTGAAGGAGTGTATAGACTGCGACAAAGGAATGTGTATTCCGTGGCTTCGGGCGACACAGGAAAGCCTGAACAGCATAGGCAAAATCCACCTTTTTAGCGATCCCTCCCAGATTCAGAGCACGGATAAAAAGGATGTACAATCTGAACTTTATGCCCTTTTTAGGGAAAAGAGGTTGGAGGAAGAATTACAAAAACAAACTGTTAAGTCATATGTGAATAACGTAAGCAATGACCCATCTCCACAACAAATTCCTTTATATTTGAGACTTCCAATGACGAATTGGGAGAGATCGTTATTATTTCGCCTGAGAGCAGGGTCCATAAAATTTTCACTCTGTTTTCCTATGGGCCACAGTATGAGGAATTCTGGAAATATGCTTTGCCCCTGCCCTTGCGATGGACTTAGTAGGCAAAACGACTTACATTTCTTTTTTAATTGTAAATTTTACATGAAATATATCAAATGGTTTTTAGCCCCATATTTTAAAAAGCATAGACCAGTTTCCCTGATTCAATCCTATGCTATGCTTTTAAAACTTGAAAATGACTAACTGATTTTCAGTGTAAGTACATTTCTGAAAGTTATCTCCCACACACGCAAAACGATGGAATCCCCCTGAACTGTTTCTACGTTTATAGCTCCCAATGCTTTTGCACTTTAGTAATTGGATCATACCGACTGTTTACATCTATGTCTGTATGCTCCTTTTGTAGTCTTTGACTACTTGTGAAAATTCTGTAAATTCTGTAACTCTTTTATGTATTTTTCTTTTAATGTGTTGCTTTTATGGATTTGTTGAAATCCGAATAAAGTATTTTTGAATTGAAAATTGATATCATTAGGTTGGATAGAACTAGTGGTCAGGGGGGAGGCATTAGATGCCTATATATATCGTAGTAATCTAACAGTGAAAGTCATTCATGCCGACCTCCTGCCGTCTTGTGAATATCTATGCATTGAAGTGATTGGGGGGCGGCAACAAGCACATATGCAAACTACATACGTTCTACCACCCCCTCGCGACAACCTTCCCATCACAGAACAGATCATGGATATTATTTAATCTAACGCAGATTTCCAGGGCACTCGGATCTTCCTGGGAGACTTCAACCTTTATTGGAATGATATGAATGGTATGATTGTCAACAGCCTCAAATCCTTCCTACTTGACCTTAACCGTACACAACTATGCAACAGCCCTACGCATAACGAAGGAGCCACGCTAGATCTGGTCATTGCTAAGCCCAATTCTCTCCTCCTGGAGGCGATCCTTCTATGTGACTGGACGGACCACTACTGCATCACCTTCCTTGTCCTTGAATCGTTAAGAGAAAGCAGATCCCAACCTAAGCACCTAAAACAGTTGAAAAGATGCTTACGGAACATCAACTCGCAAGACCTGACGGCGCTCTGTGATAGCGTCTTGCCACCCCCTTTGAACATGTCTGATGTTCATGACCTGACGGCCCACTAAAACCATGTAATGCTTGAGGTTCTTCACTCAGTAGCAACACTTAAGCTTAAACGAGTGTCCTCTAAATGCTCCAAACCAGGGTTCAATGATACTCTTAATGCTGAAAAAAGAAATGTAAGACTTGCAGAAAGGTAATAGCGATCGCATCCCTCCCTTGATCATCTTTGTCACCTGAGATCCTTACGAAGAACATACAATAAACGCATCAGATGCTCGAAGGCCACCTTCTTCAGAACTCAACTGGATCAAGCAAAAAATCGCCCCAAAAAACTGTTTGAACTCCAGTCCCAAGCTAATAATCATCCAAACTTTTCTTCGCCAGGTCAAGGGGCACTCCCGAACTGCGACAAATTCGCTGCTTTCTTCACTGATAAGTCTACCAAGCTTGAGATGGAATTAAGTTTGGCCAGTGATCTCCTCCCGAGTGGTCCTCTGAACACCCGATGCCCTTCAGAGTCGACTAGCACTGACCCTTCACAGCCCTTCCTCCCTAAAAACAATGCATCTTGGAGTCTGTTCCAAACCTTGGATGAACCAACTATACGCAAAATGCTGTTGACGTTGAAATCTTCCAATCACTACAACGACCCTTTGCCATCTAACCTATTCCTGGAAGTGAGATCCTCCTTACTAACACTCTAGACGACGATAATGCTTCTCTTATGCAAGGTGCTATTCCGGATTGCCTCAAATCAGGTCAAGTTACCCCGATCATAAAGAAACCAAATGCTGATCCCACGGACCTCCTTAACTTTCGCCCAATCACTAACATCCCTACCGTAGCAAAACTTCTCGAGAAATGTGTGCTCGCCCAACTATGTCATCACATCGACTACTTCCAGCTCCTGGATCAATACCAATCGGGTTTTCGCCCAGGTCATAGTACAGAGTCGGCGCTAACCCACATCGTGGATGATGCGCTTAGAATGCTGGATCACAATGAAGCGTTTCTATTGATCCTTCTTGACCGCTCATCAGCATTCGATACTGTCAACCACGATCACTTAATTGACCTACTGGAGCATAGGATGGGGCTGTCTGGGCCGGTTCTAAACTGGTTCTCTTCGTTCCTTCACAACAGAACCCAAAGTTTCAAGGTGAACCACTCCTTGCCTGCCTAGAGTGAGGACGGCTCCGCTTAAGACTTTCCTCAATTCCGCTGCTAGACTCTTAACTGGCACAAAAAATGACCACCACATATCTCCGGACTTGAGTCCTGAATTGGCTTCCATATGAAGGTCGGATACAGTTAAAAATTGCATGCATGGCTCACAATTCCATCCACTTCAAGACCCCGCTATACCTCGCTCGGAGCTGGAGCTCTCCTGCGGTTCTAGAGCCTCCAGAAGTGCCCGCACTCTTTTGCTAAAAAACACAAAAATTCAAGAAAAAAAAGACCTACAACCAAACATTCCCAGGGATGGCACTGAGGATTTGGAACTCCCTTCCACCCGAAGTCAGGGTGAACCCCTCCACTGTCTTCTTCAAAAAAGAAGTTCAAGGACTCCTGATGAAGACATTTCTTCTTTAACATGGCTCCTTTATTTGTTTTTGGTCCATACCAGCTGACTATGGCCCAACCACTTGGTTCACAAGTCTTCTTGGACATTTCTAGATGTGGACCTTGTTGAGCTGATGATTTTGTTATGTTTGCTTTTCAATTCAATTAAAAAAATCTTTATTTCGGTAAAAATTTACCATAAAAGACATACAAGACATACATTTTAAAATTGTTGTTTGTGAAAGGTTATACAGTATAAAAGTCGGACAATAGCACAGTCCCAAATTACACTGCAGTGTCTTAGAAACAAGGGGATCAGTTGCCATCCCTAAGGCATTTCCTTCTGATACTCCAGATAGCACCCAAGTATTTGGCCACTGCAAACACAATATAATCAGTCAAATTGGTTTTCAAAACTCTAAAAGCAGCCAAACACTTCACAAATCCCAGGTTTCTGCATAGTGGGACTATCCATTGTTTGCGAATCTCTCGGTAGGCAGGACAAAAAAAGAGAATGTGGAGTTCAGATTAGTCAGAGGATCTGCATGCTGGGCAAATACTGGTTGCATCCTTGCTCCATTTGCTTGTGAGTGATCGAATGGGGAGGGACCCATGTCTCCACTGCAAGTATAATTTCCTGTGCAGGGGAGGGTGGACTTTGTCTAAAGTTAGTTCGAAGTTATAAGTGGCCTTGAAGGACATAAAGGAATCTGTCAATGACCCAGGTTTTAGTTCGTTAAAAAGCGACAATGATTTACTGTCGTGATATGCCTTGGCTAGTACCTTTTTGGGAATAAGTTGACAAGTGGCCAAGGGGTCAGACCACATTTTAGAAAGTCCCAAACCCTCCAGTTCCAGTTTGATGAATTTGAGCCATTGGATTCTTCCAGCATTCGGCATAGCAAGCACCTCCTGTAGTCCCTGTCTGTAGCTAGCCAATTCTGGGGTTGCCCACAGTCTACGCCAATAAGCCAGCGGGCGAAAAGCCAATTCGTCGTCTAGCGGACGCAGGCCCAGATCCAACCTAAGGGGGACTAGGGGCGTGCTAGAAGGGAGTCCTACAAGCCTTCGGATGAATTTATTCTCCACTTTCAGGAGGTCTGATGATCCTACGTGCCCCCAAAGTTCGGACCCATACATAGCAGCCCCCTTAGCCTGTGTTTTGTAAATCTGCATTGGGGGACCAATAGGCCTAATCGAAGATTTATTATTCGCCAAGAGGCTCATAATGCCCCCCGAGTGTTGGGTCAGTTTAAGGTGAGCTTTCTCGAGGTGCGTGTTCCAGGATAATTTGTCGTTTAACATAATACCCAGGTATTCAAAGGTTTTCACCCTCTCGAGCCTGCTTTGTGCGATTCTGGGGCTGAAGTGGAATTTCGGTGGGGGGGTTGAGGACCATGAATTTAGTTTTAAGAGTGTTAATTTCTAAACCATGGCCCCCACAAAAGTCCGCAAAGCCATCCAGGATACGCTGGATACCCATTGCGGACTTTGATAGCAGCAGGGTGTCGTCGGCAAACATAATTGCCGGCACCCTTGCAGCTGCCAACTTTGGAGCGTCAGAGTTGGAGATCCCCTCCAGATGGGAGATAACCCCGTTGACATAGAGGCAAAACAGGGTTGGTGCGAGCACACAACCCTGTCTTACCCCCCTGCCAACGGAGAACCTCTCGGACAGTGCACCCATCCTGCCACATCTCACCTGAGCGAAATTGGCGCTGTGAAGGCGAATTATCATTTTCAACAAACCCTCAGGGACCCCCAGATTAGCCAGCACCTCCCACAGCTTGGACCGGGGGACCAGGTCGAACGCCGCCCTCAGGTCCACGAATACAGTATAGAGGCTGCCACCCTCCATCTGCACCGTTTTCCAATAAATGAGGACAAGCCGAAAGACCTGGTCTATGGTTGAGACCTTCTCCCTAAATCCTGCTTGGAAGGGACTCAAGATATTACAATCCCTAGTCCACTCAAACAGGCGGTTTAGCAGCAGCTTGGCAAAAAGTTGTTGTGACACGTCAATCAGGCTTATTGGCCTGTAGTTGGCCGGTAGCAGAGGCGATCCCTTCTTAAAGATAGGGACTATCTCTGCCCCCGGCCATGTCGAAGGGATTGGCATGCCATTCAGGATTGAGTTGAATAACACCCTGAGATAAGGAGCCCAGATCTTGGGTTCGTGTTTGTAGAGGTCGCCTGGCAACCTGTCGAGGCCCGGCGCCTTTCCAGCAGCCAAGGCCGTGATTACCATGGCGACCTCCTCCACACTGAATCCATCCATGATGGCTACACTTTCAGTGGATAAGTGCAGTACATCTTCAGGTGGGATCATCGGGGGGTCACTACTGTGTGTTTTGTAGAGATTTTTAAAATGTTCCTCCCAAACAAAGGGTGCTATGTTGGCCTCTACTGCTACGAGTGGTTCAGCTGAGCCATGCTTAACGATTTGCCAGAAAGTCCGGGCGTCTCGAGATGCAAGGGCAGCTGTCATTTTAGTCCAATGTCCCTCGTCCCAGTCTACTTTAGCTGCACGGAGGACTGATTTGTAAGCTAATTGTTTTTCCTTGATTTCGCTTGGAGTGTCTCGTGCTTTGAGTGATTCCAGTAATGCAGCTTTCGCTATCCTGCAGGGAGCGCTGAACCAGGTGACTCTTTTCTGCTTGGGCTTCTTAAGCCTAGCCACCGGGTTCAGCACCTCTGCCAGATTGGTGCATAGCTCGGAGTGAATGGTCCCGAGCTCACTGTGTTGTGCAGACTTGCAGAGGGAAGGGTTAGTTACCTCAGAGTTACCTGGGGAAGGGGATTCTAGATCATTAGCTAATTGGTGCATACAGCGCTCAGCCTTTTCTAGGGCGGGGACAACTAGCGCATACAGTCTACCAATGTTGCTCGGATTTTCCAGCAATTTAGCCCATTTAATTCTGCGTCTATTGCTGGTTAGTTCGAGGTCCACCTGATGTGCGGGATTTTCACCTACCTTGGTTGTGTGTAACCCCTGTAGCTCAAATCTTAGTGAAAGCGGATTATGGTCAATATCAGATCTGGGAGTTACTCCGAAATCTTTCACTCTTTCCCAGTCACTGACCGAGACCAAGATATAGTCCATGCGTGACTCGTGACCAAATCTGTTGAAGGTATGTTTTGGCGGAATGTCCCCTTTTATCCGGCCATTGCAAGCCCTCAACGAGTGACTGAGCGTAAAGGACGTTATTTGGGTGGCGAGTGGGGTCCAGGCCTTAACCGGTGTGTCGGTCAAAGTGGGGATGTTCCATAGTTCGTCCTCTTCACTGGATATACCCGCCAGGTGGTCGGGGAGAGGTTCATACTGGTGGTTAAAATCGCCACCTACAATTATCGGGGAACAGAAAGTAAATGAGTCAAGAAACAGGGCTAGGTCCTCGACTGTTTCCGAGGTGGCTGCTACCCCCACCGGTCTTGAATATATATTGATCAATGTTACTTTTCCTCCACCTGGCCATTCCAGAGATACACACTGGAAATCCAATGAGTTGGTTTCCAAGTGTGTGGCCCTGCAGCCCTAATGGGAGCCAACCCAGATCAAAAGACCCCCTAATGGACGGCCCTTTCCTCCCCATTTAGCCTGTGTCTCAAAGGTGGCAAAGCCCGGGCGGGGATGTTTTTCCCTGGCCCACGTCTCTTGAAATAGGCAAATATCATACCCCTCGATGAATTCCCCCCATTCAAGTGAATCTACTTTATCTAACCCGGCTACATTCCAGGAGAGTATGGAAATTACTCCTAGAGCCTCCGTTCTATCAATGGTAGCTAATGGCAAAGAACATTCACGTAGGGTAGATACGCATGGGTGGATGGGGAGAGATGCGTCTGATGGCACAACCTTAGATTTTGGGCAGGCCTGAAAAGAAGGGCTATCCTTGTCACTCATAACTAGTTTATGGGTTTTTATTTTAGTTGACTTTAATATTGTGACATCATGCCTGCCTAACCCTTCGGTGAGGATATAATCCTCCGACTGATTTTGTGATGGGGGAGAAACCGGTTGGCCTGGGTGTGGATTTAATATAATTGGAGCTGGTAGACCCATAGAGTGGATCGGGCAACTTGTTGAGGCGGGTGCTGAGGCTATGGTAATGGTCAAGTGTGGGCGTCAATCCACTTCCTCAAGGCACCCATATCTGTTGGAAGTCGGTACCCCGTTCCAGCCACCGTGTGTATCCGACCAGTGGTTGGGTGACCTTCCCCAGCCACCCTTCCTCTCCGGGATCCTTCTCCAATTCCCTCCCAAGTTCGAATAAGAATGGGGTGGGTAGAAATAAGTGAGGGGTCTAGATGCTATTGGTGAGTTTGTGCTGTTGTAATTCCAGGAATGTATGGCATGAGCAGTATTAGGGTCCTCAAAGGAGACAATCACGCAGTCGCCACTGACGGACTTGTGCGTGGTACCTACCCATGGCACCCTACGCACCATAAGGATTTTACTCCTTAGGTATTGGCCTATTAACACTGAGCCAGTGGATCACTTTGTTCTTTAGTGAAGCAAAGTCCTCCTGCTGATTGAAGGTCAGTTCTGTGACCCCTGTTAGCACCACTACATAGGATCTTACCTCCGGGGGAAGATCAACATAACCCCTACGGCGAGTATTGTTAGTGTTAACTCTCTGGGTTATGGGATGGTTGAGATTACAGCCATTATACCTCGGGTTTGACTGATCTATCATGGGTGGTGCTAATTGGCCTGCCGTGACTGGAGTTGGTGGTAAGTTATCAGCCGCCAATTGGTTGGTGGTCATCGGTGCCCTATTGGTGGGGACATGTGTGTTGGCCTTGTACCGTGGTTTTGGAATCGGTTTGGTCTTTGGGATAGCAGTGGTGGTAACAGCTGCGGATGCGACAGCGGGAGGGAATGGGGTGGCATTAGTAGATGCCGAGGGCATAGCCTTCGGGGGGGCCACCGGGATAGCAGCAACTGGGATTATAGCATCAGGTAGTACTGTGGTAGAATAAGTTTCATGTGAACAGGTTGATTTTTTATTCTGCATACTAATGGTTGCCAAGTTCAGGATGCTTTTTTCAGTTTCCAGGAGCTGGGTTTCAATAAATGAAAGTCTCGCTTCTAGGGGGGAGAGCAGTTTTTTGAGTGTTTCCCACACAATTGTTAAAAACTCAACATCCTTCCCTTTTATAGTGCAAAGTGGGACCCCAGTAGTATCACTTTCTTTTGTGGGGTTATCATTTTCGTGTATGACTACCAGTTGTGGAGGGGTGTCTTCTGGTCTCATTTCAGGTGATTGGTTCGAAGGGATCTAGGAATACCTGGGATGGTGCCTTAGTTACCAACTGGGCCTTTGCTATCTTGGCCTTTTTTCTTGAGTATGCCGAAGTATTTTTGCGCTTCCTTTTATTAAGTGGACCGTTTTGTGAAGTTACAGGATTCCCTCCTTTTGGTGGTGTACATTTGCGATTTTGCGCCGTTGCCAATGGACCCACCTCCGCCTCCTTCTCCAGCCCGAGGATTTCACCCGGTTGGGATTGTGATGAGTTTGTAGTTTTTAAAGGAGACCCCCCCTGCGATGTAGGTGTAATAGCTATATGCGACTGATGAATGTCTGCAAGTGTAACAATTAAAGTAGGGTCAGGTCCTAGTGGGCGATCAGGTGTTTTAGCCCAGGCAATGGGCCCTAGGGAGGATCTTTTGGCTGCAGTTAACTCCTGTGACAGTCTTCTTGCAGCGTCTAATTCAATAGACACCCTGTGCTGCATTTTGGCGATCTCGGTATCAATCGCTGTATTGGTCCTCGTAATAAAATCGTCTAGGGTGCCGTTTTTCAGTTTGGACTTGGCCGCTCTATCTCTAAACTCGCGGATTGACATGATGATTAAACAAAATAATATAATCAGCAAGGTGGTGTCCGTAAGGAAGAGCGATGGGACCAAGTAGGGTGGCCCAGACCAGTCTCTACCTGCCTCTAACGGCCTCAAACGGCCCGCTCTTAGCCCGGTCTTCGCCCCGAGCTGCGTCCCGCGCTGCGGGAGTGTGAACCCTAGAAATAGGTGGCGCCTATAGCGGTGGGCGTGCTAGCAGGGAGAGCGGACCGGAAGGTGTCAGGAGGTCACGCAGGGACTCCTGGACAATGGAGTCCCTGCTACGCTCGCAGCCCCGCTGGTACTCACAGCCCTGTCCGCAGATACCGCCGATGCCTCCTCTGCCGTGGTCTGGTGAAGGACGCCTCTCACTCTCAGGCGCTGCGGCACCCGCGAAGCGGGTGCGGCGAGGTGCAGGTTCAGGAACAACAGGCAAGTGCTTCAAAAGTGCTTTCAGTGCGTGCGCAAGCCCCCAGGAGCTATGGGGAAAGGATTTTAATACTCCGCTGGTAGGCGGTGGGCGTGCCAGCAGGGAGAGCGGACCGGAAGGTGTCAGGAGGTCACGCAGGGACTCCTGGACAATGGAGTCCCTGCTACGCTCGCAGCCCCGCTGGTACTCACAGCCCTGTCCGCAGATACCGCCGATGCCTCCTCTGCCGTGGTCTGGTGAAGGACGCCTCTCACTCTCAGGCGCTGCGGCACCCGCGAAGCGGGTGCGGCGAGGTGCAGGTTCAGGAACAGGCAAGTGCTTCAAAAGTGCTTTCAGTGCGTGTGTTTCTCTTAGGGTAATGCTTGGCAATTAGACTCTGATTTTGTTGCCTTGCTGATTTTTAATGTTTGATTATAACCATTGTGATGCATAATCTGTAAAGCGCTCTGATACCCTCGGTGGTCATGTTCGCGCAATATTAAAACTTTCAAAATAAATAAATAAATAATGGGAGGGACAAAGGGAGGGAGGCAACATGCTGGCAGGTGTGGGAGTTGAAAAGGTGATCTATGCGGTCAGCAGTGGCAGCGTCATAGCATTGTTTTTTTAACTTTTCAGTTGGTCGGTTCAGGGGGAAACTTGAACAGTGTGTAGTGGGGTTGAGGACAAAGCAACATGGTTGGTGGGAATGGATGGTAGGGTCAAAGGAACGTGGACGGCGGAAAGGGCTGGTGGAAGTAAAGTAACTTGGACAGGGATGGTGAGGGCAAAGCACACGGAGGTGGGCAGGGAATGTGGGGCAAAGCAAAAATACGGGCAAGCAACAGTGTGGGGTTAGGAGGGGGCAAGCAGTGAAGCAGAATGCGGAGGTGACCTGCAGAAACAGTGGAAGGACACTGGGCAAGGAAGTAGTGCTTTGACCATGGTATAGGGTAGGGAAAAACACATGAAGAGGAAGTGAAGCTGGCACGTACTGATCAAAGGGAAGAAAGGAAATGAGTGACCATGAAGCCAACCAGTGGAATGCAAGGGCGGGTTCTAAGCCTACTGTACGCTGAACCGCCCTTGCTCGGATAGCACTCTAGGCAGAAAGAAATTTGTTTCCCTCCCTGCAGCTAGAGAATAAAAGTGCCCATTTTGAGTTCCCAGGTCACTCACACTTCAAAGCACTGATTGACTTCTTAGCCCGATCACGATAGTGTCCAAGTTTTTGGTGGTGCAGAGGGTGGTGTTGGTGCATGATGGCAGGCGGTGAGGGCATTTTGAAGGGAGTTAATGGGGCGTAACACAGCAACTGTGGCAAATAAAATGAAAGCAGTTTAATTTGAATCGTCTGAACTAAGCAGGGGGATTCTGATGTCTGCAGGACTTTAATGCAGACAGCTTTACACGCCTGTCTGGAGATAGGCTGGCTGAGCCCAAGCCAATGTCAAAAGGTGGCCCTGACTGTAAGTAAACAAAATGTCTAGCAAATGACACAGCATGCGTTGTCTCAGGCAAGACAAAAAAAAGGTTCTACATTTTCTGCCACAGACAGTAAAGAGAGAATTTTCTTCCACTGTTATCAAACCACAGCGCAGAGATTTTAACTGGAAGGTTTCATGGCATCCAATGGCTGAGATGCTTGCAGTTAAGCTGGATTGCTCACAGAGCAGCCTTCACTGGAATCCTCTAACAAAAGTAATTTTCGTTGTAAAAAATATAACTATTCTATAATATATTTTTTGTTTTGAGTTTTGTGCCCATTTTGAGATTGCATGGTTCTGAAGATAATGGGTGTTACCTTTACCCAATATATTACTACTCATTTTATCAACATGAAACTGAAAAAAGGCGAGTTGGAATTCGAATTTACACCTGTGACCTACAGTTTGCAGTCTTCGCTTGTGACAGATTTTATGACATTTCCTGTAATAGATTCTGCAAACATTGCACACGAGAAACATCTGGCCAATATTTACATTTTATTCATGGGTAAGTGACATTTTGTTGGCAGCTAGCATAAAGTACGCCATTGATATGCTGTACAGTATCCAAAAGCGAGGCCTATTGGCTTTGCCATAGTTGTTGAATATGTCCATAGATGCTGAATTTTTGCTTTGTAGACCATTTTTTTTAGTAAATAAATGAAACAAGAAATAATAGCTGGAGGGATTTGCTGCACACGTTTGAGAAGAGCAGATCTGTCCAGCTCAATTCCTTGATGTTTTGTGTTGGTAGCGATTCTTAGCTTGACTAGTATCAACTGCAGCAGTACGAAAAGTAGTCCTGGTTAGAAAGATGGTAATAGCCTTTTGTGAATGTGATTTTCGATGTTTCCTTTACCAAAGAAGAATGTTGCATGCTTTCATCCGCGAAAGCTTGATACAATAAATCATTCCGTGTTTGTCTATGCAGTTTATTATTCATGAAGGTCAGCTTCATTACGTTGGTTATCTGTATACCCGTCATCTTCCCGTCTATGTAGAAAGTATTTAAGAGCTATAATTTCCTTTGTGGTCTGTTCCACTCCATTTTTGACCTAAGATGACTGAAGGCCCTACTGCTCATGTGTCCATCTTGTGCTGGCAAAGGCAATTCCAGACAAAAAGCCAAGCATGGGCATTGTTATTTCTCAACAGTTGCTTAAGACCAATAATCTTTGGATCACTCCGACACCATAAAAATTGGTTAAAAATCTGGGTGTCTTTTTGGGCAATAATCTCTCTATGAATGAACATGTTAAACCCATCTCTGGAACCTGTTTCAGCCTGATGCACATGCTTAGGAAGGTTTTTCGTTGGGCCCCTCTGCATGCTAGGAAGACTCTAGTCCAGGCTTTGATACAGTAGCCGCATGGACTATGGGAATTTCCTGATGGTCAGAATGAATGAAGGCCTTTTCTCCAGACTTCATGTGGTACCGAATACGGCAGCGCGTCTTGTCTGTAATGTTCCTCTGCGATTTCCATCTGAACCTTTATTACGCTCCCTCCATTAGCTTCCTATAAAAAGTGTGCACTCTTCAAACGTATGTTTGGTCTTTAAATCACTGCACAGGAGAGGACCATGTTATCCTAAATACAAACTGCAGCCTTATATCCCGGTAGCCGGCTCAGATCCAGTGAGATATTACTGCTATGCCTCAAACATATCCATACAGCCAGATGTGATGGCCGCTCCTTTTCTTTCTTGTCTCCCTAACACTGGAATCAACTACCCATGCACATTCCCTCTTGCTCAGACCTAATCCCCTACAAGAAACTTCGGAAGACATGGCTGTTCTATCTTTAATCATTGCATGGAATTGTGATCTGTATCTGATGGCTTCGGCGCCAAGAATTCCCCTTGGTGTTGATTTGTGCACCTAACAAATAAATAAATATTTGTTAGTAGCTGCTATTGATTTGCATTGAACTGATGTCGCTTTGAATAAAGAAAAGGTTGAACACTGCGTTGTAGGTCCTTGTGAGTTCATAACTGTTCTTTTGGATTGCTCATCTTGTGTTCTTATGCATGATAGCCTTGCATTCTCTTGAAAGTTTCTGACTTTCCTGTGAAAGTGCGTGGTACACCATTCATGCCATTAGGTGTGTCAAACTTGCCTCTTGATATCAGACTTGTATGGAAATTCTGTACATTGCCTCCCTCCCATGCCTTTTTTTATGGGTCTGGTTCTCCTAGGGGTATTAAAATCTCCCCGTCCTCCTTCATTTCTTAGGTCGAGCATAGGCAGCGTACATGCGCGGTCTCTCGATATGCTGCATCTTTTTCTTGTGGGCTTTCCCAATGCCCATCACTTTCATTCGTTCCTTGGCCCGCCTTTCAAAATTCCTTTAGTTTGTTTGGTTAATGCTTCAGGTGTGTCCTGCCTTTTGGCTGATTTGTTCCTTCCCTGGAGACTCACCCTGTTGCATGGATTATGTCACGATCGGCCATATATAGAGTCCGTGCACAACTTTTTTTTGCCTCCCCTTATTTTGCTAGTTTCCTGATTGTTTTCCGAGCTCTGCTCCTATCTTAGAGTGCTGCCCGTCGTCCGTGTTGCCTTTGCCCATGCCCCCCCATTGTCCGTGTTAACCACCTCCCTCGTCCCTCCTCCTCTCCCTTTTCTGGGCACGCGATTTCTTTTTTACTAAATGTTAATTTTTTTATTGGAGAAACTATGGGAGGTGCATCAACATCCACACTGATCTTCTAGCTCCACGGTTAGTTAGCGAGAGGACGACAGCTTCAGGAGTTCTCAAGCGCTCCTCCTCTCAGCACGCTTTTGCAGCCTTATTTCTTTTTGCAGGCTCAGTTGGCTCCTGTTTACTCGCCGCACGGGCCTCTCGGTGCCCCATCTTCCCCCATCAAACACATGTGCAGCCTGATGCTTCTTCCTGTGCTCATTGGAAGGGTTAACCTTACCCGCCCGCACCCATTTCTCTGGATGCCTCCTTGGGGGTGGCTTTCCAGGAAACCTCTGCATGCTGGACATACTTTATTCTCCGTACGGAGTTATTTTTTTTTAAAATTCTTTTTATTCTTTTATGCTCAGCAATAAAATGGGTAGAATACAGTCTTACACAATCGACAATGGGGTTTATTTTGATTACATATAAGCAGTTAAATCTGGCATATAACATATTTTATAGGTAAGTACAACACCTGAGATAGAGACCCCACCCCCCCCCCCTGTCCCTCACTACAATCCCCTAAATACCTGCCATGGGCCTCATCTTTTTACCCATTTCCGCGGGCAACCTCTGGCTTTATATATAGTCTGCTTGCTGGCACCAGTATAAGTCAGCTTTCCACTCCACTATTTTGGGAGGGTTAATTGCACCCCAGTATTTTGCATTATTGCGTTTGGCGATGACCATGCTTACTTTAGAGGGTTGCAATTTCCTGTCTGCAGGCCTCTGACAAACATTGCTCGTGTGACCCGTGAGCCGAGTCTTGCCCATGCAATCAATGGATTAATGGTGCCTCAATGCACTCCCTTGATCACTTGAGAGGCAAACTGATCCCGGGAATTGGTCGAGATCACAAAATAAAGTCAAGTAGGGAAGTTGGCATTAGACATCATCATCCCCCCCCCCCCCCTTCCCTTTTCCACAGCTGAAAACGTCATTGCTTCTTTTACCAGGCTGTTCCCAGAGGTTTTTAAGTCTGTGGTTGGAGCTGTACTTGTGACATACTCACTTGCCTGGCGCACTGTGCTCGTGGTGAACTTCCACTGCACCACTTTGGCAAGAATGTCTACAGCTGTATCACAGTTCAAAGAACAAATGGAGCAACTGGGGTAATGGAACTAACCCCACTCAGGTTAGTTAAGAAAGCCCTCACTCACCAACCTGGTTGGTGACATGCTTCATCATTGGGCTACGCTGGAGAGGCTGAATGCCCCCCCAGTGTGCTTCGACGCCAGAACTACTGTGGAGCGGGTTTTGTGAAATAGACGTGGAGTGAATTAACAGTGATAGTGATAGTTAAAAATGTCTTATGTGTCTCAAAAAATTTGTTTATTGGATGTTTCCAGAAGTATTAATCGTCAGACTGACATCCAAACAATTTATTTGGACCATTTTCCTACACTATTTTTATCTATGTCCTAGTGATCAAACAATAAACACTTTTTGAGACACATAAGACATTTTTAACTATCACTTAATTAATTCACTCCACGTCTATTTCACAAAACTCGCTCCGCAGTAGTTCTGGCGTCGAAGCACACTCGGGGGGGGCATTCGGCCTCTCCAGTGGAGCCCAATGTTGAACCATGTCACCAACCAGGTTGGTGAGTGAGGGCTTTCTTAACTAACCTGAGTGGGGTTAGTTCCATTCCCCCAGTTGCTCCATTTGTTCTTTGAACTGTGTGTACCCTTTGGTCACTCTTTCTTTGTTTAATAACTTATAACCGGGGACTAAGAGTTCCTCATTCTCCCTACCTCTCTTTTTGTTGTTGTGTACAGCTGTATCACACCAGCACTCACTGTTTGCTGTGGGCATTGCAATGGCCCAGTACTTATTATAACTAGTTTGGGGCTAGCAGGCAAGTGCACTTCTCCAAAGACGATTCATGTGCCCAGAACGCCGAAAGTACTGCTAGGCGCTATGAACCACCTCACAAACAAATACACTTTAAGATTTTAAACCTTGCGCACCAAAAAGCGTATGCCTACCAGGTCCCCTATGTTTGCATTCCGTAAAAGCCACAATCTAAAGGGCCACTTGTTAAGAGAAGCACTTCCCAACCCTGCATCAAACCCTACCCTTAATGCTCATTGGGGGCTGGCACCGTTAGTTGGTCATTCAAAATGTGGAACATGTAATGTTTGTGAATTTACTATGGAAGGCAAATCTTTCACATTTAACAACGCCACTGTGAAATGTCATAATTTTTCCAACTGCAATACATGTAATGTCATCTATTTGATCCAGTGACCTTGCTCCAAAGTTTACGTTGGTCAAACTACGCAAAAAATCAAGACCAGAATTGGCCAACATCGGAGCAGAGTGAGGTGCAAACCCCCGAATGCACTTCTAATACAGCATTTCTCCCAGGCTGGACATAATGAAGACCATATTAAATGGACAGTCTTGAACGTACTCAAACTCCCCCACAGAGGCGGAGACATGGCCCTTCTTTTGAACAAGGATGAATTGAAAATGATAATCTGCATGGACAGTATCCGAAATGGATTGAATAGAACCGAGGACTGGACATCCCTACTCTGATACTTGAGTAAATAACCTTCGTTTGTGGTTCCTTGATTCCACCCTGCAAGTCCCAATAAGACTTTACTCTGATACTAATATGGCCTAGTGGCAATACTATGAACACAAGTACTTTGCCCTTTTTCTTGAAGCGTAATAATTATTTTTTCTTTCCCCATGCGATATGTACACTGTTGTACGATAATGACTCTCTTATCAACACCACAGATCAATATGGTTATATACAGTAACTTGCTTTTGCTATTATTTAAAATTTCCCCTTTTTTAATTGTTTTCCTTATTTATAATTATCGTTTTTTAGGTCTCGACTATTCTATCCCGCAGGGATAAATAGACAAGAGTAATGTAGTTGAAACAAACTCTCTGACCAGGAGTATTCCAAGCGGATTCCTTCCAATGCATGTGGTCTACTACTGAAACGTGACGCTTTGCCAGGCGCGCGCTTGGCCTCAATCACACTCCCTCCCACTCGCTTGCTCCCCTGCTCCCCCTCCCCCGCCCCCCACGCCTCGCACCAGACTTCATTGGAATGAGCGCTCCCAAGCTGCTCCCCCGCCGCTCGCCATATGCTCGTTCCCTCCCACTTCCCTCCCACTCGCTCGCTGCCCTGCTCCCCCTACCCCCGCACCCCACAGAGCAATGCCAAAATCTTGTTTTTCCACCTTCTGTACTTCGCCGCATTGGAGGGGGTGATGCAGTCGGCACCGGTAGTAGGTCTCTCCAATCCCTTTCCTTCTCTTTCGGGACCTCATTTGGCCGAGCGGCATTTTATGGTCCTGGTGGCTGCACTTCGTTGAGAAAGCGATGCCGGTCAGCCTTGCCAGCACTAAAGTAACAGCCTGCCGAACTCTACTCAATCAGGCTTCTGTGTCTTTAAAAGGAATGTCAAACTAGTTTGAGTCCTTCCTTTATGTCTATGACTTTAGCCGCATCCCTTTCCTGTAAATAAATACCGAGTGAGATAAGGGCTTTAGTAGTACCCTGCATGGCGCCAGTGCAGCGATTCCAGAATCCCCGCCCAACAGGGGGCAATAGTGGGAAGAGCTATTGCAGCAGCCGTTCCGAGGGTCCTGAGTATAAAGTTGGCACAGTCTTTATTATAAAATCATAAAACGAACAACCTCGTTTAAAGCACACAGAGTTACCCACATAACAGACAATACTACAAAAATGTTACCGCTTTTTACAAAAAACGTTCAGTGACACTGGGTTTTAATTAACCCGTATTGAGGGAAACGAGCTTCTTCCCTTCTGGATCTATATTGCTCACTAGCTCTTTGCTGCTGCCCTCCACCCTGTCTTCCGTCTTACTTCCCCCGACCCACACCATCTTTCTGTTGTCTCCCACTCCCTTGTATGTTGCGTTCCATCCAGCTGAATGCTGCCCCCACCACCATATTACTTTTACAGCACTCTGGCCCACCATGTTGCTCGCCTCCACGACCCTACAATTTTTTTTTGTTGGCTTAGCTAGTGCCGCTTTTACAGTGCGGGTTACAGCTGCTTTTATAGAGCTTAATTTGTGACCGGATAGGTGCGGGGGCTCTGATTATGTGGCAGCTTTTATTGAAATATGTTTCTGTTATCCTGCCTAAGAAACAGCACAGACATCATAATATTCAGGAGGACATGTTGTTTAGAGGGAAAAAGCTGAGACTTTTAGCACTCGTGTTTATTTTACTTTGAAAGGAGCTACAGACGCTTTCACCATTTCTGGCCTAAAAGAGTTTCTTAGGCGGACTTGTATCCGTGCGTGTCCTTTCCAGGCCATACCAGCCTTTTTTTACCCGCATATAAGCCTTCTCATATGTGCCCAGCCAGCTGCAGTTCCTTGCATTTTTTTGTCTGTGTGTTAATGTACATAAAAACGTTAGACAATAAACACTTGCATGTATATTATTTTTAACCCGTTGGCTGCTTCTGCTTTTTTGCGGCAGTGCGGCCGTTTTAAAAAACGGGCGCGGTCGCGTGGGCTATTGGCTGACGGCAGCACCAGCGAGGTAGTGCTGCCGTCGGCCAATGGCCGACGGCAGCATGGAAGGGGTTAAAAGCAACTTATCACCCAATGCACGTGCACACAGCCAGCTGCAGTTCCTTGTTTTTATCGTCACCGCTTCTTGTGTGAAGAGTTAACGAGCAGGTAATCACTGGCTGTATGTCCTGCTGCCGGGGAGGATTCTAGTTTTTTGTTTCTATCCCTCTCTTTTGTTCTCTTCCTGTGATCCTTGTTTCATAACCTGAACAGTATTTTACTCGGAGTAGTAATATGCATGAGATCACAGGCACAAATATAGTGACAATCACAGAGATGCTGCAACATGCACCTCCAGACAACAAATGGCATCAGATTTCACGCGAAACATACAGACCAGGTCATGAGGATATTTTTGGCGCTTGAGGATAAGTCGGGTCTAAGTCGAAGGGAGAGTAGCTTTTTTTTATATTTTGCGGGTGAGGTTGGTTTTCGTATTCGTTTTTTGCCAACATATTGTGGGATTGTTTTCAGTGTTGTGTCACAATCACAAGCCGTATGCAAAGGTGTTACAAGAACATGCTAATTGAAAGCTCCTCTGTGAAGGCTTTTCGCTGACATCTCCGCACTCGTGATGGTTTATTTACACTTCAAAGGAATCGCTCTCCCGCCCCCCTCCGCGCAATGCCAAAGCTTGTTTTAATGGCTCCTTTGCTCGCACTCCCCTTCCCTTCTCTGCTTTAATCAGGCTCCTTTGTTTGTACTCACTCCACCCCCCTTCTCGTCACCAGACTGCCTAGCAGTCACAGATGCCGTAAATCGGCCGTGGTCGTGGTTACATGCCCTTCCACGTTTATATGGTCTGCCACTCTTTTCTTGTTAACTTTTGTGCTCCACGTTGCTCCCTCTAGCCAGTTTGTTTTTCTCTGCCCTGCAACCGCACCCTGCATGTTGCTGCCCCACCTGTGACCCCTGTGTTGCTTCCACCCCGCTGGCACCCCTGTGTTGCTTCCACCCCGCTGGCACCCCTGTGTTGCTTCCACCCCGCTGGCACCCCTGTGTTGCTTCCACCCCGCTGGCACCCCTGTGTTGCTTCCACCCCGCTGGCACCCCTGTGTTGCTTCCACCCCGCTGGCACCCCTGTGTTGCTTCCACCCCGCTGGCACCCCTGTGTTGCTTCCACCCCGCTGGCACCCATGTGTTGCTTCCACCCCGCTGGCACCCCTGTGTTGCTTCCACCCCGCTGGCACCCCTGTGTTGCATCCTGCTCGCACCCCTGTGTTGCTTCCATTCAGTTTGCACCCATGTGTTGCTTCCACCCCGCTTGCACCCCTGTGTTGCTTCCATCCTGCTTGTACCACATGTTTCTAATGCCAGTCGTGCCCCAGTGTTGCGTTCACCTTACTCTTGTCCCTGTGTTGCTTTCATCCCACTCGTTCCCCTGTGTTACTTCCACGCTACTCGTGCCTGTTTCACTTCTGCCCCACCTTTCCCCTATATTGCTTTCCTCACCTGCTCCCACATGTTGCTCCCCCACTCCCACGCCTCGTGTTGCTCCCCAACCCTCCTAAAAAGAAATGTGTTTGCTAATTTTTTCTTTCTATTTGCCGATCCAACTTGGATCACTAAATAAAAAGAAAAAAAGCACTGCATCAATTTGAGAGTGCATGCTTGATGCGTCACAGGATTGTTAAAAATTATTCATCAATCATGATGCGCAGCTTCGCGGATGATGTACATCATCGCTAAAAATCGCTAGCAAAGCTAATAGGTCCTTAAGATGAAATCTATTGGCTTTGCTAATGCTTGTTTTTCCTAGCCAGGGTAAAGGGGGTTCAGATCTGGAAAGAACAATAGACGTGCCTCTTTGACGTTACTGTTCTCTGTTGTATAGCTTCTAGGATGATTCTGTCTCTCAATAATGCTTAACGGACCACTAACATCACAGTGCTTTCTGCTTTGGTGCATGTGTTTTCCAGCTGTCTCCCTAGTGTTCTTCTCTTCTCTCTTCACCCTCCGTGTTGCTGTCTCTCATCCTTTTTCTTTGCCCTGCCCCCCTCCATGATGCACATGCCCGACTGTTTCTCTCCAAGCATTGCTTTGTGGCCCGTGTGCTTCTTTCCCCACTCCATCTAAGCTGTACATTGCTCTCTTCTACCTGTTTGCTTTTCTCCTCCTGTGCTTCTTGCTGTCTCCAGTTTGCTTTCCTCCACCCCACAACCTATGCCCTCCATGTTGGTTCCCCCACCCATGCTCTGTGTTGCTTCCCCACCCTCACACACCCCCTCGCCCCCTCACCCCCTCTCACCCTCACTCGCCCTCACTCGCCCTCCTCACCCTCCCTCACCCTCACACCTTCACACCCTCATACCCCCACACCCTCACTCACACACCCACACCAGCATAGCATAACAAAACACAGCATAGCATAGCATAACAAAAAAAACATAGGATAGCAAAACATAGCATAGCATACCCAAACAAAGATAGGATAGCAAAACAAAAAACATAGCATAAAAAAACAAAATATAGCATAACAAAACACAACAAAACCTAGCATAGTATAACAAAGCACAGCATAACAAAACAAAGCCTAGCATAACAAAGCATAGCATAGCATAACATAACAAAGCATAGCAAAACAAAACATAGCATAGTCTAACAAAACATAGCAGAACAAAACCGAGCATAACAAAACATAGCAAAACACAAAACAAAGCCTACATAACAAAACATAGCATACATAACAAAACATAGCACGGCAAAGCATAGCAAAACATAGCATAGCATAACAAAACACAACAAAGCATAGCATAGCATAGCATAGCATAACAAAGCATAGCATAACAAAGCATAACAAAGCATAGCATAGCAAAACAAAGCATGGCAAAATAAAGCATAGCATAATAAAGCATAGCATAATAAAACACAACAAAACATAGCATAGCATAGCACAACATAACAAAGCATAGCATAGCATAACAAAGCATAACAGCAAAAGACAGCAAAACATAGCATAGCATAATAAAACATAGCATAACTAAACAAAGCATAGGATAGCAAAACTAAACATAGCATAACAAAACATAGCATAACACAACATCACATAGCCTAACAAAACATAGTATAGCATTACAAAACACAGCATAGCATAGCATAGCATAACAAATCAAAGCATAGGATAGCAAAACATAGCATAGCATAACAAAACAAAACATAGGATAGCAAAACAAAACATAGGATAGCAAAACAAAACATAGCATAGCATACATCATCACTCCGCACCACCACGGCATCACTCAGGGGCACCACAGCATCACTATGCGCTACCACAGCATCACTATGCGCTACAACAGCATCACTGAACGCCACAGCATCACTCGTTTGCCATCACAACATCACTCAGCGCCACCACTGCATCAGTCTGTGCAACCATTCAAGTCAGGTCAAAGATAGCTTTATTCGATTTCAGGTTAAAAAAATCACAAAAGCACAAGTAAATACACAATAAAATACAGTGAAAGTTAATCCTCAGTAAGAATTTTAAAAATTCTGTTAAAAACAAAGCAGTTCCAGGATGAGGTTCTATTAGGGATTCAATTCATTGTTAATCTGCATCTAATCACGCTTTTTAAAAACATTGATACTAAATACATTGACATCTCGTCTTCTAACATTTGGAGTTTCAATAGGGCAGGTCTACATTGTCTCAGGCCCCATTTATTCAACAAAAAAATTAGATATTTTTTCCTAGGGAGCGAGTAAAATTTACAAAATAAAATACAATGTATCATCGACTGTTGTGATATGTCATCGCAGGGGCACAAAGTCAGGTTTTTAGACCAGGTATTGGCTTCGGGAAATGTAACTAATCTAAAAAAAAAAAAAAATCCCCCCCTAAAGCGTGTTGGTAACATCCGGGTATAACTACTCAGGATGAGGATTAGATATTGCTGAATACCTTATCCCTGCAAAATTTGTTGATTCTCCAAAACAGAGACCTTTTTACCCTCTAGCTGCCAACGTTTGTTCTCTAGCAAGAGAAGGCAAATTTCTTTCAGCTTTTTCCTTGAAATTGTTGTCAGAGAAGTCGGGGAGTCAAAATATTCAGGATGTCCAATCTCTTTTAGGAAGACCTTAACATCTATAAACCAATCAATTTTGAGGGCCCCCTGAAGCTTTAGACAATCCTGGATTATTTCCCTATTGAGCTCAGTTTCATCAGAGGTCCATACCTTGTGCCATAGCAAAACAGGACTCACTTTAATAAGGTCCGAGACATAATCCATGCCTAATTCCTAGAGGTTGACATAGGAACGGCTAATAAAAACCAGAGGAAAGCATTTTCACATGATTGGATATCACGGGTATCTGCGATCCCCCATATTCCAGCTCCATATATTACGGTGGACACACATTTCGATTTATAAATATCCACCAGAATGTGTACTGGTCGGTCCCCCAATTTATTTGCAAAATGTCGTACCGCTCCAATTGCACGGTAAATGCTAGTTTCCTCGTGTTGGCAGCTGAGACCATGTCCCCTTCTTGTTAAAAATAATCCCTAGGCAAGAAAATGTATTCGTTAGTTCTATCTTTGACTTTGCTAAAAAAATGTTGCACTGGACATTTCTCTTTGTTGTGCAACACATACTAAAGGTTTTGCCAACATTAATTTTTAAGCCTCTGGCACCCATATAGTCTAAGAAGGTGGTAAGCGCTCTCTGAAGGCCCACTTGGGTCCTGGCCATGATTACCGCGTCATCTGCGTAAAGTAAAATGGGGGCTGGGCCTCCTCTGATTTGGGGGAAGTCCTGTTTATCGCGCGTGAGATGGGTAGCCACACTGTTTATGTAAAGATTAAATAAAAAAAGGCGCAAGTATGCAGCCGTGGCGGACTCCTTTTTTTATAGGGAAATTAGATGTACATTCACCCTTACTTCCAAATCGTACTTTTGCACCAGCCCCCCCCCCGATATAGTTCTTTAATAAAATTCAGCATATTAGGTTCAATGCCTAATTGTGACAGGGTATCCCATAAAATGTCATGGCTCAAGCAATCAAATGCCGAGCTTAAGTCGACAAATGTTAAAAATAAGTTGCCCTTTTTTGCTACCACATGTTTACCTATTATTATTGTCAGGTTTAACCCTTGTTCCACAGTGCCTAGTCCTGCTTTAAAACCGTACTGAAACTTTGAAAGAGCACCTGTGTCTTCTGCCCACAACTGCAGCCCATTTAATATGACTCTTCCTGCCACTTTCATCAGGGAGTCCAATAACGAAATTGGCCTATAGCACTTTGGATCGTTTCGGTCCCCTTTCTTAAAAATTGGGACCACAATAGCCTCTTGCCATGTACGAAGAAACCCTATTTTGTTGCTACTATTTAGGAATTTAGGACGTTAGTCAGAAGGGGTGCCCATAGTTTAGTATTGAACTTATAAATATCTACAGGGACCTTGTCTGGCCCTGGGGCTTTTCCTGCCGCGCTTTCTGCGATGGCTACGTCAACTTCAGACAACGCTAAATCAATATCTAATGGGAATAATCCCTGTGGATTGTTCTCCGCCGTCCCAGATGTATCAACATACCTACTTCCTACTAGGTCATCTTTTTTATATAATTCAGTAAAATGGTTTACCCAAGTGCCTTCTTCTATAGCCATCTATATGGAGTCTGTTTTCCTATCCACAAAGAAGGGGGCATTCACCGCCTTCCAGAATCCAATATTGTCTTTCAGGATGCAGGCTTGATATAAAGCTCGCCACGCCTCCTGCTTCAGTTCTTTCTTCCGATTTTTAATTATAGTGTAATAAGTGGCTCTAGCCTTTCTTATCTCAAAGACATTTTTCGGTTCTCTTTTAAGTGTCAGCTTTAACACTGCATGTGCTTTACTGCACACTGAATCGAACCAACCCTCCGCCTTAGTTCTTGAGCTTTTCCTCAAAGTTCCTGAAAGGGCTTTACGAATTTCTTCAGAGATACTACAGAAAACCGAGATAACTGAAACACAATCAATGTTTTCTGATAGGCAGGTCATAAAATCTTTGTTTTTATTTTATAATAAGCTTTCAAGGAAGGCAATGGGCTCTACTCTATTCCATTTTATAGAGTACAATTCAATTTTGCTAAGGTTATCCTGTGGTTGTATAGGTTATCAATTACATCGTTGTTCTTACTATTTCTTGAGGTGAAGTTTAACGAAAGGCTGATGGGGAAGTGATCACTTATTGCAATGTCACCTGTTTTAAAGTTAAGAACATTGTAAGAGTGACTGTTAGAGACCAAAGCAAAATCTATTACTGAATTGCACCCCCTGCCATTAAAAGTGGGTACGAAAGCAACCTGTGGGCTACATAGTTCATTTACAAACCCCAGGTCCAACTGGAATAATAAGGTATTAAAGAAGTTCCCAGTAATGGAGTCTGCAAAATGAGTGCAAGGGTCACCTTTGAGATTGTCCAACCCACAAACGCCTGAATGACTATGTGGACATAGATGGCAATTAAAATCCCCCATCCATACAACACAGTTCCCCACCGGGCTATTTTCATCTGGGTTTTGCATGCTTTGTGAAAGTTCATCATAGGCATTGTTTAATTCTGCCTTTGGGATGTTATTGTAGAGGTTAATCAAGTTAACGATTTGGTTTCCTCCTATTTTTAGTAACAAGGACTGATAATAGTTCGACCCCGTGTAGTGTTTTTTGACCGTAACATTTGCAGTGTTTGATATGTAGGTGCCAAGACCCCCTGAGTTTCTGCCCCTCACTGACAGCTTAGCGGGTGAATGAAAGGTACGAAAACCCTTGATGTGGATGTCATCCCGCTCACAACACTCCTGAGGGCAAATAATTGAAAAATGTTCTGTTAAGGGCAGGAACACTGGGTCCTTAAGCTTATTAGATAGTCCCGCTACGTTCCAAGATAGGAAAGTAATAATATCGCCCTTATCTATTATCTTACTTCCTTGTCCTTCTTGGAAGCAGCTAAGTTGCTGCCACGAAATGTTGAATACAGGCATACTCCTGTGTCCAGTTGATGATCTAACATAACTTGTTCTTTGTCAACAACTGAGGGTATGGCCAGTGATTCACGAAGGGTGCCTATGGTGTACTCATTGGTGTTAAGGTCACTCGAACCCCCTTCACCTACTACAATGTATGTATTTTGAGGGCCCTTACCGATGTTGCCCACGAAATCGCTTTTCTTTGTTGTATTATGCCTCTTTAAGGGATTTTGATTTCCTTGCCCCTCTTCATTACCAATTATATTCTCTTTGGTCGACTGTAGGCAGTCCACCATTTCTAGGCTGCTAAACCTGTTTTGGGTGGGTATATCTCTCCAGCCGTTTAATGGTCCATACCCTCCATTTTCCACCCTGCCCCGAGCGTGGTGCGTAACCAGAGTCCAATCGCCTCCACGGTCAGGTAGGTTAGTTAATGGGTTAAAGTATGAAAGTGGTCGAGCCTCTATGGATGGCCTTGTATTTTTATTTCTCCAAGTGCAAATGTGATCCACCGTGCGTGGGTCCCTGAAATCTACCAGCACACAGTCACCTGGAATAGTTTTTGGACTGTTTCCCACCCATGCAGTTCTACGCACCATCAGTATTTTACTCATAATGTGTGGGGGTAAAGGTCGATTTATATTTAAGCCGGTGTGTCACTTTATTCTTCAAGGACATAAAAGATTCCTCGGTGCGGTTTCTTAATTCTGGGACTCCAGGCAATACAACCAGGTATGGACTAGTTTCTGGTGATAGATTAATATTACAGCTCCCCCGAAATGCCCCTACTGGCAAAACCCCTCCAGACTCTTTGTGATGAGCTTTAGATACTATAGATCCTCTTCCAGAAGACTGGGTAAGTCTAGATGGTTCTACCGGGGATTTCATCATCGGTACGTTTGGGATATTTAAATTAGATTGCTGAGCAAAGGGCGGGGATTTATGAGTTACTTGTACATCGGGTACGGTGCTTAACTGCGCAGTGCCGGAGTATGACATCTTTGCCCTCATGGTGTCTGACAAGCCCCTAGTAGTCAATTCCAGCTGAGAAAGCTGTTGCTCAATACATAAAAGTCTAGTTTCCAGGGGTGCAAGGGAAGATCTCAACAAAGCCCCCAATTTTTTGAACAAAGGATCATCATCTACTACCTCGATTCTGCCCGCAGAATTTACCCCGCCTCCGGGAACTAAGTCTTGGCTCAGTAAATCCAGTGACGGGAGGGCATGCCTTTTCGGGGTGTTCCGAGCATTATCCCCCTTTTGCTTGGAAGATATATCGCTTTTACCTTTAGCTTTAGCTACTGTGGGTTTTCTACCTCCAATAACGGTGGTGTTAGCCCGCTTCCTCTTCGGTACTGCACCCTCGCATCTCTCCCGTAGTTGTCTAGTGTTCAATTTCTCTGGCGAGCTAACCCTTGTTGATGCTAGGGCAGCCTCTAATGCTGCTGATAATTGTGGGTTAGTCGCAGACAGAGTGTGGGGCTGTTCCTGGGAGCTGGGCGTGCTATGTATAAGTGCTTGGAATTCGGTGGTGTTCGCTCTTGCGGTGTGCTCTGGTGTACGGGCAGTCGCAAAATGTCCCATGGAGGATCTTTTAGCCATGGCCAAATCTTGTGACACCCGGCGTTCCATTAAGGTTATCCCTTTATCTGTTACAGAGTTAGCTCTTGTTATAAAATTGTCCAATGTACCCGAGTCCCCGCAGTAGTGGCTTTACTCCGACTCTCATGTGCAGGCATGTTATTAAATAGGTCTCTAGACAGGGCGTACTGCTATACCAACATATACACAATTTCCCTGGAGCAGGCGAAAGAGGGATGGCCCGGTCCCGTCTTTCTCGGTCTAGAATGGGCTAAAATGGGCCCGCCCTTGGCCCGGCTTCACCCGCGCGCGTCCCGCGGAAGTGGGTTTAGCTAAATGTGGGCGGGAAGAGTCCCATCTGCGGCCGGTGTTCTTGCGCTAGGGCTGCTGGTCCTCGCAGTCCCGGAGCGCTTCTCCCAATGGCAGCGGCAAGCCCAAGTTACAGGTCCTGGTCAGTGCAAATACAGGCGAAGTCAAATCCACAGTGGAACTGCTGCGAGCGGCCATACAACAACACCTGGTTAAAATATGTTCTCTCAATGTTTCAAGCTTTATTACAAATGTAACAAAAAGATGTTAATATTTCACTTCTGTTCTTGGATTTTCATCACAATAAAATACACTAAACATAATCTTCACAAAAGTTATTTACAAAACTTTAAGCTATTGCCGTTATAAATTACAATAACTTTTTAAAGTATTAATTATTGATAAAAAATTAAAAACAATTGTTATTTGTAATATCAATACATGTAAGTCACGTAAATACAACACATTGCGTTACAAATGCTATAGGTGTCACATTCGCGAAAGTTATAACTATTGGCATTGTAAATGACAGCTATTAATTTCGTTACTTTCAAAAACAAAACATAAATAAAAAATGTGTCATTTACAATACCAATAGCTCAAACTTTCCTAATGTGAGACCTATTGCATTGCAAATGTTTGACACCTATGTCCTTTCAGTATACCCTAATCATACTGTTGTAAGATAATAATTCTTGTCATCGCCATTGATGGTTACAGTGTATTCAGGAATTTGTCTGCATTATGACCTAATGTCTCACCTAATTTCTAACAATCGCATGACATCTATGTCTATTCATTATTTCTTCTCTTTCGCATCCAGCTCGATCCTTCGTAGTGCCCTAGTCTCCCTCACTGAATTCCCTCACCCAATATGGCCGCCATAATTGCACAATCACCCGGAACAGGATATAACTAGCACTCGGTGATCCCTGCTATCGCGCACTGAGGCTCCCGCACTCTGCCACTAACGCTGGCACCAGAGGTAACCTTTAACTCCCCCTGTAATTATTGCAGGTAGGTGCTAGTGACCTTCTGTTGACCATGGCTTAACGTTCTCCCTACAAGTACCGTCCCCGTGGTTAACAAAAGCCGCTTTAACTCAAGGAATTTTCCACGGCACGCCGCATTGTGGCATTGACCACACATTGTATACGCTACGCATGGAGGCTCCCCGAGAGCCAAGGTAATATGAATTACTTTACGAATACCACCGCTTCCATTCTTTTTTAAGCCAGATCTAAGAGACGCTCTTCCTTTTTACAGGACTCGATCGTGCCCTTAATTGTTCTCCCATTTTCGGATTCTCCTCTCTAACTATAGGAATGATCCACTCCAAGGTTAGTTACTCGTGCATATTTCGGGATCAATTTCACTAGGCATGACGGCCACAGCATGTGTTGCTACGTCCACTTAACCACCCTATCGCCATCAATCCCAGTTGCCCAGACCACCCCACATTCCACCATTGTATATCCTTGGTTTTTAATTTACACCGCAATTGTAGGTTCTCCATCACTTATTACATGGCGCTTTGCATTATTCCCTTGCTATGTCATGGGGCACTGCACTCTTGGATAACTTAGTTTTCACTTCTTCCATGTACCCAGGCTTGGATCACTACATGGAATACCATTGCCCCCACCACTCTGCTCAGTACATGGCTACGTTCCACATATGAGTTTTCATTCTGCCTTTTTTCCCCCCTCTCTTTTTCCACAGGCTACATTTTCATATTCAGGCATGTAAATCAAACCGTCCTGATGATGATCCCATTACTCTTTTAAAAGGGATCGAAACGTCGTCGACCTATGGAATAGTTTCACGCAGACAACCATTGTGTTATATTGGTGTGATAACTATTATGGACAGCTTGTTTTTGTATTCTCATTGACTTAAAGCTTCCTTTTCTCTTGTCTTTTGTCTGAAAATCTTAATGTTTATTTGTATGTTTATTTTTTTCTCATGTACTGGATGCAGGATTGTATCCCACTTCACTGTTAGTTGCTCCTGAAATTGTTGAAACATTTAATTGATTAAACTATGTGTCTGGCTGGACACCGTGAAATATAGTACTTATTATAGTCTATATTTATTTATTTAATTGTTCTAAATGATTCTTTAAGGACCATTGTTATAATTTAAGACTGACACCCAGAGTCCTTAACTACCTTTTGGGTTCCCTTGTTCTCCTTAAACACAGGTAGTACCGCATCAGGCCCAACCTGTGTATCTGGTGTACTCTCCTTCACTGGTGCCAGGGCATTTCATTGCTCGGTAGCAACCTCGCTGGGAAGCAGCGCTTTACCAAACACACAAACTGTTAATGAAAGGAACTACATTTGTAAACAGCACTGCAATGTATGTAAATGTGGTGCTTCTATATTCAGTGCACAACTAAAAAAGACAAAATGTACACTGTGGAAAGTGGGAGCAAATTATTGGTGCCCATGCTCTATACAAACGCTCATAAATTCACTACTAAATAAGTAAAAAACGTCTTTAGTGGACTGTTTATTCCCCTAACTGGATTTCCTGCTCTTATCGCTTGATGGACAGGGTCTTGAGAAGCCAGTGCTAATTCGTGGTTATAGCTATGAAACAACCCAGCTGAGTATGAACACTTATTTGTGTGTGTGTGTGTGTGTGTTTGTTTGTTTGTGTTTGTATTTGACGACGGTGCCTGTGTTTGCGAGGTCCGTTGTCTTGTATAAATGCTTGCGGGTGGAAGGTGTCAATATATTCTTTATTTCCATTGGTAGAGTTGTTGGTCAATGTGCCGTACTCGAGCGGGCTGCTTACAGTCGCTTTTGATTTGATTAGTTGCCCATTTTATAATCCGATATAGAACAGTAGGTTTTAGATGGCACAGATTCGACCAAGCCGCTGCTGATCTTTGGCAGTTGACTGCATCACATCTTCATGACCTGTACGTTCTCTCAGTTCAAATAACAAGTATTACAGATGCACAAAGGATATTCAAATGAGTGTCTGCCTGCAACTTTACAGGTTGTGACTAATGTCGTGTGCAACCTGTGTTGCGGGGTCTCAAAACTAACCTAAGTTGTTTCAACTGTTCAACTTTGTCAAACTTGTGATCGAGACCAATGGCGGCATGAGCCAGTTGTGTTTTGAGATAACTTTAGATTTGCCGCACTTGCCACATAATCAAGCCTCTGCTCCATAATTAGCTTAAGCAGATAAAACAAGTAGTGAAGATGCTGCAACATGTCTTGCCCATCAATGGAAGAGCTTCGGCAAAGGGAACAGGTAAGCTTGCATTTGATCATTGCTCCATTAAAGTGTTCACAACATATTCTAAACGAGGTCTGACTTTTTTTTAACATGTGTAACAAGGACAAAGTAATGAAGTGATACTGCCACAAACTGTGCTGGTTGCCAACTAGCCACCCGCTTTACTTCTGGGGCTGTAGCCTTGAAGTGTGGACCGAACAGCATAGACTAACAATACTGCTGTCCACTACCACCTCTTTCTATGCCCCTGAATCCCACCCTCAACTCCTTCCCTGCTGGAGAGTTGCTCTGTCTCTCGTCCATCTTGCTCCTTGTCAGGCCTTCTTCCTTTGTTAGACTGATGTGTGTGCTTAATTCGGGTGAATTCGGGGGGTAGGGGGGTGCTAGGGGGGAGAGGGGGCTGGGTGGGGCAGGGAAAGTGTGTGTATGTGCTCTCTTTCGTGACCATGACTTTGTGTGAAATAAACACCATCCATTTAAAAGAAATGTCAACTTTGCACAAAACTCCAGATCAAGAACTACCCAGTTGCTCTATGTGCTTGGCGTTGGTACTTTTATTTTTGCAAGTTTATATAGCGCGGGCATGGCCCAAAGGCATCCGAGTGCTTAACTCCTGCACGCACCCACCGTTGCAAACATACGAGTTTATCACAAAAAAGTTGCAGCAAAATATCAGGGGTAATAAACAGTAAAAGCATGGATTTAGGTTGTGGGGTCGTAAAACGAGGGCAGGTCAGAGCATAGTGAGGGGAAGTATATAAATCTGATGGAGGGTGAATTAACAAAGTTGTCTGTCAAAAAAGAGGAGATTGAGGTCCCTATTGAAGGTTATTAGGCAGGTGGTTAGACAGACAGACAGAGGAGGGAGGCAGAGTTCCAGATTCTAGTGGCATTTCCAGAGGGATACCGGTTTTTGTATCTTTCTCGATTGAAGATGGGGGTACCATTAGCAGGGATTGGGCATTTCCCAATCCCTGCTCTGGATATTTTCAGTTTCTCATTTAGAAAGGAGGGTGAGGTGGAGTGCAGCGCTCTGTGGGTAATGCAAGCAATTTTGATTTGGGCCCGCACTTCAATGAGGAGCCAGTGAAAGGCTCGCAGGGCAGGGGTAAAATGTGGTCAAATTTCTTAAGACCTAAAACGAAGCGTGCTGCAGCATGTAGTGTTGCTCCCAGTAGCCCTAGGTGAACCATAGGAATACCAGATAGAAGGACAAATTATACTTTTTAATGAGATGATAATTAGGCCAATATGTGTGATTATAAGTTACTCATTAAAATCAAATTAGTGATTGCCTTACACACACGCGCTGCTACCGTGTCTGACACACACATGGCCGCACACAAAAACAAGCATTTGCAATGCAATAGGTCTCGCTTTTACGTGAGTTTAATCACTTGGCATTGTAAATAACAATGTGTATTATTTTTGTTTTTTACAACATAAATAAAAGGCATTGTCATTTACGTTGCCAATAGCTTAAACTCGCGTAAGTGCGAGACCTATTGCATTGCAAATGATTGTTATAAAATGAGAAAAAAGGCATCGCAGGGGATAGGCAGTGCCCTCACGGTTAGAGCTGCCGACTTTGGAGCTGGGGAACCAGCTTTGAGCCTCGGTATGGGCTCAGCATCCTTGTATTATGGGCAAAACACTTAATTTCAAACTTCCTTATTTGTAGCAAGTTCTTTGATAAAGACAACTTCCTTAGCATCATTTCATGAAAAGGAGTTCCATCGGGTAACATTTGAAGCGAGGTTTTCATAAACGTGTGGTTTCAGGGCTTGACAACATATAATTAGGTGGGAGCTCTGATTGCAAAGAACAAAGCAAGAAGTATGTACTGAACCGACTAATTGCTTATTAATAAGGTTGGCTTTATTCAGAAATCTGTGTGTTGCTCCAAGAGTTTAGCACCACAGGAAATAGAGCAGGCCTCACATTACAGGGTGTGTGCCAGCTCACCAGCAGGCCGGGTCGGATGTACGGTTGGCAGCAGAATGGTGCTTGGCTCACTACCGGCCCCAGTGGTGCCCTGCCCCCGACCTCTGCATTGTCAGGAGAACAGGAATGGTCAAGAACCTTCAAATACCGGCTTTTCCTAAAATACATTTTAATGTGGGAGAGTCTGTTGTAAACATTTGGCTAAGGACATGTTGCGTTTGTTTCATGGCGCATGCATGCAGATGTTTCTTTAGAGCACAACACGGCTTCTCCTATTCGTAGGTCACAGAGATTTTGAGTAGGATTAGTGGGCTGGCACAGTAGTGAAATCACATCACTACCCCTTAAATATTAGATGTAAACACAGTTAGAATTTGGATCAATATCCTATGCAGTCAGTAACTTTTTTTAATGGAGTTTTATATAGCGCGAACTAGACCCGTTATCGGGTATCAGAGCGCTTTACATAGCAACAGTTGCGTTACATGAGGACACATTCATTTTTGAGGTCTCGTGGCGTTTAACAGCGCGCTGTCTCGCCAGAGACCTATTGTTAGGGACTCAGCTTTCCAGGAGACAGGACCTGGCCGCGCGCATCTCCTCTGCCAGAAGGCGATTTGAGCGGGCCACGCGCACAAGAACGCGCTCGCTGTGGCCAGCTCCTGTCTCCTTGAAAGCTCCAACACACACGCATGCGCACACACAGAGACACACACGAGCGCACATACACGCACGCACACATACAGAGACCCCCCTCCCCCCCGCCGTCGCACACAGAGACACACACACACGAGCGCACATACACGCACGTACACATACAGAGACACCCCCCCCACCGTCGCACACACACACACAAGCGCGCACACATACACACACGAGCGCACCAAACCCCCCCTGCTAACCCCCCTACAAGTAAGGCCCACTTACCGCCACTCCGGACATCTGCAGCCTACGCGGGGCTCTCTCTCGGGCATGGGAGCCCCGCGTCCCGCGTCACCACTGCTCCTTCAGGCACTGCGCGGGCTTCGGAAGATGGAAGTTCCGCCCCACGATAGGTTTCGTTTTTGGGAGTGCGCGCGCACGTCTTGTTTCATTTGGGCATATTCTCTACTGCTACAGACACAATACACACTTCAAGCACAGTTCGTAGCACTATAGGCTTGCTCGAGATTGGAACCTTACACTGAAAACCATTAATGCGTAATTACAATTAGAGGTATGCTGTAGGAGTGGCACACACGAACACCATGCAAATACACAAATGTCACAAAACGGCAACCCGAAATCTGGGCAGCCCTGCATGACTATTGTTTTTTTATGTTTCGATTACTGATGTACAGGGCTCTTAACACCTCCGGGTGATGCCCGCGCTATATACATCCGCATGAATGCTTCTATGAAAAATACATAAGTATAGTGTGTGAATGACTATCGATGTGAAATGCCGACCCCACTCATTCTGCTCTTGGCGTGCCGGCCCCTTTAATGGGGGTGGGACTTTGTGAGGAGGGGGCGGGAAGCCCTGCCCTCCACCATCTGCCCGTGAATTTAGCATCAAAGGTACATTTTGCCCTGACATATTTCCAGCAGTAGAGATGAATGTGGGATATACCTTTCTCGGAAAGGCAGGGAGAGGCTTTGCATGGGGCCCTGCTTGACATGACCGCTGCATTCTCTGTGATTTTCGGGAGAGACAGACCGGTTCTCCAGTCCTTCACACGTGGTCTCATTTTGTGACGGTCGTCAGGGTATATGCCAGTTCTGCCCATTTTGGGGACTGTAGGCTGTCACAAATGTCCTCGCCATGGGTTTTACACAGGACGCACTCTAGTGTGATGTGAACGATGGAACTACTCAGTTCTTGCAATGTCTCCCTCCGCATTGTACCCAAGCCCTACCTTTCCCCTACCCCACTAACTTCCTAGGTGCCATTTTCATGCCCCAAGGGCTCGTCAGATGTCCAGTGTTAACATGGTGCTAGTGACCTCCTGCTGGGGTGACCCCAGGCCGGCGCCGGCCCGGCCCGATATTGCTGAATATTTCTGTCTTTGGTTTATATGTAGGGTAGGAAACGGGCAGTGGCAGCGCGCGGTCCTGTCGTCACCCTAAGGCTGCCGTTTTGTTTTCAATACAAACATCACAGTCGGGCTTCCTTGTGTGACTTTACAACTTGTACATTTGCAATTTTTTTCTGCTTGTATCTTGTATGTAACGCGCGTAATCCTAAGTCCTTGTGTATTGAAACTGGTTCTTATGTAAAGCGCTCTCACACATTCGGGTAAAGTTCGCGCTATATAAAATCGCATTAAATTAATAAATAAATACAATAAAAAAATTGCTGCCTGGGAAGAGGCAGGGGCCTGTTGCCACAGGCCGCGCCTGGTGGCGTAAAGAGTTGGGCATGGATGGGCCAGGAGTGCCAATCCGGTGCCTTGGGAAGGCTGCTAGGCCAGGAGCTGAAAATACCAAAGTGATGGTTATTCTTGGCATGTGTAAAAGGCTGGCAGGGCTGGGTGCAGTCATGTGCAGGGCCTACAGGAAAACGCCTGGGCGTCAGAAAGGCATGTGATGGGCCCTGTTGTACCCGTGTCATTCTTCGGCCATCAACCGATCTGAGCAACCCCCCCCCCCCCCGCCTCTTGCCATGGGTCGTCCTGATGACCAGTCGCCTCGAGTGACGCTCTGCACTTCCAGAGATGTCACTTGTGTGAGGAAGGGTTACACGTGCAGGGCCCCAGCAGTAGCGTAGCAAGGAGGTATTGTGATTTTGAGTGGTTATCCATGATTACCATATCCGATTTACTGGTAGTTCCCTAGTAATGTGCCAGGTATGTACTCAGGGCCTGTAAATCAGAGCTGTGTGAATAATAACTGCGTCAGCCCGTGCCTGAGGTGTATCATCAGAGCTGTGTGAATAATAACTGCGTCAGCCCGTGCCTGAGGTGAATCATCAGAGCTGTGTGAATAATAACTGCGTCAGCCCGTGCCTGAGGTGAATCATCAGAGCTGTGTGAATAATAACTGCGTCAGCCCCGTGCCTGAGGTGCATCATCAGAGCTGTGTGAATAATAACTGCGTCAGCCCGTGCCTGAGGTGCATCATCCGAGCTGTGTGAATAATAACTGCGTCAGCCCCGTGCCTGAGGTGCATCATCAGAGCTGTGTGAATAATAACAGCTGTGAGCCCGTGCCTGAGGTGCATCATCAGAGCTGTGTAAATAATAACTGCATCAGCCCGTGCCTGAGGTGCATCATCAGAGCTGTGTGAAGAATAACTGCGTCAGCCCGTGCCTGAGGTGTATCAGAGCTGTGTGAATAATAACTGCGTCAGCCCGTGCCTGAGGTGCATCATCAGAGCTGTGTGAATAATAACTGCGTCAGCCCGTGCCTGAGGTGAATCATCAGAGCTGTGTGAATAATAACTGCGTCAGCCCCGTGCCTGAGGTGCATCATCAGAGCTGTGTGAATAATAACTGCGTCAGCCCGTGCCTGAGGTGCATCATCCGAGCTGTGTGAATAATAACCGCGTCAGCCCCGTGCCTGAGGTGCATCATCAGAGCTGTGTGAATAATAACAGCTGTGAGCCCGTGCCTGAGGTGCATCATCAGAGCTGTGTAAATAATAACTGCATCAGCCCGTGCCTGAGGTGCATCATCAGAGCTGTGTGAAGAATAACTGCGTCAGCCCCGTGCCTGAGGTGCATCATCAGAGCTGTGTGAATAATAACAGCTGTGAACCCGTGCCTGAGGTGCATCATCAGAGCTGTGTTAATATTAATTGCGTCAGCCCCGTGTCTGAGGTGCATCATCAGAGCTGTGTGAATAACTGCGTCAGCCCGTGCCTGAGGTGCATAATCAGAGCTGTGTAAATAATAACGGCGTCAGCCTCGTGCCTGAGGTGCATCATCAGAGCTGTGTGAATAATAACTGCGTCAGCCCAGTGCGTGAGGTGCATCATCCACATTGCTCAGGTCACCCAAATTCCTGCACTCTCTACCACACTGCTTTCAAGAACAGCATACTCTTGCACACACTATCACTGCTCACCAATTCAAAGTTTGCTAAAAATTTTAGGCAACGCATTGTCATACACAATGCCAATAACTCAAACTTTAATGCTGCGAGACCTATTGCATTGTAAATGCTTGTTGTATGTTAGGCACGGGAGATTAAGTGATTTGCCCAGAATCACAGGATGTTCAGCTTCATTGCCAGGACTCGAACCGAGATCCCCTGGTTCGAAGGTCCACTGCTCTAGCCGTTAGGCCAACCACCCCCCCTCCTCTCCCCGCGAAGAGGGCATGACTGAGCTGAAAGAAAGACTATCATAAATTGAAAGTTGCGGGCCAGCTTATAAAAGATCACAAAATTAACGCACAACGTGGCACCTATTTGTTCTTTCTGCGGGGGGGGGGGGGCACAACAGTTTACTTTATCTTATTGGGTCCACAGTATAACATAGGAAACATTATTAAAAGCTGCCGGTTTGCACTATGTGACTAGCATCAGTTTGGATTTGCATACAGGTGGCTCCTCTTTATTGATGTCAACGGAGAACAGGCAATTATATGAGGTATCTCAGTGCCCCCATCCTTGAAAGACTTCACACCACAATTCCTGGGGAGCCAGCCCAGGTCAGTGTAGTTTTTTCCCCTCGATCAAATAGTTTCCATTTAAATCCATTGTACAAGGGACACTGCATTCATCATAAAACCGTTTTCCATCCATAGGCAACGTTTAATTTATTACTGTAAACAGCATGTGCGTCCAAGGTGTGATGTCGAAATTAAGCCAGCATGTATAAAATAGGTCCCTTTAATCCAAACTAGCTGCAACATGTCTAGAAAATGGAGGCTACATAAGCCAGAGGTCTTCTGCTCATTTGCATTAGGCAGCATATCATTCGGAGAACTGCACCTGCTGTAATTCCTTCTAACAGTCATACTGTCTAATAAACATACTGGGTTAGAACAGACACTGACAATTAGACGTAGGGGAAAATGGCAATTTCGTTTTATATATAGGAACATGCCACAAATTTAGCCCTGCAAGTAATTAAACCTGGCAGCACACCACATCACCGGAGTACTGGCAAACAAGGTCCATTCATAAGCAAACCGTTTACCAGAAACACATAAAATTTGGTTTCTCAAGAATAAACTATATTCCAGTAATTGCTGTATCTCTGGATACTCAAAAAGAGGCAGAGGACTTTTTCTTACCCCTCCTCAATCTTTAAAGCAAGCAGGTTTAAAAAACCAGCAACATTTAATTACTTTTAAGACCCCTACACCGAATTTTTGTGGCAATGGCTGTGTAATTAAATCATCCATTCGGCGCCAGCGAAAACAGTAGTCATATTTTTTTCTTTCTAAGTATAGAAATTGTATTTGCTTGAAAAAGCGATATTGAAGACAATATTTTGAAAAATGATGCGACACAACTCGTTGCTTTCAAGTATTCTTTTATTCATAGGGTTCCCTAGTTCAAGTGAATTCAATTGTGATTGTGTTACGCTGTCTTTATTTTCCGGTTCTCACAGGAGGCTATTACAAATTTACAGTGCTGCTTTGTGTGCCGAGCCTTCGCTGATGTAGTGAACTGTCGCAATGCTCCAGGGGCGCCCGTTTTGTGTAGACAATGCAGGTTTCATAATGCAAACAAAGGCATGAAT
Source organism: Lissotriton helveticus (assembly GCF_964261635.1). Classification (NCBI taxonomy): domain Eukaryota; kingdom Metazoa; phylum Chordata; class Amphibia; order Caudata; family Salamandridae; genus Lissotriton; species Lissotriton helveticus. The sequence goes on from NC_136070.1 coordinate 819,654,893, forward strand.
TGAAAAACAATGGTCTCATGGGGGCGTCGTGCCTCCTGCTGCCGCCACAAGCATCTACGAAAACAAGGGAGGCAGGAATAATAAACCGCGCACAGTGAAATGGCACGGGATCTCAGGCCCCAGAAAGGTTACAAATGGCAGTAACACAGAAAACAAGTGCGCGCAGCAGGGGGAGGGGGCCTGCACGATTCACTTGCTGGAGGGAGCGGCTGGCGCCGTGATAATTGATGACCTATGGCGCCAGCCGCTCGCTCCCGTGAGGAAATCGCCAAACGTGCACGCGTTACAATAGAAAGCAATGCAACGCGTGCACGTTTTGGGGGAGAAAAGCTGATCGCTGACATGAGGTCCTCTCCTATGCAGAGAATGTGCGCTGCATAGGCCAGACCTAAAAATGGCTAGTCAATGTAATCTTTGCAAGTGTGACTGCTTTAAGTCACAGTGCACAGGGGTAGGGGTCTGATGAACGAGTGAAGCAGAACAGGCTTTGATGTCTGGCTGCGCAAGACCCCTTCATGTGGCACACAATCAACACAACATGATTTATAAGCAAACTAAACCTAGAGCTTTGCACTAGAACTGCAGGCCATTCCCAGCGTGTAACAGCAGGCACGTCCTGCTCTCGTCTATTTTTTTTCTTTCGATATTGATTAGAAATCCTGTGTTTAGCAAACACGCAATTAGCATTAACATAGCCAGGAAAAAAACATCATTGTTGGGCAAAACTCTCCTTTCAAATGTTTTTTTTATTATTTTTTGTATATATTTGATTTTTTTTAAATCTCACAGACCTAATTCCAATAAGCATTTTAAAAAAGATATTTTTATTATTGATGTATTTATTTATATCAACAAGTAATATACTGATCAGGAATGTTGCACACTTCACAACTTAAAGCAGTAGATGAATTGAGTATAAATTGCAATGTGGTAATATCTGCTGTAAAGTGAGTTATTGAATAAAGGTCAAAAATTGAAAGTACAGACCTCCTAAAAGCAGTAAAACACTACAATAGATCGGCATCAACAGATCAATATGTATTCCTGAATCTGATTGCATGACCTACTGTTTAGTAATTATACCTCTCTTCAATCCCTCACGGCACAGCACCCAGGATAATGTGCTGCATGGCTAAACACTTATACAACCCCAAAAGAAGACCTATTGACCACACCAGTGCTTGTTTTAATCCAAGTAGCTGTGCCTAGTTCATTTTTGCTCTTGTAGGTTTCTGGGTCTCCTATAGTTGTGCCTAGTACATCCTTTGACAGTTCTGAATGTGGCTAGTACTGAGTCGGATGACCTTTTGATGTGTTTGGATCTTGGATTTGGATAATCCCTCTTGCCATTGAATGATTCTTGTACTCATGTTGGTATGTCAGTTGATGCCCAATATCCCAGTTTTTTTTAAAAGTCTTGCTTATGATCTTGATTCCGCCCAACATTTTGTGATACAAGTGCCATTTCAAAAGCATGCCTCAAAGGCCATAACCATTGCTTGAATGAGCTTGGTTTTCATGCAGGCAACTATTGCCTTCCAGGAGGGCATCAAACCATTCTTCTGTACCTGTCTCTCCCATGTTTGTCTGTTCCTTATCTGCATTTTATTAGTTTGTACCTGTGTATGCACCTCCTTGCTTAACTCATGTAGGTTGTATTTCATGGTTACCATTCTGATGTATTTTTACCTTTCTTTTTTTCTTTTTTAGTTAAGGATTATGACAATGCTGTGAAGTATTATAGCGACGCCATTGAACTGAATCCTGACAATGCAGTATACTATGGAAATCGCAGCCTTGCATACTTGCGGACAGAATGCTATGGGTATGCCCTCTCTGACGCCACAAAGGCCATTGAGCTGGACAAGAAGTACATTAAAGGATACTACAGAAGGGCAACCAGTAACATGGCACTTGGCAAGTTCAAGGCAGCCCTCCGTGATTATGAGACGGTAAGTAAACAAGTTCTCTCACCCACCCACTTGCACTGACTCACGCCCGCTGTCTTGAGGGTGCCGATTCACCCAAGTATCTGGGGACCCATTTAATCCCTATTCTCATTGATCCAGCCTGCTGCCTAGAAGAGGATCCTGCTTGATGCTAGCTTTATGAACTAATGTCACTGGAACAGGAGTACTGTGACATTCATTACATTTGGTGTCGTTTTGATATTGCGTTTAAGTTAACTTGGAGTGTGCCTAACTACTACATAGTTTTTCAGGCCCGCACAACCTATTAACGTTCTTTACTTCTGGAGTGATGCCCTCCCAACATTAACAAGATTCCATAACAGAAAAATATGCTTACCTCAAGGAAGTAAGCCCTTGCAAGTAAGTTTTCGTCAAGCATACACCTGCACTGTTAGTAATGAGCAGAAGACATAGGGTTGGTAGTATTATCTGCCTTCCATTGTCCTTATTAGCCTCAACTTTCTAAGCACTGCCATTTTAAAACCATAAATCCATACCACATTTTCCAGAAACTACAGGGAAATTGGTAAAAATGAAGAATGGACAACACAGTTAATTAAGTCCCCCGGTCCAATCAGGATTTAGGATCCACTACATAGTGCCTTGTCTCTGTCCTTGTAACCCTCTTTCTTCGCTGCTCGCAGTCAAAGATAAGTGTGTTTTTCCTTCTCTCTTTATGATGCATGATTATAGTTGGTAAGCCTGCTTGGGTATGCATTCAAAATGAGTTGTTGGTTCGCTTTTGCGCTCCTGTGTGACTTTGGCATTTTATTTTATTTCCTGGTTTAATTTGGCAGAGTGTTATTGCCCTCCTCTGCTAGGTGGCGCTGTCATGGCGCAAATTCTCTATGGTTTTGTGACATGGGATTTTGGAATTCCTGTCTGGATCCTGAATCACACGCCACTTACCAGTGCCTCTGCCTTTCTCTGGAGAGTAACGCCCTATGAAGCGTGCATTTTACACCTGGACCCTCTGTGCAAATCACACATTGTTTGACTGTTATTGGGTTGCCTGTTATTGGATGCCCCAAGGGGGTTGGGGGTATGTCTGTATTTTTCCTGGCATTGCTGCTTGCCTTTAGGGACACGCTCCTGGGTGACATATTCAACCCTTAGTTTTGTAGTGTCCAGGGAGGCTAGTGTTCCCGAGGCTTGGACCCCTACTGACTGCGGATCTGCCCGGTGTGATTCGCTGGTCCTAGGCACCTAAAAGGCAGTCTACTTGGAGGCTCTGTATCTTCCCTTGATTCAGTGCTGGTTATTGTGCAGTGCGTAACAGTAGTGTCTGCTATCATTACATCTGTACCACCTTTTGATGCAAGCATGTCAGAGCAAGAAGACCTGCAGTAGGACGAGGATCCCTTGGCCCAGTTACCCTCGGATGATGATTTTTTATGACTCGGTGGACGCATCCACTTAAAGAGTGGTATAGGAGGCTATGGCTCCCCTGAAGCAGCACCTGGCACAGCACATAGCGCCCAAATGCAGGAAGTGTGCTCTAACCCAATCTGATACCACCACAAACCCCCGTAGGTAGCCCAACTAGATGAGCAACCTACCCCAATCAAACGTCCTTAGGAAGAAGTGGTGCATCACCTTTGCGCATTTGCTTGAAGTGCTTCTAGCCCAAAACCAGTCTCTTTCTGTGCCCACTGACGCCGGGCCCCGGCCGAAGGGACCTCTGCCCTCGTTTTCATCTGATGGGGACACCGACGAGGAGTCCTGTCCTTCTAGATATGACGCCCTTCCACTACACCATTGCCACCCGAAGTGATGGACGATGGCTCTGACATGCCAGGCCCAGAACACATCCTTCATCCTCGTCCAAATGTACACTTTCTTCAAAGGTTGCAAATCATATGGCGAGTAGGAGTCGCACCCTCATGGGGAAGGAGGCACTTTGTTGCCTCTGGACAGAATGTCCCGCCCCCCTCTTGACGGCAAGGTGGTTTACACCCCAGGATGGCCATTTTCCTCGAATTTTGTTTATTAACGATCACAAGAAGAATAAACTCTTGGATGCTCTGGGCCCTATCACTATGATCCTTGACATGGCCTAAGATGCCAAAGCATCTGGTGTTCTTATTTCCCCAGAGGCCCTCTCTAGTTGGGCCCAGTGTGCAGTTGTGATCCTCAGTAACGCTAACTGCGTGCTCTCTACTGAGCAGAGCCGTTAGTTTCTCATCAAGGTTGAACCTAAATTGGGGGATTTGGCAGATTCTAAGCCGGGGCGGTGGCCCAGGGAGAATTTTTGGGGAGCCTTTTTTATTTTTATTTAAAAGACTAATTTTCTTTTAAGCTGATCTTCTCCTCCCGGGTTTTCCGTGGGGCAGGTTGAAGTAGGGGAAGCTTGACCGGCCCGTCTTTCCAAAACTCCAGAGGGCAAGGCTCCAGGTGCGGGCAGTTCCAGGATCAAGTCCACTTTGGTACTTTCTACCCTAACCGTGGAAGGTGCTCAAGAGGCCTTGGTTTCAGAGGTGCCGATGCTGCCTCAAATTCCGGTAAGTGTATCTACCTCTTCCCTCTTACAAGTGAGGGGTCGCCTGGCCAATTAGGCACATGTGTGGGGGACAATCGCGAGCAATACTTGGGTTTTGCCGACTGTGCAGGGCTTCCACATAGTTCTGCGTGCTTTCATGGCAGGAGACCCGGCCCAGGCCTATCCAGTTTTCAAGGCAAGAAGCAGACTTGGTGGATGCAGAGGTTACCTCCCTCCTAGAGGGAGGAGCTATTTGTCTTGCATCTCTTAACCTGCAGGTTTTCGTAAGCAATATGTCCTTAGTGGACAAAGCAGATGGGGGTAAGCGTCCAGTGTGGACCTACGTGAGTTCAACTAATGGCTGGTTTATGGAGGGGATTAATCTCCTGAGGGATGTTCTGTGACAAGCGGATTGGATGGTCAGTTTGGATTTAAACGGTGCTGATCTTGCTATCCCAATCTTTCCTCCACATAGGATGTTCCTGTAGTTTCTCTGGTGTCACCAGGTCTACCATTTCATGACTCTGCCTTTCCGTCTGTCTTCCTCTTCTTGGTGCATCACGAAGGTGCTCAAACCGGTTGTGGAGTACCTTCGAGTGAGGGGGATCTTTCCTTATTGTGCATCGCGACAATGTGCTTCTTTTGGCACAAGTTCCCCAGCAGTTGATGCAACAATTACAACCAGCGGTCGACCTGTTGGAGAGTCTCACCTTTTTCATCAGCGTCAAAAAGTCTCTGATGGTACCTTCTTGGAAGGCAACCTTCCTGGGTTTCTTTATAGACTATTGTGAGAAGTTGGCCTGATGTGCAGTGCTCACTATTCTAGTGATCACTATATATCAGTCCAAACAACCCTTATTGATGATTGGTTGTAAGTCAACCTTATAGACCAGCTATCCTAGTAGCATGGATACGAGCAGTCTAAGGCTAAGACTCTAGAGGGCGTGTTAAGCCAGCTGTTTTACCATCACATTACCCCTTGAACACCCAGTGAAAGGACACCACACAAGTGTTATGAAAATAAACAATGTATTTATTAGAATCACAACAACCCTGTACTCTTTATGAGGACAGGGTGCTAAGCACACAACAAAACTCTTACGAAAATACTTTTAAGTTAGCACGTTACACAAATGCCCGAGGGGCACGAAAAACCATATACGCTAAAAGTGGAATGCGAATTACTAGCAGGTAAGTAACAGTTCTAATAGGCTTTGGAATCGCTAGGACTGGACTAGGGAATCGTTAGATTACTACTAGGAGGCCTAGGGGACTCGGGTGCAGAGTGTGCACTCTCACGCGGGATGCGGGACAAAGTCTATGGAAGCTAGAATTCACAAAGTTAGTGTTCACGGGCGAACCCGACCTGGTAGGGAGAAAACGACAGTGGATCCTGACCCTTGGATAGTGAGGCTATGCTGGGACACCGGAGTGCCGAAGTTACCTAGCCCAGGGGCTGCAGCTGCATAGGTCTGAAAAGACGTCGGGGATCTCGTTGCCGGACCAGGAGCCTGGAAGGAAGAAGTTGCTGGCAGGCGACCAGTGAAGGAGAGTTCGATGGATCCAAGCCTGGATCAAGGAAGAAGAAAACCTGAAAGCAGAGGGGACCAAGTTCTTGAATCACTAGCCAGTGATTAAGTGGGCACCAGGATGGCACCGGGCGAAGTCACCGCAGTCAGGTGAGTGGGCGCTGCTGGGCTCTGCAGTCTCTCGGACCAGGAGGCGTTGTCGGCGACCAGGATGGAGGTGCGAGCTGTCCCACGAAGGATGAAGTCGTTGGCGTCGAAGTTACCCAGGATTGGGCAACAAGCCTTGGCTAATTCAAGCCCACGCGGTGGACTCAAGATGGCGTCTTGAGTGGACCAGGAGGGTCCAGGGTGCTCCTCTTCTGGAAGGGAGCAAGGGCCAGTCTGGAGCAACCAGACCAGCAGCAGAAATGTCGTCGGGCGTCGTCAGGAAGGCCACAAGCCAACGGGCTAGTAGCCAAACAACGCGGTGAGCAGCGGAAAGCAGAAGGGCCCCACGCAGATCGTGGAGATGCTGGGGGGCTGCACTTCGGAGCTGGAGCTGCTCAGAGTCGGGGCTTCTCGGACCCCAAAGCACTCACCAGTAGATTACTCGGCGGGCTTGCTGGAAAGAAGTCGTGCAGTCTTGAAGATGGCCGGTCCCTCGAGGTCTCGTCGCACCCACGGTTCTCAGCTGGGCTGTAGAGGTGGGTAGAGGTCAGAGGTGCCAGGGAAGCCGGTTCTCGTCGAGCTGGGCAGTCGGATTCCGGAGGAAGGACTTACAGCAGACCGCAGTGTTCTTAGATGGTGCCTGCGGATGCAGGGTGACTACTCCTTAGTCACAAGGGAGAAATCTTAGGAAGAAGTCTTGAGTTCCTTTCGCAGAAAGTAGTTTCAGGATTCAAAGATGATCTGATTTGGAAGGGGGCCAGTCTCTACCTTTATCCTGTAAAAGGGGGCTGGCACGCGACTAAGTCCTGCCCTATGGGTGGGACTAGGAGGGGGGTGGTTACACCCACTTCCTTGGCGGGCTTTTCCCCAGCACAGGGTCTGGAGTGACCCTGGAACTGGTTCCAGCCAGCCTATGCACAGTGAGCACCGGGGTGCCACGTGCAGTCACCTTCCTCTAAAGCCCTGCCTACCTACAATACACAAAACCCTGTCTGGGACGGTGCTGGCACCGCCCCTGGCAGGAAACCCTTTGTCCTTATCTCCTGCTCTGGGAGGACTCCCAGCAGCAGGAGGGCAGACTTGTGTCTCGGTGGCAGCATCCATTTTGTGGATGCTAAGGCTCTGTCTGACTTTTAACCGGGTTATAGGTTACATGCATGTCGTGTCCCTCTAGAAGGGTGGAATGCTAACCCCGTCGCCAGAATTGGCGAGGGGTTAGTATTCCAATTCGTATGATACCTTACTCGACATGTTTTGATAAAGCGATACCAGAGTTGGCACATAACCGCGAGGATTATAATGCACTTAAGAGTATATGGTATGCGATATCATGGAAACGGCTAAGGGATGGATCCCGAAAGCCGCAGACAGGCTCAGCTCATGCCAGAGCACCATCTCACACGATTCCAAGCACTCTGCCTTCAGGATTGTTAAGGCCTGCCATAGGAGTGACTGATAGGAGATCTGTGTGTCCATTTTAGGGTTAGATATAGGTATACTATATCTAAAGCAAAGGGTGATTACACCACCTTGCCCCAGCTGTCAAGCAGCCAGTTGTGTCAGATTTGGATGGCCAGCCAGGGGTGGCATAATACATGCTGCAGCCCCTGGTAGGCCCTGGGTACACCTATGCCCTGGGTACCTAAGGTACACTGTACAGGGACTGATAAGGTGACTCAGTATCCAATTTTAGATATGTACCTAAGGTACATGGAATCCATTTTACAGAGAGAGCAGTAGGCCTGGGGTCCTGAATAGCAGGGCCCCAGGTCAACTAAGTCAGAAAACCAGCAGAACACCAGGCAAAAAGTTGGGGGCAACCATAGTCAGGGGTCAACCTTCCTACATAACCCCCCCCCAAACGAAAGGAGATAAGGCTATCCTTGTCCAGGTAAGCCTATATTGCCTAAGTGGCCATTTAAGGAAGTACCAGCACTGGCATGGTTACCCCCTATGTCATGGTCCACTAAGCAATCCCTCACCCTAAGGGTGTCTGAGGGTCTCCACCATAGGGAATCTCTACCTGTGGTGTGTTTTGTCAAAGAAAAAGGCTGGTGCTGAAAGGGAGTACTGAAGTGAGGCTCCACTAATTTTGGGCTCAGCTTCCTCCAATCATTTTCCACCATATAGGCCTTTCTTTCCAAGACTGAGTTGTTTTGGGCTCTCAGGGTCAACCTCTGGCTACCTACAGCTGGAGGTTGGGTCCCTCTGTTTGGCTTACTGGAGGGACAGGTCAGGTCTGGGGCCCTCAGGTCCCAAGTTTGGCTGTGCCCAACAGTGTCCATCTGTGGGAGGTCCCTAACTAATTTTAAGGGGGATCCCTCAGGAGTATGTTTTATTTTCACTTGGCTAGGACTACTAGCTTCAGTGCCCTTAATCTGCTGATTGGGAAATTCTTTTGGACAGGGGGCCCTTTGGGGTCCAACACTGGCCTCCCTGACCTCTACAGCCCTGGGCTGACTGAGGCAGGGTAGAGAGGGGCAGGTTACCTGCTCCAGACTGGGTCCCACCTTGGAAGGGTCCACTGACATCAGGGGTTCTGCCAGGCTAGGCCTGACTACCTCTGTGGCAGTTTCTTCACAAGGGGTCAGATCAGTTCCCTGAGGAGGCTGATCCTTTCCTAAAGTCTGGTGGGAGGGAGATTTCTCTTCCTCCTCAATACTCTCTGTCTGAGTGGAGTGATCCATAGTTTCAGGCTTCACAACACTGTCATCTGTCTGAGTTTGAGCTGTGGCCATCACAACTCTCCCAACCTTTTCAGGAGGGGGCTCAGTTTGGGTGTGGGCTGTGACCATCACAGCCTTGACAACCTGTTCTGGGAAGGAAGTTGTCTGAGATTGGGTTGTGACTGGCACAACCCTCCTGACCTGTTCAGGGAGGATATCTTGGACTGGGGCTGTGGCTACCACTGCCCCACTAACCTTACCATGGATGTTCACCATTCTAGAATGGGTTTCTTGCTCTACTTCAGCCCAGGCTGAGAGCTCTAAATCATTCCCCAGTAGGCAATCTACAGGCAAGTTTGGTGACACTGCCACTCTCTTGTGGCCAGTGACACCTCCCCAGCTGAGATTGACCACTGCCATGGGATGATCTCTCTGTACTCCATCAATATTGGTCACCTGGTATGTGGCACCAGGTAAAAGTTGCCTTGAGGGGACTAGACTTTCAGTCACCATGGTGATGCTAGCCCCTGTATCTCTATAGGCCTCAACTTTTATACCATTGATGAGGGGCTCCTGTCTGTACTTGCCCAAAGTGTTGGGACAAGTTGTGAAGTTGGCAAACCCCATGCCAGTCTCACAGACAAGAGTATCTAAGTTTGGGGACCTGGTTAGGCCAGAGTCCCCAGGAACTCCCAAAGTAAATGCACCCAAATTCTTGGGGGCACTCCCACCACCTGGGGGATTACTACTAGTAGTAACAGGAGGTTTGGGAATGTTACTTGGGGGTATGTTTTCCTTATTGTTATTCTTGGGGCAACTGCTGTCAGTTTTTAAATGACCCACCTGTTTACAGGGATAACAATAAGGTTTCTTCTGATTGTTGGAAGGATTCTGGGACCCACCCCCCTCAGAGGATTTTTGGGGCCCTGGTGTGGTTTGATCTGAAGATTTATTCCCACCCTTCTCTTGAGGCTTGGTTGATTCCTTTTTCTGGTCACCACCTTGGTTCTTGGGCCTAATCCTGGTTCTGACCCATTTGTCTGCCCTCTTACCCAATTCTTGTGGAGAGGTCAGATCAGAGTCTACCAGGTGCTGGTGTAATAACTGGTTCTGACAATTATTTAAGACTTGCTCTCTCATAATTAGATTATACAATCCCTTGAAATCAGTAACCTTACTACCCAGTAGCCAGCCTTCCAAAGCCTTAGTGGCACAATCAACAAAGTCTGACCAGTCCTGAGACTGAGTTTTCTGGGTGTCTCTGAACAGCAACCTGTACTGCTCAGTGGTTAAACCAAACCCATCAACCAGTGCATTTTTCAGGACCTGGTAATTGTTAGCATCCTCCACTCTTGTAGTGAGGAGCTTATCTCTACCTTTACCATCAAAGGAGAGCCACAGTATAGCTGCCCACTGACTCTGGGGAATGTTCTGCACAGTGCAGGCCCTCTCCAGAGCAGCCATCCATTTCTGGATGTCATCCCCTTGCTTAAAGGGGGGCACTATTTTAGTCAGGTGTTTAGTATCTAAACCCTTCTCTCTATCTCTTGGGAGATTGCTGCCACCAGTGGGAGCTAGCCCACTCATCTGCTGCTCTCTTGCCAGGGCAAGCTTCTCTTTGGCCAGGGCAATTTCTTCCCTTTCAATCCTCAGTTCAGCTTGTCTCATCCTAGCCTCATGCTCCCTTCTCTGAGGGGAAGTAAATCTCCTCTGTGGAGGATTCCTTCTCCCCTGAGAAGAGGCATTAGAGTGCAGAGATCTATTGGAGTCCCTAGAAAGAGATCTATCTCTCCTAACTCCAAGGTTAGGCCCACTTCGGGTTAGTACTGGGGGGCCCCCAGATCCTAGCCCAAGTAAGTCTAAGTTGGTCCTAGTTAGCCTTCTGACTACCTCAAGACCCTTGTCTACCTCATCCCCAGAGAGTACCTCCTGATCCTCCTCCTCAACTGCTGAATCAGTGTTGGGGAGGTCTGGATCCCCAGAGGTTCCCTCTAAGGCTGGCATGTTCTCATGTAACTGAGAAAGCTTTCTGGCATCATATGTCTCTAAGAGACCTATCAGAAAGGGAATGGTGGGGTTAGACCCCTGTTTCAGTTTCCTGGAGACACAGAGTTGCCTCATCTCCTGAAAATTGAGAGCTGCATATCTTGAAGTGACCTGTGGAGGGTCAACACTGACCAGGGGAGTCTCAGTAGAGTCCCCCTGAGTCGACATGCTTTTCTAGTGAGGTGTAAGTGGTGCACTTACCTACACTATATGTTTGCCTACTGATCCCTTGCTAGAGTTGTAGTTTAGGGTGTGCTAGGCCCTAGGAGCTACAACAGCTGGTTCAGTAGAACTCAGAGTATTCTAAGCTAAGTTATATGTACCTTTAGTACTTATGTGATCTTTCACAAGATATTCTTAGGGCATGCGTGGTAAAACAACAGCAAGCTCAAATCCCAACCGCTGCTCACCAATGTGAGAAGTTGGCCTGATGTGCAGTGCTCACTATTCTAGTGATCACTATATATCAGTCCAAACAACCCTTATTGATGATTGGTTGTAAGTCAACCTTATAGACCAGCTATCCTAGTAGCATGGATACGAGCAGTCTAAGGCTAAGACTCTAGAGGGCGTGTTAAGCCAGCTGTTTTACCATCACATTACCCCTTGAACACCCAGTGAAAGGACACCACACAAGTGTTATGAAAATAAACAATGTATTTATTAGAATCACAACAACCCTGTACTCTTTATGAGGACAGGGTGCTAAGCACACAACAAAACTCTTACGAAAATACTTTTAAGTTAGCACGTTACACAAATGCCCGAGGGGCACGAAAAACCATATACGCTAAAAGTGGAATGCGAATTACTAGCAGGTAAGTAACAGTTCTAATAGGCTTTGGAATCGCTAGGACTGGACTAGGGAATCGTTAGATTACTACTAGGAGGCCTAGGGGACTCGGGTGCAGAGTGTGCACTCTCACGCGGGATGCGGGACAAAGTCTATGGAAGCTAGAATTCACAAAGTTAGTGTTCACGGGCGAACCCGACCTGGTAGGGAGAAAACGACAGTGGATCCTGACCCTTGGATAGTGAGGCTATGCTGGGACACCGGAGTGCCGAAGTTACCTAGCCCAGGGGCTGCAGCTGCATAGGTCTGAAAAGACGTCGGGGATCTCGTTGCCGGACCAGGAGCCTGGAAGGAAGAAGTTGCTGGCAGGCGACCAGTGAAGGAGAGTTCGATGGATCCAAGCCTGGATCAAGGAAGAAGAAAACCTGAAAGCAGAGGGGACCAAGTTCTTGAATCACTAGCCAGTGATTAAGTGGGCACCAGGATGGCACCGGGCGAAGTCACCGCAGTCAGGTGAGTGGGCGCTGCTGGGCTCTGCAGTCTCTCGGACCAGGAGGCGTTGTCGGCGACCAGGATGGAGGTGCGAGCTGTCCCACGAAGGATGAAGTCGTTGGCGTCGAAGTTACCCAGGATTGGGCAACAAGCCTTGGCTAATTCAAGCCCACGCGGTGGACTCAAGATGGCGTCTTGAGTGGACCAGGAGGGTCCAGGGTGCTCCTCTTCTGGAAGGGAGCAAGGGCCAGTCTGGAGCAACCAGACCAGCAGCAGAAATGTCGTCGGGCGTCGTCAGGAAGGCCACAAGCCAACGGGCTAGTAGCCAAACAACGCGGTGAGCAGCGGAAAGCAGAAGGGCCCCACGCAGATCGTGGAGATGCTGGGGGGCTGCACTTCGGAGCTGGAGCTGCTCAGAGTCGGGGCTTCTCGGACCCCAAAGCACTCACCAGTAGATTACTCGGCGGGCTTGCTGGAAAGAAGTCGTGCAGTCTTGAAGATGGCCGGTCCCTCGAGGTCTCGTCGCACCCACGGTTCTCAGCTGGGCTGTAGAGGTGGGTAGAGGTCAGAGGTGCCAGGGAAGCCGGTTCTCGTCGAGCTGGGCAGTCGGATTCCGGAGGAAGGACTTACAGCAGACCGCAGTGTTCTTAGATGGTGCCTGCGGATGCAGGGTGACTACTCCTTAGTCACAAGGGAGAAATCTTAGGAAGAAGTCTTGAGTTCCTTTCGCAGAAAGTAGTTTCAGGATTCAAAGATGATCTGATTTGGAAGGGGGCCAGTCTCTACCTTTATCCTGTAAAAGGGGGCTGGCACGCGACTAAGTCCTGCCCTATGGGTGGGACTAGGAGGGGGGTGGTTACACCCACTTCCTTGGCGGGCTTTTCCCCAGCACAGGGTCTGGAGTGACCCTGGAACTGGTTCCAGCCAGCCTATGCACAGTGAGCACCGGGGTGCCACGTGCAGTCACCTTCCTCTAAAGCCCTGCCTACCTACAATACACAAAACCCTGTCTGGGACGGTGCTGGCACCGCCCCTGGCAGGAAACCCTTTGTCCTTATCTCCTGCTCTGGGAGGACTCCCAGCAGCAGGAGGGCAGACTTGTGTCTCGGTGGCAGCATCCATTTTGTGGATGCTAAGGCTCTGTCTGACTTTTAATCGGGTTATAGGTTACATGCATGTCGTGTCCCTCTAGAAGGGTGGAATGCTAACCCCGTCGCCAGAATTGGCGAGGGGTTAGTATTCCAATTCGTATGATACCTTACTCGACATGTTTTGATAAAGCGATACCAGAGTTGGCACATAACCGCGAGGATTATAATGCACTTAAGAGTATATGGTATGCGATATCATGGAAACGGCTAAGGGATGGATCCCGAAAGCCGCAGACAGGCTCAGCTCATGCCAGAGCACCATCTCACACGATTCCAAGCACTCTGCCTTCAGGATTGTTAAGGCCTGCCATAGGAGTGACTGATAGGAGATCTGTGTGTCCATTTTAGGGTTAGATATAGGTATACTATATCTAAAGCAAAGGGTGATTACACCACCTTGCCCCAGCTGTCAAGCAGCCAGTTGTGTCAGATTTGGATGGCCAGCCAGGGGTGGCATAATACATGCTGCAGCCCCTGGTAGGCCCTGGGTACACCTATGCCCTGGGTACCTAAGGTACACTGTACAGGGACTGATAAGGTGACTCAGTATCCAATTTTAGATATGTACCTAAGGTACATGGAATCCATTTTACAGAGAGAGCAGTAGGCCTGGGGTCCTGAATAGCAGGGCCCCAGGTCAACTAAGTCAGAAAACCAGCAGAACACCAGGCAAAAAGTTGGGGGCAACCATAGTCAGGGGTCAACCTTCCTACAACAATACAAAGGCCAGTCTCAGTCTTCCTTCTCGGAAGATCCGACATGAACTGTTCAGGACATTAGCCAAACAGAGGGTGCCCCACCGACAGATCACCCGGCTAATAGGACTTCAGTTGGCCTCTATTCAGGACATCTTCCCGGGCCCATTACATTATCAGGCATCGCAGCGATTGAAGACAGTGCACCTGCAGAGAGGCCTCCTATATGCTTATTCTGTAGTCGTGTCCGACAAAGCGCGGGAAGAAATTTGCTGGTGGATCTCCCACGTGGAGGCGTGGAATGGACGAGCTACATTTGGTTCGGCTCCCGACCAGGTTATAGAATCAGACGCTAGCAGGCCAGGTTGGGGCGGTGATTTTTCCACAGGAGGGTCTTGGTCTCCGTAAGAGCAAGCGTTGCTCATCAACTGCCTAGAGCTTCAGGTGGGGTCCTTTGCGGTCCAGTGCTGGACCAAGACAAAAATTGAGACATGTTTCCTCCTAAAGATGAACAATATTTTGGTTGTCAGGTACATAAATCACCTGGCGGAACCCGGTTGAAAGTTCTTTCAGACCTGGTGACAAATGTTTGGCAGTTCTGCCTCAACGACCAGATATCGGCAATGGCGGAATACCTCCCTGGTCGGGAGAACCAGATGGGGGATCGGAACCCTCGCCATGTTTGAGAATCCAGTCTTTGGAGGTTACACTATGAGGTTTTTGCTATGCTCTGGGCCCGATGGGGCCCATTTTCAGTGGATCTTTTTGCATCCAGACTGGATCATCAGTTACCCCTGTTCTTCAGTTGGAGGCTGGACCCTGTGGCAGCTGCTATAGATGAATTCCTGCAGGATTGGGGGCTGTATCAAGCATATGCAACCCCACCATTTGCAATGGTCACTATAGCTTTCGCTCCGATCAGGCGGCAACATGTGGCAGTGGTTCTCATCACCCCGATTTTGAAATCGCCAGTTTGGTTTACAGTTCTTTTAGAACTTCCTTGGGATTTTCTCCCAGTTTCCAGATCTTCTACTCAACTCAGATCAGGGCACCGAATCAGATGTTGCTGTACTGGTCCCTACGCCTGATGATGTGAGTACTACATGAGTAGATGGTCGTTCTAAACCTTTCAGCATACGCTGGGGACCTCTTGGCCATGGCCTTGTATGACCACATGGTCAAGAGATACTGATCAGCTTGAACACGATGGTGTCGTTAGTGTGTGTGATAGGTTGTGATCCCTTGGGCACTGACTTAGTTCAGATCTTGAACTTTGACTAGTCTTGCCCATCAAGATTTGGCCTATCGTTCCATAAATAACCTTCCATTCTGCAATATTGGCGGGACATCTCTTATTAGAGGAGACCCCGGTGGGGGAGCATTCTTTTGTTTTCTGACTGCTGCAAGGTATCGGATAATCTCCTCCACCAGGACGACGCTATTCGGAGCTGTGTGCTGTTCATAAGGTACTCAGCCTTTTCTAATCCTGGGAAAGGAATACTTTTTTTTGTCATGTAAGGAGCTTTTGGCGAAGCTAGCCATGCTTCTCTGTTTGGTATAGTGTAGAAGTATTTTGGATGTTAGAGACCTAGATCTCACAGGAAGAGCCTTTTCTCCTACAGGGGTATCGTTTAAGATTAGTCAGCAGACTAAATGTCACACCAGGGTTATTTAGTACTCAGCATTGCCGGAGTCATTTATTTATTTATTTATTTATTTATTTTTTTTCAAAAACCTTTATTTGAGCAAGCATAGAAAAATACAAGAAAGGGCCTACAACCTCACGGGCTGGCCGCTAATAATAAGGCACAAGGCATGAATTAGAAATGTACACCTGTGGTCAGGTACAAATCCAGCACAAAGCATTACTCCTCAAATGTCACAGAGCATTTTGAATTTTTATTTTATACAAAAAGCAAAACAAACACTAAAAAGGCGAATGCATGGTAATTAAGGTCAGCCCAAAGAACGGAGGGGATGGTCCACGAACAGGAGAACATACCCAGAGCCCTGAGGCTCCAACAAGGTCGGGGGGGAAGGGGAGCAGCGGGGAGAATCGAAAATGCAAAAAACAGCAGGAAAGGGTTCCGGGAACGCTCGCCTAGGGAGATAAGAGAACCTCAGCAGTGCCTACAAGGGGAGGGGTACAGATATCCCCACGATATTCATTCCACTGGCCCCAAATCTTCGTCCACGCCCTGGGTCTGCCCCTGGCCACATAAACAGTCTTCTCACGAAACATGGACCAGTCCATGTTATCCTCCCATTTCGAGACCACAGGGGGCCTGGAAGCGCCCCAGAGTTGCGCGACATCCCGTTTCGCAATCATGTAACCCAAGGTAGCCCATCTGGTCTGGGCCACAGAGTAGTCAGTGGGCTCCCACACATTCAACAGACATCGTCGAGGCTCCGGCCGCAGGGCCACACCAGTCACGTCAGTCATCACCTCAAGCACAGCAGTCCAGTAAGCCGCCACAACCGGGCACTCCCAAAGAATGTGTAAAAAGGTAGCACTCGACCCACAACCACGCTTACATAACCCATCCAAGGAAAAGCCCATCGTCACCAGACGCGGACCAGTGACATACACTCGATGAAGGATCTTAAGCTGAACCAAACGGAGACGGGCAGGAATGGCTACCTCCTTGGGAGAAGAGAGTGCCGATTGCCAATCTTCGTCGTCCAGTTCCAACCCATCGCTGACCCAAGCCTCCCGAAGTCGAGCCAATAAGTCCGCCCGATTATTGATCAGCTTCTTATAGATCAGGGAAATAGTGCTATCAGGCAGGTGCCCATCAAGGACACGATCTTCGAGGGGGGAAGACTCGGGCAGGGCCTCATCAGGAGTCAAAACTGTGGCGAGGGCGTGCCGGACCTGCAGATAACGAAAAAATTCCCTACCATTCAAACCATATTCCGCCTGGAGGGCCTGGAACGACTTCACACTACCTTTCGAGCACACATCACCCACCTTACAAATCCCAATCATATCCCAGCGGTCGAAGCCCTTGGTAGACCAGAGACAGCCCAAACGTTCCGAGGCATAAAGCGGCGTCGCCAGCGTCAGTCGATCCTCCCATCCCAAACTCACATTCGCGGCTCGCCATACAGTTACTGCAATCCTGGATGGGCCCACAAGATGGCGCCCGGCTGATCGAGAATAAAGCGCTCTATTAAAGTCCCCACCCGGCAGCTGGAGTCTATCCATCTCGAACGCAGGATTCCGACCCGGTGAAAACATCACGTGATTAATAGCAGACAACTGGGAAGCCCAGTAATATCGCTTGATATCGGGGAGCGCCATGCCCCCGTCGTACCAAGGGATGGTGAGTTTCGCGAGGGCAATACGTGGACGCCCGTCCCAAATCAATTGCCTTTGAAGACTCTCGATCTCTCGGAAATAGGTCTTGGGGATTGCGTCATAGGAGTTCTGGAGCGCGTAAAGGAACCGCGGCAAGGACATCATTTTAAACGGGGCCGCCCTGCCCAGAGGAGACAAAGGAAGCCTACGCCAACGGGCCACATCCAGTCGCAATCTAAGCAACGGGGGGAGGAGATTACGCTCAAAGCGGAGCGAGGAGTCCAACGTAATAAAGATCCCTAAATATTTGAAGCCAGACTGGACCACCTGGATAGGAAGTCTGCTCGGCAACGGGGGCAAAACACCCGAAAGAACATACACGCAGGACTTGGCCCAGTTAATAACGAGGCCTGAGTTGGCACCAAAGGAAGCAAGAACGTCAAATAAAACAGAGATTTGCGCGGGGAGGTGAGATATAAAAGAATGTCGTCCGCGTAAAGTGAAACGCGGTCCTCAAAGTCCGGAGACCAGCGAATCCCCTTGAGCGAAGGCTCCCACCGAAGCCAAGCAGCCAATGGTTCCAAGGCGAGTGCAAAAAGCAACGGAGACAAGGGGCATCCCTGACGGGTACCTCTACCAAGGGTGAAAGGAGCCGAAACCCTACCATTGACCACTACTTGTGCCAGAGGTTCCGCATATAATAACTTGATCCAACCAATAAACTCAGGCCCGAAACCAAATTTCTCAAGAGCCGCCCAAAGATAAGGCCATTCCACCGTGTCAAAAGCCATTGAGGCATCCAACGATGCCAAAATGTCCGGCTCCGTCAGAAGCCCCGCCCTCGCAATCGCGCCGTGAAGACGACGTAGGTTCAGAGCCGTGTTGCGATGCGGGATAAATCCGGATTGATCTGGATGGACCAAGCCACTAATGACCGTCAGGAGGCGGGACGCCAGGAGTTTCGCCAATACCTTGGGTTCAACATTTAGCAGGGATATGGGCCTGTAGGAGGAACAAAGATCTCGCGGTTTACCATCCTTGGGGATGACAACTATCGTGGCCAGTCGCTGATCATAAGGGAGAATACCCCGTTCCCGGGACTCTAGAAACATGGCGCGAAGATACGGAGCCACCCTGTCGGGACGCAATTTGTACAGTTCAATTGGCAACCCGTTCGGGCCCAATGCCTTGCCCGAACGGAGTGAACGGATGGCAGTAGCTATCTCATCAACAGTGAAGGGGGAGTCCAACGCCACACGATCCAAATCGGAAACACTGGGCAGAGCTATATCACGCAATAGAAGGCGAGAGTCAGCCACATCTCTCACAGACACAGGGGTATACACCACACGGAAATATTCAGCAAAACGGTCAACTATTCCAATCGGGTCCGTCACACTCTCACCACTCAAAGACTGAATCACGGGTACCACACGATTAGCCCTCTCCTTCTTATCCAGCCATGCCAGCAATTTACCCGCTTTGTCACCCACATCATACAAACGTCCCTGTTGCTCCCGAAACATCACTTTAGCTGCATCTGTGACCATGGACTTATAGGCAAATTGTTTCAGACCCAGGGCATGGAGTTTCGCAGACGTGACACCAGATTCCAAAGCATCCTCCAATGCAGAAATCTCTCCCTCAAGATCCACCACCTCTCTATTCCTCGCCCTCTTAGCTTCAACAATAAGGGAGAGGGCCTGCCCACGAATCACCGTCTTAAAGGCCTCCCATAGGGACACAGCCGAGGAAACAGACCCCTCGTTATCCAGAAAATACGCGTCCAAAGATTTAAGCAAAAGGCTGCGGGTCTCGGGGGAGGTAAGGTACCACGGATTGATGGGAGCCACCCGGCCCACTGCCTCCACTCCAACCTCAAAACGAAGCCAGAGCGGAGAGTGGTCAGAGATACCCCTGGGTAGGTGTACAATCTCACGCACCGCTGGCGACTGAGCCGCAGGCATCAGGAAATAATCCAGCCTAGACAGACTCCCATGGGCCCCAGAATGAAAGGTGTACTGAAGCTGAGTGGGGTGCAAAAGCCTCCAGCAATCCACCAAGCCAAAGGTATCCAAAAATCCACCCAACCACTGTTGGGCCGCAGGAGTATCTCTAGGGGGGTGGCGATCGTGGAGACCAGAGAACACTGAATTAAAATCACCAGCCAGAAAGAGAGTACTATCAGGGAGGTCCAACAAGACACGGCCCAAATCTGAAAAGGTAGAAGTCTGTAAGCCGGGGGGCACATAAACAGTGAATAAGGAGAGGGCACGACCCTCATAGCGACCCACAAGGACAGCATACCGCCCCCGGTCATCCTGAATCACATCATCAATAGCTAGGGGGAGGGAAGCCCGAACAAGGATACCCACACCCCTAGAACCCGAGGTAAACCCCGAATGTGCCACGAGGCGATAGCCCCACCTATTCATTGCATGACAAACATTGCCTACCAAATGAGTCTCCTGCAGGAAAACAATATCAGGAGATAAACGTCGTATACATTTCAACACCACACTTCGTTTGATACGATCTCCCAGACCGTTAACGTTCCACGAAACAAATCTCAACCCGCTACCCCCCATCCCACCCGACAAAGCCAAAACCCCCCACCAATGAGCATGACACCAAAAACATTTTCAAATACAGGATAAAGTCGCCTGAAAAACAGAACACACAAACAACAAACTTCCCTACCACCCTCCCCCCAATTAACAAGAAAACACCCCCCACCCTGCACCCCTGCAAAAAGCTAAAAAGCCACCCCAACCTGCAGTGTGCCTGTCGCCCAAGAACCCCTATTCTACACAAAGACCCCGGAGGAGGAAAGGCTCCGTCCCACCCGCCCCCCGATCAAGACCCATGACGAGAAAAAGAACATACATCAAACACATAAGCAGTAGAGGAACATAGGCGTACACCCCTGGAAAAGTTATTCAAAACAAGGCACCAGGTATAGACGAAATGTTCAGCTCTCTACACCACCGCCCGGGTGGGCATCGGACTCAGTCTCAGGAGGTCGGCTAGGCAGGGAGTCCAGCCAGTCATTCACAGCATCCGGCCGATCAAAGAAGAAAGTTCGGTCATTATACTCAACCCGCAGCCTGGTCGGAAAGAGCATAGAGTAACGCATCCCCATGTCCCTAAGACGCTTCTTGGCACCACGAAATCCCATCCGCTGCTTCTGGACCTGTTGGGAAAAGTCCGGATAAAAATTCACCGTGGCATTCTCAAAGGCCACCGGGCCCTTCACCCGCGAAGCCTGCAGGATAGCGTCCCGATCTCTATAGTGGAAAAGCTTCGCAACAATAGTTCTCGGCGGGGCGCCTGGCTTACCCTGGCCCCCCGGAACACGATGTGCACGCTCCACTGTGAAAAATTTACTAAGGCCAGATGGAGATAGGTGGTTCTGGATCAGGTCTTCAACCAGGAGATCAACCGAGTGGGGTTCTGGGTTCTCCGGCACACCAACCACGCGAACATTACAGCGACGTGCCCTGTTCTCAAAGTCCTCCAAGCGCCGGGTCATGAAATCGTTCACCCTACGGAGATTGCCAATCTCCGTCTGTATCTCAGAGACGTCCGTCGTGAGGCTGGATGATTTGATATCCAATGACTTCACCTTTTCGTTCGTTTTGGAGAGATCGGCACGAATCAGATTCACCTCGATTGCCACAGTGTCAAGTTTGTGGGCCAAGGTTTCGTACTGTTGGCCTATTGACTCCCTCATGCCAGAAATGGCGCCCATGATGTCCTGCAAGGAGGGCTCCGTCGACGCATCCACTACGTGGTCAGACGCACTGGGACCGGGCAGGACAGCTCCGGGGGACCCCTTAGAGTGGGTATAACGGTCCATAACATTAGATTGGACCGGACCCCCGCGCAGAGGTGTCTTCGTCTTGCGCGTCTCCCGGTCCCCTCTGCCCGCCATTTTGAAGGTGCGTCACAAGAAGATTCAGCAGGGTCAACGGACCGGGCACCAGAAATGGAGACCCCGGGACCAAAGGACCGCCGGAGGGGTATCACTAGGATAGAGGCAGCAAACGAGGAAAATAATCCAGCCAAAGGCCCGACAGCCGACGTGTGTCCTGGCACCAGTTCTGGCCCGACCCTCTCACCAATGTCCCAGTCTGAGGCAGAATCGAAACCGAAACTTAAGAAGGGGACCATCCAGTCAAATCCCCCTGCCGTTGTTGTTCAACTCCAAGACGGCCACCGAACCTCACCCAGTCCCGGGCGCACCTCAAGGGCGGAGCCCAAAAGTTCAATTCATCATAACTCAGGCACCCGGTGTCCAAATCAATTTCTGAAAGGTCCAGGTAGATCAGCCCAACGTCCTCTATATAAATCCTCGCGAAAAATCAGGATTCATACAGGATATTATGCCGGGAGCGGCGGGGGTCCGGGGAGCGCTGTGCTCACGCGGCCATCTCGGATGCCCGCCAAGCTCCTCCCCCCGCCGGAGTCATTTAAGCTATGCGTGGTGCAGTGTTTAAAAGTATATGAGTCGATGTCAGTGGATTTTAGGCCTTGGGAGAGCGACCGCTCCTGATGGCCCTTTGGAAAACTCATACGGCGGTTTCGTCTCCTACTATTGCACGTTGGGTTGCCTTGGATCATGCAGGAGGTGGGCATTGATCTTCAGATTTTTGGGGACATTCCGCCAGAGGGGCAATGGCTTCCAAGGCCTTCCAGTCTAGGGGCAAGACTAGAAGACATTAAGACATTATGAATGCAGATGATTGGTCTACAGATTCTATCTTCAAGAGGTTCCACTTTAAGCTCATCTTTAATATGACTAATTTGGCGCTAAGTAAGCTTTAACCTGGCATAATCTGTAGCCTCCGGTCCTGCCATAGAATGAAAAATTTACTAGCCAATGTAACGGAAAGTTTAAATTCTGTTAAGGACTTGGAGGCGAGGATTATCCCACCCGCTTCTGGAATTCCCTTACCGTGATTAGTAAGTAGTGTGCTTCTGTTTGAGTTTTTCGCATGTGCTCCTAATTTCACTCTTGTTCCTGGAGGGGACACTGGAAAGCAAGATACATAGGAAAAGACTAATGGCATGAGGCACGCAAAGAAAGAGGGTGAGGACAGAGACAAGGGACTATGTGGTGGATCCTGACTCCTGATTAGACCATGGGACTTGGTGAACTGTGTTGTCCACTCTTTATATTTTACCAATTTCCATGTGGTTTCTGGGAAATGTGGTTTGGTTGTACTGTTTTAAAATGGCTGTTGTGAAATTAAAGTTAAGGAAGAAAAGCATAATCCTCGCCTCTGAATCCTTAATAGAATTGAAACTTTCCATTACGTTAGCTAGGAAATTTTCCATTCCATACATATATTTTCCTTAAGTATTTGTTGCAGGCTACCAATATCTTATGTCTATTGCCAAATCCAGCTTACAAGTTTATCTGATCTCTTTGAATTAGCTAATAAGATTTTCGAAACAATTTTGAAGGGCAACATTTGTATTTTCCAGGTCATGCCTGTAAATTGATTGCATTCAGATGAGTGGCCCAATCCTTTGATTTTACTTTCATCTGCTGGTACAGATGCTATACATATTTGATCTGTAATATACATGTCACACACAAGTTCCACATCTTAGCTGGCATCAGAAAGATAACAAACACAGATAGGATTCCAATTGTATTTTTGCTGTTGTTTTGTTTTACAGCCATGCAGCTGGGGCTTCCAGTTCAACCTACTGCACTAAATTCTCCTTATCATTGCTGCCTGGTGTGTCTGATCACTACTATTTTCCAAACTCTACTGCGTTCCTTGAGGCAGCAGACCTCGCGGCTACATGACTGCTTTCATCCACTCCAATTTTCCAAGACAAAGATTGATCTATCGCTCTGCAGTTCAGACACTGGCCTGGGCCCTACTGGATCCTGTGTGTCTCTAGTCAGCCTATGATGTTTTGAGTGCTTTCTTGATGTGCTTTGTTTAAATTCATCCCTGTGCGAGCAGAATGCAGGCTATAGTTAAGTTAGGGAGTGTAAATAGAAGCAGATTCTTTACCCTTGTGGTGAGAGTTAGCTTTGTGCGCATAAATAGAGTTCAGCAGCTTGGAATTACTATCAGTTAGCTAAACCAAATCGTTGGCATTTGCAGGGGTTTAAAGTGAAAAGCCTTTTTCAGTGTTTTTATTTTGTTATAAGCTGCTACAACCCTATGTTGTAATTGTATACTGAAAATAAATTGGATCATGTTTTAATGAGTGAAGGAGTTAATTAAATAATGACAACTTTTATACTTCACACTGGATCCTTGTGTGATTGCAAAAGGACTTCTAATTTTGCTTGTATGTTCTAATGCTGGTCTCTCTTCAAATTTGGACGTTATGGATATACCTTACATAGAGTGCTGAACAATATTCCTGATAGTTTTGAAGAAGACAATAGTTTGTTTTTTCTTATGTGGGTGGGCGGTGCTAGTAGGTCCCTGGTTTTGTACAATCTTGAATGACTTAATGTACTCTCTCACTACTTGTGATTATGAAGATAATGTGTGGCTGATTGCTAGTGCCTCTGCCATCAGATTGTGAGTTATATATATTTTTTTGTCCTCATTTGCCTTACCCTCAATTCAAGAAACACCAGCCACCTTGCGTGTCCATCACCGAGAGACCAGGATTATAATTGTCTCCCGCACCAAGACACGATTTGACAACATTGGTGGCAGAAGAGTCCTGAAAAAACTAGAGGGGGAGAAGGGGGGAAGTGGGCTTGCAGTTACTCCATCGAGGTATGTATCAACCTGTGGGACCAACAGCAAACCGAGGAGACCAGGTCCATGGATTGTTGTAGGCATAATCATAGGACCCGGGGAACCCCCCCCCCCTCCCCCCCCCCCCCCCCCAAAAAAAACCCGGAGCACGATCTCCACTTGTCCAACAAATCCCAAAAAGCCAAGTTACGTTTACTACAAGATCTGGCCAAGTCCACCTTAGATGTTTCATATAGGGACATCAGCCAACCTGTGTGTGATGGAACCGTCTTTTCTACCCATACTTTACAAATTTGCCTCCTGGCCAGGAGAATTGCAAACAACAGAAAGGACCTTGCCTGGCCTGTGATTCCAGCATTCAAGCCGAAGATTATTAGTGGCAGAGTGATGGACAGCGATATATTTAAGATAGAGTCCAGGGTTGACTTCACTTCTTCCCAGAACCGGCCGATGCAAGGGCAGTCCTTAAACATATGTACATCTGATGCTTCGATAAGATTGCATTTGTTACACTTCTTTTCTGGGAGGAATTTGGAAAGTCTCAGGGGCGAGAGGTAAGCCCAGTGTACCGTAAACAGACGATTGTGTCTCAGCCATGCTGGTTTGACGAGTTTATAAAGGAGAGTAAAAGATTTTAACCATATCTCCTCGCACTGAAAGACTAGCTCTTCCTCCCACAGCTCGTCAGGTAGAGTAAACTCCCCGTCAACCTCATCCAACAACTTCCAATACCACAATGCTACCTCTTTACCTCCCCCAAGTCGTTCTACTAGTTGTTTTTCCAGGTTACTGGCTTTCCCCAGTGATGCCCCTTTGCGACACAAGGCCCTGGCCCAGCTGTCCAGCTGCATAAACTTAAATCTTGAAAAACTGGGGCCAACCTGCTCACGGAGCTTCTCCCATGCCCTCACGGACCCTTCTACCAGCAACTCTCCCCATCTTGTAATCCCAACATCCTTCACTGGGATCGACGAGCTATCCTTTAAGCATAACGGTAGGCCTGGGGAGTTCCATACTGGTGCAAAGTTTGAAAAGTAGGGCAGCCCTAGTCTCTTTCTGATCTGTGCCCAGGCTTTCGCCAAGGACTGAAGGATTTTTAACGTAACTTTTTAAAAGAATTTCTGGTCCCCGAATTCGAACAAAAAACCATCAATTGGCAGGTCCGCTCCAACTAGCATGGCTTTAAACATTGTCCCTATCGATAGACAAGATGGTGTTTTTAAAAGCATTCTAGAATGGGACAACTGGAAAGCCCATGCATAGTACTGTAAATCAGGTAGTGAAAGCCCCCCCCCCCTTTCCCTCCTCCTCCTCAACTTCTTCCATGTCAGTCTGGTTGATTTATAGTTCCAGATAAAGGAGTTAATCTCTCACTGACACTTATCCAAAATTTTTGCCTCGAAAGCCAAAGGAATGGTATTAAAGATAAAAGTTAATTTGGGGAGAATAGTCATCTTTATCAGGCTCACTCGACCCAATATAGTAAGTGGCAGGTGAGCCCAAGATTTTAATAGCTTCCTACACTCGTTGTAGACACGATTTTGTACGATGTTCCCAACATCTTGGGTAACCCGTATTCCAAGATATCGCGAGGAGGTGGACACGCCCAGATGTAGATTTGGAATATTCCAAGCCATGATTTCGGTTTTACTGGCGTTGATCTCCTACCCCGAAATACGCCCAAACTCCTCCGCCCTCTTAATGACAACGGGAAATGATAAATCCGGGTCGGAAGTGAAGATGAGAATATCGTCAGCATAGAGTGCAACCCGCCTCTCCCACTCCTCAAATTTGAAAGAAGGAATATTTTCCTCTACCCGCAAGACCTGGGCAACGGTTCAATGTACAAATTGAAGAGGAGGGGAGAGAGCGGGCAGCCCTGCCGCGTGCCCCTCGTGATATCGAAAGCTTCTGTCAGGGCACCATTAATTAGTAACCTAGCCGATGGGGCCCCATACATTAG
Source organism: Lissotriton helveticus (assembly GCF_964261635.1). Classification (NCBI taxonomy): domain Eukaryota; kingdom Metazoa; phylum Chordata; class Amphibia; order Caudata; family Salamandridae; genus Lissotriton; species Lissotriton helveticus. Next base: position 819,680,868 of record NC_136070.1, read on the forward strand.
AGTGATAGCTCGACAAAAGCCCTCGCCAAAATTGAATTTCTTCAGCACTGCGGTCAGATAGGGCCAATTAACCCTATCAAAGGCCTTTGTCGCATCCAAAGTGAGGGTGGCCAATGGAAGGGCAAAAGCTGAAGCGATGTCTATTACCCCCACCAAATCGTGTGTTAAATCTGATAGCTGACGCCCTTTAATAAAACCTTTCTGATCTTGATGCACCGATTACACTCCCCAATCTCGCAGACAAGATGGTAGCAAAGATTTTATAGTCGCTATTCAAAAGCGAGATTGGGCGATAGGACCCACACTCAGTCGGGGCCTTCCCAGGCTTGGGGATCAGAACGATAGTTGCCTCTCCCCAAGATTTTGGGGGAATTTCCCCCTTCCTAAGAATCCCGTTAAATAGGGCCGTCAACGTTGGAACAATAACACCTCCCAACGCTCGATATAACTCTCCAGGCAGGCCATCAGGGCCTGCCGCCTTCCCTTGTTTAATTTGCCCTATTGCTTTGCTCACTTCAGCTTCCTATATTTCCATCTCTAAGCAATTGCTCTGCACTGTTGAGAGGGTTGGCAGGGAAATCTTATCAAGCCATGTGTTCCTTACCACATGGTCATTGGGGATGTCCTCCTTGTAGATCCCCTTAAATAAATCCAAAAAGGCACTCCCAATCTCCAAATTAGAGATCCTAGCAACAGCCTCCCCGTCTACTTTTATTTCTCTGATATATTTTTGGGCTTGATCGGCCTTGACTTTCCACGCCAAAATCCTGCCTGCTGCCTCCCCGAACTCAAAATGGGAGATCTTACTTGCCTCCCATCTCTTAACCATCCTTTCTTGCAAAATATTCTCCAGCGGTGATTTCAACTCCTCCATCTTCCTATGCTCGTCTGATGAACCCATAGAGGTACCGAGCTTCTGCTCCATTAGATTCATTTCCTGCTCTAAGCTATTTATCTTTTCCCTGTATATCTTCCGCCTATGAGAGGCTCTGTTGGTAATACTACCTCTCAAAAAAGCTTTCAGTGCCTCCCACACAATGGCTAAGACAGCAGAATCAAGGTTGATCTCCAAAAATAAGGTAGTCTCTGCTACCAGAAAGCTGACTTCAGCGTCTTCCAATAGAATAGTCCGATCAAATGACCAAGACGAATGTTTAATCTGCGTGTCAAATCTTAAGATGAACAAAAGAGCCGAGTGGTCGGACAGATGTGAGGGGAGGTATTCTATCGCAGTTAAGGAATCTTTAAGGCAGTAACTAAAAAAAGCATAATCGATTCTCGATTTATGGTTATATTTGAAATTCCGAAAGGAGACCCCCAATTTATTACCCACCCTTTCCCTCCACAAGTCTGCCAGACCCAGCTGGCAGACTTGCAATGAGGGTTTGCCTCAATTTGGAGGAAATGCAAGCTCTGGAGTTGGTGGGTTTATCCAATTTAGGATTAAGCACAATATTAAAATCGCCCACCCAAATTACGGGATCTTGGGAGGTTACCAAGTGATTCCTGATAGTGTCCAAATACGACGGATCGTCTAAATTGGGGCCATAATAGCCCACCAATGTACAGATCCAGCCATCCACTGAGATTCTCAGTAGAAGCCATCTCCCAGTGTGGTCCTCTTTATGGTCCAAAATCTGGACTTTCGCTGATTTTTTTAAAGATGACTAGGACCCCTCTGACGTTTGCATTGTGATCCGTACATGTAAATTTATCGACCCATCTCTGATTTTTTAGTAAAGCGATGACCTCTGCTTTAAGGAGGTGTCTCCTGAATGACAATGATCTGTGCGGGGGGAGTCTCTCAAATACTGTAGAATTCGTTCTCTTTTACTCACGCGCAGACCATTAACATTCCAGGACATATATTGAATGGAAGTCATGATATTACTTCCGTCTCCCTCCCCTTTGCAGAACTCCTCCCATAATCTCGAACCACTGGGCTCAGCCACTTGGCTATCTTGCTAGACTGAAGCTGAATGTATGTCTGGCTAGGACACTTGATGAACTTTAAAAGGGCAGACTTATGAGGATTTTTTATCGTTTTACCCCCCCTCCCCACCCGAGGATGCCCCCACCCGTGCCCCCCCCCTGGAAAACCCTCCCACACTTACTCTGGCCTGATGAATAGCCAGGTTACGCCCTATAACAGCCCTCCCCTCCTGCACCGCATTGTGCTGCTGGGGCCGATCGAATTGCCTACCAGTGAAAACAATACAAAAGGTAAAACTTGCCTAATGTTAGAGAGGGAACCCCATGTTTATTTGTTTTTATTTATATATATATTTGTAAATTTATTTTGAGTTATTTTTCACATTTTTTGTACTGTTTATTCTTTCATGACACTTCTTTGTGTTTATTTACGTCTGTTCTTTCCTCCTTTTTTTTTTTTTTTAAGTTGTTCCTACCCTATAATAACAGTCCTACCGCAATTAACTCTACTCACTAACCCTGAAAAGGATTTTTGAGTGAAGGTAAGATACAACAAAAGACACTTAGGTCTAATAGTTCGCATACGTATCTATATGTATCCAGGTGATGGCTGAAACTAAGGCAAGGACTGGAACTAAAGCTAAATACTGCTGTATTAGCATCCACCCTGAAAGTGGTTTCCTATGATTTCCAATAACTCAACGGCCTCAAGAGGGGATCTAATGTGTGCATCTTGTTGTTTTACATTATACGTAAGAATGCGGGAAACCGCATCTGCACAGTTGCACCAAAAGACCTGAACTTGGCCATTCTTTGACCGAGCTCCCACTGCCTATCTAGTGTGGATTTAGAGAGGTCAGACCTTACCTCAAAAGAGAAGTCTGGACCCTTTAGTGTTTTTGCTTTCAGTGCGAGGTTTAGGATTTTCTCCTCCAGGGTGTATGTGAGAAAATTAATCAAGATCTTTCTTGGTTTGGTTCTACCAGGGTTTAGACGGAAAGGGTCCCGATGTATCCGCTGTATATCTTTTTCGAGATCCTCGACTGTCTCTTCAAGATTGAGGGAGTCCTTCAATATTTTAGCCACGAAAACCTTGACGTTTCCACCTTCCTTTCCTTCCGGGATCTTCAAGAGCCGAAGGTTATTACGCCGTGAGTAATTTTCCAACGTTTCGACCCTTTCCCACATAACACCCCACTCTCTCCTTAGAATTTGGATTTTGGACTCCGCGATCTCTAAATTGGACTCCAACAACCCCACAGAACCCTTCAACACCTCTGTTCTTTCACAAAGACCGTCCACTTTCCTCTCTAAGATCTCACATGAGGCCCTTATCTCGTTCTGGTTAGCTTTAGAAACCAGGAAGTCGCATCTTATCTCCTCCCTCATAGATGTTATTGATGCTTCGAGGACCTCCGGCGTATTTCCGACCCCCTTTCTGCCCACATCATCCCCGCTTTTATCTACAGTTGGCACCTCTTCCAATACCGTTAGTACATTCTCCTCAACACCGACAGCCGCAACTGCAACTGCTGGGACGAGAGAGGGCTCAGCCATCCCTGACTGTGATAAAGGTAGGCTCAAAAGGTGTAGGTGTAGATGTAGGTGTGGATACGGTGTAGGAGCTCTGGCTGGTACAATATCTAGCACCTAGGGTAACACTTTATAGAAGGAGCGCAGTGAGGGGGTGACACGTACACTACTGTTCTTCGAATACTTATTATTAGCCCCTCTCTGAGGACTACCACTGGTTTTAAAACCTTTGCCTCTCTCCTTACTCCTGCCCCCCTGATTAGAACCAACACCTTTGCCTTCCCTAGTAACAACCTCTACACCTTTGACTGCTGCGGCTCCTCTCCTTATCCCTTCCTCCACCCTTGCAGTGCTTTCTGGGACTTGTAGTTTTTTACCGGCTTTCTGACCTCTCCCCTGTTTTTTACTTGTGTTCTTAGGAGCCTGCTTTTTGTTTGCCACTTTACTAGCCCTTGCGCCCCTATCCCGCCCCCCAACCTTACTTCCAGACAACTCTGCCAGTTCTCCGGGGGTTACAGGATCTTCCAGAGCCCAAGGCTCTTCTTCCACGCCTGCAATACCTTCAGCTGGGGCCCCGCCGGAATTGGCAAAAAAGATGCAGGGGAGTGCTAACTGAGAGGCGGTAGACACACCACCTCTGTTGCTGCCCGATTTCGCTCTAAGGAACTCCCGGGCCGCCGACGTGCGGCCGTGCCTAAGCTCCACGGCTGCTTGTCTCCACCGCGGCAAGGAGGCAGGGGGGAGGGGTCGCGACTCTGCAACCAGACACATCCGCGAAAGAGACACCAAACAGACTCGATCAGGAAAGAACAAAAACGGCACCCCCTCTTGCCGAAAAAATGGGTCACCCTTCACAGCTTCACAGCTCCGCTCTCTCCGAATAGGTTTCCATCAAGGATTTTCGCGTTTCGGCGCCAGCAGCAATGCGATGCATCGGAGGGCTGCCGGGACGAGCATACCGCGCTAGCCTGCGGCCGCCATGTTTTCCTCAGATTGTGAGTTATATCTTGTAAATACATATCAAAATGAAAATCTGTTGGGGGGTGTGATCGGCAGCCAATGAAGATGGCCACTGCCTAGGAGAGCTCCGGAGGCCGTAATTCAAATCGGATAACTTTATCCGCACCCTAACCCAACTACAACCAGCAGCGGGAACGTCTGAGCCCCTCCTGCATCTACCAGGCTGACCACTGCGTTCAACCCCGCTGCCCCGACAAGATTCTGCCCTGGTGCGCGGGACTCGGCCTGGTGATACGCCGCGATCGGGGCTTAAAGTAGAGGCTCTACCCGGCGGATACTCCCGCCATCGAGAGCTTGGCGGCGCCGAAAGGCAAAGTGCGCCCGAGCTGTCCCTCGATATAGAGGCCCTCCCTGGGGCTCCAAGGACCCTGCTTTCTCCTCTGCCCGCGTGACGGGACCCGTGAGGAGTGGCCTCCAGAGCCCCAGGATCCAACAGGGGTCTACATCATGGAGAGTTGTGGTGGGGTCCACATAACACAACCAGCCCACTAAAAGGGACACAAGCAGACACCGAAACCACCCATCAACAACCTCCACTGCAAGTCCAGTAAGCAGCCCACATTGTTGGCCCCATACGAAAACGCAGTAGCCTTCACCGGCTGGTAAGAAACCAGACAGGCCGCGTGCGCCACGAGGTAGCACAGGCAGGCGGCGGTGAGTACTCCCACCAGGCAGCCGGCGACCACTGGTTATAGCTGCAGAGCAGGATGCAATGGGGGGCCATGGCCAGCGAGTGACCCACCAAAACAAATTTGAGAAGTATGCTTTCTCCAAATCGGGCAAAGATCCGCATGACCATGCCGATGCTGATGCAGCAGCAACCAAAGAGCCCGCAAAAGGGACAGAGATCACGCTACAGAATATTATGATTACCCTCATCAATTTACACAGCTCTCTGGAGTCCCGCATAGATACCGTTACCACTGAATTCACTTATCCGTGCAGACTTCAGAAACCTCAGCTCCCGGGTTATGGCGGTGGAAACTACAACAACCGCTTTAAGTACAGACACAGCCACCCTGAAGAAACAAATGAAACGGCTAGATATAGACAACAGAACCATGGCGGCAAAGCTCGATTATTATGAAGATTGCTCCCGACACAATAACATTCGAATCGTGGAAGTACCGGAGGGACGGGGAGGCCCTTCAGTGGACCTCTTTGTGGAGGACCTGATCAAGAACCACTTGCAACCCAGAGTAGACTCAAATTACTTTTCGGTTGAGCAAGCCCACCGTTTCCCTGAGGCAGACCCAGGCCAGGAGAGTCCCCTCGGCCCATACTAGCACATATTTTCAACTTTCGTGATTGAGACCTCATTCTCCAGACAGCAAGAGCGCCCCCGCGATCTGCTATCAGCAAAGCACAATCTCTTTCTTCCCAGACTACATAGTGGCTGTGGCTAAACAGCGACGGAACTTCGTAGCAGTGAAGCAGGAACTCAAGAATCGCAAACTTATATACTCTATGTTGCTCCTTGTGAAACTAGAAACTAGGAGTGGAGGCATACTGGAAGATGTGATTCTTCACCACCCCGGAGGAAGCACAGAATTGGCTGGAGGGATGGCGACCGGTCCCACACCGCAGTAAGCCCGGACGAAACGTTGTTCGTGACACAAGATGATCACAATCCCTTGACCGGATGGGTGGCTCGCCGGAGTCAGAGACCAGGCCCAAATAGAACTGAATAGACCAATTAGGCACCCTCCAGTGGAGGTGCTAATGCACTGGGACCCGTTCCATAGTCCGGATAAGGCACTGAGTGAAGAATCACGACGCTGTGATCCTGACATGTATGGGGAGGGGGCTGTAAGCTCCTACAATGACCCGCTGAGGCAGTGACTTAACCAGGGTCGGTCACAAGTAGTCCCCCGCAAGACTTTGTATGGACATGGGGTTTCCAGCATTTTATTATGCTCAACCTGAATGAAGCTGGAAGGGCAAATCTGTCTACGAGAAAACCCCGTGGGGATAGCCCGGGAGTTCTCTCTCCCCCTACGAAGGTACCAGGTAATGGTAAATAGGCACTCTGCAAAGTTGGGGTGGCAGGTAGTTCTAAAACCGTCTTGTTGGGAGGCGGGGGGAGGGTATGAGGGTTTCTTGGGGAAGTTCTGACTTATTTGGTTCATTTGTTTTTATATGTTATGTGGCACATCGTAGGTCCACTCATGCTGTTCGTGCATTGCTGCAGAAATATTTTGACCGTATAGCGTACGCCTCAAACAATATCCATGACTACGCCCCCTGATCCCACCGCACCTGTGACACCTCACGCACAGCATCTACCTATCATATCCTGGAAAGTTAACGGTCTCTGGGATAAGCTCAAGTGAGGACTAGTCCTAAAATATCGGAAGCGTAAGGTACAAGCAATAACCCTACTGCAAGAGACCCATTTAACAGGGATGGCTTACAAAGCACTAGACAGGTGGGGTTTCAAAACTAGCGGTACATTCGGAGTTTACATCTGGGTCACGGGGGGGCATAGGAATCCTTCTAAAAAAAAAAAACAATACCAGATTGTCATCGAGCACACGTACACAGACGACCAGGGCGTTTTGAGGTTCTGTCGTGTCAATGGGAAGGTTGGATGGTCAACATAGTGTCAGTCTACATCCCCCCAGCGCTCCACTCTTTAGCATTCTGGGCGCTCAGCGAATTCGTTCTTCAGCTCCCACAGGGCAATTTAATTATAGGAGATGATTTCAATGCTACATTGGATGATACTCTAGACCGCACACCCCCTCGACAACAACACCGGACACACTCTACCCTAACAGATTTCCTAGACACCATAGACCTGGTACATATCTGGCCCTTCCGCTTTCCATGGACACAACAGTATACATATTACTCAGGTGCACACAACAGCCTCTCCAGAATAGATCACATACTGGCACCGAAAGGCGAAATAGAAAACTTCTTGAACGTTGCACATTTATCGAGAGGGTATCTCTGATCACTCCCCGGTCAGTGCTCTATACACCCGGCATACCACGGCACAGCATCGTATATTCCCTATATACCCTGGATACCTCAAGACCCCTACGATCTGGAATGGACTGACTGACACTACCAAACACTTGTCCTCTGGAAGGCATACAAGACAGTGCTCCGTGGGCAGGTGCTCTCCCTCATAACGCACCATAAAAGAGAGAAGGTTCAGACAGTAGCGTCACTCAAACAGGATGACCTAGAAAGGGCCCAGGAACAGGACCCCTCCGATGAGAACACTAATTTATGACCCCTTAAAAAGCAGGAGTATAAAGACCATCTATGGTAGGAAGCGAAGACGCGGCTCTCTACTACCCAGCACACTATATATGAAATCGGTGATAAGGCTGGCAGGCTTTTGGCCTGGCTTGACAAGCGGGAAAAGGCAGATAGGTGGATCGCAGAACTTCAGCCCCCCTTGGGCGAAACCACACAGAATCCCCAAGGCATAGTAGACCTCCTAGCGCATCACTACGAACAGGTTTACACTTCTGCACTCAAAATAACACAAGAGGATGCGGAGGAGTCCCTCTGTGATATCAAACGTTCAAAGCTCACGGAGAAGGAGTCTCAATTATTAGAGGCAGAACTCTCAATCGAAGAAATTACGACCGCGATCGGTAAACTTCAGTCTGGAAAGGCATTCAGCCCAGACGGTATTCCCATAGAGTGGTACAAACGTAACACAACGACACTCGCACTGTATCTCTTAGCTATGTATGAGGCCAGCTTGGAAGGGGGGTGAACTTCCCCGAGATCATAGGACAGTAACAATAGTGGCCATCCACAAACCCATCAAACCCGTGCAGGCGTGTGCCTCCTACAGGCCCATATCTCTGATTAACACTGAGGCCAAGATATTGGCCCAGACCCTGAACAATAGACTAACGCCGCACCTAGCAACGTTAATACATCTGGATCAATCCGGGTTTATGCCTGGGAGGAATACGGCCTTAAATTTGAGATGCCTCCATAACATTTTGGTCAGAAAGCATACCATTCAAGAAGAAGCCATCGTGCTGTCCTTGGATGCACGAATGGCCTTTGACACGGTCAAAGGCCTGTCCAAGCTGTTCTTGTGAAATTGGGGTTCGAACCAAAATTCTATTCCTGGGTAAGTTTGCTGTACACTATTCCACTGGCCCACGGAGTGGCCAATGGGCATAGATCCAGAGAGTTCCCACTGCACCGAGGCTCGAGACTGGGCCGCCCGCTGTCACCGCTCCTCTTCGCCCTTGTACTGGAGCCTCTGGCGGCCTGGATGTGACAGGACCCTGTCATCCACGGGATTTGATGGACTGAGGGATGTGAGGATCGAATATCCGTATATGCGTACGATGTCCTCCTATATATGGCCTCTCCCGGACGCTCCCTGTCTTGTATGTTAGACATCTGTGGTTCATATGGACGGTACTCGGGGTACACGATTAATTAGACAAAATCAGTGCTCTATGTCCTTAAAGGTCCCCCACCAATACTCCTGGTTGGCTGCGACGTAACAATTGTCGAGGACACTTTCAAATACCTGGGGATTCATGTCACCCATGACCCAGAGGTCTTTATGACTCTGAATCTCCAAGCCCCCCTTGAAACGGCTGCAAAGAGATACCAAGCACTGGCAGTTGTTGCCACTGTCGCTCCTGGGGAAGGCGGCACTTTTCAAAATGATGGCGCTCCCAAGGTTCCTCTACGCCCTTCAAAATACACCTTTCTTGGTCACCCAGTCCTATTTCCGTGCCATAGAGGCAGAAGTCACCAAACTCCTTTGGGATAATAAACCAGCTTGCATAGCTATGACGAAACTGTATCGCACCTGGTACGATGGGGCATCGCTCTCCTGAACATACAAACATGCTATTGGGCCTCCCAATTGATAGTAATTAACCACTGGATGCACCCAGCTTACATCCTCGACTGATTAGAGTTGGGAGAGGAAGGGCTATATCTGGCGCTCTATAACAAGAACTAAAGCATAGGCTCACGTTCTTTAAAAATTTCATACATAATCATATCATTATATTCACAACGAGGGTTATCTATCTGTTGTACATGGTATTGTATTCATATCAAGGTTGAGATAGCAACTGTACATATAACGTGGTAATATCGGTGGCTCGAATGGAATTTACTATGTGGCGGTTAGGAACTGTGACGAGCAAAGGAGTAAATCATCTGTAGTGACAAAACGAGTTCAATGGTTAATTAATGTGGATGTAAAGCCAAATTACGGGGATATCAGTGACTCGAGTCAACTTTACCATTCGAGCCACCGATATTGTACAGTTGCTATCTCAACCTTGATATGAATACAACACCATGTACAACAGATAGATAACCCTCGTTGTGAATATAATGATGATTATGTATGACATTTTTAAAGAACGTGAGACTATGCTTTAGTTTACTTTACTCATGAGGCTAGCTCATAAAGTTTCCGTTTTTCCTATTTCAGACCCCTGAGTAAGTGTCATATTCGAGACCCGAAATGCATTGGGTAAAAGTAAAACTATGAAGAAATAATAATATGTCAAAGAAAGGATAATGAAATATGACATACAAGGAAATATGAAATAAATATTATTCTTGAAAAAAAAGGAAAAAGTGTGGAATGAATTGATTATTACAGAGAATTACTGATAAAACTTGGAAGTTATGTAAAAGTGCACGCACCCACCAGGGCGGAATCCTCCGTCCCACCTTGCTACGTTTGAATTAGAGTGCTTCCAGACAAAGCACAAAAAACTACTTGGATAACAAGAATACTAAGAATTAATAGAGTGCACCGACGGATCTTCAAATAATTTCAAGCTCTATAACAAGATCCAGGCCCTAATGGGCCCCACGAACCACACACTCCTGGTATGGAATATGGTGCAAAAAAAGCTGCAGTGGCAGAACAAGATCACCTAAGCAACGCCCCTCTGGGTCACGGACAGGCTGGGAAGGTTGGATAAAAGCAAAGACTTTAATCATTGGGACAATATCGGAATATCCAAGGTGGTGATCTTTGGGTGCAGGGAAAGGTGATCCCATTTGCACAGCTCCAGGACCAGTATGAGCTGGCACCAACAGAGCAATTCTGCAAACGCCAGATCAGACACGCCCTAGAGGCGGTAATTCCCCCTGACACCACTCTATCCGAGGCCTCTCCGTTAGAGGACAGGCTATTGATGGATCATATGCATAAGAAAGCAATCTCTATGTCCTATCTGAAGATTATTAACATGCCAATCCCAGGCAGAAGCTCAGAGCAAGCGGCAGGCAGAACTGGGAGAGTTAGATGATACCCATTGTCAGGCGGCACTAGCGTCGCCTAGAGAAGTAGCGATTGCATCCACATTACGCTTCGTGCAGCTTAAGATCTTCCATAGATTTTACTACACTAGAACTACTCTTTATAAGATTGGGAAAGTTGAAATCCTGCTCTGCCTGCTGCAATGTGGGGCGGTTGGTACGTTCTTTCACACGTTGTGGGCCTGCCCTGTAATAATGTCATATTGGAAATCAGTCATGTCCATCATCACAAGGTTCAGTGGGAATCTAGTCCCTACAGAGCCCAAATGGTGCTTACTCAATATCTGGGAAGCGACAGACTTCAACTCTGCGTTGCAGGCCTGGGCTCTCCTGGGTATGATGTTGGCCAAGAGGAATATTGCTAAACACTGGGGTGTGGCCACCACCCCCACACTCCCAGAGTGGTGCAGGTATATGGACTCTGCCATGGTGGCGGAAAAGACAGTTTACATGCACAGGGGCTGTCCTAAAAAATGGATATGAAAATGGGGAGGCTGGAACTCCTATAGGGGGAATATCTGTGAATTTCCAATAGTGACCCGAAAATTGGAATAAAGTAATGTGCATGACACTAATGTCTGTAACAATGTATATGCATGCGGCAAGATGCGAACAATGATGTATGGTAAATAGAAACAGCAAGTAATGTATACTGTGTGGACCGTAAATACACTATTTGTTATGTACAAAGAAATGATGATTGTGCCATTTACGATTTAATAAATAAAATAGTTTAAAAAAAAAATTTGAATCTGTTATGGCGTCCAGACCTGTATCCCTTTTGAGAGAAGTCACACAAGATAAAACCATGCGGATTGGATTGTTCCTTAGTGGTTCCTATCTGAATTCATTAACTTAGTTTCCCATTACTAAACCTCAATTCCTTGCTCAAGAATACTCTATTGTTGGTATTGGATATTATTTGACTGCATTTAAACTGAAAGAGACTAGGCCTATTTGTATTTCAATAGGGACACTGTAGTTCATGATGGCATTTAATGATGGATGGTTGGATATAGCATTGTTGCTTGCTTTATGAGGAATGTGACAGTGACAGTGATTGTGTTATTGCCTTAAAGCGTAATACCGGAAGGAGTACAAAAATATAGATCTCCAAGGGACAATGTATTTTATTTGTACCTTGACGCAACTTCCCCGACCTTACAACTACTAATTGCTTTAATTATTAATTTTAACTAATGATTTCTAATTGTAACATAGCCTTTAATTTATTTAAATTGAATATAATTATCCTTATTTTAACCCCACTAAGATATAATATCCTTTATTCAAATAAATTAGTTTTTTATTTTGCCCCCCAATCATAGAACTGGAACCCTTGACCCATTGTACATAAATTCAATACAATTAATTATCTGTAAATTACTTCTAATGCTAACACTAACTTTTAAGTCTAAGTTTAATGTAAATATTGAAAAGGTTATATATATTTGTGTGTTTATTTTAATACAGAAATACTGAACATTGTAAGTAATGCAATCAGGTGTTGAGATTTCCTTCATGCATGCGTTCAGAGCATCACATCCGAATAGAGGACTTACCATGTTACTATAATGATCACAACATGTGTTTACATCTTCTGAGCTAAGGTTCCAAGAGTGTCTGACATATTTATACCTTTTTCTACTCGGGCAGTAGTTCACTCCACAATCCATTGGGTCCCTTCTGTTTAATGCAAAGCAATTGATTTCACAGCATTTCCTCTATATTTTTGTAAATATCCAAGAGCAATGCTTGCTTTCCAAATTACTTATTTTTATCCTAGTTCTAGCTCAAACCCTTCATTAATTAAGAACAATTTAAATGACTATCACCAATTTAGCCTATACAGTAACCATAAATCCTCAATTATTTTACAAGATTTAACATTCCTCAGTAATTTTATAGTAATTTAATTATTTGCTCTTTACATAACCTTAAAATTTTTTGTAATACTAATTCTTAATTGCTATACATTAACTTAAGTTACCACCATTAACTTACCCCTACAACTCGCTCTACTCCTAACTCAATTGAATTCCATTACGCTAATGTAAGTAAATCTGAACTTAACCCCTTTCTAACCCTTAATTGATTCATCTTTAGCTAGCATCGTTATGCTAATAATAATTCTAACGTGGTATGGAAGTGAATTTAAATAAATAACTCCTCCTCTCTTAGGTAATAAACCATGTTTAACTGACCCTTTACTTTAATTGATGTAGTGGTGATCTCTGTAATTGCTGTATATTGATTTAGGACCAGATTACGAGTTCGGCAGTAAAGGTAAGGGAACCCTGCCACATGGTTGGTAGTCTGCCAATCGAATTACTATGTTAGCGGTCTGTTGAAGGAAAGACCGCCCGAGTCCCGCTATTGCCACCAGCCATGCGCAGACCAACACGATGGCGGTAGGGGGAAAGCTACTGTCAGAGGGTGGTACGGATAAGTTCCCAGCCGTCGGTAATACGAGTTGGCTTTCCCTTGAGCCGACAGTGACTGAATGACCACCTGCTTTAAGTTGGCAGAATTGAAGGAATTGGTGTGCATACCCATCAATTCCCTTCACTTCCGTTCAGTTTCAAATTTGGATCCCTTACGCCAGGACCCCCTTCACAAATTCATCTTGACCCTGAATAAACTGACCCTGTTGTCGCCAAAATCCAGGTAAGTCGGTTTTGCACTATTTACCCCTTGACTGGACTGGCCACATATGTTCTGGACTCCAGCAATGGGAAAGCACTTGTAGTAGGTGTTTTTTCACGTGTCATGCAAATGTGTACATTTAACACTTGTACAGTCAAAATATACATGCATCAACACACATTAAAAATATTCCCTGCTATCGGAAACACCGCCGTTGGGCGAGCGGTGAAATTGTAACATAGCGGGCGGGAGACCGCTGCCACAGAAGTCTTTTTAGGACCTCCGCGGTGTGGCTGTCAGACCGACGAACTCGTAATCAGGCCTTAGTGTCCATTATTGTTGTGCAATTGATGCACTGCATGGTATGCCACCATACAGCCAATGGATATTTTAAACAATTGAGGAAGGTATACTTATCAGTAAAAAAATATTGCATCACAAGATTGTTCCATCTAAGAGATGTGTGATTGATATTGAACCCTAACTCAAATCCTCTGATTCTACTGAAAGCAGAAATTTGCATGCAAACTACCAATGGAGTAGAAAGAAAAGATAGAAGAAATGACAAGACAATACTAACAAAGAATTTCTCAAATATGAAGACTCTCAAAAAGAGTAAATAAAAATAAGAAGAGCCACACTCCCTAAAGTGTGGAAGATGAGGAATATTCCATCCTCCTTAAGAAAAAGAAATCGTAAAGGAAATTCAGAGATTGACAACTGCTGGGAGAAATGAGTTAGCTAAGGCCACAGAGTGATTTGCCCCTGTAGTTGTGGCATGCAGCCCTGCAGGGTACATCAGATTGTGCATTGGCTTGTGAGAGTTGAACAAAACTTTTGTGGTAGATAAGTTTCTCTTCTGAATGTCTCAGTAATGATGGCAAAGTTTCAAGTAGCTAAGGTTTTATCAACATCAGACTCTGCTCCACCTTATCAGGTCGGCTACATAAAGTATCCAAACATCTCATAGCGTTCGTCACGCCTTTGGCACATTCAGACGTTTGAGGATGCCCTTCCCGAGTTTCAAAGTGTTATGGAGAAATTTCTAGAAAACATAAAAGCCAAATTGTTTCAGTATGATGTTCTGGTATATGGGAAAGATAAAGAACATTATTACAGAATGCAAAGAATATTGAGAAGGAAACAAAGTCATTCCCTGATCCATAATGTGGGACTGTAAACTGGCTGGCAAAGGGTTTGTGCTGCAGGGAGTTAGGACAAAATAAACATGAGCAGTTCTTGTCCTTGACCCAACAATATCTCGTGTGCGTTCGGCTATAGGAATTCAACACCCCTGCTTTAAACTCAAAGGCCTTAGATAAAAGATATGGAACTTGCTATTAAATCTGGTCAGAAGCACTGAAGCTCCCCAAAAATCCCTGCACATAATGCTGCCAATGGATGCCTACTATAAGCACCTAGATGGACTACAAAAAATTAAAATACAGACTAATCTTCACTGATTTTGAGGACTCTTCCTCTGAGCCAACTAACACACTGTTGTTGAAACCTTTACAAGAAATGACTTGTACGGAGTTCCTTAAGAATGCCTCAAACGTATAGGTTCCAAGTATCACTTCTCATTACTGATATGCACATAGGGGGGCTGCCTATGTTCTCCCATAAAGGCAGAGCACAATGGGCCTCCAGTATGAGTCTCTAGAATGAATGAACAGATAACCATAGAATACCGTGCATGGTGTGGCTGAAAAATGAGCCAAAGTGCTGAAGAAAGGCTTAGTTTTCATGTAAAAGTGGAAAATATGACTCTTTTGCTGCAACACAACACTGCATTTGGGAAATCGATGCTTCTTCGTATCAGCTTGGGTGTTTAAATAAAAGATATTTTAACATGCATTGATCAGTAACTGCAGTTAATCCCAGAATTGTAATGGCATATTCCGACACCACAGAATGTAGTTTTTATATGAAAATACTTCTAGGTGATGGGGCGTTGCTTAGATGGCGCGATGGATGGTAGCTTTAGCCTACTGCTCACTCCGACGCGGAACATGTAATGGCGTTGAGGTGGTCTCCAAGTTGCCAAATGGAGTGCTGGTGACACAATCCTGTAGGGGAACACCAGGGACACCTATAGAGCCCACGGAACAGGTGATGGAACGACTCTACTCTCCTGAAATCGGGGTAATTTTACAGTCTGCTGGCATGTGCTGTGATTTCCCACAAAATGGCCGGCGGGATCAAGGTCAGCCAGGCTTAACGGAGAAGACGGTATGAGCCGCATAGCTGTGCATTCACTTATCCAGTTACAACCACTGTCTGCTTCCTGAAACACCTTTAGCTAGTTTTTCTCCTTGGGCCAATGTCAAGAATTCAGCTTATTACTACAAACGTGTTTTAACGCTAAGATTGCCCTAACCTAACTTGCCTGACTCTAAAATGGAGGCGCACTGCAAGGTGTAAATTTGGGAGGCTCGCCCTGGCGGAGGTACTTCTACTCTACCTTTACTCCTACATTTCTACAATCTTTCCACTTCACTTGGCACTCTTAAGGCATGGCATTATAGGTCACTCACAGTGACTTTTGTGTGACACAGGAGTGCCTCATTCAAGGCTCATGAGTGGCACATAATTGGCATACAATGTGGTGTTACGTAACTGGCACTTCAAGAATGGTATACCATAATTATTGACACCCGCTCTGGAATTTCATGAATATGTTTGACCACTTCTACTGTTTTGAGGGCTCTCAGTGTTCTGGAGTCTGGTTGAAGTGAACACCAGGGCTCAGGAACACAGTCTTTGTCCCTTACATGTACTCACCTCTTTGAAAGGATACCTCAGTCATTAACCCTTCTAGATGCGCTGGCATGAGGACAGGTAGTCCTAATACCACTGGCTGCGACAGCGCCCTGCGACGCAGTGTGAGTTATAGCTCCCTAAAGAGATTCATAGTATCGGGGATACGCCCCCACATCTGTTTCGTCTGCACTCCATACCAACTGTAATGGGCTATGAAGTAGAGGTTTGGGACCAGAGCCCCATCATACGTAAGGTTGGCAGCAGCTTTTGGCCTTATCTTAAGAGGTCTGACAATGGCTGAAAAAACGCTAAAATGAACTTTAAACACTCAAAGGCCCAGCCCCCATCCTCAGTCTCTCCAATTAAGGAGAAAGCGGATATAAACAGTACTATAGACATGATCTTAAAGAAGCTAGCTGAAGTACAGGATCTTGCTAAATGCACAAAATCCAACACGGATATGATGCAACTAGAATTGTGCGCCAAAAGGTCGGCTTTGGCGCACCATAAGCCCCATCAACCCCCGAACTCCAGGGGTCCCCTCAGCGCAGTACTCTGGTGAGAGAGTTCCTGACTGAGTCGGGAGGAGGGGCCCCTCCATGTAGTTTTCTGGGTGGGGGGCCCTCAAGTTTCGTTAGGCTAGTGAAAATAGGACATAACCACTATTAACAATAAAGTGGCTGAAGCAGAGGATCAGATAAGCATGGTGGAGGACAAGGCTGTCAAATCAAACAAGAACATTGAGGCCTAGAGGCATCCTCGAAATCACTCCACAGGGACATGGCAGAATTGGAGAATAGAAAACG
The DNA here is from genome assembly GCF_964261635.1 of Lissotriton helveticus. Lineage (NCBI taxonomy): Eukaryota > Metazoa > Chordata > Amphibia > Caudata > Salamandridae > Lissotriton > Lissotriton helveticus. Next base: position 819,697,856 of record NC_136070.1, read on the forward strand.
AAGGAAACGTATGGATTTTTGGCATCTCTGATGGGACAGAGGAGTCAGTGGATTCTTTTATCTCCTTTCTGAAAACATGTTTGTCCCACTCAACATGCCTGTCTTTCAATAAAAACTTTGCACTAGAGGGAGCAAACCGAGTCCCTTCATTTAAACCATCAAATAAATCCATTACCAGGCAGATTATTTGTAGACCTCTACGTCACCAGCTTTCAGGGATGATGTTGAGCTACATGCATGAGAACAATCACATTATGTGGAATGGCCACAAAATATACATCTCACAGGACTACTCTAAGCAGACTGTGGACGTCAGAAAGAGTTTACTTGGCACTTCGAGCCAGGCTTCAGAACTCAAAACTTTTTTTTCCCCCGGAGTTTTATATAGCGCAAACTTGACCTGAAGGTATGAGGTATCAGAGCGCTTTACATGAGCACCAGTTGTGTTACACTAGGACACATTCATTTTTAATAGGCACTGGGAGATTAAGTGATTTGCCCAGAATCACAGGATGTTTAGCGTCGTTGAGAAGACTCTAACCCAGTCCCCCAGGTTTGAGGTCGACCGCCATAGCCATTAGGCCACATCCTTTCCCTTAATTCACTTTTGCTGGCCCCTCAAAATGTAGAACCTATGTCGATGGGTAGCATAATATTTTTGTTGGTCTTAATGACCAGAATGAAAGAGATGGCCTAGTTACAGAAACCCAACACATGCCTGCCACCAAGAGGAAAAAGCTGAAATCTGTCACCAGAAATAATATGCCATCTGTGATAGAACTGTGATCTTAATGTCGCCAGTATGTACCACACCTGTGCACACTCTCTTGCTGTAGGCAGATAGGCGTTCCTATGTATTTGTTACAGCTGTCGCTGCTCCAATGTATTGGTTAAGTATAGTATCTACTGTTTATATCTGGCACTCTTTCACGAAAAGATTTGCTGTTGAGGCAATGCAGTAACACTTTTTGCTTTGTTGTTTTCTGCCTACGTATGCTCTAGAATGTGCTACTGCATTCACTGAACTCCCGTATGTGATACATGGCCTCTTGGTAAAGGGGGCCTATCAATATGGTCTGCTACAGCAAGGATTTCAACCTGTTCTAAGATAGCTTTTGTTTACCAGGTCTGCGTCCTTACACTTGTTGCTATGCTATACACCCAGGTAGCTAACTTATAGCATGTCTTCAGCTCTGATGTATGCTCAGACCTACTACTTCTATTTGGCACTCCTCCACAAAAGGATAGACCTTTGATAATAGGAATAGGTGTACCTGCGCACCTGTTAAATTTAATGCTCTAATAAGGTTTTTCTTTAATGTTTAGTACTATTGACTAGTTCTATCATTTATTCATGACAAGATGTGCTTTTGTTGCAATACCCTAGTATTATTTATCTGTTCTCAAACTACCTATGCTCTTGGGTTTACCTTCATGCTCGCTACATACTGGTGAGTGTGATATATGCCCTCAGAAAAGGGGGCCTTCAAACATGTCCTGTTGATGCCAGGATATCTCCCTGTTCTAGAATGTTGGTGACTATAGGCCTCGCATCTCCTACATCTGTTACACGGCTGCATGCACATGTGGTCCATTTATATTAAAGGTCCTAGTTAAATACCATAAATATTCACCGTTTCATATAGATTTGCATATATAGCGCAGCAATTTCGTATGTTATCCAATAGATCTCCTGGTATTATGTGTCGCTTCGCTTTTGGTCTCTAGATCATAGGACCATTGATTGATTACATTATTTCTGTGACGGCTGGGATGGTGCCCCACTGTCTTCTCTCCCACATTTAGTGGTTGGTGGGGAGTCTTTTGGATGGTTATTCTTTAAGTGCTTTTCTTGTAGTATATTTTAGCGTTTCCTCTTTTGTGACTTGCATAAGTTCGCTGACATGGCAAACCATCCTTTTGGTCTCACTTTTCCCACTCACTGTTAGCAGTTTGTTCTTATGCAGAACCTCATATTGGACATATCTGTATATTTACACCCAAGAAGTACAGTTACACTGGTACCGGGTTCACTAAATGTGTGCTGGCCTTCGTCTGTCTGTGGGGCACTCTAGAGCCACAGTGAATAAAATGCTCATGTCTCCAAACCATACATGCATTCCTATACTATGGCTAACTCTCCCCTCCCCGAATATGTAAGGTGATCTCATTAAATGTTAAGGTGCTAATTCACCTGGTCAGAAGCAAAAAAATTGAAAACGATCTAGTTAAACTCAAAACCGATATAGTCTTACTACAAGAAACTAAGATTGAACCTAAGAAAGCGACTTCCTTTGGACATGATTGGATCAGTGGAGTTTTTTGCCCCCGCACGAAACAAGAGAAATGGTGCGGTGACCTTGATTGCCAGAAACTCTGGTGTGACTAGATTCCCATGAGATAGACTATGAGGGAAGATGGATACTCAAAAAACGACATTTCCTTCCATGATTTTAATATTTATGGACCAAACTCAAATGACCCAGACTTCTGAGGCTATTTATCCTCTCCACTAAGCCATATCCCAGGTGATGGTCTAATCATCATGGGTGGGGACTTCAACCTCCCCCTGGATGCAGTTTTGGACAGGCAGTCAAAAGCCTCATTTCAGGCATCAAGGTCTCTCAAATCTCTCCTCAAATTATGCGCAGGATTCAACCTAAATGATTTTTGGAGACTGCAGCACCCTGACACCAGGAACTTCCCCTTTTTCCTCTCACACACACACACTCGTCGTACCTGAAAATCGATTACCTACTCGTCTCCAACCCAAACATGCATCTCATAGACCAAACTGATATCTTCCCAACTCCGGTCACCGATCACTCTTGTATCTCCCTATCCCTCATAGGTACTAACACAAAGCCAACTTATAAGGTCTGGTGTTTTAATGATGAATCAATTAAAGATACTGCATCCAAGGACATTATTGGAAAAAACATCCTCAACTACAATATTTATGCAGATGTCTCCCTGTCACTTACTGGAGTGCACTTAAACAACTGTAAGAGGCACTTTAATAGACATACAAGCTAAACTAAATTAAGTCCTGCTGGAGGCTGGCTTAGTATATGGTGCACACTTAAAGGAGTGAATCAACTTGCACTAATGCAGGCAACCCTTAGAGTGATTTTAGTGGTCTTTGATAATCATAAGCTTTCAAAGTGGTAGCTAAGGAAAGCAGCGTTCAGGCCTATCTTGAAGGAGTGTAAAGCAGCTTGTTTTGCCACATTTAATAAATAGTGTAGATTAGATGAAAAAGAACCACACAGTGTTTATGAAGTCTCTTTATTACACGACACAATGACTGACATTAGTACATCTCCTACCCAGAGATATCAACAGTAGACATGAAAATTCTCAAAAGAAATCAGGTAAGTAGCACAGATATATACTGGTTCTAGGGGAAGACCAAACCATATACTAAAGAAGTGGAATGCGAACTGCAAAGAAGAACGGGACTTGGACCAAGGGACTCAGAGGAGTTGGGAGATCCAGGGACCACCCATGACAAGTACCCATGAACTTCATAGAGGCTATGTGCAGAGTGGGAACACAATCATTGGAAAGGAAGTCTATGGAGGAGCCGCGGTTGGAGTTTTAAAGAAAAAGGATCCTTCCCAGTGGACCCCGAAGAAACTCTTTGGAGGACGAAAGGTTGGAGAACCACTCTACCCGTTGATGCCCCAGGAACTAGGTTACCTGCACCAGGAAAGCCGGGTGCATAGGAGTGAGGTGATGTTGGAACCTTCTGTATACGACAATGGAAGACTTTGGAGAAAAGGCCTCTTGAGAAGTTTGTGAAGATGTGTGGTGGAATCAAAGGGTGGATTGTTGAAGAAGAGAACCTTCAAGCAGAGGGGGCAGAGTCTGTGCCACTCAGAAGTGACCAGGAGGCACGGAAGCACAATGCCCACCCCAAGCAAGTGGGACCAGGCGACTCTGAGTAAGACCGGGAGCGTTACATTAACTGTCCTACGTTTGATGTTATTGTCTAGGTGGTCGATGCCCAGTGGGGGCACCAACAAGCCTTGGTAGCCGCAACTAGTGCGGAAGATGACCAGATGCAATCGTTGGTACCAGCAAGATCCATATGACTCCCCACCTGCAGGAAAGTCAGAGCAGGCCCTGCGCAAGCTGGTGAGCTCGCCAAAGCAGGAGATGACCCTCAAGAAGACCCGAAGGCACAGGAGGTACAAGAGGACCTCCGGCAGCTCACTAAAGATGGAGGCCCACAGTGCAAGGGATGCAGTGAGAATGCTGATCTCTGAGGGATGAGCTTCTTGTAGCTCGAAGATCTGTGGAGTGCAGAACCAACAAGCCTTGGCAGTGGCAAGTCATTGAGGAACACAGGGGTTTGGTCCCAGCGGTCAGACAAGGGATACTGGCCTCCAAATTGCAGGGAAGATGGATCAGGCCTCTGAAGAGCCACAGAACTACCACCTGTGTTGCTGAGCCTCGGGAATTCCGTAGGATGACGGGAGCAGCAGACGGTCAGCTTTTTTGCAGTGCCTATGGATTCAGTAGAGTGACTCCTTCATTTCAAGGGAGATTCCTTCAGATGTCCTTGATGCCGTCAGGTCTTCTGGAGACCCTGATCGAAGCACAGATGAGGCAGAAGATTTGAAGAATAGCGAGACCAGGAGTAGCAGGTGTCTTCCTTGATGCAGTCTCTGTTCCAGTCGATGTCTAATGAAGTGCAGGTGTCAAGACATTGGAAGAGTGTCTTGGTTTCAGAGGTGAGTCTTGTTTCACGATGAATCTGAGGGACCCACCCGTCTATGGGGGAAGCCATTAAAAACCCAAGGAAAGGTTTGAAATGACTGGATGATACTCTGTCCAGTTCCGTACCAGAGCGGGAAACAAGCGTTCCCTGAACTGGCTCAAACTGGAGTATGCAAGGCGGGCACCAAATGTGCCCTTCAATGCAGTCTAGTGGCACTTGAAGGTACCCCCACCCCAGTCCAATACCATAAGTCTTGTCTGGGAGGTGGTCACACCTCCCTGTGATAGGAAACCTATTGTTCTACCTTCTCCTGCTCGAGCTCAGCTCAGCAGAAGGAAGGTAGAACGGTGTCTGTGGTCAGCAGCAGGACTAGCTGGCTGGCAGACCCTCGAAGGATGTAACTGGGAGTACAGGGGGCTCCTCCAAGGGGCCCCCGTGTGCATGGGATCATACCTCCAACACCGGAATCAGTTTAATACCAAACATGACCAGGTTCAGCACAGCCATTATATAGTTAGACATCTTGCAGTGACTGATGTCCACTATAATTCTTAAAATGGCTGACCGTGCTTACAAAACCTAGAAAATGAACTCTGGGGTTTGTAGGTGTGTCCTGCTCATGCAGGGGCACCCTCACACATATAACCAAGCACCCTGCCCCCAGGACTGAAGGGCTTTCCATAGTTGTAACTATAGATTTTAAGTGTAGTGACCTCCGATTTAAGCAAACTTATATTTTCGTGAGAGGTGTAAGCTCCTCCTCACAAAGGCTGCAGTGGCAGGTCTGTAGTCTCAGTTGAAGTGGATTCCCATGAGTGGCACAATACATGCTGCAACCCACGGCAGACCCCAGATGTACCTATGCCCTCGGTACCTTAGTACCATGTACTAGGGAATTATAAGGATATACCAGTAGTCAATTGTGGCGGTACAAATGTACTCAACAAAGCCATTTTGGGAGAGAGAGCACAGGTGCTGGGGTGCTGGTTAGCAATATCCATAGCAAAGTGCAGTCAAAGCACAGATACCAGGCAAAATGTGCGGGTAACCATGAAACCAGATCCTACCTTCCTAAAAGCCCACAGTAGCATATGATCCGGGTTAGAGCAAGAAATCAAGTTCCTAGTGACATATGATATATATGTTCAATCTAGACGCCTCCACACTCCCCTTCCTAACAAAAAAGAAGTATGAATACAGCAGGATACTGAGTGAGAAAGCAGTGGGTTGTATTAATAAATATAAGGGTCTAAAACTGTGTGAAATAAGGAGGGAAAATGCTTGCTTTCTTTTGAAACGCAAATAACCAAAAGAGCATCACCGCAATTAAAGATAAATCAAATGTGGCACAAACAAATCCTCAAAAGATTCTAGAGGAATTCAGAGACTTTTACAAGTCGCTCCATAAAGATGACTCCCGGCCTTCCAATGAAATATGCAAGGCATACTTGGAGAGTATACAACTGTCTAGCATCTCTGAGGGATGAGCTTCTTGTAGCTCAAAGATCTGTGAAGTGCAGAACCAACAAGCCTTGGCAGTGGCAAGTCATTGAGGAACACAGGGGTTTGGTCCCAGCGGTCAGACAAGGGATACTGGCCTCCAAATTGCAGGGAAGATGGATCAGGCCTCTGAAGAGCCACAGAACTACCACCTGTCGATAGTAACCCCTGCGCTTGAGTGTGGGCTGGTGGTCTAATTTCCCCTTCCTTTACACCAGAGAGAGGAACGAGGCAGGAATGTTCACCCTCCTTTTCCCTTTTCATCCTGGCCCTGTAACCCTTGCTCCATAACATCCAATCAAATAACGTTATCGCCGGTATTACCTTTAACAAAACCATTGTGAAAGTGGTGGCTTAAGCCGACGATATCCTCATCGTGACTGAAAGCATGTTATTCCATCAAAGCACTAATACATGCAATTGACGATTGCTCTTGAGGTGCAGGATACAAATTCAACAAGGACTAATCGAAGGTCCAGGGAGTAAACAATTCATGTTCCAGAGGCCTCAACTAAAGTACCTACAAAATGTAGGCATAGGATCTGGGTCAGCTCTGATAGAAACTTTACAACACAATGAAAAATTGACATTAACAAAAATAGAAGACTGGTTGGATTGATGGAACCCTACATCTATCACATGGTAGGGTCGAATATAGTTAATTAAAATAATGGTAACCCCAATAACCAATTACCTCATAAGCATGCTTCCACTATCCCTGTCCGTGGATTTTTATCAGAAACCAGATAAAACCTTAGGAAAATTAATCTGACAAAACAAAAACCCCAGGATATCAAACAAAATGCTGAGACTTCCCGCAAACTGGGCGGTGTAAATTTGGTTTATTTTAGAAACCATCAAACTGCATTTCTATCCAAGCAGAGCTCCTTACAGTTCTCTCAACTGTCAGACTATACCCCACTTTGGCTCTTGGTTGTAAGAAAGATCCTTGAAGATATAAATCATATTGTGCTTAAAATTAGACCCTGCCACATGTATTTTCAACACCATTGAACAGGCACTCCTGAAGGTAGACAAACTGATAAAGTTCCCAATAAAGCAATCTAACTTGTCTTTGCTCTGGAATAACTCAAAATTTCAAATACATGGCACAACTGTGCATCGGCGTACCTTGTCCTCAAAGGCATCTCCTTTTTAAAACCGCTATATATCATCAATCGCCTATCTTTTGAAGAAATCTCACACCAGTACAACCTGTTGGTGTTTGATTTCTATGACTTCCTTATGCTTAAAGCTTGCATAGCCAAGTTCAAATACTTCCATAGGGAGCCCTACCGGCCTACACTTATATAATCATTCGACAAATCCGGTCACTTAATGTGTAAATTCTTCTGCCTTCTAAAATCCAAATCCAACCAGCTGAACACTGCCTTGTTAAAGAAATAGGCCAAATCCAGTAGCATCTCTCGGAATGACTGGGGACTGATTTGAAAGTGTGTTTGGTATAAAATTACCTCTTCCCTCTCCCAAACTAAATATTGGCTCCTTCATAAGATGTTTTGGACATCATGTCTCTACAAGATGTCCCTTAGGGAAGACCTAACGTGCTGAAATTGCAATAAGAAGATCGGGGACTTGCCTCATGCACTCTTCTACAGCAGAAATGTCACCCAATTCTGAAATATGGTCTATGACTTTATATGGTCTCTTTTTCGAATCCAGCTGAAGCATGACTTTATCTCTCTTATTCATGGATTTCTGGATCCACTAGTCGGTACGCCTAGGGACAGTCTATTAATATATATACTACCGATTGCGGCCTGTAAGTCTGTGCTCAACAATTGGAAAAACACTTCTACCACCTCCTTCAAGGCTTGACTGAACTAGATTTCGCACCTTGGAGAAGCTGACAATATTTCAATCGAACACTCCCCTTGGAGACAGTGACTCAGACCCATATGCAGAACGTTGAACAACTACTTTGCTAGTAACAAACCCAGATGAAGCCCCCCGCTACCGTATACTATTATACCCAGTGTTACATGCTTGAATGTAACACTTATTTTTACTTACTAGTGCCCATACAATAAGGAGATGGGTATTGGATGTATAATTAAAGTCCTATGGCCCATCTTGGTATTCCGTATATATTAGGACAATATTTGCTTACGAAGGGCTTTACCTGCATCTTCCCACGGAATGCACACCAACTATTATTCTTATTACTCTCGGATGTATTGCTTTATCACGCTGGCTGCTGTGTGGAGATATAAACATGGATATGATTTTCTTCTGACTGGCCATGTCAACTGCTGTATACCTATTTTTTCCTCCTAGCAATTGTATGCTATTCCTATTATTTGTACCATGTATTATTTATTAGTTCAACTAATTGTATTACAATGCGTGACCTGTATTCCGGTTTCATTCGTTTTTCTTTCTATAAAAATCAATAATGATTTAAAAATTTAAAAATATATATATCTTTAGGTATAGTCTGTACTTTTGTCGGGATGGAACCAGTTATAAACTTTGGCTGCCCATCAGATAGGAAAAGCAGTAAAATAGAATTAACTGCCAGAAAGGTTACCACTAATGCAGTTTACAGTATTTTTGATATCATTGTCCTACCTCTAAAAGATATGGTAGCAGTCAATGGAGTAATGTGGAGTAGCTCTTGGAATTTAGGCCAGAATCACACAGAAGTAGAGCTCGGGTCATTGTATATAAAATGTAAACAATTTGAATACAACTATTATGTCTTGTTTAGACCTGACATACTTAATCTAGACAAATCCTCCTAGGAACCTTGCTACACAGATAAGGATAGACAAGGTTATGTGGATATGTATTTGATTTCTAAGAACACAAACACAGTATACCTATTGATGTGGTTACCCTGTATAGAAATCAAACCTATTAAGCATTGTAAAATATGAATAAGGAAACTGGGAGAAAGCGGTCTATTGTGGCCCTGTCCCCAAGACACAAACTTGATGGCAGGAGCATTAAGGCACTCCTTTTAGATAGCGCCCTATAAGCAGCCGCAAAGTGGAAACAACCTAGTATCTTCACTAAGAAGGCAACCGGGATGAGACACCCAGAGGGGGAGGAATAGATTGTTCTAGAAGTTCATTCTCTCTTTCTTATTTACCCATCAGAGAATATGTAATTTTCTCTATGCAACCCTTTAAGTCCCTTTTCCACCCTCCACCCACATTCCCGTTTGTGGAAATATACACATCAGAGCATGAATTACCCTTTCTTGCAATACTTGACATTTTTCTCTTATTATTTATAGTGTGGAGGGCCACATTGCACCTAAACGTCAACGTCCGTGTTTCTTCTCTCACTTTTGTTTCTGCTCAGCAAAATTGCTTTGTTGTATTAAGCACTTTGATGTTTCCTTCCCTAGGTGGTGAAGGTGAAACCAAACGATAAAGATGCCAAATTGAAGTACCAGGAATGTAACAAAATAGTGAAGCAGAAAGCCTTTGAGCGAGCCATTGCAAGCGATGAGCACAAACGCTCTGTGGTGGACTCGCTTGACATCGAAAGCATGAGTGAGTACTGTACTTGGAACTGCAGGCTGATATTGTTTGAGAGTTATGTATCCATGTTACTTGCAGGCCTATTCAGAGACCGGCTACAGCAAAACTACCATGAGCATTGTGTAAGTCTAGAACATTGAGTGAACATTGTGACAAGATTTGAGTGTGATCACAATGTGATTGGACTGAAGTAATGGATGAGTACTCTTTTACGATTAAAAACAAGGAGGTACCATTTTTCAACTGGAAAAGGGAGGGGGTGTATAATACTACAAAAAGAGCTCCCTTTCCCTGCTTTTCTTCAAAATGAGGCTAAGTGCCTCTTACAGTTCTTAATGTGAGATATTTACTGTTCTATTTTTTATTTAGTCGGTTGATAACAATTAAAACAGGAAAAACCCGGACAATTAGAGTCTATTTGTTATCTAGTTTATTTGCTAAAAAGCATGAATTCATTGCATATAACACATCATTACAAACATATCAATTTTCATATAATAAAAATAAATCAATTACAATAAAATACAAAATTGTTAAAAAAGTTCTGTCGAAGCGGCGTTTCGGTGTTCAGATGAAAATCGTCACCTTCTTCAGGACTATACTTTCAAATTAAAACATCTTATTAGCCTGGGTGTAGAAACTGCTTCAATTGGGTTCTTGAATATTCGCTTGGGTTCTTCGTTCATATAAATTAGAAGAAAAAATGGATAGTTAAATTCTCCTGCCTTTATCAATGGGCTTCAGAGTCTCATATAATCCAATGTGTCAGTTTCAATCTTATTGAGTTAATACCTTTCCACTTAAATAAGACTTGGGCACAGGACGGGTCTGTAAACAATCTTTTCCTTCTGGTCTTTTTGACCTTAAATTCTTCTTTAAAAGATGGCCAAGGTATTTAATCACTCTCCCTCTTATAAATTGTCTCTTCTGGTCTGGGAGCCTTCAATTGGTAGAGAAATCCCTGGTGTGGACCATCCTGCAGTATGTTCCTTTTCAATCTGAGTACTCTTTTACTACACAAAGGTGTTCCTAGACCTGTAATTACATAGACAATGAATGGGAACTCTAAACTTGCAAGTAGAATAACCTTTTGTGACTATATAAAAGGTGAAGTAAGTGAGCAGAATCTGATCTTCTTGGCTTCCCTCCTTTTCAACTTAAACATAGAATCTTTTCCATTTGAAGCACTAGATCAGATTTCTCTTACTAGTAGTTCATGTGCTACTGGTAGCTAGCTCTCCAACTATATGTAAGTGACTTTCCTGTGTGCAGCACAGACTAACAAATTAGAAATGTTTGTTTACTAAAATCTATTGATGTCTACCAAAATTAATGAGCCTGTATTTGAGACGTAAATGTGCATATTTTCACAACTCATGAACTGATTTTTTGGGGGAAATAGTTGAATTTCAATATATATTTAAAGGTAATATTTGAATGTTTGAACGATGAATCATGCTGCACTGGAGAGACTTATTTCTAATCATAGCTTAGTGCAGGGACATTGGAGCTGTAGCTGTCATGTATTGGCCAAGTAGTGGCATTGTAAATTGAGAAACACATTTTTAGGTTTTGCTTAAACATGTGCGGTCTCTGCAAGACCTTTTATGTAAATACAGTAGACTTCCAGCTCACCCGTATTTTACTGCTTGTGAGCTTCAGTGTTGCTCTCATTTCGTGTGTTACTGTTTGTCTTGGCATGACTGTGTCATGTCCTCTTCATGTGTTTGGCCCTCCCTTGGAGTATGGACAAGTACTTGTGTCCTTCTATTGCTCCAGTTTTTAGAGCTACTTTTTTATGGTGGGGGGAGGGGCTTTAGGCACTCCATACAAGTGCTATATGCCCTTCTCCGCCACACCAAATAACTCTACTCTATGCCCCTCATGCCACACCACGTCACTCTACTCTATGCCCTCATGCCACACCACGTCACTCGACATCACTCCACTGTGCGCCACTTCGTGCCATGCCGCTCCCCTGCCCTCTGCTCCCCTGAACTCCAGTTCAGACAATGCCGTTCTCGCCCACTCCAGGTCACACAATGCCACTCTAGCCCCCTTCAGTTCACACAATGCCACCTGCGCTATTATGCATCTGTTGCAACTCTGCGCCACTCTGTTGCAACTCTGCGCCACTCTGTTGCAACTCTGCGCCACTCTGTTGCAACTCTGCGCCACTCTGTTGCAACTCTGCGCCACTGTGTTGCAACTCTGCACCACTCTACTTTGCGCCACCCTACTCTATCAATCCACTCTTTCCAATGCCATTCTGCTCTACTCCACACCACTCGGTCTCTTTACTCTATGCCATGCCATTCTGCGCTGCTCCACTCTGAAATGCTCCTTTTTGCCACCGGCCCTCTACCCAACTCTTGCCTACGTCACTCTTGTCTACACCATGCCACTACGCTCTTTCCCTCTCTTGCCTACCTAATCTTTCTCTACACCATGTCACTACGCTCTACTCCACGCTTGCCTACCTCAATTTTCTCTACACCATGCCATTATGTTCTACCCCACTCTTGCCTACCTCACTCTTCCCTACACCATGCCACTACGCTCTACCCCACTCTTGTCTACCTCACTCTTCTCTACACCATGCCACTACACTCTACACCCTAACTCTTGTCTACCCCCCACTCTTATCTACTCCACACTCTTATCTACCCCCTACTCTTGTCTACCTCACCATGAAAGTTCTGTTGTTCTTGTGACCAGCCTCTTCTTGTTGAGAATTCCAGACAGCCTGGGCCCCAGCCCCATCTGCTGGAGTCTGACTCGATGACCAGGTCTGGACTGGATCTCAAGATCGCTCTCCCATTCTAGACCTCTGTATGGGATAGCCACCATTGAATCTCCTCTCTTGCCTCTTCTGACAAGGTCCCTGACTGGGAGTATGTGAGACCCCTTCGCAACTGATGGGCTTTGAGGCTTTGCAATGCATGAAAATGCAGTGGCCCCGGTACAGTCAGGATAGTGTCCCTCAGTTACAGATGCAACATCCATCGGAATAGCTGGAAAACATCCTGCAGGAGATGGATCTCTTTCATCTTTAAATGGTGGGACACCAGTCATTCATTGAAATTCTTGAAGTTTTTTACAGGTAGTTGGCCCCCCTCTCAATTGTCAACCACTAAGAGGTTGCTGCCGAACCCATTGGGGTGAGGCATAGTCCGACACTTGGCCCCGTTGTGGAGGAGGGCTGCTACCTCCTGTCTATTCAGTCGCTCTCTGCCAGGAAGAAGGTTATCTGCTGTGGGTGCGCCAACTGTCATGGCGACCCATATAACTTGATCTGAAAACCCCTGACTGTTTGAAGGACCCCTGCATCTTTTGTGAGAGACATACACCTGTGAAAATATTTCACCAACCAGCTTCTTACTTTTAGGTGGGAAGAAGGGCGATCACTCACTGTTGTTGGAGGAGTTTGAGGTCTGTCCCATGGAGCTGCCTCTGACACTGAATTACTGAGCTCTGGTGGGATAGAAATTCATGAAGCTGGACTGATCTTTGTACTGCCCTCCCCTGGAGTCTTGTCCCTGGGAAGGGTTTTGGGAGGAGAAGCAGCCGGCCGAGAGGCCCTTCCAAGGCCTCTCCCCTGGAAAACCTGAAGATTCAAAATCTTCTTGATGGAAGTTTGGACCTCATCGAGAGATGAGAAGGTTGCCACAAATGTCCCCAGCTCTTTGGTGAAAGGGTTGACGGAGAGGCTCCCTGGGCCACTGCTCCACCTGTGAGAACGCCAGGTCACCCAATTTAGGTTCCACTTTGAGCAAAGAGTGGCGACACTCTGTGGAAGGGTGCACTTAACATTCCCTAGAAATATGATGGCCCTTTGTGCCCAGCCAAAGAGGACTTCCGGTGAGATTAACGAACCAGAGGCCTTGGCATCTTAAGCCATGTCCAAAATCTTTCATGATCGAACCCACTACGTCCAGGAGTTTGTCCTGGCACCTACACTAAGACTGCTTAATCCCCTTCTTAGGGTCTCTAAAGAATTTAGCCAGGAAAGTGGCTATCCTGATATTAATCTCAGGAGTAAGGACTATCTTCCCCCCCAAAGAGTGCCCTGAGCATTCTACTTGCAGATAGCAACGGGCCTCCTTCTCAAGGGGTTTGTGCAGGTGGCCTGTGGCATATTTTGCCACTTTCGCAGCTGGGGCCAATTTTGCTGAACGAGGATAGACCATATCGCTGGGATCCAGCATGTCTGCCACTGCCTCGGGAGGGATGATTTTCAAATGCTTCGGGGACAGGAGGAGGAAGCCCAGGCGTCAATGGGGCCTGTCTCCTTGTCTTGAGTCCCCTTGGAAGTCTTCCCCCTCCCCAATGTCAGGGGAAATAGGTATGGGATCCAAAATCTCATCAGCTGTCTCGGAGGGACCGGTCGAAGTTTGGGTGTAGGCGAGAAAGGTTTGTTTAGGGCACCTGATGGCGTCCTGATCCACTCCTTTATGCTTCCTTTTTGTGCGGGTGACACTAGCTCCAGGTTCAACTGCTGGTGAGAATCCCTTGCAAACTCTTCCGCAATCTGCCTCAATAGGCACTGTTCAACAGGCGCTCTAGCCTCTGAGACCACCCTGTGTATACCTCTGTACACAGAGGCTATTGAACAGTGCCTATTCATCGTCCAAGGGAAGGAAGGACAGGGCCTCTTCCTCAACATATGTGCTCTCGGACATCTGCATGGTGGCCTGCGGGTAAGAGAGCTTGGTTACATGTGCAACTGTCCATATGGTACTGGGGCCCCAGTTGGTTTGGGGGAGGCAGGAGGCCTCCAATGTATAGGGGTTAACCGCTTCCGTGCGGCGCCGTAGCCGCGCCCTGTGCTGGACATTCCAGAACAGGGCGCGGTCGTGACGGAACCGTTCCGTCATCAGCACAGCTCAGCCGTGACTGATGACGGAACGGTTCCGTCACCAGCATCGAAGGGGTTAAGGCACCAGGGACACCACACCCCAATTATCTAGCGAGTAAGCTTGGGACAGTGTTGCCTCTAAGGCCTGAATTAGGTTAATACAGACCCCGCAGGTTGTGACAAATGATAACAGACCCCTAAGGGTGGTAACAATCCTGCAGCACAATACGGACTCGATCCGGGCATCATAAAGAAGTGAGTTGCCTATTATAGACCCCGTAGGCACCGGGGTGTCAGTCTCCAGGCTTGTGAAGGCTCCAGGCCGCTCGAGGTTCACGTCTCCCGATCCCTGAGGGAAACCGACCGAGGCACGTCGCGGAGCCAAGAGGGCTGCTCTAGGTTGTCGTTGCTGAGCCACCTAGCGACCGGAGGGCTGCCCTGCCTCCTCTGCCTCCGAGCTTCCAATAATTCACAGCTGCAGACAGAGCGCTCTCACCTCTTCTGCAAATAAACCCGCAAAAGCAAGTTATGTAGCCAGAAGAAGCGCTATTGCAGCATATATGATAAAACATTTTTATAAACACTTGAAAAAGCCCCATATACAAAAGAGATGGGAGCAACACTTCTCTGCAGCTGCTGAGCAGCAAAGGAAAGAGGCAGCATGGACACTGATGATGGACTATATTGGGACTGCTGTGACATGATTGATTGTTGATGTTGTGCTATCCCAATGATGTTTGGGATTGTTAGTTTTTTTAATTAAGCTAATGTTAACATGGCTGCTGGTTGAATTTAGAATTTATATTATAAAGCATAATCCTTGCCTCCAGTCCAGACAGAATCCAGGTGCAAATGTTTAGATTTAAAGTGTCATGCAGACCCTAGTTTTAGGGAACTTATTTTCTACACCTTAACTTGGAAAGCCCCATAATGAAGAGTACCTGTGTACCTTAGGCAATTGGCAAGTCTCTGGAATTCTTGGATTATTTTTTAAAATTCATTATTGCTGAATAAATCCAAGCTGCCTCATAGGACCTTCTGTTTTTCGTTTCCTTGTGAATGTTTGGG
This sequence comes from Lissotriton helveticus, assembly GCF_964261635.1. Lineage (NCBI taxonomy): Eukaryota > Metazoa > Chordata > Amphibia > Caudata > Salamandridae > Lissotriton > Lissotriton helveticus. The sequence continues at coordinate 819,713,520 of NC_136070.1, forward strand.
ATGATCACTTACTAGGACATTTATTTCAGGAGGGAGTTTAAACTCTTGAGTAATTAACATTCAGTTTCTGGTTGTACTGTTTTTACATTAATTTTGTTTTAATATTTGTATTTTATGTTTTATTACTTTTTTATTGAAATGTCATCACATTCTATAGATAGGCATTCCCATTTGCCAACTAACGTCATCTGCAGAAAAGAACTGTACTGCTAAGTTTACACCTAACACTCTACCACATCTCCTCTTCCTACTGGCCCTCTCCTGTCGAGCAAACAGTCCAAAGATCTATTACACCAAAACCCCTTATATTCTCTGTAGTCACCCAGAACCTTTTCACTCTCTTACAGGTAACCCCCCCGCTTGTCACTCAACTTCAAGCTAAATTTCTTACCACTAAATAATTTGGGGAATATAAAACCCTGAAATGACACTCTTGGTAGTCCACAACCAGGCCTCAAAGTGCTGTTAATCCCCTTTACTTATTCTAGTTCATAACCATCAACTTCTCCATTGCCGGTAGCCACCAGACTTTCTCTATATAGCCGTCATTTGCAAACACGATTCACGTTACCCAGTGTGGCCTGTTTTACTGCTAACAGGAAATTCATTATTAACTTTCCTGCTCTAGTAGACCATGGGTGCACTCCTTTAGACAGGCACCATAATATAATTACTTCCAGTATTTTTACTAGACACCTGCCTTATATGTTATCTTTTGCATCTAGGCTGATGTTTCAGACATGCTTTCGTGACACCACCTTTAGCGCGTGCCACTCCAATTGCATGCCAGAGGTGGATGACCAATTTGTGTCAAAATATCTAGTAACCAATTCCCAACGTTTCTCCCGGAACATGGTGTCTTGGAGGACCTCTGGATGCAGGCACACAAAGGGACCCTCGCCTACCACTACTCACATTCACCCCCCCCCCCCCACTCCATTAGCACCGTAGTATGGTCTGCCAAGAAACATCCCAACAGGCAGATTTGCACGGCAGCTACATTGCCTCAATTGAAAGCAAGAAGCGATCAAGCGTACTAAAAATGAGTTGTGCAGGTGTGTAACATGTATATCCCTGTACTCCAGGGTGTGTTTCGCGCCAGATATCAATACAGCGCAAACAACCCATTACCTCCCGTAGAATAACCCTCATGTTGGGCTTAGTGTGTATCCTTGGAGGGTGCCTATCTAGATCCCTGTCAAGTACACAGTTAAAATCTCGGGGGAGGGATGGGGAAGAGGGTTTGGGAATAGGGGACACCGGTGTGCTCATAGATATGAGGCATGTGCGAAGGAGGAAAGGGCTGACCAATGGGGACATTACATGATTTTAAAGTGTATTACCTGGAATGTGCGGGGGCTTCATACAATGCAAAGGCGACACAAGGTGCAGGCGTACCAAGTAAGGCGAGGGGTGCATATAGCTCTGCTTCAGGAGACGCACCTTAACCGAGTTGAAGGACTGGCCCTGAAAAAAAGATGGAGGGGGCAATTGTTCTACACTACTTACTCAGCGTTTGCCAGGGGTGCTTTGGTGTGGATTTGTGCGGGGGTCCCTTTCCATCCAGTGCAGCACTTGACTGACCCAGAGGGACGGTTTGTAGCGGTGTTGGGGCGGCTTGGTGGAGAGGATGTGGCCGTATGCAGTGTGTATACCCCCAATATAGATCAACCCTCCTTTTTAGGTCTCGGCTGCACGCGCGGAAGCGCGTGTCCGCCGACAACCTATTGTGGCCGTGTCTCCTTTCCAGGAGACACTCCTGGCCGCGCGCATCGCCTTGGAGGCGATTTCAAACGAGCACGCGAACGCTCGCTGCATTCTCACACACACACACACACACAGAAGCGCCCATGCACGCACGCACGCACATACAGCCTCCCACACACACATACACACGCGCACGCACACAGACACACGAGTGCTGCCCCCCTCGCCCCCCCCGCACCCCGCACACCGCACCCCCCAGCCCTTTCTAACTTACCGGGGCAATCTCGGGGGACTCCGCTGCTGCAGCTCTTGCCAGCTCCTTTCACGGGGCTCCCTCTTGGTCAAGGGAGCCCCGCAACAGTCACCTAACCTCCTGCTGGCGGGCCCGGGGTTCTCCACTGCTCACAGGAGCCCCGGGCCGCGATACGCATGCCTCCTCTTCCGGTCCTGACGCGGCCCCGCCCCCGTCCCAGGCGACATTGCCTGACTTCCGGTGGGTGCGTACATTTCCGTCTTCGTTATTTATTTTTTCTATTGGTGGGACGTTAGAGCACGGCACAGTGTTCAAAGTGCGTTCATTTCACAGAAGCAGATTGCAAAGTTGAATTCAGTCATTTAAAAGTGGTAAGAAGGAATTTCAGAATTCTGTCCGTTCCAATGTCGTTTAACACAAGAAAATAAAACTATTTGGCTTAACTTGCATTATCCACTGAGGGGAATTTCAAAGTCCTTCTGTTGTTCCATGTGCCTCGGTATCTTACCATATGAATAATTAGGGAGATACCACAGCAGAGCATGGAAAGCTGCGCTGTTTGCATCAGTTTTTTTCCACTAGCTCTTTAGAGCTATGCATTTGATGACTTTTAAGGGGGCCATTTTCAGGGTTGCCTTTTATGGAGTTGTGATTAGGTTTCTTGCCTTTAGGATAATTGAGTGTAGGATTCTGTGGCGTTCGACTGCCTATTTTTAGACGTGCATACTCATTTCCTGGCTGCTGTTTAGATACTATGATCTATTTTTTTTATTTTTGTTTAACTGTTTTATCAGCTGTTTTTAGAACGGCCAGACATTTTTCGGCCACTTATAGTGACAAGATTTTGTTGACTGCTCTTTAAGATGAGGTGGTTTTTTTTAGTGTTTCTGCCGTGGTTAATTGTATCTGACATTGCACATCTGCTTTATTATTATTTTTCCTTTATGATTTGACATTTTACTACTGTAATGTTTTGTTGACTGTTTTCATACTGAGTGCTTTACTGGGTTTTAGTTAGGGCCATTAAAATTATAGGACACTGGAAGACCAGCTAATTTGGCAGGAATTAATACACAATGATGCAGGAAAAATGTTGCTGCACGTTCTCTGACTGTTATTATCTTGTTTTGTAATTTTAAAACATTTACATATAAGCAGGGAGAAAGCCAATATGCCTTTCTTTATGTTAAGAGACGTGTTAACTTGAAGTTTTCCTGCGTGCTCCCTCCAGATGTCCCAGAAAAAAAATACATATAAAAGCAAAGTCTTGCACTACACCAGTATGGAAGATAGCAGTAGAGCCCCGTTGCTGAACATACAGCATTAGGAGGGGTAAGGCGGACTATCAAAGATGTGTTTAATGAAAAGGAATCAGAAAAGGGCGTTTGCATCTCTAAGTGAAAAAGTTAGAAAGCAAAAACAATACATTGCAAATTTGATGCTTTTGACCATGGCCAGTATTTCATAATGGATTTAATAAAGTCTATGTATGCGCAGATGTTCACTTCTGTAACAAAAGAAAAACGCACTTCCAACATGGTTTCAGGCCAGCAAAGTGAAACAAATAAACGAGAAAAAGACATTATTGAACAGTGACCTATCTTTATGACAGACTAAGGAATGCAAACAGCACGCATTTTTGGGAGTTTAAGGTATTGGCATTGTAAACGACAATGTGTTTTATTTAGGTTTCAAAATCCAAAACATAATAAAAGGCATTGTCATTTACAATGCCAATAGCTCAAACTTGCATAAATGCGAGACCTATTGCATTGCAAATGCTTGTTTGAGAAATTGTCGGGGAGCCTAGCGCCCTATCTAACTACTGTGACGATAATGGGGGGAGACTTTAATTCCGTAACCGACGTAGAGTGCGACAGGTCCCATCCCGTTATCTGGAGCTTCAGCGCATAGGGTTTCCAAGGCGAGGAGCGCTTGGCAAAAAAACTGGGGATTAGTTGACACGTGGCGCGCCCAGCATCGGGAAGAGAGGGACTACTCTTTTACTCAGGCCTCCACGACCTACATGTGCGGTTGGATGCAATATTATGCTCCCCTGTTGTTCACTCCAAAATGATGGGTAGCGAGTATCTGGCTAGTACGTTATCGGACCATAATCCGTTGTTAATACGGATACGATGGAGCCGAGAGAGGACGGCAATACCGACCGGGCGGCTCAGACCTGAGGCACTGGAAGACCCAGTTTTTGGTGAGGAGCTGGGGGCGGGCATAGCACAATACTTTGAAGAGAACGAGGGGACGGCGACGTCAGTGACAATTGAGTGGGATGCGTTTAAGGTTGTGATCAGGGGCATATGTATTAGCAAGATGACGGGAGTACGGAAAACGATTTTAACTGACCTAGAAAAAGCAGAAGGCCGCCTGCAAGATGCAGAGAAAGACCGGCTTGAGAACCCGGGGGCACCACTGGAGGTTTCGGAAGCTAGACAGGCAGTAGCGGTTCAGGTGGAGAGGCTGCGCTCCTTTGATTATAAGACATACCGGGCAAGGAGGCACGCAGAGGGGGACAAATCAAGTGCACTGCTGGCAATGCTGGCTAATCCAACCCCGAGGGGAGCCCATACTGAGCATGGTGGCTCCCGCTGGAGAGGTGGTGTATAAACAGCTTGTTTCTAGAGTATTACACTGGGCTTTATCGTAGCCAGCTGACCCCGGGTTCTGATGATGCAAGGTAATATTTGGGGGAGGTGGCCTTGCCGAGCTTGAACAAGGAGCAGGGGGGATCTGCTGGGTAGTGAGATAACGGTGGGAGAAATTCGGAAAGCGATTAAACCTATGGCTCGCAACAAGACGCCCAGGGTGGACGGCCTCCCTATTGAATTTTATACCAGATATGTAGATTGCTTGGTTCTGCAGTTGCAATTGATATATCGGGAGGTATACAAAGCAGGGAGATGTCGGGAGGCATACAAAGCAGGGAGATTGCCTAAGACCACCAGGGAGGCTATTATTATTCCCCTCCTGAAGCCAGGGAGAGAAGCTACAGATAGGAAGGCATATCGCCCACTGTCGATGTTAACAACCGACTATAACATTTTTAGCAGGATCTTGGCAACTCGCCTACTTCCATATATGGCGCAGTTGATACATCGAGATCAATCGGGCTTTATACCCAAACGTGACACTTCTATAAATGTGAGACGGTTACTGAGGATCCTGGAGCATTGCCGGGACCGGGTGCCGTCAGCCTTGATTCTCTCGGTGGATATAGAGAAGTCATTTGATAGCCTGGAATGGCCATTTCTTTTTCAGGTTATGCAAAAGATGGGATTGGGGGAGGTGTTCGTAAAAATGGACGCAAATACTATATGACTCCGCGACGGCCCGGGTGTGAACGGGCCGGATGGTGTCAGTCCCATGTGCGGTGGTTCGAGGGACTCGACTTGGATGCTCGCTTTCCCCGCTGCTGTTCGCACTGCCGATTGAGCCTCTGGAGGTGCAAGCTAGAACAGGGAGACATTACACTGGGCTGGAGATGTGGGGAGATATACATTACATATCGCTTTATGCGGATGACCTGCTGATGTTTCTAACGGGCCCTGGTGAGGACCTTACGGGAGCGATTGCGTTGCTGCGGGCATTTGGGGCAGCATCGGGGCTGTGCGTGAACTGGGAGAAGACCAGCTTGTTCCCGGCGTGCCGAGTGGCGAGAGCCCCTGACGGATTGAAAGGAATACGATGGGAGCCATACTGCCTGCCGTATCTGGGAACTAACATATACCACGAGCAAGCAGATCTTTTGGCGGGAAATGTAAACAGAGCAGTGCAAGCGGTCTAAGGGAGCATGACATTCTGGAGTACTTTGCCACTTTCAGTGGCAGGAAGGGTGGCGCTTCTAAAGATGTTGGCCCTACCTAGACTGCTATATTACTTCAGGACACTGCCGATTTGGATCCCGGGCCTGGTGTTTAGGAAGCTCAGAACAATGGTGGGAGGATTTCTATGGGGGAATGGCAGGAGGCGTGTGGCTCTGACTACGATGATGAGGCCTACGGCAGAGGGGGGATTGGCAGTCCCAGACTTTGAACTATACTATCTGGCGGCCCAACTACAGTGGCTCACGCAGGCGGTTGCTCGAGAGTTCAGGGGCCGGATGGCCGGGAGGACCAATGGTTGCCGCAACATGTGCTGACCTTTGTGATCCTGGGCCAGAGGTTGCGGGCCGATTCATTGACCCATGAGGAGAAAGCGCTAAGAGCATGCTGGAATAGAAGCAAGCGTAGGACAGGCGTAGGTCGCCCGTATGCGCTGGAGATACCCCTAGGAATGTGTACGGCCCTGCCCGCATGGAGGGGATTGGTCAGCATTGGCAGAGTGGGAGGAGCTGGGGTTGCAGATGGTCGGTGACCTATATGAGGAGGGTGTTCTCTTGCATTACCAAACAGTACAGGATAGATGCGGCTTGCCCAGAGGTGACTTCCTGCTGTACGCTGCACTGGTAACGGCGATTCAGAAGCACTGGGGGTAAGGGCTGCTGGAGCCACAGACATCCTTGACATGCCAATACGTAGTGATGGCGGCAGGGACAGTGAAGGCTGTAACATGCCTATATAGGCGACTGGTGGAGGAGGGGCTTCAGCCGCTGAATCAGCTGCGAGGAAAATGGGAGGTGGACCTGGGCAAGGATATACCTGAATCGACGTGGGCTAAGCTAGTGGAGCGGGCATGGAAGGGTACGCAAAATGCTAGATTCCAACGTATTCACTTCTACACCATACACAGAGCGTACTTGACCCCGGCTCAGATAAATACATATTTTAATGTGGAGTTGGCATGTTGCCCCAGATGTCAGCTGAATGCTGCAGACTTCCAACACATGATGTGGAGTTGCCCGCAGCTCGGAACGTACTGGGAGGAGGTGGTTGAGTTCCTATGCGGGGTGACGGATAGGCAGATAGAACCCAGCATGGGCGCATGCATACTGCATTGGTTTTCTCACACGGCGCGAACCAAGGTAACGAGCAAATTCATTGATCTGGGGTTACTGTTAGCCAAACGGGAACTTACCAGGAATTGGAAATCCAGGCAGGGTCCTAGCATAGAGCGATGGAAAACCGAATTCATGGCATGGGCGGCTATTGAGAGTACGGTGACGTTCCAACTGGCCAAAAGAGCGTGTAATGAAAAGGCGATGGAGACGGCGCAGGCATGGGAAGGCTTGGTGGTGCTGCTGATGATGCCGGAGCCGGACTCGGACTCTGACTCTTTAGAGGCCTCTCAGGCAAATGCTGAAGCACCCAACACGTAGGCAGGTTTGTGGAGGCTGTAGGGCAAAGTCAGCAAGATGCAATAGACCAAGAATTAAGAAGCAACCTGAACACAATAGGATACTGGCACATCCTGCACGTTGCAATGGACTGAAAATCCTGGATCAGACCACACAGAGCACACCGGTGAAAGGTGTTAAGTGGGAGGGGAGGAGGGAGGCAAACGAATGCGGGAGCGTCAAGCAGAGCATCCACTGAAATGATGGGTGTATTGGAGACATGTAGTGGTGATTACACTAGTTAAAAGAAACGGGGCTGGGAAGACTAACATGATACTGATTCTGATCTAGAAACGAGTCTCACTGTTGAAATGTCTATTTTACAATGTAACCAGTACGGTGCCCCTAATGTATATGTGCCTGTATGGGGGGGTTATGTTCAGGTTGAAAAATAAATAAAAATAAAAAAAATACACAGTTAAAATCTCCTGCCCATATTATTGGCACTCCCACATACGGAAATCAGTAACTTATCCATTGCCAGATAAAACCCACCATCATCCCCATTCAGGGCATAAATAGGTTGTGGGTTTTAGGTTTAAACATATAATAACTGATAAAACCCCACTGAAAGAGAAATAGCTCTCACCAGTGAAAACATATAAACACTGAAAAAAACACCTTCACAACCACAAACTAAATGCCATTCAAAGAAAGGAAGAAGAGAGTGGAAGAGTAATTTCTTTTCTTCCTGAAGGGGCCAATACAATGTAACTTTATAACACAAGCTAGCAGTAAGAAAGACTGGGCTAACATTATTCTGCTTGAGTTTTGTTGTTTAGGGATGCCACTAAAATATTATTTCGTCTTCCTTTAGCTTTTTTCAGTTTTTTGGTCTTTTGTTTAAAGATGCAGGGTTTAGAAGCATGTTTTAGGTCTCGTTTTAATTATTTTATAAATTGTAGAGAATCAGGAAATATCAAAATCATATTTGATATTTTGGCTACGTTTGATTCTTTCACTGATAGGTGAAATGGCTGGTTTCATAAGAATCTTTCCCAATATGTGTCATCAAATTTACCCACAGAGAATGGGTAAAAACCCTTAATACATCAGGCCACATATTCTAGTGTGTCAGTAGTGATAGTAGGTTAATTGCCAACACCTCAGGCTTTAAACATTCAATGCAAGGTATAGTGACAGGTATATATATAAAGTAGTGAAAACATGACTCCTGACTTTTGGAAAACATGGAACGCAGTGTCACTTGGAATGCTCTGCAAAAAGGTTCTTTCCAAGTTCAACAAAGATTGGAGTGATATTGTTTGTATTTGCAGTGATTCAGATACATATATGGAAAAGTTGTGTGATGACCTGTCAAAATTTATACCTGAGCTGAAGTGATTCCCTGTAGGAGATCCTTACCACTTGTTAGAGGGTATGCGGAAAGCCTCTTTACAATCTTCAGAGTTAATGAGGGATGCTATTGACTTTTTAGTCCATTCTTGTGTACTGTTTTCTTATGCACAGGAACTAAAACGCAAATATTTATAATTTTGTGCTTTGTGTGGCATCAGAGACAGAGTCATCCCAACTGTCTCCCTTAGCTGATGGTTCTCAGTCCAAGGAGCCACGAATGCTATATTAACCATGTGGCAACCGTTTACAGAATTTTTGCTGAGTGATGATGCCAAAGGCAAGAAATATGAGGATCCTGGGTCGCTTAAAGATAGTGATGTGAAAAAAGTGCACTGTACTGCATTATTAGATTTTTACAGGAAAACATATCTGCTGTAGTGGAGATTAAAAAAAACTAGAATCTGAAAAAACCCTTGTCTGCCAAGTGTTGGTGTAGATGTGAAACATCTCCTTGAGGATAGGCTGGGAGCCACCTTTAGTGACTTTGGCACTGCAACATGTTCCGTGTTAGAGTGCTTGCCACTTGGTAAGTAAATTGTGGGTTTATATAGCGCTAGGAATCGACTCCCGGAGGAGTATCTCCACGCTTCGACCGCTGGGGAACCCGTCCTGGCTCACCCTGAGAGATGGTCCCAGATGGGTATCTCTAAGGTGCGACCAAGCATCCCCGGCGATCTGGGGGGGCCATTGTGAAGATGAGGCAAGCTGATGCCCAGAGTTGCCTTGTGCAGTCTCGGACTAGAGTAGGCACCGAAGCGAGAATTATCGAGTCCGCTGACCCTGGTCCACGACCCTGCCGCGTCGGGAATCGAACCCTGGTCCCGGGCCGTTCTCTGCTTACGTGTCTGCCGCCTTTAACCAGTGAGCCACACTTCCTCAAAGCAATGTTAAAGAGCAATTTAGTAACGTTTATTTTACAATGTATGAGAAATGACTTGCAATGATTAATAGAAATGTCCTTTCACCACTAATGGTATTTGAAGTCAATGAAACCTCACTGTGGTACTCTGTACAATTTCTAGATCCCTTTAGTAAAGGGGAATTTTCGCCGTAGTTTCAAAAGTGCTGCTTCATTTCTGACCGCTTCAATAACTCTGGGCGCTTAGCCCAGTTCAATGCAAATGTTGCAGAACCTGCCATGAGAATCGCAATCTTCAAATGCACCAGTATTGGCATGGAAAGCTATGTCAGTGGCCAGAGTTAACAAATTGTGTACTGGCTGTTTTGTCGTTGCCCGTCTCAAGTGCCAATTTTGAGAGGGCCTTTTCACAGAAGTTTACATGGGAAGGAAAGAGCGAGCGCACCTGACCAAAGACTCACTGAAGAAGTATTGTATGGTGTACTACAATAAGTTTAATTTGCAAAACTCGATTTGGACCCCATATACACTATACGTACATTGTCTATATACCATGTCCTATCAGTGCAGAAAGCAAGCAATAATAAAAGCAAAACATTCTATAAACACCGGAAAAACACATTTTCCGTTGTTTTCAGTGACGCGAAAATGTGTAACCACTGATGACAACTGTTTTTTAAGGTATTGAAATCACTTGAAAACTCTGAAAAAACCCCACCAGAATTTACCAAAAATAGAATCTGAAAACAGGAAAGCCTAGGCATAAACATTCAGTAGGCTTATCTCCACACCTTCCAGTGAACCATGCACCACCGCATACCTTCCCTCTACATCTGCTGTGTAACCACACTCTTGGAATGAGATCTGCAGGGCCACCCAAATCACCACTCCCCGACCATTGGTGGAGTAAGTGGCCGAGAACATCTGTCCCCCTCCTTTTCTTGTGCTGAGAGCAAATTAAGCAAAAGTTGAGTATGGGAAAGATTGAAACGTATCGGTGGGCTTAGTTTTTCTGTGTAAGTGCTGCAGCGTGTGGTTATTCCTCACACTTTGAGTGAGCACAAGTGGAGAGAGGTATTACCTTGTGAGATATCTGATGCCTCAGGTCAGAAGTGAGCACAGTGAAATCATCATACGGTGGATGAATTCATACTGTCTGCAAGCAAACACTTGGTTCTTGACACCAAGGGGAGAAAGTCGAAGCTTTTTGAGAGTGTTCAAACTTAGCGGGCAGTGTTTGGTTGGGTTTCCCATGGGTAAGTGGGCAGTGTTTTAAGAGTAAGAGCATATACATGTGAGACTGAGTAGATGCTGGCTGTATAAATGCTGGCTTTGAAGTGTAGATATTTTCTGAGAATCCTCTTAGTTGAAGGCAATGTAGGTGGCATCAGGCATTGACTATTGTTTTTGAGAGTATTCCCTCCAACCTGTTTACTTTCCTGCACTTTACACCTTTCCCCCAAATGAGTGAGTGCCATGTATTCCTCTACTTAATTTGGGTTCTCTGTTCTATTCCTCATCACCTATACCCTCTGCAACACATTGTCCACATGTCTTTCCATTCTCTTCCTGCCTCTTTTTTCTCTTCCCCCATCAATAACTTTCTATGTATCTCCGTCTCAGTAATCAAGCAGTTACATTCTCTCTCATTATTTTTTCCTCCTTTTGTCTTTTTTGCAGCAATCGAGGATGAATACATTGGACCCAAGATGGAGGATGGGAAAGTGACAATGCAGTTCATGACTGACCTAATGCAATGGTATAAGGACCAAAAGAAGTTACACAGGAAATTTGCCTATCAGGTACGTTCACATAATTTCCTGTTCAAAATATTTTATTAGGATTTTTTTGTAGACAAGACAAACAAAAACCAGATACAGTGTTGGTATATATGGTGAATAGTATGAACACTAAAATATTAACATAACCAAATCATTATACCCCAAACACTTTTTTTATCATAGTCATAGAAGCAGTAAAATTGTGAAAAAGTGAACAAACGAGGCTACTCCTCAAAACATTAGTTATACAAAGTTGTTAATAGAAGCAAATAGTGTTATTACATATTTTATAAATAAGTATTAATATAATCTTCAATTGGTTTCCATAACTGTTGAAATGACGATGTATTTTTTTAATGGTCCCCAGTAAGAAAATTGGACACCAGATCTAATAAAAATAACTTATGACCACCATGCTTAAATTGATATTGTTTCAGATGATTTCCAATTGGAAGTAATGGATTTAAGAGTAATAGAAATAATGAGATTAAAAGGTTTAGACTGGGGTTCCAATTAAGTGGATGAAATAAAGTATGATTTGCCAATAAGCAAGCTGTAAGAAACTGTCTCAGAAATAGGAAGTATTTTAACAATGATATCCCAAGCATTCTTCCTGAATTGAGTTATTACATTACATTCAAAAAGCAAATGTTTCAAAGTACCATCATAGCATTTGTAGTTCCAACAAAGGGGCCTATTCTGATGTCGGACGGACTTAAGTCCGTCCGGCATCGTGCAGGAGCTGTAATGACCGACCTGCTGTCGGTTACAGCCCTGGTAGTACGATGCGACCGAACAGGGTTCGGTCGCATTCGTATACCTTACAATGCAAGCATGCTTTACAACCGGAAAGCATGCTTGCATTGCTGAAAGCAGGGGTGCAGTTCATCCCTGCACACTGTGCCCGGCACCCCAAGGTGCCTACCACCGGGTGCAGGGATCAATGGAGGGGCACCATAGGTGCCCCCAGGCCGCCATCTGGCGGCCTCACACCCATTGGGGCCCTGCTGGGGGCCCCCAGAGACAGCTTCCGTCTGCCTTTTCGTGCCGGACAGACCGGCACGAAAAGGCAGTGAAAAGCTGCCATCGTACTCCCTCGTCGTACAGAGGCGACTGGGGGAGTAATGGAGGATTTCCGGACTGTGGACAGGCTCGGAGAGCCTGTCGTCCGTAATCCGGAAATCCAAGTCGGATTCCTTCCCGACCGAGCCCATCGGAATGGCTCGGTCGGTAAGGAATCCGACCGGGACTGACCGATTCGGTCGGAAGGGCTCCGAACTTGGTTCAGAGCCCTTCCGGCCGAAATCGGAATCGGCCCCAAAGTGGGGAGTCAATGAGTTTAGCCTTAAATAATTTATAGGGGGTCCATATACAATTGAATAGAATATAGGTGTTGGTTTGGGACAATGATACAGGAAACAATCCTGAAATATTGATGGTCCATATTTGTCTCCACTCTTTTAACGAAAAATTCAAGGAAAGTTCTGCATTCCAAAAGGTGGACAAAAAGTTAAGGTTAGTAGCATTTGTACAATTAAGTTGTTTATAACATTTGGAGACAGTATGTTGAGAGGCAGAAAAAGCTTTAATACAATGATACCGAATCTGGAGTCTTAATTTGCGGTAGCCTATTTGGATAAGTGTTAAGCAGTGTGTTACAAATAATTTCATATTTAAGGGTTTCGGCATTGGGTAACATGAATCTGGCCTGTAGTTTAGAGAAAGATAATAAAGCATCTTCATAAATATCCTGGAGAAAGAAAATGCCAGTCGAAATCCGCAGTTTCCAGAATGGAATTGTACTGTAACATTTTAATATAGAATTATGTCAAAGGGAGATCATATTAGAATCTGAAATACGTGATGAAAAGGATGTGTCAAAATCAGTAATCATGAATTTAGTGGACACAATGATGAGGGAAGATTTAAACTTGGATATGGACAAAAGAGATGGGAGAGGAAATGGTGACACTAAATTGCGCTCAATCAACCATTTAGGAGAATAGCTAGGGTCTAAACATGTAAACCAAAGTGAACCTTGTTTTAAAATAAATGCTTTACGGTATTTGAAAAAAATAGAGTATACAAAATCCTCCATTCAGTTTGGATAATTTAAGTTTAGTTTAGGTAATACAAGGGGGTTTGTGGTTCCATATATATATAGAAATAAGCCTGTTAATTGTTTTGTAGACGGAGAGAAGCAATTGTATAGGTATCATAGACAAAGTATAGAAAATAATTGGGGTAATACCATTTTAATGGTTTCAAGTTTCCTCCACCAGGATAAATATAGAGTGGATGATTGACAATTTTTTTCAGCAATTTTGGTAAATAAAAAGTCATAATTGAGAGTGACAGAGTGTTTTAAGGGAAGTGAAAAGAGTATACCTAAATATTTGATTTTCTCTTTTTGCCAAATAATTTCCGTATTGTCTAGTATTGAAGGAGTACAGTGAATGTTCAGGGGAAAAAAGTCAGTTTTAGGAGTACTCGAGGTATAACCAGAAACAGTAGAATAATTACGTATAACCTCTAAAACCGCAGGTTGTGGCTGGATTACTAAAATATAATAGAACATCATCTGCATAGGCAGACGTTTTAAGGTTAACATTAGCTAACCTAATTCCTTCAATATCAACAGATTTTCGAATGTGGGAAAGAAAAGTTTCAATTGCTAACAAAAAAGAAGAGGTGACAATGGACAGCCTTTTCGGGTTCCTCTATAAAGAGAAAAGGGATTTGAAAATTGACCATTAATAAAGAGTCTGGCAGAAATGGAGTCCTATAAAGTCAAAATCAGTTTTTATAAAATGATTACCAAAATTAAAAGAAGTGTTCGAAATAGAAATTGTAGTGAACCTTATCGGACAGTTTCTCCGTGTCTAAAGCTAGGGGGCCGGCAGGAGAGGTACGGGTAGAGGCCTTATCAATTACATGTAAAAGGAGTCTTGTGTTATTAACAGAGAAACTTTTTGACATAAATTCAGATTGATCAATATGGATAAGGGACGACAAAATTCGAGCTTATCTGGTGTCTAGCATTTTTGCAAACATTTTACAATCCTGATTGATCAGAGAAATAGGACGATAATTTTAAATTTTAGTGTGGTCTTTATCTGGTTTACGTAAGACTATAATTGATGCTTCTGTAAAAGAGCCACCGAGTAAGCCAGATTGAGCAAATGTAGTACATAAATGATGTAGGTGAGGAATGTGTGTCAGCAAAGGCTTAGTAAAACACTGCAGGAATGCAATCGGGGCATGGAGATTTTAGAGGTTTAAGTGACTGAATAGCAAGTAGAACTTCATCTGTCATGATAGGGTTATCTAATTGGATTTTATCAGATTTGGGAAGTTGTGGCAGATTGGCAGCAATTAAAAAATATCAATAATTTGATAATCTAAAAGATTCAGGTTACTATATAATAAAGAGTAAAATTGAAGGAATTCATCTATAATATCTGATGTCCATACAGCAACGGTACCGTTGTGCCTGTGGATAGCGTGAATTTGATTCCTATCTTTCTTGATGCAGAGATAATTAGCTCAAAGTTTTCCTGACTTGTTAGCATTGAAAACAAATATAGCTCTCTGGTTGGTAATCTGGATACGGGCTTTTTTTATGCAACATTGAATTATACTCCTATCTAAATGTTTGCAGTAAGGTTTTAAAATCAAGATAAACAGTTGTTCAAATTTTGCAATCTGTTTCTCTAGGTGTAATAATTTGGTGTTAAACGATTCATTCTCATGTGCCATTACAGAAATAACAATTCCTCTTAAATAAGCTTTAAAAGCATCCCAATTTATAAATACGGGAGGTAACATCATCAGGATTATGTTAAAAATATTCATGACTAGCTTTTATAATGGTATCCTTATGAGCGTCTTGAAGAACAACATCGATATTCATGCGCAACGGGAATTAGCGACCGAAAAATTACCTGTTTGTAAGTGAAGCGCGATTATTGCATGATCTGAAATTTCAATACTACCAATAGTAGTTCGAGTTATAGTTTTCACTAAGTTCTAGACACCAACAAATAATCTAAGCCTGAGTGAGAGTTGTGATTAATGGAGAAAAAAGTTGATTCTTTGTAGGTGGGGAAATGTAGTCTCCAAATATCGACCAATTTAGTTTTTTTAAACAATGTTCTGAGGAAATGAAACGCTTTGGGAGGAGCATATTTGGCCGAGGAAAGTCTATCTAAAGGTGGGTCACTAATCAAATTAAAGTCGCCCCCCAAAATTAAGGAGTCTTTCCCAACTTGAAGCATCTCTGAGGTAATATGAGACCAAAATTAGGGTCATCTGCTTTTGGTCCATAGATATTAATTAGGTGTAAAATCATATCTCAAATTTTGATTTTTACTTAAAGAAATGTACCCTCCGAGTCTGATTTTTTTATCTAGGACTTGTAACTGGAGATTTTTTGAAAAAAGAATAGCCACGCCATTCTTTTTACCTTGCGCAGGGGAGGAGATAATTTGGCCAACCCACTTCTTTTGCATATTTCCTAACATGGTTTCATCAATGTGGTTTTCCTGTAATAAACACATATCAGCTTTTTGCCTATGTAAGTAGTCTAAAATCTTTTGACTGGATAACGTAAACCTTTGATATTCAATGAAACAACTTTAACTTTAGGAGAACTATTCATAATTTATAAGGTGGAAAAAAGAAGTAAAAGAGAGTGGAGGAAATACAATATACAATAAGAGTATAATAAGAGACCAAAGAAGTAGCCAATTAACAAAAAAGGGCAAACAGCAAAGAAACAGATATATATATACAAAGTAGGAACGAACATACATAAACAATTAAGAGACACACATGTGCATCCCAAGAAGAGAGGAGGGTGGTGCAATCATGCTAAAAAAAGGACTGTCATATTAATAACAGGAGTAATACTGACTTAACACCAAATTTAACTACAAGATACGACACAAGAGTAAAACATAAGCAGTAATACTATCTGAATAACTTCAAGTTTGAGAGTCCTGAGTATTCATTGTTAGAGTAGATTGGTTATCCAGAAATGCTTGAAGATCTTCTGCCCGATGAAAGGATTTGGAGATGTCGCCTTTCCATATACGCACGGTGGTTGGATCGAAGAGCTCATACTTGAAGCTAGAGTCTCTCAGTCGTGGTCTGAAAGCTGCAAAATCTCGTTGCATTGTAACAGTCTTTGGCGAAGTCTTGATGGATGAAAATCCTCGAGCCATTAACTAGAAGAGAAGGAGTCTCACAAGCTGCCTTCCTGATAAGGACGAGGTGGCGATGGCGTAGAACCTTGAAGATCACTTGCCTAGGTTTATTTTGGCCTGGTTTATGGTGAGATGGAATATGATGTGCTTTATCTATCTAAAAATTTTCTGAGAACTTCACATTCAATAGATTAGGTAGCAAATTCTCTAAATATCACCTGCAGTCATTCCCTTCAAAATCTTCAGGCAAATTAAAAATACGTAAGTTATATTGCCTATTGCTGCTCTCTAACTCAATTAATCTAGTGTTAATAAAGGGGATTTTTGTTACCATTGGTAATATCTTATCAGTTTTGGTTATAACGTCATGCAACTTGATCTCATTATCTGCAACCTTCATTAAAAGACTGGCCATTTCCGTATATTTTTTTATTTAGATGGCAATATTTTCAGTGTTCGA